>NC_137332.1:34935348-44935348 GCF_965287045.1 Carcharhinus amblyrhynchos | reverse complement strand
TAGGAATTTTAAAACTGATTGTTAAGGAGACAGTGGAAAATGCAAAATCCAGTGGCAATTGGTGCAGAAGGCTTGAGTACAAGTGGCTGGGTTTTGGGTGAGTGGGAATTTCTGCAGTGGTTGCATCTACATATTGGCAAATTTGGATCTGAAAGCAACGGTTAGTTAGGTATAAACAAAGATAATCATTGGAAAAGAAAGACTCGCTGGGCTTAAAGTTTCAAGTGAAAGTCAAATATCAAATATCAGGTTGAATTCAAACTGAGTGAGTAGTGGAAACTATGGGTTGAGTTGTAAAGTTTAAAGTAGATGTGGCGCATAATGGGTGGAATTTTCCTGTCCCACCCACCACGGGAGATTGTAGCAGGCAGGACAGAACCAAGTAAAGGTCTGTTGACCTTGGACGGGATTTTCCACTGTTGGGGCAAGCGGGGTTGGAAAATCCCATCCAATGGTTTCACTCCTGTCAGTTTTAAACTAAGGGCATTTCTGACACATCCAGTGATGATATTGAATAGACAGCATACAACTTGCATATCTCAATATAGTTGACAACCCATCCAATTATTTTCAAAGATATGTAGTGAGGCTCTGGACCTTCCTATAACTAAGGGCCCGATTTTACCATTGTGTTGTGCCCATTTTCAGGTGCAAAAACTTGGTAAAGTCTGGCATGAGGCGAATAGCACAATCCACGTCTACATCCATGCCAATTCCCCCTTAACCAAGGCCTGAATGCATTTGCACACACTTAAATTGACTCAAATGGGCTGGACACCCAAACTTACCAGCATTTCCCCCTGTACCATCATGTTCGCCCGTCCAGATTTGGTGCGAAACAGACATGGTCCGCAAAGGTCTGTTTCGGGTGCTCCAGCTCCTGAAGAGTTAAGTTCAGAGCTTCCAGCAGCTCTCTAACTCAGATCGGTGGGAGCAGGGGGAAGGAAGGAGGTAGGCCAGATGGATCTCTGGTGGGAGATGGGGTGGTCCACTGACACTCTGCAGGCAGTTGGTGGGGAGTGGGGTAAGGGATTGCAATCAGTCTGGATAGCGAAAGGTGTGGGTGGACAGTTATGTTGTGGAGACAATGCCTTTGGGGACCATTGCTCCCAGGCCACTTTATCTGCTTTTTGTGGCCCAGGAGCGATGTAGCAGGGGAACGCTTTTAGTTTTTTTTTTACTGTGTATGCGCAGTTGAAGGCTCCAATCAGAGCAGCAGTGTTTTGGGCACAATAAGTCCCGCCCACAGCACGATTCAGATTCATGACTTTTTTTTCAGGCTGAATGCGTATGGGGGTGCCTGAGAACAGGGTTTACAAGTTGAATCCGAATTGTGCCTAGATTCAGCACTTTGAATCCAAATAGTAAAATCGTCCCCAAAGTATTGTCGTTTGTGTTTTGAAGTGGTAGATTGTAAACCATAGAGCCATGGAGATTTTACAGTGCTAGAGAAAGCCATTGAGCTCTTTATGTTTATGGCAGCTCATTACTAGAAATGTCCTAAACTAATCCCACATTCTGTTCTCATCACAGCTCTGTATCTGCTTTGCTCCAACTGTATATCCAATTTTCTTTTAAAAGATGCAATGGTCTCAGCCTTTTACACCCTGTGATGAAACATTTCATAGTACAGCAATCCTCTGAGTAACCTCTTCCTTGTAACTGAAAGCTGATGATTCTTAGTTGCTGACTCTCCAGAGGAAGCAATCTATCAACCTTACCTTACCAAAAACAAGGCGGCAGATTACTACCTGGATGGCTGTAAATTGGGAGAGGGGGGTGTGCAGCGGGACCCGGGTATCCTTGTGCACCAGTCACTGAAGACAAGCATGCAGGTGCAGGAGGCGGTAAACAAGGCAAATGGCATATTGGCCTTCATTGCGAAAGGATTCGAGTACAGGAGCAGGGATGAGTTGTTGCAACTATACAGGGTCTTGGTGAAGCCACACCTAGAATATTGTGTGCAGTTTTGGTCTCCTTTTCTGAGGAAGGATGTTCTTGCTCTCGAAGGAGTGCAGAGAAGGTTTACCAGGCTGATTCTGGGGATGGTGGGACTGACTAAGTTAGGATTGCTTTTATGCAGTTCAGATGAATGAGGGGGGGAATCTCAGAGACTTATAAAATTTTAACAGGACTAGACAGGGTAGATGCAGGGAAGATATTTCCAATGGTGAGGGAGTCTAGAAGTAGGGGGTCACAGTCTGAAAATTCAGGGTAGACCTTCACCCAAAGAGTGGTGAGCCCATGGAATTCATTACCACAGGAAGCAGTTAATGCCAAAACATTGGATGTATTCAAGAGGTGGCTGGATTTAGCACTTGGGGCAAATGGGATCAAAGGTTATGGGGAAAAAGCAGCATTAGGCTGCTGACTTGGATGATCAGCCATGATCATAATGAATGGTGAGCAGGTTCGAAGGGCCAAATGGCCTCCTCTGTTTTTATCTTCTACATTTCTATGTTTCTATGTTATCAAAATTCTTCACAAATGGCCTAGCAAGTCATTCAGTTCAAGGGCAGTTAGGGATGGGCAATAAACACTGGCCCAGCACTATTTCAGTGGAAATAGTGCCACACACTTTTCCTCATGACAATAGTTATTATCCCCAGCATTTTCCTGATGAATCTACATCATGATTATTCTATTCCACCTTCTTCCATCAGAAAAAGATACAAAAGTCTGAGATCACATACCAACCAAACCAAGAACAGCTTCTTCCATGCTGCCATCAGACTTTTGAACAGACCTACCTTATAATAAGTTGATTTTTCTATGATGGTAACACTATATGCTGCACCCTTTTTCCTTCTCCCTTATGTTTAAAGTTCATTAGGTTATTTTATTGGTGTCACAAGTAGGCTTACATTAACACTGCAATGAAGTTACTGTGAAAATCCCCTGGTCGCCATACTCTGTCGCCTGTTCGGATACACTAAGGGAGAATTCAGCATGGCCAATGCACCTAACTAATGTAGTTTATGAATAGTTACGCTTTGTCTGTACAGCTCACAGGAAACAACACCTTTCACTGTATACCAATCCATGTGACAATAATAAATTAAATCAAATCGGATCAAATCATGCAGCATTTAGGTACTATTGTCTTCCTTCTGCAATCACACCCTGATGACAAAGCAACCTTTATTATTGAATCACTAGTTCTCAGCTGCTTTGTAGCTGCAGGGATGCCACTTGAGTATTTCTGCAATAATTCACCTGCCACTAAAGATCTTACATTCTCCAGACTTCTTAATAATAAGTCTGAAAATTTTCAGATGGCAAGATTAAAAGGAAAATACCAAAATTAAAACAAAATCTGGACAATTTGTGATCCCTGTACATCAGTGATAGACAGTCTAAGCTAGTGAGTGGGCCACGAGTGGCTCTCCTTCATCTCAGTGGACCACAAGGTTTCATTGAAATATAAATGGCCATGTTTCTTCTTCTGCATGATGCATTTGTTGGCAGGTTCAGAACTTTTTTTACAAATTGCTTTGTTACCATTTTGCATACATCAAGCATTATATTTTACAGAGTGTAAATTCAGTTCAAATGGACATTGACTCACAGTTTCCAATTCCTCACCAAACTGAAGAACCGGAAGAGAGAGAATGAGATTAAATATCTTTCAAGCAGCATACTCAAGACCTTTGAAAAAGGTGCGGCAACTTATTTTAAAAGCAGATTTTTAAATTTCCTGGTATTTCAAAAATATCTTGAGATTATAATAGACCTGGACATTCCGCACCAGTTTAAATTAGACTTCTTGCAGTAGATCATGAGATATTAACTGTGCAATCCTGTTATCACAGCTACATAAAATGGTGTACAATAGACAGTCTAGTCTCATTAGTATTCAAATCTAACTTCCTAATTCATTGGCATTTCTACATTGCGATGACAGGAGGGATGAGACTCACATATTACAAACCCAGAGCAGAATCAGTCTTCAAAGTTTGATATTGTTATGACCCCATAGAGACCAATAACTTGAAAAAAAATCAAATTTTCAGTTGATAGTTGAAGGGTGAAATGAGTAGATTTCACATTTTAAGACTTTTACTGTAACAGCTAGAATAAAAGAACTTTTGATGAAACATTAGAATACTTTGAAGTACAAAACAGAACATTCCCCTGTAACTTTTAATAAAACTGAAAACTAATTCATTGGCATACTTTACTTTGCTAATTAGTCATTTGATTTTCCTAAACCTAGTACAAAGTGATTCTTAGTTAATGAGGGCCTCCATTCCTTTCCTATGCCAGACTAGTTAACTTAAAATTTTAAAACAGTCTTTTGTTGTGTGTTTTGTGGAGATCCTCCTTTGATCTATCGCAAGCTCAGAGAATCTTCTAGCCTAGTTTCAAATCCAAGCAGTCTTTTTAATTCAAGCCTGAGCTCTCACCTGCATTCCCGTATGGTGATTTTTCAGCTTCTAGCTGATATCGCTCTAGATCCTAACAGATTAACCTGTCTGAGAGTTTCAGGGATACCATTAAGAAATACCCGCACTCCAATCCTGCAAGTGGCTTCTTATGAACTTTCCCGTTTCAAAGCCCATATCCACAGCAACTTGAATTGCTTGGGCTTTGTATCCAGGTAAAAAGCTGATAAGCTATTCTTTAGAGTTCAACTGTATTCTATCTTGTAAGTGAACAGTTTAAAGCACAATGTGACATAGTCAACAATTTGCTGGAAATTTGTAGATTAGTGGTCTGTAAACCAAATGTTGTTGCTATTGTCTCCAACCGTGAACACTTCCTTTCCAGCAAAGCAACCTGGCTTCCCTTTAATCTTTAACAGATGTGTCACACAGATCTGTTGTAGGTAGATTCATTTTACCTTTAATTAAAGACAGATGGCCCTATTTTACCATTTTGATTCTAAGTGCTGGGCAGATTTGAAACTGGGTGTGTTTCAGTTCCAACTATTGACCTGTTCTGTGGCACCTCCATACGCACACTGCCTGAAAAAAAAATCAGCGAATCCAATTTATGCTGCAAAGCCTATGGGTGGCACTAAACATGCCCAAAATCCTGCAGTTCCAATTGGTGCTTCCAAATGTGTATTTGTATAAAAAAATGGAATGCTGCTTCCCTGCCATATCACTTCCAGGCCAGATAATGCCTCTCCCTGGCCCCCACAGACATTGCCCCATCCCCACAACATTACTGACTCCCTTCTCCCCCCCCACCTACTCTGCCACCCAGACCAATCGCAGACCCCTTCCCCCTCACCAATTTCAGGCAGAGTGGCAGTGGATTCCCCTTCTCCCCACTGATCACAGGCAGAGTGACAGCAAACCCCTACATCCCCTTCACTGATCACAAGCAGAGTGGCAGCAGACCCCTCTTTTACCCCTGCCGACCTCAAGCAGAGAGCCACTGACCCACATCCTCCCTCCCTCCCTCATCCCCTGATCTCAAGCAGAGAACCATCAGACGCTCAGAAATTATCTGCTCACTAACCCTCACTGATAGAGCACCCGAATCAGACTTATACGGAGCATGTCAGTTTTGTGCCTATTCGGAACGGACGAACACGGTGGTAAAGAGGGAAGTGCCGGTAAAGTTGGGTGTGCAACTCATTAAGTCAATTTAAATGCATGCAAGTATATTTAAATGGTGTTGCGCTCGGTTCAGGCATGGTCCCGATCATGGCCATTTTCAGGCCTTGGTAAAGAGGGAACCAGCACGGAGGGGGGCACAGATTGCGCTACTCATCTCCCGCCCGACTTTACCAAGTTTTCTAGCTCGAAAACTGACCAGAAAACGGATGGTAAAAATCAGGCCTAGAGTCGCGAAAAAATATTTATTTTTCAGACTGGAGGAAGGTTTCTAGTGATTTCCACAGGGGTCAGTGTTGAGAGTCTTGCTCTTCCTGATGTATATTAATGGCCTTGACTGTGGTGTGCGGAACATGATTTTCAAACTTGCAGATCATACAAAGGTTGGAAACATTTTCAACCTGTGATGAGGATAGTCCTGAACTTTGTGGATGGGGCGGTGGCTGTCTCTGAACACTGAGATCGGAGCATCCTGTGAAAACAGTGCTCTAATCTCTGAGGTCAGGCTGGCTGGCCTACTGTATATTTTCAACACATTTACATTGTAAAGGTGGCTGAATTCCAAATGATAAGTGCTGCCAGTGTTAGCAGGAAACACTCTGGCGCTCCCACTGATAGAGACACTTTGAAAAAAAGGGGAGAATCACAGCTCTTATCAATTTCATTTGCAAAATACGGTACCAATTCAGCATCAATGTAAAACTGTAGCTGTGCCAAAGACAGTGTACACTGAACCACTGGATGATGGACAGTAACATTGGATACATAGGCTTCATCATGATGCATGGCTCTCAAAATAATTCAAATATTTGACTAACATCACAAATTTTAAACAACTCTGTCTGAGACTACAGTAGAACGTTTGACAATCAATGAGTTAACCAAAAAACATATTACCTGAAATAAGACAAATGAAACCTAAAGATAATGGAGAAAGGAATATCAGGCAGAATTCTACACACCCCTGAGAGATGGTTGAGGGTAGTGTAAGGCCATGGATACCTTTTCTGGTGCCTGCCCATTTACCTGCTGCAATTGTACGCATAGCTAAGCAGTGCAATCACCCACAGGTCAACTCAGGCCCTCAACATAACAGCCTCTTCCTACTGCAATTTTTCCCATGTGGAGTAGATGCCAATGCTGACTGGGAGGTCCAGCAGCCTCACTGTTCAAACTGCCAGCAGACAAGTGTGGGAGAGACCTACTTCATTGGGCCCGGGGCCCATCAGAGGACCCACCCCAAGGCCTTCCCCCAATGCACCCCAGGTTTGTCCTCCCCTACCCTGCCCTGGCCTCCCACCGCACACCCTCCTTGCTGACCTGGCCTTGTCAAACAACCCCCAAACCCTCACTTACTTCCCCGTCCACCTCCAGCAATGATTGCTATTGGGAGGGAGAGGGGTGTGGATGCTGACCCAATAGTGACTCTCACATCAATTCTCCCCAGATCAATAGGCTCTCCATACATAAGCTGGGCAACCCACTCATCCAGTAAGCTGCTATTTATGCAGCCTTGCATTTTGCTCTGATCCACTGAATTTCAGCTGCATGTTGCAAACCTCTCTAGTAAGACTGTAGCCATAGTAAATGTAATGTTAATCAGCAATTAATTCAGGGGAATAAAAATGAGTGTGCTGTGTAATTGTTTGTCTCACTTAAGTGTGCTGTGTTACTGAAAAGGTTGGGAACCACCGAACCAGATGACACAGATTCAAAATACGTGGTCGGGGTCTGGAACGAATGTCTTAAGAGGGTGGTGGAGGCAAGTTCGATCGAGGTACTCAAAAAGGGATTGGATTGCTATCTGAAAAGAAATAATGTGCAAAAGGGGATAAAGGAGAGGAGTAGAATTAGGTAGAATGCTCTTCCAGTGAGCCAGTGCTGACTCAATGGACCGAATGGCCTCCTGTGTATCTGTGACATAGGGTTGGATTTTATGGCACACTGTGCTCCCACCTCGCTGGCTAAAACTTCAGAGCCCAAATAGGGAAACAACTGTGAACTCATGGTCAATTGGCTGTTAATGGGGTGGAGGTGGGAATTGTGTCCTTCAGAGAGAAGCAGTCCCATTTCATAGAGCTGTTGGCCAACCAATATTTTCCCTGTTGCAAGGGCAGGCCCGAGATATGGGCTGGTGTCAGGCAAGAGGTGGCGGAACCACCCATCAAAGGCATCCCCAGCAAGGTCGTAATTTCACCTTTGCCTTCCCTGCCAAATCAGGCCTGCCAGCCTGGCCCTAGCCATACTTTGGACCTACCTTCAAGTTTGAGCTCCTGTTTGTCAGGACTGGCAGTCACTCCAGCAGTTGCCACCACTCCCACCTGGTGTTGCTGACCTTACAGAGCTGCTGGCCATCTGACTGGCTGGCAGCACTCTAAGGTGGAACTTTCTCCCGGGTTAAGGGCAATAGTGTCACCTCGAAACAAGTAATGCTGCTCCCAGTGTTAAATTACTGTGAGGCAGCCCTCATGACTGTGGCTTGCTGCCCACTGATTAATAATCAAGTCCAGTAAATTTTAGTTTTGAGTTAAACATTTTCCTTTGATACTGAGGGATAGGGAGAGCAGAATTACATTGATCCTTGAGAAAAGATGCCATCACATTGTTGGAAAGTCAATGGATGATGAGAAATAATTGTTTCTTAATACAAAATGGCTATTGTTTTCAAAGAATATGGTCACACCAAATAATAGAATTTTAAAAATTATTAATGTTTCACCGCATTCACCAAATCCTTAGGGTTTGTACTTCAGTTCATGTGGGATGATACGATGACACTTCTCCCAATTAGAGTAGTATTATGGCTCACTGCAGTCTCAAAATATCTACTAAAATCCTCAAATATTTGTTGTATTTCATCTTGTTCATGGTTACTATTAATATTTTAGAAATAATTCTTAGTTTTGATAAGATTAAATTTGTAAGGATAAGTCAGATAAATTGCTACACTTTAGTAATTTCCAGAACACTTCAGATGATGATTGTTCAAAGAGTTCCATGTGTACTTGTAGTCAGAGGTAGGAGGTTGAAAGCCACAAGATGGTGAAGGCCATTTAGTTGGGACACTGCAGACAGTAAATTGGAGAAGCACTGCCTTGACTTCATTAGAGATTTGAATTATTCACGGAGGCCCCACAATCAAAAGGTTTGATCTTGAAGTTCAAAATAAAATCTGTCACTCATCTCAACTAACCTCTTTTGCTATAAGGCTGAATAGTTTGGATCAATGGTTGGAATTCTGGGAAGTTGTCAGAAGGAATTTTTTCAGAAGGAACTGCAGCTTAAAGCACCCCATTGGGTGGATGTAAATCCTTAGTTCAGCAGGCAGAGAAAGAACATTGACTAAAAGCCCTAAAGCAATTCTAACTCAGAAACAAATAGTCTTTCCGAAATCAGGGGTATTTCTAAGGTGGAGGTACTAAGTAAAGATTCACTGAAGGGCACGCAAGAGCTGAAAAGCCCAAAGTTATGGGGTAAGAAATGTTGAAGAGTCACTGAGCCAATAGTTAACGGAAGGATCCCAATGAAATTTCAGACCTTGGAGAATAGCTGAAACACAAGAGTAGAATCAAAGTGAATTCCTGAGAGCTGTGACACTTTTATCTCAGTATATGAATGAACCTTCAAGAGCCTGAGTAGTAGCCAAAAACTTAATGATGGATAAGTTCATTAGGAAAAGGGAAGAATCAAATGAGAATTTTATTCCAAAAAATATGTGATTGTGTTTAATCATGCTTTTAGAATCTTAGTTATAAAGTTGTGAGGCATAGAAAGAGGCCCTTCAGCCCATTGTGTTTGCACCTGCCATCAAGCACCTATCTACTCTAATCCCATTTTGCAGCACTTGATCAGTAGTCTTGTATGCTATGGCATTTCAAATACTCATTTAAATGTTTCCTTCCTCCACTATCCTTTCATACAGAGAGCTCCAGATTCCCACCAACCTCTGGGTGAAAAGATTTTCCTCCAATCCCCTATAAATCTCCTGCCCTTTACCTTAAATCTATTCCCCTTGGTTATTGACACCTCTACTAATGGGAAATGTTTCTTCCTATCTACGTGATCTATGTCCCTCATAATTTTGTAGACATCAATCAGGCCCCCTCTCAACCTTCCCTGCTCTAAAGGAAAACAACCCCAGCCTCTCTTCATAGCTGAAATGGTCCAGCCAAAATAGCATGCTGGTGAATCTGCTTTGCAATCTTTCCTGTGCAATCACATTCATCCAATTGTGTGGTGACCAGTACTCTAGCTATGGCCTAATGAGCATTTTATAAAGCTCCATCATAATCTCCCTGCTCTTGTGTTCTATGCCTCAACTAATAAGAGCGAGTATTATATATGCCTTCTTAACCGCCTTATCTACCTGTTGTGTTTTGTCTTCAGAGATCTTTTGGACATGCACATCAGAGTCCCTATAGTCATAGAATTATAGGTCCTCTGCTTTTTCTAGCCTCCATGTGTTCATCGTATATTCACTTGCCTTGTTAGTCCTGTAGGTACTTACTATAAGACAGTGTTTATTTTGCAGTGTTTGCTTTACTCACGCTTTCATAGTTTTAATGTTGCACCAGTGATACCTAAACTTTGATCTCACTGTGGCTGAAAAGTGATAAAACTTGTAACATGGGGCTTTGAAGCATAAATAGGCTATTTGGCCTTTTACGCCTACCCTACCATTCAAAAAGATCGTGGCTGATCTGGTTGTGGTTTCAGCTCCACTTTCCTATCTGCTCTCCCCACCCACCCATCCCATAACCCTTGGCTAGCTCTTGGGGTGGCATGGTGGCACAGTAGTTAGCACTACTGCCTCACAGTGTCAGGAACCCAGGTTCGATTCCTGGCTTGGGTCACTGACTGTGAAGAGTCTGCATGTTCTCCCCATGTCTGCATGGGTTTCCTCCAGGTGTTCTGGTTTCCTTCCACAGTCTGAAAAACATGTTGGCCACGCTAAATTCTCCCTCAGTGTACCTGGACAGGCGCTGGAATGTGGCAACTCGGGGATTTTCACAGTAACTTCATTGCAGTGTTAATGCAAGCCATAAATTTTTTTAAAAATCAAACATCTGTCTATTTCTGCCTTGAATCAATTCAGTGATACAGCCTCCATTGCTTTCTTGGGAAAAGAATTTCACGTATTAACAACCCTCAGAGAAATAAATTCTCCTCATTTCCATCTTAAAAGGAAGATCTTTGTTCTTTTCTAAATCAACTGTGTGTTTTACACTTCTTCCAATTTGCTGACACGAAAATTTGATGAGAATATCGTTAACATATGCCACAAACCAATATAGAGAAATGGAAATCAACAAGACCAAAGAAAGCATTGAATTTAAGCCATACTCCATCTTTATGTCAATCTTTTCTTTTGACTTAGAGGTTCAAAGCAAATAAACTATCTTTTCAATAGGCACAGAATGTTTTTAAAAGTGCAATTAGGAAAACCTTTTAACGTTTAATACACCCATTCTGATGCCACATAAAATTGCATTGGAAAATACAGGAGCTACAAGTCTCAAGTAAAGGGGAATAAAGAAATGCCATAATTCACTAGCAATGTGACTTTAATTGGGACACTTCATAGAATCCATCCAGTAAAGAAAGAGGCCGTTCAGCCCATCAAATCTGTACCAACCACAATCCCATCCAGGCCCCATTCCAAAAACCACACACATTTACCCTACTAATCCCCCTAACACTAGGATCAATTTAGCATGGCCAATCAACCTAACCCAAACATCTATGGACTGTGGGAGGAAACCGGAGCACCCAGAGTAAACTCCCACAGACACAGGGAGAAGGTGCAAACCCCACACAGACGCTGTCCTGAGGCCAGGATTGAGCCTGGGATCTGGGCGCTGTGAGGCAGCAGTGCTAACCACTGTGCCACCCATGACTAAAGCCAGTTCAGAACTGTCATGAGTGCAGGGAATTTGGGTGAACTTTTCTTTTGCACGGGGACACAGCCATGTTAATGAGCAGCAGATTTGCTGAATTGGCGCAAAAGTCAAAGAAATGCAAGTTTGGTGTGAAAACAAATAGAAATTTCCTCAAATGTTTGCACTGGAACATTAACATTATGCTGTTTTTTTTTGAAAAGCACTTTGACAAAATTCCAGACCTCAATATGGTGCCCAGGAGAAGCCAGACACCAAAAATTATCCGTTTCAATTTTAACATCCCCAAAATTTAATTTGTGCTTTGTGGAATTTAAAACCCTTTCCTCGTGAGTCAGGACCAGCATCAGCATTAATCTTTTCATAATTTCAAAAAACATTAACCTCCAGTCCTTTTGGCTGTTTGTGTAAAACAGACTCTCTTGCTACCCTATTGTGACTAACAAGGCACCATAACAAGGGAGATGGTCAGTGTGCAGCAAATGAAGTAAGACATTGTGTTTGAGTCTTTTTATGTATCATGCCCAAGGCAAATAAACATTCTTAGTTTGAACCATGGCTGCCTGATATGAACAGCATCATTACTCCTGAAATATTTCAGCGTCTATAAAAATAAGGTTAAACTGTCAGTGATGTCATTCAAAAATAGATTACAAAATTGACATATGTTGTCAGCACTCATATTTGTTTTGCCTCCTGGATGTCAACAAGACTACCACTGGGAACTGCCTGTTCTCCAAACCTGTCTCAATCTTCTTTCTCTTTCTATATGCACTTCTTTCCTTATCTGCTCAAGACGCTGGCAATGTTAAGTACATGCCCACCAGTAGAACAGAACTGTTCACAGATTCCTGCCAACTGCCTGCAGAAGCTGGTCTCCACTTTACAAATAAAAACAATGCTGCCATTATGTAAAACAAACAGCTTCCGCAGGTCTACCAATTTTTTTACCTGTCACAAAAACAAAGAAGTGAGAAATCCCCCTTTATGTAGAACTGTGCAAAAGTCTGGGGTTAATTGATGGTGTCTATTTGCTGTGGGTGCCAGAGGCCAATCCACGTACATTCATTATCTCCAAAACAGCACTCAAAATATTCCAAAATCAAACATCGTTTAAAACAAGTCGCTCGTTTTCTGCGGGATGTCTGCTGCTATGTATACTTCTGGTTCATTATATTCACAAAGCCATGGAGAGAATTTTAAAAACAATTATAACGACATCAAAAATCCAGGAGCTAGCCACTCTCCTGGGATGGAACAGGGTGAAAGTGATCATCAACAGTCCACAGAACAGCACTTATGTTGAATAGGAGTTTTTTTTCCCCAAATCAGAATGAACATCCCTTTCCACTAAACTCATATCTTTTTCTTGCCTCTGAAAGAATGCAGCTAACCTCTTATCTCCAGGGCTTGGATCCTTCACCCAGCAGGCATGTGCACTCAGTGAGCCCGGCAGCAAGCTTGAAACAGGTTCCTGGCTATGGGTGGCCCTGAAACACAATTTTATGCTGGCTACCCAGTTGACAGCCATCCAGGACGTGCTCTGTACAAGGCTGAGCACTGTCAGAGAGGTCAGGCACTGAGAAATGGGAGGGTGTGAGCTGACATTTCCAAAGTCCTCCCTTGGTGGGGGGGGAGCTGCTGACCAGTGCAAAATAAATATGGATGTTAAAACTACGCTAGGATTGCCCAAATGGTACAATCACACACAGACCCCAGACACAATTGTTAATTTTATTTGAAACTTGACCTTTCATCCTGCCCTGGATTGAGGTTACAACTTTAACATAAAGGCCGGCTGGCCAATCAGCCCTCCCGCTCATGTAAATTCCCAGTCAAGTGGTGTTAAATTAACGTAAATTGGCATCTTGAATGTTGCTGAGCACACCTTTGACTCAGATGCACACCCACCAACTAAACTATTGTGCGAGGACATGAAGATTTCCATAAATTGCAATATCAGGTCTCATTCTGACCAATTATGTCAATGGCAATGTCACAATATAGGGTCTTACCCATTGAACTGTTACTTTCCACAATTGATGACTTACCAAGAAAGCTTCTAAACTACACCATTAATAGAAAAGGCAAGTATGGAACAACTGATTGGAACATTCTTGTCATGACTTATCTGTGATGAAATCCATATCTATTACAATAAATTAGCCTGTTCAGATATTGGATCCACTGGACTAGCAACTAATTTATCCAGCCAAATTGTTCAAATAATTTATTTTTCAAAGCAATATACATTAATGTTCAGGGTTAGAAGCTTTTAAACTATGTGGGTATGTCAGGTGTTTGACAATAATACTTTTTCTACTAGGTTGACAGCAATAAGGTCGAGTATAGTCAACATAGTCTTATGTACTATAGGCTGCTCTCCCATTCGAGGGGGAGAGCTGACTGATGGTGATTTACCCTGAGGGCCACTAGATCTCTACAGTAAAACAAATAGTTGCAATATACAAACCAGTTGGCATCCTTAATAGTTCATTTGGTAAATGCATAGTGCAGCATTGAGTGATGCAAGTTAAGTGGTTTTAAATTCAAATGCTCCTTTACAGGTTACTCGACTGACAAGAGGGGAAAGTTCCTTGTCCTTGATCACTGTTTTGTGATCCCAACTGATGTGTAGGATGATAGAATATTCAAGCTTATGGAGGAGCCTTCCTCAACCCAACCATCTACTCCCCACTGTCTGACAACACCCGTTCACTTTGGAAGATTTTCATCTTTACAGTTCAAGAAAAGTATAAGGAGGAAAATCACATCATCCCCTTACAGAACCCAACAATTCCATTATTGTGTTATGTTCAGTGGAAGGGAAAAAAATCAGTTTCCTGCTCTTGTGTTCAGACCTTGCCAGCAGATTATCCTCTACGCTTTACACCCAGGTGATACTTTACACTCGTGATGAGGATAAACATCTACTCTAAACATTTACATCAATTCCCTTTGTAAGAAATGGTCAGAAACTGGAGACTGGCAATGCACGTAGAATCTTATATCAGCATTACTGAGCATCTTGAGAATGCAGAGACAAAAATAACACTTCAAATTGATAAGAGAAAAAAACATACAAAGCTGTTTTTGGTAAACTAAGTAATAGCCTTTTAATTTGTTGATAGTCAGTTTCCCTATTTTAGAATCATTGTTAATCCCAGCTCAGTTTATTGAATATTTGTGTAGCGTTCTGTTTATTGGTTGTCTGTTTCCGGTGTCAGTTTACTGCATCAATTAACTAAGTCTGGATGAAAGCATCATCCCCTGAAGACATCTTTAATTTTTAAAAAGGATTTCAGGATGCTCAGCATCGTAGTGACAACATGGCAGATGCTCATTAAAGCTAGAGTATGTACTCTGCATGCATTAATGAATCTGTCGTGAAATTGATGCAGAATTTCTTTGTAAGTCATGATCACATGAACCTTCTGCACTTTGCCAAGGACAAATATCCACTGACTGAATGATGACCTCTCGACACAGGAACGCCATTTAAAAATAAACTGATTCAGGTGTTGTGTAATCTTTCCTATACCCTATAATTGAGAAATTACACCCATGATTTTGAAGGCTTCTTCAGAGTAAGGGTTGACAGTTTGGGATAATGGAGCATTTTTCATTTTGCTTCTGGTGACAGTGTCAAGCAGTAGGTCGACTATAGAATGATTGCCATAGCAATGCACTCCCAACTTCAAACACTCAAGTGCTTAAAGCAACTAATTATACTAATCTAATGTCAAAGTCAAGATTTTAGTTTAATAGTAAATAATTTAAGGTAAAGCATTTGTATATCACAATGAAACATTGCAATTACTTCAGTCCTCATTTTGAGCCATTTTAAGTTATTAATTCATGCTGACATCTGATAGTATAAAGAATTATTTTGTGTAACTATCCAAGTAGTCCTGCACGTATTGTCCTCTTGAAAAATCAAAGGCTCTGCTTTCTTCTTTATGCCACAGAAGTACAATATCCCCTCGAGTCACATGGGATCTAAGAATAGGTAGATGCGCAGGAATAATGACCAATTATATCAGTGTTACAAATAATGTTTTTTTTAATTGATTTTGAGTGTGTGGGTGATGCTAGCCTGGCAACATTTATTACCGACCATTAATTGTCCTGAGGGCATTTTAAAAACAGGTCTGTGCATATTAAAATAATTTATAGAAGACATAAAAGCACATCATATGTGTGTGTGTATATATATAAAAATTATACATATACGAAAAGGGAGCATTGTCAAAGGACTGGCGGGCAGCTAATTTTATTCTTATATTTATAAAGGGATATAGATCAGGTTGAGGGAACTGCAAACCTTAGCTTAGTGTCAGCAGTTTGTAAGATAATAGAATTTTACTCAAAGATCCAATACAGAAACAATTAGAACCAAAAATAGAACCGTCAATGTGAATTTTAAAAGGAAGGTCAGGCTTGGCCAATCTTGTTAGCTTCTTTGAACAGTAAAAGGCAAGAGTAACGCAGTAGATTTTGATCACATATTTGAATTTTCTGAAGTACTTTGACGAGATACAAAACAGCAGCTTCATGACTAGACCGGTGAGGGAAAGAGGACATACCAATCGGAGGCCCACCACCCATTGCTTCTGCCCCTCTCCTGAGTTTTGTCTCACCACATCCAATATGCTGCCCCAGCCCTTTCACCAGGCTGTGCCAATGCCAGTGAGAGCCAGATTTTACCTGGGCTCATGGGTCTTCATCCTCCCAGGCATCCTGCAATACCTGCAGTGACCACTGATCTTGGTGGGGTGCAGAGCAGTTGGCCTCTGATTGCCCAGCAGTTTGCATTATGTTAATTAAAGGCCAGTTGGTCAAAAATTAAAGCGGGGTGAGCCCAGCAAGTGGAGGCTGCCACACCTGACTTTTATGCTGAGGCGCAGTTAATGGCAATTACCCTGCTTTGAAAGTGATTTGTGAACCAGTTGGGTTTTATTAGCATTAAAACAGAAAATAATATAAATTATTTTTATGCACAGGTTTTAATCCATCCAATTCAAACAGTATCTCATCTGAGCAGTCATTCTTCAGTGTGAACTCAAATGATTTGATTTATCATTGTCGCATATATTGGTGTACAGTGAAAAGTATTGTTTCTTGCGCACCGTACAGACAAAGCATACCATTCATAGAGTACGTTGGAGAGGAAAGGAGAGGATGCCGAATGTAGTGGTATAGTCATAGTAAGGGTGTAGCAAAAGATCAAATTAATATAAAGTAGGTCTATTCAAAAGTCTGATGTCAGCAGGGAAGTTGTTTTTGAGTCAGTTGGTACGTGGCCTCAGAGTTGCATCTTTTCTCAATGGAAGGAGGTAGAGGAGAGAATGTCTGGTGTGTGTGGGGTCCGTAATCTTCCCATGCTCCATCCCTCACCCATGCCGATTCCTGTGACGGGCAGGGCAGTAAAATTCCAGCCTAAATGTTGGTCTTAACTATTGATTTGGCTAAGATCATCTATCACACCACATCCAAGATCAACGGACCTTTGCATGATCCATGTCCTGCCCACTATGTTTCCCACAGCAGGTGGGATGGGAAAATTCCACCTGATGTTTCTAATCATTACTTCCAATTTACTTTCTTCTTTCTTACTATTTCCGTCTTGCTGCATTATAAATTTCTTCCTCTCCCATCAATTTCACTCCTCCCCTCTGGAAGTCAACTGCCTGCCAGGGGGAATTTCCCTAAGCGCTGAATGTCTCCGCTACATTACTCCCTGTCCATGTGAGGGGCTTAAAGCAGTCTCTCAACCGACAAAAACCTGTAAAAGCCGAACAATGGGTTCAAAAAAGTGGACGGACAATGCCTCACAAAGGCTGACAACTCATAAAAAGGTGCAAATAGTTTGCAAATAAACACAATCCTGCATCCTTCCTAGTTTGTGAATCTTTGTGGGATGAATCATGGGGAAAGTCGTACTCAAAAGTTTTTAATTTAATTAATTTCTTTCATTCAATCAAAATGTTCCATTGCCCTTTTCAAAAGTACACCAGCAGCCCAATTTCTTTGCATTAACTACTGCAGCTGCATACAACTTCCTTGCATGGCTGGCTCCGCACAGTAGGATGATAAACATATCACAATTATGTTTCGTTCAATCATTCTAATTCATTTACTCCAGTAATGATTTAACAAGCGCTGGTGTTTTTCCTTGATAGCAGCATAATAAGATTATTAAATACACAAGTACAGCTCTGCCGTTTCTTAGGAATGGCTGTCTCTAAATTTAAGGCACGTTTACTTTTAAATTTAGAACATGTGGGAGAAAACTTTCTGTCCCCCGATAAGAGGTGGGTCCAGGGGCGAGTGCACTGGTTCCTGGGCTACATCCCTCCGCATGCCATTTTCCGGGGAGGCAGGATGGGAGAGGAGGGCAGAAGAGCTACTCACCCACTGATTCAATTAATTAAAAGCCTGTTGTCCAAAGGCTGATAGAATTTGGCCTCCTGGAGGTGTCAAGGCACAGTTCAACATGCCTACCTTATAACCTTTGACAAAGGGTCATTTGGACTCGAAACATTTGCTCTTTTCTTCCTTACAGATGCTGCCAGACCTGCTGAGATTTTCCAGCGTTTTCTCTTTTGGTACCCTATGATCTGTTTAGTTGTAGTATTAATAAACAAGTATTAAGCGGAGTATTACCAAGTCCTACATTAAAAGTCCAAGGTAGAAGGACACATCTCAGAACATGGTGGCAGCAATGGAGGCACTGACATAAACAAATTGTGTTAATGTCATCAAAGGAATCACAGAATGAAGAAACTTTGAAAGCAGCTCATTAAAAACATTGGCAGAGGTGGTGGCACACTCATCAAAGCCCCAGCACACTGGCAGTCCCCAACTGGCACAGCCTGGGTGCTAGGTGACCACTGGTGGCCTCCAAGCCCATGCTCTAGGTCTTTATCTGTGGAGACCAGTGGTGATTCTCACCATTCTTGACCATGTGGTGGGATGTGAATGGGCTATGCACATTTAAATGCTGCTTTAAATATTCAAATCTGATCGGGGGCTATCCGGTTTATGCCATGAGAAGGGGATCGGGAAGGTTGCAAACTATTTGGTGCTGAGAGCAAAATCGGTTTTTAGGCTCACATGCTATTCTCCAGGATTGGCGCAATCTGCACCAGGCATGGTGAAGTCAGAAAATCACCCCCCTTTAAACTCATTCTTAAAGTCTTTGATGCTTATTTTCGCCTGAAGCAAAACTTAGTAGTTGAATAAACTAGCAATCGCAGTGACTCGGGGAATCAACAGTCATTTCTAAACAACCTATGTCGCTTACCTCATTCTTGCGGATATGGGGCTCTGAAAGACAAGCTAATCTTTGATTGCATCGGCATAGGTATCCAGGATGAAACGTTTTACTTTGGGATTAAGTGATGCAGTACGTGAGGCAGGCCGGGAATAGAGTATAGAATCGGAGTATAAGTTGGAGCTGCTCTGAAGCTTCACTAGACTCTGTACATAGGTCAGGCCCATATGCAGTGGCCCCACTCATAAGAAAGTGGCCAAACAGACCAAAAGGGTGGGAAATTCCATGCTGGCAGCCATTTTGAGACGCTTGTATTTAACAGAGTTACAGATTTGTTATAGTGCAAAAGGAGGCCAGTTGGCCCAATGGGTTTACATTGGTTCTGCAAATGTGCATTGTGCCTTGGTGCCATTCTCCTGTCTTTCCCTATACTCTTGCATTATTTCTAATCATGTAATCATCCAATACTCTCTTCAATACTTCAAATGAACATGCCTCCACTACACTTCCAGGTGTGCATTCCAGACCCAAACCACTAATTGTGTAAAAAATCTGTTTTTTAAAAAAAAATCACATCTGCTTCTTTTGCAAATCACTTTAAATCTGGGTCCTTCTTGATCCTTTTACAAGTTTCTTCTTATCTACTCTGCCCAGTCACCTCAGTATTTTAGACATCTCTATCAAATCTCCTTTTAGCCTTCTTGTCTCCAGGAAGTATACCTCTGCAACCTATCCTCATAACTGAAGTTTCTCAACCCTGGAACCATCTGTGTAAACCTCTTCTACACTCTTTCCAGTGAGTTCACATCCTTCCAAAAGTGCAGCACCCAGAATTGTACACAATATTCCAGCTGAGGTCTAACTAGTATCTTGTATAAATTTAACATAACCCTCCTTGTTCTTGTACTCTATGTCCCTCTTATTAAAAACTAGAGTACTATATCCTTTATTAATTGCTCTGTCCATCTGTCTTGCCACCTTCAATGACCTATGCACATATACATCCAGGTTCCTCTGCTCTTGAACCTCTTTTAGAATTTTGCTCCTTATTTTGTATTATCTCTCCATGTTCTTCCAACCAAAATGCATCACTTCACACTTCTCCACATTGAACTTCATCTGCTACCTTTCAGCCCACTCCACCAACTTGCCCGTGACCTTTTGAAGTTCTATACAGTCCTCCTCACGGTTTACAATAAGTCTAAGTTTTGTGTCATCCGCAAACTTTGCAACTGTCCCCCACACACCAAAATCTAGACCATTAATCTCTATCAGGAAAAGCAAGGGTCCCAATACCAAGCCCATGTTCTTTTACTGGATTGGCAGCATTCAGATCTTAGTTCTACTGATGTAAAGCTTACTCTATCTCCGGTTGTCCATGAAGAATTTTCCAGGGATAATGCCTTGCCCGAGTCTATGCAGAGTCCATTGAGGATCACACTACTCAAGAGCTGGTACCTTCCCAGGACAGAGCCCAACTGGCACCCATACTTCAGCCCCAACTGAAAAGTTGTCTTCCTTCCAGAGTTGGAGGTCAGCACAGAAGCTGCAGCAGAATCTTTAGCATTTCTGAAGCTGCAGAATCCTGTGCACAAATATTGTCCTTGAGTCTAATCATTTACAGGAAATGTCTCTAATTACAGAAATGAGGCTGTCTTGAATTCTCAACAATTCTTCCCATTACTTCACTCTGGGCAATCTCACACAGAGATATGTGATTCTCATACCATGACTTATAGAAAGTGGAACAGCCCTCTTGAAAAATGATTGGGAAATCATCCATTTTTTTCCTTGGCAGGGAAGTTGGTTGTTGTTTCCTCTGATGTCCAAGTTCATTGAAATCTCAGATTTTCATTGCATTTTCAGTCTTTAACACAGCCGTGCATATTACAGCTCTGACAGTCTTCTCTGGAGTTGAAGGTCAGTCCTCTTCTGAAATTCTTTTCCTGTGTTCTTAGAAGGAGAAATAAGTTCTTTTGAGTTCTTCTCTTCTAGTCCCAGAGGATCGAAAATATCAATACTCTTCAGGCTTTTACCTGGCACAAAAGAAGATGGTTGTGGCTGTTGGAAATCAATCATCTCAATTCCAGGAGTTCCTCAAGATAGTGTCCTAGGCCCAACCACCTTCACTTGCTTCATTAATAACCTTCCTTCTCTCATAAGTTTTGGTCATGTCCAAGGGTGGGGGGGGGGGAGGAATCTGTCGTATGAGTGGTAACTTATTGGATTGGGTTGGTGAGAATAGCTGTGTGGCGAGGTAATCGGAAACAGAAAATAGAAGATAGGAGTAGGAGGAGGCCATTTGGCCCTTCAAGGCTGATCATCCAACTCAATAGCCTAATCCTGCTTTTTCCCATTATCTTTGATCCCATTTGCCCAAGTGCTATATCCAGCTGCATCTTGAATACATTCAATGTTTTGGCATCAGCTACTTCCTGTGGTAATGAATTCCACAGGTTCACCACTCTTTGGTCCTAACTGGTCTAGTTAGAAAAGGTTTTAATTCTTCTAACTTTTCACAGTAACTATTGGTGTAACCCTGGCAGCACCATCTGAAGTTTGCAATTTAAATCACATTTTCAGATGGTGAACAGCACAGAGCAATTGCCCAGGGGAAGACTGCACTTCTGGGCAATTGCCGTGCAAACCTTACTTGTTAATTTCTGAGAGGGATTCCCCAGCATATCCGACACTGGGAAGTTCAGAATTTATGGTCCAGTGTTCACATTTCAGATCAACAACCTTTCATCTGAACCGGATATTTCCACTGGAGTTCAGATCCAAATTGACCTGAATCTTTAACTGTTTCACTCTTCACACATGTTGCCAAACCTGCTGAGTATTTCCAGCATTTTCTGTCTTCATTTCAGATCTTCAACATCTGCAACATTTTGCTCTTGCAATCTATTTTAGGATTCAAGTTGAAAGGTGTGAACAGTAATTCTGGCTGGTGGTTTCGCCAATCTTTGTAAGGTTGGACTTGACTATCACAAAATTCATGGTTTTTTTTTTAATTCTTTCGCAAGTTGTACACATCATTAGCTAGGCCAAGCATTTATTGCCCATTCTTTGGGAAGGTGGTGGTGAACTGCCCTCTTCAACTGCTGCAGTCCAATGTGGTATAAATAAAAACACAGACAGCTCTGTTAGGAAAGGAGTTCCAGGATTTTGACCCAGCAACAGTGAAGGAAGAGCGATATAGTTGCAACTGGGGCTAATATATTAGCATTAACTGAGAATTTAGCATTGGGCAGCACGGTAGCACAGTGGTTAGCACTGCTGCTTCACAGCTCCAGGGACCTGAGTTTGATTCCTGGCTTGGGTCACTGTCTGTGTGGAGTCTGCACATTCTCCTCGTGTCTGTGTGGGTTTCTTCCGGGTGCTCCGATTTCCTCCCACAGTCCAAAGATCTGCAGGTTAGGTTGATTGGCCATGCTAAAAATTGCCCTTAGTGTCCTGAGATGCATAGGTTAGAGGGATTAGTGGGTGAATATGTAGGGTTATAGGGGTAGGGCCTGGGTAAAATTGTGGTCGGTGCAGACTCGATGGGCCAAATGGCCTCTTTCTGTTCTGTAGGGTTTCTACGATTCCTATGAATTGGTCAACGGACTGAAAACCAAGTAGGACTGAACAGGTCATCTTCAAAATGGCAGCCTGTAACTAAGGAATGCTGCTAGGATTCGTGTGTGGGCCTCACTACTTAAGTCTTCACGTCTGAACTGTCTGTAACGTATCCAAGTTTACTGACTTACAATGTTACGTGTGAAAGTAAACTGTGAGAAGGACACAAAAAAACTGCAAAGGGATACAGATGGTTAAGTAATTGAGAAAGAAGGTGACAGATGAATTATAACAAGTGGAAACGAGTGCCTTCATTAATCGAGGAATTGAGTTTAGGAGTCGGGAGGTAATGCCGCAACTTTATAAGACCCTTGTCGGACCCCACTTGGAGTGCTGTGCGCAGTTCTGGTCGCCTCCCTACAGGAAGGATGTGGAAGCTATTGAGAGGGTGCAGAGGAGATTTACAAGGATGTTGCCTGGATTGGGAGGCATGCCTTCTGAAGATAGGTTGAGGGAACTAGGTCTCTTCTCCCTGGAGAGATGAAGGTTGAGAGGCGACCTGATAGAGGTTTATAAAATGTTGAGAGGTATAGATAGGGTGGATTCTCGGAAGCTATTTCCCAGGGCTGAAATGGTCGCTACGAGAGGACACAGGTTTGAGGTGCTGGGAAGCAAGTACAGAGGAGATGTTAGGGGTAAGTTTTTCACTCAGAGGGTGGTGAGTGAGTGGAATCGGCTGCCGTCGGTGGTGGTAGAGGTGAACTCGCTGGGGTCTTTTAAACGACTTCTGGATGAGTACATGGGATTTAATGGGATTGGGAGTTACAGATAGTTCTATGGCTTGGTAAGTATAGATGTGATCGGTGCAACTTGTGGGCCGAAGGGCCTGTTTGTGCTGTAGTGTTCTATGTTCTATGAAACTCGAAGTTATTCACGTTGGTCGAAAGAATAGAAAAGCAGAAGATGAGAGGCTGCTAGATGTTGGCAGAGGGATTTGGGTGTTCTTGTACATGAATCACAGGTACAGCAGGGAATTAGGAAGGCAAACAGTACGTTAGCCTTTATTACAAGGAGGTTGAAATATAAAAGATAGTCTTGCTGCAATTATATCGACTCACCACACACTGTCATTTCATGGAGTAAAGATGATCTCAATGAAACATAATAGTTCTTAGAGAACTCAATAGTGTTGATACTGAGAAGCTGTTTGCCCTGGCTGGTAAATCTAGAACCAGGAGACACAGGCTGAAATTTTACCGACTCATCCACTCTGGAATTGGGGCACGCGAGGCTCGCATAATGGAATTCTCCATTGGCACTGGGCAGGATTTTATGAGCCTCGCCCGAGCAAGGTTGTAAAATCCCACCCATAATGTTGAATTGAGTGGAGAGTGCTGAATCCAACAATGTTCCCTGCTGAAGGCCTGGGAACATTATCAGCAGCAGCTGATGTGCCACTCCCAGTGCCCTCTTCAACCTCTGACTGGTCAGGAGCTCACGGGCAGGCTATCGGCACCTTGATTGTGCGAAAGGAGCAGCAATGGCTAATTAAGTGCTTGATCACATTTAAATAGCATCAGACTTCCTAACACAAGTAACACAGCTGGGCTCCCATTTGTCCCCCCAACCAGTGCAATGGGATCCCAATCATTGGAACCAAACTCTGCCCAGAGTCTTAAAATAAGACATCAGCCAGTCCAGACTGAGAAAGAGAGAAATTTCATCACTCAGAGCACTGTGATTCTTTGAAATTCTTCACCTCAAGGGGGCTGTGGATGCTCGGTCATTGAGAATGTTCAAGGCAGAGATCAGTAAATTATTTGAACGCTAAAAGAATATTGAGGTAAATTAGCCATAATTATTTTAAACGGTGGAGTAACTTGAAGGGTCAGATGGCTTATTCCTGCCCCCGTTTCTGAAGTTTTAATGTTTATTTTACAAATGACATAGTGTCACAGTTCTCTAAATTGCCTGCTGTGGGGGAGCCAGGGACGGGGAGTGTTCCCTGCTGCAGGGGTCAAGAGGGAACCATGCCCCATCTCCCTGCCCTAGCCTCATTAATTATGCACCACGGATTTAGTGTCGTATTCCATGTTGGGGCAGGCTCGATTGTGTACATCCAGTTGTCACATCTGAGTGCAATGTTGAAAAGGCACCTGACCCACTGTTGAAGAAGTTGGATCTCCTCAAACACTCTGAGGCTAGTAAATGGACCTCCAGAATGACACTGAAACTGGAAGATCCACCAGATATGTACTCGGTTGGGGGGGGTGGGTAGAATCTTAATCTATTTTATTTCCATACGTTACTGGGGAAGCCAATTTGACCATGAATGGTCCCCTTGATACACAGAGTGATACATGTAAACTGGCTTCCTGCAAAAAAAAAAGCATAATAAAAAGATTAATTCTACATGCAATAACAAATTAAATAAATACACCCTGATATAAGTAGGCCAGTGGAACACCAAGAAGTGTTGCCATGGTGAGGAATAGTTTCTTGCATTCTATTGATGAGGAAATACATTCAGTCATAACATTAGTGTTATTACTGGCTCAACAATACCTATTCACTTGGATTGAGCCCCTACTTCCCCTGGTGAAGCCTATGCATTCAGGAATTATTGTCCAGCAATGCATCTTTAGTACTCTGCTACATATCAATATAAATAACCATTTGTAAGTAGATGTATCAATCACACATTCTGCCTGCCGTCACAGAATTCTCAGTTCCTTTGGATCATACAGAATTTTACCAAGTGGGAGTTCTCGCATCATGTTCTGCCACAATTATAACGATGCTGTTATCTATGTTACTGTGAAACATACAGATTGGGAACCAGGTGCTTAGTCCCAGGGATAGAGGGGGAGGAACAATACGGAAGGGGAAATGGCCCCCAAGCCAGTCTCAATTGCTCTTGGCAAGGATTTCAAAGCAGCTTTGATATAGACACCCAAAGCTAGATTCCCTATCTTCATAGTGGTAATTGATGCATTCCTCAGGGAGAAAGGGATTTATAAATCTCTGCTTTTTCTTAAAATAAAATATCCATCCTGGCTTCAAGATTGTACTGCAGTATTTATAATAAATGATGTTTGGGCTAAAATGAAAAATGCTGAAATCCTGAGAGCTCAGGTGACATCTGAAAGATAAAAACACATTCATGCTTTAGACCTTTAAGATTATTGCACCATTAACCCTTCTGTTTCAGAGGTGAATTAATATGTTATGTATTCTAACATCTTTTATTTTATGTCTGTAAATTAAATCGTTCCACTGTGTATTTTGAGACAATTAAATTAAGGCATAATATCTGATGAATCATGGGAAAGACTGTTTTCTTTACTACTAATATTAGGAAAAGCTTTTTTGATTAAACTGAATAACTGGAGCTATAATTACTGATGCAAGTCTGATTAAGAGAGGCTTCAGTGGAGTTTAATGCATTCTAAACTGTTGTTCATTATAAACGATTGTTAAAATCGGCCAACTGACAAGGTGCAAGTATGCAACAGTCACCATAGGAACAGTTGCCAAACAGTTGGTGAAGCACTAGGTTCATCTGACAGGTGCCAAGAGAAAGCAGAAATATTTAATTACCAGCTGAAGCTCCTGGATGTGGTTCTACTTCATTTATTTTTACTGACATAATCAGCTCTTTGCATTTTGAAGATGCGGAGTTTATCAGCGGCAAATGTGCCAGTTATTTAGTGTTGTCAAAAATGAACGTTAATATGGTTACAATTCTTGTAATGAACATTGGAAAAAGTGAATTGGAGAGACAATAATTAAGAGCCATTTTCTTATCCATAATCAGATGTAATTAACACCAGTCTTCATTTACACAAACACTGAACAGAAAGGTAATGCCATTGATAACATCTATAAACCATTAAGATCCACTGCAATATATTTTAAGATTTGGCTGACTGCATTACTACTTGTCTTCTTTCTACAACTTGATTTCAGGCATTGATATGAAACAAATTGAATTAAATTTGCCATAAAGCTCATCTTGGAAAAATTAGAACATATCCCATTCTTTTTTACAAATGCTCCAAAACGTGTTGGACTGTGATACCAAGTTTAAAAAAAAGATGGATTCTATCTCTCTCCCCAGTCAGCAGTGACTTCAATATTAATGCTCCAGCAGTAGATAAAGGGGCAAGGAGATCCTATTGTTACACAGGCTATCACGTACTAGCAATGCAGCTCGATTTGATTCTCATCAATATTGTTTAAGTTGCAACTCAATCATACTAATGACACTGCCTCAATGATGGCATTAGACCATTATTTACAAGCGGTTCCCTACCCTACCCAGGAAAGACAAATTTACACATAAGGACTCTTGTCATTGATGGTACAGTGCTTCTGAATTATTTAGATTTCATAAGAGGTTGTAATCTGTGAAAGAAAGAAAATGATTTTGTTAGTTAGTATGTCTGGCAATTCCTTATCAGTCAAGTAGTGGTATGAAATATACGAGTTTTTTTTAAAAAGCGAGTATTTCTGTGTTCAAATCACAGTCCAGGCTACTGCTTAACATCATCCAGCAAGTATGATTGAGCTTCCACATTATCCTTGCCCAGCTGGGTGGTACAGTGGCACAGTGGTTAGCACTGCTGCCTCACAGTGCCAGGGACCCAGGTTCAATTCCCGGCTTTGGACTCAGTCTGTGTGGGGTGTGCACATTCTCCCAGTGTCTGCATGGGCTTCCTCTGGATGCTCTGGTTTCCTCCCACAGTTCAAAGATGTGTGGATTAGGTGGACTGGCCAGACTAAATTGCCCCTTAGTGTCAGGGGGACTAGCTGGGGGAAAAGAAATTGGATTACAGGGATGGTGCCTGGGTGGGATCGTGGTCGGTGCAGACTCGATGGGCTAAGTGGCCTCCTTCTGCACCATCGGCATTCAATGACAAACCTAGGTGAACGGACAGGATGAATGGAGGTGAAACTGGCCTTCAGAGGTGACAATAATTGAGTAACAATGAATCACCAAACTGTTTCATGCCCAAAAAGGAAAGTCTGGTGCTGTGCAAAATGGTACTGCCAGTTAATCCATTAATCTACCCATGTCAAAGAGGAATAAAATACAAAACAATAGAAATCAAAATTTCTATTTCAATAGAAGTCAAGTCATGCATTTTACATCAAAAACAGAAAACGCTGAAAAAATCTCAGCAGGTTTGACAGCATCTGCGGAGGGAGAATAGAGCTGATGTTTTGAGTCTGGGTGAACTTTCGTCAGAGCTGATTTTAAATGGTCATTTGTTGAAACAGCAAATGAAGACAGAGGTCCTAGAAATGGACAAGTGAAAATGATACCAACCATATTAAGAGCAATATCAAGTAGCCACGTTTAAGAACTTTGCAGGAGGGTGGGGTGGGTGCGATTCTCCCAAAATAATTCTAAGTGCCGAATTCGCATAAAAACTGGAGTAACTCCAGCTGGGTTTTTTTTTAAAGCAGGATTTACAATGAATCTCCCACATTTTGTGCATCACAAGGTGCCTCAGGGAGATTCACGCTGAAAATCCGGGGTGGGGGCTACTCCCCCTGGCGAGGCTGACAGCATAGCAATGAATGGGCCACTGCGCATACGCTGATCTTTCAGCGGGGAGTTTGGCACATGCGCAGTATCCCTGCACTGCAGCCTCCCGATCACTGGATAGCTCAATCGCTGGCTTACTGATCCCCATGCTCCCTGATCACTGGCCTCCCGGATCTCTCGGGGCCAGCCTCAAATGTCTCCCCCACTCCCCTCTGCCAGCCCCAATTTCTCTGTACCCTCTTGGCAGCCCCAACACTGCCGGCAGCCTCAAATTGCGCCCCCCATTCCCCACCCAGATGGCTAACCACCCACTACCCACCACCCCCCCCCGCACCCACAATCCACCAATCCCAAGTGCAGAGTGGCAGCAGGACTCTTCACCCTCACTGATCACTCCCTACAGATCCCCCCAAATAGGCCCTTTCCCCTCTGGCCCTGCCAATGCCTGGTGGGCAGTGCCACTGTGTCCCTTGGACAGTGCCAGGCACGGCCAGCCTACCAATGTCCAGGGGGCACCACCCCCTTATCCCCAACCTCCTGGAAGGGCCCTCTGTTCCCTCCAGCGGCATCGACCTCCATTCCCTGTTAGTGGAGAGCTGTTGTAAACCCAACTGGATCAACATAATGGGCTCTGAAAATCATCTTCCCTTATGTCAGATTTACAGGTTGAGTGTAGTATAGGGTTATTCTTGGAAAAGGGCATTTCTGACAAGGTCAAAATTTATTGCTAGTTGCTCTGTGAATATAATGTTGGGTATCCTTTAACTCCTGCAGTTTCTCCCACAATGATGAGGTAGGAATTTTCTGGATTTTTGACTCATTGTGCATGAGCTCTTCAACGTTTTAATTCACTGAATCATAGAATCTCTACAGTGAAGGGAGCTCATTGTGCCTGCACTGACAACAATTCCACCCAGGCCCGCATATTTACCCAGCTGGTCACCCTGACACTGAGGGGCAATTTAGAATGGCCAGCCAACCTAACCCACAAGTCTTCGAACTGTCAAAGGAAATTGGAATACCCAGGGGAAACCCACACAGGCACAGGGAGAATTTGCAAATTCCGCACAGACCTTTGAACCCGGGTCCCTGAAGCTGTGAGGCAGCAGTGCTAACCACTGTGCCACCCTTATTTAGGAGCTTCTTTGGAATGGTACCAAATTAAGTGATGAATTACTTCTGGTACAAAAGATTAATTCTAAGTTGATCTGCTGCTGCACATGAAAAAAAGAAAAAAAAAACTTCCAATGCAATTTTCTACAAAAGAAAGTTCAGGAAATTAATTATCATAGGTAAAATTCTGGAGGTGACGGATAAAATAGTATTATTCTGGTATAAAAATCATACCAAAGAAATATCTAGGTTTTGACATAGACATGAAACTATCCACGATAGTTCAAACACCATCTATTTTATTTAAATTATTATTTAAATTGAGGCAGTCATTTTGGATATAATTGAATTATCTACATGTTTAGCTGACTGTACTTGACCCCCTTAACCAGACTAGCCCTGGAAATTCACAAAAATGGAAATCTTTCTTTGCTCTGGAGAATAACTTCCAAAACTTGTATTTTCTCCTCAAGTGCTGACAGAGCAACCTCTAGGGTTCAAAGCCTAGCTGCAAATCAATTTTTCTTTTCAAATACTCTGTTCACATGGGATATTTTTCTTTCATCGTAGAAATCAGCATTTTTGCATTTCACACTGCAATTATGTCAGCCTGGTTTAATATTTCTTTGATTCATTGGAAATCACAACCGTGTTCAGTAATTATCAGTTTCCCAGAAATTCTAAATCAAAATGGACTAGGGAGCTTCATTAATTCCTAAGGACCTGCTCCAATTTAATCAGATGTAACCTCGTTTCCCTATTTAGCAAATAATCCAATTCATTTTTCTTCTTAAAGCTGGATTGCATCAGCTACCTCATATTCTACATCCATATACTACAAAATAAAACTGCGAGGAGGGTTACTCTTCTCCAGAATTCAGTAAAGATAAAACACCAAGCGGAATCCTCACAATTTAAAACTTAGTGCTGCGGCGGGGATGAGAATATCGAGTGTTTCCCATCGCGGCAGCCAGCATGAAATCACACCAAATCTTCCTTCCCAAGCTCATTAATTATGCATGTGGATGTTTCACCCTGTATGCGATACCTTGGATATGTAGTCCACCATCGTGTCCAGTGCCATATTGAAAAGGCACCCAACATCACTGACCCACAACTGAAGAACGAGGGTGGATCTTCTGAAAAGATAGAGCTCTGGGAGCACTCAGACCTGTAGATGGACCTCCTGAGAATAATGATGGATCTCCAGGAACATTCTGAGGCTGGAGGATTGTCCTCCTCCAGGGCACCGAATCTGGAAGGTCCACCTGCAGATGGAGCCCCAACCCACTGCTATAATGTTCCAGGGTCTAGGGTTGCAGGCAGCTTCCATCCTGAACTCTGGAGGCTGCCAAGTTAAGTCTCGACATCTGTACACCATGTTATTTTTCATTTATTCATTCCTGGGACATTGGCATTGCTAGCCAGCATTTATTGCCCATCCCTAGTTGTCCTTGAGAAGGTGGTGATAAGCTGCCTTCTTGAACTGCTGTAGTCCACGTGTTGTGGGTTGTTTTTTGTACAAACGTATTTCACGTCAGTGTGTTTTCCTGCCAGCATCATGGAAAATCTGGCTTGTGAGATAGGTGGGGGAGATAATGACTTCATCTACATCCCATTAATGGGATGTAAATGAGGTTCACGCCATCTTCTGGTGGATTTTCCAAGCTGCCATAGTGGACAGCAGCAGAAGATCCCGCTGTAAATTCTCACCAGTGTGAAACTGATTTCTGGCCCTCTCACCATATTCTCCACCATCAAACATTCCAGTGGTGGCTTAAGAGAATTAGCTCATCATTATTTAACTTGGAGCCATCAATGATCTACACAAAGAAAAGCCGTTTTAAGCCCTTGAGTGGCTCAGCAATCCTCGCAGTATCTCAACAGATTAACAATTTCTCTTCTCACACTGTATTCATGTTCTTCCTAAAAGCTAATGGATTTCAACATAACTCAATCAACAGATGTTCCTTTATAGGGTGCAGCCAGTTAAAGGTGGTTAGCAAATTTTGCATTGCAATATTTATTTCGTAAGCCAAATGGAAAAGCCTTGTTGGGTAAGGTGTTCCCATTAAAGGTTCTCTATTTCTATAAAATGTACAAGTACATTACAAAAATGTAGAAATGTTGTCAAATACGTATGATGTGAATTATGTCAAAACACACTGCATCAAGAGTGATTGATGGTTTTTTGAGAAAAATCTTGCCAAAAACCTTCCTGAAATAAGTAAAAATGCTGGAAATATAAGAACATAAGAAATAGGAGCAGGAGTAGGCCATCTAGCCCTTCGAGCCTGCCCCGCCATTCAATAAGATCATGGCTGATCTGTCGTGGCTCAGTTCCATATTATCCAGCAGCTTTGGTAACATCTGTGAAGAAAGAAATAGAGTTAATGGCTAGAAGATAATATAATTAATGCGGCTTCAATTCACTGATTGGAGAACTGATGGAAACCCCTCATTGCATCTGGGGTGAGGCCCAATACATCAAGTGCACGTCAGGCACACAATTAGTTAGTGTCAGGATTAACACTTGGGATTAGCGACCCAGCAGTAGTCATCACACCCCTGTGAGCTACCAACAAATCAGAGACTGGCAGCTCTCCAACACAGGCAGCACTGCCAGGAATGATGGTTGCTGCTGGTAATGCACCCAGGAAGAGGCCTAGGGTCACAAGTGAGTGACGGTAGGATGTTAGCAATGGGAAGGAGTGCTGTGGGACAAGAAGTTTGAAGGCAAAGGCACAGGGTGCTTTCAGTGGCCACCCCGCCAGAAGCTGGATCCCTGCATTGGGCATTAAGTGCCTTTTGGAAAAGGGAACCCCTCTGAAAGGCCACCAAGTGACCTTCTGGAGGCACAAGAAAGTCATGCCACTCACATGGCATGGATTCTGGTCGACTGAAAGATAATTGGTGTAAACTGGTGAGCTTAACTGACAACCAGCTGCAAGCAGCTGAGGTTCCCCCAAGGTCCCGTTCCCTCCTCCACCTTCACTTTGGGAGGCTTTTCCACCATGCGGAGTGTGATAAATGGCCTCTCCCACAATTAAATCCAGCTCAATGTTTCAGGACAAAGACCATTAATTAGAACTAGTAAAAGGTCAGAGATGTAAAGAGGTTTTAAGCAAATCTGAGACAGGGAAAAGGGGGGAGATTAAAATAGGAAGGACGGTGATAGGATGGAAGACAGACAAGACTAAAATGTCCAAAAAGATGATGATGCAAGTCAAACGGAAGTGGAAATGAGAAAAGAAAACATGGAAATGTGCCTCAAGGTGGAATAAATGGGAAAAATATCCAAAAAGCAAACTGAAACTGAGACAGAGGTTGTGACCTGAAATTATTGAACTCGCTGTTGAGTCTGGAAAGCTGTAAATGTAATCATCTTTGCCTTAAAAAGTCCTTCTGATCTCAGTATTGAGCTCAACACTTCCAGATCATAATTTCAGTTCTCATTTCTAAATTTGTTTTTGTTTTCAACAACAGCTATTGTTAGTGATTCTGCTTTTCTCATTTATAACTCCCCAACATCTTCTGTTTATTCACTTGCCCTATCATCATTTTTTGTCTTGCACCTTCATCCTTTTGTCACATACTCTTTGACCTGACCACAGGCCTCCCTTTCATTCCCCAGCTTCTCCCAGAGAAAGGTGGAAAACCAGAGAACCCAGAGGAAACCCATACAGACACAGGGAGAATGTGCAAACTCCATACAGGCAGTGACCTGAGGTTGGAGTTGAATCCGGGTCCCTGGCACTGTGAAGCAGCAGTATTAACCACTGTGCCACTGCCCTAGATGTTCTTTTAGAATTCTTTGGCAGCAACTTATATCCTTCATCTGAGAAAGTTTATGTTAAGTTTTCAACATGTTTCATGCTGATAGTACCAATACAACTAAACATTTGGTATATACATATTTAGCCTAGTGCAATATATTGTATAACTAATGCTTTTGGTTGATAGATATATGTGTGACATATAGTATGATTTATGTAAAGACAAACTTTATTTACTCTTCTCCCACAATAGATAAGATTTTCAACATCTCTTAGCACTTAAAATTGCCATTGCAGTCCCTTCTAGAAATAACCTTTTTTTATTTCCACAATACCAGATTTATACCCGAGCAGCAAGTTGAAAATTCACCCAACTGTGTTCTTGGGACACAAGTGACATTGGCAAAGCAATGTTTAATTTTCATTCATTGTTGAATGAAAGGAACTGTTAATCATATGAGTTAGCCACATGGGTTTGGGTGATATTACTAGGTCAGTTGGGCTTTCACAAGACATTTTCAACAACATTCTATTCTGGTATTGTTATGATGCAATTGTGAACAGAAAGGGATTTACTTAGTGACCTTCAAGAGCAGCCACATGTTCATATGTAGCTCTAAAATGTTTCTGCCTAGGAGAATTTCTCCCCCTGCTGTGATTCCCCACTGAGTCCTGATTGGTCACCAAGGCCAGGTGACCCTCTTCTGTGTTGTCCAAGGGACAAATCACCAAACCACAAATGATCAGTTTCACTGAATATAATTTCTAAATGGTGTGACTGTAACTGATCAGTTCTGGCTTGCTGTTCTAGTTTTATAAACATTAAGATACTATACTGTCTGTCAACATTGTATTTTCAATTGCCTCAAGTTGGCTGTCAGGTGGCCCCACAGATGAAGACCGATAACTCCAGAAGGAAATCTATGGTCACAATGAACTGGATTGAGACAACCTGTTATGGTTCAGGTCAGAAACTCTAAAAAAAAGTGTTTTATGGGAGCCCAGCTGAACCACAAGGTTTGCGTCTTGAATTTGCTAGGATAAGCATGAGATGTTTCACTTCAGGTATGATTAAGTGACCCACTAGGGAGCTTTTAATCGAACAAAGTTTATTTAAAAATATAGTCAACATGTATAGTAAGGAACTTAGCAAGAACTTTTATCAATTACAAGCAAAAACAAAACAACCACAATGAAGTATAGCCCTTAACCAATATGTATATCAATGTTCCAAATCAAAAGCAACATCCAATAAACAAAGCCCTTTAAATAGATTTATCACTGCACCAGTTAAAATCAGAGAGAGAGAGAGACTTCTTTCAGCTATGCTTCTATCACTGCAGCCAAAACAAAACTAAAAATGACTCTTGTCACCTGACTGGCACACAGTTTTTTTTCCTCTTCCCACCAATGACATCACCTGTGAGTATGATTTAAAAACAAACTTTTCTTAAAAGGACACTAACATCACACTGCCCAAATGTATTTAACACACAACTCTTTCACAAATATGTATCCAGTCACAAGGCTGGATTTGAAACAAGCTCCTGAAAATATTTGTGGAGTGTGCAACCACTTTCCATCTCCCACGTGAGTTAGCACTGCTGCCTCACAGCATCAGGGACCCGGGTCACTGTCTTTGCGGAGTTTGCACTTTGTCCCCTTGTCTGCATGGGTTTCCTTTAGGTGCTCCAAATTCCACCCATAGTCCAAAAGATGTGCTGGCTAGTTGCATCGGCCATCCTCGATTCTCCTTCAGTATATCCGAAAAGGTGCCAGACTGTGGTGACTAGGGGATTTTCATAATAACTTCTTTGCAGTGTTAAAGTAAGCCTACTTTTGACATGAATAAATAATTTTAAAGAAACCTTTCTCACTTTTTAATAGTTTCTGCCTCTGATTTTAATTTCAAAACTGATTTTCTTAGGATCTCTGTGCTTTCTGGTTCAAACAAAAGGAACAGATAAAAATGATATGTCTATTTTTTTTCTAATGTAAACAGTGTTCCTTCAATGAGATAACCATCAATTGTAATGTCAAATTAGTGGTATATCTGTTAATCATAATGGCTTGGCAGATAATGTCAACAATGCTTGTGAACTGGCACATATTAAGCCAAGAACTGTACACATTGTGTTGGCAGGGGATTTGATAACACTTAGGACAACAACATTGTCCATTAACACAAGTAATCAATTGTAAAGATGAGGTACATGATTAGGATTGGACTGTGTAAACTGTAATGAAAGGATTACTCTGGGGACAAGAAATCTTGTTTGTCGGTCTTTCCTTATGAGCTGGCAATGAATGCAAAATGCTACCTTCCTCCTTTGTGTATGTTTGTTTTACAGAGGATTACATAGAAAGGACCACATAGAAACAGGCTGTTTTAATCATCTTATGAAGCTACTCAAAATTGAGTATTGACTTCTGACTATTAGGACAGTATATTTCCTGATTAGGAATGTTCCTGGATTCAGCATAATGAGTGAAAATGGAAATCGAAAACACACACACAATGATATGTGTGTGATGTTAATGTACTTTTAAGCAAGTTTTTTTTTAAGAACATAAGAACATAAGAAATAGGAGCAGGAGTAGGCCAACTAGCCCTTTGAGCCTGCCCCGCCATTAAATAAGATCATGGCTGATCTGTCGTGGCTCAGTTCCACATTCCCGCCCTCTCCCCATAACCCTTAATCCCCTCTCTCATCAAAAACCCATCAACCCGTGTCTTAAAAATATTTAGCGAGGCAGCCTCCACCACTTCAACGGGCAGAGAATTCCAGAGATTCACCACCCTTTGAGTGAAGAAGTTCCTCAACTCCGTTCTAAACCGCCCCCCCTTTATCTTGAGGCTATGCCCCCTAGTCCTACTATCCTTTCTGAGCAGGAAGAGTCTCTCCACCTCTATCCTATCCATCCCATTCATCATCTTACACGTCTCAATGAGATCTCCCCTCATTCTTCTAAACTCTAACGAGTACAAGCCTAGTTTATTCAGCCTCTCCTCATAGCTCAACCCCCTCAACTCCGGTATCAGCCTAGTAAACCTCCTCTGCACTCCCTCCAAGGCTAAAATATCCTTGCGTAAGTGCGGCGACCAAAACTGCACACAGTACTCCAGCTGCGGCCTCACCAGTGCCCTATACAGCTGCAGCAAGACTTCCCTACTTTTATACTCAATCCCCCTCGCTATGAAGGCCAGCATCCCATTCGCCTTCCTGACCACCTGCTGCACCTGCAAGCTGGGTTTTTGCGACTCATGCACAAGGACCCCGAGGTCCCTCTGCACCGTCGCCTGCTGCAGTTTTTCTCCACGTAAGTAATAATCCTTCCTATCATTATTCCTACCAAAGTGGACCACCTCGCACTTGCCAACATTAAATTCCATTTGCCATTTCCTGGCCCATTCGCCCAGCCTATTTAGATCCTTCTGTAGACTCTCCCCACCCTCCGCACAATTTGCCTTTCCACCAATTTTGGTGTAATCATGATTTCTGCAGTTCTCAGAGCGACAGTGGTTTCTTGGCTCACAGTTTAGCTGATGTCGTTATTGCTGACGGGTGGGTGGCCAGGTATCTTTTTATTGCTCCTTAAGTGGCTTTGATGGGAGTTGCTTGTTTTTACTTTGGGATGTTTTATAACTCTGCATTGTCAGGAAGAGAAAAAAACTGTTTGGCAGATCAGGTGAGAGAAGTCCTTTCATTTCCTGAGCTGCAGGTTTGAGTTTTAGGACTTTTAGAAGGGACAGCAAGCTAAAAAGAAGTGTTTTCTCTCTCTCCCTGTTGTTTTGGAAATTCTGCTGGTTATCTGAAAGAAAGGTCTTACCGTCTCACATTAAAGAATCTGCAGTTGATAGCTTGACCAGAATGTCTCACCCTGGAGTTCCAAGAAGCTGTTTTGACTTCAGCTTGTCTGAGTGAATCCCGAGGACTGCAGACTTCAAGCCAAAGACTCAATTTCCACTATCGCCCTTGCTGTGTTGAACTTGTTTCAAGGATTTTGTCAATGGAAGGTTTTAGTTTTGATTGGAACACATTAGATATATTTATTAAAAGGTTATTCATAATAGTGGTTGTTTTGGTATTTTATTTGTAATTGATAAAAATCCTTGCTAATTTTCTTACTATACATGTTAACTCTATTCTTAAATAAACTTTGTTTGATGAAAGCTCCCTAGTCGGTCATTTGAATCATGATAGGTTTCACTTCAGATATGCTTATCCCAGCCAAATTCAAGATGCAAAACTTCTGGTTCAGGCAGGCTCCAGACAACACTTTAGAGTTTCTGACCTGAACCAAAACAAGTGTTACACATTCTAATGCACTCATAGATGATGTACAAAGTTTAATTGACACATGTATCCTGACAAATTATAAAGTAATCATTTAATGGCATGGTTTGTTGAAATAAATGAAGTTGTCATTACCATTAAGGTGATCATCAGCTGAAATGAAAACTGCAGTTACAAGGTGGGGAATTGGAAAGTGGGGAATTAATTGAGGCTTTGATGGTTGAGTTTTAATAGATAATTTAATGATGGGACTGAGCAATTGATAAAGCCCCAGTTTCAATCCCACCTTCATGGTCTGTTCACTGATCTCAGCCATGCAAGTCAAGAGTAAGGAAAGCTACAATTGCACAAGAGTAAAAATTCTGATAGTGGCAAAGTCAGGGCAAAAAAAACATTAACTTATGTCCATTTCCATCTATTTTTCCAGATGGGTACAAATTAATATTCAGTATGCTCTGGGAGTTTCCATGTACAGATAGAGTTTGGAAGCAGATACTTAAATTCCTTAGCACCCTCAAGGCTGAGCTGACCCAGGAATAGAAACTTGCAAATCAAAGTCACTCAAGAGTTTGATACAGTTGAAATGAAGCATCCATGTAGAAGAATAGTCTGGGTTTATAATACGCTAGTAAAGCTACTGCTGCATGTCACATTTGACAAACAGAGTTCCTATCTGCAGGGTTAAAAAGGAAATTTGTACTCATAGTCTGAAAGAAGATCAAGAGTTAACACAAACAGGATTCATTCAAAGAGAAAATTTATCAGATTTAAAGGGAAATCCGAAGGTAATATTACCAACTCAAATCTGCTAAAGATATTCTCGTGTACAGTGTGTCAGTCACTCCAATAACATAGGTGCAGGGGTGGGCTATTCACTGCCTCAAGCCTGTCTTTTCATATCCTTCTTTCTATTAGAAATGGAAACACATACTGGTCTTTTTTGAGAGGGTTGACTCATACTGTACTATATTACTTGACCCAGAAAGGTAACAATCATATCTCCTTGTGATCTGAACTGGAGATTCATGACTTTTGCACAGATGCTTCTTTGACGTCTCTGAAAGCAGAAAGTGCAAACACTTGGTGAGACGAGACTAGAAATGAATTGTTAAACTCGCTTGGTTTCACTGTGATGTGAACATTTGGAACATCCCTCACAACTAGACTCACTGCATTCAATGATTTCCTTGTTGTCAAATTGATTTTCAGATGTTAAAATGCTGTCTTTCTGTTGTGAATTTGCCAGCATGTCCAATCTCCACTATGCTGGAAAACATAGTTACGTCAGGCTTCTGGCTGCTTTCCAGCTACTGTGGAATCTGTTTACAGCTGTCAGTATCTGGTGTTGGGGATTTCTGTTTCAAGCTGAGTCACGATATCACTTGAGGTCAAATTCAATTTCAGCTGCTTGGTGACCGCCAGTGAAACCTTCCATCTTTATTCGGAGTAGTTCTACCAAAGACTTAAGAGAAGTGGAATCATTTAGAAGTAGTTCCATAGGTAAATATACCCACTAGATCGCCTTCCAGAAGGAACAGAAACATTACTAATCAAATCTTCTGGTATTGTTACAAGTATGAAGATTTGATTTGTCATACCTGTCTAGGAATATGACAGCTACCTAACACATTCAGCTTTGAAACTAGGACACTACTGGAATTTTACACCAGTCGCAGTCAACATCTGCTGTCACACTGTCAACCACACAGTACAAAATGTCATGAGCAGAATCAGTAAAATGTTTAATTAATGGAAGCATGCAGAAATGTAAAACAACATTCAGCTAATTACAATGTTCAATGAAGAGGTACTAGAATGGTAAAGCAAATGTGGGATAATATGCCTCCTTCTGAAATCTTTTCAATTTTTCTGTAAACAAGAATCTCATTGCTTAACCAGTAATCATTCTAATACGCCATACATTATATGTCAATGCAAAGTAACTTTGGGTTAGAATTGATACAAACGTACATGGTGCAAATTGCCAAATTCAATATTAGTAAGCACTAATTAGTGAGACTTTCTTGAGGAGGAGTCCAACAGTACTTCACCAGAGGCACTAAATGTGAAATGAACTTTTGAAATTAAAAAATAAGCTTTGTCTCTAGCAGAAAGTGAACTTGGTTCTTTTTTAATGTAAAGTTTATTTACTAATCTCGAGGAAGCTTACATTAACCCTGCAATGAAGTTACTGTGAGGAGTTTGCACATTCTACCCGTGTCTGCATGGGTTTCCTCTGGGTGCTCCAGTTTCCTCCAACAGTCCAAAAGATGTTCTGGTTAAGGGCACTGGCCATGCTAAATTCTCCCTCAATGTCCCCAAACCGACGCTGGAATGTGGTGACTAGAGGACTTTCACAGTAATATGTGACTGTGGTCGGTATTTTCCAGGTCCCCATCCCAACTGTAGGTTTTCCCCGCAGCTGAGCCAATAAGCCATTGAAATCCGCATTCATATCAGTGGGACTGTAAGATCCCGCTGGCGTAAGGGGCTGGAAAATTACAGCCAGTGTACTAGTGAATGAAATCTGTTTTCTTAATTCATTCTCTGGGGTGGTCTTTGCTAGTAGGACTATTACTTGTTGCCCATACCAAGATGGCCTGTAAATGGTGAGTCTTCTCCTCAATCCATACAACTGAGTGAAATGCTCAACCAATTCAGAGTCTGTTAAGAGTCAGCCACAACGGTATGGGACAACAAAACAAAATTTTTCAAGAGTAAGTTATCTTGACTTTTATCAGAATGGATTGGTGGGGAAAAAGAATCAACAGATATCTACGCATTGATTTCTATGCTCTAACTCCATCGCTTGCCATTTCTGAACATAGCATCTGGACATTTAATGGACTTTTGGCTCATGGTTAACCTCCTGCATCTCTTCTTTTATGTCAATACCAGCCCATTCCTTTCAATCACTCATTTCAACAGATATACCTAAATAAACCCTGATCACATTTCAGTATTGTTGCAACACGGTGGCACAATGGTTAGTACTGCTGCCTCACAGTAGCAGGGACCTGGGTTCGATTCTGGGCTTGAGTCACCGTGTGGAGTTTGCACACTCTCCATATGTCTGTGTCAGTTTCCTCCAGGTGTTCTGGTTTCCTCCCCACAGTCGGAAAGACACGCTGGTTAGGTGCATTGGCCACGCTGAATTCTTCTTCAGTGTACCTGAACAGGCGCTGGAGTGTGGCGACTAGGGGATTTTCACAGTAACTTCAAGAGTGTTAACGTAAGCCTGCTTGTGACACTAATAAATAAACTTAAAACAAAAATCTCACATTGCGAAAATAGCACGTCAGTCCTCACTGGCAGTCACACAACACTGTCCATTGCTCACCCACCTCAACTGTTTGCAAAAACTGGCAATTACTAGCAAAACAAAACCAGTTTTTTCAGTTAACATCTGCTGCGTCACTAAGTTCCAAGAAAATTCACCAAGAACAAATCGGACTGCCTTCCTCATGTTTTTACAATGGTTTCACAGGGTGGTACCACAGAGCTAAATGTAGACTCATTTTGGAATACTCCAGCTGCAGACATGGAGGTCAATCTGGTAGAAGGTAATGAAAATACTAAAACAAACAATGACTTGGAAAGAAACCCTAATGCTCTTCAGTGATTTTTAAGACCATCATTTCCACTGGGCATGTTCAGGCATTTGAACTAATATTGTCATTGGTGAGTAATATTATCAAATTGAATTGAAGCGATCTGAATAATAGTCATGCTGCAGTTAGAACAAGACGATGGAAAATATATATTTTTTAATTCGTTCATGGGACGTGAGCATCTCTGGCTGGGCCAACATTTATTAGCTATCCCTGACTGCCCTGCATTTGAGAGTCAATCACATTGCTGTGGGTCTGGCTAAGGAGGGCAGATTTCCTTCCCTAAAGGACACTAAGTGAGCCAGATGGGTCTTTACATCAAATCAACAATGGTTTCATGATCATCATTAGACTTGTAATTCCAGATTTTTAGTGAATTCAAATTTCACCATCTACCTATGGTGGGATTTGAATGCAGGTCCCCAGAGCAGTGTCCTGGGTCTCTGGATTAATAGTCCAGTGACAATACTGTTAGGCCACTGCCTCTCCAGTCTTCCCTTTTTTTCCTTACTGCTGCTTTAACAAATAGCTCTATTTTCTGGAAGACATTAATACTGCTGACCAGAACTCCCATGCAAAACACAAAGAAGCCTCATGATTATATTCAAACTAGTCAATTGACATTACAATGTTGATGTAATTTTGTGACAATATCACCCAACACCACTTCCTTTCCTGCCCACAAACCTTGGGCAGCGCAAGTTTTAATGCAACTATTTTGAATTCTATTTAAATGGTTCTTCAGTTACATTCAGGTGAAGCTATGGGAGGCATTTTTCTTGCAATTGCCTGTGGGGATATTTGAATTCAAAGGGTTTAAAAGTGCTTGTTATCACAATTGTAAAGTGGTTTCTGACACTGCGGTTGTTTCTTGGTGGAGTTTCTTCTGGGAAGCCGACTGTGGGTGGAGGAGAAGCAGCACGGGGAAGGAACAAACAGCAGCAGCTGGATGGAGAGCAAATAGAATGAATGCACACAGAGAGTTATTATACTTCCAGCCGAATTTATAGGCTCAGAGCAAGATTCCTGCAGTTCCCTAAGGAGTAGTGCAACAAAGCACTTCAATTCTTTATAGAAGCAGTGACAAAGTTGTCATATCTACAAGAAGATTTGCTACCAACTAGCACAGCATTGCCTGTTATAATTTAGGCCACTGCAGTCCTGAACTTCTTTGCCTTTGGCACCTTCAAGTTTGCCACAGGGAATATCAGCTAAATCAGTTTGTCTCTGGTTCACGCTTGTAGGAAACAAATGACTGATGTCTTGCTTGAGAGAGCAAACACATTCAACAATTTCTGCCTGACATCCTGAAGCAGTCGCGTAGGACTTGGGGATTTGCACAGATTGCAGGATTCCCCCAAATCAATGGTGTCATTGACTTGACTCATGTCGCTTCTCCACACAATCTGACTAGCTTCATGAATCATAAGACTTTCACTCCATTAATATGCATCTGGTGTGTGATGCAGGTTTGTGCCTGCTTTTCTGGGGATTTCAAAAATACTTCTATATTGCATTACTCATCCAAACCCATTTTTTGCCCCTGCACGACAAATCAAAGGTCAACAGCTTGGAGACAAGGGTCATCCTTTGCAAACTTGCCTCATGACTCTTCCTAAGAATACACCCCTTAATTGTAGTACAATCAGATTAATGAGCCAATTAGAACCCGGCTAAAGCAGATCACTGGAATCGTCAAAAAACAGTTCTGATGCCAGAGAGGATTTGGTGGCTTCCTATATACAGCTTATAAAGAGTGCCCTATATCATTGTGCTTTGCTACATCACTTCTCTCTGCGTTAGAGTCAACATTTGGAGTAACCATTGAAGAAAGAACTTGAACATGTTGATCAACAGAACATCGACAACATCGAGGATGGCGATGAAGGAGAAGGAGGAGTTCATAAATTGCCTGTAATCTGCACCATTTAGTGATGGCTCATTGAAAAGATGTCAGCTGAATAAGCCTTGGAACTTTGCATTAACAGTCATGCCGAAATGATGTCCCAATCATTCCAGTGTATAATCAACATTATATCAAATGTATACTAACATATTCCTAAATTCATATCCGTGTCAAGTAACATAGCATTAGCTATCCTGCACATAAAATAGCGGATTTATTGTCTATAAATAGTGGATTTATTGCCTATAAGAGAACAGATTCAGCATTGAGTCTAGATGACTCTAAAGGCTCGAAACGTTGGCTCTATTCTCTCCCCACAGATGCTGTCAGACTTGTTGAGATTTTCCAGTATTTTCTGTTTTTGTTACAGGTACCAGGCATGAGAACATAAGAAACAGGAGCAGGAGTAGGCCATCTAGCCCTTCGAGCCTGCCCCGCCATTCAATAAGATCATGGCTGATCTGTCGTGGCTCAGCTCCACATTCCCGCCCTCTCCCCATAACCCTTAATCCCCTCTCTTATCAAAAACCCATCAACCCGCGTCTTAAAAATATTTAGCGAGGTAGCCTCCACCACTTCAACGGGCGGAGAATTCCAGAGATTCACCACCCTTTGAGTGAAGAAGTTCCTCCTCAACTCCGTTCTAAACCGCTCCCCCTTTATCTTGAGGCTGTGCCCCCTAGTCCTACTATCCTTTCTGAGCGGGAAGAGTCTCTCCACCTCTATCCTATCCATCCCATTCATCATCTTACACGTCTCAATGAGATCTCCCCTCATTCTTCTAAACTCTAACGAGTACAAGCCTAATTTATTCAGCCTCTCCTCATAGCTCAACCCCCTCAACTCCGGCATCAGCCTAGTAAACCTCCTCTGCACTCCCTCCAAGGCTAAAATATCCTTGCGTAAGTACGGCGACCAAAACTGCACACAGTACTCCAGCTGCGACCTCACCAATGCCCTATACAGCCGCAGCAAAACCTCCCTACTTTCATATTCAATCCCCCTCGCTATGAAGGTCAGCATCCCATTCGCCTTCCTGACCACCTGCTGCACCTGCAAGCTGGGTTTTTGCGACTCATGCACAAGGACCCCGAGGTCCCTCTGCGCCGTCGCCTGCTGCAGTTTTTCGCCATGTAAGTAATAATCCTTCCTACCATTATTCCTACCAAAGTGGACCACCTCGCACTTGCCAACATTAAATTCCATTTGCCATTTCCTGGCCCATTCGCCCAGCCTATCTAGATCCTTCTGTAGACTCTCCACACCCTCCGCACAATTTGCCGTTCCACCAATCTTGGTGTCATCAGCAAATTTCGACGCCCTACACTCGGTTCCCTCCTCCAGATCATCTATATAAATGGTAAATAGCTGAGGCCCCAGCACCGACCCCTGGGGCACTCCACTAGTCACCATCCGCCAATCTGAATAGCACCCATTGACCCCCACTCTCTGCCTCCTATTTGACAACCAGTCCTCTATCCACGCTAACACCCTACCCCCAACTCCATGTCCCCTGACCTTCTGCAATAACCTCTTGAGAGGTACCTTGTCAAACGCCTTCTGAAAATCAAGAAAGACCACATCCACCGGCTCTCCTCTATCCACCGCCCTAGACACATCCTCATAGAACCCGACACAAGATGCTAGTGAACTTTGTCGTATTATCTGACATGTTGTGGAAGCTGCCTGACAGGCAGTGCAATCAGCATTTGATTGCCTGCAGAAACTGCCTTCTTTTTCAATGCTGAGCCACAAAAGTTTACATTTTCCTCTAATTCAACAGAGGTAAGGCATGAGCTAGCTTTCCGGTTTGTGACTTTAGTGGCACAGATTTGCACTAAAGTGCTGGTAACAGTGAAAATTCAGGTTTCTTGAGCAGATTTGAGCAACAAGAGATCAACTGCCTTGGCAACTGACAAGATTGTTCTGACAGCCGATAAAAAGACAGCTTGTGTGGGAAATGAATTGTCACTGTTCTGAGGCTGGATGCAAAATCTACATCTTTGCTGTATTTGACTCGGGAATGCTTGCTTCTGAGTGTTCGAAATGGGAAAATGCTTCATTCCCAACACTGGCAACCCTTATGGTGAGAATTTAAAAGGACGTCAAATTGTTAGTTTTCTTGGCTTTATTTTGCTGCTTGTTTGTGATGTGAAGATTTTTTTTTAAATAAATGTAGCAATCGTTATTCTTGAGGATTATTGGACATTGTTTTTGAAAGCCTGGATTACTTTATCTATGTCATTCACACATACTTCCTTAACCATCAATAAACACAATGATGATAGCTTATTTACACAGCACGTCTGTGTGGAAATGATTCGAGAAGAGAGTGTTTTGTTAGTGAGGGCAATGTGGGATCACCATGGAGAAGGTTAATCTCTGTCTGTGATTGCCTTTCCAGCACAAGAGCCCTATATTCAAACTGTAAGCCCATCACATTTTTCGTTATATTACAGAATATTTGGCAGAATTCTGCAAGAACTCTGTTTCACAAAATTATTCAAACTGGACTAGATATTGCGCAAGATTGTATCAAACAAGTCCTTATAACACAATCAAATATCTGTGGGTTGGATTCTCCATATTTGAGACTGTGGTGGTGGATGGCCCTGGCAGCGCCTCTCCCACTGGCCAGATGGCAGCTTCCCTCTGTCAGATTTTGCACTTGGAACCTCATTAATTATGCACAGGCAAGTTCTCCTCCAAGTCACCTGATGAACTGGCAGCTGACTTGTCCACCCGCCATCAGCTGACGAGTTTAAAGATCTCAGAGCCATATTAAAATACCAGTCTGACACACTCATTTCACCCTCTCCACCAGACCATGCACGATGTCAGCATCCCAGGAGGAAAAGGCTAGCAGCCACAGAGAAAGTCTGTTCCTCGATTCAACTGCCCTGAGACCCGTGATCCCCAACCCCAGGTGTAGTACTGATCCAAGATGGTGACACAGGAGGATCCACAGATACAGCAGGTGTTGGAGGGCAGAAACTGGTTTGCCCAGGCCAGTGCATCAGGAGCACTGCAGCATTGGCAGAAAGGCTTTGCTGTACTCACCTCAGTCTTTTGTAAACAGGATCATATTGTGCACGCCACTCTTTAGCAATCAAGTTTTAGACCAATCTAATTTCTTGCTGTTGACACAAGATTGGAAGGCTTGATGAGATGCTGGCAGGCACCTGTTTTAATAAATGCAAATGAATTCAAATGGTGTTTACCCCACCAGCCAGCAGGAAGAGCAACCCAATTAATTCTTTGAGAGAATTGCAATGTAATATTATAGAAACATAGAACATAGAAGATAGGAGCAGGTGGAGGCTGATCCTCCAACTCAATAGCCTAATCTTCCTTTCTCTACATAATCTTTGACCCCATTCATCCCAATCTAGCCACCTCTTAAATACATTCAATGTTTTGGCATCAACTACTTCCTATGGCAATGAATTCCAGAGGCTCACCACTCTTTGGGTGAAGAAATGTCTCCTCATCTCTGTGCTAAATGGTCTACCCCAAATCTTCAGACTTAGACCACAGGTTCTGGACTCCCCACCATCAGGAATATCCTCCCTGCATCTACCATGTCTAGTCCTGTTAGAATTTTATAAGTCTCTGAGATCCTCCCTCATTCACCTGAACTCTAGCAAAAACAGTCCTAGCCTAGTCAATCTCTCCTCATACATCCGCCCCACCATCCCCGGAATCAGCCTGGTAAACCTTCGCTGTACTTCCTCAAGCGCAAGAACATCCTTCCTCAGAAAAGGAGACCAAAACTACGCACAGTATTCTAGGTGTAGCCTCACCACAGCCCTTATAATTGCAACAACACACCCCTACTCTTGTACTCAAAACTTCTCGCAATGAAAGCCAACATACCAATTGCCTTCTTAACCACCTGCATGCTTATGCTGACATATGACTTTTTGGCTCCCACTGGATTCTCCACTCTCACATTTCACCAAACCTGCCAGGGGCAGGGTGGGAGAATTCCACCCAGTGTCTTTGCAGAAAGACAAAATGTAATTTAGGGGAGTAAAAATACAAATCAAATCAAATCAAACAGAAATAATTATAACATTTATCCTCATGAGTGAAGGCTTGATTTGAATTTTAGTCAGAAGCTGGTGAGAATTGTATCACTTTATAGAGGCTTCCATTACAATGGAGTGCTGGATGTTGACACTGTCAGAGGTAACATTCTAAACACAATATTGAAATTTGCTGTTTTCCCAAATTCTGTTTTATTAGGCTGCGGATTTAACAATCAATTGTCCTGACTTGTAGGTGGGAGGACTGTGATCATGCCTGTTCGGATCAAAGGAAGACACAAAATTGATCTACCAACCTCAACTGAACGATTTCTTCACAAGGATTTGTGTTGTCCAGCACAGCTCTTCTCCGCACATTGCTGCTGGTGTGATCTTTGTGCAGCAGGTGATCAGTTTCTTGATCACAGGGTCCACGCAGTAACAAAAACAGACTGCCACTTAATGGCAAGTGGGGACAAAAGTTTGCTTTAAGGCAATTTCCTAAAAAGTGAACAAGGCAAACTGAAGGATCTAATGTTGGAGGCATTAGTGCTGTTGATGGGCAGGAGGAGAAACACCATGGTCTTTCAGAGGGTCAGCCACCCCTCAGGAATCACCTTCAGTGGGAGTGAGCAGACCAACTTCCAGACCTCTTGACCTGAGGACCTAACAGCAATGTCACAAGAAGTCTAATGATCTTACATGAGCGGTCATGGTCAGTGAATTCATCTCCACATATTTCCTACCCACCACACCGCCAGCCTCCCAAACTGCTCATTACATCCATCAATCACCCAGCAGAACTCGCTGGCACTTAGGATTCACACCTACATTGGGGTACGCCTTCTCACTCTCACAAAATTACATGGCTGCCTGCATTACCTTTCACTGCCTCCACTTGCCTCTAGTTATTCAGCTGTGGCAGACACATCCCCCAGCACAATGCTACACAATCATTGACATTCTGTCCTTACCATCGACAAGGTGTGACACATTAGAAGGGAATAGAGCCGAATTAGCAGGGGACAGGTTCACTGCCTGCATCTCCTGAGTCCGACAGGGGAGATGTCTCTCAGCAGCATTACGCCCCTTTTCAATTCCCATCACACCCTCATCCTGTTATCTGACATGAAATGCAAGCTATTATTTATTGATGGTGTGATCGTGGACATTTTTCCCAACCCTTATCCCAGCCTTCTCCCTCTGAGTATCAGTCTCAGGTACACAAGAACTGCTGTCCATCCAGCAATAGGTGCCCAAAGAGGAAGGAGAGCAGCAGCACAGTATTGATGAAGGGGCTGTGTTGTTTGATCTGATGCCCGTACCAATGATGGATGCCGAGCGGACCATGGAGATAGTGGCCTATAGTGTTACTTGCCCCTGAAGAACAAAGGTAAATCTGCATAGAGCCACGAGAAGCAACACATTATTTTTTCTCTGTTAAACTGTAGTACATCATTATTTTATGGTCACTGCTGAAGAAACCATCCTATGAGTGCTGCACTGCCCGGGGGGTGGGGCAGGGTGATGTCTTTTAAATGAGATGTTAATTCGAGGCCCTGTTTGCTCTCTCCTGGGTGGAAATCCCCAGATGTCTTAGTCAATATTTGATCCATCAATCAACATCACAAAAAGCAGATTATCTGATCATTACCACATTTCTATGTTTGCACAGTTTGGCTACCTGTTTCCTACAGTACAACAATTCAAAAGTACTTCCCTGGCTGCACAATGCTTTGGGACATTGAGGTTATGAAAGACGCTATATAAATCCAAGTCTTTCTCCCCCCCACCCCGAGTCCAAGAGAGCAGGAAAGTAGCCATCTCCTAGGAACCATCAATACAGCTTGTAGCATATTGATGCGAAAATGTGAACCATTGAACAATTTAGTCTCCCCAGGGAGAGACACTTGGTTCAGCACATCTCACAACAGCAAGGCTGGGATTTAAAAAAAAATCAATAAAGAGATCATTGAACCATTTCCTGTCAATGCTTAATGGTGCCAAAATACACTAACCACCATGCCATCTATATATAAAATAATAATTTGCCATAGAGTTATTAGAATGTTCCACAGCAGTGACTTTGTGGCAGCCTAAATATTAAAAGTGATTGAACCAGTTTTCTGTTCATGCAATAGCCTCAGTGACAACTGCTGGGATACACTCCACCTTCTGTTCCATTCAGAACTTGATTTTTAAAATGTACTTCAACCTGGAAAATCAGCAATAAAGCATCAAAAAAACTAGTGTTATACTAACACCGATTGGAAAATCAGACTTAATTTGTTTGAGGCACTTCACTGGTCAGAGAGTGAAGGTGAAAATGTGGTTTTAGATCTCCTACAAAAATCTGACTCCAGTAACAAATTCTATTCAACACTTTGAATCCCAGCCTGCAGAAGTAAAATAAATGGATATGACACTGGCGTATAGGAACAAATATTTGTCTACAAATGCAGGACCTGCCCCTGGCCTTAGGAATGTCTAAGTTTGAACTGACTCAGACAAAGCCTGTACATAATAACAGTAATACCATGTTCCACTTAACCTTGGGTTTCATATTTAACAGCAAGACTCTCTCTCTCTGCATTCTACATATCAGCATAGGCAGATGACCTGTTTTTGCATCCATCAACCTCTGCTTTGAATACGTTCAATGAGTGAGCCTCCACAACTCTCTGGAGTAAAGAATTTCAAACATTCACCTCCCTCTGACTGAAGAAACTACCCTTCGCTTAAGTCATAAATGGCATACTGCTAATTCTGAGAATGTGTGCCTTGGTTTGAGACCATTTTCCCCAAGCTGGGAAATATTCTTCTTGATCCACCCTGTTGATCCCTGTAAGAATTTTGCACATTTTTATAAGATCAGATCTCACTTCTCTAAACTCTATAGATTAAAGGCCTAAGATACTCAATCTTTCTTCATCGGATAATCCCGCCATCCCAGGGGTTATTCTGGCAAATCTTCACTGCACTCTCTCTATGTGCAGTATATCCTTCCTTAAGCAAGGAGACAAAAATTACACACTTCAAGTGCGGTCTCACCAAGGCTCTACACAACTTCCTTACTACTGTAATCAAATCATTATGCAATAAAGTTTAATGTATCATTTGCCTTCCCAATTGTTTGTTGCACCTACATGTTAGCTTTCAGTGATTTATGAAGAATACCCAGGTCCCTTTGGATATTAACATTTCCCAATCCCTCCCTATTTAAGGAATATGCTGCATTTCTGTTTTTCCTTTCAAGGTGGATATTTTACTTTTTTCCCATAATATATTCCATTTTGCCCACTCACTTAGCATTTCAAAATATCCTTAAAAGCTCTTTGCGTCCTCCTCACAACCCACACTCCCTAGAAGTTTGGTGTCATCAGCAATCTTGGAAATATTTAGTCCACACATCCAAATAATTGATAAAGAATGTAGACAGCTGGGGCCCAAGCACCGATCCTTGTGGTCACAGCCTGCAGTTTAAAAACAAAGGTAATTTCTATGATTTCCCCAAAACAATGCGCATTTATCTAATACATTTCACAAACTCAGGACGCCATAAAGCACTTTATAGTCTCTTCTGAAGTGTAGTCAACTATTGAAATCTAGGCAGTGAAATGGCACTCAGTACCACAGTCACAAGTGTCTTCATGGCATGAGATTTTTTTCTTTAATTTGTTCCCATGGGCTTTCAGGTTTTTGCTCAATTTCATCTAGGAGTACCTAAAAATCGATTTCAGGGATACTGTGAGCTCATCCTTTCTGCCTCTTTCCAATGCCCTGTTTGCTTCTTTGGGAGTCTCCTCTGTCAGATTTTTTACTTTAAAACATAATTTAAAAGTGAGACAAAATCACACAAGGTTTTCCATTGCAGTTAGCAGCCAGCCAGCTCATGTGTTTTACCCACTGCTCTCCAAGCCCAGTGCCACAATCCTCAACCATTTTTTGACTTTTAGCAGCTGCAATCCTAATTTTTGAACCCCACCCAGTGCCGGAATACTGAAACACCAATGAATATTTAAGTGAGCTAATCTCACCCACAATTTATAGAAGTGCAGGGTAAGCAGTACAATGCTCAGCGTCGGAGGGCACAGGTAATTCAGGGGCAATACACCAAGTTCCTATCTCTGTAGCTTCATGCAGCCTACAATCCTCTGAGCTGGCTGTGCTTCTCCACTTATCTTTTCTTCACTTTTAATCACTGCACCATTGGTAGCCACGCCTTCAGCTGCCAAGGTCACTCTTCCTCTTTCTTCACCAGAACAAAGAATGCTGGAAAAACTCAGCAGGTCTGGCAACATTTGTAAGTACAGAGAACAGGGTTAATGTTTCAAGTCCATTTGTCAAAGTTAAAGTTTTCAGGGCTGCTGTGTGACGGTCACGTAACTGCTACGAAAGACCTACTTATCAATCGCTAGGGTTATAATCCAACTGTTTATCATGCTCAAATCGATTTGATTTCAGCATCTGAAAACTGGAAATCCAGATTTCCTTCACTCTTCCCTTCATCAATATTCTTCAGGCTTTTGAAAATCAAGTTTGTTACCTCAAGATCACTGCTTCCGCATTAACCACACACACACAGTTTCCCCAATCTCTTCCACCTTGTTGTATGCTGCAAACCTTGCGCTCTTCACCTAGGTTACTCAATTAGAAGAAAAGCCCTTCTTCACAGGACACCAACTTCATCTTCTTTTGGGCTAACACATGGCAGGGGCTATGGAAAAGGTTACAACTTGCCCTCCTCTGCTACAAAAAAAATTTAATGAGCTGAGGGAGCACTGTGAAGGTAAAAATTGCAATACTGGAGAAATTTTTAAAAAAAAACTGACTACAGGATGTAAAACTAAATATGGAAGAGTTGGGATTTAGATTTTTCAACACAATCCAGTGAGAGACCTCAGTGTGTGCACAAGGCAGTATGATTACTCTCAGCAATTTCACAAAGGCAGCCTGAAGGCATTGCCAATCTACTCCTTGTAGAAAAGGTCTTTACCTTCTCTGGAAATTCTGGAGGAAAACTTGAAAGCTTTTATTTTTGAAACAGACCCTGTGGATCAGTAAGGGCGGGCACTGGCACTTAATGAGATTTGAAATTTAGTCTCATTGAGGTACAAATTTAAAAAGTAAGATGTCCCTACTAAATTTGCTTCCAAAATAAAACAAAACCACTGGCCTTAATTAGATTCTATTCACCTCAGCAGCAAATGGTAAAATGTCACACACACAGACACAAAACAATTTCAAATTTGAGTGTTGAAATCACAGTCTGCAAACTAAAATAACTTTGCGTATTAACATACCTCAGCATAAATTACATGAGATCAGACATATTTCTCTAACAATGTGAAGTATCGAGATTTTCTCTCCAGTTATTGGGTTATCTTAAGGATATTGAGCAGCTAGAGCTCTGAGGAGGGGCAGGCAACATGACCCCTGGATTCCAATAAATGCCAAGTTTTTGTAAGTTGGTTCAATACAACCTAGTTTATTCAGCAGATTTCAAACAAAACCTGTCTTCTGAAGGTTGTGGAATAGGAATGCTGGAGGTGTCCCAGAATCACCTCTAACTTTGACAAAAACTCCAGGAAAATAGAGAGCATGACTCGTGTTTCAGAGGACATTGTTGCCCATCTATATTGTTAAGATTTTGTTTGGCAAAAGCTAAACATGAAAACTTAGAAAGTTGGAGAGAAATGAAGAAGTTGGACACATGACTTCCAACTGAATGGTAACAGGCTTCTGGACTAAATTACTAGAAAGATTCTATGAAACAGATTGTATCCATAGACCCCAAGAGACGTTTCTGAAGAGAAAGAAGATTGGTGGGCAAAGTGAATTGATCTATCAAGGTACTTCAAAAACCAGCACCATAGTTATTCAAGCTATAAATCGAGTGTTAGAAGAGAGGTGGTGGCATAGTGGTATTGTCACTGGGCTAATAATCCGGAGATCCATGGATCAAATCCCACCGTGGCAGAGTTTGAATTCAATGTAAGTCTGGAGTTAAAAATCAAATAATGACCATGAGACCATCGTCAATTGTCATAAAAAACCCATCTGGTTCTCTAATTCCCTTCAGAAAAGATAATCTGCCATGTGATTCCAGATACACAGCAACGTAGTTGACTCTTAAATAACCTAGGAAGCAGCTCATGGTAAATGAGGGATGGGCGGCAATTGCTGGCCTTGTCAATGATGCCTACATCTTATGAAAGAATTAATAAAACAAAGAGATTATTGTCCCCAAAATCTTGTTTTGAGACACAAACGTAGCAGTTGACACAATTAAATTGCCAGAGCTGAACAATGTTTGCATTCTGCTTTGACGACTCTGGTAGCCCAATAAAGGTTAATTCCTCCTTCAATGACAATCAGTTCAAAAAAATATTGCAAATGTACAACAAAAGCAGTCTTTGATAAAACATTTAACCTGATAACTTGTCAGGAGCATGACAATTCTACTATTGAAAGGTTTAGGTTTAATTTTTATACATCCCTGTTTTAAATGTGCATTAGTTGCACAACCATAAGGTGTATGTTATGTACAATCTTTACAATAGTCAGTTTCCACAACTGTGGGCCATGAATTTCCCAAAAAAGGTATCATAATGGCTAGAAAACTGGAGTGACCAGCGCAGTCCAGGCTACAACTGTCTCACAATTAGGGTCCAATCTTACGACTTTGTCCCACCTGACCTTTGGCAAGGCACGGTGGCAAGATTAGGCAGGAGACAAAAAAAAAATCAGGTTCGTGCGCAGTTTCTTGCCTCTCCCAATCGTACCAGAACTGTTTGCTAAACATGCCAGTGAGCATGGCTGCAGAGCTGTTGGGCACCATTTTGAAAGGGTGCCTTGATCTCATAGCGCACTGGGAGACCCCCTCCCTTCCCCCACATCAGTAGCATATTTCCCCACCAACACCTGGTCACCGACATCAAGGCCCTCCCGATGAGACCCCCTTCATGACCCCCGACATTCTCCCTTCTCATGCTCCATCCCAGCATAACTGCCCTGCATAGCCCCCCTCCATAGCCTCCCTCCTACACTACCCACCTGCATAACCTCCCCATCATAGCACCACCCCATCATAGACCCTCCCTGCATAACCTCATGCCAACTCATGCCCCACCCCTTTGACACTGGCACTGCCAGGGTGCAAGGTGGGCACTGTCAGCTGGGCACTGCCCAGCCAGGCCTCCAGCCACTTGGGGGCTTCAATGGCCTCTGAGACCCCTGCATGGCCACCGCTCCTGGTCTCCGCTCGTAGAGACAAGTAATGATTTTTGCCAGTTTCACACTATGTCTGAAGGGCAGAAGATCCCGGGAGCTGGAAGAATCTGGTGTCGAATGGGCTATGCGTATTTAAAGGCTACTTTAAATATGCTATTTGGCCTCACACCCTTTCTGGGTGCAATCTGATTTGCGCCATTAGAGAAAGGCCGGGATGATTGCAAACCATTTGGTGCTGGGCATGAAACCGCATATTTGGGCCCACATGCTATTTTCCGCAATCGACGTGATATGCAGCAGGCGAAGTCGGAAAATCTACCACGTTATCTTTTATTGATCTCATGGTACACAATGCCATTACTGCGATCACACTCAAAATCTTTCCCACAGTGATATGTTCTGACTGGCACGTGACAGGAGTTCACTTGTGCATGCTGCATGGCAACTGGATCATGGAGGGATTGGATACTGAGTTCATTTGAAACCCTGCATTCCTTTGTATTTTGGCTCAAGAAGAAGTTTTCAAAATGCCCAGGTTTATGTAGCTAAGTGGCTATCAAATGCTTATATCTCAGGAATGGAAGGTAATGTCCAATCTGGGGGGAGTTGGTGTGGATTAATGTTAGCCCTTGGTTCAACAGATGAGTGCTTGGATCTTTCAATAAAATGTATGGCCTGAGAGTGAAAAGGATTGCCCACCTAGCTTCTGACTGCAGCTCCTCCTTATTGTTGCTACCATCGCACATAGCCACTTTGTTGCACCATGCTGAAAATTTAACCCATTTGTTTATTTCAGACTACTGCTCTGAAAATAATTTCAGGCAATCGAGTTCTACAAAGCAATGTTTTCTTTTACATTTTTACATCAGTAACTGTTGAAGGCTATTGAAAACAGCAAAGATATCCCTCAAGAGCCCTTGAAGGGATCACTTAGTTCTCATTTCATCAAAATCACAATGATTAGGCCTGCCAATATTTAGAGAAGCTCATGTTTAGTTGATATTGAAACAGCGATGTTCCAAGTTGACCCTTTTTAAACAGAAGAGAAATATATGAAGTGGGCCAACTTCTTTGCACTATTGGAGGGCCCAGATGAGCTCAAGAGCTAAATCACTGCATGAGGAATTAGTCAATTCTGACAACACACCATTCAGCATAATACAGCAGCACGGTGGCACAAGTGGTTAGCATTGCTGCCTCACAATGCCAGGGACCCAGGTTCAATTCCTGGCTTGGGTCATTGTCTGTGTGGAGTCTGCACATTCTACCCATGTCTGCATGGGTTTCCTCCCACCAGTCTGAAAGATGTGTTGGTTATGTGCATTGACCTGAACAGGCGCCGGAGTATGGCGACTAGGGGAATTTGACAGTAACTTCACTGCAGTGTTAATGTAAGCCTTATTTGTGACTAATAAATAAACTTTAACTTTTAACCTTCACCAAATTGCAGCCACTTCATTATATTGTGCAGTTGCAGGTACGCCGAGTTGGGCCTATTTGTACTCAGGGACAATTTGAAGGTAACGGCAAAACAACGTCCACAGAATTTTCACTGTTGTTCAAAAGTGGCATTCAGAATTTTCTGGAAAAAGTCAGCAATGCTAACATGGTGTCACCGACCCACTGAGCTGGGTGAGACTTCAATCCATCAACAGTCAGAACCAGATGGTGGCCAAACATCAAACGGCAAGGGAACAGCTATTCATGTTTGCCGACAGTGGCACTTTGCTCTGAAAGCGTGGCGAGAGAAAATAAAACGGTTCTTCAGGGAAAGCTCCCTGAAGCTTTCAAACTGACGTGCACCAACTCGTTTACATCAGGAAAGTCCAAAGCGTTAAAATATTGGTTCTTTGCTGCTTCAGGTTTCCAGACTAGCTTTCTGGGGTTGGTTTTCAGTACCTCCTAATTGATGTCACAGCAGCCAGCCACTGTAGGCAGCAAGTGCAATAAAAACAAGGCATCAGCAGCAGCAGACCACCAGTCAGCATTTTCAATCTCCTGCTGCGTAAGACAGGCAAAAGTGGGCAAACTGGTGGGAATTGGTTTGTGCATCAAATGTGGAAATCCTTTGATATGGTAACTTATCCCTTTATCTTTATGATCTTTTTACAAAAGTGGAACAGTCTGATTTTCAGACACTGTGAGGACAAAACCACATAAAAGAACTGGTACCTTAAAGGCAAAATTACATTCTGAATCTATCTTTATCCATTAGCCCCTGAGCACGCTACTTGAATGAGTGATGATAGCTCGGAACTAGGTTAGGAATCAATGTCGGCTATTTATACTTGGCCTGAAACGGTGCTGCTAGATAGATATGATTATTTTGTCTATTGCTGAAGCCATTTTACATGTTAGATTTGCGCTATAAAGTACACATACAAGGGCATCACCATACTACTGATACCAGGGTGACAATTACTGAGGGAGAACTGTGTGCTGCCAACAGATGTGAGTTATGTCACCGACAATACACTGTATTCTAATATTGAAATTATATCCAAAGTTCATCTGAGATTTCAATTCCAGATGCTAACTGTCAGTCATATCAGATTGTAATAACAGTTTAATCACTTCAATGCAGCCCTTTAGACTTCCGAGGATCCATTTAAACTTCATTTCACTCTGACTGTGGTCACATTGTAAAGGTACAGAGGGGGTGGCACAGTGGCACAGGGCGGCCCCTTAGTACAGAGTGCTATAGTTGCACAAGGTGGAATAGTGGCATAGGGCAGCACAGCGGCACAAAAATTAGCACTGCTGCCTCACAGCCCCAGGGGCCCAGGTTCAATTCCAGCATCGCGTCATTGTCTGTGTGGAGTTTGCACGTTCTCCCTGTGTCTGCGTGGGTTTCCTCTGGGTGCTCCAGTTTCCTCCCACAGCCCAAAGATGCGCAGGTTAGGCTGCTTGGCCATGCTAAATTGCATCTTTGGGTGGAATTTTCCCATCTTGCCCACCATGGGAATTGTAGCAGGCACAGGGTTGATCTTGATGGAAATTTTCAGCCTTGGGGGTGAACACGGCCAGAAAATTCCGCCTTTAGTGTCCCAAGATATGTAGTTTAGGGGGATTAGCCACGATAAATGTGTGGGGATGCAGAGATAGGGCAAAGGAAAGGGCTTGGGTAAGATACTGTCAGAGAGTCAGTGCAGACTTGGCTTCTTCTGCACCGGAGGAATTCTATGAAACAATGTTAGGCTACCTCCAGGAGATGGTCTCCACCCATTTTGCTTGAATACAATTCCAGTGACTTCACACTTAAATGAGAATCCATAGTCCCTTTAGCTATCCTCCTCACACATTCCAGCCCTGATTTTAATGTGGACCAGTAAATTAGGCACACAAGAGTTAGGTGAGTGACAACTGCCCCCTACCACCTACCCCTAAGTCCAGCCTGACATCAGTAGCATGTGCCAGAGGCTACTTTAACTTCATCTTCATGCTGCCACTTCATCGTTCCCCCCTCCAAAAAGTGAGCAGGAAGCTTCACCAAGCCACAGAGACTGCTGGCTGGTATCAAAGGAGCAGTTTCTGGTGACCAGGTAGTATGCACATGCAAAGGAGTTTGCACATTCTCCCCATGTCTACGTGGGTTTCCTCCAGGTGCTCTGGTTTCCTCCCACAGTCCAATGATGTGCGGATTAGGTGGATTGGCCATGCTAAATTGCCCCTCGGTGTTTGGGGGACTAGCTAGGGTAAATGCATGGGGTTATGGGGCCAGGAACTGGTGGAATTGTGGTCAGTGCAGACTTGATGGGTCTTCTGCACTGTAGGATTCTATGATTCTATGCAAGATGCTGGGTATGCCACCCAGTTAATTAAAACCACCTCTTTTGCATTCATGTGTTTCCTCTAATCATGCCCTCCCTTTGTCTTATGTGCATTTTACCTATGGTGTATAACCTCTCCCGTTTGCCATCTGAGAACTTTAAAAGGTCATTGTATATAGGTTCACGTGATTGTGATTGATCTACAGCCCCTATCCTTCTTTCCCTTGCTCTGTTCCCATTTTAAAAAGCATCCAAAATGTCAACTTGCGCTCTCTCAGCAGTTGCTAACTGGCTTGCTCAATGTTGCCTTCATTTAACGTTTGGTTACAATGGCTAGTGTTCTTGCAAAGTTGAAAAGATCAGCATCAAAACAAACTACACAGTGCAACTAGCCTGAAAGTCAAGTTGGTGCAAATCTCAATGCCAGGAGGCAGTAAATGCATCTATTGTAAACTCACTCTTTTGTAATAATGAACGCTGCAAATACAAATAATTTTTAAAAGATGCTTGTGAAATAGAAAAATTACAGATGCAGTGCTCAATTTAGCCTGAAAAGCAGTTCACACATCTTTCCTTAACAGTATACAATTTTAAAAGTTGCCACAATTTGCTTAACACTGAATTTTTTTACACTGTCAAATGCTGTCTTGATTATGTTGTGACATTATGGCACCATTGGAATCAATGTGGCCTCAGCCATTTAGACTTCAAATTTCAATAGATACTTCAAGTCAATCAACTTTTTGCCAGTATCCAGTCAGGTGTGATCAAATTAAATGCTGCAAGAGATGTGATTACATAGTGTTTTGTGAAATTGAAGATGGGCTAAATGACTCTGGAATAAAAATTGAAGGTCAGGCCTATTAATCACCCGGGATCTCTGCAGTTTGGCAAACACAAAACAGTGAGGCGACCATCTTTGATTTCAGAGCGAGGCTCAAACCGAACACACGTAGGCTGATCAACTGCCAGCGCTGCACTGTGCCGGAAATGATTCTAACAGCTATCAATTTGTCTTGCCTAGTGAAGCAGATTTTTTTTAAAGCTGTGCAGAGTACGGGTTCAATAAAGCCAAGATAATAAATGGAAACGGGTTTGGCGGTTTCCTTCTCCCCCATTTGGTGGGTGACAGTTGCTATCTATAACACAAAGCAATCTGTCACAAGAATGTCTCTTCAAGTTCAAACTCACAAAACGACTCAAACAGATGCACGGGTTTTCTGTGTCGTTTTACTCCTTAGTTTATCTTCAGATAAATAAATATACAGCACGTCTCCCACTCCATGTCCCAACCACACAGGGGCTTCAATTGATATGGAGAAAGGGGAAGGGAAGGTACAAGGTGCAGATCAATCAGCCACCAAGCTCCTCAATGTCATGCCAAGTAATGCAACACAGTTACTGGCTTTGCCAGTTTCAAACGGATTTATGTCACTAAAATAATTTTCTTTGTTAGCTTCAAGGAACTGGCTGTGAATCTTCAATCTGCAGCTAAGGACCGTAAGGGAACAGAATAAGTTATTGAAGTAAAGCAAAAACCAAGCTCTGGTAACAGTCAGAAAACATTGCTGTGTATTAGATTAAGATCAAGGTTGTACATTAAACATAGGAACACATTTCTCCTTTAAAGTAGCACTGATCTGAGTTGACAAGGTGACAGGGATTTTTTTTTAAATCTACTTCAGGTGACAGTAAAAAATTAACATGGTTTAAGAGCCTCCATGTTTTAAGACTGACGGTATCCAATCAAAACTGTCCTGTTTTAAACATTCTTATTGCTAGTTTCAGAGGGTGACAAGATCCATTAAGTGAATAGCTGCTGGTTTTACTCATCTAATATTCCATTTACATTCAAGTGTTGTCACTGCAGGCAGGCACTGTGCAAGGAATTTGATCCCTACTCCTGAGACCAAGTCACACTGGCAGAAATCCTGATGGCCCTTTACCAGGGGTACCTGCTGTGAGGGTCACAAGCTGAACTGAGCTCCCAGGCTACCTGCATCAGCCAACAACATAATGTTTTCATTGTTCATACACATAGGCCTTTTATAACTGCTGAAAGGTCACAGCTTTCAGTGTTAGATGTTAATCAACCTGCTGCGTATTTGCTGGACCGGGTTTCCTTTCAGATTTTTTAGCATTCATGATTTATCTTTGCATTTTAACCCATCATTACACGTGTGGGTTGCAAGCAATTTGGTATATGCTTTGCAACTCTTCATCAAATAGTTTGAAACGATTGATATTTCACATGATGTTTAATACGGGTTTCCCTTATATAAAGTTGCTTGGTCTGATATGTTTCAGTGTGGAGCAGAAGGTGCCTTGTAACAGGCAAGAACAAATCAAGTGATTTCCAGTTCCAGACTTCAAGGATCCATTAGCAGCAGAGGCCACGAGGATGTCAGGATAATGATGCCCGACCCCTCAGTCAGGGTTCACAATATGTGCTTGAACATTACAAATAAAGTAGGTAGCAAAAGTTGGTTGGTAGAAACAACTAAAATTACGTTTTACACTGAGCTTACAAATAAAAAGTGCCATTTGATTTCCAGCAATTTGCTTTGATTTCATGAGTCGAGGTTTAAGATTCATCCATCCTATGATGAGTATAGAGATAAGAGCACTGTTGAAGAAAAAATTACATTTATTTTGCATTTTTCACATCATCAAGAAGTTCCAAAGCAATTCAGAATCAATGAATTATTTTTGAAGCATCTTAACTGGTACTTATTTTGGAGGCATGATGGCACAGTGGTTAGCACTGCTGCCTCACAGCGCCAGGGACCCAGGCTCGATTCCCTATTCAGGTCACTGACTGTGTGGAGTTTGCACATTCTCCCTGTGCCTGCGTGGATTTTCTTCGGGTGCTCCGGTTTCGTCCCACAATTCAAAAGTCATGCTGGTTAAGTGCATTCTACATTCTCCCTCAATGTACCCAAACAGGCACCGGAGTGTGGCAACTAGGGGATTTTCACAGTAATTTCATTGCAATGTTAATGTAAGCCTACTTGGGGCACTAATAAATAAATTTTAAACTTTAAGCTCACATTAAGGCACCGGGGAAATTTAAAGAACCGTATATAGAACCATTTTAAATTCCTAACTCTTCGCTCACATCCCCCAATTCCAATTGGAGACTTCTTAAAAGAAAAATAACTGAAAATGTTGGAAAATCTCAGCAAATCCGTAAAACCTGCGGAGAGGGAAAAGAGCCAACGCCAGCTCCGACGAAAGGCCAGACTCGAAACATTGGCTCAACTCTCTCCCCACAGATGTTATCAGACCTGCTGAGATTTTCCAGCATTTTTTGTTTGTTTCAGATTCCAGCATCTGCAGTATTTTGCTTTTAACTTCTTCTTAAAGAAGTTGACAGTATATAGTTACGGGCTGGGTATTGTAGAACAAACACGCCAGGAGAATGTACAAATCCAGCTTGCTTCTGCGAATACAACAGGCTAAGTGAATTAATGATAGGTAAAGAGAAATCTCTAACAGCACAGAGTGTATAACGTCAATTATAAATGTCTTTACGCTTGACAAAGATCTCTCCAGTGATGAAATTGCTTTCCAGTTGGGTAGGATGAATAAATATTTCTGGAGAGCTCAAAAATCAAGAAAGAATGGTCTTTTTAAATTGCTATTACTGCAATTGTAATGTTAAATATCAAGAAAACCATCAAGCTGTGCTCAATCTTGTTAGAATAACTGTATTGAGGTCAGAAGTGACCATGTTAAAGTAGCAACCACAGAGTAGTGATTTGACTTAATTATTTCAAATTTGATGCAAATGAGAGATGTCAATCACAATAATGTCTTATATTTAATCTCATGTTAAGGAAATTAGAATTCAGATTCCAGATTTATTGTATTAATCTGCAGAATGTAACCTTTGTGTTAGTTCAGTTGCTTTGTGCTGCCATTTTGATGTCACCTAAATAATTCTATATCAGTTGTAGTCCCACCCTGTAGATTCCTGATGGCTGAAGGGGATCATAGAATTATAGAAACTGCAGAAGGAAGCCACTAGTGCTTCAGGCCTGATTCAGGTCTTTGAAAGAGCAGTTGTGCTTAGTCCCACATTCCTACTGTTTTTCAATAATCCCCAATCCCTCCCTGACAAACTCCCATCTGGTGAACTGGTGTGACGACAATAATCTCTCCCTCGACGTCAACGAAATGAAGCAGATAGTCATCAACTTCAGGAAGAGCAGTGGAGGATATGGTTCTGTCTACCTCAATGGGGCAAAGTGGAAATGGTTGAGAGCTTCAGGTTTTAGGTGTCCAACCTGAGTCAGCGCCAACGGATGAATGACGCTACGACAACGGATGAATGAACATCGCTCGACAATCACCAGGCAAGGCTGTTCCCTTCCTGTTGGCGAACACTTCAGTGGTCACAGGCATTCAGCCTCTGACCTTCGGGTAAGCATTCTCCAAGGCGGCCTTCATGACACACGACAGCGCAGAGTCGCTGAGCAGAGACTGATAGCCAAGTTCCACACACATGAGGACGGTCTCAACAAGGATCTTGGGTTCATGTCGCACTATCTGTAACCCCCGTGACTTGCCTAGGGTTGCAAAACCTCACTTACTGTACTGTCTGGAGACAATACACATCTCTTTAACCTGTGATCAGTGCTCCTTCCGCTCACATTGTCAGCCACTTTAAGACTTGAACAGCAGGTTAGGTGTAAAGATTCACATTCTAATCAGTAATCTCTAAACTGTGCTTTATATGCTCTGTCCGAGGCCAGAACTCTCTATTCACCTGACGAAGGGACTAACCCGAAAGCTAGTGAGTGTACTGTCAAATAAATCGGTTGGACATAAACCTGGTGTTGTCAGACTTTTTACTGTGTTTAGCCAGTCCAACGCCGGCACATCCACATCATGACTAGTATCGACACCTTTTCAGATAGAACATACCAATTCCTGACACCCTCCAAGTAAAACAAATTCTCATCATCTCCTTTCCTCTTCCTTTGCTGAGGAGTTTAAATCTATCACTTCCAGTTGTTGACAACTCACCAGAGGAAACAACCTTTCTCTTTCCACTGTACCAACACCTGATTCTGAAAACCTCTTTTAGGTCACCTGTTAACCTTCGCTCTTACAAAGAGTACAGTCCTGACTTTTCCAATCTCTCCTCATTACCGAAATCCCTCATCACTGGGATCATTCTGGTAAACGTCCTATGCATCCATTTTTCCTGAAACATGGGGCAGGATTTTCATTCCCAGGTCCTGATTCGGTCACTGGGGTGAAATGTGGAGAAGGAACCTACAAATACAGCTGGCGGAGCCCACAGCCTGTGCACACAGGCAGCCTATTAGGTTGACACCGCTGGAAGCCCTTTCCAATTAAGGACAGTGGGCAGGATCCTAACTCTGGACATCCAAAAGGAGGTCACCCAACAAGTCCCACTGTCAATTGTGGGAGCTGCTGAGGTATGGAGGCTAGAGAGAGAGTATCTCCAATCCAGGTTAGCAGCAATAAAAAGGGCGAAAGAGTTAACAGAGTCACTTCTGAGCTACATACTGTTATATATTTATATTTTATAAATACATAAAAAGGAAGACGCTGACTAGGGTGAACGTTGGACCCTTAGAGGATGAGAGGGGGGACTTAGTGGTAGGGGATGGGGAAATGGCTGAGGCCTTGAATAACTTTTTTGTTTCGATCTTCATGGAGGAGGACATGAATAATTTGCCGGGTGTTAGCGATGGAAAGATGGTAGGAGTGGAGGGCCTGAATGACATTATTGTTACTAGAGAGGCAGTGCTCGACAGACTGGAGGGACTGATTGTGGACAAGTCCCCAGGACCGGATGGAATGCATCCAAGGGTTCTGAAACGAATGGCGGAGGTGATAGTGGATGCCTTGGTGATTATTTTCCAAACGTCGCTGGATTCCGGGCAAGTGCCGGAAGATTGGAAAATGGCTAATGTTTCGCCGTTGTTTAAGAAGGGTGGCAGGCAAAAGGCAGGGAATTATAGGCCGGTTAGTTTAACGTCTGTTGTAGGTAAAATGTTAGAATCCGTGATCAAGGAGAAAATAGCAAGGCATCTTGAGGAGAATTGTTTGATAGAGCAGACGCAGCACGGTTTCGTTAAGGGGAAGTCGTGTCTGACGAATTTATTGGAGTTCTATGAGGATGTGTCTTGGGCGGTGGATAGAGGGAAGCCGGTGGATGTGGTGTTTCTTGATTTTCAGAAGGCATTTGATAAGATGCCGCACAAGAGGTTATTACAGAAGGTTAGGGGGCATGGAGTTCGAGGTAGGGTGTTAGCGTGGATAGGGGATTGGCTGTCAAATAGGAGGCAGAGAGTGGGGGTCAATGGGTGCTATTCGGATTGGTGGTTGGTGACTAGTGGAGTGCCCCAGGGGTCGGTGCTGGGGCCTCAGCTATTTACCATTTATATAGATGATCTGGAGGAGGGAACTGAGTGTATGTCGAAATTTGCTGATGACACCAAGATTGGTGGAACGGCAAATTGTGCGGAGGGCGTGGAAAGTCTGCAGAAGGATCTAGATAGGCTGGGCGAATGGGCCAGGAGCTGGCAAATGGAATTTAATGTTGGCAAGTGCGAGGTGGTCCACATTGGTAGGAATAATGGTAGGAAGGACTATTACTTACATGGAGAAAAACTGCAGCATGCAACGGTGCAGACGGACCTCGGGGTCCTTGTGTCTGAGTCACAAAAACCCAGCCTGCAGGTGCAGCAGGTGGTCAGGAAGGCGAATGGGATGCTGGCCTTCATAGCGAGGGGGATTGAATATAAAAGTAGGGAGGTCTTGCTGCAACTGTACAGGGCACTGGTGAGGCCGCAGCTGGAGTACTGTGTGCAGTTTTGGTCGCCGCACTTACGCAAGGATATTTTGGCCTTGGAGGGAGTGCAGAGGAGGTTTACTAGGCTGATTCCGGAGTTGAGGGGGTTGAACTATGAGGAGAGGCTGAATAAACTCGGCTTGTACTCGTTAGAGTTTAGAAGAATGAGGGGAGATCTCATTGAGACGTATAAGATGATGAATGGGATGGATAGGATAGAGGTGGAGAGGCTCTTCCCGCTCAGAAAGGACAGTAGGACTAGAAGGCACAGCCTCAAGATAAAGGGGGGCCAGTTTAGAACGGAGTTGAGGAGGAACTTGTTCACTCAAAGGGTGGTGAATCTCTGGATTCTTCATTCAAAGGGTGGTGGAGGCTGCCTCGCTAAATATATTTAAGACGCGGGTGGATAGGTTTTTGATAGGCAAGGGGATTAAGGGTTATGGGGAGAGCGCAGGAAAGTGGAACTGAGCCACGACAGATTGGCCATGATCTTATTGAATGGCGGGGCAAGCTCGAAGGGCTAGATGGCCTACTCCTGCTCCTATTTCTTATGTTCTTATGTTCTTATTCTAACAGGATTCAACCATGTTTGATGATTTTCTCGATGTTTAATACTTACAGTAAAAGACATAGCAAGGAAAGCTCTCAGCACCCCTCTCCCCAGTATTATCTACCCAACTGACCAATAGCCTCCTGACATGAAAGGCTGGGAAAATCCATCTGACAACAGTGGGTGGCACAGTGGTCAGCACTGCTGCCTCACAGTGCCAGGGACCTGGGTTCGATTCCCGGCTTAGGTCACTGTCTGTGTGGAATTTGCACATTCTTGTGTCTGTGTGGGTTTCCTCCAGGTGCTTCAGTTTCCTCCCACAGTCTGAAAGACGTGCTGGTTAGGTGCATTGGTCTGCACAGGTGCCAGGGTGTGGCAACAAGGGGAATTTCAGTGACTTCATTGCAGTGTTAATATAAGCCTTGACTAATACAAGTATTCATGTAAACTTGTGACTAATAAATAAACTTTAAAACTTTAGAATGCCCTACTTAAGCCCTCAAAGAGCACAACTGGTTACCTGCCATGGTTGGCTGGGTAGCCATTCCTACCTTCAACCCAACCATTGTATGCATATTGGGTTCCAATCACTGGAACTCAATATGCATACATTAAAAAAAAGACCCCACCAACTTTGGGTGGTGCATTAGCTGCCTGCTTAGTCGAGTAGGTTTAAATTTCAGATGGTTGATTTCTGGCAGTTTCAGGGTGGGTAAGGCTTAATTACTAACCTACCCAGTTTCCCCCAGGTGAATAGGATTGAAATCAAGTTCCACACAGGGAAGCACATTACTGAAGCGAGTGGCCAAGGGAGTAGGTATTTTCTTACCTAATCGATTCAAGGTCACAGACAGAATCACTTAACTTTCCATCCTTTGATTCTATTCAAAAATCCTAAGCTATCGGTCTCATGCATGTCTACCAGCGGTGATAAGTATTCCTATAGCTGCTCATGGTCACAAGAAACTTTAAGGCAGGCCTTGGAGTCGTGACCTTAACCTCAGGTTCAAATATGGGAATCTAATCCCAAACTGTTTGGGACATACTCACCTAGCAATGATTTCCCCCAAGTGAATGGCCAGTGAATGCACTTGGCATCCAATTACAAATGAGAAGCTCTCAAAGCTGGAGAGCTAGGCATCTGTGGCCAGATAGTGAGTGGGCCTTAAAGCCTGCCTGGGAACACTGCTGCCCTGATCTGTCCCCAGAAGGCTACCTTCAGAGAGCCAAGTTGTTCCCCACACAAGCTAAGTAGAACATTCCAGTCAGCCTCCCACAATTGACCTTTATAGGCCACTAATTCATCTTAGTTGGTTACCTGCCAATTCTGGGCACGAACTCTTCCATTCTCAACCTCACTTCCTGGAAAATGGCCCCAGACAATGGTGAAAATTCAGCTGTTATTGTCTTGGTTAGAGATGTTTTGCTTCCTCATATAGTTTACAGTTTACGTTGCTGTTCTACCAACTGAAACTACTTTGGCCAGAAATATTGACTGCAGCTTTACTACATCATTTCACACCCACTGCAAGTCTTATAGCTCTTCAACTTCCCCACTGCTGCAGAAAGGAAACAACCCTAAAATTCTTTGAGTTCTTTGAGACTTATTCCAACTTCATTCCTTCGGCCATTGGTTGGACTAATAGTTGACAGAGGTCTCAGTGTCTCAAGCCTGTCTACTTCCACTTTTACATCTCAAAATATGTTGGATTTCATATGTTCCACAATTATGCTTTTATCATCTACAAAAAAGAGATCTTGGTTCTATTAACAGGGCACTATTGATGGCCCATATTATCAATTATGCTGGCCTTCAGCACAGATCTTTCAATCTTCCTGTCAGAATAGTCTATTTTCTGATGGACACAGAGCGTATCTTCATCTAATTGTTTTCTAAATGTAGATTGGATTGGCTGTATGGAAATGCCTCTTCAATTGCAGTGCACTTAACTAGGTTGCCTCTTCAGCAACTTTCATCTCTTCCTGAGTCGCTTTATATAATCCCATATTTCAAAGTCTATAATTAAGCCCTTTAAGTACTTATCATCTTTTCTTCACGTAGCCTTCAAATAGTATTATTGTTGTACATTTGATCCAGTGAAAAGTGAAAGTTTCATTTGCTCTACATTTCTCAACAATTTTTAATTAAATTTACATCTTTACACAAGTCAATCCAATGTCCCCTACTCTCGATGCTTTTAGCAAATGACTCTTTACAATTTATTTGTAATATGAGCTTCACTAGAATAGGTTTTTTTTAAACCCTATTAAATAACCAAAGTCTCCTTTGCTTAATCTATAGATATTTAAAATGCCATTCACCGTGGAGAATTTTCAGTCCGCTGCCAGATTTAGGGAGGGATTTTCTGATCACACTTGCCCCAAGACTGGAAAATCCCACCCAAGGTCAATAGACCTTTGCATGGTCCATGTCCCACCCAATTCCTATGGCAGGCAGGATGGGAAAATTCCACCCTTAGTTTCCAGAATGGAGAATTCCACCTTTTGTTTTATAATCTATAGTTTGTTAAAACTCAAACATGGTGTTACCCAGTGATTACCACTTGATGCACACTTTGGATAGAACTTTCAACTTGATTGGGGGCCAACACACAAGACATTCTGATCTCGTGTTCAAATCTCTGGAACTCGAAAACTCAACTGTTCTTATACAGAGGCGAGAGCGCTACCCACTGAGCCAGAGCTACCACAGACAATAATGCTGCTGTAATCTTTGCAATAGTACAGATGAGAAGTGGTGTTTCATGTTTAAAATTATTTGAGCCTTCACATTTAAGAGTTACGTTAATTCTTCTTGAAGAGTTCCACTCAGCCTTCTCTCTCCATCTCTTCCGTCCAGAATCAGCAACAGTGGCAAACACATTATGACACAATTTCATTTATCACAATGTCAAGTGCTATATGTAAGGGGTTTGACAGCAGGCGGATGGGCATTTACTGCTGGAGTCTTTTTAAGACCTCACAAATGAATCGCGTTTCTGGAGAGAGGTGAATTGTAGAAGTTTTACTACTTGCTTAGACGTTTTGAAATGAACATTGGTTAGTCTTGGCTGTTAACCATTGCATCACAAATAATGTAAAAGAAATACATTCACTGAGAGTTTGGATTCATTGTTAACATTCACCTGAGTCAAAAGGTCATGTGTTCAACTCTCACTAAACAATTTGAGGATATAATTTAGGCCGCATTTCAAAGTTACTTTATCAGAGGAGTCTACTTTCTGTTGAGAGATTAGCCCAGACCCTATCTGTTTTTTCAAATGGGCATTAAACATCCCTTGGCACTATTTGAAGAAAAGCAGAAAGTTGTCTTAGTGAGTATTCTTCTATGAAAAACAGGGAGTTTTCTAGCCCTGACAGAATTTATTTATTGGGGGATTTTGTGATGTGTAAATTGATTGCTGTGCTAACTAATTTAATAATGACAGCCACTTACCTAAATAATTTTTTTGAAGTTATAAAGGGCTGTGGACAGAATGAGTCAGCACAGCGGCACAGTGGTTAGCCCTACTGCCTCACAGCACCAGAGACAGGGGTTTGATTCCCAGCTTGGGTCACTGTCCGTGCAAAGTCTGCACGTCCTCCCCCTGTCTGCGTGGGTTTTCTCCAGTACTCCGGTTTCCTCCCACCGTCCGAAAGATGTGCTGATTAGGTGCATTGGCCACGCTACATTCTCTCTCAGTGTTGCCTGAACAGATGCTGGAGTGTGGTGACTAGGCTATTTTCATAGTAACTTCATTGCAGTGTTAATGTAAGCTTACTTATGACACTAATAAATAAATTTAAAGTGTATGATTTTATGAAACAAGGGATTATGTAATACATGCAGGGGTTTATTGTAGCCTAACTCACTGTTGAATGGAAAACAACACTCTGGCATGGTGTAAAACTTAACAGGCAAACCTGTTAATTTCCCGCTGGGTAGGATCGGTCCAGATTGCCTCCACATACTTTCTTACTAATCTTTTTAACAGTCCAGTAAAATATTCACCTAAAAACTGCTTAATTGAAAAGTAAAATTATTTAGAATATTGCGATAAAGTTTCTGTCAGTTGTTCATGTACAGTGATGAATTCAGACCTTTCTAGTTAGATTCGAGGGGGTTAATCTATGGTCTGAAATCAACAAAATCACATGATTCTTCAAGCAGCTTGTCCTACGTTAGCTACTTACAAAGAGAGAGAAGAATCATGTTGATTTCTCTCAGTTCACATTAAACTCTGCTAGATCTCTTATTCTGCAGCTAAGAATCAGAGCTTGTATCACATTACATTTCAATAGATCAGAGATTGGTCATCAAATCCACTTAGTTATATCAGAGGATCCATTTAGGTTTTGGATGCCATCCACTGCCTGTTTCAGGTAAGTGCAACTTTCAGCATAAGTGTTGGGGCTAATTAAAAGAACCTTAAGCTGCCCTGTGGGAAGTTAGTGGAAGCAACCTCAAGCCAATAAAACACACACACAATTCTGACTTCAAATTCAGATTTACTCCACCCATTCATCCTCATCTACACTTTTTACAAACCTAACTCCCTTTGTCATAGTACCCGCTCAGATAATTTTCTGACTGTCTTTATTCTTCAATCAGGTGTTAAGCTTGATGGTGTTTTATCATGGGCACCTTTGTCCATTCTATGGGAAGAATCTATTATTTCCCCTCATTGAACTGAACTCATTAATGGTTAATGACTAAAATAATGATTTTAAATGTCCAATACTCAGTCCTTCCTGTGCTAACATTAAAAAAATGACAGATTCGCTGCACAATAGGACATAATTTCACTTTAAGAAATTTAGGTTGTGGTTTAGGTTGCAATTGTGCTGGTGTTATTGTTGAATTGGGTAAGGTGTAACCTGCACATTACTGAACTACTTTACACAAAACCCTATTAGGGATCCATGAGACTTAATGCATCAGGGTTCCTAATTAAATGGCTAAGTATCCAGATATTTCAGGTCTCTCTATCATCTAGCCAGCTGGAAGACAATTCTATAATTTTTGGGCTGACATGTTAGATAGATCATCATACTCTAATGGGAGCATTTGTAAAAAGGTAAGAGCTGGAATATTTATCCTGCCAGCCAATCATGGACTAACAATCCTGACAACTGTAGAGCCTAACTACTAACCCTAACTACTTCACAGCCTTGGCTGAAGGACACTTAAGTCACAAGTGCAATTTACTGAGACAGCAAGTGATAAATGGAAATCCTTTGGAATTTTTCAACTGTACTTTAGGAAATTTTGCACAAAGGGAATTTATGTATTACAAATGCATGCCATTGTGTGTGTCTCATATGCCAAACATAATTTTACATTGTACTATTGGGATCCAGTGGAAAATCCATTAGGATTTTTTGGTAGACATTTACTGACCACTCCTCACCAGTGGATGATGCATTTGATGCTATTGCTGGGAATACAATAAATGGGTTTTGTTCTCAAATTGAAATAAAGGAAATAGAAAAGCAAAGAAAAATTAACATATCAATTCAATTTTTGCAATTAAGAGTGATCAATTCAGTTATTGAAAAAAGTACCATTTGTGATGCAAGTATATATATTGTAGCCTCACTGCTGAACACGCTAACTGAATAAACAGGCAACATTTCTTCAACTCATTGCACGGTTCTTCCTTATTAAACCTTTTCTTTATTATAGGCCAGGCCCTTTTGGCTGCCCTGCAAGGGCTGGCAAAAGCTGTCAACGGTGTATTGATTTGTAATGCAATGTGCTGCATCATGTCATTTTCTTAATCGCACAGCAGCTGAGAGACACACCTACTGGCCAATCTGCAAGAGCTTTCATTACAATCGGCACTACTCCGAGCCTCACCATCTACATTAAATACAGCATACAGAAAACAAAATAGTAACCTGTTAGCAAGTGTGACACAGATTGTGACAGCTGTGAATTGAGAGTGTAATGTTTTATGTAGACCAATTACAAAGCAGATTCATCAAAATTTCATAAATCAATCAGGAATTAAGAATATGCAGCATATATTATTCTCCCCTTCTAACCAACATATGTTACTCATCTAATTTTTAGAATCTTCTTTCTTGGCTGATTTTGTTTTGAGGATTTTTAATAAGCAGCAGTAATATATTCACATCCAGCCAGTGATTAACACACAGCCTGTTCCAGCATAACCCGGCATCAAACTTGCCCTAGGAAATCTATAATACACAGCAATGACAACACAATTTACTGGAATAAAGAAAAGCCAGAATCTTTGCAAAATACATTCACAGTGCCTAAACGGATTCCAGATGACCTGACATTTGAGCATGACCTGAATGACAGACGACACAGAAAGCATTCCCTCTCCGTCTCTCTCTTCACCTAACCACCAGAGCTCCTTCATCACAGCAATGAGAAAAAGCACCCTACCTTGAGCGTGTACTGCTCTCCCACCAAACCTGCACACATCCTCCACTTCCCAACGAACCGTCTTCTCTCGGTGACTTTCTGGGAGATTTTGGAAGCTTTTAGGTCCTTCAGCAGTGACAAAAATTATTTTCTTTCCACTGGATAAAATCTCAGCAGCTGAGTCGGAATACCTATGGAACAGAGCAGTCAGCAGGCCACATCTTCCATACCTTATACATCACTACCACACTCCTCCTAATAAAATGCCCAGAAGCTTCAGGCGTTTCTATAAACACTGTGAACCCAGGAGACAGTGCACCATATTTCTCCTTCAGATTCATCTTAGGCTATTTATAACATAATTCTCAATCAATTATCCGATGATCTATAAAATAACATACATTTTCAGCCTTAAAATGATTAACTCTTGCAAGTCTTCTTCTGCACCTAGAACTAAAAATACTGTAAACTCTGACAAAACTCTTTCATTCTTATACAAATTGTGGAATATTTTTTCGATTCTGCACTTTAATCTCTGATTGTACTTTATAGAAAATTACTGGCACATATATTATGTGAAAGGATTGATAAGCACGTGTTCAGAACGTGTCTTTCAGTCCTCAGAAGGTTAATTTAAATATTTGCAGTATTTATCTTAATTAGCCTATGCAGACTTTATTTAATTTAATTAACAAAAAGCAAACCTGTCAATCATCTCTGGGTTCTTCACAAAGACCATATGGTGTTTATATATATAAAAAACAATACAATCAGTCACTCTCAAGCTGGCTTAGTGTGTAAGTACCCTGCCTGCTGTGATATCGAAGTACCAGAATCCAGAATCTCTCATCTGTTATCAGTCTCAGCAGCATTTGGAGCAGTAAACTAGCTAAGCCTCTCTTGGCTAGTGTTCCTGTCCCTGAACACCATCCAATCTGACGAGGGCATGCATGGATATGGAGAGCAGCCAAGATCAATGTCAGCTCTGGTTTCCCCTTTGTCCATTATTCTGCCCCTGTCCCAGTTTAATGCACTAGGGCCAATCCAAAAAACTAGCAAGAACTGACCTACTGCTTGAACAAAATTGACAATTCAGCACATAAATTGATTTGACTTATTATTGTCACATGTATTAGCATACAGTGAAAAGTATTGTCTCTTGCACGCTATACAGGCAAAGCATACCGTTAATAGAGAAGGAAAGGAGAGAGTGCAGAATGTCATGTTACAGTCATAGCCAGGGTGTAGAGAAAGATCAGCTTAATGTGAGGTTAGTCCATACAAAAGTCTGATGGCATCGGGGAAGAAGCTGCTTTTGAGTCAGTTGCTAAGTGACCTCAGATTTTTGTATCCTTTTCCTGACGGAAGAAAGTGGAAGAGAGAATGTCCAGGGTGCATGGGGTCCTTGATTATGCTGGCTGCTTTTCTGAGGCAGCCAGATGTGTAGACATTGTCATTGGGTGGGAGGGTGGTATGAGTGATGAACTGGGCTTCACTCACAACTGTTTGTAGTTTCTTGTGGTCTTGGACAGAGCAGGAGCCATACCAAGCTGTGATACAACTGGAAAGAATGCTTTCAATAATGCATCTGTAGAAGTTGGTGAGAGTTGTAATGGACATGCCAGATTTTTTTAGTCTCCTGAGCAAGTAGAGGCATTTGGTGGCTTTTTTATCTATAACATCCATATGGAGGGTGATCTGAGCACCCAAAAAACCTGAAGCTCTCGACCATTTCTACTTTGTTCCTTCTGAGGTAAACAGGGGCATCTTCCACTACACTCCCTGTGTTCCTTTGGACTCATGGGGAACAATCACTGAAACAACTATATGATGATGTCAACAAGTTCCATCCCACCATCAGACTCACCATGGACTATTCTCCGGAATCTGTGGCATTCTTGGACACGCACATCTCCATCAAAGATGGTCACCTCAGCACCTCACTGTACCGCAAGCCCACAGATAACCTCACGACGCTCCACTTCTCCAGCTTCCCACCCTAAACACGTTAAAGAAGCCATCCCCTGTGGACAAGCCCTCCATATGAACAGGATCTGCACAGATGAGGAGGATCGCGACAGACACCTCCAGATGCTGAAAGATGCCCTCATAAGAACAGGATATGGTGCTCAACTCATCGATAGACAGATCCGAAGCGCCACAGCAAAAAACGGCACTAACCTCCTCAGAAGACAAACACGGGACACGGTGGACAGAGTACCCTTCATTGTCCAGTACTTCCCTGGAGCGGAGTCTTCAGCACATCATCGATGAAGACGAACATTTCGTCAGGGCCATCCCCACACCCCCACTTCTTGCCTTCAAACAACCGCACAACCTCAAACAGACCATGGTTCACAGCAAGCTACCCAGCCATCAGGAGAACAGTGACCACAACACCATACAACCCTGACACAGCAACCTCTGCAAGACATGCCGGATCATCGACACGGGTGACATCATCTCACGTGAGAACACCATCCACCAGGTACACGGCACATACTCTTGCAACTCGGCCAACGTTGTCTACCTAATATACTGCAGGAAAGGATGTCCCGAAGCATAGTACATTGGGGAGACCGTGCAGACGCTACGACAATGGATGAATGAACATCGCTCGACAATCACCAGGCAAGACTATTCTCTTCCTGTTGGCGAACACTTCAGCGGTCACAGGCATTTGGTCTCTGATCTTCAGGTAAGGGTTCTCCAAGGCGGCTTTCACGACACACGACAGCGCAGAGTCGCTGAGCAGAGACGGATAGCCAAGTTCCGCACACATGAGGGCGGTCTCAACAGGGATCTTGGGTTCATGTCGCACTATCTGTAACCCCCATGACTTGCCTGGGCTTGTAAAATCTCACTTACTGTCCTGTCTGGAGACAATACATATCTCTTTAACCTATGCTAATGCTATCTCCACTCACATTGTCTGCATTTTTAAGACTTGAATAGCAGGTTAGCTGTAAAGACTTGCATCCTAATCAGTATTCTGTAAACTGTGTGTGACTTTACATGCCCTTCTCTGATCAGAACCACACATCTGACGAAGGAACATAGTTTCCGAAAGCTTGTAAGATTACTATCAAATAAACTGGTTGGACTTTAACCTGGTGTTGTGAGACTTCTTACTGTGTTTACCCCAGTCCAACGCCGGGATCTCCACATCATGATATTTGAGTAGCAGTGGCCTAGGATGTTTGGGCCTCTGGTGGAGCAGGAGACGTATTGGTTGTATCTTGGTAGAATGCTCTTGAACTTGGCCTGATTGAAGTCCCTGGTCATGATGAACAAGGCCTCAGGCTGTTTCATCCCAAGGCGATTTGTGGATTTATAAAAACTAGCAGCAGCAGTAAGTAATTCAGTCCCCCGGCCTGCTTCACCATTTAATACAATCATGCTGATCGCATCTCGGTCTTTGTTTAGTGTTCTGGCATCCATTGCACTCTGGGATAGAGAATCCCACAGACTCACAACCCACAGAGTGAAGTAATTCCTCCTCATTGCTGTTTTAAATCTGCCACCCCTTTGCCTAAAAATATGGCCTCTCGCTCTAGGATGTCCAACAAAGGGAAAGATCAGCTCTACATCTACCCTGTCCCTTTAGTATCTTTTATACCTCCATTAGATCTCCACTCATTCTTCTAAGCTCCAGCGAGTATAGGACTAAACTACTCAATCTCTCATTTGAATATAGGTGCCATGCTTTCAGACTCTTGTGGTCATTTTATCTTTAAAAATAACTGGTACAAGAAGATTTTACTATGTGCTTTGACAAGATATTTGCCTGAAACAGCAGTTTATCCAGACAGTTCCATGCTAGATTAGCCATCCACAGCATGAAATAGTTGTATTATATAGAATATAAACAATGGCCAAATTTTAAGCAGTGTCTAGTCATTCAGGAGAAATGTAACACCTTGGTATTGTCAAAGCCAGATTATTAGCCCTGGTTCAATACGAAAATTATATTATGCCAGAAGGAGCACCAGGTATACCTGAAAATGAGGCACCAGTTTGATGAAATGACTGCACAGAGCTTCATGATTGTCTAACAGCAGAAAAAGCTTGTTTATAGACTAAGTAAAGTAAACCCACAACGTAGAGAACACATCAGATCTCTGCGGCTGTGCCACATCTAGTCATGAATGGTGATGGACTAGCTAGAGGAGGCGGTTTCTCAGAAATCCCATCCTTAATGATGCCAAAGTCAACAATGAATGAAAAAGGTAAAGCTGAATTGTTTGCAATCATCTTCTGCCAGAAGTGTTGAGTGGATCATCCATCTTGACCTCCTCATGAGACAGATGTCAGTCTTCAGCCAATTTTGTTTGTTTTATATCATATCAAGAAATGCCTGAAGGCACTGGATACAGCAAAGCCTAATGGGCCGTGACAACATCCTGGCTGCAGTACTGAAGACTTGTTCTCCAGGGCTAACCACGCTCCAAGCCAATCTATTCCAATACAGCCACAACACTGACAATGACTCAATAAAGTGGGAAATTACCCAAGTATGCCCAAGCAGGACAAATCCAATCTGGACAATTGCTTTGTGGGTGGCACAGTGGTTAGCACTGCTGCCTCACAGCACCTGGCACCTAGGTTCGATTCTGGTCTTTGTCACTGTCTGTGTAGAGTTTGCACGTTGTCCTTGTGTCCATGTGGTTTTCCTCCGAGTGCTCCGGTTTCCTTCCACCGTCCAAAGATGTACAGGTTAGGTTGATTGGCTGTGATAAATTGATTCTAGTAGAGGATTAGCAGGGTAAATGTGTCAGGTTACGGGAATAAAGCCTGGATGGGATTGTGTTTGCTACAGTCTCGTAGGCCGAATAGCCTCCTCCTGTACTGTAGGGGTTCTATGATTCTATGATACTGCCCCATCAGCCACCTCTCAAGCATTAGTAAACTGATAGAAGTTTCGCTAACTATGCTAAAAGCCTACTCATTAATAATCTAAGTATCAATGATCAGTTTGATCTCCACCAGGACCATTTGACGTCAGATCTGATTATGGAGAGAAGATCTGGACTCCAGAGGGAGGAGGATGTCAAGGCATCACTCGACCAACAATGATACCAGTGAGTCCTAGTAAAGTTGAAACACCTGTGAGATCAGATGGAACATGCTACAGTTGTTGGAGTTACCTAGCGTTAGGAAACTGTTGAAGGCCTTTCATTCTGGCTCCCGGATTGTGCTGCAGCAATTCCTCAGAACTGCATCCTAGATCCAAACACCTTCAACTGCTTGATCAATGACCTCCAGATGTCAGAAGGAGGCTATTCACTGATGTTGCCCAGTATTCAGCTCCATTCACAATTTCTCAGATACTGAAGTGTCCACACGTAGCAAGACTTGGACCATATTCAAAATTGGGTTGATAAGTGACAAGTAAGTTTTGTGCCACAATGTCCCAAGCAATGATTAGCTATAAAAAGTTTAAGCACCTCAGGACATTCAATGATATCAATATCACCAAATCTGTCACTATCAATGTGGTAATCACCAAATATTCAACCAGATCCACGGCTGGCAACTAGAGTAGGTTAGAGGCTGGGAATTCTGCAGCAAGTGAATTTAGAGTATTGTGTGCAGTTTTGGTCACCTAATTACAGGAAGCATATTAATAAGGTTGAAAGAGTGCAGAGAAGGTTTACAAGGATGTAGCCGGGACTTGAGAAACTGAGTTACAGAGAAAGGTTGAATAGCTTAGGACTTTATTCCCTGGAGCATAGCAGAATGAGGGGAGATTTGATAGAGGTGTATAAAATTATGATGGGTATAGATAGAGTGAATGCAAGCAGGCTTTTTCCACTGAGGCTAGGGGAGAAAAAAAACTAGAGGACATGGGTTAAGGGTGAAGGGGGAAAAGTTTAAAGGGAATATTGGGGGGAGCTTCTTCACACAGTTTGATGGAAATGTGGAATGAGCTGCCAGATGAAGTGGTGAAAGTGGGCTCACTTTTAACATTTAACAAAAACTTGGACAGGTACATGAATGACAGGGGTGTGGAGGGATATGGTCCAGGTGCAGGTCAGTGGTCTAGGCAGAAGAATAGTTTGGCACAGCCAAGAAAGGCCAAAAGGCTTGTTTCTGTGCTGTAAGGTTCTATGGTTCTAAGTGAGTCACCTCCTAACTCCTCAAAGCCTTTCCACCAACTGCAAGTGAGGAATATGGTGAAATACTTTCCAGTTATCTGGAATTTTGTGCAACTGCAACAACATTCAAGAAGCTCAGAGGTATCCAGAACAAAGCAGCCTGCTTTATTGACAGCACATTTATAGCATAACCATTCACCCTATTGCCCAGAGTACACTGTGGAGCACAGGCTTGTCTCAACCTACCTCCATTTCTACACATTATCTGCTTATCTCTGTATCAGGGATCTGTAATCAAAATTATCAGGATTTTCTGTCTTTTGTACCAGATAAGTTATTGACTACTGAGGCATTTTTACTGCTAAATTTGATTGCAGAGTTGCCCTACATTTATGTTATACATTTGGCAAAATGGCAATCCATGAAGTCTCCCCCTACTCCTGCCAGGCCATACTGCCACTTTTAAAATTTGTCCTTGGGATGTGCATGATACTGCCAAATCTGCAATTACTTTCCATTCCAATTTGCACAGATAAAATGGTGACCTTTCTCTTTGAACTGTTGCAATCCTCATGCTGATCTTGTTTCTGTGATGGTGTTAGATAATGAAGTCTAGGATTGACCTTGTAATGATGAAGACAAAACAAGATAGCATGCTGATTAAATTGGAAGTAAAGTTCAGGTGATATTCACATATCATTGTTAACTTTGTCCTTTTTGATGTATGGGATGGTTGAAGTAAGTTTTGTCAATTGTTGCAGTGCATCCTTTAGACAGTACATACTAGAGCCACAGCATACAATCACAATGCCTCCAACCTGCAGCACTCCAATATGCTAGCTGTATTTCAGTCATCACTGCAAACCAGTGAGTGCTTATTGGACAACAAGAGCTATCCATTGAGGACAGGCTCAGAACTCTGGTTTGCAAACTGCACACACGTGTGTAGCAGGCATACAATAAAAGCCCTGCTACCACAAAGAATGTGATGGAGCAGAATCTTGGTATGCTGAAGTAATGGATTCACTTCCTGGACCCTGCAATACTTGGTTGAGCCATTGTCAAGCTATGTGCAGCATTCAGCCCAACCTTATCATCATGAGGGAATTGTGCCTCCTAATCCCCACTGCACAGTTTGCTAGTGAAGGGCTGCTGATTTTCAGCAGTAGAGATTGAAGTTGGTCTTGAAGGATACCCTCAGACTGGATCATCTCAGCATGGACAGGAGCAGTCTAGACGGGACTGGATGGCTGATAGGCAACAGCAAGAGCACAGGTGGAAGGTGAGAGTTAGGAATATTGTCATGCTGACAAAGAACAGCAGGATCATGCTCTCCAAAGCCACAGAGTGGTGCTTCAGCAATCTGGCAATCTGTTGGAAGACAGATTGTTAGAATGCTGTGAGACTCTGCAAGTCTTTCGAACACTTATGCTACCTATGGCAGGCTGAGCTTGCATGACAACAGCCTGAGCATCCCCTGCCACTTGCTGCTTGCGCTGCAATGGAAGCCAAGATATCAGCCACCAGATACAATATTGTGACTGATTCTAAGAGCGCTGACTGAGTTGACCTTATGCTAGTAAAGATGGGACAAGCTCTGTCCAAAACCCTTTACTGGAGCCAACACACACCATGCTCCTTGACATCGACTGCAGGTTTTCTGACAAGTCTGCCAATACACCCTGTTTTATTGGGCAAGTCTATCAGCCCTTTCCTGTCTCTTGAGGAGCTTATCTGTGTTCTCTGCTGCAGACCTGATATATAACCTCACCCTCTGGCTGCAGCACATTCGTACCCAGTGTCTCACTAGGCTGAATTTAATGAGTGTGGCAGTGGCCTGGTACAGCAGCTGGAAAACCGGGGTGGGTGGGGAGGGGGAGAGATGCCATGGACATTTCCTGCAGCCCTGAAGCAACTGTATGCTCACCAGGCAGTTAACTCCCCAGCATCTGAACGTCTGTCACTTTAAAGGCAAGGATCCCATCTCCAAGGGCATTAAATGGCGCTGGAGCGTGGCGACTTCTTGCAAGCTGTGCCCAGCATATCCTCTAATTTTATCTTTTACTTTCACTCTGTGCTTCTAACTCTTTTCTCTACACCCAAGCTATGACTGTAATATTACATTCTGCACCCTCTCCTTTCCTTCTGCATCAACGTTACACCTTGTCAGTATAGCACGTAAGAAACAATACTTTCCACTGTATACTAATATATGTGATAATAATAAATCAAATCAAATCAAATCCAAGAGCTTCCAGCAGATCAGGGGCAGGAAGCATCTCATTTCCAGCAGTCCATACCAGCAATTGAGGAAAAATAAGGATGGAAGCAAGTCTGTGTGTGTGTGTGTGTGTGTGTGTGTGTGTGTGTGTGTGTGTGTGTGTGTGTGTGTGTGTGTGTGTGTGTGTGTGTGTGTGTGTGTGTGTGTGTGCCTGTGTCTACATATGTCAGGCAGGACCTTGAGAGTATGGGGGAGCCATTTGTGAGGGTATGTGGGGGCTTTTCAATGGCGTGGAAGTGGTCAGGGATGCCCCCTAACCCAAGCCCTCAAGGAATTTGCCACTTTTATGGGCAATCTGTAAGATAATGAGCAGGAAGATGCCATGCTGCCTTTAGTACATACATAGGGCACAGCACAACAATGCATTAAGTTTCCCACACCAGTTTCAGGGACTATCAACTTGGGCCCAAAGTGTTCCAAAATTTCGAGGCTCTGGGAAGCACAGATTCAAATGATTTTGTTTTCAATACAGGATTTTGAGCTGTGGGCCATGGGAGGCTTGAAGAGTATGGGAGATTATCCCCAGCAGGAGTGATTGGGTCAGAAGTGTAACAATTTTATTAATATTTACTGTACTTTGATTTTAAATTTATTATAATTTACTTCTTTTCAGCTGTTGAATATTAGGAACTGTTCAAAGTTGCTTATTTGGTGTTTTAACTGAAAGCTAGTTTCAGACAATAATAGGTCATTAACTGGTTACAAAACAGTTGTAATTAACTGTCCTCTGATTAACAGTTGGTTTCCTGTGGTGATTGGCCTATCGTGCAATTTAAGACAGTATGGGGGCAGTCTTTGTGTGCGGTGTAAATTAGGCATGTGATGGGCAAGCCATCTGCTCCACCTGCCTACTGCAGTTGGCAAGGGTCCGGCGTCGTTTTCAGGGCCAGGCCCAATTTAATTGCAATTGGTGAGCTGCCAGTACTAATCACAACCCTCATTGGCAGCTCCCCAATTAGGAAGGCGGGAATTTCACCAGGGGGCCGCTACTCAAAAGCAAGGCCCAGCAGTTTATAAAGGAAGGTTCGCTGCTAATGATGGGTAAGTGGACACCCATGCTCTGGAGCACTGTCGCTTCAACCAGAGCTCAGATTGCTGCAAGTCAACAGAAGCAAGGGGGATCTTCCCCTTCTTGCCAGACTGTAATTGCTAAAAGGACTCCAATAAAAAAATGTGTGCGTGGCCAAAAACTTTAAGAGGTTGAATGTTTGAAACACATTATAAGCACTTTGAACAAATAAACCAAAATGTAATACAAGCAAACTGGATCCCCAAACTTTCCTGCATTTTTCTGCATCTCCAAATACTGTAAAATATTATCAGAAACAGTTACATCCATCCATGGTTATGAATGGGATTATGAACTAGTGAAGAAATGAATGCAAAGGCTCAAATGTTGTCAGGGATCTTTACATTTCGATCACCATTTACAAATAACTATTAGATCTCTCTGCATGTTTCTGGCAGGAACTCTGGCTGCCTAAATATATGTCCAAAGATGTGCGGGTTAGGTTGAATGGCCATGCTAAATTGACCCTTAGCTTCCGAGGGATTAGTTGGGTAAAAACGTGGGATTATGGGGATAGGCCCTGGGTGGGATTGTTGTGGTGCAGGTTCGAGGGGCAAGTGCGAGGTGGTCCACCTTGGTAGGAATAATGGTAGGAAGGACTATTACTTACATGGTGAAAAACTGCAGCAGGCGATGGTGCAGAGGGACCTTGGGGTCCTTGTGCATGAGTCGCAAAAACCCAGCTTGCAGGTGCAGCAGGTGGTCAGGAAGGCTAATGGGATGCTGGCCTTCATAGCGAGGGGGATTGAATATAAAAGTAGGGAGGTCTTGCTGCGGCTGTATAGGGCATTGGTGAGGCCGCAGCTGGAGTACTGTGTGCAGTTTTGGTCGCCGTACTTACGCAAGGATATTTTGGCCTTGGAGGGAGTGCAGGGGAGGTTTTCTAGGCTGATACCAGAGTTGAGGGGGTTGAGCTATGAGGAGAGGCTGAATAAACTAGGCTTGTACTCGTTAGAGTTTAGAAGAATGAGGGGAGATCTCATTGAGACGTATAAGATGATGAATGGGATGGATAGGATAGAGGTGGAGAGACTCTTCCCACTCAGAAAGGACAGTAGGACTAGGGGGCACAGCCTCAAGATAAAGGGGGAGCGGTTTAGAACGGAGTTGAGGAGGAACTTCTTCAGTCAAAGGGTGGTGAATCTCTGGAATTCTCTGCCCGTTGAAGTGGTGGAGGCGACCTCGCTAAATATTTTTAAGACGCGGGTTGATAGGTTTTTGATAAGAGAGGGGATTAAGGCTTATGGGGAGAGGGCAGGAATGTGGAACTGAGCCACAACAGATCAGCCATGATCTTATTGAATGGCGGGGCAGGCTCAAAGGGCCAGATGGCCTACTCCTGCTCCTATTTCTTGTTCTTATGTTCTTATGTTCTTATGTCCTTTTCCTGCACTGGAGGGATTCTATGATTCTAAATTGAAGCTTAACCCAAAATTTGGGATAGGTGGACTATAAGTAGCAAATGGGTGGTTCTGCACTCCTCTTTCTCCTGAGTATATAAAAATAAAATCTGAAAATTACAAGCAGGGCAATGAAAAAAGAATTACTTTTAGGCTCAGAGTTTCAGAGGATGCAATCCTTTTACACTGAGACACTCACCATTGTGTCTTTTAAGGGAAAATTGGTTAAATATTACAAGCTTGAAACATATAGTTATGAGGAAATGATGCCTGTAGTTGTGGATTGCTCTAATAGAACCAATCTGGGCAAGATTTTTATTCATTTGTGGGACATGGGCGTTGCTGGCTGGACAGCTTTTGCTGCCCATCCCTAGTTACCCTTGAACTTCGAGGCTCGCTTGGTCATTTCAGAAGGCGTTTAAGAGTCAACCGTATTGCTGTGGCTGGGGAGTCAATGTAGGCCAGACCAGGTAAGGACAGTTGATTTCCTTTCCTAAAGGGCATTAGTGAAAAAAAGGATTTTTCCGACAATCGATAATAATTTCATGGTCATCAGTAGATTCTTAATTTCAGATTTTTAATCATCTGCTACGGCGGGATTCGAACCCAGTCCCCAGAACATTAGCTGAGTTTCTGGATTTATAGTCTAGTGATAATACCACAAGGTCATCGCCTCCCCTTGAAGGAATGGATCAAATAATCTCCTGTGCTGTGAACTTATTTGGATCCATGGATTAGTGGAGTGAGGGAAAAGGAGAACTTGTTGGATAATATATTTAAACTTGGATTGAAGGATAATCTGTGGGGGTGGAATTTTCTGCTCCCCACTGTAACTTCACTGGAAGTGCTGTGGAAACCCTATCTATACATGCAAATAAAGTTCATGCTGCACTTTCTGGAAAAGATACAGGGGAGAGTAGAAAAAAAGAATTCTAAGAAAACTCATAGTCCATATGTTAGTGTGTTTGGATTTTCAGAAGTATAAGAGAGCACAATCCACCTGATTTGTTTTGATTTATTATTATCACATGTATATAGTGAAAAGTATTGTTTCTTGTGCGCTATACAGCCAAAGCATACCCTTATAGAGAAGGAAACAAGAGAGTGCAGGATGTAGTGTTTTAGTCATAGTAAGGATGTAGAGAAAGATCAACTTACTGCAAGGTAAGTCCTTCAAAAGTCTGACAGCAGCAGGGAAGAAGCTGCTCTTGAGTCAGTTAGTACATAACCTCATACTTATATATCCTTTTTCCCAAAGGAAGAAGATGGAAGAGAGAATGTCTGCGTTGCATGGGGTCCTTAATTACTCTGCTGCTTTGCTGAGGCCGCGGGAAGTGTAGACAGAGTCAATGTATGGGAGGCTGGTTTGCATGATAGATTGGGCTACATTCATGACCTTTTGTAGTTCCTTGCAGTCTTAGGCAGAGCAGGAGCCACACCAAGCTGTGATACAACCAGAAAGAATGCTTTCTATGGTGCATCGGTAAAAGTTGGTGACATGCCAAATTTCTTTAGTCTTTTGAAAATGAAGAAGCATTGGTAGGTTTTCTTAACTATATTGTCAACATGGGGGGACCAGGACAGGTTGTTGGTGATCTGGACACCTAAAAACTTGAAGCTCTCGACTCTTCCCACTTCATCCCCGTTAATGTAGACTGGGGCATGTTCTCCTTTTATGCTTCCTGAAGTCAATGACAATCTCCTCCATTTTGTTGACATTGAGGGAAAGATTATTGTTCACCAGATTCTCTATTTCATTCCTGTACTCTGCCTCATCATTGTTTGAGATCTAATCCACTACGGTGGCGTCATCAGCAAACTTGAAGATCCAAAGGAGAACTGAGCATTGAATTACAGCAGTCAGTCAGGATTCAACTCAATCTTAGTCGTAACGGTTAGAGTGAATAGAGGTATGTTTTTAAGAAGAATATTGAGATTTGAAGATCTGGAGAAGTAACCAAAAAACTCAGTTTTCTTCAGCAGAACTAGCAACGGGGCTAAAAGAAGAGAAAAGGAAGATTTGCATTAATTACAAGACACAATTTGGCAAGCAATCGGAAGGAGAGCCAGGGACACTGCAACATCCTTCGATAAAGTTCCATTTATTTTCACCAATTTGCTATTTCATTCAATCTTATGTTGCGGGGGAGGGGGGGTGGGGGTGTTGTAGTAAAATTCCAGGTACTACCCACATTTGCTCTGACCTTGTTATGTATTTTCCAGACATTTTGCTGCAGTTCTCTCTTTGCTCCAAAGACTGCTGGCAATAATTTTCAATGGATGCACCAATTTCAGAGCAAGTTAAACGTATTACTGATGTTAATAGAATGGAAATATCTACACAGTGACTTTCAGATAGCTGCTGAAAGTTTCATCAAGTCTGTCTTATTCATTATCTCTTAACACAATCATTTTGAGGTGACTTGAAACCAGAAGCCATTCTGCTAAAAGCCAGGCAAAAATGAATCCATTAGTTATTTATTGTACATTACTGCAGCGATTTCTTAATAAACACGGCAAGTGAAAAAAATACATTTTTAATGTTCATAAAATCAGCCAGTGGAACTGATGAAAATGAAAACTGAACCTTATCTGCAGAATCTTAAAAGAAAAGAACTGTCAGCTTTCAAGTGTATTGCAAGTTGAACATGGGCCAGGCTAAGCTGTTATAGTAGTTGCATGATGAAGTCTGCAATCATTCTGTCAGAGTTCATCATTGCAGAAAGCGCCAAAATGAAATATTTAATTAACAGCAACAACCACATAACTAAAGATGGCATGAACTGCAAGGGTTTTCAAAAGTGACTGGCCAGGAATGTAGGAACAGGAGGAAGCCATTCAGCCCATCAAGCCTTCAATCAAATCATGGGTGAAACAAGAAAGAGATCCATTCTATGCTATCTTACAAATTTCTTCCAGATATTGAGCCAACATCAATGAAGAACAAAATGAAAATGTATTACCATATATGCTTCATTATATTTACACTTTATATTATGTTGTATATTTATCATATTTATTTCTATTTGTAGATTGATCAATTGCTGAAAACTCATAACTGAAATATGCTTCAATGAGTTTATTTGGAACCCATACTATTTCCACACATTCTGATGGCAAAGAGGTCACAGGTAGAGATAGAGAGGCAGTAGATTTGAAACTGAGATGAGGAGGAAGTAGGTCTCTCAAAGGGTGGTGAAATTTTGGAGCTTGCTGTCCCATTGTGCAATGGAGTGCAAGTTGTTGAATGGTTTCAAGAAAGAGATAAATATATTTCCAGGAAAAAAAAGGGATAAAGCAATATGGGGAACAGGTGGGGAGATGGATTTGAGAGCAGGGAGAGATCAGTTATGATCTGAGTGAATGGCGGAGAAGGCTCGAAGGGCTGAACTTGCCTACCTCTGCTCCTAATCCCTACGTTCCTATGAAAATAATTGGAGGAACTTAGATGAGGTGAATTGCACCACGTAAGGGCGATTCTCCCAAAAACATTCTAAGTGTTGAAATCGTATACAAACTAGTCAAAATACCACTGTTATTTTCAGTGGAAGTTTCAAAATGAACCTCCTATATTCCATGCACTGCAGAGACCCCAGCAAATCTCACGTAGAATCGGGTGGGGCCTATTCCCGTTGGAGAGGCTGGCAGCATAGTGCTGAGTGGGCCACGGCGCATGCACCAATCTGCCATCTCGATCGCTGGCTAGCCCAGTAAAGCCCCCATCGCTGGATCAACATGTCCAGGCCAGCCTTGACTTCCCCAACCCCTCACAGCCCTGATCTCCTGATCCCCCCCCCCACACACACTCCTGCTCTGATCTCACCCCCCCACAGTCCCAACACCCCTCCCCACAGCCCTGAAAACCATCCCCCCACCCGAAAAACACTAATCACCAGCCCCCTCTATCACCGCTGAGTGCAGAGTGGCAGCTGGACCACCCAGCCCCAATGATCTCCCCACAGAGGCCCCACCCCTCCCCATTAGGCCCCATCCCCTTGGCACTGCCCATTGCCTGGTGGCCTCTGCTTGAGTCTCCCAACCTGTTGCGCTACAAAAGCAGCACTGCAGGCTGGGAGAATCGCTTCCAAGGTTTTTGGGTCAAATTTTGTTTGATAATGCTCAATAGGATGTTTTTCGCATGCTTTGTGCAGTCAAAGGTTTGAAGACATTTTTTACACCAAGTTTCTTCACTTTGCTTATTTCAATGTACATTGGCATAGTGATTAGCATAATTCCCATGGAAAACATCTGTAATCAATGTGAGAGTATTAGAATGTGGTCTTTAAAAAGTAAACCAAGTGAGGAGATGGTAGAGCACATCCACCAGTTCCCCTTTATCCACAATACATCTGACTCCTTCAAAATTGAATTGGTTAAACATTGGATGGATGTAACAGCTCTGAGGGAACCAGGGCGGAGATTACGGCAAGCCATTCGTATTTCCAATGAGTGTGACTCAGATCTCCAGATTTCTGCACCATGCCACAGATGGATCCCAATCTTTTCATCAGCAAATGCAAAAGATCCAGTGAGGGAGAGCTTGAACTCTCCATGTCCTCACTGAATGAAACCTTCATTCCTGGGAAACTGTCTCTATTTGATTGTTTCACTCCCCTAATCCCTTACCCTCTATTACCACTGTCTGTATAATGGGCTGTAATCATACTTACTGTATTGAAGATAAAAAGCCAATTATAGATGATGACCACAGCATGTGCAAAAGGTAAACCAAGAGCTGTGCTTGGCTCCAGCACTTAACTGTCAGCTTGTTTGCAGCCTCATGAATCTTTTCCTGCCACTTTTGAAGAATGTCAACTATAAGAGCAGCTGACACACGTAGCCAAAAAAAGGCAGCAAGTCTTGGCACATAATCTGAAATTCTGGCTTTGATTCCTCTGTCTATGACCTAGAACCCACCACCCCCCCCCAGGGAAATTGAGATAAGGAGACAAATTTTGATGGATTTCTGTGGCAGATTATCCACCAGGAACATCCCTGGAGCCATCTGGAGGGAGGTGACACTGCTGCTAAATGCTTATTTCCTCAGTGAGCTGACCAAGACGGGTGAGGTAAAACACTGGCATAGCTCTGTTATGCTCTGAACAGCTGTACACTATTCACCGTCTGTACCATTAACCTTCACGACACATGTTGGCTCAGAGGGAAGTTCATTTAGGATCTTGCATTATGGCTGCCCATCTCCCTTAATTGCACGTGCTTGCATGCACAGCCAGAAAGTCACTTTACTTTAACAAGTTAAACACGCTACATCTCTTACTCTTGCTCTCCTGTGTCACTTGGCTTCTCTGCTGCTAGCTTGCCCTCAAATTAACTGCCCTTGAAACTTTCCTTCTGTCCCATTCCCATCTGAGTCTCCCGTAATCTTCTCAAATGTCTCTTTTACTTAATTATACAAATGGAGCCCATACTATTCATCATTCTGGAGGCTGACATCTCCTAACTTGTAGTCATTTTTTGAGATTATCTTCATTTATTTTAGGCTATTGGGAACCATGATGGAATGGTGCAGACGCTAAGCCCCCCTAGAAATTTAGTCTGCTCTCCTATTTGTGACCTTGCTGAGGACAGGGGAGAAAGGAACATAAATTTTGAGAAAAGACACGAATAAATTATTCACATCTATTTTCAACCAGAAGAGCCAAGTGGATGATCCATCTCGGTCTCCTCCTGAGATTCCCAGGATCACAGATGCCAGTTTTCAGCCTATTTGATTCACTGCATAAGATACAAAAATGACTGAATACACCGGATATAGCAAAGGTTATAAGACCCAGCAGCATTCCAACTTCAGAGGAATTGTGCTCCAGATTTAGCTGTACAGTTAGCCAAGCTAGAATCTACACAGCAATGTGAAATATTACCCAGTGTCCTGTGCACTAAAAGCATGACAAATCTAATCTGGCCAAGTAGCATGCCATCAGCCTAATCTCATTCAAATTTCTGAAAGATACCTGCCATGATACTATAAAACACCAGATACTCACCAACCCTCAGTTTGGTTTGTGTCAGGATCACGCCGCATTCAACCTCACTATAGCCTTGATCCAAACATGGACAAACAGCAAAATTCCAGAGACAAAATGAGAGTGAATGCCCTTGACCTTAAGGCAGCATTTGACTGAGTTTGGTATCAAGGAGCCCAAGTAAAATTTGCCAACAGGGGTCAGCAAAAAATACTATTCATTGGTTATACTGATACCTAGCACAAAGAAAGTTGTTGTTGTTGTTGTCGTCGAAGGACAACCTTCTCAGACGTTGTCATCAACCTGAAACATTGGCCGGGATTTTCCAGGATCAGTTCCACCACAGCTCCGAACAAAAATTGGAAAGCTAGCCAAAAGTCCTCTGATTTTTGACCGCACCAGGAAATCTCCCGGCCATAGGAATGGCTGCAAAATTCCAGGCATTAATTCTGTCTCTCTCCAGAGATACCAGCTGAGATGCTAAATGTTTCTAGCATTTTTTATTTTTATTTCTAGTCATCTGAGCCACAAGTTCCTCAGATCCTGTGTCTGACCACCTTCAACTGCTTCCTCAAATGGCCTTCCACTTGTCATAAGGCTAGAGGTAAGGATATTCACTGGTATTCGCTGATGATTACAGAATGTTCAGTTCCCTTTGCCATTCCTCAAATAATGAATCTGTCTGTGCCTGAATCGGTAAAACAGGGATAACATTCAAACTTGAGTTGATAAATGGCAAGGAACAGTCACACAATAACACCACACACAACACACAGTGGCACAGCGGTTAGGGACCTGGGTTCGATTTCTGGCTTGGGTCACGGTCTGTGTGGAGTCTGCACATTCTCTCCATGTCTGAGTGGGTTTCCTTTGGGTGCTCTGGTTTCCTCGCACAATCTGAAAGACGTGCTGGTTAGGTGTATTGGCCATGTTAAATTCTCCCTCAGTGTACCTGAACAGGTGCTGGAGTGTGGCGACTAGAGGATTTTCACAGTAACTTATTTGCTGTGTTAATGTGAGCCAAATTGTGTCACTAATAAATAAACTTTAACTTTAAGTGCCAGGCAATGAGCAAGAGAGATTCTCCTGCAGCCAAAGGCATTACCATCATTGGATCCTGCATCGTCAATATCCTGGGAGTGGATGTCAGAACTTGGACCAGCCAAGAGTAGGTGAGCAGCATGTCACTCACCACCTAATTGCCACAAACCTCCTACAAGGCACGAGTCAAAAGTGTGTTGGAATCCTCTCCACTTGCTTTGATTGGATCAACTCCAACAACAGTCAAGTAGCCAACCCCCTTGACTGACACCACATTCACCACTTTAAGCATTCATTCCCTCTACCAACCACACAATGTAGTTGTATTGTCTAGCACGAAGGGCTGGATGGCCTACTCCTGTTCTTATTTCTTATGTTCTTATGTTAATAACAAGATGCACTTGTACAACTCACCAAAGCTTTTTTAATATTGTCTCCCAAATCCTTGATTTTGACACATAAAAGAATAAGGGCAGGGGACAACGGGAAGACGACAATTTGCAAGTTCCTCTTCAAGTTGTACAGCATCTTGATTTGGAACTATGTCCCTGCTTTCATTCAGTAAAAATCCTAATCGCACTATGGTAGCTCATTCACCATATGGACTACAGCAGTTAAAGAGAATGGTTCACCACCTTCTTCTGGAGTATAATTAGAGATGGAAGATAAATGTTGTTCTTCATTGGGATTCAAAGGTTTATCTTAGCTTATTGAATAAAAATGTTTGGACATTATGGGCCCTATCTTACCATTTGGACTCAAGTGCTGGGCGGACTTGAAACTAGGAGTGTTTCTGATCTGACTTTCAGACCCGTTTTCAGGTGCCCCAAAATGCACTGCTTGAAAATACATCAGCAATTCCGAATCGTGCTGCAGAAGCCTGTGGACAGGACTTAGCATACCCAATATCCTGCAGCCCCGATTGACACCTCCAACTGCACATACGCAGAAAAAAAAGATAGAATGCTGTTCTCTTGCCACATCCCTCATGGGCCAGATAATGCCTCATCTGGCCCCCACAGATATTGCCCCACTCCCACAACATTAATGACCCCCTTATTCCCTCACCCACACCATCCAGACTGATTGCGGGCCCCTCCCCCTTCCCCCTCCACTGATCTCAGGCAGACTGGCAGCACACCCTGCCTTTCCCCCTCACGGATCTCAGGCAGAATGATCCACCCTCCCTCTCCACTCCGGACCCTCCCCCATAAGGCCCCCATCTCATCTGGAATCCGATGGCTGTATGACAGCTCCCTCTCTCCCCCCGTTCCCAATCATTGAGGTGCTGATCCACCACCCACCTCTCTCCCCATCGTCACACCTGCGAGAGCTCATTTGCCTTCCCCTCAATGCTAACAAGCAAACTGCATGTTCTGCCAAACTGCCTGCAGCCAATCTGCCCTAACGAGGGGTAGTTCCATTAAAAAACCCAAGAACGGACAGGCAGGCAGGCATTCCTGGACAAAACCAGCAGAACCAGCCCCCCGATTTTCTCAGGGTGATGTGGGGAGGTTGCTAGATGGAGCAGAGGCGAGGTGGGACACCCTCTTGCCCCAATAGGTGGATGGGTCTTTTTCTGAATGGAGGTCAGTCACCAGTGGAGTGCCCCAGGGATCTGTTCTAGGACCCTTGCTGTTTGTCATTTTCATAAATGACCTGGATGAGGAAGTGGAAGGATGGGTAAGTAAGTTCGCTGATGACACAAAGGTCGGTGGTGCTGTGGATGGTCTGGAAGGATGGCAAAAGTTGCAGCAGGACATAAATAGGATGCAGGACTGGGCGGAGAAGTGGCAGATGGACTTCAACGCGGATAAATGCGTACTCATCCATTTTGGCAGAACCAACGGGATGAACGAGTACACTATCAAGGGCAGGAGTCTTGGTAGTGTTGAAGAGCAGAAGGATCTTGGGGTCCGGGTCAACAGGACTCTTAAATCGGCCTCGCAGGTGGAAGAGGTGGTCAAGAAGGCGTATGGTGTACTGGCCTTCATAAATCGAGGGATTGAGTTTAGGAGTCGGGAGGTAATGCTGCAACTTTATAAGACCTTTGTCAGGCCTCATTTGGAGTACTGTGCGCAGTTCTGGTCGCCTCACTATAGGAAAGACGTAGAAGCTATTGAAAGGGTACAGAGGAGATTTACAAGGATGTTGCCTGGACTGGGAGGCATGCCTTATGAAGTTAGGTTGAGGGAGCTGGGACTCTTTTCCCTGGAGAGACGTAGGTTGAGAGGCGACCTGATAGAGGTTTATAAAATGTTGAGAGGAATAGATAGGGTGGATTCTCAGAGGCTATTTCCCCGGGTTGAAATGGTCGCTATGAGAGGACACAGGTTTAAGGTGTGGGGAGGAAAGTACAGAAGTGATGTTAGGGGTAAGTTTTTCACTCAGAGGGTGGTGAGTGAATGGAATCAGCTGCCATCAGTGGTGGTGGAGGCGAACTCGCTGGGGTCTTTTAAAAGACTTCTGGATGAGTATATGGGATTTAGTGGGATTGGGGGTTATAGATAGGTGTTGATGTGATCGGCGCAACTCGTGGGCCGAAGGGCCTGTTTGTGCTGTAGTGTTCTATGTTCTATGTAATAGAGGACACAGACCCAGGGGGGCTGAGGGCAATGCAGCCTGGGAGGAAGTTGCTGACTCACTCAGTGCCAGGGAACTAGCCCTCCCGAACTGAGAAGCAGTGCGGAAAAAGTCAATGACCTCATCCGTGAAGCAAGGGTGAGTGCTGAACTCCATCTTGCATCCTCACCCATATCTCCCCCAGATCCTCCCATCCCCAGCACCCTGCATGTTTCCAGCCCCTGTCCCCTAACCACCTCTTTCCCATCCGCCCCCCCAAGAGCCCCACTGTGCTTACCCTCTAAGGGGCCATCACCTGATACTCTGTAGGAGTCACGTCACCATTTCTTCCATGGCTCCTTCTGTCTCTACAGGAGAAGACCGACCATAACAGACAGAGGGTGAAGACAGGGGGTGGTGAGCCAGACCTCCAGGCCCTGAGCCACTTTGAGGAGCGGGTGCTGGAACTGTCAAGGGAAGGGGAGATGTGCACTATCAATGGCAGCATGATTGGGCTGACATCAAGACATCAGCACCTGTCAATCCTCCACTCAATTTGAGACAACTTCTCAGGGGCACGAGGTTTGGGTGCAAGAGGCAAGGATTAAAGGAGATGTATAAGACATGTTTATTTGCAAAGAGATGGTAGTAGGTGCCTGGAACTTGCTTCTTGGGGGAGGTTGCGGAGGCAGATACGATAGTTACCTTTAAGGGGCACCGCTACAGCTATGTGAATGGGATGGGAATAGAGACATATAGTCCCCGGAAGGGTAGGGGATTACAAATCAGATAGGCAGCCTGGTCGCTACAGGCTTGGAGGGCTGAAGGGCCTATTCCTGTGATATAATTTTCTTTGTGCTTTGTTCTATGTCAATGGAGAAATGTGAATCACATAATTGGCATCTCGAATTTCTCTTCCTCCCTTGCACTTAACCTTGTGTACTGTGTTGCAGGGTCAGAACCGGATGCACTGGGGCCAACTGGACTCCAAGCCTGTCTGCAGCTCCTGCCCATCTTAGCCCAGACAGCTCAGATGAGTCCTCAGAGGATATGGGTGAAGTGACCTCCAAGGGTGGCACCATTTTGGCGTCAGCTGTCACCTCACAACTCACCATCCCAGATATTGACACGTCGGTGGGTCCAGTTAGTGGTGAGGCTTCTGGGTCACTCTCTTGTGAGCACGACATATCCGTTGATGTACAGTGGGTGGAAGAGGGAATGTCCGAGGCCTCTATGGAACGGGGACCAGCTGGAGGTGAGAACTCAGCTGGCCCCAGGCTACATGCTGGGCCTCTGAGATCACTTCTCCCTCAGCTGCTGGAGATGCAGCAACAGAGCCAGGAATGCAGGAGGGGCTGACAGCCACACTGGACCAACTGCAAGGCTATTGGGAGGAGTCCTAAAGCTTTCAAGATCAGATCAGCTATTGCCTGTCTTGTGTGCTTCCCAGGCCAACACTGCAAAGGTGGCCTCTGCAGTGGAAAGCCTGGGGCAGGGGTCCCTCACCATGAGTGATAGGCTCCAAGCGATGGCTGAGTCATAGCAGACCAAGCAGAGTCCCAGAGAGCCGAGGCTGAGTCATTGCAGGCCACAGATGAGGGACAGAACAGGCTTCTTTAGATTCTATGGCCTATGGCTGAGAGGCTCAAGAGCTTGTAGTAGACCCAATGGGAAAGTGCTGAGACACAGTGGGTTACGGCAACTGCCCTTGAGAACATCACACAGTAACAGAGGGTCATGGCTGAGGGGTTGCAGAGTGTGGCCCAGTCTCAGAGGGCACTTGTTATGGCCATTGACAGGTGGTCCCCGACTCAAATTGCCATCACAGAGGGCTCGGCCACCATGGGTAGGACGCAAGTGGTCATCAAGGACTGGTACTGCCAGATGACAGCAGAGCTTTTGAAGCTAATTGCAGAGGAACTGCAGTCCCATGGAGTGATCCGGGGGGGGGCAAAAGGAACCGCAAGGCTTGAGACCATGCCAGGGCCTTCCAGCCAGGAGACTGTGGCTGTGGCTATGGCTACACCTCCCTTCCTGATACTGGGGCATCTCAGGGGCAGCAGGATGAAGGAGGTGTCATGGAAACATCCCAGACACCTGGAAGCAGGCCAGGGCCTTCAAGGTCCAGGGCCTCCAGAGGATGCCTGGCACGTGCATCACAGGCAATGGGGTAAGGTAGGCAGCTGACCCCCTCCATCTCTGATGTACATTCTGGGGAGACACTGAGATGTAGGGGTAGGTCACATAAGGTTAGGAAGTTGTAGTTACACTGAGATAGCACGGGTGAAGGGCTGCACTAGTTAGAAAGATCTTTAAGCACCTTAACGTTTTCCATTCAAAGTTTTTATATTAGAACTTATTACTTAAACACTTATATTGCAATCATTAAATGTTTTTTTCACCACCCACCTGTGACTAATTTGCCTTGAATAGGAATCCTCTTCCATTGATGATTGCCGGAGCGAAGTTTCATGTTGATGTCAGTTGGGGGAGGCCCCTCAATGCTGTGTCACCGAGGAAAGGAAGCCATTGGTTCCCCAGAACCCATGTGCAACTGCCTTCCCTCCCCTACCCGACCTTCCCCAGGGCCCTGTACGGGGGTTTCAGATCCTTTACCCACTACACAGACATGGGCCCAGCTGCCAGCGTGCATGTGGAGCTCAGGTAGGAGTCAGACTAGTTTGCACCAGGGCATCATCATAATGGTCCTTAGTGAGTTGGCATCACCCTCCTACTACAAAACTCGCTAACACCGCGTACCCAAGCCCACCACTCTGGGGTGACAATGTTGCAGAAAATAGGACTTGGTGGGGGGAATGGAACCCCCAGACACAAGCCCCTAGTGACTGAACCACCTGGCGGTCAAGGCCTCCCTAGCGTCCCTTGTGTGGCTCATTTGAGCTGCCAACCCTCCAGTGCCTCGGTGATGTTGCTTGGTGCGCTCTTCCTCTTCTTCCTCCTCCTCCTGCTCCTGCTGGTCAGCCTCCTCCCCGGTGATGCCTGTCTGGTCAGCCTCCTCCTCCTCCAAATGGTTATCTCTCTGCAAAACCAGGTTGTGCAAGGCGCAGCACAGGACCATAATATGGGAAGAGTTCACAGGGTTATATTGGAGGGCCCCGCCAGAGTGGGTCCAGGGACCAGAATCTCATTTTAAAGAGCCCGGTGCACCTCTCCACTATCATGCGGGTGGCTACATGGGCCTCATTATAGTGGGTCTCTGCCTCAGTCACAGGCCTCCGCACAACCATCATCAGCCATGTCTGAAGAAGATAACCCATATCCTCCACGAGTTACCCCCGCAGCCTGGGCTCCTCCTCAAATGCCTCTGGGATGTCTGAGCTCCTGACAATGAAGCCATCGCGCACGCTGTCTGGGTCGCACACCAGTTGCACATTCAGGGAGTGGAACCCCTTTCTGTTGATGAATCTCCATGGATTCTGTAGGGGGGCCTTGAAGGTGACATGGGTGCGGTTGATGACCCCCTGTACATTAGGCACCCCTGCAATGGCTGCGAACCCTGCAGCCCAGGCTTCCTGATGGGCCTGGTCCAGGTTAAATTTGAGGTACTGCCCAGCCCGGGCATACAAGGCTTCCATGACCTGCTTAACTGCTGACTGGGAAATGCCACATACATCTCAGCTAGGGGTCTGGAAAGAACCAGTCATATAAAAGTTCAGAGTGGCCATCAATTTGACAGCCACCGAGAGTGGGTGCCCCTCTCCCCCGCCCCGAGGTGCCAGGTCCTGTGACAGGTTGCACAGGCAGCACACAGTGTCCGACATCTGTTCAAATGACACTTGTGCACGGAACTGCCAGAGTCTCTGCTCTCTCCTTCTCTTGCACCCTCACTCTGAGCGAATGGCGGCCATCTCCTGCCTCTGATGGTCATCTCCCTCTACTCCTGCAAGTGGCAAGGCGTGGGCCTCCTGTGCCTGCAATTCTTCCTCCAGCTCCTTCTCCTTAGCCCCAGCAGCAACCAAAAGAACAGCAAGATCGATTGGTTGCGTCGCAAAAGCCATATCATCACTCTGAAGGGGGGGACTGGTGGTTGGAGGTGGAGAGAAACACATGTAGAGGTTAAGGAACGCTGCTTGCCCCGAGCCTATCAACAGTCACTGTCCATACTGCCCAATTCCCCCAGCCACATGCTCCCCACAATCACAGCCCCCCAATTCCCCCAGCCACACACTCCCCACAATCACAGCCCCCCCCAATTCCCCCAGCCACACTCTCCCCACAATCACAGCCCCCCCCAATTCCCCCAGCCACATACTCCCCACAATCACAGCCCCCCAATTCCCCCAGACACACGCTCCCCACAATCACAGCCCCCCCAATTCCCCCAGCCACGTGCTCCCCACAATCACAGCCCCCCCAATTCCCCCAGCCACACACTCCCCACAATCACAGCCCCCCCAATTCCCCCAGCCACACACTCCCCACAATCACAGCCCCCCCAATTCCCCCAGCCACACACTCCCCACAATCACAGACCCCCCCCAATTCCCCCAGCCACACACTCCCCACAATCACAGCCCCCCCCAATTCCCCCAGCCACACGTTCCCCACAATCACAGCCCCCCCAATTCCCCCAGCCACATTCTCCCCACAATCACAGCCCCCCCAATTCCCCCAGCCACATACTCCCCACAATCACAGCCCCCCCAATTCCCCCAGCCACACACTCCCCACAATCACAGCCCCCCCCCAATTCCCCCAGCCACACGCTCCCCACAATCACAGCCCCCCAATTCCCCCAGCCACACGTTCCCCACAATCACAGCCCCCCCCCAATTCCCCCAGCCACACACTCCCCACAATCACAGCCCCCCCCAATTCCCCCAGCCACACGCTCCCCACAATCACAGCCCCCCAATTCCCCCAGCCACACACTCCCCACAATCACAGCCCCCCCCAATTCCCCCAGCCACACGCTCCCCACAATCACAGCCCCCCCCAATTCCCCCAGCCACACGCTCCCCACAATCACAGCCCCCCCAATTCCCCCAGCCACACGCTCCCCACAATCACAGCCCCCCCAATTCCCCCAGCCACATACTCCCCACAATCACAGCCCCCCCAATTCCCCCAGCCACACGCTCCCCACAATCACAGCCCCCCCAATTCCCCCAGCCACATGCTCCCCACAATCATAGCCCCCCAATTCCCCCAGCCACATGCTCCCCACAATCACAGCCCCCCCAATTCCCCCAGCCACATGCTCCCCACAATCACAGCCCCCCCAATTCCCCCAGCCACATGCTCCCCACAATCATAGCCCCCCAATTCCCCCAGCCACATGCTCCCCACAATCACAGCCCCCCCAATTCCCCCAGCCACACACTCCCCACAATCACAGCCCCCCCAATTCCCCCAGCCACACACTCCCCACAATCACAGCCCCCCCAATTCCCCCAGCCACACACTCCCCACAATCACAACCCCCCCCAATTCCCCCAGCCACATGTTCCCCACAATCACAGCCCCCCCAATTCCCCCACCCACATACTCCCCACAATCACAGCCCCCCCAATCCCCCAGCCACAGGCTCCCCACAATCACAGCCCCCCCAATTCCCCCAGCCACACACTCCCCACAATCACAACCCCCCCAATTCCCCCAGCCACACACTCCCCACAATCACACCCCCCCAATTCCCCCAGCCACATGCTCCCCACAATCACAGCCCCCCCAATTCCCCCAGTCACACGCTCCCCACAATCACAGCCCCCCCCAATTCCCCCAGCCACATGCTCCCCACAATCACAGCCCCCCAATTCCCCCAGCCACACGTTCCCCACAATCACAGCCCCCCAATTCCCCCAGCCACACACTCCCCACAATCACAGCCCCCCCAATTCCCCCAGCCACATGCTCCCCACAATCACAGCCCCCCCAATTCCCCCAGCCACATGCTCCCCACAATCACAGCCCCCCCAATTCCCCCAGCCACATGCTCCCCACAATCACAGCCCCCCCAATTCCCCCAGCCACATGCCCCCCACAATCACAGCCCCCCCAATTCCCCCAGCCACACGCTCCCCACAATCACAGCCCCCCAATTCCCCCAGCCACATGCTCCCCACAATCACAGTCCCCCCAATTCCCCCAGCCACGTGCTCCCCACAATCACAGCCCCCCCCAATTCCCCCAGCCACACGCTCCCCACAATCACAGCCCCCCCAATTCCCCCAGCCACACGCTCCCCACAATCACAGCCCCCCCCAATTCCCCCAGCCACACGCTCCCCACAATCACAGTCCCCCCAATTCCCCCAGCCACACGCTCCCCACAATCACAGCCCCCCCCAATTCCCCCAGCCACACGCTCCCCACAATCACAGTCCCCCCAATTCCCCCAGCCACACGCTCCCCACAATCACAGCCCCCCCAATTCCCCCAGCCACACACTCCCCACAATCACAGCCCCCCCAATTCCCCCAGCCACACGCTCCCCACAATCACAGCCCCCCCAATTCCCCCAGCCACACGCTCCCCACAATCACAGCCCCCCAATTCCCCAGCCACATACTCCCCACAATCACAGCCCCCCAATTCCCCCAGCCACACGCTCCCCACAATCACAGCCCCCCCAATTCCCCCAGCCACATGCTCCCCACAGTCACAGACCCCCCAATTCCCCCAGCCACGTGCTCCCCACAATCACAGCCCCCCCAATTCCCCCAGCCACACGCTCCCCACAATCACAGCCCCCCAATTCCCCAGCCACACACTCCCCACAATCACAGCCCCCCAATTCCCCCAGCCACGTGCTCCCCACAATCACAGCCCCCCCAATTCCCCCAGCCACATGCTCCCCACAATCACAGCCCCCCCAATTCCCCCAGCCACATGCTCCCCACAATCACAGCCCCCCCAATTCCCCCAGCCACATACTCCCCACAATCACAGCCCCCCCAATTCCCCCAGCCACATGCTCCCCACAATCACAGCCCCCCCAATTCCCCCAGCCACGTGCTCCCCACAATCACAGCCCCCCAATTCCCCCAGCCACATGTTCCCCACAATCATAGCTCCTTGAAAAGTTGAAAGCTGCCGCAATGCAATTTGCATGGGCTTTGGGCACATCCTTCAGGTGGAAGTGAGCTGAGTGCACTGGGACCCAACAGCACCACAAGATCTGAGGTCAGTGCTGAGACCCGGGTCTGTGCTGCAAATCGAACATTGGAGACCCTGTACAGCAACAGCCCCCCACCCACACATACACTCGCAGAGCCACCACTGACCCAAGACAGAAAATGGCTGCAATGAAAGGACACCTGTAAGCAGTAGGGAGCCGCTAGATGCTACAGACTTACCTCCTCACTAACCCTCGCTGATGGAACGCCCGAATCAGACCTATAAGGCACATGTCTGTTTTGCGCTGATTCCAGATTGTCGAATGCAGTGATAAAGGGGGAAGTGCCGGTAAAGTTAGGCATGCAGCCCATTAAGTCAATTTAAATGAATGCAAATGTATTTAAATGGCCATCGCACCAGTTTCGGACACAGTTCCAATCACGTCTATTTTTGGGCCTTGGTAAAGGGGGAACTGGCGTGGAGGTGGGCACAGATTGTGCTCCTCGCCTCATGCCCGACATTACCAAGTTTTTGTGCCAGAAAATGGGCACAACTTGATGGTAAAATTGGGCCCTGTATCTGCCAAACAAGGATGCTTTTTCTTTCATGAAACATTTTATGAATTGAATCTAAAGAGGTCTATGTAATCATTTTTCATTAAACATTAAGGTTGCACATGCCATCAAATGAATGATTTATCCAGCATTTTAGTTTTTCATATCACTTAACCTGGTATTTGATAAGAAATGGAAGATAACATTTACTCTGTGCCGAAATTGGATTGTTACTATATTACATTATAGATTTATTTCTCGACAGTAGTTAACATAGGGAAATCGACTCCCTCAAATTCAATATTTGCTTCTTAATTCCTTTACAAAGAAGCTAGTGAGTTAATTGGGAGTAAGGGTTATAGGAATAGAAGCAACTAGGTAATCAACACTGTGTATCACAATGGCTGCAGTTCTCTCAAGATAGAGAATGCTATGTTGGGAACACAACTTAAAAAAGTTACTTATATGGCGTCTTTCATGGCCTAAGCAATTCACAGCCAAAGTGTATTCACGGTTGTGATGTAGGGAGTGTCCAACCAATTTCTGCACTCCGAATTTCCTTAAACAGCTAATGTGATAATAACCCAATAATGTGTTGTTTCAGATGTTGACTGAGGAATAGATATTGGTCTTGACACAGGAGATAATTCCCCTGTTCTTACTCAAATTATTGTCACGGGATCTTTTATGTGGGCAAAACGGAGCCTTAGTTAACATCACATCTGAAACACAACACCTCTCACAGTGCCACACTCCCCCAGAACTATGTCAACCAAAATATAGTCTTGGTGTGGCCTCACAATCTATGGACTCAGAGACAAGAGAGCAATCAACTGAGCCATGGCTGACTAATTAGACTAATCAAATTATATTAGATAGTTGTTGATCCGCCTGAAATTTTTCAAAACTTCCTGAAGATATTTATCCATCTTCTCCATAAAATAAATTAAGTAGAATGCATGGGATTTAACAGAGGAATCAGCTTCAATGGTCAATTGAATTGCTCAGTCATTTGCCATGGGGAGACATTAACACCCTTCAAGTTTCCTTCCTATAAATTCCCCTTCCTGCAATTAAGTGTTGCTGCAAGGCACCCACTGTCACAAATGTGATATCTGATTACCAGTATGATTGGCTAACTCCTGGGCAGAGAAACCTGGAGAAAGTCACAATTCAAACCTTTGGGGAGGCAATTCTCCCAAAAGTGCTGAATTGGTGGGAAAACTGATCCAGACCACAGCTGTTTTTTCAGTGCAACTTCAGACCTGAATCTTCCCACTCTGTGCAATGGTCACAATTATGAATCTCATTAAACAACCAGGGGGTGTGGGGCGAGGCCTATTCATGCTGGAGTCTGACAGCTCTGGAACTCTGCACATGCACAGAGGCCCTGATCTGTCAGTCTCCCTGTTTGCTGGCCAGTTCCATCACTGGCCAGCCCGGGACCCCTACAGTGTTGCCCCTCCAGCCTCCCCCATGGCCCAATCATGACCCCCACGACAATTTCTGGACCAACTCCAACCCTTCCCCATCCTGGAGCTCCCCGATGTCGAGCATTCCACACCCCTCACCCTGGCAGATCCCCATCACCCCCCCCCCTCCCCCGGCCCCCTCGACAGGAGGCAGACCACCCGGGGAGGCAGGTCCCCTCCAGCAGACCACCAACCCCCCCCAAGCCCGCCCCAATCACCATCCTCCCTCCAGCCCAGACTGAACCTCATGCAGAGTGGCACTCCACTCCCACTGATCACTAGGCCCAGTCACCAACAAACCCCACCTCCTTGGCACTGCCCGATGCCTGGTGGGAAGTGCCAATGTGCCCCTTGGGAATGGGCACTTTGCCTCTTGGGCAGTGTGCCACAGGGCTGGAACTGTCAGGGTGCCCATGCCCAGGGGGCATCACTCCCCTACTGCCCGAACCCGTGGGGGGCCCCAATTGCCCCCCTTCACAGTCGAGGGGTCTCCCACTAGTTCCCTGAATGTGGGAAGTTACTCTAAACCCCGCCGGAGTGAAGTACTCCTGGCAGGGTGGGAGATGCTATCGGGCTTGGCATGGAACTTGCTGGGTCTGACAATGACACTTAAACTACATTTAAAATATATTTAAAACAGATTGAAATTACCCACCTTCCTTCCCGCTAGTTTCCGGCGTGGTCCTGACTACAACGGATCCGGCCCTGGGAGACACATATGCATCGGGAACGCATGCGCGAACTCCGCAAAATGGACAACACGTGATTCTCCTGACCGGACCTGCCAGAAAATTTGCGGGTAGCGATGGGAGAATCGCCCCCTTGGTTTCTTGAAACTAAGCAAAAAAGCACACCGGCAATTTCCAGTACGCTGGCTGAGAAATCAGCCATCAAAAACAAGAGCTCCCTTCTTAAGTCGAGTGAATTCCACTAACTTAGTTTGTTGACAGGTGCATGGAGAAACTAAGTTAAAATTCAGCGTCAATGTTGCTCCGGAAACGCTTCCACGACACTCTCAAAGCCTCCTTGAGAAAGTGCAACATCTGTATCAGCATCTGGGTATCCCTGGTGCAAGACCACCCGGAGTGGAAGAAAAGGATCTGGGAAGGAGCTGAACAGCTCGAGTTTCATTTCTGAAAGTTGCAGTTCTGAAACTGATGCTCAGTAAAAAGTACCCCATTCACCGCGCTCCTCCAAACACTGTCTGCCCAGACTGCAACAGAGACTGTCGGTCACATATTGGACTTCTCTGTCACTTGAGAAATCATTTTTAGTCTCCCATCGCGACCCGCAAATTTTCCGGCGGATCCAGTGCGGAGAATCACGCGTCGGCCATTTCGAGGGATGCACGCATGCATTCATGTCGCATACGCATCCCCCAGAGCTGGAGAACAGGCGCAGTCGGGATGGCGCTGGAAACAAGCAGGAAGGAAAGTGAGTGATTTTAATTCGTTCAGCAAAACTAAATGAGTCCGTTGGCTTATCGTTGGCATTGTTTCACTGGAACGTGTAACAGTCCACGTCTCGGAGATGAGAGAGGTATGGTGGTATATGGGTGGAATTTAATGTTCCGCTGGCAGCAGGGTGGGAGGCAGTGGAAGGACTGTGTAATTGGGTGGCACAGGATGCAGAGCCTGTCACTTTCCTCATCAGTGAAGAATATATCTAACTCAGCCTTAAAAATACCCCATGATTCTGCCTCACTGCTCTGGGGTAGAGAATTCCATGGACTCACAACACTCAGAGAAAACAATATTGTCTCATCTCTGTCTTAATTGGAAGACCACATATTTTTAAACTATGTCCCCTAGTTCTCGTTTGTCCCCGTAAGAGGAAACCATGCTTTCAGCATCCGCCCTGTCAAGTCCCCTCAAGTAAGATCACCACTCATTCTTCTAAACTTCACTGGATACTTTTCTTCTTAGAGTCATACAGTCATAGAGGTTTACAGCCTGGAGACAGGCCCTTCGGCACAATTTGTCCATGCTGCCCTTTTTTTAAACCCCTAAGCTAATTCCAAGTGCCCGCATTTGGCCCATATCCCTATACACCCATCGTAACCATGTAACTGTCTAAATGCTTTTTAAAAGACAAAATTGTACCCGCCTCTACTACTACCTTGTTCTTGTTCCAGACATCCTCCATCCTCTGTGTGAAAAAGTTGCTCCTTTGGACACTTTTGTATCTCTCCCCTCTCACCTTAAACCTACGCCCTCTCTTCCATGGATGGCACGGTTGCACTGCTACCTCACAATGCCAGGCATCCGGGTTCAATTCCAGTCTTGGGTCACTGTCTGTGTGGAGTTTGCACGTTCTCCCCATGTCTGCGTGCGTTTGCTTCAGGTGCTCCGCTTTCCTCTCACTGTCTAGTTTTAGACTCCCTACCTTTGGGAAAAGATTTTGACCATCTACCTTAACTATGCCCCTCATTATTTTATAGACCTCGATAAGGTCACCCCTCAGCCTTCTATGCTTCAGAGAAAAACATTCCAGTCTATCCTGCCTCTCCTTACAATTCGAACCATCAAGTCCCAGTAGCATCCCAGTAAATCTTTTCTGCACTCTTTCTAGTTTAATAATATTCTTTCTATAATTGAATGACCAGAACTGCACACAATATTCTAAGTCTGGCCTTACCAATGTCTTGTACAACTTCAACAAGACGTCCCAACTCCTGTATTCAATGTGCTGACTGATGAAACCAAGCATGCCGAATGCCTTCTTCACCACCCTGTCCACCTGTGACTCCATTTTCAAGGATCTATGAACTTAAACATAGAACATAGAACACTACAGCACAAACAGGCCCTTCGGCCCACAAGTTGCACCGATCACATCATCACCTACCAACCTACAGACCTATCTATAACCCTCAATCTCATTAAACCCCATATACTCATCCAGAAGTCTTTTAAAAGACCCCAGCGAGTTCGCCTCCACCACCACTGACGGCAGCCGATTCCATTCACTCACCACCCTCTGAGTGAAAAACTTACCCCTAACATCACTTCTGAACCTCCCTCCCCGCACCTTAAATCTGTGTCCTCTCGTAGCGACCATTTCAAACCGGGGAAATAGCCTCTGAGAGTCCACCCTATCTATTCCTCTCAACATTTTGTAAACTTCTATCAGGTCGCCTCTCAACCTTCGTCTCTCCAGGGAAAAGAGTCCCAGCTCCCTCAACCTAACTTCATAAGGCATGCCTCCCAGTCCAGGCAACATCCTTGTAAATCTCCTCTGCACCCTTTCAATAGCTTCTACATCTTTCCTATAGTGAGGCGACCAGAACTGCGCACAATACTCCAAATGAGGCCTGACAAGGGTCTTATAAAGTTCCAGCATTACCTCCCGACTCCTAAACTCAATCCCTCGATTAATGAAGGCCAGTACACCATACGCCTTCTTGACCACCTCCTCCACCTGCGAGGCCGATTTAAGAGTCCTGTGGACCCGGACCCCAAGATCCTTCTGCTCCTCAACACTACTCAGACTTCTGCCCTTGATAGTGTACTCGTTCATCCCGTTGGTTCTGCCAAAATGGACGACTACACATTTATCCGCGTTGAAGTCCATCTGCCACTTCTCCGCCCAGTCCTGCATCCTATCTATGTCCTGCTGCAACTTTTGCCATCCTTCCAGATCATCCACAACACCACCGACCTTCGTGTCATCAGCGAACTTACTTACCCATCCCTCCACTTCCTCATCCAGGTCATTTATGAAAATGACAAACAACAAGGGTCCCAGAACAGATCCTTGAGGCACTCCGCTGGTGACTGACCTCCATTCAGAAAAAGACCCATCCACAACCACTCTCTGCCTTCTGCAGGCAAGCCAGTTCTGGATCCACAAGGCCAAAGGCCCTTGGATCCCATGCCCTCTCACCTTCTCAAGAAGTCTTGCATGGGGGACCTTATCAAACGCCTTGCTGAAGTCCATGTACACTACGTCCACGGCACTTCCTTCGTCAATGTGTTCAGTCACATTATCGAAGAACTCAACTAGGCTTGTAAGGCACGACCTGCCCTTGACAAATCCATGCTGACTATTCCTGATCATGTCAAACCTCTCCAAATGTTCGTAAATCTTGTCCCTCAGAAGCCTCTCCATCAGCTTACCAACCACTGAGGTCAGACTCACCGGTCGGTAATTTCCCGGGCTATCTCTGTTCCCTTTCTTAAAAATAGGAACTACATCCGCAATCCTCCAATCCTCTGGAACCTCTCCCGTCTCCATTGACGACGCAAAGATCATCGCCAGGGGCTCTGCAATCTCTTCCCTCGCCTCCCACAGTATCCTGGGGTACATCCCATCTGGTCCCGGCGACTTATCTACCTTGATAGAATTCAAAAGTTCCAACACATCCTCCTCCTTAATATTCACGTACTCAATCCTTTCCATCTGCTGCAAATCCATAACAAAATCTCCCAGATCGGCTTCCACCGTGAATACTGAGGCGAAGTACTCGTTAAGCACCTCCGCCATTTCTTCTGGTTCCACACAAACCTTTCCCCCCTCACCTTTTATAGGTCCTATCCCTTCTCTTCTTATCCTTTTACCTTTCACATATTTATAGAAGGCCTTGGGATTCTCCTTAATCTTACCCGCCAAGGTCTTCTCATGACCCCTTCTGGCTCTCCTAATTTCCCTTTTAAGTTCCCTCCTACAGTCCTTATACTCCTCAAGATCTTTAACATCTCCTAATTCCCTGAACCTCTTGTACACCTTCCTTTTCTTCCTGACTAGGTTCAACACATCCTTTGTACCCCTACATCTCTTTGTTCTGTAATTCTCCCCAGTGCCCTACTATTAACTGAGTAAATTCTGCCCTGGCTCAATTTACAACCTGATACACTGCAGGAAAGGATGCCCCGAGGCATGGTACATTGGGGAGATCATGCAGACAATATGACAACGGATGAATGAACATTGCTCGACAATCACCAGGCATGAATGTTCTCCTCCTGTTGGGGAACACTTCATGGGCATCCAGCCTCTGATCTTCGACAACGCAGAGTCACTGAGCAGAAACCGATAGCCAAGTTCCTCACACGTGAGGACGGCCTCAAGCAGAATCTTGTGTTCATGTCACACTATCTGTAACCCCCACAACTTGCCTGGGCTTGCAAAACCTCACTAACTGTCCTGTCTGGAGACAATACACATCTCTTTAACCTGTGCTTAACGCTCTCTCCACTCACATTGTCTGTATCTTTAAGACTTGATTACCTGAAAAGACTCGCATTCCAATCATTATTTTGTAAATTAAGTTTGTGTCTTTATATGCCCTGTTTCTGAATAGAAATCCCGCTCTCCTGACGAAGGGGCAGCTCTCTGAAAGCTAGTGACTTTTGCTACCAAACAAACCTGTTGGACTTTAACCTGGTGTTGTGAGACTTCTTACTGTGTTTACCCCAGTCCAACGCCGGCATCTCCACATCATGTTATACATCATCAGGTCTAGAGTAACCTGCTTTGTGGTTGGCTCTAGACACGCTGCTATAAGAAACTTTGTAGTCTCGAAAACACTCAATGAAGCTGTTAGCCATCACTTCTATGGTATCATTGTTGAGATCCAAATTTCACACAACAGCCTTTATCAAGTTGCAACCAATCTCCTGTATGGTCCCAGCGAATGACAGAAAGCTATCCAGCAAGCTTGGAAATGGGCCCAGCATCTTAGTGTGCATTCTCCTGTATGCTGCCTCATCCAAATTCCCTGCAGAAGACATGTCTGCAACTTCTGGGGAGCTGGGACATGGGCTAGCTTTTTTCCCTGTCCTGGCTGTACATAAGAACATAAGAACATAAGAAATAGGAGCAAGAGTGGGCCATCTAGCCCTTCGAGCCTGCCCCGCCATTCAATAAGATCATGGCTGATCTGAAGATTTTATGCCCTACTGCGTTTAGGAAAGTGATTGCTTTAAGTTCATCAAGCATCTTGTTTGCAGGCAGATAAAATTGAAGTCTCTCTACATTAGCATTCTGTTTCCACATTTTCTTCGAATGCCTCTATGGCCTTTGGCCACCATCACAGTTATTGGTTACTAAATTGTAATTTTTTTTTAACTTTTCCTCCATTCTTAGTCCTTTGTTTCTTCCTTACTAATTTGTATTATATCTTGCTCCATTTTGTTTTAGTCAGATCTGTAGTTTGGGAAAAAAAATCAAACTACTTTTTGGTAGGCAATCACACTTCTAACCCCTAAAAAAGACTTGTTATTCCTGTTTGGCTTTCTTTTATTTGGGGGTGGGGTGGGGTGGGGGGGGGGGGGGTTGGTGGGGGGGGGGGGGTGCAATTGATAACTTGCCTTTTTAGAATGCACAGGTTTCCTGTGTCTCTTTTTAATGAATGTAAGAATCTCATTGTTGCAGCTCCCACATGTGAGGTCCCACCATTCAGAAGTCTACCCAGCCTCTAAACAGTAAGCAAACTCTCCCTTTTTCAAGGCTACCCATAGCTTTTCTTGCAGTGAAGGGCTGTTGCGTCAAGACACTGAATTTTTTTTTTCTTTTGTCTTCCCTCTTTTGCGTTTGAAAAGAAAAACTTCAGAATCCAGTCAATTTCGGCTCACCAAAATCTCCTGCCAAGTACCAGTATCAGAAAGTATTGAACTATCCCCAGAAGCTGGCACAAGAGTATCATGTCCTGAAGACCATTTGTCCATCCAATGTACTCACCAGGAAATCCATATAAAATGATAGGAAATGAATTTTACAAATACAATTTTCTCATAGAATCCCCACAGTGCAAAAGGAGGTCATTTGGTCCATCAAGATTGCATCAACAACAATCCCACCCAGTCTTTATCCTTTTAACTCTACCTATTTATCCTGCTAATCCCCCTGACACCACAGGGCAGTTGAGCATGGCCAATCAACCTAACTTGCATATCTTTGGAATGTGGGAGGAAATTAGAGCATGCTCAAGCAGACATGGGGAGAATGTGCATACAGTCCACATAGACAGTAAGCTGCGGCCAGATTTGAACCTGGGTCCCTGATGCTGTGAGGCAGCAGTGCTAACTGCTGTGCCACCGTGCCACGCATTCAAAAATGGATTCTGAAAAACAGCTAAAAGCAGACAAATTCCATGTGTGACCAATCAAAGAATCTATTTATGCTAACCAACTTCTTTTCACTCTGAGAGAACTAACCATAAACCACATCAAAAAGTTTAATTTTTTTTCCCCCAATAAAACAATGTTTGAAGCAAGTGCTAAAGACTGGTTCAGATTGTGGTTGCATTCACTTGCAGGAAAGGAAGGTTTCCACTTTCAATGTTTTTAAAAATATCTTTTAGATTAAGTTTTACCAACAACTATGTAACTAATGACAATAACATTTTGTCAGTATATTTCACTCTGAAATTGTGAATTCCACCAGCATTTACAATTATATTCAGACCAGACTTCATTTCCACCAAGAGACTTAAGTTAATATGATTCAGCATTACATATACCTCCTCACATCAAATTATATTAGAATATTATTCTGAACTGACATTAAAAATAGATGCAAATTCAACATTTATGTGGCAAATCTGAAACTGTCACAAATCACCAGAATACATTATGGATAGTGGGACCACAGGATAAAACATCACCGCATGTGACCAAATTTCCCAGAACAAACGATTAACTCAGGGGACTAAGTAGGTAACGAGCAAAGATTTCAGATTTATATATGGAATAGCACTGAATATGATGTTGAAGCATGGTGGAGGAAAAGCAATGCCACACAATTCAGGGGATTTTCCCACATGACAGTATTCTGGTTGGGTCCATACCGTGCGGCAGTAATCAATATTGACCCAGCCAAACCACAGCAAAAATCAAATGATTTGCATTTATATAACAACTTTAATGAGTGTATGATGTCACCAGGTATATTATAACCTATGAGGTGCAGTCTCTGCTGTAACGTAGGAAATACGGCAGCCAATTTGTGCCCAGCAACTTCACACAAACAGCAATGTGATAATGACCCGATCATCTGTTTTAGTGATGTTGATTAAGGGATATCTACTGGCCAAGACAATTCCCTCAGTCTTCTTTGAAATAATAGAGTCTTTTACAATGACTCAAGAGGGTAAATGGGTCTTTGTTTTAATGCATCCAAAATATAGCACCTCCGACACAGTAACACTCCTGAGTACTGCACTGGAGTGTTAGCTTTGATTCTCAAGAACTGAGGTGGAGCTTGTCAAAGAATCCTGTTAGATGACAGCTATAAAACCTCATGGGAATATTGTGTTCAAATATGAGCCTTATTCATGTGTAGCGAACATTTGGGAGAGTAATTTAATAAATAAAGAAAAGGGTTAAATGCTTCCAAATCCTCAAGCGTCACAAATGTTGTGATTTCATATATGATGCAAGGTACTATTGCAAGTCACAAATGATCTATTAACATTTGAGTTTTTTTTGGGGAAATGTATTTTTGCCTCTTCCCCTCCAGTACAATACAGATTCAGCCATCATATTCATCTACCAATCCATGGCTCTGTGGCCTGGGCCTCGGCACCTCCCTCTGCGTCTGGATCCTGAACTTCCAAACTCACAGGCCACAGTCAATAAGGATAGGCAACAACACCTCCTCCACAATCATCCTCAACACTGGTGCCCCACAAGGAGCACCAGCCCCCTACTATACTCCTTATATACCTATAACTGTAGGTAAATTCCCCTCCAATTCAATTTTCAAGTTTGCTGACCACACCACCGTAGTGGGTAGGATCTCAAACAATGACAAGACATCTTCAGGAATAAGTTAAAGAATCTGATGAACTGGTGCAGCAACAATAATCTCTCCCTTAATGTCAGCAAAATGGAAGAGATTGTCATCGACTTCAGGAAGCATAAAGGAAAATATTCCCCTGTCTACATCAACAGGGACAAAGTGGAAGCAGCCAAGAGTTTCAAGCTTTTAGGTGTCAAGATCACCAACAACCTGTCCTGCTCCCTCCATGCTGACACTATAGTGAACAAAGCCCAACAACACCTCTTCTTTGTCAGAAGACTAAGGAAGTTTGGCATGTCAGCTATAACTTTCACCAACTTTTACAGATGTACCATAGAAAGCATTCTTTCAGGTTGTATCACAGCTTCATATGGCTCCTGCTCTGCCCAAGTCCGCAAGGAACTACAAGACACGGGTTGATGGGTTTTTGATAAGCGAGGGGATTAAGGGTTATGGGGAGAGGGCAGGAATGTGGAACTGAGACACGACAGATCAGCCATGATCTTATTGAATGGCGGGGCAGGCTCGAAGGGCTAGATGGCCTACTCCTGCTCCTATTTCTTATGTTCTTATGTTCTAGCCCAATCCAACATGCAAACCAGCCTCCCCATCCATTGACTCTGTCTACACTTGCCGCTGCCTCGGCAATGCAGCCAGAATAATCAAGGATTCCGTGCACCCCAAACATTCTCGCTTCCACCTTCTTCCTTCGGGAAAAAGATACAAAAGTCTGAGGTCACATACCAACCGACTCAAGAACAGCTTTTTCCCTGCTGCTGTCAGATTTTTGAAGGACTTACTTTGCCTTAAGTTGATTTTTCTCTACACCCTAGCTATGACTGTAACACTACATTGTGCACTCTCTCATTTCCTTCTCTATGAATGGTATGCTTTGTCTGTATAACGCACAAGAAACAATACTTTTCACTGTATGTTAATACATGTGGCAATAATACATCAGATCAAATCAAATCATTTCATCAGCATTCTTAATAAGATGGAAGAATCACATGCACAGCAAGCAAAACAAAAATTGAAAATCAAGTTAGCAGCAAACATGCAGCTTCATTATGTAATCATGTATCAATGTACGCCATGGTCCTTGGCTTTGCTTTGTGCTGAAATATATACTGGTGCCATAAAGCCACAACCTCCTCCTTCATTCTCAGTTAATTAGGTGATGTATATTTTGTCAGCTTCTATTAATATATATTCATAACAAAATATTTCTTGTGAGGTCATGCATACAAATGTGACTTCAATTTTAAGGACATAGAACCATAGAACATAGAACATAGAACATTACAGCGCAGAACAGGCCCTTCGGCCCACGATGTTGCGCCGACCAGTTTTTTAAAAAAAAACACTGACCCACTAATCTAAACCAATCCCTTTTCGTCCATAAACCTATCCACAGATCTCTTAAACGCCCCCAAACTAGGCGCATTTACAACTGCAGCAGGCAGGGCATTCCAGTCCCTCACCACCCTCTGGGTAAAGAACCAACCCCTGACATCCGTCCTATAACTACCCCCCCTTAATTTAAAGCCATGCCCCCTCGTGCTAGCTTTCTCCATCCGAGGAAAAAGGCTATCACTATCCACCCTATCTAAACCTCTAATCATCTTATATGTTTCAATAAGATCCCCTCTTAGCCTCCTTCTTTCCAGCGAAAACAACCCCAAATCCCTCAGTCTCTCCTCATAGGACCTCCCCTCCATACCAGGCAACATCCTGGTAAACCTCCTCTGCACCCTCTCCAAAGCCTCCACATCCTTCCTGTAATGTGGGGACCAGAACTGCACACAGTACTCCAAGTGCGGCCGCACCAGAGTTGTGTACAGTTGCAACATGACGCTGCGACTCCTAAATTCAATCCCCCTACCAATAAACGCCAAGACACCGTATGCCTTCTTAACAACCTTATCTACATGATTCCCAACTTTCAGGGATCTATGTACACATACACCTAGATCCCTCTGCTCCTCCACACTATTCAAAGTCCTCCCGTTAGCCCTATACTCAACACATCTGTTACTCCTACCGAAATGAATTACCTCACACTTCTCCGCTTTAAACTCCATCCGCCACCTCACGGCCCAGCTCTGCAACCTGTCTAAGTCACCCTGCAAACTATGACACCCTTCCTCACAATCTACCACACCTCCGACTTTGGTGTCATCAGCAAACTTACTAATCCACCCAACTATACCCTCATCCAGATCATTAATAAAAATTACAAACAGCAGTGGCCCCAAAACAGATCCCTAAGGCACACCACTCGTAACCGAACTCCATGACGAATATTTACCATCAACCACCACCCTCTGTCTCCTATCTGCTAGCCAATTCCTAATCCAATTACCTAGATTACCCCCAATCCCATACATCTGCATTTTCTGCAGAAGCCTACCATGGTGAACCTTATCAAACGCCTTACTAAAATCCATAGATACCACGTCAACTGCCTTACCCCTATCCACCTCTTTGGTCACTTTCTCAAAGAACTCAATAAGGTTGGTAAGGCACGACCTACCTGCTACAAAACCATGCTGACTGTCTCTAATCAATTCATTACTCTCCAAATAACTATAAATCCTATCCCTAATAATTCTTTCTAAAACCTTGCCCACAACAGAAGTAAGACTCACCGGTCTATAATTCCCGGGGAAGTCTCTGTTCCCCTTCTTAAACAATGGGACAACATTCGCTGTCCTCCAATCTTCCAGTACTATACCAGAGACCAACGATGACCTGAAGATCAGAGCCAGAGGCTCTGCAATCGCCTCTCTTGCCTCCCAGAGAATCCTAGGGTAAATCCCGTCCGGACCATCTTCCCAAACAACTGCTACTTGGTTTTAATGTTATTTTATAACATTAAAGATCACCTCTTCTCCATAGCTGATTTTGCCTTTAATATTATATTTCATCTTTCAACAGCAATTGATGTATCATAGCTGATTTGGTTTAAAATTATGAAAACAACAATGATTTGCAAAGTGTCATGGTTTGCCTTTCTAAAGGACAGATTCATTCTGATTCATTGACATTCTTGACTCATTCAATGGCCAGCATTAATTCTTCACTTCAAGATAGATATCACAGGGAAGGAGAGGGTGGCTTGTGCAACTGAGAAGGCAAGGTGAGTAATAAGAGGCAGTTGTGCAACTCTCGTATGAGAGTGCATCAATGTGTAAGTTTATGTTGAAGTTTTTTGTTTCCCAATTATTTGATTTTTCCAGTTATACCTTTCGAAGCTTTTCTTACCTCTTGTTCTCGATACTTCAGCTGATACATGTTTGACTATTTTTATACCCGAGTCTCTGCACATCCTCAAAAGCATCTCCACTAGTTGAAAATTAATGAGATTTAAAACTATGCCAAGGATAATGAATTGGAAACCTTTCCTAACTACAGGAGCCATTTTCTGCTCCCACAGGATCATCCCCACTTCATCCTAGATGCAACAGAATATCACAATGCTGGAGTTCATTTTAGGCATTAATCACAAAACAAATGTTTCAAACAACAATAAATGAATACCTGAGAGAAATGGTCATATAATGTGACTGCTATAGTGTGCCAATTCCTTGAAACAACCAGATTCATATACATCTTCTTAGAGAGATTGAGAATCATGTATTTCAAAATTAACTTTTCCATATGCTGTTATTTTCTTAAATTCTTCCCAACTGTAGGAGCAAATAGGGTTGGTCTAATTTATTCTAAGTTTCAGGTCAGCTCAAGTATTGAATTGCTCAGGGTCACATATGTTCAGCAGTTGCTTGAGCTTATGTATTTGAATAACGATCAACCAAGCTCAACAGCAGCTGCCAGTCATCTCCATAATTAAACAAATCACATAATGTATATTGGTTTGAATTGTGGGCTGTTTCCACACCCCCCAAATTGCCTGTGCAGAGACGAACCTGACTGGCAATCCCTGAAACACCATTGAACAGAACTGAAATATAAATCAGAATGCATTTCAGTATTAACTTGTGATGTGGGATTAAATATTAAAACGAAGCTACTGTCAAGCTGAACTAGTTTAAAAAAAGTTTAATTTTGATTTGATTTATTGTTGTCACAAGTATTGTCACAGTAAAAAGTATTGTTTCTTGCACGCTATATGGACAAAGCATACTGTTCAGAGAGTACATGGGGGAGAAAGAAAGGAGAGGGTGCATGATATAGTATTACAGTTATAGGGAGATCAACTTAAGGTAAGGTAGGTCCATTCAAAATTCTGATGGCAGCAGAGAAGAAGCTGTTCTTGAATCAGACTTTTATATTCTTCCCGACAGCAGAAGGTGGAATGGAGTATGTCCGAGGTGCATAGGATCCTTAAGTAAGCTGGCTACTTTTCTGAGGCAAAGGGAAGTGTAGACAGAGTCAATGGTTGGGAGGCAGGTTTGTTGATGTACTGGTCTTCGTTCACAATCCTTTGTAGTTTCTTAACTTGAAATGGGTGCAGCTTGATCTGCTGAGCATTTCCAGAATTTTTTCGTTTTTACTTAAAAATGTTTCATTTTTGTTTCAAATAATATTTTCATTACTGCCACATAATGAATTCATATCACAATATATATTGTGATAAATATATGTATTGGCTTCAAAAATGAACATTTTCATTATTTTGAGAACATTTTCAGTACTACTAAAATTATTAATATCTAGCTCAAACATAAATTTATATAATTCTATAATTCTTTCAAAAGATACCTTAAAATCGCACTGTTTTATACTAAACAATTACATTAGAACCATTTCATAAGCTCAATGCAACAATAAATGTTCATCAAGATTCTTAGTTGGACTGAAATTGTCTATTTTAATCATTTCATTTTCTCATTATTTCTTCTTCAGGTTCCTAATTTAATTTTTTTGTGCCTGGCAAATCTGCCTCTCTTGCATTCAAAAAATGTATAATAAATTTGATGAAAAGACCATTTTGCACAACAAATCAATTCTCTCCAAATTGCTCTCAATCTTCTGCTATCTATTTCACACAACCTTCAATCCTTTCTCTCTTCACATCCAGTTATATATTTTTATATATTTCATTTTAGTAGACCTCTCTGATAATATTACCCTCAATTCTACTAACACCTGGGTTGCCATTGGATTTTGACTGTTGAATTTTAAACCTGATCACCTTTTTTTTTAGAAATACGTCTTTTCCATTCCTAGGGGTAAGGATTACATGAAAATAAATGAAGTTGAGGTACAGATAATCAGGCTCAAGGGACTAAATCGAACAGTCTCTATTTTTTCTGTTATCATCACCATTTGATTCTTCTGCTCTTGCTTTTTTTTCTCAATGTTTATTTCAAACATTTTGGATTTCCTTTTCTCTTCCTTTAATTCATTTGTGGGACATGGGTGTCACTGGTTGGCCAGCATTTTATTGCCCATCCCAAGTTTCTGCTGAAAAGTTGGTGATGAGCTGCCTTTTTGAATTGCTGCAGCCCATGTGCTGTGGGCTAACCGACAATGCTGTTTGAGAGGGTATTCCAGGATTTTGACCCAGTGACTTCGAAGGAACGGCAAAATATTTCCAAGTCAAGATGGTGAGTGGCTTGGAGGGGAACTTGCAGGTGGTGGTGTTCCCATGTATCTGCTGCCTTTGTCCTTCTAGATGGAAGTAGTCATGGGTTTGAAAGGTGCTGTCTAAGGATCTTTGGTGAATTGCTGCAGTGCATCTTGTAGTTGGTGCACACTGCTGCTATTGAACGTTGGTGGTGGAGGGATGGGATGTTTGTAGACATAGAACATAGAACATTACAGCACAGTACAGGCCCTTCAGCCCTCAATGTTGCGCCGACCAGTGGAACCAATCTAATGACCCTCTAACCTAAACTATTTCAATGTTATCCATATGCCTATCCTCTGACCATTTGAACGCCCTTAAAGTTGGCGAGTCCACAACTGCTGCAGGCAGGGCATTCCACGACCTCACTACCCTCTGAGTAAAGAACCTACCTCTGACATCCATCCTATAATTACCACCCCTTAATTTAAAGCTAATTAAGCAAATTAAGTAGGCTGCCAATTAAGCAGGCTGCTTTCGCCTGAATGGTGTCAAGCTTCTTGAGTGTTGTTGGAGCTGCACCCATCCAGGCATGTGGGGAGTATTCCATCACACTCCTGACTTGTGGCTTGTAGATAGTGGATAGGCTTTGGGGAGTCAGGAGGTGAGTTGCTAGCCTCAGTATTCCTAGCCTCTGACCTGTTCTTATAGCTACTGTGCTTATGTGGTGAGTCCAGTTGAGCTTCTGGTCAATGGGAACCCCATGAGTGTTGACATTCTATTAATGTATCTTTTCCATTAACATTTCCTTAATGGATGCATTCACCCTTTCTTCACATTTGATTGTTTTCTTTCTTGAAATAGAATCATTGAAATCGACTGCCTGATATTTTCCGATAGTTACCATTGTTGCTTAGTTGATTTCATGCTCCTTTCTCATCTGAGGATACATTGACCAAATGATTTCATTTCTACTGTATCATTTACACCTAGCTTTCCTCCCCCTTATTAGTCCTCCTTCCAGCTCTTAAATACTTCTTTTACCACTATAATACTTCTAGATTCACAGGTTCAATGGTCATTGTTGAACATGTCTGCAACAAGTGGAAATTACAGTCTGTGATTCAAGCTCTGATAATATTCTGCTTGCACACATGAGCGATTTGCAACTTTATCAACAAACACAGTCAAAGCATGTACAACATGGGGAGGGATTTCCTACCCCAGTCTGGGGGGTGGGCTGGCATGGGAGTGGCAGAATTGAGCAAGAGATCCAAAATGGCTTCCACACTTGTAAAGGAGCTAGGAATCCTGTTTGAATACATCTACATATAATCATCAAGCCTGGTTTTCCACTCCCCTCCCCCCCCCCACTACCCCGCTCCACCCACACCACCACCCCCACCATCTGCCCAATACCAGATTGTTCATTCATGTCAGTGTGGAGGCACCCAATGTGAATCATGACAAACTTCCCATGACATGCACCACCCATCGGAGGCCCACAAGTGAGCATGGCCACCAGCAGGAGGGGGGTCATGCCTGGATAGCATCCTGGCACTGCCCCCAGCAATGCCCTGGCATGGGCAGCAGGTTTCATGTCTGGTTGAAGGGTGGACGTGCCCATTTCTCTGGGATCCTTGTTTTTCCTTTTTTTTAAATACTGGGGCTCCCTTTAACAATGGTGTGCCAATTATTTGAAAGCAAAGTTGCTGGGATCACACTGTGGGACTCACCTCCTTTTCTTTCCCTGCTGCCATCAGACTTTTCAATGGATCAACCTCACACTAAATTGATCATTCACTACACCCTTGCCATGAACACTACATTCTGCACTTTCTCCTTTCCTTCTCTACGAACGGTATGCCTTTTCTGTATTGTGTGCATGAAACAATACCTTTCACTATATGTTAATACATGTGACAATAATAAATCAAATCAAATCAAACAAATCAGTGTCAAAAACATATGGTGGGAAAAGCTGCCAGTGCAGCTAGCAGGCTAAACCCCGCTTTTCTTGCCTGAGTTGATACTTAACCATAAAATCAGAAAATTCCACCCATAGAGATAGCAGTACTAAAAAAGATATAATTTACCCACTTCATATCTGGAAGCAAGGAACACTCATTCATCAGCTGTGTGGCAAAAGCTTTTTAAAAGGCTGAGTTTTCTGCAATGCATCTTAATCTCAAGGCTGGAAAGCACTCCCTACTCCACTGATTTTTCTTCTTATCAATACCACCTATTTATGTTTCATTATGCTTCTAAAATGAAGCAGTGTGTTTTAAGGCAATTTTGTACTCTGTAATCATTTTAGAAAAACTAAACTGCTGTAACTTATTGTAGCTTGTAATAGGCATCAGATATAAATCTTGATTCCCTTTTTTGACCATGGATCCTGCATTTTTTATTTCCAGATAAAGGTTAAATGCCTCAGTGTGTGGTAAAATACTCAACTCCACAGTGGAAAATAACTGAGCTACATGTTGTTTGGTTATTAGATGGAGCATTTGCCAATATCAAGATATATACAAGAATGGGGAAGGAGAAGACATCAGTTTGACTGTGAAAAAAGGTTTATTTCAGATTCCTAGCATCCCTCACATTTTGTTTTTGTGTGTAAAATATTACTTTATCCAAGAAGCATACTCTTCCAAAGATTTGCCAAATTACTTTGTTATGTGGTCAATACAACTACTGATTTCTCTTCACAGGGAAATGTTTTATAAATTGTCTTCACATCGCCAAACTTCAGGACATCTTTCCAGCTTGCATCTTATTTTATTCATCCATAACCAGTTGCCATCATGTCCCACACAGTATTCAGTCAGCTTTAAGTGTGCTATACTTGTCTCCAACTAGATAGTTCACAGTAACTTGATTGCACTGTTAATGTAAGCTTTACTTGTGATTAATGAACTTTATTTCTTCTCTAAAAGGTGTGAATTGGCATAGGATTAAATTCTTGACTTGTGAGTCTATTGCACATATATACTATATTACTATTAAAGTATTGCTGAGGTAATTCCACGCAAAACAATTTTTTTGAGATACATTATTAGGTTATGCCTTACTTTTATAATACCACTGATGCCCAAAATATCTGAAGTTCGCCATGGAGATTAAAGGAACACATTGCAAAGTTAAATAAATTTCCAATCATATCTGTGGAAAACCACACTGAATATGAGAAAACTGGAAATTCTGGAATGGAACAATACAGGACACAGGTGTTAAATCACTGTCTGACATCCTTGCACTGTGGCTGGAGTTACCTGCACGCCCACCCAGAATCAGGGCGGGCAAGAGTCACAAAAGGGCATTCTCCATTGGCCTCAGGCAGGACCTTAAAAGCCTCAGGTGAGGCAGTAAAATTCCAACATATATCTCTGCCAAAATTTCCTGGAGAACCGATTTGATAATGGTAGAGGAGCTGAAAGATTAATCAGGTACTCTACTTGTGGCATAACCAATTGTTTATCTGGCAGATCCACCACCTAAAGTTGAGCCCAGAAACAATGGCCAGAATATCCTCAAAACAAAAGACAATGTCTTGTGAAAAAACACACGTTATTATTACAGTAGAAAATGGCCAAGAAATGCAGGCAATTAAGAGGTGTGCCATGACTTGCAAATTTGCAGAACTGACTGCGGGAAAGCATCTCCCCCAATGCCTCCCTGTTATGTCGAAAATCTTTTTGGAATTGCACATTAATTATCTATTCAACACATACAGCAAATTAAGACTAGTAATGAATATCAAATGTACCCTTTTGAAAAAGTGTTTGCTGTTAATGACAGCTGTGGTGGGCTGTTAATAGAATGAACAAGTTCGGAGATTCATTCTTTCAGGCAGTGAATTGTTGAGGATTTTAAAAATGTAAACTTTTATTTTTTTCATTCTTCTTTTTTATTCTCTGAAACAAATCTTTCTTTCATAGAAACATAGAAGATAGAAGCAGGAGGAGGCCATTTGGCTCTTCGAGCCTGCTCCACCATTCATCACAATCATGGCTGATCATCCAACTCAAAAGCCTAATCCTGCTTTTTCCTCATAATCTTTGATCACATTTGCCCAAAGTTCCAAATCCAGCTGCCTCTTGAATACATTCAATGTTTTGGCATCAACTATTTCCTGTCATAATGAGTTCCATAGGTTCACAAGTCTATGGGCGAAGAAATATCTCCTCACCTTCATCCTAGACGCTCTACCCTGATTCTGGATTGCCTCAACATCAGGAACATCTTCTCTGCATCTACTCTTTCTAGTCCTGTTAGAATTTTATAGGTCTTTGTGAGATCCCCTCTCATTCATCTGAATTTCAGCAAGAACAATCCTAACCTAGTTAGTCTCTATTCATACATCAGCCCCACCATCCCCAGAATCAGCCTGGTAAACCTTCGCTGCACTCCCTCAAGAGCAAGAACATCCTTCCTCAGAAAAGGAAACCAAAACTACACACAATATTCTAGGTGTGGCCTCACCAAGACCCTGTATAATTGCAACAATGTGGAGATGCCGGCGTTGGACTGGGGTAAACACAGTAAAAAGCCTCATAACACCAGGTTAGAGTCCAACAGGTTTATTTGGTAGGAAACACCACTACCAAATAAACCTGTTGGACTTTAACCTGGTGTTGTGAGACTTCTTACTGTAATTGCAACAAGACATCCCTGCTCTCTTTATTTCTCTTTCTATATTGAATTTGATTCTAATTCACTCCTTCTCAGTCTTTTTTTCTGTTTATTGCCCAATCCTTAAATCTCATTGTGTAAGGAGATGGATACGCTGGTCCCGTTATACATTCTGGTCCAAATGTCATGTTGTCCTTGTTTTTATCAGCTCACACTTCAAGCACGTTGGCGTGCAAAAATCTTTGAGAAGCAGGTCTAACAGTCATGAAATTCCTCACTCCAGCCAGTCCCAAATTTATAATTCAAACTGAGGCATGAAATGAGCCACATATTCTGAAATCATTCTCAGTTTGTTAAAAGTTAGTTTTGTTTGAATTTGTAAGAAGTATTTTCCAATGTCAACATATCCCCTTTTCCACAGGTACAACATAGAGACGAAGAAAAGAGCTATGAACTTTGGCAATAAAAAGGTATGGGCTCTCCACAATGAGGCACAGCAGAGGTAAAACTTGCGATATTTTACACAGTCAGACAGCTTGTGACAGAAGGCATCTGTTAGCTGATGAATGCCCTCAAAGCACCTTGGCTGATGTTCCAGACTTCATACAGTCAGATGGCTTGCGACAGAAGGCGTCTGTCATCGGTTGAATGCAGGCCCTTAAAGCACCTTGGTTGATGTTCCAGGTGAAAAGAAATTGAGGGCCATCATCATCCTTCATTCCCACTGACTTCCCTATGAAGGACAGACCATGGCTTCACATCTTCTGGTAGCATCTCACAGAGGTAGTCAGTTGTTTGCTTGTGAAGCACAGTCCGTGTACCCACAGCTCCTTCAACATGCTCAGAATGAGAAAGAATTGGTTGCAAGATTGGTTCATACATTGGCCGTCGTTCCTATACATCAGCTCTCTCTCTACCCCTCCTCCAGGTCATCCATTATAATCAAGGCCTGTAGAATGCGTAGTGGATTGGTCACTGCAATCCTTTCACCATCTTAATCTGGAAAGAAGGATGGGTAACTTGAAAGATATTGCTTTCAAATACTCACAAAGTGCTGAATGCAAAACTAGGAAGATAAGAATGCCAAAATTGAGGTTACAGAAGGAAATCTGAGAACAATTCTCTGGCTGGTAGAATGAGGTTTCAGAACTTTTATATCTTTCCAGGCTGAGGGGATTATAAATCTTGTCACTATCAAACTCATGGCACGCATTTAAGTCTGGGCTGAATTTTTCCACCCTTCCTGTGGGCAGGATCTTCCAGTCCCGCCAAAGGCAATCCCCACAATGGCACAGCTGGTGAACAACGCAAAAGGCAGGAGACAGGTCTGGAAGGTCTGGTCAAAAGTGAACTGCCTCCACTGCCAGAAAGCACATCATGGCGGGGGTGGGGGGTCAGAAAAATCCCATCCTAGGTCCAGGATGGTCAATGTTCAAGGAAATTTGAAACTGTCATTGACTGTAAAGATTGGTGGGACCTTATTAATGAACTTTTCTTAGTTTTGGTTATGATAATGGCTGAGTGGCACAAATGGACATGAAGTTATGATGCAGCATGTAAAATGGCACAACTCACTTATATCATTATTTCCTGGAACTCCTATGCTGGAATAAGTGCAGTCACTGTTGATGTGCTCTTTCTACAATTTTAGGCCTAGTGGATAAAATTGGACATGGGTGCAGATATAAAACAGGCGGCAGGACATCGGCTGACCATCCAGTCGCTCCATAGGGGTGGCACGGTGGCACAGTGGTTAGCACTGCTGTCTCACAGCACCAGGGATCCAGGTTCAATTCCAGCCTCGGGTCACCGTCTGTGTGGAGTCTGCACATTCTACCCATGTCTGCATGGGTTTCCTCCAGGTGCTCCGATTTCCTCTCTCAGGTCAAAGATGTGCAGGTTAGATTAGTTGGCCATGCTAAATTGCCCCTTATTGACAGGCGGGATGACAATTGACAATGGTTTCATGATCATCAGTAAATTATTGGGGCGGCACGGTAACACAGTGGTTAGCACTGCTGCTTCACAGTTCCAGGGACCTGGGTCCGATTCTCGGTTCGGGTCATTGTCTGTGTGGAGTTTGCACCTTCTCCTCGTGTCTGCATGGGTTTCCTCTGTGTGCTCCGGTTTCCTCCCACAGTCCAAAGATGTGCTGGTTAGGTTGATCGGCCATGCTAAAATTGCCTCTTAGTGTCCTGAGATGCATAGGTTAGAAGGATTAGTGGGTAAAATATGTAGGGATATGGGAGTAGGGCCTGGGTGGGATTGTGGTCAGTGCAGATTCGATGGGTCGAAGGGCCTCTTTCTGCACTGTAGGGTTCTATGGTGGTTCATAGAATGTGTTGTACTAGGGCCAGCAAGTGTAATTCTATCAGTTTTGCATTCCATCCTGTATCGAATTTTACTTCTTTTTCATCTAACAAAGCCATAATTTTAGTGAAGCTTTCTTCGTAGTTAAAAAAAAACTGCATCTTGTGCCTTATGCTTATAATTATAGAAGTGTCACAGTTCATCATTTTTATTTGACTTTATATTAAAGCCTATTGGCTGAGATTTCCTCTGATAATTGGCAAAGGCTGATAACAGGCGGGAAAAGTGGCGTTGAAGCTGCTGACAGTGAAGTCACTGGTCTCAGATTCGCCTGTCCTGCAAGCAACTTAGACAGTCGAGGATTAGATTCATCGAATGCAGAGAATCCCTACAGTGCAGAAGGAGGACATTTGGCCCATTGAGCCTGCACTGACCACAATCCCTCCCAGGCCCTATTCTCGTAAGCCCACATTTTTATCTTGCTAATGCCCTTGACACTAAGGGGCAACTTAGCATGGTCAATCAATCTAACCTGCACACCTTTGGAGTGTGGGAGAAAATCGGAGCACCTGGAGGAAACCCACACAGGCACGGGGAGAATGTGCAAACTCCACACAGACAGTGACCTGAGGTCAGAATTGAACCCGGGTCCCTAGCACTGTGAGGCAACAGTGCTAACCACTGTGCCACCGTGCTGCCCTGGGTGCCACTTTTAGGATGCCACTTCTAAAGCATAATACTAATTAGAATGACCATACATGCCTTAAAAAATGGGCCCAATGGCCTTGAATTCAGCTAAAGTTCAAGGTCAGTTTATCCCAAAATAATATTTTCATAAAACTACAGTGCTCCTCTATGCTTAGAATTACAGTAATAGCTGAGGAGTAAGAGTTTCCCCGAGACTGAGAATCCAATTGATCTTGCTGTCTATATGCCCTGCCGCTCTCTGACTAACTCAGTGCACACTGGAACAGCAGCTATTTTCAGAGACGCTGTTCTAAATTCACATGGCGTCACCTGCAATTGAGACAAGGGGAAACAGGTCTCATGTGACATCCATTTGTATATTTTAATGGGATGCAAGGGAAAACGATGAAAGCACTGGAATTGAAAATTAAGATTGAAATGCTGAAAATACACGTTGAATCAGTCAGCGTCCAAAAGAATTTGAAATTATGAGTGCAGCCGTTTGTCAGAATGAGAGACTGGCTTCATTCCTAGCATTTCCTGTTTCTGTTTGTTCATCTATTACAGGCAAGCAACAGAATGTCAAAGATGTGGACATGGGAAAATGATGATGGATTATAGTCAGTATGTACTAAAGGACTGGTTAGTTTTCATCCTCCTCAGAGGATTCCTGTCTTTTCAGAAATGGATTAATAATTTTAGGGAAGCTATAGAGTCATAGAGGTTTACAGCATGGAAACAAGGAAACAAAAGTTGTGGTTAATTAATCCAATTTTCCTGCCCTTTCCCCTATTGTTTACAACTATTTACTCACTATCCTTATTAAAAAAAAACTATTACATAGTTTGCGTCTGGTAAAGGGGTGCTAGGATGTAGAATGATCTATTGCAAAAAAAAACTAGTTAAGACAAATGTTTGTAGTTAAATTAGTATCTTTATTGCAACATAATCAAAATTTTGCACTTTGGAAAAAAGGCTACAAAATTGTCTGTATGTAAAACAGATATAATCCAGAGAGCCAGGGAGTGATCTGGGGACCTGGGTTCAAATCCCACCATTGCAGATGGAGAAAAGGCGTTTGATAAGGTGCCTCACAAAAGGTTGCTACAGAAGGTTAGGGTGCACGGAGTTGGGGATAAGGTGTTAGCGTGGATAGAGGATTGGCTGTCTAATAGGAAGCAGAGAGTTGGTATCAATGGGTGCTATTTTGGTTGGCAGTTGGTGACTAGTGGAGTGCCACAGGGATCAGTGCTGAGGCCTCAACTATTTACCATTTATATAGATGATCTGGAGGAGGGGGCTGAGTGTAGGGTGACGAAATTTGCTGATGACACGAAGATGAGTGGAAAAGCAAATTAAGTGGAGGGTGTGGAAAGTCTGCAGAGGGATCTGGATAGGCTGAGCGAGTGGGCGAGGACCTGGCAGATGGAGTATAATGTCAGCAAGTGTGGGGTTATCCACTTTGGCAGAAATAATAGTAGGAGGGATTATTATTTAAAAGGCGAAAAGCTGCAACATGCTATGGTGCAGAGGGACCTGGGGGTCCTTGTGCACGAGTCGCAAAAACCCAGTTTGCAGGTGCAGCAGGTGATCAAGAAGGCGAATGGAATGTCAGCCTTTATAGCGAGGGGGATAGAATATAAAAGCAGGGAGGTCTTGCTGCAACTGTACAGGGTACTGGTGAGACCGCAGCTGGAGTACTGTGTGCAGTTTTGGTCCCACACTTGCGGAAGCATATATTGGCCTTGGAGGGAGTGCAGAGGAGGATCACTAGGCTGATACTGGAGATGAAGGGGTTGGCCTATGAAGAGAGACTAAGTAGACTGGGTCTGTACTCGTTGGAGTTTAGAAGGATGAGGGGGGATCTTATAGAGATGTATAAGATAATGAAGGAGATGGATAGGGTAGAGGTAGAGAGATTCTTCCTGCTTAGAAAGGATAGCAGAACTAGAGGACACAGCCTCAAGATAAGGGGGCAGGCAGTTTAGATCGGAGTTGAGGACGAACTTCTTCACTCAAAGGGTGGTGAATCTCTGGAATTCTCTGCCCGTTGAAGTGGTGGAGGCTACCTTGCTAAATATATTTAAGTCACGGGTAGATAGGTTTCTGATAGACAGGGGAATTAAGGGTTATGGGGAGAAAGCGGGAAAGTGGAACTGATCCACTTCAAATCAGCCATGATCTTGTTGAATGGCGGGGCAGGCTCAAAGGGCTAGATGGCCTACTCCTGCTCCTATTTCTTATGTTCTTATGTAACTTGAATTCAATAAAAATCTGGAATTGAAAGTCTAATGATGGCCATGAAGCCATTGTTGATTTTCAGAAAAACCCATCTGGTTCACTAATATCCTTTAGGGAAGAAAATCTGCTATCCTTACCTGGTCTGGTCTCCATGTGACTCCAGACCCACAGCGATGTGGTTGACTTGTAACTGCCCTCAGGGAGGGACAATAAATGCTGGCCAGCCAGCAACACCTACATCCCAAGAACAAGTGAAAAAAAGAGCCTGCCTTTGTGATAATCATGAATAATGAAAATCTAATTGGGAACTGTTTTATACTGAAAAGGCAGATTTACATCTGATGAGCTCAATATTATTTGAGGAATTAAAAATCTATGGGCAGGATTTTACAGCCTCACTTGTCCCGAAACCGTTAAATCCCACTTGAAGTCAGTGGACCTTTCCACCCCTTGCCTGTACCGATTCCTGTGACAGGCGGGATGGTAAAATTCCTGTCGATGTATTATATTTTAACACCCAGCATCAAAGAAAGCAGCTTCTTAATAACTACTAATGTTGTTCCATAACAAAGTCCTTGGCCAGGATTCCCTAACCTTGTTTGCCGTTGGCAGGAATCCTGATGTCCGGCTGAATCGGATGTCAGGGTTAAATTGGAATTTTCACCAGGCATCAAACCTGTTATGATTCACCTTCAAAGCAGCTTTTAGTTGCTCTTTTCTAACCATAATGTTTATAAGGTCGAGAACAAGATGTTTATAAAATCTAAGGTATTTATAAGGTCTAATACTAGCTTAGTGGTTAAAAACTGAGTTGCATGGACAAGTTGGACTGAAGGGTCTGTTCCCATGTTGTAAACCTCCAACAATCTAACAAGGGGTCACAGTCTCAGAATAAGGGATGGCCATTTAAGATTAAGATGATGAGACATTTCTTCACTCAGAGGGTGGTGAACTTGTCAAATTTGCTACCATGTGAGGCTGTGGAGGCAAGTCACTGAATGTATTTAAGAAATAAATAAGTAAATTTCTGATACAGAAGAAGGCTAGCAGTATGGGGAGAGAGTGAGATTATGCCATTGAGATAGAGGACCTGTCATGATTGCATTGAATGGTGGAGAATTCTTGATGTGCCCAGTGGTCTATTCTTACTCCTATTTTCTATGTTTTATTGTTTCTATATGCCCTTTCGTAGCTCTGTCATGAGGTGAAAGTTATTAGGGAAATTAAAAATAAAGGCCAGGGCTTTCTGGTGCCAACACCATCTGGCATTGCCAGGGGCAGGTGGGAAAATTTGGAGAACCATTAAAAGTCGACGGCTCTACAAATTTTGCCATCCTGCCCATAACTTTGGCCGCTAGTGTCGGAAGTAGAACTTTCCTCCTATATCATAGGGTGAGACTGTTGAAAAACAAAGGAACAAGCCCCATTGTGCTTAAAGGTCATTTCTGATCTTTGTGCTTTAACTGGGGGTCCTTGTGCACAAATCGCAAAAGCCCAGTCTGCAGGTGCAGCAAGTGATCAAGAAGGCGAATGGAATGCTGGCCTTTATAGCGAGGGGGATAGAATATAAAAGCAGGGAGGCCTTGCTGCAACTGTACAGGGCACAGGTGAGGCCGCAGCTGGAACACTGTGTGCAGTTTTGGTTGCCGCATTTGCGAAAGGATATATTGGCCTTGGAGGGAGTGCAGAGGAGGTTCACTAGGCTGATACCGGAGATGAGGGGGTTGGACTATGAAGAGAGACTAAATAGACTGGGTCTGTACTCGTTAGAGTTTAGAAGGCTGAGGGGGAATTTTATAGAGACTTACAAGATAATGAAGGGGCTAGATAGGGTAGAGGTAGAGAGATTCTTCCCGCTTAGAAAGGATAGCGGAACTAAAGGTCACTGCCTCAAAATAAGTGGGGGGGGACAGTTTAGGTCGGAGTTGAGGAGGAACTTCTTCACTCAAAGGGTGGTGAATCTCTGGAATTCTCTGCCCGTTGAAGTGGTGGAGGCTACCTCGCTAAATATATTTAAGTCACGGGTAGATAGGTTTCTGATAGACAGGGTAATTAAGGGTTATGGGGAGAAAGCGGGAAAGTGGAACTGATCCACTTCAGATCAGCCATGATCTTGTTGAATGGCGGGGCAGGCTCGAAGGGCTAGATGGCCTATTCCTGCTCCTACTTCTTATGTTCTTATGTTTATATTCTTATAACTCTTTAGCATAATGCATGAGAAGTCAATGATGGAAAAACATTGTACGGATATATATTTCTATATTTAACTTTTGTATGATGCGTTCTGTGTCTCACACTCTGCAGCCATTTTAACATGAAACCAGCTAGTTGCATAATAATAGCTGCCACACTGAAAAGAACTGTCAACATAATTCATATGCCAGGGGCTTCCACTTTGAAGGCCTCAGAAGGCCATAGAATTGGCAGAAGTCCACCTATAGTAGCTACTAGCAAATGGGGTTCATATGGAGAATAAGACCGGTGTTATAGCCCATCAACATCAACACAAAGAAATACAACTATAAGTTACATTCTGGTGTTGGGTGGAGGGGCCCTAACCCCACCTGAGTACTGGCTACTTGGACAAAACTTTCCAACAAGGCAGGCACTGCAGTGGTACCCTAGTGGCACCAACCTTAGCCAGGTAAATCAGTGAATATCCCCACAGTTTATGGCAGGATCAGGAACCAAGGGCCTACAAAATTACTTTTGGCGACTATGTTAGAATGTGTCCCATCCATGAGATATTTTTAAGACATTGTCTGGGGTTTCCCAACAATATTTACAGGATTTTTCACACTCCGCTGCCACCACAAGCGAGGACAGAGAATTTGGTGCTCAGTCAAATCTCTGTTCACTGCAACGGGTCCAGAAAATCCCACCGGTGTGAAGGGAAAGAAAATGCCGCCCAGCATGTACATCATGGATGGGTGTTGGCTGATACATAATGGCAACCAGGAGATTATCAAAGGAAAAAGTACTTACACTTATATAGTGTCTTCATGACCACTGGACATAGCAAAATGCTTTATAGCTAATGAAGCAATTTTGAAGTTTAGTCACTGTTGTAATGTAGGAAACACAGCAGCCAATTTGTTCACAGCGAACTGATTATGGCCAGATCAGTTATCTTTGTGGTGTTGAATGAACAATAAATATTGATCAAGATCCCTGGAATAATTCCCTTGCTCTTCTTTGAAATTGTGCCCTGGGATCTTTGACTTCTCCTAAGAAAACAGACAGTGCTTGGATTTAATGTTACTACTTTGGAGAGTTAGTCTCAATGTTGTTGCTGGAGTCCTGTAGTATCGTGTGACTTGATCCTGTAATTGTGTGACTAAGAGGCAAGAGTGCTACCAACTACTGGCATGGTTGAGAGGACAGAAGATAACGGAGGAATTCAGAAATGGCCTTAGGTTTTCAGGAGGCTGCTTTTAACCATTACTACAGAGGAGGACAGAATAATGGCAACAGGCCCGAACACAAGGGTGTAAATACATGCTTTACAGCTAGATGCAAGGATACTTATACTAATTATGCCACTCACTGCTGGAGAAATCTTGTACCATTATTGTTGTCACAAGAGCAGAAAATGCTGGAAAATCTCAATGACTCGAAACATTGCTTCTATTCTCTCTCCACAGATGCTGTCAAACCTGCTGAGTTTCTCCAATATTTTCTTTTTTTGTTTCAGATTCCAGCATCCATCCATCTTGGCTTTTATCATTATTGTTGTGATTGGCTACTTTCTTGACAGCTAACTCAATTATATTTATAGGACTGTCAAATTTAAGAAACTTGTATACGTGATAGCTATATAGTTTATCAAACCTAACTAAAAAAGTTTCAAAATGAGGAACTGGTGCACAGTTTATTAAAAGTAATTATTTTATGATGTATTATTATTAAAGGGCTAGAGGGACAGCAACCTTACCTGATTTTTACCATTGCTGATTTTGATAAGTTCACAGTGTGCACAGCTCAGTATCATGTTATCATAGAATCTGTACAGCTCAGAAGGGGGCCATTCAGCCCATTGAGAACAATCCCACCCAGGCCCTATCCCCACAAATTCACCCTGCCAATTTCCCTGACACTAAGGGGCAATTTACCACAGTCAATCAACTTAACTGCACATCTTTGGAGTGTGGGAGGAATTCAGAGTGTCTGGAGGAAACCCACACAGACACAGGGAGAATGTGCAAATTCCACACAGACGGTCACCCTCGGCCAGAATCGAACCCATGATCCTGGTGCTGTGAGGCAGCAGTGCTAACCACTGCACCATTGTGTCACCATTGTGCCACAATGTGATATACATTTACTCATAGATCTATTGGGAAACCCAAGTATTTCATCATAGTGATTAGCTGTTTTTGTTACAGACAATTCTTCAAAAGGGAACAAAATCAGACACTCAAATCCAGCTTTTTGATTCTATTTTACCATAAATTAGACAGATAGTCCTATCTTGTTTGTTGGATAGCACTAATAGATATGGTCTATCTAATAAGACATTTCATATTAATTTTTAGGCCATCTTCAGGTGTCTGAAGAACTCGTGCACAGTAATTATTCAGCAACATTAGTCTGTAGCCGTGGTTAGTTGGACAATACAAATAAGCTCAGCATTTGTATGTACAGTAACATTATTAAACCTCAGGGTTACCTATCTACCTGTATGCCAGGAATAGACATATACAAATAACCTGATTAACGCTCAGACAGATGGATGTCACATACAGGGGTGCCATTAGACATCAGCAGACAAACATTCTTCGATCAATTAATCAAAATCTGGTAGATAAAATTAAAATTAAATAACAAAACATCATAACGATGAAGGGTTCTGACTTTTTCAGCAAATTGCAATGAAAGATTTTTAGGTAATAAGAGTTAAGTAAAAACAATTGGGTTAACTTCCTGATAGAGTCGAAGAATCATAGAGGTTTAAGAGTCCTAGAGTCATAGAGGTTTTTAGCATGGAAATAAGCCCTTCAGCCCAACTTGTCCATACCCCCCTTATTTTTTAACCACTAAGCTAGTTCCAATTGCCCGCATTTGGCCCATATCCATCTACACCCATCTCACCCATGTAACTGGCTAAATGCTTTTTAAAAGGCAAAATTGTGCCCACCTCTACTACTATGTCTGGCAGCTTGTTCCAGACACTCACCACACTCTGTGTGAAAAAATGGCCCCTCTGGACCCTTTTATATCTCTCCCCTCTCACCTTAAATCTATGCCCTCTAAATTTAGCCTCCCCTGCCTTTGGGAAAAGATATTGACTGTCTAGCTGATCTGTCCCTTCATTATTTTATAGACCTCTATAAGATCACCTCTAAGTCTCCTACACTCCAGGGAAAATAGTCCCAGTCTATCCAACCTCTCTTTATAACTCAAATCATCAAGTCCCAGTAGCATCCTACTAAATCTTTATAAAGAACAAAGAACAACACAGCACGGGAAATAGACCTTACGGCCCAACGAGCCCGCGCCGCCATTTTAACATTGTGAGTGCCCTCTTCTACCTATGACCCTCTTCTACTTATGACCCAGTACTCCACAATATTGTGGAGTATTGGACTCCACAATAAAGGAACCATAACCAGATTGAGAGACGACTAATTTAGGGACAATTTCTTAACATCAATCAGCCTAAGAGCACGATTTTGGGGTGTGGGAGGAAACCGGAGCACCCAGAGAAAACCCACACAAGCACGGGGAGAATGTGCAAACTCCCACAGACACTGGCCCAAACCCTTGTATCTGCACAGCAATCAGTGATAGTCACTGAGCTGTCATGTTTTCCGTCAGCTGGTCCAGTTTAAGCGTACACTAACGACGTGAAGCACTAGGCAACTCTCGAAGCAACATCCAAGAGCAGGCCTCGCGCGACCCACCGCGTGTATGCCCCTTGTTGGACAACAAGGTGGACCGAATCACCTGTGGATTAAAAGAAAAGACATCAATAAACATGCACAACTTATGCAGACATTCACGGAATCCGCAGAAGCTCAGAAGTAAGACGAGTGAGCCATACAATATGTTGGAAGGTCCATAGGAATCAATTGATTCCCAAGGAAAGTCCTAAGGCTCTTGATCCTTATTTAGAAAAGTCTCCTATATCCCTCCATCTCTAGTCCGCTCATGTGCCTATCTAAGTAAACCTTAAACAACTCTAGCGTGCCTGCCTCCACCACCCTACTTGGCAGTGCATTCCAGGCGCCCCAACCCTCAGTGTGAAAAACCTCCCTCTAACATCAGAATTATACCTTGCCCCCCTCACCCTAAGCCCCTGGCCCCTCGTAATTTTTGTATCCAACCTAGGAAAAAGCTTACCACTGTTCACTCTATCCATACCCTTCAAAATCTTATACACCTCTATTAGATCTCCCCTCATTCTCCGTCTTTCTGAGGAGAACAGCCCCAATTTGCCCAGTCTCTCCTCATAGCTCAGTCCTTCCGTACCAAGCAGCATCCTGGTAAACCTCCTCTGTACTCTCTCCAGGGTCTCCACGTCCTTCCGGTAGTAAGGCAACCAGAACTAGACGCAGTACTCCAAATGCAGTCTAACCAACGTTTTATACAACTGCAACATTAGACGCCAGCTTTTATATTCTATACCCCTTCCTATAAAGGCAAACATACCATAAGCCTTCTTCGCCACCTTCTCCACCTGTACTGCCACCCTCAAGGACTTGTGTACTTGCACCTATAGGTCCCTCTGCGTTTCTATACTCTTAATAGTCCTACCATTTATCGTATAACTCCCCCCTACATTATTTCTTCCAAAATGCATCACCTCGCATTCATCTGGATTAAATTCCATCTGCCATTTCTCTGCCCAAAGTACCAGCCTATCTATATCCTGCTGTATTGCCTGACACTGTTCCTCACTATTAGCAAGTCCAGCCATCTTCGTGTCATCTGCAAACTTGTTGATCACACCACTTACTCCCTCTTCCAAGTCATTTATGTATATTACAAATAGAAATTACAAATTTATTACATTCTTCCTAGTTTAATAATATCCTTTCTGTAATAGAGTGACCAGAACTGTGTACAGTATTCTAAATCTGGCCTTACCAATGTTTTGTACAAATTCAACACGACATCCCACTCCTGTATTCAATGTTCTGACCAATGAAACGAAGCACGCTGAATGCCTTCTTCACCACTCTGTCCACCTGTGACTCCACTTTCAAGGAGTTATGAACCTGTACCCCTAAATCTCTTTGCTCTATAACTCTCCCCAACACCCTACCAATAATTGATAAAAATAATTGGAAGTGAGCAGAAGAACAGTAGCTGATTAATGAGTACTGGCGAGTCATTTTAACATGTTGATGCTAAGTTTAATAGTCTGATAAATTCAGACATGACAAGGCAGCACAGTCACATGGATTGTGCATCCTGTCTTATGTGAGGCCTGTAAGTCAGTTCTTGTACCCTAGATAATTATATATGCAGGATGTGTTGTCAGTGGCAGCGGTTAGAACTCTGAGATTTGGAACTCAAACAGGATCTGGTGGCTCTGTGGCAAATCTATGAGGTTGAGAGTTCTGTGGATAGCACATTCATAGATGTGGTCATCTTGCAGATTATGGTTGTTCAAGCTGAGAAAGAGTGGGTAGTCAGGTAGGGCAGGTGTCCAAGTGCAACAAAAATATCAGCCATGATTGAATGGCGGAGCAGACTCAATGGGCCGGGTGGCCTAATTCTGCTCCTATGTCTTATGGTCTTATGCACTTATGGGCTGATGATTCATCTGACCTCAATCTCATTAATGAGATTTAAATTAATTCAAATACATTATAATCAGGTTCTTGCTCTTTCTGGGAGTGAACCTTATCACACCAGTGGGTGGGGCCCAGGAAAATCATATTTGGAGTTCCCTCCAGCCCGAATCCCATTCTTGGCCTCTCACCAGAGTTTCTAACCATAACAGATGGGTCCAGAAATCCACCCCCACAGTCACACAAATTAAACAGCCTGTGACAAGGGGAACTTCTTGACTTTGATGAATGATCAAACATTTTTTCCATTGGCAGTAATTGAAGTAAAGTTGTGCGCACATGCTGTTAAGAGAAAAGAATTTGAAGAGTGCAAGCTTCATTATTTTAAATTTAAAGCAAAGTAGCAATTCACGGATCACAAAGCCCTCCATCTTCAATTGCACTAAGATCAATGAAAAGTTATACACTGTTCATAAATAAAACAGAAACAGAATACTGAAGGTGACAGCTAATGTAGGATGGACAGTCATATTAGTAAAGCTAATGAAGTATAGTCTACATGCACAGATAATTCATCCACATTATGTATTGTCATTCCTTTGAAGAAGTACAATTATACCCGAGCTGAATAATGGGGAGGAAAATGATTACCATGCCCCTAAACCCCTCAAGATAACATCCCTCCCAGTGTGCTGGAGTTTACAAGAACAGGCAGGCAAAGAGTGACTGCAGAAAATGCCTCCTGCTGTCTTTTAGATCATTGATGATGGGCATGTATCTACCTACCACACACGCAATCTCCTGTGCCTACCTACCACACACACAGACTCCTGTGCCTACCTACCACATACACAGGCTCCTGTGCCTACCTCCCACACACACAGACTCCTGTGCCTACCTACCACATACACAGGCTCCTGTGCCTACCTACCACACACGCAATCTCCTGCGCCTACCTACCACACACGCAGGCTCCTGTGCCTACCTACCACATACGCAGGCTCCTGTGCCTACCTACCACACACACAGACTCCTGTGCCTACCTACCACACACGCAATCTCCTGCGCCTACCTACCACACATGCAGGCTCCTGTGCCTACCTACCACATACGCAGGCTCCTGTGCCTACCTACCACATACACAGGCTCCTGTGCCTACCTACCACATACACAGGCTCCTGTGCCTACCTACCACATACACAGGCTCCTGTGCCTACCTACCACATACACAGGCTCCTGTGCCTACCTACCACATACACAGGCTCCTGTGCCTACCTACAACATACACAGGCTCCTGTGCCTACCTACAACACACACAGGCTCCTGTGCCTACCTACCACACACGCAATCTCCTGCGCCTACCTACCACACATGCAGGCTCCTGTGCCTACCTACCACATACGCAGGCTCCTGTGCCTACCTACCACATACGCAGGCTCCTGTGCCTACCTACCACATACACAGGCTCCTGTGCCTACCTACCACATACACAGGCTCCTGTGCCTACCTACCACATACACAGGCTCCTGTGCCTACCTACAACACACACAGGCTCCTGTGCCTACCTACCACACATGCAGACTCCTGTGCCTACCTACCACACATGCAGGCTCCTGTTCCTACTTACCACACACGCAAGCTCCTGTGCCTACCTACGACACACGCAGGCTACTATGCCTATCTACCACACATGCAGGCTCCTGTATCCACCTATCACACACACAGTCTCTGTGCCTATCTACCATGCACACAGTCTCTGTGCCTATCTACCACACACACTGGCTCCTCTGCCTACCTACCACACATGCAGGCTCCTGTTCCTACCTACCACACACATAGGCCCACATATGCTGGGACTTTGCAGAGTGAACAGAGACCTGATGTGACAGTTCTCTTCACCTTCTTACTTTTCACCAAGCCTGGGCAATGTCAACATGAGGAATTAACCCTATGCCTTTTTTACACTAAACATCATCAAGAGCTCTTGATAACTCACAACAGTTACTACAAAGAATTGCAGAATAGAGACCCTTTTCTTCTGTCTCAACTCTGCAACCTGACAACAAACTCAGGTGATCATCCTGAAGAAGGTTTCTCCTCCACTGAAATTGTACCAATGAGGTAGTTAATTTTATGCTACCTTGTGGCCGGTTTTATGTGGCAGTGACCAATTAAATGGAAATTAGCTCAAGGATGTTCAAACTTATTTCACTTGAGGTGAGAAGAGAGTTTTATCCAATTGTTCGTGACACATTTTCAAAAGTGTGTTAACCAGGGTTCAGGGTAAGCACATCCCTCTTAGAGTGAAGGGCGAGGCTGGTAGAAGTAGGGAACCCTGGATGATGCGAGATAATAAGGCCCTGGTCAAGAAGAAGAAGGAGGCACATGACATGCATAGGCAGCTGGGATCAAGTGAATCCTTGAAGAGTACAGAGGGTGTAGAAATTGAGTAAAGAGAGAAATCAGAAGAGCAAAAACAGGACACGAGATTGTTTTGATAAAGCAAAGGAGAATCCAAAGAAATTCTACAAATATGTTAAAAGGCAAAAGAGTAACTAGAGAGAGAGTAGGGCCTCTTAAGGATCACAAGGTCATCTATGTGCAGATCCACAAGAGATGGGTGAGATCCTAAATAAATATTTCTCATCAATATTTACTGTTGAGAAAGGCATGGATGTTAAGGAAGTTGGGGAAATAAATAGTGATGTCTTGTGGACTGTACATATAAAGGTGCTGAAAGTCTTAAAGTGCATCAAGGTAGATAAATCCCCGGGACATAATGAAGTGTATCCCAGGATGTCTGGGAGGCTAGGAAAGAAATTGCAGGTCCCCTGGCAGAGATAATTGAAGCATCAAAAGCCACGGTTGAGGTGCCTAAAGATTGGAGAGTGGCAAAGGTTGTGCCTTGGTTTAAAAAAGGCTGCAGACAAAAGCCTGCAAACTATAGGCCAGTGAGCCACACATCTGTAATGGCTAAGTTGTTAGAAGGTATTCTGAGAGGCAGGATCTCATTTAGAGACACAAGAACTGATTAGGGACAGTCAGCATGGCTTTGTAAGTGAAAAATCATGTCTCACAAATTTGACTGAGTTTTTCTTAAGGGGTAACTAAGAAGTTAGATGAGGGCAGTGCAGTTGACGTTATCTATATGGACTTTAGCGCCTTTGATAAGGTACCACGTGATAGCTTGTTGCATAAGGTTAAATCTCATGGGGTCCAGTGTGAGGTAGCCAAATGGATACAAAATTGGATGGATGACAGAAGACAGAGGGTGGTTGTAGAGGGTTGTTTTTTAAACTAGAAGCCTGTGACCAGCAGTGTGTTTCAGGGATCGCTGTTGGGTCCACTTTAATTTGTCATTTATATCAATGATTTGAATGAGCATTTAGGAGGCATGGTTTGCAGATGACACAAGATTGGTGGCATAGTGGACAATGAAGAAGGTTATTTTGGATTGCAACGGGATCTTAATCAATTAGACCAGTACGCTGATGAATGGCAAATGGAGTTTAATTTAGATAAATGTGAGGTGATGTATTTTGGTGGATTGAATTGGGGCAGGACTTAGTTAATGGTAAGGTGTTGGGGAGAGTTATAAAACAAAGAGGTCTAGGGGTATGTGTTCATAGCTCATTGAAAGTGGAATCATAGGTGGACAGAATGGTGAAGAAGGCATTCAGCATGCTTAGTTTCATCAGTCAGAACATTGAATACAGGAGTTGGGATGTCTTGTTGAAGTCATACAAGACTTTGGTCAGGCCTTGGAATACTGTGTACAGTTCTGGTCTCCCTATTATAGAAAGGATGTTATTAAACTAGAAAGAGTGCAGAAAAGATTTACTGGGATGCTACTAGGACTTGATGAGGTCTGAGTTATAAAGAGAGGCTGGATAGATTGGGAGCATAGGAGGCTGAAGGGTGATTTTTTAGAGGTCTATAAAATAATGAGGGACATAGATGGTTAGATAGTCACTGGATATTTTTCCCAAAGGTAGGGGAGTCTAAAACTAGGGGGCATAAGTTTAAGGTGAAGGGGGAGAGATACAAAAGGGTCCAGAGGGGCAATTTTTTCACACAGAAAGTGATGAGTGGGTGGTACAAGCTGCTGGACACAGTAGTAGGAGCGGGCAATTTTCTCTTTTAAAAAGCGTTTAGACAGTTACATGAATAAGATGGCTATTGAGGGACATGGGCCAAACACAGGCAATTAGGACCAGCTTAGTCATTAAAAAAAAAGTGGAATGGACAAGTAGGGCCGAAGGCCTTGTTTCCATGCTGTAAACCTCTATGACTCTTTGACTCTATGACTGTTATGTCACAGTGATCTGTTCCTGATGGTATATATTAACCTGGACTTTCTAGTCCATGAAGATTTTCCTGACCCAACATGACCATCCATTTTTTCCCATGCAATTCCCACTCCTGTCTCTGCAGCAGGATCTCTGCAGGGTGCTAATCTTCTGGTATATGTCCACACTCCGATGATTGCGAGGCAAAAAGATTTGATCCATTATTAGATTCTTAGAAGGAGGAATATAATCATCGCTATTAGTTGCTCATTCTGTCAATGGCTACACCAGATCCAGATCTTTGGTACAGGTTAGATTATCCAGTGAGGTGGTTTGGAGCCTGAGCACTAGTTTTGCTTCACTGTATGAGGAAAATCATTGAAGCTGCAGTCATCACTCTCCTTCTACAAGCTCTTTCTAATTTGTCTGCAAAAGGCTGGGCCATCGGCTTCCTTATTGCTCCATTACAAGCAGTAATACAATCCGTTCCTCTTTCATAGTTAGTTGTACGATATATGGAACTCTTAATTGAAATTGTCATATCTTCGTTGAGGTGTAGTTATTTACCCAATGAAAGGGAGCCTGAATTTTCCCAAGAATGCATATTTGTCCTCCCTTCTAATTGGTTCATTATCTTGCAAAATATCCAAGAGAAACTTTAAAGACCATGTCAGGAGCATCAAGATGGAGGCAGTCACTTGTAAATGTTGCAATTATGATACTTTGGAACACATCGATTCAGAGACCATTTTGTAATTCTGTACAAATGTATTGGCATGGGTCTTGTGCTTGTACTGAGGCTGAAACCAATAGCATTTCACTGTTACATTAAACTGGCATCAACTGCTCGTGTTCGCGCCTGAGCGGTTAAATGTAAAAATCTGGAGGATGCTATTAGTGATTCCCTGTGCCAGTTAGCTCAGTTGGCTGGATGGTTAGTTTGTGATGTAGAGTGAAGCCTAACAGCACGGGTTCACAATCCTGTACTGGCTTAGGTTATTCATGAAGGCCCCGCTTTTTCAACCTTGCCCCTCGCCTGAAGTGTGGTGATCCTCAGGTTAAATAACCACCAGTCACTCTCCCCCTCAAAGGAGAGAGCAGCCTATGGTCATCTGGCAGCTTTACACCCTCTGCCTCCACAGAATGTGCTGTTGAAGTTTTCCAGAGAGAGATCTTTGAAACCACTTGATTTGATATAAACTTCTGCTTGTTAATCTGTTGATACCATTGTAAAAATCATGGAAAAATTGTTGTTAAATGAAGGCCTTGTTAAATGAAGACTGGGTTTTCATGGTGTTAGTATGTCTCAATAATTGCTCAACAATTTCTTTGACCATGAGAAAGTAATTTTAAATTTGAGGAACATCTAATTTCTCCATTATGATAACAAATATCATAAATCTGCAAAACTATAAAATATTTAAGGATATTTTTGATATTTCAGCTTCTTTCTAATATAATGTGTACATCCTAATCTTTAACATTTTACACAGAACAAAATAATGACAATCAGTGCTTTTACTTTCTGATTTATTGCTTGTAAACATTCTTCAACGTGATCAGCTGCTTAGCTTGCTTGATGACATCACTGTCATCACTTCCACCAGTCCTGTCCTTAAAAGCTGCTGGCCAATCTGATTGGCCGGCAGCTGAGTAGCACGTATAAGGCCAAAAGAAAGTAGTTAGCACTGCTGGGACTTTAAGGGAAATCCCAGGAAAAATTGTTATGGATGGCCGACTGAAGAGAATTGAATTTTTTTGGGCGGAGTGGGATTGGGGAGGTGATCAGATTTTGAGCCAAATGGGGAGGCATAATGTTGGGGGGGAGGGGATGGGGAGTTGATATCTTGATGTGTGCCCCTGATGCACAAAAGGGGTGCTGTAAAATTCAGCCCATGCAATCTCCAAAATATTCTTGTTCCTTTCAAGATTGCTTTACTTAAAGGCCAAGGTCTCTGAAAAACAGCTCTTCCTTGGTGTCAAATACTATTGAATTTGCTTTCAACTCCATTTGGACAGTACTTATGTGATCTCCCCGGCATTCACTATATGTCTCATATTTTAGACACACTGCCAGCATTAATATACTTCCAGCTTTTCCAACAAATCAAAGGACCAGGTGTCCAGAGAACAGTTGTCATGGTAACACAGCCATAAAACCTGCAAATCTTATTTAGGGTCCTTGTTGATAAGCCCAACCTCAGTTAACTCTTTCTTATGTAAAGATTATTCTGGCAATAATGAAAGAAACATTACCAAGTGCGCATATTTATAAAGATATTTATAAAGATACTCTTTACAGTAATATCAGGGAAATTTCAGTGAATCCCCTAACAATTGCTTGTTGGATACTCTGGAACAACTTAAATAGCTTCATGTGCCTGTCTTGCAAGACAACGCTTTGAGTGCTGGGAACCTAGTATATTTACTGGATTTTCAGCATTTGGATTCCAAGAATTGAAAGAAGTCTTTAAACATCGATTGATAAATTTGGAACTTAATGTTGAAACAAGTAGCTTCTCTGCAGGGTTTAAGGAATCCACAAAACGTTTTTTTTTATATTAAGCCAGATATAAAATGACTTTAGAAAGCTTTACTATGAAGACATTTTATTCTTATTTTCCTGTCTCCGCCCTGTAGGATTGCACCATTTCATAATATTTGAATATGTCTTCAGCTAACAGAGGAGCAGCTAAGTGCATCTGAATTTGAAATTTATTTTTTTATTATAGGATACATACTTGAGCAATGTAAACCATTTGGCTTATAATCATGGGGAGGAAACAGAGTCGTTTATCATTGACTGGGCTTTTGTCTCATTTGTATCGAACATCTGATTGTTCACTCTATTGTGCTGTATTAATTAGCATGCATTAGCATGGATGTGTATTTTACCATACTATATGATATTTCAGGAAAAAGATTCTTTTTGTTAAATTGCGTTCCGCAACAGTAAGCCTTGTGATATCTAACAATTTGTGCTTCTCAAGTGTGATGTTAAGTGGTTTAATTGTTCTGTGTCTGACTGTGCTAATCTGGTAACTCTTCTATGTGCATTGTGCTTGCTTGGCTGGTAAACCTGTGTGGGGACTCTCGAAAGACTGGAGCTGCCTGAAGTATTGGGTGCTCATGTTTTGTGATAGCAGGAATATTTAAAGCTGTGTAAATAAACCCGTTGCCTGCTTATAAGCTTAATGTCATCTCTGCATTGCTCTGAGGTCCCTCCAAACCATCGCTTATAGTTAAGAAAGCCCACCAATGCCTCTATTTTCTCGAAGAGTAAGGAAATTTGGCATTTCCACTATGACTTCCACCAATTTTTATGGATGCACCATAGAAAGCATCCTTTCCAGATATATCAGAGCTTGCTATGGAGCTCCTGCACTGACCAACACTGCAAGAAACTGCAAAGTGTCGTGAATGTAGCCCAGTCCGTCATGCAAACTGGCTTCTCATCCATCAACTCTGTCTGCACTTCCCGCTGCCTCACAAAAGCAGCCAGCATAATCAAGGACCCCATGCAACCTGGACATACTCTCTTCCATCTTCTTCCATCAGGAAAAAGATTAAAAAGTCTGAGGACACGTACTACCATCTGACTCAAGAACAGTTTCTTCCTTGCAGCCATCAGACTTTTTTTGGTGGCATGTTCTCCCTCTACACCGACACAAGTTGCTGGCATTGTAGCATCAGGGTCCTCCAAATGGGTCCCCTGGTGGACCCACACCATGACCCCTCCCATCATGACCCCTTCATGATCCATCCATACACGGTAGCCCCTGCTAGACGACCAGCCCCCGGATAGGTCTCTGTAAATATGCACATCATAACCCCTGCACGGCCACACCCCCATTCAAGCCCCACCCTTTGGCACAATCCCATGGCACACTCACTGGGCACTGCCTAATGGCCTGGCCATGCCCTTGGCCACCTGGGGTTTTCAATGTCCTCCAGCCCCTCTAGCATGGCCATGGTGCCTGGTCACCGCTGATCACTACTGGTCACCACTGGTGGAGACTAGTAGGGATTCACACTGGCATGATGTCTCGCTGGAGAGGTCAGAAGCATCCAGGAGGGGGGAAGTAGCTGTTCCGAACTCCCTAATGAGATGGAAATCTCAGCAATCTGATGCTGATAAGCTTTTGCACTCTTTCTGGTCTTGAAGGGTTCTTACCAATAAAAGAGGCTGGGAAGATAACAATCCAATTTGTGCTGGGCGCAAATCAGATTTTTGGCCTCTCACGCTATCTTCCCAGTAAGATCATGCCCATAGCATCTGTCTTATACCGTTGTCCTTTAATGATTTGTGCTAAATGTACTCCTAGCTCTTGTGACAATGCAGACTCACCACAGAGAAATTTGAATATGTTTATGTAAAAATCTTTTACAGAACATACTCTGCTGCATATGCTGGTGGGATTTTACAGCCTTGCTGGAGCGGTAGCATTCTGCTGCATGTATTTCTTAACTTCACTGTGGCTTATACTTTTTTCCTTTTGGTTAGCACTGCTGCTTCACAGCACCAGGGACCCAGGTTCGATTCCTGGCTTGGGTGAGGAGTTTGCACGTTCTCCCTGTGTGTGCACGGGTTTCCTCCGGGTGCTCTGGTTTCCTCTCATATTCTGAAATAAGTGCTGGTTAGGTGCATTGACCCGAACAGGTGCTGAACTGTGGCGGCTAGGGGAATTTCACAGTAACTTCATTGCAGTGTTAATGTAAGCCTTACTTGTGACTGATAAATAAACTTTAGTCCTCAATTCTTGAGTCCCCATTAGCTATGATCCAATTATCTTCAAACCACACTGCCCAATTAAGCAGATCAGTGGAAAATTCAAGTGATGATGGAATAGACATGGAAATTTTAGATCCGACCTCTGGGTTGTGCCATGTAGGAAATTCCAGCTTAAGAAATGTTGTGACAGGGAGAGAAAGAGTAAGTGAGAGCAGTGTCTGCAATCATCCTTTGGTTTGAAATAGCTTGCCAAACAGAGATGATGAGCGGGATTATCCGGCCACGCTCACCCTGAATCCGCCCAAGGTCAATGGACATTTCCATGATCTGCTCCTCACCTGCTACAAATGGGAAAATTCGTCCCCACATCTTCCAGACATTTACTTACTATTATTGCACTCCTAAACTGAACTAGAATTTTATTAGAATTTTTTGAGGATTTTACAATCAAGTATTTGAACGGAAACAAGTAGATGTAGTATCCCTGGATTCCAAAAGACATTTGATTATATGGCCTCATTGAAGCTTACAAAATCCTGAAGTGGCTTGAAAGGGTCAATGCCAAAAGATCTTTTCCACTGCTTAGGGAATCTAAAACACAGGGGCATAGTCTCAGGATAAGGGGTGGATCACTTACGATTGAGGCGAGGAGAAATTGTTTCACTCAATCTTTGGAACTCTCCAGCCGAGAGGGTTTTGGATGCTTCTTCGTTGAATATATTTGAGGCGGCAATTGACACATTTTCGATCTCTGAATAAATTGCAGTGTGAAAGTAAGCCTACTTGTAACTAATAAATAAACTTTACTTTAAATTGTCTACACCTACTCCTATTTCTTGAGTTCTTGTAATCCTGCTTCCAGTAATTTTATCGCAATTAAAAACAAAATTAGTGGAAAAACACATTATAATCTCACATAAACACTTGTTCCAATCCCTACCAATTGGGTTATTTCTTGCAATAATGTAGACTTTCCTACTTCGAAGTAAAGTCAGTTCATCTGCTGTAGGGAAAACTGCAACTAACTAATAAGTCAAAAATGATTAATCACTGTTAGTGGTGTAAAGGGTTGATGCTAAGTATGTAAAGAAGATAGGCCACATCATTAATGATGATCTCTTGATGTGAGTGTGCTGAGAGATAGTTCCATATAGAACCTTCTGATAAACCTTGTACTGTACACAGTTGGTAGAATGAACAATGTAAGATAAAGTTTACTAGCAGCCTTCCTTCCAATAGTGTCTATCAACATTGACCAAGGAAAATCTGATCTAAGGCTCACAGTGACAACAGACCATTAAGTGTTTAGAAATACAATTTTGCCTCAAGGCAATCTATGAGATAGAGAAAAAAAGCCTCATCATACCACAGTTCAAAAAATTAAAAGAAAAAAAGAAAATTCAATTCCACAAATATTGGTTTGTGTTTTTTTTTCCCTCTCTTCCATCCTAGACTGTCAGCAAGCAACAATGAAGTTTGATTAACTGGTTAACTAAACCACTGTGTGGTAACCTTTTCATCCTTTTATCTTGCAGTACAATGAGCTGACCACATTAATATATAACACATCTTGATACAATTATAGTGGGACATTTAATCAATTAAGAACAGGAGATTCTTCCTTCACTTCTCCAACTATTCCTTCTCTCTCTGTCACAAAGTTTCTTGGGCTGGAATTTCCTGCTTGGCACAATCCAAAGGTTAGGTCTGAAATTTCCGTGGCCATTCTGCCAACATTATTATGCTCAAATTTACTGCTGATCTAAAATGTGTGTAAATAAGTGTAATTTGACAGCATAGTTTGAATATAATTGCATGAGAACCAATGGGGACTCATGGCAATAATAGTAGAGGACTGTCAAAACGGGAAAACACAATCCAGTGAGGTTATGGAACACAAGTAGCAGAGGAGTCTCTTTTGTAAAGATTTTAAGTAAATTCAGTTAAATTGCTCTATAGGGAGTCTCCATTGTGTCAAATATTGACCTTCTCACAGATGATTAACTCACAGGAGAAGGCTCCAGGCAAAAAGGATGAACAGTGCTGTAACTAATTCAATGTTGTGAATATAGCAGGGAGTGCAAGACATATTGCATACTTCCTCTTTCTTCCTCACCCAGTATGGGAAACAACACACTGTGGTGGAACAAGTTGATTAGTGCTTTTTCAATGACTGTAAGTCTACATTTTCTTGCATTTTGTCTTTGCAGGACAAAATGGAGCATAATATCCAGCAGAAAACAAAAAGCTAAGGAGTTTGAAACCTCCACTCTAACTCACTCTTCTCCCGGTACACCACAAGGAGAAGGCAGTGGAGCTGCACTGCTGTGGCTGGGATCAAAGTCCAAGGGGAATGTGGCTGTTGGTGAGTATTGCATGCTATCTGTCAATGTTCCAAGACAGGAGCCCAGGCTTCCCCTACCCAACAAGAGATTTTGAAACAGTGGAAAAGACATGCATGCAGCACTTTGCTTTTCATCTTCCTACAGGTCATTTAAGATGGAAAAAGGCAGCCATTGTGGAGAAGAAGGAGAACAAAAAAACGAGAAAGAAAAGGAGGTTTAAATGGGTGTGAGGATGTAGGAAGCAGCCTGCGGAGAGCTGGTTTTGCACCTGACAAAACCATGCCCATGATGAAGCTGCCACATGAAGTCTGAAGAGCAAGCGAGAACTGCAATCTCAGCTGTTCCTCGGGAGTGCACCATCTTGCTCTCCCCCACCTTTAAGCGATCTCCATGCAGACCTGGCTGATCCAGCTCCACTGGGCCGTACCAGCATGGAGACATTCCACTTCGCTGACTGAGAGCTTCATTGCCATGTGAGCTTTCAGTGTCATCATCAGGTTTCAGAGAACACGGAAACATTGAGATAGTGGTGATGGGATCACCCGTCTGGAGCAAAGAGCTGGATAGTGACCATGGACCAAAGAGTCAGTGGAGGTAATATAACATCTGAGGACCTGAAGAAATGCCTGTTGGTGGAACATCAGAAAATCAACCATCAGCAATAACATGGGAGCTTCTTCTGGGTTTGTTCTCTGAGTCTGCTGCAATGCTCATAAATCAATGATTATCACAGCTCTAACCATAGGGCCGGGGTCAGCAGTAGTGTGACACTCAGCACATGACCCAGCAAAGGAGAATGAGGAGCTAGTAGGAGCTTTCATCTTTGTGCAAACTTAAACAACTATTTTGGGCATCAGACTGGAGATACATAAATGCAAGTTTAGGTATGTTTAGGAGACAACAAGCAGGATTTTATGGCCTCACTCGTCCTGAAACCCGCATAAGGTCAACGCACTTTCCCATTGTCTGCCCCTTGCCCGCTCTGAATCCATGGCAGGCAGGGCAGTAAAATTCCGGCTAGCAAGTTTCACTTGTCCCTATTTGAAATTAGCAAAAGTAAGCTCAGGGAGCTTTCCTCTGCACCTGCCTGAGTCACTGATCAGCCAGTGTTTGATGGTCACTTTTAGTATTTTCTATTTAAATGTTCTGGAACAACTCAGAATTGTAAGAGGACTGAGGTTTCTTTTTAAATTGGGTTTTTTAGGTGACATTGTTAACATAACTTGAGATATGATTAACACAATTGTTCGTTGTATTTGCATTTAGAAATGTTGGATTTCACAATAACCCTGTACATTGTATAAATTTGTAACAAGGTGTAAAAAGATTAAAATTCCCACAATTCCCCACAATGTACTGACAGCAAACATATGACACCATTCATTTACCTCCTTTTTTCCCATTTAAAGAAAGTAAGGCTAGTATTTAAAGGGCCAAAGCCTTTGAGAAGAGAAATACTTCAGATGTAATCCGACATTGCATAGCCCAGTACACAACACAATTGCATTAAATATAAATGGAATCATGTCAAAAATATCTCCGAAACTCTCCCCCAAAAAAAGACTTCAATCCTTCAGTCCTGGTGCCCTGCTGATTTGTTTCAGAAAATTGAAGAAGAAAATACTGAAAGTTAGCATCAAACACTTAACTGAACAACGACATAGGCAGGTTTTTTTTCCAATGTATTAGCAGCAAATTCTTGACAACATTCTTTTACCTCCTTTTTTTTTCCTCATTACTTTCCCTCACATAAAGCATTAATTTGTTACTGGTTTATACATGCAGCTACCTTTTCCAGCTGACCATTCTTGTGAATGTCAGCAAGTCATTAGATAGATGCCATTATGAACGAGCCTGATGCCTTTGCTTGACACATACATGCAATGCTTTTCCAAAAGGAGTGACTGGGTAGCAATCAGAAGTGAAAACCGTGGATGATTTTATTTTCCCCATCTGATTAGCCCAACTGCCGTGAAGTTAACCAAAATAGCCCTACCGACAATGGGATCAGCTAATTCAACATGAAGTGAAGTTCTAACAGAGGGCCTTTGTGCTGTACAGGGCTCAGATTCACTCAGGACTAAGCCACTGGCGGAGCTCTCAAGCATTTACAGAATTACTCATTCATTTATTCTGACTGGTTCTGAAAGCATGTAGAGCTTTCAAAAGCAACATAAATGTTTCACAATACAAAAACATGCAACAAACACAAAAACGGAAACACAAGTGATGTTGGATTTTAGAAAATAGCCTTTCTTCTCAATCTCAGGACAACGTGGCAATGACATTTGCAGTGTCAGTTGAAATCTCTTAGTAAAACGAAAGTATATTGTCCATTGTTGAGAAGCTCTGGTAATAATGCAATGTCTCATTTATTTATTGTTCAAGGTATTTAAATGTTATTAAAGTGATCTATCATTTGATTCCTGGGAGCTATTGATTTTCTGAAATTATCACTGAAATTATTTATTCAATAGAGCAAGGATAGTGCAGATTTTAACTCCACTTGTTCAACACACTTTGCGTGATAGCTAACATAGTAACACAAAAATCCTAATAGAAATTACGCGTATGAAAGGATATTGTTAATGCTGTAGTACTTTTTCAGCACACATAATAAATTGGATCAACTGTACCGGGGCACTTCCAAATACATACAATAAGAATTAATGATTTTAGAATACAAAATTTAATGTAATTTTACTGATTTCCATTCCATGAGTGCTCTGCCCAAAGGCAGGTCCCTGGCTCATTGTCTGCTGAGACTCCATCCTGAGCCATTTTTCTTGGCTGTTTGTGTCAGTGGTGGTTTGAATTTTACAGATAGATTAATAAAATGGACAGTCTCCTTGCCAACACATACTCACATCTGCGAGCCTTGGTGCTGTGGAGTTGCCAGTACTCAAAGCTAGATTGCAATGAAACTCCCCAGCCTGGGAGTGGAAAACCTGGCTTCAGACCGAAATTCAAAGCACAGATGGTGGGATTGTTTGGTTTGACAATTTTTGGATTATCAGATGTTGTCTGTCCAGCCAGACAATCAGGCTGGCATGTGCTCATTACCAGGTCTTGTTACAGGGTAGAAGTAGAATGCTTTCTATGAAAATCCAGCTCAAGTAGAGAAGAATTGCTAGTTTTTTTTGTGTTCAAGCTGAAAGAGAGTTACGTCTCTGAGGCTTAAAACCCTATTTTGCCTCATTAAAAACTTGTGCTTATATTTGCAGCCAACAGAAGGTCAACCTAAGTGTAAATGGTAAATCCACTATTTAAATAGTTAAACGTAACTATGGGGTCATCTACCAATGTAAGCTTGAGTAAAAATACCCATTTGAACAAATGAAACCTTTAAAGCAAACTGCTTCAAAGCAGTTGAGGTTTTTCTTCAAGGTAAAGGTTGAAGAGATAAGATCATTAACGAGGGCGGGAGGCCCTATATAAACATGATTCAGAAAGAGATGGCAGAGGCAACGCTAGCACCTCACCCCCGAGATGTGGAGTTGCTGGCATTGGACTGGGGTAGTACACACAGTAGTAGTCTCACAACATCAGCCCCCTTGTGCACAGCGTAGAAAAAATTTCAATGACCCAGCCAAGGTGGCCAAGGTACCACTGCACATCCCATGATACATTTCCACTCTTCTTCTCATTGCTCAAACCCTTCCTCACTCAATGACTTTCTTTATTCAAAACCAATTTGACAACATAAATTACTTGCTGCAAGCACAACTGCTAAACTTCAAGGACACATTGACTGGAATTTTAGTGGCACGCTATCCTGCTTCCAGGAAGGGCCAAGCTCACGCAACAGAATTTTCCATTGGCCTCGGATAGGATTTTGCGAGCCTCGTCTGAGTGAAGTCATTAAATATGAGCTGATAGATTGTGTCAAACAACAGCACACTCCTACACATCATTAGGAAGGATTCCTACAATTCCTACTGTCTTTAATATTGTCTTCAATAAGTACAAAGAGAGGGAAATGCAAGATGAGGACAGTGTCATTCCTCTGTGGAAGGTGAATAAATCTTCTTCATCTCTGGAACTTCGATCTCTGAGACTCAAGCCTTCAAAAGAACAATGATTAAGGAGCATTGATCTCATTTACAGGCAGGTGATGGTTTCCACAAAAAGCTGACCTGAAAGAAAAGTAGGAGAGGTCCACTCTCTGTATCTGCAATGCCATTGCAGGAAATTTCCTCCAAATGCACAAGACAGACTGGAATTGACAGCTGTGAGAAATCTGCATTATCAACACTCCAGTCACACCTTCTAAGGATATTGTTGGAAGAAATCACTACTTCAATAGAAGGCTTGATTGTACGAATTTCACTCGTACAATGCTTTTGAGACCAAAGAGTGGGAATAAATGTCAATTCTCCCTCGAGAGTGGTAAATCAGGGTGGTAAATCAGAGTGGCAATCAAGGTTGATATTGCCAGTGAGTTTAAAACAGATTTGGACAGACGTCTGATGAGAAAATTTATTAGGGGATAAAGAAAGAGAACTATATATATTCTGTTTTCACACTAGAGTAGTTATTTTTCAGTCCTGTACAATCCATGTGCCTAACTGTGAATAAGCCAAATATAAAGAGAAGCATTTTTCTGAAATGGTCTGCAAGCAAAAACTAATTCTTATGGTATAAATTTACATCATTTACCATTAAGAGCATAAGCCATTCTTCATATATAAGCTACCTACACAAGTTGTTGACTATACCTTGAAGTGTTTTTTTTGGGTCTGCTTCAGGCTTGAAAATCAAACAGAATGCATTACCAGCTATAAGGAGTTGTCATATCTATGACACATCCAGCATGAAACATCACAGTGCGCTGGGTACTTAGGGATATTGTGGGAATGCTGGGAAATATTTTGCTGGGTGACAATTTCATGATTCAGACAGACATCAATTTTACACTTGTACTGAAATGCATGCAGCATGTTAATGCTAGAAGCTTTCCAAAGTGCTTAATAAAATTGAGCAGATGCAACTTTGCATAATAACAATGAGAGAAGTGATGGGGTGACAGTGATGTCCTTAGTCCTGTAGTATTGAAGTTTTTTTTATAAATTAAAGAGACACTTTCATTCTGTTCTCCACAATGTGGCAGCTCTATAATGGTAGTAAAATCATCATTATGCCCTACTTTAACATCCCACAAATACCTAATAAAATCTCATGCATGTCTCCACTTTATTTCTCTCACCACCCACCATCATTTTATTTAACCTCTTCCACCTCCAAACAATAGTTGATTGGAAATAAAAAGGTTACAATTCTGGCTAATCAGCACATGAAAGCCCCAACATTTGCGCTGCTATTTGTGGCGATACTTTTTAATCTGCAGGTTTATCATATTTAAATTTTGCAGAATTTAGAGTTTTGAGGAAATGTGTTTTCAGCACTGTGACCTTGCTGATGGATAGGGTCGAAATCTGCACACTAAGAGCTTCTAGTATTTGTAGTGTCAGATTCATGCAGATAATTTAAACTTACAGCTGTATTTCCACAATCCTCACACTTGTAGCAGGGAGGCACACTTACAGGAAAAATGGATCAAATAGAAGAGTGATAATGATTCAGTCCTACTGCCAAGGCATGGCCATCACAAGAGCTGCTTCCCCCCAAGGCAGTACAAGATTGTGAAATTATCTCTTATATGTGACTCATAGCGATGTGCAACATACTCTTTGTGGCTCACAAAGACAGCATTGTGGTTGCACCTATACCATATATGCTAGGCGCCAGCAGGCCAAAAATGCTGCTGAACACCAGTCTGAGCCTCCAGACCACATCAGAGGAGGCAGGGCTGGAAGAACGGACACAATGCTCACCTGTACCTTCCATCAGTGCAGAGACACGTGCACACACTTCAGGCTCACTTTCTGGAGAACACCTCACAAACACATCTCCACAGGAGACAGTCAGGCCTCCAGGACTGAGAAGGTTCCTGGTGACCCGCCACCCACCTAGACCAAGTTAGCCTCTGGAAGCAGCTGTTAACTCAATGCTGGAGATGCAGAACATCAGGCAGAGATTCAACAGGAACTCAGCAGACTGGAAAGAATGATAGCGGAGTCCACACTTGTTCTGTCCAAAGCTATGGCTCCAGTATGTGAGCACCTTAAGATCACCATGGGAAGGTTGGCAACTACTGTGGAGATCTTGGTCCAGCAAGTTTTGCTGGATTTACACTTGGCCCTGCATTTCATAGCCACAAACCCTGGTGGGAGCCATCAAGATGTAGGTGATGTGGGGACAAGGCACCTTGTCCTTCCACCAGGTGTACCATCTCCTGTAGGAGTCATAGCGGAGCTCTTGGGCACGTTGGAAGGATAAGTGTCATTTGGACACTGCTAGAGACTCCTCTCAGGACACTCCAAAGGTGTGCAGTTGCTGACAGTCCCTTGTGCCTGTGACTTCATTCATTCCAGCCACTCAGGCTCTGAGGGTGCCTCTGCCCCTGAGCAGGAGGCCCTTCTCAGGCTGGGACTCTCCAGGCCTCTGGCCACCAGAGGACATCCACCATGATCATCACAGACATCAGGACAGAGCAGTCAGAAGGCTGCCTCCACTGCTGCTGCAGATGTCAGGGCTGCACCCAGGTGTAGCCTAAAGTTTAGGATAATTAAGAAAATTTGATGTTATTTTTGGGCACGGGCGTGCTATGTGAATACATTTGATGATTATGTAAACATTTTGTTCAAATCCCCTCAGATGTTTAGCCATCCTCCCACTTAGTGATGGCATTGCACTGTGAGATTAACAGTCATGTGACATCAACCGCCATTGAACTAGTCTCCACACCCTTGTGTGATGTCAGGGTGATGTGTTTAAATCTTTATTTGTGTGTGATGTAAGCGTTTCTAACCCTTTTTCCTCAAGGCATGCCCTTAGGTTAGAGCAACTCATCAGCACTGCTACTTAATGGCATTTGTTATTCCTCAGTCATAGTGGCATAAGACAAGACATGCACAGGAGGAGAGCCCGAGGTATGTCCTCATCTCAGCCATAGCAATGTTTGTATCATTAGATGGTGGTGAATACTTCAAGTCTTCTCTCACATTGCTCTCATTCCTCAGTAAACTCGCAGTTCCCAGAATATGGACCAAAGGTCATAGCCTGATGATTAGGTCAGAAGACACAAGTGTGAATGCAGAACTCTGCGAGTGATTGGACATCCCCTGAGATGAAAGGGAATGGCATTGGTGGCTAGGAGAGATGTGGTGAAATGACCTCACTCAACTTTACTCTTCCTGGAACTTGTCAGCAATTAAAGTATCATGGGCATCTTTTCCTCTCATCACACTCATCCTGACCGTCAACAGCCTCCTGAGTTTCCTGAGGCTCTGAATCTTCACCCTCCATCCTCCTTCCAGGGTGACCTCTTTGCATTGCCAGATTGTGCAGAGTGCAACACACTGAGATAATGTGGGAAACCCTATCGGGAATGTGTTGTAGTGAGACACATGAGCAGTCCAAGCATCTGAACTGCATTTTCAGCATCCCTATGGTCTCCTCTGTACGAGAGATTGTAGTGCTGTAAGCAGCATTGTACTTCTCCTCGAAAGGACTCCTCGGATGAAGAGTTATCAGCCAGTGTTTCAGCGGGTACCCCTTATCCCCAAGCAGCCATTCCTGAAGGCATACTGGCCCCTCTAAGGAGTGAGAGGGACCAGAGGGCCCACTCCCTCTGGTAGTGAATTAGGATGCAGGAGTCAAAGCAAACTGCAGACTATCATGCACAAAAAATGTGATATGTGCTTTAATGATCACAAACTAGTTGCATGATGATGGAATAGTCACCCTTATAGCTTATGAACATTATGGGGCTGCTGCCATGGACCACATGTAGCCACAGCAGTCTATTACAGCCTGTATTCTTGGGAAGCTCCTGAGATGGCGGAAAAATCTGGCTACCTTGATCCAGAAAAGACCCGACAGAACGAAAACCAGAAAGGGCACCTGTGGCCTCCTTTAAGCACTGTGAAACAATCACTTATTCTCAACTAATGTAACCATTCCAGGATTCTATTCCATAATTACGATCAAAATCATCCTGCCTTCCACAATCAATATCTTGACATCACCTGACCATTACGTAAGAACATAAGAAATAGGAGCAGGAGTAGGCCATCTAGCCCTTCGAGCCTGCCCCGCCATTCAATAAGATCATGGCTGATCTGTCTTGGCTCAGTTCCACATTCCCGCCCTCTCCCCATAACCCTTAATCCCCTCTCTTATCAAAAACCCATCAACCCGCGTCTTAAAAATATTTAGCGAGGTAGCCTCCACCACTTCAACGGGCAGAGAATTCCAGAGATTCACCACCCTTTGAGTGAAGAAGTTCCTCCTCAACTCCGTTCTAAACCACCCCCTCTTTATCTTGAGGCTGTGCCCCCTAGTCCTACTATCCTTTCTGAGCGGGAAGAGTCTCTCCACCTCTATCCTATCCATCCCATTCATCATCTTATATGTCTCAATGAGATCTCCCCTCATTCTTCTAAACTCTAACAAGTACAAGCCTAGTTTATTCAGCCTCTCCTCATAGCTCAACCCCCTCAACTCCGGTATCAGCCTAGTAAACCTCCTCTGCACTCCCTCCAAGGCCAAAATATCCTTGCATAAGTACAGCGCCCAAAACTGCACACAGTACTCCAGCTGCGGCCTCACCAATGCCCTATACAGCCGCAGCAAGACCTCCCTACTTTTATATTCAATCCCCCTCGCTATGAAGGCCAGCATCCCATTCGCCTTCCTGACCACCTGCTGCACCTGCAAGCTGGGTTTTTGCGACTCATGCACAAGGACCCCAAGGTCCCTCTGCACCGTCGCCTGCTGCAGTTTTTCGCCATGTAAGTAATAATCCTTCCTACCATTATTCCTACCAAAGTGGACCACCTCACACTTGCCAACATTAAATTCCATTTGCCATTTCCTGGCCATTCACCCAGCCTATCTAGATTCTTCTGCAGACTCTCCACACCCTCCGCACAATTTGCCGTTCCACCAATCTTGGTGTCATCAGCAAATTTCGACACCCTACGCTCGGTTCCCTCCTCCAGATCATCCATATAGTACATATGGACTTGCTTCAGTTTTTCTCTGACATTTTTGAATTGCATTAGTTTACGACATAAAGGAGCTTAAATCTTCACTTAGGATTCTCTCACTCAATGTGCAGTAAAAGCACACGTTTTTTTCCTAGTACAGTGAGGGATCCTATGTTTGCTTAGCTTTGTTTGCTTCAGTCCGTGCAAAGACTTAATTTATGCAAAGACTTAATTTTAAGATATTTCTGCCTATGCAATAACTCAGCTAAGCTGAAAAAAAAGACTACATTTTAAAACTCAGAAAGCATGCTGGGTTAGCTGAAAATTGACCATATTACTGAAAAGTACACAGCCAGCAAAACAAGTTTCGAGAACAACAGCTGAAAAACCTGTTTTCTCTAGAGAAAGACAGACTGCAAGGACACACAATAACAAGGTAAGAATTAAAATATAGTTTGGAACTGTATGTTCAGCTTGCTGTTTGTTTTTGAGTTCTGTGTGATCAGTACAGGGGCTGACAGGGACTGACAGAAAAAGCGTATCTCTCCATGTCCCAAGTTTGCTTTACTTTTACTTTTTCTGTTTCTGGAATAACTTAATTTGCTTAAAATTCTGTTTGATAAAAGCAATTCATCATACCAGTGCTGTCTGAGGAATGAATGCACCCTACACAGTCCATCTAGATCAAACCCGCTGTAACTTTCTTCAACATGTTCTTTTGTGATTGTTAAACATTATATTCAACTGCTCTATTCATATTACTATGAGCAGCACTATACCCAGTGAGCATTGAGAAAAGTAATAGTAAATAAAAACATCATGAAAATAATAAGTAGCCACATGATATCCCCCTATTGCCAGTCTTTCCCTGAGTTATGCACTCCATTACTACAATGTGACAATTCTGCTGATGTTCTACAGATGGATGTCATGCTGTGTAGAATGCCACAGGCAGCAAAGAGTTGTTGACCATTGTTAGCACAAATCTGTGATCATTCTCCGATGACACCTAAGCAATGAAAATGTATATTTAATGTGCTAAAAATGAACTTTATTATTGCTCAAATAGCTTGGTGAACATTGTGAACTTGAGGGGAATTAAGTAAGGAACTAGAGCTAAGGCTAGGGCAGGGGTTTTCTGAAAGGAAGTTTGGTCCAGAAGGCTACTAGAAGGGAGAGAAGTAGCTTCAGCAGCTGCTGAATGGATAGTCTCAGCCCCAGTGACAAAGAGGTTCGAGAACAAATTCAGCACGTGTGAAGTCAGTGGTGGTAAAACATTGGATAAGCCAGTAACCTCACAAAAATGATCTGATTTTAAATACGCAATGCAAAATACTCAAACCTGTATCAGATACCAAACTGTGCAGAACGGTAGGTTGAGGAGGTAGGGTGGGGTGGGTGGGATAGGGGGTGGGGGTTTGGTGGGGGGGGTCACTCAGAAATTACACATTGCATTGAATGTAAATGGCCTGATCAATGGCAGAATGTGAAGTCCTACACATTGGAAGAAAAGAATAAATGATACACGTGCTCCATCTAAACATCAATCCAAGGGTATTCCTGAAGAGTTGTTTTTCTCACCTGTGACTATCTTGTGAACTCTTTTTTACTTTGAGTCAGGCTGCAGAGTAAGCCAAAAACACAAATAGTCAGTACTCTAAGAATCTGGGGGATTAAAGTTATCCATGATTATTGTAGTACCATTCTTATACGTCCCATGCATTCCTTCCTGTAACTCTGTCCTACAATGTAACAACTGTTAAGAAGTCTATAAACTATACCTGCCAGTGAACTCTTAACTTTCCTATTTTTTAACTTTACTCAAACTAATTCGACATCTTGCTTTTTCAAGCTAAGGTCATCCATCACTATTGCACTGATCTCATCTTTCATTGACAAAGCTACCAACTTTTCTGAGCCACTTGCCATTCCAAAATGTCGAATATCTTTCAATATTCATGTCCCAACCTTGATTACCTTGCAATCGAGTCTCTGTAACGACGATCACATCCTAGATTTATTTCTATCCATGCTAACAATTCATCAGTTTTGTTATGAATGTTGTATGCATTTAGATATGGACACTTTATCTTTGTCTTTTTACCATTTTTGCAATTTCTGGCCTTTTATGCTGGTGGGTTCTTAAATTTCTACACTCTGTCCCTGCCTGTCATGCTTTGGTAATCATTACAGAAATTGCTACCCTATTCTATTTGTTCCTCCCTTTAATTATCACCTCCCATGATCCACACCACCACCATTTAGATTCAAGCCCCCTCTATTGCCCTGGTTATATTATTTTCCAGGACACTGATCCTGGCAAAGTTCAGGTAAAGATAATCATAATGGCACTGCTATTACTTTATCCAGTATTGGTACTATTGTTCCATGATTTAAAACCCATTTCTTCCATACCAGTCTTTAAGTCAGATTCATCTCTCTAATATTATTTAAACTATGCCAGTTTACTTGTAGCTCTGATAATAATTCAGAGATTATTATGTTTAAGGCTCTTCTTTCTAATTTACATAAGAACATAAGAACATAAGAAATAGGAGCAGGAGTAGGCTATCTGGCCCCTCGAGCCTGCCCCGCCATTCAATAAGATCATGGCTGATCTGTCGTGGCTCAGTTCCACATTCCCGCCCTCTCCCCATAACCCTTAATCCTCTCTCTTATCAAAAACCCATCAACCCGCGTCTTAAAAATATTTAGCGAGGTAGCCTCCACCACTTCAACAGGCAGAGAATTCCAGAGATTCACCACCCTTTGAGTGAAGAAGTTCTTCCTCAACTCTGTTCTAAACCGCCCCCCCTTTATCTTGAGGCTGTGCCCCCTAGTCCTACTGTCCTTTCTGAGTGGGAAGAGTCTCTCCACCTCTATCCTATCCATCCCATTCAGCATCTTATACGTCTCAATGAGATCTCCCCTCATTCTTCTAAACTCTAACGAGTACAAGCCTAGTTTATTCAGCCTCTCCTCATAGCTCAACCCCCTCAACTCCGGCATCAGCCTAGTAAACCTCCTCTGCACTCCCTCCAAGGCCAAAATATCCTTGCGTAAGTACGGCGCCCAAAACTGCACACAGTACTCCAGCTGCGGCCTCACCAATGCCCTATATAGCCGCAGGAAGACTTCCCTACTTTAATATTCAATCCCCCTCGCTATGAAGGCCAGCATCCCATTCGCCTTCCTGACCACCTGCTGCACCTGCAAACTGGGTTTTTGCGACTCATGCACAAGGACCCCGAGGTCCCTCTGCACTGTCGCCTGCTGCAGTTTTTCTCCACGTAAGTAATAATCCTTCCTACCAATGTGGACCACCTCGCACTTGCCAACATTAAATTCCATTTGCCAGTTCCTGGCCCATTCGCCCAGCCTATCTAGATCCTTCTGCAGGCTCTCCACACCCTCCGCACAATTTGCCGTTCCACCAATCTTGGTGTCATCAGCAAATTTTGACACCATACACTCGGTTCCGTCCTCCAGATCATCTATATAAATGGTAAATAGCTGAGGCCCCAGCACCGACCCCTGCGGCACTCCACTAGTCACCAACCACCAATCCGAATAGCACCCATTGACCCCCACTCTCTGCCTCCTATTTGACAACCAGTCCTCTATCCACACTAACACCCTATCCCCAACTCCATGTCCCCTGACCTTCTGCAATAACCTCTTGTGAGGTACCTTGTCAAACGCCTTCTGAAAATCAAGAAAGACCACATCCACCGGCTCTCCTCTATCCACCGCCCTAGACACATCCTCATAGAACTCCAGTAAATTTGTCAGATACGACTTCCCCTTAACGAAACCGTGCTGCGTCTGCTCTATCAAGCAATTCCCTTCAAGATGCCTCGCTATTTCCTCCTTGATGACGGATTCTAACATTTTACCTACAACAGACGTTAAACTAACCGGCCTATAATTCCCCGCCTTTTGCCTGGCACCCTTCTTAAACAATGGCGTAACATTAGCTGCTTTCCAATCTTCCGGCACTTCCCCGGAATCCAGCGACGTCTGGAAAATAACCACCAAGGCATCCACTATCACCTCCGCCATTTCTTTCAGAACCCTCGGATGCATTCCATCCGGTCCTGGGGACTTGTCCACAATCAGCCCCTCCAGTCTGTCGAGCACCACCTCTCTAGTAACAATAATGTCATTGAGACCCTCCAGTCCTACCACCTTTCCATAATTTAGCCCCTCAGCAGCTCATATTCCTGAAGCAAAACATCTTTCCTAGTCCTATCAATGTTGTTGATACCAACATGGAGCATAAATCTCTTCATATGGTTATTTGAATGTGTTGCACATATATGCATCTGAATGGTCCCTTATTATGAGGGTGACCCAAGCTCTAACTCCATGATCCCTTTGTGACCCTCACATTCATATGGACTCTGGCTGATTCATTTTTGTTACTCACCTCTTGTCTAATGTTAGGGAAATATGTCAAACTCTTTATTGAACTTAACTGCAAGTTGCAAGAGGCAGTGATATTAATTAAATGACACCATGGAGTTATACATGCTAGATTACATTGCAAGGTTACCACCAATGTTGTCTCATCATCTAATAGCTATCTTCATTGTTTGTGTCAAAACACAAGACCTGCAAACACAATGGTCTCCCCAGCTGTGTCCCCATCGCTGTGACAGCACGTATCACATTCAGGAGGCCACAACTGCTTCAAGGCTACTGTAGAGATAGCTGAAAGCCCCAGAAATCTCGCAGCCTGGCTAGCTTCATCCAATGTGAATTTACTGTAGATACCATCCATCACCTCCTTGACACATTCATATATTGAAGATTGAGAGATTCCATGTAGGTCCCCTGTGGATCCTTGGAATGCCCTGTAATCAAAAATATTGAGTGTGGTGATAGCCTTCAGAGGCACAGGCGAGGGATTTTATCCCAGTCCATTTTCATTATTCCTGTAGAATGTGACAATCATAGACATAAATGGCAATGTTTCTCACTCATCTGCATGTTGGAAATGCCATTTTTAGTAGACACTTGATTGTGCGAGTTGCTTCTGTGGTGTGGATCTGACTTCCTCAACCTTTGGGTCTTGCTGGGGTCCCCTTGACAGCAGTCCTCAGGCCAGATGTCTCTATGAAGCTGTGATAGGCAGAATTGGACTCTTCTTCCTCAATCAGATTGAGAGCAAGCTCCATTATTCAATCGTCCTTCTCAATGTAGACAGCTATATCCAACGGACTAAAATATAATAGGTCACGATAGTAGAACTCCCAATTATTACCAGGAAGCCAGTACCATGTCCTCAAGCTGCGCCTGCACCAATGGTCTTTCCCTGATCCAGCATTCCAGCTGAGGCACTACCTCACAGATCTGGGTGTCAAAGATGACATCCAAGCTACTCAAAATTTTCTTACCAGAGAGGTTGGAAGAGACTTGGTTGCATCCAGGATATTTTCAACCTTACCTAATGCACTCCTGTTATGTTTGATCTGGTATACCATTTAAGCCTAGCCTGTTCTTTTGGAATGACTGGAAGCCCTTTGGCCCATTAGCCAATGGGCCCATTAGCACTTTAGAGGCTTTCATTGATCATCTTACAGATATCCAGCAGCTGCACTGTTTGGCTGTATCTCCATTCTCACATTGCTCCCTGTTAATGTGCAAATTGATCAATTTCATTGTGTGCCCTATAACACCTACAGTCTCACTTTAAAACAATACAAATGCCAATGGCTCCAATTGCACCTTGTCAATAAACTTCCTGGGTTCTGTCAGCTCAGACTTCATTTCCATGTTGTTGCTTTAAGCAGTGTGAGGGTGCCCCCGTCAGGGCCATTGAGTCCTCAGCCCTCTCCCACACAGATTCCTTTCCAATTTCGATTTTAAACCGTGTCATAACTTTGGATTTTCAAGATGGTGGTGCTGCATTTTTACTTTGAAACCTTTTTGTAAAGAATTACGATATACCCTCAACTACTGTATTCACTTGTATTCTATTCCAGCATTTAATATCTTGACATATTTGATAGCGCATTTGCCTCTTAGTCAGGTGGTTATAAGCTTTAACCCTATTCCAGGATTTAAGCATATCGACCCTTCAACCCAGTCCTATTCCTTGCATTGGTCGTGGAGCTGTCTCTTCAGTTGGGGCCTGAAAGCCAGGCCGTTTCTAAGTTACTGTGAACTGTTCTATAACACATCCTGAAAATCAGCAGTGAGTTTTCCTGGCTTCCCAGGCAAAATTCCTCTGAAAACTAGTATCATTTTCAAAAGAAAAATACTATGGATGCTGTAAATCTCAAATAAGTATAGAAAATGTTGAAAGTATTCAGCAGGTACAAAGAATAAATAACAAAGAATAAAGGAAATTACAGCACAGGAACAGACCCTTCAGCCCTCCAAGCCTGCACCGACCATGCTGCCTGACTGAATTAAAACCTCCTACCTTTCCGGGGACCATATCCCTCTATGCCCATTCAATTCATGTACTTGTCCCGACACCCCTTAAAAATTACTATCATATCTGCTTCCACTATCTCCCCCAGCAGTGAGGTAAAGCAGCATCTGTGAAGATAGATGACCTTTTATCACTTGGTCATTCATTCCTCTGTTGTTTGCAGGACCTGGCTGTGTACAAGTTAGCTCATGTATTTATCTGAATAACAACAGTGACTGTTGAAGGGCATATGACACATTGTAAGGAACTGACACAGTGCCGTAGATAATTCACACCTTCCAATCATCACAAATAACGTCCTACCCACAGAGATTTTCTGGTCCTTACAGCCTGTGGGATTATCCAGTCACGCTGAAGTTGACCCCTGTGGCAAGATGGGTTAACATACAAAATACCATAGATCTCTGCAGAACCTTTGGCCAATGGTGAGCCACCTCCATCACCAGAAAACACACCATGGTGGGGTCTGGAAAATCCTGGCCAGTGCAGTCTTGAATTGCCTGCCACATGTCTGCAGTGCAGTACATTTGGCAGGGATGATAGGCTGAATTTTGTGTTCTAATCATTATATGATTCTATATCTGCTATTTATTCAGACCATTCGCTAAACAGATCTCTAATCAGCCTGAAATCTATTCACTTCCCCCTGTTGCCAACCTTTGTGCACATTTTCTATCACTTGCAAATTTAATAATAGAAATTTTAGTGCCCTCCACAGGTCTATTAATAAAAATAATGAGCAGCAAAGGTCCTAGTACAGAGCACCTGGGGAACTCTATTTAATCCTGTTATAATTATCTCAGTTTCTAACTCCCAATAGTTTCCTGTTTTATGAATCATGCCAAAACTTCTGCGAGATGAGTGCGATGATTAACATTTATCACTTAATCATAATTCTTTCATAGAACCTCAGATTGATAGCAGCACAGAAGGTGGCCATTTGGCCCATCATTGTCTGTGCTGGCTTTCTGAAGGAGCAATTTATCTAGTGCCACTCCTCATCCCTTTGCCCATGACACTGCACATTATTCCTTTACAGATAACAATCCAATTCCCTCCTAATTGCCACAATTGAACTCTGTCTCAGACAGGCCACTCTATGTCCTTACCATTCCTTTTAGTTCATGAGTTATCACTTTATGCACTGCCTGCCGGCTGATTGAGAGGTACCTCGGATCAGTCCCTCATTCTGTTTGTACCACTTGACTATTTATCTTTTTATTATTCATTCATGGGCATGTTACTGGCCAAGCCAGCATTTATTACCCATCTCTAACTGCGCCTGAGATGGGTGGTGAGCTGCCTTTTTGAATCGCTGCAGTCTACATGGTGTAGGTACACCCGCATTGCTGTTGAGTGCATATACACCATATACACAACACAACCGGAATTAAAAGTCTACTGATGACCATTGCTGATTGTCGTAAAAACCCATCTTGTTCACTAATATCTTTTAGGGAAGGACATCTGCTATTCTTACCCTATGTGTGGCCTACACGTCACTCCAGAACCATAGCCATGTGGTTGACTCTTAAATGTGCTCAGAGATGGGCAATAAATGCTGGCCTAGCCAGCGAGGCCCACACTACATGAACAAATAATTTTTAAAAATTAACCGCATTGTGCTCAGCAACCTTCTCTGTTGCCTCATCAAAAATCTCCAGCAAGTTAGTTAAACATGATTTTCCCTTAACAAATCCATGCTGACTCTCCCTAATTAATCCACATTTACCCATGTGACTATTAATGTTGCCCTGAATTGTTTCTAGAAGCTTTCCACCATTGAAGTCCAACTGACTGCTCTTTAGTTGCTGGGCTTATCTTTACACCTTTTTTGAACATTCGCAGTAACATTTGCAGCAATGTTCTGCCAATCTATGAGCAATCATCTGAAAGTAAAATTGACTGAAAGGGTAGAGTTAAAGCTCTCCCCTATGATTGCAGTCCTGACTGTAAGATTAAGCTTTGAAGATAAAAACAATTTTGCTCATTTAACTGGTGTGTTCTAGGGCTGCACATGAATATGTAAATGGAATAGGCCAATATTTGCATGTTTTAGCACATAGCCAAGCCATTCTCATTCCAATTAGTTTGGGATTAAATACTACTCATTACAAACTTTTTCAACATAAAGGGCGGGATTTTACAGCCTCCCTGGTTCCGAAACCATAAAATCCTGCCCGAGGTCAACAGACCTTCCCATGCTCAGCCCTTGTCCAATCTGATTCCTGTGGCGGGCTAATTCTGGCTAATGCTTCTGAAAGCTGCTCTGGTGCCTATAAATGATTACAAGATTACAACTAACAATATCAGGGATCACTTGAAGAGGTTGTTTTTTTTTCTCCAAAATCTCATCTCAGTACTTAGTTCTAGACTTACCTTAATGACATTATTGATCTAGATCCAAAGAAAATGTAATTTTCTTTCTGTTCCAGTGTCATTGTCATTGATCTTTGTTCACAGGCTGGCCTCTTGCCCTCTGCAACTCTAATCTAATTTCCCCTACTTGCTGCTTCCAATAACAGTGAGCAAATTGATACAGTTTAGGAAAATGATAAGTTTTAAAATGGAATATTGTTAGGGTCTTCAGGCAGTTTTATATTAACATCTATGTGTTAAAATTACGTTCCTCTTAAAATTCTGTAATTACTTTTTTTTTGTAAACATTATCTGCATTTCATTAAATTAATTTCCTTGCTGCTTGTTTTCTCCTGAAAATTTATGAGGTAATTTTGAATGACTTTGAGTTTGGTCGAAAATGAATACAACTGCAGGCAGTCCTGTTTTATTGTACACGATATGTTTACCTGCAAAGATAATTTGAATGCCAGACCTTTTTTTGAAATAATGAGTAACACAGGGAAAGCTCGACCTAATGAGGTGCGCTGAAAATGCTGATCTGTGTAAAAAAGAGCAATGCCATGAAGAAAAGAGCAGAACAGATATTCTAATCCAATACAAGAACATATTGTAAAGATATATATCTGATATTAATTTCACACTGTCATGGCTAAGTACAATAGTTGATGCTTGCAGCCTTAAGAGACAATTACATTCATGGGATTTGTAAATCCAGTCTGTAAAATCCAGATAACAAAAGCTACGTTGAGATGAGGACTTCTCATCAAATTTGGATCAAATTGTTTTATGTTGCCTCACTCCCTATGTTGTGAAAAAATGATTGAATGAATTCCATCAGTAGCTACGTACGTAATGATACATTATTAAAAAAAGAAATGCACACTTCACATGGAATTATAAGCTTCATTTTTTCATTTTCATAAGATCAGTAAATAAATATATTTTAAAGATGGAAATTGAATTGCAAAATCTGAAAATAAAATTGATATGAGAATCATTCTTTCGTGTGAGCAGGCCCATGGGTAATAACAAAACTTTTGTTCTTTTAAAAAAAAGACTGCAAACATCTGCTAACAGGTACCATTATAGATTGATAAGTGTGATATCAGGATCATGCAATTGGCATGATTCTTTGCATGAATGGAAAATTATTTATGGTTAGAAACAAGTTGGTTTATGACCTATAACATCAAATCATACTGTGGTAGTGCAAGATTTCACTAAGCAATGAAATAGAAACATGTGAGTTCCCATTCTCCAACTTCATGATCTCTGGTCAGTCACAAGGAAAAGGCAATTGGCAGAAGTTGGTCACATCCTCGCAGAAGAAGGAGAAACTGAAGATGATAAAAATAAGCCATTCTAAAACAACTTGTATATTATAGAGTGCCAGAGGACTGGAGTCAGTTTATCTGTCCATTATTTAATGCAGGATGGGTTAAATAGGAAAGTGGATAAAAAGCTGATGTGTTAGAATTAAGCTGCCTGGTTTCATTTTTTTGGAATGCATTTTATAGACGCTGTGCATTAGCAATGGACCTTGATCACATATGTGTTTGTAACATAGAAACTTGAAGCAGGAGGAGGCCATTTGGCCCTTTGAGCCTACTCTGCCATTCATTTAGATCAGAGTTGGATTGTCTAGTCTCTTACCTTGAAATCTGACCATTCCTTTCTCACCCAAGCTTCTGACTCAGGCTGCTGAGAACTGTGCAGGGCAGTTGGTTCCTAGGGCCTGGTATTGGGAGCCGGAGAACTAGATGTAAGGAAGCCACTCCCCCTTTATTAAGGCACTAACTCCTGTAAAGCAAATAAATTTAAAGGGCCAACCACTTTGAGAAGACAGGCAGAAGGTAGGCTTTAAAGGTGGTCACTTGGGGGGGAAAGGTGTCAGTAGTATTGTTACCAGGGATTAGAAGTGGTTTAATTCACCTAACCTTTCCTGGGTAACTATTACTGTAAGATAGTTGGAACCACCCAAAGTTAGCAATCTAAATTGCATTTCTGGTTGGTTCCCATTGCAGGGTAGTTATCCAATGGGAGCCCTACTGGTTTGATATTATTGATTTGGACTTGAGGATACAGGGCAGAATTTCAAAGAATTGCAGATGACATAAAACTTTGAGTCATAGTAAACAGCAACACAGATAGTAACAGACGTCAAAAAAAAATCAACAGGTTGGAGGAGTGGGAGGACACATGACTGAAGTAATTCAATGCAAAAAGTGTGAGGTAATACATTTTGGTATGAAGAATGAGGCGAGACAGTACAAGAGAAATGGTATAACTTTAAAAGAGGGTGTAAGAATGGAGAGACCTGGAGGTGTTTGTTCATAGATCTTTGCAGGTGGCAGCACAGGCTAACAAACAATAAGGGCTCCTGGGTTATATAAAAATGGACTTTGAGCCTTCAGATGCTAAACCTATATGGCCCCAATTGGTGTATCATGTCCTGTTCTTGGTATCTCACTTTAGGAAGGATGTTAAGACTGTGCAGAGAGGAAGTAGAGACTTACCAGAGATGAGGGATCACAGCTATGTGGATAGACTGGGGAAGCTAGGAGAATTAGAAGGGAACATGTTACAATAAGATATGTTAGAGATATTTAAAATCATGAAGAGTTTAAAGAAAGTAGGCAAAGGTAAGCTGAGGCGTTGATTAGTAGGAGTTATTGATGTAAAGTGATTGATAAAATATCATTTTAAATTAATAACCACTACTAATCAAGCCTTCAGCTTATCTTTGTCTATTTTCTTTAAACTCTTCATGATTTTAAATATCTCTAACATTTCTCTTTGTAACATGAGGGAAGGCCCTTTTTTATGCAGTGAGTGGTACGATTTGTAATGCGGTACCTGACAAGAGTGTGGAAACAGATTTAATAGCAGCCTTCAAAAGGAAGCTGGGTGACTACATGAAGGAGAAAAAAATTGCTGACGTATGGGGAACCAGCCAGGGTGGGACTATAAATGAATTGTTCTTTGAAAATCTGAACCAATTAGCCCACTTATAAGAACTTTCAATGATTTCATGACATACAGACCATTAGAATGATTATTGCATCTTATGTAGCATTTATCTAATGGAGATGATTTGAAGGAACAGATTTTAAGATGTTTAATTACATTGTTTCCTCCTGACTGACTCAGAGACAAACTATGATTGGTTGTCATAACATTGTACTTCATTCCCCTTTCAAAATGCTTCTTGTAGCTGGTCATTACCTCTCACTTTGCAGCATTTCCATGTTGATTGTAAATAATAGAGCGCAATAACCCACAAAACCAAAGAACATAAGAACATAAGAAATAGAAGCAGGAGTAGGCCATCTAGCCCTTCGAGCCTGCCCCGCCATTCAATAAGATCATGGCTGATCTGTTGTGTCTCAGTTCCACATTCCCGCCCTCTCCCCATAACCCTTAATCCCCTCGCTTATCAAAAACCCATCAACCCGCGTCTTAAAATTATTTAGCGAGGCAGCCTCCACCACCTCAACGGGCAGAGAATTCCAGAGATTCACCACCCTTTGAGTGAAGAAGTTCCTCCTCAACTCCGTTCTAAACCGCCTCCCCTTTATCTACTGTCCTTTCTGAGCAGCAAGAGTCCCTCCACCTCTATCCTATCCATCCCATTCAGCATCTTATACGTCTCAATGAGATCTCCCCTCATTCTTCTAAACTCTAACGAGTACAAGCCTAGTTTATTCAGCCTCTCCTCATAGCTCAACCCCCTCAACTCCGGTATCAGCCTAGTAAACCTCCTCTGCACTCCCTCCAAGGCCAAAATATCTTTGCTCAGGTGCGGCGCCCAAAACTGCACACAGTACTCCAGCTGCGGCCTCACCAATGCCCTATACAGCCGCAGCAAGACCTCCCTACTTTTATATTCAATCCCCCTCGCTATGAAGGCCAGCATCCCATTCGCCTTCCTGACCACCTGCTACACATGCAGGCTGGGTTTTTGCAACTCATGCACAAGGACCCCGAGGTCCCTCTGCACCGTCGCCTGCTGCAGTTTTTCGCCACGTAAGTAATAGTCCTTCCTACCATTATTCCTACCAAAGTGGACCACCTCGCACTTGCCAGCATTAAATTCCATTTGCCATTTCCTGGCCCATTCGCCCAGCCTATCTAGATCCTTCTGCAGACTCTCCACACCCTCCGCGCAATTTGCCGTTCCACCAATCTTGGTGTCATCAGCAAATTTCGACACCATTCACTCGGTTCCCTCCTCCAGATCATCTATATAAATGGTAAATAGCTGAGGCCCCAGCACCGACCCCTGGGGCACTTCACTAGTCACCAACTGCCAATCCGAATAGCACCCATTAACCCCCACTCTCTGCCCCCTATTTGACAACCAATCTTCTATCCATGCTAACACCCTACCCCCAACTCCATGCCCCCTTACCTTCTGCAATAACCTCTTGTGAGGTACCTTGTCAAACGCCTTCTGAAAATCAAGAAAGACCACATCCACCGGCTCTCCTCTATCCACCGCCCTAGACACATCCTCATAGAACTCCAATAAATTTGTCAGACACGACTTCCCCTTAACGAAACCATGCTGCGTCTGCTCTAACAAGCAATTCCCCTCAAGATGCCTCGCTATTTCCTCCTTGATGACGGATTCTAACATTTTACCTACAACAGACGTTAAACTAACTGGCCTATAATTCCCTGCCTTTTGCCTGGCACCCTTCTTAAACAACGGCATAACATTAGCCGCTTTCCAATCTTCCGGCACTTCCCCGGAATCTAGCGACGTTTGGAAAATAACCACCAAGGCATCCACTATCACCTCCGCCATTTCTTTCAGAACCCTCGGATGCATTCCATCCGGTCCTGGGGACTTGTCCACAATCAGTCCCTCCAGTCTGTCGAGCACCGCCTCTCTAGTAACAATAATGTCACTGAGACCCTCCAGTCCTACCACCTTTCCATCGCTAACACCCAGCAAATTATTCATGTCCTCCTCCGTGAAGACAGAAACAAAAAAGTTATTCAATACCTCAGCCATTTCCCCATCCCCTACCACTAAGTCCCCCCTCTCATCCTCTAAGGGTCCAACGTTCACCCTAGCCAGCCTCTTCCTTTTTATATATTTATAAAAACTCTTGCTATCCTTTTTTATATTAAGCGCTAGCCCAGCTTCATAGTTTCTCCTACCCTTCTTTATCAACTCCTTTGTCAATCTTTGTTGACATTTAAACCTCTCCCAATCCTCTTCTCACCCACTACTTTTAGCAACTCTAAACGCCTCCGCTTTTAATTTAACATTTTCCTTCACCTCCTTCGTTATCCACAGCTTATTACCTCTCCTCCTACAGTCCTTTATAACCATCGGAATAAATTTCTGCTGAGCACCAAGAAAGATCTCCTTAAAGATCCTCCACTGCTCCTCAGCAGACCTACCTTCCAACGCGCTCCCCCAGTCAACATTCGAACGAAAGACAATTTCCTCATATCATGCTGCCACTTCCTTTTAACATAATTCCTCTTATATTGATGCCTTGATATAATGACAAACACAATGGATTGTGTACCCCAATGCCACTCCATCCATTGACTCTGTCTACACTTCCCACTGCTTTGGAAAAGCAGCCAGCATAATGAAGGTCACACCCGGGACATACTCTCTTCTACCTTCTTCCATTGGGAAAAAGATGAACATGTCTGAGGTCACGTATCAACCGACTCAAGAATAGCTTCTTCCCTGCTGCCAACAGACTTTTGAATGGACCAACCTTGCATTAAGTTGATCTTTCTCTGCACCCTAGCTATGACTGTAACACTACATTTTGTATTGAACAAAAAACAAAGAGCAAAAAAAATACAGTACAGGAACAGGCCCTTCAGCCCTCCAAGCCTGCGCCGCTCATAAGCCCAACTAGACATTCGTTTGTATCCTTCTATTCCCAGTCTGTTCATGTGGCTATCTAGATAAGTCTTAAACAATCCCAGCGTGTCCGCCTCAACCACCCCGCTTGGCAGCGCATTCCAGGCCCCCACCACCCTCTGCGTAAAATATGTTCCCCTGACATCTGTGTTGAACCTTACCCCCCTCACCTTAAAACTGGTGACCCCTTGTGTTCATCACCTCTGACCTGGGGAAAAAGCTTCCCACTGTTCACCCTATCCATGCCCGTCATAATCTTATACACCTCTATAAGGTCGCTCCTCATCCTCCTCCTTTCTAGGGAGAAAAACCACAGTTTACCCAATCTCTCCTCATAGCTAAGACTATCCATACCAGGCAACATCCTGGTAAACCTTTTCTGTACTCTCTCCAAAGCCTCCACGTCCTTCTGGTAGTGTGGCAAAGCCTCCACGTCCATTGTCTTGTTTTCTTCTCTATGAACGGTTTGTTTTGTCCGTACAGTGTGCAAGAAACAATACTTTTCACCGTATAATACACGTGACAATAATAAATCAAATCAAAGTTAAATTCCGGCTTTGAATGTCTGTCTGTGTAGAGTTTGCACACACTCCTGTATCTGCAAGGATTTCCTCTGGGTGCTGTGGTTTTCTCCGACAGTCCGAAGATGTGCAGGTTTGGTGGACTGTCCATGCTAAATTGCCTCTTAGTGTCCCAAGATGTATTGGTTAGATGGATTAGCCATGGTGAATGTCGCAGGGCTATGGGGATATGATGGGGAGAGAGAACCTGGGTAAGACACTGTCACAGAGTAGATGCAGACTCGATGGGCCAAATGGCCTCCTTCTGCACTGTAGGGATTATATGATCTGTTATACCCCAGAGATTATTTGAATGATGAATTTCAATACAAAGTAAGTTAATGGTCCCTTCCAATGGAACTATGTCAGAAATCCAAATCCAAACCAAGAGGCAAGGTAGTGCTGAGCTTGTGAGTTGAATTACACAGTTTGGTAACTATCCAGTCATTTCAGAAGTATGGCCATTTTGTGCTTTCCCTACGGTTTTTTAAAGCTGATGAATGGGACGTAAGCATCGCTGGCTGGGCCAGTGTTTATTGCCCATCACTAATTGTCCTTGAACTTGTGGCTTGCTAGGTCGCTTCAGAGGACATTTTAGAGACAACCACAGTATGTGGATCTGGCGTTACATAGTAGGCTAGATAGGGTAATGATAGCAGATTTCCTTCTTGCAGTGTAGAAAGATAAGGCTCAAACTCAGATCAGTGAACTAACACAGGTTTATGAGCTGAATGATGATCCTCAGCCCCTCAGTTCCAAGGAGAACAAATCCAGCCTATCCAATCTCTCCCATAGGTCCAATTTTCCAGACCTGGCAACATCCTCGTAAATCTCCTTGTAGCCTCTCTACTGCAATTATATCCTTTCTGTAATGAGGTGACCAGAACTTCACACCGTGTTCACATTGTGGGCCTAATTAATGTTTTATATGGTTTCATCATATCCTCCCTGTTTTTAATATTCATTATCTCAGCTAATAAATGAAAAAATCCCATATGCCTTCGTAACCAATTTATTATCTTCAGGGATTGTGGACATTCAGTCCAAGTCACTTCTTCTACACCTCTTATTATATTCCTGCTTATTGTTTATTCCCTTGCCTTGTTTGATTTCCCAAATGCATTATCTCACAATTCTCTGGATTGAATTTCATTTGCTACTTTTCTGTCCATCTGACCAATCCATTGATATCTTCCTGCAATCCACAACTATTCTCCTCAGTATCAGCCACACAGGCAAACATCTTGATCCTTCCCTCTTTATTTACAAACAAATCATTAATATATACCACAAGAAGTATGGGAACTAGTACTGAACCTTAAAGAATCCCATAGGAAACAGCCTTCCATTCACAAAAACACCCATCATAAATGACCTTTTATTTCTTGCCACTAAACTAATATTCAGCTTGTTACTTTCCCCTGAGTCCCACAGGCTTTTATTATTTTTAACCAGTCTGCCATGTCGGACTTTGTCAAAAGCTTGCTATACCATCAACTGTACTACCTTCCTTAACTTCCTAAATAAAAATCTGTCAAGTTAGTCAGGCATGGATTTCCCTTAACAATTCCACGCTGATTAATCCATGCCTTTTAAAATGATAGTTTACCCTGTTCCTCATAACTAATTCCAATAATTTGCCCACCACTGTGGTCAAACTGATTGGCCTGTCTGACTGACAATTATTTGGTTGGATGCACATGTTACCCGACCTCCAATTCTCCAGCACCATATCTGAATCTAGTGAAGCTTGGAAAATGATGGTCAATCCCTCTTCTATTTCCCTGGCTTCTTCTAACAGCCTGGGGTACATTTTATCCAACCCTGGTGATTTATCCACTTTCAAGGATGCTAACCCCATTAATACTTCCTTGGTCCCTATGTTAATGCATCCAATATTTCACACTCCTCCTCCTTAACTAAAATGTTTGTATTATTGTCCCGTCTTTTCTGAAGACCAATGCACAGCATTCATTCAGAACCATACCCACATACTCCACCTCCATACACAGGTTACCTTTTTGATCTTTCATGACCCTACTCTTTCCATAGTTATCTTTTTACTCTTATTTCATTGGTAAAACACTTTTGAGTCCTCCTTGATTTTGATTGTCCATATTCTTAAATATCCTCTCTTGCTTTCCTAATTTTCTATTTGATTTCACTCTTCCACTTTCTATACACCTCTCAGCTTTCTATAATATTGAGTTCTTGCTGTCTGACATCAGACTTCCTTTTATGCCTTATCTCACCCTGAAAGCTCCTTGACAATCGAGGCTCTAGATTTGGCCACCCTGCCCCACCCCATTTCTTTGCGGAAATATATTTACTCTGAATCTCCCTTTTAATTGTCTTTGCTTGACACTAATTTACCATCAAGTAGCTGCTTCCAGTCCACTTTTGCTAAATCACTCCTCAGCTTGGTAGAATTGGCCTTGTCACAGATTTAGAACTTTTAATTCTATACTGTACTGCACCATATTCTGGACACTAGACTTTAGGATGGGTGTCAAGGCCATGGAAATGGTGCAGGGGGGATTCACTATAAAATGCTACCAAGAATGAACGACTGCAGTTGTAAAGGGAAACTAGAAAAACTGGGGTGTTCTCTTTCGTGTAAGTAATGTTTACAGGAGATTTATTAGAGGTGGTCTGATAAAGTAAATATGGAGCAACTACTTCCAATGGTGGTAGGGTCAGTAACCAAACCAGGTGGCATGGTGGCACAGTGGTTAGCACTATAGCCTCACAGCACAGGGACCCAGGTTCGATTCTCAGCTTGGGCCACTGCCTGACGTTCTTCCCATGTCTGTGTGGGTTCTGCCCACAGTCTGAAAGAGATGTTGGGAAGGTTCATTAGCCAGGCTAAATTCTCCTTCAGTGTACCTGAACCGGTGCCAGGATGTGGCAACTAGGGGATTTTCACAGTAACTTAATTGTGGTGTTAATGTAAGCCTACTTGTGACTAATAAATAAACTTTACTTTACAGAAGTGATTGGCAAAAGAACCAGAGGTGAAATGTGGAAACATTTTTTATACAACAGATTGCAGTGATATGAAGTGCACAGTGGTTGTGGAAGAAGATTCAATAGTAACATTCTGAGGAGAATTGGATAACTTGTTGAAAGGAAAACAAATGAAAAGCTATGAGGAAAGAGCAAGAGGGAGTATTGAATTGCTCTTTCAAGGAATCAATGATTATCACAGAACCCTTACAGTGCAGAAAAGGCCATTCAGCCCATCGAGTCTATACTGACTCTCTGACGAAGTAGCTAAGCTGAACCCGCTACCTCTCCCTATCCCTGTAGCCCCACGCATTTACCATGGCTAATTCATCTAACCTACACATCTTGGGACACTAAGGGGCAATTTATCATGGCCAATCCACCCAACCTACACATTGTTGGACTATGGGAAGAAACCAGAATACTTGAAGAGAACACACACAGACATGGGGAGAATGTGCAAACTTCATTCTAGGCTGGAATTGAATCCAGGTTCCTGGCGCTGTAAAACAGCATTGTTAACCATTGCGCCATCTTGTCACCCTCAATTACCTTGATCAGATCAACCTGAGCATTGATGCTAGCTGGGGACACCAGCCTGCAATTGCAGATTTGAATGAGGCACAAATTCTAACATCAGGGGTGCATTGGTCCTGGTTAATTTGGGTTCAAACCAATTTCTAGGCCTATGTCCTCACGTCCTGAATGGAGCTCGGCCTAACATCTTCTGTCTTGGAAACAAAAGAGAGCCAAGGTTGACACCTTTCTTGAGATAGAACAAAATATATTGTTAATATTATCAATTAGAAACCAGGAAACTGATTCATAAAATCCTTGTCAATTATTTGATTAGACTGTCAACAGCAATAAGCAACACACTTATGATTTACAGTATGATAACTTACAAATGTGGGTGCAGTTCATCTTTGACAAGTACATTGTTTAATGAGATACTCAATACAATGTCACATGATAAATTTATATGGACAGCACTTCCCAAGGGCAGCTTTAACAGCATGCTTCTCACCTGCATCAGACCAAAAGATTTTAAAATCAGTCCGCTGTGACTATACTGATGTGTATAATTTATCTTTTGCAGAAGTTACAGGAAAAGAATCAAAATTCTGTTCGCAGTTACAAGACTAACAGTCAATTCCTACAAATATCAGTTTTCTTCTTTGACCGTGTAAGTAGCTGGAAGATCCAGAGCTCTGTGACAACCTAGATCCATCATGCAAAGTCATTTATAAATTGAACTGCAGTGATTGTAACGGCCTAACCTGTGGATCAGTTTGTTGCATTCGGAAATATAACAAAGCTATTAGGTTGGGCATTAATCACAATATCCAAGATTAAAGAAAGCAAATATCTGACCCTGCACTGCAGCATTACCCTTTTTTCTAAATTAATTCGTTGTTCATTAAACCACATTTTTTTTTAAGAAAATGCTCCATGAAGCAGGTCTGGTGGGAAGTCTGCAATCACTGGTTTGCTTGATTAAAGGAATTTCTCCAGGCCAGCAGTCGCTAAGATAAAGATTACTTTTTTCAAGCACAGATTAAAATGAATGTAAAAATCAACAATCAGACCAAATGGAAATCGAAAGAGCATGTCAGTCAACGCAATAGATTAAATAACACCATCCCCCATCCCCATATCTGCAACAACACAAAAGCACACAATTTCATTGTGCACATGTCCTCACTTTATGGACGTACATACATGTTATTGCACTTGTTATTCCATTTATGTTACAGTATTGCTGCTGATGACAGTCTAGCCTTTAGCAGCAGCAATGGAACAACAATATCTTTGGTAGCACATAGTAATCCCTCAAGAGGAGTGTTTTCCCCAACTTTTGGAGATGCAATGCCACCATTTGCAATTTAAATGGCTAAAACAGCATTGCAGGTCTCAATTTCTCTGGCCACTGATACCCTGAGTACCCAGTCTACACAAAAAGGCCAACAAGTTGATTTTCATATTGGTAGCCATCAGAGGTACATAAGAACACGAGAAGGCCATTCAGCCCCTTAAACCTGTTCTTCCATTCAGTGAGGTCATGGCAGATCTGAGCAGGGGCCACAACTTTTATAAATGACTGGGATGAAATGACAAGAAATATGGTTGCTAAATTTGTTGATGACATAAAACTGACACAGAGGAAAGTAAGTTGTGAAGAGTATGTTAGAGGGTTGGAGGAGATGTATAGGTACATTAAGTGAGTGGGCGATCTGGCAAATGGAGTATAATGTGGGAAAATGTGATATTGTCCATTTTGACAGGAAAAATAAAAAAGTAGCTCCTTATCTAAATCGTGAGAGATTGCGGAGCTCTGAGATGCAGAGGGATCTGGGTGTACTAGAACATGAATTGCAAAGCCATGATGGGGGGATGCTGGCGTTGGACTGGGGTGGGCTTAGTAAGAAGTCTCACAACACCAGGTTGAAGTCCAACAGGTTTATTTGGTAGCATGAGCTTTCGGAGCACTGCCTCTTCATCAGGTGAATGGAGAGTTGGGTTTACAAACAGGACAAATATAGACACAGGCTCAATTGCAAAATAATGGTTGGAATGCAAGCCTTTATAAGTAATCAAGTTTTTACAGGTGTAGACAATGTGAGTGGAGAGAGGGATAATCACAGGTTAAAGAGATGTGAATTGTCTCAAGCCAAGACAGTTGGTAGGATTTTGCAATCTCAGGCCAAATGGTGGGGACTATATGTAGGGCCTGCAATTCAGATCCGACCTGGAAACCTGCTTTCAGGTGCCCCCATACACACTCAGCCTGAAAAAAAAATTGTGGGTCTGAATCGCGCTGTAGGTGGGGCTTAGCACACCTGAAACAATTGGAGCTTTGAATTGACCATACTCAGTGAGGAAAAAAATTTGAAAATCACGCTGCTATCACATTGCTCCTGGCCCAGAAAAAGCAGGAGCGATGGTCTCCACAGACACCATCACTAGCCCTACAACATAACTCTCCCCCTTATCCACTCACCCCCCCATTACCCAGACTGACTGCAACCCTCTGCCCCCTTTGCCCCTCACCGATCGCCCGCAGAGTGGCAGCGGACACCTGTCTGCCCCTGCCCCACCACACCCACCTCCCAACCAGGCATCGATCTGGCCTCCCCCTCCCCACCAGAGGTACATCTGACCCACCTCCTCCCCTCCCCCACCCCCGCTTCCCTCCCCCCGCCCCCTCATCAGAGAATGATCTGGCCTGCCTCCCCCCACCCCCTCATCAGAGAATGATCTGGCCTGCCTCCCTCCACCCCCACTGCTCCCCCATCCAGAGAATGATCTGGCCCGCATCTCCACCCCCCTCCCTCCCATCCACCCCCAATTTAGAGAGCAGCTGGAGTGCTCGAAAAAGACTTTTGCTGAGCATGTTTGTTTCACTCCGAATGCATTTAAATCACTGTTAACAAAGAACAAAGAACAACAGGGAAACAGGCCTTACGGCCCAACGAGCCCGTGCCGCCATTTTAACATTGTGAGTGCCCTCCTCTACCTATGACCTTTGTCTACGCCTATTGGGGAAGATTGAGGGAAGACTAATTTAGGGATAATTTGTTACACCAATCAGCCTAAGAGCACGATTTTGGGGTGTGGGAGGAAACCGGAGCACCCAGAGAAAACCCACGCAAGCACGGGGAGAATGTGCAAACTCCCACAGACACTGGCCCAAATCCTTGTATCTGCACAGCAAACAGTGATAGTCACTGAGCTGTCATGTTTTCCGTCAGCTGGTCCAGTTTAAGCGTACACTAATGACATGAAGCACTAGGTAACTCTCGAAGCAACATCCAAGAGCAGGCCTCGTGCGACCCACCGCGTGTATGCCCCTTGTTGGACAACAAGGTGGACCGAATCACCGGTGGATTAAAAGAAAAGACATCAATAAACATGCAAATCTTTGACAGACATTTACAGAATCCCCAGAAGCTCAGAAGTAAGACGAGTGAGCCATACAATATGTTGGAAGGTCCATAGGAATCAATTGATTCCCAGGAACATCCCAAGGCTCTTGATCCTTATTTAGAAAAGTCTCCTATATCCCTCCATCTCTAGTCCGCTCATGTGCCTATCTAAGTAAACCTTAAACAACTCTAGCGTGCCTGCCTCCACCACCATACTTGGCAGTGCATTCCAGGCGCCCCAACCCTCAGTGTGAAAAACCTCCCTCTAACATCAGAATTATACCTCGCCCCCCTCATCCTAAGCCCCTGGCCCCTCGTAATTTTTGTATCCAACCTAGGAAAAAGCTTACCACTGTTCACTCTATCCATACCCTTCATAATCTTATACACCTCTATTAGATCTCCCCTCATTCTCTGTCTTTCTAAGGAGAACAGCCCCAATTTGCCCAGTCTCTCCTCAGAGCTCAGTCCTTCCATACCAGGCAGCATCCTGGTAAACTTCCTCTGCACCCTCTCCAGGATCTCCACGTCCTTCCAGTAGTAAGGTGACCAGAACTAGACACAGTACTCCAAATGCAGGCGAACCAACGTTCTATATAACTGCAACATTAGACGCCAGCTTTTATATTCTATACCCCTCCCTATAAAGGCAAGCATACCATAAGCCTTCTTCGCCACCTTCTCCACCTGTACTGCCACCTTCAAGGACTTGTGTACTTGCACCCCTAGGTCCCTCTGCATTTCTATACTCTTAATAGGCCTACCATTTATCGTGTAACCCTCCCCTACATTATTTCTTCCAAAATACATCACCTCACATTTATCTGGATTAAATTGCATCTGCCATTTCTCTGCCCAATATACCAGCCTATCTATGTCCTGCTGTATTGCTTGACACTGTTCCTCACTATTAGCAAATCCAGCCATCTTCATGTCATCTGCAAACTTGCCGATCACGCCACGTACTCCCTCTTCCAAGTCATTTATGTATATTACAAATAGCAAAGGTCCCACTACTGAGCCCTGCGGCACACCACTAGTTACAGACCTCCAGCTAGAAAAGGACCCCTCTACTACTACTGTCTGTCTCCTGTTACCAAGCCAGTTCTCAATCCATCTAGACACCTGTTCTTGTATCCCATGAGTCTTAACCTTTTCCACCAACCTACCATGAGGGACTTAGTCAAACGCTTTACTGAAATCCATGTAGACATTCACAGCTCATCCTTCGTCAACCGTTTTTGTCACCTCCTCAAAAAATTCTATCAGATTCGTAAGGCATGACCTCCCCTTAACAAAGCCATGTTGCCTATCACTAATAAAATTGCCACACTCTAAATGTGTATACATCCTATCTCTAAGAATCCTTTCCAACAACTTTCCTACCACTGACGTCAAACTCACCAGCCTATAATTACCCGGGTTATCTCTCCTACCCTTTTTAAATAACGGTACCAAGTTCGCTATCCTCCAGTCCTCTGGGGCCTCACCTGTGTCCAAAGAAGAGACAAAGATTTGCGTCAGAGGTCCAGCAATTTCATCTCTCGTCTCCCTAAGCAGCCTAGGATAAATGCCATCAGGCCCCAGAGATTTATCAGTTTTAATATTACCTAACAACCCTAACACTTCCTCCCTCGTAATAGATATTTCCTCCAACAGGTCTACAACTCCCTCCAAGACAGTACCGGACAACATCCCTCTCCTTCATGAATACTGACGCAAAGTATTCATTCAGGATCTCCCCCATTCCCTCAGACTCTAAGCATAGTTCCCCTCCTCTGTCCCTAAGAGGACCAATTTTCCCTCTAATCACCCTTTTGTTCCCAACATAGGAGTAAAACGCCTTTGGATTTTCCTTAATCCTGTCTGCCAAGACCATTTCATGCCCCCTTTTCGCCCTTCTAATTCCCCGTTTGAGATCCCTCCTACTCTCTCTGTATTCCTCCAATGCTCTCTCCATTCCCAGTTGCTTAGACCTAACATACGCCTCTCTTTTCCTCCTGACCAAGTCCTCTATCTCCCTAATTATCCACGGCTCTCTAATCCTACCTTTCCCATCCTTCCTCTTAACCGGCACATGTCTTTCCTGCAAACTTTTCAGTTTTCCCTTGAAAGGCTCCCACATGCCAAACATGAACTTACCCTCAAACAACCTCTCCCAATCAGTATCTATAAGTTCCTGCCCAATCCGGCTGTATCTAGCCTTCCCCCAGTTTAGCACCCTCCCCTTCGGACAGCACTCATCTTTTTCCATTAGTATCCTGAAGTAGACAGAATTGTGGTCACTGTTTGTCACATGTTCACCTACTGCAACCTCAGCCACCTGACCAGGCTCATTTCCCAGAACTAAATCCCGAATAGCCCCCTCTCTAGTTGGGCTAGCTACATACTGCTCCAAAGAGCCTTCCAGTACACACTTCACAAATTCCTCCCCGTCTGGACCCCCAGCCCTAGGCACCTTCCAATCCACCTCAGGGAGATTAAAGTCTCCCACTACAACAACCCTATTTTTTCTACACCTATCCAGGATTTCCTTACATATATTTTCTTCTACTTCCCGCGGGCTATTGGATGGCCTATAGTATATCCCTAGCATAGTGATTGCTCCCTTCCTATTCCTGAACTCCACCCACAGCAACTCAATTCCCGGCTCCTCTAAATTATCCTCCCTCTGCACCGCTGTAACGCGCTTCCTAACTAACAACACCACTCCCCCTCCTCTTTTTGACCCTCCTGTGTCATGCCTGAAACACTTATACCCAGGAATATTTAGCTGTCAGTCCTGGCCTTCTTTTAACCACGTCTCAGTCACTGCAACCACATCTAAATTTCTTGCAAACATTAAGGCCTTAAGTTCATCCGTTTTACCCGTTACGCTCCTCGCGTTAAAACAGACGCACTCCAGACCTCCAGGCCCTCTCGGGTCCACCTTCTCCCAGATGATTTTCCTTTCATCTAATCCTACCCTGTCACCCAACTCGCTCCCAATCCCAGTGCCTACTGAGCTATCGGTTTCATCCCCACCTCCCCCCCACCCCTTCACATTAGTTTAAACCCTGTTTCGGGCGCAAATCAGATAATTTCGAGCCTTGGTAGAGTGGGCATCTGCATGGATGCGGGCGCGGATCACGTTAATGGCCTCACATCTGACTTTACCACATTTTTGCACCCAAAAACGGGTGCAGCGCAATGGTAAAATTGGGCCGGTAGTGTGACATGAACCCAAGATCCCAGTTGAGGCCGTCCTCACGTATGCGGAACTTGGCTATCGGTCTCTGCTCAGCGACTCTGCGCTGTCGTGTGCCTTGAAGGTTGCCTTGGTGAATGCTTACCCAAAGATCAGAGGTTGAATGCCTTTGATTGCTGAAGTGTTTCCCAACAGGAAGGGAGCAGTCTTGCCTGGTGATGGTCGAGCGATGTTCATTCATCCGTTGTCATAGGGTCTGCATAGTCTCGCCGATGTACCATGCCTCGGGACATCCTTTCCTGCAGCGCATCAGGTAGACAATATTGGTTGGGTCACATGAGTATGTACTGTATACCTGGTAGATGATGTTCTCACATGTGATGATGTCATCCGTGTCAATGGTCCGGCATGTCTTGGAGAGGTTGCTGTGGCAGGGTTGTGTGGTGTTGTGGTCACTGCTGTCCTGAAGGCTAGGTAGTTTACTGCGAACAATGGTCTGTTTGAGGTTGTGCGGTTGTCATAGAGTCATAGAAACCCTACAGTGCAGAAAGAGGCCATTTGGCCCATCAAGTCTGCACCAACCACAAACCCACCCAGGCCCTACCCCCTTATCCCTACATATTTACCCACTAATCCCTCTAACCTACGCATCTCAGGACACTAAGGGGCAACTTTAGCATGGCCAATCAACCTGACTCACACATCTTTGAACTGTGGGGGGAAACCAGAGCACCTGGAGGAAACCCACGTAGACACGGGGAGAACGTGCAAACTCCACACAGACAGTGACTCAAGCCTGGAATCAAACCCCGGTCCCTGGAGCTGTGAAGCAGCAGTGCTAAGCACTGTGCTACCATGCTGCTCACACCATTGTGCTACCATGCTGCTCAGATGTTTGAAGGTAAATAGTGGGGGTGTGGGGATGGCCTAGGCGGGACGTTCGTCCTCATCGATGACATGTTGAAGACTCCGAAGAAGTTGTCATAGCTTCTCTGCTCTGGGGAAGTACTGGACAACGAAGGGTACTCTGTCCGCAGTCTCCCATGTTTGGTTTGTGAGGAGGTTGATGCGATTTTTCACTGTGGCGGTTTGGAACTGTGAATCGATGAGTTGATCCTGTTCGTACAAGGGCATCTTTCAGTGTCTGTAGGTATCTGTTGTATTCCTCCTCATCTGAGCAGATCCTGTGCCATACTACTCACAGCAACCTCTGCAAGATATACCGGACCCCCTCAACACGAATGCCATCATCACACATGAGAACCCCATCAATTAGGTACAAGGTACATCCTCATGTGACTTAGCCAAAGTTGTCTACCTGATACTCTGTAGGAAAAGATGTCCTGAGGTATGGTACATCAGCGAGACCATGCAGACGCTACGATAACAGATGAACAGACACAGCTCGACAATCACCAGGCAGGAGTATTCCCTTCCGGTCAGGGAACACTTCAGCTGTCAAGGGCATTCAGCCACCGATCTTTGGATAAGTGTGCTCCAAGGTGGTCTTCAAGACACACAACAACACAAAATTGCTGAGCAGAAACTGATAGCTAAGTTCCACATACATGAGGACAGCCTCAACCGGCATCTCGGGTTCATGTCACATTACCATTTGTCCTAGGCTTGCAAAATCCTAGGATCTGTCCTGACTTGAGACAAGCCACGCCTTTTTAACCTGTGATTATCCCTCTCTCTATTGTCTGTACCTGTAAAAACTTGATTACTGCAAAGATTTGCATTCCAACCATTATTGTGCAATTGAATCTGTGTCTATATATGCCCCTTTTTGTGAACACAACTCTCCAGTCACTTGATGAAGGAGCTCCAAATGCTCATGCTACCAAATAAACCTGTTGGACTTTAACCTGGTGTTGAGAGACTATTTACTCTGAATTGCCAAGGGTTATTATGCAGGTACAACAAGTAATTAGGAAAGTGAATAGAATGTTACTGTTTAACATGAGGGGAGTTGATAGGGCATATATACATATCAGGAACAGTATGTACAGTATTGGGTCTCTTTATTTAAAGTAGGATGTAAATATGTTGGAAGCAGTTCTAATATCTGGAATGGGCAGATTATTGATTGGTTGAACAGGCTAGGCTTGTATCCAGTGAAGTTTAGAAAAGAGATAGCTCGATTGAAATTCATAGAGCAGAATTGTGCCCCAAAAAAGTTGTGTCATAAGGCTAAGAAAACTAATTGGTGCAGTTTGGATCACAATCGTCCCACGCTTAGTATACTGAAAGAACATGCAAGTGAAACACGCCATTATGGCATCTCCAGGCATGTGACTCACCCAACCGGCTGCAGTTGTGTATCATTAATAAGGAGTTGTTTGTCCTCTCAGGGGAACAAGAATGGCCTCCTCTCCTCCATGATGTCCAGCAGGCATCCTAACTCTCCCTCTGTAAAACATGAGGCTGCTCTACATGGTGCCATCTTCCCTATGTGGCTGTAAGTGCCTCATTAGTGTTTAAATGGTGCTTCCCCTTCTTAATGGTGCACAGCTGTGGCCACTTGGAGTGAGTCATGTGCCTAGAGTCTCCATGAAGGCCTGTTCCACTTGGCTGTTCTTCTAATGCACTAAGGCTGGAATTTTACCAGTACGTCCACCCCAACTCCGGGGGTGGGTGAGGCTCAGAGAACGGCATTCTCCATTGGTCTCGGGGGATCATACGAACTTCATGCCGGTAAAATTTTGTCCTAAGTGTTGAAAGATCGCAATGCCCAGCACACTTGAAAAACTGACGGAGAACACTGCATCATTCTTGCAATTTTGACATTTAGGGTGGGATTTTATGGCCTCCCTCGAGCAAGACCGGAAATTCCGGCCTGAGGTCAATGGATAATTCTGTCGTCTGCTCCTCGCCCACTCTGATTCCGTGGCGCGAGAGGTGGTTGAATTCTGGCGTTCAAAATTTTTTGGAAAATTCCACCCTTAATAAAATCACCCCGAATTTTATATCTTCCAGAGAACACAAGCCCAGTGCATGTAATCTCTTTTCATCATTTAAATCTTTGAACCCTGATAATATTCTGGTGAATCTTCATTGAATGTTAGTGTCGTTTTCAGAATTGAAAATCCAGATCTGTGCTATATAGAGCTTTTATAGCTGTTGCAAAGCATCCTGTCTTTTATATTCTATATCCTTCTCATTTTCATTAACCTTTTTGAGTAACTTTCCCTCTAGCCAATACATTTTAGTGACTGTCCCAGTCAGCAGCAAACGTGTGTGATCCAAAGACTCAAGTTATCATTTTGTATTTCTCATGTACAATGTTGCTGCTAGTTTTCGATAATCCAACTCACATTTCCAGTGGATGCTTTTTAATTCATTCACAGGATGTGAATGTCTCTGGCAAGGCCAGCATTTATTGACCATCCCTAATTACCCTTGAAAAGGTGGCATGTTCGTTGAAATGCTGCAGTCATGTTGTGTTTGTAAAGCCACAGTTCTGTTCGGAGCTCTATATTTTTGCTCCAGCAACTGTGAAGAAACAGTGACATGGTTCCAAGTTGGAGTGATGTGTAGCTTGGAGGGGAACTTGCAAATTGATTGGAAAAGAACGCTGTTAAACACATTCTGGGGGAAGATTCTCCGGCTGCGCTCGTTCTCAAAACTGGAGAATCTTGCTCGAGTTCAGTGGGCCTTTGCATGCACCCATTCCCACCCGCTCCGATTCTCATGGTGGGGGAGAATGGGAAAACTCCCCCCCAGAACTTTCTTTTGCCAGCATATGAAATGGTCATGAAATGTGGAGCCTTGTCTTTGATCACTTAACAAAAGAAGGGATTAATCAACATTTGCTGGCTTTCAGTCTTTACTATATCATTCTGATCTCTTTTGTTCCCCCAAAAGTGCAAAAAAATTGAAACAGTAAATTTACAAAGACAGGCATTGGTGTAAAATCAACCCTGAGTAGATCACAATTACGTAACTTTGTACCAGAATTCAGGCTCATGTAGCACTCTGGCAAGAAATACATTCAGACTACTGAGCAATCCTTCTCCAGTCCTCCAATTTGTCACTCTGTTTTGCACGAACCTCCTGAAGATCATGATGACAAATGAAGCAAATAAATAATAGGTATTTAGAATTGGCCCTGTTCAGTGTTGCTCAGTATAGATACCAAATGCACTTCTGCCTTTCTTCATTTCAGATGATCATATCCTTGCTACATATCCACACAGGCATCATCTTCCAGCAAAATCTTTGGAGATTAATGGGCAGCAAAGACCCACTCCATTTTTTTGGTGGTTAGGAAAACTGTAGGGGTGGATAATCCAAGAGGTGTTGGCAAACAGTTTCTAAGCCAGCTGCATTTCCCATTAACACTGTCCCCACTCCTGCCAATGATATAATGAGGCTCCCACCATGAAAAATCAGATACCCACTTTGCCATACATTTAAATATCATTAGTGGGTGTCCCCATTGTATTATCCTCCATGTAAGGATTCCCTCCCATCCCCACTAACATGATCACAGGCAGGGATTGTGACAGACCTGCAAAGGGTGCAGTGCCAGAGTGCAGGACCAGGGGCAGTGTTGAGGGCAAGCCTTCCGCTGGGGAGGTTTGGGTTTAGTGGAGCGTTCCCAGGGGAGATTACCGTGTCCATTGGGCAGGTGGTTCCATTTCCATTTTGGTGAATCCTTTTCTAAACTTTCTCTTCGGTCTGGACAGGCTGAGGTTGCTCATTCAGAGCTTGACATCTTGGGTTCTGCCCCTTCCATTTCTTTTCCAAAATGCTTGAAAATTTGGTTGGAAAAGCCAGCGAGATAACTGGTGCACTGCTCTCCACTTTCCCCACCTGAGAGAGCACTTTAAGGAAAATAATAAAATTCCATCAACTGTCTAAATTCTTTACCTCTCCCAAGGATAATGCCCTACCTTAAAATAACTAATTAACTACAGTCCAGGAATCAAATCTTGAACATTTCTGATCTGTATCCATTAAATTATCGAATAAACAATGCTAATCACTGTACCACAGTGCCACCCACAACAGAGTCACATTACTCTCAGGACTCTATTTCATGAAGGTTTCAGGCTGCTTTTTAGAGGTAAAATGACCATCTTCCTACTAGGTTTTACAGGCTGATGACCTGACCATGCCAGGAAATTCTACAAACTCAGATTCCGTGAAGGAATAAAGACCTGCAAGATGTCTAGTGATGTTCAGTGTACAACAGTGTTGTTGTACATGGCGGCCTGGTGGAAGACTATCATTACATGAATGAAAAAAATAGTCCACCTCAGATCTTGTGAATGATTATAGAGGTACGCATGGTCAAGATATGGTCTGAATATTACAAAACTACAAGTCATTTTTATTGTTTTGGTGTGAAGTGTTAGCCTGGATTTCTGGCCCTCCCACCGTGGGTTTTTCAGCACCAGGGGCAGCTTGTCACTGGCCACCAGCTGGATCTTCCTGTCCCTCCATTTGTGTTGCTCAATGGCCATGTCATCAGGGTATCCGACATGGTGGGTTGCCTTTGGCAGGACTGGAGGATCCTCCCAGTGCGAAGGGCTGGAAAATCCCACCTTTACTGCTGTCTGAGAGGAAAGCTGCAATTGGTGTAGAATTAACCAATCAGCTGATTTTGCTGGTTGAGGGTGCGCATTGATTCCTCAATGCTTTAATTTAATATTAGAGAGTAAGGAAGTATAATTCATAAACCATTTCAATATTCTTTATCTTTGTTGGAAGGATTGCCTGGGTGGGTTTGGGCAGACTATTAATAATGATACTGACAAGCCTAACAGTTGTAAAGTCGTCAGTGAGAAATCACCATATCTATTTCCCATAAGAGAAGCCACAGGACTGAAAGAGGTAAACCTGGTTGCCGTAACCTCCCTTTTAGTACCATGCCAGGCTGTTCTGTTTCAATCTGATTAAAGGTTGATGTCAACTTCCAGTGTCATGTCAATCTACTAAAACAGGTCCATTATCACAGCAGTTAGAAGTACTTTACTATCAGGTAAATAGTCATTCAAAAGTACCTATGTACTCTGTGCTGCATGAAATTACCCAGTGCTGTCTTTGAGGAGAACATCATAAATGTGATATAGCATCTCAACTGTGCACTCTAGACAAACACTTTGATAAGTAAGTTAAGAAAATTGCACCACAATCTATCTTTTATATTTTGGTAACCCTTATCAATTTTATGAGGAAAAGCAGTGAGTTTTCTTTCAATGTTAAAATAGCACATTTCATTTTAATGTATTTGCAATCATTGCCTTTTTCCCTTATGAACGCATCCTGTTGACAATGGTCTGACCTTCATATGTGCACAGAAATAAAACTGCCCATCAAAATAAACTTGCTGAAACAGTTACGACAGTTACATCAGCCGTAATACTGAAAATAGAAGCTATAAAAACCATTCCCTACCATTCCAAGGAAATAAAGGTCACCAGAATGTCTGCCTTCATTTCAAGGATGAAATCCCTCTTTGGTTCAACACTAAAGTAGTTCAAGTTTTGCAACTTGATTCAATGAATTTTAAAGTGGTTTTTGTTTCGAGATGGGTGCAATTCTCATTCATTTCTACTACTTATCCAATTCACTGAAAAATGTATTCATTTTTTGTTGCTACAAATGTAATTGTGAATAGCTCTTGGGTAAGTTGTAGAAATTTCCCTGAAAGTACTGGACCCAGCAGCAGTGGCATGCTGGTTCACTCCTCTGTTATTGGGGTTACTGCGGTGCATGTAACAGGGAAACTGTCCATCATGTGTGTTGTTAGTAAATCCCAATGCTCCACAAATAAAATGCTTTCTGACTTCTCTTCTCCGTCTTTTCTTATTGTATTAAAATAGACCTTTCTAGAATACAATTCTCTGCTGCACCTCAAAACTGCAGAACCCTTCTTTATCCTCCCGCACCTACAGTTCTTTCATCATCCAACCACCGGTTACAAATGAATTCTGACTTCCATTTTAATTCTTTGAACTTTGGCATTGCCCTGTCCTTCACCCAGGTTTCTCAATATATAAAAAAACATTGCTGATATATGAAAGGAAACCCTGGAAACCTCAGATTCTGTGAAGGAATAAAACGTCTTGACTGATGTTCCATATGGATCAATGTTGTAGAGCGAGATAGAAATGTAATTACCATATGGGATGGATTGCTGCGTCACGAGAAAGCAGTGACTAAATGGAGAAAGGTCAACCGAAAGCCAGTGTCATTCATAATAAAATTACTGGGTAAAAACCTAACAGGATTCAATTATCAGGGTAACAAGGTGCTTTCTAATTGTCAGCCAGGTCAGATTTTCTTTTCAAACAGTATCCAGGGATTTGAGGAGCAATGTATTTTATATAGTATCAGTCTAATGAATACATGTCAATGGTATTAATTTAACAAGCACTTCCATGCGTTCCTTGACTATCTATTGTGTTCCCTGAATTATAGCAACAGTGGACCCCTAATTTAATAACATTGCCCAAAGCACTGAATATCCATACCATCACAAAGCAAAATAGTCTATTGTACTACATATTATCGAACATGGTTTAGATTCTGTTCCAATGCTCAAATTGGAGTTCACTAGCATGTCTGATGTAGTTTAAGCTCAGATAGAAGTATGCTTGAGGAATCAGATTCAGCTGCCACACACTTTGAAGAGAAATATCTTTGCAGTTTTTTGGACCTTCTGAGTGAATAATTTCCTTTACAATTAAATGAGAATCAAGAAGATAACAGGAAACACATGAACGGGCAATAATTTGAGAACAAATTTGTAAAAGATAACAAGAAAAATATCCAGGCCAAACTGATAGCCTTAAAGTACACAATTATATTCTCATGCTTTATTGCTTTACATATGTGAAATCCATTTTTGGCTTTTAATCGTAATATATAAACAGCCTTTCTGCAATATATTCATGGCTGTATAGATACATGTCACATTTTAATTGCTTATTGATTTTTACAAAATAGACATTAACAAAATAAGTTATAGTCCTCAACTTAATTAAAAATGTGAATATCTAGATATCTGCAATGTGAATAGACAGCTTTGTTAAACCCTCAAGTAAGAATGGAGAATTGATGCATACTTGACGAAAATTAATCATGGATAATTTATGGTAGGAGTAATACTTCCCATATTTTATATTAATTGCTTAAGTTACTTTGCAGTGATGGATGGCATTTTAAAATGCAGCTACCTCCCCACTTAGAAAGACTAAGTTAATGTCCTGTTGACTTTATAACTACATGAAGTGAACTGAGTGATGTAGATGGAATCTAGTCAATTCTAATATAACTTCACAGCTCATTCCACAGACCAGGTTGGATCTTTCAATATTCTAAGAGCAATAAAGAAGCTAGCACTCAAAAATTCTAACCCAAAACCTGAGAATGTTTGGAATATACTTTAAAATCTGGAGATTGTGTATTTGGCACAATGGGGAAATGATTATATGTAGCTTTATACGGTTGTCTCCTATGCAATTTACAAGCATATCACATTATGATAAGTACTCTAAGTATTAATACTCTAAAAATTATTCAAAGTCACCATTCTAACATTTGATGGCCAGTCTTCTGTAAGTGTCAGCTTCCTTCATTATACGTATTTCCAATATTGAAGCTTAAGTCCACTGCCAACAGATTACCGTTCTGCTAAACCATTTAGAAACCCTTGAGGTGGAGTTAGTCTGTATAGTTCTATGAATCATACTCAGAGCAAATCAACAGCCCATTTTAAGGAAGCATGGCCTAGACCAATTTCAACCCCTCACCACGCAACCAGTGTAGCTCCTCCTACAACCATACCCCCAAACTAGATTGTCAGGCAAAGTTAACACACAGCATAACAAATCTCTTACATATATGAAAATGCTTGAAAAATACTTACCTTGGTGTGGGATCCTCTGTATGGCTTGCCCCAGTTAAAGGGCTTCATTTTACTGTATTTCTGCCTAATGTAATTCATTGTGCTATGCTTTGAGGCTAACTTAAGCTAATTTGACCATTTCAGCTTGGAATTCTACGTTAGTTTAGAAACTTTGCTACATTTGAAAATGCAATGCTAAGCAGGAATGATAGGCTTTCTAATAAAGTAAACAAGCCTTCACGGTCACAGCTGTGAATTGCTTTTTGAAAGTTACAGACATTGGTTTGTACTGTTTGTACCTGGTAATTTCATAAGTTATAACGCTCTTCATAGCTATGTGTTTTCAGTTCAGTTGGTGTTAAGTTGCTTTTTGAATGCTGTACAAGCTTTTGAGTCAAGATCTCTCTCTCTTTTTCTTGCCAGCAAATTAATCTCTTTAGCTTTCTGTAAAATACTCATTCTAAAGGGTGCTTAATAAAGAAGCTTCTACTTCGAACCAGTTGCTTCTTTATTAAGCATCCTGAATTCAGGATATCAAACCTACATTGTGACCCAGAGGTAAGGACTCCTCTTGCTTAAAAGTCCTCGGCTGAACGTCTAAGTTGTCCTCCCCTTTATGCGGTCAATGATCCGGCGCACTGGTACCCGTGATGCCCCACCTAGAGATATCTCATTTTGGCAGTGCCTGTGACTCTGACCCAGCTAGAAAGCCCACGGTTCGAGACCTGATGTTAACCCCTTAATAGCCATCATCATGACAGAAATGAAAAGTCAGACCAAAACTCCACCGAAACAGTTACCAACCACAGTTAAAGGAGGACAGGCCCCACCTGATGTGTCAGAGATTGAGATTCTGCAGCAATTAAGAGAGTACATAGAACAGCATTTTGACTGGCCCAAAACCTGTACTGAGATTGAACTGAAGTATGTTCTCCAAAGGACAATGGTCCTTGGACGAGATAAAGAGGGTCTTGGGAAAAGCTACTCGCATGAAAAATAAGGAACATGTAGGATGGTCCTTGGCCTAGATCTGACAATGGAATTAAATCATTAAGAATTCTCAACATGACTGAGACCTGACCAATGTAAAGAACCAACTAAAAGCGGTATTCGAATTTGGAAAATAAAAAGCAACAGTTAGAAAAGTTACACGCAGAACTTAAGGGATTTAAGACTAAAAACAAAACCCTTAAGGCTGAGAACCAAGATTTAAAGAACCCATCTAATAGAGAACCAACCCCATCTAAAGGAGTATGTATGGGGTGCAGACCAGGTTACCTGAGGATACAGCAGAGGGGAAAAAAACAGCAAAATATACAGGGGCACAAACCTTCCTCAGAATCAGACTCAGGGTCCTCAAGCGACTCTAGTGAGGACAGCGACACTGCAGAAGGAACTTTTGATCTAAGACTTGCACCTTTAAGGAGAGGCTAGGTCAAGATCAAGTCTGAGACAGCTACAATGGCAAGTGGAAAAACCATTAAAGAGGGCCAGTACGTCTATCACCACTTACACAAGCCGGCAAACAGGGAGAAAATTGATAAGTGGTTTGAAGAATTGCCAAAACCTAAGAAAGGGGGCATGGAGACCTGAGATCAATTAATCCATCTCAAAGCTATCTACCAACTCGGGGTAAATTCAGATTATAACCATAATGGTGCCTGAACAAGTGGCAAGGAGTCTACAATGGGAGGAGGAAACAGCTCTAAGTGAAGACAAACAAAAACTAGATTCAGGATGGGCTGCCATCAAATGATATCTACAGATATTCGGCCCCTCCAAAACGGACTGGGGAAGAATAGTGGCCTGTCAACAGAGAGGTACCAAAGAGGTCTGGGAATATGACAAAGGGTTTAGGGCTGTGTGGAATATTCAGAAATAGACAACGATGGACCCGAACAAATAGATGGCAGTATTTTCGCAGCTATGAAAGCTGCATTTGTCGCTGGCCTAAAGTCAGACTTGGCGAAGATGGTAAGACTACACTTGCCAGAATGGGACAAAGTTGGAACAACTTGGGTCGAGATAACCAAATAGATCAGGACATGGGAGCTGAAGTCTGCACCCTGCAAGCAAGAGAGAGACCCGAGGATAGGTGCGGGCCCTGCAAAGGGAGGTTACCAGGAAAATGCCACCACTGTGGAAAAGAAGGTCGCTGGGCAAAAACATGCCATGCCAAGCAACGGGCTAAAGGACGTCAGGGACACCATCAGTCTCAGCCTTGATCTGAAGAAGTAGAACGTTTGGAGAAGTTTAGCCGTTCACCGCAGAGCAACAAGATGTGTTGCTAGCCACAGCAGCAGGTACACCAATCCATAACAGGGAGAAATCTGAGACTTATTGGAAGCCATACAGTTGCCCCGAGAGGTACCCATTTTGAAATTCAAGGCCCATACGAAGGAAGACATCAAGAAAGCAAATGGAAATGCCCTAGCCGGTCAAGGAAATCAGAGAGGCTGCCTCACAATCCACCTGATTGGATGAATCAATCCCGATGTATAAACTGAGAGCACTTAGTCTGACACAAGATCTGTAGAAGATGCAAGAAGAGTGTACATGACTGAACATGGATCGAGTTTGGAATGAAGTTATGGGAAGACAATATATGGAGGTAAAGAGACACCAAGAAGCCGGTCGCACCTCAGGCACTGATGCCCTTTCCAGCACAGCAGATACATTTGTAGGGACACCTGGCCCCACAACAGATGACAGCACGGTTCCAGAAAAGCTGGTGGGGACAAGGATTCAAGAAACACTCCCGGCTGGTAGCAGACCATTGTGTGGTCTGTCAGAAAAACAATCTGGAACCCAACACGGTAATGTCCCTGCTAAGGTACTCTGCACTGGTGGGACTATTCCCTGGATTCACAAATCGACTATATATCTCTCCCTTCATGTCAAGGATACAATGATGTATTGGTCATTGTGGACAGATTCTCTAGATGGATAGAGGCTGTCCCGGCAAGACGATCCACCGCCAAAGACACAGCTGAGGTTTTATGTTAGGCCTACTTCCAGATGGGAAGTCCCAAACAGTACTGAGTCCGATCAGGGAACCCACTTCACAAGTGTAGATGTTTAATCATCTACAGATCTCTATAAGGAGATCTGTAGATGATTAAACACCACTGGAATTTACACTGTCCTTCTCACCCACAATCACCTGGACAAATGGAATGAATGAACCGAACTCTGAAAGATCGGCTTGCTAAATACCACCAAGAAGGAATGCCATAGCCCCAGGCAATACCAATAATCCTATGCAGCATCAGAACAACCCCCTGTAGGCTCACAGCCTGAGTCCATTTGAAGTAATAAACTGGAAGACCAATATCCTTGCCTGGAACTATTGACTTGCAAGAAGCTGATTGCCATTTGATGAGTGACACTTTGTTGGACTATTGTAAAAACCTGACAAATGTTATCAGTTCTGTTCCCCAACAGGTGTCTGCAGCATAAGGTGACCCTCCTGAAGGCATTCTTAACATAGTCCCAGGAAATTGGGTCTATGTGAAGAAACTACAGTGGGAACCTCTGGGAGACAAGTGGGAGGGTCCATTTCCAGTGTTGCTGATGATTCCAGTGGCTGTGAAAGTCCAAGGGAAGAAGATCTGAATTCATACATCACATGTGAAGAGAGCTCCCAGTGGCTCCAAGTAAAAGACATTTGTTCTTTTTAATTGTTAAATGTTTAAACTCAGTATGATGTTGTTTTGTATGTTAAGCATTTATCTATTCCCAGCCTGCCAGTCCTTTGCACCTGAGGAACTAAAACAAGTGACCAAAGAGTTACAGGCAAACACTTTCGCGTACATGGCCTACACCTACGTCAAGAGAGTAAATGTTTCCAGCTGTTGGGTATGTGCGCATATAGAAAAGGGCAGTATTCCACTGAGATCTTTTCCCTTTAATGAGACTGAAACAGCAGAATGGCTAATCAGAAGTAAAAGGACTAATGCATCTTCCGTAGCAACCTTAGGTGGGGGAGCAGGGAGAAAAGCTTGAGATGGGGCAGGCTACATCCTGAATTCATTAGTTGGATGGTACCAGCCCAATTACAATACAACCTGTGAACTACCATCTGTAGTCCTCACCAATACCTCTGGAATAGGGAGGCCACAGGATCAGTCTATCTAGTTAGGAACCAAATTGGAGGACAAGGGTTGGGGTATAGTAATTTCAACAGTATCTGTAATCTGTCCATGGTAGCAACTCTCACATCCAGCCAGTAGGAGTGTGGAAATTGTCAGGCATTCTCAATAAAACCAGTGGGAGCCCTTGGCAACCTGAGAATGATTTGATCTTCACTCAGAAACTCAGGAACTTTACAGCCTATAACGTTACCCACTTTATTTGCGGCTACAAGGCCTATCCCTGGCTAAACAGATCCTGTAAGAAGTCTCATAACACCAGGTTAAAGTCCAACTGAATAAACCTGTTGGACTTTAACCCTGGTGTTGTGAGACTTCTTACTGTGTTTACCCCAGTCCAACACTGGCATCTCCACATCCCGATCCTGGACAGGTTCTTGTTATCTGGGGTACGTTCTACTCTATATTCGCTTCTGAGCAATTACAGAAATGGAGCGATTTCTTCGCTATCCTGTTTTCTTGATATGGAACTGCAAAACTGGCAAGGGAGTCCATCAATGTAGTATCTGTCCTGAAAAAGGTGACCAATGACAGTGCTAAAGCCCTAGGTGAAATGAATGCTGAAATTTGTACCATAGCCTTGCAAAACAGGGATGGCACTCAACTACGTCCTGGCTGAACAAGGAAGCACCTGTGCCTTAATTGGGATTGAGTGAGACAAATGCATAGCTGTCAGTTCAGAAAATATCACCAATTTGGCTGGACACATTAAAAACAAAGTCGAAGAACAGAAACAGCCCCCACCCTCCACCTTATGAAGCTGGGCGACTGGTTGACTTAATTCAATTGGAAACTCCATGGTGCAAGGACTTGTATTACTTTTTGTTATTCTTGTAATGATTTACCCCATGATCTTATTTCTTAAATGCACGTATAACCGTTTAATGACAATGGAGAAGGGTAAATCAGTGATGATGATGACTGTGAAGGGAATGGGTAGCAAACCATTCCCGCAGCTGAAGTAAGTTTCATATATTTGATTCAAAATGGTTACGTCGAATCAAAGGAGGAAATTGTAGGATCCTCTGTTTGGTTTGCCCCCATTAAAATACTTCATTTTACTGTATATCTGCCTAATATAACTCATTGTGCTATGTTTTGAAGCTAACTTAAGCTAATTTGGTTATATCAGCTTGGAATTCTGGGTTTAGCTTAGAAACTTGGCTACATTTGAAAATGCAATGTTAAGCAGGAATGATAGGCTTTCCAATGAGGTAAACAAGCAATATGGTCACAGCTGTGAATTGCTTTTTGAAAGTTACAGACATTGGTTTGTACTGTTTGTACCCAGTAATTTCATTAAATAACGTAAGAAGTTATAACGCTCTGTATAACTGTATGTTTTCAGTTCAGTTGCTGTTTGAATGCTGTACGAGCTTTTGAGTCAAGATCTCTCTCTCTTCGCTCTCTCTCTCTTCACTCTCTCTCTCTCTTACCAATAAATTAATCTCTTTTGCTTTCTGTAAAATGCTTATTCTAAAGATGCTTAACAAAGTTTCTACTTTGAACCAGTCATGCTCAAGTTTATTCTGAAGAAGAAAAGGTACCCTACATTTGGTAACAGCCAGGCCAGGACTTTCAGTCGTCCAGCTATCGACTGTCATGGAGGTCATAAATTCTGCAACAGACGTTAGATTTAGAATACTTTGTTCCTGTGTTTATGCTCATCATTTTTCAAAGGTCAAGAAACTGCACATTTTTGTAAATTAACTGAAACTGGTCCAAATCTGGCATTCTTCGTAATGGTTTATTTGAACTGATGTTGATTTTTCTCCTTACTCTCTCATTGCCTCTGAGAAATACAAATACCAAAGAGGCACGTAGTACAATGCTTTGGATCTCAAAAACTGCAGTGCTATCTAGCTAGAAGTTAGATAGTTCCTACGTTATACTGACACCTCCTCCATTCACATAATCTGCTGGGAAAGGTGAAAGAAACCCAAGGTCAATAGCGGAAAACAAACTCTGGGAGACACCTCTCTGTCTTCCTCAGGCGATTGTAGTCAGTCCAAACGTCAGCAGGGATTGGAGGCTGGGGTATGGGGGCAGGGGTTGGACCTTGTAGAGGTTTACTGGAGGGAGCTGGTGGGTCAGGAGAGCAGGGGTTGGGCCTATCGAGACGGTGGGATCTGATCAGATTTGCAGGGGGTAAAAGCAGTGGGGGGAGCCAGCATGCAAATGGGGAGTTCTGTCAGGTCAGGTCTGTGGGGGAGGGTTCGTGGAGTGTTAGTGGGGTGTGGGGAGGAGATGGGGAAACCATGGGGATGTGGTTAGTAGGGGTGGGGTAGTTGGGGGCTGGATGGAGCCCTTGGGGAGGGGTTTGGAGATGTGGGGATGTTGGTTGCGGGGGTGAAGTTCCATGGCTGGCAGAGGGACTGGGGTTCAATCTGTATCTTTACAATAGTTAGCCAGAAATTAAGAGAGGTTTTAATTCATCTAAGTTTTTCAGAGCAACTGTTGTTGTAACACAGTCGGAACCATCGAAGGTTTACGGTTTAAACCACTTTGCAGCACAATAGCCCAGAGGAAGCTTATGCTTCTGCGCAATTACCATGCAAACCCTTACCTGGAATATTCCAAGAGGGATTCCCCAGTGCATCTTGAGGTTCCCTTAATCCAAGGCTGGGGAGCTTAGAAGCTACAGCCCATTGTATCAGCTCTCTGCTCCAGTAATACTGCCCAGGAATTCCTGGAGTATGCACAGGCTCATTGAGACAGAAGATAGATTCCTTGTGTTCTGCTCCAGTTTCCTCATCATCTCAATATTAAGCACCTAAGCAGAGAAAATCTGAAAAGACTTAGTGTTAGGGCTTGACTCCCAGTCCTCCACAAAGTGCAGAATCTCCACAGATCTTAGAAACAACCTGAAGAGTCAGTGAGGTGGCTCGGCAAACAATGATGAGAGAACATTTCGGAAGTGGGAGATAACTATGGAAACGGATTACTTCAACAAATTCCATATAGCATAACATAACTGCTTCCAGTCTGGAATTTACACCATAACTCTAACTCAGCAATCTCTGTCTCCAGGCCTCTGAGCAGATTAGTCTTAGTAGATACTGTCTCAGCTAAAAGAAGATGACAAAAAATACTTTGAAGAAGACCCCAGTCTGGAAATCCAATTCAAGTGCTTCTGCTGAAGGCAGATTAGGTTGACTTTTAATTCTCTTAAACTCCAAGAGTTCCCTCCAGCATCTAAGCTTTCAGATGCTTCATTCAAAGGCTTGGTTTCAGACATGCATGAAGTCTGCAGACTCTGTCATTGATCTCTATTGGATCTGTCACATTGTCGCCTGCAGGAGTGTTAACAGCTGGAACTCGGCATGCACTTGCCACTGTACCTAATTGGTATGCGAGTAAACCACACATTTTGTCCTCGTGTTGATAATTGCATTGCTTCACCCAGAGGAGGGAAAATTCAACCTTCTGGAAGAGGCAGACATTAGCCTTTTCTCAGATGGCTTCTTAAAAAACTATCACGGGCAGGGAGGGAAGTTGAGACTTTTCCATCTGTTCTGCTTCTCAAGTTGGTGATAATACACTAACTGCTTTAATTTTTAATTCAAACCTAATTTGGTTTCAACTACAGCAACATACCAATCACAAAGCTAAATGTCGGCATAAATAAGTGAAACCACAGAAAGAAGCTTTCCTCCAGTCAAACTTTACATGCCATGCAGTTAGTAACATACTGAGAAATTGTTTGATGTGTAATGACAATCAATGAAAATAAAGGCAACTTAATTTTCTCTGAACCACTGGTACTTCTGCTCTTCCATAAGTAACTGTTACTGCATTAATTAAATTGTAAATCTAGTCAGTACATAGAATATAAAAGAGTTTACATTGATTCAAGGTCAAACCGACCTACATTGGTAATTAAGATGAAAATATTTATTTTAGTTTGAAATTATACACATATTTTTCATCAGATCAAATCGGTGACAATATTTTACTCTAAACATTGGGTGGTTACTCACTTTTAGATTTTTCAGTCACTGTTCTTCAATGAAAACTAAACCTCATATTCTATAGTATGGTAAAATAAACAGTTTGAAAAACCACTGATCTTAAAAAAAGACACAGGCAGGAGCCACAGAATCATATACAAGACATTGCCAAATCGGGGTCATATTTAGTCCTTCTAACCAGAGAAGGCATTTTACACTCATGATGTGTCAAAGACCTCATAAAACTACACTATTATGGATTAGTCTGGGTTAATGTTGCAATTACATTATAGAATCATAGAAGCCCTACAATAGAGCAGGAGGCCATTCAGCCTATCGAGCCTGTACCAACAACAATCCCACTAAGAACTTATCCCCATAAACCCATCTATTTACCCTGCTAATCATTCTGACACTACATTGGCCAACCCACCTACCCTACACATTTTTGTCTTATTATTATATATTAATAATTGGCTTGATAGAAATGTGATTGTTTGCCTGTGAATCATAATCTTGTGGATTGCGTGGTGCAGTGGATTAAACACTGGCCTTTTCGCCTCTGGGTTCTGGAATCAAGTTTAGCTCAGATTGATGAGATGACGTAATGGCCCAATGTGATACGAATTTATACAATTTCATTCTAGTTCTGAGGTGCAAGTCCAACTCCACTGGCTATTAGATTTCTGTAAATAAAGACCAAGATAGGAAAGAATAAAGGAATATAAAAGCAGACAATGCTGGAGCCAGAAAAGTTAATTGTTTCTCCCTCCTCAGGTGCCAGATCTTCTGAGTATTTCCAGTAGGTTGTATTTTCATTTCAGATTTCCATCATCTGTGTTATTTTACTTCTGAATAAAGAATAAATGTGGAGATGTAAAGAATAAAGACGGGGAGAAAGGAAGCAAAAGGAGAGAGTAACTGAGCAACTCAATGGACAGGATTTTACAGCCTCACTCGTCCTGAAACTGTAAAATCTTGCCTAAAGTCAATGGATCTTTCTACGGTCCATCCCTCACCAACTCCCATCGCGGGCAGGGCAGTAATACTCCGACCAGTGGCTGTAGAAACATCATGACAACAATAGAGGAAAGGCCCAGGTAATTGGGACGTTGAAAGAGTAATTGTAAGTTACTTGACCTTTTGCAGGGCAGATGTAAAAGAATGAGGTTGGAAGAGGGTAGGTGGAGAGAATTCAAGGCAGCACAATGGCAGTGGTTAGCACTGCTACCTCAGGTCACTGTCTGTGTAGAGTCTGTATGTTCTCTCTGTGTCTGCATGGGTTTCCTCTGGGTGCTCCGGTTTCCTCCCACAGTCTGAAAGACGTGTTGATTAGGTGCATTGGCCATGCTAAATTGTCCCTCAGGTGCTGGCGTGTGACAATTAGGGGATTTTGAAAGTAACTTCATTGCAATGTTAATGTAAGTCTACTTGTGACACTAATAACCTTAAATGAACAGAGATGGCCTTGTCATTGATTGAAACTATGTGAGCAGAGACTACAAGGCCAGCAATATGGGTAGAAAATGTTACATGAAGATAGGAAAGTAGCGAATTCAACAGAGAGCATTGAGATTGAGATTTAAGTCATAGGGAACAAGGAGTCACTCAGTGCTCAGATGAGAAAGGAGGGAAGATATCTCAGGGAAAAAAAATCATAGTGTAGTTTGAGGATGCAGATTGCAGGAAGTGTATCAGGTTCAAGGTGTTGACAGTCAGGAATTAAGTTTCAGTGAAAACTACATACAAATGCATTCATTTGCAACTGAACCTTATTTGTAAATGAATAGACAGTCTGGAGGAAAGTGTGGATAAATATATAGTGAATGAATAACTTTAAGATGTCCAATTCAATTAAAAATATATTCATAGTCTAATCTTATTTCTGTAACAAAACTCAATTCTTCTGACTTGGTAGTGAGTACTGACTTAACAACAAAATATATAGCAATCTCCTGATGCAGAAGCCAATTACAAGTGCAGTTAGAATCACAGAATTGTTACAATGCAGAAGGAGACCATTTCACTGGTTGAGTCCATATAAGTCTGCATTGATGTCTTTGACCAGAAATCTTCGTCCAAAGATGTTTGCGCTCCATGTTCTTACTACCCATTTCTGAGCTCAAGATGCTGGTCCACCTCATAAGCCATGGTCAGGTTGTGACAATGCAAAAGCCTCCCACACCGGTGAGTACTGGAGGGCTCCTCAAAAGCAGTTGAGACAGCAGAAGTGTTCAGCATCCCAATTTGTTCGATAGTAATCCTCATAGCAGCTGTCACCTGGGCAAGGTCCCCAATTTATTACCTTCTATCCTCTCTGTGAGAACTATCTCAGCAAGAACCACGGTGGCACAGTGGTTAGCATTGCTATCTCACAGCGCCAGGGCTCAATTCCCAGCTTGGATTACTGTCTGCAGACTCTGCATGTTCTCCCCGTGTCTGTGTAGTTTTCTCTGGGTGCTCCAGCTTCCTCCCACGGTCTGAAAATTGTGCTGGTTAGGTGCATTGGCCATGTTAAATTCTCCCTCAGTGTACCCAAACAGGTGTTGGAGTGTGGCAACTAGATTTTCACAGTAACTTCATTGCAATGTTAATGTAAGCCTATTCGTGACTTGTTGAATTCTGGAGTGGTAATCCCAAATTGTTATATCCCCTGGGTGATGAGGGATTAACTGGCTCCCTTTCCTTATTCAACCCCCGCACAAGATTAATTTAAAAAGGATTCCTCCTTTTGAGAGTACCTTTTCCCAGTCCCAATATATTTATATCTAAAAAGAATTAATTTAACCATGCTCCTTGAGTTGAAGAGTAAGCTGATGAGCTACTAAAATATGAATAAATAGTAAAATGCATGCACACATATTATATATATACACACAGATTAGCAATGAAAAGTGAGTCCAAATATAAGTTCACAAAAGAGTCTTTGGATGAGATTTTCCAGCCATGCTCGCCCCGAAACTGGAAAATCCCATCCAAGGTCAATGGGCCTTTCCATAGTCCGCCCCTCGCCCGCTCCGATTCCCACATTGAGCGGAACAGGAGAATTTAGCCCTCTGACTTGTCCATGAGGAGTAAATAGTGAAATGTTGTGGTTGTTTTGGTTCACGATTCCAGTAGCACTGGCTTCAACAGTTGAGTAGTTGGTTTGGAGATTCCAGCGTTCTGCATTTTAACTGAGGAGTTATCCTGCTTTTTTTTTTCTCAATTGTGGCTTTGCTGACTTGATCTGCTTCCAACAATCAGAGACAGCAAGAGTTTTATTTTACCAGTCAGAGCATGGGGGAGCTCTCGCTTTTTCATTTCTGTACCATACATTTTGACACACCAGCACCGGTCCCCTCAGATCAGGTTTTCAGTTGTCATTTTACCTCAGTCTTCAGTGTATTCCTGGAAAGGGAAGATCTCCAAACAAGTCTGGGTCATAACTTACAGGATATCATTCCTGTGGGGGTGATAAGCAGCTTCCATTATCTCCACAGGCTTCAAAAGAGCTACAACTATTTGTAAGTGTTCCAGCAGGAATACAAGACTTTCACTACTAAGGAGTATTGAGCAAAAAGGCAATGCTTGAAACCATAAGTGATGACAAAAAACAATGTTTAATGAAATAATTAATTTGAAGCTTTTTTTTTGGCAACGTTAAAGCTCGTTTTTAATAAAAGTAGAGCACAAAATGAACCAAGGAAAATACTAGTTAAAATACTCAATTCAAAAGCTTGAGGTGATTTACAGCTTATTAACAAAGAAAAATAAGCAGTAAAACATTCCTGAAATACGCATTTGCATAGGTCCTGCCTAACTTTGCATATCTTTTATTTAAACAACAAAATTTATTTTCTTCAATGTACAAGGCATTAATTAGTAATTGCACAGAATGATTGAAAAAAGAACAGACTGTTAGTTCATAAAAATATATTTATTTTCTTTTAAATTTACAAGAAATTCTGCAACTTTATTCCCTTTGATGAGCAACCTGATGATAAAAAATGTATTCTATATGAAATTAGTGCAGTTCCACTGGGCTACACTGAATGGAGGAACTGGTGCCCTGGTTCTTAGTCTTATGTTAAAAATTTATGGTAAAAGTGAGTTTTTTTTACATGTTCTCTAGAAGTTACAGAAAAGCAGAGGCAATTACTCCATTAACGGAAGAATTTTTGTGGCATGTAAGCAGCAAAAGAAATAGAATAATTCAGCACTACATTTAAAAAATAACGCAGGCAAATTTAAGTTTTACATGCAGATTAAATTTGGTTTTTGCCTGGTATGCATCAGGATGTTAAGAAGGATAGCTCTGAATGTAACATTACTGTTCGAACAATATATCATATAATTATTATGTAAATGCAGATGCTTGTACTTGTCCTCCTCACCTACAACTTTTAACCACGGCATTTTAAAGAATTCTTCTTGTGGTGCAAGGATCACTGGTAAGACCAAGCACTTTTTGCCCATCTCCAACTTTCCTACAACAGGAGGTGGTGAGCCACTCAAAATTGAATGGCCTGCTAGGTCTGGAGTCACAATGTGTGACTCCAGACAATGTGTAAACTGTGTGTGCTGTTATACGTTCTGTCTGAGGCCAGAACTCTCCATTCACCTGATGAAGGGGCAAACCCTGAAAGCTTGTGAGTTTACTATCAAATAAATTGGTTGGACTTTAACCTGGTGTTGTGAGACTTCTTTCTGGAGTCACACACAGGCTCATTAGTGAGCCTGGTGGGTTTTAATGACAACCCAATAGTTTCATGATCATTATTAACTGAACTAGCATTTTATTCCAGATTGAATTGAAATTAAATTCCCCCAGCTGCTGAGGTGGAATTTAAATTCATGTCTCTATAGCATTAGCCCAGGCTTCCAGATGAATAATCCAGTAACATTACCCCAGTACTACTATACACTACTTAATTCTTTTATAATATATTTTTCATAGTTATTACTTTTGACCTAGTTTTCTTGAAAGGGGGCTTAACTAACTAGAAAAGCTTTACAGTCAAGGAGCAACAGGACTCCAAGTAGCACAATGCCAGACTATGTACAGTTATCAAAAAAGTACCAGACAAGTAAAATCTTTCCCAGCAAGACAGATTTGCTACAGTGTTCAAAAACAGAACCAGACCTAATTAAGGAAACAACTAGAAGAATCCTCAAAACTTAGGGGCAGATTGAATATTTGCTTTGGGACCAAGGGCAACACAGAGCATTTCTACTTCTCATTGCTACAGTTAAAAAAAACACAATGCTGATTTTCATCCCATGATGCTAAATAAAAATGTAATACATTTATTTATGAGTGTATTGTGTATTTTGGAGTGCCTGCACTGAAACTACAGTAGGTAATCTCTCAATTATGGCTGGACCAGGCTCATGGTATTGAGGTAGCTGCTTAATTCCAGAATCCGTGCTAATTGCTTCTTCTCCCTTCTTCAAAAGCTTCAACATTTCCTGAACGCTAAGCTTGAAGACCAATCGTGGATCTACAGATGGTAAGGAAGGGCAACTACAATCTTCTCGTAGCTTGACAGCCTGAAAGAAAATCAGAAAGCAGAATATAATTTATACAATGTTTAAAGTTGGCCACTTAGATTCAGCATCCATGAATAGTTATATCCTGAGTACTGAAAGCAGTGTCTGTAAGGGTTTCTGCTTTGATGACAGAATTTTTCACTTTTTTTTATAATTTTCACACCCTTCTACCTTATTCGCCTTTTCTTTCCCAGCAGTGTTAAGTACATGTACATTTTAATAAGCACCCTAATTGGGCAACATCAAGTGATCAACTTTCACACAAAGTTGCTACTTTAAATTGCATGGAAATCATCAGAAAAACAAAAAGTAATCTATCACAAATAAACAAAGGTTGGAAATCAATTCTTTTAGAAGACAAATCGTCAGATGACTTTGATTTGTTTTGTCACGTATTAGTATACAGTGAAAACTATTGTTTCTTGCACTTATAGGGAAGGAAAGGGGAGAGTGCAGTATATAGTGTTACAGTCATAGTTGGGGTGTAGGGAAGAGCAACTTAATGCAAGGTAGGTCCATTCAAGTCTGATGACAGTAGGGAAAAAGCTGTTTTTGAGTTGGTACATGACCTCAAACTTTTGTAATTTTTCCCAATGGAAGAAGGTGGAAGAGAATATATCTGGGGTACCTGGGGTGCTTGATTATGCTGGCTGCTTTTCTGAAGCAGTGGGAAGTGTAGGAAGTGTCAATGGATGGGAGACTGGTTTGTGTAATGGACAGGGCTTTATTCACGACTCTTTGTAGTTTTTATGCGGTCTTGGACAGAGCAGGAACCATGCCAAGTTGTGAAACAAGTAAAAATAATGTTTTCTATGGTGCTTCTGAAGAAGTTGGTGAGAGTTATAATGGAGATGCCAAATTTCTTCAGTCTCCTGAGAAAGTCGAGGCTTTGGTGGGCTTTAACTATAGCATCCGCATGAAGGGACCAGTACAGGTTGTTGGTATCCGGACAAGTAAAAACCTGAAGCTCTAGACCACTTCTACTTCGCCCCTGATGTACATGGGGGTACGCTCTCCATTACGCTTTCTGAAGATGATGACTATCTCTTTTGTTTTGTTGCTATTGAAGGAGATTATATTGTTGTTGCATCAGTTCACCAGATTCTCAATCTCTATGGAGAATAGACGAGTAGACAAGTGCGATTGGCAAGACCAGAAGCGGACGTGACATTCGCTCCTGCCTAGGACTGACTTCTGACAGCAATTTCACACGCTGACTGGTCAATTAACTGATGGCCAGCACAAAATGTGCATTGAGAGAGGCTCAGCGCTGCTGGGGGGTGGTTCAGGAAGAAGATCGGCGCAGAACGAATGAGGGTGTGGGCAGGAGGTTTAAAATGAGCTCCCTGAAAGATGACAATTGTTGTGGAACTGCCTCAGGGAAGTGCTCTGATTTTTCAAGGGTCATATGACTTTTTGGATATATTGAGTGGAATTTTCCCATCCCACACACCATGGAACTTGTAACACGCAAGGGGAGGAACATGTAAAGGTCGTTGACCTCAGGTGGGATTTTCCGATCTTATGGCAAGTGCCGTCTGAAAAACCTGCCCATTGTGTCTGCAATACGTCACCCGCATCTGGAGCCACTGCCTGTGTGAGATGGGAATGGCTGGAGCCAGGCAGCACCTCCTGATTTTCTGACAATGCCAGTAGGTATTGCTAGAAGCAGTCAGTGCACAATGGGAGATATTGCTGTTTCGAGATAGCAAGCGGAGGACATCACACTTAACAAAGAAGGCATGGAACGGAAGTGGCAACTCTAGTCAGTGGATAAGATGTAGTGCAAAGGACCTGGATCCAGTGCAGGAAGAGGTTCTGTGCTTTGCCAGGGTGAATACTGATTACAGATGTAACCATGGAGAGATGTGTTTGTATGTGACATTTGTTGAGGCACGCATGTGTGAAATGCCCAGCTTAAATTGACACATATTCCTCTGCCATCAAAGATGATATGTGATCATACTGAGTGGTTGGAATGAATGTAAAAGTTATTTGTCACAATTTGATGGGCAACTGAACCTTCATCTTTGGTGGCGGGGAGGCTGGTATGTTCTGGTATGTAGATGGAGGCTCATGAGCACACTTACGTTGTGACAGAAGGAAAGGAGTCACAATGTAGGAAAGCAAGGATGAATGGGGAGATGTCATGTCCCCAGCCTGCTGATATCAAGTCAGGTGGAGGAACAGATCCTCAAAATGGCATGCAAACGTGGAATCAGGTCCACTGGTCACTAAGAAGAGGTCTTGGAGGAGGGTAGGAGTCCAGTGGATGCTGGTAAGATGTAAATGTAAATAGGAAGAAATTAGGAAATAGGAAGACAGTAAATGTGGTCCATTTGAGGTAGAGACAGGTGAAGGGTATGATTTATTTGAATCACTACGCTGCCAAATAATTTACCAATTCTTGTTCCATGCTATTATACAACCTCAAATCCCATGAGTCCCAATTTTATGTAATAACCTATTGTGTGGCATCTTATCAAATGCTTTGTGCAAATTCAAATACACTACACCTGCTGGCTTACATTTACTTGTGACAACTTCAAGCAAATTTCACTTTTATATATCTGCTTAGTCATATTATGACTTCCTAAGTGCGCTGTTATCATATCTAATAATGGATTCTAACATTTTTCTATCACCTATATTCAGCTAACTGACCTATTCTTGCCCATTTTCTCTCACCCTCCTTTCTTAAATAGTAGGGTTACATTTGCTATCCTCTAATCCTGGAAACTATTCTAGAATCTAAAGGAATTCTATAAAATCAAAGCCAATGTATCCACTATAACTGCAGCTACCTCTATAGATTGCCAGATGCAGGGAATTTATTACTGTTTAGTCCCATTAATTTCTCCAGTACTATTTATTTTCTTATACTAATTTATACTTGCTTGATCCTTGGTTTCCCCATTATTTGTTTTTTTTAATCTTTTACTCTGAAGACAGAATAAAAATATTTGTTTAATGACATTATTATTTCCTTATTACCTCATTATAATTTCACCTGTCTCTACCTCAAATGGACCACATTTACTTTCTTCCTATTTCCTAGTTTCTTCCTATTTACATTTACATAGAAATATACACAATCTCTTTTCTCCTTCCACATCAATTCTTTGCTCCTTCAATGAATTATAAAATCTTCCCAATTCTCAGGCTTATGACTCTTTTTGGCACTGTTATAAGCCTCTTCCTTTAATGCACAGTAAATCCCTGTTTGACATTTCCCTCTTTTGAGTCGTTCTGCTTTAAAGTCGCACAGTTTTTGGGGCTGGCATTTCCAATTTATGTCTTCACTTGTGATTTTACATTGTTTCACACCACGACAAGTGACCTAATCAGTGCCATTCTGAAGCAAGTGCGAGGAGAGGCGTTGGGACCGCACGTGAAGAAATTTGATTTGTTTTAAAACTTTGCAATAAACTTCTCCATGAAGAATATCCAAAGAGTTTTTTTTAACAAGGAAGAAGTTAAGCCTGGGTTGCTTGCTTCACTGCAGAAGAGATCAATATCTTGGCTCTGCAAACAGATTTTAATTTTGAAGCCCCATAAATGTCCCTGTGAAGATTTACATTGTTTAAAGTTTATTTATCAGTGTCACAAATAGGCTTACATTAACACTGCAATGAAGTTACTGTGAAAATCCCCCAGCCATCACACTCTGGTGCCTGTTCGTGTAAACTGAGGGAGAATTTAGCATGGCCAGTGCATCTAACCAGCATGTCTTTCAGACTGTGGGCGGAAACCACAGCACCTGGACGAAACCCAGGCAGACATGGGAAGAATGTGCAGACCCAACACAGACAGTGACCCAAGCCAGGAATCAAACCCAGGTCCTTAGCGCTGTGAGGCAGCAGTGCTAACTGCCGTGCTGTCCTAGTGGTGAGGCAGACCGGCCTGTTGAAAGTCTGTGAGAGAGAGATATTTTTATACAGGTAAAATTGCTTTCCGTGTCACACAGCTTGTTTGGATTGAAAAGGCAGGATGCAGTACTTACCCTTCAGGAACCTGACTGCAATGTTCCAATTAACTCTGGGACCCTGCATCTAGCTCTTGATAAACAAAAATCAGCTAGATAGGCATTAAGCTGAAAGTGCAGAAGGGAAACATTATAGGCTGAATTTTACACAGGACCTCCATCATCGCTGCCCGTAGGTAGCTTGCCCTCCCTTTCCCACCCACCCATGGACCTGTCACACATATTATGATGGTTGGGCAAGGCAGCAGGCAGCTTGCACGCTCCTGGGCTGATTGAGGTCCTTAAGCAGCCAAGTCGTGGTCACTTTGAGGCCTTGTTCTGCCTTGCCAATAATTTTATGAGGTGATGGGGAAGGCACAATGAATATTCTGGCAGTTGTCTGGGATGGGACTTCCTCCTGGAGTCAAAGGAAAAGACTTTCCCTGTTCACCATTAAAACCCGTAATTTATTTGAAGTAGAATGTTGTTGGGGTTTTTGTTCAGAGAAGAGGAATTCAAACTAACCTAATTTGATTGTCCTCTTGCCTAACAACTATTTATTTTCATCAAGACCAAACAAGTGGATTTTTCAGTGAAATCAGACAAACCATTAAATGTGCTGGCTACGAACCAACTAAACAAATGCAAATTAGATACACACCAAAAAAATCTTTTCTATGGGTGTCAATCAATCAACAAGATACCATATTATTATGGAAATCAGTAGAAATAATTGTGTTCTAATTATGCTGACAGTGATTTACGGTGCCTGGAACATGATTACAGCAGTGTGGTTAAATCATACTGTCAGCACACTTCGAACTTCCAAGAGTCTTTTTCTTGTTCAGTTCAGTGTAGAAAAGAAAGTGTCTAAACCGAAATGTTGCTGTTGTCAAATGCTATTTTTCACACGTTGGTAATGATGCCACTCAGACAGCAGGATGCTATAACTGGCTGTTAAGGCTCTCAAAAGTGCATGGTGCCTCTTCAGTTGTTGCCAGATAACCACATTAACTCTGCAGATCAAGAAGCACTGTTACATCTCTCCCTGCCTTATCATTTTTGTGGCAAGAATTTTGGAAAGATCTATATTTAAATAGATTTTGAAGAAGTCCAATATCTTGTTATTTTCCCCAAATCTCTCTCAAGTGAGAAATGAAACCCCGGCTAGTATTTAAGTAAATCTTTCAAAGGGTTGTTAGTTGTATGACCTCTGTTTGTAAGGATACTTAGCAACTTGTGCAGGCAAGCTAATATCGGCAGTAACTAATCTGCGAGGGTGGGGCAGGGGGTCATGCATTGTGGGAGAGCTATTTTGTTGCACAAACATTAAAAATGAATTAGAAAACTTGCCAGCCAATTTTAATTTGATCAACAGTTTCGACCAATTCTGAATGATATTTCTTGATCTTTGTGTCAGCTTAGTCAATCATGGGAAATGAAGAAGAAATACTGCAGGGTGGTAACGTTAACTTTCTAGTTCCTTTCTCACTGTACCATTACATGGGCAAAAGCTAACAGCATGATGTGGGATTCACTTTTTTCAGCTATGGTTTGTCATTGGTAAAACTTGAGCTTTGCTGTTAGGAAAAGAGGTGGCTGAAACATGATAAAAAAAATTAAACTGCTTCAAAATATAATCAAACCTAACCTGGAATATTATCTGCCAATGCAGCAAAAGAATGTGTGCATAGTTTAAACTAGTAATGGCTTCTTTTAGGGCTTAGGTTAGGAAATTCTTCATGCAAAGAGTGATAAATGTGTGAATTAAACTTAAAGTAATAGAGAAGGTACAAAATGAAAACAGAAATGTTGGAAATACTGAGGAGATCTGGCAGCCTCTGCAGACAGAAAAAGTCCATAACTGTACTGGCTGATCCTGATAATTGGAGCATTTCAGATCTCCAGCATCAGCGGTTTTCTGCTTTTCCAGGAGGTACAAATCCTTGAATCATTTAATGAACAACGGATACTGTAAGTGGATGAACCTTAGGGTCTCTCTTGACAGATGAATTAAAATGGGCCAAATGACCTTTTCAATCCATGATAATTTTGGGATTAGCAATGTGGAGTCTAAATTGTTTGAAGGAGTAGAGAGAACTCTGAAAAGCTTTCATAACTTTTATTGCTTTCAAAGAGAAACGAGTTAAATTAACTTATTTAATCTAACTAAACTCGTTTTTAATTTTGCTGCTTATTTATACAGTTTTCAACTGTCATTGTGATATTTACTATTAGTCAGAGAGACTATAATGTATATCTTAATGGTTAAAAAGATGAATTATTTACCTTGCAGCTTGTTTACGCAGGTTATTTTGCACATAAAGTTGAGGCTGGTTGGCAAGTTTGACAGTTTGTCGATAGAAATGAAATTTTGTGTTGAGCATGAGAAAACTTTTTAACTCTTTCACACGATGGGCCCGGTTTTACCATTTTGATTTTAAGTGCTGAATCTGGGCGCAATTCAGATCCGACTTGGAAATCTGCTTCCAGGCACCCCCATACGTACTCAGCCTAAAATAAAATTGCGGGTTTGAATTGCGCTCTGGACAGGGCTTAGTGTGCCTGAAACGATCGGAGCTCTGAACTGTGCATGCGCGGTTAGAAAAAAATTTCAAAATGGCACCGCTGTCACATTGCTCCTGGGCTGCAAAACACAGGTAAAACGGCTCTGAGGCGATGTCCCCACAAACAACACCCCCACCCCTACCCCTACAACATAACTTTCCCCCTTATCCACCACCCCCCACTACCCACAGACCGATCACAAACCCTTGCCCTCTTTCCCCCACCAATCGCCCACAGGGTGCCAACAGTACCCCTTCCCCTCCCCTCCCACCAGAGATCCATCTGGCCTCGCCCCCACCCCCAATACCCCAGAGAAAGTTCGGACCTTCCCCCGCCTCCTGTCACCAGACAACGATCGGGCCTCCCTCCTCCCTCCCCTCCACCGGAGATATAACTGACCTGCCTCCACCTCCCTTCCCCCCACCAGAGAATGTTCGGGCCTCCCTACTCCTGTCTCCCCCTCACCAGACAACAATCTGCTCTCCATACCCGTCGCCAGACAATGATCGGGTCTTCCTTTCACACCCTCCTCCCGAAACCCCAACCCCACGATATGAATCAGAGAGCATTTGGAAGCTCTGAACTTACCTCTTCAGCAGCTGAAGCACCCGCAACAGACCTGTGCCGAGCAGGGTCTGTTTTGCACCAAATTTGAACGCGCGATTGCAATGGTAAAGGGGGAAAAGCTGATAAAGTTGGGCAGGCAATTCATTAATTGTAAATGCATTTAAATCGCTGTTGCGCACGTTTTGGGTGCTAATCGGATCACAGCCATTTCCGGGCCTTGGTAAAGTGGGCATCTGCGCAGATGTGGATCGCGTTAATGGCCTCATGCCTGACTTTACTATGTTTTCGAGCCCATACAATGGTAAATTTGGGCCCGATGTGCATTTATTGCTCATCCCCAATTGCCCTCGAGAAGGTGGTGTTGAGCTGCCTTCTTGAATCACTGCAGCCCACAAAGTGTGGGTACACCAACAGTGCTGTTAGGAAAGGAATTCTAGGATTTTGACCAGGTGACTGTGAAGAAGTGATGATATAGTTCCAAGTCAGGATGATGCATGGCTTGGAGGGGAATTTGCAGGTATGCATATATTCTTCCTTTCTTTCTAGGTGGTAGAGGTCGTGGATTTGGAAGATGCTGTCAGGGGAGCTTTGGTGAGTTGCTGTAATGCAGCTTGTAAATAGCACACAGCTGTCACTGTGCATCGGTGATGGAGGGAGTGAATGTTTAATATGATGGATGGGGTGCCAATCAAACAGGCTGCTTTGTTCTGGATGGTGTCAATCTTCTTAAGTGCTGTTGGAGCTGCATTCATCCAGGCAAGTGGAAAGTGCTCCATCACACTCCTATCTTGTGCCTTGTAGATTGTGAACCAGCTTTGGGGAGTCTGGCTTGAGATATTTGCCACAAAGTTTAGACTTTGACCTGTTCTTGTACCCACAATATTTATATGGCTAGTCCAGTTGAGTTTCTGGTCAATGATAACTCTTGGGATGTTGATAGTGGTTGATTCAGTGACGGTAAAACTATTGAATGTCAAGGAGCAATGGTTAGATTCTCTCTTGTTGGAGATGGTCATTGCCTGGCACTTATGTGGTCTGATTGTTACTTGCCACTATTAGCCCAAATCTGAATATTTTCCAGGTCTTTCTGGACATGGGCATGAGCTGCTTCAGCATTTCAGTCGTCGCCAATGGTGAACATTCTTCATTAATCAGTAACCACCCACCTTTTGATCTTAAGATGGAGGAAAGATCATTGATAAAGCAGTTGAAGATGGTTGGGCCTTGGACACTACCCTGAGGAACGCCTGCATTGATGTTCTGAGATTGAGATGACTACCCTCCAAACACTACAACCATCCTCCTTTGTGTCAGGTATGACTCCAACCAGCTATTTCCATTGACTCGGGTTTTGCTAGGGCTCCTAGCAGTTGGTCAAATTCTGTCTTGATGTTAAGGGCAGTCACACTCAACTCACCACTTGAATTCAGCTCTTTGTCCATGTTTGGACGAAGGCTGCAATGAGGTTACAAGCTGAGTGGTTCTAGCAAAACCCAAACTGAGAATCTATGATGAGTGAATGCCAATTGTTAGCACTGTCAATGATACCTTCAAGAAAATGTATCTTGAACAAGTTTGAAAGCTATTTCCTAACATTGCTGGACTCTGTATCCAAACTCTGAAAATGAGAGTTGAAAACATTTCATGTCTACAATTGTAAAGATATGGGGCTGACCACTGCAATAAAATAAATTGAGGGATGTTTAATGTTAATTCATTGATTTCAATTAATCTCAAACTATAGAGCTGAACCAAGTGTCTCTCACAATGGTCTCTTGGTTTCTATCTTCTGTGGCCTTACCTGTGTATTTCTGTTCATCTTTTATTTCTGTTGCATATTCTTTCTTGGCATCAGTCGACCTGTGTTTGTCTCCAATTGTTGTATTACATATTTGTCCTTTAGTCTCTGCAGCATAGGAGGCCATTCTGACCATTGTACCTACTCTAGCTCAATGAGCCATTCACTTTAAAGAACAACTTTTGAGGTGAAAGGTTGCAATATAAATAAATGTGCCAGGCAACTGACATCTAACAAGACTCTACAAACAATAATACAATGATGACCAGATAATCCGTTTAACTTGAGGAACAAATGTTGGCCAGGGCACCAACTTCATTTTCCTAGTTTAAAATTGGAGTGCAGAGTCGACATTTTGCATCAGGATCTGCTAGCTCAAATTGCAACCAAGTGCAGCAGATGCCACATGGGTGCCTGTCCAAACAGTTGTTAGGCTCTGTAAATTTGTAAGTCTAACACTAGACCCAATCTGTCAGCTGGCTCAGCACAGCAGATGGCTCATTTTCAGGGCTCTCTGACTGGTGTGTTAAAGTGAACCATGTTTGGCACCAGCAGCTAATGATACTGAGGCCAACTTTGACTTTGGTTCAGTCTGGTCTAGATCAATGCAGGAGGAATGGTGTAACCAATTACATGCCCAAGTCAACTTCTGACACAAGAAGTAATTTTTCCCCTAATGTCTGCAATAAAGCAGACTGGCTGAAATCTTGCCCAGCTTGAGATTTTGTCCAGTCACTGAGATCTCGCCCATTGACTGAGGAAACCCCCATCAGTTCCTGGTGGAGACACAACAAAAATCAAGTGCTGTTTAGGCACTTAAGTGACCAAGTCAGACCTTGCCCATGATTGAGGTCCCTGGTGATTTAAATCCATTTGCTGAGAGCTGCCAGCTAATCAAAGGAAGACAGCTCATCATTGCTACTGACACCAGTCGGAATGGAAGCTTCTGGCAGCACCGCACTTATCAGAGCCCTGGGACAAAGGTGAGTGAGGGCTGGATTGCAGGTTTTGGGTGAGGAGGGAAAGAGTGGACTCGTTGGCAAGGGCATGCGGGTAGTTTTCAGCAGCCACCCGCCTGCCTGGTTCCTTATCGGGTACAGTGTAGATAACTAATAGGAACCTCCTGGGAGGCTGTTGGCAAACCCACCAGGGTGCTAGGCAGCCTTCCAAGGGTATGCGAAAAGCTGTGTAACCCCTGTTTAATCCCTGAGGCACCACTAAATTGCGGGGAGTTTAGGGATAATAAGTTCCAGTTGATTCATTGATAAGCCTAACTGACAACCTGCCACCAGCAGCGGGAAATCAAATGTCAGGCCTCCTATTTAATTGGGGAGGAACTGACGCTGCTGGGAGACTGATGTATCATAATTAAATGGGTCCAGCCTCCAAGTCTCCAGTCACGATGGATTGCATTAAATCCAACCCATTACTTCCTTTATTGGAAATAATCGTTTTCAGAATCAAAAGGTTTGTGTACCACTACTTTTGTACACATCTGCTATAGAGGCTTACTTATCTACATGTGGATGTGGAATAAGCATTTACTTTTTAACTTACAGAGGACATGTAATGTGCCACTTTTGTGTGTTATTTTTAGCTCTACTCCACTTTATCTTATATTTAACAACAGCCTCAAGAGTCTGATAATAAGGCCATTTAAATTTACCTCACTACACTTGAAGATTTATAATCATCACCTCTTCTTCATAACCTCTACAACATATTTTACTAAATTTTGGTCGGCCTTAGGTATTCATTTGGATTCAACAATACTGGTCACTTCACAAGCAATATTCACATCCTGTGTTCAGCATTGTGCTTGCATTGTCTGTTATCATATTATATATCATACCCTGAGGATATAACGATAAAAACCCTTGTAAACTGAGAAATGTACATAATGCTTTTCACATATTTCAGTCACAATTCTGTAGTCTTTTGGTGGGCGGTCTGATGACATGATTATTAAAATGAGAATCATTGAGCTGCTACAATTTTACAGAAAATAAGCAAATTAATATAATCAAATCTTACCATAATCCAACTATTTATATTACCCCCTCATGAATAAAAAATGTATCACACTATTAGTTTAGCAGGCTAGGTGAAAAAAAATCACTTATTTTTTGCTGAAACCTGATCTATAATCTAAACCAAAACAGGGTCTCTTCTTGAAAGAAGCATTTCTTGAATTTTCTGACCTCCTTTTCAGCAGTTCTCACCATCTGACCAATCTTAAACAGGTGTTTTTATATCTTTGTTCCTTCTCACTGCAAAAAGGAGAATTGGGGGATGTCTGTCAGAGCTGAAATTGTTTCAGCAATTCCATAGAATCATTATAAAATCCGTACAGTGCAGAAGGAAACCATTTGGCCCACTGAGTCTGCACCAACCACAATCCCACTCAGGCCATATCCCCTTAATCCCTCCTATTTATCCTGCTTGTCCCCCTGACACAAAGGGGCAATTTAGCTTGGCTAACCAACCTAACCCCCACATCTTTGGACTATGGAGGAAACCAGTGCACCTGAAGGAAACCCATGCAGACATGGGGAGAATGTGTAAGCTCCACATAGACAGTCACCCAAGGCCAGGACTGAACCCAGGTCCCTAGCACTGTGAGGCAGCAATGTGCCACCATGCCACCCCAAATTTCCTTCAACTACATACTGGGAAGACTGAATCTCTCTGATCCCCACCACAAATTCCATTGACTCCTTCTCTGGGAACTGTCTGATGCTGAACTAAATCGTTCACAATCTTGGCGTCATACTTAACCCAAACGTGAGCTTTAAATCACATAGCTATGCCATAACCTAGATCACTTATTTCCACATATGTAGCATCACCCATGTCTGTTCTTGCCTCAGCTCTTCTGCTGCTGAAACTCTTATCCATGCCTTTCTTACCTCCAGACTTAACTATTCTAACACACTCATAACTGGTCTCCACCTTTTAGCCTCTGTAAACTTGGAAGTTGTCCAAACTTCTGCTGCCCATCTGCTAACTCACACCGAATACTGTTTATTCATCACCCTTGAGCTTACTGATCATCTTGATTTTAAAATTCTCTCCATGGCCTGGGTTCACCCTCTCTCTGTAATCCCCTCCGTCCCTATAGCCAGCCAAGATAGCTGCTCTTTAAATCTGACCTCTTGAGCGTCCCCGACTTTATATAGAGTAGCATTTCGTCAGACTAAAGGTTAACTCTATTTTCTCTTGTCACAGCTACTGCCAGAACCTATGTTTTTCCAGCATTTCCTGTTTTTGTTTCATATTTCCAGCATCTGTAGAATTTTGCTTTTAGTTTAGAGTAGTGATTGAAATTACCCTGTGAAACTAAAAGCTTTATGTTTTGAGGTGATGTCATCTGAACTTCAACAACCTTAATAGCGAAATAAAGCAACTGCACAATATGGATATCCATCAAAACACTTCGTCAAGAGACATCACTGCTGCATCAATAAAATAAAAACTTCACATTTAAATATTTAACTATTCAGTTCTCTGGAATGCAGGTTCCTATTTACCTCAGGTATTAGTTTATCCAGGTGTTGAACACGACGATCATTTGAGGGATGTGTGGAAAACCATTCAGGGATTTGAAATGTTCCTGAAACAATCTTCATCAATTCCAGTTGTTGCCAATATACACTGCTTGCTCTCACATCCATGCATGCCTAGATTAATGAGAATGATTTGTGAAATGATGATGATTATCATTAATACATATCTTTGTTTAATCACAAAAGAAATTTGGCTTGTGAGCTTTATGATAAAAGGAAGCACATATTCTTTAGAAAATGAGAACTGGGTTGATTTGTAGTGTTTTATGGAGCAAAATTTAATGGCCACAATAGTGGTCATCGGCCAGAAAACCAGGGACAATCCCACTGCAGTCATTTCAAAAGACCTAAAGCAATTGTGTGCCCATCAGGCAGCTAACTACCTGGCATCTGGACTTCTGTCCATTAAAGACAAAGATTCCATCTCAGAAAGCTGTCACATGGCACACAGTCTTCCCCACCACTGGAAGAATATCAGTGGTGACAGAAAGAGACTCTTATGCAGCAATAAATTGGCCATTTACAAGCATCAATTTGCCTTTGCACATGCCATCCTCGACCTTCCTGTCCTTGACTGATTTGGACAGGGGCAGGAAAGTGAGGTGCTCTCCAACCCCACCTTCTCTCCCCAATCCACAATGCCCCCTGCTGCCCTGCCCACTCTTGACTGCAGAATTTAATTTGTGTTAATTTTACACAGATTGGGGGTTAATTGCAAATTCAGACAGTGGTACTAGTTGGGAACTCCCTTGTGGTCATAAATAAGGAAGCAGGCTGAAAGAAGGGCAGTTGGATGGAAGTGCATGAATACAATGTGGGCTTCTAAATAAAAGCAGGCTTCAGTTTTCTAGTTTTCATTGCAATCTCAGTCGTAACATTTGGTCCTTTTTGAATCAAACCTGAAAATGCATTGCCATTAGGTCATATGACATGAAGTGATAGTAGCTGCAACTTCTCCAGCATAAAGTAACATTTAGCAAAATGCTACAAGTAATAAAGAGTGGCAAAGAATGTTACAGCCCCTGAGCTGTAATGTGGACTTGTATCATGGTATAGATTTATATATTAAAAGAAAATGGAAATGATACTTGGTGCTAACAGTACATTTAAACCTTTGGTTTTGAACTTAATATAAATAGTCGAAATTAAAGCCTTACAAAGATCCTATTCTCAGTATTTCTAGAAAGAGAATATTATTTGCAATTAAAATATTTTATGCCCACGCAATGGCAAAGTTAGCAAAGGTAGTAAAAGATCTGAAGTTCAACCTGTACTAAATTAGCTGATCTCAGCAAGTTGGTAGCAAGTCAGCAATTGTAGGGGTAGGGTATAGTGTTGAAATCCATCACAGCTATTAATTCTGATTGTTATCCATTGACTGTGGCTGAAAATATCATCTGTCTGCTGGATGATGACAAGATCAGATTCAGGAGTATGAACTACCTGGTAATATTAGCCTGTTAAGGTCATCCATGAAGGATGGATAATTGGGTGAGGTACCAGTCTGACATGATGCATCTCTGCACTAGGCAGTGTCATTGGTGGTATTTTAAGATAAAGAATTTAATATATATGTATTAGTCAGCAGGCTCCTCATGCTTAATGGAACCATATTCCATACGAAATGTTAATCTATCTTTCTTACTTTATATATTTCTAACATTTGCTTTTTCATCTTTCATTCCTCTTATATCTATGAATTTGAACATGAATAAACATCATGAACATCAATAAAAAAAATGAAATTTATAGCCAAAGGCCAGGATTCTCTGCTCCTGTTCACGCTGAGTGGGTTCTGCAATGGGAGTGGAAAATATCGCGAGAAGGGAAAAGTCATATTTTACGCCAGCGTCAATGCACAATGCGTTTGTAAGATTAAGAAAATTCAGAACAGTATTTTTCGTTATGCAGTTAAAGTATATTTTTCACCAGTTTTTTTGTAAAGAATGATGAGCAAAATACTTGATGATTACCTATAATTAGTCACAAATGAAGCTTTGTATTGTTCAACACATGACTACAAACCAAAGATCAGAACTCTTTAGAAGGCACAAACTACCTTAGCAGCAAGGCGTAGTCCAACTTCATCAGCCTCAATCTCTAGTTTTCGGCTGTATGGTCTATCAAACATGTACTGTCGAAAATAAATTTATTACTGTTAATCGCAATTGCCAAACACTAACTGATTCTTCAAGTCTGATCTATGTTAACAATGTGGGTAAATCAATACAACGAATTATTTTGTCTCTCTTTGATCTCACTATGTTACAGTTTTAAAAGATACTTTCTGTTGTGTCAATGTTGTGATTTCAGAGCCGAGTTAATATTTCACAACTACATTAGCTAAAAATTGGAAATACCATTTGGAAAGGAACATGTGGTGTTCCAGATTTCATTTAAGGAGCTGCTTTGATTTTATAAGGAGTTCGGTGCATGTAAAATAAAAACATGTGGGCTCCACAGCAATGCAAGAAATAGGAATGTGCTACTTTTACACAACTCTTCATTCAATCGAAATTTGGTTTTGTTCATGTAACCAGTTATCACAGGTGGACAGACTGGTGAAGAAGGCATTTGGCATGTTTGGTTTCATCGATCAGAACATTGAATACAGGAGTTGGGACATCTTGTTGAAGTTGTACAAGACATTGGTAAGGCCACACTTGGAATACTGTGTGCAATTCTGGTCGCCCTATTACAGAGAGGATATTATTAAACTAGAAAGACTGCAGAAGAGATTTACTAGGATGCTATCGGGATTTGATGGATTGAGTTATAAGGAAAGGCTGAATAGACTGGGAATTTTTCTCTAGAGCATAGAAGGCTGAGGGGTGACCTTATAGAGGTCTATAAAATGATGAGGGGCACAGGCAAGGTAGATAGTCAATATCTTTTCCCAAAGGTAGGGGAGTCTAAAACTAGAGGGCGTAGATTTAAGGTGAGAGGGGAGAGATACAAAAGTGTCCAGGGGGCAATTTTTTCACAAAGGGTGGTGTCTGAAACAAGCTGCCAGAGGTAGTAGTAGAGGCGGGTACAATTTTATCTTTTAAAAAACATTTAGACAGTTACATAGGTACGATGGATATAAAGGGATATGGGGCAAATGCAGGCAATTGGGATTAGTTTAGGGGTTTAAAAAAAAGGATGGCATGGACAAGTTGGGCCGAAGGGCCTATTGACATGCTGGAAACCTTTATGATTCTATGATTCACTGCTGCTACCACTCTAATTTAGGGTCAAGTTCCAGATAAAACAGGGAGTAAAACATCACGTTGCAAAAATGTGATCCAGCATTTTAGGTAAAAATCAGGAATCACAATAACTGGTGCATTTGAATTTTCCACACCCCATCAAGGACTGACTCTGAGAACCAATGTACCAAGAAAATCACCACACAATGTGATAGCTAGTATAGAGCGGAGATCATTCAATCATCCATATCAAAGTTCTTTAAAATTTAACTGACTTTGTTTTCTACTGTTTGAACAGAATATCACAGTGTGGCAGATCACAAGAATCTTCACGTATCAGCAGTGCATTGCCTATGGGGCAGATCTCAATATATCAGATGGTGCCATGTCTCCTCTGTGTGTATAGTATTTGTCTGGATATTTCTTTTGTCTCCTTTTGGCTTCTGTTATAATATCACCTCCAGTCATGGAGGCACACAGCGCAGAAAAGGCCCTTTGGTCCACTGAGTTTGCACTGACAATATCTAGCACTAAAAGCATGCTAATCCCATTTTCCTGCACTTATCCCATATCCTTGAAGGTTATGATATTTCAAGTGTTCATCCAAGTAATTTTTAAAGGTTGTAAAGGTTTCCAGCCTCCACACCTTCCCTGGCAGTACACTCCAGATTCCACCAGCCTCCGAGTGAAAAAGCTTTTTTCTCAAATCCCCTTTGAATCTCCTGCCCTTTACTTAAAACTTTGCCCCCTCATGATTAACCTCCCAACCAAGGGGAACATCTGCTCCCAACTCCTGTGTTTCTTTTCTTTTTGGTTTCAGTCTCTGGATTGTTTAACTTCTTTTTCTATTTCTGTTGTTTCCACATTTCCTTTCAGGTGAGAAATGATTAGGCACATAGAAAGAGTCTCCAAGTTTCATTTTATAGTGGTAGTTTAGGAAAAATGCACTTTATAGTGCTGAGTGGCTAATTTTCTATCTGACCCCAAGTCATTGTGCCATTTTTCATTCACTTCTATGCCACTGTTACCATTGGTTCGGGTGCCACTTCACGCTTCCTAAGACAGTTCCTATCTCTACTGCATCTCCATCTGCTTTGCATTCATCCAATCAGTTTTCAGTCCCTACCAGCTAAGCAAAGGCATGAGTAACATTCTCTGAGACTGTGGCCATGGTGCGTCTCTCCTCATCTTCTCTGCAGTGTTTGGCATGGTTAATCACATTATCCCCATCCAGTGCCTCTCCTCCATTATTCTGCTTGTGTCTTAGTGGTGGCACTGCATGAAGCTGTCTCCTTTTGCGCTGTCAGAGCAGCCTCAATGCGCACATCATCCCTTTCTCTCTGAGTACAGGACTTTCCAACATGATCCTCTATTTAATACTGGCATGGAGAAATAATTAAAGTTACAGAGGCCATTTAAAATGTTGGTATTTCCAAACAAGTTCCATCTTGAATCTAAAAGTAGGAAGGACATTATAAGTAAAATTTACCTCAAAATAATTTAAAGTTTAAATGTTAGCACTTGGGCATGGAATTATTTTTAAAGGGCCAGAGGCAGAAGTAAGATGCAGGCTAGGTTGACCCAACAGGGCAGAAATGGAATTCATCCCCAACAATGAATGAGGTTGTGTTGAAGCGGCAGCAGGAGCAAGACAAGGCAGAGGTAGAACCAACAGGCACCATCAGAGAATGGTGTTAAGGATGCACGAAAATTACATTACTAAACTGTTAAGAGGTCATATTATGTTCCTTACCACACAAAAATTACAAAAACTTACATAATAGTGAAAAATATGCTCTTAAACAAGACAGTATGTCCTATCCTAAAAAACATTATAGTGTGTCTCTGAGTAATTTTATACTGGCACGTTAGTCAGAGGATATCAGCTGAAAGTTAATTTTATTAAGCCATTCAACCCTTAGTACTTTTTCGAAAGACACAATGTTCCCCGAACAACAGTGAGAAAATACAGAAGCCAGCAGACTCTTCAAGCATGTAGAACTGGAAGGGTCCAACTTGATTCCCCATTTTGTGCTGAATAAGCTTGTGTCAACCCATATAATAGCAGAGATATTACAATTGTACCCATGCACCAATAAAGAAGAAAGAAAGTCAGCAATGTTTCTGGTTATTAAAGCTCTGCTCATTCAACTTTTACATAAGGCAAATAGATGTTGGCAAACTATTGGAATCAGAGGCTTAAAGTCATGCTGGTCTGAATGCCTTGGAGAGACAGGGGAAGCAAAAAAAAAAGACATGCCAAGTTTTAATCAAACTATCATTTTCAACAGTACAATGTCATTGCTACTCTCTTGCAGATTACTACTGCTTACTACCATTTGCTGACTTCAAAACTGATCTAGAAAACTAAATTCACAAAAGACACGGAAATGTTCTCACCTGAATCAATTTGCCTTGGATCCACTGTCCCAGAGCAGCAAGACTATCCCGTGGGAATACAGCCCAGATCAGAGTCAAGAAAACAAGTGACACAAAATCTAGGAGCTGAATTATACTCGCATGTTCTGCCTGTAACTCAACAACATCACATGACCAGCATCTTGACAAGTTAGTGGTTATTCATTTCACTGAAAACAAATTGTACTCATATAAATATCATTATAACCGTCAGTTCTATGCATGTGTAATACCTCATTATCCACACTCCAATTATCCAGATTTTCCACTGCCTCATTATACTGTCTACTAACACCGACCTGCTCCTATCTGATGTAAATGAATCTCACTACTCATCAAAGATTAAATTAAATCTATTAATTGTATTATACTTGTGTTGATTCCAGGACCTAAAATAGTGCTGTAGCAAGGTCTTCCTGGTCATTAACTAAACCAAACCACAAAACCTTGAGTACACAACTGATATTGCAACCAACTTCTTCAAAAATAGTCTTTATACTTCAACATCTTACACAGTAAAATAGATTTCCCTTTTATTTCAGTAAATGAACTGAAATGTTACTCTTTTTAACATGACAGAAAAACAGGCAATAACATAGAGTGGTTTGAACTATTCTGAGATATACTGGAATAAAGGAATGCTTTTTTTAGAATGCAACCAAGACCAATATGGATTGTATGTTCCCACTGCACTGCAACAAGAAGCATTGCTCGAAGCACTACTGAGAAACTATATGAGAGTAGGAGGACAACTGCAAAACACTAACCAGAATATATTTAGATTCAATGCAAAGGTAGAATAAGGTAATAAACAGCCAAAGGCAAAAGTGGATTGAAACAAGATTTAGGAGGGGATGCAGTTTTTAAAATTAACATAGGCAGAAAAATTAGTAATTGTGACAAGAGTAATCAAAGACAGATCTTTAAAAATGGAAACAGTACACTAGAAAGGTGAAAGGGACATTTATCAAAACAGTGGCTTCTGTGGGTAGAAATTAGCAGTTAATTTGAAGCTAAAATAGAGATGGTTCCAATGTGCTTTATAGGCAACAAAGTATCTTTAAATTGTAAGTGGTGAACAAACTTGGCAGGTTTGGCAGCACCCGTGGACAGAGAAAAGGAGATAATGCTTTGTGTCAAATGTGAATCAAAATATGAACCAAGATGCTTGTGACTCAGGAACAAGGCTACCAGCTTAGCCTCAGATGACAATGTTACACAACATGACAGGTTCCACCTGAACTGCAGTGTGATCAGTGTCATTCCAAAAATGATAAATAGGGGAAATATTTTAAACTAGTAAGGAGAAGGAAGGGTCTTCAAGAAATGAAGCAAGCTTAAATATAAATGAAACAGAAAGGAGAGCATGGGACAGACTGCTAAAGGAGCACATAAATAGCCAAGGTATAAATTTTAATAAAACAGGAGTGTAAAAATATAATTAAAAGAAACAGAAAGGAATTAATACTAAAATGATTTAAACTGTATGCAAATCAACAGATGCAGTGTTTGTAACAAGCAGGCAAACTGGAGACAATAACTGGGAGGAACCAGGCAGAGTTGGGATTGCTGTGATAAGACTACAGAAAAAATGGGCCTTAGAATTAAACATTGCAGGCTATAACGTATTTAGAAAAGATAGAGAGGGGCAAAAGGTAAGCTGGATTAGTTGTATTTATTACAGATAAGATATTGGTTATGGAAAAAGTGACAGACATTAGTAAGACAGAAATCGAATCCATATGAAGAGAGATAAAAGATAAAAAAAATTAATCATACGATGGTAGTCTACAAAACAGCAAGTACTGAAAATAGAGGTGAACAAAGAAATAGGCAAACAAATGAAAAAGCATATAATAATATTGATAGAAAATTTCAACTACATTAAAATAAGTTGGCTAGAACATGTGCAATATGGGACTCCTTTCTAAGCTAGTCTGCAAAAAGTCTAACAGGACAGGATTCACTGCTGGATCTGGTAAAGGGGGATGAACTAGAACAGACCAGTAAAAGTAGAGAGCATCTACGCAATACTGACCATAATACATGGTTTAAAATAATAACTGAGAATTAACATGACAAACCTCAGGTTAATAGACTGCAGAAAGGTTGATTTTAAGGGGTTGAGATTAGAACTTGAAGAATTACAGTTTGAGTCTGTATCTATTGGAATTTAGAAAAATGAGATATTAAACCATGTAAGTTGCTGAGGGGAATTCATGAGGTGAATATTGAAAGGGAGTTTCTCCTTCTGAGAGTTTAAAATCTACGGAGTCTCCCATTTAAGACAAAGATGAAATTTTTTTTCTCTCAAAGGGTCACGAATCTGTAGATCACTTCCACAAAGAATGGTGGAGGCAGGATCATTGAATATTTTTGAGACTGAGTTAGATAGATTCCTAATTGACAAGGGAGTCAAAGGATGTATGAAGTAGGAAGGAGAGTGGAATTGAGGCCACAATCAGATGCATTTTCCCCATATTGTTTCTACTCAAATAATAATCTAAAGCCCTCGTTGAGTGCCTCAATCGAACCTGCCTCTACCACACTTCCAGGCAGTGCATTCCAGATTTGAACCACTCATTGTGTGAAAAGGTTTTTTTTCACATCACATTTGCTTCTTCTGCAAATCACTTTAAATCTTTGCCCTCTTGTTTTTGATGTAGAACAGCAATGGAAATATTATAAAGTGTTTAACAAAGCACAGGAGAATACATTCTGCTAAAAACAAAAACTTAAAAACCAATGAGACTCCAGGGATAAATAAAGAGATTTGGCAAAAACAGACAGTAAGCAAAGAGATATAAATTATATGCATGGACAGCAGGGGAAGAGCATGACAAGGAAGAATAGGAGGGGATGGAATGAAGTAAAAAATAAACTAGGAAGCAAAACAGGAATTATAAAACTAAATTAAAGAATATAAGACAAGATAGTAAAACATTCCAAAGGCACAAATAAAAATATGAAGATCGAGATGGAAATAGGACTGTGGGATAGTGAGTCAGGTGGGGAGCTAACATTATACTTTAATTTGAGAAGGGAGATAGAACTTGTCCAGCTAACTATGGACTAGTCACTTAACATTGCTAGTACGGAAAATAATAAAATTCCTGCAAAAGAAGAAAATAGAAGACCACTTAGAAACCATAGAACACTCAACATGGATATCAAAAGGGAAAACCATGCTTGACCAACCTCACTGATTTCTTTGTGGAGGTAACTGACTTACTGCAGCTGGTGTAATGTATCCAACTTTCCAAAAGGCCCTTAATAAGGTACCACATAATAGACTAACGAATAAGGTCAGAACATGCAGGGGGCAATTAACAGAATGGATAGCTGACTAGCTACAAGATAGAAAGCAAAGAAGGTAGGGGGTAAATGATAGCAATTAACAGCGCAAAGGTAGAAAGTGGGGTCTCTTTTGGATCAATAAGGGGACCATTATTGTTTACAAGTTATATCAATGGTTTAGAAATTGGAATCAAAAACACAATTTCTAAATTTATAGACAACACTAAATTGGGAGGGATAGTTGACACCAAGATGGGCCAAAATACATTACAAGATATTAATAAATAATACAAACATTAACAAAATGGGCATGTAATTGGAACGTTCTTTTCAATCTAACTAAGCATGAGATATTATATTTTATTAAGAAAAATAAGGATTACACATTACTTAGAAAATAGGAATCCAAACGCGATAGAGGAACAAATGGATCTGGAAGCGCAAATACACAAATCACTAAAAGCTGTGATGCAAGTCAATAAGGCCATAAAGAAAATGCAAACCAAACACTAGAGGAACTAGTGTTTGGTTTGGATTTTCTTTACGGCCTTATTGAGCCCTGGAAGGTAGAGAAATTATATTAAATTTGTATTGAACCTTAGTTTAACCTTGGAGTAGTGTGTGCAGTTTTGGTTGCAATATTATAAAAAGGATATAGTAATACTGGAAAGGGTGCAAAAAGACTTACAAGGATGAAACCTAACTGTAAGGTTATACTTACCAGGAAAGTTTGAGTAGACTGGGTACCTTCTTCTCTTGAAAAGAGAAGATGAAGTGGTGATCAGAGGTCTCTATAATTATGAAAGGTTTTCATAAAGTGGTCACAGAATATTTCCACTTGTGGGGAAGAACAAAACTAGGTAATCAATAAAAGTTGACTGGTATGCCATTAAAAAACCTCAACTGAAAGTCTGCAGGAGTCCAGTTTCTGGTTGTTATAAGAATTAGCCTTCACCAAAATTTTGATCAGTGTGGCAACTTTAATACACAGAATTTTGTGGAAGCTACAACAGGCAATGTAAATTTTAATAAATTTGCTTCATTTTTAAGCTTACCGCCTAACAAGTTGCATTTGTATAGTATAAAAATAGAAAATGCTTGTAATGCAGGTCAGGCAGTATCTGTAGGACAGAATTAATATTTCATGTGAATAAGCTTTCATCACAGCTGGGTAAAGTGAGAGTTATAAGAAGTTTTGAGCAAGGGGTGGATGGGACAAGGACACGGCAGGATGGAGGGCTGCACAGGTTTAATGATAGAAGTGATAGCCCTACGGGGCCAAACAGAATGGTAATCCGGCAAGATAAGAAACAAAAGATAATCCTGAAGCAGCTGTGATACTATCTGAAACAAAGAGGAGAAAAACTGAAACATGTGAAGAAACTGAAACAAAATGGGAGACAAGAGTTTACAGTCTGAAATTGATGAACTCAATGTTGAGTCCGGAAGGCCGCAAAGTGCGCAAACAAAAGGTGAGGTGCTTTTCCTGAAGTTTGCATCGAGCTTCATTGGAACACTGCAGCAGGCATTTATATAGGTCAGAATTTTCCAGCCATTCATGCCCCTCATCACTACCAGCAAGGACGGCGAATTTGGCACTCCATTCACTGAAGCAAGACCAGAGAATCCCGCAGGTGTGAACGGTCAGAAAATCTCACCCGTAGTGTCTTTAACATTGTAATATATCCCAAAGCCCTTCACAGGAACGTGAATCAAGCAAGACTTAACACCAAGCCAGAGTTGTGATATTTAGACAGGTAACTAAAAGCTTGGTTGAAGATGTAGGTTTAAAAGTTTCTTAAAGTAGAGGTAGAGGCAGAGAGTTTTAAGGAGGGTAGTTCAGAACTTAGGGCCAAAGCAGCTGATGATAAGGTGGTGAGGTGAAAATCAACTCGGACATCAGATCTCTGAGGGTTTGGGGATAGGGAGGGGTGAGTTTGAAAACAAGCATCAGCATTTTCAAATCGAGGCATTTGCAGGCCAGCAGCCAACGTAGATCAACCTGCTTGAGGGCTGGTAAATTGGTATGAATAAGGATACAGGCTGCAGAGTTTTAGATAAGCTCAAGTATACCGTGTATGCAAGGTGGGAAGCCAGCCAGGAGGGGAGCATTGGAATAGTCTAGTTTAGAGGCTGCAAATGTTTTGGCCGCAGAGAAACTGAGCTGAATAGCAGATTGATACAAATAGTATTAAAGAAGTGAAAGTAGATAGCCCTGGTGATGTAGAAATTATGGGATCAGAAATGCAGCTCAGGGTCAAATTGGACAGTTTGACAAAAAGCTGAAAATAGATGCTACTTATCACAATATGCAAGGCTATCTTTAGTTTGTTTAAAATTGATCAAGAACTACAGAAATACTTTCCTAGTTAGATTTTGTTCTTCTCTTATTATAAGTACCATTACTGAGGTGATACTGCTTGGTGCACCGTTATGTGTATAAGTAATGTAAACCAGTAACTCAAATGTTGATTATAATACTGCTGTGAGCCAAACCCTCTTACTACAGCAACGCCAAATGTTTTTCCAGATGCTACTAGATTTGAATATTGAATGAAGCCCAAATCATGTCTGACCAATAATTTTTCCAGGTGTTAAGTTTATTTCACTAGAATATATAAGATGCCCCATTCTAATGGTAAAATTGATGTTTCCTTTGGCTAAGGTCTTAGTTAATTTGTGAATACACTACGATTCAAACAATTGACAGCAGTAAGTTGCACTCACCCCATGTGCAAGGAGACAATGAGCCATCTCATGACCTAGAATGCATGCCAGTTGATTAGTGTCTGCTACTGCTTTGAACAGCCCAGTCAAAACAAATACCTGTCCATTCTATGAGAAAAGGAAAATAATTCAATTAGAAAGGCATACAACATCAATTAGTGATGGAAGGCACTAACAACTGACAATTTAAATTAATGTTAAATGAGCCTCTCAATATTTTAACTAACAATAATCCACTAAATTTTAGCTATGTTCAAGCTGTTTCGAAGATTAGAAGTTATATGGTGTATCATCATAATCTAGAGGGTTTGAAATTTCCTTGTTACTGGAGATGAAATAAACTAGCCATCAGTTTGGTTCAAATTCTTTCATGATAAATTGTTGCTCATCTCTGCACAATGCCCAGGACTGACTCATCTTATGGAACACAATCAGTGGTTGGGAGTGTGGGAAAGGAAATGGGGAAAATTAACCAGCCCACAAGGTAACAAATGGTGGAGTGAATTTCAAAAAAAAGGCACACTTTAAGGTACACAGTAGAAATTCTACAGTTGTGATATCATCCTAAAACCAAGGGGTGCAAAATTAATTTCCATAGCAACATCTGAAGTGGTAATTCAGAGTCCCAGTGCCACTTTGGTGTGGTGCATAGCACTGCTGGTCACTGCCAACTCAATTTCTTCAAAGCAAGACCCACATAGGCATCGTCAGCCTGTGAAGCAGCACTATCCTGATGTCACACATCAACCCGGCTACCTTATCTGGACCACTGCAAACAACAGGTTCAGAGATCCAAGGTGAGTCCAGTCCTAGCATTCCATAAAGGGCTAGTCACTCAAATTGCAGGCAAGGTACTTTTTCAGAATTTTGGTTATCGCAAGGTGTCCAAAAGTACTCGAGCGTTTTTGGTGGTGCTGTGGTGAGTTCCTGGATTTGCCAGATAATGTTACTGCATCCTGACAGGGAGGACAGTGGATGTGGTGATCTGTCCACATAAAAGCTGTATAAGTAAAGGGCAGTGGGTGCAGGGCAGCCGTGTCATTGGCTCTGGGTCTACAGGACAATGGGCAAGATGGAGCAGAGGCTGTGGAGGTGAAACCCTGGGACACACCCTCTGCCAACTTGGAGCTGCACTCCTACATGCTCTTTGATCATGACAGGATGCTTTTCAGCAGGCCAGCCAGTGCATCCATTCATGCTCTCCTGTATATCACCCTGATGAAGTCCTCAACTGAGTTCTTTGCAGCCTGCAAGCTTGCCCTTTAGGAAACTGGCAAATGAATCGTTCTTTACCCAAGGCCTGGTTGGTGTCCAGTCATGCCTGTATGACTCACCACATGCTGATGTCAACTCTACAGCAGCCACTAAAGTAAATGCAATGGCATTTTTGGAGCTGGTGGGCATGAGAGTAAGTTCAAGGATCAGGACCTCTTCATTGGTGTTCTTCCTCCATGGGTAGGCAGTGGTTCTTGGGGGTCTCAAATCAGAAGGGATGATTATTCTTAGGAAATGGGGTTGGGTGGGTGACACCACCTGCAGCTTGTTTGTCATGTCAATTAGCAGGATGAGATGTAATTGGAGGACAAATATAAGGCAGCAAATTGCAACCATTCTTCATGTTCACTGAGACATGGTGGACACAGGCTCTATCACCACTGGAACCACGACGGGAGACAATGGCCTAATGACATTATTGTGAGACTATTAATTCAGAAACTCAGCTAATGAACCCGGGTTCAAATCCTGCCATGGCAGATACTGGGATTTGAATTCAATAAAAAACATTTGGAATTAAGGATCTACTAACGATCATGAAACTATTGTTGATCGTCAGAAAAACCCATCTGGTTTATTAATGTCCCTTAGGGAAGGAAATCTGTTGTCCTTACCTAGTCTGGCCTAGATGTGGTTCCAGAGCCACTGCACTGCCCTTTGAAATGGCCTAGCATGCCACTCAGTTCAAGGACAACTATAGATGGGCAATAAATGCTGGCCAGCAAGTGATGCCCACTTCCCATGAATGAATGATTTTTTTTAAATGATGCTGAAAAATACTCCCTCCATAGAAGATGAAGGAGTACTCGTCTCCCCATCAATTCTACTCTGTTCCCTTTTATTATGTGTCTCCTTGTCCTTGGCAGAGATTGTGTGGCAATTCCCTGTATTTGGGTGATGTTCCTGCCTTAACTGAATGGCTGAAAGTAACTGCAGGAGGTGAGAGGTGCTAGTGAGTTCAGTAACATTGTTAGATGTCTGAGATGAGATGGAGTTTCTGGTTATTAGATATGTGCCCTTGTGCCAGGGCCTACTGGTGGACAAGTGAAGGTGATATGGTGTATTGAGCAGAGTGGGAAACTGGTGGGGTGGTGGGTAGGAGATGTTATGTGAAGCTGAATTAACTGACCTTGACCACCCATGCAATGCTGTAAGATCCTGGGGCACAGATGGTGGGAATTTATTTCCCTAACAACCACTCATCTTCTGAAAGTCATCTATGGGGCCTCCTGGTCCTCAACAGAACAAAGGTATCACTTCTCCTGCCCAGGTCACCACTAATGCTTCCAACCTTGCATCCATCACAATTGAGAACTCTCTGGTGTTGATAGTCAATTTTCCAGCATTCACATTCCACCATTATTATTCTGTACAGTTCTCTTTCAAAAGTGACAGCCTGCCTTTCAGAAGAAGAAATTGGCTGCTCTATGTGGCAGCTGCAAAATGCTGATTGGCCTCCTACTGAGCACAGAGATGGGGGGGTAGCATGGTGCCACAGTGGTTAGAACTGCTGCCTCACAGTGCCAGGGACCTGGAATTGATTCCCGACTTGGGTCACTGTCTGTGCGAAGTCTGCATGTTCTCCCTATGTCTGCATGGGTTTCCTCTGGGTGCTCCAGTTTCTTCCCACAGTCCAACAGATGGGCTGGTTAGGTGCATTGCTAAATTCTTGGACCCAATTGGTTACATGCTATAATCATGCAGATGAGGTGGGCACACCAAATTTGCATGCTGCCCACTTCAATCAAAATCAGCAATCACAGGTCAGAATGCCAACCTCACACCTAAGAACTGGGCCAAAGGTATGTTTCTGATTGGAGCACAGTCATGCGCTATGCAATATCACTTAAGAACATAAGAAATAGGAGCCCTTCGAGCCTGCCCCGCCATTCAATAAGATCATGGCTGATCTGTCGTGGCTCAGTTCCACATTCCCGCCCTCTCCCCATAACCCTTAATCCCCTCGCTTATCAAAAACCCATCAACCCGCGTCTTAAAAATATTTAGCGAGGCAGCCTCCACCACCTCAAAGGGCGGAGAATTCCAGAAATTCACCGCCCTTTGAGTGAAGAAGTTCCTCCTCAACTCCGTTCTAAACTGCCCCCCCTTTATCTTGAGGCCGTGCCCCCTAGTCCTACTGTCCTTTCTGAGCAGGAAGAGTCTCTCCACCTCTATCCTATCCATCCCATTCATCATCTTATACGTCTCAATGAGATCTCCCCCTATTCTTCTAAACTCTAACGAGTACAAGCCTAGTTTATTCAGCCTGTCCTCATAGCTCAACCCCTTCAACTCCAGTATCAGCCTAGTAAACCTCCTCTGCACTCCCTCCAAGGCCAAAATATCCTTGCGCAAGTACGGCGCCCAAAACTGCACACAGTACTCCAGCTGCGGCCTCACCAATGCCCTATACAGCTGCAGCAAGACCTCCCTACTTTTATATTCAATCCCCCTCGCTATGAAGGCCAGCATCCCATTAGCCTTCCTGATCACCTGCTGCACCTGCCGGCTGGGTTTTTACGACTCATGCACAAGGACCCCGAGGTCCATCTGCACCGTCGCCTGCTGCAGTTTTTCACCACGTAAGTAATAGTCCTTCCTACCATTATTCCTACCAAAGTGGACCACCTAGCACTTGCCAACATTAAATTCCATTTGCCAGTTCCTGGCCCATTCGCCCAGCCTATCTAGATCCTTCTGCAGACTCTCCACACCCTCCATGCAATTTGCCGTTCCACCAATCTTGGTGTCATCAGCAAATTTCGACACCATACACTCGGTTCCCTCCTCCAGATCATCTATATAAATGGTAAATAGCTGAGGCCCCAGCACCAACCCCTGGGGCACTCCACTAGTCACCAACCGCCAATCCGAATAGCACCCATTAACCCCCACTCTCTGCCTCCTATTTGACAACCAATCCTCTATCCACGCTAACACCCTACCCCCAACTCCATGCCCCCTTACCTTCTGCAATAACCTCTTGTGAGGTACCTTGTCAAACGCCTTCTGAAAATCCAGAAAGACCACATCCACCGGCTCTCCTCTATCCACCGCCCTAGACACATCCTCATAGAACTCCAATAAATTCGTCAGACACGACTTCCCCTTAACAAAACCGTGCTGCGTCTGCTCTATCAAGCAATTCCCCTCAAGGTGCCTTATATTTCATGACGTTATTTGGTAGGTTTGAAGGAAAGAAAGGATAGAAACTATTGGCCTGAATTTCCTAATGATGCACATCAACTGCAAAATAGGACCTCTGCTTGTCACAGAGATATCCTCCTGCTCAGTCTGAATTTAATTGGAAGTGATGATCTTCTAGCTTTATGCAAGGAAGTTGAGCTGCAGTGGGAGAAAAAAGACAGCTGCCAAATTTGCAGAAAAAATATTTTTTTGTAAAGTATTGTTCTTTGTGTTCATCAGACTTATGCACAACCATGTGCAATGAACACCTGCACAGGCTTCCTTCCTTCAATCCTCCTAGGATTCCTCTGCTGGCTGTACAAACTAGCATTTAAATTCTGTAAAATTAACATACATCAGGTGTATAGACAAGACATGTCAACTGAAGACCAGAAAACCTGTCCCAACCAGTTAACAATGCAACCACGTGCATCAGGTACAGATTAATTTATTTTTAATGGTGAATAATTTTCTTCATTTAATTTTTAAAATAATCTTTTTTCAGGATCAAAATATTTTTAGGGCAGTGAATTCTCAATTCCACCAATAGTGAGTCAGTTTGAAATCAGTGCGTGTCACACAGAATCTGTCCATCCCATCTAGTAAATGTGGTCAGGCTATGGTAGCAATCAATAGTCAAGAAACACAACCGTAAGCACAAAGAAAAACAGCCAAAGCAAGTGTTTTGCCACCGGCGCACATGACTGAAATGAAATGGTGCAGATCAATCCTTTTGAGTACTGAATGTCAATTGGAGCTTGCACAGTTGTTAAATGATTTTGGCAGCATAATCATTAGTTGTTCTATTTTTAGCTATCATATATATTAATTCCCAATTCTCCCAGCCAATCATGTCCTACAAACACAGGAAATGGGTCACTGACCTGTATCCAGTGAGCAATCAATTTCATATTTAGGTTAGTTTTACAGATTGGAAATATACTTCGGATGTTGAGGTTTATTTTCTTTGTGTAACAAGATTTTGATTGTTGTAATACTATAATTACATTTAACTTGAGATAGAACTTTGCAATCTTGTACATTTGATCCAAATAACATCCTGAATTCCTAAATTTTATATACTGTTTTCGAGAGTAAATTAGGTTCTAGTTCAAGGAAACTCTCTTTCCTTCACCTATGTTAATCTTCACCTATGTTAAGTGATGCACATGCTGCAAGAAAAGGCCCAACAAGCTGGGATTGGGAACATGCCAATACAGGAGAGACTGATAATGAAACTCTACCCCCTTCTTAATGATGTGGACCTGTCCACTGGGGCATTGTACTCCCTGCATTTATAGATAATTAATGGTAACTGTTAAAATTTACAATTACTGTCACCAGAAGGAGTTGATTAAATATATTTTTCAGCAATATTTTAGTACAAAATTCTAATTGGCACTTATTATTGTCTTGATTGAGTGTATAAATCAGCATAGAGCATAGCTTTGTAGGGATTCCAAATTAAGTGGAATATGGAACTGATTAAGTTGAACACTTAACAAAAGCTGAAATGTTGGAGACATTTCACTGATTAAACATTGTAATGACCTAATAACTGCAGAGTAATACTATCAAGTAAACCACAGGAGGATATAATAAGGAAATTATTTTTCAATTGTAATGCAGAATTCATAACTGAATTACATAATATAACTCTGATACAGTCAAAGTCCCCAGTAAAACTGCTAATGTGGTATATTAAATGTTTACATTTTTAGCCTGAAGCTTTTTCAGGATTTCTTTCTTACCGGCATGACAAAAGCATTTATCTCTGGATCTTCAACAACGTTAATACTCCACTTTGTTTCAGAAACTCCTGGGATATCTTTGTTTTTTTCAACCAGCTGATTGAAAACAAACTGAGTGGTCTCATACATTGGGTCAGTCACAGGCAGAAATTTATCCTTATAGTTCTCTAGCACCTAAACGCAGGGAGGAATGAATGAGAAACAAACACAATTTCAGTTCAATTCTTCAAGATAAAGTACACTCAACAATTCATTTAAAAGAGTTAGATAATAATTAAACAGTATCGTTAAGTGTTTTTCTCCCCGAATCCGTTTGATCACCATGCCTTGCTATGACTAAGCCTGCCTTCTGCCTAGACTTCAACAATAAGCCATCATAAGCCAGGTATTGGAAGATGTAAACAAATAGCGAAGGCATGCTTTCCTCTCTTATTTCCTTCCAAAGTGCCACAGTTAGTTCAGAAATTAAGTTCAGTGGAGATTATAAAAGCTGAAATATTCTATTCCAAAAATCTGGTGCTCCAGTAGGAAATCTAATCTCGGCAATACCATTCGTCAAATGACCACTCAAGCAATGGTAATCCTGCCCACAGTGACTGCCTCCATCAACATTTCTGACTTATCCTCCTTCCTTTCAAAAGCTCCTTCCCAACAACTGTGTGACTGACAGCCCCTTTTTTTTGCTTCCCCCACCTTTGAGCACTCCGAGACATCTCTAGGAACAGAATGAACACTGCAATCTTTAAGTTTTCCTGAAAAAATAATTAATTATGTGAAGTGCTTTGGAGGAGGTCTTGTGGCGCAATGGGTAGCATCCCTACCTCTGAGCCAGAAGCTCTGGGTTTGAGTCCTACGCCTGGATTTGATGGCCAGGGAAGGAGCGTTCATAATGCTGCCAAACAGGTTGAATATTAACCCGCAAAATCATTTCAACATGCCAACGGCAGATGGTAAGAGCAGGTGAGACTCCTGGTCAGCCACTCTTGATGTGGAGCGGTGCATCTCAAGCCATAAGACTCCAGCAGCAGACTAGCAACCTATTCCAGGAATAACTAGCTTTGGAAACAGATGAAAGTCTGCCTTAGTGCACCACTAGGTGTGGGAAGAGAATTGGATTGAAAGTGCTTTGGGACTCTCTGAGGCATTAAAAGCACTGCAGAATCCTTAAGTTCTGTCTTTCAGTATTGTTCTTAGTGCACTGCATGCAACAAAACACAGTGCAATGTTAAGATGACTCTTGCAAGACATATATCCAACTACACTCACTCACAGCAGACTATGATAAACCCTATACTGATAGATAGCGACTGTGCTACTGCCAATTGCAAGGTGGCTTTATGAAAAATGTCTAATCTATAATTTGTTGTTAAGTGAGTAATAATAAGTAGAGCCTGATACTTCAGAATTGACCTACATTTCTTCAAATTCTCATAATTAATAATTATAGTGGGTACATAGCTTTCTTTGTGAACACAGTTCGCAAAAAAATTACTTTGTGAAAGAAGAGTATTGACATCAGTTGGTTTAATTGTAACCAACCAAATCCCCCTATGTTAAAAATAATTACTTCACACTTTTCTTTTACCTTCATCATCTGTCCAACATCAATTACTATAACGAGAAAAGGAAATTTCCTAATTATTGGATGTTTCTAAGCATGTTTTGAAGATCATTCCAGTTATTAAATGGTTTTATTGTCACAGTTTCCTTTTTGTTAAATTTCTTTCAAATTTCTATTGAATGAACTTTTAAAAAAAATCAGCTGCTATACTTTAGTGGTACTTTGCACTGAGGTAAATGTATTTGTGTTCCAATCACTTGACAGTCTGACAAGCTATTATTTGGTGATCTTGGGGGTCTTCGCTCCATTATGTGGCAAATTATTTCTGATGTATAATATATAATCATAAGTGCATTGCTGCTAAGCGCCCTGGTTGTACCTACAGTATACAGGGAAGAAATTCTTGTATTCAAACAATGCCCTAAATAGAAATACCGTCTGAATTTATGGCTTTTCATTAAAGAAATGGATGATAGATTTAAAACTGTATTTAATCCTTTTACAGTTTTCAGAATTGCAAAGAATAATCACCGCCATTTGATGATCTTGAAAAAATTGATGCATTTTTGCTGACATTTATTTCCAAATGGAAAGGCCAGAGACAGTGCATCTGGCTGCTGTCTTCTCGATTTGTTCCAGGAGTTTGAAGACATACTCCATCCCAACAATAAAAAAATTTGAAAAATCCCTTTTAGAACCTTAACCCCATTTCCGTTGTCTGTATTATATAACTGGCTTACTTGAAACTGCACCTGACAACCATCCTTTATTCTAAATCCGTTTTTGCATAATTATTAGCTCGTTTCGTTCCAACAATGAAATGACAAATAACAACAATGTCGTATTGAAGGTATCCTTTATTTGCAATGCTGTGAATGATAAAGGTGCTAACCTTAACCTATTTCCATAGTGTCAAGTGCACAACTTGATCAATTTTTAATACCTCTAAAATATATGTTTTCAGTTTATTTGTTTCAGCAAATATCTATATTCCATACATATTTAGAAAACAAGTGACAGTGGCACACCACTAAATCATGGATTTGTCAATTCGCAAATATTTTTTCAAGAAGGGAGCAGGTGCAGCAGGTGGTCAGGAAGGCGAATGGATGCTGGCCTTCATAGCGAGGGGGATTGAATATAAAAGTAGGGAGGTCTTGCTGCAGCTGTATAGGGCCCTGGTGAGGCCGCAGCTGGAGTACTGTGTGCAGTTTTGGGCGCCGCACTTACGCAAGGATATTTTGGCCTTGGAGGGAGTGCAGAGGAGGTTTACTAGGCTAGAGTTGAAGGGGTTGAGCTATGAGGAGAGGCTGAAATAAACTAGGCTTGTACTCGTTAGAGTTTAGAAGAATGAGGGGAGATCTCATTGAGACGTATAAGATGTTGAATGGGATGGATAGGATAGAGGTGGAGAGACTCTTCCCGCTCAGAAAGGACAGTAGGACTAGGGGGCACAGCCTCAAGATAAAGGGGGGGCGGTTGTTGAGGAGGAACTTCTTCACTCAAAGGGTGGTGAATCTCCGGAATTCTCTGCCCGTTGAAGTGGTGGAGGCTGCCTCTCTCAATATTTTTAAGACGCGGGTTGATGGGTTTTTGATAGGCAAGGGGATTAAGGGTTATGGGGAGAGGGCGGGAATGTGGAACTGAGCCACGACAGATCAGCCATGATCTTATTGAATGGCGGGGCAGGCTCGAGGGGCTAGATGGCCTACTCCTGCTCCTATTTCTTATGTTCTTATGTTCTTATGTTCTTAAGTGACGTTGTATAATACATTGGATTATTGAATTACTAATCTCAGCCTTGTTGCCAACCAACATTCAGGTGACATAGAGAAAACAGTCAGCGAAAGGGGCATTGTCCCCACCCAGTCACAATGGAAGGAAGGCTAAAATCAAAGTAAAATATTGCCAAATCTGTGAGGCATTGAAATTTGATATTTCAATGCTTAGCTAATAATGAAATATCTTTAAAAATCAAGAGTTGGGTAATGCAAGCTGATTGTGCATCAGATTTTAGAAATATTAAAAGCAGAATACTGAGATTTCTAGAAATCTAAAATGAGGATAAACATGTTGGACTCATTGATAGTAAGGGAAAGAGAATAATGATTCAGTTTGACGACCTTTGTTTCTCCCTCCACAGATGCTGCCTGGCCTGCTGAGTAATTCCAACATTTTCTGTCATTAATATACAATTCTATAACTGATGTACGTATGCCTTTTTTTGACTATAATAATATCAAATGTCATTTAGTTAATTGAAAAGCAATTACGCTTTTCTTTGTCCCCATCACAAATTTTCCAGCCTTCTCTCTGTTACAATATGTTCCTTTATGGTTATTGCAGCCACTGAGATTCCTCCCTTCCATTTCTATTATTTGCATAATCTCCTACTTGAACTCATTCCTTTAATATAAGCTTAAAATTGCAAAACTCCTTACCTCCCTCAGTCTTCAAATTCTCCTATAGACTTTTAAAAGCCAAGTTTGGCAGCACCTAACCACTATTTCGTCATTTATACCATTTCTCCTTTAGCAACCTTGATGTTCTCCTTGGCTTTGAGCCTTGTATCTGCAGCATATCTAATTAAAATATAGATAAAATATACCCTGAAATGAAATATGGGAATAATTACTATATTAATGTTAATGCATGTTTTTTTTCTCTATTTGCTATCTTTGGTACGAAGTAGAATATTAGAAAAAGTGAAATGGTTTTAACAGAGTACTACAGTTCCTCTTTGTTGAGAGTGGTTGCAGAGGGGGCTTGATCCAGCAAACTTAATGGCGAATTGACTATTAATATTTAGGATCTCCACCTTCTAGGGGTCAGGAAGGCCTGCCTCAGATGCTGTCGATGGGGAGGGAAGTTGAGAATATCTCATTCCACTTTGGGGAACCCTCCTTTGAACACATTGGGTCCATGAAGGAGGCCCCCCCACCATCAACCGATGTATGGAAACCCGGAAAGCTTCTGGGCTGGTTGCTTGATGCAGGCCTCTCCCACCACCAGATAAAGCTCTGTGGCAATGGGAATTGCCCACTTAAGGGCCTCAAATGGTCAATGTCACCCTGCAAATGATACAATTGCAGTGAGAGCACAGATAGGCAGGCAGATAGTGGGCAGATCATCAGCTGGATTTAACGTGCCCCTTCTTGCCATTGGGGAACCATTAAATTCAGCTCGCTATTTATGATTGCATCTATTTTCTCAGTAAATTGAAACAGAGGAAACTACAGCCTTTTACTGTTGGATAACAAAAGAAAACCTTTCTAATAGTTTTAAAATGAATTTTAAAATACATTTTTAAAACAGCGCTCAAATAAGGAAGCATTTTTATGATTGCAGATTGTGCTGCAGGAATAGTAAAATAATCTGATTACGATTATGTTTAGTAGAATGCAAATTAAGAAGCAATTGATCCAACTGTAAAAACAGCACATAAATCAATTTGCTTATGTTTATTGGAAACCTGAATTTCTGGAGGGTGTAGCTCTTGTCAGTATTTGGTTATTTTTGATTTAATTATGACAGAAGGCAGCTTCAATTTTATGCATATACATGCACAAAGTTTTCTGAATACAAATGGTACAAGTGGTAATGTGGGATATGATATAATAGCATTAGCAGAGATGTGTTATAGTCTCGAACAGAACTGTGAGCTAAAAATTCCTCCATTTAAATATTAAGAAGGGCTAGTGTAGGGAAAAAAGGTGTAAAATAAGGATAATATAGAGTTGATGAAAAAGGTGAGACCATTTAAAGTTTTTGAATGGATGTCAAAATGAAGGGCAAGATTAATTAGGGATTAAGAAATCTTCTCAAAAAGTATGAAGAACTAGTGGACATACTAAATTAGTCAATTTCATAGAACAATTTCATAGTGACGATGGAATTGCAAAGGCACAACCGTTTTAGTCTTGGAAAGGGTCTAGAAGAGGTTCACAAGAATGATCCCTGGGATGAACAGCTTGTTGTATGAGGAACGGTTGACTCTGGGTTTGTACTCGTTGGAGTTTAGAAGGATGAGGGAGGGATCTTATTGAAACTTACAGGATACTGCGAGGCCTGGATAGAGTGAATGTGGAGAGGATATTTCTACTAGTAGGAAAAACTGGAACCAGAAGGCACAACCTCAGGGTAAAAGGGTGATCCTTTAAAACAGAGATGAGGAGGAATTTTTTCAGCCAGAGAGTGGTGCTTCTGTGGAACTCTTTGCTGCAGAAGGCTGTGCAGGCCAGGTCATTGTGTGTCTTTAAGACAGAGATAAATAGGCTCTTGATTAATAAGGGGATTACGGGTTCTGGGGAAAAAGCAGAAGAATGGGGATAAGAAAAATATCAGCCATGACTGAATGGCGGAGCAGACTCGATGGGCCAAGTAGCCTAATTCTGCTCCTATGTCTTGTGACCCAGATAGTGCATTTAGATAGGAGAAGAATACATAAAGAAGTTGTAGTACTAAAAGGTTGGTGGAGCTGAAAGTGGAAAGGCAACATGGCATGCGTCCTAGAATATTGAGGGAATTCAGAGAGGAAATAGCAGATGCTCTTACTTATAGTTTTCAAACATCATTAAATATGAGACTGAAAGAGGAAAGGAAAAAAGTAACAATTGACCAGTCATGCTAACATCAGTAGAAGCAAAGCAATGAATGGTCACAATACAGGGTAATGCTCAGTAAAACACAGTTTAATTTAAAGGAGCCAACACGGATTTGTGAAATGAATGCCATGTGCAGCAAATCTGAAAGAAATACTTGAGGAAAGAATGCAATAAATTGATAAAGGAAATACAACAAGTGATGCTTATGAATTTTCAAAGTCAGCTGATAAGGTGCAACACAGACAAATCAGAAAATAATGATCAATGAATGGATTTTGGACTTGAGGGAAATAAGTTGTGATGTTCAAGGGCAGTGTAGGATCATGACTGCTCGCAATAAGGTGAGATCTGGATAGAGATATTGGAAGCACAACATCAAATATTTGCACTTGATCCAAAATAGCAAGCATGCCTTACTGTGAAAAGATCAGGGATATATGGATGCATATGCCTAAAATTCAAGAAGACAAAAAAAAGTTTTCAAGGAAGATTTGACAGTGATTATGAGAATTGGCCGAACCATATCTTGCAAGATGTACTGATGAATAGTGCATTAGTTTATTCAGATAGATTGAGGTAATTTTTCACACAAAGTGATGTGGCAACCAGAAACACAAAGAATAGTTTATATCTGCACTGTAGAAGGAAAAAAATGATGGAGGTTGCCAAGCAGGAACCATTAGGAATCACCAAGGCTCCTTCAACAGCACCTTCCAAACTCCCAAAACTACCTAGAAAGGCAAAGGCAGGAAAAGCATGGGAACACCACTACATTCAAGTTACCCTACAAGTTGGACACCATCCTGACTTGGAACGTTTTTTTGCTATTGCGAGGTCAAAATCCTGTAATTCCCTCCCTAATAGCACTGTGCATGTATGCATGCCTAATGGACTGCAGCAGTTCAAGAAGGAGGCCCATCAATACCTTCTCAAGGGCAATTAGGGATGAGCAATAAATACTGACCTTGCCAGCTATACTACATCCCAAGTACTGATTTAAAAAAAATGGCAGCGGGGCCTGAAATGGCTCCAACAATTCTGTAACTCTCTGAACTCAAGGAAGATACAAATATAGCAGAATAACACACCATATAGCGGCTACCTGAAAACACTGGAAGAATCCTGTCGCATATACATTCAACCAAGTGTAAAACAGCCACAAGTATCCTAAGTTGTAGGATACAAAACAGCAGAGGATATGAAGGAGGCTAGATTTCTATCGGTCACAGGAAGCCAGGAACAGCAGAATTTGAAGAGGTGGAGAAAATATATTAAGGATGCAAAAAAATTAAGAGAGATCAAAATAATCAAGTAAAAAAGCTTAATGTTCAAATGAAAGGGAGCTAGAAATTAAATTGTGGAAAGGTTAGATCCCTTGCGCCATGCTGCTGCCAGCAATAGGTGCATTGATATTTCTATATTTACATTCAGTATTGGATTAACACTTTAAAATCCTATTAGGTTGCCATCTACTGACTCATAGAGAAATAGCAGGAGTAAAGCTGCCTTCTGAAAATTTTTACATTAGAATTTCAACAGAAGTGTTTATGCAGAATATTTCAATATATATATATTTTAGTTGGATCCAGTAGTGTTAGATCATAGAATTAACATAGGTTTGGAAAGTATCACAAAATATTAGTGTAATTTAAAGCTCTTTTTCAATGGAAAATACGTTTACAAGTCACTCCAACCTCAGATAAATCTATATTGTGAGCCACAAGGGCTAGGTTTATAACTTAGACATTGCATACCAAATTCATGCTTACCGATTGGTACTCAAATTCAACTAATTGAAGAAACTGTCGTTTGCTGAACATTAGTAGGCGAGTACGTCCTGTGATAGGACTCTTGTCCAAGTGGGTCCAGAAATATATTGCAATCAAACCTGACAGACTACATATGCCGAATAGAATTCTCCACCTGTTCCTTTTCACAGAGTCCTTAAGCAGCTCCTGTTTGTCGGGAGGAAGACCTTGCCACCATTTCCGTATACTCCTGAAAACACACAAAGTAAGTCCCCATTACAATGGAAGGAACATTATGGAACTTTCCACACAATGGATACTGTAGATTGTTTGAATTCTGAAGTTCTTTTCAGATTTATGCAGTCATCTCAAAATCTACTTTCTACTTGACCTTCCATTCACTTTTGTCTCTGCTCTGCAATTTTATCTTTAAACACATAGGACAAAGGTTTTCCACAACCCAGCAACAGCTGAAAACAAGAATATAAATAACTAACAAACTGACAATTGGCCATTCAATGCTCTGTAAAATACCAACGTAAAGCTAATTGGACTGGATGGGAGTTATATACTTCAATAATCAAAAGGTTAAAATTTAGAAAAATAAAAACAAAAACAATTAAAACATACCCAAGATTAGTAGTTATCAATACTTGTGCAAGTGTATACCAAGCATGCAAACAAAGTATCTCTTAAAAATTAAAACAAAAACATTGCTTAACTCTTGCCTAAATCACAATAAAATTACAACCTAAATTGCTAATGGTAAACCATTAAAATATGTAGTTTGTGTTTTTGCCCCTTTCAAGAAACTCCTAATATCTCAGCGTTTTATTTTATTACAAAAGTTCGAAATAGTGTTGTATCAAAGGAAGAGTGTGAGTTAGGAAGAGCGAAAGAGATCAATATGTAGTACTATCCACCAAGGTGACTTTTAAAAAGACATTCCTACTAATTGACTTCTTGTGGAAGCCTTCCATATTGTAAGACAATGATTTGTGCTGCAGTGGTCAACTCTTTGTTACACATCACCTGGTGTAGGTTAGAAGTCCCACTCTGACATGGCAGTCTCCACCACTTTTGCTGCAGAGAAAAGCAGTGGGTTGAGAAGGTGCACGATTCACTGGTCTGTTTTCACTGGGCTTTCTTCTCAGCCAGCTGAGCCGAGCTTTTCATTTCTACTCACTTCTCCCAATGCCCCTTTAAAACAGTCAGCCTCCAGAAGTCATATTTCATTGACTATTTTTCTAAAATTTTAGCTTCTATTATTTCGAGGAATGTCAGCCAGATATTCCATTGGGAATTCTATAGATTTGGAGGTGCTTTTTTTTTGGTCCTAGATCTGATGGGGACAGAATATTTACCAAAATTCAGAACTAATTGGGTGCATAGAAATGCATAACAGGAAGCTAAAATAATTATTACTTCTCGTCCAGGACCAGAAAGAATGTTGATGTTGGGGATTTCACACGGGGTGGCTGTAGCTAACTTCGGCTGAGTGGTTCCATCAAAGGAACGGACAACTGAACTGACGAGTCTCCAGAAAGATGGAATTGAGTAACTTTTTTTTAAATGATTATCATTATCTAACTTTGGGAAGAAAGGGTTTATACTGAAATTGTCCCCAACTAGCTCCTGCAAAACATTTCTAATCTTACAGTGCATGAGGATACAGTGGCACAGTGGTTAGCACTGCTGCCCCACAGTGCCAGGGGCCCTGATTCGATTCCCGGCTTCAGTCGCTGTCTGCATGGGTTTATTCTGGGCGCTCTGGTTTTCTCCCACAGTCTGAAAGGCACGCTGGTTAGATGCATTGACCAGAACAAGCGCTGTAGTGTGATGACTTGGGGAATTTCACAGTAGCTTCACTGCAGTGTTAATGTAAGTCTTACTTGTGATTAATAAATAAACTTTAAACTTTACTTTTCTCCAACGTGAGGAACAGATTCCTGGGATGGCGGGACTGATAGATAAGAGATTGGGTCAGCTAGAATTATATCCACCCTTATTCAGAAGAATGAGGGAGTATTTCATAGAAACCTATAAAATTCTAATAGGATCAGACAGGATATTCCCCATGGTGGGTGGTGTCCAGAACCAGCGGTCATTGTTTAAGGAGTTGGGGTAAACCTTTTAGAAGATGAGGAGCAATCTCTTCACCCAGAGAGTGGTGATCCTGTGGAATTTACCACCATAGGAAGCAGTTGAGGCCAAAACATTGTAGGTTTTCAAGAAGTTTGATATATAGCCTTTCGGTGAAGAGGATCAAAGGATATGGGGGGGGGAGGAAAGAAGAGATGGGATCAGGCTATTGAGTTGGATGGCGAGCCATGTTCATAATGAGTGTGGAGCTGGTTTCAAGGGCTGTATGGCCTACTCATGCTCCTATTTTCTATGTTTATTTTTTGTGCATATAAAATGATTTCTCGAGCAACTAGTTTGGAAGAACAGTTTACTCTGTCCCTGTACAAATTTTGCACCAACTCATACATCATCTTGTACTCACACTCACTTCTGCCAAGACCACACAACTATGGAATTCCTGAAACTCCAGCAGATTGGGAAAGCTATATTAAAAAAAATAGATACAAAGAAAGTAAAAGAGATGCAAAAAGAGATCAGTAAAATAAGGGATATACAAAGCTAACAGCAAAAGTTTATTTTATAAATATATTGAGAAAAAAGTGGCAAAATGAAACGCTGGTTCATGAAAGATTATAATAGACGATAATGAAATGTCAGGCTTGTTAAGTTTCCCAATGCAGGAACCAGGCAGCTTTAAAATAAAACATGAAAGGAATTTATCTATGGAACCACTCAGCTGAAGTTAGCTGAAGTTAGTTTCCTTTTTCCCCTTTTGACTCTCATAACCTAAGAAGTATGTGGCTTTCTAATTTATCTTAGTCAAATATCTACTGTGCAGTGTTTTATCAAAGGTCTTTTAAAATTCCAAATATATTACATTTACTGTATTACCCTTATCTACACCTCCCATTACTTCTTCAAAGTATTCAAAAAGGTTGATTAGCATTACCTTCCCTTTTTAAATCCAACTGATTACTTACTATATTTTCCATTTTTACATATTTTTCTATTATATTTTTGAGAAAAGATTTCATTCCACTTCCTACCACTGATATTAAGCTAATGGTCTAGTTGCCTGGACTTATTCCATTTTTTAATGAATTGTTTCAAATGGATGTAATTGTATCTCTGCTATCTCTTCCCCAGCTTCATTTTATGGTTGGATACAATTCACCCAGACCAGAAGTTCCACTCTTTTTCAGTTTGAATAGTTTATCAAATATCTCCCCATTCCAGTTTAAACGTCCTTACTTTTTTAATCTCTGCCTTGAGTGCCATGCCCATATTAGTCTCCCTGACAAATACTGTGGCAAAGTTCGCTGTCATTATCTGCGGAGTTTACCTACAGCATCCCTATCCCATCTTTTCTTTTATATTTACAGTACATCTGTAGAATAGTATTTCTTTATGTTTTCCTTGATAGTTTAATTTTGTGGTCTTAATTTGCTTTTTTTTTACTTTATTCCTAATGACTTTCTATTCTCATTTGTCACCATCTCCTTTATTGTCTATGAACTTAAGAGTATGCTTTTTTTTACATTTCAATTTTCATCCTACCTCTTTATTCATTCATGGTGTTTCATTATTGGGTAGTTAGTTTTGTTTTCTAAAGGAATATATTTCTCCTGAACTGTATTGATAATCACGTTAAATATTCACAACTGCTGTTATATTTCTGTCATTTTTTTCCAGCCCATCTTCCCTAGTTCCATTCTTTCAAAAGTAGCTTTTTCTGACCTATTATTTTGCTCATAACAGAAAATGCTGGAAAATTTCAGCAGGTTTGACACCATCTGTGGAGAGAGGATACTGCCAATGTTTTGAGTCAGGATGACCCTTTGTCAGAGCTTTAATTTTGTTCTTTGGCTCATTTATGTCTTTTCCATCTTTATTTTAAACTTTATTATACCATGATCATTGTTGCCTAGATATTCTGCTACACTTGCTGTGCTTTTCCGCATTGATTATTTCATATTATTAAATTTAGCAACGTTTCCTCTCGTTACTCAAGAAATGAGCCTTGGACACCATAAAAATTCCTTTCATTTTCCCAGTTCCCTACCTCTTGTGCCAATTTATTGGGGGAAGCTGAAATCTCCCATGTTCATTTTTTTTTAAATAATTCTATAGATTTGCCTACATATTTCTTCCTCTACTTCCCTTCACTATGAGGTGGTCTGCAGAATACTACAGGAAATCACGTTGGAACTTTGGTGTGACCACAGCAGGATTACTGTGTGCAGTTCTGGTCACCACATTACAGGAAGGATGTGATTGCACTGGAGGAGCTGCAGAGGAGATTCATCAGGATGTTGCCTGGAATGGTACATTTAAGTTATGAAGAGAGGTTGGGTATGCTTGAGTTGTGGTCATTGGAGAAGAGAACATAAGAAATAGGAGCAGGAGTAGGCCATCCAGCCCTTCGAGCCTGCCCCGCCATTCAACAAGATCATGGCTGATCTGTCGCTGCTCAGTTCCACTTTCCCGCCCTCTCCCCATAACCCTTAATCCCCTCTCCTATCAAAAACCCATCAACCCGCGTCTTAAAAATATTTAGCGAGGCAGCCTCCACCACTTCAACGGGCAGAGAATTCCAGAGATTCACCACCCTTTGAGTGAAGAAGTTCCTCCTCAACTCCGTTCTAAACCGCCCCCCTTTTATCTTGAGGCTGTGCCCCCTAGTCCTATTGTCTTTTTTGAGCTGGAAGAGTCTTTCCACCTCTATCCTATCCATCCCATTCATCATCTTATACGTCTCAATGAGATCTCCTCTCATTCTTCTAAACTCTAACGAGTACAAGCCAGTTTATTCAGCCTCTCCTCATAGCTCAACCACCTCAACTCCGGTATCAGCCTAGTAAACCTCCTCTGCACTCCCTCCAAGGCCAAAATATCTTTACGCAGGTGCGGCGCCCAAAAATGCACACAGTACTCCAGTTGCGGCCTCACCAATGCCCTATACAGCTGCAGCAAGACCTCCCTACTTTTATATTCAATCCCCCTCGCTATGAAGGCAAGCATCCCATTCGCCTTCCTGACCACCTGCTGCACCTGCAAGCTGGGTTTTTGCGACTCATGCACAAGGACCCCGAGGTCCCTCTGCACCGTCGCCTGCTGCAGTTTTTCGCCTCGTAAGTAATAGTCCTTCCTACCATTTTTCCTACCAAAGTGGACCACCTCACACTTGCCAACATTAAATTCCATTTGCCATTTCCTGGCCCATTCGCCCAGCCTATCTAGATCCTTCTGCAGACTCTCCACACCCTCCGCACAATTTGCCGTTCCCCCAATCTTGGTGTCATCAGCAAATTTCGACACTCTACACTCGGTTCCCTCCTCCAGATCATCTATATAAATGGTAAAAGGCTGAGGCCCCAGCACCGACCCCTGGGGCACTCCACTAGTCACCATCCACCAATCCGAATAGCACCCGTTGACCCCCACTCTCTGCCTCCTATTTGACAACCAATCCTCTATCCACGCTAACACCCTACCCCCAACTCCATGTCCCTCGACCTTCTGCAATAACCTCTTGTGAGGCACTTTGTCAAACGCCTTCTGAAAATCTAGAAAGACCACATCCACCGGCTCTCCTCTATCCACCGCCCTAGACACATCCTCATAGAACTCCAGTAAATTTGTCAGACACGACTTCCCTTTAATGAAACCGTGCTGCGTCTGCTCTATCAAGCAATTCCCTTCAAGATGCCTCGCAATTTCCTCCTTAATGACAGATTCTAACATTTTACCTACCACAGACGTTAAACTAACCGGCCTTTTGCCTGGCACCCTTCTTAAACAACGGCGTAACATTAGCCGTTTTCCAATCATCCGGCACTTCCCCGGAATCCAGCGACGTTTGGAAAATAACCACCAAGGCATCCACTATCACCTCCGCCATTTCTTTCAGAACCCTCGGATGCATTCCATCCGGTCCTGGGGACTTGTCCACAATCAGCCCCTCCAGTCTGTCGAGCACCGCCTTTCTAGTAACAGTAATGTCATTAAGACCCTCCAGTCCTACCACCTTTCTATCGCTAACACCCGGCAAATTATTCACGTCCTCCTCCGTGAAGACAGACACAAAAAAGTTATTCAATACCTTAGCCATATCCCCATCCCCTACCACTAGGTCCCCTTTCTCATCCTCTAAAGGACCAACATTCACCCTAGCCAGCTTCTTCCTTTTTATATATTTATAAAAACTCTTGCTATCCTTTTTTATATTAAGCGCTAGCCCAGCTTCATAGTTTCTCCTACCCTTCCTTATCAACTTCTTTGTCAATCTTTGTTGACATTTAAACCTCTCCCAATCCTCTTCTCGCCCACTACTCTTAGCTACTCTAAATTCCTCCGCTTTTAGTTTAACACTTTCCTTCACCTCCTTTGTTATCCACGGCTTATTACCTCTCCTCCTACTATCCTTTTTGACCATCGGAATAAATTTCCGTTGAGCACCAAGAAAGATCTCCTTAAAGATCCTCCACTGCTCCTCAACAGACCCTCCCTCCAACGCGCTCTCCCAGTCCACATTCGCCAATTCTTCTCTCATCCTACCGTATTTCCCTCTATTCAAACAAAGGACGCGTGTCCGGGAACCCACTTTCTCCTCCTCCATCTGCACCAGAAACTCCACCATACAATGATCACTCTCCCCAAGAGGATCCTTCACCACAAGGTCCCTAATTCTACCTGCTTCATTACATAGCACCAGATCCAAGATAGCTCGCTCCCTCGTCGGCTCCAACACACACTGTTCGAGGAAACTATCCCGGCAGCATTCCAAGAACTCTTCCTCGAGCCCCCCACGTCCAACATGAGTCAACCAATCAATATGCAGATTGAAATCCCCCATAACTACGGCCGTCCCATTCCTGCACGCCGCACTTATTTGCGCGTTAACAGCCCGCCCCATCTCCAGATCATTATTCGGGGGCCTATAGACGACACCCACCAGCGTCTTCCTCCCTTTGCTGTTCCTAATCTCCACCCACAACGATTCCACCCTCTGCTCCTTGGCTCCAATATCATCCCTTGCTACCACCGTGATGCTATCCTTAATCAGTAGAGCTACGCCCCCCCCTTTTCCCTCCTGCCTATCCTTCCTAAACACTTGATAGCCCTGGACATTCAGCTCCCAGTCCCTGTCACCCTGCAGCCACGTCTCTGTAATGGCCACCAGATCGTATCCATTTGTGTCGATCTGTGCCATCAGCTCATCCACTTTATTCCGAATGCTTCGTGCATTCAGATAAAGTGCTTTCATCCCAGCCTTCACCTGGACCCTATTTGCTGCAATGCCACCAACTATACTCACGCCCCCTACTCCCTCTATTATTGGGACATCCTCGGCCTCTTCCCTTACATGTACACTCTCCTTAACTTTAGACCTCGTAAGGTCACCTACCCTCACACCCTCCCCCCCCCAATTAGTTTAAAGCCCTGTCTACAGTCCTCTTTACTCGATTCGCCAGCACTCTGGTCCCAGCACGGTTCAGACCAACCCCATCCCTCCCGAACAGGTCCCACCTACCCCAATACTGGTGCCAATGCCCCATAAATTCAAACCCATTCCTCCCACATCAATCCCTGAGCCACCCATTCACTTCCTTAATCCTGTCAACCCTACGCCCATCTGCACACGGTTCAGGCAGTAGCCCAGAGATAACCACCTTGTCGGTTCTACTTTTTAATTCCATTCCAAGCTTTTCATACTCCCTCCCCAGATCCTCAGTCTGCATTTTGCTTACGTCGCCGGCACCCACATGTACCACAACGACCGGATTCTCACCCTCCCACTCCAGGTTCCTCTGCAGCCCAGCTGCGACATCCCGTACCCGAGCACCAGGCAGACAACACACCCTTCTGTGCACTTTGTCATTGTGACAAAGGACAGTGTCAATACCCTTCACCCCACTATCCCCAATAACTACTACGTTTCTTTTCCTTTTCTCTTTGCCTATGTCCTGCTGCAGCACTGTACCGTGTGCAGCTTGCTCACCAACCTCACCTGCCTCGTTCTCGTCCAGCCTGGAAGCAAGAACCTCAAACCTGTTATGCAGATTAAGAGGCTGAGGCCTCCGCTCCTCACCCCCCTTCCTCTTCCCAGTAGCCCCCTCTTGTCCCTGACCCTTAGAGTTAGCCAGTCTAGGGGGGGTGGATGTCACTTGCACCCCATTGACAATGGCACCCTCTCTCCCCTTGATGAGCTTCAGTGTCTGTAGCTCAGAGGCCAGCTCATTTACCCTGAGCTGGAGCTCCTCCAGCAACCTGCACTTACTGCAGACATGGTCACTGGGATGAACCCTAGGGTCCACCAGTTCCCACAGAAACCACACATCACATGCCCCTCCATTATTTACTGTAGTAGTTTTGAAAAAATTTTTTTTTTTTTTGTTTTTTTTGTTTTTCAAACGAACTCACCTGGCCTTTTTCCTTCCAGCCCTTTTTGATATTAAGCCCTAGTAGCTCACTCTGCTTCCCTCTCACTCCGCTGCCCGCTCAGACGCTGCCCGCTGTCTACACCAGGCCTCCTTTTAAACCTGGCGCTGATTTAAATCTGATGGCCCACAACTGCCTGCTAACCACTCCCTCAGAATTCTTAAAGCAGTAAATACAATAAATAAATGCTTTAAACAGTTCTACAAAGAACAAAGTGCTTTAAACTTATTTTAAACTGGTTTTTAACAGGTAAAATCTTAGCTCTCTCTCTGCTCCTTCACTCGTCTGCTCCAGCAAACAATGGAAGGCTTCACCTTGTGGTCAGTTGATATTTAAATCTGATGGACCACAACTGCCTGCTAACCACTCCCTCAGAATTCTTAAAGCAGTAAATACAATAAATAAATGCTTTAAACAGTTCTACAAAGAACAAAGTTCTTCTACAAAGAAGATGGGGGGGTGGGGGGGGTGCCTAATTGAGATGTACAAGATTGTGAGGAACATGGATTGAGCAGATGAGGAACAGCTGTTCCCTTGGTTGAAGAGTCAGTCACAAGGGGACATAAGTTCAAGGTGAAGGGCAGGAGATTTAGAGGGGATGTGAGGAAAAACTTTTTTACCCAGAGGGCGGTGGTAGTCTGGCATGTGTTGCCTGGGAGGGCGGTAGAGGTGGGTTGCCTCTCATCCTTTAAAAAGTACCTGGATGAGCTCTTGGCACGTCATAACATTCAGGGCTATGAACCAAGTGCTGGCAGATGGAATTAGGTGGGAGCTTGTCGGTGCAGACTCAATGGGCCGAATGACCTCTTCTGCACTCTATGATTCTGTGATTCTAACGTATTTGACTCCTTTTCATTCTTTGTCACAATCCATATAGCCTATTTCTACTTCAAAGTTATGATCCATTTTCTCGTGCCAAGTTGGGCAAAATTTAACCAAAAAATGGCAAAGCGTCAGGCAGGGTCTGACTGAAAACCAGCATTTTACACTATCATTTTGAAGGATGTGGCCTAAACACACAAGCCTGGCTACACTCAGGTCAGGGCGCCACCAAGAAGGGGCTCTTCCTCTGAACACCTCGATCGACCCTGCCCCCCTCACCCCCCATGTCTGGCATCTCTCATCACTGCATCCCCAACCCCCCAAACATCAATGGTGGCACCCTCTGCATTCCTCCACCACACTGCCCCCCCCCATCAACACTGGTGTCTCTCAACAGCACCCCCCAAGCTGTCATCATCACCCCCACATTCCAACAATGCATTCCCCCCACCCCCCCGCAACATTCCATCAATGCTGGCATCACCCCTCCCCCCCACATTCCATCAATGCTGGCATTCTACCCACCCACCTCCCCCCCACCAAACCCTACCTTCCCAGCAGTAAGCACTGCCCTTTCCTCCCTCCTTAATGAACGCCCTCTCATTCCCCACTACACATGCATGCTCCACCACACCCCAACCCCAAGACTCCCATTAGGGTCCACTCCTGCCACTACTGTGGCAAAGGTTGGCACTGCCAGAGATGTGCGATTTCCGGATTTTGCCGGATCTTGAGCCCCTGCCGTCAATCCCATGAGTGGAAAATGCAGGCATGAGGTCACCTCCGTTGCACCTTATTAGTACAATTACCTAAACATAAGACTGATAATTTTCTTTCAAGAGTTTTAAAAGAAATAGGTGTTTTTGTCTTAATTTTCCAAACTTCATGAATTTTACCTTTGGATTGAGAAATTACAAACACTAGTTAAGAGCAGACTGAGGGCAAAACTAAATAACTACAGGTTACAAAAACAGAAAATGCTGGAAAATCTCAGCATCTGTGAAACGAGAATAGGGCTAATGTTTTGAGTTTGGGTGACCCTTTGTCAGAGCAGTTCTTTGAGGTTAACTACAGATTAATCAGTTTAACATCTTTATACAAAGACTACCTGGCATCTATCATCAGAAACGGAAAGTGACCAAAAGATCAATAGGATTTGTGATAACTGATTAACATGTCTGACAAAAGTTGTTTGAGTATGTCACTAATATGGTAGATAGCAGAGTGTCAATGGATATATTCATCAATTTCTGTAAGTTTCAGATGTGATTCAATAGCAAAATTGAAAACACAAGGAATTGGAGGTAACTTCTGATACGGAGTAAATTATTGGAGAGTGAGATACAGCATGTGACAAATGACATTCTAAAAAGTCTGACACCACCAGGTTTCAGTCCAATCAATTTATTTGATAGTAAATTCACTAGCTTTCGGGTTAGCCCCTTCGTCAGGTGAACGGAGAGTTCCCCCAGTGGTCTATACAGAGGTCTCAATTTTTCACCATCTATATTAATCACTTGAACGAAGGTACACTGTCATCTTTCCTGCCCAGGAATTATTGTTTAGAAACACCAATTGTACAGAAACATTTTGAGCAGAGCTAATTCATTCTTTTTACAACATTGGCATCATTTTAGTCCAGTATTTTGGGAGCAAAAACACTGAAGATACAATATTTGTACAAGTAAAAGTATTTTTGTTACAGCATTATAACGTTTTCACACTGTTTTACATTTCAGGTAAATATTCATATCTGATGTTTTCCAGTTCACACACTTGTGGTTCGGCATTCTAACATCACTCTATAATTCAGAAAATTCCAAAGTCCAAAAAAGACTTGGTCTGAAGCATTCCTGACTACAGAGCTCACAGTGTGTACAGTTTTATATTCAAGTTTAAAGATAGCATTAAGTTGGCATTACAGTAAGCTCTGTAGATGAAAACAGAAAGCTATAAAAGATCAAACTAAGTGGGTGGGGGAAAACTATGGCAAAGTTCAGCATGGCAAAGTGTGAGGTCATCCAATTTGGATTCATGAAAGGCAAATGATCGTGATTTCTTAATGGTGAAAGACTCGGAGCTATAGTGTGCAAAGAGATTTTGTCCATGTGTGTCCATGCGCACAAACAATTAAAAACTAGCACCTAGGTACAGTAAGAAATCAAACAGGGTAATACAATGTTGCCTTTATCTCAAAGGGATTGGAATTCAGAAGTGAGGACTGGTGTTTTAGTTCTACAGGCTACATAGAGTTTTGTACAGATTCAGCAGAATACTACGAGGGCTTAAAGGGCTAAATTGGAGGGACCAAATGTGTAAAATATATATCCCGTGGGGGGCCATTAAAATGAAGAAATGATCTAGTTCAGTAGTATTAGAGACCTTGGATGGAACTGAATGCCCACCCAAAGGCATGTTTGGTGGCAGGTGGCATTTAGTTGTGTCTGTGGTTGGCTGATTGAGACCCCACTGCCTTCCTGCCTCAGTCCCTGACCATGTCCAGGCCACAAAGCTTGTGGATAGCCCTTTTGCACCATCAATAGGGGCCCTGAAATGGGCAGTTAATGCTTAAGTGCCTCATTCCACTGGTCTGTATTCACCCAGCGGTGCACAGGGGACACACCATGTGGGAAGCTCAAAAAGCAAATCACAACAGGGAATTCCAGGGGAATCCCGTGTTTAAATGCATTCACTGCTTGATTGAGGGACCCAGCATCGGGAAGGGGATGCCCACTGACAGCCTTGCATAGCAAAAAACCTGACCAACACCTTGTATAGCAAAAAATACAACTTCCAGATTTGCTCTCTAACATTCTCTTTCTTTATTTGCCTTCATCACTGCAGCTAAACCCTGTGTTCACACATTCGTATTCCGCAAATAACCCCACTTCTTAGTCTACAATTGGAACTTGTTGAAAATAACCTTGACATTTCCAATGTGAGTTACAGCAAGAATCTCAAATTATATCATTGTAAAAGCTATATTATAAAAATTACAATTTAATATTCACCTTTTGAATCTTAATTAGTCATTTGACGAAACAGAGGAAACCCTTTAGATGATATTATCAGGGTAAAGGCAAATATATCCAACAATTGAATAGTACTCCTTAAAATTTGGAAAGCAAATTCCAAGTCACCAATACGGAAATGTGGTATTAAAATTTTTAAAGCTGCACTATTCTCCACTATTGCTAGGAATGCACAATAGCTAATCAAACATGTACACGGCCAACGCTTTACCTGCCGAGAAGCATTGCTGTCAGCTTTTTCAGTGGTTTCAGGAGAATCCAGAGGAGAGGGATTGGCAAGGCTAAGACCCGAGAAGTTGTGTGAAAATCTCTAGATAGGTCAGCAATTTCTTCAGCAATAAACTGTTTCTTTGACAGAACACAAGCAGGCATATATCTGATGTAAGAAACGCCTCTGTTTGACAGGCTGGAGAACATGTTTGCTTTGATATCTGGCACTCTTTTTGATGCAAGTCCTGCTTTGTGTACAACAGTTCCGATTGTTGAATGATATCTGGCGCACGGCACCAATTCCATATTGCGTTGAACAGAGGTTCGCCAAACTTGAGAAGATCTACTTGAACTGCCATGTCTGCTGCATGTTGTGAACCTTTGGGTTTTTATTTTATAATTTCTCCATGTCTGAGTGCCTTCTGAGAGTGCTGAGATGTTTTGCAGCGAAATGCAGTTTCGCCAGGTAAATAGATGTTTTCTTGCATCCCGAAGCCAAAATCCTGTCTTCATTTCTGCTGATCAAAAATAAAACTGATAAAGTAAACCTTTTAAGAAATTAAGAACTAAAAAGAGGAAAGTATGTTTATTTCCCCCTATCGAATGTAAAAATAATAAAACAATAAACAGGAGCTAATAGCTGTGAAACAATCTCATAGCTATAACTGTCAAGATTCTGTTACATGAATGCTAGGGCTCCCAAGATAATGTGCTGTTAGATGCTGGAGGCGATCTGCTCACTGCATACTGCCAACATCACACAATCAATATAAAGGTACCCGAGTATTTAGGACTTTTGTAGTATTGAAATGCTAGCAAGATCTCGGCAGTGTTTTAGATTTGTCAAGTTCTGGAGGCTTTGTCTCCAATCCAATATACTTATAACAGATGCCAGTAGTTTTCAAATGTTTCCAAAACGCATTTTTCCATACAATGCAGACTAGTAGCAGGATCTCGCCTTACTAACTTTCAGAAGACATCAGCTAGCATTGAAAGCAGTACTGAAGTTTCAGAAAACAGTTCTACAGGAATTACATAGTCATGTCATTAGTTTGTTAAGAGCACAGCTAATGTTAAATGTTGGGGTATTCCAAAATCCAGGAAGGAACTTTGGAATGCCTGCTCGTAATTGTATTTTGCAATTTGGTATAATCCAAAGAAAGATAATGAAAGCCAGTGAAGGATATCCCTGACTCTTCTGTCATGATTTTAAACAAAATACAATTTATTACATGATAAAACACACAATAAGAAATCAACTCAATACAGTTAACAATATTAGCGGCCAGCTACAAGATGATTATTAAATGTATCCAGTTCCAAACCCTCTATATTTCTAACCTCAGAGCAAAACCTCCCCAAACAACATCCCAAAGGTTTTAAACTATAAGCAAAATTGAGCAATAGTTATCAAACTGTGAAAAACATGGTGCTGGAGCGAGGCAACTTCTTGCAAGCTGTGTCCAACATTTCTTCCAATTTTATCTTTTACTCTCTTTCTATGCTTCTAAAAGTTTATCGCGAGGGGGATAGAATATAAAAACAGGGAGGTCTTGCTACAACTGTACAAGGCACTGGTGAGGCCACAACTGGAGTACTGTGTGCAGTTTTGGTCCCCTTATTTGCGAAAGGATATACTGGCCTTGGAGGGAGTACAGAGATGGTTCACCAGGCTGATACCGGAGATGAGGGGGTTAGCTTACGGGGAGAGATTAAATAGACTGGACCTGTACCCGTTGGAGTTTAGAAGGCTGAGGGGGGATCTCATAGAGACTTACAAGATAATGAAGGGGCTAGATAGGGTAGAGGTAGAGAGAGATTCTTTCCGTTTAGAAAGGAAACCAGAACTAGAAGGCACAGCCTCAAAATAAGGTGGGGGGGTGGCTGCAGTTTAGAACAGAGTTGAGGAGGAACTTCTTCATTCAGAGGGTGATGAATCTCTGGAATTCTCTGCCCACTGAATTGGCGGAGGCTACCTCGTTGAATATGTTTATGTCACGGGTAGATAGATTTCTGATAGATAAGGGAATTAAGGGTTATGGGGAGCAGGTGGGTAAGTGGAACTGATCCACTTCAGATAGGCTGGGCGAATGGGCCAGGAAATAGCAAATGGAATTTAATGTTGGCAAGTGTGAGGTGGTCCACTTTGGTAGGAATAATGGTAGGAAGGATTAATACTTACGTGGCGAAAAACTGCAGCAGGCAACGGTGCAGAGGGACCTCGGGGTCCTTGTGCATGAGTTGCAAAAACCCAGTTTGCAGGTGCAGCAGGTGGTCAGGAAGGTGAATGGGATGCTGGCCTTCATAGCGAGGGGGATTGAATATAAAAGTAGGGAGGTCTTGCTGCAGCTGTATAGGGCATTGGTGAGGCCGCAGCTGGAGTACTGTGTGCAGTTTTGGGCGCCGTACTTACGCAAGGATATTTTGGCCTTGGAGGGAGTGCAGAGGAAGTTTACTAGGCTGATGCCGGAATTGAGGGGGTTGAGCTATGAGAAGAGGCTAAATAAATTAGACTTGTACTCGTTAGAGTTTAGAAGAATGAGGGGAGATCTCATTGAGATGTATAAGATGATGAATGGGATGGATAGGATAGAGGTGGAGAGACTCTTCCCGCTCAGAAAGGATAGTAGGACTAGGGGGCACAGCCTCAAGATAAAGGGGGGGCAGTTTAGAACGGAGTTGAGGAGGAACTTCTTCACTCAAAGGGTGGTGAATCTCTGGAATTCTCTGCCCGTTGAAGTGGTGGAGGCTACCTCGCTAAATATTTTTAAGACGCGGGTTGATGGGTTTTTGATAAGAGAGAGGATTAAGGGTTATGGGGAGAGGGCGGGAATGTGGAACTGAGCCATGACAGATCAGCCATGATCTTATTGAATGGTGGGGCAGGCTAGAAGGGCTAGATGGCCTACTCCTGCTCCTATTTCTTATGTTCTTATGTAGATCAGCCACGATCTTATTGAATGGCGGGGCAGGCACAAAGTGCTAGATGGCATACTCCTGCTCCTATTTCTTATGTAACTCTTTTAAACTCTCTAACAATGCTTTAATTCAATTTCTTACACCCTAGCTATGACTGTAACTCTACATTCTGCACTCTCTCATTTCCTTCTCTATGAACGGTATGCTTTGTCTGTATAGCGCACAAGAAACTATACTTCTCACTGTATGTTAATACATGTGACAATAAATCAAATCCAAATCAAATCACATCAGGTACCTATATCTGTTGGGTTCCTTCTAATTTAAAGTAGAGATAACTGACTTCTTGAGACAGAACTTGTTGGGAGTGAACACAGCATCTATTGTGTTTCAGAATTATAGAATACAAAAGTAAAAACTGCGGTGAATTTCTGTTCAGGAGGAACTCAAATCATTTGAGTTTGAAAGACCAAATTGTTCTCAAAACATAAGATAAGGCTAAAGTCCAGCAGCAATCCAATTTGAACTTTTCAAAACAAGCTATCGAGCTAAAAAAAATAATGAACTGTTGAGATTCCTTTCAAACTTGGTTAAGTAGCAAAGATCAGAAATTGGAAAATGGTGTAAAGAAGGATAGACAAGAGATTAAATTTGAGCAAAACTGAAGAATAATAGATCAAGAGATATCTTTTAAAATTACGTGGCAGGTTTTCTCTGTCCATTCTCCAACCCTTTAGGTTCTGTAGAAAAGTAATCGCCTGGAAACCTATGTGTCTATGGTGATATATGATATAAGATTTAATGGTGGATTTGTAGGAACTCAACAATACCAGTCAAATGTGGAAATTTTAATCATAATCTGGAAGAGTTTGGAATAAATGTAAGAATTTTGTGTTGCCACTTCAACGCAACCCACCCCCCCCCGATTTAAAAAAAAATTTTGCAGGCGGTAATGTGTTTGGGTGAGAATGCGTTTGAGATTTTGAATCAACAAAGAATAGGTGATGTCTATAAAATCAGGCATTGAGATAAATTAAGTTATAATGAAGGAGAATGGAGATCTTGTTTAATTTTAATCAAAGGATTGAGAGATTGGAGTGCTCTCTCTCTTCAAAACAGTATAACTGCGAGAGGAAGCTGAAAATTAATAGTTTGAAGTTTATGAGCTGAGAATCTGTGTGTTTCGTTTGTTTTATGTGGATGTTCACAGAGTTCTGTTACTGCTGTTTATCTTTCTGGGGAATTGACCTTACCTTGAGTTTTAATTTCCGGCATGTTGAAAGCTTAAAAAAAGAACCACAAGAAGCACTGACATAATTCATTTTGACTATCAGGTTCAAATAGTTATTCCTAACACAACTGGCAGAACAACAAAGGAAAACTTTGAGATTAGGATACAGAGGAAAATGTTCAAAAGGGAAGATGGTTAAATAACAATAGTCCTGGGCTGTGTTCCTGTTAGATTAAAACAAAAAGGGTGGTGATGTGACGACATTCATTGAGAACTCTTACTCCATCCCTTTTCAAACTAGCAAAGAATTAACTCTTGTACCTGAGTGTGGAAGGGGTTGTTGAAGGTGACAGGGTAGGTTAAAAAGTAATTAGAAAGGCATTTAGGATCCTGGGCTTCATAAACAGTGACAAAGGAGTACAAAAGCAAGGGAGTCTTGAAGAACCTTTACAATCTACTGGTTCGGCCTCAACTTGGATATTGCATCTAATTCTGGACACCGGATTTAGGAAGGACGTGAAGACTTTAGAGAGCGTGAAGAAAAGATTTATGAGAATGGCTGTACGGATGAGGGACTTCATCGTTCTCATTCAATAAGAGAATGTTGACAGGAGATTGGATAAACTATCAAAACCATGAAGGTTCTTGACAGAGTATATATAGAAACTGTCCCCATTGGGGAAGAGTGAAGAACCAGAGTACATTAATTTTAAGTCGATTAGCAAAATAACCTACTGCAATAAAAGGAAAATCATTTTTATGTTGCACTGGCTAGGATCTGTAAATGAAAGGATGGAGACAGATACAATTGGAGCTTTCAGATGGGAATTGGATAACCACCAGGTGAGAAAAGCTACAGGACTACAGGTAAAGGGCAGGGAGTGGGACTAGTTAAGTTGCTGTTCTAGAGAGCTAGCATGGACACAATAGGCCAACTGGCCTCCTTCTGTGCTGTAAACAATGCGACTCTATTCCAAATGTAAAAATGTAAGACAAAATAGAAAACAAAATTAGGAGGAAGGAACATAATTTACAAATGTTAAAGAGAACTGAAATTGATAACCTGGTCATCACCTGACATATTGGAACTGTAGGAGGAATAAGCTAAGATCTAGAGTCAGAAACCCCTTTTGACATGAAATGGCTAATATGGCCTAAATTATAAGAAAAAGCTCTTTTAGAAAAATCAAGATAATAGAGAAATTAATCTTAAGAGAATCTTAATATGATCATGAAAGAATTTAAAAGAGGCACTGCTGGTTGAAACAATTTGAAAGTCAAGGAGAACAAGGATACTTAATAAGAATTATCATAAGATGGATTCAGGTAAGGAAGAATGAAAAAAAAAGGGTAGAAGCTTTTCCTACACAAGACTACTCAGCCAACACTGTGGTACAAAGTTGGAGGAAGTGATTTCCTGTTAGGCGTATCTTGCAGATGGATTCAGATTAGGGTACACATTTCTCTGGACAAGTGCCCAAGGAAATATGTAAATGGTTAGAGATAAAACAAAATTTCCATGTTCCCTGCACCCGCAAAGTTCAGGTCTGGTCGAAAAAATGAATTGAACATTGAAGAAAGCACTAGCTAAGTCCATTTAGAACAGGGCAGCGTTGGACAGATTTACTACCCAATATTTTAATGGGACTTAGGGCAACACCTAGCAGGATGATGGGATGAGCTGATGACCAGGACAGCTATGATATGGTGAGGAAATGCATTAATAGGTGGAGAAGAGACAGGACCATTTAGAGAGAGAGTGAGGCAATTTGCAAGGGACTGCCTGCACTAACCAATATTGTACAATGAAGCAGTCACTGCATATGAAACTATATCGTTGCACTAACTACTGATGAGAATACACAGGAAATAGGAAAGACAAATAAGTTTGTGTCTGAAATTACATATCTGCTTGATTTGTGTTTTAAAAATACAATAATCATATCTAGAAATTAACTACACACTAAATTATGGAACTGATGATCAACTGCAACTGAACATTGAGTTTGAATGATCATTTTATGTCACCGCAGCCTGTCATACACAAGTATGAATTTGAGTGCCTTATCATTCAATACACTCACATTCTAGCCATTCCATCTTTGATATCTCATATTTTTTCCAATGGGATATCATATCATATGATATCATATGATATGATATAGTATCATATCTTCCTCTTTGGCACCTTTCTTATCTCTCTCTGAGCTGAACATTCAAGAACAAAATTAGAAGTATAAGATAGTCACCGAGATATCAAATTGGGAATTCAGCAGAAACCTCTTTACCCATACAGCCGAGAATGTGCAATACGCTACCACAAGGGATAGTTGGGAAAATAATTTATACATATTTAAGGCAAAACTGTACAGGAATATGCATGAGAAAGGAACAGAAGTTTATGCCAAGAGAAGCAACTGAGAAAGGATAGAAAGAGGTTTGAGAGGATCATCAGTGCCTGAAAGAACGTGCTAGTTAGGTGCATTGGTCGTGCTAAATTCCCCCTCAGTGTACCCAAACAGGTCCTGGAGTGTGGAGACTAGGGGATTTTCACAGTGTTCATGTAAGCTTACTTGTGACACTAAAAACGAAACTTAAAAAAATCCTTTCATTTCCCAGTTGAGGTTGAGCGAAAGGACCTGTTTCTGTGTTGTATATTCCATACAATTTTGAAACTTTGACCATTGTTCTCCCCCTCTCTATTTTGGTCTATCAGCATCTAAGGGTAGGTGAGTGACAGAATTTGGGATAGAATGGTCCCAAGTGCTTGTTTATCTTTTAACTGTGGGGTGGATTGACTGTGCGATTCTGATATTTATCTGTATTCCTTTTTTCAGTCTGTTGATGAGATGGAGCTTTTCATAGATACAGTATCCTGAATGTCATGGCTTCACTAAAGAGTTTAGTTTCACTTTCAAGCGGCATGATGGCACAGTGGTTAGCATTGCTGCCTCTGGGTTCAATTTCCGGCTTGGATCATCGTCTGTGCAGAGTTTGCAAGTTCTCTGCATGCGTTTCCTCCGGGTGCTCTGGTTTACCCCCCACAGTCCGAAAGATGTGCTGGTTAGGTGCACTGGCTATGCTAAATTTGTCATCGGTGTACCCCAACAGGTGCCAGAGTGTGGAGACTAGGGGATTTTCACAGTGTTCATGTAAGCTTCCTTGTGACTAATAAATATACTTTACATTAGGCGTGAATTTGCTGATAAACATTTGGCAAAAGATTCAAAGTAATAACCTTCTCTATGATTGCTTTCTCTGGTATCTTTCTTCTTTAAATGTACTCAACAGCATTGAGAGACTTTACCTTTCAAACGTCAGTTCAGGAATGGGGAAAAAACCGTGGACCCCTTTGGGACAGTTTATTGTGTCAGGCTCGCTGTAAATACCAGTTTGTTTTAAAAAGACAGGTTTATTCCTGAAGGTCAACGTGCCTTTCCTCTTTCGAGGTACTGATAGGCAGCCCGTGCATTCACAGCGTTGGCCCCTTTGGGTTTTTTTTGTTGTAGTTGTTGCTCTGTGTCCCACTCTTGCGGGGGTTGGAGCCCAAACACAACTTTAAATATCATCAACGCAATTTGGCGGCAGCTGCTGGGCCCTCCATTACCTTTGTCCTTTACTCTGGCTGTGGTTCCCGGCCCAAAGCTCTCCGACAGAGGGGTGTGTGAGATAACCAGCAGCTCTGTCCCCTCCGCTCAACGACAAGGAGCCCAGTCCCAAGCCGCTGTCCCACTTCCAACTCCACACAGGTTCACTCTGCTCCACCCGGATGACAGGAAGTGAGGGACCCGCCAAAGCCCCGGTGTCTCACTAATTGGCCCCGGCCGCCCGCAATCTCCAGACCAACCGGCCCAGGCTCGCAGCATAGAAACTCCAGCTGTGCGCTAAAGTCTAATTTTAATTCAGTATTTCTTAAATTTTACTTTCCGGTTGAGGATGTCAGGATATTTTGGCAACTCAATGGGGAAATGAAAGGTTTTTTTACGTTTATTTCTTATTGTCACATATAGGCTTACATTAACACTGTGATGAAGTTACTGTGAAAATCCCCCGGTGACCACACTCCAGCACCTGTTCGGCTACACTCCATGAGAATTTAGCACCTAACTAGGACGACTTTCAGACTGTGGGAGGAAACCCATGTAAATATGGAGAGACAACATACTGACAGCCAAACCAGGAATTGAACCCAGGTTCTGATGCTGTGAGGCAGCAGTACTAACCCTTTGAAGAGATAGTATTGATGCAGTAGGCCGAATGGTCTCCTTTGCCATTTTCATTGTGTTTTTTTTCAGTGTAAAATCAGTTGGCTTTTAGAACTAAACAAATGTTGAGAGTTGGAGCCATATTAAAGCTTTATTTAATCATGAAGCTATATTTTCTTTTGTGGATGAGCAACATTTAAACAAATTGCATTTTAAACCCAAAATGAGTGACCGCCATTCCTAAATAAGGAACATTAGCACACCTGATAATAGTTGTGAATACTTCAGAGGTTATTTTAAAAATGTTCTTGCTTAAAATAATACCCAAGTTCTATTTTATCCCTTGGCAATTACTCATACATGAATGGGGCATGGTACCTTATTTCTTTATCATAGCTTTAAATTCTACAATCTAAAAGATGCTCTGAAAATCTCAAAGGAATGGCATGTTTTGCCTTAATTTATTTTGAAAGTAGGGGTGGCACACTGGCAAGTGGCTCGCACTGCTGCCTCTCAGCGCCAGGGACCCGGGGTCAACTCTCGACTTGGAGTCTGTCTGGAGTTTGCACATTCTCCCCGTGTCTGCATGTCCCCCTCTCAGTCCAAAGATGTGCGGGTTGGGTGAATTGGCCATGCTAAATTACCCCTTCATGTCAGGGGGACTAGCTAGGATAAATGCATGGGATTATGAAGATAAGGCCTGGTGGGATTGTGGTTGATGCAGACTCAATAGGCCAAATAGCCTCCTTCTGCACTGTAGGATTCTATGAGTACCCATTCCAGATAGAAAATGGATGAAAAGACTGATGTCAACCATTTCCTCATTCTTTTTCCTTTATATTGTATTTCCTTCACCTACATTGTGTAATTAAAAAAAACTGCATTTATATATGCCTAGCTTTCATGACCCCAGGATAAATCCTAAAGTGCTTCACAGCCAATTTGCACACCTCAAGATCCCACATGCAGCGATAAGTAAATCACCAAAGGATTTTGAGATCTTGCTTGAGTTTTTCCTTGGCTTTGGCATTGTAGAACAACGTTACTTTCTGAAGAGAAAAAATTCAAAAAATACCAGAAGAAGTCCTGATATTGCTGAAAAATTAATCTCAGCACAGAGTAAACAATGGAGTGGTGCAAATCGTCCAGTAAACTTGGAATATATACCCCAAGAATTGCAAATAGCCACAATTTGTTGGGTGATTTGCACCACTCAGCTGTTAAGTTGTGGAAGCAGTATCTCATATTTCACCTGTGATTTTCCTGATGTTGTTGCATTTGCACATTAATTGCCCTTTAAACTCACCACAGAATGTTATCTTGTTATTAAGTACCTTTTTAATTTTGTAATAATGAATTATTGTTAATGACTTACAATCACCCTCTTTGGCCCTGAGAGTGAACAGTTACAGATTACAGTCTCATTCCTTGATACTGTAATTGTCAGTAAAGATCAAAACATTTTGGGCTTAAGGGTGTTAGGAAAAGGTTTAAGTCGCTAAACATGCTACAAAATACCTGGCTCCAACATCTTCCAAACCATCAAGATTCCTAATTGTACTGTAAACAAAACTTAATATCAACAGTATAAAAATGATCAAACTTTTTTAATTCACTCATCTTATTTTTTGAGTTTACAGATCACCGTACAGGAAGGACAATATATACAGACAATAAACATTGTCCATTGGCAGTTATTGTGGCCTGATAAAAATATGAACCATATTGGAGGAACTACATTATTACTGTACAAAAATGATCATTTATTAATCTTATATTTTAAAACTGCAACTCTTAAAACTTGTACTTACAACATGGAGACATTAACAAGCTGGACTAAACTACGTTTTTGAAGTCAAAAAGCAGCATGTATCAGTGTGACCACATATATTGTGCATACTTTTGACTTTCTTTAACCTCACAAATAGACATACAAATAACTTCAATGAAAAATAATGTAGATATTGTTCCAGGAAAATATTATTTACAGTGTGTTACCATGCAGCCAATGTTATCAACACATTCATTATATCTTAACTTTGAACTAAAACTGACTTAAACATTGCACTGTGACCTCCCTAACCAAAAACCTACTGACAAGCTGACAAGATGCAGGGCAATGTTCATGAAACATGTAACTGAGCAATAATTCAGTAGTTTGAGGGACAAAAAACATATGATTAGATAAACGGCTGTTTGATCTATCAACATTACTTATATCTAGTTCTTCTGACCTCTAATAAATTGCTGCCTAGATCAAACAGTAGTCAAGAATATTTGATTCCTTTGTGATTTTTGGATTTAAATCTGGATAGGCTCATGCTATGACCAAGCTCATTGGGGCAACTAACTCATTTATTGTAGTTTGGAAGGATTGTTTTTGAAAGTGGGTTTCTTGAGTCTTGTTCATTTTTCCATTCTGAACCTTTACTAAATAAACTTAGAGATACTGTTGCCTTTATTGCTGAAAAGAGAGACATGTTGCCAAAGATTTTCATTTTGCATTCATCAGGACAAGTGCAAGAAAACTAAATTTCAAATGATCACAATACATTAATTGTGAAAAGGCAAGCTGACTCTGACCAATCAAGGCATTGCCATGAAGAAAGCATTGAGGATCTAAGGGCTCCCTATGTTTCTGGATAATTCAAAAGAGGTGCAGGACTTGATACGATTTATTTTGTTGCAGAGAACAGCTTAAATATGAATGTATGTCTTTTCAGCAAGTGTAAATGAGCCACGCGATCAGCTCAGTTGATTATCTTAAATGTACAGATGATACGTTTGCGATCTTTGAATCTGCAGCTGTTTCCATAGATTTCCTTACACACAATGTGCTCCCTCCTGCACACCAAACACTTGTGATTTGGAGCAGTTTAACATGCTACCTTTTTTCAACATGCTAGCTGAGAAATCTGCTAATGGTTTCTCCACTGCTGTCTATCACAAGCCTACATTAATTGCTCAATATATACATTGGGATTCATACTGCTCCACACGTTTTAAGATTGGCCTTAATTACGATCTTTCTTATAGGACCTGAGCTATTTGCTCATTTTGCAAGCTTCATGCAGAAATAAAGCACATAAAAGGTAGCTTGCAGCACAATGGCAATCGTGATTGAGTCACTGTTAACTGTATTGCACAAACTCGTAAATGGGCCAAAGGTCACCACATTTGGCACCGAAAAGTGCCCAATCTACCTTAAATTATCCCAGTAAGGCAAAATATCTCAAATTTGAACAGAAGCAAGATCTTTCACACTGCTAGTGTGCAGTGGTAGATCATGCGTCCCAAAAATTTGTTGATTAAATCAAATAGCATGTTCCTAAAGCTGTTTGTAATAAGCAGAGTACAGCTTATACTCAACAGTCTACGCTTGTAAAACCCAAAAAATGTCCACTATTAGATGTGATTCTCTGATTGCACAGCATTCGCTGAACAATCCTGAGTTTGCTAATACTTACATTAACAACCAATTTAAAATAATCAGTTGAGCTCATAAAATGGCTCTTTTAAGTTAGCTATAAAGAACATTCACAGGGACCTATTTTCTGCAAATAAAAGGAATACATTAAAGCTTCGTATCTTTTTGGAATTAACCAGTAGCATTGTTCCCTGCTGTTTTTGCCATGGCCATAACTCACCCGGAGTGGCTTGCCTTTTCTCCTCTGCTATAAACTGTTGCAATCATTTGAAATTTGGCACTGTTGTATGTGTTTTGATTAGTACAAGATACAAAGCTTCAGTAACTTTTCAACAATTTTCAAGTTATGTGCTACAGGGTGAATGTTCTGTCTCTCCTAGATTTGAGCTTACTATTACTACTGCATAATTTCAAGAAAGGTGGCAAATAGCTGTGACTGAGGGTTTAACTAACTGATTGTGAATTTCCATTCATCAGCAGTAGCCTTTTAAGGTTGTTGAATCATCTCATGGTAGTATTTTGGATCAAACTCAAATGTCTTCAATTAAGTTCGAGTCTACAGCATTCAACTAATCTGAAGTCTGTAATTTAAAATACTGAAAAAAGTTGATTAATTCCAACTTGTTCTAACACAATTGTGTAACTAATGTCATAAATCATAAGAGTGAAGCTTTACTTGCTTCTCAAGTTTCTGAACTGTGATTGTGTCACAGACTACTTCATGCAAAACAGCCCATCAATCAATATAAAGAAGCTTTTGTTCTATTGATTATTTCATCAGATGGACTAAATGGAGTCTTGCCATTGTTAGCTGTAAGTCACTGTGAATCAAATGCATATGTAAATGAAACTATTTCCTATTTCACTAGAAAAAATTAAAATAATTGCTCCAAATACTTGGAGTGTTTCTTATAAGATGTGTTCAACATGAAAGAATTCAGTTCCATATCTGCCATAATGTTTAAATAGCACAATTTAAATCATGTCGGGAATAGGGAATATAAATAAGTCACTTTTTAAATCAATAAAAAGTATTATGCTAAAGTTTTATTCTCTTAAAGTTGGTCCTTTGATTGCTTTAAGCAGCCTAATTTCATCAGCTAGTTATAAATAACCATTATGCAGTTGGGTATCGATGTGCTAAAATTCTTCAGACCTTCTGGCACAATCCAATGCTAGGTCCAGTGGAACGGCTGGAAAACAAGACAGATCCAGATGCCTGGTTCCCAACTACTACTGGGCATTTCTATTGGGCTTTGTAAAAAACGCAGCTTCTGCCCTCTCCTTATCAGACTAGTAACATGAAGAGAGCAGAATGAAGGACTACCAATGTTGGAAATCCCTGCGACCTGAAACTCAGGGTTCAGCACATCTTGAGGCCAGTGTACCCAATATGAAGAGGCATACTGACTTCGTCAATGAGGAAAAAGTCTGGTGTCATTGTATGGGATCAATGCCTGTCTGGACCATGGAAACATATCAGTAACTTTTCTTTTGTTGAACCAGACCTCTTAGAAAATCTTACTTTGAAAGTAATACAGATCTATATCGCAAGTATAATATACTAAAATACTTTGGAATCAACAGACAGAAGACACAGATATATAGAACATAGAACGTTACAGCGCAGAACAGGCCCTTCGGCCCTCGATGTTGCGCCAACCAATTAAGAAAAAAGCAATGACCCTCTAACCTAAACCATTCCCTTTCCATCCATAAACCTATCCACGGACCAAATCAAATTCATATTATAAATAAAAAAGTTTTCTCTTTTGCATACTTGTATTTCTTTGGATTTCAGAATTTAATTTTAGAAAAAAACTTGGAGCAAACCATCTCAACAGTTGCCAGTACATATATAAGATATTGCTACGGTTCATACAATGGGTACATTCAATGTCTTGAAATACTACTTTTATAATATGCAATCAAATTGTTTTTTAGAGCAATATCCCACACTCTTCCAGTTCAAAAGCAATCATCACCATGGTTCTCCTGCCAGAATAGAACCACACAGATGATGAATTTGAAGAATCTCTCTTCATTTGGCTGCCACTGAAGTAAACCTACTTTCCGCTACCAAGGCCCAGTGCTGGAATGCAAATTAAAACTGTTGGTCAACATGTGGAACCCAGAGAGATTCCAAACAAAGAGATAATTAAACTCCAGAATCTAAAACTATAGTCTTTAAGTCACTTGTTTTATATTCCATTTTCAGTAAGGCTGTTTGTGGGAGGGCATTAGATGTGTGTGTCAATAACTGGACTTAGTTATAACCAAACAACTTGATTAATAAAATTACTGTAGGTTTACCAAGAAATTAAGCAGCCAGTGGTATCCTATAATAAATAATAATCTAGTCTAGTAGAGTAATAAACCCCACCAGATATTTAATAGTACAGATATCTGAACAACTAATGCAGATGTTTAGAATCTAAAACACATCCTGAGATTTCAGAGAAAGCTCTCACTCAGAATAATACGATCACAATATTATTCACTACACTGGATACTTTTACATAGTGGAAAATGTTATTTTCACATCATGCAATAAATTGCTTTAACTCCAGGACTTATCCATAATGCTGCCCCAGATACTGTCAGACCTGCTGAGTTTTTCCCAGCGTGTTCTGTTTTTATTTCAGATTTCTAGCATCTGCAGTATTTTGCATCTACTTATTTATAAATTGTCAAGTGCCACCTTCATCTACCACGCCACCTAACTTTTGTATTAAACATTATATATACTCTGCAAAATCTACTATTTCAATGTGTTTATCTACCTAGAACACTTATCTTTCTTTTGACATTATCTCAAACGTTATTATTCCTCCCTTCTCAAGCAGAGACATGGTGAAGGAAGGAAAAAGTAAAGTAACATCGTGACAGCTTGCGTTTGTCTATCAGGAGAGCAGGAATAATGATCAGCCTGGAATAAGCAGATAGCTGCCCCTTCAATACATTTGGAATTGAAATGAAACCTGTTCCTCTGCTAACACTCCAGATTTCAACAGCAGAATCCACATGCTACAATAAAGCTGAAGCCTAAGGCTTATAAATCCAAATGTCACACATGATGTCTCAAAACAGTACTTTCTGTCTTGCACTGAAAGTAGCAATGCAATCAAAGTATAACAGGGCAATTCTTAGTGCAACATTGTTTTGTATATTTTTGTTTAATGTAGTTACTATCTAACTAAAAGGAAGAAAACACGAAATAATCTTTGTTTAAGATACCTTTTTCAAAGCAGAATTAATAATTTTACCATGAATGAATCCATTGTTGTTTTGAAAAACCAATAATCTCCTTGAAGCTTTAGAGAGCCGAGTTGTGGAACTTTCACCCTATGATGCTTCAGTTAATAACTGGGAACATCACAGAGCAGTGTGCTCAACAAGTGTAAAAGTTGGCTAACATCGAGGAGTCATACGACAGATTTAGATGTAGATTTCCCTGCTGACATCCGAAGGTTAAGCAATTTCAGAGAGCCACCAGTTTGAAATCACAGTGTCTGCTGTTTCCAATTATGCCACTCCTCAATAATCCCCATAACTGACTGAATGGAAATGACCCCACTCAATTGGCTCCATTATGGCAAGAAAATTGCACACTTTATATAAAAAGTCAAAGGAAATTGCTAGGAAAGATCGTCGGTTTATTCTATAAATGGGAAGAACGCAATCCCCTAGACTTTCTTTTTAACTAGCCCAGTAATTTCATTTCCTTAAAACAAAACTAGCCAATTTGTATTGAAAATTCCCCTTGCTTCTCCACTGCACAAGTTCTGATGATTCTTCTGACGGTTTCATCAGATTTTTCTGGACAAAGTTCACTTTTCGAAGCAGGACGTCAGACGCTTGGATCTTGGAAATACACGTTGAGGAAATTAATCGCCTGCTTCTACCGGAAGCTTAGAAATAGTTTCCAATGCATTGTTCCTGTCTTCAGTGTTATAACTTGCAAGGAACAAATCTTCAATCTGGGTCAGAAACTCTTCAGTGACTGCAGCATTCCATTGATTTTCCAATGTTTTCCTCATGGATTCAAGCAGCTATAGTACAACAACAAAAAAGGTTGGAAGTGTTACTGAAACATTTTGAATGTTGCTCAGATAACACAGATGATCTGTGTATGTTAAGTAATGACTTAATCCTACAAAGTAAACCTCGCCATGCATTTCAAGAGATCATACTATTTGTGTTATGTTTGCATGCTAAAACAGGAAGCGAGCAAAAACTAAAAGCTTTAAAATAATATAGCTGACAAAGCCCCCAATAAACTGACAACTGATTCTAAGCTTATGACATACGAATAAAAGTCATTACACTGGTTTTGTAACTTATTAGTACACACACCATTCCTTCACAATATTTGGGGGTGGAAAACAAAACAATTATTTTAAAGCCCAAAACAGAAAATTAAATACTAAAGATAAAAAATATTGAATTTTTATTTTTCAAATGATAGGTTCAGGCTAACTTTAGGCATTTTGTATTTCAATATGGATAGATTTGCAGTATTTTTGTTTTTCAGGGAACAAACAACAAGTTACACTCATTTTAGTAAAACATCCCAAGGTGCTTCACAGAAGCATCATCAAAATAAGATTCGAGTCTTAAACTAAGGTACCAGGACTGGTGAGCAGAAACTTGGTCAAAGAGGCAGGATTTTAAGGAGTGTCTTAAAGAAGGGAAGTGAGGAAGATGGTATTCCAGAGCTTGTGGCCCCAACAGTCAAAGGCACAGTTTCTAATGATGGAATAATTAAAATCAGGGTTGCGCATGAGAAGAGCAGAGAGATTTTAAAAGGTTTAGAAGGAGCTGGAGGAGATTACAGAGATAGGAAATGGACAAAGCCATAGAGGAATTTGAAATCAAGGGGCAGAATCTTAAAATTCAGGCATTGTCAGATCAGAAACCACAGTAGGTCAGCATGCAAGTTTTATGCAACATAATTGGTGTTACCATTTGTTTTGCCATTCTACTTCTGAAAGTATGAAATTACTTTACATCACATTTATTAAAATTCTAACATTGTAAAGTGTCATGGAAATCTTATCAAATGCCTGTATAATTTTTGCACCTTTGGATTTACTAATTAATCTTCCAGCCATTGTCATTTGTATTACTTTCCAGCAGATCAATAAAGTTATAAGATCAGAAGTGGTATTGTTTACTGATGATTGAAATGTTCAGTTGGATTCACAACTCCTCAGATATCTAAACACGTTCACATGTAACAAGACCTGGACAACATTCAAGCTTGGGTTGATAAATGGCAAGTAACACTTATGCGACACAAGTGCCAGGGAATGACCACCTTTCAACAAGAGAAAGTCTAATCACCTCTCTGATACACAATGGTATTATCATCACTAATTACTCCATCATCAACATCAGGGAGGTCAACAATGAGCAAAAACTTAATTGAACCAACCATATTAATACTGCAGGTAAAATAGCAGGTCGGAGATCAAGTATTTTCTGGTGAGTAACACACCTAGAGTCCCCATAGCCTCTTCACAGTCCACAAGGCACTAATCAGGAATACTCACCAATTGCCCAGATGAGTGCAGCTCTGTCAACTTTCAAGAAATTTGACAACATCCAGCACAAAGCAGGTCAGTTGATTACTAGCCCATCCACAGAGTTAAAACATTCAATCCACCACCACCACCAGCACGTACCATGTATAATTCACCAAAGCATCAACAAAAATTTCTAAATCCATAACTTGAGCATAAGGCTCATGGGGACAAACCACCATGTGCAATATCCCCTCCATGTCACATGTCATCCTGACTTTGAACTATAATGCCTTTACTTCATTGTTGCTGGATCAAGACCCTGGAACTCCCTACTTAACAACACTATGAATGGATCTCTTTCACATGGACAGCAGTGGTTCAAGAAGGCAGATGACAAACATCTTCTCATGGAAGGGATTAGAGCAGAACAACGAAGGCTGGCCTTGTCAATGAGACCCACATCCCATGAATGAATAACAATCCATGAATCTGGATTAAAATAAATCCCAGTTTAATAAATAACTGATGAATGTGCTAAGACTGATCTCACAACTATATGGCAGGGGATTATATTCCGAGTATTTATTCTCAGAAATTGGTTCAGTTCACATCTGCCTGGGTTTGTATGTCTGGATTGGAATGTTAAATCAGTGATTTCTAACCTGCGAGGACTGTAACACCCTATGGAGAAGCAGAGAATCACTAACAGCAACTATTGTATTTGCATTTAATTACACGTTGGCAGTTATTGTCAGTTTCACAAGAGAACACTGACAGTTTTACTGTCATTACAAGCATAAAATCTGAGTCATAAATTTTTAATGTGTCTCGGGGAACCTCTTTAGCCTTGCTGGGGGTAACATATATACCACCTTTTCATCCTGCCTTTAGAGAGCCACAGATGTTTAAAGCAATGGAGTCTTCTGTGCCCTTTTTATTATTCACAGAATCCCTATACTGTAGAAGTGGCCATTGGTCTAACGAATCTGCACCAACTGTCTGACAGAGTATCTTACCCAGACCCTCTCTCTCATTCTATCCCAGTAACTCCACACATTCACGATGGCTAATCCATCTAACCTACAATCTTGGGATACAAAGGGGCAATTTAGCATGGCTAATCCACCTAAACTGCACATCTTTGGACTGTGGGAAAAAATTGGAGCACTCACAGGAAATCCACGCAGACATGGGGAGAATGTTGAAACTCTACACAGACAGCGACCCAAGCCAGGAATTAAACCCAAGTCCCTGATACTATGAGGCAGTAATGCTGACAACTGTGCTGCCCCAACTAGCAAGACTAATCTTCTGAAAAACATCATTCTATCCATTGTCATAGTTGGTAACCAATGTAAGAGTAAATACCTAACAGAAACACCTGACTAGCAAAAGAAGCAGCTGCTAAACACTGTCCCGAAATGCACATTCAAATGCATGAATACAGAAATTTGAGCTACTTTCTGATTTCAGATACTGGCATTATCTTCATATACATTATATAAATAAAAACTTGCACGTATAAGAGGATAACACAACAGTGTTTCTCATAAACTTACCTTCTGTAAACATGTTAAATTGGAATCTCTGTGAAACATGCGGAGCATTGGGACACTACTGTTAACAGAAGAGAACAAAATAGTAAATAATGCTATTGGTTGTAACTGTAGCAGTTCTAAGGTTATAATATTCTACTGAGTATATTATGTAGGACTCTGATATTAATACACAGAGATTTAACTTCAAAAGTTAAACATATATTAATAAATGATTATAGCTGGAACATTACCATAACTTTCTTTGATTAAATACTTTTTAATCAAGCATTGTCATTTGCAGCATTTTATTTTTGTTTTTAAGTAAAACTTCATAGGATTTTACCTCTCACTAATTTGCTTTCACTTCTCAGTTTTTCAAAGTAATTTCATTGCAGTGTTAATGTAAGCCTACTTGTGATTAATAAACAAACTTTACGTTTTTTACTGGCATTAACTCCTTGTCGGTACAGCTCCAGGTTGTCCACATCCAGAATTTTCTCACCCATCTGTGAACCTTGACTAAGAATCCTGAGCAAAATATCTGACTACAGAGTCACTATCTAGCAATCAAGAGCAGGAACCCTGGCTGACTTTGTTGTCCAAAATTGAGGGATATGTAAGTTAATTGTTCCAACCCCATCATTTTCTCCAAGGCAAGCTAACTCAGCAAAGACTAGGGGTGAAGCTTTCCAGTTTCTTCTTGGGTAAAATCACTGAGCCAGCAGATACATTACTTACCATGCAGAACTACATAAATAGCAGAAAACAAAAGCCACTTGAACAAAGGGCTTCAAGTTCCAAGAAAAGGCCACATTTCAATGAAAACAGAAGTGCAGATAGAGTGCTTTGCTTGTTCCTTGTGCTTTGATGCATTCAACAGTTCCAGGATTACTACAGAATATACATTATCATTCATTATTTATCAGATATGTCAAGAAATATAAAAGGTTGTTGGAAAAGCAGACTTAGCTATATTTTTGCTGGTATAGCACTTGTGGGGGGGAAAAAAATATCGATGTTAAACTGGTCTACAAAGTGAAAACTGAAAGGTCACAGAATTTCTAAGATTACTGAAAATATAAAAAAAACCCAGAAGTTCCAAGGTTAGTTACTAATTTTCCTAGAAAGCCAAAAGATTGATTATTAGCCTGTGAGAGAAACTGATCTTTGGATGGGGTCAGGTGGCTAGCAGACTAAATGAAAAGTTGTGGAAAGATCGCAAAACCAGGGATAAGATGATATTATTTATATAACAACAACTGGTATTCACATAGTATCTTTAACATAATGGCCTGAACCTCCATGGAGTCATGATGTGGGTATGCCGGCGTTGGACTGGCGTAAACACAGTAAAAAGTCTGACAACACCAGGTTTTAGTCCAACCTATTTATTTGATAATATACTCACTAGCTTTCGGGGTTACCCCCTTCGTCAGGTGAATGGAGAGTTCTGGCCTCAGACAGAGCATATAAAGCACAGACAGTTTAGAGATTACTGATTAAAATGCGAATCCTTACACCTAACCTGCTGTTCAAGACCTGAAGTGGCTGATAATGTGAGTGGAAGGAGCACTGATCACAGTTTAAAGAGATGTGTATTGTCTCCAGACAGTACAGTAAGTGAGATTTTGCAAACCCAGGCAAGTCATGGGGGTTACAGATAGTGTGACATGAACCCAAGATCCCTGTTGAGACCGTCCTCATGTGTGGAACTTGGCTATCAGTCTCTGCTCAGCGACTCTGCGCTGTCGTGTGTCGTGAAGGCCGCCTTGGAGAATGCTTACCCGAAGGTCAGAGGCTGAATGCCCGTGACCACTGAAGTGTTCGCCAGATGATATCAACAAATTCCACCCCACCATCAGACTCACCATGGACTATTCCCCAGAATCAGTTGCATTCTTGGACACACGCATCTCCATTAAGGACGGTCACCTCAGCACCTCACTGTACCGCAAGCCCACAGACAATCTCACAATGCTCCACTTCTCCAGTTTCCACCCTAAACATGTTAAAGAAGCCATTCCCTATGGACAAGCCCTCCGTATACACAGGATTTGCTCAGATGAGGAGGATCGTGACAGACACCTCCAGACCCTGAAAGATGCCCTCATAAGAACAGGATATGGTGCTCGACTCATAGATCGGCAGTTCCGATGCGCCACAGCGAAAAACCGCACCGATCTCCTCAGAAGGCAAACACAGGACACAGTGGACAGAGTACCCTTCGTCGTCCAGTACTTCCCCGGAGCGGAGAAGCTACGACATCTTCTTCGGAGTCTTCAACATATCATTGATGAAGACGAACATCTCGCCAGGGCTATCCCCACACCCCCACTTCTTGCTTTCAGACAACCACACAACCTCAAACAGACCATTGTTCGCAGCAAACTACCCAGCCTTCAGGAGAACAGTGACCACAATACCACACAACCCTGTCACAGCAACCTCTGCAAGACATGCCGGATCATCGACATGGATACCATCATCACACGTGAGAATACCATCCACCAGGTACATGGTAAATACTCTTGCAACTCGGCCAACATTGTCTACCTGATACGTTGCAAGAAAGGATGTCCCGAAGCATGGTACATTGGGGAGACCATGCAGACGCTACGACAACGGATGAATGAACATCGCTCGACAGTCACCAGGCAAGACTGTTCCCTTCCTGTTGGCGAACACTTCAGTGGTCACGGGCATTCAGCCTCTGACCTTCGGGTAAGCATTCTCCAAGGCGGCCTTCACGACACACGACAGCGCAGAGTCGCTGAGCAGAGACTGATAGCCAAGTTCCGCACACGAGGACGGTCTCAACAGGGATCTTGGGTTCATGTCACACTATCTGTAACCCCCATGACTTGCCTGGGTTTGCAAAACCTCACTTACTGTACTGTCTGGAGACAATACACATCTCTTTAAACTGTGATCAGTGCTCCTTCCACTCACATTATCAGCCACTTCAGGTCTTGAACAGCAGGTTAGGTGTAAGGATTCGCATTTTAATCAGTAATCTCTAAACTGTCTGTGCTTTATATGCTCTGTCTGAGGCCAGAACTCTCCATGGAGTGACAGAGTTGGATTGCCACTTCGCTACTTCATTACCTTGAAGTATTTTTGCCACTGTCTCGCCTGATCTGCTAACTTAGGCCGGTTCAGAACTGCGTAGTGCAGCCTTCAGTGGACAAAGGGAGGCAGTCATACCCATTTTTAAGGCACCAGCTGGTGCAACTCAGGTGTGTTTACCTTCAAACCATAGAGAAGGCAGGTTTACCAGGTAAGTGGTTAGGATTTTGGCCACCTGAGGGTGGTGGTGGTTTGTCCATTTGGATTTGGCAGGGCTGGTGTGCGGCCTTAGCCAGTCCAGGGGGTAGATTCAGTCTGCGGCAGTGGTGGTGGTGGAGGGCGGGGAGGCGGGGTGCATGTCAGGTTGCCAATTCTGAGGTTTTTAAGGGTTTTTGGCAACTTAAAAGGGAGATGCATTCATCTGTTTCCAAAAGAGTCAAATGTAGCAGTGCAGTTACAGAAAAAGGACTGGAGTAAGAATCTTGGCAGTGTTTTGCAATTTTCAATCATTCCCTAATCAAATGCAGTTTAAGCTGAAGTTCGATACTTTCACTCTTCCAACAGAAGTTGGCCCACAAGGCAGAAATCAATGACAAAGTGTCCATTTCTTCATCGCAAAGGTTTTCTTCCAACAGTATAGCACTGCGAAGGTTGACCCTTAATCTGCTGTTTTGCCCTTAAAAGGACAATAAAGGCAACACAAGCAGAACACAATTTTATTGGCAGGAAGTCATCAGATTTGATCCAGTGTTTGAATGGCCATGTCCAGCAAAGGCACGTCAGCTTCATCATTTTAAATATGGGCTTATTCGGTATAGAATTTTCTTGAACTTCCTTTTTTTTAGAAAAGGCTGCTAAGATGGTTGCTGAAAGTCAAGTAACCTTTGCAATTCTGCACAGACCCAGTATCTCAAGTTTCTAGAAACTTCCTATTGAAACGACCACTGGGGGGTGGCCCTCTTGAATGCGTTTTGTGGAATTCACACTTTCCATTACGTGTGGACTTATCTGAAACTCCAAATGAATAGATTCCAGACCGTTTTCAAACTTGATAACAAAGAAAGGTGCAGAAACCAGTGAAATCACGTATAGGTATGAATGTCCACCATCCATCCCCCATTATGTAGCAATGGCTTTGAATCATTCTGGGTGGAAAATAAGAGGTATTGATCATCTAGTCACCTGATCAAAGCCGTTTTCAGACAACCAATCTTTTTCACTCCAAGCACCAAGGAGAAACAAATAAATCTGCAAATAACACTGAAAGAAACAGCAGCAAAGGCAACAACACCTATGCTTTAAGACTGGATATAATATCAGGGCTCCAAGCCTGTTTCTTTTCAAGTGCACCAGTACAGAAAATTGACCTCCTAGTAATAACTCTACATGCAACTAATTTCATGATTTGTTGAAAATCCAGCTCTTCAAGGAAATCCTGCAATGACTTTGAATATGACTTTGGTTACTGAATTCTCTTAATTAAACTGCCAAAAGTGGAAATGAATATTTTCTTCACTGGGCCTGCATCAAGACAAGCCAAATCACGATTACAAATTATTCCTTTATAACTTGTAAAAGTGCAATATCCTCTTTAGCTGTATTTTCCTCAAGTGTGTGTGAGAGTGGTGATTTTGATTTGATTTGATTTATTATTGTCACATGAATTAGCATACTGTGAAAAGTGTTGCTTCTTACGCACCATACAGACAAAGCATACCATTTACAGAGAAGGAAACAATAACGTGCAGAATGTAGTGTTACAGTTATAGCTAGGGTGTAGAGAAAGATCTACTTAGTGCAAAGTAGGTAAACTCAAAAGTCTGATGGCAGCACAGAAAAAACTGTTCTTGAGTTGGTTGGTACTTGACCTCAGACTTTTGTATATTTTTCCCAAAGGAAGAAGTTAGAAGGCAGAATATCTCGGGTGCATGGGGTCCTTAATTATGCTGGCTACTTTGCCGAGGCAGCAGGAAGTGTAGACAGAGTCAATGGATGAGAGGCTGGTTTGCATGATGGATTGGGCTACATTCACGACCTTTTGTAGTTTCTTGCAGTCTTGGGCAGAGCAGGAGCCATACCAAGCTGTGATACAACCAGACAGGTAATATATTTCCAAGTCAGGATGGTGAGTGGCTTGAATTTCCATGCGTCAAGAAAAGCTAAAAACTCCATAAACCGTGAATAAATGTGCAACATTCTTATGAGAACTGCTTATGACCATGAAGTACCATCTTCCCAGTCGGAAGCTGTGTTCATGTGGGTGGCAAGATCTGTGTTTCCATTTTCTCTTTATTGCATTGATCGATAGTTTCAGCAGCTAGAAGGCTAGAGTTTCAGTTCTCTTTGCAACTCAATTCAGGTAGGCATCAATATCTGGATACATAAGCATCCGTTTACAAATCCAGCAGTTATAATTACAAGCCTCAAAATTTTGTTAGCTAGCTGATAGATATATGCTTCAACCTGGTAGGAGGAAAAGTGTTGAACAGTTCATAATATCTTAGCCTTTTAGACCTGCACAAAGTCAAAGTCCAATGCCATTCCTCAGACGTATCAATCTTTGGTTGTTTAATCAAGACCTTATGTAATAAAGCATGGCAAATAAACATAGAGAAGATTATCTCCCCTCCCTCGGATGGTGAATGAACAGTTAATGCAGGCTAAGGTCTTCCTTACATTCTTTCATACAACACTTTTATCGCAGTTAGGCCCTAAATTTTATACAGTGCATAAATTAACGTTTTAGTGCATGCCTTGAAGCTCTGAACCAAGAATTGTGTCATTAGACAGAAATACAGAAGGTCAGTGACCTTAAAGTTCTGAAGAAATGTGTCAATTATTGGTATCCTCCAGGGCCTCACCAAGACTGGCACAAAATGGCCTGTTTCCCTATTGTAAATTTTTTGTTAGAATTTAAATCAACAATTCAGAGATTCATTGTAAAAAAAAGACTACAAACCTGCCTAGGAAGACACGCTGAAACTGCCTTTACAGTGCCACTAACACACCAAAAAAGATGGATATTAGGAGCACTTTCACTTGAATTCTGAGACAGAGGTGCTCACAGAATCTTCCATTTAACCTCTAAGGATCTTAACAGCAGGAGTACACATCAAGATTTCCTAGCTGCTAGTTTCTTCGTGAGGGCTACAAAGCACACAATTGAAAGCCTTACAAAAAGCAAATGAAAGTGTGAGATATCCCCAACCCTTGCTAGATTCAATTATCTTACATAAAACTATGAATCCCCCCTTAAAGTTCACACCGTAAATTTCAACAGCTGAGGAATTCAACACAAATGATTGCCCACACTTGCAGTTCTGCTAGTCTGGTAAACAGTGCAGAGTTTACATCTATCTAGTGAACTGGTTTACTAAAGCGTACTTGTACAGAGCAACTTCCATAGAGATGGATCTCTACTATAGTCCACTGGATGTCAACTCAGTAGTGCACCTTCCATAGAAATGTTTTGAACCATGAGTAGTAGCAGACTATAGCTACAGGAAAAGTGACTTAAGTATTGTTTTGGGTAATTATATGTCCTTCCCAATGAACATGGTCTACTTATTTAATTTTCTCTCTCTAAAAGCTCTTTAGTTATACAATATTCAATTCAATAATTTATCACCTGGATTGCTCCAATGATGATTAATCACTGATAAAGACCTTCTGCTTTTCCCAAACAGTTTTCTTTTCACAGTTACTGCAGTAGGATCCTGCTAATTAGATGAGTGGGTAATAAAATTGCAACATCACTGCACTACACCGAAGTGGATTGGAATCAGTATTCAGTTTGAAATGCAGAGCACAGATGACATATTTTGTGATTTGTGTTGTTAGAAACAAGTAACATTCTATTTTGTTGAAAATTAATAAGATATTTCAAAAAGATGTTTCTGTCAAATTTGTATTTAAGTGATAATATTGGTTAGTTACATTATTTTGTTATTTATGTGAATTTTATATAAGTTATGAAGTAATTATGTTGCCTTGACTTCACATGGTTAATATGAGACTCATGCTGCTGTTCCTTTGTACCCAGCAGCATCTGTGGAGTAGAAAGATATGGCGGAATGGTTGCTCTGCTTGCTTCTATCATTGTAGAGTGGGATTGTCACACTCCTCTTGCATATACTCAAGCATATATGTGGCTCACAAAGCTTCAAACTCTGGTTAGCTTCCATTGATTTATGAAGAAGCTATAAAATATTAAAAGGCTGTAATTTCAATTTTTGGGACAAAAAATAAAATTTCTGGCTTCAGACCAGCAGCAGTTATTACATTGGAGATTGTGCCATTTATGTTGGCAGATCCATGACGGTTTTACTGTGCACACCAAAAATCATTAACACACTGAAGATCTCAAAATGGCACCAGTTTGACAGATGCAGTCTAAGAATTAGGTAATAAAGGTGGTAGCTTTGCTTTAAGACACCTTCATCTGACATTTTTACTACAAGATAGCTAAGAAAATATTACTGTGCCAATGATTGATTTTTTTAAAGGTGTACAGCATATACTGTTTGCACTTCTGAGCATTTTGATAAATTTTTAGGCACGTGCTGATAATAATAATCATAATTATTTTTATGATTCAGGCTTTGGGGCTTCATAAAAAAGCATAATATTGCCATCCCAATAAAGCTTTTTCTGCCCATCTAAACTGTGCTGTTATACTACACACCATGGTTAGTCAATCCAAGATAACATTTGAAAACTTATAGACAGGGCTATTAAACTGAAAATGTTCTATAACATAGATTAATATTAACTAATGAACTGAAGAGGGAAGGGATGTAGGGATACAGATGACCTGAACCCCAGGTCAGCAGAATAATTAGAAATGGGATTTATCTCAAATAGTGAAGCTATGTTAAATCCTGATCAGATTGTAGCAAACTGTGCACAGTTTTGGTCTCCAATCTATAAAAACGATAGAGAAGCAATGGAGAATATGAAAAGCAAAAGATTTATAAGAACGGTCCCAGGATTGAGGGGGGTACAATTATTGGGAAAGACTGAACAGGTTGAGGCTCCTACAGGGCAGATATGAGAATTTGTTGCCTTTAAGTACACTGTGTGGGTGGCTTGGCTGATTATTTCAATTGATCGTAGACACTGCAGGTATCTTGACTACATGTCTTGTACACTTGGCTTAATCATTTATTTAAAAGTGCTCCTGTGGTTAAAATGAACTACTTTGCTTGCCACACTGGTGCTATAAAAATAGGATACTCAGTAGGGAACTGTGGAATACAGATTTTGCCACAAAGAAGAGAGAGCTAATAATTCATGATTTGAAGACGCTGAGTGTTATTAAGACTTTCCTCTAAATTCTGAACTCCACAATTCCCAAGTGCACAATTTATTTGATCCTGATTAAGATCATAGCTGTTGCAACAGGGCACTTTACTCCCCAGCTAATTTTCAGTAATCAGAATCAAGGAGGGTCAAAAATACTCAGGACATCTTCAAAAAGGGCAAGATACAGAGAAATAAAGGACTTAAGACATAAAAAAACAAAAGCTTGCATTATATGGTAACCTAATATAATAAGATTTTCCCAGGTGTTTCACATAAGAATTACAAACCAAAACTGGATCCCCAGCCACAAATGGAGATATTAAGGGAGCTGGCCAAAAGCTTGGCCAAAGAGGTAGGTTTTAAGCAGTGTATTATAGCAGGCAAGAGAGATTACGAGAAGGTTAGGGAATTAATTCCAAAGCTTAGGGGCAAAGGCAGCTAAAAGCACAGCCAACACTGATGGAGCAATTAAAATCTGGGATGCAAAAGATGTCGGAATTAGAAGAGTGCAGATATTTCAGAGGGTTGTGGGTCTGGAGACAATTACAGAGATAGGGAGGGAGTGAGGCACTGGAGGGTTTAAAAACAAGAATTAGAATTTAAAAATCATATCATTGCTGGACTGAGAGCCAATGTAGGTCAGGAAACACAGAGATCATTAAGACTTGAGCAGCAGAGTTTTGAATGACTCCCAATTTTCCAAGTGTAGAATAGGGGAGGCTGGTCAGGAGTATGTTGGAAAGTCAATTCTAGGGATAACAAAGGCACGGATAAAGGTTTTAGCAGCAAATTAGCATTATTATGAGGTAGAAATAGGTAGTCTGAGTGATATTGCGATGTTGTGGTCAGAAGCTCATTTTGGGATTAAATATGATAACAAGCTTGTGAACACTTTGGTTGCTGGGTGTCGTGAGTACATGTGAAAAATAAAGCTGTATTTTCAGATGATGTCACCAACAGGCAGCATATAATGAAAAATAGGAGGGCATCAAGTATAGATTTTGGGGGAACACCAGAGGCAAGAGTCTTGAAATTGGAAGAAAAGGCATTGCAAATAACGTTCTAGCTATAATTAGATTGGAATCAGCAAATTGCAACGTTACACAAATGATTAGCAGCAGAGAAATATTGGAGTCAACCATGTCAAAGGCTGGAGATGTATCAGGTAGATGGGAAGGAATAGTTTATCTTTGTCACAGTCACAAAGGGTATCATTTTAGTATTTCGACAGGGGTGGAAACCTGTTAGGAGGTATTCAACCTGGAATTCCGGGAAAGATGGGCATGGATTTTAGAGGTGTTAATACAATGATTTGAGACAGGAAGGGAAAATAATTAGAACGGGTTGATCAATGATAATTTAGCAGAGAACACCTTTAAAAGGAATAATTTTGGACAATCTTAACTATATATAGAAAAATAACAAGTTCAAATTATGGATTATCAAATTAAAAAGTAAATGAAGATGAAAGCAGTCAATGAGATGACAATAAGAAAATGTTGAAAATCTGACGGAAATCAAAAGAGCAAAGAGGCGTCTCGGAATAAAACATGCAATGTAAACTAATAATAGTGAAAAAAAATTCCAGTACATCAGCAACAAGGGGTGACAACCCTAAAAAATGCAAGTGGACTTGAAACTGAAGACAACATAAGATTGTGAAGGATTACCTCCTCCACCCCCTAACCAAATGGAGAGAAGTTTGGTAGACATTTATAATCATTATGATGGAGAGGTACCAACAAATTGAAAACAGGCTAATGAGTGTTCATTCAAAGAGGAAGATCCAGCCCAAGTGGATTGAACTTAGGAAGAAAAAAAACAGCAAAGATCCTCCAAGAATAACAGCAAAATAGCCAAGAATTAAGTCAAAAAAAGCCCATGGATACTGATAGGCTCAATGTTGAACACATCCAATCTATTACCAGCAGCAATTAACAAAGTCAATAAAACATAGAATTACATGCCAAATAGTAGAATACAAGTTAAATAAAACAATGACTGTATCATAAGTGTCTTGGTCTTCTTCTTAGGCAGCCCCTCAGAGTCAAGGATGACTTGCTTCCACATTAAAAATTAGTTCTCGGGTGACTAAGGAGTTCAATACATGACCTATAGTGTCATGGAGGGTAGACAGCGGTTGGAGGAATGGGTCTGAATTGAAAGGTACACCTTTCGTTGTCAATGATTGGCTTCAGCTTGCTCTCGGCTAAGAGACTCTGAATGTTCAGCTCTTTCCCGAATACTGTTCATGCATTTTGGGTGGTCTTGGACCAGGGAGTTCCAGGCGTCAGTGGGGATGTTGTGCTTTTCCAAAGAGGCTTTGAGGGTGTCCTTGAAGCATTTCCTCAGCTGTCACGGGGCTTGCATGCCGTGTTGAAGCTCCAAGTAGAGTGCTTGTTTTGGGAGTCTCACGTCTGGCATATGGCCGATGTGGCCTAACCTGCAGAGATGGAGCATGGTCAATGCTCTAATGCTGGGGAACATTAGCCTGAGCAAGAACACTGATGTTGGTTCACCTATCTTGCCAATCGATTTGCTAGATCTTGCTCTACAGACCATGAGCTTGATGCTGGGTCTGAGGTCCTGGTCTTCAAACACTCTGCTTAAAGCTGCATTGGCATACTAAGGATGGCTTTAAACCTCATCAACAATGTTTGCCCTTGTTGACAGTAGGCTCCCAGCATAAGGAAATTGGTTCACGTTGTCCAAAGCCTTATTGTGGATTTTGATAATGCAGCGGGAGACATGGTAGAGGATTTTTGTTTACGGATGTTTAGTATAAGGCCCATGCTCCCATACCATGTCGAATGAAAATCCTGGAACACTTTAAGAAGCCATTCATTGCTGAAATGGAGAGATTGTAGGGTTCCTTGGATAAATGGATCAAAATGGATCAAATGGCCTTCTATAATTAACTGGCAGTCACTGTACTTCCCTGACTCTGTGAAGGATTTTGTTATTTTGATCTAAGAGTTCAGCATCAATCTGTGATTGCAGTTGGCATACAATATTATATGCACTGAATAGGTAGTGTAAGTTTATTCCCGTTTTTATTGACACGTGGCACGCAATCAACTTCATTTTAACCAAGTAAAGTCCTAAATTTAGGTCTCTGCTACCATCAGAACTAAACAACAATAATGAAAGAAAACACCATTAAGGGGCTCTGCATTTTGAAAGTAGATAAATTGCCAGGCCTGGACGAAATATATTTCAGTCTAAGAGAAACAGGGGAAGAAAGAGCGGAAACTCTGACTAGCCTTTATCAAACTTCTCTGACTACAGGCATGATGCCAGAGGACTGGAAGATTGCTTATGTTATACAATTGTTCCAAGAGGAAAAAAGGATAAATAAAGTAATGATAGGCTGTGCAGCCTAACCTTGATGATTGGCAGATTATTGAAAAATATTCTAATGGACAATATAAATCATCATTTCGAAAGGCATAGATTAAGGATAATTAACATGGAAATTCTTTTCATGAAAACGTCGTTCCTGACTAACACGACTGAATTTTTGAAGGGGGAACAGGAAGGCTTGATGATGGTTGCATGTTGATGTAGTTTACATGGACTACAGCAAGGCTTTTGATAAGGTCACACATGGCTGACTTGCCCAAAGTACAAGGGAAAGTGACAAGTTGAACCCCAAACTGGCTCAGTGGCAGAATGCAGAGTAATGGTCAATGGATATTTTTGTGACTAGACGTTTGTTCCAGTAGGATTCCACTGTGTCCCTTACATTTTGTGATATTTTTATCAATCACTTAAATTGAAATGTAAGAGTGATTAAGAAGTTTGCAGATAATACAAAAGTTGGTTGCATAGTTGATAATGAGAAAGATACTGCAGGAAAACATTAATTGGCTGGACAGAAGGGCGGGAGAAAGGCAAGTGAAGTTCAATCTGGAGATGTGTAAGGTAACATAATAGGGGCGGCATGGTGGGCACAGTGGTTAGCACTGCTGCTTCACAGTGCCAGGGACCTGGGTTCAATTACAGCCTTGGGTCACTGTGTACATGGAGTTTACAGATTCTTCCCATATCTGCATGGGCTTCCTGTGGATGCTGCGATTTGCTCCCACAGTCCAAAGATGTGCGGGTTAGGCAGATTGGCTATACTAAATTACCCCTTCATGTCAGGGGGTGCTGCCAGGTAAATACGTGGGGTTATGGGGATAGAGACCGGGTGGGATTGTAGTCGGTACAGATTAGATGGGCTGAATGGTCTCCTTCTGCACTATATGGATTCTATGAATGTATTTGGGGAGGGCAAACAAGGTAGGGGAATGCACAATAAGTAATCGGATACTGAAGGGAACAAAGGGAACATTGAGTGCTTGTCCACTGATTCCTGAAGGAATGGAGCATGTACATAAGCTAGTTAAGAAGGCATAAGAGATATTCTTCTTTATTAACAGAGCAGCGAGATTATGCAAGAACAAATTACACCATAAACCACTGTTTAGGACACAACTAAAGTACTGTGCATAACTCTGGTTACCACATTATAGAAAGAATATGAGCACACTAGATAGGTTACAGAGAAGCTATTACAAGGAAGTTGCGGGAATGAAGACTGTTAGTTATGAGGAAATATTGGATAAGCTAGGGTGTTTTCATTGGATCGGAGGCAGCTCTGGAAAGATTTAAGTGTATAATATTATGAAGGGACTAGAATGAACAGGATAGACCACAGCAGAGAGGTTAATAAGCAGGATCAGAGATTTAGAACAGAGGGATTAAAGGGGAGTTGAGAAGAATTTGTTTTCATGCAGAGGGTAGTAGAGGTCTCAAATTCAGTGCCCAAAAGGATGGTAGAAGCATCTAAAGCGTCGCAGCCAGAACTTGCTTTCTTTCTGCCGGGAGAGACACATTGAACCCAATAGCTTCTTTCTGTGCTGAAACTTTACTATGTTTTCTACAGGTGCAAACCTGGTATCTAAGTGCTCATTGGAAAGATATACCAATGTCCACTAATATCCTTTAGGGTAAGAAATCTGCTGTTCTTACCTGATCTGGCCTACTTGTGACTCCAGAGCCACAGCAATATGGTTGACTCTCAACTGCCCTCCAAGGGATGGGCAATAAATGCTGGCCAGCCAGTGACACCTATGTCCCATGAATGAATAAAACGATATGCAAATAAAGCTTCTAACAAAGTCTGAATATGAGAAGATATGCAGGATAGACATTCATACGGTTAACCCAGTGGAGGGGGCAATCTCACAATATAATATCCGGATATAGGCATCGGTGAGTTCAGAGTGAAACAGATAGCTTGAATTAAGCATGTTGCTGAATTTCAGAGGTGCACAAAGAACAGTAATATGTAATCAAACGGAATATCCCAATTTTAAATCATTCTGCTGCACAAAATAAGGGAGTGGTCATTTTCAATTAAGGTAGAGATGCCGGCGTTGGACGCAGTAAGAAGTCTCAAAACACCAGGTTAAAATCCAACAGGTTTATTTTGAATCACGAGCTTTCGGAGCACTGCTCCTTCATCATATGACCTCATCAGGTGACTCCTGATGAAGGAGGAGCACTCTGAAAGCTTGTAATTCCAAATAAACCTGCTGGACTTTAACCTGGTGTTGTGGGACTTCTTACATAGCCAGCCACTAGAAGCAGGACAAAAAATAGAGTTAGCACTTTTACAAGTGGATGATGAAATTCATTCCCTAAATCAAATATCTGTATTTTATTACTTGCCTAAGGGATAGCTTGTATTTCTCCAATATCCAACGTGCTTTGTCTATCATTTGCACCCAAAGAGGCTCTTCATTCAATTGCTTCAACTCACATTTATATGGAAGTCCTATGTTAAAAGAAAACACAGGTTCAACAGTGGCTCAACATTCAACATTATCTGCAAACTTTATTGGGAATCTTCTATCAAAGGAGATTCCTTAAATTAAACAGAGACAATGTTTGAGAGAGAATGTTAGCTTGACTAAACTATAGATCTTTCAACAAGATCAAAGTAAACTAATATTAAATCAGATATGGGAACTTACCAAAATTATTGCAAGCAAGTAATAGCAATAAAGTTCTCTCAATTCGGGAATCACATCTTCAGATTGGAAAACGGCGCCTGCCACTCAGCTATTTAAACAAACCAAAAGAAGGCAACCAAACAACTACAGACCATCCTAACATCAGTTGTCAGGAAATTAGGATCGATGATGAAGGAGAAAGTGATTGAAAGCGTTGAAAATTTTTCATTGATTGGTAAAAGCCAGCATGGATTTGCAATGAGATTGTGCCTGTCAGACTTGATAGAACATTTTGAAAGATAATTATAGCTGTGGACAGGAAATGTCTCTGGATGTTATTACGGACTACCAGAAGGCACTTGATAGAATTCCTCATTAGAGACTATTAGCTAAAGCTGAAGTCTGTGGAACTGAAGACAAATTATTGACAAAGCTAGAAAATTAACTAAGCAGCAGCCGACATAGAGTGGGAATAATGTAATTTAATTGGCAGGATGTGACAAATGGTTTACTGCAACTTAACACACTTGGAATAGTGCAAGGAGTTCTGGCTACCACATCCAAGGCAAATATATAGTGTTGAAAGGAGTATGGCATAGGTTGACCAATATTTTGCTTGGACTCTAAGGGTTTAAGTTTGATATTACACAAACTAAGATTGTATGCCCTGGAATTTAGAAGTTTAAGGAGTAATTTGACTGAAGTTTTCAAGGGGAATAGACATGGTAGAGAGAAATTATTTCCATTTGTTGGGAGTTTAGCACTAGAGGCATAGTGTGAGAATTAGAGACAGACCTTCCAGGAATGAAATTAGAAAACAATGCCATGTGCAATGGATGGTAGAAGACTGAAACCGTTTACTTCTTTATTAGTGTCACAAGCAGGCTTACATTAACACTGCAATGAAGTTACTGTGAAAATTCCCTAGTCACCACATTCCAGTATCTGTTAGGATACACCGAGGGAGAATTTGGCATGGCTCGTGCCCCTAACCTAACAGTGGAATGCTTTTTTGCCAATGGGAACTGATGCTAGATCAATCGTTAATTTTAAATTTGAAATCAATAAATTTTAGTTGACTATAGGCCTTAAAGGATATGGGGCAGACCAGACTAGCCTTGTTCCTAAAAGCAAGTCAATATGCATGTTTGTGGACAAATGGAAATCCCAGAAGTCTAGATCTGAAACATTTCAGTGGAGGAAGAGGATGAAGAAAATTGGAAATGGGGGCAGTAGCAAACACTGAATTGCCTGCCTGAAAAACATTAAGTAGAAAGCTTTCAATTACCCATACTTACGGAAGCGGCCATCTGCATTGAGTTCTTCACTAACTATAAGACATGTGACCTGGGAATAAGGCAAGGAGTTACTTCTATTGTACGGACTGATGATCATCCCAACGAACTGAGCTCCTCCACGTGAAAAATAATTCTGAAAAGCATTGGAACCAGTAATCAGACTTGAACATTGTAATAAAGTGGGAGTAAGTTTGTATTTCACACATTCTTTGACATACAATATAGGATGTTATATAAAAGCCCAATGCGTAACAATAATTGTAGAAGCCACCATCACAAGTTTTTCTGTGTAGGGCAATCAATGGTAACTGGTGCACAAGCAAGAAACATAAGCTTGAATATTCATCTTGTTGCACATTTACATCCAAAGCGACGTCAAGATGGAAAATGACCTATTATAGAAGGCTTATCAGACACAATACCTAACAGACAAAAGGAGTGAGAGTTGAAATGCAGCTGAGCGTGAGTTATGCTTATTGAAATGATGTTTCTGTGAGCATGGTCAATTTTCTGGAATGAGGGTCATTTCAATATTTTTGGCAAGCTTTGGGTCCTGTGCCTAAGACAATGGCTCAAGAAGATACAGAAAATGCTCTGGTGGACACAACAAGCCTGGTGCAGTTTTAAGAAATAAAACATTAAAAGACAAATATGGCAGTGCCATTGGCTATGCAACTATAGCAGTGCCCACTGGCTGTGCAACTAACTAGCCACTGATCAATTGCTCAAGCTCGCCATTCTAGTGGAAGTTAAATGGCCCCTTCAATGCCCACAGCAACGTGGCACTAAAGATTAACTTGACATAACGAAGCCTGTAACTTGGTCTTCCTTTCCTTGTGCATTTCTTCCTGTGAACTGAAACATAATTCCTATGTAAACTGGGTGCCTTATTGTGTTCCATTTACTATATTTTACTGATGTGAAATACTAAGTACTCCTGCACAAACTTTCAAACAATGCGTAAAGCAAGTTTCGAATTGCGATGTCTTCTGTGAAGAATGCTTTGATTTTCGATTCACCAAAGATTCTAACAGCCTAATGCTGCTAAGGTGAAAATATATCAACATAGTACCATCATTCATGTAAAATAATACACTCATTCATATCTGGCAGGAAATACCAGAATGGCGCAGGTGATCCTCTGGAGCAATACCAGCTCCCCAAGTTACACTTCATTAAAAAATCTAGCATGACCTATTTTCCCAATGGAGCAGGAGAAGGAAAGATCAACATTGATTCCGACTTTGCTCACATTTCAGAATACCTTTTTAGCTCATTGTATAGTAACATTGGTGAATATTGCGATTCTCTATTATACGGAACAGAATCCCTGAAAAGCTAATCTATAATTTGTAAAAATACTTTGGTGTAGAAATTTGTTTCAGGCAGTGGCAAAAATCGAGCAACATGAGGTGAGCTGCCCAGTATTCACTGTACCTGATCAGATATTGCCTGTTCTACACCAGCGCCTGAAAATAGTTTCTACCCCATCCCCCCCATATCATTAAGCTATGGAATGGGGAAAAATACTCAGATTTTTGCAATTTAATGAACTCAGTGCATCCTAATTATTGCTGTTTCGTCTCCTTTTTGAGTACAGAATTATTGAATTACTAAAGCTGGGAAACATAGATGACATTATGATACCCACTAAAGATTAATGAAAAATTGTTGCATATTATTTCTTCACAACCAGCGTCTCTGAATGCAATATACCTAAGTAGTTTCTTTTTAAACCTTTGACGCATAATTGGTATATTTTTAATTTCTGGACCTTCACTGAGTTTGTACCTGGTATTTAGCCTGGGTGTCAATATCCCTTAAGGATGGATTCGGATCAAATGCAGGATGTGAGTGGTACCATCCAACAATGTTGTATCCTCTTCCAGCTAGGGCTTCTGATGCCTGCGTTTGTGACACTGGGTCCATCTCGCACTGTAATCCTGTGCTTAAGCTATTACATGGCTCTGCAACACAGATCTGAAAATAGGAAATAATCTTTTATTTAGACATTATTTCACTAGGATGTCAAAAGAAGTTTCTCGTCATCAGAACACAGTTTTCCGAATGTTAACAATCTCTGTTAATTTAACATCCCTATTTCAGCCATTGAGTGGATATGTTTTTCATTCATTTACCATACAACAATTGATCCCTTAAATTTTAATTGGAAGTATTAGCTTTTCTGCCAATTTTAGTGGGTTTTAAAGTGGATCCAAACACTCTAACCTATTTCCTTGGCAAATGAAATGTAAGGGAGGTTAAAAGGGGAACTAATCCAAAATCCTACTTACCTCCAATACCCTCTTTCCTGAGGAATACCGTCCACCTAACAGACCAATCACTTCTGCCATTGACACATGTGCATGCTGAACATGAAAGAGATAGGATTATTACTTCTAACAGTCAGAAAACTCGTGCATTCAACAAATTACTATGCACATATAATATTGTGGTTACGGCAAGTTGCTTAAGTATGCAACAGGATTTTCTGCTCCCTACCAGTAGGTGGCTTTCTTGACATCTTGTCCTTCTACTCCGAGCTGACTGAAATCTTTTAAGGGGCTGGTGAGAGGCATTGGTCTGAATCCCATGCGTGGAACTATAGAGGTCCTGTGACCAATTAATGGCCATTTATGGGCCTCATGCTACCGCCAGTTCTAGTTACTAGCTGCAGGAGAAGGTCCATGTTGCACAGGTAGCCCAATAGCTTTAATGACATGGGTTCATGCTGGTGGGAGACTTTTTCTGAGGCCCTCCTGGGCCTATAGGGTGCAGTCCCCCAAGGCCATTCTCTATCCTAACCCCCAAGTGTTGCTAGTCATCTGATTGACTGGGGTGGCGCATCCCCCGAGAAAGGGGCAGAAGTCTTGCTTAATTTTTTTTGTTGCGAGAGGGGGCATGCACCCCATAAAATCCAGCCCATGTGCTAGCAATGAATAATGGATATAATTATTTAGTAAAACCAGTAGGACTACTTTGTTTCTTTAACATGCACTTATTTTTCCATTAACAGGCACTTCTGGAGCAGTTATGCTGAATATTTGTAGTCTAATAAATGCAGGTTTATGTATGCAACTCCTCACATTACAAATTCATAGACAAAGCACTGGTCACATCTCTGAGGAGGCAGAGGAAGGGAACAATGTGAGAATTAATTACTTGTTGTTAATCACAGGATTGTCTTAAGCTCCATAGTGTTTTAAAGGGAGAAAGAAACAAACCTTCAAGAAAACAAAACCTGCTTGGGTGGTTTGCTTCAAATTTGCAACAAAATTAATTTTTAAAACCCAGTAGAATATCCAATATGAAAAGTGCAATGCAACATGGGGGAAATTCTCCCAGAAAAATTCTAAGTGCTGAATTCGTGGAAATCCCACTGCTTTGTTCAGTCTGGCTTTCAAAATGAATCTCTCACTGAGCACTGCAGAGTGTCCTAATGTAAATCTCATTAAATAGCTGTGGGCGGGGTCTATTCCCACAGGAGAGGGCAGCAGCCACTGTGCATGCAAAGATCTGTCAGTGCCAAGCCAGCCCGGCTGCTGACCAGCACTGTGGCCCCGCATCGCTGGCCGTGCAATCCCCCCCAACCCCCGATCGCTGGCCTCCAGGACATGTCTGGGCCAGCCTGACAGCCCCCGCCAACCACCCCCCACCCCACTGATCTCGCCCCCTAGGCCCACCCCACTGGCACTACCTAATGCCCAGCAGACAGTGCCAAGATGCCTCTGGGCATTGGCATTTTGTCCCTTGGACAGTGCCGGTGAGGGGTGGGGGGAGAGTGGGGAAGAAAGAGAGAGAGCGAGCAGCTAGTGGGCCCAGAGATTTCAGTCCTGGCCCACTGATTTACATAATTTACAGAAATCAGCATGGAGCTGACGACGCCGGAAATCTGGCAGCCAGCGACACGCTGAGGCTGTGACGCCCAGTGGGAAGCTCGCTGCACGTCCTCTGCTTGTATCTCCCAGACCAAGCAAGCTGAGAGAATCGACTCCTTATGTTTGAAGGTTCACATAATATATTTTGCATGGAACCAGTCAACCTGGATTTGATTTCGAGATATATTTCCAGAAGAGGCTGTCTGTTTGCATCATTATCTGAATAATTCTGTGACTCAAAGTGCATCTAGCGAATCCATCACCAAACCAATCAACTTGAAAGAGCCTACTGCACATGAATAAGCTGTTCAGCCCAACTGGAATATGCCAGTGTTTATGCTCCATATTTGCAGTTTCATTTTACTGAAATTGATGTAATTTGCAGGTATAAATGGACCTTGATATTGTCATAGACATTGCAGATCGACATATACACAAACTTCGGTGTAATTGAAATATCTAGAACCTATTAAGGACTGAGTAAACTTTTCAAGCCACAGCGAAAAAGAATTTGTTTCCATCACTGTTTTTTCCCCTCAAAAGTGAATTTGTTCCACTAGCCTTGGTAAACAACAGGTAGATTTTCATCTCAAATGTCCGCCTGGAGAGAATGCAGGAAGGAAAAGGTGATGGGGAGAATTGCAATGATTATTCAGTGCAAATCAAATGGTTCTGGTACAGACTACAATTTTAAAGTAGTTTATGTAATTTAAAGCACTTTGAATGTATATTTGTTCCATATTACCCTCCCATCTTTATGGAACAATTGCATGCTGGCCCAATGCTCCTTGATTTTAACTAGCTAAATGTGCACATATTTTACGTCTGTGTCATTGAAATTAACTTGCCATTTTGAACTTTAACAAAGGTGACGGATCATATGAGCTTTAGTCGGAATTAGTTTAATGTGTACTGTCTCTGTTAGGTCTTTTGTAAGACAACTTTCTATACTGAAGTCTTGCTGATTATCTTCTGTTAAGAATAGAGTCACCAGCTGCTGTTACATTCAACAACACAATCTACTGATAATTACCCATCAACATTTGGCACAAATGTTTGACGTGTTGCTGAGAGGACCATGCTACTTAATGTACATTGGACAACTTGAGCTTTGAGCTCATGAACTTTACATACACACAATTTTTCTTTTAAGAGTTTCACATTTTAGTTTTGTTCACAAAATGTATTGCCTAATGAAACATTGCATTTGATGTATCAAGATGATAAAAAATGAAAGCCAAAGTTCAAAGTGTAAGTTTTCTTTCTCTATTATTAAACAATTTACAGACCAAACATTCACTGATTAAATAGACGGGTTGACATTTAATACATTAAAAGTATTTCTACAAATATTGCTGCTTAAAGAAGTTGAAGATTTTAGGAACTTGCTCTGCATTATATATCGAATTTAAAGATACTAACACCTTTTTGTTTTACATTTTTAACATATCTGTCATATTTATTAAGCACTTGTGGCAATAATAATTTCTACCATTATCCTGGGAAGTATAATCACCATTTCAATGTTACATGAATTCACAAGTAGCCATGTATACATGTGCTTCAAGGTGAAAAAGAAATACCTTCTCTCTTGGCTTACCATATCCATCACCAGCAATGCCTCTGAAGCTACCTTCACTTCAAATGGTTCCTGAAATTAAAATGCCATTTACCAACAGGTATTCAGGAATTTTAAAAATTAAGCACAGCAAATTAGAAGGAACAACTTTATTTGAATAAGACAGAAAGGACTCATACCGGTTTCTCTTCACTGAAGCACTGACATGGGATCAGCTGGAAAGGGTCAAGAGAGCTATGGAGAGAAAATGAAGTAAAATAACCAATTCACCGAAGGCATGAGCATGAACAACAGTGGGGGGGGGGGAGGGGGAGGAGAAGAGAGGAGGAAACTGGGGCAAATGTTGCCTTGCTACACAACATCACAGCTCGCATTACTCTTATGCAACCCAGAATGACAGCCCTGCTTCTCTCTCCCCATTAAAATAAAAGTCACATTTAACTTTTTTGGCCATCTATTGTGACACTGTCAGGAATCTCTGTGGATGCTTCACTTTGTAGGCTATTGAAATTATATTAGTTATTTATGGGCAGCAGAGTGGTTAATACTGCCTCACAGCGCCAAAGACCCACGTTCAATTCCAGCCTTGGGTCACTGTCTGTGTAGAGTTTGCACATTCTCCCCATGTCTGCACCGGTTTCCTCCAGGTGCTCCAGCTTCTTTCCACAGTCCAAAGATGTGTGGGTTAGGTTGATTAGCCATGCTTAATTAACCTTAGTGTCGGGGGGTTAGTAGGTTAAATACATTGGGGTTACGGGGATAGGGCCTGGGTGGGAATGGTGTCAGTGCAGGCTCGATGGGCCAAATGGCCTCCTCCTGCACTGGAGAATTCTATGATTCTAGGTACTTCATGAATTCACTAGAATTCCATGAGTTAACTTAGCTCCCCATGAAAACACCAGGGAAAAACATGGCTGTGGATGGGAAGTAAGCTCGCAAATTCACTGCTAAAATTTTAACTCTGCTGCTGTTCCCTTTCCACCAGGTGGATGGAGTTAAAATGGGTCCTGTTAGTTAACTTTTACTGCTTCAAGAGTTCTAAGAGAAACAGCAGCAATTTGCTTCATAAACAAAAACAGTACATGCTATAATTGTATGTAGTTTTGCTTTGGATCCAGGGTGAGGTATCTAAATGGATAAAAAAATTGGCTTCTTGACAGAAGCCAGAGGGTGGTTTATAGAGGGTTGTTTTTCAAACTGGAGTCTGTGACCAGCAGTATGCCTCAGGGATCAGTTCTGGGTCCACTGTTATTTGTCTTTTATATTAATGATTTGGATGAGAATATAGGCAGCATGGTTAGTAAGTTTGCAGATGACAAGAAGATTGGTGGCATAGTGGACAGTGAAGCAAGTTATCTCTGACTGCAGCAGGATTTTGATCAATTGGAGTAGTGGACTGACGAATGGCAGATGGAGTTTAATTTAGACAAATGCGAAGTGATGCATTTTGGTAGACTGAACCAGGGCAGGACTTACTCAGTTAATGGTGGGGGCGTTGGGGGGAGAATTACAGAACAAAGAGATCTAGGGGTCACATGTTCATAGCCCCTTGAAAGTGGAGTCACAGGTGGACAGAGTGGTGAAAAAGGCATTCGGCATGTTTGGTTTCATCGGTCAGAACACTGAATACAGGAGTTGGGACATCTTGTTGAAGTTGTACAAGACATTGATAAGGCCACACCCGGAGTACTGTATGCAGTTCGGGTCACCCTGTTATAGAAAGGATATTATTAAACTAGAAAGAGTGCAGAAAAGATTTACTAGGATGCTACCAGGACTTGATGGTTTGAGTTATAAGGAGAGGCTGGATAGATTGGGACTTTTCCCTCTGGAGTGTAGGAGGCTGAGGGGTCATCTTATAGAGGTCTGTAAAATAATGAGGGGCACAGATCAGCTAGATAGTCAATATCTTTTCCCAAAGCTAGTAAAGTCTAAAACTAGAGGGCATAGGTTTAGGGTGAGAGGGGAGAGATACAAAAGTGTCCAGAGGGGCAATATTTTCACACAGAGGATGGTGAGTGTCTGGAACAAGCTGCCAGAAGTAGTAGTAGAGGCAGGTACAATTTTGTCTTTTAAAAAGCATTTAGATAGTTACATGGATAAGATGGGTATAGAGGGATATGGGCCAAATGCAGACAATTGGGTTTAGCTTAGGTTTAAAAAAAAGGGCAGCATGGACAAGTTGGGCTGACGGGCCTATTTCCATGCTGCAAATCTCTACGACTCAATGACCCGAGGAAAGGTAGTTGCATGCCATGGTAAAAAATGGAAAATCCTTCCAATTTTTAATCATCTCCATCACACCTACGAAACTGCAAAAAGACTTTTAAACATTTCTTAATTGACTGCAGGAATTGGATCCCAGCCACAAAGGTACTTGCAACCCTAGAAAACTTCACAAATTACAAGTACCAAAAATAATTTTGAGCGTTTTGATTAATGTTTTTCCACAAGCCTTCAAGATGTTAATGCACCAAAAAATTCCTAGAAAAAACATGAAAGAACTGTTATCCTTAATACCTGACAACACAAATAGTTAATTAAGATGAACTTTAGGATGTACCACATTCCTGCCCATTGACACAGATCAAACACAAAGCCAAACGTAACATGTAAATAGCAAATACCATGATCAGCTTTCCTCAAATCAATACCCCAGTGTTGTGGTTTCAAAGTTAATAGGCCACAATAGTTCTTGGATGAGTTCATACCTCTTTGACTGCCGAGGACCTCTTGCTGCTTTTGGAGGTTTGTTCAACTCTTCCTCGTGCCTCCTTGCCATTTCTTCTGCAGTGAGATGCTAAGAATTCACAAAAGGTTTTCAAATTATGCAGGGATATTTGCTGAGATTCAAAGTTAGTAGTTTGACAGGTAGCCTAGCAAGGAACTGCAACATCGGCAACATGAAGAAGACAATGAATTCTCAAACCTTTTCATTCACGAACCACTCAGGCAGGGTAAAGAGCTTGAAAACCACCTAGTAGTCCTACCCCATCTACTTTTACTTGCCACCCCTAAAATATTTATCATAATTACTGGAAACTCTAAATATTTTACTTTTTTTGCTACTGTGTAATAACTGTGTGCATTAACTTTTTAAATTAAATATCACAAGTACATTAATTCATGCCAGAAACATTTTCATATTATAACATAAGAACATAAGAAATAGGAGCAGGAGTAGGCCATCTAGCCCTTCGAGCCTGCCCCGCCATTCGATAAGATCATGGCTGATCTGAAGTGGTTCAGCTCCACTTTCCCACTTTCTCCCCATAACCCTTAATTCCCCTGTCTATCAGAAACCTATCTGTGACTTAAATATATTCAGCGAGGTAGCCTCCACCACTTCAACGGGCAGAGAATTCCAGAGATTCACCACCCTTTGAATGAAGAAGTTCCTCCTCAACTCCAGTCTACATCCGTTCCCCCCCCTATCTTGATGCTGTTCCCTCTAGTCCTGCCATCCTTTCTAAGCGGGAAGAATCTTTCTACCTCTACCCTATCTATCCCCTTCATTATCTTATATGTCTCTATAAGATCCCCCCCTCAGCCTTCTAAACTCCAACGAGTACAGACCCAGTCTATTCAGTCTCTCTTCATAGGCTAGCCCCCTCATCTCCGGTATCAGCCTAGTGAACCTTCTCTGCACTCCCCCCAAGGCCAATATATCCTTCCGCAAGTGCGGCGACCAAAACTGCACACAGTACTTCAGCTGCTGCCTCACCAGTACCCTGTACAGTTGCAGCAAGACCTCCCTGCTTTTATATTCTATCCCCCTCGCTATAAAGGCCAACATTCCATTCGCCTTCTTGATCACCTGCTGCACCTGCGGACTGGGTTTTTGTGATTCGTGCACAAGGACCCCCAGGTCCCTCTGCACCAAAGCACGCTGCAGCTTTTTGCCTTTTAAATAATAATCCCTCCTACTATTATTTCTACCAAAGTGGATAACCTCACACTTGCTAACATTATACTCCATCTGCCAGGTCCTCGCCCACTCACTCAGCCTATTCAGATTTCTCTGCAATAAACATTAATACAAGCAGAGAACAGGTTTATTTGAAATGTTTTAACAGGGAAGGTTGAGCTGTTGTATGGAAATTAAACTAGGATATTAGGTCAACCGAGGAAATTTCATGTACTATCACACCTGAGGTTGCATAAAGTCTAAAACACACAGCAAATAAATCAAATAAGAAGTCTCAGCCAGCTGAGGAAGGAGCAGTGCTCCGAAAGCTTGTGATTCCAAATATACCTGGTATTGTGAGACTTCTTACTCTGCCCACCCCAGTCCAACACTGGCATTGCCATATCATCACAAATAAATGAACTGCAATTTCCATTTCCCAGCCCAAGACTATCTGTCGCCTCAGTTTTGCTGAAGGCAGGTATAGGCAACCACATTACATTATAAATGTGGCATTATAAATGGATTTCAACGCTGTACAGTTGTCACCAAACAGCTTTATTCCTAACCTGTACCAAGAAAGTCCACTTGTAAAGCAACAAAAACATATGAGTTAATGTTTGGTTGTGACCTTTTAACAGTCAGTTTCTCTCTCAACAGATGCTGCCAGATCAGCTGAGTATTTCCAGCAGTTCTGTTTTTTTTTAAATTAATCTTACTCTTTGTTTGTTCAAAGCACCTTTCAAGAGATTGAAGCAGCACATGTGAAAAATACATGTAAATCTGTTACTGGTCACACCTCCCAAGTGAAGCTGGAACAGGGTAGTTTAAGTCAACTTTGATAAAATTAAGATGTCTTATGAGGAAAGGCTGGACAGGCTAGGCTTGCATCCACTGGAGTTTAGAAGTGTAAGAGGCAACTTGATTGAAACATGTGAGATCTTGAAGGGTCTTGCTGTGGAGAGGATGTTTCCTCTTGTGGAACTATCTAGAACTAGGGATCACTGTTTAAAATAAGGGGTCACCAATTTAAATCACAGATGACGCAAAAACAAATTCTCTCAGGCTCATCGCCTCATCTAAATTGCAGTTATAAAAAATAAACTTATTTTCCATTTTGTGTATTTACAGAGCGTTGTAAGTAACTAATAAGCCAAACCAACTGTGCACCACAGGCCCTGGTGGATGGATTTTTTTTAAAAACATCAAACCGGTTGCATCTTTTTAAAACTAAGTACCTCAAATGTTTGCCCCTCCAAATCCTTTGCATCACGCCAGTTTCCCCAAGGGTCTCGCACACGCCGTCTTCTGGTACGCTATCATAAATAAAAGTTGGCAGAGGATAAAATTCTATCCAAAGCATTATCAATGTATATAATCATTTGCAAAATAAGTGCTGGTGGTTTAAGGCTAAATATGTATTTTTGATGAATTATGATTTTAATCTCCATAGTAGTTTTTCTTCTTTATCTAAAGTTAACTGTATATTAATTGTGTTTAGTTGAACGCAAAAGGTGGGCATTAATTGGAAATTCACTTTACTCCAATAAATAGACAGAGTGAAACTGTTCTTGTTGTAATTAAATACTTGTAAAAATGTGTAAAGATTGGCTCTAGTTTTATCTTTCACCAACTGGTTTGCTGGAATTAGCAAAGGATGGTGAATTAAAGGTTGAAAACAAAGGAAAAAAATTAGCCAAAAAAAAAGCTCCAACCCTACTGACCAATGTGGAAAATATCAGACAGCAAAAGTAAATTGCGAAGATATGATAACCCTCTGGCACAGTCAAATTCTGACAAATCTTGGAAAATATGTGGTAATTCTACGGAGGAATATATCATGGGCTTTACTTGATTACGTACAAGATTGACAAAATTCAATTTGGGAACCTTGGATCAATACTAGCACTTAGATTTCTGAACTGTGTTTCATGTGAACTGGCTACTGGTTCTAATTGTTGTTCCATTCTCTGAGAGAGAGAGAGACCCTGCTGGATCAGATGTCTTCTGCCTTGACAAAATGCGGAAAACAGTCATTTCCTTCAACCCTCATGGAATAAATGGAACATTCCATGGAGGCACAAAGTATAGAGGTTGCCATGATTTCCAGATTTTGAAATAGTCTAGATACTGGATGCAGGTATTAATATAAATAAATGGACAACAAATACTGGTCTTACGAATAATGCTTACATCCTTTGAAAGAATAGAGAAATTCTCTTGTGAATCTAATCGGTACAGACTTAAATTGGCTGTTATTTTAGAAAATGCATGTTGGTTATGGGGTATGTTAGAATAATTAACTTTCATGGAGAATGTTTTGAGAATATGGAATATTTGACGACATTTGAATATTGAGGCAAATATTAATTGAATAACTATTCAAAAAGGAAGAACGTAAATGACATGAGGGAAATGCCATGGGAGTGGAATTAATGTAAGTCGCTTCAATTGATGAGATTGTCAAGACGCAATGGGCCACATCTGTGATTTTCTACAACTCTAGTTTTCACAGGAAAGGTCAGGTCAGAAAAGGCCTAAATAATGACAAATATGTTAAAAACACAACAGAAGTGGAAACTCATAACACTTGCTGGCCATACTTAACTAGTCAAGAATTACATTTCTGCACTTTACTTTTTCTGGGTTAATACATCCAACTTACTGTGGAATTATCAAGCACTAAGTGGACAATGAGGGAGGCAGGATGGGCGCAATAAATTAAATGACTTCCATGTGGTAAAATTCAATGGCTTCATGAAAGAATATTTCAGAACTTTATAACATTTTAACAACTGCAGTGGAAAAGGCTGCTGTTGTGCAGATATTATATATATTCTACTTACCATGGACTGTAACCTTTGAGCGAGCAAATATGTCTGTACGCTATCCTTTCCTTCCTCTTTATTACGTGTTCGGTCCACAGGTCGTGGCCGATGATATACTGCCTGTTCTGTGGAAGCAAAAGAGTAAACTTTATCAAAAAAATCCATTAACCATATACTAAAATGCTATAATTCTCTTTTCCAATTTTGATCTGTCTGAAAACTTCAACCAAAAATTAATATTTAAGTTTACCACTTCAGATCTACGGTCCAGTTTATGGATTCAGTGGAGAAGGCGATCTGGTCAGCTTACAATGCTGCATAATTTTTCAAGTGTTTTCTCCCCTCACCCCCTGACCACACCAAATTAGGCTCAGTAGCAATGAATGAAGTCAGGGATTTACGCCTGCCAGGATTTCAATTCCTGATTCTTATCTAATGGTTATTAAGTGAAAATGTCAGCAATGATGCTTGCCGGAGGTGAAACAGCATATGGTCAATGTCAAGTACCACGTAGGAATAATAGTTAAATAGGCATAGCATTAATCTACTACTGAAACTTACCCCAGCAAGGATACAATGCTTTCAGGTGAGAAGGATGGGGAGAACAGGTGGTAAATAAAATTGTTGAAAAAAAAAGCTAATATTTATGGAAGTAATCACTGAGCAACTAGCTGGATTCCAGTCAGCTATGAAGACTGTATTTCTGATGGCACTTTGATGACTTGAGTTTTACTGACCGTACGGTACAACATTCTGATTTATTAACCATTAAAAAAGTACAGTATTTCATCAATATAACTCATCACAATATTCTGTACCAGCTGAGGTTCACTGCCATCAGAAGCAAGTCTCAAACTGCTGATATCTTGGGGTGGTGAGAGGGATAGATATTAAGAACAAATAGATTTAACTTGAACAATTATGGGACAACAGTACAAAATTATCAAATCACCAGTTTAAACATTACTCCTCCAATCCACACAATAAGAATATGGTAGACAGGGGAAATTCAACCTTTATTCAGACTCTTCAAATAAAATTTGCAATAACAGGGTGGAGGATGAGTTCATGGAACGCATTCAAAATAGATTTCAAGATCACTATGCCATGCAACCAACTACGGAAACGGTTATTTTTGATATGTATTGTGCAAATGAGGCAGGGTTAATTAATAAAATTACAGTAAAGGAGCCTCTAGGGATGACTGATCAAAATATGGTAGAATTTTATTTGGAGTTTGAGGGTGATTTAGTTCAATGCAAAATTACAGTCTTAAATCATGTAGGTGAGAGATAAGGGTTGGTTAAATGTGTTTAAATTATTTGAAAAACTAGAATAAAAGGTACGAGGGCACATATGTAACAGCAAACATTAACTCAAAGTATACATTCCCTGAAAAGTAGAAGACCATTGGAAAAGTAAAAGACCATTGGAAAAGTAAAAGACCATTGGAAAAGTAAAAGACCATTGGAAAAGTAAAAGACCATTGGAAAAGTAAAAGACCATTGGAAAAGTAAAAGACCATTGGAAAAGTAAAAGACCATTGGAAAAGTAAAAGACCATTGGAAAAGTAAAAGACCATTGGAAAAGTGGTCCGACTGTGCCAACAGCAGAAAGTAAAGCAAGCAGAAAATTAAATGTTACCACAAAGAGCAGTAAGTCTGGGGACTGGGAGGAATTCAAAACTAGGCAAAGGATGACCATTAATCAAGAGGAGTAGGAAGTCTCGCAACAGCAGGTTAAAGTCTAACAGGTTAATTTGGTAGCAAAATCCAGTAGCTTTCGGAGTGCTGCTCTTTTGTCTGGTAAGTGGAAGTTCTGTTTTTTGAAACAGGGCACATAGACACAAACTCAACCCAACTAGCTAGTCCCCCTGACACTCAGGCGCAATTTAGCATGGCTAATCCACCTAACCTGCACATCTTTCAACTTGGGAAGAAATCAGAGCACCCAGAGGAAACACATGCACGCACGGGGAGAATGTGCAAACTCCACACAGACAGTGACCCAAGCCGGGAATCGAACCTGGGTCTCTAGTGCTATGAGACAGCAGTGCTAACCACTGTGCCAACGTGCCACTCCCACACAGAGGTGACGACAATAATTTCTCCCTCAAAGTCAACAAAACGAAGGACATAGTCATCAACTTCAGAAAGCATAATGGAGAACATGCCCCTGTTTACATCAATGGAGACGAAATAGAAATGGTCGAGAGTTTCAAGTTTTTAAGGTATCCGGATCACCAACCACCTGTCCCGGTTCCTCCATGCCGATGCTATAGTTAAAGAAAACTCACCAATGCCTCTACTTTCTCAGAAGACTAAGGGAATTTGGCATGTCTGCTATTACTCTCATTAACTTTTACAGGTGCACCATAGAAAGCATTCTTTCTGATTGTATCACGGCTTGGTTCCGGCTCCTGCTCTGTCCAAGGCCGCAAGAAGCTACAAAGAGTCACGAACAAAGCCCTGTCCACCACTCAAACCAGCTTCCCATTCATTGATTCTACACTTCTCGCTGCCAATGTAATTAAGGACTCCACACACCCCAGTTTTTTCTGTCGGGAAAAAGATACGAAAGTTTGAGGACATGTAGCAAACAGCTTCTTCCCTGCTTCACACTTTTGAATGGACCTATCTCGCATTAAGTTGATTTTTCTCTACACCCTAGCTATGACTGTGACACTACATTCTGCACTCTCTCTTTTCCTACTCTATGAATGATATGTTTTGTCTGTATAGCGCACAAGAAACAATACTTAACACTGTCCAAATACATGTGACAATAACATATCAAATTGAGTCATGACAACAGGGTACTGAAAAATCACAACCTGAATGAGCAGAGGTAATGTGGATTTCTGGAAAGGAAATAGTCTTTGAGGCTATAACTGGGTGGAGTGGAGCTAATGAATCTAGTTAGTTTGGACTTTCAAAAAGCAATCAATAATGTGCACAAATGATTACTGCATAAAGTAAGGACTCACTGGATTGTGAGGTAATATGTTGGCATAGATTGAGGTTTGGTCAATAGGCAAAAAGTAGACTAGGAATAGAATGGCAATTTTTGGGTTGTCTTGCTGAAACTAGTGGATAAATCTAGCTGGTTACAATCAGTATCAATGATTTAGATGAGAGGGCAGATGTAATGTATCCAAATTTATTGACAACGCAAAGTTAGATAGGATAGTAAGATGTGAAGACGATACAGATGCTTCAAGCTGATTTATACAGGTTAAATGAGGGCAGAACATGCAGATGTAATATGAAAAAATGTAAATATACTGACTTTGGCAGGAAAAACAGAAAAGCAGATTTTTTTACAAAACAGTGAAGGACAGGGAAAGGCTTCTATTCAGGAGGAAATGAGTTTCTGACTATCCAAGCTTTGACAAAGGGTCATTTGGACTTGAAACTTCAGCTTTTTTCTCCACTTACAGATGCCACCAGGCCTGCTGAAATTTTCCAGCATTTTCTCTTTTGATTTTCGATTTTTGCTTGACGAACATTTAAGTGCAGAGAAAACTCTGTGAATATTGAATTAATGTGATAAAGCAAGGCTTTGGAATTCAATTAACTAACAGCTCCATTGCTGGCAGTTATGGTTTTACATTTGTCAACTCACCAGGCAGTCTGAAGCCTTAAAGATATAGCTAATTTGACATGGTTGTATTTTTTTGTGGCTGTAAAAAACAAGTTATGTGTTTTAGGGACCATCTCTACATTGAGGGCTAGAACAGGAGAAGAATCCTTATTTTCTGACATTAAAGATAGAATTAATGATAATATTCTTAGAATGATTACTTGTCATAGCTCAGTTATACACTTCAGCATTTCTACTTTTCATTTCTGTATTTGTTGTTTTTAATCTTCTTTACTCCTTTTTGTAAGCACTAAAGCAGATACCAGTTCCTGACACTTGGTGCGCAGTGCAGAACTGCACTTCATCATTGCCACACAGATTGACCCAGTTACTGGAACATGTCTAAAAAGGAGTTACAGCACCACCCAAAGGAAGTATAAAATGCAATAGCAACAACACTCAGGCAGAAGGATTTTCTGCATCAGAGACTAATAGAAAAAGGTTTAAACAAGAAATGGAATTAATGGTGGGAAAAAAAAACAAAATTAAGAAGAGGATAAGAGGACCAAATCAGTCATTCAGACTGCCAGGAACACTCAGTCTGACAATTTGAAATTATTTTAACTATCAAAATGATGCCATATGGTTATTATAAAGGAAACCAAGACCAGCTCTCAATGTTCATTTTACATATGGGATTTTCTCCATGGAATCCACAGCCCATTACTGTAATAAAACTGGACTATGAATACACTGAAATTTAGAATTTGAAAAAAAGCTTTATCTTCCAAGTAAAACTGATGATAAGCTCACCACAGCCAAAATTTATAGCTCCAATTAGTTCTAGGTATGTGTGTATCCGTCCAATGCAATTCACATCTCCACAATTTTTCAGTCCTGGGCGCACTGATGTTTTATTCAGGTATTTGGGTTTAGACTTCTCCCTGCAGGAACAAAGCATAAGCCATCACACTGCAATTTATGACTGTCAGGCATTTTTGTTACTGAGACACTAGAGACAGAGTTTTTTTCAAAAATAAAAGTCAGATGTGTCAAATATGATAAATTATTAGCTGCTGCATGTTGCACATTTGAGTATTGCAACCTTCTCTTTCATATGGAAACAAATGAACAAGAAAGGGCACGTTCCATTTTATATTACTCCAGAAAATAGGTATATATACTACTCCAGAAAATAGGTCTGCAAGTACAAATCTGGTAGCAAACTAATTGGGGTGCAGGGGAATGAGCATGGCCCAGGTCAAAACATACCCCAAGTCAAAACATACCCACATAATAGCATAGCAAGGGTTTCCCCACCTACTATGTAGACCCATTCTTGGGCCAGCCTGTCTGGGAAGCACAAGGAACCACTTATTTGAAGATGGAAAACTAAAAATAAACCTATCTGCACTGTGGATACATAGCATCTGGGCAAAGATCTATTTGAAGTGGATAGAACAGTTACTATTTGAACACTTTGTGCATCAAATTACCTTTCTAAGGAGAAGGTAAATATCACCAGTAAAAGTAAGTGGCATGTGCCAAGACTAACTGAATGGAAAATGAGCAAAGCATGTCGCAACAGTGGCACAGTGCTGAATATCATACAGTAGGAGGTGGCGGTACAGTGGCGCAGTGGTTAGCACTGCTGCCTCAGTGCCAGGGACACGGGTTCAATTCCAACCGTGGGTGACCATCTGTTTGGAGTTTGTATGTCCTCTGCTGTCTGCATGGATTTCTTCTGGTGCTCTGGTTTTGTCCGATAGTCCAAATGTGTACAGGTTAGGTGGATTGGCAATGCTGAACACTCTCTTAGTGTCCCAAGATGAGTAGGTTAGGAATATGAGGGGTAAGGGTCTGGAATAGATGGAGACTCTAGGAGAGTCGGTATGGTCTTGATGAACCAAATGGCCTTCTTCTACACTGCAGTGATTCTATGACAGGCACATGTGTGCTCTCTCTCCACCCCTCCCCACCAATCCCTTTGTCCCCACAATGTTTGCAGGTAGATCCATAATCCAGGCAAATCCAAATAAGAGACGCTCAAAAAATAAAATCTCCATTGGGAATACAGTTCTGCAGAGTGTATTTCACCAGCTGACAGTACTTTGGTTGTTCAGAGATATTAGCTAAGTTGGAAACTACATGAAAGAGTCCCCTCTCCCAATTCTTTTTATCAAATTGATGTGAAGAGTATGATTACTCATCTAAGGCAAACCCAATTACAATGTTACATTTTAAAAATTATTTCATAACATGCACAATTTTTCAGAAAAATCTGGAAAGCATTTCTATTCAAGAAACAACATTATTTAAATACATTTATTGGTCACAAAATTTGGCTCTACAGCCTGGTACTTTCAGCACCTCAGGTGCTGATTAAGGAGAAAATGTTTCCACCCACATCTGCACAGCCCATGGCAAACAGCTCATTGTTCAGGATGTTAGGGTGGGCATCACATGTGTGCTTGAATATTCCTGATAGGTACACCACACACCATGTTTAATGTTGACTGCTTGCTGCAACCATTATAATCAGCAGACAACATCTACTTTGTGTGCTTCCTGTTTCACTCTGAATGCACACAAGAATATTGTACACTGCAAATCCTCACACCTGATTTAAGGGCCTCTCCAATTTTATCCCTCTAGAATCTCAGCTCACTCTGGAATAATTAAAAACCAAATTCCTTTTGATTTGGTGCAGAACTGTCAAAGAGACAGCAAAATAATTAATTATCTTAAAATGTGAATACTTTATCAGATATGTTGTCAACCATTTTGTAAACAGGCTTAGAACACTGCCTTTTCTTACCACTGATCCAAAATGTAGTTGCGAATTTTCAGAAAGCGTTCTGGTGTTTTTGATGATCGCCCTTCAAAGAACTCAGGGATAGCTTGTTTTTCATCTTCTGTGATCATGTTCTTGTCCAAAATTACTTCTTGTGCAGGTGGTTTCAGAATTTCCCCTTCTTCGCTATCACAGTTTTCTTCATCCACTTCCATTTCACAAATTGGTAAACCATATGCACAGATATCATTAGGGATTTTCTCTTTTTCTTCCATTTGACTGAACTGCAGAAAATCTGGTACTTGCACTATTAATCCTTTATTAGTTGTCTCCAAAGGACGTCCACATTTACCATAGCCTACAAAGTCTACACTGGCTTTGACCGATGTTTCATTGCCTTGGTGGTCATCCATCATGGACTTCAAATTATCGATGTTACTATTAGTCGTCTCATCATGCTTGGACACTTCCTTCATGTCTGACATCTGTAAACACTTTTGCAAGGCCACAGCAGAAGTGGGAGAAATAACCAACGACTGATCTACTTCTGAAACGTTGTTACCATAAGTAGTCACCTCAGATTCATCTATCTTTAAATCAGATTGAGTTTCTGTTCTTTTCTGCCCCTGACGGCCATCGCTGTCACTATCGGTTTCATCCATGACATCCACATCTTCATCATCAGACATATGCTCAATCTTAACAGCATTGACGGTAGAGTAAGCCTGACCTTGTGATGATATAGAGCTGTAATGCCCTGATCCTATCTTCAAAAGGTTAGCTCCATTTCCAGACACAAGTGTTGTTTCAGCAGTCCAGATATTTGTCTCTTCCACAGATTTTTCAATTTTTGCCTATGGGATCAAAACAAATATATATACTTCACACCAACGATAGAGAGATCTTTTACACAGATACCCCCTGTTTCCCAACAGCCTGCACTATAATCACTTGCAACTACAATCCACATAAACTCTTATTTTCTCAAAGTCATGGTAACTAATAGACTGCAACAATCATCTTTTTTTTTGCTTCTTCAACCTCCAACTTTTTGTCTTGTGCAAATGGAAGCCTCTTGCTTTTTCTGGAAATTATGTATGTGATTTGCCCTAGAAGTACTACAGTTGAGGCAATTTCAGTCTAAGCCATCAACTTGGCAGGCTTGGGCTCGGAAACTAAAATGCAAGTCTCGGCACCACAGTACTCCATAATGTTTAGTTTACAATGTGATTGAGATCTTCAATTATAGCATGATGACTTTTTTCAGTTTGAACTTTATTTTGGATTTAACAGTAAAAACAGAGGTATCAGTAATGATTCTGAAGACCATCACTGACATTCCTTAACTTAGCTGACTCAGTTTCTCTTAGATCTTTGGGCCCCCAATAGGTTCCTCACCTGAGAATCAGTCTGACGGAAAAGGTTGTTTTCCCTTTTCCTGTTCAGCAGACAGCGCTCTCGAGGAGACTACATGCCTTAACAGGAGTAATGAAACCTGGTGCTTCTTTCATGGGAGCATGAGGGAGGAAGGGGTTTGGATTGTGAGAGGGGATCTGGAAATGGCAGTGGTAGTGGGTATCAATCCCCCATTCCCAGCAATGAAGTTATAAGGTTATATCCCCAATTCAGGAGAGTCTTTAGATGGGATGTGGGAGGGGATCCAATACCAAGGGTGGGGTAAGCAGGGACTGGGGATAGCAAGGGTGAGGTTGTTAGCGACAAATGACAAGGATGCAGACAATTTTATAGTTTCAAAGGGAAGCACTCTCTCGAATCTTCTCCATAAATGGTGCTTTAAAGATATTTAACTGAAACTGCCCTTATTTCCCGAGACCCAGGAAATCCAGATGTCCAGGCTTGAACCTGCACAACAGATTAAATATAGGTTTACAGCATCATTATTCTTAAATGGCCAAACACGTCTCCTGGAAGCTAGTTGACTACCTGTCCTCACTATACTACCTGCATTTAATCCAGAGATGGAGAAGTGGATTGGGGTAGGTAGTATACAACTTTTACATCTCACCCTACCCCAATCCTCCAGGCCACTGAGTTCGAACATCATTGTCATCTGTCATAGTTTGACAAAAACTGTGCAGAAATTTGTGATATCCAGGAACATAAACAAGCCACCTTCATTGTCTGACAGAACAACCAAGGTTGCAGGTCAAGGAGGCAACATTCCAACAGCCCAAGGCTGATGCCCAAAGGCAAATCTGGAAGATAAAGGAAGCTTGAAGGAAAAGCTATAGAGATCCAACAGCCATACTGAGCATCATGATATGTGAAGGTTTTTGAAATAACCATAGCCATCTATAGATCAAAGTCAAATGAATAAAAAACCTTCAGTCACAGGATGGTATCTCTCTGATTAATGATGACAATGCCATCCATCACTGCTGGAAAGAACATTTTCAACAACCCACCCCAACCATGACTCTACAATGGTACCTGACCCTATCTGAGCCATCCCCCAGTACCTTCTGTTAGTAACCATGGGAAAACCACTATTGATGGGAGAACTACAGCAAGCAATATAAATGAAAGAAAAATAACAAAGCCTGAGGCCCCCTTGTTATTCCAGCTGAGGTCTTCAAAATTGTTGGGCTTTTGCTCACATCAATGCACCCAAAGAACAAAAAAAATTACAGCAAAGGAACAGGCTCTTTGGCCCTCCAAGCTTGCACCGTCCACGCTGCCCACCTGAACTAAAATCCCCGATTCTTCTGGGGGCTGTATCCCTCTATTCCCATCCTATTTATGTATTTGTCCAGATGCCCCTTAAAAGTCACTATCATATCTGTCTTACGGAATTTTGAGGATGATAAACTTTTCCTCAACTTCAGAAATATGACAATTGTAACTATCTTCAAGAGAGATAAATCATGCTGTGGGAACTATCAAGGTACTTCCCTCAAATGCATACTAGGGAAAGTCCTGATACACATTCTCCTGAATTGCTTACTTCCTGTGGCTGAGGAAATCCTCCCAGATACAGTGTGGTTTTGGACCTTCCAGGTGAAACTGACATTGTTTTTGTTGCCAGGCAAATCCAAATAAAATTCTGAAAATAAGGCCAGGAACTCTTCATTGCATTCATCGACCTGATCAAAATATTGACTCAGTAAATTGAGAAGCTCGGTCAATTGTGCTCCAGAGATTTGGATGTTGAAGAAACGCCATCACAATCCTTTGTGATGGAATGACTACAACTGTCTTGAGTGGGAGACCTGAAATAGTTTCCAGCAAGGCTCTGTGTTAGCCCTAACACTATATACAATCTGCCTGACATTCACTGTTCACCTTATCAAAGATCAGCTGCCCTCTTGTGTGAGCATTAAATATTGATTAGATGGAGAACTCTTTAACCTCAGCTGACTCAACTGTCCATCTTTAACCTCAGTTGATTCAACTGTCCATCAAGGTGCACCCTGTTTCGAATCCAAACATCTTAATGATGAGGGATAGTGGCAGCAGAGAATGCAAGAAATCAAATCCAACATTCCAGATTCCACTATCTCATTACATGAAGGCCTATGGCAGAAATCCACCACTCTGTAAACATTATCCTCAAATCAAAGGACTGCAGAGGACAAAACACCAATCCACCCATGCTGGGAGTTAACATTTCCCAATACATTTGTTCGACAGTTCTAATGTTTTTAATGGTATATCTGTGAAATATTAATTTCATAAATAATATGTGATTAAGTAAGCCAGAAATGAAAACACTACAGCTGTTATAAATTATCAGATTAATAGTTTTGAATAAGGATAATATCATGCTGATAAGGTATTTAAATAGCATTTAATCCAGTTTCAATTTTTTTATGAAACATGGGTTAAATAATGTATGATTCATGTTGATTTTCATACTAAAAACATTTGAATTATATAATAAAATGAATTAACTTAAATAAGACAGGATGAATTTAGTACAACAATTGTGAATTACCTGATGACTTGAATGACTTCACTTTGAATTAAGAAATGAGATTCTTCATGTTTTAAACATGCTTCAAAGGTAAGATTTACAAAATAATCTAATGCCATAAGTGATGTTCTCCAAGTGGGTGATATCTAAATTATTAATTGAAACCATCATGCTTGATTTTCATGACACAATGGAGCTTCGGTAACAACTTAACTGGCAAATGTTCTGATTACTGTGGGAACAATTCATACAGAACACTAATCACAGGTGCCAGATCAATTTGTAGCAAGCTAATCACATTCAGCCATGTCAACAGTTGAGACTGCTACAGTTGGCTGCTGTGGATCCATCGGAAAGCATTCAATTAGGTTTTGACCATTTAAAATCATTTTTCCATTGTACAGGTCCTTTCTTTTTTTTTGTGCGGATATACCCACATATTATTATTTATCTAAGAATAAGGCTTATAGCAGATTGCATGGCCATGCATCATGCAGATTAACAGAACATTGATTCTGACAATCCCACATTCAATTGTTATTAGACAAGACAAATACTGACTAATTTGATGTCTCTATGCTTTATGTGCCTGCCCACACATTGTCTATACACAATAGATGAAGAATGCTTGCAAATGCGTGATATCTAAACACTGCTGCAATCATGGGATAATACCCCAGCCAAACCTGATACCTTTATGAGAAGAGGGCCTATAAATAACAATAAAGAAATGCAGAATTATCTTTGCTCAAGTTCACCTTGCTCTTAAAGTATTGTCTGGCATAACTTTTCACTTGTAACACAGTCCGTGATTCAATTAGCTTTGCAATCTTCGTCCATCTTCGACCAAATTGGGCCTGAAAGTAAAACAAATTAGATTTTATAGTTCATGCTTAATGCACCATTGAAAGCCCATCCAACAAAAATTGTGGTGCAGAGCTTAAGCTGCAGTTTTCATCAGACTTAATAAGAAAGGACAGGATGGCACAAAAGGTTAGCATATTGCCCTTTCATTCTTGGATGTCATATCCAGGCAGGACTGATGGAATAAAGTGTTCTTTCTGTGTCATCCATAAAGGTATTATTCCGACCAGACAGAACAGAGATCCTCAGTATACAGATGCCTATAATTTGATATGATGAGCACAAACTTGACAACCTAATTTAGTGCCAGTCATGTCAACTTACATTAAGACAGCTATACGGGAAATGGAAGAAAAACACACAAACAAAACATAGCTGTCATGAGAAGAATGATACGCTCCGGAGGATGGGGTGAACTATATTGTAATAAAGGTGAAGTATGCTTTGGCTGATGCTTTTGTGTTGTACCATGCCCAGTCCAAAAGATTTTGACAGTTAGAAATTGTGACGTTCAAGGATACAGCCTGCTATTCACTCTGTGATATGACAGCAACACAGCACTCAGCACTTTATTTCCCTGATGCCTGTACCTTGAAGTAGTTTTCACAGTATATGTGACTTGGCAGATAAAAACACTTAAAATTGATATTAAAGAAATCTGAAATCAATTTGACCGAAACATACCTCAACTCTCATTTAAGCACAACTCAGATATTTTCTGGATTTGGAAATTGTTTTGGGAACAAACTACTGATTTTCTGAGTAATACAAGAAAAACGGTCAGATTTAATGTAGGCACCAAGTTTACAGGAGAAATTTACATTTTCCATTACTGTGACCAAACCCTTGAACATTAACAAGTTTGTTATAAAAATGAAATAAAAATTTGACATTGTTATTAATTCAAAAATGGGTAAATTGTATTAACATAATGGATTCATCTATTTTGTTCTCATGCAGATACCATTAAAAAAACATTTAAAATACTGTCAAACTAGACAACATACCAAATAGATTGTTGGCTTGCATACTCAATAAACCTGTTACATCTAGCAATGACTGCTCTAATATTTATTCATTATAACAGAATCTACACTTCGGGGTTAGATTTGAGGATTGCCGTATATCCCTCTGCCAATACTTTAGTAAAATATGCCTGCAGGGCCTTCAGGAAAATATCTTCCTAGATTTATTTATTGCGTATTAAGATTAGCATTGGCATTGGAAATGAGATATAATTCTGAATAAAATCCTGGTAGGATTAGCACATATTAACATCTATAGGGCAATCTATTTTTGAAAACCACATTTAATCACAGCATTTTGCTTTTTATTGAAACTTACTTGCTATTAAAGTAATACAGTTACTGACAGATTTGGATCTCCAGTTGATTTATGAAACTAATCTGAAATTGACAAAGCAATAATTGCTAAAATATGCTGACTACATCGAGATTCAATATATTTTGTATTCATCCTATTATATTGATTAAATTGTAATAGATTATGTTCAAAGTTTTAGATGGTAGCACAAAAACTGACAATTAAAATGCTTTCTGGTACAATCAAGAAAGACATGGTGGTTGTGTTACGATGGAATGAGGCATGAACGCCTGAGGCAGTTTCACAAGTAACATGATTATCTCACCACATCTACTGAGTGCAGACTTCAATTTGAAAACTTAACTAAAGTCATATGCACATTTCTTTCTTGCACTTCTGAGAATATGCATCTACAGGATCTGGATGCCCTAACGTATAAATCTCAAAAGGTTAGTATGCTGGTACAGCAGGTGATCAGGGAAGCAAATGGAATGCTGTTGTTTATTGCAAGGCTGATGGAATACAAAAAAGGAAGTTTTGCTACAGTTGTACAGGGTGTTGGTGAGAACACATCTTGAGTACTGTGTACTGTTTTGGTCTCCTAACTTAACAAAGGATATAATTGCATCAGAAACCGTTCAAAGGTAGCTCACTCAATTGCTTCCTCAGATAAAAGGGTTGTCTTACGAGGAAAGGTTGGACATGATGACCTGAATTCATTGATTTTAGAAAAACGAGAAGTGAGCTTTCTGAAACATGTAAGATCTTGAGGTGACTTGACAGTGTTAAGGAGATGTTTCCTCTTATGGAAGACACTAGAATTAGGGCACACAGCTTAAAAATAACAAATCTCCCATTTAAGTTGGAGTTGAGGAGAATTAATTTCTCTCAGAGGGTAGTTTTGTGGAATTCTCTTCCCAGACAGCTGTGGAGGCAGGGTCACTGAGTTACACGGATTCTTAATAATAAACTACCGCAAATGTTTGAAATCTGAAATAAAAACAGAAAATGCTGGATAAATTCAGCAGATCTGGCAGCATCTGTGGAAAGAGAGACACACAGTTCATGTTTCAAATCCGTATGACTGTTAAGTTTATCCAGCATTTTCTGTTTTTATTTTAGATGGATTTTTGATTGACAAGGGAGTCAAAGGCTACAGACAGCAGACAGGAAAGCTGAGGCTACAATCAACCAGCTGTGATATTATCAAATGACAGAGCAGGCTTGAGAGCTGAACAGCCCTACGCCAATTCCTAATTCATATGTTCACACGTACGTGCTGTTATATTAGTAAACTATTAAAAATCAATACTTCATGCTGCTGCCCAGATCACCAAGAACCCAACAGTACTAATATTTTCTGGCTTACGTGACAGTGGCCATCAAGGTAACGTTAATTCAGTGATTATAATTGTTAGAGATAATATGATCATTAACATCTTGCACTTTTCATCAAGGTCAGCTGCAGAGCAATCAAATAGACTTAATATATCAATGTGTTGATTCCAGTTAATATTTTATCTGATTGCCCAGTCTTAGGCTGAAAAAAAATCCAGCCATTTCACCTGTTCTCTGCATTACTTTTCAAATTTTCAGACAAAAGTCTTCATTATCCAAAATGACTAAAATAGGTCTTTATTCTGATCTAACAAATGTTTAAAATAAATGCAAACTGTACTATACAAATCCACGTTCTTGCATAATTCCTACTATAGTTAATTCTGCAGTCTCTCCCTTTGACATGAGAAAGAACACACCATTCATGCTTCCCAAAGTCAAACTCATGCATTGTGATTTATTTATTGAGACAGTACTGTTGGGAGTTAAGTGCAGCAGGGGTTAAATTAAAATTTCCTTCTACAACTATGCCTTAACTTCAGTTTCTGAAGATGATTCGCTGCTTCACAAGCAATAAGAACATAAGAAATAGGAGCAGGAGTAGGCCATCTAGTCCTTCGAGCCTGCCCCACCATTCAATAAGATCATGGCTGATCTGAAGTGGATCAGTTCCGCTTCCCCGCTTTCTCCCCATAACCCTCAATTCCCCTGTCTATCAGAAACCTATCAATCCGTGACTTAAATATATTCAGCAAGGTAGCCTCCACCACTTCAATGGGCAGAGAATTCCAGAGATCCACCACCCTTTGAGTGAAGAAGTTCCTCCTCAACTCTGATCTAAACTGCCTGCCCCCTTATCTTGATGCTGTGCCCTCTAGTCTTGCTATCCTTTCTAAGCGGGAAGAATCTTTCTACCTCTACCCTATCTATCCCCTTCATTATCTTATACGTCTCTATAAGATTCCCCCCTCAGCCTTCTAAACTCCAACGAGTACAGACCCAGTCTATTCAGTCTCTCTTCATAGGCCAACCCCCTCATCTCCAGTATCAGCCTAGTGAACCTTCTCTGCACTCCCTCCAAGGCCAATATATCCTTCCGCAAGTGCGGCGACCAAAACTGCACACAGTACTCCAGCTGCGGCCTCACCAGTACCCTGTACAGTTGCAGCAAGACCTCCCTGCTTTTATATTCTAACCCCCTCGCTATAAAGGCCAACACTCCATTCGCCTTCTTGATCACCTGCTGCAACTGCACACTGGGTTTTTGCGATTCGTGCACAAAGACCCCCAGGTCCCTCTGCACCGTAGCACGCTGCAGCTTTTCGCCTTTTAAATAATAATCCCTCCTACTATTATTTCTACCAAAGTGGATAACCTCACACTTGCTAACATTATACTCCATTTGCCAGGTCCTCGCCCACTCGCTCAATATTTATGACCTCTCTGTGCAACAAATTCATGTCAATTTGAGAATTGCTTTCTGCTATGCGTTTACAGCCATTATGAACTGACTGGAGATGCCTCAGTAATTTCATGCAGGAACTTTTATCTGACAAACAGGAGACTTCCATTCAGTTTCAGTGGATTGAACTCCGAGGACAGAGGGCTAACCTACTGTTGCATTTTCAGTTATTCAAAAAAACCTGATTTTTGTGTCAATAATAACATGGTAATGCAACCTATTACCATTCTTTCTTTCTCAACGTAAGCAAAATATAGATGTTACACATGACAAGCTGGTCAACAAAAACATCCCGTCCTACAACTATTGGAAAATGAACTGTCTTGGCCAATTTTCTCCATTCTCCTAAAATCACTGGTGCTGCTGGCATGGTTTCACCGGTACCAACAGCCCTTCAAAAGATTGCCAAATTTTAACTTATCAGATCATGAGTGTTAGGCTATTAAACCATGGAGAACATCATCAAAGCCAAGGTAACTATAATCACCCAGAGTCTGTACACATGCACTTGTCATCAAGATAGTGATCAAGACCAAGAACCTCAATTGAATCTTCAGTTCCTAATTTAGTTTTCATAGATTTCCATAGTAGGGCCTGGTCCAGCTGTTGCTCTGGAAGTCAGCTAACTCAAAACAGACCAGAATCAAGCCTGAGTAAAAGCCGTCATTTTGATTAATTGTTACTGTAATCTCTTACCAGTCCTTGCTCAAAAAGATCTTTCTCCTTAGGTGTCCATCGTGCTGGCCAAGAATTGCTTGCTGTTCCTGGAGTCCTAAGGTGAAAATTAAAGTCATGTCATTAACTAAATTCATGCAATTTTAGATTTTAATATTACACATAGAAAATAAGATAACTTTCTTTAAAAATTGGGGGTGAGATTGTCCACAACCACCACAGTGGGAGATTGTCCACGATTGGCTGGCAGCAGGATGTTCTGATTTCACTGCTGTCAATGGGATTTTTCATTGAATTCACCCCCTACCACTACCAGGAAACCCAAGGCAGGGATTCGCCATTGGCGGGACCAGAAGATCACACCAGCAAGGATGACCAGAAAATTTTGGCCTTCATTTCCAAACTCTCAGATTCTCATCTGGTTTTCAATTCTGATTTTTTAAAATATTCTGTTTTGAAAACATTTTTGTTTTTATGTTGTGAGTTTACAGATGTTCTACTATTTCCATATTGTTAAAAAAAAGCACTAAAACCTACTTTAAATAAGTATTATTGCATTTACAATAATAAATTAAATTAAAAAGCTTAGAAGTATGCAGTTATACTAACTATATGCTAGCAAAGTCCAATTAGGTACAAACAATTTAACAAGAGACCATAAAAGTAATTTTATAAATCTAGATACCATATATATTAACGAAATCTTATACACGTGTAAATTTCCTCGTCTCAACTATTTGACTTCTTGGTGTCAATTTATTACGTCAATTTTTCTCCAATATAGTTTCCTACATCCATATGAAGTACAGAATTTATCCATGTAAACTTGCCACAGTGTACTTATATGATTTGGCCACCAATCAGGCAAATTTGTAAAATCTCCATTCATATTTCAGTTTGAGTGATTGTTCTGCTCAGACAAATTAACGTTTAACTTAATTAAAAGCTTTAAATTCTATGTTTATTTGATGTAGAAATTAAAGGCATTTCTTCTCCCATACTCCTTTATGGGAAAAGTATGTCCCCTTGTCAGTGCACTGTTCTGTGTCTCTTCCAACTGCCTATTAAGCTCCAATTGAATCTGAGTCTGCTTCATTTATCCTTTAAGATTTCAGGCCTGTTTGCAGCTGTTAACCACCCAGGCCCATTCTCAGTTTTGACTTGTTGCCTCCTTTACGACTGCTTTATGCTTGTACTGCACAGCATTAGAATTCCCTGTCCCTACTGGCCAGCACCCAAATATCTTAAGTCTACTGCTTTCGTCCCTGTCAGCTGGCTGCTCTGCAGCCGTTAAAAGTATTTTTATGCAGCTATATTTTTATAGCAATATATAAATAACAAACCATTTGTAAAATAAAATTATATTTTAATGCTGTACACCTGAACCATGTTATCATGGAGAATTAATTCCAATGTTTATGAGAATGCTAGATAAATTCTCTCCCAAATTACTCTAATTCATAATTGCGAAAAGAGGAAAGTGAATAATTCCTGCAAATTTAATCAAGCACTTGATTTTTAGTTTCACCCACTGAATACTACATTATAAATTAGAAAACATTTCATAACATGGTTAAGTGTTTGAATTTTATTGAGGAAACTGCAAATTGTCACATCCTTTGCTGATTAGTATAACCTTTTGTATCTTTCAAATAATAATTACTTGGCAATTTATTGATGCAAAGTACAATTATACTTTTAAAACCGTAAGACGGTATTTAAAGGGCTTGGCTTTCCACAAACAGTACAGTTGCATTATACTCAGGTCAGCTGTTTCTCATATACAATTAACACATTGAGTATGACGTTTGTATTTTCCTGTAATGTGTTTCAAAGATATGAACAATTTAGGTTTAACCTACTGATCCCAGCTCACTTTTCTACAAAAAGCAACGTATGTCATTAAATTTACCCAGAAGAGCTGGGTGCCATTTAATTTAATAGACATTTAATGTTGCCTCTTTTCTACCCTTATGTTCATTTTTAAAAAAAAACAATGCCATGAAGATCTAAAGGGCAAATTAAAAATTGGTGGCTTCTCTAATTTTACTTTTCAGGATCCAATCAAATAAAAGAAGCTAGTGTTTGAAATTGAAGCAATTCAGGGATCATGTTTTGTTTAGAGATGAATCAACATTAATCAACATCATAGGGGGCTTATTTTTCTGATTTCCTTGTTGCTAAAGTATATGAACAGAATCATATCTGGTTTTGCTGCATTTGTGTTTGGCACAAATCTGATAACATACAGCTTCAGTGACAATTATAATATGGGAATTGGGTCAGTTAAGGTCAATGAACATGAAGTTGTCAAGTGTCCAACGTTGAATATGCTAGATCAGATATCCTAAATTGGCTAACACCCTGAAGCAGTGGGGAATGGGCCATCCTGAAAGCTCTACTGAAAGTTTGCCAAATTGATCACTAATGGTAACTGTGCACAGCAGCAGATGTTTATCTAGTCTGTTTGGAATTGCTGTAACACTTCATTGTTTCTAAAGAATGTTAATTCAGTGGCACAGAAGCAATCAGTGAAAGAGGCACCAATACACCATGGATTGCTTTTCCGTGTTCTGCCAAGTGATGTGCAGAGAATGTTTGATTTTTACTGGAAAATAGTATTGCTATTTTAAGCGCAGATTAAAAGTTAGCTGATGAGAAAAGGAAATCAAGTTTGCATTTACATTGCAACTATCATGACCTCAGGACATCCCAAAACACTTAGTCAAAAAAAAAACCTTTGAACTGTTGTCATTATTGGAATGTACGAAACGCTGCAGCCAATTTGACACAGGAAACTGTCACAAACATAAGTGTGATTGTAACCAGATAATATGCGTTCATGGGCTTGACTGAGAGACAAATATCAGCCAGAATATTGGGGATAATTCCTCTACTCTCTTTTCAAATAGTGCCATGGTTGTTTATGTCCAGCTCAGAGCCCAGTCTCATCTAACTGTGCAGCACTCCTTCAATACCGTAAATGCAATGTCAGTCTGGATTACATGCGCAAAAGCTCAAGTCTTTAACGTGGGGTTAATAGCAGTAAAGTTAAACCAATGCAAATAATGTCCATTATATGCACTATAGTTAAAAGTATGAGTATCATATCCATGCTCATGGATAAACTTGAACAAACGAGTATCTTCAGTTCAACAAAGGAATCGATCCTCACATCATTTGCAGGATTAATTCAATTGCAAGTAGTTCCTGCCTACGAATAACTTCAAGGCAAATGATCACATAGGAAGTTAATTTTTAACAAGGAAGAATGGATAACAAAAGGTCCATCATTAATAAGAAAGATGCTTGAGGGAATCATTAGGTGTGCAACATATGACCATTTAGACAAAGACCAGAGATACCCAACTCAGCTTTCAGGAAAGAATATTGCATCTTAACAACTTGATTGAGTTTCCTGAAGTCACCAGGATAGTAGATGAACAGCATTATTCATCTAGGCTTTTAGAAAGCTTTTTATAAGAGGCTCCTTTCCAAATGGGATCTTGTGAAATTAATAATAAGCTGTTGTAGTGGATTGCAAAATGGCTGAACATCTGTAGTAAGAAGTCTCATTACACCAGGTTAAAGTCCAACAGGTTTATTTGGTAGCAAAAGCCACTAGCTTTCGGAGCGCTGGCTGCCCCTTCGTCAGGGGTGTTGTGTGGCTTCTTACTGTGTTTACCCCAGTCCAATGCCGCCATCTCCACATCATGAAAGCCTGCACCCAAGAGAGTGGTGGCAAATGGATATGCTTGGAGATTAGTTAGAATGACGTCCCACAAGGATTGATCTTAGAAGTATATACTATTTTGTTTAATAATTTAGGTATAGGTGTTTAGGGAATATAAGTTTGCAGACAACATCATGATACATGCAAGAGTTAGTAGTATAGATGATGCTCATCTTCTATAAGCAGATTTAGTTCTGTTGGGGGATTGGGTCAGTATTAACAAAGAAATGTACATCCTACAAGGAAAAGGGTGACATGTAAGGGGAAGGGAGAGGAGGAAGGATCAGAGGTTCCACAGGTGACAGGGAAAACCATGAAAGAAAAGGGGAGACAGTAGGGATAAGGGGAAGAGTTGTAAGAGGAGAAATAAAATATGGAGAGAGGAGAAAATTGAGAGATGAAAATTAAAATGACTCCACCTTTAATTTTTCCCTAATGAACTTTAAGTCCAACTGCTCCTTTTCCCTCATCAACTCTAACCCTTTCACTTCCCCTCTCTCTAACTCACCCCTCCCACTTAAAGCATCCTCACTGGCAGGAAGTTATAATGACAGTTTGGTAAATTTACATTACAAATGTGGGTATGGAAAATGATAATCAAACTATAACGACACGTAACTTTAAAATTGAAAATGGATTACACCTATGCCCTCCAATTCTAACTCCACTTCCCTAATATCTATATTTGGCCTCAACTTCAGGCATGCAATGCCATAGGTGATTGATTATTCATTCACAGAATCCCAACAATGCAGAAGGAGGCCTTTCAGCCCATTGAGCCTAACCCAACAACAATCCAATCCAGGCCCTATCCCTGTTAGCCCATAAATTACCCTGCTAGTCCCCGACACTAAGCTGCAATTTTAGCATGGTCGATCAACCTAACCCGCACATTTTTGGACTGTGGGAAGAAACCGGTGCACCCAGAGGAAACCCACGCTGACACAAGAAGAACACGCAAACACCACACAGACAGTAACCCGAGGCCAGAATTGAACCCAAGACCCTGGCACTATGGGGCAGCAGTGCTAACTGCTATGCCACTGTGCTGCCCTTAAATACTAATACATTAAAAATTCTAAAATAAATGTAAAATACTGTGAATGCCAGATATCAGAAATCAAAATAAACAGCTGGAAAAACTCAGCAGGTCAGGCAGCATCTGTGGAGAGGAAAACAGAGTAAACATTTCCGGTCCAATATATCTCTTCCTTGGACTTTGCAAGTTTCTCCTCTGAGTCAAAACATTGAGTGTATTCCCTCAGTATAGATATTGCCTGACCTACTGACCTTTTCCTGCAATTTTTTAGTAAAAATTCTACATCTGCTTGCATTTCCTGTCAATTGTGGAATTCATACATCCATAGGAAGAATGATTTTTTTTAATTGATGGCTGAGTTATATCGGTGTCCCCCATTTACCCCCAGATATGGGCCTGGTATCTCCATTGAACAACAATGCTGCAGGAGATCAAGCTATAGTGCCATAATATCCCTTTTAAATGAGGTAAAATATTTTGGGGAAATACCTGAACTCATCCGTAAACATTTACAATGGTGTTTGCTTAAGAATTACTAGTTTAGAATAATAAAAGAGGCCACTTGGCCCACTGAGTTTGCAATGGGTCTTTGAAAGATCAGTCCAGTTAGCCTGCTCTTTCCCTATATCAATGTAATTTGTTTCCCCTTCAAGCAGTTGTTCAGTTTTCTACCACTGAATCTGTATCCAACTTCTGTCAGACAAGTGCACTCCAAATCCTAACTGCATAAAAAAACTTTTTCTTCATGATGTCTCTGCGTTGTTTTTGTCTATCACCTTGGATATGTACCCTCTGAGTATCAACTTATTCAGCTATTAAGAAGTGTTTCTTAATTTGCTTTATCTAAAATCATTCATGGCTTTCAACATCTCTATCAAATCCTTAACCTTTTCTGCTCTAGGATGAACCACCATAGCATCTCAGGTCTATGCACATAACTGTAATCCCTCATCCTGGAATAATTCTAGTAAATCTCTTCTGTGCTCTCTTTGTCCTTCTCAACATGTGGTGTTCAGAACTGGACACAAATAGAAGAAAATTTCCTATTAAATGTACAGATTTATAAATGAATAAATTTAACAGTAAGTAGAAAGATACAAGAAAATCAATATATTACAAATCAATCAGCTTGGAAAGAACAGAGCTTCGAAATATACACATTAAGTAGAATAAATCATACATACTTGCTTTTCACAGCTTTCCTTTGGCGAATACTGTACAAAACAGGAATAAAAGTCAATGAGTACAGACAAGAAAACAAAGTGCATTTGCAGTGAGAAAAGTATTAACTTCACAATTAAATCTTTCAGTTGCAATTAGTGTTACTTGTATAATAAAATGTTAACATGATTTTACATCAAAATCTTGAATTGAATTGCAGACAATTTAATACGCCTTCGCCTCCCTTCTTGTGAAGTCTGAAACCAGTTAAATGAGATGGGTAATTGCAGCACAAAGTGTCTTGCTCTTAGTCTGCAGAACTGGGTGGTCTCCAGTCAGTACCTTTCAAGGGTTATGTAGGTGAAATCAGGAACTCAAAGTATCTACATCACCCAGTGACGTAAACTTTGACAATCTGTAATTGTGCAGCCCAAATAAATGCTTCTCCTAAACTATAACCTGAAATATTTCACCTCACAGAAATAAACTACAAAATATTGATGGCTGCTGCAATTTCTCGTGTTTAAATTTCACAACATATATTTTTTGTACCTATGTTAATCTCAGTTGTATGAGTTCTAAAGTTTCCAGTAAAGTGGTTTTGTTTGAGTCTATTTGATGTGGATATAAAGCAGAATACTACTTTTGCATAGGTAAACAAACATTTTTGCAGTATTCTAAAATGAAGAAACACATGGAGGAGGTAAGAAAAAATGCCTAAGTAGCTCACTAATCTGCCTGGTGAAATTGTTGTTTTCTTCCTCTGGCTGGCAGTATGTCAGACAGATTGCAGTTAAAAAAGAGACATCAGAGTTTATTTATGTGGCTGTTCTGTGAGTAAGCAGTTTCCATTCAGCTACTGAATTTTTAACTGGTCACAGTTCCTTGATTGCAATGTTGTCAGCAAGTGTTCAATTTTTGCCACTCACTGATATGAATCAGTTGAGCTTATAAGATTTTTTCTCTTTAATTACACATTGACCTTTGCTGAACATATTGCCCATACAAAGAGTTGTTGCTTGCATCCAAAGATTAATTTCTTAATAAAGATTCCAGCGTACAGTGGACCTAACATCCTGCTGCTCACGCTCGTAACAGAACAATTTAAACTGAGGAGAAAATGTTCAATTACAGGAAGCAACAGTGAGTACTAATTAACTAATTTACAGGCACATAAAAGGACATAATCCTTTCCATATTTGTGTTAGAAATGCTTAACATTTGGCACAAAGTCCACTTTTGATTTTGTGTAAAGTCTTACATTAATTAGGTTTTTAATTCTCACTCCCTTTATTCCTTTAATAAAGGAAATAACTTCAACAAAATATTAAATGCCTTTTTGACACATTAATTACCAGACAGTGAATAAAGTAGAGAATAGCATAAAACCACATTAACTACAGAAAGAAAGCACAGATTAAAGTTTAAGCAAAAGGAGTAGAATGGATGGATACATTTGTGCTACTTGCACAATCAAAGCCAAAAAGTGCCTTATCCCAAATTTGTTAATCAATAGATTTTTTTCAATACTAGTTAATGTCTGTGAGCAATAGGCCAAAATCGGAAGACAGTTCCACACAATAACTTTATAGAAAAGAAACAACTGACTCAAAGAAACTGGGACATATGGATGGAACGGGGAGAATACATATCATCTTTTCTACAGTAAGTTGGCATAATGACACCTGAGAATAAACGTACTAAGCATTCTAACATGAACCACTGCACTGCAAAGTTTCTGACCTCAAGTTATTTCTCTTTGAGGAAACATCAAAGGTACTAGGGTAATTCATGAACCTGGTTTTACATTGCTCTTCTACAGCCAAGTTCTGACAGCTGCAAATCCAAAGCAAAATGTTTACTTTTATCTGGATCACCCTGACTTACTGACGTGCTCCATATATACTTTGGTGCAGTCATTGTCAGCATTAAGACTCATCCCTCAGATGATGGTGGCACAAGCATGATACAAAGTGTAATATCAAAGTAGTTTGTACACAGAGAATGTCAAGAAGACAGTCAAACACTGGACGTCTTGTGAAATGTTAAATTTTAGCATCCAGATTTAAAGCAAAACTAGTGAACATCCAGTAGAATTTGCAGGGCAAGAGAATTAAAACAAAAAAGGACAAAAATGCAGATTATGCCAACTTAAATAAATACCTTTTAGCTTGAAGAATGTAGGAACATTAAATAAAAGGTACAATTCAAAAGGAAATGCAAGAGCACATAAATCTGAGAGTATATGTGCTCAAATTATTAAAGATGACAGTTTGAGAAAGCAGTAACACAGCATACATGATCCTGGGCTTTATAAGTAGAGGTATAAAGTACAAAAGCAAGGAAGTTACAATAAACCTGCATTAAACACTATTTCACTCTCAACTGGAATATCATATCCATTTGTGGGAACTGTACTTTAGGATGTGAACACATTACAGAAGGTGCTGAAGATATTCAGAATAAGGGCTGCAGGAATGAGTTACATGGATATATAGGAAAGCTGAAATTGCTCTCCTTGCAAAAGAGATTAAAAGGCGCTTTAATCAGTGGGGTTAAGGGTATTGACACTGTCCTTTGTCACAATGACAAAGTGCACAGAAGGGTGTGTTGTCTGCCTGGTGCTCGGGTCCGGGATGTCGCATCTGTGCTGCAGAGGAACCTGGAATGGGAGGGTGAGAATCCGGTCGTTGTGGTACGTGGTTGCCAACGACGTAGGCAAAATGCAAACTGAGGATCTGGGGAGGGAGTATGAAAAGCTGGGAATGGAATTAAAAAGTAGAACCGACAAGGTGGTTATCTCTGGGCTACTGCCTGAACTGAGTGCAGACGGGCGTAGGGTTGATAGGATTAAGGAAGTGAATGGGTGGCTCAGGGATTGGTGTGAGAGGAATGGGTTTGAATTTATGGGGCATTGGCATCAGTATTGGCGTAGGTGGGACCTGTTCAGGTGGAATGGGGTTGGTCTGAACCATGCTGGGACCAGAGTCCTGGCGAATCGTGTAAATGGGAAGAGGCCGAGGATGTCCCAATAATAAAGGGAGTAGGGGGTGTGAATATGGTTGGTGGTGTTCTGGCAAATAGGGTACAGGTGAAGGCTGGGATGAAGGCATTTTATCTGAATGCACGAAGCATTCGGAATAAAGTGAATGAGCTGGTGGCGCAAATCAGTACAAATGGATACGATCTGGTGGCCATTACAGAGACGTGGCTGCAAGGTGACAGGGACTGGGACCTGAATGTCCAGGGGTATCAAGTGCTTAGGAAGGATAGGCGGGAGGAAAAAGGGGGGGGGCATAGCTCTGCTGATTAAGGGTAACATCAGGGTGGTAGCAAGGGATGATATAGGAACCAAAGAGCAGAACATGGAATCGTTGTGGGTGGAGATTAGGAACAGCAAAGGGAGGAAGACGCTGGTGGGTGTCGTCTATAGGCCCCCAAATAATGATCTGGAGGTGGGGCAGGCTGTTAACGCGCAAATAAGTGCGGCGTGCAGGAATGGAACGGCGATAATTATGGGGGATTTCAATCTACATATTGATTGGTCAACCCATGTTGGACGCGGTGGGCTCGAGGAGTTGTTCTTGGAATGCTGCCGGGATAATTTCCTTGAACAGTGTGTGTTGGAGCCGACGAGGGAGCGAGCTAGCTTGGATCTGGTGTTATGTAATGAGGCGGGTAGAATTAGGGACCTTGTGGTGAAGGATCCTCTTGGAGAGAGTGATCATTGTATGGTGGAGTTTCTGATGCAGATGGAGGAGGAGAAAGTGGGTTCCCGGACACGCGTCCTTTGTTTGAACAAAGGGGAGTACGGTAGGATGAGAGAAGAATTGGCGAATGTTAACTGGGGGAGCGCGTTGGAAGATAGGTCTGTTGAGGAGCAGTGGAGGATCTTTAAGGAGATCTTTCTTGGTGCTCAGCAGAAATTTATTCCGATGGTTAAAAAGGACCGTAGGAGGAGAGGTAATAAGCTGTGGATAACGAAGGAGGTGAAGGAAAGTGTTAAATTAAAAGCGGAGGCGTTTAGAGTAGCTAAGAGTAGTGGGCGAGAAGAGGATTGGGAGAGGTTTAAATGTCAACAAAGATTGACAAAGAAGTTGATAAAGAAGGGTAGGAGAAACTATGAAGCTGGGCTAGCGCTTAATATAAAAAAGGATAGCTAGAGTTTTTATAAATATATAAAAAGGAAGAGGCTGGCTAGGGTGAACGTTGGACCCTTAGAGGATGAGGGGGGGACTTAGTGGTAGGGGATGGGGAAATGGCTGAGGTCTTGAATAACTTTTTTGTTTCAGTCTTCATGGAGGAGGACGTGAATAATTTGCCGGGTGTTAGCGATGGAAAGGTGGTAGGACTGGAGGGTCTCAATGACATTATTGTTACTAGAGAGGCGGTGCTCGACAGACTGGAGGGACTGATTGTGGACAAGTCCCCAAGACCGGATGGAATGCATCCGAGGGTTCTGAAAGAAATGGCGGAGGTGATAGTGGATGCCTCGGTGGTTATTTTCCAAACGTCGCTGGATTCCGGGGAAGTGCCGGAAGATTGGAAAACGGCTAATGTTACGCCGTTGTTTAAGAAGGGTGGCAGGCAAAAGGCAGGGAATTATAGGCCAGTTAGTTTAACGTCTGTTGTAGGTAAAATGTTAGAATCCGTCATCAAGGAGGAAATAGCGAGGCATCTTGAGGGGAATTGCTTGATAGAACAGACGCAGCACGGTTCGTTAAGGGGAAGTCGTGTCTGACAAATTTATTGGAGTTCTATGAGGATGTGTCTAGGGCGGTGGATAGAGGAGAGCCGGTGGATGTGGTCTTTCTTGATTTTCAGAAGGCGTTTGACAAGGTACCTCACAAGAGGTTATTGCAGAAGGTAAGGGGGCATGGAGTTGGGGGTAGGGTGTTAGCGTGGATAGAGGATTGGTTGTCAAATAGGAGGCAGAGAGTGGGGGTTAATGGGTGCTATTCGGATTGGCGGTTGGTGACTAGTGGAGTGCCCCAGGTGTCGGTGCTGGGGCCTCAGCTATTTACCATTTATATAGATGATCTGGAGGAGGGAACCAAGTGTATGGTGTCGAAATTTGCTGATGACACCAAGATTGGTGGAACGGCAAATTGCGTGGAGGGTGTGGAGAGTCTGCAGAAGGATCTAGATAGGCTGGGCGAATGGGCCAGGAACTGGCAAATGGAATTTAATGTTGGCAAGTTCGAGGTGGTCCACTTTGGTAGGAATAACGGTAGGAAGGACTATTACTTACGTGGCAAAAAACTGCAGCAGGCGACGGTGCAGAAGGACCTCACAGGTGCAGCAGGTGGTCAGGAAGGCGAATGGGATGCTGGCCTTCATAGCGAGGGGGATTGAATATAAAAGTAGGGAGGTCTTGCTGCAACTGTATAGGGCATTGGTGAGACCGCAGCTGGAGTAGTGTGCAGTTTTGGTCGCCGTACTTACGCAAGGATATTTTGGCCTTGGAGGGAGTGCAGAGGAGGTTTACTAGGCTGATACCGGAGTTGAGGGGGTTGAGCTATGAAGAGAGGCTGAAATAAACTAGGCTTGTACTCGTTAGAGTTTAGAAGAATGAGGGGAGATCTCATTGAGACGTATAAGATGATGAATGGGATGGATAGGATAGAGGTGGAGAGACTCTTCCCGCTCAGAAAGGACAGTAGGACTAGAGGGCACAGCCTCAAGATTAAGGGGGGGCGGTTTAGAACGGAGTTGAGGAGGAACTTCTTCACTCAAAGGGTGGTGAATCTCTGGAATTCTCTGCCCGTTGAAGTGGTGGAGGCTGCCTCACTAAATATTTTTAAGATGCGGGTTGATGGGTTTTTGATAAGCGAGGGGATTAAGGGTTATGGGGAGAGGGCGGGAATGTGGAGCTGAGCCACGACAGATCAGCCATGATCTTATTGAATGGCGGGGCAGGCTCGAAGGGCTAGATGGCCTACTCCTGCTCCTATTTCTTATGTTCTTATCAAGGGGTTCAAAATCATGAGGGATCAGGACAAAAAGATAGGGCGAAACTACTTCCATTGGCCTAAAGGTCAAGAAAGCAACTTAAAGTGATTGGTAAAAGGAACAATGCCAGCATGACAAATAACTTCCTTATGCTGCAAGTGGTTAGGCCTAGGATGTACTGCCTGATAGTGTGGTGGAGGCAGATTCAATCGAGGCCTTCTAGAGAATTGGAATAGCATCTGAGGAAAAAGCATACGCAGAACTACAGCGAAGAGCTGGGGAGTGGATGTAGATGATTTGGCCTTGCAGAGAGCTGATACAGACACAGGCTAAATGGCCTCTTGTATCGTACATGGTTTTGATCCTATATCTTAGAACCATAGAATTCATACAGTGTGGGAGACCATTTGGCCCATCATGTCTGCACCAACTCGTACCCAGTCTTAGCCCATAACCTCCCATATTTACTAACCTATAGATCTTGGGATACTAAGGGCCAATTTTGCACAGCTATGTATGTATGGTAGGAAACCTGAGCACCAGGAAGAAACCCACACAGATACGGGAAGAATACACAAACTCCACATAGACAGTCACCCAAGGCTGAATTGAACCCTGCTCCCTGGCGCTGTGAGGCAGCAGTGGTAACCACTGTACCACCCTTAATCTCATTTCACTTAATATATAAAGAAATCAAAGAACAAAGAAAATTACAGTGCAGGAACAAGCCCTTTGGCCCTCCAAGCCTGCACCGACCATGCTACCCAACTCAACTAAAATCCCCTAGCCTTCATGGGACCATATCCCTCCATTCCCATCCTATTCATGTATTTGTCAAGATGTCCCTTAAAAGTTACTATCGTATCTGCTTCCACTACCTCCCTGACAGCGAGCTGCAGGCATCCACCATCCTCTGTGTAAAAAACTGGGTAAAAAGTCTGACAACACCAGGTTTTATTCCAACCGATTTATTTGATAATAGACTCACAAGCTTTCGGGGTTAGTCCCTTCGTCAGGTGAATGGAGAGTTCTGGCCTCAGACAGAGCATATAAAGCACAGACAGTTTAGAGATTACTGATTAGAATGCGAATCCTTACACCTAACCTGCTGTGATTCGCATTCTAATCAGTAATCTCTAAACTGTCTGTGCTTTATATGCTCTGTCTGAGGCCAGAACTCTCCATTCACCTGATGAAGGGACTAACCCCGAAAGCTTGTGAGTCTATTATCAAATAAATCAGTTGGACTAAAACCTGGTGTTGTCAGACTTTTTACTGTGTTTACGCCAGTCCAACGCCGGCATACCCACATCATAAAAAACTGGGCTCATACATCTCCTTTAAATCTTGCCATCTGCGTCTTAAACCTACGCCCTAAAATCTTGAATGCTTTCTCATACTCTACAAAGCAAGGATTTAACTGGTGCCATGCAAACTTGTACAAAGTACAAGTGTAGTTGTACTATTGCAGATCCTGCAATAGTGATTCCCAACATTTAAATATGTGGAAAATCATACAACAAATTCTGGAGTTCATGTTTTAAAGACTTCAACTCAACTTTCTTCTCTTTCTATCTTGCTTGAAGGCACTGATTAAAGAGCACTAGGTACCTTCCTTTACCTCACCCTAATGTGCATTATTTAAATAGAAACCATAACATTGAACATAAGGATGTACCATTTGACTGCAGAAGCTTCATATAAAAACTCAATGCTGTCTCACTACCTGATATCCGCACGTGCACGCCCCTAAGCAAGAAAAATGAGATGTTCCCCTCTGTAATATGGGGCACTGCAGCAATGCTATAACATCCTCTATCAGAGGGCAGCTAACTTATCATTGAGCAGAGTATGAACTTGGAACATTCTAGGCAGCATGCCTTAAATTTTCACTGATATTTTCATTCCCTATGTGCATTAATTGAAATATCTTTTCTGGTGTTATTGTGCTTTGATAAGCAGCTTAAAAAAGACAGGTTTGGGTTAGAGTTTATCTAAAATGTAGTATATTATGTGCCTTAAATATTAATAAATAAATCTCCATTTGCTATACATGCCAAGTCACCTTTTCACAGATATTTTCTCTCTCTCTTGGTGATCAGACCAACTGCCTTGTGGATGTTTTTTCCCTGTTAGGTAATATCTATTAAATGGTTAAGGAACACACATAAGCAAAAAAGGATGAATTACATTGTTCCAGGATATGAGAGATTACAACTTGAAGGCAAATAAACTGCATTTGGGAACCACTATATTATTAGTATGCATTTAGCTTGCTTCATTTTTGAAAAGTTTCGTGAATTGTTCACAGATCCACCTGAATAAGGAGACAGAAGAGGGTAACCACATAGATCTGGAAGATCCTAGGTTTAATTCCCAGTCTGTACTGATCCCCACCAGAACTAGCAGGAGGGGATGGGTTAGGGATGATAAAGTTAACTAGGTGCTCCCCCATAGACTTATAGGATCCCTACAATGAGGCCATTCAGCTCATCAAGTCTGCACTGACTGTCCAAAAGAACACCTTATCGAGACACATGGGATTGGACCTGGTTACAATGTCATTAGCTGTGAAATTGCTTGAGAAAATTCACTGCCCAGACTTACACATCTGGAACAGTGACTTGGAAGAGAATGTCCAGGAAACCATACTGTGAGCAAAGAGTCAATCTCTTCAGAAAAAATAGGAAGAAAACTAACAAAGATAAGGAGAAACAGAAAATTAAAAACTGCTAAATTGTCCTCTCAAAGATGTGATGGACAGGAAACCTATTCTAACCAACCAAAACAAAATACTGCTGGAAATGTGAAAACAGGAAATGCGAAAATATACAGCAGATCAGGTAGCACCTGTGTACAGAGGAACAGACAAAACGCATCAGGCCATCGAAATGACAGGTCCAGATCTTCTGGCCTCCAGACTGTTGAAGGCTAGAGGAAAGGCAATCTGACATTGGATGCTGCTTCACGGAAGATTTGGGCTATTAACTGTTTTTAAATATACTGTAGGCATGTGTCTTAGAAATGAATTCCACTTGCCTCATTTTATTACCTTACCATTTCACAACACGGCCAATTTATGGAACAACTTGTAGGAGTTAATCCTGTGGGGACTTTGGAAGTTTGGAAAAGATAATGCAGGAATAGAGTATGGAATTACTCTTGCTCATAAAAATAATTTAGTGTAAGCTTAATGATTTGGCTGCAGAGGACAAGACAATTTTTTTCATGTTAAAGTCCAGATCTCCTAATGCATAATTGGACCATTAATACACCACCTACATTGAAGCTTGTGATTCTCAGACTAAAATCTTGTACAGGGCAACAACTTAGGTGAGAGACAGTGACAGTGTTAGCAGTGGCAGCTACTGAGGTGGTCAACAGGGGTGAAACACCTTGGTAGATGGAGGGCCAAAGGGGAAGGAGTTGAAAACTGGAAAAGGGTGAGCAGATAGTTTTGCCCAACAGAGCAGGTGATGGTAACAGGGAAGGGCAAAAAAAGGACTTTGAATAGCAAAGAGAAATGCTCAGAAGTTCAATAGCATACACCTTTGAAGTACCAAGATCTCATTTAATAGTTAAGTCAGGAGGGTGGTCATGAAAATGCAGAGTTGACATGCAGGATGAAATTAAATGAGAATAGAAGAAATAAAAACCAGGGGAAGAGGGAATTTAAATGGTGGCTGAAATACTTAGGATCAGGAATCACAAGGTACAAAGGCAAAATAGAGAATGACAAAGTTTTAAATTGGAGAGACAGAGAGGCTGTGTTGTGTTGAGCGAGAAAAATTATCTGCAAATATAATTATATCTAACTCCAGTAGTAAGGATCTGTACAACAACATCACCAATGAAAAGGATACTCTTCTTCCTGCAACATCTTCTCAATAGCTGCTCTATTCTCTTCACTGAGAGAGCTATCCAAAGTCCAGGACTGTGAAAAGAAAGAACAATGAAAACACAGCAAACTTAGAAAATTTGACAAAAGCTACTTCATTGGCAGTTTGAGATATCCTGAGATCATAAAATGCACCCATAAGTGAGAGTTGTTACAAAAATTATCACATTCAAAATCCATTCACCACTTTCCCACAGCTTAATGAGCTAAACTATGAGAACAATTAGATAAATTGGGCTTACGATCCCCTAACATTCAGACTGCAAACATATTTCAAATTGAAATATTTAAAATGATGACAAATTCAAGAGGGCAGATTAAAACAACTTCTCTTCAAGGCAGGAATGGGGAGAAATCCAGAACAAGGGAGTATAATCTCAAAATTAGAGCCAAGCTATTTCAGAGTGAAACACAAAGGATAGTGTAAACCTGGAATTCATTATTCATAAGCCAGTGTGAGTGCTGTGGGTCAAATGAAATTTTCAAGAGATCATCAAATCTTCACAAGGCAAAAGGCAGTACAATGTCAGGGACTTGGGTTCAATTTTTGTCTTGGGGATGTCTGTGTGGAGTTTGCGCGTTCGCCCCATGTCTGCTTGAGTTTCCTCCGGGTGCTCAGTTTCCTCCCACAGTCCTAAGATGGGCAGGTTAGGTGGGTTAGTCATCCTAAGTTGTTCCTTAGTGTCCAAAGGTGTCTAGGTTAGGTGGATTAGCTATGGTAAATTCACGGGTTATGGTGATTGGGTGAGATGCTCCTTTGAACAGTTAGAACTGAATCAATGTCTGAGAACCTTCTTCTGCACTATAGGGATTCGATGGTAAGAACTCCAGGAACACGGATTAAATGCAGGTAAGTGTTTTGAATGTACAGAGCAACTATATTCAAGTCAATGACACAATAGGCTTCAGAAGATAAAGGGCCTACAGTTCAACACAAACGTTCCACAGTAAGAAATTGGACAAAAAGGGTTTGCTTTTAAAGTTGTTTAAAAGCATAGTGTATTTAGATAGTTAATAAAAAGGTCTTTGAGATGAACAAAAGCATCAGAATTGCTGTAGTTTTCTCATAGACTGTAAATGAGTGATTTGTTAGACTGTTTCAGCAATCAATAAACACCTCCCACCCATTGTGCCAAAATCTTTGATTAGCAAGTAATATAAATTCAACAGGCAACAGGTGAATTGCCAGGGACATTTGTGAGCATTTCCAGAGTCAAAAAGCTTGCAGATGTTGGGCAATAGGTAGGAGTCACTTCATTTAAATTAAAACTGCCCATTAAAATGTGGTACATTGTTAATTTTGCACTATTACATAGGTATTGTACAGATTGTATTAAGTCAGTCCGATATCAGCTGACCTTGCCTCATCAAGTATTTACTTGGTTTATTTTGTAAGAACTTTTAAAAATTCTAATGTCTGAGGAAGCAGGTATAGTTTTGTGTCAAGACTAACATTCTCCCTGGAAAGACGGAGGTTGAGGGGCAACCTAATAGAAGTTTATAACATTATGAAGGGCATAGATAGGGTGAACAGTTGGAAGCTTTTGCCCAGGTCAGGAATGACAGTCACAAGTTCAAGGTAAGGGGGGGGCAAGGTTTAATACAGATATGTAGGGGATTTTTTTTTACACAAAGGGTGGTGAGGGCCTAGAATGCACTACCAAGCAAGGTGGTTGAGGCAGACACGCTAGGATCATTTAAGACTTATCTAGATAGCCACATGAACAGACTGGGAATAGAGGGTTACAAACGGATGGTCTGGTTAGGAACGCATGATCAGTGCAGGCTTGGAGGGTCGAAGGGCCTGTTCCTGTGCTATATTGTTCTCTGATTTATATACAATCGTTTTGGTTGACAGACTGTGAATGGTTGTTATGCTACAAGGAATGGTTCACTCAAGGCCAAAAATTCACTATATGGGCAAAGGTCTGACTTGGAAAGCCACAGTCACAATTTCAATTGTTCCCCGTGATTCATTTGCGGAGCAAGTGGCCACATCTTCTCTGACCTGCCTTCAAAGCTGCGGTTGGGTGTCCAGATTTTCTGCAGAAGGTGGAAATCTGGGACTTCACCACTCAGGTCTGTTACCAGTATCTGTTGATGATATCTGCAGTCAACCAAGAGGTTCGCAAGTGAACGTTTTTTTTTGGATGTGGATTGTGTTCCAGTTGGGACTATAGGATTTCACTGAATCCATGGGTTTTATTTTGAGGTTCTATTCAATGGAAGTGCTTTGTTAACTGTCAGCTGGTGGCATTATTTGAGGAGGATGTTTTCCCTGCAGACATCAGGAATTTCTGCTGGCTCAGGAAGCCACTTGAAGATTAACGATGTGCACACAAAAAATACGTCAGTTATCAGTCAAAAACATGAGACATCTTTGCATAACCTTATTAAACAAATAGATATGGCACTACAGACAACTCACACAAAAGTAAGACACTGTGGTCTGTTTTCAGGAGCGACTGGTACCACTGAACCTGAAAGGATGACCCAAATTTATAATATAATTCATAAACTAGGTGTATGAACTCAGTTGCAGAATTTGAAAACTTGGATTGTCAAATGCAGCACTGCATCCCATTGTTGAAATATTTCACATGAAATTATACTTTTATTATTTAATAAATTTGACTAATTTAAAATTATCTGCCACAATGCTGGCTTTTAGGACTTACCAAAAATCCATTGTTACTCCTCCAGGAAGAATCGAGGTAATGGTCTTGCAAAAAACCAGGTACTGTACCACAATCCTCACTTCAAATACAAATTAACAATTTTTGGTAAGATTCAGAACCACAAACAATATTGTTAATCTTAAAATCAAAACTTTACTGGGACAAGATTTTTAGCTTGTGGTAGTGGTGGTTGGGTTGAGGGGCGAGGGTGCGCAGGGATGGAGGGCACAGCTCTGGTCAGAAGTCTAGGTTTCCCTAAATGCTGTGGAATGTGGATGGCTAGTTATTTCAAATGGGATCCCAATCTGGAAGCCAGCAGGTTGATATTCTGCTGCTTGGGTAGAGTGCAAGGTAGATGGGTATAGCGTAACTGATGTTGGTGGTTTTTGTGTTATAGCAAAAACAAATTGGGGGCAGAGTTTTTTTATTCATTTTTGGGATTTATTACCCATCCCTAAAACTATACCATTCAAAGGGTATTTAAGGGTCATCACATGTAGGCCAGACAAGGTGGGGATGGCGAATTTCTTTCTCTGAAGGAAATGAGTGAGCCAGATGTTTTTTTTTAAACAATTGACAATGGTTCTATTGTCAATTAATTTCGGATTTTTTTTTTAATTCAAATTTCACCATCCGCCTTCCTGTCACAATACCACTTACCATCACCTCCTCATGGGTTCCCAGGGATTCTGAGGGGGTCTGGTCATGAGAAGGGATGGTGCTTGCTGGGAGGGAAGCATTCCTACTTGCCTACAAACAATGCTTGAAAAGTATTTACCTCTTCTACACAACAATCCATTTCTTATTTTAGCTGCCAGGTTTCCCAAGCCCCATAAAACCTGGCTAGCCAGTGTTAAAGCTAGAAGGGGATTACATTTTGAGGCATGTAATTTCATTAAAATATCCTTAACTCCACATGTTCCCATTCCATCGTGCTGCCATTAAAACGAGAAGTGGCCATATTGAAGTCTGAAATTTTAAACATTCTTATCTGCCCATCTGGTGGGTTTAAAATTTCCCTCATATTTATTATACTGTTAATTATTACAGCTTGTGGGCGCCATACGCCATCTCTTCTAAATTTGACATGCTAACCTTCAGATCAACAGTTTGACACTATTTTACAAGTGAGCAGAGATAGTTAAACCAAATTTATAGGGTGAAATACAATTTCCAATAAAGCTTGATAACCACTAATCAAAATCTTCAAAGTGAATTATGTCACCCAAGTTCAACTGCACATCAAAATAAACTGTAACAAAATTTTTCCATAAACAAAAATGCTACTTTATTCTTCTTTGAGTTACTTCCTGAATTGTGTAGTTGAAGGGAATTGTGCAGGATATGGAATCAATCATAGCTACAGGGCAGCAGAAAAAGGGGTGACCGAAGAATAGCTAGGTAATGGATGTCAGAGTGGTTGCATTCAATCAAGTGGTGGAGGACAGACAAACATGCCATACCATCACAGCAGATCTATTGTTAGGAATAGCTACTAGCAGCAGAGGCATAAAGCATCAGAGGATGCAGGAAAGATTCATGAACATGATGCCAGCGAAGCAGAACTTCAGTTTTGCCGACAGATTGGAGATAGTTTTCTCTGACATGTTTTGATAAACGTATTCAAATCACAAGATGTCTGGATAGTAGTTGGGGAGAAACTATTCCCATTGATAGAAGGAGCCACAGATGAAGGTAAAAAGAACCACCGATTAAGGTAAAAGAAGCAACAACAAAACTTGTCACACATTGAGTTGTTAGGGTCTGGAATGAGCTGCCTGAGTGTGTGGTAGAGGTAGATCAATTAAGGTGTTCAAAAGGAAATTGGATCACTATCTGAAATAGAAATATTTTCAGGGCTAGAGGGAAAATGACAGGGAATGACACTAGATAAATTGGGGCTAGCACTGACATGATGGGCAAAATACGCTAATTCTGTGTTATAAGCATTCCATGATTCTGGATGTAATCATTTTGTTTGAGCCTCACGATCTTATTTCGTTCCCTTGTCTACCTCTGAGGGTGCCGTGTCACTTTTTAAAAGGTTGTCAGTGGAGATCTCCCTCTACCCTGACCAACATTTACCCTGCAGCCAGCTGAATATCTTCGACATTGAAGTGGGAACTCGCAGTGCGCTGGCTGGCTGCCGCGATCCCTATACAAAGCCAATCCTCGGATGTACTCATTTCATTCATTAGCTTTGGGAAAAACCAAACCTTTCTCTGTAAGTTTGACCACTGAAAATATTAAATACACATTAATTTTAATAAGATTGCAGAGTACGTCGCTCTGTTGTGAAAAGGAGAAGGCAGCAGCTTACATTGGTGGGTAACCAGTGCAGACACTCTGCATGTTTTACAGTAAATACTCTGACAGGTCAGAAATAAACAAACCCAGGCGGATCCCTCTCTCTCCCCCAAGCCGGCTTCAGCGGTGACAGGCTACCCTCGCCTCCCCACTCTGGAACCAGCAGAGCGGGGAACAGCCCCTCTCTCTCCCTCCAGGCCCGGTCCCCTTACCCCAGACTCAGCTCTGCTCCGTCTCCTTCAATATCCACATCCACCTCCTCCGCCATATTGCACCAGCAGCCTCATTTCCGCCCTCAAACAGGCACTTCCGGTCGCCTCTCTGCCTCCCCCTACAGGACGACCATAGTATCTCCCGGGTTCAGTCCCTGATTTGATTTGATTTGATGTGAGGTTTACTCGTCGGTGTCACAAGCAGACTTAGATTAACGCTGCAGTGAAGTTACTGTGAAAAACCCCAAACTCCGGCGCCTGTTCGGGCACACTGAGGGAGAATTTAACCAGCACATCTTTGGGCCTGTGGGAGGAAACCAGAGCACCCAGAGGAAACCTACGCAGACACGTGGAGAACATGCAGACTACACACAGACAGTGACCCAAGCTAGGAACCAGATCCCTGGTACTGTGAGACAGCAGTGCTAACCATTGTGCCCATATATTGTCACAGGTATTGGGATACAGTTTAAAGTATTGTTTCCTTGCGAGCTAGCCAGACAAAACGTATCATTCACAAAGTACATCAGGAAAAAGGAAGGTATTGGGTGCAGAATATAGTATTGAAGTTACTGATTGGGTGAGAAGAAAGATCAGCTTAACGTGTGAAAGGATCATTCAAAAGTCTGACGGCAGAGCTGGTTGGTACGTGTTTTAAGACTCTTGTATCTTTTCCCTGATGGAAGGTGTTCAGTGTGCATGGGGTCCTTGATTGTGCTGGCTGCTTTCCCAATGCAGTGAGAACTGTAGATGGAGTCAATGCATAGAAGGCTGGTTTGCATGATGGACTGGGCTACGGTCACAACTCTTTGTAGTTTCTTGCAGTCTTAGTCAGAGCAAGAGACAGACCAAGCTGTGATGCATCCAGAAAGAATGTTTTCTATGGTGATAGCACATACATACAATTTGGTTGCACTAAAATAAACACATGCTCAGATTTTCCATTGAGTAAAAGGATTTTTTTTTAAATTGGGAGTTTTACCCTAGAATCCATTCAAACCGTTGCTCAACTTATTTTGATGGTACCTGTGACAAAGTGTCCCTCTCTGGATTAAACCTGGAAGAACTTGTAAGTCAACAGTTGTATCACTACCTCAAAGACCAAATGTAACAACTTGCAAACTTCAATGAATGATCAGCCACGAGTAACACAAATCAAAATAAATGTAAGAATCCTCAATCCTCATGATAAGTGCAATGTGGAATTAGACCAATATGGGCAAAGGGACAAGAAATGCAACTTCTTAAAAATAACGGGGAGTCCAAAAAGACGTATACCTATGTTTTATAGATTATCCTAAGGTTTTTGAAAGTGAGGCAGGAACAGATGTTTGGAATATTAAATGAACTTTTCCCTTCAATGTTAAAATTAAGGCTGCTTAAAAACTTAGGCTGAGACCAAACAGCAGTTAGAATAGACAATGAATAACGTGAGCGGATAGCTACAAAAACAGTGCAACATGGGGTTGTCTTCTGTCACCGAATCCTTTCAATCTTTAAACTTAAGTGATTAAAATATGGCCATAAACTTACAAGTTTCAGTGGCTGACAAAATATATAATCTGAGATATGCAGATGACAGTAATTATAACAAATTGTAACATATAGATCATTAAACTGCAGCAAAACAGTATGCATGGTAATATCAAAGGAGTATATCTGGATGCAAAATAATAGTGGCATTGAAAGAAATAAACCAAGTTGAATCATTTTCTTATCTGGGTTAGCCTCATAACATCTGATAGGAGAAGCGATTAAGGCATTAGGGCATGCACTAAACTTTCAAAGAAAACCTTCACAAAAATGTCAGACCTCTTGAGAAATAACATCTTTATGGAAAGCAGAATGAGTTTATTAAAATTCTATTTTTGGCAAACTTTACTAAATGGATGCAAAAATTCGACTGCAAGCTTGGGGAAGAATAAATTGAAAGCAACAGAATGTGTCTTCTGAGATACATCATGCAGATTCGTTGGATAACACACAAAACTAATGAGAAAATTTTGAGGAAAGTGGGTACAAAAGATCTTTTGCAGACAATAACCAAGTAGCAACCACAATTCTTTGGGCAAGAATTTAAGAGGGAGAAACTAGAACAATATATCTGATGGCAACTGAAAATTGAGGGTAGCAAGGCAAGAGGGAGACAAAAGGAGGGAATACACTGACAGTTTAAGGTGGAAATTTGGAGAACACTACCAAGATGTTGGCTGTTATCAAAGACCATGAAACTTGTCAAGAGCTATGATTGCTAACATAAAGAATGGAATCTGGAGATAAAAAAAGACAGTATGTGTTCATTTGTTTTGCACAAATATTTGGGTCAGGATGTTGGCGAGACTGACTAATCAATCAACAAAACTATAGACCTGCCAGAATCAAATATCAGATTACCAAGAAGGTTCCCCAAATACCAATCTTTCAATGTCAGATCGGTCAGTGATTTTATCTCAAGTCTTTGCTTTTGAAGCAAGGTGTGAACTGATTCAGAAGAGTAAACTACAATAATAAAAAGCCATTTCCTCAACTTGGATATTGTAGAGGCATGGGTACAAGCAGTTTGGCTGCAGAGTGTAAAAACATTTTTAGAATACAGCTTCACCAGTGTCTAGATACCAATGGTTTTCATACATGCAAAACACACTAATGACAGAAAAATAAACTATATCCAACAAGTATTTGAAATGAAGGGCATTTTTATTTCTAATGATTTAAATTCGTGTCAACTATGAGAGTCGAAAGTGTCAGTATTTGAATATGTTTGGCACCATATTGCTCAGTATGGAAGTGAAATTCAATAACCATATTTACACAAATATCACAAAGCTGTACAAGATCTTAAGTTTTGAAAATATAGCATCTATATACATCTAGCAAATACAGAACTGGAGACAAAATGAGTTATAAATCAGTTGCTACTTGTCACTTATGTGTCTTCATCTGAAGAATAGCAAGACAATCCCAGGATTCCACAGCTTTTATTCTGCAAAATAGTTTCCTGAGAATCTTCTGTCATCTTAAAGGCTTGTATTTCTTCTTTCTCTCCGTTCAAACCTGCTTCGGTTCCGCAGCAAGATGAGGTTTGTAAATTTGGTAGCTGTGATAAAAGAATTTTGGTCATGTGATGTGAGCCTTCTCCTGATGTATTTTTTGGGGTTGAGTGCATAGAAAATCTCAGTGGAACTCTAGCAGGATTAAAAGTGAGAGGCTGGTCCTGAAACTTTGAATTAACCACTGAACAGTCATAGATTATACCATCTGCTATCTGTGGGCTGAGACAGCTCCTTTCCCTTACTTCACCAGATTTCCTATCAAAGTCATACTCATGAGTTTCATCTTCAGTTTCATGTGAAGGAGGTATACGTAGTCCTTTCAAATTGTGCAACGTATCTGTAAATAACAAAACCATAATTTACTAAAAGAGAAACAAGTGCATCTGAATATGAATCTAATTACTGGATGGAAATATTTGGGAGGTAAAATTGGCAAACATTGCTTAAGAAAGTGGAAGGTATGGAGATAAAACTACATTGTGGCATCATTAAAATAATCAACATTCCAATTTTTTCATTAAAAAGAAATATCCAGTGGTGTCTATATCACTTTTCCAACACTTCACAGAAAATCTGCAAGATAAGTTTTGGTATTAAAAAGTCAATTGGAATTTATATAAATTAACAATGTGTAAAGATCATTTTCAAAAAATATTTTGAGGAAATCTAAATGAAGGGCTAAGGCTCAATGGTGGAGACTTTGTACAGATGCTGATAAAGGTGAGAGAAATTAATATTTCTAGACATAATATATTAAAAGAATGATTTTAAAAAGGTGTCTTGTCATTAAATGGAAACTGAAGTGCACTATCTGGCATTGGCCTGGCAGTTTTATAACAACTGCATTACACAGTACAGCACCAATTAGAGGTTGGCATTTAAGTTACACTAACTTAGATAAACCTTCAAGTGCCAGAAAATGTATTTCCAAAGATCAGCTGGCTCTCCCATGAGTGGATTCATGTTCCCACCCAGTTCATTCAAGAAAAAAATTTTGGCAATGAGTTTCCAGTTATCCCTCTTTTGTTAATAATCTCTTCAAAACTTCTCCCACCAATGACTGACAAATCACCAAATAATATATTAATTTTTTTTTATAAATCCAATGACTCTAGCGGGCAAGGAAAAATGAACACAAGTAGGCAATGGAAGGAAGTACTCAGCGAATTTGGCAGCATCTGTGGAGAGATAAGCAGAGTCAAAGGCTGAGGACCTTTCTTCAGAGGATCTGAAGGGATGCTGCCACACCCGCTGAGTACTTCCTGATTTTCCTGCTTTTGATTTAGATTCCAGCATCCACAGTAGTTTGCTTCTGCTTTAAATAACGGAAAGAATTGACACCAAGTTGTATAAATGTAGGCCAGAAGAGATGAAGAGGAGTTAATGAAAGATTAGTTGTCGAAATGGGCTTCAAATAGGTTCAAAACATGAGTTAACAAGAGACAGAAAGACATAATTTAAATGAAGGGAATTGCAAAGAGTACTGAAAGCTATACTAATATTTGAGAGCCCCGAGGAATATGTTTCATGCATGAAATAAGAATTATTTACAGGCCAGAATGGAGGACTAAAGGGTAATGAAGAGATAAGACTGGAGTAAGTTGCAGAGATAGAATGGCCAAAACTAAAACCATGAAGAATTGGAAGTTGACGAACAGGATTTTACATCGAGTGTCCCAAGATGATATTTACATCATTATGCTGCAAGGCATCGAGGCCTAATTGCTGCTTAGCTACAAATTGACCTCAAATATAATTTTGAATACCTAGTTCACTGGTGGTCTGTGCTGCAGAGTTAGGTGGCCTTTTCCGCGTATAAGCACGGGGTTTCCAAGGGTGGTCCTTGTGGGAAGGATCTAACCGGCGTAGCTTCCACAAGTAGCGCTGATACTCCTTCTTAAGTTCCTCAATATGATCCTGAAATTCCTTTATCTTCTTTTCTGAGTAATGGGATAATTGTGATTGCTGTGAAGCAGAGAAAACATTTCCTCTTTATCCTATCATTATAATGTGATTCATAGAATGGTTACAGCAAAAAGGAAGCCATTCAGCCTGCCATGTTTGTGCTTGCTCTCTGAAAGCACAAGTCACCAAGTGTCAATCCCCCACGTTCTCCCTGTAACCCTGCACATTCTTCCCTTTCAGAAAATAGTCCAATTCCCTGTCGAATGCTTTGATTGAACCTGCCTCCATCACACTCTCAGGCAATGCATTTCCAGAACCCAACTATACACTGAAAGATATTTTCTCAATGCCTCCATTGCTCTATAGTCAATTTAAATTGGAGTCCTCTGATTATTGATTCTTCCACCAATGTAGTATTAAATACATAAAGCAGGAAGAGCAGGGTCCCAACATCAACACATGGAGAAGTCCATGATAAACATTCCTCCAGTCCAAAAAACAACCATTCGGCACTGCCCTCAGTATCCTGTCACAAGGCCAATTTTGTATTTATGTTGCAAATGTGACTTTCATTCCATAAACTCTAACTTTGCTCACAAGCCTATTGTGTAGCACTTTATCAAATCTCCTTTGGCAGTCCATGCACATCACAGCAACAGACTTACCCTCAAAAAACTCAAGCATTATTTTATCATTTTGATTCTGTTAGACCACCCACCTAGACACACATGAAATAAATGTGCACACTATGTTACATCTGTAACAAACCCTGAAAATATACTTTTAATAAAAGCAATTTGGTTAACAAATAGCCCTGGTAAATATAAAAACAACTTACTGAACCAAACATTTAGCAACTATATTTCTTTCATGTATCTACTTTCTTTAAATTGGACTAATTAGAGCTATTAAAGATTGCATTGTATAAAGAATGAGTATGGCAATTTAGTAGAACGATAACCCTTGATCTTTCGGGTCTCATTTCAGACTTTCATTTTGAATCCAGTCGTGAGGAGATAAATGCCTCACCTTGGTGCAAGTTCTTCAGATAAATCTGAGCAACATCAACTCATAGCAAGTAGTAGTTAGGCAGCACAAATTTGCCATTATATTATGTTTTTACAGCAGAATCCATTACAAAGAAACTCCCTTGATACAACTCAAGAAAATATTTTTGACTGAAAAACTTGAATTTTCATTGCAAAAAATGAATTGATATTGTGGAGCACCAGGAATTTTTTTCTCCTCAGAAGTGAAACATTGCTAATATCCCTTTCATAAACTGAATTACTCACCTGAAGATAATATTCAATCTCAGTTTTGATGCTTGGAATCCATTTTTTTACTTCAACAGCTGAAGTCAAGGATGACTAGAAATAAGACAAAAGAAATTCAAATCATCATTAATGTGACATGGTCACTAAACAGAAGCTCCATGCACTACATTGCTTGGTTTTAGGACAAAAAGTCTATTATATTTTGTTGGCATTGAAAATGTACCTCTCAGTAAATTCAAAGGTATGAATTAAATCATCTGGAAACACTTTGATTTAATCAATTTAACTTTTAAACAATGCTTGTTGCTCAGTCATTAATATTAATAAACTGCAACTGTAAACTAACAGCAAGATTATAACACTGCTAGTCAAATTTAAAATATATCATTTTGGGTGCTGCTGCTACAGATAGAGGTGAATTTTGCAGCAGATCCATGCTCTAAAACAGGAACCATCAACAGTCAACTCTGGAGTACAGCTACCACCCATTTCTGAAGACTTTCTGCAAGTGCTCACTTGACATGCCAAGTGACTATTTCAAAATTTGTTGTGCAAATTCAGAAAAAGAACCATTACAGTGACCACACTCCAAAAATAAATTGACTGTGGAACATACTGAAGTTGTGGTACCATATAAATGCAAGTTTCTTCCTCTTTATTTGAAGTAGGAGAGCAAGAAAGAAACATGCATCTCAGCCTTCGACCACAAATGGAGCTTGCATGGAGGGAAAACGATCATTGGTACAGAATTAACATACACATTTAATTTCTAAAGTTTTCAGTATGGTGCACCAGGAGGTGCAAATGCAATCACAAACATCTCCCTGTGCCTAACCTTCTGTAAAGCATTCTACACTCTTAATAAATTTACTGTTTATGGCACCGTCAGATGGTAGGGATGCAAGCTTGGAACAATGGAGGATGAATTTTATTTTTCTTTACTGCATCGTGGCACATAAATACACCATCAAGAAGAGTCTGACTTCCATGGAGATTAAAGATCATATTTTAAAACATCAGACAAAAGCTGTGAACGCAATTTTCAACTTCCTTCTGCTCCCACTACCAGTTAGATGCTCAGATATGAAGAAAAGCTGAATTAAGGTTAAAATTTAGAAACCTAAATGCCAAAACTGAAAAAGCAACCAGCATTTGAGTTTTGTTGTTAAGTAGGTGATGGCAACATTCAGCACTTGTACAAAGTTGTTGCATGAGCAGGACCACAGGAATCTTGCTTCACTCTCCCAGCCAAACATGTTGTTGCTCCATCGTAAAACTGCAATTTCAGGCTCAAGAAAAAAATAGTTTGGTTACTCACCAGTTTGGGACGGTTTTGATGTATCTCTCTCAGGTGACCCTCTATTGAACAAAAACAAAGTGATTAAAAATTGCAGCACATGCCTAATGCCCTTTAATATACTTAAATGTACTAAGATTAATATAATCTTTGTGCAAGAGATGGGGAAAAATGTGATTTGGCAAGTAAATTTCAGAGCTCAGGGCATAGGTAGCTGAAAATTGCAGAACACAGAAAACTGAGAATCTACATGAGGCCAGAGTCAGAGGAGTGCAAAGTTCCGAGGGTTTTGGGACTGGAGGGGATTATAGACATAGGGCAGGGCACTTGAAAGCGAAGGTGAAAATAATAAAAACTTAGTTTCAACTAAACTAGAAGCCATTGAAGATCCGTGAGTACAACAATCAATCAGTAAATGGTACCATATCTCCCAATTTCAATAATACACATAAATTACAAATATCTAGGGCTGATAACTGTTAGCAGAACTGAAGTTTAGATAATGTTAGGTGATGTCAGAGTGGGTAGTCACCACTTCTTTCAAAAATTACATTTCCAATTTTACAATCATGTTTTTTGTGGGACTTAATGTTATGTTGTTAGTTGTTATTTTGCTAGTAGTGACTCGTCATTGGAGCCTTCTTGCAGAGTATACTGACAGCCAGATTAAAAGTTATTTATTTTAAAAGGTCATTTCATTCTTAATCAAAGATTAAGATGCAGAAATATAACTTCATAACTCAAAGTAACATCATAAATCAGTCAAGAGCTTTTCCCTGATGGTTTATACTACTTGGCTTTTGCTATTTCACATTCCCAAACATCAAAAACATCTCAGCAGAAAATAAAATGCCATTTGAAGCTACATCCTGTAGCATTCTTTGGCATAGTATCCTTTGTGTGTGAGATAAGATTATTTCACATGTGCACAAACGGCTCTTTTTAATTTTATTTAAACATATGCCGCATGCTGGCTAGTCAGATCAGTACTGTTACATTCCTGTCATTTACAGACCTGCGAGCCCAAAATCATGGACATAATCCCTCCTTGGTGCTTATTGTTTGTAATAAAGCACTGAAAGATTAGGACATGCAACAGTAATCGCAAACAAAAGGGCATACGCTGCTGCCTAGTATCCCATAAAATATGCATAGTGGAAGGAGAATGAATTTCTTAAGCATATTAGTTGATGGGACGAATGCTGAGCCAAAGCATTCAAATGCAGTCAACTAACAGAGCTGTCGCTAAATCTATAAATTATATATACCCTGAAAGGGGTCACCAGTCACGCAAATCAAACCAGATTATGCAGTTAAAAGATATCAATGAGAACACTTCATGAATTTTGGCTCAATTATAATGCCACCCATGTCAAATGGCCTTGAAGTAACTTCGTGGCAGTGTTAATGTAAGTCTACTTGTGACACAAATAATCTTTAAGCTTTAACTATCCTTCCTTCTGGCTGGATCCTCAAAGTGGCCCAAGGAGGCCGGGGGGGTGGGGGGGCTGGGGGTTGTAAATAGTTCTAGCATTAACGAACCAGCACTAAATCTCAGCACAACAGAGCAAATAAAACCCAACGATGCCTTGTGAGGTGCTATGTAAACTTCATAGACAACTGCTCTCAGACAAACCCAGCTCGTCAACCAGTCACATTACATGGACATCTATTGATAGACGTTGATAGAGCAACATGAAGCAGCTTCTTTTACCCTCCTTCTCCCTCTGCAGCCACAGTCGGTTCAGTTTCCCCAGCTGTTTTTCTTCATTGCGGGCCATCAGCTCACCACTGTTCCTATCATCACAGAAAGTTAGTCCTCCACGTTCCCAGCATCCGCCGCTCTGGTCCAGTCCTCCTCTATCCCGTCACCCTCCCCTCTCAGCAAGTCTTCCGCATTCCCGGCATGCTCATCTCCCACTCAGTCCTCCGCTTTCCCGGCATACTCATCTCCCACCCTAGTCCCCCGCCTTCCCGGCATGCTCACCTCCCACTCAGTCCTCCGCCTTTCCGGCATGCTCATCTCCCACTCAGTCCTCCGCCTTCCCGGCACCCTCAAGAAAGCGTTGGTTCTGTCACGTGAGGGGGATGAGGGTGGGGGGCTGGGATTAGTTGCGGCTTCAAGTGTTTAATTTGAGTTTTCTCACGCGTAGGTGCATATATCGATCTAAGAGACTGGCAAACGCGTCCCAGGAGATTGATACAACAAACTAGACAACACTAAATAGTTCAAAGTATTACCACTGCTGTTGGCTGCAGCATTAACCGTTTCAGAATGGAGCCACGGATCACCCAGAGACAGTGCTCATCTGCTCCCTCAGTGCTGATGTCTTTATGTATGGGAGATCTTTATGCTTAAAATTGTTTACTGCTCCACAACAACACCAGTGGCTGCTACTGAGAAGATGCCAGCTTGGTGATATTATCTGTGCCCACCCACTGCTTAAATCTGTACTGGTGGGAGGTTTGAGGAAAGTGGGGTTTGAGCAGCAAGGGGTACAGACTGTGCAGGTGTGTCCTCATCGCAGACTAATATCTGTATTCCACCACAGTAAAGCAAAATGTTGTGCCTGTTGGAAATCTGAAATAAAAACAGAAAATGCTGGATAAATTCAGCAGGTCCAGCAGCATAAGAACATAAGAAATAGGAGCAGGAGTAGGCCATCAAGCCCTTCGAGCCTGCCCCGCCATTCAATAAGATCATGGCTGATCTGTCGTGGCTCAGTTCCACATTCCCGCCCTCTCCCCATAACCCTTAATCCCCTCGCTTATCAAAAACCCATCAACCCGCGTCTTAAAAATATTTAGCAAGGCAGCCTCCACCACTTGAACGGGCAGAGAATTCCAGAGATTCACCACCCTTTGAGTGAAGAAGTTCTTCCTCAACTCCGTTCTAAACCGCCCCCCTTTATCTTGAGGCTGTGCCCTCTAGTCCTACTGTCCTTTCTGAGCGGGAAGAGTCTCTCCACCTCTATCCTATCCATCCCATTCATCATCTTATATGTCTCAATGAGGTCTCCCCTCGTTCTTCTAAACTCTTAACGAGTACAAGCCTAGTTTATTCAGCCTCTCCTCATAGCTCAACCCCCTCAACTCCGGTATCAGCCTAGTAAACCTCCTCTGCACTCCCTCCAAGGCCAAAATATCCTTGCGTAAGTACGGCGACCAAAACTGCACACTACTCCAGCTGCGGTCTCACCAATGCCCTATACAGTTGCAGCAAGACCTCCCTACTTTTATATTCAATCCCCCTCGCTATGAAGGCCAGCATCCCATTAGCCTTCCTGACCACCTGCTGCACCTGCAGGCTGGGTTTTTGTGACTCATGCACAAGGACCCCGAGGTCCTTCTGCACCGTCGCCTGCTGCAGTTTTTCGCCACGTAAGTAATAGTCCTTCCTACCATTATTCCTACCAAAGTGGACCACCTTGCACTTGCCAACATTAAATTCCATTTGCCAGTTCCTGGCCCATTCGCCCAGCCTATCTAGATCCTTCTGCAGACTCTCCACACCCTCCGCACAATTTGCCGTTCCACCAATCTTGGTGTCATCAGCAAATTTCGACACCATACATTCGGTTCCCTCCTCCAGATCATCTATATAAATGGTAAATAGCTGAGGCCCCAGCACCGACCCCTGGGGCACTCCACTAGTCACCAACCGCCAATCCGAATAGCACCCATTAACCCCCACTCTCTGCCTCCTATTTGACAACCAATCCTCTATCCACGCTAACACCCTACCCCCAATTCCATGCCCCCTTACCTCCTGCAATAACCTCTTGTGAGGTACCTTGTCAAACATCATCAGCATCAGAGAAGAGAAACAAAATTAATGTTTTGAGTCTATATGACCCTTCTGTGTGGACTTGAAATGTTAACTCTGTTTCGTTAGCTGCTGCCGGTTTCTGTGTTTACTTCTTTATTCCACCAATATTTATATGGTGTGAGCTAAACCAGGCATGACCCATTGATGTGGTAGTCCTGATAATGAAAACTTCTAAATTGAAGCCATTTAAAGATGCATCTTGAAGATTTCAAGTGATAGAGCTAAGGCTATTTCCTTTGACAGATTGTTCCATTGTGGGATTGTCCTTGGGAAGCAATACTGTTGATACATTGTTGTGGAAGCACATGACCTTTGTAGTTTATGTGGATGACTACCTCATGTTTTGTCATTGCTGAAAGGCACTAGGTATTTCTGTCAATTCCTACCAGTCCATTCCCTAGTTTATAAAACATGATCTATCTATTTTTCCCCTCATTTGCTGCAATGATTCCACCTCCAAATCTTTAATCAAGGTTATGCTTGATGCCTTGACTATTAAATGAAAATATCTCATAAGCTTTCTTGACCACCTGATCTCCCTGTCCAGCTACCTTCAGGAATCTGTGGAAAGACACACTAAGATCCCAGTTTCCTCTGCACTTCTCAATATTCTGCCATTTATTGTGTATTCTCTTTCTGCCTTTGCACTCCCAAAACGCATTACCTCACACTTCTTCAATTGAATTTGCCAGTTCTCTGCCCAAACGACCAGTTTGTTGCTTTCTTCTTGCAATCTACAGCTTTCTTTCAAGCACATAGCCATTGTTTGCACAATTTCCAAACCTCTTAATTATGTCCCTTACATGTAAGTCCAAATCATTGATATATACCATCAAAAGCATAGGAGCAACCATAGTTCTCTGAAGAACTCCATTGGAATCAATCTACTAGTCAACCCATCAACTAGTATCCTTGTTTCCTGCCCGTGAGCCTTTTCTGGATCCAATTTTGACAGTTGAGCTTGGATATGGATTCTTAATTGTCTAACCAGTCTGCTATATGGGACCTTGTTGAAAGCCTTGCAAAAATCCATGAAGACTTCACCAAATGTGCTACCTTCAACACTGCAACACATGCCATTAGGCAAGGGATTCCACCAAATTTGCCAGTAAAGAGAACTGCTTTCATTTACAATAAATACGTTCATGATTCCTTGTTGTAGTCATTGTCAAACATTCATCCAACATATTTAAATCTCTCATGTCCTCTGAGAGAACAATCACAAACAATCATCATGTTAAAAGTTTAACAGGAAATTTCCATGGAAAAAATACACAAATATATTGAATTGCAAGAAATTTACAAGTGCACCACCATTTTGTCCATTTATTTGTGCTTTTGCTACTTGATGTTACTGAATCTATCCTTTGTGTCTAAAACTCATTTCACTTGTGATACTGAACTACCTCAGTGCCAGTTTGTGAGGTTTCTGACTGGGGCTATACTGATAGAGCCATTGATAAATGAAGTTGTATTCACCTCAGCAATGCCAATGCTCTAGTGGACTTGCTCTAGTGCCACATCAGTCGTGTATCCAATGCCTTCCTGGCACAGGCCACAAGCTCCCTTCTCAATATCCTGCCATTTATTTTGTATTCTGTTTCTGCCTTTGCTCTTGCAAAATGCATCATCTCACACTTCTTTGATTGAATTTAGTTTGTCACTTTTCTGCCCATATAACCAGTTCATTGCTCTGTTCTTGCAATCCACAGTGTTCTACAATGTGCTGTCACTGCCTTGAGAAGCAGTGACATTTGAACCTATTCCTTATAGCTCATTAGTGTTGGGGAATGGTTTGCACCAGATAAGACCATAAGACATAGGAGTAGAATTAGGCCACTCGGCCCATCGAGTCTGCTCCACCATTCAATCATGGCTAATATTTTTCTCATCCCCATTCCCCTGCCTTTTCCCCATAACCCCTGATCCCCTTATTAATCAAAAACTCTATCTATCTCTGTCTTAAATTCACTCAATGACCAGGCCTCCACCTGCGGCAAAGAGTTCCGCAGATTCACCACTCTCTGGCTGAAGAAATTCCTCCTCATCTCTGTTTTAAAGGATTGTACCTTTCGTCTGAGGTTGTGCCCTTCAATTCTAGTATATTCTACTACTGGAAACATCCTCTCCACATCCACCCTATCCAGGCTTTTCAGTATCCTGTAAGTTTCAATAAGATGTCCCCTCATCCTTCTAAACTCCAACGAGTACAGACCCAGAGTCCTCAACCATTCTTCATACGACAAGCATTATAGATAGGCACTATAGTTAAAAAATAAGTTGTGAAGACCTGGGCAAAGCTGTCCTTCAGGACATTTATGGAAGCAGTCATTGTTACCTCCGTCCAAATAACAAATGTCCTTTGAAACTTTTTCTGGCATCTTCAGATTGCAATGATTTGGATTGCATGATCGCACCAGGCTTCTGCAGCACTTCCATCAAAGATATAATGGACAAGAAGTTGAAAACATGTAAATTCATATCCTCCATGAACATAATAAATAACAACCCATTGCATTCAAAAAAGATAAACACTTTTAAATAAAACGTATCCTTTTTATTCATATTTTCTGAATCCACAGTCATCTTCAGAATTATTCAAGAAAAATGATAATATTCATTCTGCAAACTTTCACAGGCATAAATGTAAAACAAGGGCAAAACTGATATAAATGTAAGGACAATATCTATTCTGGTACCTTGATACTGAAGTGATTAGTAAGTACAGGTTCTTTAGTAATACTTTATCAACTATACTAAACTTACATTTTTCTGACTAATCATTCAAATAAGATGGCACGGTTATTTTGTAAAAATACTTAGGGGCTGAATTTTCATGGGCATTCTCTGAATTATCCATCATAACTCAAGTAGGAAACGCGTGTAAATCGCCATTAAATGGGGCAAATGCTATTTTCCAAGGTTTCAGAGGCTCTTTTGCTGAACTGCTTTGGAAGTAATATGATATGCTGGCTTATAATAATTTGATCTGTAAATATGACCACAACAAGTCTGACTTAAATGTTCCTTTCCATGAACTCTACAAGACTGGCATTTTCTATTTATTGATGTAATTTATTTGATTACTGAGTTTTATGATAAACTGTCTTGACTTTTCCCATCTTGCTCATCTCTGTGAGAATTACATTAAAATTTAATAAAACCATTGTCACAACCTATGTAATTTCCCCCAAAACAATACAGCTCTCTATAAATGCCCATAAATGCTGTACTTTTTAGACAATAGTTTCATTATAGGTTAATTAAACCATGGTATTTAACCACTTCTACCACACTACACAATCCATAAACTAAGAAGGTTCCATTAGAAAAACAAATTATATTGCTAAAAATGAACATATTGTGCATATTGCCTATAATTTGTGGTCATAAAACCTATCTGTCTGGTCTCTTGTAACTTGCTTTTTCATCATGCACTCCAGTGCATGATCATATGCAGGTAGTGATCAATGGCACAAGGCATTGGGCAAGGATAAAGCAGTCTACTTTGAAACAAGGAGGAAACAGTCTTTGGTCTGTGACTTAACATATTTGGAAGCATTCATGCCAATAATTTTAAGCATTAGGTTGTTAGTACTAGGAAAATTAGAATGGGGAATTACAGAAGACGTTTTTGGTAAACAGCTAGTTTTCTTCGGGCAACCCTGTAACTGCCACATGCAGAATCCAACTGGAGACTGAGACATTAGCTTGATGTCCAAAGTTTTGTTTGCTATCCTTCAGGATACCTTTAGGAGATTTTTAAAAGTCTTTTTAGAATTTATGTCTTGCTGAGGAATTTAAATAAATTGCCTTTGATCTGTTGCAAGAAGCAGGTTTGATTTGGCAGATTTTTTTTCCCCCTCATTCCATACTTTAATGTGTTCTTACCAATACTTCAAAAGATCTTTAGTTGTGTAACTTAAAACAGATGTGCTTCTGTGATTCAAAGGTGCTGTGAGGATAGGTTTAATGCTATTAAGTTCTAAAGGTGAACCTCAGTGGGTTTCAGGATGAAATGAAGCAAACCCAACATTCTCCATGCTACCCTTGCACCTTAATATAATTGCATTACTGTGTATGGTTTGGGGTAAGTATGACGCAAAAATATATTTTATGTCCATCAAAACAACAACATGAACTAAGATTCACTAAAACGAATGACCAATAGGATATTTTTGTATACACAGTAATTATACCCTAAATTTTACATATCTTACCATCAAATTACAAATGTTACAATCTGATGCATGCTCACTGTATAGTATTGCCACATTTTGTAAGATTTTAAAATTCCAAGGTCACAATGGCACAGTGGTTAGCACTGCTGCCTCACAGCGCCAGGGACCCAGATTCGATTCCCAGCTTGGGTGACTGTCTGTGTGGAGTTTGCACGTTCTTGCCATGTCTGCATGGGTTTCCTGTGGGTGCTCTGGTCTCCTCGCACAGTCCAAAGACATGCTGGTTAGGTGCATTGGCCATGCTAAATTCTCCCTCATTGTATCCAAACAGGGGCCGGAGCGTGGTGACTCAGGGATTTTCACAGTATCTTCATTGCACTGTTAATCTTACTTGTGACTAATAAATAAACTTTTTATCTGTATTTACTGTCTAATTTATACACATTTACAAATTTTCTAAAGTTCCTTAAATATAGTTTTTTGTGTTTTTTTTCATAAAACAAAGAATGAAAGCTAAACGTTGTCTAGATAATGATCATGGTGCCACAACAGTGGAGGCTCACAAACAAGTTACAAAACATGATCTAAGAACCACAATACATTCATTACAAATGCAAAAAATACAATAAAGTTTACTTCAGAATGGAAATAATACTTATCAAAGAGCAGTGTTAATCAATGAAACTGGATAGCAGAACTGCATTAACAATTGAGAGCATGCGTCAACTACTTCAATACTATTGTTGGAGACACTGAATTTACGAGGAGAAAAATGCTCAAAGTATCTGTTCACACGATTTGTAAATTACTTGATTATGCACTCTAATTGTAAGAAGCTTTTTAAAAAGGTAATGTTCTCATCAAGTAGTTTTGTCAGATATCCTGACAATTAATTTTATTGATTTATTTGAGAATCACAAAGCAGTAAGTTGAACCTCTGTCAAATGGTACCAGTTTCACAATGATTGTCCAAATCTGATGCACGCTCACTGGTGTAGTATTGCCAAGTTTTGTACAGATTTTAAAATTCCAAAGACACAAAAAGTAAACATAAAATTGAAATTTAAAAATGAAATATGGATTCCTGCCGTGAAAAGGTAAACAAAGGGAAACTGCAATAATTAATTCTAATCAAACAACACTGATTTAATTTGCTTACTGCATCACTGCATTCACAAAAGGAGGTAGCGGTGACCAGAGTAAAGAGTTCTGTGTACTTTTACAACTGACAATTTGCATTTTTTTTCGACTAAGCATGTGTCTTTTTTTCTTTGTTTTGTCCTTGGGGGTCACAATAAATTGCACAGATTTAGAATGAACTTTGTTTCTTTTTCAACGACTTTTGAATGAATCTACCTCACATTGAGTTGATCTTTCTCAACACCCTAGCTATGACTGTAATACTACATTCTGCACTCTCTCATTTCCTTCTCTGTGAAGAGTATGCTTTGTATAGCACACAAGAAACAATACTTTTCACTGTATACTAATACATATGACAATAATAAATCAAATCAAATCAAATCAAAATTTTCCCCATTCCTCTAAAACCACCATCATGCTAAGTTTGAAACGTGCCAGCAGCCCTTTGATACCTCATTGAAGTCATAATTTTTCAAATGTGGATCCTGACAGTGAGCACTGGTTGACTAGATAAATTTGAGGTAGGTACCAGTAACTTGAGTCTCATCTTGTCCTCACTCAATGTTCGCACCACGCATTTTTGAATAAAGGGTCACTGGATAGCAAATAGAAGCAGGAACGCCAATTCCCTCCATTGCACCCTCCCCAAACTTGCGCACATCCCGCGAGCTCCAGCATACTGTACCTTGTTAACTCCACACAGCACAAAGGTGAAACTTGGATGATAGTGGTCCATGAATCTGGGGTTCACACTAGATAATGCATTGCCCAATTAAACCATCAAGCGTGTTAAGGTTTTGTTTCTTACCTAGTTAATAACATTTTCTTTTTCAATAATGTTGCTATTTGATGGTGGTTATCTGTTTCTCCACTTTCTGCAACTTGAAGAGGTGTCTTTTTTAAACTATTTGTCAACTGAAGCTTGGGTTTCTCACCTTCAGACCAGTTGATTAGTTTTTGAGCAGTGCTAAGGTTGCCAGATCTGCAAGCACAATGCAGAGGTGTGTCTTTAGCATTATCTAAGGCATTAATGGCAGCTCCACTGATCAACAGCAGCTCTATCAGGTCCTTGTCACTATGTTCTGCTGCTAGATGTAATGGCGTTTTCCGCCAAACATTTTTAACATCTATGTTTTTATTTTTTCCAGCCAATAAAAGAGCTTTAACAACAATGCTATGGCTATTGATGGCTGCATAGTGCATTGGAGTATTCCCATCCATATCCTTTGCAGTAAACTTGGCCCTTTTGGTTAACATCAAAGATACAAAGTCCAAATGGCCTTCATTAGCAGCCAAATGGAGTGGGGTCTTCTTCTCCATATTTACTGCATTAGGATCTGCCCGGTTTGACAGAAGTAGCTCTGCAATCGAGGCATCTCCAACTACGGCAGCCATGTGCAAGGGTGTTTTCATACATCTATCTTTGGCATTTACATCTGCTTTGTTCTGGATGAGACACTCAGCTGTATCTCTGTTACCTTTTTGTGAAGCAATATGTAGAGGTGTAATTGCTTCTTTAGTGACAGCATTGACTTTTGAACCTGCTACTATCAAAGTTTCTACCATTGGTCGTTGGTTATGAAAGGACGCAACATGTAAGGGTGTTTGGTTGCCAGAGCCAATTATGTTTGCATCCATGCCCATGTCAATCAACAGCTTTGCAACAGAAAGAGACCCAGTTTGGACTGCAAGGTGTAATGCACTGTCCATATTCGGTGTCCTTTCATCTAAACGTGCACCTTTATTTATCAGGATATTGACAGATTCAACATGGCCAAGTTCTGCTGCTAACAGCAAAGGGGTGTATTGCAATTCATTTCTGGTGTTGATGTCGATGCCCTGTTCAATGATAATGCCCACAGTTCTGTATAGATTTTTCTGAACTGCTTTAAAGAGTGCATTGACTAAGATGGTAGAGTTAATTTCACTGGCCTGCTCCAAGATCAGCTTCATCAGGAATTGGTCATTACTATCAAATGCTGCATGAATCAAATCAATATTCACCTTGGCTCCAGCCTCCAGCAGTACTTTCACAGTATTGAGATGTCCTTGGGAAATAGCATGAAACAATGGGGTCCTGTTCTTCTCATCCTTAGCATCAACTGGAGCTCCATATTGGAGAATGATTTGCGCTAATTTACTCTCATCTCTGAGTGCAGCCAGGTGCAAGAAAGATTTCTTCTTTTTATGGTTTCTGGCTTCTTCTTTCAACATCAACTTCACCATGGAGAAATGACTGTTCTCTGCAGCTAATTGCAATGGACTTTTGGATTCTTTATCCAAAGCATAAATGTGTGCTCCAGCTTGGAGAAGCATTTTAGCTGCAGCCAAATGTCCCTCCACTGCAGCCCGGTGGAGGGGTGACTGCCGTTTATTATCCCTCACCTCTACCTTTGCTCCTTTATTTAACAAATATTCAATAATTGCTACATGCCCATGAGCAGCAGCAACGTGCAACAGGGTTTCATTAGAAGCATTTGTGCCATTTACATCATTGTCTCCAAAAGCTCTATCCAGACTGGAAAGATCTCCTAATGCTGCAGCTTGGTAGAGCTCAGTTATTTCGATCCGGATGGGTTGAGGTCTAGCAACTCTTTTTAATATTTGATGTGGGTTATTTTTATGTGTCATGTTCTGTACGAATTCCTCTGACATTTTTTGGCTGTTCTTGGGGATTTCATCCTTATCTCTTTCCAAAAGGTAACCCACCAGCTGTCTCTTGGCTTTCCCAAAGCTGCCAGAAACATTACTGACATAGCATCTGATGTGATCATACAGAGTTGGTTCCACATACTTGAGGCAAGGATAGAAAAACAGCCTGCAGGCTCTCTCTCCACAAGAAACCAACATATCTAGAATTCTTGAGTTCTTCTCCTCTCGTGTCTTATAGCTTAACACAGCCATTTTCTTGTCCAGTGAAATGATATGATTCTCAACCAGCCAGTCCAGAAGATAATCAGTGTTGATAATCCCTGCTACAAGTTCCTTCTTCTTGCTCTGTAGAACCTCAATTGCATATGGATTTGTAAAAATACCTGTATTGTTTATAGCCATTGTAGCAGATCGACATGTATGCTGATTAAGGTGTAGGTCGATTGGCAGCAAAAAAACTTCGTCCCTCCATCAATTGTCAATTCTCGAAGGAGAGTTTCTGTGTTTCATTAAATATGCAGACAACTCCTACTGCTGAAAGTCAATGACCTTTACACTGATATAACCTCACATCAAAATCGAGTCCTTGGGGACTTGTAAGATTGCAACGGGCATTAAATGAGTCCTAATTCCGAATGAATCGTAAGCTATCCCACCAAACCGTAACAACAAAGCTGGTCTGCTTTATTCCGATACAATAATGACATCACAAACATTTTGGCAAACATGTAAAGTTTGGTCTGAACAATAAACTTTTGAGAGATTCCATCAGGTCTTGAGCATTAAACTATCAAAAAAAATCACCTTTCTCTCCCGCGAGCCAAACCTTTGTGATTGCCATCCACTAACCTGGTTAATCAGTCTATCAGATGACGTGGAAATCTACACCTTAACTACTGTTGCTTAGAGTCTGTTAGGTCTTTGTGTGAAAAAGCAAAGGCAAAACAACAACACACAACTAATGCTATGAGAAAACCATAAGCTGTGGACTATGCATTTTAATCTATTGATGTGCACCTTTCTCAACTAATATTTACAATTGTACAGCTTAGTTTGTTCACTTCGGGAGCAGCTAGTGGTCAATTTTTTCCCTATGTTGATAAAAATAACCTACCACAACATACCTATGTATTAAGCTCTGCATATTTGTAGGGACAGACAAAATTAATTGACAGATTGTTGCTGGAAATGACTTATTTGTTTATTGGGCTGCAATCACTGATTGAGTTTTAAAAGACTGAAAAACAACATTTCAGTTGACTTAAACCACAGCTTCCAAGATGGTCACATATTGGCATGAATGTACCTTACAAATTCCAAAACTTAACAACGGAGTCAGGCTTTATTGAAGTCAATCACTTCAGAGAATTGTGAATGGCCAAATCCCTTTTCTGAATGGAAGGCTGTGACTATCAGTGTTTCACAAGGATCAGTTATGGGACCTTTGTTGTTCATAATATATATAAATGATTTGGAGGAAAATGTAGCTGGTCTGAGTAAATTTGCAGATGACATAAAAACTGGTGGAGTTGCGGATAGTGAAGAGTATCAGATGGTACAGCAAGAGACAGACTGGTTGGAGACTTGGGCGGAGAAATGGCAGAGGAGTTTGATCGGAGAAGTGTGAGAAAATGCATTTTAGAAGGTCCAATGCATGTAGGGATTATACAGTAAATGGTAGAACCCTTAGGAGTATTGACAGGCAGAGAGATCTGGGAGTACGTAACCACCAATCCCTGAAAATGGCAACGCAGGTGGATAAGGTAGCCAAGACGGCATATGGCATGCTTCCTTCATTGCTCGGGGCATTGAGTATAAAAATTGGCAGATCATGCTGCAGCTCTACAGGCCTCATTTAGAATATTGTGTACAATTTTGGTCATCACACTAACAGAAGGATGTGGAGGCTTTGGAGAGGGTACAGAAGAGGTTTACCATGATGTTGCCTGGTCTGGAGGGTATTAACTATGAGGAAAGGTTGAATAAACTCGGTTTGTTCTCACTGGAACAATGAGGTTGAGGGGTTATCTGGTAGAGGTTTACAAGATCATGATTGGTATGGAGAGAGTGGATAATCAGATGCTCTTTCCGAGGGTAGAAAAGTCAAGTACTAGGAACATAGGTTTAAGCTGCTTGGGGAAAAGTTTAGAGGAGATGTGCAGGCAAGTTTTTTATACAGTGGGTGATAAATGTCTGGAATGCGCTGCCCGGAGAGGTGGTGAGAGCAGATACGATAGCAGAATTCATGACTAGGATGGGAGTAGACAAATTCATGACTAGGATGGGAGTAGACAAATTCATGACTAGGATGGGAGTAGAAAGATACAGACTCTGTAAGTGCATACAGTTTTAGTTTAGGCAGGCATCATGATCAGCGCAGACTTAGAGGGCCAAAGGGCCTCCTGTTCCTGTGTTGTACTTTTCTTTGTTCTACCCCCTGAGCCATTCACAAAACATCCAACCTGTGCATTCAACTGAGCGCGGATCAAGGCATTTGATATAATCGCTTTGGACAATGGACTGTGGTTGGGAAGGGAACTTGTCTAGCCATAAACTAAACATGCCCAAACTATGGACCTGGAATTAACTTGCTATGACCATGTTTGGTTAACTGGCCAATTGGTGAGGATAGGATCATGATATGAACCAACTAACTCTCTTTTGTGCTTTTAAGAAACTATTTTTCTTCCAGACTGGAAAACAGGAAAAGAAGGTGCCTGAGAGGACACTCTCTCTCTCTATCTTTCCACCCATTCTCCAAGTTTGAGTCTGTCTGTTTTTGATCAACCACATGCTACCAACAGTGTTTTAAGAAGGCCAGTCAGCCCATTACATTCATTTTGGAAAATCAGGCCGTATTCCCACTTCTGACTGTTTCTCAGTGATTCATGTAGAAAGTTCACTTGTGTAACTACTAGATAAAACTGGGAAGATATTCTGCTGCTTCCCAGTCTATGCTCACAAATGAAGCATGGTCAGAGTGGGTGGCTGCATGCCAGAACCAGAACTCAGATCTAATCAATCCTTTCAGGAGACAGAGGGTGAAAACTAGTTGAGATAGGTTACAAAAAATTTCTGGAGATGGCGATGTCACGGGAAAGTGGGATTTCACAAAGCTACATTCATTGTAATCCAACAATGGGATTTTTACTGAAAAATAAGTAAGAGCAGCCTGCCAGAGAACTCTCACGTACGTAGGCACATGGGATGGGAAGTAGGCGGGCAGGGATAATGTTGACCAAGTGCAGTGGTTGAGAAAAAGAGGAGCGTGCAGCGTTTGGGTTTTCTGCTCCTGAGCAGGATCATGGGTTCTTTAGGGATTACTAAGTGAGGCTGAGAGGGAAGATGAGGATTTAATCAATGAGTCAAAAGTGATAGGTTGGGATTGGGATGGGAGAGACAAAACACCCAAGAAGAAATCAATGACATGGGATCAGTGGAACTATGTGACAGGCAAGGGAACAAACAGAAGAGATAAAAAAAGACATAAACCATCAATAATCCCTCAGTAGAATGAAATCAAGTGTTAGAAAATGTGTTGATTTTGAACCTGCCCTCTCCATCTGTGGGAATGGCGGCATGGGGCAAAATCCAGACAGTGCAATTCGCACTGATGAGTTCCGAGTTTCAATCTTACTGGTTGGCCCATCGAGTCTGCACCGACCACAATCCCATCCAGGCCCTATCCCCACAAGCCCATGCATTTGCCCTAGCTAATCCCCCAACACTAAGGGGCAATTTAGCATGGCCAGTCCTAACCTGCACATCTTTGGACAGTAGGAGGAAACCGGAGTGTGGAAGAAATCCACACTGACATGGGAAGAACATGCAAACTCCACACAGACAGTGACCCGAGCCAGGAATTGAACTTGGGTCCCTGGTGCTGTAGGGCAGCAATGCTAACCACCGTGCCAACCTAGTTGACAAGCATTCTGTCCAGGACTTCTCCCCTCACCAGATATTCAGAAGGTGACAGAGTGGCAACCTGCCAGCACACGCCTTCACCTCCAAGGAGGAGCGGGGGGGGGTGCAGTGCGTCAGAGCTAAGTGCTCAGGCAGTTATCACGAGCCTCAGTGTGCACCGCTCAGGGTGCACCAGAGAGCATTCGGGCAGGGTGGGGTCCCAGAATCATCATTTCAGGGAGCAGAATTGGGAGGGGTCACTTGCAAACTTTACCTTCCATTCATGTCAGGTTGCTCCTTGCTTTAAAGGAGTTGTAAAGGCTGCTGTGCAGGCAGTGGTTCCCATGTCCTCCTTCCTGAGTTCCTGTCCATATAGTAAGAAGTCTCACAACACCAGGTTAAAGCCCAACCAGTTTATTTGATAGTAAACCCACAAGCTTTCGGAAATGCTGTTCCTTCGTCAAGTGTGTGGAAGTTTCTGATCAGAGAAGGGCATATTAAGGCACACACAGTTTACAGAATACTGATTAGAATGCAAGTCTTTACAGCTAACCTGCTATTCAAGTCTTAAAGATGCAGACAATGTGAGTGGAGATAGCATTAGGCACAGTTAAGGCACAGTCCAGACAGGACAGTAAGTGAGATTTTGCAAACCCAGGCAAAAGTCATCAGGGTTACAGATAGTGCAACATGAACCCAAGATCCCGGTTGAGGCCTTGCTCACATGTGCGGAACTTGGTTATCAGTCTGTGCTCAGCGACTGCGCTGTTGTGTGTCGTGAAGGCCGCCTTGGAGAACGCTTATCCGAAGATCAGAGGCCGAATGCCCGTGAGTGCTGAAGTGTTCGCTAACAGGAAGGGAACAGTCTTGCCTGGTGATTGTTGAACGATGTTCATTCATCCGTTGTTGTAGCGTCTGCATGGTCTCCCCAATGTACCATGCTTCGGGACATCCTTCCCTGAAGCGTATTAGGTAGACAACGTTGGCCGAGTTGCAAGAGTATGTGCCGTGTATCTGGTGGATGGTGTTCTCATGTGTGATGATGTCATCCATGTCAATGATCCGGCATGTCTTGCAGAGGTTGCTGTGGCAGGATTGTATGGTGTTGTGGTCACTGTTCTCCTGAAGGCTGGGTAGCTTGCCGCGAACAATGGTCTGTTTGAGGTTGTGCGGTTGTTTGAAGGCAAGAAGTGGGGGTGTGGGGATGACTCTGGCGAGATGTCCATCTTCATCAATGATATGTTGAAGACTCCAGAGAAGATGTCATAGCTTCTCCGCTCCGGGGAAGTACTGGATGACGAAGGGTACTCTGTCCACCGTGTCCCATGTTTGTCTTCTGAGGAGGTCGGTGCGGTTTTTCGCTGTGGCACGTCGTATTGGGCAATGGGACCCTGTGCGAGAACCTCTCCGGTTACATCGAGGGCATTCTGAAACCCATTGTATAAAGAACCCCCAGCTTTTGTCGCGACACTACGGACTTCCTACGGAAACTCAGCACACATGGAGCAGTTGAACCAGGTGCACTCCTCGTCACAATGGATGTCTCGGCACTCTATACCAACATCCCCTATGATGATGGCATTGCTGCAACTGCCTCAGTACTCAACGCCGACAACTGCCAATTTCCAGATGCAATTTTACAACTCATCTGCTTCATCCTGGACCACAATGTCTTCACCTTCAACAACCAGTTCTTTGTCCAGACACACGGAACAGCCACGGGGACCAAATTCGTACCTCAATATGCCAACATCTTCATGCACAGGTCCGAACAAGACTTCTTCACTGCACAGGACCTTCAACTGATGCTATACACTAGGTACATTGATGACATTTTCTTCCTTTGGACTCATGGTGAACAATCACTGAAACAACTATGTGATGACACCAACAAGTTCCATCCCACCATCAGACTGACCATGGACTATTCTCTGGAATCGGTTGCATTCTTGGACACATGCATCTCCATCAAGGATGGTCACCTCAGCACCTCACTGTACCGCAAGCTCATAGATAACCTCACGATGCTCCACTTCTCCTGCTTCCACCCTAAACGCATTAAAGAAGCCATCCCCTATGGACAAGATTTACAGCTGAAAACTAAATATCATTGATGATAATGTCATTCCAGAGTACTGTTGATGGTTAAGTGGTCAAGTTCATCAATTTAAATTTCCATGGTTAAAAAAAGTTTTCATATTTAATGTTGGAAATTCTTTAGCAATTAAAGTGATTTCAGAGATATGAAAGTTAGCAATTTTGGACTGTTACAGTAACTGCATCTGCCATGTAGCATGTAATAATGTTGCATTACCACTCGGGGTCAGTAGTACTTCAGGAATAGTGTCACCGGATGCCTGACAAATTCACAGTATAAATTGATGGTAGGTTGGGATATAATTAGATATTGACAGATGGTATCCTTATTATACAACACCAAATGACACTGCAAATTTCTGTGACTGGAGCTGCCAAGCAATTAACTTCTTTTCTTCAAAAAATTAATTTGTAGATTGAACCATGCTACTTGTAATGAAAAAAATCATAATTCACTTTGTCATAGACATCAAATTTACTACAAATATATAAAATTTGCAGCGAGAATACTTTCAGGGTTTGAAGGAAGAAGAGCACAAATCAACATGAACAGTTCAGGTTAGAAAGATATCAAAAGAGAAAATGCTGGAAAATCTCAGCAAGAAAAGAGCTGATGTTTCGAATCCAGATGAACCTTTGTCAAAGCCCATTTGCTTTTATCCAAACTAGAAAGATTTTTGACTTCTTGCGAGGACAATGCAGCGAATATTCAATAAAATTAATCAACCACAGACAACAATATCAGTTCAAGATCTGGTCTACGTCCACCAAAGAAAGAAGGCTAAAGGCGAATCTCTGCCGCATTGGTAAAATGTGCTAGGGCCATGGAAGTCTACGTGTCTCGCACTCTTGGTATCCTAAAATAGTACTGAAGGAAGTGGAAAGCTGAAAGTGCTGGTCTCTTAGAGTCTAAAAATACCGCACAAAATCGGGATTCATTTTTCTCTCGTTTTGCATGGGGGAAGAGAGAGAGAGAGAGTGAGAGAGAATATGCAAGTACTGTGTACAGAAGGTACTTCCCTCAAATTTCCTTTCTTTCTCCTTCAGGCATTTTACTGAGGCGATCTGTGCCGAACTCTTACAGGTCCCCCAAACTGATCACCAAACAAGTTCTATTTTCAGAAACAACACTTGTGGGAACGTGGAGCAAATTGCACAAGGATACGTTAGGTTTCCAATGTCAACCTCCCAGGGTGCAACATAGTATTAAAGGGACCGTAAGCGTTCCCCGTGTACATTTGGATATTGCCTCAGATCCAAATGGCTGTGATAATAAGTAAACTGACGTTTGTTTACATGGATCATAAGCATATCACATTTCACAAACATCCGCTTTGAGTCCACCCGTCGTCATTCACTGCCACCAGTCCTGACAAGTCAGGTGAATCCAAAAGTCGGCACAGAAATCGGGCAGTAAATCTTAATACACCTCTCCAAGTTGGATTTTTGTCTTTCACGGGTAGTCACGATCAATACTCAAAATAATCCACGCTTGTTGAGCCAGAATGATTGCAGTCAGTGTCGAGCTATGGGATGCATTGGCAACCCAAACAGGATTCTGTTTGCCTTCAGAGAGACATCATTTCCTTTTAGATCCATTTTAGATATGCCACCTAATATTTAAAGGAAACATTAAACACCTGAATAAATTAAATTGAAAGGTCAACCAGACTTCAATGACGAGATGATTTTACAGGATAACATTTTTTTTATCAAATAATGAATGTTCTAGTCATAGTTTACAACACTTCATTAATTACTCAATACCACAGAATTATAGCTTTGCAAGATAAAGATAAGGTTGGAGCGTAAAAATCACTGCTGGTCCGAAGACATTCATGTGATATTCCTCAGCCCTAGTTTATTGCATGTGTTAAACCAGTTGTTTCAAATGGGGTTAATCTCTAATTATAAAGGACTGAAGACTGTCAAGAAAGCCATATTAAATAGAAATTCACTGATATCATCAACAGGAATTTCAATTTAGATTTCCATGAAGAAACTACTTGCACTTTTACATGGCATACGTGCCATCCCAGTGATTCAGTAGGTAAAGACATTGCCTGCTGTTGTGTTGGACAACGCAGGCCATATCTGTCCCAGGTTTGATTTGGGGTTAGTTCTGTGGTAGCACAATAGGATTGCATGGTGGCACAGTGGTTAGCACTGCTGCCTCACAGCACCAGGGACCCAAGTTTGATTCCCAGCTTGGGTCACTGTTTGTGTGGAGTTTGCACGTTCTCTCCATGTCTGCATGGGTTTCCTCTGGCTACTCTGGTTTCCTCCCACAGTCTAAAAGACATGCTGGTTAAAGTTTAAACTTTATTTATCAATGTCACAGAAAGGCTTACATTAACTGCAATGAAGTTACTGTGAATATTGCCTAGTCATCATACTCCTCCACCTGTTTTCGGTACACTGAGGGAGAATTTAGCATGGCCAATGCACCAACCAACATATCTTTCAGACCATGAGAGGAAACTGGAGCACTCAGAGGAAACCCACGCAGACATGGGGAGAACATGCAGACTCTGCACAGACAGTGACCCAAGCTGGGTACCTGGCACTGTGAGGCAGCAGCGCTAACCATTGTGCCACCATACTGCCCTAAGTGCACTGGTCGTGTTAAATTTTCCCTCAGTGTACCTGGACAGGCGCCAGAGTGTGGCAACTAGGGGATTTTCACAGTAACTTCATTGCAGTGTTAATGTAAGCCTATTTCTGACACTAATAAATAAACTTTATAATTTTCTCAGCTGTTCTGAGCCACAACAGCTTTTAGTTTCAGTGTCCATCAGTTGAGAGGAAGGGTAAACGGCCAGGATTTCTTCACCTGATCGTTTCTCACTCCAGAAAGAGATGCGCAGGTCTCAATTCCGTGAGGCAGTGTGAAAAGGGCGATAGCAAAGCAACAACAGCCAGGTTTACAGCTCTCCTCATTGTTGACCTACTGAGTTGGAGTAAAAATCGGGAGAGATTTGTAGCTGGCAGCTGACTTCCCATCACCCGTTTCACAATGTTTATGGAATTGAGATTTATTCCTCTGGTGTGTGGGTGTCTGGTAAGGGCAGAATCAAGCTGTTCTTCTTCGTAAAGAATGACCACTTGGGCAAAGGACATGAGGGTGGCTACGAAAATGTAAACTAGCATTTGAGTGTGCCTTCAGGAAAGAGAAGTGTAATCCAAAATGTGCAAGTGCCTTCAGGAGAGACAAATAAAAAAATGCAGAGAAATAGAGGGGAAGATGGAGTCTTGTTCTCAAAAAAGCGGCACACTTTTATTTAGTTCTTATTTTCACCACTCTTTTGGGGGAGGGGAAACACACCAATTCTTCTAAGGAGGAAGCATGTATTGAAAAGCAGTTTGCACTTTACTTCCTCATCCACGTAAATTGGTAAAATGTGAGACGGGGGGGGGGGGGGTGGTGGCAGTTCATTTTCATCGTAATGTAAAAGGTTTCCTACAGGAGAGTTTGTCAACCACTCTCTTTTTGGAACAAACCAGGCATTATTTGCATACATTTCAGTCATGGGATAAATTAAATAATGTGGATTATTTATCTGCATTCTTAAACTGTACCGCTAGAAATAACAAGACATCTTCAATCGGTTAAGGTATTCTGCTTTATTCAATCGTCATGGTAAAAGCTAAGAACAGTGATAATAGGTGGGCAAGGTTGAATCCACAACGGCAGACGATACCAGCCACCGACTCTCTCAGACTGATTACTCTGTCTTCAATGGTTTGACCTTCTGTGGCCCTGCAGTAATAAACCCAGCTCTTAAACTCAATTGATAGCAACATGCTGTGAGAGCCTTGGAGGTACATTTTGTCAAAATATACCCTTGTAGCCTTGAGAGAGTTTCAGTAAATAAACCATTCGCATCAAACAAGTGGGTTTTTTTCTGTTGCAGTTGCTATGGTGATATTCCTGACATGTTTTGTGTCATTTAAAATGATAAATAGAGTTTAAAAACATTAATTTGCAAGCACAAGTTAATGGTACACTCAAGTATCAGTGCTCGTGCACGACCTCTGGCAGTTACTGTCACCGCGTCTTAGAGGAGGAAGGCTCTCCCAGATTGCTCAGTGGGTGAGTGTAGTTCATTGACGTGTTGCTGAACCGCACCAGCCAGGAAACCAAGGTAGAATCCCAATTCGGGACTTTCCACTGCTGCACTGTGGTTTCTGTGTACAACAGAAAGTATTGTCACAATTCATAATAGTTTCTTCGACAGCACCTCCCTTCCCGATGCCTCATGCCACTGGGAATCAATTGTGTTTACTTTGACACTATCCTAACTCGGACACCTAAAACAAACTTCCGTCAAGACGGGGTGTGAGTTATATTGGTAAATGCAGCCTACTGGCCCTTACATTCTAATGTCTCAGCCTCATTGGAAATCAGGCAGTGAGCTTCAGATTTTGAGAACTGAAAATCCGACCGCCCTCCCCCTCACCAAATCGAGCCACCAGGGGAGAGTAAATGGAGCGAGGAGGTTCACAGGGTTTGGGGGAATGTGTGGCCTACCCAAAGGACAAGAGTATTATTATGGAACCATTGACGTAATTCCTGCTCCTCCTGGCCTTCAAATGATTCCTCCCCCAAAAACATGCCCTGGCCACGTTTTAAGCTCTGGTTGGGGGGGTTGGTGTTGGGGGGCAGGGAGGTGTCATCAAAATAATGGAACATGTACTTGAGCACTTGCAGAGGAATTGCAATCGGTGTCCTTACCGTTGTGTGCCCCGGATTTGTGAGCTGTTTCCCATCTGTTTAATGTTCTCTGGAGAGAAAGTCAATTCTCAAACTTCTTCTGTAATGTTCTGAGAGAAAATCCTCTGGTAACATCCTGAAATCATGAATCTGACCATTTCTCTGAGTTAGCTCGTTGATATAGGGTGCAATTATTCTGCAACCTCTGTTATAGGCAACCACGTTTCCTCACCTGATAACTCATGAAATGCTCACAACAAGAAACAAGTTTCCACAATATGAAGGGGAAGTATCCTCGTGAAGACTAGTCAATGAACGATGTGCTTCCGACATATTTTTAGAGACAAGTGATTGCTACAATTTGCCAGCAACCTCACTGTAACAAAAGCAACGCAAAATGTTCTTCCTCCCTCCCCGAAAGCTGTTTGTCTTGGGATCAGTTAAGTGGTAACTGCAGCTCTGTCCAAGTGGTTTGCAGTGCAGCGGGGACACATGATTGTGAATTAGAAAATGTGAAACTGCTGAGCTGACAATCTCTCAGAGTCTGGAGGAGCCGCTCCGGTGTCAGAGGCAGCCGAGGGCCTCCATGGCTGAGAGTGCCGTGTGTGAGTGTTTGTGGGGGCGGGGGGGGGATATGGTTCAATCTATGTGTGTGTGTTTGTTGGGGAGTCCATTGTGTATGTGTGCAAGAGGGGTGAGGTTTCAGTGTGCATGTTTGTGCGGTGTGGAAATCCAGTGTGTGTGTTTGGGGGAGGGCGGGGGGGTGGAATTCAGTCTGTGTGTGTGTGATGTGAGGGTTCCCTGTGTGTGTGTGTGTTGGGGGAGTACAAAACCAGTTAAAGTGATTCATGACTTACAAAAGTTGAACACAATTGGCGTCTGTCTCAATTCTATGGCGAACAATCGGTGTTTTTAGTCATGACAGTGAATGATAACGTTAGTTGTTAAATGTTGACACTCTGTGTCTACTCATTTGGAAATGTGCAGCTGAGGAGAGTGGGTCAGAGGAGTGAAATTTACTGAATTCGAGAGAGTTCGTGAAAAACGTTCAGCCTCTCCAACACCCCGCCCACACCATGTACTGACGCCAAAGCAACGCCTCCCAGAGCCAGTCCTCTCTCCACCTCCAGCCCCAACCCCCAGCTCATCCCCAAACTCCAGCTCATCCCCAAACCCCAGCCCAGTCCGAAACCCCAGCTCAGTCCCAACCCCCAGCTCATCCCCAACCCCCAGCTCATCCCCAACCCCCAGCTCATCCCCAACCCCCAGCTCATCCCCAAACTCCAGCTCACCCCAATCCCCAGCTCAGTCCCAATCCCCAGCTCACCCCAATCCCCAGCTCAGTCCCAAACCCCAGCTCACCCCAATCCCCAGCTCAGTCCCAATCCCCAGCTCACCCCCAATCCCCAGCTCGTCCCCAATCCCCAGCTCAGTCCCAATCCCCAGCTCGTCCCCAATCCCCAGCTCGTCCCCAAAACCCAGCTCATCCCCAATCCCCAGCTCGTCCCCAATCCCCAGCTCGTCCCCAATCCCCAGCTCGTCCCCAAACCCCAGCTCGTCCCCAATCCCCAGCTCGTCCCCAAACCCCAGCTCGTCCCCAAACCCCAGCTCGTCCCCAACCCCCAGCTCGTCCCCAACCCCCAGCTCGTCCCCAATCCCCAGCTCGTCCCCAATCCCCAGCTCGTCCCCAATCCCCAGCTCGTCCCCAATCCCCAGCTCGTCCCCAACCCCCAGCTCGTCCCCAACCCCCAGCTCGTCCCCAACCCCCAGCTCGTCCCCAACCCCCAGCTTGTCCCCAAAGCCCAGCTCGTCCCCAATCCCCAACTCAGTCCCAATCCCCAGCTCATCCCCAATCCCCAGCTCATCCCCAATCCCCAGCTCATCCCCAACCCCCAGCTCATCCGCAAACTCCAGCTCATCCCCAACCCCCAGCTCATCCCCAAACTCCACCTCCAGCCCCAAACCCCAGCTCATCCCCAATCCCCAGCTCAGTCCCAATCCCCAGCTCATCCCCAATCCCCAGCTCATCCCCAATCCCCAGCTCATCCCCAATCCCCAGCTCATCCCCAATCCCCAGCTCATCCCCAAAGCCCAGCTCATCCCCAATCCCCAACTCAGTCCCAAACCCCAGCTCAGTCCCAACCCCCAGCTCATCCCCAACCCCCAGCTCATCCCCAATCCCCAGCTCATCCCCAATCCCCAGCTCAGTCCCAATCCCCAGCTCAGTCCCAATCCCCAGCTCAGTCCCAATCCCCAGCTCATCCCCAAACCCCAGCTCATCCCCAAACCCCAGCTCATCCCCAAACCCCAGCTCATCCCCAAACCCCAGCTCATCCCCAATCCCCAGCTCAGTCCCAATCCCCAGCTCATCCGCAAACTCCAGCTCATCCCCAACCCCCAGCTCAGTCCCAATCCCCAGCTCAGTCCCAATCCCCAGCTCATCCCCAATCCCCAGCTCATCCCCAATCCCCAGCTCATCCGCAAACTCCAGCTCATCCCCAACCCCCAGCTCAGTCCCAACCCCCAGCTCATCCCCAAACTCCACCTCCAGCCCCAAACCCCAGCTCATCCCCAAAACCCAGCTCATCCCCAATCCCCAGCTCAGTCCCAATCCCCAGCTCATCCCCAAACTCCAGCTCATCCCCAACCCCCAGCTCATCCGCAAACTCCAGCTCATCCCCAACCCCCAGCTCAGTCCCAACCCCCAGCTCATCCCCATTCCCAGCTCATCCCCATTCCCAGCTCATCCCCATTCCCAGCTCAGTCCCAACCGCCAGCTCATCCCCATTCCCAGCTCAGTCCCAATCCCCAGCTCATCCCAACCCCCAGCTCAGTCCCAACCCCCAGCTCATCCCCAAACTCCCTATCCAGCCCAACCCCCAGCTCAGTCCCAACCCCCAGCTCATCCCCAAACTTACCCTCAGCCCCAAACCCCAGCTCAGCCCCATCCTCAGCTCATCCCCATTCCCAGCTCGGTCCCAACCCCCAGCTCAGTCCCAACCCCCAGCTCATCCCCAAAGCCCAGCTCAGTCCCAACCCCCAGCTCATCCCCATTCCCAGCTCAGTCCCAACCGCCAGCTCAGTCCCAACCCCCAGCTCATCCCCATTCCCAGCTCAGTCCCAACCGCCAGCTCAGTCCCAACCCCCAGCTCATCTCCATTCCCAGCTCAGTCCCAACCCCCAGCTCATCCCCATTCCCAGCTCATCCCCATTCCCAGCTCAGTCCCAATCCCCAGCTCATCCCAACCCCCAGCTCAGTCCCAACCCCCAGCTCATCCCCAAACCCAGCTGATCCCCAAACTCCCCATCCAGCCCAACCCCCAGCTCAGTCCCAACCCCCAGCTCATCCCCAAACTCCAGCTCATCCCCATTCCCAGCTCAGTCCCAACCCCCAGCTCAGCCCCAAACTCCAGCTCAACCCCATCCCCAGCTCAGTCTCATCCCCAGCTCAGCCCCAAACCCCAACTCAACCCCATCCCCAGCTCATTCCCAAACCCCAGCTCAACCCCATCCCCAGCTCAGCCCTATCCCTAGCTCAGCACTATCCCTAGTTCAGCCCCATCCCCAGCTCAGCCCCAAACCCCAGCTCACATCCCCAACTCAGCCCCATCCCGAGCTCAGTCCCAAACTCCAGCTCAACCCCATCCCCAGCTCAGCCCCAAACTCCAGCTCAGTCTCATCCCCAGCTCATTCTCAAACCCCAGCTCAGCCCCATCCCCAGCTCAGCCCTATCCCTAGCTCAGCCCCAAACCCCAGCTCTATCCCTAGCTCAGCCCCAAACCCCAGCTCAGCCCTATCTCCAGTTCCTGTCCCATTCTCCTCACCCCCTTGCTCTGCCCCACCCTGCTGCCTCCAGGCCCATTCACCAGCTCATTCCCAATGCCAGCCACGGCTCGTTCCCAGTCTCACCTTGGCCTAAATGCCAATAAATCCCAGTTCCAGTGCTATCCCAGTTCCAGCTCATTCACAATCTAAGTCTTTGATGCCAGACAAGGTGCAGACTAAAATGTCATCAATGGCAGAACAGACAAAGGAAGACTGCACATCTCACCAACTACAAAGATGGAAGAAGGCTGTGGCGGTATGGTGGTTCAACATGTCACTGAAATCTGATCGCCAAACCATCACAATAATGTGGAGTGAACAGTGGTGTTGCCCCTAGGATCACACATGCAAGGTGAAATAACAATTTGTCAGCAAGCTCTCACAAGCTGATGAAGCAAAGTGGCAGAGAGAAAACAAGAAAGAAAAGGAAACATTCCTGCATTCTGGATCCCATTACCTCATGGGACATGCTTCCCACATGCCCAAAAATCGATGGGTCGGGATTCAGCTTGAAGACCCACGGCAGAAACACGTGACTTTGAGTAGATATCATCCTTGAATCGGGGGGCAGCCTAGAACAGTGTCCTAGACCCAACCCTCTTCAGCTGCTTGATCAACAATCTCCCTTCCATCATAAGGTCAAATGTGGAGATGTTCATTGATGATTGCACATTAGTGACTCCTCAGATACAGAAGCTGTCCATGTCCAATGACCTGGACAATATCCAGGCTTGGGTTGACAACTGACAAGTAACATTTGTGCCACACCAATGCCAGGTAATAACCATCTCCAACAAGAGAGAATCCAACCATCACTCCATATCATTCAATGGCCTTACCATTGCTGAATCCCCCATCATCAACAGCCGAGTGGTTAACACTGACCAGAAACTGAATTGAACTAGTCATATAAATATTGTGGCTAACAATAGGCTAGGAATCCTGTGGCAAATAACTTGCCTCCTGACTCCTCAAGGCTACAAGGCACAAGTCTTAGGGGTGGCACAGTGGTTAGCACTGCTGTCTTACAGCGTCAAGGAGCCAGGTTCAGTTCCAGCCTCGGGTCATTGTCCATGCGGAGTTTGCACATTCTCCATGTGTGTGCATGGGTTCCCTCTGGCTGTTCCGGCTTCCTCCCACTGTCCAAAGATTTGCTGGTTAGGTGGATTGGCCATGCTAATTTGACCTTAGTGTCAGGAGTGCTAGCAGGGTAAATGTGTGGGGTTACAGGAATAGGACCTAGGTGGGATGTGGTCAGTATAGCCTTGATGGGCTGAATGGTTTCCTTCTGTACTATAGGCATTCTATGATTCCATGATACAAGGCACCAAGTTAGGAATGTGGTGGAATACTCTCCACCTGCCTGGACGGGTGCAACTCCAACAACACTTAAGAAGCTTGACACCATCTCGAATAAATCAGCCCACTTAATTGGCAGCCCATGCACAAACATTTATTCTTCCCACTACCAACACAAAGTGGCAGCAGTCTGTCCCATCTACAAGATCCACTGCAGGAACTCCTGCAGGCTCCTTAGACAGCACTTTCCAAACCCACAACCACTGCCACCTGAAAGAACAAGGACAGCAGACACATGAGAACAGCATCACACGGAAGTTCTCTTCCAACCGACTCATCATTCTGACTTGAAAATACGTCACTGTTCCTTCAGTGGCACTGGATCAAACTCTGAAACTCCCATCTCTAACAGCACTGTGGGTATACCTACACAATGTGGAGATGCTGGCGTTGGACTGTGGTAAACACAGTAAGAAGTCTCACAATACCAAGTTAAGGTCCAACAAGTTTATATGATAGTGAACCCACAAGCTTTCACAACTGCTGTTCCTTCGTCAGGTGTCATCTGATGAAGGAACAGTGTTCCGAAAGCTTGTGGGTTTACTATCAGATAAACTTGTTGGACTTTAACCTGGTGTTGTGAGGCTTCTTACTGGGTATACCTACATCACATGGACTGCAGTCATTCAAAAAGGCAGCTCTTCACTGCCTTCTCTCAGGCAATTAGGGATGAGAAATAAATGCCGGCTTAGTCAGAGACACCCACATCCCATGTTTGAATTAAAAAGCTGAGTCCCAGTTCTAGCTCAAGCAAGCTTCGCCCACCTGTAAATATGACCAACTACCAGACCCTTGTATATTCAGGCAGAAGAACAAAAAGGATTGGGCAGCGGGTGGCAGGACTGTTGTATTTCGTTGTTGACACATTCAGCTATTGGTCTTCAACATTTACCCACCGTTGTAACTTTCTTTTGAGAAATAAAATTGCTTCAAAAAAAGTCTGAGAATTCATCTCTAACAGATCTACATGTCAGTAACATTTGCAATTTTAGAAATTATACCAGGAAAATGCAACAACAGCCACCTGTTTTTCCAGCATAACAATGGTATTCGATCACTGAGTTTTCTGTTGTGATCTGCCATGTCCCATTTCTCCAGAAATGTACTGGACAACATGATGGCTCCATGGCATTTCATTGCAGGAACTCAAGTGTGAATTTCAGGTATAAATGGGCAAGCTTAGTTGTGTCAAATATTAAATGCCCAAATCAACAGCACTTAGGAACTTCTCCGTTTTTACTTTTGTGTATATTTGCCACCTTTGATTGGAGATATTCCTGGAGGTTTGCTTGCATGACATTTCACCAAGTGACACTTAATCATTTGACATCAATCCCATGACATCTGGTCACATGAACTTGATCAAATGGCACTTGCAAATGTTATTGTGCTTATCGTACAAAGGTTGCGTCCCTGTATTTGAACATCTTTGCTCAACCGTACACCAGAAGCTATTATACAGAAAGCTCCAAGAACTAGGAGAAATAACGTTATGTTTACAACATTTTAAAATTATTTCATGGGATGTATGCAAGGCTAACTAGACCAGCATTTATTGCCTGTTTGTCCTTCAGAAGGTGGTGGTGAGCGACCTTCCTGAACAGCTGCAGACTATGTGGTGTAGGTACACCCACAGTGCTTTTAGGGAGAGAGTTTTGGAAACTTGACCCTTAATGTATAAAATGTAATAATGTAGGAAATGCAGCAGATGATTTGCACTCACTGATCTCCTACAAACTGCAATTAAATAAATGATACAAGTATGTGCTTTAGATATTGGTTGAGGGTAAGTGTTGCCTAGGACACCGGGGAACTGCCCAGCTCTGAATCATGCTTTTTAATGTTATTCTATGGGATCTGTTATGTTTATCTGAGAGATAGGAAGGAGCTTAGCTTCATGTCTCATCCAAAAAATTCCATTTGCTTTTTACCTTCTGCATCTGCATGCCAGTTTTCTGTGACTCGTGCACGAGGACACCTAGATCCCACAACACCGAAGCACCCCAAAGTCTCTTTCCATTTGGATAATTAGTTGCCTTTCCATTTTCCGACCAAATTGGATAACCTCACATTTTTCCGTGTTAAACTCCACCTGCCACATTCTGATCGCTGGCCTCCCTAATCAATCACTGCCCCAATATCTCTTCCTTAGCCAATGGCCGAAAGCCCCCCAGGCTGATTGCCACCCCGATACCCACCCCCCCCCATCCGATTGCCATCCTGACCAATCCCGAATGGAGAATACCCCTTGCCTCCCCGTCATTTTCCCGCTCCATTGTGGCCCTGTCCCATCATGGTCCCACCCTTCCAATTGGTACCTCCCCTTGACACTGCCCAGTGCCTGGTAGATACTATGAGGGTACCAGTGCCAAGGCACCCAGTAGTCAGTGCTAGGATGCCAGGCTGTCAGAGTCAGGTTGGTACTTCAAGTTAGCAATTACTTACCAATCAACAAGTGGACAAGTAACTGCCCTGATCCATGCAATTGAGTAAGCCATGCCTCTTTTACCTGCTAAACTGCTAAAAAATTCCTTTATATATTCAGTGTTATGTATGGTAATTGGGTTAACTTAACTACTGTAATTTAATTTGTGTTAGGCACCATATTTCAATTTGAATAAGGTGCTGTAAAACATTGATGCAGTATCTGTTTCCTCATTACCTGATCAAACCATCAATAGCAAGAGAGATTCAGGTTCTGATAATTGATAATATGACCGATAATTAGTACAGCAGCAGTGAAATGTTACGACTCAGTATATCAATGCTATAGCTTTCTGAATGCTTGCATTGCTTCAAGATGCAGTGAGGGGGTTATAAAACCGAATGACCTCAAACAGCTGGTCTCATATTTATAAAGAATTTATTGCACACTTTAATACCAAAAGCTTTTGTATGTTTTCACATGTGTTCATTCTTTTAACGTTGAAAATGTGCAGCAAATTACTTGTAGATTTTGTACCAGATGCTCGAAGTGTCTTCAAGTACACATAATTTACATGAGCCTGACTCCACAAACTTAGTGGCATGAAACTGCCAACTCCAAACTGAGTTCAAAAAAGAAATCAGCCCAAAGCCACTTGCCAAGGAATCACCGGCGCCCTGCTTACACATACCAAACTGAACACAACTTTCACACCTACAACCTCTCCTTTTCTTTCTTCAATTTACTGACTCCTGCTAGGTAATATGGACAGGTTAACTTATATTACCTTGCCTTTATGTGTGAGTGCAGACAACGTTGATAAGATATTCAGACTGTATTGTCCTCACCCAGAGTCCATGCTGTAGCAGAAGCCATTAGATAGCTTTCAGGAAGGGAACTCTAGAAGACTTTCCCCTAACTGGCCAAAGAATGCTAAAACCTATTGTAGCTGCTACCTCAGCAGGGATCAGTTGACTTGACAAGCCAGGGCTTAATAGATTGATTATGACGGTAAGTTGCATAAAAACAGCAGTATCCCCCTTGGGTTGAGAAGATAGAGGGGTGAACTAAATGAGGCATTTAAAATTAGAAAAAAAGGATTTGGTAAAGTAGGTCCTCCAAAAGGCTTTGGCTAGTAAGACAATTGAAATTGTCAAAACTGGGGATTGATAGATTTTTGTTGGGTCAAAGGATATGAAGCAAAGCTAGATAAATATGGTTGAGGGTTAGATCAGCCATAGTCTAGCCAACTGGTGGAATAAGCTTGAGAGACTGTTTCAGTGTTTCATCATAGTTGGTGTTAAGCTGCATCACATAGGCGAAGTGATAATTTTACACATGCGAACAGGAAGATGTTTCTGTACATATTATACCTTTTCTGTATACCTTTGTTAAAATTGAAATAAGGTATTCAGTGGAACAGTGATGTATTGTGCTAGAATACTACTATACAACCATAGAACATAAGAAATACAAGCAAGTGTAGGCCAAATAGTCCATTGAGCCTGTCCACCATTCAATCTTTGGTTTCAACTTTCTGTTGCTTTCCATAGCCTTGATTCTTTGAGAGATCAAATATCTGTCCATCACTGCACCACAGAATTGAGGTTATTTGATCAGTTTCTCTACATTGCTCCATTCTAGATTCAGTCATGATACCAAGGGGTTGGTGCAAGTTGAGGCAAGAGCTCTTTTCTAAGAAGAAAGGAAAGTTGTTAAATTTTTATCAAGACCTCCCCAGTCAATAACTGACCTTTCTGGCTGATCGCTGACCTCTCTGGCTGATCGCTGGCCTCCCTAGTCGATCACCACCACAATACCTACCACCCCTGCCCCCCCACAGCCAATTGCCAACCCTATAACCTCTCAGGCCGATTGCCAGTCTAATAAGCTCACCATCCCCACCTCCAACTGATTGCTGCCCCAGCTAATCCCCGATCTGTCATTTTCCTGCTCCATCATGGCCCCACCCTGTCACAGCCGCACCCCTCCCAGTGCCTGGTGGGCACCACCGGAGTGCCAGTCTGGCAGTGCCAAGGTGCCCAAGGGGCACTGCCCAACCTTGCCCCCGACCACTCAGGAGGTCTCAACAACCTCTGGCCCCACCAGCAAGGCCATCATGTTTGGTCCTCATTGCTAGGCCGCTAAGGTAAGCGAGCTTGAATAATTGCAGCTTGAGCTCACTAATAATATTTAAATTATCAAATAAATATTAAAATCAGCCTTGCGTCTCTCCTGGATGTGAGGCTATTTATGCCAGCAAACCGTGGCCAGTAAGATCACGAGAAGTGATGCTGGTTTTGCACCTCTTGCACAATTTTACTAGTTTGTAAAGTTGCCACTTGTATCTAGATGGCAGAAAAGAGTCTACTCTGCCAACTCTTGTCTTCTCAACACTCAGACAGAAAATGTTCCGGCACAGGAGATAGAAAATGCTTCAAGAACACTCGGAAGTTCTCGTTTGAAGTATGGCAGCATTAAGATTAATGACTGAGCAAACATTGCTATCAATCATTCAAAATGGTGACAACTTCTTCATCAAGCTGCATCATGCTTCGACTCCCAACATCTTAATGATAATGCAGAACAAAGACAGAGAAGGAAAGAAAATTAAGCAAATCCTGCATTCTGGATCCCACTATTCCATGGAACATCCTGCTCAATGTGCCCAAAGATCTCTGGGTCAAAAATCACCCCATTCAGTCACATGAAGGCCCATGGCAGAAACTCATGATCCGAGAGACTGTCGACAACAGGTTTCCTAAAGGCAATTGATCAAAGCGCAACAGCAAAATTGCAGTTAGTTTTTCAGAAAAGATAGCCCATCAACAACCTGGAGCTGCCTGCATTCCCACACAGACAATATTGGAAGTCACTCCCACCCACCTCTCCCCCCAGCCCACCTCTACCCCACCCCCTCCGCTCCTCAGGAGTTAACATGGATGGATAACATTCATTCCAGTCTCTTCATAGAAATGATCATGATCTAGGTTTTGGGAGAGGGTAAATGCTGGAGCATGCTAACGATCAGAATGTTATCCTGCTGCAGTTCTGCAGCCAGAGCAGAATTTCTGGTCCAGTGTTTTTAACGGATTTTGTTAATACTAGCAGATTGCCGATGCTATTGCTTGTCAGTGTTGTTCTATTTTGGGAGGAATGTCATAAAAATGGATAAAACTTGTATTGCATCTTATTACATACTCAGGATACTCCAAAATATTTCCCAATCAATGAATTTTCTTTTGAAATCCAGTTAGTTTTATATAGGCAAATGCATGTGGTATTATGACATAATATTTCAACATAATGAGGTGTAAATGCAGGATATTTTACAAATCAAAATAAAGGGAAGAGTGTTCAAGCAGATCTAAATTTGGAAAGAATATTAATGAGAGATTTGCTGTAGGGAGTGATTCTTAAGATGTTTGAGCAATCGATAGATTGTTTACTAATGTTACAAATTCACATTATCTGTGACAGAAAGGTGTGTTCATATTAATGCTTAATATATTACCAAGGGGTCTAACGAACATTCTCACAGCATGTCAAAGTCTATTTTGTTTATAAAGAACTGGAGCTATATATCATGAAATAGACAACAAATTATTGTACTGCTATAGAGAACTCTACTTAATTTGTACTATCCATTTAAAGTCCAAATGTAAATAACCAAATACTAAGGTCCATTACAGTTTGATATTTTCCTTTTCAATTATTATTTTATGATGATGTTTGATCAATAGGACATTTTTATTGGTATTTATTAATATGATATTTGAGACAACAGCATACAATTTTGACAGACATGTATGACACTTTCAAATGTAACATTTTGAGGTATGATGAGTGTGTTTGTACCTATTAGCCATTAGACTTTGAACATATACAGCAATAATTTCATTTATGTGGAATATATAACGTCCTCCTGGTTTTTTTTGAATATTACAGTAAATCCCCTCACATCAATCGAATGTTTGGAAAGGAAATACGTAACTATACTATGATAGGTATGCTGAACTAAAGGTATTTTATTTATTTGGTTATTAATGATGAATGTGATGTTATTATCAGGGACAGCACTATTTTACAGGCTATATTAATCAGGAGTTTCTATGTTGAAAGTCTACTAGACACAACTTGTTACAGATTAATTTCTTGGGTCTTATCATTATGATTTACAAATGGATGAAAGGATGTCATGGTGACCAATGAACATTGAATGATCTTTGGCTTCTGTCTGTCTCAATTTGCCAAGGAATGCCAAACCTTGCAGCTTACACTGATTACTTCACAGAAGGTTAGCAATAGATACCATTGATCTCCACTTTCTTTTCAAAGTTACCTTTTGAATGCAGGATGTTAAAACAAAATCTAAATGAAGCATTAAGTTTGGTGCCACTAAAGATTAGGAGTGATATGGTAAATCAAGAAGTAGTGGGCTGCAGACATTAATCTTCGATTTTAAAAGCCTGGAGATGGTAGGAAATATGGAAAATGGGATCATCCTTCACAGTTTTGAAGAAAACAATTAGAACAGGAGATAGTTTTTAGTCTTGATTCCAACCTATCTTAAATAATACTTGCTGAAAGTGTAGCCAGTGAGAAATCTCTTATCCATATTTCTCGCAAGAGTTTACATTCCCAGTAGTGGCCAGGATAAATGTTGTGAAACGTCTGTTTTATTTTCACTGTTGTCTTCCAGATGTATTCTTGATTTGCATTTAGTTATATAAAAAGGGAAAATTATGGAATAGAAATTTAATCAAGGTCTGTACAATAGTTGAATGTGTCATATATTGTCCATTCATTCATGTGTACTCTGTCTGACGGCAGGTCCTTACCTGCTGATATTTCACAAGAACTGTTTTCTTGACAACTTTTGTCAGTGGTGGTTTTCCATTGTCCTCCATAATTAGGGCCAGGGCAAGAACGCGGGTCCCAAATCTACCTCTGTCAGGATGGGAATTGAACCCCTGCTTTTGGCATTGTTCTGACCCACGTACAAGCAATCTCGCCCACAGCTAACTGCATCCTCAAATTGGCTCTAAAAGCTTCATTAATAGTCCAACACAATATAACACCAGCTATACAACACACCTCTTTCACAAGTTCCGACTCAGCTAATCTATTGAGCTAGATTAGCGACAACAAATGCACATTATAATGAAAGGCATAGGTCATGAATGATTTTGCAAACAAGATCGTAAACTATCCAGGTGTGAGAAACGGCGGGTTTACTCTGCATTGCATTGCAACACCCTATTTATAACATGTGCAAACATATTCTAAGCTATATACAATTGGAATCCAAATGCATCAAAGTTTTACACTTTTTAAAGCTGGCTGATATTGCTGGAAATGCATGTTGATAGCTGCAATATATGGTGACAGTGCTAATTTTATTCCGGTACTCCCAGTAATTCAAAGAACAAAGAACAACACAGCACGGGAAACAGACCCTTCGGCCCAATGAGCCTGCACCACCATTTTAACATTGAGTCCCCTCTCCACCCATGACCCTTGTCTATGCTAATGGCATTCCACATTGAGGGAAGGCTAATTTAGGGACAATTTGTTACACCAATCAGCCTAAGAGCACATCTTTGGAGTGTGGGAGGAAACCGGAGCACCCGGAGAAAACCCATGCAAGCACGGGGAGCATGCGCAAACTCCCGCAGACACTGGCCCAAATCCATGTATCTGCACAGCGAACAGTAATAGTCACTGAACTGTCATGATGCCAGTATCTGGACCAGTTTAAGCGTACACTAACGACGTGAAGTACTAGGCTACTCTCGAAACATCCAAGAGCAGCCTTCGTACGACCCATCGTGTGTATGCCTCTTGTTGGACACCAAGGTGGACTGAAGCATCTGGGGATTAAAAGAGAAAAACATCAATACCATGCACATCCTTATACAAACATTCAAGGGAATCCCCAGAAGCTCGAAAGTAAAACAAGTGAGCCAGAAAATATGTTGGAAGGTCCATAGGAATCAATTGATTCCCAGGGTTGTCCCAAGGCTCCTGAACCTTATTTAAAACAGTCTCCTATATCCTTCCATCTCCATCCCACTCATGTGCCTATCTAAGTTACTCTTAAACAACTCCAGTGTGCCTGCCTCCACCACCTTGCTTGGCAGAGCATTCCATACCCCAACTACCCTCTGTGTGAAAAACCTCCCTCAAACATCCGAATTATACCTCGCCCCCCTCAGCCTAAGCCCATGGCCCCTCGTAACGTGCGTTTCCAATCTAGGAAAAAGCTTACCACTGTTTATCTATACCCTTCATAATCTTATATACGTCTATTAGATCTCCCCTCAGTCTCCATCTTTCTAGGGAAAACAGCCCCAATTTGCCCAATCTTTCCTCATAACCCTGTCCTTTCATACCAGGCAGCATCCTGGTAAACCTCCTCTGCACTCTCTCCAGGGTCTCCACGTCTTTCCGGTAGTAAGGTGACCAGAACTGGACGCAGTACTCCAAATACGGCCTAACCAACGTTCTATACAACTGCAACATTAGATCCCAGCCCGATTTCACAATTTCTTTTTACATGAAATATGAAATGAGTTTTCCTAGCCCAACATCTTTGCATTGTCCTCAGCCCAAATTCTTCACCACCATACCAGAATCATAAAATCCCTACAGTGCAGCAGGAGGCCATTAGACCCATCAAGCCTGCACTGACAACAATCCCACCCAGACCCAATCTTCATAACTCCACATATTTACCCTGCTAGAACATCTGACCCTCAGAGGCAATTTTGCATAGTCAGTCAACCTAACCTGCACATTTTTGGAGTGTGGGAGGAAACCGGAGCACACGGAGGAAATGTACGCAGACACGGGGATAACGTGCAAACTCCACACAGACAGTGACCTGAGTCTGGAATTGAACCAGGTTCCAGGCACAGTGAGGCAGCAGTGCTAACCCTTGTGCCACCATGCCGCTGAAGACCACAGGAAAACCTTGGCTGTCTCCCAGCAGGTTCTGGGATGTGGGACTCATCTTGATGGGCACTCCATTGCGGCAACAATGACCGCCCCACAGTAATGGCACTGCTGATACATCACAATCCACCTCCACCATCCCGCCATCCCACCCCCCCCCCCCCCCCCCACCCCGCCCCCCAACTCACCCAACCCAGCCCCCTCATCCCATCTTGATTGTTGGGTCTGCCTGCCAGTCTCCTGCTTTCCCCAATCAATCTCACTTCAATTCAAGAGCATCCCGCCATTGAACTGCCTTCTCCCTGGTGATGCAGCCTCACTAATGGCCATTATTAGCCATGGTTTGCTTAGACTGATGAACTGCCAGCCACCTGCGATGGACTGGATGCTTTTGGGAGTGGATAACCATCTTTAATTGGATGACGGCCCCAGTGGCAACCCCTTAACTGGCTGCCACCAGTAGAATGCTGTCCCATGGTCCCATTGCCTGCTAGAGCAGTGTTGGTTCCCACTTCCAGTCCCAGAGACAGGAGTTGACCATCAACAAGAAAAGTCAGCAAAAGGAAGACTTTTTGGTAGATTTTGTTTGAAAAAATATTAAATTGCCTGAATTTTCTATTTTTTTGAATACTTGTGTATAATAAAGGAACTTGCATAGAAGTAAAATATAAGCTTTTTATCTGTAAATTGAAAAAGCTGATCCTTCCTAAAACAGTTTAATGGTAGCCTCATAGCTCTAGCGACGTGTCCTTAATTAAAATTCTCTTCTCCTTTCATATATTAATTAACACATTATATCCCATTATATTTTCATCTAAAAATAAACTGGTTTTGTATTAAATATCTGTAGCCTTATATTCCATCACACAGGTTCTAGCAAACTAGGCAGAAATCAGATTTACATGATACCATAATGTGTTTTAATCTGTAGTGTCTTTTTACCCAGGTCACACACTTCACTTCAAACACTTTGGGTTGGGAAGCTCTGTTGCAAGATGTGATTTTGCTTACAAGAAGAGGATCATGCATTTATACAGCATGTTTGATGACCTCAGGACATCACAAAGCAGGAAGTGTGGGATGGGGTGGTAGGGGAGGAGGATATAGGGGATGGCACTGGCAGTGGTGCAGTGATATTTGTCACTGGACTAGTAATCCAGAGACCCAGGGTAATGCTCTGGGATCCCAGGTTCGAATCCCATCACAACAGATTGTCAAATTTGAATCCAACAAAAATCTGGAATTAAAAATCTAAAGATGACCAGGAAACTATTGTCAGCAAAAAAAAATCTGTTTCACTGATATCCTTTTCTTATGTGCCAGGTCTGGCCCATGGCCCAGCTTGTCAGCCCTGCAAAGTTGTCCTTACTAACATCTGGGTTTGCCCCGAAATAGTCATACTCATAGAATCATGAGTGTTACACAATGTCCTAGACACCACCATCACCATTCCTGGGTATATCCTGTCCCACTAAGCTTGAGCTGACAAGCAGTGTGTGACGTTCATGCCACACAAATGGCCATCTTCAATAAGCGAGAATCTAACCATCGCCCCTTGACATTCAATGACATTACCATCACTGAATCCCCCACTATCAACATCCTGGGTGTTACCATTGACTAAAAACTAAACTGAAGTAGCCATACAAATAATTTAGCTACAAGAGCAGGATAGAGGCTAGGAAACTTGCAGTGAGTAAGTCACCTCCTGATTTCCCAAACACTGTCCAACATCCACAAGCCACAAGTTAGAAATGTAATGGAATACTCTTCACTTGCCTAGATGCATGCAAATCCAACAATACGCAAGAAGCTTGATACCATCTAGGACAAAGCGGGCCAATCCACAAACACTCACTCCCTTCACAATCACATACAGTGGCATCAGCGCATACCATCTACAAGATGCACTGCAGAATTCACCAAGGCTCAATTGATAGCACCTTCTAAGTCCAAGATCTCTACCATCTGAAAGGACAACAGCAGCAGATATATGGGAACACCACCACCAGAAAGTTCCCATCCAAGCCACTCACCACCCTGACTTGGAAATATATCACTGTTCCTTTAGTTTCGCTGGGTCAAATTGCTGGAACTCCCTCTCTAACAGCACTGACTCCATACGAACTGTGGTGGTTCAAAAAGGCTGCTCAGCATTAACTTCTCAAAAGCAATTAGGGATGGGCAATAAATGCTTCCCTAGCCAGTGACACCCACATCAGTATGGTCACTGTTATAATACAGAAAATGAAGCAGGCAACTTGCAAGCAGCAAAATATCACAAATAGCAAGGAGATAATGACTATATTATCTGTTATGATGTTTTAAGATGAACATTGGTCAGAACTACTGGAAGAATTACTTTCTGAACATTGCTGTGGGTTATTTTACATCCAATTGGAGATTAGATGGGCCCTCAATATAATATCTCATTCAAAAGATGACACCTGCAACAGCAGTCACAGAATACTGCACTACGGTCAATTTAGGGTATGTGGCCACAGTATCCCTATCCCTGCATACTGACTAACCAATCGCTCACAACATCCATTTGTTCTTGCACTGACTAATCCATCTTCAAAAAAGTCTTTCCCCCTCACACTGACTCACTGGCCCTCTCATCATTCCTTCTTCCTTTCGCTGATTAGCTTCTCCGTCACAGGGAGTCTTCCTTCAGATATCAATTGACTCATCCTTCAAAGTATTTTTTCCCCATAAACTGACTAATCTGTCCTTTGCCATATCCCTTCCTTCTCACACTTACTAAACTGACCTTCACCACACTGTACCTTTTGCATTGACTAACAATATTGCTTAACATTACAAAACTGTATTTTTAAAACTTGAAGGAAACCATACATTTCTGAGAAAATAATTGAACACAGTAGAGAATTTTAAATAGTTGGGTTATGTTTTGTATAAGCTCCCCCCACAACACACTGTCTCTATTAATACTTTACATACTTGTGGGTAACTGAATCTAAAATAACATTATTATTAAACAACTTTATCCCCAGTGAACTGTGCAAAAATCCCCCAGTGTATTTCTGATTAGTTAGTAGCACAGTAACAGTCACTAACAGTCAAACATAAAGCGGGAGTATCCCTCTGTAGGTGGATCCTTTTATCAGTTTCAGGTAGTGTAAGCCAAGTACATCGAGTTTCATGGCTGTTTAGCACATTCTTCTCTCACCTCTGGGACCTGGGCTTGAATCCAATTTAGACTGCTGAAATGAAACTATGCTTTCACTGTTAACTTTAAAGGATACTTTGTGAAATGAGTTTGGGCATGTTGCAACTGGGGCCTAATAAATGCTTGTCAACGGTGAAACTTCTCACAAATTGACAAAATAAGAAATAAGGCTCACTCGGAAAGTGTTAAGGATGATTCAAAGTTATAAATGTAAAAATAAGACTGGAGTGTAGTGTTCAAATTAGGATTAATATGTGTTGTTGGTGTGATGCTGAATAAAGGGAACTTTGTGGCCTATTTTGTACCTGATGTTGATAGTGAAAGTCAAGAAGTGAGAAATCTCTCATGCCAATTCAATAATAATCATATTCAATAGCTTATAATTAAGCCTCCAATAAAAGCTCATAAATTGCTCCAGAGATCACTGATGAAAATTGAAATGGTTTAAAAATTAATTATTTTAAAACATCAGTATTCTCTCAGTGGGTCTGAATCATTGCTTTCAAGTGTTTAAGCCTGAAGTTAAATATAAGATATTACCTATTCCTTGAATATTTAGATATGAGGTTTCTTTCTCAGAGGGATTGAATCACATGTACTAATGTATATCATAAATTAACATGTAGGGATTTTACTTGCCCTGAAACCGTAAAGTCCCACCCGAGTTCAACAGACCTTTCCATGCTCTGCTCCTTGCCCACTTTGATTCCCATGGCAGGCAGGTCGGTAGAATTCTAGCTGTAACAATTCCATTCTGATATGCTGAAGTTTTTGTATATAGGCATAAAGCTTGATGTGGAGGTTTGAGGGGTACATTTGTGACTCTTAATTGAATATAAGCAAAGTCCTATTGTACTCTTTACAGTAGGTCAATGCTGCCCTCGAAGCAGCTGTGGGGTGATGAGATGGTCGCACACTTCCTTGTGGAATGTGCCTTTGCAAAGAAGGTCTGGAGTGCGATGCAATGGTATTTGTCGAGGTTCGTCCCACGCAGCTCAGTGATGCAGGACTCTATGGTCTATGGGATGTTTCCAGGGACACATACCAAGACAAATAGCAACTGCTGCTGGAGGGTCATCAACTTGGTGAAAGACACACTTTCGTCCGCCAGAAACTTGCTGATCTTCCAGGTGAAAGATTTGTCCTCAACTGAGTGTTGCAGATTGACACATTCCAAGGTCTAGGACTGTGTGCTGAGGGACGCATTTAAGCTTGGGTCAATCACCGCAAAGGCATAATGGGGAAAGGCCGCCGTGTAAAGCCTTTCAGCTGAGGCAGACCGAGGACCTGGTAACTGTAGAATACCCTCGGCCTGCGTAACTGTGTGCTAATCTGAAAAACAACAGCACACAGTAAAACCTGATGTATCTAAATAGTTTCAAGTACTGAAATGTAATGTCGTGTAAATAAGCATTGTGTAGTAATGTAAAAATGACTGGGTTTTTTTGTAATAATTGGATTTGTTGTTCTGCAATGGCTTGTTTGAGAGTTTTTTTATAAATAAAGTATATTTTTGAAAAAAAAAATTGGATTTCTGGAAATGGAGTAACCATACACCATAATCCAATTATTTTGGTATGGAGTCATAATATAAATGTGATACCAAGTAATCAAGGTGTACATTGGCATAGTGATCCTGGCTTAAGTTATAAATTTATACTGCTTTCATAGTTTACCTTATAAACTTGTTCATACGTCAAGCTTCAAAATGAGTTGATGCTGACTAACAACAACTTGTATTTAAATAGCTCCATATAACAGAGTAAAATTTCCCAAAGCTCTTTACAGGAATGATAATGAAACAACATTTGAAACTGAGCCCCTAAAAAGGTAATAGTAGATAACCAAAAGGTTGGCCAAGTTTTTTAAGTTTATTAACTAGTCACAAGTAGGCTTACATTAACACTGTAATGAAGTTACTATGAAAATCCCCTAGTCGCCACACTCTGGTGCCTGTTCAGGTACATTGAGGGGGAATTTAGCACGGTCAATGCACCTAATCAGCCCATCTCTCGGACTGTGAGAGGAGACCGGGACACCCAGAGGAAACCCACGCAGGCACGTGGAAGACATGCAGACTCACACAGATAGTGACCCAAGCCAGAAATCAAAGCCGAGTCCCTGGCACTGTGAGGCAGTAGTGCTAACCACTGTGCCATTGTGTTGCCCAAAGTGGTAGGTTTTATGGGTTGTCTTGAAGGAAGAGATAGAAGTAAAGAAGCAAACAGGTTTATAGGAAAAATTCCAGCACTTCAGACATAGGCAGCTGAAAAAACATATCTCAAAAAGCTGATACTCCATTAGATGTCCTGAATACAGATTTATGAGAGGTGAGGCACGGTATTCATAGAATCCTATAGTGCAGAAGGAGGCCATTTGACCCATTGAATCTGCACCAATTACAATCCTACAAGCATTATCCCCATAACCCCATGCATTTACCCAAGCTAGTCCCCCTGACATTAAGGGGCAATTTACCATGGCCAATCCACCTAACCTGCTCATCTTTGGCCAATCCACCTAACCCACACATCTTTGGACTATGGAAGGAAATTGGAGTACCCAGAGGAAACCCACACAGACATAGGGAGAATGTGCAAACTCCACACGGACAGTGACCCAAGCTGGGAATCAAACCTGGGTCCCTGGTGCTGTGAGGAAGCAATGCTAACCACTGTGCCACCCACCTGTTATTGTCATTATAGAAGAACAGTCATGTCCATCATTTGCTAGTTCTATAGCAAAGTTTTGTGGCAAAATTTGTGGTGATTTCTTCTTTGTTTCTTGCAGAGAGATAGAGGGATATCATAAAAGTGTACAGAAAAGAGCTGTGAGACTGTTGCTGATAGTTTTAGTGGTTTGAATTATGAGGAAAGACTGAGGTCTCTTTTCATTCTTGAAAGGAGATTCCTGTGAAGCAGTTTTATAGAATTATGTGGGAGATTAAACAGAATGCAAAGGTAAAGCAAGCAAAGTGTTTTAAATGAATTTTGAATAAGGCAATCGGGACGTAGGTTCAGTGCAATAAAAGACAAAATTAGGTCTGATATATAGATTTTTTTCCTCCAGAAAGAGTGATCAATTTATAGAAAAAACTCCTATGTTGATGAAGTGGACATTTATATGGACTTTCAAAAGGAATTCAATAAAGTGCAACATACAAGACTGAATCAGAACTGAATTAAATGGATGGTGGTAACTTGACATGTAATTAGCTAAAGGATAGGAGGCAGATGATTTCAGTGAACTGATTTATTTTGACTGGAGAGAAGCATGGTACGCGATCATACTACCCCCTCCCCGCAACTCCCCCCCTCCAGTATTGATAAGCAGTATACTATTGTACTATTGGAAGGAGAGTGCAGGGGTGGAGACACCTGAAGGTACAGAATCTTCTTGAAGGTGACTGGGTAAGTTGGTAAGGTAACTAAGGAGGTGCATGCAATACTTTTCCTTACAAGTAGGGGCATTGATTTCATAGAATCACAGTACAGAAGAGGTCATTCAGCCCATCATGTCTGTCCCGACTCTCTGACAGATCTTAGCTAGGCCCTCTCCCCCGCCCTATTCCTGTAACCCCACATACTTCCCATGGCTAATTCATCTAACCTACACATCTTGGGACACTAAGGGGCAACTTAGCAAAGCCAGTCTGCCTAACCTGCATGTCTTTGGAGTGTGGAAGGAAACTGGAGCAAATGTTATTTAATGTGGCACTGTGTGAAGTGAAACACTTTGGGAGAAACAAAATAGAGAAGCAATGTAATCTAAATTTTACTATTTGAAGAGGAGTGCAAGATGGTGAGACCTGAGTGTATACAATCTTAAAGGTGACTGAGTAATTTGTTAAGCTAATTAAGGAGGTGCATACAATACTTTTCCTTATAAATAGGGGCATTGATTTCATACAATCCCAGCAGTGCAAAAGACTACACATCTTGGTACACTAAGGGGCAATTTACCATGGCCTGCACATCTGTGGACTGTGGAAGGAAGCCACAGCATCCAGAGGAAATCCATGCAGAGAGTGTGTAAACTCCACCTCAGTGACACCACAATCAGAGACTCAGTTACATGTAAGGATTGAAATAGCTGGGACTGCTCTCCTTTAGAGCAGAGAAGGTTGTGGGAAGACCTAAGAGATTCAAGATTCCATAGAGAAAATAGTGAGAAACTATTTCATCTTGCAAGGTGTTAGTAACTAGAGGTCATAGATTGAAAATAATTAGAAGAAGACTGTTAAGTTCTGGAGCATATTACCTAAAAAGATGGTAGGAACAAGTTCCACTGGAACTATCAAAAGGCAATTTACACACACTTGAAGAGGATTAATTTGTAGAGTTATGGGGAAATGGCTAGGGTGTGGGACTACAGTTTTTAGTTCTTTCAAAGAGCTGACAGAGGCATGACAAAATGGCTATCTTCTGTGTTTTAAGATTCTATGGACTGGATTTCCAAAGGGCTGTGGGAACAGAATCTGATGTGGAAAAATTTAAAAGTTGCAGTGCTGGAGGTTCTTTTGAGATTCTGATGTCTCTGGGACAGATTTGAATTTTCAAACCACCAGTGGTGGGGAGAGAATGGACAACCTGCTCACTGCCAATTACCAGCTAAATGAGCTTTTAAGGGACCTGTGTATATGCAATTGCAAGTTTGAATCCTTAATTTGATGAACCTGACCAGTCTATCTTGTTCTCTGTGGGGCCATCAGAAACATTCTCTCCATTTACTTAAAGCTGACTTTTCATGGACTTTCTTGTGCCAGTTGCAGCGGTCTACCATAATCTAACCTGTACAGCTTCTTTCATTGTGGTAGATGCTAATGGTTTTCTAATCACTCTCTTCCATTAAGGCAGTGACAGCCCCCAACCTGACTACTTCTGCTGCCGGTACCAGGCAGCTCCAACTTCCTAGCAGAGCTTGATGACTCGAATTGGGTATCAATTGAGCACTTCCTTGCCAATTAGCCCATTTGGTTTCCAAAATAGTGTTGTGAGAGTGAGGCAGCTCGGGTGTGGGCTTGGGATGTTTGATTTCTGATCCAATATTGAAAATTCAGACCTATAATCCTGTAACACAAAAATCCTGGTTATATTTAAGCACCAACTAGATACTGGAACCAAGGGAGACCTGAACGCACAAAACATGTACAAAGTGACTTTTTCCCCATAATTATGTTGCAGGATCTTCTTTGTGGCACTCTCCTGTTGTCAGGTTCTTCATTATTTTTACAGTTGTCACAATGACATGGAGACACTCTTTATTCCCTACTCCCTACTTTACATTAATATCTGTGTTCACCTTTCATCTCTCCCCACCTTTACTGTTGGCACAGTTCACCCCCTCCCTTTGTTCTGGCAGCCATTGGCTTCACATGGCTCATGCTGGCACTATTCTCCCCTCCTCTCTCCCAGTACATCCTTCTTGCAGCTGCATCTGGGGGAAGGAAGCAACTCTGTTTCTTGCTCAAGAACTGAATTCCTGATCCAGCAAAACAATTTGGAGAATTTCTACCCTCAGCATTTATTTCCAGAAACAAAGACAGAGCTGGAGTGGCGAGTGGCAGAAGGAGGACAAGGAACCCTGATGAGAGAAAGAAGCAGGAGAGCAAAGAGATTCAATGATGGAAGTGGTGCTGGATTTTCATCTGGGAATGCAAACAATTGGATGTTGTTCTGAATTGCTGATGCCTTTATGAAGCACAGTTGGAATGTATTAATTTATCTTTGGAGTTAATCCATTTAGAATAGAATTGTTGATGTGCAGTTAAACTGTCCTTTGGAACCCATCCAAAGCAATTCCGGGTGCGCATCAACACAGAAGTGACTATACAGTAGATGAAAGCCCATGGATATGGGACCCCCCCCCTCCCCGAAAACAGGTGATTTTAATCTTGCATAGCACAATCTTAGACTTTTAAAAGGATCCTTTTGGGCAGCAACAAAGCAGAAGACAGCATATGAAATCTCTATTTCATGGGATAAACAAATACAACATGGCCAGACTTCCTCATGACAAATGACAGTAGGAGAAATCATGGCCAAGATTTTCCCAAAAGTTTCATGATTGTGAGAATATCGGAGCGATTGTTGTGGCCTGGACCACAGTCGTCCCACATTCAATCATATTTTTGGAGAGTGGTAAGTTGCGTGCTGGTTCTGGGGGTGAGGAGATGGGAGCAGGTGGTTGGGAGGGGGGGATGCTGAAAGTGATTTGGATGGATACCCTGATCTCACAGTGCACTGGGAGATCCTTGAATTCCACCCAACCCTCCTCAGGATTTTAGAATCCTCATCGGTGGCATGTTTTCTCAACCCCAACTTACGCAGATTGCCAGTGTCAGGGCACAGGGGCCCTCCCAATGCCCCCCCCCCCCCCCCCCCCACTTCATGACACCAACATGTCCTCCCTGCTTGCTCTATCCTGCATAACCCTCCTCCCCCATCATAGCCCCCACTCAGACCCCATACCCACAGGCCCCACCCCTTCTGCACTGCCTCTGACACAACTGCCAGGGTGCCATGTGGACACTGCCAAATGGGCACTGTTCAGCATGGTGCCCAATCACCCAAGGGCTTCCATGACCTCCAAGCTCCACCAGCCTGGCCATCGTGCCTGGTGATTCTTGTTGCGCTTGTGCCACGTCCGAAGGTCAAAAAGTCCTGGGAAAATCTGGCATTGAACGGGCTATGCATATTTAAATGCTACTTTAAATATTCTAACCAGCCTCTTGCTCTTTCTGGGCATGATCTGGTTCACGCCATTAGAAAGGGACTGGGGCGAATGTACACTGTTTGGTGCCAGGCACAAAACTGAATCTGAGGCTGCAAATTAATTTCCTGGATCAGTGCGATCTGTGCCAGATGTGATGAGGTCAGGAAATTGCCCCCTCCCGCCACATTCATTTGTGTAAATAGTAGATTTGTTCAAGATGAAAAATGTCACAGTAGAACATTCTGGGGATGTATGAAATAAGGAATCAAGTGAAAGTATAAGTGAATTTAAAACCAAAACATAACAATATAAGCATGTCACCTACATGATAGCGGTGGTTACATTTCAAAAGCATGTTACTGACTGTAAAATGCTTTGGGACATCCTGTGGTTATGCAAGGTGCTACAGAAATGTAAATCTAGTTTTCTTCTTTTAATAAAACAATGTAATGCACATTCAAACATCATACAATTTAGCAATTAGATCAATCTTCCAGGAAGGCTGGATTACCTGTGCATGTGGGTTCCAAAGAAGTCACAGCATAATTAGGTCTCCAAGGAATTAGCATAATTCTTGCTCACAATAACACAGAATATATATTATTAAATGGCCTTTCCATACAGTATAGTTAGCAAGGAGGTGTACATATATTTGCAGGCAATGGATTGAAAATTTGGTATTAGACAATGAATCCTATTCTGCAACCTTGGGCTGGATTTTATTTGTCTTTGCCAGCTGTCTTTTTGGCAGCAAGGCATATAAAATAGGGTGAGTACACAGCCCAACCATCCCAAGCTCAACCCCGTAACTCGGTAGGTGATGGGTAAGTAAGAAGTAATTAAGGATCAGTTGAGCTGATTAACAAGCCAATTGACCTAAATGATACATTATCCACTTCGTGTGTGTGGGAGTGGGCAGTCCATTTTTAAAAAAAAGACTTTTGAAAAGGCGGGAAGGTGGAACACGATATATGGGGAGGTGGGGTAGGTGTCCTTTACATATTGGGTGCAGCCCCCGAAGATAGTATTTCTCTTTCTTCCTACCCCACTTGTGCCTACCCCACTTGTGCCTCCTCCCTAAGTTGACCAAACCCTCCCCACCCAGATATACCTCACTGTAGATCCATTGGGCTCTCTCATCAGTCACTTGTGAGTAGTAATAAATGATTGCTTTTCAGATTGGAGGACCTCTGTTTATATGCATTAATGTACCTTTAACAAGTGTTTTTTTTAATTGTGTACTCTGCAGTTGTAAGCAAACTTTTTCAGTTTGTTTTTCTCATTGTCGCCGGGCTGTCTATCAGAGTCTTTTTATTGCTGCTTAAACAGGGTTTGTTTATTTATGCTGAGATGTTTATGGCACTGCATTGTTAGGAGAGATAGGAGTTTTTATTTTCAGTTTGGAGCTGCAAGTTTTAGTTTTAGTTTTAGATGGGGCATCAAGCTGAAAAATCTTTCTCTCTTTCGCTTTCCCTGGTTTTGGAAATTCTGCAGGTTAGCTGAAAGCCTTTATGAAGGAGGGAATCTGATGTTGGTGTCTTGCCTAGAGTCCCTGGTATTTTGGGGAACAGTCCTGACTTCAAACTTGTTCTGAATCTATCCAAAGAACTGTAGACTTCCTCCAAAGGTCTCAAGTCCAGTATCACATGAGCAGTGATACTTTGCTGTGTTAAGCCTATGAAAAGGGTCTTTTGTCCATGGGGTTAGTTTGATTGGAACATATTAAATATATTTGTTAAGGGTTATACATTATAGTGGTGTTTTGTTTCTTTTCTTACTATACATATTAACTATTTTCTTAAACAAGTTTTGTTTGAGAAAAGCTCCCAAGTGGGTCATTTGAATTATACCTGAAGTGAAACCTGTCATGCTTATCCTAGCCAATTTCAAGATGCAAAACTTATGATCCAGGTGGGCTCCACAAAACACTTTAGAGGTTCTGACGTGAACCATAACAATTGGCAGCTCTCACTTGCAGGATTAAAATCTATATCTCTTGATTGATTTGGGATTATTGAACTCAAAGACAGTGAATGGTGAGCATATTGGTGTTCTCTTTTCAGGTGTTGTATTCAGGTTTAAATAGGGAGTACCTTGTGCAATAATGGCTCTTTCAGAGGCTAAGAAGTTCTTGGGGGTGAAGGAAGTCATGCAAGGTGGTTTGCAAAAGGGGACTAGACAAAGTTTTTGGAATTAACAAAAATGTTGCAGTTGACATTGCCCGACAGCATAAGGGAAAGGTAGATAATTGTGGCGATTACCAGAAACATGGTCAAAATTGTTGGAAATGGCTAGAATTCAATTACAAATGAAACAGCTTGAACGTGAAAAGGAATTAAAGTAGCTTGAATTCAAAATAAAGGAAAGAGAAAGAATAGTGAAAGCCAAAGATAGGGATGCAATTGCAGCAAAAAAAGCCAGAGAAAGGGAGGAACATAAAGAAAAAGAAATGAAACTGCTGAATTACGGATCAGGGAAAAAAGAAAAAGAAAGGATAGCCCTAGCAGAACAAAAAGAAAAACAGAATTAGAACATCAGAAATTAGAAAGACAATTTGAACCTGAAATGTTAGAAGTGCAAATGTATAAAACTGTGAGACTAGCTGCAGAAATGGCAGATGATTATGAATTACTTCATAAATTAAAGTTTGGTTTCTGAATCAATTTCAGCCTGCGAGGGATAGACACTGAGGAAAAGAGGAATATACGGGTGATAAAGGCAAAGGAGTTCTTGTGGGACATAATAAAGAGTGTACCTCCAGTTAAAAAGAAAATACAGGAGGGTGGAAAAGAAATAAAAAGCCTCAGATGTTTTCACTGTAATAAATTAGGCCGTGCAAAGTTGCAGTGTTGGTGGTTTAAGAAAAGTACTGTCAAGACTGATGTGGTAAAACAGGATAAACCAGTGTGGGTTGTTAAAGTGGTAGAGGAAAGCCCAGTTGAAGTGAAAGGGGTGCAAAAGAATGTACAGCCTAGTCAGGGGTTGATTTACAAGAAGTTGCCAGATCTCTTTCAAGAATTTACTTGTGTGGGTAAAATTTACTCGAGTGTACCAGGAGGAGTAGGTAAAGAAGTTAAAATTTTTAAGAGATACGGGAGAAAGTTAATCTTTGATGGTAAGAGATGAAGAGTTATGTACTTTGAAAAGAGTATTGCCATTGGAATCCAGGGTGAGAAGAGTAGTGTTCCATTATATAAGGTGAGGTTCAAAAGTCTAGTGAAGAGTGAGGAAGTGGTAGTAGGAGTAATAAAGAAATTATCTTGTCCAGGAATATAATTCACCTTGGGTGGGAGTGATACCTATTGTGACTGAAAAGCCAGTGGAGAATCAAACAACTGAATTGTTGAAGGACGCATACCCTGGGATTTTTCCTAATTGTGTAGTAACAAGGTCACAAAGTCCAGAGGCAAAATCAAAGAGTGAAGATGAGGAAGTTGAAGTTCAATTACCAGAAACAATTTTTGATCAGATGGTTGGAAAAGAATAAGATTAAATGGAAGATGAGGTGGATATTTTTAGTTTGGGAAAGTTGGCAGAATTACAACAGAAAGATATAGAAATAAAACAGTTGTATCAGAAAGCATATACAGAAGAGGAATCTGAGTGTATGCCAGAATGTTATTACCTTAAAAATGATGTCTTAATGAGGAAATGGAGATGTTTACATATTCAGACAGATGAAAAGTGGGCAGAAGTTCATCAAATGGTATTGTTGGTAGGGTAGAGAGTGGAGGTGTTGTGAACAGCACGTGAGGTACCAGTAGGGGGTCATTTGGGAATAAGAAACACTCAAGCTAAAATACAAAAACATTGTTATTGGCCTTGACTGCATAAAGATGTGGTCACATTTTGCCAGTCATGTCACACATGTCAAATGATAGGGAAACCTCAAGCAGTGATAAAACCAGCACTCTTAATACCCATTCCAGCATTTGAGGAACCGTTTACAAGGATCTTAATCGATTGCGTCGGACCCCTCCCTAAAACAAAAAGTGGGAATCAATATCTATTGGCTATGATGGATGTGTCTACCAGGTTTCCAGAGGCCATTCCATTCAGAAAGTGGTGGAGATAGGTTTGATTGAAGAAATCACAAACGGAATGAGATTGCTATCTGAAAATAAATAATGTGCAAGGTTATGGGGCTAAGGCAGAACAGTGGGATTAGATAAAATGTTCTTTCAGTGAGCCCATGCAAACTTGATGGGTCAAATGGTCTCCTTCTGCACTGTAAATACTCTGTGATTCTTTTTGAACTTGTTTGAGTCTCAAGCAGTATCCACTGCTGGGCTCGTGGGACTTCCTTCCCAATGATGAGTGGAAATCCCACCATTAGACAATTTAGCTCACTTACGGTGTGTTATGGTTTCAGGATGGGTTTACATGGAGTGTTTTGGTTTCCAGCCAATTTTACTTTGTGGATGGATGGGGAGACAAACACTTGTCCCCAAACTCCACAGCGCCCATAAAATGCAGCCCATCATTATTTGAAGATGAGTTGAGTTTGATATTGAAATGCAGTATGGTCCACTTCAAAGGAAGCCTTGGGCGCAGTGCTTTATTTATTTACACGTATGTCTGAGATGTTTAGGAGCCTTAAATTTTGGGCTCTTGTCATTGCATCTTCCAAATGCAAAATGACTCACAAGAATAAACTTAAAAGCAGTATTTAATTACCAACGGGAGGAAAGGTGGAACAAGAAGGGACAACAATGGCCAGTCTATTAAAAGGATGTGTCTAAATTTCTCACTGTCACTTTCCCATCATTCTAGTCTCAATAATCTCCATTAGTTCACCCCCCCACTTCCCCACTTCAAAATCATCATCCTTTCGTTATACAAACCTCTCCAAAGTCTCATCCCACTCTGCCTCTGTAATTTCTTCCAGCCTTACGTACTGGACTGTCCCCTTTAGTCCTCTCAATTTGGCCTTCTGCCATTTCCATCCTCCCCACTGCACCATGGTGGATGCAGTCCAGAGATGTGCAGATTGGGTTGATTGGTCATGCTAGGTTGACCCTGGTGTCAGGGGGATTAGCTGGGGTAAATATGTGGGGTTAAAGGAACGTGGCCTCGGTGCAGACTTGATGGATCACTTCTTGGCCTTTTGGCTAAGATCAAGTGTAGTATTGACATGCTGCACTTCGTTGAAGTCATTAGGTTACATTTTAGCTTCATTTAAAGCAATTTTTAAAACCAGCGTCCCGGTCTTTTGGCTAAGATGCAAATGAGATCAAGCCTTGGAGGCGGTGCAATGCCTACTCCAGTCAGCTTGGATCATGTAGATCAAGCCCAAGATAGGAGGTTAGAGTCCTATCTTGTCAGCTTGGATCAGGAATGTCTCACTTGTTGAGACTCTGAATTGGACTTGATTGGATTGAATCGGATAAATAAAATTTTTTAAAAATGGCTTCCTTCAGGATTCTATGAATATTTTAAAAAAACAGGTGGCACAGTGGCACAACGGGCAGCACGGTGGCACAGTGGTTAGCACTGCTGCCTCACAGCAGCAGGGACCCGGTTCAGTTCCGGCCTTGGGTCAGTCTGTGTGGAGTTTGCACATTCTCTCTGCATCTGCATGTGTTTCCTCCTGGTGCTTCAGTTTCCTCCCACAATCCAAAGATGTGCAGGTTAGGTTGATTGGCCATGCTAAATTAACCTGAGTGTCAGGGGGATAGTAGGGTAAATGTGAGGAGTGCGGGAATAGAGCCTGGGTGGGATTGTGGTTGGTGCAGATTCAATTGGTCAAATGACCTCCTTCTGCACTGTAGGGATTCTATGATTCTATAACAACTTTAAGTGTGTTTGGGCCTATTTCTGTACCCCTTTAACTTATTTCTCTGTGCATCATTTAAAGCCTCAATACATCCTGTTTCTCTGAATATGCTTCCTGCAGTGCTTCTACTTGGTTCATTTCACCTCTACAGGGATGATTACTATAAAGAAGACACTTACTTTTGTTATTTTACATATCTCTGTGTTGAACAATTTGATTGTGACAACGATATTGTTTTTATTTAATTATGAAAATATTTTTATATGATTTTAAAAGGGTTTCATTGAAATTATTATCTAATAAAATATTGCTATTAAAATTTTCAATTTAATTTTTAGATAAAGCATAATTATTGACACAACACCAAATATTTCAATGAAAAAGCAATAATTTTCCTCAATTCTGAAAGTAGAGTGAGATAAAAATTGAGAACCAAGTAATACAGCTGTTAATTCATCTCCATTCCAAGGGGAATACCACAGCCACCTTGTTTATCATATGAGAGTGAAAGATATCCTGAAATGCATAGGCCACCCTGAATGATCAGGAACTACGTTTAGCAGAAAGCACAATGAATATTAAAGCAAAATGAAAGCAGCATTGGCAGTTCATGTTATAATGCAGTTGAGCAATATTGTACACATTTTAAATGGTTCGGTCAATAGTTTTGCTCGCACGCATTATTCGCCCTGTAAGAACAGAATACGTGCTTCGGAACCTATCTGATTTGTTTCCAGTGTAAACGAGATTATTTTATTACAGTCACAAAATGTTATCATCATCGGTCGTAAATAGGTAAATTGTGATGCGAACTTTGCATTTTTAAAAAAGACACAGTTTAGGGTAAAACTTTAAATATAGCAGCGTCTAAGTAGAAATTGCAGTCTTCAAAATATACTTGATTCATATTAAATTTATGGTTGTTCAATGCTATATTTCGGTACGGACTGTTGATTGTTCTTTTCGGGCTGAAAATTCAACCTAATAAAAATGCAATACATTGGGGCATTGTCAGCACTACCGTTGGTAAGATTGTACACGGTACTATTCAAATGTTTTCTGGTGACATTTTAGTCAGTATCCTTTCCAAGGTGATAACGAGGTCTGCTGGCACAAATATTTAAAATCTGCTAAAAAACATTGGCGTGGTCGGTATGTAAGTGGAAGTAGGTGGATGAAGATTGCACAGGTGTGGCTTTTGCTTCACCTGGCTCTGCCCTCCCCGCCCCGTGCAGGTGTGCTGTTTTGCCTGTTGCTTCCTGGCAGCCCAGTTGGCCAGGAGCTGTCAATCAGAGCACAGCGCACGGGGGTCTGTTCTTCCTGTCAAAATGTGGGTATGCTGGGGTTGGACTGGCGTAAACACCTGACAAAGGGGCTAACCCCGAAAGCTTGTGAGTCTATTATCAAATAAATCGGTTGGACGAAAACCTGGTGTTGTCAGACTTTTTAACTGTCTTCCTGTCAAACCCCGCCCAGCTGACACCTCCACTTTCCCGAGCTGTCAATCAGAGCACAGCGCAGGGGGGGGGGGTCTACGCTTCTCGTCAAACCCCGCCCAGCTGACGCCCACCCCCTTCCTTTCCCAAACTGTCAATCAGAGCACAGCACGCGGTGGCGGGGGCGATCCTTCTCGTCAAACCCCGCCCAGCTGACACCTTTCCTTTCCCGCCGAGCTGTCAATCAGATCACAGCGCGCGGGGAGAGGCGGCGTACTCATCCCGCCGAACCCCGCCTAGCTGACGCCTCTCCTTTCCAGAGCTGTCAATCAGGGCAGAGCGCGGTGAGGGGGCTATCCTTCTCGTCAAATCTCGCCCAGCTGACTCCACCCCTTCCCCGAGCTGTCAATTAGAGCAGAGCGCGGGGAGGCAGTCCTGCCCGTCAAACCCCGCCCAGCTGTTACCTCGGCTCCACCGTCCCACACCCATTGTGACATCACCCTTCCGCCAGCTCAGACGCTGAGGTCACCGCGTTTTCCATATTTGGTAACAGAACGCCCACGTTCCCGGGCGGGGTTCCCAGGCCAGGCGCCCACGTCAGCACGTCCCGTCACACAAAGTCCGCGTGGCTGCAAAAGACGCAAGTTTACGAGCGCGCAAAGACCTTACAAGGGAATAAGTGCCTGAAAGTGCAACGTGTTTTCCCGGCCTTTTTTTTCGCTTTTCTGATTTTTTAAAATAAAGAAACACTGCTATATTTCCAGCATTTTTTTTTATTTCGCTACTTCACTCACTTTTTGCACTTTAAGCATTTGCATGTTGAGATTTGCAAGAGTAAACTCATCCCAAACTGGAGGGAGATCTGCTTTACAACCAAGTTTTCGTGTGTATCACAGAAACCCGATTGGCCATCCTCACAATCGTGAAATTAACCTGAAACTTATAGGTGGATATCTGGAAATAACTTCAGCAATTTAGAGGAACCAAATGTCTTTGTATTTACTAAGAAATCGGAGTCGTTATACTCAATCCTGATCAAGTATTTCAGTTGTTTACATAATTTATTTTCGAGAGTTTAGATTCTTAGATCTTTAGCTTTGGCATTCTTTTAAGTTTTCCTTGTCGATGTGAGCTGTTGAATACAATTGTATCTACTATCTCAAAAAAGACCCCCCACCCCCCAAAAAAAACTGCTGCTTCAGCAGTCAAGATTCAACTACTGTTTAATGTATGAAGTTAATTATATCTGTTCCATTGTTTCTAAACAATGGAACAGCGGGACGTTTATTATTTTACCTATGCTGTATAATGCGAGTTGTGTATAGCTTTATATAGTTCTACGAATTTAGAGTCAAACTTTTTACCTTTTGCATCCAAAGTTGTGCGGGTTAGGTGGACTGACCATGTTAATTTGCCATAGTGTCAGGAGGACTAGTAGGATAAATACGTGCGATTGCGGGGAAGGGGCCTGGGTGGGATTGTGGTTGGTGCAGATTCGATGGGCCGAATGGTCTCTTCTACGCTGTAGTGATTCTATGATCTGTCAATTTTGTACAAGGTAATGGTAACGTGTTACAAATTGAATGGTAATAACAATTCAGAGATCTAAACCATGATTTACAATATAATTTTTTAAAAATCGTATCAGTAACGGCTAATGAATCTTATTTCACAGCAAGTTTTCCGATGAAATTTAGCATTTCAATTAGCTCCTTTTCTCCCCTTTTTTAACTTAAATATCACGCAGCACTAAGGACCACTCGAATTTTTGGCTGCGTGAATTAAGACAATCAGTTGAAAATATAACTCAATTACAGAAAATATAGGTTTTGCGAAGAAGATATGAATCGCTGAGACTAATTCTCTGCGTTTTAAAATAAGCCACCTTAAGTTATATAATTTAACATAGTTGTGAAAGCACGGGTATCCATTACAACCCACAATAAAACTTATAATTCTCCAGCAGGGTACTTGATGTGACCTTTCAGCCTTCACTGAGGATTATATTTGTGATGTTTTGTGTAACCATTTAGAGCTCAAAATTATAATTCTTAATAATCATTCCCTCTCCACTAAAGTGTGACTCTTACATTGGATTGTGCTCAGTCTAACCGTTCAGTTAGGATGGATTGCAACAGTCGAAAACAGTAACTGATAAGCAAAATGATTATGAACACAGATTATAATTCTCCAGGAAGGGAAAACATCTAGTTAATTTGTACTTTAAAAAGGTATTTTCTCCAAATAAAGAAGTTCTTCAAACTTCATGTCATTGAAATCTGATTTGTACATAATTCTTAATATATTAAGCAGTTCTTCAGTTCAAAGTAAAAGGCGTCTTATTTGGGTTTCTGACTTGGCCTATTTATTAACACCTCAAATATTTATAGGTAATGTTAGTAGCAGCACTAGAAACTAAAAGTAAGTTTCTTGGAGTTGAATAGTAAAAACATATTGATAGTAAGAATTTGGCATCGTCATACTGTACGTTTAGATCCTCTGAAAAATAAAAAGGTGAAACTGAAACGCCTTCGTTGTTATGAACTTTGTTAGAGTATGCTTTCATTCTGAATGTTCCACATAACAAGTTTATAATACACACGTGTTTGTCCTGTCTCAAGTATAGTACAGAAAGAGAAACATGACCACAAAGGACAGTTCTGTACATCTCTACCACTGTATGTACTTTCAATATTCAGATTAAAGAGTGCTGCAATAATACTGTGAACACTATATGCCAAGAAAAGAATACAAAATAAATGTCTTTTCCAATACTTTATTCATACATTCTTAAATATAATTGAACTTTTTCCAGAAGTTCTCAGAAACCAACATAAAAAATTATATATTTTATTACAAATGGTAAACTTAGAGTCCTCCAAATCTCTTATTTACAAGAATATATTGGGTTTTATCCCAATAAGCAACATAAAAATAACTTACAAAGGCTATCGCTTGAAGCGGTTATGTTTTGTTGACAGAATTTTTTTCATGAAACAAAACATAGTCTGTACAATTTTTCAAGGCAAAACGACCTCAAAGCTTTAACCTCCCTTAACTCCCTCCCACGCCCTCCCCCACGTTATACTACAACAGAAGCGATCTACTCTATCGCAGTTTTTAATTCTGTAATACTGGATGATCTCGAACTGTTTCGGTCCATGCAAAACTTGGTCAAAGTAAAACAATGACTCGTATGTTTTTTTTCCGCAAACAGTATTTAGTGATACTGTTTTTTTTGAAACATCAAGCACAGTCCTCCACGTTTTCCTCCGTACATGCGCGCTCAGGGCGCAATCAGGACTTTTCTGCCGTCTTGATCTATTTAATTCAGTCCTCTCTCCTCTGCATTTGTTTCACCAATAGTTCTCCCCTTCCAAGTCCCTTGGATCAAAACGTTTGCAGCTGCTGTGTTAGCATGAGTTGGCAGCCACTGTTTACGTGATTCATAACTTTCTGCTTCAGCTGGGCAACCTGTTCTCGCAGCAGGTTGGCCGTGGACGCCAGTTCAGAGTTCTGCGCCTTTAAGGTCTTCACTTTATCCTCCAGCCGGGCGATTCTCTCCAGTTTCCTTTTCCGGCACTTTGAGGCGGCGATGCGGTTTCTCATTCGCTTCCTCTCCGCCTTGATACGCTCCTGGGACTCCATGTCAATGGGGGAGAGCGGCGGGGTCTCTCCGGGCATCTCGGGCACCGTCTGGGGCTCTTCCTTCAGGGCCTGGAGTCTGGGATGCTGCACGGGCATCTGGTGGCTGGTCATCGGGTGGTGCTGGGGCGCTGCATAGTTCATGCTGCCGGCGTTGTAGCCCGGCTGTGCTGCGGCGATGGTGTTGGGGTTAAAGTTGTTGAGGTTGGCGTAGACGGGAGGCTCTTGGTGCAAATTGGAATTGTAAACAGTACTGGCACTGGGCAGGGAGGCGGAGACCGCGATCGCCGTGTTCACAGACGGAGTTGAACATGTCACGCTGGGCAGGATATTCTGTTTGTGAAGTTCTTCCAGAGCTTTGACGAAGCCTTCGGCGAACCCCTCCTGCTCGTCCGTGACATTTCTTGGGCACAGGAACTGGGTCGGCGTCGGGGTGGTGGTGATCAGCCCGTTGCTGGACTGAATGATCAGTCGTTCAAGTTCAGGTGATGCGAGTTTGAGAAGTCCCACGTCCGGCGACGTTAAGATCCCCTCGCTGTTCTTGTTCCTCAGATGGGGTTTCAAGTTGCTGGCTGGATCGGACAGGTTGAGAGTCATATTCTGTTTCAACATTTTCGGGCTGTATCCATAACCACTATTCTCGGGCTGTGCAAAAGCGGCGTTGAGTGCATCGTCGTGGTAGAATGGCTGTTCCATCTTCGTAGACATAGAATACCGATGGACGGGAGGGGTGAGGAAAGAAAAACTCTGGATACAAAAGTGTTTCAAAATAGCAAATGTAGCAGAGTTCTTAAAAGAGTTCGGATGAGGCTACAAGGTAACTCAGAACTTCAAGAAAACAATAAAAACACTTCTGGAAATCGGTGAATATTTTGTTTTTTCCCGCCCCCTCCCAGTCCAAAATCTCCTGTTTTACAGTAAGAAAGCTCCCAAAAAAAAGTGTGCAAACTACCAAGTTCCTCCGGCTTGTTTCACACTCGGCTCTGAGCACTTTGCAGCGTGAGTCCCAAGCTTATCTGCAACTGGTAATACCCCCGAAATAGCCATGAGGTCATCTGGGCTGCCTCCCATTGGCTGCTCATTACGTACGGGCGTTCTAAAATTTGCATGTCGGCTCCCATCACCATGACAACGCCCCAGAAGATTCTAACCATCGCGTTGCATGCCGGGCTGAGGTAATGCCGGAGCGGGGCATCATGGGATGACGTCTTTATTTTGACGATCCACTTACCCCCGCTCAGGTGGGACGTCAGCGGAGTGGCGGCAAGTGTTGTTGTTGGCGGCTTCTGGCAGGGCAATTAACGTAATTCGCAATAATTCTGCTCCTTTTATTTTAATCCTATCCCTAACACCTCACCCCCACCTTCATCGTCTTTATTTACCGATTTGGGGGCCTGTGGGTGGTGTTAGTTGATTGATAGATGGATAGTTTGGCCAGTAGGGAGCTGCCGCTGGGTCAATGGGAATGTGGAGATGCCGGCGTTGGACTGGGGTAAATGCAGTAAGAAGCCTCACAACACCAGGTTAAAGTCGCCACAGGTTTATTTGATAGCAAACGCCACTAGCTTTCGGAGCGCTTACTGCTCCTTGGTCAAGTGAGTGGGGGAGTCCGGTAAGAAGGGGCAGAGCCCCAAAAACTAATGGCATTTGCTACCAAATAAACTTGTTGGTTTCTTTAACTTGGTGTTGTGAGACTTCACACTGTGTATATCCCGGTCCAACAGTGGCATCTCCACATCGATGGGAAGGCCCCCGGAAGGGGGGAGCGGCGGGGGGTGTTTTTGAAAGTGCCAGCGTTCGAAACGCCAACCGTCAGGGGGCGGGGCGCGAGGGATGGTGCATTTTGACGTATCCCCCTGATGGACCGCCAGGTTGACCAATGACAACGCGCCGGTGGTAAGCCCCTCCCCCGCCAATTGCAGCGGAGGGGGGGGGCGGAGTCTCCGGTCAAAGTTCGGTTGACCTGCAGTTGACCGTCTGCGCTTGTGAAATGGATCCGATGGCGCGCTGCTGGTGCCGGCCTTTCGCCCGTGGCGATGTAACCGAACGCTCAGTCATCCTCCCCGGGGAAGGGGCGGTGGGCGTTCCAGCACTGTCCACTTGTTGCAAATGCCGCTTAAAAACCCTCGCCCCCCCCCCCCCTTGAAGGAAATGATGAAACAGGCTGGGCTGTGCCCTGCTGTGGAGTGGTTGCAATTCCTATAAGCAGCACATTGATTTATCTTTCAGGAAAATGCCGTGGTTATCGATAGCTAACGCTCTGTCCTTGAGTTCGCCATACGCATGTTAATGTAGCGAAGTGCTTATCGCAACAGCCTGTCCCGAAAGAATCGTGTTTAATGCGGGTTTTCTGGAACTTTGAGTTTGTTGGCGTGAGTGGGGGAAAGCACTTTTTTAATTATAATCTCGGGTTTGTCTATAGGGCACTTTTTTTTTCTCTCGTGCCGAGACTGTGCACCCATCTTTCAGCAACAACTCATGTTGTTAAATAACCCACCCAGCCAGTGAAACTTGAGCTCTCTGATCCGGGAGGAATAAGACAACAGACTATCTGCTCTGTTTCAGAGCAGAAGTGCGACGGATTAAAAACTGCCTTTTCTCTCATGTGTTGAAAGTTCGCGATTCGTACGCAGTGATCGCAAACCAGCTTGTGTATTTCAGAAAGTGACTTGCTTTTAGATTTAGTAATTCGCATTTTACAGTGGGGATATTCTTGTGCAACATATAAGGACTGCTTGTACCGTTAAGATCGAAATATATCTCAATTATAAGATCGCCGCAATTTAACTTTTATTCTTTCTGTGAGTAGTTGCAATATATTGTTGCAACTTGCATTTATATGACGCCTTCACCATGGAAACTTGATATGGTCTACAGGGACAATAAGCAATTTTGCTATAAGGCATTGCGTTCATGTCTAAACCTATCTTCACTGGATGCTAATGCACTTTTAGCATTGGGTGATAAGTCCAGACATGATGAAGCCTGTCGTAGTGAATATGTTGCTCTGGTATAGACCAAATGGCTCAAATTTTTAACACTGTCATGTATTACAGTAATTACAGTATTTTTTTAAAACTGTAGATTACAAGTACATCACAAAGAATGGGCGTCGTAATGTGTTACTCAGCATCCCCCGATTTAAATTTGGTTGTAATAAATCCAGTTTCCAGGGGACTGTTGGGTTTAGATTACATTTGTAACATAATTTAAAACAAATTTCCAATACTTGATCAATTGATGCCAGTATTTACATACAAGAAGACAAATTTTAAGACAATTTTTAATGTTTTGGCCTACATTTATTGATTTCTGAAAGGTTATTAATGGCCATCTTTTATAGTCATAGAGAATTACAGCACAGAAAGAGGCCCTTCGGCATCGGTCATGAGGCACGTATCCTAATCCAATTTTCCAGCACTTGGTCCATAGCCTTGTATGCGATGGCATTTCAAGTGCTCATTTAAGTACTTCTTAAATGTTGTGAAGGTTCCTGCCTCTACCACCCTTTCAGCCAATGAGTTCCAAATTCCCACCATCCACTAGATGAAAATGTTTTTCTCACCATCACCTATAAACCTCCTAACCCTTAACTAAATCAATGTCCCCTGGTTATTAGGCCCTCCATTAAGGGGAAAAGTTCTCCTTGTCAAGTTCCCCACTATCAATGTTATTGCACTGCTGTTTAAAATATGAAACTAGTATAAATGTTAAATAGTTGTATGTTATTTAACAGTTCTAAAAAATCCTTTATAGCAGAAATTTCGGGCTTGATTTTTATCAACCATCTGCTGAACAGCTTGGAAATGGAGAGATGCCCATGAAATGGTGTGAGAAAGTGGTGGTTTGCCTGTTGCCTTCCTGCCATCATGCAAGGTAGTGGATGATTCTCCTACTCAGAGGCCAGTTGAGCCACATTAGTGACATTCTACCAGCACCACAAGGGTGAGTCATACTGCTGAGTTAAGAGACCACATTTGATACCTATCAGCCTTCCAGGGGACTTGGGAAGAAGGGGCTGGAGCGGGGCTGTAGTGGAGAGGTGTATGTGCAGACAGTGTGGGGAGGTCAGGTCTTTTCACAACATCAGGGATTGAGTGGTCCCTGTATCGTTAAGTGGTATAATGAACTTTTTTCCTTGGAGGGATATGAGGGCACTGTTTCCTGAACTCGGGGAGCTGTTGGGAATTTTGTCAGGTTCTACCACACATAGGACAGTCCTATTAGAGAGGCTAATTTCTGGCTTAAATGCCTCTGCCTGATCTATTGCGTCACTTACTGGGACATGCTCCATGGAACTAATCATGTGGAGTTCAAGAAGGCCCACAGGCTTCCCATTGTGCTTCTAGCATTCAGGTCTGGAGTGTCTTGGCTTATTGTTGTGCAACACATGGGCCAGTGTGTGTCAATTTGGCTTGCTGTGTTCCTGTTTTGGGTTTGGAAAGAACTTCAGATACCTTTGCTTTTACATCCTTTCACTTCTGATCAAATTCCCCCTTCTTAACTTCCTCAAATTTCTGGCAGTGATTTAGGAAGGGTCTGCCTAAATTCCTAGAGTTATGGGTCATATTCCTATGAGTTATGGGTCATAATCATTAGCCATCATTGCTGCAGATCTAACTGTAGAAATCCTTTATCTGAGTTTTGAGGCAGTGGAGGAAGCAGCTCTTAAACTCCTCTAACATCACCAGTTCCTTTAACTGCTAGCACTTCTTAAAGTGCAGAACCACTGGTCAAAAGCTATTTGTTTTAGCCTTGAATTCCCAATTGTTGATTTTTTTAAAAAAATCGGAGTTAGAGTTTCTGGCAATATGCCTTTGGTGCTGGTTCATAGGCACTGAGAATTGCAGCCTTTGTTCGCTGGTAATTGAGTGGTCCTTGTATCGTTGAATGGTACAATTAACTTGCTTTTTTCCTTGGAGGGATATGCGGGCACTGTTTCCTGAAGGACAAAACTCTGGTAGCTGTGGGGAATTTTGTCAGATTCTGCCGCACGTAGGGCAGTACTATTAGAGGGGTTAACAGGCACTGCAGATATTTCAGCAGATGATATTGACTAAACCTTAAACTTCTCCTACCAGCTGTCCTGCACTGTATCAAGAATGTTCACAATTCTGGTAGCCTGTGTAACTGAATTGCTAGCTTACCAAGAGCTCTCACATCTTCCTCTTCAAATTTTGGGACAAATCTGGAGAGCTTTAGCACATCAAAGTTTGACCCTGGGCTAAAAGGAAGTTTGGATTACTGTGAGGTAAAGTTACGTTTTCTGTAGCTACTAAAATCAGATTCAATTCTCTCTCTTTTTGTGCCTGCAATTCCATCTCTAGTTTTAGGACTGACAAGATTGCCTTTCAAATTCCAACTTCTGCTCTTCCAGATTAATTTTGGTTAAGGCAACCTGATCAGTTCAGATTTTGCTGCTACTTGTACTTGTTCTGATTCTGTAGTGTGTTCCAAATGTTCGGCCAGGATCTTTAGGACCTCAGATCTCTTTGCTTTATTGCATGTTTTAAACTATATCTGCTGAGACACAGCTTTTAGATGTTCTGTGTTTGGAGACTTTAATTCTTTCCCAGTGAAGTCCTGTTTCACCAACGTTTGGACCAAAAATAGGCAGGTTGTTTTCTAATTTTAGTACACAAAAATTTGCTGCAGTGTTAATGTGCCATTTTAAATTTAAAATGATGTGCACATCAGTTTATTGTGTAATTTGTATTCCTACCTCAGACTTTCTTACCTTACATTTTCGATTGTTGGAGCTGCAGACCCTATGGAGATGTTCTTTTGTGTATAGTTATGATGATCACTTTCTACAAGCTGATATTAAAGTCACCTAGACCAGGCATTCTTCTGCTGTTGGGATTTGGCAGCACTGGCTAAAATAAATGCTTTAAAACATTTGTGATAAGGTGAAGAAAACTTCATTATAAATGTATGCATTTTAGCGATGGGCTGCTTTTGTCTTTGACAGTGGCAACTTTATTTTTGTAGATGCCTCAGACTGTTGAATTAATTTACAAAATAAATTTATTTTTGGTACATAAAAGTAGAAATTTGGCTCACTTCATTCCATGGAACCAAATGGAGCACTACTCCCTTCCTTGTTAGGCTGTACAAAACATAACCAATCAACTCGTTTGTCCATATTTTAGAATTCTTTCCCCCTCTTAGTCCTTTACACTGCTGAATACAAAAATCAAGGTTGGCACTCAATGCAATACAGACAGAGTGGGGAGCTGCACTGTTGGAAGTGCCATCTTTTGGATGGAATGTTAAACCGAGGCCCTACCCGCCTGTTGGAATGAATATGAAAAGTCCCATGACACTATTTTGAAGAACAGCAAGAGAGTTATTCCTGGTGCTGACTGACGTCCTCCAACAGCATCACAATAAATACACTAACTGGTTATCACATTGCTGTTTGAGGAAGTTTGCTCTGCTCAAATTGGTTGTTGGGTTTTCACTCACATCTGCAAACACACACTCCTCCTGACTGTCTTTTCTTTTGTAATATCGCTTAGAATATTAATGTGACACATGCTGACTTGTCCTCTGGTTTGAAATACACCTGCCTGAAGTATTATATAATTTACATTAAGTTTCTTTTTGATTAGATAAAGTCTAGTGAACCTCCGTTTTAATGGTTCACCAGAATACAGGTAACAATACTAACACCTTGTCTCCATCAAGAAAATTTCATGTTTTGGCATTTTTGTCCGCTCTTGTTGTTGATTTATTTCCGAATGCTGTTTGGCTAATGCGTACGCTTTGGTTAATCTTTCCTGGAAATTTGACACGTGGGTCAAAGGTGTCATTTCTGAGCTTTGGTTTATAAATTTTTCTTTAATTTAAAGGGGTCTCTCACTTCATACCTCTATGTAATTTCAAAATGACTTAACTTCATTGATTCATTTGGGGCATCAACAATGGCAAACAGTAAAAATGAAATTTCTTTATCCCAATCGTTACGACATTCCTGGCAATAGACGTTAATCATGATCTTTAAAGTTCCATACCATCTTTCTAATGCTGCTCAACTGCAGATGATAAGCTGAAAACTTAAAATTGTTTTATTCTCAAACTATTCATTTTTTCTTTGAAAGTTTGTGACATAAAATTTGAACCTTGATTTAGTTGTACTTCCTTTAATCGATATCTTGTGAAGAATTGAACCATTACCACCACCATTTTTGCCTCAAAGCCACTGCCTTAGGAAATCTTGTTAAATCATCTACAATGGTTAAAAGATCCTGATTCCCACTTTTGGTTTGAAGTAGGGATCCTGCACGATCTATTAAGACCCTTCTAAACAGGTCTTGAAAAGTTGGTATCGGAATTAAGGGTACAAGTTTTTCCACTACTTGCCATGTATGACATGCCTGGCAGAATTTAAACATGGGCATAATTATCCCAACAAACAACTAGTGTCACAATGGCAAGTAAATGAGCGATCCACGCTATTTTCTAAGGCTTGCAATCCCACTTCAGTCACTGTTTTGGAGAGTGGTGAGTTGCATGTTGGTGATTGGCGCCAGGTTCTAAAGACACCAGTGAGCCCAATTTCAGAGCATTCGGGCACCGTTTCACAAGAGTGCCCTGATCTCTCAGTGCAAAGGGAGATTCCCTCCCACCACCACCACCCCCCACAGATGCTGGAACCGCATCATCGATGGCATGTTCATCTACCTCCCCTACACATATTGTTGGCATTGAGGCCCCCTGTTATGACCCTTGACATGCCCCCCCAATCATAGCCCCAACCCAAGTCTCACCCCCTTGGCAACACTGCAACACCCTGATGATGCCCAACTGGAAATGTTGGAGTGCTTAACTGCCACTACCAAAGTGCCTGGTGGACACTGCCATTTGGGTGTTGCCCAGTGGGCATCACCTGGCCATGCCCATGGCCACCTGGGGAATTCCATGGCATTCTGGCATGGCCATCATGCCAAGTCTCCAGACCAGTAGTGATTCATGTGCTATGACCTCATGAGAGGTGAGAGCACTTCAGGAGCTGGGAAGATTGTGTGCCAAATTCGCTAATGAGATTGAAATGCAGTCACACTATTGGGGACCAGGTCGGGATAATGGCACACTGTTTGGTGCTGGGCCTGAAACCAATTTTTAGGCCTGTACGCTATTCTCTGGGAATGGCATGAATCAGAGAATCATTCCCTCGCCCGCATGTCTTTATGAAATCCTGGCCAGTAAAGATCTTTCACTATGTTAGCCTGTATTTTCTTAATACTTAGATGACCTGCCATTGGAATTTTGTGAGCCACTCATAAAATTTCATTACGATACCCAGATGGAACTACCATCTGACGAATTAATGTCCACTCCTTACCCACTGGTTTTTGAAGTGGTTTCCATTTCCTATTAGCACTTTACCTTTGAAGTAATAACATCAGGTATTGGTTTTGATTCTGAATAGGATCAGCCTATTGCTTTTGCACTAAAGGAGGTGGGCTAAACATAGCTTCATTCTCTTTACCTTCCTCCTGTGACACTACCGTGCCTTTAAGAAAGGTATTTTAAGCATATTTTCTGCAGTTATAAGCAGGCCTTTTTTTTTCAATTTTTGGCATTGAGTTCCTGAGCAGATGTCTTTTTAGTGCTGCTAAAGTCATGGAATGGGCCTTTTGTTTTTTTTTATCAGGGCCCATTGCAATGAACCTTTGAATTGTTAAGGGAAGGTTAATTGACAGATCAGGTTGTACCTTCATAGGAGAAAAAATCCAAGGTATTTCAGTTTGGCAGAAGCTGTTAGGAGTCCAAGCTGCAAGCAATGTGTTTCTATCTCCCTGGTATTGTAAATTCAGCACTTAGTGGCTGGCTAGCAAGTAGTTAGAAGAGGCAAGGAGTGCCTCTGTCTCTAGTAGTAAGCTAGAAGTTCCAGGGCTAGAAGACTTGAGCATTTTCAACTCAACAGCCAAAGGAGTAATCCACGGTAAGGGTTGGAAAGCTGCAAAATGTAATCACATGACCATACTTATTTCTTGTGCTAAACCTAGGATGGTGTGTGTGTTTGCAGGGGATTGTTTATGTTGGAACAATATTTGTAGTTGTTTTATCTATAATTGGTAAACATTATTGCTAATTGTCTTATATGTTAACTATTTTTAAATAAACTTCATTTGATAAAAGCTCCCTCATGAGTCATTTGAATCATACCTGGAGTGAAACATCTTGTACTTACCCATGCCAGAGTTCAAAGTGCAAGACATATGGTCTAGTCTGACTTCATAAAAATTTTTGGATTATAGCATTCCTTTTTTACTTAAGTTTTCTTGAAATAGTGTCAGATAAGTGAATCTACTTCATTTCTCTCTTGTATAACTTTATCCTGTTCCTGTCTGGTCAGGGGTCTGGTGATGACACTGCAAGGAAACAATTCAGATGTTCCTCCTGTTGCATCTCAGTCTCTTTCTCTTCTGCTAGTTGTTTCGTTACCCTTGGTTAGGCTAATATTTCTGAGCCAGCGAAATCATTTCCCAATATAAAAATCAGTTCCATAGGGATTTACATAAGAACATAAATAGGAGCAGGAGTAGGCCATCTAGCCCTTCAAGCCTGCCCCGCCATTCAATAAGATCATGGCTGATCTGTCGTGGCTCAGTTCCACATTCCCGCCCTCTCCCCATAACCCTTAATCCCCTCTCTTATCAAAAACCCATCAACCCGCGTCTTGATGCTACTACTCCAACTGCAACCCCTCCACTAGCTTATTCATTCTTGAATCCACCTCTATATAATGGAACCAGTTTATACCCTCTGTGTATACCTCCAATTATTACTTTTTCTTTGTTAGCCCCTGTGGAAGACCCATTGTATAATCAGTCAGCATCAGTAATTCACCTGCTCCAGTATATCTCAATATTTTTATTAGTTTCACTCCTTGATTAGAAAAATGAAATACCTCTCTATAAATAAAATTATTAAACGTTTCCATATGTTGTTTACATATTTTGTTGGAGGAGTAAGGGAACACATCTTCCTTCCAGACAAACATCCAGAACCTCAGTAGCCTGACTCTTTTTAGCAATAATCAAATAACCCTCTTGACTATCCTGAACCATATCCACTTCCTAGTAGGTTCTGACGGAACACCTGTGCCATCGTTTCAGATTTAATGCACGTTTCCTTTCCTGTTACAACCTTTTCTGAGGATTCCTTAAGCTGTTCTATTATTGTAATAGGTCCCCATTTAATTTGCAGCAATTAGTTTTAGTATGACCAGTCTTATTACAATGGAAGAATATTATTTTCTTTACATTGCTGATAGGTTCTAGCCCCATTTACTTTACCAATTTGACATTCCCTAGAATTGTGTGTGTAAGATATCATAGGTATCTGCCAAAACTGCTGCCTATTGGATCTTTGATACCTGATTCATCTAAATAAGTTTTAATGGTTATTGGAACACTAGGAGTTCGGCCAAAATCATGATTCCCTCACGTTCTAAAAAATTGTCTGTAACTTTGGTGACTGAAACGACTGATCCCACAGTGTTTCTTTTTTTCTTGCAGATTCTACAGATGTATGATTAGGTTTCTTTATAATGGTTCTACACTAATTGATTAGCTTCAGGGACAAGCTCATAAGCTTGGAGTATTGCCTCTTTAACCACATCATAGTCTGCAGATTGCTCCTCTGACAGAACAGTGTACACATTCATAGCTGCCTCCGTCAGGATGCTGCATAACATTAAGGTCCAAACATTTTTAGGCCACTTCAACTTTACAGCTATTTTTTAATTGAGTTGAAATATATTTCAATTCCATCTCCTTTAAAGTTAGGCACTAAACGATGATTTTTAATTAAATCCAATTCCCCAGTGGAATCAGAATCATCTGAACTACCTCCCCATTCTTAGCTTTTCTCAAGCCAAGTCTTGTGTCTGATTTCTTTCCCTATCGAAACTCAAGCTTAATTCTCCATATTTTCATTTCTTTTGCTCTTTCTTTCTCCTTTCTATTTCATTTTTTCCATTTCTCTTTTTCCTCCAATTCAAGCTTCTCCACATCTTTTCCTTTTCAAGTTCAAGCTTCTGCTTTTCTCTCGTTCCTTCTATCTCGAGTTGTAGGTTAGCTGGTTAGGTGCATTGACCTGAACAGGTGCCGAAGTGTGGCGACGAGGGGTATTTCACAGTAACTTCATTGCAATGTTAATGTAATCCTTACTTGTGACTAATAAAATTAACTTTGTTTCATTTGAAACTGAAGTTTTGCTAGTTCCAGCTGTGATACTAATGTCAGGTTTCTCTTTTTAACTCTCAAAACTAGATAATTACTCATAATTCTTTCAAAATCCCGCTTCAGTTTGTACCTTCAATTTATCTGCTAACTTGGTCAGTTTAGCTTTAGTCATGGATTTCATATACGTCATTACATCTTCTACTCCCAAAAAATCTTTAGCAATAGTCAAAGGCATTTTTGAGTTCCAACCTGTGTAATATACTTCACAGCAGATCCCGTTCTGTACCCCAGTAACCCAATAAACTAATTTCTTTAAGGATTTACAGATCACACTTAAATTCATTACATTCAGGACTTTTAACACCAAAAAGCCCCAAGTTTGTTACCATCCCATCTGATACTATTACTGGACAAGTTAGATCCCAGATTGAAACTTGGCTTGATAGATCCTAACTTTTTAATAACAGTGGAGGTCAGTTACTGAACATATACACAAGCACCTGCCAGTGTACTTTCAATACAAAAAAAAATCAAAAAGATAAAAAATAACTATATTAGATTAGTCAAAGGGTGGAAAGATTTGCTACAAGCACCAGAAAATGATTGAAACTCTCAGTATTCCCTTTATCCCAGCAAACACATACAGACACAAAACCACAGTGAAGATTTACCACTTTCTCAACACCAAGGTCCTTGGCTAGGACTGCCTCCACTGCAAATGTTTTTCTTCTCATGGATTTCTGAGCATTCACTTGATTTTTTCCCCCAGCTGATAACCGCCTGTGACAACTAGAAACCACAATCTAAGCTCACTATTACTTCAATTTCAGAGCAAACGCATGAGTTCCCCAGCAGTTTTGCAGGATTTCTTACTGAAGAGTTTAGAACTCCTGCCTCCACTCTGTCATATGCATACTGACTAATCCACCCCTCTGTTTTTCAATGTGACCCTGCAGGTGCCTGGACCCCTGTAGTTAAGCAGCAGCACTGTTATTTTCCACTTTTTTCTTAAATCCATGAAGCCATTAACCCCTTTAAAACCCATCTGTTTTTCTAGGGTTGTAAAACCTCAATAAAAAGGCATACATACAAATAGAGCCCCCAGACTTCCTGGCACTGAAAAGCTTCAAATGAAACCAGAACTATGTTCCACCTTTGCTAAGAGATAAATATAAATTAAATTTAAAGTTATTCATTGCCCCTACCAATTATACCTCCTGCCAGGAGATGGAGAGCAGCATAACAATGTAACTGCACAAACTAAGAGCTCTCAGTAATAGTGCTGATATATTATCATGGATAGAGGATTGTCTAACTATCAGGAAATGGAGAATGAAGATAAATGGATCATTTTAAAATTGGCAAACTTGTAGGCCAGGATTCTCCCAAGAAAATTCTATGTCCCCAATTTGTGTGAAAAAGGGAGTAACTTGTTGAATTTTTTCTAGTGTGATTTTTCAGATTGATTCTCCCGCACTCTGTGCATCACAGCTATTCTAACCTGAGAGGCTGGCAGCATAGTTGAGCAGGCCACTGTGCATGTACATAAGTTCATTTATTAGTGTCACAAACAGGCTTACATTAACACTGCAATGAAGTTACTGTGAAAATCCCCTGTTTGCCACACTCCAGCACCTGTTTGGGTGCACTGAGGGAGAATTTAGCATAGCCAATGCATCTAACCAGTACATCTTTTGGACTGTGGGAGGAAACCGGAGAACTCAGAGGATACCTATGCAGACATGAGGAGAACATGCATACTCTGCACAGACAGTGAATCAAGGCGAGTATTGAACCTGGATCCCTGGCGCCGGGAGGCAATGCTAACCACTGTGCCATCGTGCCGCAAATCTGTCAGAGCAGAGTTTGGCGCATGTGTAGTGGCCCCGCATTGCTAGCCTTGTGACCGCTGGCCAGCCCGATTTGCTGACCAGTCTGCAACCCCCGATTGCTGGCCTTTTGACCTCCCACCCCTCGATCGTTGGCCTCCAGGGCTCCCTGGACCAGCCCTGATCTCCTTGACCCACCCTCTCCCACCTGGCCAGCCCCAATCTCCAAACTCCCCCCACTGGCAACCTCGACACCCCCACCTGGCAGTCTTGACTCCCCCACTTGGATGGCTAGCCCCGATTACTGTCCCCCCTTCTGTCCATGGTCCCAAATGCAGGGTAGCAGTGGGACTCCCACCCCCACCAATTCCCTCCCCCCCCCCCCCCCACCAATAGGCCCAGCGACCCCCCCCGCCATGCCACTGTGCAATGGCCACTGGGCAGTCCCATGGTGCCCCTTAGGCATTGCAACCTGGAGGGGGCTTCATTGGACTCTCCTCACTTTAGCAGGGTCGGCCACCTGCTCCCCATTAGTGGGGAGCAGTTGTAAACCCTGCTGGAATGAACCACTTCTGGCACTAGGGGAGACGCTAGTGGGCCTGGCGACTTCAGTCTTGGGCCTGCTAATGAAATGGAAATCCAATTACCATATTGTAATAAGCTCTGTGCCAATTTCTGGCTTGTAGCTAATTATGCTGAAAATCTTCGGCTGGGAGATAAGAACTCTGCTGATGTCTCCTGGTATGCCGTGCTGCAAGAACAGCACAGCGGGCTGGAAGAATTAGCCACTTAGATTGCCACAGATCAACTATTTACAATCTATATTGGTGACGTGGAGGGATTGATATTACGATAGCCAAATTTACTGAAGATATAAAGACAAGTCAAAGCATGTAGAGAAGATACAAAGCATCTGCAAAGGGAGATAGGTTAAGTGATTAGGCAAAAGATTGACATATGGAATATGATGTGGACAAATGTGAGGTTATTCACTTTGGCTGGAAGAACAGAAAAGCAGAATATTAGTTAATTGGAATGTTACAGTGCAGGGGACTATAGGTATCCTTGAACATGAGTCACAAAAGGTTAGTGTGCAGATACAAGTTATTAGGAAGACAAACAAAATGTTGGCCTTTATTAAGAACATAACATAATTCTTTATTGGAAAGGGGTTGGAGCATAAAAGTAGGGATGTCTGCATTGCATACAGTTTTAAATTTTGGTTACTACCTAAGGAGGATTATATATGCTTTGAAAGTAGTTCAAGGAAGGTTCCTGGCTTATTCCTTGGATGAAGGTATTGGCATATGAAGGAAGGTTGAGAAAGTTAGCCTATACTCATTGGAGTTGAGAAGAATGAGAGATAATCAGACTTCAACATGGGTTTCTGAGGGGGCTTGACTAGATAAATGCTGAGGGGATGTTTCTCCTCATGGAGGAATGTAGCATTCAGGGTCACAGTTCCAAGGTAAGGAGTTTCCCATATTAATATGGAGATGAAGATGAGTTTTCAAATAGTCTTTAGAATTTTCTTCCCCAGGGATGTATGGAGGCTGGATCATCAAATATATTTAAGGGTGCGCTGGACACATTTTTGATTTACAAGGAACAAGCAGGAATGTGGGCCACAGTCAGATCAGCCATAATCTTACTGAATGACAAAGCAGGTTAGATGGGCCAAATGGCCAATTTGTTTCCTTTGAACTCACACTCAGTTGAGTACTAATGTAACATAATATATTTATAAATGTGTTATGGTGTCACTATTGTAATATTAGGAATTTACCTATCTTTTGTGTTAATAATAATTAGGTGAAAATCTGCCAACCTATTTTCATAATATCCAAACTTTTATTGCCCCTGAGTCTATATGAATGCAAGGGAAATGTTTACATTTTTGCCTCAACAATGGAATGCAAGTCAGATATTAGCCGTTGTGTCAAAACTAAATGGGTATCTTTTTTTAGTCATCCTAGCAGTTGCCTTATTTCACTGGCCAATGGGTAGCAGTGCTTGGCATTCTGTACTTGTGTTTTTGTAAAATACAGTGGAAGAAATTAAACCTGTCACTCATTTGCTGTTTGGGAAAGTGTAGCAAGTAGAATTTATGATCTCAATTTTCTTTCTAGTTGACTTCAGAACAGTTCTTAAATTTTGCAGTTGTGAGATGATGGCTAAATATGCATAGTATTTTCTGAAGACAGAGCTGTGGCCTGGAAAAATAAAATCCGTTAGCATTGGCATTCCTTGCTGAATAAGGATACCAGATCAAAGTATTCCAGTATATAATATTGTGAACTCAATTATGATTTACTGCATAAAAAAATTGCTGTCCAAGACTCACTGCTAATATGACATGAACAGCTGGCTGTCCATGCACCAGATGCTTGTTGCAGATCAATAGCAGACCTTCTGTGCCTTGCATTCTTTTGACATTTTTTTTCAATATGTGTATGTTACAATTTATATTTTATTTGAAAGCTTTGATTCAAAAACATTTCCCTGCAAATAGCAAAGACAATTTCCTTATGAGGTCTGTAAAACCACTTGTATTTGACCAGCAGTAGGCCACTCAGCCTCTCAAGCATGCTCCATTATTTTATAAGCTTATGGGTGATCAAATTGTGGTCTCAATGCCACATTCCTATCTACGGCAGATAACCTTTCACCTTTCTACTTATCAAGAATTTATCTAGCTCTGCCTTAAATATAATACATCACCCATTTAAGACAAAGATTAGAAGAATTTATTTCCTCTTGGAGGGCTGAGAATTTTTGAAACTTTCTTCCTCAAAAGGCAATGGGAGAACATAAGAAATAGGAGCAGGAGTAGGCCATCTAGCCCTTCGAGCCTGTCCCGCCATTCAATAAGATCATGGCTGATCTGTCGCTGCTCAGTTCCACTTTCCCGCTTTCTCCCCATAACCCTTAATCCCCTCTCTTATCAAAAACCCATCAACCCGCGTCTTAAAAATATTTAGCGAGGCAGCCTCCACCACTTCAACGGGCAGAGAATTCCAGAGATTCACCACCCTTTGAGTGAAGAAGTTCCTCCTCAACTCCGTTCTAAACCACCCCCCTTTTATCTTGAGGCTGTGCCCCCTAGTCCTACTGCCTTTTTTGAGCGGGAAGAGTCTCTCCACCTCTATCCTATCCATCCCATTCATCATCTTATAAGTCTCAATGAGATCTCCCCTCATTCTTCTAAACTCTAACGAGTACAAGCCCAGTTTATTCAGCCTCTCCTCATAGCTCAGAGAGTCAAAGACTCTACTGCCTATTAGGAAAGAGAGTTTGAAAGACTCTCAGCCCTCTGAGAGAACAAAAGAATTCTTGTCATCTCTGTTTTAAATGGGTGATCTCTTATTTTTAAACAGTGCCCCTAGTTCTAGATTCTCCCACGAGGGGAAACATCCTTTCTGCATCCACGCTGTCAAGACCCTTCAGGATCTTAAGTTTTAAGTAAGTCACCTCTTGTTCTTCTAAACTCCAGTTGATGCAAGTCTCATCTGTCCAGTTTTTATTCATAAGGCAGCCCTCAAACTTTAGGTATTAATCTAGTAAACCCTCTCTGAAATGCTTCCAATGCATTTACATCCTTACTTAAATAAGGAGACCAATAGTATGCATTGTAGTCCAGATATGCTCCGGAATTCTGCTGCCTTGCCTGTCCCTGGAATCCATTGACTTTGGGCCGGACTTTCCACTCTCAGGTTGAACGAGACTGTAAAATCCTGCCACGGTTTCACCAATTCCCTGTATAAATGAATTATAACCTCTTTACTCGTGTATTTAATTCCTTTCAGAATAAACGTTTTTAGCTTTCCTAATTCTTTACTGTATCCGCAGACTTAAAATTGACTATCATGATTTGGAGCCAAATACTTGTGGGGAGGAAGGAAGAAACTTGAGATGCTAACGTTCAGTGACATTTTTTGTCTTGCTGTGGATTTAATTTAGCTTAACATATTTCCCCCTCAATAACTGTCTCTATTCACCCTGCAGCATGATAGCAATAAGCTTTGCGCAGTGGCAGTATCGTAGCTGATGAGGTTTAATTGAGGCATGATTATTGCTTATTGAAACATCCTGGGTTCAGATCCCAACAGAGCCTTGATTTCTTTCCAGTTAAGTTTGCAACTGCGCCAATCATAATATCCATGACAGCAATAAGTGACCCACTCTCACTTCACCAATGGGTTTAACCACATCCTAAGATGACTACTTAATGCTTCCCCACTTTTCTGTGGCCTATCCCCAAACCTATGGATTTTTCTGCATGCCTTGACATACCAACTCGCTGCACCATTTTAGACATGTGCGAATAATAATGACAACAGGGGTTATTGCAATGTGAATGAAAATACAGTCCATCTAGTGGTTGGATTATTTGCTGAGGTAATAGTGGGCAGATGCACATGTCCATTGGGATAGAAACCTGTGGAAGGTTTGTCTAGTACAGTGAAGGGAGTGTATTCTTGATTAGCTTCTGAAAAATAAATGGCATTTAGCTTAGCTATCATATGCATGTTGTTTTGTCTGCTCACATTTCACTTTTGCATAAATATTCCCATGTAATATGGGCTTGCAGCTCTTTACCATTCACCTTTTTATGTTGTAGTTTTTATACTAAAGGCCCATAAATATCCTTATTTTAAAAATAATTTCTTCTAAGTCAATATATTGGTAATTAGTATGATTAAAGGCTTTGCTTAAATGCTCAGAACTTTAGTTTAGATTATAAGTAATGGTACAGTACTTTCCAGAGCTTACCTCTCTTTTTATGTATCTTTACTCTTCCTAATTGTTTTGAATTCTGAGATAAAATTGAAGAAATGCAACTGCTGTAATTATTTAAAATATGCTACTAAGAGTTCACAGATGCTTAGCTTGGTTGCTGCAATTACCACTTGAAAACCTTACCCTGTACATGAACATGAGCTGGATTTTAATGTTGAGATAATAGTGTCTGCACTTGCCATCAAGGAGGGATTTGACCAGAGCAGCCCTAAGCAGTCTGGTAAAACTAAGGTCAATGGAGATTGGAGAAAAACTCTGCAGTGGCTGGCACATAATAAGATGTTTCTGGTTGTTAGCAACAACCATCTCAGCCACAGAAGATCACTACAGGAGTGTCTGCTGGGTCCATCTTGCTTCAACAGTTTCTTCAGTGACTGGAGGGTCAGAAATGTGACTGATGAAAATTGCAAAGTATTCATTTACAATCTCAGTTCTAGGAATGAGGGTGGAGAGAGAATATAATCTACAGTCACTGCCTCTGAGATACCTTTTGGTCTGTCCACATGTTCTTTCTCTTTCGGTTACTGTTTTTACTTTGGTAGTTCTTACAACACCATGTTGTAGATCATAGTAAACCAGTATTTATCTTGGCAAGAAAATGGCAATAAACTGTAGATACTGAAAGTATGAAATAAAATAGAAAATTCTGGAAGTACAGAAGAGTCCAGGCAGGATCTGTGAAGAGAGAGAAAGGGTGACACCCAAACATTGATGCCTTTGTCAAGAGGGATGACCATCTGAGCTGTTCACATTAAACCAAGAGAACATAATAAAGAGGGTAGGTTTGGTTTCATAATTGCATTTAATACATCTTCATGACCAAAAAGTTATAAAATTTATAATAATGAAAGTTTTATGTTGACTTCTATCAAACTTCCAATTGAAAGGATTTGCTGTACTGCTTTATCACTCCATGGTACTTCAATCATTTCAATTCGTATGTTTGGAGTGTCCTTTTATATATTGGAGTTGAGATTGCATCAAGCAGGTTGTTGTCATGCTCCTGATGCAAATTGGATGGGAATCTCAAAAGTAAAATGATAATGAGGTAGCTGAGTTTGAGACACTTAATTTCAGGTTTCCCATGATCTAACATCCCACCTCCCTTTGCCATATATCCGGAAATTATATTCCAGTCCAAAGATGACTGCAAGTGTTCCAATTCTGACATTAAAAAATGGAAATATGCTGAGCATATGAAACTTTTCTCAGAAGACAGACGAAGCAACTTTGTGCTGGTAAATTGATAAAATAAATCTGGTTAATAGTCATGTTTGTTTTTGCCTATTGCTGTAAGGTGTTAATATGCTCTTTAGGAAAGTTGTCATGCATTGAGTACCTGGGATGAGTACACAGCTAACTAATTCTCAGCCCCATGAAGTGGGGAAAGTAAAAAGGAAATTTGTTATCATTTAATGGAAGGTATGGGCTCAAGGTTGCAATCTAACTAGGGCCCGGATAATGCTTATAAAACTTTATTTTTGATTTGTAACCGTCTATTTTTTTCACTAACCAATTTGAAGCAGGGAATTGAATTTGAGGATAAGTGGGGTCTTATGATCTTCTCCATAAATACTACCATTTGGTATTTGGAAATGAAACTATAATGTGTCACTGAGGTTAAATAGTTTTTATTGTGAACAATGATGTATTCTGCTATTTTTTTCTTTGGTAATACAAACATATGAATTAGGAGTAAGAGCTGTTACTCAGCTCATCGAGCCTGCTCCACCATTCAGTAACATTTTGGCTAATCTAATTGTACCTCCTGCCTACCTCCAATAATGTTTTACCCACTTGTTTATCAAGAACCTATCTAGCTCTGCCTTAAAAAAATTAAAGGACCCTGCTTCCATTGTCTTGAGGAAGGGAGTTCCAAAGACCCACTACCATATGAAAAAAAACTTCTCATTTCTGTCCTAAAATTTCTCATTTCTGCCCTTATTTTTAGACGATGACCCCTAGTTCCAGATTATCCCATAACAGGAGACATCCTCTCAACATCCATCCTATCAAGACCCCTCAGTATATAAGAGGTTTCAATCTAAAGTCTAGCAATACAAGTATGGCCTCTGCCATTCTTTCTAAGACAACCCACACATTCCTGGCATTAGCCTAGTAAATCTTCTCTGAATTGCTTCTAATGCATTTACATCCTTCCTTAAGTAAGGAGACCAATATTGTACACATTCCTCCAGATGTGGTCTCACCAGTACCCTTTATAACTAAAGCATAACATCCCTACTTTTATATTAAATTCCCTTTGCAGTAAATGTTAACGTTCTATTAGCTATTCTAATTACTTGCTGTACCTGCTTACCAGCCTTTTGCGATTCATGTACTACAATTGCAGATCACTCTGCACCTCAGAACTCCACAATACTGACCATTTAGATGATAAACTTATTTTTTATTCCTCCTGCCATAATGGAGAATTTCACATTTTTCGAAATTATACTCCATTTGTCCGATATTTGTCTAGTCACTTAATCTCCACATGTCCCCTTCACAACTTATTTCCTTATCTTTATGTCAACAGCAAATTTAGCAAATATACATTTGGTCTCTTTATCCAAGCTATTCATAAAAACTGTAAAAAGCTGAGGGCCCGCCACTGATCCCTGTGACATATCACTCATTGCATCCTGCAAACCAGATAAAATACCCAATCGTGGATACTCCCTGTTTCCTGTTAGCTAACCAATCTTCTATCCATGCCAATATGTTAACTCCAACACCATGAGCATTTATTTTCTGCAATAGTCTTTGATATGGCATCTTATCAAACACCTTCTTGAAATCTAAGTATGGGGTACACCCATTGGTTCTCCTTTATCCACAGCACGTGTCTTTTTAAAAGAACTTAAATAACTTGTTTAAACATGATTTCTCTTGCACAAAACCACATAGCTTGAGTCAAGGAATATGGAGATAGTGCAGGAAAGTGGCGTTGAGGTAGATATGGGAAAGTGACATTGAGGTTGATGCTCTGCAGCAATGTTCTGATTGAATGGTTTACACTGATTACAATGTTCTTGTGTTCCTAGACATTGGGTGATATTTTCCAGCTGCACTTATCCCCAGAACCGGAAAATCCCATCTGAGGCCAACGGACCTTGCATGGATCCCCCATCGCTATGATTCCCATGGGGGGGCAGGATGGGAAAATTCCCCCATTTTGCCTTTAAACATGCATCACCATAATATTCCATGAACTACAATACAGTACTTACAAGTTTAACAAAAATGCATTTAAATGTCATGACAATTAATCAATTGCATTAAATTAATTCTGTAAAATTAAAATAACAAATTATCTGGCCATATCCATTTATTTTTCTTTTGAATATTTCCTTGGGGATGTCAGAAGCTATTGGGACCTAAATTCAATAGAGTCTGATATAATTGGCATTTTGAATTCATGCACTCAAAGAAGGGGAAGACAAATTTAGGATTGTTCTCACTTTGCATTTGAGATGCAAATTAGGCTTCTAAATGCAGCTTACTTGTCGGATCAGGTCATCCTCACTCCATGTTAACGTAAGTTAAGAAAACTCATTTGCTGCTTCATTTGTAGCTTATGCAGTAAAAAGTCTGACAACACCAGGTTTAAGTCCAACCGATTTATTTGATAGTAAACTCACAAGCTTATGTAGCTTATGGCAGTCCTCAGGACAATTGCTGTGACTACTTCAGAGCCAGCGCATGCTCTGAATTGTCTTAATAGATTCCTTGTAAATGGGCGTAGTGTCCTTTCTTTAATATGGAAATGGGTGGCAAAAAAATGCCCTGTTAAGTATAGCCACGTTTCAAATGTTGTGAAAATCAGGACCATCACTCTGTTAAATCAGATATCATTGCTTTGATTTAACGCCCACAGAACTGGTGCAATTATGTTGAATTTAGGCCTCATTGTTATAATTAACAAGCTATTGTAGGTATTCTCTAATCCTGCAAGCAGCTTCTGTGTTTCTAAGATTAGGAATGCAGCACATTGCACAAACTAGTAAAGTGGTTAACTTTATACAAAAAATGGAATGAATCAAACAAATACACAGATTTAATTGCATCAGTTCTGTGGGCATTAAATCAAAGTAATGATACCTGATTTAACAGAGTGATGGTCCCGATTTTCACAACATTTGAAGCGTGGCTATACTTATCAGGGCATTTTTTTGCCACCCATTTCCATACTAAAGAAAGGACACTACGCCTATTTACAAGGAATCTATTAAGACAATTCAGAGCATGCGCTGGCTCTGAAGTAGTCTTTTAATGCTCCTTGTATCATACAAAGTAAAATATGCAGCCCCATCGTTGTTCTTGGTAAAACTAATTTACAAGTTAGCTATTCATTCCAAAAGTAGAATATGAATGCTGGAAATCTGAAATGAAAAACAGAAAATGCTGGAAGTACTCAACAGGTCAGACAGCGTTTGTTGAGGGAGAAACAGAGTTAAGAGCCCAGAACTTCCAAATTCAAACATACCACAGAGGAAACCCAAGATATGCCACAGGACATGTCAGAAGTCCCAATGCACTGACTACGTGGGAATTGCCAGGGACATTTGGACTTCCGATGGGCAATTCTTCTGCATTTGGAAATCTCCAAAACTCTGAGTTGGAGTTGGCGACTTTGGATGATTCCAACTTACTAGCCAGAATAATTACTCAAGGAAGTTAGAAGGATTTAATCTAGATCTAACTTTTGAATAACCATACTCCTGACACATACATCCCACTCCTTGACAACCTCCGTCCCAACTACCTGACAACCCATGATCTGACTGTCCCCTAAACTCCCACACCAACTACCTCCTTGACTTCCTAACTACACCCTAACTCACTTGACTACCCCTCATAACCCTTGTCTACTCCCCAACAACCTGAATAATCCCCAGCCTGACTACCCCCTGACCACATGGCTAGCCAGTCAGAACCCTGGTCCACCCTACTCCTTCACACATTTGCTTGCTGCCTTACACTGTCACCCATCATCTACCTGCCTCTCTACTTCACCCTAAATGGACCCTTTATTGGAAGACAGGTCTAAGATGTCATCGGAACGTAAATAAGTAATCTTTTCTCTGATTTGGATTGGAAATTGGGATTTCAGGTCAATCACCTTTCTTTTGAACCTAAAACATTAACTCTGTTTCTCTATACATGGTTGCTGCCAAACCTGCTGAGTGTTTCCAGTATTCCTCGTTTTTATCCCAATTTGTACTTTAGTTGATTTACAAGCAATAAACATTTACTCTTCTTTCTGGAGCCTGTATGCATCTCTGACAGTATCACAGGTGCTCTGAAAGAAGAGAAAAGACTGTTAAAGGTTGGCTTGTTGAGCTGCAAGTCAAAATCACCAATTTAAATTAAATGCTATCCTCTCCACTGGGGCTTGTCTTATGGTTAGACAATACTGCAGCTGAGTGTATTCATTGAAAACCATGTTGATGGAAGTCAAACTTGCAACAGATGGACCCTGGAGTTTTTCCCATTGGGTCAAATATCCGCACATAAACCAGACTGTTAGAAAAAATATGTAGACGATTCTATTATGATTCTCTTAGTATATAAAAATATTCCAACTTAAAATTACACTCAGGTAATGCTAGTAATATTCAAAATGTCATGGCTATTTTGTATAGTTTTTATTGTCAGTAACAAGGCTTAGCCGAATAATGGCACATGTTTTGGATAGTATTATAACCTACAAATTGTGAATTACATGTCAACAGCCATTCTTATAAATTCATCCATTACCAACGCACTCCCAAAAAAAGAGGACATTTTGCAATTCCATATGCATTTCTGATTGCATTAATAATGCCTCAGAGTAATACATATACAGAAAGGTGTGATGCCATTGAATTTATGATCTGACTGCCCTTTATGAGGAGCCACAGGGCAGAATCAGAAAAGGATTATGGGTTGAGTTTAAAAGCATTGTGGAGCTCTTGGAGAAGGTCACTATTGGCTGCTCTTGTCATTTGAAAACAAGGGGAGAATTGTGGTGGTAAACAGATGTAAATGCCTCTGATCTCAAAACGGCAGCCCCCATCAAGTATTGTGTAAATAATAAATGGATGAGGAGACAAGTATCTGGTCAATTCAGATATTTATGTTATCTTTTAGAAGAATGAGGGGAGATCTCATTGAGACGTATAAGATGATGAATGGGATGGATAGGATAGAGGTGGAGAGACTCTTCCCGCTCAAAAAAGACAGTAGGACTAGGGGGCACAGCCTCAAGATAAAGGGGGGGGGGGTGTGGTTTAGAACGGAGTTGAGGAGGAACTTCTTCACTCAAAGGGTGGTGAATCTCTGGAATTCTCTGCCCGTTGAAGTGGTGGAGGCTGCCTTGCTAAATATTTTTAAGACGCGGGTTGATGGGTTTTTGATAAGCGAGGGGATTAAGGGTTATGGGGAGAGGGCGGGAATGTGGAACTGAGCCACGACAGATCAGCCATGATCTTATTGAATGGCGGGGCAGGCTCGAAGGGCTAGATGGCCTACTCCTGCTCCTATTTCTTATGTTCTTATGTTCTTAAAGAGTATCATCAGCAACAACCTAACCATTTATTGTTTGATAAAGGTTATTGCAAGTACTAATATATCTGTTATGATTTCAGCTTTGTTGAACCTTGTTTGACTCAAATCAGACTAAACTGGGACATCTGGAAGACACATGACCCAAAATAAAAGCATGTTAAACCTATTATAGTCTGATTGCTATTTAATATTTCTGCTCAATTCCCTCAAAATCCAATCTTTACCTACTCATCCCCATTTTTGCTGTCTAATGATTGAGCTCTGGGAAACACCTGTTTCCTCATCCCTCAGGCCATGCATTCTCATTGAAGTTAGTTCAAACTCTTAAAATATCCTGAAAAGAATGCTTGTATTTTTTTGATTCATGTGAAGCAGGATCATATTGGACTTTGAGAAGGTGCCTGCCAGATCAGGCAAGCGTTCTGGCAGCAATTAGGAATATCTGACGTTGACGGGGAGAATTAATGACAGTACCTGAGTATTGTGATTATTAGGATCAGCTCTGATTGCATATGGCTGTCTGACAGCTCATGATGTGGAGATGCTGGCATTGGACTGGGGTAAACACTAAGAAGTCTGACAACACCAGGTTGAAGTCCAACCGATTTATTTGATAGTAAACTCACAAGCTTTGGAGGTTAACCTCTTCGTCAGGTGAATAGAGAGTCCTGGCCTCAGACAGAGCATATAAAGCACAGACAGTTTACAGATTACTGATTAGAATGTGAATCTTTACACCTAACCTGCTATTCAAGTCTTAAAGTGGCCGACAATGTGAGTGGAAGGAACACTGATCACAGGTTAAAGAGATGTGTATTGTCTCCAGATAGTACAGTAAGTGAGGTTTTGCAGACCCAGGCAAGTCACGGGGATTACAGATAGCGCGACATGAACCCAAGATCCCTGTTGAGATTGTCCTCATGTGCAGAACTTGGCTATCAGTCTCTGCTCAGCGACTCTGCGCTGTCTTGTGTCGTTAAGGCTGCCTTGGAGAATGCTTACCCGAAGGTCAGAGGCCGAATGCCCATGACCACTGAAGTGTTCGCCAACAGGAAGGGAACAGTCTTGCCTGGTGATTGTCGAGTGATGTTCATTCATCCGTTGTCGTAGCGTCTGCATGGTCTCCCCAATGTACCATGCTTCAGGACATCCTTTCTTGCAATGTATCAGGTAGACAATGTTGGCCGAGTTGCAAGAGTATGTACCGTGTACCTGGTGGATGATATTCTCACGTGTGATGATGTCATCCATGTTGATGATCCAGCATGTCTTGCAGAGGTTGCTGTGGCAGGATTGTATGGTACATTGTACATTGCATGGTACATCGGGGAGACCATGCAGATGCTACGACAACGGATGAATGAACATCACTCGACAATCACCAGGCAAGACTGTTCCCTCCCTGTTGGCGAACACTTCAGTGGTCACGGGCATTCGGCCTCTGACCTTCGGGTAAGCATTCTCCAAGGCGGCCTTCAGGACACACGATAGCGCAGAGTCGCTGAGCAGAGACTGATATCCAAGTTCCGCACACATGAGGACGGTCTCAACAGGGATCTTGGGTACATGTCGCACTATCTGTAACCCCTATGACTTGCCTGGGTTTGCAAAACCTCACTTACTGTACTGTCTGGAGACAATACACATCTCTTTAACCTGTGATCAGCACTCCTTCTGCTCACATTGTCGGCCACTTTCAGACTTGAATAGCAGGTTAGGTGTAAAGATTCACATTCTAATCAGTAATCTGTAAACTGCCTGTGCTTTATGTGCTCTGTGTGAGGCCAGGACTCTCCATTCACTTGACGAAGAGGTTAACCTCCAAAGCTTGTGAGTTTACTATCAAATAAATCGGTTGGACTTAAACCTGGTGTTGTCAGACTTCTTACTGTGTCTGACAGCTGCCATTGCAAAAATATATGAATGTTTTTTCTGAAAAAATTATAATCATCAGCGCCTGTATCAGTCTCTGTGGTGCAATTGGTCAGTGTGTTCGGCTGTTAAACGAATGGTTGGTGTTTCAATCCCATTCAGGGGTGAAGGTTTCATTTTCAGACAGCACAATGGTACAGCAGTTAGTGCTGCTGCCTCACAGCGCCAGGGACCTGGGTTTGATTCCTGGCTTGGGTCACTGTCTGTGCACAATCTGCACATTCTCCCCATGTGTGCGTAGGTTTCCTCCAGGTGCTCCAGTTTCCTCTAAAAGTCTGAAAGACATGCTGAATAAGTACATTGTCCATGCTAAATTCTCCCTCAGCGTACCTGAACAGGTGCTGGAGTGTAGCAACTAAGGGATTTTCATAGTAACTTCACTGCAGTGTAAGCCTACTTGTTACACTAATAAATAAGATTAAGTGTATATGTTATGATTTATAATAACTAATTGGAAATGACCCATCAATAGAATAAGTACTTTTGTAGTAAAATTGCACTGATATTGGAACAAATATTGGATGTCTATCTTCTAATGTTAATATTCTTGTTTTATGCCTTAAATCTCCACTGAAAAAGGAAATGTGCAGGTTCAATCCCTGCTCTGTGCTTAGTTGGCTGATCTCTTGTCAGGGCAGCCATGAAACATAACAATTGATCTCAGCAAGCCTTTATTTTGTCCTCCAGCATTCTTGGTGGCAAGTCAGTGAACTTGCTGGAAAGCATCCACCTATAAATATTTGCGGGAGACAAAATTGGATTCAATCTGCAAACATTTTACACTCAAGGTCACTCATGCAGTTTGGCCATTTGATTTAGGAAATGGAAAGCAACTGCCACCCGGTTTATTCCTCTCAAGTCATTTTGATTTTGATTTGATTTATTTTTGTCACATATATTAGCATATAGTGAAAAGTATTGTTTCATGTGCGCTATATAGACAAAGCATACCGTTCTTACAGGAGGAAAGGAGAGTGCAGAATGTAGTGTTCAGTCATAGCTAGGGTGTAGAAAAAGGTCAACTTAATGCAAGGTAAATCTATTCAAAAGTCTACCAGCAGCCGGGGAGAAACTGTTCTTGAGTTGGTTGATACGTGACCTCAGACTTTTGTATCTTTTTCCCGATGGAAGAAGGTAGAAGAGAGAATGTTTGAGGTGCGTGATGTCCTTAATTATGTTGGCTGCTTTGCCATTAGTCAATGGATGGGAGGCAGGTTTGCATGATGGATTGGGCTACATTCATGACGTTTGTAGTTTCTTGCAGTCTTGGGCAGAACAGGAGTCAAACCAGATATGGGCAGAACAGGAGTCAAACCAGATACAGCCAGAAACAATGCTTTCTGTGATGCATCTGTTGGTGAGAGTCTTAGCTCACATGTCGAATGTCATTAGTCTTCTGGTGTTAGTGTGCTTTCTTGACTACAATATCGGCAGGGGAAGACCAGGACAGGTTGTTGGTGATCTAGACACCTAAAAACCTGAAAGCTTTCAATCATTTCTACTTTGTCCCTGTCGATGTAGATAGAGGCATGTTCTCCACAATGCTTCCTGAAGTCAATGCCAATCTCTTTCATTTTGCTGACATTGAGGGAGAGATTATTATCGCTGTACCAGTTCACCAGATTCTCTATCTCGTTCCTGTACTCTATCTCATTGTTTGAGATCCAGCCCACTATGGTGGTATTGTCAACAAATTTGAAAATCGAGTTGAAGGGGAATTTGGCCACACAGTCACAGATGTATAAGGAGTGTAGTACGGGTCTGAGAACACAGCTTTGTGAGGCACCGGTGTTGAGGATTATCGTGAGGGAGATGTTGTTGCCTATCCTTAAGAACGTAAGAAATAGGAGCAGGAGTAGGCCATCTAGCCCTTCAAGCCTGCCCCACCACTCAATAAGATCATGGCTGATCTGAAGTGGATCAGTTCCACTTTCCCGCTTTCTCCCCATCATCCTTAATTCCCTTGTCTATCAGAAACCTATCTACCCGTAACTTAAATATATTTAGCGAGGTAGCCTCCACCACTTCAACGGGCAGAGAACGCCAGAGATTCACCACCCTTTGAGTGAAGAAGTTCCTCCTCAACTCCGATCTAAACTGCCCCCCCCCCACCTTATCTTGAGGCTGTGCCCTTGAGTCCTGCTATCCTTTCTAAGCAGGAAGAATCTCTCTACCTCTACCCTGTCTATCCCCCTCATTATCTTATACATCTCTATAAGATCCCACCTCATCCTTCTAAACTCCAATGAGTGCAGACCCCGTCTACTTAGTCTCTCTTCATAGTCCAACCCTCTCATCCCCGGTATCAGCCTAGTGGACCTCCTCTTCACTCCCTCCAAGGCCAATATATCCTTCTGCAAGTGCGGCGACCAAAACTGCACACACCACTCCAGCTGTGGCCTCACCAGTACCCTGTACAGTTGCAGCAAGACTTCCTTACTTTTATATTCTAACCCCCTCGCTATAAAGGCCAACATTCATTCGCCTTCTTGATCACCTGCTGCACCTGCAGACTGGGTTTTTGCGACTCGTGCACAAGGACCCCCAGGTCCCTCTGCATCGTAGCATGCTGCAGCTTTTCGCCTTTTAAATAATAATCCGTCCTACTATTATTTCTGCCAAAGTGGATAACCTCACACTTGCAATCCTTACTGATTGTAATGTGTGGGCTAGGAAGTTCAGAACCCAGTCACAGAGGGAGGAGCCGAGGCCCAGGCACAGAGTTTGGAGATGAGTTTCACAGGAATAATCACATTGAAGGCTGAGCTGTTGCCAATAAAAGAAGTCTGACATAGGTGTCTTTGTTATCTAGGTGTTCCAGGGTTGAGTGCAGGGCCAGGGAGATAGTGTCTGCTGTGGATCTGTTGTGGTGGTAGGCGAACTGTAATGGATCCAGCATTTGTGCCATGACTAATCTTTCAAAACATTTCATAATGATGAATGTCAGAGCTCCCAGATGAGAGTCATTAAGACACGCTGCTTGGCTTTTCTGTTTGTGGTCTTCTTGAAGCAAATCGGGACCTCAGATTGATGTAAAGAGAGATTGAAGATGTCTGCAAATACCCCCACCATCTGATCCACGCAGGATCTGAGTGCACATCCGGGTACCCCATTCGGGCTGGTCGCTTTCTGTGGGTTGACCTTCGAGAAAGCTGCTCTGACATCTGCAATGGTGACCTCAGATGTAGGCTCATCCGAGGTTTCCAGGCTGGAGGGTGTGCTCTTGCTGATCCCTTGGTCAAAACAGGCATAGAATGCACTGAGTTCATCAGGGAGAGGTGCATTGGAACTGGCGATCTTACATGCCTTCTTGTCAGGTCTTGTAGCCTGTTACGTCTTGCAGACCTTACCACAGTCGGCAGGGATCCATGTGGCTAGCCAGGGACTCTAGCTTGGTTTGGTACTGTCTTTTGGCATCTTTGATGGATCTCCTTAGATAGTATCTGGCATTTTTGGTCAGTGTTGCATGACTTGAATTCTTCAGACCTAGATTTCAGCAAGTAGTGGATATCCCTGTTCATCCATGGTTTCTGGTTGGGAAACACGTGGATTACTTCTTTGGCACACACTTACTAATGAAGTCAGTTACTGTAGTGGCATTTTTAAATACGAACCAGTCCACTGACTCCAAGCAGTCCTGTAGGAGATCATCCCATTCCTCAGACCAACATTGCACAACTTCCTTTAGCAGAATCTTCTGCTTCATCTTTTGCTTGTAAGCTGGGAGCAGGAGCACAGCCTTGTGGTCTGATTTGCCAAAGTGTGGGCGATTGGCATGTTTGATATTTGTGTAGCAGCGGTCTAGGATGTTTGGGCCTCTGGTGGAGCAGGAGACATGTTAGTGGTAACTTGGTAATACGCTTTTGATCTTGGCCTTATTTAAGCTCCGGCCACGATGAACAAGGCCTCAGGATGTTTCATCTCAAGGCGATTTGTAGTGGTGTATATTTCGTCCAGCATGATCCTCATGTCTGCATGGGGTGAAACATAGAAACATAGAAAAGTGCAGCATAGTACAGCCCCTTCGGCCCTCAATGTTGTGACGAGCTATGTACAAACCCGAGATTAAGCTATCCCACTCCCTATCATTCTGGTGTGCTCCATGTGCCTATCCAATAACCACTTGAAAGTTCCTAAAGTATCTGACTCCACTATCACAGCAGGCAGTGCATTCCACACCCCAACCACTCTCTGAGTAAAGAATCTACCTCAGACATCCCTCCTATATCTCCCACCATGTAAACTGCCGTCAGGATAACGGAGGTGAACTTCCATGGAAAGTAGTAGGAGCGACATTTTAATATCAGGTCTTCAAGGGCCGGGGAGCAGAAACTCGCCTGTGTTGCTATGTCTAGGCATCATGAAGTGCTGATTAGGAAGCACACCCCATTTCCCCTTGCCGGTTCATTTGATGGATTGAGAAGCCCTCTGGTTGTAGGGCACAGTTCAGTGAAGCAGGAGTGAGCCATGTCTCCATGAAACAGAGCACACAGTTCTCTTTGGAAAGTGAGTCTGACTTAAGTTCATCTAGCTTGTTTTCCAGAGATTGGACATTTGCCAGGGGAAAGCTGGGGAGTCGGCGGGGGGGGGGCCTTGGGGCCACATTGTTTCACTCTCACCTGCAGGCCTGCACGTTTTCCATGCTTCCTGGAGTGAGTGCTTCATTTCGAGCCTGGGAGACGGAGAGAGAAGTATGAGGTGTGAAGAGTATAATTGTATCTAAGGTGGCTCTTTGCTTTGGTCAGTGTGTGGATGGAGGATTTGTTGCTTTGCTTGTGGTTCAGTAGATGGATCTGTGCAGTTGGGTGTTCTGGGTTGCTGTCAGGTCAGTGGATATCTAGACCACACTCCAGCGTGGATGGGTCAAAGGCGAGTAAGTGGGTGTTGTGTCTGAGGTCATGGACACAGATGAGTTGGTGGCCAGGTCTGTGTGTTGGGGTCCACTGGGCCACTGCCAGGTTGGAGTCTTCCTTCGGAAGTCGGAAGATCTCTAGACCTGCAAGTAAATTTAAAAGAGCAGTGTTAGTAATTGTTAGGCAGTGGGAGTTGAAGGTTAGGAGTGTGGGGAATTGTAAAAGGGTGGAGTGGATGGAGTTCTTGGGGCCTGCAGTATGTCGCAGCTCTTATTGTTTTGTTTTTAGGAGAGGAAACAGAAGCATCTTTGTAATAAAAGCAAAAAATTCTGTAATTACTCAGTGAGTCAAGCAGCAGCTATTGGAGAGCTGAACAGAGTTCATGTTTTGGATCAATTACCTTCCAACAGATCCCCAAGATCTCCTTCCACTCCACCCTTTTACAAGAGTTCATGTTTTGGATCAATTACCTTCCAACAGAACTGACATAATTAGGGGTTTTGAACTGGATGCATTTGTTAACCTAATAATTTTTCTTTGTTTCCAGTTGCTTATATATCCCTGGAACTACCCATGCTATAAATAGAGATTTGAAAAGAATTAAATTGATTAGCCAATGGGTAAGTAGTTACTTTTATAGGTTATTGCTGTAATCATAAAAAGTAAACACAATTTAGAGCTGTGTAGTGCAATATTGGACAGCAAGTTCAACACACACTCTGTCAGGTACCTTTTGTTCAGATTGTCATACTTCAGTATATTAGGAACCTTCAGCCAATACATTTTTAACAACTGCACAAAAGGCTGTAAAAGATGGCAGCTCAGGATCACCTGACCTCTTTTATGGATTGAAATTACTTCCCTGTCTCAAGAGGAAACAAAAGGGATCTTCCAGACTGATATTGTATTAATGTCTTTCCAGGAGTTAATTGAAAGTTGTCATTTCAAATTGAATGGGTCATTCAAACGCAAAGGAGGAAAATGATCAAAAAATGGTCGTGTTGTTGTCAGTGTAGTGTTTCTCTCCAGATATTATGACACTTTGCCTAAAAAGTCAAGGGGACTTGTGTCACACCATGTTGTGGGGGCGGTGGGTTGGGGGGCACGGGGTGCAGTGGAGGGAGCAGGGGTGTGCTCAACATGCCAGCAAAACCCAGCTGCAGTGAGATCAGGGTGCCATCTTTAAGGGCATCCCAATCGGAACAATAAATCTTATCTCCAGCCCATTACGGAGGTCTCTGGCTCCCCTTCTCACCCCTAATTGGAGTTGGCAATTCATTCCACTGCCCCTCCCATAAGAACATAAGAAATAGCAGGAGTAGGCCATTTAGCCCTTCGAACCTGCCCCGCCATTCAATAAGATCATGGCTGATCTGAAGTGGATCAGTTCCACTTTCCCGCTTTCTCCCCATGATCCTTAATTCCCTTGTCTATCAGAAATCTATCGACCCATGACTTAAATATATTTAATGAGGTAGCCTCCACCACTTCAATAGGCAGAGAATTCCAGAGATTCACCACCCTTTGAGTGAAGAAGTTCCTCCTCAACTCCGTTCTAAACTGTACCCCCCCCCCCACCCCCAGCTTATTTTGAGGCTGTGCCCTCTAGTTCTGTTTTCCTTTCTAAGTGGAAAGAATCTTTCTACCTCTACCCTATCTAGCCCCTTCATTATCTTGTAAGTCTCTATAAGAACCCCCTCAACCTTTTAAACTCTAACGAGTACAGGTCCAGTCTATTCAATCTCTCCTCACAAGCTAACCCCCTCATCTCCGGTATCAGCCTGGCGAACCTTCTCTGTACCAGTATATCCTTTTGCAAATAAGGGGGCCAAAACTGCACACAGTACTCCAGTTGCAGCCTCACCCGTGCCTTGTACAGTTGCAGCAAGACCTCCCTGCTTTTATATTCTATTCCCCTCACGAGAAAGGCCAACATTCCATTCGCCTTCTTGATCACCTGCTGCACCTGCGGACTGCGTTTTTGTGATTCGTGCATAAGGACCCCCAGGTGCCTCTGCACTGTAGCATGCTGCAGCTTTCCACCCTTTAAATAATAATCCCTCCTACTATTATTTCTACCAAAGTGGATAACCTCACATTTGCTAATGTTATACTCCATCTGCTAGGTCCTCGCCCACTCACTCAGCCTATCCAGATCTCTGCAGACTTTCCGCGCCCTCCACACAATCCACTTTTCATCTTCATGTCATCAGCAAATTTTGTTACCCTACACTCAGCCCCCTCCTCCAGATCATCTATGTAAATGGTAAACAGTTGAGGCCCCAGCACCAATCCCTGCGGCACTCCACTAGTCAACAACTGCCATCCAGAAAAGCATCCTTTGATTCCAACTCTCTGCTTCCTGTTTGATAACCAATCCTCAATCCACGCTAACACTTTACCCCCAACTCCGTGTACCCTAACCTTCTGCAGCAACCTTTTGTGAGGCACCTTATCAAACGCCTTCTGGAAATCCAAAAACACCACATCCACTGGTTCTCCTCTGTCTACCACGCTAGTCACATCTTCATAGAAATCCAGTAAATTTGTTAAACACGACTTCCCCTTCATGAATCCGTGCTGTATCCGCTTGATCAAACTGTTCTTTTCCAGGTGTCCTGCTATTTCTTCTTTGATGATGAATTCTAACATTTTTCCAACTACGGGCATTAAGCTCACTGCCCTATAATTCCCTGCCTTTTGTCTGCTACATTTTTTAAACAGCGGCGTAACATTAGCTGTTTTCCAAACCTCCAGCACTTCCCCAGAGTCCAGCAAATTTTGATAAATAATTACTAAGGCATCTGCTATTACTTCTGCCATTTCTTTCAGAACCCTGTGATGCATTCCATCCAGTCCTGGGGACTTGTCTACCTTCAGTCCTGTTAGTCTACCAAGCACTCCCTCTCTAGTAACCGTAATTGCATTAAGGACCTTATCTCCTACCATTCCTCTATCTTTAATATTTGCCCATCATCAGTTCCTCCCCCCCCGCCCCCATGATTGGCCCCTGACCCCCCACACCTCCCCTTCACTTTTGGAGACAGCACCCACCTCCCCCCTCTCACCCCATCACTGATATCCCCTGCTCCTCTGTCTGCTCCCAATCCACAACCAAATCTAAATGAACCTCCCCCACCCCACCCCCCCCACCCCACCCCACCCCACCCCCCAACTTCACTATGTGGGTCCCACTGGGGTCTACCCCTTGGCCCAGGTTGACACTGCCAATTTGGCATGGACAATTTGCTAAGGGGCAGTGCCAGGGGGAATTTCCAGGCCATTGCTTGGTCATGTCCTTGTCCCCGAGTGGCTATACTCACCTTTACACTCCCAGGAAGACCCTGACAGGTTCACATTTATGTGAACCTGTTATGAACCACACCAATCTGATATCATGTTGGCACAACATCAATATACGGTGGGGATCAAGGTCTAACAAGGGGACAGGTTAATAATATTGGCATGGTTTCAATTTCACATAAAGTAGATTCAGGCCCATTTTAGCAATGAACCTGATGATGTGGCCAGCAAAGGGTGGAGAAAATCTGAGACCACAATCTCACCGGTGATCTGTGACCCCTTTCTTGAGACCTTGAGCCCCTGGTGGCCATTTCTGCCTGCAGTATTTTCTAGTTCCTCCAATGGCAATGCTCTGCATGACTTGCCTAGTGGTAGTGGATATGAACAATGGGAAATCCCATGGACAGCGGTGGACTATTGTGTCACAAAACATGCAGCAGGGGAAATTCTCACCTAATGACACTGACACAAATAAACTGTCAATATGTCAAATAATAACTCAGGATGTATAATTGCCAGTCTTTTTTTGGAAAAAGGGCTTTGAACTTCAGCAAGTTACGTGAGAAGCAATTTTATCTACTTTAAAAAAAATCAAAATGCTGCTTGCAGACGCAGTTTCATTAAAAGCCATTAAACCTGCTCAAGTTATCCAAATAGCCAAAGTGATAACCAGCAATACCTTGAAAGTGGGAGAAGGACTCTTTCAAAAATGTTCCAATTCTGAGTTCACCTGAGAACCAGTATCCTGAACGTTCAACAGCAAGAAGACTTTCATTCTTGAGAATCTTCTGCAATACAAAACCTTCACTTCAGCTCAAGCATCAACTCATCTTAGAAACTACAGGCCTGTCATAAAAGAAACCAAGATAATTATAAGCTGTTTTACCTTCACCGGTATCTAATCTTTGTAAGGCATCATATTTTAAACATCTGGGGTAAGTTTATGATCATAAATAGCCTTTTTACTTTAAAGCTCTCAAAAAAAGCTTGCTACTAGATTTAATTAATTTGGAAAATTACTCTGAGGGCAAGAAAGAACAAATCCCTTGCAATCATATTGATCATGGAACGTATACATGGGAATTCTACCACCCCGCCCCTCCCACCATGGGAATTGGAGCCAGTGAGGGGTGAACAATTATAAGGTTCGTTGATCTCAGGCGGGATTTTGCTGCTCCTGGGTCCACAGAGGTCATAAAATCCTACCCATAAACTCTGTCAGGATTAAAACACATGTAAAATCTCTTCACAAAGGACAATGTTTCATTAGCTGGTCCCTTAAATTAATTTTAATTTCTTCTGTGAAATTTCTTGCTCAGAAGGAAATTTTTGGCCCTTCCCTTCAGCAGGATCTCTGGTTCCATCGATGGCAACCTCTTCATGGTGGATTCCCCAGCACCGAGGGTGAAAGCCGAGCAATATCCCATAAACATCGGTGGGATTGGAAGATCCCACCACTGATCAATGCCAGGCAACCTCTGCTGACAGAAAACAAGCACAGGTGGGCCAGAAATCCACTCCCAATGGGTAGGATTTTGTATTCTGTGCATAGAATACTGGGTGGGATGAGAAAACCAGTCTGTAGCTCTCCACCCTCACAGCTGAGTTTTGTCTTTACACTCTGCACAAAAAATCTAGGGATTTGGTTTTTGCCATCATGCTGGTGAGGTCTCTCTCTCTCTCTCTCTCTCTCCCCCCCACTTTCCCCAGGCTCTCTCCCCCATTTCCCAGACTCTCTTCCCCCTTCCCTGGCTCTCTCCCCACCTTCCCTCCCTCTCTAGTCCACAGTTTTCACTCTATCCTTCCACTCTACGCCAACTGTTCTATGGAATAGTTTAGGTTAGAGGGTCATTAGATTGGTTCCACTGGTTGGTGCAACATCGAGGGCTGAAGGGCCTGTACTGCGCTATAATGTTCTATGTTCTAACTATCTAACTTTCAGCTGCTGCATGCCTGCATTGTCCAGCCTTGGTGCAGTGTTTGTTAATGGCACACAATATTAGGTCCCCAAGAAGGAAAAAGCACCATTATTGGACCTCAAGGTCATGGAAGAGGTGAAGCTCATCACTTCACAAAACTGAACATTCCAAATTCTTCTGTCAAGAAAAAACTTTTTGGCCTATAGTCAAATTAAGTGCACTGGCCCACTATGATTCCGCTGCTGGGGAGAGTGGAAAATGCAACCCATACAGCCAACTAAGAAATGGTAGACTATCTTCCCTCCCTTTCCATCCTTTGGTTGACTGCAAAAGGTGATTTCATAAAGAATTTTCTTGCCAATTTAATGAGTGTTTAACTATTTATGTATTGGGGCCATAAAAGACACAAACAGAGAGGTTTTCTTGTATGTTTTAAAATAAAAGGAAATAGGATTAATTATATTTAATACCCAGTTTAGAAAAAAATAAAATGCCCCAACTCTCACTCATACACGCATTTGAAAATTCACACAGAGGTGAGTTACAAAGCAGAAGGATAGGTTAAATCGTTTAAGAGTCCAGCAAAAGTCAAATGTATACAGATCCTGTAGAATGATGATTTGGATAATTCTAGTTTGGGTTTGATGATTTTTCTGGATTCTGCTACAAGACAATTTAAAGATATTGATGAATAACTTCTGTTGCGTTCATTTATATGATGTTGCCAACAGTGTGGCTGGTCAAACAACAAGCAGGGCACAAGCTTGAAGCATGGCTGGAAAGAGAGAGACAGAGAAAGAGCATCTCCTTGGACTTACATTCAGACAATCTATCTTCTTTAGACTAGTCTGAAGAAAAGTAATTAATTAAACTGAAAGCAGATTAGTTTGCTCATTGCATGACCTTATCTCACAAAACTGACTAAATACCCAAACATGGTCATAGCAATTTGATTCCAGTTCCGTTAAAAATGATTAGATTATGCCTGGATCACGATCCATTGACCAAATTGATTGAGTGTAATGGCTTGTTCTGCACCCATTTGTGCCCACAGGTGATGCCTGGAAGTCTTGTGAATTGTTCAGGAGGTTCACACTCATCTAAGTTGATTGTCTCTGGTGTGCTATTTTCAGACACTTGACTCCACTCTACTGGCTTTAGAATTTGTAGGGTACAGTTATGCAAATGCTTGTTCACTTGAGAAGTTACTGTTCAAATAATTAAAACTGCTGTTATTCCATCATTTTATGACTGAATCCTGGTTTTTCCAGAAATGAAGAGTATGGCTTCCATTACAGTGTTGCAGCATTGGTGTAAAGACCAGATACTTCCCCTTTTTATAGCCCTAGCTGCTGTGTGGTAAGTTTAAAAGTCTGGTGTGAATGTTAGTGAATGAATGATCACAAATGGATAAATGAGTAAATGGGAGGATGGTAGGGTTTGTGGGTGGGTGACGTATGTATGTAGGGTAAGTAAGGTAAGTGGCTTGGGTGGCAGAGGGTGAAGTGGTAGGTGGGTTAGTGCATGATGAGTTGGAAGTAGTTGGGTCAGGAGGGGGCAGTTGTGGGGGACCATGAGGTCAGTGAGTGTGACTGGGGGGGTCAGTTCTGTAGTTACGCTACAGTTAGACTAGGACCTGAATAGTCCCACTGACCCCGGCAGGCTTGCTGCGATTTTTCACTTCATTGAGCATTCCATTTGCCCTTGGAAAGAAGTCCCACATTGAAGAGCCGTTGACCAATGAGATAAATGGCTATTTGCAGGGGTCTGTGAGTGGGTTTGCTGGCTTTTACTTCAGTGTCAAACCTCCAGCACCTCTTGTCACAGAGCACTGTTGTACCTGTTAATTCTCAAATACTTTCGACCAGTTTGTTTACTCCAAGGTTTTACCCCGGTGTTCTTATTTGCAAGTTGGACAAAGGACAAACACAAGTAAAGGTTCAACAAGTTTATTAATAATAACACTATTAACCCTTAAATTATCCACATAAAACAAGAGGATACCCCAGATTCAAGTATACTATCTGCAAGATGATTTGGTTAAACTACAGGCTCGATTCACCGAATCCCTCTGGAATGTTGTCACAAAGATGAGTCTCGATGGCAGCTTCTTCCTTCCTTCTCTGGTCAGTCTTCTGGATGGTCAAGGTGCCTCCCTTGTCGACTCTTTGCTGCTGATGTCTGAAAATGTGTCCCTTTATTCCCCTGCCTGCTTGCCTTTCCAGAAACTTCTCTGGCTTCCAGCCAATGAGGGCCCAGGAGGGGGTTCCAATACCCAGTGGGTTTCTTGATGTCTGCCTGACAGGACACCAGGATCTGCCCCTAGGTGTCCATCTCCATGCTGTTGCTTTCATGTTATCAGAAAAGCCAACTGCAGGAAATCTCAATGACAGAAAGTTTGGCCTAATCTGGGCTTCTAACAATAGATGGGTGCATTTCAATGGGGTGCAATGATCTCCTGCTAAGCATCAGGGTGCAACAACCTTTGGTGAGTGATTGATGAATCAGGCCCAGACATGTAAGAAAAAGACCAGCAAAGCAGTGTTAATAGGGGATTCCATACTGAGGGGATCAGACAGGCATTTTTGCGAACGCAGACGGGAGTCGCGGGTGGTGGTTTGCCTCCCTGGAGCTGGGATCCGGGATGTCCCTGGACGCGTCCCAGACATCCTGAAAGGGGAGGGTGAGGATCCGGAGGTTATGGTTCACGTAGGTACCGCTGACATAGGCAGGAAGAGAGAAGGGGTCATGAAAAGGGATTATAGGGAATTAGGTAGACAGCTGAGAAAGAGGAACGCGAAGGTAGTAATCTCAGGATTGCTGCCTGCGCCGCGGGAGAGTGAGAGCAGAAATGGAGTGAGATGGAGGGTGAATACATGGCTGAGGGACTGGAGCAGGGGGCAGGGATTCCGGTTCCTGGATCATTGGGACCTCTTTAGGGGCAGGCGTGACCTGTTCAGTAAAGACGGGTGGTACTTGAATCCCAGGGGGACCAATATCTTGGCGGGAAGATTGGCTAGGGCTACTGGGGGGGCTTTGAACTAGAAAGGTTGGGGGAAGGGAATAGAGATGAGGAGACTGAGAGCGAGGAGGTTAGCTCCCAGGTAGAGAAGGACTGTAGACAGTATAAGAAGGAGGTTAGACGGGTAATGGAGAAGGGAAGTGCCCAGACCGAGGGTCTGAGGTGTGTCTACTTTAACGCCAGGAGTGTAGCGAACAAAGTAGATGAGCTTAGGGCACGGATTGCTGCTTGGGAATGTGATGTGGTGGCCATTACAGAGACTTGAATGTCTCAGGGACAGGACTGGGTACTTCAGGTGCCGGGATTCAGATGCTTCAGGAAGGACAGGGAGGGGGGCAAAAGAGGTGGGGAGTGGCACTGTTGATCAGGGACAGTGTCATGGCTGCAGAGAACGTGGATGCTGTGGATGGACTGTCTACGGAGTCTCTGTGGGTGGAAGTTAGGAACAGCAAAGGTTCGATAACTTTGCTGGGTGTTTTCTATAGGCTGCCCAATAGCGACAGGGAAGTTGAGGTGCAGATAGGGAAACAGATCCTCGAGAGATGTAGTAATAACAGAGTTGTCGTGATGGGAGACTTTAATTTCCCAAACATCGACTGGAATATCCCTAGGGTAAGGGATTTGGATGGGGAGGAGTTTGTTAGGTGTGTTCAGGAGGGTTTCCTGACACAGCACGTGGATAAGCCTATGAGAGGAGAGGCTGTACTTGACCTGGTGCTGGCCAATGAACCAGGACAGGTGACGGATATCTTGGTGGGAGAGCATCTCGGGGCTGGAGATCATAATTCTATCTCCTTCACGATAGCATTGGAAAGAGGTAGGATCAGGCAGGCTAGGAAGGTGTTTGTCTGGAGTAAGGGGAAATATGATGACATCAGGCAGATAATTGGACAAATAAACTGGAAGGAGGTGTTCTTTGGGAAAAGTACTGAAGGAAGGTAGTGGATTTTCAAGGAATGTTTGGAGCTCTGCACGACAACGTTCCGATGAGACGAGGAGGTTTTGGTAGGTCGCACGAGCCGTGGTGCACGAAGGTTGTGGTGAACCTGGTCAGGAAGGAAAGAAAGGTGTGTAAAAGGTTCAGAGAGCTAAGAGATGTTAAGGATCTAGAGGAGTATAAGGCTTGTAGAAAGGAGCTTAAAAAGGAAATTAGGAGAGCCAGAAGGGGACATGAAAAGGCCTTGCTGGGTAAAATTAAGGAGAATCCCAAGGCGTTCTACAAATATGTGAAGAGTAAAAGGATGAGAAAAGAAGGGATAGGACCTATTAAAGGTGAAGGGGGAAAGTCTGTGTGGTACTGGAACACATGGCAGAGGTGCTTAATGAGTACTTTACCTTGGTATTCATGGTGGAAAGTGATCTGGGAGGTTGTACTACGGGTTTGCGGCAGACTGAAAGGATTGAGTATGTGGATATTAAGAGAGAGGATGTGTTGGAACTTTTAAATTTTATCAAGATAGGTAAGTCGCCGGGACCAGATGTAATGTACCCCAGGTTATTGTGGGAGGTGAGGGAAGTGATTGCAGAGCCCCTGGTGATGATCTTTGCTTCGTCGATGGAGACGGGAGAGGTTCTGGAGGATTGGAGGATTGCGGATGTGGTTCCTATTTTCAAGAAAGGGAACAGGGATAGCCCGGGAAATTACTGACCAGTGAGCCTGACCTCAGTGGTTGGTAAGTTGATGGAGAGGATTCTGAGGGACAAGATTTATGAGCATTTAGAAGAGTTTGGAATGATCAGGAATAGTCAGCACGGCTTTGTCAAGGGCAGGTCATGCCTTACGAGCCTAGTTGATTTCTTTGAAAATGTGACTGAACACATTGATGAAGGAAGAGCAGTGGACGTGGCTTACATGGACTTCAGCAAGGCGTTTGACAAGGTCCCCCATGCATGACTTCTTGAGAAGGTGAGAGGGCATGGGATCCAAGGGGCTTTGGCCTTGTGGATCCAGAACTGGCTTGCCTGCAGAAGGCAGAGAGTGGTTGTGGATGGGTCTTTTTCTGCATGGAGGTCAGTCACCAGTGGAGTGCCCCAGGGATCTGTTCTAGGACCCTTGCTGTTTGTCATTTTCATAAATGACCTGGATGAGGAAGTGGAGGGATGGGTTAGTAAGTTCGCCGACGATACAAAGGTTGGTGGTGTTGTGGATAGTCTGGAGGGATGTCGGAAGTTGCAGCGTGACATAGATAGGATGCAAGACTGGGCAGAGAAGTGGCAGATGGACTTCAACGCGGATAAATGTGTAGTGGTCCATTTTGGCAGGACCAACAGGATACAGGAGTACAATATCAAGGGTAGGAATCTTAGCTGGGTTGAAGAGCAGAAGGATCTTGGGGTCCGGGTCCATAGGACTCTTAAAACGGCCTCGCAGGTGGAGTATGTGGTCAAGAAGGCATATGGTGTACTGGCCTTCATTAATCGAGGGATTGAGTTTAGGAGTCGGGAGGTAATGCTGCAACTTTATAGGACCCTTGTCAGACCCTATTTGGAGTACTGTGCGCAGTTCTGGTCGTCTCACTACAGGAAGGATGTGGAAGCTATTGAGAGGGTGCAGAGGAGATTTACAAGGATGTTGCCTGGATTGGGAGGCATGCCTTCTGAAGATAGGTTGAGGGAACTAGGTCTCTTCTCCCTGGAGAGACGAAGGTTGAGAAGCAACCTGATAGAGGTTTATAAAATGTTGAGAGGAATAGATAGGGTGGATTCTCGGAGGCTATTTCCCAGGGCTGAAATGGTCGCTACGAGAGGACACAGGTGTTTAAGGTACTGGGAAGCAAGTACAGAGGAGATATTAGGGGAAAGTTTTTCACTCAGAGGGTGGTGAGTGAGTGGAATCGGCTGCCGTTGATGGCGGTAGAGGCGAACTCGCTGGGGTCTTTTAAAAGACTTCTGGATGGGTATATAGGATCTAATGGCATTGGAAGTTACAGATCGTCCTATGGCTTAGTAGGTATAGATGTGATTGGTGCAACTTGTGGGTCGAAGGGCCTGTTTGTGCTGTAGTGTTCTATGTTCTATGTTTGTGTATTGTACACTTGGCGTGCCTGAGCTTCAATTCTTTAATTTAGGATATCCAATTTTATCAGCCTTAAAGCTAGGCTGATTTATATTATATTGCAACACACAGACTGATAACCAGGGGCAGCTTCTCAACTGGCATTTAACCCACTAGTTGTATATTCCAAATGGGAAGGAGAATCCACAAAGTCCATCTGGGCATTACACAAGAAACGTCTTGATGAGATAGTCATTGTGTCCCATTGTCTCTACCAGCGATGACAAATAGTTTCTGGGTGCTTTTAGAAGTGCCATGTCTGGTAGCAAGGTAGAATTCCATTGTCTGTCAGAGAATCACCCCGTAGCAATTCTGCCCATGGTGTGTGTGCCCATTTTTAAATTAAAATTCTCATTTAAAGTCCAATATTTCTAGACTTAATTTGTGTTTTTCCCATCACTATGATGACACTAGGCAGTTGCAGATGTTCGTAGTGACCTGCATTGAAAGCTTGAGCTTCCTGATGCACAGTTGCTCAAATACATCAAGAGAGCTGATCATATAGATTTTGTGTTTTGGGTCTCATCTCTTTCTAGCTAGATTTCTGTGTTCACTCATGCTGCCCTATTGAGCATTAAGTGGCTGAGCAGAAAACAGCTAGTGTTGATGCTAGTGTTGCTTCTGCTGCTGCTGGTGAATTAGTGTTGGTGTGGCACCTTCTCCTGATTTTTATCAGATGTAAAAGACAGAGATGCATAAGCTTCACTCATGCTGTTGTGAAGCCTGACAACAGGGAAGTGCTGATCAAGGCTTCCAGGAGGTTTGCAATCATCTATTTAACAATGAACACATGCTCTGAGAAGGAATGCTGTGAGCACCAGGCCAGGGCTGCAGCTCTTCAATTTCACTGATCGAACCATCTCCGCTTTTCAGTATCACTGAAATTCCCTGCTGTGCATTTGTGTGGCCACACACAGGAGTTGCTGATGGCTTGGAAAATACGTGCCCTGGCTGTTAAAGCCAGTAGGATTGGTTGAAGCTGCAGATAATGACTTGTACAAATATTTTGGTGAATTACCCAGCAGTTCCAATTGCCTGAAAACTCATTCAGGTGAAGCCTGTAAATGTGCAGGATGATTTCAGGATTCCAAATTGAGATCACTTTTAGGGATTTAAGCAACCTTTCCTGGCAAAACTCCCCCAGTAAGTTTGAAAATTTATAGAATCATAGAATCCTACAGAGCTGGAGACCATTCGGCCCATGGAGTCTGCACTGACCACAATCTCACCAATGCATAACCCCATGCACCTAGCCTAGCTAGTTCCTCCGGAGCACCTGGAGACAGTGCAGACTCCACGCAGACAGTGACCCAAGCTGGGAATCGAACTGGATCCCTGACACTGTGAGGCAGTAATGCTAACCACTGTGCCACAATGTCGCCCCAATTTCTTCTGAGAGTAGTTGAAAGGCAAAGGTTTCAGCCATGTTTTAGAACCCTACAGTGCAGAAACAGGCCCTTCGGCCCATCGAGTCTGCACTGAACACAATCCCACCCAGGCCCTACCCTCATATCCCTACATATTATACTCACTAATCCCTCTAACCTCTGCTACCCTAAACACTAAAGCAATTTCTTAGCATGGCCAATCAACCTAACCCGCACGTCTTTGGACTGTGGGAGGAAACCGGAGCACCCGGAGGAAATCCACGCAGACACGAGGAGAATGTGTTAACTCCACACAGACAGTGACCTGAGCCGAGAATCGAACCCAGGACCCTGGAGCTGTGAAGCAGCAGTGCTAACCACTGTGCTACCGTGCCACCCAATTTATATTCTGAATGAGAATATCAGCAGGGTCATCTAATGCGTAAAGTTCCCTTAATTATTTTCATATTCATCATTTAAAAGTTCTAGAAATTCTGATTCTTCTGATGTGGCGAGTGTCAAATTATCTAATGGATAAAGAGTTCTGCATAATGGCATAACTTGTGTGTGGTTCTAATTAGGTTGACGATACTGATTGCAATTTGATATCTTTAAGATTGATCGAGCGACATTTTTCTAAGTGCTGAAACCAGCTTGAGGCAGATGTTATCCAGAGCTGAACCCATTAGGCCAGTTGTTCAAGAGGTGCAGCTTTCCTGCTAACCACATTGTGATATCATAGCAATGAATTGACTTTAAACAGGGGACAAGTAAAACTTTAGAAAAAGGGTGATGTTATTTTAAGGGTCACCAATGCCCTTTCAGGGAACATTTGGAGGGGCTCAGTTCCTTGGAGCAGCTGCATTGGGAAATCACTTGAAGCTGCCATGTTAGCTGTCAGGGAAGTTTGCACAGCAGCGAAGATATTAAGCTGTGGTTTTGTGGCTTCATGCTATTTTTTTTATTTAGCTTTCAGTTGGCAAGTTCAATGCACAGTGCAGAATGTAGATATAAAAATAAAGATTCTGGTTTTGCTGTCCATTCTGGGCTGAGTCAGCTGATTTCAGACAGGATATCTACAAGGATGCCATAGATTCTGCAACTCTAGAAATATTTGGGATCCCAACTCAGTGTTACTTACAGAGCATATTTGTCCCTGCATGCAGTCGAATCTACCTTCTTTACCTGGTAAAATACCCTTCATAAACGCAGATGAACTTCTTGCTCATAAAAGAGCATTCAAATGTTAATTGCACTGACAATTTCTTCTGAGTGTAACTGAAGCAAAAGCTATTTTTTTTTTTATACATTGAGTGAACATATCTGCAGATTCATTTCGGGTGGGATTTTATGATGTCGCTCCGCTCCTTGCCCGCTCCGATTCCTATGGCGGCAAGGAAGGTAAAATTCTGGCCACAGTGTCCAGCTCTGATGAAAGGTCATCTTATCCTGACTTGAAACATTGGCTTTATTCTATCCCAACAGATACATATAGAATCCCTACAGTGCAGAAGGAGGCCATTCAAGCTATCGAGCCTACACCGCCAGCAATCCTACCCAAGCCCTATTCCCATAATCCCACGTATTTATCCTACCAATTCCCCCTGACACTAGGGGGCAATTTAGCACGTCAATCCACTGAACCTGTACATATTTGGAGTGTGGGAGGAAATTGGAGCACCTGGAGGAAACCCTTGCAGACACAGGGAGAATGTGCAAACTCCATAGTCACCTGAGGCCAGAATTGAACCCCGGTGCTGTGAGGCAGCAATGTTAACCACAGCGTCATCCGGGCCATGCTGTCAGAACTGCTGAGATTTTCCAAAATTTACTATTTTTGTTTCAGATTCCAGCAAGCACAGTGTTTTGTTTTTATCTTAGTGCCCTTGATTATTTTGGTTGCGGTATATTGCTACTTTCGCTGCCCAGTGATTGCTGCTGGAAAATTGATGTAAGTACAACTGGATTGATTTGGCCAGGCATACTATGATGGCGTCCACAGCTGAATCACCTATTTATTAGCTGCTCTTGACATCCAGGAAGCATTCCATCAAATATGCCAGCAAGAAGCTTTTGAAAAAGTGAAATCAATGGGCAATGGAAAAGAAAACTCTTCAGTAGCTAGAGTGATATTCCAACACAAAGAAAAGATGGACAGGGTTGTCAGAGGCCCTTTGAGGCAGGAATGGCTGCAAGTTGACACATAATGAACTCCTCTTCAGCATTAAGTTAGGGGTGGGCCTATTCATTGACAATTCAGCAATCCTCAGTTCCATTCACAACCCCTTTGATGCAGCCGATTCCTGTTTGCAGCCAAAACAATATAACATCCAGCTTTGACTGAAGAATGGCAGTTAACATTTACCCCGCATAAGTGCCAGGAAAAGACCGCTCTATAAAAACCAGAAAAGGCTCAATTTCCTCTAATTTTTCTGAGAGTCATGATGTGGAGATGTCGGCATTGGACTGGGGTGGGTACAGTAAGAAGTCTCACAATACCAGGTTAAAGTCCAACAGGTTTATTTGGAATCACAAGCTTTCAGAGCGGTGTTCCTTCATCAGGTGAAACAGCGCTCTTTCACCTTTTCTGAGAGTATACAGCGGATTTTGTTGAATGCTTAGTTCCTTTATTTTGCATGGTTACACATGCATTGTGTCTTAAAGGGATCAACTAGTACGTGACCTATGCAGAACTTCCAGTTTGTTGCATGGCCATGCAACTTGGAGAGAACATTGAGCTCAGCCACCCTCCCCTTCTGATCTACAATAGCACTACGATTGCTTAACTCCACCAATCCCCATCCCCCACCCACCGCCCTCAAATTAATATTCTGGAAGGTGCCATTGACCAGAAGCTTATACAGAATAAGCCAAGTCAACAAGGTAGTTACAAATGAAGGGATTCTGTGTGCTGAATTATCCACTGAATGACACTTCAAACCTTCTGCACCAACTGCATGGTTCAAGTTATGCATGCATAACATTTGCATGGGCGGGCATGGCTGCAACATAGTTCTTGGGAAGTTAAATAACCAAGGACAAAACAGCTCTGGACTCAGCAACTATCTCCATCATCATTGACGCACTGTTGCTGCAGAATCTACAGAATGCATTGCCACTTATAAAAGTTACTTTTACACCCACTGGTTGCAGATGTAAAGGTTACTTTTACATCCGCAACCTCTGCTGCAGAGAAGAACATCAATCGCAAGATCTTTGGAACACATCCTGATTGGGTTAACCATTTCCAGTTCTTCATGATCACAGGTTAAAATTATAAAAATCCTTAAGCAACATCATTGTGGGATCATTATCAAGACAAGGATTACAGCCTTTCAAAGAGAAGGCTGATTAGATAATTAATAAGATAAGCGATGATTAAGATAATTGGAAATGGGCAATAAATGTGACATTATCATTGCCCACAATTTATCAAAAATAAGCCAGAATTTATTCTGGGGAAACTTTAAAGTTCTAACTTTATTTGCAAATGGATTTATGTTCTAAATAAATTTCAGTTTTCTTGGATTAAAACCTTGCTTTCTCTACATCATTCACATGGATCATCCCAAAAGTGTGCATGTAATTAGCAATGTCTCTGGCTGGTGATTGGTATTGGGGTGTGGTTTTATAGGTGTGACAGATTTCTGGCACCTTTCTGAACTGGCCCAACAAATATTAGCCTTGACAATGGAAATAGTTGTTTTTATTCTTTCGCAGGATGTGGGTATCACTGGCTAGGTCAACATTTATTGCCCATTCCTAATTGTCCTGAGAAGGCGGTGGTGAGTGGAGGTCCACGTGGTGTAGGTATACCCATGGTGCTGTTAGGGAGAGAATTCTAGGATTTTGACCCTGTGAAGAAATGGCAATATATTTCCAAGTCAGGATGGGGAGTAGCTTTGAGGGGAACTTGCAATTGGTGTTACTTGGTACCTGCTGCTCTTGTCCTTCTCGGTGGTTCAGGTCATGTGTTTGGAATATGGTGTCAAAGGAACCTTGGTGAGTTCCTGCAGTGCATCTTGTAGATGGTACACAATGCTGTCACAGAGCATTGGTGGTGGAAGGAGTGTACATTGAAGGTGGTGAATGGGGTGCCAATCAAACAGGCTGCCTGTTCTGAATGGTATTGAACCTCTTGAGTGTTGTTGGAGCTGCTCTCCACCAGGCAAGTGAAGAATACCCCATTATACTCCTGATTTGTGCCTTGCAGATGGCGGACTGACGCTGGGGAGCTAGGAGATGAATTACTTTTCAAAGAATTCCCAACCTCTGTCCTTCCTTTTTAGCCACAGTATTTATATGACTGTTCCAGTTTCATTTCTGGTCAATGGTAAGTCCTCCACGATATTGAGAGTGGGGGATTCAGTGATAGTAATGCCACTGAATGTTAGTGATTGAATTTTCTTTTGTTGGAGGGGGTCATTGCCTGGTATTTGTTTTATGTGAATGTTACTTGCCACTTATCAACCAAGGCCTGAATGTTGACCAGATTTTGCTGCATATGGACACAGACTGCTTAAGCATCTGAGGAGTTGGGAATGGTGCTAAAAATTGTGAAATCATCAGCAAACATCTCCACTTCTGACCTTATGTTGGAGGGAAATTCATTGACGGAGGGAAAATCATTGATGAAGCAGTTGAAAATATTTGGGCCTTGGACAGTATGCTGAAGAACCATTGCAGGGATGCCCTGGGATTGAGACGATGGATCTCGAACAACCTGATCCATCTTCCTTTGTGCTAGGTATGACTCCTGCTCATGGACAGATTTTCCCCTAACTCCAGTTTTGCATGGGCTCCTTCATACCACTCTTGGCCAAATACTACCTTGATGTCAAGGGCAGTTACTATCACCTCACCTCTCACGTCAACTGAATCAGTCATGGGGTAGCTTGCTTTGATTAAAAAACCAAAGAGGAAGTTATCTATAAAGGAAATAAGTTCAACCAGGTGGAAGAAGGAGATGATGGATGGTTGGCTACTGTTAGAGAAAGAAGCAGAGGGCTGGGAGGTCATCATGGAATGGAGATGGCATAAAGAGCTGTGTGACCAGAGTAAAAGAAACAACTGGCCAGAAAGCAGTAATTGTTTAAGTGCCAGAGGGCATGAAAGAATCTTCGCATGTTGGTGTGGACAAGGTGGGGTAGGATGTGTAAGTAGGATCAGAATAAGAGGAAATCAGCTCTGTGGGACTGGGGGAAAGTGGAGCAACCAACCTCATGCAGCAGATCAAGAGAGTTAGACAGAAGAGTCTAAGTAAGTAGAAAAATAAGTGAAGGAACTGAAAGAAGAGCTGATCATCATGGCATGTGTGAAATCCATTGACATGGGTGCATTTGGGGATGATACAGGGGATCAATTGTTTGGATCACCGAGGGAATTAGAGGAAGGTTATGAAAATCCAACAAAGGGTGGATGAAGTAAAGGCTTGTACCTGAAATAAAGCTCTCCATAACGAGCAGCCAACCTACAGTCTGGCATTTTCTATTCTTCTTTCAGATTTTCAACAGCAACAGTTTGTTACTTTTTGAGCTAAAGTCTGCCTGGCTCTTGATGTTCACAAACACACACTGTTCAGCAGGACTCCATGAGAAAGAGTTTTGAATGGTGGAATACTAGTTGATTTATCTTTTTATATCTTAACCCTAAGGACATTAATATTAATCATAACTGAACAGCACTGCCTCATCTGCTATTAGACCACAAATGCAATGGGAAGGGTTGGGGGCCTTCCTGTAGACCAATACAACAGTCAGCAGTGTGCTAGCTAATTGGACCCTAAGCCATTATGTATAGATTTTTTTTGGCCCAACTATTTAAGCGATGGGAAAGAGAATTTGTTTCCTTAACCTGCGAATTCAAGATTTGTTGATTACTCACTGTCAAAATATTGCATGATAGGAATGGAGATCGATCATATCCTGCCTCATTCCTCAGAAGAACCAGTTTGAGCCAACAAAGGCCGCTTCATAATTATTACAACTTGAGAGGAAATCCGTTTGTTGCAAAATGGCACTTATTTTGCTTTCTTTTGTTGTTATATTTGCCAACATTTTCCAGAAGCATTTTGGAACAGATTCAAACCCACTTCCTTTTTAAGAAAAAGAAGCTCCATAAACATGGTGATTGCTAGCAGCAGCTGCTCTTAAGATAGAAAGTGCATATACAGTACCTGGTTTAAGTAGCTGTTTATTCCCTCCTTGGTTATGTGACCAGTGGACCAGCAGTTAATTGTAAAAAAGTATCTTCTTTTAGAACTTACATTAAGAAAAAACACTTAAATGGGCTTTTTGTCAGCTTAGTATTTTAAAGTGTTTAGAATCAGGTATTGTCTGTGGACTCGCTGAGGACTTTAATGTATTTTCAGCCAAAATATTGAAAATTTATTGTAATTGAAGCATAAATGTAATATTACTGAGAAAGCAACACTAAAATATTTTATAATAAAATCGTGTTTGTCATTATTGAATTTCAATATCATAGGGGTTTCCCTGTATCATAGTTAATAATCATGTGTTTTGCCATTTCATGATGACACGAAGATGAGTGGAAAAGCAAATTGTGTGGAGGGCACGGAAAGTCTGCAGAGAGATCTGGATAGGCTGAGTGAGTGGGTGAAGACCTGGCAGATGGAGTATAACATTAGCAAATGTGAGGTTATCCACTTTGGTAGAAATAATAGTAGGAGGGATTATTATTTAAAGGGTGAAAAGCTGCAGCATGCTACAGTGCAGAGGGACCTGGGGGTCCTTGTGCATGAATCGCAAAAACTCAATCTGTAGGTGCAGCAGGTGATCAAGAAGGTGAATGGAATGTTGGCCTTTATAGCGAGGAGGATAGAATACAAAAGCAGGGAGGTCTTGCTGCAACTGCACAGGGCACTGGTGAGGCTGCAACTGGAGTACTGTGTGCAGTTTTGGTCCCCTTATTAGCGAAAGGATATATTTGCCTTGGAGGGAGTACAGAGAAGGTTCACCAGGCTGATACCGGAGATGAGGGGGTTAGCTTATGAGGAGAGATTGAATAGACTGGGCCTGTACTCGTTAGAGTTTAGAAGGCTGAGGGGGTATCTTATAGAGACATATAAGATAATGAAGGGGCTAGATAGGGTAGAGGTAGAGAGATTCTTCCTGCTTAGAAAGGAAAACAGAACTAGAGGGCACAGTCTCAAAATAAGGGGGGGTCAGTTTAGAACGGAGTTGAGGAGGAACTTCTTCACTCAAAGGGTAGTGAATCTCTGGAATTCTCTGCCCATTGAAGTGGTGGAGGCTACCTCGTCGAATATATTTAAGTCACGGGTAGATAGATTTCTGATAGACAAGGGAATTAAGAGTTATGGGGAGAAAGCGGGAAAGTGGAACTGATCCACTTCAGATCAGCCATGATCTTATTGAACGACGGGGCAGGCTTGAAGGGCTAGATGGCCTATTCCTGCTCCTATTTCTTATGTTCTTATCAGATTCAGTCAATAATTATACAACAGACAGAATGATCACTGCTTTGAAACTGTAGTCTAACCTGAGTCACAGTATTTTATTTCTTTTGATTTGAAGCCTGACATAGAAGAGATTGCATCTGAAAATTGAAATCCTAAGACCAGCTTCTTAAGGAAACTTAAGCAATCATAGCTGAAGTGTATTTTCTAAGGATTTAACAAATGCATTGATTAGGATTTTTTCACTTTAGGGGACATGATGGCCTAGTGGTATTTTCACTTGACAGTTGATCCAGAAACTCAGCTAATAGTCTGGACACCAGGATTTGAATCCCACTATGGCAGATGGTGGAATTTGAATTCAATAAAAAAAATCTGGAATTAAGAATCTATTGATGACTGTACTCTATTGGTTGTAGGAAAAACCCATCTGATTCACTAATGTCCTTTAGGGAGGGAAATCTGCCATCCTTACCTGGCCTGGCCTAAATGTGACTCCAGAGCCACAGCAATGTGATTGACTCTCAACTGTCCTTGGGCACCTAAGGGATGGACAATAAATGATGGCCAGCCAGCAATGCCCATATCCCTTGAATGAATGATATTACATCAAACATTTGGATCAGAATAGCCATAACCTGGGTACAATGAGAGCTGGGTTTCAAATCTTTTTAGTCCCAAACAATGCAGCATTGGAACAACTTAAACAGGCAATTTATAATGGTTTAAATTAATTTCTGTCACCATTCTACTGTGATATAACTGAAACTCGGTACATCTTTAGCAACCGAGCATGCTCTGCATGATATCAACTTGTTAGGCACAATCATTTGGAATGACCTGCATGTACAGCCTAATATTGTAAGGATTTTCTTTTGGTGGTCTTTGCATAAATGACTCTGGTTCAGAATCCAGTATAATCAGTGTGTTCCCTTATTTGAGCACAAGAAACATTTACTAACAATGGTAAAAAGGAATCAACTAGTTTCCAGTGATGTGCCGATGACACACTGCAATTTATGTTTTGGTGAATTTGTAGAACTTGTGGTGATTTAGTCACAATGATAACTGTGGCATCAAAAACCCTCTGGTTTCTACTAGTCGAACCTTAAGTGATAAAATCATTCTGAATTTTAAAAAGGCCAAATTTTTACGAGGAAGGTCTAGAAACTTCTGAAATATATGAATTGGCCTGAAAAGTGCTAGTGATGTCAGTCAGTACCTGAAGAAGAACTATAATATTCTTAGTTGGTTGTTTTCACAATCTTCTCTCATCGATGTTAACTGAGTTGTTGTGTATTTTCTGTTTTATTTCGGAGTTCTCTGTTTGAAGTTTTTCTTTTAACCTATGGAATCTGAGCACTTTTATTTTATTAAAGAGTAATATTTTCAGCAAATATGGTTTACAGTATCAAATGTTTGTATTCCACATTAAGACTTTAATATCAATATTATAAATTATATGCACTCAAAACCGACTGCTCTTTCTTATCTTGAGCTACATCAGTAGTTGCACAGCATTTAAGGCATGACTTGAGGTTACGGTCTTGATGAAAGAGGAAACGCTTGTAAATTTAGAGATCATAGGTGCAAAACTCAGTGTTTTTTTTTATCATTTCAAGAAATGTCTTGCTAGCAGACAATGCCCCCATCCTGTTTCACAGTTTGTAAAATTCCGTGTATTTAAGTCCAATTTATCCTGTAGAGAAATTACTTTTACCTACTTAATACTGTATTTCACCTCAGTGGCTCTGTCAGTAAGACTCCTATGTCCCAGTTCCTGATCATTGTGCAATTGCTGTTATGGGAAAATGTGTTTGAGTGGATAACTGACAACATCAGGAACGGGGCTTGACTGCGACTGGATCTTTCAGTGTCTTGTCCAATATTTATCCTCAATCAGCGCCACTTAAACAGTTTGATCACTTAGCTATTTGCAGGAGCTGTGTGCAAATTGATTGCTGTGTTTCCCTATTTAATCACTGACTACATTGTGACAATATCTCACCAGCTATGAAGCACTTTAGGCTGTGAAAAGTGCTGTATAAATACAAGTTTGTTCCTTTTTAGATTGACCACTGTCATTACTTCCATCTCTCTAAGATCCAACCCAGAAATGTATGTCAAACCTGACTGCTCATGGTTGATTACCTACTGCTTAATTTTAGCAATTTCGCAACTCAAATTTGAGTGACACAAAAATTAAACTTACCCCAGTACTTAAACTGATACAAGCTTCCATCTTGACATGAGGAGGTATGGATATATTTATATCTATATTTTGTGATGCCAAAACCCCTAATGCGATGTTCCAAACTTCTGAAAGGCATTGGCACCTCAACATACAACAAGATATTCTGAGGGTTGTACTTTATACTGATCTTTCTGTATCTCTGAAAGTTGATATTTCACATGTATGAAAATCAGAACTAATTATTGATGCTTGTGAAATACCAATTAACGGTTTTCAGCAGCACTTTGATCTAAGCTTTCTCATTCTTAAAAGGAAATGGTGTTATTCTGTGTCATCCACGAGTCTGCCTCAAACCAAATAAGTCCAACCCTGGCTCCCCCATTTCCCGAAACCAGCCCTGATATTATGCAGCTACAATTGAAAACGTGCAAGTGGACATCTGTAATTTTTAAATTAAAAAATTATCATTAATAGGAGTTCTAATGCCTGTGAATTATATCAATTATCATAAATAAAAAGCTTGATTAAATTCGCAGCTCATTTTATCAATAACTTTATCAAATTCTAAAATTAATACTTCCATTTTACAAAAGTGAAAAATTTACTGTACTCAAATCATGTTTAGCCACCAGGTGATAATGTTATGTTATTGGCGGATCCTAATTATGTTGTGGGACTTGGAAGGGGAGTGGGTTAGGAAAGAGAAAGCTTCAGAAGATAACTTAGTTCCTGAGACTAATTCAGTTTAATTGTGTCAAACCACAAGGGTATAGATATTTCTCATAGTTTACTAGGTTACTTTACAACCTGGTGCTGAGCCCCACGTACCAAAAGGGCCCAGTTCCAGCTCTGCTCTGTGCTGAGTCTACTGATCTCAGTTTGGGATTTCAGTTTGGGTGTTTTAGTTATAGCTGCCGTTTTGCCTCTTCTCATGATCCAGACTCTACTCCTATTTGGTCAGGGACAAGGGCCGAGATTCTCTCAAAAACATTCTGAGTGACAAACTTATGTAAAAACTAGTGTAAGTCCCGCTGGTTTTTTTTAGCAGGATTTTCAAAACAAATCTCCCATACTCTGAGTGCTGCAAAGTGCCCGATTGAGATTCACGATAAAAATCCAGGGCAGGGTCTATTACCGCTGAAGAGGCTGGCTGTATAGTGCTGAGCGGGCCATTGCACATGCACTGATCTGTCAGAATTGGCACATGTGCAGTAGCCCCACACTACCAGCCTCTCTATTGCAGGTCAGCCCTGCGATTCTGCATCGCTGCCCCTCCAACCATCCTCCCCCAACACCCTTATCACTCCCCCTCCAAACCCTTCCACTAGTTGGCCTTCCAGCCAGCTCTCCAGGCCTGCTCTGATCCCCCCCCCCCCAAACCCTGGCAGTCCCGATGTCCCTATTTCCCCTTTCACCCAGCAGTTCCGACCTTCTCCCTCACCTCGATGTCCAGTCCCAATTGCTGTCCATTCTCCCTCTGTCACTGATCTCAAGTGCAGAGTGGCAGCAGGACTCCCCCTCACCCCCACTGATCTCCTCACCACAGGTTCTGGCCCCAATAGGCCCCACCCCTTGGCACTGCCTGATGCCCAGTGGGCAGTACCAAGATGTCCTTTGGACATTGCCACTTTGCCACTTGAGCAGTGCTAATGAACCAGGCTCTCATGGCCAGACTGACACTGCCCAGGGTGCAACTCACCCTACTCCCGACCTCTTGGGGGGCCTCCATGACCTCTCTTCACTTCAGTGGGGTTGGGCCACTCTCATTAGTGGGGAGCTGTTATAAATTCCACTGTAGTGAACCATTCCTGGTGGGGAGTGGGGGAGAGGCTAGCGGGCCCAGAGACGTAAGTCCAGGCCTGCTAGTAGGATTCAAATGAGGATTATAATATTCAAAGAAGCTCCATGCCGAGCTGACGATGCTGGAAGCCCGGTGGCCAAAGACGGACGGAGGCCATGGGAGCCTGCTAAATGGTCTCCGCTTGTGCCTCCTGGCAGTTCAGTGGGCTAGGAAAATCACCCCCATGAAATTTAACATATAGCAGTCCTGCATGGATTTTTTGAAATGACTTTCTCCCGATTTTGAGTTTCTGCTGACTTCTGCAAGGCAGTAACAATACTCAGGAAAAAAAACAGCTGTACTTCTGCTATTCTTGATCAAGTGGATTAGAGTTTCTAGCCCCTGATTTCTCCCTGGCAGGAGTCACCAAATTCCCTTTACTTGGCTCCTTTCCCAGAATTGTACCAGCAGTTCCGAAGCTGTTATGTCTAGTCACCCATACAGCAGCCAGTTACATTCTTCTTGTTATTGGGTAGCTGGAGGTCAATGTGACCTGTTCACATCAACTGAAACTCTTGTTAATAGGAAGGAATAGAATTGGACATGGAAAAAAATTGTTTACACCTGAAAAATGATAGGGAGAATTTACAGTATGGCAATCAAATGTCACTTACATCAGTTGTGTAATTCTAATTTGCTCCTACGGAATATCACATCAGCAAAACTGCCAATGTGAAGTAACCTGATTTTGATCACTTTAGTTCTAACAACATAATTTGATGTTGTTAACTTTTAGCTTGAATTACAGTGAGATCTGATGGCTGATATTTACAACAATTAAATGGTTGGGATCGAGTACATGACTGTGTTGAGTTACAACTTTTATAAATACAGCCTCTGCCCCCCTATTGGTCTTCTTGCTCACTTCCTCCATTTCATTTTATCACTTCATAATATCAGAATTGTCATGAATCTAGTTTTGAGGCTTCTAGTCACCAGTTGAATGTCTGAGACTTCAATCGACATCAAAAACAGAAACATCATTAAAATATTCAAGATATGTTTCTATCGTGGAAACAGCAGCTAATCAACTGGCAGAAGCATAATCTCCTCACCTTTAATATTTGCTGAGATTTGCACCTGTATATCTTTGCTACTTTTGAAGTGTCCACTTTTGAAATCCTGGATCCACAGCTATCTGAATGTGGCTTATACATCAGTATCTGACTCTCACACCATCTCTAGAATTCATTCTTTGCATGAGATCATCTCCCATATGGATCCTGATGATGCCTAGTTCTATTTCATTTTCACATTCTTCAGCATGGGGAGGTGATGGCCTAATGGTATTATCGCTAGACTATTAATCCAGAACCTCAGCTAATGTTCTGGGGACCTGCATTCGAATCCCGCATGGCAAATTTGAATTCAATAAAAAGTATCTAGAATTAAGAATTTACTGATGACCATGAAACCATTGTCAATTGTTGGAAAAACCCATCTGCTTCACTAACGTCCTTTAGGGAAGGAGCTCATTCACCCTTATCTGGTCTGGCCAGCGTTTATTAACCATCCCTAGTTGCCCAAGGGCAATCTGGCTCCTGTACTCATTTTAGGCCTGATTTGTTAAATTTGGTTGCACTAGCTACTCCAAGTTTGAGATTTGCAAGCTTTGACTGGTATTTCTGGATCTTGAATATCCTAACCTGCAGTCCTTAAAGGGTTCATAAAGGTTTATGAAAAGAAAAGGTCCCAATATTTTTAGAAATATGTGAGTTGTTTGGAGAAGAGTGATTCTAATGGGTCCACAGAGCAATTTCCTGTTCTCCCAGTGTATCTTCGCACAGGATAAAATGAAGGAGATAGTCATCGACTTCAGAAGGAGTAGTGAAGGATATGCCCCTGTCAACATCAATGGGGATGAAGTGGAAGTGGTCGAGAGCTTCAAGTTTCTGAGTGTCCAGATCACCAACAACCTATTCTGACCCCTCCACATCAATGCTATAGTTAAGAAAGCCCATCAATGCCTCTACTTTCTGAGGAGGTTAAGAAAATTTGGCATGTCCGCTATGACTCTCACCAACTTTTACAGATGCACCATAGAAAGCAACCTTTCTGGACGTATCACAGCTTCGTACGGTTCCTGCTCTGTTCAAGACTGTAAGAAACTATGAAGAATCATAAACAAAACCCAGACTATTATACCAAGTAGCCTCCCATCCATTTACACTGACTACACTTGCTGCTGCCTCGGAAAAGCGAGCATCTTTATCAAGGATCCCACGCAGCCTGGACATACTCTTCCACGTTCCTCTGAGGGAAAAGGATACAAAAGTCTGAGGTCACGTACCAACCGACTCTAGAACCGCTTCTTCCCTGCTGCCATCAGACTTTTGAATGGATCTACCTTGCATTAAGTTGATCTTTCTCTGTACGCTAGCTATGACTGTAACACTACATTCTGCACCCTCTCCTTTCCTTGTTTATGAAAGGTATTCTTTGTATCGGGTGCAAGAAACAGTACTTTTTATTGTATAACAATACATGTGACAATAACAAATCAAATCAAATGAGTAAGGCCTTGAGAGACAAGTTTGTCAGCACACCTGATTTATCCCCATAGCTCATATGAATTATTTTGATGAGTCCCAAGAATGAATTTAGTTTAGCCAGTGGACCTCTCCATTAACGTGTACCATAGTTTCACGACGCAGGAATTTTGCCCAGTTTGGGTCACGGGTAAATCTTGTCCCTATGTTTCCTAAATCTTCAAAATATAAAACTGACCTAATTTGCTTTCTCTCCAAACATGGATCTTTAAACTAAGACCATTTACTGTAAATTCTATCTAAGCTGCTCTAGAGTTATAAATTACAGACAGCTGTGTGATTCATACAAATTGATTATTTTCTGACTTTGTTCATCAATAAGCTGAGCTATAATTTGATAAGATGAAGAAGTCTTTACCTATTATCATAGGATTTTTGAACTCATCAGAGTCTTTCTATATTCTCAAATGTCTCAAAACAGCTGTCAGTAAGACTCACTGCCTCAAGCTGTGGCCTGTCCTTTAAATGTGACCAGGTGGCTTCTTGAAATCTAACTGGCTATGTGTCATGGTGGGAAAATTAAATAAAGTGATATCTTCAGTAGCACGCTATCCCAGAATAGTTCTAAGGATAAAATGTGGGCCATATTTGATATTAGCATAAGATATTTGGCATTGCTAGTTATGCTCTGGACTGATTAATCACTTAAAATTTCACACCATCATTGTGTGAGCCAAAATAAACTTATGCCTGAAGGAAAATCTAACATGTAAAATGGTTAGCTTTAGCTGATAGATTTAGTTTAAAAACAAATTTCTGTTGGACATTGATCTCAGAATGTTGCAATCCCCTGCTGAGGGGTCTGAAGGCAGTTAAATGCAGTATTCATGTGGTAGCCTGGCTGCCACTTACCTGTCTCATATTTCACAGAGTAGAGGAGCATCAGGTCCACCCTTGGGCCTATTGAAACCCTTAAGTCACCAATCATTATCCAATCTCTGTTGTGGTTTTGCCCATGGCAGGGAAAAGCCCACGCCAAGCAAGTAGCCTTGAAGCTTTAGCTGTGTGGGCTAATGTCAGGAAAGTTAAGAAAGCTCTTTTGGTTCATTGGAAGTATCCTTGCGGGATCATATCTGCACCTCTCCCAGGTAGTGGTCAGGGAAAGGTCTCACCCTTAGCCAATCAATCCAGTTAATACATGTTAAATGGCTGGGAGACACACATGTGGCCGGGAAGGAAATCTCACTAACCAAAAAAATCCTATGTGTTGTTGCAATAATACAAAAATACAATTTTTTAAAATAATTTTTTTTGTCCATAGCCCTTCATGTTGATACCTCATCCCTCACCCTTTGTAAACTGTTATCTGTTGTAATGCCCAGTAGAGGCATGTTATACAACTTCTGGTCAACACTTTTAAAGATTGGGCACAAGTAAGATGTCTGCTGCAAATCATGTTACTTGTAGCATTTGGATTACAGACAGTATCAAGTCTCTGGTGAAGTCTAATTAAATATGGACACAGGTGAAGGTACCTCATATCCTGTAAACAGATGCCAATGGCAGGCAATAAGAGTGGGAGGGATTCCTGGTCAGCCTTCTGAGGGAAACCATCACTATTCATAGCTCCAGATTACAACATTAATGTCCACTCTCACTGCTTTGCAGTCCAGTTGACTGGACTGGATCAAATTGGTGCTAACAGCATTGGGTTATATCTCTGTTCCTTCTGGAATGGAGTCAGGACCTACCTCCTTGCCCCCTTCATGTGGCGGAGGTCATGACACTAAGGGTCAGTCCTGCTTTTGGGGTGAGAACTGAGGAAAAAGAAGATGAATGACTTAGATGAGGGGGTGGAGAGTAAGCTAACAAAGTTTGCTGATGACATTACATGAGAAAGTAAAATGTGAGGAGGCAAAGAGCTGCAAAAGGGTTTACACAGATTGAGTAAAGAGCTGGAATATGATGAGAGAAATATGAAGTTATCTAAGTTAAATGTTAATGGCTGGGAAATGCCGGTATTCAGAAGAATCATATAGGATAGCTTTTATTATCAGGAATTAGCGGGGTATAAATAAATATTAGTGTAATTGTATATGATCTGCAGTTTTGGTTTCACTACCTGATGCACTACCTAATGTACCTAATGCAGGAGGTACTTGCCATAGGGGGAGTGCAACAAAGTTCACTAGTCTGATTCCTGGGATGAGGGCTTTTCCTCTGAGAAAGGGATGAATAGACTAGGCCGATGGAGTTTAGAAGTATGAGAGGTGATCTCAGTGAAATCAATAAAATTCCTGAGGGAGTGGACAGGGTAGGTGCTGAGAGGATATTGTCCCTAGCTGGGGAGTCAAGAAAAGGATCACAGTTTCAGAATAAGAATTGCTTAAGACTGAGATGTGGAGAAAGTGCTTCATTGAAAGGTTATAAGGTTTTGGAATCTCTTACTGCAAAGAACTGTAGGTTTCAGTTGTTGAGTATATTTGGGTCAAGATCTACAGACCTTTGGATAGTAAAGGGAACAGATGAGGGGATAGTGTGGGGTGGTGTAACTGAGATAAGAGATCAGTTACAATCCCATTGAATGGTGTTGCAGGCTTGATAAGTTGAATGGCCTACTCCTGTTCTTTTTCCTTATGTTCTTAATGGCACATCTTGCATCCTGACAACTTTGGTACAGAACAGCAATTGAACTGCAATTTGTAAGGTTCAATAATTTACCTTGCAGTCCAATTACCTCGTGACCCATCAAGGAGCGATATGCAGTATTCTTATTAATTGAGATACAAATGATTCCTGTATTGCCTAATGCTATTAGTGAATATTTCTGGAGGTCAAAAATTTCTCCTTACAAGAGGAACTGAAATATGCAACCATCTGCCCCAGACAGTAAAAGGGAAATTGCATAATCAGAACCCTTTGCAAAATCTGTATGGCCTGAACACATTTTGATTGTATAACATTCTTTTTTGTGTTGTTCTGTACTTCTTTAGATGCTCATTTTGCTCAGATGGCAATTGATGATAACATCATGGAGGGGGCAAATCACTGATTTAATACCAATTGAGTTATTAGCCCAGAATGCTTCAACATTAGTCTTCATACCAGTGAATAGTATCATCAGCATTAACAATACTATTTAATAATTTAAAAAAAACAACAAATAAGTTTGACTATATCACAATGCTTTGCAACAGTTTGATACTTAAAATAATTTGAACAATAAGAAAACTTATTTATCTAGCTATCTGTACATTGTATATTTTGTAAGTATCACAAGAGGCTGGTTGACTCACAAACATTTCCTTCCAAGAAGTGGAAGAAAATATATTCTGGAGAATTAAGGTTCATTTGTTCATTACACAGTCCCATTGTCAGTGTAACTTTAGTTGAATAATATCACATTGATCTAGGATTTTTTGATATATTGGTTTGACCTGTCTATGGGAAAAATCTAAAAAGAAAATTGCAATTTAATTTCAGCAGCTTAGAAACATGAAGCTTGTGGCAGCAAGGAGACCATTTGACCCATCACCGATGAAAATTAGTTTCAGTCTAATTCCACTTTCTTGCTCTTGATCTTTGGGTTACCACACTTCAATTGTATGTCAAAGTATTTTTTAAATGTGATGAGGGTTTCTGCCTCTACCATCTTTTCAAGGAATGAGTTCCAGACTCACACCACACTTTGGATGAAAACCTTTCCCCTCAACTCCTTCTACCAGTTACTTTAAACCTTTGTCCTTTAGCTGTTGACCTTTTTGCTAAGGGTAATATGTCCTTCCCAGCCATTCTCTCTTGGTCCCTCATAGTTTTATTTACCTCAATTAATTTTCTGCTCAGCCTCCTCTGTTCCAAAGAAAACCACCACATCCTATCCAATCTTTTCTGATAGATCAAATTCTTCAGCCCTGAAACCATCTTTGTAAATCTCCGATACACCCTCTCTAGTACAATCACATATTTCCTGCTATATGGTGACCAAACCTTTCCACAGTACCCTAGCTGTGGCCTAACTAGTTTTTCAAAAGTTCTGGATAACCTCACTGCCTGTCTACCTACAGATGCTACTGTGAATAAAGGAAAGTATCCTCATTCTGTCTAGTTTGGAATCTACCAGGGAAACAGGTTTCCACACCTCATGACAGCCTTGGTTCAAATACTAAACTCCAGAGGTAAGATGAGAGTACTGCACTTGACATCAAGGCAGCATTTGACTGAATGTGGCATCAAGGAGCCCCAGAAAAATAGAAGTCAGTGGGAATCAGGGGAAAAACTCTTCACTGGTTGAAGTCATACTTAGCCCAAAAAAGATGGTCCTGATTCTTGGAGACCAATCATCTCATCCTCGAATTCTCTTCTGAACAGCACTGTGGGTGTACCCTACATCATTCAAGAATGCAGCTCAGCACCATATTCATGAGGGCGAATTGTAATGAGCAACTTCGTCAGCAACACTCATTAAAGAATAAAATAAATCCTGTTTGCTTTCTTAACCAGCCTACCTGTCTTGTTCTCTTCAAAAGTCTGAAGTCCAAAGATGTATGGGTTAGGTGGATTGGCTATGCTAAATTGCCCCTTAATCTCAGGGGGACTAGCTAGGGTAAATGCATAGGATTATGGGTTAATGAGGATGAGGCCTGTGTGAGATTGTGGTCAGTGCAGACTCAATGGACCAAATGGCCTCCTTCTGCACTGTAGGACACTATGATTCTAGGATTCTGAAACAAGTTTAAGCAAAAATATACTTTGAAACATTGAATGGAAGAAAGAAAATAATCAAGGCTAATTGACAATAATTATTGATAGTAAGGCAGAATGTGAGAGTGCAGTGAGCCCTATTAAACATGAGGATGAGCTGAAGAAATCCAAAAAGATAAGGGTAGGCCTTTAAAAAACAGCTTGAATGGCTTGGATATAGGTTGGGTTACTTCACTGTTATTGTGGCTGAGCAACCTTGAATAATACCATATCTGCTTCCCCACGGATGTGTCCTCCAAACTACGCCAGTATTAATCTGGAAGGAAAATTACTTATAAACTTCTTAAAACCCTCTTTCCTGACCCTATTTCCTTTGCTGTTCTTCATATCCAACACCATCAATGTCAAAGGTTGAAGCTATCCACTCGGCTTTTGCAGCCTCCTTCTCTGCTGATATTCTCCCTCTACCCCCATTAGTGGTCCCCATACTCCAATCTGAAACAATTAGTTTGATGTGGAGGTGCCGGTGTTGGACTGGGGTGGACACAGTAAGCAGTCTCAAACACCAGGTTAATGTCCAACAGGTTTATTTGGAGTCAAGAGGTTTCGAAGCACTGCTCCTTCATCAGGTGAGTGGAGTTTGAGGTTAGTTTGAGGTTCTTCTACCTTTACTCTTAGCCTGTGTTATCATCAAATACACCTCTCCAATAAAAATCAAACTCCTGAACTGGAAATATATAGAGTAGGCAGATTGTGAGAGTACTGAATGTTTAACACTGATTTGATAGCAGCTCAATGCTTCAGTTAACATTGTCTCTGAAACATGCAAAGCTAAACATGCATTCAGCAGCAGGAAAGACCCCTTCTTCACTTCTGGCAGTGCTATTTAAAGAGATCATCATCTACTTTCAGATTAGTTGATAATTGATTTTGACTGGCTCATGTTGTGATAATAGAAATGTTCGATGGCTCTCAGAATTCTTTAAAGTTCCTAAAGTCATCAGGGGCTGACACATTACATGCTGAAGAACTTCATTCTGAATTCAAGCTTTTTGCTACCAGATGTGGTGCAGTGGCAGACATTGCCCTTGGGTTACAATCTGCCAGGGGTAATGAGCAGAGGTGACATAGTGCAGGTCAAGCTGTTGAAAGAGAAAGGAGGAGGAATGGAGAGAGAGGATCTCAGCAGGCAGCTGTATCCACCAGAATGTTCAGGGAGCAACTCCCCTAGCTCCTCTCAGTGAGGAACATTACACAAGATGTCTGAGATGTTCTTGTTAAAATCAACCAACTGCTATAGCCGTAACAGGGGCAGCTTTGTGAGGTTTTCAGACTTCTCTATAGTTCAGAGTGTCATTGACTGCATGCACAGCACTTTGTGGGTGCTAAATATCAAATTTGAGAAATACCATAAGCAAAAGGCATTCCACCTCCTCAACATCCAGGTGATGTTTGATCATATGTGGAGAATCATGCAAGTAAAAATGCCCAGTAGTCTGGTGGGATCCCTGATGCTTTCATGTTATAGCTGTCCACTGCACAATCTGCATTTCAGCCACTAAGACTCACAGAAGGGTTTCTATTCATTGAATGGGGTGATTCGCTGACAACAAGACTCATGAATTTGGTGCGCAAGCATAGAATGAAAGCCATACTGCCACGTGAATGCTGATAGAACAGACCACTGGGATGCTGTTGCAACACTGCCTAGCCATACTGAGGGAGCCTCAACAAGCTGGTATCAAGTTTCATGGTGGATCAGCCAATGCATTAAGAAGATTCACTATGCATGTCTATCAGCCTTATCCATTGTCTGTCCCATTCAAACCTTCATCGTAGTCCTCTTCGGCAGAATTTGCATGTGACTTTTCTTCTGAGGGACTAGTGTTCTATGTTCTATGTTCTAACATATGTGCCACCATTGTCTCCTGCCCCGACTGCAAGCTGCTTATAATGAGCTACTTTTTTGTCCCACTTCTAAAATCTTCTCTAAAGTGCATATAGTATCAGGATGTGAACTGATGGCTGATAGTATGACATCAAGTGATGATGTACCTTCATCATCAGTGTATTCTTGCTCTTCCATCACTGCTTGGCCAAGCGACAGTCCTTGGATTACTGGAAGCTGAAAGACACAAGGGTTGCAGATGGGGAAAAATATGAGGTACACTTACGCTATCTGCAGCTTCTAGAACAGAATGGATTGTGGAATGGGGAGGGGACGATGGGGGGAGGGGGCACAGGTTAGTGGGAAATGAGAAGGAGCATTATGTGTGAGGTCAATGTCACCTTTAACGATTTCAGCCTCGCCACTGGCCACAACCTCAGTGGCGGTCACTACAATGATGGCAAGTGCAGAGTCCTCATGCCTGTTCCCACAGGTTAGCATCTGCTGCCTATGGTCATCTTCCATGCTATACTGCAAAAGAGAGCAAAATGTGTCAGTGAGCATGGTGCAATGCATTTGCATGATATGGCTGTCATGGTTGAATAGCTGACAGTGTGTCAGAGCTGAGAGATGTGAAACTTACAGCATAGAAGCATAGAAACATAGAACAGTACAGCACAGTACAGGCTCTTCAGTCATCAATGTTGTGCCAAGCCATGTCCAAACCCAAGATCAAGCTATCCCACTCCCTATCATTCTGGTGTGCTCCAATAACTGCTTGAAAGTTCCTAAAGTATCCGACTCCACTATCACAGCAGGCAGTGTATTTCACACCCCAACCACTCTCTGAGTGAAGAATCTATCTCGGACATCCCTCCTACATCTCCCACCATGAACTTTATAGGTATGCCCCCTAGTAACAGTTACATCCACCTGAGGAAACAGTCTCTGCACATCCACTCTATCTATCCCCCTTATCATCATATGAACCTCTATTAAGTCGCCTCTCATCCTCCTCCGCTCTAAAGAGAAAAGCCCCAGCTCCCTCAACGTTTCCTCATAAGACCTACCCTGCAAACCAGGCAGCATCCAGGTAAATCTCCTCTGCACTCTCTCCAATGCTGTGTGAGGATAAGGTGAAACTATGAATGTTGGGTAGATGTCCTCACGGTTGCACCATAATTCACTCTTCTACCTGCTCAGACTTCCTTCCACAGACGGTTTTAGCTCCTGCTCCAGGCAGAATGCACTTCCCTTTGAATCGTGCAGTCTGGCTCTAACTGACACCATCCTCACACAAATCTGGGTCCCCTGCTAAGTCATGCAGCCACTCAACAGCACGTTTAGCACATGCTGTATGCAGCATTTATACAAATCAACAGGTGGCAAAAAGTTGCCATTCTTTCTGTTTCAGAAGCAACAGGTGTGGGTTAATCACTTGTTTTTGGGGGCTATCAAATTTTGCCTCAATGTCTCTACTTGTGACTCCAAAACTAGGAACCATAAATATAAGATGGCCATTGATAAATTTAATACTGAATTGAAGGGAAACTTCTTTATTCAGAGACTAGTTGGAATTAGGAACCTGCTACCACAGGGAGTACTTGGGGCAGATAATAATAGTCAAGGAGAAGTTCAATAAGGACCACAAGGGGAAAAAGTATTAGAGGGAAATTGTAATAGGGTGAAGTGAAATGAAGCGGGGAGGGGGCTTGTGTGGCACGTTAATGCCAGCAGAGACCTCTTGGGCCAAAGCATTTATTTCTGTGCACGTTCTATGTAAATTCAACATGATTTGGCATTTGGGAACAAGAGACATACCTGTTCTTAAATTTAAGATTTCTGATGTTTTAAAGTACAAAGGGATAATTTAATTGAAATTCAGGTATCATTATACAAAACAGCAGAAGCTTGCAGAGGCCCCAGCTGAAATCGATCCTTGTTCAAAGTCTATTTTATTTTATCCAATATGAACTGTATGTGCTGAAATTAATTTCTAAGAAAGGAATAACAGCCCAGCTGCTGCTGATCAGCAGGGGAAAGATGGTATATTAATGTAAGTGCTTTACACGTTTCATTATTAATATATTTATTAGAGCAAGTAACATGAACAAACCTAGAGTTTTTCATCTTTCTTAGCAACATTTCTCATATTTTACTGTTCAGAATAATTTCCTTTGATGTGGTGTTAAGAAGTTGAGTTTGGTGCAGAAATTACTCAAGGGCATAAGTATAAGAAAGAATCGCGCTGTTTCATCTGAAAAGTAATAGCATTGTGTGTCAGGTCAGAGATTATAGTCACTCTCTCACAGGTAGCTGAGGGTTTCCTGTTACTGTTTCTCCTTTTCTCTTCTGTCTCCCTTTCCTTCCTCTTTGACTTCCTTCAGTCTTATTCTTCTTTCCTGGCAGGTGGGCAGAAGAGGGTGGGGTGATATTGCGGGTGGGTAAACTAGTCAGCAAAGAGCCCAAGTTGCTTTTGGGATAGGGGCTGCATGTATCAGTTCTGTTCCTAACTTTTGTCCTGAGTACTAATACTTCAGAATCACCCCCTTGCTCCCACCACATTCTTCCAAACTGTTCATCTTACCATTGCCTTTCCTATCACCCACTCACTTTCATCATTATCCTACCTTGTCCTTTTAGAAACAATTTTGCTCAGTATCTATACCGTCTATTCATTCTTAACCCTTCATCTACCCTCTCATTTTAACTCAATCCCATCATGGGTGGGTGCTGTAAGGCCTTTAGCAACAACAGCAATTTCCATTTATAAAGTCTTTATGGCAGACAAAGGACTATGGCCCTTCACAAAGGCAAAATCAGACAAAAAAGGATGCAGAACCAATACAAGGCAGTTGGTCAAGTAAGTGGGTTTTCTTAAAAGAAGGCAGGGATAGGTGGAGAGGTGGGAAAGTTTCTGGAAGGAAGAGTCTAAGGGCTAGGCAGCTTTAGGCACAACCAGAAGGTTACAGAGGGGCAAGCCCATTTACACATGTGAATTTTCAATTGAAGGTATCAGGGACTGAGAGCCAATGTGGCTTAGTGAGGACAGGTACGATCAATGATTGGGATTTAGTGTGGGATAAAATATGGGACGTAGATTTATGCATAAGCTGAAGTTTATAGAGGTTGTAAAGTGGAAAAGCAGCCCGGAGGGCCTTGGACAACGATAGATTAAGGTTCAGCAACAGATAAGCGAAAACAATAGAAGTGGGTGGTATTATAGAGGTGGAAGTAAGCTTAGTGCATGGCCAAATAGGATGCTGAAATTGATCACAGTCTGATTGTATTTGAGACATTGCCTGAGAAGGAGGTTGGAATCAATCTCAGGCATATGAATTAATAGTGGGGTCACAGATAATGGGTTTGGTTATCCCAGTGCTTAGTCAGAGAGAATTGTTGCTCATCCAATGCTGGATGTCGGCATGCAATCTGACAACATAGAAGAAAGGAACTGTCAAGAAAGCAATTAAAGAGCTGGAACAGGGTATTTACCAGTAAAAATGTTGAAGGTCCCTCAGCTTCTAAACTTTTCCACCCTCCCTGCCTCCTACAATAGAACCAATACAAGGCAGTTGGTCAAGTAAGTGGGTTTTCTTAAAAGAAGGCAGGGATAGGTGGAGAGGTGGGAAAGTTTCTGGAAGGAAGAGTCTAAGGGCTAGGCAGCTTTAGGCACAACCAGAAGGTTACAGAGGGGCAAGCCCATTTACACATGTGAATTTTCAATTGAAGGTATCAGGGACTGAGAGCCAATGTGGCTTAGTGAGGACAGGTACGATCAATGATTGGGATTTAGTGTGGGATAAAATATGGGACGTAGATTTATGCATAAGCTGAAGTTTATAGAGGTTGTAAAGTGGAAAAGTGAAAAAAAGTGAAAAAAAGTGAAAAAAAAAAAGTGAAAACCCTCCCTACACTCCCTTCCTATCTGTTTCTTCCCCAATATAATTGAATTGTTTTTTCTACCTTTGGCTTCCCTGAAGCAGTCATTCCTCTGAGTGCTGTAAGAAATTGCTGGCTACACAGAAGGCTCAATTTTTAATTCCACTAGTCTCCAATCTGTCCTCCTTACTATCGCCCCTTGGGACTATCTAGGCATAGTAGCTGTGTAGAGTTGCGGCAGGCTTTAGCCGATAACCACAGGAGAAATGGGAAACTTGTTTAAATACATTCCCTGCCTACAAACTGGCCCCAAAGCCAGAGATAAGCCTCAGGCTCTGCCGTTGGGTGCAATCTCCTCTTTGGCTATAGGTTGGGGAGGTGTCTTCCCTTTTGGCATCAGGAATTCCGCATGACCAACGATCCCTGACCCAATCAGTTGAGGCTGTGGGAGTGGGAGGGGTTGGGGGCCGGGGGCGGTCAGTGGGCTGGATGGAAGTTCCACTACACTGTTACCATGCTGCTACAAAAAAAATCCAACCCACGCTTTCTCACCTCCCCCTCTTTGCTTCTCTCTCTTTCTCTATGGCCCTAGTCTTTTTCACCACCTGTCTCTTTGTGACTCATGTGTGTGTCTCTGATCCTTAGTTCAGTGTATTTTATAAAGCTTAGTGAAGGCTTTAACATGTACTTCACTCAGAACATTGCCAGTTTCTCCCTCCTACACACGCACTCAGGCATGGCCTCTGTGTTAAAAAAATATTCAATATAAAATTCATTTCAGTACAGCTTTTGAACTTTTCTGTTTTTGAGAAATTATTCTGGCAGGAATTGGAAAAATATGTCATCACTATAGCTAACTGAAAGGTATTGACAAAGCCTGTGAAATTAGATGCACTGCACATGTTTAACCGCACAATCCCATAGGCTACAAGTCACGATTTTGGGCAATAATATCATCCAAGTGAAGGTCCTTGAAAGGTGCTCAGGCCTTCAAACAGTATCTTTAATAAAAGTATTAAAAGGCCCAAAACTAACTCCATTGATAAATTTTTTTTTATTGTTTAAGACCTTAGTTTGGACACAGTAAGCACATACTGAGAACAAAATGACAGCCAAAAGAAAATTCAGGAAGTGTTTAAAGAATTTATTTGAAACTTGACAACCAGATTATATAATTCCAGGGTAATATGCTTTCCTTGATAAGCAGGAATGGATATCGGATGTAGTGGTAGAATTCCTGCTTTTTGAGTTAGAAGTTGTAGGGCTCAAACCCGGCTCTTGAGAATCCTGCCCAGTGTGTGTCAGAGTACAGGTTCAGAATCCTGTCTTGACATCAAGTGGACAACTGGTGAATGTGAGTGAAGCATGAAGGTTTAGGTGAAAAATGGTAGAAGGCTAAATGTGAACGATTTTATCATTGAAAATCTTCAATACAGGAGCAACAGATACTTTCAAAGAAATGTGCACTCCATGTATCAAATTTAAAATGTGCTGGTTTGTGAATTATTACTTGCTTCTATTTTGAAATCCCAATGCAGTGAAAATCACACAGCCGGTTAGTGGCTTGGTGGCCACAAAGTGCTTGGTTGTTCAACGTGAACATTTGCTTTATTCATAGTTAATTTGTTATTCTACTGATGGCCAATCATGCCTAAAGTACTAGCAGGCCAACCATCATCATTTCAAATCACTGTGCAGAGAATCAATTTACAAATGAAGATATATAATTCAAATTCAATCATTGATTTTAAAAATACAAAGACAGGAACTTTAGTGGCTTCAAATATTCAATTTAAGAAGCGTGGAAATTAAAGGAATTTTCTATTACTTATATTCTTTAGAAAAGCCAGTGGACAACTTCTGGGATTTTTTTTATTCATTGTGAATGGGCATTGCTGGCTGGCCAGCACTAGTTGCCCTTGGAGGGCATTTGAGAGTCAACCACATTGCTGTAGCTCTGAAGTCGCATACAGGCCATAACAGGTAAGGACGGTAGATTTCCTTTCCTAAAGGACATTAATAAACCAGATGTGTTTTGACCACAATCGACAATGGTTTCATAATCATCAGTAGATTCTTAATTCCATGTATATTTTGGTGAATTCAAATTCCACCATCTGCAGTGGATTCGAACCCTGATTCCCAGAACATTAGCTGAGTTTCAAGATTAATAGTCTGGCGATAATACAACGAGACCATCACCTCCCTATAAACAAATTATAACATTACTCTCCCTTGGTGTTTGGATAAATTGGCCCTTCAAAAGTATTGAAATTCAGCCTCGGAACAGAGGTAAATTATACTATGACCTGAATCTTACATGTGATGTGAATGTACAAAGGGTGGGACTGGAAGCAACTGCATTTCCCAGTCCTGCTTACAATCAATTAATGACTGCATTATTTCACTGGCTGGTCACTTAAATGGCAACCAGCATGAAATGCATCCAGATAGGTTCAGTGGAGAGGGTCAGCAGAGGCAGGTGCATGGTGGGCACCAGGTCCAATGGTGGTCCAGCTTGAAGTTTAATGGCTGATGTCAGAGGTTGCTGAAGACAATGGAGGAGACAGAGGACGATCTGCATCATGGCGGCTGCATCAACAGGGACACAGCAGATGGGAGAAATCTTCAGGTGGACAGCAAGATTCCCAATTTTCAGACGAGTGTCTGTGTACCCTTGTGGGGGTGCTGACAGCTAAGAGGGACACCCTTGTACTGAGGGATAGAAGGAGACCATTCCACTTCACCAAGAAGGCCTGCGCAGAGTTAGCAGTGAGGCTAATGGAAGTGACCTGGTCCGACGCATATGGACCCAGTGCCAGAAAACATTCCACAAGCTTTTGCACTTGGTAAGGGTGAGTTCTGAATGGGCATTATCCAGAGTGGGGCACTGAGTAAAGTGTCTGTCCATAGTTGCAATCAAATGTGTGGCAATCAGGAAATATGCGGACACATCTCTCCCTGTTTGTGTTAGGCTGAAGAGGAGATCCAAAGCTCTGGGTCCATTAAAGGGTTAGGAATGAAAAGGTGTTAATAACATCCACAAGCCCTGCGAGGGTGAAGAGGGGTATTGGACCATGGCATGGTGCTGGAAGTGGAGGATTAAATACTCAATGGAGTTCTGCACTTACAGGAGAAATGTAGCCATAAGAACTCTGATAAATCTTCCCTGGTGGTGGAGTGCCTAATGTGGCACATCTTCATCAGCCATGAACTGGAAGGCTTGGAGCTCGAGTCTGAATGGAGAGGGAGGTCTTCTGGTTGTGGAGAGGTTGGCGTGATTGAGGAAGAGCCCAGTGGGCTGAAGCAAGACAGGCTGAAAATGAAAAAATATATGGGCGTCTCATACGTCATCAAGATGCACAAACCACTGAGCCGCTGTGATACAACTGATACCAATCACGCTGGGTCACACATCACGAACATTGACTAATAGTTCCAATGACTGTTTTCGTCCCTCAGGTAAGTCATCCGCCAGAGCCAGCCAGAAGGAGGATGGAAGATGTGCCAGTGGCACCCCTTCTCTCTCAGCACCAACTTAGATAATGTCACGTCAATGGGCAATAACATATCAGCTCAGTAGATAGTGCACAGCAGTGAGGGCATATCGTGCTCATTTGAGCAAATGCTACCAGTTGGAGGACCAGAAATGAGAAAGTCCGAGGCAGATGATGAGACTCTGAAATCATCAATCAGGTAGAAAATGATGGCTGTCCTCTAATCCTGCTGTCAGCAGGAATGGGTTGGGAGGTGGGGTGGCAGGGGGAGGTGTTGGTGGGTGAGGGGCCCTTGGTGAAGTAGCTACATGCTGAAGACACAGTGACCACAGCAATGGGTCTGCTCTGGAGGCTTATGTTTTTTTTATATCACAGTTGTTTAAATTTGTTCCGATTGGTTGATTTTGGTTTCTTTCACCTTAATGTTATAAAGAAAAGTACCAACTTGCTCACAAGCCCTGAGTGTCTTGTGTATTCAATGGGTGCTGGTGAGAGGAATTTGGGGCAGCAAACTTTATTATTACAGCATCGATGCGACATTGAACATAAGAACATAAGAAATAGGAGCAGGAGTAGGCCATCTGGCCCTTCGAGCCTGCCCCGCCATTCAATAAGATCATGGCTGATCTGTCGTGGCTCAGTTCCACTTTCCCGCCCTCTCCCCATAACCCTTAATCCCCTCTCTTATCAAAAACCCATCAACCCGCTTCTTAAAAATATTTAGCGAGGCAGCCTCCACCACTTCAACGGGCAGAGAATTCCAGAGATTCACCACCCTTTGAGTGAAGAAGTTCCTCCTCAACTCCGTTCTGAACCGCCCCCCCTTTATCTTGAGGCTGTGCCCCCTAGTCCTACTGTCTTTTTTGAGCGGGAAGAGTCTTTCCACCTCTATCCTATCCATCCCATTCATCATCTTATACGTCTCAATGAGATCTCCCCTCATTCTTCTAAACTCTAACGAGTACAAGCCTAGTTTATTCAGCCTCTCCTCATAGCTCAACCCCCTCAACTCCGGTATCAGCCTAGTAAACCTCCTCTGCACTCCCTCCAAGGCCAAAATATCCTTGCGCAGGTGCGGCGCCCAAAACTGCACACAGTACTCCAGCTGCGGCCTCACCAATGCCCTATACAGCTGCAGCAAGACCTCCCTACTTTTATATTCAATCCCCCTCGCTATGAAGGCCAGCATCCCATTCGCCTTCCTGACCACCTGCTGCACCTGCAGGCTGGGTTTTTGCGACTCATGCACAAGGACCCCGAGGTCCCTCTGCACCGTCGCCTGCTGCAGTTTTTCGCCACGTAAGTAATAGTCCTTCCTACCATTCTTCCTACCAAAGTGGACCACCTCACACTTGCCAACATTAAATTCCATTTGCCATTTCCTGGCCCATTCGCCCAGCCTATCTAGATCCTTCTGCAGACTCTCCACACCCTCCACACAATTTGCCTTTCCCCCAATCTTGGTGTCATCAGCAAATTTCGACACCCTACACTCGGTTCCCTCCTCCAGATCATCTATATAAATGGTAAATAGCTGAGGCCCCAGCACCGACCCCTGGGGCACCCCACTAGTCACCAACCGCCAATCCGAATAGCACCCATTGACCCCCACTCTCTGCCTCCTATTTGACAACCAATCCTCTATCCACGCTAACACCCTACCCACAACTCCATGTCCTCTGACCTTCTGCAGTAACCTCTTGTGAGGTACCTTATCAAACGCCTTCTGAAAATCCAGAAAGACCACATCCACCGGCTCTCCTCTATCCACCGCCCTAGACACATCCTCATAGAACTCCAGTAAATTTGTCAGACACGACTTCCCTTTAATGAAACCGTGTTGCGTCTGCCCTATCAAGCAATTCCCTTCAAGATGCCTCGCAATTTCCTCCTTAATGACGGATTCTAACATTTTACCTACCACAGACGTTAAACTAACCGGCCTGTAATTCCCCGCCTTTTGCCTGGCACCCTTCTTAAACAACGGCGTAACATTAGCCGTTTTCCAATCCTCCGGCACTTCCCCGGAATCCAGCGACGTCTGGAAAATAACCACCAAGGCATCCACTATCACCTCCGCCATTTCTTTCAGAACCCTCGGATGCATTCCATCCGGTCCTGGGGACTTGTCCACAATCAGCCCCTCCAGTCTGTCGCGCACCACCTCTCTAGTAACAGTAATGTCATTAAGACCCTCCAGTCCTACCACCTTTCCATCGCTAACACCCGGCAAATTATTCACGTCCTCCTCCGTGAAGACAGAAACAAAAAAGTTATTCAAGACCTTAGCCATATCCCCATCCCCTACCACTAGGTCCCCTTTCTCATCCGCTAAGGGACCAACGTTCACCCTAGCCAGCCTCTTCCTTTTTATATATTTATAAAAACTCTTGCTATCCTTTTTTATATTAAGTGCTAGCCCAGCTTCATAGCTTCTTCTACCCTCCTTTATCAACTTTTTTGTCAATCTTTGTTGACATTTAAACCTTTCCCAATCCTCTTCTCGCCCACTGCTCTTAGCTACTCTAAATTCCTCCGCTTTTAATTTAACACTTTCCTTCACCTCCTTCGTTATCCACGGCTTATTACCTCTCTTCCTACTGTCCTTTTTAACCATCGGAATAAATTTCTGCTGAGCACCAAGAAAGATCTCCTTAAAGATCCTCCACTGCTCCTCAGCAGACCTACCTTCCAACGCGCTCCCCCAGTCCACATTCGCCAATTCTTCTCTCATCCTACCATACTCCCCTCTATTCAAACAAAGGACACGTGTCCGGGAACCCACTTTCTCCTCCTCCATCTGCAACAGAAACTCCACCATACAATGATCACTCTCTCCAAGAGGATCCTTCACCTCAAGGTCCCTAATTCTACCCGCCTCATTACATAGCACCAGATCCAAGATAGCTCGCTCCCTCGTCGGCTCCAACACACACTGTTCCAGGAAACTATCCCGGCAGCATTCCAAGAACTCCTCCTCGAGCCCACCTCGTCCAACATGGGTCGACCAATCAATATGCAGATTGAAATCCCCCATAACTACTGCCGTCCCATTCCTGCACGCCGCACTTATTTGCGCGTTAACAGCCCGCCCCACCTCCAGATCATTATTCGGGGGCCTATAGACGACACCCACCAGCGTCTTCCTCCCTTTGCTGTTCCTAATCTCCACCCACAACGATTCCACTTTCTGCTCTTTGGCTCCGATATCATCCCTTGCTACCACCTTGATGCTGTCCTTAATCAGCAGAGCTACGCCACCCCCTCTTTCCTCCTGCCTATCCTTCCTAAACACTTGATAGCCCTGTACATTCATCTCCCAGTCCCTGTCACCTTGCAGCCACGTCTCTGTAATGGCCACCAGATCGTATCCATTTGTGTCGATCTGCGCCACCAGCTCATCCACTTTATTCCGAATGCTTCGTGCATTCAGATAAAGCGCTTTCATCCCAGCCTTCTTCTGGACCCTATTTGCCGTAACGCCACCACTTGGGACATCCTCAGCCTCTTCCCTTACCTGTACCCTATCCTTAACTGTAGACCTCCTAACATCACCTACCCTCGCACCCTCCCCCCCCCTAATTAGTTTAAAGCCCTGTCTACAGTCCTCTTTACTCGATTCGCCAGCACTCTGGTCCCAGCACGATTCAGACCAACCCCATCCCGCCCGAACAAGTCCCACCTACCCCAATACTGGTGCCAATGCCCCATAAATTCGATCCCATTCCTCCCACACCAATCTCTGAGCCACCCATTCACTTCCTTTATCCTGTCAACCCTACGCCCGTCTGCACTCGGTTCAGGCAGTAGCCCAGAGAAGACCACCTTGTCGGTTCTACTTTTTAATTCCATTCCCAGCTTCTCATACTCCCTCCCCAGATCCTCAGTCCGCACTTTGCCTACGTCGCCGGCACCCACATGTACCACCACAACTGGGTTCTCACCCTCCCACTCCAGATTCCTCTGCAGCCCAGCTGCGACATCCTGTACCCGAGCACCAGGCAGACAACACACCCTTCTGTGCACTTTGTCATTGTGACAAAGGACAGTGTCAATACCCTTCACCCCACTATCTCCAATCACTACTACGTTCCTTTTCCCCTTCTCTTTGCCTATGTCCTGCTGCATCACTGTACCGTGTGCAGTTTGCTCACCAACCTCACCTGCCTCGTCCTCTTCCAGACTGGAAGCAAGAACCTCAAACCTGTTATGCAGATTAAGAGGCTGAGGCCTCCGCTCCTCACCCCCCTTCCTCCTCCCAGCAGCCCCCTTTTGTTCCTGACCCTTAGATTTAGCCAGTCTAGGGGGGGTGGATGTCACTTGCACCCCACTGACAATGACACCCTCTCTCCCCCTGATGAGCCTCAGTGTCTGTAGCTCAGAGGCCAGCTCATCCACCTTGAGCTGGAGCTCCTCCAGCAACCTGCACTTACTGCAGACATGGCCACTGGGAAGGACCCTGGGGTCCACCAGTTCCCACATCATACAGGAACCGCACATCACATGCCCCTCCATTATTCAATATAATTTGTTGTGGGAAAAAATTTTTTCCTTGTTTTTTGCTGTAGTAGTTTTGAAAAAAAAATTTTTTTTTTTCCTTGTTCTTTCAACCTGGCCTTTTTTCCTTCCAGCCCTTTTTGATATTAAGCCCTAATAGCTCACTCTGCTTCCCTCTCACTCCGCTGCCCGCTCCGACGCTGCCCGCTATCTACACCAGGCCTCCTTTTAAACTTGGCGCTGATTTAAAGCTGCTGGGCCACAACTGCCTGATAATCACTCCCTCACAATTCTTAAAGCAGTAAATACAATAAGTAAATGCTTTAAACAGTTCTACAAAGAACAAAGTGCTTTAAACTTATTTTAAACAGGTTTTTAACAGGTAAAGTCTTAGCTTTCTCTCTGATGCTCCTTCCTCGTCTGCTCCAGCAAACAATGTAAGGCTTCACCGTGTGGACACTTGATAATTAAAGTCTCGGTATGGTTTTGTGTTAGGTGTCTAGGATGGAGGTTGTGCAGTAAGGCGTCTCACAACACCAGGTTAAAGTCCAACAGGTTTATTTGGTAGCAAAAGCCACTAGCTTTCGGAGCACTGCCCCTTCATCAGGTGAGTGGGAGTTCTGTTCACAAGCAGGGCATATAAAGACACAAACTCAATTTACAAAATAATGATTGGAATGCGAGTCTTTACAGGTAATCAAATCTTAAAGGTACAGACAATGTGAGTGGAGAGAGCGTTAAGCACAGGTTAAAGAGATGTGTATTGTCTCCAGACAGGACAATTAGTGAGATTTTGCAAGCCCAGGCAAGTCATGGGGGTTACAGATAGTGTGACATGAACCAAAGATCCCGGTTGAGACCATCCTCATGTGTGTGGAACTTGGCTATCAGTCTCTGCTCAGCAACTCTGCACTGTTGTGTGTTGTGAAGGCCGTCTTGGAGAACACTTACCCCAAGATCAGAGGCCAAATGCCCATGATCGCTGAAGTTCCCCCAACAGGAAGGGAACACTCTTGCCTGGTGATTGTCGAGCGGCGTTCATTCATCCGTTGTCGTAGCGTCTGCATGATCTCCCCAATGTACCATACCTCGGGACATCCTTTCCTGCAGTGTATCAGGTAGACAACATTGGTCGAATTGCAAGAGTATGTACCGTGTACCTGGTAGATGGTGTTCTCACGTGAGATGATGGCATCCATGTTGATGATCCAGCACATCTTGCAGAGGTTGCTGCGGCAGGGTTGTGTGGTGTCATAGTCACTGCTCTCCTGAAGGCTGGGTAGTTTGCTGTGGACAATGGTCTGTTTGAGGTTGTGCAGTTGTTTGAAGGCAAGAAGTGGGGGTGTGGGGATGGCCTTGACAAGATGCTTGTCTTCATCAATGACACGTTGAAGACTCTGGTGAAGATGTCGTAGCTTCTCTGCTCCAGCGAAGTACTGGACAATGAAGGGTACTCTGTTCACTGTGTCCCGTGTCTGTCTTCTGAGGAGGTCGGTGCAGTTTTTCACTGTGGCGCATTGGAACTGTCAATCAATGAGTCGAGCGCCATATCCTGTTCTTATGAGAGCATCTTTTACTGTCTGGAAGTGTCTGTTGCGATCCTCCTCATCTGAGCAGATCCTGTTTATATGGAAGGCTTGTCTGTAGGGGATGGCCCCTTCAGCATGTTCAGGGTGGAAGCTGGACAAGTGGACATTGTGAGGTTATCTGTGGGCTTGCAGTACAGTGAAGTGCTGAGGTGACTGTCGCCAATGGAGATGCGTGTGTCCAAGAATGCAACCGATTTCGGAGAGCAGTCCACTGTGAGTCTGATGGTGGGACGGAACCCATGATGCCATCATATAGTTGTTTCAGTGATTGTTCGCCACGGGTCCAAAGGAAGAAAATGTCATTGATATATCTAGTGTATAGCATCACTATACACTAGGTCCTGTGTGGTGAAGAAGTCTTGTTCGAACTTGTGCATGAAGATGTTGGCATATTGAAGTGCGAATTTGGTCCCCATGGCTGTTCCACACGTCTGGACGAAGAACTGGTTGCTGAAGGTGAAGACATTGTGGTCCAGGATGAAGCGGATGTGTTGTAAAATTGCATCTGGAAACTGGCAGTTGTCAGCATTAAGTACTGAGGCAGTTGCAGCAATGCCATCGTCATGGGGGATGCTAGTGTACAGTGCCAAGACATCCATTGTGATGAGGAGTGCTCCTGGTTCAATGGCTCCATGTGTGCTGAGTTTCTGTAGAAAATCCATCACGACAAAAACGGGGGGTTCTTTGTACAATGGGTTTCAGGATGCCCTCAATGTAGCCAGAGAGGTTCTCACACAGGGTCCCATTGCCCAATACAATGGGACAGCCGGGTGTATTTGTCTTGTGTCTCTTTGGGAGGCAGTAGAGATCTCCAACATGGGGCGTCCATGGGCTGAGAGCACAGAAGGCGCTCTGAAGGTCCAGATCAAAGTTCTTGTCTATAGTGTTCCCTTTGTTCAGTTGTCGGTACACTTGCAGTAATCCGTTCTGTTCAGTATGACGATGGCCCCTCCTTTGTGTCTTGAGAGCGTGATGTTGGGGGGCTCTCTTGTGAGTGCAGCTGATGAATCTGCTATTGACACACCTCCTGATGACTTGGGGATACAGGCTTGGGGCTTGGAGGTCTTCCAGAGGAGTTGATTCTTTCCTTTTAGGTTGCTTCACTGTGGATCTATCTGTCAGCTGTACCGGTTCATTGGCTGTCTCGTTGTGTTCGCTGTTGGCCTCTTGGGGTCTGTGGACGAATTCCCGCAGCCTCATTTGCCTGATGATTTCCTCTGTGTCTGCTGCGAGACTAATGGGGTCTCACATGGGCACAACCTCCACATCATGGAAGTCGTGCCCATGCATACAGATGGAAGTTAGGCCTTGGCAGCCTAGTTGAAAGAACGTTGAATCAAGGCCTCCGTGGTGTTCCTGCCACACTGAACTTCCTCATTGTCCTCGCCATCTGCCTATCCAGGTTCTGCCCCTGAGTCTTCATTGGATTTATCCTGAGCTGCACCTGCCTGAGCATTCTCCTAGCCCAGTGGTTCCCCCTATAGGGAGAACAAACTTGTGAAGAACACAGCAGACAACAACAATGAACAACACTCACTCTGCAGATATTGCAGGGCACCCCCAGACTGGTCCAGTTATCAGCACCTCATCTTCAGACTTATTGTCCTCTCCACCACTACCCTTGTGGATACATGGCAATGATTGTATCTCAACTCTGCCTCTGTCCTTGAGTGCCTAAGAGGCATCATCAACCATCTTTTCAAAGGATACCCTTTGTCTCCAAGCAACCATCCACCTCTCACAGATATGTCAAACAAGATTTCCCATTCATATGTCCATGTTGATTCTGCTCAATTAATTTATGATTTTCTAAGTGCCATTTTTATCATGTTCCCAATAATAAATCCTTGCATTTTCTCTGTTACTAATGTTAGCCTATCTGGCTTATAATTTCCCATTTTCTCTCTCCCTAATTTTTGAATAGCATAGTTACATTTGCCTCTTCTAATCCATAGGGACAATTCTACAATGTAGAAAATTCTGAAAGATCAAAACTAATGCATCTACTGCCTACACCTCTTTCAAATCCTAGGAAGTAGGCCATTACGCACAGGAGTTTGTTGTTTTATATCCCTTCAGTACTATTTAATTATCAATCCTGACATTCTTGTTTTACCAGAGTCTTGGTTTATTGTATGGTGTATTCAGTACGTCTTGTGAAGAGATTCTGAGGGGGTGGATTTTACAGCCTCGCTCGACCCGAGATCGGAAAATCCCACCCGAAATCAATGGAACGACCCATTGTCCACCCCTCACTTGTTCCAATTCCCATGATGGGCAGGGCAATAGAATTCCGGTGTAAGTCTTTCATGGACGAACATATACTGTTTATTGATAATATATATCTATGTACATATATGCCTGTTACATACATACATACAAGCTATGAGTTAACTCTTTCACCACGATTCTACCATCCCACCTGCCACAGAATTGGGACAGCAAGGGGTGGACAATGGAAATATCTGTTGACCTCGAGCGAGAATTTCCGGTCTCATGTCAAGTGAGGCTGTAAAAGCCTGCATCTTGTTTCTGCACAGGTTTTTGTCCAATTCACAACTAACTTTAGCCTTAGATCCCACATTTACACTTTCTACGCAGATACCCTTATACTACATAGTTTCCATTACTTCGGGAATTTTGTCTTTTATTGTGAAAACAGCTATAAAACTGAGATATTCTTTATTATATATGGGTGCTAAACACAATCGCATACAGTAATTATTGTTTCAATGACTTTGGGGATGGGGTGCAGGAAGATGTTCATTAAAGAATGAACATTTATGAGAATTTAGAAGACATGGTCAGTCAGGTTACAGATGACACCAAGATTAGCAGCATAGTGGACAGTGAAAAAGGTTATCTGGGATTGCAGTGGGATCTTGATCAATTGGGCCAGTGAGCTGACGAATGGCAAGTGGAGTTTAATTTAGATGAATGCCAGGTGATGCATTTTGGTAAATCAAACCAGGGCAGGACTTACTCAGTTAATAGGAAGGCATTAGGGAGAGTTATAGGACAAAGAGATCTCAGGGTACAGGTTCATTGCTCCTTGAAAGTGGAGACACAAGTGGACAGGGTGGTGAAGAAGGCATTCGGCATGCTTGGTTTCATTGGTCAGAACATTGGGAGTTGGGACGACTTGTTGAAATTGTACAAGACATTGGTAAGGCCACACTTGGAATATTGTGTACAGTTCTTGTCACTCTATTATAGAAAGGATATTATTAAACTAGAAAGATTGCAGAAAAGATTTACTAGAATTCTACCAGGACTTGATGGTTTGAGTTATAAGGAGAGGCTGGAGAGACTGGGACTTCTTTCTCTGGAGCATAGCAGGCTTAGGGGTGATCTTATAGAGGTCTGTACAATAATGAGGGGCATCGATTAGCTAGATAATCAATATCTTTTCCCAAAGGTAGGGGTGTCTATAACTCAAGGGCATAGGTTTAAGGTGAGAGATATAAAAGGGTCCAGGAGGGCAATTTTTTCACACAGAGGGTGGTGAGTGTCTGGAACAAGCTGCCAGAGGTAGTAGTAGAGGCATGTACAATTTCGTCTTTTAAAAAGCATTTAGACAGTTACATCAGTAAGATGGGTATAGAGGGATATGGGCCAAACGTGGGCAATTGGGACTAGCTAGGGGTTAAAAAAAGGATGGCATGGACAGGTTGGGCCAAAGGGCCTATTTCCATGCTGTAAACCTCTATGACTCTATGACTGTAAAGGGATGCAAAAATATAGCATGAACATATCAGATCTCATTGGATCTCATTAGATATTACAGTTTCCAGAGGCAATGCTGAGGTTTCAATGGACAATAAAAGTCAGCTGACCATATACAGCTGATTGCTGGTAGGAGAGCAGGGACATATGCTTTGAACATGAGGGTCAGTTTCCTGGCCTGAAAGTTTATTTATTTATTAGTGTCACAAATAGGCTTACATTAACAGTGCAATGAAGTTACGTGAAAATCCCCGAGTTGTTACACTCGGGCGCATGTTCAGGTAGCGTGGCCAATGCACCCAATCAGCACGTCTTTCAGACTGTGGGAGAAAACCGGAGCACCCAGAGGAAACCCATGTAGATGTGGGGAGAATGTACAGTCTCCACACAGACAGAGAATTGAACCCGGGTCTCTGGTGCTGTGAGACAGCAGTGCTAACCACTGTGCTACTGTGCCGTCCTTGCAACATTGGGGGAAATTTCAAGTTTGATTGATGGCATATTGTGGAAAATATTGGATTGGCTGTCTATATAGACCATGCCTGAGTCATAACAAGGATTTTTATCCTTATGTGGAAAAGCATCCTCTGAGGATCTTGGTTAAAAAAAAAGCTGCTGTTTGGGTTGCCAAGACTATCATTTTTTAATGATGCAGCTTTTAATTTTTCTATATCCTGTAAGCCAAAGAAGTGTTCCCTCTTTGGCGCAGAAAGACACTCTTTGCACAAAGAAACCATTCACAATATGTGAACAAGCGTGGTTGAAGTGTAAATGTTCTCTAAAAAATAAAGAAACTAAGAGTCGATGAGGAAGAAATTTACCAGCCTCATGAAATCAACTATGGCTGGCCTCCCTAGATATACCCTATGAATAGATATTGGGGAGGTGATGGCCTCATGGTATTATCACTAGTCTATTAATCCAAAACTCAGCTCATGTTCCAGGTTTGAATCTCGCCATGACCGATGATGGAATTTGAATTCAATAAAAAATACTGGAATTAAGAATCTACTGATGACCATAAAACCATTGTTGATTGTCGTAAAAACCCAACTGGATCACTAACGTCCTTTAGGGAAGGAAATCTGCATCCTTATCTGGACTGGCCTAAGTGTGGCTCCAGAGTTAAAGCAACGTGGTTAACTCTCAATTAGGAATGGGCAATAAATGCTGACCAACCAGCGACACCCATATCCCATGAATGAATAAAAAACAGACAAATTATTAATGCCGTAAAGATTTGCCATACCTCCAATTCTGCTTTGGCTGAGCCAGGATGCAAAGCACTCTAGAAATCTTACAACTCTCTGATTGATTCACATGTAGGTCAGTTTCGCTGCAGTTTAAGTAAAGTCTGGGACTATTGCCACAGTTTCAACCTTAAAGCTTTCATGATGTATGATCCTTTATTCATATATATATATATTGAGATAAAGGATAGGCAGCCGAGTGCCAATAACTGCTATTCAGATTGCTGATATATAAATGCTATCTATCTGTGTAACAAGGGGGAGTACACACGTGCAGGAGCAGAGCTCCATGGCTGCAGTCCTTAAATGCTTTGGAAAAGGCCACTTTGTCTATGGTCGCCACCCCCCGGATTTGCAATGTAGAGGAGAGCAAAATCCTTCAAAAGTTCAGTACAATCATTTGGCTGTTGTTTTTTCTCCACCCACTCACTTAGTCACTATTCCAGATAATCACAGCAGCACAACACCATGATTGTACATCTAACCTAGGAACCAGTGTTAAGGTTAATATACTGGATTTGCATTCCAGAGAATGTGCATTCAAGATTCACCATAGACGTTTGGGGATTTGAATTCAGTTTTAGATGTCTGAAAATAAAATGTTGGTATGAAGCCATTGGACGTTTGTGGATCCCGCTGTATAGATAATGCGCCTTGGTGTCCTTGACCTTCCATGGAGAAAGTCATGAGTTAGCTCTGCCAAACAATGCATTTAACACCTGTTGCATATATTGGTACTTTCCTGAATGATTGATGTTAAAAATATACACATGAATGGTGTGACCGGACCCAGAGCTGTAAAAGTTGGAGTTGTGATTATCTTCAGAGCCAATGGCAGAGCCATCTCCATGATTCAACTTGTCTGAAGAATAGAACTTAAGAATATGTCACAACTACGTCCCTCCTTCCTGTTGAAATGTTCCCAGACAATGCAAATTTCCCTTGTGTGTAGGCAGTTGCTTGGGTAAGAATAGACATGTGCGTTTTGGATAAATGAACTTGCCGTCATCTTTCTTAATCAAGAGTGATCCTCCTCCACAATATTTAGAGCGTGGAATAATAGTTCTCAGAAAGTAGAAATGGAACAGACAAGGTTAAAAAGAAATACAGGAAGTGCACCAAAAACTAATCAGAAAGGATCAACTCAACAAGAAAGAATCCAATATCCGTTTAAGAAATGTTTGCCTTAAAGCCATATATCTTCCCATCATTGTCATTTTTAAATGGTCTAGCAAAGTGTGCAGCCACAGCACAGCTCATTGTGGATGAGAAAAACAGGAAATCCTAGCACTGGGTAGTTGTTGTACTTGCCGTTTATTGTCATAATGTTTAACTCTTCCTAGAACACTTGCACAAATAATAAGGACATCAATACCAACTAAAAAGACTTCATTGGCACAAATTAGGTGGGGGAATCTATGAATGGGATTTCCTGCCCAGTTTTCCATCCTAGTTGGCTGAAAAATTGACCCTATAGTGTCTAGCTGTTTGATGAAAGAGGACAGTAAAAGTCTCAAAACACCAGGTTAAAGTCCAACAGGTTTATTTGGGAGGAGGCTGAGGGGTGACCTGAATGAAGTTTATAAAATTATGAGGGGCATTGATAAGGTGAACAGTTGGAAGCTTTTTTCCAGGGCAGAAATGACAATTACAAGGAGACACAAGTTCAAAGTTAGAGAGGAAAGATTCAGCAGAGATGTGCAGGGGAAGTTTTTTTTACACAGAGGGTGGTGGGGGTCTGGAATGCACTGGCTCGTGAGGTAGTTGAGGCAGACATTTTAGCAACATTTAAGTCACATCTGAATAGACATGTGAACAAGTGGGGGAATAGAGGGATACAGGTGGTTGGTCTAGATAGGACAATGTAATTGGCGCAAGTTTGGTGGACCGAAGAGCCTGTTCCTGTGCTGTACTGCTCTTTTTTTTGTTGAAAGTCAGTCTCAATATTTGTGGCTACCTGGTTTTCTCTAATTCTTTCCTTTATGATAATAATTTTTGTTTCTCTGTAATTGCTGGCTGTCGCTTTGAAAGGTTTATTACTCATGAGACATTTTTGTACTACTTCCTCTTTCATTGTGTGGAAATGCCAATATTGGACTGGGGTGGACACAGTAAAAGCCTTACAAAATCCAACAGGTTTATTTGGAATCACAAACTTCTTTCCAGGGAGAACAATCCCAGTTTATTCAATTTCTCCCCATAGCTAATACCCTCCACACCAGGCATTACTCTGATAAATCTTTTCTCTACTCTGTCCGAACCCTCCAAGTCCTTATGGTAGTGTGGTGACCAGAACTGGACACAATATTCCAAATGTGGCCTAACCAACATTTTATACAACCATAACATAATTTGTCAACTTTTATACTCGATGCCTCAGTCAATGAAGGCAAGCATGCCATATGCTTTCTTCACCAGCTTTTCCACCTGTGCTTTTAAGGATCTGTGGACCAATACTCCCAGATATGTCTGTGTGTCTGTGCTCCTGATAGTTCTGCCATTTATTTTGTAGCTCCCATCTGAATTAGATTTATCAAAATGTATCACCTTGCATTTGTACGGATTAAATTCCATCTGCCATTCCTCCATATAATTTTCCAGCCTATCGATATCCTACTGTACTCTCTGACAATCTTTATCACTGTCCGCATCCCCAGCAATCTTAGTAGCATCTGCAAACTTGCTAATCAGATCAATTACGTTTTCTTCCAAGTCATTTATATATATTACAAACAACAGGGGTTCCACACTGATCCCTGCAGAACACCACTAGTTACAGGCCTCCATTCAGAAAAACACCCACCGCTACTCTTTGTCTTCTGTGGCCAAGCCAGTTCTGAATCCACCTCACTTCACCCTTGTTCATCCTTGATTCTGTGTGATTTAACCATTTACACCAGCCTGCCATGAAGGACCTTGTCAAACGCTGTACTAAAGTCCATGTAGATAACATCTCTGGCCCTTAGAATCATAGAATCATAGAAAAACTACAGCACAAACAGGCCCTTTGGCCCACAAGTTGCGCCGATCTTATCTCTACCTACTAGGCTTACCTATAACCCTCAATCCTATTAAGTCCCATGTACTCAGCCAGAAGTCTCTTAAAAGACCCTAATGAATATGCCTCCACCACCACTGACGGCAGCTGATTCCACTCACCCACCACTCTCTGAGTGAAAAACTTACCCCTGACATCTCCCCTGTACCTACTCCCCAGCACCTTAAACCTGTGTCCCCTTGTGGCAGCCATTTCAGCCCTGAGAGTCCACCTGATCAATACCTCTCATCATCTTATACACCTCTATCAGGTCGCCTGTCATCCTTCGCCTTTCCAAGGAGAAAAGATCAAGCTCTCTCAACCCATCCTCATAAGGCATGCCACCCAATCCAGGCAACATCCTTGTAAATCTCCTTTCCTCCCTTTCAATGGCTTCCACTTCCTTCCTGTAATGAGGTGACCAGAACTGAGCACAGTACTCCAAGTGGGGTCTGACCAAGGTCTCGTACAGCTATCAATCATTTAATCATTAATCATTACTCATCAATCATTTTGTCACTTCTCAAAAACTCAATCAAGTTTGTGAGACATTTGATCTCCCTTGTACAACGCCATGCTTTCTGTCGCCATTCAATTCCAAATGTGAATAGATCTTATCCCTAAAAATCTTCTCTAACAATTTCACTATCACTGATGTCAAGCTCATTGGCCTATAATTACCCGGGTTATCTTTGCTACCCTTCTTAAATAATGGGACAACATTAGCTATCCTCCAGTCCTTTGGGACTTCACCTGTGGCCAACAAGGAACCAAAGATTTCTGTTAGAGGCCCAGCAATTTCATCTCTTGTCTCCCTCAGTACTCTGGGATAGATGCCATCTGGCCCTGGGGATTTGTCTACTTTAATGTTTTAATACACCTAACACTTCCTCCTTCGTAATAATGACTTGGTCCAAAGGGTTTACATACCCCTCAGAGACATCAATCAACGTGTTTCTCTCCTTTGTGAATACCAATGCAAAGTACTCATTAAGGATCTCATCTACTTCCTTTGGTTCTACACATAACTTCCCTCCTTTGTCCTTGAGTGGACCAACAATTTCTCTAGCTACCCTCTTGTTCCTAATATATGTATAAAATGCCTTGGGATTCTCCTTAATCCTGCCTGCGATGGACATTTCATGATCCTTTTTTGCTCTCCCAACTCCTTGTTTGAATTCTTTTCCACTTTCTTTGTATTCTACAAGTGTTTCATCTGTTTTTAGTTGCTTAGACCTGATGTCCGCATCTTTTTCCTTTTTGACTAGACTCACAATTTCCCAGGTCATCTACTGTTCCCGAATCCTGCTTTTCCTGTCCTTACTTTTCACATGCACATGCCTGTCTGTACTCCGATCAACTGCCTCCAAACCCTGCACCTTAACCTGAGGGCAGCACTTGTCCTTTTCTATGAATATCCAAAAATGTACAGAATTGTGGTCACTGTTCGCCACATGTTCCCTCTTTGAGCATAAACCTGTGACCTCCTTCCTGCTCGCCACTATCCACCATTCTCCCCCCAACCCATTATAAGAAACAACAGCAGTTATGAAGGTGAAGGAGAGCTATGATAGAAATGCTGAATGAAATGTTACTTCTGTGGCTGCCCCCTAGCTGTGCTAAAGGACAGAAATAGACATTAATTTTTTTTAATCATAATTTTAAAATATGCTGGCCAGGATCCTCCCAAAAAGATTTTAAGTGCCGTATACCCATTTTTTTTTGTGTGATTTTCAAAGTGAATCTCTGACACTCCATGCATCACAGAGTGCCCTAGCAAGACTCACATTGAAAATCAGAGCGTGGGGCCTATTCCTGCTGGAGAGGCTGACAGCATAGCACTGATTAGGTCACTGCACATGTGCCAATCTGTCAGAATAGAGATCAGCGCATGTATTGTAGCCCTGCATTGCCGGCCTCCCAATCACTGACCAGATTGATTGCTGGGCAGCAGAGCAATGCTCCCCCCCCTTCTCCACCTACCCCACTCCCCATTACTGGCCTTTCAAGCCCTCACGGCAAGATTGCCGACCTCCTGGGTGTCTCCAGGCCAGCTCCTCCCTCCCTCTGGCCCCATCCCATCCCAGCTATCTCCGATCAGCTCCTTCTCACTGTCACTGATCCCTATGCAGGGTCCCACCCCCTTTGGCTCCATTCTCTTGGCACTGCCCAATGCCTGGTGGGCATTTCCAAGGTGTCCCCTGGGCATTGCCACTTTACCCCTTGGGCAGTGCCAGGGGCCTGTTTGTCACTACCAGACTCGCACTACCAGACCCCCTTACTCCTGATCTCCTGGCAGGTCTCCATCTCCTCCCTTCACTCCAGTGGGTTCAGGCTACCTGCTCCCCATTATTGGGGAGCAGTTGTAAGATTTGAATATTTTAATCAACTCCACGCCAATTTCCGGTGCAGAGGTGACAACACCAGAAGCCTGGGGCTGGTGAAATGCGGAGTACACCCTCATTTTTTTGGTGGAAGTATACAATTCTTAAGTTCCTTTAAGGAAGGTGAAATCTATTCCTGGTACTAGGTGTATCTATTTATAAAAAAAATCCCTCTATTTCAGGACTTAGTGGTACAACACTGAACCATGCAATCCAACTTTGGACCCATATCCTTCAGCTTTTAAAGTCAATCCCAATGAAATATACAGGAGAGGTGCATCAATTAGGTTCAGAACCTCTTGGTTATGAACATAATGTAAGAAGTGAATACATCTCCAGATCACTAGGCAATGAAATGTGTATGCGTAAGCATCAGAATTAACTGATCAAGATCCTGGAACTTCCTCCCTAACAGCTCTCTGGGTGTACCTACACCACATGGACAGTGGTTGTTCAAGAAGGTGGCTCATCACCACATTCTCAAGGACAATTAGAGATGGGAAATAAATGCTTGCCTTGACAACAACATTCACAACTCAAGATCGGATTTAAAAAATCCTTTAAGTTCAACTAGTTTATCAGCATTCACTGTTAAACATACATCTGAAGACTAGCCGAGTCATGCTGTAAAGGTTGCTGGCATCTGAAGTGGACTGACAAACCACAGAGGAGCAAAGATTTTATTACGACTATTAAGCTGTAAGAGCAGTTCAGAGGCTGGAAATTCTGCAGCGAGTAATTCACTCCTGACTGCTCAAAGCCTGACTACTATATACAAGGCTCAACTTAGAAGCCTGATGAAATATTTTCCACTTGCCTGGATGGGTGGAGGCCTCATCCTCTCATGAGGAAGCTTAATACCATTCGAGTCAAAGCAGCCTGCTTGATTGGCATCCCATCCATCAACTTAAACATTCACTCCCTCCAGCAATGATATACAGCGGGAATGGTGTACTATCTGCAAAATGCTCTGTGGAATCACTCACTGGGTCTTCGTGAATAACATCAGCCAATACAGGAATTGAACCCATGCTATTTGCATCGCTCTGCATCACGGACCAACTGTCCAGACGACTGAGCTAAACCAACCCCAGCAGTATCCACTCATTTGACAGCACCCTCCAAACCCATTACTTCTATTGTCTAGAAGGACAATGGCAGTAGACACATGAAAACACCACCCCCAACGCCCTCTAATCCACACACCTTCCTGACTTGGAAATACATAACCACTCCTTCACTGACGCTGTGTCAAAATCCAGGAACTCCCTCCCTAACAGCATTTTGGGAGTATCTACAACACATAGATTGCAACAGCTCAAGTAATTAAGTAAGATTGCTTTAGTTTCAAATGACCATAGGCTCCCCCTTTGAGGGGGAGAGCTGACTGATGGTAATATTACCTGAGGATCATCACACCTTGGGCAAGGTTGAGAAGGTGGGTCTTCGTGAATAACATCAGCCAATACAGGAATTGAACCCACGCTATTCACATCGCTTTGCATCACAGACCAACTGTCCAGACAACTGAGCTAAACCAACCCCAGCAGTTCAAGAAGGTGGTTCACCACCACTTTCTCAAGGCAATTAGTATGGATGATAAGCATTGGCCTAGCTAGCAATGTCCACACTCCATAAAATAATAAATGAAAAAGAAACTCTGCATTCTGAGAAGTAGATTTGTGATCAGTGTTACAGAGTTGTGACTACAGTGACACCATGGCAAATTAAAATTTGAGAGGCTGATGTCGATTGAAGAAACTTCATGATAAAACTGTCACTAACAAAACCATTTGAATGATAAAATCTTTGGATAAATCAACTATGTATTTAACATTTAAATTTATGAATAATTTGTTCATGAAATAAAGGTTAAATAAATTATACTGCAAAGTTGTGCCTTCACAGGGTTTGCAGTTCTGAGTGAATCAACAGTTTCTCAGTATCCTCCTACAGTGCACCACCTACCCATTGTTTGGATAAGTTATCAATTTATGCCATTTGGGAACTGGTTTGAAAGCTTCAAATGCTAATACAATCATAGGATCCCTAAAATGCAGAAGGAGGCCGTTTGGCCCATCGAGTCCACACCGACAACAATCCCATCCAGACCCTATCCCTGTAGCCCCATATATTTACCCCACTAATCCCGCTAACCAATACTTGTCTCTAACCAATGCTTGTTCTGGCATTGCACTGAGATCCTGATTCTCAGTGGTGAAGGGACATAATTCTAGCATACTGTGCCTTTGTTACAATAGGTAACATTAAATACGATCTTAAATCTTCAGCTCACTGTGTGCTACATTATCAGAAAAATTTATTTCAAGATTGGACCAGAGAAACAGAAAATGATGTTTGTCTAATTCAAAGGACCATTATCTCAATAAATCATCTCACAACATTAGGTCAAAGACCAACATGTTTATTTGGTGGCATGAGCTTTTGGAGTGCTGCTCCTTCATTCACCTGATGAAGGAGCAGCACTCTGAAAGCTCGTGCTACCAGATAAACCCATTGAACATTATTTAACTGGGTGTTGTGAGACTCCTTACTGTGCCTACCCCAGTCCAACACTGACATTTCCACATCATCTCAATTAATGTTATTATTTCTATTAACAATAAAGTAAAAAAAACACTTAAAATTATGAGGACCTTTGAGAAATATGTTAATTAAAAGCACATTTTATTTAGTAGCATTTAAGGAGCAGGATTTGTTTGAGAAGAATATTTTACTTTAATCTGTCTCAAACAAAACCCAATGGCCAAATTTTCCACCATTCCTGCTTGCAGGATTTTCTGGTCTCATTGCAGTGAATGGCTGAGTGCCAAATTCCCCATCCTTGCTTGTAATAACATGAATGGCCAGAAAATTCTGGCCAATACCTCTATATATCTTTTTGCTTTCATTGCTTGATTTAAATCTACTGATTATATTAGCAAATTAAAAATGTAGTGGGCTTTGGGCCGAACTGCGTTTGTAGCATCTTTATCAATGCCTCTTTAGCTACTTGACAGATAGAAATAAGAATAAGAAATATCTAAAATCAAAGAATAAAACATTTGGAGATGTTGCAATTGAACAGGAACGCATGTTGTGTTGAAAGCTGCAAAACATTTTCAACAATAATTCAAAATGTTTGGGCTTCTGTATACATAATTGAGATGATACAGTTTCCAATTCAATTCAATGAGAAGTGGGCACATTTAAAGAAAAAAATTGAAATTACATAGCCTCAGTAAGTTCTGTCCCAAAGAATGTTCTAAAGTACTTCATCGTCAATGAGTAACATTTCAATGTTGTTCTGTAAACAACTGCAATAACCAACTGACAAAAAAGTTCAATAAACAGTAATTGACACAAATGACTGGTTAATCTATTCTTCACATGTTGATTGAGGGATAATAGTCTCTGTGATAATGGGAAAATTCACCCAGTTTTTCTATAAATAGTGTCATGGGGTCTTTTACATCAGTTGTACATACAACTGGAATCTTTGTTAACCTGATTTGAAACATAGCCCAATTGAGAATGCTGAATTCCCTTAGTTTCGCATTAAAGTGCCATCTTTGATTGTATCCTCAAAGGTTGGAACACTGTTGAGCCCATAAATTCTGACTAAGAAGTGGGATTTTACCCCTGAATTCAAGTGACAATGTAAGTATGTTTCCTTTAAATGTTTTGATTTCTTGCTAAGATATAATTCTGTGGGCACGATACCTTCCAATACTATACCTTTATTGACCATTCTTCACATGAGTTCAGCCAGACTCTGGAGGAATCATCATTAAGCCTGATTCTAACGTAAGTGAGGGTGAGATTGAATGTTTCAGCAACATTGATGAATATTGAACAGAGGTACATTTGGGTTGTTTTTTTTTCTTTCTAAGACCTTGAGGCTCTTGAAGACTAGTCTTTGGTGACTAGTGGAGTGCCCCAGGGATCGGTGCTGGGGCCTCAGCTATTTACCATTTATATAGATGATCTGGAGGAGGGAACCGAGTGTATGGTGTCGAAATTTGCTGATGACACCAAGATTGGTGGAACGGCAAATTGTGCGGAGGGTGTGGAAAGTCTGCAGAAGGATCTAGATAGGCTGGGCGAATGGGCCAGGAACTGGCAAATGGAATTTAATGTTGAAGTGTGAAGTTGTCCACTTTGGTAGGAATAATGGTAGGAAGGACTATTACTTACATGGCGAAAAACTGCAGCATGCAACGGTGCAGAGGGACCTCGGGGTCCTTGTGCATGAGTCGGAAAAACCCAGCCTGCAGGTGCAGCAGGTGGTCAGGAAGGCGAATGGGATGCTGGCCTTCATAGCGAGGGGGATTGAATATAAAAGTAGGGAGGTCTTGCTGCAACTGTACAGGACACTGGTGAGGCCGCAGCTGGAGTACTATGTGCAGTTTTGGTCGCCGCACTTATGCAAGGATATTTTGGCCTTGGAGGGAGTGCAGAGGAGGTTTACTAGGCTGATACTGGAGTTGAGGGGGTTGAACTATGAGGAGAGGCTGAATAAACTAGGCTTGTACTCGTTAGAGTTTAGAAGAATGAGGGGAGATCTCATTGAGACATATAAGATGATGAATGGGTTGGATAGGATAGAGGTGGAGAGGCTCTTCCCGCTCAGGAAGGACAGTAGGACTAGAGGGCACAGCCTCAAGATAAGGGGGGGGCAGTTCACAATGGAGTTGAGGAGGAACTTCTTCACTCAAAGGGTGGTGAATCTCTGGAATTCTCTGAAGTGGTGGAGGCTGCCTCGCTAAATATATTTAAGACGCGGGTAGATAGGTTTTTGATAGGCAAGGGGATTAAGGGTTACGGGGAGAAGGCGGGAAAGTGGAACTGAGCCACGACAGATCAGCCATGATCTTATTGAATGGCGGGGCAGGCTCGAAGGGCTAGATGGCCTACTCCTGCTCGTATTTCTTATGTTCTTATGAAGTAAATATGTCTTTACTGCTGCTCAGTTGAGATCAGCAGAGACTGGAAATTGACTCTGGATTTGCTTTGGCTTTATGGTTTACTTACTGATTACTTGTTTATCAGGAAAACTGTTATAATTGTTACATTGACTCTTTTCCTTACAAATAAAGCATTATGCAGATATATTTAAAAATCTGTATGTCACACTGAGGCCCATTCTGCAGGATGTTATTACAGTTAAAAGCAACCAAGATAAATCAATACTCTGTCATTATTCCTAACCAAATAAAAATTAAATAATCCAGGAGAATTGCAACTTCTAAACTCGGCTGAGAGAAAGCGAAAGCCAGGATTTGACAAATTCATTACTCTGAAGTGAAATGCTGAGCAAGACAACTTGGTAGAAGATCAGTCCTGGCAGCCCTTGTTGAAAAATTTTGCTTTTCAAGCTGAATGCAATTGCCATTGTCACTGATCCCATTAAAACTGGCAAGTGTTGGCAATTCCGTTGCCTCCAAGTGAATGGTGACATCACAAGACCCTAAGACATAGGAGCAGAATTAGGCCACTCGGCCCATCAGGTCTGTTCCACCATTCAATCACTGCTGATATTTTTCTCATCCCCATTTTCCTGCCTTTTCCCCATACCTCCTGACCCCCTTATTAATCAAGAATCTACCTATCTCTGTCTTAAAGACACTCAGTGACCTGGCTTCCATAGCCTTCTGCGGCAAACAGTTCCACAGATTCACCACTCTCCAGCTGAAGAAATTCCTTCTCATCTCTGTTTAAAAGGATCATCCCTTTAGCCTGAGGTTGTGCCCTCTGGTTCAAGACACAATCTTGAAATTCAGAAAGCTCTTCAAGCAGAACATGCGCTTTCAAAACGGTTACCCTGGATCAAAATTCCACACTTCCAAATCAATTTACTCTAATCCAAGGCCTAAATCAATCACATAATTGGGGGCTTCATAGGAATTGTGGCAGAGCAGTGGCACTGTTGTTAGCACTGCTGCCTCACAGCTCCAGGGACCTAGGTTTGATCCCCGGCTTGGGGGACTGTGTGGAGTTTGCATGTTCTCCCCGTGTCTGTGTGGGTCTCCCCCAGGTGCTCTGGTTTCCTCCCACAGTCTAAAGGTCTAAAGATGTGCGGGTTAGGTGAATCGGCCATGCTAAATTGACCCTAGTGTCAGTGGATTGACAGGGTAAATATGTGGGGTTACGAGGATAGGGCCTGGGTGGCGTTGTGATCGGTGCAGACTGGATGGTCTGAATGGCCCCCTTCTGCACTGTAGGGATTCTATGATTCTATGAAATGATAGTGTTGCATCAGGTTAAGACGAGAAAAATCAGAGAGATGCCCAGTGTTAAAGGCAAATACTGCAGACGCTGGAATCTGATGCCAGTGCTGTAGCTGTACTGGAACTGCTTGGCTAAAAGATGGAGCTCGTTCTGTAGCACAGGTCTTCAGTACAACAGCTGGAAGTTATCAGGGCTCATTGCCTTCATCATTCTTTGTTATCATGTTGATTGAAATATATTGGCTGAAGACTGGCATCTGTGATGATGGGGATCTCAGGAGGAAGCTCATCCACTTGGCAAATCTGACTGAAGATGTTTAAAAATGTTCTAGCCTTGTCTTTCGTCCTGACCTGCTGGACTCCCCAATCACAGAGGATCAGAATGTTTTAGGAGCCTCCTCCTCTGTTTAGGGCTTCACCATTTATGACTGGATGTGTTGGAGCTGCAGAACTTTGGTCTGATCCTCTGGTTCTAATTGGGATTGCTTAGCTCTGTTTATAGCATTTTGCTTCTACCTTTCAGCAGTCCTGTATTATATTTTCAGTTTATTTTTTACATATACTTGGTACTGTTGCTGGCTTGGTACTGGTTCCTTGGCTTGATGGTAATGGTAGAGTGAAGAATATTGTCAGACCATGAGATTACAGAATATGATTGAATACACTTCTGCTATTGATGGTCCATAGCACCTCATGGATGCCCAATTCTGAGTTGCTAGATATGTTCTGAGTCTATCCCATTTAGCTTGGTAGCAGTGCCACGCAAAACAATGGGGCTGCCTTCAGTGTGAAGATGGGACTTCATCTCCACAAGGACTGATGCATCTATCACACGTAGATTGGTGAGGGTGAGGTCATATAAATTTCTCCCTCTTGTCACAGCCCTGGTTTGGCAGCTATATCCCTAAGGGCTCAACCGCTTCAGTTAGTAAGGGTGCTATGGACCACTGTTGGTGATGGACATTGAAGTCCTCAACAAAGAAAACATTCTGTGGTTCTTCCAAATGGAGTCAACATGGCAAAGTACTGAATCATCAGCTGAGGGAGAGCAGTGGGTGGTAATCAGCAGAAGATTTCCTTGTGCATGTTTGATCTGATGCTATATTGAGGTTCCCAGGTCTAACTCCCTCCTGATCGTATACCAATGTGCCACCATCTCTGGAATGGTGATGGAAGATTCTGGGATGATGGCTGTTCAATAAGATTCAATGAGTATAATTATGTCAGGCTTTTGCTCGACTAGCCTATGGGAGAGCTCTTCCAATTTGATACAAGTCCCCAAATGTTAGCGAGGAATCGACTGAGCAGTCTGCCTTCACCATTTCCCCTGCCTAAGTGGATGCCAAGTGGCTAGTGCAGTTTTATCCTTATGCAACCTTTCTGAGGCACTTTGATTCAACTGACTGATCTGATAGTTTTATCCACATTGCCATGGACTCTGAGTCACATGTAGGCCCCTAAGAGGCATTAGTGAATCTGAAGGACTTTTACAGCACTTGTTATAAATGAGCCTGGTATTTTATTCAAGTTTTATTAATTAAGTTTGAATTCACTCAGCAGCCGTGGTAGAGCTTAAACTCATATTTTGAGAATATTAGCCCAGGCTTTTGGATTGCTAGTCCAGGAACATTACTGTTATACTACTGTTCCCACATGATGGAAGATAAAGTGTGATAGATGCTCTCAAACTTAATATGAACATTAAACTGCTAAATATACAAATCGCTTGTTCATCTCTGTATTCATTTAACCTTTTTAGGAGTGACATGCACTGTTTTAATGTATCATAACCTCTTGCAATTATTTTGTTCCTCCCTCAGGCACTGTACTTTATTTACATGTAAAATGAGAGTCAGACATGAGTTTGGTAATCAGATAAAATTTTTAGCAGTAATTTTCTGTTAGATAAGTTGTTCTGTGCAGTTGTTTCAATATGATTTAGATTTTAACACATTGTAGTTTTGTTTCAGTTCCTTTAATGAGGCTTCCCAGTAAAAGCTATTTTGGGACGTAAGATTTGTAAGCATCCGAACCGGAACAGTTGCTATGGAGTAGAACACAAATAAACACTGGGGTACAGCAGATTCATCAGTCATCTATTTATTGAGCAACCTCTATAATATTCACTAACTACTGTTAACCCCTGGCATTAAAAGCGTTCCTGCAGAGCTGGGTTTGGAAGCAAGACTAGAAGCAACTTGCACATTGGGAGCCAACTCACCATGCTCTCTCCTCAAAAACAACTTGTTGGAGACATAGTCAGAGACAGATTCAATGCAGCAGTGGCTATCTGCACGGCACTCGGTAGTGGTAGATTATTTTTTATTCATTTGTTGGACATGGGCGTTGCTGGCTGGCCAGCATTTATTGCCCATCCCTAGTTGCTCAAGGGCATTTGAGAGTCAACCACATTGCTGAGGCTCTGGAGTCACATATAGGCCAGACCAGGTAAGGATGGCAGATTTCCTGCCCTAAAGGACATTAGTGAACCAGGTGGGTTTTTATGACAATTAACAATGGTTTCATGGTCATCAGTGATCCAGATTATTTTTCATTTAATTCAAATTTCACCATCTGCCATGGCGGGATTCAAACTCAGGTCCCCAGAATATTAGTTGGTTTTCTGGATTAATAGTCCAGCAACAATACCACTAGGCCATCATTTCCCCATGATAGATAGATAGACAGCCAATTAGGTCAATTGAGGGACTAACTGGGGCAACTGGGATCTTCCTGGTGTCAAATTAGTCCCTCACTAAATCAATAGGCCAGAAGCAGCTTGCCACTGGTCCCATGAATATATTGCAAGAGCACAATGGGCACCATAAACTTTCCTGTGGAAGGAATTCCCTTCCACGCATGAAGGCCTAACAAGGTTTGGGCCTTCTGTTTTTTTCAAATATTAATCAGGCATCTGAGGTTGCCTCCATCTTGAAGTGTCTCTATGCCCTCCCCACACCTCACCATCACTGGCCTCAACAGCACCGAGCTCGACCAATGAGGTTGCCAATGCTGTGGGCCCTTCTATTGGGCCTCCCACCCTGGGAAGCTGCCAACTGCTTTTAACTGGATGACAAATGCAGATGTGGCCTCTTAACCATCTGCCTTGTGGAAAATTCCAAATGTCAATGCACTTCTAACCCACGTGAGCTCAGGGCTCCAAAATGGTCCCAATGTCTGGCATTTTTCAAATAGCATAAGATACTTCCTATATAATTGACTTGTCTTGATTCAAATGCATCAGCAGCCACTGAAATAGATAGGAAATCCATTGAGCTAAACCTTCCCATTTGCACATCGGGAGGGGTGGGGATGTTTGGACATTGGGGGATATGTGAGTGGGGGCTTGGGACAGGGTTTTCTTTGGGGGGGAGTGAAAAGGTCGGGGGGGGTTGTCGAGTCAGTGGCAGGGGGTGTTTTCTGGCTGGGCTGGCGTGGGGGCGGGGGGGGGTGCGATAGTGAGTATGGTGGACTGGAGTGGGATCAGGTCCTCGGGAGAATGAGGAATATAGTGGGGGGGGTGAGGTGCTTGGTTGGGCGATGGGGATGGGTTCTCCTGGGCTTCAGGGATTTCCCATGCGAGTTTTTAAAAATGGTTACTCTGAAGTTAAAAGAATTTTTAAGAATTTCTTCTAACTCTTTTAGAGTAACAATGAGTGTAAAACTGGCAGAACCATCCTAAGTTAGCAATTTAATTTACTTTGTTAGATGGTTCCCAGCCCAATACCTTCTGGACAACTACCTTACCTGGGAATTTCCAAATGGGATTCCCAGCACATCTTCTGGGTACTCCCCAAATCCTACGTTGGGAAGGCAGAAAATTATGGCCCACTATTTCATTTAGTAAAAATCCGGACAATTTCTTTCTCTACTTGAAGGCACTTACTTATGACACCTGGAAAGGAACGGTTCGATCTAGCAGACGCAGTATGGAATCATGAAGGGAAAATCGTGTTTGACGAATTTACTGGATTTTTATGAAGATGTGACTAGTGCGGTAGACAGAGGGGAACCGATGGATATGGTGTTTTTAGATGTCCAGAAGGCTTTCGATAAGGTGCCTCACAAAAGGTTGCTGTAGAAGGTTAGGGTACACGGAGTTGGGGGTAAAGTGTTAGCATGGATTGAGGATTGGTTATCTAACAGGAAGCAGAGAGTTGGAATAAATGGGTGCTTTTCTGGTTGGCAGTTGTGCCATAGCGATCGGTGCTGGGGCCTCAACTGTTTACCATATGTATAGACAATCTGGAGGAGGGGGCTGAGTGTAGGGTAACAAAATTTGCTGATGACATGAAGATGAGTAGAAAAGCGAATTGCGTGGAGGGTGTGGAAAGTCTGCAGAGAGATCTGGCTAGGCTGAGTGAGTGGGCGAGGACCTGGTAGATGGAGTATAATGTTGGCAAATGTGAGGTTATCCACTTTGGAAGAAATAATAGTAGGATGGAATATTATTTAAATGGTGAAAAGTTGTAGCATGCTTCTATGCAGAGGGACCTGGGGGTCCTTGTGCACGAATCGCAAAAACTCAGTCTACAGGTGCAGCAGGTGATCAAGAAGGCAAATGGAATGTTGGCCTTTATTGCGAGGGGGATAGAATATAAATGCAGGGAGGTCTTGCTGCAACTGTGCAAGGCACTGGTGAGGCCGCAACTGGAGTCCTGTGTGCAATTTTGGTCCCCTTATTTGCGAAAGGATATATTGGCCTTGGAGGAAGTACAGAGAAGGTTCACCAGGTTGATACCAGAGATGAGGGGGTTAGCTTATGAGGAGAGATTGAGTAGATTGGGCCTGTACTCGTTGGAGTTTAGAAGGCTGAGGGGGGATCTTATAGAGACATATAAGATAATGAAGGGGATAGATAGGGTAGAGGTAGAGAGATTCTTTCCACTTAGAAAGGAAACCAGAACTAGAGGGCACAGCCTCAAAATAAGGCTGGGGATTGGGGGGGGGATCAGTTTAGAACAGGTTTACAGAGCTGAGGAGGAACTTCTTCTGTCAGAGAGTAGTGAATCTCTGGAATTCTCTGCCCATTGAAGTGGTGGAGGCTATCTCGTTGAATATGTTTAAGTCACGGGTAGACAGTAACCTCAGGGACAGCAGTCAGAAGTAGGCTGAAATTTTCCAGCCATTCATGCTCTGCTACTGCTGCAAGCAAGGAAGAACTTGGCGCTCAGCCAAATCTCCATTCACCGTAGAGGAATGAGAGAATCCCACCAGTGTGAATGGCTGGAAAATTCCAGCTGTAGTCTCTTTCCCTTAAAAATGATTCTTCTTTTTCTGGTACCTAGGCATTTGCTGCCCGTCTCTTTTCAATCCTCTGATCAGAGCAAGGCTGAATATGGAAGCTAAATCTCATCTCTGCTGGGCACCTCTTGTTGTGTATTTGAAGAAAATTGAGTTTGGAAGGTTGATAATGCCCAATGCTACCTCATACTTGTCCTTAGTTTGTGCCTGCTGTGCTCCTCCTACAGGAACATTTCCAAAAAATCCCCAGGCAATGTATGGGGTGGAGTGAGAGGGAGCTGAAGAAGACGGTTCCCATTGTTTCTTTTTGTGTCTGGAAAATACAGGTTCCCCATACACATTGTGGAGAAGTATCAGCCCCAGCATCTACCCATGTGAAGAGGAATTTTAAATAAGTTGTGTGTTCATTTATAATATGGTGCACAGTAATTTCTAAGTTATTGTCTTCAGAGAGTAAACTTTCACCTGTCTATTCATAAGAGATTTGAACACAGGATCCAGAGAAAAGGAATGCTGCAGAAACTATTGTTTATATAAGATGTTGATCACTATCTCCATCTACCTTAGCGGTTACTTCACATTTTGTATGTGACCATACGTCCTGTACCAAAATTTGGTGTTACATTTCACCATTGCGCATGTATGCAAACTTCTTGTAGATGTTTGGCTTACATTTAGTATTCATAAATTCATTCAAATTCTGATAGAAGCTTATAGGATGAACAGTTGGAAACTTTTTCCCTGGGCAGAAATGACAATTACAAGGGAGCGCAAGTTCAAGATAAGGGGGAAAGGTTCAATGGAGATGTGCGAGGGAAGTTTTTTACACAGAGGGTGGTGGGGGCTTGGAATGCACTGCCAAGTGAGGTGGCTGAGGCAGATACATTAGCAACAATTAAACTTTATCTGGATAGGCACATGAACAAATGGGGAATAGAGGGTTGGTCTGATAGGACAACGTGATCAGTGCAGGTTTCGACGGCCAACAGGCCTGTTCCTGCGTTGTACTATTCTTTGTTTTTTATAAAGAAAGCAAGTAGATAACATTCAATGAGGAATTTCTAATGATATGAAAACAATGTTTTCTCCATTGGGGACCCCATTGTGAGGGGATCAGACAGGCGTTTTTGCGGACACAGATGGGAGTCGCGGATGGTGGTTTGCCTCCCTGGAGCTGGGATCCGGGATGTCTCTGGACGCGTCCCAGACATCCTGAAAGGGGAGGGTGAGGAGCCGGAGGTTGTGGTTCATATAGGTACCGCTGACATAGGCAGGAAGAGGGAAGCGGTCATGAAAAGGGATTATAGGGAATTAGGTAGACAGCTGAGAAAGAGGAACGCGAAGGTAGTAATCTCAGGATTGCTGCCTGTGCCGCGGGAGAGTGAGAGCAGGAATGGAATGAGGTGGAGGGTGAACGCGTGGCTGAGGGATGGGGGCAGGGATTCCGGTTCCTGGATCATTCGGACCTCTTGAGGGGCAGGTGTGACGTGTCCAGTAAGGACGGGTGACACTTGAATCCCACGGGGACCAATATCTTGGTGGGAAGGTTGGCTAGGGCTACTGGGGGGGCTTTAAACTAGAAAGGTTGGGGGGAGGGAATAGAGATGAGGAGACTGAGAGCGAGGAGGTTAGCTTCTATGTAGAGAAGGACTGTAGACAGTACGAGACGGAGGTTAGACGGGTAATGGAGAAGGGAAGTGCCCAGACCGAGGGTCTGAGTGTGTCTATTTTAACACCAGGAGTGTAGTGAACAAAGTAGATGAGCTTAGGGCGTGGATTGCTGCTTGGGAATGTGATGTGGTGGAGTTTAGAAGAATGAGGGGAGATCTCATTGACACGTATAAGATGATGAATGGGATGGATAGGATAGAGGTGGAGAGACTCTTCCCGCTCAGAAAGGACAGTAGGACTAGGGGGCACAGCCTCAAGATAAAGGGGGGACGGTTTAGAACGGAGTTGAGGAAGAACTTCTTCACTCAAAGGGTGGTGAATCTCTGGAATTCTCTGCCCGTTGAAGTGGTGGAGGCTACCTCGCTAAATATTTTTAAGATGTGGGTTGATGGGTTTTTGATAAGAGAGGGGATTAAGGGTTATGGGGAGAGGGCGGGAATGTGGAACTGAGCCACGACAGATCAGCCATGATCTTATTGAATGGCGGGGCAGGCTCGAAGGGCCAGATGGCCTACTCCTGCTCCTATTTCTTATGTTCTTATGTTCTTATTACGGAGACTTGGATGTCTCAGGGACAGGACTGGGTACTTCAGGTGCCGGGATTCAGATGCTTCAGGAAGGACAGGGAGGGGGACAAAAGAGGTGGGGAGTGGCACTGTTGATCAGGGACAGTGTCATGGCTGCAGAGAAGGTGGATGCTGTGGAGGGACTGTCTACAGAGTCTCTGTGGGTGGAAGTTAGGAACAGCAAAGGGTCGATAACTTTGCTGGGTGTTTTCTATAGGCCGCCCAATAGTGACAGGGAAGTTGAGGTTCAGATAGGGAAACAGATCCTAGAGAGATGTAGTAATAACAGAGTTGTCGTGATGGGAGACTTTAATTTCCCAAACATCGACTGGAATATCCCTAGGGTAAGGGGTTTGGATGGGGAGGAGTTTGTTAGGTGTGTTCAGGAGGGTTTCCTGACACAGCACATGGATAAGCCTATGAGAGGAGAGGCTGTAATTGACCTGGTGTTGGCTAATGGACCAGGACAGGTGTCGGATCTCTCGGTGGGAGAGCATCTCGGGGATGGAGATCATAATTCTATCTCCTTCACGATAGCATTGGAAAGAGATAGGATCAGGCAGGCTAGGAAGGTGTTTGTCTTGAGTTAGGGGAAACATGAAGACATCAGGCAGATAATTGGACAAATAAACTGGAAGGAGGTGTTCTTTGGGAAAAGTACTGAAGGAAGGTGGCGGATTTTCAAGGAATGTTTGACTGGAGCTCCGCACGACAACATTCGGATGAGACAAGGAGGTCTTGGTAGGTCGCGGGAGACATGGTGCACGAAGGTTGTGGTGAACCTAGTCAGGAAGAAAAGAAAGGTGTATAAAAGGTTCAGAGAGCTAAGAGATGTTAAGGATCTAGAGGAGTATAAGGCTTGTAGAAAGGAGTTTAAAAAGGAAATTAGGAGAGCCAGAAGGGGACATGAGAAGGCCTTGGCGGGTAAGAATACGGAGAATCCCAAGGCGTTCTACAAATATGTGAAGAGTAAAAGGATGAGAAGAGAAGGGATAGGACCTATAAAAGGTGAAGGGGGAAAAGTCTGTGTGGAACCGGAACACATGGCAGAGGTGCTTAATGAGTACTTTGCCTCGGTATTCACGGTGGAAAGTGATCTGGGAGGTTGTACTACAGGTTTGCGGCAGCCTGAAAAGATTTAGTATGTGGATGTTAAGAAAGAGGATGTGTTGGAACTTTTAAATTCTATCAAGATAGATAAGTTGCCGGGACCGGATGGGATGTACCCCAGGTTACTGTGGGAGGCGAGGGAAGTGATTGCAGAGCCCCTGGCGATGATCTTTGCATCGTCAATGGAGATGGGAGAGGTTCTGGAGGATTGGAGGATTGTGGATGTGGTTCCTATTTTCAAGAAAGGGAACAGGGATAGCCCGGGAAATTACCAACCAGTGAGTCTGACCTCAGTGGTTGGTAAGTTGATGGAGAGGATTCTGAGGGACAAGATTTATGAGCATTTAGAGAAGTTTAGAATGATCAGAAATAGTCAGCACGGCTTTGTCAAGGGCAGGTCATGCCTTACGAGCCTAGTTGAGTTCTTTGAAAATGTGACTGAACACATTGACGAAGGAAGAGCGGTGGACGTAGTTTACATGGACTTCAGCAAGGCGTTTGATAAGGTCCCCCATGCAAGACTTCTTGAGAAGGTGAGAGGGCATGGGATCCAAGGGGCTTTGGCCTTGTGGATCCAGAACTGGCTTGCCTTCAGAAGGCAGAGAGTGGTTGTGGATGGGTCTTTTTCTGCATGGATTTTGGTCACCAGTGGAGTGCCCCAGGGATCTGTTCTAGGATCCTTGCTGTTTGTCATTTTCATAAATGACCTGGATGAGGAAGTGGAGGGATGGGTTAGTAAGTTCGCCGATGATACGAAGGTTGGTGGTGTTGTGGATAGTCAGAAGTTGCAGGTTGACATAGATATGATGCAAGACTGGGCAGAGAAGTGGCAGATGGACTTCAACGCGGATAAATGTGTAGTGGTCCATTTTGGCAGGACCAACGGGATGCAGGACTACAATATCAAGGGTAGGAGTCTTAGCTGTGTTGAAGAGCAGAAGGATCTTGGGGTCCAGGTCCATAGGACTCTTAAATCGGCCTTGCAGGTGGAGAATGTGGTTAAGAAGGCATATGGTGTACTGGCTTTCATTAATCGAGGGATTGAGTTTAGGAGTCAGGAGGTAATACTGCAACTTTATAAGACCCTTGTCAGACCCCGTTTGGAGTACTGTGCGCAGTTCTGGTTGCCTCTCTACAGGAAGGATGTGGAAGCAATTGTGAGGGTGCAGAGGAGAGTTACAAGGATGTTGCCTGGATTGGGAGGCATGCCTTCTGAAGATAGGTTGGGGGAGCTAGGTCTCTTCTCCCTGGAGAGACGAAGGTTGAGAGGCGACCTGATAGAGGTTTATAAAATGTTGAGAGGAATAGATAGGGTGGATTCTCGGAGGCTATTTCCCAGGGCTGAAATGGTCGCTACGAGAGGACACAGGTTTAAAGTGCTGGGAAGCAAGTACAGAGGAGATGTTAGGGGTAAGTTTTTCACTCAGAGGGTGGTGAGTGAGTGGAATCGGCTGCCGTCGGTGGTGGTAGAGGTGAACTCGCTGGGGTCTTTTAAAAGACTCCTGGATGAGGATATGGGATCTAATGGGATTGGGAGTTACAGATAGTTCTATGGCTTAGTAGTATAGATGTGATCGGCGCAACTTGTGGGCCGAAGGGCCTGTTTGTGCTGTAGTGTTCTATGTTCTATGTTCTAATATATCCACTATAGCAGGCAATAATATTAATCATTAAACACATGGGGAAAAATAAATCAAACAGTTTAAAATATTTGAACTTCTGGCATTAAGTTAGTAATATAATAAAAACATAAAAATATAAATTTCTTAGCTTGCTTAAGTTCCAAATTTCAACTAGCCTATACTTTTTATGACTGAATTAAACTTTTATTTTGGACACTAGGCTTGTATGAGAAGCCTAGGCCTAAGGCATTCAGATAGAATTAAACAGATTCAAGATAAGAGACTTTCATCATTTAATAATATGTATATACAACTTCTAGAAATATTATATCATGCCAAGACATCTTACCATTAGAATCCATCACTTCGGCAATTCTCCTCCGTTGATATAAAATTGCTGTAGACCAAAGCCCCACAGAAACGATTTTATAAGCAGTTAATTGAGTTATGTTTTTTGTATAAAACATCAAAATCAAGGTAAGACATGAGTTCATTAAGCTTTCTAAGGTAACTTTGAAAGCAAAAGCAATGGATGCTGCAAAGTGACAGTCCACAGTATAGTGAGAATGCCTTGGGTCTTTTGTTATGCTGTAAATTGCTTTGCTACATAAATGTAGAATGAAGGATTGACACTACTCTGAACAATAGTTACTGGGAACCTCAACCCAAGATAAGAAATGAATTCTACCCAACTCTCCCCAAATCATTCCAGAATGTAGAAGTCCCCAGACAAACAAAGCAATGGCAAACTGGAGAAAGTGTTTCACTTGTCAACCAACAACACATGATTCATGACACTTAAAAAATGAGAGGTGATGCGGATTAGGGACCAGCTATGAGGAGGCACCATAATGGAGAGGTTTCAATAACCAAGATCATTTGTTCAGATAGAAACCGGTAACATCTGAAGAAATAAGAGTGCCTTGGTTTTAACAAATAAGGAGCCATTAGCCAGATGGACTGCGTTGCCTGATCATCAGGAGGAAACTACAATTACAGAAATAAATAATTATGGAAGCAAAAAAATGATGACTCTCAGAGAATGAGTTTCGAGCAAACAGATTTCAATAACCTCAATAGGAACTCTTACATGTTTGGAGAGAATGGTGAAACCACCACAAGATTATCCTTGTAAAAGTAGTGTCTCGGGGGAGGTTTAGAAGGATGTGAACATTGCATATAGAGATAAAGATTTGGGGAAGAAGTAGAATAAAGGGGCAAAGAGGCGGGTCCAATTTTGTCTTTTAAAAAGTATTTTGACAGTTACATGGTTAAGATGGGTAAGGAGGGATGTGGGCCCAACACGAGCAATTGGGAGTAGCTTGATGATTAAAAAAAAGGGGTGGCATGGACAAGTTGGCCAAAGGGCCTGTTTCCATGCTGTAAACCTCTTTGACTCTGTAACTCTAACACTACTCTAACAATAGTTACTGAGTATGTGAATCAGGAGCTATGTAATATTGATGTGGCACAAAAGAAATTGAGGAGAATCATAGAAACAAGTAATGGTTCTGTCTGAGTGCTTTGTATTCCTGTACATAGTTAAATATGTAAATAAAGTTTACTTTGAATAAGGACCGTCTCCTCCAGCCAGAACTCTTGTTAAGAGTAAGACACACATCTTTTAAGATGACCCAATAGTAATAGAAAAAAGAGAAGTTGCTATGTTGAAAACTAAACATTTTTTATTCATTCAAGAGATGTGGCTTCATTAGAGAGGCCAGCATTTATTGCCCATTCCCTAATTGCCCTTGAGAAGGTGGTGGTTAACCTCCTTCTTGAACTGCTGCAGTTTTTTTGGTGTAGGTACATCCCAGAGCTGTTAGGAGAGGTGTTCCAGGATTTTGAAGGATAGTGAAGAAACGGCAGTATATTTCCATGTCAGGCTGGTGAGTGGTTGAAGAGGAACTTCCAAGTGTTGGTGTTTCCATCTGTCTACAGTCCTTATTCTTCCAAATGTGGATTGTGGATTTGGTAGGTGCTGTCTAAGGAGACATAGTGAGTTCTTGCAGTGCATCTTGTAGATGGTACATACTATTGCCACTTTGTGTTTGTGGTAAAATCACACATGATGTCTGGAAACTTGGTTGGAGGAAACAACAGAAGTGTCTTTGCAAGGCACTTTTAACATTGGCAAAGGTGCTTTGCAGAGATGTAATAGAAAATGAATGAACAGCCAGCCAAAAAAGTTAATATTATTATGATTGTCCAGAAGATTGGTTGTAGATTAGTCATGAGTTTTAAGGAGGGTCTTGAAGTAGGAGCCAGAGCTACAGAGTGAATTCCAGAAGATGATTTCAAGATGGATGAAGTCAGGTGTAGAGTGGGTGGGAGAATGACAGGATGTCAAAATAGGAGGAATATGGAATTTAGGAAGGAGTTTAAACATAGGACGAGGTTATAGCATTAGAAACAGGTGAGACAATGAACTGGTTTAAACAAGAGAATTAGAATTTTAAATTTGAGACATTCAGAAATTAATCAATGAGGACAAAGGGTGATGGAGGAGTGTGTCTTGATGCAAGATAGGTTATTTTGATAGAAGATGAATTGAAACTTACAGACAATGGAAGATGAAAGGCCAGCCAGTAGAACAATGGAGCCGTCAAATCTAGAATTAACTGAGGTATGGAAAAGGATTTCACTGGTAGATGTATTAAGATGGGCAGAGGTGAGTAATGCTTTGAAGGTGGAAGTAAACTATCCTTTTGATGGAGAGAATATAGAGTCAGCATGAAAATAAGTACAGACAGATATATGGTCGTTTCATTTAATGGAATTAGCCCAACCAGAACCCCAGGCCTACTTTTCCCTCAATGAGAAACAGGCCTCATGTTCATAATACGCGAGAAACAATTAGAAATGCAATGGAACAAAGCATCATGTTTCCTGTTATTTCTGGTAGTATTTATTCTGAGAACTTTGTATCTTTTTCATTTTTCCGTACAATGTCCATGATGTTGTTCCACTGTAACAGTTAAAATACCAAGGGCAATGGCACCATTCACTACAACAAAACTATCACAGGTCACATTTTCCAATGCACTCAGAAGAGATATTGAAAACATCATTTCTTTGTATTGTTTGCTTTCATTTCACTGCTTTCTTGGTCGATTAAACATATTTTGGGGAGGGGGCAGCTTTGACATTCTCAAGTTGACGGATCTCAGTGTGTCAGAACAGAGATTTTCCATTGGGTATTAGCATCCCCTGTCTCATTTATGTTATTGTTATGAACGTAGTGGTTTCTAAACTTATCATACCCCTTTTCATTTCAAATTCCTCACAGGATTGCAGTTTTATTCATTAGAGAGAAGCTTGTGTTGGGAATGATTAATATGGTAGATTCAAGCAGCTTGAACTTTTAAGTATGCAACTTGATAGAAATGTTAATGAAACCAACTTGTGAAGGGTAAATGTTGCAGAAACAAATGATAGATATTCTAAAGGTTTGCTTGATTTCGTACTGTGTGAGTAATGCATTGAGAACTGCGCGATAAACTTGTGGTATCTTTCCTCATGTATGCTTATTGAAAAATTGTACCTGGTCTCTAGTAAGCAATTAACCAGATAAATCTGAATGGCTTTTTTATTACATGCTTTTTTACGTAAGGTAATAAGAACTGGGAGCAGGAGCAGACAATTCAGCCCCTTGAGCCTACTCCACCATCCAACATGATCATGGTTGATTTCATTTTGGCCTTAACTCCACTTCCCTGCCCATTCTCCATAACCCTTCAGCCCATTACTAATTAAAAATCTGTCTATCTCCTCCTTAAATTCATTCAATGCCCCAGCATCCAAGACACTCTGGGTAGTAAATTCCACAGATTCACCATCCTTTGAGAGAAGTAGTTTCTTCTCATCTGTTTTAAACTTGCTATCCTTTATCCTATAATTATGACCTCTTTTTCTAGATCACCACACAAGAGGAAGTATCTACTCTATATCTATTTTGTCAATACCTTTCATCATCTTAGATACCTCAATTAGATCTCCTCCCATTCTTCTAAACTCTAGAGTGTATGTATGTTGTGGAATATACATGTTGCCGGTGTTGGACTGGGGTAGGCACAGTAAGCAGTCTCACAACACCAGGTTAAAGTCTAACAGATTTATTTAACAAGCTTTTGGAGCATTGCCCCTTCATCAGATGAGTGAAGAGTTTGGTTCACCAATAGGGCATATATAGACGCAAACTCAGTTACAAGATAATAGTTGGAATGCAAGTGTTAACAGATAATCAAGTCTTTACAGGTGCAGACAATGTGAGTGGAGAGAGGGTTAAGCACAGGTTAAAGAGGTGTGAATTGTCTCCAGCCAGGACAGTTAGTGAGATTTAGTGAGAGTATAGGCCTAAACTGCTCAATCTCTCTTCATAAGACAAACTTCCCATCTGCAGAATCAATCTAGTGAACCTCCTCTGAACTGCCTCTAATGCCACTACACCCTTTCTCAAATAAAGGGACCAAAACTGTTCTTCAGGTGTGGCCTCACCAATGCCTTGTACATTTGCAGCTATACTTTCTTAATTTTATACTCTATTCCTTTCGCTATAAATATCAAAGTTCCATTTGTTTTTCTTATTACCTACTGTTATGTAGCATATCCACTTTGGTAACAATAATAGGAAGACAGTTTACTACTTGAATGGGTGTAAATTGAGAGAGGTGGATAATCAGCGAGACTTCGGTATCCACGTCCATCAGTCACTGAAAGTAAGTTACAGCAGGCAGTAAAGAAGGCAAATGGTATGTTGGCCTTCATAGCGACGGAATTTGAGTATAGTGATAGGGATGTTTTGCTGCAATTGTATAGGGTGGTGGTATTGGGTATATATGGAATTCACTAGCACAGAAGGTAGTTGAGGCCAAAACATTGTTTGATTTCAAGAAAAAATTAGATATAGCCTCTAGGGACTAAAGGGATCAAGAAATATAGGGGGTAAGGGGGTATTAAAATATTGACTTCAGTGATCAGCCATGATCAAAATGAGTGACAGAGCAGTCTCAAAGGGCCAAATGGGGTGCTTCTAGTTTCTATGCTTCTATGTTACCTGCATACCAGCTTTCTGCGACTCTTGCATGAGGACACCCAGATCCCTCTACACCAAAGCACCCCAAAGTCTCTTTTCATTTAGATAATAAGTTGCCTTTCCATTTTTCTGACTGAAATGGATAACCTTGCACTTATCCAAATTAGACTCCATCTGCCACATTTTGGTCCACTCATCTAAAGTATCTATTTCCTTTTGTAAGTTTCTTATTTCCTAAGTTCTTATTTCTTCAGTCCTTATTAGGTGTTCTTTATCAGATATATTCTAGCATACCTTACACTGTGATACCAGTATGATTTTATTCTAATAACAGTAAACAGCCCATCCAACAGAATATGTGTGACATTTCCATTTCTCACTCAGTCACCTCTCTTGTCTCTCAATGGGAGATGACTGATTTATTAACAGTTTATGCTCAGTGCACAATTGAATCACCAGGACTCTTGGCTACTAGCAGTCAGGTTAAGGCTGGAGTTTAACACCAGAGAGGGGGCTACATCCATTGGGTTCTATCAGTGCCCAGGGGTGGATTTTGACTGAGTGCTCGTGTAAAAGTTGTGACAAGTTGGCAAACCATTTCACATCACTGCTGATTTTTATGTCCGCGAAGATAAGAATCAGGAGGGGTGTAAGTGGGCTGCTGATTTGCTTGCTGAGGTGAAGGGGCAATATACCACTAAGTATTCTGTGGAGATGATTAATGATTTCGACATGGAAAATGGATGGGCATTTGAGGACAATAAACTTGCAGAGCTACGGGGATAGTGTGAGGGAGACTACAGAGAGGTAACATGGGCCATGATGGTCAAATGGCCTCCTTCTGTGCCTTAATGATTCTGACTTGTGGAATGTTCTAACAGCTTGGAATTTCATTGTCCAGTTAATATAGAAAAACAAGGCAGGTATAAGCAGACATTTATTGTGAGCAATGATAAGAGAGGGGATTAAGGGTTATGGGGAGAGGGCGGGAATGTGGAACTGAGCCACGACAGATCAGCCATGATCTTATTGAATGGCGGGGCAGGCTCGAAGGGCCAGATGGCCTACTCCTGCTCCTATTTCTTATGTTCTTATGTTCTTAATAGGAGTGATTCTCCCAAAAAAATTCTAAAAGTTGAATTGGTGAGGAAACTGAAGTAATTCATGCTGTTTTTTCCAGTGGGAGTTCAAACTAGAATCTCCCACATTCTGTGCATTGCAAAGGCCACTTGCATAAATATCATTAAATTTCAGGAGGTGGGGCCTATTCACGATGGAGAGGCTGAAATCAGTGTGCGCAGTGACTCTGCACTGTCAACCTGCAGTTCGCTGGCAGCTCGATTGCTGGCCAGCCTGGCACCCTGCAGTGCTGTCCCTCCCAACCCACCCATGGCCCGAATGTGGCCCCCCCCCACCCCTGTCCATTTGTTGGCCAGCTCCGAATCCCCTTCTTCACTCCAATGGTGTCGTCTTGAAAGTGAGGAGCTATAATAATCCCCGCAGGAATGAAACACTCTGGGCAGGGTGGGATATATTAGCGGGCCCAGAGAATTCAGTCCTGGGTCCACTAGTAACACTTAAATAGATGCCACTGGAAATCTGGGCCTGGAAGATGCAAGCGCAGTGTGAATGCTCATGGGAATCCTGCGAATCGGCTGATGCATGATTCTCCTAGCCCATTGCGCTAATATTTTAATGCAGCAGGATGGGAGAATCGCCCCCAGTGTGTGGGCAAGAACATTGCAGGTGGCATATAATAAAGTATGAGTTTATCCACTTCGGTAAGAGGAACAGATGTGCAGAGCATTTCTTAAATGGTAAGACATTAGAAAGTGTTGATGTACAACTGAACTGGGTGTCCTCATCAATAACTCACTGAAAGCTAACATACATGTAACAGCAAACAATTTGGAAGGCTAGTCTTATGTTAGCCGTGATTGCAAGAGGATTTGAGGGCAGGAGTAGCAAAGTTTTGCTTCACTTGTATAGAACTTTGGTTGATCTGCACAGTGTGCAGTTTTAAGGAAATTCTTGTCACAGACAGAGCACAGCAAAGGTTTACCAGGTTTGTTCCCAGGACTGTCATATGGAGAGAGAATGAGGAAATTGGGCCTGTATTCTCTAGCGTTGTGTAGAACCAGAGATGATCCACTTGAAATCTACAAATCTACAACATACTTAAAAGGATAAACAGGGTCGATGCAGGTAAGATGTTTCCTCTGGTTGGGGACTCTAGAACAAAGAGACAAAATTCCAAAATAAGAGGGAAGCTACTTAAGATTGAGATAAGGAGAAATCTTTTCACTCAGAGTTATGAATCTTTACCCCAGAGGGCTATGGAAGCTTCGTCACTGAGCATATTTAAAGCAGAGATTGACAAATTTCTAAATACCAACGACAAATAGAGATATGGGATGATGTGGGGAGAAAGGCATTGAAGTGAATTATTAGCCATGATTATATTAAATGGCAGAGCAGCCTCAGTGAGCTGAATGGACTGCTCCTGCCCCTATGTGTCTATTTATTACAATACTGCATCTGAACAACAATTAGAAATGCCACCTCTTTGCTGTCAAGGGACTTTAAAGGGGTCTGCTCACACCTGCAGCTTCTGACTGGCAGAAGGGAAAATCTCTGCTGCAGAATGAAGTGCTGCAATGATTTAAAATCCTGCCAGGTGACTGGGAGGGTGGGGGGAGGTGGGTTGAGGGGGGTGGGGGGGGGTGCGGGGTCGGGGGGGGGGGGTGCAGGGTGGAAGCATGGAGGTTAAAATGACCTGGCTGCTTCAGAATTTTCACAGCTGACAGGCAGGGATGCAGATGTTGAACACAGAGCTACCTGAAATCATCATGTCAGGGGTGATCTTCAGATCTGCCAGGGCTAGAAGGGCAGTCCAGCCTTGATACTCCCTTTCTGGTAGAGAGTGGCAAGCTCCTCCCTTTGCCCCCAAAGCAAGACCACCCAACCCCTAGGACTCCTGAGGGACCCTTCATGCGCAACCTGGCAGCAGCAGAGGGGCTAATGGCCACTGGAGCTATCTCCTCAAGCCCTCATGGGGCCCAAGGCACCAGGCCAGGATGTCAGTGCCAGGGTGCCAGGGAGATTGCTTTGTTGGCACTGCCAAGTGCAAGATCTGAGTGGGGGATTTGAGGGGGAAGGGGGGCTGAATGGGGATCAGGTAAGGTAAATCTCATGTTTGTGTGTGGGAAAGGGGGAGAATGTCTCTCAGTGCTGAGGAGTTAGTGGTGTTTCCTCAACCTTCAGGGTTGAACACACTACGTCCTTCCTTGCGAGGGCCTGTACCAAAGCCTGCCCAGTGCAGATCCTGCTGGGGAGGTGGGTGAACAACAAATGCTGTTTGACTTGGGCTGCAAGCCCACTTATTATATTTAAAGGTGAGGTTTTGAATGTGGCTGGGTACCCAATTGGTATGGCAGCATGGCTTGGCTCGGTCGCAGCGGGTGTAATACAAAACCTGTTTTTCTCCTGACTCCTGATTCTCCAGGCCACCGCGCTTCATGATCAGAGCTAGTGAGCCCAGAGAATCTCCCCCGTTATACTCACAGCCCAGAATTTTCAATCCTTTAAAATCAATGACCAGAGGAACATGAGTTGGGGTAGCTTAATTTCCTAAGATGTGCTTTTGGTGCACATTGGAATGCCACCATTTTAGTTTGTTTAATGAAATCATGACAAGATTAAGATTTCAGGTTACATTCCTAATAATCAAGAAGTTTATCTTTACAGCTGGATATCCAGTTACACTATAGTGTCACCTGGTCTCATAACAATGAAACCCTTCATTGTGTGAATTGCATATTGTAATCTCACAGGGGCTCACAAATGCATATCTTTTACTTGGAGGTTTGCAGCATGGAAACTTTGTTCATGCTGCCCAAAAAACTCACTGGACATTTCACTCCAGATTTTTTTTTAATTGAATTCAAATTGCACCATCTGCTGCGTGAGATTTGAACTCAGGTCCCCAGATCGAGACATAGAAGTTCACAGCTTGGAAATAGGCCCTTCGGCTCAACTTGTCCTTTTTTTCCAATCCCTAAGCTAGTCCCAATTGCCCGCATTTGGCCCATATCCCTTTATGCCCATTGAACCCATGTAAACTGTCAGTAAATGTTTTTTAAAAAGAAAAAATTGCACCCGCCTCTACTAGCTTGTTCCAGACACCACCCTCTATGTGAAAAAAATTGCCCCTCTGAACCATTTATTTCCTCCCCTCTCACCTTAAACCTATGCCCTCTAGTTTTAGACTTCCCTAGCTTTGGGAAAAGATTTGACTATCTAACTGATCTGCACCCCTCATTATTTTATAGATCTCTAAAAGATCATCCCTAAGCTTCCTATGCTCCAGAGAAAAAAGTCCCAGTCTATCCAGCGTCTCCATATAACTCAAACCATCAACCCCAGTAGCATCCTAGTAAATCTTTTCTGCATTCTTTATAGTTTAACAATATCCTTTCTATAATAGGGTGACCAGAACTATACACAGTATTCCAAGTGTGGCCTTACCAATGCTTTTTTCAACTTCAACAAAACGTCCCAACTCCTGTATTCAATGTTATGACCAATGAAACCAAGCATGCCGAATGCCTTCTTCACCACTCTGTCTACCTGTGACTCCACTTCCAAGAAGCTATGAACATATACCCCTAGATCTCTTTGTTCTGTAATTCTCCCCAGCACCCTACTATTAACTGAGTAAGTCCTGGCTTGATTCAGTCTATCAAAATGCATCACCTCGCATTAAACTCCATCTGCCATTCGCCAACCCACTGGCTCAATTGATCAAGATCCCATTGCAATCCTAGATAACCGCTGTGCCACCAATCCTGGTGCCATCCTCAAACTTACTAACCATGCCTCCTATATTCTCATCCAAATTATTAATATAAATGAAATATAACAGTGGAACCAGCACTGATCCCTGAGCACACCACTGGTCACAGGTCTCCAGTTTGAAAAACAACCCTCTAAAACCACCCTTTGGCTTCTGTCATCAAGCCAATTTTGTATCCATTTAGCTACCTCACTCCTGGATCCTGTGAGATTTAACCTTGTGCAACAACCTGCCTTGTCAAAAGCCTTGCTATAGCCCATGTAGACAACATCAACTGCACTGCCCTCATCTACCTTGTTGGTTACCCCTTCAAAAAGCTCAATCAAATTTTGTGAGATATGATTTTCTACTGCCAAAGCCATGCTGACTGTCCCTAATCAGTCCTTGCATCTCTAAATGGAGATGAGGAAAGGCTGAGGGACTTGAGGTTATTTTCATTAGAGAGAAGACTAATAGGTGACCTAATTGAGGCATACAAGATGATCAGAGGGTTAGATAGCGTGGACAGTGAGAGCCTTTTTCCTCGGATGGTGATGGCTAACATGAGGGGACATAGCTTTAAATTGAGGGGTGGTAGTTATAGGGCGGATGTCAGAGGTAGGTTCTTTACTCAGAGGGTAGTAAGGGTGTGGAATGCCCTGCCTGCAGCAGTTGTGGACTTGCCAACTTTAAGGGCATTCAAATGGTCAGTGGATCGGCATATGGATAACACTGGAATAGTTTAGGTTAGAGGGTCATTAGATTGGTTCCACTGATTGGCGCAACATCGAGGGCCAAAGGGCCTGTACTGCACTGTAATGTTCCATGTTCTAAATGCCTATAGATCCTGTCTCTCAAAATACCTTCCAACAACTTACCCACCACAGATGTGAGGCTCACTGGCCTGTAATTCCCAGGCTTTTCCCTGCTGCCTTTTTCAAACAAAGGCACAATACTTGCCACCCTCCAATCTTCAGGCACCTCACCTGTGACTATTGATAAAACAAATATCTCTGCTAGGAGACCCGTAATTTCCTCCCTACCCTCCTGGGACTCTGGATTTCTTCTCCTGGGTCTCTGGATTTCTAGTCCAGTGACAGTACCCCTATGCCACTGCCTCCCCTAATTTTGGAAAGTAGATTGATACACATCAGTGAGAGAAAGCAAATTGTGAACAAAGTTGATTAAGTTCCTGCACGATGGCAGAATTTTCCTGACCTTGGGATGGTGAGCCTGGAGTTGGGGGTCTGGAAAAAACAGTGCCGCTACCAGGGAAGTTTCCTGGCATTGAGCAGGGTAATGGATTGACTGCCTGCTGTACCAACTCACTGGTATTTTGTCAGTGGTGGAAGGGCCTCTTTATTGTGTGCAGAGGACATTGGTCTAATGGGGCTGTCTCCCTGCGGCAGCCTGGGAGGCCATTGAAGCAGCTGAGTTCACCCCAAGCAGGTAGCCATGGACAGGAAAGGCAGTGTTTATGGCTCCAGTAACACCCCACATTTATCTGAATTAATCTCAATCTGCCATTCCTTGGCCAATTGGCCCAGTTGATTAAAATCCCATTGTAGACTTAGATAGCTTTCTTCACTGTCCACTACACCACCAATTTTGGTGTCATCTGGAAACTTACTAACCATGCTTCCTATATTCTTACCCAAATCATTAATATAAATGACAAGCAACAGCAGCGATCCCTGCGGAACATGGCTGGTCACAGGAAATATTAGGGAAGAGACTGTCATATACAACAGGACATGAGACTGCAGCAGCTAATTAACACATTACATTCTTCCTGCAGGCAAAGACAGCACACAATGTGTCAACGTTGGTCATTTAGCCACTGGAAGGAATAAAAATAGTTAAAATTGGCTTCCACTCTGACCTGGCAATTACGAATGGGAGTGTAGGAGCTTAGGCTCAAGCAGGAGCCTTGGGTCATGAAACAGTTCTCCAACATATGCAGTGGCACAGTGGTTAGCGTTACTGCTTCACAGTGTCAGGAACCTGGGTTCAACTCAGGCTTCGGGTCATTGTCTGTGTGGAGTTTTCATATTCTCCCCGTGTCTGTGTGGGTTTCTCCGGGTGCTCCGGTTTCCTCCCACAGTCCAACGATCTGTGGCTTAGGTTGATTGAACATGGAAAGTTCAAAGAACAATACAGCACAGGAAACAGGCCCTTCGGCCCTCCAAGCCTGCTCAGCTCATTGGTCCAACTAGACCATTCGTTTGTATCCCTCCATTCCCAGTCTATTCATGTGGCTATCCAGATAAGTCTTAAATGATCCCAGTATGTCTGCCTCCACCACCCTGCTTGGCAGTGCATTCTAGGCCCCCACCACCCTCTGTGTAAAATACATCCCTCTGATATCTGAGTTAAACCTCGCTCCCTTCACCTTGAACCTGTGACCCCTCGTGATCGTCACCTCCGACCTGGGAAAAAGCTTCCCACTGTTCACCCTATCTACGCCCTTCATAATTTTATATACCTCTATCAAGTCTCCCCTCATTCTCCGTCTTCCCAGGGAGAACAGCCCTGTTTACCCAATCTGTCCTCATAGCTAAGACCCTCCACACCAGGCAACATCCTGGTAAACCTTTTCTGTACTCTCCCCAAAGCATCCACGTTCTTCTGGTAGTGTGGTGACCAGAACTGGATGCAGTACTCCAAATGTGGCCTAAACAACGTTTTGTACAGCTGTAACATCAGACGCCAATTTTTATACTCCATGCCTCGTCCTGTAAAGGCAAGCATGCCATATACCTTCTTCACCACCTTCTCCACCAGTGATGCCACCTTTAAGGATCTGTGGACTTGCACACCCAGGTCCCTCTATGTGTCTATACTCTTGATGGTTCTGCCATTTATTGTATAGCTCCCCTCTACATTAGTTCTACCAAAATGCTTCACTTTGCATTTATCTGGATTAAACTCCATCTGCCATTTCTCTGCTCGATTTTCCAGCCTATCTGTATCCTGCTGTATTCTCTGACAATGTTCATCGCTATCCGCAAGTCCAGCCATCTTTGTGTCGTCCGCAAACTTACTGATCACACCAGTTACACGTTCTTCCAAATCATTTATATATATCACAAACAGCAGAGGTCCCTGTACAGAGCCCTGCAGAACACCACTAGTCACAGACCTCTCGCTGGAAAAAGACCCTTTCACTGCTACGTTCTGTCTTCTGTGGTCAAGCCAGTTCTCCACCCATCTAGCCACCTCACCTTTTATCCCATGAGATTTAACCTTTTGCACCAATCTGCCATGAGGGACTTTGTCAAACGCTTTACTAAAATCCATATAGATGACATTCACGGCCCTTCCCTCGTCAACCGTTTTTGTCACCTCCTCAAAAATCTCCACCAAATTTGTGAGGCATGACCTCCCTCTTACAAAACCATGCTGTCTATCACAAATGAGATTATTCCGTTCTAAATGTGCATACATCCTATCTCTAAGGATCCTCCCCAACAATTTCCCTACCACGGACGTCAAGCTCACCAGCCTATAATTACCCGGGTTATCCTTGCTACCCTTCTTAAATAATGGTACCACATTCACTATCCTCCAATCCTCTGGGACCTCACCTGTGTCCAATGAAGAGACAAAGATTTCTGTCAGAGGCCCAGCAATTTCATCTCTTGTCTCCCTGAGCATTTAAGAGTTGCACCTTAATGTCAGGGGGTCAAGCAGGGTAGATATATGGGATTACGGAGATAGGATCTGGATGAGATTGTGGCCAGCACAGACTTCTGCACTGTAGGGATTGTACGATTCTATGAACATGAAGTGAGCGCAGGTCTGCATATTTTAGATGCACCACCTCCTCTTTACAAAACTGTTCCACTTAAACTACAAGAAGCTTTCATGACTTGAGGGAGTGAATATCTTGATTAACCACTTTGTGGAAAAAAATGTCCATTTGCCTCCCACAACTTTCTTACTTTACTTACTCATTTCCATTGTGTTTATTGCTTCACCCCATTAAAATTAGCTTGAACTGAAGTGGAAGAAAAATCAAAAATAATATTAGTACATTTACTAAAACATCGCACCTACCTGAAAGGGGAGGAATTATCCATAATGCAGTCTGCTTTACCTCTTTATAATGTCGTAGCATTTTCTATCATAAAACTTGAGCAGAGCAAATAAAAGGATTTTTTAATGACTCTGATTAAATAGATATCTGGTAAGGAGGAGATTGAATGCAGTTCAATGTCTTTGTAGCCTAGTCACAATCAGGGATCAATATCTGATGCAAATCATCCAATGGGCTGAAATGGGCTTGCCATCCGTTTTCTGTATAATCAAGTGCCTAGGGCAGAATTTTCATAGAAACTCGACAGTGCAGAAGGAGGCCCTTTGGCCCATCGAGCCTGAACTGACACCTATCCCACCCAGGCCCTATCCCCGTAACTCCACAAATTCACCCCGCTAATCCCTCTAACCTGGAAGATCCCGCCCAAAGTGTCATTTCAGGCAAGAAGACACGTGTGATTTATAGTGTGAATCATATCAAAATGGTCCCATGCAGGGAGCTGCATTTAAACGTTCCCTCTGCACTCACAGCCAATGAAGTCAGGAGGATGGCAGTGCAGAGAGCAGCTCCACACTTCATGGAGGCGAATCTGGGAAAGCTTCTGGATGCAGCGGAAGAGAGCTCGGCTACTTTGTACCCTTCAGTGGGTAGACGACCCAGAAGCAGAAAAGGAAATGCGGCCTGGGATCCGGTGGCTGCGGCAGTCAGTGCCAGTGGCCTGACACTGAGGACTTCTGTCCATTGTTGCAAGAAACTGAATGACTTTGTTCAAACTGCATGGGTGAGTGTCTATCTGACACATCCTGGCATCAGTCCCATCTGTCACACCTGGAATGTCCACATCAACCCACTCCCTGACACCCCGTGGCCTTCCAGCACCCAATACCCCAGCATCGTCCTCAAATCCCTCCAGCACTCCTCATCATAACCCTTTCCTATCCAGTCCCGGTGCTGACATATTTCACTCCAAATGCAGAGGTCCACTACTGAGGGCACTGGTGCAGAAAATGTTGGCCTTCCAGGACTGCTGTGTCAGCTGGTGCAGAGGCTTCTGGGGCTCACTCCAACTTCTCCTCCATCCCATGAATGTCCGGGGGCCCACAAGTGCCCTGAGGGAGGAGGATACATTAGCAGCCATCCCAGGACCTTCCACAAGGGAGATTCAAGCAGTCTCCAGCCCTTCTGAATCCCTCCTCCCTGACACCAGTGTATCTCCAGGACAGCATCATGATGTGCCTTGCACAGTGCGGGGAGTGGACCAGGAGGAATCATAGAAACATAGAATCCCTACAGTACAGAAGGAGGCCATTTGGCCCAGCGAGTCTGGACTGACCACAATCCCACCCAGGCTCTACCCCCCCATATCCCTACATATTTTACCCACTAATCCCTCTGGCCATGCTAAAATTGCCCCTTAGTGTCCTGAGATGCGTAATCAACCTAACCCATACATCTTTGGACTGTGGAAGGAAACTGGAGCACCCGGAGGAAACCCACGCAGACACGAGGAAAATGTGAAAACCCCACACAGGCAGTGACCCAAGATGGGAAATGAACCCAGATCCCTGGAGCTATGAAGCAGTAATGCTAACCATTGTGCTATCGTGCCGCCCCACAGTGAATGTGGAGGGAGTGGAGGGAGAGCCAGAGGGGGACCCAAGGATGGATGACAAGAGGTGGCAGGCGTTCATGCCAGAATAGTGTGGCATGGCTACACCCATGACACCTAAATGTCAGCCAGGTTCCTCCAGGTCCTGGCCCTCCAGAGGATGCTCACTTAGGGCACAGGGTGCAGGAACATAATAGGCTACCTTCACCTCCAATGTGCATCCTGGAGAATCATCTAGAAGTAGCATTTGGCCGCACAAAATTAAGAAGATTTTGGACCACCAAGAGGGTATTTGTGAAGCCAGACACCATAGTTAGTGACATTGTACTTGGGACTGTAAGTAATCAATACTAAAAAATACTGCATCGCAAAGCTGCTACCTCTCTGTCTTTGTCCCATTTTCCACAGGGATTTTGCCTTCTTATCTATACTCAAAATCTCCTACCAGCCCCCCAGGCAATCCCAGCAGTGAGAGCCATGGAGACCCACAGTGACAGGCATCTTAAATGACAGCTTCATCATTCACTGAATCCTAAGCCCATCTCTCTCCCCCCCGCCACCCCCCACCCAGCCCACGGACCACTGGGTCAAAGAGTGGCTCTCCTGACCCTCATTCAGACATGACCCTGAGAGTCTGTGTGCAGTCAGAAGACAGGCAGAATTCGGCACCACCAGGGTTAGAGCTGCCGGACACCAAGCCCGTAATCAGAGCATCTGGTAGCAATCAGAGCCTCCATGGTCCTCCTGGCATGCTGGACCCTTGTCATGATTTGTCATCCATTCTCGGGTCTCCCTCTGGCTCTCCCTCCTCTTTCTCCTGCTCTGCCCTGTCCCTAGAGGAATATGCATGGTCCTCCTCCTCCTACAGAATGTCACCCACTGCTGCGCAAGGCACATCATGATGCAGGAGACCCTCTGGAGTCTGTACTGTTCAGTTGGCAGCCTGGCTTTCATTGTAATGGGTCTCCACCTTGGTCTCTGATGATGCCAGTGCAGACATGACCTCAGCAAGTAGCTCGCCCCCACAAGCCATCCTGGCAGCCTGGGATGATGCTTGAAACTGCAGGGATATCTGAGTGCCCCAGAGTGAAGCTGTCATGTGATCTTACTCATCACCTGCACCTGGGCTGTCAGTGCATGAACTATGACTTTGTAGGCTGACAGAGGGTCAGAAGCTAGTCCAGTCTCCCGTCCTCAGTACGTATGTCCCATCTTTTCTCTCTGAATGACATTCAGTCAGACCCTTGTACTGACAAGTTTCAGTGCTGGGAGTCCCTCCCACCTAGATACACACCCTGGCACCTCTGGGTATTGGCAGCAGCATGTGGCAGACTGGATTGAGCTCCATGGCGTTCATGTAGATAATCCAGGCGGCTGTGAGAAGGCCACATTGGGGAAGGCTTGCAATATGATTTCTGGGTGTAGCCATCCAGATGTGTGGTGCAAACTAGCCTCCAGGAATGGCATGTAGTTCAGACAAAAGAAAGAAGCCTCCTAACTTCCATGCCATTAGACCTCATGGTGCTCACGGTAGGGGAAGCGCTTCAGAGTTTATGCAGTGTGAAAAGCTGTGCTGATAAGCTCCCTTAATTGAGATGACTGCTGCCTGACCTGGTGCTTGTAACTGTGGGATGGAATGTCAAAAACAATCCACAGAGCCTTTGAGGCAGGGGAACCAGTGCGGTATTAGTGTGCTTCATAGGCAGTCCCTCAAGAGCCTCTCAGCAGCAAGTGACAATACTTGCCACACGAGATCCAACCCAGCACTGGGCCCTGACCTACAGACTTCCAGCCCTGCCAAGCTCCCCACAAGCCCTGCACTCTTGAAGACCCCAAGCCCGCACCATGGCAGTGTCTGACTTGCCCGTTTGCATCCTGGAGGTTAGTACAAAACAGTCCTCACTTCCTCACTCACCCTGGCAATCCACATGCCTGGTCCACACTTCAAGGGTCCAGTAATGATTTGCGCCTCTGTGGCCACACACTGGAGGGTGGGGTGGGGGTGGGGAACACTCTGGAAAGGGTGGGTGGAGGGGGTGATTGAGTGCCAAACTGGCTGATGAGATTGAAATCAAGTTAATCTCATGCTAATCTGCCTTGGGACCTTTCTGGGCGAGATCCGGTTTGCGCCGGCAGAAAGGGACCAGAATTATTGCAAATTATCTGCAGATACTGATAGCCAAGTTCTGCACACATTAAGGACGGCCTTAACCAGGATCTAGGGTTTAGATAGGGTGGACAGTGATAGCCTTTTTCCTCGGATGGAGAAAGCTAGCACGAGGGGGCATGGCTTTAAATTAAGGGGGGGTAGTTATAGGACGGATGTCAGGGGTAGGTTCTTTACCCAGAGGGTGGTGAGGGATTGGAATGCCCTGCCTGCTGCGGTTGTAAATGCGCCTAGTTTGGGGGCGTTTAAGAGATCCGTGGATAGGTTTATGGACGAAAAGGGATTGGTTTAGGTTAGTGGGTCATTGTTTTTTAACTGGTCGGCGCAACATTGTGGGCCGAAGGGCCTGTTCTGCGCTGTAATGTTCGATGTTCTATGTTCTATGTTCTATGTCACACTATCTGTAACCCCCACGACTTGCCTGGGCTTGCAAAATCTCACTAACTGTCCTGCCTGGAGACAATACACATCTCTTTATGAATGGGATGAATAGGATAGAGGTGGAGAGACTCTTCCCGCTCAGAAAGGATAGTAGGACTAGGGGGCACAGCCTCAAGATAAAGGGGGGCGGTTTAGAACGGAGTTGAGGAGGAACTTCTTCACTCAAAGGGTGGTGAATCTCTGGAATTCTCTGCCCGTTGAAGTGGTGGAGGCTACCTCGCTAAATATTTTTAAGACGCGGGTTGATGGGTTTTTGATAAGAGAGGGGATTAAGGGTTATGGGGAGAGGGCGGGAATGTGGAACTGAGCCACGACAGATCAGCCATGATCTTATTGAATGGCGGGGCAGGCTTGAAGGGCTAGATGGCCTACTCCTGCTCCTATTTCTTATGTTCTTATGTTCTCTTTAACCTGTGCTTAACGCTCTCACCACTCACATTGTATGTACCTTTAAGACTTGATTAGCTGTAAAGACTCGCATTCCAACCATTATTTTGTAAATTGAGTTTGTGTCTTTATATGCCCTGTTTGTGAACAGAACTCCCACTCACCTGATGAAGGAGCAGCAAGTGCTCTGAAAGCTAGTGGCTTTTGCTACCAAATAAACCTGTTGGACTTTAACCTAGTGTTGTGAGACTTCTTACTAAATTGCCCAATGCATTCCATTGCAAATCAGCTGCATTCAAGCATACCCAGAGACCAAGCTTTGTGCCCTTAAGTCCCCCCATGCCTGGTACCACTCCTACATGCCACAACATAATCTGGTGCAAACATACCTCTTCACTAGTTGCTGATGCCAAACATACTGGCCCCAAAAAATCCATCCAGCTTGCCAAAAAGTAATGTCAGTGACATGATCTTATATTATGTGGTAAGATCAGTTCATTCTTGTGCAGGCTGAGCCTGGACAGCTCCAACACCTTCAATGCTTTGTTGTACCATGTTATTAAATACTCAATTTATGGGCTTGAAGAATATTCACTTTTGGTGAACATGTTGCAGCCACAGGCTTGAACTCCACTATTATACACTGACTTTAGCTGATGGAGAAAGAAAATTAAAAGATAAAATAAAATTTGTGATATTTTTAAATCCCTTTTAACCTTTGAAAATGCCACTGAAGTTAAACAATGGAGAACATAATGTTTTGCTAAATTATTGAAATTTCTTCAATGGTCGCGTTTAAAATGTGCTACTTATTTATGCTGAAAGTGATTGGGTAATTAACGCAAGCTCACAAAAATCATTGCACAAATATATTTCTAATTTGGCAAACTTTGACACAACACTGGCACACCAAAGTTTAAGTTTTTAAGTGGAAAATGTGATGCTATTTTGCTATCTTCATGCATGCATGTCAATAATAAAATTATATGGAAAATATGGGTTCTGGTATGTGTTATAAAGTGGAAAGTTAAAATAGATTGGAGGCAGTGAGTGAAATTGTTAACATCGCTGAATCAACCTTTCCCGCTTTCAACAATGAAATCAAATGAAACAGCACAGTATCTGGTGAATATCTGGAAACCACAGAAGCCGTCAACATTACGATTGCTAAAGCAGCTACAGTATGAATACATAAATCCCAAAATTATACTGTAGGAATCTAATGTACATGTAGCTAACACATTGTCTGAACGTCCTCTCTCCCCTATGTTAGCAGAGGACCTTTTTATTTTAAATGACAGCATGTCTGGTGAAATAGCCAGGAGAGGAATTTTAATCAGTGATGTTAAGCATTCAAAAACTCGTGTGCAAAAACGTATGGCAAAATTTTCCCATCCCGCCTGCCATGGGAATCATAGCGGGCAGGACAACGGATCTGTTGATCTTGGGCAGGATTTTCCAGACTTGGGACAAGCATGGTCGTAAAATCCCGCCCATAATATCAGGGCATTACATTTCAGTATGAAAAAGCTAAAACTATGTAGATGCAGTCTCCTCAAAGAAATAGTTGCTAAATGCATTACTCAGTGTATAATAATTTGTCCATTTATATAATGCTTTTCTTGCAATAAAATGTCCCAAGATATTTCACAGAGTGTTACCAAACAAAATTTGAAACGGAGTTACATAAAAGGAAGTTATGGCAATTCACCAAGAAATGGGTTTTAAGGTGCATCTTAAATCAGAGATAGAGGAGAGGTTTAAGGAGGGAATTGCTGAGCTTAACTCTTATCCAGTAAGAAATCTCACAACACCAAGTTAAAGTCCAACAGGTTTGTTCGGTAGCACAAGTTTTTGAAGTGCTACTCCTTCATTGAAGAGGCAGTGCTCCGAAAGATCATGTTGCCAAATAAACCTGTTGGACTTTAACCTGGTGTTGTGAGACTTCTTACTCTGCCTACCCCAGTCCAACATCAGCATCTCCACATCTTAATTCTTGTCCTATACTGTGGTGGAGCTATACCAACGTCTTTGCACTGGAGAGTAAGTGCTTGCTCTTGATGACCTTGATGTTGGGTGAGAACAGGATCAGGAATGGCTGTGCTTTTCTCCATGGGCGAACACCCTTCAAGAGAGAAAAATAATCAACAATTGTGAGCTTAATAAGCAGATGGACTATGTACTGGAGAGCTGCCAGCAGCTGTACAGCTATACCATCACTCTTTTGGAATAGGAGAGGAAACAACTAGGTGAGAAAAACATTAAGGAGACAGGCAAAAAACTTGGCCAAACAGACAGTGCAAACTGCAATGTACATTTCCAACTTTTCCTTTATGTGGAATTATTGAAACAAGTGCAAAATATACTGGCAAATTACTTAAGTACTCATAATGACTCAACTTGTGTGGACTGATGTATAATAAATTAAATATTACAAGCATTCAAGTGCTGTTTACCAGAGACACTTGAGAGTGCACACCAATCTGTTGAGCTAAAGAACCATCAAGTTGGTTTACAGCGTAGATTTATAGTGGGGCACCTACCTTTCCATGTAACTCTTCACATATCTGCACAATCAATGTGGAATTTGTACCATAGCACACGAGATATCTATACTCAGAAACAGTAATGTGAATGACTAATGGAACACTAGTATTCCACCAATACAACATCAACAGGAGCTGATCTCTTTTCCCAGTCTTCATTTAATTTCTGGCTGGCTTTCCTGATTAACAATATTTAATCTTACTTTTATATTATCTTAAACTCTACTTCATGTTTTGATAAAAAGTGAACTTTGAATCCTGGCAATGTGAAATAAAGAATATTTGGCACATTGGCCAGCACTTGACAGGCAAGGCAGGCCAAGTTATGGGTGGGAATTTTCATTGGAACTGGCATGATTAAGAGGAAAGCCCTTTTATGATGTTTATCAAAATAAATGGGAGAGCCACACTGGAACTCCTGAGTATGGATGTCGATGTTAACTGCTTTTATAAATAAGTAGTGACAATGCTAAGCAGCCTATAAATAGACAAGTGCAGAAAGAGGTGTAAAGCCATCTCATGTAAAGCATATGAAAATGTATTAGACAAGAGTTGAGAAGTAAAAACAGGAGCAGTAAAAGGCTATAGGAGAATTCTGCAAGAAAATGGGACAAGAAGCTATGCTCTCAAACTGTTGGGGTCAGTTATCAGATAAGAAGGCACACAATGGTAATGGGATACTGTTCTAAGTCACCATTTAATTTAGTTGAGGCCCTATTTAAAAATAAATGGAATAATCAGATAGAGGGGGTATTGAAATGCTGAGCAAGATTCGGGAGAACTTTCATTTTCAGGGTGTGGTCAGAATATGGGACCTGTTACCATAAGGAATGGCTGAGGTGTATACCAAAGGGGAAACTAGATAAGAAGAGAGAGAAGGAACGGCAGAGTAGAAACTAGAAACAGGAGTAGGCCATTCGGCTGATGTCAAATACAATATCCTGATCCCCCCTGCCCCCCAATATCCCTTGATCCCTTTAGCCCCAAGAACTGTATCTAATTTCTTCTTGAACTCTCATAATGTTTTGGCCTCAACTACTTTCTGTGGTACTGAATTCCATACATTCACCACCCTCTGGGTGAAGAAATTTTCCCTCACCACAGTCCTAAAAGGTTTATCCCTTATCCTCAAACTATGACACCTAGTTCTGGACTATCCCCATCATCAGGAACTTTCTTTCTAAATCTACCCAGTCTCACCCTGTTAGAATTTTATATATTTCTATGACATCTCATCTCACTCTTCGAAACTCCAATTAATATAATCGTAACTGACTTGTTTCTCCTCATACAACCTTTATTGTATTCCCTCTATAGCAAGGTCATGCTTCCTCAGAAAAGGACACCAAAACTGCACACAATACTCCAGGTGTGGCATTACCAATGCCCTGTACAATTGCAGTAAAACATCCCTATCCCTGTACTCAAAACTCTCATCATGAAGGCCAATATACCATTTGCCTCCTTTACTGCCTGCTGTACCTGCGTATTTACTTTCAGTGACTGATGCACGAGGACTCTAAGGTCTCACTGAGTATCAATCTCACTCAATTTACACACATGCAAATAATAATCTACCTTCTTATAATTGCTACTGAAGTGGATAACCTCACACTTATCCAAATACTGCATTTGCCATGCATATGCCCACACACTCAGCCTGTCCAAATCACACTGAAACATCTCTTCAATCTCCTCACAGCTCATCCTCCCACTCAACTTTGTATCACCTGCAAATCTGGAGATAATACATTTAGTTCCCTCTTCCAAAGCATTAATACATAATGTAAACAGTTGGGGTCCTAGCACAGATCTCCGGTACACCACTAGTCACTGCCTATCATTCAGAAAAAGACCCATTTATATCAACTGATACCCACCATCAGCTACTGTGTTCAGAGGTCCCGGCACCATATTTAAATTCCAGTCCAGCACACACCTATCACTCTCTCCAGCTGTCTTCACAGACCCTGCAGGATGTCAGCAACCCAGAGGGGAAAGGCTAGCAACCTCAAGAAAAGGTCTGTTTCTCAATTCAACCACCTGAACCCATCACCTGCAAGATTTATATGCCCCATTTGGTCCTCTCCCCATTGCCTCTAGAGTCTTCATCCATCCCCTTCCAATAAATAAAATGGTATCCCTTTGATCCCATTGTTTGTGAGCTTATCATGATTCTCATTGTGGTCCAGCTTCCCTCCCCTCGGTCTTCCCTCTGCCTTTATCATAGCGAAGGGGATTGAATATGAAAGTAGGGAGGTCTTGCTGCAACTGTACAGGGCACTGGTGAGGCCGCAGCTGGAGTACTGTGTGCAGTTTTGGTCGCCGCACTTGCGCAAGGATATTTTGGCCTTAGAGGGAGTGCATACGAGGTTCACTAGGCTGATACCGGAGTTGAGGGGGTTGAGCTATGAAGAGAGGCTGAATAGACTGGGCTTGTACTCCTTAGAGTTTAGAAGGATGAGGGGGGATCTTATTGAGACATATAAGATGATGAAAGGGATGGATAGGGTAGAGGTGGAGAGGTTCTTCCCGCTCAGAAAGGACAGCAGGACTAGAGGGCACAGCCTCAAGATAAGGGGAGGGACAGTTTAGAACAGAGTTGAGGAGGAGCTTCTTCACTCAAAGGGTGGTGAATCTCTGGAATTCTCCGCCTGTTGAAGTGGTGGAGGCTACCTCGCTAAATATATTTAAGATGTGGGTAGATAGGTTTTTGGTAGGCAAGGGAATTAAGGGTTATGGGGAGAAAATGGGAAAGTGGAACTGAGCCACTTCAGATCAGCCATGATCTTATTGAATGGCGGGGCAGGCTCGAAGGGCTAGATGGCCTACTCCTATTTCTTATGTTCTTACGTTCTTCATCATCATCACCTACCTCCTTGCCCCTATACCTGACATCATGAGGCCTCATTCCTCCCACCCTCACCTAGCATAGCCCTCCTTTCACATTGCCTTCGCTCCACTCCTTCCCCCTTAATCAGGAACCTCTTCCCATCCCTGCCCAAATCATGTCCCTCCCAGCCACAACTCACACTCAACCCCCAGTCAAACTTTGGACCTTTGCTGTGGTAGTTGCATAAGATAGACCCTGATATGTGGAACCAGGGGAAGGAGACCCCTGTGCTCCCCAACTCCAGGTGCAATACTGATCTGACTTGGTGACACAGAAGAGTACATAGATCCAGCAATAAGGTGCCACCCATAAAGATCAGCTGGGCACAGAGATGGAAGGCAGTAACCAGTCTGTCCCAGCAGAGTGGTGAACAATACATCAGGAGCAGTGCAGCACTATGGCAGGTAGGGTTTGTTGCACTCACCTCAAAGGCTGTTGCAAACTAAGGACTGCTTTGTGCAATTTCACATCAGTGTGACACAAGATTGGAAGGCTTGATGGGAATTTGAATGTAAATTGTGTTCACAGCACCAGTCTGCAGGAAGACTGACCTGTCATTAACCCGCCATTGGGAGAATTGCAACCTGTTTTATGCAGGTGGGTTACCGACTTTGATTCTCTGTTCCTGCCCAGCACCAAGCCATCCGTGGGTGGAATGGGGGAAGTCTGCTGTTGTCTCCAAGTTCCAATTATTTGTAAATTCATTCAGGGAATGTGGGCATCAGTGGCAAGATCAGAATCTATTGCTCAGTCTTCATTGTGGTGGTGGTGAGCTCCCTTCTTGAACTCCTTCTGCCTGAGTGGTGCAAGTACTCCCGCAGTGCTGTCAGGGAGAGAGTTCCAGGATTCTCATATTTCCTCTGTCAGGACAGTTTGTGACTTGGAAATTGCAGGTAATGGCATTCCCACGCACCTGCTGCCCTTGTCTTTCCAGGTGGTGGAGGTCAAGGGTTAAGGAGGGGGCCATCAAAGATGACTTGGCAAGTTGCTGCCACACATCCTGTGAATGGTAGACACTGCTGCCAAAAAATGATCCACAGAGTTGATGAATTGCAGTCAGAGGGATGGCAGACCAATTTTCTGTAAAGTTTTGAACCTCTGGCTGGATCACCCTGTCTATTCCCGTTCCAAACGAAGAAGAGGCAAAATGTTGCTCTGAAATCCTGTTGCCTCCATGATGGAGAGTATCCCAATAGTGTTGTTAGAGGCTCAAGGGCTCAGCCCTGATATTTAATGTTCCAACCCCTGGGATTAAAGACTGACTACAAGGGCAAAGTCATGCGAGGTGGCTGCCTCAATTCCAGCAGAGGAATAATAGTTAAATTGTTTTAGTGTGGCATTGATAAAATAAATATTAATATCGCAGTGACAAGGCCAATCAAATATTGGGATAGCTGAAGAATGGTATACAGCAGGGAAAGGCTTTGATAAAATAAGCAAGGTGAAATTGACTGGTTGTTATGATGATGGCAAGGTGTGCCCCTCAGCACTGGTTGGTCGTGGGACTGGGCCATATGTTGTCAGCAGAAGCCAGTTAAGTGGGTGTTGCCCAGGCTGTGATCTCTACTCATAACAGCTGCTAGCCCCCAAGATCTTCTGGCCAGAGGGTCAGCAGCTCAACAGCCTCAACAGTGCCATTGCTAGTGCTACTTCTGCACAATGAGGGTCACCAATGCCCAGTTCCAGACAAATGAGGTTTGGTGCCATTGGTCAGTCAGACAGACTTAGCATTAGGGATGGGGGGAGGGGGGATGTTGACATGGTACTGGGAAGACAACTGACATGTCATCTGCTACCATCCCTCGCCACCTTACCAACATCCCTGATCTCGAGAGCAACTTCAAAGACTGATAAAGTCCTGTCCTTGGTTTTTATAGTCAATTTGGAAAGGTTTTCTTTTCCAATTTACACTGTTGTTTGGAAATGTCTGAAGCTGGGGTTCTCTGACCTCGCTCATGGTGGGGATTCTCCAGTCTGGTTGCTGTGAATGGAAATTCAGCTGCATGCCAAATTCTCTGATCTCACTAGTGGCAGTGGCAGGACGTACAACATCAGAGAATTCCAGCCTGAATCACTCCATATTGGAAGAAGGAAACAAGAATTGGCTCAGTTACTGTGATTCTGCCATTTCGTTGTGAGAAAACTAGAGTTTATTGGCATGCAATCTGAGGAATATTGAGCTTATTTGAGCTTCTAACCACAATGAACAGTTTTCCTAAATCAGTTTTGACAGCAAGTTTTTTAAAAATCAATTCAAAGGTGTTGTCAAAATAAACTCAACTTTTCGTTTTCCTGATAACTTAATTCTCTGATCATTTCGGACCCTCACCTCAAATTTTGTAAGACAAACATGATCCTATTGATGATTTGATGACCAGAGCAGTACACGGTATCTGATCTTGCCTCTAGTTATTTGGTCTGGCAAAACCTTAAGAGTTTCAAAGTCCTTGTGAAAGAGATTCAGTTCCCAAACAGAACGTTTATATCTGTTTGTGGAGTAGTTTGGACTTGGATTGCATCCAAGATGGAGGCACATACATAGCAACTGTCTGTAGACCTGATACAAACACAAAAGGCTATCCATGTGAACTGGTTCACTCTGTGGTTGCACTCTTTGTTTTTACTAGGCCTGACACATCTTCCTCCAGGATCTTCACAGAGAAGTCAGTCAAGTTTCGGCATTAGCTATTCAGCTGCTTAAGCTCTAGAATCACGATTCCCATTTTAGCCTTTTAGAAAGATCCAGGGGATGTGAACAAGGGATTTATCTTTGGGGGACTAATCAGACCCTAACGCAGTAAAGAAAATTGCCCTAAAACCAATGCTGATGCTATCTTTTTGGTGACCTCAAATGAAAGAATATTTTCCCAGGTGTGCTGGTTTAGATTTTATCCCTTCAGTGAGTCCTTTAGGGCGTCACAGTGGCATGCCTCACAGCACCAGGGACCCAGCTTTGATTCCGGCCTCGGGTCACTGTCCATGTGGAGTTTGTATATTTTCCCTGTGTCTGTGTGGGTTTCCTCCAGGTGCCTCAGTTTCCTCCCACACTCCAAAGATGTGCAGGTTAGGTTGATTGGTCATGATAAATTGCCCATTAGTGTCAGGGGGACTAGAAGGGTAAATATGTGGGGTTAAAGGGATAAGGTCTGGGTTGGGTTGTTGTCGGTGCAGGCTTGATGGGCCAAATGGCCTCCTTCTGCATTGTAGATTCTGTGGTTTTATGATGATGTTGACAACCAAAGTCAAAGTATATCAGCCACATGGTAATCAATGTCTTACATCTGGATTTTCAAGCTAATTTTTTGAATAAGTAGAATCTTTATGAAGTAATTGTCCCTGTCAGCTTTCCAAGCTATACTCACAAATGGCTGTGAAAGGAACTTAGGGACAATCACGTCCTTCTCCTGTAAATGAAAACAAATCTGTTTAGTGGAATATATTGGAGGAGCCTAGGTTAATTCACCCATCACACGTCTGTACTTGACTCACCAAAATCACAGTGCTGTTTTTTTTAAAACATGCCAGCACAAGGCTGGCTCAGTGACATCTCAGAGTGAGCCAGAGGCATAAAAAAGCTTCCATGCCTGCTAATGGCTGACATGTAATTCCATTTGTTTGCGCTATACTTATGATGATGAATTTCCACTTGTTTATGAAGCTGTTGCTGGGTGAAACACTTGTCAAACTGAACACTCTTCTTCACACCCCCTGCTCTGCCAAATGTGAATCATCATGCAGTGGAACATTAAATTATTTGTAAGTGCTTTATATTTTTGCTTTTAATATATGGTCCTCTTCTGTTAAAATGAAAGGCGAAGAGAGCGCCTTCTTCAGAGAAAATCTAAGAGCTGCTTTCATTTTCTTTTTGACTTTCTAAAATATATTGATGATTTGTAGTTGTGAGCAATGCCTTGTTGGTCCATGTGTTGAATATAAAAGTTGATTTAAAGCAGCATCCAAGCAGGTTTTGGTTCTTAAAATGTTTGCTTTTTATTATTGGCTACATTTCCATCATCATCCCCATTAAATGGCAGGGCAGATCCACCATTTGTGGCACAGTATATACAGAATGGAATGGCCCTGGGAGCCTTCAACATTGACTTTAGACCCTTTAAAGTTTCATAGCTTCAAGTCAAGCATGGCTAAGGAAATATCCTTCTACTTATCATGATTCCTCTCAGCAGATGACTCAGTAATCCTCCATGTCGTGTACCACTTTGAAGAAACACTGAGAGCAGCAAAGGCACAGAATGCACTCTGGGTGAGGGGGAGCGGGGGAGGGGGGGGTGGAGTGATGCAGAGGCGATCTTCAATGTCCAACCCAAGAGTGAATTGGCACTATCACTAATGAAGCTGGCCAAATCATGACCATCATAGCTTCTAGAATTGGCCTGTGGCAAATATAAGGGAACCAACAACAGGGAAAAGACCAACTTGATTTTATCTTCACCAATCTACCTATTTTATGGAGGCATTTGTCCATGATTGTATTGATAAATGCAACCTATGCAGAGTCCCTGTGGAAATAAAGACTTTGTTTCACACTGAGGAGACTCTTCATTGTGTTCTCCATCTCCCTGCTAGATAGTATTTCAGAATTCAGACAGATTTAGAAACTCAATTTGGGGCATCCATGGGGCAGCAGCAGAATTGTATTCAACCACAAATTGGAATGTCATTGTCCAGTGTATCATGCAGCCTTTCATTACAATGTCAGGGGATGAAACTAGGTCCTTAAGAAGAGCACAAGGGCATGCTAGGAGCAGCATCAGGCACGCCTAAAAATGAGGAGCCAAACTGATGAAGCTACAATGCAGGATTACGTATGAATTGAACAGTGGAAAGAGTACACAGAGCTAAGTAATCCCACAGTCAACAGTTTAGCTCTGTAATCCTGTGAGTTCCAGTCATGATGGATAATTAATTCTATGAACATTACCAGTCTGCATACAGCAAGACTTGGACAATATTCAGGCAAGGATGTAACTTCAGAGACTTTATTCGTGGACAACAAAGGATTTAGTTACAAGAATCCACAAGAGTAACAACATGTCTGCAGCTAGTTCTGGATTGGGGTAGGCACAGTAAGAAATCTCACAATACCAGATTAAAGTCCAACAGGTTTATTTAATAGCACAAGCTTTGGGAGCATTGCCCCTTCATCAGGTGAGTGGATCTCCCAGAAGATCGCGCATATCGACAAACTACCAGCTCAAAGTGGAAAGGATCTTTCCGAAGATCATGCACGTTGACAAACTGCCAGCTCAAAGTGGAGATGATCTCCAAGAAGATCATGCTTATTGGCCTCCACGCACCTGATGAAGGGGCAGCGCTCTGAAAGCTCGTGCTACCAAGTAAACCTATTGGACTTTAACCTGGTGTTGTGAGACTTCTTATAGTTCTGGAATAAGAACATAAGAACATAAGAACATAAGAAATAGGAGCAGGAGTAGGCCATCTGGCCCTTCGAGCCTGCCCCGCCATTCAATAAGATCATGGCTGATCTGTCGTGGCTCAGTCAGTTCCACTTTCCCGCCCTCTCCCCATAACCCTTAATCCCCTCTCTTATCAAAAACCCATCAACCCGCTTCTTAAAAATATTTAGCGAGGCAGCCTCCACCACTTCAACGGGCAGAGAATTCCAGAGATTCACCACCCTTTGAGTGAAGAAGTTCCTCCTCAACTCCGTTCTGAACCGCCCCCCCTTTATCTTGAGGCTGTGCCCCCTAGTCCTACTGTCTTTTTTGAGCGGGAAGAGTCTTTCCACCTCTATCCTATCCATCCCATTCATCATCTTATACGTCTCAATGAGATCTCCCCTCATTCTTCTAAACTCTAACGAGTACAAGCCTAGTTTATTCAGCCTCTCCTCATAGCTCAACCCCCTCAACTCCGGTATCAGCCTAGTAAACCTCCTCTGCACTCCCTCCAAGGCCAAAATATCCTTGCGCAGGTGCGGCGCCCAAAACTGCACACAGTACTCCAGCTGCGGCCTCACCAATGCCCTATACAGCTGCAGCAAGACCTCCCTACTTTTATATTCAATCCCCCTCGCTATGAAGGCCAGCATCCCATTCGCCTTCCTGACCACCTGCTGCACCTGCAGGCTGGGTTTTTGCGACTCATGCACAAGGACCCCGAGGTCCCTCTGCACCGTCGCCTGCTGCAGTTTTTCGCCACGTAAGTAATAGTCCTTCCTACCATTCTTCCTACCATTCTTCCTATGCTTCTGCCTAAGAGAACTCTTACCCCTGGAGTGATTCTCTATGAGTCCTGATTGATCACCCAGGCTGTGTTGCTCTTCAAAGGACACTCACCGCACTTAGACAGAGAAGTGGCATCCTGAGCTGAAAATATATTGCTATTCCTTCATCCTGGGTCAAAATCCTGGATCCCAACACTGTTATCCTTTGGAGTTTTGATCTTGTAGGTAGCACCAAAGGGATCCTTAATTCTATGTCAAAATGATATAGGTTTGCCAACTGTGATCAAACATATTCCTGGAGGTTTCATCCCATGACTTGCCTCATGCTTCAGCCATTCATCAGCCAATAGATCCATCAAGCACTGTCTGCTTCTGCAAATTGGAAGGCAAAATAGACTCATTACTCAATTGCATGATGGCTGACTGTCAGTTAAATAGCCCTTTATTCCTGTTGTCAATATTTTTATATCTTATACAGATAAATATTCAAAGAAAATGACAACAAAACATTTGTTTTTAATGTCCTGATGATTTTTCTCTAGGGCTGCATGTGGAGCAGTGTCATGAGATTGGTCTTCAATTCCTGGGGGTTGACAACCCTGTGACATTAATGCACAATCCTTCCCTAAGTCATTGCATTCAATTAATTTGCCCAGTCATCTACTTTCACTTTATTTACTCTATCTGTTAGTTGTTTTGTTTGTTGTAAAGATCTAAAGGTGCCTATACTGGTTATAAAAAGTCCAATTCTTTTTATTTGTCACACCATTATACTGAAAATCCAAGTGATAAGTAACCCATTGTGATTGTAATTATGGTGCACTGTGCCTCCTAGTACTTCTCAACATTCTTTGCAATCTTTCACACAGTCAATGCACCATCTTTCTCTAATTAATCATGCTGGCCATTTCTGCTCACCCATTAAGTTCCCACTTGATGGGGTCAGTTGAAATTGGAAATCTAAGCCACATCAAATGGCAGGAAGTTTACCAAAGGGTCACTTACCATTGGAAAAGATTACTAGGACATGCAAGTGAATGTGGATTCAATATAAATGGCAGTTTTAAGAGTTTTGGCAAGTTGAAGGCATCTTCAATTTTGAAAAGGTAGACGGAATCAATAGTGACCACAATCTTCTGGAACTTGTTTGATTGCCTTTGGGGATGAAGATTAAATTTTTACCTAAAGGGTTGTTCTCTGGAATCACTATTTTGTTAGTTTCTTGCAGAAGATTGCAGGATTATAAGGGAGATGCTGGTCCACATAAGAGAACACCATGATTAGAAACAGGTTGAATGAACCTTTTCTTTCTGTCCTTATTTGTCCTGTGTCCCTGCAGTTTCTGGTGTAATGGGGACACTGAAAACTGGTGATGGTCTCAGGTTGCATTTTCTTTGAAATTGCCCTGATCTCATGCTAGTTAAAAGCCTAATGCACTACTGACAAACAAAAATAAGGAAAGGGTCAATCTAAGCCTTAAATTTTCAGCTCTCAGGCTAAGCAGCTGATGTTGGTGGGGGGAGTGGGGTTGGGTCCTTGGATTTGCATGGGTGTGAGTGAGAAGGGATGATATATTGAGCTTATAACCCTTGATTATGTCCAATGTGCTGTGGTGGCATGGTGGCACAGTGGTTATTACTTCTGCCTCATAGTGCCAGGGACGTGGGTTTGATTCTTTGTGGAGTCTGTATGTTCTCCCTGTGTCTGCTTTGGTTTCCTCTGGGTTGCTCCGGTTTCCTCCCACAGTCTGAAAGATCTGCTGGTTTAGTACATTGGCCATACTAAATTCTCCCTCAATGTGCTCCAGTAGGCACGGGAGTGTGGTGAGTATGGGATTTTCACAGTGACTTCATTGCAATGTTAATGGAATCCTACTTGTGACACTAAACATAAACATTAAAAAAAAAGTGTGCATGGACGACAAGTAAGGACTGGACCTGATAAGGTCAGAATCAGTTGAAAGCTTTGATTTCTCAGAGTGCTGTTCAGATGTCATACTGTTGAGGTTTAGAGGTGTGAAAAATACCAATCATTTTGATCTTCTGAAGGGACAGAGACCAAGAAACTAGGAGAAGGAATGGAGTCCTTATAAGAAATAGGATCTGTGGAAGTGTAGTAACTGTGAGTATCTGTGGATTGTAGTAAATATTAGTTGTAGTCGATCTCTAGAAACCGAGAAGTTGAGGAAAGGAAGTGCTGGAGGTGGACCAGGTGAAGGTGAGACTTTATCAGTTCATGGTAAGAGCATGTACATATCATCAATGCCCAGGAAAAAAAGAGATGAGGGAAGGAGCCTGAATACGATTGGAACAATGAATGATCCATATATCTCACAAATAGGCAAAGCATAACTGGCTACCTACAACAGCACTTTTTAGTTGGAGGAGTGAATGGAGTTAAAGAAAAAGTTGATGAGAGTCATAATAAGAAACAGGGTTTTTTAAAATTATTTCAGAATACCAGCATCTGCAGTAGTTTATTTAATTTGCTATCAATTCTCTTTCAGGAATGCCTATCTTGAAGATCTTTATTCAGATGTGATGAAAGGTTATTGAACTGCAGTGTTAAACCTGTTTTAGATGCTGCCTGACCTGCTGAGTTTTTTTGTGTTTTTTTTTGTTTTTATTTCCAATTTCCAGAATCTACAGTATTTTGCTTTTGGAAAATTGTCATTGTCCTTGCGTGCAGTGATTTGTAATGTGGGTGATGTTATGGTTTTAATGATGTATACAGGCTAATTTAACCTTTGTGTAAATGGATGTGTTTTGAATAAGTTAAAATCACAGCTATAGTGTGTCATTCTACTGCAGATGATTTACCTTATACATATACCAATAAGATCTAGCAGCCATCTCCCACTAGCAGTAAAGCCCTTTACTATTGTCTGTGATCAGCACAGCTAATAATTGCTTTAACCAAAGGAGAAAATGCTGGAAAATCTCAGCAGGTCTGGCAGCATCTGTAAGGAGAGAAAAAAGCTGATATTTTGAGTCCAGTTGAACATTTGACAAAGGGTCATCTGGACTCGAACTGTCAGCTCTTTTCTCCCCTCATAGATGCTGCCAGACCTGCTGAGATTTTCCAGCATTATCCTTTGGTTTCAGATTCCAGCATCCGCAGTAATTTGCTTCTATTTTAATGATTGCTTTAACCTGAACTATTTCACTATTGCTGATCTGAGGTAGTATGGTTATAATCTGTCACCGACACAATCACGTAATGAAGTAGCATATTTTGTAAGGAACAATATTTTCACTTCAGCTTTGATGTTTTGAAGCAACTGACCTTGGGAGGTGGAAATAATTTAATCCCTCCTAGATATTCTCACGAGTAAAGAGATATCTTTCAAGCAGACAGGCTTTCCTTTGCTTTTAGCTTTATGCTTTATTTGATCTCTGGAATGTTTTGTAGCATTAACCACTGTCATCCATTACAACATACATTTATACAGCACCTTTAACATTGTAGGAGGACATGAGAAACAGCTGACCCCACCCCCCGCCCCAAGCCAAAGAAGGAGAGTTGGGTGAGGGAAGGAGTGAGTAGCCAAAAGCTTGGTTAAAGGACAGTCTTAAAGGAGAAGAGGGAGGTGGAGAAGGGGAGAAGTTTGGGAGGGAATTCCAAAGAGAGATTTAGGTAGCTGGAGGCATGACTGCCAATTGTGGAACAAGGGAAGCACTGCTCAAGAGGATCAATGTTAGAGTATTAGAAAGTTGAGAATAGAGAGGATGGTAGGGCCTAAGAGATTACAGAGGTAGAGAAGTGTTGAGCATGATGAAATTTAAATCCAGAATTAAGAAAGTTTAAAGCTTTGGGGGAACTGGGATTCAATATGGGTCAGCAAGAATTCAGCCCATCAAGTCTGTAGTGACCACAATCCCACCCATGCCTTATTCCCATAACCCCAAACATTTACCCTGCTAATCTCCCTGACACTAGGATCAATTTAGCATGGCCAATCAACCTAACTCGCATATCTTTGGACTGTGGGAGGAAACCAGAACACCCAGAGGAAACCCATGCAGACACAGGGAGAACGTGCGAACTCTACACAGACAGTGGCCCAAGGTCCCTGGCGCTGTGAGGCAGCAGTGCTAACCACTAAGCCACAATGCCGCCCATTTAACTCCCTGAAACCCATCAAGCACAACTGGGCCTTGTGCTCCTCTGCCAAAACCATATGCAGCTTACCCTGGGCAAGAATAATCCCTGGCATATTTTATCCATTAAAACCCAGCTACTTAAACTTGAACTCTTCTTCCCTGCTCATCTCATCTTCTCTTCACAGCAAGGATATCTTTGTCAATGTACGAGGGAGTGAAGGTGGCTGTCACCAGAAGCACTAAGGGCTTTCAGCATTTTAAACTGTACTAATTTTCTTTCCCATTCATTTCAAGTGATGTTGTTTTGATTAAACAGCTTGATGGGCCTCTCACCATCTGTTTATATGGGCGCTCGGTGAGCGTGTGGAATTCATTGTGGGACCAACTTGCTTTCATTTAGATCAGTTCTTGTCTCTAATTACATCAATATTTGCATGGACTGCAGCTTCACAAACTTGTTGAAATTGATTTCCCATGGAATCAGGAGTTCAGCACTAAGTCCACTCAAGTCAGCATTCTTGATTCATGGAGCTTCTTTGTAAAAAAGATTTTTGAGGGCAGTTTAAATTCTAAAAGCTTTCGGGGGCTTTGGCTGACTGATTTGGGGCCTCGCTTCAGGTACAATAATGTGCTGTAATATTGATCAATACGTTTTCTATCAGGATTTTCCAAATTATTAATTGTTGATCATTAAGATAAAAGCAAAATACTGCGGATGCTGGAACCTGAAAAAACAAAAAATGCTGGAAAATCTCAGCAGGTCTGACAATATCAGGGGGGAGAGAATAGAGCCAATGTTTCGAGCCTAGATGACCCTTTGTCAGAGCTGAGAGCAAAAAGAATCAGGAGAGATTTATGTTATTGGGAGGGGGGTGGGGGGGGAGGGGTGCCAGAGGCGGGGGGGGGGCAGGACAAAGGGAATGTATTAAGGATACAGAAGGCTGGGAAGGTGCTAAAAGTGTCCATTAAGTGATCAAGAATGTGTGAATGACAGAACAGAGATTGTTAAAGAACTGCCTGAGGAATGTGGCAGTTGCCCAGAAAGGGAGGGGGCAAGAAGGAGAGCAAGAATGGAAAGTGGAAAAATGTAAGTGATAAAGAAGGATGATAAAATGGATGAATAAGATGAAACAAAATGAAATAAAATAAGTGGAAATGGGGTGAGGGCGGAGGAGAATGTTCATGCTCTGAAGTAGTTGAACTCAATGCTTAGTCCAGAAAGTTGTAAAGTGCCCAATTGGAAGATAAGGTGCTATTGCTCCAGTTTGTATTAGGGTTCGTTGGAACATTGCAAAAGGCCAAGGATGGACATGTGAACAGGAGAGCAAGGTGGTGTGTTAAAGTGGCAAGCAATAGAAAGATCTGCATCCTGCTTGTGGTAGGATTGAAAGTGTTCTGCAAAGTGATCACCCAGTCTACGTTTGGTTTCTCCAATGTAGAGTAGACAGCAATGGGAGTAGCAAATGGAATAGACCAGATTGAAGGAGGTGCACGTGAAGTGCTTCTTCACCAGCGTCGGAGCGGGCAGCGGAGTGAGAGGGAAGCAGAGTGAGCTACTAGGGCTTAGATCAAAAGGGCTTGAGAGAAAAAGGGCCAGGTAAGTTCGTGTGGAAATTTTCAATATTACTACAGTGAATAATGGAGGGGCATGTGATGTGTTGTTTCTGCATGATGTAGGAACTGGTGGACCCCAGGGTCCTTCCCAGTGACCATGTCTGCAGTAAGTGCAGGTTGCTGGAGGAGCTCCAGCTCAAGGTAGATGAGCTGGCCTCTGAGCTACAGACACTGAGGCTCATCAGGGGGAGAGGGTGCCATTGTCAATGGGGTGCAAGTGACATCCACCCCCCCTAGACTGGCTAACTCTAAGGGTCAGGAACAAGAGGGGGCTGCTGAGCGGAGGAAGGGGGGTGGGGAGCGGAGGCCTCAGCCTCTCAATCTGCATAACAGGTTTGAGGTTCTTGCTTCCAGTGTGGACGAGGATGAGGGAGGTGAGGTCGGTGAGCAAACTGCACACAGTACAGTGATGCAGCAGGACATACGCAAAGAGAAGGTGAAAAGGAACGTGGTAGTAATTGGGGATAGTGGGGTTGAGGGTATTGACACTGTCCTTTGTCGCAATAACAAAGTGCACAGAAGGGTGTGTTGTCTGCCTGGTGCTCGGGTCCGGGATGTCGCATCTGGGCTGCAGGGGAACCTGGAGTGGGAGGGTGAGAATCCGATCGTTGTGGTACATGTGGTTGCCAACGACGTCGGCAAAATGCAAACTGAGGATCTGGGGAGGGAGTATGAAAAGCTGGGATTGGAATTAAAAAGTAGAACCGACAAGGTGGTTATCTCTGGGCTACGGCCTGAACCGAGTGCAGACGGGCGTAGGGTTGATAGGATTAAGGAAGTGAATGGGTGGCTCAGGGATTGGTGTGGGAGGAATGGGTTTGAATTTATGGGGCATTGGCATCAGTATTGGGGTAGGTGGGAACTGTTCAGGCGGGATGGGGTTGGTCTGAACCTTGCTGGGACCAGAGTCCTGGCGAATCGTGTAAAGAGGACTGTAGACAGTGCTTTAAACTAACTGGGGGGGGGGAGGGTGCGAGGGTAGATGACATTACGAGGCCTAAAGTTAAGGAGAGGGTACAGGTAAGGGAAGAGGCCGAGGATGTCCCAATAATAAAGGGAGTAGGGGGCGTGAGTATAGTTGGTGGCGTTCCGGCAAATAGGGTCCAGGTGAAGGCTGGGATGAAGGCACTTTATCTGAATGCACGAAGCATTCGGAATAAAGTGGATGAGCTGGTGGTGCAGATCGGCACAAATGGATATGATCTGGTGGCCATTACAGAGACGTGGCTGCAAGGTGACAGGGACTGGGAGCCGAATGTCCAGGGGTATCAAGTGTTTAGGAAGGACAGGCGGGAGGAAAAAGGGGGGGGGCGTAGCTCTGCTGATTAAGGATAGCATCAGGGTGGTAGCAAGGGATGATATTGGAGCCAAAGAGCAGAAAGTGGAATCGTTGTGGGTAGAGATTAGGAACAGCAAAGGGAGGAAGACGCTGGTGGGTGTCGTCTATAGGCCCCCGAATAATGATCTGGAGGTGGGGCGGGCTGTTAACGCACAAATAAGTGCGATGTGCAGGAATGGGACGGCTGTAATTATGGGGGATTTCAATCTACATATTGATTGGTCGACCCATATTGGACGCGGTGGGCTCGACGAGGAGTTCTTGGAATGCTGCCGGGATAGTTTCCTTGAACAGTGTGTGTTGGAGCTGACAAGGGAGCGAGCTGTCTTGGATCTGGTGTTATGTAATGAGGCGGGTAGAATTAGGGACCTTGCGGTGAAGGATCCTCTTGGGGAGAGTGATCATTGTATGGTGGAGTTTCTGGTGCAGATGGAGGAGGAGAAAGTGGGTTCCCGGACACGCGTCCTTTGTTTGAACAGAGGGGAGTACGGTAGGATGAGAGCAGAATTGGTGAATGTGAACTGGGGGAGCACGTTGGAAGGTAGGTCTGCTGAGGAGCAGTGGAGGATCTTTAAGGAGATCTTTCTTGGTGCTCAGCAGAAATTTATTCCGATGGTCAAAAAGGACCGTAGGAGGAGAGGTAATAAGCCGTGGATAACGAAGGAGGTGAAGAAAAGTGTTAAATTAAAAGCGGAGGCGTTTAGAGTAGCTAAGAGTAGTGGGCGAAAAGAGGATTGGGAGAGGTTTAAATGTCAACAAAGATTGACAAAGAATTTGATAAAGAAGGGTAGGAGAAACTATGAAGCTGGGCTAGCACTTAATATAAAAAAGGATAGCAAGAGTTTTTGTAAATATATAAAAAGGAAGAGGCTGGCTAGGGTGAACGTTGGACCCTTAGAGGATGAGAAGGGGGACTTAGTGGTAGGGGATGGGAAAATGGCTGAGGTCTTGAATAACTTTTTTGTTTCGGTCTTCACGGAGGAGGACGTGAATAATTTGCCGGGTGTTAGAAATGGAAAGGTGGTAGGACTGGAGGGTCTCAATGACATTATTGTTACTAGAGAGGCAGTGCTCGACAGACTGGAGGGGCTGATTGTGGACAAGTCCCCAGGACCGGATGGAATGCATCCGAGGGTTCTGAAAGAAATGGCGGAGGTGATACTGGATGCCTTGGTGGTTATTTTCCAAACGTCGCTGGATTCCGGGGAAGTGCCGGAAGATTGGAAAACGGCTAATGTTACGCCGTTGTTTAAGAAGGGTGCCAGGCAAAAGGCAGGGAATTATAGGCCAGTTAGTTTAACGTCTGTTGTAGGTAAAATGTTAGAATCCATCATCAAGGAGGAAATAGCGAGGCATCTTGAGGGGAATTGCTTGATAGAGCAGACGCAGCACGGTTTCGTTAAGGGGAAGTCGTGTCTGAAAAATTTACTGGAGTTCTATGAGGATGTGTCTAGGGCGGTGGATAGAGGAGAGCCGGTGGATGTGGTCTTTCTTGATTTTCAGAAGGCGTTTGACAAGGTACCTCATAAGAGGTTATTGCAGAAGGTCAGGTGGCATGGAGTTGGGGGTAGAGTGTTAGCGTGGATAGAGGATTGGTTGTCAAATAGGAGGCAGAGAGTGGGGGTCAATGGGTGCTATTCGGATTGGCGGTTGGTGACTAGTGGAGTGCCCCAGGGGTCGGTGCTGAGGCCTCAGCTATTTACCATTTATATAGATGATCTGGAGGAGGGAACCTAGTGTATGGTGTCGAAATTTGCTGATGACACCAAGATTGGTGGAACGGCAAATTGTGTGGAGGGTGTGGAGAGTCTGCAGAAGGATCTAGATAGGCTGGGTGAATGGGCCAGGAACTGGCAAATGGAATTTAATGTTGGCAAGTGCGAGGTGGTCCACTTTGGTAGGAATAATGGTAGGAAGGACTATTACTTACGTGGCGAAAAACTGCAGCAGGCGACGGTGCAGAGGGACCTCAGGGTCCTTGTGCATGAGTCGCAAAAACCCAGCTTGCAGGTGCAGCAGGTGGTCAGGAAGGCGAGTGGGATGCTGGCCTTCATAGCGAGGGGGATTGAATATAAAAGTAGGGAGGTCTTGCTGCAGCTGTATAGGGCATTGGTGAGGCCGCAGCTGGAGTACTGTGTGCAGTTTTGGGCGCTGTACTTACGCAAGGATATTTTGGCCTTGGAGGGAGTGCAGAGGACATTTACTAGGCTGATGCTGGAGTTGAGGGGGTTGAGCTATGAGGAGAGGCTGAATAAACTAGGCTTGTACTCGTAAGAGTTTAGAAGAATGAGGGGAGATCTCATTGAGACATATAAGATGATGAATGGGATGGATAGGATAGAGGTGGAGAGACTCTTCCCGCTCAGAAAGGACAGTAAGACTAGGGGGCACAGCCTCAAGATAAAGGTTTAGAACGGAGTTGTGGAAGAACTTCTTCACTCAAAGGGTGGTGAATCTCTGGAATTCTCTGCCCGTTGAAGTGGTGGAAGCTACCTCGCTAAATATTTTTAAGACGCGGGTTGATGGGTTTTTGATAAGAGAGGGGATTAAGGGTTATGGGGAGAGGGCAGGAATGTGGAACTGAGCCACGACAGATCAGCCATGATCTTATTGAATGGTGGGGCAGGCTCGAAAGGCTAGATGGCCTACTCCTGCTCCTATTTCTTATGTTCTTAGAAAGGGGTGTTTAGGATCTGGGACGGTGACTAGGAAGGAGGTAAAGGGGCAGCTGTTGCATCTTATGCGACTGCATGGCAAGATGCCATGGGCAAGGCTTGAGGTGTTGAGTGTGATGGGGAAGTGGACTAGGGTGTCCCGGAGAGAATAGCCCTTGCTGAATGCTGACCGGGGCAGCGGGATTGGTGGTGGTGGTGGTTAGGGGATGGTGTGTTGAGTAGTGGCATAATGCTGGAGTTGGCAGAAGTAACGGAGAATGATCCTTTGAATGCCAGGACTGGTGGGGGTGAAAAGTGACAAGGGGGGCCCTATGCTGGTTCTGGGAGGGTGGGGAGGGGTGAGAGCAGTGGTCCGGGGATGGGTTGGACACAGTTGAGAGCCCTGTCAACATGAGTGGATAGAAAATCACGATTGAGAAAGAAGGAAGACATATCAACAACATTATTTTGGAAAGTGGCATCATCAGAGCAGATGCGGCAGAGACAAAGGAACTGAAAGAATGGGATGGAGTCATTGTTGATCATTGCTGGACTAGGCTAGCTAATAGAAACAAAACAGCAGCTGACTTCCTTATCTTGTACTTGGGAATAGGGCCGTTCCTCAAGTGCTGCATTGTGGAAAAGGTCCAAATCGTTTTCTGCAGTCACTGTTGCAGTGTAGGGAAACTTGGCAGTATATATATTTTTTTTCTTAGAAATAGCAATCTGGTAAATGATCAGTTAATCTGTTTTTCTTTGAATGTGCTCCAGAATCTCTTATGCCTGTGAGAGGACAGAGATACCTCAGTTTACAATCTCATTGTATAGTATAACTTTCTCTTAATGTTGAACCTGAGCTATGTATTTTGTCTCTGGAAACCCCCACAACATTATGACTTGGAAGTTTCACATGAGCCAGCACCTTCATTAATTCCAAGGCAAATGGCACAGATTGTAAGCATGCCAAAGGGTGAACAGTTCTGAGTAAAACAATCTTCAGCAGATATAGCATATTGGAAATAAGGAAATGAGTCATAATCCAATCATTTTATTATGTAATTACTGTTACCCATCATTCAACATTTATACTTCCATCCAGTTCTCATTTTTTGTACATCATATTTGGATCAAAACTGCAAGATCAGTAAACATTATTATTATGAAAAACTGCTTGTACTTTCATGTAATGTAGAAAATGCTATTGGAAAAGGGCATGCAATTCTTTTATACACATGATGTATGATTCCCAGAAAGCTTGGCATAACCAACAATTCTATAAAAACTTGTTGATTGGTTCTTACTGTTCAAGATAGTTGTCTATCTTTTATCTATCCGACATGGATGTGGACACTGTGATCTGACTGCGTTCCTTCATCTTTTTCATGTGTACTTTGCCTGGATGCAGGCCTTTTAACCCATTGTCTGCTGAGGCTTCACTCTAAGCTGTTTTCCCTGTCAGTTTTTGTCATTGCCGCTCACTATCATGGGCAAGTAACGGATCCCCAAAAAGACCTCAGCTGGAACTGGAATCATCCCTGCCCTGCCAATACTAATCTGAACCATATGTTAGCCACCTGACCCACTGAGCTTCACAGCCCCTACCTGGTTCATTTATGAGAATATAAAATGAACAAGATGCCTATCAAGTGAACTGAGTGTTCATCTTCACAGTAGATTGACTGGAACATTGACCCATTAAATCGATCCATAATTCTTCTCAAAGATCAATAATTTTCTGTTTCTCTGAGTGATATCCGTACAGTTTATGGGAATTATATAATAGACAGGTTTCCTTATAAACAGGGGTGAGCTCTTTGTCAGAAAATACAGTGGAAGAAAGTTATCACAAATTAGGCAGGCAAAGGGAGTAGAGCTATCCAGTAAAGAGTGTTTATTGAACAACAGTTGATTCTTGTTCTAAATAAATAAATGAGGGCCATTCAGTGAAATCATGACTGAACTTTGGGCTTGGAAGCATGGCCACTAGTGGTGTAAGGGAGGGAAGGGATTTACAAAATAAAGTTTATTTATTATTCACAAGTAGGCTTACATTAACACTGCAATGAAGTTAATGTGAAAATCCCCTAGTCACCACACTCTGGCAACTGTTTGGGTACACTGAGGGAGAATTTAGAATGGGCAATGCACCTCACCAGCATATCTTTCGGATTGTGAGAGGAAACCAGAGCACCCAGAGGAAACCTATGCAGACACAGGGAGAACATACAAACTCCACACAAGCCAGAAATTGAATCCAGGTCGCTGGTGTTGTGAGGCAGCAGTACTATCAACTGTACCATCGTGCACCCAAGAGGTAGGAGTGGGTAGAAATGAGGATTCAAAGGTAGTGACCAGACCATGAATAGATTTAAAGGGAAGTATAGTATTTGACATGTTGGGAATCCGGCATCCAATGACCAAAGGAGAGACCAGCAATAAAATGAAGCACAAAGGATTCTTATACTTTATAAAACTAGATCAATCTGTTACTCATAATAATACCAACTACTCCCTTTTCTTGAATTCTTGTTTAACTTAAATGAGGGAGATCACTAACCCAACTGGGAGACTCTCACAACTATGAATTTTACTGGAGTGCAATTAAAATCAATGCATCTTAAATATTTATGTTTTGTTCCCATTTCAAATAAATAAACCTTGAAATTAATATTGGCATATAGAGTCACAATAGCAGGAATTCAGTGCACAGTAGGATTAGAAGTATGACATAGTGCATGGCATAGTGGCACAATGGTTAACACTGCTACCTCACAGCGTCAGGGACCTGGGTTCAATTCTAGCCTTGGTTCACCGTATGGAGTGTGCACCTTCTCACTGTGTCTGCATAGGTTTCCTCCCAAAGTCCAAAAGTGCGTGGGTTAGATTGATTAGCCATGGTAAATACACAGGGTTGGGGGATAGGACGGGGGGTCGGGGCCTGGGTAAAATGCTCTTTTGGAAAGTCAGTGCAGACTTGATGGGCCTCCTTTTGTACTGTAGGGATGCGAAAGCTCTATGGTTGATGAGTCATTATAAGATAAAAATTGGATGGACTACTTGGCATCAAGCCACACCCTGTCCAATGAACTCTGCCTGCAAAGTCCTTCTTCTTATCATCTGTGGACTTGTGTCAAAATTGGAAGAGTTGCGGGTTATGGAGATAGGGAAGGTGGAGAGGGCCTGGGTAAGATACTCTGTCAGACAGTTGCTGCAGACTCGAATGGCTTCCTTCTGCACTATGATTCTATGATTCTGTCCACTAAAACTCACAATGCAGGTGTAAATTCAATGAAAGAAAGTTTATTTATTAGTCACAAGTAGGCTTACATTGCAATGATATTACTGTGAAAATCACAGCCTATGATGAAGCCTATTAATGCCAGCATAGTTGGCACTGAAGTGGGGATGAACCAAGTTCTGCAAGTTCTGGCATATAACTTGGACATTGCAGCTGACTATGTTTGGCCATTGTTTCAAGAGTTTCAAGTCATACGGTGTAGATTAAATTCGGTGATCTCCTGTAAGGTTGCAGAGAAAACCAAGAGCTTGAAAGTACTGCAAAGATGTGAGGTAGCTAAATTCATTAAAGGAGGCGACGGCCTAGTGGTACCATCGCTAGATTATTAATCCAGAAACTCTGTTAATGTTCTGGAACCCCAGTTCGAATCCCACCATGGCAGATGGTGCAATTTGAATTGAATAAAATATATTAAGAATCTACTGATGGCCATGAAACCATTGTCGATTGTTGGAGAAACCCATCTTGTTCACTGATATTCTTTAGGAAAGAAAATATGCCATCCTTACCCAGTCTGACCTACATGTGACTCTAGAGCCACAGCAATGTGGTTGACTCCCAACTGCCCTCGGGTAACTAGAGTTGAGCAATAAATGCTGGTTAGCCAGTGATGCCCATGACTCACAAATGAATTTAAAAGAAGTTACTCATTGGGTGAACAATCCAGGACTCAGCTGTCCTTCATTCTGAGGTTCATAGATTTAGAATAATGAGAGTGATTTACCTGAAGAATTTTTGCCATCAGCCTTTGTTGGGAGATATTTTTGATCTGTGACCTTCCCACTGCCTCACATTCCCCATCAGATGGCTGAGATCCAAACAAACTACTTAGGGAATGACAGGTAATGACTGGAGTGCTGTAAGACGACAGGCTGATGGTGATAACCTCACAGACGCAGGAACAATGAATGCCAACAATGACAAGACACAACCAGCAGAGACTTCCTCACATGGATTAAAAACTGTGAAAAGGTTCAAAGGGAAGAAACAAATCAGAGATAGGTGCATCTTAGGTTTTGTAACAATATGGTGTTCAGACAAAGCAATATCTGGAAACATTATAAATTCCTGGAGTTCCTAGTTTTCTTATTTTTTTTCCGGTTTCATTTAAAAGGTTCTGTTTCGAATTAGCAAGAGGTATTTCATGCTGCTTTGTCCTTGCAGAATGTCCACTTCTTTTTTCCCGTAAGCCTTTACAAGTCGTTTGATAGAAAACTGAACCAGATGGTTCTTAACCAAGTACAGAATTATTTTTCTCAGCAGGTATTGTTTTGTAATTTCAGAACCTTGGGTTTGACATTAACAAGCACTCCCCCATCCTCCAGCACCCCACAATGGGCAGGAGCAGGTCAGAGTTCAAAATATCAAATCAAGATGCCACGTAAACATCCACGTGGATGTTTACCATTCCTGGGGTGGCACAGGGGTTAGCACTGTGGCCTCACAGTGCCAGGGATGCAGGTTCAAATTCAGCCTCAGGTGACTGCCTGTGTGGAGATGCACCTTCTCCCTGTGTCTGCGCGGGTTTCCTCCACGTGCTCCAGTTTCTTCCTACAATCCAAGGATGTGCAGATTAGGTTGACTGGCCATGCTAAATTGCTCCTTACTGTCCCAAGATAGGGGGATTAGCAGGGTAAACACGTGGGGATGGATGGGATTGTTGTTGGTGGAGTCTCAATGGGCCGAATGGCCTCCTTCCGCACTGTAGGGATTCTATGATTTGAAATTCAGTTATATTAGTATTGCGTCAACGGACTGACACAATCCAACCTCTATTTGTCAGAGGCCAGTCATTACTGAGAAGCTGCCCAAATGGAAGCAGTGGGTCATCAATATAAATAATTAACTGTCCATTTGTAAACTGGCTGGAGATGCCTTGGGGATCTACCAAGCGGTGGAACGGCTCCCATTGAGGGCTGAACCCAACTTGTGCTTGCTGGCAGCTGGCATGGGGTACACATGGCTTCCTGCTCTAACACCTCTCACCCTCCACCCCCATTGGAACTGCATTGACTAGCAGGTCACAACTGCAGCCAGATATTATCCTGGGGAGATTTTCTCCTGCACAGAGGTGGCCTGGAACTGTGGTTAGAGTATAAATTGTTAAAATTCTGATCTTGTTAGAGGGTATCTCAGGATGGAGTCACGCTCATGATCCCCCACCTTGTGACCCCGCCCCACCGCCCCCACACCAGTGAGGCTGCTGTCCTTCCAAGACAACAAAACCTCTGATTGAGCTTATCTCAGGATTCCTCCCGCTTTCTTTAATTGAGCAATAAACGCGGAAGTGGCCACTTAATTTTCTGCATCCAAGGCGATCTCCCAAATGGGTAAGCTTAGATCAAATGCAGGACTGGGGCAGGAAATAGTCCTGCCCCTTGATTATTTTTAAAGGGGTCAGGATTCCACCCTTTGACAGCAGTCTTCCTAATTTTCTTCTCAGGAGGTGAGATGCTTCATCATAATATTTAACCAGGCTCCCACAGCGCATGTTGGGGACTGATTTAAATTTTACAATTGTTGGCTGGATATTCTGGTACTCAGGAAACCTGCTAGCTAAATGGAGACAGGAGCAGCTGGCTCCAGAAGGTAAATGTTTTTTTTTAAGAGCACTACTCATTACAGTACACACTGTATTCCAGCATTCCAAACCCTAACCCAACCCACCCCTCCACCACCAACACCGCCATCCCTTGATCCCAATCTTCCCCCACTCCTGATTGCCACGTTTCACCACCACTGCCTCCAACACCAAGTCCTGATTTCTGAGGGACATGTTGCCAATACTCCCCATTCTGCCATTGGTATTTATAGGCTTTGCTCAGCTGTCTGGTATAGAACAGAGTTCATAAATGATGATGAGGTCCTGCCATTAAATTCAGCAGGACTTTTGTGTCCATAGGATTTCCAGGTTTACCTCCCACAACCACGGCCACTTGCTGCTATCCCACATCCTCACAAGTATCAGGGCTGTTGGCTTTTTTTTGGAAAGTGAGGTAGAAACTCATCTTGGTCAACTGAACAAAATAGGCAGTATCACATTTGTTGTCTGTTAGTCTAGAAATCAATGTGATGAATGTCCATTTCAACATAGTGAAGATTATGAAGGAAAAGTGCAATATAAAAACATAGAAACATAGAAGATAGGAGCAGGAGGAGGCCATTTGGCCCTTCGAATCTGTTCCGCCATTCATCACGATTATGGCTGATCATCCAACTCAATAGCCTAATCCTGCTTTCTCCCCGTAATCCTTGATCCCATTTTCCCCGAATGCTATATCTAGCTGCCTCTTGAATACATTCAAGGTTTTGGCATCAACTGTTTCCTGTGATAATGAATTCCAAAGCTCACATTCTTTGGATGAAGAAATGTCTCCTTTTTCTTTTTCTCCTTTTGACCATTTATGAAGAAGATGAGGAGACATAAACGGAGATGGGGAGACATGATGCATTGCACAATAACTTATTCAAGAGATGCTTCATTTTGAGCCTCTGAATAGCAAAACATGCTGGAAAAGAGGGAAATCTGTTGTGTAGATATTTCCCCCTCCTACAGAAGTCCCGTTTTCATCACGAGTGAATGCAGGTTGGATTTTCCATTGTAAATCAATGGGATAACACGTGCTTGGGTTTCAGAACCCAACTTGAGCAAAGAAGTACAAAAATAAATGTGAATGAAGCAATTTTGTTTTACAAGCAAGCCAGCTGCACAACTAAAATGCTTATCCTGAGACTAACTTCAGACATTTGTTATTTGATGAAAGCGGGAAAGTGGAACTGAGCCACTTCAGATCAGCCATGATCTTATTGAATGGTGGGGCAGGCTCGAGGGGCCAGATGGCCTACTCCTGCTTCTATTTCTTATGTTCTTATGTTATGTGACTACAGCCTTGACTGGGCAGTCCATGGGGGGGTATAAGCAAGCTGTTAGACATAAAGTCTCTCATAACCCCTGTGTAATCCCAGTGAATTTATGCACATCGTTCAGTGAACACTACATGTACATACAAACAGAGAACAAATGTGGTCATGTCAAATTACTTTTCAAATAAAATGGCGCGGAGCCTATTATTTTTCACCCTCCTCGCCCTGAGGACCAAATTCTAGACTCAAATTATTTTCACGGAACGGATGTTTTTTAATAAAATCTTTAATTTGAACCGTTCAGTGTGCTGCTAAGTAAGCTGTGTGCTGTGTGCTCTAAGTAAGCAGTGTGCTGCTAAGCGCTGCTACCAAGTCCTTGCTGGCCTCTATTTCAGTTGAAAGGCAGAAAATACAAAGTGGATAGAGATTACTACTGAAGTGCCTGTGTTTATTGAGAATATCTGTAAAAAAGCTCTCCAAATGCTTTTGGAGCTGAGCTGTCAGAAAATCCCAGGTGTTTGCTCCTTCATTGGGTGGCAGTAAGGCTCTATAATTGGCCAAAACACCCCTAGGCTAGGGAGAGGAAAATCAACTGTTGTTCCTGCCTTTTCTCACTACCCAGAGATCCTGTTTGAACATATATTTGCACGGATTTCAGATGAGGACAGAATTGAGCTTGGTTGAGATGTTTGTCTCGATTGGCTACTTCACCAGTGCTTAGCCTCAGCTCACACAAGAAGAAAGTGTTCTCTGACACACATTGAACTCCCCTTTTGACATAGTCGATGCCTTCAGGAGATAAGGAGGGAAAGGAACTTGGCAACACAAGAAACATAATTTGTGTTGCAATTTTATGGGTGCTGAATAGAAACTGAAATGTGGGCACGGCTGCTTGTCACCTGGTGCTACGGCAATATAGACTCATTGCCAGATTTTGACATGAAAAAGAGCAAACAAAAAGTGAGAGATCAAAATCTGCTGGAATAATATTTTGTGCAATCTGTGCCAGCTACCACTCAATTTAGCATACTAAATTTGCACATTGCAATGGTTTGGATTTCTCTATCTATCTCCTGTTCAGTTACACTACTGTTTTTTCTCTAAATAAAACATAATTTTGAGTTCAGATGGAGCAGAGAGTCCCTCGGTTTATTTCTTGTTCTGGTCTGAATTAACCATTTTCAATTAGAGTTGTGATGGGTTGCTTCATATGTTTACAATGTTGCCCAGGCTAGAGAGAGTTTTTTTTAACCTTCCTGTGATGTGGGCCTCAATAGCAAAATCAACATTTATTGCCCATCACAGGATTCCCTTGAGAAGGTGGTTCTCCAGTCCATGTGGTGAAGTATTCCCACAACACTATTCAATAGGTAGTTCCAGGATTTTGGCCCAGTGATGCAGTGATATATGTCCAAACCGGGATGGTGTGATCTGGTGGGCAGCACTGTGGCACAGTATTTAACAATGCTGCCTCACAGCGCCAGTGATCTGGGTTCGATTCCCTGCTTGGGACACTGTGTGGAGTTTGCATATTCTCCCTGTGTTGATAACTTTTCCAACATTTTCTGTTTCAATTTCTGCAATATTTTGCTTTCATTTTAATAAAGAATGGGTATTTGGGTAAACTACTAGACTAACACTGATACTGGTTGAACAATACACATGCGTGGGTTTCCTCTGGGTGCTCCAGTCTTTTTCCATAGTCCAAAGATATGCAGGTTAGTTGGATTGGCTATGCTAAATTGTCCCTTAGTGTCAGGGAGACTAGCTAGAGTAAATGCTTGGAGTTATGGGGATAGGGCCTGGATGGGATTGTGGTTGGGACAGTCTTGATGGGCTGAATGGCCTCCTTTTGTATTGTAGGATTCTATGATTCTATGATTAGAGGTGATGAAAACTTCATGAAGCCTGGCCTTTGACATTGTTGGCCAGTGTTCCTGTTCCCAACTAAACTCTGTGGGAAAAGAATTGTACAGCCTATCGGTGAAAGCAGGATGTTTGATAGCTACTATAATTTGATAGCACATTGATTCTCACTATCTAACCATGAAGAATGGGTAAAGCATTGGAAAAATTCAGGCGCTCCACCCCTCCCACCATGGGAATTGGAGCAGTGAGGATGGACAACGGGAAGGTCTATTGACCTCAGGCAGAATTTTGTATTCTTGGGTCGAACAAGGCCATAAAATCCTGCCCAGCAGGTCTGGCAGCAACCGTGAAGATCAAAACTGAATTAACATTTTGAATCCAATATGATTTTTCTTCAAAGCTTGAGCTTTTCCAACATTTTCTGTTTCTATTTCTTCAATATTTTGCTTTCATTTTAATAAAGAATGGGTATTTGGGTACACTACCGGAGTGACACTGATATTGGTTGAACAATACACATGCATGAGTCACCACAGTGCGGGAGATGAGGAAGCAAATTCAATTTTAAAAACATTAGGAGAAAATATATTCCTTATTGCAAAATGTGAAATTTGAGCTATCTTATATTTTCAAGTAAAAGAATGCATGCTATGCCATCTGAAGAGTTAACTAGGTTAAATTCTACTTCTGTGGTTTTACTCCAAGGTTTGTAATTCAAAAGGGCTTGTCTAATCTTGCCTGAATTAATATAATCAGTTATCTCTTGAACATCTCAAATTGCCCTTCTCTCATCCCATTTCTCCCTTATCCTGCATTATTTTCTGACTCGCAATTTGCAGGTCGTGTAAGCACAAAGCTCTGGTTTCATCTCCTCCCTCACTTCAACCCAACTCTTGAACTTTTTTTTATCTCAGATATCCAAGAATTGGAATATTCCCAATCACAGAAAGAAGAGGAAGAGGACAATGAAGAGGAAAAGAACAATCAAACGATCTCTCAATCACCATTTGAGAGATAGACAGTGTGCATATTTTAGAGGCTAGCACTGATAAGGATTCTGTGCGTGATGAGACACCAAATATAGGAGTCAGAATGGGGAGCGGAAAGAATAGTGCAGGTGCCAGTTCACTGCAGGACGAGGTCACATACTAGTTCTCTAGGCTTTTGATGGTCCTGGTTACAGAAGAAACAAATGCTTGGAAAGAGCCATATGCTTGGTTCATGGAAAACCTGCCAGAAAGCCAGTGCACAAAGAAAAAAAGTTCAGTGGAGTCCAACACTAATTTGGCACATGGCTTTGCTTGGAGCTTGCAGTCCATCTTTACCACTGTTATGATTGTTCCCCTGGCAACGTCCCATAATTTATTAATTTCCCAAATTTTGCCATGTTCCCAGGTGAGGGGGAAATTAGATTTTACTCCCCTTCTTTATTCAACCACCAACCCCAGCTGGCGACAACAAGGTTAATCCCCATGGACACCCTTACCCAGTCCAAATGTATTTACTCTTTGGAAAGTGGCCAATTCAATCAAGCTTTCTTGAGTCAAAGAAAGAGTAAGTTTATTAGTTACTGAAAAAAAACAAGAAAAACAGTAAAGAGTGCAACATAAACATTCATACTCTAGTCAGATGAGAAGTTAAAACATCAAAGATAAAAGTAAAAATATATACAAATCAGTCCTTAGTTTGTCCGTGAATGTAGATTGTGGCATGTTGTGGCCATTAAGTTGGATAATTCTTGTACATTTGACTTTGGCAGGTTAGCAGGGAGTTGAGGACACTGGATTCTGCAGAGGTGCTGAAAAGCTGTCTGATTTCCTTTAGCTTATGTCTTTTTCTGAACATTCTCCAGCAGCAGAAAGAGAGGGTTTCTTCTTTTTTATGTGCCACACACACACACACTGACACATTAGCACTCCAGTACACACAGGACAGGACTGCAGTTGTTTTTTTATAAATCACAGTGCCCTGTGTATCCTGAGAGGGAACAAACAACATGTCTCTTGCCTCGAGTCAGATTTCTTTGAACTCAAGCCATTTTTACATTCTGAGACATCGATCAGCAGGAGATGGGATTTGGATGTCTGCTGAGATGCGAAATATTCTCTTTGTACTCCTTTCTGGGTGGTTCTTGTTTGCTTTACTCACTTTCACCTTGGAAGGTAGCCTTGCTTTTTAAAGCAGTTCGTTCTGTCTCATTTCAAAGTCGAGAATTTCTGCTAAAAAGTTTAAAAAATAATTTTTCAAAAAAATAAAGAATTGTAACTTTGTGACACCAATTAGAATGGATGTTCACCTCCATCAAACTACCTGCAGAATCCAACATGATGCAACATTTGATTGACTACAGTCTTGCAAGCTTAGATTACTTTCACCTTGGCAGACACCATTATTCAAAGGAGCTTCCAAACATCGCAGGAGTCCAACAATCTGTTCTCCAACGGGTCATTAGCATCACCCAACTGAAAGTAGGCATCCCATTGGGTGTATTTGTGCTTACACCATTGATGGTGGTATGACAGGTTGAGAGCTCAGTTAAGAAAGCATACAGGATCCTAGGCTTTATTAATAGAAGCACAGAGTTCAAAAGCAAGGAGATTATGTTAACCTTATATAAAACACTGGTTTGGCCTCACCTCGAGTACTGTATCTGGTTCTGAAAGCCATACTTTAGGAAATTTGTGAAGATATAGACAGTGCAGAAAATACTTGCCAGAATGTGTCGAGTGCTGTGGAAATTCAGTGATCATAGAATCCCTAAAATGCGGAAGGAGGCCATTCAGCTCATCAAGCCTGCACCAACAACAATCCCATCCAGGCCCTATTCCCATAACCCCACGTATTTACCATGCTAATCCCCTGACACCAGGGGTCAACGTACCATGACCAAACAGCCTAACCCACACATCTTTGGAGTGGGGAGGAAACCAGTGCACCCGAAGGAAACTCACGCAGACACAAGGCGAATGTGCAAATTCTACACAGACAGTCACCCAAGGCCAGAATTGAATCCAGCTCCCTATAATCACCTCTGAAGGACCAATTCATCTAGTTCCCTCTAGAAAAAACAACCATTCACCACTACCTTCTGCCTCCTGTCATTCAACTAATTTTGTATCTACTGTCCCTTTTTTTCCATGAGCTTTAAGTTTTCTCACAAGTCTGTTGGTACTGGTATTGTATCAAAGGCTTTTGAAAGTCCATGTACAACACATAATTACTATTACTTCCATCAACCTCATCGAAAAACTTGAGAAAGTTAGTTTAACATTAATGCAGTTCTGGAGTCACACAAAGTTTCGACCACGTAACAAAAGTAGGCTTCATTCCTTCAAGGACACAATTGGGTTTTATGATAATCCAACTGTTTCATGCTTAGCATTACTGATACCAGCTTTTTCATTCCACTGAATTCAAATTCAGATTACCATGGTTTGTTTTGAACTCATATTTCAGAATGATCAGTCCAGGCCTCTGGATTACACATCCGGTAACACAACCAATACACCACAGATCCTGTAAAACCTAGCCAGAAAGTAACAAATGAGATGGGTAAGATATCATTTCATTCACACGCACACTTTAAAATGTCTCCTGAGCTTTCAGGTGGTTAGAGAAAGCCATTTCACCTCTGTCTGATACCTCATTGGTCTTGGTCTGATAATTCAGCAGCATATGTTCCAAATTTGCATCCATTTATCTTGTCAAGCAGATTTGGAAGTTGACATTATCACTGGAACAGGGGCATCTGCACAAGATTAAGTGCAGTCACAAGTAATGGCGGAATTCCATAGTAATCAGTGTTGTGAATAATCTGCATGAGATTTCAGCACACCTTAAGACAGAACAGCATTGCCGCTCCAAAGACAAGAATTTCCTTTTTCGCTGGTATCATTTTGCCCCAAAGGCCGCGCACTACCTTGTTTATATCATTACAGTTCCTTCAGAAGTATCTCTACAATATAACTGTCATGTGTAAAGGATTGTTTGAGATCTCAAATGTGAAACAACACTATATTTAAATGGAGCCACTCTACAACAATAAATATACTAATCAGGATAATTATCTAAAGTTTACTTAACCTGATCTGCTCCACAATTAGATAGTGACATCTTCAAATAACTTACCTGACACTGCTATGGGAAGACAATCAATAAATACTCCATGTTATATGATACATTTCACTGAAATGTCAGTACAGAAACTTTTATAGATATATACAGCAGTTGTGGTATCGGTTAAACCCTCCAGGCTCTTGAAAGAGAGTTTTTGTTTAAAGTTATGCATGGAATGCAGCTTCAACTGTTTAAGACTACCACAGCATCTTTGCAAATACAGCAGTAGCTTGATATTCTGATCACACACGCTCAAGGCAAATTCTGATGGATTGGCTTGGCTCCAGAACAAACACCTCGGATTGACACAGAAAACACTAGAGATGTGTGACCTGTGCTAGATTATGATTTCTCATGGAAAACCCCAGCCTTATGAGTAGTTGAGGATGAATTGTTTAAGGTTTGAGGTTAGATAAGTATTCTGAGAATTTGCTTGATTTGTTTTCAGAAACTTTGCTCAGGAACCATCTTCTCGATTGTTGTGTAGTGGGGAAGTAAACAAAATGATCCTGGTGTTGCTGGAGATAGTGTGCATCACAAAGAGAACGAGCTCAGGATAGTGGACACAAGGAGCAGTGTACATGCTCCTCTGACAGCAAGGACAACTATTGCACTGCTTCACTCAAATATCATTGACCCTCCGATTTATCTTTTCAGTCCTGTTTAATTGCTGAATGTGGCACATTCAGGGGTCTATAGAGGGTCAGAAACATCTTCTACAAGATGCTTCCTGTTAAATAATATTGCCAGAAAAATAGTAGACCACTCTGGCTCTTTGAACTTGTCACCATCTCCCAAATCCATGCCTATTCTTACTTCAACTCCATATTTCTACTAATTGCCACAGTATCAAAATGATCTTAATCAAAATTAGATAACATCTACTGTGACTGTACTGCATTTTTACTCCACATCATCCCCAAATTCTCTGCAACTTACAAAACAACTAACCAAATTATTTAAAGTTTATTTATTTATCAGTCACAAGTAGGCTTCCATTAACACTGCAATGAAGTTACTGTGAAAATCCCCTAGTAGCTACACTCTGAAGTCTGTTTGGGCACACTGAGTGAGGATTTAGCACGGCCAATGCACCTAACCAGCATGTCTTTCAGACTGTGGGAGAAAACCTGAGCACCCAGAAGAAACCCATGTAGACATGGGGAGAACATGCAGACCCACACAGACAGTGACCCAAGCCAGGAATCGAACCCGGGTAGTTGGTGTTGTGAAGCAGCAATGCTAACCATTGTGCTACATGCCATCCCCTCCCTGCCCCCCTTCTTAGCTGTCAGGGTAATAATTTAAAAAACAAATGATACGATTGGAATTGGATCTGCTCAAAGGCCCTACTGCTAGCTGAGAAGAATGAGTGAGGGAGGTGGGAGATAGTGGCAAAGTGGTATTATTACAGAGCCAGTAATCCAGAGGGACAGGTTAATGCCATGGGACACCATGGCTGCTGGTGGCACTTAAGTTCAATTAATTAATAAAATCTGGAATTGGAAGTTCACCTCAGTAATTGGGACTACTATTGATCTGGTTTACTAATGCCCTTTAGGGAATGAAATCTGTGTGTTTTCCTGATCTGGCCTACTTGTGACTTGAGACACACATCATCGTAGTTGACTCTTAACTGGCCTAGCAAGCCATTCAATTCAAGGGTAATTAGGGATGGGCAATAAATAGTGGGTGTATTGAAAGAGGGAGGGAGAGAGATCAAGAGTAGAAGTACAAATTGATTGATTAAGAGAGACCAACAAACTTCACAAGAAAGGAATGGGGAAATAGACTAACATGGAGACAAAGTTGGGACAGAATTGAATCATAGAATCCCACAGTGCAGAAGGAAGCCATTCAGCCCATCGATCTGCACCGACCACAATCCCACCCAGACCCTATCCCCATAACTCCATTTATTTACCCTGTTAATCCCCCTGACACCAAGGGGCAATTTACAATGACTGATCAACCTAATCCGAACATCTTTGAACTTTGGGAAGAAGCATACAAAAACACAGGTAGAACGTGCAAACGCCACACAGACAGTGACCCAAGCCAGAATTGAACCCGGGTCCCTGGCATTATGAGGCAGCAGTGCTAACTATGGTGCCACCCTGACATTGTAACTTCACATTGCATTTTCCCACGCTACACAGCCACTGTATCAGGTGAGCCAAATTTACTGCAGCACCTGAATGGTCGACTGGTGAATTGATGGGTCTGCTCAAAATATTTCCAGACAGCTGGTACTTTCAGGCTTTGTGTTCCTGGACAGGAGAGGTTATAGCGTACATAAATAGAATTGCTGTCAATGTTGATAATGCACACTTCACAATACTGGCCTGGCATTATATTATATAGTTCCCTTTACAATGAATCGTATTGTGCAGCATATTTATTATTAGGCTCAATTCTCTTTATGGAACTTATGCAGTTTATTCCCTTTGTATTTTTGAATATACCCTTATTACAGTATACTGGAAATTATACTATGGAGGACACTCTGTCTATAATTGTTACACATATATTTGTAAGAGTGTTAGATTTTAGGGAGGAGGTCTTATGGTGCAATGATTAGTGTTAATGATTAGTGTTAATGATTAGTATTACTGGCTCTGAGCCAGAATCTCAGTTTGTGTCCCACTCCAGGACTTGATGGCCATAATGAGGCCAAACAGGCTAATTATCCATCTTCAAATCCCTCCAATGTGCCTATAGCAAGTAGGAACAGTGGGGACTCCTCACCCCTCAAACTCTGGCAGCAGGCCGGCAACCTGTTCAAAAGGAAATACAAGCTAGGGAAAACAGAATAAGCATGCGTTTTGCCTGTCATATGTGTCTCTTAATGCATGAAGTTGTATAAGTATGTTTTGGGACTCTCTTTTTAATTAAGGATAATATGGAAGAATGAAGGGGCATTATAACCAACTATCAGGAAATAAATTGAGGGACATATTGGGTGGGATTGTCCTGTGAATGGAGACTTGGCTCTGTTGTCTCTGTCACCGGCATTGGGGCATGAACATCTGAAGGATTACAACCATTAACATCGCGGTAGGTGGAGAGGCTACTGAATCTGTCAGCATCAGAGGGTAGGGGTTGGAAGCGGGCTGTTGAGCTTGTGAGCTGGTTTGAGGGGGATTCTAATTCGTCAGAGCAAGTGTGGGTTTTAGCAAACCTGTTAAAGCCAAGATGAGGGTGGTGTTGGGGGGGTGGGTGGTGTGGTGGGTGGGGGGTGGGGGGGTGGTGGGTGGTGGGTGGTGTGGAGTGGGTGGTGGGGTGGGGATTGGTGGGGGGCGGGGGTGGTGGGGTGAATGGCATTTGATGTTTAATGAGAGCATGGGATGGAGCCACCATAGGAGAGCTCAGGACACATGTGGACGTGTGTACTGCACGTATAAGAAATTTAATGGTTGAAACAAGGGTCAAACCATTGTCTCAGATGGAGAAATTATCTATCTAGGACATGGGACAAGCATCTCAAATATGGGATGTTCCTGGCAAATCTGACCCTGGAAGGCAGTTATGTGGCCTATTCTGAATTCTGCCCAACATCAAGCCTGGTGGCTTAGCTGCAAGTATAAGATATTCAGATCTGCAAACAATGATCAGGGCAGCTATGCTGACAATGGACAGTTTTTTTAATCCTCAAGTCTCACAAGGAGATGCTAAGAATGTAAATGATTATACTTTAAATTGTCTTTATAATTTCAAGACAGAAGGCGTCACACTCACATAACTATGCCCACAAAGTTATGAAAAAGATGGATACTGTAGGTTTAGAAAGCAGAATGAAAGTGGACTATTTATCTTGACACAAGATGGACACCAGGGTGTCAGGTGACCTTCCCTCCTATCTGCAAAAATATGAAAGTGCCTGAAGCTGAACATAAATTACTTTTACGGTCAGGACATTAAATTATAAATAATATTTTGAATTTTGCACTGAAGAGATATTATAATGCAACAGATCGCTCTTGTAGAATTAACCCTTACTATTGTCTAACTCTTCACAGAAACTGAGATATGATGGTGACGCAGACTGCAAATTGAAATTCCAGAAAAATGCTCATGAATAAACCCACTTGATCAAAATATGACGCAAATAACTGAAATTCAAATCCCATTCTGTGTCCATACCACAATCAACAGGGACATTGCATGTGGACACTGGGAACACCAATAAGAAACATGCAAATAACCCATCTTGAGGAGCCCAGGGAGTCAGTCTGTGACAGAGACCACAGAGAGAAGAGACTTATCCAGAAAAAGAAAAACCTTGCTTAGAAATTCATCATAGGCAGAGAAATGGAGCTATTCTTTAATCTGCAGATTTTTATCTTCATGGCATGTGTTTGACTACAATTATTGTTGCAGGGAGTAAGCCACTGTGAGTTGATTGCAAGAAACTTCCAATCTCCATTGTCTTTAATGAACCAAGAGAGAATTCTCAGGCTTGCAATATGTTCAGCTATCATCTTGAGAACTAGAAGTAAAAGTGATACTTTTGACTTCTTAAGTAATCTAGATGTATGGTACATCTTTTGCAATCATTTTTCTTTTATGTGTGTCTTGAATGCATGAGTGAGTGGGTGCTATTGCAATTACATTTTGTGTTTTGAGAATAGGAACATTTATTCTCTCTTTTAATTTAAACGCCTGTCTTGTATCTTTTTTGAAAGTCACATCATTTCTTCTTTCAAACATATCCTGTGGTGTTAATTGAGAGGTGGGAAAAAGGAGAATCATTCTACCACTTCTCTCTCCTTTCCATTATAAATGGAGCTGATGGCTAGGAGATCACTAATTAGTATTTCCATTTAGTTACAAGGACCACATTATTCATGTTGTCATGGATATGGACTTTGAGAGAGTCCATAGGAACTGGAAGCCATTGGGATATCCGCTTAAAATATCCTGAAGATATTCCAGAACCTCATAGACACTTCAGTCTGCAAGAAACTGTGAAAGAGAAAAAGATCAAAGTGAGCAGAGAGATAGAGGCAGCAGTCTCCATTTGTCACCATATCAAATGCTGACAGGTGTTCGGGTTTGGCTTGAAGATATCAAGTTTGTAAGGACTTAAATGAGGCTGGAAGTTTCGCCTTGCTTTGGCTAGAGGATGGGATCTTCAGGATAACCCTTACCATGAAAGCTAGTCAGGGATTAGAAGTTACCCGGCTTGAAAAGGGAAAAGGAAACAAGCTATTGGAAGTTGAGAATAACTTTGGACAGATTTCTGGAGAATGAAGGGCCCATTGAAGTGACTTTTAATCAGTCGCTGGAAGTTTGAATTTCTTTTTCAAAGTTATTGGTTTCTATGGGGCTCATAACATAATACTGTACAGAAAGGCATGTTATAGAGTATCTTCGCTTGATAATGTTATATGCGGACAATATATACTATATAAATGCATGTTGTTTTCAAATACACTGCTGGGGATTTTATCACTGACTATTTTATGTTCATAGTTACTTAAAAAGAATTTGGATTGTCTAAAGTGCTTTCAGGTGATACATGTTTATCAATTCTTGAGGTCCTTCTCACTTCCAGGAAACTTACAAATGGTTACAGAATTGGACTATCTCTGGCACATGCATTTACCTCACAGTATTTTCCTTTAGAGTGGAACCTCCGTTCCCCTTGCAGTTTAAGTATGGGTATTATAATATGATAAACAATCTTATGAAGAGAGTGATACAACCTAGTTTTTGTGCTGATAGATAACATGAATAGATCAGTTTGAACTTTATTATTGCAACTGATACTATCTGAACCTCTGGAGGAGGTCACAGGTCTGTAGTTCTATCCCAGGGATCATCACTTTGAGTTCATAGGTCATGAGATGAAACAGTGTGCTACAGCAAATGTAATACTCAAATGTTAACTGATTTATTCTAGATCTCTAGCAGCCTGTTACAGTTTTGGTGATGCAAGTATCGGGCTTGTTTCGTTGGCATATGTTAGTGACTTTCCATAACTTTTCAGGCAAAGTGCTTGTGTGCATTTCTCTGTATGTGTATTCGTATGGGAGGCAAGTGTTGCTTTCACTACTCTAAAGTGTCCTTGAAAAACACACAAGAAAAAGGAAAATTGGTGACAAATGCATAGTTAGCAGAAGTCTCAAGCTGTCCAATGCACCAGTATTTTCAAATCATCATGACTTAATTTTGAAAAAAAGGATTTTGTGATAATGAAGATGTTAATGTTAAAGAATAGAGAGCTATTTCATCCCCAGCATTAGGTGTTTTCCAATCAAATGAACTAAAGGCTGGATGCAGAGTTAAATGTCTGTCTCTCGCAGTACTTCACAAATATGAGTGGCTCTATCTTTAAAAAGTACCATGCGTGTATAAGTTTGACATTTCGGGCCCATGTTTTTTCACCCCAGAAATCCTGTAGCTTCAACGTTAATGAAGTAGGATCAATTTTAATTTGGGATGGAGATCAGGCAAAGAAGGCAGGGAGACCCTAATACACTGTTGTATAAGGCTTAGCGTTGTAACATTCGGGCTGCTGTGTTGATTGGCTGTAGTAGAATCAGGCAATTCTCTCCAAACAATTTTTGGCAGGTTTCCTGACTATATTTAAAACAGGTTGCACTTCTTAAAGTGAGATTTCATCTTTGGTGGAATGAAATTTCATATTTGTTGAAAGAATACTGGAAAAGATTATGATATTAAAAACAAGTCAAAGGGCTGCCCCCATACCATCTACTTTCCATTTCTCCAGGATCTCCCTTAATGCCATATTTGAAAAAGTTATAACCAGGTGAGAGATTTCTTAGAACCACCACCAAGCAGGCTTGGGCAGGGAAGACTGCTAAAGTTAATGCCAACCTGCATTCCTTCATTCAGATCAGCATGGATGCAGCAAATATAGAAAGTTGAATCCTCAAGACTACCATCTGATCATGTCAAACTTAATCTCATCCTGTTTCTGTGCTATATACCTCCATGACTCTTCTTTTTTCCCTTTCTCTTGCAACATCGAGATTCTTCTAGAGAATATTGGGGTAAATGAATTATTGAGTCGTACTTACATGTATAAAAACATAGGAGTAGACCATTCAGCCTGCTGATCCTGCTCCACCATTTAATACAATCATAACTGATCCGACAGTTCAGTGCCTTTTAGACACATTATCCCCATTAATGTTTACGTTATCATTAATCTTAAGTCTATCAATCCCTACCTTAAACTTATTCCTTGACAGATCTTCCACAGACTTCTCACAACCCTCTTATTTAGAAATCGTGATCCCTGGTTCTAGATTACCCAACCAAGAGGAACTGCATTTACCCTGACTTTTCCTTTAAGTATTTTGTTGGTTTCGATAAGATCACCTTTCATTCTTTGAAATTCTAGAGAATACAGGTTCAGTTTACCCAATCACTTTTATAGGACTTCAAAAAATTACTTGGGAAAATTAGAGTATTCAAAGTAGGCTGGTCTTATGTTTAATTGAGGAAGATTCTTAGTTGTAATGGTCTCCAAGTTTTGTCTTGGGGAAAAGTCTACCCGAGCATCTGGTCCTGAACAATAACCCATGAATTATCACTCAGATCTTATTTCCATATCCCCATGTAGTTGAATTTCTTCCAACACTGGATTTTACTTCACTCTTCAGCCCTAAATAGATAGCAGTTGAAACAACAGACAGATGGGATAATGACTCTTACTCACCAGGATATCAGTCTGGTAGAACTCTCCTTTCTGAGTCAAAAGATTGTGGGTTCAAATCACATGTACTCCTGAGATTTGAGCATGTAATCTAGGCTGATATTCCAGTGCAGAACTGAGGGAGCGCTTGTGCTGTCAGAAGTGTTATTCCCAATGAGACAATAATCATAAATTCTGTTTTCTTTTAGCTGGATTTAAAAGGTCCCATCAGCAAGGTTGTCATCTCAGTGTTCTGGGTAACATTTATCCCTCACCCAATATCTAACATAAAATTAGGTGATCATTTATTTCATTGCTTTTTGCTATGCACAAGTTGGCTGCCTCATGTCCTACAATATAACAGGGGCCACATTGTAAATTGCAAAATGCAATTTGCTTCTTTTGCTTTCTTACAGCTCTCTTTGCACCTCAGCATTGAATTTCTTCATCCCCTGCTCCTGCTCAGATGTGGAGATGCCGGTGTTGGACTGGGGTAAACACAGTAAGAAGTCTCACAAAAGCAGGTCAAAGTCCAACAAAGTCCTTGGTAGCAAAAACCACTAGCGTTTGGAACACTTGCTGCTTCCCCTGCTCAGATGGCCAGTGGATACTCCTTTGCACACCAGCTCCATATAAATTACCCATGTTGCCCTATTTCCTTGCCATCTCGCTGTGCCACAGTTGCCCTGCAGGATCCAGCAGCTGTGATGCTACTTCCAGAGGGAACAGTGGAAGGATTCCTAATGGCATTTTTGGGGGAACGTGGGCACCATAGTGGGAACCTCCCATTTCAATTTGGTTATGGACTTGTACCTTTGTTAGCCTGATCCTTCCAATCTATGCCACCATTACCTATACCTCTGCATCCTCTTCTAGTTCCACTGAAATTTCCACAGTTAGTGGTGATAGTCTCTTGCTAGTTGAGTTCAGCTTACATGCATAATGATCCCCTTCCCAAGAAAATAGGCAGGGGTCATGACAGGACTGTGATATATGTCTCAGCCTTATTGAAGCAGAACGAGGTAAATCTGAACCTTACTGTCAAGGGTCACATCTGGCGCATAGGTGCTGCCAAGTGGGTGGCATCTGTGGAACATAAGCTAGAGACAGTGTCTGCAGAAGAATTGCAGAGGAAAATGGGAAACATAAAAAAATGTAGTTGAAATGCTTGTGTTTGGCACAGCATATTGTAAAGATCAGTGTGATCTGGATTGAATTACTCATGTGGAAATGTTTAAGTTCCAGCCATGCTAATCTATTCAATATTTATTGAACTTTCCATTCTTGTCTAATACAGAAATCTGCACTTAATCAATCACCAGCAAATCTTTATCTCCGCTGATGTGCATTCTGCTCTTTACCAAGGCTGTACACTTATCTTTTCTTAGGCTTCTTGTTGCCTCTTAATGTTCCCCTTCGTTTTCCCCCATTTCTATTCCCCCTTCCTGAGAAAACAATTCTACAACCCCCGGTGATCCATGCTCTGTAACAATTTTGGATGAGCAAAACAGTGAATTTCCTCGCCTTCCTTCAACATTTAAACATTTGCTCGTTCCTGCAGGAGCCATTAGATAATGAATGCAAACCAGGGCTGAAGTTTTCATTCCTCTATCTTGGGACATTGCTGTGAATTGTGGCACAGTGAATCAGTGTTCCAGCTGAGATGGGCTAACTGAGTTTAAAGTCCTGGGCTACAGGGCTCAGTGCTACTCCGAGCAGCATACATACAGGTTGAGTATCCTTTATCTGAAATCCATGGGGGCAATTGCATTTTGACATTCAGACACTTTCCAGTTTTCAGATGTGACATAGCTACTGTATATGTGGGATTTTGGCCTACTTACATTACAATGGCCTAAGCATAGGCTACAGCCTGTGAATGTAAGCAGTGTAGACAATCAACTAATCAGTTTGTGTTGATTCAAGTCACAGACATCCTGCACAAAAGGTTGGTGAGGTTTGTGTTGATTCGCATCATGGTCCTATAAAAAAAAATTTGGTTTTTGGATGTACAGATGAAGGAGATTCAACTGTACTACTGAATCAAGAAGGTCAACAATTGTTTCCAAATCACAATTTTACAGATCTTAGCAAAATGCCTAAAATGTTTTTCCTATTGACACAAAACTGTGCAGGAGGACAGACTCTTTGATGCATTCCACCAGAGGCCAAGAGCTACATTCAAGTTTGCCTGTCTTTGCCAACCCACCTGATACATAAGTTTCTCTCAAGTCATCAACTGTGGCTATGTCACCAGGCCCTACAGATCTGGAGCAAATCAAAAGCTCTTTCCAATGGCTGACTGTTATTATGCCCCTCATAAAAGAGGAGAAGGAGGGTGGAAATCAGAAAAGATATGACCTTGGGTTGCATTTTGGCCTTGTACACCACAAGGATTTAAAAAGGTGAAAATACAATAAAAAACAATCAGCAACAAAGTTGATCAAAATGCTGCAAAATGGAGAAATTTTAAAGCAGCCCCTTTGTAACACAATATTCAGCAAAGAAACAAAAGATCCTTGGAATAAATATAAACATGTCCAGTTTCATTGTGACAAACATACGCATCTCGGCCAAATTGTGAATAAGTTCATGTGATCTTCATAGTTTTTACAATGCTGCAACACAATCTTGCATTTATATAGCACCTGTAAAATAATAAAGTATTCCAAAATGGTTCACAGGAGAGTAACCAGACAAAAGTTGGCACATAATCAAAGATGGAGACATTATAGGACAGGTGAGCAGAAGTTTGGTGAAAGAGGTAAATTTTCAGGTGGATCTTAAAGACGGAGAAGAAGAGGGACAGGTTTTGGGAGTAATTCTAGAGCTTTTGACATAGACGGCTGCCAAAAAGGGCTGGTTATGTGATCAGATGCTTTCAGGTACAAGTGCTGCTTGCAGCTAGAAACATGCAAATTAGAAGCAGGAGTAGGCATTCAAGCCTGTTCCTCCATTCATCGCTGTACTCCCTCTACAGCAAGGACATCTTTCCTCAGATAAGGAGACCAAAAGTGCACACAATACTCCAGGTGTGGCCTCACCAATGCCCTATAAAATTGCATCCCTATCCCTATACTCAAATCTCTCGCAATGAAGGCCAACATACCAATTGCCTCCTTTACTGTCTGTTGTACCTATCCACTTACTTTCAGCGACTGATGCACAAGGACACCAAGGTCTCACTGAGTATCCACCTTTCTCAATTTACACCCATTCAAATAATTATCTTCCTATTATTGCTACCACAGCAAATAACCTTACATTTATCCACATTATACTGCATCTGCCCACATACTCAGCCTGTCCAAATCACACTGAAGCATCTCTGCATCCTCCTCACAGCTCACCCTCACACCCAACTTTGTATCAACTGCAAATTTGGAAATAATACATTCAGTTCCCTCTCCCAAATCATTAATATATAATGTGAACAGTTGGGGTCCTAGCACAGATCCCTGTGGAACTTGTCACTAACTGCCAATCAGAAATGACCCATTTATGCCAACTCTATGTTTCCTATCTGTTAACCAGCTTTCTATCCATCTCAAGACATTATCAAAGTATTGAGTAGAAGAGTTGGAATGTTATGGTGAGGCCGAATTTAGAGTATTATGTGCAGTTTTGGTCACCTAATTACAGTAAGGATATTAATAAGGTTGAAAGAGTGCAGAGAATGTTTACAAGGATTTTGCCGGGACTTGAGAAATTGAGTTAGAGAAAGGTTGAATAGGTTAGAACTTTATTCCCTGGAGCGTAGAAGAATGAGGGGAAATTTGATAGAGGTGTATAAAATTATGATGGGTATAGATAGAATGAATGCAAGCAGGCTTTTTCCACTGAGCTAGGGGGAGAAAAACTAGACATGGGTTTAGGGTGAAGGGGGAAAAGTTTAAAGGGAATATTAGGGGGGACTTCTTCACACAGAGAGTGGTGGGAGTGTGGAATGAGCTGCCAGATGAAGTGGTAAATGCAGGTTCACTTTTAACATTTAAGAAAAACTTGGACAGGTACATGGATGAGAGGGGTGTGGAGGGATATGGTCCAGGTGCAGGTCAGTGGGACTAGGCAGAAAAACGGTTTGGCACAGCCAAGAAGAGCCAAAAGGCCTGTTTTTGTACTGTAATGTTCCATGGTTCTATTACCTGCAATCCCATGTTCTTTAACTTTACACAGTAGTCTGTTACGTGAGACCTTGTCAAAAGCCTTCTGAAAGTCTAAATAAACCATATCCACTGATTCAACTCTACTAGTTACATCCTCAAAGAATTCCAACAAATTTGTCAAGTATGATTTCCTTTTTGTAAATCCATGCTGACTTTGTCTGATTATACCGTTGCATTTCAAACACTAAGTTATGAAATCCTTGATAATGGATTCTAGAACTTCCGCAGTACCGATGTCAGGCTCACTGGTCCATAGTTCCTTGTTTTCTCTAAACTTCCATTTTTGAATAGAGGGTTTACTTTAGCAACCCTCCAATCTGTAAGAACCAGTTCAGAGTCCAAAGAATTTTGGAAATAATCACCAATTGTTCTATTATTTCCAGGGCCACTCCCCTAAGTACTCTGGGCTGAGGCCCTAGAGATTTAGCCACCTTCAATCCCATCAATTTTCCCAAAACCATTTCTCTACTAATGCTGATTTCCTTCAGCTCCTCATTAAACTTGCTTCTCTCAAAACACAGTGCACAGGTCTGTGATTCCCCTGTGTGCATTCCTGCTCTATCAGAGAAATATCTCATGGGCTTTAAAGATTTTCCTTTAAAGTAAATGGTTGGAAATTTGCGTGGAGCTGTTCATGCTTTAGGCTGTAATGTTTCAGTGAGTGTGGCAGAAAGGCAGCAATTTTACGGCCATTGCAAAGGAGAAAATCACCAATGTAAAGGACGTTTTTATCCCATTTTCTTGGGGGTAAAATGAAGAACCAGGTTGAAAACAGCCTGCTGACTGGCTATTGCCTGTTTTAAGCTACTACCCTGTTTGAATTTAACCCCATTGACTCTTGGCCACTAACTGCCATTTTGTAGCTCAATCAAATGGCCCTTCAAATGATACTTAGCCATAAGTGAATGTGAACGACCTATTCCAACACAGGGCCATACCCCAACTGAGTCACCTGAGGTCCCTGTGTACCATTTCCAGCAGAATCTTGTTGATTGTGGTCAGAATTAGAATCAGTTGTTTTTTTTCAGGAGGTAGCAAGTAGCTTTTTTTGACCAAGCAACTTTTATGGATTCACTGGAATTTTGAAAGCTTAATCCATTAAAAATTACAAGAGAAAAGCCATGTTGAAAAGTTTAGAAAACTAAACTCTTCTGGCAGCCTGCTGCCGATTTCTGGAGATCAAATTGCTGACCAGATGGTACCTCAAGGAACTACCCCATATTATTTGAAGGAGTGTGACAGGGATTATGGCATAGTGGTCCAACTCCATGAAATTATCCCACTTCAAAGGACAATTAACATGTTATGATGTATACATTGACTTTCAGGTAGATACAAAGAACTTCAACGGAAAGTTGAATATAATCAAAGTTAGTCAGCATGGTTTTATTAAAGGTAAGTCATGCTTGACAAGTTTGCTCAAATTCTTTAAGGATGTAACAGGGAAAATAGATAGAGGGAAACCTGTAGATTTATGTGTTTAGATTTCCAAAAGGCATTTGACAAGGTGCCACATAAGAGGGTGGTGCATAAAGTAAAAGCCCATGGAATTAGAAGAAGTGTGTTAGCATGGATTGAAAACGGCCTGTCACGTAGAAAACAGAGTTGAAATAAATTGTCCTTTTCAGGATGGAAAGGTGTAACTAATGGAGTACCACAAGGATCAGTTCTTGGCCCGCAAATGTTCACTATTTACATAAATGACCTGGAGGAAGGAACAGAATGTAATGTTTCCAAATTTGCCTATGATATGAAGATTGGTGGAAGGCCAGGTTATGATCAGGATATTGTGATTCTTGAATATATAGATAGATTGGGTGATGAGGTGAAAACCTGGCAAATGGAGTTTAATGTAGGGAAATGTGAGGTTACGCGCTTTGACAGGAGGAATCAAAAGACAGATTATCTAAATGGAGAGAGACTGCAGGTGAGTGAAGTACAGAGAAATCTAGGTATTGTAGTACATGAATCACAGAAAGCTAGCAAGCAGGTCCAACAAGTAGTTAAGAAGGCAAATGGCATTTTGGCCTTTATTACAAAGGAATTGGAGTTTAAAAACAGGGAAGTTTTGTTGCAATTATACAGGGTGTTGGAGAGGCCTCACCTTGAATACTGTGTACAGTTTTGGCCCCCTTACCTTAGAAATTCTATAGTAACGTTGGAGACAGTCCAAAGGAGATCTACCAGACTTATTTCTGGGATGAGAGGGTTGTCCTATCAAGAGATGCTAAATAGTCTGGGTCTTTGTCTCTTGGAATTAAGAGTGAAGGGCTGACCTTATTCAAACATATAAGATCCTGAGAGTGCCTGAGGTAGGTGATGAGATACTTTCACTAGTGGGAGAGTCTTGAACAGTGACACTTAGCCATAAGATAAAGGGCCACACATTTAAAACTGAGGTATGTAGAAATTTCTTCTTGCAGAGGGTAGTGAATCTCTAGCATTCTGTACCCCAAAGGGTGGCAGAGGCTGGATCATTAGAGGCATTTAAAACGGAGGTGGATAAGTATTTGATAGCTTGAGGAAGAGGTGCCTATTGGAAATGGCACAGAAAAGGAGTTGAGGCTGGTATAGATCAGCATGATCCTATTAAATGGTGGGCAGCCTTGTAGGGCCTGGTGGCATGTTGCTGCTTCTATTTCTTGTGTGTGTGTTCAATTTACTACACAAATTTAATCTTATTTATCAGAGCCAATGCAAAAACAACCCTCCATTCCAGAAATTGTGGCAAAAATAAATTATATTTTGTTCAAGCATTTTGCATGTTCAAGATTATTATCTGGCCTAATTTAAATGCTTTTCCAACAATGTCTTTGTTTTGTTGCATTTGAATTTGTCACTCCAGCTAAGGAGTGCAGGTCAGTGGACTAGGCAAAAAATGGTTCGGCACCAACAAGAAGGGCCAAAAGGCCTGTTTCTGAGCTGTAATTTTCTATGGTTCTAGGATAGTGCTTTAAGAATATCTGTTCCAAACAGTTAAGGACAGGATCTGGCTCAGCCATAATGAAGGTTACCAACTCTGGTTGTACAGACCCTGGAGTTGACCATCCATCTTCATCAACCCTACATTCTTTCCATTGTCACTTAACCTGTTCATACTCGCAGCATGTGAATGGATTCTATTACTTGATTGGATAATTATTGGCAGTTGGTCAAACAGTGTTTTTTCCATGGTGAGTATTTTAAAAACTGAGAAATAAAGGTGTTCAGAAAAACTTAAAGACACCGATAAACATTACTTCTTTCATCCTCTATGATTTTTCTCCTGGGTTGCTCATAGCCATGACCTGGAGATTAATCTGTGATTCCTGGAGACTCTTGGGCAATCCTGGAGGGGTTGGCAACCCTCACTTTAACACAAGCTCTGCAGACTTATAGGTGACAAATCATTATTGATATGATATGCCAGAAGGCTGCTGATGCCTGTAGAACTGTATCCCAGTAACATCCCGTGCAGTGAGACAAGGACTGGGTTGCATAACAAGTCTTGGCTCTCTAATGATATGGGTGAACTTTAAGCAAATGGAATGAGTGAACCAGCTTATCTCTCCACCAACAAACCACTCACTCGGAAATGCTACTGAAGGGTTCAAAAGATTACAGAAGGAAGCTTCATAAAAAACAGTACAGTATCAGTGTGATGACGGAAGCCAGGCTGAAAGAGCTGTGTTAAGGAGTTCTGAGAAATACCAGCAGATAAAGCTTGTGCCAGGTGTCAACTAGCTCCACAAATATATCAAGGTTTGTTTTCATTTGATTCTCTTCTGTTCCAAGTGACCCTGTCATGTTTACACAGAAAACAGCCTCAAACATTGTGTGGGTACTAACAGTGTAGCCGTTAATGGTTTATTATTTGAATTTGGCATCTGGCCACTTTTGATAAAGCTGACCGATTGCACAAAGGCAAGTTGCCATGGCTGCAATAAGAGAAAATGTTATGGTGAAATTCTGATACTGTACTCAGCAATTCCATCAATAATTCTCAGTTCAGCTGCTTGTTGACTAACATTGCTGTGGTGGTTATGGAAGACAAGATGATGCTGAACTCCTCAGGAAAATCATACCCAACTCAGTCAGAACAATTTGCTACTTTTAAAATAAATGAGAGGAGAAAAAATTTAGCTATTTTCTTTAAACAGAAACTGAAAGACAACTTAATTTATTAACAGAGCTCAGAAGTTACTGATTTTAAAAAAAAGATAATGTTGCTATCATCCCAGGTGACCATAAGCTGCTCTCTCCTTTGAGGGGAAAGCTGACTGGTGGAGATTTAGCCAAGAATCACCACACCTTTGCAAATAACCTCAGCCAGTACAGGAATTGAACCCGTGATGTTGGGATTACTCTGCATCATGAACCAGTCATCAAGCTAACCGATTCCCTTACAGTTAAAAATTGACCTTGCATTGAGAGATTTGGTTTATTTGTTAGTTTTGTATTTTCTAGTTCTGAAGAGGCTGCTCCAGGTGGAATCTTGTTTTGTGGATCCCTGGTTATGCTTCAGTTCCTTGGGTCCGGTATTGATCTTTATCTGTAATACTGTAGCATATAATATACAACCCTAATCCCAGCAAACGCATATATTCTTCTCCAGATGGGTCCAGCGTTGCTGAGAATGTTTGGAGAAGTTTAACCACTTACTCTTCTCTTCTCCCTGGACTTCCTGAAGTCACATCTAATGCCCAGATTTTCAGTTTTGGGATTTATAATTAGGATGCATTCTGTTCAGTGACATTAGTAACTTCATACATTCAGCTGAATGTAATTAGATATTAAATATGAATATTTACATAGATTACATTAAATATACAGAAACAGGCCCATCAATCCATCCTGGCACTTATGCTCCACTCGAGCCACTTCCCATCCTTCCTTATCTATTTCTATCAGCATTATCCTCTATTCCCCTCTCCCTCATGCTTGTTTAGCTTTCCCTTAAGCAAATTTGGACAATTCACCTTTGCTACTCCCTGTTGCAACAAGCTCCATAGTCTTATCACTCTATGGTAAAGAAGATTTTTCTGAATTTCCTATTTGATTTCTTGTCACTGTCTTATATTTATGGCCTCTCCTATTGCTTTTCCCCTCAAGTGGAAACATCTGTCCACTCTTTCACCATTTGAAATGTCTCGATTCAACAGAAAAGAGACCCACCTGTTCATTCTTCCCTAAAAGATATAATCTCACAGTTTTTGTTTTCATCCTTATGAATCATTTTTTGCATCTGCCTCAGTGCCTTTATATCATTTTTATGATATGGTGGCCATAGCTGTGTAGTGTGCTCCAAGTGTGGTCTTGCCAGGTTTTGATACAAGTTTAACATATTTGTCTAGAAGTAAACCCTCATGTATGATTTTCTTTTGTTATGGCCTTATTGACCTATGTCACCATTTGTAGTGGTTTATATCTTCATACCCTGAGATCTCTTTGTTCCTCTACACCATTTTGATTCTTGTTTTCTCAGTAATATATGATCTCCCTATTTTTCTGACCAAAGTGTCTACAGCACCAATTTTGTCTAAAGTATGCAGGTCAGACATGAACTTCAACAACTCAACCCAGTAATGTCACCAATGTAGTTTCTCCATTGCTAAATGGAAAGAGCCCACGTTGTATTAAACTTTGCAGAACTGAAGGTCCTGGGTCCAATCCCTGACCTCCGCATTCCTGAACTGAGAAGGGGCAACATTAGCCAGAGTACCTCTCATATCCAAGGAAAATGCAGATGTTAGGCGACAAGAAAATGAAGTCAGATTATTATGCCACTTGCATTTAAACAGCTGCCAATGCTCAGGGACAAAGCTACAATGGAAGATTGTCTGGGGCAAGGTGACAGAGATCAGAACTGCTTGCAAAATTGCATCTCATGCTGAGTCAGTATCTTCAATCAGAGGAGAGAAAATTTGAAAACACAGAATTATTTTTGGAGCGGAAAAAATATTTTGCCAATTAAGCAGTACAGTAAATTTAATTTGCAACATCGTATTTTATGTTGCAATTTCAGTTAAGTTGATTGAAACAGATGGAAAACTAAAATTGGAACGTATTAGTCATAATATTTTGGGTTAGCTTTCTGGTTGAGTTTTAGTGCCTGTAAGCTTTGTATAAATCATTGCCAATATGCATCAAATACATGTGTTTTTTAAAGTTGACATCTTTACTTTATAATCAATGGTATGCAAAGAGGTGAGACTCAGAGGAACAGCCATGCAGGGAATCCGATTGGGATGTGAAATGTAGTTTATGTCGGTGTTGGATCCCGTCTTGCTTAGAGGAAGCACACATGCACGAAGTGTTGGAAAATCGAGTCTCTGCAGTAGACGATCACTGTGTTCAAGCAGTAAGTAGGCAAATTTCGTAACATCGGCTAGAATGCAATCTTCGAAGAGACAGGGTTGGGTTATAATTGCCTCGGAAACCAGAGAAGAAGGCAGTTACACCGGAGCTGGAAACTTATTTAATCATTTGCCACCTTGATCAGGCTGACTACAACTTCAAATTATAGCTGATAAAAATACTTGCCCAAGCCAGCAGAGTCTTCTTTTAATATGTTGATCTAACTCAATGAAGTGCCATTTTTATCTGAAGCTGGAGTGAGACAAGGTCCATGTAAAATAAGGATTCTTGAAAAGGCATTAAAAATGCAAAGTGCTGGACTTCTAATGCAGTATAATTCTGTCAAGATAATGGTACCCAGCCAGTTATGCCCCATCAGACACTCAGAACCCCCTGTGAAGGATTAAATAACCTCATGCCTTATTGGTTTCTACTATCTAAAAATGTCAAGATGTTTCTGAGATCAAAGATCCAAAAACTGATTAGTTGATCTACAACAACGACTGAAAGGCATGTTAATCGAATACCTTCCTAGGAATATACAAACAGGAGGTTTAAGAACTGGTCTTGCAAAACCAGAAAGAGAGCAAGTCAGGTGGAAAAGAACTGTTTAAAAAAAGCATTGAGCAATCCAGCAAAGTGCAGTAACTGAACATTAATTGAACTTCAGGAAACCACCTCACCTCAAACAGCTACAATGTTCAACAAAAATATGCTTCATGGACAAGCAAAAGGATTTAATCATATATTCTATTAACTTTTAATTTGGTTCTCATTTTCTTACTTCTGATCTGTGTGTGTGTGTTGTTACATCTGTAATGGGGGGGACGGGATGCTCTCCGCAGTGTATTTCTTGTAGTCGGAGGCTGCACGCCATTCACCGGTGGTTGGTTTTTCTGGTCCTGTCGCTTTCAATAGGAGTTTTCATTGATTACACCCCACACCATCGGGAAACCCACAGCAGAAGTACACCATCAATGGGGCCAGATGATCCAGCTAGCCTGAATAGCTGGAAAATTGTGGCCTTTTTTTGTGGGTTTAGTAACTAATAAATTTACTCTTTCTTTGAGTCAAGAAAACTTGGTTTGTTTGCTTCTTATTATGAAATAAAGAGATTTGGATTGAAAAAGGCATTCATGGGGAAAAATATCTTCAACGCCTTTGTTGCGACCAACTGAGGGAGCTGAAATAAAAGGGAGGCAGTTCACTCCTCCTCAACAGTCATAATAATACATTGAAACTTCTAATCTCCCTTAACCTGACCTGTGCAAGCACAGAGAGATTAGGGAATTAAAGATATACTTTCATTGTTTTTACACATTATACTGGAAGCAAGAACATGAATGCACTTGATAAGAATATGGAAACAATGGAGAAAGCAAACTGTGGAAAAATAATTAGTTCTGAAAATGATTAGCAGCCGAAAGTGGATAGCCCTTGGGTTCTGATGACATGTGGCTTAGTCTTTTGCAAGAAGTCAGAGAAGAGATAACAGAAGCCATAATCTTTCAGCCTTCTTTGTATAATACCTTGGATCAAGAAGGAAAAAATGTTACACTGTATCTATAGACCAATTAACCTAATAAAATTTTGGAAAAGTTCCTGAGGGAAAATTAGTAAGTGTTTAAAGATGTATCAGATAAGTGAGGACAGTATGCTTGGATTTCTTAAAGGCAGGTTATGTTTGACAAATATCATCATTTTTTAAAAAAAGTAATGATAGGAAAGATAGGGGGAGGTGATGGCCAAATTGCATTATCGCTAGACTATTAATCCAAAAACTCAGCTAACACTCTGTGGAACCAGATTTGAATCCCGCCACGGCAGATGATGGAATTTGAATTCAGTAAAAAGTATCCAGAATTAAGAATCTACCGATGACCATGGAACCATTGTCAATTGTAGAAAAACCCATCTTGTTCACTAATGTCCCTTTCAGAAAGGAAATCTGCCATTCTTATCTGGTCTGGTTTTCATATGACTCCAGAGCCAATGTAATGTGGTTGACTCTCAACTGCCCTCTGAACAAGAGCAACTAGGGATGGGCAATAAATGCTGGCCAGCCAGTGATACCCAGGTTCCACAAGTAAATAAAAAAAAGTAATCCAGTGGATTTAGGATTTTCAGCAGATGTTCAATAATGTATTTTGCCAGAGCTTGTTAGAAATCTTTAGGAATGTGGTATAAAAGAAAGTAACAGCATGGGTAGAAAGTTGATAGGTAAGAAATGTGGCATTGAGAAAGATAGATATTACTCAGATTGGAGAAAGGCCGGAAATGGAATATCCCAGGGGTCAGTGCTAGCTCCACTTTTGTTCTCTGTACGCAATGATGGTTTTTGAATGTATTGAAAGGCAATATAATCTCAACATTTGCTGAAGAGACAAATGTACAAAGTTTTGCAAAGAGTTAGGAAGACTGAAAAGTCTTCACAGGCATAGGTGAATGCTAAATATGCTAAATATGATTTAATGTAGGTAAGTATAAAATTATGCATTTTGGAAAGAAAAGCAAGGACTGAGAGAATGATATTTTCTGAAAAAAAATGTCCAGCTGGCCAAACCAAATGCAAGAATTGAAGCCATATTCCCATTCCCTGCTCTGTCTGGTCCCACTTCTACCTTCTTTGAAAGTTGGTAAGAGGTGACAATACCTATGTACCAGCAGCGTCTGCCAATGATTCCAGATTCATAGTGTTACAAATTCTAACAGCATCTAACGGAGCTTAGTGTGATTATATACGTTAAATATCTGCATAGCTAAGGCTCAAATTTGCATCAGGATGAGAGGCTAGTGGTCATAAAGAAAATAGTGGAATGCCTGAAAATCTGAAGCCCTTTCCCTGGACACAGCACTTCCTGTTCTTGCAGAGGCAGGATTGGGGGTAGAACATAGATTTTGCATACATGGTTTATGGTGGGGAGCTGGCCATTGAAATCATCAGCTGCCTCCATTCAAGTGGAATTTAGTTAAGCCAGGACTGTGAAACACAAGAGAATGCAAATTACACTGGTCTGAAATTGATGGATTTGTTTGTACAGTCAGGGTTTGTTTGGACAGTCAGGACACCCTTTTGGATCTGGTCCCAGGACACTGATGGGGAAGAGAAAGTGCCCTTTGGTTGAGATCAAGTGCCCTTTGGAATTTTAAAACTAGACATAAATGGCTGCAAAAAGTGCCTAAACTCATCAACTGTCAAGTTCATTGGAACTGTCAACAGACCAGTCAAAATCAACTGTCAAAATGGTCAGAAGCATTTGTCAAAGAAAACTGTCAAATTGTCATGGTATTTCAAAGTCTTTCCCCTTAAAATCTTCGAAAAACATATCTGGAGTGTTGCAAACAAAGGTTGCTTGCTATCTCGCTCCATCTGTTGCTGTGAACCTGAAGGCTTCCATTAATGAATTGGTGCTGCGTGACTGATTTCACAACTATAAAAGGTAAGATAGCATGACAGGTGTAAGAGCAAAGGGTGGGGTGGGGCATGGGTTTGCATCAGGTGGCATAGGGTTATAAAGGGCCATGGGAGTGGGTGGGGGCATAGGTTGGCATGGAGGGTATGAGGAGTTGAGGGGGCATGAGGTGGCATGATTTTGCATGTGGCAACCCATGGGGCATGGGGATTGTGTGGGGAGGAGTTGAAGGGGTGAGGGCTAGAGGGATGTTACATGTTTTAATCTTTAGTTTTAAGCTTTGGACACAGTGCTAGCATCCAGGCTTTCTGCCCAGCCTACCCCTGCATTTGTCATCCTCATCAGTTCTTTCTTTTCACCCACTTCAACCTTCTAATCCAGCCTGCTCCCCTTCCCTGGGATCTAAAATCCGACATCCAGATGAATGGAGCTGGGGTTTCTCCGTCTTTGTGCACCTGAGCTTGGAGAGAAAATCTGGGCCTTTGAAGTGCGTGGGCTATACTTGAACAAGGGATTATCAGGCTACAATTCTAATATTTAAGGAATTGTAGAATTCCCTAAATGAGCCATCCAGCCATTCGAGTCTGCTCTGACTCTGACAGAGCATCTCACCCAGGCCCGATCCCTGAAACTTTATTTATTTAACTCACTAGTCCCTCTAAACCATACATTTTGGGACACTAACAGGCAATTTAGCATGGCCAATGTACCTAACCTGAACATCTTAAGACTATGGGAAGAATCCCATGCACAGGCAGGGAGAATGCGCAAACTCCACACTGACAGTCACCCAAGGTCGGAATTGAACCTGGGTTCCTGGCACTGTGAGGCAGCAGTGCTAACCACTGTGCCACCATGCTGCCCTAATTTTAGAAGCTTTAGAATAATTTTTAATGTCACCTGAGTGAACCCTGATCACTGCCATAAACTTCTGACCTCATCCAGGTTAGGATTCTCCAGTGCTGCTGCAGTGGAGTTTTGGCTGAGTGCCAAATTCTCCATTCTCGCTGGCAGTGGGACTACTACAGATGAGCTTGGAGAATCCTGCCCACATCTTTCTTTTAGGGGTAGGAAATTCCTTATTTGACTACTGCATCCTGATAACCTGGACATGTGAAGGAGATCAAGATATTCTATCTAAAAGCTGAGATGCACAGACTACAACTGATTATTGTCCTAAGAATTTGTACGTTTATGTTACTTGCTGCTGATACATCAATGTCTAAACAATAGCATTCATGATGAAAAAGAAAGAAAACCCTCTGGTCAATCTCTCAGTGTTTTTTAAGTTAGCTGATCTCAGGTAGGACACTGATTGTGATGCCAAAGTTGTTTCCATTACCGCTGGGCAAGAAGAAGAGGGAAATCTTTTCTCAGCCCCCAATCTGACCCCTTTACAGACACAGAATCATAGAAACCGTACAGTGCAGAAGGAGATCTTTCAAGCCATCGGGTCTACACTGACCACAATCCCACCCAGGCCCTATCCACATAACCCCATGCATTTACCCTAGCTAGTTCCCCTGACACTAAGGGGCAATTTAGCATGGCCAATGCACCTAACCCGCACATCTTTGGTCTGTGGGAGGAAACTGAAGCATCTGGAGGAAACCCTTGCAGGCACGGGGAGAATGTGCAAACTCCACACAGTGACCCAAGCCGGGAATCGAACCCAGGTCCTTGGCACTATGAGGAAGTAGTGCTAACCACTGTGCCACGGTGCCACCCTGGTGGGATGTCTGATAAGGAAAGATTTTATTTAGTTGTGATGCTCTCTGTGGTTAAACTGTTCACCACCACTCGCTATTTAGATTCATCCACTGGAGAAAAACTTTGAAAGATGTTGTTGAAGAACTGCTAGTCCTATACGATATTCGTCTTGCAAGAGTCAGTCCTTCCATCAGGGGAGGGGTGGGAGCTCCAGAAACGAGTAAAAAAAGGGAAAGAGTCAGTAAGACTGGCAGTTATCCACTTGCATATTGTTTCTGGGCTCAAGTACAAATGATTCCTATCTGAACAAAGTCTCCAGTTCACAGATAAAGTCAACTTGGATTTGATCCCAGAAAAGATCAGGTCCAAGTGGGCAGTGAGAGCACAGGACGAACCAAAAGCAGTGTTTTAAGTGCTTTTGTTTGGAACTGTCACTGATACATCATAATGATTTACTGGCCAGTAATGCGATGATAGGCTGTTCCTATCACTCCTGCTGGCTAATAGCTTTAACCCACTGAGGGCCATAGTAACATATAAAATGATTCAGAATCTAAAAGTGTTGCACAAAAAAACACACAATAAATTAGGAAAGTGTGCCTGTCCCTTGCACAAGAGCCAATTTTAATTGGGTTTAATTTGATGCTTTAACTGTAAATTGAGGTCAGTGATGGCCTCAAAATGAGCCGTAAGCTTACCAATCTCTTAACGTCAGCATTCTGATTTCTTCCATTTTCAAAGAAAGCAGATTCCCTGCTTTGAGGTCCTGTGGTGCAGTGGATAACATTCCTGTATCTCTGAGACAGGAGTCCCAAGTTTGAGCCCCATTTCATGACCTGATGGCCAAAGGAGGTGTTCTCGTGGCTTGACCAAGAAGGCTGATTGTCAACCTCTAAATCCTTCCAATACATTCATGGCAGGCAGTATAAGAGCAGGAGAGTTTTTGGCTCACCAGAATAGTGTGACAGTTGCAGCACACGAGCATTAGCACAAGTTCTTGACATAGGCTCCATGGCAGCTGTACTCCTTGCTTTGAGAGGCTGCAAGAGACTTGATGGTTCAGGTCGGTGCATTCAGACTGTGGCCAAACAGGTTGATTATCAGCTTGCAAATCCTTCCAACACATTCTATGGCAGGCACTAAGATGGGAGAGATTCCCGATAGTTCATCTCATCAAAAGAAAGTTGGAGCCTCCACCATAGCTCCAGACCACAGCATGCATATAAAAGTACATGTCACTGTCGCAACGCAGGCTCCCTGAGTGATATGTAATACACTACCACCACTCCCTGTTTTGGTCATACGTCCCTTTTAATACACAAATCATGGCCCCATGATGTACATTTACCATTTTGCAATGGAACTGAGCCCACGATGGGCTATACACTCCCTGACTAGTTTTACCGACAATACAATAAAAGTCCTACTAAGTTGTGTTAGTTACTTTTGTGGAGCCAAGAAGAGCAGCTGGGATGCTCAATAAAAGTCTGACCTGATAAGGATGATCTGGGCCGCTACCCCCTAAAGACTAGGATCATAAAGCAAGTCCAAATAGAGTCACAGAGCCATAGAGGTCTACAGCACAGAAAAAGGCCATTTGGCTCATAACACCTCTGCCAGTCAAAAATAGCCACCTAACTATTCTAATCCCATTTTCCAGCTCTTGGCCCATAGCTTTCTATGACTTGGCATTGCAAGTGCACATCTACATACTAATTATGAGGGTCTCTGCCTCTGTCACCCTTTCAGGCAGAAAGTTCCGATCCTCACCAGCCTCTGGGGGAAAATGTTTTTCCTCACATCCCCACTAAATCCCCTCTGCCTTACCTTCAATCTATGCCCACCCCACCCTACACCCCCCACCCCACCCCCCCATCCCCCCAACCCACCCCCCCAGCCCCCCACCCCGCCCCACCCCCCACCCCCCCATCCCACCCCACCCCCCCCACCCCACCCCAACCCCCCCACTCTCTTCTGCTCCAAGGAAAACAAGTATCATCCGTGAACATACTGATCAACCCTCTTACATTCAAGTCTAAATCATTTATACAAACCACAAGCAGCAAGGGCCCCAATACTGATCTGTGTAGAATCCCACTGGACACAAACTCCCAGTCAGAAAAACACCCCTCACCATCACCCTCTGCTCCCTGCCACTCAGCCAGTTCTGGATCCAATTTGCCAAATTTCCTCGGATCCCATGGGCTCTTACTCTCAGTCTCCCATGCGGGACCTTGTCAAAAGCCTTGCTGAAGTCCAAGCAGACTACATCAAATATATTGCCCTCATTTAGGGACCTAGTCACTGGGAATGACCAGCAGATTATCAAAATAAACTCATTGGCATCTTTCATGTGGGTGAATCCCATCTGAAAGATGCTACCAACGCTATTGGGAACATTGCTGTTTTCCCACCGGAGTGGGCGCTTACGGGAATTTCACAGTAACTTCTTCGCAGTGTTAATGTAAGCCTTACTTGTGACTAATAAATAAACTTTATTTTAGCTTCAAAATGGGAGAGTTCGGCCCTTAAAGTTCTTTGATTAGCTTTGTTCACACGACAACTTAATGCCATTCAATGGTCAGGTGGACATGCAGTGACCTGTTTATGGAGCGCATGACAGAGCGGCACAGTTTGGACCTTTGGCCATTGCTCCTTATCAGAAGTTGCTCCACTATTTACATATTAATAACAAGTACCATATGCCTCAGTGTTATTTTGATAGCAAAATCCAGTTGCGGAAATATAAAACGCTTCATCTCCAATCAGTTTAAAGTATTGATTTGTTAAAATTAACCAACCAAATTCTGAGACTCATTTATTGTAATCATCAAGGTCTGTTTTTAACCTTTATTGATTGTTGGGGTTAGAACAGTGAAGCTTTGCTGGTTAATTCTATGAAGGCCACAGGGAGCTGAAGGACATTTGTCTAGCGTCAAGTCACATATGTGTGATTATTGTTAACATCTGTAATTATAATCTGCTAGTTGCAGACTCTGCCACCAGTTTGTTTATATTGTAAAAAAGGGCAATAGCCTATCCAGAATTAGCGTTTAAATATTTAAATGTAAACAACTAATAGTAGAGATCCTTATCTTAGGGCAGTCCCAATTTGGTCTAATTGATCCAGTGCATATCTATATCCACACAGAGCAAAGTAGTTTGGAATGTTCTTGCTGAATAAGTCACGGGGAGAAAGGTAAAACACTTAGCTCTCCCAACCAAAGAATTTGATGAGGACAATTCACTGGTAATGAGATGCATATAAATTGCACCCACAGAATGGAAAAGCAGCAACAAGGCAAAACTATTTTTCTCAGACATTTGATTATTGAACTTTTTCTAATGATTCACTGCTGTGAGCTTAAAAGGCCAATTCTGCTGAATAGGGTATTACTCTGGTGAGGAAAACCGCCTCCAAGACCACTGTCTTTATTTCTTTTCCAGTATTTACCATGTTATTCCTTCCAGCTGTACCTTCTGTACTTTAAAGCATTTGCTTTTAATAAGTATTGGGCTTTTTTTTTCCCTTGTCAGTATGTTTTTGTAGTTAACAAGGCAAAGAATGTCAACGTGGAGTAAACAACATTCCCCTACTTCTGGCACCAAATGTGTCAATGTCAAACCATTGCAGGTCAAGTTAGATGCAAGGTTCCCACCATCCTGCACCAGCAATTCTTCTCTTAACTCCAATCTTTGAGAAATATTTACTGGTGCTGTGGATTGCTTCTCTCTCCGCACCAGCCATTCTGATTGCCTCACTGACTGAACAAAACTGAAAATTTAATGCCACTTGTGAAGACTTGTTGACAGTTTTGTGATGTTAATTCACATCCACTAAAAACTGAATAGACACTAATTGCTTAAAGGTATTAAATTAATACGAGTCTGTCTATCAATGGGTTTACATGTGTATTTATGGTAACTGCTTCAGTTTTACTGCACTGAACCTGTTTACTCACTACTGGCCTTTGTCGTCCTGATTCATCGCTGTTCTAGTTTTGCTCTTCTAAGTATTGATTATATCGCAAAATCTAGCATCAATTGGTTTTGGTATTTGTTCCCCTTCTAATTGCAAGTGTCTTCTGCTGTGCGACAAAAAGGGTAAACTGGAAAAATTAGTAACAAGCAGAACTGTTTATCAATCAATAAAATTTGTCAACTTAGCACTTCATTATACATGATGTGTAATTGGAAGCTACGTCAATTCTCAGTACAGGCACTTTGGAAATAAGTGATTGGACCTTCCAGCAGAAACTTTAGGTAGGCCCAATGTTTGATTTACGAATACTACTTTCTGGACAATTGAATGAGCCCAATGTTTTGAAGATACCCAGCAATAATGAAACATTCAGGGCAAACAGTCATAAATGATTTAAGCAACACGGAAATTGGAAGAGAAATGATATAAAAATACCCTTCTACCTATCCACCATCAAAATGAATTGACCCTTAACCTTTTTTAATCAAGGAGTTGAACTTTCATGCAAGCGTTTTTTTAAGTACTATTTATTTTGTTATTGTTGTTGGTTTTCATGGGAGTGCAAACAAAATAGGTGAACTGCAAACTGGGCCATATATTAAAAGCTCAATTTTTGAAGCAAGAAAAGACAGCAGAAGTGGAGCTGGTCTTGAGACTACCATTATCATATTAACAAGGCCAAATTAGTGACAGTGGCAAGTAAAATGACAACCTGTTAAAACCATTGAGGTGAGTGTCTGCTTATAATAGTGGAGTCTACAAAATGAGGCTACATTTATTTTCACAAGAAAATGATCATTACTGAAATATGTGTACTTAAGTTAAGGGTGAGGAGAATGCACATAACTCCAGATCCCCCTCGAAATTCATCAAAGTACAGATTTCGGCTCCAATTTCTTGACACCAGTACCTTTCTTCATGCTAATTGTGAAGGAGATTTGTACTAGGGAGTCTTGCACAGAATGCAAAATGGGGAAATAACTAAATCAATTTTGCTGAATACACTTCTGATTAGCACTGCTGCCTTGCAACACCATGGATCTGGGTTCAATTTCCGGCATGGATTGCTGTCTGTGTGGAGTATGCACATTCTCCCCATGTCTGCATGGGTTTCCTCCGGGTGCTCCAGTTTCCTCCTCTGAAAGATGTGCTGGTTAGGTGCATTGACCATGCTAAATTCTCCCTCAGTGTACCCAAACAGGTGCCGGAGTGTCGCGACTAGGGGATTTTCACAGTAACTTCATTGCAGTGTTAATGTAAGCCTCCTTGTGACACTAATAAATACGCTTTAAAAAATTTCACTAAGGGTACATTTAAAAACAAAACAAAATTGTCGGACATTTTACGCTGGAAAGAGAATTTTAGACTCAGTGCTGATTGTTTAGTAATCGTTTGTGCTGTGAAATTGTATTTAGTTGCTATAAATACTTTTTGCTATGGATATTTGCCTCTATGGGGTTTTATAAAGATGTTTATTGAGTTAAAAATTTTGTCAGTATACACTTTAATGAAATGTTTCACCTGAATAAATCATGATTAAAACAAATGGTTAAAAATATTGGCTTCTCATTAGCTATTTTAGAGCCAGTGGACAAGAGATTATTTTTAAACCATTCATTTTTAATTACTGTTAGGATCTCTCAGGTTTTTTAAACCCAAGTTTCTTGATTATTTGCTTTCAAGTTACACAATGCCCTATTCTATAGGTTTCAAAAGATCTTTCTGCTTTGGTTTCTTAGTAACAACAACAAATATGAAAGGAGGCTATTCAGCCCATCATGTCCACGTCAGCTTCCTGCAGGAGCAGCTAACCTGCCCTTTTACTTTAGCATTGCAATTTTTCTCTCTTCTGCTCACTAGCCAATTCTCTGACAAGGCACAATTTCTCCCGGGGCTGGTGGTCCAAGCAGAGAAATTTCCTAACTCTCAATCCTGCCTCAAGGATGGAAATGTATTCAGTGAAAGCAGCAGGACATTATGGCAATTTTAAAGGCTGGACCATACCTAAATGCTGCCAGTCCAAATCCTGCTTAGAACAAGTGAGAACGAAACACAAAGCAGCAGGTTTAGCAGAAATCAGGCACCTGTAGGCTGCAGAGTAATGTGGTGAGAAGAGGATGGTGCTGGAAGGTAGGTCCAATTAATTAAGGGCAGGGGAGGCATGATCTTCCTGTTGGGACACGAGGGAGAACCCTTGCTGCTCCTTGCCTCACAGCAGAAACATTTTGATTTACCTGCTGAACGTCTTCATCCTTCCCATCAGTTGCTGACTTACTTCAGTCATGTGAGAGGTCAAGGGCTGCTTCACTTACGCCCAGGATACAATATCATTGGTGTTCCATTGATAGAATGGGACCCTGATTTACATCAATTCGTTCGGCACCTGTGAACTTTAGGCAGTGCCTCATTCTGTTTACTAATATTGGAGACAGATCTGGGCAGGTAAGTATTCTGCTTTCTTATAACTACCCAAGACAGACGAAATTAAAATTACCTGATGTGTAGTGACATTGGGGTAACTCTATGCTGTTTTTTGTGGAAGTTTGAGGATTTTATTCACAACCCGGTGTGGGATGGCATGGTGGCACTGTGGTTAGCATTACTATCTCACAGTGCCAGAGACCCAGGTTCAATTCCCAGCTTTGGTCATTGTCTGTGCGGAGTCTACACGTTCCCCTGTGACTGTGTGTGTTTCCTCCTAAAGTCTGAAAGACATACTGGTTAGGTGCATTGGTCATGCTAAATTCTCCCACAGTGTACCCAAACAGGCGCCAGAGTCTGGCGACTACGGGATTTTCCCAGCAACTTCATCGCAGTGCCAATGTAAGCATACTTGTGACAATAATAAGTCAATAAATAAACTTAAACTTAATGCCTAACCTTAGTTTATGCTGCATGACTTATGGAAGAAATACATTTGCACAGTTACAGCTGGAAAAAGTGATAAAATTTACCTCAATGTGGTCTATGGTAAAAAAGAATTCTTGCAATTACTTTACTACTCTCCTGCAGCTTCCTGCAGCTTCATTACAATGTAATGAAAGCCTACTTTTGACACGAATAAATAAACTTTTAAAAAACTTTCAAGCTTCATAGAATTACCATAAGAGGGAAGTGAATGAGAAAGATTCATCCCCCCAGTTCACTACTCTGTGTTCGTTAACGAGGAATACAAACAGGTCAATCGCATTTTGAGTCAGGGATGTAAGCTGAATTTCTCCACCAGGGTACTAATATCAGTTCAATTATTATGGGACGAGAATTAGCAGGAAATAAAAAGCAGAAGGAAAGTTGTCCCAGGGCAACTATCACAAAAATCCAATTATGACTAGTTAATTAGTTCAGAAAGAAATTGTCCCACCCTCTTGGCCAAAGAATCTACAAGACAAATAAAACTGATCTAAGTGAGGTGAGAGAAAGATGTTATTGATCAATAATGGTAGGAATTTAGATGCAAGGGGCCAGATTTCAATAATGAAATGCCTCACTGGAAATGTAGAAACTTTAGGCAGGTTGAGGTTTACTCTGTTTTAATGATCATTCATGTGACATCCTGAGATTTCGAAAATTGATTGCATCAAATTTTTACAGTACCACATTTTTATTATGAAACTGCAGCTGTGTTGAACTTCAATGGATGTTACGCTTCAATAGAAACAATTACTTAAAGCTGTGCATTTTGTTGGAAATAAATGATCAGCTCTGAGGAATGACTCTGATTTGCCCAGAAACCTCCAGCTAACAAACTGTTTAACATTATTTGAAAGCTTGAAACAAGCTTCATACAGAGGCATTGCGTCCTAACTTGAAAAATCAATATGTAGATTCTTTGGCATAACTATTCAGATCTGTGATGCATGCAAAATATGTTTGGTTTACAGCAAGTCTGTACATGTGATGTGTGTCACTTAACATAATCGGATACTGCATTTATAAAGCAAAACCATTTGAACTGGGAGTAAGCCAGTTATGAGCCGATTTGAGAAGCTCTGTAATTGCTTTCAGTGTCTCATAAGCACAAACTGGTTACCAAGTAACCCTATAGCTTGCCCTATTTCTTCACCCCGCCCACAATGGAACCAATGGCCAACTCCCACTGTCTGGGTTCATAGGTGAAGAAGAGTACCAGATTGTAGTTGGTACCAATATCCTTAATAAGCAAGGAAAAACATTGGATCACAGGTGAAGAGGAATTAGCTCCAGAATACATTATGTTCCTGATGCTGTGGTTAAGATTGTCCTACATTTGATCTTAAGATGGCATCCAGTTTTAGACCAGTTTGCCTATAGATGTCAAAAAAAGGTATCAAACATAAAGGGAATAATATCAGGAATACATGCTGCTGGTTAACGACTTCAGCATCTGGCAATGTGGACCAATAAATGACTGCTCAAGTGTCTAACTGTTACATGAAATAACTTGCCCTTTATTTCTGCGGTTCATAATGCAAATACATTGATTTTTGAAGTTGCATTACTGGGGAGAGGGTTAAAAGAAATTGCATGTGTTAACAATAACCTGAGTAGTAATGCTGATGGAGTTTAAACTATTAGTCTCTTAATCCCAGGAAGATATTAGGAATCTCAAGTTTTGTAAATGGTTATACATTAAACTGCCTATTTAATTCAAAGATGGAATGAAGTTGGTTTCCTGAGGATAGCCTTGTTAGCATTTCTACCTGGATGGAAGGCTCCACATTGCCATGGAGAGGGGCTTTGAGAGGGAAAGAGTCCATAGGAAGCCATTATAAAATTGCATAGGAAGCCATTATAAGATTTTCCTTGTAGACATAGGTAGTCTCCAAGATTCTGAGGGAGAGAGGGCACATGCAGACAGATAGAGGCATCAGCTATGATCCACCACACAGAATATACATAGGAATTTGTGCTCAGATTGAAGAGACTAAATTTGTCTACATTTAAATAAGTCTGGAAGATTCACCTAGCTTTGGCTAGAGGGAAATAACTATAATTTATCCCCCAACATGAAAACCAATTCTGGGATTAGGAGTTACAAACTGCAAAATGACAAAAAAAAGATACAGGCCTTAAAAAACTAAGAAGCATCTTTGATTGGTTCCTAGAGGATCAAATGTCCAGTTAAGGGATAATGTATAACTGTGGAGGATTTTGGGTCATTTTCAAAGATAATGGAAACTCTTCTGTAGTTTATAAGTTGTCTACTGAAATAGTTTGGTTAATGTTGCTTTTTGTTTTTCTTACAATGGAAGTTTTAAAGCTTGAAATCTTGTTAATCCTTTTGGTCAATGACTGGAAGTTTGAATTTCCCTTTAAAAAGCTATCAGCCTCTATGGTGATCATAAGAATATATCGTGTGGCACAATCTACAGATCCGATATTAACAGCATTAACTTTTGGCTTCCGATGACTTAGAAAGATCTGTGCAATCAGAAAATCACATAGTTGGCTTATATGGGTGAGTTGAGTGGTTGACTGCAACTGAAGGTAGTATTTATATTAGTACTGCAGTCCGGCTGCCTCTGCAGGTGGTTTTTGGTACCTCCAGAAGCAGCAGCACTGCCTTATTTACCTTTCTATGTTTCCATAGAGATTGGAACCAGCCATCAAGTACCACTATTCAAATTGATTGACTGGTCTAAAGTTCCATTAATTCTTCAAGCATACTATTAGCAGCATTATGATAGATCCTACATTATTATAGATATTGTGTGTGCAATATTTACATACAAGTGAAAAGAACCCCTATTATTTAAAGAGGCAATATTTTCATATTTGGCAAACCTCTTGCTATTTGTTTAAAAACAGACAATGCAGTATTGTAAATGGCATTAAAATGACCCTCATATCACTTACATGTAATCACAAAAGGTTCTATGACTTCTTTGACACTACTCCAGCTTTGCAAGGTATTTTTTGTGAAGACAGTTCTCTGATAACAACAAGCATAACAACGTACCCTCTTCCTGTCACATGATGTGAAAACGTGCAATACTGCTTGCGGGTGGTGGTGGTTAAAGAAGACATGAACTTTAATAGTGAAACTCAACCAGACGATGCTGTTTCTATTTCCTAAGCATTATAGAATAGATTTTTACAAACATACACTGCCAGAATGAAGATTTTAAAAACTAGTTCTGTGGATGTGGGCATTACTAGCATATTGCCCATTCTGGTTGCCAGTGAGAAGGTGATGATAAGTCATCTCTTTTACCACTGCAGCGTGTGTGATGGAGGGGTTCTCACAGATCTGTTGGGTGGGGAATGTTTTGACCCAGTGACGATGAAGGACCAGTAGTGCATATCTAAGTTGGAATGGCATGGAACTTGGAGTCGGTGGTGTTCCCACATCTGTAGCCTGCGTCCTTCTAGATGTTAGAGTTTGCCAATGAAGGTTTTACCAGCAGACATACATTGAATCATAGAACAATTCTCACACAAAACACAGGGCGGCATGGTGGCATAGTGGTCATCATGGTTGCCTCACAACATCAGGGATCTGGGTTCAATTCCCGACTTGTCTGTGTGGAGTTTGCACATTCTTCCCTTATCTCTGGGTTTCCTCTGGGTGCTCTGGTTTCTTCCCACAATTCAAAGATATGCAGATTAGATGGATTGACTATGCTAAATTCTCCTTTAGTGTAACTGAACAGGTGCTGGAGTGTGGCCACTCAGCGATTTTCACAGTACCTTCATTGCAGTGTTAATGTAAGCCTACTTATGATGAAAAGATAAACTGTAAACTGACTGGTTCCCTGACATTTCCTTGACCCTGCTTTTTCCCTACATCCCAATTTTTTTTCCTCTTTTGATAAACATGAATTGAATTTATCTCTGCCAACTTTATGCTTGTGAATTTAGGTTGTTGATCCTCCAATTTTGGATGGCCTTCAATTTCCTCCAACCAAGTGTTTAGCAGGTCAAAACAACTGTTTTCAGCCTCTGTCCCAAACTTATTTTTGCCACCCACCAATTACCTCTCTTCCCTTTCATTACTGTGCCAGGCTGAATGAGACCATTCCTACCCTCAACAAAGCTCAAGTTACCAATTCCATATCCTCCTCCTTCCATATCTCTGTAGAATAACCTGTCTCCAATCCTTTTTCAACCATCTGCTGCTGAAACACTTATCCTATAACCACTTCCAGCCTCAACTATTCCAATGTACATCTGGCCAATCACTCATCCTGCTCCCTGCATATACTTGAACTAATTCAAAACTGCTGCCCGTCTCAGATTAAGTTCCACATCAATCCCACTTGACCGCACCCTTTTCCTTGCAGACATATATTGGTTCCAATGCATCAAATTAAACATTCTCAATCTTGTGTTTAAATTTCTTTATATTCTCACTCCTCCCTTTCCCTGTAACTCACTCCAGCCCTACAACCTGCCTCAAACTCTTCATCCTTCTGCTTTCCACCTCATTACACCCCATCATATGCCTTCAGTCATCTAAACGTCATGCTCTGGAAATCCTTTCATAAACTTCTACACCTCTCCAGTGCTGACTCCTTCTTAAGTCTTCACTTAAATCCACATCTATGATCAAGAGATTGCCCTTCCCATTATCTCCTACTTTGGCCTAGTGTCATATTTTGATTAGGCGTCTGTGAAATGTGATGGGATGTTTTGCTGTGTTAAAGGTGCTATGTAAATGCAAGTTGTTTTTGTTTATCTATGTTGCCACTTTATCCTGAAGGTCATAGAATTCATGTTCTGACCTTCTCACCCTCACCGCCTCTCTGCACCCACCACACCCGCCCCTTCCCCCAATGTTTTAGTTCAGTTCAAAGATTCTTGGCATGTTAAAGAATTCAGTTGTTCTAAACTACACGGAAGGTTTCATACACAGTGGAAGATCTTGACATGCAGATTGTATTGAAGTGGGTTTAAAGCTCAACCTCAGTGTGGGATTATCTCTGCTTCAATTTTCTTTGTGTGTGGGCGTTGGCGTGTGATGTGTGCACATACCGAAGAAAAGGTGATACAGAAAGAAGGTTGAGAGTAAATGCCAACAAGTTAAGCCCAGGAAACACACAAGGCCAAGTTACAATATATCATCGCTATTCATTAAAAGGCCACAGTAACACCACTGTGGGGTTTTCTGTGGAGGTTAACTCATAGGGGACCCCACCGTCAATAACGTCACAATACCACCCACACCCCTGGGAAGCTGAGGTTGACCTCATAGGTCAACACTCATATTATGCTCAGCATTCAACTGAACAGGCATTCAGTAAAATGATTCCCACTCTCTCTTAAGTTCAATTACAGCCTATATAATCTCAACAGCGTACTTTTTACCATGCTAGGTTTGCCTGGCTATTCCCATCGGTGGACAAAAGAAGCAGAAAAATTCCCCTTGATGTTAGTTTTCTCTTTGCTGTTACAGTTGGTCAAATAGGTATTGTGTTGCACTCATAGCTCAACTTTTGTGATCTTTGCCAATTTTTGGTGGTGATTCTTGTAATTTCTGAGGGGTTGGGGAGGTTTAACTGACCTTTCTGTCAAACTTTCCCTCTCCTTCAGTCAAAGGATTACCTGTGCTGACTTATGGCTCTGCAGCGAACCTCTGATACATTGCCAAAGTTGCAGTTACTGGAGATGGAGCCTTGATTGCTGAAGTTATCTATCTACTTGACAGTAGGAGGGCACCAGATTAGCATTCTGCCCTAGCTCACTGTACACATGATGTGGAGATGCTGGCATAATACTGGGGTGGGCACAGTAAGAAGTCTCACAGCACTAGGTTAAAGCCCAACAGGTTTATTTGGAATCACAAGCTTTCAGAGTGCTGCTTCTTCATCAGGTGACTACCTGAGGAAGGAGTAGCACTCTGAAAGCTTGTGATTCCAAATAAATCTGTTGGACTTTAACCTAGTGTTGTGAAACTTTTCATGGTATACAGACATGCAGGCACACACCTAGATACGTAATTGATATACAAAGAGCACAATTTGAAATGATCGCAGTGTGTAATTAGCCATTGTCCATTCCTTCAAGAAAGGCAGCATGCTGCCTTCTCATTTAAACAATTGTAATATGCAGCACTCACTGGTACCGTCAATCACACACACCAGCCAGAAAAGGAATATGTTGATTGTGTCTTCCCTTCATGTTATCCTACATATGTGGACAATGCCAGATGGTCAGCAGCTAGACATTGTCATTGAACACACACCCTCTGGTTTCTTATGGTAGCTCAAATGCAGAATTTACAGTGGATTGTATAGCAGAATAAAAGCAATATCACATTGTCCAGGGCACAGACATTAACTTGCATGATGCACTGAGCAGCTGTACATGAACGGAGAGGAACTCTTTACAGTTGTGTTACACTTCTGAATCAACGTGCACACCAACAAATTCACATTAAGTCAATAGTAGCCTGCAGCATGGGGAACCTGCCATCCTGTTGAAGTCATGTGTTTGTGCTGTCTGTTTCTCCCCAGAAACAGCAAACAAAGTATATTCCCCTCTCTTTGCATAAAGACAGAATACAGCTGTGGATATGCAAACTGTGAGGTGCTTGAGATGTCATCTGCTCAGGCCTGGAGGGAGCTTGATATTTAGAGGTTCATGGCCATTGCTCATTTTTACAGCCACTGGCAGTGCCATCCTCTCCCTGCTCTGGGGATGCAGGTCTGCCTGCAACAGGAGGTAGATTTCACTGAGAACCTCTTTAGCACACTTGCTGGCCTCAGTGAGGTGGTGAAATGCTTCTTCAAGAGCTTGGGTAGATATGACCTCCTAGTGAGAGCTTCACTTCTCCCTTTTCAAGCAGCTTGCCCCCCTCTACCAGTCAGGCTGCAGGCCAAGGAAGACAAAAACTGCAACATCCATAACTGGGAGTCCTGAGTGATTGGGAGCAGAACCCTCAAAATCAAAACCAAGGCCTTCACTATGTGTCTCACCATTTCCAATAGACTATCAATTTCAAATAGGGTTACAAAGCTCCAAACATTAATATTGACTCAGTAATAACCAGCAGAAATCAGTCAGCAACTAAGCTGTAAGTGGTTGATGATATCTTTTTCTTCCTGCTGAACGATTGTTCAGCTGTGTGAGGTTATGAGAGAGCATTCACTGGAGTGTTTAGGTCAAAGATGGCATCACTGGCATCAAATCAGAGTTACATGTAACTAATATCATGAGCTGCCCACACTGCATAAATCTGGGCCCCCAGTGCCTTAATGATTTATCCAAAGTCATGTCTGGTGTGGTCCGCACCAGAAATGTGTGTGCATGGTACAGATGTCTTTCGGGATCTGGAACATTACTCAAAGAATGAAAAATATGGTGCTGCACAACCAAATGTTGTGACCACAAACACAGAAGCACATGAACAAACACACACCCATACAACATGGACAGACATACATCCACTCAACTCACGCTTGGATCAGGAACCAAAACTCTGGCTGATCAGGAGACAAACTAATTCTATGTCAGTGAGGACTTAAGAACATAAGAAATAGGAGCAGGAGTAAGCCATCTAGCCCTTCGAGCCTGCCCCGCCATTCAACAAGATCATGGCTGATCTGAAGTGGCTCAGTTCCACTTTCCCACTTTCTCACCATATCCCTTAATCCCCTTGCCTACCAAAAACCTATCTACCCGCGTCTTAAATGCATTTAGCGAGGTAGCCTCAACCACTTCAACGGGCAGAGAATTCCAGAGATTCACCACCCTTTGAGTGAAGAAGTTCCTCCTCAACTCTGTTCTAAACTGCCCCCCCCTTATCTTGAGGCTGTGCCCTCTAGTCCTGCTGTCCTTTCTAAGCGGGAAGAACCTCTCCACCTCTACTCTATCCATCCCTTTCATCATCTTATACATCTCAATGAGATCTCCCCTCATCCTTCTAAACTCTAACGAGTACAAGCCCAGTCTATTCAGCCTCTCCTCATAGCTCAACCCCCTCAACTCCGGTATCAGCCTAGTGAACCTCCTCTGCACTCCTTCCAAGGCCAAAATATCCTTGCGCAGGTGCAGCGACCAAAACTGCACACAGTACTCCAGCTGCGGCCTCACCAGTGCCCTGTACAGTTGCAGTAAGACCTCCCTGCTTTTATATTCAATCCCCCTCGCTATGAAGGCCAGCATCCCATTTGCCTTCCTGACCACCTGCTGCACCTGCAGACTGGGTTTTTGCGACTCATGCACAAGGACTCCGAGGTCCCTCTGCACCGTTGCATGCTGCAGTTTTTCGCCTTGTAAGTAGTAGTCCTTCCTACCATTATTCCTACCCAAGTGGATAACCTCACACTTGCCAACATTGTATTCCATCTGCCAGGTCCTCGCCCACTCGCTCAGCCTATCTAGATCCTTCTGCAGACTTTCCACACCCTCCACACAATTTGCTGTTCCACCTATCTTTGTGTCATCAGCAAATTTTGACACCTTACGCTCGGTTTCCTCCTCCAGATCATCTACATAAATGGTAAATAGCCGAGGCCCCAGCACCGATCCCTAGGGCACTCCACTAGTCACCAACCACCAATCCGAATAGCACCCATTGACCCCCACTCTCTGCCTCCTATTTGACAGCCAATCCCCTATCCACGCTAACACCCTACCCCCAACTCCATGCCCCCTAACCTTCTGTAACAACCTTTTGTGTGGCAACTTATCAAACGCCTTCTGAAAATCTGAGACATTCCTGGTATGGAGGGCCTATTATAATCAATGTTATCTTTGGAGAGGTTTCATCTCAGCTGATAAGAAGTCAAGAATTTACACAGAAACATGGAAAGATTTTCAGCAGAGAAGGAGGCCATTCGGCTCATTGAGTCTGTACTGGCAAAAATGGAGCTCTGCAGTCTACCTCCACAACTTTTAACATTTGCATTAAAAATTAATCCTTCAAACCTGCTTCAGAGCAAAATATAAATTTTATCTCATTCTTGATTTTCTGCATTCTTTCTTGTTTATTCTGTTTGTTTCTTCCCCTATTGGAAATGTAAAAACAATTTGAAGGGATTTATACTCGTATGGGTCAAAATTAGAAATAAGGTTGAATTTCAGATGAGTTTAATCTAACATTTCTGTGCTTAGGAAGAGAGCTGTAGTTTGATTTCATGCTGGGCAAAAGTGGCTGTATGTATGGGGATTAATTTCAATTCCAGCTGGGATTTTATTGAGGGAGAGAGAGAGGGAGTGTGCTACAGCATGAAGAATAAGTATCACTGCTTAGCAACAAGGGGCCCTGTAAGATAAAGCTTTCTTCTTTCATCTTAACTGAAAGCTAGAAGCAGTTGGGAGACAGATCATTGAGCAGTGAACAGCTCTCTCAATTCGGCCAGGGACAGCCAAAAAGTACTCGCGAGTTGCAAACATACAGGCTTCCTAAGAAACAAGACAGCCCAAGCCCAGGGAACTCTGACAGAAAGAAGATTGTGAATAACTGAAGTTAAGTGAACAGAGACTAAGGTATTGCTCAGAAGAAACTAAGGAATATTAAACAAATGGGCTCTGAATTAAAGAGACAACTGCATTTAAATAAGTTTGAAGCGGGGAACAGATCTTTCACAGTTAGCTGCAATTTTAGAAAGAATCTGAGAATTGGAAGTTAAAGCAATTGGGGCCATTTGAACTGCAGTCCAGGCAATGAAAACATAAAGAGGTTGATACAAAATCTTGGCACGGACTTTAGAAGCACAGCAGAAGCATTGTTCAAAAGTGTCATTTGCAAAATGTGGAGTGGATTCTAGAATGTGAACCATGAAGTGAATTCATTGCTGCAAGAAAAGATTTTAAAGCATATTTTGGGAATGGAGTCTGAAAGCCCTTATTTGACATTGGAGGGATAGATTCTAAAGAGAAATTCGCAAACGCAAAATTTGTGTGCAAATAAAACTATTGTAGATTCAAATGTACTTCGTCATCCGTGTTAATCTTAAAACCCATGTGGAATTGTTAAGCTAATGGAGGAATAAAGGAATATCGTATCATGATCCATTTTTCAAATTTAATAAATGCTTTTTTCTTGTTGTTAAAACTAATTAGCAGCCCTGAGGCTCTGTTCCTCCATGTTTGATTCAACAGCGGCTATCATAACACCCTCATTTTCTTACTCAGCTGCTTATTACCTTTTACCACCTTGTTCACATAGGAGAGAAGGAGGTTTCATTGTGAAACAGCAACTGTGAGAAGCTGACAGGAAGGATGTGGTCTTAATATTCTTTACCTTTTCCATTTCCCAAGGTCAAAAGCTTTTTAATCAATGCCAACTGTTACTACCTCATGTTGACATTCATTGAGGGCCTCAGTTTAAGAGAGAGGGTGGCACAGTGGTTAGCACTGCTGCTTCACAGTGCCAGGTTTGATTCTCGGCTTGGGTCACTGTATGTATGGAGTTTGCACGTTCTCCCCGTGTCTGCATGGGTTTCCTTCGGGTGCTCCAGTTCCCTCCCACATTCTGAAAGAAGTGCTGGTTAGGTGTATTGTCCCGAACAGGCGCCGGACTGTGGCAACTAGGTGGATTTCACAGTAATTTCATTGCAATGGTAATGTAAGCCTTACTTGTGACTAATAAATAAAGTTTAGCCCCCAGCAGAGTGGCGCAGCAGATAAGCATGCTGAGCCTATAACCCAGAGGTCAATGGATCGAAACCATGCTCTGCTTTCGTGCTTTCACTCCTGTCAAAAAGAAACATTTGGCTACTGTCCAATGGTATACCTGGACACAAAGAGTTTCCTGATTGAGTTCATTATTGCTTGTCCAGTCAGGGAGTCTTTCCTGTACTTATGACTGGGAGTGCCAGGCCTCTTGCTGCTCTGGATTCTGATACAGAGCTTATAACACTCTGTGAACTAGAATAGAGTTTGTGAATAAAAGGGAATCTGATGAAGGGAGACTGGCCTCGGTTGATTTATTCCAATAAGATTTAAAACTGTTTCACCTCTGATTCCAAGCTCCAATAGATACAACAATGCTCTGACCCTATTATTTTACCCTCTTCCCTTTTTCAATCAATGATACTATTTATAAATCTAGAATTCCTGACATTTTTCAAACAGATTTATTAACTTCCCCCACATTTTATGTATGTGAATTCCTGAATCCCATTTGTAGGCATCTTCCAATGTTGAACATGATGAACAGTGCGTGGGGTATACGTCACTTCTGTACTGAGCATTGTCTGTTGTGATTGTGGAAGCTGATTCAAGAATGGCAATCACTCCTGCAGCTGGCAGAGATAAAAAGCATTGGTCCGAGGTCAACATTTATTTTTCAATTCTGCTGTGACATCTTTTCTGCACCTGGTCATTCCTTTTGGCTTCTACTTTTTACACACATTTGTCTCCAGACAGTCTGGTCAGCTGGAATGACTTCCCATGCATCAACTCTCATCCCAGTCAATTTAAACTCTCCCTTTCTGACATCCTTGTATCACAGATGTGAGTGACTTGTTGGTCTTGTGTCAAAAGTAAGCTCGCCATAGATCATGTCTTAGGGGATGCGTCCATCATCTATCTATTCATTGCACATGAGCCAGCCAATTGAGTTGCTGTTGACTCAAGAGGGAAAACATGCTGAGGATCCCTGCCCAATGGTGTACTTCCATGTTTAACACCGTCATGTCAGGAGATGTCCAAAGTTCATCTAAGGCAGTAGAGGGGGAAGCTGTTCAGCTGCTTTTCTTGACTTGCAGTAATTGACATGTTTCACTACTGCAAAGCACAGTATTGAGGACAGCAGCCTAATCCAAGGTAAATTAAGCTATGAGTAACCTCCAGAGTGAGTTTAGGGCAGTAGAGAGGGTTTTAAACTTAGTGGTGGGGACAAGGGATCAAATCTGGAAAGATGCGGTGAACCAAAGAGTAGAGACAAGGCAAAAGAGATGCTATTACTATAGGAAATAAAAATAACAGACCATGACTGGAAGGGATAGAGAGTGCAAATCCAACAGTAAATCATCACAATGTAAGGAACTCAAAGGAAGAGGGAAAAATTAGAGTACTAGAAAAAGTTAGCTAGAACTATAAAAACAGCTGGTAAGAGTTTCTATAAATATATTTTTTAAAGGAATTATTCAACAGTGAGCTTTGTCCTGTAAAAAGTGGTCTAGAGAATTGATAATGGAAAGCAAGTAAAATGGCAGATGAATTGAACATTGGTTTTTCAACAGTCTTCACTATACAGGACACAAGTAACATCCCAGAAACAGCTATACATCAGGAAATGGAAGGGAGGGAGGAACTCAGGAAAACTGCTGTTAATGGAACAGTGATACTGAATAAATTGTTAGAGCTGTGGGCTGACAGGTCCCCAGGTCCTGATGGACTTCATCCTTGGCTCTTAAAAGAAATGGCTAGTGAGATAGTTGACACATAGGTTTTAATTTTCTAAAGCTACCTGAATTTGGGAAAGCTCCCATCAGAATATTCAAAAAGAGAGCTACAAGGCAGGAATCTACAGGCCAGTTAGTTTAACATCTATTACAGGGAAAATATTGGAAGCTATTATTAAAGAAGCAGGGCAATTGGATATGTTCATAAGCTAAGGTAATCAAGCAAAGTCATATGGTTTTGTGAAAGGGAAATCATGTTTAACTAACACATTGGAGTTCTTTGAAGAAGTAACTTGTGCTGTGGATAAAGGTGAGTGTACTGTACTTAGATTTGCAGAAGGCATTTCATAAATTGCTGCATCAAAGATATTGCAGACATTAGAAGCCCATGGTTTCGGGTGGATGGGGCACATATTGGCGGGATAGAAGATTATGCAGGCGGACACCCAGGCAATAGACCTACTGGCCTCTGATTATCTGGCAGTGCTTGTGAAGGTAGGACTTCCAGCCCCAGGTCCGTGATCCTGTGGCAGGCCCAATGCTGTCAAGTTAAATGCCTGAGTGCCATTTAATTTGGCAGACCTTCCCTAAAAGCAGTAATTAGGTGATACCCACGTCCCAAATTGGAAAAATCAGCTCACACCGGTTCAGAATGGTACCAGTACTCCTGGAGTTCCACTTTCAGGCATATAAAATCAGTTCCGACAAATTTTACTTTATTACAAGCCAGTCAGTTACCAGATTTTTCCCTTCTAATTCAACCTGGTGAAATTTCCTATTACCTGAGATGTGTTTTTAGAGTGAAACACAGCAAGTATTTCATAACTCATCCTCTTGACAGAAATGCTTTGAGAATAATGGACAAAGTTGTAAATAATAGAGTTTACAATGGGGAACTTTGGTAGTTTTATACTGGGAGCAGGAAGGATTGTGAATTCAAAGATTCAAAGGTTTAGATAATGAGTCATTTGCTTGGGTGGTGCTTGTAAGATATCAGTTACCAATTCATCACATGAAATGCAGTAAACCCATATCACAACACACCTACATACAATTCTTGAACCTCAACCTTTTAAGTATAATTGCAAAAGGCTTGCATAATGCAACTGGCATATTAACAAACAAATGCAAACATATTTCAAACATAATACAGCTTATTTTTACCTTACAAAATCCAATTGCAAAAATGGAGCAACAGGGCTTTATCATTAACTGCTTATTTGACTTGTGACATTGTAACAGATTAAATTCAGTTCTGAAGAACTTTGTGTAAGTCTCAATGTATAAACTCAAGTGTGGTTAGGGTGGGAGGCTCATAGAAAGAACATTACTGACCACAAGAGATGTTAAGAGAGTCAATACATTTTTCTAATGATGTTTCATGATATTTAAGACTAAAAATGACAGAATATAATGTTTAAGCAAAGGGCAGGATTTTCTGGCTGCGCTCACCTCAAGACAGGAACATCCCACCTGAGGTCAATGGACTTTTGCATGGCCTGCCCCCCATCCACTACAATTCCCATGGCAGGCGGAACAGAAAAACTCCACCCATAGATATTTTATAACATTTACCGATCACAATTTTCTGTTGCCCCATCAAGTCTGTCTTAAAGTGATGGTAGCAGAGTGGTGATATTACTGGACTTACATTCTGGAGACATGAGTTCAAATCCCACCATGGCAGCCAAAAAAATTTAACTTCAATTTATTAATAAAAATTCACAGACTGGAAAATTATGAATCAAAACATTTCTTACATTTTGCCATCTTTAAAGTGAATTTCATTTGTTCATATTTTTATTTGTGTAAAAGCAATAGCAATAGGATTATTATATTAGATGATTTCAACCTTCCCAGCATTAACTGGGGTATACATAATGTTAGGGGATTAGATGGAATAGATTTCTTGAAACGTGTACAGAAGAACTTTTTAAATCAATATGTAGAAGTTCCAACAAGGGAAAGAGCTGGGCTGGACCTGATCCTGGGGAATAATACCAGACACATGGTTGAGGTGGTGGTGGGGGAGCATTTTAGTGATAGCAATCACAACATGGTACAATTTAAGCTTGTTATGGACAAGGAAATAGACAAGTTGCAAAAAAAATGTTTTGATTCAGCGAGAGCAGATCTTAGTAAAATAAGACAGGATCTGGCCAAGGTAGACTGGACACAGCTACTAACGGGAAAATCTACAGAACAGCAGTGGGGGCATTCAAAAAGAAAATGGGGAAGCCCAGCATATTCCCTCTAGGGTGATAGGTAGGAATAACAAGCCCAGAGAACCATGGATGACCAGAGATATTCAAGATACAATGAGAAAGTAAAGAAAGGCTTTTTAAAAAGTACAAAGGAAGTGGAGTGGAGGCATTAGTGAGGTATACAAAGTGCAGGGTGGAGTTTAAGGAAGCAGTTAGGTATGCAAAGAGGGGATATGAGAAAGCTCTGGCTGGAGATGTAGGGAAAATCCCAAGGTATATCAATGGAAAGAGGATAACCAGCGAAAGAGTACGGCCCATTAGAGACATCTGTAAGAGGAGCCAGAGGATATTGGTAGAGTGTTGAATGAATACTTCACATCCATCTTCACCCAAGAGAATGAGGACAATGGTATGGAATTCATGAAGAGAGATTGTGAGGTTCTTGAGCAAATTGACATAGGGAAGGACAAGGTATTGGAGGTGTTTGCAGCCTTAAAAGTGGATACATCTCTAGGTCCTGATGAATTGTGCCCCAAGCTGCTGTGGGAGGCAAGGGAGGAGTTTGCAGGAACTCTAACCCAAATTTTCAGTTCTTTTTTGGCCACAGGGGAGGAGAGAAAGATTGGGGCTAACAGAGCCAATAGTCTATTTAAACTGGGAACATGTGAGTTTACATTCCCTTCTGCCTGACTCCACTATTGGAGCATTGAGAAAAATTGGCACTTCCCCACCTCATGGGATCAGTGAAATAATAATTCACAGGCAAGACCTTGGGTTCTCCAAGGTCTCCTTCAAGAAGAGGGCAGGAAGAAGAGGGAAGTTCTGTTTCTAACTAGTTCCATGAGGATTTCAAACACCACATCCATTACACATGCAGAGCGATTGTTCAGCTTGTTGATTCCATCACCCCAAGAACCAGTTCAGGATGCAACTCAGGAAACCATGCCCTCTCAAAAATAGCAAGGGTTCTTCATTTTTCCATCTCTCTGCACAACACATGGCAAGTCCTTTCCCCTCCACATGACACTAAACAATTCCCTCAATCCCATTTTTCACCTCGTCAAACAAGGCCTCACTCCACCACTTCTGCTTCTCTTTACAAATACATTTACCCCTTCTTTGCTGTCTTCACAGTAACCACCAGTCTTTGAGTTTCCTAACCTTTCCACAACCATAGCTCCTTCCTCACTTTGCAATTTGCGCATTTAATTTCAATTCAATGCCTCCCAAACATGATTGCACCTTTCACCTTCTCCATCTCAGCATTTTCACAACAGGTAGAATCCATACACACGCATGCCCTCTTTTCTGAAGACCTTCGCTCTTCTGCATAATCAGAAATAATGAGGACACGAGGAAGATGAGGGGAGCACCACCTGATCTTATACTGCTATTGCTATGGGAGACCAATCGACTGGCACCTTAATGGGGATATTAAGATCTGAATGAACTCAGGGTATCCTGACCAGCAGATCAATTTCTCTCCTTTAAATAGAATCTTCTCTAATTCAGTTAAGCCCTTTTAAAGTTCTTTGTAGCTAGAACTGTGAATTGGACAATGTTAACTGGACCTGTAAACTTATGCATCACTCAGTTTATGTAACTTGAATGACACAAAAGTACAGGGGAATTTTCTGTTGATATCTAAATGATATCTATTTCTCTAATAATGCTTGATAATATTCAAAACTAAAAAGTGACAGAAAGTGATGTTTGAACGTGAATATTTTATAATGTTTCAAAGTGACAGGGCTGGAGTTCAGTATGAATAGATGCACTCGCATTCCAACCCACGGTGATGACAATTTTTTTCTGTTGCCCTGTGAAGCCCATCTGAAAGGAATGGTAACACAGTGGTGATATTAAAGGATGAATGTTCTGGAGACAGGAGTTCAGATGCCATGGCAGCTGAAGGAATTTAAATTCAATTAATTAATAAAACGGCTCAGAGTGGAAGCTTACGAATCAAACTTTTCTTACGTTTATCCAATTTGAAAGTGTATTTCATTTGCTCATTCTTTTGATGCAGAATCAAAACTCAAAGCCTCAAAGCATTGAAAATATAATATGTTGATGAAACAAATTATGGTCATTGTGTTTTCCCAATATTTGATGAATACATTACCTTAAGTTTATAAAGTGTGGCTCTTGAATTTCCTTTCTCTCTCTCTCTCTCACTCAAACTGTCACAAAGGTTGATGTGTAATTTCTTTCTTACTGTTCTCATTAGGTGTTAACGAGAGCCAAGGGACTGTCCCAAGCAGCTTTTAATGCTAAAATTGTAATTTATGGGGCTGCATTTTCACTGCAGAGGTGGGAAATTGGTTTGTTTTTGTATCCAAAAGCTGCCTCTGATGGGAAGCTGATTTCAGTTCAGATTTTCAAGGAAATGAGCGCTCAGTTAACATGGAGACAGGTTTCTGGTCTACTTAGAGCCAGTGGGCAGAGGCCAGTCAGACTTATTTAGAGACCCCCATGGCAGCCACCTCTGAGACTGCTGCTGTCCTGAGGGACAGCTTTGCGGTTTGTGCCAACGCATTCAAGGAACAAAGAAAATTACTGCACAGGGACAGACCCTTCAGTCCTCCAAGCCTGTACGGACCATGCTGCCCCACTGAACTAAACCCCTTACCTTTTCGGGGACCATATCCCTCTATTCCCATCCTATTCATGTATTTGTCATGATGTCCCTTAAATGTCACTGTCATAAACACCAGAGGGGAGCAAAATGTCACAAGGGCGCTCAAGGCCTTGCACCCGGGGCAGTGCAGACCCTCACTTTATTGTTGCTGGCCTGGATCTAATACTAGAGGCCATGAGAGAGGGGATAGAGGATTCTTCCCAGAGAGTGGCAGGAGGACGCCACTTTCTAGATGGGACACCCCTCTGTTCAGCATCATCTCACTCCCCTTCCCTTTGACTCTTGCCCCTTCCTAGATGAACACTCCCACTGCCTCCTTGACCTCAAAGTCCACAACTGTCTGGATGATCATGTGTTGGAGAGCACATTAGCTCACCACCATGACCAAGACGCCTGCTGGGGTATTGGAGGGCACTCCCCCAGTTGGTTCAGCCCTGGAATGGTTTCTTCAGAAGCCTAATGGCCTACTCAATAGTTGTCCTGCTGTGCAGGTGGCATTAGTTTTATTGTCTCTGCCTGGATTTCCACAGAAGGATCAGTAGGCAGCACTGCTTCTCTTGTCTCCCTAGAATCTATGCACCACTTTGAGCTGACAGTGAAGATCTGAACCAACATGCTCTGCCAAAGGGTGAAAGAGTTCATGGCAGTTGGCATGGAGAAAGCTCTAATTGTGGTCACAGATAGATTGTACTCTGAGGGAGTGGAAACCTTTCCTCTAGACAGATCATACTGGCTGTTCACTATCTGTTTTGATAGGCACATGGGTGCAATCGATGACAAAATGTACCTGGGTAAAGCAGAACACAGTGGGAGGGGATTTTCTAGTCTCACCAAGGCCTGTTCCTCTGGGCTTCGCGGCCTACTGCTGTCACTGGGATTCCCCACTGGCTGCACCTCACACAGCCAGGAAACCTGTGGCAGGAGAGCGCTGTTAGCGGGGTGAGAAGATTCTGCCCACATGAACAGTCGGAAAATTCTGGCCAATGTCTCTGTTACTGTAAGACCTTGAATGTCATCAACTGAATGTACTGTCCAAATCTGGGAAAGGAGGTATCAGTGACTAGTGAGATGCAGTGGCGTGCAGCTGTTTTTGAGATGTCATTTATGTCCGCAGCTGATCCATGGAAGGAACCAGATGCAAAGAAATTCAAGGCTACAGTGTCTTTGACAACATTGCAAGTGGTGCTGCATTGATTGCAGTCTTCTACAACGAGGGCACAGATGTCTGTGACCATCTGCCTGGAGAGCCACAGTCTCCTGAAGCACTGGCTATCTGCAGGTAGCTCCATTTTCGAGAGTCGATCCTACCCTGAGGACTTGGCTTCTGTTGTCTTTCTGCCCTCTTACTGCTGGGGGTTCTTCCTTCCTGCTGTGTACTGCCCTTTATTGTCCAGGGGTCCCCATTACCAATTAGAGCTTTTCTACTGGAACAGGTGGCTGCATAAATGTTCTTGCAACTTGTCCCCTGTTCTTCTGTGCACATGATGCCAGGAGTTGCCCACCCTGTTCAAAGACCAGGCACTGAGTTCACTCTCCCTGCCATCTGAGCAGCACCAAAGACACCTTCTCACCAAATGCCCAGTCAACCATTGCCCTGCCAGTCTTCTTATTCTGAGAAGACTTGACAGGCTGGATGTTGGACAGATGTTTCCCCTTGTGGAGGAATCTAGAACCAGGGAACAAAGTTTTAAAATTAGGGATTTCCCATTTAAGATTGAGGTGAGACATTTTTTTTCCTCTCAGAGTCATTCACCTGTAAAATTCTCTTCCCCAGAGGGCAGTTCAGGCTAGGTCATTGAAATATTCAAGGTTAAATTTTTCATCGACAAGAGAGTGAAGGCATATGGGGAGCCATTGAAACAGGAAAGTGACGTTGAGATCAATTGTAACCTCATTGAATGGTGAAATAGGCCTGAAGGGCCAAGGGGCCTATACCTGCTCCAAATTCTTGCATTCTTTTGTAGGGCTTGCACGGTGCTCAGGGGCAGCCATGACTGGCTCCCCATTATGTACCTGCCTGCCTTCAGGTCGTCAATTGCTGAAGGCACTTTAAAAATGAGAACAGCAACCTCTTAAGAATTTAACAAGCTTTTAAACAACATTATCTGATCTGAAAGAGAGAGAGTTGAATTCTTGCCCCACCCTCCCCTGATGCAAATCATTATCACATTGTTGCAGTGGTGTGATCAGTGCTTTGAAATTTTGCTAGCCATCCGGCATCAGTATTTTCACACAGCACTCGTGCCCCCTCATTTCCACCCCCTTTCCCCATCCCCCTTCAGGCCCTGGAATCTCCCACTAAAGTGGGTTGATAGACCAAGTGGCATATTGAAGTAGACTGATTACTGGAATCAAGAGCCCAGTAAAAGACAGCTCCAGACATGAGGAGAGTTTGTACAGTCATCCCCCCATTTTCCCACCTCTCTGGAGACCAATAAAAAAAATTTTATACAGAGATTTGTAACAGGGTTTGCTCAAAGTTTTAAAACAAAAGATAATGATTTATTATTCAACACCCAAATGTATTTGCATCCACACCCACTCACAAACTGATACAGACACACGCACACACGAGGGCATTTTGATAAATATGTGAATAGGATGGGAATAGAGGGTGTGGTTCCTGGAAGGGTAAAGGTTTTTAGTTCAATTGGGCAGCATGGTTGGTGCAAACTTGGAGGGCTAAAGGGCATGTTCCTGTGCTGCAATGGTGTGGTTGAAAGAAAAGGTAAGTGATTACAAAAACATAGACAAGTCACTGCCACATTTGTTTCTCCCGAGGTGTAGTCTTGAAGTTTTGCAGAGCTGCAATTCATTTTTGGTCCAGTGAAGAATAGAGTCTGGATGTTTAGGAAATTGAATTCACTATGGTTTACTGTTTGAAATAGCAGGTTTCTCTTGCTCCACTCCACTCAAGATGCTATCAAATTTGGTACTGTGCAGTGAAAAGCTGGTTTGATTCCTCAAGGGAAAGGTAAAGGCCAATCTCAAATTCTCTGTCAATTCAATGGACCCTTATCTGACCCACAGCGATGGGTCCTGCCACGATGGGGCTGGGAAATCCTGGCCCTAGTTTCTGACATGTGAGCAGGCTATCTACTTCTCATTGTCCTCACGAATAATCTCTGATGACTTGGCCCTGGTCAAACAATGGGTTCCGAGATTCACCCTTTCAGAATTTCAGTGTGATAGAATAGGGTCTTTTTCACCTCCATTCTTTGGAATTCCACTGTGAAGCCAAAAGTATTGTGAACCAGTTTTTTTAAGTTTTGGATGAGGGCAGTCATTAACCACAGGAATGGTTTGCTGCATTTTAATAACTTCTCAATGGGCTGTTCTGAAAGTGTGTTTGCTTTTAATGTCTTGTCCAGACATGAAGGCTAGCTCCAGAGCCTTGTGTAGTTTCATATATAATAACAAGAAGGATACAGTCACCTGATTTCTAAATTCCATTTTATCTTGGAAATATTTAATAATTTCATAAAAATATAACTTTTTAAAAAGTATTCCTTCATGGGATGTGGGCATCGTTGGCTAGGCCAGCATTTGCTGTCCATCGCTAATTGCCCTTGAGTTAGCTGCCTCTTGACTGTTACAGGTCATTTGGTGTAGGTATATCCACAGTGCTTTTAGGAAGGGAGTTCTAAGATTTTGACCTAATGAAAATGAAGGAAAGTCAGGACAGTGCGCATCATGGATTGAGCTCGCAGGTGATGGTGTTCCTTGCATCTGCAGCCCTTGTCCCAGGTTATAGAGCTCACAGGTTTGCAAGGTGCCGTCAAAAGGATCTTGGTGTGTCATTGCAGAGCGTCTTGTAGATGGCTCACGCTGTTGCCATTGTGCATTGGTGATGGAGGGACTGGATGTTTAATATGGAGCAGTCAGGAAGTTTGATTTATCCTGGGTGGTGTCAACTTTCTTCACTGTTTCTGGAGCTACACTGATTAAGGAAAGTGGAGGGTATTCCAGCACAGTCCTGACTTGTGCCTTGTAGATGGTAGACAGGCTTTTGGGGAGTCAAGCGGTGGGGTATTTGTGAACAAATACATTTCAAAAAATAATATTTTTGTAATTAATGATTAAAAATAAAATGGAATTGAGAAGTCTGATGACTTTATGCATCTTTTCAATATATGTGAAACAACACAAAGCCTTAGAGCTAGCCTTCATGCCCCAACAAGTCATTAAATGTAAATAAACTTTTGGGACATCCCATTGAGAATTTACTAGTTATAGAATTCCCAGCCTGTGAATTGCTATCAGTCAGGATAGACAATGACACCTCCCCCATGGTTACCCTCAACCCCAATATCCTGCATGGCTGTGACCTCAGCTCCTTACTATATGATAAACTAGAAACTTGAAGTTCCCGACCATTTCCACTTCAGCCCCTACTATACTATACAACAATCTGAGGTCCCTATCTGCTTCAAGAAGATGACCATCATCCCAGTACTTAAGAAAAACCAACATGCCTTAATGACCATCAGTCGGTGGCTCTGACATCCATCATTATGAAGTGCTTTGAAAGGTTAGCCATGGCGTGAATCAATTCCAGCCTCCCGGACTATCTGGATCTGCTACAGTTTGCCTACTGCTGCAACAGGTCCACAGCAGACGCCATTTCCCTGGCTCTGCACTCAACCTTGGAACACCTAACAAGGACACCTATGTCAGACTCCAATTTATTGACTACAGCTCAGCCTTCCCACGAAACTCATCTCCAAATTCTGTGGCCTGGGCCTTGGCACCTCCCTCTGTGACTGGATCCTGAATTTCCTAACTCACAGACCAAAATCAGTAAGGATAGGCAACAACACCTCCTCCACGATAATCCTCAACACCGGTGCCCCACAACACTGTGTTCTCAGCCCCATACTATACTCCTTGTACACCTCTGACTGTGCGGCCAAATTCCCCTCCAACTCAATTTTCAAGTTTGCTGACAACACCACCGTAGTGGGTCGGATCTCAAACAATGATGAGACAGAATACAAGAATGAGATAGAGAATCTGGTGAACTGGTGTGGCAACAATAATCTCTCTTTTAATGTCAACAAAACGAAGTTGATTGTTATTGACTTCAGGAAGCGTAAAGGAGAACATGTCCCTGCCTGCATCAATGGGGACGAAATAGAAAAGGTCGAGAGCTTCAAGTTTTTAGGTGTCCAGATCACCAACAACCTGTTCTAGTTCCCCCATGCCAACACTATAGTTAAGAAAGCCCACCAATGCCTCTACTTTCTCAGAAGACAAAGGAAATTTGGCATGTCAGCTATGGCTCTCACCAACTATCACAGATGCCCCATAGAAAGCATTCTTTCTGGTTGTGTCACAGCTTGGTATGGTTCCTGCTCTGCCCAAGACCACAAGAAATTACAAAAGGCCATGAATGTAGCCCAATCCATCACACAAACCAGCCTCCCATCCATTGACTCTGTCTACACTTCCTGCTGCCTCAGCAAAGCAGCCAGCATAATTAAGGACCCCACACACCCTGGACATTCTCTCTTCCACCTTCTTCCTTCAGGAAAAAAGATACAAAAGTCTGGGGTCACATAACAACTGGTTCAAGAACAGCTTCTTTCCTGCTGCTGTCAGTCTATTGAATGGACTTACCTTGCATAAATTGATCTTTCTCTACACCCTAGCTATGACTGTAACACTACATTCTGCACGCTTTCATTTCCTTCTCTATGAACAGTATGTTTTTTCTGTATAGTGTGCAAGAAACAATACTTTTCACTGTATGTTAATACCTATGACAATAATAAATCGAATCAAATCAAACAGTATACACCTATGACTGTGTGGCCAAATCTAACTCTATTTTCAAGTTTACTGATGGTAACACCATAGTGGGTTGGATCTCAAACAATGAGGAGAAGGAGTGAAGGAAAGAGATGGGGAATCTGGTGAAATGACGTGATGACAATAGTCTCTCCTTCAATGTCAGTAAAACAAAGGAAATAACCATCAACTTTAGGAAGCATAGTGGAGAACATGCACGTATCTTTATCAACAGGGATGAAGTGGAAATGGTCAAAAGCTTCAAGTTTCTAGGTTCCAGATCACCAACCTATCCTGGTCCCTCCACGCCAATGCTATAATTAAGAAAGCCCACCAATGCCTCTAGTTTATCAGGAGGCTAACGAAATTCTGGCTCTCACCAACTTTTACAGATGCACCATAGAAAGCATCTTTTCCAGATGCATCTCAGCTTGATTTGGCTCCTGCTCTGTCAAACACTGCAAGAAACTCCAAAAGGTTGTGAATATATTCCAATCTATCATGCAAACCAGCCTCCCATCCATTGATTCCATCTACATTTTCTACTGCCTTGAAAAATCAGCCAGCATAATCAAGGACCGCGTGCACCCTGGACATACTCTCTTTCACCTTCTTCCATAGGGAAAAAGATACAAAAGTCTGAGATCACATACCAACCAACTCAAAAATAGCATCTTTCCTGTTGCCATCAGACTTTTGAATGGACCTACCTTATAGTAAATTAATCTTTCTCTCTATAATCTGGTTACGACTGTAACACTATATTTTGCACCATCTCTGTTCCTTCTTCCCTATGTACTCTATGAACAGTATGCTTTGTCTGTATAAAGCATAACACTGCAGACCAATATATGTGATAATAATAAACCAAATCAAATGCTCATGTCTCTACAATGTTTATGTGATCCAGTTCAATTTCTGGTCATTGATAGTTGGGGATTCAGTGATGGTAACGCAATTAAATGTCATGGGGCAATGGTTAGATTCTTCTTGCTGTAGTTTATCATTGCCTGGTACTTGTGTAGCACAAATATTACTTGTCATTTATCAGCCCAACTTGAATATTGTCCACGTCTTGCTGCATGTGGATGTGGACTGCTTTAGTATCTGAAGGATCAGGAAAAGCGGTGAACATTACACAATCAGCAGCAAGCATCCCCACTTTTGACCCTATAATGGAGGGAAGATCATTGATGATGCAGCTGAAGATGTTTGCTCCTAGGACACTACCTTGAGGAACTCATGTAATGATGTTCCGGGGCTGAGATGATTGACCTCCAGTGTTCAAAACCAGCTTAATTCGTGTTCAGTATGATTCCAACCAATGGAGGGGTTCCCCCCAATTCCCATTGACTCCAGTTTTGCTAAAGCTTTTTGATGCCATGTTTGGTTAAATGCGACCTTCATGTCAAGACCAATAACTCTCATCTCACCTCTAGAGTTCAGCACTTTTGTTCTTGTTTGTACAAAGGCCGTAATGAGGTCAGGAATTGAGTGATCCTGGAGGAATCCAAACTGAGCATCAGTGAGTAGATTATTGCTGTGTAAGTGCCACCTGATGGCATTGTCAATGATCCCTTCAATCACTTTGCTGATCATCAATCACTTTGCGAGGATCAATTGGGCATTAATTGGTTTCATAGGATTTGTCCTGCTTTTCATGGATAGGTTATACCTGGGACATTTTCTACATTGCCGGATAAATACCAGTGTCATAGTTGCACTGGAACAGCTTGGTTAGAGACGCAGCTCTATCTGCAGCACATCTTCAGTAATATTGTCGGAATGTTGGTCAAAGTCCATAACCTTTCCAGTATCCAGTTCCTTCAGCTGTATTTTGATATCATACAGAGTGAATCGAATTTGTTGAAGGCTGGCATCTATGATCATGGTGACCTCAGGAAGATGCCATGATGGATCATCCACTTGGCACTTCTGGCTCAAAGATGTTAGCAATGCTTCAACCTTATCTTTTGTACTGATGTGCAGGGCGCCCCCATTATTGACGATGGGTATATTCATGAGCCTTCTCTGCCTGTTAGTTGTTTAACTGTCCACCACCATTAATGCCTGGATGTGGCAGGACTGAAGAGCTTAGATCTGATCTGTTGGTTGAGGTTTGTTAGCTTTGTCTGTCACATGTGCTTCCTCTGTTATGCAAGAAGTCCTGTGTTGTAGCTTCACCAAGTTGACGCCAAGATACACCTGGTGTTGCTCTTGGCATGCCCTTCTGCATTCCTCATTGCACCAGCATTGATCCCCTGACTTAATGGTAATGGTAGAGTGGGTGATATGTCAGGCCATTAAATGTGGATGAATATATTCTGCTGCTGCTGATGGCTCACTGCACCTTATTGATGCCCAGTTTTGAGTTGCTAGATCTGTTTGAAATCTATTCCATTTAGTCTGGTGGTAGTCTCACTTAAAATGATGGATGGTATCTCAGTATGAAGAAGGGACTTCATCTGCACAAGGAATATGTAGTGGTCAATTCTACCTATACTACCAGGAACAGATGCATCTGTGACATATAGATTGATAAAGATAAGGTCAAGTAGGTTTTTCTCTCTTGTCGGTTTTCTCACTGCCTGCCTCAGATCCAGCCTAGCAACTATGTCCTTTAAGAGTCAGCCAGCTCTGTAAGCTGTGGTAATACCGAGCCAGTCTTGATGATGGACATTGTGGTTCCCCTACCCAGACTACATTCTGCACTGATGCCACAATCAGTACTCCTTCTAGATGGTGTTCAGAATGGAGAAATGCTTACTCACAGAAAGGAGTTGGTAGTAATCAGCTGGAGGGTTTCTTGCTCAAGTTTTTTAAAATATATTTTTGCTGGAGGTGTTTCATTTTTTAAAAAATAATGCAACAACCTGTCAAAGAGTAAACAGTTGAGTAAGATCATTTTCAAACAAGTACATGTAGGAAGAGACAGAAAAATGAACACAGCTGGCAGGGGGGGGCGGTGAAATTGTTGGATGGGGGGCTAGAAATCAGGGCCATCTGGATGCGGGGGGGAGTCGGGAACGGGCATTGTATCCAATGCCTCCCATCTTACAAGTAATGAAAAGATATATTGAAGTGTTGATATATTGAAGGATGGGTGGATATCAGGATAACAGGATGCAGCCACAATTGGCTCAGTTGTATACAATCATGTTCACAGGATAGTGGTGATAGAGCTACAGAACTAATGGAAAGCAAACCTTTAAAGTAGCAACCACCATTGCTGATTCATCTATTAAAAAATACAGGACATTATTACAAGTAAAATGGTGATTAAATCCATCAAGGATTTTCATGCCACATTTGGGTGTCCACCAAAGGAAACTTCTCTTATTTTCAGGCACTTCGGAGGTGCCAATTATACAATACATCTCTTCCCAGAATATATAGTCTGTCTGTTCCATAACAGAAGTCAATCAAAGATTATCAAAAAGAATCTCACGGCCGGGTTTCGGGCATGCGTTCCCACCACGAGTGCATCTCCCAGCATCGGATTTCTGGCACCGTCAGATCTGTGCTGGAAACTGGCAGGAAGATCAGGTAAGTTATTTAAATCTGTTTTTAATATAATTTAAATGTAATTAGTGGGTCCAGGACTGAATTCTCCGGGCCCACTAACCTCTCCTATCCTGTCAGAGTAGTTCATTCCAGCAGGGTTTAGAGATGCTCCCCAATTTCGGGAAACCATCAGGACGATCCCATTAGAGTGAAGGGAGGCAATCGTGGCCCCATCCGGTGGTCGGGCGGTGGGGAGGGTGATTCCCCGTGGGCATGGGCACCCTGGCAGTGCCCAAGGGGCAAAGTGCCCATTCCCAGGGGGCACCTTGGTATTGCCCATCAGGCCTGGCAGAGTGCCAAAGGGTTAATCAGTAGGGGTGGGGGTGTCCTGCTGCCACTCTGCATGGGGATTGATGGGGACAGGAAGGAGGCCAGTGATTGGAGCAGGCTGGGGGAAAGGGGGTCTGCCTTCCAGCAGGCCAAGGCATCTGTATTGCAGGAGGTGGGGGAACCATCACTGTGAAGGCTGGAGATCGGGGCGGGTCTGCTTGGTGGGGGGGGGTTCAGCACTGCCTGGGGGGTCAGGAATGCTGGGGGTGTGGAAATTGTTGAGTGGAGGCAGGGGGCTGGAGATCAGAGCCATCTGGATTGGGGAGATCGGGAATGGTTGGCACGATCGGGCTGTGGGGGCTTTGGGGGGCATCACTATGGGGGTCCTGAGGTGGCCAGTGTTTGAGCTGGCCAGCAAAGACGCTGACAGTTCGGGTCTACTGCACATGTGCAGGGGCCCACTGATTTCAGTCTCCTGGTGGGGATCGGCCCCACCCCCTGCAATCTAATAATATTCACGCTGGTGACCTTTGCAGTGCACAGAGTTTTGGAGATTCTAGTGTGAACCCCCACTGAGAAAAGCAGCATGAATTTACTCCAATTCTCCCGCAAATTCAACACTTAAATTTAACACGGAGAATTCCGGCCTTTCTCCTTAATTTTGGGAAGTATGAGAAGTGGAAGAAAGTTATGCATATTATTTTACTGCAGTAACATTTAGTGACAAATTTAGAAGGGCGGGATGGAACTGAGATGTTTTGATCATGTATTGCATTGTGTGTTTGCCCAGAAGTAATTGGAGAAAAAGAATCTTCCATTCTAAAGGTGGAGATGGTAAGTGGAATTCTGGATTTTTTTCTCAACATGGCTTTTCTGTCATTAATTATGTAATATAAAAAAACCATTTGCATGAAAAAAATGTAGAACATAATTATAGTCATTTTAAAGGGTACAACCTTCATACAAAGTTTTGGAATTTTTTTCCCCACTTATTAAGAAATACACAAGGAAATGATACTAATTTAATTGAAATGCAACAAAGAATGTTACCAGCTGAAATGGATTGAGTATTGGTGTTTTTTCTCCACATTTACATACTCTCCAGCTCCTGCATGTGACATTATTATGTGTCGCACCCATATCATTATACCCATGGTTTAATGGAAAAATGGACAATTTACTTTGAGAAACAAACCGGAAACCGGACAATTGACCTTGAAACAAGATGGAGTCATAAGATCAGGTGACCTTTCATCCCTTTGTGCCTGCCAAATATGCATGAAACTGGCTATGATTGGAAGTTAACCTGCTTGCCTGGTTGGACATTAAAATGTAAACAATCTTTTGGAACATTCCTTTGATGAGACATTAAAAATGCAACAGGTCTCTTACGTGGATTTAAAATGTGGACAGTGGGAACTACAGTCACCTGACAGAAACCAGCTTGTGATTAAAAAAAAACATCTTAAGAAATGTTTGAAAGCAGCCTCAGGATAGTCAGTCTGAGAGACAAGGGGGGAATTTCCCCCACCAAAATTTCTAAGTGCTGTAATGGCAAAAAAAAGGAGTTTTTCGCACCAGTCTTTTCGGTGCACCCTGCATCGCAATCTTTCAACACTTAGCGCAATGAAAACACTTCCATGCAAATCAGGCCTTCATAGAGGCTTCACGCATCAGACTCGCCCAAAGTATCACAGCTATGCACCATTACACTCTATTTAAACACTAACAATGCACACCACAGTCAATTACATCAGGAAGATGGCACTGTGTAGAGTTGCTCCAGGGCTTACAGAGGGGTAGTTGGGACAAATACTGGACATAATGGAGGAGACAACAGCTATCTTCTTCCCCAGAGATAGTCAGTAGCCCAAGGGTGGGCCAGCAATGTACCTGGGAAGCAGTGGCAGCAGCAATGAGCACCCATGCATTGGCACAGAGGACCAGTGGGCAGTGCCACAAGAAAATCAACAACCTCATTCAGGCCGCCAGTGACCTTCAATGCTACTGGGAGTGGATACCCTCCTGCCCCATGAGGTGCCAGGTCCAAGAGGAATGGCACATGTGCCTCATTGTCTCCCCGCTGAGATACAGTCTGTGGTGGCACACGGCATCCTGAAGCCCACTGAAGGACATGCGGGTTCTGGAGAGGCGGGGTCTCTGTCTCTGATGTCCTCTGGCACCTCCCCCCCAAATCAGCCAATGGGCAGCTGCATTCTGCCCCCCACTGGTGGTATCCTGTCCTCCAGCTGTGGCCTCTAACTCAGGTTATCCTTGTCGCAGCCAGATTTCTTGGGACGGGAAGGGGAGGATGGAAGGAACAGAGAGCAAGAGACACACACAGTCAGTAAGTAAGGTTATCGAACTTGGGCCCCTCACTTCCTCCCAACTATCTGTGTATACACACACCTGGCCCCTGGCAACCCAACACCATCCACAGTCCCATGTGCCACCTCAAAGTGTTGATGATTGCTACCATATCATCGCCATAGTGGAACGGAGAGCATTGGGAACTGCTGAAGCATAGACATGAGTGCATCCACCTGGATGTCTGGTGCACTGGCTTCCAGGAATGGCGCAGTTCAGACAGGCAGGGGAGGGGCACCCTTGTGACAATCACGAAATGGATTCCCACTGAAAGGAGCACTGCAGAGTCCATGCAGTGTGCGGAGCTGCGTTAACACCTGGTAAGCTCCCTTGATTGGAGCAACAGCTGCCAGGTCTGGTTTCTATTACTGTTAGTGAGACCTGGGTTGGAATGTCCATGATAAATCACAACGCCCATCCAGCAGACAGATGGCAAGGTAACCATAGTGACATCATTGGGGTTGGGAATTGACCTCATATGCAACCCCTGGGGAATTAGTTACTCAGCATGTGGAGATGCTGGCGTTGGACTGGGGTAAACACAGTAAGAAGTCTCACAACACCAGGTTAAAGCCCAACAGGTTTACTTGGTAGCAAAAGCCATTAGCTTTCAGAGCACTGGCTGCCCTTCGTCACCCGAGCAGTTCTGATTCACACTGGCAGGATGTCATTTTGCAGAAGTGGGAGGCATCCAGGAGGGGGTTGATAGTGAGTCAAACTCACTAATAATATTAAAATCCATTCAGATTCATGTTAATAAGCTTCATGCCCATTATGGGCGCAATGTGATCCACACCAGTATAAAGGGGCTGGGAAAATTACAAACTATTTAATGCCAGGCATAAATTGGACTTTTAGCATCTCACGCTATCTTCCCAGCTCACCACACTGATCAATGGATGCAGAGAGGTGGTAAGATCAAGCCTAAGGAAACCACAGAAAGGAAGAGATCCTGTCTGGCAAAGGAACAGCTCTGCCTAGAATCCATTAATAGACAGAGAAATGGAGCTAGCCATTCCCCTACCAATTTGAAGAATCTAGCCAGATCTTCACTACAGGGACTCAACTGTACCTTAACTTCAGTAAAGCCACAAGCCCACTTTTGCAACAAGTAAACCACTTTGAATTCATCACCAGAAACTTCCAAACTACATTTCCCAGATGTTAAGAAATAAACATTTATTCTCTCTTTAAAAGAAAACTCAAGAATAACTGTTGTGTTTGATTTTGAGTCACAGCACTCAAGCAGTTAAAACAGTTTTTCTTTCAAACATATCTTGTTGCAGTCACTCAAGAGGTGGAAGAAGGGGGAACTACCCTATCACCTCTCCAGTGTCGGTAAGTAACACATATTTCTAACAGTATTACAATGATAAAAATTGACACATGGCTCTTCTGGGTGTTTTCCATCTTCTAGCAAAAAAAACATTACAAATACAGCAGGTATTAATCAATTCTCTTTATGAAACATTGACTTACTGGTATTTGAGCACTAGCATAGGGTGTTTAGCTGGACAGAATGATAAACATAAGCTGAAAAAATATTGGGTTTAAACCTATGCTTTATGTGAGTGGAATGGAGGGAATGAGATTGTGAGAAGGAAGGCGGTTTGAAGGCAGATTTTGAGGGAGAGTTCCATCAAGCATTTTCTTTGAAATAAAGCAGCGCTTAACACAAACAAACATAGCAACATAGGAATTAGGAGTAGAAGTAAAAAACTTCAGCCCTTTGAGCCTCCTCCGCAATTCAATCAGATCATGGCTGATCTCTCCCTGGTCTCAAATCCACCTCCCCACCTGTTCCCCATATCCCTTTATCCCTTTTTTTAAAATTAGAAATATGTTTATCTCCCTCTTGAAACCATTCAATGATTCAGACTCCACCGCACTGTGGGACAGCGAATTCCACAAATTCACCACCCTCTGTGAGAAACAGTTCCTCCTCAGCTCAATTTTAAATCTATCATCTCTCAACCTATACCTGTGACCTCTTGTTCTAGCTTGCCCCATAAGATGAAAGATTGGTAGTAGAAATGGTTCTTTGCCAATTGAAATAAAATGTCTAATCAGAAGTCAAGGTGATTATTTTAAATAAAAACATCTGACCTGTATACAATCCTATTTTTCCTACTCTGGACCAGCAGTAAAGACTGGAAAATAGCATGTACCACAGTCACACAAGAGGAATTTGTTGCCTCCACACTGACTTTGCAAATTATGTTTGTAAATTATGATGCATATTCTCAGGCATAAAAGTAAAATAAATACCACTAAACGTGGTTTAAGTGTTGCCACTGGTAATGAGGATGCCTCAGTCCCTGAGGAGCAGTGAAAGCACATCAAGGAGTTATGATCTGCAAACCTACACTGACATGTGCTGAAAAAGAAACACCTCACACAATGCAATGTGGCCCAAGGTGAGGAAATTGAAAAGCTGCTGTTGTTAAAAGGTTTCTGATTCCTGTAACTAACTTGAGATATAGAGACAAATATGTGCCAGACTTACATGATGTGTTGTCAGACTTTTTACTGTGTTTACCCAGACTTACATGACAGGTAATAAACCAAACACAATGTATTTTCCTTAGATTGGTACTAACCCATTGCTCCACCCAATTAAACCCCACACTGTTCCTTCAAGGTCTCAACTATTATCAGAAAACAGTGTGCGACTGAATCATAGATTTGTAAGTCAATTTAGAAGAGCTGCAACACAAGTTATAGACAGTCAAAGCTCTTGGAAAGTGGTCTCACTAACACACTTTGAAATGTCAGTAAAGATAAACTTCTGTCCTTTTATCCCCACAGCTGATTCTTCCATGTCAGCAGATTCAACGTCAGCCATCCTGATCGCAAAGCAAAGGAACATTTCTACTCATGCTGCTGGGAGAGTGCTAGAAATTCAAAATACAGCAAAGTTGGAGCAAGATCACATGTCAGAGTACGCAAGTGGTTGTCAAGAGGCAATGGAAATACCCTCCACAGGATAGCACAGGGAAAAGGAACACAAAAGTCACCTCTCTTTCTCCCTTCACCTAACCCACCAGAATTTCACAACCTCTGACACATTATAAAGTTCCAATCCATAATACCATCAATGGGAACAGTGAGCAGTCAGCAATCCTCTGTCAGTGAACTGTTACGTCAGAGGTTTTGTACAAAATATTTGCGTTTCAGTTGCTTGAAACCAGCAGTTTTTTTTATGTGAAATATAAGCACAAGAAGTGACTGGATGGCGCACTCAGCAATCGTCTTTAAGATAGGGCAACAATTTAGTAGCATGTATTTATGCTTAAATCATAGTTACTGAAGCACTAACCCCCAAAATATTATTGAGAACTTGCTGAGCCTTCACTGTAAGAATGCAATAAAAATCATAAAATGACATTCCAAGCTGAAACTGATTACAAAGCCTTTAGAAACGACGCAGTCCTGAAAACTTGTCATTTCTATCTGACAATTTTGCGTTTCCAATTATTTCAGTGAGATGGTCTACAGCTCATTTTATAAAATTGAATGCAGGTATGGAACAAGTGAGTTTAAAATCAAAAATCATGACATTTGAGCTCAATTAGTTGACCACTTTGTGTGATATTTAATAAACCAAAACAATACCAGAACTTAAAAGCAGTTCGGCTTCTTTGTACAGTTGTGATATCCACCAACCTCACTTTGCACATTGATCTTGTAATTGCCATTGGCAGAAACTGGAAGAATTGTTTGATATTAGTACATTACAATATAGTTACTGAGGGGTGGGTCCCCTCCTATGGCTAATCTTTTTCCAATCAGTGCAGGGGATAATTTCAGATCAGCGAGATGGACTGGAGAATCTCCTTGAGCAGTTCTTTACTTTGGCTCATTTCTAAAGTGACATGCTTAGGGATAAATAACATTTCCAAGAGGATTTGAAAGGGCTCAGGTCATTGTTTGATTTAAACATATTGCTAGTTAATTAAAGCTAAGTACAGTCAGCTGGCGGGCATTGATTGGATAGTTACTTGATCATATATAAATGGTTGGTGTAATAACTTCAACGAGACCCATGAGGTTGGCCTCTTGGAGTATGAACTCCCTGATTGAGTTCATAATTGCTATATTCGCGGCCGGGTGTCCCTGGAGAGGGAACATGCGGTGTCCGAGGGTACCATTAATGCCTTCCATGCCCGCTGCGCTGCCAGGGACTGGGGTGCATTATTGACCCCTTTAATCACATTTTGGTTTGTTATTTTAAGCTTCCTTTCCACAATGCCCTTTGTTTCGGACAGTTCCCCTCCTTTTGGAAGCTGCCCATCTTGATTTGTCCCTTAGTTAAATTGGTTTAGTTTATTTGGTTGGCCAAAAACATTTGTCATAATCGTCTGCCCAATCAGGGAGCCTTACCTGTATATAAAAACATGGGGGTGTCAGGTCTTCTGGTACTTTGGATGTGTACCCGAAGTACTCTAGGTGTGGAATAGAGCTTATAAATAAAGAGAATCTACGGAAGCGACACTGTCCACTGAGGAGTTATTTCAGTTGGATTCTTACAGTCCCAGTGTATTTGTGGTGGGAGGAACCCATTGAAACAAAGCAAGTGGCCTGGCCTATGCTTTGTGCTGCCTTCTTGCCCAACCCTGACCTGCTTCCCATATAACAATGAGTGAGGAAGGCATCAGGTGGCCTGCTGGCATTAAGGCCCTTGAGTGACCAACTTTACATGTGGCAAGGGAAGGCTGAGGTAAGATGGACAGTTTGGCAGCTTTCTGTGCAGGCTACTGTCAGACAGGAGGGTGTTGCCTACTTTACAGTCTCCCCTGTGCACATTAGGGGCAATGACCAGCACCCCTCCCACCACACCCAATGAGATTAGATTCTCCCTTTAATCCTTTGCCACTGACTGAGACCTGACCCCCTCATTTATTACCCCATCATTAGGGCCTCCCAGCCAGGCTTGTCCAACTACTGAACCTACCTCTGAATCTGGACTCCATTGATTCTTTTTTCTCACGTTCTGGTTATAGTCCCAGCAGTGGCAACCATTCGACCCTGTGCTGCTAGTACTACAACCAGGAGGAGTTCCTCATGAAGGGGGACAGATTTCCACCTCTGAATCAATTAGGGCTGGTCCTAATTATAGGATAGGACCGTACAAATGTCCGTTGACTTTAAGCAGGATTTTCTGACCTTGGGGTGAGTGCAGCCAGAAAATCCCGCCATAAAGTCATGCTGTGCAGAAATGACCCTGGCCATACCATCTGTCTTTATAGCTTGGATCCCTCCCCCTCCCAGAAAAACGATTTGAGTTTCATTCGCCCACCCTCCCCTGGTATTATCACTGCAGGACAGCCAGCTCCAGAGTCAGAGAGCTTAACACCATCATTCCCATTTGTGTCGAGCCCACCTCCACATATAATCCAGTTGAAAAGGAAATTTACTGATATAAAAGTTGAGTGGATTTAGGAGATATGTATTTGTAAACTTTCACTCTGTGGATAAATCTATTCCATGCAAAGAATGGCTTTGGGTTCTTACTTCGCCAACTGGCTATCACCAGTATAACCAGAGGTGAAAGCAAGTCGATATGGTACCTTGAGTCACATCAGTAAGAAAGTGGCCAGGGAGATGGAAAGGAAATGCAGAGATGCGAGGAGTGAGAATGACAAGCAGCAATTGGAGAGAGGTGATCTTCCTGTTGTCGCCACCAGGCCTCACTGACACATCTCTCCCTTCCTGCAGCCTCGCCTGTCTGCCGATTGCCTAGCAACACCTCCTTCTTTAATAGCACCAACTTCTCACTGCCCACGAGAGCGGCATGTGCCTGACGCCCCTGCTTCTGGCAGTTCAGTGGTGGCTCCTGTGCTGACGTGCGGAACACATGCCAAAACTCGGGCCAAAGGTTGCACAGGGGTACTAATGTGGGGGACTGGGCCACCGACTACTAACTCACCTGATTCCTGTTCTTGTTCGGAATCTAGTTGTACCCCCTCACCCTCCTGTGGTGCAGCTTTGCACGCCATTGCAAGCTGCCTGCGCTTGTCAGAGATTTGCTTAGCCGTTTTGGATGTTAAAATAGGACTGATTTCTTGATTAATAAATCGGGCACCAGCAAATCTCTGTTCAAGCTCTTCGAGGAGTAATTCCTCCCCCTCGGACCAGACGGTCTTTTGTCTACCCCGTTTAGTGGTGGTTTTGGGCAGTGCCTTCTTCGCACGTTTTTCATTGAGAAGTACCAGATGACGGTGTCTCTCATGTTGGCTGAGCCCACTCTCTGTTGTGAAGGACAATTTACAAACAGTGCACTGATACTGCCCGATTGTCACGGTTCGATTCTCACCCTGACATTTCGGGTAGTCATGATGTGGGTATGCCGGCGTTGGACTGGCGTAAACACAGTAAAAAGTCTGACAACACCAGGTTTTAGTCCAACCTATTTATTTGATAATATACTCACAAGCTTTCGGGGTTAGTCCCTTCGTCAGGTGAATGGAGAGTTCTGGCCTCAGACAGAGCATATAAAGCACAGACAGTTTAGAGATTACTGATTAGAATGCGAATCCTTACACCTAACCTGGTGCAGGTTAGGTGTAAGGATTCGCATTCTAATCAGTAATCTCTAAACTGTCTGTGCTTTATATGCTCTGTCTGAGGCCAGAACTCTCCATTCACCTGACGAAGGGACTAACCCCGAAAGCTTGTGAGTATATTATCAAATAAATAGGTTGGACTAAAACCTGGTGTTGTCAGACTTTTTACTGTATTTCGGGTAGTGGCAGGCAATAGAGTGGAACTCCCCAGACTTACCGCACCGGGAACATTTAGTCTTAATTTTCTTTATTTTGTGCACTGTTTTGAGGTGGTCTCTAAACGCACCAACCGTGGGGAGTATGGAATTACAGGGCTTACAATATAACGCATCAGTGGGGTAGTGGATCACCACTTCCTTAACCTCTGAGCGGTCATTTGATGGTTCAACTATAATGGTCTCAATGAAGGTACCATCGTTCGGGGTACCTCCATTGCTTTCGGTACTGGCCACTTGGGCCATATCTCCCGAACCTTTCGTTAGGGCTAGGTAAGCTTTGTTGCAGAAGGTACGAGTAGTTATCTCTACCTCCTCGGCTGGATGGGCAGTCCTAGCCGGCTCTTCTACAACAGCCCTTTCGTCTTCACCTATTGAGCTGACAAGTTCCTCTGGCCTAGGGCCCGAGTCTATCACCCAATGAACACATGCCTCAGGGGGTCGCAATGCAGGGGCTTTGATAAAGGACACCCAAAACTCCCATCAGTCTCTTGTGGGGCAGGGGACAAATGAGCCTCGAATCGCTTTTCTTGGGGAGGGGGTGGGGAATGGGTTCCAAGCTGTAAAGAAAGATGGTATGGTCATGGCCGTTTCTGCACAGTATGACTTTATGGGTGGGATTTTCTGGCTGCACTCACACCCAAGGCTGGAAAATTCTACCCAAGTTCAATGGAACTTTGTGTGACCCTGTCCAGCCCACTACAATTCCTGTGGGATGGAAAAATTCTGGCCCATGACTCTATGGCAATTGGCCAAAGCAGGAGGCTGCAAGAGGGAGGAGTGAAGCTGCAGAGGGAGAAATCATTGTTAATTAAATTAAATGGTGGAGCTCACATACTGAGAGATTGGAGCTAAAAGAAATAAGTGAGCACAGCTACAGCTAGAATTAAAAGGCAAAATAATTCAGAGAAATGCTTTAAAGTGTCTGAGAGAGATAAACAAGAGCAGAGACTAGACTTATTTTGTATTATTTAATCAAATGACTAGTTATAAATTAAAGGCACATTTTACTGAAAAACTTTAAAGTAAAAATTCATAAATTGAATTACAGTTTGTACATTTGATATGTCAATGAGGAAAATTATAAATTCATCATGTGAATTATTAAATCGTTTTGAGTATTTTTGCATTGTGAAGATTTAAGAATAATGGATTATAAGGTAAATTCAATTCATCAATTGTATTTAATATTTCAGAAATTCATCTCAAGACATGATGGGAGCAATTGGGAGATTGAGAGCAACTTCAGAGCTGCTCTGAAGTTGGCCATCTAAGTTTAGGTGGCCCCATCTTACTGCTTCCTTCCACTTTGATCTCTTAGCAAAGATCTCTGTTGCTTTTCAGCTTGACCGACTTGGCCAATGTGGGAGTTTCTATCAGGTTAGTTCAGGCTTTTATTCAAATAGTACTGTTTTATTTTTGAGGAATCCATGAAGTCAAGTGTCTAGGAGTCGAGGTGGGAAGGGGGTTCCAATATGACAGTACCTGAAAGAATTGTGAGTCACTTTCACACCGTTGGTCGTGATCACAGCAGCGCATTTTGTTAACCTGCAACACTTCTTTTATTGAAAGCTTTATGAAGTGGCCTTTGACTAACACTATTCAGGATTTTTATCACCATATGGGGAGGCAAGGTGGAACAGTGGTTATCACCGCTGCCAGATTCGATTCCCAGCTTGGGTGACTGTGCGGAGTCTGCACATTCTCCCGTGTCTGTGAGGACTTCCTCTGGGAGTTCCAGTTTCCTCCCACTGTCCAAAATAAATGCTGGTTTGGTGCATTGGCTATGCTAAAATTCTCCCTCAGTGTACCTGAACAGGTGCCAGAGTGTGGGACTAGGTGATTTCCACAGTAACTTCATTGCAATGTTAATGTAAATCCACTTGTGACATTAATAAATAAACTTATAAAGTTAACAATGTTTCTGTGAATCATAACCACAAGAAGTGGATTAAAAGTGCACGTGGCAATCTTACTGTTGCTTACTCTTACATGGAGATCTGCTGTTATGGGATGTCACGCTTGTCTGCCTTGAGCCATCCTGACACAGCCACTGTAGCTTGTCTACAGCTGCTCTGAAGTTGGCCATCCAACTAAGTTTAGGTGGCCCCATCTTACTGCTTCCTTCCACTTTGATCTCTTAGCAAAGATCTCTGTTGCTTTTCAGCTTGACCGAATAGCCACATTTTCTTTTCTGGATGTCATTTTTTAGTTTTCTTTTTGCTCTTACAGTTTGAAGCATCTTCATTTGTCTTCTGGTCTGCACATAGAATTCTAAACATGTGTCTCATCATCCAGGTTTCAAGGGCCTCTAATATTTTTCCACAGATCACTATTTATTATACAGGATTCTGAGGCAGAACAGTAAAGTGGATAGAATGCTCTAGCTGATGAGTTTGTTTTGTTATGAGCTTGTGTTCTCTTGTTGTTAACACATCCTTCATCTTCACAAAATACTTTTTGCTATTTCTGTCTTTCTTCTATTTTCAGCATCACACCTACCGACATCTTATTATAATTTTCCACAAATAGATAGACTTACCTACTTGTTTCAGTGTGACACTGTCCCTTCAATCTTCACTCTCCTTTCTTCTAATATATTCCTTCTAACTACCATTGCTATTTTTGGTGTTTATACTCAATCCAAATTTCAAGATTTCACTTGATCTAGAATATCTTGTAGCGCTTCTTCTGATTCTGAAAGTAGTACTGTGTCATTAGAGTACTGTAAGTTTGTGTGGTCTTGCCTCCACTATATGACGATGCATATCTTTTTAACCTGTGCTTAATGCTCTCTCCATTCACATTGTCTATACCTTTAAGACTTGATTAGCTGTAAAGACTCGCATTCCAATCATTATTCAGTAAATTGAGCTTGTGTCTTTATATGCCCTGTTTGTGAACATATCTCCCACTCACCTGACAAAGGAGCAGCGTTCTGAAAGCTAGAGGCGTTTGCTACCAAATAAACCCATTGGACTTTAACCTGGTGTTGTAAGACTTCTTATTGTGTTTACCCCAGCCAAACGCCGGCATCTCCACATCTTGCCTCTACAGCCAGAGAGAGAGTTTTCAGATGTATCTGCAAAAGATGGCTATTTCCTTTCTACAGGGCACTACTTCTGGTGCTGTATCACACACCTTCATTGTGGACACACACACATACACATGCATATACATGCACACACGTGTGTGTGCGCACACACATGCACGTGCACACATGCGTGCGCGCGCGCACACACACACACACACACACACAGCCTTTGTCTTTACTGGAGATGGTGATCAGTCTTTGGACTCTTTTAGAAATGCCTTGTCTGGAAACATGGGGAAAGGTTCCATTATCCCTTAGAGAAACATCCTGTAACCAATCCTATCAGTGGTTAACTGTATCTTCTCAGCCATCTTTAGGGTTCATGTCAATTAAAATATAAGACTCAGATCTTTTACATATTTCAATATGTAATTCCATAATTCTTTTCTCCATCATTGTAACAGCATAGAGCCTTGTCATACTCCTTTTTTCACCCGAAGCATGTCTGAGTGTCTATCTTCTAGCCTGATGCATATTATTTAGTTCCAATATAGGCTCTGGATAAATCTCATATCTTTACTGTCAATGTCACTTTCCAACAGCACATCCATTAGTTTGGGTGATAAGCACGATGTAATACATTTTCATAATCTATAAAACTAAACACTGATCAGTTGGACAATAGGGAGTGTTTGGATTTTCTATTAAAATTTATGGATGAAATTATAACAGAGATAATCTTTAAAAGTCATATGAGATATGATTAGACTTTGATGACTTTAGAACAGTAGACAGCTCTTCCATAAACTAACATATCATGGCATTTAACAGATCATGTACAAGATTGCAGAAATTCTATTTGGAAATTTCTAGTTCAATGCTCGCATTCAAATTGTTCAATTATGCTAAAACATTGAACTTGGCACATTCAATGGTGTCACAAAGAATGAACGATTCAATCCTCCTAGCAGCTTTAGACTGTTGAGATGTGAGGCACATGCATTTTTTGAAGCAATGCATGGAAGTTTCAGAAGGGAAAGATGACATTGATCAGTCTGAGACAATTGGTCTGGCCGCAAGAAGATTCAGTCCAGTAATAAGACTATTTATCGTGGATTCATTTAATTGCACAGTGTTGGACAGTGTTTGTGCATCCACAGTATGTGGAATGGATTGGTTAAAGTGTTATTTGATTTCACTCATTAGTAAGTCAAGGAATATGAAAGTTCTACTTGCTTCAGGTTCACGGATGACAACATGTTAAAATCACTGAAAAAATGATGGTTTCAAAATAGCTGAGGTAAACCACTTTATTCATCCAGGTGAAATAATATCTGGTGAGATACCCTTGCTGCTAATCAAGCATCCAAGAAAAATGCAGAAATATAATTACACACGGAGCATAATGAAATAATGTTCATTAATTCATTAATTTCTTTGATCAAATTCTTTGGAAGTTCAGTAGATTTACCATTTACCCAAACAGGACATTACTATAAACCTTCAAATAAACCTGACATTTCTAATCAGAATGTTAAAGAACTGTTAATGGCATCAGGTGACAGGACTTTAAAAGAGGAAAAATAAACTGTCTTAAAGTTACATCAACAACTTGCTCATCCCTCTTGTCACATATTAAAAATCCTACTAAAGGATACACCCACAGTGCTGTTAGCGTGGGAGTTCAGGATTTTAACCCAGTGACAGTGAAGAAATGGCAATATATTTCCAAATCAGGATGGTCAGTGGCTTGGAGGAAAATTTTCAGGCGAAAAGTTATTCTCATGTATCTGCTGTTCTGGTCCTTCTGGATGATAAGTGGTTGTGGGTTTGAAGGGTGCTGTCTAAGGAGCCTTGGTGAGTTGTTGCAGGGCACCTTGTAGATGGTACACACTGTTACCACTGTGCATCGATGGTGGAGGGAGTGCATATTTGTGGAGGGTGTGTCAGTCAAACAGGTTGCTTTGCCCTGAATGGTGTCGAGCTTCTTGAGTGTATTCGGAACTGCACTCATCAGGGCAAAGACAAAGTATTCCATCATATTCTGACTTGTACCTTATAGATTGTGGACAGACTTTGGGAAGCCAGGAGGTTTAGCCTCTGATCTGCTCTTGTAGCTACAGTATTTATATGGCTGGTCCAGTTCCGTTTCTGATCAATTGTAACCCCTGTTCTTACTGGTCTGGCCTACATGTGACTCCAGAGCCACAGCAATGTGGATGACTTTTAATTGCCCTCAGAAATTAGAGGTGGGCAATAAGTGCTGGCTGCCCAGTGACACCCATGTCTCATGAATGTATTTAAAAAAGAATCGGGGATTCAGTGATGGTAATGCCATTGAATGTCAAGAGGCGATGGTTAGATTGGAGATGGTCATTGCCTGGCACGTATATGGTGCAAATGTTACCTTGTCAGCCCAATTGTAATTTCTAATCAATACAGTGATTTGTTATGTTTTGAATAAATATAGGTTAAACAGATAAGAAAACCATCTCAAAAAATGTTGTATGAGGAATGATTATGATCTTTTATATTTTTCTTAAAAGTTAAGACATTTCTGTCAAAGAATATCACCACTTATGTGGAAAGTAAAATTAGCATGTGGCTTTGATTCTTTTCCCCCTCACTGTGGGGACAGCACCAGAAAGTGTAAGACTGGCTGGCGTTCAGGGAGGGGATAAGTTAGCTGACAGCTAATGGATGTTTACAGTGTGTGCTGCAGTGATCACACGATGGATCATGGATTTATGCATAGTTAAATGAGGAGGTTCTTGAAACTTTATTGAAATGAAACTCTGCCCCCCAGGTAGACTGGTTGGAAAGAATAATGGAAATTGGGTTACTGCCCCACTCTGAACTTCAGAAATATGCTGACAAAACAATACATTTGAAAAAAAAATTGTGTGTTAAGTTTGTTACTAAAAAATGGCAGGTTGATTATTAAAGAAATAAATATGCAAACGGAAGTACGGAATGCAGCGCACAGCTGAACCTCACAGCTGAAAAATGTTCCAGGATGCTAGAATCTGAAACAAAAACAGAACATGCTGGAAAATCTCACCAGGCCTTTGATTTGATCTGATTTGATTTATTATTGTCACATGCATTGGGATACAGTGAAAAGTATTGTTTCTTGTGTGCTTTACAAACAAAAAACACCGTTCATAGAGTATACAAGGGAGAAGGAAAGAAGAAGGTGCAGAATATTGTGTTACAGTATATATACAGTAATATATATATTTTATATACATATATATACAGTTATAGGGCATAGAGGAAGATCAGCTTAATAAATGGCATTCAAAAGTCTGATGGCAACAGGAAGGAAGTTGTTCTTGAATCGGTTGGTATGTGATTTCAGACCTTTGTGTATTTTTTCCGATCCGAAGAAGATGGAAGAGAGTATGTCTAGGTGGATGTGGTCCTTGATTATATTGGCTGCTTTTCCGAGGCAGCCTGAAGTGTAGACAGGGGCAATGGAGGGGAGGCTGCTTTGCGTGATGCACTGGGCTACGTTCACAACCCTTTATAGTTTCTTGCGGTCTTGGTCAGAGCCATACCACGCTGTGAAAGGATGCTTTCTATGAAAGGTCTGGCAGCATCTGTGGAGAGAGAACAGAACTAAAGTTTTGAGTCTGGATGACCCTTCCTCATAGCTAAAGAAAACTGGAACTAGCATGAGATTTATGCTGTTGTAGGGGTGGAGGGGGTAGAGCAGTAGGGGCTGAATAAAGGGATTGCAATAGGTGGAGACTAAGGGAAGTCCTCCACTTATCATCCAGAATGTGACATCCTGAACAGATTTCTTTAAAAATTTTTGCATTCATTTATTAGTGTTACAAGCAGACTTACACTAACATTGCAACAAAATTACGGTGAAAATCCCTTAGTCTCCACACTCCAGCATCTGCTCAGGTACTGTGGGGGAGAATTTAGCATGGACAATGCACCTAACCAACACATCATCTTTTATACTATGAAAGGAAACCAGAGCACCCAGAGGAAACCCACAGTGAGAACGTGCAAACTCCACACAGACAGTGACCCAAGCTAGGAATTGAACCCAGGTCCCTGGTGCTGTGAGGCAGTGCCACTGTGCTTTCTGGCACTCCCCCAGCAAAAATGGATAAGAGATTGGAGGATGTCCTTCAAACTTTAACAACACCCAGTGCTTACAGGAGAGAAAATTCAAAAATTGGAGTGGAAGAAAATAAGAAATATCTGAAGTGAGTTTCTGCTCCTTGCTTCTATGATAGATCATTGAATGTGAAAGCAATGTTTTTTTTCTCACAAGAATGAGCTGAGTAACTTAAGCCTCAACTTATTGATTTCAATTATGTATTGAAATGCGTTTTTAGCTTTTTAATAGATGAAATGTTAAGTGGCCAGAATGATGATTCACATTGAAGTGGACTTTGTACACCAATTTGTCTTTTATGTAAATGAAAAAATATCACAGAGAGAATACTCATTTTGTTTAGCATATAATTTGCAATTTACAACTCTCTAATATTAATGTTGAACAAATGGATGGAGTTGTTTTTGATCTGAGAATGTGAAATAAGACAGCATTCCGTGCAGTGTAAGTTATGTTGACAAATATATTGAAAGAGTAAAAATTATAGTTAAAGGGGACAGAACATGGAACATGCTTTCTGTTGTTTACATGGTCTTCAAAGAGCATTTCATAAATTCTAAGATAAACTTAGAAACATAGAACAGTACAGCACAGTACAGGCCTTTCAGCCCTCAATGTTGTGCCGAGCTATATCCAAACCCAAGGTCAAGCTATCCCACTCCCTATCATTCTGGTGTGCTCCATGTGCTTATCTAGTAACTGCTTGAAAGTTCCTAAAGTGTTCAACTCCACTATCACAGCAGGCAGTGTATTCCACACCCCAACCACTCTCTGAGTGAAGAACCTACCTTGGATATCCCTCCTATATCTCCCACCATGTAGCCTAGTAACATCCACCTGAGGAAATAATCTCTGCGCATCCATTCTATCTATCCCCGTCATCATCTTATAAACCTCTATTAAGTTGCCTCTCATCCTCCTCCGCTCCAAAGAGAAAAGCCCCAGCTCCATCAACCTTTTCTCATAAGACCTACCCTCCAAACCAGGCAGCATCCCGGCAAATCTCCTCTGCACTCTCTCCAATGTTTCCACATCCTTCCTATAGTGAGGCGACCAGAACTGAACACAATATTCCAAATGTGGTCTCACCAAGGTCCGGTATAGTTGCAGCATAACCCCACGGCTCTTAAACTCAAACCCCCTGTTAATAAACTGTGGAAATGAACCCCAAGATCTCTCTGTTCCTCCACATTCCTCAGAACCCTGCCATTGACCCTATAATCCGCATTCAAATTTGTCCTACCAAAATGAATCACCTTGTACTTATCAGGGTTAAACTCCATTTGCCACTTTTCTGCCCAGCTTTGCATCCTATCAGTGTCTCTTTGCAGCCTGCAAGAGTCCTCCAGCTCATCCACTACTCCACCAATCCTGGTGTCGTCGGCAAATTTACTAACCCACCCTTCAGCGCCCTCTTCCAAGTCATTGATAAAAATCACAAATAGAAATAAGAAACTAGTTATGAAAAATAAAAATGATGGTATAGATATCGCAGGTTGAAAGACAAATAGTTAAGAGTTCTCAGAGTGGGAGGCAATGGTTTACGAATTTCTCCACAAACTTATAATTAACAATATGAAAGTGGTTGAAGACAATAACTGGGAGTAGAATCAAACTGATAAGAAGAATTCTGGAAACAAATGGCAGATAAGTGGCAGAAGGAGTATAATACAGAAAAATGTGAAGTAATATATATTGGGAACAACAATAAAGAACGGAAAAATAAGACAAGGTAAATATTTTAATGTGGTAGAGGGGCAGTGAGATAGAGTTCTGTAAATACTTAAATAAGAATGGGCAAGTTAAAAAATTATTAAGAAAGCAGATTTGATTGTAGGGTTTATAATAGGAGATGCTGCCACAAAAGCAGAGGTCAATGTGACACAGTACAAATCAACGATTGGAGTAGATCTGGAACACTGTGTGCAAATTTGGACTCCTCATCAAAAAAACCATAGCCCTGGAGAAAAATTGTAGGGATGACAACGGGGATGAGGAAAACCTACAATTATTAGGGTTATATTTATAAGACCTGAGTAGCTTTGGGAAGAAATATATGGAAATGTTTGAAATGATGAGAGGGGTAGACAAGTTAACGATATTGCTGTTCATTGATGTCCATATATATATAAAGAGGGAGGTAAAATGAGCATATAAAGAGAGAGATCATAACTTTTTTTTCTTCTGAAGAGTTAGTGGAATGAAGAATACTTTGCCACAAATGGTGCTAGATGCTAAATTACAGCATTCAAAAGTGTTAGATAATTAGAGGTACACAGTACATGAGTGTGCTGTTGGGAAGAAAGCAGGAAAATTGAACTGTGTACAATCAGCTTTCAAAAGCAACCTAGATTTAGTGCAAGCAAGAGGCTTAAATGGACATCTTCAGATCTAACATTTTTATTTTTCTGTGTGGACGTTGTGGTCCAAAGGTTTGGGGGAAAATTCTGCAAGTTGAATAATATTTTTGGCCCTAACTGACAGTTAATGGGTGGGATTTAACGGCCGCACTTGTCCCAAAACTGTGAAATCCTGCCCAAGGTCAATGGATCTTGCCATGGTCTGCCCCTCGCCCTCTCTCATTCTCATGGTGGATGGGACGGTAAAATTAGGTCCAGGTTTTCTCCTTGTACTACAATCATGAATGACAAGACTCCAGCAAGATATCAATCGGAAAATACAAGCCAGCATTCCCCAACATCACCCGTAGCAGGAATTCTTCGGTCCTGCTGTTGCAAACACAGATTTGGCTGGGCTCAAGGTTCTCCATTCTTGCTGGCACGGAAGCGGGGTGCACGAGACCAGAGAATTCTAGTCACAATCTCTGTTGCTATTGCAGTGGGCTCTGGCCATCCTGTACTATTAAAAAGAACTAACTCGTAGGCAGTTCTCCTTTTAGGTCTTTTTTCCATATGGGCTGTAAAAGTCAATGATGCGAATGACTTCCAAACACGTTGTTCTTTCTACTTCCCTTTGATTTCTTCTTTAAAGTGAGTCCTATTTTTATAAATGTCTTTTCCTGTGTTTTCACTTATTCCTCTTTTTTAAACGAACTTCTGCTTTTTCCTGTTTGGGATTCTATTCAAAAAAATGCTAGCAGAAGCAATAGGTTTTTACAAATATGTTTTTTTAATTTAATTCTGAAAAGTCAGTAAGATTAGGACATGCCAACCTTAATATTCAACCATTGAAGCTAGTGTTTTTTAAACTGTTCAGAAAATATTGCTTAACTCACTAACATATCAAGTACTTTGTACGTGGTGATTGGAAGGATATACTGTTCTTTTACAATCTGAATATTGTCAACAAGGTGTGATAGGAAGTGTTACAGGAAATATGCATTGAATGTAGGCACAAGAAATACATGGATTTCCCTCCATTTATTGGGTTAGCAGCCAACTGTTCCCATGGTTTCTTTGCAACGTCTCTCATTATATGTGTTGAATATGCCTATAGTGTAAAAAAAAGCCATGATCATAGGCTTACCACTACTCAGAGGGAGACCAACATCAAGAGTCATTTTCAGAATTCTGGATGCACACAAGATGGGAACAAATTTAAAAATAAAGAAAGAGTAGCCTCAGAGGGTGGGGAGATGAAGGGTCGGCACACAGGGTGCAGGGGACAATGTTCAGCAGTACCCAGTAGAACTCAACAGGAAAGAGAGAAGTTCCTAACAAAAAATTCATTTCTCCTCAGCATACATCTCCAGTCTCCTGCGTTCACTTTGTTCACTTCACCAAGAATGATCCATCCCATATTGTACCAGCCTTAGTGTTATCATTTTGCTGCTCATGCCACCCGTTATAGAATGATAATAGTTTCCATGGTTGATTTAAGGGAACAAAGTTGAATTTTATTGTGTGGACAGTTTGGACACATTTACTACCCCAATTTATAAGCACAGTGCAGGTGCGTATGGTCCTTGCAATGTGTTTCAAAACAAAGTTTGGATGTGCATTTTTGGAGTAGAATTGCAGCCATTTTGCAGGCAATTTTGTAAATGGAAATTTAGACAATGTAGTACAAGCATATGTTTCATGGTTTTGCACATGACAGGTCAGATCTTACAGGACAATGCATTACCTGAGGTGCGGTAGTCAAATTATTGCAGGATGCCCAATTTGTGTTTACAGGAAAGACTCTAAGATCGTTGATCATTCTAGTTGACTAGTTTCCCATTAGACTTCAGCCATTTATGACAAGTTAAAATGTCTTTGTGACACATTGTTTGTGCAGGACAGATTTTATTTCTGAACAATCTGACCTTGTAGCTTTCAGAAATAGGCACTTACAGATAACAGAAGGGGAACAGCAGGACAATGCCAAAGTACGTATAATTAGACACTGGTTAATGGTATGTGGTGTGTGGTGTGTGGGATGGAGGTAGTCCCCTCTGCAGGACTCAATCACATCCTATTTCCTAGCTGGATGAATAATTGCACCCGGTCCTTGACACTCACCCAGTTCTCAGCTTTGGCTCCATCATAGCTGCTTATTCATGGCAATGACCACAACTGCATTGGTTCTCAACCTAAGTGAGTGAGGGTATTCTGTGGCTTGGTGTCCATATATCAGGGAGAATGCTTATCTCCAACAACCCTTTCACAATACAGAGAAAAGCTTCCTTGACAGGTGTAGCAAGAGAATTGATATTCCCTTACTGGTGCTGAAAGCATCGTAGCACAGTTGTGTGACAGCTGTAAGGTTCACTGACACAAGGTGCAGAAGGCACTGCAGGTCAGCCAGCACAGCCAACAACCTTGTTAAGTTACCACTTAATTACCATTAGCTATTGTCAACCTAATCCTTGTATGCAATCTCAATGAATTATAGAAATGAGCAGCAGGAATGAAGGCCATTCAGCCCACCATGTTTGCAGCGGCTGACATCTCTTTGTCCCTAGCATTGTAGTCTATGGTATTTAAAATGCATATCCAAATCTTCTGTTTAACTGTTGCCTCCAGCACCCTTTCTGTCAATGAGTTCCAGATTCCACCAAACATTTCCTCTTGAATTCCTTCTAAACGTTCTCTTCTTTCCTAAATCAAGGCCTATAGATAAGCAATCTAGCTTTAATATTCTATGCTGTGGCTAACAAAGGTAAATATCTAATATGCTTTCTCTATCTTTCCAGCCTCTGTTTCTTTATACTTAGTATCCAACCATTTATTATTATTCCCTTCCCTCTTTGCCTTGATCAAATATATTACTTCTCCCAGTTGAACTCCATTTGTCACTGTTCCATCCCTTTAACTAGACATTAATATCTTCCTGAAGTATACAGCGATCTTCTTCAACCAGAAAGACAATTTTTGTCTCATCTTTCTTTTTCATGGGATGTGGATGTTTCTGGAAAGGCCAGCATTTGTTCCCATCCCTAACTGGCCTTGAACTGAGTTGCTTGTTAGGGCATTTCAGAGGACAGTTAAGAGTCAACCACATTGCTGTGGATCTAGAATCACTGGATAAGGATGGCAGATTTCCTTTCTTTATGGGCATTCACAAACCAGATGGGCCTTTACATCAATCGATGATAGTTTCATGGTTGCCATAACTGAACCTAACTTTATATTCCAGCTTTATTAATTCAATTAGTTTCCACTAGCTGCCATGATGGAATTTGAACCCATTAGCCTGATCTTCTGGATTTCTAATCCAGTGACATTGCCACTATACCACCACCTCTGCTTCTCTGCAAGCTTCATAATCATGTCTCCTATGTCAAAGGCTAAATTATTGACATCTACCACAAACAAACACAAGATTTGTTACTGAGCCTTGCAGAACCCAAATAGAAACAGCCATCCAGTCACAAAAGCATTCATTGACCATTACCCTGCTGCCTGCCTTGAGTTCATTGTGGTCCTAACTTGCCACATAGGCTTAGATCCCATGAGTCTTATTTCTGTGAACAGCCCATCATATGGTACTGCATCAAAAGCTACTGTAACTTCCAGGGCATCTTACTGGGGTGATGGGGGATTGGGGGTGTTACACCAAATGCGCTAGGAAGTTCACAAGTAAGGATTTGCCAGGAAGTGCAAACTCTGACATGCTCCCCTCCTTCTGAGGTCCAACACCCCACCCAAGGACTGACCTGAGGACTGACATCTCCCCCCAGACCTGATACCTATTCCCAGGCCCAACACCCTCACAGAGCCATCAAAGCCCAGATCAAAACTACCTCCACCCACATTCTTTCCCCATAAGTCCCGCTTGACCTGACCACCCTTCCGTGAGGCCAAACACAACTCCACACCCTTGAGGCCTGACCCAAGCCCGCCGAAGCTCAACACCCCCCACATCCTACTGCGCTCCATGACAACCCTCCTGCCCTGTCCCCCACCATCTACCCCTCACCTCCCACACAAGCCTCGAACCTCCCTGAAATGACTCATCAGATAACTGAGGTTGACCTAATAAAATATGAGCTCCCTGATTAAGGGCTAAATCGATGGGCCAGTCAGGGAACATCTTGCTTTGTGTTTAACCAGGAAAGGCAGTTCCGCTGGGAATCCTAGTGTAGGTAGCCTACTGAGAGCACTCTGTATGCTGTTGTCAGGCTTATAAATAAAGGGATTTTGGTGAAGGGAATTCTGCCTCTGAAGGCTTATTCTTTCCTCCACCCCCAAAATCCTAACTTCTCCCTGGCCTAGCAGGGCCTTTTAGACTTCAATGGACCTTTATCTTACCGGTTTTCAGCAGCTAGTGCCATAAAAAAAGGGGTATGCCCTCCTTCCCTTCAACAGAGAGGCCTTTTGATGCTAGCTCCCAAGGATGTGCTGCTCTACCCCAATATCCCCTGAACATCACGCAAAATAGGATGAGGAAAAAATATTAAGGTACAAAATCTGGGACTGAACTTCCTTAGAGTGGCAATCTAATACTGACTGTCACTTCAAGGGAATTCAGGTCCAGTGTTATGGAGAACATCAAATGCACTATCGTCATTGACCCTCCAGCTACCACCTCAAGTAATTCAATCGTGTTAATTAAACATGACCTTGCCTTAACAAATCAATGCTGAGCATCTTTGCTTAGTAAGTGTCTGTTGAAATGAAAATTTCCCTCCAAATAGTAATATCCTAGTAATATCCTAATTCTAGTAATATCCCCACAGTCCAAATTAGGTTGACTGGCTTGTATATACTCAGTCCGTCCATTTCTCCCATTTTAAACAATGACACAACATTGCTCGTCCCCCAGCCCTTTGGCATCATGCCTTGCATCAATGCTAGAATTCCTGCTTTTGAACACATGTTTACAAAGATTTTCACACCATGGCTGATCCTGACTTGAAGCATTATCCATACATTGGGTGCAATCTTACTGGCTGTTCACGCCACACTCCCGCTGCAGTGAAGTTGGAGAACTTTGCTTCCATCCAAATCTCCATTCATGGCAGTGGGGTGGGAAAATTCTGCCAGCATGAATGGTGGTAATAGGAATTATTCAATAGCAATCAACAGCAAAACCATGTTGGATTCATCTTGCACAAGCTGAGATAGTGAGCGTCACATGCTGGGCAGAATTTTCCAACTGTTAACTCAAGTGGTTAGAATGTCATGGGTGTTGCACATCTAAATTTCCCAATTACAACCAAGCCTGAACATGTCCTCACCCGCAGCAAGCACATACACATTTCCCAGCAGGGATCACTGGATAGTGATAAGGACCTGGTTGATGTGCCCCTCCTTATTCCAATTATAAAACTCATACCAGTAACCCAGCTGAGTTCAGCTAACTTAGCATGCACGCAAGCAAGCACTTTCAGCAAGATTTATTTGACTGGAAGTGAACTGTAGAACCCGAGTCAAACAGTCTCTCATTTATAGCATAGACATTTTCTCTCCAGCATAGATCATCTCTCCAGCTAAGAGCTAGCTTAGAATCTGAGCATGGATGGCACAGCTCAATTTCCTTTTGAACAGCAGATGCACCAACTGATCCATCATGGGAAGCCGTATTATACTTTTGGGAACTGAGTTAATTAGCTGTTTCTGAGGAAAATGGTGTGTGATGTTAAATTTCAATTGATTTTCGATATGTATCAAGCTTTGCAGCAGGTGTTAAATAGAACTTCCCCTACACTGAAAGGACCAATCGTGGGATTTTCCAGCCATACTCGTTCCAAAGCTGGAAAATCCCGCCCGAGGTGAATGGACCTTTCCATGGTCCGCTTCTTGCCCGCTATGATTCCTGTGGCGGATGGGAGGGGAATATACCCCGCAATGAATTTGATTCTAATTTTGACCATTGGCTTTGCAAATGCCTATTAAAAATATTCACTGGAATTTCTTTCTGCAGAGTTCAATGAAAGGGGAAATTGGTGTAGGGTGTTGTGGACGGCCTTTCCACAGGCTGAGTTTATTGCCTGGTGGTGGAACACTGAATTTCCCCGCTACTCAGTGCGATGCACTTTGAAAGTTTCATTAAGATTCTAGCACCCAAAATTTAGAGGATTCCTAATGAGACAACTTTATATTGAATTGTCTCATGTGAAAAAGTGGTAATTTACCGAATCTCTGCAGAAGGGGGCCATTCAGCCCATCAAGTCTGCACCAATAACAATTCCTCCCAGATCCTATTCCCGTAATCCCACATATTTAACCTGGTAGTCAATTTAGTATGGTCAATTAACCTGACCCACTCATCTTTGGACTGTGGGAGGAAACTGGAACACCTGGAGGAAATTGTTTTAGAGATTTAAAGTACTATAGGAAAGGAGAGTTTAAAATAAAAGTCAGTGCACAAAGCATTAAAATAATTGTGTTTGGGAACACACTCTGATCTTTCGCAGCAGTATCTGAAATTTTAGATGAGCACATATGGTTATGCAGGGTAGCTGATAATTCAAAGAGCCATCCTATATATTGAGCAGATTCAGGATATGTGGAAACGCATAGAAACATTCCTTAAGTAAGAGGTGACATGGTATTAATTACAATGCATATGTATTTAGAGTCAATGTTTAACATTGGTGTACACAAATTAATTAACTCTACCTTATCCACTTTGAAAGGAATGCCATTGTGCAACAATCACTCTGCTATATTTGCAAAGGTACAGACCCAGAAAATGTCACATTTTCGCTTTATGATGAGGTATTTCAAGAGGGCACCTAGTTTATTATTTACTCTTCAGAATGTAATTGTAACTAACAATGCCGGAAACACCAAATACGTCAGACCCAGCACCTATGGAGAGGAGTACTGCTTCAAACATTGTCCTGGGAATGGGTTTTGACAGAAGGATAGGTCGGAAATATTGACTTGTTTTTTCCTCTATATAGATATTGGGCGGGATCTCAAGCCCACTGTCATCATCCATGAGATGGCCTGTGTGGACTCAAGATATGGTCCAACCTGGAAATTATAGATCTCACTGGTGAGATTGTGACTCCTGATTTTCAGCATCCCTTGCCAGCACTGTAATCAGATCCACGCCCACAATGTGCATGTACCTAATTTAAATATATTTTAATATAATTAACATGTCCCCTGTGAGATATTGACCTCCATGCCATATGTTCAGACCACGTCAATATGATTTACAACAGGTTCACCCAGATGTGAACCTGTCGTAGGATCCCTCTGGGGGTGTAAAGGTGAGTGTAGCCCCTGGGAGAGACAGACATGGCTAGGTATGCCCTGGCAATGCCTCCGGCATAGTGGATAGCACTACTGCTTCACAGCGTCAGGGAACCGGGTTCGATTCCCAGCTTGGGTCACTGTCTGTGTGGAGTTTTCATGTTCTCCCCATGTCTGCGTGGGTTTCATAGAACATAGAACACTACAGCACAAACAGGCCCTTCGGCCCACGAGTTGCGCCAATCACATCAACACCTACCAATCCATAGACCTATCTATAACCCCTAATCCCACTAAATCCCATATACTCATCCAGAAGTCTTTTAAGAGACCCCAGCGAGTTCACCTCCACCACCACTGACGGCAGCCGATTCCATTCACTCACCACCCTTTGAGTGAAAAACTTACCCCAACATCACTTCTGTACTTGCCTCCCCGCACCTTAAATCTGTGTCCTCTCGTAGCGACCATTTCAACCCGGGGAAATAGCCTCTGAGAATCCACCCTATCTATTCCTCTCAACATTTTATAAACCTCTATCAGGTCGCCTCTCAACCCTCGTCTCTCCAGGGAAAAGAGACCCAGTTCCCTCAACCTAACTTCATAAGGCATGCCTCCCAGTCCAGGCAACATCCTTGTAAATCTCCTCTGTACCCTTTCAATAGCTTCTACATCCTTCCTATAGTGAGGCGACCAGAACTGCGCACAGTACTCCAAGTGAGGCCTGACAAAGGTCTTATAAAGTTGCAGCATTACCTCCTGACTCCTAAACTCAATCCCTCGATTAATGAAGGCCAGTACACCATACGCCTTCTTGACCACATCCTCCACCTGCGAGGCCGATTTAAGAGTCCTGTGGACCCGGACCCCAAGATCCTTCTGCTCCTCAACACTACCAAGACTCCTGCCCTTGATAGTGTACTCGTTCATCCCGTTGGTCCTGCCAAAATGGACGACTACACATTTACCCGCGTTGAAGTCCATCTGCCACTTCTCCGCCCAGTCCTGCATCCTATTTATGTCCTGCTGCAACTTCTGACATCCTTCCAGACCATCCACAACACCACCGACCTTTGTGTCATTGGCGAACTTACTAACCCATCCCTCCACTTCCTCATCTAGGTCATTTATGAAAATGACAAACAGCAAGGGTCCTAGAACAGATCCCTGGGGCACTCCACTGGTGACTGACCTCCATGCAGAAAAAGACCCATCCACAACGACTCTCTGCCTTCTGCAGGCAAGCCAGTTCTGGATCCACAAGGCCAAAGCCCCTTGGATCCCATGCCCTCTCACCTTCTCCAGAAGTCTTGAATGGGGGACCTTATCAAACGCCTTGCTGAAGTCCATGTAAACCATGTCCACTGCACTTCCTTCATCAATGTGTTCAGTCACATTTTCGAAGAACTCAACTAGGCTCATAAGGCACGACCTGCCCTTGACAAAACCATGCTGACTATTTCTGATCATGCCAAACCTCTCCAAATGCTCGTAAATCTTGTCCCTCAGAAGCCTCTCCATCAGCTTACTAACCACTGAGGTCAGACTCACCGGTCGGTAATTTCCCGGGCTATCTCTGTTCCCTTTCTTGAAAATAGGAACCACATCCGCAATCCTCCAATCTTCTGGAACCTCTCCCGTCTCCATTGACGACGCAAAGATCATCGCCACGGGCTCTGCAATCACCTCCCTCACCTCCTACAATAACCTGGGGTACATCCCATCTGGTCCCGGCGACTTATCTATCTTGATAGAATTCAAAAGTTCTAACACATCCTCTTCCTTAATATCCACATACTCAATCTTTTCCATCTGCTGCAAATCTGTAGCAAAATCTCTCAGGTTTCCTGCTACAATTTCCTCATTTTGAAAGATGTGCTGGTTAGGTGCATTGACCCGAACAGGTGCTGGAGTGTGGCAACTGGGGAATTTTACAGTGACTTCATTGCAGTGTTAATGTAATTCTTACTTAATTAAATGTTACTTTATACTTTTAGGTTGGCGCTGCCAGGCTGACTGTTCCAATCTATACAAGGGGGCAGTGCCGGGGGGAGTGCCAAGGGTAGATCTGAGTAGGACCCTGATGGGATGGGTACAGGATTTATTTTTATGTGATGGCGGCCATGAACAGATGTGGGAGCTAGGGTGCAATGTTCATTTGGCAGGGGTAGGGATTGGAAGCTGGCAGTGATTGTGTGGGTGGGGATGGGGGTAGGAATGGGGTTTGATGATTGTAGGCGGACGACAGTGACTGGAGGGAGAGGGGTTTGATGCTTTGGGGGGAAGGGGGCCGACAATAACTCTGTGGGCAGGGGTATTGGGGGAAGGGGATGTGGTGCCAGCAGTGACTGTGGGAGTCAGGGGTTTGATGTTCGGCGAGGGCTGTGTGGTGGGGCTTGTGGGGTGGGGGGAGGCCGGGCTTGGTGTTTGGGGTGAAGGGGTCTGGTCCCAGCAGAGACTGTGCGAGTGGTGGGTTGGGAGTTGGGGAGAGAGTGGGGGGGCGGTGTGGTGTGAGAAAGGGTTTGATGTTTTGTGTGAAGTCAGGGGTGGAGTGCCAGCATTCATTGTTTGGGTGGAGAGTCATGTGGGAAGGGGTTTGATGTTTGATGGGAGTGGGGCACTGACAGTAGGTGAGTGAGAGAAGTGCCAACTCCAATCAGGGCAGGGTGGGGGGGGGGGCTGTTGAAATCTCTACTGGGAGGAGGATCATTCAGAAAGATGAAACATGGAGACCAGGGATGTGTCCACCAGAATGTAAGGGATTTCAAAAGGACAAGGATCTGGATATCCATCCTCAAAGCATGTAGTGGGAGTGGGGAAAGTTTCCTGTTTCACAAACTCTCATCAGGAGCAAATGTCTGCTGGTATGGGAAACACAATCTTACAAAAAAATTCTAAGTGCCAAACGAGTTTGAAAACAGAAGAGAGATTTTCGGTGAGCTGTAAGTTACAGTTTTACAGCGCTCAGTGAAGAGAAACTGCCCAGAAGAGATTCTCGCCGGTGGGAGAAACAAAGGCTAAACTCACCAGTAAAGCCGGCTGCAGAGCACTTGGGGCACCATTGCACAAACACCCTGATCACCCAGTGAGCTGAGAAACCCCCTGCCAGCTCATCCACCATGCCCTACAGATATTACCCACACTCCTACCATTCGTTCCCTGTGGCAGTCCCTCCCCCCTCCCACCAATCACCCCCATGTGCAGAGTTTCCCAACCCTGCAGATCACCACCCTGCAGATCTCCCCTTATCAATCCCCATCCCTACAGAGCTCCCTCTTTGTCTCCCTCTTTTATAGAGCTCCGTCCCCACCTGCCAAGCTCCCCCCTTGTTGTCCCAATCTTTGCCCCACCCCTACTCAGCCCTCACACCATTGACACTGCCCTGGCACAGTTATGATATCTAGTGGGCAGTACCTGTGTGCTTGATGGGCAGTGCCAGGGTTCCAAGCTGGCACTGCCTGGCCATTCCCCCAACCAACCAGAGAATTCAATGGCTTCTGATCCCCCAGCATGACCATCATGCCTGGTCCCCGATGGTGGAGACCATGAGTGATTCTCATCTGCAAGGGCTGTGCCTGGCACCATTGCAATTTCCATTGTCAAAATGAAAGTGGAAGGTATGGATTTTTATCTAGCAGGAAATTAAGCTGAAAAATTACATTCCACAGTAACATAATAGAAGGGAAATACTTGCATATTTTGTGCTCAATCTTAAAGAATCACTCTAAATAAAGAAACCCCTGGTATTGATTGGCATCATTTCAGTCAGGTTGAGAGGAAATTTCATTCATCACATTTTTGGGTTTTAGGTTAGATTTTACTTGGGAGGCACCATGATTGTCCATCCAATGAGTAGAACTTGCATTTCCAACATACCCAACAAAAGAGGATTATTTATTTCTGCACTCAGCCTGAAATCAAACACTGTGCACTCGCTCACACAGTCACACACAACACACTCGAGGAAGGTACCACTGAAGATGTTTTAGCCTGTCTCCAGGCGAGGTTCCCCAAATCTGTTATCTAAGATGTGAACCGTCAAATTGTTCGGCCCCCTGGGTGAGGAGGCTCCCTTTCTTTATTCATCCCCCTCTGCTGGTCACAACAAGATTAACCTAAAAAGAATCTCTTCCTCAGTAGGCACCATTTCTCAGTCCCAATATTAATGTTTTAAAAGGAGCCTATTTAACCAGACTTTCTTGAGTTAAAGAAAGAGTGAATTTATTTACTACTAAATGCAAAGAAAAGATCAAAGGCATATACATTCACACAGATTAGAAAGGATAATTGAGTACAAAGTAGGGAAGCAAAGAAAAGTATACAAAACAGTCCTTGAATCGTGAGGAGTAGATGATTGAGCATTGCAGCTGTTGTGATTTGTGATCCAGTGTTCTGCAGTTTTGCTGAGAAGTTTCCCTGTTCCTGTTTCAGTTGTGGTTCACTTGCTTCAACAATCAGAAGGAGAATTACCTGCAAAACGCTTTTGCAGATGTGCTGCTGCTGGCTGGCTTTTTGCTTCTCTATCACACACTCTGAAACCAGTTCTCTCACACACACACACACACACACACACACACACACACACACACACACACACACACACACACACACACACACACACACACACAGACACAGGAATTCTACCCAGAGTTGGATTGCATGAGGCTCGCAGAACGGCATTCTCCATTGGCCATGGGCAGCCAAGGCAGTAAAATTCCAGCAACACACGCAGCTGGCTTTCATTCCAGTCCTTCCCAGATGGTGAAATCCCCAGATCTGTCTGGGACATTACATATTGGATATTTCTTTTTGCGGTGAAATCCCCAGATCTGTCTGGGACATTACATATAGGATATTTCTTTTTGCAGTGATACTCATCCCCATTGTCTCCACTGGAGATTGCAATTAGTTTCCCTACGCTTTATCATAGGACTATAGAGTCCACACAATGCAGAAAGAGGCCATTCATCCCATCGAGCCTACACTGACTATCCAAAAAAGCATCTCACCCATCTTATCCCTGTAACTCTGTAACATTTACCAAGGCTAATCCACCCAACCTACACATCTTTTGACTGTGGGAGGAAACTGGAGCAAACCTATGATGACATAGATAGAAGGTGCCAACCCCATAAACAGAATCAAACCCGGGTCCCTGCCACTATCCTTGTCTGAAAACTAGGTGGAGTTCTATTGTTTCTCAGAGTATTAGAATCATAGAATCCCTACAGAACAGAAGGAGACTATTCAACCCATTGAGCCAGTACTGACAACAATCCCACCCAGGCTCTATCTGGATAACCCCACATATTTACCCTGTCACTGAGGGGCAATTTAACATAGCCAATCAACCTAACCTGCAAATCTTTGGATTACCCATCAACAGTTTAGCCAGTTTACACCCTCAGTCACGTTTGGCTGTAATGTCCATTTTTTTAAAACTCACAGGTCTTATTTGAAGTTAAACATTTCTGGACATATTCAGTGTTTTTCCTCCATTATTATGACAAAGAGTGCCTGCTCTTTTACTGGTTTAAGAAAAATAATAGCTCATATTTCAAATGATTGTCTTGTTCTGGAAAACACTCAAAGCAGGCCGGATGAAGAAGACATTTTCACTCTTAAAATATAGTTTTGATGTATTCACCTGTTGAAGTCCTATGCCAAAATCATTTACAGATTCTCCTGAAGGGATGGATGTTCTGCAGATCACAAAGTTAGCTGCTCATAGACTTGTTACCAGGAGCTTAGTTTGTTTTATTGATGGACTCAAAAAGGAATAGATTTGTAAACCTTGTGACATGATACCCTCCACTTCTTTTAAGGCATGGGTGTTGCTGCCTTTTCTTCTGCCACTGTGTCTTAATTTCCTGCTGTCAACATTTTACAGATTAAAGGGAGACAAACATGGCTGCCTTACCATGTGCCTACTCATAGGTACTTTTCCAAATATAGTGGTTGCCTTCGGTTGATTAGCCACATCCATTTTTGTTCCTTTGTCACAAACAGAATTTATGGGTAGATTCATCCCAGAAATTGGAAATCAGCATCAATGTGGGGTAGGGGAAGCAGTGTGGGACCCGTTGATGCTGACAGCAGGGTTTTCTGCTGTGACGCACAAAGTGTAAAAATGAGCAGGCATGGGTTTAGCTTCGGTTCACTGGCAGCTCTGTAACTGACTCACCCACCTCAAAATGATCTTCGAACTAAAGTAATCCAGGCACTATATTTGAAGGATGCGATTGCACAGACCTGGCATCCTGGAAGGGATAGGAAGCTCCTGGCCACCAAATGATGGACCAATGTTCAGTTCCTTTGATGCCTAACCGAAACTTCACCCACATTCGTCCCACATCACATGGCAGTGTGGTGGCAGATTGGTCACTTGCTTGCATCTGTGCCCTCAAAACAAGAAATGACATTAGCTTAACTTGCAGTCCCAGGCTGAGCACTTTTCTTGGATTATGAGGGTTAATGTTCCATGCCTATATAACTTTAATGCTGAGTGTTCTGAGTGTTATCACCCTTGGTGAATGATCCATGCCCACCAGTTGCCAGTGGATCCTCAAACTTGTCCAGTTGCTGAATGGTTTTGCAGCCAGATAACATTAGGAAGTCTGTGTACAAAGAGTCAATGCTGCAAAGTGGTCATTGGCACTCTCAGGAATTAGTGTTGCTTGAGTGAGCATAATTACCTTAGAAGCCACATATCAAGCATTGCAATGGAGTTGATATTGAACTGTCTCAGCTGTGGAAGAATGTTCAATCTTGCAATGCTTTGCCAATTGCATGGGCCAATAAAATACCATCCACCACCCCACTGGCTTGTGGACACCATAGAATCACAGAACCTTAGAATCCCTACAGTGCTGTAAGAGGCCATTCAACCCATCAAGTCTGCACTAACGCTCTGAAGAGCATCCCTAGCAGGCCCTCGCCTTTGCCCTATCCCTGTGACCCTAAGCATTTACCATGTCTAATTTTCCCACTCTCACTTACCTGATGAAAGAGCAGTGCTCTGAAAGCTAGTGGCTTTTGCTATCAAATAAACCTGTTGGACTTTAATCTGGGGTTGTGAGACTTCATACTGTGTTTACCCCAGTCCAACGCCAGCATCTCCTCATCATAATTTTCCTAACCCACACATCTTTCAACACTAAGGGGCAATTTAGCACCGCTAATCCACCTAACCTCATCATTGGACTATGGAGGAGAAAGGAGAACCCAGAGGAAAACCATGCAGACATGGGGAGAAGGTGCAAACTCCACACAGACAGTCACTGAAGACCAGAATTGAACCCAGGTCCTTGGTAGCAATATTAAGCACTGTGGGCGCTACAATGAGATGCAAATTTATTATAATGACTTTCCCAACATTGAGCAGTGGAAAACGCAGCCTGCCATTGACAGAAGAGTGGGTGGAAGGGAATGATTGGACCATTCTCGTGATACTTTCCAATCACATTGCCAAGCATGTCCACTGCGAGCAGGAATAATAATTCCCAGCCTATGTGTTTTCTTACTGCCCGTAATCAGTATGTTTTACTTGTGAGAGGTGAGTATTTTTCCAACTTAAGTAATTTCAGCAGCAAACTTCCTGTGAATTTAAAAAAAATAAGAAAGGTTGTTTATTATAACACCCTTGCCCTGGAAGTTTAAAAATGCAACATTTCACTTACTTGTTTCACTCAAACTGTCACTCACAAACAGATTATATACAGGTGAAGAAAAAGCAATACAATCACACTTCATGGTTGCCCGAGCTACTTTTGCAGCAGGGCTGTAGTTTCTTAGATGAGTTGGTGCTTTGATTGAAGTGAAGGTCTTGTAAAACAGAATGCTTTTAGTAAGCAGTAAAATCTCTTTTCGTGAACTTTCCAGGAGATTGGTTCTCAGGTGAATGTAAGTTTAGAACATGTTGTGAAAGTCCTTTTTTTTAGGTGATTGGCCCACTTTAAAGGTAATATTTTAACTACCCCAACTGCTTGGATATCTGACAGCTGATTTAGAGCTTTCAGTGGAATCACTATCTATAGAACAACTTTTTGAAAGTAGGCAACAAACACATGTCTCTTAACATGTGACCTGTTACAAGTCCAAAATCCTCTTCCAAATAAGGTGAATTACTTGGTCATTGTTATATCCAGTACCTTGACAGCTTGAGATATCTAATGCATCATTACCTGAATGGCCCATTTAATTTGAAATTACTGTTTCAAATTAGTTTTTGGATCAGACATTTGGTTAACATCGGTTGGGAGAGTTGTCTTTGTACCCTATTGAGATGAAGAGGGGTTTTCAATCCACAAGACAAGTCAGGTGATCTTCAGGCAGCTACTTCTTGTGGTTTTCAAAAAAAAATGCCTACAATATTTTGAAATATGTCAGTTTGAAGAAATTTATCCTGACAGGGTTAAGTTAATCACCTTCTGTGTTTCAAAAGTACCCTTTCAATTTAGGAATGTTTTGTGATGGTCTCTAGGATACATAGAATTGACATCTTTTAGTTTAGGAACACTTGTTTGTCTGTCTTTGGGACGTAACCAGACAGTTAGTCAGTGTTTGAATACATCAGGTCACCTGGCCTCCATCAGCTGTCATTTGCAGCACATATTGTCCATTCTAAAAGGAAAGTCAGCTTCCAAAAAGTCCACTCTGAGTAGAGTTCATAGCAGCAGTTTTACACTCTCACCACACCTGGCACAGATCGTGTGATCTCGGAAAATAGCGTAGAGGCCTTAAAATTGGCTCCATGATTGGTGCCAAATGGTTTGCAATTGTCCCAGCCCCTTTCTCCTGCTGCAATCCAGATCATGTCCAGAAAAGGCACAAGGCTGATGAGCGTGAGATTGACTGTTTCTTAATCTCATTATCAAGTTCAGCCGGTGATCACCCCCCGCCACCCTACCTCAGAATGTTTCCATCTCTCTGAAGGGATGTCACACGGATGCAAATCCTTATTGGTCTTCATTAGTGGAGACCCAGTATGAAGGCCACACTGGAACAAAACCAGATAGAAAATGATACTTAATCAAAGAAAATGTAGTTTAAATCTTGGAAAAAACCCAGGATTGAATAATATGGGCGAAGAGGGGCAGTGATGGGATGCTGAACAACAAGCCACGTCTTGGAAACAACTTTGCCCTAGAGCAATAGTCCATGCTGGACAAACAATGGCTGAGAGGGACCTCCATCCTCATTCTGGAGGAAGTCCCGCCCTCAGGAGTTACTGGCCAATTGGATTGGCCAGTATCTCCATAAGTCCCATTGGTCCTGGAAAACATCAGTGGCCATTGAAGCCCCCGGATGATGGGGACATTTCCCATTGGGCAGAACTCTCTTGGTACAGCCCTTAGCATTCTGGCAATGCAAGTATATTGGTGCAATGCCAAGGGGGTGGAGCTTGAGGGGGTTGGAGGCAGAATGAGGGCTATGACAAGAGGGGCCTGAGTGGAGGTTAGGCCTGAGTGGGGGTTGGGGGGAGTACCATGATAGGGATGATAGGGGAGGCTGTGCAGGAGGGCTATGCGGGGGGCAGTATGCAGGGGGGGCGCATTTAAGGTACATTGCACAGGGGTGGAGCATGAAGGGGGGCATGATCGGAGGGCAGTATGTTGGAGGTCAGGCAGAGTGACCCATCGGGAGGGGCCCAATGCTGGTCAGCTGTGTTGAGGAGGGGGTGGGGGAACATGCTGCAGATGAGGACGGGGGGTTGATTTCGATGTCCATGGAGGGAGAAAGGGGAGGGTCTCCGAGTGCATTGTGAGATTGGGGTTCTCCTGTGAAATGGCGTCCAAGAGCTCTGCAGCAGGGCTCTGGCATGGTTAGGCCCCATCCTCCTCCAGCATTCAGCACTCAGCACTCTCCCAGAAAGTGACTGTGTGTGTGACAACTGAGGCTTGGAGCGAGCCTGACAGACTGGCACAGATCACTTTGGCATTCTTGCCACTCTGACATTTGGGAAAGTTAGGAATATGATATATCTTTTCTTGGTATGATGTGAAAGAGAGAAGATAGCAGACCAGCAAAGGAACAGAATCCTGCCTAAGATGCATCAGAAGGAACAGAATTCGGGCTAGATTATGCCTATCTGTTACTGAGCCAAACCAGGTTTTTGCTACAAGGGTTCAGCTGCACCTTAACTGGAGAGGTAATAAGCCATGGATAACGAAGGAGGTGAAGGAAAGTGTTAAATTAAAAGCGGAGGCGTTTAGAGTAGCTAAGAGTAGTGGGCGAGAAGAGGATTGGCAGAGGTTTAAATGTCAACAAAGATTGACAAAGAATTTGATAAAGAAGGGTAGGAGAAACTATGAAGCTGGGCTAGTGCTTAATATAAAAAAGGATAGCAAGAGTTTTTATAAATATATAAAAAGGAAGAGGCTGGCTAGGGTGAACGTTGGACCCTTACAGGATGAGAAGGGGGACTTAGTGGTAAGGGATGGGGATATGGCTGAGGTCTTGAATAACTTCTTTGTTTCGGTCTTCACGGAGGAGGACGTGAATAATTTGCCGGGTGTTAGTGATGGAAAGGTGGTAGGACTGGAGGGTCTCAATGACATTATTGTTACTAGAGAGGCGGTGCTCGACAGACTGGAGGGACTGATTGTGGACAAGTCCCCAGGACCGGATGGAATGCATTTGAGGGTTCTGAAAGAAATGGCGGAGGTGATACTGGATGCCTTGGTGGTTATTTTCCAAACGTCGCTGGATTCCGGGGAAGTGCCGGAAGATTGGAAAACAGCTAATGTTACGCCGTTGTTTAAGAAGGGTGCCAGGCAAAAGGCAGGGAATTATAGGCCGGTTAGTTTAACGTCTGTTGTAGGTAAAATGTTAGAATCCGTCATCAAGGAGGAAATAGCGAGGCATCTTGAGGGGAATTGCTTGATAGAGCAGACGCAGCACGGTTCATTAAGGGGAAGTTGTGTCTGACAAATTTACTGGAGTTCTATGAGGATGTGTCTAGGGCGGTGGATAGAGGAGAGCCAGTGGATGTGGTGTTTCTTGATTTTCAGAAGGCGTTTGACAAGGTACCTCACAAGAGGTTATTGCAGAAGGTCAGGGGACATGGAGTTGGGGGTAGGGTGTTAGCATGGATAGAGGATTGGTTGTCAAATAGGAGGCAGAGAGTGGGGGTCAATGGGTGCTATTCGGATTGGTGGATGGTGACTAGTGGAGTGCCCCAGGGGTCGGTGCTGGGGCCTCAGCTATTTACCATTTATATAGATGATCTGGAGGAGGGAACTGAGTGTATGGTGTCGAAATTTGCTGATGACACCAAGATTGGTGGAACGGCAAATTGCGCGGAGGGTGTGGAGAGTCTGCAGAAGGATCTAGATAGGCTGGGCGAATGGGCCAGGAAATGGCAAATGGAATTTAATGTTGGCAAGTGCGAGGTGGTCCACTTTGGTAGGAATAATGGTAGGAAGGATTATTATTTACATGGCAAAAAACTGCAGCAGGCGACGGTGCAGAGGGACCTCAGGGTCCTTGTGCATGAGTCGCAAAAACCCAGCTTGCAGGTGCAGCAGGTGGTCAGGAAGGCTAATGGGATGCTGGCCTTCATAGCGAAGGGGATTGAATATAAAAGTAGGGAGGTCTTGCTGCAGCTGTATAGGGCATTGGTGAGGCCGCAGCTGGAGTACAGTGTGCAGTTTTGGGCGCCGTACTTACGCAAGGATATTTTGGCCTTGGAGGGAGTGCAGAGGAGGTTTACTAGACTGATGCTGGAGTTGAGGGGGTTGAGCTATGAGGAGAGGCTGAATAAACTAGGCTTGTACTCGTTAGAGTTTAGAAGAATGAGGGGCGATCTCATTGATAAGATATATAAGATGATGAATGGGATGGATAGGATAGAGGTGGAGAGACTCTTCCCGCTCAGAAAGGACAGTAGGACTTGGGGGCACAGCCTCAAGGTAAAGGGGGGGCGGTTTAGAACGGAGTTGAGGAAGAACTTCTTCACTCAAAGGGTGGTGAATCTCTGGAATTCTCTGCCCGTTGAAGTGGTGGAGGCTGCCTCGCTAAATATTTTTAAGACGCGGGTTGATGGGTTTTTGATAAGAGAGGGGATTAAGGGTTATGGGGAGAGGGCGGGAATGTGGAACTGAGCCACGACAGATCAGCCATGATCTTATTGAATGGTGGGGCAGGCTCAAAGGGCTAGATGGCCTACTCCTGCTCCTATTTCTTATGTTCTTATGTTGAGCGAAGCCAGAGAGACCTGCTACTGCAAGCAGAAAACCACCCGACTGAATTTGCCTTCATCCACTTTCAGAGCATATTTCTTCAGTGGACTATAAAGGAATCACAGGTCTGTAAATGTGGAGACTTCAACTCAAGAGAAGCAAGGGTGAAAGTGATTAAGACCTTAGTGCATGCTACCTCTTTTTGTAAGGACAATGTATTCTTCTGTACGTCTGTATCCATGTGAGTGTGTAAGCGGATGCGATTGCCAATATGTTTCGTGTGTGGAGTGAAACATTTATCCTTTTTTGAAAACTTATGAGAACATACATTTTTTTCTATTGTTGACAGTTCCAGCAGCACATGGACTTAAAAGATCATTTTGCACTGTTGAAGAACATCAGTCAGTCGAGAGGTGGAGAAATGAAGGACCACCCTACCATCTCTCCACTGTCCCTAACATTAGGTAAACAATGATCACAATAAGAGGAACATTACTCTGCACATTGGCTGCTAAAACTTACTGCAAGCTGCAATTCACGCTTTTTCAAAAGACAGAACACACACTTGATCAGAGCAAGACTTTGGCTTTGATCCAGCAATGCTGCGAAACATGTTGCAGTTTAAAAATTGGCCTCGTTTATCTGGTATCTGGCACAAACTCAAAACAGAGAGCTTTGCTACTGGCCCAAAAACAAATACCCAAGAGACTGGCTCTCAAGATGAAGCAGAACTACATCTACACTCCTTTGAAGATTTACAGAAACTAAACACTGCATTTACCTTATCACTATTAAATGTCTTTGGATTTGGAAGGCCATACAATGTGAAATCTGTGCTGATTTAATACCATAAGCACCTGAGATTCTCTGTTATGTCTCCTGTAACTTGAATTATCTAATGCTTATAAGATGGAAAATCACCCCAGGGTACATTCATCACAGGAAGAAAAACAGATAGAAAATGACACCTCATCAAAAAAAAGGTAGCTAAAAGCTTGGAAAAAGATAGAGGGATGAATAATATGGGCAAAGAGGGGGCAGTGGTGGGATGCTGAACAGCAAGCACCCCCCCCCGGAAACAATTTAGCCATGGAGTAATAGTTAACGTAGTAACAACAAGGGCTGAGAGGGACCTCCACTTGCCTTCTGATGCTACTGACCAATCCTAGTGGTGCTTGGAAAGCATCAGTGGCCATTGCTGGGACTGCAGGACAAGAAAAGGACCAAGATCCATTTAGTAAGCAAGTCCAAGGTCTGGGGCTGGGACAACTTCAGTAGGTTAGGGAGAGGGCTACGGTGGGGAGGATGGGACATTGCTCGGAAGGAAGGAAGTCTGACCTAAGGGGTAGAGGTGGAACTGCAGTAAAGGGCATCCTCCAAAGAGTGATCCCCTCTTACTTCAGGTGATATTCCACTCTCATCTGGAAATGAAGTCTCAACTCAAAATGACCATCATGTCTCTGGTCCCAGCAGCGCCATCAGGAGCAGTGGCCAGTCCCCAGTGACAATTATTGCTGGAGGCCAGAGAGGTGTATTGCTGGGGTCAGACTGATGGGTCCCATGGAGGGCAAGTGGGGTATGGGGCTGGGCTGGACAGGCTGGTAGGGGAGGGCAAACCTAGGGGTTGGAACCCAGGGGGCTCCTAAAGGAGTTACCCTCTATTACCAGTGAAAGCTGCCAGGCTGCCCACTGGAGGTCACCTCTGCCCACACAGCGGGCACAGAAAGAGACCCTTCAAAGTGAAAAAAATTAACCAACAAAAAAAAACTCACACAAAACAAAATGAGACCTGATAACCTAGAACTACTGAACTAAATGATGACAATCCAGCAAAAGACCCCAGTGGCTTCAGGTGGACATATTTGCCTTCTGCTCAAAAATGAAGATGGTATGCATCCAGGCTTGAAAGGAGATCATCTTTCAGAATTCAAAAGTTGTTCGACCATAAGAAAGATACACTGAGGTACCCTCCGCTATTCCGACAAAACACATCTCCAAACTCCATGGCCTTGGGCTCGGCTCCTCCATCTGCGACTGGATCCTAACTGACAACGGCGTTTAATAAGAATAGGCATCAACACCTCCTCCACAATTATCCTCAACACCAGTGCCGCACAAGGCTGTGTCCTTGGCCCTTTACTATACTCCTTATACACCTATGACTGTGTGGCCAAATTCCTCTCCAATTCGACCATAGCGGGTCGGATCTCAAACAATGATGAGATTGAGTACAGGAAAGAGACAGAGAATCTGGTGAGCTGGTTTGACAAATATTATCTCACCCTCAATGTCAACAAGATGAAGGAGATTGTCATCGACTTCAGGAAGCGTGGTGGAGGACATGTCCCTGCCTTCATCAATGGGAACGAAGTGGAAATGGTCGAGAGCTTCAAATTTCTAGGTGTTCAGATCACCAACAAGCTGCATCAATACTATAGTTAAAAAAGCCCACCAAAGCATTCTTTTTGACTGTATCACAGCTTGCTATGTCTTCTGCTCTGTCCAAGACCACAAAAAAACTACAAAGTGTCATGAACGAAGGCTAGACCATCATGTAAACCAACCTCTCATGCACTGACACTGTCTACACTTATTGCTGCCTCAGAGAAGCACCCAGCATAATCAAGGGCCTCACATACCCCAGACATAGTCTCTTCCGCCTTCTTCCATTGGGAAACAGATACTAAAATCTGGGGTCACTTACCAACTGACTAAAGAACAGCTTCCTTCCTGCTGCCACCAGATTTTTTGAATGGACCTACCTCATATTAGATTGATCTTTCTCTGCGCCCTAGTTATGACTGTAACACCACATTCTGCACTCTGTTTTTTCCTTCTCTATGAATGGTATGCTTTGTCTGCGTAGTGCGCAGGAAACAATACTTTTCACTGTATACTAATACATGTGACAATAATAAATCAAATCAAATCAAAATCAGAAATCCTTTTCTCTACCCTCTAGTAACACAGCAGGCACACCCTGTCCCCTGCTTGCAAACCCTTGATCCTCCTCCTTGTATCATGACTCCATGTAGATCTCCACCACCAAACCCCCACATAACCAGGCCTCCACTCAATCCATTGATCTCCCTCTCTTGACCCCAATGCTACCCAACACTGCCCACAACTCCCCACTCCAACCCCCACCTGCCTGCTCTCCAGAGCCTTTTGGGTACCTTTTAAGGTTTCCCATATATGAACTCACATGGAGGCAAATTTACCTGACTCTTTCTTGGAGACTCCTTTACCTTGGCCTAGCCAGAATCAGAGCGCCAATAAAAGGGTGTAAGATGCACATACTGAAAATACTTTTTTTTACATTCAATTTGGAAATTCCCAATTCAGAAAGTGAGAATGCCAACGTAAGCAACATTACTGTAAATAATGGGGTGATCATCCAATGGGAAACCCCATTTTATACTTCACGAAATTTCCTGTTACACTATTAAGAGGAGACATTTCAATCTGTTCCATTGTATTGTTTGGACTAAGGTGCCTGACACTGTGGTCTGAACTCTGGCATTGCTTGGGGATTTCACAGCTACAGCTGATGCAGAGCCATCTTTTTATTCCAAGATATCAATTAAACTTTGCAATCTACGTCTTTCGACCCTGTCCAACTGCTTTAGTTTCATGGTCCCAGTGGGACTGAGCTAGATGTTAACATATACTTGATGTATACCTGATGCTTTGAAAATGCAACATTTTTCTATTTTTTGTGATAAATATGAAAATGTCTTAAAAGAATCATTTTTGCCTACACCCAGAGGTGCTGCATCTGAAATGTACACCCACCATCGAACGTGTACTTGTGATTGAGCACGTGAATGCACGTACGGATGGCTATAAAACCGCAGTCATGTAAAGATGTGACAGTGCCATACTGAGAGTCAGCAAAAATAAATAGGACAGCTCCATGTTGTGATTCGCCCTCTAAACCTGGATTAACGCAACAGCATAAACAGCAGTCTCAAAGAGACTCTGTCCACAGTATGTACTGAACAGTGTTTCATCTACTTACTGGCACTTGATCTGAATTGGTATTGAATTCCCAAGGAGTCACATCAACTCATAAAACCTTTAAAGCAGGCTTTCAAATAAATTGCTCCACTTTCTTTTGTCTCGAGATTCTCCCCCCACCCCCTCCAGTCAGGCACCGGAAAGAATTGGTATTACTCAGATAATTAAATCATTTTTGCTTGCTGAATTTATTTTTAAAGCCAGGTTTTGTTGTCTATTTTGAAACCAGTCATTCTTTGCCTCTTCTCCATCTGACGCCAGCTGTCCCCACCAGAAAGTTTTTGATGTGGAGCAGACTATGAGTAAAATTTCCCCAAAACTGATCTTGATGCTTGAGTGCACTTCAGCTTTCTGTTTCTGTTTAGTATTATTACTGCTTGGCTGGATATTACAAAAAGGAAGCAGGAAGTCTGACATTAAAGCCCAGAGTTACAGTATTCTGTGGGGATTTTGTACACAAGTGCAAATTCTACCTCGAGTTTTACATGCAAAATACTTCCTTGTAATCTCAATATTTATTAGGTCAAAATGCTAATTTCCTCCTCTAAATAATATGCTGAACAGCGCACAAGTATTGCCAGTACTGACTCCTGCCTGGAATTTAATGTTCTTTTTTTGTTATATCTCCTCCTATCTATCCCTTTAAGTTTTTTGCTGTGTGAGCGAGACATGCAGATCCGCAGGTGAAAATGAGAGGATGTCCTGGTCACTGCAGACAACAGGAACTGTCTATGCAGGAAACCGTAGATTGACACTACAATGTACCCAACCACTTCAAAGGCCCATTAGTGCTATTATCCACGTTCTCTATACAGCTTATACACAGCCTTTGTTCTCCCCTTTGCAAAAAACACTCTGCTTTTAGGCTACTCAAATATCGCACTCACTTTAGTACAAGTGATAATCACATCAGTAGTTACTGCTGGGGTTACAGCAAATCTGGAAGGTGATGAACAATTGCATACTTGCACTTTGATCATTCTTGGCAAATACAACAATGAAAGGCATAAATGTCTGCAATTAGGAGTAGAATTTGAGAAATTATTGGAGAAATAATATGTAAGGCTGCAAAACATCTAAAAAAGTACGGGAAAATGCTCAGCAATATTAAAAACAAATACAGTGGATGCTAGAAATCTCAGATCAGAAATAGAAAATTCTAGGCATAATAAAAAGCTCCTAAACAGGTCCAATGACATCTGTGGAGGGAGAAACAGAGTTAAACATTTCAATTCCATATGATTCTTCTTCAGAACTGAAGAGAGGTAGAAATGAGATGGGTTTTATACTGTTGAAGAGGGTGGGTGGAAAAGGTGGAGCTAAATAGAAGGTCAGGGATAGGAGGGAGCTCAGGAGAGATTTATAAAGATGCCATAGACACACGACAAAGGGAATGGAAATGATAGTGTTAAAGACCGAGGTAGGTGTTATTTATGCCATTAAGGTTACTGGCAGAATGTATCAATAGCATAACAAGGGTCAGTGCTCTCCTAAAAGCAAAATATAAGAACAAATTACAAACTGTCCTTGTGAGGGAAAGGAGGGGATTGGGAAAGTGTATATATCAAAATGGAGCACAAAGTTCATGGTCTGATATTGTTGAACACAATGTTAAGTCCAGAAGTCCATAAAGTGCCTAACTGGAAGCGGAGATGCTGTTCTTTCAGTTTGCTTTGGGCTTCACTGGAATATGACAGTAGTCCAAGGACAGAAATGTAGACAGACAGCAAGATGATGAATTGTAATGGCAAGCGAAAGGAAGGCTGGGCTAAGCGGTTAGTCTCCACAATATATGGGAAATGTTGAGCAAGATAAAGCTGAAGCATTTGCAACAATCTTCAGCTAGAAGTGCTGACTGGATGATCATGAGTCACAAAAACCCAGCTTGCAGGTACAGCAGGTGGCGCTGGCCTTCATAGCGAGGGGGATTGAATATAAAAGTAGGGAGGTCTTGCTGCAGCTGTATAGGGCATTGGTGAGGCCGCAGCTGGAGTACTGTGTGCAGTTTTGGGCACCGCACCTGCGCAAAAATATTTTGGCCTTGGAGGGAGTGCAGAGGAGGTTTACTAGGCTGATACCAGAGTTGAGGGGGTTGAGCTATGAGGAGAGGCTGAATAAACTAGGCTTGTACTCGTTAGAGTTTAGAAGAATGAGGGGAGATCTCATTGAGACGTATAAGATGATGAATGGGATGGATAGGATAGAGGTGGAGAGACTCTTCCCGCTCAAAAAAGACAGTAGGACTAGGGGGCACAGCCTCAAGATAAAGGGGAGGCGGTTTAGAACGGAGTTGAGGAGGGACTTCTTCACTCAAAGGGTGGTGAATCTCTGGAATTCTCTGCCCGTTGAAGTGGTGGAGGCTACCTCGCTAAATATTTTTAAGACGCGGGTTGATGGGTTTTTGATAAGAGAGGGGATTAAGGGTTATGGGGAGAGGGCGGGAATGTGGAACTGAGCCACGACAGATCAGCCATGATCTTATTGAATGGCGGGGCAGGCTCGAAGGGCTAGATGGCCTACTCCTGCTCCTATTTCTTATGTTCTTATGTTCTTATCTAGCACAGCCTTCTCCAGAAGTCTTCAGCATCACAGATGTCAGTCTTCAGCCAATTTTATTCACTCCATGTGATATCAAAAAAAAATGGCTGAAGGCACTGGAGCAAATATGGCAATATTCCAGCTACAGTACTGAAGACTTGTGCTCCAGAACTGCTGTACTCCTAGCCAAGCTGTTCCAGTATGGCTACAACACTGACATCTGTCCAGCAATTTGGAAAATTGCCAAGCTCCATCCTGTACACAAAAAGCAGGACAAATTCAATCTGGCCAGTTAATTCCCCATCAGTTTGTTCTCAACCATCAGCAAAGTGATGGAAGGGATCATCATAGCACTATCAAGAAGCATCACTGGCTTAGAAATACTCTGCTGTGTTTGGGTTCTGCCAAGATCACTCATCTCCAGACTTCATAACAGCCTTGGTTCAAACATGGTCAAAAGAACTAAATTGTAGAATTGAGGTGAGAGTGATTGCCTTTGATATCAAGATAGCATTTGGCTAAGCGTAGCATCAAGGAGCTATAGCAAAACTGAATCTAATGGAATCAGTGGGGAAACTCCCCATGGATTGGAGTCAAAAAGAAGATAATTGTAATGCAAACATCTCAGTTCCAGGACATCACTGCAGGTGTACCAAAGGATAGCGTCCTAAGCCTAAACAGCTTCAGATGTTTCATCAATGATCTTCCTTCCACCATAAGGTCAGAAGTGAGGATGTTTGCTGATAATTGCACAAAACTCAGCACCATTCATGACCCCAGCAGATACTGAAGCAGTCCATGTCCAAATGTAGCAAGATCTGGATCATATCCAGGCTTGGGCTGACAAATGGCAAGTAACATTTTCACCAATCACCAGGCAATGACCACCTCCAACAACAGGGAAGAGGGAAACCAACCATCACTGCTTGACTTTCAAGAATATTACCGTAACTGAATCCCCCATAATCAGAATCTGAGGGGTTACCATTGATCAGTAACTGAACTAGACTAGCTATTTAAATACTGAGGGTTTGAAAATAGATAAGTCCCCCGGTCCGGATGGGATTTACCCTAGGATTCTCTGGGAGGCAAGAGAAGTGATTGCAGAGCCTCTGGCTCTGATCTTCAGGTCGTTGTTGGCCTCTGGTATAGTACCGGAAGATTGGAGGTTAGCGAATGTTGTCCCGTTGTTTAAGAAGGGGAACAGAGACTTCCCCGGGAATTATAGACCGGTGAGTCTCACTTCTGTTGTGGGCAAGGTTTTAGAAAAAATTATTAGGGATAGGATTTATAGTTATTTGGAGAGTAATGAATTGATTGGAGATAGTCAGCATGGTTTTGTAGCGGGTAGGTCGTGCCTTACTAACCTTATTGAGTTTTTTGAGAAAGTGACCAAAGAGGTAGATGGGGGTAAGGCAGTTGACGTGGTATATATGGATTTTAGTAAGGCGTTTGATAAGGTTCACCATGGTAGGCTTCTGCAGAAAATGCAGATGTATGGGATTGAGGGTAATCTAGGAAATTGGATCAGGAATTGGCTAGCAGATAGGAGACAGAGGGTGGTGGTTGATGGTAAATATTCGTCATGGAGTTCGGTTACAAGTGGTGTGCCTCAGGGATCTGTTTTGGGGCCACTGCTGTTTGTAATTTTTATTAATGATCTGGATGAGGGTATAGTTGGGTGGATTAGTAAATTTGCTGATGACACCAAAGTCGGAGGTGTGGTAGATTGTGAGGAAGGGTGTCATAGTTTGCAGGAAGACTTGGACAGGTTGCAGAGCTGGGCCGAGAGGTGGCGGATGGAGTTTAATGCGGAGAAGTGTGAGGTAATTCACTTTGGTAGGAATAACAGATGTGTTGAGTATAGGGCTAACGGGAGGACTTTGAATAGTGTGGATGAACAGAGGGATCTAGGTGTATGTGTACATAGATCCCTGAAAGTTGGGAATCAAGTAGATAGGGTTGTTAAGAAGGCATACGGTGTCTTGGCATTTATTGGTAGGGGGATTGAATTTAGGAGTCGCACCGTCATGTTGCAACTGTACACAACTCTGGTGCGGCCGCACTTGGAGTACTGTGTGCAGTTCTGGTCCCCACATTACAGGAAGGATGTGGAGGCTTTGGAGAGGGTGCAGAGGAGGTTTACCAGGATGTTGCCTGGTATGGAGGGGAGGTCCTATGAGGAGGGACTGAGGGATTTGGGGTTGTTTTCGCTGGAAAGAAGGCAGCTAAGAGGGGATCTTATTGAAACATATAAGATGATTAGAGGTTTAGATAGGGTGGACAGTGATCGCCTTTTTCCTCTGATGGAGAAATCTAGCACGAGGGGGCATGGCTTTAAATTAAGGGGGGGTAGTTATAGGACAGATGTCAGGGGTAGGTTCTTTACCCAGAGGGTGGTGAGGGATTGGAATGCCCTGCCTGCTGCGGTTGTAAATGCGCCTAGTTTGGGGGCGTTTAAGAGATCCGTGGATAGGTTTATGGACGAAAAGGGATTGGTTTAGGTTAGTGGGTCATTGTTTTTTAACTGGTCGGCGCAACATCGTGGGCCGAAGGGCCTTTTCTGCGCTGTAATGTTCTATGTTCTATGTTCTATGATACAAAAGCAGGTCAGAAGCTATGAATCCTGTGGCAAGTAACTCATCTCCAGACTCCTCAAAATTTGTCCACAATCTACAGGGCACAAGTCAGAAGTGTGATGGAATTTTCTCTACTTGCCTGGATGGATGTAGCTCCAACAACACTCAAGAAACTCAACAACACCTAAGACAAAGCAGCCCACCTGATTGGCAGAACTTTCACAAACATTCATGACCCTCACCACTGACGGACAGTGGCAGCAGTGTGTACCATCTATTAGATGCACTATAGAAAATCATCCAGGCTCCTTAGACAGCACCTTCTAAACCCACAACAGCTACTATCTAGAAAGATGAGGGCAGTGCACATATGGGAATACCACCACCTACAAGTTCTCCTCCAAGCCACTAGGCATCCTGACTTGGAAATATATTGCCTTTCCTTCACTGTCGCTGGGTCAAAATCACGGAACTCCCTCCATATCAGCACAGTGGATATACTTACACCATATGGTCTACAGCGGATCAAGAAAGCAGTTCACCGCCACTTTCTTAAGGAGAATTAGAGATGGACAATAAATATTGTCCTAGCCTGCAATGCTCGTGTACCTTAAATTAATTTTAAAAATTTTAGAACTCGGATATTGGCTGTGATATTCTTTAGTTTATGAATGTATATATATGTTGAACTGCAGTCATGAAGCTGACACATATTATCAGTTTCTCATTTGCCAAGATTCACTTTTCATACAACTGGGGCAACTTAACATTAAATGAAAACATGGAAGCACAGGAAAGAAATAGATAAGGGACATTAACAGCATGGAACACACAGCTTTCTGTCAATAGGGATCTGAAATGAGCAAAAGCAGCAACCTGTGTTTACATATTGCTTTTAGCATAGTAAAATATGTCAAGAAGCTTCATAGTAACATTTTCAAACAACATTTGCTACCAAGACACATATGGAGATATTTGGCAGATGGCCAAGAGTTTGGTCAAAGAGTAGGATTAAAAGAGAATCCTAAAGAAGTAGAGAGATAAAGAGTTGTCAGGGGGAACAACAGTGCTAAGGGCAGCTGAACACAAAGTCACTGGCGGCGATTTTACTATTTTGATTCTTAGTGTTGAATCTGGGTGCAATTCAGATCCGACTTGGAAGCCTGTTCTCAGACACCCCCGTACACACTTAGTCTGGAAAAAAAATTGCGAGTCTGAATTGCACTGTGGGAGGAGCTTATTGCGCCCGAAATGCTGCTGCTCTGATCGGACTTTTCAACTGCGCATGTGCAGTGAAAAGATTTTTTAAAACACTCCCCTGTCATATCGCTCCCAGGCCACAAAAAGCAGATAAACCAGCCTCAGAGTGATGGCCCTCACAGATATCACCCTACCCCTGCAACATAATGGTCTCCCTTATCCATGCAACCCACCCCCCATTACCCAGACCAATCGTGACCCCCTGTCCCACTTCCCCACAACCAATTGCCTGCAGAGTGGCAGCAGGCCCCCCCTTGCCCCTGCCACCCCCCATCAGAGATCCATTTGGCCCTCCTCCTCCTCTCCTATCAGAGAATGATCTGGCCTCCCGCCTCCACCCCCTCTCAGTAGAAGGCTATCAGGCCCCCCTTCTTCCCCCCCCTCAGCCATAGAATGATCAGGGCTCCCTCCTCCCACTTCCTCCCTCCCCTCACCCCCACTGGAGAATGATCTGGCCTCCCTCCTCTCTCTTCCTGCCTCCCCTCATCCCCACCAGTGAACACTCTGCACTCCCTCCTCCCTCTCCCCACTCCCCGCCAGAGAACAATCTGGCCTCCTTCCTCCCTACCAGAGAATGATCTGGCATACAAATGCATTTAAATTGACATCGCACCCATTTCAGGTGCAGTTTCGATCACAGGCCTTGGTAAAGTAGGCATCTGTGCAGATGTGGACGTGGATCGCACTAATCGCCTCACGCCCAACTTTACCAAGTTTTCATGTCTGAAAACAGGCACACGCAATGGTAAAATCGAGCCCACCAAGAGTGGAGTGATTAAACTCACAGATGCTCAGGAGGCTAGGACTGGAGGGGTTCAGATATCTTAGGCTGAAGGCGATCACAGACATGGGGATGGGCAAGGCTATGGAGGGATCTGAAAGGAAGATTGGGAATTTTAAAATGAAGGAGTTGGAACCCAGCTTGCAGGTGCAGCAGGTGGTCAGGAAGGCAAATGGGATGCTGGCCTTCATAGTGAGGGGGATTGAATATAAAAGTAGGGAGGTCTTGCTGCAGCTGTATAGGGCATTGGTGAGGCCGCAGCTGGAGTACTGTGTGCAGTTTTGGGCGCCGTACTTACGCAAGGATATTTTGGCCTTGGAGGGAGTGCAGAGGAGGTTTACTAGGCTGATGCCGGAGTTGAGGGGGTTGAGCTATGAGGAGAGGCTGAATAAACTAGGCTTGTACTCGTTAGAGTTTAGAAGAATGAGGGGAGATCTCATTGAGACATATAAGATGATGAATGGAATGGATAGGATAGAGGTGGAGAGACTCTTCCCGCTCAGAAAGGATAGTAGGACTAGGGGGCACAGCCTCAAGATAAAGGGGGGGCAGTTTAGAACGGAGTTGAGGAAGAACTTCTTCACTCAAAGGGTGGTGAATCTCTGGAATTCTCTGCCCGTTGAAGTGGTGGAGGCTACCTTGCTAAATATTTTTAAGACGCGGGTTGATGGGTTTTTGATAAGAGAGGGGATTAAGGGTTATGGGGAGAGGGTGGGAATGAGCCACAGCAGATCAGCCATGATCTTATTGAATGGCGGGGCAGGCTCGAGGGGCCAGATGGCCTACTCCTGCTCCTATTTCTTATGTTCTTATGTTCTTATGAATCAGGAATGTTGATCAATGAACCAGGGTGATAGGTGAACTGATGCATTAGGATTTGGAAACCAGATATTTGGATCACCTAAAGTATATGGACAGCAGAAAATGGGAGATCAGATAGGAATGCAGTGGAATACAGGATTGGTCCATGTAAGTTCCAGAGTCCCAAGTCAGAGTCCAATGAGGATTTTTTTCATGTAAGCATTTAAGTTTGGTTAGCTGAGGGATTCATTTTCCACTGGGGCTGGTGATGCAAGATTTGATAGGCAGGTGGATATTACGACAGTCATAGGTGATGATACAGCCAGGTTAGGTTAGGTGGATAGGATGGTCTGCCTGGTGGAGCCTGGTTGCGGATTGCTCCCAGACAAAGTAGCATTCTGTGGTCAGGTGACTTGTAGCAGCCATCCTCATTTTATGTGTTCAGCAGAAAAAAGTCCAATTTAGAAATAAAAATATCAATTAACATAATGTTTTAAAATATATAGTGGCAAGTTATTTTTCATTTTGTTGGAACTCAACAATTTTTTTCATTATTTGATCTTTTCATCTTTCCAAATAAAGATGAGCTGCAAGATCAAATCAACTCAAAAAAGACATATTTTTATTGGGTCACCCCTTCAATGCTGAGTGACTGTAGAATAATGGGATGTAAGCCATAATTATAGGCCTGGTGCACTACACTCCAGATGTTCAGATTGAGATGTAATAGATACATTTGACATGGAATAGAATACTAGGCATTGAACTGGCACCTGACTCCATTCAGTGCAATAGTCACTAGTAATGGCATTACTGATCTCATGCTATATACAATAAAACCAAACTTCATCTGCCTACAGTGTGAAAGTACCTGCTTACAATAACTTCATAGCATCCTACCCTTACTAAATGTTTAGTCTGATGTTGATAATCCAACTGAAGGGCTGTAGTGATTTTTAGAAGTGTTATAGCATGGGAAGCACAAGCTTTCCAAATGAGCAACTCAATTAGTGCCATTCTCCCACTTTCTACCTGCACATTTTCTATTGTAGATAACTTTGCACAGAGGAAAGCTCTGGCAATTTGTTGGTGGAAAGTTTAGTCTATAATCTTCTGATTTATATGGTGCTATTAACAAAATAAAATGTTCCAAGATTAGAAGAGATGACCAAAAATTTAATCAAAGAGATGGGCTTTATGGAACATCTTAAAGAAAGAGAGAGAGAGATGGAGAGATTTAGGGAGCAAAGTCCTGAACTTGGGATCATGGCAGTTAAAGGCATGACAGCCAATGGTGAAGCATTTCACATTGTGAATGCACAAAATATCAGAATAGGACGTGTGCAGAGAACTCAGAGGGTTGCAAGGCTGGAGAAGTAGGGATGGTGAGGTCATGGAGGGATCTGAAAACAAGGAAAAGAATTTTAAAATCTGATTAAGTTTTCCTAATCTTAGGACATTTTACTTTACTGAAGGCACCATATTGTTGTAGTTATGTTTTAAAAATATTATGTTAGTTGAACATCATGGAAGAACCCACAATGAGTCAGATGTTGCACTGCTGTAAGCACATTTCTATCCCTATCTCTCTTATGCAATTAAGTATAGTTTTCAATCAAATGTGATTAAAACCATTACTGTTATTCAAAAGAAAAATGTTTTGATTGAAGCTAGCAGTTCAACAAATAGAAATTTTTTGAAAACAAAACTTTTCTAAACTTATGTCTCTTTCACAATTAGAGGTATAAAATGCAATGTTTTTGAGTGAAAATAGTGCTACTGATAATTATTTTCCAGAACAATTCATATCTACAACATTAAATAGGGTTGTATTTAGTATGAGGTACCAAAAAATCCAGCGTTGATTAATTAATCTTCATAATTCCTTTAACTGTCTTTGAAACAGATTGTACTATCACTATAATAGTTCCATTTAAAATAAACCTATTTAAATTACAGGTTTCATTCATGACTTCTCATGAGTAATGACACAATCCTTCCAAACATTGTAACTCTTTTCGCTGCGTTTGGAATGTTGCTGTCAAAATCATATAAAATAAATGAGGGGATTCGATATCACACATGATGTAAAATTTAAGCAATGCTTAAATGATATTGTATTCAAAAGAATTCCTATTCTCCAAGCTGCTGAGTCTGGAGTTGTCGGATTTTATCACCATCAATATTGAGCAATAAGGAGGGGTTGGGACTTATAAACAGCAAATTCTGCATTTTCTGTGGATTATGGGTCTTACTGTTGATCTTAAAAACATTGTGGGAGTTGTAGGCACAGAAGCCTGCTCAACATTGTAACCTGGTTAAATGTCCGTTAATAGCAATGACTCTGTTACTAACGTGTTTTATGTTACTTCAAAGCGCATTGTCTGAACTTGTTCAGTTGGGTTGGTTAACAAATTCACAGATAACCTCCATTAACAGTCTGGCCAACCCAGCAGGCAAAATGATCCCCTGCATCAAAAATATGTATAAATAAGTATAAATATTAGATGTAGAAAATCCTGTCAAGACAGCTCCTGTGTTTGAAGCACTGTTTCAATTTACTAAGTTATGTAATTAGGTTATCTTGGTCTTATCTTCTTTTATCCCAGTTCAGGTTTAAAAGGAAAACTGTTGCCCCATTTCAAAGTTGTTTCAGTAAATTTAATTTTTACAAAGCATTTAATAAGTTGGGAATAATAGACTACTCATTTGACGATCTGATTTCAGATGTAAATTCCACTTCATTGATGCCTGATATAAAGTAAGCCGATATTTCAAAAGTCTGCCTAAACCAAGGTATTCATTTGAGTTTCGAAGAGTGAAAGGCGATCTCATGGAAACTTATAAAATTCTAACAGAGTTAGACCAGGGTAGATTCAGAAAGAATGTTCCCAATGGTGGGGGAGTCCAAAATTGGGAGTCATAGTTTGAGGAAAAGGGGTAAATCTTTTAGAACTGAGATGAGGAGGCAGTGGTAAATCTATGGAATTCATTACCACAGAAAGTAGTAGAGGCCAAAATGTTGTCTGAGTTCAAGAAAAAATTAGATACAGCTCTTGGGGGTAAAGGGATCAAGGGATATGGGGGGAAGGCAGGATCAGGATATTGAATTTGATGGTCAGCTTAGCCATGATCACAATGAATAGCGGAGCAGGCTCAAAGGGCTGAGTAGGCCTACTCCTGCTTCTAGTTTCTACGTTTGTATATTTTTTATGATGTGGAGATGCTGGCGTTGGACTGGGATAAACACAGTAAGAAGTCTCACAACAGCAGGTTAAAGACCAACAAGTTTATTTGATGGTAAACCCACAAGCTTTTGGGGTTTGCCCCTTCGTCAGTTGAGAATTGATCATGTCACTGTGGGTAATGGAGCCACATATAGGCCAGACCAGGTAAGGATGGGCAGATTTCTTTCCTGAAAAGGCATTATTTAAATAAATGGGTTTTTAGGACAATCGATGGTATTATGGTTTTCCTGGTCACCGTTACTGGGACTAGCTTTCAATTCCAGGTTCATTAATTAAATTTAACTTCCACCAGTTACCATGATGCGATTTGAACCTGTATCCCTGGTGCATTAGCTTTAGCCTCCGGATTACTAGTGACTAGTTCAGTATCCTCCAAAACTGGACAGGAAGCAAACTCGGCAACCTCGCAGTGATACTGAGCACCTCCAGGAGTTAGGAGCCAATGCCTGGTGCCAACAACATAAGCAGGTGGCAGCCATGTTGGAGGTTGCTGCCACTAGTTGCCAAAAAAAAAGGCAGCTTATCAGAAGGCTTGGAGCTGGAGCACAGAGGAAGATATAGCCACACAAACACAGAGAAGGTATAGCGCTGACCTGGTGCTAATGAACCCATCAAAACTCAATCTTCCACCAAGCCAAATGAACTTTATGGTATACCCACAACCAACCCAATAACTGGGCACTGACATGTCCCAGATATTTTGCGTATCCCCCCCCATGGATCTTTGAAAAGTCCAAACTGCCCTTAGGCATTGTAATGGACAGCCTCAGGAAAGGCGATTTTGGAACTGTGCCTACATTGGGTATTGACCCTGCAGGCGTGTGGAGACCTGACCCTGTATGTGGCTTGAAATCACACAGTATATCCAGATGGAAATAATACAGTGAAAAGCGCAGGAGCACATATCCACCATCATAGTTTTGGTTCCATATTGCGGGTATTCATGCTTTCAATGTTTTGATCAAATATCTAAACGTGGCGTCAGATTCCCTTCACAGCTGTTTAAAGTTAGTGAGAAGTACTCCACATTAAAAATAACTAAAGTCATTACCAAACATGTGTCTTAAACATGACAAATTTGGACTCAATTAAAAATCTTTTTCAAAGGGTTACTGCACAGTGAACCCCCATTTACCGCTTCATTTAGTCTCAGGCCTAGGTTCTCAAACCAGCTTACAAAGCAACAACATTAACATTGTCTGTCCCAGCTGACTGCTGGCAGGAATTCTGTTTGCTGAATGCGAATTGGCACCAGTTCAGTCACTGTGACATCTGTATATCGCTTGGCTAAAGATCTACAATTTATTACAATGGGATTAGGCACAACCTTTTCCAGTTTAGTAAAAATGAATAGCTAGTGTAAGAACACCAGCTGGCAGAAGGAAATTTGAAAGATGACAGTAACACATGCAAGTGAATTTTTATCCAGTTATAATCCCCCATCTCTTTCTTATCTCACATACATACGCTCTTGGTATATGGCATGATCTGTCACAAATATGAGCACTCTAAAAGTCCTAATCATTAACTGTTAACCAAACATTCTACATTTGCAATCAATTATATCGAGGAGTGAATTAGTTTATCTTATTCTATTTATTGATATATAAGAATGATAGACTGATTGTTAAAAGATTTGCAACTAATCCCAAATGATGTTAATTGGACTTTGTTAGAAATGATCTCAAATACTAGGTGAAGTATTCTTGCAAATTTTCTGCTTGCATTTATTTTCCCCTTTCTCCTCTGTCATTCATACTCAAGATGTGGATATTCCGGCACTGGACTGGAGTGAGCACGGTAAAGAGCTTCACAACACCAGGTTAAATCACAAACTTTCGGAGTGCTGTTCACCTGATGAAGGGGCAGCGCTCTGAAAGCTCGTGATTCTAATAAACCTGTTGTGTTTTAAGATGGTGTTGTGAGACATTTTCATGCTCAAGTTTGATCTCTCCAATGTATCTCCCCAAGGGCAGATTCAACCTCATATTTCATCCTTAAGATTCTTAAGCCACTCACTTGGGCAATATATCTGAGATAGTTTCTTATTTCCTACCACATAGTTTTCATCTTTGGAGTTCACTTTCCTAGGTGGGCTACAATTGAGATTAAAGATCCCTACTTATACTTTATGCCAAAGATGGCTACGGTCACCCGCAAACGTTGAACACAAGTTTGATGTCAAACCTGTATTCAGAGCTGCTGGTCTGGACTCTGTTCATAAAGGTTGTCTGGACTCATGACCAAACAAAACTGTTTCATATCGTTGATATGCCGTGCACTTATAATTAGCTCCTGGGCTGTTCCTCTCAGTATTACTAATAATAGCTTCAGCCTGTGAGAACTGAATATTAAAGACGTGACTGTCTGTTTGCAAGTAGCTATACATAAATGATTGATTCATCCAAAATACTGTATTGCAGACAGTGAGCATGCAATAGTTTTCTCCATGTGTGTATTGACACCATTGTACTAGTCAATTTTTTCTCATTACGGGACAACTAACACTTTAAAATTAAAGTTTATTTATCAAGCACAGGTAGACTTACATTAACACTGCAATGAAGTTACTGTGAAAATCTCCTAGTCGCCATCCTCCAGCACCTGTTCGGGTACACTGAAGGAGAATTTAGCATGGCCAATACACCTAACCAGGTGTATTTTGGACTGTGGGAAGAAACCACCTGGAGGAAACACGTGCAGACACAGGGAGGACGTGCAAACTCCACACAGTCGCTCAAGGTTGGAATTGAACCTGGCTCCCTGGCACTGTGAGGCAGCAGTGCTAACCACTGTGCCACGTGCTACTCCTATTTTGTAGAAATAACAATGTTTTCGCTGGTGCAGAATAAATCCTATTTCCTTGGACAAACCAGTATTGTTAGTTTGAAGCTAATAGACTGTAATACTGAGGTAATATTAAAACTACTAAATATATCAAAACAACAAGTCAACAAAGCAGTTTGCCAGTGTTATCCTGTCATCCTTTAGTCCTCCTGTTATCTTGTTGTCCTTGATTAAAATCTTAAATTTGATTTTTACTTCTCATTTTGCCATTCAAGCCCCCTTTTCTACATTTTATAGTTTTAAAATGTTAATGTTTTTCCTCATAGGATGCATAGAAACGCTACAGAGCAGAAGGAGGCCATTTGGCCTATCGAGTCTGCATCGACAACAATACTACCCAGGCCCTATCCCCATAATCCCATGCATTTACCCCACTAATCATCCTGACACTAAGGGTCAATTTAGCATGGGCAATCAATTTTAGCCACACATTTTTGGAGTATAGGAGCACCCCAAGGAAACCCACGCAGATACGAGCAGAACGTATAAACTCCACATAATCATCCGAATCAGAATTGAACCCAGGACTCTGGCATTATGGGGCTGCAGTGCTAACCACCGTGCCACTGTGTTGCCCTCATACTGTGCAGCTGGGATTTTTTTTCTTGAATAAAAGAGGCATTCATTTGCTTGAAATGGTTTGGAATTCCCAGTGGTGATGTGAGGTGGGATGTGAGGCCAATCCACAGGTCTGAAGGTCTAAATTTAACCTCAGGTTTCCAGCAAGCCCAACAATACCTGGGAGGTACAAGGCAGACCTGCAGTTGCGCAGCCTTTAAATGGTCCACATACTCTAAAGGCAAGAACCTTAGTCCTGTCAGAAGCTGCACCTCATAATTTATTTTTGTTTTGTTAGCTGTAACTGGCACTTATGCTTTCATGGTGTCAGTCAGTTAACGTCTGAGCTTCCCTTGCTGAAGTAAATAGGAAGGTCTTGGGCTGACATGAATGGTGGAAAAGTGAATCCACAGAACGATGCCAAGCTGCTAACCCTTCCATTACACCTGCACACTTGTAGCTGGAGAGAACTATAGCATCACAGTATTTCACCAGATACTGATGGTGCGAGCTTATAGAAACATAGAAACTAGAAGGAGGAATAGGCCATTCAGCCTTTTATTTCTTCGAGCCTGCTCCACCATTCATTTTGATCACGGCTGATCATTGAATTCAATATCCTGATCCCCACTTTCCCCCATATCCCTTGATCCTTTTAACCTCTGGAGGTATATCTAATTTCTTCTTGAAATCAGACATTTTGGCCTCAACTACATTCTGTGGTAGTGAATTCCACATATTCACCACTCTCTAGATGAAGAAATTTCTCCTCACCTCAGTTCTAAAAGGTTTACCCCATACCCTCAATCTATTACCCCTAGTTCTGGACTCCCTCACACTTGGGAGCATTCTTTCTGAATCTACCCTATCTCACCCTTTTAGAATTTTAGAAGTTTCTATGAGATCCCCTCTCACTCTTCAAAACTCCGGTGAATATAATCCTAATCTTGCCTAATATTACAGACTGCCATCCCAGGAATCAGCCTGGTAAACCTTTGCTGTACTCCCTCTATGGCAAAAATGTCCTTCTTCAGATAAGGACACCAAAACTGCATACAATACTCCAGATGTGGCCTCATCAATGCCCTATACAGTTGCAACAAAACATCCCTATCCCTATACTCAAATCCTCTTGCAATGAAGGGCAACATACCATTTGCTTTCTTTACTGCCTGCTGTACTTGCATGGTTACTTTCAGCAACTGATGCACGAATACTCCAAATTCTTATTGAGTATCCACTTCTCTCTTCCCAATGTTGCCTGTGATTGACCATGGTAATCTGTTTTTGGTGGATCTGGATTAGTGGGGGGAAAGGGTTGAAGTGCCTGACTTGTCCATCTGCTGCAAGAACAGCACCAGAGAAGGGACTTATGTGTCACTGAGCAAAGCTTTGTGTAAATCAAGTTGTTTTATACTTGAATTGCTTTCATTTATCTGTTATTTTAAGGAGTGTAGCTGTTGGGTGGACAGTAGTGTGAGTTAATGGCTGAGAATTGACATGTTCTGGATTCTTGCACATACTCAGGTGACGGCCCAATCTTTTTGTAAGCTGACTCTAAGAGGAACCTGCACGTGAGAAAATATTGTCAGAGTTAGCCTTCTCCGGGTACTAATGGTTCTCAGATATTGGAATTTAGCATTCACCTGTCTTGTTTCCATATGAATCTTCACCTTCCTCATTTGATACAGAATCATAAAATGATGCTGAACAGAAAGATACATTTGACCCAATGTGCCAGTGTTGGGTCTTAAAAATAACTGCCCAGTTAGTTCCAATATCTTTGTTTTAAATCCCTCCCTGGCCTTACCTCTCTTTTACCCCAATAATGTCCTCTGAGAAATCTGTTCACATTTAATTTTGGCTTCTTGAGCAGTCTCAATTTTAATCGCTCCACTATTGGTGACCATGCTTTCAGTTGAGTATGCTCCATGCCCCAATATTCCCTCCCTATACCTCTCCATCTTTCAAACTTGATTTACCCCTGTGAGACACTCACTACCTCTTTAAGAAAACCTGGTTTTATATCTCTTTCTGTGGCATATTCTGTTACATATTGTTTCTGTGGAGCGCCTTGAGATGTTTTATTCAAAGTGCTTTAGAAGTATGGCCAAAAATTTCCCACCATTCACATCAGTGGGATTCTCTGGTCCTGCTGCTGTGAACGGAGATTCGGCTGAGTGTGGGATGTGAGATTCCAGCCTATGGATGGGATTCTACAGCCACGCTCACCTCAGATCTGGAGAATCCCGGAGGTCAACGGACCTTTGCATGGTCCATACACTGCCGCCTCCCCCACCCCACCAACCCCCCAACCACTACAATTCTTGTGGTGGATGGGATGGCAGAATACTCCAGCCCATATGTTGTGGAATTTTAACCCAGCCCTGTTTTCTATCATGCTCTGTCTTTCAAATTGTTGAAGTCAGTAATTCACTTCCTTTAGTTGTCTACATCCTTTTTCGATTTGAAAATTCATTTTGGGGGATGGGAGAATGGTAACCTAGGCACTTTGACCGTGAACTGCAATTTAGATTTCTTCTAATTTCCTCTTTTTGAGTTAAATTCTTACACTAAAATATAATACTCATGCTTCCTGAAAAATAGCTTGTAATTTACCGTTTTTTGGTAGCTTTTTTTACACACTTTCTTCCAACCCAACCTTGAGCAGGAGTTCTCTTCTATTTGTTAAATTGCTTTGTGTCAAATGAACCTAGAACGACAACTCTGCACTATTACAGAAGCAGCATATATGCCTCTGGAGGCACCAAGAACCACCTGATGAAAGGTTTGCATTGACTGTCTCTAGCGATCCCATTGTAAGTAAATGTATACAGCTCCACAGGAAAGGAAAAAGAAAAAGTTGCATTTACATAGCAGCTTGTCACATCCTTCAGAAACAGCTCTTATACAGCCAAAATCAGCAGCTATTTAATGTGCAACAAGATCCCATAACTACTTTAAGGGAAGAATGACAAGCATTGGTTAATGTTGGCAAACTAACTTTGGCAAGCGTGTGGGCTGGGATGAACTTCCACCAACACAAAGCATCGCAAGACTCCAAAAATCTAAGAGGAACAGATGTCTAAGTTGTATAGCAGCCTGACTAGAGAAAGGAATTCCAAGTGTCATTTAGGACGAGTATGGAAAATCTACACACATCTAACTCAATTCCAGAACAGTGTCAAATAAAGTCAGCCGTACTCGAGTCCTGTCTCCAGAACATTGGGTTGCAGCATTGTCATGAGCAGGTTGGATTCAGGGAAAACCATGTTGAAATCCATGACTTCCTGGAACAAAGACGAACAGCCTTCATTGCCTGGCAGAACAAACCTAGGTCACAGGTCAAGAGGCAGCATTCCAATAGCTGAAAACTAACGCCCAAAGACAAATCCGGAGAAAAAAGGACACGCAGTGGGAAAAGAAAACCCAAGCAATCCAAGATGCTGATCATCATGACGTACAAAATTTTTTTTGGAGTCACCAAGCTATCTCTAGACCAAGGTCAAATGGACAAAATTCTTTCCTCTTCTTAAAGAGAAGCTGGAAAGGACAGTTTGAACTATTCCTCAACTGTGAATCCACAGTTGCAACGGTTAATCTCCAAGCTGTCCACTGTACCCTCAGGTAAACCCTTGCCCTCTGCCCCAGACCTTCTCTTGATCCTACAACTATCTTCAAGAGAAACAATGTGTAAACTATCAAGGTATTTCCCTCTTGTCCATTGCAGGAAGAATCTTGACATGCATCCTCCTGAATTGACTACTTTCTGTGACTGAGAAAATCCTTCCAGAGACACAATAGTTGAAATTTTCTCTGCTGTGGGGCCAATGTGCCATTGAAATCTCCTTTCACGTTGGCAGGACTGGAAGTGAAGGGCTGGAAAATTCTGGCCAATGTGACTTTAGCCTTTCCAGATGAACATCTGAAATGGTTTGTGTTGCAACACCAGGTTAAAGTCCAACAAGTTTATTTGGTAGCAAAAGCCACTAGCTTTCGGAGCACTGCTCCTTCATCCTGATGGTGAGACTTGTTACTGTGTTTACCCAGTTCAATGCTGGCATCTCCACATCATGGTTTGTGTTACCAGACAAATCCAAGAAAGTGCCAAGAACAACATCAGTAACCCTTCATTGCATTCATCAACCTGAGCAACATGTTTGACTCAGTGAATAATATTACCAATGACCAGAAACTGAACGGGACCAGCTATATAAATACGGTAGCTACAAGAGCAAATCAGAGGCTGAAAATTCTGCATAGAATAACTCGCCTCCTGACTGCCCAAAGCCTGTCAGGTGTATGATGGAATATTCGCCACTTCCCTTGATGAATGCAGTTCCAACAACATTCAAGAGATGTGACACCATCTAGGACCAATTGAATGGCACACTATCCATCACCTTAAATATTCAGTCTCTTTTCCACTGTGCATAGTGACAGTAACACGTACTATCCAGAAGATGCACTGCAGAAGTCACCAAGGCTCCTTCATCAGTGCCTTCCAAACCATGTCTTTCCCACTTAGAAGAACAAGGCAGCTTGGGAACACTCACACCTGAAAGTTCCCCTCCAAAACAAAACAGCATCCTGACTTGGAACTGTATCACAATTCCTTTAAAATCATTGGACAAAATTTTGGATTCCTTTCCTGACAGCATTGTGGATGTACCTATACCATATGGACTGATTGCAGTGGTTCAAGTAAGTGGTCGCCAGCACCTTCTCAAGGGCAATTAGAGTTTGGCAAGAAACATTGGCCTAGCCAACGCTGCCCACATCCTATGGACAACTTTGAAAAATTGTGAATCTCTATGCGTTGTGCTCCAAATATTTGGTTGTACAAGGAATTACATCACAATTCTGCAATTACTTCATCATGGTATGACTGCATCTGTCTTGAGTGGAAGATCTGATACAGATGCCTTCACCATCTGGTCTGATGTCAAGCAAGACTGTGTGATATTGCCCATCCTACCTTCAATCTAACTGATAGTGGCTATTTACTTCATCAAAGATCTAAAATGCCCTCTGATGTGAGTATTATGTTCCACCTCTTTAACCTCAGTTGCTTCCATGCCATCGCTAAATAAGGCCACAATAGATATATGTACATGGCCTACAGTTTGCAGACGAATGCAATGTTATTACTCCTTCAGCTTGTCCTTGAATGTTGCCAAAACAGCTGAGCCAGGATTCTCCAATCTCGGTGTCCCTGCCACCACTACCAGTGAGAACGGAGGATCTGCTGCATGGCCAAAACTCCAGTCACTGCAGCAGCACTGGAGAATCCTAGCCACAGGTGAGACTGGAGAATTCCAACTCTGGTTAGCCAAATAGTCCACCTCTCAAGGAGTGACATCGAGCCAGCTCAGCATTCTACAAACTACTTCAGTGAATGTTTGACAACAAAGACCAACAGAAATCCTAGTGTACAGAGTAATAGTTGTCACCACAGCCTTGTGTTGCATTGAGACCTGATCTGTTTAGCAGTGACACATACAAGCGCTGGAGCAATTCCATCAGCACTTCCTACGCCTCATCCTCCAGATTTAATGCGAGGACGAACTTGTATCCTCTTTGAAGCCAGCTTCATAAGCAACCAGGCAAGACTCCTGCAAAAACAAATGCGATGAAGTTGGTACTGGGGTAAATTTTCCAATCCCGCCTTCTGTGGGAGTTGTCGCAGGCGGGACGAACAATTTAATGGATCATTAAAAGGTATGTTGGCCTGGGAATGAAATTTCTGGTCCCCTAGTGGGTGGGACTGGAATATCCCCTCTCCGTGCTTGGATGGCTGAAACATACCTATCCTGCCGGGTAGATATGTTTTCCCAACTCTCCAATGGCAAACATTCGTGTGTGTGTGTGTGTGTGTGTGTGTGTGTGTGTGTGTGTGTGTGTGTGTGTGTGTGTGTGTGTGTGTGTGTGTGTGTGTGTGTGTGTGTGTGTGAGACAGACTGCCAAATTCAGGGTCTATCTATGGGTCCCCCTGCATGAACTCCAACATAGTGCCTCCTTCATGATCCACCCTGCAAGCTGCACACCCCCAGCCCCGCACGACACCGCTTATATGACCTTCCCCTTCAATAACCCCCTGTCATAGTTCCCATTCAGGCCCCATTCCCTTAGCAGTGCATGGGTGCCTGGTGGCCACCGCACATGTGCCAGGTGAGCACTGCCAACGGGCATCACCTGGTCATTCTATCAAACACCAGAATTTTCTGACCTCACCTGCAGCTGGGATTCCCCAGACCTGCTGCTGTAAATGGAGATTTGGCTCAGTGCCAAATTCTTGTTTCTCGCTGGCAGTGATAGTAGGGCATGCTTGGCCAGAAAACTCCGGCCTTTGTCATTTTTTGGGGAAAACTCTGCCCTCTATCTCTAAAAATGTACATCCTGATACCACTGGTTCTAATCTCTCCCATAAGGGGAAATATCCATTCAGCATTCACTCTGTCAAGTTGGCACAGTGATACCAATATATAATTATGACATTACAAGTTTTAAGGACAACTGTTTTAAAAGTACATTGCTGTTTTTAAACCTTTAAAATTGAGGCTTGAAACCTTTTTCAAAATGTAAGTGTAGACAGACGACCTTTCTGTGTTTGTTTAAACCTTGCCAGACTCTTATCTCTACAACTAGCTGCAAAATCTTCTCCAGGGATGTCCACTGAACCTTCTGAAAGGTGTGAAAACCCATTGGCTTCTAAGGGAACAGGAGACAGGAAGGGGCTTCAAAGGACCTCAACCCTGTCATTAACTTCCTTACTTGATTAAAATAATAACTTATTGAAACTTTACTTAGCAGTTAATTTTGTGTCTTTGAACTGTATAAAGAAGGCTGTACAAAGCCAATCTGTGTGGCAGTGCGCAGAGAACCCAAAAGATTTCAGGCTGTCGCATCCAGCCTACAACTCCCAGCTGAACTAACTGGTAAACATCATGCGGAAGTTACAATTCTCTTTGCCATTGGTAGTTAAAGGCTGGAATTTTACTGGCCTGCCTGCTACGGGAATCGGAGTGGGCAAGGGGTGGTCCATGGATGGTCTGCTGACCTTGGGTGGAACTTCACAGTTTCGGGATGAGCGAGGCTATAAAATCCTGCCCAGAGAGTAAGGGATCCAGAAAATCATCTCCGGTCTGCTGAGAAGGAACCAGTGCAATCTTCAAATGTAGGTACCTGGAATTTTCAGTAGCGAAAGGAGCCTATACGACCCTCCAGCATCCACACCACTTATCAAAGTCATCAATGAAAGAAAGTTCTGAGGATGATTTTTCGACCTTGCTGTGTCTGGCGAAGATCGTGCCAAACCTAGAAAATAGCTTGTGAGCCTAAAACCTGGCTTCAAATCAGCCTGGCACTCAGTTGCTTACAATCGTGCTAGTCCCTTTCTAATGGCACAAACCAGATCGTGCCCAGAAAGAGCACAAGGTCAATTAGCAAATATAAAGTAGCATTTATTGCATAGTCCTTTCGATTCTCAGTTCACGAGATCTTCTGACCTTTGGGTGTGGTGCAAGAATTGTGAGGATCAATACTTGTCTTCACTAGCACAGACCAGGCGCAATGAACACACTGGAGGGCTCACAGGCATAAGTGTCATTTGAGGCAGGAAAACAAGCGCAATTCGGATCGGCATGTCCAGTGCAAGTTGGGAGGCAATGGCCTAGTGGTATCATTCTTATCGAGATTAACACATGAACAGACGGGGTATAGAGGGGTATGGGTGGTTGATCTAGTTAGGATAACATGATCGCGCAGACTTGGTGGGCTGAAGGGCCAGCCCCTGTTCTATACTGTTTTTTGTTCTTTGAATTGGATCAGGATCTTCCCGTACTTAATGATTTTCCGGGAGAGGGGTAAGTTTTGCAGCGATTCTGAGAGGTACGGGGCCTAAATATGGCAGCAAGCCCAGCTCTCCCCCCCCCACTGAACACAGATTGCCAGTATCGGGGTATTAGCGCTCTCCTAATGGGTCCCCCATCATACTCTTCCCTCTTCATGCCCTACCTTCATTCTCCCCTCTCTCCCATTATACCCACCCCCTTCATGTGCCCAACTGTGGGCAAGGTCAAAGAATCTGGCCCTTCTTCATTTTTTGGAAAATTCCACTCACAATTCCTGTTTCCTCTTTTTTCTGGCTGGAGGGGCAGCTGAGCAGATACAAAATACAACACTGCATTCCGCCAAAGTGGGATAAGACGGAACAGACTCAGGAGCATGAAAAGCCCCACTAAAAACAGAAAATGCTCGAAAGTTCAGCAGGTCTGGCAGTGTCTGTGGAGAGAGAAAAACCAAGTTAATGTTCTGAGTCCCAAAGTTCTGCTTCAGTGCTAGGGAGGTAGAAATGTGATAGGTTTTATGTTGTTGAAAAGCTTTAATAAGAACATAAGAACATAAGAAATAGGAGCAGGAGTAGGCCATCTGGCCCTTCGAGCCTGCCCCGCCATTCAATAAGATCATGGCTGATCTGTCGTGGCTCAGTTCCACTTTCCCGCCCTCTCCCCATAACCCTTAATCCCCTCTCTTATCAAAAACCCATCAACCCGCGTCTTAAAAATATTTAGCGAGGCAGCCTCCACCACTTCAACGGGCAGAGAATTCCAGAGATTCACCACCCTTTGAGTGAAGAAGTTCCTCCTCAACTCCGTTCTAAACCGCCCCCCCTTTATCTTGAGGCTGTGCCCCCTAGTCCTACTGTCTTTTTTGAGCAGGAAGAGTCTCTCCACCTCTATCCTATCCATCCCATTCATCATCTTATACGTCTCAATGAGATCTCCCCTCATTCTTCTAAACTCTAACGAGTACAAGCCTAGTTTATTCAGCCTCTCCTCATAGCTCAACCCCCTCAACTCCGGTATCAGCCTAGTAAACCTCCTCTGCACTCCCTCCAAGGCCAAAATATCCTTGCGCAGGTGCGGCGCCCAAAACTGCACACAGTACTCCAGCTGCGGCCTCACCAATGCCCTATACAGCTGCAGCAAGACCTCCCTACTTTTATATTCAATCCCCCTCGCTATGAAGGCCAGCATCCCATTCGCCTTCCTGACCACCTGCTGCACCTGCAGGCTGGGTTTTTGCGACTCATGCACAAGGACCCCGAGGTCCCTCTGCACTGTCGCCTGCTGCAGTTTTTCGCCACGTAAGTAATAGTCCTTCCTACCATTCTTCCTACCAAAGTGGACCACCTCACACTTGCCAACATTAAATTCCATTTGCCATTTCCTGGCCCATTCGCCCAGCCTATCTAGATCCTTCTGCAGACTCTCCACACCTTCCGCACAATTTGCCTTTCCCCCAATCTTGGTCTCATCAGCAAATTTCGACACCCTACACTCGGTTCCCTCCTCCAGATCATCTATATAAATGATAAATAGCTGAGGCCCCAGCACCGACCCCTGGGGCACCCCACTAGTCACCAACCGCCAATCCGAATAGCACCCATTGACCCCCACCCTCTGCCTCCTATTTGACAACCAATCCTCTATCCACGCTAACACCCTACCCCCAACTCCATGTCCTCTGACCTTCTGCAGTAACCTCTTGTGAGGTACCTTATCAAACGCCTTCTGAAAATCCAGAAAGACCACATCCACCGGCTCTCCTCTATCCACCGCCCTAGACACATCCTCATAGAACTCCAGTAAATTTGTCAGACACGACTTCCCTTTAATGAAACCGTGTTGCGTCTGCCCTATCAAACAATTCCCTTCAAGATGCCTCGCTATTTCCTCCTTGATGACGGATTCTAACATTTTACCTACCACAGACGTTAAACTAACCGGCCTATAATTCCCCGCCTTTTGCCTGGCACCCTTCTTAAACAACGGCGTAACATTAGCCGTTTTCCAATCTTCCGGCACTTCCCCGGAATCCAGCGACGTCTGGAAAATAACCACCAAGGCATCCACTATAACCTCCGCCATTTCTTTCAGAACCCTGGGATGCATTCCATCCGGTCCTGGTGACTTGTCCACAATCAGCCCCTCCAGTCTGTCGCGCACCACCTCTCTAGTAACAGTAATGTCATTAAGACCCTCCAGTCCTACCACCTTTCCATCGCTAACACCCGGCAAATTATTCACGTCCTCCTCCGTGAAGACAGAAACAAAAAAGTTATTCAAGACCTTAGCCATATCCCCATCCCCTACCACTAGGTCCCCTTTCTCATCCTCTAAGGGACCAACGTTCACCCTAGCCAGCCTCTTCCTTTTTATATATTTATAAAAACTCTTGCTATCCTTTTTTATATTAAGCGCTAGCCCAGCTTCATAGCTTCTTCTACCCTCCTTTATCAACTTTTTTGTCAATCTTTGTTGACATTTAAACCTTTCCCAATCCTCTTCTCGCCCACTGCTCTTAGCTACTCTAAATTCCTCCGCTTTTAATTTAACACTTTCCTTCACCTCCTTCGTTATCCACGGCTTATTACCTCTCTTCCTACTGTCCTTTTTAACCATCGGAATAAATTTCTGCTGAGCACCAAGAAAGATCTCCTTAAAGATCCTCCACTGCTCCTCAGCAGACCTACCTTCCAACGCGCTCCCCCAGTCCACATTCGCCAATTCTTCTCTCATCTTACCATACTCCCCTCTATTCAAACAAAGGACGCGTGTCCGGGAACCCACTTTCTCCTCCTCCATCTGCAACAGAAACTCCACCATACAATGATCACTCTCTCCAAGAGGATCCTTCACCGCAAGGTCCCTAATTCTACCCGCCTCATTACATAGCACCAGATCCAAGATAGCTCGCTCCCTTGTCGGCTCCAACACACACTGTTCCAGGAAACAATGCCAGGGCTGGACTTGAGAGAACTGAGTGCAGCAAATTCAGAAGGAGACAAGATGGAGTGGGTGAGAAGAGCAGAAAAATTAAGATGGCTGATGTCATTCCAACAGCTCTCAATGGAAAAATCAAGAGCAGGTAAGAGGGCAAAAGGAGGAGTCTGAGCAGAGAGAGGATATTGGAGCTAGGTGAAAGCACCCATTAAACACTAGGGGAGGGCTCCTGCCCAAAGAAGTGAGCATGGAGACAAAGATGATGGAAAAATTGTTCAACACTGTGCCAATTCTGAATTGTATTGAAGTGAGGGTACAGGTGAGAGTTTAAGGAATAAAATGGTGTCCTTTGCTCAGTGCAGAATGGTCAGGCGGTAGAGTAAATGCATGGCAAGAGCTGAGGTTAGAAGAAAGAATGGGGTCAAAGATTGGCAAGGGAAGGAAGAATTTGGAGGCCATTGGTTTGGAACAGAAAACAGTTTCTTGTTATGATATTAGATGAGACAAAGAGTGAAACAGAACTGGGGACAAGAACAACTTTGTGATAGAGTGAGTCAGTGCCGCTGCAGAGAGAGGTGAAGTGGCAATGCATGGCACTGAGTGAGGATCTCGAGATGCAGCAAGAATGACTCCACATTGACTTTTACACTACTATTCTTCAGAAGTTTCTAGAATGAGACATCAAAAGGTAACTACTTGTTCAGCAAAACAATGACTACAGCAGTCAGAATAATCAAATTTCTCTGGAATATACAGCCAACACGGCTTTTAAGAACTATTTACCAAGACAGCGAAGAGAGATCAGAAAGTTATACTGAAGACTGCAAGTAACTGTGTCTCTTTCTCTCTCCCTCTCTCTTTCACTTTGTCTGAAAAATATTGCACACAGGTATTGTAAAGTAACCATCCTGAGAAGATAAATCTACTGTAAACCAAGATCTTTTGGGGGAATAAAACATGGAAATCTGCTCCCCACAATAAAATCCAGGAGAACAACCGAACAAAATGGATGTAATGTGAAATCATCGCATCAGGGCTAGGCAAAGGACAGTTAACTGTAAATTTTTTGATTGTTTATTTTCTCCACAAATTGTAAAAAATATTATCCTCATATTCTGTCATCTCTGCTAGTCTGTGTATGGACCCAGGGAATATGTCGTAAGAATGATGGTTCTAATTTACCAAATTTTTTTTCATTCAGGAACCGTGGTCAATAAGCTTATCATGTTCTTTGTTTTAAACTCAGAAAACCTGTCCGATTAATTCTTTATAATCTGAAAAGGTATATAGTAGGGATCCTGCAGTATTGGCCAAGTACATCCTCATTAAATTCACAACAAAATTCTGTTATGGTCCAACATGGAGCACTAAACTAAAGGAGTCGATTTTGACCCCTCCTCACGTGGTCTTAACACCAGAGGCACAGCTTAAAAATAAGAGGTCCCCTATTTAAGATGCAGATAAGGAGATTTTTTTCTCTGTCAGAGGATCATTAGTCTGTGGAATTCTCTTTGCCAGAGGGAGAGGGAGGAAGCATCACTGAGTATTTTTAAGGCCGAATTAAATCATTTTTGTTTGATAAGGAGGTAGGCAGGAAAGTAGACTGTGGACTGTTGAGGCCACAGTCAGAACAGTCATGACCTTATCAAAGGGCTGGTAATAAGCTGTGAAGCAAAAACTTGCTTGTGAGGATCTGAAAATGGCCTTTTCAGAATTATTGCTAGCAGCTGCCACCTGAAAAAATGTGAGCCATGATTATGATCTGAAATCGTTGAACTTAATATGGAATCCTGTGGGTCTGGTCAAAGGGGTCCAACTGAATTATGCCACCCATTCTGATGCTGGGGAGCCCAGAGGTTACAGCAAATTGCGTTTTTTTAGCCCAATAAAAGATAATTATTGGAAAACAAAATAATGAGTATATCATTCCAATTGAAAAGATCCAAACTGGGTGTCCAATTAACTAGTTAATTTGAAAAGAGGGAAACACTATGGGGGGTGGAGGGAGACTGCTATCAGCCACACTGAATTGGGATGACTGGGAGAGGGATCGGGGCTGGCCATCCAGGGGAGGGAGGGGCTGCATGGGGGTGGCAGGGGAGGGAGGGCCGGGGGAGTCAAGGCTGTTGGGATAGGTGAGGGATCAGGAGATCGGAGCTGGCCAGGTAGGTGGCCAGGTGGGAGGTTGGGGAGATTGGGGCTGGCCTGGGGAGGTAAAGGAGGCCAGCGATGAGGGGTTGCGGGTCTGGCTAGCAATCTGAAGGCTGGCAATGCAAGGCCACTGCGCATGTGCCAATCTCCGTTCTGACAAATTGGTACCTGTGCAGTGGCCCACTCAGCGCAATGCTGCCGGCCTCCAAGGTGGGAATACGCCCCGCCTCCTAATTTCCAGAGTAAATCACACTAGAGCACTCTGTGAAGCACAGAATGTTGGAGATTCATTCTGGAAATCACACTAAAAATCAACGGGATTTACTCCTATTTTCCTGTATATTGAGGGCTCAGAATTTTTTGGGGAGAATCCCGGCCTCTGTGTTGTGTCTGCTCCAATCCACATAGCCTGCAGCTTAAGGCTGAGTTGTGTTCAGACTGGGTGACCACCTAATCATGTGCTTTCTGAATAACTTTTTCAAAACCATGATTGCATCACAACATGTTGGATTGGGTGACAATATGTTATACAACATGCAGATTGATTTTTGAAAGTGTGGTCATTCCGCCATCATCAGAAACTATTGCCATGCACACCTTCAACTGGCTAGAAAATTTCTTTTACACCTTTAAAACCTCCCCCCTGAAATTCAGCGCTTAAACTTCTCCCAAATAGCTCATTCTTTGGCTTGATATGGATTGGCATTCATCTTTAAGTTACACCTTCATGAAGTCAAATGGCAGGTTGTTGCATCTTTAAAATGCCAAACAAATGCAAGTTGCTGGGGAGGAATTTTCCTGTCCTGCCCATAACGGGAATTCTGGCAGGCCAGGGTGGGGTGGGGTCATGGGGAGGCATGGTTCACTCAAAGGTCCGTTGTCCTTGGGCGGGATTTTCCAGATTTGGAATGAGCGTAGCCAGAAAACCCCACCCGTTGTGTTTGAATATAATATTATGTCCTGAATTTATGCATTTGTTAAATGAGCATTGTACAATAGTACCCATTTAACTGTTACAGGTGTCTAACATCATCGGGAGTGGTTAGTCTTTAAATATTCCACCTAAAACAGGCCATTTGTTATCTGCAATCATCCTCTCAATCTGGGTGGAGTGGGCAATTAAAATGGCATGATGGCATTAAAAATTGGGCACAAGATATTTCTCCAGTCTCTCCCATTTATAATAATGTGACCAGCTACAGAACAATCAAAATGAAACAATACAAATCCACCAGAATGCATCAATGAAGATTGTCTCATACAGCCTCTTTTGAACCCAATAATTAGCCTCAGGGTAGTCTAATCTTGATAACAAACTCTTTATTTATTTGTACAATTCTAAATTACTTCAAAGATAGCTTGCACATGCTGTGACTTGGGAACACAATATCACACTTTGCAGACCAGGTCAGGAACAGTGGTTTGCCTCAAAAGAGAAAATTTAAAACAGATGTGTTACAAAGAGCATTCTATAATACGCAGGGTTGTGAAATGTCCCTGAGGGAGAAAAATAAGCAAAAACAGCACGATCTCTTAGCAACATATGCTACAAAGTAAGCAACAGCTTGGTTGGCATCTGAAAATTGAGGGGGTTTTTTGCCTTCTGCGTTGGAAAAAATAACATGACGTTTTTGGACAATTCAACATTCTCTACTATTGATTATAGGTCTACAAAACTTTCTTTACACTTTAAGTTCAGAGCAATTAATGATCAGGACTTTTAGCATCAAGAAACTAAAATGCAGTAATTTCTTCTGACAAAGTAGCACAGCTGTAGGTTCATGGGGTTCCCCTGTGGGTTTTCTGTGTGGTTAAAAGAAATGTCACAAATTAACCCTTCAGCTTAAAAGTAACTGTGTGTGAACATGGATCAGTGACCCAGAATGATTTTGTACTATTTTTCAAATGAAATGCGCAAGAGTACCAGTAATACACTCTCTCATAAGACCACAAGTTTCACAATCTTTTTAGCAAAGTCTATATATATAAAAGACTATAGCTGCCATGAATCAAGAATGCATGCATTATTTTGTCAATGTACGTAATTCACTAAATCCTGATCTTCAGTGAGTGTTTCATTTGCTCACATACTGTTGAAACATGCGTGGAATTTAGTAAGGAAGAGAACTGAATCAAAATCAGGCATCCCAATTAGAAAGAGCAAATCCTTGGTCTAATTCACACACATATGGGCCTAAGACACATTGCATAGCAACATTTTGAAATTAAAAACTGGCTGCATTCATAGTCAATAGAAAGAAGGAGCCACTATGAACACGGATTCCCTTTTAACGTATTTTGTACACATTTCTTCCCATCATGGCAGTTATAAGCAGCTGGCAGCTGTGGTTGGAACAAAAACGTCGACTGGAAAGATTTTAAACCATATGAAACAACTATTTAAATTACCATCCGCTGCTCAGTCTCATATGAGGGGGAGTTGGAACTGCATATCCTGGGATTCTAGTGGCTATTGAGTGTGTTATAACTTCTGGTGGTCTAATGAGTTTTGGAAGGTTGCTACCATATTCCCTAGCAGCCATCTTCTTTCTGAGGAAGTCACAAGCTGATCAAGCCAATGTGATCATCATCCAATCAAAGTATTTTCAGGAAATAGTCCCCAGCAAAGTGAAGCTGAGAATGCCTTTCAACTTTTTCTGTGTATCTTGGGAGGGGTAGAGCGCAGAAAAGTCAATATTCATTTATTTCATTCATGGGATAGCTAATGGCCTCAAGGGAGAATGAATAGCCATAATAATCCTTTAACACCAAGGAAGATGGGCACATTTCAAAAAGAACCCACAGCTTCCACCTGGTTCAAATAGTCAATCCCTTTGAATATGTAAATTGGGGGACTCCATTTTAGGCCAAAACTCATTGGACCATGCACCATGCACATTCCAACTAGCTCCATCTGTGGTTCAGCTAATGATTGAGGCCCAGTAAAAGTAAATTTGAGATGATTTTGGCAGGGCTCAGAGGATAATAACCTCCTCTACTACCACCCCGAGACTCCTATCCGCCTTGATTTCAACTCTCCGTCCCAATTACCTCATTGTCAACTAAAATGACCCAACATTGGCAGCCCCCAATCCACTGAGCTCGACACTCATTTAGTGGATCTGAGCTTTCCCAGGAGACAGGAACTGCCCACAGAGTCCAAACATCAAAGGCATATAGTAGCCATGAGGCAGTGAGGTCCTGCCTTGCACAGGAGCAGAGGAGGCAAAACATTGAAGGTCCAGCAGCTTTACAGTTCAAAGAAGTGGCCATACTGTCAACTGAAAGGCATTGCACCCAATTTCACACAAAAAAAGACACTGTCTCTTCCACTTTCTTCCTTCATGTGCCAACCGACCCAAGAACAGCTTCTTCCCTGCTGCTGTCAGCCTTTTGAATGGACCTACCTTGCACTAAGTTGATCTTTCTCTACACCCTAGCTATAATTGTAACACTACATTCTGCACTCTCTCATTTCCTTCTGTATAAACTATATGCTTTGTCAGTACAGCAGAAAGAAACAATATTTTCACTGTATACTACGACATGTGACAATAACATATCAACTCAAATCAAATCAAAATCCTGAGGACATGATAAACCAAATTCACAATGCAAATTTGTTTCTTTAAAAAGACATAGATGTAAGCGTAAAGTGGATATGTACTTTACAAATCAAACATTTGGGTCTTGATTTAGGACCTAATTTCTCTGCTAATTTCTGGGTTCCAACACCATGTTACATCTGTGTCACCCTCAGATACCATTCTGTAACCAATGCCCTCCTAACAGGCTAGCTTTCAATTGCATAGTCCCCAGTCTCTGGAATTTGCTCCCTACACCCTCTGCTACCTCATTTTCCTCCGTTAAGACCAGAAACCTTTCCCTTTGAACAAGCTTTTCATCATCTGACCTATTATTTCCTTATATGGCTTGGTGTTGCATTTAGTCCTGTGAAGCTAAAGTTAAAGTTTATTTATTAGTCAGAAGTATGCTTACATTCACACTGCAAGGAATTTACAATGAAAATCCCTTAGCTGCCACGCTCTGGTGCCTGTTCGGGTACACTGAAGGAAAATTTATCATGGCCTATTCACTTAATCTGCACATCTTTGAACTGTGGGAGGAAACCGGAGCACCCAGAGGAAACCCATGCAGACACAGGAAGAACATGCAAAATCCACACAGACAGTGACCAGGAATCAATCTCAGGTCCCTGGTGTTGTGAGGCAGCAGTGCTAACCACTGTGCCACCGTGAAATGCCTTGGGATGTTTAATTACATTAAGAGTGCTATATAAATATTAATTGTTGCTACTCTTTTAAATGGTGCTGTGACAGACCTTTTCAATGATAAAGATATCATACTGCATGACACACAACACACTTAGTCCGCATTTAAGTTGCGGTTACATTCTTGGAAATTGTGGAACAACTTTATGCAAATCATGTTTTCCCATAGAAATCGATGTTAAAGCTCGAGTTAGATTCCACTGGACGTTTCTTGTTTGGAATGGCAATGTACAAGTTGAAATAATGTGTCCTGTACGTGTGCAGCACTTTGCATTTCGAGTTGAAATAACTTTCAAAATAAAATGAATCACTATATATAAAAGAAATCATGTATGCATTTGGATTAGATAACACTCAACAGCCTGCAAACATTTGAAAACATCCAATTTCACTGTTAGGCTGATGGATTTTCATGCTTTCTGTGTAGCAGCCGGCACACTGCCAGTACTTACTTGGCATTTCTGGCTCATGTTTAAAAGAAATTTAAAAGCCTCACTCACAGCAGGCACTCCTGAAACTGAAAAATTTGAATCAAATTTATACCCTGACTTTTGCTTGAAAAAAACAACTCTGGCTTTGGATGTCTCTGAGTATTTTTTATAAATCAATGTTGCCTTGAATACAATACAAACCAGCCTCCTTAACAATAGTGCTGATCAGGTCAAAAGAGCCAGCATTAAAAGAGGGGAGCTGCACACAACAATGGCAACTGGCAGTGATAACACACATGCCAGTGAAGACAGATGGCAATGATGTGAGGAAGGCGATGATGTGATAATGTCTCTAAAGCAGAAATCGCGACTTAAAGCAGGAAAAATGACGCAAAAGCAAAAAGCAACTTTAAAACAGAGCAACCTAATGCTAATCTACCTATAATGAGGACTGAATGGAGCTGCTAATTTACATGGCACAAAGTGGGGTAAATGCAATTAGTTTGAAATTTTGATAAATCTAATTGTTATTATTTTTTGTTGGGTCCTTGCTCACTAATTTGGATCTTCTCACACAAATGCTGGGATTTTCGGGAAGCAGGATGGGAGAGGAATGCGACTCTGCTCCAGCAAGCAGGAAAACCCACTGACCCATTTTGCCAGGTCTGATATCCTCCTAAGGACAGATGGTTCATTTCCAAGACCTTTCTGCTCAATCAGAGGGCTAGCAGCTCAGGGCAGGCAGCGTTCTCAGGGCCTTGCAACAAGTGAGTTGGAATACTCTGAAAAAATAAATTACTGGACCAAGTGCTGTGGGGAAAGTCCTCTGGGGAAATCATTAGGGCCACTGGGTTTGCTGTCCTGCCCACGGTATTTTCTTTGCTTTATCAAACTTTCCCACCTGGGCTGTTGCTGGGAAGCCACCTACATTTAGTTGGCAGACTTCACACATGGTGGGACAGGGGGTGGTGTTGATCCACTGCCAGTAAAATGCTGACAGCACCATGAAATGGGCCCATATTATGGAACTGGCTACCAGCCTCATTGCTCTCTTTCGGTCAGTAAAATGCTTCAGTGGTGGATCGAATGTGGGAGTCAGTCCCTGCAATTTTTCTGTGCCTCTTTGCTATCCACTCTGCCTCCTGGGGAAAAATTCTGGCCAATGCAAGGTCAAACTATAGGGTTGCAAGAATAGTTATTCTGAAAGTACTCTCCTCACTTATGCCTTCTCCAATGTAAGCTACAAAAATGAAAACAAGAAGTTATGTTCTTGTGGTGATTGTCCCTTTAAGGATCCATCTGCAGAGTTAGGATCACATGAGCTGGGGAACCAAATGGGGAGCAGGATGGGGGAATCACCCTCTTGAGCTCAGGTTTCTGTTCCAGAACCTTGTGACTGGGGCTGTAAATCTCTGTATTATACTTATATGTAAATAACAGTTGCAGTTATTATTTATCTGATTGATGAAAAGGACGTATTACTGTCCTGAACAAGTTTAAATGAATATTCTTCATCTGTACTCTCGAAGAAGAAAAACACTGTCACTGGGGATTTCATTTGGGATGGTAAAGTTCTTGAGCATTTTAAGATCAATATGGGGAGGTATTCTTGTGGGCATAAAGGTGCATAACTCCCCAAGATCAGATGAGATATATCCTCGGCTGCCATAGGAGACAAGGGAGGAGATTGAAGGGACCCTGACAGAGATAGTTAAATTTTTGCTGGCCACAGGTGAAGTGCCCGATGACTAGAGGATGTGCTAGTTTCACTCAAGAAGGGCGGCCAGAATAAGCCAGGTAATTACAGGCCAGTTAGTCTAGTGCCAGTAATCAGGAAATCATTGGAAAAAAAATCTGAGGGTCAGGATTAATCAGTGTTTGGAAAGGCAAGGGTTAATCAGGGATAGTCAGCACAGACCTGTTGGTGGGAGATTCTCTCTAACTAATTTAATTGAGTTTTTTGAAAAGGTAACTAAATACATCGATGAGGGTAACATAAGTACACAAGCTTCAGTCAGGCCTTTGACAAGTCCCACATGGAAGGCCAGTCTAAAAGGTTAGAGTGAACATGTCAATGCAAATTGTAAAGGTTTGTTGGGAGGTCTTTATAGCCATTTTTATAGCCACCTTTCCTTCTTCTATTCATTATGATATTCTTTGCCATCAATTATTATTAATGGAGTGGCATGTGGCACAGTAGTTAGCACTATTACTTCACTGTGCCAGGTATCCACGTTCGATTCCTGGCTTGGTTGACGTTATGGAGTTTGTTCATTCTTCCCGTGACTACTTGGGTTTCCTTTGGGTGCTCCAGTTTCCTCCCACAGTCCAAAGATATGCAGGTTAGGTTGATTGGGTACGATAAATTGACCCTAATGTCAGGGGGTTAGCAGGGTAAATGTGTGGGATTATGAGAATGGGGCCTCAGTGGGATTGTGGTCAATGCATACTTGATGGGCCGAATGGCCTCCTTCTGTTCTGTAGGGATTCTATGATTTTATTAAATAGGGATTCACAGCACATTTCATGTCCAGGAGTGCATGTAGAAGTGAATGCAAATTTTGCGACGTTATGCTCCAAGGAAGGACATTGCCCATTGCCAGTCTAGGAAATTGATAAATAATTCTTATTGAATAAATGGAATTTAAGAATATTAATTGCATGTTATGCTTGGTCTTTCAGTCAAAGTAAGAACAAGTCATACCTTCCACCATCATGAAGGGATTTCCATCAGATAGTTTTCCAGAAAGGGTAATAAATCTTTGGAAATTTTCCACAGATTCCCAGTCTCTGCACTGATTTTAAGGGAAGTTTATGTTATTTTGCCAAAGGTGACACAGTTATTTAATTCCATTGTTGTGCCACTTCTATAGTTCAGATGATTACCCAAAAGGTATCAAGACTATCAGCGTATTTATTTTGCTTTGTATTTTTCACAAATCTTTTGAAATTTCATAAGTAAAATAAAACTAACAGTTTAATTGATTTGCCTTGTCAAATTTTTCTCCATTCATGGCTGGTGCCAAAAAGGAAGATGAGAATATATCCATCTACTGCACCAACTTCACAAAATTCATGTAGCGTCCAACAATATTCAGATCAGAATGCTAATTTTCTTTCTCCTTCCCACCTCATTTACTTTGACATCCCTACTCAGGTCAGTCCTTGTTCCTGGGGGAACTAGACGATTTATCTCAATGTCTCGATCACACACCAACCAAAAGATTAACATGGATATATGGGAGTGGATCCTAATCCAGACATTCATTCTCTTCATTGAGGACAATGTAGAAAGCATATTCAGTTTATCAATAACAACATTTTTCATTCATTCTTAATTGGACAACTCTTATAATAGTTTGAGATACCAGTGGGTAAAATACTCCAGCAGCACTGCCTGAGGTGGGAACAAAGAGTTGAACAGTGATTTGGCTTGGATGCTTGGACTTCAAAGTCAACATTACATTTTCATAAGAGTGGACTAAAGGGTACTGTGATTAGCTATCAGCCCAGAAAAGTCTTTTGTTCTATCCCTATGGTCAATTATTTAAAACTCCATACAAGAATTGCACCTGTGTTTGATACCATACACCACAGCTGGAGCAGCTCACCATTACTGGTATATCAGCATTTTGGGACCATTTAAGGAAATCAGATATTCATATAAAGCATTACATGAAGTTCTGGTTAACCCCTACAGCATTGTAGCTTATGTTTTTTTTCACATGCAATGTTAACAAGCATGATTGTCTGAAAAATCCTGGTTCTTAATTCAGGATATTCTCAGAGATTTCAAACTTGTTTGTCTTTTCTCTTTTTTTCCTCCTGTTTTTCTTCACCATACCTCAACAACTTGTAATTGCAAATCAGCCCTGCAGTATTTCATCTGTGAATTTTTCACCTGTGAATTAAATACTGAACCTCCAGAAGTCCTGCATTGTGGAAGGACTGAAAAAGGCTTTCCACCCAAAATTTGCTTTCTTCCCCATTGATACGGGCCAGGTAATCTAGCGAGGGGAAGACAAACCTTCCACTCACTCCCTTCCTTGGCCTGAAGAGCATGTTGGGGAGTTCCCAGGCTTGACAGGAAATTCCCAATACACTATTGGCAGGACTGAGGGAAACGCAGACCAAATGATTGGCAGCACATGTTTCAGTGCAATGTACAAGTCTAGAAGCCAAAAGTGATAGATCATGGAGGGGACCGTTATCTGCCTAAAATGGCCCTGTTAGCTCCTCTGGAAACCTCCATTATCTTTTCCCAGGCTGATTCTCAGGCTTTCACGATATCATTGGAGCAACCTGGCACTGCCGCAATATTACAACCAGGAGATTGGGAGTGGTACTTCAGAATTGTTGTTATGGTCACATCCCCACCATTTACTCACCATTCTTTACTCAGAGGGTAGTAAGGGCGTGGAATGCCCTGCCTGCAGCAGTAGTGGACTCACCAACTTTAAGGGCATTCAAATGGTCATTGGATAGACATATGGATAGTATTGGAATAGTTTAGGTTAGAGGGTCATTAGATTGGTTCCACTGGTTGGCGCAACATAGAGGGCCAAAGGGCCTGTACTGCACTGTAATGTTCTACGTTCTATTTAAATGATACTAACTCCTGAATTTGGGATCGGGGTCTACATCTGTGAATTTGATCAGCTGGAGATTTCCACAACACTGCACTTGCACAGGTGGAGTTCTGCCCCTGGAATTTTAGGCCCTGAGTGTTAACAGGTTGGACTGAGTTTCTGCCATTTCTGACAGATTTCAGCATGTCTTATGAGAGGCACAACCTCCCTTACTGTCATTTGTCTGTGCTAGTCAGGAATTATTGTCTCTTTGAAAGCCATTGCACTGAGTGACTTGAGGCATTCTGGTTTCCAGATAGGTGAATATGGGCATTTTAAATAAAAAGGGTCATTTCTAAAAGAAAATTCTTAATTGGGCCTTTTACTGAGGAGATCATGGTCACAGTCTGGGCAACCCATCAAATGGTGCACAGCTACCTGATCCTCCAGCTGTATGAGGCATCTGGGTGTTGAAGATAAACCTGTAGTGGTTGTCATACTTACAGCTCATGTTCCCTTTCATTAGATGTCTCTCGGAAACTCTAGTGAGATTAGCGCCAGGAAACACTGGTGGGTGTGATCTCAGCCAAACTACCAGGATTGTGCCACCAGGGACTTTGGGGCCATTGTCTTCAAGTAACTTCTCGGTATCAAACACTGCACTTAGACTCCTTCAAAATCACTGCGCCATGTTAACATTGCGAACAATTAATTGAAAAAAAATATACATTTGTTTATTGCTGTAATTCCAGCTGTAGACGCATGTCTGGCAACCACCAGAATGGAAAACAGATGGTGTCCCATGCAGATTGCTGCAGCAAATATGTATAATGTATGAATTATTTCTTAAGAAAGAAGCATACCTAACACAAAATGATGCACATTTAGTGAGATATTTAAATTAATGAGTAGAAATGTCCTCATAGGATATGTATAAGATTGCAGATGATCAGCGGAAATACTATTTATATATCCATCCAGAACATCACCAATCTTCTGCCTGAATTCTGATAGTTGCTTGATTAAAACTGCAAGTAAATTCCAGCCACACAAATTGATCTGGAATGGACAATGTCTCAATAGCTCAAATAATAGATGTACCATGCAGTGTAACATTGAGTCACAGAGATTGTACAGTTGCATTCCCTGATCTGTGCTGAGCACATATTTCAACCACAGCAGCTGTGTGGTCCTTTAACTTGGGGAAAGGACAGAATAAATTAAGCTTTTGCTCCTGATTTCCAGTCGATGAATCTGTCCTACAAATGTCTGTGAGGTTCCCCACAACACTCCCCCGCCAGATTCACACTTCCCTCCCCTGCCATTGGCCCACTTCATCACCTCTCTGTCCCCAAGATGAAGAACCTATTGAAACCCTTTTTGCATTTCACGTACAGAAGATAGCAATTTGGACAAGATTCTGGAGAGACAATGGTGCAAAGAATAGTTGCCAATGGGAAAAAGGAAGTAAAGAATAAAGGATGGCAGGTGTCTAGAATTTGCTTCCCTAGTTGGTGGTAGAGGCAGAAACCCTAAACTCTTGCACCTTGAGCACTGTAAGCTACAGGGCTATGGGTCAGGTGCAGAAAGATGGGATTAGAAAGGACACGTATGTGCCCTGGGCTTGCATGGACAAGATGGGCTGAATTGCTCCTTCTGTGCTGTAACTTTTCAATGGTTTCTATGGAGATAAAGGCATGAAATTACAAATCTTAACCAAGCTTAATATGATGGGCATCACTGGACACAGTTGCACAGCAATGTGGCAAAATCTGCCATCCTAATTGTAGGTGCTATCCGTTTGCAAAACAATTATGCTACCCCACTTACTTACAGCACAACAAATCTCATTTCAATAACTGAATACAATCGAATGGTCAATTAGTGCTATTGCCAACTCAGTGTTGATGCAACGAGTGCATTAAATTCAAAACACCAACCACATTTATCAAACACAAGCCAATCTTTTGTGTTTCTGCACCCAGAACGTCAAAGAAAAGTGATGAAGTGTGAAAACATTTTTAATATATAATTGTAGATAAAAATGGCCAGCTGTTTCAGCCCTATATCTAAACTAAAACCTTATAGTAACAGATGATGCTAACTTTGAAAGCATATGCAAAAGCAACAATGAATTATCATTAGCTAAACTGTACAGGATTTAGTTGAAATACACTGCAATTAGCAAGCACACAATTATCTCTGTTTTATAACTACAAACTTCGATATTATATTAACTATAACTAAACAACTGTATTGAGTACATTCCTTGTTACATCATTTTAGTGGCATCCTATGTTGTCTTTAACTTTAATGCTGGACTTGGTGATTCGTTCACACGCACTGTTTATTATTAAAAATAATTGCAACTCCCCACACAAGTGCAGTATCAGTTTGCATATTGCAACATCTGTTTTCCATCATGGTGATTGTCAAGTATGTATCTGTGGCTGGGATTACTGCAGTGAAGCTGGATGTATTTTAACCCCATTAACTTCTCAAAATGTTAATATGGGAATATATAATTTCCTGCGGGGCTCTCAAGGCTCCTGTCTTGTCACTTACATGTTTGGGTCAGCTTTTATCTCTCCTTCACCTCTCTCAACCTCCTCACTGCTTTCACATTTCTGACTGCTTTTTAAAAAAAAAGTTCTCAGCATGCGGGTATCACTGGCAGGACCTATATGCACTGCCCACCAAGAGATACATTTGAGATAGTGATAGTAAGACTTATTCTTCAACTGCTGTAAGTAATCTAGCTGGGAGAGCACCATGGTGGGCATGGACTAGTCGAGCCGAAGGATCTGTTTCCATGCTGTATTGCTCTATGACTCTACTTCTACAGTAGGAAGTTCCAGGATTTTGACCCGGTGACTGTGAAGGAACAGTGATATATATCAACTTTGGTGTGCGAAATGAGGGTATAATGAGGGAATTGAGGGGGTTGAAGAAATGACAGACAAAACAATCCTTTAAATATTTAGACTTTGCACTTGATTCCTTGGCTAAGTGAAAAGCTTTTGCTCACAGGAGTGTGCTTTCACTACTTTGGATGTAATTTCCATTATTCTGGAGCTGATTTTCATTAGTCTGGATGTCATTTCTACTAGTTTGGAGTTTTGTGCCACTGATCCATATTTCCATCTATCAAAATCAGTATATCATGCATGCAGCTTTATCTTGGATCTCAGATGAGGAACAGTACTCCACAGGAGAAAAGGTTACAGCTTGCATGGAGGTACAGGATTTATAGGCAGCGGACTCATTTCCTGTACCTGTCTGAACCCCTCGGGAGGCTCAGGGAACTGTGTCAGGTGGTCAATGACGTTTGTAGCCATCTGGAAGAAAGCCTGATGTCAATTTTCCAGTGGGGCAGAGTTTGCCTGTGGTTTTCAAAAGCTCTGGTTCCTTTCAGGAATTTACAGGAGATATCTGCAGAACCTTACAACCCGCTGTCCTAAATTTCACTAAGCAGCCTATGCTCTGTTTATCAGAGCCGTAAATGATGTGGTTGAGCACAGACTCATGTGCCTGGTCAGAGCGAGGAAGACCCTTCTATATTCACCAGCTGATTATCCAGAATGCTAGTAGTCTGCTATGCCTTGCACAAAATTGCATGGTAGAGAGCACTAGAGCTACAAGAGGAAGGTGCTGACCACAGCACTGTACAGGAAGAGGAGGGGGAGGTGGAGAATTAATGTGAAGACAGGAGGAGGAAGGACTTAGTGTGGTAAGGACAGCAGCAGTGACCGAGCTCCCTGGAGATCCGAGGCTGCCCAATTCTATCATGCTTCACTTAGATAAAGGGGATAAATTCTAGCCTCAGTTAGTTCCCATGTCCTTTCTAAGTTCACAGTTTGATCAACAGCTTAAAGTGGTTATTAAAGGAATTAGAACATAAGAACATAAGAAATAGGAGCAGGAGTAGGCCATCTAGCCCTTCGAGCCTGCCCCGCCATTCAATAAGATCATGGCTGATCTGTCGTGGCTCAGTTCCACTTTCCCGCCCTCTCCCCATAACCCTTAATCCCCTTGCCTATTAAAAACCTATCAACCCACATCTTAAATATATTTAGCGAGGCAGCCTCCACCACTTCAACGGGCAGAGAATTCCAGAGATTCACTACCCTTTGAGTGAAGAAGTTCCTCCTCAACTCCGTTCTAAACAGCCCCCCCTTTATGTTGAGGCTGTGCCCTCTAGTCCTACTGTCCTTTCTGAGCGGGCAGAGCCTCTCCACCTCTATCCTATCCATCCCATTCATCATCTTATATGTCTCAATGAGATCTCCCCTCATCCTTCTAAACTCTAACGAGTATAAGCCTAGTTTATTCAGCATCTCCTCATAGTTCAACGCCCTCAACTCCAGTATCAGCCCAGTAAACCTCCTCTGCACTACATCCAGGGCCAAAATATCCTTGCGTAAGTGCGGCGACCAAAACTGCACACAGTACTCCAGCTGCAGCCTCACCAGTGCCCTGTACAGTTGCAGCAAGACCTCCCTACTTTTATATTCAATCTCTCTCGCTATGAAGGCCAGCATCCCATTAGCCTTCCTGACCACCTGCTGCACCTGCAAGCTGGGTTTTTGCGACTCATGCACAAGGACCCCCAGGTCCCTCTGCACCGTTGCATGCTGCAGTTTTTCGCCATGTAAGTAATAGTCCTTCCTACCATTATTCCTACCAAAGTGGACAACTTCACACTTGCCAACATTAAATTCCATTTGCCAGTTCCTGGCCCATTCGCCCAGCCTGTCTAGATCCTTCTGCAGACTTTCCACACCCTCCGCACAATTTGCCATTCCACCAATCTTGGTGTCATCAGCAAATTTCAACACCATACACCAACTGGAGGTTGGTTCCCTCCTCCAGATCATCTATATAAATGGTAAATAGCTGAGGCCCCAGCACAAACCCCTGGGGCACTCCACCAGTCACCAACCACCAATCCGATTAGCACCCATTGACCCTGACTCTCTGCCTCCTATTTGACAGCCAATCCTCTATCCACGCTAACACCCTACCCCCAACTCCATGCCCCCTGACCTTCTATAATAACCTCTTGTGCGGCACCATATCAAACGCCTTCTGAAAATCAAGAAACACCACATCCACCGGCTCTCCTCTATCCACTGCCCTACACACATCCTCATAGAACTCCAATAAATTCGTCAGACACGACTTCCCCTTAACGAAACCGTGCTGCGTCTGCTCTATCAAACAATTCTCAAGATGCCTCGCTATTTTCTCCTTGATCACGGATTCTAACATTTTACCTACAACAGACGTTAAACTAACCGGCCTATAATTCCCTGCCTTTTGCCTGCCACCCTTCTTAAACAACGGCGTAACATTAGCCGTTTTCCAATCTTCCGGCACTTCCCTGGAATCTAGCGATGTTTGGAAAATGATCATCAAGGCATCCACTATCACCTCCGCCATTTCTTTCAGAACCCTCGGATGCATTCCATCCGGTCCTGGGGACTTGTCCACAATCAGTCCCTCCAGTCTTTCAAGCACTGCCTCTTCAGTAACAATAATGTCATTCAGGCCCTCCACTCCTACCATCTTTCCATCGCTAACACCCGGCAAATTATTCACGTCCTCCTCCGTGAAGACCGAAACAAAAAAGTTATTCAAGGCCTCAGCCATTTCCCCATCCCCTACCCCTAAGTCCCCCCTCTCATCCTCTAAGGATCCAACGTTCACCCTAGTCAGCCTCTTCCTTTTCATATATTTATAAAAACACTTGCTATCCTTTTTTATATTAAGCGCTAGCCCAGCTTCATAGTTTCTCCTACCCTTCTTTATCAACTTCTTTGTCAATCTTTGTTGACATTTAAACCTCTCCCAATCCTCTTCTCACCCACTACTCTTAGCTACGCTTTCAATTTAACACTTTCCTTTACCTCCTTCAATATCCACGGCTGATTATCTCTCCTCCTATGGTCCTTTTTGACCATTGGAATAAATTTCTGCTGAGCACCAAGAAAGAACTCCTTAAAGATCCTCCACTGTTCCTCAGCAGACCTACCTTCCAATGTGCTCCGCCAATCAACATTCGCCAATTCCTCTCTCATCCTATCGTACTACCCTCTGTTCAAACAAAGGACACATGTCCGGGAACCCACTTTCTCCTCCTCCATCTGCACCAGAAACTCCACCATACAATGATCACTCTTCCCAAGAGGATCCTTCACCACAAGGTCCCTAACTCTACCTGCCTCATTACATAACACCAGATCCAAGATAGCTTGCTCCCTCATCAGCTCTAACACACACTGTTCAAGGAAACTATCCCGGCAGCATTCCAAGAACTCTTCCTCAAGCCCACCACATCCAACATGGGTCGACCAATCAACATGTAGATTGAAATCCCCCTTAATTATCGCCGTCCCATTCCTGCACGCCACATTTATTTGCGCGTTAACAGCCCGCCCCACCTCCAGATCATTATTTGGGGGCCTATAGATGACACCCACCAGCGTCTTCCTCCCTTTGCTGTCCCTAATCTCCACCCACAACGATTCTACTTTCTGCTCTTTGGGTCCTATATCATCCCTTGCTACCACCCTGATGTTATCCTTAATCAGCAGAGCTACGCCCCCCCCTTTTTCCTCCCGCCTATCCTTCCTAAACACTTGATACCCCTGGACATTCAGCTCCCAGTCCCTGTCACCTTGCAGCCACATCTCTGTAATGGCCACCAGATCATATCCATTTGTGCTGATCTGCGCCACCAGCTCATCCACTTTATTCCGAATGCTTTGTGCATTCAGATAAAGTGCCTTCATCCCAGCCTTCACCTGGACCCTATTTGCTGGAACACCACCAACCTTACTCACGCCCCCTACTCCCTCTATTATTGGGACATCCTTGGCCTCTTCCCATACCTGTACCCTCTCCTTTACTTTAGACCTTGTAATGTCACCTACCCTCACACCCTCCCCCCCACCCAATTAGTTTAAAGCCCTGTCTACAGTCCTATTTACACGATTCGCCAGCACTCTGATCCCAGCACGGTTCAGACCAACCCCATCCCACCTGAACAGGTCCCACCTACCCCAATACTGGTGCCAATGCCCCATAAATTCAAACCCATTCCTCCCACACCAATCCCTGAGCCACCCATTCACTTCCTTAATCTTATCAACCTTACACTCGGTTCAGGCAGTAGCCCAGAGATAACCACCTTGTCGGTTCTACTTTTTAATTCCATTCCCAGCTTTTCATACTCCCTCCTCAGATCCTCAGTTCGCATTTTGCCTACGTCGTTGGCACCCACATGTACTACAACGACCGGATTCTCACCCTCCCACTCCAGGTTCCTCTGCAGCCCAGCTGTGACATCCCGGACCCGAGCACCAGGCAGACAACACACCCTTCTGTGCACTTTGTCATTGTGACAAAGGACAGTGTCAATACCCTTCACCCCACTATCCCCAATCACTACTATGTTCCTTTTCCCCCTCTCTTTGCCTATGTCCATGAATAGCCGTGAATTGGTGGGGAGGGGAAAACACACCAAAAAATTGGCTGAATGTTTGTTCTAGTGAGAAAAATGGTGTGTCTCTCTCCAGAGGAATATATCAGTTTTCTCTCCAGATCCACTCTGCCACAAAAAAAGCAGCTGGACATGTTTTATGCCATCAAATAGGGAGCGGGGTCTCTCCCTACTCCTCTCAAAGCCAATCATGGAGGTCTCAGGGATTGCCCCCCAACTCCTGCCCCAATTAGAGCTGACATTCACCCCCCCCCAACCCCACCCCACCCCAGTCAGAGCAGGCGTTCACCCGCAACAACCCTTCCCCCAAGTGATTGACATCAAGACAGGATGGAAAAATAAGGAGACAGGTCAAGACTTCTTTGAGCCAGACACAACAGAATGGCGTAGGAAATTAAATATGAACTAGGGCATTATACTGCAAGTAGGAAAAAGAAAAATTGGTGACATTATTATTCCATGAATGGTGTCAAAATCGATAAAGCTAAGATCAAAAGAGATCTGGAGATTTTAGTCAACTTGATTTTCAACTTGTTCAATCTACAAAGCAAATTAAATTCTGGACTATTGTTGTTATGGCCAATTCTTACTGTTAAATTCATCATGAATCATCCAGAATGGCAGCAATCCAGCTGGGGCCCAGAACTTCAGTCACAATCTGTGGGATGGCCTTACGCAAATGACAACTGTGCTTGTCCATTGGTTCCCAAAAGAAACCCGGGTGGGGTGAAGGAATGTTAATACGGAAAAGATTAAGGTCGCAAGCTGGAAGTGCTTGGAGTATGAAGCTTATGAGGTATATTCGCATATAAGTAAAGAAGAAGGACAAAATTGAGAAGCAAACCTTTGTTGAGGTTGATACGGTGATAGGACTGATGGAGATACTCAATGAGTGATGTTGGGGTGTGTTCATGGAGGGAATTAAACATAAGCATGGTGATCTTAAAAAAAAATTCTGAGGTGCAGTGGAACTCTAAATGGCAGAGGTAATCTATTTTAAAATGGATTATATTTACAGATTATAGATTAAGTGGAGACGATAGTCTGGTGGTATTATTGCTAGACTGTTAATCCAGAAACTCAGGTAATGTTCTGGGGATCTGGGTTCGAATCCTGCCACAGCAGATGGTGGAATTTGAATTCAATAAAAAAATCTGGGATTAAGAATCTACTGATGACCATGAAACCATTGTCGATTGTCAGGAAAACTCATCTGGTTCACTAATGTCCTTGAGGAAAGGAATTCTGCTGTCCTTACCCGGTCTGGTCTACATGTAACTCCGGAGCCACAGCAATGTGGTTGACTCTAACTGTGCTCTGAAATGGCCTAGCAAACCATTCGGTTTCGAGGGCAACTAAGGATGGGCAATAAATGCTGGCCAGCCAACGACAGCCATGTCCCACCAATGAAAAAGACTGTCAGAAGTAGTGAGAAGAAAGTCCAGATTTGTATTTGTGAAAAAAAATTATCTCATGACATTTTTCTCAGCTACAGAAATCACTGGTGAAGCCACTCTTCAAGCTCAGAAATCTACATTTCTGTCTGACCTTAGCAATAGCTACAGGTTCTAATTCTCAATGTAAGTTATCAGGGTGGATGGAGGTAAAAAGCAGGAAAATGGAGTTGCAGTGCTTATGGGCAAAATCTTACCACAAAATGGCAGAATGTTGTTTCTGGCGAGAAAACCAGCGAGTTTCTCTCCAGAGAAACCGATCAGTTTTCTCTCCAGATTCTACCTCACTCTGCCAAACAAAATCAAGAGTGCATGATTCACAATGTCATATAGGTGGGCTGGACTTAAACATGCCAGGAAAACCTGGCCACTCAGATATTGGAGTGCCATTTTTAAAGGTCACCCAATCAGAACTTAAATAAACGTCTCCCCACCCTACTACTGAGACTTATGGGGCTTCTCTCCCCACCTCCAACTGGACTCAGCATGCACTCTAAATCCCCTCCCACCCATGGCCCCTTTCCCCCCATTTTCAGAGCCAGCACACCCCCCTCCCCCTCCACCTCACAATGGCCATTGTTGGAAGCCGGCACCCCCTTCTTCTTGCCAGACTGCTCCCAACCCACAAGCACAGCTTGCAGGTACTCCCCCTACCCTCGAGGCTCTCACTGGGGCTTGACCCTCATCCCTGGGGGCTACGCTTACTTTTGCACCTTCAGGGAGACCCACAAGGCAGGTTCATTTCTGTGAATCTGCAATTTTTCAATTGGATAAAAGCATTCCCTATGGCAATGCCTCAACAAATCACAGTCTACTTCCCAATCATAGGGTATAAATTTCTGATCCCTTTGAAATTTGGTACTTTTGTGTGCCCTGCTGAGTGTACAATGAAAAGCTTCAACAGCAGGTCTCTTTTCTCAGCAAAATACGTCAAAGGTAAATTTTAAAAATCAGGTTTCTTGTTTTCAGGGTTAACCACTCCATAAATGCATTCAAATAAACTATTACAAGTGTACCACTTATTAGAATTCCATTTTATTTTACCAACTTCTATTCCCAAATGCCCGTCTCTATTTCAATCTCTTAATAGCTGATTTACTCAGCACCTTTTCACACCTTGATGAGAGGCATTGTTGGTGAGGGTGGAGGGTGGGGTGGGGGGGTGGGGGAGGTTCGAGTATGGAAGGCACATTTATTTCATCCAGTGGAATGAGATGATGATTTAGCAAGGTGTGTGATCTTAGCAGGGCGTGCCACACACAGTCAGATTTTCTACGGCTCCCTCACCCTGTATGCAGATGGAATTCTATGGTATCGTGTGGCACTCCATCAATCAGCTCGACCGATCATAGACAATACTGTGGCGACAAAGACAGCCTAAACAGCTTTGATATTACATTAACGTGTGTGGACAGCTTAGGCAATCTAAGTGAAAGGTATTCATTACTGTTTCCATTGTGCAAAGATATTGTTGCACTAGTATCAGTGCTTCGGGAAGTTTAATCTATATTCTCGTGTCTATCACAGGTGTAGTAGGATTTGATCCTGTGACTGTGGTAGCGAAATGTGTGTAGCAATAATCAAGCAAGTTTTTTGTAAGGGAGTGCCTCCCACAGAAAGTCACCCAGAAACCACAAATTTGCACGGGCAATTGCAAACAGAATAGTATGAATCTAGTGCTCCTGAAATTTATTCCAAAATAACTCGAGTCACAAACTATCCCTAGGCTATTCCACGGGTATATACAATTTCCTAAGGGATTTTTTTTGTCAATAAAGTCACTAAAGGGAGATTCTTTCGGTACTGTCCAATATTGAATTTGGCTTCAGGAGATGTTCAGTTACATGTCTAGCCTTTTGCTGTTTATAGCAAGCAGTAATTGTTACTTCTGCAGTTTTTCTTGTATCCTTCCTCTTTAATGGGCTTTTTAAAAAAATCTCCTGTAAATTCTACAAAGGAAACAATACATTGTGCAAGCAATTTATTTTTATGTCTTGTTGATCCACAACTATTACCATGTAAGGATGCCAAATTCCAAAAGTTGCAACCATCGGTGAACATTTTGATCTTCTCAAACAAAATCAACACATAGCAACTTATTAACCCTTTGATGTGTGAGAATATATGTGCTGCACAAATTGATTACTAGTGCTCAAATCATTGTGTAAATATGTGCTGCACACATTGATTACTAGTGCTCAAATCATTGTGTAAGTACCACCAAGAAAAAAATGCTCAGGAAGGTAATAATTTGGAACTACATCGAAAGTTAAGTAATGTGTTTTTGTTTTAGTCTGATTTACAGGTATTATAGTTTGCTTGTACTCATTTCTAAGCAACAAAAGCCTTCTGTCATATATTGTTTGTTGTTTTCAATGTATACATCTTAATTTAACATTTGTTCATTTAATTAGGCAGATGTTACATCATCAAATCTTTTCAATACACCTTATCACCTGGTAGCTGAAAATTAGATCCATCAATTACAGGGCAGCATTGTGGTACAGCAGAGGACATGGTGGCAGTTTGGTTAGCGCTGCTGCCTCATGGCGCCAGGGACCCAGGTTCCATTCTAGCCTCAGATGGCTGTGTGCGGAGTTTGCACATTGTCCCTGTGTCTGTGTCTTTCTTCCAGGTACTCTGGTTTCCTCCCACAGTCCAAAGACATGAAGGTTAGGTGGATTGGCCATGCTAAATTATCGCCTAGTGTCCCAAGATGTGTGGGTCAAGTGGATTAGCGGGGTAAATACATGGGACTACGGGGATAGGGTCTGGATGAGATGTTCAGTCAGAAAGTCAGTGCAGGCTCAATGGGCTACATGGTCTCCTTCTGCACTGTGGCGATTCCATGATTCTATCTTGCAAAGACACCAAAAGTTCATCCCCAGCTTAGTGATATGGGTAGAAGCAATGTCAACACTTAAGATTGCATCTGCTAGATGGATGAAGAAAATTAGGGCAAGGGGATATGAGGTCAAGGTAGATAAATGCCAGTCATTGTTATTTCAGAGGGTAAATAGCAAAAAGGTCTGGTTAGGATGAATGGCCAATTTCTGGTTGTATTTCAAAATTTCATTCTTCCTTAGTAACTGTGACTTTAACAACTGATTTCTGAAAGTCCTCTCTATTAACTTTAAGAGTTTGTTTATTTGTTGCTTGCAAACCTTTTTTTAATAATGCTGATTCCTGTGGTTTAATTCAACTGAGATTTTATAAGTGCCAGCAGTTTCCCTTGCTGGTGCTGGCCGGAAGGGTCCATGTTTAAAGTTAACTTGAACAGTTCCCAGTGCCGCTTAATTAAAACCATTCTTAATTGCTTCCTTAAAATTCTCAGTTAAATTCTTTGCTCCCACTTGATTGAAATGTGCCCTGTCCCTATTGAAAAGTTCGGTTTCACCAGTTATCTTTCTCCAGTTTTCAATAAAGGCAAGGTTCTCTTGTACTGCATGTGCTCTCCAGCCAGTCACTCAGACAATTATCCTGCTGTTCCTCACTAACGTCCCTGTAAAAACAGATAGAATCCTAACCCTGGCACTCTTGCTTCCAAAAAGCAACAGTGGCTAATGTTTATATGGCGCCCTTGATGCAGTGAAATATCGCAAGGTGTTTCATGGATACATTACAAAACAGAGTATCACATTGAGACAGATAAGAAGATCTTAGGTCAGATGAGCCAAAACTTGGTCAAAGAGATAGGATTTGAGGTGTTTTAAAGGAGAAAAGCAAACAACAAAGAGGTGTAGGAATGGTATTCTAGAGTTTGAGGCCTAGGCAATCAAAGATAATGGTGGAGAAATTAAAAAGTTAAAGTTTATTTATTAGTCCTAAGTAGGCTTACATTAACAGTGCAATGAAGTTACCGTGAAAATCCCCCATTCACCACACTCCGGCATCTGTTCGGGTACATTAGGGAGAATTTAGCATGGTCAATGCAGCTAACCAGCACGTCTTTCAGAGTGTGGGAGGGAACCCACACAGGCACAGGGAGGACATGCAGGCTCCGCACAGACAGTCACCCAAGCCAGGCATCAAACCTGGGTCCCTGGCACTGAGGCAGCAGTGCTGACCACTGTACCATTGTGCATAAGCAAAGATAGTTTGGGGGGTTGTGGAGTGAAATGAGGTTACAGATATAGGGACTGACAAAGCCATGAAGGCATTTGAAAACAAACGTGAGAATTTTAAAATCAAGACAGTGTGAGAAGTTGGTACATTCTCCCCATGTGTGCATGCGTTTCCTCTGGATGCTTCAGTTTCCTTCCATACTCCACAGGTGTGCAGATTAGGTAGATCGGCCATACTAAAATTGTCCCTCAGTGTCCCAGGATGTGTAGGTTAGGGGCATTAGTGGGGTAAATTTGTGGGGGTACACAGGTAGGGCTGGGGCGGTAAGGTGCTCTGTTGGAGGGTCAGTGCAGACTCGATGGGCCGAATGGCCTCCTTCTGCACTGTAGGGATTTTATGATTCTATGAGCAGTTGAGTTTTGGAAGATGTACATTGGAACGTTACCACCCTACCCACCACAGGAATAGGAGAGGGTGAGGGGCGGACCATGGGAAGGTTTATTGACCTCAGGTGGGTTTTTGGGATGAGCAAGGCTGTAAAATCCCACTCATCAAGTTTAAGCAGTGAAGAATGTGGGAAGCTAGCCACAAGTGCATTAGAAGTTGAGCCTAGAAGGAGCAAAGACATGAATGAGGACATGGGACATTATGGAGTCTCCACTAAGCAGAGCCCATTCATTGCCTGTTTCTTTGCCTTTTTTATTCCTTGTCGAACCTTGTGCATTTTTTTTTACTCATTCGTGGGACGTGGGTGTTGCTGGCTGGCCAGCATTTGTTGCTCCTCCCTAATTGCCCTTGAGAGGGTAGTTAAGAGTCAATTGCTGTGGTCCTGGAGTAACATGTACGCCAGACCAGGTAAGGACAGCAGATTTCCTTCCCTAAAGGACATTAGTGAAACAGATTGATTTTTCTGACAATCAACAATGGTTTCGTGGTCATCAGTAGATTCTTAATTCCAGATTTTTTAATTGAATTCAAATTCCACCAGCTGCTGTGTTGGGATTTGAAACCAGATCCCCAGAACATTACATGAGTTTCTGGATTAATAGACTCGCTTTAATACCACTAGGCCATCAACTCCCTGCAAATCTCCCTGCTTGCAGCTGGTTTCACAAAAATGTCCACTGTAAATTGTTATTCCCACAGGCTGAAAACTATCTCAGTATTCTATTTGGAGTCGTGATGAAGTGCTCAGTGTCATAAATGTATGGGATTAATTTGTTTTAGAGTTTAAAAAAATCTAATTGTTGATTTACCCAGAAATTCATCAAAATGAGAAAATACTTGAAATCCATCACCTGCCTTAGTAAAAGGGAAATTCCATGCTGATGGGTGGTATCTTTGACACATTTCAAAAAGATACTAGAATTGCAGTGCTTTCTTTCTATTTTACCCAGGAACCTGAAATATGCAATATTATCCCCCAATACTGGGTGTTTAATTCAAAATTCCTTTACCCAAAAAGTTGTCATGTGTTGCTTTATCTTGCAACCTATCATAAGCAGCAAGAGAACAAAGAACTAAAGTACAAATAAATTTCTAATTCATCCTATGACTACTCTTACAGTCACCTTTCCTTTGCAAAAGTGAAGACTCCAACACTTTTGTCAGTCCTCATTCAGCTCAGGTCACCGACTGAGACAGAATGAAGCAGATGAGTTAAAAGTGAGTCTAGGGCGGTGGATAAAGGAGAGCCGGTGGATGTGGTCTTTCTTGATTTTCAGAAGGCGTTTGACAAGGTACCTCACAAGAGGTTATTGCAGAAGGTCAGGGGACATGGAGTTGGGGGTAGGGTGTTAGCGTGGATAGAGGATTGGTTGTCAAATAGGAGGCAGAGAGTGGGGGTCAATGGGTGCTATTCGGATTGGCGGATGGTGACTAGTGGAGTGCCCCAGGGGTCGGTGCTGGGGCCTCAGTTATTTACCATTTATATAGATGATCTGGAGGAGGGAACCGAGTGTAGGGTGTCGAAATTTGCTGATGACACCAAGATTGGTGGAACGGCAAATTGCGCGGAGGGTGTGGAGAGTCTGCAGAAGGATCTAGATAGGCTGGGCGAATGGGCCAGGAAATGGCAAATGGAATTTAATGTTGGCAAGTGTGAGGTGGTCCACTTTGGTAGGAATAATGGTAGGAAGGGTTATTACTTACGTGGCGAAAAACTGCAGCAGGCGACGGTGCAGAGGGACCTCGGGGTCCTTGTGCATGAGTCACAAAAACCCAGCTTGCAGGTGCAGCAGGTGGTCAGGAAGGCAAATGGGATGCTGGCCTTCATAGCGAGGGGGATTGAATATAAAAGTAGGGAGGTCTTGCTGCGGCTGTATAGGGCATTGGTGAGGCCGCAGCTGGAGTACTGTGTGCAGTTTTGGTCGCCGTACTTACGCAAGGATATTTTGGCCTTGGAGGGAGTGCAGAGGAGGTTTACTAGGCTGATACCAGAGTTGAGGGGGTTGAGCTATGAGGAGAGGCTGAATAAATTAGGCTTGTACTTGTTAGAGTTTAGAAGAATGAGGGGAGACCTCATTGAGACGTATAAGATGATGAATGGGATGGATAGGATAGAGGTGGAGAGACTCTTCCCGCTCAGAAAGGACAGTAGGACTAGGGGGCACAGCCTCAAGATAAAGAGGGGGTGGTTTAGAACGGAATTGAGGAGGAACTTCTTCACTCAAAGGGTAGTGAATCTCTGGAATTCTCTGCCCGTTGAAGTGGTGGAGGCTACCTCGCTAAATATTTTTAAGACGCGGGTTGATGGGTTTTTGATAAGACAGGGGATTAAGGGTTATGGGGAGAGGGCGGGAATGTGGAACTGAGCCACGAGAGATCAGCCATGATCTTATTGAATGGTGGGGCAAGCTCGAAGGGCTAGATGGCCTACTCCTGCTCCTATTTCTTATGTTCTTATGTTCTTATGAAAGAGAAAGAAGTGGAGAATGTTTCTACTTTGATATTTTCATCTGAGAGGAATGGAAAGCACACCGATAGGATTCACAATAATTGACATTAATCTGCATCTTTCTGTGTTTCATACTGTCAGCAGATCTATTGTGTCTGTGGCTTCATGGGTATGATTTTTCAGATGGCCAGATTTCCCATCCTGCCACCCCAAGAGTTGTTGAGTTACGTGTTCCTACATCCAGTTGACACCCGGAAGAGTTTTAATTGACTATAGATGGGGTTTCCGCTCCTTCACACTCTGCCCTCAGCTGGTCAGTCTGGACAACTGGCAGCTCTGTAATCCCAGCAGCATCAGTGACAATAGTGGCCAGGACTGTGCCTATAAGAAGTCCCCAGAGTCCCTGCCTCAGAGTTTAGGACCAGGTGCATGTGGGGTTCACAGCAGGGGTGTAGGGGATGATGTGGGGCCTGTGAACAGTGGTGGGAAGGAGCTGAGTGTTTGAGGGAGTAACCGACAGTGTGGGAAACACCTGTGGGGGAAATCACACATTGTGGAAAAAAGATCCTTGAGTGAAGTATCTTACTGCCTGAGACCTACTGCCTGGGGACTTCCCCTTCCCCTGCCCCTGAGCCCTCACCTCCACCAGTCTCACAGTTGAGGCTGGGTGGGAAGAGGCTCTTAAGTGATGAATAATTGGCCAGTTTAGGGGGTCAGGTGGCAAGAAGGGGCTGTGAAGGCAACCTGGGGAATTTTACAGAACCCTCCATATCCACCTCTCACTGGCAATCCTGCTGAATTCTAGCCCAGTGTTATATTTTCTGCTATATTTAGTTCAGCATTTTTGCAATGTCAATGATACACTGACTATCTGATAGATGACAAAGAGGGAAAACTCCCCCAATAACATTATGAGGTGAAGTTGTTCCTTTAAAGTGTGGGTGGGCAAGCAGACTACAAGTGTGTGTTGCTGCAAATATGCAGCAAGCATCCATTGCTCCAGCATTCTCTACCACACTAAGGATCACCCAGAACACTCCCAACAGAGTTGAAGAGACATTGTAAATGATGATGACTAAATCAGGCTCTGATCCAAATTTCTCATTACTCAACACATAAATCATCTTTCCCACCCTCCTTTAATGTGGGAATTGTGAGTCTGTTACTTGTGAAGTTCCATTTTTTTTATTCATTTGTCAGATATGGGCATCGCTGACTGGCCAGCATTTATTACTCTTCTCTAGTTGCCCTTGTTCAGAGGGCAGTTAAGAGTCAACCACATTACTGTGGCTCTGGAGTCACATGTAGGCCAGACCAGGTAAGGACAGCAGATTTCCTTCCCTAAAGTATATTAGTGAACCCAGATGGGTTTTTCTGACAGTTGACAATGGTTTCATGGTTATCAGTAGATTTTTAATTCCAGATATTTTTAATGGAATACAAATTCCACCATTTGAATTGAACCCGAGTCCCCAGAACATTATCTAGGTTTCTGGATTAATAGTTGAGCAATAATACCACTAGGCCACCGCCTCCCCTAACAAAGCCTGAACATATTTAAGATTAATTATGCAATAGGTTTACTTTAAGAAGGCTTCCCTGATTATTGAGCGAATAAATGCAACATGTGCCATGTTATTTTATCCAGCTGCATTTGGTCTCAGTGTCCCTGCGGGAAAGGGAACAAAAAACCAGGAGCTGGATTTTCAATTTGAGGTCAGGAGACAGGAATGGAGGAGAGTTCCAGTGTCTCACTCCTGTACTTCAGACATATCTACCACAATTTTTCAAGCTCCAAATAATTAAAGGCCAGGGAGTGGGCTCGCCATCCGATCAGGGTCAGTGGGTGGGCTCCTAATGTTAGAGGGCCACTGGAAGGCCTTGTAGCACTCGGTGATCAGTGATCCCACTGGCCAAGCTGGGAGCTGCCAATCTAATCACAGAGACAGAGAGGGACCAGCAAAGGTAAGTTCCTTTGTATTTTTTAAAAAGCCACAGCTGCCTGGCCATGATTCTGGAGGGGGAACCAACAATAGCCACTGTGGACCTCCCTCTTTGCTGAATGGGAACTCCAATTGCATGGGAACAGGCCCTAATCAGCTCTTTGATTTATAATAACTGACATAGTTGATCACTCTCTGCAGCCTATCCATTCCCAAGTGTTATAATCCCAATTGATGTCATAATTGGATAGTAAACCACAGAATGGAATTCTGGTTCAAAAATAGTAACTTTTTTTTATCAAACATGGAGGAACTGAGTCACAGGACAACTAATTAGTTTTAACATCAAGATAGAAACATCTATTGAACATGAAAACATTTGATTATAATACAATACTCTTTTCTCCCTCTATAACACATATTGAATACATATATTGAATACATATGTACAATACTCTATAGTACAATATTCCAACTCCCCTCTTAAGCTTAACAGATACACATAGATTTTAAGATTAACACACAAAGTCCATTTTAAACACACAAGATAGCTGTGGTCAAATACACTCTCCACTCAGAACCCAATGAAGTGTAGTGGATTTCTCCTCAGAATTCCCCCTCAATGATTGTCCCAAAAAATAGCCTTTCAAACCTTCTGTCATGGTAATACTTCCACTTAGTGCTTTGCGTTCTGAAATCCAGTCCAGAATTTTCATATGTTACTTTTAAACCAAGCTTCAGCTCCACTTTTAACTGTGATGCCAGCCCAGGATTTACACAAACCTCTTTGGGATTCCTTTGTCCCCACTGACTTCCACTGTTACACAAACTCTAATAAACAGCCAATACTTTCTTCCCAATTACTTTAAAATTTGTTTCACAGACTGTAATCAGGCATCCCAACTTCAGGATTAACTTTCAAAACCTTTCTCTAGCTTCTCACCAGCCGTTTCCTCCTCGGCTTTGTCTGTAATGCCAATGAACGGTACCCTTTTCTGTTTCCAGTTTCCCGTGTCGTTTTCATTTCAGACTTCTTGGAAAATCTCTGTTCCATTTCATGGTTTCTAGAACCAACCATCCATTTGTTTCTCTGGAGCTTGCTTTCTTGCACATTACCCCATTGTGAAGCTTTTCCTGCTTCAAGCAGAGCTGTGAGAGATGCCTTCCCACTCTCTCCCTGTCTCTATCTTCTCTGGGTTCCAGTTAAAACAAAAGAACAAAAGGAAGCCTTTTCTCTCTGGAAAGTGGCCTACTGTTGCTAAGCAATGCTGGCTGGTTTGTTTATTCAACACGCCGTAATCCTCTCTGAACACAATTGAAACACAGTTGGAACCTAACCGACCCCCATACATATAAATACCTTTGGCCAGCATGAATCTAACTATAGGTCCCTTCCAGACACAGAAACGTTAAATGAAACCGTCTTAAAATCTTATTTCTGACTTTTACCTATACCAACATTGTTCCCAATAGTGGGGGGCTCCAGAACTAGGGGTCACAGTTTGAGGATAAGGAGTAAATCTTTCAGAACTGAGGTGAGGAGAAACTTCTTCACCCAGTGGGTGGTAAATGTGTGGAATTCACAACCAGAGAAAGTGTCTTATTTCAAAACAAAATTAGATATAACTCTGGGGGCTAAAGGAATCAAGGAATATGGGGGGAAGGGTGAATCAGGATATTGAATATCATGTTCAACCATGATCAAAATGAATGGCGCAGCAGGTTCAAAGGGCTGAATGACCTTCTCCTACTTCTAGTTTTTATGTATAAACCTCTTAAAATTATCCATGTTTTCCTAAGACGAGCTGTCCTTGTTCAGAATGGCTTGGGGTCAGGATCTTAGTGGTGCTAGCATGAAGGTTGGTGGTGTCAAATTGCAGATCTGCCCACCTCTGTAATGGGTTCAGTACCATTTGAAAATACAATCCCAGGTATCTCTTCTGTTGATTATCCACAGACCCTTGTTGGAAAGTAGACATTGGCTGTAGTTCTCCACCCATTCATGCCAGCAGAATTCGTTGACCCAGTTGGCGGTACACCCCCTGCCATGGCTTTCCCAGCAGTGTAGGGTGGCCTCGATGGGAATTCCCATTGGCAGAGGCCGAGTCAGAGGATACCACCGCCAGTGAACGATGTGCCTCCTCCCATTGACAAGAAAACACCGAGGGGACGCCAGAGAATTTCACCCATTGATTGGTGAGAGAACAGAGTTTTGTTGGCTCTGTTAACTCTTATAGTCATCTGGCCCATTAACATTTTCCAGGCAAAATCGTGAAGACTGATTATTGGTGTGAGGTATTGATAGATTTTCTTCTAGATGTAACCGTTTGAACGCAACATAATCAGACCTTTCAGGAGAGAAGTAAAACTTGGAAGATAAAGACCTGAAATCCAAACAAATGCTACAGCATGTTGAAAAAAATCTGAAACAAGTGACCAGAGAATTGCCCAAATTCTCATCTCTGCAGCTGTGTACATAAGGCCACCAGGAAGATTTAGCTGTTAAAACAGTCCCCGTTTAGTCACTGTAGAATTTGACTGAGGGTGAATTTGGCACCTGAAAAGTTCCGAAAGAAAACAGAATTCAATGCCAGCAATGTTTCAGTATGAGGAATGCTCTGTGCATTCACTCGGTAATTTAATCTATCTCTTCAGAGCATTTGGCTATCTCTCAAGTGTTTTTAAGGTGACAGTTTTGATGTGTCATATAGGAATGATCAGTGAAAGTGGGCGAAAGGGGGTTGTCACATGAGCCTGGAATTTATTTATCAAGTTTCTCGATGGTGCTGTGAATGATTATAGACTCCAGCTGTCACACTCGGAGCATGCCTGCTTTTTCACCCACAAGCCTTCTGGTTTGGGAAGGTCAAAACCGCTGATTATTGTTTCCCCCCCAGGGACTTTATTTCGTTGAGGAGAGCATGTTGTGAGCATCTGATACTGGCTGATTGCTGCCAGCAGATTTTTCATTTGCATTTCCCTTCCCCCCTGCCTCCCGTCCCACCTCCCCCACCACCCCCCGCCCCCCCACCATGAATCTGCACACTTACATGGAATCAGAGAAAGATCCCTGCATAGACAGCTGAGTCACATGCATGCCATACAGATTCCCAGCAAAACCACCAGAAAATCATTGTTTCAATAGAACAGTTTCTTCGTAACTGAGAAATTAAAACAATCCTTTCCCCCCATGTATGAAAACAAATCTGTGCCAAAGACAGTATCATTGATATTACTGGGGTAGCATGGTGGCACTGTGCTTAGCACAACTTGACAGCATCAGGAACCCATCGATTGCTGGCTTGGGCCACTGTCTGTGTGGAGTCTGCACATTCTCCCCGTGTCTGCATGGTCTCCAGGTGCTCCAGTTTCCTCCCACAGTCTGAAAGACGTGCTGGTTGTGTGCATTAGCTATGCTAGTCTCCCTCAATGTACCCGAACAGGCGCCGGAGTGTGGAGACTAGGGGATTTTCACAGTAACTTCATTGCAGTTTTAATGTAAGCCTACTTGTGACACTAGTAAATAAAAAAACTATTTTAAAATGTACACCATTATACCTTCCCAAGTATTTGCATGTATTTATTTATTTTAAACAGCAATGGATTTCAGCAAATTAAGATCCTTGCGTTTCACTCTGACACCATGCGAATACCCGTTTGTTCCTTCTGAGCTGCTTGTGGGTAGCCAGTCAAGATAACATTGATAAAGTAGGAGGATCTTCCAAACTACAAAGTGCACAAGGATAGCAATATATTGGAGGTTCTTCTGTTTGCAGAAGCTGTTGAAGGAAGGCATGTGCGGCAAATAAGTTGCCTGCCACAGGTGATTTAAACTCTTAGATCGAGACTGGCATTCACAGTAACTATGCAGAATGCTAGAACTAATTTAAACCTTTTCTAATTAATAAAGCAGGGTTTCCCCAGAGCCAGGGCTTCAGGCATTTGCTGCATATTACAGAAACAAACTGAAAATTGGTATCCCTCATGTGTAGCCATAATGACTACATCTTATCTTTATCAAAATGATTCATAGTGAGAAGTTGGGTAAATATTTGGTTGGAAATTAGATTCATAGAGTGGAATTTGATTGAAACAAACTGCTCACAGTGGGAGGGCCGCCGTTAGGTCAGGAATCCATTTGGAACTGCAACAGACTTTGCTCCTAAATTCAGCCATGACATTAGTATCCTGCTTCCAAGTTTACCATTAATCACAGAGTGCGGGTACGATGATGACCCACACTTGTTCAAAGGAAGGATTAATCCAAGTTTTCCCATTCCACTCGCCACAGGCAGGGGGTGTGGACCATGCCAATGTCCATTGACCTTTGGTGGATTTTCCAGTCTTGGGGCAAGTGCTGCCCATTGAGTCAGAATGTCTAAATACTATGCTGATTCCTCAGGCTTCAGCTATCACAGGAATGGCAAGGGCAAATGAGAAGGTTGCCCCATGTCTTTCCCTGGATATCCTGTTGTGAGTTCTTAAAGGGATTGAATTGAAGTGGTGTTTCCTTTGGACAGAAGGAATAGGCCAGCCTCTCATATTAAGCAGGCATAGATGGGAGACACCAAGAAATGAAGCAACAGGAGTGTGGCCCCTGGCACCCAGTAATAGAGCCCCAAGAGCTTTTGTAACCTTATGAGGGAAAGAAAAGACAAATAGCATTGCACTTATGGGCCAGAAATTTTCACATGCCAATGGATTGCCCCGTGCCATCCAAAGAGTTGGCAGGAAAAGCATTCCTGCCAATTACGACAAGCCTGTTGCCATTTCAAGCTCAAATGGGCATTAATTGGCAGCAGTCAGATGTTCCGTCCACACTTGGAAGAAGTCCCATCTTGGAGGGCTGTCATCCATCCAGGCACAACACTGCAGTGGACGGAATTAACTCTATACTACCGTGCCTGGGACTAAGTGCAGGAAGCCAGTGTGGGATAAGTGATAGGAGTTCTGGGGATGTCCAGAGTGTTTGATCCAAGCGGGGATGCTTTGGTCAGCAGAAGGGGCTTCTAACAGAGGCAATTCCACTAGCCTGAGATTGAAGCCAGCGATTTTTTTTCTATTTCCACCACTCAGCCATCCGGGGGCCACCAGCCTGAAAATTGAGGCTGGGCTGGAAAAGGCCACTCAAGGGGTTAAATGGATCATGTGCAGGCATCCCATCTGTGGCCCGACCCATCCCACTGTAAAATCAGGTCCGGATTGGGGCAGGTGGGATCCCTCAGGGAATCTCATTCCGCACATGTGCAATTTCACATTTCCCCACCACAAAACCCACTTGCGCACAGGGGGATTGTTATATTTAGGCCTGATTCCTACACCCACACTCTGATTTTCCCAGTGTTAACCTGCACAGCACTCCTCACACTGACACACTTTACAGCTCCACTCATTCCTCCTCCTTCCAGGCACTCCCGCACATCCCCTGCTGAACGGTCACCGCACCTACTCACTGTCACAAGATCAAAATCACCTATCCATGTCCCAGTTACCTTCCACAGAAGGTATCCTCCCTTCTTTCCACCCAATCCATTCCTCACACTTAAAGCACTCCATTTGCAAGAGAAAAATTATGCAACTCCTGGGGTTGAGGGGAGGGGGGGCCTTCAGTAATGCCCACCTGAACTGTCGCTGGCAATGGGAGCCAACATGGTCCAGAGTGAAGAAGGTTTTGTTCCAGCAGATTGCAGATATCGAGCAGCATGTTGTGAAAGCCTGAGCTTCCTGAGATATTGGTGCTGATATATTTAAAATGCTGACCCCCTGCCTGTATACCCTCTGTTTGGGACATAATCTCCTCTGAACTGCAACGCTATGTTCATCTCCTCTTTCCTGAGGACAAGTACAGAGCCTAGGGGCAGCTCAGGGCTGAGGGGCAGCTCAGGGCTGAGGGGCAGCTCAGGGCTGAGGGGCAGCGCGGGGCTGAGGGGCAGCTCAGGGCTGAGGGGCAGCGCGGGGCTGAGGGGCAGCACAGAGCTGAGGGGCAGCACAGAGCTGAGGGGCAGCACGGAGCTGAGGGGCAGCAAGGAGCTGAGGGGCAGCTCAGGGCTGAGGGGCAGCACAGAGTTAAGGGGCAGCACAGAGTTAAGGGGCAGCACAGAGTTAAGGGGCAGCACAGAGCTGAGGGGCAGCAAGGAGCTGAGGGGCAGCACAGAGCTGAGGGGCAGCAAGGAGCTGAGGGGCAGCTCAGGGCTGAGGGGCAGCACAGAGCTGAGGGGCAGTGCGGGGCTGAGGGGCAGCACGGGGCTGAGGGGCAGCTCAGGGCTGAGGGCCAGCACAGAGCTGAGGGGCAGCAAGGAGCTGAGGGGAAGCGCAGGGCTGAGGGGCAGCACGGAGCTGAGGGGCAGCACAGAGTTAAGGGGCAGCACAGAGTTAAGGGGCAGCACAGAGTTAAGGGGTAGCACAGAGCTGAGGGGCAGCACAGAGTTAAGGGGCAGCACAGAGTTAAGGGGCAGCACAGAGCTGAGGGGCAGCACAGAGTTAAGGGGCAGCACAGAGCTGAGGGGCAGCAAGGAGCTGAGGGGCAGCTCAGGGCTGAGGGGCAGCTCAGGGCTGAGGGGCAGCATGGAGCTGAGGGGCAGCTCAGGGCTGAGGGGCAGCATGGAGCTGAGGGGCAGCACAGGGCTGAGGGGCAGTGCGGGGCTGAGGGGCAGCATGGAGCTGAGGGGCAGCACGGAGCTGAGGATCAGGCTTTGACTGTGAATGCTGCTCTTGCTGCTCCTATTCTTCCTATGATGGGTGGCAGAGCAAAGTGTGCAGAGGATGCTGAAAGTCTGCAAAGGGATATAGATAGTCTCACTGAGTGGGTGAGGGTCTGGCAGATGGAGTACAACGTGAGGAGTACAAATGTGAGGTCATCCATTTTGGCAGGAATAACAGCAAAGTGGATTATTATTTAAATGGTAAAAAAACTGGGTGTCCTTGTGCAAGAATCACAAGGAGTTGGTTTGCAGGTGCAGCAAATAATTAAGAAAGCAAATGGAATTTTGACCTTCATTGCTAGAGGGATGGAGTTTAAAAACAGCACAATTAATTTGCAACTGTATAAGGTGCTGGTGAGACCACACCTGGAATACTGTGTACAGTTTTGGTCTCCTTACTTGGGAAAGGATATACTGGCACTGGAGCGGGTGCAGAGGAGATTCACTCGGTTGATTCCAGAGATGAGAGGATTGGTTATGAGGAAAGACTGAGTAGACCAGTCTAAACTCATTGAAATTCAGAAGAAGGAAGGGAGATCTTATAGAAACATATCAAATAATGAAGGGAAAAGAGGAGATAGAATAAGGGATGTTGTTTCCACTGGCAGGTGAAACTAGAACTAGGGGGCATTGTGTCAAAATAAGCGGGAGTAGGTTCAGGACTGAGTTGAGGAGGAAATTTTTCACCGGAAGGGTTGTGAATCAATGGAATTCTCTGTCCATTGACGCAGTATAGGCTACCTCGTTGAATGTTTTTAAAGCAAAGATGGATAAATTTTTGAACAGTAAAGGAATTAAGGGTTGTGGTGAGTGGACGGGTAAGTGGAGCTGAGCCCACGGAAAGATCAGCCATAATCTTATTGAAAGACAGAGCAGGGGCCAGATAACCTTCCCCTGCCCCTGGTTCTCATGTACTTATGTTCTCATCAAAGATCCAAGCTGGGGCTGCATAAGCTGCTCCCATTCTGCCATTAAGGCTGGCAACAGGTCAAGGTGAGTAATGACCAAGGTGGGTGAAATGCCTTCCAGAAAGTTCCAATGAAAATACACTCCCAGAACGAATATTATGAACCCAAACTTTTACACAGAGGCCTTTGACTATGTACGCACGGTAGGTTGTTGCATAGGGTTAAATCTCACGGGATCCAGGGTGAGATAGCCAAATGAATACAAAATTGGCTTGATGACAGAAGACCGAGGGTTGTAGAGGATTGTTCTTCAATCTGGAGGCCTGCGACCAGCGATGTTGGGTCCACTGTTATTTGCCGTTTATATTAATGATTTGGATGAGAATTTAGGAGGCATGGTTAGTAAGTTTGCAAATGACACCAAGATAGGTGGCATAGTGGACAGTGAAGAAGGTTATATCAGATTGATCAATTGGGCCAATGCGCTGACGAATGGCAGATGGAGTTTACTTTCAATAAATGCAAGGTGGTGCATTTTTGTAGATTGAAAATCAGGGCAGGAGTTACTCAGTTAATGGTAGGGTGTTGGGGAGAGTTATAGAACAAAGAAATCTAGGGGTCCAGGTTCATAGCTCCTTGAAAGTGAGGTCACAGGTGGACAGAGTGGTGAAGATGGTATCAGCATGCTATTAGACTCTGTTAGATTTCTTTGAGGAGGAAACAAGGAAGTTAGATAAAGGAAAATCAGTGGATGTGATTTCCAGAAGGCCTTTGGCAAGGTGCCATATAGGAGACTTTTAAATAAGTGCCCATGGTGTTAAGGGTAAGATCCTGGCATGGATCGGGGATTGGCAGAAAGCAGAGAGTGGGGATGAAGGGGTCTTTTTCAGGATGGCAGCTGGTGACTAGTGGTGTGCCTGAGGGGGCAGTGCTGGAAACACAACTTCTTACAATATGCATTAACAATTTGGAAGAAGGAACTGAAGGTACTGTTGCTACGTTTGCAGATGATACGAAGATACGTAGAGGGACAGGTAGTATTGAAGAGGCAGAAGGGCTACAGAAAGACTTCGACAGATTAGGAGAGTGGGTAAAGAAGTGGCAGATAGAATACAATGTGGAAAGGTGTGAGGTTATCCACTTTGGAAGGAGGAATGGAGGCATAGACAATGTTCTAAATGGGAAAATGCTTAGGAAATCAGAAAAACAAAGGGACTTGGGAGTCATTGTTTAAGAATCTCTTAAGGTTAATGTGCAGGTTCAGTCAGCAGTTAGGAGGGCAAATGCAATGTTAGTATTCATGTCAAGAAGGCTAGAATACAAGAACAGGGATATACTTCTGAGGTTTGTAGGGCTCTGGTCAGACCCCATTTGGAATATTGTGAGCAGTTTTGGGCCCCATATCGAAAGAAGGATATAAAATAATGAGAGGCATGTATCAGCTGGATACTCAACATCTTTTCCCAAAGATAGGGGAGTCTAAAACTAGAGTACATAGATTTAACGTGAGAGGGGAGAGATACAATAAGATCCAGAGGAGCAATTATTTCACATAGAGGCTGGTGAGCATCTGGAACAATCTGCTAAATAAGAACATAAGAACATAAGAAATAGGAGCAGGAGTAGGCCATCTAGCCCTTCAAGCCTGCCCCGCCATTCAATAAGATCATGGCTGATCTGAAGTGGCTCAGTTCCACTTTCCCGCCTGCTCCCCATAACCCTTAATTCCCTTGTCTGTCAAAAACCTATCTACCCGTGACTTAAATATATTTAGCGAGGTAGCCTCCACCACTTCAACGGGCAGAGAATTCCAGAGATTCACCACCCTTTGAGTGAAGAAGTTCCTCCTCAACTCCAATCTAAACTGCCCCCTCCTCTATCTTGAGGCTGTGCCCTCACTAATGCCAACATTGCATTCGCCTTCTTGATCACCTGCTGCGCCTGCAGACTGGATTTTTGCGACTCATGCACAAGGACCCCCAGGTCCCTCTGCACCGTAACATGCTGTAGCTTTCCGCTTTTTAAATAATAATCCCTCCTACTATTATTTCTGCCAAAGTGGATAACCTCACTTTGGCCTTTATAGCGAGGGGGATAGAATATAAAAGCAGGGAGGTCTTGCTGCAACTGTACAGGGCACTGGTGAGGCCGCAGCTGGAGTACTGTGTGCAGTTTTGGTCGCCGCACTTGCACAAGGATATTTTGGCCTTGGAGGGAGTGCAGAGGAGGTTCACTAGGCTGATACAGGAGATGAGGGGGTTGGACTATGAAGAGAGACGAAATAGACTGGGTGTGTACTCGTTGGAGTTTAGAAGGCTGAGGGGGGGGATCTTATAGAGACATATAAGATAATGAAACGGATGGATAGGGTAGAGGTAGAGATATTCTTCCTGCTTAGAAAGGATAGCAGGACTCGAGGGCACAGCCTCAAGATAAGGGGGGGCAGTTTAGATTGGAGTTGAGGAGGAACTTCTTCACTCAAAGGGTGGTGAATCTCTGGAATTCTCTGCCCGTTGAAGTGCTGGAGGCTACCTCGCTAAATATATTTAAGTCACGGGTAGATAGATTTTTGACAGACAAGGGAATTAAGGGTTATGGGGAGAGAGCAGGAAAGTGGAACTGATCCACTTCAGATCAGCCATGATCTTATTGAATGGCAGGGCAGGCTCGAAGGGCTAGATGGCCTACTCCTGCTCCTATTTCTTATGTTCTTATGTTCTCACACTTGCTAACATTATACTCCATCTGCCAGGTCCTCGCCCACTCGCTCAGCCTATCCAGATCCCTCTGCAGACTTTCCACAACCTCCACGCAATTTGCTTTTCCACTCATCTTTGTGTCATCAGCAAATTTCGTCACCCTACACTCAGCCCCCTCCTCCAGATCGTCTATATAGATGATAAGTAGCTGGGGCCCCAGTACAGATCCCTGCGGCACTCCTCTAGTCACCAACTTCCAACCAGAATAGCACCCATTGATTCCAACTCTCTGCTTCCTGTTAGATAACCAATCCTCAATCCACACTAACACCTTACCCCCAACTCCATGCACCCTAGCCTTCTGTAGCAACCTTTTATGAGGCACCTTGTCAAATGCCTTTTGGAAATCCAAAAACACCACATCCACCGGTTCCCCTCTGACTACCGCACTAGTTACATCCTCATAGAAATCCAATAAGCTACTAAAGGTAGTAGTCGAGGCGGGTACAGTTTTGTCTTTTAAAAAGCATTTAGATAGTTATCTGGGTGAGATGGGTATAAAGGGATATGGGCCAAACAGGGGCAATTGGGACTAGCTTAGTGGTTAAAGAAAAGGGTAGCATGGACAAGTAGGGCCAAAGGGCCTGTTTCCATACTGTAAACCTATATGACTCTATGCAGTTTCACTGTTTAAAGGCCTTCATCAGGTCTGTCAGTTTCATTAACCAATGGTATCTCGCTGTGCTTTCGACAGTTGCCCTAATGAACTCCACCTGACATAGCTCAGGAAACCTATTTGCTGGCTGTCCAAACTAGAATTCAAGATTAAAGGCTGCATCAATGAAATTAGTTAGCACTACTGTCTCACAGCCCCAGGCATCAGAGTTCAATTCTTGCCTTGGGTCAGTGTCTGTGAGGAGTCTGTACATTCTCCCCATGTCTGCAAGGGTTTCCTCCAGGTGCTCCAGTTTCCTCCCACAGTCCAAAGATGTGCAGATTATGTTGATTGGCCATGCCAAATTGCCTCTTAGTTTCTCAGGATATGAAGGTTAGGAGTGTTAGTGGAATAAATAAGTGGGGTTATGGAGATAGGGCCTGGGTAGGATGCTCTGTTGGAGAGTCTGTGCAAACTCAATGGGCTGAATGGTCTCCTTCTGGACAGTAGGGCTTCTATTAAAATACCTGATCCAGCAACTTCGCAGGTCTTTCTCATTCATTTCTAAGCCCCCAGTGAAATTCAGGAGTGGGTGGAAACATATCAAGTTTTGGACTCACTGTCATTTTTGGGGGATTTGACCTCTGTCACCCACACACAGACCCATTCTCTCTCACCTATTGAAATCCTGCACATAAAGTTAAGTTTGGCACAAAGTCTTACTAAAAAATGCCATAGTGCCCTTTCCAGAGAAACTGGTTTGTTTCTTCCAATGCTCTGGGGATATATCAAGGGGATATATTTCGTGCCCTCATACAGTGGGGATCAGGGGAGGGCCTCAACATGCTGACAAAATCCCATTGCTTAGAGGTCAGGGTGACAGCTTTGAAGGGTGCCCCAATCAGAACCTGAGTAAATCTCCCCCCCCCCCGCCCCATCCTGGGGGTATCAAGTGCTCCCTCTGCGTTCCCAATTGGAGTCAGCATTTCTCTATCCTCCCCGATCACCAATCCCTTTTATCCACCACAATAATTGGCCCCTCCTCCCAAACTCCCACCCCCGCCACGATCATCAGCCCTTTCTACATCCCCCCACCCCCATCATCGATCCCTTCCCTCCGCCACCCAGCAATCATCAGCCCCAGCTCTCCTCTCACGATCATCGGCCCCTCCTCCTTTCTTCCCTGCTCCTCCCCCTCCAATAATCGGCACCTTCCCGCCCTCTCCCCACCCCCCTCACCCCTGTCGCAGTCAGATCCAGCATCCGCCTACACCATCCCCAGCAATGGCCATCACCAGCATTTTGGGTGTGGGGGGGAAGGTCCTGGAGAGAGTGTTCACTAATGACATGCTAATGTATTAAAATGAGCTTCCTGCAATTCCACGGCATGTTTCATGTCACTCCACCGGTGAGGGGTTGGTAAGAACATAATTTGGAAACTCGCAGGCATGAATTGCATGGAATTGGAACCTGCTTCGCCACTCCTGCAGTCACAGAGTGCGGGTTCAAAATCAACCCCATAAATTGAAATAGATAAACACTGTATAAAATTCAATCGCTCACATACTTGTGGGGCATCTCGTCTGTGGAAGAGAGCAGGCCTTGGAATAATGGCAAGCAAGTATGGATGAGTATTTGTTATGTTTTGCTTAATTACCTTTGGAGATCAAGGGAGCTTTCATCTGTAATTTACCCTCAGGGCATTAATTGGGTGCAGTATATTCTAAAGTGAGTTGGCTTATGTCTGCGTGTGAAAGGAGCTTACGGATGAGCTTTGGTGTAGCCCGCTGCACCTTTTTAATAGCATTTATTTGCATTGTACAACCATTCCCTCAGGTACAAACAAAATAGAAGCAAGTCTGTACAGGCCAGAAGCAGCACTGTAAGGTTACTTGTACCATGTGTTAAAGTAGGGTGAAAAAAATTAAAATATTGATTTGTCTCAAAGTGTGGAATCTACACTGAGTTTGCTGCGTTGCATATAAAATTGAATTTTTTTATGATCCTATTGACATTCTTTCATATCTCATTTACACTGCAATGAACCGCCAAAATATGACTGCCAGTTATGAATTTAAACTGAGTATTCTTCAAGTGCATTGTCCAAAAAAACTTAATTATAAATCAAATACTAAACTCTTTTCTGAAGCCAGTCTTTCCTCTTTCATGTTTCTTGATTAATTATTAAGATTTCAAGAAGTGTTATAATTTATCAAATTTCACACTGTAATTTCACTCTCCTCCTACACATGCCGCTTCAGAGTTTTGTACATGGTGAAAGATAGCAAAGTTATACAGCCCTCACCACTTACATCAGTTTTTTTTTCTTTTATTTATTAGTTAAATAATTATCAATAATTTTTTAATGTAGTCACATCAATAACAACAAAAACAGAAAATGTGGAAAATCTCAGCAGGTCTGATAGCATCTGTGAGGAAGAGAATAGAGCCAATGTTTCAAGTCTAAATGACCCTTCGTCAGAGCTTACATTAACACTGTAATGAAGTTACTGTGAAAATCCTCCAGTCGTCACACTCCAGCATCTGTTCGGGTACACTGAGGGAGAATTTAGCATGGCCAATGCGCCTAGCCAGCATGTCTTTCAGGCTTTGGGAGGAAACCAGAGCACCCTGAAGAAATACACATGGACAGGGAGAAACACAGGAAACTGGAATCAGATCTGGGTCCCTGGTGCAGTGTGTTAGTGTTAATGAAATTCAGCCCAGCTCTGAATGGTAGATGTTGCCTGCCAACCAACCAATGCATACTGCTGTCCATGTCCATGCCAAGAGGTTGTAGTCCAAAGACAGGATCCAGGGTGACAGCAGTGGGACCCAATCCTACAAGGCCACCTACAGTCTCCTTCACTGAGTGTCAGCCTCCTGTAGGCCCAGAGCCTTCATCCAGCCTCCTGTAGGCCTAGAGTGCTACAGTGGCGATGTGGAGGAGTGGCAGGACAGGCAGAAGCATTTGCGAGACAGATAATAAGAAAATACACAGGATAAATAGTTGATATTTGTATGGAATATTGGATGGTTTAGGAATTTGCTTTGAAATGTTTCTTCTGTGGTTCCTTTAATTTCAGCATTGTGACCAAGAATTTACTGTGTTGGTCAGTAACAAAAGTGGCACGGTGACACAGTAGTTAGCACTACTGCCTCAGAACGCTAGGGACCCGGGTTTGATTCCTGGCCTTGGGTCACTGTCAGTGTGGAGTCTGCACTTCCTCGCCGTGTATGTATGGGTTTCCTCCAGGTGCTCCAGTTTCCTCTCATACTCCAAAGATATGCAGGTTAGGTGGATTGGCCATGCTAAATTGCCCCTTAGTGTCAGGAGGGCTAGCTAGGATAAACGCATGGGGTTATAGGGATAGGGCCAGGGTGTGATTGTGGTTGGTGCAGGCTCAATAGGCTGAATGGTCTCCTTCTGCACAGTAGGGTTCAGAAGCCTGGAAGAGAAAGGTGGAGCTGTGGTATAAGGCAATTAAATAGGATAAGTGTGGGTGGCATGGTGGTCAACACTGCTGCCTCCCAGTGCCGGGAGCCCAGGTCTGTGTGGGCTTCCTTTGGGTGCTCCGGTTTCCTCCCAGGTATGTGTGGGTTAGGTTGATTGGCCATGTTGAATTGTCCCTTAGTATCAGGGGGACTAGCAGGGTAAGTATGTCACGTTACTGGAGTAGGGCCTGGGTGGAATTGTTGTCAGTGCAGGCTCGATGGTCCAAATGGCCTTTTTCTGCATTGTAGGGATTCTGTGATACTATGGTGATTGGCACTCTTCAGAAGATTGGATCTAATGTTGGGTCCAGTTTAAACTATCATCTGTTACCCAGCCACCAATTCTACCCTAACAATCGATTCCATCACAAAACCCAGCCACTGTTGCAAGCTGAACCAAGCTGTTCCCATCAGCATTCTGGTTGACCCCAGTTTGAGTTTCTGACTGGATAATCTTGGCATCACAAAACACCCTACTTCGTCCTCTATTATGTTCTTCACTGTTAGCTAGCTACCTGGTGCCATAACTCTTATTCACGCCTTTGTTACTTTAAGGCTCGCCAACCAGTGCTTCTCCCACCAAATATATTCACGTGGCTGTAAAGTAAATCTCATTTAAAGTACCTACATTATCTGGACTGCAGGAGTTCAGGTGGCACGGTGGCATAATGGTTAGCATTCTTGCCTCATGGCGCCAGGGACCCAGGTTCGATTCCCAACTTGGGTGACTGTCTGTGTGGAGTTCGTACATTCTCCCCATGTCTGCCTGGGTTTCCTCCAGGTGCTCCAGTTCCCTCCCACAATATAAAGATGTGTGGGTTAGGTGGATTGCCCATGCTAAATTGTCCCTTAGTGTCAGGGGGACTAGCTAGGGTAAATGCATGGGGTTGTGGAGATAGGGGTTGGGTGGGATTGTGGTCAGTGTAAATTCGATGGCCGCATAGCCTCTTTTCTACATTGTGGTGTTCTATGATTCTATTAGAAGGCAACTCACCACCATCTTCTCTAAGGCAATTAGGGATGGACAGTAAATGTTGGCCGAGCCAGTGATGACCATTTTCTATGAATTAATTAAAATAAAAGCTGTTGCCTGTATCTTATCTCACATGAAATCCCACTTATCCATCAATGAATGGACAGTGAAGAATGTTATCTCGGACTACAATGGGATCTTGATCAATTGGGCCAGTGGGCTGATGAATGGGGGTAGATGGAGTTTAATTTAGGTAAATGCGAAGTGATGCATTTTGGTAGATTGAACAAGGGCAGGACTTTGTCAGTTAATGGTAGCCCATTGGGGAGATTTACAGAACAAAGAGCTCTAGGGGTACAGCTTCATAGATCCTTGAAAGTGGAATCACAGGTGGACAGAATGGTGAAGAAGGCATTTGGCATACTTGGTTTCATTGGTCAGAATATTGAATACAGGAGTTGGAATGTCTTGTTGAAGTTGTACAAGACATTGGTAAGGGCACACTTGGAATACTGTGTGCAATTCTGGTCACCCTATTATAGAAAAGATATTATTAAACTAGAAAGAGTGCAGAAAAGATTTATTAGGATGCTACTGGGACTTGATGGTTTGCGGTATAAGGTGAGGTTGGATAAACTGGGGCTTTTTCTCTGGAGTGTAGGAGACTAAGGGGTGATCTGATAAAGGTCTATAAAATGATGAGGGGCATAGATCAGCTAGATAGTCAATATCTTTTCCCAAAGCTAAGGGAGTCTAAAACTAGAGGGCATAGGTTTAAGGTGAGAGGGGGAGAGATACAAAAGGGTCCAGAGGGGCAATTTTTTCTCACAGAGGGTGGTGAGTGTCTGGAACAAGTTGCCAGAGGTAGTAGTAGAGGCAGGTACAATTTTGTCTTTTAAAAAGCATTTAGATGTTACATGGGTAAGATGGGTATAGAGGGATATGGGCTAAATGTAGGCAATTGGGATTAGCTTAGGGGTTTAAAAAAAGGGCACCATGGACAAGTTGGGCTGAAGGGCCTGTCTCCATGCTATAAACCTCTATGCATCTTCTCCCATACATCGACTCCCATTCTACCAAATGTAGAGTTTCATATTCAAACAGCCTTACAGCATTTCTTCTTCCTAACTCTGTAACCTTCTCTTAAAATATCCTGCTCAAACTCACTATTGTTGACATCTTCTGCATCCACCATCTTTTGCCCCCACCAATGTTGGTTGTGCCTTCCATATTATAAAATTCATATCCTGGAATTCCCTCCCTAAATCATTCCATCACTTCATCTCCCTCTCCACCTTTCTTTTTAAAGATTATTTATTAAAGTCACAAGTAGACTTATATTAACCCTACAATGAAATTACTATGAAAATCCTCAAGTTGCCACACTCTGGCAGCTGTTTGAGTACACCAAATACCTTTCAAACTTTGGGAGGAAACCGGAGCACTTGGACCATGATCAGACTCTGCACAGGCAGTGACAAGCTAGGAATTGAACCTAGTTCTAGCTAGCTGTGAGGCAAGAGTGCTAACCACTGTGCCACCATGCCGCCAATTAAGATGCTCTTTGAAACACAGTTCTTTTGGTCACCCTTCCAAATAGCTAATTCTTTGACTTGACATCTATCATTTTGATTAGTCCTCGATGAATTGTTGAGTGATATTCTTAAAGACCTTAAAGGCAATGTACAACTGTGAGTTCTTGTTGAAACAGCTTGCAGCAGGGAACTAAAATTCAGGTCCTTGGTGCTTGGGACATTAGAATACAGTTCTGTTTTACCCGAATTTGTTGTATTGTCAGGACCCCCATAAGTGAATGAGACAACAAATTAAGATCCAGAAACTGCCTGTCACGTTGGATGTGAGTATTAGAGCAGAAAAAAAAAATGTATACGTGCAATAATCAGGATAGCAAAGTGGATAGCAAAGTATCATGTTTGAGGAACTTGAAGAACAATGAGGAAGTTGAGCAGGGATTAAAGGAACTTCAGTCATAACAATCCTTTGAAATCCTGATGATATCACCATCTACCAGCTTCTTCTCTCTCATAAGTGGGACACCTGTCATATTTCTTTTATCATTAGCAGCAAGAGCTATAGCAGATCTGAAATGTGCCCAAATTCAACCCTTAGTGCCAGACTAAAGCACACGGTGGAAGCAGAAAATAATACAGCAAGTACAACTAAAGACAAACACATGGATCTTATTTTATCATGTAGAGAACACAAAAGTCCAGGAAAGCAACAACATCATAGGTCCATGAAATTGTGTCCCTGGCTTAGACTTCCCCGGCCACAAATTGTGTAAAATAATTGTCAGAGACAAATAAGTTATCAAAAATGTTGATTATGTTGCTTCTGAGCTGGGATACATGAGCATGTAAGACTCTATGATGTAGTGTTCAATTGCTCTGTAATTGATTACATGAGTAAGTTTATTATCGATGCTTACTATACTTGATTCTGGATGGGGACTCAGGGAAAAGTAAACAAAGCTGCAAAAAAAGCTGGAAGCCAAAGTTGAAAGCAGTGTAAATAAACCTGTTATATGCCTAGAGACAATTGTCATGCCTGCAGAGCTCTGAGGTATAAAAATTACAATATGTGACACTTTCTAGATCCTAAGATCAAATAGCCTACCGACATCCATTGTCTGGTGTCACTTGATCAAGATAACATAAGGTGCCTGGTCATTCGTGGACCAAGCGTCCTGTAGAGGTCACAACCTTAAGAGAGAAACTGGGGAAGAATTGGCAATAAAGATAAAATTAAAAACGTGATTGTGAATTCTCAGTCATGTATATGTATATGTATACAAAGGCTGCATATAATCCATTTGGTGGAATCTTACTAAAAAAATGGTCCCAGCAAGAAAAACAACATGGTTCTCTCCAGAGAAACATGTCGGTCTTCTTTCCTGATCTTACCACAGTTTGCCACAAAAAAATAGCTGGGCATTTTTCACAGAATGAGCATGAACCTGATTACATCACTAGCGAATTGCAATAAAAATCATAAGTTATCTTTTTGGTGAAATCAGCAACTTGCAGGGTTGCACCAAATCTTGAGCCACCTTTGCTGCGGACAGCGAGTGTGGGCTCAAGATCGGTCCCCTCAGCCACCACTGTTTCTCATTTATAATCAGTGCTTTGGAGTATAAATGAGATGGAGTCCACAGCATCCAGAGCTACATAGTATAGGCCTGCATAACATGGTAACAAATGCTTCCCTGTAGGTGATTCCATAGAAGGTGATTTAGGAGCCAAAACTCAATTGTTTCCAGTTGTCAGTTTGGAACACGGCAGGCTACAACTGGCAGAAGACAGCTTCAGAAGGTAAATGCTCAGTCAGGATTGAAAAGTGATTATTTTTCATGTTTCAATAAAGGATCATAATTGTAATTGACAATTAAGTGAAGCCAGTCAACTAAATCAAAAACACTGCTTAAGGCTGTTGAATAAGCAGGTGGCAAGTACACACATTGCAAGACATGTTTTAAACAGTAGTTTGAGGGTTTTGTAAAGTTATTTATTTAGTTTTGGTCCAGGCTATATGCACAGTGACATTTTGTTGAACAGGTAGTTAGCTGGAATATAGAAAAAAATTGCTTGACTTAAGTGTACAGATTATTTTTCTATGGCTACTGCAGAATGTTTTAAAATATGGAATGATAAAAGCTCCATAACAGCGCAGATCTAGTACAAAATACCTTGGCATAATGGGACACATATTGATATTCCCAAAATTCCACACGTAGTGACACTTCAAGGTTAGAAGGTAGGCGCCTCCCCATAAGGAGATACAATAAATAACAGGGTTACTCATCCCAGTACACTTTTGAACAATTTCTGGAGGCTGGTTGCGCAGTAGCATTGGACTAGAAAGAGATCACTGACTCATCTGCCCAGGTGAAGGGCCTTAGTGCAGGACACCTCCAGATTCAGAAAAGTAGAGAATCAGGTGTTACCAAAGGTTTGAGCCAAGGAGGCCATGAAGCCGGAAGTGACGGGGAGGTTGGAACTTTTGTGTGATGACCTGCTGGGAGTGGGAAGTGGTAAAAATGTTCCTGATTGTATGCACACAACTCAGAAATAAATACAATGCCTCTATAACACAAGCCCTGCATTTGCATCTGCCTTCCAAATTTCCCAAATGATTATTGTGCGTAGGTATGAGGATGGCCTGCATGAGACAATTTCAACTCTGCTATTTAAAGGGACACTGCAAAAATGATAATTGACAGGCTCTATCAGCGGCTCTCTAACACGTGGGAGAACAGTAAGAGGTGAGGGAACACAATAATTAACTGTCCTAATTGAGTTGCAATGCATCCTACTGGATTTCTGGACCTGATGCTGTAAGGACCCAGAGGGAGAAATTCATCCCTTCCTGCGCATCCTTCAAGATGAAGTTGACCATGTGCATCATCTGTGGTGGTTGGTAGGTGGGTACGTAGGTGACTGTTATGGTTGATCTGCGCCCAGAAGGTTCATCCACCCAGTCAAAGTAAGGAGGAAGCATGCTCATGGTAAATCTGTGGATTGGTTAGGAGGTAAACAGCAGGACTGTGGTGCCACACACCTCAATTCAGCACCCCACTGATCTACAGCAAAGTGTTTTACAGCTCATTGCTGGGGGAAGTACAGCTGTAACAAGGGAGGTTTGAGGGGAAATTGAAGTGGAGCTTGGCTCAAAGCACTTCCTATTCTCACTCACACTCTCAGGCAGTGCCTCACAAGTTGGTGTCAGTCATTTTTTTGGCTAGGCTATCATAGGCTCCAAAGTCCAGAGGCCAGGGCCAAGACCATCTCAGCAGTCAGAAGATCTGAACAGCCTGCCTCCATGTCTGCTGAAGTTACATGAATTATACCAAGTAGAAACTGTTGGGGAAAAAAGAGAGTAAGATTTGTAATTGCACAAAGTTGTATGTTTGAGTTAAAGTTTCTATTTCATCAGTGAATCACTTAAAAATTAATTGTTTGCATCATTTTTCCACCTTGTCCATTTTTGGTGGTTGCCTGGCAAGTGACCTATTCTTTGTGATGAACGGTAAAACAAGGCTTAACACCGAGCAATGGGTGACTTTAAAAGGGATTTGCTTAATTGCAGAACTGCTCTGTGTTGGGAGAAAGTGAATGTTGGGTGGGTTTAACGTGTGTCTGCCACGTGGGAGAAACGTTGAAACCTAAATTAACCTTGCCATTATGAGAGCATACTGGGCATCAATGTGTGCCATTGCTGTTGCATTGACCAGATCACCTTCCTCCTCCATTTACTCTGAAAAGGGAAGGTGCTCCATGCCTTTCTCCTCACAGTGGTGTAATGTTGTGCATACCATTCTCATGACCCCAGCTGCTTAGCTGATGTGTACCTCCAGATCTCTCAGGTCACCTGAAACTCAGCTTCAGCATATCAAATGCTTGCAATGACACATCTGCTGGTCACATGGCTTTCACTGTAGAATTTTCAACCTCATTGCTTGGGTTCCTCATGGGTGTCATCAGTCACTTTATAAGTGGGTAGTCGCTGTCTCTAAGCAGTGGTGAAAGTCTGCTCTAAAGTGGTGAATGTGACCTCTCAGAATGATTACTGTAAGATAAAGCCTTTCAAACAATTAATCAAGAAACCAGATGTAGAGCCTTTGAACCAACAAGAATTTTCTTTATTCATGCATGGGACATGGGTGTTGCTGGCTGGCCAGCACTTAATGCCCATCCCTTGTATTATTTGTGAACTTCTGCAAAACTTTTACATTTCATGTCTATGAGCTTCAAATGTAGCAAGGAGAGCTTTAGAGAAGCCAGCTCACCATCAGTTGGTATGAACAGCCACAATGCATTCTGTACTGTATAGCAGTCACATCTAACTTCAAATCATTCTCAAGTATTGATCATGAGATCACCTGGTGAAAACTGACTTCAGATAATCAATCTTATCAAACAACTTTAATATATGACTCCTGTTATCCAACTCACCTCGCTAGTTTAGTTTATTTATTATTGTCACAAGTCGGTTTACATTAACACCGCGTTGAAGTAATTATGAAAATCCCCTAGTCGCCACATTCTGGCTTCTGTTTGGGTACATTGAGGGAGAATTTAGCATTGCCAATGCACCAAACCAGCCAGTCATTCAGACTGTGGGAGGAAACCGGGGCACCCAGAGGAAAGCCATGTACGGGGAGAACGAAAAATTCCACACATATAGTTACCCAAGCTGGGAATTAAACCCAGATCCCTGGCGCTGTGAAGCAGCAGTGCTAAAATATTGTGCTGCTATGCTTCAGAGATGGAAAGGAATCTCTTCTTCACCAGGCTGCACTGAGAACAACCAGTCTTGTGACTTACCAACCATTCCTTTGCATGGAACATGTAAAAGTGTAACATCCTCTTCAACAGAAATTTGTGTGTGTGTGCGTGTGTGCCAGAATGAAACGGATAGTCTAAAGTTACTGTCGTTGATTTCTGAGGTAACATTCAGTACATCAAGCTGTTTAGCTGGGATCACCAGGATTGCTCATAATGAATACATTGCCATGCAATGCTGATCTGTGTCCACACATACAATTCTGGTTGAGTTACTGATTTCAGATGTGCTGTTATGAACAGTATAGGGCTGGTGGTGAAGGGGGGGGGGGTGTTGGGGGTGCTTGTTGCAGTCACCTTGAAGCTACTCCCATGCACTTTCTGTGGCTGGCATCTTGGTGTCTGATAAAAAAAGGTTGTCAAACTCTTTCCCTGATTACATTGGATACAATGAGAAAAATATATCAATAAGTGAATAAACTAAATTATTTATTTAATAAAGCAAATGCAGCAGTACTTTAGTTAGAATACATACACAAGGGTGTTTTGCAGTTTGAATTACAGCTTATTATTTCAGTTGAAATTATGTATTATTTTCTACCGAGGTGACAGGGTGGCTATGCATAAATTTGCAGCTTATTTTCATATTTATTAATCTCCCCTGTGATTCAGATTTCTACCTGATGCCAGAATATCTACTTTGCCCATTTAATATCAGTTGTAAGCACATAAACATATTAGAAAACTGGCAGAATGTATCACAGGGTAACATTCAATGTGGAATGCATCAGATACAGGATAAATACAGGCTGCAGTGCGTTATTTATGGGTTAAATATAGGCTGGAGTCAACTTTATGAAGGCAGATTTACCAATCTTACAATGTAGATGTTATATTTAGAGGTGTCATTGTTAGACAAATTACCAGATTTTCAATCATGATTTGCTGGAATCCCAAAGCATTTGACGTGTTTTTATCTTGTGTTCACATATACACAATGCATTTCTGGATATCTACTGCCCAATATACTAACATTGTATCAAAAACTAGCAATCAATTGCAGGACCACACAAATGGCAACTTACATCAATAGATAATGTTTGGAGAGGCGCATTTTTAATTAACTATGGCCTGAATCCTTTGACCTCGCCTGCAGCTGGGATTCTCCTGTCCCGCTGCAGTAAATGGAGATTTGGCTGAGCGGCGAATTCTCCATTCTCGTTGGCAGCAGCAATCAAAGTGTGCGAGACTGGTGCTACAACTCTTCAATTAAAATCAATTAAAATCTCTGAGAGTTATAGTAAGACCTGGTAATCAACTTGTATTATTTCTCAATATATGTAAAAAAAAATACAACTATTAACCTATCGTGGTCAAAATCATCATGCAGCAAAGTGGTGCAGTAGAGTGCATATGTTCAGCTGCTGTTAACACAAAATGCAGTCACAAATTGTAAAAGACCAACCATGAAGTGAATATGTACAATAATAAATATAACATTTTTCTATTGTTTTCCACTTTTTTCCCCTACCCTAACAATGGTGATTTGTGATGATGTACAGTTCCCTTACCAATTATTCCCACAGTTTTTCATAGGTAGAGCAGAGTCCCACCAAAGCTGATTGCAATCTTGGATTCATCCTTCAAAAATAATTGGATGATGTTTGGTTGGGAACATTAGACATTGGAATGTGTATAGATGGAGATGATCAAATACTTCACCAATGGGTTCATTGATGTTAGGGCTATAACAGGGGGGAAGAATTGCATCCAGGGTCCAGGAGGCAGAAGCTGAAAAATGGAAAGATTGAAGCATAAATAGTTTGGAATTTCACTCGATGCCAGGAGATACTGATGCTAAACTTGCTCTCTATTGAAAATGGTTTGGGTAAATCTCATGATGAAGTAGAATGCATAATTACATAGAGAAGGACTGAGCTAGATGAACGTAAAGGTCTTTCCTCATTCAAGGTCTTCTATATTTTTAATTTCAATGTAAGCATGGTCAGGATGACATACATTTTGCATGAATGATATCAATTTGTAATTTCATCGGTTGATCAAACATATACTACACTGTTCCAAAAAGACTTTTTAATAGCAAGAAAAAACACTTAAGATGTCTGCCAAAAGTCACTTGACATCTGGTAGTGCAAGTTGGCAAATTTCTGGAAAATTCCAAAGTGAATTACAATTCAACCATGCCAAGACATCCTCATGGACTTTCGTATCTATTGATGTTGAGAACTACTTCAAAGGATTTACTGGAAATTGCTCCGGACATCATATTTGCATTTCTATAAAGTTACCATTCAGCAGAGCCAGAAAGTCTTCTAAGACAATAGCTACATGGAAAGGTAAGATGGATCATGGATATTGAGGAGTTAATGGCTGGAATTTTACCGAATCTAATCACCTCAACTATGAAACAAAAGCCACAGTCTTTCCAAATCTCCTGAAACCACTATGGGGAGAGAGATCTGGAATAACCACATTTTAGAGATCTCACTACAGCATGTGAGCTGCTAAATAATAATCAGGAAAAGAAATAAACTCCCTTCACAGCTCTTCCAAGTTAAGGCCCTTTTTCTTTTGTAGTTAAAAATCCAGCGCAGTAAAAATGAATTTCCATTAAAAGGAATCTCAGCAGCAAAATTCATTGATTTCTTGAAAATATGGATTAATTTTTTTTAAAAAAGAAATTGTCCCTGGCAATTGCATGGTTCAGGATGACGTACATCCTGACATGGGCTTTGTCTCCTGAAACCTCAAGACCACTGTGGAGAAAAATTCACTGCAGTTTCATAATCAGTGAACACTCAATGTTTTTTATTTTTCGGCACTGGACTTTAATTTGGCTGAGAATGTAACTACCAAGAGCATAACTTGTGGATTTTGCACGCTCATCTGTATGAGTAGGTGGGTTGTGCAGGTCGAGACATTGGTTTATCTTTTTGAATATTTTCATATCTTTATCTGGGTGGTTCTGGAACTCAATAAAAATGATCCCCATTTTGTGTTAAACTGATGAAAGTCAGTCAGACTAGTTTGTTTATATTCAGCGTGTAAGTGATTAAGTGCAAAGGTAAATACCTCCATCACTGCTAAATTCACAAAAACCTTGCTTTGGTCAGACTCAGAGTGGTGGGATTTTTACCCCTCCTCACATGGCCTTAAAAGCATACATATCTGACTGTAGTGACACACAAACCATAGAAACCTGACAGCACAGAAGGAGGCCATTCAGCCCGTCAAGTCTGCACTGACAATAATTCCACCAGACCCTATAGTTTAGTTACCCTGCTAATCCCTCTAAACTATCACATCCTGGGACACGAGGGGCTAATTTATCATGTCCAATCAACCTAACCCACGCATCTTTGGACTGTGGGAGGAAACTGGAGCACCTGGAGGAAACCCACGCAGACACAAGGAAAATGTGCAAACTCCACACAACAGTGACCCACATCAGGAATCGAACCCAGCTCCCTGGAGCTGCGAGGCAGCAGTGCTAATCATTGTGCCACCGTACTGCCCTCAGTGAAGCAGATGGTTTTTACAACAATCAAGAATGGTTTCATTAGACTTTTAATTCCAGATTTTTTTTCATTGAATTCAACAAAAAGTAAAATATTACGGTGCTGGAAATCTGAAATGCTGGGAACACTTGTAGGTCAGCTGCATTTGTCAAGAGAACACAGTTAACATTATGGCTGTTGAATTTGTTCACAGAACTCAAAAATATTACTGATGATCAGCATTTATCAAAAGAAAAGAGGAAATTAACAAAATAGCAGTGTGCAGGATAAGAAATAAACTGACCTCTAAACAAGAAATAGTAAAAAGGCAGAAGGTTGGGGGGAGGCAGTAGCATAATAGTATTGCCACTGGACTAGTAATTCAGAGACCTAGAGTAATGCTCTGGGGACCGTATTCAAATCCCACCACTGCAGATGATGAAATTTGAATTAAAAAAAAAATCCAGAATTAAAAGTCTAATGATGATTGTGAAACCATTGTCAATTGCTGTAAAAACCTATCTGGTTATTAATTTCCTTTAGGGAAGGAGATCTGTTGTCCTTACCTAGTCTGGCCTATATCTGACTCCACAGCAATATGGTTGACTCTTAAATGCCCTCAAGGTCAGGGCTATAAATGTTGGCCCAATCAACAATGCCCGCACATTTGACAGAAGGAAATCTCATGATAAGAAATTGAAAAAAGCATAATGGCACAAAACAGAGAGGCAGAAATTTATTTTAATGAGAGGGCAAAATGAATGGTATTGCATTGGGTGTCCTGCAACCCACCAGATATTCAGTTCAATTGAGGTTAATGGAGCTGAATATCTGTGTGACATAAAACAGATAGCCACTATAAATCTGCCCCTTTTGTGCTATCGCAGAAGTTTAATTTCCACTCGGAGAATGTATGAATAGCTAAAAGAGAAAAAGTAAGTAGAATGGAAAATATGAAAAGCTGACAAAATGGATCAGGTTGCAATAGCCCAGAAATCTGGCTGGAGAGAGGAAGATCGCACTAAGAGCATAAACCATCCCAACAACAGTTTTCCAACTGGGTCACCACATCCAAAGCACCAATCCACTCCTCTCCTACATTCCCAGAAATACCAGCCCACCTAAATTGCAACCAATGTTAAACAGAATACAGGACCTACAGTTAAGGCCAGAAGTTGTTAAAGTCAATACTCAGATTCAGGAAGCACTGCAAAGTGTTTTGTTAGAAAGATGAGACACTGTTCCTTAAGTTTTCATTAAGGTTCATTGAAAGAGAAACAAACCAAAGACACAGTGGTCAATATAGGAGTACTGGAAATGATGAGTGACAGGAAACATTTGGACAGCATAGTTGGCACAGCAGTTAGCACTGCAGCCTCACAGCGCCAGGGACCCGGGTTCAATTCTGACCTCAGTTGACTGTGCAAAGTTTGTACATTCTCCCTATGTCTGCATGGATTTCTTCCGGGTGATCTGGTTTCCTCCCACGCTCCATAAATGTGTGGGCTAGGTGGTTTGGCCATCGTAAAATTGCCCCTTTGTGTCAGAGGATTAGTGCGTGAATGCATAGGGTTATCGGGATAGGACCTGGGTGGGATTGCTGTTGGTGCAGGCTCAATGAGCCAAATGGCCTCATTCTGCACTGTAGGGATTCTATGATTCTATTATCTGCAGGGAGAAGGTGGATAGCAGACTGAATCTGTGTTCTTTTGACACAGTGAGAAGGAGACCACATAGTGAGTGGCAAATACAATGTCCCAATTTGATGAAATTACACTCAGTTTAGAATCCTAGATTGTTGAATGGGATGTGATGAGGACATTGGATATTCTTGAGTAAAATGTGCAATGAAGAGGAATGTAGTTATGGTGGAACAAATGTGTTCTGCTATCAGTTACCCAATGGCAAATTCCAGGGCATCACTTTTCCAGTTCTGATGTAATTTGCTGATTCAAACTTTTTAAATAAGCATTGCTGATTCTCCAGTATCCTTGTGAGACTCAAAAGCAGTATGTTACCCCAATGTGGAGTGTACTGTCAACATGCCATAGAAAACCAAATCCGATTTCTTTGTAACCGGGAATTGATTTCACAAATGGAAGCACCACATTAAGATGGACAGCATGCAAAATATGCTGGCTTCTTGTCATGAATCATACTGTGTTAAGATGCTAAATAATTGCACTAAATATTTAATATAACTCCAATTTCATTGCCTAAATCCAGTTTCCATGTTTTACTGAGCTATAAAATGCAATAAACGTGTGTCATGCTATTAACAAAATTACCGGGACATTTTGTGCCAAGGAAGGTTTGGGAGTGTCTGAATTGCACACGGCTGGAAAACAAAATACTTTAAGGCAAGCAGAGATGTATTTCGCTTCTATTTTCTGTTTTCTTCTATGTATTATTCAGTCAGTAAATATACTTGCAAGGCAGAAAATGTAACTTAATACAATAGGTGAAGATTTAGAGGCGTCATTTTTAAACGGTCAAATGTCTGTGCTGAAGTACTTTCATTGTTTAAGACAGGAACCTGCAGGAGGATTTTGTGCTCTTGAAGGCAATCCTCTCTCTGACTGACGGGAAAATGTGAACCATGGTAGGGAGCAGAATTAGGTTTGGATGTGATGCACACTTGGTTGAATAGCCACTGGGGGTAATTATGTCCTAACACGTGTCACAGGTCACTGAAGGAATTTGACTGTTTGAAGCCCAACCAATTTAACTCTGTATTGAAGTTAGGCTGGAGGGGTAGTGGGGGGTTTTAGATTAATATTACTCTCACTCTCTTAGCTCACATACGACAAACAGCTATTTGAAAGAGGTACCAGAAGGCTGGCAATTTGACAGGAAGTCTGCACGACCAGCCGATTTATTAAAGCTTGAACACATTTCCTGTCACACAAGCGTATGTGGAGCCGTATCCCAGCAACAGTCAGACTTTCAGATGAGAAGAAAAACTCACCACTTCGTACCAAAAAGTGTTAAATACGGGTGAATATTTCAAACTCAAAATTCAATGGTCATCCATTGTCCAATTTTTAAATCGGTGTGTTAAGTAAAATGTGATTATTAACTGTGAATGTGGGAAATGGTTAAAAGTTCAAGGGAGTCATGGAGTCACAGAACAAAACGTTACCATTCGCCATGGATTATTCAGAAAATAGGCAATGGTGCAGTTACCCAGAGAGAGAGAGAAAAACACACAAAGGTCAACCCTATCCAATCCTTCAGCTTGTTTCTCCACCACAACATTCTTAGTTGCTAATTCAAGATGACGAGGTGTCAGCCAGAGCCCCGTTGGTAGCATTCTCGCCTCTGAGTCAGAATGCTGTGGGTTCAAGTCTTACTCCAGAGACTACAGCACAAAATTTAAACTACAACTGCAGTATGGTGCAGACGTGCCATCTTTCAGATGTGATGTTAAATTGAAGTTGCTATCTGCCCTCTAAAGGTATATGTGAAGGATCCCAACACTATGAGCAGAAGAGTTTTCCCTCAATATCATGTCCAATGTACATCCCTCAAAGATAAATCACTAAACTAGACCATCTGGTCATTATCACATTGCTGAATGTAGAAGCTTGTTGTGTGCAAATTGGCTGCTGTGTTTCCTATATTACATAACAACATAAGAAATAGGAGTAGACCACAGAGCTCATTGAGTTTGACCCACTGTTCAATATGAACGTGGTTGATCTTCTGCCTAATTCCACCTTCCAACCTACTACCCATATCCCTTGCCTCCCTGAGAGACCAAAAATCTGTCCATCTCAGCCTTAGATATATTCAACAATGAAATACACAGACCATCAAAGCTGGAGAACTTATAAGATTCACAACCCTTTCAGTGAAGAAACTTCTCCTCATTTCTCCTCATCAAACTGATCAGTCCTTTATCCTGAGGCAGTATTTCTGTGTTGTAGGTTGCTCAGCTGGGGAAAATTTTAGCGTGGATAGGGGATTGGTTGTCAAATAGGAGGCAGAGAGTGGGGGTTAATGGGTGCTATTCCAATTGGCGGTTGGTGACTAGTGGAGTGCCCCAGGGGTCGGTGCTGGGGCCTCAGCTATTTACCATTTATATAGATGATCTGGAGGAGGGAACCGAGTGTATGGTGTTGAAATTTGCTGATGACACCAAGATTGGTGGAACGGCAAATTGTGCGGAGGGTGTGGAAAGTCTGCAGAAGGATCTAGATAGGCTGGGCGAATGGGCCAGGAACTGGCAAATGGAATTTAATGTTGGCAAGTGTGAAGTTGTCCACTTTGGTAGGAATAATGGTAGGAAGGACTATTACTTACTTGGCGAAAAACTGCAGCATGCGATGGTGCAGAGGGACCTGGGGGTCCTTGTTCATGAGTCGCAAAAACCCAGCCTGCAGGTGCAGCAGGTGGTCAGGATGGCAAATGGGATGCTGGCCTTCATAGTGAGGGGGATTGAATATAAAAGTAGGGAGGTCTTGCTGCAACTGCACAGGGCACTGGTGAGGCCGCAGCTGGAGTACTGTGTGCAGTTTTTGTCGCCGCACTTACGCAAGGATATTTTGGCCTTGGAGGGAGTGCAGAGGAGGTTTACTAGGCTGATACTGGAGTTGAGGGGGTTGAACTATGAGGAGAGGCTGAATAAACTAGGCTTGTACTTGTTAGAGTTTAGAAGAATGAGGGGAGATCTCATTGAGACATATAAGATGATGAATGGGATGGATAGGATAGAGGTGGAGAGGCTCTTCCCGCTCAGAAAGGACAGTAGGACTAGAGGGCACAGCCTGAAGATAAAGGGGGAGTGGTTTAGAATGGAGTTGAGGAGGAACTTCTTCACTCAAAGGGTGGTGAATCTCTGGAATTCTCTGCCCACTGAAGTGGTGGAGGCTGCCTCGCTAAATATATTTAAGACGCGGGTTGATAGGTTTTTGATAGGCAAGGGGATTAAGGGTTATGGGAAGAGGGCAGGAAAGTGGAACTGAGCCACGACAGATCGACCATGATCTTGTTGAGTGGCGGGGCAGGCTCGAGGGGCTAGATGGCCTACTCCTGCTCCTATTTCTTATGTTCTTATGTTCTTCCTCTCAGTGTTGACTCTGTCAAATCCTTTCAGGGCCATGTTTCAATTAGATCACCTCTCATTCTTCTAAACTCCCAAGAATATAGGTCCAATTTATTCTGCTTGTCATTGTAGGAAAACCCTCTTATCCCACGAACCAGTTTAGTTCCTGCCACAATGCAAGAATACTTTTCATGGAGTATGGACACCAAGGCTTGAACTTTCACAGAATCATGAAGACTCTGCACATTATCAAAAATGACACCGGGACCCCGGCTCTCATTTCCATAAATCCTATTTTTGCCAGGTGATGGAGGGGAATGGGAGTGGGACAGGAGCCACATATGAAGAAGATCCAAACCCAGCAAGACCATTTGAACTCAGTGCTGAGTTCAGGCAGCCCCATTTTAGTTAGAGCAAGGTCCCTCTCCCACAATGGCTGACTTATGAGTAAGAATAAACATAATGTGTGTAAATAGTGGACAGGATTTGTGGATCTATCATGCTGCAACTATCTGCTCTTCAGATTTTGAAAAGAAAATACCACCCCCCCACCCCGGTCTCTGAAAAAAATTAATGCTATTATGAGATCAGGAAACTATAACTGAGTGAGAGCAATTTCAGCAGCTAACCACATACATATTAAACTGGTCAAAGAAGGACAACTAAAAAAAACTGATCAACAATGGCTGTCACATGTCACCTGATGGCTAATACTGTAAAGTTGACCAGTTCCCTGGAAAGGTTATACAATTTGCACTATGAGCCTGTTACATAGAATTTCACATTTTGGTTTGAATGGGTGACAAGGTCCGTTTCAAACAGTTACAAGGAAGACGTTAAAATGCAAAAATTCTAGAAGTTGATCAGATACTGATCAGTTATTCAAAACACCTGTGGAGGATAAAATCATTGAATAGAATCCCTACCATGTAGAAGAAGGCCATTTGGCCCATCGAGACAGCACCAACTGTCTGACCCTTTCTCCCACCCTATCCCTATAATCTCACACATTTACCATGGCTAATCCATCTAACCTGCATGTCTTTGGACTGTGGGGGGAAGCTGGAGCACTCGGAGGAAACCCACACAGACACAGGGAGAATGTGCAAACTCCATAGTCACCCTAGGCCAGAATTGAACCTGGGTGGGTTTCCTCCAGGTGCTCTGGTTTCCTCCCACACTCCAAAGATGTGCAGGTTAAGTGGATTGGCCAAGCTAAATTACCCCATTGTGTCAGCATGATTAGCAGTGTAAATACGTGGGGTTATGGGGATAGAGCCTGGGTGGATTATTGTCGGTGCAGGTTCAATGGACTGAATGGCCTCCTTCTGCACTGTAAGAATTCTATGATTCCATGATTCTAATCAAATTCCCTTCTGAAAAATACAGACAGCAGTTTTAAAAACTATTTCTGCCAAGCAGAATTAGAGAAAGAAAAGCAGGAGGAAAAGAAACATGGCAGCCATTTAAAAGCAGTTGTACAAGAGCAGAAAAGATTTCTTTCTCTCCCTCTGGAGTCTAAAAATGTTGTCGTCAACAAAGTGCAGACCTGAATAAAGTCAATGCCAGAATTGTACAGGAAACCAACTAACTTCAAATGGCTGTAATGTTCAGCAATCTACATCTCAAAGACCAACAAAGGACATAATTGTATATTCTTTTCAATTTTTTACTGGACTCTAACTTTCTTACTTCTGATGTGCCTGAGAAGTCTTGATTTTATTATATTTTCTTTAGTAACAAATAAACTTAGTCCTTCTTTGACTCAAGAAAACCTGGTTTGATTGGCTCCATAATAACAAATAAATACATTTGAATTGGAAAAGTCATTTACAGGGAATATACATTTTTATCCCCAAAAGTAAAGAAATGCCGATATATATATTTATATATACATAACAGGTGAGGATTGTTTGCAACTTGGAGGGAACTTGTCACAGTTTGGAAAGTGCTGTTACTGAAGTGCATATAACACATACTGCTGCTAGTGCGCAGTAGTGGTGGAAACAATGGATGTTCAAATTGTTGGATGGGCTGCCAATCAAGCAAGCTCCATTCCCCTGGATGGTGTCGAGTCTCTTGCGAGTTGCTGGAGCCACACCATTCTGGAATGTGAAAGCATTCCATTACACTCCTGATGTGTGCCTTACTGTTGCGGATAGCTTTGGGGAGTCAACAGATGAGTTACTTATCTCCAAATTCCTAGCCTTTTGCCACCACAGTAAGTGTAAGGCTGGTCCAGTTCATTTTCTGGTCAATGTTAACCCCAAGAATGTTGTCAACAATGAGGTTTTTTTTTAATCATTCATGGGTTGTGGGCATCGCTGGCAAACCAGCATTTTTTTGCCCATTCCACTGTAATGTTAGTGTACCTTTAAGAGTTTTTTTAAAAAATCATGTTCTCTGTAGCATTTAGCTTTCATTCTTACCAGGCGGTCTGTAGGAGTCCTTTTATTGCTCCTTCAGTGGTTTAAGTGGGGTTTGTCTATTTTTACTGTGTTGTTTCATAGCCCTGCATTGTTACGAAGAGGATCATGTGTTCTAAGAACATAAGAACATAAGAAATAGGAGCAGGAGTAGGCCATCTAGCCCTTAAAGCCTGCCCCGCCATTCAATAAGATCATGGCTGATCTGTCGTGGCTCAGTTCCACTTTCCCACCCTCTCCCCATAACCCTTAATCCCCTCGCTTATCAAAAACCCACCAACCCGCGTCTTAAAAATATTCAGCGAGGCAGCCTCCACCACTTCAACAGGCAGAGAATTCCAGAGATTCACTACCCTTTGAGTGAAGAAGTTCCTCCTCAACTCCGTTCTAAACTGCCCCCCCTTTACCTTGAGGCTGTGCCCCCTAGTCCTACTGTCCTTTCTGAGCGGGAAGAGCCTCTCCACCTCTATCCTATCCATCCCATTCATCATCTTATATGTCTCAATGAGATCTCCCCTCATTCTTCTAAACTCCAACGAGGACAAGCCTCGTTTATTCAGCCTCTCCTCATAGCTCAACCCCCTCAAATCTGGTATCAGCCTAGTAAACCTCCTCTGCACTCCCTCCAAGGCCAAAATATCCTTGCGTAAGTGCGGCGACAAAAACTGCACACAGTACTCCAGCTGCGGCCTCACCAGTGCCCTGTACAGTTGCAGCAAGACCTCCCTACTTTTATATTCAATTCCCCTCGCTATGAAGGCCAGCATCCCATTAGCCTTCCTGACCGCCTGCTGCACCTGCAGGCTGGGTTTTTGCGACTCATGCACAAGGACTCCGAGGTCCCTCTGCACCGTCGCCTGCTGCAGTTTTTTGCCGCGTAAGTAATAGTCCTTCCTACCATTATTCCTACCAAAGTGGACCACCTCGCACTTGCCAACATTAAATTCCATTTGCCATTTCCTGGCCCATTTGCCCAGCCTATCTAGATCCTTCTGCAGACTCTCCACACCCTCCGTGCAATTTGCCGTTCCACCAATCTTGGTGTCATCAGCAAATTTCAACACCATACACTCAGTTCCCTCCTCCAGATCATCTATATAAATGGTAAATAGCTGAGGCCCCAGCACCGACCCCTGGGGCACTCCACTAGTCACCAACCGCCAATCCGAATAGCTCCCATTAACCCCCACTTTCTGCCTCCTATTTGACAACCAATCCTCTATCCACGCTAACACCCTACCCCCAACTCCATGCCCCCTGACCTTATGCAATAACCTCTTGTAAGGTACCTTGTCAAACGCCTTCTGAAAATTAAGAAAGACCACATCCACCGGCTCTCCTCTATCCACCGCCCTAGACACATCCTCATAGAACTCCAATAAATTTGTCAGACACGACTTCCCCTTAACGAAACCGTGCTGCGTCTGCTCTATCAAGCAATTCCCCTCAAGATGCCTCGCTATTTCCTCCTTGATGACGGATTCTAACATTTTACCTACAACAGACGTTAAACTAACCGGCCTATAATTCCCTGCCTTTTGCCTGGCACCCTTCTTAAACAACAACGTAACATTACCCGTTTTCCAATCTTCCGGCACTTCCCCGGAATCCAGCGACGTTTGGAAAATAACCACCAAGGCATCCACTATCACCTCCGCCATTTCTTTCAGAACCCTCAGATGCATTCCATCCGGTCCTGGGGACTTGTCCACAATCAGTCCCTCCAGTCTGTCGAGCACCGCCTCTCTAGTAACAATAATGTCATTGAGACCCTCCAGTCCTACCACCTTTCCATCTCTAACACCCGGCAAATTATTCACGTCCTCCTCCGTGAAGACAGAAACAAAGAAGTTATTCAAGACCTCAGCCATATCCCCATCCCTTACCACTAAGTCCCCCTTCTCATCCTCTAAGGGTCCAACGTTCACCCTAGCCAGCCTCTTCCTTTTTATATATTTATAAAAACTCTTGCTATCCTTTTTTATATTAAGCACTAGCCCAGCTTCATAGTTTCTCCTACCCTTCTTTATCAACTTCTTTGTCAATCTTTGTTGACATTTAAACTTCTCCCAATCCTCTTCTCACCCACTACTCTTAGCTACTCTAAACGCCTCCGCTTTTAATTTAACACTTTCCTTCACCTCCTTCGTTATCCACGGCTTATTACCTCTCTTCCTACTGTCCTTTTTAACCATCGGAATAAATTTCTGCTGAGCACCAAGAAAGATCTCCTTAAAGATCCTCCACTGCTCCTCAGCAGACCCTCCCTCCAACGCGCTCCCCCAGTCCACATTCACCAATTCTTCCCTCATCCTACCGTACTCCCCTCTATTCAAACAAAGGACGCATGTCCGGGAACCCACTTTCTCCTCCTCCATCTGCACCAGAAACTCCACCATACAATGATCACTCTCCCCAAGAGGATCCTTCACCACAAGGTCCCTAATTCTACCCGCCTCATTACATAACACCAGATCCAAGATAGCTCGCTCCCTCGTCGGCTCCAACACACACTGTTCAAGGAAACTATCCCAGCAGCATTCCAAGAACTCCTCCTCGAGCCCACCGCATCCAACATGGGTTGACCAATCAATATGTAGATTGAAATCCCCCATAATTATCGCCGTTCCATTCCTGCATGCCGCACTTATTTGCACGTTAACAGCCCGCCCCATCTCCAGATCATTATTCGGGGACCTATAGATGACACCCACTAGCGTCTTCCTCCCTTTGCTGTTCCTAATCTCCACCCACAACGATTCCACTTTCTGCTCTTTGGTTCCTATATCATCCCTTGCTACCACCCTGATGCTATCCTTAATCAGCAGAGCCAAGCCCCCCCCCCTTTTTCCTCCCGCCTATCCTTCCTAAACACTTGATACCCCTGGACATTCAGCTCCCAGTCCCTGTCACCTTGCAGCCACGTCTCTGTAATGGCCACCAGATCATATCCATTTGTGCTGATCTGCGCCACCAGCTCATCCACTTTATTCCGAATGCTTCGTGCATTCAGATAAAGTGCCTTCATCCCAGCCTTCACCTGGACCCTATTTGCCAGAACGCCACCAACCATACTCACGCCCCCTACTCCCTTTATTATTGGGACATCCTCGGCCTCTTCCCTTACCTGTACCCTCTCCTTAACTTTAGACCCCGTAATGTCACCTACCCTCGCACCCTCCCCCCCCAATTAGTTTAAAGCCCTGTCTACAGTCCTATATACACGATTCACCAGGACTCTGGTCCCAGCATGGTTCAGACCAACCCCATCCCACCTGAACAGGTCCCACCTACCCCAATACTGATGCCAATGCCCCATAAATTCAAACCCATTCCTCCCACACCAATCCCTGAGCCACCCATTCACTTCCTTAATCTTATCAACCCTACGCCCGTCTGCACTCGGTTCAGGCAGTAGCCCAGAGATAACCACCTTGTCAGTTCTACTTTTTAATTCCATTCCCAGCTTTTCAAACTCCCTCCCCAGATCCTCAGTTCGCATTTTGCCTACGTCGTTGGCACCCACATGTACCACAACGACCGGTTTCTCACCCTCCCACTCCAGGTTCCTCTGCAGCCCAGATGTGACATCCCGGACCCGAGCACCAGGCAGACAACACACTCTTCTGTGCACTTTGTCATTGTGACAAAGGACAGTGTCAATACCCTTAACCCCACTATCCCCAATTACTACTATGTTCCTTTTCACCTTCTCTTTGCCTAAGTCCTGTGTCTGCATCACTGTACTATGTGCAGTTTGCTCACCAACCTCACCTCCCTCGTTCTCGTCCAGACTGGAAGCAAGAACCTCAAACCTGTTATGCAGATTGAGAGGCTGAGGCATCCGCTCTCCACCCTCCTTCCTCCGCTCCCCACCCACTGGTCACATCTTTTTCCTTCTGAGGAAATTCAAGGTTTTTTTTCTGTTTTTGGTTGGTGGTGGTGTTTAGTTTAGAAAGGAGTGGACATCAGACTGAAAGCAGTCTCTCTCTCTCTCTCTCTCTCTCCCTGGGTTTTAGACGTTCTGCTGGTTAGCTAAAACCAAAATCTGTTGCTTTCCTGCAGTAGGAAGTCTGCTGTTGGTGGCTTGACCAGAGTCCCTCCCTAGTGTCCTGAGAAGCTGTTCTGACTTCAAACTGTTCTGAGTGCATCAAGAGAACTGTAGCATTCATCCAAAGGACTCAGTCCCAGTATTTCATGAGCATCAGCCTTTACTGTGTTAAACATGAGGAAGGGTTTTGTTATGGGTTCGGTTTGATTGGAACATCTTAGCTATATTTGTTAAGGGTTATACATTATTGTGGTTGTTTTGTTTGTAATTGGTTGCTATTGCTAATATTCTTACCATACATGTTAATTATATTCTTAAATAAAGTTTGTTTGATAAAAGCTCCCTAATGGCTCATTTGAATCATATCTGAGGCAAAACATACCTTAGCCAAATTCAGATGCGAAACTTATGATCCAGACAGGCTCCATAAAACACTTTGGAGTTTCTGACCTGAACCATAATATCCAATTGTCATTGACCAAATGGCGGTGAGCTGCCTGATTGAACCATTGCAATTCATGTGGTGTAGGCACATCCACAGTGCTTTTAAGGAGGGAGTTACAGGATTTTGATCAAGTGACAATAAAGGAACAGTGAGTGATTTGGAGAGGAACTTCCAGGTGATGGTCCACTGCGCTTGTCCTTTTACTTAGTAGTGGTCATGGGTTTGGAATGTGCTGTCTAAGGAGACTCTGTGAGTTCCTGCAGAGCATCTTGTAGATGGTAAACATTGCTGCTACTCTGCATTGAAGGGGAAGGAGTGAATGTTGTGGATGGGATGCTACTCAAGTGGGTTGCTTTGTCCGGGATGGTGTCAAGTTTCTTGAGTGTTGTTGGAACCGTACTCGTCTAGGCAAGTGAAGAGTATTCCATCATACTCCTGACTTGTGCTTTGCAGATAGTGGACAAACTTTTGGGGAGTCAGGTAATGAATTACTCACCAAAGAACCCCTAGCCTCTGGCCTGCTGTTGTAACTATAGTGTTCATATGGTTAGTCCAGTTCAATTTCTGGTCAATGGTAACCTCCAAGATGTTGTAGGTTCAGAGATGGTAATGCCATTGAATGTCAAGGCATGATGGTTAGATTCTGTCTTGCTTGAGATGTGGCGATGTCGGCATTGGACTGGGACATTGTTTGGAATGGTCATTGCCTGGTACCTGTGTGGTTTGAATATTAATATCACTTGTCAGCCCAGGTCTGGATATTGTCCAGGTAATGCAGCACTTGGACATGGACTGCTTCAATATCTGAGGAGTCACAAATAATGCTGAAGACTGTGCAACCATCAATGAACATTCCCACCTTATGTTCCAGCGGAGGTCATTGATGAAGAAGATGGTTGGCCCTAGGATACTGAGGAATTCCTGCAACAATGTCCTGGCACTGAAATGATTTGCCTCCAACAACCACATCCATATCTCATTGTCTAGATCCGACTCCACAGGGTAGAGAACTCTCCATCGAATTCCCATTAACTTTATTTTTTCCAGAGTCCTTTGCTCCCATACTCAGTCAAATGCTGCCTTGATGTTAAGGACAGTCCCTTTCACCTTATGTTTTAAGTTCACTCTTTGAACATGTTTGAACCAATAAGGTCAGGAACCAAGTGGCCCTAGTGGAATCCAAACTGAGTGTCAGTAAGCAGATTATTGCTGAGTAAGTGCCACTTAAAAGCACAGTCAACAGCACTTTGCTGATGATTAAGATGAGGCTGATGATGCAGTATGGGCTGGATTGGATTTGCCTTACCTTTTGTGGAGTGGATATGTCTGGGAAACTATCTATGTTGTCGGATAGCTGCCAGTGTGTACTGGAAAAGCTTGGCTAGGAGCCTGGCTAATTCTGGAACATAATTTTTCAATACTAATGCCGGAATATTTTCAGGGCCCATAGCCTTTGCAGCTGTTACTTCATATCAATGGAGTGAATCCAATAGGCTGAAGACTGGCACCTGTGATGCTGGGGACGTCAGGAGGAAGTCAAGATGGATCATCACTCGGCACTTCTGGCTGACAACAGTTGTAAATGCTTGGGCCTTATTTTTTGCACTGACTTGCTGCATGAACTTCCCTATCATTGATGTTGGGAATATTTGTGCAGCCCTTCCTCCTGTTAATTGTTTAATTATCCACTGTCAACGTATCAGCAAGTGCATACTTTGGCAATTACATTGTTAAACTAATTGTCTTAGTAAAGGCAGGTGATGATTAGTGGCTCAGTTCCAAAGGAGTATAAATGGACGAGTGAGAACAGTTGGTATGGGGAAGTTAAAGGAGTTTGTATTGCTATTGAGCTATATTAGGAAAAAAAAACTTGTTGAAGATAAAGATGTTTTTTTCATCATTGGCTAGTATTCAATTTAACATGGTAGCACAGGATGAACATTAAGCCTTGGTGATTGGTTACTGTGAAAAATACTGTTTGTCTTCACTCTCTAAAGGAAACAAAGTAAATTGCAGTGATAAATGTGAGTTCCAGGGTGGCAAAAGGAAGACGTAAAATGTCAAACTTTGATTATCCAAATTCACTCTTGGAAAATTAACCTAGGTTCTGATGTTAACAATGAAGAGTTGGCCCAATGCACCACTTCAATGGAGCTCAGTACAAGGCTGTGTGTTTGGGAGTGGGTATGATTATAAGTTGAGCCTTGAGCAATGGGAAGCTGAAGTTGAGATATGGAAATGGGTTACTTCATTACCCAGAAAGAAGCAAAGCATAGCATTGACTTCATTGAACATAAGAACTAGGAGCCATCTGGTCCCTTGAGCCTGCTCTGTCATTCAATAAGATCATGGCTAATCTTTTTTGTGGACTCGGTTCACCTGCTGACCATAACCTTTACTCATTTACTGTTCAAAAATTTATCTAGCCTTGCCTTAAACATTCAATGAGGTAGCCCCAACTGCATCAATGAACAGGGAATTCCACAGAATCACAACCCTTTTGCGTGAAGAAGTTCCTCCTCAACTCAGTCCTAAATCTGCTTCCCCCTTATTTTGAGTCCATGTCCTCTAGTTTTAGTTTCACCTGCCAGTGGAAACAACCTCTCTGCTTCTATCTTATCTATTCCATTCATAACCTTGTGTTTCTATAAGATCTCCTCTCATCCTTCTGAATTCTGATGAGTATTGTCCCAGTCTACTGAGTCTCTCCTCATCAGCCAATCCTCTCAACTGCGGAATCAACCTAGTGAATCTCCTCTGCACCCCCTCCAGTGCCTGTATATCCTTTCCCAAGCAAGGAGACCAAAACTGTACACAGTACTCCAGGTGTGACCTCACCAGCACCTCATACAGTTGCAACATAATCTCGCTGTTTTTAAACTCCATCCCTCTAGCAATGAAATCAAACCGCAGAGAGTAAAATGTTTGCAAAGTGAAATGTGAATGATTTAGATTGTGAAGATGGACTGGACCTCCTGTTACAGTTTTTGAATAAATTCAGCAAAAAGGATGATTTATTGGAAGCATATGAAGCTTGGTCAGATTTAAGAAAACAAATATTTGGATGAATATATCATGGGCTTTGAGAAATGGAAAAGAGACTGAAGAAATTTGAGCTTGACATCCCGAAATCTGTATACACATTTCGATTACTTGACTATGCACACATTTCTCATGGCAATAGATTTTAGTATTGAATTGGGGGGGCGGGGTTCAGTTTCAAAGTAAAGACTTTCTTTTAGACCAAATGGCTGTTGTCCCAAAAATGTTCTGGGAAGATAGTCATTCAGCTATTTTCTTATTGGATACAGGCACATTTATGATAAAGCAAAAGATGGAAGGTTCAGTGGTGGCCAAGATTTGAGAGTGACAAAATCTTAGATGCAGATTCCAGTACAAAGATGGGATTATTCATAGAAAGTCTAAAGATTGCCATATTTCCATTAGTTTGAGAGTTGAGACAAAAAGGAGGTCTGCTTAAACCTGAGAAATATACAGGGAATGTTATTGGTATGTTTCCAAGTATCACTATGCAATGTGTTGCCTACAGCGAAACAATCAAGTTTTTGAAATAATGCATGAAGCAGAGAATACAGAGGCTGAAAATTATGGGGATTGCCATGAATGAATTGTGTTGGTCACTGAGAGTTTGAATACAGCGATGAATATTTTGATGGCTAAGTCATTCAACTGTGCAGTTCTAGATAATGATTGTACTTCCACAGTGTTTGAGGAGACTGGCTTAATTGCTATCTGGAGTTTCTTGATGAAGCAGAGCAGCAGAAGGTCAAGGAGTATGAAAGTTCTACATGCTTCATGTTTGGAGATGACAACAAAGTAACATCTCCTAAAAGACAAGTGCTCCCTTGCAGGATAACTGGTATCAGCTTTTCGATCTGATCAGTAGGTCTTCAATGAAGAAAGTACAGATGACACTAGATATGAAAAATGACAGAACATAGAACATAGAACACTACAGCACAAACAGGCCCTTCGACCCACAAGTTGCGCCGATCACATCAACACCTACTAATCCATAGACCTCAGGACGATTGTGTTCGAGAAGAATGTGGATTTACATTTATTAGGTTGGCCCATTACTGCCTGCCATTAAGGAAGGCAGAGATTTCTCAAAGAATTCATGAAGTCTTGTTAATCTCTGTGAATTAGAATTTGGTAGACAAAAAGTAGATCATTTGGAAGCTGCATAGACTGCACATTGGGGTCACAAAACTGAAGGCTTTACTGTGAGATGCTGGGTCTCTTGATAAAGAATGAGCTGACCTTTTTGAGTAAATCATAGCTTAGTATGAAATTTATACATAATATCAGAAGAAACCACCAAGTCCTGTTCTGAGGTTACCAGTAGCCAGGCAATTTAATGATGCTATGCCAAAGGACTTAAGTATGGGACAAAGATAGGGTCATTTTTCCACTGCACTTTACAGATATGGTGACCAGATTTAGCGTATCCACTGTAATAGAACACTACAGCACATAGAAGGTAAGGACAAACAGACCATTGTGAATGAAGTTATAGAAATGAGTGAGAACAGAATAAAGGACACCAGCCAAATATCTGACAAAATATGGTGGGAAATCTGCGAATGAGGAACTTTGAGACATACGTGAAAATCTGAACATCAGAGTCCTGCATACTGCAGCTGGGGACCCATTCATTGATGGCCTGTGCAAGAGAAATCATCAGATACTTCCTTCCGGACTCAGCTATCTTGGTCATTGGTGATACTTCAACTTACTCATGGTGATGGACACTTAAGTCTCTCACCCAGAGTACATTCTGTGCTAATGCCAACCTCAGTGCTTCTTCCAACTGGTGTTCAACAAGGAGCAATAATGATTCATCAACTGAGGAAGGGATGGGTGGGCATGAAGTGGTCAGCAGCAGGTAGTTCCCCTACCACATTTGACCTGATGCCATGAGACATTAACACTACCACCCTATCTCTTTCTGTCAAGGCACTGAAGTGGCAGTCGGCAATATGTGCCTCCAGTCTTGTACTAAGCTGGTAAGAGAAACTAATCTAAGAAACAGGTTCCACACATTAAATTATTTTATTCTTTGAATAAATATCAAACCCAAAGATTTGGTCCTGAAAACAGAATTCAACAAAAAAAATCCTTGTTTGCTGATGGCATGGGCATGGCCATATGGATCCAAGTTTTTATGTGGCATTCAATTGAAGTCTAAAACAGAAATTTTAATGGGTCTATTAAAGGTTAGGTTCTGCTATTATTGGCTACGTTCCGTTCAAACTGAAGAGAGTGCTCCTTATTATTTAAGATTATTCAAAAGGTGTTTTATCATTTCTATTTATTCTCTTTCTCCTCACCCCTCATGAAGACACTGAGTCATGTTCGGATAGAGTTCCAAAGTTGTTAACAGCTGTCTGGCACTTCATCTGGCTGACTAGTCTTCATGTTTGTAACCAGACAGACAGTGACAGCAGGTAGTGGTGATGGGAGGGAGTGAGTGAGGCAGTAAGTTCACAGCTTAGGCTGAACTTCATCCAAAAACCACATACACCTACTTTCCAGCAGAGGCCATAAGGAAAAGTAAGTCTGGTTACTTCTCCCCCACCCCCTGACACCCAACGTGGCGCCTCAGATGAGACCAGTGAAGATTGAATCTCAGGCTTCTGTGGTTGGATAGCTCATTGTTATACTGTCCAATACATTTACCCAACTAAACCATCAGTAGACTGCCAAATCAGTCGGTTTTCAGGTTTTTCTGCAACACATTCTGTTAGTTCTCAGGAGCCAGACCACAACGATTGTCCAATACTCTATCATTTTTGAATCTAGTGCATTGGCAACTAGAAAGCTGGAATATTAAGTCTCAAGGCTACCTTTCACTTCAATCTATCTACTATGCTTGACCAAGTTTTGCCAACATCCAACCACTGAAAGAGTTATCAACGTTTCCTTCAAAGCGAAGTTCACAATGTTTTCCTCTTAAATGCTTGGCTTCCCAGAACTGTGACCACCTTCTGTAACTGTTGGATCACGCTGTTCAGCAGGAAAGGAATAGATGAAGTAGTTAAAATGGACTGGCTCCATTTTGTGCTCTGTTCCTGTCATCTATTAACGTCATTGGTTTCAGCAGCCGATGAAGATCGTCACTGACTCCAGTAGTACCCTCATTAAAAAATGTAAATTGGTGTTCCAAGACATACTTGGAACTCTGACAAAATTTTAAAACAACTCTAAATACTGCACCCAGTTAAGCGAAGCTGTTTAGAAGCCTTGAAAGGCAAAAAAACTTTTCTCAGTTACCATCTCAAGCAGCAAGAGTGTTTCTCCTGATCCAACAAGGGATGCCCAAGTCTCTGCTTGCTATTAGCATACCTCCCATGCTAACCTTGCTACCAGTAGTCATCTCTTGATATCCTTTGAGCCTTGATGGCCAGTTGTTTCTTTGTACAGGTTACATCCAAGCACCTAACCTGCAACAACAACTACATTTGCAAAACAGTTTTAACATAGCCACACTTTCCAAGATGCTTCAAGGCAGCAGTACCACACAAAATGTGACACCCTTGAGGAGCTATCGGGAAAAGTGAACAAATCTTTGGTCAAGCTGTTAGACTTAAGGAGCTTCTTGAGAGGTGGAAAGAAGAAAATTTTAGGGAATGAATTCCAGAGCTTAAACTTTTAGGGATTGAAGACAGAGCACTGATGGCAGCTTGAAAGCAAAAGAGATGGGAAGAAGTCAGAATTGCAGGAGTGTGGAGATCTTGGTGAGTTTTAGGGCTAGAGGAGGTTACAGGGGCTTGAAGAAGCAAGGCTATTGAGAAATTCAAACACAATGTGAATTTTAAAATTTGAGGTATTTTTGGGCCAGGAATGCAAAGTCTCCAGCAGCCAACAGTTAAAATTAACCTCAGGTAGAACTTGTCAGTTCAGAGAACATGGATTAAACAAATTAATGTTGTGAAGGGGAACAGGACTTTGAAACTAATTTGAGGAAGATGTAAGGATCGTAGGGCTAAATAGGCATCCTGTCGAGCAGGCAATCACACAATGTGCAAGATATTAATCATATGTAGTTAACCCTTCCCTTTACTTCCATAATGGAGGATTTGGTTTAATGTTGAATGCCTTTACCAAAAGTGGACACTGCAAAAAAAAATTCTGGTTGCAGATTAGTTCATCAGAAACAATGATAAGATGGAAGTCACAACAAACCAGCTGTGATGAGCTGTGGACCACAAGATCCATAAGGTATCATTGACTGGTCTCCCTTAGGATCTCATTGAGAATGAGCTCCCCTGGTATTGACCTGTCCAGCTGGAACTCATTACCTGAGCCTTTTATAAGACAGACCCAGGACTGAGCTTGCTGAACTGTAGTCCCAGGCAGGGATTAGTGTGTGTATACCATGGTAGTGGTTTTATTTTGCATTCTGTAATAAACAATGTTCTTTTCCAGATGGGGTTCCTGAATCATTACACCAACAAATTAATTTATTTCTTATCAGAGATTCATGAAATCAGGATTGAGAATTTTTCATTAGATACAGTGGAGTTTCCACTGTGATCAAGTAATACAATTAGAATAATGGTGTTCCAGTGTTCTCGACAGAGCAGTTTGAGAATGCAAACCTCAGGCACTTTACTGTGAAAATGGGGCATTGGGCCAATGCATGAAATATCATGTTGGCAGTATTGATGCCTGAAACCAGATTTGCTTGATTTTTTTTATGGAATCTGTCAGCACATTGTCAAGTTTCTATGTTTGGGGCTGTGCGATCTCCAAAGGGGAGGATGGGGACAGAGAGACTATGCTATATTAAAAAAAACTGAAGCTGTTATTATATTTTGAGGGAGGCTATGTCAGGACATTCAAAGAAGACAGCTGATGTGCCAGGCTGTCATAAGATTGTGTTTTAGCTCGAATCAAATGTTAACCCCTCTCATCAGTGAAAATGTTGTACGTCCTACCATTTGAAAACTCTAGCTCCCACTTCCAATGGCATTCCCAGTCACTGTAATTGTAACGGATCTCATTAAAAGAGGGTGAGACTTACTGAATGTTCAAAGTTTTGGCCTAATGGGATCCTCACCCTGTCTCCTGCCCATTAGCAAAGCCACCACTAGAAGAACAGCCTGGTCACGAGGCCAAATTAAATCTTTAAAAATGATTCCTTTCTAAAATACCTAAAGAGTCAAGAGGAATAGAAATTCCCCCTCCCATGCCCTAGTTTCCTCCAATCCCCCACAAAACCATCCCCCAAGCACCATGCACCCTCCCCCCCCCCACCGCCCACCACCCCCCCAAACAACCACCAATCACCATGAAACCTTTCCCCTACAATCGTGGAAACTCCACCATCCACCCCAATCACAGTGGAACCCACATCTGTACCATTCCCCTCATTATTGTAGAACAGCTCCCCCCCCACCCCCCAACCCCTAGCCCATCTATGATTACTCATATGCTACGGAAAGCCTGTACTTTCTTTTTTTTGGTAATGTCCCTTTAAGTCCAAAGGTCTGGGGAGTATTCTGAAAAGGAGTTCATTGGTTTCCTGATTATGACATCATGGGTTTACAAGAAATGCCTATGTTACCTGAGATTGCTCTGGAAATGAACAACCAAGGAGCAAATGGTAAATATGTGGCTAATTGCAGTGGATTTGGGCAATCTGTCCTTTCCGTTTGCTAGTTCAGAACATATTGAGAATTGGCTAGCGATTGGGAGCCAGCAGTGCGGGGCTACTGTGCATGTGCTGATTTCTGTGTTGACAGATCAGTGCATGTGCAGTGGCCCACTCAGCACTATATTGCCAGCCTCTCCAGCGGGAGCAGGCCCCAACCACCACTTTTCAACATAATTCATGCTCGGGCATTCTGTGATGCACAGAGTGTGGGAGATTCATTTTGAAAATCCCACTTAAAAAAGCAGCAGGATTTACCCCAGTTCTTACACAATTTTTTTAGGGAGAATCCCATCCGAGAGATCTTGTCCATCAGATTTCTTTCTGTTGGTTTCATGGGGATTCCTTTCTTTGAAAAGTTATCAGGATGGTTAACACATGTGCAGCCCTCTCTCACTACCCCCACCCACCTTACTGTGAAACATTCCCCTATACCCCCACCACCCAATCACAATGGAATCCCCTATACCACACACCTGATCACCATGAAACTCTCCTCTACACACCCACCACCTATCACTTTCAACCTCTGCTTCCACTGAAAGCAGGGATCATTCCCACCAATCAGTGACTTGACCCTGACCCTAAATTTATATTCATGCTAATTCTTCAGGTCATGAATCTGGCTGCACGCTTTAATGCCAGCCAGATTTATTTGAATAAGATCCTATCATTTAGATTGGCAGGGCGTCCACATCCCTGACTTCCTGGATGATATGACTTATTATTATTTTCATGTCCTTAACTTCCATTTCACCTATTATAATTACCTGTATAGTATCTGCCACCTCCTTGATGCAAAGTTCTCATTTAACACAGGGGTGGCACAGTGGTTAGCACTGCTGCCTCACACTGGGGCAACACAGTGGCACAGTGATTAGCACTGCTGCCTCACAGCGCCAGGGACCCAGGTTCAATTCCGGTCTCGGGTCACTATCTGTGCGGAGTTTGCACCTCCTCCCCCATGTCCTCATGGATTTCCTTTGGGTGCTCCAGTTTCCTCCCATAGTCCAAAGATGTATGCATTAGGTTGGTGGCCATGCTACATTGACCCTAGTCTCAGGAATTAGCAGGATAAATATGTGGGCTTACAGGAATAAGGTCTGGGTGGGATTGTGGTTGGTGCAGACACGATGGGCTGAATGGCCTCCTTCGGCACGTAGGTATTCTATGATTCTAATACCTTTAGGCATAGCCTCTGTGTCCAGATTTTGTGCTCAAGCTCTAGAGTGGGACTTGAACCAGAGATCGTAGGTAAGTCAGTGACCAGCTGAGCCACAGTGACGACTGCTAACGGGTCCAACTTTTTCCCCAGCTAATCGTTTATACTTGATACGTTTGTGTAATGTTTTGGAGTTGGATTTAATATCACTGACTAGTCTCTTCTTGTAAGCTTTCTTTGCCTCCCACAATCAATTTTTTGTCAATTCTCCCATGTATTTTCCAATATCTTCCTGCTTATTAACTGCATCTTCCTCCCAACATTTATCGGAAGCCCCCTCTCTCCCCACTCTTATTTTAATTTCTACTTCCTTTATCATCCAGGGCATATGCCTAGTTTATAGTGAACTGTCTCTTCTCTGAATGCCTTCCATTCCATTATTATTTCTTGACCCTGCAAAAGATTGGAGACAAAATCAGTGTGAAAGATCTCTAGATATTCAGCTAAATTAACGAAAAACTGAATTAACTCCTTGTCAAGGGCCCAACAAAATATCAACCTGATGTTCCAGGCAAGAATTGTAGGTATTGCAAAGTGACCAAAGAAAGGATGAAAAAACACTTTTTATGTCCCTCTGCTGTTGTAATACATTTATCTTTTTATGCTGATTTCCTGTTATTTGTCAATCTTTAAATCAGCTTTTCAACTTGCCTGCCAGTGGAAAGTACGTAACTATGTTTTATATATTTAATGGTCTTACCAGCAAAACTATGTTTGAAGATTTGCCAGTGGGAGGGGTAACATGTTTAGCAAGCTATCACATGAATGCAGGTCAGTTCGTGTTGGTCATCAAAGGGAATCCAATCCTTGGCTACAGTTACTCACATTTTTATATCAACCACAAGACTGCCAAGGGACTCCTTGTCAACCAACAATATGTTGCCTTAAGGGACGAATTACACAGATGGGATGTCTGCTGTTCGTGCAACCATCAGAAAAACTCATGGATAAATGTCTTTGTATTTTTTGGGTTTCAAAAGCCTTTGTTTAGTTAATCCATACTCTGAGGACCAACACAGTCAAAAATGGGTGAATCATCTAGTCATTCATCTTATTGCGGTACGTGAGATGAGTTTGGATGTATTGGTTGCCACATAATCCTGCATTTCAAAAGTATCTAATCCACAGTAAAGCACTTTGGATATTGTGGAATCATGAATACAACTTATTTTTATCTCCTTTCTGAGAAAATAGTTTTAAACATTGTATTGTTGATTCCTGAAGACCAGGGATGTAGTGCCAAATTTTGAGGTGCCTGAGCTCTAAGAAAAGGTGTTGATCATATGGAATATGGCATTCTTTTCCAATGTATTAATCATTTGAGTCCCCAGATTGTATAAAACATTGCTTTTTAACTGAGAAATATTAGTGCATCACTGCTACCACTCTCTTTCTCACTCTTCCCTCCACTAACCCCAGCCCTCTCCCTAAGTCCCAAACTGCTACAAAACCCCCAACCTCCCCAGCAGCAATGCAGCATTGAGTGCACTAATCTGGGCAGACTGGCTTTCAAAAAAACAGAAATCAGCCTGAAAGTTCAATTTTTTTTGCTTTAAATTTTAAAAATCTTACATTTTCTTTCTGTTGTTTTGTCTTTCTTTCTCTCTTTTTGCATCCAATCTTTTTCTCCTTTTTACTTTCTTGACATTGAATCACCTCTTCATTCTCCTTTGTTTATTTCCTAACCCTTAAATTTCATTGGCTAAGCAGATATCCTGTTATCTTTGCAACCCTTTTGACTCAGATCCCAGGGCAGTGATTCTCCCAAATAAGATCCAAGCGTCGAATTGGCAGGAAAACTGGAGTAAACCACGTTTTTTTTCAGTGCGACTTCAGACAAGAATCTCTCACACAATGTGCAATGCAGAGGTCACAATCATGAATATCATTAAAAGCTCAGGGGGAACAGGGCTTATTCACGCCAGGGTCTGACAGTTCTGGAACTCTGCACATACGCGGTGGCCCTGATCTGTCAGACTGCAGTTTGCTGCCCAGCCCGGGATTCTGTCAGTGCTGCCCCTTCACTCCCCCGCCGACAGCCTAATCACAGTGTCCCTTCAATTCACAGGCCATCCCCGAAACCCCTCCCCATCCTGTCTCAGACCGCATGATCACCAACCTCCCCCTAGCAGTGATGATCCCCCCAAACCCCCGACAGAACCCTCTTCTGGAGGCAGAGCCACCACCCCGTCCCCCCAGGAGGCAGACCCCCCCCCCGACCACCACCTTCCAGCCCACCCCAATCGCCGGCCTTCTCCTGCCCCCAGTGATCGGCCCTTAGGCACAACCCTCAGTGTCCAATCAAAGAGGGCACCACCTTCCCACCGCCAACCCCCTGCAGGGCCCCAATTCCCACCTTCACTCCAGTGGGGTCGTCCTGGTAGTTCCCCGAAAGTGGGGAGCTAGTCAGAACCCTGCTGGAGTGAAATGCTCTTGACAGGGTGGGAGATGCTCATCAGATTTAAATTACACCAAAACTAGATTTAAATCACTGACCTAATGTTCCCGCTGGTTTCCAGCACAGCGCCAGATATCTGTTGCTGGAAGATGTGGGCGCAGCAGGAATGCATGCAGGAATTCCGTGAATCAGCATACAAATGATTCTCCTGGCCCACCATGCTAAAAAGGTACTGCGACGGGATGAGAGAATCGTCGCCTTTTAAAGCTTATTTATTAGTGCCAGAAGTAAGGCTTATATTAGCACTGCAATAAAGTTACTGTGAAAATCTCCTAGTCACCACACTCTGCTGCCTGTTCAGGTAGAATAAGGGACAATTTAGCATGGCCAATGTACCTAGCCAGCACATCTTTCAGATTGTGGGGGGAAACTGGAGCACCTGGAGGAAACCCACGCAGACACGGGAAAACACGCAGACTCTGCACTGACAATGACCCAAGCTGAGAATTGAACCTGGGTCCCTGGAATTGTGAGGCAGCAGTGCTAACAATAGTGCCAGCATGTTTCCCCTGTCTGCTTCCCTCACTGTACTCTTATCAGTTTGCACTTTCATTAAGTTTGTGGGCAGGAGGTGCAGGGGAGCATTAGATGCCCTGCTACAGCGTATTCTGGCGCAATACTTTTGCCTATTAAGCTACTGGAGCATGTTCATAACCAATTTAAAGAGAGGACAGTGGTTGTAATGCCTCTGAAAGGCAAAAAGAAAATCTCTACTGGCAATTAAGGTACCTAATTGTAAAGCAGTCTTATTTTAATTAGCTCTTAAAACAACAAGGCACCAGATTCTACACCATACCCAAAACTGTCGGTGAATATATATTTTGTCATTTTATGATAATTAACTTAGATGCACCATCTATATTTCAAGTGTTTGTGTGAGAAAAGCCTGCAAGTCAGGACTGAAAGGCTGTAGGCCAAGTGTCAACAGACTGTCAAATTAAGTCACCATCTAAGTTTTACAAATCTACTCTGCGCCTGCAACAAAACCTCTGCTGAAATTCACCGAAATATATAAATGACAGAACTGAAGGGCATAGCCTCAAAAGAAGGGGGAGCAGATTTGGACTGAGTTGAGGACGAACTTCTTCATCCAAAGGGTTGTGAATCTATGGAATTCCCTGTCCAGTGAAGCAGTTGAGGCTACCTCATTGAATGTTTTTAAGGCAGAGATAGCTAGATTTTTGAACAGTAAAGGAATTAAGGGTTATGGTGAGCGGGTGGGAAAGTGGAGCTAAGTCCATGAAAAGATCAGCCATGAACTTATGGCCTATCCCTGCTCTTAGTAATTATGTTCTTATTTTCTTTAGTATGTTATTTCTTCACAGTCTAATTAATTACAAGCATTTTTTAATTCCTTTCTCCGAACAAGATTTACAATATAACTTTTTAAGATTGACATTTTGACCAGATTTGTTTTCAGAGGAATGGAATACTTTTCAGATATTTTTCTTCCCTTCTCAACTCATTCCATTCTTTAGAGTTAGCTCATCCAGACTCAGTGGGGATAGTTGTCCCAGTCCTTATGGAGGCTGGGGGATGGGGAAGAAAATTTTAAAAACACCAGTAGGCAGGTAACCTGACGTGACCCAGCTTTTGTCAACCTCACTTGTGCTGGGCTGGGGTTGGGAGAGGCTGAATGTGCTGATGTCAGCAACAAGGTGACAGTTGAACCTGTAAAGAAGCTGATTAAGTGGGATTTTCCCAGTGAAATCCTGCTTTCCTGGTAGCCAATCAGTCCCATGCTGTGTTCTCATAGTGAGAGTAAGGTGAGAGCACAGCAGGAGGGCCTGTCTCAGTAAAGCTAACAAGCTTTGGAAGCTTTAATGAGTTGCATTGATCAGCTACAGAATTGCCTTGCCCAACACTGATTCTGCCAGAGAATGCTACTGATGCTTGGCAGGTAAATGCCAACTGCCGGGAACTGGTCACTTGACTAGCACTTCACCCACCCTCAGCTGCATTTCCCTGGTGCCAGCCGGTCATTACAAAGAAAGGCAGAGTCAGAGTGACACGAGTAGCTACTTCTGTGACACCATCGAGATCCTCTGCTGAGGGACTGTATATAATAAGAACATAAGAACATAAGAAATAGGAGCAGGAGCAGGCCATCTAGCCCTTCGAGCCTGCCCCGCCATTCAATAAGATCATGGCTGATCTGTCGTGGCTCAGTTCCACATTCCCGCCCTCTCCCCATAACCCTTAATCCCCTCTCTTATCAAAAACACATCAACCTGCGTCTTAAAAATATTTAGCGAGGTAGCCTCCACCACTTCAACGGGCAGAGAATTCCAGAAATTCACCACCCTTTGAGTGAAGAAGTTCCTCCTCAACTCCGTTCTAAACCGCCCCCCCTTTATCTTGAGGCTGTGCCCCCTAGTCCTACTGTCTTTTTTGAGCGGGAAGAGTCTCTCCACCTCTATCCTATCCATCCCATTCATCATCTTATACGTCTCAATGAGATCTCCCCTCATTCTTCTAAACTCTAACGAGTACAAGCCTAGTTTATTCAGCCTCTCCTCATAGCTCAACCCCCTCAACTCCGGTATCAGCCTAGTAAACTTCCTCTGCACTCCCTCCAAGGCCAAAATATCTTTGCGCAGGTGCGGCGCCCAAAACTGCACACAGTACTCCAGCTGCGGCCTCACCAATGCCCTATACAGCCGCAGCAAGACCTCCCTACTTTTATATTCAATCCCCCTCGCTATGAAGGCCAGCATCCCATTCGCCTTCCTGACCACCTGCTGCACCTGCAAGCTGGGTTTTTGCGACTCATGCACAAGGACCCCGAGGTCCCTCTGCACCGTCGCCTGCTGCAGTTTTTCGCCCCGTAAGTAATAGTCCTTCCTACCATTCTTCCTACCAAAGTGGACCACCTCACACTTGCCAACATTAAATTCCATTTGCCATTTCCTGGCCCATTCACCCAGCCTATCTAGATCCTTCTGCAGACTCTCCACACCCTCCGCACAATTTGCCGTTCCCCCAATCTTAGGGGCTTCACTAACACCAAAGGAAGCAGCAGCTGCCAAAGGCAGAGGGAATGGACACTGAGAGTCAGGTGAAATAAGGTAAAAATAAATCCTACGAGAGGGTCTGAAAGCAATGGACCAGCTCTCTCAACATTTGCAAGAACTTGAGGCTCATGGTCTGATAGCAACCTGCTGTTGACGTCTGCAGCCCCATTGTGCCAGACCACCTTCCAAATGGGATATGTGGCCACGCATTGCCAGTGTTCAACAAAATATCCGACATGAGAGCCCATCGCTCCTGTTTCCCATAACCCTGCCTCTCTAATTCTTGCCAAGTTGTTTGCTCTCTTCTCCTGTGCGGAGAGGAGGCATAGAATCATACTATCCCTACAGTGCAGAAGGTGGCCCATTGAGTCTGCACTGACCACAATCCTACCCAGGCTTATCTCCATGCATTTACTCCAGCTTGTTCCCCTTGATACGAAGGGCCAACTTTGCATGGTGAATCCACCTACCCGCACATCTTTGAACTGTGGGAGGAAACCAGAGTACCTGGAGGAAACCCAGGTAAATATGGAGAGAATATGCAAACTCCACACAGTCAGTGACCCAAGCCGGGAATCGAACCCAGGTCCCTGGCTGTGAGGCAACAGTGCTAACCACTGTTTCACCTTGCCACCCAGAGGGATGGAAGTATTAGGAGTGGCTTGCATTCAGAGGAATGAAGGTGACTGTAAGGTATAGTTGTGAGAGGACAATAAACTGAGAATGAGTGCGTGTTGGCAGCTCAGGTAGGGGTGTGAGGTTCCTGCAGGAAGATGAATGAGTGGAGCTGTAAGTGTGTTGGTCTAAGAAGTGCTGTGCAGGAAAATATTGGTCAAATCTGAGGAAGGGGATTGGCACTTATCAGCGTTATGCCACTCACACGTCATGCCCTCTTGAAGACCTTAATCCTTTTGCTCCATGGTCCTCAAGGTAGATAGGTCACGCTGCATAAGAACATAAGAACATAAGAAATAGGAGCAGGAGTAGGCCATCTAGCCCTTCGAGCCTGCCCTGCCATTCAATAAGATCATGGCTGATCTGTCGCTGCTCAGTTCCACTTTCCCGCTTTCTCCCCATAACCCTTAATCCCCTCTCTTATCAAAAACCCATCAACCCGCGTCTTAAAAATATTTAGCGAGGCAGCCTCCACCACTTCAACGGGCAGAGAATTCCAGAGATTCACCACCCTTTGAGTGAAGAAGTTCCTCCTCAACTCCGTTCTAAACCGCCCCCCTTTTATCTTGAGGCTGTGCCCCCTAGTCCTACTGTCTTTTTTGAGCGGGAAGAGTCTCTCCACCTCTATCCTATCCATCCCATTCATCATCTTATACGTCTCAATGAGATCTCCCCTCATTCTTCTAAACTCTAACGAGTACAAGCCCAGTTTATTCAGCCTCTCCTCATAGCTCAACCCCCTCAACTCTGGTATCAGCCTAGTAAACCTCCTCTGCACTCCCTCCAAGGCCAAAATATCTTTGCGCAGGTGCGGCGCCCAAAACTGCACACAGTACTCCAGCTGCGGCCTCACCAATGCCCTATACAGCTGCAGCAAGACCTCCCTACTTTTATATTCAATCCCCCTCGCTATGAAGGCCAGCATCCCATTCGCCTTCCTGACCACCTGCTGCACCTGCAAGCTGGGTTTTTGCGACTCATGCACAAGGACCCTGAGGTCCCTCTGCACCGTCGCCTGCTGCAGTTTTTCGCCCCGTAAGTAATAGTCCTTCCTACCATTCTTCCTACCAAAGTGGACCACCTCACACTTGCCAACATTAAATTCCATTTGCCATTTCCTGGCCCATTCGCCCAGCCTATCTAGATCCTTCTGCAGACTCTCCACACCCTCCGCACAATTTGCCGTTCCCCCAATCTTGGTGTCATCAGCAAATTTCGACACCCTACACTCGGTTCCCTCCTCCAGATCATAACCTTCAACTATCCATTTCATCCATGCCTGCTTGGTTGAAAAAGTTGTCTTCATCATCCTGACTTTAGGATATCTCACCTCATTGATGATTCTAACTTTCATGAGCTAGACCTCCAATTAAGAATGGGAGCCCCAAGGAAAAGCCTCCCCAGATCTCCTCACTATTCCTATAGTTGTTGCAGCCTTTAATATCCAGTTTTGGACAGAGTAAGACTCAGTTATTTGCATTGTAATTTGGTGCTTACTTAAATCTAATATATTAGAAAAATGAAACAATTTTCCAATTCAGACACACAGGGCAGAAATTTCCCCTCCTACTGCCCGCAAGTTGGGATCTTGTGCCCAGACAGTCCATACACAGGATTGCGCTCAAAATCCAGGGGGTTCTGAATAACATGATTCTCTCCAGCAAGATGGAGTTTTGCAATTTTAGACCAAGGCCACAGACGGAGTGATGCGGAACAAGCTGCAGAATCTTGGGAACGTAGTCTTAAACATTAGCATCTTATTAATGAACACTCACTCTGCATATTGAGTCCACAATGAATATTCCACTCACAGCAGCTCAACAACATAAGCATTAAGCGGGTGCCAACACCCCTGACGGGGATATCAGAGGTGAGCACTTTGGCAGCCATTTCTCTGCAGCCTGTCCAATATGCAAGGGGCACCAGGGAGAATGCTGGAACATAGATAAGTACGGCTCAGAGCCAGGGATAGGGAAATGAGCAGGTCAGAATGCCATTGGAAAATGGAAAATATTCACTCTGGTGGTTTAAAGGGGGAAGTAATGTGGGCATGGGAGAGGAAACCCTACAGTGACTTTAACTTCCACATAAAGAAATTTAAAGTTTTTAATAAAGTTAAATATTAACTTGTCTGAGTGTGAAAATTACTCAATCTAAAATATGAATGGAGATTTTTGGAAAAGTTTATAAATTTGCATAGTCAGTGACCAGATCATATAAGTAAGTACATTATGACAGATTTACATAGATAAGTTCAATATTTCATATGGACATAAAATGTACAGGGAAAAATTTGACATTATAATTTGGCATCAAGAAGTCAAGTAGTTGAGAAGAGGAAATGTTTGTATGTGTAAGATTTTTAATATGTGGTACGTAGATTTATAAAGTTACTTTTGTGGTCCCTTATTAAGTTGTTTATACCTGACCGGACTGTGCCAGAATATAATTAGTATAACTGCATACTTCTGAGTTCTTTAAACTGCTGTATTACTGTAAATGCAATAATACTTATTTAAACTAGGTTTGAAATATACCATTCTTAGTGCTTTTTTAACAGTAGTAGACTATCTGTAAACCCGTAACAAAAACAGAAAATGTTTTTTATCTGGTAACTTTAACATTTGGGGAGGCAATGGTGTAATTAGTAAGAGATTAAATTAAAAATTAATCAAAATGATGGCTTTTACTTAGGCTCGATTCTGGTCTGTTTTGAGTTTGCTGACCTCCAGGGCAACATCTGGACCAGGCCCTACTATGGACATCAGTGATTTGAAGGTTCAATCAAGGGTCTTGGTCTTGATCACTATCTTGATGACAAGTGCACGTGTATGGACCCTGGGTGATTATATAGTTTGCTTGGCTTTAGCAGAAGAAGGCCATTCGGCCCATCAAGCCTGCACCAACAGCAATCCCACCCAGGCTCTATCCCCATTACCTCATGTATTTAATCCAGCATTTCCCCTGATACTAAGGGGCAATTTAGGATTGCCAATCAACATAACCTGCACATCTTTGGACTATGGGAGGAAACCAGAGCAGTCAGAGGAAACCAACACAGACACGGGGAGAATGTACAAACTCCACACAGACAGTCACCCAAGGCCGGAATCAAACCCGGGTCCCTGGCACTGTGAGGCAGCACTGCTAACCAGTGTGCTACTACGTCGCCCTGAATCACTGAATTAACATGTGACTACTCTCACTTAAGCCAGAAAAAATTAGCATCATCATTCAACATTGAATTCCAGATTGTTATTGAATTCAAATTTCTGTCAAAGATTTGAACCCAGAGTCCCAGAATTCTGGTTCTCTGGATTACTAGTCCAGTGACAATACAATTACACTCTTGCCTCCCCATATGTTAAAGGTTCTAGATAAATATATATTGTTTTTGGATGGTTGTTTTTCAAATTCACTATGGGGGTAATTTTCCCATCCCACCTACCAGAGGAATCATTGCGGGCAGCGGTGGGGGGGGTGGGGGGGGGAGGTGCAGACCACACAAAAATCCGTTGATCCTCAGGCAGGATTTTCTGGTTTTGCAGCGAGTGACAATGGAAAATCTTTTCGGGTCCCGTCAAAGGCAATCTGAAACCAATGACCAGATTTTTATTTCTTGGGAATACAATTTTGATTTCCTGCAGTTGCAAGATTGCATTGCATTAAAAGCTGCTGCATTGCACAGTATGAACTGTGAGCCGTCAGTGATATCATTGGCTTCAGCCCAGTGTGAAGAGCACAACTGACATTAAACACTAAATCCCTGAAGGGAAGCTTGAAGCACCTGTTTTCAACTGTATTCTGCAATTCGGTATAGTGTAAGGAAAGATGTGAAAACCAGAAAAGGATGTCCCAGGTGTCTTTGTGATGATTTTAGATAAAATAAAGGTTTATTAAATAATAAAATTCTGAACAAGAAATCCAACTGGGAATTTATTGAACTAACTCAATGGCTGTACTCAGTGGGTGGAATTTACATAGAAACAAAGAAGATAGGAGCAGGAGGAAGTCATTTAGCCCTTTGAGCCTGCTCCACCTTTCATTACCACCATGGCTGATCATGCAACTCAATAGCCTAATTCTGCTTTTTCCCCAAAACCTCCGATCCATTCACTCCAAGTGCTATATCCAGCTGCATGCTGAATACTGTATGTAGTTTTGGCATTAGCTACTTGCTGAGGCGCAAATCCCACTAAATGGCCAACACATGCATCTCCCAACCCGATGCCCCCAAAAATTAGCATGTCGCGATGGGAGAATCGGGTCCTATATGTTTGGATTGCTTCTGATGTAGGGCAGAACAAATGGTTTTCCAAACAGGCTTTTCTATGGACATCGCTAACTGGGAGTTCACACAGCTTTTTCAGCTGCAGGTTGAGTTCTCAAAACAGCTGAAACAGTGAACTTGCGTAGATTGAAATTGCTCCTGATATACCATATTCTCTTTTGGTCTTCCCTTATCTGAACTAATCTCCTCAGAATCACTCTTAATTACCGTAATCTCATGAGACCACCTTTTAGAATGTATTTGTAAAGACCACACCTTACCTCCTCCTTTGAACCTCTAACATATTTACTCAAACCCTTGACATTCTATTCTCCATTGTTACCAACTTGCCTGAGGTAAACAGTGTTGCTAAGCTTATCAACATATCAAAAGCACTAGTTCCACCAACCTAGCCAAGTTGTCTCTACCACTACACAGTTTCCATTTTAAGTAGTTTTTTAAAAAGATACTATCTCCAGAACACATTGCCAATACCTGGATTTTTTTTTATTCATGTTATCATGATTTCCTGACACCAAAAAACCCAGAAATTGGGGCCACATTGACCTCAATGGCTACCTATAGAACTGCCCTCACCCTGCTCTGGAGCTACAGGTTTGGTTTGAGCCATGGTGAAGTGAAGTTGCCTCAAGACACTGATTCTGCCTGAGGTTTAGGTAGATGAAGTGATCTCTGAAGGATAAGGCCTCACGTTGAGAAGCATCCTCTGTGAAAAGCTTCTCCCTCCCTGCTGCTTTTGCATGTCATTTTGCAGCCAAAGAATAAGTGCAACTATACACTCCCCTCCATGACTGGAAGCAAATGTTTTGCTCAGACACTTTTCAAATCCACATCTCAAAGGTCCAGGACTTAATTCCTTGTCATGAGAAAAACTCCTGTCAACTCCATCAAAATAGCAGAATTTCCACGAATTCTGTAGCAGCGTAAGAGAGTGGCTAGCACACCATCTGAAATGTGAAATGTATTTGAATAATGCTGATGGAAAGAAGGTCAACTGTGTGTATTGCTGATGGTCAACAGTGTGTATTTCAGACAGGGCTATAACTGGACCTGCAAAGTGAAAATGGCACATCTGATATCAAAGCAGCATCAGATGCTGACTGACATAAGAACATAAGAACATAAGAAATAAGAGCAGGAGTAGGCCATCTAGCCCTTCGAGCCTGCCCCGCCATTCGATAAGATCATGGCTGATCTGTCGTGGCTCAGTTCCACATTCCCGCCCTCTCCCCATAACCCTTAATCCCCTCGCTTATCAAAAACCCATCAACCCGCGTCTTAAAAATATTTAGCGAGGCAGCCTCCACCACCTCAACGGGCAGAGAATTCCAGAGATTCACCACCCTTTGAGTGAAGAAGTTCCTCCTCAACTCCGTTCTAAACTGCCCCCCTTTATCTTGAGGCTGTGCCCCCTAGTCCTACTGTCCTTTCTGAGCGGGAAGAGTCTCTCCACCTCTATCCTATCCATCCCATTCATCATCTTATATGTCTCAATGAGATCTCCCCTCATTCTTCTAAACTCTAACGAGTACAAGCCTAGTTTATTCAACCTCTCCTCATAGCTCAACCCCCTCAACTCCGGAATCAGCCTAGTAAACCTCCTCTGCACTCCCTCCAAGGCCAAAATATCCTTGCGTAAGTGCAGCGACCAAAACTGCACACAGTATCCAGCTGCGGCCTCACCAATGCCCTATACAGCTGCAGCAAGACCTCCCTACTTTTGTATTCAATCCCCCTCGCTATGAAGGCCAGCATCCCATTCGCCTTCCTGACCACTTGCTGCACCTGCAGGCTGGGTTTTTGCGACTCATGCACAAGGACCCCGAGGTCCCTCTGCACCGTCGCCTGCTGCAGTTTTTTGCCACGTAAGTAATAGTCCTTCCTACCATTATTCCTACCAAAGTGGACCACCTCGCACTTGCCAACATTAAATTCCATTTGTCAGTTCCTGGCCCATTCGCCCAGCCTATCTAGATCCTTCTGCAGACTCTCCACACCCTCCGCGCAATTTGCCGTTCCACCTATCTTGGTGTCATCAGCAAATTTCGACACAATACACTCGGTTCCCTCCTCCAGATCATCTATATAAATGGTAAATAGCTGAGGCCCCAGCACCGACCCCTGGGGCACTCCACTAGTCACCAACCGCCAATCCGAATAGCACCCATTAACCCCCACTCTCTGCCGCCTATTTGACAACCATTCCTCTATCCATGCTAACACCCTACCCCCAACTCCATGCCCCCTTACCTTCTGCAATAACCTCTTGTGAGGTACCTTGTCAAACGCCTTCTGAAAAGAAGGTACATTGGTACAAGGGCCAAAAACTGATCATTTCAATCAGCTTCATAAAATGATGCTGCAGACAATCATTTTTGATTGCAAGTCCAAAATCATGCACTGCACAATGATACTCACCGTAAATGCCAACTTAATAGTTTCGTGAGTTTTAGATGGTCTTGACACTACAGACAAGGCAATCACATACTCTCTGATGTCAATTGTTCCATCTTCATTCTCATCACATTGTGATCTATCCATTCTGCATGCTTTTACATACCCACAGGATGCCCATACTATGGCGATTGGCATGGTTCATGCCATAACTCGTCAAGAACAGATCATCTGCCATTCTTTTTTCTGCCAACTCACCAAAACCAACAGTGTTACAGAACTGCACTTGTGGCTATCACCTTCTTCCTCCAATTCTCTTACCTCTTTGCAATTCAGCCATTTTGAGATTACTTCCATAATCAGTGGTTACATGACTCAATTTTTTGTGCTTGGGCCTGGAATACATGAGTAGGGATGTACTTCAGAGGCTGTATAAGGCTCTGGTCAGACCCCATTTGGAGTGTTGTGAGCAGTTTTGGGCCCCATATCTAAGGAAGGATGTGCTGGCCTTGGAAAAGGTCCAGAGGAGGTTCACATGAATGATCCCTGGAATGAAGAACTTGTCGTATGAGGAGTGGTTGAGGACTCTAGGTCTGTACTCGTTGGAGTTTAGAAGAATGAGGGGGGATCTTATTGAAACTTATAGGATACTGAAAGGCCTGGATAGAGTGGACGTGGAGGGGAGTTTTCCACTAGTAGGAAAAACTAAAACCAGAGGACACAAACTCAGACTAAAGGGGTGATCCTTTAGAACAGAGATGAGGAGGAATTTCTTCAGCCAGAAAGTGGTGAGCTTTGATGCAGAAGGCAATGGAGGCCTGGTCATTGAGTGTAAGATAGATAGGTTTTTGATTAATAAGGGGATCAGAGGTTATGGGGAAAAGGCAGGAGAATGAGGATGAGAAAAATATCAGCCATGATTGAATGATGGAACAGACGCGATAGGCCAAGTGGCCTAATTCTGCTCCTATGTCTTATAATCTTATGGTCTTGCATCATATTTGCCTCGAGAGGATTCAACAATATATTGCATCATCATTGAGTCTGATTCTGTCTTCACCCTAACACACATGACCTGGACTCACTGGGTCATGATGAGGGTGAGAGGTCATACAGAAAGTTCAGGATTGATCAGGGTTGAAACCTGGTACTTTACTGATATGTTTTGCTCAGAAACAAGTCAAGCAATATTGTTATCAATAAAGGTGGCACATATTCTGTGGAAATTTCCTCATCCCTTGTTATTTTCTTTATATAATGACCAATGCCTAATATTCATCTAACACGAAATATATTTGTGTATTAGAACTCAGTTCTAAGTTGCAATAGTTTATAGCCAAACACCACTTCCTGTAAAGAAAATACAATGCATTGTATTTTCCAGTAAATGTCCAATATATTGTTTATGTACAGTTTCCAGATGTATATCGTTCTTTAATGTAATGAGTCCACTGATATTATCTTGCTGCCATGATTCTGACTAAAAAAAAAGATTTAATCATGTTATTCCGTTATTACCAAAGGAAGAAAAATTTTGAATGTTTTGTAGGTTGTAGCAGAGCCTGAAGAATTAAATATTTTCCAACTCATGCTCTGAATGTTTGCATCAAGCATCTCTTGGTCATGTATTGCACAGTTAGAGGTAGAATAAGAAATCTCTGTATTGTCTCAGGAGAATATCCTGTAGATGCCAATGTGTCATTTTCCATTTCCCGAATGCAGGAGTCATCCCTTCTTTTCTTTCACAATCCTTCTTGCTGTGTTTATACTTCACATCACCCGAGCATGACCACATACATCGTTTGAGCTTTGTTCTGAGGAGATTATTTAATTACCTAATACCACTGAAGGACATTGTTACAGTGTGTGTGTCTCTCTCTCATATGCATTCACAGAGGTGATGTCTGACAGCAAACTTTATACTTGCTGCAGGCTGCTATAGATTTCAGTTATCTGAGAGTTAAGCATGAATGTAGAATAAATGGTGTTTCAGACTGACACTGTTTTACAACCATTTTTTGTTTCCCTGATATTGAATTTACCGGAAAGGGATTGGAGAATGTTGGAAATGGTGTCAGCAATGGATGGATAATTTCCCTGCAGTCACAAGACTTCCTATGCAATGAGCTGCTTCCAGTTTAAAGCCACTGCACGTCTCTCCTCAGTCTGATGCAACATTACAGCCTGTGCTGCAATGCTTTATGAATTACAAGGATATACTAGTTAGATGTCTACTATCAATTAGATCAGTTATTGCTTTTTTAAAATATATTTGGGATTTTTATTTTTCAAACGTATAGACACATCTGTTAAAGGGCCGGAAGCTTCGTCTCGATTTTGGTAAGAGCCATGGACAGGGTTGGTAATTTTGTAGTCATCTCAATATACTTCTGACAATGTTTTCCCATCCTTCCTCTCATGTGGAGACATTTTCTCCAATAATGTATTGCATTAAAAGATCTTGAGATGGATTTCATCTTTACGATTCACAGATGATCTTCATGTAGCTCAGTTAAAGCAGCACCACACAGAAGGATTCCGTGTTCAACTGTGGAAGGGTTTCAAATTCCCTTCTTCTAAGAGCTCATTTGGCCATCCTTTCAAGGTACACCTGATGAATTTGGAAAGTATCTTTGTGCATTTGATTGTGAATTTCTTCCCTAATGAGCAGTAAAACATCAACATATTTGATTCACACATTACCGGATCTGCGTACATATTGGGCAGCTCTGACAAGCAAGCCCGGTTGGAGTTTTCTTTTGAAATCCGGTACTTAATGATACCTTCAAATCATGCAGGGCACATTGTCCATCTTTGTATTCGCTCAGCCAGAACTAGTGGTCACTCCTTGTGTTGACCTAGCAAAGCAGTTAATGGATTATTACTTGTAATGAGTGTGAACTTGCTTTTTGTTTGCATGCATGTAAAGACTTTTCAATACAAATACAAAGGCCAAAGCTTCACGTTCTATCTGAGAATATTTACACTCAGTCTTTGAAAATGCTCTTAGAGTCATAGAATCCTACAGTGCAGAAGGAGGCCATTTGGCCCATCAAGTCTGTACCAACCACTATCCCACCTAAGCCCTATACCCATAACCCCATGCATTTACCCTGGCTTGTACCTCTGACACTGAGGGGCAATTTAGCATGGCCAATGCATCTGACCAGCACGTCTTTGAATTGTGGGAGGAAACCAGAGCACCCAGAGGAAACCCACACCAACACACAGAGAATGTGCAAACTCTTCGCAGATAGTGATCCAAGCCGGGAATCAAACCTTGGTCCTGGGCGCTGTGAGGCAGCAATGTGAACCACCGTGCCACCGTTGATGCAAGCTCTATTAGCTTTTCACCTCCATTAGGAAATATGTGAAAGAGCTGATCCTACTACAATAGGACTTGCATCAGCATCCATTGTTATCGACAATTCTGAATTAAAATGTGTCTAAAATCCTCTCTCAGTAATCGGTTTAATCATAGAAATGCATCATCTGCTTCTTGTTGCCATTACTACTTCCAAGCCTTTTCTCGGAGTGAAGTCATTGGCGCAATTTTGAATGCTAGATCCAGTACATATTTTCGATAATATTTAATCATACTCAGATATGACCTTAGCTAAGAGACATCTATAGGTCTAGGCATATTTTCAATTTTCTGTGCCTTCCTTCTCTTCTGTATTGTGTTAAATTCCTTCTTAGAACACGTACTGATCTTCTGCTGCTATACCCTTGAGCAAACCTCACAGTGCTAAATTTGCTTTAGAATAACTACTGATTTTCTGCTGCTATATCCTTGAACAGACCTCGCAGTAAGAATGATTTATCTTTTTATGGTAATGTTCATTCATGCTAATGATGATTATTGTGGACACAAAGTAATACACAGATCATTCTCTAAGAAATATTGATGCTTATCTATATTCTCTAATAACAACTATTATCTACTTAATATATTGTGACATATACAGGAGTTGGGAACTTCAAGATGATTAAACCAGTTGCCATTATTTAGTCCCAGCGCAAACAAATGGAAATATTGATGACTGTCACTTGGCTGAACAAAATAGAAGATACCTGATGAGAAGAACAATAATCACTCTTCCATGTTAAAAGGTCGCAGGTCAAGATTTAACCCTAAGTTATAAGATAATAAACAGAAGTATCACATTCATAATGTGTAGGTTAGATAAATTAGCCATGGCAAATGTGTGGGGTTATGGGATGGAGTTGGTGAAAGTGCATGAGTAACATGCTCTGCCAGATAGTCAATGCAGACTCGAAAGGCTGATTAGCCTCTTTCTGCACTATATGAGAATTCTGTTCTATGTTCCATGATCCTATGATTCTATAAGATAAAGCATGGTAGACCATACCATATTCATCTCCGATGCCTCTTCATCATCATTCAGCTGCATGAGGCTGCACTTGCCGGGTTCCACTCAATTCATAATTGCTAGCACATAAAAAAAAGTAAGATCCCTATTAATTTACATGGAACAATTTGCTTTTCAAATAGAATAAAAGTAAATGTGTTACATCATGAACTATCCACAGGGAGCTGGAACACAAAGTCCATAAAGTTTGTTGCTGGGCTAGAGGACTTTGAACCAGCAAAAGAATTGGCCAATAAATCATTCTAGCTATGGAATATTTGTTATTAAGTTCAGCCAGCAAGCAAACTAGGAAAGGCTTTAGACCGTTAAACATATGATGTGTGTTCATCAGTCATTTCAAAAATTGCATTCTCATTAACACCAATATTTCCAGGTTAGAAGGAATTGTCAGGATGCTTCCTGTAATTTACTTTGAATATCAAGTTGCACCAATCCTGAAACAACAGTGGTGGAATGAAACAGGAAGTTCTGGAATTACATAGGAACTGATCAGCAATCTGCAAACGAAAAGGTAAATAAATGTTTCTGATCTTTACCAGATGTTGGATGATAGAACTACCATTTTAAACATTAATATGATACCTCTTATTAAAATCGCTCTTTGTATTTGGACAGTATTTACACTGGTGATTAATCAAGTAATTGACTTGCCAACTCTAATAGGATGAGTTTTCTTCCTCCAACCACCCGACTAAGCCCCACAGCCTTTTTTTCCCATTTGCCATTACTTTTATAATTAATAAATAGAAGTGTTCAAAGGCAGTGAACAAAACGAAACATTTTTTTTAATGCCTCCATGATTTTTCTCCTGTGTTCCCGGCAGTGTCCAGTAGGTTTGCCTTCATTCCGACAGATGTCACAACAAATTTGGAGTTGGAAATCAAGGTGATCTTTTTGGAATATTGGGCGAGATCCTTCGGTCTCCCAGCCACATGCCTCCCACCAGCAGGTGGTGGATTGTTGTTTGCTAGTGGCAGGATTCACTGTCAATGGGAATTCCAACTGATGTCACCCCATGCCAGTGGGAAATCCGTGGGCAGGAGTGTGCTGCCAGTGGAACCGAAAAGTCCTGCGGGTGAGAACAGCCGGAGAATTCTGGTCACTGTCTCTAAGACTGGACAGGAGGTTTGACCAACAAAAAAACTCAACTGACCTTGAGAGCTTGCATTAATTCATTAAATGGCCAAACCTGTGCAATTTGTATTCTCCTTCAAATTTTCCAACATTATTCCTCTCTTCAAAAAACTCCCCTTGACCCCTACATCCTTGCAAAGTAGATTAGCATCATCTCTAATATCCATCTCCTGTACAAAGTCCTTGAATGTGTAGTCTCCTCACAAATCTGTTCCCATCTTTCACAAAGTGTCATGTTTGAATCCCTCAACATAGGTTTCCTTCATACCACAGTGCCGAATTTGCTCTTGTCAAAGTTTTAAATTACATCCTACGTGACTGTGACAAAGGTAAACTATCCCACTAGTTCGTCCTTATTGATCTGGCTGCAGCCTTAGGCATGTTTGACCACATCTTCACCTCCAGTGTCCCTTCACCATCACTGAGCTGCATGGGGCTGCATTTGCCTGGTTCTGTTCTTATTTATAAATTCATGGCTAGAGAATCACCTGCAAGAGATTCCCTTTCCACTCTTGCACAGTTACCCTGGTATCCTGTAAGGATCTATCCTTGGCCCTCTCCTAAATTCAATTTCCGCTACCCAAAGTCACTCTTTTGGGGATTGAATTCCTACATGCACCCAACCCCATTTCCCTTTTGGAGTCAAAGTTCTGCCCACATCTCTGCACAGAGGATAGAAATTTTCTATTGTCACCTCGGCAGTTGGAACTCCATTGTCAAATTCTTGGCCTTCACCCTGTGGTAGAATACTGGGATATAACATCAGCCTATTTGATGACATTACAAAAATCTTTACTTCGTTAGCCTCCAGAATAGCTTAGAATCATAGAATTTCTACATTGCAGAAGGAGGCCATTCAGCCTATCGAGTGTGCATCCCAACCATAATCCCACCCAGGCCCTACTCCCGTAACCTCACATATTTACCCTGCTAAGCCCCCTGACACCAGGGTCAATTCAGCACGGCCAGTCAACCTAACCCGCACAACTTTGGACTGTGGGAGGAAACCGGAGCACCCGGAGGAAACCCACACAGACACGGGGAGAATGTGCAAACTTCACACAAACAGTAACAGAGGGCCGGGATTGAACCTGGATCCCTGGTGCTGTGAGGCAACATTGCTAACCACAGTGCCACCGTGCTATGGAGCTTGGCAGGAACTTTCCTGCCCCTTCCTCTAGGTACGTAAAATGTATCCGCATTGGAATGAGCCCACACCAGTGCTGTGGAAGTGAACTAATGACACATGGAACTCAAGTAGCCTGGAAGGGTTAAGATCAGAAGTCCAGAGTTCCCGTTTTGATGTACCTAGACTGCTGGAACTGCAATCCCTTAAGACAAGAGAATACTGCACCTTTAATTTCATTAGCAGTTAAAGGGGAATCTGTAAACCAAGAATCATTCAACAGAGAGTGAGATTTAAAATATGTTTAACAATATCATGGATTATGTCTAGCACTATAAATCTGTAGAGCACTCAAAATCAATTTTGAAACTGTCACGCTCTGCAGATGTTGTCATGCAAAATCAGCTCCAACGGCCTGAACTTGCCCTGACCACAACATTTCAAAATACAAATGTTTCAGAGAAGACTTCAGGAACAGTCTGCTCCAAAGACTTATCATTCCATTGACAATGCCTAAAGCATCAAATTAAGGAGAAACACAGAAGACAGCAGATAAATCCTGAACATGGACAACATTTCTGTCATTAAGGCAAAAGGCAATCCAAGACATCTCTGTTAAATTGGGTTTTTGATGCAATAACCTGTTCTGTGCCAAATATAAAATGCTCACCAAAATAGGATCTTAAATGATGCACCAGTTGAATTAAAGTTTCCATCAATGCCGACTGAAATCTAGTAAATAGAGCAGCAGCACGTTTTAGATGATGTCTGAAGTTATTATCATGTAGTTTGAGGGAACACATTGTTAAAAATTACAAAAGTGAAGTCTAAGAAAACCTGTGAAGAGGATAGTTTGAAAAAATAAAGCAAAGGTTGGGGGGGTGATGATGCAGGAGAGGGTGGCGCGGCAGCGGGGTAGGGGGGGGTGGGGGGGTGGAATTATTTGAACAATTTGCCATTGTTCCCAGTTTGGATTAATCAAGATGTGGAGATGCTGGCGCTGGATTGGGGTAGGCACAGTAAGAAAGCTCTCGCCTGATGAAGAAACTGCTCCAAAATCTTGTGCTACCAAATAAACCTGCTGGACTTGAACCTGGTGTTGTGAGACTTCTGACTGGATTAATTAAGTAGCGTTCACATGACTAGGTATTCCTAACTTTACACTGTGTGACGTACTTTAGGAGCACAATGAACATGTAATTAATTTCAAAACTATTTGCATGTTGTTAGCTCATTTTATTTATGTCACAATTAGGTTTATATTAACACTGCAAATAAGTTATTGTTAAATTATTATTATTATTACACTGAGGGAGAATTTAGCATGGTCAATGCACCTAACCAGCACGTTTTTGGGACTGTGGAAGGAAACTGGAGAACCTCGAGGAAATCCATGCAGACATGTGGAGAACATGCAGACTCCACACAGACAGTGACCCAAGCCAGGAATCGAAGCCAGATCCTGGGCATCATGAGGCAGAACTGCTAACCACTATGCCACTGTACTGCATTTGTTCAATTAGAGAAAGATTTGCTGATTTCACTGATTGATATATGCTCGTAGACATTCAAATCCAGTTATTAACCTTAAATTTGCTGGTGTCATATTGCGCTTAATCAAATAGCTGAAATTTTAAATCAAATGTTGAATCAGAAAGAGTTCTTTCTGTTTTGATGTTGCCAAATGCTAAGAAGGTCACTGGTTCAAAGATCATAAAATTATAAACAGCAATGCAATTAATCATTGAAAATAAGCATTTAGTATTCAGTGCATTACTGTACCTTCACATTCATGTGATTCATTAATGAAATGGACATAAAGCAAAATGTTTTATTAACGTCTTCTTTAACCTTTATCTGAGAGAGGATGCAAATGCCTGACATCCTATTCTCATTGCATCAGGAGTCTTTGAATCGACAATCTTCCAAAGGCAGCACGATATTACAGGTGTCAAAACGTGTTATGTCGACTGTCCAGAACACTCATGTTTCAATGGATTGCAACCTTTTTTAAAAAAACTCCATGTGGACATAAGGTGAGAATAGAATTTGTTCAGCCCACTATGATAAATCGTCTAGCAACATTCAGTGCTTAACTTCACGCTGTAGGCCCAAGGCATGCAGCCACTAATTTTTACAATTTTGCATTTTTGTCTCTGTTTTGTTCTAGATTTGACGCCTAGATTGAATATTTAAAGTTATATTGCATTGAATCATATGCTGTGTATATTTATCTAAACTTAGCTGTGATTGTGTTTTGATTAATTAATCAGTAATAATTATTAGTAAAGTGCTTCCCCAAGATTCAATTTTCCATGTTGGCCATCTGGTGTTTGGTCTACATTTCCATTTTTCCCTTTCTTGCTAGACTACTGAAATAAAAGTGTTTTTTTATTCAGGAATTATGGCCGTGATTCTCCCCAAAGTGCTGAATTGGCAGGAAAACTGTTCTAGATCCTAACTGTTTTATCAGTTCAGCTTCTCACTCAAATCTCCGCACTCTGTGCACTGCAGAGGTCCCAATCATGAATGTCATTAAAAACCTAGAGAGGGTGGGGCCTATTCACACCAAAGCCTGAACTTCTGGAACTCTGCGCACGCGCAGTGGTTCTGATCTGTCAGACTCCCCATTTGATGGCCAGCCCAGGACCCCCGCAATGCTGCCCCTTCAGCCTCCCCCTCTCCACAGCCCAATCGCAGTCCCCACAACAATCCCTGGGCCAGCCCTGACCTGCTGAACCATCCTGGCACACAGCCCACTCCCCCCAGCAGCAGTGATCCCCTCGCCCCAGCAGACACCTCGGCAGACCACCCACCCAGTTCGTCCCAATCACTGGTCTCCCTCTATCCCAGACTGATCACTATGCAGAGAGGGACCCTACCCATCCAATGATCACCCCTAGGCCCCTTCCACAATAGGTCCCGGCCCCGTGGCACTGCCTGATGTCTGATGGACAGTGCCAAGGGGCCCCCTGGGCATAGACACTTTGTCCCTTGGGCAATGCCAGTGGGCACAGGCTGGCATTGCCAGGTTGCCCTTGCCCAAGGGGCACCATCCCCCCATGACCTGACCCCCTTGGGGGGCCCCCAATTGCCCCCCTTCATTCAGGTGGGGTCTCCTGCTAGTTCCCTGAACATGGGGAACTTGTCTAAACCCTGCCAGAATTAGGTACTCCTGGCAAGGTGGGAAATTCAATTGGGGCTTGAAAATTCCCGATAATCACATTTAAAACATATTTGAAATACATTTTGAAAAGATTCTAATTACTTACCTGCCTTCCCGTCAATTTCCAGCGAGGTCTGACCGGTGACTGTTCACCAGCTCTGGGAGATGCACATGTATTCCCAGCGCATGTGCAAATCCCGGTACAAGGCTGGCAATGTGCAATTCCCACCGCAACCTGCCAGAAAAGTTGTGGGTCGCAATGGGAGAGTCGTGACCTATGTTTCTTACTGCATTCATTGACCCTTGGACTAAAAGCCAAATAATGTGGCATGGTGGCATAGTGGTTAGCAGTGCTGCCTCACAGCGCCAGGGACTTGGGCTCAATTTCCAGCTTGGCTCACTGTCAGTGTGGAGTTTGCACATTCTCCTAGTCTCTGCATGGGTTTCCTCCAGTGTGCTCTGGTTTCTTCCCACAGTCCGAAGATGTGCGGGTTAGGTGGATTGGCCATGCTAAATTGCCCGCTAGTGTCGGGGGACCAGCTAGGGTAAATGCATGGGGTTATGGGGATAGGGTCTGTGTGGGATTGTAGTCAGCGTAGATTTGATAGGCTGAATGATCTCCTTCTGCAGTGTAGCATTCTCTGAATAGCCTTACACAGGGTGATGTGGAATCTGGAGATGAAGTTTGATGGATATACAACCTGATTGATGGTAGATGCATAAACAAATTGAGGAAAATTTAGTCAAAGTATTAACTATTGGATAACATGAATATAAAGGTAGAAACACTAGGAATGTAAATAATTAATATGTTAAGGGATCTCTGAAAAATGTGGCACTGATGAATGGAACCAGATTTATGTTTGATTTTTTAAACTGAACTTATACCTGAATGTACTCTCTAATGTTCATTGTTGAAAAGAAACACATAGCAAACCTTTCTGTCTTCCTCTCAACAAAACAAATGCCAAAAGTGCCAAATTTCAAACCATTTCAATAATTTATACTGCAGGAGAAAAGGGTGCTGATTGGTTGACAAGTCAACTTTGATTGGCTAAGGCATTGAGGCACGTAGGATGCGAAGAAAGATTCCCCAAGCTCCCTGGAAATAGAGAAAGATGCAAAGCTTGCACTTATTCCTTTTGTTTACAGAAAATGGGTCCCTACATATGAATTTACATCACTTCTAACAAGTGTAAATGAGCCATTTTGTCAGCTTAACTGACTATCTTGAATCGATTGTTGGTGTAACTATTGGCAAATTCAGGATGTTCAGCAAGTGTTGCCCAATCGAGAAATCGCATCCAAGAGCAGCCGTTTCATTTTGGATTTTGCAAAGTGCCAATCATGAACACCTTGACAGCCACAGGCCTTGTTACTTTTATCCTGCTTTAATCTTAAAATTGTAGCTTCGACAGTTAACAGATTTCAGTCATGACCCTCTCTGTGAACTGAAGACGTTTCAAGCGTTAGTCTTCACTGAAGTTGAGGCAAAAGAATTGCTGCTTAAAGACCCTCAGAGGATAGGCCTACTCGTCTGCCTCCTCTCTCTTCCAGCATCTGACTCTGCTCTACATGACCTCTTTAAATTCTCTCAATTATGCTCAATTTCCAGAAAAAGCTCTGTTATGTCATCCATGCCTGGAAGCGATCCGTTTCAGAACAAACCTTTAAATAACCAAAAAAAGTACTTCGTTACCAGCAGGTTGCTTCTAGCAGAATGCTCAGGCTTTAGCCAAGTGTAATAAAACTCCAAAAATGCGTACAATTCCACCAGCAGCCAGAATAAAACCTGCAAGTAATTGATGGCCCATTTTAATAGCACAGAATGGATCTCCTTCATTTCACTTGATGCATGTCCAGCTCTACAAGGTTACGATGGCATAGATTGAAATGTAGAGTTTGGGAATGGCAGTGCTGTCATCAAATCAGCATTGCTCACTGATTAATGTCGTTATCTGTCTGCTCTACATGGTGCTGGCAGTCATTAAATGTGTGCTAAAAACCGCTTTGATCAAGGTGTCATTTGACTTCCTTTTGGACTTCCAATAACCTCCCTGTGACCCTCTGAGAAAGTTTCTGAATCAGAATTAGAGACTTTAGACAATTAAGACTTACTTACCTGGAGAGTTATCCAGGAAATTAAACAGAAAAATTTTAATCATATCCCAAGGCAACTAAATAACTGACACTTCCAAGTTCCTTCTCCCCAAACCCCCTGACTCCTCCAACCCATGACTTGACAAGCCCCATCCTGACAAATGTCCTGAACTTCCCCAATTGCCCCTACCAACCAGATCCTACTAATCCCTGATCTGACAAGCCAGTTGCCACCATATTCACCCTGCCCAGCTGCCATTGTACCCAGCTGGCACTCTATGCACTTATCTCACCCACCTACCCACTTGCACACATGTACACCTTCACTCACACATTCATTCATTCATTGTGAAACTTAGGTACATTCAAACACTTATCAGAATATGGCAGCTAGTCCCATAAAAAGGGAGCATGGCTTCTGTGCTGATTCATTTTACTGCTCTCTGTAATCGCTCCTGCACTGAGATAGTTCTGCAGGATCCTCCAATGGAAATTGAAGCCTTTTAAACATGTGCAATTTAGTGGGTAGTTTCCAATCTATCATAAATTTGGAGGTGACTTGATATGGCTTCAACAAGAAAAGTTTTATTAACTAATATACATATACAAGGGAAAGGTCTGACAGGACATATGCACAGGTCTGCTCTCTTCCCCTCCCTGGCTCCAGTTGAAGGTCCTCACCATTCCAGGATGCATACCCTCGCTCCTGGTTGGCCTGGTTTCCTGTGCCACCACTCCATATGGGCTGGCCCGATCATGTGGCCCTCAAAAGATCACCCCTTAAAGGAGCCGCATTACCACAATATTTGATTAGGCTTAGGCGCAGGGGTTCTGACTTTGATGGGAAGTTTTGGGCCATTGATTTGTGAATTATTGAGTGCAGTACTGAGCGAATACTGCACTGGTGCCGTCTTTTGGATAAGATCTTAAACCGATGCCCGGACAGTTGTGAAAGATCACATGCTACCATTTCAAAGAAGAGAAGGGAAGTTAGCCCAGTATCCTGGCCAATAATGATCCCTCAATCAAAAGCAGGTTACGTGGTCATTGTCATGTTCTGTCTGTGCAGTTTATTGTTCCCATATTGTTTTTTACGTTACATCTTTGATTGTGGCTCCAAAGTACATAATTGGCTGAAAAGCTCTTTAAGACATCCCTTGGCTATGAAAAGTTCCACGTATTAGGGGAGGTCATAGCCTCATGCTAGACTATTAATGTGGAAATTCACCTCATGTTCTGTGGACCTGGGTTTGAATCCTGCCATGTGAGATGGTGGAATTTGAATTCAATAGAAAATATCCAAAACTCAAAATCTACTGATGACCATGAAACCAGTGTTGATTGTTGGAGAAAAACATTTGGTTCACTTATGTTCTTTAAGGCGAGAAATCTGCTGTTCTTACCTGGTCTGGCCTAGATGTGACACCAAAGCCACAGCAAAGTGATTGATTCTCAACTGCCGTCAGGTGACTAGGGATGGGCAATAAATGCTGGTCAGCCAGCGACGTCCAAGTCCCATCAATGAATATTAAAAAAAAGTGAGCCTTTCATTTTTTAACTGACCTTATAAAAGCACCCAGAATTTTTTTTAAAAAAGGACCTATAAATCAAACCATTACCAGAAGCTTATTGTAGATTGGGAAGTAATAATTTACTAAGACATATTATTAAGTTGTGAGTAACACTTCATTCTTCCCTCTGCTTCCTACCTACAGGTTCACTGTGGGTGATGTATTTGATCTATCGGGAATCGTCAAATGCGTAATGCTAATGACACCTTGCAGTAAATTTTTCAGTCTGAGCCTTATCGGAAGACATCAGTTTCGTAATGCTGAAATATCTCATGAATTCTGAATGTGATACACAATTAAATTAGGCCATTTCTTCCACTGAGTCACTGTTTATTGAAGAGAACTGAATCATGCCACTCAGTTTTGTACAAACATTTTACCATCAATATTCAATTCTGGCAAAAAATAAGACCTGAAGCATCAACCCTCCCTTTTGCTTTCCACAGATAGTACCTGACCAGCTGTGTGTTTCCAGTAATATCTGTTTTCAATTTACCAGCAATATTGTTTAAGTAATAAACTCTTTTCACTCAATTCTGTCCTAAACGATATTAATTAGAATTGTTATGTTGTATTGTCTCAAAGGTCTAAATTTGTTTCATGCTCCCAAGTGATTATTGATTTGGATAATTTAATAATATTAATTTAATACAATAAATAGCAGCCTCTATCTATGTCTAATAGTATCTGTATCTTGGGAGGCAGTGGTGCAGTGATATTCTCACTGGACTAATAACCCAGATACCCAGGGTAATGCTTTGGGGTCCCGGGTTTGAATGCCACCACAGAAGATGGTGAAAGTGTAATGATCACGATGAAACTACTGTCTACTGTTGTCAAAACGCATCTGGTTCACTCAAGTCCTTTAGAGAAGGAAACCTGCTGCCCTTACCTGGTCTGGCCTACATGTGACTCCAGACCCACAGCAATGTAGTTGACTCTCAAATGCCCTCTGAAACGAACAACAAATGCTGGCCCAGCCAGCAATGCCTATGTCCCTTAAATGAATAAAATATTAACTGAGGAGAAGTGGTAAAGCTGAAAACTGGAAATGAGAAAACAATAGATTCTAGGGAAATAGCAAGTTAGGTTTTACATGTTGTAGCTTTTTCATGAAAACTTGATTTTCCCCCAAATAAAAAAGCTGCAAGGTAATTAAGCTGATCATATATTTTACAAAGCAAAATTAAAGTTTATTTATTAGTCATAAGTAAGGCTTACATTAACAGTACAATGAAGTTACTGTGAAATTCCCCTAGTCACAATACTCTGGCACCTGTTCAAGTCAATGCATCTAATCAGCATTTCAGAATGTGGGAGGAAACCAGAGCACCTGAAGGAAACCCATGCAGACACGGAGAGAATGTGCAAACTCCACACAGACAGTGACACAATCCTGGAATTGAACCTGGATCCCTGGTGCTGTGAGGTGGCAGTGCTAACCACTATGCTACTGTATTGCCCCAAAATTAGACAAGAACCAGAGAATGGCTGCTCAGTGCAGAAGATCAGTTGAAGCTACATCATGGCTGCCTCCCAAAGGCATCTTGACCATTATAATTTACAAAGATGTGTTCAGCTGTACTGGAGCATGGCAGATGGAATTAAATTAGGAAAAATGTGAGGTTATGCACTTTGCTAGGAAAAACAGAAATAGAGTATTTCTTGAATGGGGAGAGATTGGGAAATGTTGATATTCAAAGGGACCTGGGTGTCCTTGTTCATGCGTCACAGAAAGGTACAACAAGAAATTAGGAAGGTAAATGGTGTGTTAGCCTATGTTGCAAGGGAGTTTGAGTATAAGAGAACATAGAAAATAGAACCCTGCAGTGCAGAAACAGGCCCTTTGGCCCATTGAGTCTGCACCGACCACAATCCCACCCAGGCCCTATCCCCATATCCCTACACATTTTACCTGCTAATCCCTCTAATTTACACATCCCAGGATACTAAGGGGCAATTTTAGCATGGCCAATCCACCTAACCTGCACATCTTCGGACTGTGGGAGGAAACCCATGCAGACACAGGGAGAATGTGCAAACTCCACACAGACAGTGACCCGAGCTGGGAATCAACCCCAGGTCCCTGGAGCTATGAAGCAGCAGTGCTAACCACTGTGCTACCATGCCACCCAAGGAAGGAAGTCTTACTGCAGTAATGACCCTTTGTGAGATAGCTCCTGGATTATTGTGTGGTGTTTTTTCATTCATTCATGGAGAAAGCTCAGTGGCACATTAGTTAGCACTGCTGCTTCACAGCACCAGGGGTCAGGTTCGATTCCCGGCTTGGGTCACTGTCTGGGTGGAGTTTGCACATTCTCCCCATGTCTGCGTGAGTTTCCTCAAAGCGTTCTGGTTTCCTCACACGAGTCCAAAGATGTGCAGGTTAGATGGATCGGCCATGCTAAATTGTCCCTTAGTGTCAGGGGAACTGGTTAGAGTAAATGGGTTATGAGGATAGGGCCTGGATGGAATTGTGTCAGTGCAGACTCGATGGGTCGAATGACCTCCTTCTGCATTGTCAGAGTCTATGAGATGTGGATGTCATTAGTTGGGCCAGCACTTACTGACTTTCTCTGAGGGCATTTAAGAGTCAACCAGATTGCTGTGGATCTGGCGTCACATGTAGGTAACAGATTTCCTTCCCTAAAGGACATTAGTGAACCAGATGAGTTTTTATGGCAATTGACAATAGTTTCATGGTCATCGTTAGACTGCCAGTTCCACTAGTCAGTGACTAGTGGAGTGCCCCAGGGATCGGTGCTGGGGCCTCAGCTATTTACCATTTATATAGATGATTTGGAGGAGGGGGCTGAGTGTAGGGTGTCGAAATTTGCTGATGACACAAAGATAAGTGGAAAAGCAAATTGTGCGGAGGGTGTGGAAAGTCTGCAGAGGGATCTAGATAGGCTGAGCGAGTGGGCGAGGATCTGTCAGGTGGAGTACAATGTTAGCAAGTGTGAGGTTATCCACTTTGGCAGGAATAATAGTAGGATGGACTACTATTTAAAGGGAGAAAAGCTGCAGCATGCTACGGTGCAGAGGGACCTGGGGGTCCTTGTGCATGAGTCACAAAAACCCAGCCTGCAGGTGCAGCAGGTGATCAGGAAGGCAAATGGGATGCTGGCCTTTATAGTGAGGGGGTTTGAATATAAAAGCAGGGAGGTCTTGCTGCAACTGTACAGGGCACTGGTAAGGCCGCAACTGGAGTACTGTGCGCAGTTTTGGTCGCCGTACTTGTGCAAGGATTTTTTGGCCTTGGAGGGAGTGCAGAGGAGGTTCACTAGGCTGATACTGGAGATGAGGCGGTTGAACTATGAAGAGAGGCTGAATAGACTGGGTTTGTATTCGTTGGAATTTAGAAGGTTGAGGGGGGATCTTATAGAGATGTATAAGATAATGAATGGGATGGATAGGGTAGAGGTAGAGAGATTCTTCCCGCTCAGAAAGGACAGCAGGACTCGAGGGCACAGCCTCAAGATAAGGGGAGGACAGTTTAGAACGGAGTTGAGGAGGAACTTCTTCACTCAAAGGGTGGTGAATCTCTGGAATTCTCTGCCCGTTGAAGTGGTGGAGGCTACCTCGCTAAATATATTTAAGACACGGGTGGATAGATTTTTGGTAGGCAAGGGAATTAAGAGTTATGGGGAGAAAGCAGGAAAGTGGAACTGAGCCACTTCAGATCAGCCATGATCTTATTGAATGGCGGGGCAGGCTCGAAGGGCTAGATGGCCTACTCCTGCTTCTATTTCTTATGCTCTTATGTTCTTAGATTTTTTAAAATTGAATTCAATATTCACCATTTGCCATGGTAGGATTCGAGTCTAAGTCTCCAGAGCATTGCCCTGGGTCTCTGGATTACTAGTCCAATGACAATATCACTATGCCTTGCTCTTCTTTCATAAGGAAGGATATACTGGCCACAGGCAAAATGTAACTCTGGGGTGGCAGAATTGTCCCACATAGAAAGATTGAGGAGATTAGACTTGTATTCTCTGGAGTTTAAGAGAATGAGAAGTGACTTCATTAAAGTGTACAAAATTCTGGCAGGGCTCGACCGTATGGCTGCAGGAAGAATGTTTCCCGTGTCTGGAGAGGACTAGAACCAGAGAGCACAGTCTCAGAATAAGTAGCTGGTTATCTAGGACCATGATGAGGAGGAATTTCTTCAGCCAGAGGGTGATCAGTTTTTTGAAATTCACTGCCTCAAAGGACTGTGAAGACTCCATCATTAAGTATGATCAAAGCAGAGGTCAATACATTTTGAAATACCAGTGAAATTCAGGGATATAGGGAGATTGAGAGAAGATGGCATTGAGGTAGAAGATTAGCCATGATCCAGTTAAATAGCAGGCTTGAGGGGGTGGAATTAGCTCCTACTGATCCCACTTTCCTAAATATTTGTACATTTTTCTTCCTTGGGTAAAAATAATGGATGGTTGACTAAATAGTTTATATAGTTATTATTTTTTCCATTGATGGACATGTGCCATCCATGTCAAAGATGGTGGTAGCATGGTAAAAGCTTACTCTTCTATAAGTCTTTAGTGTACAGTGCAATCTCTAGTGCACAATGCAATCTCTAGTGACATGATGCATTTTTTACTTACCTGGATTGCCTCTAATTGCAAGAATACCACAGGTTGCCACACAAATATACCACACAAATCAAAGTAACAGTTACCAAATCTTACCCTTGATGATGTCACCTTCGGTTCTTATTCTGCCTTGGTCTCACCATCTTTTTCAATTTGAAAGGAAATCTCACCTCTCCTTTTTAAAGAAACTTCTAGAGCAAGCAATTTAATTTTTTCATAAAGCCATCTCTTTCCCAGAACCATGCAGCTTCTTCTGACATCTCTCTGTCTTGAATGGGATACAAGAAAAAACGTTTGTCAACCTTATTTATCTTTATTTTATTAATATACTTTTATAGTCAATGCTCCTTTAAGTTTTTTGTTTTGTTCTCTCCAACCTGCATGTCTTTTCTCTCACTACATCTTCACCATATTAAATTAAGACTCCATGTAGCCTTCTATTCAAAATAGAACATTTTCTCTCTACCCACTAAAATCCAAGCCACACTTGGGGTGGGCCTGGATGGGATGCTGTTTTGGACAGTCAGTGCAAATAAAGAGGGCGGATAGCCTCTTCCTGCACTGCAGCGATACTGTGTTTCTATTTACTTTATCCTGCTTTGTTTAAACTATTAATGCCCAAACGTGGAATCATTTTGTCACAATTTTATGATTTATCTCAATTTTTCATTTTCATGAAACTTTGGTGAGGTACGTACTCAGAGGATGATATTCAATACCATCGCCTTTAGCAGGTCTGAAAGCAGAGAGTATTTTATCATGTGGGATGATCGTGTGTGGGGACCTGTCACCTTCCCAGCTCTGCTTTGCCAAATCTTGCGTGGAAAAGCTTATAGATAGCCTTTCCATCCTGCCGCCATTTGAAGCTGATATGCCCACTTAATGGTTTCACCCTACACTTGCTGATATTCACCCAGCAATGGGTGGGCAGGGCATTCAACATGCAGGAAGCCTGAAAAGCAAACACTGTCAGGTTTGCTTGTGGGTACCCAGGGAGGTGTCACATCGTCAAGCACTTGGTGCTTGATTGAGAAACCCAGTATTGGGAAGGAAAGGCCCCGTAAGAACTACCTCCCTGCCTTTGCTGCTGACCCACTTGGCTGCCGGCAGACCCCCACCCTGCGAAACCCTCCCCCCCAATCCAATCTTTCACCGTATAGTGCTGCCGAACAATGCGCAGCTGCAGGCTTCTCTATGATTGATCAATAGATATGGGGGGTGGAATCTCTTCCCCAGTGTCCTTTAGCACTTAATTCAGCAGGTCTTTCTGAGAGTAGGTGACATGGGATTCTTGCCAGCTCTCCAGTTTACCCTTATCATCTACATTATATTATCATAGAATCCCTACAGTGAAGAAGGAGTCCATTCGGCTCGTCGAATGCACTGAACACAATCCCACACACTTACCCTGCTAATCAGCCTAACACTTAAGTCAATTTAACATGGTCAATCAACCTAACCTGCACATCTTTGGACTGTGGGAGGAACACAGAGCACCCAGAAGAAACACATGCAGACATGGGGAGAACATGCAAACTCTGCACAGACACTGACCCAAGGCTGGAATTGAACCCAGGTCCCTGGCGCTGTGAGGCAGCAGTGCTAACCACCATGCCATCATGCCACCTACATATTTTACCCAGAACAATTTGATGCTAATCTTTAGGCTTTGAACTTGCTCTGTTGTCAAGTGAAAGTATACAATGAACAGAAAAACCAAGTTGCTGATGGTGTCATGTCCTCAGACCTTCACCCAAGTTTTTTTTTCTATAAAAGAAATCCAGGTTAGATATCTCTGTTTTTTCCATTTGGGTTAAGCTTTTATAAGAGATCCTTCATAATTGCAATAGAACCACTTAGTCCCATCACAGCAAACAACAGATCATAAATTATCCCAAATCGCTTTATGACTCATCACAAATTAAATGATGCTTTTTTTTAAAAGAATGTCTTGGTTGCCATTTATAACTTCAGTTATACAATCATATTCTTTTATCTTGGGTAATCCACCTGCTGTAATGTTTGACATTTTTTTACTCTTAATAATGTGATTGCCTTGGTGTACTGTTCTAGCAAAAGCAATAAAAATACATATTTCCAATTCCTCTCAAAATACTGCTTTTCAGTGTCATCAGCCCTTCCAAACAAGGGAACAAGTGTTTGTGTTGATTGCACATTGTTACATGAGACAAATTACAGATAGAAGTAAAATGTTTGTACCTCGCTAGCTTAGCTATGTTGATACATCAATATACTTATCTGTGACAGATAGATTAATGACAGTGTATTAACACCTACGGTGCAATCCAAATTGGCAGAAGCAATTAAAATACTTGTCATACTTTAGCAGAGAAAGGCTCTTGTACAAGAAAACAATAATCAAGGATTTCAGATGGCTTTGTAAGTCACAAAAATTACATCCTCCTATCTGATACTTACTTTAATAACACGACTTTCATTTGTATTCAGGGCACTCTGAATTTTCTACTGATATATTGGTGCACATTTGCCTTGTGATCTTGTGATATTAGCATCTCACAACGTAAATAAGTACATTATTAACCACATTATGATAGAAAATTCTTGCAATTATTTTTTTACAATAAGATAGTGAGCTATTTGCTTTTCTGTTAACATAAAAACATGCCAAATGGTTTATCTTATCATTGTCTTATTTTGGGAATCTACCTCTCCACTTTAGCTCCCCTGAATTACACAGCAGTGTGAGACTGAGAGGACAAATAGTTTTATCTTAGTTCCCAGCCAGGGTAGCTCCTGATTCTTTGTAAAAGGAGGGTGCAACTGATATGATTGCTGATTATGTCTTCCTCCCTATGAGGAAGTGTACAGGTTTCTCTCACATGAAAAAGAGATTTGGAAGTCACCCTGTGCTAATCACATTTGACCACATTCAACCTTTCTATTCTGTTCTATAGTTTAAGATATTGAAGCCCCTTTCTGTGCCACCCAATGCAATGTTTTGTAAGTATTTCTACAAATTTAGAATAAGTTTAAATTTATTTCAGATTAATCCTAACTAAAGGACGTGGAATGCGAACTAAATCACAGACCATCGGTTCACATCAAAACGTAAATTTGTAGCCACTTGAGACCTATGTCTAACGGTCTCCTCTGTATGTTAACTATAAGTACCTTACATTAAATGTGTTTCAAATTTCTTAATCCAAATCCTATTAAGCATCTTCCACAGCACAAAACTACCTTTGGTTTTTACAGACTTGTTAATTTGATTTAGAGAGGCCACCATACAGCGGTTTTAACATGAGCTGATATTTTGAAATTGACCATATATTTTAGGACAGAAACAGGGGCTGAATTTTCCCAACCCTGAGCTTACGGGCTTGGGGAGGTGAGGGGGGGAATTTGGAAAGTAGGTGGGGAGCTGCATTGGTACAACTCCTCAATAGATTCCCACTGCCACAGACATTTACTTGGGACAGGAAGAATGCAGATGCTTGCTTATATCACAGAAGCAGAGGGCAAATTTATATTATCTAAGCACCAAATGGGGGCAAATTTCTGACTACATTGGCATTTTGCTGATGATGGAGCTGCCACAGCCAGCATAACAGCGATGGCCTTCCTGTGGAAGTCCAAAGGACTTTTGGAGTCAAAGGCTTCATCTCCCAAAGAAGTGGCTGTGAGTATCAAAGGCTGGCTTGACAGGCTCAACGATCCAAATGGAGGGCTTAACCTGCAATTGTAGAGGCCTGCTACCTTCCACTCTCTACATTAATTATTTACCATTTTCATCACCAAGGGTGCAGATGGAGGTCTCCACCCTGTCTCAGAGATAGCCATCTCTCCCACCAAGGCTCTAGAGCTACCAGACCCACAATTGAGCCATCAGCATTGGACCTACCCGCAGTCCTTAATAGGACGGCAAGGTTGCAGGCATCAATTAGGAAGATGCTTCTGAAACATCACTGTACCAGTCACGCTGCTGGCAAATTTCTCTTTGTTACATCCTGGGAGCCCCGAAACCCACGGGGAAAATCCTGCATGTGGAGTTTTACTCCAAGGGCTGAAATTAATAGGGCACTGTGGCCCTCATCCTATTCCCAGCTAAAAAAAATCGAATGGGTACTAATGAAATGGGACTTCTGCCCCTCAGCAACAGGAAGTCCCACCTCAGAAAGCTGCTGGCCAGTCAGAAAGGAGTCTGCTGCTGGTCGTGCAGTGAGGTTCAGAGGTGGACATGTTGTGCTTGGACTGAAAAGCAATAGCCAGCACAACTCCATCAGGAGCATCATGCACAACAGTGTCTCTGCAGCATGCCAACTCCACACTGAGAACAATGACTACCACAAAATGGAGAAGCAACATCCTACCACCTTAGCAATACCATGAATAAGGTTTTTTTGAGAAAAGAAAACAAAAGGGACTTGTAAAAGACTGATTGCAAGAAGAAATAGCTTGGGGCTATTTGGATATGGGGGGAGGTGGATCAAGATATTGAATTGATGATCAGCCATGATCATAATGAATGGCAAAACAGGCTTGAAGGGCCAAATGGCCTACTCCTGCTTATATTTTCTATGGATGTATGTTTAGGTGTTCAGTTGAATAATGAAAGTCAATTGTTGATCTTTGTTAGATTTGATATAATGGCCTTACATTCCCTGCTGCCACTACTAGTGAGGATAGAGAATTAAGCACCCAGCCAAATCTCTGTCCACTGCAGCAGGACCAGAGATTCCTACCAGCGTGAACACAGCCGGAAAATTCCAGCCAGTAAAGAAAAGCTAATGATTGGAACAGGGTGGCTCATAAGGATATAAGAAATAGGAGCAGGAGTAGGCCATCTAGCCCTTCGTGCCTGCCCCGCCATTCAATAAGATCATGGCTGATCTGAAGTGGATCAGTTCCACTTACCTGCCTGCTCCCCATAACCCTTAATTCCCTTGTCTATCAGAAATCTATCTACCTGTGACTTAAACATATTCAATGAGGTAACCTCCACCACTTCAATGGGCAGAGAATTCCAGAGATTCACTACCCTCTGAGAGAAGAAGTTTCCTCCTCAACTCTGTTCTAAACTGCCCGCCCCTCCCCCCACCTTATTTTGAGGCTGTGCCCTCTAGTACTGGTTTCCTTTCTGAGTGGAAAGAATCTCTCTACTGCTCCCCTATCTAGCCCCTTCACTATCTTATATGTCTCTATAAGACCCCCCGCAGCTTTCTAAACTTCAACGAGTACAGGCCCAATCTACTCAATCTCTCCTCATAAACTAATCCCCTCACCTCTGGTATCAACCTGATGAACCTTCTATGTCCTCCTTCCAAGGCCAATATATCCTTTCTCAAATAAGGGGACCAAAATTGCACGCAGTACTCCAGTTGCGGCCTCACCAGTGCCCTGTACAGTTGCAACAAGACCTCCCTGCTTTTATATTCTATCCCCCTCGCAATAAAAACCAACATTCCATTCGCCTTCTTGATCACCTGCTGCACCTGCAGACTGGGTTTTTGTGATTTGTGCACAGTGGTTAGCACTGCTGCTTCACAGTGCCAGGGACCCGAACTTTGTGCAGATTTTACACATTCTCCCTGTGACTGTGTGGGTTTTCTCCAGTTGCTCTGGTTTCCTCCCACCGTCCAAAAGATGTGTTGGACCCGTGCATTGGCCATGCTAAATTCTCCCTCAGTGTAGCCGAACAGGCGATGGAGTATGGCAACTAGGGGATTTTCATAATAACTTCACTGAAGTGTTAATGTAAGCCTACTTCTGACAATAATAAATAAAAATAAAATAGTTATATTGATATATAAAGGCATTTTCTTTTTAAAACGAGGGAAGTCACATTGACATATTATTCTGATAGGATTTAGGAATTATATATTCATGTGCATTTATTAGTAATCATGTTTACTGCACGATAGTCAGAGTTTTTGAGCTCTTTATTAGTCTGTAAGACATGGTGTGACCTGAGGAGTACATTCCATTAAGCACCAGCATTTCAGTTTTAAAGAAATATCAGTGATGGAGTGTGCAATCCAGCCCAATATCCTATTGTGGTAAACCTTGAATTTGATATTAGGTGCCTGAAACTGACAAACCATTCTTGGACTTTATATAATGCCTTATCATTTCTTCAAGACATGCTCCAATGTGCTCACATCCTCTGAAAGTGTGGCAACCAGAACTGTACACAATACTCCAGCTGCGGTCGCACCAGTATCTTGCAAAGTTCAGTATAACAAAGAAGAAAGAAAATTACAGCACAGGAACAGGCCCATTGGCACTCCAAACCTGCACTGACCATGCTCCCCGACTTAACTGAAACCCCCTACCCTCCCGGGGACCATACCCCTCCATTCCCATCCTATTCATGTATTTGCCAAGATGCCCCTTAAAAGTCACTACCGTATCCACTTCCACTACCTCCCCGGCAACAAGTTCCAGGCACCAACCAGCCCCTGTGTACAAAACCTGCCTTGTACATCTCCTTTAAACCTTGCCCCTAGCACCTTAATCCTGTACCCCCTAGTAATTGACTCTTCCACCCAGGGAAAAAGCTTCTGACTATCCTTTCTGTCCATGCCTCTCATAATCTTGTAGACTTCCTATCAGGCTGCCCCTCAACCTCTGTTGTTCCAGTGAGAATAAACCAAGTTTCTCCAACCTCTCTTCATAGCTAATGCCCTCCATACCAGGCAACATCCTGGTAAATCTTTTCTGTACCCTCTCCAAAGCCTCCACATCTGTCTGGTAGTGTGGCAACCAGAATTGAACACTATATTCCAAGTGTGGCTTAACTAAGGTTCTTTCAAGTTGCAACAAGACTTGCCAATTTTTAAACTCGATACCCCGGCCAATGAAGGCAAGCTTGCCATATGTGTTTTTGACTACCTTCTTCACCTGCATTGCCACTTTCAGTGACCTATGTACCTGTACACCCAGATCCCTTTGCCTATCAATACTGTTAAATGTCCTGCCATTTACTGTATATTTCCTACCCTTATTAAACCTTCCAAAATGCATTACCTCATATTTGTCGGGATTAAATTCCATCTGCCATATCTCTGTCCAAGTCTCCAACCAATCAATATCCTGTTGTATCCTTTGATGTCCTCATCGCTTTCCACAAATCCACCAACTTTTGTGTCATCCGCAAACTTACTAATCAAACCAGTTACATTTTCCTCCAAATCATTCATATATATTACAAAGAGCAAAGGTCCCAGCACTGATCCCTGAGGAGTGCTATTTGTCACAGCCCTCCATTCAGAAACACCCTTCCACTGCTACCCTCTGTCTTCTTTGACCGAGCCAGTTTTGTATCCACCTTACCAGCTTACCTCTGATCCCATGCGACTTCACCTTCTGCACCAGTCTGCCATGAGGGACCTTGTCAAAGACCTTACTGAGGTCCATGTAAACAACATCCACTGTCCTACCCTCATCAATCATCTTCGTCGCTTCCTCAAAAAACTCCATCAAATTAGTGAGACATGACCTCCCCTTCACAGAACCATATTGCCTCTCACTAATATGTCCACTTATTTCCAAGTGGGAATAAATCCTGTCTCGAAGAATCCCCTCCAATAATTTCCCTACCACTGATGTAAGGCTCACAGGCCTGTAATTACATGGATGATTCTTGCTACCCTTCTTAAGCAAAGGAACAACACTGGCTATTCCCCAACCCTCTGGGACCTCCCCTGTAGCCAGTGAGGATACAAAGATTTCTCTCAAGGCCCCAGCAATTTCCCCCCTTGCCTCTCTCAGTATTCTGGGGTATATCCCATCAGGCCCTGGGTCCTGTCAACCTTAATATTTCTCAAGAACACCAATATCTCCTCCTTTTTGATCTCAACATGACTCAAACTATCTATACATCCTTTCCCAGACTCATCTTCCACCAAGTACTTCTCTTTGCTGAATACTGATGCAAAGTACTCATTTCGTCTGGCTCCACGCATAGACTCCTTCCTTTGTCCTTGAGTGGACCAACTATCTTCCTGGCTACCCTCTTGCTCTTTATATATGTATAAAAAGCCTTGGGATTTTCCTTAATCCTGCTGACCAATGTTTTCTCGTGACCCCTTTTAGCCCTCCTTTCTTCTTGCTTAAGTTTCTTTCTACTTACCTTGTACTCAATGCCCCCATTAATAAAGCCCAGAATACTATATGTGTTATTAGCTGCTCTCTCCAACTTCCCTGTCATCCCTCAATAATCTACACACATATATACCCAGCTTGCACCCTCTTAAGAATTTTTTCCCTTATTTTATTTGATCTCTCCATGTTCTTCAACCAAAATGCATCATTTCACGCTTCTCCGCATTGAATTTCATCTGCCATCTACTTGTCCATTCCACCAACTTGCCTGTGACATTTTGAAGTTCTATACTTCATCCTTTACAATACTTCCAAGTTTTGTGTCATCCGCAAACTGTTAAACTATCCAAGATCTAGATCATTAATATATATCAGGAAAAGCGAGGGACCCAATATCAAACTTTGGAGAACACAACTACAAACCTTCTTCCAGCCCAAAAAGTATATTACTCTCTGCATCCTACTGTTAACCTAATTTTACATCCAGGTTGCTACAGTCCTTTTTATTCCATGAGCTATAACTTTTCTCTCTTTTCTTAATTCTGTTATGCGTTATAACTTATTTTAACAAGTTTGAACCCTTCTAGAAACAGTTTCCTCATCTGTCATCATACCCCCTGGGTAGCACCTACCTCCTTGATAAAGGCAGATGCAAAGTATTCATTTATTATCTCTTGCCTCAGTCTTGAACTGAAAGGCAGTAGCTAGCACAACTCCAGCAGGTTCCACCACATTCCCTGACAACCCAACCCACCCTGCCAAACTCCTACCCCTAAACACCCCCACGCCGGACCCCCACCACCCCTGACTACACCCCCAACTCCTGACTACCCATCCTCAGTCTTGCCCCCAGCCTCCATTTTATTTTAGGTCCCTAATTAGTCCTTCCTCCTTTTATAACTCTACAATGACTTCAACAAAGGCTGTTTATCTAGCATCTGGAATTTGGTTTGTTTGCAATAAGGTCTCAGCCATTTAGGATTGAAAGAGATACCATATATATTGTAGGTCTAGTGTTTGGAAAGTCATTGGCTGGAATTTTATCGCCCCCATTCACTACGGTAATCGGAGTGGGCAAGGGGCAGGCAATGGGAAGGTCCGTGGACCTTTGATAGGTTTTTATGATTTTGGGTCAAGCGAGGCCATAACCTCCACCCATTGTCTCAGTAAACCCTCTAAATCAGCTAGCAAGGTTGGTGTATCAAATGCAAATGACATTCCTGCAGCTCCCATTGAAATTCTTCTGAACAGTCCCAGTTAGTCTATTAATAGTTCACTAGGCATTCCAGAAACTAAGAGAATTCTTTTCTTTTGGAGGAAACACCAAAGTTTATTAATTAAAAATGGCAATATGGATTAAGTTTTAAAATCTATATGGTGTTGGGTTTGTTTTCTGTGTTGGAGGAAGCCAGATGACAACATCATGTCACAAAATGTCAGACCAATATACATCTTTCAGAACTTGATTTAAAAACTCTGAAAGTTTATGATAACATTTCAATGTCCTGTAACCTCTGTGGAGAGACAATCGGAATAGGATTGTTATTCTACTCCTGCTTATTTATCTAGAAAAGAAAGTGCTCTTTCCTCGCCCTTCTCACGCAGACAGGGTGATAACAACATATCGCAGCAAGTTCCACCACACTCCCTGACTATCCAACCCACCCCTGACAATCTCCTACCCCTAAATACCCCCCATCCCAGACCCCCAGTACTCCTGACTACACCCCCAACTCCTGACTACCCACCCACTCCCCCAACTATCCTCCTGAACCCTTGACAACACCTCCTGCTCCAGAATCCCTCTGACCACCCACCCAACCCATCCTACTTGGCCCACTTTAACCACTCACCCACTTACCTTACACACTTACCTTCTCTCCTAGCTTGTCAAAGTGGCTGGGACATTTAATCTGGCCAGCTAATGCTTTAGAAAGAGGATGCGTCTTTGTTTCCCTCGACGATCTTACTGAAGACCTCCACGTTTCTCAGCAAACCTGGGGCGAAAGTCCAGGCGAGAAATGTGGAGTTCCAGTCCAAAGTAGGAAATTTAAGCAGAGTGGGAATCTGACAGTTATTGCACTCCACAGAAGGTTCAGGTCATTGTCACTAAATTGCTGCAAGCATTCTGGCAACTATTTGGGGCCTCATTTCTTGATGAGTTTGAAAACGTTGTTAATTAGCTTTGGGAACAAAGGGAAGCGAGAGCAGTACTTGTAAAGTGTTCAGCAATGTGCTTTAACTGGTCATTTATTATTCCACACAGGTTTCAAGGACAAGCAGAAGCTGGGAGCAAAGCCAGTCCAGCACAGTAAGATACTTTTACCTGGATTAATTTTTAATTTAAGGAAATCACTAAGTTCGTGGAAGTTTCCAAAAGAAAAATATTGTTTCATATATGACTTGCATTTACACTAAAACCTATCTCCATTGTTATTTCCCAAACTGGCAGCAGCAACACTTGGTATTCCAGAACCTTACTGAGCTTCCCACAAATTACTCTCATTAAGATTTCAGAATCCCATGCCATTTCCTTTAACTAGATTTAATCCCAGAAATGAAAAGTCAAATTCAAAACATAATGGCAGTAAATTTCAACTTTGCCACCTGGCTGATAATCTGACAATGAGGATAACCTATCCATTATAGAACCCATCTGAGTATCATTTCCTTAACATCACTGGGGGAATAAAACTCAGGAAAATCAGTTGTATTCTATATGGACAGGTGCTTGACTCCATCCCAGTCAGGTAAGATTGAAAAACAATATACTGCGGGTGCTGGAAATCTGAAATTAAAACAGAAACTGTTGGAAATAGTGCACTGATCTGGCAGCAGCTATGGAGAAACAGAGGCTGGAATTTTCTGGATCCTCTGGGAAGTGGGAAGGTTGGTAAATTGACACAGGAAGGTATCAGGGGAGAGCCTCGCATCTTCTTGCCATCAATCCATTTTGTTAGCGGTGGGAAGTTGGCAGATTGACCTTTAACCAGAAGGCTAATTATCCACTTGAATTAAGGGTCAGTTTCTTCCTCCATGGATATTTTGCCTGCTGCCATGTGGTGAAACTGTTCAGTGAAACTGATGACCCCCAAAATGGGAAAAGAGGAAGGCTGCTCCATGGCCCAGGTCACGGGCATTAGGTCTCTGATTTTCGGGTAAGCGTTCTCCAAGGCGGCCTTCACAACACATGACAGCTCAGAGTTGCTGAGCAGAGACTGATATCCAAGTTCTGCACACATGAGCACGGCCTCAACCGAGATCTTGGGCTCATGTCGCACTATATGCAACCCCCATGACTTGCCTGAGCTCGTAAAATCTCACTTACTGTCCTGTCTGCAGACAATACATATCTCTTTGACCTATGCTAATGCCATCTCCACTCACATTGTCTGCATCTCTAAGACTTGAATAGCAGGTTAGCTGTAAAGACTTGCATTCTAATCAGTATTTTGTAAACTGTGACTTTATATGCCCTTCGCTGATCAGAGACCTTCCACACACCTAACGAAGGAACACCGTTTCCGAAAGCTTGTGAGATTACTATCAAATAAACTGGTTGGACTTTAACCTGGTGTTGTGAGACTTCTTACCATGGCCCAGGCTACAGCCTGCCATTAAAAGCTGTCCCCATAGCAATGAAATAACCAGTGCAGCATAAATTGTACTCCAGGCAGCCTCTGGCATTCCCAACCATACTTACACTTACTTCAAGGGGGCACGTCCACTGAGGCACCGTCCCCTGGCAGCAACTGCCTCAACAATGGCCATCACTAGTGTAATCACTACTGAGACTGCTGAGCGCCTGGGGGAATGCTGCTCTCCTTCAATGGATTGTGGCTCAGGCAGCTTTCTTAAAAAATCATTCATGAGATGTGGACATTGCTGGCTGACCAGCAGTTATTGCCCACCCCAAATTGCCCTTGAACTGAGTGGCAGCCAGAGGGCATTTACGAGACAACCACATTGTTGTTGATCTGGAGTATGAGTAGACCAGACTAGGTAAGGATAGCAAATTTCCTTCACTAAAGGAGATTAATGAACCAGACAGTCGGCAATAGTTTCACGGTAATCAGTAGGCTTTAATTCCAGATTTTTAAAGTTGAATTCCCATGGTCCTCAGAGCATTACCCTGGGTTTCTAATAACTAGCACAGTGATAATACCGCTATGTCACTGTCTACCCCATTAATCTGCCACTTAATTGACTGCCACTGGCAAAATGCTTCGCAGGTGCCATCCCAAGGTGAAGTAGTTTCACCTCATATTTTCGGTGTTAGCGGTGGGGGCACTTCTACATCCCAGTAAAATGCAATATCTCCAGCATTTATTGTTTTCTATGTCAGATTATCAGCATCCACAATATTTTGCTTTTATATTCCTGTTTAATTCTGCCACTTCTCTTCCAGTAATGCCAACCTTGAGGAGGTTCTGCTCTTCTCTCCAATGACATTTTCACTTGTCCCTTTGACCTTGTTCATCTTCATTGCTTTCTTGAGGTTGCTCATGAAAATCTATCTTTCTGACCAAGCTTTTGGTCCCTAATTTCTTCTTATTTGGTGTCAAATGGTGTTACTGTGAAACACCTCGAGATGTTTTACCATGTTGAAACTGATAGAAAGATGCAAGTACTTGTTGTTGTTGTTGTCTTCAAGGTGAGATTTTAAACTCAGATCCTATGGCATTGCTTAACAAACAAATGAACACATTTATCTTTCAAAAGGTATCACTAACATAGAGAACCTACTCATTTATCTCACTGATGTGCATGGTTTGGCTGCTGTATTTCTCTATAACACTTAGCAATATTTTTAATTTCCATAATTACCTTCTGATAATTATTCACCATTTCCAAAATAGCAGATTCGTAAAACTCTTCCCTATTTCATAGCTGTTGTACTGATATTTCACTTCAAGATACATTACGTACATAATTTGCTTATAGCTCTAAGCTAAAGTCACAAACCAATCCTTTACTGTACTCCAATGTGAATCTTGCGGTATTATATATCACACACTAGCCTCTCATGGCCTATAATCAATTTAATCTCAGCTCCACTTTTAACGGTCATTAGCATTGTTTTCATTCTATTGAGTCTACAGTATGTATTATTTAAAAAATGGCACTGGCTGAAAGGATGTAATTTCACCGTAGTGCTCAGATGACATCCATAATCCAGTAGGGCTTCTTGCCCTTGATTTATGATATCATCTGAGCCCCTTGAGTAAATTATAGCCCTGATTACTCACTGAACCATACTTAATTAAATATGTATGGACAATCAGAATTTTTCTTTTTCTTTGATGTTTATATTACAGTTCTGTTAACTGTGCCATTACCGTATAGTAAATCACTGTCCCAAGTCATGTTTTCATTGAGCACTTAGGAATTTTAGTTATATTTGTTTTACTTTCTAAATTATGAAATAAAATAGTTTTTATTTAATTAAAATAATTCTTATTTAATTAATATCCTTAATGCGAGCAATATGAGCACTTGTAGTAGCTTTTTGAGTTTAATATGACTTAATGATTATGTTCTGTTATCTTTCTGTCAGCTTGCAGATGTAAACCCAGAGCACGCTTCCTTTTCCAATTGCCTTATTTTTTGTACTGTTAGCATTTCATTGCCATTATTTATTTTTGAGCCTGTTAGCACAGCTAAGGAGCTTATGACACTTGTCATGATCTAATTCTGTAATTTACATAGATAAAGCAATCCACTTCATTGCATAGTTGCCTGAAATTGTACAAGTTAAACAGGCAATGCCAGCTTAGAGATTTACCAGGAAAAGCTTGGTTCTTGAATTGACAACTTGGTCTTAAAGTGTCATTATTGTGCACCACTTTCTATTATAAACACGACACATCGTTTAATGGAACCTGAGATGACAGATTTTGATGGTCTCATTGTGCTTGGAAATGACAGAAGAATTCCCTGGGATACTTAGAACTTTTACTAACCTTATTCAAAATAAAATAAAACAAGAGGCTGAGACAACTCTGATCAGAATATTTAGACGTTCTACTGTTCACAAAAGGAAAAAATTGAATAGCTAATGTATCTAATTCACAACAACAAATGGCAAAATTCTTGAAAGTATATGTATAAAAGGGGAAAAGACTGCAAAATGCTTGATGTTTGAAATATAATTGTGCTGGGAATACACAGCAAATCAATAATGATGAAAAAAACAGAGCTGGAATTGTGTCAGTGTTCCCTGCTCCCAATGGTGGACCAAAAGCACATACCAGTCCCGCTCTCTTGCTTTTCCCATTTTCCAATGAATTTGATTTAAAATTGAAAGTGCTGCTGGCATGTGATTCTGCAGCAGAGGAGCTTTTCAGTGGTGAAACCTGCCTTTAGCTGACAGTGCTGCAGCCATTAGTGGGCTAAAAAACGTCTCCTGTTTGAACACAGAGGTTCTGCGTTGCTGCCTGGAGGAAGAATTGGTGAAACCTTTCCTCACAATTCAATAGGAAAAACCTATCCTTATATTCAGCCCTTCTTCAAACTCCCCCAGCTACCACCCCTCCCATTCCCCCCACCACTATTCTATGGCTTACTGTTGGATCCACAATCAATCCATACCATTAATCCATGATGTTACAGCATTACTACAACCAGCTCCATGACTCAGCATTGTCTTTCTTCATGTTCTCCTCCAATTTATCAGGGAAAGATGAGAGGTGCAGTAACCTGCAAATGGTAGCATTCCCTCCTGCCCACACAAGGCAATGTGAAGGAGATCTTACAATGGAACAGTCATGATGCAGATGTCTCATTGTTATGAACATTTCATATAGATCGGGTTTTCTCTGGCAACTCTTGTATGTCTCTCCATGGCCTGAGCCTCCATGTGAAGTGCCCTCTTCATGCTCTGCTCTGACAAATCTTTGTCATCTGAGAAGTTCCTTGCACTCTTCCTGTTGCAATATCGAGTCCATGTAGCAGAGCCATGTTGTGCAATGCACAATCCACTGGTACTCATGATACTCTCTGGTGTGACCGTCCAAACCAGTTAAGGCAGCAGAAGTGCATTTAAAGCAAGTGCTCTATGGTGGCTGTAGTGAAGGCAGATGCTTGATTGTACAACCCTGCCTTGCTCTTGGGAAGTCTCATTAGAGTCATCAGCCGTGTACGCAAGGCCCTTGTCATCGAGGATCCACATATTAATCTGGAATGGGGCTTCAAAAAGCTCTGTGAGCTGTTAGTTGCACAGAATATAGGTGTAGTCACAGCTCCGTGGGAAATGACCACAAACCTACATGATTTTTCCCCTGTGATCTCTCACCTGATGAATTTTCAGAGTGACAGCTTTTAAGATTCACAAAAATCTCTGAGGGAACTCTAATGGTTACACAAGTGCAGTCGATGACTCCCTTTAAGGAAACTGGGCAATGGCGCCGAATGCAGCTGACATGGCCATCCCACTGTCTTCATTGGTTGTGAAGTTATTAAAGTCATTGGCATAATAGAATTGATCACTATTGGTCACAACTGCACACCTATGTGTGGCAGCTTGTGAGATGCCACATTGTCAACCTCCACGCCATGGAAATCATTGCTGGTGTAGAAATTGCATGCCACTTTAACCTTGAGGGACACTACCACAAGGTTGCCACCAAATCCATTTGGCTGTACAGCTTAATAAACAACTTGATGTATCTTGGTGGCCATTTTGTGGGACATCCTCAGATTTGTCTAGCATCATCTGTCTGACATCTGAAGGTAGTCTGTTCTTGTCCTCTAGATGTGTTGATGTGTCAGTTCCTGTCATCACTGATGCCTTCCCTGGATGGGTGCATCTAGACCAGCCTTCCTTTGTGGTTCTATTGGCATTGCAGCCAAAACAAGACAACAAAAGCTCTCCTTCATTAGTGGGTTTGCAGGAATATCCCATGGTTATTGCTGAAATTGCAATGTGTAAAGAAGCTGGATATAGTGATGAGGGTATAAATTTCTATGGTTCTCATCTGTAGCACTACTGACCATTAAGACCCTTTAATCAGCTAATTGTGCACACCTTGAACTCCACCCACCCAATGATGGTCCTCCTTTGATGTACATTCTGTATTGCCAAGCAACATTTCCCAGCAGCCTCAATATGGTGTAAGTGCACACCTGTACCTTTCACCCTCTCCTCTCACCTTCATGCTTATCCCAATGACCCTTGGTCAATCCAAAATAAAATTTCACTTTCCTTCTGTATCCTTTGAACATTCTGCCTGTTTCCTTGGACCCTATCACTGTTTCCCTTTACATTCTATCTTTCCCCTCTATGACTACACCCATGACCATCCAATTGCTCACTCTAACACTGAACCCTCCCTCCTGTTATCCTGTTATCTTCCTCAATGGTTTTGTCTACTCCATGCTCCACCCTAAGACCTTGGAATACCTGACATGAAACCTGCTCCCCTACCATATCCAACTTCCTCCACTGTGATTGTGAATTCTGCCACACAGAACCCTTAATTGAACGCACAGGTGCCCACCATTTCGATCCCCTATCACTCATGCCTGGCACCATCACTTCCTCAACCCCTTTAGAAGGCCATCATGCCCAGAATAGGCCCTTTCCTCCTCTGCATTGCCTCACACACAAACACCATCCTCTGTCCTCCCTTTCTTGAGCTCCTCCGCAGCTTGAGACACTCGAACACCATCCTCTGTCTTCCTTTCCTTCCCTCCTCCATGCTTCCCTGCAACCAAACATCACCCTCTTTCTTCCATTTTTCACGACTCCCTGCACCCAAATGCCTACCTTTCCACACATTGTCCCCTTGTATTACAGCGTTCAACACGGACAATCACATTGACACATATGCGCAAAGCAAACAGTTGCGTGTGTCACTGACTCTATCTTGAAGAGTAGGACTTCATTAAAAGCAGTTCCTCCTTCTGATTCAGTGCGACCTGCTACCTATTTCCAGCATGTTAATTTTTTCCCGGAAATCATTTGCCCTCTTATCCTGATTTCAACATTGGATGATCAATTAAAAAGCATCTGAGGAACGGGGAGGTAATTTGGTGAGTTAATGTGGGTAGAGGAAAGTTAGATGACACTAAATTAACCAAACGGTATTTCTGAAAGATTTGAGGAGCTGCCATGGATAAAAGATGTGCACTTGGCACTAGTTTTTTTTTAGATATTTAGAAGGCATCTGCCAAGGTCCATAATATATTAACTGAAACATAAGCGCGTGTCGCATTAGGGATAGTGGGAAAACTGATAGATAATTAAAAGAAGAGCAGGCAGAAAGATGAAATGACATGACTAATAATGTACTACATGGATCACAACTAGTCCCACTGCTCCTTCTAATTTACATTCAGTCTGGACTTCAAATAGGGTATAAAAATTCACCTCACATTTGAAAAGGTCACTATTCGTTGGAAATCTGTGAACAGCTGGGCAATTGTGCAGAGTTTTGAAAAATGATTTTGAACAGGAATAGATGTTTTTGACTGGGAAAGCAGGAAAAGAACATCACAAATTTTCATTGACAATGCTCAACTTTAATTAATTGTCAAAGGTTAGGATTCAGTGTAAGAAGCAGAGATGATAAATTTAATGATGCAATATTATTGCTCTGTGAAGCAAATAAAATACTGGCTATGTTATTTTTGCAGGAAAATGGGGAGGGCGTAGGAGGGCTGAGAGCAACTGGAGAACCCAGCAAAGCTGGAGATGTTGAAGTTTGGTTGTATTTAACAGCTGGGCTTAATTATCATTTATTTACTTCTTCTCCGACCCAGCCAACACCCAAATGGCCAGCTTGGAAAACCGGCAGCAGCTGTTTGGAATTCTTAAGGATGTTCCTCAGCAATCGGGAGATGGTAGATTAGAAACTGGTGTTTGGTGGTGCAAAGGAAGAGGATTTGTCAACGCTTGTTGGCAGAGAGAAGCCAAGGCCACTTTCTGGGTTTGGTGGGTCACTCTTGCTACCCCTGGCCCAAAAGGTTCTAATAAAAGGTTCTCACTATATTGAGTCAGCAGCTCCCACCTCCACTTTGCTGCTAGATTCCCAAGCCTTGGGATGTCCATGTGGCAACAGTTACATTTAGATCTGGGATGCAGTTTCATCCAGAGAATTTGATTGAATTATTTAATGTAATGCCACACCATTTGTAGGTTTTCTATTTTTTGTGAGTTTAATCCTCACCCACCCCAATCTCCTCCTGCTACTATGGGAGTGGGCAGGGGGTGTTAATTTTTTTAATTCTGTCAAAGAATGTGGGTGTCACTGACAAAGCCAGCATTTGTTGCACATCCCTAATTGCCCTTGGGAGTATAATAGTGAGCCACCTTCTTGAGCCCATGCAGTGCAAGTGGTGCTGATCCAATCTCGGTGCTGTTAGGAAAAGAATTCCAGGATTTTGACCCAATGACAGGCAATATAGTTTCAAGTCAGAATGATATACGGCTTGGAGGAAAACTTGCAAATGGTGATGTTTCCATGCATCTGCTTCGCTTGACCTTCTAGACTTTGTGGGTTTGGAAAGTCAGGTAACAGGAGGCTTGACAGATTTCTGCAATGTATCTTGCATACAGAATACATTGCTGCATGAGTGGTGGAGGGAGTGACAATTTAAGGTGGTGGTTGAGGTGCTGATCAAATGGGTTGCTTTGTCTTGGATGTGTCAAGTGTTTTTGGAGATGTACTCTTCCAGGCAAGTGGGGAATATTCCAACTCATTCCTGAATTCAACCTTGTAGATGGATAATGGGCAGGTTTTAGGGAATTGGATGATGAGTTACTTGCCTCAGAATCCCAACCTCTGACTTGTTTGAGTTCTCACAGTATTTATATCGCTGCTCCTATTACGTTTTTGACCCATGGTAACCAACAGGAGGTTGGTGGTAGGGATTGAGCGATGGTAATGTTGTTGAATGTCAAGGAGAGATGATTAGATTCTTTTGCTGGAGATGGTGCAAATAGTACTTGTTGTCCATCAACCCAGGCCAAAATGTTGACCAGGTTTTGCTGCACGTAGGTACAGGCTGCTTCAGTATCTAAGCTACTAATGCTATACACTGTAAAATCACCAGCAAATGATCAAAATACCGGCCTTAAAATTTGTCTTGTCTAATTTGCTGTGTAACTAAAGGGGGAAGGATAAGTGTACTAGTATATTAATGGGCATCAACTCAATAATGATGAATGTACTGTTTCTGCTAGGTCCTTGCATGGTCTTACCATATCTACTTTTGTCTAGATGTCAGCACTGCTTAGCCCTGCTGTTTCCTAACTTCCTTGTCAGCAGTCCTCTGAGGAGCCAATTTAGTGGGAAAGATAGGTCCTCATCAGTAACTTTATTTTATTTCTTCCGTAAACTGCTGGCTTTCCCTTGTAGGAAACCAGGGATGTGAGGGGACAGAACTCGGTCACCAATACTAAGTACGAAGAAAACATTCTCAAGTTGATACACTTAGCTACTATTAAGAATTGTAAGCCGAAGTCCAAGGGCCCAAAAACAGCAGTTGCAGATGAAAAATGTCAGTCCTCGAGTTCTCCACTGAGAGCTTCCTGCAGGATGATTTGGAATTTCTCTCAGTTGGTGGTTCCCAAAAGCCTCTGGTGTGCCCACACAATGTTGTGACAGCACTGCTATGTGCATGTGGCTTTCCAGAGAGCTTTGAAGATTCTCAAAGGATCGCATGCAGTGCTTCTGCTGATTAATAAGTTCATCTTGGTAAGCAATCCTCTAAGGTATGAATCTGTGGTACTCACTGTGGCTTCCCTTTGGCCTTAACTCTTCCATCCTCCTGTCGCAGCTCATTTTTGTCACATCAACTTGTCCCTCCTCACTGATGTTCGGTGCTTCAATCAGTGACTGTCTCTGAGGCGAATGATCCTTACAAAGTTTGTCGCCCTTGACAAGGGTTAATATTTTAAGATCGCTTCCTCCATCTTCGTGCTGTCAGCTTCTTTGCTTTGAGATACCTCTAAATAATAGTTTCCATTTATATAACGCCCTCAACATAAAAATAAGTCCTGTTGTGCTTCACAGAGGTGTCAGGTTTTTGGTACCATCTGACATCTTGCCAGCTTTTGTTTGTTTGAAGTCAAGTAACATGAAGCACTTAAAGCAACCTGCATCAGAATGAGCTTTCTGCCTGCATTAACTGTGAAAACTGCAGCGTCTTCCTTCTGTTTCAGCTGAGAGGGCTAAGACCACTATCAAAATAATGTGGGGATTCAAAATCTTACTGGCTTCCTCTTTACAAGCAATAACCTGGAAATTAGCAAACATCCACCATATCTACCCTACCAAGAACCAACAGCTAATATTTCCTGACTGGCAGACATGAGGCAGTGAGTTGAATTGAAGGAGATTTGACATTCTCCACTCCCCTCCACGCTGAATTGTTGCCAGCATAGTACTTTATACTAATAACAATTCTCAGGCTCAACTTAACCCAGACAGTCCTGGGAACACCTCAAGTCCATAATACATCCTTCAACATCCTGCTCCAGCACTTATTGCATTTGAACTCCAACATTCAAGGGACAGAGTTCCAGTTAGAGTGGAGTTTATCCACTAAAAGCTTTACCTTCTAAGCTTTGTTAAGTACTGAATGTTAAAATGTAGCTGGAACAGCTCGCACTCCTATCATAAAACATATAAATCAGTTTAAAGAAAATTAATTTATATAGGAACAAGTCCATACTGCAACACATTGCTATCTTTTCCAAAGTATTCCAGAAACTTTTGTCTTTCCAACGTTTCAACTGTTCCACTCCTTTGGAGGAAATGTTTACCTTTCAGTTCTGCACTGAATCTCCATGGAGCCCACGGACTTTGAGTTGATGGAGCCAATGATTCCAGTTGATGTCAATGTCAAGCTGAGTAAGCAAACAGCTGAATAAAAGAACAGAGATCATCTTTCGCTGCTCATGGTATGAGTGTATGGGACAGAAAGTTGGGACTCACTCCTTAGGAACTTAATAGTGGAGATAAAATGTCTGTGGAAACAAAATGTCCCTTATAAAACTCTAATTCCAGAGGCCATATCCCCAAATTTGTGCCAACTATTTTTGCACTTTTTTGAAAGTACACTGATCACAGGGTGACTTAATTTCCCCTTGAACCCTGAGAATTGACACTGAACGAATTCTAACTGATGGGATGAAATTCATCTGGCTGTAAGGATTCCAAGTCAAATGGTATTGGCAGCCTGAGGCTTGTACTCGTTAGAGTTTAGAAGAATGAGGGGAGATCTCATTGAGGCGTATAAGATGATGAATGGGATGGATAGGATAGAGGTGGAGAGACTCTTCCCGCTCAGAAAGGACAGTAGGACTAGGGGGCACAGCCTCAAGATAAAGGGGGGGGCGGTTTAGAACGGAGTTGAGGAGGAACTTCTTCACTCAAAGGGTGGTGAATCTCTGGAATTCTCTGCCCGTTGAAGTGGTGGAGGCTGCCTCGCTAAATATTTTTAAGACGCGGGTTGATGGGTTTTTGATAAGCGAGGGGTTAAGGGTTATGGGGAGAGGGCGGGAATGTGGAGCTGAGACACGACAGATCAGCCATGATCTTATTGAATGGCGGGGCAGGCTCGAAGGGCTGGATGGCCTACTCCTGCTCCTATTTCTTATGTTCTTATGTTCTTATGAATCCAATTACAGAAGGACCAGGAATCCAGCATACCCAACATTTGATAATCTCACTCAGAGGTAATTAGATTGATCAGAAAGTGAATATCTTAGTTTGATACAGGGACAACATAAGAACATAAGAACATAAGAAATAGGAGCAGGAGTAGGCCATCTAGCCCTTCGAGCCTGCCCCGCCATTCAATAAGATCATGGCTGATCTGTCGCTGCTCAGTTCCACTTTCCCGCCCTCTCCCCATAACCCTTAGTCCCCTCTCTTATCAAAAACCCCTCAACCCGCGTCTTAAAAATATTTAGCGAGGCAGCCTCCACCACTTCAACGGGCAGAGAATTCCAGAGATTCACCACCCTTTGAGTGAAGAAGTTCCTCCTCAACTCTGTTCTAAACCGCCCCCCTTTTATCTTGAGGCTGTGCCCCCTAGTCCTACTGTCTTTTTTGAGCGGGAAGAGTCTCTCCACCTCTATCCTATCCATCCCATTCATCATCTTATATGTCTCAATGAGATCTCCCCTCATTCTTCTAAACTCTAACGAGTACAAGCCCAGTTTATTCAGCCTTTCCTCATAGCTCAACCCCCTCAACTCCGGTATCAGCCTAGTAAACCTCCTCTGCACTCCCTCCAAGGCCAAAATATCTTTGCGCAGGTGCGGCGCCCAAAACTGCACACAGTACTCCAGCTGCGGCCTCACCAATGCCCTATACAGCTGCAGCAAGACCTCCCTACTTTTATATTCAATCCCCCTCGCGATGAAGGCCAGCATCCCATTCGCCTTCCTGACCACCTGCTGCACGTGCAAGCTGGGTTTTTGCGACTCATGCACAAGGACCCTGAGGTCCCTCTGCACCGTCGCCTGCTGCAGCTTTTCGCCCCGTAAGTAACAGTCCTTCCTACCATTCTTCCTACCAAAGTGGACCACCTCACACTTGCCAACATTAAATTCCATTTGCCATTTCCTGGCCCATTCGCCCAGCCTATCTAGATCCTTCTGCAGACTCTCCACACCCTCCGCACAATTTGCCGTTCCCCCAATCTTGGTGTCATCAGCAAATTTCGACACCCTGCACTCGGTTCCCTCCTCCAGATCATCTATATAAATGGTAAAAAGCTGAGGCCCCAGCACCGACCCCTGGGGCACTCCACTAGTCACCATCCGCCAATCCGAATAGCACCCGTTGACCCCCACTCTCTGCCTCCTATTTGACAACCAATCCTCTATCCACGCTAACACCCTACCCCCAACTCCATGTCCCTTGACCTTCTGCAATAACCTCTTGTGAGGTACTTTGTCAAACGCCTTCTGAAAATCTAGAAAGACCACATCCACCGGCTCTCCTCTATCCACCGCCCTAGACACATCCTCATAGAACTCCAGTAAATTTGTCAGACACGACTTTCCTTTAGTGAAACCGTGCTGCGTCTGCTCTATCAAGCAATTCCCTTCAAGATGCCTCGCAATTTCCTCCTTAATGACAGATTCTAACATTTTACCTACCACAGACGTTAAACTAACCGGCCTATAATTCCCCGCCTTTTGCCTGGCACCCTTCTTAAACAACGGCGTAACATTAGCCGTTTTCCAATCATCCGGCACTTCCCCGGAATCCAGCGACGTCTGGAAAATAACCACCAAGGCATCCACTATCACCTCCGCCATTTCTTTCAGAACCCTCGGATGCATTCCATCCGGTCCTGGGGACTTGTCCACAATCAGCCCCTCCAGTCTGTCGAGCACCGCCTCTCTAGTAACAGTAATGTCATTAAGACCCTCCAGTCCTACCACCTTTCCATCGCAAGTGGAATCAGGATTTGTACTCAGCAACTGGAGATGATTGATGCAAACAGGATTCCAAACATGAAGAAAAAATAATTCCACCAATATTGACATCCACTCTCTTACATGTATTTTAAAAAAGTATTATTCATGAGGGGATATAGTTTTAGGGTAAGGAGCAGGAGATTCAGAGAGATCTGGAGAAAAAATATTTTCACTCAGTGGGAATCTAGAATGCACTGCCTGGGAAGGTAGTCAAGGTAAAAAGTCTGACAACACCAGGTTTTAGTCCAACCGATTTATTTGATAGTAAACTCACAAGCTTTTGGGTTAGCCCCTTCGTCAGGTGAATGGAGAGTTCTGGCCTCAGACAGAGCATATAAAGCACAGACAGTTTAGAGATTACTGATTAGAATGCGAATCCTTACACCTAACCTGCTGTTCAAGTCCTGAAGTGGCTGACAATGTGTGTTGAAGGAGCACTGATCACAGGTTAAAGAGATGTGTATTGTCTCCAGACAGTACAGTGAGTGAGGTTTTGCAACCCAGGCAAGTCACGTTGCAAGAAAGGATGTCCCGAAGCATGGTACATTGGGGAGACCATGCAGACACTACAACAACGGATGAATGAACATCGCTCGACAATCACCAGGCAAGACTGTTCCCTTCCTGTTGGCGAACACTTGTGGTCACGGGCATTCAGCCTCTGACCTTCGGGTAAGCATTCTCCAAGGCGGCCTTCACGACACACGACAGCGCAGAGTCGCTGAAGAGAGACTGATAGCCAAGTTCCGCACACATGAGGACGGTCTCAACAGGGATTCTGGGTTCATGTCGCACTATCTGTAACCCCCGTGACTTGCCTGGGTTTGCAAAACCTCACTTACTGTACTGTCTGGAGACAATACACATCTCTTTAACCTGTGATCAGTGCTCCTTCAACACACATTGTCAGCCACTTCAGGACTTGAACAGCAGGTTAGGTGTAAAGATTCGCATTCTAATCAGTAATCTCTAAACTGTCTGTGCTTTATATGCTCTGTCTGAGGCCAGAACTCTCCATCCACCTGACGAAGGGACTAACCCGAAAGCTTGTGAGTTTACTATCAAATAAATCGGTTGGGCTAAAACCTGGTGTTGTCAGACTTTTTACTGGGTTTACCCCAGTCCAACGCTGGCACATCCACATCAAGGTAGTCAAGGCCAGGAACCTTACAATCGTTAAAAAATATTTGGTTGAGCACTTGAAATATCACAATATTCAAGGATATGGGACAAGTGCAGGAAAATGGGACAAGCGTACCTTTAGTGGTAGATATTGATGGTGCAAACTCGGTGGCTGAAGGATGTTTTCTGCACTCTATGACTCTAGGCAGAATTTTACTGCTTTGGCCACCATGGGAATCGGAGCTGGTGAGGGGTGGTCCACGGGGAGGTCCGTTGACCTCGGCAGGATTTTACGGTTTTGGGATGGGCGAGGCTGTAAAATCCCATCCTGTGTTTGTTTTTCATTGAAAGTCATGTCACAGTTCTAGAGGATTCGACCAAAGAAACTCTAGCGCCAGAGTGAATCCAATATAATAATGTAGTTTATTCCTTTCTACAGAATAATTTAGTGATGGCAAAAAGCATGTAATAAAACAGCTATAAAGGAAAAAGCCTGTGATTAGACCATTTTTGTAGTCAGCTTTTAAACCATGTGTGTCAGGCTGATGGTTTAGGGGGAAAGAAGACAATGCTAAGTACACAAGTCAAAAATTCTCTCCCTAATTTATCATTTCAAAAGAACTGTTGCTGCTGTGCAGTAATAGCATAGGGTGGAAGCAGAGTGCTCAAGCTCCCAAAGGACTGACTGAGAGCTATGAAATAAATGAGCTTTGCCAGAACTGCATTACCAGCAGTTGCACACACCTGCTTACCGCAAGATGAAGATAATGTGTAAATGTCTGGAAAGATTATATAAAAGCTGTCCAGTAGCCAAGGTGAGGCAATTAAGATCCATCTTCTGGAAATACCATTTGAACCCAAAGCACCAACCTAACAGGACTGATATTTTGTTTCCCAATGGGTATTTTTGCTAAAACAAAGAAACTGGGAAGTAACATGAAGGTTAATTACAAAGATAGTCTGTTCTTGTTTTTTGTATTTCATTTAACCAAACCCTCTAAAATTCTATGCAAAAAAAATTGTTTTAAAATTGCTGCTTGCCAACATAAGCACCCAAACATTTAACAAGTGCCATAATCTCTCAGTTCACAACTTTAACTCACATGCACAATTCATGAAGCATCCATTTTTGCAAGGCACAATTCAGGAGCAGAAAGGAGGCAATGCTCAAGCCCAAATCTACATTTAGAACCTGACTTGTACAACACAGGAGACTATTTTACCTTTGTACCCATGCCTGTTCTGACAAATGATGTATTTACATAGGGCGGGATTTTCCGGCCACGCATGCCCCAAGACCAGAAAATCCCCCCGAGGTCAACCAGTGGTTAGCACTGCTGCCTCATAGAGCCAGGAACCCAGGTTCAATTCCCAGATTGGGTCACTGTCTGTTTGGAGTTTGCACGTTCTCCCTGTGTCTGCGTGGGTTTCCTCTAGGTAATACGGTTTCCTCCCATAGTCTGAAAGACATGCTGGTTAGGTGCATTGGCCCGAACAGGTGCTGGAATGCGGCAACTAGAAGAATTTCACAGTAACTTCATTGTGGTGTGAATGTAAGCCTTACTTGTGATTAATAAATAAATAAACTTTTAAGACCTTTAAATGGTCTGTGAATTATCTGTCTCACCCCAAACGATTCCCCATAAAGCTGCATATGAAACAGGCCAGGATGAAGAGCATGAAACTTCAATAGTGAAGCACTGCATAGCCTTATAATAACTTTACAGTAATACAACAATAGCCTTACAGAACAAAACAGCCTGACCATGAAAATATAGGTGGATTCAGGAGCAGATACCCAGACAGGGTACTCAGACTGCCTCATCATTATGTCAAAGTGGATAGAAAGTTCCATCTCTGTTCTGCAGAGAGTGATTCATTATCCTGTGATCAAAAGTAACTTCCCGTAATTTACATATCCTGCCACTGACCAATGTTTCCGCTGTGAAAATACAGACATTATTCTCCCCGAGGATATGCCATCAAGCTGAACTTTTTGCAGCCTTCTTTGTGCACCGTGGCTTGGATTTTGGAGTAGGAATAATGGTCAGGCTGTCAGTGCCCACAATTCTTAGAGTAAATTGGACAGCCATTTAGTATGTATGTGTAGTTAAATGTAGAAATGCAGAAGTTAATGATCAATTTGCCCGGCTCCTCCACTAACTTGGCTACACTAGTACCTCGCTGAAAGGTTCAACATTCAACTGCATGCAGGGTGTGAATTTACAGCATTTGCCCACTGAGTACCCACTAAATCACTCCAAAATATTAGGGTTAAGTGTTTTTTTAATGGTGAGATAAGTTTTAATTGGCACCAAACACCTCTGGTTTTGGAAATTTGTTTTTACCACTGTGGGGTTTTACTCCTTCAAATTTTATTATTGTTGGTGATTGAAATGATTTCCAATGACCATAAATTGCTATACAAAAACACAGAAAAAGTATCTGTGGGTAGCTCTATGCAGAATAAAAGTTGAATGCCATTTATTTGCTACTGAATAAAAAACATTAGCCATTATCATAACATTACCCTGCCAGGTAATACTGTCCAAATTAAAAAGAAATAAAAAGATCAATATTTATTTTGTGCTATTTATATGATAAATATTGCTGTAAGTGGGCTTTCCGTTGCCAAATCTATAAAGTGTGTATGCCCCATTATATCATCTAGGACTGTTTTGAGTGCTGTACTACTGGTGCGTGGCAGCAGTTTTCTGTTGGTGGTGTAGCCCTACTGAGATATTGCAGTCTTGAACATCTGGGTGTAGGGTCATAGATGGAGCAATGCCTAAAATGTGGTGCTTCTGGCACCTAATTGCACTCTAACTTTCCTTCAATCCTTTAAGGGTTGTGATTGTAATGGGAATATGCTTTCTTATTGAATTCTTCAATGGCACCAGTGCTGGGTTCTTCCAATGTGTGATCACTGAGTCGCACAAGAACAGTCTTTGGATTACGTCCAAAGTCAGTAAATGTTATTGTCACTCTTGCTTTCAAGCAATCATCCAATTTGTCACACCCGGTAGATAGGATTTCCGGAAATGGGTGTCCAAGATCTCAACAGTAACTGCTTATATTCTGTGTCCAACATAATAAAACATCCCAAGGTGTTCACAGGAGCTTTATCAAACAAATAAAGACACCAAGCCCACATATGGATATATTTAGCCAGATGTCAAAAATCTTGGTCAGTCAAATAGGTAGATTTTAAGAGGAATGTGAGGCAGAGAGGCAGCAAGGTGTACGGAGAGAATTGCAGAGCTTGGAGCCTAGGCCACTGAAGGCATAATGAGAGAGTGATTAAAAATAATAGATACTCAAGAGACCAGAATTAGATGAGTGCAGGTATCTCAAAGGGTTGTAGGGCTGGTGAGGATTACAGAAATAGGGAGAGGCAAGGCCACAGAGGGATTTGAGTATAAGGATAAGGATTTCTAAATCAAGATGTTGCTTGACTAGAAGCCACTGTAGGTCAGCGAGCATAGGGGCAAAAGATGAACAGGACTTGGTACACGTAGGACATGTGCAGCAGAGTGTTGGATGACCTCGAGTTTATGAAGGGTAAAACGTAAGAGATCAGCCAGGACTGCAATAGACTGGTCAAGTTTAGAAGTAATAGGTGTGAATGAGCAGATGAGATGAGTAAGGGATGAAGTTGGGCAATGTTACAAATGTGAAAATAGGTAGTCATAGTGAATATGTGTTCAAAAACTCATTTTGGGGTCAAATATGACACCAAGGTTGAGAACAGTTTAAGTCTCAGACTGCTGCAAGGTTGAGGATTGCAGTTGGTAGTTAGAGAATGGAGTTTGGAACAGGGACCAAAAATGAAGACTTCAGTCTTCCCAATATTTAATTGGAGTAGAGCTGTGTGTTGCAGTATACAAGTAAAAACTAATGATTGGATAAAGCCACTGAAGTATGTAGATGAGAAATCAATGAGCAACACCAGAGATAAAAGCACAATGGTCCCTGCCACAATCGATATTTCTCATGCAGGAATGTCACATTAACCTCCAACTGCTGTTTGTTACTGATAGAAAATGCGTCTGTTTCTGACTCCAAAGAAACGACAGGCTCAGTAGTATACCAATTCCTTGTCCATACAGTAGACAAACATTATGAGCTTGAACCTGCCAAATGTTTCCTCTTCAACTCCAGTCATTGCTACCTTCTCATCTTTGTGCATTATGGAGCATCCACAAACTGACTATCTACATTGTCTGGTGTTCTAACAACTGCTGAAAGTAAGTGCTTGATGCAATGGAACATGAACCGCCAGTGTCGGTGGTGCCATTTGCTCTGGCCTCTTCATCTCGGGAATAATGTGGAGAAGGAAAAAGTGAAATTTGCAACACATCCAGCAACAATACCTTGAAAAAGATGCAAGATCATGAGATACTTGGCCTATTTTGCATCTTCTCAGCAGTGTGGTCTTTGCTGTGAGACTCATTGAGTCTGTGTAGGAAGGGTAATAAAAAATGAAAAAACGTTTGCTGGATGGTGCCACTAACTCTCCAAACATGGCAAAATCTTCTTGAGCATTATGGCTGAACAAGATGAGAACATTTTAAGCCTAGTCAGGCTCAATCTTTTCTGGTATACTCTACTTGAATGTGCACTTCCTTATCCTTGAATTTAAATATATTTGATATATTAATAACACATGCTCAGACCACCTACTTTGCAATGCCAGGACTTTGCAAGTTATCTTTTATATTGGCAGTACTCTTTACAAACTAAACTTTGAATTGCTATGCACAAGGTTTTAATATGGTCTACTGCAATTATGTTTAAATTCAGAAGTGTTCTTGCAAATAAAAGGGCAATTCTGGTCTGCATGCCACCTCTCTGGTGGTTCTGGGAAAAGAAACATTTGCATTGGATATAATTCAAAAAATGAATTACATTTACTTAATAATTCTCCTGATGCAACTCAACCTCTTGTACGTTTGCTTCCAAGGTACCACAGACCTTAGATTCACATGTTACAATTTGGTTAGGGACCAGTAACGTTTGTTTAAAGTAGACAAAGTTTAAAATCCCAGTTACCCACTAGAAGAATAAAGCCTCAAGATTCCAAACGAAACAAAGTTTACTATACTGAGTCAGAAAAGTAAAACAATAGCGTCAATATTCAGAATTGACATTCATAATTATGAAATAACCGACAAACTTTGATCAAACATGCCATGCTGCACATTAAATGGTAAGCACGACCAAAATGGATATCGCTGATTTCTCAGCAACACACCCAGATATCACTGTGAGACACAATGGCTGGAATGCTCAGATCTCATTCACCCTGTCACCACTGCCAGCGAGAATGTAGAATTTGGCACTCAGCCATAACTCCTTTCACTGCAGTGGGACTAAAAAATCCCAGCCAGGGTGAGGTCCAAGGTTTTCAGCCAATATCTTGTTAAAATTCTGCCTGCTTCAGGGTGGATTTTAGCACTTCACTGTTGAAGCTCAAGCCTTTGAATTATTTCAAAAGCTGCTCCGACTTAGGCAGCTTCAATGATCGCTCATCTCCAGAGAGTTCTATCTCTCCTGATACTGAGTTCCACAGGATTCATTCCCACCTGTAATTAACAGCACCCTCCCAATTCCATTGCAGGATGCCACTTTCACCAAATTGGCACTGCTCTGGGTTTTTCTCAACTCCAGTATCTCAGATGTACTGAGCTACAAATAACTCTCAGGGCTTTTGTTGAACCCTGTGGGAGGGAAATAAAATGAGTTGAGCCCTAGGAGACCCTGTCGAACTTCAAGAAAAGATGGATTCCGGCCTGAAATCTCAGGTTGCCTGCGAGTTCTCTCTGACCACTGTAGATTCATACAGATTATTTTTTTTTGAGTCATAAAGGTTTACATTAGCATATTAATTCCTCAAGTTGGGTACAAAATGGTTCTTCTATTCTCACTATGCAAACTGCATTGTTCAGTACAATTCCGTAAATCAGTTCTCTGGACTGTTCCGTTTACCCGATTATAATGTCAAAGTGTTGTATTTGCCCAACTGATTTACAACAATGTGTTAATCGTTTCCGCCCACCACCACCTCTGCTAGGTGTTCATGTTTTACTGAAGACTATGCCCTCCCTAGACTATATGGAGCCTGGCTGTCTTAATGCAAGTTCTCCCATTGTCGTGATAATTTGGAACGATCTCCTGTATATTAGAAGTTGATAGCATGCGTTAATCGTTATCTTTGGCAGAGCAGGCCTCTACTATCTGCGTTAATCTTTTCCTTCCGTCTGGGAAGAGGCCTGGCTCTTTGGGATTGCTCTATGTAGTTCTGCATTTATTATATTGAAATCAGATAAAGTATGAACGGACATATAAATTAAAATATAAAAGACACAACCCCTGATATTGCCCTACAACAAGCCCTAACCCTCCCAGTGTGAAAGCAGTGATCTTTCTCCATTTTCTCAGTTCCCCAGGAATTCTCTGACAATGCTTTGAGCCAGAAAACAGCAGTACCCATTTTGTATCTAACCTCTTGTCCTGCTGTAGTGTAGGGAATGAAACTAGAGAACATTCTTAAGCTCCACCCAGCTCCATGAAAATGTAGCCTTTCAGAGTTCACTGAATACTTTCACTCTAATTTAGTTCTAACTTACAAAAAGAAGGCTCTGGACTACACTTCTTTGCAAGCAGTGTAGCCAACAGGTTTCCTGCTTTCCAGCTAAGTAAGTCCACTTGCTGATTTCTGACTTATCTTTCTTTAATGCTTTAAGTCAACATGATCCCAGCCTTTTGAGTGTGATAGATTCCAAGCTGCTTTGGTTGCATTTATCCAATTTTTTAGAAACTACATCTTCCTGGAGTTAAAAAAATACCTCAAAATATTAACATGTACAATGAACTAAACATTTGTCACCAGGGTGACTCAATCTGCTAACTTTATGATATCCATCAGCACCCAAAATGCTACTGTCCTTGGTTGATCTGAAGCAAAATCTCAAAAAGAAACAGCATTAAGTATGGTTTCTCATGGCCATTCCAATGCAGTTGCCTACCTAAACAAGCATACCTCCATTTAGCTTCATAACAGTGATACATAAGGCAGAATTTTATGTGTACCAGGCAGGTGCAGCCTAACCCAGAAGTGCATCATGATGATGGCTGCACATCCTGGTGTTGTCATGCATTTGTGTAATATCTTGCTGGCAGGTGAGGATTGGCAGCGCATCAGTTGACTAATATGCAGACACTTGAGTGAATTATCCTCCCAATTTACTGGTATGTTATGTTGCCCATGCAATTTTAAGCTTCTCATATGGGCAACACAGGCAAGCAGACAAACCATTTTTTCATTCTTCTCAATCAAATGCAACAGAAAAGGAGGCTGGGGCAAAAGCAGGCTGAGGACTTAAGAGTTTTTCGGCATTAGGTGAGGGATTGTTTGTAAGTATTGAGGGCATCTTTTCACTGTCGGGTTCATCATAGTGTGAAGCTTACAGCACTTTGCTGTCCTGTGACACCAGAGATTCAACCTGTCACCTCTACGCACAGGTCAGTACCATGTGCATACCTGCAGATGGATATGATATACTTAGTAAGGGGTACCTCCTCTGAGAAGAAGGACAGGGACAAAGAGAGAGGAGGCCTGGTTGTCATAGGTATTACCCTTGGCACAGGCACAAGTTAAACAGACCAGTATGGAGGGCAAAGAGACTATTCCCACAGAAGGCACCACTACCCAGCTATCCAGGTGTATAGGCAGCAATCAAACAACCTGCACATGACAGAGGTTCAGTGCTGCTGGAAGCTATGGCTTTCAAGAGAAGCTGTAACAACCGTCTGCCAGGTGATTGGTTAACCTCCAATTGTGTGGATGGACACCCAATGCCCATGGCTCTCACGGTCACGGTGGCATGACAGTTTTATGCCTCTAGATCTTTCCCGCGTGCAGCGAGTGATCTTTGTGGAGTCCCCCAGGCATTGTTCCCCCACATTCAGGGAGCCATTGATGGCTCCAATGTGGCCATCAAGCTGGCTAATCGGATGCCTATTTCAACAGGGAGAGTTTTCAGTTCATTAACGTTCAGCTAGTATGTGACCACAAGTTCCAGATTTAGCATGGTACCTGGAGTGTTTCTGCAGTGCCTACATATAGTGCTACTTACAAGTGCCAAGACTCTTCACTGTCCTGGCTCACCTCAATGGGTGGTTGATTGGTGACAAATAGTATCCAAGAAAAAGGGATAGGGAAAGAATACAAAAGCACCCTATGCAAACTCCTGGTCATGGTCAGTTTTGTTTATGTTTGCAGATGCTATGCTTGGGAGATATTCTGTCAGTGTCAGTGGCAGGAGAGACAGGTTGCTTGTGCAGATGGCTTTGACATTGCTCGTCTGGACGATGGGGCCTAAGCAGGCTCTGCCTAGAAGAGTCCACTCAGTGACATGGCTGGGCACTCATCAGTTGATGTGGACTCAGAAGAAGGCATGGGAACTGGCAGTGAGGCAGAGGGGAAGTTGCCCTTGTTCAGGGCACTGTGAGACGAGGCCCCAGAGAAAACAACCAGCTTGTTTGCCATTGTGAGGTGAGCCCTCACCTCCCTGCTCTCCAATGAAGAATGGGCACCCATTGGAGAGATTAGATGCTTCATTCTTCTACATATCCACACAGGGCTCATGCTCCACAAGGACTCCTCCATGACAGTGACCATTGGATGCAGACCCTTAGGAATCTAAACAAAGTCTCTCTCCTGCTCAACATCCAGCATTTGCCAACCTATTGATGACTCCAAAGACTCATCATCCTCCTCAGTCTCAGCATGGTCCCTGTCTCCAGCAGTCCTCCAACTGCTGGCGCTCTGGGCACTCCCTGCCTCCACCATTTGCACCAGCAAGCATGGCGTGCTATGTGCACTATCAACTCATCTGATGCGCTAATGCCCACTGATATGCCAGTGCCTGTGCTGGTTCTCAGTGCTGTGAGAGGGTGTGCAGCAAGTCTATCTCATGAGATTTCCTGCTCCAGTGTCAATGGAGGGTTGTTGGCCTCCTGGCTGGTGTGGTGGATGGCTCATCTGAGGGATGAAAACAAGCAGGTAGAAACATCACTCGTTTCACACAGAGTCAATAACCAAAACATGCTGCCCACAGTGATTGATCTCAGCAACACTGAAGTGTCTCAGTGAATGGTGGCTTATCACTGGAGTTGTACTGAGGGATGAGATGGCCATACATCATTTTCACCCACATCCAGCCATGAATTGCCCACTGGGCTCTTACCTTCCTCTGAGATGCCAGCTTCTCCACAACCTGATGACCCGCCTTCCTGTTTGCATGCGAGCTCCAGGGCTCCCAGCTCTTGGTGAGAATCATCAAGTTTGGCACCCCACAACCAGTGGCTGCTGTTGCTTTGTTGTTGCGGCTATTGCAAGTAAGTGCAGAGGTCCATTGAATACTCAACCCTCCACCTCCTTCGTACCATACCTTTCGCACCGTACCCCTCCCCCAACACCAAGAGACAACCCATTTGGACATCTGACTCTTTGTTGGATTCACGGCTTCAGATTCTTCTCTTCAGCCTCAAGGTATAGGGGCAGAGGTGATCTCTGAGATTCCCTGAAAACCATAGGTTTAATTGCAACTATGGAAAAGCACTCTTCCACAGTCCCCCACACAGGACAATGCCCACTCAGAACTCACCATTTTGAGTGCTGAAGGTTACTGAACCTTTTCCAGCAATGGATCCAGGAGCACCTGACCAGGTGATGCCTACTGACCTCAACTGCCACCTCTGTCCAGGCCTTCTTGGTGAGGTGGCACGGCTTCCTCCTTCCAACCTTGGGCATTCGGATGAGCCTCCTGACTGCCATTACCTCCATCAGGGCTGGCAAACGGTCGGTGGAGAAATGAGGGACTTTATGCCCACTGGAACTCTCTTTCACCTGGTGTGTCTTCCAGCAATCATTCTGCATCCTCCAGTTTCTTCAATGGCCTCAGAGCACTGCCTTTAAACTTCATGGTGGGCTGCTATAATAATCCTCATGAGGTCTGTGAGGAATCACTGATTGATCTCCCTGTGGGGCTCATTGAGTAGGAGTTCTCTTGGTAACAGGCAGTGAGTGACCTTCCCAGCTGGAACTTATAGCCTGAGCCTTTTATCAGGTAGGCCCCAAGACTGGGCCTGTTGAACTATAGTCCCAGGCAGGGACTTGGTGTGCACACCATGATAGTGGTTTTACTTTACTTTCTGTAATAAGCTTATGTTCCTTTCCAGTCAGGCTTCCTGAATCATTACAGCTGTCATTCATAGAATCATAGAATCTTTACAGTGCAGGAGGAGGCCATTCAGCCCAACAAGCTTGCACCGACAACAATCCCAGCCAGGCCCCATCCTCATAACCCCATGTATTTACTCTGATAATCCACATATCTACCCTTCTAGTCCACCTAACACTAAGGATCAATTTAGCATGGCCAATCCACATAACCCATTCAACACAGAGCCCGCTGCATGCCATTCCCTGATAATCCTGCTCACCCAATACAGCCGCTATTCATCCTGGCTGCCACTTAAGTGACCAGCCAGCATAATGCAGAAAAGCATGAGGTGAGTCACTTTGGTAAGAGTAACAGGAGTACAGAATACAGGTCTAATGGAAGGACTCCTGGTAGTGTCGACGAGCAGAGAGATCTCGGTGTGCATATGCATAGATCCCTGAAAGCTGGCACTCAGGTTGATAAGGTTGTTAAGAAGGCGTACGGTGTGTTAGCTTTTATTGGTAGAGGGATTGAATTTCGGAGCCGTGAGATCATGTTGTAACTATACAAAACTCTGGTGCAGCCGCACTTGGAGTATTGCGTATAGTTCTGGTCGCCGCATTATAAGAGAGATGTGGAAGTATTGGAAAGGGTGCAGAGGAGGTTTACCAGGATGTTGCCTGGTATGGTGGGAAGGTCTTATGAGGAAAGGCTGAGGGACTTGACGTTATTTTCGTTAGTGAGAAGGTTAAGAGGTGACCTAATTGAGGCATACAAGATGAGCAGGGGGTTAGATAGGGTGGATAGTGAGAGCCTTTTTCCTCGGATGGTGATGGCTAACATGAGGGCACATAGCTTTAAATTGAAGGGTGGTAATTATAGGATGGATGTCAGAGGTAGGTTCTTTACTCAGAAGGTAGTAAAAGCGTGGAATGTCCTGCCTGCAGCAGTTGTCAACTCGCCAACTTTAAGGGCATTCAAATGGTCAGTGGATAGGCATATGGATAACATTGGATTAATTTAGGTTAGAGGGTCATTAGATTTGTTTCACTGGTCGGCGCAACATCGAGGGCCGAAAGGCCTGTACTGCGCTGTAATGTTCTATGTTCTATAATATCCCACTGCCTAAATGATCAAGGGCGGAAAAACACGGCAGCTTCCATTTCCACTTGTCAAGCACGCACATCACTTGTGAAATTCAATTTTAGAATCTCCGACAAATGCGTCCCTCTGCAGTTTTTCCATGTTCAGTGAGCATACAGACCTATCTTATCTTACAAAATTTTCAAACCCAGACTTTCTCATTGCAGGTGCAAATGTGCCATCCTGGACAAGCACAGCACCAATTTAGCAGTCTCACAAAATCAGGGCCAAAGGTTATATGCATTGCATGGAATGAAACATATCAATCTGATGTGATGTAGTGCTAGTGAGAGTCCTTCACCTCCACACTTTCAAAAGTTCACTTATCTGTGTATTCAACCAGCCTGGAATAACATTAGTATAATGTGATGCATTTGGGATTTTAGAAGACTGCAATAAAACTGACAAAGTCTGCATTACTGTCTTTTGAGGGGAGGAAAATCTTTATTCATCATATTAACCTTTTGTAGATTGAAGTAGTATTTCTGCAACAAAATGAAAAATATAACAAGATTAAGACTCCTGCATTTTAAAAGCATTTAAGGAGGTGACAAAAAACATAAAACACATGTGTCCAGCCTGAAGGAATGGCAGCGTGAAATAATTCAGTCTGGGCAAAGTTCAAGAGTATGTGCAGAATACTTAAATAATAATGTAGGGTGTTTTATCAATTCTGAGAAAATCTGCATTATTTCCCAGACCACTATTAATCACTCTGGTAATAAAAGTAAACTGTAATAAAAGTAAAATGAAAGTTCAGAACATGATTTCCCTCTAAATTTGTGACACTATTCTTTCATCATTTTACAGAAAATCCAAGACTAAACCAGGTCACATCTTCAATCATTAATTACCAAGTTGTTACTATCTTTGTTCAAGTCCTGTTGAATCATTTAAAATATATAAATAAATATATATAACTGGATATCTGCTCTTACAGTTGCAGTTGAAGGCTATGTGTAATGTTCATTCTTTTTGAACAAAAATATATCTTTCGTCCTCTCTCTCCCTCTTCCAGGAAAATAACATGATAAATGATGTTGATAATTAATCTTTTTATAACACAGGGACAGAGAAAATATTAATCTTGTCTCACAGCATCGATAGATAGTGACAATTATTAGCTGGATATTTATTGTAGAGAGTAACAGCATTCGTTGAGTGCAATAACATTTGTTTCAATATTTGTACATGTGTGTGTGGAATTTGCCAACTTTGAAGTGAAAATATGTATTTATCAATTTTGGAACATTTGCTGCATATTGTTTGTGGCAGTCTTCTAGGGGATGGTTGGTGTTAACTAGCAATCCAGGTTTTTTGAAAAAGGACTTGCAGTTATAAACACTTATCATGATCACAAGATATCCCAATGTGGTTCACAGGCAATAACATCCTCGATGTAGTCACCGTTCCAATGTGAAAAACACGGCAGCCAATTTGCACACGGCAAACTCCCACAAGCAGCACTGTTATAATGATCTTACAATCAGCTTTCGTGTGCTGTTGACATGGATGGATACATATTGGCCAGGAATGCGGGAAGAGCTTCCCTGATTTTAAGAAACATAATATCATGGAATTTTAGTTCCACCTGAGAAGGCAGATATAGCCTCAGATTAACAACTCACCCAAAAGACAGCACCTCTAGCATTGCAGCGGTCCCTCTGTATGGCATTGGAATATCAGCCTTGATTTTTGTGCTCAGCACCTGGAGCTCAACTTGACACCCTCCCAACTGGAAGATCAAAGTGACACCAACTGAGATACGGCTGCCACAGGTAATATGGATAATGCATTTCTGATTTGGAAATAAATGTGTAATAGATGCTATTGTAGGGTATATGTTCAAAATGCCCTTATTCACATGGTGCTTGCATGTGCATTCTAACTTTTTTGTGTGTTTTTTTAATAAAGTGATAAGACGAAAATAGTTGGGTGCATTGGCCATGCTAAATTCTCCCTCAGGCAGGCATGTGGCGGCTAGGGGATTTTCACAGTAACTTCATTGCAGTGTTAATATAAGCCTACTTGTAACATTAATAAATAAACTTAAACGTAATGAAAATATGAGAGTACTTTTTGATAATTGAAAATGTTTTATTTTATTGGTTATTGAGCGTGTTTTATGTTTTAAGTAAATACATGCTCAATATATTTACATTATTTGAGTATCTGCAAGGAATTTTTACTTAAAGGCCCATATGCCTAAAATGGCGCCACCTTAGTTACATGTTGTGTTTAATCAGCAATTCCCATTGGATAACTATATCATAGTAATGGAGCAGCAACCCTGCCCATCCCACTGAAAACTTCTCATCAGACAGAGAGTGTGATCTTACCTGCCGTTCACACCACATTCCTGTTGCAGTGAGGTCACCTCTATTTACTGCTAGGGTTGGGAAAATCCTGCTGGCATGAACAATGGTAAGATTCTGGCCAGAGCCTTCTGTTCCTCTCTTTCCATAGAGTATGAGAGAAAGAGAGAGAGACAGAAAATGCAGAGTGACTGACTGGATTATTCAGGAACAACCCAGTGTTCTCACGTAACCCAGTGTCCCCCCCGCTATCCCCTTTTGAAATGCTCTTTTTGTAACCGATGATCAACAGAATAAACCAATAAAAGAGATTGACAGATCCTGACTGACCAAAACTAAAACATAACTTAAAAAGGAATCTTAACAAATTAAATAAAAGCTTTTGATTGCAAAATTGTACCTTTTCCTGTAATTTATTATTGTTGAGAAACTGCAGTTAGGGTCTACTCACTGCAGGATCAGATCCTGGCACCCTAGCACACCAGCTGTATAACAGTGAGGGGAACTGGAAGAAATTCCAGGAAAATCAATCACCCTGCCAGTTCAGCATCTTTCTATGATGCCAATGCTAAAAGAGTGGATGTCAGAAGCATGTGACTTCAATTCCATAAAATTTTCCAATACGAAATAAAAGGGTGGGGACAATAGAATGCAGGGTTTTGCTCACCCAGATTGCAGGAGCATTTTGGGTGGAGGAATCTGGGGGCTATTGTTCTCCTTTATTGTGTCTTTTGGATTTAAAAGTTACATTACAGTTCTCAATTCTATTCACTTCTAAATGCTAGCTGCAGAATAGTTTCCAGCTTTTATGAGACTATTCTCCTTCCAATACTTATAGATTAGTCTTTCTTAGATCCCTAAGTTGAAATTGGTTTCCTCAAATGAATAGAAATTGGGTGGCTATTCCTGTTAATTCAGTGAACTACAGCATGCTCAGAAACTTACTTTTAACAAAGGTATTTTTTGGACAGAGTGAAAATGTGCATTTCTAGTCCCTTTGAAAAATTGGTGCTGGTTTTTAAAATGAAACATATGCAAGAAAGCTATGAATTCAGATCTTTAAAGCATGCCATAAAATCAAAATGAACATTCAAGTCCTATTATTTGATATGAATTATGTTATCTGGAATTAATTTGATTTGACTTATTATTGTCACAGGTATTATTAGAGTGAAAAGTATTGTTTCTTGCGCACTATACAGACAAAGCATACCGTACATAGGGAAGGAAAGGAGAGAGTGCAGAATGTAATGTTACAGTCATAGCTAGGGTGTAGAGAAAGGTCAACTTAATGCAAGGTAGGTCCATTCAAAAGTCTGATTGCAGCAGGGAAGAAGCTGTTCCTGAGATAGTTGGTGCGTGATCTTAGACTTTTGTATCTTTTCCCCCATGGAAGAAGGAAGAGAGTAAGTACGTGCAGGGTGCGTGGGGTCCTTGATTATGCTAGCTGCTTTTCCAAGGCAGCAGGAAGTGTAGACAGTGTCAATGGGTGGGAGGCTGGTTTGCGTGATGGACCAGCCTGGGGGTTGAGTCACTCCTGCTTCCTTCTCAGACAGATATGAGAAAAGTCAGCATAACTGAAGGAAACAAATGAAGGGAACAAGTGTAAATGAGGCGAGAGTTAAGAGCTAACTCAGAGTTGGAGGCAGAGACAGGTTAAAAAGAGTGAAGAGCCATGGTGAGAATAGCCATAGCAATATAAAGTTATCCTTTATACTGGAGACAGAAATGGGGCTTGAAAGTCTGAGTGAGTCAGTATTGATGATGTGGAGATGCCTGCGTTGGACTGGGGTAGACACAGTAAGGAGTCTCACAACACCAGGTTAAAATCCAACAGTTTAGTTGATAGCAAACACCAATAGCTTTCGGGGCTCCGCCCTTCACCAGGTGAGTGGGGAGTTCTGATCACAAACAGGACATATAAAGGTACACACTCAGTTTACAGAATACTGACTAGAATATGAGTCTTTACAGCTAATTAAGTCTTAAAGGAGCAGATAATGTGAGTGGAGATTGAATTAAGCATAGGTTAAAGAGATGTATATTCAGTATTGAGGCAGACATATATACACAAGCTTGAGGTATAAAACAAATATTGCGGCAGTAAGTGGCTGATATTTGTCAGATTGTACTGACTTGATATAGATGGGAGCCATAGCACAGCTACTTGGTAATGAAATAAAGCTTGTGAATTAGAAAAGGAAAAGATGGTGAAGACAGAGATTTTGACAATGGTCAGGATGTAATGGAGAATAAAAGATCAGTTCCTACTTGGGATTTAAAGATGCATACCTGAAATTTTGGGATCACAGTCTAAGTCCAAGGCTGCAAACTCCAGATCTGACTGTTGTACAAATACATCTTACACAATAGAGTCCAAATATAACAAAGGCAAAGATTTTAGAAAAGTAAAATTGTGGGTTATATGTGAAAACTGGAAGTGGGGAGTCTGTTCATTTGCTGCTGAAGGTTGTCCTCAGTATGAGATGTTAGTGCGGCATCGTCAGCATAGATCAACTCTCTGATGAAGTCTTGGTGAACATTTGCCTCGGATCTCAGGCAAGCAAGAATAAAGAGCTTTCTGTCAGTTCTGGTATGTAAGTAGACACCGTTTTTAGATAATGTGAAGGCATGTGACAGCAACAAAGAGAAGAATATGCCAGTGCATCGATACCAGAACACAACCCTGTTTTTTAAAACCTTTAAACCTGGTTTTTAAAATGAAAACTCTGAAGGGGAAGTCGTGTTTAACGAATTTATTGGATATCTATGAGGATGTGACTAGTGCGGTAGACAGAGGGGAATCGGTGGATGTGGTGTTTTTAGATTTCTAGAAGGCGTTTGATAAGGTGCCTCACAAAAGGTTGCTGCCAAAGGTTAGGGTGCACGGAGTTGGGGGTAAGGTGTTAGCATGGACTGAGGATTGGTTATCTAACAGGAAGCAGAGAGTTGGAATCAATGGGTGCTATTCTGGTTGGAAGTTGGTGACTCGTGGAGTGTAGCAGGGATCGGTGTTGGGCCCTCAACTGTTTACCATTTACATAGACAATCTGGAGGAGGGGGCTGAGTGTAGGGTAACAAAATTTGCTGATGTCACGAAGATGAGTGGAAAAGCAAATTGCATGGAAGGCGCGGAAAGTCTGCAGAGAGATCTGGATAGGCTGAGTGGGCGAGGACCTGGCAGATGGAGTATAACGTTAGCAAATGTGAGGTTATTCACTTTAGTAGAACTAATAGTAGGAGGGATTATTATTTAAAGGGTGAAAGGCTGCAGCATGCTACAGTGCAGAGGGACCTGGGGGTCCTTGTGCACGAATTGCAAAAACCCAGTCTGCAGTGCAGCAGGTGATCAAGAAGGCAAATGGAATGTTGGCCTTTATCGTGAGGGGAATAGAATATAAAAAGCAGGGAGGATGAGAAAGGGGACCTAGTGGTAGGGGATGGGGAAATGGCTAAGGTCTTGAATAACTTTTTTGTTTCTGTCTTCACGGAGGAGGACGTGAATAATTTGCCGGGTGTTAGCGATGGAAAGGTGGTAGGACTGGAGGGTCTTAATGACATTACTGTTACTAGAGAGGTGGTGCTCGACAGACTGGAGGGGCTGATTGTGGACAAGTCGCCAGGACCGGATGGAATGCATCCGAGGGTTCTGAAAGAAATGGCGGAGGTTATAGTGGATGCCTTGGTGGTTATTTTCCAGACGTCGCTGGATTCCGGGGAAGTGCCGGAAGATTGGAAAACGGCTAATGTTACGCCGTTGTTTAAGAAGGGTGCCAGGCAAAAGGCGGGGAATTATAGGCCGGTTAGTTTAACGTCTGTGGTAGGTAAAATGTTAGAATCCGTCATTAAGGAGGAAATTGCGAGGCATCTTGAAGGGAGTTGCTTGATAGGGCAGACGCAACACGGTTTCATTAAAGGGAAGTCGTGTCTGACAAATTTACTGGAGTTCTATGAGGATGTGTCTAGGGCAGTGGATAGAGGAGAGCCGGTGGATGTGGTCTTTCTGGATTTTCAGAAGGCGTTTGACAAGGTACCTCACAAGAGGTTATTGCAGAAGGTCAGGGGACATGGAGTTGGGGGTAGGGTGTTAGCGTGGATAGAGGGTTGGTTGTCAAATAGGAGGCAGAGAGTGGGGGTCAATGGGTGCTATTCGGATTGGCGGTTGGTGACTAGTGGGGTGCCCCAGGGGTCGGTGCTGGGGCCTCAGCTATTTACCATTTATATAGATGATCTGGAGGAGGGAACCGAGTGCAGGGTGTCGAAATTTGCTGATGACACCAAGATTGGGGGAACGGCAAATTGTGCGGAGGGTGTGGAGAGTCTGCAGAAGGATCTAGATAGGCTGGGCGAATGGGCCAGGAAATGGCAAATGGAATTTAATGTTGGCAAGTGTGAGGTGGTCCACTTTGGTAGGAAAAATGGTAGGAAGGACTATTACTTACGAGGCGAAAAACTGCAGCAGGCGACGGTGCAGAGGGACCTCGGGGTCCTTGTGCATGAGTCGCAAAAACCCAGCTTGCAGGTGCAGCAGGTGGTCAGGAAGGTGAATGGGATGCTGGCCTTCATAGCGAGGGGGATTGAATATAAAAGTAGGGAGGTCTTGCTGCAGCTGTATAGGGCATTGGTGAGGCCGCAGCTGGAGTACTGTGTGCAGTTTTGGGCGCCACACCTGCGCAAGGATATTTTGGCCCTGGAGGGAGTGCAGAGGAGGTTTACTAGGCTGATACCGGAGTTGAGGGGATTGAGCTATGAGGAGAGGCTGAATAAACTAGGCTTGTACTCGTTAGAGTTTAGAAGAATGAGGGGAGATCTCATTGAGACGTATAAGATGATGAATGGGATGGATAGGATAGAGGTGGAGAGACTCTTCCCGCTCAAAAAAGACAGTAGGACTAGGGGGCACAGCCTCAAGATAAAGGGGAGGCGGTTTAGAACAGAGTTGAGGAGGAACTTCTTCACTCAAAGGGTGGTGAATCTCTGGAATTCTCTGCCCGTTGAAGTGGTGGAGGCTGCCTCGCTAAATATTTTTAAGAAGCGGGTTGATGGGTTCTTGATAAGAGAGGGGATTAAGGGTTATGGGGAGAGGGCGGGAAAGTGGAACTGAGCCACGACAGATCAGCCATGATCTTATTGAATGGCGGGGCAGGCTCGAAGGGCTAGATGGCCTACTCCTGCTCCTATTTCTTATGTTCTTATGAGATCTTGCTGCAATTGTACAAGGCACTGGTGAGGCCGCAACTGGAGTACTGTGTGCTGTTTTGTTCCCCGTATTTGCGAAAGGATATATTGGCCTTGGAGGGAGTACAGAGAAGGTTCACCAAGCTGATACCGGAGAAGTGGGGGTTAGCTTATGAAGAGAGATTGAATAGGCCTGTTAGACTTTAGAGGGCTGAGGGGGGATCTTATATCGACTTACAAGATAATGAAGGGGCTAGATAGGGTAGAGGTAGAGAGATTCTTCCCGCTTAGAAAGGATAGCAGAACTAGAGGGCACAGCCTCAAAATAAGGGGGGGGGGGGGGCACAGTTTAGAACGGAGTTGAGGAGGAACTTCTTCACTCAAAGGGTGGTGAATCTCTGGAATTCTCTGCCCATTGAAGTGGTGGAGGCTACCTCGTTGAATATATTTAAGTCATGGGTAGATAGATTTCTGATAGACAATGGAATTAAGGGTTATGGGGAGAAAGCGGGAAAGTGGAACTGATTCACTTCAGATCAGCCATGACCTTATTGAATGACGGGGCAGGCTCAAAAGGCTAGATGGCCTACTCCTGCTCCTATTTCTTATGTTCTTGTTTCCACTACGGATTTCAAAGGGTTCCAATGTTACCCACCATGGCTGATCTGACCCATCATGTTATCATGGAGACAGATCACATCGAGCAGCTTCAGTGGCTATCTAATTTTCTCCAGCAGTTTAAATAGAATGCCTCACATGGATAGAATGCTTTGGTGAGATTAATGAAGGTAACATAGAATGGCTTTCCTTTGATCACAGAATTTCTGGATTGAGAAAATTATGTCAATTGTAGATCTTCCAGTTCTGAAACTATACTGTGGGGTTTGGGAAAGTTACGTTCAGCTAAAATCTGCAGTCTGACAAGGGCGACATGGACAAAAACATTTCCCATGATACTCAACAGGGCAATGTTTCAGTAATTGCTGCAATGGTTAAGAATGCATCCTTTTGGTTAGTGAGTTTCAAGGCCTAAACTAAGTCTACTATAACTAGAAAGAAGTTGAAGATGTATTCATGTAATCTTAGTGAAGCAATGAAGAGGAATTCAAAGACAAAAGTGTATCAATAAGTTGTCATTGTCTAAGTGCCATACCAAGTGGTAATAGCAACCATGGTCTTCCATTCTGACCAGAGCATCTGTAGAAGACCTCATTGTTGGAGTTCTGCTTAAGCTAATCCTGAATGCTAGTAGCTACTTCTTTCGCTGTAAGCCTCTTGATCTTCTTCTGTTAATAATCAATACTGACTAGACACCTCTTTTGCACAGTATGATGTCCAAAGAGCTCCACTTGTTTCCTTTTGATATTACTGCAAAAAACCAAGTAAGGCCATTAACGGACGTGGGAAGATACATACAAAAAAAAACAAAAATAGGGAATTGGGAGAATGAAATGAACAGGAGAAATGGGCCTGAAAAGGTCCATGAAAATAGCTAGGATCTGAATTGCAATGTCATTTCACACCATTGGACCTCAAAGTGGCCAGAAAGTTTGTACTGAGTTTATTAGTAATGGTGCTGATTCCAAAGGAGGAAGAGTGGGAATCAACAAAGACCTACTAAGATATAAGGGAGATCAGATTGTACAGGTGAAAATCTTAAACAACATGGTAACCAAATTTGCATACTAAATACTGAGGCCTTTTTAAAATAATTTCTATTCTAGATTGTTTCAGTTCTCATATTTTAGATCATTCTGATTTGTAATGGTCAACTTTTCACGCGTTTATACTTGCTTTGGAAAACTGTTGGCAATGCAGCAATAGAAATTAACCCATTTAGTAAATGCTTTTAGGCATTGGACTATAATGTCTCCATATAATCTTATGCATGCTTTCAAAATTACAACATCACATCAGACATCATCCTTAGATTTTCTAACTGATGAACAAACATCGATACAATGCAGCATGAGGCTTTTATATAACTCCTTTATAGACATAGTAAGAATCCTAATCTAATATTAAGCAATTTGTTAATCTAGAACCTTTATTTTTGAACCTAAAAGTTTTTGAAGCGTTGCTCTCTATGAACTATTTATTTTTTCATGTAAAGTTTTCAACCGATTTGATTACCTTTTGGAAACTCAGTTCAATGAAAGTATTCAGCCATTTAAGTATCTTTCCATTGGTTGCTGGAGTTGTTTAGATTTTTCATGACTCTTGGATTGAAAATAATTGGCTGCCACGCACTTAACAGAACAAATTATACCATCTGTGTTTGCACAAAGTTGGTTTGGTTCCTTTCCGCAAGCATACACTTCAAAACCCAGTTTGAACTGACCTAATAACATGTATCAAAGTAAGCTTGGTATAGGGATCGGAACAGGTGTTACAGCTGCTACAGTTGCATGAGATATTTCCAGGGGAAGGGCAGCCAGGAGTCAAGATGACAGAAGAATGAGTTGGGTATTCTCAAGGGAAAAATCCCTCTGGAGAACAGAGAAGGGAAGACAAGATGTGCTCAATAATGAGAGTTACAAGTGCAAGTGCAGAAATACTGGAAGATGACTTTGAAAATGTGGAGTGAGCAGGTTGGAAGATCAGTAAGGAGGATCATGTTGTTGTCAAAGGAGGTAAAACCAGAAGCTGACAAGATGGCGTAGAAGTAGTCAAGATGCATAGATTCACAACTAAGGGAAAACAACGGTTTAGAATTCGCTGTATTTACAATAGTGGTGAATGCCATAATTTACGCTATGTCCCTTGATCATCTCACATAGGCACATTATAATTTACTAAGAAAGTAATTAGAAAACATTGCAAAGAGCATTTGTGTCAGATCTTGAGCACCATGACCGATGTTTGATACACATCCATGGTAATAGGGCATGATGAGGAATGGAATAACAAGTTATTTAATATCTTCATAAAAGTAAAAGAGCTAATCAATTCCTGCAGTTTTTTCCATTTTCAAACTCTAAAAATTGATTAATATGAATGGAGTTGCTTTTTTAGATGGCATCCTCTGTCAAAATCTTTCATAATTTTAAAGTTCTCTATTAGTTATACATTAAAGCTGGAAAGATTGAAGCTATTATCTCTTTCACAAATACATAGAAACATAGAAGATAGGAGCAGGAAGAGGCCATTTGGTTCTTGGAGCCTGCTCCACCATTCATTACAATCATGGCTGATTATCCAACTAAATAGCCTAATCCTGCTTTTTCCTCATAACCTTTGATCCCATTTGCCCCAAGTGCTATATCCAGCCGCCTCTTGAATACATTCAATATTTTGGCATCAACTATTTCCTGTGGTAATGAATTCGACAGGCTCATCACTCTTTGGATGAAGAAATGTCTCCTCATCTCCATCCTAAAATGTCTACCCTGAATCCTCAGACTGTGATGCAATTCATATCTGCATGTATTTCACTTCTTCCTAGCCCACATAGGGATTAAAGTGTGCCAGACATTTTACAGGCCAATCATTTACAAACTGCATATATAAAAAAACCGGACTTGGTAGAATGTTTCCTATTTTCTTTCCTGATAACAGCATGAATTATAGGAAAGGTTAGTTGCACCTGAGGTGGAAAGGGGAAAATCCATTTGTGGAGAAATAAATTATGGCAGAGATAGCAATGTATATTTTCCATGAGATTTTTACAAATATTGTGGAAGTGATATAAGTGCACTAAGTATTATACAACTTGTTTGAGATGACAGTGGAAGGAATTGGTTCTGAAAACAATTCACAGCTGTAACTTGAAGCATCAAACTTGTTGAGAGGAAGCAGAGAAGGTAGCAGAAATGTAACATTTGTTCACTCCTCAAATTTGCATATTGTGCAACAGGACTGAGTAGAACTGGTATGTCATCTTTATTTAAAAGGATAATTGGATGTATATAGACTAGTTAGTCTAATGTCAGCTATGGTTAAATTCATAGATCCATAACCAAAGTAAAAGAAAATTGACACTTAGAAATGCATGAATTAACTAAGGACAGTGAGTAGAGATTTGTTAAAGACATGTTTGAACATTATAGTTTTTTTTGAAAACCTAATGTGAATGGGCCATAACTTCTGAGTTCCAGGGCAGTGTGAATGGGGGTTACCCCATTGATGCACTGGGGAAACCCCTGGAAGTCCCCCAGTAGGGTTTGTACAGCAATTGTCTGGGAAATGCAAACTTCCCTTGGGCAGCTGGAATGCACTGGGAATTTAAAATTTTAAATCACTAACTTTGGATGGTTCTAAATCAATAGTTACCCAGAAAATGTTAGAAGGATTAAAACAACTTCCAACTTTGGGCTAACTATAGTACAGACACACACCGGCCCTCACAAATCTCTCCACACCCAACTACATCCCACCCCATTAAGATTCCTCACCCCCAGTGGTTTAATCCCCACCCATACCGCCCAACCCTGACAGAATCCCCCACCATGGGATACGTTCCCCTCATAGGACTCACTGACCCCCATGGTCCAACTACCAACTTTCATTATCCCCACCCAAGAAGCATCCCCAACCATTCCCCTCGACCTGACCACCTCCCCACTCTCAAAATTATATACGTATATGGTTTTCTTCTCCCTGGCCTGTCAAGGACCTTGAATCCGAGCTGGACCTTTAACTTACCAATTTGTGCCATAAAAAAGGAGCATCGTCTCCTTAAATCTGACTGAGCTGCTCTTGACACTAGGCCTTGGGAACATGCTGCATAGCCTGGATCTCGCCAGGCTGGAGTCAGAACATTGGGTGTGTTTGGATTGAAAGAGATTCAAGATAAAAGTTAAGGTTGAAGTGGTGTGGCTATCCAACTCTGATTGCCACCCCACAGAAGTCACATCCAATGAATAAAAATAGATGTAGTATATGTGGACATTGAAAAGGCATTTGATGTCTCATAGAAAGCTTGTGGTGTAGATCAGGGATCAGTGCTGAGCCCATTTTTATTCCCAGTAAATATAGATCATTTAGTCTTAGGATTGGGAGTGCAGTCTTGAAATTTGCTGACGATTAATTAGCAAGTCATTGGGCATACAGTGGAAGACTTCAGATAGGAAAACACAGATTGGTGAAATGAACAGAAAGGCATATGCAATTCATATGTAGATAAATACAAAATTATTTTAAATTTGGGAATAAAATGAAAGAATATGAGATTTTGCTCAATTTAAAACAAAAAGGTGTGGATGTATGAAAAGACTTGAACACGAGTGAATAAGTAGATAAAGCCTTAAAAAAAGAATGCATTTTTAAGTTGATAAATTTTTACTACGCTATTAGTGAAGCTAGAGAGAACTATATGGAATATTGTGCATCCCAATATAGAAACAGCATTAAAGTCACAGAGAATATAAAGTAGATTTGCCAAGTTGTGACCAAGAATAGGAAATTCTAGTTAAGGGATTTAAGAGAGGCTATGTTTGTTGCCAATGCTGTGGATACACAGTTCTAGTGTTTTACTCTGGGCAAGGTTTAACAAGTTCCTTTGGGCGATTGCCCTGTGATTGGAACCATCTGAAAATGCGCTTTCAATTGCAAACGTCAGATAGTTAGCACAAATTTATTACCCAGAAAAAGTTAGAAGAATTAAAACCTCTTCTAACTTCCAGGCAATAGTTGTAAAGACCCAGACTAATCTGCCCCCATCCCCTTCCTGGAACTGACCCCTACTAACCAGGTCCCTTGGTATTCCCGTGTCCCCCACCCCCCGCAACGAACTCCATGGGACTCCCACGACCAGATCTCCCACTCCCACCACCATTGCAGGGCCAACACAACCAGAACTGCTCTGTGGCAGGGCCAATCTCCATACCCTCCCTCATTCCAATCCCCAGCCCCCACAGGACAACTCCCTTTCGATTAAACCCATCCCTCAACCAAGTTCACAACTCCCAACCCCCATCCAGTGAGGGCCGACTCCCACCACCTCTTTTCAAGGTTCAACCACACCCACCTCCCCTCCAACAGCCCTCAACCACCAGAGATGGAAGTTAAGACAGGAAGACAATCTACATAGGTGAGTGAACACGGAGCAGCAATCCGATGCTGATTACTATTCCAATGAAGTTGTAGCCCATTATTGGGCAGTTACTGTAATAACAATGTAATCACATGTTATCTATCACAGTCCATTGTTTCAGCTTCAATGTATAATGCTTATTTAATTCATATTTTGTTTTTGTAGATTTCTAGAATCAGGTTTGTTAGGAATTTGGGAAATTAAAAAGGTTAACAGTTAAAACATTGAGATGAAAACAAAACGACAGACAAGTAACAAGATTAATAGGCATTTAGAGGAATTTCAGATGTGATTTGCCCATTAACCAGATTAGGAGGCATTGAAAGAAATTGAGGTGTGAATTGCCATATCAGAAACATTGTTTACCAGACATCGGTGGGGCTATTCAAATTATAATTTCTAAAGGCAAGGAATTGAGAGAATCCACAGGGTGGGATATCAAAAGGACTGAACAATATAACTGTTAATTGGGGGAAAGAGTTTTTAGTTTTCTATCCAACAAACAGAAGCCAGTTCCATTTAAGATCAAAGGCCAGAGCAATCGCAGATCGCAAATATTCTCCTCCAAAAAATGCAATTTTGTGCCTTTGTTGAACCAGAAAAAGGCATTTTCCTAGACTTGGTCATCTAACTGTATTGTGCAGTAACTATTAACTGGATTGGATTCAAGTTACTAAATTGAATGTCATTTGGGAAATGGGGTGTCTCAATGAGTTCGGGGAATGTGGGTATATTTTGGTAAGAAGCGGTAATTTTAGATAAAAACGGTGTGTTTAGTTATTATATTTAAATGTCATAGACATATTGGCTAAGGAACGGAATTGTAAAGAATGGGAAAGATAAAAACGCATGAAATTCCAAAGTCAACCAGTGTGTCAATGCCCAAGTCATCAGAGACTATTTGTGAAGACAACTGAAATCAGAAACTATGGTCACCTGACAGAAACAAGGTTTTAATAAAGCTTATTTATTAAGAAACACTATGAGAACAGCCAGGGACAAGGAGGTCCAGAGGGAACAGATCCAGATCAGAAAAGGACCATTCCTAAAATCCACCAGCAAGCAGAAAATACAAGCTAGCTTTTACTTACTAAGTTGAAGAACAAAACCAGATCTTCACTACAGGGTTTAATTGCACCTCACCAGCTGCAAAGCCAGGGAAACCTGCTACAGCACGCAGTAAGCACAGCAAATCTGTCATAGAAACTTCCAACCTCAATTTCTTTAATTAAACAAAAGGAAATCATTGGACCTGTGCAATTTCAAGCCGCTATCTTGAGAGAATCATGCATGATAGTGGATTTTTTAGGCTTAAATGCATGCCACCTCTTTTGTAATCACCTTTTCATGTATCTGTGCATGTGTGAATGGGTGGTTTTGAGCATACATTTGGGTGTTCAGAACCACTGCTGCCTCATAATGCCAAGCACCCAGGTTCAATTTTGGTTTCGGGTCACTGCCTCTGTACAGCTTGCAAGTTCTCCCCATGTGTGCGTGCGTTTCCTCCAGTTTCCTCCCAAGGTCCAAAGACGTACAGGTTAGATTGATTGGCCATGATAAGTTGCCCCTTAGTATCAGGGGGAGTAGCAGGATAAACATGTAGGGTTATGGGATAGGGCCTGGATGGGATTGTTGCCAGTACAGGCTCAATGGGAAATGGCCTCCTCCTACACTGTAGGGATTCTATGATACTGTGAAGCCTCTCTTTTGTCTGTTAATGTAAGTTACAACACTGAAGGAGTCAAAACACCCTTTTCTCACTAAAACATATCTGGCTCTGGCTAGGAAACAGGTGGAAAAAAGGGGGAACCATCCCACATTTCTCCCCTTACTGTAACAGTATAAATTTCAAACCAACGGAGAACAATGGCTGGATTTTCTGTGTCTGATTGGGATGGGCATGTTTGATGGCATGACTGGAAAATACTGCGAAAAGGCCCATGACATGTTTCTTGGCAGTGTAAATCGAAGACATGATCTTCCCCTCCCCCGTCAATGGTAGGCCACGTTTCCTACCATCAAATGTTGAGAATGTAAATTATAATAAACTTCCATCTCATTATAGTGGCCACAAACCAGAACCATTCCTGCACCTCAAATTTGAACCCCACGTTAGCATGATTTCATTACAGTGTGATTTGTAAAAAAAATTTTAAAAGGCATCCACTTGGCCATCTGAACTCTGAGGGGAGCCTGGAAGTGAGTATACACATCCCAGCACAGCGCTCAGTGGACGGTGCATAGACAGTCGCAGGCAATTCGCCACAGTTTTTCCATGGCTGCTTTGGGGCATTGTGGCATGGGCAACAGTATGGTGGGGGGGTTGAAGGAATCCTGGGCTGGGCAAGAGCACAAAGGAAGGGAGGCGAAGGGAGAGAGAGTGGAGAAAACAGGCAAATGTAAAACATGTTAAATATTGCAGACTCTTTTGCAGTTCAGATTGTTTAGCTTGAGCTTAAGAATCAGGCTAGGAAAGCAATTGTGCCCACTCAAGCAACATTTATTTCTGAAAGAACCAGTGATTGCTGCCCTCTTCATAACCCCTCACACGCAAACTTCCAAATCCAGTAAGTGCTGTTGTTTAGCAGAACCACTGGGTGACTGGACAAGCTTGAGGATCCCTTAGAAAGATGACCACAGAATGCTGATTGAGGTTTTCCGTCTAATCGCTTGCTTTATAGTTCACACTGACAAATGTCCCTCATGGTCCCAGCAAAGCGCAAGGCCAAGGCCTGTGATGAGAGCTCCAAATATAGTCGAGGGGCCGGAAATGTTACTGCTTCGTCAAATGGTGTGGTGTAGTATGGTACTGGGGAGGTTTTCAGTCCATCAAGTGCACTAAACATTCAGTACCTGTATGGTGACATGCATGAAGGGGAAGCAGTAGGTCATGGCTTGAAAAGGTGGTCCTTAGCTGACAAATGGTGGCCGTTGCATATCTCTCTCTGATACTGCAGTGAGGAGACATCAAGTAGATGGAGGTCTGCCTCATTGCTTATGGGCAGGATAGAAGAATGTCGTGGTGGTATTTAAATTTGCGAAAAACAGGAGCAGAACCCTCAAGAGCAAGGGGCGGTAGGAATTCTCTGCACAGAGGGCATGGACCCTTGAGAGCCACCTCCCGGAGTCTATAGATGGCACTTGTCATTCCTGCAAATAATGGAGAACTAGTGTTGCTGAAGACTGTGCATGTCTAGCAAACTGGTTAGTCACATATGCAATCTGCTGCAGGATTTGGCATCACAGGGACCAGGACAGCATCCACTGCCAGTGAAGTGACCACGACTCCTACATTCTCAAATCCCTGACATCTTCCATGGGTCACAGAGGCTGCAAGGTTGGCTCCTCGGGGACAAGAGCTACCCACTGATGACATGGCTGATGGTGCCCATGTGGAGCACGAGATAGAAGGTACAACAAGGCTCATGCTGCAACTCATACATTGGTGGAGCAAACCTTTGGAATACTGAAACTGGGGTTCCTGTGTCGGTACCAGTCTGATGGAGCCCTGCAATACAGTCCACGGAGGGTGTTATGCATATCCTTGCTTGATGTACTTCACACAACCTGGTACTGCAATGAGGAGAAGATGGAGGAGCTGCACATCTCCAATGAGGACATCAATGGGAATGAGAGTGATGAGGTTCTCAAAGATGAGAATGATGGCCATGAGGCCATTGCGAAATCCAGACAAGGTAGGCATGTCCACAGCTACTACATTCATAGAGGATGATGGTGACGTGCAGACACTCCATATATCTTCACGTTGCATCTGTGAATGTTTAACTTGTTTCTGCCTGGTGACAATGCACATACCTTGTAATAAGCCTCCTGTCATGAATACACAACAAATGCCCCTAGTCCCTACATTCCAGGAAGATGTGATAACATGAAGTGGGGGCATTCAATAGATCTCACAGAACATATGTGAATGTCTGACTCCTGTTTGGCTGATGGCAGCAAGCTTGGGCTCACTGAACAGGGTCATATCATGGAAAAGAAGTGGGGAAATTTTACCTTCTGATTTTATGGCACTCCTCATGAGTTGAGCTCTTCAGAACCATAGAATCACCAGATATAGATGCGTGATGAAATGGGGGTCCATCACACCACAAAGGTCGAAGAGCATGCAGGGAAAATGGTGGAAATCTGTGATACCAGTCCAGGACATTCTGATAGCAATGAGTCCCCTTGAGATGCAGGCATGACTGATGTGCACCATCAGTGTGCTGGGAAAGTTGCACACAGCACTCAGAGGAGGTCCAAGATGGAGATACCTGCCTTTATCTTGTGCAGGAACCATGTGGTACAAAGGAACCATAGCAAAATGGAAGTCAATAGGCTTTATAGGGTAAACTCTCCACCGGTTGAAATCATGCCTAGCAATAAAGGAAGATAATTGTGGCTACTGGAATCCGAAGATGTCATTCCCAGGACATTTCTGCAGGAGTTAATCAGGGCAATCTCCTTGCTGCAGTCAAGTTTAGCTGCTTCATTAATAACATTTTCTCCATCATAAAGCCAGAACTATTTGCTGATAATTACAAATTACTTAATACCATTCGCGACTTCCTGGATGAGGGCGACCCCAACACTTGAGCTTAACACGATGTCAACATAGCAGTCCACTCTATCTGCCAACTTAAATGTTCATTGCTTCAGTACCAGCACGACGTGTACTATCCATTAAATCACCACGTTTTCTTCAACGGCAGCTTCCAAACCTGTGATCTTTACTTATCACTGAGGACAAGGATAACAAGTGCCTTGGAATGTCACAAGCTCCAAGTAAGTCTCAAGCATCATACGCCATCCTTACTTGGAAATATTTGCATTCCTTTATTGCTATTGAGTCAAAGTTATTAAACTCCATACCGAACAACACTGTTGGCAAGGATAGTTCACCACTATCTACTCAAGGGCCATCAGATAATGGGCAAGATAGATTGGTCTTTATTAATACACGGCAATCCCATTTAAAGTCCAGGCTGCAAGCACAGTCACTTTCCTCCTGTTTCTGCACTCTCAGCAGAGCACGCCAATCAGATTTTCTAATGGATCACCCTGGCAGGCCGTCCCTCAAATTTTCTAGTGACACCAAATCTCATACATAAATACATTTAAAAATCCCTGCTATTTATTTTCCCAAGTATAAATTATTCATATTGTTTAGACATTGTGTTATCCTGATTGAATTAGTGAAAGCACCACATGGTACATGCTAATCTACTGAAATCAGGAAAGTCCTCAGTTTGAATCTTGGCTCTGACTCGAATTGAGCTATGATGGAAAGGGCACACTGAGAAGAGGCTAAGGCCTTTACAGAAAAAAAAATCCTTCAACAATTTGGAACATTGCTTAGTTTCATTGGTCAGAACTCCTGTATTTAGGACGTCTTGTTGAAGTTGTACAAGACATTGTAAGGGCACACTTGGAATACTGTGTACAGTTCTGGTCACCCTATTATAGAAAGGATATTATTAAACTAGAAAGAGTGCAGAAAAGATTTACTAGGATGCTACTGGGACTTGAAGATTCAAGTTATAAGGAGAGATTGGATAAGAACATAAGAAATAGGAGCAGTAGGCCATCTAGCCCTTCGAGCCTGCCCCGCCATTCAATAAGATCATGGCTGATCTGTCGTGGCTCAGTTCCACATTCCTGCTCTCTCCCCATAACCCTTAATCCCCTCTCTTATCAAAAACCCATCAACCCGCGTTTAAAAATATTTAGCGAGGCAGCCTCCACCATCTCCACGGGCAGAGAATTCCAGAGATTCACCACCCTTTGAGTGAACAAGTTCCTCCTCAACTCCGTTCTAAACCGCTCCCCCCTTTATCTTGAGGCTGTGCCCCCTAGTCCTACTGTCCTTTCTGAGCGGGAAGAGTCTCTCCACCTCTATCCTATCCATCCCATTCATCATCTTATACGTCTCAATGAGATCTCCCCTCATTCTTCTAAACTCTAACGAGTACAAGCCTAGTTTATTCAGCCTCTCCTCATAGCTCAACCCCTTCAACTCCAGTATCAGCCTAGTAAACCTCCTCTGCACTCCCTCCAAGGCCAAAATATCCTTGCGTAAGTGCGGCGACCAAAACTGTACACAGTACTCCAGCTGCGGCCTCACCAATGCCCTATACAGTCGCAGCAAGACCTCCCTACTTTTATATTCAATCCCCCTCGCTATGAAGGCCAGCATCCCATTAGCCTTCCTGACCACCTGCTGTACCTGCAGGCTGGGTTTTTGCGACTCACGCACAAGGACCCCGAGGTCCCTCTGCACCGTCGCCTGCTGCAGTTTTTCGCCATGTAAGTAATAGTCCTTTCCACCATTATTCCTACCAAAGTGGACCACCTCGCACTTGCCAACATTTTCCATTTGCCAGTTCTTGGCCCATTCGCCCAGCCTATCTAGATCCTTCTGCAGACTCTCCACACCCTCCGCACAATTTGCCGTAACTGGGTCTTTTTTTCTCTGGAATGTAAGAGGCTGAGGGGTGACCTTACAGAGGTCTACAAAATAATAAGGCGTATAGATCAGCTAGATAGTCAATATCTTTTCCCAAAGGTAGGGGATTCTAAAATGAAGGACAGAGTGAGTGGGGAGAGGTACAAAAGGGTTCAGGGAGGGGACTTTTTTCACAGAGAGTGATGAGTGTCTGGAACAAGCTGCCAGAGGTAGTAGTACAGGCAGGTACAATTTTGTCTTTTAAAAAGCATTTAGACTGTTACGTGAGTAAGATAGGTGTAGAGGGAAATGGGCCAAATGCAGGCAATTGGGACGAGTTGAGGGGTTTAAAAAAAAGGCGCACAGACAAGTTGGGCTGAAGGGCCTGTTTCCATGCTATAAACCTCTATGACACAATGACCCTAAAATTAAACATACTCTCTTCCACCTTCTTCTGTTGGGAAAAAGATAGAAAATTCTGAGAATATGTGCCAACTGACTTAAGAAAAGCTTCTTCCCTGCTGCCATCCAACTTCTGAATGAATCTACCATACATTAAGCTGATCTTTTTCTACACCGTGACTGTAGCAGTACATTCTGCACCTTATCATTTCCTTTTCCCCCTGTGTACTCTATGTACTGTATGTTTTGTCCGTATAGCCAGCATAAAACAATACTTTTCACTATATCCCAATACATGTGACAATAATAAATCAAATCAAATTAGGCCACATTCTGGGGCTGGAAAGAGAAATTAGAGATGTTAAAAAGGCGCCCTTGATGGTTCATACCCACAGCCTTGCTGTTAGGCTGGTGGACAAGTTACAGTGGGATGATTCCAGAACACAGTCCACTTGGCTCTATCCGCTTTCCGTAGCTGCAGCAGGCTGGGCTGGTGTCAGAGTCAGCAGACGAAGAGCACGGCCAGCGGGTATGTGACAGTCATTACACCGTCATATCGGTTCAAACTCTTCCTGATACTAAACACTGCCTGTTCCCTCTGGCATCGCACTGATCAGCTGGCTGTATTCGTAGAACTGGCTGCGCCATTTATCCCCGGGTTTAACTATCGTCCACCCGACCCCTGGGCTGCCCGCAACCGCCATTTTTCTCCGTATCCATGGCGACGGCTCGGAGCCACCGTGCATCCTGGGACAGGAGTCCAAATTAAGGCCACCTCCAGCAGCACACAGTGCAGAGTCTACCACTCACTGCCCAACAGTAACTAATCCAGCAGCACAGACACTGCAGAGTCTGCCACTCACTGCCCAACAGTAACTAATCCAGCAGCACAAACACTACAGTGTCTACCACTCACTGCCCAACAGTAACTAATCCAGCAGCACAGACACTACAGTGTCTACCACTCACTGCCCAACAGTAATTTATCCAGCAGCACAGACACTGCAGAGTCTGCCACTCACTGCCCAACAGTAACTAATCCAGCAGCACAGACACTGCAGAGTCTGCCACTCTGCCCAACAGTAACTAATCCAGCAGCACAGACACTGCAGTGTCTACCACTCACTGCCCAACAATAACTAATCCAGCAGCACAGACACTGCAGTGTCTACCACTCACTGCCCAACAATAACTAATCCAGCAGCACAGACACTGCAGTGTCTACCACTCACTGCCCAACAATAACTAATCCAGCAGCACAGACACTGCAGGGTCTGACACTCACTGCCCAACAGTAACTAATCCAGCAGCACAGACACTGCAGAGTATGTCACTCAATATTCAACAATAACTAATCCAGCAGCACAGACACTGCAGGGTCTGACACTCACTGCCCATCAATAGCTAATCCAGCAGCACAGACACTGCAGAGTCTGCCACTCACTGCCCAACAATAACTAATCCAGCAGCACAGACACTGCAGAGTGTGCCACTGACTGCCCAACAGTAACTAATCCAGCAGCACTGACACTGCAGAATCTGCCACTCACTGCCCAACAGTTAACTAATCCAGCAGCACAGACATTGCAGAGTCCGTCACTCACTGCGAAATGCAGAATAATTAATCCAGCAGCACTGTCCCTGCCAAATACACAATAAATAATCTTGCAACAGTCATTGCAGAGTCTGTCCACTGTCTCCCACTCACTCGCCAGTACAGAATAACAAATCCAGCTGCACTGTCACTCCAGAGGTTCCCACTCACTATCTAATATGGAACAGAATATCCAGCAGCACCACCATCACCAGAAATGCCATTAATTGCAGCTCTTGTTTAATTTACCACTTACGTTTGTGTTTTGCGTACTTTATGTAAACCCATCAGTGATCAGTCAGCTGGGCATGCCGGGGTTGGGGTTTGGAGGCTAGTGCGTGTGGTCATAGTGTCTGATATGAATCAGTCTCAGTACCCACTCTTGTCAGCCTGACTGCTAATCTGTTCCAGGAACAGCACTGTGGGCGCTGAACGTATGAAATATAAACTGGACCTGCCGGAAATATTCAACAGCTCTGGCAGCATATGTGGAGAGTCCACAAATCCATTGATACTGCCTAACCTGCTGAGAATTTTAAGTATTTTATGATATCCCAGACAGAGTCATTCACTGCACACTCCCAATGTTGTTGCAAAAGGTTCAGGTAACTGGGACCTCAGTAGTGGAAGTGGCAGTTTTCAAGATCAGGAGTTCCTGCCCCAAGTGAGTTGCAATCCACACATTAATGCTAGCAGTGGAGTGGGAGAATGACCTAGTCTGGTATATTAGCTGCTAGGGTAGGTAGAAACAGAATGAGAGGAGGCAATGTGGCAGAGGGTTGGAACAAATAGAATAGACAAAACCTGACAATGTGGGAAACTACCCAGTTATGTCCTGTCCATTGTCAAGTGGCATTCTCACATCAAATCACCTTGTCACTGCTCAGTTTGGGTTCTGGCAGCGCTTGAAATAAAAGCAGAAAATGCTGGAGCAGGCCTGGCCACATCTGTGGAGTTAGCACTTTGGGTCTAAATGACCCTTCTACAGAAGAGCTCTTTTATAGCCTTGGTCTAAATATGGACAAAAAAGCTGAATTCAAAGTGAGCTGAGATTAACTGACCTGGACATTGAGGCAGTATTTGACCAAGTGACATCAAGGAGGCCTAGCAAAATTGAAGTCAGTGGAAATTGGGGAAAACATTCCATGGGTTGCACTCATAGCTAGCACACTGGTAGATGTTTGTGGTTGTTGGAGGCCATTCATCGTTGCTGGAATTCCTCAGGTTTGTGTCCTAGGCCCAGCCACCTTCAGCTTCCTCAATGACTTTCCTTCCTCGTAGAGACAGAAGTGGGAAGGTTGCTGATGGCTACACAATGTTCAGCAACTCCTCAGTTATTGAAGCAGTTTGGATGCATTTGCAAAAAGACCAGGATAACATTGATGCTTGGTGGATAAGTGACACATAACTTGTGTCACAAGTGCCAGACAAGATCCACCTCTAACAAGATAGAATATTTTTCTTTATAGATGCCACCAAATGTGAGTATTTCCAGATTTCTCCATATTTGCTTCTCCCTGAAATTTAGTGGCATTGTCATTGCTACATCTCTCTCTCTCCCTCAACATCCTGGAGGTCCTCACTGATTGGAAACTGAGCTGGACTAGGTATATAAATATTGTGGCTACAAGAGCATGTCAGGCTTGGAATGTTGTGGTGTGTAACTCATCCCCTGACTTCCCAAAGCCTGCCCTCCATCTATAAGGAGTAAGTCAAGAGTAGGATGAAATAGTTTCAACTTGTTGTGGCGTGTAACTGACCCCCTGACTTTCCAAAGCCTGTCCTCCATCTATAAGGTATAAGTCAAGAGTAGGATGAAATAGTTTCAACTTGTCTGGATGTGGCTCCAACAACACTGAAGAAATTTGACATCCAGAACAACATAACCTGCATCTCATCCACCAACTTAAGCATTCACTACCTCCACCACTGAAGCAAAGTGACAGCAGTGTGTACTTCTAACAAGACACACTGCAGCAACTCACCAAGGCACCTTAGACTGCACCTGCAAAATCCACAATTGCTGCCATCTAGAAGGACAAGGGCAGAAGATGCATGGGAACATCACAACCAGAAAGCTCTGTTCCTACAGCATATCCTGATATGGAACTATATTGTCCTCTCTTGCTGAGTCAAAATTGTGGAACTACGTTCCTAACAGCACTGAGTCTTCCTATAACACATGGATTGCAGCAGTTAAAGAAGGTGGCTCACTACCACCTCAAAGGTAATATTAACCCTGTCAGCAATGCCCACATGTGTGAAAGAATGAAAACATAGAAGTGGATGGGACTAACAATTAGCCTTCATGTAGTTCTTTTAACATTGGAAACATCCAAAATAACAACATGTATTTTTATAACACCTTTAATATACAGATCCATCTCGAGTGCTTCAAATCAGATTTGACACCAAGCCACATACTAGGACAGGTGATGAAAAGCTTGGTCAAAAATGTGGATTTTAAGGAGTGAAATGTAGAGGCTGGGAGGTTTTGGGGGGAATTCTTGTGTCAGGGCAGCTGAAAGACGTCAGAGTCTGTGGTGGAGCAGAGAGAGCTGGGAATGCGTAAGAGACCAGAATTAGAGGAGGGCAGGGATTTTGGAGGGTGGTCAGGCTAGAAGAGGCTACAGAGTTTAAAGGACAAAGATATGGAGCAATATTTTTATCCATTCATGATATGTCTTCAGCACTGGCAAGGTCATCCATACTCGCCCTTGACAAGTTGGTGGTGAACTGCTTTCTTGAAGCACTGCAGTCCAGGTGGTATAAGTACACCCACAGGTAAGGGAGGCTGTGGGGTGGGTAAGGGGAAGCAGTTTCAGAATTTTGACCCAGCAATGATGAAGGAATGATAAAATATATTTCTTGTTTATTATTTTACGGGATGTGGACATCATTGCCAAAGCCAGCATTGTTGTCCATCCCTAATTAAACTTCAATGGAATAGCTTGCTAGCCCATTTCAGTGGGCAGTTAAGAGTCAACCACATTGCTGTGGATCTGGAGTCACACATAGGATATACTAGATAAGAACTGCAGGTTTCCTTTCTCTACAGGACATGGATCTTACAACAATCAGAAATCCTGGAACTTCCTTCAAATCAGCACAGTAGATGCTTCTACAATATATGGACGGCAGTGGTTCAAGGAGGCAGCGCATGACCACCATACCACCTTTTCAAGGGCAATTAAGGATGGACAATAGGTGCTGCCATGCCATTGATGCCCACATCCCATGAATGAATAAAACAATAATTGGCAATGGTTTCATTGTCACTATTGCTGAGACTAGCTTTTCAAGTCCAGATTAATTGAACTTAAATTCCATCAGGTGCAGTGGTGAGATTTGGATCTTTGCCCCTAGAACATTAGCTTGGGCTTCTGGATTATGGAGTGAGACTTGGCGGGGTGCTTGCAGATGTTGGTGATCCCATTTGCTTGCTTCCCTTGCCCTTCTAGATAGCACAGGTTATAGTTTTGTGAGACGTTGCTGAAGAAATCGTGGTGAGTTTCTGCAGTTCATCATTCTCCTGACATGTGCCTTGTAGAGAGGCTTTGGGGATTCAGGTACCAAGTCATTCATCACGGAATACTCAACCTCTGTCTTGCATTTTAAGGCACAGTATTAATGTGGCTGACTCAGTTAAGTTTCTGGTCAATTTTGACTTCCAGGATGTCGATGGTGGGACATCTAATCAATGGTGATGTCATTGAATATCAAGCAGATGTGGCCGGACTCTCTTTCATTGGAGATGGTCATCATCTGGCATTTTGGTGATGTAAACCTGGGGGTCCTTGTGCATGAGTCGCAAAAACTCATGGATGGATAGGATAGAGGTGGAGAGGCTCTTCCCACTCAGAAAGGACAGTAGGACTAGAGGGCACAGCCTCAAGATAAAGGGGGGGGGGGGGCGGTTTAGAACAGAGTTGAGGAGGAACTTCTTCACTCAAAGGGTGGTGAATCTCTGGAATTCTCTGCCCGTTGAAGTGGTGGAGGCTGCCTCGCTAAATATATTCAAAACGCGGGTTGATAGGTTTTTGATAGGCAAGGGGATTAAGGGTTATGGGGAGAGGGCGGGAATGTGGAACTGAGACACGACAGATCAGCCATGACCTTATTGAATGGCGGGGCAGGCTCGAGGGGCTAGATGGCCTACTCCTGCTCCTATTTCTTATGTTCTTAAGTCTGACAACACCAGGTTTAAGTCCAACCAATTTATTACAAATAAATTGGTTGGACTTAAACCTGGTGTTGTCAGACTTTTTACTGTGTTTACTCCAGTCCAACGCCGGCACATGCACATCACAGATAATGAATTACATGGGGTACAGTTAGGGCAGAGTTAAATGTCTCTGTGAAGATTTTTAAAAAAATAATTCCTGGAATGTGGGCATTACTGGCTGGGCCAGCATTTATTGCCCATTCCTAATCGCCCATGAACTGAGCTCATTTCAAGGGCATTTAAGAGTCAACCACTTTACTGTGGATGTGGAGTCACATGTAGACCAAGTAAAGACAGCAGATTTCTTTTCCAAAAAGGACGCTAATGAACCAGATGGGTTTTTACGATGACCGACAATGATTTCATGGTCATCATTAGACTTTTAATTCAAATTTATATTAAAACTTCACCATCTGCCTTGGTGGGATTCAAACCAGGGTCCCTAGTGTGTTGCCCTGCAGTTTTGGATTACTAGTCTAATGATGATACCACCACACCACTACCTCTCCACTGGAGTGATTAGAGTGAGCTGATCTGTTCAAAAGTCAATTATTACTTTTCCCTTTTTAGATTAAAAATCTGTTCATAGCAAAGTATAAAAATGCTGAAACAGAAATGACTTTATAATGTCAAAACATTCAAATTTGATGCCTTCAACATTTGAAATTTCTCCTTTGGGCTTCAGATACTGATGTTTTCTATGTCAGCTGAAGTGAATGAATATTTTGTGTACTTATTGCTTAAGGTACAAAGCCCATGTAACTACATGTTTTTGCATGCTAGGACTATTCTTGAGTCAACAACTTTTTGGGAGCTGTGTCAGTATTTTTTTAAATTGTTGATCAACATTTACTAACTTTTTAAGCACATGTCTACAAACAGAATTCCCTCGTCTCCTGTTATTAAAGTAGTCTCCAAGAAGGTGTTTATTTCTTTCATATCAAATGCTCTTTGAAGAGAGAAGCACCAGTTAAAGATAACCCTTAATTTAACTGACCATAAAATCAACGTCTGTTGCACTGCTCCCATGTTGAGGAGATTCTTGTGACATTTTTCTCAAGAAAAACCCTGGTGGAAACTGGTGGATTGGCAAGATTGTTGAAAATTACCCATTGGTAAGTAGGTAGGATCCTACCATTCAAAATTTGAACCCACTCTGTTGAGTAGGTGGCAAGAACATCGCGCCCCTCCCCCCACCCAAAACCGGTTATGCACTTGGAGTCTCATGGATGTTCCCACAGATCCTGCCTGTGGTCGCTTGCCTTCAGCTTTCCATTGCCATCCGCCACATAGTTAATTTCGGAGTGCATCGGGAAGAAGGCTCCCAATTTTTATTGAAATGGGACGCTACTGTTAAGATCAACGTGGCCTTTGTGTCCCTTCCCTTGCTAGTTATGTTGGATTCTATCAGGCACCCGTCCCACTCCTTTCCACCAGTAATAAACTGAGGCTTAAGTGTGGGCAATAAAAGGGAACCTTTCAGCAAAAAGAAGGATTTAGGGTTAATCATTGATCAATCCATGAAAGCTTTAGATTAATGTGAAGTTGTTACCAGACATAATAGAGTATGCTGCTCTATTATGGATGTGTGTATATATTAGCTGTTGCTATTGATATTGGATCTCAGAAATCTCATGATGATAATGAGGATGATGTAGAAAGTGTTACAAAGAGATGTAGTTGTATCATAAAAGTCACAGCATTTGGAATCTCAAGTATACAGATAACACGACACTTATAGTCAGAACAAAGGAAGAGCTTGAGACTTTAACCGGCCTAGTCAAAAGACACAGACATCTCTTGGACTGAACATAAATGAGGCAAAGATCAATGGTTTGGTTCTAAGTGGCAATTGAAAAGTCATGATCGGAAGCATGAAGATACAGGCAGTGGACAAATTAAAATTTAAGTTCAAATTAAATTCAAAAGGAAAGAAATTCAGATACCTTGGCTCAGTGATAACAAGATTATATCCAAGAATGAAATCCAGTTTAGATTAACCATTGCAATAGGCATGAACATTAACTTAAGAAGCGTCTGGAAGAACAAAACCATCAGCATGAAACGGTAAAAATATCTCATGCAGACACTAGTATGGAGTGTTGCAATCTATGGATGTGAGAGTTGGAGTCTAATAAAAGAGGATGGGAGGTAGATAACAGCTTTTGCTATGTGGATATGATGGAGGATGCTCAGAATCAGATAGATGGACAGAAAGTGAAAAGAGTTGAAGAGTTGAGGATCAGTGTCGTAACCTTGTACAAGGTATTCTTGAAAGCAGTTTGTGAGAATTAATGAAAAAAAAATTTGTCTGTGTATGTAGCACTGCCCCCCCCGCCTTTTGACTTTGTGTGATTCAATTCAAAAAAATAGCAGACACTCTTTACTCTTAAACAAGATAAAGGTTATTTTATTACAGAATTACTATTGGAAATTACTTAAAAGTGATAAAGTTGTTGGCTGAACTACAGATACAAAGGTTAAAATGCAGATAAAGAAAAATAAATACATAATGATGAGATTTCAGAGCAGTCTCTGTGAGATATCATTGCAGGCCTGTTGTTGAATTCCTTCCTTCTGAAATGAAGTAGTTGAAACTTGAGGTTCAGTTTATCATAGAATTCCTACAGTGTGGAAAGAGACCATTCAGTCCATCGAGTCAGCACCAACTCTCTGACAGAGCATCTTACCCAGGCCCCTGTCCCTGTAGCTCCATGCATTACTCGTCTTGGTACACTAAGGGGCAGCTTAGCCTGGCCAATCCGCGTAACAGCTGTGATATGCGCCGAACATGTCCCTACCTACTAGGCATACCTATAACCCTCCATCTTACTAAGTTCCATATACTTATCCAAAAGTCTCTTAAAAGACCCTATCGAATCCACCTCCACCACCACCGCCGACAGCTGATTCCACACACCCACCACTCTCTGAGTGAAAAACTTACCCTGACATCTCCTCTGTGCCAAATCCCCAGCACCCTCAACCTGTGTCCTCTTGTGGCAGCCGTTTCAGCCCTGGGAAAAAGCCTCTGAGAATCCACTGGATCAATACCTCCTATCATCTTATACATCTCTATCAGGTCACCCCTCATCCTTCGTCTCTCCAACGAGAAAAGACCGAGTTCTCTCAACCTATCCTCATAAGGCATGCCACCCAATCCAGGCAACATCCTTGTAAATCTCCTCTGCATCTTTTCTATGGCTTCCACATCCTTTCTGTAATGAGGTGACTAGGGCTGAGCACAGTACTCCAAGTGGGGTCTGACCAGGGTCTTATACAGCTGCAGCATTATCTCCCGACTCCTAAACTCAATTCCACGATTGATGAAGGCCAGTACACCATACGCCTTCTTAACCACAGCCTCTACCTGCGAAGCTGATTTGAGCATCCAATGAACCTGAACCCTAAGATCCTTCTGACCTTCCGCACTGCGAAGAGTCTTACCCTTAATATTATAATCTGTCATCATATTTGACCTGCCACAATAAATCACCACACACTTATCTGGGTTGAAGTTCATCTGCCACTTCTCCGCCCAGTCTTGCATCCTATCAATATGTCAAAATGTAGTTGAAGAGTTGGAGTTTGGCTTTTTTGGTAGGCTCAACAAGCAGAACAGGCCCTCACAATGGACACAAACTCCTCTTTTTACTCTTACAGTATTCAGGTCATGACACTTAGTAGCCTGATTTAATACACTAGTATTAATTCATTTCTTTTATTTGTTCACTTGTGGGCCAGCATTTGTTGCCCATCTTTAATTGCCCTTGAGATGGTGGTGGTGTGCTGCATTCAACTGCAGTGCATGTGTTGTAAGAACACCCAGGTGTTATTAGGAGGGGGTCCCCTGCTTTTGACCCAGCATCTGCTGCCTTTGTCTTTTAAGGTGATAGAGGTGGCAGGTTTGGAAGGTGCTGTCAAAGAACCCTTGGTGAGTTGCTACAGTGCATTTTTAGATGCTACACACTACTGCCACTGCATTGGAAATAGAGGGAGTGAATACTGAAATTGGTGGATAGGATGCTAATCTAGTGGATTACTATGTCCCAGATAGTGTTGAGCTTCTTAAGTATTGTTGGAGCTGCACAGATCACACTGCTGACTTGTGCCTTACAGTGGTGGACAGACTTTGGGGAGTCAAGAGGTGTGTTACTCTGCAGAATTCCTACCCTCTGTTCCATTTCCGTTTCTGGTTAACTCTAGGATGCTGATAGAGGGAGATTCAACAATGGTAATGCCATTGAATGTCAAGGGAGGTTGGGATGGAGATGGCCAATGCTTGACACTTGTGTGAAGCGAATATTATTTGCTGGCTTTCAGTCCCAGCCTGAATATTCTTAAGATCTTGCTGCATATGGGCACACACTGTTTCAACATTTGAAAAGTCACAAATGGTGCTGAATATTGTGTGATCAGCTGAAAACATCCCCACTTCAGATCTTATGTTGGAGAGAAAGTTATGGATGAAACTGCTGAATATAGTTGAGCCTAGGACAGTACTCTGAGGAACTCCTGCAGAGATAACCCTGGACTGAAATGGTTGATGTTTGTGCTCAGTATGACTTCAGTTAGAGGCAAATTTTCCCCTTGATTCCCATTGACTTCAGTTTTGCTAGAGCCCCTCGATGCCACAATCGGTCAAATACTGTCTTGAGATCATGGGCAGTCACTCTCATCTCATCTCGCGTTCAACCCTTTTGTCCAAGTTTGTACCAATAAGATCAGGAACTGAATGGTCTGGCAGAACCCAGACTGAGCATGGGTGTTTCCAAAAACTTTCCTTCTCTTTCTGTTGAAAAGCAGTTTCTGTTTCAAGGTGCTCTTTGATGATGTTCAAGATGGTTCTCTCTTTAGGCAGCTACAGAGGTGCATTACTCTCTGCAGAATTCCCAGCCTCTGGTCCATTTCAGCTTCTGGTTAACCTCAGGATGTTGATAGAGGGATATTCAAAAATGGTGATGCTTTTGAATGTCAAGGGGAGACATATATTATCTATATATATATATGAAACCCATAAGTGGCTGCTCCCACTCATGCTTCCAAATTAGGTAATGGCCACTAAAACATCCTTTCAGCTGGGGTTCGTTTGCAGTTTTTCATTCAGGCCCTTCATCAGTTAACTGTCTTTGTTCTGAAAGAAGATCAGCAAGCAGAAGGATCTCACTTATACTCAATGTGGAACATTCATTAAATAATGTATTTTGTGGTCCTTCTTTTGATAAGTAATTTGATAAGGTTTGGGAACCAACACCGAAAGTGTCAAGTTATCCATATATTCTTTCCTGAACAAAGGTTTTTAAATTTTTTTTAGAAAGCATGTGTTTTGCAACAGTTGCCCTTTAAAAATCCATAATATCATAGGTACACATTTGTAACAGTCTGGAATCAAAAGTGTTGCCAAGTACAGTTAGAGAAGGACAGCCAAATATAGAGATTGGAGTAACAAAGACCTGACAAGCTTGTCCTGCCAAAATTGAAGGAGAAATTGCGGGTAAAAAACTGAAGAGGAAGAAGGAAAATTGGAAGGCGTAACTTGAGACTGAAGGAGACTTGAAGAAAGCCAGTGGAGGAACAAGATGATGCTAGAAAGGAAGACAAGGCCTCACGCAGGCTGTGGTGACGGTGATGAATGATTGATTGAGAAGTGTCGCTATTTATAAGAGCATCAAATAAATCCTGAGTGAAAAAAGGCCATTTAGCTCATCAGGCCAGCTTCACATGATTGTTTCATCACGGAATTTGCTGTTATTCCACCTTCTCGCCCTGTATATATTTTTGTTCATGGGACACAGGTGATGCTGGCAAAGCTGCATTTCCTGCCCATTCTTAGTTGCCCCGAGGACTTGGTGGTTGACATTCTTAAACAACTGCAGTCTTTGGCGATGGAGCTTCCACAATGGTATTATATAGAGATTTCTCAGATATTGACTGCACGACATGAGGGAATGGTGATTTATGTCCAAATTGAGATGGGAATATGTTATTTAGATGAGAAATTGGAGAAAATTCCCACACATTTCCAATCCTGAAAGTTTCAGTGTAGAGAGGTTATGGAAAAGAGTGGTGGTGTAGAAGAAAACTTGATTGAGTCACTGCAATCAACCTTCCTTTTCAAAAAACAAATCAAGCAGTGTTGTTAGTATCTACAATCCTAAATTCTCCATCTCAACTAATATTAATTCGTCTTTTTGACTGGCAGGTTCTATTGTCGTCAAGCTGAGTAACTTTTCTGGGAGACAATTCTACATATCCACTGACCTATGAGAAATAAAATAGTTTTTGAAATCTCTAACTTTGCCCAAGGATGATGGCTGATGTCGAGTGAGTGGCTTGAGACAGGAAAATACAAATAGTTGGTCTTTGTTTGGGTGGAAAATGTTATTTTTTTGTAAAAAACAAGTTAAGCTTTCAGAATTTCAATTTTGTGTAACATTTTGCTCAGGCACTATAACGAACAAAAAAATCAGTCCCTTCAAAAGCTAGGCACCTCACAAATTGGAATATTGGCAATTGAATTTGCTACATTCTAGAATTTAGGGCAAAGGATACTAAATGGTGAGTAAGCGGCAGTTTATTTGAACGGTTACAGATACACAGTGGAGATCGGGTGGACTGACAGTGGAAAGATTAAAACCAGCTGACAGAAAGAAAGGAAACCAGAACATTTTGGGTGAAAGGTATTCAGTGATAAAAAACACAGAAAGTAAGCAGATAGCTACATGATGGTTCATGAATTTATCCAATGTCTAGCTGAGTCATACTGACCAGAAGCATCCCAAGATTTGTTCTCCAGCCTGTGTCAATCTTCGCCAGGATAGTGTGTGGGCTGTATGTTAAAATTGACCTCAGTATCACTAGGTGAGGGAGGAAAAACACAACCAGGCTTCCTACTGTTGAAGACTGCTCAGTGGAAATTGTGGCATTTATGGTCATTAGGTAAGGATAAGGTCTGATACCGTTGTAATATACCTAAGCGTGAATTTCTTGTTAAGGTCCTCATGCATGGGAAATGGTCATTTGGGCAAGCGACTGATATTTCCCCAGCATCTGCAGGAGTATCAGTTAAAAAGTCAGCACTTTCAGCAGGGAAACAGAGAGCTGGGAAATATTGGTAAGAAGATGGAAAAAAAGGCATGTGTAAAATTAATAATGAAGAAATTCATTGAGATTAATAGTAACCAAAGGGCCATCATGATAGAAGTTAACAACTAAATGAAAAAGAAAATTCAAATATTGAGGGAGAACTGAAGTGTGATAAAAGAGCAGATTGAACATAACTAAGCAGGAACAGAATGAGACAATGGATGATGTTTCCAAATTTCCAGCAAAGTAGTGCAGTAGGCGGGAAAAACAGTGTGGAAACCATCGGCCCCAATGGTGGGTTTTCTCTGCCGTCTCCTTTGGCTGATAGTCAAAAAAAAATTGAAAGGATGCCTGCCCCGCCATTTTTTTAAAAGATCGGGGCACGGCCATGGTACAAAACATTACGAATAGAACATCCACCACCCCTGTCCTCCCGCTTCTAAACACCTGTTCCCCCACCCACCCCCCTAACAGCACCACCCCACCCAACAGATCATCCCCTAAATCCCCAGTTTCAGGGCAAGTGCTTGGGCATGACCTACTCCTCACTGAACAATGCTCTCACCTGAACTCTTTTGGTGAATTCTGCTCACCAGATGCACACCTTTGGGAGAGCAGTTGTAATTCACGTATAGAAATCTGATAATACGATACAAATTTATTTTATGGATTTTCCAATGTTGGGATTCCCCTTACGTCACTGGCAGGTCAATCAACATGAAGCGTGATTTTGGCCTCCCGCCAGATTTTCCACTGCCGTCATTGATCCCGGCTGACAAAAATGGGAGCTGAAAATCTTCCCGAATGAGATAGAAGAGAAATGTAATTATCAGCCTAAATAACATGCTAATTACTTTACATCATTTAAACTTAACTCCTTAGGTAAGGAAAATATTATTGCCATTAATTAAGCACATCAATTTATTTTGTTAATTAAATGATGGTTTCTAATAAGTGTCAAATTTATTAAGATGAAAACTAAAATGGAGAAAGTTATTGCCCCAGAAATTGGGACATTTGAGGCATAATTTCACAGTCCCCAGTGATAGGTAGAAACTGCATGCAGAAATACACCAGATGCTATTCTGTGTAAAGATGAACAAGAGATGTCAGTTACTCACATTTAAGGTAGGTGAAGGCCTGTTCCACGTGCAAATATTGGGCCGGTTTCCTCATTGAGAACCATGCTCCAACATTGTTTTCCCTGGGGGTAGTGATCACTGCGATTAGGGATACCACCCTATGGAAGTCCTGTAACAACATAGGTAAATAATACCTGCTTGTTGCGCCAGAAGGGACTGGACTGCTTACCCCAATCCTGTCTAGGAGTACCTTTCCAATCACTCCCAACTCCTTTGAAACCAAATCCTTTGACCCACTAACCTGAGGGCAGCTCTGTGCTGGCAGGCTCTGGCTCCAAGTTGGAATGTGATCTGAGGCCCAAAATGAATGCAGTGGGACATGGGCAGTCATAACATGAACTGTAAGGCTGTACAATATTTTATTCTAGTGGGAGAATCCTGATGTACTTAAGAACAGCAATGTAAATATGAAAATTAGATAAAAGTACCTGAGTGCTGATGGTGTAAAGTTTCTGTCCTGGGGATATGGGTAGCCCTGGTGCCAGAAGATTTGGATCTTGACACTTTGGGTGGGAATTTCTGGCTGCGCTCGCCCTAAGGCCAGAAAATCCCACCTGAGGTCAATGGGCCTTTGCATGGTCCATATCTGGCTCCCGTGGCAGGTGGGGTGGGAAAATTCTGCCCTTTGTTTTATGCGTTTTGGAGCCAATATAGTTCTGCTTTTAGTTCTGCCATTCAAACCAAAGCTATTTTCTCCTGGTAACACTAGAAATATTTAAAGTGTCAACATAAAATTACCCGTATTGACTGCAATACAACTGTCTAGGTAAGTTAAATTATTTAGGTTAAATCTTCATTTTAATATAATGCATTGAAGATGGTCATTCCAACAAACATGTCAAACATTCAACTCCTATTAACTGCAGCTGTAATTTCTGGCCCATGTTGGGGTTTATTTTCTTTTACGGAACAGAAAAACCATTACACTTTATAACGATGATGACTTCTTCCATCATGAGGTCAGAAGTGGGGTGTTTGCTGATGATTGAACAATATTCGCAATTCCTCAGATACTGAAGCAGTCTCTGCCCAGGTGCAACAAGACTTGGACAACATTCAGACTTGAACTGATAAGTGGCAAGTACTATTCACACAAATGCCAAGTAATGATGATCTCCAACAAAAGAGAATCCAACTGACTCCCTTTGATATTCAATGGTATTGTCATCACTGAATCTACTATCAATATCCTGGGGATTTCCATTGACCAGCCATATAAATACTGTGGCTATAAGAGTAGAGTAGAGACTGGGAATTCTGCAGAGAGAAACTCAACTGTTGACACCCCAAAGCCTGTCCACCATCTACAAGGCATAAAGCAGGAGAGTGATGGAATACTTTTCACTCATCTGAATGAATGCAGCTCCAACAACATTCAAGAGGTTTAGCACCATCCAGGACAAATCAATCCACCATCAACATCCACTCCATCCACCACAGATACTTACCATCTATAAGACATACTGGAGCAATTGAATGAGGTTTTTTTGACAGCACCTTCCAAATTCACAACCTCTACCACCTAGAAAGGCCAGGGCAGCAGACTCACGGGAAAATTGGGAAGTTCCTCTCCAGGCCACATACCATCCTGACTTGGAACTACGTCACTGTTTGTTTGCTGGCACTGAGTCAAAATCCTGGAACTTCTTTCCTAACCTGGGTGCACCTACGCCACAAGAATTGCAGTGGGTCAAGAAAGCAGCTCATCACCAACTTCTTAATAGCAATTAAGATGTGTAATGATGATACTGGCCTAGCCAGTGATTCCACTTCCTTTGAAAGAATAAAAAAAGCCTAACAATGTCTACAAAAGGTTGTGAATGTAGCCCAATCCATCATGCAAACCAGCCTCCCATCTATTGACACTGTATACATTTCCCGCTGCCTTGGCAAAGCAGTCAGCATAATTAAGGACCCCATGCACCCTGGACATTTTCTCTTCCACCTCTTCTGTCAGGAAAAAGATACAAAAGTCTGAGGTCACATACCAACCGGCTCAAGAACAGCTTCTCCCTTACTGCCATCTGACTTTTGAATGGACCTACCTTACATTAAGTTGATCTTTCTCTCCACCCTAGCTATGACTGTAACACTATATTCTGCACTCTCTCGTTTCCTTCTCTATGAATGGTTACTTTCTATAGCACGCAAGAAACAATATTTTTCACTATGTGCTGATACATATGACAATAAAGAATCAAATCAAATTAAGTGCAGAAACATGGTGCTGAATTTTCCTGGTCGTGGGGAACAGATTAGGAGATGGGAGGGCTGGCAAAATGGTGGCGGATGTGTCCGAAAGGAAACTCAAGGTTTTCTTGCTACTGAGCCATATTGCTATTGGTAGTAATGTTGGCGCCATTGTTGCTAACTGCGAAACCAGTTGAGCCACTTACGTGTCCAGTTAAGAGCCAATTCACGCCTCCTCAGGAATTCTGCCCATGTTGGCATAGTTGCTACCTTGTGGGGAGACCACCAGGTGAAACCTGGAGATTTCCAGCGGCATCCTGGGACATGAATCTCGGCACTCCAGATTCCATGGGTCTGCAGTGGCAGTGGCAGTGGCAATGCAGTTGCCCACCCCCATCTCAATGAACGAGGCCCGGTCCCAACAACCTCCAACCCAATTCAGCTGTTTTCAATAATACCCTGCCACTGAGATTCCCTCTCCCTGGCGCTGCATCAGTAGAGCTGCTGATGCTGCTGAACTGCTGGTTGCCTGATTCCACTCCCATTTCATTGGATGGCCTTTTAATTGGCTGTTGCCAGCAATAAGCCATCAATGGTTCTATTGCATCCTGAAATGGGTTGGCTCCCATTTTCAGCCCCGGTGGCAGCACTTCACCTTCGAAGAGAAAATTCACCCCATAAATTTTCTTGGAAGAGTTATGGGGAGCTGAATTTTATGCTTGGCTGCAGTCTGGATAGCAAGCTGTTATTTTATAGTTGATCATTCCTCATATTTTCCCTTGGACGTCTACAGCCTTAATGTAGGTGATAATAAAGAGAACATTACAGCGTGTCCATAAACAAACTGCTAGGTTATGGAATATAACCAGGAACTGTTACTTACAATGCAAACAATGAAACCTTACTCTGCATAGCATTACAGCATGCTGTAGCAAAATTCCAAATATGGGAAGTTAAGCTTAATTAACTTAAATTATGGAAAGTTCGTTGCTGTTGATATTTTAACCCTTTAATCCCACCAGTGGTGTGACATGAACGCTCAGTAAATGGTTATTGTATTCATACGGGTAAACATCCTCTGCAATTTAAAGAAGTGGCTGCAGCTCATATGGGAAGAAATAAACCTCCATTGAAAATTCACAGAATGCCCTCATTAATTGTCTTGAGGAAAATTACATATTGTTATTTTAGTAGCCTCATAACACTGAATAAAAACATACTTGACTAGCAAAAAACTTTTGCTCATCTCAAAACTTTGCTTGTGCAACTAATAGTGGCTATACAAATTAATGCCAAGGGCTTGTCCTCCAACTGATCTGATAAGCTCTGACAGCCTCCATTTGTGCCTTTAGATTGATTTGATTGGTATGTCTTAACAACCTCCAGTCACGGTCAAAAAAGCTAATCTTTCTTGTGAAATGGTAACAAGTGTCGAACTGGGATGAAAAGCTGATTATTGACAAGTATGTAACTTTCTTGTTTTGCTCAAAATTACTTACTAAAAGTTTACTTCACATAAATTGGGCCTTGGAATCTTTAGAGATTCTAGAATCATAAAATGATTGAACGGTTACAACTCAGAAAGAGACCATTCAACCCATTATGTCTCTGGTACTCTGAAATAGCAACTCAGCTAGTTTCACACTGCCCTTTCCAGTAGCCCAGCAATTGTTTTCTCTTTTGGTGCTTATCCAGTTCCCTTTTGAAAACCCCACTTGTGCTTGGCTCCACTGAACTCTTCGGCAGTACATTCCAGATCGTAACCATTCATTGTGTAAAAACTAAAGTTTTTTATTATATCATGTTTAGTAGCTAATAAACTCACTCTCTTTAACTCAAGAAAGCGTAGTTAAGTTGGCTCCTTTTAAAACAGAAATATATTGGACCAGGGAAAGGTATGCACAAGAAACAGGATCATTTTTTGAAATAATCTTGTTACAACCAACCAAGGAGATTGAATGAGTAAAGGGAGCCAGTTCATTCCTCCTCACCCAGGGGCATAACAATTTGGAGGGATGCTACCTCGAATTTATCTGATTGGGACTCCTGCCTAGATAGTTCCTGCAGAGGGGACAAAGGGTAACAAACCTCAGCCAGGGACTGGTCGTAACACCGATTATTCCTTGGCCAAATCACCTTACATCAATGTTCTCTGGTTCTTGACCCTTCCATCAGTGGAAACTGTACCTTTCTCTACTCAGTCCAAAGCCGTTTGCTTTTGACCACTTTTATCATATATGTTGATTTCCAGTCAAGTACATGACTAGTAATGTTGGGATACCTGGGCTGTCAACACAGGTTATGTTAATTCATGCCACCAGCATTTCTAAGCTCTTGCTAATAGCAGAAGAAGCCATAGCCTCATTATGATCTGGCACATGTCTTGCTCTTATTGATTTTCAAGCTGTGGCACTATTCTCAATACTGTTATGGTGTTGCTGAATAATTATTTATAGAGAGAACTGATAATACAGCTCAGTCTGTAATTGCAAAAACATACCACTCATTGAGTACATCCCAGTGCATGGGGTGTACATTGCAATGTACACTCCAGTCTTTGAAATCTTGGGGAATTGACTTAAGAATAAATATCATTAGTGATGAAAGAGTTAGGATGCTTTTGTTAATTTGAGCTGTATCAACTTGTATTTGCTTGGATGTCCTCTACTTTCATGTAAACACTGGATAGCTAGCTCTTTAGTTTCTTCTAGATAAAGCTCCAAATACTATCAAGCACATGATAGTAGGTGTCATTAAAAATAAAATTCTTTATATTTGGGTGGCATGGTAGCACAGTGGTTAGCACTGCTGCTTAACAGCTCCAGGGTCCTGGGTTTGATTCCTGGCTCGGGTCACTGTCTGTGTGGAGTTTGCACATTCTCCTTGTGTCTGCATGGGTTTCCTCTGGGTACTCCGGTTTCCTCCCACAGTCCAAAGATGTGCGGGTTAGGTTGATTGGCCGTGCTAAGAAATTGCCCCTTAGTGTCCAGGGATGCGTAGGTTAGAGGGATTAGTGGGTACAATATGTAGGGATATGGGGGTACGGCCTGGGTGGGATTGTGTTCGGTGCAGACTCGATGGGCCGAAGAGCCTCTTTCTGCACTGTAGGGTTTTATGATTCAATGAAAACATGTGATAAAATAATAACAAAAATACAACTCTGCTACTGCAACGGCATTTTATCTTCTCTCTACCAACCTCACTCTCTTTTCCTCTCACAGAACTGTTTAGAGCTTTGTCACATTTTCTCCTCCTCCTCCCCAGAGGTGGGAAGAGTCACAACCTAATCTTCACACAGCCCACCCAGCTCTCGGGATTATTACACAAGTAAGGGACGAATGGTGAGATCCACATGAGAGCATGGCACTGCCAAACTGATCCACTTTGGGGCAATAATAGTGGGAGATTTGGTGAGAGCAAAGGCTGCTGTAAATCCTCAGATACTGGTTTCTTTATTTGTACCACATTTGAAATATCACAAGCTGTGGAAATCAGGAATTACTTCCTGGATCAGAATTCTAAAGTGGCTGTGATTTTCTTCTGAATTTGCAGGATTAGCAGACAAAACAATTCTCCAATGGGCAGGCAAGAAGTGAATATTTCTTCATTCCACTGAGAACATCAGAATCCCTACAGTGCAGGAGGCCATTTGGCCCATTGAGTCTGTACCGACTAGGCCCTATTCCTATAACTCCACATATTTACCCTCTAATCCCTGAACACTAGGGTCATGGTTAATCATCCTGATCAGCACATCTTTGGACTGTGGGAGGAAACCAGAACACCCAGAGGAAACCCATGCAGACACAATGAGAATGTGCAAACTCCACACAGACTGTGATCCAAGGCTGGAATTGAACCCAGCTCCCTGACACTGTGAGGCAGCAGTGTTAACCACTGTGCCATCATGAGAATTAAAACTTATAAACTTATATGGGGTTAATTTAGTGAGATGCCTCTACTGCGGTGAAGCTTAGCCTGCTAACTGCTTGTATGTAGACAATTTGGCTGCACAGTCCACAATGGAACAAAAAATGACTGACTTTGTTTCTGTTATTTTGTTATATTTACCCTGCAACAGGCAAGACTACCTGCTGGCAGTATGTGCTCAAATAATAAGTTTGAAGCGTAATTATATATTAGCTTGTGACGGTTTATTTATTTAGCTGCAAACCGTCTGCTTTTTTATTCAATCTTTTTATAATTCTGCGCTTTATAAATGTTGACAAGTACAGATGAATGAATCACAACATATACATTCAACACAACTATCAAGCAGGGATATGTTTTATGTGGCTGAGGGGGTTTTGGATGAGTCTCGTCATGATGCTGCAGCATTCGTGAGTGTGGAGCAGGCTTGATAGACCAGCTGGTCTTTTCCTGCCAGTCGATTTTGAATGTTTGTGCGTGAATGGAATCTTCTCACCTTTGGAATAATGTGTTCCGAATGTGATGGCTCCTTTTTCAGCACCTGGCATCAATGTCAGAAACTCACCCACCTCTCCGGAAATGAGGCCCACTTTAGTTTAGTTCCTGGGCCTCCTTTGCATCCCACCCAGTACGTGGAAAATTGGGAGGAAGTAGGGAAATCCTGTGGCCCTCAGAGTGTCTACCGACATTTGGTAGATTAAGAAGTCTCACAACACCAGGTTGAGGTCCAACAGGTTTATTTGGAATCATGAGCTTTCAAAACGCTGCTCCTTCATCAGTTGAGTCCAACGCCAGCATCACCACATCACGGCACTTGGTAGATGGTGAGGTCAGCTGCCAGGACTATCTTGTGGAGATCCTGCTGTTGGGAAAGTCTGTATCAAGGGAGGTCCACAATTTCCTTGTGGGACTTAGAAGAGCACTCCTGCACTGTCTCATCCCACAAAGAAAATGAAAGAAACATACCCATATGGTCCTGATCCTCCTGCCCCAGTCTTCACCCGGTGGGCAAGTTACTGAGGTTTCTTGCCCAGGCGTCTGCATAAAAATTGCTGTTTACCCATAATTATGTCATTGGAACCGAATCTGCCGACGTGAAAAGGAGCACCGACGGCTTTTGGGCAGCTGCACCAACATATCTTCTGTACACCACATGTGTGACCAGCAAACCACACAATAAATTCTTGTTGTTTATGATTGTGGAGTACAGAATTTAGGATAGTTTTTACATCGGCTGCCAACAAAATTCACGCCTGAAATTCATTGCCATCTTTTCACATGAGCTAAAGAACAGAAAAGGCCTTTCACTTCAGCGATCATGTTCTTTCCAACAGACTATTATATGGTTTAAATCATAGCAACACTCTCCCTTATAGTAAAATCATTATTTTTTTAAATGTGATATAATTTAACTCATAGCACTCAAGTTAAAAAAAAACTTTCATGCCAGATAAAAGATTTTTTTCGAGTGGGAGAAAGCAATCTTCCCAAATATATACTCATTTTCACAACTTGGCTGTGGGACACTTTTCATTATCATTAATTTTGTGTTTGTTTGTTCCACTACTATGATTTATTTGCCTTTTTATACATATACATTATTGGTGTACCTATCTTTGCGGGTAGTATAGAGGCACAATCGGCATTCACTAGTCACCAGGGTTGCAGTAAGACCAGGGAAAGAAGAGCGCATAGCCCTTCAAAGGGTGAGGTCACAGCTGAGTTCTAATGCAAAGAACTCAGATGAGAGAGCTAATGCAGCAGTAAACAGGAACGATTACCTGGTAGGCTTGGTATGGAGCCGGATTCACTGTCAAGCAGCATGGAGGAGTCAGATGCCAACTTGGTACACAGCTTTGTGCAGAATTAGAAGCCCTTACTTTACAGCATGGAAATGGTGGCCAACTCTGTGAGAAAGCCTGCAGACTTGTGGTGACTTATGACTTGGAAGCAGGGCAGTAACGAAGATATGTCATTTCTTTAAAATGGCTGCAGAAACTGTAATTGTTTTTAAGAATGTTTTCATTGATGCAGTTTAATCTGGATAAATGTGAGGTGATGTGATTTGAAAGGTCTACTGTAGAAGAAAAGTATACAGTAAATGGTAGAGCCCTCAGAAATATTAGCATACAGAGGGATCTAGGTGTGCAGATCCACAATTCTCTGAAGGCGGCAACTCAGCTGAACCACTTTTCAGGACCACTTTTTTTACACAACCTATAAAGGAAGGTTTGAGTATGGAGTATGGCAACTCAGGTGGACAAGGTAGTCAGGAAGGCATATGGCATGCTAGCCTTCATTGGTTGGGGCATTGATAATAGAAATTGTAAAATCATGTTGCAGCTGTATAAGACTTAGTTTAGACTGTATAAGACTTCTGGTCACCACACTATCAGGAAGTTGATGCATTGGAAAGGATGCAGAAGAGATTTACCAGGATGTTGCCTGGTTTGCAGGTTGGGGGTGTGGTGGGCAGGGGACATGATAGAGGTTTACAGGATTATGATAGGCTTGGACAGAGTGCTTGGTCAGAGTCTTTTTCCAAGGGTTGAAAGCTCAGTTACCCAGAGCATAGGTTGAGAGCGAGAGGGGGAAAGTTTAAAGGAGATGTAAAAGGGTGAGTTTTTCACATAGAAGGTGGTGAATGCCTAGAATGTGCTGCCAGAGGAGGTGGTGGAAGCGGATTTTACAACAACGTTCAAGAGGGTCTCAATAGATACATGAATAGGCCGGGAATAGAGGGATATGGACCACCTCGAGGAAAGATGTACTTAACGTGGCCAAAAATAAAATAGATCTACAGACGTAATTGAGAGTTATAAGCAGAGCACCTGGGGGGTGAATGCCATCAGTGCACAGATGCAAAGACGGAAGGCCTAAATTTTTGTAATGATGGAGAGCCTCTCTATCATTGCAACAATGGCAGAGGAGGCTGATATTCAGAAATCTATCACCAAACATGGCACCTAGCATTTTTATGGTACAGTAATGGGGCTGGGTCAGTGGAAGTGCACGCGGATTTTGCAGAAGCAGCTGCCTAAGTAAAATTGAAGCTGCCTCCATTCATGTCTGACTTTCATTTGGCAGGAATAGGAAAGACACTGTGCGCAGATTAGACTTGTTAGGAACAGGACTAAATGTTCTGACATCCTTTGGAGATCCGATTTTGGAGAAATAGGGTACCCCTTTGAGTATTGTCCAACGACAGGGTTTGAAGAGATCAAGTGCCGTTTGGGAGAGGTAAGGTGCCCTTCTGGGTTGTTAAAAGTGGAAACATATGTCCATAAAAAATGCATACACTTGTTGCAACTGTCCAGAGAGCTTTCAAAGACAACTGTTAAAAGTATCAAAAGCAACTGTCTAAAGGAGGACAGTCAAAAGAATTGTCAACCTACCAAGATATTTAAAACACATGCCCTTTAAATCTTTGAAGTAACTGCACGGATTGTTAAAATACAAACAATGTTTGCTATTTCACTTTTTCTGTTGACACAAGCCTGAGGCTTATCATTACTAGATGATTACTACATAAATGATTTCACTACCTTCCACTGGCATAATGGGGCACCTGTTGTTTCAGAATTTGGCAGCTATAAATGGTTACAGACTGATTGAAGTGGGACTATGAATTCCAATGGATTGAGTACTTGAATGAAATTTTGTATAAGGGATTATGCAGCTGAAGGAATGTACACATAGTGAAAGGGTTTTTATGAATTATGGATTTTTAAAATCTGCGATAGACATGTAGAAATTCATTTTATCTTAATGGGGTACTGAAGTATATTCATGGTGAATACTGCCTGAGTTGGCATGGAGGCTGTAAGGACAAATGATGGGCTATATGGGAACCATGGGTTGCGATGAGTTGGCATTAGGTAGGGGCTATAAATGGCCATGGGAGTGGTAGAAGGGCATAGGTTGGCAAAGAAATTTGCCTTTCTGATGATAATTGTCCCCTTGAATCATGGAGGCAAAAACTGCTGTTGGATCGGGCTCCTGATCTACTCTGTGTGAATAACGAACAGCAATAACGCATAGCAACTGTGTAGCTATGTAATGCCATGCATGTTCATAGTTGTATAACACGTCTGTGTTTTTATATCAACTGTTTAAAGTTAAATGTACCTTTTTATTTGAAGTGTCATTTGTCTGTTAATTCATGTTCAACTTGGGTTCATGATTCATGTAAAATTGCAAATTACATAAAGTAAAATATTGCTGGAAATTTCTTCATTTGCGGGCTGCTTTAATAAATTTGGTTATTTTGGTCTACAGTTTCCCCACGGGGAATGAATCAAAACTGGGACTCGAGGCCAGAGACCATAAAACTAGTTCACTGGAGAAATCGTCCAGCATTTAAACAAACAAGACTTCACATTGCTTTTGCTATATTTTATTTGGAAATTCACATGGGTACCTTTTGAGGATCAGAAAGAGGATCTGACTTCCAGAGACTCGGAATAATTGGAAAAAGACATTTTGCAGACTGTAACAGAGCACATGGGGATTAACAGAAGGTCAGGAGCTAAGAGAGTTTAGCAAAGACTTTTTGCTGAGTGAGGAGGGAGTGGAGAAGTATGCTGGAATTTTACCACCTTGCCCGCCCCAGGCTCGTAAGATCCCGCCCAAGGCCAACGGAAGACTGACTGTCATTCTGCGAGCCTCGGGGAGGACAAGGTGGTAAAATTCTGGCCGTACTTTGCGACCTTTTAGAAAATTGCCATTAATCTGAATTGGCCAAAGAACAGTGAACTATGCTCCTACAAAGTGTTTTGGTGGTGAGGTCTTTGGTGACATGCTCATCTCTTTGAGCAGAGCACTCATTTGATAATGAAGAAGCTGGCTTTATTCAGTGCTTAAGAATTGGTACCAGAAGCCCACAGGCAGAAATTGAGAAAGCAAACGATCCAGACCCATGTAAAATTTGCAAAGGGAAAGGAAAGGACATTCAAAAGATAGAATAGATTGATGAAGGTGGAATAAAACTTTGATAATCTTGGGGAAATGATGTTGATGGAGAATTCAAAAGTAGACTGCTTTTGGGGTTAAAGTCTCACTGCAGGCCCACAAAGTTTGTACAGTAAGGCAAGCCTCAGTAATGGCAGACAACAATGAATTAACTCATAAATGTCAGGGGTAAGTTCTTTACCCAGAGGGTGGTGAGGGATTGGAATGCCCTGCCTGCTGCAGTTGTAAATGCGCCTAGTTTGGGGGCGTTTAAGAGATCCGTGGATAGGTTTATGGATGAAAAGGGATTGGTTTAGGTTAGAGGGTCATTGTTTTTTAACTGGTCGGCGCAACATCGTGGGCCGAAGGGCCTGTTCTGCGCTGTAATGTTCTATGTTCTATAAATGATTAGTGACTGGAACCTTCTGGAGAAATTGGAATGAGAGGAAGGTTGATGATGAGGAGAAAGAAGATTCTGCTGAGAAAGAGGGAGAAGGTAAATGTGACAATTTCAATGAGGCAATTGAAGTTGGCCTGCTTGAATATGAATTTTCTGATTAAGGGCCCACAAAAAGATGTCCCTGATTAAGGGCCAATTGATGCTAGTCTGGCAGGTGAAAATCCAGAAGGTGAGAAAATCTGGGGGAGAAACCCTGGAGGGTTGCTGCTGACTCAGAACGGTCATTTTATTGTGACAGAGCCCCCGGAGAGTCAACCCCAAAAAGTGTAGTCCCAAGAGCAGAAGCCCAGAGGTGAAATCCTTGGAAGGGATAAATACAGAGGACAAAGCCCTGGAAAGTAGTAAATTACAACAAATTCTTCCTTATTGTAAGGGAGTTGTTTGTTATTGATTAAAGAACGGCATTAGCTGTCGATATTGTTTATGTTATAGTTTGCTGGTTTATAGTTATTGTGAGATGTTTGCAACCTTGGAAGGCCATTTGTGGATAACTCGCAATGCACACTAACTGTTAGTGTGCCGTGTTGTTTGTGCTGTTGTATTAAAAGTAGCATGTTTATTGCTGATGCTGTGTTATATCAGGTGTTATCTTTATAACTACCTTTGTGAGATGATATTTTGAAAGTGTAATGTATTTTTGTATTGTAAACTGTTTAATCAATAAAGAGTGGGCTAAATTAATGGTGCAATCAGGGAGCCCCATGCTCGGTATTTAAACAGGAGTGTCAGTTCCTCTGGACTCGGAATGTAGACTGCATACTGAGAGCACTCTGTATAGTGTTGTTGGATCTTATAAATAAAGGCATTTTGGTGAAGGGACTTCCGTCTCCGAGGACTTATTACAGTAAACACCTACGTCCTTCTTGGAATGGTAGAAGTGAAGATTCAGAGGGCAGGTTTAATTGAAAGTGACAAACACGCTACTTCTGTCATGAGAAAAGACATGTGCTGGATGTTAAAAGGCAAGTCAAGGTGTGTTCCTTCAGATCATATTGGTCTGATGGTCATATTCATGACAATCAGGGAATCCCTTCAAAATTCACTGAGAGAATAAATCAGTGATGCAAAGATATAAAAAAATTTTGCTCAAAGGTAAGGTTCATCATGTTCAGCTGTTGAGGCAGACAAATTGATATTATCCTTCAGGTACAGGATCAGCAAAGTCATTGATGTTGGCAGGTGACATGAACGTTGGCAGAATAAAAAGCTTTTGATTGGGGTAGTGATGGATATTGTTTACCAGTTCTTTTGTACGGGCTTAATTTAAAATTTAAGCACTACTTGTGTGATTGTAGGCGTAATCTATTGAAGGTGTTGATTTCTTGTTAGGAAGAAGGTTGAGAACAAGGTATTGCTGTCTCCTTATAAGCAGCATTTCCCCAACTCAGTTTTGGTGTGATCCAACTTCTATTAAAAACCCCACAGCAAATTTGAGATTGGATCAACATAAAAAATTAGTTTATTTGCATAAGGAAATGGGAGGAGGGCTGCAATATTGCCTTCCCTGTACTTGTACAGTAAATCAGTGAGAGGGAAAATAAATGTTTACAGGACAAAGACCACCAAGAAAAGAATGTTTATTTCACATAGGTTCCAGAGTCCAGAAGCAAAATCCAAAGAGGCCTTCCATCACGGACGTGTTTGAGCTGAAAACTAATGCTGGTTAATTGACTTATCTCGTGGTGTTGACTTCACACAATGAGATAGGCATGTAGAGATGAATCAGTCTTACAGGCAATGGTACAGTATTTCCAGTGGAAGTGCTGTAGATTGAGGCCAGATGCCCAAACCCGGTCAGAGAGCTCCTTTTTGGAGAGGCTGTGTGTCGGATGGTAAACAGCAGAATGAGATTTCTGCAGTATAGCAAGGCAATATTACTGGTTATATAATCTAGCGATCCATGTCACATGACTCCACCTCTCCACATTGTCTTTGATAAGGGATGAGTGCCCCTTTTTGGGATCCCCGAAAGTGTTAAATGTCGCAAACATTAAGAGTTGGAAGAAATGTTGTGGGGTCCTTTATTCTAGCAGATGAGCGGGCTCTGGTTGGCCAGCCTGGGTTATGAAATGCAGATGACCTTTGTATAGTTCTATTTGAATTTGATCTGTGAGCCCACAGAGTGTCTCTTCAGAGATAACAAGGTGCATGTCTCCTCAATACTGCCAAGGGCTTTGTTTGTTCAACAATCATGGACCATTCAACCATTTTAAAAGATATTTGTCTTTTTTTTAAATTTTAGAAATAGCCATGAGGATATCTATACGTATTTTGCAAAAAGAATACAAGGTGAGGTTTATCCCCCTCACATCAGAAAATTCTGTAAACCTGCTGCAAGAATTAATGTTTCAACTAAACATGTGTCCAGAGAGTCAGAAACACAGCTTGGTAATTTTAAAGGGACATTGGAGCTTCAGGCAGAAAAGAAAAAGTTACTGGCAATTAGAAAAACTTTAAAAAGAGCCTAAACTTAAAATACAGGAAAAATATCAGCACGATGAAGCAAAGCAACTTTACTCAAAGCTAACAAAGAAACAGGGGAAAATGTGTTTTGGGGTGAAAGTGAATGGAAAAGCTGAGTCCACTACTGACACTATAGAGCTGTATGGAATGATATGTGTTCTTGAGTGTAAATTAAAACCTCACAACAGAGAGGCAGTTGTTCTTGCTAGATAGGAATTAGACAAAGCTTAAATACAGTGGGAGGATGAGAAGCAAAAATAAATTAAGCAAGTTTATGAACTAAATGAAAAAGAATATTGAGCTTTCTTGGCTGAACGTTGACATAACTTGAACAAAGTTCTTAAAACAGCCAAAAAGGTTTTTACTTGATGGAGGAATATAATGCTTACACAAAGGGAGGCAATGTTAAACCTGCATTTGCTGGAAAAGAAAATTGAAGAGTTAAATGATGGTGACGAACTTATAAGTTAAAAATGATCTTGAATTTAAACATGATGAGGTGAGTTCAGTTGTCATGAAGAAGAATTTAGATGTTCGGTTGGTTGAAATCTTTTCCCAAGACTTGGACATTTAAAAGTAAAGGCACAGACAAAAAGAAATGGAGATCAGGAATTAAAACCTGAAAATAATGGTTCAGAGTCAATTTTAGAAAAAGAAAACTCTGATGACAGTTTAATGTCTTGCTTTTTTAAAGAAGAAAATAGGAACTTGCTGAATCCCAAGGGTAAGAAATTCTATGGCAAAACGTTTCTTCTTGGATTCCAGTTCACTGCCACCAGTACCCAGAAGTCAAATGGCTTGCCAGAAATCAATACCTTTGCTCTTGACAAAGTTAACCAGGCCAAACAAATTGAAATATTTTTGGGCTCAACCCGAACACTATCCAGACTGCACCGAATCAAGTACAGATTTTTAAAACAGCAATATGAAGAATGCAAAACCAAGCTACAATCTTATAACCAAGAACCAAAGGCTGTTTTGGTGGGGTTTAATGCTGCAACAATTTACAGGCTGATACAACATTACTGCAGATGCTGAGAGTTTAAAGAAAAGGCAGAAACTCTGTCCTAAACTGAGATGAACATATTGGATTTTATAAAATTATAAAATAACACTGTGTGTTTGCAATGAAGCTTGGTTTATGAACACAGTGTTATCATTTGTCACATGTATGGCATATAATATGCTAGTTATTGAAGTGTTCATGATAAGAACTTGTAGTATTTAGAAAAATTAGTTGTCAGGAAAACAATAAATTTATTCTTTTGTCCAGGGTGAACTGGGTGGGGGAGCAGGACAATGTTTGACATGGAAATAGTACAGTAAGGAAAAAGTGTAATTTCTTTCAAAGGCCCGTGGAATCCATAATTGTTAGGATTTCTAAGAGCTTACATCAATGACAGGGATCAATTATACATTGCTTGGATGGCAAGAAATACTGGTCCATGCATGACCTGATGATCCTTGACCTGGAAGCAGTACAAACAGAAAGGAAATTAAAATACGGACGCTGTTTGGCCAGGCACAAAGGAGAACTGCAAACACAAAGGAAAGCTATAGGTGCAGGAAGTGGAGAGTCAGGACAATTGGCACCCATCCACCCCCTCCAACAAAAGTGCACAGTGGCATTAGTGTGTACTATCTGCAGAATACCCTGCAGCAACTCATCAGCAACTCTTTTGCCTCTGTTATATTTGCATTTCACATGGCTGCCCAAGAAGGTCTGCAACTTTGCCTGTTAATTCCTCCAGAATCCACAGTTTACACTATTTCTACTAATCATGCAGCAGCAAAAGAAAATTAAAACCATCTCACCTGAAAGTTGAATGGTAATGCCTTTAAATAGCAGCAGTTTTTTTGGGGAGGCCCTCATGCAGCTGAACAGATATTCAGCTGTGCATGTATAAGAAAGCGCATTTACAGGATCCACAGGCTCCAAAATTTGTGTGTTCAATTCAGCATCACATGCTGACTAACATCATGATTGCCTCGCGTGCTTCTGGTGCTTGCATGGGACCAGTGTTCCCTTTAACCTCTGCTTGCTGTGTACAGCCAGCTTATTGCATTGCTTGGTCCCTTTAAGATTTACACAGGGCCCCATGAATGCATGCAGTTTAAAGGGAGCATTGCTTGTGCGAGGTATATTTGTTTCCAGTATAATTTGATTTGATTTAATATTGTCACATGTATTAACAAACAGTGAAAAGTATTGTTTCTTGCACGCTATACAGACAAAACATACCGTTCATAGAGAAGGAAACGAGAGAGTGCAGAATGTAGTGTTACAGTCATAGCTAGGGTGTAGAGAAAGATCAACTTAATGCAGGGTAAGTCCATTCAAAAATCTGATAGCAGCAGGGAAGAAGCTGTTCTTGAGTCGGTTGGTACATGACCTCAGACTTTTGTATCTTTTTCCCGAAGGAAGAAAGTGGAAGAGACCCCGGGGTGCGTGGGGTCCTCAATTATGCTGGCTGCTTTGCCAAGGCAGTGGAAAGTGTAGACAGAGTCAATGGACGGGAGGCTGGTTTGTGTGATGGATTGGGCTACATTCATGACCTTTTGTAATTTCGTGCAGTCTTGGGCAGAGCAGGAGCCATACCAAGCTGTGACACAACCAGAAAGAATGCTTTCTATGGGGCATCTGTAAAAGTTGGTGAGAGTCATAGCTGACATACCAAATTTCTTATGTCTTCTGAGAAAATAGAGGCATTGGTGGGCTTTCTTAACTATAGTATCGGCATGGGGGGACCAGAACAGGCTGTTGGTGATCTGGACACCTAAAAACTTGAAACTCTCGACCCTTCCTATTTTGTCCCCATTGATGTAGACAGGGCCATGTTCTCCTTTACGCTGCCTGAAGTCAATGACAATCTCCTTCATTTTGTTGACACTGAGAGAGAGATTATTGTTGCCACACCAGTTCACCAGATTTTCTAACTCATTCCTGTACTCTGTCTTGTCATTGTTTGAGGTCCAACCCACTACGGTGGTGTCTTCAGCAAACTTGAAAATCAGACGAGGAGAATTTGGCCGCATAGTCATAGGTGTACAGGAGCATTGTGGGGGGCTGAGAACACAGCCCTTCAGGGCACCGGTGTTGAGGATTATCGTGGAGGAGGTGTTGTTGCCTATCCTTACTGATTGTGGTCTGTGCGCTAGGAAGTTCAGGATCCAGTCGCAGAGGGAGATGCCGAGGCCCAGGCTATAGAGCTTGGAGATGAGTTTCAAGGGAATAATAGTGTTGAAGGCTGAGCTGTAATCAATAAATAAGAACCTGACATAGGTGTCCTTGTTATTTAGGGTTCCAGGGTTGAGTGCAGGGCCAGGAAAATGGTGTCTGCTGTGGACCTGGATGGCCACATATGTGTGCAGCTTTGACCTCTGCTTTTTTTTTGCTTCCTGGCTCCCATAGTGTAAAAATGAGTTGTGCTGTAGAGCTGAACTTTGCTGCCTTAGGGTTTTAGGTCTGAGGAAGATCTTTGTTATATTGTGAACTTTCCTCAGTTCACCATACTCTTTTTTGGGCAGGACACCAAGCGTTGTACCTTGACTCTAAATATGCCATTATCAAATAAAGTTTATTTTTAATTATAATAAAAGACCCTCAAAGTGCACTCCAAATCTCATTGGTGACAGCTACAGAATCACTGAACATTTTCAGAGAACCAAGTTGCCGATCCTAAATCGACCTTGCAACAGATGAGCACATATTCTTGCACTTCATCGAGTGAAGAGTCTCTGGAAGCAATGAATTAAAATAATAGAAATCAGGCTTAACCTATATGAAAGAAATCGGTAGTGCAAGTTACTTATTTAAATTGGTGTTTGTGGACTGCATAAAAATTGTGTTTTCATATGAGCAATTTTTATAGTTTTTGGTCTTGATTTTATATCGTGCACATGAAAAGCATATTTGTTTTGTATGGACTGCTGTAATAACCTTGGATTTTGATCAAAATAGCCCACAAAATTAATGTTTCATCTTCTCTAACTTCCTTACAGAGGTAAGATGTGGGTCAAGTGATCTGACACTTTCAGTCATTTAAGTGTTTTTATTAATAGAAAGAACATCATGAATAATTCACGTTAAACATTGAAATTATGCTTATGTGATTGTTTTGGTCATACAAATGAAGTATGCTGTGTGGAACGTTGGAATGAATTTCCGTAAAGTCAGAAGTAACAAAGATGATGAGTGCTCTTACAGATGAGCTGTCAGATCTTGGTTATTTGTGACTTAGTAAACGATTCAATGTTGCTTACTTGTGGAAGACCATATTGCACAGTTCCCAATTGAATGTCCTTTGTTTAATTCACAGACTGACCCAACATGAAGTACTATATGGGGATTGACGTGGGAACTGCAAGTGTACGCGCAGCACTTGTCGACCATCATGGCAAAGTGCTAGTGCAGGCTGAACAACCGATCCAAATTTGGAAACCAAAGCCTGACTACTATGAGCAGTCTTCTGCTGATATCTGGGCAGCATGCTGTACTGTTTCAAAGGTATAATTATAAGAAGATTTGCGTAACAATATTGAACAGAACAACTATTCACAGGCCAGCCTGCATTTCTGTAACATGGGGATCCTGTACCTTGTCTGCTACTGGCATTTCTGTCAAATACAAAGAACTACAGTTTAAGCCACTGAAACGTAGCAGAGTTTTCTGTCAATTCTCATTGCATTTATAAAGATTAATGAAAACGTTGCAACAATAACCATAGTCCTTATGCCATTTGGCATAAAGATTGTGATTACTAAAGCAGCATTTCTATCGTGCTCTTAGTGAATAATTGGCAAACAGTTCCCTCCATAAAAACCAAAATTTCCTGGCACTAGATGCTGAGCCATTATGATATTTGTTCTAAATGGACTAGATGATGAGCCACTGGCAAATAGCACTGTTATGGTTGGAAAAGGAAGTGCCAATTGTAGCAGACTCAGTCATTTAGTTGAAAAAATTTCTGCAACTGCCTCATGTTTTTCCTGTGCTGCACTTGTACATTGTATTTAACTGTTTTTCAACTGCCTGAAATAGACTCCGTGACCAAGAATAAGCTGTTTATTCTGAAGAAGGAGGCCCAATAGTATAGCAGCCACTGCAGTCCATAATCATATGGTGACATGTGACATATCTCAGTGGTTTCCATATGAAGTACAAGTTCTCTATTATTATTCTGGAGTCATGCTATTGTTCTGTACAGATATTGGGCAAAAAGCTGCCCTCTGGATTATCAAAAACCCACATTTTGCCTTTAGAAGTGACTGTGCCACTGAACTGGAGAGACCATCAAGCGCAAAAACCTGAAAATTGAATGGCATTTTTGGGACAGCACAGCGGTACGGTGGTTAGCAATGCTGCCTCACAGCCCCAGGGACCCGAGTTCAATTCCAGCCTCGGGTCACTGCCTGTGTGGAGTTTGCCCATTCTCCCTGTGTCCACATGGGTTTCCTCCCACAGTCCAAAGAAGTGTGGGTGAAGTTGATTTGTCATGCTAAATTGACCCTATAGTCAGGGGAATTAGCAGGGTAAATATGTGGGATTCCAGAAATAGGGCCTCAATAGGATTGTGGTCGGTGCAGAGTCGATGGGCTGAATGGTCTCCTACACTGATTCCATGATCTTTCTTGTACTATTGTAGGCAAGTGACAAGCAGAAATCAGGTGGTTTTCCATTGGGATGTGTCGTAATTCCTACACCTTCTTGCATATCCCCCTGTTGCTGGTATCAGAATGATATTGGAAGTGGCCTATACAGTGGTTTCTGACTTGCTTTCTTAAGAGTGCATAGGACGTGAGGTGCAGAAACTATGAAGGAAAGGGGAGAAAGGATTATAAATGAAGCAGACTTACATTGTGACTAGTCTCACCCCAAGCTTGATTTAGGCATCAGCACAGACTGAGCTGAAAGTTCGAATAGGAGGTAGGCAGGAATAAGAGGAAGCAATTGCTCAGTGGATACAGAAGAATGCAGGTTGTAATGATCTGCTCCAAATTAATAACTAATTTTATTATTGCATTATCTTGCAGAGAATAGCTCAGATAGCTAATCTGTGCTATCTCCGTGGAATTGGCTTTGATGCTACCTGTTCTCTTGTTGTGCTTGATGAGAAGTTTGAGCCTGTAGCTGTTAATGAAGAAGGTAAGTTTCCCACTGCTTCCTATCAATATAAAAAATATATATACCTATCTGTCATGTGTTCAACCACTTCACGACCGAAGCATTTTTAAAGCATTGCAACATTAGTTGGCATAATGTTACATGACATAATCATACATGACAATGCCTTGTGATGTAATATCATATAACATGACCACCTAAATCACAAGTTGGTAACCCACCTTTTGAACCATTTAAAAAAAACTGAAGAAGTACAAAATTTTTGACTTCAGAATGGAGGCTGAAGAATACCCAAACTTGATGCAATTGAAAGAAACCAGTGCAATAAACACCTGGGAAAAATGCCATTAAGGATTACTGAGGAAACATGTTATTACTACTCAATTCATTGAAGAGATTGCACGGATCAGCACCACATTCCTTGCAAGGATTAAAAGATTCAAGACAACCCACCAGAATCTGCTCAACCATTTCAAGATACATGAAAACCTCCTGACTTTCTTCACTCATAGTGAAGGGTATTCAAAAAGGTATTTTGTACAATTACAAGACCAACTACAGATCAAAAGTGCCCTGTCATAACATCTTTAATAAAGGCTTCTAACATTTCCCTTATGACAGATGCTGAGTTAACTGGCCTTTATTTTCTTGCTTTCTGTCTCTCTCCCTTTGGCACTGTTGACATCCTTTCATCTGTGAGAGATGTTGGGAGTGCAGCCTCAGAACTTGTTCAGGTCACATGAGTTTCTCTTTTACATTTGTATTAATGGCTGAACAAGCAAATTCTGGGACGGCAAAGTCTGCCACAACTGCCACATGTGCAGTTGTCCCTTGTTGATGGCCTGGGATGATCTCTGCTGATGCCTTGTTTGGCATGTGCTTTGGAATTTCTGAACCTGCATGTCATCATTGGTCGCGAAGTCCTGATCACAGTTGCTGGCACCATTCACATCAGTTCACAGCTCGAGGTTCCCACTTGTGGCGGTTGGCGTTGAGTGCTTTCATGTCTCTTTTGACAGCATCCATGAAATGCAGCTTAGGGTGCCCTGTTGGTCTGTTGGTTCAGGCTACCTCCCCATATAACATACCTTTGGGGGATGCAGCCATCTTCGAGCCTGTGCACATGCCAGGCTAGCATTCTTGACATGTGTGCGCTATAAAGAACTGCTTCATTGGTAACGTCTTTCCATGTGATGCCAAGGATGTGTCGTAGCCACACTAGATGGAAGTTATTGGACCAATTTTCTTGTTAACTGTGAGTTGTCCAGGTTTTGCTGCATATAGCAATGTGCTGTGTGATCAATGTGATACGGTCACGGTCCTGTCAGTTTATTGTTTTTCTATATTTGTTTCTGCTACCTCTTTTTAATCAGACTTTTCATCAGAGGAACTGCCTATCACCATCAGTTCATCCTCTGACAGGGCTTCCTTTTTCTGTAGGGCAGATTGTACAACGTGCAGCAAATGGTGACCATAAGTAAGACTCTTACAGGTGCATATTGGAAAGCGTCACCTTAACTGTCCAGACATCTAATGTCAGCCCTAGTTGATGAATGACTCATTAAACTTATGCAACAGGCTTCATCTGTGGGTTACTTTATAGAGTCATCAGCCAAATTTTTAAATGGCTCTGAGCAGCCAGCCATCCAACAATTCTGAGCCAGTAAACATTCTTGGCTACCTCTCGGGTGACATGCACAAACCTGCATTACTTCTTTGATTATGAACATACACACAATCTAACATGTATGGAGTGGTATCCTTTTCTAATAATGAATGCCCCCGACTGTCCCAGTGCTGCTTTGATGGCTACATGGGTGCAAGGTTAGTCCCTTGTATGTGTGGGAATCCAGCTATGGCTGCAAAGTGTCTGACTATTGCACTTAACTTGCACTGTCAAATATAAGATATAATAATGGCACAAGTTGGGTGATCTCACTAAGGTCTCCACATGCTGCCTGGATTTTGATTTTGACTTGATTTGTTATTGTCACATGTATTAACATACAGTGGAAAGTATTGTTTCTTGCGCACAATACAGACAAAGCATAACGTTCATAGAGAAGGAAATGAGAAAGTGCAGAATGTAGTGTTACAGTCATAGCTAGGGTGTAGAGAAAGATTAGCTTAATGCAAGGTCCATTCAGAAGTCTGATGGCAGCAGGGAAGAAGCTGTTCTTGAGTCGGTTGGTATGTGACCTCAGACTTTTATATCTTTTCCTTGATAGAAAGTGGTGGAAAGGAGAATAACTGGGGTGCATGGGGTCCTTAATTATGCTGGTTGCTTTGCTGAAGCAGTGGGAAGTATAGACGGAGTCAATGGATGGTTAATGTGGTGGATTGGGCTACATTCACAACCTTTCTTACAGTCTTGGGTGGAGCAGGAGCCATACCAAGCTGTGGTACAAGCAGAAAGAATGCTTTCTATGGTGGAACTGTAGAAGTTGGTGAGAATTGTAGCTGACATGCTGGATTTCTTTAGTCTTCTGAGAAAGTAGAGGCAATGGTGGGCCTTCTTAACTATAGTGTCGGCATGGGGGGATCAGAACAGATTGTTGGTGATCTAGACACCTAAAAACATGAAGCTCTTGACCCTTTCTACTTCTTCCCTGTTGATGTTGACAAGGGCATGTTCTCCACTATGCTTCCTGAAGTTGATGACAATCTCCATCATTTTGTTGACATTGAGGGAGAGATTATTGTCATCATGCCAGTTCAGCAGATTCTCTAAAACAGAAAATGCTGGAAAATCTCAGCAGGTCTGACAGAATCTGTGGAGAGAGAATAGAGCCACTGTTTCGAGTCTGGATGACCCTTCGTCAGACCTGCTGAGATTTTCCAGCATTTTCCGTTTTTGTTATAAATAGATTTATCTTGTTAAATGTCTACTAAAGCAAATTTTGCCCAACAAAACACAAAAAGATCAAAGTGCAGGATTTCCCGGCTTTGATTTGCTAGATATAGATTTAATTGTGTTCACCTAAGTTGTTCCAAGGATGGTGTTAGATTTTCTTTTCTAAGGCAAGGAATGAATTATTGGAAAATTAGCTTCATTGTCAAAAAATGATTACTAATCAACAATGTTTTGTATATTGGTATTGTGATATTTCGGGCAGCATGGTGGCAAAGTGGTTAGCACTGCTCACTCACAGCTCCAGGATCTGGGTTCAATTCCAGCTTGGGTCACTGTCTGTGTGGAGTTTGCACATTCTCCTTGTGTCTGAGTGGATTTCCTCTGCATGGTCCGGTTTCCTCCTGGGGTCCAAAAATGTGCAGGTTAGGTGCATTGGCCATGTTAAATTGCCCCTTAGTGTCCTGGGATGTGTAGGTTAGACTGATTAGCAGGTTAAATAAGTGGGGTTACAGGGATAGGCTTATGTGGGGTTATGGGGTTGTTGCTTAGATGGGATTGCTGTTGGTGCAGGCCAGATGGGCCGAATGGCCTCCTTCTGCACTTTGGAATTCCATGATATTCAGAGTGTTCAGTTTCTGTTTCTCGACATGTTGTGGGAATTGTGTAATTAAAAGATGCATGGTTTGATGATTTTCTGCTTTACATGATTCAGGGATAAACAACAGGAATATTATCATGTGGATGGATCACAGAGCAGTTGATCAAGTCGACCGAATAAATCAAACGAAACACCATGTGCTGAAGTATGTGGGTGGAATGATGTCCCCAGAAATGCAGCCACCCAAACTTCTGTGGTTAAAAGAAGTAAGTATTTTACTGTCAAACCTTTTATCTTTACTATGAATGCTCTACAAATTAGATGTATTGAAAAGCAATTCTAAGAAAAACAATCTTCCAAATGTATTTTTAAAACTTTTTTTTCTTTACAAAAGTTATTAAAGAGAAAGGAGAGCCCAGGAGAGTATGGAACTGAGATAGTTATTCAAGTCCAGCACTCCCCTCCAGAAAACAATTTAATTATCCTTCATATGTTCGTAACCTCCATCTCATTTAATTTGACAAATTACAATTTAAACATTTGTACAGTTTTATGTTTTCGATGTAAGATGAAACTGAGCGCTATGTTTAAAAATAAAGTTGTGAACACGGTTCCTATTCAGCATATCATTCACAAATCATTATGGAGAGATTCCTTTCCTTTTCATAAAGTTCATTTTCCAAATGACAGTTCACTGCCATGAAGTTGACTTTTTTCCCTAGCTGGTACCATCCAACCTCCATGGAGAATACTCCAGCTTAAAGGACAGGTTGGTCTGTCTGGCCTGGGATTTTATCTCTGAGATTTTGTCCCGCTTGGAAGATTGGGTAATTGGCTTTCTTCATCTGGGAGGATGAGGCAATTCAAGCCAGAATCTGCAGACTGTCCATTGTGATATTTGCAAGGATAGGAGTGAGTGATATTTCAGGTTCTCACAGCATCCAATATATCTGACACACTTCCTTCTCCTCCTTGGCCTCCCTGTCTTGAGAGACAATGGGTGTTTGCTGATGGGCCACTGGTATGATCTCTCCATGGCACATGCCTGGACGGGATATGGGGCTTTCGAGTTGCTCAAGCATCAGAACCCCTCTCCCGGCCTTACTGGTGGGGTCCAAAGCATGAGATTTGGCAGCTGTTTGGCTGCAGGATCTTCCAGAACGCACTCACATGGATCTTGGGACTATGTGAGGAAACCAGAGGATTCATTAAAAATAATGCCAACACCAGGAGATTGCGCAAACTTCACACAGACAACCTGGGTCCTTGGAGTTGTAAGGCAGCAACTGTAACCACTGATCTGCCATACCACTCTCCCACTAGACTGGGCACACACAAAGAAGGCAAAGAGGATAACCATGGTTTAAAATGTGACAACCAGAAAATATAGTTGCAACATAATACATTTAATGATGTTGCATTAGTGTATTCCCTACTCTCTGCCATGGGAAAGCGTATCGTGAAAATCCTCCTCAACTGCCTTGTCGCAATAGTTGAAGAACTCTTCCCTGAGTCTCCAAGTGGCTACCACCCATCAAGAGGCACAATGGACATGATCCTCAGTGCACAACAAATTCAGGAAAAGTGCAGGGAACAGCATCAAATTTCTCAAAAGGCCTTTGATGCTTGTCAACTGTGAGGAATTATGGAACATCCTCCTCAAATTTGGCCTCCCATTGAAATTTGTCACCATTCTTCACCTGCTCCATGATGACAAGTAAGCAGTAAACCTCACCAAGAGAACCACCACAGACCCAACACAAGTGAAATCTGCGGTTAAACAGGGCTGCGTCATGGCACCAACACTCTTCTCTATCATCCTTTCAGCAACACTCCTCCCCATCACCCAGAAATTCATTGCTGGAGAGGAGCTAACTTACTGGATAAGTGAGAAACTGTTTAAGCTCCAACATCTCCAGATCAGAACCAAACCATCCAACTTATGTCATTGAGTTGCAGTACGCAGACAACACCTGTGTGTGTGCACACTTAGAGGCTGAGCTACAAACCAACATCGATGCATTCACCAAGGCATAGAGAGAATTGGCCTCAGACTAAACATCCGCAAAACAAAGGTTCTCTACCAGCCCACTCCTGCCACACAAAACTGATCATCAAGAACCAGGGTGAGTCCCTTCACAATATTATTTCCCATACCTCGAGAGTCTCCCCTTGGTAAGGGCAGACATTGACAGTGAAATCCAACCTCGGTGCCAGTGCAATCTGCAGACACCTGAGGTACAGAGTATTCAAAGACCGAGACCTGAAACCCAGCACTAAACTTATGGTCTACAGTGCGGCTGTGGTCACTGCTGTCCTGTAGGTGTCAGAAACATAGACAATATACAGCAGACACCTCAAATCCCTAAAGTGATGTCAGCAACATTGCCTCCACAAATCCTGCAAGAAGGGATTTCAAACAGGGCAGTTTAAGAGCTCTAGTGACTAAAATGATTTTCATGAACTCAGCTCGGATTCAAATTATTACATTTTCTGTAGTTGAGGAGAGGGTTTCAAAGAGACACTCTTTCCTCCATTGTTGTGGCTGGTTGTTCCATTGGCTCAGTAATCTTAGTAACGCTTCCTAAAGGATTTGGACAGTTGATGTTTCATGCATTGTCAGGCAGACTGTCATAAAGATATTCAGTTTATTCAATATTCTTAACTAACCTCCATCGTAGGATCCTTACAGTGCAGAAGGAGGCCACTTGGCCACTGAGCATGCACCGACTCTCTGAAAAAATGTCCTACCCAGGCCCAACTCCCACTCCATCCCCATAACCCCATGCATTTACCACGGCTAATCAACATCCCTGGACACTTAAGGGGCAATTTAACATGGCCAATCCACTCAACCTTTGGACTGTGAAGAAAACCCATGCTGATATGGAGAGAACATGCAAACTCCACACAGTCACCCAGGCCAGAATCAAACCAGGGTCTTTGACTCTGTGAAGTAGCATTGCTAACCACAGTGCCATCGTGCTGCATGCAGCATTGAGTTCTTTGAGTAATTTTTGCTGCTGCAATACTTTAACTGTGCTTTCAGTTAATATATAACCAAGATTGTTCTTTTTGTTTAAGTTGTCAAAGTTGATGCTATGATCAAGGATCTTGGCCTAGAGGAGTGACTGAATGTAATAATTTTCTGCCATCACATTGGCATAAATACTGCTACAATCAATGCTCCAGAAAAGTGAAATGGGAAAGAATAGGAAAGGAAGGGAGAAGAAGAGGGATAAAAAGGTGATAGAAGAGCCTTGCCTATGCATGTTAGTTCAGCTTCCTCACATTGTTGGGTTCTCGATTGTGCCCTTAACATTCCCTCCAATTAAATCTCCGATTTCTGTTTAAAGTAAGAAATGCTCAAAATTAGTCAGATCAGTGAAGCATGTTAATTAATTATTGATAACTGGTTGAATCATTTAAAAAGACATGTCATTACATTTATTTTAATTTCTGTATAAACACTACAACACTGGAGGTACCTGCCAGCAAGATATATAGTGAGAGTAGTATATTCAGAAACATTACTCAAGTGGAAACAAGTTTTGCTATTTGTTTCTCTGATTCGTACATTCTTGCGAAGTTCAATAATGCAATGCTTTATCGACTGTGTGTTCCACCACACAACTAACTAGGTCTATTGCTTCTAATAATATTACTCGACAAGGTATTACAAGTCATTTTGCAAAAGCAGACCCAGGAAGTAACTGTTACTCCTTTTGAAATTCATTTTCACTTGCAAGCTTCATGTGAGACATGTCATATTTTACTTTAGTTCCCACAATTTATTCAGATAAATATAGCCTACAGAAACACCTTGTTCAAATTGTATTCACAAATGTAATGAAAACTATTAATTTTGTTAAATATCTTGCTTGACTGGAAAAATACTGTTTATGGGAATTAACAAAATATAATAATTAAAAACTATAATAACATGTTTATGTTTAAACTTTGGAGTTAATTGGTACCATACTAGAAAAATATATCATGCCTTTCAAGTTGACATATTGCTTGTAAATGTTTGTCAGCTGCAAGTCAGAATTTGTTTTTTTTCTTCTTTCTGTCTTATCCAGAATAAGTTTTGGTTTCTTCATCTGGTCCTAATAATGCCAGCTGCTGTGCTAATGAATGCCAAATGTGAATTGTTTTCCGTCTGCTTTGAGCAGCTGGAGCCTTCTAACCTTATAACTGTAAAGAAAAAGCTACAGTAATGAAGTTGAGGCAGTGGAAGGTTGACATAGCTAAGGAATTAAAGCACGGGAGAAATGGCCAATGCCAGTTGTGCGCGGGTAAATGTATTTCCCAGTATGGTACTGAGTCATGCAGGCCAGGAATGTTCCAGGTTTGTTTTCCAATCTGTGCTGGTGTCAGCCCTGAGGAGGAGGAGAAAGATTAGAGCCAATGTTTCGAGTCAGGATGACCCTTTGTTGGAGCAGACAAAGACAATAATGTAGGGGCATTGTGACTCAGAATGGCAGCTGAAATTTTCCAGCATCTTCTGTTTGTGTTTCAGATTCCAGCATCCGCAGTAATTTGTCTTTGTAATGGAGATACTCCTGTTGGCTTCATTATTCCTTCCTTTAACCAACCCTGCCCGACAGCACCAGGGGAACATACTTTCATAATGATTATGAACCAAAGTCCATAACTTCTTTGCTTCTTTGCTAAAACTGTCTGATACAGTTTTAGAGGTAATTTAAAAAAATTACCTTGGTGGGATAACCGGATGTTGGTAGAAAGCATCATGTGCTCAGTAAGAAACGTGCAACATATTCAGTGCATATTTTCTTACAACAGGGAGAGATGGTGATGCGGTCATGTCACTTATTAGTGGTGCAGAGAACACAAGTTCAAATCACACCAGCAGGTGGAATTTAAATTCAGTTAATAAAATATCTGGAATTGAAAGCTAGTCTTAGTAATGATGACCATGAGCATTAAAAATTGGCAAATCACGTTGACGCTTTATAGAATATAGTGTTCAATGCTCGTTGGTACACTACAAAAGGATGTGGAGGCTTTGGAGAGACTACAGAAAAGATTTACCAGGATGTTGCCTGGTATGGAGGGCATTAGTTATGAGGAGAGACTGGAGAAACTTTGTTTGTTTTCACTGGAGTGACAAGGTTGAGGGGCAGCCTGATAGACGTCTACAAGATTATGAGAGGCATGGACAGAGTGGATAGTCAGATGTTTTTTCCCAGGGTGGAAGAGTCAATTACTGGGGGGCATAGGTTTAAGGTGCGAGGCGCAAGTTTTAAAAGAGATGTATGAGGCAGACTTTTTAAACAGAGATACAGAGATGGTGGGTGCTTGGAACTCGTTGCCGGGGGAGGTAGTGGAAGCAAATACGATAGTGATTTTTAAGGGGCGCCTTGACAAGTACGTGAATGAGATGGGAATAAAGGGATATGTTCCCCACGAGCATAGGGGGTTTTAGTTAAGTCAGGCAGCATGGTCGGTGCAGGCTTGGTGGGCCGAAGGGCCTGTTCCTGTGCTGTAATTTTCATTGTTCTTTGTTCTGTGTTCTTTGAAGCTATTATCAATTGTTATGAAAATCCATCTAGTTCACTAATATCCTTTAGGGAAGTAAATCTGCCATCCTTACTTGGCCTGGCCCACATATGACTCCAGAGCCAGTGGTTGACTCTTAACTGCCCTCTGAAATGTCCTAGGAAGCCAGTCAGTTCAAGGGCAATGAGGGATGGGCAGCAAATATTGGCCTTCCCAGTGATGCTCACATTCCATGAAAAAATAGATAAATTTCTTTGCAAAATCATCACTCTAAGCGAGATAAGAGCATTAGTGTAGAATTTAACTATATTCCTATAAATAATAGACTCTTAGAGAATTGTATGACTTTAGGAAGATACACAACGAAAAATAGTTAAGTGAGATTACCATGAATACAGAGGGAGAATGGAGGAAACAGAACAACCTTGAAGTACAGTCTGAGTGTCTGACAGACCTGCAAAGCCAGCTTCCACCATTTTTCAAACAATGTACTTGGTGCTATGGGTACATATTCTGTGATACAAGCATTTGGGCAGAAGTACAAAGTACAAGCAGCTTGGACCTGGGACACAATCTCAAGATGCCCAAGTTCCATTCAGTTAGCTGGTTTCATAGAATCGACTTGGTGGAAGTTGTATGATTGCACGGGATTTTCATGTTTATTATGCGTCATTGTAAGATCAGATAGAATCCAACTTTTGTATTCCTGTTGCTGCAACCAGATTCTCAGACCTTTTCATTATAAGTTTAGTTGGAGAAAGTGGCTAAAATCCGATGCAGAGAACATCACCCACATCTTCCAGAACACCTGTTTACCAGAGCCAACCAGGACATCACTTAGCACGTTGACCTCAATATTCAACAGTCGACAAGTTAGGGATCTGCAGCAATGTTTATTTCTCTCATTTCCAGGGCATAACTGATGAAACAAGGTTGTGATTTGAGCACCAGAACACCAGCCAGCAACATTTCTGAGTAGGAGAACCACTCATTTCATTAATATCCATTAGTCTCCAACCAGAGAAGCAGATCATCTCAATTTATGCAAGGTGCCCAGGAAGGTTTTATCCTGAAAATTCATTTATTCCCCTGAGATTCAAACCTTTTAGGAATGTGACAAAATGTCTGCTAAGGGACAAGGGATGCCTTATGCACATTCCTACAAGACCCTGCCACATCTGTTTCGGTGGAAGCTCTTTGCAGTATTTCCTGCGGATTCATAGAACATAGAACATTATTGCGCAGTACAGGCCCTTTGGCCCTCGATGTTGCGCCGACCAGTGGAACCAATCTAATGACCCTCTAACCTAAACTATTCCAATGTTATCCATATGTCTATCCACTGACCATTTGAACGCCCTTAAAGTTGGCGAGTCCACAACTGCTGCAGGCAGGGCATTCCACACCCTTACTACCCTCTGAGTAAAGAACCTACCTCTGATATCTGTCCTATAATTACCACCCCTTAATTTAAAGCTATGTCCCCTGATGTTAGCCATCACCATCCGAGGAAAAAGGCTCTCACTATCCATCCTATCTAACCCTCTGATCATCTTGTATGCCTCAATTAGGTCACCTCTTAACCTTCTCTCTAACGAAAATAACCTCGTCCGTCAGCCTTTCCTCATAAGACCTTCCCACCATATCTGGCAACATACTGGTAAACCTCCTCAGCATGCTTTCCGATGCCTCTACATCCTTCTTATAATGCAGCGACCAGAACTGTACGCAGTACTCCAAGTGTGGCCGCACCAGAGTTTTGTACAGTTGCAACATGACCTCACGGCTCCGAAATTCAATCCCTTTACCAATAAAAGCTAACACACTGTGTGCCTTCTTAACAACCTTATCAATCTGGGTGCCAACTTTCAGGGAGCTATGCACATGTACCCCGAGATCTCTCTGCTCGTCGACACTACCAAGAGTTCTTCCATTAGCCCTTCATTCTGTACTCCTGTTAGTCTTACCAAAGTGAATTGCCTCACACTTTTCCGCATTAAACTCCATTTGTCATCTCTCAGCCCAGCCCTGCAGCTTATCTATGTCCCTCTGCAAACTGTAACATCCATCCTCACTGTCTACAACTCCTCCGACTTTGGCGTCGTCAGCAAATTTACTGACCCATCCTTCTACACCCTCATCTAGGTCATTTATAAAAATGACAAACAGCAGTGGCCCCAAAACAGATCCTTGAGGTACACCACTTGTAACTGAACTCCAGGTTGAATTTTTCCCATCAACCACCACCCCTCTGTCTTCTATCAACTAGCCAATTCCTGACCCAAACTGCTAAATCAGCCTCAATCCCATGCATCTGCATTTTCTGCAGTAGCCTACCACGGGGAACCTTATCAAATGCTTTGCTAAAGTCCATATACACCACGCCAACTGCCTTACCCTTATCCACCTCTTTGGTCACCTTTTCAAAAAACTCGATAAGGTTTGTGAGGCACGACCTACCCTTCACAAAGCCGTGTTGACTATCCCTACTCAATTTATTTCTCTTTATGACAATTCATATTGTCATTAAGAGAGATTTGCATTTGGAGAAGGCACATGAGCAGAAGCAATTCTCTTCAGATGATGAAATCCAGGGTGAAGGTGAGGCAGCAATAGAAGATAATGGCCACCTTAATACCATGCAGCAAGAGATGAAAGAAATGGGTTAATTGCAGAGCAGTTGGGATGACCTTTTGATTCACCTGTTCGGAAAACTTATAAAAATACATATGTCTGGAGGCAGATGTAACAAAAATTTGGAGAAAAATTTTAAGTGTGCATTGGATAGTATTTTGGTTACTGTTAAGAGTATTGTTTACAATTTTGGGGTGACCACAATTATAGAAATGGCTAAGTTGCAGCATAGATTCACTTGAATGCCACCAAAGTTTATTAGGATGCGACCAGAGATGAATGGTTTAAGTTATGAAAAAGGTGCGAGATTGGTGCATTGATACTTTTTGTTACATCCTTACCCCTCCCGAATCCTACATTAGAGAACATTTAAACCATTTAGTGAACTTCTACTTCAATGACACATGTAGACTAAGAAGCTGCTATAAAACCACACTGCAGACCACATTGCCAAATGCAATCAAAATGATGAATTCCTAACACAAGACTTTCCTTCAATTCATTTCTCAATTAGAATCAGCCCATGCTACCTTTCATACAGAAAAATTTCCTAATTTGACCACGCTAAGAAATGTTTCCCTGAGTGACTTCAGCAAAGCTGGCAGAAGATTTTTGTTGCTTATGTTAGGGCTCTTGAAATGCTTATGGCTGACAACTTTTAGATATTTGAGCCTGTGTATGCCTTACTGTAGACGGTTACACCCTGGCTACTGTCAGGGCAGTTGTTCCAGCTGATTTCATGACCACACATTTGAGATGACACCACCCATGTTTGAATTGGACTCCTATTCCTTCAGAAATAATACTACAATTCCTTGGAAGACTTTTCAATACTTGACGTAACTGCTTGTGAAAGGCAGGCAGCTTTCTTTTCATTGGCTGGGTCCCTGAAGTCCTCAACATTGTGTTGTCCTGATGATGGGCTTTTCTTGTCTTACTTGTGCTGCGTATTTCACCACTGCATAGAGGGCCAAAGCCTGTGTTGCTGCTTGATGGGAACAGATCACATGATGGTGCACCCTCAGGAGGACTGTGTTCCTCTTAACTGTCTTCTTCAACAGGATGCAAGGGCTAAGGAAGTTCTAGAAATAAAATAAAGTTTAGATTGGTATTGAGATAGTGGGCATTAGCAGCTATGAGAATGCTTTTTGAAGTTGTGAAGTTTGCTGAGCCTTTGCTGATGTGACTGAAGGGTTACAAATAAAAGGAAAATAAGCTGCCAGCCTCTATTTCCTTGATGCCCACAGCTTTTCCTGGGCTACTATGCCCCAGGGCTTCCTACTGTATCTACATAATGGCTATTCTGAGTTTAAAATCAGTGATACCATTCAAGTACACACATTGGGAGAGGCAAATAACTGAGATTTTTTAAGCTGAACATTTGTTCTTTTAAAGCCATTCTTACCATGAAGGGAGAACAAATGTGAGAAAGGAAAGGAAAATGGAAATTTGTTTTGATGTAGCAATAAAATTTAGAAACAAAATTAAAGGTAGTAGTACAGTTAACTTACAAGCCTGCAAAAAGAATGAACCCTTGATATTATGCCTGGAGGCAGACGTAACAAAAGTTTGGAGAAAAATTTTAAGTGTGCATTGAATAGTATTTTGGTTACTGTTAAGAGTATTGTTTACAATTTTGGGGTGACCACAATTATAGAAATGACTAAGTTGCAGCATAGATTCACTTGAATGCCACCAAAGTTTATTAGGATGCGACCAGAGATGAATGGTTTAAGTTATGAAAAAAGGTGAGAAATTGGTGCATTATTTCATTGGGCACAAGGGGCCAAGTGATAGAGTCTTGAGAATTATGATTTTACAAAATATATATCAACATTTCCATTGGCTGATTTAATGGTAGTGTGTGGTCACAAATTTTAAGATTAGTGCAAGAAGAGTGAAGAATGAAATATATTTTTAAGGGGGTAGTTAAGATGTGGAATTCTCAGTCTCAAGCTGTTATTGAAGCAGAACCTATAATTACTTTCAAAAAGGAATTTGATGACTACTCAAAAGAAAGGATTTAATAAGATATGGGATTCAGAAAGAGAACAGGATTTGCATATATGGTTTGTTTTCATTGAATCCAGGCTTGCATTTATAAGTGACAAGCAACCTTTGCATCAACAAGTGCCAGGCAAATTCTATCACGATCATGAACGAATCTAATCACCTCCCCTTGTCACTCAGTGGCATTACTATCACTAAGTTTCATGGGGGGTTGGGGGGAGGACACCATTGAACAGAAACTCAACGATTCAATCAAATTAGCTACATAAATGTCATAGCTGCTATAGCAGGTCAGAAGCTGGTTTATCTGCAGCAAGTAGCTCACTCCCTGATCATCACTGCCTCCCCACTCCCACTGATCTTCTCCATCAGCCACATTGTGCAGTTCAGGACTGTAAAGGAATATCCTTCACTTATTTGGATAGATGCAGCTGAAACAATGCTCAAGCAGCCAAATACCATCCAGGAAGAGCAGGCTATTGGATTCATTCCTTCTTTTGCTGGTGTACCATGAGTACAGTGAAGCTTTTTCCATAGTATTCCCCCAACTTGCAATCTTGGGCAGCATGGTGGCACAGTGGTTAGAACAAAGAACAATACAGCACAGTACAGGCCCTTCAGCCCTCCAAGACTTCACTGCTCATGAGCCCAACTAGACCATTTGTTCGTATCCCTCTATTCCCAGTCTGTTCATGTTAGCACTGCTGCCTCACAGCATCAGGGACCTGGGTTCGATTCCCAGCTTGGGTGACTGTCTATGTGGAGTTTGCACGTTCTCCCTGTGTCTGCTTGGGTTTCTTCCAGGTGCTCCAGTTTCCTCAGAATCTGAAAGATGTGCTGGTTAGGTGCATTGGCCCAAACAAGCGCTGGAATGTGGCGATTAGGGAAATTTCACAAATTTCACAGTAACTTCATTGCATTGTTGATGTGAGCCTTACTTGTGACTAATAATTAAACTTTACTTCCACCACCAAGAAGCATTTAGGCAGCAGGTGCGTGGATATGCCACCACTTTTAAATTCAGCTCCGAGTCATGTATCATTCTCAGTTGGATATATATTGCTGTTCTCCATATATTGCTGTTCTCCATTATTACTGGATCAAAAGCCTGAAAATCCCAACCTAACAACATTGTAGGAATACCTTTAGCACATCCCCTTCTCAATGGATGGGCAATAATTGCCTGAGATGCCCACATCCCAAAGAAGGATGAAAAATAAATTCTGGATTGTGCAACTTTCTACAGTTTTTGTTAATATTGTTCCATATAATCAACTGATTGAGAGTGTGGTTCTGCAGTTTATAACTGCTCCTGCCAAATCCTGGCCCTCCCAAGATGGATCATTCCATTACTGTGCCACTCTTTAGAAAGCAATCTATCAACAGGTAAGCCTGTAACTATTGAAAGCACCAGCTTAAAAAGGAAAAGCATGCAGTGTTTTGCTATAACTTAATTTCCATGGACGCACGATAAAGGCATTGTAGCATTTGTCAGCAAAATGATTTAAATCACTTAAGACTTTAATGGTCACATTTGATGGCCACTCAAGTTTGCAATTATTATCTATGTTTTTGCATCTTTAGGACTGTTTTTAAAATGATTTTAATCTCTAACCTTTACTGTAATAATCCTGCCAGTTTATGCAGTAATCATCTTTGCTAACGTGACACATTCAGCTAAAGGAACCTCGTATAGGTTTTAACAACTTGACATTCACCTTCAGCTAGTTCTAGCCAGCCATTCCCCTGAAATGTCACTGTATCATTGGCATCATATCCTTTGTTTTTATTCATTTTAGCCTGTGGTAGGTGCATTGGACATTAACGGAAACTTGTCTGCCCAACCCTAATGTGACCGCCAAATGAATTAATGTGATTTTTCAGCAGGAAAGATGAGCTGGAAGATACAGTAATGTAAATTAGAACACGGGCTTTTCATTTTTCTCCTAACATCAAAAGGATGAAGCTAAAAGTGTGACTGCCACTTCCCACCCAAAAAATCAAATGGGCGTGGTGATGGCAACGTGTGATTAATTTACACCTATTCAAAGTAGGTAGCATGTAAACTTCATACTCCCTACCAATTACAATGATATTGGCGTGTAACCCAATGCATGCCTCAGCAGGGGACCCACGTTAATGCAAGCAAACACCACTTAAAGCTATCCTGCATTTCGTGAAGGCAGCCTTCTTAAAGTCAAGGTGAAGGAATCAGAAAGAGATTATGAACAAAACATCGAGTGGAAATAATGCTTCTCCAGAATGATCCAGGAAGTGGGAAGTATTGTTTAATCACCCAACTGATCTGCTCTATCACATTTCATATGGCAGCTTATGGGTCTTTGTCATTTGAATGTTGCCCATGTGTGTGTGGATTGTGCACCGAAACCAGAAATCCTGTCATCAAAAGAAATCCCTTGTCTCCTATTAACCACCCCCTGGTTTAGCATGGTGGTTCAAATACAGATGGTACAGCAGACGGTTGCAGAATGAAGGCATCGTAGCTGCTGTAAGGGTAATGAAATCTAACCTCATGGAACACTACATGTAGTCACACACCAAATTGACGTTGAGAGATGGAACCTCTTTTGTTGCAGTATGCCTCAGGGGTGACATGCAAAGCAATATTTGTGAAGCCCCTCTGATCCCTTTCAAAGCTGTAAATTTGTCCCTCTCCGACAAAAGAGAATGAAATTCATCTCTGTTGGATCTCAGGGCCTTAGTGACCTTCCTTATGCAGCAATCAAAGATAAACTAGAAATGTATGAAAATATCTCCTGGAAGAAGTCAGATGCGTATTCACTGGCAATGGTGTCCTCATCCTGCTTTGTGACTGCAGATATGGCTGTAGCATCTGATGGATTTCAGTTATGACCTCCTTGTTGAACTGGAGATGTCTGACACACTTGCTGATGTTCAAATAGGCACTCTACTCCCTGAACGGTCAGGACAGATATGGCCTTCTCCTTTTCCCTTTCAACCCTTCAACATTCTCCCTCCACTTCGTAGTTTATTCTGCTCTGTGTACTCTCCACTCATTTCTGCCTGTCACATCATAGGCCAGGGTTGATATGAAGTATTTTAATCATGACTGGAAGTAAATGGACTGTACAGAATTATTGAAGTCAGCATGTGCTATATCATTCCCTGTGCACTTCAGCAAATCTGGAAACCATAGAATACTTACATGATTACTGCAACAGCAACTAGATATTAATCAGAAACTAACCTGAAAGCAGCCAGTAATCTCTTTAAATAATACTTCTGTCAATGCATTTATTAAAATTACATTTTGTTTTTAAGTAATTAGATTTCAAGTTTCTTCTTGGTGAAATCTTTTTTTCACTTTCAACCATTTTTTTTCAGGGCAGCATGGTGTCTAGTGGCTAGTTGCTGCCATATAGCATCAAGGACCAAGTTCAATTCTGGTCTTGGGTGACTGCTTGTGTGGAGTTTGCACATTCTCCTCGTGTCTATGTGTGTGTTTTTAATGGGTACTCTGGTTTCCTCCCATAGTCCAAAAGATGTGAAGGTTAGGTTGACTGGCCATGTTAAATTGCCCCTTTGTGTCAGGGGGACTTGCTAATCTGGTGAACTGATGCGACGACAATAATTTCTCCCTCAATGTCAACAAAATGAAGGAGATTGTCATTGACTTCAGGAAGCATAGAGGAGGACATGCATCTGCCTACATAAACGGATAAAGTGGAAATGGTCAAGAACTTAACGTTTTGAGGTGTACATGTCACCAACAACCTGTCCTGGTCCCTCCAAGCCAATGCTATAGTTAAGAAAGCCACCAAAGCTTCTACTTCCTCAGGAGGCTCAGGAAATATGGTTTGTCCATTACAACTCTTACCAACCTTTACAGTTGCACCATAGAAAGCGTGCTTTCTGGTTGAATCACAGCTTGGTATGTCTCCTGCTCTGTCTAAGACCGCAAGAATCTACAAAGGGTTGGGAATGAATCCAGACCATCATGCAAACTAGCCTCCCATCCATCGATTTGGTCCATACTTCCCATTGCCCTGGAAAAGCAGCCAGCATTATCAAGAATCCCCTGGACATCCTGGACACGCTGTTCCATCTTCCTCCATCGGGAAAAAGATACAAAAGCCTGGGGTCATGTGCCAACCAACTTAAAATCAGCTTCTTCCATGCTGCCACCAGACTTTTGAATAAATCTACTATATATTAAGTTGATCTTTCTCTACACTTTAGCTCTGGCTGTAACACTACATTCTGCACTCTCTCCTTTCCTTCTCTATGTATAGTATGCTTTATCTGTATATCTCGCAAAAAACAATACTTTTCACTGAATACTAATATAAATGACAATAAATCAACTCAGCTATGATAAATCCTTGGCTTTATAGGGACAGGACCTGGGTGGGATTATGGTTGGTGCAGACATGATGGGCTGAATGACCTTCTTCTGCAGTGTAAGATTCTATCATTTCCTCTTAGATGTGCAAAACAATGACACCACCATTGCATTGCAGGTAAAAAAAGTTGAAGCTCTCACTTGCTGATTGTGAAGTGATAACTGGAATGTTACACTTTTGGACATTGAAATATTAAAAATGGAACTCAGAAACCATTCTCATCATTGGATTCATAGAATCATAGAGGTTTGCAGCATGGAAACAGATCCTTTGGTCCAACTTGTCCATGCCACACTTTTTTTTAACAATTAAGGCAGTCCCAATTGCCCATGTTTGGCCCATTATCCCTCCATACACATCTTACCCAAGTAACTGTTTAAATGCTTTTTAAAAGACAAAATTGTACCCACTTCTACTACTATCTCTGGTAGCTTGTTCCAAACACTCACCACCCTCTGTGTGAAAAATTATCTGGACCTTTTTGTATTTCTCCCCTCTCATCTTAAACCTATACCCTCTAGTTTTAGATTCCCCTATCTTTGGGAAAAGATGTTGACTATCTCGCTGATCTATGCCCTCAGTATAAGATCACCCCTAAGCCTCCTATGTTCCAGCGAAAAAAGTCCCAGTCTATCCAGCCTCTCCTTATAACTCAAACCATCAAGTCCTGGTGGCATCCTAGTGAATTTTTTCTGCATTCTTTCTAGTTTAATAATATCCTTTCTGTAATAGGCTGACCAGAACTATACACAGAACTCCAAGTATGGCTCTACTAATGTATTGTACAACTTCAACAAGATATCCCAACTCCTGTATTCAGTATTCTGACCAATGAAACCAAGCATGCCGAATGCCTTCTTTACCATTCTGTCCACCTGTGATTCCACTTTCAAGGAGCATTGACCTGTACCCCTATATCTCTTTGTTCTATAATTCTCCCCAGTGCCCTACCATTAACTGAGTAAGTCCTGGCTTGGTTTGATCTACCAAAATGCATCACTTCGCATTTATCTAAATTAAACTCCATCTGTAATTCATCAGCCCACTGACCCAATTGATCAAGATCCTGTTGCAATCCTAGATAACCTTTTTCACTGTCCACTATGCCATCAATCTTGGCGTCATCTGCAAACTTACTAACCATGCCTCCTAAATTTTCATCCAAATAATTAACTTAAATGATAAACAACAGCGGACCCAGCACTGATCCCTGAGGCACACCGCTGGTCACAGGCCTTCAGTTTGAAAAACAGTCCTCGACAACCACTCTCTATCTTCTGTCATGAAGCCAATTTTGTATCCAATTGGCTACCTCACCCTGGATCCCACGAAGTTTAACCTGATGCAGCAACCTACCATGTGACCTTGTCAATGGCCTTGCTAAGTCCATATAGACAACATCAACTGTCTTGGTTACCCCTTCAAAAACCCAATCAAATTCGTGAGACATGATTTTCCACTCACAAAACCTGACTGTCCCTAATCAGTCCTTGCCTCTCTAAATACCTGTAGATCCTGTTCCTCAGAATAGCTTGTAACAACTTATCCATTACAGATGTGATGCTTACTGGCTTGTAGTTCCCAGGCTTTTCCCTGCAGCCTTCCTTAAACAAAGACACAACATTTGCCACCGTCCAATCTTCAGGCACCTCACCTGTGGCTGTTGATGATTCAAGTCTCTCTGCTGGGGACCTGCAATTTCTTCCCTAGCCTCCCACAACATCCTGGGATACACTTCATCAGGTCCTGGGGTATTATCTACTTTGATGCGCTTTAAGACTTCCAGCACCTCTTTCTCTGTAATATGTACAGTCCTCAAGACATCACTATTTATTTCCCCAAGTTCCCTAACATCCATGTTTTTCTCAACGGTAAATACTGATGAGAAATATTCATTTAGGATCTCATCCATCTCTTGTGGATTGCACATAGATGACCTCGTTGATTCTTAAGAGGCCCTATTCTCTGCCTAGTTACTCTTTTTAATTTTAGTTTCTGATGAAGAGATGTTTATGTTGTTTATATTATTTCACATTATGTTGTTGGGGCATTGTGTCACGTCACTGAATGCTAAACTGTGGGAAAATGTATCATGTTGTGCATTTTCATCTCCAAAGTACTGGGTCGGAGGCAGGTTGGTTGTTAATCATTGAATTTTCTTTTATGACTGTGTCAGCTGCAGTGTATGGATGGGGTAGTATTGATAGAGGTTGAAAATAGGTCCGCAATTGTCTTAACCCGGGAATTATGCATGACACTGGGACACTCTAGCAGAGAGTGGGCAATTAGGGTTGCCCTAGCTATTGATGTCCACCTCCCACAAATGATTAAGACAAAAGACAATTCTACTGTTGAGTTGTTTCCACTCAGGATTGATCATGTCCCCATCGTGATTTTCACACACTTGGTTGCTTATGCGTCTGGAATAACACCAGGAAAATGAGAACCTTGAGATAAACATTCAGAAACGTTGTTCACTTTTAACATTATCATTAAATTCTCTTTTTTAAACCATGCCATCTTTTGAAAATGAACACTTTTTTTAAGATATGAATTGTGATGTATTAGCTTCACATTTTAGCTGTTTATTTGTGAAGTATTGTGTGAGCAGATAACCACAGCTTTAAAGGAAGATTCCTGAGAAGTAATTTTAAAAAACTGTGATATATATGTTTTCAATGTTTTGCAGCATGACAATTTACAATTAAGTTTAAATTACAGTGACACTTCAACCAAAGGAACAAAATATATTGTAAATACCACATGAAAGGGATATTTGCTTGTTTTTGGAATTCTTAATTGTGTTTATTTGAATTTGCCAGAAACTGCCAAGCATTTGCTGGGAAAAAGCTGCCCATTTCTTTGATCTCTGTGATTTTCTGTCTTGGAAAGCCACAGGTGCAACTACAAGGTATTTATTTACATAAAGTCTGGTATTGCTGCAATAAGGACTGTTCATTACTGCAGTGGGAGTCACTGGGAGAAGTAAACCATGTCAAAATGCTTGTGGGGATAGGGGGAGGGGGTGGGCTAGGCGGTGGGTGATTATGGGGGGAGGGGGGTTGTAGATGCAGTTTTGGCAAACTTCCATTTGGACTTTCTGATATTGAGCCAAAAGATGAGATCATCTTGAAGTTTAAGAGGATACACTAATCCTGAACAATGTGCCTAAATTTGACAAAGACTGTTTGATGAGACAGTCTTCATAAATTCTCTCATGGGGTGAGGGGTAGGGGCAGAGTTTGCAGGTGATGTTGTGAGTTGGACACATCATATGAAAGAGAGTTGCTGTTCTCTTGGCTGACATTTGTTAACTCCCTGTTTCCACTGCCTGGCGTGACTCAGTATGTCTGCACTCTAAGTAAAATAGTGGTTTAATGTGAAATATGAGAGGCACATGCAGTTTTCTATTTCAAGAAAATGATCTCAAGGAGCGAACATGTTTCTGTTAGCTTTGTGCACAGACCCACGATGAAGCGGTTTATTGATGGGAAGATGAGTGCAAGCAATGGTTGTTATCATATGTGTTGTTACCTTCTGAGAAAACTAAATAGTAACTGGCACAAAAGACTATTGTTAGTTTGAACAAAAGTGGAATAAGTGATTTTTAGATATACAGGATACAAAAATGGCTAAGTGTACAACCTTATGACTTCTTTCCACCAGTTGATTGGTGGGGCGAAGTGGTAAGGTTACATGTAAACTGGAAAATCGGGTTCATGCCCATTTTCACACCACATGCAATGTGACTGACACTGTTTTGCCCGTGGGATGGGCTTCGAAGCCGGTTAGCACATTAATGTCAAAAGCATGATATTATCGTATTTGGCATGACCACTTACAGCCTTGCTGAAACATGCTGTCACATCTCACACTGGTGAGAATCACAGCTGGTCCCCACCAACAGGGACCAGACATCATAGCCATGGTTGGGAGGGGTGGGATCAGAGACCATTGAAGTGGTTGGAAGGCATGATGGCCAGCCAGTGCCAGCCTGGCATCACCCACCAGGTGTCATGGCACTGCCCAACAGCCACTATAACTGTACCGGGGCAATACCAAGGGAGTAGGACCCGAGTGGGGATGAGGCTATGATGGGGACAGCTCTGCAGTGGGAGGGCTCTTTAGAGGGCAGGCAATGGGGTTGGTCGGCAGGGGGCGTGATCAGCAGAGGGAAGGAAGCTTACAGATGTTGGGTGTTTACAAGAGTGGGCTGTGGAGGGTGTGGGCCACTGAGTTGTTGTGATGGGGGACTTATCAGGAGGGTCCCAGTTCCCCAATGCTGGTGATGTATATTGCCAAGGTGGAGGGGAGGGTAACATTGCTGCTGATGATTTGCAGGGGGGAGTGGCAGGAAGTCTCCCAGTTCACTGTGCCTACGCAAAGGTGCCCCAAATAGTCTGCATTCGGCTTCATCGATGAGCTTAGGAACCGTCCCCTACTCAAACTCACCCAAATATTAGGCTTGAAACATATGCATTTTCTCAGTCGTTCGACACTTAGGGGGCAATCTAGTAGAAAACACTCTAAGTGAAACCAGTGTGATACCATTGAATCTTATGACAATGGTCCCACGCTTAGTGCACTGAAACAGCCCCCTCATGAACACGCCGCTATAGAATCCCCAGGCGTGACCCGCCGAAACTGCTCACAGCTGTACACTGTGAACAAGGGGGAGATGCATTTAAACGCTCCCTCTGCACTCACAGCCAGTCAAGCCAGGAGAATGGCAGCACAGAGAGCAGCACCACACTTCATGGAGGCTGATCTGGGAAAGCTTCTGGATGCAGTGGAGGAGAGCTAGGCCACCATGTACCCCCGAGTGGGTAGACAGCCCAAAAGCAGGGTAGGAAATGCGGCCTGGGATGTGGTGGCTGTGGCAGTCAGTGCCAGTGGCCTGACACTGGGGACTCCTGTTCATTGCTGCAGAAAAGTGAATAATTTTGTTCAACCTGCAAGGTGAGTGTCCATCTGACACACCCTGGCAGCAGTCCCATCTGTCCACATAAATCCACTCCCTGTAACCCCGCCACCTTCCAGAACCCTCAGCACCGTCCTTAAATTCCTCCGGCACTCCTCATCATAAATGCTTCCAGTCAGAGTACAGTGTCCTGTCCACCACCTTTCAAACATCCAATCGTTATCAATGGGAACATTCCGGGAGGGGGGATGATTGTGTGCCAAACACGCTAATGAGATTGACATTAAGACAGGGGCTGGGAAGATTGCACACCATTTGGCACCAGGTGCAAAACCTGTCTTTGAGCCCACACGCGAATTTCCCAGATTAGCACGATCTGTAGCAGGCGTAACGCAACCAGAATATTGCGGTTTCAGTTTTTCCACACAAGTTCTATATATTGTTTGAAAGAATTGGCAATAAAGTACTGGAGAACACCCTGAAATTATGGAATGAACCATATAAATGCAAGTCCTTTTTCTCTCGAGTAACAACTTGCATTTATATCAGAACTCTAACATAGCTAAGCATCCAAGGTGTTTCACAGGTGATTTATCAAACATACTTTCACACAGAATCTCATAAGGAGATATTTGGGTTAGTCACAGAAGAAGTTTTGAAGGAGTGTGCTAAAAGACCATGGTGGCATAGTGGTTAGCACTGCTGCCTCATAGAGCCAGGGACCCGGGTTCAAATTCTGGCTTGGGTCAGTGTCTGTGCAGAGTCTGCATGTTCTCCCCGTGCCTATGTGTGTTTCCTCAGGGTGCTCCGGTTTCCTCCCACAGTTCCAAAGATATGCTGGTTAGGTGCATCGTCCATGCTAAATTCTGCCCCAGTCTACCCGAACAGGTGCTGGAATGTGGCGACTAGGGGATTTTCACAGTAACTTCATTGCAGTGTTAATGTAAGCCTACTTGTGACACTAATAAATAAAGTTTTAAAAAAGAGGAAAGCGAGGTAGAGATGTGGAGAGGTTTGGGAGGGAAATCCAAAGATAGAGCCTTAACAACTGATGTCCAGGTGAAGGCTGGGATGAAAGCGCTTTATCTGAATGCACGAAGCATTCGGAATAAAGTGGATGAGCTGGTGGCGCAGATCGACACAAATGGATACGATCTGGTGGCCATTACAGAGACGTGGCTGCAAGGTGACAGGGACTGGGAGATGAATGTACAGGGCTATCAAGTGTTTAGGAAGGATAGGCAGGAGGAAAGAGGGGGTGGCGTAGCTCTGCTGATTAAGGATAGTATCAAGGTGGTAGCAAGGGATGATATCGGAGCCAAAGAGCAGAACGTGGAATCGTTGTGGGTGGAGATTAGGAACAGCAAAGGGAGGAAGACGCTGGTGGGTGTCGTCTATAGGCCCCCGAATAATGATCTGGAGGTGGGGCGGGCTGTTAACACGCAAATAAGTGCGGCGTGCAGGAATGGGACGGCAGTAGTTATGGGAGATTTCAATCTGCATATTGATTGGTCGACCCATGTTGGACGAGGTGGGCTCGAGGAGGAGTTCTTGGAATGCTGCCGGGATAATTTCCTTGAACAGTGTGTGTTGGAGCCGACGAGGGAGCGAGCTATCTTGGATCTGGTGCTATGTAATGAGGCGGGTAGAATTAGGGACCTTGCGGTGAAGGATCCTCTTGGAGAGAGTGATCATTGTATGGTGGAGTTTCTGGTGCAGATGGAGGAGGAGAAAGTGGGTTCCCGGACACGCGTCCTTTGTTTGAATAGAGGGGAGTATGGTAGGATGAGAGAAGAATTGGCAAATGTGGACTGGGGGAGTGCGTTGGAAGGTAGGTCTGCTGAGGAGCAGTGGAGGATCTTTTAGGAGATCTTTCTTGGTGCTCAGCAGAAATTTATTCCGATGGTTAAAAAGGACAGTAGGAAGAGAGGTAATAAGCCGTGGATAACGAAGGAGGTGAAGGAAAGTTTTAAATTAAAAGCGGAGGAATTTAGAGTAGCTAAGAGCAGTGGGCGAGAAGAGGATTGGGAAAGGTTTAAATGTCAACAAAGATTGACAAAGAAGTTGATAAAGGAGGGTAGGAGAAGCTATGAGGCTGGGCTAGCACTTAATATAAAAAAGGATAGCAAGAGTTTTTATAAATATATAAAAAGGAAGAGGCTGGCTAGGGTGAACGTTGGTCCTTTAGAGGATGAGAAAGGGGAGCTAGTGGTAGGGGATGGGGATATGGCTAAGGTCTTGAATAACTTTTTTGTTTCTGTCTTCACGGAGGAGGACGTGAATAATTTGCCGGGTGTTAGCGATGGAAAGGTGGTAGGAATGGAGGGTCTTAATGACATTACTGTTACTAGAGAGGTGGTGCTCGACAGACTGGAGGGGCTGATTGTGGACAAGTCCCCAGGACCGGATGGAATGCATCCGAGGGTTCTGAAAGAAATGGCGGAGGTTATAGTGGATGCCTTGGTGGTTATTTTCCAGACGTCGCTGGATTCCGGGGAAGTGCCGGAAGATTGGAAAACGGCTAATGTTACGCCGTTGTTTAAGAAGGGTGCCAGGCAAAAGGCGGGGAATTATAGGCCGGTTAGTTTAACGTCTGTGGTAGGTAAAATGTTAGAATCCGTCATTAAGGAGGAAATTGCGAGGCATCTTGGAGGAAATTGCGAGGCATCTTGAAGGGAATTGCTTGATAGGGCGGACGCAACACGGTTTCATTAAAGGGAAGTCGTGTCTGACAAATTTACTGGAGTTCTATGAGGATGTGTCTAGGGCAGTGGATAGAGGAGAGCCGGTGGATGTGGTCTTTCTGGATTTTCAGAAGGCGTTTGACAAGGTACCTCACAAGAGGTTATTGCAGAAGGTCAGGGGACATGGAGTTGGGGGTAGGGTGTTAGCGTGGATAGAGGATTGGTTGTCAAATAGGAGGCAGAGAGTGGGGGTCAATGGGTGCTATTCGGATTGGCGGTTGGTGACTAGTGGGGTGCCCCAGGGGTCGGTGCTGGGGCCTCAGCTATTTACCATTTATATAGATGATCTGGAGGAGGGAACCGAGTGCAGGGTGTCGAAATTTGCTGATGACACCAAGATTGGGGGAAAGGCAAATTGTGCGGAGGGTGTGGAGAGTCTGCAGAAGAATCTAGATAGGCTGGGCGAATGGGCCAGGAAATGGCAAATGGAATTTAATGTTGGCAAGTGTGAGGTGGTCCACTTTGGTAGGAAGAATGGTAGGAAGGACTATTACTTACGTGGCGAAAAACTGCAGCAGGCGACGGTGCAGAGGGACCTCGGGGTCCTTGTGCATGAGTCGCAAAAACCCAGCTTGCAGGTGCAGCAGGTGGTCAGGAAGGCGAATGGGATGCTGGCCTTCATAGCGAGGGGGATTGAATATAAAAGTAGGGAGGTCTTGCTGCAGCTGTATAGGGCATTGGTGAGGCCGCAGCTGGAGTACTGTGTGCAGTTTTGGGCGCCGCACCTGCGCAAGGATATTTTGGCCCTGGAGGGAGTGCAGAGGAGGTTTACTAGGCTGATACCGGAGTTGAGGGGATTGAGCTATGAGGAGAGGCTGAATAAACTAGGCTTGTACTCGTTAGAGTTTAGAAGAATGAGGGGAGATCTCATTGAGACGTATAAGATGATGAATGGGATGGATAGGATAGAGGTGGAGAGACTCTTCCCGCTCAAAAAAGACAGTAGGACTAGGGGGCACAGCCTCAAGATAAAGGGGAGGCGGTTTAGAACGGAGTTGAGGAGGAACTTCTTCACTCAAAGGGTGGTGAATCTCTGGAATTCTCTGCCCGTTGAAGTGGTGGAGGCTGCCTCGCTAAATATTTTTAAGAAGCGGGTTGATGGGTTCTTGATAAGAGAGGGGATTAAGGGTTATGGGGAGAGGGCGGGAAAGTGGAACTGAGCCACAACAGATCAGCCATGATCTTATTGAATGGCGGGGCAGGCTCGAAGGGCTAGATGGCCTACTGCTGCTCCTATTTCTTATGTTCTTATGTTCTTAAAATCTAGGATGTGCTAAGGCTGGTATTGGAGCCATTGCATGGAGATATACAGAACACATAAAATGATGTCCATATATACTGGAGGCATTATTGTATTATATGTAATGGTCTTTTTATTTCCTAGAAATAAGCATTATAATCACTGACACAGAAATCTCTGGTGGTGCTGATCATATTCCTACCACTTAATACAAAAAGAGAAAGAAGTAGGAAATCTATTACAAAAAAAGGAACATGAAGTGATTAACAATAAACAGTACGTTAATCTCATTTCACTTTTCAGATCACAGTAGAAAGCGCTCAAGTTTCACTCTTATAGTTATGATGCTGTGTGTGCCCCTTGAGATTATAACTTCGTAAAAACTCTTAGTTTTCTACTTACGAAGTTAGCATGTCTGCTGCAACAAGTTCCAGTATTGACATCTAATCTATCCAGGAATTGCTTCATTCTCGCTGCTGACTGCTCCATTAACATGTGTTTGTTTGACATTGTGTGGTTAATGCGGAAGTTACACTTACCTTTGGAATGAGGGAAAATCCACGTATATTCAAAACAACAAAAAATGAATGTCCAAACAATAAAATAATGTAGTTTATTGACCTGAAACCTAAGTCTAATCCTCGCGTTTCCCACCCATTAAGTACTGTTGAGAATGGTCCTGTATCACATTGTATTGCGAACCACCATTGCAAAGGGACTGCCTTCAAATTCTCTGGCTATCTATTGAATCATGTGGAATTGCAATTTTAGAGAAACTGTTTTGACATTCTGATGTGGAATTATATCAGAGTGACATCAGCCATTAAATGAAAGTATTTTCCAGATTCCAAGAACAGCAGGAGTCCTCCAAAAGAATTAAACATTTACTTGTTGTATTGTAGTTAGGTATTGATTTTAAGTAAAGGCCAAAAAATACTATTAGTGTGCTGTTCGTGTATTAACTGTGGGTTACTAAAATCTTCTGGGGACGTGGGGAGGGGGAGCTGGTTGGTGATGATTTCTGTTTGTTTACTTAAGATAATACTGTTTGCAGTCTGTTGGATAAAATGTAGCTTTCCTCTCCCATTCGGTGCATCAACAAATGATAAAGAAACAACACTAATTGCCTGTATCAAAAACAGTGGAATTTTACTGTAATAGTCGTAGTACATATACAAAGCTACTTGTTTCTTGATGAATACCTCCAAAAAAAACAGATTAACTGGTCATTGATATTGTGGGATATTGATGTGTGCAAATTGGATGCTGCATTTGCAGGCAAAATTAAAGTGTCTGCACTTTTAAAACTTTTTTAAACAGTTTGAAGACATTTAGGACATGAAAGGTGCTATATAAAAGCAAGTTCAAAATTTCAGTTCACATATTGCTTCTATTTATCATTGGTCATAAATATAAAATGCCCTGACTAGATCAGTTTTGATGGCATTCTTCCAATCTCCCAATTCAGTGCATAAATAATTGCTTTAAATTGAAGGTGTAAGAGGGATTCTGGAGAAGTAGGTGTTGTCCTGCCTGGTTCTTCGCTGATGGTCATGCACAATGCCTATATTGAGGCATTAAAAACCTTCCATTTTACTTAATATATACCACAGCATTGTGACCAAGGACTTGAACGGTTATATTGCTGCAGCGGATGACCTGAGTACCAGATGTTTTGTAGAATTGTGTTGTCTTGCACAGTAGCTAATGGTTCAAGCTATTACCCTTCTGAATAATTAATCTTTCACCTCCTTGACAATGTCAGCAAACTGACATTGCTGATATCCCCAGTGCTATAGTCCGAAAGGAGCCCAATAAATAATATCTGACAGTCACAGTGAATTTGGCCATTGACACGGCAGTACAATGTTGTGTGGAGGTCTTCCTCAAGGAGCTGGTACAGGTTTGCCAATGCCATCTTAGGCATATCTTCCATCAAAACTATATATCGATATGTGATATCAGTGAGCTGCATGTGCAGTGCGACAAAAAGATATGCCATGTATGCCACCTGACATCTGCGATCCACATGATACATTGCTGGGTGATAACCTGACCACTTCAAACCCCAACTCTAATCAAACTTTTGGTCGGCATCTATTTGGCGTTTTTCTATGTTAAAGCTGTTGCTATCTAAATATAATAATATCACTATCACGTTGACTGGTAGTATTTTTCAGCAATTTGTTAAACAAAGTGTTGAGCATTAAACCCGCAAGCTCTTTCTAGCAATAACAAGATGAAAGATTATTTTGTGATGATCACAGATAAAACAATTTTCCTTTTCCATGTAGCAATAGGCAAGTTGATTACAAGTGAACAGAACTGCTTAGATAGATATCCTAACCCTAGTGCAAAATTGACAAGAGGCCTCAAATACACAAAATTGGACTTAAGTCCCAGGTACCAGCTTGAGCTGGAGGAAGACCTGAGGAAATATATCACCATTATTACACACAAATGCTTATTCCAATATACAAAGTTACATTTTAGTATTTCATCTGCATGTGCTATCTTTCAGCAAACCATGAAAATCCTTCTACAAGGGATCCCAGGAGTTGTCACGTGTTATAACAATGCCTTAGTAATGGGGGTGTCACCCAAAGAACATAAGGGGAATGTCCTTAGGAGATTCAAAGATGCACGTATATGCCTGAAAAGAGAAAAATGTACTTTTCAAACCGGTGCGATCACATATTTAGAATTCAGAGTTGATAAAAGTGGCGTTCACCCACAAGAAGACAAAGTAATGTCGATAAAAGGGGTATCCACACTAAAGAATGTAACTGAGTTGAAGTCTGATCTTTGAAGAAGCATCGATGCTGGCAGTGGGAACTCATGATGTGGAGGTGCCGGCGTTAGACTGGGGTGGGCACAGTCAGAAGTCATACAACATCAGGTTAGAGTCCAACAAATTTATTTGGAATCAATTGCTTTCGGAGTGTTGCTTCTTCCTCAGGTGAGGAAGAAGCAGTACTCCGAAAGCTCGTGATTCCAAATAAATCTGTTGGACTTTAACCTGGTGTCATGAGACTTCTCACTGGGCAATAGGAAGATTGCCCAAGACAAGCTTTTGACCAAGTAAGACAGGCCCTACAATTATCTACCTTACTTGTCCATTTCAACCCACACAAGCAACCCAGGAAGGGCCTCTTAATGATCAACAAGGTCATCTATGTGCAGATCCATAAGGGATGGGTGAGATCCTAAATGAATATTTCTTATCAGTATTTACTGTTGGGAAAAGCATAGATGTTAGGGAACTTGGGGAAATAAATAGTGATGTCTTGAGGAGTGTTCATATTACAGAGAAAGAAGTGCTGGAAGTGTTAAAGCATATCAAGGTAGATAAATCCCCGGGATGTACTGAAGTGTACCCCAGGACATTATGGGAGGCTAGGGAAGAAATTGCAGGTCCCCTGGCAGAGATATTTGAATCATTGATAGTCATGGGTGAGGTGCCTGAAGATTGGAGAGTGGCAAGTGTTGTGCCTTTGTTTAAAAAAGGGCTGCAGGGAAAAGCCTGGGAATTACAGGCCAGTGAGCCTCACATCTGTGGTGGGTAAGTTGTTGCAAGGTATTTTGAGAGACAGGATCTACCGGCATTTAGAGATGCAAGGACTGATTAGGGATAGTCAGCGTGGCTTTGTGAGAGGAAAATCATGTCTCACAAATTTGATTGAGTTTTTTGAAGGGTTAACCAAGAAGATAGATGAGGGCAGTGCAGTTGATGTTGTCTACATGGACTTTAGCAAGGCCTTTGACAAGGTACTGCATGGTAGGTTGTTGTATAAGGTTAAATCTCACAGGATCCAGGGTGAGGTATTTAAATTGTTACAAAATTGGCTTCTTGACAGAAGCTAGAGGATGGTTGTAGAGAGTTGTTTTTCAAACTGGAGGCCTGTGACCAGCAGTGTGCCTCAGAGATCAATGCTGGGTCCACTTTTATTTGTCATTTGTATTAATGATTTGGATGAGAAAATAGGAGGCATGATTAATAAGTTTGCAGATGACACCAAGATTGGTGGAATAGTGAACAGTGAAGAAAGTTATCTCCAATTGCAATGGGATCTTGATCAAATGGCCAGTGGGCTGATGAATGGCAGATGGAGTTTAGTTTAAATAAATGTGAGGTGATGCATTTTGGTAGATCAAGCCAAGGCAGGACTTACTCAGTTAATGGTAGGGCTTTGGGAAGAGTTGTAGAACAAAGAGATCTAGGGGTAATGTCTGTAGCTCCTTGAAAGTGGAGTCACAGGTGGACAGACTGGTGAAGAAAGCATTCAGCGTGCTTGGTTTCATTGGTCAGAATATTGAGTAGAGGAGTTGGGACGTTCGTCAGTCCACTGGCCCAACTGATCAAGATCCCGTTGCAATTGGAGATAACATTCTTCATTGTCCACTATGCCACCAACCTTGGTGTCATCTGCAAACTTAATAACCATGCCTCCTGTATTCTCATCCAAATCATTAATATGAATGATAAATAACAGTGGACCCTGAGGCACAGGTCTTCTGTCAAGAAGCCAATTTTATATCCATTTAGACACCTCACCCTGGATCCCACTACATTTAACCTTATGCAACAATCTACCATGCGGTACCTTGTCAAAAGCCTTGCTAAAGTCCATGTAAACAACATCAACTGCACTGCCCACATCTATCTTCTCGGTTACCCCTTCAAAAAACTCAATCAAGTTTCATAGAAACTCTACAGTACAGAAAGAGGCACTTCAGCCCATTGAGTCTGCACTGACCACAATCCCATCCAGGCCCTAGCCCCAATCCGTACATATTTTACCCACTAATCCTCTCTAACCTATGCATCTGTGGTCAATTTAGCTTGGCCAATCAACCAAATCCGCAATCTTTGGACTGTGGGAGGAAACTGGAGCACCCAGAGGAAACCCTCACAGATACGGGGAGAATGTGCAAACTCCTCACAGACAGTGACGAAGCCGGGAATTGAACCTAGGTCCCTGGAGCTGTGAAGCAGCAGTGCTAACCACTGTGCTACCGTGCTGTGAGACATGATTTTCCACTCACAAAGCCATGGTCTCTGTTCCTAATCAGTACTTGTTTCCCTAAATGCGTGTAGATTCTGTCTCTCAAAATAGCTTCCAATAATTTACCCACCATAGATGTGAGGCTCGCTGGCCTGTAGTTCCCAAGCTTTTCCCTGCAGCCCTTTTTAAACAAAGGCACATTTGCCACTCTCCAATCTTCAAGCATCTCACCCGTGACTATCAGTGATCCAAATATCTCAGCTAGGGGACCTGCAATTTCCTCCCTAGCCTCCCACAATGTCCTGGGATACACTTCATCATGTCCTGGGGATTTATCTACCTTGATGTGCTTTAAGACTTCCAGCACCTCCTTGTCTGTAATATGTGCACTCCAAAGGCAGAGGGATTGTGCTGTCCCATGCAAGATGGCATGGAGCAGCCTGTTGCTTTTGCTTCCAGGACCTTGTCAAATGCCAAAAGGAAGTGTTCACAGATTTATAAAGAGAGTTTGGCAGTCATATATGCCGTCAAAATATTCTGTCAATATATTTCTAGCCACTACTTTACCATCATCGTGGATCACGAGCCATTACTAGGACTGTTCCACCAAGGCAAACTGGTTGCACCAATTGCATTGACCAGCGCACAAAGATGGCCCTCAAGATTGTGTGGGCCTTTTTCCAGCTGCTGTCACACAGTCTTCTCTAGGGTACAGTATGACAACAGCTGGAATAAGACCCACACATGACCCCTGCTTCCGACCCCATCTAACCTGAAAGAGTTGGCATCATCCGCTGGCACTGCTCACTTTTATCATAAGTCTATTCCTAGGTATAGACAGATTGCAGAGCCTCTTTGGAAGCTACTGTGCAAAAATGCACAGTGGGCTGGACAGTCGCACAGTAAACAACATTTGACACATCAAAGGCAAAGATAGCACCTATGCCAGTTTCTGCACATTTCAACCCACATGTGGGTTGAACACAACAGACGTGTCGGCAAATGTAATTGACTGTACCCTCATACATTGAAGGGAGTGAATAACCTCGCACCAACTCATCATGCTGATTGTTGGAAACTAAACACAAAGACTTTACTGTAGAGTGGGAAGCAATAGCTTACATTTCCAGTTGTGAACATTAGCACATAAATTTCTATGGTAGAAAGTTCCCTAGCTACACTGATCACCAAACATTTACTACAGTGTCAACTACATCAGGACCTGGTCATCAACCTCTACACACCTTAGATCACCTTCATCAATACAATTTTGAGGTTGAGTATCTGATTGGTCCATGCAACAGAGTTGCTGACATGCTTTTGCAATCGCAGATAGCATTAGTAATAGTAAAGTGACCTGCAATATTGAATGTGATCATGGTGATTTCACATGCGACCACAAATCTTCATGTGTGGGAGGGGTTGAAAGCAGAATCAGTTACTGACAGTGTACTCGAGAAAGTAAGATCTAAAAAATGAGTGGCCTCATGAAATTGGAGAAGAACTGGTTCCTTTAACAGAGCATGCAATGTGTTTGCATTGTTTGATGACAACTATACTGTGTGTGGAACTGGAGCACCTATCCTGAGAGCACTGCAATGACGAGTATTGCATTTTGTCCAGTGTGGTTCAGTGGTTAACACTGCTGCCACACAGGGCAAGGGACCAGGCTTCGATTCCTGACTTGGATCACTATCTGTGCAGAGATTGCGTGTCTGCATGGGTTTCCTTCAGGTGCTCCGGTTTTCACCCACAGTCCAAAAGACGTGCTGGTTAGGTGCATTGTCTATGTTAAATTCACCCCTGGTGAACCCGAACAGGCACTGGAGTGTGGTGACAGTGAATTTTCACAGTAACTTCATTGCAATGTTAAAGTAAGCCTACTTGTGACACTAATAAATAAACTTTAAGTCAGAGACCTGAAAATTTGTCCCAATATTTCCTCCAAGATGGCACTCCTGACAATACAGGATCTCCTCGGTACTACTGAAGTATCTGGACCTGTTATGTGTTCAAGTCCCACAGTGGTACTTAAGCCCATGATGTTCGAGATGGGGGCTAACACAGAATTAATCTGATACTTAAACAGGTCAGAAGTGCTGCAAGTGGTTTTGTCCCTGTGGTCTGTAATCTATGTATGCACAGTTGTGTGCATGAACTGAGAAATAAGAAAACAAAGGTAGATAACAAATATGAGTGTGTTAATAGAAATTGCTATGCGGTACACTTTGTTGACTTGAATACTCCAAACCGGCCTCTCTGAGGGAAATGCAGAAGAGGCAAATTGATGAATGAAGCATATAGCCAACAATATCTTCCAGGCATTGCCAATAGTGGCAAAGTGACTTCATGACACGGTAGAAACAATAGATTTCCAAGAAGTAGCCATCTGCCACTGTGCACTGCCACAATACAAAATGATCAAGGCAGCCGCCACTATATCTTGTGGTCATCTACACTAGTCTATTCTGGTGGTCAATACCCCGCTCAACCTTGACGGAATGTATTGTTTGCATCCATATGTGCTACAGATTGGCATCCCTTCCAATTCACATGTTTGCTGTAGATCTCTTGGCAACAAAATCTTGTACTTGTACAACACATTTAAAATTGTAAATCATCACAGTATGCTTCATCAGTATGTCATAAATCAAAACTTGACATTCAGCCACATAACAAGATTTTAGCGCAGATGACCAAAAGCTTGGCCAAATAAATATATTTTCAGGAATATCTTAAAGGAAAAAGAGAAGTAAAGATGTCAAGAGTTTAAAGAGGCAATTCCAGAGCTCGGGGCCTTTGCATGTAAGGGCTTGGCCACCATTACTGGAGCTATTTAAAACTGGAGATGCTCAAGAGGCCTAACTTAGAGAGCTACAGATAGCTTAGAGGTCACGGAGGGAATCAAAAACCAAGATCAGAACTATAAAACTGAAGCGTAGTTTATGTGAGAACCAGGTTATCAAGCACAGGAATGGGTGAATGGGAATTGGGTGCAATTTAGAGCACAGGAATTGAAATTGTGAATGACGTCATGTTTACAGAGGGTAGAATGTGAGAAGCTGGCTAGTACTGCATTGGAATATTAAAATTTAGAAGTAAGAATGCATGAATGAAGTTGGGTGATGTTATGGAGGTAGAACTAAGCGGTCTTACTAATGAAGCAATTTATGAGTTTGGATGCTTGTCATGGTATCCAATATATAATGCCAAGGTTGTAAACTGTCTGCCTTTGCTTTAGAGAGTTAGCAGAATGAATGAGGTCAGTGGCTCGGCCTCAGAATTTGTGGCAATTTTTTTTAAAGAGTATTTATCATAACAGTGTGGCATGGTGACACAGTGGATAGCACTACTGCCTCGCAGTGCCCCAGGTATTCCCAGCTTGGGTCACTGTCTGTGTCGAGTCTGCACGTTCTCCTCGTTACTGCATGGATTTCCTCCGGGTGCTCAAGTTTCCTCCCACAGTCCCAAAGATGTGCAGATTAGATGCATTGTCCATGCTAAATTTTCCCTCAGTGTACCCGTACAGGCACTGGAGTTTGGCAACCAGGGAATTTTCACAGTAACTTCATTGCAATGTTAATCTAAGCCTATTTTTGACACTAATAAATAAACTTTAACTTTAACCTTTAAGGACATGCATGCTGTTTTATTCATGCAGTAGTGAAATGAGTTGCCTGTTTGAAACTTGAATCTGGAGGAGATTAACAGCAATGCTGAGAAACTCTCTTGCACAGTGCAAAACTTAGGTCACAACAGCTACATGAAAACATTTGCACTTTTTACATTTCAAGGGGCCATAATTAGCTTTAACTTGCATCAGACTCAAGCTATACTTGACTACAGCCAGCTTGTTACTAAAAGGAATTTGTAGCACTCAAATCTTTGTCCAAATGTATTCTGCATTAACTTCTCCACCTCCCCAAAAGCACTTGTACACAATAAAACCTGGAAATTATATTTGTGAGACTTCATAAACACAGTTAGATACATACTTCCAAACTTAAAAATACTAGTTCCAGTGGAGTAACTCATAAAAGTTGGCAGTATTTTAGACCATGAAATATGTTTAGGCTTAAAGTATTTAATAAAGATTACAGATGTTCTAAAATGTTATGTGGAACATATGCCACATTACTTTGTGTCTTATTGAAATCTGCATTAAATTAAATTTCATTGCATCCGCACCCTAAATCCTCCTCTCATATCCATCCTCATTCCTTGTTTGTTGTCCCGGAAGATGGTCATTTATTAAAAGGCAAAGCAAGTACTATTTCTTCCATTTTATACAAATGACAATTTTCTTCGAAATAATATTTCCCAAATTTAGTTTTCGTAAATAGAATCTAGGTGCAATATTTCCTTGGATATTTGTAACACAGAGTTAATTGATCAAAATCAAAAACTCTACCCCAGTGTAAAGTCATTTTATTTCCACCTATAAAGGGAATAATTTGTAACATTATGTATAAGCTGGTTGACAGTATCTGAGTCAGTTCTTGTTGAGTGGAAAATATATTGAGAAGCAGCTGCTATTACAGCTGTATTTTTCTTATGTACCACCTTGTGAATTGTATGTTTATTTCTTATATTCAAATCACCGCAGTTTTAAAAAGGTGAAATGCCAGTAAAAAACCTACCACAGTTAAAGAGAAAAGACCATTTGCTTCATTTTGGGATATAGCACCCTTACCTAGGTGGAGAAGTGAATTTGAGTGCCTTTGCTCTGCTTTTTACTACTTTAGCGGTTTTTGTTCCATTGATGTGAAAATGAACAAAAGAAGGCTCTGTGTAGTAGCTCCACAAGAACTGAAAGAAACAGAAGCAGGTCTTTTGGCTAGTCTTGTATCTCACCCTCAGTGTCCTGCACTTGCCAGATATCCCTGATCCATTAGCACTCAAAAATCTATCGATTTCCCTATTCAATAACTAGGCATCCACAGTTATTGAAGAAATGTTGTTCCTCTCAGCTCTAAATGACTGGGCTCTTATGAGACGGCAATCCCTAGTTCTAGATGCCTCACCCACAGCAAACATCTTCCCAGCACCAACCCTGTAAAACCCCTTTAGAATTTTCTGTGCTTCATTGAGATCTTCTTTATTCTGAACTTTATAGGCCTAACTTACTCAATCTCCTTCAAAGGACAATCCCCTCATCTCAGGAATTGGTGTGGTGAACCTGATTATACTCAGACTAAGGGAGGTATGTCATTCCTTAGACAAGGAAATTACAACTGCATATATGTATAGACGTTCTCACCAGAGACCTCTAATTTCCAGATTAGTACTCTCCTGACACTGCAACTTGTAGAGGGCCTGTACATTACTTCCAGTATTGTTTCCTTGGTTTACCTGAGCTCCAGCCAAACTGGCTACACATATTGATTTTCAACCTCATTCTTCATTATCAGAGCAACACCCCACCCTGCCAAATGATGGCTCTTTTTCATTTTGCCTATCCCTTCTGAAAGAATATTTAGTTCCCAGCATTGGTCACTGTACAACCAGATCTCCATAATGACTGTTCAAACAAATCCATCTCTGCCATTAATCAATCTACTTTAGCTTTAGTTTTTTCTATATTCTCTTGATAGCATCTGATCACTAATACCCTATTAATTTTGTTAATACCCCATTAATTTTGTTAATATCTCATTAATTTTGTTAACCCTCATCCTCTACCTACCTACCTGTTTACTTTTGCCCAACTCTGATGTTCAAATTCAACATTTCTCTTATTAGCTTTAAATTTACCCTTTTCTCACTCCCTCCAGTAGCCCCCCTGCCACCTTCATTCATTTGAAGCCTTACCTATCATCCTAGTTATTCTGCTCACCAGGGCATTGTCCCCAGCCTAGTTCTTATAGAGTTCATCCCAACAGCACAGCTCCTACTTTCCCCAGTATGGACAAGTGCACCATGATTCAAAACACTTGCCTCATGCACATCACTTTGTCAGTGATACGTTTAACTTTCTAACGTGCTTAACCCGATGCCAATTTGCACATGACTTGGATAAAAACCCAGCGGTTATTACCCATAAGGTTCTGTGTTTTAAATTCTTCCTTGCTCCTTGAGCTCCCTCGGCAGAACCTCATTTTTAATTCCATCTATGATATTGTTTCCTACATGCACCCTGACAACTGGATCCTCTCCCTTCCACCCTTGGGGTGGAATTTTATGGCTCCTCCTGCCAGCAGGATTTTCTGCTCCTGCTGAAGTCAATGGGCTTTTGCACAGCTTGCCACAATTTCCACCCTCTCGCCCCATCCCCGCTATAACAGGGCCATAAAATTCCACCCCAAGTTTTTCATGAACTGCAAGATGTTCTTGACTCTGGTACTGGCAGGCAGTGTAACATTCTGAACACCTGGTTGTAACTGCAGTGAACAGTTTCTATCTATACCCCTGTCTATCACTGCAACTTTGCCCTCACCCACAAAAGACAGCAAGAGACTGATACCTATTGGGTGAGGCTAAATGTTGAGTTTTCTCCAGCACTTGCTGTCCCCTTACCTACGTGACTCTCAGTCATTCCCTCCTGTCTCTGACCGCTAACCTGATCTGCACTACCTAAACTATGGTGTGTGATTAATCCCTATTTCTTTCTTTATTCTTTCATGGGGTGTGGGCATTTGTTGTCCATTCCTAATTGAACTGAGCTTCTTCAGACCATTTCGGAGGGCAGTTCAGAGTCAACCATATTTTGTGGGTCTGATGTAGCGTGTAGGCCAGACCAGCAAAGGATGGCAGATTTCCTTCCTTAAGGGGCACTGGTGTAACTTTTATGACAATTGATAATTTTATGGTCATCAGTACAGAATGTTAGCCTGGGTCCCTGGATTACTACTCCAGTGACATTACCACTGTGCCACCATCTCCTTGGATCTATGTGTCTAGATAAATCTCCTCTCCCCTCAAACTTGATGTGGCTTTCAAAAGGGAATAGAATTATTATCTGAATGGACTGTGGGACAAAAGCAGGGGAATGGGACTAGCTAAGAAGTTCTCACGGAGAGGCGGCATAAACATGATGGGCTGAATGAATAGACTCTTCTATGTTGCAAACCTTCCATGATTCCATTGGCCTTTCTGCATCCCACACTTTAGCTTAACACGGAGCTGATGTTCCTCTAGATGCAGATGTGATAGTCTAGATTCATGATGCTCTCCTCAAACTCCCGTGTAATCGTGACGTGGCCTCTGTACTGTCATCCTTATTCAACCTTGTTTAACTTCTTTAGTTTTTTTAAAAACGAGTTACCAGATCAAGTTTAAATTATGGATAATTATTTACCCGCAATCTAAACTGCGCTAGCCCTCCTTACGCTGTGATACCCAGAACTCTACCATCTCGCCCACCGTGGAATCAGAGCAGGCGAGGGTCCGACAACAGAAATCTCTTGACCACGGGTGGGGAACTTCTGGTCTCGCCTGAGCGAGGCTGTAAAATCCTACCCATCATGTTTGTTTTTCTCCCATGCTTCTCACTTCCTCTGCTACTGATGATCGTCGCCCTCACATCGAAGTTTTGTGTTACTGTTCATGGTGCAGATTTAAAGCTATTGAGGCATTAATGGTTATCTATGAATCAAAGCAGCAGAAGTTAAATGTTGCATTCCACTAAAATCTGCTGTGTTAGCCATTTGCTTAAGTCACATCTATTCAACCATACAGATTAGAGGATCCCAGAGTTGATCCCCAGCCTGTGATGAATTAGCAGGTTGCAGGATCCAAATCCCATCATTTTAAGCTGCAGATATGTGTGCAATATTCTGTCAAATGAGCAGCAGATGTTCATGGCAAAATTGATAAGACTTTCTGTTATTTGCTATGGAAAAATTCCAGACCATTGTGGATATGTACTGGTGCACACTATTGTTTCATCTGCTGAACTTGCTCTCAAATGATGTATACAGTTGTCACAATGACACAGAGGCAGACTACAGTCTCCAGGCCCAATTCTTCTCACTAAGTTCATTTATCTCTTGATATAGACTCTCTCTTACTTTCTCCTTCCTCTGTTCATGTTGCCATCCTTTACTTTCCCACACTTCCATCCAGTTCATGCTGGCACTCTTCTTGTTCCCGCGTTTACACTGGCACTCCCCTTGATCCTGTGTTTACACTGGCGCTACTCTTGTTCCCACGTTTACACTGGCACTGCTCTTGTTCCCATGTTTACACCGGCACCACCCTTGCTCCCGTGTTTACACCGGCACTGCCCTTGCTCCCGTGTTTACACTGGCATTGCCCTTGCTCCCGTGTTTACAGTTGCACGCTCTTCTAATCTCTCATCCTCTCCACACCACGTCTGGTTCAATCTCTTGAAACAGTAATTGATGGAAAAAGTCGGGTGTGTCACTGAGGAGAGGAGCCAGAAACAGCACTGCATGAAGTAACAAACTGGCACTGAATGGGAGGAGCCACACATATTAAAATTTATCCACCAATGTGAATAATTGGAGACAGCCCTGAAAATGGTGCCTGTCTTCATAAAGCAGAGGCTGTTAACATGCATGAAGCAAGAAATTTCCTTTCAGGTCTGCTTAAGCTCTCTTAGGGAGATCTATCACATTTCAAATCAGAAAAGAAAACTGAATGGGGCAAATAAAACAGCAGTGCCAGGAATACTGTAAATTGAACACTGGCCATGCTTGGATCCACATCAGCTGGTCTTGCACAATATTCTTTGGCTCTACTGGAGTGTTGTACATGATTCCTAGTAAGAGGACCAACATCATAGGGGTAAGGCTTTTAATGGCAGTATTGTGTGTAACCAAAGGCCAGGTGAGAAGGTAAAAGACAAAAGGCTCCACAGGGAGGGGTCAGGCTTACTCAGGGAAACAGTATATTTAAAACTTCCTCCCAACTGTCCCCATGAGACTGCTGTAAAATTACTTGTAGCTGAATAGTTCTGACATGTGCCCTGGATGCCTGTGGAGGGTTTTGCAGTCTTATCACCAGCTCCAGCCCCCTCCTTAGTCACCATCGCAGTTTATTTCTAATGTAGCTGCCTATTTGACCCCAAGCTAAATTTCAAACACATATCTTCTCCACTATAAAGACTACCTATTTTACCTCAGTAATATCTGCCACCTTCATTCTTACTTTGGTCCATCTGCTGCTGAAACTCTAATTCATGCTTTTTTTCACCTTTATACTTAATTACTTCAATGCTGACCTTACCATTTGTGCCACCCTCAATCCTCTGTAAATTTCAGCTCCTGTATCCGGCCTCAAACTGCCCTACCTGCTCACTATCCCTGCCCTCATTCCATTTTATTTCAACCTACATTGGCTGAGTTTATAAGTTACTGTCTTCATGCCCTTTCCTTTTCTAATACCTGGAACGCTTCACAAATTTGCATATCATCCTTGCACAGGGGCCATGCTAATCATCTCTATATCATTCCAATTTTAGTATATGTGCTGCCGAAGAATCTGGAGCATCCTCCAATGCTTTAATTCCTAACTTCCTGATTCATGAACTTTCATTCCCTATCCAGTTATTTTAGGCTAAACCGCAGCTGCCTTGGTGCTTGATCTGGACTTCCCATCTTAAACCCTATCATGTCTTCATTATCCTCTTGTGGTTTTAGGCTGATCCTTTATAACACTTTCACCCCTGCCTCCTGTCTCTTCCCTTGTCTTGGTACCCATTGATTTTGATTATGGCTTCATGAAATCATCTCTAGGTTAAGAGCCAGCTGTGGCTTAGTTGGTAGCATACTCACCTCTAACTCAGACAGTTTTGGCTTCAGATTCCACTTCAGAAATTCAACACAAAATCCTAGGCTGACACTCCAGTCCTTTACTAAGTGAGTGCTGCACTGCCAGAGGTGCCGTTTTTTCAGCTGAGAGATTAAGCGAAGGCATCATCTGCCTTGGTTTAACAGCACTATTTTAAAGAAGGAACAAGGGGAGTTATCGCTGGGTGTTCTGGCCAATATTTATCCCTGATTTGATATTACAGAAACAGATTATCTGGTCGTGATGATATTGCTGTTTGTGGGAGTTTGTTGTGCATAGATTAGGGGCTGCATTTCCTACATTACAGTGATTACACTTCTAAAGCATTTCAGTAAAGTACTGGGAATCGGTTAGCTCAGTTGGCTGGACAGCTGGTTTATGATGTGAAGTGATGCTAACAACTGAGGTTTAATTCCCATACCAGCCGAAGTTATTCATGAAGTTATTCATAATTCTCCCCAATACTCAGTGCCACCTGTAGGCCCTTTATGGATCAGTGACTTCTACTGAATAATTGACATCAAATTAGGACTTTATTGGAAGGTTGGTTAACTCATTTCTGACATCCAGGCACACTTTGGGCATGATTTTACCAATGGGAGCCAAAAGGCCAGATCTGGGCGTAATATGGATCCGAGCCCTCGGCGCGCCTCTATGCTTTTTGCCGGCTCCGATCTGATCCACGCTGTGGGCTGTTAGCGCCACCGGACCATTCGGATCTCTGAACTGCGCATGCGCAGTTAAAAAAAAATCGGAGGCAGCATGCTTGGGCTGGGCAGTTTGTGCCTTCTGAAAGATTGCTTCCTGCCGTGTACCCTGTGTCCAGCGTGCCCAGGTGGAACAATTTCAATATAAGACAGTTCTATGCCAGGCTGTATCCTGTTTTGGTGGTTCATCCTGATGGGTCCACTATCAATATCCAATACAAGAGCTTAAAAAAATTAATATGATGCCAGTCGATGTTTCCCTTCTGCCAGAAGCTGAAAGGGAAGCAAGATTGTGCAAACGTGTTCCCAAAAGAGCTAGAGCGAAAGAGGAGCAATTTGAAAATGAATTTAAAGTTGACAATTATAGCAAATTCTGGACAAAGAAGTAGTCTTCAAAATTTTGGATTTTAGAAACAACCATCAGTGAACTGCTTGACTGGTGTTGACATCAGTGGAACTTTGACAAATGCACATATTATTGTGATGTCATGCATAAGTTGTGTTTTTTATTTATGATCGACTCCATTTATTTTATTAAAATGTGTTTCTACAGGAAGGATACAGGGAATGAAAAAACAGATTCCTGTTTTTATTTCTATTATCACATGGCTTAAATAGAAGGAGAAAATGCTTTGAATGTTAATTAGAGAATATCCATTCACATTAATTCTATGTCTCCTGTTCCTGACTACACTTGTGTGGATTTGACTTACATATATTTAGTTGTTTGTGTGATGTATCATTAAAACCAGTTGCAGGGAAAAAAAAAGCAGAAAGCGGAGAGAGCGGCTCTGTGACGCAGATCATCCTGTGTGTGTGTGTGTGTGTGTGTGTGTGTGTGTGTGTGTGTGTGTGTGTGTGTGTGTTGGGGGGGTGCGCGGGAACGAGAGGCTGCAGATGGATCTCTGATTGCGGGAGTACGAGGAGGTGCAGATGGATCTCTGGTAGGGGGGGCGGTGGCAGGGAGGTCCACTGCCACTCCCTGGGCAATCCCTCCTCCCCACCGGAGGAGCGAATCCCTCCTCCTGGAGTGGACGTGTGGCCATGCCATCCCACCAAATCTTCAGGATAAAGCAATTCCTCGCTAAGAAGATGAAGCAGAACTGGCCGATTCCATAGTGGATCCGCATGAAAACCGACAACAAGATCAGGGACAACTCCAAGAGGAGACTCTGGCGAAGGACCAAGCTGGGTCTGTAAAGAGGTACACCATCACTGGTACACTACCAGCTGCAGATTACTCTTCCCTGCAGGGGCAAGAGAGCGGGAGAGATAGCTGTGGCTGGTAGTGCCCCAGTGATGGTCTGTCCCTTTACAGACACAGCTTGGGCCTTGTCCATTGTCTTCCCTTGGAGTTGTTCCTAATCTTGTTGCCGGTTTTCATGCGGATCCACTGTGGAATGGGCCAGTTTTGCTTCATCTTCTTAGTGAGAAGTTGCTTGATCCTGAAGATTTGGTGGGATGGCATGGCTGCACGTCCACTCCAGGAGGAGGGATCGCCCGTGGAGTGGCAGCGGACCTCCCGCCCCAATCCCCCAATCAGAGATCCATCTGAGTCCCCTCCTCCCTCAAAACCAGAGATCCATCTGAGCCCCCTCCTCCTCCGGCGGACGCCGTCACTTTAGCCGTGGTTCCGAGTCTGTGGCCACGAGGATGCTGCAGGCTCTTGAAGGACTGAAGATGGCCGAGAAGGATGGAGGAGGGAGACCAGCAATCGAGGTAGGTTGAGGTGTGCCGTGCCGAGGGGGGCGGGCTACCTCCCCAGGGGGTCTGCTGGGGGTCCTGCCTCCCCGGGGAGGCCTGATCTGAGGGGGGGGAGGGGTTCTGCCGAGGGGGGCCTGCCTCCCAGAGGGGTCCAATCCCAGGGTGTAGGTAGGTGGTCTGCCGGGGTGGTTAGTGGGGAGTCTGCGAAGGATGGTCGAGGAGGATGGGCTTTGGAGGTTCCCCTGCAGAATAAAAATCGGCTTCAGATTTTTATTTTGCAGGTTGCTTACAGCACGGATTCAGAACGGACCTGAAGATGGTCAAGTGGGATTTGGCGGTCGAGTTGGGTGCGTGGTTCATTAAGTCGATTAATGCATTTAAATCCTCGGGCCACCCGATTGGGGCACAGACCGGATCCGCGCCCGTATCGGGTCTCGGTAAAGTCGCGATCTGCTCGGATTCGGGTGCAGATCACATTAAAGGCCCGCGCCCAAATTTACCGTAATTTTTGTAAAATCGGGCCCTTTGTTTCAGCGTGTTCCTGAATTTACCTCTTCCTGTCTTGACTCCTTTTTTCTCCTCTTGCTCAGTCTCTTCCCGTTGTGCCTGTTCTGACACTGTACATTATTACTACGTTGTCCAGTCTCCTGTCCTAACTATCTCCAAACCCATCAACTTCTGCATTCAAAGGATTATCCCCTGCCATCTGTGCCACCTCCAGCATGCTGCCACCAGCAAAATCATTCCTCAATAAGGAAGCAACCTGTCTTCAACCAGTACACTGTATTGCATTAAATAGATCTCATTTGATAATCCTGTGTAAAACTGTGTGCAACAAATTGAACAGAAGAAATTGGACTGAAAGTTACCACATCACTTTGTGATTGACTGGCCCATTGAACATAAGAACATAAGAAATAGGAGCAGGAGTAGGCCATCTAGCCCTTTGAGCCTGCCCCGCCATTCAGTAAGATCATGGCTGATCTGTCGTGGCTCAGTTCCACATTCCCGCCCTCTCCCCATAACCCTTAATCCCCTCTCTTATCAAAAACCCATCAACCCGCGTCTTAAAAATATTTAGCGAGGCAGCCTCCACCACCTCAACGGGCAGAGAATTCCAGAGATTCACCACCCTTTGAGTGAAGAAGTTCCTCCTCAACTCCATTCTAAACTGCCTCCCCTTTATCTTGAGGCTGTGCCCCCTAGTCCTACTATCCTTTCTGAGCGGGAAGAGTCTCTCCACCTCTATCCTATCCATCCCATTCATCATCTTATACGTCTCAATGAGATGTCCCCTCATTCTTCTAAACTCTAACGAGTACAAGCCTGGAGACATTCTGTCAGCATTCCAAAGGGACCATTCCATCTGTGACATCCTACCCACTCCTCTGTTACTTTCAATACTGCGACCTCTTCCTCACTGTTCAAGGACCCAAACATTTCTTCCAGATGAAGAAGCACTTTACTTGTACTTGTTCCAATTTAGGATCCTGTATTTGCTGCTCACAATGTGGTCTCCTCTACACTAGGGAGACCAAAAGCAGACTGGGGGTGACTACTTTGTGAACATCTCCACTTAGCCCACAAGCATGAGCCTGCTGCAATGTCCTAGTGAGTCCCCACACAAGCTTGAGGAACAGCACCTGATCTTCCAATGGAATATTTTACGGTCTTCTGGACTCAACATTGAGTTGAACAATTTCAGACCATGAGCTCAGCCCTCCATTTTGATTTTCTTTTGCCAAGAGTCAGTCTATTTCTTGTTTTCATGATTTTGATTTTGGACAGCATTAATCTTATTCTGCCATTAACATTACTCTGGGTCAATGATTTGTTTCTTTATTATCGCCATGACTATTCCCTTTGTTTTTTCTTCAATAACATCTTCATTTAATTTTCTCTGCCCTCTAACCTATACCTGACCATTCCTTTTGTTCTATGTGTACATCCCCTGCTTTATCAACAGCCTAAGTCCATCACATTTCAACCTCTCTTCATTTCCGAAGAAGAGTTACCCGACCAATCCTTCTAACTCTTAAGGGTCAATTTAGCCTGGCTAATCAACCTAACCCTAACTTTGGACTGTGGGAGGAAACCAGAGCTCCCAGCAGAAACCCATGTAGACACTGGGAGAACATACAAACTCCACACAGACAACCACCCAAGGCCGGAATCAAACCCGAGTCCCTAGTGCTGTGAGGCAACAGTGCTAACCACTGCATCACCGTGTTGCCCCAAGTTATATATAAACATTAACCCTGTTTCTATATCCACAGACACTACCAGATCTGCTGCTTTTTCCAGCACACTTTTTATTCTAGATTTTCAGCTTCTGTGTGATATTTTGCTTTTATAATATCAAAATCGAAACTTGTTCTATAGCTAAGATTTTGAAATTTGTCTAATCAGCCAAAACTTGCTATAATGATGAGGAAAAGAGTAGGGTGGATCAAAAGAATCTTCTCCCCGTGGCAAAGATGCCTAAGACCAGAGGGCGTAAGTTTAAGGTGAGGAGTAAGTGATTTAGAGGTGATCTGGGAAAAAGCTTTCTTCGTACAGAAGGTGAAAGTATGGAATGTGCTGCCTAAAAGAGTGGTAGAAGCAGGTTCTGTCACAACATTTAATAAGCATTTGGATGAGCACTTAAATCACCAAGACATAGTAATCTATGGACCAAGTGCTGGTAAATGGGATTAGTATGGTTTGGTATTTGATAGTCAGTATAGACATGGTGGGCCAAGTGGCCTCTTTCTGTGCTGTATGATTCTATGTCGTTATAAAAGCCACAAATATATTTTCAGATCTTCTACATTTGTGTGTTATTTGCAAACTACAGTGACTGCATACTGTATAATGCAAGCTTTCACAAACGCTAAGTATTAAAATACCTGCATGCGCATACAATATTGATTGCCAAAAAACAGAAACCAAAGTTGTTAATAAAGCACACATGGAGAAGCGATGCACCAAAACAGATGTGCAGCTGTTTTATCATTATTAGATAATGTGTAGTTTAACTAAAATATTTTGATTATACAATTTCATTTCATATATCTGGTTTATTTTAAGATCCTCTGAATTGCAGTGTTTGTCAATTTGGTAGAAATAATCCATTTTCCACATTTGTGGTCTTGAGGAGGTGGTAGAAAAATCTTTTCAGTTGTGGGCTGGAGAAATTCCACTAAGCTTCCAGGGAGTCATGATGCTCAGTGAAGCCATGTTGTGTGGGCATGGTGGGCGGTGAGAGAGCAATTCTGTTTTCTATACACGGTACAATCGACCCGACATGGTGAACAACAGACATCATGGAAAGATTGTGGGTGGAATTAAAGAGCTCTGACAGTTTGTTTTCAGATAGTTGGCTACTCATTCACCTGCAAATATCATAACCCATTACCACAAAAAGTTATTGCTGCAGAACTTTCAGGACCACAGCTGAATGTGCTTTATCAAGAGTGGTTCTTAATTTTAGCAAGAGAAAACACATTTGACATGGATAGAACAGTGTTCTATCCAGGGAAGGCAATGATCGAGTGGTATTATCACTAAACGATTAATCCAGAAACTCTGCTAATGTTCTGGGGAACCGGGCTCAAATCCCACTATGGCAGATGGTGGAATGTGAATTCAATAAAAAATATTTGGAATTAAGAATCTACCATGAAGCCATTGTCAATTGTTGGAAAAACCTACCTGTTCACTGATGCCCTCTAGGGAAGGAAATCCGCTGCCATTACCTGGTCAGACCTACATGTGACTCTAGAGCCACAGCAATATGGGTGACTCTCAACTGCCCTCCAAGGGCAACTAGAGAATAAATGCTGGCCAGCCAGTGATGCCCAATTCCCATGAATGAATAAGAAAAAATAGAACTGTCGACATTAATGACTCCGAGAAGAGCTTGTTCCACGTTTTGGTCTCGTATATGAGACACTTTATTTTTAAATTGTGTCCTCTAGCTCTAGATTCCCCATGAGGAAAAACATCCTTTCAACATCAACTCTCAGGACACCTCTTATTCTTTTAAAATCCAAACAGTATAGAAGCAATCTGTTCAACCCCTTCATTCTAGGAATCAGCCTAGTGAACCTTCCATGAACTACTTCCATTGCATGTATCTCCCTGCTTAAATAAGGAGACCAAACTATACACAGTACTCCAGATGTTGTCGCACCAAAGGAGTTGTTACTTTTTGCCTACTTTTATACTGTATCTCTCTTGCAGTATGACCAACAATTGCTTGCCACCACCTCTCTGTAAGTGGGGACCAGTTGTAAAACCCACTGGAGTGAAACAATCTTGGTGAGAGGAAGAGGCTAGTGAATTCAGGTCAATCAAGTGAGGACGTTGCAAAGGAAATAAAGAATACATGTCAACGTGTTAAAGTTGCATTGGAACTTGAGATATGTGATGAAGTGTTAGAGCTACATAAAATCACAAAATGCACCAGAAGGACAAACCTTTGATCGATAGGAAAAAAATAACAACATAGTGGGTGCATAAAAGACAAAGATGGTAAAATAGTTGAAAGGGTGCAGGAGCAAAACAGAATATATGTGAATGATTCAAATTGAGGAAGTTCTCAAGATATAGAGGCAAATGAAGGACAAAACATGATGTCAGTGGTAAAGAATGCTTTGAAATTGTTAAGTACACGGAAGACTCCAGGCGGTTAAGTAAAAACAGAAACTCTAAAAGTCCTCAGAGTGATAACAGAAATTTGTGGTCAAATGTACGCCAAAGGATACATTTCAAGTGATTTGAGACATTCGGTAGTCATGAAGTTACTGAAGAAGTCTAAAGCAATGGGGTGCAACCAACTTAGATCTATAAACTTAACAAGTCATCTCATGAAATCAGAATAGAAAGAAGTAATGGCTGGGCTTCTCCCAGCACGCTGCGCTGCTCGAGTAGTGCAGCAAACCGGGAGACATCAGCAGAAGATGTTTTGCAAGATTTACATCCGGCCAATCATGAGTCTCCAAGGCCCTTTATTCTGATCTCTGGCATGGAGCTGATTGTCAAATGGAAATGATTAGCAAGTCCAGGATGATAGTCTCCGGGCCCACTAGCATCTCCCCTCACCCCGCCAGGAGTGGTTTCACCAGCAGGGTTTACAACTGCTCCCTACTAACTGGAAACAGGCGTCCTCACCCTGCTGATGGAGACAAGAGGCCATTGAGAACCACCACCAATGCCCCCCCCCCCCCGGAGGTCAGGGGCAAGGCGAGGGTGCCCTTTTGGCAGTGTCTACCTGGCAATGCCAGTCTGGCACCCTGGTATTGCCCAAGGGCAACCTGGCACTGCTCACCAGGCAGTACCAAAGAGGCAGGGCAGAGGAGGACACCATACAGTGGAGTGGGGCTGATAGAAGGGTTGATCAATAGGGGGAATCCGTTGCCATTCTGCAATTGGGACCAGTGGAGGATGGAGTGCGGGGGTGATCAGGGCTAGCCATCTGGGGGTGCTGTGTCAGGACTGGCCATCGGGGGGGGCTGCTGGGAGCTGACCATTGCTGGGGAGGGTCGTGGCTGGACATGGGGGGGTGGGGTGGTTGATTGTGGCTGGGGCAGGGATCAGGCCTAGCCATGTGGGGCAGATTGGAGCTGGCCAGTGGAGGGTCTAGGAGGCCAGCAATTGGGGAGGGGATTCATGGATAAACAGGAGGCCAGCGATCGGAAGACTGGCGATGGGGAAGCCAGTCCACATGTGGCAATATCCCCACTGACAGATTGGCGCACGTGCAGTGGCTCGCTCAATGCTTTGCTGCCAGCCTCTCCAGCGGGATGAGGCACCCCTCCCCCCAAATCCCCCCAACCCCCCCAAACCCCCCAAACCCCACACCCCACAGTTTCCAGCATGAACCTCTCTAAGGCACTCTGCATTGCACAGAGTGTCGGAAATTTGCCCAGGTAAGTGCGCCCAAAAAACTGGCAGAAAATTCTCCCATTTTCCTGCCCATGGGCACTTAGTTTTGTTTTGGGATAATCCTGGCCAACGTATTTGAAGCTGAATTTGGTGAAACAATCTGGATTTAGACCTGGAACAACAATGAGAGAAGGGAATATTTAACCAAGTCTTAAAGAGGGCCGTAAGGGCTGGGGAGAGAAGGTGCAGGACATATGGAGAGAGAGAGAGGCAAGTGAGATGGTGGGGTGGGGGACAGAGGCCACAGCCTTGGTACGGGTGCATGGGAGGGGTAAAGCCATGAGGAGACTCAGTACCAGAGTGGGTGAGAATGAGGGAGACATGGGTGTGTGTGAGGGAGAGAGAAAACAAAGAGAGAAAGGAAATGAGTGTGAGTGTGTGAGAGAAGGAAAGTGAACATGTGTGTACGTAAGGGAGAATGTGAATGTGTGTATGTATATGAGAGAGAGGGAGAGAATGCATGTTTGTGAGCGAGGGAAAAAGTGTGTGTGTGTGTGGCAAGAGTGTATATGTGTGTATGAGCAAGGAGAGTGTGGGTGAGTTTGAGAGAGTGGGAGAAAGGTGAGTGTGTGTGGGAGAGAGGGAAAGAATGAGTGTGTGTGTCTCTCTGTGAGAGGGAGGAAGAGAGTGAACGTGAGTGAAACAGGAAGACTAATCTTTGATAAATGATACGGATTGAACATGAACACCAAAAAGTCACAAGTTATGATGGTTAGAAGAAATACGGAATACATATGAAGCTTGACGTAAATGGCATCACACTGGAACCATTTGTCTGTTTAGGACAAATAATAACAGAAGACTATAGATGCAATGTCAAAATTAGAAGAAGGATAGAGTAATTTTGTGAAGATGAAGGATGAGCTAATGCCAAGAACACTTGAGCCTTTAACAAGAGGAAAACTTTTAAGATACTACATTCTATCAACTTTCTTGTCTGCTTCAGAAATCCAGACAGTAAATAAATAACTGAGATAATAAATAAATAACTGAAAGAAAATAGAGGTTGTGGAAATATGGATATTAAGACCTATAGTAAAAATTCCACATACAGATCATAAGACAAAGAAGTGTAAGAACAAAACGAAATCTAAGAAGTGATATCCAGAAAAGAAAATAGCAATGTTTTTGCTATTGATCACAGTTGAAAAGCCACTAAGATCTTTGCAGGAGGGCTAGGTTGGAGCAGAAAGGAGCTCCACCTAGGTGTGGTTGGATGGCAGACATCACAGATTGGTTGCAGATGAGCTAGAATGAATAAGAATGGTGAAAAACACACAAATGTGACATACCATGACAGCAGATCTCCTGGCAGCAGTTGCTACAGGCAGCAACACTTAACTCACTATAGATGTTGTTGGGTAAGTTGGCCATTGAAACCTCAAAATATCCCTCCAAACACAGGGGTTGACTTATATGCAGAGTGTGAAAGTGAACGACCATTGTGGGTGTAGTTGGTCACCTGTTGAAATGTGAGTGTCATCCGACCCAAAGAATGGGTGTGTCATGTACTCCTGCATATCTTTGCAACACAGCCCATATCACCTGCATGATTCCTTGTGTCCGGTTATAAGGTACCAGTAAGTAAAACATGTATTTGTGGGGTGGAAAATTGATCCTAATGACGAATACAAATATTGCATGCTGTGGTTGAAATGTGAGGTCAACATAGACAATGAGTATATGCAAAAAACATGATTTTTGCGGCTGATCTTGTACACTGGTTGACTTGTACACCACCATTTATGATACCAAAATCCCTTTGCAAATACTTGGTATCTTCCTCAAAATCTTTTATCTTTGTATTATTGGCAAATTTGGCTTGACTCAGTCCCTTCATCCAATTCATTCATGTAGATCACAGATAGTTGAGGATCCAGTACTTCCATTATCTACCCTGCTTGTTATATCTTCAAAGGGCTCTAATATATGTGTTGAACATGATTTCCATTTCTCAAAACTATGTCGACTCTGCCTAATTGTATTTTTGATTTGTTAATTGTCCTGCTACTTCCTCCTGAGTAATGGAATTTAGCATTTTCCAACATCACAGATGTTAGGCTAACTGACTTATGGTTTCCTGCCTTTGTCTTCCTCCTTTCTTAAAGAAAAGGTGTAACATTTGCTGGTTTTCAATCTGCTTGGATTTATCCAGAATCTTGGAAATTTTGGAAGATTACAACCAATGTATCCACTATTCTGCAGACACTTCTTTAAGACCCTAGGGTACCTCAAAATTCTTTTCCCTCATACCAATAGTCCTGCCTCACACTCAACTTTCTGGTTTTATTTACCTGATATGCTTGAGGCTCAGATAGTGATCTACAGATCATTATCATTGTGGTTCTGCTTTAGTCCTACCTGTGTAATTGGTACCTACGTGGACCACAACAGCTGGACATTCATTAGGAGTATGAGGCAGAGCTTCAGAAGGCAATAGCACAGCCTGGTGTGACTCATACTCCCTGAAAGTGTACTTTTCTTAATGGGAGCATGGGAGTGCAAAACCGGCTCGAGAATTTTTAATCTTCTTTTGACAAATTATTGTCAATAATAATTTCGCTTGTTTCACTTGTTTTTAAGCTGTCCTTCGTATTTTCCTGAAAAATTGGAATTTCAAAGGAGAACAGGAAAAAAACGTGGAAAAATTATTTGGCATTTAAGGAAAAGCTTGGAGCTAACAGTGAAACAGGGAGAGGAGTAAGCTGAGATAATACATTAACATTGAAAAGGCAACTTGGATCATTTATTAAGCAACAAAAGTAAATTAATTTTCATACAGTTAAATATAAAGTACTGAATTCCATACTCAGTGAAGAATGTACAAGCATTCAATGAAGCAAATTGAATTAGCAAAGGTCAGGATGAAAGGAACTGCAGACTCATGTTCTTTCAATGTCTAGGCATTGTGATGCATTAATTAATAAGGCTAATAAAATGTAGGAGCAGAGTTTGAACAGCGGAATATAAGCCTACTGAGGTTACTATAATTCACCAGTCATATTAGACTGAACTAGTAGCGTGTTCGGTTTTGGCCATGTTCGAAAAGGAGATGAATATATTGGAGAAAATGAACAGGAAGAATGATGCCAAGTGTAAAAAAAAGTTACGCTTGTGTTATGCAGCTCAGAATGGCTTCATTGAGGTTTATGGAATATTAATGGTGTAGATGATGCAAACCCAGTGAGTTACTTCAGCATACATCAATCTAGTAGGACTACAGCATTAATATAAAAGACATTGAGAAGTAAATTTTAAGCAGGTGTTTTTTTTAAGAATAAAAAAAACACCTGCTTAAAATTAACTGTTCAGAATAATCCAGGTTGGTTAGTGGCACTGTTTGCATGAAGAAAGTACAAACTGAAAATGGATGCATGGCTTTGAGTGTTAGGAGTTCAGGCTAATCCAAATGGGACAAATGAGCTTTATCATGCTTCAGGTTTATTTTAGAAACTGAGTTACTGATATGCAACAATATTATTAATTTTCATTTTCTAATTCAAAACTGATCTGATCATAGAAAATAAAAGAAAACTTACATTTACATAATTTTCTCTAATATCACCAAAAGTCCAATATCAGGTGGGAAAAGCGGCATGGAGACTGCCAATGGCAATTGCGGCTTTTTATACTATTTAGTGCAGACTTAGTGCCAAAAGAAGGCAGGCAGAAGTTCCATGTTGTATCACTGGCGGACAGCCTCTGATTCACCCACCTCACCATCACCTCAGCACTTTGATGATCCGAGTACCATTTTTTCTCATCCATCTCCACGCCCTGGATATCACCCTGGCACCATTTGCCCTGGCATCACCCTGATATCACCAACCTCAACTGACCCCACCCCCCACCCCCCAGTTGCTCCTTCCACACTGGCATCACCCTGAAATCACTCTAACATCACTCTGGAATCACCTTGGCAATCCCTGTCACCACCCCTTCCCCTGAGAACATAAGAACTAGGAGCAGGAGTAGGCCATCTGGCCCCTCGAGCTTGCTCCACCATTCAGTAAGTTCATGGCTGATCTTTTTGTGGACTCAGCTCCACTCACGTGCCTATTCACCAGAACCCTTAATTCCCTTAATGTTCAAAAATTTATCTACCCTTGCCTTAAAAACATTCAATGAGGTAGCCTTAACTGCTTCACTGGGCAGGAGATTCCACAGATTCACAACCCTTTGTGTGAAGAAGTTCCTCTTCAACTCAGTACTAAATCTGCTTCCCATTATTTTGAGACCATGCCTGAGCCTGGCGACTTGCCAGGTACACACTTTCTGAGACCAGTTGTACATCACATTGTTCTAACATCACGTTGCTTTTGACGCATTATTTGAGGTGAGTGTATGATTCCGGTGTATGGGCCCAATAATAATGTGCAAATGTATTACGGTGAGATCCCTGACATTGAATGTCAGGAACCATGGCCTGCCGCTGAAGTGGGGGAGGATTGGCCACTTCCTGCTTTAACATTGATGTGAAATGTGACTTTGGCCTTCTCGCTATAATTTCTGCTCTCACCACCGAACACCATTCCTCACATAAATGGGAGTGAAATATCCCAGCCATTGTGTCTTTCAAATCCTCACGTTTTTCATTTCTTGGAAGTTTATTATAGCCAAACAATTCTTTTTGAAATGTAATTTGTCCAGCGCTATGGTGAATTTTGTGGCAGCAGCCTATTGAAGTATTTGATTGGCAATTAAGGGCCACTTTCTGCAATTTCCAAGCATTTTTCACCATGTCTGGTGAAGCAATGCATGGGAGAGACTGACTGCTGCGAAATGATTGGCAGCCTCCCAGTGGGTCCCTTGGCAAGGGTGGGGTGGTTCCACCTTAAGAGCTGTTCCATGGGCCAGGGAGGTGTGGCAATTTCTACTGAGCCGCTCTCCCATTCTGATTGTCAGTACAGGCTTGTCAACCCACATATTTAAAATGAACTTAGTGGGAATTTTGGAGTGCCTTCCCAGGTACTCTCTTTCATTATCAGCATGGCCCACTGCCAATTCTAGGGCCGTGGGGTACAGCCCTCAATTAAAATACAGTGCTGGCAGGGGTGCTGGCTAATAGTTTCTATCCCTGATTTATGGTACAAGACCCCACCAGGAGGTGGCTTGTGTTAGGTACATCAGGCTTCCTAACAACTCAGTTCAACAAAAAAAGAACCAGATGAAGGATTTCACATGCTACATTTCTTTTAGGTGGGTGTGCCAGTCTAACACTCAGTGAGGAAGGGGTAAAGAAAAATCAGCTTTCCTGATCAAGTTTCACATTGATTCATTTTTAAACATTTGGCATTGGTTTTCATTTATTCATTTAGAATTCAATTTCTCTTCTGGTTGCAAGCATGAAAAAAGAACTAGGAAGCGAATCTGGTATACAGTGTTAATTTATGTTTATCCACACACCATTTTATTTTGCATGATGAATCTAGTTAGGCGTTACGTTGCTAGAGTTTCTAACATCAACATATGACAACATGTGCACACATATAGATTTATTGGTGGACACTTTAACAACTGGGTGTAGGAGAATTAAGCCTGACCAAGTAGCCATTCTGTATTTGAGGATTTTAAAGGAAAGGTTTGATTTTTGTAAAACCAAAATCCTTGATGCTTGACAGAAATAGATTTCATTTTGTAATTTTTGGCTCCTCTCGTGGCTTTCATCACAATGGCAGAAAATGTTTAATGTAGGAGGTGGGGAACTCGCCTGCTGGCTGATTAGCCAGTAGGAGCCATGCCTCACCTACTCTTAGGAAGGTCTGCCAGTCTGGGCAATGGAGGCCTTCCCTAGGATCAAGGATTGAGGGGAAAGTTTGCCCCCCCTCAGCGGTACTCGCTCCATAATGCTCGATCCCTCAATCAGGCACTGGGTGACTGTGAATGAGGGACTCATCTTAGAAGCATTAAAGTACCCACTTAAGGGCCTTGATTGGCAAGGTGATGGGGAGGGGGTGAGGGATTTTAAAGACTATCCATGAGCCTTTCCACCCCAGATCAGGAAGGTAGCAAGGTCCTCATTTGCCCGATGAGGGGCCCCTACCAGGTCATAAGAAGACATGAAATTCCAGCCATTAAATGATTATCCACTTGCTACCTGAGGCATCTGGCAATGTCATTTTGTAACAGCAAGAGGCATATGACAACAGCTCGGATGACCTCAGGTTTTTCATTCAGGCGGCAAAAAACGAAATGGGATACAAATATGTAAATAAATTATAAAAGTCAAGTGGCACATTACTTACCTTTAAGATCTCAGCACAAATGTTAGGTATCTAACAGTGATATACAATAACTATTGCCTGCTTGTCTCTGGTAAATGAATGGAATTCTCCTGTGGACTAACCTGCCTGCTTGGACAAGCTAGGCGAAAAACAATCTACTTGTCTCTGGTTTGTATTGCATAAATTCTGAGAATCCAATTTCGGGTTAACCTCCAAGACAACAGCAAAATATAATCAAAACAGAAACTTGTGGGTTTCTTTCCTTGTCAACATTTATAAACATGACCCTTATCTGCTGTCAGTGAGGGAGAGTCAAAGTGCGATCAGTTATCAGAGCCCTCTTGTTGTGAAATGGTAACTAATACCAGCTCTGCTGTATTAATAATCAGGGTCTTAGCATCTACCCAATTAAATATCAACATTTAATCTGATACTGCAAAAGTGCAGGAACTTTCTGTTCTACATTGACAGTGAGAGGTGTTGGAGTTACTGTGACTGTGGCAAAAAACATGGTCTTGTGTTAAATCTTAATTAGTAAAAACAGTGTCAATGATAAATTGGCCTACCTAATATTTGGGTTATTTATCTCTTCAGCTAACCATCAATAGTGCAAATATTTGTAATTTGACTCAGTGGTGCTTTACTGATAATTGGGAAACTTTTGCATCCTTTGGCAGCAATAAAGAGAAGACACAAGTTTGCCAAGTTGTATTGGATAGAAACTAGAAGCAGAAGTAGGCCACCCAGCCACTTGAACCTGCTCCGCCATTTATTATGGTTGATTCTCAAATTCAATATCCTCAACCCCCTTCCCCTTCTCCCCCATATCTCTTGTTCCCATTAGTGCCAAAAGTTATATCTAATTTCTTCTTGAAATCAGACAACTTTTGGCCTCAACCACTTTCTGTGGTAGTGAATTTCACACATTCACCACCCTCTGGGTTGAAAAAATGTCTCCCCACCTCAGCCATAAACCCCTCATCCTCTTGGATCATAACAAGTAACATATTCATCTGTCACCCTTCACTTCTACCTACAAATATCGCTTACGAATATAGTTGGAATCAAATGATATCAAGACTAGACTTCCAGCCATGTCCAAATGGAAAATAACCTATTTTTTAATTAAGACAAGGCCATCCTGTAACTGATCTCTCCTCTATCTGTAGTTCTAATTCCCAATTGCTTTATTTTGTTTTCTCGTGGCAGTTCATTGCTGCCAGGTTTGCTAGAAGGATTGAAGATGTCTTTATCTGGCAGTAACTGTAACTCCCAGGCTGAAGTCATTCAAACATCTGCACATTACACCAGGGAAAAAGCATAAATCATCTTTAGGTAAGTAGACTACTTACTGCAGCTTAGTGGAAGATCTGCAGATCCTGCTATTGTTTTTTGTGCTTTGTTAGCAAGTATCTCAGTCACCTGTGAGCGTCCTGATATCAAATCACGAAACTAATTTCAAAAATCTATACTGAATTCAAGAATGCAGCTCACCACCACCTTCTCAAGGGCAACAAGGGATGGGCAATAAATGCTGGCCAGCCAGTGAATCCCATGTTGCACAAATGAATAAAAAAAAGATAGAAACTCATTGTCATTATTTTGATCAAGGGATGTGGGCAGTTTTGTGGGTGGTGCTGGCTTCAGGTGAAAGGGTTTTTAAACCAGCATTAAGGATCACAAGATACCCAATTTACACTGGATGTAATTTATTTTTGAAAAATTCCCTGGTATTTTGTACTGGCTCAACAAACCTCACCTGAATTGCACGGAGAGTACTTGTGAGATTTATATTCCCTTATCTCTAAAATGTACGATCAATAAGTTCAAACACAGCATGGCTGATTATCTGCTGCCTGAATGCAAATCTTATTTCATGGAAATCCGTTACATAGTATTCAAGTATTTGTTCTTTTAGATTTTTGATAATCTCTTGATTATAATGGTCTTACATTCTCTGGAGTTTAAAAGAATAAAATTCTAAGAGAGAGAGCTAGACAAGGTTGAGGTTGTTTTCATTGACCAGAAAGTGCAGAACTGGGGTTCGTTGTGTTTGGATAAGAGGTCAATGTGTCTGGTTAAAAGGCTCAGAGGATTGTGAATCTTTGAAATTCTCTATTCCAGTGGATACCTCAGTTGATGAGTATATTCAAGACTTAGATCAATACATTTTGGGCATGAAGGGAGTCATGGAATATGGAGATAGGGTTGGAAAGTGAATTTAATGTGGAAGATCAGACATAATCTTATTGCATGGTGGAGCAGGCTTGTAAAGCCATATGGCCTACCTCTGCTATTACATTCTTATAAATAGAGTTATGTTTCTATCCTGGTATACAACCTTATCATACTATAAAGGTATCAATATAAACTTCCACTTTAAGATTGTATTTACACCATTCAGTCACCATGCCAACTATATGTCAGTCCACTATTAGTCACTGCTTTTCTCCTTGTCACAAAATAAGTTGTATGATGGCTTAAAAATGGACAACAGCATTCGGCTGATTAACCAGAGGGTTTATATGAAAAGTGCGTTGTGTATTAATTATTTATGAGGCCAAATTTAATAAAATGGCTCTTCAATGGAGAATAGTGACAGATTCTTTGAAAACAGAGCTGTCTTTGGCATGGAGCCAAAAGACAGTATTTCCTTTCCTATTTCTAGACAGTTTGAAATGGTCAGTAATTAAACCAACTAACTCTAGACTTTAATGTGTGCACCCTGTTTGCCAAAAAGCCCCAGGTATTTTAATTGCTTCATTGACATAAATTGCACGCAAATTTAAAGACAAAGTATTTTCTGGTTAGCTTTGTGCTGTAAATTAAATTTCACAGCTGTGTGGAATTTAATACACTGTTTAACGAGATTGGGGCTGAGAGCTTATTCAATGTGATATACCTACTCCAACTGCTTCTCCCCCTTATTGCAAGACGGTCCCCAGTAGCCCAGTCTCTTCTAAGTGATTTAGTGAATGATCTAAAACAGAACATAAAATGAGACAAAATGTTCTGAAACAAAACTATAGCAATGTTACAAAATTCTAAGATAATTAATCAACTTACAGTGATAATGCAACTGTATAATGTTCTTTCAAAAGGCATTCAGTAAGGTAACGTTTGTTGATTCATGAGTGTATTCCCGAGCCAGAGCATATGGAGTTTATAGACAGGCAGCAGAATGGATAGCAAACTATCTCTTTCTTTCCCTCTCTCTCTCCCTCTTCAGTTATCATGTCCAAAGAGGGCATTGACAACAATGGACTTCTTTGTGTTAGGCCATGTTGACAAAGTGCTGCATTGGTTTGCCATTGCCTTCTGCAGGTTCTGATTGACCAGGAGACTCTCTCACTCTTAATGTCTGTCGTAGGCAAGCAAACTGGATACAAACTAGGTGGTGGCAAAGCGGTTAGCACTGCTGCCTCAGGGACCTAGGTTCAATTCCAATCTTGGGTCACTATCTGTGCAGAGTTTGCACATTCTCCCCGTGTCTGTGTGGGTTTCCTGTGGGTGCTCCAGTTTCCTTCCACACTCCAAAGATGTGCGGGTTAGGTTGGTTGGCTATACTAAGTTGCCCCTTAGTTTCCTGGGATGCATAGGTTAGAGGGATTGGCTGGATATATATCTGGGGTGATGGGGATAGAGCCTGGGTGGGATTATTGTTGGTGCAGACTCGATGGGCCGAATGGCCTCCTTCTGTACTGTAGGGTTTTTATTTCTATAACAAACTAAGATTGGGAGAAAGTGGGAAGTGGTGACCCAGAGGAATTAGTGCTGGAACTGCTTTTACTCAATTTATGTAAAAGATATGGACTCAGGGATCAGAAGTACGCCATCAAAATTTGCACCCTACAACAAAAGACAAGGAAAAATGAGCAAACTTGCAGAATGGGTGTGTAAATGGAAAATTAATTTCAGTTTATTTAAGTGTCATTTTAGTAGCAGAAATAAGAAAGCAACCAAATCTTTGGAAAAATGGATTCTAAATAAGGTAGAGGACCAAAGGGAGCTAGGGATACAGATTCATATGTCATGGAAGCAGCAATGCGGCTTAATATAGTCTGTTAAAAAAAACTGCAAGTGAAGCACTGGGACTCATTTCTACATGAAAAAGCAAGTATGAAGGCCACCCGTTCGGTCATAACCCTTGCAAGGATAGGGTTTCTCCTCAACAAAGAAAGTCCTCGGGTTGTCAGTCCTCCACATTTTAGCATATTAATAAAGCTTCTGAGGATGCCTCCACTCACCCTGCTGTCCCTGCTTTACAGCCCCCCTGTGTTGTTGAGGCTGCTACCAGTGCATTGCTGTGGGCTGTTGTACTCCGCCTATTTATTGCCTCAGGAATCTGTCCACTAATTCGTGGAGGTAGCCTCTTAGCTGAATGCCTTCTGGAAGATTCCAATGGACAACAGGCCTCTGATGCCTGTAGGGTTGAGCCCTAGAAATGGTCTTGATGTTGTAGTCCTGAGAATGATGAGAAAATTCAGCCTGTTTTTTTCCACTCTGGGGAAGTCCAAAACTAGAGACCATAAGTGCAAGATAATCACTAATAAATCCATTGAGGGGAATTCTTTACACAGAGCGGTGGGAATGTGGAATATGCTGTCACACAGAATGATTGAGATGAATAACATAGGCAGATTTAAGGGGAAGCTGGATAAGTGCATGGGAGACAAAGCAGTAGAAGAGGATGTTGATTTGGTGGGATGATGTCAACAGAGTGGGAGGAGGCTCATGTGGTGTGTAACAACCAGAATAAATAGGTTGGGCTGAATGTCCTGTTTCTGTGCTGTAAATTCTATGTAATTCTGTGTAATTGGTACAGTTGGTATTGAAGCTATCTTACCAACAATGACAAAAATAACATGTACTTATGTCCCTTTTATATTACAGGTTTGCCTCCAGAAAGTGCACCACTGGAAGCAAGCCCACAACAAAAACACCCAAACAATGCTGCAGTCAGACAAAGCAACAACATTCTGGAGTTGTGTGTTTCACCCAGTATTTCCAATTGAAACTTTCTGCAGAGGCAAACATAAAGATCCCACTATTTACAGGGTGATGGGTATGGCTGAGGTGATAAAATAGCCAGTCCACCAAGGCTGAGGAAAGAAAGGTCCTGCTGAAATTAGTGGCAGGATCTCATCAGCATTGCTTAGATCCATTCTCTATCTGGTTGTTGATCAAATGGGCAACTTGTTTAGGAGAGATTATCAGCAGCAGGGCACCTCAACTGGTAGCATTTAGAGATGGGCCCTGACAATTGGGAGCGGAAGAGATGAGGGCAGACTGGGGGTTAGGGGAATGGGAATCTAGTAATTGGAGCTGTGGGCTCTGATGACCTCCTTGAGGGGTGGGCAGATCTTCCAGCTTGCACATAGGAAGTGCAGAAATAAGTACTTAATTTTAGAGCCAGCAGGATCAGCCATGCGGGTGTAGATTGTATGAATCCTGCAAGAGTGGGAAACATGGTTTTGCAGGGTGACTGAATTAGGCTGGCGTGGAAATTACTATTCCTGAAAGGTGTGTTGAGATATAAAGATTAAAGTGGCCTGATGGTGGAATATTGGGCCTCATGCTACCCTATGCAGTATCCCACTTTTAATACATTTGTATTCCTTGAACACTCATTAGCATCAAACTAGTTTTAATAATGTCCTACCTTTATGATACAGTCAAGGATGTGCATGAATCTTGTGGCACCCAGTTCACATTTGTTTAAAGGTAATGTGCTCTAGTCAGCTTTCAGGTCTTCAGCTCACTGCATCTCCCCCCTGTCTATTATAGGCCAGAGTGGGGTGGGATAGCGGTTATTGAGGCCAAGCACTGGAACAACGTTTTAGGGTTTGCAATGTCTCAATCGGCACGTGCAGATCAGTAATTTGCCTTTGCCATTGCTGCTTCATATAGATTGTCCCCAGATAGTTGCTATGTCTGTACAGTTCCTTAACTTAGTGGAAAATTATTAGGAGCAAATACTCTGATGGTTTGGGGGCTGGATGACATCCTGGAATATGAAAAAATAATTTTTTCCAAACTTTGTTGGCATTAGATTGATGCTGGTGCCGCTCTGTCAGGGCTGCTACTGTCAGGATGGGCAGGGGATGACTGCAGTGATTGTATTCAGCCGAAAGACTATCGAGGCTGTAAGCTTCTCCTTAAACTTTATGCCAAAGATAAACTTTGCCAGCTTTCAACTACAACATATTGTGAGTTAAGAAACTGCAATTTGTACTTTACTAAAACATGCGAGAAAACAAAGCAAAGCAATGCATTTTTTTAGCAATAAATTGTGCTTATTACAGCAGAACCTCTTAAATCCCTTTTTAAGCATGTGTTGACTTGTCTGAAGCACACATTCTTTTAAAGAATAACATCTTACTTTGCAGGTGCAACATACAGCACCTCCGTCTGTCTAAAATTAGGAAACAAATTACTGCAATTATTTGGCATTCCACTGTGCATTTCTGGTTTATTTTGGGAGCTGCTAACTTGGTGATAGAAAAACTGACGCTATGCAAAAAATGGTGTTGGAATGTGATAATTTTCCATTGCAAGCAGAGCTGCAGTTTGATTTCCTGTTCCTACTGGCATAAAAATCCATGAAAATCACAGGTTTTCATTTCAAGCTGTAAGAATCTGTTTGTTGATGAGTGTTGTTTATTTTGTGACCATGGTAGAGCTAAGTCTAGATACTGTTTACTGTTTCACATTTTAGCCTTCTGTAGCATTTCTTACTTTTTTCTCTTATCCTGATCCTTCTTTCCACTCCCTCTTTGCTCTTCATGTCAACATCTGTGACTCTTTGTTAGACGTTCTCTGCCACTTTTAATCAATTCTGGTTTTCAGGCCCCGACTGTCTCTCTTTATTGTGGTTCTACAGACATTTGATACCATATTTATATAGCTGGCTTGTGGGATTTCTGCTTCTTCCTTAAATAGTGGCCCAACCACCCTTATCCATCGCCCTCCTTTTCCACCTGACTAAATTTTCTTACATCTTGAACAGCTATCTCTTTAAGTACACTCATTTTATCCATATTTACTCGGGTTTGTCGTTTCATTGGGGTTGTTGAACACTTATTCAACTACTACTCCTTTTTGCCTCGATGCTGCTTCCTACTCTTGCAGATTGAGGACATTTCACATGCCTTGGACTTATCGCCTGCTCTTCGTTTTTTTCTTCCTGGACTTCTATTGTTCTATCTGAGGAGAGATTTTCTACTGAGATCCTCTGCAAATGTACTACTTCCCACAACAACCACTTGATGTTCCGTTCTAGTCAGGAATCCATTTCTTTCTCCCAGTTTCTCAATCTGCATCGCATTTATTCCACTGATGCAACTTTGCACATCAGAGCTTCCAAAAGCTGAGAATTCACTTCCATTATCCTAAACATGGGCCTTCTAATTTCCAGAGCTTCTGTCCTTAAATTTAAACATATCCCACTTGTGTTAAGTTACTTTATGTCCTCAACCTGTATTACCTCTTCTGGCCTGACAATCTCTAGCTAGGATCAAAAGCTGGACCACCAGGCATTTCTTTAGGCCCTTGCTGGGTCACCTTGCCACCTTTGGAGTGGCAAGGCCACTAATCTTTGGTTGGGAGCTCCAGACAACTTCTGCTGTAATCACTGCTACAATTTACCTTTGCCTTTAATGTGTCTGCAGAAGGCCATGTAAGTACCAGAACAAAGCTCCACAATTTTCCAATCTGCACCAGTGGGACTTTTTACTGTGTTACCATAAATCATAACTTAACCAATCAAAATGAATTATGTCAAAATAGAACAATTGTGTTCCATACCCTTTATTGCACTATTGTAGATTTAAAATTATATTACACTGAGTAAAGATAAACTATCACAAATCAATGTCACCCAAGATTCCAGCTTTATTTATCATGCTGAATACAGAGGAACGTGGGTGGATTACTTTAATCTTTATAATGGAGCACTGTATCTTTATTTATTGCTGCATCCTTTACTTATCTGCTGGGGGAACGCTCACATTGCACAAGCAACTGGGAGCCTTCTCTCTGAGATAAGCCTTTAGGAACGTGTTCTGAGATCAAACATGTGGTAAACATGCAGTTCTCATAAATAAATCATTTACTTTGTAACAGTTACGAAAATCTGAAGCAGACAGTTTGTTGCTGACATATTCATGCCAATGTGTGGGCAGAAAGGAAAGCTAATAGGGTGGTCTCTTCCCTGGGCACTGGTCAATGAGAGAGTCTTGCTAAAAAGAACACCGAGCCTGGGACAGGAAGGAGATGGAGAGGAGGCAAACAAATATTTTAAACTCACATTTTACAACTTAAACAAAACACTGGCCAGAATTTTATGCTCTCCTCCTAGCGGGTTCTGAGGCAAGGCTGGGCATTTTATAGCATGGACAGGATTCCCTCCAGGATCCCACCCGCTACAACCCAAAGGCAATTTTACGATGGGGCAGATAAGGTCCATCCATGCCACAAATAAGGCCTCTGGTCCTCCACCCCCCACCGGCGTATCCCCGACTGTGAGATCGCTCCCCCCCACCCCTGCATCGTCGCGACACCCCCAGTTTGTCCCCTATCCTCCCCTCCCTGGGATCCCTGGTACTTGCCAGCATTGCATTTCCAGGGATTTCGGTTCAGGCATGGCACTGTAGTACCTTTTCCGGCCACTGCAGCACTGTGGCTGAATGGGTTAGAGAATTGTTGGCTCTCCAACGTAGGACTTTGGTCCAAGTGAGGACGGAAGTCCCATCTGCCGCCAATCAACACTCAGCAGGGTTGCATCAACTCTCTGGATGTCGGCTGCGAAACACTCACCGTCCTGAAAAATCAGGCCACTGTGTTCATTAAATCAATTAGGTTGCTTTGCTTTTTGTCATGTTTCAGAGAAAAAGAATGCTGTGCAGTTCAGAATTCAGATGTGCGAAAAATTTATAGTTCTTACCTCTTGGGCACTATACAGTGAGAGGAATCTAATTTTGTGACTGACCAACTTCAATGCACGGCCAAGCAAACCAAGCCAGGACACAAATCAAGTGCCTCCTATTAAAAAATGAAATCAATCTTTCATGATTGAATTTGCCCCAAGGCTGATTTTTCAAAATCAATAAGAACTAAATAAAGAAATTAAATCAAGAAAAATATCCATTCGGTTCCCAACAATCCTACAAACTGTGCAGTGAACTGCTGGAACATCTTTTCTTCCCTGCAATATGCTTCAGATCTCCACAATCAGCAGAGAGCTGCTTAACTGATATCAGAATGGTAACACAGTAAAAAGTCCCACTGATACAGATTGGAAAATTGTGGAGCTTTGTTCTGGTACTTACATGGCCTTCTGTAGGCACACTAAAGGCAAAGGTAAATTGTAGCAGTGATTATAGCAGAAGTTGTCTGGAGCTCTTTTTTCTTGACTTTGTCATAAGGCACACCTTAAAATGCACACCATGCAGTGTTAAAATAATCAAAAAGCATTGTTGAAAGTGCCAGCCAGCATTTACCGTGTGACTATTTTAAAATGTACACTATAATCCATTGTGAAACCATTAGTTCATAGGAGGTTTCAAATGAAAGAAGGAAGAATGTGTGGTGGGAAGCATTTTCAGTATAAGGTACTCCTCACCATCTTGGTATTGCTGAAGAAAAGACATTGAAAGAGGATTCCCACCTTGCAAGAGTCACCTGCAGTTACATTGAACTGCGCTTCCCTGCAGAAATGTTTCAAAATTTCCACAACCAACCATTCTTAGTTTAACATGAGGAAGAATCCGTACAAACCAATTTTGTGATAGAGTAGAATAGGATCCCTGCAGTGCAGAATGTGACCTTTTGGCACATCAAGTCTGCACTGACTGTCTGACAGACCCTATCCCCATAACCTCACACATTTGCCATGGTTAACCCACCTATCCTAAACATCTTTGGACTGTGGGTGGTAACCGATGCACTCGGAGGAAACCAACGCAGACACAGTGAGAACTTGTAAACTCTACAAAATCACCCAAGGCTGGAATTGAACCCAGGTCCCTGGCACTGTGAGGCAGCAATGCTAACCACTGTGCCATCGTGCTGCCCTGATCAGTTGCACTAATTGGACACAGGCCTCATTCTTACTTTCGTATGTCTCATATTGAATTGCAAGATGTTTCTGGCCTCTCCATTCCTATACACAAGCTCGTGTATATAACATAGACACGATAGTTTGCTGGCCTGAAAAATTTGGATCATTTGAAAAGTCCTTGGCGAGTTTGATTTCTTTTGTTTATGTTGTCCCATACTGCAATTTTCTACCGTAAGAAGTCTCACACCAGATTAAAGTCCAACAGATCTATTTGGTATCACAAGTTTTCGGAGCGCTGCTTCTTCATCAGATGAGTGGAGAAGGAGTAGCGCCCTGAATGCTCGTGATACCAAATAAACCTGTTGGACTTTAACCTGATGTTGTGAGACTTCTCACTGTGCCCACCCCGGTCCAACACCAGCATCTCCACATCATGCATTATTCTAGACAGAATAGTTTCCCACTGCTGCCTTTAGGCTATGCAAAACTTATCCTGCAGGTTGTTTTTTCCATAGCATTGTTGATACCAGCTGCTGTTTCTTTCAGTAGTGACCACAGTGCTTAGTAGGGGCTTTCCATATTCTTCCAATGACTTAGAGACCTGAAGGCAGAAGAAGAATTCAGGCGGAGAGAAGAAGGGTAGTTATATTTCGCCTAGGATCCAACCTAGCAGAAAACAAAGTGCTGGAAAAACTCAACAGGTCTGGCAGCATCTGTGGAGAAAGGAAAACAGAGTTAACGTTTAGCTTCAAATGACTCTTCTTCGGAAACAAGTAGTAGCCTTGTGCCCCTTTCCAGCACCCTCCTCACTCTTGAATATCCTGAGCTATGGAATCAATGAAAGCTGAAGATAATGTGATTTTGGAATTCTTGCTTTATCATCCCCTTTCCTACGACTCAATCCTCCCATTCTGCTTATGTGCCTACTTGCATGATACATAAGAACTACCACTTGGACAGCCTCAGCTGAAGCTGGGAGATCTAGCCAGGAGAGTGGTGAGGATGCACCGTCACTTAGCCTCATAACCATAACAGCTCTGATACTGGCACTGTGAGATCCTTAAAAGGTAGCACAGAATTGGGACCAGCTGATGGGCAGTGACCGGACATCAATTGGTAACAGCCATGTCTAGAGGAATGAGTAGCACATGTGCCAGCTCCTGGAGGACAAGGTCACAGACAAATTCTTCTGCAGGGAGCTCAGATGAGGATTTTGATGGGGTGACATATAGGAAAATGCTGCAGATGATCATGCACTCATTGAATCAACAATAGATCAAATCATTTCTAAATTAATGCAAAATATTCTCTTTCATCTTATATTTTATCAATGAAAGCTATAAATTGGAGAGCAATATATTCAAACTGTATGAATGAATCAAGTGAGATATAGGCAATTACCGTTTTCTTTGCTTTTTATCCCAGATCACTATGTTCGTTGGTTTGTAAGTGGACCTACTCTGCAGAAGCAGGCTGGAGCGACTGCTTCTGGAAACGGATCGGGCTTGGAGATTTAACAGACAACAACCACTCCAAAATAGGTATGCAATAATAGCTGTTACCATATATCTGTTTGAATATTTTAAATTGGGGTATTTTGTACTTGCGAGCTGTTTATCATATAATGCGGATTTGTGGCTTGGTGCTGCAGCTATATATAGTTCCAGTAATCAAACAAAATTCTTGGCTTTACGCCTCGAGTACAGGAGGTTCTCTGACATGCTTGTGTGAGGTTGTTTCAGGCTCCCTCCAGCTGGCTGACCTAGTGAATATTTTGCTATCGTTTGGGAGGACGCCGGTTCAAAGTATTTTGGATCTATTAATGGTTCAATAATGCAAGGGTCACCTACCAGCAAAACAAACCAAAATGCCATCCTGCAAGTGAATGTTAGGATGTTAGCACTCCCATTGGCTGAAATTTGTGATAAAGCTATGATAAGTGCAGTAGGTCTACCTCAACCAATTAGAATCTAGATTAACAAATTAGAATCTAATCTGAAAACATTCTGGTGTACCAATCGGAATAATATGTTGGTAATGTGATCTCACACAGTTTAACTCATCCAGCACCTTAACATTTGATTTTTCTTCATGGCTAGGGCTACTAGGAAATTTATGGGTGGTGTACCATTCTGTGAAAACTGTGTAGTCAACATAAGAATAATTTCACTTCACTTTCTGACCCCTTAGCCACTTTCAGTTCCTAACTAATGCAGTTGTTCTGGCAATAGAAGTGTACTGCATGATGAGGATGGAATTTTTTTCAACTCACAATATTGTTCCAAGGTTCCTGCTCCCAGTCATTCTTGCATTCATATTGTATCTAGTGGAATTCTTCAGAAGAAATTGGAGAAGTAGTCCTATCAGAGATTTTAATCAAGTTTTCTTCACTAATCACAAAATTGTTAGAGTGCAGAACCCGGCCATTTGGCTCATTATGTCTGCACTAGCTCTCCAAACCAGCATGATGACTTGGTGCCATTCCCCTACCTTTTTACGAATCCCCTACACATTGATTCTATTCAAATGATCACCAAATGCCCTCTTGAATGTCTTGATTGAGTCTGCCTCCACCACAACTTCCAGACAGCACATTCCAAACCCGAGCGACTTGTGTGAAAAAGTCTTTTCTCACATCACATTTGCTTCTTTAGCAAATCTGTGCCCTCTTATTTTAATGCTCTCTTACTTTATATTGCCCTGCATTGTGGCAATGATATACATTATTAATAAAAGCATTTGCCATAAGAAAATCTATTCTTCATATGGAGCTATAAAAATGACATCAAACTCCTGTCAGAAAATTACAAGGAATTATTTGCAGTTTTTTTGATGAATAGATTCTGAAATTTAGCTTTCACATTTGTGATGAGAGATGTATGTTTTGTATTTTTGTGATTATGTTTTCTGTGTAGTTACAACTTTATGTGTGTGTGAGTTTGTCTGTCTTTAGGGTTAATGAAACCAGGGGAAGATTACTCGACACATGTTACGAGGTCTAAGAAATGGAAGGTTAAGAATAGTTAGGTTTGGACATTTGAAATGAGAGGTTATGGTGAGTTTGAGTTACAAATAGATAGATTGGATCTGAAATTTGCATCATGAGATAAGTGGAGAAATTGATTTTTCAGCTATTGAAATTCAAAAGGGAGTTCATAGGTGAAAGGAAACACTTGCACCTAACAGGAGTCCATGAGTAAACAGAAAAAAGTATATTAAATTTTACATCACTGAAAGTAGAGGCAAAATAGAAAACATAATCAAAATATTTTTATATTTGGAAAAGTTGAGTTCAAAGAGGTTTTGAGGTTTTGAAATCTGAGATAAAAAAAGGGAAAAGACATTTAAGGAAAGGCATATTCAATGGAGTTGGTGCAGCTGCAGGGCAAAGCCCTGACCACTTTGTGTAGGATGCTGTGTAACTTTTGAATTGGAGGCAACCAACAGTGTTAAGCCAGCAGATCTTTGTGTGGGATTTCCTGCACAATGTGCCATATATTTTGCGACAGAGTAGGAAGTCTGCCATTGGCCAATGGCTAGATCGCCTGGTCTCGCTGTTGTCAACGGGGTTTCTCATTGAATTCATTCCTTGCTGCGGGGAAACATGCGGCAGGGTGTGCCCTCAGAGTGACCAGAAGATCACACTGGCGTGAATGCCAGAAAATTCCTGCCTTTGTTTTTGGAAACAGTTTGCTTCTGAACTTTCTTCTGGAATTTCATATCAGAGTAGAAGCGTTTCAGAAATTGAGAGGAGTGCCTTTATTAGAGTGACACAATTCCTTGGATAATATTTACTGAATTTTTATGATTAAAATTTGGAAGGAGTTGTTGCCAAAAAGATAGCTTAATTGCATACTTTTGACCACGCAAGTTTTTGGGAGGGTTGTTCCGTAAGACGCTTTAACTGTGTAATGTTTATCTTGTGTGCTTAATTTTTTTTCACTTTTCAATAAGTAAGTTAATTTTTTAAATTGTAAAAGCATTACTGGAATTCTGAGATCATCAGCGCTTCCTCCTCATCTTCACAATTAAAAAATGGTTTACAATCAGCGAGACACATTTCACTCTGGGATCTGGCTGGCTTCGCAATAATATCAGCTGTGGTCTAACACATTTTTGGATGTCATCCGAACCCTTAATTGGATAACTCAATTATAATCCACAGGCACAACTAATCTACTAGCCTCTGTGCAGTCTGCAATGATAAGTAATTATCCCAGTAAATAATTGTATGTTATCTTAGAGTAAAATGCCTCCATTCATTTCATGTGAGATGTTTTTCAGTGGAAAATATGCTGTGATAGAAATTTATTTGGTTACTTGTTCGTAAGCCAGCACGAACTGGCCACAGGGGCCAATTCCCAAACGATAGACTAAAGCTGCATCAAATATGGACCTTGGATCTCGTTTGAATGAACAATTGGCACCTCTGGCACTTCCAGGGGACACTGACCCATGTGAATCTCTGCCCAACTGGCAGTAGTCTTTGGGTGAGTGTCTGTGACGGAAGCTGAACAGGGAGGGGACTATCATGGGCCAGCAACAGTTCCTCAGAAGAGTTCAATCTGGATTTTTTTTTAAACTCATCTTTTGTAGGTGTTTGCTTTTAAAGTGACAGGCATTGCTGTTAAATCTGAGCAGGCAGGCCTATTCTGTTCAGGACAGCAAGATTTCAAAAGTACAATTCTAAAGCAGATATTAAGCTTCTCATTTGCATATACAATGGATCTGAAAAATTGCCTGCCTCAAAGTTGAATTCCACCACCCCATTCGCCATGGAATTGAAGTAGGTGAGGGGCGGATAACGGAAAAGTCCATTGACGTTGAGTGGGAGTTTGCGATCTCGCTCAAGCGAGGTTGTAAAACCCATCCATTATAAAGCTTGGTACACTTCATGAATCTTTGGGGCATGGGATATGGGCTCCTAAAGTTGGTCTTTTTCTCCTCCGTGTTCCAGCTTGAAAACGGAGGATGAGCTTCAACATATATCCCACTGGTTCCTGTCAGGTTCGTGGAAAAGTGTTAAAAGTTGCAGATCCTCTTTGTGACTAAAACAGAAATATTTGCAATGCTGCCACCTGATGCAAAGCAATACTCAAAATGAGAACACTTAGGAGGGGTGTGTTGAGGGAGGGGTTCTGGCCCTTCCTGGCAGCGGGCTGTTGAGGGCAGCCATCTGCAGCGCATTCCCCAATGGCGGGACAAGCAAGCCATGTAAAACACTGTAGACATTGGCAGGACCAAAAGATCCCACTGGCGACAAATGGCGCGCTGCTTCCAGAAAACATGGTCCGGAGGTAGTGACCTGGAATATCCTGCCCTTAGAATAAAACTATTTGTTCTATATTTTGTAATTGTGATAACACTGAGTGAGAACGCCACCCTTTCACTTCTTTGACACTAATTTGATTCCAGTCCATTGTGACAGAATGGAAGTTTTTTTTAATTGGTTGGAGAGATGATCTTACCTGAAATGGAGTTTCCCTGCATATCTCCCTATTTCTGAGTAGAAGTGGCTGCACGGCCCACAATTCCAAACAAGTGGTGACTACAGTGACAATTTCATTTGAAGGTTCATTAAGGAGTTGAGAGAGTGAAAAAACTCCTAAGGGATGGAATTGCCCTATTTTAAGGTTAGGGAGTAAGTGTGCTGTTCGATAGCAAAGTTTTATTCACTACATAGGTCATTCAATCATTGTCTTTGCTTGTGTATTTGAATGTTGTAACACTCCCTGGTGTCTTCTGTTTTTTTATCAAGCAGATGGCACGTTGGCTAGTTAATGTTCTCACTAATCAAAGTTGAGAAAATTGAATATCAGATTGTATCCAAATTTTCGTACAACAAATCACAGTTGGCATTTTAGTAATTGGCTCTTGTCATCTTGCTCTGAAAACTGGACAAGAGGTATCATGCATCTGATTTTAGAATAGTTGAAAAGAATTCTACCAAATTTCCAAATTTATATTTCTGCCTGGAAAATTGATTTCAGAAGTTAATTGTGTCTGAGTGGCTGTGTTTGGAGATGTGGTTGCCTGGGAAACTATACTGACTATCCCAAATATTATTCTCTAATTGGGAGCGTATTACATTGAGAGTGCTTTGGCACTTGCGGCCTTTAGCAGTCAATGTAGCACATTCTGGAAGAATCGTCTACTGGGCAATTGTAGATTGTTACTCGCTTGTTCATTAACTTTTTATAGCAGACCTGCAGTAACAGACTTGTTGGGGTGAATTTTACTGTTCCACCTGCCATGGGAAGCGGAGAAGGCGAGGGGCAGACCATGGAAAGGTCCATTGACCTCGAGCAGGATTTTCCAGTCTCGGGACAAGCAAGACTGGAAAATCTGCCCGTTATCTCTAGTTATCATGTGGCGCAATTATCCAAAATTAAAGTTTTTGGAACAATAAAATCCACACTCAGTTATGTACGCAAGTTGAATTAATCCAATGTGCACTGAAATAAGTTTTGTTCCATATTTTTAAAGATACCGATGGAGTTCATAATCCACAAAGAGTTTACTTCATGCAGTATTGTTGAATGATTTGATTTGATTTATTGTTGTCACATGTATTAGTATACAGTGGAAAATATTGTTTCTTGCGTGCTATATAGACAGAGTATACCATACATAGCCAAGGAAATGAGAGAGTGTGGAATGTAGTGTTACAATCATAGCTAGGGTGTAGAGAAAGATCATCTTAAAGCGAGGTAGGTCCATTCAAAAGTCTGATAGCAGGAGGGAAGAAACTGTTTTTGAGTTGGTTGGTACATGATCTCAGACTTTTGTATCTTTTTCCTGGCGGACGAGGGTGGCAGAGAAAATGTCCAGGGTGCGTGGGGTCCTTAATTATGCTGGCTGCTTTGCCAAGGCAGCAGACTCAATGGATGGGAGGCTGGTTTGTGTGATGGATTAGGCTACATTCATGACCTTTTGTAGTTCCTTGCGGTCTTAGGCAGAGCACGAGCCATACGAGTGATACAACCAGAAAGAATGCTTTCTATTGTGCATCTGTAAAAGTTGCTGAGAGTCATAGCTGGCATGTCAAATTTCCTTAGTGTTCTGAGAAAGTTGCAGCATTGGTGGGCTTTCTTAACTATAGTGTCAGCATGAGGGGACCAGAACAGGTTGTTGATGATCTAGACACCTAAAAACTTGAAACTTTCCACCATTTCTACTTCATCCCCGTTGATGTAGATAAGGGCATGTTCTCCTTTACGCTTCCTGAGGTTGATGACGATCTCCTTCATTTTGTTGACATTGAGGGAGAGATTATTGTCGTCGCACCAGTTCACCGGATTCTCTATCTCATTTCTGTACTCTGTCTCGTCATTGTTTGAGGTTTGACCCACTACAGTGTGTTGTCAACAAACTTGAAAGTCGAGTTGGAGGGGAATTTGGTCACACAATCATAGGTATATAAGGAGTATGGTAGGGGGCTGAGAACACAGCCTTGTGGGGTACCAGTGTTGAGGATGATCACGGAGGAGGTGTTGTTGCCTATCCTTACTGATTGTGGTCTGTGAGTTAGGAAGTTCAGGATCCAGTCGCAGAGGGAGGAGCCAAGGCCCAGGCCACGGAGTTTGGAGATGTTTTTCATGGGACTAATGGTGTGAAGGCTGAGCTGTCATCAATAAATAGAAATTTGACTCAGGTGTCTTTGTTATCTAGGTGTTCGAGGGTTGGTGCAGGGCCAGGGAGTTGGCGTCAGCTGTGGACCTGTTTTGGTGGTGGTTGAACTGTGGTGGATCCAGGCAGTCCGGGAGACTGGAATTAATTCGTGCCATGACTAACCTTTCAAAGCACTTCATAATGATGGATGTCAGAGCCACTGGACGATAGTCATTAAGGCACGCTGCCTGGCTTTTCTTTAGTACTGGGATGATGGTCGTCTTTTTGAAGCAGATAGGGATCTCAGATTGTTGTAAAGAGAGGTTGGAGATGTCTGCGAATACCCCTGCCAGCTGATCTGCGCAGGATCCGAGTGCTTGTCTGGGTACCCCTTCCGGACCAGTCACTTTCTGTGAGTTGACCTTTGAGAAAGCTGCTCTGATATCTGCAATGGTAGCCTCATACAGGTTCATCCAAGACTTCCAGGGTGGAGGGCGTGCTGTCACTGACCCCTTGCTCAAAACGGGCGTAGAATGCATTGAGCTCATGAGGGAGGGGTGTGTTGGAGCTGGTGAACATTATCAAATAAAATCAGAGAAGTGCACAAATCATTCATTCATTTTTTAAAGGGAGTGGAAAGTTGAGAGGAGGACTGTCAGAAATGTATTCCTCAAATTTTCCAAACAAAATTGTTTAAAAAAAAATCTAGATTTTCTTTTTGGAATCGTGCTATTTGTCAGTAATTCTGGTTATCCTAATTGGGTAAAAAGTCTGACAACACCAGGTTTTAGTCCAACCGATTTATTTGATAGTAAACTCACAAGCTTTTGAGGGGACTCCCTCTTCGTCAGGTGAATGGAGAGTTCTGGCCTCGGACAGAGCATATAAAGCACAGACAGTTTAGAGGTTACTGATTAGGATGCGAATCTTTACACCTAGCCTGCTGTTCAAGTCCTAAGGTGGCTGACAATGTGTGTGGAAGGAGCACTGATCACAGGTTAAAGAGATGTGTATTGTCTCCAGACAGCACAGTGAGTGAGGTTTTGCAAACCCAGGCAAGCCACGGGGGTTACAGATAGTGTGACATGAACCCAAGATCCCTGTTGAGACCGTCCTCGTGTGTGTGGAACTTGGCTATCAGTCTCTGCTCAGCGACTCTGCGCTGTCGTGTGTCGTGAAGGCCACCTTGGAGAATGCTTACCCACATCATATCCTAATTGGGTCAGGGATGAAGCTTTAAGGAGTGCTGATATCAAATGGAAGGAAATTAATTTTGTTTGTTTGGTGGCAGCACATAGCATCTAGCACTATCTCACGTGTTTGTGAAATGGACATTCAGAGTTGTTTGGTGTAAATAGGCATACTAAGTGCTGTTTGAAACATACATAATATTGCAAAGCTTAATGCATTCAGCCCAGTCATTTCTTGTTTGTGTTAATTTTGCTTTTCAGGCATTTAAGCTCTCATGACCTTTGTGCTAATTGCTCTGAAGTATTTTTTGTTCCCGTTACCGATCAAGTTTCCAAAAATAAATATTCCATCGGAGGCATTTGAAAGAATTAAGATGGAAAGAGGCGAACCAAGTTTGATTGCATGGTACTGACACACCCTTATTTACAGACTTAGAGCAACAAGTTTTACTTTAGAAAACGATTGGCAAACATGAAGACTTGTCTTCCCAAAGCAGACTGGGACTAGACCCAAAGGCATCATTAAAATATATGAATGCCTCATTGTCCATAATATTGGACGTCTAATCACAACAGGTCATGCCTTCAGTGGCACTGAATGGAAAAAAGGTATTCCCGGGAATCAGAACTCTTTGTATGCTCATTGGCCACATATCCCAATACTATCTCAAAATCTGTTGTGCCAACCTGCAACAACTATGGGGAATTGTCTTTATTGGGTCATCAGACACTAAGGTGTAAGGTAGTGCCAATTACTGCAACAATCATACATCCATAGAATTGGCAGATTTAGTGATATTGCTGGTAAGTAATCGTTTCTAAACTTAGCTACATGTCCTTACAGGGATACTGCAATGTTGATTTATGAGGGATTTGACATGCATTTACAAAAGTGCCTACCCTTCTCAGATCAATCTCCAGTTCAGTATCCACGAAACCTGAAATAAACGCAAAATACTGCAGATGCTGGAAATCTGAAATACGAAGAGAAAATGCTGAAAAAACTCAGCAGATCTGGCAGCATCAGTAAAGAGGGAAATATTGTTAATTTTTCAAGCCCCATGATTGTTACATGCGGGGAGTCTTGGACACTACCAGTGTCCCAGATGACCACATTTGCAAGAAGTGCTCCCAGCTGCAGAAATTGGAGCTCCGGGTGCTTCTCTACACCAGGCGGTGAGCAAGTCCTAAATTGTACCACCCCTCTCCCAAACCATTAACTTGATTGGAACAGCTCTGAGATGCAAGTGACCTTTTACTGTCACTGATTCTCCATTAGCTCAGAAAAATATTGGCTGCTAATATAAATTTTCAAGATGAGGGAGTACGTGGAGCAGACCGAACTCTTCATGGACCTTACTTTCTTACTTGGCAGTAGAAAAACAATGATTCCAAACTAATGTACTCTTGGAAAAATTGAAGAAGCCAAGATTGTTCTTAGTTTAGTAATGCAGATGACCATAATTTTTGAGGGAGACAAAATGGAAGCTGTAGCAAAGGCAAATGGGGTGTGACTTAGACCTATATGATAATATTTATGCAGTTAGTACTTACTCTATTGATAGTTTACTTACTCTACCATTCCCACTTATTTAGTTGTGAATTATGTGCACATTAAATCTACTAAGATTAATTTTCAGGAATAGATGCAGGCAGATGTGATTCTGTTCTTATAAAAAAACGAATACTTCTCCACTCCCATTCTAAATGCTATCCTGTAAAATAGATAGAATATATTCACACTGGTTTAACATGTAAAATTCAGTGGATGAGCTCATAATTCTACGGAGATTTTGGAATCCGGACAAAAAAAATCCTCAGGAAAAAATTCTCCTTTTCCTTTCTCCACAGATGCTCTGCAGTGAATTCTTGACCATCACAGATCAACAGTCCACCAAAAAGAGTAAAAACCTTTTGAGTATCTAATGAGCTTCAATAATCAGTTAACCTTTGCTTCCTTTACAAGGCAAACACAGTAAGAAGTCTCACAACACCAGGTTAAAGTCCAGCGGGTTTATTTGGTAGCACAAGCCATTAGCTTTCGGAGCACTGCTCCTTCATCAGGTGAGTGGGATTTCAGTTCACAAACAGGGCATATAATGACACAAACTCAATTTACAAAATAATGGTTGTATTGCAAGTCTTTACAGGTAATCAAGTCTTAAAGGTACAGACAATGTGAGTGAAAAGAGGGTTAAGCACAGGTTGAAGAGATGCATATTGTCTTCAGCCACAACAGTTACTGAGATTTTGAAAGCCCAGGCAAGTCGTGGGGGTTTCAGATAGTGTGACATGAATCCAAGATCCTGGTTGAGGCCATCTTCATGTGTGCGGAACTTGCTTATCAGTTTCTGCTCAGCAATTCTGCGTTGTCGTATGTCGTGAAGGCCGCCTTGAAGAACACTTACCTGAAGATCAGAGGCCGAATGCCCGTGACCGCTGAAGTGTTTGCCAACAGGAAGAGAATACTGTTGCCTGGTGATTGTCAAGTGGTGTTCATTCATCATTGTCGTAGCGTATGCATGGTCTCTCCAATGTACCATGCCTCGGGACGTCCTTTCCTGCAGCGTATCAGGTAGACAACGTTGGCCAAGTTGCAAGTGTATGTGCCATCCACTCACATTGTCTGTACCTTTAAAACTTGATTACCTGTTAAGACTCGCATTATAACCATTATTTTGTAAATTGAGTTTGTGGCTTTATATGCCCTGTCTGTGAACTGAAATCCCAACCTGGTGTTGTGAGACTTCTTACTGTGTTTCCCCCAGTCCAATGTTGGCACCTCCACATCATGTTTACAAGGCAAGGCATTTTTACACATGCACATTCAGCAGCGAGCACTTTACAGCACCTTTAATATCAAAAAATATCCTGGGAATGGAATGGAATACACTCAGTTGCCTGGATGAGTGCAGCTCCAAAAACACTCAAGAATCGTGACACTATCCAGGCCAAAGCAGTTTGCTTGACTGCTACCCCTTCCACAAAGATTCAATCTGTTCACAATGGCTGAACAGTGGCAGAAGTGTATGCCATTCACAAGATGCACTGCAGGAACTCGCCAAAGTTCCTTCTCAGCACCTTCCAAACCCATGATCACTATTATTTAGAAGGACAAGAGCAGCTGATACCTGAGAAAACCACCAGGTTCCCCTTCAAGTCATTCACCATCCTGACTTGAAATAAGATGCCGTTCTTTCAATGTTGCTAGGTCAAAATCCTGGAATTTCCTCCTTAACAGCACTGTGAGTGTACCTTTATAGAATCATAGAATCCTACAGTGCAGAAGAAGGCCATTTGGCCCATTGAGTCTGCTCTCATCACAATCTAACCTAGCCCCTATCCCCATGACCTCATGTATTTACCCTAGCTAGGGGCAATTTACCTTGACAGAAAAGGGCGATTTAGCACGGCCAATCAACCTAACTCACATCTTTGGACTGTGGGCAGAAACTAGGGCACCCGGAGGAAACCCACGCAGACACGGGGAGAATGTGCAAACTCCACAGAGACAGACACAGGCCTACTCTTCTGGACTACAGTGGTTCAAGAAGCTGGCTCACCAACATCTTCTGAAGGACAACTAGGGATGGGCAATAAATGCTGGCCTAGCCAGCAGTGCCCATATTCCATAAATGAATAAAAGAGAGGAGAGAGTGGGAAAAGAACAAGGGAAGGTCTGTGATAGGGCAGAATGTGGAAGACATTAAATCACAAAAGATTTGAAGGGAAGGGTTAAACAAAGTAGTAATGAGACAAGTAAAGAAATAAAAGGTGAGTGCAGAGTTAGACCTCAGATTTGAGGTTTTTTCCAGCATCTGAAGTGTTTAAAAGCAAAATACAGATCCTGGAGATTCAAAATAAATACAGAAATTTCTGAAAAAGCTCAGTAGCATCTGTGGAGATAGAGTTGACATTTCAAGTCCAATATGACCCTTATTCGAAAGTGAAGAGGAAGAAATGTGATGGATTTTATGTTTATGAAGGGCTAGATGGCCTACTCCTGCTCCTATTTCTTATGTTCTTATTTCTAAAAATGGGCAAGGGGCAGCCAGAGAAAAAAAGACCAGGGACAGGTTAGAGGACAGGGAGGTTATAGAATCCCTACAGTGCAGGAAGTCATTTGGCCCATCGCATCTGCATCAACTCTCTTATCCAGGTCCCAAACCATAACCCGACGTATATATCCTGCTAATATCCCTAATCTACATGTCTTAGGACACTAAGGGACAACTTTCCATGGCCTATCCATCTAACCTGTACATCTTTGGACTGTGGGAGGAAACTGGAGCACCCAGATGAAACCCATGCAGACACGAGGAGAATGTGCAAACTTTGCGCAGTCACCCGAGGCTGGAATCAAATCCAGGTACCTGGCAGTGAGAGGCAGCAATGCTAACCACTGTGCCACCGTGCTGCCAAGGTTGAATGACAAAAATGTCATGGGACACCAGGCAAAAGGAGTGGTGATGATAATATTAAAGACATGAAGCATTGGTCAAGAGTAGGTGTTAACAGCAGAATAAAGATCAGCATCATCTGAAAGCAAAAACATGAGAACAGATCTAGACTGGTGCTTTGTGTGTGTGTGTATGTTGGGGGTTGGGGGGGAATCCAAAATGAAGGACAGAGTTCATGGTCTGAAGTTGTTGAACACAATGTGAGCCAAATTTGAGCATGAGAGCAAGATGGTGAGTTGAAATGACAGATGACCAGAAGGTCAGGGTCATTCTTGCAGACTGAGCGAAGGTGTTCCACAAAGTGCTCACACTGTCTGCATTGGTCTCCTCAATATAGAACTCTGTAGAACTCCTCAATATAGAGGAGACCACTACAGAGTCCATGCTGTTTTGATGAACCAGATGTTTGTTTTCTCTCAAGTTGAACTGAGCATACTGATGTTTTCGGTATATGAAGTAGACCTATTGAACAAAGCAGCTACCGTTAATTACAAAGTGCATTCTGAGTACCCCGAATATGATTCATTGCACCACAGAAATTTTTAGAATTGAGTACTGTGGTCTTGCATACTGAAAGCTATCTTTCTGTGGCAACTAAAAACCTCAACGGTTCAAAAATCTTGAGACTCGTTGTCAACAACATTTTTAACTTGTATTTTACATTTACAGCTTAAAATTGAAAATTTGTGATTCAATTTGTTGGTCATTGTTGTCCCATTTAACAAACCATGCTTGCATGAAGTAAGCCTCTAATCTTAGTGGTCTTAAGCATGTTTTTTTATGTTGCAAGTTTTCAACTGTATTGCCTTATGCTGTGAATGATACATGTGACACATAGCTGCTCTGACCCTAGATGGAAAAGAATATGTGATGACAAATCTGCATCAACCATTGGCATTGTCAACTTAGTTGTCATTTATTCCTACAAGTTTATTTATTGTAAATTTAGGTAGTAGTCTAGTTAATAGAGACATGGCAGGGCATTTCGGTTCCATTAATGTACATCCTGTGCCCTGTGGATGTTCCTTTTGTCTTGGCCAACTATACATACAGGAACTGTCATCAGTTAGAAGAGTTTAAAAGTTGACCAGCAGTTTTGACACCTTTACAGTGGCTGGAATTCTCTGGAATTGCTCGCCCCACTAAGGCTGCTAGTGAAAGCAGAGAGTTTGACAGCTAAATCTCCATTCACAGCAGTAGGACCAGAGAATCCTAGCTGCAGGCGAGGTCAGAAAATTCCATCTGGTGTATCCATGAGGCTGGAAACTACATGGATAGCACATTTCTAGAAATGGTCAACCCATAGCTTAAGAATGTGCAGGCAAAGAAGGAATGAATGAATAACTGTCGGACAGATCAGGAGCACCAGGCCTCACTCTCGAACCAAAATTTAGTTTTGAACACTAATGAACGTGCTGGTTCGTGTGGTGGGAGGTGGGGGGAAGGGCCCACCCTTCCAGATCCAAGTCTTAAGTTAGGATCTGTGACTCAGCTGTACAGAAAGCGAGAAGAAAAGTTGGAAAAGTAATAATAGTGATAGAGGGTCATGAATCTTTGGAACTCTCTTTCCCAGAGGCAGTGGAGATTGACAAGAGAGTCAAAGGTTATTGGGTAGATGGGAATGTGGAGTTGAGGCTGTCGTGTTGTTGTACTGATATAAGCACCAATCATTCATAAGGGATCCTGTTAACATGTTGTAGGTTCATTTTTTTTTCAATAGACGCATGAGAACATTTATTCATAGGCAAAAAGCTTGAAGGCATTAGCAGCAAAGCTGTGCATCTGCTCTGCTCAAAAGCAAGTGCGAAACTAAGACTGGATTGCATGACCAACTTCAATGTTAGTGATGTCATGCTGCTATCCTTTAAAAATGTATTACAACTTTCCCCTACTTTTTAAAGATACTTTCTCCCTTCAAAGGAAATATAAGTATTGAAAATACATGTTCATATTTAGTTACCATTACTTGAGTTTATAGAGCTGATGAATCTATGAGTCTCTAAAATCTGCTGGTATACTGAGATCTTGTAATAGGCAGCTTGCCTGGAGTACCTTTAATCGCTCACAGTGATCTGTGGGGGTTGCCATTCTTGATTGTTGTTTCTGTTGCATTTGGTATCTTGTCCTAGATACAGTAGAACTGCATGATTGTGGCAGAGTTGGAATGGATCTGATTGGTTACACCTCACCTTTGCACTTTTATGTGTAATCTGATCTTGCTACTGAACAAATCCTTGTCAACTTGGCTGGTTGCCATATACCTTCTGTTGGATCCTGGGTGCAAACCTATTGCCCCAACTCTATACTTGGTAAATTCTGTACCTGAATTTTTACCATGCACATTGGTAATATTTATTCTCTTACTGTTTTAAAAGTTGCTCTCTGGTTTCTGAGAGAATAGAATAGGTAAGAGTGGGTAAATTGATACAAATTGGTCTGCCAAACATGAGCTCTATTGGTGATGGAAGAGTTGCACTTAAAAATGTAATGTTGCAATATATACATCTTGCTTGGTCTGTCTACATTTGAGAATTATGGATTTGACTGTGAGAATCATTCATTCACTAGGTCATTAGCTCTAAGGTAATGAAAAGAAGCAGTGTGATTGATATTTCACTTCTCACAGATATCCCTGAATGGCTTACTAATAAATAATGGACAATTATCCGCAATGATCTCTCTAGACACACCAACTAAACTGAAAATACTGTTCAGAGTGTGTGTAACATTTGTTGTTGACGTATTGCGCAATTTCAAATAATCAGGTATTTGATAAAGTAGTTGACAATGAATTGGCAATTATATGTGGACAGTAAAAAAGACAATGCACTTATGAAGTCAGATTCATATCCTATTCCCTGACTGGAAAATTATATTGAGAAGGTGGAGCAAGCAAAGTTCATTACCAAACTTGATTTACCTAAAACATACTTGCAAGGGCCTTTATCAGAAAGGGTGAAGGAAGTTTTGTCTCTTGTGAGACCAAATGGTCTGTAATGGCATTTGGAATGAAGAATGCACCAACAACATACCAAAGAATAACCAACAAGGTCATTTCTAGACAAATAATTGTACAGTATACATAGGTGATCTGATGGTTTTCAGTCAGACTGGAAGGAGCATTTTGGAACATTTAAAGGAATTGTTTGTTTCACTACAGGAGGCAGGCTTCGCTAAAAGTGAATTCACAAAAGCCCAATTCATGTTCTTAGGCTATGCAATTGGACATAGTCAGGTGGCATCATGGAATGTGAAAATGGAAGTTAATGGGGAGTTCCCAATATCGTCAACAAAAAGGGAAGTGCCGAGATTCCTATGCATGAGTGGTTTCTACAGGAAATGCATGGTACATTTTAGAAGTATTGTTGCTCCACTGACTGACCTGCTGAAAAACCACATGAAATTTCAATGGATGTCAATGTCAGGCATTTGACAATCTGAAAACTGTGTTAACCACCTCATCAGTTTTGGTGACACCAAATTGTGGAAATCAATTCAAAGTGGCTATTGGTGTGAGCAATATAGTCGTTGATGCTGTACTGTTACAAGAAAATGATGAAGAGGTAGAAAGACCTATTGGTTATTTTCCAGAAAATTAAATATTTGTCAAAATAAGTATTCAACTCTCGAGAAGGAGACAATGAATTTGCAACATTTTATCATTTATGTTGCCAGCAATTCATGAGAGACAATTGTTTACACTGGCCATAATCTATTAACGTTTCTGGAAAACGTTTAGGTCAGATGCTGGGAAACTAGGATTTTAGCCATGTAGTGTGTACTTAGGATAGAGCTAATGGAGTTTTGTTATGGATGAAGATTTCCTCTGGAGTTTTGATTAGATTAATTGATAGGGTCATGTGATAATGAGGTTACTGGGAAGAGCTAGGTCTGTAGGAGGAAAAATAGCTTATCAGTTCAGGCAGGGGTTTGTTTGAAGCCAGAGTTCTACAAGCTGCTCTGAGACTCATGTTCTCTCTCTAAAAGCTTCAAGACTGTTTGCATTAATTATATCAAATACATTTACGGGTGCTCGCTGTATATAAAGTGGCATTGTAAGTCTGTAAAAGGAATATTGCTTATTTGGAACTGAAACAGTGTGTAGTTAAAAGTTAAAGTTGTTTCCTTTCAATTTTATATATTATTCAACTGTTCATCATTAAGCTGCTTCATTTGTTAGATTTATAGTTCAATTGTATTATTAAATAAAGTTTGTTCTTTTGTAGAAGATCTCTAATTTGTCAGTGCAATTATGCCTGGAGTGAAGCATCCTCTCTTCATATTTAGGCCAAAATAGAAAACCTTGGGGTTCTGGTCTCAGACCTAACGGTAGGAGGTATAAATCTGGCAGGACACAGGATGTTGCACAGATGTCAGTGTTTCCCAGAGTACAGAGAGTAGTAAGACAATTAAGACCTTTGAAATTTGCATGTCCAGACGGACTCAGTGCTGTGCTGTCCTCTGGAGAGAGTACCCTGAAGTAACAAGCAGGACATCCCCTTGATCCTATCTCAGCAGCTATATGTCTGTTTTGCTGGCCATCAGATGAGGGCTCAGTTGTCCACTAACCCCATTTCATGCCTTGTCCTTCCTCTTCCTATCATTTTTGCCTAGTAATTCTTTCTTACAATCCCACCCAACACCTTTTGGAAAGTTGGTATAAAATTTTAAATCATTTTATATCCTTCATAAGTAGTAGAATAATAAGACCAATTTTGAGTGGTGTGCTATCAACATGTTTCAGAAGCCTACCTTGCAGAATCTGACCTGCACATTCAATTTATGAAATGCCAGTTTTGCTGACCGAAACTACTTTTTGAAGACTTGATGCAGAGAATACAGGACCCTTGCTATATCCTTTGTTTGTATTCATCACAGTGTAAACTGCTTCCATTCTGAAATCTGGAAATCCTTTTTCAGCTCTTAGAGCTCAGCTCATCCGAGTAATATGGACTCAATTGAGATCTGAGGGTGTGATTGTTAATTATAGCATTTCAAGTTTTCCTTTTGTATTGCTTATTGCTTTGCTGTTTCCACACCATCTTTGGTGCACAACCTTCAGCAAATTACTTTCTGCTATTGTTTGCTATTTGCTCCTATATTTTGTATTGTGAAATTTCTTTCACAGAGACTCCTTTTCCCATTACATTGTTGCTGACAGCAGCTCCTTCATTTGCAGCAAGCAGAGGGTTCAGTAAGGGAGTTCCACTGGGTATCCCAATGAAGCATTTGGAACAGGAGGGGTTTGTGCAGAGGGAACAAAGGTGCATATAATTCCTGTTCCACTGTCTAGTGACCATTCGGCCTTGTATCAAGAAACAATTCTTCAATCTAATTAATGCTGTCTTGGTATATCTGAGAGAACTTGTCTGCACTGTCTGCACAGTTCAGAAGAGAGGCTGGCAAATAGTTATGCTTGAAACCTCCAAACTGGATCGATCATGGAGACTGTTTACCAGCACATTACATTTTCATTTGATTAGATTTTTCCATGTGTGACAATCTTCAGTATATCAAAACCATGTTTGCTACAGAAAACACTTTGATCACTTTTACACTTTAATCAATATTATACAGTTAATATGAGACCACAGGAACAGAATAATATAAATTTATGTGTGTTATCCTAACAGCAGCCATGATGTCTTCATTTTGCAGCAGTTCATTGTGCTACTATTTTGTGTGTGTGTGTGTGTGTGTGTGTGTGTGTGTGTGTGTGTGTGTGTGTGTGCGTGAGTGTGTGTGCATGTATGCATACATATGTATCCATGCATGCTCAGTGTTAATTAAAAGGGGGGGAAGATTATTAGAAAGCAGTTGCCTATCTAAGAGATGATAGATTAAAACTGTCAGGTTGACACATTTGTGGGAGGCTACGGTGGCTTGAGTTATAAGTGAATAAGTTGGATCTGAAATTTGCATTGTGAGAGAAATGGGAAACTTGGGTTTTCAGCTGTTTAATTTCAAAAGGGAGTTCAGAGATAACAAGGAATATTTGCATCTTACAGGAGTTTTTTTAAATTCATTTGTGGGACATGGGCATCTTGAATCACTGCAGTCCATGTTCTGTGGGTTGATACCCCAATGTCACTGGGGGAGCAGTTCCAGGATGTTGACCCAGCAACTGCGAAGGAATGGCGACTTCCATGAGTAAACGGGAAGGTACTGACCCAAAGATAGATTGATCCAAAATGGGAAACGTAAAGTGTTTTATATTTGAAGAAGTTGAGTTCAAAGAGGTGTTTGAAGACAGTGGAACCCGGGAGGAAAGGGGGAAAATATATTTAAGGAAGTGTGTTTCGCTGGGTTGGTGTGCCTGTTGGAATAAAGCTCTGAAGACCATCCCCTTTGTGCTTCTTCTGGGAAGCTCCATTGTGTAAAGTTTTGAATTGGAGGGAGCCACTGAGTGTTAAACCAGAGGACTCTTTGTTTTCAAAGAACAGTTTGTTTCTCAACCTCCTTTTGGAATTCCAAATCAGAGTGGAAGTGTTTGACAAGTTGTGTGGTATGCAACAATTCCTTGACCTGAGTAATATTACTGGATTTTTATGGTTAAAAATCTACAAGGGGCTTACTGCTAAGAAGGTGGTATGCTTTTGACCACAGTAGGAAGTCTCACAACACCAGGTTTGCCGGCATCTCTACATCATGCTTTTGACCAAGCAGGGTTTTTTGTGGCTTGTTCTGTAAGACTGTTTGAACTGTGTAATTTTAGTGCTTAAGTTTTATTTCTTCTTAATAAATGTTTTAATTTTTAGCTAGCTTGAGCTTGTGTGGGAGCGAAATCTAATTGTGTAAGCGCGAAAGTCTGAAATCACTTGGCAGATGAAGCTAAAGCAGCTCAAGTTGGCGAGAGGAAAAAGGCATAAGTTGAGATCAGGCAGAGACATGGAGAGAACGGTTTCATTATTTGCTGGAGTGCCGGAGATTTAAAAGAATTGGGGGTGGGGGTAAATCTCATGGGAACCTATAAAATTCTAACAGAACTAGACAGTGTAGATACAGGAAGGATGTTCCTCATGATGGGGATTTCCAGAGCCAAGGATCATAGTCTAAGGTTATGGGTAAACCATTAGGACTGAGATGAGGAGAAATTTCTTAGCCAAAGAGTGGTAAGCCTATGGAATTTGCTACCGCAGAAAGCATTTAAGGCCAAAACATTCTGTTTTCAAAACATATCGCACTTGAAGTGAAGGAGATCAAAGAGTGCAGAGGGAAGGTGGAATCAGGCTATTGAGTTGGATGATTAGCATGATCATAATGAGTGATAGAGCAGGCAAAAAGGGCCAAATGGCTTACACCTGCTTCTGTTTCCTATGATTCTATGTTTCCAATTTTTTCCTCACTTTGCCTGCTTGTGGCTTACTGGTTCTTGGATCTTCTCGTAATTGCTGTTAATATGAAGCCACACACACTTCAAATATAGGGAATCCAACCTTTAAAAGATAAATTCAACACACTGTCTACACTGGAACAGGAACTCGGCTCCCAGTCTAGGATTAACACCTGCATGGTTTCTCCCCCTTCTGATGTCACTGCTGTGCACCTGCCTCCTGCCATCTTCTTTCCAAAACCTCCTATTCTCTTCGCTGCTCCTTCCTGCTGCTTCCTCCCCACTGCCCATTGCAACACTTCGCTTCCTCCCAGGGTCACATGCACTGACACTGCACTTGCGGGAAGTTCACTCTTTGCAGGAAACGCAGCCAATCTGATAATGTTCACACAAGTCATTTGCTTCCTTTGTCATGTGATCTGATCTCTTATGCGCAGGATATCATGTGATTAAACATCTAGGAGCAGATAACCTTGTCCTCCCCCAGTATGTCAAATATTGACGAGCCACTCCGAGTCTTCCATCTACCCATGGCCTTTCAACATTAAAATTTGCAGCACACATAGGGCAGGAATCCAGGGCAAGGGTCTACAGAACATTACTCCCTTCATTCAATTTGACTAGGATTTGCCAGGCTGTACAGCAGCTACCTAAGTGCATTTATGTTAATATGTCATCCATTGGAATCCCTCTCACAAAGTTTCTGAGCTTGGCATCTGTCCCCCCTGACTCCTGGTCTATGTCCTCCTTCAACACTGAATCTGGCTCTCATCTACATGATGGCATTTACATCACAAAGCTGTGCTGCTGACTGCTTTCTTTGAATCAAGATATTAAGTCCCTGTGACAGGTAAATACTATACCTGATCTGTACTGGAGGCCGGCAGCAATGCATTGTTGGCTCAGAGGTGCGGCTGATACTCCTAATGTTGTGTGGAAAGAACCGGTTTCAAAAATATTCAGGTTTTAAGGTCTTACTCCAGGATCATGTGTAGTTTTACAAAGCCTCCCTCATGACTTGCAATCTCCATGTGTCCTTCTTGGACACTTTTAAGCATGATTCTCCTGGCCCGCATTACTGTGGCTGGTGGCCAGCTGGTGAATACATCGTGAATGCCTATAATATAAATATGTGTCTTGTCCAAATCCAGAAGGTGGATTTATATGCTCAGATGGAAGTCCCTGGCTGCTATAGAAGTTTTAGACAAAGTGCTATTGTTAGGAGACTATACAGCTTTAAGAAAGTATTACTGCTCATACCAAAAATAAGGCATATAAATGACAACTTGATATATCACTTTGCAGCAATTCCAATGCTTATCAAGTAAGTTCCAAAATGTCTGCATGACTTACTAGCCAACGTCCAGTAGGTAATTTCAGAGCATTTGAGATGCATTGAATTCATCAATCCATTTATGTAATTTGGAAGGTGGGCATAGTGAATCCAGTATTTTGAATATATACATACACTCAGTACCACATATCCTGTCAGACCACATGATAATGCACTGAAAAGAAATGGGCGAAGAATAGACAAAAGGTGAGCATATGGTAACTCGCACATCTGCGCAGGTAGCATGACCTTCTGCAACATCAACCCTATATTGTGAAACATTATGGCAAAATTAATTTCCAGGGTTCTGGGTAGAAAACTAGCGTGTGGAATTGATCAGGCCTTTCAAAAAGTCAAGCCTCGCATCAGTCCCTGGAATGATCTCCTGTGCTAGATTCTAAGTCCAATCCTCTCATTAGATGCTAAACTAAGCTATTGTCAGCCAGCCTGATGGATGTATAAATGGGGCAATTCTCCCGGGCTACTTGCGCTGCTTTTGTAACGCAGCGGTCCGGGGGCCATTTTGTGGGCTCCCTGCTGGGCGCCACGTCTTCCACAAGTCTCCGGCAGCCAGATTTCCAGCACCATCAGCTCCCCGCCAGAAATTGGTGGGGAGCTGCACAATTTATGCAAATGTGCATTTAAATATCATTAACAGGCCGGCGAGTGAAATCCCCAGCCTGCTAGCATCTCTCCCTCTCCCCCGCCAGGAGTGGTTCATTCCAGCGGCATTTACTGTAGCTCCCCACTTGCAGAGAGCTGGTGGTCTGACCCTGCTGGAAAGATGGGAGAGGGCAATCGAGGCCCCCCTGAGGGTCAGGCGCCAGGGTGGTGACCCCTGGGAATTGCCAGCCAGGGAGCACCAGCCTGAGCCCACTGGCATTGCCCAAGGGGCAAAGTGCTAATGCACAGGGGAAACCTTGGCACTGTTCACTGGGCGTTGGGTAGTGCCAAGGGGGTGGAGTCTAAAGGGGGCGGAGCGTAAAGGGGCAAAGCCTTTGGAGGGAGATCGGTGGGTGTGTGGATCCCACTATCATTCTGCATTCGGGTTGAGTGGCAGAGGGAGGGAGGCCAACAATTGGGCTGGGCATTGGGGTGGTGGGGGTGGGGGTGTTCAGCTTGCTAGAGGGTGCATCGGAGTTGCGGGGTGGGTGGTTGTGGCTGTGGGTGGGGAGGATTGGGAAATCAGGAGTGGGGGAGGAGAAGATCGAGGCGGGCTGGAGGCAGGGAAAAGCTGCCCCGGACACATCTGGGGATGTCAGCGATCAGACCGTGGGGGGAGTGTCACATGGTCAGTGATGCAGGGGTCACAGGACTGGCCCGCATTTGGGAGGCTGGCAGCTTGGGGCTACTGCGCATGTGCTGATCTCAGCATTGACAGATTGGCACATGCGCAGCGTTGTGCTGCCGGCCTCCAGCAGGAATAGACCACACTCCCTGATTTTCAATGGGATTCATGCTGGTGCATGCTGCACTGCACAAGAGTGTGGGAGATTCATTTTGAATCTGCTGCAAAACCAGCGTAATTTACTCCGGTTTTTACGTGAATTCAACCTTTACAATTTGTTTTGGAGAGACTCGCCCCAATCTCTAAAAAAGAATATCGTAAGAGTGAAGTGGTAACCCTAAATAAGTGACAGAACTAATGCTCTTTGGGAGAATATATTGGTGCATGTCTGTGACAATTGGTGTGGAGTTGGTGAATCGTGGTTTGTGCTGCACATTGTGCTGGCTTTTGATAATGTACCCTCAATACTTGTCGTATTAAGATCCATGAGTGTCCTGCTTCTTGGACCTTGTTATAATACATGGGCTTGATATTCTTTTGGTGGATTAGCAATTGGGCCAGATTTCCACTTCTCAGTATGATGAATTGTCTATAAAAAAGCTGCCCTGCACAGACCTGAGTTTAAATTTCAGAACCCGATGATGTTATTAGACCCAATCTACACATCTAAAAATGGGCTGCTCCTACCTTTACTATCTATTTAAAAAAAATTAACATCAGAATCATTATGATTCATCAACAGGTAAAAATCTCGAGTATTTCAATTGCTCACCAACCTGATTTCCACAGGGCGAGTGGGAAAATTTCTGTTTGTCCTTATTATGGTCTTAATTATTTTCATAGTCATCTCCAATGATCTGCATTTTCACACTAAGATCCCTGTGCTCCAATAATTTAATGAAAAATTTAATCTTACATAAATATAGACTTAGGCCAGGATTTTATGGCTTAGCTCTGGTGAGGCTCGTAAAATCCTAGGGTGGGCGTGGTGTTAAAATTCCAGCCTTAGTCTGTTCTCACTCACAGTTGCATTATTCCATGCTTTTCTGCACTGAACTGATCGGTTGTGTGTCTGCTGCTGAAATTCTCCTTTGGTCTTTCACAATCTTTAGCACAATTTGCTGTTGTTCAAATTGGTGGCATTAGCGATTTTTCTTTCTGTTCTTGCCTATTTCTTTCCTCTTGTGGCTTCCTCTTCATTCCATTCATCAGTAACTCTGAAATTTGGTGAGCTGCAATCCAGTCATGCTGCAATTTCTGCACACACCAGAGCTTGCAGAGATGATGAGAGGGCATCATAATTACTGATAGGCACCAATATCATGACAGGTCCATGTCTGCTCTCTACCTGCCCCAAGCAGCCAGAAAAAAGGGTATGTTTGAGTAATCGGTGGATGGAAGATTTGCCGCTACTTTGCTTGGACCCTGTTGCACCCATCTGGAAGCCCATACAGTATTTTAATCTACTGACCTCTAATTCCCTCCATCCTGCCTTGGCTGCATTGTGGAAGTGGGAATTTGGGGCATTGGGATAAGTGAAAGGAAGCATTTGATATGTCGCAAGACAGCTGTAAGAATAGGCAACACTCTTCAATAGGCGCTCAGGAAGTATTCCATCTCCTTACCTTTATGTGTTCAAAGTGGGTCATTTACTGTATGTTGCGAGCATGATGTTGAAATCTAAATCAGTAATCTTACGTTAACTGGCCAGCTCAGCCACCTTTGTTGAAGTAGCACAGGTTTGGAGAAACAATTGCAATACCATTGCATTAAGGTTAAACTATCAACCTTAGTTTATATAATAGCGAGCAATGAATTGCAGGTGAGAATCAATTAGATATTTACTAAGGAAGGAGATGAAAATAATGTAAGAATGACACATAAAGGTCATTTACTCTTGTTCGGCTACCTGTTCTCGATCATTTTTCACATTTTTCTTTTTCAAAACTCATGGCTTTCTATTCAAGAATTGATTTCCTTTTGAAATACTACTTGGACAATGCTTTCCAAGCCCATGACCGCTACCATCCAAAAAGACAAGGGCAGATGATGCATGGGGACACCACCACCTGAAAGTTCCCCTCTAAGCCACTCACCATCCTGATTTGGAAATATATCACCGTTAGGTCGCAATCCTGGAACCCCCTCCCTTTCAGCATACTGGGTACACCTATACCACAGGAATTCCCGCAATTCAAGAAGACAGCTCATCAACACATTCTCAGGGGCAATTAGGAGTGGGCAATAAATGCTGGCCTAGCCAGAATTGCCTATATCAGCACTTCCTGCACTTGATGGTAATCCATCCCATAAGTCAAGATTGAGTTAAATGCAATTTTTTGGTGTTCTTCCCTTATCACCACGTTTTCTGGTCCTGTATACAATATGTCCTGAATCTTTAAGGCATGTTTCAATGTTGGGATCAACACTGAGTACTGGACAAGGGGATGGATCTGAAAAACATGTTATTCAACAAGGTCTCTTAATGTCAAAAACTTGACATGATCTTAACAGCAACAAATGCTGCTCTAGCCAGCGACGCCCACATCCCATGAAGGAATTAAATGATTGGCCTCCACAAACATTTTCACATAAAGATCACATCTGAGGGCCTACACATTTTTAGCAATTTTTTAAAACAATCTTTTTGCTAATACTTTCCTTCTAAGACTGAGTAGCTGGAGCTAAAAATTTATTTCACAGTCATAATAAACAGGTTAAATTCAGAATGAAACTTTGTAAGCACATTGAGATTTTATTGTGTTATCATTTGTTGTATTATTTTGAGCGTAGAGGCAGAAACTATTGAGGCATGGTGGTTTATTCATTTTCCAAATACTGCATGAGTCCTTTAAAAGGAACTAACTTGTTTTTAGCCACTTGCTTTAGTTCTTTGAAACAAAACAATTCTGTTTTTATGTTGCGCTCAATCAAAGGCCAATCAGTTACCAGAACGTGAATATCCTGGACTAGTCGCTATGTCTACTTATTAAACGCTAGGCTGTGCAAAGCACTGTAACCACTGAAATATTCATGAACTGCATCCTATAGAAGTATATTTTTCAGAGAACGGAGTTGCTTCATTTACTTTTGGGATTCCATCCAACCCAGGCAGATGGGGTGAAACTCTTTCAGACAGCTGTTGAAGCCCCAAGTGACATTTGTTTGTGCAGTCTGAAACCGGGCTAGAGCATCTGAATCCACAGCACAACCTGCTTTCCAATTCTGTGCAGTTGACACTGATTTAGCGAGACAGTATGGGAAATGGGGAAAGCCAGGACATGTGCAGTGGGAGCTGCTCTTCTGAGAGTACATTCACACAGTTTAGTAGAGAGGTTAAAAAAGGTTGCTTTCCATTGAACTAGAATCACAACATGCCTGATTTTTGCATTAGCGATCCTCTCACGTGTTTTTTAAGCAATGCTCTGTCTGATTCCTAAATTGGGCACTCCTTGCAAGAAATGGTCAATTAAGGTTACAGCCCTATATTCAAATCCCTTATGCTTCTCTTGATAAACATAAACAGACTCATAAAAATATAGGTTCTGAAATTACACCGCTGTGCTAGTAAACACCCATCAATACACTTCTCTGAAATTCATCACTCTCTCTGCTATCTTTATGGCAGCATTTATCTTCGTGCACAAGAACGCTAATTCTGTTCATTTTTTTTATTTGTGTACAGGATATGGTTGTCACTGGCCAGGTCAGCATATTGCCCATTCCTAATTGCCTTTCAGAAGGTGATGCACAGTTGCTTTCTTGAACCCCTGCAATCCCTGAGGTATACCCACAAGGCTTTTTGAGGGAATTCCAGGGTTTTGACTCAGCGAAAGTGAAGGAACAGCAAAATGTTTCCAAGTCAGGATGGTGAGTGGCTTGGGTTAGGAATATTCAGGTGGTGGTGTTGCCAGATATCTGCTGCCCTGGTTCTTTTAGATGATAGTAGTCATGGGTTTGGAAGATGCTGCCTAAGAAATCTTGGTGAGTTCCTGCAGTCCATCTTGTGCCACTGTTCATCGGTGGCGGAGGAATTGAATATTTATGGAAGGGGTAGCAATCAAACAGGCTGCTTTGTCCTGGATGGTGTCGAGCTTCTAGTGTTTTGTTGGAGCTGCACTTATCCAGGAAAATGAAGAGTATTCCATCACATTCCTGATGTACTTTGTAAACGGTGGACAGGTTTTCAGGGGCCTGGAGATGAGTTACATGCTGTAGGATTTCTGGCCTTTGACCTACTTTGGTAACCACAGTATTTGTATGACAAGTCCAGTTCAGTTTCTGCTGACCCCCCCAGTTGTTAATAGTAGGGGTTCAGTGTTTGAAATGCCAGGAATGTCTATGGGCGATGTTTAGATCCTCTCTTTTTGCCTGGCACTTCTGTACCATGAATACTGCTTGCCACTTGTCACAAGCCTGGATATTGTCCAGGACTTGGTGCATTTGGACATGAACTGTTTCAGTATCTGAGATGTGAATGGCACGAACATTGTGCAGTCATCTGCATAGATCCCCACTTCTGACCTTCTGATGGAAGGAAGGTCATTGATGAAGCAGCTAAAGATGATTGGGAATAGAACACTACTCCTCTTAGGTCGATTGTGGTGGTTGGAGGTCAATCATCTCAGTTCCAAAACATTACTGCAGATGATTGACCTCCAACCACCACAATCGACTTCCTTTATGCTAGGTATGACTCCAACCAGCAGAGAGTTTTCCTGCTAATTGTGGAGCTGTTCGGCAGAATTTGCAGATGCATTTTTGAAACTCTCTTCGCTTTATCCTGCAAGTGTTAACTAATGCTGATTATTGAGATCTGTTTCTGAGTGCTTTCTTCCCTGCTGTGCCATGTCCAAATGGCTTTTCTTCAGGACATTTTCTAGCCAGTTGTGTATTTAATCATACAGGGTAACATCAACCCCAAATCTGTCCTCAACTCCCACATTCACACACATGCAGACAGTGTGGTAGCCCTTTGCACCAGATCATCTGCTTTTTAACTCATTATATATATATAAAGGTGCAGTGTGCCATTTCTTGTGGAGTAGCAGACTGGGAAACATCCACAATGCTGATACTTCATCAGCTCATATCTCCTGGAGCCCATACTTGAATAGAACCCTGCAATGATCATCTTCCATTGCCAAGGAAGTCAGTGTGAAGCCTTTGGATAGCACTCATTTCATCCACAGAGCCTCCCTTGCAGCTGTTGCAAAGTCTTAAGGATCACTGAAAGTACCTCTGCCCCATCTCAGGCATGACAGCAGTTTCACCAAATAGGGAGGAGCTGGATGAGTGATGCCAGGCGCTAGCAACCTCAGTCAGCGCACAGTCAGGCTGACTCCACTGGATTAGACTAAAGTGTAACTTTGCACTAATGTAATGACTGTAATCATTGAGGCGTATACTCTGCCTCACTCTGTTAGCAGCCATGTGTAGAGGCCGTTGGGGCTTTTTGGATATGCAGTATAGCCATTGCTCTTTTATCATTGGATTCTTGTGACCTTTGCTCATTCCTATGTGAGGGACAAATGGTCATTTAAAGACAATCAACGTTTGGCTCCAAGCCACAATGGTTGGTTTCTCACAAAAATGTGCAGCATGAGTTAAGGTGCCCAAATTCTTCAGTTGGTATTTGAATATTCCTAATATATTTCAGCTGAGCCTTGATCTTCATGTCCTGAAGCAGAAATTATCTGGGTACCTCTTCAGTCAGACTAAAAGTGCAGCAAACCCTCAGACCCAGTGTCTCTGTCCACCTCTTCCCCAGTCAATCCCCAATGCGAAGACAGGCTGTAGCTAGATGTTATGTTTAAACTGAATTCTAGAATTAGATGGCAAGATGACCCCTTGTTTATAATCCCACTATGGAACTTCATACGCTGGAAGCTCATCTTAGAAACTTTTGCAAGAACATCCAGAGCCAGTGGATTTTTCCAATAACAGAAAATTGTACTAATGCTCATCCTAAATTCTGATACTCACAAATCTCTGCTGTAGAAGCATGAATTCAGAAAACCTCCTACTTTTAAACGTCTCCACTCAACATATCTTCAGGAAGCCTAGGAGAGACCTTAAGCCCCTGGAGGAGTATGCTTAATTGTAATAAGTCGAGGGTGATTTGATGAGGCTAAAGAACAAAAGGCTTTACTGCTAACGAACAAATAATTGTATTTACAACAGGGTCAGACAGAATAAATTTGTGACTATATCCTGGCTCCAACTGCACATCCTCCCCCAACCAGATATGGACTCTTGCACTCGATTTGTTCAGCTTCCCATATTGATACTTCACAGGATCTGGCTCGACCACATGACCCTTAGGGAACACCTTCTATCACAAGGGGCCTTGTTACCACAATAATATGTCAGTGAAGAGGTTTTGTTGCTAACATCACTTAATCAAGAGGCACAGACTCTTTCAATTGGTCGTAACTCAGTGTCTAACATTGTAACTGTTGAACATTAAACACTCCCTATTTCCAGTCTGTTCTGCTTCCAAAACCAGTTTGATGATATTTTATTATTTCCCGTTGTTTGCGGTGGATAAATATTCCTGTTGCCATAGAAAAATCACACAACTGTTGGAGCTGGGGTGGGCAGTAGGTAAAGCACCTTAAACTGGAGTGCTGCCAATATAACACAGCTGATTTTCTCTGACAAGGAGAAAAATTTCCCTACATTGCTATTGTACTGGGCAGATCAAGGATTTTTAAATAATGGAAGGACATTTTAACAACCAGATTTTTAAAATATATAATGATCATTTGAGCATTATATATTTGGTTATTTGATTATACCATAAGGGGGTCGGTTAGCTCAGTTGGCTGGATGGCTGGTTTGTGATGAGAACAAAGCCAACAGCACGGGTTCAATTCCCATACTGACTGAGGTTATTAATGAAGGCCCGCCTTCTCAATCTTGCCCCTCACCTGAGGTGTGGTGATCCTCAGGTTAAATCACCAACAGTCAGCTCTCTCCTTCAAAGGGGAGCCAATGGTCATCTGGGACTAAAACGACTTTACCTTTACTTATGTACATCTCTGGAATTAATGAATTTTGGCCAAAAAATTTGATGCTTGTGAGCTATCTTTTAGATGTAAAGTGGGCAACTAAGTATCCAACGTGGTGACTGGGGCATTCTTGTGAATTACGCACAAGGGATGGTTTGGCCAAAAAGAAAGAGGCACCACAGCCTTTGTCTGATATAAGCAGCATAGATTCTCCTGTGCAAATAGGGGCCCAATGCCTGTTTTGGCCACTTTTGCAAGGCTGCATTCAGGAAAAATGTGATCTACATGTGGGCAATACTTCAGGGGTGACCCTCCACCGGGCCTGGAGTGGGGTGGTCAACTAAAGGAAGATCCCTTCCACTCAATACCATGCCATGTAGGGAAACCAGATAGGCTGGCCACTTGGAGTCAACTTCTCCTGCCGCCAGTTTAATCCAGGTAACGATGATTTGAGGCCCTTAACTGGGCATCAGTTACCCACTTAAGGATCCCAATTGGTCAAAGAGTAGGCAACCCAAACAATGCCTCCCCCCACTGTCATTAAAAATGCAGTAATGAATGGTGGGCAGGTGGTGGGCACTGTACCAATAGCATGGTTCCCTAATTTACAGATCCATTCACCAGTTTTTCTGTGGGTGGCTCATTTGGTTCAGTCCTTTGACTTGGATGCATTTGTGGCCAATCATACTGCTGACTTACAAACCGTAATTTAGCAAGCTCATTTCATTTATGGTGATTATGGAATCAGAGAACGGAAATTTTCATCCCAACGTGTGAGATTCTAATTCACATTCTATAGTAGAAAGGATGCAGAGCTAACATTGCACACTGAAATACCACTGGGTTGCACCAGTTTTGGGTCATTGATTGATTGAGACATGAACAAAGTTAATTTCAGATTCAACAAGTACCCTTCTCTTCTCCCATCAGAGGGAGTGAAAAAAATGCAAAAGGCGTGCGTAATGTAGAGAGGAAAAAAACACGGGAAGTGTTCAAACAAAATCCCGCAAAGCTGACAGCTCTATTTAAATAGCAACAAAATTTCCTTTGATCACTTTACAAAAAATATTATGATTTCCAGGCTGAATTCATTTCATCCAACCAGACATACCAAGTGCTTTTCCAGTTACCTAAACAAATATACAGGGTGACATGAAAGTCCACCAAGATGTACTATGATTAGTAGCCTAAACCACAAAACATTGCTGATTGCCAAGAATATATAGCCACGAGGAACATTTTAATTCATTCTTGGAATGTGGGTGTCTCTGGCAAGGTCAGCATTTATTCCTCACCCCTAGTTTCCCTGAGAAAACGGTGCCAAACCTTCTTCTTAAATCACTGTAGGCCATGTAGTGGTCTGAAACAGTTGAGTGGCTTGTCAGGCTACTTATAAGTTAACCACAGTGGTGTGGAACTGGAGTCACTGTAGGCCAGACTGGGCAATGATGATGGGTTTTCTTCCCTAAAGGACCTGCGCGAACTCATGGGTTTTCATCTAGACTTTCTGCACCTAACAGCTAGCTATCTATGACTCATGGTGAGAAGTGTGCTTGGGTGTATTTTTGACGAGGACAGAACTAAGTGTGGCTATGATGCTCAGACAATCATTGTCTAAGCTCATATACGAACGATGCTACTTAGTGCGAAGGATCCAAAGGGCCATTAGTATCACCAAGTTGTGCCCCAATATGAAGCACTGGGGTGGCACGTTGGCAAAGTGGTTAGCACTGTTGCTCATAGTGCCAGGGACCTAAGTTCAATTCCCAGCTTCAGTCACTGACTGTGTGGTGTCTGCATATTCTCCCTGTGTCTCCCGTGTCTATGTGGGTTTCCTCCAAGTGTTCCTCATACAATCTGAAAGACGTACTGATGAGGTGCATTGGCCATGCTAAATTCTCCCTTAGTGTACCCAAACAGGTGTGAGTGTGGCAACTGGGAGATTTTCACAGTAACTTCACTGCAGTGTTAATGTAAGCTACTTGTGACACCAATAAATAAACTTCAACTTTAAACTTTTAATGTAATGAGGGAAAAATTCAAACAAAAATCTAAAGCTAGGGTTGTTTCACGATTTAGTCCTTCCACGGCAGAGCTTTAAGTGATGGGTGCACATTATCATGAATTTAGTTGACGGGGCTCACAATCACAACCCACGCAACTTTCCACTCAATAATTTTATTCTGTGTGCCAGATGTGCTGAATCATACATTTCACCATTATGGACATGATATATTCATAAAATATTCAGGTTCTTTACTAAAAATGAATACACCGCAAGAGAGGAGTAATAATGCCTGCAGGGAATGTAGCTGAATTTGAAATCACCCCAGAATTTCACAGGTTAAGACTGCTTTTTTGCGAGGGCTAAGCAGACATTAGTTTCTATTATTTTTTTCCGAGATAGTTAATGTCTGCGAGTTTCAGTGCCTTGTCTAAAGCAACCTGTCTCAGGTCTACATGAATGCGGTGCTTGTTCTGCTGGCTAAATGTTTTCTCTTACTGTCTGATCCAGGGAACGATGCGTTGTCTCCTGGCAGCCGTGTGGGAAAAGGCTTGACGACAGTCGCGGCTCAAGCGCTGGGACTACCTATTGGCGTTGCCGTGGCAGCATCTCTGATTGATGCCCATGCCGGAGGTTTAGGTACTGTGGGGAAAAGGGAATGGGAGCAAAACAACCAATTATTTTATATAAATGGATTTTTCTTTGATCATTTCCTTGGCATGTTTTTTCGAATCTTAGGAGGATGTCTTTTCAAATTATTTTTATTTGTTCCTTTTTAACTATATGAGCCAATTTAATGTCAGAATGTAGAAAGAAATAAGCTGCAAATGAAGGACTTTTGACATAATATCAGAAAATGCTGGGGCTACACAACAGCCCTTTAACATCTAGATAAAATAGGATTGGTTTCTGAGATTTATCAGAAATGAAGGGTTGCAGAAGGATCTGCACTGGAAACATTTACCCGTGCCCCTGCTTAATATCTATTGGCTAGTGTTGGAAATGCATTGTGAGTGCATATTTCTGAAGACAGTATTCTTCTTAGCTGGTATACCATCTATGGTTGGATAGCATGCAGGCACACACTGTTTAGTCTCACACAATAGGATCGGTGATAAAGTAATGAAGGGAAACCAAAATATATGCTTCTGTACATCAGCATAGGCTAGTGGAGGAGAAAGGAGAGACAATTCAATCTCTTTTTTTTCTCATCTCTCTGTCTCAGAAAGTTCGCAGACTCCCTGCAGTGCAGAAAGAGGCCATTTGGCCCATTGAGCCTGTGCCAACGCTTCAAGGGAGCATCTTGCCCAGGCCCTATACCTGTAACCCCATGTATTTACCCACCTAACCTACTTTTGGGACACTAAGGGACAATTTAGCATGGCTAATCCGCCTAACTTGCGCACCTTTGGGAGGAAACCAGAGCATCCGGAGGAAATTCATGCAGACACAGTGACAACGTGCAGACTCTGCACAGGCTGGAATCGAACTCAGGTCCCTGGTGCTGTGAGGCAGTAGCTCTGCTCGTGTTCATTCCAGTTCTAAGAAGCAAAGTTGCTCTTATTTTTACAACTGGTACCAAATATCTTTGCACTTTTTAAAGTCACGGGGAGGGGGCGATTCTCCCAGGCAGAGGCCGTTTTGCGAGTTCCCTGCTGAATGCCATGGCCCCTGTGAGTCTCAATCGGATTTCCAGCGCCATCAGCTTTATGCCGAGCTCTGGTGCGGAGCTGTATAAATTTCTGCCAAACAGCATTTACATATACTTGTAATGAGCACTTCATTCTCGGGCGTCAGTCGGGGCCAGGACAGAAATCTCTGCATCTGCTAGAGATTCCCACCTGGGCCTGGAGTGGTTCACTCCAGCGGGGTTTACAATAACTCGCCACTAATGGAGAGCTGGTGGCTCAGTCCCACTGGAGTGAAGGAGGGCCATCGAGGCCTCCCAGAGGGTCAGGGGTAAGGGGGTGGTGCCCACTGGGCATCGTTAACTTGGCAGTATCAGCCTGTGCCCCAGCACTGCCCAAGGGGCAAAGTGGCAGTGCCCTTCGGGCATTGGACAGGGCTTGATGGGGGAATTGGTGGGGCTTTGGGGGGTCCCTCTGCCACTTTGCACTCGGGCTCAGTGAAAGGAGGAGAGAGGCCAGTGATTAGGGGTGGGCATGCGGGTGGGTTTAGCAGTTTGCTATAGAGGTGTACAGCATCCAATGCTGAGCCATGTTTCCCACTGCACAATGCCAGGAGTGTACTTAGCATATTTTGAATATCATTAAAACTCATTAAAAGGGTTCCTCATGGGGATCCTCGCCCCACCCTCACTGACATCTTACACAATACTACACGAGCGCCCTGAACCTGATGAACCATACCGTCCTGCCCTCAGGACTCGAGATTCATTCACCTCATTCACGTAGTGCTCCCAACACTGAGGATTCTTCATTAGGCTTAGCTGCTAACAGTACTTCACCCTCCGGAGGTGGTGCAGCAGTATTAAAGGCAGACGGGGGGTTCGGGGGGGTGGTTTTGAGTAAGTTGCAGGACAAGGCCCTAACTTAGGGAATGGGCTTTGGTGCGGTGGTGGGCAAGGGGGTCGTGCCAGAGTGGGGGGAATGGGTGGCTTTGAGTCAGCTCAGGGACTGGGCATTCAAGATTCAGGCTGCAGCAGTACAAGGGGCTACAGGGTGAGGCTTGTACTGGGGGAAAGGGAAGATTCTTACATGAAAGGGAGCTGTGGGGATGGTGCAGGGTGGGGTTTGCTACATCACATTGTATCAGATGCTTCAAGCTGGAGAGGGTCAAGGTCCAGCTGGGTCACAGTGGGTTTGAAGTTTTCAGTGCAAGGATTGAAAGCTCATGGAGTGAGGGAAACTGCAACATCCTGCTCCTTTGGGAGGGATTTGCATACTGGTACAGGAACGGGACAAACAAGTTGACATTGAGACCTCAGCACTGCCATCTTGCAATATGAAGTGAGTGGGCAGCAAACAAACTCAGCTGGTGAGTTCCCTGAGGCCTCTTGGATGATTCATGCACTGCACGGGGTGGGGTGGGGGGGGGGGGTGGGGTTGGGGGGTGGTCAGCTCAGGCAGACTATGAACCTTTTATTCAGGAAATCAGGAAAGGTACAAATGAAGGACACTCATGCGAGCTTAATATCAATAAATGGAAATAACCAGTTACCTTGTATTCATTCCTCTTTGGCAATGACTCGCTAACAAGTGTGATTGTCTACCTAAGAAATCTGTGTCACCAATCATGGGTTCTGTGCGGATGTTCCATGTGTGGGAGGATTTCTCCATTGATCCTGATGGAGGGAGAGACCAGATCCTGCCCCATGACGAGTTGGTAAAGGATTTGAGTCTTCTTGAGATTGAGCTGAGACTGATTCTTAGGTATGCTTCAGCGAAGGTGTCAAGCATGGCTTGGAGATTTTCTTCTGAGAGTGCGGAGATAGTGATGTCATCCATCTATTGAACTCCCACAAGCAATGTCAGTGTCATTTTCTTCTTGGGTTTCAGCTGGTTGAGGTCAAAATATTTTCCATCCATCCTGTCAATAATGGATTATTACTTTTTCCACTTCTATTCATATTACTTCATGCCAAGTTTAAAATTAAAGGAACATTGAGGATTTCTAAAGTGAACCCTTAAAAATACAATGCAGTATTACAATGCAGGAGTTGGTGGATGTTGTAGTTCTCTGGACAGCTGGCCTTTGACAGAGTCTTCCATAGCACTTCGCCATTGCGCTTCCCGATTGACTGAATCGAAAGCCTTGGGCCAATCGATGAAAGCTATCTAGAGTGGTCAATGCTGTGGTCAAGCTTGTTCTGCATAACAACAAATGGAGAGAGTGTGGGCAAGACACACGCTGAGGCAGACGATAAGGATGCCAGGCATGGAGCAATGTACAGGATGAGGATGCAAATTTGAAAGGATGTGAGGCTGATGGAGATGTGAAAATGTATGTGAGAGCCAGCAGTGATGAGTTGGTAGTGTGTGAGATCAATGTGAATGTGTGATGTGCTGGTGAGTCGACGAGGTATGAGTAATGACATGATGGACTTACCCTAATGGCACAACTGAGATCATTCGCCCTCTTCCTGCATTGGGTGATGGACATTCTGTGTGCAGAGTTGGCACTGATAGGTATTACCACCGCCTCCCAAGCCGGAGTGGTAATGTTCGTGGACCTATGGCCGAAGCAGGAGTAGAGGACGTGACTGTAGACATCAACTTCACCCGATAAGTGGTTCAGTGAGGAGTCACTGAACTAGGAAGCATCATTCTTTGGTTTGGGGGCAATTTCCTTGCTGTACTGCAGTCCTGGTGTGCAAAATTGCAGTTTAAATATGGCACCTGGGACAAGGCAGCGCTGAGGTTTATGGCATGGCAGGCAAATCGGAGGCTGCCTTTCAGCATTCCTGCGTGTTCCTTTGAATTAAGGAATTAATATTTAATGAACTCGGCAACAGATGATTCAGCTCAAAAATCTTCCATCGCAGGGCCGTCAAGAAACTTGCCATTTTGTACCCCCATTGAAGCACTTAGGATGCAAACTGCAAAGTTCTGCTTTTAATATCAATGAAGAATTGCCCTGATGAAGGGATGGGAGGAACTGTAGGTTCTTACTGGATGAAGCAGCAAGAATAGGAGGTAAAATCTTCCTCATTTTGTGAATGGGTATGCACATTTGTGGATTTGTGCATTTGTGTATGTTCCACACCTCGGGACCTTGAACGCTGAACTCTTTTTTTCATTTTTGACATTCATAAGACTCGTATGGCATTCATATGGCACATGCACATAAACCAGTTATCATCATGTGATTTCCCACCAAGCTATAATAATGCAGTCCAATTTCTTCTTAAACCGCTTCATGTATAACCTTTATCAGGTAGCTGATCTGATGACAGTTTTTTTTCCAATAATTGGGAAGTTCTTTATGGTTCTGTACTGTCCCCACTCTGTTCCTGCTACTGGCCTGTGCCAGTTAGCTTGAAACTCTATCTACTCCTTTGCTGATGATTCCACTCTGTTGTTGTCTCATTTATTTTGTTTCTTACACTTATTCAAATGTGTAAAAGTAAAAAAAATGGAAAATTGCAGAGAATATGGAGTGGGCTTCTAAATTATGATAATCCATTTTGTACTGTCACCCAAGATAAATGTATACCCGAACATGTTTCAGTCAAAAATATCTCAGGATGCATGATTGCTGCACCAATATCCAGCAATCTTATGTTCATGGAGCACTGCGTAGCTTCCTTGTATTCCGAAAGAGAGTTCCCCTAGTGGCTCATGCAGTGCCAAGGAAGTGACATCTGCAGCAGCTTGACAACTACAAAGACTTGGACAACTTTTTTCCGAAACTGTGAGAACCTCTACAGCAAAAAGTTTCCAGGTAAAAGGGCTCTTCCAGGTCACCACAAGTAACCCGATAATCCAGACTGCTGTTTGTTCCTTTATAAAACAAGTGAATGATGCCTTTTTTTAAAGGAAACACCTTAATTTCCTCAGAAAAGAAGAAACTAACTGCAGAGGGAACATTCGTCATCTGGCAGGCTTCCCAAATCTTAATTCAGGGTGTTGTAGATGGAACCCATGTGGCTGTCAAAGCTCTATATTTTAAACCCAGGAAGGAGATCCAGTCTGTTAAATGCACAGGGCATCTAAAACCACAGAAAATATTTGTATACATCAATCTGTTATCTGGGGAGTAGCCATGATGCTTTCATTCTGTAGTAATCCATGATGTCTGCATTATTTGACATTTTTGAGAGAATAACCAGATGGCCATTGGCAGACCATTTGTAGGCTTAGTTCATGACCCCAGTTGAAAACCATCCCCCCACCCCCACATGCTGTAGCAAACTGCAGATACAATGATGTCCATTGTTAGCACACCACAGTTATACTGCTGCAAAAACTCTGCTGTTCAGACTATTGTGGGAGAGGAACCGCTCCAATTCTTTCATCACCGTACTTAGTGCCATTTAAACAGTCAATATGCTCTAAGTGCCACATCTGACAACTCAGTAGCCATTCTTAAGTACTTCCCTAATATTGAGGGGACAAGCGTTGGGTAAAAATGTGGCCACACAAAAATATGCTGCTTATTGGTTCCTTTTTTTAAACTGTCCAGAGTGCTGATATCTGAACAAGATGGCCAGTTGGTTCATCACAGTATCGATTGGATATCTATGATGAAGGTAAAATCTGATTTCATTCCTCTCCTAAAAATCATTCCCTACTGTGCAATCTGGAGAGTGGACAGACTGCTGTAAGGTGATGCCTACGTTTCGGATGTTCTCACAATATTTGGCTCATGCTCTTCCATTGATTAGGGAGATTGTTGTTCTCTAATTTCCTATAAAATGAATAAGTTCAGCCATAACCCCATGCCCAACCTGACCCTGACTCCTCCCATTATTCGGGCCACCGTGTTGTACATTTATGTGAACCCCTCCCACTCATGAGACATCCCATACCCAATCATGACCCTGGACTTGCCACTCTATCATATTCCACTACCTCTTCTAACTGTGATTGTTCCTTCTGCTGCTCAGTACACTTAACTCAGCCCCCAAGACCCCATCGTAGACAGCACTGATCCATCTTTCAATACCATCTATCTCCCACCATCTCAGTCCTGAAACCACCACTACCACCATCCACACTCATTCACAGGGCCCCATAAATCCAATATGCAAGGCCCTCCACCCGCATTTCTTATCCTTGCCTTCCCTCCCTGGCCCATCCCTGCCCAGGAGTCTATCCCTGCCCCATGCCTCTTAGACAGCCACCATCAAATCATTGCATCATAGAACAGTGTTCCCAAAGGGAAAACAGTTAGTGGCTACTCACTCCGCCTGCAGCAAGTTGGTTCCTTTGTAAATCTGATAGCAAGTATTGCTTGCTGGCCTTAATTAAGAAGGGGAGTTTAATTCTGGCAAGCTGGCCTTTTAATAAACATGCAGGTGCATGCAAAAGTGCTTCCCAATACTTGCCATTGGGAAACTCAACACGCCTTCAAATTTCCCTGAACTTAACTGCAAAAGTTCATTCCACGGAAGCTGATTATTGGCATTTGTTGAATTCAGTTCCCCTGGCCTGCTTTCCTTCCCATTCCTGCAGCACAAGATTCCACCCTTGGTATCTACTATAGAACAATCATCAAAGAAACTTACTATTAAAGTATAGGCATGTTCTTGGCAAATCAAAAGTTGCAGTTATTGCACAATCTGTTTTACTGCAAAAGGTAACCAGAGGTACTCTGCCCTTTCCTTCATTTTGGATTGGTGTCTGTGGAGTCTCTTAAAGCCTTCTTAGGATGAAAAGATTATATAAGTGAGGGCATGGCACTGTCCCGGATATTTTTTGATGATTTAGCAACGTAATCATTGTAAAATAGCGCACTAACAAAATATGCTTCCTCAGTAATATTTCTGAATGTGTGTTGCAGATTTCTGATTGAGCCACTCCTTTTTTTTCCATTTTGAATTGTTGCATTAGATTTGGTGCACTGCTAGGGGGCGATTCTCCCAAGAAAAATTCTAAGTGTTGAATTCATGGGAAAACTGGAATAATTCACACTGGTTTTTTTCCAGTGGGAGTTCACACTAGAATCTCCCACACTCTGTGCACTGCAGGGGCCACCAGTGTGAATATCATTAAATTTCAGGGTACAGGGCCTATTCACACTGGAGAGGCTAAAATCAGCAGGCCTCTGCACATTTGCAGTGGCACCGATGTGCCAGCCTCTGGTTTGTTGGCCAGCTCAATTGCTGGCCAGCAACAACCCCCCTCCCCATGCCAACCCTGAACTCCCCAACCACTCCTGCCCCCACCCACACCTTGTCCAGGCCTGCCCCAATCTCCAGCCCATCCCCTTCTGCCCCCTGACAGTGGCTAACTGACCCTCCCCCCAGTTCCGAGGCCATGCCCCCAATAGGCTGTATCCCCTTGGCACTGCCCCATGCCTGGTAGGCAATGCCAGGGTGCCCCTGGATATGGGCACTTTGCCCCTTGGGCAGTGCCAGTGGTCACAGGTTGGCATTGCCAGGGTGCCCATGCCCAGGCAGCACCCCCCCCCCACTCCCCACTTTCCAACCCCCTGGGGGCTCCGATAGCCTCCACCACCACCACCTATCCACCACACACACACACACACACACACACACACACACACACACACACACACACACACACACACACACACACACACACCAGCAGGATCCAGCTGCTAGCTCCCTGAAAGTAGGGAGCTACTGTAATACCCACTGGAGTGAAACACTCTAGCAGGGTGGGACATGCTAGCAGGCCCGGAGAAGTCAGTTCTGGGCAAGAAGTGCAAACAGAGCAGAGTCTAATCTCATCATTTATGTAACCCAAGAGGTGCAATGAGGAAAAAAATGAGCCTTGATGTGTCTGCTCCCAGACTAAGCCTTGAGCTCAATATTAGCTTTCTTGTCTCCTGAGTCAGACAGTAAAGGATTTGAACTCCATTCAGCCAGGTAAATGGAAATCGGAATATGGTCTATATAACAGCAAGGTATTTGCCCCCAGATAGTGTGACTACTGGCTCAGGGATAGTGTTCCTGCCGATTAGTCTGAAGGATTGGATTTGAGACCCACTGTATACAACACCACTCACTGCCGTCTCTGAGGTACAGGTAACTCCCCCCACCACAAGTCATAAAATGTCATTTTCCCTTATTTGGAGAAGATAAAAATTGAGGAATGCAATAAAATACCAGCTTAGCTACTTTCCCTAGTAAATGACTCCAGAAGTTCATTCATGAGACATGAGGTACTACCTTCCCCAGCTGCATAATGCAATGGAGATAGGCATTTGATCCCAGACTTCATATGCCAGTAGTTTGAAAATAGAAGACACAGTGACACAAACATGGCTAGTGGTGGGGTGGCACAGTGGCTAGCACTGTTGCCTCACAGTGCCTGACACCCGTGTTTGATTCCTAGCTTGTGTCGCTGTCTGTGTGGAGTCTATATGTTCTCCCCCTGTCTGCATGGGTTTCCCCTGGGTGCTCTGGTTTCTTCCACAGTCACGAAGATGTGCTGGTTAGGTGCATTGGCCATGGTAAATTCTCCCTCAGTGTACTCAAACAGGTGCCCGAGTGTGGCGACTCAGGGATTTTCACAGTAACTTCATTGCAATGTTAATGTAAGCCTGCTTGTAACTAATAAGTAAACTTTAGTAGTGTCTTGTCAAATAATGTATTTTTTGTTAAGCTGCATCTCAGCTGATTTTGACATAGAAAATAAGAAAATGGGAATTTTATATCAAAGGAAGTGTCTACTTGTTCAAGTTTAGCACAAACCATACAGAATTTTGGAGATCGGTTGATGGCGTTAAAGAAGACAAGAGAAACCAAAAGAGAAAAGCATTGACGTTTTGAGTCTAGATGATCCTTTGTCAAAGCTTTTCTCTCCTTACAGATGCTGCCAGATCTGCTGCGATTTTCCAGCATTTTCTGTTTTGGTTTCAGATTCCAGCATCTGCAGTAATTTGCTTTAATTAAAGAAGACAAGGTTTATTTATCTCTCATTTATCATCTCCCAGTGAAAGGAATTGTTTTATTTCTCTGTAACTTCCCTATTTCTGCTATATGTGTTCTTATGAACAAATGTATCTTAGTCATTAAAATATTCTCTTCCTGTTACTGATCAGTTAAATCAATAACTCTTAAGCCTTGAGCAATATCCAGAAAATTCACTTGTTGCAGCACACAATCCCAATAATACAAAAAATACAATATTTATTAAATAGAATAATTAAGCAGGGCATTATGGGTGCAGAACACTTGCTAATTTACAGTATGCTGAGAAATCTGAGTGTTGCTGTCTAAGCTCATTATAGAAGCAGAAGTGTTTGTCATTCTGCAGCTCATTCCCATTTGTGTTTTGTTCCATAAAATAACACTTTAAATTATGAAATGTTAAAAATGATGTGACAAAATGTTATCTGAAACAAAGTCCATCCACTGCACTTGGGATTGTATTGCTCTTTCTGTTCCTAAGTCCTATTATCAAGGTTACTGCCTAAGGTTTGGTTTCAGTCCCAGAGTGATTCACCCTGAGACACATGACTCACAGAGTGTTACTTGTTTGAGGGACTCTCCCTCTGTCTGTGTGCAACTGAGGAACAGAGCTCCCTTTCCCATGTGCATGTCTCAGACAGGATGCAGAAGCACAGAATACCACCACAGATAACTGCTTGCCGGGACTGGTAGTACCATCTGGGATTGCAAAGAATAGAACATTCTTTCAGGGGACTTTCTCTGAAAAAAAACATCAGCTTAATTTACATGCATCATGTTTCAAATAATGACCACCATTTCTTTCCCTACGCCTTCAGACGCATTCTTCTTTTTAAACTATATATTACTGTGACTATAGTGTATCAAATTCATCCTTAAGGCCATAAAAATAATTAGCAAATGGAAGAATTAATAATAGTTTACCATGCAAGAAAAGTGCAACAGATTTCTTTTTATATACTTGAAAATTATTTCCCTTACTTCTAGTGGCATAATGGCACAGTGATTAGCACTGCTGTCTCACAGTGCAAGGGACATGGTTTTGATTCCTGGTTTGGGTCACTGTGTGGACTCTGCACATTCTCCCCTTGTCTGTGTGGGTTTCCTCCGGCTGCTCCAGTTTCCTCCCACAGACATCCTGCTTAGGTGCATTTGCTATGCTAAATTCTGCCTCAGTGTGCCCAAACAGGAGTGTGGTAACTAGGGGATTCTCACAGTAACTTTGTTACAGTGTTAGTGTAAGCCTACTTGTGACTCGAATAAATAAACTTAAACTTCGTGCGCCTTTTGCTGTCCTGCCAGCACCACTGTTGCTTCAAGGCAGTAAAGGCTATGCAGGGAACAGAAGTCAAAATGACACCTGCAATTTGAACACCTAGAGTTTTCATTTGCCATTGTGGGCCTGTGTTTAAGTGCTATTCTCTCATGGTGATTCAGAGAGGGAATGTTTCTGAGATAGGCTGAATGGGCTGGCCTATCTTGTTTCTTTATAGTAAGACACATTGGAGCATTAACAAGCTCCCATATCATAGTGTCTGGAAGTGTTCTTTTCCCTTGTGTTCAAAAATAGATATAAAGCCAATTAAAATCTGGTGTGTTCAAATATCCAACACTATATTTACTAACATTAGTAATGGCTAACTGTAAAATAACTTCCCGGTTTTTGTTAATTAAAATGTAGCAATATTGCACTGATGGCTTATTGAGTTTACCCAGTAATTACAGGGTTGTACCCATTAGGAAGGTCACAGGGTTAATCTGCTAACTGGGATAAATTGAACAATATTAAACTGGCTGGCAGTAGGGATGCCACAACTTGGAATTTGCATGGTAGGATTAGGAAGGCAAGGAATTCACGAAGGGTCTTATTCTTGATTAATTGAGTGTTCCCTGAGGACGTATATATGTGTCATTGTCGAGCATTATGCATATACCACCTAGGCAAAGTGCAGGAAGATAACTGTGGCCAGTTAATCGTCAAGTAGGAGAAAAGTAATGGAGACAGAGTGCAGTGATCATACAATATGGCGACATGGGATTGACATGTTGAAATACTACTTGAATGACAGAAATACAGAGCAGTGATTAATTGCATAGAGTTAGACTCCATTTAAAAAAGTTTCCAACCTACCCCAGCACACTACAGCAGTCTGAGAAGCTGGTCTCTGCACCCCGTCCAGCCTGACTTTCCATTTGTGGCCAATAAGCTCATCAACATTAAGTAACTGACATTCTAAACAAATGATTGGAATTAGGACATACCCTATGGCCGATGTAAGCTCTGCCATATTTCACATCTGGCAGCAGTATAACCAAGCGAAAGGTCTGGGCTGTAATGTTTTTGTTTAGCTAGAATATATTTGTGCATAGTTGGTTTTCCAGTGAGGCTTCTATTGGATGGGTCCGCTTGCTGTGGAATGGTAGAAGTGGGTTGGCAGCTAGCGATCCCATCGTGGGGAGTCCATGTGTGTCATGCATCTGTGCTTCTGCCATTTGTCATAAAGACAGATAATCCTCCCACATCTGCCATATATGAAATTGCACTGCCAGTAATACTGCATACCTCATTACACTGCCTGCCCACAAGCAGGTTCTGAGTCAATGAATGGCCCTCTTTCATCTCAGTGGACTGCAAGATTGAAATCAGGCTTTTTCACTCACCCTGACCCAATGAATAAGATTGAATACATTTAACACATGCCGAATACTTCATAACAAATTATAGAAAATGCTTAATCATTCATATATTAATAGAACTGTCATCAATTTCAAATGGCAAAAAACAAAAGAAATATTTAAGCATTGGACGCTGAGAGAGTGAATGTCCCTCACAGTCAAAGATATGTGCAATCAGCGTGCACCTCAGTTCATTTACCCTTGCTTTCCGTACGTATTACTTCAGTCATATTGGTAGGAAAAAAAAAAGCCACGCGGATGAAAATGAGCAGACTGTGGCACCCCTGCGTTTGGACAATGGTCAGCAGGCTGTTTCATGGACCACATTCAGAACCCAAATGGGCCACAGATTGCCCATCGCTGTTCTTAGTTGATTTAACTGGGAACTACCTGACTATTGATTTTTTTTTGGACTTAGGGAATTCTGCAAAATTACAAATAAACAGAATACACCAAATATCTCATTGACATTGGAATAATTGAAAGAAAGAATATAACACTGCATTGATAGTTTGATAGCAGGAAGAATGTTTCTTTCAGCCTATGGAATGGTACCTTTCACCATCCGAGGGACGCAGAATGTAGTAGCCTCGGTAACATTTTACAACTTAGTGAAACACAGACCAGAATTTTCTGGCTCTAACTGCCTATTATTAGAGTAAATTAGGTAACCGAGAACAGGAAATGGACAATGGTAAGAAAACATGCTGAAAACATGTTTCTATGGCTGTTGGGGCTAAAGGGATCAAGGGATATGGGGGAAGGCCAGATCAGGATATTGAATTTGATGATCAGCTACGATTAGAATGAATGGCGGACCAGGCTCGAAGGGCCAAATGGCCTACTACTCCTATTTTCTATGTTCCTATCTTGTATTCTGATACATTTTCCTGAGTTTGAACAACGTCTCAAATGGCTGGAGGTTTCATTTAATTATTAATTTGTGGGAATTTAGCTACCATTTACCATTATCCACTGTTCTAACCTGCAATGTATCAGAAATAAAAAATACCCATTTGAAATCCACATTCAGGATTGCTAGGGATTGATCAGAGGTTATAGAAAGGATGCCAATACAGCATGTGAATTCTAATAACTTGTTTTAGCAATCATTTTCCTTCATTTTACTTTGACATTTTTCACACTCCTGATGGAGACTTGGGAGCTTTAGTGTCAATTATATCTATTTAAAAATGTGTCCAACTGCATTACTGAGACCAATGGGTTTTCCATTAGGAATTGCCCTTGCTGAGATGTTTGGACAAAGATGACAGCCTATGTAGATTTAGAGTCTTATCACATTTTTTCTAAGCGACAGGTTCAGACTGAAAACCAATGTGAAGCTGCCCACCTGAATAGCCCAGTTTTCCCTCCAGATCTTGGGCAGAGTCTATACCGTCAGTCTGTTGGGGCGGGGCCAGGTAGAGCACAGGGGGTAATCGGGGTGAGGTGGCTGGCCTGATGTCCGTGGGACAGGTTAGCATGTCTATGGGGGGTGGTGACAGAAGATCTTCCAGTACACTGGGAGATTGGGACACCTGTGCAGTGGTGCTCTTAGAGCTCAGCTGCCGGTTTCACTGGCGAGCTCAGGCTGCAATCCCCCACCGCTGCTGGCACAAATGGCATCCTGGCACTTTTTTTGCGCTAAGTACCATAAGACTGCATTTTCAAACTTGCCCAATAAACAGGTCCAAAACTCTCCCATTTTTTGCTCATTCAACACTGAGAATTTTTTTTATAAGACCGCGCCCACAATGTTTTAGCCTCAACTACTTTCTGTGGTAATGAATTCCACAGGCTGACCATTCTGTGTGTGAAGAGATTTCTCCTCATCTCTGCCCTAAACAGTCAGACTGTCACCCCTTGATTTTGGACACTCCCACCATCAGGAACATCTTTCTTGCATCTACACTGTCAGTCCTGTTAGACTTGTTTATGCTTCTATGATATCTCTCCTCATTCTTCAGTGAATGCAATCCTAACTGATTCAATCTCTCCTCGTATGTCAGTCCTGCCACCCCAAGAATCAGTCTGCTAAACCTTCTCTGCACTCCCCCTAGAGCAAGAAAATCCTTCCTCAGATAAGGAGGCCAAACTGCACACATTATTCCAGTTGTGGCCTCACCAAAGCCCAACACAACTTTATCAAGTTTCTGTATGTGAATCCTCTTCCTATGCAGGCCAACATACCATTTACCTTTTTTACTGCCTATTGGACCTGCATGCTTACCTTCAGTGACTGGTGTGTGAGGATACCCAGGTCTCATTCCACATTCCCCTCTCCTAATTTATGACCATTCAGATAGTAACCTCCCTTCCAGTTTATGCTAAGTTGATAGCCTCACATTTATCCAAATTATACTGCATCTCCCATGCATTTATCAACCCATTCAACTTGTCCAAATCACACTGAATAATCTCTGGATCCTCCTCACAGCTCATCTTCCCAACCAGCTTTGTTCCATCTGGAAATTTGGAGAAATTACATTTAGTTCCCTCATCTAACTCATTAATGTATATAGTAAATAGCTGGAATTCCAGCACTAATCCCTGTGGCACCTCAATAGTCATTCGCTGCCATTTGGAAAAATGCCTGTTTATTCCTAATTTTAGTTTCCTGCCTCAACCAGTTTTCTATCCATCTCAGTACATTACCCCCAATCCTATGTGCTTTACATAGCAGTACTATGCAGTAGAAGGTTAAGGCGGTTGCAGATTCCCAGGTAGCATGTGTTTCCTTCAGCCTTGAACAATCTGTGTTCCATGTCTACATCAATTACCAGAGGTTGCAGCCCCTTTTTGGCTTTTTAAAGGGGCTGCTGCTCAATCTTTGGTTGCACTTCAGCCCCACACTCCTAATCTTTGGTGTAGAGATGGGTGAGGAGGGAGGAGGTCCTTCTTGTGAGCCTGTTCTTGGGCCTGGCCCAGGTAGCTATTGACTGATCTAGGCATGGGCAGTTAAGGGGATCATCCAATCTGACTGTCTGTCCCTCTTTCCCAGAGCTAGCCGAAGGCTGGAAATCCTACTGCAAGTAACTCACTTTCTGACTCCCTAACCCTGTCTACAATTTACAAGGCGCGTCAGGAGTGTGGTAGAATTCTCTCCACTTGTCTGGATGGGTGCAGCTTCACAATTCTCAAGAAGCTTGATACCATTCAAGACAAAACATCCTGCTTGATTGTTTCCCCTCCCACAAACATTCAATCCCTCTACCACCAACAGTGGCAGCCAGGTGTAGCATCTACATGATGCAGTGCAGCAACTTACCAAAGCAACATCTTCCAATCCACGACCATGACCATCTAGAAGGACAAGAGCAGCAAATACCTGAGATCAACACCATCTGGAGTTTCCTCACCGAGTCACTCAGCATCCTGACTTGGAAATATATCACCATCCCTTTACTGCTACTGCGTCAGTATCCTGTAATTTCCTCCCTAACAGCACTGTGAGTGTACCTACACCTCAGGGACTCCAGCAATTCAAGAAGGCAGCTCACCACCACCTTCTGAAAGGCACCTAGGGATGGGCAATAAATTCTGGTCTAGTCAGCAACACTATATCCCATAATAATTTTTGTTTTTAATTGCTTTTTATTAATTGCATCAGGGCTCCCATGACCAGCTGAGGCAGGCTGCATCTGACATTCCAGCCAGTGGATGGGCCATTGTCACCCCATAAAACCGTGATGGTCATGGCAAGACGCAGAAAAAATTACAAATGCTGCATAGTGACACTAAAGTGTTTGTATTAGGAACCTAAGCATTAGAAGCTCAAACTCAAAATCAAATTAGTTGCAAAATGTTCAGTGTAATTCCTTATTCTGGGATACCCAAATAAAATCTTACCTACAGTAAAGAGAAACCATTTTAATGTTGACACTGTGCAGACACAAATTACCTGACACTATTGACAGTAGCGTTCACTGCTTATGTTTGTGGTAAAATGCCATACAGTTCTTCTGTACGTAACTCTGGAGGATTGGTAAAGGAATAAATAACAAGAGTTACCCAGAGTGAGCTTAGCAGGTTTGGATAATTAATTTGGATGATTTATCTGTTTCTCAAGAAAGGTGTTTGTTTCCTCCATAGGTGTAATTGGGGCTGATGTAAAAGGTTCCAACTTGCCTTGTGAGAGCATGCCAATTTCATCAAGATTTGCTCTCATCTGTGGAACAAGCTCCTGCCACATGGCGGTAAGCATTCTCAACAGTGTTTCAACCAGGTAGCAATTCTGGCACAAACTCAGGAACGTCATGTTCAAATTTTATGAATTATTTCAATCTCTTGGTCACATCTAACGATTAACCTGTTGTGAAGGCTACAACAGGATAAGGGTGCTTATACAGCACTACATCATTCAGATAGTTTAACAAACAGTCTCAAGTGATAGGTTAATTAACTTATTGTTAAAACCAGAGCTATAAAAATGATGTTCTTTAGACTAAACTATGTGATTAGAATGATTAAGTAGTTTGGTGATACAGTGCGTAAATTGTTAAAGCTGTATTGAAGCAGCAAAGGAAACAACAATGGCCTGCATTTCAACATTTTAAGAAAATACATTTCTTAAAGGCACAATATCATCACTGTAATTAGGATTTATCTTGTAATTATACTGAAATGGACAAGCCATCACTTTTTTGGCTTGTTTGTGAGTACCAAGCAAGTATAGGATGTCATACTGATTAGTGCTTTGGACTGGTGAGTCAGACAATAAGATTACATTTTTGCAAAAGTAAAGGTACATCATTAGATCTTGGAAAGCAACTTTCAGATTTTCATGTGTAACCATTCATCTGCATTCCTTTTAATTTGCAGTTTGTAATGATGAATGACATCTATTATTTTAATCATAGATGGTGGGCCATTATTTATTCTTATTAAAATCTATTAATTGTCAAATGTAAAAGATTATTGACTGAACTATACATTTTAGCTGACATTATTTGTGTGATATGTTCAGGTTTGCAAAATGCTGCAATTCAAGGTGGTCATGTTTTGCTTCAAAGTGCCCCAAGGCTGCAATGATAAATATTTGGAATTAATTCCTGCAGTGAGAAACCTGTCTGATCAAGCTGATATTCAAACTGCTTTGATCAGCTTTAGGTGTACCTCGCTCCAGTGCACCACCTTTACAATAACAATAACACCCTTGTAAGATGATCTACAGGGATGAATGATTCTCTGTTTGAGTTGAATAACCTACCCTTGGTGTAATAATATAAATAAATTTCTGCACTAGCTGAAATAACAGGGATTCAAAATATGATGGCCAGAATTCTCTGGCCCTTCATGCCCCATCATCGCTGCCAGTGAGAATGGAGAATTTGGCGCTCTGCCAAATCTTCATTCGCTACAGCAGGACCAGAGAATCCCAGCTGCGGGCAAGGCCAGCGAATCTGGCCCAATAAAGCAATAATTGAGGAGCACTGATGCTGGAATTTTATGAATGATATTTTTGAGCACATCTTGTCAGAACTCAATAAATCTTGATGTTTTTTATTTGAGGGATATGCATGACTCATCACGTGCGTGAGGGGAAACTCAGTTTTTCATACATGATAATCATATGCAAATTATGTGACCACAGTAAATAGCAGTGCTTGCTTTGTGCTACTGAATCGTAACACTTAGGTGGAATATTCCTGCCCTCTGTGAAATGTTTTCTGGTGGTAGAGGGTGTTCGCCATTGTCTTCCTGTGGGATCTTCCAGTCCTGCCAACATCTGCAGAGTCTTGCGTGCCTTGCCTGTCCTGGTTCTGGGGAACCCATCGCTGGGGTATCCAGTGCCCGCACAGGAGATTCCACCAGCTAAAAGGGGCAGAAATCCAACCTTAGTTTGCATTTATGCTGTGAAACTGCTTTTAGTGGAAGGAGTTGAAAATAATATTTGGTTCTCTGTGTACAAACTTTACCGTTTACACAATGGAAAATGTTCAGGGATCCGAAGCAACATCCAAACAAATATATCTGGCAGTTGGACATTTCTACTTTTAAAACATTACTCTTTTGGAGGAAAATTGCTCCTGGCTAACAATATTAAATTTGCAATGTTATTAACATGCAGAGTAAATCAATGAGCTTGATTTCACACTCCCCACATGTGGCTTTGAAGGTGGCTTGTAAATCCAGCATCACCTACCCACCAACCCTGAACCTGTCTGACATTTTACAGGGGTGGGATGTGGAGGAGGCATTGGTTAAACCTCTTAACCTCAGGCCTATTGAGGCCCTTAAGCGGCCAATCAATGGTCTTGTAAGGGACTTATTCTATTGCTGCTGGTATTTTTATCTGCGGCAGTGGGTGGGAAAGACCCTTGCCATTGCAGAAAGCTTGGCAGCTTTGGCTGCATTGGCTGCTGTCAGGCAAGTAGGCAAGCTGGTGGCAGGGAGGGGCAGGGGGTGGTGCAGCAGGCAGATGGGGAGGGGAAGCCTTCTTTGCAAAAATTACCTGAGATCCGTGGCATGGTGGGACTAGGTATTAATGAGAGGCAACATGATTTTGTGAAGGGGAGTTCATGTCTCACAAACTTGATCGAGTTTTTCGAGGAAGTGACAAAAATGATTAATGAGGGTAGGGCAGTGGATATTGTCTACATGGACTTCAGTAAGGCCTTTGATAAGGTCCCTCATGGGAGATCGGTGCAGAAGGTGAAGTTGCATGGGATCAGAGGTGAGCTGGCAAGGTGGATACAAAACTGGCTCCATCAAAGAAAACAGAGGATAGCAGTGGAAGGGTGCATTTCTGAATGGAGGGCCATAACAAGTGGTGTTCCTCAGGAATCAGGGACTTTTGCTGTTTGTAATATATAAATCATTTGAGGAAAATGTAACTGGGTTGATTAGTAAGTTTGCAGATGACACAAAGGTTGGTGGATTTGCAGATAGCATGAGGACCATCAGAGGATACAGAAGGATATAGATCAGTTGGAGACTTGGGTGGGGAGGTGGCAGACGGAGTTTAATCCGGGCAAGTGTGAGGTAATGCATTTTGGAAGGTTTAATACGGATAGGAAATATACAGTAAATGGCTGAACCCTTAGAAGAATTGATAGGCAAAGGGATCTGGGTGTACAGGTACAGAGGTCACTGAAAGTGACAGGTGGAAAAGGTAGTCAAGAAGGCATACGACACGCTTGCCTTCATCGACCGGGGTATTGAATTTAAAAATTGGCACGTCATGTTGCAGCTTTATAGAACCTTAGTCGGGCCGCACTTGGAATATAGTGTTCAATTCTGGTCGCCACTCTGCCAGAAGAATGTGGAGGCTTTGAAGACGGTACAGAAAAGATTTACCAGGATTAGCTATGAGGAGAGGTTGGAGAAACTTGGCTTGTTCTCACTGGAGCGACGAAGGTTGAGGGAAGATCTGATAGAAGTCTATAGGATTATGAGAGGCATGGACAGAGTGGAAGAGTTAATTACTAGGGGGCATAGGTTTAAGGTGCAAGGGGCAAGGTTTAAAGGAGATGTACGAGGCAGATTTTTTTTACACAGAGAGTGATGTGTGCCTGGAACTCGTTGCCAGGGGAGGTAGTGGAAGCGGATACGGTAGTGACTTTTAGGGGCGTCTTGATAAGTACATGAATGAGATGGGAATAGAGGGATATGGTCCCCAGAAGGGTAGGGGGTTTTAGTTAAGTCGGGAACATGATCGGTGCAGGCTTGGAGGGCCAAAGGGCTTGTTCCTGTGCTGTAATTTTCTTTGTTCTTTGTACCTGTGATCTGAGTAGTGACCACCAGTGGTCTGAGTAGTGTCCACCATGTCTGTCTGGCATGGCCAAGGCTAGAGTGTTGCTAACCATTCAATTGACTGGAAGTTCTCTTAGGCAGGCCTTCATCTCAAGAGATGGGTGGAAATCTTTCTTAAAGCAATTAATGCAGCCCCCAACACTAAATTGCTCTAAGGCTGTTGGGATCATGGCTTTCCCAACATTTTGGCCAGGAGGACGGGGGGGCCACAGTAAAATTCAGCCCATTGCGTGGGCACGCAAATACTGAAGCAAATTTTACTGTCCCATCCGCCACAGGAATCAGAGCCAACGAGGGATGGACCATGGAAAGATCCATTGACCTCAGATGCCATTTTCCGGTTTTGGGGCGAGGGAGACTGGAAAGTTCCGCCCACTATCCCTAGCATCCATTTTGTTTTGTCACTGTACAGTTTGGCTTTTGGGAACAGGGAATCAAAGCTCTTTGGGAGGTATTGTTCCTTATCTTGAAATAGAGTGGGCCACTTCATTTCTACAGCACGGTCTTCCAAAGTAGCATACAGCCAATTTCTGCCCGAAATAACCTTGAAATCGCAAGTGAATAATGACTATGTATATTTGTTCAAAAGTTAAGCTCTGAAATCAACAGGCTTGATGCTGACTTTGCATATCAAAGTAAGAACTTAAATGTATCTTTCTCGGGTGGGACAAAATGCTAGAGGGCAGTGCCAAGGAACAGTGGCCAGGAATGACCCTCACCCCCCTGAGCAATGCACTCACCTGAACTCCTCTGACACATTCTGCTTGACAGGTACATGCCTTGCGAGACCTGTCCTAATTCACACCAATGGGAGAGTTGTCATAGATACTTTTAAACTAAACTACTAAGTGTATTCCCAAGACCGTGGACTAGTCATTCTCTTGTCACCATTACTTGGTGTGAATAAGATTTAGTAAGCTGACTTGACTCGGTGTATGAAAGAAAATTGCTCTGCACGTAATCCCGTCCACTTGCCTATTATCATTTGTCTCTCTGGATACGCTTACACTGTGGACTCTGCAAGTCCATCAAATTTGCAGTGTAATGGCGTACCTGTCTGTATAAGATGCAGTAAGCAAGTAGGACTGTTAGTTAACCTGGAGCACAACATGTACTTTGGAGTGGCATCCACACATATATGGCACCAAGCATATGTGCAGAGCCCTTCTCTCAACTACACCATTAACTGTACTCATAGTTGAGATGATGTGGATGATTTGTGCACGTAAGCTCACATAAGTGAATTATGGCAACATATTTTGTGTTGCTCATGACCTTTCTTGCCTTACATCTTTATTAATTAACTTATTAACTCATAGAGTGTTGCATAGATCAGGTGCATTTAAAGGGTTGGGACCTGCTGCCCACATCTTTCCAACTGGGATATGGAGATCCTGGTCAAGGAAATCCAAAGGCAAAGGCACATCATTTACCCAACTGGTTGTCAAAAGCCACCTACCATAAGCAAGGAGGATAGGTGCAAATTGTGGCAGTGGCACTGGCAGCCACTAAAGATCATGGAATCAGTGCTACAAAAGATCAACTGATCTTTTGCATTCTGACAAGATAGGTAGCTTGATTCATGGGCATAAAGGTCAAAGGGAAGAGTCACTTGCTACAGGTAAAATGTGAGACATGGCAAACACAATCCTCAACACTGAAACGGAGGCTTGTGTAAGCAGCTCATTAAGCTGTGATGAAAGCGATTTGAACATGCAATGTGATGTGTAACACATTGAAGAACATTATCTCTGCATGCACCATATATAAGAGTGACCTAAATTCATATTGTAGTCGCAGAACAAAGGAGAATGCCAGAGATATGGCCCATACTGTGGGTGAGAAAAATCGTTTGAGGCCCATGTACCTCATGGAGCAAATAACCATGGAGATCACGAAGATAAGAAGTCTCATGACACCAGGTTAAAGCCCAACAGGTTTATTTGGTAGCAAAAGCCACTAACTTTCAGAACGCTCACAGCTCCTTCATCAGTGATTGGGAGTTCTGTTCACAAACAGGGCATGTAAAGACACAAACTCAATTTACAAAATAATAGTTGTAATTCGAGTCTTTACAGCTAATCAAGTCTTAAGGATACAGACAATATGAGTGGAGAGAGCATTAAGCACACGTTAAAGAGATGTGTATTGTCTTCAGACAGGACAGTTAGTGAGATTTTGCAAGCCCAGGCAAGTCGTGGGGGTTACAGATTACAACATCTTCTCCGGAGCCTTCAACATGTCATTGATGAAGACGCACATCTCGCCAAGGTCATCCCCACACCCCCTCTTGCCTTCAAACAACCGCACAATATTAAACAGACCGTTGTCTGCAGCAAACTACCCAACCTTCAGGAGAACAGTGACCACAACACCACAGAACCCTACCAACAGCAACCTCTGCAAGGTGTGCTGGATCATCGACATGGATGCAATCATCTCACGTGAGAACACTGTCCAACAGGTATGTGGTACATACTCTTGGAATTCGACCAATGTTATCTACCTGAAACGCTGCAGGAAAGGATGTCCCGAGGCATGGTACACTGGGGAGACCGTGCAGACCCTACAACAACGGATGAATGAACACCGCTCAACAAACACCCGCTGGCGGTCACGGGCATTTGGCCTCTGATCTTCAGATAAGCGTTCTCCAAGGCAGCCTTCACGACACTCAACAGTGCGGAGTCACTGAGCGGAGACTGATAGCCAAATTCTGCGCACATGAGGCCGGCCTCAAACGGGATCTTGGGTTCATGTCACACCATCTTGCCTGGGTTTGCAAAATCTCACTAACTGTCCTGGCTGGAGACAATACACATTCCTTTAATCTGTGCTTAACGTTCTCTCCACTCACATTGTCTGTATCTTTAAGACTTGATCACCTGTAAAGACTTGCATTCCAACCATTATTTTGTAAATTGAGTTTGTATCTTTATACGCCTTGTTTGTGAATAGAACTCCCACTCACCTGATGAAGGAGCAGCAAGCACTCTGAAAGCTAGTGGCATTTGCTACAAAATTGGACTTTAACCTGGTGTTGTGAGACTTCTTACTGTGTATACTCCAGTCAAACGCTGGCATCTCCACATCATCATGAAGCTGCCAGAGCTGCTGGATGTTACAGATAGTAAACCTCCAATAGCATGAGTAAGGGAGATATTGAGATTGTTTTGGCAAATGGTAGTAATGTGGACCTTGCACTGTCACTTTACTGAGCAGAGTATATTGAAAGCAATGTGTTGAACTGCACTTCAACACGTCTTCACCAAGAGAAATTAGGATGCTCCTTCAGTTTCTTTCAGTGCATCTGCAGCATGAATGCTCAGTGCTAAATGTTCATTTGCCCTGTAGCGCTGAACTTTGTCCTTGGTGGACGCAGCACAGAATAGTAAGCCATGTAGCTAGTGTAGGCCATGTGCTGTTGCCACGACAGTGGCTGCATTGTCATTTCCAGTGATGCAGGATGTGGTTTGTGCGGTTTGCTGAGGTATATCTAAGCCATGACTTACGCATCCAGCGCCTAGTTTTTAACCCAGAACATTAAGGATGTGGCACGAGTTCTTTCGATGAATTGTCGTGACAAGTTGTCTAAACGTTATGCACAAGATACCATATAGAACCATAGCATATTACAACACAGAAACAGGCCTTTTGGCCCTTCTTGGCTGTGCAGAACCATTTTTCTGCCTGGTCCCACTGACCTGCACCTGGACCATGTCCCTCCACATCCCTCTCATCCATGTACCTGTCTAAGTTTTTCTTAAATGTTAAAAGTGAACCTGCATTCATCACTTCATCTGGCAGCTCATTCCACACTCTCACCACTCTCTGTGTGACGAAGCCCACCCTTTAAACATATAAGAACATAAGAAATAGGAGCAGGAGTAGGCCATCTAGCCCTTCGAGCCTGCCCCGCCATTCAATAAGATCATGGCTGATCTGTCGTGGCTCAGTTCCACGTTCCCGCCCTCTCCCCATAACCCTTAATCCCCTCGCTTATCAAAAACCCATCAACCCGTGTCTTAAAAATATTTGGCGAGGCAGCCTCCACCACTTCAACGGGCAGAGAATTCCAGAGATTCACCACCCTTTGAGTGAAGAAGTTCCTCCTCAACTCCATTCTAAACCGCCCCCCCTTTATCTTGAGGCTGTGCCCCCTAGTCCTACTGTCCTTTCTGAGCGGGAAGAGTCTCTCCACCTCTATCCTATCCATCCCATTCATCATCTTATATGTCTCAATGAGATCTCCCCTCATCCTTCTAAACTCTAACGAGTACAAGCCTAGTTTATTCAGCCTCTCCTCATAGTTCAACCCCCTCAACTCCGGTATCAGCCTAGTAAACCTCCTCTGCACTCCCTCCAAGGCCAAAATATCCTTGCGTAAGTGCGGCGCCCAAAACTGCACACAGTACTCCAGCTGCGGCCTCACCAATGCCCTATACAGCCGCAGCAAGACCTCCCTACTTTTATATTCAATCCCCCTCGCTATGAAGGCCAGCATCCCATTCACCTTCCCGACCACCTGCTGCACCTGCAGGCTGGGTTTTTGCGACTCGTGCACAAGGACCCCGAGGTCCCTCTGCACCGTCGCCTGCTGCAGTTTTTCGCCACGTAAGTAATAGTCCTCCCTACCATTATTCCTACCAAAGTGGACCACCTCGCACTTGCCAACATCATAGAAAAATATAAAAAATAGAGGCAGGAGTGGGTCATTCAGCTCTTCGAGCCTACTCCACCATTCATTTTTATCATGGCTAATCTTAGAATTCAATATCCTGATCCTGTCTTCCCCCCATATCCCTTGGCCCCTTTAGCCCCAAGAGCTATATCTAATTTCTTCTTGAAATCACACAATGTTTTGGCCTCAACTATTTTCTGTGATAGTGAATTCCATACATTCACCACCCTCTGGGTGAAGAAATTTTCCTCACCTCAGTCCTAAAAGGGTTGCCCCTTATCCCCACTCTATGACCCCTAGTTCTGGACTCCCGCACCATTGGGAACATTCTGAATCCACCCTGTTTAATCCGAGCAGTCGCAACACAGAACACCTGTGTCTAAACATGTGAGACAATATCCTTCAAACCCTGCACTCTGCTTTCTCCAATCTAGCCAGTTTTTAATCTAATTTACTGACCTTCTCATTGACCCCACGTTCTCTCATCTCCATCACTGTCCCATGAGGCATCTGGTGAAAGGCATTTTGAAAGTCCGTTTCACACCAACCAATGCATTTCCCCGTCTACCTCTATCTGGGCCAAATCTATCTTACTGGGTTACTGAGTGAACCAGCATCTTCCCTTAATGAAAGCAAAACAGCCCCAACACTGAACAGCAGAGACAGGAGTTGTGTAAGAGGGAGAGACAAACAGTGTAATGGTGATACTGTAACAGAGAGAGAGAGAGAGAGACAGGCATTGTAATGCTGATTCTGTAAGAGAGAGAGACAGGAAGTGTAATGGTGATGCTGTAACAGGGAGAGACAGGCAGTTTAATGGTGTTTCTGTAACAGAGAGACAGGCAGCCTAATTTGATGCTATAACAGGGAGAGTTAGGTGGTGTAATGGTGATACTGTAACATAGAGACAGGCAATGTAATGATGATATTTTAACGTGAAGAGACAGACAATGTAATGGTGATACTGGAACAGGGAGAGACAGGCAGTGTAATGGTGATACTGTAACTGAGAGAGACAGGCTGTGTAATGATGATACTGTAGCATGGGCAGACAGGCTGTGTAATGGTCATATTGTAGCACAGACAGACAGGCTGTGTAATGGTCATATTGTAGCACAGACAGACAGGCTGTGTAATGGTAAGACTATAACAGAGAGACAGACAGTGTGATTGTGATATTCTAATAAAAAGAGACAAGCAGTGTAATGGTGATACTGTAATAGAGAAGGACAGGCAGTGTAATAATGATATTGTAATAGGGAGAGAGACAGGCATTGTAATGGTGATACTGTAATAGTGAGAGACATGAATGGTATGAGTGAAACCTACACTAATATGGGCCAGGGGGAAACTAATATACTCTTCACATGAGCAAACAGAGCATTATTTATTTCCTTAGTATAACTGTGTGCAGCTGACTGGGAGGCACCAGCCAGCCTCCTGCTGAGCCCTGAAATAAGCGCGAGGCATAGACATAGACATTCAGTGTGGCAGTTTTCTTCAAAGCAATTGACAGGACATGAGGTCCATGGACTGAGACTCTAGTTGCTGCTGAACCATGCAGCAAATGTCTGCCACAATGTCACAGTTCAACCTGAGTCGCCTTCAGCATTGGTTTTTCATCACATTGAGGTGTGAAGTCCTCTTCTGTATACCTTCCACATTGGGTAGAACTTGATTGTCCTTCCTCTTCCCCTCATTCTTGAATGCTCAATCTGCAGCCTCTTCCTCATGACCTGTGGCTCTCCCTCTGAGCTCACTTAGATTGGCTTTAGCTGCTGGTGTGTGAGAGGGTGCCATGCACATCCTCTAAAGCACATTCCAAAGCACTCATTTCTTCTTTGCATCTAGGTGCAACACTCAGTGAGGAAAATTGCCCTGGCAGATATCATGATGTAGAGATGCCGGCATTGGACTGGGATAAACACAGTAAGAAGTCTCACAACACCAGGTTGAAGTCCAATGGGTTTATTTGGTAGCAAACACCACTAGCTTTTGGGGCTTTTCCCCCATAGGTGCCTCTTCTAATCAGAATGTATTTTACTTTTTAATAATGAGCGAATCAAACCAGGTTTTCTTGAGAGGTAAAAAAAAGCGAGTGGAGGAGAGCACAAAGTGGAGCTGGGGGAAAGGGGAAAAGCCCCGAAAGCTAGTGGCATTTGCTGCCAAATAAACCTGCTGGACTTTAACCTGGTGTTGTGAGACTTCTTACGGATAACATAATGACAGGAAGTTGTGACTGAGTGAGACACACACATAACTTCATCAGCTAACCAAAAACATATTGAACTGTTTACAGAGCACCTGCTTTTTAAAAGCACTAGAAAATACACTGACAAAAGAAAGCTATCACCAGTCAACTGATGCAGAGGCCTGAGACCAAGGTAGAGTTCCACTACAATGAGGCCACCCAGTGTGTGATTGAGCATTGCACTGGCCTCCCAATGATACACTTTCACTGCTTTGGCAGGATCAGCGGAATCCTTCAATCCAGTCCCCAGAGGATCTCACGCATTGTCGTTGTTTGCTGTGCCCCCCACAAGTTAGTGTCGCAATGGGATGATACCCTCGATGAAAAAGACCATGTCCCTGGCCTTGCAGGAACATTGACGGATGAGCTTTGTCCACTCATGAGCTGAGCACCCCCGCTTCTATATGCAACAGCAGCTCAGAGAGCTCTGTCAGGAGAACAAGCAGTGAAGTGTCACAAATGTCACTTACACCATCCACCATGGCAGAGACAAGCACCTCAGTGGGCAAACTTCGCAAGTAGATTTCTGGGTCACTTTCTGGTGAGTACATCAGTTAGAGACAGGAAAATCCCAGGGATCGGGTAGTCGCAGACCATGGAAGTGACCAGCCCTTCTGAATCCCCCACCACTTCCTGTTACTGGCACTTCTCTGGGGCAGCAGGCAGAACAGGATGACGAGTCAACATTTTTGCAACCCAAAAGTCAGCTGGATCCTCCAGGTCCAGGCCCTCAGAAAATGTCATCAAGGGCACCTCAGGCAACAGGGTGAGGAAAGCAGCAGGCTGCCTCCACTTCTGATGAGTATCCTGAGAGTATAACTGGAAATAGTGGGAGGGCCCACAAGATGGAGATTTAGGGGCACAAAGTGGGCACAGGTGAAGTTAGGCACTGTTAGTTGGGTGTCAAAATAAATTGTCACAAAAGCACAACTCACCTTATTGAAACCTCTTGTCGAATGGCCTCACATTCTTTGACCTCCTCCCTCTGGGATTGGTCCTCACCACATCTGGACACAGCTTTTCTCACAGGCCGTCATTGGAAGAGGAGTGATAAGGTCTACTTAGACTGATAAATGACATATATCCTGGAAGGACTCTGGCATTATTCAGTGAACTCCAGCCTATCCCCCTCTAAAGCTACAGGACAAAGGGATGCAGGCCCAATCCTTACTTACACATGAGCCAGGAGTCAGCAGACACTCAGGAGTCGGATATAAGCAAACGCTGAGGATCATCAGGACTTTCTTCACTGTGAGTTGCCATTGCCCCCCTGCATTAACAGGCACAAGGAATTCCCAGTCCCAGCACCCTGATGTGATGTTCTTGTGGTGGACTTCCTCGCTTGGTCACAGCGTCACAGGGTGTTGTAGAACTGTCAGACAACATGATGATCCTAGTCATAAAATCATAGAATCACTACAGGGCAGAAGGAAACCATTCGTCCCATGCATCCTGTACCTACAACAATCCTGCCAAGGCCCTATCCCTGTAACGTCATGTATTTACTCTGCTAATCCCCCTGACACTAAGGGTTAATTTAGCACGACCAGTCCACTTAAAATGCACGTCTTTGGACTGTGGGAGGAAATCGGAGCACGTGCAGGAAACTCATGCAAATACCAAATCACCCAAGGGTGGAATTGAACCTGAACCCCGGCGCTGTGAGGCAGCAGTGCTAGCAACTTCTATGTGAAAGGGAAGCAGTGTGGGCCTCCCTGGACCTCCTGCCCGTACAAGCCCTCACCTTCATCTGGCCTCTGTCCTCCAGCTCTTCCTGGGCTCTCTTTTTTTTGACTCAAGAAAACACAGTTTGATTGGCCCCTTATTTAAAAGTAAAATACATTCTGATTAGAAAAGTCATCCATGGGGAAAAGAAATTTTAAGAAACCTTTATTAAAATTGTGGCCAACTGAGGGGGCTGAATAAAGGAAAGCCAGTTCACTCCTCATCACCAGTCATACTGCAGATCAGTAACCCCACCATTCCACTGCCTTACATCATGAGAAGGCAGTGTGACTTAAGGTCCTGGCACTTTTGCAGCATTAAATGAAAATTTAAGCCTAACCTCACGAGGGTGCCTCATCTCTCCAAGAAGTTCTTGGCTGTCCATTGGAAATGCAAAGAAAACTTTATCTGATCTACTTTACACACTCCAGGCTTCGTGCAGAAATATGAGGTTAGTGGAGGCAGCTGGTGAATTGAAGAGTCAGCTTCCTCCTCAATTCTCACATGTACAAACCCCAGTCTGATTCTAGTGTCACCTCCATGAAAATTGGAAATTCTGGGTTCAGGGGCTGGACTCTGACACTTGACCCATTTCTGGGATTTTTACCATAACGAGAGGCTCCGCTGTGGTGAAAATCTGGGCCTTTGTAATTTTTTAAGCCACGGTAAGTATAGGGCAAACAGCCCAGGTGTCAGTGTTTCTAAGAACATAAGAACTAGGAGCAGGAGTAGGCCAGCTGGCCCCTCAAGCCTGCTCCACCTTTCAATAAGATCATGGCTGATCTCTTCATGGACTCAGCTGATCCCACTCTGGCCATCTGATCTCACTTCTGGTCATCTGATGTCACTGCCATGGAGAATCGTACAATTGGAATAGCAAGGATAGCAATTGGAAGTTTAAATTTCCCATGTCAGTACCGCACATGTGCTTTCACAGGACTTTTTCTGAGTGCTGAGGTGTCTCTGATTCAAGTCATTTGTCACTCCTCATATCAGAAGATTCAGCCCACTGCATGAATCCATTCTGTGCCTCATCAATGCTGCTCACCTTCAAATTCAAGAGAATGCCAGGGTAGTGATGCAGTGTTACCACGATATCGAGTACCACACTATGGTACCATCTGTTGTGACTGCATGCATGACTAAATTGTTGACTTTGAAGTGTCTTGTAATACAAATACTGCAAACCATAGTCTCTTCTTTCAGCATATGAAAATCATTAAATTACTAATGTTATTTTGGTTATCACAGCTTCGTATATGAAAACTCTGCAGCATGGGATGGGTGCAATAATTACTTCAGTTTTGAGAAGCTCAGTGGGATGTTGCAGCCTCGCTTGGGCAAGAATGGAAATTCCCGCCCGAGATCAACAGAGATTTCAGTTGTCAGATCTCATCTGCGCTGATTCCATAGCAGGCAAGGTGGTAGAGTTCTGGCCGATATATTCAGTTCGAACACATCTACTTCCCTCTCCTTCACTATAGGTTTTATCCCCACTGCTTTTCTTTATCCTCTTCTGCTCTGCTTCACTCCCCTCCTTTCTACTTCACTTATCCATTTTTATTCTTTTTTGTTCAGTTCCAGTGTCCTCTCCGGATACACCTTTCTCCATTTTAAACATGCACAGATGCACAAAACGTGAGCAGTTGAAAACGGATTCAGGTCAACTATTCTTACCATAGAACCAGAGTTGGCTAACACTGTGCCAGCAAACTGTTACCCCTCAAGAGGAAGAAAGTGCAATGAGAATTCCTCTTCAAATTTTTCCCTTCTTTCCCTTTGTAAAGATCCTATGTTGTGTAAAAGGCAAGGGACTATCTCAGGTCTCAGTATTGTTGCTTTTGCCTGCTGCTGTGGGCCAGTTTGTAATCTTCAGTCCGTACGGGGAAGCACTTGGTCCGAAATTTGGTGCCTTTTGCTGGCTGTTTGTCGATCTGTATTTAATAGAGAAGTGAACTGGGATAAGAGACTGCAACTGTACACAAAAGAATGTGTACAGTTTTCTTGATCATAAAGGAGAAAGGGGTAGGGAGATGCAGACTGAATGATGAAAAGGAAAAGCAAAAGCGCAGGAGAGACAAGAATTTGAATTGAATGCATCTTTTCAAAGCTGAATAGAAGCAAAGTGAAGTCATAGCATCGAATTTTTTACACAAAGTAACAGTAATAATTTGTTGAAAAATCTGAAATCACTTCTTAATGTAATCAGTTCAAGTCCCACTACCAATTCTAACTCATCACCAGCTGCTAATCCCTTCTTAAGATAAACGTTTTCAAAGACATGGGGTGAGAAATGGCAATGTTATTTCTGCTGGGAAAAGCAGCATGTTAACCTGCAGAGAAACCGGTTGGTTTTCTCTCCAGATCTTACAACACTCTGCCTAAAATAATACACGGTGGCCTTAACACACAGCAAAACTCAGCTGCACAGAGAACAGGACGCCATCTTTTAAAGGGCACTGCAATCGGAACCTGAGTAAACCTGTGGAGGTCTCACCAACCCACCCCCCCACACCCCCGATCAGAGTAGGCCCAGGTCTACCCCCTCCATTCATTAGAGTCTACTCCCCACCCACCTTACCCACCAACAGTTTGAGCCAGCTGGATATCCAGTGAAGGGGGAATGTTCCAGAGAGAGTGCTTGCTAATGAGCTTTCTGTGGTCCTGCAGTGTGTTTCACGCCACTCCACTGGTAAGAGGCTGGTAAGATTGGAACATGGAAACTTGCCAGCGTGAATTGTGTTCTCTGGATTTTGAGCACACACTGCCATACTGAAGATGGAGAGTGCGGGCGCAAAATAGCCCCCATCCACGCATGAAACTGAATTTCCCGTATCACTATTTGAGGACAATGCCATGTAGTGGTACATGTCATTAAAGCATTGTGGTATAATGGCTTCAAACATCTATGCCAACCAACTGTGCATCATTTTTGATGGATTTATAATTTGAATAGTCCTTCGGCCCAGCATGTCCGTGCCGCCTAGTTTTTACCGCTAAACTAATCCCAATGGCCCGCATTTGGCCCATACCCCTCTCTACCTATCTTACACATGTAACTGTCTAAATGCTTTTTAAAAGAAAAAATTGTACCCACCTCTATTACTGCCTCTGGCAGCTCGTTCCAGACACTCAACACCCTGAGATCTCATTGAGATGTATAAGATGATGAATGGGATGGATAGGATAGAGGTGGAGAGACTCTTCCCGCTCAGAAAGGATAGTAGGACTAGGGGGCACAGCCTCAAGATAAAGGGGGGGAGCGGTTTAGAACGGAGTTGAGGAGGAACTTCTTCACTCAAAGGGTGGTGAATCTCTGGAATTCTCTGCCCGTTGAGGTGGTGGAGGCTGCCTCGCTAAATATTTTTAAGACGCGGGTTGATGGGTTTTTGATAAGCGAGGGGATTAAGGGTTATGGGGAGAGGGCGGGAATGTGGAACTGAGCCACGACAGATCAGCCATGATCTTATTGAATGGCGGGGCAGGCTCAAAGGGCTAGATGGCCTACTCCTGCTCCTATTTCTTATGTTCTTATAGGAGACTGAGGGGTGAACTTATAGAGGTCTGTAAAATAATGAGGGGCAGAGATAAGGGAGATAGTATCCTTTCCCAAAGATAGATGAGACTAAAACTAGAGGGCATAGGTTTAAGGTGAGAGGGAAAAGATACAAAAGTGTCCAGAGGGGCAATTTTTTTCACACAGAGGGTGTCTGGAACAAGCTGCCAGAGTTAATAGTAGAGGCAGGTACAATTTTGTCTTTTGAAAAACATTTAGATAATTACATGATAAGATGGGTACAGAGGAAGATGGGCCAAATGCGGGCAATTCGGATTAATTTAGGGGTTTAAAACAAAGGGTGGCATAGACAAGCTGGGATGAAGGGCCTGTTTCCATGCTGTAAACCTTTATGACTCTATGACTCTGAGTGCAGGGCAGTCATCTTAGGGTGGGGCTTACTGAGCCCCTAATATGGACACTGGAAGAGCAGTTTGTTTATTTATTCATGGGATGTGGGCATCACTGGCTGGGGCAAATTCAAGAAACAAGTTTTACCATTTGAGGTTCTCATGATGTGATCCTACTAATTGATTCCCTAATTTACTTTTTGTTGTTTTTCTCCCTAGATTAATAAAGATCCTCTATTTGTGCCAGGTGTGTGGGGACCCTATTATTCTGCTATGGTGCCTGGTTTTTGGCTAAATGAAGGTGGACAGAGTGCTACAGGAAAACTGGTAAGCAAGACAATGGGAAGGAGTCATACCTTTGATCTTGGGAATCTTGCAAGGATGATTGATGTTATAATCATATTGTAGAACTGAATACACTGAAAGCTGGATTGGAGGGGAAACTCAGAGCACAAGTTACAACATCCGAATATCTGTGCACACAAAGCTTTCAGAACAGCATGTTTCTTATCACTTATGTTTTTCATTACTTTTTCCTTCACTGGCAATTTTGAAAGAAATCAATGCAGAGTATGACAGAAGCACCAAGTGGAGAATTCAGCAATCTTCTCAAATTGATGGGCACACAGTGGAAAAGTGAACCTTTCAATCTCCTGGAACTTATTTGCACAGCATGGAAAGCACTCTGTTTTATAGATAGTACCACTCTTATCCATCTACATGCACTTAATTTGATAAAAGCTCCCAGCAAAACAAGTACAACACTGTCTTTCCATATCACCGCTTTTCTCTTTGCCTATTCTATAACGTAATTGCAATGCAAATCTTGCCTATCATTACACACCCGTGACAGTTAGTTGGAAAGATGGAAAGTAATAATTTGGAAGTAATTGTAAGAAATAGTTTTCTAAGCACCAGAGTTTAGACATTTTATGATGAATAAAACAAGGCTAAAGAAGAGCTTTCGTTTGCACTTTTTGAAAATGATTACTGTTTTACCATTCCGCCACTGTGGCCATGCTTAAGGACTGGTACTTCTCCAAAAATGTTTCTGCCTCTGTACCTTTATTATTCTTTGGGGTGATATTTTTCATACCTTATATGCCTCGGTGAAAATAAAATTATTTTTATTTAATAATGCTCCTATGAAGTACATTGGGATGTTTTACCTTAGTCAAAAAATAAATGTGACAACCATTTTACTACCCAGTAAAGGCCCACAAAGCAGGAGAGATAAATACCCAGGTAAATTGTTTTAGTACCATAGTTAGAGAAGAAGTGTTAATTCTCCAACTTTCAAGTAATACCATGGGATCTGTCCACCTAAATTGATGGGCAGAACTGTGGTTTAATGTCTCATTCAAAAGAGGGCACCGACAGTCCAATATTGGGGCGGCATGATGGCACAGTGGTTAGCACTGCTGCCTCACAGTGCCAGAGACCCGGGGTTCAATTCCCGCCAAGGTCCGGGGTTCAGTTCCCGGCTTGGGTCACTGTCTGTGTGGAGTTTGCACTTTCTCCCTGTTTCTGCATGCGTTTCGTCTGGGTGCTGTGGTTTCCTTCCACAGTCTAAAGATGTGCAGGTTAGGTGAATTGGCCATGCCAAATTCTCCCTCAGTGTACCCAAATAGGCACCGAGTGTGGCGACTTGGGGATTTTCACAGTAACATCACTGCAACGATAATGTATGGCTAATAATAAATAAACTTTAACTCTTACTGAAGTTTAACTTGTACTGAAGTTTAATTCGCTATTATATATTTAAATCTTTGAGTTTATAACCTTCAGATCAAGAGATAAAATTACTGTCATACAGTCAAATTCACGTTTTATGTTGGTTGATGAAACAGTATTGGCAGGGTATTGGACGAACCCCTTTTTTCATCTGAATCAGCAAATAAAACCACAAGTACCATGTGAGAATGTCAAGCTAAATTACATACTCAAAGCATGGATAAATGCACAAACCACATTTTTTGACAAACCCACAAGCAGGAGTGCTACCAGCTGAGCACTGGTTTTAATAAACAGGGACTATATTACTTATCATCTCTGAAACAGTATGAATCATTATTGTCACTGCTATATTAAAAGAAACTTGAAAATTGGCTATTGTAGAATGGCAAATTCTTCAGAATTCACACCCAGTATATTCGTTTCACTCCATGCACCCTTACTTATGACTCACGTTGAAAATAACCGTCATTTTCAGTTCAACGCTGGTTCAGATATTCATGTAACTTTTAAATTGTCAAAAGGTCCTAAGTTTCACCCATTTAACTTTCAGAAAGATTTGGATTTGTGCTGTTCGTATTAAGAACATAAGAGTATAAGAACAAGAAGCAGGAATAGGCCATCTGGCCCCTCGAGTCTGCTCTACCATTCAATAAGATCATGGCTGATCTTTTCGTGGACTCAACTCCACATACCCTCCTGCTCACCATAACCCTTCATTCCTTTACTGTTCAAAAATTTATCTATCCTCGCCTTAAAGATATTCAGTGAAGTAGCCTCAACTGCTTCTCGGGCAGTTCCACAGATTAACAATCCTTTGTGTGAAGGGGTTCCTCCTCAACTCAGTCCTAAATCTGCTTCCCCTTATTTTGAGGCTATGCCCCCTAGTTCTAGTTTCACCCGTCAGTGGAAATAACTTCCCAGCTTCTATCTTATCTATTCCCTTCATAATCTTATATATTTCTATAAGATCTCCCCTCATTCTTCTCAATTCTAATGAGTATAGGTCCAGTCTACTCAGTCTCTCCTCATAAGCCAAACCTCTCAATTCCAGAATCAACCTAATGAATCTTCTCTGCATCCCCTCCAGTGCCAGTATATCCTTTCTCAAGTAAGGAGACCAAAACTGTACACAGTACTCCAGGTGTTGCCTCACCAGCACCATATACAACTGCAGCATAACCTCCCTGTTTTTAAACTCCATCCTTCTTGCCATAAAGGCAAAATTTCATTTGCCTTCTTAATTATCTGCTGCACCTGTAAACCAACTCCTTGTGATTCTTGCGCTAGGACACCCATGTCCCTCTGCACAGCAGCATGCTGCAATTTTTTGCCATTTAAATAATAGTCCATTTAGCTGTTATTCCTACCAAAATGGATGACCTCACATTTACCAACATTATACTCCATCTGCCAGATCCTCGCCCAGTCACTTAGATTATGTATATCCCTTTGCAGACTTTCAAAAGTCCTCTGCTCACTTTGCTCTTCCACCCATCTTAGTGTCATCTGCGAATTTTGACACACTACACTTGGTCCCCCACTCCAAATCATCTGTGTAAATTGTAAACAATTGCGGTCCTAATATTGACCCCTGAGGCATACAACTAGGCACTGATTGCCAACCAGAAAAACACCGACTTACCTCCACTCTTTGCTTTCTGTTAGTTAACCAATTCTCTATCCTTGCTAATACATTACCTGTAACACCATGCACCTTTATCTTATGTGACAGTCTTTGGTGTGGGGCCTTGTCAAATGCCTTCCTGAAATTCAGATACACCACATCCACAGATTCCCCATTGTCCACTGCATGTGTAATGTTCTCAAAGAATTCCACCAAATTAGTCAAACATGACCTTCCCTTCATGAACCCACGCAGCGTCTTACCAATGGGACAATTTATATCCAGATGTCATGCTATTTCTTCCTTAATGATAGATTCAAGCATTTTCCCTACTACATAAGTTAAGCTAACCAGCCTATAATTACCCGCCTTTTGTCTACTTCGTTCTTTAAACAATGGTGTCACATTTGCTGTTTTACAATCTGCGGGAACCACCCCAGAATCCAGCGAATTTTGGTAAATTAACACTAGTGGATTTGCTATTTCTCCCACCATCTGTTTTAGTACCCTAGGATTCATTCCATCAGGACTAGGAGACTTGTCTACCTTTAGCCCCATTAGTTTGCCAAACACTACGTCTTTCATGATAATGATAGTTTCTAGGTTCTCTCCTGCCATAGCCTTCTTGTCATCAATTTTTGGCATGTTATTTGTGTCTTCCACTGTGCAGACAGACACAAAGTACCTATTCAATGCTTCAGCTATTTTCTCATTTCCAGTTATTATATCCCCTTTCTCATTTTCTAAAGGACCAATTATTTGCATTGAAACATAAAACCCATTCTTCATCAGCAAGTTTGAGACATTGTTACAAATAGCTCAGAGAAATTTTCATCCACCACCAGGATTTTGGGTGGAATTTCACAGCCCTGACACGGCGGGGTGGGACTGTAAAATGCAGCAAGCCATTCAAAAGTCCATCAACTTTAGTGGGATCATAAAATCACGCCAGTGACAAATTTCACCCTCTGTTTCTGGTGCCGTCCAATAATATTATACTGAAACAAAAATTGTTGGTAAATTGAAATTTTGAAAGTCCGTACAAATGTTGGAGCTTTACAAATTTCAATTATGCTGAAAACTATGCTTTGACACAACTTTGTTTCTTTGTTTTAGATAGAACATGTTGTTAAAAGCCATCCTGCGTTCGCTGAGCTGGACTCCAAAGCCAAAGCTAGGTCTGTTTGTTTCTTATAGTTGGGAGGTAATCTTTAATCAGTGCTTAACTTGACTGATTTTTGTAAAGATTTTCAATGTGAGTGATAATTTGATTTAGGTAATTGGAAGCTTTTTTGCTTTGTGAGAAATGTACATTATTGAAATGTATCGAGCTATTCTTTAAAATGATATTTACATTCATAGAATCATAGAACCATACAGTGCAGAAAGAGGCCATTCAGCCCATCGAGTCTGCACCAACTACAATCCCACCCAGGCCCCATCCCATAACTCCATGCATTCACTCTACCTAGTCCCCCTGACAATTTAGCATGGCCAATCTACCTAACCTCGCATCTTTGGACTGTGGGAGGAAACCGGAGCACCCGGAGGAAACCCACGTAGACACGGGGAGAAGGTGCAAACTCCATACAACAGTGACCCAAGCCAGGAATCGAACCCGGGTCCCTGGCACTGTGAGGCAGCAATGCTAACCATTGTGCTACCGTGACATGCACAGACAGGAAATATATTAACTTAAGCAAACAATCTACTTAGTAATTAAAATCTTTCATCACTATATCAGATTATTATTCTGAAGCTGGGACAGTATCCGTCTCCATTTTCTATAGCTTTCACACATAACAAAATCCAGAGTTGGTCCGTTCAAAGAAATGAGTTAATCACTGGCACATCTCAAAGCCTAGAAATTACTGTTGGCAATATTGGTGAACAAATACTGAATCTGTTCATTTGACATCCCTCAGTGTGCCCAGAAAAATATCATCTGAACAATTTAAGCACTTGTTCACTAATATTGCCAGCAGTCACTTATAAGCTTAAATTTGTATGCATTAATTGAGAGACATCATGAAAAACATATTGTTTGAATATGCAATATGTCAGGAAATTATGGACCACTACCCACTTTTTCTCACCATTTTTATTTTCTAAGATGCACTCTCATTAGGTGAGGCTTCTTGTCAGGAGCACGATAGAATCTCAGGTCCAGATTTTCATCCCCAGATCAGGTTTCAGAGAGTAGGAAATTTTCCGGTGCAGTCTGCAGAATTTTTTTGGTTGGTGGTGGTGATGAAGAAGGAAGTGTGAGCTGAAACTGGAGTCAGGTTGGGCGAGTCCAGAATGAAAGCACAGGCTGCCGGGTAGAGAGCCAAGCTGGGCACAAAGCCTGCCTCTGTGCAAATTCCTCCAACCTTGTCTCCCCATACATCCCCTAAGGCCCTTCAATGCCAACCTATGCCATACCATGTCCCCACCCACCCCCATGCCTCCATAACCCATGCCAACTTAGTTCCCTTCTACCCACCACTAATTTCCCCATTCTTCCTGTGCCAACTTGCTGCCAACTCATTTCAACTCATTCCTCTCATACACCAACATTTGCCCTTTCCCTGTCCATCTAACACAAGTATGCTTGGACAGTTTTTTGACAGCTTTGACACTCCCTGGAGATGTTTGACAGTTTTGACATTTTCTGAACAAGACATCAGGACATAAGAACAGGAGTAGGCCATTCAATTCATCAAGCCTGCTCTGCCATTCAATAGGATCATGGCTGATCATCCAATTCAATGTTTTTTTTCGTTGCACTATCCCCATATCCCTTTGTCATTGGTATTTAGAAATCTGACAATCTCTGCTTTAAACCTACTGACTGAGCTTCCGCAGTTCTCTGGGATAGAGAATTCCAACTCAATGAGTAAATGAGTAAAAGGTTTTTCCCTCGTCTCAGTCCAATGTGGCTTCCCCCTGGTGCCCCAGGTTCTCGATTCTCCAACCAAGGAAAACATCTTAGAATCATAAAATCATAGAAAAACTACAGCACAAACAGGCCCTTTGGCCCACAAGTTGCACCGATCTTATCTCTACCTACTAAGCTTACCTATAACCCTCAATCCTATTAAGTCCCATATACTCATCCAGAAGTCGCTTAAAAAACCCTAACAAATTTCCCTCCACCACCACCGACGGTAGCCGATTCCACTCACTCACCACTCTCTGAGTGAAAAACTTACCCCTGACATCTCCTCTGTACCCACTCCCCAGCACCTTAAACCTGTGTCCTCTTGTGGCAGCCATTTCAGCCCTAGGGAAAAGCCTCTGAGAGTCCACCTGATCAATACCTCTCATCATCTTATACACTTTTATCAGGTCCATTCTCATCCTTCATCTCTCTAAGGAGAAAAGACCGAGGCTCTCTCAACCTATCCTCATAAGGCATGCCATCCAATCCAGGTAACATCCTTGTAAATCTCCTCTGCACCCTTTCAATGGCTTCCACATCCTCCTGTAGTGAGGCGACCAGAACTGAGCACAGTATTCCAAGTGAAGTCTGACCAGGGTGTTATAGAGCTGCAGCATTATCTCCCGACTCCTAAACCCAATTAGAGATGGATAGTAAATGTTGGCCTTGCCAGCAAAGCCCACATTCCTTTGATGAAAATAAAAGGAGGTTGATTATCAAAATTAAAGTGCAAGGGATAGGAGATAAAATACCGGCATGGCCTGAAAATGCCACCAGCGGGAACGGGTTAAAACTCCTGTCCAATAAATCTGTCTGAATTCTCTTGAAGATGCTTTGCATTTTTCTCTGAACACATTCCCAATTGGCTTTGCATCATCTTGAATTCAGAAATATTACATCTGGAATCCACATCCAAATCATAGATACATACTTTAGAATAGCTGGGACCCAAGTATTCCTTGCTGTACATGCCTGGTCACAATCTGTTACTGTGAGAATGATCCGTTTACTCCTACTCTCTCTGTTTTCCTTAATTCTTTACCCATGCCGGTATTTTATCTCCTATCCCTTGCACTTTAATTTTGATAATCAACCTCCTTTTACTTTCATCAAAGGGATGTGGGCTTTGCTGGCAAGGCCAACATTTACTATCTATCTCTAATTGCCCTTGAAAAGATGGTGGTGAGCTGCCTCCTTGAACTGTTGCAATCTATATGGCATAGATACACTCACTGTGCTGTTAGGGAGCGAGTTCCAGGATTTTGACCAAGCAACAGTGAACAGCCACATAATTCCAATTCAGAATAGTAGGTGGCTTGGAGCAGAACTTCCAGGTGATGTTGTTCCAATGTATCTGCTGCCCTCGTCCTTCCAGCTTGTAGTTATGGATTTGGAAGGTGCTGTCTATAGAGCCTTGGTGAGTTCCTGCAGTCCATCTTGTAAATAGTACACATGACTGCCATTATGCATCAATGGTGGAGGGATTGAATGTTGGTGATGGGGTGCAATCAAATGGGCTGCTTTGACTTGATGGTATCCAGCTTTTTGAGTGTTGTTGGAGCTGCACTTATCCAAGCAGGTAGAGAGTATTCCATCACATTGTTCCATCGGGCATGTCTTGTAGTTGGTGGACAGACTTTGGAGAGTCAGGAGGTGAGTTACCTGCTGCAGGATTCATAGCCTTTGACTTGCACTTGTAGCCACAATGTATATGTGGCTAGTCCAGTTCAGTTTCTGGTCAGTGGTAACCCCAGGATGTTGATAGTGGGGAATTCAGCAACGGTAATGCCTTTGAATGTCAAAGCGCAATGGTTAGATTCTCTTTTGTTGGAGTTGATCATTGCCTTGCACATGTGTGGCATGAATGTTTTTTGGCACTTTGTCAGTCCAACTGGGATATTGTCCAGGTCTTGCTGCATTTGGACTACTTCAATATCTGAACGCTGCTAAACATTGTGCAACTATCAACAAACATCCCCATTTCTGAACTTGAGATGGAAGAACCATTATGGATGAAGCAGCTGAAGATGGTTAGGCCTAGGATACTAGCCTGAGAAACTCCTGCAATAATGTCCTGGAGCTCAGGTGATTGATCTCCAACAGCCACAGTCATTTTCCTTTGTGCCAGGCATGACTCCAACCAGCAGAGGGCTCCCCCCCAGATTCCCATCAACTCCAGTTTTACTCGGGCTCCTTGATGCCATACTTAGTCAGATATTGATGTCAAGGGCAGCCACTTTCACCTTTGGAGTTCAACTCTTTTACCATGTTTGTCTAAGGCTGTCAATGAGCAGGTTTTTGTTAAAATGAGCGCTGCTTTATAGTGCTGTTGATGACCCATTTCACCACTTTACTGATGATTGAGAGGAGACTGGTGGAACAGTAATTGGTCGGGTTGGATTTATCCTGCTTTTTGTGTACAGGACATATATGGGCAATTTTCCACATTGCTGGATGGATGCCAGTGTTGTAGCTGAACCGCAACAGTTTAGCTAGGGGCACAGCATGTTCTGGAGCACATATCTTCAGTACTATTGCCAGCATGTTGTCAAGGCCCATAACCTTTGCAATATCCAGTGCCTTCAGCTGTTTCTTGATATCATATGGAGTAAATCGAATTGGCTGAAGACTTGACATTATGTTGGGGGCCTCTGGAGGAGACCGAGTAGGATCATTCACTTGGCAGTTCTGGCTGAAAATTGTTGCAAACGCTTCAGCCTTATCTTTTGCTCAATGTGCTGGGTCCCCCCTTTATTGAGGATGGGGATATTTGTGGAGCCTCCTCCTCCAATGAGTTTTCAATTGTCCACCACCATTCACAGCCAGGTGTGGCAGAGCTGCAGAGCTTAGGTCTGATCCGTTCATTATGGAATCACTTAGCTCTGTCTATCACTTACTGTTTATGATTTGGCAGCGCTGCTACTAACTGAGCTGGTTGAGTCCTAAAGGACATAACTGCTGGATTAGGTCTGCAGTTAAGTGGGGGAGGAATCAACGAGAGGGCGCAACGTACCTGACCTATTCCTCACCAAACAACTGATAAAGATACAAGAAAATCTCCCAACATTAAATCTAAGGAACGAGAAAGACTGGGTCTCTGGATTATTAGTCCAGTGGCAATACCACTATGCCACCACCTCCTGTCAATGGTGGAATTTATCAAAAGCCTTCTGGAAATCCAAGTCAACTAAGTTGACCAACTCCCCTTTATTAATTTTGTTAATAATATCCTCAAAAGAACACCCAGAAAGGTCATTAAACATTCCATTCATAAACCCATGTTGATTATGCACAATTAGATCTTTATTATCCAAGTGTCCATTTATCATAATGTTTCTCATAGATTGTAGCATTTTACTACTATTGGTGTAAGGCTAACAGGTCCATAATTCCCTTTTTCCTGTAGTGGAGTGACATTTCAATCTGCAGGAACCATTCCAGAATCAATAGAATTTTGGAAAATGATCTCCAATGCATACACTATTTCCCTTACTACCTTTTACAACACTCTGGATGTAGAATATCATGTCCCAGGCATTCATCAACCTTCCCATTAATTTCTCCATTACAACTTTCTTGCTAACACTAATTTCATTCATTTCCTCGTTCCCCCTAATCTGTTAGATCTAACTCTGGGAGATTTTTTGTATCTATCTTCATGATAGTGATGATTTAACTTCTCTGAGATTTCTCTATTCCCCATTATAAGTTCTCCTGACCATGTGCAATGGACCCACAATTATCTTCATCTGTAAGAAGTGTACAAAGCTGATTCCTGTACAAAAGAAATCAAGAAAATTTGCACCACATGCTGACAGTACATCCGAGTTCCCTTGATTTCCTGCACCAATGCAGAAAAGCTTCCTTCTGCCGCTCATTAACAGAAGTAACTTTCTAGCTCCTAGAATGAGCTACGTTAAAAACTTCAAAGCTTCCACAATTGCATTTGCTGTGCTTAATGTATGTAAATGATGGCATGTTGCATTTGTTGCATAAACGGACATTTACATGAAGAATATGACATGAACTTCCACACTTTACTCAGGCCACAGTTTATATCAATTTTAAAAACCTTCTGACTTATCCCAAATGGCAGGAAGTATTGGCAATGTGACCCATCAGTAAAATCAGCATAGAAATTGTAACTTCTGGTGTGATCCTTGTGGAAATTCTGGGCCTTTAGAATGAAATCAAACAAAACAAATCGCAGGTCATCCCCACAGCAGCTTGTGGCAAAAATGACAGGGATGTGAATACATACAGAAATTGAAACGTAGATTGATATAATTCCTAATTTGAGTTCTGGGTCTCTGGTGTAACATCAGTTGAGTGACTATTAGGCTTTCTGTGCTTTGAAAGTTCAGATCATCATTTTCTCCCAGGCACAGATTCTAGGGGTTTTTTTTAACATAAATTTTGTAAACTAAAATTTTAAAATGTATAGATCTGCAACATTCTCCACACTTATCTCATGAAATTTAAAATTATTATTTCAGATAAACATTCCTAACTTACACACAAGTTTACTTTCAGTTTGCCCATCAGATTGTTTCCCTCTGCTACCCTCAATTTATACTGCATGCCACGAAAATCAAAGGACTTACTTAATATTTTTGAGTAAAACAGTTCATATAGACAGTGTAAATTATAGATATAACTTACAAAATGGATTGATTTACAATCTGTGTTCAGTTTTCCCCTGGATGAAAAACACCATACCTCCTCAAACCGGTCTAAGCTGTGAAAATTGGTCAAGGGGAAGACTTGTTTTGAAGATGGGACATTTAAGGGACAGGTTAATTCTGTCAATGTTGAGAGAGGAATTAATCTACTCACAGGAGTGATCATCTGGAAGATATATCCCTAATTGCCGCAGGCAATCTTTGTCTTGAGTGGATGTTACCTTAAAAGCGATAATTTGGAATATTTTTGGACAGAAATAAAATGAATGGAAGGGTAGATGTTTCACAAAATAAGATTTTGCTCTTGTTCTGTATGGCCAACTATATTCTCTATTTGCATATGTTTCCATCCCTTGACTGTGCCCCAGTGGCTTTGAAAAGAAAAATAGGGCCTGTAAGTTTCTTTCTCGGTTTAAAACACTAGCTCAGTCTTCAAATATTTTATTTCCAAAATGACAGCACCTAAATGATCATTTTTATTCTTGGCTTATAACTGAGGAATGTTTTAGTTACAAAACGGTTGATTTCAGAATGTTTTCTTTCAGTGGGAAAAACGTCTACATATACTTAAACAGTCACCTGGAGTCTATTAAAAAGAGTTATGCTGTGGGCATGCTTACTGTTGATTTACATGTTTGGCCTGATTTCCATGGTAACAGATCTCCCTTAGCAGATCCTACCCTAAAGGGCATGGTAGGTACATTTCAGTTTTACAGAGAAACCTTTTATAGCTTTTGTTTGGAACAATGACAAAATTAAAAAAAATGTATATTATTCATTTTTAACTGCCAATTTGATTGATTTTGTTGAAATAATTTCTTTTTGTCAGTGTGCGCTGACATATTTTACTTTAAGAGCCCCTTTTTCCCATTATTTGGCTTAAGGTTGCTGTCTGTTTAACTATTGAAAACATTTGTTTTCTGCTGGCCCAAAAAGCCTGACCTCATTTTTTTAATGTCATTTGAATCTCGATGCAGCAAACTGAAGCAGGAATTGCTTCTTCCCTCTTGGCATTGTCTTCCTCAATGTCGTTAGAAATGTAAGTTTTCAGAGAGCAATGAACGTAAGAGGGTGCGATTAGATTTTTTCTATTGATTTTGTTTAGCTTATTTCTCCAATTTTCCTGATGACCCCCCCCTCTCTTTTGTGCTTGCTATGTTGGGAAAGGCGAGGTTCCCCATTCCTGCCGCCATGTTATATCACAGGCTCCCAAGAGGAGACACTTTTACAGCTGTACAAGATAATGTCATTGAATGTTCCACTGGGAGGTGAAGTGAGCACACACCTAATTGGAAGCTCCCCAGATTAATTTAAATTTAATTTTCTTTGTTCTCACAGACACCATTTTGCAGGTAAGGCAAAAAGGTCAGGCAGCATCATCGTGAGAGAAAGTAGTCTATGAAGAGGTAGAGAAGAAAAAGACAATAGTCAGGCACAGAACAAAATAGTGAGGGGAAAGCGAAGAGCAGCAGGGGAGCCTGCACATAACAGATAGAGGGATGTAGAAATCCTATAGGAGTAACAGTGTCAAAAGAACTTTGCATCAAACCAGGGAAAGGATTGTGTGTCCAGGATTTGACTTAACAAAAAAATTGTGGTTGCTCAATTTTAAAACCACACTAGTGCATTTTTACAACATATTTTGTGGGTTCGATTTGAGTTCGACTAAAGGGCACGATTTCAGAATGAATGCCCAAATATTAGTCAGCTCATTGTTCCACCGAACTGCGACGTCCATTGGTAGTATTCAGAAGCACTTGCTTGCCTTGTCCTTCTCGGTGGTGGAGGTTGTGGCTTTGGGAAATGTTGCCAAAGAAGCTTTGGTAACTTGTTGAAGTATACCTATGGCGAAAACATACTAGAGCCATGAAATGCCAATGGCATGTGGAGTGGACATTTAAGCCAATCCTGCCACACCCACCAGCATCAAACAGTTCAAATAATCCATTCTTGAATAACATACATATTTAACAGATAAAATACAACACCTGGGAAGAAATCATTTTTAAAAGTCAAAGTCTGGACAGACAACTGTTTTGATTGTCTTGCCTGAATTTCTATCAAAAGAAGGAGATCATGATTTACTTGATTATTTGGCTGAGCTTTGTACTATGTACAACGTTTCCAACTTGTCCATTAGTTTTTTTCCAATAATTGATTTTTGAGTTTGTAAGCTAACTGATGGAGCAGAATCTTTAAATGAACACATTACTAATACAGAATGTTCTGTGTAAGAAGAAATTCAATATGTACTATTAGAAATAGACTGAAACATTAATATTGTAACTTTGAACATTTGCCCTTGGTTTTGAGTCCCTGTTGGGGGAGCTGGAGCTGTTCTCACATGCTGATTCTAATCCCTGAATTTTCCTAAACCAATGCCATCTAATCATAAATTTAAAATAAAACGATAGACAGCAGGTAACTAAATCAACTTACATTTATATAGAATACATGATATAAAAGAATTATTTTAATATTCATTCGTGGGACATAGTTGGCCAGCATTTATTGCCCATCCCCTAGTTCCCCTTGGAGGGCAGTTGAGAGTCAGCCACGTTGCTGTGGTTCAGGAGTCACATGTAGGCCAGACCCCATAAGGAGGGCAGATTTTCTTCCCTACAGGACATTAGTGAACCAGATGGATTTTTCTGACAATCGACAGTGGTTTCATGGTCATCAGTACATCCTTAGTTCTATTTTTTTTAATTGAATTCAAATTCCACCATTTGCTGTGGCAGGATTTGAACCCAGGTCCTCAGAATATTAATTGAGTTTTTGGATTAATAGTCTAGTGAAAGTCCCTGAAAGTTGGCACCCAGGTTGATAAGGTTGTTAAGAAGGCATACGGTATGTTAGCTTTTATTGGTAGAGGGATTGAATTTCGGGGCCGTGAGGTCATGTTGCAACCATACAAAACTCTGGTGCGGCCGCACTTGGAGTATTGCGTACAGTTCTGGTCACCACATTATAAGAAAGATGTGGAGGCATTGGAAAGGGTGCAGAGGAGGTTTACCAGATGTTGCCTGGTGTGGTGGGAAGGTCTTATGAGGAAAGGCTGAGGGACTTGAGGTTATTTTCGTTAGAAAGAAGACGGTTAAGAGGTAACCTAATTGAGGCATATAAGATGATCAGAGTGTTAGATAGGGTGGATAGTGAGAGCCTTTTTCCTTGGATGGTGATGGCTAACACAAGGGGACGTAGCTTTAAATTGAGGGGTGGTAATTATAAGATGGATGTCAGAGGTAGGTTCTTTACTCAGAGGGTAGTAATGCCCTGCCTGCAGCAGTTGTGGACTCGCCAACTTTAAGGGCATTCAAATGGTCAGTGGATAGGCATATGGATAACATTGGAATTGTTTAGATTAGAAGATCATTAGATTGGTTCCAGTGGTCAGCGCAACATCGAGGGCTGAAGGGCCTGTACTGCACTGTAATGTTCTATGTTCTATATCAAGGAGGAAATAGTGAGGCATCTTGAGGGGAATTGCTTGATAGAGCAGACGCAGCACGGTTTCGTTAAGGGGAAGTCGTGTCTGACAAATTTATTGGAGTTCTATGAGGATGTGTCTAGGGCGGTGGATAGAGGAGAGCCGGTGGATGTGGTCTTTCTTGATTTTCAGAAGGCGTTTGACAAGGTACCTCACAAGAGGTTATTGCAGAAGGTAAGGGGGCATGGAGTTGGGGGTAGGGTGTTAGCGTGGATAGAGGATTGGTTGTCAAATAGGAGGCAGAGAGTGGGGGTTAATGGGTGCTATTCGGATTGGCGGTTGGTGACTAGTGGAGTGCCCCAGGGGTCGGTGCTGGGGCCTCAGCTATTTACCATTTATATAGATGATCTGGAGGAGGGAACCGAGTGTATGGTGTCGAAATTTGCTGATGACACCAAGATTGGTGGAACGGCAAATTGCGCGGAGGGTGTGGAGAGTCTGCAGAAGGATCTAGATAGGCTGGGCGAATGGGCCAGGAACTGGCAAATGGAATTTAATGTTGGCAAGTGCGAGGTGGTCCACTTTGGTAGGAATAATGGTAGGGAGGACTATTACTTACGTGGCGAAAAACTGCAGCAGGCGACGGTGCAGAGGGACCTCGGGGTCCTTGTGCATGAGTCGCAAAAACCCAGCCTGCAGGTGCAGCAGGTGGTCAGGAAGGCTAATGGGATGCTGGCCTTCATAGCGAGGGGGATTGAATATAAAAGTAGGGAGGTCTTGCTGCGGCTGTATAGGGCATTGCTGAGGCCGCAGCTGGAGTACTGTGTGCAGTTTTGGTCGCCGCACTTACGCAAGGATATTTTGGCCTTGGAGGGAGTGCAGAGGAGGTTTACTAGGCTGATACTGGAGTTGAGGGGGTTGAGCTATGAGGAGAGGCTGAATAAACTAGGCTTGTACTCGTTAGAGAAGAATGAGGGGAGATCTCATTGAGACGTATAAGATGATGAATGGGATGGATGGGATAGAGGTGGAGAGACTCTTCCCGCTCAGAAAGGACAGTAGGACTAGGGGGCACAGCCTCAAGATAAAGGGGGGGGGGGGTGGTTTAGAACGGAGTTGAGGAGGAACTTCTTCACTCAAAGGGTGGTGAATCTCTGGAATTCTCTGCCCGTTGAGGTGGTGGAGGCTGCCTCGCTAAATATTTTTAAGACGCGGGTTGGTGGGTTTTTGATAAGCGAGGGGATTAAGGGTTATGGGGAGAGGGCGGGAATGTGGAACTGAGCCACGACAGATCAGCCATGATCTTATTGAATGGCAGGGCAGGCTCGAAGGGCTAGATGGCCTACTCCTGCTCCTACTTCTTATGTTCGTATGTTCTTATGTTATGTTCTATAATACCACTAGGCCATTGCTTTCCCCTAAAAGAATGTTTCAAAGTATCTTACAGGGAACAAAATACAAAGTTAAATGAAGGAACTTAAAAGAAAGTAAATGATTTCTGCTTTATTTAAATATAGAAATGTTATATTCAGTGTCAGCTACAATCTCATCTCATATGCTATTTTACATCCATTTTAATTCAGCAGCAGAATTACAATAAACACATGTCTTTACATTTTCGCATGGCAACTTTTGATTGCCTATGACTTAATGGGTGGAATTTTATGGCCTCGCTTATCCTGACACTGCAAAATCCTGCTCAAGGTCACAGACCTTTCCATAGTCTGCTCCTCACCCACTGTGATTCCCTTGGCGGGTGGAATGGTAAAATGTGGGCGAATGTATTCCTAGTACTTAAATCACAAGAATCAGTAATTGCTGCTCAATATTTATAATGTAGCAATGCTTTTAAATATGCAGATAATGATGATCAAATCAAACAACTTTCTGAGACTAGACCTCAGGTAGGCAGTAGCTAGTAGGTATAATTAGCCTCACACCTTGCTTGGAGGTACACTCAGCAAGATGTCTCACAACAGATTGGTTATTCTACCCCATATTTATAAAATCCAGAATCCCACATGTGTTTTAGTGAACAGTTTTATCAACCTGTCTTCCCACTTTTAAGTATTTGTATACCCATTTAAAATTTAACTGCATTCTTTTCAAAGGATGAATAACATACTTGACAGGATCTAATTAAAAAAGCCAAAAGCCCTGACAGACACTGCTTTGACTGTCTTGTCTGAATGTCTATCAGCAAAGAGGATTGAGATTTACTCAATTATTTGTCTGAGATTTGTGCTCAGCCTTACAGGCAGGTGATATAACTGCATAGTCCCCAAAGCCCCTTTGGAAGTTTTCATCACTTTTTCTGTACGTGACATAGAGCAAAAACTATTTTGTTGAAAGTACTTCCTTAGAAACTATCCTTTCCGCCTAAACCTTTCCACTGATAGCCCTTCAGAGTTAGTTCTATGTTTATTATTTCTAAGAATTCTAAGAATGGCCCTACAAAAGCAACTTTTAAATATTAACTCCTTAGTTAATAATGCAAGAATCAAGAATCATTTGAAGACAAAACAATTGCACTTCAGGTCATGACTTTAAGTTCTAAATCAAGTGCCCTTTTTTTCACAAATAGATAACTGGATTGACGCTGAGCAACAGTCTTGATGACCTTGCAAAGCTTTACTTAGCCACAATGCAAGCTTTGGCAGTAAGTAATCGTTCTAAATCAATCATAATTAAAGCAATATAAAGGATTCTAGTTTTTTATCAAATGGGTTTACAGCTTTTAGTGATGAAATTGTTCTCATGATCTAGTAACAGTATCTTCACTTTTTGTAGGCAGTGTTGCATGGTAGAACATACCCTAAAAATTCAGTGAACCCAATTTCCATCCCAGAACATTCTGCCTAACTTCCAAAGGGGATTGGTAACCTTAGAATTACAACTCCCATTTCACTTTGCAGAAACTGAAAAAAACACACTCCTCTTTGCTCCAACAGGATGTTTAGCTCATCCCATTCCATTGGAGCAATGGATTCCTATCTTATTTTCCACCAGTCAGTTTGGGTGCCTCACTTTTATTTTATTCTCTAATGGGATGTGAAAGTTGCTGGCTTGCTAGCACTTGTTGCCCATTCCTAATTGCTCCTGAGAAGGTATGTAGAAACATAGAAATTAAGAACAAGGAGGACATTCAGCCCTTTGAGCCTGCTCCGCCATTCATTATGATCATGGCTGATCCCACCTTCCCTCCATATCCTTTGATTCCCTTTCCCTCAAGGGCTATCTAAATGCTTCTTGAAATCACTCACGCCAGAATTCTCCCTAAAAATTTATTCGTGTCACATTTGCATAAAAACTGGAGTAATTCACACTTTTTTTTCTAGTGGGAGTTCAGAGAAGAATCTCCCACACTCTGTGCACTGCTGAGGTCACTAGCATGAATATTATTAAAAATCAGTGGGTGCAGCCTATCCTTGCCCAGAAGGCCAGCAGCAAAGCGCTGAGCAGGCCACTGCACATGTGCCAATCTGTCAGCGCCGAGATCGGCACATGTGCAGTAGCCCAAGCTGCCAACCTCCCGATTGCTGGCCAGCACTATCGCTGGCCTGTTCCATGACCCTCGCATTGCCAGCCCTCCACTGGCCCCACGGTCTGATTGCTGGCCCCATGACCATTCCCGGACCAGCCCTGAACCCCTGCCCCACTTCCGGCCCGCCCTGATTTCTCGCCTCCCAACTCCTGCGTGATTCCCAAGCCCGCCAACAGTGCCAACACCCCTCCTACAGTCCCAACCCCCCTCCTGCAATCCAAACACCTCCAGCAGGCTGAACCCCCACCCCCCAGCCTGCCTCGATTGCTGGCCTCCCTCCTTTCCCCATCGATCCTGCCTACACAGTGATAGCAGGACCCCTCACCCCCACGATTGGCCCTCTAGGCCCTGCCCCAAACTGGCCCTAACCTCTAGGCCCCATACCCATAGGCCTTGCTCGCTTGGCACTGTCCCAGGCCCAATGGGCAGTGCCAGTGTGCACCCTGGGCATTGGCACTTTGCTCTTTGGGTAGTGCTGGGGACCCAGGCTGGCACTACTGGAATAATTCATGTGTTTTTTTCAATGGGAGTTCAGAGAAGAATCTCCCACACTCTGTGCATTGCAGAGATCATTAGCATGAATATTATTAAAAATAAGTGGGCGGGGCCTATCTGTGGCCAACAGCATAGCGCTGAGCGGGCTAGTGCGCATGCATTGATCTGTCAACACCGAGATTGCTGTGTGCGCAGTAGCCCCGCACTACCGCCTCCCACTTGTTGGACAGCTCCATCACTGGCCAGCCCTGCAATCCTTGTGTTGCAGGCCCTCTGAGCCACCCCCCCCCCGCCCCACTCCCACTTGGCACCACGGCCCAATTGCTGGACCCCAAAACATTCCCTGTTGGAGTGAACCACTCTGGCTGGGGGATGAGGTAGATGCTAGTTGCATTTAAATTATATTATAATAACCATTTAAATGGACTTGACACCTCCCTGCCAATTTCCGGCGAGTGCCGCTTGAAATCCAGCACTAGGGAATGCTATTGGGGGGAGCGGTGGAGCGGGGGAGCACATGCGCGAATCCTGCGAACTGGCCAACATGAGAATCTCCTTGCCTGCTGCGCTAATGGGAAAATTGCCCCCTGAGTGTTTTGGCCTGCACTACTTACTGTGGTAGCAAATTCTGTAAGCTGACCACTCTCTGAGTAAAGGAATTTTTCCTCATAGAACATAGAACACTACAGCACAAACAGGCCCTTCGGCCCACGAGTTGCGCCGATCACATCAACACCTATCTATAACCCCCAATCCCATAAAACCCCATATACTCATCCAGAAGTCTTTTAAAAGACCCCAGCGAATTCGCCTCCACCACCACTGACGGCAGCCGATTCCATTCACTCACCACCCTCTGAGTGAAAAACTTACCCCTAACATCACTTCTGTACTTTCCTCCCCACACCTTAAACCTGTGTCCTCTCGTAGCGACCATTTCAACCCGGGGAAATAGCCTCTGAGAATCCACCCTATCTATTCCTCTCAACATTTTATAAACCTCTATCAGGTCGCCTCTCAACCTACGTCTCTCCAGGGAAAAGAGACCCAGTTCCCTCAACCTAACTTCATAAGGCATGCCTCCCAGTCCAGGCAACATCCTTGTAAATCTCCTCTGTACCCTTTCAATAGCTTCTACGTCTTTCCTATAGTGAGGCGACCAGAACTGCGCACAGTACTCCAAATGAGGCCTGACAAGGGTCTTATAAAGTTGCAGCATTACCTCCCGACTCCTAAACTCAATCCCTCGATTTATGAAGGCCAGTACACCATACGCCTTCTTGACCACCTCTTCCACCTGCGAGGCCGATTTAAGAGTCCTGTGGACCCGGACCCCAAGATCCTTCTGCTCCTCAACACTACCAAGACTCCTGCCCTTGATAGTGTACTCGTTCATCCCGTTCTCTGTCAACAGTCTACACTATATCCTTAGACTGTGACCCCGGACACCCCCACCATTGGGAATATCTTTCTTGTATCTACTGTGTCTAGTCCTGTTAGAATTTTATAGGATTCTATGAGATCCCTCCTCATTCTTCTGAATTCCAGCAAGTACAATCTTTACCGACTCAATCTCCACTCATACCAGCATTCCAGGAATCAGTCTGGTAAACCTTCACTGCACTCCCTCTAGATCAAGAACATTTTTCCTCAGATAAGGAGACCAAAGCTGAACACTATTCCAGGTTTGGCCTCACCAGGCCTCATCAACACATCCTTCCCTTGTACTCGAATCCTCTCGTTATGAAGACCAATATACCATTTGTCTTCTCCCTGACCTGCTGCACCTGCATGCTGAGATAGACTGACTCCTCTGATATGACTCCCCCTTAACATGTATTTCTTGTCCCTTACCCTTTTTCTTGTTTCTTAGCCTTGCCAGTGTTTGCCTAACATCTCTTTTGAGTTTTTTTTGTTATTTATTCAAATGATATAGCACTCATGCACTTCTACTTCAGTGAATTGTCTTAATTGAATTAAGTAACTATTCTTCAAACACTTACTTTAACCATTTCACCGTAGCAAGCTCCTGTGGAACTTTCCTTCAAAATTACCTAAAAGTCCAAAATGATAACCCTGTTTCTTTCTCTAGCGATGCTGTCTAACCTGCTGAGTACTTCCAGCATGTTTTGCTTTTATTTCTCTCTTTTAACTTTGTTTAGATCTGTCATGATTTTGAACATCACTATCAATCTCCTTCCAACGTGGCACAGTGGTTAGCACTGCTGCCTCATAGCATAGATCTGGGTTCATTTCTGGCCTTGGGTCACTGTCTGTGTGTAGTTTGCACATTCTCCCCATGTCTGCGTGTGCTCCGATTTCCTCCCACAGTCCAAAGGTGTGGGGGTTAGGTTGATCGACCATGCTAAGTGTCAGGAAGATTAGGAGGATAAATACGTGGGTTTACGGGAATAGAGCCTGGGTGAGATTATAGTCAGTGCAGACTCAATGGGCCAATTGGCCTCCTTCTGCACTGTAGGGATTCTATGATTCTGTTTATTGGAAAGTCTAGCTGTACTTAAAGTTGATAAGTCACGAGGACTGGATGGAATGCATCCAAGGATGCTGAGGGAAATGAGAATGGAAATTGTGGATGTAATGGCCATAATCTTTTGATCCTCAGTAGACACAGGAGTAGTGGCAGTTGTACTGGAGAATTAAGAATGTTGTATCTTTATTGCATTTTTAAAAGTATTATGGACAATTATTCTGAAAATCCATTAATGATGAATGCAAGCAAGAATAAAACAGCAAATGCTGGATAAACTCAGCAGGTCTGGCAGAATCTGTGACAAGAAACAAATTTAGCATTTCAGATCTGTAGAAGGGTCATTGAAATCTGAAACATTCGCCAAAATCTTGCTGTTGTTCACAACGGTGGGATCTTGCGTTCCTGCTGGTGGTGCATCTCCGCCATGGGTTTCCTGGTGGTGAGATGTTGCATTCAACGAGATACCTTATTGACAATGGCAGGAACTTACGTTCCCATTGCCATCTCCCAGCACAGCAAAACACGCCATTGGAGAGGGAGAAATATCTCACCCATTAATTTTGTTGCCAGATCTGCTGAGTTTATCCAGCATTTTCTGTTTTATTTCAGATTTCCGACATCTACGGTATTTTGCTTAATGTAAGCAATAAGCTTTGCAGCTGCTTAATAGCTTCTGCACTTAAATACATGGTTTTATTTACCTTCATTCAGCTGGGAACCCGTCACATATTGGAAACAATGCTGGCATCAGGGCATGAGGTCAACACTCTCTTCATGTGTGGTGGATTGAGCAAGAATATGCTGTTTGTACAAATACATGCAGACATTTCAGGTAGGTAAGTGAGCAGGGGTTGTACCGATGTAAAGTAGAGGTGGTGCATCAAATTATTGTTAAACTTTTAGCTAATAAACATAAAAAATAGCTATTTAATTACTGTGTACAGTTCTGGTCACCCTATTATTGAAAGGATATTATTAAATTCGAAAGAGTGTAGAAAAGATTTACTAGGATGCTACTGGGACTTGATTGTTTGAGTTATAAGCAAACTGGGACTTCTTTCTCTGGAGCGTAGAAGACTGAGGACTGATCTTATAGTGATCTGTAAGCTAGACAATCAATATCTTTTCCCAAAGGTAGGGGAGTCTAAAACTAGAGGGCATAGGTTTAAGGTGAGACGGGAGGTGTACAAAAGGGTCCAGAGGGGCAATTTTTTCACACAGAGGGTGGTGAGTGTCTGGAACAAGCTGCCAGAGGTATTAGTAGAGGCGGGTACAATTTTGTCTTTTAAAAAGCATTTAGACAGTTACTGTATGAGTATAGAGGGATATGGGCCAAATGCAGGCAATTGGGATTATCTTAGGTGTTTTAAAAAAAAGGGTGGTATGAACAAGTTGGGCCAAAGGGGCTGTTTCCATGCTATAAGTCTCTATGACTCTATGATTCTATGACTAATTAGCTAACAAATAAAGAAAGGGAGGGCTATCTATCATGATGAAATGAAGGTGCAGAAATGTGCTGCACTGAATAAACAAGATATGTGTGAGGGCAGCGAATTGCTCATCTCATTGCTGGCAGACAACCTGTCTTGACATTGATGGACTGTTCAAAATGTCATGGGAACATCACTGTCGAAAAGGACGTTGTTCCCTTGTGTTTGTTTCCTGCAGAATCTGCTCCCTTTTGCTGGATTATGCTAACAGTGCTTGGAGAATTTTTCTCAGAAGATGGAGTGGGCAGTCTTTTTAAACTAAAAATAGAAAATGCAGAACCTCTCAGCAGGGAAGGCGGTATCTGTGGGGAAAGAAAGATCCCCATGTGTTCCAACAAATTTCCTGAAGTCCAGCTGGCTTTTCTAGGACTTGTGGCCCACGATTCCTTAGAGAAATCGTGGATCATGGTTTTGATTTGGGAACCTTTTGACAGGTAAGCTGAAAGTGAGTCTCATACGTGCTTCTAAGCATGCAGCTTGCCTCGGCACATGTTTGCCCCTGTGGCCACCTCTACACTGCCTCCAAGGGTAGTGTTCCTGGATCCATCGCACTCCTGCCTCCCAGAAAGAAAATATGGAAATTTCCCAACTCAATCTTCCCACTTGCTCCACAAAAACCTGACCCAATATTTCAGGCTGTGATCTTTTCATCAGAATCGGGAAATGTTCGGAAGGCAATAACTTTTATGTAAATGAAATAACAAGGGGAGGGAAAAGAACAAAGGAAAGGTCTGAGATAGGGAGGAAGATGGGAGATCTGAAATTACATGGGTTGGTGGGAGGATGCCAAGGAGATTTGTAATGGGACTAATAATGAAACGGAAGACGGGTCCAAATAAGGTATGGATGACAGAATATTGAGAAGCTGCTATCTGAAAGCAAAGCGAGAAAAACAAGACATGCAACTAAAACAGAATGTAGGACAAAGATTAGAATCTGAACCGTTGAACTCAATATTGATTCAAGAAAATTGTGAGGTGCCTAACTGAAAGATGAGGTGTTATTTCTCTAAAGTCTCTCATTATTGCTTCCCTTTGATAAGCCAGTATCACTTTTATCATTTAATCATCCCCTAACGTCTAACTAGACACAAGACAAATTTTTACTGTTTTTTTTCTCTACCCCATTTTTCCTGGCTCTGTTCGCTTGTACAAATGCAGTTCAGGAACATCTTCTGGTTCTAACCAAAAAAATCAATGACCTCCTGTCTCCACAGATGATGTCTGTTCTGCCAGTGCTTGCAATATTTTCTGTTTTTATTTCTGAGCTGCAAAATTGCTCTCCATAGAGACAAAGTAAGAAAATGGCATGCAACACTCTCCTGGTGTAAGCCCAACAGTGGAAGTGTTGTGATATTATGTGCATACACCTTTAAACGGACATAAATTAGACTACTGTCAATCATTATTACACCGACAGAATATACTATGCGCAGTAGTCCCATAAGTTGTTAGTCTGTGATCTGCAGCATAGAGATTAGATGTTCTATACTTAGCTCGCCAAGAACTTTGGCCGGAATTTTCCGACCTCGCCCACAGCTGGGGTTTTCCGGTTCCACTGCAATGAACAGAGATTTGGCTGAGCACCAAATTCCCCATTTTCGCTGGCAGTGGTAGCAGGGTGTGCGAGACCAAAGAATTCCAGCCATTATCTGTCTATAGTCTTACCTTCAAATAAAGAACCCAATATTGCTTCACCAATCCTTGTGTGTGATTGGTACCTTTTCATCAAATAGAGAAGAACGTAACAGGAACCTCCCTGACATGGGCATGCTGTGTGTGAATCGGAAATGTCAGGTATAGTCTGAGTGTGACATTCTGCCTGATTTGACACTTGCTTCTGAAACTTGGATGATGAAGAGCTCGTGCATGCATGCACTAATCTTTCCCAGCTGAACATTTGTTCAGCTGCACGAGGGAACTCCCACCACCACTATTTAAAGAGACTGACACGCAACTTGCAGATGAGGTGCTTTAGACTTGTTTGTTTCATACCAATCACAACATGTGAGGACCACTGACATATGGTGAAAGTCTTGCAGCCATCAGAAATCTCAGGGAGCAAGTTATTGCCATACCCAATTACTCAGGTTGTTCTTGCTGTAGTATGTCTTCAATTTTGTGGTGGACTGGCATGTCCTCTACAACCTCAGTATTATTGCCGCAGGGCATTCAAAGGCCACAGTAGGCAGAGAAAAAGGGAAGAAGAGGGAGCACAGAGAATGTAATATGGACTTCTTCCTCTAGATGGACTATCTGAGAACATTGGCTCTAGCTTTGCTGGGGACCCTCCTTTCACCACCATTGCTCCACTACTCCCCCAAAAAATCTTAGCATCCTTTTGAGAGGCTCCTTTATGTGATCACTTGACTAAGATCCTGTAACAGAAAATCACGACCAACAATTTTTCCGTAACACATTTATCCAACAAAACTGAAGTATTCCTTTCCATCTTCTCTTTCTTTTCTCAACACTTTGTACCTTGAATATTAAACCCCCAGTCTTCACCATTTCACATCAGGTTTCTGTTATTGCCACAAGACTATTTGTGCTTGTAACTCACCAAACGTATTTACTACACGTTTACTATATGCCCTCTAAACCAATGCTTGTATTTATAGTTATCCTCCGTAGCCTGCTGTTATCTAATCGTAGAAATCCTACAGTGCAGAAGGAGGCTATTCAGCCCATCAAATCTGCATCGACAACAATTCTACCCAGGCCCTATCCCCATAACCCCACATATTTACCTTGCTAATCCCTTTAACCTACAGCATCCCAGGACATTAAGGGGCAATTTAGCATGGTCAATCAACTTAACCCACACATCTTTGGACTGTGGGAGGAAACCGGAGCACCTGGAGGAAACCCACTGCACACAGACAGTGACCCAAGCCGGGAATCAAACCTAGACCCCTACTGCTTGGAGGCAGCAGTGCTAACCAGTGTGCCACCATGCTGCTAATGTGGTGCTAGCTCCTTTTTTGGTACTGTCCAACCCATTCACTCTTTTATGCACCTTATTTCTAATTTCTATTTCTTCATGATTGTTCACAATCGCCCGCTATTTTAGTTTAAACTCTGCCAAAATACACTAACGAACCACTCCACAAGATCCCTGTCCTGTTGAGGTACATCCTGTCCCTTTTGAGTAGGTGCCTTGTGCCCCAGAACTTGTTCCAAAGCTTAAGAATCTGAAGCTCTTCCTCAGTTTCCATACCTTGCTATCTTTCTATTTCTACTCTTGCTAGTGGTGACAGAGGGAAGAATTCAAAGGTTACTACCTTCAACTGCTTCTAAACGCAGCACGGTGGCACAGTGGTTAGCACTGCTGCCTCACAACACCAGGGACCCAGGTTCGATTTCCAGCTTGGGTCACTATCTGTGTGGAGTTTGCACGTTCACCTACGTCTGCATGAATTTCCACCAGGTGCTCCGGTTTCCTCCCACTGTCCAAAGATGTGTGGGTTAGTTTGATTGGCCATGCTAAATTGCTAAATTGTTAGTGTTGGGGGATGAGCAGGGTAAATATGTGGGGTTACAGGCATTGGCCCTGGGTGGGGCTGTGGTTGGTGCAGGCCCGATGGGCTGAATGGCCTCCTTCTGCACAGTAGGGATTCTATGATTCTCCTTGGCTTTGAAAATTTGCCTGTATGACTTCAAGACCTACCTTCTCTATATCATTGGTACTGACATGTACCGCAACATTTGGCTTACTCCCTTCCCCTTAAAGAATATTCTGCATCCTTGTTTGAAGTTCTTTGTATTTTCTGGATACCTAGAAGTAAGATAGTTTTAAAATGGTAGCAATTGTATTGCTGTCCCATTGGTAGGTATTAAGACCCTGCTAATGCCATGAAAAGAGTGTGGAAAATCAACTCTATCGGGTGGGAAAATGTATTTTGTCAGCCTGTGTTCCGTGCAACTAATTGGCATGCTTTTTACTTTTCTTTCAGTGTTTTGATGCTTGAACCTTAGAAAAGGTCTGCAGTTCCATTGTATGCCAGAGGAGAATCTAGAATCAAAAGGAAAAAAGAATGTTTATTAATAGCACCTTGGGATTAGGTTACAGCCAGAAGCTATTGCTAATGCTGATAACTCTCCAGTTATGCAAACAAAATTTGGACAAAGGTCCAGATTTCATGATGTGGAAATCCCCACAAAGCAAACCTGGAATCACTGAGAGCAAAGGTCAACATCCTGAAACTCTCTTGATTGATCCTTTTTAAAAAGATTAGAAAAGAGCAAAACTGGAGTTTCGATTTCCCTCCACATCAGCAGCCTTCCTTTTGATGTGGATACATTTTCAGTTTTTAAATGTACAATCCCTGTGCCAGCACACAAAAATTCCAGAATATAATTGCACTTTATTTACACCGATATTTTGAGGCAGAATAGGAACTGGCGGCTATTTTTGAAAATGTCTTCCTAAATACTGCTGATTTATTTAAGCTGATCACTTTGCATTGGAGGATATTATATACTTGAGAAGTACTTCCCATGCTTTCACAACTATTGACTGCTGTTTGTAGGATTTATCATTGAAAGGGAAGAAAATAAAAATACAGAAAAAATAGGTAATATAAAAATGAATGCCGTGTTGAAAAACTACAAAGTGCAAAAGAGAAGGAACTATAGTAGAGATAAAATAAAGATTAGGAACTGTTATTACCCCACAGGCAATCATTTGGAAACTGTATTTTAGTCCAATCTGGACTAAATAGCATATGTTCTTAATCAAGATTGCATTTGTATTTAAGGCACTGCTTTTCTTTTCAAGGTAATTGTTTGAAGATCGGGTTAACACTGGATCAATATTTTGACTAATGCAAAGGGACAGTATCAAATGGATTTTGAAAGCATTGTGTTATTCCATGCAGAGAGCAGAGAACCAATACCTTACAACAGCTTAAGCTGCCCATCCCAATTTCTTAGAATAAAAAATGGCAATGTAAATGAGAATCTATCTTTGTTTTAAATATTGCAAAAAGAAAAGGTATTTATGCGCCCTGCAGTCCACATACAGTAATCTTTGAATGGCAGTATGAACTACTGTCAGGCAACCCACAGGTTTCTAATGACTCTTCCAAACTCTTAGAAATGTTTGCAGCTTTCTACATCTCACACCATTAAATATGTACATAAATCAGTTTTCTTTTGAAAGCAGGGCCTCTGAAGTTGGCATCCATCTTTCAGATGAGATATTACACCAGAGACCTGGTCATAATCACATTACTATTTGTAGGTTCTTGCGTTGGCTGCCATATTTCTTATATTACAACAATGACTATACTTCAAAAGTAACTCATTAGCTATAAAGCGCTTTGGCGTGTCCTATGGATGTGAAAGGCACAATATAAATTCAAGTTCATTATTTATTTCTCCCTTTCTTTCTATCTGTGTTGTTGTAATGTGAAAGGTGACCAGTTTGCAATAACCCTTTTTAACTCAGGCATAAGTTAATGACAAAGGGGACAAGAGCCAGGTGAAGGTCCATCACAACTTTATAGCAAACTTTATCAAGGAAAAGCAATATTTTTCAGATTCTACTATTGTACTTGAATTAAGCTCTATCAAACCCTGTCAATCACTACAGGACTCTACAGTAAACAGATTTAAATCTTTAAGTAACCAATCTCAAACCTACACTAGCTATCTACTTCTGACGCACTCTTCTGAGGACTAACTACACTCTATCCATTGGATCCCTATCACTATATTTGAACAGTTTGTCTGAAAAGACTGGTATTACCGATTCAGTTGGCTGATGTTTCAGGATCTGCAGTCGTTGATTGGGACTTTCCGTCTCATCTAGGTTCTGGTTTTCAGGTCATCTCACCTGAATATGCTCACCCCTAGATAAAAGAAGCTGGAGATGCTGTGCTGCTCAGCTCCCAGTCGAAGGTGCTCTCTGGAGATGTCACTGAAGAAGCTGTGAAAGTAGAAAGAGCTGGGGCTCCAGGTTGCCTCTTTTATCCCCACCTCTGTGTCCTTCTTGAAGATTCTGTGGCCTGTGTCCAATATTAGTATTGGGCAGAGGCAGGAAGATCCAATGAGGTGACTACTTTCCACATTTGGAAGACATAGAACATAGTTTTGGACCTTCGACTGTCAAGTGCTATCCTTGTCATGCTATGCCACTGGCCTCCTACTAAGCTGGGTGCCACCAAGTCTGCATAGCATTCTCCTGACAAAGCAGGTTCACTGGATGTGTAGGCAACAGTTTGTTGTGAAACAACACAGCCATTAGCACCGGACAGTTCCAGGCCTGTCTAGTTTCGACAGGAAGTCCAAGGTCTGGCTACATGAAAACTGTGTGCTCCAACTCTGCAGTTTGCAAATTGCGGAGTCCGGCTAGGTTTAAACTTCCACGTTTTGAGTTTTTATCCATGCCCATGAAAAAAAAATCAATGTTTCTGCAACAATCCTGAAGGTCATGGGTCACTTGACCACAGCGTCCACAGGAATCAAACTTGATCTCTGATGAGCCATCTCTTGGGTTGTCCTTTTCCACTAGCTTTTGCCTTAGTGTGATTCGCTAAGTCTAGACTGCTGTAACTAGTCCTGGGGTGCCGGTGCTTGATAGAGAATCAAGAGTAATTTCCCTTTCTCAGTGATGTTTTACAGGGGCCTCAGATGGGCCTAATAAAAGAGGAGAAGAGCAAAGGTCAGCAAGACACAGAAAGGTAGTCGCAAATGATTAACTGTATTAGGTTGTCCTGCTTTCTGAATGTATGGTAGTTTGAGAAAAAAACAAGGGTCCATATGATAAGGCAGATGTCCTGCTGATAGCAATAGGAGTGTAGAGCACAAGAGCAAGGTGGTTATCCTGAAGTTACACAAGACACTAGTTAGACCTCAGCTGGAATATTGTGTTGAGTCCTGAGCACTGTACTCTAGGAAGGATGTGAACACATTGGATAAAGTGCAGAAGAGGTTCACAAGCATGGTTCCAGAGATGAGAAACTTCACCTGTTATGCAGATCAAGAGCTGGTGCAGACATGAAGGGCCAAATGCTGTCCTTCTGCACCCTAACAATTAGGTGAATCTGTGAATGATTCTTCTGCTTCTGGTTTGAAGCTGAACCTTTCCTATTTCTAGTTCTCGCCTAGTGATTGTGAATTAACATCTCCTGCAAAAAAAAAGAGGCAGAGAGAGAGTGTGAGGGAAAGAGGATTAGTGTAATGCTGTTGTAAGGAATGGTGCAGATGTGCAAACTAAATGCAGGAAACGCTGGAAATATCCAGCAGGTTTGACTGAATCTGTGGAGAGGGAAGCAGACCTTTCCTCAGAGTTAGAAAAAACTGTGCAGCTGTGTTGGATAGCTTCATACGTTATGCATGTTGGGAGCATGAAGTAAGCAGGTTAAAAAGCCGATCAACTCTCAGAAAGTGCCCTAGTTTAAAAGGTGAGATCACCCTGCATACAGCAGGACTGTATACTTAGCAGTCACCAGCAGATTAAATAACGCAGGCTGTAGTAGCAGCAAGTAAATGTTTCGTGCAATGAGGGGAGCTATTGCAGTGTCCCCTTGTGACTGGTGGAGAAGAGTGTGCTGGGAAGGTGGGAGATATTTAGAGAGTGCAAGCAGGTGGCAAAGGTGGGAGGGATGCCAGGTATAATGCAAAAAAATAGAAATGGAAAGATACCATGTCCAGCATGCTGTTTTTGGTTTACTCACACAAGAGATTGTCAGTTTTGGGATGAAGGTTGATCATGCACGTTGGCTGAACCATCATCATCATTGTTGACTGGGACAAAGATGTTGTACTCCTCCAGTAGTGAGGTAAAGCTCTTGCTGATCTGTGTGACCACGAATAGAAACAGGATGAACACAATGAAGACTTTCACAAGACCAAAACATGCCTTGACGGGTTTGGGTAAAATTGCTCCCAATCTGGTCACCATCACGTTTCTGGCAGAGTTGAGTTGAACCCCATCTTTAGCTCAGGAGTTTAGAAAGCACCAGGTCGCTTCATCCCACGGGGCACTCTGGAGGCCGAGTGTAGCAATCTGAATCTTCCTGTTGATATAATCAGGTTTTACTTTCTCATCATTATTATGAGGTCTGGACGTAATATCGACACTTCCAACAATTCGGTACTAAAATGCATGCTCAAATTCTGGAGTCAGCCTTGAACTCAGATTTTTTGATTCAGAGATGAGAGTTAACCAATCTAATGTGAAATATTTTCAAACGTTTTGGAGTATCAATGAATACGATAATGTGAACATGAACATCTGTGACGTTGGTGCACTTGATGGAGGTGCCCTAGATAGTGAGGCAAATCATGCACTTAATTTCATAAAGTACCCTGCATGCAGTTATAAAGCTCAAAGCCTGGGCTTGTGTTTCTGACACAGCTCACCACAGATCTGTCTACATATCAGACTTAGGAGACAAATCCAGTACAGAAATAGCTCTCCCCCACAAAATCTGCCCCCCTCCTGTCATGTTCCACTCCCCTTTGCAATTTCAAGGATTCTCCACAATCTCTCCCCCTCCTTCCTCACTGTCGCACTCTGAATGTCCAGATCCCTGACTTTTGTCCTATGATTTGCTTGATTGCCAGGAACTGTGCCCGGCCATGTGGCACTAGCTTTCCTGCCCAGCAGCTGACCAACTCCGAATCTGGTTGGATGCTGGGCAAGAATTGGAGGAAAGAAATACTCTAATTAGATCTTGTCATTAAATTTGTCAGGACCTCCACGTTTCTGGCATTTTCAGATTTCTGAAAAACTGACACATGTCCCCTACCCCCTCCCCACCTCCCCAAAAATATTGGGTGCATTGTTTTACAAGCCCGTTCAGCTCATCAATTTTTCAATCATAATTTTGACAGCACGTTTTACATCTGGCTGGATTCCTCAGCATTGTTAGTAATTCATACATGACACCTGATTAGCAGAAATGGTTTTGCTTCAAAATCTACAGTTGGTCTTTTAGGATATGTGCAGAATACTGCTTGTGAATTCTCATTACCTCATCTGTTACCTTGATCCATTCATTTTACTCTAATCTATACTGTCACCACTACTTCCAGAATCAGAAGATTGGATGGCTACAGAGAGACCAAGGCCAGCCGTTGCAGCCCTGACTGATTATCCCTTTGAGATACACAAGTACAAAGATATATTGAGAATGATGTTGCTAACCGCGTCTTTGTGGAGCAGACCATCTGTTCCTTAAGACTAAGGGTGAAATGCCTAGACCGATCAGAGGGATCACTGTAACAGAAACTTTGTCAATGTGTTCACAATTAATGTTGCCCATTGGACTGTACACAACTTTGCACTACAGAGACTGTTACCATGGAAAGGAAAAGGCAAACAAGTTGTAATCAGATTCAGAAATTACTATGACCAAGAGACAGAACAAGTATCTGGATAGCTAGTTCAGTTATTTTCTCAGCAAGAATCTTCAGGCAAATCTGAAGTGAAAATATATCCAGTTAAATGCGTGCAGCTACTTTTGCCTTAGACTAGTGCACATATACCTTGGGTATAGGATGGTACGGTAGCCCAGTGGTTAGCACTGCTGCCTCACAACGCCAGGGACCCGGGTTCGATTCCCGACTTGGGTCACTGTCAGCAGAGTTCTCCCTATGTCTACATGGGTTTCCTCTGGGTGCTCTGGTTTCCTCCCACACTCCAAAGATGCACAGGTTAGATAGATTGGTCATGTTAAATTCTCCCTCAGTGTACCTGAATAGGTGCCGGAGTGTGGCGACTAGGGGATTTTCACAGTAACTTCATTGCAGTGTTAATGTAGGCCTAATTATGCTGAATAAATAAACTCTAACTCAAATCTGAACCATTCAAACAATGAGTGCCTTTATCCATGAGAATAAATGGCATTCCTGCACAACAGTGTTTTCAATTTTATCTCAAACCAACCATCACACACATTTGGATACCAGTTCCCTAAATGTTATTCACCTAATAGAATGTTCTTGTGTTCTGTATATTTTGTTCTCGAGTTTTCTATTTTTGGGAGCGTGAGGTGTGCGTTTCTTACTTCCAAAACATATGCTTCTTTAAGGTGATGACCAGTTGAGAGAGAGAGGTGAGATGCAGGCTACTTCAATGTCTGTGCCTTTTTCTAGGGGTGGAGAAAATTTCTTGCCCTTACCATGGGTCAGTAAATGAGTTTACATCTGCAAGCAACACAGGTAACATTGCAATGACTGCCAGAGGCAACGTGCTGTCTGAAACATCTGATGACATGGGAACAGGGCACCTGGAAGGAGATCACCGTCAAATAAGTTACAGGGCTTTACTAAGACCACATCTCTGTACAGTTTTCATATCCTGACCTAAGGAAGGATGTACTTCAAAGCATTGAGATAAAAAGTTCATTAGATTGTTTTCTGGGCTATTCTAGATTAAATAGAATGGGTTTTTATTTTCTATAGAAGAATGAGAGATCATCTCATTGGAGTCTACAAAATTTGTGGAGGGCTTTATTAGGAATGGTGCTGAGAAACTGGAGAGTGTGTCGCAACAGCTGCTGAGTGTTAGCCCTGGATGGCAAGTAGCTATGGGTCAGTCTCAGAAAAAGGAATGGCCATTTAGGAAGTTCTGCTCAGGCCAGCCAGCAACTTTTGGAGGTGGGAACCCCATCCTTAAAGAGACAGGAGCCCTGAGGCCAGGCAGTGAAGTGCCTGATTGCCAGGCAATTACATCAGGGCTTCTGGAAATGGTCATGGCAAGATTGTTCCTGGCTTTCCAGCACTTTACCAACTATTAAATTCAGCCATTTGTGTTTCACCAAACTGAAACTTATTTAGCCAGCTTCAGCATTTAGAAATCTGCTTTGTTAGCATGTCATCGCTGCCCTTCTCGTGCTCCTGTCAGATTGACATTCTCAGTGGGTCAGAAAAGCTGTACCAACATCTAAATGAACTGACATCTGAAGATTCGCAGTCAGCACACGAGGAACAGCAATTATGACACCATGGTGCTAAGAAAGCATTATCATTCCACTCTGAAATAGTTGGAAAGTCAACCAAGCAACATAAAAAAAACTTTACACTAATCTGTTAAACTGAACAATATGTAAGGAGTACATACATTTTGCATCTACTTTTCTTGCTTTTCAACTGAAGCTACTTTCCGTTGCAAGGGGAAAGGTTCTTGTCTAAACCCCGAAGGTGTATGTTGATAGGTTAATTGACATTCAGGTCCAATCCTGTTCTGTAGATTTAATTGGATCATGAACATGATTTGGCAACGGCTGCTGAGCTCTTGGGGTGCCATCACGCAGGCATCCCATTTTTTCAGTGAACTGGGAGATCTCCTGACACACCCAATTCACAGATATCTTCCCCCCACCCTGCCATGGACACTGCCCTACGATGTACCCGACTACGTGGGGACTTCAGTGGTCTCCAATCCCCCCGGCAAGGCCATCATGTCTGGTCTCCTGCTGGTGGAAACCAGCTGAGATTCTTGCTGGTGAGAAGTTCGATCAGCAATCGGGTAAGCTGAAGTGAGCCCAGACGATAGTGTCCGGGACTCGCTAACGGTATTTAAATGATGTTATTAATGTTTTACCAGAAAATAAGGCCAGTAAGATCGGAGAGGTGAGAAACCAGGCATGTTTTTCATTTTTTGTCCCTCACCCGATCGTACCACCTCACCTCACTACAATTAGGTGGGATGAGGTCATAAGATAGCGCCCATTGAGTTAGGAAATGAGATGCTTCTTACTGCCACCCTGGCTAAAATCAGCGAATGCAAGAGAAATTAGGCATGGGATTTTCCGATCGTGCCCGCCCCAAGACCAGAATTCTCCACTTGAGGTCAACAGACCTTGAAAAGGTCCATCAAATTTTCCTTCCTGCATGCGGCAGTTTCCAAGCTGGCCAGAACTGGAAAATTTACATTTAGCTCTGTAAACTTCAGCTCCAAGGCACCTTTGGATATGACACTGCAAGAACTATTTGGAGAACATAAGAAACACCCTGCCTCTCAAGTCTACTCCACCATTTCAATAAAACCATGGCTGATCTGACTGTGGCCTTAACTTTTCTGCCTGTCTTAACTGTCAATCAAAAACCAGTCCAATTCTGCCTTGAATATATTCTATGATCCAGCCTCCACTATTCTCTGGATAACAGAATTTCAAACACTAAAAAATGTTCCGAGACAAGAAATTTATTCTCAAGAAGTTAAAAATGATGGGTGGGGGCAACTTCCAGCTCATCCTAGGCAGATCCCCAATTAGGAAGGTGCCATGCACGCACTGGGAATATGCAAAGTGAGCCGCCAATTGATTCAACACCCGTCCCATCACTTTGGATCTCACCATGCCTGTTGATGTCCTCTCTTAAACATGCAATTGAACATGTGTTCAGCTGCATGAGGGTCTTCAACAAAACAACCATTCCATAGAATACTCAACCAGTAACCCTTGTGAATTCCTTTAGAGTCTGTCTTGTGGGAGCCTTTGCCGAATCTAGTGCCCCCAGTGGCTGCAGCAGACTGTTGATTTGAAAGACTGCAGATGGCCTTGTAGGGCACTCTTGAGTAGCTCTATGTCCTGAGGGCTGACCTCCAGCATGAGCTGCAGCAGTCCAGTTGCAGGACTGATTGATGATAGCCATCAGCCTGAGCACTGGCAGAATAGCAGTGGTGCGAACACGGATGCTATCATCCTGAGGGAGAACAATAGGTTTGTGCACCACCGAGTCATTGCCATTATCTACCCCAGGGTGATGCCTCAGCAACTCTACTGATATACTGGAGGACAGGTTGTTAGACTGTTCTGAGACCCAACAGAAATCTTTGAACATTGGTATTTGCAGCCATGTTAGAAGCAATTTGAGCCTATATGATAGCAAGCTGGCAACAAGCAGAGATTACAAACTCCAGCCAGAACTTTCACTGCTCCACCCAAATGTTGCATGGTTCTTTCTAAGGCCGCAGCTATTATACTTTACATCACAGTTCAGTCCACAAATATTTTCATGAAGTTGATCACCACTCCCATGCTGGAAAGGGTGGAATCCAAACTCTGCATGAAACCCTGTGCCAAAAATTTGGAGCTGGAATCCTCCGTGCTTGTTAACAATGACAACAAATATCTTACAGGCCTTCCAATGCACCAAACATCTCTGCGTGAACTCCTATCAGCCTTTTCCTGTCCCATTTATGCCCTCATGAGTCCCATGCAACAAAGCTCACTTCCAACCTTTACCTGCAGGCAGCTGGCACATATGTTAATCTTTTCCCCTGGCCTGTCTATACCTGTGACCTCACCACGTACTGATCCAGCCTGTATACTACCCTCTGATCTGCTAGTATCTGAGTTGGTATTAGTGAGTGTTAGATGGTGCCAAATGGTTTTTATTCCTCAGAGGTCTGTTCCCCCTCGGGGCCTTCAGTATCTCTGAAGAGTGCTCTTGGATAGCCTGATTTGACCTCCCATGTTCTATACCTGCATGGTTCTTGAAGGCATCAGAGATGCAGCCAACTGCCCTGTGACAAGAGTTCACCTCAGCCATTGCTGTGTGGAGAGTGAGGAGCCAACCCCCTCAGGCAATTCTGGCCCTCAGATTCCTTAAAAATTGGCAACACTATTCTGCTGCGTGAGTGTCTAAAACAATAAGATGCACAGCAGCAATGACAGAGGAACTGAAAATGATGGGCGGGGTTTAAACACAGAAAAACATTCTACTGATCAATATGTTGGTAACTAGAGGGCATAAATTTAGGATCATCACCAAGAAAATATTGTTACAAATTAGTAACTAGGGGCATCAGTTGCATGTGCCAAATAGTAACAGATCTGTGATGCTTTTAAGCAGTTGTTACTGTAGACTGTGTGATAGTGGTAGATTGGATTCAAACAATTCTGGCTTCAGTCACAAGCACCACTCTCAGAATTTAAGCAAACTATTGGATTTATAGATTATGTTAATATGTGCTTAATTATTTAAATATGCATCATGATCATTTTATAACCTTAGACGGCAAATATATTATAAATATAATAGACAGCAGCTGCGTCGTGCTACACAGGGACAGAATTCCCTTTTATCAGGATTAGTATCATGCTACCATGTAATCTATATAATTGCCATTTAGAACTTCATGCAGAATGCACTTTTTTATCTAGGGTATTGGCAGATAGAGTGGAAACTGTGTAGCATGCCTAAAATGCACTCTCAGCCCTACAGGGAGGCTTAGGCCTGTCTATGCATGTGGTTTTTATCAGATTGTTTGAAAAAGGATCTCTCACAAGACTCCTGTCTATCATTTATCATGTGCTGCGGATTCATTCCCAGATTTAAGTTGTTTGAACAGTAAAGCATTTAAGTATTCTGCCTCTGTCAACTACAAAAATTGTGCAATCATAGGCATAAAGGGAATTTGTGGACTCCAATTTAGAATTAAAATGCTTTCTTCATTTATTTTTCTGGACGGACAAACAACAGGTAATAACAATCTGTAGGAATATATTGGGAGTCCCATATAAGAACACAATTTAATAAGCCATGGTCAGAATATTCCTGTGCCCCCAAGAGAATCTCCTGTCTATTGATTATCAGTTCATTTCATTCCATTGTCAGAATTAATTACATTTGTGCAAGTCTAGCAAATGAGGGAGGAAAGGAATATCAAGCTCAGTTCTACAGACACAGTTTAAGCAAGTTTTCCAAACAGTTCAACTTGTTTCTGATGATAAAATAGAATCATTTTAATCCTTTGTTCTATTTTGGTTTTCAAATCTGTAAACATTCTGAGAGGGTTTGAATTTCAGAGCTTTCAATACCATTTCATGTATTTTAAGTTTTGGAAAACACTCACAAGCAGGAAGTATAAAGTGGTCCACCGACTTTCTGAGCTGTCTAATGGTGTAAGGTGGATTAGTAACCACAGTCCACAGTGCCGAATATCTGCTGTCAGCTTGTGAGAAGAGTAAGTGCAGACCAGAGGCCAGAGACCAGGGAGCTGGAGAAAATCCGAGGGAAAGTGACTCTTTGCTCTGTTTGTGTATCTTGATTGCAAGGTTCACAAAAGTAGCAAAGAAGAGTCACCAATCAATGCTACTTGGCTGGAGAAAGGACATGGCTTAAACAAGAAGCATTCAAAGCAAAGGAAAAATACAAGAACATTTGAAATTGGATCAGTTTGACAGGGTTGAGCAGATTACTATAACTGGAACTTTTGGCACGTGGATGCAAAAACATTTCTCACAACATCAGGAATTGTATTTATGTGGCAGCTTTAACATAGAAATACATCCAAAGGTGCTTCACATAAAGGTAATCACACAAAATGAACACTGAGCAGAGCAAGGAAATATTAGGAATAGTGACTGAAACCTTGGTAAAATAAGTTAGTTTTAAGGAGGACAATGAGGTATAGAGATGGACAGCTTAGCCACAGGAATAGAGGGTAGAATCATGTTGAGATGCTGGGGCCAATCAGGGAGCCAGCGAGAGACCTACACCGCCTCTTTTTGGGAAGCCCTGTGAAACCGCAAGCCAATCAGGCAGTGGCGAGACTAACTGTAGGTATTTCCTTCGAATCAAGGCCCCAGGCTGATGTCTCACAGACTGAGAGCTGCCGACCAGTAAGAGACCAGAAGCTCTTGTGTTCACTTGTGCCACTGGGGGTGCTGTGGCTGTTGCAAAGTCCCAGGATCACAGAGCATCCCAGGCCATAGGTTAGTCATGTAGCAGGGAAGGAGGATGGGGGCAGGGTGGCATTCAATCCACCAGGCACTGAGTACACAGAAGTGACAAGCCAGCAGTGCATGCTGCATGGCGACAGGCTCACCCAACACTGGGTTAATAAGGGGATGAGTGGCTGTCCTTGTTGGGTGTCCTTGTTAACTAGTCGAGAAGATAAGCATGCAAGTGCAGCAGGTGGTAAAGAGGCAAATGGTATGTTGGCCTTCATTATAAGAGGTTTTGAGTACGAGAGCAGGGATTTGTTGTTGCAATTATGCAGGCCCTTAGTCAAGCTACACTTAGAATATTGTGTACAGTTTTGGTCTCCTTTTCTGAGGAATAATGTTCTTGTTCTCAAGGGAGTGTAGCAAAGTTTACCAGGCTGATTCTGGGGACGGCGGGGCTGATGTATGAGGAGAGATTCACTGGGTTAGGATTATCTTAGCTGGAGTTCAGACGAATGAGTGGGAATCTCATACAGACTTATAAAATTCTAACAGGACTAGACAAAAGAGATTCAGGAAGGATGTTCCTGATGGTGAGGGTGTTCAGAGCCAGGGGTCACAGGCTGAGGATACTCAGACCATTAGTCCATTTAGAACGGAGATGAGGAGACATTTCTTCACCCGAAAAATGGTGATTCATTACCGTAGAAAGTAGTTGATGCCAGAACATTGAATGTATTCAAGAAGCGGCTAGACACAGCAGTTGGGGCAAATGGGATTAAAGCTTATGGGGAGAAAGCAGGATTAGACTATTGAGTTGGACGATCAGCCATGATCATGATGAATGGCAGGGCAGGCTCGAAGGGCCAAATGACCTCCTCCTGCTCCCATCTTCTATGTTTCTATGAGCTACTTAAGTATTCATTAATTGACCACTTAAAGGCCTCAATTGGTGGTGGGGCAAAAAAGTAAACCATGGAACTTCTCACCCAGAACTAAATTCTGGTCGAGGAGGAACCTGATAGAGCTTTTGGTGCGCCACCGTCCCTTTTAATTAAATGCCTATCCCATCTCCAAGCTTGCCACCAGCAAGAACAGAAGATTCCGTCCAGTGAGTTCAGAAAACATAGTAGAGTTAGAGCAGGATACCGAGATGGAGAGGATCAAAGTCAGAAAGGGATTTAACACCATTTGAGAAATTTTAATTTGAGCCATTGGGGTCTTGAAAAAAGGAACCTTTTATAATATCAGCAAGCTTGTCAATGTGAAAGAGAAATCGAATGGTTGGCAGTTTTATGGAAAATGGGCCAATGGATCCCATTTACAAAATGAGCTCAGAGAGGGTCTAAAGGTTGACAGAAGGAGAACAAGATAATGATGCAAGTTCAGGGAAGGCATGTGTGAGAGGGGCTGCTGGTCATATATGTAGTAGATGCAGTTGAAACATAATGTCAATCTTAGTGACAAAGAAATGGAATGGATAAGCACCCCACACTTCTGGTGGGAGATGTGTGTGGTGGAGTTTAAAGCAATGGTAGGAAGTGGAGAAAAGGAACCGGGGATCATCTTTGCTCTCTAGGATAATCTGAACTGATGAAGAGTTATGGGCAGAGCATGTGCTTGATGTGGTCTAGCCAAATCTGTGTCAGATAGAAAAATCAGTTGTGTGTCAGACGCAGGTAGGATTAATGACATGGCATATGCCATTGGATTGCTGTTTTTTAGCCTCTGCAACTTGACCCAACCTCTGCTCCTTCTTCTGCCAGTCATCTTGACGGCATCCTTATTCATAACTTTTTCATTTCTAAACTTGACTACTGCAGAGCCCACCTTGCTGTCGTCCCACCTTTTCATAAACTCTAACTTACCCTGAATTCAGTTATCTGGACCATGTTCTGATCACTCACAGCCCAATCCTCACTGACACCAGTGTATTCAATTTAAGATTCTCATCCACTTCGTTCGGCCCCTTCAGAGCCTTGACTCCCACCATTCTATCTCTTCAACTTTGCCTTATTTTATAATCTCTCTGCACTCTTTTAAATCTACATATTTTGCTTCTTTCACAATCCTTCCCTTCATTTCACCATTTCCAACAGAATCTTAAGTTTTCTTGACCCTACTGTCTGCACTTTTCTATAAGCTCTCTCACTTGGGATCAAAACCCATCTTCTTAGCTAAGCGTTCTTTTCACCTATCATACTGTCTTAATTTCTCCACTGTTTGGTATCTATTTCCCCCAACTACTTTTCATTTGCTCATTAAATTCAATCCACTATATAAAACATGTGTTTTTGTTTTTGTCATTAACATGCGATAGACTCAAAATTACTTAACTTGCAGAGGCTAAAACAAGAACCCACATGACAGTGCAAACAATTGGCTAATAGTAAACACAAATATTGCTATTCACGTACAGAACAGCCGAAGACTATAAACGGTGTCAATGTAAATGTGTACTATGGTTGTCTTTAAGCTTCAAGCATCCCTGAAAATGCCAACTTGAACCAAATGCATTCCTTCGGCTATTCATAATAAGCTGCATTCAGACCATACTCAAAACAAAATGTCTGCAGTTAGATATGCTTCCACAATTGGGCAGCACTTGTTGAAATACTCCTGATGTAGTAATAACATGGCTCATTTAAGTTTGCTTGAATCAAAGTTCATATGCAAGGACCTGTTCTCTTCAAACAAATGTAACGTGTCCAAGGCTTGTGTCTTTTTTGAATTACCTGGAGGTTTGAGGAATCTGTTGTTCCTACTGCTTTCTCCACAGCAATGCCTCAGCCAATCAGCATCAATTTACCAACCAATCAGCACATTTTATTCCTGCAGCATAACACATTGTGATCTTTTGAAATTTAGCATTCTTGTTTTTGTCCTGATGAGTGCAAGACAAAAAGCTTTGACAACGTGTCTCTCTTTTCAACAATATTCAAATATAAATGAATTAAATCAAATAAACCTGAGATTTGCTTGCATCATTCACTTGATTTAGAGATCGTATCTAATTTCGTATTTATATTTGATGTCTTTGATTGGAAATATGTGCACTATTTTGTTCCTATTTGTAATTACTAATTAAAGATTTCTCATCTGCTACCCAGGCACTTGAGCTTATTGTTTGCAAACAGCAGTACCAGAATTAGCACCTTACACAGACCTTAAGCTCAGTTCATGCGTATTATAATATGAATAAAATAGTATGATAATTGAAATGTAGACTCTGAAAAACATTCATAGAAAAAACTTATTTAAAGTTCTCTGATATTGTACAGTATATAACACAACATTAATATATCTTGTTTAGGCATGCCAGTTGTCCTTGCCAAAGAGGAGGAATCGGTTTTGGTGGGCGCTGCTGTTCTGGGAGGTTATGCATCAGGTGACTTTAGCTCGATACAGGTATGGTTTAAAATAAAGCCCATTTCATGTTCAAAACACCTCACAAGTTATCAGTTTTCACTGCAGGATGAACAGAGAGAAAAAAAACTTTGAGAAATCCTGTTTTTTATTACATCTTACCCCCATTGTTTCTTCTCTGTTCTCAATAATTAATGTTGTAAGAAATAACCAGCCCAGTGGATTAGTGTGTTCCAGTGAACTGTACCATAAAATGAGACACCAGTAGGATATGTTTTGTTTCCAGTTCCACCCACATTGAATTTCCAATCTCAACAGCGCCTGGAGTGAAGCGGCAATGCTTCCCTAAAGGGAAGCCTGAAGGGCTATCCAGCCCTGGGGTTATTCTAGTGCATTACCCAGCAGGCAGTGACACAGCAAAATATTTAACACAAGTGCCTGGCATACTATGTCACAAAGAAGTCATGATTTATACTGTTTAAAATGGAAAAATAAAATGGACTCTTGTAAATGTTACAAGGAGAAGGTGTTGCATTGATGTCATATTTTTGATGGTTATTTTTTGCTATAAGAAAAATTGCCTCTTTAAAAGAAGTTAAAAGAAATATCATAGCGTGATGTTTTCCAAAAGGCAGAAAGAACAGAAGCCCCTTGTGCTTTTGCTGTTTACTGATATCTGACACCAAATGACATCTGTTGCCCTTCTCCTCTGGTGGGTGCTCGTATCATTTAACATTTACACATGTCCATAGTGCTGAAGTGCATTGATATAAAATCCCAGAGATCATTATCATAAGTGTAACGTCTACAGCCTGCCAGACTTGGCACAGTCTGCAGATGCCACACTGTGTGTCATGCTTACTCACAGACCAAAACATGATATCTGACATAAACAAAGAGTGCAATGTGATCTGGTCTGTTCCTTTGCTCTTTGCTTTTTTAAAAGAAAAGTATAGGTCTTTGAAGGTCTTGGTATACGTTTTCTTTTAAATGTTTGAAGAAATATTCTGTCCGTTTTCAGGTTTCAGTTACTTCTGCTTCATAAATACAGTCTTAAAAAAGTCACGGGCCTGAATTTAACAACATGGGATGGGCACACGATACTCCCGGTGCACTGTAAAATAGATGGTGATGGAGGGGGTCCCAATGTTATCACTTCACATTACTCGGCATGTTGCCCAACGTCAATTAAAGGGGCAGTTGAACTGTTTAAAGGGGCAGTGCATTTCAGTTTTAAGCAGCTTTTACGTTTGGTATATGGGCTTCATGGGCAGGCAGGGACCTCACAATGAGCACTTCCTCAATCCAGGGCATGATAGAAGGCTGCAGAAGAAATAGAGAGTATGGAGGTAGGAGTTAAGATTTATTGCTTAAATTTGTTTTTCAGACCTGTTTTGTTCAGATTTTGCGCAGCAAGGTGACTCTTGGCTTTAAAGAGCCACTAATTGACTAGCCATAACATCAGCCAGTCTGCACCCCAGCAATCCAATTGCTTAAAAATGAAGATTGCTCTATTGGGTGATGTCTCTTCCTCTGATAAAGAGGAGAACAAGGGAGAGGAGGCCTGCTGGCTGGAGACTGCATCAACACATCTGTCCACAAGAATAAGCAGCACCCCTTAAAGACCAACAAAGCTTGCGGAGGAGAAGGGCCAGTGAAGGTGCTGTTACGCTGTGGGCAGAGCATACTAAATAAGATCTAATTACCCGGATATGCAAGAGGTGCAATGCAGAAGAGAGATCCACCTCTTATGGGGAGACAGTAACCTCCATTTGCGAGACATGAGGCCTTGAGATAGCATCCTATGTCTATTGTACTGAAAATGACTATTGTCTTAAATCTTTATGCATCAGGTTCAGTCCAGGGCTTTGTGTCATGGTCTGCTGCACACCACTCCATCAAACCTGTCAGGTATGCACTCTTCAGGAGAGTGAATACCTTTATAAATTTAGATGCCTCTGAGGACAGCCAGCAGAGTAGGCAAGAGGATCTGAAATAATTGCTGGCTTCCCAAAGATTCTCCAGGCTTGTCTAAGGTATCCCAGGAGTTGTCATGATTCTTATATTCTCTGGCCCTCCCAGGTTCCAAGGCTTTTCTGCCACTTTGCACAAATGGATAGCTGGCTGAAGAGGAATAAAGGATACCCTCTGCAAAGATGGCTAATGACATCTATCAGGCACCTATCAGAAGCTGAGGAGAGGTATAATAGAAGCCATGCCCCCACAAGGACCATATTGAGGAGGTGATTGAGCTGTCCATGATTTTGCCTAAACCAAGTCTGGAGGCTCACTTCAATGTACCCTGGATTCTGTGCACCTGCTCAGTCGGCCTCTCAGAGAAATCAGATGTAGGAGGCAGACTTAGCTAGACAGTCACAGATGTTTGATGAAAATTCAAAAGCAGACTTTGAGGATGAACCTGAACAGCCACAGGGCCATGCTGAGGAATCAGTAGGGCAGCAATTTCTGGGAACCAGGAGAGACCAAAGAAGCACTCATTCAAAGGCATTTCCAATAGACTGCCAAAGCCCTCATGCAATGTCATTAAGAAACTGCAGTCGCGTCATCTGTGAACTACAGGAATCCTTCCTGACACCCTCTTGGGTATACGCATCTGAAAAATAAAATCATGTACTTTTTGGGGTTGCAGACTTCCAATCTTCATACCAGAAGAATGTGTTATCAGAAATATCAATTTAATAAGATGATGAGGAACAGCAAGGCACAAACAATGAAATATATCATTTATGATTGCTCCTTCTCTGCTTAATGTAATCAATCTTAAACCATTTATGTGTTCTTAGTCTTGGTGCTCCTCCATTGCTGGCAGCTGTGTTGGACATGATATAGAGATGGCGGCATTGGACCGACTCCTTAAGTTTGACTTCTAGCTGTGTTGGAGACAGGGTCCTGACTCAGATGTCATGTTGGCCTGTATAACCTTGGCAGTCGTCCTCTGGTTGCTGGAGGTCTTGAGGGCCCTTGCTGTGTGGGAATGTCCTGCATAGCAAAAGGACACTCCTCTATCATGAGACAATACTGTCACTGGCAGAGGGATGGAGGAGATGCTATCACCATCAAGAGCACCCTTAGAGGAGTCCCCAGATGCAGATAGTTGCCGTTCATCCATTAAGATGTGGTTCACTTGCACCCTCCTGTTAACCAAGATGGGCGAGTGGTTACCAGAGATATCAGGAGCCTCATCCATCTTTCACACTGGTAATGCCTTGCTAAAGTCATTGCCAGTATGTCAGCTTGCACGTCTGAACACAACCTTAGAAAACCTTGATTGAACTGCTGGAGCTGGCAGAGATTCATTACAGTCCAAAGATGTGCGGGTTAGGTTGATTGGCCATGCTAAAAAATTGCCCCTTAGTGTCCAGGGATGCGTAAATTAGAGGGATTAGTGGGTATAATATGTAGGGATATGGGGGTAGGGCCTGGGTGGGATTGTGTTCGGTGCAGACTGGATGGGCCGAAGGGCCTCTTTCTGCACTGTAGGGTTCTATGATTCATTAATCTTTCATTGGAGGATACCATGTGTTCAGAGGAGAGGGTGACCACAGGGCTTATGCCTTGTTTGAACTCCTCTATTGTACAGGCCAGGTCATGCATACCCTGGAAGTGCCGTCAGATGGACATCCAGCATTTGTCGCTTGATGGACAACTCTAAAGGCTCAAGATCTGCCTTAGCTTAGCATTCTCCTGGTCTCCAACACTCCTTCAATTATCTAAGGTGGTGAAAGGTGCAGGCCAAGGATGTGATGATGCAACATCTGAGGGAGCCTCCATCTCATCCAAGGTCAATAGCAGACAGTCCGGATCTTTGATGGACTGTAAAATGAACCACCTGATAGTTGGAAACACTGTAAGTATAAATGAGCATTAAGGAGCCAGACAAATTAGCTGTTGCCCCATCCTACACATGGGGCATGGCACACCATATTATGATACAAGATAACAAAAACTGATAACCGTAACCTTACAGATCTTGCGCCTGAACTCATATCTCATGGGAGCTCCTCTTTATTCTGATCCTTCTCAGAAGCCCCTACCTCTCCTCGACCAGCAGATCTTGTCCCCTTCTTGCATACCTAGAATATCAATAACATAGAACAAAGAAATTTACAGCACAAGAGCAGGCCCTTCAAGCCTGCACCAACCATGCTGCCCAACTGAACTAAAACTCCCTACCCTTTCGGGACCATATCCATCTATTCCCATTCTATTCAAGTATTTGTTAAGATGCTCCTTAAAAGCAACTGCTTCCACTACTTCTCCCGGCAGCAAGTTCCAGACACCCACCACCTCTGTAAAAAAAGTACTTGCCTCATATATCTTCTTTAAACCTTGCCCCTTGCACCTTAATCCTATGCCTAGTAATTGACTCCACCCTGGGAAAAAGCTTCTGACTATTCACCCTGTTCATGTCACTCATAATCTTGTAGATTTCTATCAGGTTGCCCTCTTTCATTCCAGTGAGAGCAAGCCAAGTTTCTGCAACCTCTCGTCTTAACTAATGCCCACCATACCAGGCAACATCCTGGTAAATCTTTTCTGTACTCTCTCCAAAACCCCCACATCCTTCTGGTAGTGTGGCGACCAGAATTGAACACTATATTCCAAGCGTGACCTAACTAAGGTTCTATAAAGATGCAACATGACTTGCCAACATCATCATCAGCACTGCCTAATTTGGAATTTCACCATTTGTACAGTTATGCTTCTGCATACTGTGCTTCCTCTTCTCCTGTGAAGACAGGAGTACAGTGATGACTCTTTATGTCTAAGGTGCACATGCCTCACCTCACCCCTCTAGCATTGATGGTCCATGTGCCTCACACAATGGAGGTCTGTCAAGTACCCTAAGTAGCACAATCTTACCTTCCTTGCTTCTCAGCTCCTACAGAATGGGCTCTGTCCTCATTCCCAAAAGGAAATCCCCGCTTTTTGATATTATCATGTTTTCTCTAATCATTTCTGCCACCTCCCTTTTTCCTTCTCTATCTCTTCTCTACACTTTATATCCTTGTACATTAAATCCCCAGCCCTCGCCATTTTTCCTTATTGCCATTACATCATATTTTCACATAGCTATTTGTGTTTGTAGCTCAGCAACCTTGTTCATCACACTTTGAGTGTTTATGTACATGCAGAGTGTTCGTGTCTTTTCACTCCTCAATATCCTTCTTTGTCCAATCGTGCATAATTTTTTCCCACTGTTATGCAATTCTGAACATGCGTAATTAACACTGGCTTGATTGAATATAGAGAAATTTTCTCCCCTTTCCTCTGAAGTTTAGGACAGTAGAGCACTGTTCTACAACTGGTGTCAATTCTCTAAAACTTAATTGAAATGGTGAGTGAGAGCTTTGACTATAATTGTTGGTCGGGTATTCTATTGAGAGCATTAGAACCAATCACCAGTTTATCTGGATCTAACATTTTTGCACACAGAGGTTTCTATGTGGGGCCCATGAGGATATAATTGGATGGGGATCAGAAATGGGAATCCTGACAAACTTTTCCCTTCTATAGTCAGGATTGCCGAGGCAAGCTATTGCTTGGGGTCGAAAGTAATTATTCTTTTACACTGTCCTTTGATATTTTTTGAATAGAATATGGTATCAGATTGGTTTGATTTCACAGTAAAGGTTATGAGAAAGAACAAAATCCTTTCTAATAACCTGCGTTGAAGTTAATGCACAGTGCTGCTCTGTACCGTGCGTGTGGATCTGCACGAGGGTGTTGGCATTGCTGCTTTGTCCCATACGCAACAGAATACAACTCGAGGTCACACATTTTTGGATATTTTCAACCCTGACACATGTAGCGTAGCATGTTAAGTAACATCAACAACCAAATAAATCTATGATTAGTGTAGAATGGCACCTAGTGTAAACTAAACACCATTTAATAAGTGTAACCCTGTTATTTGAGTGGAGCTCTGCGACATACTCAAGACTGTGAGAAGTTTAATCAAAACAGAGTTAAACCTAGTCTGAGAAAAAGAAATTACAGACTTAACAAAAAACAAACAGTCATTGACCTTGTACTGTTCTTGGTGCAATCCAGCGCATGATAACCTTATTTTCTATTTTGTTTAACCTTTTCAGCATGAAGCAAGCCAAAACAGCAGGAAGAATTTCATAATAATCGAAATACCAGAAATTCTGAGGAGTGACTATATCTTTGTTGCAATGCTTGCTTTATCAGTCAGCACATAAAAGTGTTTTGTAAATTTTTGCTGAGATTATGTTCCATTGAGTTCCACAGTGCAGTAGATTGGCTTTCAGGCTACACTGCAAAGAGTTTGATCTCGGCTGTGCCACTGGACCAATGTATATAAAGGCCCCTTAACTCAATAATGCAGAAAGAAAGTAAATTTCATTTAAATTGTGCATCACTGGTTGATGATTAGATGTCAGAAGTCCAGTATATTTTACTATGCTTAACCTGAAGCTAATGGTAAGAATTGTTGCATTGCTCTGATTGCGACCAGTTAGGCCTCATTAAAATGTGGTATGATGTTATTTATAACCTACAACCTTACAAAGTGCTGTAAGATACTGTCAGGAAGCAGAATAGTGTTTAACTCATCTATGTTTGTAGTTTTAGAAACAAGGTATATCTTCAAGTAAGTTTAATTTTGTGTTTCCATGGAAGAAAGATGGCTTCATGTTAAACAAAGTTGCCTGCCTGCCTGTGAGCTTTGGTTTCATTTCAAACTGTGCAACTTAAAGGTTTACGACATAAAAGCAACTGCAACTTTTAAAAAAAAATCTAAGCTGTTGCTTAGCAAGTAGAGGCCCACGTTATAAAGCATAAGCATTTGTAGTTCTGCTGGAACCAGGTAATCAGAAGAAAGCAGCTCTCACAGAAACTGCCAGCAGAGAGACAGGACAATGGAGTAAAGGGCAGAAAGGAAGTCCCAGAAGCTACACAATGGACAGTTCTAGAAACCAGAGAATGAAAGAGAACTTCCAGGAAGACTGAAGTCAAAAAACTGGAATCTGAACAAGATACTATTCACTAAAGTTAAAGAAAGGAGTGGAGAGAGGCTCCCAGTTAGAGACAGAGCTGAAAGGAGCTGACTTGCTGAAGCCTGCCTAGCAAGAAACCAGACATTTGAAGTAATCTTGAAGTTGGTTACACCTTATTACAGCCTGTGAAGCAGTAGTGTTTGGTTGGTATGGCTAGGTACCTGACAGATTATACGGAAGCTTTTGTCCAACACAGAGGTGTACTGAAAGGAGAGATTGAAATCATGGAAGTGGATCCTTGGTGAAGACATGTGAGAGAAAGCATTGTTTGGGGGAAGATTCCAAGGCATGTTTTTTCAAGGGTGGAGTTTGGAAACACTCCTATGGAAGACAGAGTTCCAGTGAGACCAGTTTGCTGACATTGTGAAAAGCATCTGGGGGGATCTGATGAAAAATCCGCAGAATTTGGTTCAGGTGGCAACTGCCACTTGGTTTCAGTGTGTGGTGTGTCTGAGCACATTTTGCCTGTTGGTTTACATGAATATACTTATTGAGAACATTATACTATAAGAAATATTTTGCACATGTGTTACCCTCACAATTCTATGTGCATCTGTGAAGATATAAGTAGGGTGGCAGAGTTTTGTATTGTAGTCAATCTTTTTATGTTTAATAAATGTTTTATTCTTTTGGTAGAAGTTAATTGGCAGCCCTGTGACTCCAATCATCCATGTCTCTAAACCGCACAGCGACACAGTGGTTGGCACTGCTACCTCACAGCTCCAGGGAGCTGGGCTTAATTCCAGCCCTGAGTCATTATCTGTGTGGAGTTTGCATATCCTCTCCATGTCTGTGTGGGTTTCCTTCAGGTGCTCTGGTTTCCAAGACGTGTAGGTTAGATGGATTAGCTATGGGAAATGTGTGGGGTTACACGCAGAAGGCCTGGGTAAGATATTCTGTCAGAGAGCCTGTGCAGACTCAAAGAGTCGAATGGCTTCTTTTGCACTGTAATGATTCTATGATTTGAAACAAAAGATGAAAGTTACGGGATATTGACCCAGGGCTCCATTCGGGAACTGACTGGGACCTGAAAGTACTTACAGCATAGAAGTAGTTCATATGACCCAAAGGTTCATCCCAATGCTTACATTCCACACAAACCTCCTCCCATTCCCTTCATCGAACTCGATCCACAATATGAGCCTCCTTCCATCTTTCATTTCAAGCCATTAACTTGGCCTTTCAAAGGAGGTAGCACAGTGTGATAGGAGGTAGCACACAGTTTGTAATTTGCTTGTGTCTGGTGCAGCAATCCTGGGCTCACTTCTCCTAGGGCTCAAAGTCGATTTTAAAACTTTGAGATCAAAACTGCAGTTGCATTTCTTTCAATACAGCGTATGATCAATTTAATGACTTGCAGCTTTGAATGACTGGAGCCTTGGATAAAATTCTGTTTTGCCTGTATTCTTCTTTCCAGTCTCTCAAACAAAAGCCCTGTATATGTTCTTTCCTTAAAAAATATTTTTGAAATGTTATGCTTTTAGAAGCTATTCTGTAGTACGATTGTATGCTTCTTGTGCTGAGCGTACATTGGTATGTTAAGCTTGTTGGCAGCATTACGCTTGAAAGCAGAACACAGTTAAATGTTGCATTGCTTAGTTATCTGTCCTTGAGGTTCAGCTAAGGGAACATTGATGTCTCCCTTATAGTCATCCTGTTGACTGAGTTTACTGTTGAATATTTTGTTTTATTCATTCATGGAATATGGGCATTACTGGCTAGCCAATCTTTATTGCCCATTCCTGGTTGGTCAGGGGCAGTTGAGAGTCAACCACATTGGTGTTGCTTTGGGGTCACATGTAGGCCAGACTAGGTAAAGATGGCAGATTTTCTTCCCTAAAGGATATTAGTGAACCAGATGGGTTTTCCTGACAATCAGCAGTGGTTTCACGGTCATCGGTAAATTCTTAATTCTAAATATTTTTTACTGAATTCAAATTCCACCATCTGCTATGGCAGGATTTGAACCCTGATCCCCAGAACATTAGCTGAGTTTCTGGATTAATCGTCTAGCAATAATATCACTAGATCATCACCTCCTCATTTGTGTTGACTTGTCTTCTCTTCATGTCAAGGGCTCATGGCTATCGTAGTCTCTCTTTCTGAATTAATACAAGCAAAGCTGAAGGGCAAGCACAAAGGTTGAACACAAGTGTTTTAATTGAGATTTGTTGCTTAAGCTTACATATACTAACCATACAGGAGAACTGAATCATGTGACTTTGTGTCAATTGCTATGATGACCGACAAAGCATTTTAATCATATATTTAAATGATTATGTTTCACATACTAACAAATGTACGATCACAACATCCCCTTTTCTTTAAGTAACAATCTCATGCATAATAACTTTAATATGTATGGACGATAAGAAAGTTTGCAACTATCACATTAAAAACATTCAACTGTAAAAAGAACATTAGGAACATTTCTTTTCAAGGTATTGGAAACATTTGGAAACATACTGATCATTGGCTTACTCGACCAGACTTCATGACAATAACATGTGCACTCGAACTGTCCGTCTTCTGCCCTTGAAGGTTGTAAATTGGCAGGATTTTCTTCAGTTGTTCATGTGTTGCTTGTTGTTTGTTCATTTGGAAGAGTTACATGGGTATGTGTGGTTGATGCTGATTGGTTGCTTTGTACATGGCTAGCAAAGAGCCCCCATTGTGAGATCGCTTCCTTTGTAGTACCACACCATTTGTTGTTGATATCCAAACTACTTGGTCAATGTCTTGCTGACTCCAGCCAGAACACTAACTTGCAAGCAAGATGAGTCATATTCTCTTACTTAAACTTAAAGCAGGTGAGTTTGTCATCTCAAAATTAGATTCCCTCTTGTTGGAGTTCATCTCCACAAGAACTGTGTGATGGTCACTCCTACCAACACTGTCATGCATAGATGCATCTGAGACAGATAGATTGATGAGGATGATGCTAAGTATGATTTTTCTCCTTGTTGGTTCCCTCATCATCTGCCAGAGATAGTGTGGCAGCTATTTCTTTCTGAAATTAGCCCACTCTGTCAGTCATGATGTTACCAACCTTTTTATTGGACGTTGAAATTACTCACCCAGAGTAAATTATGTGCCCTTGCTAGTCTCAAAGGATTCTCCAATTGGTGTTCAACATGGAAGAGTGCTAATTTATAACTTGGTGCAGTGGGAAATGCACTGATGCTGTATGTGTTAATCAACAGGAGGTTTCTTTACCTATGTTTGACTGATATATCTCAGGGAAACTCCCTCCCAACGCTGCCTGCACCACAATCTCTGCTTGGCTTGTTCTGCTGGTAGGGTAGGCCATACCCAGGGTTAGTGGTAGTGGTGCTTGGGACATTGCCATAGTCACAGAATCATACGTCAAAGGCAAAGTCAGGATATTGCTTAAATATTGTGGAACAGTTCTCCCAGTTTTGGCACAAGCCCCCATTGTTTGTTGGAAGGGTTGACAGTGCTAGGGGGTTTGCTGCTGCTTTTTCCAGTGTCTAGGTTGATGCTGAATGGGTATCCTGTCCAGCTTCATTCCTTAGACTTCGTAGAGGTTTGATACAATTGAGGGGCTAGCTAGAGTCTTTTAGATGGCAGTTAAGAGTCAACCATATTCTGCAGATCTGGAGTCACATGTAGGCCAGACCAGGTAACAATGGCAGATTTCCTTGCCTAAAGGACATTAGGAAGTAAATGGATTTTTACGATATTTCACAATGGTTTCATGATCACTGTTGCTGAGACCAACTTTTAATTCCGGATTTTATTAATTCAGTTTAAACTCCACCATCTGCCATGGTGAGATTTGAACCCTTGTACCCAGGGCATTAGTTTGGGTCTTAGGACTATTGATTGAGTGACATGACCACTACACCACCATCTCCAGATTTGCACATGTCTGCACTTGAGGGGCATCTATGTGGTTTATGGAAGAGCCCCCACACCTTGCTTGCTTGGGTACCTTAGATATTATGCAGACAAACATCCCAGACCCTGCACTCTGAAATTTACTTTAATTCTAAACTGATTTTCTACTGTTGTTCCTGGGCTTTGATGGATCCTTTTGATCAATATCTGATAACCAGAAATATTAATTCTTTGTTTCCACTGATCATCTTCATTTTTAGTCTGCCTCTCTATGTCCACAAACTCGTGTTCCCAGAAGCATAGTTCAATCCTCTGCCTAAACAGTTTGAATTTGCCTGGGATATTCCAGTCCATCTCTGGAAACTTGGCCACCATTGCCTAAGTCTTCTACTCTTTTCTCCCTCTGAGGAGCAAAGCTTGCTTTAAAGGTTGCAGTTAAGCTGTAATGCCTGCAGAGCTGAACAGGGGGCCATGCCCCGAGCTGTGCTGCTGTAGCGCAGGCTTTGAGCTTGCAGGTGGGAAGGGCTCTGCCGCCAGGTCCAGTGATAGTATAGAAGTCCGGCAAAGCTGGATAGAAATCCGTGTCAAAACACAATGCTGCAATAATTCTTGCTATCGACACTGCTGAAAATGATTGTTGTCTGTCTGTCTCAGGGAAAATCAAAATTGTCTTCAGTCTCTATTCACACTGTTGAACTCTCGATATGAAAGGTGCGCTTCAAGATAGGGCTTCTAACTTGAATTTTTCTCAAAGGATGTCAGGGGTAAATGGGAATGTAGAACTCAAAGTACAATCAGCTCAGACATGATATTATTGAGTGGCAGAGCAGGCTTGAGGGATGCATAACTCTCCCATTCTACTCCTATTTTGTATGTTCCTCCATGCTCTAAACCTCTATGACTCTAAAAGCAACAGGACATCTGGAACCTTGATAAATGACAAAACAAATCAATTAAATTCAAGGATGAAGGAATAAATAGAGGAAGGGCTGAGAAGGCGGGTGAGTTCAACCTCGAATCAGGTACAGAAAGACAAATAAACTGAAGAAAAGAAACACTGGATTAAAAGAGAAAAATGACAGGAAAAGTCAGAAAGCTTTTTCTTGAAATTTAGAATTCTTAAAATGTCCAACAATTTACAAACTGAAGAATGAAACTGCACGTTTTCATTCTTTATTAACCAATCATGGGTCAAATTAGCAAAATATCAAATGAACAAATTAAAGAAAACAGACCCTTAAGGGGAGATTGCAACAAAAACTGCAAAATCACAAAGCAAACTTACAAAAGTACTCCAAACATTTATTTGTTCACTTCCTGGACCAGGATGCTCAATTGGCAATAATTGGTAACAGTAATTATGCAGTTAGAAGGGTACTTACACTGTTAAATGCTAGACTTTTTTGTGGCACATTTAACATGTAATTAATGTGAAAATGCAGCAACTTCATGCAACTCATTGGGAAGTTTAGTGTGAGATGCAGAGTAATGCAAATCATTCAGCAACTTGTTGCAATTTGAAATTCACCAGGTATCCCTTTATTGTCACAAACAGTTGTCTGATTTTCATACTAATAGTATGCTGTTAATTTTTAGTAAATTTCTGGGCCGTTATGCCATGTATTATTAGTTGAATTATCTCTAATAAGTCAGAATTTTACCAGGCCTTGTCCTCCCCGACTCCAGGGCAGGCGAGGCTCGCAGAATGGAATTCTCTGTTGGCCTTGGGCGGGATTTTACGAACCTTGCCCAAGCAAGGTTGTAAAATCCCGGCCACTAGTGTCTTAAATACAAATGCTATCCAGTTATACAATTTAAATCTGTCACTATTGTCTAGACCATGTTCAACTGAAAGGTTATCTGGGTGATGCCTTATGATTAAATACTTTCATGCCTATCTGAATGCCAGAGCTAATCTTTGAACAGTAGACTGCTTTGTCATCCTACAAATTCTATCAGTTATTAACCAAGAAAGTTGAGTTAAATGCAAAGCCTAGAATGAGAAATTCTAGGTATTTCAAACTCAAAATACTTTCCTGAAAAGAATGTTAACATTTTGAATACGTTAGTTTCATTTATTAATTTAACCAGTTAATGTTTAAATATTAACATTTTTTAAGCAAGTTCTGGGGCAGTACTTTGCAGATTTTATGTTGGGTTTCTGGAATTCCATCAGCAAAAGAATTACAAAGCTTTTATACCAATGGTGGGCAATGTGCGGCCATGGGCTACATATGGCCCATTACAGTTCTGGGTGTGGCCCACAAGGCATTTGGCTGAACATTGACCACCGACAGGGTTGCCATATTCTGTGGTTTCCATCCACATAGTTTGCTTTCCTACCAGCGTGACTAAAGTGATACGCATGCAAAGCAAAAGCGTGTGAGGTGAGGTACTAACTGACTGATAGTGACAGCCGTGTGCTCCTTCTGTGACCAAAATGTAAATCTCTGTTTCTATCGTTTGAAATTGATGACAGTTCTGTTGATGTATAAATGATGAAGCATTTGCTATAATTTATTATGAAATATTTCACGTGTATTCAATGTATTTATTCTTATTTATGGTTAGTAAACAAGCCCGATTTCAATCCTGAGACCCACTGAGATGAAGAAGAGCCACTCGCATCACCCACTCACCAACCTAAGATGTTGTACACACGTATGTAGAATAGTTTTAGCACAGAAGAAGGCCATTCAAGCCCATTCTAACTCTCTACAAGCACAACTGAGCCAGTATCATTCCCAATCCATTTCCCATAGCTATGCAATCTTTTTTCCCTTCAAGTACTTATGTAATCCCCTTTTGAAAGCCATGATTGAATCTGCTTCCACCAGCCTTTCAGGCAGTGCATGCCAGATTGTAACCATTCCCTGCTTAAAAAACAATTTGCCTCATATCACATCTGGTTCTTCTGCCGATCTCTTTAAATCTATATCTTCTGTTTCTGTGATTGAGGCAAGTTCTTCGCTACAATAATAATACTATAAAAGAAATAGTAATTCTGTTTTTCTTTCGTATGCCAACAAGATGAAGGATCTTTGGACTAGGAAATAGAACTTTTCCAATTTCAGGTATCTTGTTTCATCATCAAACACCACCACAAACAAAACCAGAAATGTTGCAAAAATACAGCAGATCAGGCAACATAAGACCATTAGAAATAGGAACAGGAATAAGCCTTTCAGCCCTCCAAACTTGCCCTGCAATTCAATAGGATTACATCATTTATAATAGGATATACACAATGACTATGTGTAAGCCAGTTGAGAGGTTTCCTCCAATTCCCATTGACTTCTACTTTACTAGGGCTCACACTAGTGATGCCAAACTTGGTTAAATGCTTCCTTGATGTCAAAGGCAGTCACTCTCACCTCACATCTGGAATTCATCTCATTGATCAATGTTTGGTCCAAGGTAAAATGAGGTCTGGAGCCTTGGCAGAACCCAAACTAGGCATTGGTGAGCAGCTTTTTGGTGACTAAATGCCATTTCATAGCACTATCAATGATACCTTCCATTACTTTGCTGATGATTGAGAATACATTGCTGGGGCCAAAACTGGCTGAATTAGATTTGTCCTGCTGTTTGTGTACAAACCATAACTGGGCAATTTTGCAATTTGTCAGATAGATGTCAGTGTTGTGGATGTATTGGAACAACTTAATAAAGGGTGTGACCAATTCTGGAGCATAAGGTTCAGCACTATAATTGGGATATTGTAAAGACCCATAGTCTTTGCTGTATCCAATGCATTCGTCTATTTCCTATATTGTAGCTTCACCAGATTGACCCTTCATTTTAGGCCCAATTGATGTGACTCCTGGAATACAATCTACATTCTTCATTGGACCGGGATGATCATCTGCCTGGTTCAATTGAAATGGTAGAGTGAGGAAAGTGCTGAGTCATGAGAATACAGATTTTGGTGGAGTACGTACTACTACTGTTGATGGTCCACTGCACCTCACAGATGCCCAGAACTGCTACATCTCTCCTGAAACTATTCCTTATAATTCCGTACAACACAATAAAGGATGTCCTCAGTGTGAAGATGGGACTCTTGTCTCCATTATAACTGTGCAGTGGTCACTGCTAACACTACTATCATGGATAAATGCATCAGCAGCAACATATAGATCGATGAGGACAAGATCAAGTAGGTTTTTCCCTTGTGTTGATTTTCTCACCAGCTGTCACAGGCCCTCTCTGGCAGATATGTCAGTAATGATATGTCAGTCAGCTCAATCAATGGTGGTGCTACCGTATCACTGTCTGTGATGAACATTGAAGTTCCCCCACCCAGAGTGCACTCTGTGACCTTACTACCCTCAGTGCTTCCTCCAAGTGCTGTTCAACATGGAAGAGTGCTGATTCATCAGCTGCGGAATGACAACTGGACACTCCTATGCTCATGTCTGACCTGATGCCCCAATATCGCATGATGTCCAGAGTCACTTTGAGGACTGCCAAGGCTACTGCCTCCTGGCTGTACACTAGTGTGTCACCAGGACAAAAGGACAGTGCCACTTGATAGTAATATATGTTGAATACCCTAATGAATTCTGCTCTTCTGCTCATTAAGAAAGAAACCTCCATAAATGATTTTCTTTCCATTCTACTGCTCAGTCTCCACCCCCTTAATAATTCTCCTTTTCAAGCAACTAACAAGTTCCCTTTCCTAACAAGGAACTTTGTTTTATTCCTGGTATTAACCTTAATATCTAGGCTCTGCTTTTTTCATTAGTTTAATGTTCTTCCTACAATGGGGCGCACAACACTGTGCACAAGGCTATACAGTGAAGCCTTAGGTCTTACACATGTTTAACATTATTTACTTTTAAAAATAATATATTTAAAATGTTAATATCCTGATTCCCAAGACAGTATATCGGATCAGATTTCCCGACTTACTTGGGAAAAGGCCACTCACTCCCTGACATCGCTGATATGAAGCTGCCCCATGAAACCTGTACTTGCTCCATTGAATGCAGTCAGGTTGCAACATCCACGACCAATTTCTCCAGGAGGAGAGTTGTTGCCTTTTATTGGTTGCTGGTACCTGGCACTGCCAGCTCAGTTCATGGGCGGCATTGAGCCTATTACAAGCCACTTGGCCAGAGTGCTGTAAGTGCATGTACTGACTTTGCATTATTGTGTCAAGTCATTTAAATACAGGCACTGATATTGATACACAATATCAGTGCTGCTCAGAAGGGTGGCTGCCAGTGGCACCATACCAAACCTGTTTTACCGACTTTATAGACTTAACAAAATGGATAGCGTCTAGATTTTCCTTCCTCTTTTAATTATTTGTACTTTGAATGTCAGTGCTCATTAGTTAAAATAAGACTGTAACAATGACTAGTTATTTCTTTTAATTCGTCGAGCCATGACAAATATTTCAAAATGCTCCTTTTCAGTTTAAATTTCAGTTTCATTCCACAATTGAATTTCGCATTCATTACACAATATCGCCACCTGCTGCAATACACTCAACATTGAAAGAGCTTTTTGCTTACAGGTAATCTATCACACCTTCTTTCTCTTTATGGAGTATGCCCCTATTTGAATAGTTTTCTGTCTGCTCTCCATTGCCTGTTAATTTGTGACCCTGGATAATGTCACTAATGGTTTGCTAACATGGAAATATTCTCATCCACATGTCCTCCTCAGCATACAGATAGAATTCAGATAAAGCAGAATTCCCTCATGCTCTCTAATTCTACACCAACTATAATTAATTTCCAATCCTGACTCAGTTCCCTGGGTCAAGCCTATGTTGATGCATGGTGAGCTACTGGCCATTATCACTGCCAGGAAGAAGTGAAAGACTATTAAGAGAGCTACTGAAGATTAGATGAGTGTTGCAATTTCTGCACAGATTCACAACAACATAAGTCTTTTAAAGTTCCTCATTGAAAGTTTAAAGTTTACTTATTAGTGTCACAAGTAGGCTTACATTAACACTACAATAAAGTTACTGTGAAAATCCCCAAGTCGCCATACTCTGGTGCCTGTTTGGGTATACTGAGGGAGAATTTGGCATGGCCAATGCCCCTAAACAGCATGTCTTCCCGACTGTAGGAGGAAACCAGAGCACCCAGAGGAAACCCACACAGACATGGGGGGAACATGCAGACTCCACACAGACAGTGATCCAAGCCAGGAATCAAACCCAGATCCCTGGCACTATGAGGCAGCAGTGTTAACCACTGTGCCAAATTGAATAACCATGGGAGTAATTCCACCCTCAAATGGGCATACAAATTCAAAAGCATTTGTAGAATTAACACCTTCTAATTTTTGTGGACTTACTCAAAATCTATGGACTTCTGCACACTCTATCTCCAAGCTTGAAATTTAAGATAACTGTAGAACTATAAATAGATGCTCAGGGAGACAAGAAATGAAATTGCTGGGCCTCTGACAGAAATCTTTGTCTCTTCTGGACACAGGTGAGGTCCAAGAGAATTGGAGGATAGCAAATGTGGTCCTATTATTTAGGAAGGGTAGCAAGGATAACCCGGGTAATTATAGGCCGGTAAGCTTGACGTCCGTGGTAGGGAAATTGTTGGGGAGGATTCTTAGAGATAGGATGTATGCACATTTAGAACGGAATAATCTCATTAGCGATAGACAGCATGGTTTTGTAAGAGGGAGGTGATGCCTCGCAAATTTGGTTGAGTTTTTTGAGGAGGTGACAAAAACAATTGATGAGGGAAGGGCCATGGATGTCGCCTATATGGATTTTAGTAAAGCGTTTGACAAAGTCCCTCATGGCAGGTTTATCTCACGGGATAAAAGGAGAGCTAGCTAGATGGGTGGAGAACTGGCTTGGTCATAGAAGACAGAGGGTACCAGTGGAGGGGTCTTTTTCTGACTGGAGGTCTGTGACTAGCGGTGTTCTACAGGGCTCTGTACTGGGACCTCTGCTGTTTGTGATATATATAAATGATTTGGAAGCAGATGTAAATGGTGTGATCAGTAAGTTTGCGGACAACACAAAGATGGGTGGACTTGTGGATAGTGATGAACATTGTCAGAGAATACAGCAGGATATAGATAGGCTGGAAAATTGGGCAGAGAAATGGCAGATGGAATTTAATCCAGATAAATGCGAAGTGATGCATTTTGGTAGAACTAATGTAGGGGGGAGCTATACAATAAATGGCAGAACCATCAGGAGTATAGACACATAGAGGGACCTGGGTGTGCAAGTCCACAGATCCTTAAAGGTGGCATCACAGGTGGAGAAGGTGGTGAAGAAGGTATATGGCATGCTTGCCTTTATAGGACAGGGCATAGAGTTTAAAAGTTGGCAGATGATGTTGCAGCTATGTAGAACGTTGGTTAGGCCACATTTTGAATACTGTGTCCAGTTCTGGTTGCCACACTACCAGAAGGATGTGGAGGCTTTGGAGAGAGTACAGAAAAGGATTACCAGATGTTGCCTGGTATGGAGGGTCTTAGCTATGAGGAGAGATTGGGTAAATTGGGGTTGTTCTCCCTGGAAAGCTGGAGGATGAGGGGCAATCTAATAGAGGTGTATAAAATTATGAAGGGTATAGATAGGGTGAACAATGGGAAGCTTTTTCCCAGGTCGGAGGTGATGAACACAAGGGCTCACAGGTTCAAGGTGAGGGGGGCAAAGTTTAACACAGATGTCAGAGGGACGTATTTTACATGGAGGGTGGTGGGGGCCTGGAATGCACTGCCAAGCAAGGTGGTAGAGGCGGACATGCTGGGATTGTTTAAGCCTTATCTAGATAGCCACATGAACTGACTGGGAATGGAGGGATACAAATGAATAGTCTAGTTGGAAGCATGAACGGCGCAGGCTTGGAGGGCCAAAAGGCCTGTTTCCTGTGCTTATTGTTCTTTGTTCATTGTTTGTTCTTTGAGTGGTCACTATCTATCCCCCATTGTATAGCAACTTCAAATTATTTTGGCTGGATGTTAGAAGTGTTGATCAGGTCATCACATGACCAAAACTGACCACAGATGACAAATCTTTTTATCTCAAGAACCAGAGGGAAACCAGTCTGCAAACAACATGGCATCAGCAAAGGCAGCAACATCCATGTCTTAAAACTGGAGATGCCAACATTGTAAGATCTCCAAGCCTATTCCTTTCTATAACCCACCAATACAGAAAACCAGTCTCTGAGTAATAAGATAACAAGCAACTAACTTGGAACCTGTTGAAGGTCCACACCTTCATGGGAATCCTGCAATGACTTTGGTGACTTCAGTTATCAAACTCTCCTAGCTAACCTTCAAATGGGAAAGAACCTTTTCTTCACCAGGTCTGTACCTAGATGAACCAATCATATGATGAACAAGCTATTCCTTTGTTTGTAACATGTGAAAGTGCACTATCCTCTTTAACTGCATTTTCCTTAAGTTTGTGTGTTGAGAGTGGTGAATTAGATTTTTAGGGTGAATGTGTGAATAAATTTTCTTCTTTATTTAAAACCGTAAAATGCATCTTTACCACCCCTGAGTTCCATTGGTTCAATTGCCAGCAAAAGGCACACATTTCCAGGTATTTCACAGCACTGTCCAGGACTCAGCCTCTTTGATCTCCTTCTCCAGCTGTATCCCGACTTTTTACATTGGCTGTTTTACACTCATAGCTTTACAACTATTGCCCTATCTCCTTATGCTGAACAGCTAAAAACACTAACAGCCCATGTTCTGACCACTGGCCGAATCTTGATCTCTCAGCCCAGTGTTTGTTTTTTCCAAATGAGCTTCCATTCCTCTAGCAACCTAAGGCCGAGGCTAATTTCACTCTGGTCAGTGTAAAGAACAGCTCGTAAACTAAATATTTCATTTCACTTTCCTCACTTTTCTAATCCAGAGACACAACTGGTTACCGAGATGGACCTGATGGACCTATCTCCAGAAACACCGTCGGCCCACCTTGTTGTCTGATGAGGTCGTGCGTGGGCTGCTCTTGGATGTTTCGAGAGTAGCCTAGTACTTCACGTCGTTTGTGTATGCTTAAAACTGGACCAGCAGATGGGCACCACAACAGCTCAGTGACTATCACTGTTAGCTGTGCAGATACATGGATTTGGGCCAATGTCTGTGGGAGTTTGCGCATTCTCCCTGTGGTTGCATGGGTTTCCTCCGGGTACTCCGGTTTCCTCCCACACCCCAAAGATGTGCTCTTAGGCTGATTGGTGTAACAAATTGTCCCTAAATTATTCTCCCCTTAATCTGGTATCCAATGGGGGTACCATAAGCATAGACATGCGTCAAGGGTGGAGGAGGAAAAACACATTGTTAAGATGGCGGCGCTGGCTCGTTGGGTCGAAGGGCCTGTTTCCCATGCTGTGTTGTTCTTTGTTCTTTGTTAACACCCACCCCCCCCAACCGCCCACCTCCAAAATTACTAAAGTCTCAGATACTCCTTCGCCATTGGCATGCACTTCCAGCAAGTTGTAGTGCAGAGCTTTTTTGAGCTGTTTCATGCAGGAAAATTATAATTAATGGACTAATTATTAACACCAAAAGAAACCACAATCCTGCAATATACAACCAAGGAGAATCCAGCTAGTGCCCAGGTCCTGCTCTCTCCACTACAGTTGGCATGAATTGAGCAGTGAAGGCATTGATGGTGTTGGTTTCAGTGGGAGGAGAGAAATTGCAGCGACAGTGAAATGAGACAGACCCCATGTCAGAATCTGTTAGAACTCTCCTCCTGGCCCCACCACTTTGTACGTGTTCAGTGAATGAGCAGCAAAAGAAAATCTGGTTCTGGGGCTATATCTCAAACTCCATCTCTGATTGTTTCTTTCTTTCTGGAGATGGTTGTTGCCTAGCATTTGTGCGGCAAAATGTGACTTGCCACTTCTCAACCCAAACTTGAATATTGCCCATGACTTGCTAGCTGCAGGCACAGACTTCTTCAGTATCAAAGGAATTGTGAATAACTGAACGTAATGCAATCATCAGCAAAAATTTCCACTTTTTGATGGAAGGAAGATCATTGATGAAGCAGCCAAAGATGATTGAATCCAGCACACTATCCTGAGTAACTCCTGTAGTGATGTCCCGGGACTGAAATGATTGACCTCCAGCAACCACAACCATCTTCCTTTGTGCCAGGTATGACTCCAACCAGTGGACAGTTTCCCACTGAATCTCATTTGCTTACATTTTGCCAGAGTTCCTTGATGTGTAAGTGCGGCTTGATAGCATGGTTAAGAATACTGCCCATCGCTTTCTGATGATTGATGGGCCAGTAATTGACCAGATCACTGCTTTTTTTGGATAGGATGTCCCTGGGCAGTTTTCCACATTGCTGGGTCAATGCCGGTGTTGTAGCTGTACTAGAACAGCTTAGGAAGGTGCGCAACCCGTTACGGACTGTACCTTTTGAGCACTATTGCCTAGATGTTGTCAGGGCCGATGTCCTTTGCAGTATCCTGTAGCTTCAATTGTTTCTTGATATCACATTTAATTGGCTGGAGATTGCCATCATTAATATTGGGACCCTCAGGAGGAGGCCAAGATGGTTCATCCATTTGGCACTTCTGGTTGAAGTTGATTGCAAATGCTTCAATTTTGTTTTGTGATCTAATGTGTTAGTCTCCTCCATAATAAGGAAGGGAAATTTGTGGAGTCCTCTCCTCATGTCAGATGTTTCAATCCTTACCAGCATTTACAGGTTGATGTGGCAAGACTGCAGAGCTTTTGATGTGATTTGTTGGTTTTCAGATTTCTTAACTCCATCTTTTGCTTGCTGCTTCTGCCGTTTGCACCACGTAGTCTATGTTGTAGCTTCACTAGGTTGATATCTCATTCTTTTGCCCTGGTCTCTTCCCCACAGCCCGAAAGGCATGCTGGCCAGATACAGTGGCCGTGCTAAATTCTCCCACAGTGTAGGACAGTGAAACGCAGTGCTGAACAGGCACCAAAGTGTGGCAACTAGGAGATTTTCCCAGTAACTTAATTGCAATGTTAACGTAAGCAAACTTGTGAAACTAATAAATAAATTTTAAGAAACACTTGGCTGTTACAAGTTGCTGCTTCAGGCACAATGAACCATTTTGTTTGCAGATTAAAGTTGTAGTCAGTTTGAGTCTATTTTTATACTGTTGCAAATGCTGAACACTTAATTCCTCATCTGTGAACTGTGGTCAGTAGAAATGGTGCTATGAGCTCTTCAGGCAGTCTTGGACTGGCACATTACTGCTAATGCACAATGGCATTTTTCCAAATCAATTACATTTTGTACTTCATATCTACTCCTCTTGAGTGAAGGCTGATTGTGTATAAAATATCCTGAAAAATCAATTTTCCATTTAACAGAATTTTACTGCATCAACAGAACAGAAAGCTGTTTAGGAGAAAACATTGTTACAACATAAAATGAGCTCAAATCCACCCCTGTACTTCAAAATAATTAATGCTGATAGGTTGGAGTGAGGGAAACATTGATCCTTTAGGCTGTAACTCATAATTTGTGTGGATGATTCACTGCTGACAATGGTATTGTTTTGTTAAGACTAACATACCTTAGGGGCAATCTTGATAAACCCCTCAACTCTCCTCCTACCCATAATCTACCCAACCAGGACAGGCGGGAGAAGGTTAAGTGGGTTGAATTGAAGATAGTTGAAACTCGATCCACCCTTGGAATTAACACATCTGCTTCTGGTTTAACCATGATGGATTTGGGGTCAGCCAAGTAGCTTGCTCTGGAGATACAGGTCAGTAATTATAATATTTCAGTGAGGCTCCATGCCTAAGATTTGGTGAGCCATTTAAATTTAACAACAGTGGGCCAAGTTTCCCAGGACTGGCTTCTCGCTCCTCACATTACTCTAACTACCATTTTAAAACTGCAGGTTCTCCCTGATTCAAACTCTTACTCTTCCCCAACCTCAAGTCACAGTGCTGGGGTATTCAATCTCTCATAGTATTCCCCCGCCCTATGGGAAGATGTCTCAGATTCATGGATTTTTTTCTTTGTCTTTGAGGACATCATCAGAATGGGACAGCAATTTAACAGCTTTTCTGGAAAGCAGGGTGGAGTGTTCAGGGTGACTGACCTGCAAGGACAATGAAGGCTTTTTGATACAAGAGGGAAGACTGAAGAACATTGATCTTTGGGCCATCTGGGACTAGAAGAGAAGATCTCAGGAGATTAAGGAACTGGTTGCTACCTCAAAGCACACTGAGAAAGACCTTCAGAAGAGGCATGATCTTGAGCTCCAGGAAAGACTGTTTACCATGAACTGCTGAATCAAAGATTAAGAATCAAAGAATTCATAGAATCCCTAAAGTACAGAAGGAGGCCATTTGGCCCATTCAGTCTGTACCAACCACAATCCCACCCAGGCCCTACTCCCATAACCCTGCTAATCCCCCTGAATTTAGCACGGCCAATCCATCTAACTGATCTTTCGACCGTAGGAGGAAACTGGAGCACCCGGAGGAAACACATGCAGACATGGGGAAAAAGTGCAGACTTCACACAGATAATGACCAGAGGCCAGAATTGAACCTGGGTCCCTGATGCTGTGAGACAGCAGTGCTAATCACAGTGCCACCATGTTGCCTGCATGAAGCTATGGAAGATCTGTGATTTCAATTAATTTAAACAAGTAAGGAAAAGGCAACACAATTCCTGTCAGCCTTTCAGAAAAAGATGAGATGATTTCCTTATGACATTTCACAATTTTTGTATGTGATGGCAAGAAGGCCACATTTCTCTCCATGTGAGGTTGCTCTAGTCTGGGCAATGGGAAGAATGGCTGATGTTATGGTGACAAGACAGCATCATCATCTCTGATGAGACTAATTTCCTGTAGACAATTAAGTGTGCAGGATTCTGCAGTTTCAGAAGTATTAAAGGTCCTGTGGCAGCTTCTGTGCTGACATTCAACTTGAGAGGAAAGAAGCTAGAAGTCAAATATGGGTATCAATTGACTTTCACCCTTGAAAGCTAAAAGCTCAGTATGATCCTCCATGGACTCTATCTTGGATTCAGACACAGCATGATGGCACAGTGCTTAGCCTTACAGTGCCAAAGACTCGGGTTCAATTCCAGCCTTGGGTGACTATCTGTGTGGAGTTTGGACATCCTTCCTGTGTTTGTGGGTTTTCCTCCTGGTGCTCCGGTTTCCTCCCACAGTCTAGAGGGCATAGGTTTAAGACGAGAGGGGAGAGATACAAAAGTGTCCAGAGGAGCAGTTTTTTCACACAGAGGGTGGTGAGTGTCTGGAACAAGCTGACAGAAGTAGTAGTAGAAGTGAATACAATTTTATCTTTTAAAAAGCATTGAGATAGTTACATGGGTACGATGGGTATGGAGGGATACGGGCCAAAAGCAAGTAATTGGGATTAGCTTAGGGGTTTTAAAAAAAAGGGCGGCACGGACAAGTTGGGCTGAAGGGCCTGTTTCCATGCTGTAAATCTCTATGATTCTATGACTCTATAAGTCCAAACCTCCCAGTCTGTACAGGATATCTCTCCTTCTTAGGACCTCCTTGTCCAGAAACTCCAGGGCTGCATTTGAGAATCTGTGCTCCCTCTTCCATGGTCCTTGAGCCACTTTGTAATTTTCTGTTGCAGGTCAGCCAGTGAAATTGGGTTTGAACTTAGAACCTGCACATTGGTACCTCCAGGCAAATTCAAATAATGGCTATTAGGACCAAAGTTGTGCACTAAATCTGGATTTTCAAACAGACTCATCTTATTAGCATCGCACCAATTCATGGCCCATTTTCATCTTTTGGCCACAGTAACTTCTGAAAGTACTAAGGATTCACAAATTCTTGCTAACAGCTTCATAAAGGATGATATATGTTTCATATATTACTTACATTTTCTGAGTACTACATATTTCTCTTGTATCTCCTCGGAGACCTCTCAATACATTTTAAAATTGAAGCAAAATAGTTGAAGTTACATAATTGTTTCCATACTTTCCTCTTGTGTCAGCCAATGCATTCATGTAAAATAAAGCTAATGGCTGCATTAAAGCAATGCGCAAAGAGTTTCACACAAACAGAGCAATCAGTATAATATCAAAGGAAATTAAATCCCTTGCTGTATGTACATGGAGTAATATCCAAAAATGACAAATAAATTATGGGATCTGTTCAAAGGAAAAATACACAGGAAAAATCTGATCCTGATCAAAGAACACATACATTTTCTGTTATTCCCAGGGTAATTCTGCATTTTTCAGATATGGATTATAATGCTTCAGGAGAGTTGGGCCTCAAGAGATATTTCCCAAGGAATGTTTAGCCCATTCCTTAGGAATTAGGATCAAATGGACCAAATGATTTCTATTGTTGGCTTTTTTCTATAAAATATAGTAAATTCCTGGAATTCTTAGGAATAAAAGGGTTAAAGTCTGTGTGAGAACAAATTAATGTGTGTCTCCATCACAGTCCAATCACTGTGTGAAACAGCCTTTTTTCTCACTGAGGTTTAAAATAGCTCGATATTTTGTTTGTAAGTTTCTGTTGTTACTTATCCTGAAAAGGAAAAAAGGCATGAAACCATAAAAATTTCAGCTGTAATTTTGTTTGACCGACTGGCAATAATCCAAGGTTGAACTCTGGGAAGAAAATAAGACTTCAAAAACACTTAATGACAAAAAGAGAGACTGGTACAAACAGAAGCCATTCACCATGACTGTGGCTTTGTTGTATATGATTTCAAAGCAGCCTTGCTCATGCCAATGCTGGAACAAAGATGCCATTGCTTTGAAAAGATCAAAATGCCATTTACTGCTACTTCAGCTCATGCAATCTCACTAACTGTCTGGGGGAAAGTGGAAACAAGCAAAAACGATACATGCCAGTAAATAGCACAGTATTCCATTAAATGTAACAAGGCTTGTTCTCCAAAGAATGTATTGTTGTCTGTGGTTAATCTATACAGTTCATCATAATTTGGGCAACATGCTTTAAAACAGATAAGACTGAAACTCTTAATATTTTCCTATTTTTTAATGAATGATAAATCTGAGTGGGTATTTATGCATTTGGATACAATTAAAAAATATATACATATATCCTTATTTTGCCGCATAGGTAAAATCTATTTCCAGTTCTTGAACAGGGAATGCAAAGTTAGTTTTTCACAGTCAGACTCTCAATGGTAATAAGGGCTATCTGGCTTTTGATCCACTTTGTCGCCGTCAGTTGGTCTCCAGAGAATGGTTCTGTGTGAAAATGACTTTGAGGCCAAAGAGCTAATTTTATAAATGTGTGCTCCCAGCACAGAGACTTGCCAACTGGGCTACATATCAGGAATTTTTGTGCCTGCCCCAAACAACTTTCTACCCATTTATTTTGTAGGTTATAGTGGATGAACCACTATATCAGAAGTGAAAATTTGAGTATTGCTAAAAAAAACCCAAAGCATTTTATCTTGCACTCATCAGGGTAATTGCAAGAACACCAACATCAGGGGAAACAACAACTTTATACTAAATGAAATGAGAATGCTGATTGGTTGACAAATGGAGTCTGACTGGTAAATACCATGGAATTATCACAAAAAAATCCAAATAGTTCACTAACTGTAACAACCAAGGTTGAGTCTCACCTGTAAATCAGAAAGCTATGGATTCAAGTTCCACACCAGAGACCTGGACACAAATATCTGGGCTGACATCCTAGTGCAACATAGATATTCGGTCTGGTTGCACAATGTTCAGCACCATTCCTGACTCCGATACCAAAGCCCATTTGCAGTGAGAGCTAAGTAACATTCAGACTTGGGCTGATAACTGGCAAGTCGCATTCATGCCACACAAGTGCCAGGCAATGACCATCTCCAACAAGAGAGAATCCAACCATCTCCCTTTGACATTCAATGGCATTACCATTGCTGATTCTCCAATATCAACAGCCTGGGAGTTATCATTGACCAGAAGCTGAACTGGACCAGTCTTAAAAATACTGTGGCTATAACAGCAGGTCAGAGGCTGAGGATTCTGCATGCAGTAACTCATTTCCTGATTCGTCAAAGCTCATCCACCATCTACAAGACACAAATCAGGAGTGTGATGGAGTACTCCCCACTTATCTTCATGATTGTAGTTCAACAATGCTCAAAAAGCTTGACACCATCCAGGACAAAACAGCCTGCTTGATTGGCACCCCACACACCTTAAACCTTCATCACCGATGCACAGAGATAGCGTGTGTACCATCTACAAGATGCATTGCAGCAACTCACCAAGAGTCCCTCGACAGCACCTTCCAAACCCATGACCTCAAACATCTGGAATTGGAATTGGATCTTTTCATTGGAGGAAGAAGCCCTTGCAGCACTGAGTGACCTGTGGGAGGTTGAGGTCCGAGAAAATGATGGGTCTTTCGAGTTGATGGATGCACTTTACAACATCTCTGCTGTCTTTTAGAAGAGCGAGCAATGCTTCTAGTTACTGAGCAGCATTCAGACCTTTATTACGCTGACCCTACCAATGTATTGCTTAGTGTGTCTCTTGTTGTTCATGATGAGTCATCCAGTGACAATACTTTAGAATCACAGAGTGTCTGGAATGCTGAAGGAGGTCAACCAATCCATTGTGTGTGCACCAACCCATCTTTTTATCCTATTCATGCCCTATCCCTGTAACCCCACGCTCCTTCATCAGACACTCACCTGAAAGCTCATACTACCAAATAAACCTGTTAGACTTTAACCTGGTGTGGTAAAGTCCTGACAAAGTGACCAAGAAAATCTTCCGATGCATTTGAGATGTTCTTTTCACAGCTCCAATGGTGACTTACCTCTTTAGCTACCATGTAGAATTAACATCAAGTGTCATGCTTACTCTCAAACAGCTGATCACTGTTAGGAGTAAATGTTAGTTGAAGTGCGAGCCATCAAAATACCATGCAGTCTATTTAATGAGCTCCAGCATTCTAAGTGACCATCAGCTATTTAACAAGTCTCCAGTTGGCTATTCCAAGTGCTGGTTATAATTCTTTTACCAATCTTGCAATAAATGTGGTTCAGACTTCAGACCATTTATTTTGGCTGCCTCTTCAGGACCTAATGCATTTGGTGATTATTTTAAACTTGAAGTTTAAGCAGTGTATGAAATAAACAATTTGACCACCTTAGTTTCCACAGAAACACTACATATGAATTCGAATGGATATATTCAAAAAGAATTATCAAAAACAAATTAACGTCTCTATCTCAAAACTTCAGAGAAACATTAATAGTAAAATCTAGTACTAGAAACATTTTGTTTTTATTCATTCATGGAATATGGATGCCACTGGCTGACCAGTTGCCTGAGGTTGAGAGTCAACCACTTTGCTGTGGCTCAGGAGTCACATGTAGGCCAGACTGCTTAAGGATGACAGATTTCCTTCCCTAAAGGACATTAGTGAACCAGATGAGTTTTTCTGACTACCGACAACGGTTTCATGATCGTCAGTAAATTCAAAATATTTTTCATTGAATTCAAATTCCATCTCTGCCATGGTGGGATTCAAACTCAGGTCCCCAGAATACTAGCTGAGTTTCTGGATTAATCGTCTGGTGATAATACTAGTAGGCTATTGCCTCTCCAAATCATGAAACTAGAAAACTAGAAAACCTCCTCACTTGATCCCTCCAGCGGAAGATCAGAGCCATTTCAAAGCCCTAACCTTTGCAAGACCATATTAGCCTTAAACTGTGACTCAGACTATGCCAGACAGCAGAAAGGTAGATGCAGGGGTGCCTTTCCCAGAGGAGTGATTCTGGGTGGCAAGTGCCACATTATTCTTGTAGAATTTTCTGATCAAAGCCCAAATTAATTTTAGACTCACCTTCTATACTTTGGGCCTCTTCCCCTTCACCACCAAGTGAGAAAGTCCATGTCCCAGTCTATTCTCTTAATTACATCAGGATCTTCTGTACATCACGGAACTGTGATTTGCAGAGATTTAGGAGGCTCCCACCTGATTTTAGTAGGAACCTTGGCTGCCCATCAGAAGGCCTGTGTTAAAGCAGCACAAGATGGCAGAATGGAAATGTGCAGAACGGAAATTAAAATTTCGCTGACCTGTCCGAACTGTATTTTGAGCAGAAGTTTGTTTAAGTGTTTAATTTTCTGATCAGGTTCCCACAACTCCAGAAAATCTAGGAAACATTTTCTTGTTAAATAGAATATTGTTTGGATTTTTAACACAAATTATTTAAAAGAAGATGCTGAGACCTACCATAAATGCTGTTACCACCTAAATGGACATAATTACAGGACAAGAACAATTGCAAACTCAAATAATTTGCACATAACCATCTTCCTCCCCGTTTCCCTCCCGAGTGCTGTAAAAATGTACTTTGAAGCAATTAATTTTAAGAAGTGTCCTAGTAATAATAATTAACTTAAATTACCAGAAAGGAAATAGACTATCATTTATTTCAGATAGCACATATATCTTTAAGGCAAATGGTTTGATCAAACTTTTATCATAAATCAATGCTGTAATTCACAAGACAATATAAAATGTCAATGAGTATGACTGTAATTCAATGCTATGGCATCTTTTTTGTTGCATTTTTTTTTAACTGCTGGACTCTAACCGGCCAAAGGCTACCTGTAACTGTCTACATCCTAGAAAATATTATGGATGTGAAATAACAGAAGAAAATGCTGAATAAGAGAAAATGCTGGATCTGTTGGAATTTTTTTGTACTTCTCGTTATGAAGTGTAAAGGTAATACTTTATCCCAAAATATGAGAAAGAATTTTCTGGCCCGTCCCACTAGCAGGATCTTCTGGTCCTGCTGAAGTCAGTGGCGATTTGAATGGATTGCCACATCAGACACGGGAAAACCTGCCACTGCAGGGCTGGATAGTCTTGGCAAAAGTATCACAGATCTTACTTTTACAACTTAAAATGATACAGTAACATATACTCCATTCAATATAATGTGAAATGAAAAGCATTGTAAATAAATACTCAGGAGATCAGGCAGCAGCTGAAGAGAGAGACAGAGTTAATGTTTCAAGTCAATGATCTCCCGTTCATACAGTGTTCTTCACTTAAAGGAAGATCTCAGAACACTTTATGTGAGGGAGAGATGCTCACTGAAAAGGAAGTGAAGAATTTTGAGGGAGATCTAACTATGATTGTTATGTTAATTCATCAGCTTCACATTACAGGACTTGAATGTTGCTGAAAAGCAAGGAATATTGCCGAAACTTTTCATCTTGCATTGACCAGGACAAACGCAAGAATTCCAAATTTCAAACAATCACAACAATTTAAGCTACAGGAGAAAAGGGGTGCTGATTGGTTCGCAAGTCAACTGTGATTGATTCTGCCTTATACCAATGAATGCCCCTCCAAGCTTTGGATCCCAGCAAGCTGAGCCACTGGAGTGAACTTGACCCCAAATTTTTGGCCAGAAGGTAATTTTTCAGTTGTGTTGGGAAAGCTCCACATGATCTGCAGATTTACCCTCATGTTGAGAAGGCTACTCATCAGCTGTTTTGTAATATGTCTTCCTCTTTGCAAAGATATGTCAAATGCAAGGTCCAGTAAAAGTTAGCACTTCATAGCACACACCATCAATGGATCCCTGCTTCTCAACGCCAACACTACTGCAAACACTCTGTGAGACTTGGGCCAGAATTTTACTGCCACGTCCACTCCAGAATTGGGCGGATGAGGCTTACAGAATGAAAATCTCCGTTGGCTCGGGCGGCATTTTACGATCTCATCCAAGTGAGGTCATACAATCCTGAGTTTAGTTAGAGGGGAGTACATTAGCTGAGGCCACAGAGCATACATGAGCAAGAGAATGCGGGGAAAGCACAGGAGGAGAAACCTACTTACCGGAGGTCTGGCTTGCAGCACAAGTCAACTGATCAACTCAAGTATTTGAACCCCATGGAATCTTTTAAAAAGAATGGCTTCCAAGCATTTGTACAGGCACTAGTGGACTGCTTCAACGTTGTGGTGTAGCTGGAAAGGTCCACTGGGTACATCTACTGTGCTTTGGATATTACACAACTCTCTAGTCCACTGTGGAGTGCATGACAATTCAAGAAACATCTGCAGGACTAAGATACTAAAGTAGTTTGTGTTTTTCCCATAGACTATTTAGACTATTGGCTTATTTGGCTGGTAGATTGGGCATGCTATATCTTCTAACATCAATAGATTGCAGAAAACTCTCAACAGTGGGCTTCTATAGCCTATTAGTGCTGTTAGGTTTGCTGTCAAGCACTGGCCATAATGGGGACTGGCCAGTAGCAGTTGCATTGCCCAAATGTTAGTCTCTAAAGCCACCAGTGTATGAAAATGATCACCCTTGCTTGCCTATGTGGCTGAAAGCTGCCTGTACAACAGCAAAAATGTAAATTTGTAGTAGGTCCATCTCAGGATTCAGAAACCAGGAGCTGAGGTCCACCTCAATCTTGGAGACATTTTTTTTCATGTAACAGCAAGCAATCTCCCATGCTCCTGGCATTAAAGTAACACTTAGAAGATGTGCAAAACAATGATGAATATCACCTCAATGTCACCTAAGGATGAACTCGATTAGAAAACATAGGAAGGAATTTTAGCAAAACAGACCCGCAAGCAAGCAGGTGTTTAGTGCATGAGTGATCCGTTTGTAATTGAAGTACGGGTTTTGCCATTGCTCTCAGGACACTACCTGTAACCCCCATGACTTGCCTGGGCTTGCAAAATCTCAGTAACTCCTGGCTGCAGATAATACACATCTTTTAACCTGTGCTTAATCCTTTCTACACTCACATTGTCTGTACCTTTAAGACTTGATTACGTGTAAAGACTCGCATTCCAACCTTATTTTGTAAATTGAGTTTTTGTCTTTATATGCCCTGTTTGTGAATTGAAATCCCACTCACCTGATGAAGGAGCAGCACTCCACAAACTAGTGGCTTTTGCTACCAAATAAACCTGTTGGACTTTAACCTGGTGTTGTGAGACTTCTTACTGTGTTTACCCCAGTCCAACGCCTGCATCTCCACATCATTGCTCTTTCATCAGACATGGCATTACCATCTTGTTTCTGACTCCCTGAGGAATCAGAGAGGGAATATGGGATGGCAAAACTAATCTGACACAGGAAGGTTTTCCAGTTAAAGCATTCCCAGCAGAGGTCCGAATAGCTGAACTTAACATTCCTTCCTGATGATTCCATACCCACAAGAAATGGAGAGGAGAGCTGGGAACAGGCTCCCATTCAAGTCAAAGATGAGGAGGAATTTCTTCTGTCAAATTTTCTACACTGAGAGAAGTGGAGGCTGGGTCACTGAATATATTTAAGACTGACCGCGAGTGATTGTTGATTTACAAAGGATGCAAAGGTTATGGGGGCAGACAGGAAAGCAGAGTTGAGGCCAAAATCAGATCTGCCATGATATTGATAAATGGCTGAACTGGCTCAAGGAGCCAGTGGCCCTGCACCTATTTATTTTGGTTTTGTATCAAGCAGGCATGGATACAAGTGGGTGAGGAAGTCGGCAGCAGGAGTCTGGTCCCTCCAACTTGGACAATGCTCCGGAAATTTTGAGAATCTTAGAAGGGCAAGGAAGGAGAGTAGTAGAATGCTTCCAGGAGTAATATCCCTTATCCTGACTTTCCAAACATTCTCTTGAGCAACAGTCCTCAGACTGACACCATTTGCAGCTCCACTCATTCCTCTCCATCCAGGCACCTCACATTCTATCTGAAAAGCCCACAAGGTCACCATGCTCATCTTTGTGACATTTCGCATCTATGCCGCACAGTCACTCTGCACAACTGTTGTTCTTCCCTCCTCGCCACACAATCTCTTATACTCACAACTCTCTGCTTTCTTTTCCTTCAGGAAGAGGGAATACACAGCTCCGGGGGAAGCAGAAAATATGGGCTATTTATGTTGCAGTGGTGGTATCTCATCGATGAGATCTTGAGGCTTGTGTGTTTAAACGTACAACTTTATTCGTAGATTTTAACTATTTACATTTCCAAATATAGTCTTGCATGGCGTTGCTGTCACCATGTAGGTTAGCTGCTTACAGAGTATTGTTCTAGGCAGTTGTTTGACCATGTGACTGCATACATCACACTGTGGATGGAGCCTATCTCCAGTCCCAGGTAAACCCTACTTTGCCGAGCACCTTACATTGTAATGTATGCAGGCACATCATCACATGCGGGATCATTTTGTACTTCCTGATCCAATGCTAATTTTCTGGCTTTTAGCACATTGCGTGCATACGGCAGCTGCCATCCCCCCCACTTCAGCAATTGATCCAGCTACCTTTTGGCAATTAAAGAACTATACAGAATGTTTGATCATTAAAATTTTGAGCATTTATTTTGACTTGAGGTAGGAATTGTGCCAAAAAGAGGTGAGAGTAGTGGCAAGACAGTCCCTGCACTCCCCCCACCCTCCCTTCCCACTTCCCCCAACCCCCAGTATGGTTAGCGCAAGGCCTGTTGATTTTTATTTCTGGTCCTCATTTTGAAGAACAAATTGTACTTGCCTTAAGGAAACAGGATTGTTGAGTCAAACGATCTTTTGACGTTATTTGCATTCTAATATCCTTATGTTCCTCTCTTTTCATGGTTCTATTCAAAAATAAATAACTGTCCCAGTATCATGGTATTAAGTTTTTAGAAATTGAGCAGCTTTAATGACTTGTATAATGGAAACATTTTCTCTATGTATTCAACAGGAAGCTATGGAAAAAATGGGAAAAATTGGAGAAATAATTAATCCAGATCCCGGGCAAAAAAGGTACTGTACCACATGAGTATTAGATTCATATTGTTTCCCAATGTTACAGAATCATTGTGCAGTACAGATGGAGGCCATTTGGCTCATTGTGTCTGCACCAATCATTGAAATGAAGAACTCAGCTAGTTCCATTCTCCCTGTAACCCTGTATATTCTCCTTTTTAGTCTAATTCTCTTTCGAATGCTTCAGTTGAACCTGTCTCCACCACACTCTCAAGCAGGGCATTCCAGACCCTAACCACCCAATGCGTGAAACATCTTTTCCTTGTGTCGCTATTGCTTCTTTTACTATTTTCTTTTAACCTGTGCCCTCTCGTTCTCAATTCTTCCACAAGTGAGAACTTCTTCTCCCTATCTGTTCACTCCAGACCCCTCATGATTTTGCATATTTCTTTCAAATGCACTGACTAAGTTTGTATTCCCATGACGATGGAAGCTTAAGGGCAGATGGAATTGAAGTATTTTGAATGATTAAAGGATTCAGTAAGGTAGTTAGAGGGAAACAATTTCCTTTGTTTGAACAAGGAGGCAGAATGTCAAAGTGAGAGCCAGGGGTGATTTCAGGAAGAACTTGCACATATAAAGGAGAGTGGAAATCTGTTATGATTACAACTACACTTGATACATAGAATCATAGAAACCCTACTGTGCAGAAAGAGGACATTTGGCCCATCACAATCGCACACAGGCCCTACCCCCTCCCCCATATCCCTACATATATACCCACCAATCCCTCTAACCTACACATCTCAGGACACTAAGGGGCAAATTTAGCATGGCCAATCAACCTAACCCACACATCATTTTACTCAATACAAATGTTATCTACTGACAAGCCCAGACATCTTATGAATTACATCACTTGATCTTATGAGTGGATTATGGAGGTTTGTATGTCAGAGGCTGAACCATACTGTTGAACTGTGCACCAGAAGCGCTGCAGCATTTAACGTGATTACTGAGTTTCTCTTAGCAATGAAAAACAACATGGGAGCAATTTCAAAATACTGTCCCGTGAGAGACTCTATATTTCCCTCCTTTACTGCTATTCTGTCAAAGAATATACTTTTAAAATTATATTCATTCATGGGATGTGGACATTGCTAACTGAACCAACATTTAATGCCTATCCCTAATTACCCTTGAGAAGGTGATGGTGAGCTGCCGCCTTGAAGTGCTGTAATCTTGTGCTGTAGGAAAATCCACAGTGCTGTTGGGAAGAGAGTTCCAGGATTTGGACTCAGCAACAATCAAGGAACAGTGATAGAGTTCCAAGTCAGGATGGTGCATGGTTTGGAGGGGAACTTGTAAGTGGTGCTGTTCTCATACATTTGCTGCCCTTGTCTTTCTAGGTGGTAGAGGTGGTGGATTTGGAAGTGCTGTTGAAGAAGCCTTGGCATCTTTTAGATGGTTCACACTTCTGCCACTGTGCATCAGTGTGAAGAGAGTTTACTGTGGTGGATGGGGTGTTAGTCATGCTGACTGCTTTGTCCTGGATGGTGTCCTGGATGGTATTGAGCTTTTTTGATTGTTGTTGGAGTTACACCCATCTAAGCAAGTGCAGAGTATTCTGCCATGCTCTTGATTTGTGTCTTGTAGATGGGGACCCAGTAAATGAGTTACTCTCTACAGAATTCCTAGCCTTTGACCTGCCCTTGTAACCACAATATTTATATTGCTAGTCCAGTTCAGTTTCTCATCAGTGGTAGCACCCCGGGTGTTGATAGTGGAGCCATTGAATATCAACGGGAGAAGGTCAGATTCTCTCATGGTGGAAATGGTCATTGCCTGTCACTTGTGTTGAACAAATGTTGTTTATCACTTATAAGCCGAGCCTGAATATTGCCTCGGTCTTGCTGCATATGAACACGATTACTTCAGTGTAAGAAGAGTCACAAATGTGCAATCATGTATGAACATACCAACTTCTGATGCTATGATGGAAGGAAGGTCATTGATGAAGCAGCTGGAGATGCACTACCCTGAGGAATGCCTGCAGCGATGTCCTGAGATGATTGGCTTTCAATAAACTCAACTATCTTTCTTTGTTCGAGGTATGACTCTATTGAGTGGAGATTTCCCCCTATCCCCAATTTCCATCAAGTGCTAGTGCTCCTTGATGCCACACAGTCAAATACCCTTCGCACATCCCCATTTATGCAATCACAGGAGGCGAATACTTATCCCTTTATCTTTTCTCCCTTTACTGTCCCAAGCCTCAAACATACCTTCCAGGTAAAGCATCAATTCTCTTCCTTCAATTGAGTCCACTGCATTCACTGTTCACAATGCGGTCTCCTTTAAATTTGGGAGTCCAAATACAGACTGGGTGACCAGCTTGTGGAAGCAGCTTCGCTCAGTTCACAATCACAACCCCGACCTTTCTGTCACTTGCCATTTCAATTCACCATCATGCTGTAAAGCCCACATTTCAACTTGATTGCTGTAATGTTCCAATAAAGCTTATCACGATTAGACATGTTTAACTTTTTAAGTTTACTTATTAGTGTCACAAGTAGGCTTACATTAACACTGCAACGAAGCTAATGTGAAAATCCACTAGTCGCCACATTCCGGCACCTGTTCAGGTACACTGATGGAGAAGTTAGCATGGCCAATGTGCCTAGCCAACACGTTTTTCGGACTGTGGGAGGAAACCGGAGCACCTGGAGGAAACACGCACACACACGGGGAGAACAAGCAGACATCACACAGACAGTGACTCAAGCCGGGAATCGAACCCAGGTCCTGGGCACTGTGAGGCAGCAGTACTGACCATGTTACAGTCTTCTGGACTTAACATTAAGTTCAACAACTTCAGACAAAGAACTCTATCGAACCTATTGATAATGCTTTTTTCACAGGGCCAGTCAATAATTTGTTCTCATGTTTTGCTTTCTGGGAGCGCTGACCCTTGTTCTATCAGTAGCATATTCTGCCATCCCCAGACCTTTATGGCATTAACACCTGCCTTGGTCTTTAACACTATCATTTCCATTCCCTTTGCCATGTGTCTATGACATCTTCATTTATCTCTTCTGAGCTCTCACCTATACCTGACCTTCTATTTTGCTCCACTTTTCCCACCCACCTTCTTCAACAGTATAAAACCCATCTCATTTCTACCTCTCTTCAGCTCTGAAGAAATTATGTAAACTCTCAATGCTAATTCTGTTTCTCTCTCTACAGCTGCCAGACTGGCTGAGTTAATCCAGCATTTTCTGTTTCGTTTTCAGATTTCCAGCATCCATAGTGTTTTGCTTTTATTTCAGTCAAATGTGACCTTGATGTCAAGGGCAGTCACACTTAGCTCACCTCTTGAGTGTAGCTCTTTTGTCCATGTTTGCACCAAGCCTGTAATGAGATCAGGAGCTCAGTGGCCCTGGCAGAACCTAGACTGAACATCAGTGAGCAGGTGATTACTAAGTGTCGACGACTGATTGAGTGTATACTGATGGAGCAGTACTTGGCCAGCTTGGATTTTTGCCTGCTCTTTGTGTGCAAGACAGACCTGGGCAATTTTCTGAATTTTCTGTAAGATATGATTCCGTGAGTATGGCTATATCAGGTTGGTGCTTGACTAGTCTGTGGGACAACTCTCCCAAATTGGACACTGGCCCCAGATGTTAGTAAGGAGCATTTTGCAGTTTTGGCTTGTTTCTGTTTTCGGTTTCTGAACATTACAACAGTGCCTACATTTCAAATGTTTTATTTGCCATGGAGTACTTTGGGACTCTCCAAGGCTATGAAAGGCCCTATAAACTTCCCAAACATCCACATTTAAAACAGGAAGTCACTTCAGCAGAACAAACAATAGCTGATATCTATTTGCATTCACATTCATTTTAAAGCTGCGAGTTCCAGCATACCTTTATTTTTGGGGAGAAGCACCTGTGGTTACTCACTATTTCTCAGCTCTTCAAGGTTTCTTCACCATTAAATACACTTTCATTCCCAGCCCATTCTTTCAAATTTCTGATCCTATAGCCTTTAATAGCTTTGCTTCTTGTGCCTTTTCCATATGAGTTCCAGTTTGTTGCTGTTGTAAAGTTGACATTTCAACATTTTTAAAATCCGAACATACCTATTCACTTTCCCTGATACAAAAGCTTGTTGCCAATGTTATTTCTGGTTCCATTAAAGAGACAGGAAATCACAGAGTTCCTATAGTGCTGAAGGATGCCACTCAGCTCATTGACTCTCTCTTTTAGAGCGTCTTACCCAGGCCCCATAAACCCACACATTTACCATGGTTAATCCATCTAACCTACGCATCTTGGTACACCAAGGGGTAATTTAGCATGGCCAATTCACCTAACCTGCACATCTTCAGAGTGTGGGAGGAAACTGGAGTACCCAGTGGAAACTCACATGGGCACAGGGAGAACGTGCAAACTCCACATAGTTACCCAAGACTGGAATCGTACCCCGGTCCCTGATACTGTGAGGCAGCAATGCTATTCTCTGTGCCACAGAGCTGCAGGCAGCTCATTACAGAGAGAGAAAGAAACATCCTTTGGGAGCTATTTTGGTTATTGCATAATGAGTACAAATCACATTCGCACAAAGGGGTGCTCTAGAACTGTTGAAAACTATACAAATACAGATTCTCCTCTGTTTCTTCTGCGCCACTATTTGGTCCCACTTTTGCCTTCAGTTCTAGGTGCAAGCAGGCTTTCCCTCGTTTGGAAAATTTCTGAACCTTTGCTTGCGGTGCAATGTAGTTGTATTCCTGGCATCGATGGTCCCCAACCTATTTTCCTCTGTTTTACACCTTTGAGGTTAGCATTCTTCCCTGATAAAAGGCCACAGTCCCTCTGCCAGTATATTAAATAAAGTAGTGAAACAACCTTTCATCTGTTCGGTCATCAAAAATCCCCTGCCTTTCTTCAAACTCCGTCTTTAACTTTATTAAGTATCAAACCCCTCATTCGTTTGAAGTAGAGATTATCAAGCACATTTAATTGTGCTTTGAGCATATACCCAAGTCACAATGGAGAACAGATGTCGCAAGTGCAATGCTGAACATCCTGGCAAATTGGAGTACTCTGCACATTGGTGTCATTTTCTTCGAACCATAATCAATTGCACAGATTGTTTCTTTTTGCATCCCGATGCAATATTATTAGTTAAACCAGGAAAAGAAACCACTCCCAATATTTAAGTAAAGATAGCAGTCAAAAGTTTGTTACACTTATTCGAAAAGTTCCCACATTTCAAGTATCACAGCTGTAATCAGTAAATTGCACACTCAGTAACGGAGCAAAATGTCTGTTGTGTAACAAATGAAAAGAAAATGATTTCAAACCTTTTATCTGACCTCAGGATTCACTTAGGGTGAGCTATCATTTGACTTTTGTTCCAACAGAACCCTTCTATTAGACTGCAACCTACAGTGAACCCCTTTATTAGATTGCTGTGTAGAATTCATTTCCTGCCTGCAGGCTATTTATTCATCATGAAATGACTTGTATATCCTTCATGGCTTTTATAGATAAATAACTGCATTTATAGTTTTAGTTTTGTATCCTCTTATGCTCATTTTATATAAAAAAAATCTGCTAGTGTTTCCCCCACCCCCGCCACCAAAACATTTAAGTTAAAAGTTATGCAGCCACTGGACTCTAGAAAATCTACTGGGATAAGGCAGTGCTTCTTCCACCACTGAAACAAAACACAGGAAACATCTGGGGACCAAACATAAGCAGGCACGCATGTTATACATCATTCCCATGTGTCTGCTCATCTATGCTCAGGGGAAATCTGAGGGGAAACTGGCTTTAGTTTAAGGACCTATAAAGTTTGTCTAAGACTGTTGTTTTCCAGTTGAAAATGCAACAGAACATTTCTGTGCTGAGGTTCTACTTAAATCCAGTATAGAGTCTTCCAAATGATCAAAACATCCAAGCGTTATTTCTCAGAAGTTGATGGTTTGTCGTTAACATAGATTCAACACATTTTTTTGTAGGTTTTATGACAACAAATACAAAGTCTTCTTGAAGCTTCTTGACCACCAGAAGAAATACAGAGCTATTATGCAAAACAACTGAATGCCACAGCAAGGAATTGGCCAGAATTCACTCAATCCTTTACCATTTCCCGAGTGAAAATGTTATTTGGTAATAAAATTGCAATTACTACATTACCTTTGTACTGCATGAGAACCCTTGTAAAACATGAATTCTAAATAATCAAGTCTGAAGAAAGGTAATGTCATATGCCTTACCCAGAAAACATTTTAGTTTAAAATGGTTAGAATTTATAAACAGTTTCACTTTTATGTTAATACGAAACCTGTTTCTTGTAAGTCAGATGTTAATGCTTGGGAAATCTTAGTCAGGCTTTGAGTAGGAACTTGATTCCAGACTCCAGTTCCATGCTATGCGTTACAACTGTAGTGTCAGTTTTGCTTTGCGCTGACACTATCCTTGTAATGTAAATCTGTACTGAAATGTCCTTGAGGTTACTGTTATTCATGGATTAATTACTTGGGACGGTGGATTACAAAGCGGTGGGGGGGGGGGATGTTTTGGGGGGCTAGAGTCTGTTACAATTGTGCAATTCTAATGTTGAAATGAAAGTAACAGGAGTCCTGCTTACACGATGGGAAAGGGATGGGCTGGCGGGCTGTTAAAATGTTAGTCAGGTGCTCAGTGCTGCTTTGCCAACACTTCTGTGCCAGCCACTATTTGAACATCCAGATCTCTGCCTGTTTTGCTCGCCTGAGGCCCCATCGTTATAGAAATGCTCCAGGTCATTCGGATCTGATGTGATCTTAACTACTGATTGTGACAGTGTCACTCACTGCTTGACCTGCAGTGCTTGAGGATAGCAGAGGCCAAGGGAAAGTCAGTTTTTGATCTGTGTAAGATCAGCCGAGAGGAGTAGCAGCACATGCCTTCCCTGCTACCCACAATCAGAAATTCCCTGCTCCTGCCCCCATTGCTCTCTCCTGCCCCTTGGCTGTATCAACATTCCAATCTTATTTCAAAGATCAAAATGAGTTCAAAGGTGACACAAGGCGCCCTCAGCAGAGATTCCTGCTCACCCAGACCCATGCACACCGTAATCATAGCCTAACTTCACGTTGTCAGCCTGTCTCACAAGAGAAAACTACACAAACAAGTAAACATAATACTACTAAATTATCATTACTGGTCTGATATCAATTTGCAAAGGCTTGATACTGTGCATGTTATTACAATGGATTGTGCAAATTTCTACTCAACGAAAGATATTTAAAACCCAAAGAAATTTCTCCTTCTCCACCAGCTTGTTAGTTCTTGCATATTCCAATATGTTGCCACTGTCGCAGGCAAAATGGTGGATGTGCGATAATATTAGTGAGTCACCATTCTCTGATGACGAATATAGATGTCAGGCGGAATTTTCCCGAAATCACAGAGTCCTGGATAAGGCGAGAAAAGTCATGTGAAACTCACCGGATCACAGCACTCTGCAGTTTCAAAATGCAGGCAAGGGTCACACAGCCAGCTGGAGGAGCAGGGCCTGAGCACATCAGCAAAGCCAGAAATCTGAGATCAGGGTGCCCTTCATCTCAAGGCTACATGTTATGGCCTCCCTCCCCCTCACGGATATCGAGACGCACCCCCCCCACCCCACACCAGAATGCCAACATTGGGGAACCCCCTATCCCCCACACCTCTTGCAGACATCGGGGCTTCTCCCTCTATCATTTCCTCTTGCAGGCATAGGGGCACTCCCCCAACCCCACCACACATAAGGGGAACACCCTCCTCCCCCATGGAGCAGGATTACCCACCCTGCCAGAACCCGCTGGACACCACCCCCGGCACTATGAGGGGCACTGCAGGAGTGCCAGATGCAATGTCTAGCTTTGTCCTTCATCCTTGGGACTACCAGGCATCTCCATGCCCCCAGTGTGATCATCACGACTGGTTTTCACTTTGAAAACCAGTAGTGATTCAGACCAGCGTGATATCATGCTGCTAGGAGGAGGATACATCATGGGCGAACGCTATGGTGTAAAGCCCTTTTAATATTCAAATTTATTATAATATATGGAAATCACGTCATTGGCAGGGAGCGGGGAAGAGGTCAAATTGAGATCCCACCGGCACAAGTCTTGTTTTTGGCTGCTTGAGAGATTTTGTGGCCATTGCGAGAATTATACCAGTGGTGAACAGGGCCGCCATCTCTGATAGTGTGAACAACATAGGCCATCATTTCTGCCAATAATGTGCATGTATTCAATGCACCTGTAGAGATCACCAGTGCAGTTTTTGCAATGCTGCCTTGGACAGACCAAGTATCCCCCAATATAACGGAAGATCCCAGGGAAACATTCAAAGCCATTTAAGCGTTATGTACCCCCATTGTGCAGCTCTTTCTCCATTGTGACCTAAGTTATAAAAGCTGTCTTGCAATGTAAAATGGATTCTGGAGTTCCAGGAACCTGAAAACATTACAAACAGTTCTTGAATAGAAAGGATGTACAACTTCTTACGGTTGGCATCCAGGATTAAACAAAATCATTTTTTTCACATCGTCTTGCCTGATTTCATCTTTATTGTCATTGTATGACTATAGATTCCTGTTATAACTTGCTTCATCGTATTTCATTCTCTTTACCTTTCGAAAATAATTAAATAAACTCAAAAATGTTGATCAATACATTTTCTAATGGAGCCACTTATTATTTTTGGTCCTTCAGCTGATGCCAGCACTAAATGGCACTCTGCCATGTATGTAGAAGTGGTAACTGCAGAGATGAGTTCAAGCAATGGGAATGTATTTCTGCAGCAGTTGTCCTGGTATACCAGTGTCTATCACTTTTTTGGCAGAAGTTCTCTCTAAATTTTGGTAAAACATCAAACCCCATTTTTCAAGGAGTTCCATTGCTATTCCATGAATGTAATGAGAGATGAGCAAGAGAACCTCTGTAGAAATTAACCCCCATTCTTTTTAGCTTACTTATCTGAAAACTTATAACAATATGAAAAAAAGACAAAGCTTTTTCATCTTGCACTCAACAGGACAGACACAAGAATACCAAACTTCAAAGGAAACAATTTACACTGCATGAGATAAAGTTGCTATTTGGCTGGCAATTGGACGACACATTGCTATGGACAATATACCCAGCAATGGTTATATACCAGCACCCCAAGATTAGTTAATTTGCAAAAAAGACAAGTTGACTTTCTTTGGTCAAGGAACTGCCATAGGAAATGTACCAGAAAACCATTGACCCTTGTTCTTTTCTCATATTCCTTTGTGTTATATTCTTGTGATGTGGAGATGCCGGCGTTGGGTTGGGGTGAGCACAGTAAGAAGCGTCACAATGCCAGGTTAAAATCCAACAGGTTTATTTGGTACCATGAGCTTTTGGAGCACTGCCCCTACACCAGGTGAGTGGACATATTTTTATGTAAGTTGTACCCCTTAGTCAGCACATCCAGATTTCCTGAAACATTTCCAAGCATAATAGGCCTAACTACTTGGTCTAGTGATGAAAAACTACCACTTAAATTGTCTACAATACAACTACATTCCTGGGGACCATCTTTTCTGGGATGAACAGAAATATTGTCAGGTTGAGGAAAGCTATGAGAATGTGCATCACAGCTATAATTGGTACCACTTAGCCTGCATTCCTGCTGAACAATGTGGTAAACACAGTAAGAAGTCTCACAACACCAGGTTAAAGTCCAGTGGGTTTATTTGGTAGCAAAATCCAATAGCTTTCGGAGCGCTGCCCCTTCGTCAGGAGAGTAGAACCTGTTCTATTCACAAACAGGGCATATAAAGACATAAACTCAATTTACAAAATAATGATTGGAAAGTGAGTCTTTACAGGTAATCAAGTCTTAAAGGTACAGACAATGTGAGTGGAAAGAGCATTAAGCACAGGTTAAAGAGATGTGTATTGTCTCCAGATAGGACAGTCAGTGAGATTTTGCAAACCCAGGCAAGTTGTTATGGGGGTTACAGATAGTGTGACCCAGGATCCCGGTTGAGACCATTGTCATGTGTGCGGAACTTGGCTATCAGTCTCTGCTCAGTGACTCTGCGCTGTCGTGTTTCGTGAAGGCCGCCTTGGAGAACAGTTACCTATAGATCAGAAGCTGAATGCTCGCAACCGCTGAAGTGTTCCCCAACAGGAAGAGAACACTCTTACCTGGTAATTGTCGAGCAGTGTTCATTCATCCGTTGTCATAGCGTCTGCATGTTCTCTCCAATGTACCATGCTTCAGGACATCCTTTCCTGTAGCGTATCAGGTAGACAATGTTGGCCAAGTTGCAAGAGTTTGTACCGTGTACCTGGTGGATGATGTTCCCACGTGAGATGATGGCATCCGTGTCGATGATCCGGCATGTGTTGCAGGGTTGCTGTGGCAGGGTTGTGTGGTATCGTGGTCACTGTTCTCCTGAAAGCTGGGTAGTTTGCTGCAGACAGTGGTTTGTTTGAGCTTGTGTAATTGTTTGAAGGTAGGAAGTGGGAGTATAAGGATGTCCTTGGCGAGATGTTCATCTTCATCAATGACATGTTGAAGGCTCCGGAGAAGATGTTGTAGTTTCTCCACTCTAGGGAAGTACTGGATGATGAAGAGTACTCTGTCCACCGTGTCCCATGTTTGTCTTCTGAAGAGGTTGGTGCAGTTTGTTGCTGTGGTGCGTCAGAACTGTCGATCGATGAGCCGAGCGCCATATCTTGTTCTTATGAGGCCATCTTTCAGCGTCTGGAGATGTCTGTTGCAATCCTCCTCATCTGAGCAGATCCTGTATATATGGAGGGCTTGTCAGTAAGGGATGGCTTCTTTAACATGTTTAGGGTGGAAGCTGGAGAAGTGGAGCATCATGAGGTTATCCATGAGCTTGCGGTGCAGTGAAGTGTTAAGGTGACTGTCCATAATGGAGATTCATGTGTCCAAGAATGCAACCGATTCTGGAGAGTAGTCCATGGTGAGTCTGATGGTGGGATAGAACTTGTTGATGTCATCATATAGTTGTACAAAGAACAAAATCAGCCTGGGAAACAGGCCCTTCGGCCCAACGAGCCCACGCTGCCATCTCAACACCACCTCTCTACCCATGACCCCTATCTAATGTTTTATGGCCATCCAGATTGAGGGAAAACTGATTTAGGGACAATTTATTCCTGCCAATCAGCCTAACAGCACATCTTTGGGGTGTGGGAGGAAACCGGAGCACCCGGAGAAAACCCACGCAAGCACGGGGAGAATGCGCAAACTCCCACAGACACCGGCCCAAATCCATGTGTCTGCACAGCAATCAGCGATAGTCACTGAGCTGTCGTCTTGCCCAGTATCTTGTCCAGTTTAGGCACACACTAACGACATGAAGCACTAGGCCAATCTCGAACAACCAAGAGCAGCCCCAGTACGACCCATCGCGTGTATGCCCCTCGTTGGACATCAACGGCTCGTCCTTCGTCAACCGTTTTTGTCACCTCCTCAAAGAATTCTACCAGATTCGTAAGGCAAGACTTCCCCTTTACAAAGCCATGCTGCGTATCCTTAATCAGATCGCAACGCTCCAAGTGCGCATACATCCTATCCCTATCACCATGAGTCCAAAGGAAGAAAATGTCATCAATGTGTCTAGTGTATAGCATCAGTTGAAGGTCCTGTGCGGTGAAGAGGTCTTGTTCGAACCTGTGCATGAAGATGTTGGCATATTGAGGTGCAAATTTGGTCCCCATGGCTGTTCTGTGTGTCTGGATGAAGAACTGGTTGTTGAAGGTGAAGACATTGTGGTCCAGGATGAAGTAGATGAGTTGTAAGATTGCATCTGGAAACTGGCAGTTGTTGGCTTTGAGTACTGAGGCAGTTGCAGCAATATGGTACCATTGTTCAGTAACAAAGGATTGTCAGGATGGATTATGTAGTCTGTCATGTGGCAGTGTTCTAGTGGGCTCACACTTTCAAAAGTAAATGAACAGGAAATGCAGCCAGCAGGTGAGTAATCTCAGGGCATAAATCACCAGAAGAGGAAGGTCCCAAGAAGCTTGTGCAGGCAGCCAGTGTAAACACCTGATTAAGTATTGACAGAAGAGAATATAATAACTCTGAAGCTGCAGCAGGTGAGTGGTAAAAGTCCCAAAGAAATTTCTGGTCCAACTATCTTCTGTCTCCTTCTTCAGACCAAATCCAACCTATTTTCACCTTGTCCCTTTATGACCCCTTATCATCATAAGAGATATCTTAGCCATTGGCAAACTCCCTTCCTCTGTGAGAAGCAATTGTTGCTCCATAAATAATCTCTTCAAAGTCCTGATCACTCAGCTCCCTTACCAGCCAACTTGCCCTGATATTTACTGACTTCATTGAGTTCCATTTGCACAGGTATCATTTCCCTGCACAAGTATTTATGGTAATTGTCATTTTGGACTAATAAAAAGGATCAAACATACATTCAGGGTAGTTTATGAGCAACATGTAAACATCATGGACAGTAAATTACTGCATGCAGCCTATTATTGTTCAGTTCTACTTTGAAAAAGGTAATTAACACCAAGCCTATCTTGATTTTGAAGTGGTGGGGGTGGGGGTGGTGGGGGGAGGAGGGTGGTGGAAAAGCTGCTTTGCCAAGGTTCAAGGTTAAATGTGACTGTATCATTGCCAGAGAGTAATAAACCGTTCAGCAATTTCACATGCCATGTATTTTCCTGAATCCAATCTGCAGCTTGTTTAAAACAGCAGTCCTTAACATTTCTTTCAACAGTTAAAAGAAAGTAAAGAGTTGGGATTTGCACATAATCTAACAGCTGAGAGAATTCAGCAAGAAGGGTTTATTGAAGGGACCCACTTTCAATGCAACATCTACATTATGAACATTATAAAAATTGTTTTTTTCCCATGAAACGCAAAGTTACATCATACTGAAGTTGGAAAACAGAGCTTGACAGCGAGACAGATTGAATTCCCTGTTGGAAGAAATAAAGCTTTCAGTCACACCCTTTCAAAGGCAACTCCTCCTCCGCTCTGCCAACTGTAAAACATGATTTTATCACTTGAATTTTCACTTCCAAAAGGTATAATTTAAGAAAGACTGTGAGGAGAAATAGTGTAGAGCACAGGGTTTAAAACATTAGAGGAGAAAAACAAATAAGGAATTGCATCCCCCTCAAATCTTTGAATATACATTTTACATTCTTGGGCAAAAACATAAATAGTTTCAGATTTATTAAAATAAAAACACCTCTGATGTGCTTATGCCTAGCAACAAACATGGATGGAAAACTGCAAGCAATTTTAACATTAAAATCCTATGTACAACTATCAGTTTGAACATTTTTGATGTATATCTACACAGTTTGATCAAACCAGATGTTCAGCACATAGCCCACATCCTGTGAGAAGTCTGGTCTTTAATTTGGGCAGTAGTGCTGGTTAGTCTAGTGCACTCTGGTCCCACCTACTGGCAAATATTAATCATGCAGAGAAGCAGCAGGATTACAACAGTTAGGCCATCAGCAGTCCCCAAGATCCCATCGAATGTTTCAGGAATTATATCAAGAGGGTAAGTGAAGCACGTGATAGCTGCAAAGGAACAAATTGCAATCCTCAAACAGAAGATCCATACTAGTCCGGCCATTGTAAAGTGTCCTCTAAAAGCCATCTGGAGGAACAGATGCGTGTCATAGATATAATCTGCAAACTGAGCAAAAGGACAAGAGAATAAGGGGGATGGAGAATAGTCAGAACACAAGTTACAATCAGCTTTGATAAGAACATTGAGAGACTGGAGAGTGTGGAGGTCATGGATCATAAAGCTCACAAAACCTGATTTGGAATTCAGGCCAACATAACGGGCTTTTAAAAAAATGTTACTGACTGAAGTACATTTAGTCTAAGCAGTCTCATATTTGTGAATAGAGTCTGCATCATTAAACTATCTAGAACTTGACAAGGAAACAGTAGCCTTATTCAGGGAATCGCATGGCTGTCTGGTACAGGAAATTGAACCAGAGTATAAGAATGTTTATTGTGCAACTAACTGGCCTAGACTGTAACTGACCTGGGAATCAGAGGGAAAAAAATGATCAAACCTTAGTATTATTGATTCCAATAAAAATACTTCAAATAAGTTAAAGGAGACAGAAAAATAACATTGGAAGTTTGAAAAACCATAATAAATAGCTAATGTATCCCCCAACAACCAGAACTAGTTTCCGTTTTAAGTATATTACAAAGGGAATAATTAACTCATTCTTGATTGAAAGCTGATTGATCAATTGTAAGATATATTTGAAGCGTATGGAACGATACTATGTTTGTGCTGTGGTATGATGAGATTGTCTTCATCAGTGGTTGATGTGTTTGTGACACAAAATTGATATAAGCAAATGCTTGACTGCTTTCACTGCTGACAGTCTGACTGAATTTTTATGATCCATCCCTTCATCAGCTCCCAATGATTGACACTGAAAATGCAGGAAGGCAGAAATATTAATTTACTCCTGGTAGGCTGCTATTCATGTAAGCACTTGTATTCCTATTACCTTCAACAAGGGAAGAAATAATTAATGCATGCTACCTTCATTAGCGAATTGGCAACCAAAAGAAGGTAAACCAAAGGAAAACAAAACATGATAAAGTGACATACATTCTAAAACTGGATAAGTGCTCTGTATTTTTATCATTGCTTGCTCTTAGCTTGTTATATGATTTTAAGACTGTGTACAGAATTAGAAAAATTAAAGATCATTGCACATATGCCAATGATAATGTTGCACCATTGATTTGCATAATTAGATTTCACTCGGTAATCTGATTAGAATCTTGTGACACTCATTCCTCATTCATAATAAAATCTAATTTCAAACAGTTGGTTTCACATGTATGAGACCTACAAGTCGAGGCTGTCCAGAGAAGCGCTTGTTGTAGTCTCTAATATCCCGTATAACTTGTTGACCCTGCTTTTCCTGCTGGTTCTCACAGAATAGACAATAAAGCAAATTCACCTGTAAAGAGAAATGCAATGGTTTGCTCTACCGGACTGAAGACACAGAAGAATGCCTTGTGATTTTGCTCTTTTCAATGATGGTTCATAGTCAAACTCTTAATTACAATCTGTTTCTGTTTGTTTATCATCCCCCAGTTTGATTTACTCAACAATGGAAATAAACTTCAGGGTTGTCTTATTGGACAATCCAAATATTTTAATATACTTCAAATACTTCAAAAAAACTTCAAATAATGAGGACTTAGAAGAACAAGCATAATTAAGTTTGCAAACATAATTTGTTGGTCTGCATGTGCATTATCGACTATTGAATATGAATAATTGATGAGGATATCAATTTAACACAAGGAAGCAATCTCAAACAGTAAAGACAGATCTCTAGTGCTTCACTAAAAAATGTTTGTCAAATTTTTGTCCATTTTTAGCTAAACTTCTTTCTTGATTGAGTCAGGGACTCTTTCAGTTTAAGTGTTTATCTTTGTTGAACAATTGGTCCCTCTTCTCCAGTCTGGATTTTCCTGCTTTATACATATTGATTTAGGAAGCATCAAGGACGTGGGTGCAAAGCTGCCTACCTTGTATTGCTGTGAATTCAATACTTATACTACTGGCTTGAAGATGCTTTGCTTTGTGGGTGATGCATCACCCCAATTTCTGTTAACTGAGTTAACTAACACAAAACATGATGATAATTATGTTGTCATAGCCAAATATAACAATCATTTTGTGTCATCTCAGCATTTTCTGGTAATTTACTACCTTGATTTCCGGGAACTCTTTTTCATTCCCAGTATGGAACATAACACATACAAAGAAAATAATAGTCACTTTGACTCCCTAAGGGGCCAATATTTCATGTCCAACAATTTTCCACGCGCTCCATATAGGAACATAGGAATTAGGAGCAGGATCTTTTAAATTGGGATCTGGTTTAGCCATTTTATTCTGTACTGCCTTGATGTAGAATGGGTTCTTGTTTTCAGGAAATCATGACTTATCAAAACAATTAGCCACTTATTCACCTTAAACATTTCTTTGAATGGTATGTAGCATTGTCAGACAGCCATTTTCTAACTGATATGTAAATTCCAGTAATGGCTTCAGGAAGTCTTGTAAGGGACATCTAAATCTTTACACTGTCAGTTTGATTTAGTAGCAGCATCTAAGCAGTCATGGGTCCACGCCCCACTTAAGAGACAGTATTGAGGGTGGATTGTATTGTCAAAAATGCTGTCTTCCAGATCAGGTGTGAAACTGAGGCCTCTCTGCTGTCATGGAACCAAGGGTTGTCGCCTGGTTAACTTTTGAAGGGCTTGTAAGCTTACCCATTACCAGTGGATATGTTTTATCTGTTAACTGATGTAGAGATTTCGACCTCTGAGAAAGCCAGTGACTTTTGTTGGGACTTTCAACTATTTTCCCACTATAACTCCCGTGGGAATTCAATGGAATCCACTGCAAATCATCAAGGAGCAGTTTAACCAGGTACCCACTATTTCTGTGAAGCTGTGTAAGGAACAGAACCACTGCCTGCCTCTCACAAAAAGAATGATTGTGAAAATAAGGAGCTATTACACCAGGAGTTCCCAATTTGCTGGTACCATTGGGACCAGGTGCGGGACTGGATGTTGATAGGCTGACTGATAAGATATCCAAATGGGCCCCAGCAGAGGAAAAAAACCCGAGACAGGATTTTCCAGCCACGTTCGCTCCCCCTCTCAAAACTGGAAAATCTCACCTGAGGTCAAGGGACTTTTGCATGGTTCCCCCCTCCCCCAACCTTCTTTACCCGGAGGGTGGTGAGGGATTGGAATGCCCTGCCTGCTGCAGTTGTAAATGCGCCTAGTTTGGGGGCGTTTAAGAGATCCGTGGATAGGTTTATGGATGGAAAGGGTTTGGTTTAGGTTAGTGGGTCATTGTTTTTTAACTGGTCGGCGCAACATCGTGGGCCGAAGGGCCTGTTCTGCGCTGTAATGTTCTATGTTCTATGTTCCACCTGCCCACTACAATTCCCATGGTGGGCGGGATGGGAAAACTCCCCCCATGGTGTTACTGGAAGAAGAATAGGGGAGTTCTCCTAGTGTCCAGGCCAGTTTTTACCTCTCAATCAGCACCACCAGAACATATTGGATTTTATGAGGGTGGGGCTGGGGGGTAGGGGGATGCAATTGACAGCGATCTGCCAGCAATCACTCTCATTGCTTCTAAAACTGACCAGAATTTCAGGAAATAGGGTGCGTGGCAAATCAAGGTGGAAATGCAGAGGTTGTTGGTCAGTTATTCAGGGTTCTGTCACAGGATGGGTGTGGCTCCTCACTTCTCCTCCCCCACCTACTCCCGAACCAGCAATCACTAAATCAACGCCTTAAAAAGTTATACCTTCTGTCGAAGGGATTTTTAATGATGATATGGTTAATGAACTTTGATGTACAAGAAAACTCACTCTTAAAAAAATTGATAATTGAGGAGTTCTGTTAAATGATTGAGATTTTTAAGCTGAACTTTTTCAATAATTTTCTAAAAGGTTTTTCAGAGTATTTTAGCTTCCACTTAGCGTGTATGTTTTTTTGGAGAAGTGATAGCTTCCTGTGTAAGGCTGGGGGGATTGGTAAGCGAAAATTATTTCATTTGATCGGCTGCTTGGACAGATACCATCGCTGTTGTGGGAGTGCCCAATTAGCAGGTCAATCAGGGACAGTGCTGCTACATGGTGATGATACAGCTGAAGTTCCTGCCAGACTGATTGCTAGATCTCTCAATGAGACTTACTTTGCTGCAGCACAAAGTCTCTTTACTTATAAAGTCATAGAGTCATAGAGACTTACAGAATTGAAACAGGCCCCTCGGCCCGACTTGTCCATGCCTCCCCTTTTCTTTAAACCCCTAAGCTAATCCCGCATTTGGCCCATTTCCCTCGATACCCATCGTACCCATGTAACTATCTTAATGCTTTTTAAAAGACATAATTGTACCCGCCTCTACTACTACCTCTGGCAGCTTGTTCCAGACACTCACCACCCTCTGTGAGAAAAAATTGCCCCTCTGGACACTTTTGTATCTCTCCCCTCTCATCTTAAACCTACGCCCTCTAGTTTTAGACTCCCCTACCTTTGGGAAAGGATATTGACTATCTAGCTGATCTGTGCCCCTCATTATTTTGTAAACCTCTATAAGATCACCCCTCAGCCTCCTACGCTCCAGAGAAAAAAGTCCCAGTCTATCCAGTCTCTCTATAACTCAATCCATCAAATCCCGGTAGAATCCTAGTAAATCTTTTCTGCACTCTTTTTAGTTTAATAATATCCTTTCTATAATAGGGTGACCAGAATTGCACACAGTATTCCAAGTGTGGCCTTACCAATGTCTTGTACAACTTCAACAAGACGTCCCAACTCCTGTATTCAATGTTCTGACCAATGAAACTAAGCATGCCGAATGCCTTCTTCACCACTCTTGTCCACCTGTGACCACTTTCGAGGAACTATGAACATGTACCCTACATCTCTTTGTTCTATAACTTTCCACAACACCCTACCATTAACTAAGTCCTGCCCTGGTTCAATCTACCAAAATGCATCATCTCGCATTTGTCTAAATTAAACTCCATCTGCCATTTGTCAACCCACTGGCCCAATTGATCAAGATCCCATTGCTTCACTGCTGACTGCAAAATTTGACCTATTATCTAAATATATGCAGGAATTCAACGCCCTGCTCACCACAGAATCAGAGAGGGCAAAGTGTGGACAATGGAAGTATCCATTGACCTCGGGAGGGGTTTTCCGGTCTCGGCTCAAGTGGTGTCCATTCCCTCTGCCTTACGGAAGAGAATACAGCTGAGAGGAAGGCAACTGATGCTATGCTGTGGGTGCTGGTGCTCTTACCCCTCTCCCACGGCAGAGATGGACTTGGAACAACATAAGCTACTCCCATGCCCTGGTTAAGGTTGGCAGTTGGAAAGTGCTTCAGGAGGTAAGTGAAGTGCTGCATAGTTGGAACTACCTTCCAAGAGGTTGACAATCACCAATTCTGAGAGAGTGCTTTGACCAGCACTCTCTCACCTGGGCATTACTAGAACTCCTCAGTGTAACTGATCAAAGCCTTTCCAGCTTGTCAGCTTCACCAAAGAACACCCTTTCTGCTGTTCCCTTCCTGCTGTGCCCCAGCCTCGGTGATCCCGACACATTGATGGCAGGCCAGAAAACAAGTATCCAGAGTTTGGGGTTAAAACAGCATTGAATTGGCTTTTTAAATATCTTAACTAGTTTCCCAGCAGGCTGATTGTGGACAAGTCGCCAGGACCGGATGGAATGCATCCGAGGGTCCTGAAAGAAATGGCGGAGGTGATAGTGGATGCCTTGGTGGTTATTTTCCAGACGTCGCTGGATTCCGGGGAAGTGCCGGAAGATTGGAAAACGGCTAATGTTACGCCGTTGTTTAAGAAGGGTGCCAGGCAAAAGGCGGGGAATTATAGGCCTGTTAGTTTAACGTCTGTTGTAGGTAAAATGTTAGAATCCGTCATCAAGGAGGAAATAGCGAGGCATCTTGAGGGGAATTGCTTGATAGAGCAGACGCAGCACGGTTTCATTAAAGGGAAGTCGTGTCTGACAAATTTACTGGAGTTCTATGAGGATGTGTCTAGGGCGGTGGATAGAGGAGAGCCGGTGGATGTGGTCTTTCTTGATTTTCAGAAGGCGTTTGACAAGGTACCTCACAAGAGGTTATTGCAGAAGGTAAGGGGGCATGGAGTTGGGGGTAGGGTGTTAGAGTGGATAGAGGACTGGTTGTCAAATAGGAGGCAGAGAGTGGGGGTCAATGGGTGCTATTCGGATTGGCGGATGGTGACTAGTGGGGTGCCCCAGGGGTCGGTGCTGGGGCCTCAGCTATTTACCATTTATATAGATGATCTGGAGGAGGGAACCGAGTGTAGGGTGTCGAAATTTGCTGATGACACCAAAATTGGTGGAAAGGCAAATTGTGCGGAGGGTGGTGAGAGTCTACAGAAGGATCTAGATAGGCTGGACGAATGGGCCAGGAAATGGCAGATGGAATTTAATGTTGGCAAGTGCGAGGTGGTCCACTTTGGTAGGAATAATGGTAGGAAGGATTATTACTTACGTGGAGAAAAACTGCAGCAGGCGACGGTGCAGAGGGACCTCGGGGTCCTTGTGCATGAGTCACAAAAACCCAGCTTGCAGGTGCAGCAGGTGGTCAGGAAGGCGAATGGGATGCTGGCCTTCATCGCGAGGGGGATTGAATATAAAAGTAGGGAGGTCTTGCTGAGGCTGTATAGGGCATTGGTGAGGCCGCAGCTGGAGTACTGTGTGCAGTTTTGGGCGCCGTACTTACGCAAGGATATTTTGGCCTTGGAGGGAGTGCAGAGGAGGTTTACTAGGCTGATGCCGGAGTTGAGGGGGTTGAGCTATGAGGAGAGGCTGAATAAATTAGGCTTGTACTCGTTAGAGTTTAGAAGAATGAGGGGAGATCTCATTGAGACGTATAAGATGATGAATGGGATGGATAGGATAGAGGTGGAGAGACTCTTCCCGCTCAGAAAGGATAGTAGGACTAGGGGGCACAGCCTCAAGATAAAGGGGGGGCGGTTTAGAATGGAGTTGAGGAGGAACTTCTTCACTCAAAGGGTGGTGAATCTCTGGAATTCTCTGCCCGTTGAAGTGGTGGAGGCTACCTCGCTAAATATTTTTAAGACGCGGGTTGATGGGTTTTTGATAAGAAAGGGGATTAAGGGTTATGGGGAGAGGGCGGGAATGTGGAACTGAGCCAAGACAGATCAGCCATGGTCTTATTGAATGGCGGGGCAGGCTCGAAGGGCTAGTTGGCCTACTCCTGCTCCTATTTCTTATGTTCTTATGTTTTCCTGTCCACCTGCCATCCTGCCCAGGGGAATATGGAACGGAGCAGGTGGGTATTGAAATCCCACCAAAGTCTCCTTTGGGGGATTTAACACCCTGTACACCTGCAATCCATCTCCTTTTGTCTGGGAAAATTCCTCCCAATGAATCACAGAGAACTCGCATTCTTAATAAATATATTAGACTTTTCTACACTAAGATCAGTTAGATTCTTTGGTTCTGAAGGTAAGAGATACCAGCAACTCTCTCACGTTCAGGTGCTGTTAGATTTCCATCCCCATACATTTAATAAGTGACAAGCCAGCAATTGCATTGGCACTTTGACTTCTCTTTGCCTGCAGAACACATTCTTGGTTATGTTATACATCAAATTTCCCAGGGGTGAGAGAAGTTACAAGATTACCTCCCCAATTCTGATCACTCATGTTTGGCACATTTGTATGTTGTCACTCAATTCAAATTTGTACAACATTTCTGTTTAGTTTGTATTTATTAGATTTAATCAATTCTTATTTTATTTTCATCAAAATCCATTCACATCAATGGCAACATACCTTTTGTCTGCACAGAGGACAGCTCACAGCTCCTAACCAAGAACAATGTCCCCAGTATGCAATCAAACATGGTCCTGTTGGTAAAAGAAAACAAGTAAATAAAATGACTGAATGACAGTGTGCTGGGATACTGCACTTTCACTTCTAGAAGTGGGCACATATTAACTGGAGTTTAGAAGAATGAAAGACCATCTCATTGAAGTAGGATTCTGAACGAGCTTGATAGGGTAAGTGCCTGATTCTGCTGGTCAGGGAATCTAAAACACGGGAGCACAGTCTCAGGTTAAGGTGCTGATTATATAGGAATGGTACAGGAATGAGGTGAGGAAAAATGACTTTGGATCTGCTTAACCTCGAGATTTGTGGATGCTTCATCATTGAAGACATTTAAGACTGGGATAGGCAGATTTTTGGGATGGAATTTTCCGGTCCCGCCTGTCACAGCAATCGTAGCGGACACAGGTCCATTGACCACGGGCAAGATTTTCCGCTCTTGGGGCGAGCGTGGCCAGAAATTCCCACCTTGGCCTCTTAAGAAATCAAAGGATATGGAGAGCAGGCAGGGGATTGGAGTTAAAACCCAAGATCAGCTATTAACGAATTGCATGGTGGAGCAGGTTTGATGGGCCATGTGATCTATTCCTACTCCTATTTATTCTTGCATTCTATGACCTAGTACAAAAATTAGGTCAGGCCACTGGGATGAGTAGACAATGAGTAGACATGGTATGGTGGCACAGGATTAGCACTGCTGCCTCACAGCACCAGGGACCAGGATTCAATTCCGCCCTTGCGTAACAGTGCGGAGTTTGCACGTTCTCCCCATGCCTGTGTGGGTTTCCTTCGGGTGCTCTGGTTTCCTCTCATGTTAGGTTGATTGGCTATGTTAAATTGCCCCTTAGTGTCAGGGGGACTAACAGCATAAATATGTGGATAGGGCCTGGGTGGGATTGTTGTCATTGCAGGCTCAATAGGCCAAATGGCCTCCTTCTGCACTATAGGGATTCTTCTATTCTATGAATCTAAACCTAGTTCCGGAGAAGTTTGGGCTGACAACATAAAATATATCAGTCCTTAATTTGACACGAACAGACAAAACAAAAATTATTTTGAGGTTTAGTTGTTGTAAAATAGTTCCTGGTGCACCATGATGCAGAATTAACTGTATAACTCAGAAGACAGGCTGGAACATGATACTAATGAAATAGTAGTGCAGTGCAGGCCTGGGCAACATTCAGGTTTAGGATGATAAGTGACAAGGAATATCGGCACCACATAATGCCAGATGTACAATAATGAGGTTTGTAAGAATATAATTTGGGGCTGTGTAAAATGAAGATGGGTGGGGAGTGGGGGGGAGTGGGGGAGAGTGGGGGGGGTTGGTTTGGAGTTGGTGAGGGGGTCACATTTCCTATTCTGAAGTCTACCTGACAGTAAGCTTGGCTAATTTGATTGTTAGAGACCAAAGGGAAGCTTATTTTACTGAGAAGAAGGTGCAATTTTTTTAAAAAAAATTATTCTTTCATGAGATGTGGTCATCACAGGCTGGCCAGCATTTGGTGCCCATCCCTAGCTGTCCTTGAACTGAATGGCATTCTGGGCCATTTCACAGGGCAGTTGAGTTAACCACATTGCTGTGGCTCTGGAGTCAGGGCAGACTTCCTTCCCTAAAAGAGAGCAGCAAACTGGATGGATTTTTAAATGACAATCAACAATGGTTTCATAGTCACTTTTACCAAGAATACCTTTTAATTCCAGATTTTATTAATTGCCATTGTGGGGTTTGAACCCATACCCTCAGAGAATTATTTGGATTACTAGTTAGTAGTAAAACCATAAGGCCAGAAGATATAGAAACAGAATTAGGCCATTTGGCCCATCAAGTCTGCTCCACCATTCAATCATGGCTAATAAGTTCCTCAACCCCATTCTTTCACCTTTTCCCTGCAAACTTTGATCCTGTTAGTAACAGTGGAGATGTATTGCCCTTCCTTCAATGTCATCCTCAAACCCTTCCCTAAATGTACCTACACCACATGGACTACAGCAGTTCAAGGCATCAGTTCACCACCACTTACTCAAGGGCAATTAGGGATGAGTTATAAATGTTAACCTTGCGAGCGAAGCTCACGTTCTATGAATTAATAAACTATCCAATTAGTGGGCAATTCCATGCCACATGTTTACACTGGTATTATATCGCTATGGTCTAATGCAAAATAAAAGCTTAGAAGTACCCGAGAAATCAATTGGAGCTCCTGGGAACTTACCTTTGACTCCTCATATTTAAGAAAGACGTGTTTATCCCACCCACACTCCTGAACATTCAAGTTTACATACTCTGGCATTGAACTGCACGAGTCTTTTCTTGAGCAGGGTGTAAGGTGCAATCAATAACTCAGGTCTGTTGGACAAGATGGTTTTTCCCCCCCTTTAATGTTAAGAACATAAGAACATAAGAAATAGGAGCGGGAGTAGGCCAACTAGCCCTTCGAACCTGCCCCGCCATTCAATAAGATCATGGCTGATCTGTCGTGGCTCAGTTCCACATTCCCGCCCTCTCCCCATAACCCTTAATCCCCTCGCCTATCAAAAACCCATCAACCCGCATCTTAAAAATATTTAGCGAGGCAGCCTCCACCACTTCAACAGGCAGAGAATTCCAGAGATTCACCACCCTTTGAGTGAAGAAGTTCTTCCTCAACTCCGTTCTAAACCGCCCCCCCTTTATCTTGAGGCTGTGCCCCCTAGTCCTACTATCCTTTCTGAGCGGGAAGAGTCTCTCCACCTCTATCCTATCCATCCCATTCATCATCTTATACGTCTCAATGAGATCTCCCCTCATTCTTCTAAACTCTAACGAGTACAAGCCTAATTTATTCAGCCTCTCCTCGTAGCTCAACCCCCTCAACTCCGGCATCAGCCTAGTAAACCTCCTCTGCACTCCCTCCAAGGCCAAAATATCCTTGCGTAAGTATGGCGCCCAAAACTGCACACAGTACTCCAGCTGCAGCCTCACATCACTGTGCACCTGTCTGCATTTAATGTGGATTAAAATCCACTGTAGACAAGGCTGTGGAGCGGTGACAAGTCTCTTTCCCCAAAGGAGGAATCTCTCTATAAAGGACATTACTAAACCAGTTGGGCTTTTCTGACAATCCAGCAGCTTTCATGATCATCTTGCCTGAGCTTCACTGAATTCAATTAATAATGTGATTTAAACTTACGACAAGTAGATTACCAGCCCAATACCATAAACACCAGGCTACTGTGTCTCTCTATAATATTCCAAGTCAGGCCTCATTTGTTCTAAAGTAACGTAGACAACAATTTACGTGAACATGTCGATAAATACGGGAATTAACCCTGACAGGTTGACAATTAATTCAGTCTGTCGGTTGCCTACATCCTTCTTGCGGAATTTCACTAGCATGAATTCTGTAATCTCCTTTAAAGTAGAACAAGACGAATTATTTATTGTCATTTGAGAGTGTCCTTCATTGTGCAATGTGAAAGAAATAATCAGAGATAGCCAAGAATTGCAGTATGACTTTGCAATTGCATGATATTTTTAAATAATGTGTTTGTCACCAAGGTCACACATGCCAGATAGCATGTAAATCATTTTGGAAGTACACCTCTTTTGGAAATGCAATCCCCTTAATTTTTGTCCATGTGACACTTTAGCCCTCAATTTCATTAATGTCCATGATGCTGTTCTATTGTTGTTGCACTGTCAGAAATAATGGTGTTTGCCAGCAGGGGGAGCAGCTGGATTTATTTGCATACTAGGTGGACAGAATAATTCTAGTGTAAAGCCAAACCCCCAGAAATTTGAGCGCCACAGTGGTATGGCTGGTTTAAAAGTATTTTGCAAATTCCAGTCTTCAGCTCAGTCTAGGAAAGGCAGAGTAATATTGTAGCAAACGTGTTCTTTCTCAGTTCTGTTCAAATTTCCCCATAACACATTTAAGCCTGTGTTTCCCTTGTCAGCTTATATAAAAATGTACCTTATTTGCTATTTTTTCAGGTAGATAGTAATTTACCTTTTACGATTAGTGAATACGCAGCAATTTTAAAATATTGCAAAGCTTTGCACTGAATAGATAAACATTACAGCTCCAAAAATCATTAACATTTTAAGATAATTTGTAGGTTTTGCTTCTTTGAATAAACTTCCTCTTCATTGCCTTTAATCAAAGAAGATTAATCCATATTGCACCAGTGAAAGGCACACAGGGTGATGTTGTGAGTGCTGTAGATGGGTAGCAGTAGGCAATAAAACTGTGATTTACTTGGAGTTCAGATGACATCAGAAGTCAAAAGAGAGAAGCCCAAGTGATTTATTCATGTTATTTGACTTCAAGGATAAATTATAATTTTATGCTCATTCTCCAACATGTCCCTTTTAGAATACATGCTACAGTTCTAATAAGAGGAAAATAACCATTAATATCACAGTGGAAATGACATTGAATTGAAGTATGAACAGCTATTACCATCATTACAGAATAATGTAGCAATACATTCGACGTAGAGTATAGTAAAACGCCAATCATTTTCAGCATAAAAACACAACTGTATTTTAGCTCCATTGGGTATCTTGTGGCAGCTTAGTTAAAAGTGGCATTTTACTGCATGAAGATTTAGTGGCTAATAGCCACAGAATTACATAGAATGTGGTGGATTCTTAAGCGAGACAGTGGGTAACATCAAACCGCTACAGAAAAGTCAAATAAGAATAAAACCCATTAGAGTACCCATATCGACCTAGGTATACTTAGCCAGTTGACACTCAAAATCCCTTATGTCCTCCTCACTAGCATCTGGAGACTTGGGCAGAAATTGGGAGAGCTGTCCCAAAATTGGGCAACCTGTCCCACAGATAAGACAAGCAACAGCCAGACAATCACATTCACCAAATCATAACTTGTAGCCAATGTCCCAGACTCCTCAATCCACCTGAGGTAGCAGCATAGTGGTTTTAGTCAAGAGGGAGTGGTCCTGAGAGTTTTAAACATTGTCTCTGGACCCCATGAAGTTTCATGACATGAGGTCAAACATGGCAAGGAAACTGCCTTGATCACAACCTACCGTCCTCCAGCTAATGCTCCTCTATAGCATTTGGAAGATGCAATGAGGGTGGAAAGAACACAGAATATACTCTGGGTGGAGAGTTTCAATGTCCATAACCAAGAGTGGCTTAGTAGCACCATTATTAAATGAGCTCGCAAAGTCCTGAATGGGCGTGTGGCAGGTGAGACAACAAGAGGATGAGAGAACCAATAAGAAGGAAAAACATATTTGATTTCACTTTCACTAATTAACCTGTCACAGAACTCCCTTTCTGGACCTTCATTAAATGGACCACAATGGTTCAAGAAGGTGGCTCACAACCCCACCACCTTCTCAACGGCAATTGAGAATAGGCAACAAATATTGGTCTTGCCAGCGATGCTCACATCCTATTAAATAATAAAAAAATGCATCTGTCCATGACAACATTAGTGGGAGTGATCACTGTACAATCCTTGAAATAAAATCTTGTCTTTACACTGAGGATTCCTTCCCTTGTGTTGTGTGGCACTACAATCATGTTCAACAGGACAGATTCAGAACAGATCCAGCAGTTCAAAGCTGATCATCAGTGAGGCACTTTGGCCCATCAGCAGCAACGAATTGTATTCAATCAAATTCTGTATCACGACCAAGTATAAACTTCACTCTAACATAACCATCGGGTCAAGGGATCATCTATATTTACATAAGCAGTGTAGGTGAGCATGCCAGAATGAGGCAAAAATTTACATGCCAAACTGGTGAAACTACAACGTAGAATGACATACATGCAAAGCAATAGAAGCAGCATGAAAACAAAGCAAAGCAATTCCAAAATCATCAAATTAGATCAAAGCTTTGAAGCCATGAAAAGTGGTGGACAATTAAATAACCATGCACGGGAGAAAGCTCAACTAATATCCCCATCCTCAATGATGGGGGGAGCCCAGCTCATCAATGTAAAAGACAAAACTGAAGCATTTACAGCCACCATCAGCCAGATGTGCTGAGTGAATGATCCATCTCAGCCTCCTCCCAAGATCCCCAGGATCACAGATGACAATCTCCAGCCAATTCAATTCACTCCATGTGATATCAAATGATTCCCACTCATCAATACCCTGCTCAGCAATGCTCAGTTTGGTCAGAGTCACTGAACTCCAGATAAAATTACAGCCCTTACAAACATGAACAAAAGAGTTTAATTCCAGAAGTGAGGTGAAAGTGACTGCCCTTGATATCAAGACAGAATTTTACCAATGGCAACATCAAAAAGCCCCAGTAAAACTAAAGCCAGTGAAAATCAGGGGGAAAGCTCTCCACTGGTTGGAGCCATATTGTGGTTGTTGGACACCAATTATCTCAGTTCCTCATAATAGTGTCCTCAGCCCAACCATCTTCAGCTTTTTCAATGTCTTTCTCTCCATCATAAGGTCTGAAGTGTGTTCACTGTTGATTGCAGTGTTCAGTACTATTCTCAATGCCTCAGATATTGAAGCAATCTGCATTTGCATGCAGAAAGATCAGGACAACATTTGGGCTTGGGCTGTTAAGTGACAAGTAATATTTGTATCACACAAGTGCCAGGCAGTGATCATTTCCAAGAACAGAGAATTGAATCATCTACTGTTGACGTTCAGTAGTATTACCAATGTTGAGTATCCTCACTATCAACATTCTGGGGGTTACCATTGATCAGAAACAAAACAGAATTAGCCATATAAATACTGTAGCTACAAGAGCAAGTCAGAAGCTAGCTTTTCTATGGTGAGTAACTCATCTCTTGGCTCCACATATCCATTCCACTATTTATAAGGCACAAGCCATGAGCTTGAGTAAAATGTACTCTACTTGCCTGGATGAGTGAAGCTCCAGCAAAGCTAAAGAAATTCAGCATCATTCTGGAAAAGCAACCCTTTTGATCAGCATCCCATCTATCACCTTAGGCAGCCACTCCATGTACCAATGGTGCACAGCAGCAACAGTGTGTGCCACCTACAAGATGCACTGCAGCAAACCGCCAAGGCTCCTTCAATGGTACTTGCAAACCTATAATTTCTAGACGGACAAGTATGCATGGGAACACCACCACTGTTAATTCCATTCCATGCCATGCACCATCCTGGCTAGGAGTTATATTTTCCTTCCTTCATCGTCACTGGGTCAAAGTGATAGAACTGCCATCCGAACAGCACTGTGGACTCCATGAGTTCCATAAAGCGGCTCAACACCACCCCCTCAAGAGCAATTCTGGATGGGCAACAAATATTGTTGTCGCCAGTGATGCTCATATCCCTTGAACAAATAAAAAGTACATACAGCACAGAAACAGCCATTTGGTCAACTGGTCCATGTCATTGTCAATGCTCCACACAAGACTCCCACAATCATGCTCATCTAACCCTATCAATATATTCCATTCCTTTCTCTCTCATGCAGTTATCTAACTTCCCTTTGAATGTATCATTTTGTGGAGGAAGAAGAGAATAGTATTGAGAATTAGCAATGACCAAAGCATCCATATAGGAAGAGAATTGTGATAGTAATCTTACATGAGTTATTTTAAAACAGTAATTAATGTATTATAATAAAACCTAATGTGGCAATATACTAAAATGGCAAAATCTTAAATCTGACAGGTTTGCTAAGCTGCAGCTTTTGTTTTTTGCAATGAAACATGCCCATTCTGGTTGATTCAGTACTTGTATTTTCAAACCTAGAACAAGGTATTGAAACTTCCAGCCAAGAAAGGGCTGTTTGGAAATAACAGGCTGCTCATCAACCAACGTGGAACTCAGGAATGGAGACTAATGAAGACTCCAGGATCCATGCCTAGGTTTTCCTGGGAGTTGGCAGATCTCATTCAGATAGTTAGTATGGGCAGTACGGCGAAGAAAATGAGTTTAAGCTCTTTTCCCAATTGTAACCTTGATGGCTCCCAATTGAATAGGCTGCTGACAATCACCATCCAATTTCACCTGAAGAGTGGCTGCTTGAATAAGACATCAAAGAGCTGTTGGTGCCCACAGAGATATAATCAATGTCTCTCTGGGAATAGAAATAAATGAAGAAAAGACGTCTTCCAACTTACTGAGCCATGCTGTGGTGTGTACCCAAGTTTCTATTCTTAATATATGAACAGAGGCAGTGAATGTCAGTATGCTGCTTGAACATGTGTAGTGGAAGTCCAGCTTAGCCCGATCTCGCCTTCAGCCAGTATGCAATCATATGTATTTTCCAGTGACAGGCATTGTACGTACAGCACATAATGAACTTATCCACTGGGAGAGGAAATGCATCAGTTGTTCCAAATCATTTCAGACTACCAATGAACCAAGAGTTCAGGGCTGTTGGATTTGACTTCACATCCACATCAGATTACATGCTTGAAGAAGCACCAAGTAAATATTAAGTATTTCAATTTTAGAAAGACACTGGGAGAGACAAGGTTGAAAACCTTCTCACTTGATTAGGGTTGTTGTGTACCACTGGCAGATCCAATTAGGGAAGGGAGAAATAGAAAGTAGGCATAATCTTTAAAAGTATATCTCAGTACAAAGCTGTGTAAGCACCTTCACTTGGTCAAACCTACCACAAAACAAGTGGCCGCAGTTCGTTTCCACAGGAAACGTGGGGGTCTGGAGACAAACTGGACAGTGCAGATCATTGTGGAAATTAGAGTTAGCACAGGTTTGCAATTCCTGGAACAAAACATAAGAAATATTTTATATATTCGGCCAGCATCAATTTTATCATGTTGGAGCCTGGAATGAACTTTGTGAGAGGATGGTGAAAGCGGGTCCAATTGTGGTATTTAATCGGGAATTGGATTGCAACCTGAAAACAATATGCAAGGTTAAGGGGATAAGGTAAGAGAGTGGGACAAGACAGAATGCCCTTTCAGAGAGCCAGTGCAGACCTGATGGACCAAATGCAGAGAGCCAGTGCAGACCTGATGGACCTGCACTGTAACAATTCTGTGATGATCTTATAAATATTTATATCTTATTTTCATTGACTCATAACTATGGCTTTTTATTAATACAATTGTTATGGTATTCAAAGATTACATTTGAAACCACCTATACTTCACTCTACTTTCCAATGTATTAAACGGCATTAAACAAAACAAAGCTAATTAATGTAAGATATGTTACTGTCCTTAAATGATGGCAAAATGGATGGAATTTTATCATCTTAGAAAATTCTCACGTGTTAGGACATTTGAGGGTGCCAACTCCAATGGTGTCCAAGTTCTGCCAGCCTGAGTGATCAATCTGGAGGTGGATAATAAGAAGCCACCTCCGGGAGCCCCATCTAATTAGGCAGGGTTGACAAATTCTCAGGCTGGAGAGGTCAATTGGAACGTGGGTGATGGGGGGCAGTTGGCTGCCCAACTAGGTCAACTGGGCACTATCTATAATGGGAGGGAAGTGCCCACTGATGAATTTTTAAAGGTAACTATGACCACATCTACAAGGTCATCATGGATGGCCTGCATCAAAGCTTTAGCCCTTTGGCAGCAACACTTTTGGGTTGCGGGAGGATTTAAGGAGATGTCTCAGCCCTCAGGCAGTTAAACTGCCCCACCCCGGTTTAGGAAACTAGAAACCGACTGGTAAAATACATTCAGGCCTTCATAATTGGCCCCGTCAAGACTTTTTACAAGTATGATGACAGTGGGTGTGGCTCTGAACCTGCTTCAGCAAAAACGGCCAGTGCCAGGAATGGAGTCAGGAAACCAGTTTGCTGGCTGGTAATGGCATTTTCCAGTTCAACCTATTTCCACTGCGGCACCCAGTGAGGGCCTAACAAAATATAATGGTACCTGTGCCAGACCACACCACTTGAAATATATAGGCCAGAATTTTACTGTCCCATCTGCCAGGGGAAATCAACTGCCATGGAAAGGTCCATTGACCTCGGGGGGACTTTACGGTTTCGGGACAAGCAAGGCCGTAAAATCCCAATCAATAGCCTATAATTTTGGAGACCATCATGTTCCTCTTGAAACACCGGTGATCACTGCCATAAAGTAAAGAGAGTTCCATGTGCTTTGTAATCAGATAAGCCCCAATGTGAGGAGATAAGAACGCACTCACTGAGTAATCCTGTTGAAAGTTGTCCTTTGGCTGGCCCACACATTGATTGCTCAGACCTTTTATCTTTCTGGTGTCCTTGATTTGGTCGAATCTGAAGGACAAAAGTAAAATAAGGTCAGTTTTGTTTGGAATACATTCAATGATGCAATTAGCAAAAGAGCTTTGAGGAAAACTTACCTGAAGCCGCGGTTTTATTTCAAACATTGAAATACAACCAAAATGCAAACTTCTTAAAATTAAATTTCTCACATTAAAACTTTCAATTAAATTCAAATACTTGTCCTAAATGAGGTACAATTAGCCCAGATTCTCCTTCCATCCTTCATCCAGTAGAGATTTTACATTACGTTTCAGCTTCAACAAAGGGTCATCTGGACTCGAAACATCAGCTCTTTTTGCTCCCAGCAGATGATGCCAGACCTGAGATTTTCCAGCATTTTCTCTTCATGTTTTATAGAGACTTTACATTGATGGGCTGACATGGCAAACAATTGACAAGTGATTTGAATTAAGAACTCTGCAACAATGTGGTCAAGTCACTATTTCTGTTTCTTCAAAATAATCATACTCAACCTTTACCAAAATTTATCTTGTATATGTCAGTTAATTCAGTGAAATGGCTCCTACTGGATTTTTCCAGTACATAGGGACATTCTTTCTTATCACAGGAAGTGGCTTTTCCTAACAATTTGAAACATGTGACCAAACATTAAAGCGATAGTGACAATGCTTACAAATATTGACTTGTGCTATTTCATTTTTATTCTCAATCTATACCGGGATCTTGTAATCCTTTACTAAAGCCTGTTTCTTTGGTAGTCGCAGCCTCTCAAGTCTTTCCACATTACTGAAAGCTCTCATCTCTCATATCATTCTGACAAATCTCTTCTGCACTTTCTCCAATGCCTTGACGTTCTTCCAAAAGTGTGGATTTGAACTCAGTACTCCAAAGGCTGGGACTGTTCCCCTTATAGTCAAGTGTTGTACAGAGTTACAATTCATAACGTTTCGAACATAGTTTTATTTTCAGACTATAGTATTTACATAATTCCAGGCATCTGCAATTTGGAAGTTCAACCCCAACACTAGAGTCTCGAGCACAACATCTAGGGGCTGCTACTTCAGTGCAGTACTGAGGGAGTGCAGCACTTTGGAGGGGTTATCACTTGGATGAGATGTTAAACTGAGGCTCCATCTAACATTTCAAATTAATACAAAAGATCCAAAGGTCACTGGGTCTTGGAGGAAGGGTACCCCAAATCAGAAGGAGGCTTATGATGGAGGGGCCTCACGCTTCCCTTCCCACACCCCCTCCCCCCCAGATCTAACTTTCTTTTTGTTAATTGGTCATTTAAGAACCTTAATTGGGACAAGGGCAGGTTTCTAGTCTGAGGCTTTGCCCATATAAATCACAGCAAGGTTAGGGAGGGCCCCCCACAGCCCCCTTGGTAGGGCTGGTGGGGGTGGATCGGAGCACAAAATTCTGACTCTGGAATACACAGCTTGAAAACAATACCAAGATACACCGCTTGATAGGGTGCGGAAGCAGGTTCAATACAAAAGAGCATTGGTGATCCACATTAAGGTGAAAAAATTGGAAGGCTCTGGAGAAAGAACAGGAGAGTGGAATGAATTGGGTAGTTCTTTCAAAGAACTACACAGACATGATGAGCCAAATAGTCCCCTTTTGTGTTGTACCATGCTATGACTGACACAGATTATTTGTTTATTTCCCTTACGACATGGTGGGACAATGGTTAGCACTGCAGCCTCACAGCAGTGGGGAGCTGGGTTTGATTCCTGGTTTGGATCACTGTCTGTGCAGAGTTTGCACATTCTCTTTGTGTCTGCATGGGTTTCCTCCGGGTGCTCCGGTTTCCCCCCATGTTCCAATAAATATGATGGTTAGATCATTACCCACACTAAATTCTCCCCCAGAGTACCCAAACAGGTGCCAGAGTGTTCACAGTAACCTGTTCACAGGCGCCGGGGATGTTCGCAGTAACTTCATTGCAGTGTTACTGTAAGTCTACTTGTGACACTAATAAATAAACTGCAGCTTAAACACTGCTGTTTGTGGAATTTCTTTGGAACAAACTGGCTGCTGCATTTCTCAACATTACAATAATTAGCTAGATTTCAAATATATTTCATTAGCTGTGAGGCATCACCAGGTTGTAAATGGCAGTATATAAGTATCTGCTTTTTCTTTAGATATTAGTAATCTGGTGTTATGCCCAAATTCAAATTAGCCAAATTTTGTACATTGTAACTTTTGTTTGTATACTACAGTCAAGTAAGATGTTGACAATCTTGTAAAACTTCTGGTCAGTAGCTAAAAATTGGTCCAAAATTACTCATTAACTTTGAGTCCTCTCAATTATTACAGATCAAATATTTGATCTCAGAATCCTTTTAGTGTGGAACTCTACCCATTTGAGCCAAAACATAAGTTGATGCTGGTTTACAACCTGCTAAGGGATTAGCTAATTACATTCACTGTGTCACCAATGACTCTATAAACTAAGTTGCTTGGAATGAGAATCACACAAGGTGTGATCTTTAGTAATGAAGAAGCTAACACTACTGCTGGATAAATAAGCCCATATTATTTAGAAACCTCTTGATTATGTTGTAAGCAGAGATTTCAGCAGTCACCAACTATAGCTCGGCAAGAAAGAGAAGAGGAAAAAGAGAAAATTTGCTCCTGATTAAGGTACATTAATTATTTCAAAACTCCTACCTTCCCTAGTGGTAGGTTTTTCGGCTAGGGGTTGGGGGGGTGGGGCTGGGGGGGGGGGGGGGTGGGGGGGGGGGTGGCGGTAGGTGTGGGAGTTTTTGGAGTGTGAAATTGAAGGGACAGGATTCCCTCAAGACTACTACCCACCCCAACCTCACAGTGATTTTACGTTGGAATGGGCAAAACCTTGGGTGGGAAGCTTATTCTTAACCCAATTGGGACTGAGGCCATTTCCCATTCAATCTCAATTTTTAGGCTGACGGAAGGGTTGAACTTACATTGGAGAAACCAGAATATTGACGGCGTTAAATCTTGGGAGGGAAGAGTTGGGATGGTAGGGTGTGCCTCCACCAGAAGCCCTCTTCTGAAATTGGGCACCGCTCCCCATCCCCCAAGATCTGGTTGACCTCCGGATCTTCCAAGCCCTGCCGGCACCTTCCCTGAGACCCCAATCACTTTCTTCACTCCCTTCCATCTACCCTCCCACCCCTCGGCATCTTCCCTGAGACCCCAATCACTTTCTTCACTCCCTTCCATCTCCCCTCCCACCCCTCGGCATCTTCCCTGAGACCCCAATCACTTTCTTCACTCCCTTCCATCTCCCCTCCCACCCCTCGGCATCTTCCCTGAGACCCCAATCACTTTCTTCACTCCCTTCCATCTCCCCTCCCACCCCTCGGCATCTTCCCTGAGACCCCAATCACTTTCTTCACTCCCTTCCATCTACCCTCCCACCCCTCGGCATCTTCCCTGAGACCCCAATCACTTTCTTCACTCCCTTCCATCTACCCTCCCACCCCTCGGCATCTTCCCTGAGACCCCAATCACTTTCTTCACTCCCTTCCATCTACCCTCCCACCCCTCGGCATCTTCCCTGAGACCCCAATCACTTTCTTCACTCCCTTCCATCTACCCTCCCACCCCTCCAAGGCCTTCCCTAACCTCCCTGGGACCCTTTGAAGTTAACTGGTCTCTGTTACGTGGACCCTGTCACAGAATCGTTACAGTCCACTGAGTCTGCACTGACTTTCAGAAAGAGAACTCTACTCAGTCCCACATCCCTGCCTTATCTGTATAATCTTTTGTTGTGACCTGTCTCAGGTGAGGTTCACCAAAAGCTGTTGATCTGGGCGAAATCCCTCAAAAACATCCATCCATTTAACGTGTGTATAAATCACAAGCAAAAACATCGTGACCAGGAACAGACCAACATAGTCAATATGGATTCGTACCCTATGTACCCTTGTCTAGCCAGGACATTCCCAAGGGCACAGTGGAGCTATAGGACGTAACCTTTTTGCAATTTGCACTGTTGACAGTGCTTGACTAGCTTCTCGATGTCAACACACACACACACACACACACACACACACACACACACACACACACACACACACACACACACACACACACACACACACACACACACAGGATCTTTTGAATGAGACTGTCATTATGTTCCCTTGTTTTTAGCAGAGATGGTAATCAGTCTTTGGATGCTTTTAGAAATACCTTATCTGGGAACATAGAAGGTGCTGCAGCCATTTCTGCCGGTAGTTAACTGTATCTTTAGGGTTTGTGTCCACTTTAAAATATAAACTCAGATCTTTTAAAGTCCAGTATTTTTGTGCATAATTCTAGGCTTTTTTTCCATCATCATAACACTTTGCACGTTCTTTCTTTTCAGATGGCAATCCAATACCTTTTTGAATACCTTGATCAAATCTGCCTCCACCACCCTCTCAGGAAGTTAGTTCCAGACTCCAACCATTCTCTGGGTGAAAAACATTTTAATCACATCACTTTTACTCCTTTTGGCCAATTATTTTGAATCTGTGCCCTCTAGTTATTGATGCTCTCTTGAGAGGGAAACGTTTCTCACTACTTACCCTGTTCATACTCCTAAGGATCTTGATTACCTCTGTCAAATCTCCTCTCAGCCTTCTTTTCTCCAAAACAGTCATTTCACAAGAGAAGAATTTCAGCTTTGGATAGCCTTCGCAATTGTTGGTTCAATTACACACACACTCGTAGGAGTTTGATGGGATTTCTTTTCAACCAGAGGATTGAAATGGAAGGAAGCAAGGGTTTCCAATGTTTGGCAATTTTATGTCAGAACTGAATAAAAGGGTATGAACCAGCAAGCACGAGTTAGTAACAAGCATATATCCTTACCATGGAATTTGGAAGTGCCATTGTAAGTCATTACACTAGAAAAAGTCAGAAAGCAGTTGGCAGCACTTATACCATAATACTTTCTGTTCACTGCTATTTGAAAGATGGATAGATACATTTCAGAGTGGAGCCTGGCACAGACTTTTATACAATGTGAGCAGTGATACAAGTTTAATTTCAAAATAAATAAACTGCTATCTGTGTAAGACAGGAAAATGTTACAGGGGTTGTCAATCTGAAAGCAACACAACAAAATCAATATATTACCTATAGCTCCCTGTGGATTATTTTCATCAGAATTATTTTTAATTCTCAGAGAGGAATTCTATTGCTCCTTTTCAGGGTGATGTAAATTATTTCCAGCACTGAGAACTCATCTGTGAAGTTATCCACGTCAGTAGCAATAATAGGGAGGCAGATTAGTATTTTGAATGGGTGTAAATTGAGAGACTTTGGTGTCCTCATGTGTCAGTTACTGAAAGTAAGCACACAGGTACAGCAGGTAGTAAAGAAGGCAAATGGTGCGTTGGTCTTCATAGCGAGAGGATTTGAGTATAGGAGTAGAGATGTTTTACTGCAATTGTATAGGGCCTTGGTGAGGCCACGCCTGGAGTATTGTGTGCAGTTTTGGTATCCTTATCTGAGGAAGGATTTTTCTTGTTATAGAGGGGGTACAGCAAAGGTTTACCAGGCTGATTCCTGGAATGGCAGGTCTGTTATATGCAAAGAGACTAAGTCGGTTAGAATCATATTCATTGGAGTTTAGAAGACTGAGAGGGGATCTTAAAGAACCTTATAAAATGCTAACAGAATAGAGTCAGAAAGAATGTTCCCAATAGTGGGGGAGTCCAGAATGAAGGGTCGTAGTTTAAGGATAAAGGGTAAACCTTTAAGGACTGAAGGGAGAAGAAATTTCTTCACCCAGAGAATGGTGAATCTGTGGAATTCACTACCACAGAAAGGAGTTGAGACCAAAAAGTTGTGTGATTTTAAGAAAAACTAAGATATAACTCTTGGAGTTTAAGAGATCATGGGATATGGGGGGAGGCACGATAAGGGTATTGAATTTGATGTTCAGCCATGATCAAAATGAATAGTGGACCAGGCTCGAAGGGCACAATGGCCTATCCCTGCTTCTAGTTTCTATGTTTCTAGTCTGAACAAGCAAAGTGTGAAGCAGATCTGATCCATAAAATATTTTTTAAAAAGATGTCTTAAAACGTTAACTGCCATAGCTTGTTTAATGCACCCTTCTATAAAGTTATTTCACACATTGATTTTTGTGGAATTGGAATTGGAAGTGAAGTTGTCTAGAGCCTGGAAAATAAGTGGACCAGGTGTGGAGATGGACTTCCACTTACACTTTTTATCTTGCCGGGATCCAAATCTAAATAATGGAACATATTCATAAAACTATTTGGAGTGGGAAAGGGGAATACAGTTGCAACAAAGGCACTCACCCTTGGCTGTTAGATTTCTTAGGCTGCAATCAAAAGCATTCTGGTGTGAAAGGTACCGTATAAATACAAGTCTTTTTTTATGAGTAATAGGGGGAAATGGCAAGGAGATTATATACTTAAAAGACACTGCATGAAACCTAGCACACAATTAGCATAGATCCGACACATAGAAAACTCAGTTTAGAAAAATGAATGAAAATAATTGAAAATGCACTGAACAAGAAAGCTAGTAGAATAAATATTTCCTTTTAGGAGATCAGGACGGTATAGTAAAAAATTAACAGGTAAGTGACATCCAGCACAAAATATAGCGAGTTGTGTCATTATATGCTTTACATTTCATCTTAAAAAACTGCTTCAGAATAATTGCTTTCAGCTCTTACCTTGATTCATTAGTACTGGGACAGAAGTACTGCTGTTGTAACATCCTGGAGTGGTGTTTGTTTGGGGAATGAACACATTACCTGATGATCATATGCACATGTTACCCTTCAAAATCGAAAATGACGGATCAAATCATCTTAGTTAAACATTAACAGACCTAACAACAAACTAATAAACTCATCAAAGGCATTCAAAATACTCGTATCATTTTTAAAAAGATGTTTTAAGTTAGGAACATTTAAGAATTTTTAGTTCTATAGCAAGTGCATTTAATTCAATTTCTGTGGTTAATAACTAATAGAGCATATAAGGTGATGTCAGTCAGTCCACTGTTCAAAGATTAGCTCTAGCATTCAGAGGGGTACTAATGTCTTTTCATCAAAAACATCACACAAGATAGTATTTGAATTGAACAGTTCAGACAATTGTAATAATTTTAAATTGTACAACTGACTAGTAATCTGCAGATAATGTTTGGTAATTAAAACATTACTATGCAGGGGCAATACCACCAAACAATCATGACATAGTTGTATAGAATCTTGGAGAACGTGACAGCACCATAGCACTGCACGTCATTATTAATGTGCAAAATGCCAAATAACTTGTGGCAAGCAAGAAACAAGCTATGAATTGTGAATAGCCAAAATATGTTGGATGATATGCACTGCTCTGCTGTTAGCTTTGCAAAAAAAAAACTTCTCAGCCATTGCTGCATTTAATGATCCATTAAAATCAACAGAGAAAATTAAGTATAGTAACTAACAGTGTTATCATTCTTCTAATGACTTCAAAATGACCTCTTTGGGCCAGAAAATTAGCAAGTGCAGAGTTTCTTCAGATTGCGAATTCTTATTGCAGATTTTAAAAATCAAATTTGAAGTTTTTTTGTGCTTACTTTTCCATTCTCTTTTTCGCTTTCTTAATCCAATCTTTTTTACTCACTTTCTAGTCCTTTTCCAGGACCTGAGTGAATTCAACCATTTTGATTCGCTTCCTCTCAATGCTTTGTTTATTTCTCAATCCTTTAATCTCTTTGGAGATTAAGGAGAAGCTTTGTTTTTTTCTATTATTCACACAACGTCTCAAATGCCCTAATGTCCTTGCAACAGGTCACTCTTCAAGCAACAAAGTGAGAAAAAAATATTTGAGGCGAAGTGTGCAGTATCAAGACTAACTAACCAGGGACACCGTGGTATGCCCCATTCCTGCACTTCTCATTCATTTGCTGTCACAATAGCCAACATTATCATATAGAATTGTTACCGCACCTTCTGTGCCTGCGTCAACTTTCCGAATGAGTGATTCATCCACTGCCATTCTCTCACCTTCTCCCTCTAAGATTGCACAACTTTCCTTTGCAGATAATAATCTAATTCCGACTTGGATGCTTTAATTCAACCTGCCTCCACCATCCTCAGGCAGCATATTTCATATCTTAACCACTCGCTTTGTGAAAAAGTTTCTCCTCCGGTCTCCATTGTTTCTTTTGCCAATTACCTTACATCTCTGCCTTCTCATTCTCAATCCTTCTACATGTGGAGCTGTTTTTTCTTATCTAGTTTGTCCAGACCCTTCATGAATTTGAATACCTCTGTCAAATCTCACCTCAACATCACCCAAGGAAAACAGTCCCAACTTCCGCCATCTATTTACGTTACTAAACTTCCTCATCCCTAGATCCATTCTTGTGATTCATTTCTGCACTCTTGCTAATGCCTTTACAACTTTTCTGAAGTGTAGCTGCAATATTTTCGTTGAGGCTGCAGTGTTTAATATAAGTTTAACATAACCTCCTTGCAAATATATGCTGTTAAATTATCTTCACTGTTTACTTTAGATTACTTTGATGAACTTATGGGCTTTGAATGTCAATATAACATCTAGGAACAAAACTTAGTTAATAAAAAGTAAAATTAGACATCAATTTGGTTGCAGTCATTTCACTATTATTTATTAGTGTCACATGTAGGCTTACATTAACACTGTAATGAAGTTACTGTGAAAATCCCCTCGTCACCACAGTCCAGTGCCTGTTTGGGGACACTGAGGGAGAATTATCATGTACCAATGCACCTAACCAGCACGTCTTTTGGAGCGTGGGAGGAAACCGGAGCATACCCATGCAGACACGGGGCGAGCTCTGCTCAGGCAGTGACCCAAGCTGGAAATTGAACCTGGGTCCCTGATGCTGTGAGGCTGCAGTGCTAACCACTGTGCCACTCTGCCATCCATAAACATAGTACATTCTGCAGGCAATTTCCCAATGTGTGACTTGACTTCTGCTGTTGTAGTTTACTAATGTTTACTAATTTCCTGGCACAGAGTAGCATAAAGAATCATAATGATGAACAGTTTTCTCATTCCATAACCTAAGCATTATCAAAGTGAAAGCAAGTGTTCAACTGAAAAGACCCTGCCTCTCTGTTGAGTAAGGCAATGTGTAAGAATTGTGCACTGTGTGTACACTTTTTTAAATAGTTAATTTGTATTGAACCATTTTATGATGATTTTCTCCACTGTTCTGCCAGTGAGAGAGTGCTATCACAAACTGAAGAGAAAGATCACAGGCAGAAGTTCTTCAGAATTATTTTATTATTGCCAAAAGGCACAATGTTGTTCCCAATTTTAAATAGAGATTCCACAGTGTTAGCAAAACAAGTTAGGAGTCAATACAAAATCAGTACAAAACAGATACATTTATATTAAAAATTGGCAACACATGGCAGGATTGCATAATATTTTCTGTTATTGCATTTCCTTTAGTGCCATGCAGCTACTGTGTGCTATGGAAAAAACTTGAGCAACTTTTATGAAGGTTACTGAGATTTATAAAGGTAGTTTAAACAAATATTGTAGGCTATTGACCTACAGTCTCCTGACATAAGCAAGCTGAACACTCTGAAATAGTTCAAGATGAACACAAAGCTGTTTCTATTGTATTATCTTTTGGAAGACTTACAGAAGCTGTGTTGTAAAAACATAAGGATATTTTTTAATGTGGCAAGGAGGTAAATGTTCTTCTGCTGCAGGTTGGCTCAATTACCAGACAGGTAATTAATCCAACCTATCAATCAGAACAAGAATGTTTACAAATATTGTGGTTAGGAAGGAAAAAGCAAGTACTTGAGATGACACCTGCTGAGGTGTATGATTTGGAGGAAGTAGATGTTCAAGATCCCAATTATGATGAAGCTCAGGAGAATTGAGTGTATGAAATAATGGTTCTACTCTTAGATGAAGGGGTTTTCAGAAAACTGTGACTCCAATTATACAAGAATACTTCGACCATAAAGGGAAAGAAAAATGAACAAAGCTCCTGCCTGGTGTGTAATTGATCCAACCTGTCAATCAAAGGCTAGTTGAAGGTACTGGAATATGAATTTGAATGAACACAAAGCTTTTTGTAGCATTTGAGTTTTCCAGGAAGGCTCAGAGACCTAACAAAAGGAAGTGTTAAATGAATGGGGCTAAATGAGCAGATCTGGTGGAATAAGAATGTTCTTGAGGCTTCCTGGATTGTTGCAGCAATGAACTGTCTGATCTTCACTGGAGCTGTCAATCCAAGTGTCCAGGATGTACCTGATGCTCATTCAGGCTACAAACAGAAATCCCCTATTGAAACTGACATCGCCTGTCAGTCAGAGGACATATTTCTCACATTTAGGCCTTCTGAAAGAGGGCAAGGGCAATTCCTTCTGCAGAATGGATTGCTGCTGTGATTTTGAAGACTTCCAGGTGTTCAGGGAGGTATGGATGTTAAAGTGACCAGGTCATTTCAAAGGTTTCACATTACACAGACAAGAATGAAACTGCCTAAGATCACATGCTAAGAGCGAGCTTCACTTTACTCAGAGTTAGATGGGACAGTCCAGCCACAAGACCTGCATCCCGGGGGAGCATCCCAACATCAATCCCATCTCCCCAGCCCAAGCCAACTAACCCCAGGTCCCTTGTGGGACCCTCCTTCTGCTGCTTTGAGCAGCAGAGGAGCACATGGGCAAAGTAGTCCAATGTGTCAGTGCAAGGTGTTATTGCCAAGGTGCCAGTGCAAGATTGGATTGCCAAGGGGGTGGGGCCTGAAGTGAGGGCCTGTGGGGCAGGGCCTGAGAAAACCCCATCTTGGAGTATCTCAGTTGTTGATGGGGGAGGGTCGGGTAACCCTCATGCCTATGTGGTGTGGGGGCTGGTGACTCTGTCCTTTAAGAAGCATCTCCATGAAGCTGGGTTGACTAGTGTGTTTTGCGTCATGCATATTTTTACAAACTAGAGGTGGGTAAATCCCACTAGACAAGCACTGCTAAATGCCAGTGGGAAACATTCTGCTATTCCCGCTGGTGGGAGCACTCATATGCAAGCAGGAGAACCTTTCAGATAAGACAGAAACCCAAGACATGTCATGTTTTCTCAGGAGGATGTAAAAATTCCCAGGCATTATGAGGTGTCAAAAAGGCTTCATCAAAGAATTGGGTTTAAAGGAAGAGGAATAGGGGTGGGGAATTTTTGTAAAAAGTTTTTTTTTAAGTTTCTCTATTAGTGTCACATGTAGGCTTACATTAATACTGCAGTAAAGTTACTGTGAACATCCCTTAGTCGCCACACTCCAGTGCCTATTCGGGTACCCTATGGGAGAACTTAGCACGACCAATGCACCTAACCAGCACGTCTCTCAGACTGTGGGAGGAAACCAGTGCACCCTGAGGAAACCCACACAGACACGAGGAGAACATGCAGTCATCACACAGACAGCGACCCAAACCGGGAATTGAAACTGGGTCCCTAGCGCTGTGAGGTAGCAGTGCTAACCACTGTGCCATCATGGAATTTTAGAGCATAAGGTCCAGACAGTTGGAAACATTTTCACCCTATCTATTTAATTGAAACTCATGTGAATCATCATAGAACCCTACAGTACAGAAAGAGGCCCTTTGGCCCATCGAGTCTCCACTGAACACAATCCCACCCAGGCCCTATCCCCATATCCCTACATATTTTACCCACTAATCCCTCTAACCTAAGCATCTCAGGACACCCAGAGGCAATTTTAGCATGGCCAATCAACATAATCTGCACATCTTTGGACTGTGGGAGGAAACCGGAGCACCTGGAGGAACCCCACACAGACACAAGGAGAATGTGCAAACGCCACACAGACAGTGACCCGAGCTGAGAATTGAACCCAGGTCCCTGGAGCTGTGATGCAGCAGTGCTAACCACTGTGCTACCATGCCACCCCTACTGCATTCCATAGCATTACACCTCTCAAAGGTATCACAAATCAATATGATAAAACTCATGAAAGGTTAAAATGACCGTTCTGATTTAATATCAATATAATTGGCTCAAACATTCATTGAATAAATACAAATGTATCCAAAACCAGTAAAGAAAAGAACATGCATTTATATGATGCTTTGTACATCCTCAGGATTAACTTCGTAAACAATGAAATACGACTAAAGTCTAATCAGGATTGACTGGTAAGGACACGCTCCAACCTTTTTGCACACAGCCAAGACCTGCAAACAATGATGAGACATGCGATCTTTTTCTGATGGAGAAGATCAAAGAATGGATGCTTCCAGGGCACCTTGCTCTTTGACTAGTGCCATTGAAACTTTTATATGTATCAGAGAGGATAACTGGTTTTCACTTTTAATCAAAGACTCCGACAGTGCAGCATTCCCTCAGTACCACATTGGAGGGGAATCTTGGATTAGGTGCTCAAGTTCTGAAATAGGACCTGAACTCATGATCTTCTGACTTAGAAGGGGAAGTGCCTTTGTTGTTACCTGGCTGATATTTTAAATTACCATTTACTAGACACATAGGAAATACTAACAATCACCACCAGAAAGCCAGTCAATTATTGTTGACTTTTTCCGAAGCTACCAAACAGGAACCAACGAGTACCTAGAAATGATCTAAAAACCTGTCATTTATTTCTCTGCAACAAAGGGGTTAGTTACAGATAGAACAGAAATGTAATGACTTTAGCAAACAATCTAATAGACACTTTTTATTCAATTCAAAAATCTGTTTGTGCACTTGGTTCCTTTGTTCACTGTTATTTTAATGACGATGGTATTTGCAGCAGCATTGTATATGCCTTGCTCTGCAATTTCCCTATTGTACATGACCAGTGCTGCAGGGTTCCTTTTCCAACTAAGTATAGGGTCTTCAATTGCCAAGAAAGTAAAGGACTACAGTGTTGTCAATCATCATTGTCTCTCCAGAGTCTAAAAGTGCGTCCCTTTAGAGATCAAGACTCATCACTCAGGAGAAACATCCTATCTACATCTACTCTTTTGCACCCTGTAAAAACTTTTTAAGTTTCAATTGGATCAGCTTCTCATTCTGTGAAACGCTATAGAATATCAATCCAATTTTGCTTTACCCTGTGTCTTGTAATATTCTTGTCACGTGGCATGAGGTGCACTTAACTTCATGGTATGCATGGGTTTAAAAGACCTGGAAAATATTTCAGTTGGCAAGGATTATATTTACATTTCAGTTGTGTAATAATATTTTTTCATCCCTGTTTCCTCTGCTAAGTATTAATGTTTGCATTTTATGCCTGAACTCTGTTCAGTAGGGCAGATTCACTGAACCCCTCACCAATGAACTGTGCATCTAGAAGAGAGGAGTAAAATTGCAACCTTAATCTCTTGCACTCAGTGCAGTAGATAACCCCTGAGATCCAAGCCTGTGAATCTGCCATTTTTTTAGACGCTAGAATGGGATTGAATAGCACGCCAGCTTTTTTTCCCTCATTTTTAATCCTTGCACGGTGAATTCAAGCAATACAACAAAAAGGTTAATCATGATTCAAAGGGCAGAATTTTGTGCCCAGTCCCCACCTTAAATGGTCATTAATGCAACTCAAGGACCTCATCCTGATGCCATTGGGGTCAGTAGCAGGCAGGAAGCATGCCATGCAGAGAGTACAACAGGCAAACCCTTAGTGTGTTTCCTACCAGGCTCTGGGTCAAAGGTGTCCCTCGTTCAAAGGCACACAGTCTCTTTGATTGAGGGATGGACAACAAAAAAGAGTAGGGTCACTGAAAACCATCCCATTACCTTGTTGTTGACCTAGCTTTCCCACACACCAGAATCATCCTGCCCCACCCCATTATAATTTTAAAGATCTATTGATTAAGTAGGTGAGTTGGATCCTAGCTAGATTCAATCCCTGTTTTGTTACACTACTATTAAAGTTAAAACTTTGTTTGCTTTTATTGTTGAATCCTTATTTACATTCATCTTTTGAAAAAGTCCTTTAATGAAATGTTTAAAATGTCAGCTAATGTGGCGACGTAATGTGTTTATGTAATAACTGTTAGGAAAACAAAAGTAGTTTTAAGGGATTTATATTTGCGTTGGTAAATATTAGGAAGAAGGTATAGTTTTAGATGGTTTCAATTTAATGATTATGTGCTTGGAAGGGTCATATAGTTAGGTTCATGCTGGACAAAGGTGTCTGTATGTGTAGTGGTTAGTTTAGTTCCAGCTGTGCTTCTATTGTGCTGAGAGCTATCTATGAAGTGAAGAATAAATTTAGTTGCAGGGGCATTGCTTAGCAACTGAAGGCCCACTTTCCAGACATTGAATCCTTTCTTTGCTCTTAGTTCAACTGGAAGATACAGCAGTTGGAGACAGGAAGAACATGAGAAGGTGGCTTTCACAGCGCCACTAAAAGCAGTTGATTAGAAGGTTAGAGAGGGAACATTCCTCTCATGAAGTAATGGTTTTTCTAAAGAGTAGCTAGTTAAGGAAACTAGAGCAGTGAAGAGAGGTTCCCAAGCATTAAAGGTATGAGAACAGAGGACTACTCAGGAATGAAAGGCAGAGCTCAGAGGAAGGTTGAGACACAAAAAAAAATCTGAAGTCATGTTCAAATTTGTGAGATTTTACTACATCCTGTGAAACATGAATTGAAATACTTGGAGGGAATCATTGGCTGGATCTGGATCTTGTAGAATTATGTATAAGTGGTTAGAATAAAGCAAACCTAAAAGGAGGTGTAAATCTTGGACTGGATTCATTCTTAAAAGTGGAGCAGAAGCTTTGTTTAAAAGTGTCATTTGAAAATCCTACTCTAGATTTCAGAAGGTAGACCACCAAGGGAAAGCATTGCTATGAGTGAAGGTTTTAAAACGTATGTTTTGGATTGGAGTTGGAAACTCTCATGTGACAATCAACTGTGGGGATTTTGAGGAGAAATCCATAAACAATAACTTTGGTTCTGAGAGGAGTGTGTATCTGACCACAGCCATCTGTGTGTTTTAAAAAAATGACTTTATCTGTTAAGGAAACCATTGTAACTTCAAATGTACTTTGTCATCCGTGTTAATCTTAAAACCTGTATGTATTTGTTAAGCTATGGAGGGAACAAAGATATATTGTATTGTCATCAATTTTTTTCATGCTTAATCATTTTTTTCTTGATATTAAAACTAACTACTGGTTCCATAATTCTGTTCCTCCATGTTTGATAAAAAACGTAAAAGTTACGTTCTTCTGAGCCAGGGTTCTATTCTGGGACCTTCCATTTGGTTATAACGTCAACTGCGATTGTAACTGCGATGTAGGGAGGTCTTGCTGCAACTGTACAGGGCACTGGTGAGGCTGCAGCTGGAGTACTGTGTGCAGTTTTGGTCGCCGCACTTACGCAAGGATATTTTGGCCTTGGAGGGAGTGCAGCGGAGGTCCACTGATACCGGAGTTGAGGGGGTTGAGCTATGAGGAGAGGCTGAATAAACTGGGCTTGTACTCATTAGAGTTTAGAAGAATGAGGGGAGACCTCATTGAGACATATAAGATGATGAATGGGATGGATAGGATAGAGGTGGAGAGGCTCTTCCCGCTCAGAAAGGACAGTAGGACTATGGGGCACAGCCTCAAGATAAAGGGGGGGGCAGTTTAGAACAGAGTTGAGGAGGAAATTCTTCACTCAAAGGGTGGTGAATCTCTGGAATTCTCTGCCCGTTGAAGTGGTGGAGGCTGCCTCGCTAAATATATTTAAGACGTGGGTAGATAGGTTTTTGATAGGCAAGGGGATTAAGGGTTATGGGGAGAAGGCGGGAAAGTGGAACTGAGCCACGTCAGATCAGCCATGATCTTATTGAATGGCGGGGCAGGCTCGAAGGGCTAGATGGCCTACTCCTGCTCCTATTTCTTATGTAACAAAAGCGGGGGCTCATCTGGGATTTCAAAACATGGAAAAGGAATGCTGATTAGTAATTATTTGTTGGGAAATTTTGAAACGTGAAAAACAAGTTACCGGATGCTGAATAGTAAAACTTCATTTGGGATTTATTGGTAAATGGTGAATCCTTAAGCAGCAGTAAGTGTGGTACTGAGGTACTGGACAAAGAATTGGAGTTACTGTGAATTATTTTGTACAGGTTAGAATCCAAAATGGCACTGGAAATTGCTACGGCTTTCCTGTCGATGAAAGGCGTAACTCTGGCAGGTTTACAATAAGTAATCAAGAGTCTGTTAACTGAATTAGTAGATAAATTGGAATTGGGATTACCTGCAGTGTAAGGAAAGTTGAGATTACTGAAAGTATAGCAAAACATTTAAAATTGTAAGGGTTGACAGAAAGACTAACACAAAGTAATTCAAAACATGAGGAAATTGAATTGGCGCAAATTCAATTGCAAATGAAACAATTAGAAATGCAGAAAAAAGAAAATGAAAAAGAAATAGAAATGAAAATAAATTGAACTTGAATTGCAGAGAAATCAAAAAGGAAGAGAAAGAGAGGAAGAAGAAAAAGAAAGATCTTCGAAAGGAAATTGAAATGAAGAAACTTGATATGGAAATGGAAAGATTAGCAAACGAAGACAAGGAAAAGGAGAGAAAGAGAATTTCAATTTAAAATGTGTTAAGTTAGTGCTGCATGGGTTCCGTCCAGGTGCTCCAGTGTCCTCCCACAGTCCAAAGATGTGTGGGTTAGGTTGATTGGCCATGCTAAGTTGCCCCTAGTGTCAGGGGATTAGCAGGGTTCATATGCAAGGTTATGGGAATAGGGCCTGGGTGGGATTGTGGTCAGTGCAGACTTGATGCACCAAATGGCCTTTTTCTGCACTGTAGGGATTCTATGATAAGATTTTTGAACTTTAAAGATGTTATGGAGTGTCACAATTCAGAAGTTAGTTCTGTGAATAAAAACCTATTGTTGCGTAGTGATCAAGTTGAGCAAAGAACTGATCCAAGTAATATTACTAATGTATCAAAGTCAGTAATGGACAATAAGAAAATAACTGAAGTACCAGCAAAATGAAAAATTATAAATTGTCAACACTGAAATCGCAAAATTATATTTATGGGTAAGGTCCAGAGACACTGATCTAAAAATGCTTGTTGGTGATACTGCACAAGATGTAGTGATTAGAAGAAAGATAAGTGAACAGTTTACCAAAGACCATTCAAACTCCACTGAGAACTGGACTGAGATAGTTCAGTACTTGTGCAAAAAAGCTGAAGGATTAGAATAAAATACAAAACTTCAAAGAGAGGAAGTCATTGTCATGGCTCAAACAGACTTGAAAATAACTCATTTGAAATGGGACTTGGAGAAACATGAGATCACAAAAAGTTCAAAGAACAAACAGAACAGGAGCATTTTCAGTGAGCATAAGAAACACCTTAATAACATTTGTGAAACAGCTGAAGTAGATTTTGCAAGAGAAGAAAGAGAAAAGAGTTCCCACTGCTTCCCCCTATCATGGTCCCTCCCCATCATAGACTCACTCCTTCAGGCCCCTCCCCTCTGACTCCACTTCCTTGGCACTGTCAGAGTGCCAGGCTGGGATGTTAATGCACAAAAAAATACGTTTTGACTGTGTAAAATTGAAATGCAAATTTAACACGTGAATTTGGAAAGTTGGCTCGAAAATAAAATTATGCCTGCAAGTGATGTAAAAGACAATGTAGACTAAAATGAAACATTATTTTCTGAGTTGAAGACAGGAAATCAGAAGAAAGAGAAATGGAAAACTTAAGTATGATAATGTTACTGTTGCCATGCATAAATTCTGATGTTGTTGTGAACATTATTGGGGAGGGTGAGGCCTGAGCGGGGGTGGGACTATGAAGGGAGGGAGCAAGAGGGGAGCTCTGCAGTGGGGGGGTTAATGCAAGAAGTGAGCTCTACGTGAGAGGTGTGTAAGGGAGGGTGCTCTGCAAGGGGGGGTATGCAGTGGGGAGGCTCTACGGGGGAGGGTATTAAAGGGGGGTGCTCTATAGGATGGTATGCAAAGGGGGAAGCTCTGCAGTGCTTAATGCAAGAGGAGTGTGATCGGCAGATGGGGTGACTACAAAGGGGAGGGGTACATGGCAGGTGATTGGCAAAGTGGGGGAGGTGTGCAGGGAGTGGGCCGCAGAGTGGGTCATGAAGGGGGACTCATCGGGAGGGTCCCGATGCCCTGATGTTAGCAATGCATGTGTCTATGCGGGGGGTAAGGTGGGGTTTGTTACACTGTCACCAATGATAGCACTGGGAGATCAGTGTGCCTGCGTAATAATGTATGAGCTCCCTGCAGCTGGCTGCCCGGTGTGCATAAGTTCCTTCCCTCCTTCTGGTATGATTCTTCTGACTGCCCAAAAGATTGGAATGAAACACTGCAGGGGCGATCTTATCAAAAAGATTCTATGTACCAAAAGAATGTGAAAACACAAGAGAATCACAGTCAATTTTTGGGTGAGCTTCCAGATGCAATTGTATGGCACTTAGAAAAAAGGGCCCAGATGTGATTCTCGCCAGTTGGGGAGGGAGTAGAGCCTATTCTCATCAGGAAGCTGGCTGCTGAGCTCTAGGGGCACATTACAAGGTGCTCTGATCTCCCACTGTCCCCTCCCCAACCTGGCCACTGCCCCAGCCCGCGCCCCCCATCCCCCCACTCCTCATCGCCTTCCCGGTTGATGTTGATTCCCACCCCCCCCCCCCCACTGCACAGTACCTGCTTCCCTCCCTCCCCACAGAGTTCCCCCACCTCCCCCTATCATGGCCTCACCCCATCATAGGCCCACCGCATAAGCCCCACCCCCTTAAGGCCCAACCCCTTCTCATTCTGCTTCCTTGGCACTGCCCAGTCCCTGGTGAGCAGTGCCTGGGTGTATGGTGGGCACTGCCAGGTTGCCAGGCTGGCAGTGTCAGAGGATTTCAATGGCCTCCTATCCCATGTAAGAAGTCTGACAACACCAGGTTTAAGTCCAACCAATTTATTTGATAGTAAACTCACAAGCTTTCAGGGTTTGCCCCTTCGTCAGGTGAATGGAAAGTTCTGGCCTCAGACAGAGCATATAACAGCACACACAGTTTACAGATTACTGATTAGAACGTGAGTCTTTACAACTAACCTGCTATTCAAGTCTTAAAGATGCAGACAATGCGGGTGGAAAGAGCATTAGGCATAGGTTAAAGAGATGTATATTGTCTCCAGACAGTACAGTAAGTGAGGTTTTGCAAACCCAGGCAAGTCACGGGGGTTACAGATAGTGTGACATGAACTCAAGTTCCCGGTTGAGACCGTCCTCATGTGTGCGGAACTTGGCTATCAGTCTCTGCTCAGCGACTCTGCGCTGTCGTGTGTCGTGATGGACTCCTTTGGACTCATGATGAACAATCACTGAAACAACTATATGATGACATCAACAAGTTCCATCCCACCATCAGACTGACCACGGACTATTCTCTGGAATCTGCGGCATTCTTGGACACACACATCTCCATCAAGGACGGTCACCTCAGCACCTCACTGTACCGCAAGCCCACAGATAACCTCACGACGCTCCACTTCTCCAGCTTCCCACCCTAAACACGTTAAAGAAGCCATCCCCTATGGACAAGCCCTCCATATAAACAGGATCTGCACAGATGAGGAGGATCGTGACAGACACCTCCAGACGCTGAAAGATGCCCTCATAAGAACAGGATATGGCGCTCAACTCATCGATCGACAGTTCCGATGCACCACAGCGAAAAACAGCACCAACCTCCTCAGAAAACAAACACGGGACACAGTGGACAGAGTACCCTTCGTCATCCAGTACCTCCCCGGAGCGGAGAAGCTATGACATCTTCTCCAGAGTCTTCAACACATCATCGATGAAGACGAACATCTCACCAGGGCTATCCCCACACCTCCACTTCTTGCCTTCAAACAACCGCACAACCTCAAACAGACCATTGTTCGCAGCAAACTACCCAGCCTTCAGGAGAGCAGTGACCACAACACCACACAACCTTGCCACAGCAACCTCTGCAAGACATGCCAGATCATTGACATGGATGACATCATCACACGTGAGAACACCATCCACCAGGTACACGGCACATACTCTTGCAACTCAGCCAACGTTGTCTACCTAATACGCTGCAGGAAAGGATGTCCCGAAGCATGGTACATTGGGGAGACCATGCAGACGCTACGACAACGGATGAATGAACATTGCTCGACAATTACCAGGCAAGACTGTTCCCTTCCTGTTGGTGAACACTTCAGTGGTCACGGGCATTCAGCCTCTGACCTTCTGCAAATGTTCTCCAAGGCGGCCTTCACGACACACGACAGCACAGAGACTGATAGCCAAGTTCCGCACACATGAGGACGGTCTCAACCGGGATCTTGGGTTCATGTCGCACTATCTGTAACCCCAACGACTTGCCTATGTTTGCAAAACCTCACTTACTGTACTGTCTGGAGACAATACACATCTCTTTAACCTATGCCTAATGCTCTTTCCACTTACATTATCTGCATCTTTAAGACTTGAATAGCAGGTTAGTTGTAAAGACTCGCATTCTAATCAGTAATCTGTAAACTGTGTGTGCTGTTATATGCTCTGTCTGAGACCAGAACTCTCCATTCACCTGATGAAGGGGCAAACCCCGGAAGCTTGTGAGTTTACTATCAAATAAACCTGATGGACTTTAACCTGGTGTTGTCAGACTTCTTACTGTGTTTACCCCAGTCCAACACCGGCGAGTCCACATCACTCCTATCCCATGTCAGGTCATTTGAACTTACCTCCTTGCTGGTTGGGCCTCACGCCAGTGAGAATCACAGCTGGTTTCCATCAGCAGAGACCAGACAAGATGGTCCCACTGTGAGGAATCGGAGGTCATTAAGCCCCTGGGAGATCGATGGGATAGCCAGGCAGTGCTCATGGTAAGTGCCAGCCCGGCAATGCCCACCTGGCACCCTAACTCGGGGGCAGTGCCAAGTAGTATGGGCCTTAGTGGAGATGGGGCTATGACAGGCGGGGGCGGGGGGGGCTGGGGAGAGACAAAGGGAGCAGTGTCATAAGATGTCATTTTCAAACTCACCCAAAAAACAGCTTTGAAATTCTCCTCTTTTCTTGCTCATAAGATTGCGCCCCTAGTTTGCAGAGATGGAAGAAATCTAGTACAAAATGTGTCCTGGCAAAGTCAAATTCAGGATGCAGGACAGCAAGGTGAATTATGGGAAAGTCTGAGGAAAATCCAGGCCCTCAAACTTCTTTGAAAAAGTCACAACTTCTCCAATCTATCCATGTAATTGAAGTCCCTGATCCCTGGAACTGTTCTTGTCCTGAATCTTTTCTGCCTCCTCTTACAACTTCACATCTTTCCCAAATTGTGGAGATGTTTAACAGGAAATCATTGAATCCCTATAGTGCAGAAGGAGGTCATTCGGCCCATTGGGTTTGTAACTACTTTCCAACAGAGTATCTTACCCAGGCCCTATCCCTGTAATCCTACATATTTACCCCACAGATCTCCCTAACCTGCGCATCTTTGGATACTAAGGGGGACGATTTTTATTCTAAGTGCTGGATGGACTTGAAACTGATCCATTAGATCAGTTTCCCCATTAGTCTCATCTCTTGGCTCTGCCTGGTAGGCATTGCCCAGGTGCCAGGGTGGCACTGCCAGTCTTACGCTATGTAGGGGGCACACCAATCCCCTAGTCCTCGGCCTCCCTGGGAGGTCTCAATGGTCTCTGGTTCCGCTGGCGAGGCCAAGTCTACTGTTCTCCTTTCATGGTGAGCATGTCTATTCTTCACTGGTGAGAACCTTTCCTGGCAATCCTGGGGGGTGGGCCCAGATGATTGAGCACTGGGCTTTCTAAGCAGATGCAAATGCCCATTTTAATTTAAATATATTAATGTGCCTCTTGCCCATTTCCGGCGAGAAGCTGACCTCACTGGATATCTGGCATTCGTAAAATGGCACCGGCCGTGAGAACTGGTGCTGATCATGCTCAGCGCTTTATGACCCACTTTAACCACCACGTCATGCCTGAAAACGGATGCAACCCAATGATAAAATCATCCTTAACAGTAGATATTCCAGCCGTGCTCGGCCCCAAACCAGAAAATCCCGCCTGAGGTCAATGGACCTTTACCTATCTGACTTCCACCCGTTATGATTCCCTAATTGGCAGTGGCTTTTTAACCATTAGGCTGAGTAGACTTAAGCCTAGGGGCCTGGAAGGGAGGGGGGCCCGAGAGCAAAAAAAAATTGGTTTAACCCTTTTAAGGGTGAATAAATTTTCATAACTATACCCCGTGGGTTAATTAATATAACAAATACCTATAAATAGAGGAGCTTCACCCCCGCACTTGTACTTTATGCAAATAAATACAAAATAAACGCAACAAAGAGTTTATTGTCATGCTATAACATGTGTACATATTATTTTTGTGCATACTTAGTTACATATAATAGTTTTTACAACATTCATCTTACATAGCATTAGTCCCACACCACAGCATGATGACTATCACCACTGCCTACAGTGCCATCAATACATCATTAAATTCATGATCATTATCTGATAATTCACCAATATCAACATGAAAATCCTCGGCATCTAAATCACTCCCACTATCATCACTGCATAATCCATCATCAAAACTGTCGTTGAGTGCACTTACTGCCTGTGAAAGCGTCAAAACAGACTTTCGTTTGCACACTGCCATTGTTGTTTACAACACAACAAATGACTCATTGTCACCGCTTACCGGCCAAAGAGTTTGAATTCATTATCATAATGCATTAATAATATGTGTATCACATCCTAACGAAGCTGAAGAAAGGCATCTGATTGGAACAATAGCGGTTGGTAAATCTTGTTTGACCAATCACTGCGGACATGACAAAGTCAGCCTACCAAGAAACAACACTTACGTTGCTTTACCTTTCAAAGGGTTAATTGAGTGCACAAAAATATGGTTTAATTGAATGTACACATCAGTATTTAGGATGATATTTCAGTACTTTTGCATATACTTTTTTCATACAATGAGCAATAAGAAACTTAGTCATCTGGCACTCATGCACATTGAGTCAGACATGCTTCCATCAGTTGGTTTACCTGCTGTTGTTGACACTTTTGTAAACCAAAAAAAGGAAGCTTTTTAAAGTACAAATGTAAAGAAAATGAAAAATAAATTAATAAAAGGGCTGTAATTGATTCATATAACTTTATATTATTTATACATGTAATACATTATACATAGTACAACGATATAAGTTATCTAACGTCACTTTATTCTATTCAACGAAGAGTGGGGCGGGTGGGGTGGAGACAAGGTCTAGGGGCCTTACTAAAGCTCAGCCTAGGGGTCTGGATGGTAGTTAATCTGCCACTGCATGGTGGATGGGGCGGGGTGGGAAAATTCCCACAGGGGGCAATTTAGCATAGCTGATCCAGACAGCACCTGTGGAGAGAGAGAGAAAAAACAATCAGCGATGACTTTCTAGGTCTTTGTGTTTACTTTCTTTCATTTCCCCCCCCCCCCCCCCGCTCCAAAAAAAGACAATTTGATGGATTGAATGTGATGCTTTCCCCTCCCTCTGACACTTTGAAACAGTGAGTGAGGTTGGTTGGTGGGAGGCACATTTCGAAAGTCGCGTTTTGTTGTGAGCCGGCTGTGGTTTTGGGCGGGCGGGGACGCTGTAGTCTGCCCGGCACCGCCTCCATCTTCCAGCCAGAGCCGAGTCCGGCTGCTGAGAGACCGCTGCCTGGCTGCCTGCACCCGCAGGAGGAGAGGCCGCCGCGCTGCTCACCCCTAACCCGCTTAGCCCAGGCCGCACTCCGGCACTCAGTGTGAGCCCAGCCGGCAGACAGGCAGAGTCCCAGCACCCCGGCCCCCCAGGCTCAGCCTCTGCTCTCCCGGCCCCCCCCCAGGTAAGATTCAGCCCCAGCACTTTGCTGCTGGCAGTGGGGCTGAAGCAGCGGCGTGTGTGTGTGTGTGTGGGGGGGGTGGGGTGGTGGGTGGTGGGGGGTGGGGTTAGAAGAGGGGCTGGATTTGTTGGGGGGGGGGGTGGGGAAGGGTAAGTAGTGTGAAGGGATGTTGGGGGGGGGGTGGGGAAGGGTAAGTAGTGTGAAGGGATGTTGGGGGGGGGGTGTCTGGGGGCTGGGAGAGGGGCTGGAGCTGGAAGGGGGTGGGCATGGCTGCAGCATGGGGCTGTCTGGGGGGCAGCCCACTTTTGAATGGGCATCAGTCAGAGCAATCCCAGTCCTGATGCCCACAAACAAGGTGCAAGATCCGTAGAGTCCCGACAGTGCAGGAGGAGGAGATTCGGCCCATCGAGTCTACGCTGACCCTCTGAAAGAGAACCTTTCCTATCCCTGTAACCCCACACATTTCCCATGACTAATCCCCCTAACCCACACATCTTGGGACAGTCAACCCAACCTACACGTCTTTGGACTGAGAGGGGAAAACCGAAGCGCCTGGAGGAAACCCACGCTGACACGGGGAGAACCTGGGTCCCTGGTGCTGTGAGACATCATTGCCAACCACTGTGCTGCCCTGTTCGCGTTTGTAAACATCTTTATTTTTAATCTGTTGTCATTAATTTCATCAGACCAAAATACTAGTAGTTTAAAATATAAACTGGAAGTGTTGTTGGGTGTATTCAGCAGGCCAGTCCCCAACTGAGGAAGTAGAAACAGGTAGCTTAAAGGTCAGATGCTGTTTCTGCCACCACAGATGCTATCAGACCTGTGGAGTTTCTCTAGCATTTTATAAATATGTACAATGAATATATTTAGACATATGCAACTGTTGATTATGATAGTCCACATATTCTGTGCTGATAATTGCCCTGTTTTCTACACAGGACAGTTCATGCTAGATCTGTTACCTGTAGAAGATGCATTGAGTTTGTAATGCTGTTTGCTACTTTTGTTGAGGATTGGCACCGAGATTGTTGGGTTGTATACTTCTGCTTTTCTCCTACTGAATCTATTTAAACTTCCTTCAGTTGAGTGGGTTGTAATGCACATTTTTACCCTGCATTAAATTTGACAGTACATTAGTAACAATTAAATTACTCCTGCCCCAATATGCCTGTCCTAATAACCCTGAATTCTATTTGTTGACATTTCTAGTTCTTTGTTGAAAGTCACTAAGGTTTCTTATTGAACGTTCTATGCCAATGATCTATTCCACATACTTGCCATCTTTTTCACAAATATATCCCTCCTACATTTCACATTTTGCCTTTAATTTGTAAATATGACTCATTTTATACTGGTGTAATGAAAATGGCAGAAAGCTTACTTGGATCTAATCTAATGAAAGTAGGTGCGGGAGTAGGCCATTTGGCCCTTCAAGCCTGCACCAGCATTCAATACGATTATGGCTGATCATGCACTTTCAGTATCCCATGCCCACTTTCTCTCCATATCCCTTAATCTCTTTAGCCTCAAGGGCCGCATCCAGTTCCCTCTTGAACATATCTAATTAACTTGCTCCAACAGTTTTCTGTAGTAGAGAATTCCACAAGTTCACAACCTTAAGTTCTTCCTCATCTCAGTTCTGAACGGCTTCCTCCTTATTCTTAGACTGTGACTCTGAGTTCTGGACTTCCCCAATATTGGGAACGTTCTTCTCGCATATAGCCTGTACAGTCCCATCAGGTTTTTTTAATGTTTCTATGAGATCTGCTCTCATTCTTCTCAATTCCAGTGAGTACAAGCCCAGTCGATCCAGTCTCTCTTTATATGTCAGTTCTGCCATTCCAGGAATTAGTCTGGTGAACGTTGGCTGGACTCCCTCAATAGCAGGAACTTCCTTCCTCAGACGAGGAGACCAAAATTGTATACAATACTCAAGGTATGGCCTCACCAAGCCCTTATATGACTGCAGCAAGACATCCTACTCGTATATGCAAATCCTTTTGTTATGAAGGCCAGGATGCCATTGGCTTTCCTCACCACCTGCTGTCATGCCAACCTTCAGCAATTGTTCCTCTATGACACCCAGATCACCACTGCACTTCCCCCTTTCCTAAATTGCCACCATTCAGATAATAATCTTTCTTCCTGTTTTTGTCACCAAAGTGAATAGCCCCTCATTTATCTATATTATATTGTATTTGCCCACTCATCCAGCCTATCCAAGTCACCCTGCAGACTCTTAGCATCCCCCTCACAGCGCACACTGCCATCCAGCTTAGTGTCGTCTGCAAATTTACAGATATGCATTCAATTCCTTTGTCTGAATCATTAATGTATATTGTGAATAGCTGGGGTCCCAGCAATGAACCCTGCTGTGTCCCAGTAGTCACTGCCTGCCACTCTGAAAAGGATTCATTTATTCCCAGTCTCTGCTTCCTGTCTGCCAACCAGTTCTCTACCCACATCAATACATTACTCTCAATACTATGAGCTTTAATTTTGCTCCCTAATCTCTTATGTGGAACCTTGTCAAAAGCCTTTTGAAAGTCCAGATACACAACATCTATTGGTTCACCCTTGGTCCATGTAACTGGTCACATCCTCAAAAAATTTCAGAAAATTCGTCAAGCACAATTTCCCTTTAGTGAATCCATGCTGACTTGGACCGATCCAGTCACCACTTTCCAAATCCTCAGTTATTACATACTTGATAATTGATTCTAGCATTTTTCCCACCACTGATGTCAGGCTAACCAGTCTATAATTCCCGGTTTTCTCTCCCTCCTGCTTTTAAAAAGTGGGATTACGTTAGCTACCCTATAATCCACTGGAACTCTTCCAGAGTCTATGGGATGCTGGAAAATTATCACCAATGCATCCACTATCTCTAGGGCCAGTTCCTTGAGTACTCTGGGGTGCACAGTACAAGACCCTGGGGACTTATCAGGTTTTAACCCCATCAATTTCTCCAATATAATTTCCTGATTAATAAGGATTTATTTCAGTTCCTCCTTCATGCTAGACTCTCTGCCCCTAGCATTTGTGTTCTGTTTAGTGAAGGCAGATCCAAAGTATTTGTTCAGCTAATCTTCCATCTCTTTGCTCATTATGAATTAATCTGATTCAAACATAAGGGATCTACATTTGTCTTCACTAGTCTTTTTCTCTTCACATATCTATAGAAGCTTTTGCAGTCAGTTTTTATGTTTTCTGCAAGCCCACTCTCATATTGTATTTTCCCCTTCCGAATCAAATCCTTTGTCCTCCTCTGTCAGATCTTAAATTTCTTCCAGTCCTCAGATTTGCCACCTTTTCTGGCCAATTTATATGCCTCCTCTTAGGTTTAACACTATCCCTGATTTCCTCCATTAGCTACCTTCCCCAGTTTCCTCTTATGCCAGACAGAGATGTACAGCTGTTGAAGATCATCATGTGTTCTTTAAATGTCTGCCATTGCCTATCCACTGTCAACCCCTCAAGTATCCTTTGCCAGTTTATCCTAGCCAATGCACATATCAAACCATCAAAGTTAGCTTTCCTCAAGTTCAGGACCATAGTCTCAGACTTACCTGTGTCACACCCCATCTTAATGAAAAATTCTTACATACAATGGCCACTCTTCCCCAAAGGGTCTCGCATCACAAGGTTACTAATTAATCCTCCCTCATTACATAATACCCAGTCTAGGATGCCCTGCTCTCTGGTTGGTTCTTTGATGTATTGGTCGAGGAAAATATATATAAAAACATTAAATTCCCTCTTAGTCTTCTCTCTTCAATAGAATAAAGACCTGAAGTAGACACCCTTTCCTCAAACATCACTGTAAAGAAATGAAGTCTATATAGGCAGTACAGCAACATTTCCACACCAAATATGTGTCAAAAGTAAGCAATGAAACTGATGTCTAGTTAATCATTATTTTACTAGTGTTAATTAAGAGAAGATTGTTATCTGGGTATTAGGTGAACTCTTTGAATGCTATTGTGGGTTCTTTAATGACCGCATGAATCAATGGTGCGGGTAAGAACAAGGAATTGGTAACATTAACCTGGCAAGGAACACAAAAGCAACATATTTTGTCAAGCAGAAGGTTCTGCAGCCAATAATGCTAATTCCACGTGTATAAAAATATTCTGATCAGAATAGAAGCAAAATGTTAACAAAAGAAATATTGAGGATGACATTTTCTGTCAACTAAATAGTAAAAATAAGTCTGTTTTTAATAATTAACAGCTAACTAAGACTGCATACTTGGAAGTAATTTATTTCAAACTTAAACTTTTCTAAGTTGTTGTCCTTCACTTTCTGGAGACTAAGTTTCAACCTGGAAGTGTATAACTCCCTTTCCCATTGGCAGTTAGTACTTTTTGTTGGCCCTGCAACACATAGGCAAGTATTGAAGTGGAATCTGGACCCGAAGTTTTTTGATTTAAAATGGTTCAGATCAGTTAGCTGAATAAGCAGTTTAGACTCAGCTTGGACTTTGAAGCAGATGTGGAATGGAAGGATCCAATTTCCTTGAATCATTCCTTAATCCATTCACAAATATTCATATGGCAAGTTTTTATTTGGATTATGTAATGGTGTATGGTGAGGAGGTAATCTCTTATAGTAGTTTCTCAATGGTTTTTGACTGATCCTTTGACAATCTAACCTTAATGGCAAGTCTGTTTCTTATTACTATGGGGGAGGGGAGATGAAAGCATTCATATTCCCTGGAGGTGTGAAGAAACTCTCACATCTGCCTCTAATTTTTCTAGAGTTATATAGTTTTTTTTGATTGAACAATGGGACCTCAGAGAATAGTTTGATGTTACAGTTACAGGCCAAATAATTTATTCCTTATTTAATTCTAGTCTTTATCATTGGTCATATCAATAAGGGTGGCACAGTGTTTAGCACTGCTGCCTCACAGCACAGGGTTCAATTCTGGCCTCAGGTGATTGTGTGGAGTTTGCCCATTGTTTGTGTGTCTGCGTGGGTTTCCTCCGGGTGCTCCAGTTTCTTCCCACAGTCCAAAGATGCCTGGGTTAAGGTGATTGACCATGTCAATTTCTCCCTTAGTCTCAGGGCAATGAGCAGGGTAAATATGTGGGATTAACGGCTTAAGACCCAGGTGAGATTGTTGTTGGTGCAGGCTCGATGGGCCACATGGCCTCCTTCTGCACTGTAGGGATTCTATAACAACAAATTTGCACCTTTAATGTAAACAAAAAGTCCCAAGGTATTTCATGGAAGTGTAGTTGCATAAAATTTAGCATCACGTTAAAGAAGGAAATATTGGGAAGACTAACTAAAGTTTAGTCAGAGAGATTGGTTATGAGGTTGATGGATGTAGAGAGGTTCAGTGAGAGCATTCCAAACCTTGACCGGAATTTTATCGGCACGCCTACCCCAATTCTGGGGGTGGGCAAGACTCAGAGAACAGTATTCTCCGTTGGCCTCAGGCGGGATCATTAGAACCTCGGGTGGGTGTGTTGGTAAAATTCCGCCCCTGGTGTCCTAGGCAGCTTCCAAAGGTGGGGCAAAGGGATTTTGGGAAGCCACAGAGGCTGGAGTTGGGGGAAAGCAAGCGTTCTTAGAGGTTAATCGGCCTGGAGGGTTTTTAAAGTTTTAATGTTTATTTATTAGTGTCACAAGTAGACTTACATTAACATTGCAATGAAGTTACTGTGAAAATCCCCTAGTCGATATGCTTCAGTGTCTGTTCGGGTACACTGAGGGAGAATTTAGCATGGCCAATGTACCTAACCAGCATGACTTTTGGACTGAGAGGAAACCGGAACACCCGAAGGAAACCCACCAGACATGGGAAGAACGTGTAGACTCCGCACTGACAGTGACCCAAGCTGGGAATCGAACCAGAACAGGAGGATAGATGTAGAGAATAACGAGACCATGAATGCATTTGAACCCAAGTTGGGTATTTTTAATGTGAGGGGAAGGGGACTGGGAGTCAATTTAAACCAGTATCAGTGTGATGCATAAGTGGAACTTGGCACCAGATAGATTATAGGCAGCAGCATTTTAGGTGAGCTGTAGTTTATGGCAAGTGAAGAATGGAAGATTAGGCAGGCGTCCATTAAAGGTCCTCCATTATGATGTCGGAAGTGAGGATGATTGCACAATTCACAGCTGTTCAGATACGGAAGCAGTCTGTGTTTATATGCTTTGAGACCTGGAATATTCAGGCAAGTAATGTTCATGCCACACAAATGCCAAGCAATGACCATTTCCAACGAGGGAATCTAACCATCATCTCTTAACATTCAAGAACGTTACAATTGCTGAATCCCCCCACTTTCAACATCATGTGAGTTATCATTGACCAGAAACTGAACTGGACCAGCCACGTAGATACTTGGCTACAAGGGCAGGTCAGAATTCTGCAGAAAATAATTTGACTCCTGATTCCCCAGAATGTGTCCACTACGTACAAGTCACAAGTGATGGAATACTTTGCACTTGCCTGGATGAGTACAGCTTCAAAAACAATCAAGAAGTTCAACACCATCCAGGACAAAGCAGTTTACTTGTTTACAGTTTACCCTATCCACAAACATTCATTCCCTCCACTACCGATGCATAGTCACAGCAGTGTGTACCATCTACAAAATGCACTGTAGGAACTCACCGAGATTCCTTTAACAGCACCTTTCAAGCCAGCAATCTCTACTACCTAGGAGAACCTAATTACTCCTGATGCTGGGTCAAAATCCTGGAACTTCCTTTCCAACAGCACTGTTTATATACCTACACCTCGTTGACTGCAGTGGTTCAAAAAAGCAGCTCACCACCACCTTCTCGAGGGTAATTGGTTTGGGAAACAAATACTGGCCTAGCCAGCGACCTACACATGCCACAAATGAATACATTTTTAAAATTGAGTTAAAAGATGAAAATACATGAACGAAGGTTTCAGCAGGAGATGGGTTGCTGTTGGAACACAGGAGCAAGAGTAGTCCATTTAGTCTCTTCCACTGCCATTCAGCATTCAAACTCTGCACACCCGCCTTTTCCCATATCCCTGAATAACTTTGTCCAACAAAATTCTATCAATCTCCGATTAAACTCAAGTGATTTAGGGGCATTTGTGAAGGGAATTGAAAACTTTAGTCATCCTTTATCATGTAAAAGTGTTTCTGTTTTCACTTCTGAAAGTTCTGCCTCTGATTTTAGACTGTTCCCACTATTTTTAGCCTATGTGCCCAGTCTATTTTTTTTAGTATTGGCCAAGATGGAAACTATTCTGGAGTTAGTATTCGGCTGTTTTTGTAATGGTTTTCTACTTTTTCTGAGTTAAACGATGCTCCTTTTCCACTTAAAATGTAATTTACACCAGCAACTTTGCATTCTTATTTGTTGCAGATAATACAAGACAAAATTTGATGTTAAAAACATGGAAGTCAAAACTAAAGGTATGTTGAATTGGAAAATGTTTTATAAACCATGGTGAGCATTTACGTTACTTTTGGTGATTTTCTCAATATTTTTCCCTTTTTTCTTTCCAGATTATACATTTTCAAAAGAGAGTCATTCCAATTCAGTGTTTCACTTAACGCGTGAACACCTTGAACTGTTGGTGATTTGGTCCCATTGTCATGGTAACCAGTGTACGTTTACCCCAACTTGGAGGGAGATTGTTGAAGAACACCAAAATGGAATCCTGGCTATTCTATGGGAGTGTGAAGCCGGTCACTCGTACCATTGGTGGACTGGAGGCATGTGTCCATTACCGTGCGATCAGGATAAATTCAGAGCCCAGCTGCCTTCAAAATCCAAGCAGTTGGAAGATGTGTTAGCATCAGCTGCACAAATAAGAAAGCCGCACAGAATTAAGACTAATGATGGTGATTTAACTAAAGAAACTGATTCATTTGATGGCTCTTGTAAGCCTTTTCTACTTGCTGACAATAAAGCAGTCCGAAATGGGGCATCAGCACAAATTCCTTCTAGCCACCATTTGTGGAGAGAAACGATGTTTGCTGATGACAGGGGGAAATTGGGGGTCAGTGACACACTGGGTGAAACACAAGCTGGCAAGAAACCAGATATCCTGCACATAAAAACAGAAAAAGAAGAAACATTAGACTTCAATGATCAATGTGTAATGAAAGATGAAAATAGAAGTCAAAATCGAGAATTGAAAAATTTTCATTTGGGTAATAGTTCCTTGGCTACAGGACAATCAGCTGGACACAGTATATCTTCAGCTGACAGTTGCAGTGTATCAAATGGCTATAGAAAACGATCATCGTCAGTTCCCGATGATCAGTGCTCCGGTTCATCAATAATGTCTCGCTGTAGTAATGGCAAAGTTCACATTGCAGAACTACACCACTCCCCTCATCCTATGTCCAGAGGACCTTGCTTAACTGGAAGCTTAGTGGAGAATACCATGAAGCCATTGGATGTTTCAACTGGAGACTACTGCATTGGGTCAGCCAAGCTGGCAAATCATGAACGGAGTGGATCAAATCTAGGGCCACTTTTAGATTCTGAATATGTTAGGCCCTTAACCCATAATCGTGTAACTTCTGACGTTGGCAATCCTGAATTACAGTGTGACCCTTCAGAACCATCTGGGCAGGAGGTGGTTCGAGGTAACCACATTTTTTAAACTTGCTAGCGAATCAGAAAGTGTTCCAAGTGTTTTCACAGTCACTTAAACTGCTGTTTAGTACCTATGCAGATAAACTGTATTTTGCAACCTATTTAACTGAAAAAAATGTGCTTTCAGAGAGCACATGATATATTTGTGTGAATGTTCATCCATGTTTCATGGTTCTACCCTCAAGAAAGATTTATGCTGTAATGTTCAATAGTCAACTATCTATTGCTTTTAAATCACTATTTTAGTTAGAAATATTGTCAATGCAGAATAACATAAACTGTTGAACTGCTAATAAGTACATTTGTTGGGTGAAACATTATTTTGTTATACATATTTATTACAAAAACATGGACCAAAACTTTTTTGAGGTGACTTAATTAGGACATTAGTTGCATTTGTTACCATGTTTATTGTTGATGTTTCTGGTAAAAGAAGTATTGAGTCATAGAGATTTACAACATGGAAGCAGGTCCTTCAGCTCAACTTGTCCATGCTACCCCCTTTTGTTAACCACTAAGCTAGTCCTGGTTGCCTGTGTTTGGCCCACATCTATCTATACCTATCTTACCCATGTAACTGTCTAAACACTTTTGAAAAATCAAAATTGCACCTACCTCTTCTACTCTTGTTCCAGACACTCACCACCCTCTGTGTGAAAAAGTGCCCCTCTAGACCCTTTCGTGCATCTCTCCTCTCACCTTAAACCTATATCCTCTAGTTTTAGACTCCCCTACCTTTGTGAAAAGATAATGAATATCCAGATCTATGCTCCTCATTATTTTGTACACCTCTATAAGATCACCCCTCAGCCTCCTACGCTCCAGGGAGAATCATCCCAGTCTATCCTTCCTTATAACTCAAGTCCTGGTAGTATCTTATTAAATCCTTTCTGCACTCTTTCTAGTTTAAAAATATTCTTTCTACAATAGGGTGATTGGAACTGCACACAGTATTGCAAGTGTGGTCTTACCAATGTCTTGTACAACTTCAACAAGACATCTCAACTCCTGTATTCAGTGTTCTGACCAATGAAGTCAAGATGCCAAATGCCTTTTTCACCACAATGGCCACCGATCCCTGAGGCACACCGCTGGTCATAGGCCTCCAGTTAGAAGAACAACCCTCTACAACCACCCTCTGTCTTCTGTTATCAAGCCAATTTTGTATCCATTTCGCTACCTCACCCTGGATCCCATGAGATTTAACCTTATGCAAAACCTAACATGATTTTTGCTACTTTATTTTCTATCTAGACATAAAAAGTTTGTTTGCCATATTTCAGCTAGAAACAATTTTTATTTCTTTAGAAGTACATTGAACATTCTATATTTTCCTTAAATTGTTCAATGATCCAGCTTAGTGTTGAATATATTTTCAAGCCAACCACATGCAATATGAGTTACCTTTGTCTGGGAAAGTTGTGCTACCAGTAGGAATAGATTATTAAATAGCTGTTCTTTGGTGATGAAACATAGTGGGTCTGGTAAGGGCACAGGATTACATATTTTGTTAATACTGTAAAGTAATTGGAAGGAAAGACTCATGCCCAATTTTTAAATAATGCAATATGGCATCTCATGAATAACTGAATCATTATTTTAAATTAAAATCCTTTTAAAAAATTAAAATTTCAGCAGAAGAGAATAATAGAATGAGATAAGTGGATACAATTTCCAACAGATTTATCTACAGTTGGTTAGAAAGCATTTTTAAGACCCTAATCTGTATTGAGTTTGCTATCTACATGAGGGATATGTGGCTGCTTATTGTGTGGCTGCTCCAGATTGATTTAAGATCAAACCTTTGTCTGACCCTGATTCAAATCCTTTCCTAAATCTATTAGATGTGAATGCTGAAAACCAAAGATCAATTTTTAATTTGGAATCCAAAAAATGCAGGATCTGAGTTAAGGTTATGCAATTCAGGATTATCAAAATATGCCGGCTGTGTCATTTAACATCAGTGATGGGGAGTTATGGTCAAAATTGTAATTTTGAAGAATCATAGTTTTTCCTTAATTAAGCCAATATGAACGGATGAATTCTGCAATACACGACAGCATTACAGTTGAAAATTGTTAAGTATTAGTTAGGTAGAGCCAAGCTTAGATTTTTAAAAACGTTGGTTTGTAATATATTTAATAAAAGCCCTAACAGTGCCTCGTTTTTGTATTGCCAGAGTTCTTGCACGCTATTTTGAAAGCTGATGTAGTGGATGAGGTCTTCTCTAATGTTCGTTTAGCAAATGAATCTGATGTTGAAGTCTTAACAGAGAATCTTAGTGGAAAAGAAGATTTGCTGCTGAATGCTGGAATCCAATCAAATGCAAGGTTGTATTTCAGTGCTGCTGGATGGGCAGCAGTTTCAGCAACACTTGAAGTGCTGGGAAGTGAGTGAGCTTTCATGTTTACTATGATTTCAAATTGTTCCCTGTTTCGTATACAACGCAAATCTTTCATAAAAGTGCAGACAAAACAAAATCCTGCTTGGCTTATCTTTGACTCCTAAATTGCATATTATGTGGCGTAAAGGGATTCCTTCATAAATCACTTCCATAATACAATTTGAGGTGCAACTATTAGCCATTTTACATTCTAGAAATACAGCAACAAAGAAATCCTGGTGAAGTGGGAGAGTAGAGTGAATGCATGATCCCTTAGGAGATTTAACTGGTTAGTCATGATATGGAGATCCTGGTATTGGACTGGGGAGGGTACAGTAAGAAGTCTCACAACACAGGTTAAAGTCTAACAGGTTTATTTGGAATCGCAAGCTTTCGGAGTGCTGCTCCTTCATCAGATGAGTGGTTTTAATCACTCACCTGATGAAGGAGCAGCACTCCGAAAGCTCGAGATTCCAAATAAACTTGTTGGACTTTAACCTGGTGTTGTGATACTCCACGATGGGTAGTGTCAGAGATAGAGAGATGAGCTGTTTGGTTTCTGTATGTTATCACCATGCTTAAGAGTTTTTCTCACTAAACTAAAAACTACCTTTGCTTACCTGATATAGAGTTTGCATTCATTCTCTATAATAACAAATCTACTTGCCTAAACCCAGTGAATCTTGGTATAGGAACGGTCCCAGGGTAATCCAGTGGTGAATAAGAGTAGTGCTGGAGACTAATTGTGACGAGTTCATAGTATACCAGTATAGAATATTTTTAAGCTTTACAAAGCATTTCCAAGTTGGACTATTAATGCAGTGACTCTCAAGCCTTCTGGGGAAAGGATGCTAGGTCCTTGTGATTATCTATTGGGTCATCAGACTGACTGACTCCACTATCCATCCTGAAATTCCGTGGATCTGTCTGGGTCTGGTATGGGATTACTAAGCCTACAAGAAAACATTGACACAAGTCCAATTTCCCAACCCTTGGCATATCATCTTGGAGAAGGTTGGGGCAGGATTTTCCGGCCGCTCTCGTCCAAGGCTCGAAAATCCCACCCAAGGTCAATGGACGTTTTATGGTCCATGTCCTGCCCAATATGATTCCTGTGCTGGTTGGGAAAATTCTGCCCTGGATTTTACTCTGATCATAATATTTGGGAAAGGAATATGAAAGAACAGAAATTCATTACTGAATGGGCGAAAGAAGAAAGCGGATACTCTGAGGTGTTGTTGGAAAAAGAAAATCAGTACAGGGAGATCTTACAGAAAAAGTAGGAGGGATTGACTTTTTTTTGAGGCCAAGGGAATGAAAAAGGGAAATACCTTTTGGGAAAACCTCATTGTTGCTGAAATAGCCTGGTGAATTCAATCTTCCATTGCCCACTATTTTAACCTTTTTAACTGCAATCAATGAAGCAGTTGCTACATGAATAATTCTCCTGTTTTCTAGCACACATCCTATATATTTCTAACACCATATTACAGGTATTACTTAGTGAGAATTTTGTTGGATCCAAACCCTTTGGTTGAAAGGTTGATTTTCTGAATATTCCTGATGTGGAATCTCAATTGATCAGCACATGCCTCAGGAGATTGTGGAGACAAACTCTGCTGAGCATTCTGGCTGAATGAGGTTTTGTGTTATGATTGTACCTGTGAAAAATTAAACCTGTGAAAGGAATTCAAAAACTGCAGACTTATTAAGTTGTACTTTGCCTTCAATCTTCAGAACTCCATATGATTTTTGCCAACAAAATATCTTCTAATGCAATCACAAAATAAATCAATTTCACTAGTCCCTTATGAGTAGCTTGGTTTTAAAAATAAATTGTAAAAAAAAGGCAACACACTTGATATAAGGAAAACTTTTAAAGTTTACAATAAAAACTTTGCAGAAATAGCAGTTTTTCTAATGCCACTGTTTCTTACAACAGCAGCGCTGGAAAGGAGCAAAGTTGATCAAGATATGGAAGACAGAATTACAGAAGGTAGCCAATTTTTTAAAAATAAAATGCATCTTCAATTGCAAGATTTGTTTTCCTAAATAGATCTGTTGAATTTTAGTTGTGTTCTCCCACTATCCTGGCCAATATAACCTCCGTCATGAACACGTTATCTGGCCATTCTGTCAATGCTGTTTGTGGGACCTTGCTGTGCTCACCTTATCTGCTGCATGTCCTACCTTGCAATAGATTCCATATCTCAAAGTCCTTTGTTAGTTGTAAGCCCCTTGAAAAGTCTTGAGATTGCAGAGATGGAGATATAAATGCCAATTCTTGTTTTTAAAGCTGAAATGTGTGCTTAATACTTTTTTTGCTTATGTTTAAGTAGTGAACAATAATTTCCTGTATTGATTGGAGAATCAAACATAGATGTGTCTATACCTTTCCTTTGCTGTTCTTGGTTCCTTGTTGCGACATAAGTATGGTGATAGTGATTATGGGATTAATAATCCAGAGAGTCAAAACTCAAATCCCACCTTGACAGTTCAAGAATTTGAATTTTTTAAAAATATATAGAGCTGATCATAGTCAAGATGACTGTAAAGCTGTAGGATTGCTGTGAAAATTTAACTGGCACGCTTATGTCCTTTAGAGATGGAAACTTGTGTCTTTACCTGTTGTGATAAGAATGTAGATTTTTAGTTGGCCTCTGAAACAGCCTGGCAAACTACATAGTTGTCTGAACACTCAGAATAAAAATAAGAAATAAACCGTACGGGTTCCTTGACTGCAGTCTAGATGTTGAATTGGGACATGACAAATGTACATCCAGCCCATTAGATGCTGCAAGGTTTTCTTCACAGCAAATTGGAGACTGGTACTAAAGTTTGGAAAGCTTATCCCATAGACTATGAACTCAATAATCTGACGTGGTCATACTTAGAAAATCGTACCCACTGACAAGCAACCCAAATTCTGCTGGCAGAGTAAACATCAAGAGCTGGGGATACCATAGTATACAGCTAGGGGAGAGTAAATAAGAAATCAGGAAGACCAGAACTCTTGAGTCTAATAATTTGTCTTAGATCAAATAAAATTCCTGTTCATTACCGTTTTCTGCCCTCCTTCAACTTGAGGAAACTGACAGTAGCAAGGGAACAGAAAATCTGCTTCGAGGACGCCAATGCTCATCGTGAAAGAACATAAGAACTAGGAGCAAGAATAGGCCATTTGGCCCCTCGAGCCTGCTCCGCCATTCAATAAGATCATGGCTGATCTTCTTGTGGACTCCGCTCCACTTACCCACCTGCTCACCATAACCCTTCGTTCCTTTACTGTTCAAAAATTTATCTATCCTTGCGTTAAAAACATTCAACAAAGTAGTCTCAACTTCTTCATTGGGCAGGAAATTCCACAGATTCACAACCCTTTGTGTGAAGAGGTTCCTCCTCAACTCTGTCCTAAATCTGCTTCTCCTTATTTTGAGGTTATGCCCCCTAGTTCTAGTTTCACCCGCCAGTGGAAACAACTTCCCTGCTTCTATCTTATCTATTCCCTTCATAATCTCATATGTTTCTATAAGATCTCCCCTCATGCTTCTGAATTCCAATGAGTTTGGCCCCAGTCTGCTCAGTCTGTTCTCGTAAGCCAACCCTCTCAACTCCGGAATCAACCTAGTGAATCTTCAGTGCCAGTATATCCTTTCTCAAGTAAGGAGATCAAAACTAGACACAGAAAGATAACTCTAATATTCCAAAGATGTGCAGGTTGAGTGGATTGGCCATGTTACATTGCCCCTTAGTGCCTGAAGATGTGTAGGTTAGGGGGAATAGTGGGGTAAATACTGGGGTTATGGGGAACAAGTGGGATTGCCCCTTAGTGTCAGGGAGATTATGTGCGGTTACAAGAAAAGGGCCTGGGTGGGATTGTTGTCAGTGCAGACTCGATGGGTCGAATGGCCTCCTTCTGCACTATTGGATTTCTGTGATTCTGGATATTATAAAGACAGGTGGCAAAACCGTGAAGGCATAGCTGCCATGCTGGGCTTGTGATAAGAGAACCAAAATGAGGGAATAAATCTCTTAATCAACCTTGCACTCACTGATTCACACAGATTGCATCTGTCCATGATAGTATTGATAAGTGACGTAATAGCCTTCACACAGACCAAGTCCTGTTTTCATTAAAGATAGCTTCCATGGTGCTGCTCACTTTAACAGCAAGCAAAGTGGCATAGATTAAGAACAGATCTTACACTTTAATATTGGACTCCCACCCCGAGACAGAGGAGACAGCGTGTACACCATCAACCGAAGCAAAATTGTATGCCTGTAACCACATCACTCACTACAGCATCACCATCAAGCCAGCTCTGCTCTGTCTAGAGTATAGAACTGCATACTAGGAGCACTATCAGATGTACCTGACAATGAGGAACCAACTTGATGAAGGTGTACGACAACACAACACGATGTACCTGCCAAACTTCAGTTCAGTTTGGGTGTGCCATACTACGGCAGAGTTCAAGGTTAACACAGGTTCCAGCTTGCCAGAGGGTGGAGTCAAATGGGTTCTTCTGCGGAAGACTCAAATGAGCACTTCAGTGGGCAGCCTACAGACTAAATGTAGTTTACCTAACCTGAGGAGTATGATTGCTTCCTGGAAAAGTAGTCAGGTATAGAAGGGTGTGACTTTGTGTGAAGCATATCTGGGGATCCAGAAGGAAGCAGAAAGGAGACTCGGTCTTTGCACTTGTCTGATTGTTTTGAAGTTCTTGGAGCTGGTGTGAAATAAAGAAGGGACTGAAGAGCGGATGAGCACACTGACTATAGCACCATGGTGCAGGGGACCATTCAAGTGGGAGAAGTAAATGGAGTGTAGACAGCAGTAAAGTTAGGGGGAATATACACAATTCTATGCAGCCTAGAGCATGGGTCCTGAAGCCTGTGTTGCATTCCTGGTACCAGAGTTAAGGGCGTCTTGAGGCTAGAGAGGAACTTGGAGTGGGAGGAGAATTATCCAGTCATCATAATCCACATTGGTACCAATGACATAGATAAGACGGAGCAGCTAGGGGCTATATTATAAACCAGAACCACAAAGATAACGATCTCCGGATTACTATCTGGGTCATGAGTAAATTGGTATCAGGTCAATAAGAGCAGAGGGTTAAATGCGTGGCTGAAGGATTGGTGTGGATGAAATGGATTTTAGTTCATAGGCCACTAAGTACTGGGGAAAGAAGAAGCTGTGCTGTTGGGTCAGCCTTCACTTGAACCATGATGGAGCCAGTGTCCTGGCGAATTGTATAATTAAGGCTGTAGAGAGAGCTTTAAGCTAAGTAGTTTGGGTGGGGGATCATGAGAGGGAGATTTAGAAATAATGTGAAAGGACAAGGCAATAGTGTAGGGTAGCGATATATTAATGACAATCAGAATATGATAGGAAGGGATACCAGCAAATGGAATCAGTGCAGGGAAAAATCATCAGATGGTATTAAAGACTCTAACTAAGTGCACACAGTATTCGTAATCATCGAGCAATATTTATAGCTAAGGAGGTTTTGCTCACACCCCAGACTTCTGGTACAAAAATTGGAGCTGCTCTCATTACATCCTTAAACTCCTCCATGACTAGAAGAGCTAGCAAATGTAATTGTTGAGATGTCAGAATTGATGTGCTGAAATATGGATAGGTGCTATTTGGAAGATTTTTTTTGGCATTGCTGGTAAGGCCAGCATTCATTGCCCATGCTTAATTACCCTCGAAGGTGGTGGTGAACTGCTGCCTTGAATTGATGCAGTCCATGGTATATGGTACACCCATAGTGCTGCTAGGAATGTAGAGAAGATGGTCATTAATGTTGGTATTAGATCTTTCAAGCAGTGGAGGTGGATATCTCTTCAGCATGGTGCAATTGCTGGTGGTGGAGAATATTCTTGCCACATAGTTTGGTCTTTTACTGTTTTGATTGGGCAATCAAAATCTGTCTTTGTCAAATTGAAAGTCAACTTCTCAGTTTTGTTTGTGAATACCTTAGGCAAAGATTGTTCCTCATTTTGCTAAAGTTGGCTTTGCGATCCAAGGGCTGTTCAAATTTATTGATAGTTTGAGAGGTGGTAGTGATAATTACATTAGTGTAATGTGTATTTTACTTTGTGGCATGCATATTATGAAGCGTATTCTTACAGTTATTGCTAGTATTTTGTTTAACCAGAGTGAGCAGATAAGAATCAGAAGCATCTCTGCCTGCTCCATATATAAAGGGGAAATTTGCAGGAATCATTGGTGTTGACAGGATGTTGGGTGCTCACTGGGATCTGTACAGAGTGAAAAGGAAGTTCCAAACTAACTGGTTGAAGATTTGTTTTGCATTCAGGGAGAACACGATGGAGGGAGTTGTGATTTACTACGCTGAGTGATATCCTGGTGTTAATCCTCCAAGATCTGTCCTTATTTTATTTCAGATGGACTAAGCCAGGATGCAAGGTTTCCAGCAAGAGGGCAATGTTTTGGTCAGTGTTTTATTGTCAGTTAAGGCAGAATAATGGAACTGTGCACAGTTTTAGGGGTCTTTCCCATTCTATTGAGATTGTATGGCTGACTTTGAGAACTTTGGGAATACTTGCCTCTAAAATGTAGTGAAACAGCTGGGGTTTAGTTCAAGAGCTTGAACTTAGTAGAAATGAGCAGGAATCGGCCAAGCATAGAGCTTTACTGGAACTCCGGTATACACTTTGGATCTGATTCAGTCGTTAGGAATCCTGGTCTGGAGTAAAATCTTTCAGAATTGTCTTTTCTGTAAAGTTCAAGTTCTTCCGCTCTCTGTGGTTTTAAGAGCCCTGTATTTTGATTGAGGAGCAAGTTATTTTGTGGTATCAGAAATCAAATGAATCAGGCTGTGACGTTTAATGTGTATTTTGTTATCTCCGATGTGCAAGGTTTAGATGCCAAGGGCTTGGGTGGCGAGGAGGGATGTTAAACTCTCTAGTGTTTACAAAAGGTAGGTGTTCAGAAACAGTTTTGATCCAAGTGGACAGAGTGCTGACAGTTTGTGCTGTACAGAATTGGGTGGAGTTGCATGTAAACTTCTTGCCCATGGAGTGAAGGCCCTTTTGAAAGTTCATCACCTTGGTTCCAGGACATCACTCAGGGGAGTGCCCTAGACACAACCACCTTCAGCTGCTTCATCAATTACCTTTCTTCCTTCTGTCATAAAATCAGAAGTGGGAATGTTTGCTGATGATGGCACAATGCTTAGCACCATTTGTAACTCTTCAGATACTAAAGCAATTCATGTCCAACTGCAATAACAACCAGTTCCAGACGTTGGTCATCTCCAACAAGGGAGAATCTGTCACCCCTTGACATTCAATGGCATTGCCTTCACTGAATCCCACAATATCAACATCCTGGGGGTTACCTTTGACTAGAAATTAAACTGGGTTAGCCATAAAAATACTGTGGCTACAAGAGCAGGTCAGAGGCTAGAGACCTTGTGGCAAGTAATTCCTGACTCCCAAAATGTGTTGACAATCTACAAGACCCAAGTCAGGAGTACGTTGGAATACTCTCCCCTTACCTGGATGAGTGCAGCTTCAACAACACTCAAGAAGCTTGACACCATCTAAGGCAAAACAGCCTGCTTGATTGACATTCCATAATGTCCATAAACATTCACTCCCTCCACCACCGACAGTGGCAGCAGTGTGTACCATCTACAAGATCATTGCAGGAACTCCTCAGTGCTCCTTAGGCAGCACCTTCCAAACACATAACCACTACTATCTAGAAGGATAAGGGCAACAGATACGTGGGAACAGAATCATTTTGAAGTTCCCCTCCAAGCTATTCACCATCTTGATTTGGAAATATATTGCCATTCCTTGATTGTCGCTGGATCAAAATCCTGGAATTCCTGCCTAACAGCACTGTGGGTATGCCTACTCCACAGGGATTGCAGTGGTTCAAAAAGGCAGTTCAGCACTACCTTCTCGAGGGCAATTGGACTGGACAATAAATGGCAGCCTAGCCAGTGACACTTCCATGTTTTGAAAACAAAACCAAAGTCACCATACAGTTTGTGAATCGTCCTGAAAGTTGATGCTAGGGTAATGTATTAGCTAATACACTGCTGAACCATGTTTGAAGCATAAACAGATCTTCTGCAAACACTGCTTTGCTTTTGGTAGTGTCATGTTGAATACATTTTGGTGTATAGGAAGAAGTTATAATGCAGTCACAAAATTGAAGGAGTTTGGATGCTTTCTTCTTTAGTCATTGTGCTTATTTCAATCTGTACCATCTTTACACTGAAATCTCATTGTTGAATCAGGAAGTAAATTTGTGATCATGATATTCCTTGTGATATTAATTTATGAACACTTAATATTAACTACTGCATTTAAAACAAATAGATTACATCTGATAATTGTGAAAGAGAAAGGAGTTTCATATCCGCCTATTCCATAGCATAGTTTCAGGCCTGTAGAATTTCTACAGTGTAGAAGAAGGTCATTCATGGATTGTGGGAGGAAACCTGAGCACCCAGAGGAAACCCATGCAGACACTAGGAGAACATGCAAACTCCACACAAGACACCCAAGGCTGGAATTGAACCCAAGTCCCTAGTGCTGTGAGGCAGCAGTGCTAACCACTGTGCCAAATAGATCTGATTCAGTATAAAGCCCGTATGTAAATTGCATTGCTTTGCTTACAGTAATTTTCTTCAGTGCGCTTGAGTGTTCATGAGTAAAAGAACTGTGCACCCAGATTTAGTGGATTTTAAGTTACTTGGGATTTTTTTTTTAAATGTGAAAATAATTTGAACACTTATTATCTGACTTCTTAAAATTTATGTTTCAGATTCAGGACCAGAGTTAATGCTCGTTAATCCCTATCCATCTTGTAACATGCTCAATGCTGCAGCAATGGATGAAGGTACTATCGTTTAAAACGTTTAACAGGATATAGCTTTAGTTTGTGGTAGTACTAAATTATTTTTGTGAATAAATAAAATCATAAATGTATCAAGTTACCTTAAAGTAATTATTTAAAATGTTTCTTAATATATTTAAGTTGATTGAAATATTTGACAATAAAGTGCATTTATTTTAATTTTAATTGCGTTGATGGAACATTTGTATGCAAGTCAGTTTTCAAAAAGAGAATTGCAGATTTTATCAGCAGCAATAAATGTGATATTGGGAACCATATACTGCTGAGTAATATAAGGAAAATATACAGTTGAATATTTGTTGTAAGTAATAATGTCCTTAATCTTAGTTTCCCAGTTAGAAAATATTCATCTCAATTTATGTTCTTTAACATAATTGTATGTTAAATTCACAATATTCAAATCTTCTATACAATTTTTAAACTGGCATCCACAACATTGTAATCCGACATTTAAGTCTTGTATTGATATTTATGGCAATAGACTACATAGCTCATTCATAACTTAAATCGTTTTAACAGTTCTATTAACATAATATAACTTGATTAACAAATATCTCATTCATGTAGAAGAGTAATGTTGCTTAAATTTGTTTTATTAACATAGACCCTGATAAAATTCTACTGTATGTAGGAAAGTAAGTTTCTTCAGCAGGAACTCTTCAAAAAGCAGCTAATGAAAATACACCAAAATGTACTCCAATTTATAAATCAAAGAAAGTGTTTAATGAAGAAACATCATTACTCCAAACTTCGGATCTCACCCTGGACCATTCCAAGCTACCCACAATTCTACATAGTTCCTTATTTATTGTGAGTCAGCTGACTATTACATCACTCTATTTGGTTCTCTGTTTTACTGGGTCAACTGACCCTTACGTCTTGTCCCCGTTGGTCCCACTACATCCAATACAAAGTTGTCACTGGTTACATTCTAACAAGGTATAATGGAAAATCATTGTATACATTGACCTTTCCCTACCCACATCAAACAAAACAGAAAATGTTTGCATGAATGGCAGTTGTGTGTAATATAAACAATTAGAATATGGGATAAAAATCTATAACATCAGAACTTTGGTCATTTTGAGCATCATTCACGTTTTAATAAGATTAAGTCACCGTGATGTGTGTACATAGAAGTGTGTTTTCCCGCAGTCCCACCCACTGATTCATCATCTTGGGTATGCTGAGAGTCTAGGATATACAAAATTGTACCAAAAATCTCATTTAATTGAATTGCAATTTTCTAGTCCCTCATTTGAAATCAGAAAATACATAATATTATTGTTTTGTTTTTGTTGCAGAACAAATTGTTGTTGCCCATGTACCTGCTTTGCTCCCCTCAGCAGATGATAAGAAGAGAAAAGTTAAATATCCTGTAACTAAAGGGGAGATTAGAAGACGTATTATCCCTCCTGAAAAAATGTCTAAAACAGTCATCAAAAGCTACCTGAGACTAAGGAGGGATAACCGCTTTGACATTCGCCAGCTTCTAGATCTGCCTGTAACTGGTTATGACCGGACTCTGCATACGTCATTTACCCGACTATGCGAAGGAGAGGCAAAAACACTGACTGAAAATTTTCATCAGCTGAACCTTGGTTACTTTCCTGTCGATGAATGTGCCAGCACGATAGCAGAGCACGCTGCAGCTTCAGAAATATATGCAGCAAGGCAAGTGGCTAATCTCTATTTAATTGAGAGCAACTCAAGGTAATTAGCTAATGTGAGTTCAATGTTGGACCCATCACAAGAAGACCTGAGTATGAATCCCAAGCTTGGCTGACTTTTTTATTCACTTAGGAGGTGAGTTTTATCAGATATAGCTAATTCCCTAGTAGGAAAGTAGAGAGAGAAAATTGTTTATGGTAGGTGAAGAAGGAGAAGTCTTTTGTTTCCCCTTCTTCCATTCAGGCAAAATGCTCAAATGTTTGGTGGCGAGGAGATGTCTAAATCCTGGATCAACTTGCCCCACCAGTCAAAGCAATTACTTAAATCTTGTTTGGGAGCATCTTAATAATGATTAAAAACAGATGATTAAATGCTACAATGGCTGACATTTACTCATGCAGAATTATTTTTGAATCTTATTCGCTTTGAAAAGCAATCACAACAATTCAATATTACTAATCCAGTAGGTAAAAGAAACTCAACTATGGAATTTACCAGCATGAACAGCCAGTTATTAACTAGTAATCTATATGGCTAATTTTATAAACCCAATAGAACGTCATGGTGGAGTGAGTTTGTGGTTTGCAAATGAATGCTCCTGGCAGATGAGGCTCTAAATTGCAATTACACATAACATCTACTGACACCTCTTGTAAGTTGAGACAGCTTGATAATGCTTGTTTAAAAAACACAGTGGTGAATTTTATCTGGAAGATGCTAGAAAGGATAGAGTCCTTTCAAGCTATTCAGTTATCTATTTGCTTGCTAGTGTTTTTGTTTTAAAGTGAATTTCATAATTCATATAGTACAAGTTAAGATGATTTGAATGCAAGAAATATTGATGCGTTAATGTGTTAAATTTACAATTTTCAGAAGAGAGAATGTTATCAATATACTTCATACAAAATAGATTGGAACACGGATGATATATTGAGGTATCTAATTCGCCTTCCTTTCTATCCTTTCAAATGGTAGATGTAATGTAGGCAACCATGTTATCAATTTCAATTGATTTCATGTGAATCATTTTTTAACTATATTGAAGTTACTGGTTATCATTTGTTACTTTAGGTATAATTTATTATACATATCAGGTACTATTCTTTGTATTGTCAACCTGTTTTCATGTCAACTTGGTTCAGTGCAAACTTAGGCCTGAACTTCTTGATTGGATAGTCTTCACAGTCGTGGTCCTAGGGTATCATGAAAACAAATAGCAACTTCCATTCTTGAGATTTCCCCATGTAAAGTCCATCAAACATGCAGCAAGAAAAAGCTTATGCTTTAACTTGGCCTGCATAATTCCTCCCAGCAAGTTGGTAACTTGGATGTGTCAAACATGAAATAATTTGTCCAATATTTGTATTGGTTTCCTCATCTGTAATGATTTAGAGGAGTTGGAAACCAAATCTTTTAGAGAAATCACATTCCTCCTTAATTTCTTATAATTTAGTAAACATTTTGTCAGATAGTTTGTCTGAAGGAGAAATAGCAGCTACTCAGTGATGGGATTTGTCTAAAGATGGTCTGAATGGTAGCTTTTGTTTGGGCCTTTACAGGAGTGACCAGCATTACAGTACCACAGAGAATATCTGACAAACTTGTAACTGGCTCATATCATACAATTTGCAGTCCTGCCCTCACAATTTTTAAGGATGGCTGGTGTGGGAAGTTGAAAAATTCATACTGATGCAAATGGGGTGTTATTCTAAGGTAGAGGTGAGTGGAGAGATTTTACCCTTGATTTAGTTATCTATCTTTATCGAATGCTGATAGTGGGCACCCAAAACACACAAAGTACTACTTCTCATACATTGATATGAAATTTTGATGACTTACAGAATGTAAGAATTTTACTGAATAAAGGGAATACAAAAAGGTCAGACCTGGAACTGCTCCTGTTGAAAAGTCCAGCCATCAGATCTTTAGTACTTTTTTTAAGTAGATGTTTACATGTTGGAATTACTTTAACAAAGATTTGGATTCAATCAAACTTCTTTATAAACCAATTACATATTTATCACCAAAAACATTTCATCATTGAGGTAGTTTCTACCCATCATAGGTACGTCACAGTTCTGTTACTAAATTCAAATGCAAAGTAAAATGTGCGTTTGAGTGCATTTTTCATAAGTTTCAATGTGTAAGCATTGTTCCAGGTCTGTATGTTACCACTCTGTCACATTTAGGGGATATTTTAAATGATCTATCAGTCCTCATCATCCAAAATTATTTGCATAAGGCAATCTTCGTCAAAGGTTTTTACTGTTCTTATTATTTTGGAATTTTAAACTGTTCAACATGTTACTTATCCTACGGTGGTGGCGCAGTGGTACTTTCACTGGACTAATAATGCAGAGATCCCAGGTAATTCTTTGGGAATCTGTGTTTGAATCCCACCATGGCAAATGGTGAAATTTTAGTTCAATAATAATCTGGAGTTAAAAGTCTAATGATGACTGTGAAGATGTTGTCAATTGTTGTAAAAACCCATGTGGTTCACTAACGTCCCTTGGGGAAGGAAAATCTGCCATCCTTGCCTGGTCTAGCCTACATGTGACTCCAGACCCAAAATGATATGGTTGATTCCTAAATGCCCTCTAAAATGACCTAGCAGGGCAATCAGGGATGGGCAATAAATACTGGCCCAGCCTGTGATACCCACATCCCACGAATGAATAAAACAAACTAAATATCATATAATTCTAAATTTGTTTTATTAAGGTTTATTAAGATTTTATTAAGGTACTGTTACATTGTTGGCCCTTCACATGTATTTCATACTTGGATACTGTGCGAGAGCAGATATTCTATGTAGAGCTTTCTTTTGTGACATTATGGTTTACCCTAGGAACATTACAAACAGTAAATTAGAACATCAGTGCTTTATGAAGTTTTGTTCTACATATAAAGCGACATTATGAAGTTTTGTTCTATTATATATAATGTTGCTTTATATATAATAGAACAAAACTTCATAATGTCTGCATGTGCCTTGTACCTAACCAACAAGTGAAAAAGAACAACTGGAAGACAAATATTTGACAACATTGATTGTCATAAGATTGGACATTTCAAGCGATTTTTTTTTTTAAATTTTAATTGATTATTGTCACATGTATTAGTATACAGTGAAAAGTATTGTTTACTGCACTTCTGCAGACCATGCATACCATACGTAGAGAAGGAAAGGAGTGCAGAATGTAATGTTACAGTCATGGCTAGCGTGTAGAGAAAGATCAACTTAATATGACAGGTCCATTCAAAAGTCTGATGGCACCAGGGAAGAAGCTGTCCTTGAGTCGGTTGATACGTATCTTCAGATTTCTGTATCTTTTTCCTGATAGAAGAAGGTGGAAGAGAGTATGTCCAGGGTGCGTGGGATCTCTGATTATGCTGGCTGCTTTTCCGAAGTGGCAGGAAGTGTAGACTGAGTTAGTGGATGGGAGACTGGTTTGCATGAAAGATTGGGCTTCGTTCACAACCCTTTGTAGTTTTTTGTCGTCTTGGACAGAGCAGAATCCATGCCAAGTGTGATACAACCAGAAAAGAATGCTTTCTGTTGTGCATCTGTGAAGGTTGGTGAGAGTCATAGCGGACATGCCAAATTTCCTTAGACTCCTGAGAAAGTAGAGGCATTGGTGGACTGTCTTAACTATAGCATCAGCATGAGGGACAAGGACAGGTTTTGGTGATCTGGACAGCTAGAAACTTGAAGCTTTCGACCCATGTCCGCTTCCTCCCCATTGATGTAAACAGGGCCTAAACCCCTATAACTTGCACTGTTAGTGATCACTATAAAATGGATACTCATTTTCTTTACATTTCTCAGTATTTCTTAATCGGCATGAGTAGGATTAATGCATTATCTGGGTGGAGGGTTATTATCAACTTTTTGTCATGTATATGTGATGAGGAAGTTGTTTCTGATTCTCCATATAATTATACTACTCAATTATACAATTTATGCTAGCTTCCTGATCCTGTTTTTACCCCATCTTGATAGTATATGGTATTGTAAAATTGAGAACTAAAGCCAGAACTATAATAGAGTATCTATCCATGGTTCCAGTTTCTGGAACAAAGGGTTATCTTAAAAGTAAGGCATCATTAGAATTAATTTGTAATGACATGAAACTGGTTGGATGTTTCAACAGAAAAATAAAATCCTGCCATAACTCTGAAATAAAAACAGAAAATGCTGCAAGTGCTCAGGTCTGATCGCATAGTAAAGAGGAACGGAGTTAACATTTTGAGTCTGTGATCTTTGAAAGATCATGGCCCTGAAACATTAACCTAGATGTGTCAGTGTGTGGCTAGGAAGTTAGTCTATGAAAAAACGTTTCAGACAAAGCACATCACAGAAGTTTTATTATTTATGGGGCCCCATCTCATCTTCATTTCTGCCCCCATGATACGACATTACTCCTGAACCCACACAACCTCGCCCTACAGAACGCAAAGGTGCAAGCCACAAAAATACACAATTAATCAATGCTTTAATGCTTTTTAACTTGAAAAATCATGCCGATATGAAAGTTGCTGGATTGAAATCCAAGCTTACCTCTTGTCAAAATGGCAGTAAAGATGGTTAGTATTATGATGTGTGTCTTAACAATGAAGTTGTGACTCTGGATTTCAAAAAAACACTCCCTCTATTCTGCTCATTTCCCTCCTCAAACTCCCAAACATGCACACTCTCCCAACAAGTCTGCAACCCTGATTCAGCCCCCTGTCCAATACACTCCTCCCCTGTTTCCACACTTTCACTCTTCCTCACTGTCCCATCATAGTCTCGCTAATCTTGCTTGCCTTGCCAGGAGTCTTCAAGGCAGTTTCCTACCTTCCCGTCATCTCCTTCAGTGTCTTGTTGCTGGCTTGCCTGCCCTCCTCAGCCCTGGCTGGGTCGAGCCCTCCCTTACATGCTCCCCTTGCTGCTTGATGGTTGCTGACCAGGTGGCTCACCATGGCTTGAGGCTTTCACCAGTGCCTTACGTTTTGCTGTTTCTGGTTGACCTGTCCTCAGTCCTGGATCGATTGAACAAACTGCTGGCTGCATCTTTTTTCGCAAAAGTTAAATACAGGATCTGCTGTCTGCCTCCCTCCCTCCTTTCCTAGTCACCTCTCGTTCCTTGCACGTACGTCTCAATGTTGGATCAGTCTGTTTTAGAAACACAGAAGATAGGAGGATGCCATTTAGCTCTTCGAAACCTGCTCCACCATTTATCACAATCATGGCTGATCATCCAACTCAATAGCCTAATCTTGCTTTCTCCCAATAATCTTTGATCCCATTCCCCTGCCCTAAGGGGACTCAACCACTCAGAGTTTGATGTCACTCTGCATTACCTGCTAATGCAGTGTTATCAGGCTCTGGTGCCCACAAACACTGAAGCGGGGTTCCTCCATTGGCGCAGTGCTAATGCACTGTGTGTTTCACCTAGAGACACTTAGAATGAAACCGGGTGTGAGATTATCATGAAGAAAGGCTCAAAAACTTGGGACTTTTTTTTAAAAGTGTGGATCATAGAATGCAAAAGATTTAATAAATGTTATTAAAATCTGAAATCTTTTCTCGGGATAAAATTTTTTGCTGAAGGACAAATTGGTAGGAATTGTTTCTAGCGAAACAAAATTAGATTATTAAGAACAGGACATAAACTGCTTTCTTACTGTTGACTATTGTGGCAGGGACTACAGCATAAATTAAAACAATAGTTATTTATAAAGGGAGAAAATTAAAGAATATAGGAAATGGGATTAGAGTAGATGGGTCCATCTACTCTAATAGTTGGAAAGTGAGCACTGGTAGGCCACATGATTTTTAATTACAGTTCTGTCACTTACCTGTGGAATAGCTAGCTAGATATTAAATACTGAACCATACCCTCCTGGATAAGAAGGTGACCTCTATTGGTGGAAAGGTATTACATGAATCTTCCTTCCACTGGTATGTAGACACCTGAAGATTAGATTGAGAGCTATCACCCTTTTAAGTTGCTCACAGGAGGAGCTGATCTTTGGCGAGGGGTAACTAAAATCCACTATGCAAATAAAATTATATGCAAAGAAAAAACATTTTCATGCAGCAACTGATTATGGTCTGGAATGCTAGGCACTGCTTGTTGAGTGTGGTGTAGGTAACTTCAATCGAAGCTTTCAAAAGGAAGTCAGACTGTTAAGTGAAAAGGTATGCAAGTTTACGAGACAGGAGAATAGTACAAAGTGAATTGCTTATTCAGAGAGCTGGTGCACTCACGATGGGTTAAATGACTTCCTTCTGTAATTTTGTTCTGCAGATGTGAACGATAACACCAACACAGATTGGTTGGGCCAAACATCCTGCTTCCATGTTGCAATTTCTGTGTTCTGTTTACAACCATTTCCCACTACCACACCAGCCTTGCTGTTAACCTGAATGATACCATGGATATAATGCTAAATTAGGGGTAATTTTATGACCCAGCTGGACCGAGATTTTGATTCATGAATCTCACTTCTCAAGGGGACTTTTTTATTTGTAGGACCTTCTAAGTTCTTATTTAAAAGAAAAAAGGGGGCTTAGAGGGTCAGATCAGTTGGCCTAGGACTTCAGTGAGGCATAGTGACCCCAGAGCCTGTTCTCAGGACACTTGCGTGACATTGTGGTGGTTGGCTGCCTTCAACGTTTCACAAGCCTGGAAAAGGTTAATGATTTGGCTGAAAGACTGAGCTGTGTTTCTTCTCCCTCAGTTGTACTGTTAATGCTTCTGAAGTTTTCTCTGTGGAGCCATTCCGAAGCAAAACGTATCTCCCAGCTGGTTCAGCAGGCAGGTAGTTTGCTATCAGTATTCGCCAGTGCCAGTCTGAAATTAGGTACCAGGGCACATGGGAAAGTAACCTTTGAATAATCTTCCAGTCTTCCCTCTAGAGTTATTGGAAAACACTTTGCTTCTATAATTTCTTCACAGTGCTGTTGCTGATTGGAGAATCATAAGAATGAGTGACTGTCCCAACTATTTCAGAGTAAATGAAATATGTACGTGCTGGAAATGAAATAGGCAGTTTTGGACATGTACTGCATTTATGTCTGAAACTAAAAGAGGAGACATTGGTTAATATTTCAGTTGGGATGCTTTCTCTGATTTGTTTCAAAAGCACCAGCATTGACGTGGTGGGCAAGCACACTGGACCTCATCTCTATGTCCTACAAATAAAAAAAGTCCTCTTGAGAATTGGGATTAATGATTCTAAATCTCAGTCCAGCTCTGCATGGATACTGAGTCATAAAATTACCCCTAATTTAGCATTATATCCATGGTATCATTCAGGTTAACAGTAAGGCTGTTGTGGTAGTGGGAAATGGTTGTAAACAGAACAACATAGAAATTGTAACATGGAAGCAGGATGTTTAGCCCAACCAATCTGTGTTGGTGTTGTCGTCCACGCCAGCAAAACAACATTACAGAATAGTATTTGCAGAAGGAGACCATTTGGCTCACCATGTCTGCACCTGCTCTCTAAATAAGCAATTTATCTTGTACTATTCTCCTGCCTTTGCCCTGTAACCCTGCATACCTTTTCACTTAACAGTCTGATTTCCTTTTGAATGTTTTGATTGAAGCTACTACACAACATTGATTCCAGACCTGCGTAAAAATATTTTTTCTCGTATCTTTTTTGCTTTATTTGCGAATTATTTTAAATCTGTGTCCTCTCGCTCTCGATCCTTTCACGAATGGGAACAGATTTTCCTATCTACTTTGCCCAGACCCTCAGGATCTTGAGTACCCCCATCAAATCATCTTTGTTTTGTTTTTCCAAGGAAAGCAGCCACAACTTCCTCCAATCTATATTCATAACTTAAATTCCTTATCCTTGGAACCATTCTCATGAACCTTTTCTGCATTCTCTTCCATGCCTTCACATCCTTTATGGGATGCAATGCTTACTGTCTTATACAAGTTTAATATAACATCCTTGCTCTTGTACTCTATGGCTGTATTAATACGGCCTAGGATACTTTATGCTTTATTAACTCCTATCCCAACCTGTCCAGCCATCTTGAATGATTTTCACATATGCACACTCGGATCCATCTGCTCCTGCGCTCCCTTTAGAATTGTACCCTTTCTTAACATGTTGTTCCTGCCAACATGAATCACTTCACATTTCTCTGCATTGAACTTCATCTGCCACCTGTACGCCATTCCACCGACTTATTGATGTCCTTTTATAGTTCTATACTATCTTCCTTACAGTTCACAACATTTTCGAGTTTAATATCATCTGCAAAGTACGAAACTGTGCTCTGAACACCAATGTCTAATGCATTAATATATGTATTGGGAAAAGCACGGGTCTTAACATTGACCCCTGTGGAATACATTTTCCTCCTGCCTGAAAAACAGCCATTTCCTGTTAGCAGTCCTAACCCCATCCCATTTGTAGTGGGACTTAACATCTCCTGTCTCAGAGGAGTATGTTATTGTGGTAGATCAAGAGAATTGAAGTAGAAAGGCTTTGTGAGATGGCATGGTTCAGCGTGAGGCCATAAAATGAAATGTGTTTATACAGAGGAAGACTTTGAGAAAGAACAGAAGGGGTGTTAAATTGAGAGAGAGAGGATGCAAGTTAAGATGGAAATTGAAATCTTGAACAATGAAGAGTTATTCTGCATCAGCTGATGGAGGAAACTTGAGCTGACTTTTGGAGAGTGTTAGGGAATAAATATTTTAAAGCACAAATGATATCAGGAGCAAATGAAACCAAACGGGGCAGTTGAGATGAGAAGAGGCATGACCTACTTGTAAATAGAGGACAAGTAGATTTAAGTAGAGGGAGTCCTGAGTTAAATTCTGAGAGATGAATATGTGATGAAGTTAACTTGTAGTCCTCTTGCATCAACAATCTAACATGGAGGTTCAGAGATGATTTGGAAAGGAAATAAATCCAAGAGGTTTTTCAGGATTGGACACTGACCAGAAGAAAGTTAGTGGAGGTGTTCACAATTTGGTGCAGTAAATTGACAGCACCAGGGACCCTAGGTTTAATTCACGACTTGGGTCACTGTCTGTGCAGAGTCTGCATGTTCTCCTCCTGCCTGCGTGGGTTTCCTCTGGGTACTCCAGTTTCCCACCAATTTACAAAAGATGTGCTAGTTAGGTGCATTGGTTATGATTTATTCTCTCTGTGTACCCAAACAGACGCTGGAATGTTGTGACTAGGGGATTTTCACAGTAACTTCATTGCAGTGTTAATGTAAGCCTACTTGTGACACTAATAAATACATTTGGAAACTTGCCAATAATCTGAGGATAATTGGCACAGTAACTGGAGAGGAAAGTGAGGTTTTCTTTTACTTGAAAGGGCGGAAACAGATTCAGTGAGGGTTAATCTCACAAAAATTCAGTGGTAACTTTCAAAAAGAAATGTAATATATAATTAAAAAGCGAATGTCTCCAGGGCTCTGGGGAAAGAGCAGAGGAGTGGAACTACTTGGATAGCTTCTTATACGAGCTGACACCGGCACAATGGGATGAATGTCCTCCTTGCCTCATGGCTCACTAAAACAAGGCACATATTTCATTCTCCTATACTGACATTCATACAAAGGTTTATCAGAAAAATACCTTATTTTCATCTGTTATTTTCACCTCAGTTTGTTTCTTGGTTTGATTACACACAAGTACTCACTAAACTTTTCACAGGATTTGATTTGGTGAAACTGCCAGTATTTCTTGGTTTATTGTTCACTCACTTCCTCTTCCCTTCTCTATTTAAGAAATTTCTTATAGATTTAGTGACTTTTAGATGACAAATGATAACTAACAAATACATTTTTCTAAGTATCATAAAAATTGCACTCAGAAGTCCAAATTATCAACAAATAAAATTCATGACTTCAGTCTTTTTCAGTGGGTTCTGGTTTGTCTTCTTGAAATAAAAATTAACATTAAATCTGCTTTTGTCATGTGGAGCTGGACTTTTATCATTAGTTTTGTATTAATTTTTTTAATGTCAGGTAAATTACTATTTTAGTTGAAACATTTAAAGGATATTATTTTCATTTGAACAGTGGTTCCAGGTGTCTGTAATCTGACTTTTATTTTACAGAAGTGTATATAAAGGAGTAATGGAGAAAGATCCTATGAAGTTTTCATGCTGGCTTACCTAATTCTTTTATTTTCTCCAGAAAGGTGATTGAAGATCTTGACACAATCATGGATAGTTTTATGTGGCAGGAACATCCCTATAATTTAATCACACATGGATTTGGTCCTCAGAACATCAAGGTAGTTTTGGACTTAGTAAAATTACTTCTGCGGGAATCACTACGAAAAACCTCATCCTGATGTAAACAAATTTTATCATTGGAATTTGTAGGGTTTTTTTTTAATCAGACATGTAATAGTGGAAATCATTGTTTTTAGTTTGTTTACTGTATTCAATTTATGTGTAACTAGCTTTATAAGAATATTTACAGAAATGTTGTTTTATAATGTGACCAATATACAGTAGCCCCTCTCTAACACTGTTGGTGGGACCTTTATGTACAAATTGGACAATAGTTGGGGAAATAGAAAGCATCTTATGAGTTTTGAATTAGAGGATTAGGAAAGATTGTGTATATATTAAAGTTGTAGTGAGTGGCTACTGTACTTCAAAATAAAACGTACATTTTAAGAAAATGATAGTGTTGTAAAATGTGCAATGTTTACATGATTCAAATGAGTTACATGCTGTTAAACAACTTGAAAAGAAAATATATACGCATTTATCATTTTGAATTTTTGTTTTTGCTAAAAGTGATTTATTGCAAAGCTAACAAAAAGCACCTCTGACAGCAATAGCATGTCCCACCCAAGATTGTGAAGTTAATTTCCATTCATTGCCATGTGTTAGCACCGAAAATATTGAAATACACAAGACAGAAAACTGGAGAATACCTCTTTAATTCATGAGCATTCAGATTGTATTCTGTTTCTTCATAACTTGTTAATGAAAATCAGTGTATGAATGGGTGTCTCCTCCTCACCTGGATGCCCAAATCATCTCCACATTTATCCCTTACTGAGATGGCTTTGGGGTCACAGCTTCTTCCTTGAATGGAGGTCCAGACAGTCCTTATACAAGCTCCCTCCCTCTTTTTCTTTCCCCATACATTGATGGACTTTTATCATTTTCTTGTTTATTCATGTTTTCTTGTCCCAAGCTGGAACATTTTATTACCTTTGTTTCCAATTTTCACTTTTCCCTTGCCTTTACGTGACCCATCTGGCGATATCTCAATTTCTCGAACAGCCTATTGACCAATATTCCCTACAAGTTCAGTAACTTCCACAGCTACTTTGAATACAGTTGTCTGCACCCCACTTCCTGAATGGACATTATTCATTCACCTGATTTTTCCATCATGTGGAGGTCTTGTGGCACAAAGGTAGAATACCTATTTCTAGGCAAGTGACTCCAAGTTCCAAGTCCTACTTCAGAACTTGAAGGCCACGAAGGTGCATACAAAATATTGTAAATCCTTTCAACACATTCTGATGGCAGGTGGTAAATGGTGGGAGTTTCCTGGTCAGCCATACTGCAAAAGGCAATGGCTACTTCGCACTCTATAAGGCACAAGTTAGGAATGTGATGGAATACTCGTCATTTGACTGGATAGGTGCAGCTCCAACAACACTGAAGAAGCTTGACACCATACAAGACAAAGTAGCTGGCTTGATTGGCACAACATCCACAAACATCCACTCCCCGCAACACCAATGCTCAGTAGCAGCAGTGAGTAATAGCTACAAAATGCACTGCAGCAATTTACCAAAGGTCCTTAGACATACCTTCTAAATCATCAACCACTTCCATCTAGAAGGACAAGGGCAGCAGATACATGGGAACACCACCACCTGCAAGTTCCCCTTCAATCCACTCACCAGCCTGACTTGGAAATATATCGTCGTTCCTTCGCAGTCACTGGGCCAAAATCCAGCTTCTGTAATGGCATTGTGGATCAATCCACAGCTGCGTTTCAAGAAGGCAGCTTATCACCAGAGCAATTAGGGATGGACAATAAATGAAATTCATTGTTGACAATGCCCTCTTAGGGTATAGTACTCTGAAGGAGGGGGTGTTGCTCCATCTCTGTCATCTCTGTTCTTATTACTTTCCATACCAGTTCTTCCAATTGTTATGGTTCGGGTCAGAAACTTCAAAGGGTTTTACGAAGCCTTCCTAAATCATAAGTTTTGCATATTGAACTTGACTAGGATAAGCTTGTTATGTTCTACTTCAGTGTGATTCAAAAGACCCACTAGGAAGCTTTAATCAAAAATTTATTTAAGAATATAGTCAACATTTATAGTAAGAAAATTAACAAGAACTTTTATCAATTACAAGCAAGAAACAAAACAACCACTATAATATATAACCCTTAACAAAGACATCGAATGTATTCCAATCAAACCAAAACCTTTGCCAAAGACAAAGTCCTTCAAATAGGTTCAATATAGCAAAGTCTACCGTTCACGTGATAATGGAAATTGAGTCCTTTGGTTGAAGTCTGCAGTTCTCTAGATTCACTCCAAACAGTTTGAAGACAAGACAACCTAGATCCAGCCCCAACAACAGCAGATTTTCACCCTTCAGGAACACAATTTTTCAGCTGATTAACAGAATTTTCAGAACAACAGGAAGAGAGTAAAAACACTTTTTTTAGCTTTCTGTCTCCTAAAACTCAAACCTGCAGCTCCAAACTGAAAATGAAAGAAAATAACTTTTCAAAAACACATGATCATCCTCCTAACAATGCAGGATCATAAAACTAATCCCAGAGTAAACACAAACACCCTCATTTAAACTGCTGAAGTAGCAATAAAAGGACTCATCATAGTCAAGCTGGCAACAATGATGTCACTGAAGCTGTGAGCTGAGAAATCATGTTTTAAAAAAAACTTTCTTAAAGGTACACTAATGTCATACAATATGTTGTCCTTTTCCTGCAACCAAAGATTCCTCCTATGGTTACAGGTCTCTTAGAATGCCAGTTTCATTACTCACTTTTGCTCTCATCCTTTTCCCTTCCTCCCAGTATCAAGGTAGGATTTCCCTTTCTTCCCCTTTCACATGACCAATCTCCACATTGAACCGATCAACCTCTACCATTTCTGTCACCTCCAATGTGATGCCACCATCAAACCATCTTCCATTCCCTTTCAACATTCCAGAGGGACTGTTCGCTCTAATTTGTGCTCCATTTTTCACTCATTCCTTTCAAATGGCACCTTCCCAAACAAGCTCAGGATGTCTAATGCCCCATCATTCCTTCCAGTGAGTCATCTTGTACTTGCTGCTCACAGTGCTGTCCTTACACAGGAGAGGCCAGATACTAATTAGGTGACTGCTGTGTGGGACATAAACCTGATCCTGTCTTTCCAGCAGCCTGTTATTTTAATTCCCAGCCCTATTCTCATTCTGACCACTTTTATCCTAGGCCTCCTCCACTAACGTATTAAAGCCTAACAAAAATTTGGAAGAGTACCTCCTCTTTGAGCTAAGCACTTTACAGCCTTCTGGATTCAACATTGAATTAAATTTCATGTCATCTCTTCTGAGCCCAACTATCAGTAACGATTCAGCTATTTCCATTTACACACATTTTGTTTCTCCAACAGATGGTGCCTGACTTGCTGAGTATTTCTCTAGCATTTCCTGTTTTACATATTAATAGGGGTCCATTTAGAAACATTAAAATTTGATTCTCATCAATTAAGATTGGCAAAACTAGTCTAAGAGACATGTAATTTGTGAATAATGCTGAAAAAAGAGACATGCTATCGAAGCTTTAGTCTGGCATTCATCAGGACAGAATCAGAAGAATGCCAAATATAAAGGGAAGAGCAATTTATACTGATGAGGAGAAAGTGCTGATTGGTAATTGAGTGGACTCAGATTGATTGAGACCTCATGCAGGGACGTTGTTTGTTCCCTTTACATTTGGACTAATAATTCTTTCTGTATGCAATGACAATTTGCATCAAGAATATTGGAATGTGTGGAAAACCAGCAACAAATTAATTATCCACTATCTACACAACAGTTCTTTCAAAAGCTGCATATATAACTGAAAGTGAGGGAACAACTCATTGAAAAATAAGTAGCTTTCACAAGTTCAAACTTAAAGTATCCGAGCCATTAGATACAAGAAGAGTTGAGTAAAGGAGGAACAGTTACAAAAACCAGAATTTTCTCATTCTGAACTTGATTGGGACTATTGTCAGGTATGTGGAGGAGAGAAGATCTTGGAAGATTCACAGATCTTACTTCCCAACAAAGCATGTCTACCTCTAGTTGGCTATTTCAGCATGTCAAATAGCTGAAACCATCCAAAGGAAATTCTAACATGCACTTCTGGTACACAAAAACACGTAGGGAAAATGATTCGTCATTGACAATGACAATCACCATTGTCCTCATCTTTAATGCTACGTGGAACTTTCCAACACTCAGTGCAGATATCTGAAGAGTTAGCTATTTTTCATTGAAACTGCTTTTTTAAGTAAGCATAGCACTGACTCAGCATTCACCATTATGGATATTAGAAATAACCAGCAGCAGACCACCTTTGGTACCTGACGGGTAAGTGAATCTTGAATCTCAGTTCATTAGAGCAGAACTCCCTGCAACTCAATTACACTGGTTTCTGTGTTGTCCGCTCTATTAGAAATTTATGCTCCACTTTCTTTAGCTCATTTACCTGTCTCTGAACATTAAAAATTGATGTAAAAGGAGCACAAATTCAATACCATTGATAGGTATAATAACAAATACACAGCTTTCTTGCCAGGACACCTCACACAGAGCCTATGGCTTCTTCCAAGGGCATGCTCATTGTTATGGACAGGAGAGGATTTAAATTAAAACAGCCCTGATTTCTCTTTTCACCATTGACCATAAACAGAAGGGAGTGTTTTTGATTTTTGATTTCCCCTTTTATAAGTGGTGATGTATTTTTCCCAACCCCTCAGTTTCGGATTGATCCAATCTTCCATTAATAACCCCACAACAGACTTGAGATAAGGTAAAATCAGTGGGTTGGTATATTTTACATGCAGTCAAAACATGGAAAGTGGGTGTCCATATGTACATCCATGTGTATGGTACATTCACACAATAAAAGAGGGATAAGAAAAAGAAAGTATAGGGCAAAGACCACAGACAAAATCAGAATAATTGTTTCACACAATTCCAGGGTCCAAAGTTGAAAGTCCAATGGTAAATTCCTTCAGAGGGGCTAACTGGCTGAGCTGATATGGGGTAATCCACTCTACCAGTAGCGTCAACTTCCAGAATGGGAGAAGCATGTAGAAATTAATCAGCCTTGCAGTTAACACTGGTACAGAAGTTCAGATGTTTCAGTGTAGATGAGGACCAAGCAATTTAAACCTGGACACAGCTGGAGTTATGCTTTTTTTTGATGGAACATGGCAGTCAGAAGCAGGCTGCTAGCGTGAAGTGCTGTTTGTATATATCCGGAAAGCTGTATGATTAAAACAATTCACACAGCTCAAAGTCTCAGTCATTTGACAGAATGGTTTTGGCCATTCAGCCAATGAGGTCTCTTGTTAAAACCCATCGACTTTTGAGCAGGTAAATGTGGAACCACAAATTTGAAGGTGGATTATCAAATTTGAAGTTTACATGATATAGAATGCTTGGTATCTGTGGAGGTGGGTGGCATTAGTGTTGTGAATGAGTCCTTTGCATTGGCACAAAAGAAGGGAGGTTAATGTTGTCAGGGAGGCATGTAGAAAAATTGGATGGAGTGAAAATATTTTAAAGCGACCAAGTATGTGGGACCATTCAAAGTTAACGGGCAGGATTTTACGGCCTTGTTCAAGTGAGACCGAAAATTCCTGTCTGAGGTCAATGGACATTTTCTGCCCATTGCCTGCTCCAATTCTATGGCAGGCAAATCACCTGTCTGAATGAGATGCATTTTAGGTTGCTGATAGAAGCTTTGGTGACAATAATAGAAGTTCTCACCATAATTTTCAATTCTCCTTGGACATAAAGTGATGCCAGAAGACGGCAAGATTCCAAATATTACATCCATGTTCAAATAAGAGAGGGATAAATCTCCGAGTTAGTCAATGTTGCTTCAGTAATGGGAAAACTTCTAAAAATTGTCAGAGACAAAATTACTTCTTTCTTGGATGATACATGATAGCTGGTATGGATAAAAACAAAATACTGTGAATACCTATCTTTGGCAGCATCTGTGGACAGTGAATTAGCTGTAATTATGTTACCCCATTTTGCACTGGTGTGACTTATTGAGGCAAATATTGCAGTGTCCAGATAATTGGTGACTGGGCATCCAACGGAAGATGGACTGTGGAAGTCCTGACATGTGGGAACTGGACTGGAAATTTAAACCTCCTAAGGCAATCCTCCTGTTTTCTGGGACTCTTGTGCAAATGTCTCTGAGCTTGGGTGACAGACCTCTGACATTTCCACAGTACTTACTACAATAGTTATCCAGGAAATGTTGGTCAAATTAAAATTTAGCAACTCAGTAATTCCACAACTGACCAATCATCATCCACTGCAACCACCCCCTCTGATCAGCTAACAGTCCTCAAGTGGAACCAACTGGGGGACCTTCACAGTCCCCAACCCAACTAGCCACTCATCCACCTGTCCAACTCACCCACTCTCTCCTACCTACCAACTCATCCATTCATTCACATTTAAATACTAGACATTTAAATATACCGTGCAGCAGTGTGTGTCATAAAAAGGGGCCACGTCCTGTCTTCTCAAATTCTGCTCCAATAGAGATGCTTGAAAGATGGGTATGCTGTATATTTCTTTAATGGCCATGATGGGAAGAGTCCAGATGGAAGATGCAGCAGAATCCTTGATTGCAGTGACAATCCACTCAGCGACAAGTCATTGCTGGGAAGATTCGGGCCAATGTTTATTGAACTATATGAGCATAGAGAATCAGCATGTACTGAAGTTTTGAAATCCAAATGTCAAATTTGCATGTGTTCATTTTTTTACACTAGCTGTGACCATCTTTGAATTTTGGTCCCATGCTTGTCATAATGCCAGCCTCAGCATTCATACTGATGGTTCTGCAATCAGATGCTCGTGGTGACTGCAAACTAATTGCTAGGTCTCAGTTCAATCAACCATTGCTTCACCATATCACCTCTTGGAGATGGTCATGCATAACTTGGTTTTGAACTCCTTCTAACGAACCAGGCACCATATAATGTTGAAAAAATAAACTTTCATTTAATAGCGCCTTTTATGATCACTGGGTGTCTCAAAAAGAACTTTACATCCACTGAGATGGATGAAGTGTCACTGGTGTGGAAATGCAGCAAGTGATTTACACACAGCTAGCTCTCGTAAACGGCAGTGTGATAATGATCACATAATCTGTTTTTTGTGTTGTCGGTTGGCCAGGACACCAGGGATAACTCCCTTGCTTTACTTTGAAATAGTGCCATGGAATCTTTCAAATCCACCTGAGAGTGTTATATATGTTAGGGACATGTCCCTTTAAGAGAACAGGTCAGGTGACCTGGGAGTCGAACTCCATCCTGGGTTGAGTTTGCATGGTCAATCTTGTGCTGACTTGTGCTAGGATTAAGACATGTTAATAAACTGTTCCACTTAGTTTACTAACGCTGACCTTGTGGTTTATTATTAGTCTCAATAGCAGACCACAGGGTGGCACAGTGATACAATGGTTAATACTGCACACTCACAATGCCCGGGTCCTAGGTTCGAATCCTAGCTTGGGTCACTGTCTGCAGTTTGCACATTCTCCCTGTGTGTGGGTTTCCTCCAGGTGCTTTGGTTTCCTCCCGCAGTCCAAAGATGTGCGGGTTAGATGGATTGGCCATGCTAAATTGCCTCTTAGTGTCAGAGGGGCTAGCTGGGTAATTACATGGGGTTATTGGGATAGGGTCTGGGTGGGATTGTGGTCGGTGTCACCTCGATTGGCCAAATGGCCTCATTCTGCACTATAGGATTCAATGATTCTATATAAGAGAGGGGAGAAGGGCCTTTATTTAACATTGTATCTGAAGGACAACATTCACAACAATGCAGTACTCCCTCAGTACTGCACTATGGTTTCAACATTGATTTTATGCTGAAGTCCTGGAGTTGAGTACAATGAGGCCAGTAGTACCTAAATAAGGTCCTAGAGATATAATAGCCTTTACATAAAGCTCCGTTCAATATTTTCTTACAACATAATGAGACATGCTGAATGCTGTGATTTGTCCTCCCCTGTCCTGCTAAGAATGCTTTCCAGTGCAATATTTACCATCATATGACATCTAGTGGTACAAAAATGTTTTGCACTACTTACGTAAACCAGAATCATCAAGTGATCTCGATTGCACTTATTGTTTTTAAAATATAATTCACAACTTTCCAACACTTTATTTTCTTCAATAAAGATTACATTTTTGTAACTGTTAAATTAATCATAAAATGCCATATAGCTTTTCATGGTTTTCTAGGAATAAAGTTTTTTTTGTATTTATTGTGCTGTAAATGTTATTTAAATGAAGTGGTGGAATATTTCATCATATCCTGGTTTTGTATTCTAACTTCATTGCCTTAATCTTTATTGATCTGCTCTGTAGTGTTTAAAAATTAGGAGCAACATGAACAGCAGCTTCAACATTATTAAAAGCTCTGATAAAGTGCGCCATATGGTGTATTGCTCCCTGGAAAAGAGTTTAGCAACCATTTTGTAACAAAAGCACTAATTACTGCAAATGCGCTTTACACTATCTTTCATTTGCTTTAGTTTCTTCTGAGATGGGCTTTTCCAGAAATACAAATATTTTAAACTTTGACTTATCTTCTGGTTCCTGGCTTTAATGAAGGGTCTGAGCCTATCAGAGTGGTGTACTTGTAGAATTTGAGCATTTTCTTTTCAGATTTCTTCTGTGTGTATAAAAAATATATACTTTATAGTTTTGTTGGTAAATCTACCATAGTACAGCGCTGAGCCACATGGATCAAAACAACACAGGTTCAGTTCCTACCCTATGTTGAGTATTAAAGTTAGTTTATTTATTAGTCACAAGTAAGGCTTGCATTAACACTGCAATAAAGTTACTGTGAAATTTCCCTAGTCGCCACAGGCCGAGCCTGTTCAAGTCAATGCAACTAACCAGCATGTTTTCAGAATGTGGGAGGAAACCGGAGCAGTCAAAGGGAACCCATGCAGACAAGGGGAGAACATGCAAACTCCACACAGACAGTGACCCAAGTCGGGAATCAAACCCGGGTCCCTGACGCTGTAAAGCAGCAGTGCTGACCACTGTGCTACCATACCCGCCCCAGTAGTCCGTAACCTGGATTTCAGCTGAGGGGGCACTTTTAGCTTCATTGTGCATTATGTAGAAAGCTGGGGAACATCAGCCAAAGTTATTGTTCCTGATTATCAGCCATTGATCACACAGACAAGTGTGTTTTTGGGTGGTGGGGGGGGGGGGGGGTGGATAAGAGGATTTGGTGAGGACAGTATTAGGCTCAGCCCCCAGTGCAAACTGAAAAGCCGACCAATGCTCACCATCTGGATCCCACAAAGGACTAATTACTTGGGTCCAATAATTAGAGCAGTGTCAAGCAGCTTAGAAATCATGCCTCAGTGTGAGAGGTCACCTTCATGAAACCAAGAAATATTTGGGAGAGAAAAACACCCATTGCTTTCAGAATGATTTTTTGGAACCAGCTCAGCTCTCTGTTGAAGGGGAGATGGAGGAAATGCAAGAAAGGGGAAAGTAACTTTTGTGAATACACGCCAAATAATTTAAATAACAAGAGGGGATATAATGAGAGGTGAGCAGGCAGTGAAGATTTTATGTCCAATTAAGAAATAGAATAAGATATAATGCTCTTGTGGAAGTGTGTATAGATTCTATGATAGCAGCCGCAATGATGTAGAATGAATAAATGTAGGAGGGTAGGTAAGAATAAAGAACCAAGAACAAAGAATAAAAAAAGTACAGCCCTTCCAAGCCTATGCTGACCATGATGTCCTAACTAAACTAAAAAAAACTTCTGCCCTTACTCAATCCATATCCCTCTATTCCCTCCCTATTCATATACCCATTCAGATGCTTCTTAGGTGATGCTAATATGCCTGCTTCCACCACTACTCTGGTAGTGCATTCCAGGTACCAACCACCTTCTGTGTGAAAAACTTCCCCCGGACATCTCCCTTAAACTCCCCCCTCCCCACTCCGTCTCCACCATCAACCTGTGCTCCATTGTAATTGACACATCCACCCTTGGAAAAAGCCTCTGACTATCCACCTTGTCTATGCCTCTCATCATTTTGTAGACTCCATCAAGTCTCCCCTCAGCCTCTGTCTTTCCAGTGAAAACAATCGTAGTTTATTCAACTTCTCCTCATAGCCAACCCCCTCCAGACCAGGCAACATCCTGGTGAACTTTCTTTGTACTCCAAAGCTTTCATGTCCTTCTGATAGTGTAGTAACCAGAACTGTAGGCAAAACTCCAAACGTGGCCAAACCAAAGTTTTATATAACTACAATATGTTTTCCCAACTCTTGTACTCAGTGCCCAGCTGATGAAGGTAAGTATGCCATATACTTTCCTAATCACCTTGGCCACCTGTGAGTTAATGTCTCCCCAGTTGACTACGTTTCTCTCTCCACCGCTGCTGCCAGGCTGCCGAGCACTTAAAGCAGTTCCTGTTTTTTCTAATTACTAGCAGAAACGATGGTGGCCTGTACTCTTCGGACATTTGAAATATCCTCTGCTTGAGGACATATAGGAGAGAGTGTTCAGAGCAGAATGAAGAGCTCCAGGTAAGCAGGGTAGCAATAGTGCAGGATCTGCTACTAACGAGAGAACTACGTCCTCAAATCGTCTTCCTGAGATTGACAATCCAACTAACCAATAAAATAGCTCAACAACAGCTAATGTTTTGTAAAGTGCAGATTAAAATATTAACAGATGTGATGGCTGCGCCAAAAATGTATGTATCAATGATAAATTGACAAAATCTGGATGTGAAAGATACGCCTTGTTTTGTTAAATCGCTGTCTTGAATTTAAAATAAACTTGATGCCAGTCAAATGTGCTTTTGAAATAACTGCTAAACTTTCACGGAAGCGTTTTAAAAACCGACCGTGCAAATTCTGTATAGCTTGCACTCATTTCTTTATTCATTTGCATCTTTTTCCCCCCAAATGTTTGTGCGCTCCTTAAAGCAGCTCAGCCTGAAGCTGTGCCACTGTTTACCTGGCAGGACGGCAGACGCTCCAGTTCAGGTGAGGGAGGCGGACCGAGCGATTTAAGCACAGCCCTGAATGGACATCGCAAACATCAATCAACAAGGCTGAGCCAATGCTCCATCCTCCCTGTCCAGCTGCCCTTACCTTCAGCAGCCACTGGGCTGTCGCTCTGTGTCATAATTTCCCCCAGGGTCAGACGGAAGAGAGAGGGAAGGTTTACTTAAGATAAGTTGTATGTGTGTGTGCTTCTTTAATGAATTGAAGGCTGATGGAAGTGAATAAGTCGGAGCTGTGCGATAGCTTGATCATCTGGGTGAGTGAGTGCTGCCCAAATGCAGCTTACCTCTTTGCTTTGCAGCCCCGGGTTGAGTGACTCACCTGTGCTGTCCTCCGGTACAGGTGTCAAGCCAGGCTTTTAAACAGCCATTATGACCCCGAGCAAGCACGGCAGCTAGTGTGTTGTCGCCTTATTTTTGTCTAAATACACCTCAAGGGTTCCCTACCACTTACTTCATGTTGCATTTGTCGAACTAAACTTAAGGAATATGATTTAAAAGCTCTAGATGCATGAGAGGTATACAGGCCTAAAGTAATGTTCAAATGAGCTTGAGCTGATTGCCCCATCGCCTTTATTGAGAATGTATACTGTAGTTATTTTCATCTTAATGTAAGCAGAATTTACCCTGTAAGAATATCTTAAAATGAAATAAAAAGAAACACTTGTATAGAGTACAATTCCAAATAGTTGGTCCATTGAACTGCCACCCCCTAAGCAAAACACTTGTTTTTCTCTCTTTAGGTCTCCTTGTCAGGTAAGAACTCTTGTTTTTTGATGTCAGTCTTTGACTCCCTCTCCCCCCCAAGCCCCTGTTGTTTGGGGAAATACAGTTAAACTGTCGATGGGTGAAACTGATTTTTAAAAATTAATTAATGAGAAGCTGGGCCAGCATTTATTGCCCATCCCTAACTGCCCTCCATTTCAGAAGGCACCTGGGAATCAGCCACATTGGTGTGGATCTGGAGTTACAGACAGACCAGATTTCCTTCCCTAAAGTGAATCAGATAGATGTTGATGACAATGGTTTCATTCATATTGAATTCCAAATTCCACCATCTGCCATAGCAGGATTTGAGCCTGGGTCCTCAGATGTTGTCCTGAATCTCTGGATTACTAATATCACTATGCTGCTGTCTCCACTGATCTCATTGGGAGATCTTGGCCTAATACTATAGCAAAGTTGTCAGTACGTTTCTTTTTCTAACAAAGGGAAATTATGTTTATATGAATAAGACAATAATGAAATATTGATTTTACTACACGCAGTTATCAAGAGTTTTTTTAGATCTCTAGAAGTTTCATCTGTAAGATTTTCTTTAAAGCAGTTCCCATATAAAACTAACTCATTCCACCAATCAAATTACAGATTAGGATTCAATTTCACTTGCTCTTTCGTTCCATTTGTTGAAAATAAGTTCCCTTGTTTTTAAGAATTGTCTGTCTACAATTGATCATACCAAAGTATATAAATGGCAGAATTTGGACTTAAAGGTAATTTTATTCTATCCATTCATTGTAACTGGAGTATAGAATTGTTTTAAAGTAACAAATGAAATACAAAACACCCAAGTTTGGCAGCACCTGTGGAGAGAAAAACATTTCAGATCATTGACCTATTGTCTATCCTAATGAAAGGTCATCCATCTGAAATGCTAATTCTGTTTTCCTCTCCGCTGTTGCTGCTTGCTATCCTGAGATTTCCAACATTTTCTGTTTTTAGTTCAGATTTCCAGCATCCGCAGTTTTTTCTTTTTGTTTTCCCATCTATGTTGGCTACAGGATACAGATCAAGATTGCTTAAAAATAAAGATGATTCATCATGATCATCTGTACCCAGGCAGTCAGACAATATCAGACACTGTGAAAGCAAAGTTTTTTATATTCTCTGCTTTGCCCAATGGTGTTTTCTTTCCCTGTATTTTAATTTTACAAAAGTATATTGTACTTCTTCTGAACCCTACAAATTACTATAAGATTTAATGGCATGCTAATTTAGGATTGGTATACTCAGTATAGAGTGTAAATCAGTGATTATTAGATCAACCTGTATGGCTAGATTCATTTATCTAGCCATACAGATAATGGCTGGATTATTATCTGTGGACAATAGATTGTGGAATCATATTTAACAGTAGATGTTTTCTTTTAAGTTTCTAGCCTGGGCTGGTTAACTACATCCTGTACTCTGTCTAATATGTGCAGCCAAAGGGACATGCTGTTTGATTCAATCAGCCAATCGTTGGGATGTATGCCCTAAATACCTGTATCACACCAGCACCAAAATGTCTGCCATTAGATGTGAGTCCACAGTTGGACAACACTTGCTGAGCAATGTTCAGTGTGCTCATATCGACACTAACAATTTAAGATGATTGGTTGAGCTCGTAGTGGGGTTAATGTTCACTTGCTAGAAGAAACTTGCATTCATTAGCCAGGACTCGTTCTCAGCAAAGAAAAGGAATATGCTGAAGCCTTGTACCTATTTTGAGTTATCCAGGAGCTTAGGAAGCTTATAGTTCCCCATTACTTTCTTCACAGCAATGCCCCAACTAAACAGAGTCAACCAATTAGCACTCCTTTTCTCCTCTAATATAAACTGTTATGATCATTTGAAATTTGGAATTTTTGCATTTGTCTTGATAAATGCAGGATGAAAAGCTTTGGCAACATGTCTCTCTTTTCAACAATATTCAAATTTGGTAGTACCAAATAACTCAATGTAACACTGAGGAGCTCCTTTGTAGGGACAATGGATGAACATTTGGCGTGGATGTGATTGAAAGTTTTGAGGATTGATGTAGACATGGTTTCATGGCAGCCTATGTTTGTGCTAATGTTGTATTTATGGTTACACTGCAACCGACATGAAACTAGTCACCTGTGAAATGCCAGTCAGGGTTTAATAATGCAGCTTGTAATATTAGATTGATGTCATTGAATATTTATTCTTTGACCTAACTTTGGTCATTCATCTGATATGGCCTGTTTAAAAGATGGAGTTTATTTATTAATGTCACAAGTAGGCTTACATTAACACAGCAATGAAGTCACTGTGGAAGTCCCCAAGTTACCACACACCAGTGCCTGTTTGGGTACACTGAGGGAGAATTTAGCACAGCCAATGCATCTAACCAGCATATCTTTTGGACTGTGGGAGGAAACCGATGCACCCGGAAGAAATCCACGCAGAGACGGGGAGAATGTGCAGATTCTGCACAGTCAGTGACCCAAGCTGGGAATTGAACCTGCCTCCCTGGTGTTGTGAGGTAGCAATGCTAACCACTGTAGATGAATGTAGTATGGTGCCCTAAATGGCCTGTTCCCTGTCAAATCTTTTTTAGAGAGTAGTTTTAAGTTTGGAAGTTGTGGGAGAGGAAAGAAGGGGGATGAAGGATGATAGAACACAGTGATGACATGTTTCACATAGTGATTACTTGTTGTTGATTATTCTTAATAAGATCTTTGTGAATCATTACCAATGCAATGCTCAAAATTGTGACATAATCTATATACCAACAATTTACTGAATGACTATCAAGCGATGTCACTCAAAATTGTGACATGTTCTATCTACTACTGTTTACACAATGAGTACTGCCAGTAGGATAATATATGAATTTCATATTAGGACTGAAAAAAAGATAATTATATTTCAAAATGTCAGTTGTTTAGATTGTTTACTTTCATTAATTAAAGTGGTGATTTGTACTGAAAGTTTTTTAAATGATTTTATTAAGGTAATTTTAGTTTTAAATTTACATATTAGTTTGGTGCTAGGGGTAGTTCATTGCATTGGAGCAGCAACATTTTGCCTTTTGACATTGAAGAATGAAATATTTAGTTTCCTATCTCATAATGCTTAGTTTCTGATTTGGGCAGTCACTGTAGCGTAAAAAGCCATGCAGACAGTGGGTGCTTACTTGTAGGAAAAAGGATCAACCGAGAAGGACCAGTTCTGTCATTTAAGCTTCTAATCCTTTCTTTAGGATGCTCCTTAAATCCTACTTCTTTGATCAAGATTCTGGTCATCTGTTACAATTCCTTGACAGTCGGGTCCCAGAGTGGAACCCAAACTTGATAGGTCATAGTTTTTTTTTGTTTAGGATGAGCAGAGACACAGGACTGACAATTAACTTTTAACAAAATAATAAAGTCTTTATTAAACTAGAAAAGATTAAATATAATGCACTGCTCTTTCACCCTGTCTACACCTTCATAGATGTACACACGTTGGTAAATATAAGACGAGTTACAAATTACATCTTATATGCTAATGTTCTCTATAGATACGCAACCCATGTAAGCCAACAGCCAACTGTGATCAGACACGACACACTCTGAAACCAAGCGTCAGATGCCACCCAATACACTCCTGTGGATTTTTCATCAAATACCCCAGATGTTCATCACACTGAGCCAATGAATCTCACTGGAACCCTGACTTCCAAATGAGTGTTTCCAAACTTCACTCTCAAAGTGCACTCTTGAAATCCCTTCACAAACCATGCTTTTTCTTGGATGCTTTCACTAAGGATTCACCTCCAGGATTTCAATCTTCCTTTTAAGTAGTCCTCTTGCTTGGATTGCCACCATGCATCCAGGCTTCCGCATAATCTCTCAGGTACCCAGCCATACCAACAATGGTGTCAGCAAACTTTTGATTTACCTCAGATGTCTGACTTTTCACCTGGCCAACTTTAAATCTGACTCTTACAGTTGACTCTTTAACTCAACCCTTTCTCTGCTTTTTATTTTAACTTCACTGAACAGGATCTTGTTCAACTTCTTGTTCTTTGTTTCTTTAGCTTAAATGTCTTACTGAGGCTTAATTTTGTCCCAACTCCCTGGTTTCTGAATTTTCTTTTTTTTTGGGAATTCTGTTTTCTGAAGCTCCCTTGTCCTGTCCAGTTGCTCCTGAATCCAGCTCACAACTAACTTAAAGGTGCTTTTTGTCCCAGAGTGGTCTCTGGTTGTAAAGCAAAAATCTAGTTTCCCTATAAGTCCTGTTCATGCTGTAAACCATCATTACCATAGATGCATCTAAACCAAACTGAGGTAATTAATCCTTTCAAATACAGAAGCATAAAAGTAAACTTACTTAAAGCTATATCCTATTGCAAATACTCACGAGTACAAGTATAAATTGTTTAAGTCAGCTGTTTTCAAACACATCTGTCCTAATATGTATCTTAGTGCCAATTTTTGTTTAATAACACTCCCGTGAAGCAAATAGAATGTTTTATTTTGTTAAAGGATCTATATACATGCAAGTTATTGTTGTATATCCAGCCCTTAAAGTTAAAATCTGCATTTATGCAGAATACAACTGAAATACAAAATTAAAAAAAGACATCACTTATCACTGAAACATAGAATGGTTCCAGCACAGAGAAGTCTATTTTGGACATTGTGTCCATGGGAACGCTCAGTAAGGAAAACTCAATCTCATTTTCCTCTAGCCCTGCAAATCTTGTCTCCAGATAATTATTGAATTGCTCTTTGAAAGCCATGATTGAATCTGCCTCCATCACATTGTCTGGTAATGCATTTCAGATCCTAACCATACAGCTATGTAAAATGTAGTTTACTTTGTCACTTTTTGCCATTCACCTTAAATTGGTATACTCTGATTCTCAACCCTTCAGGGAGTGGAAATAGTTTCTCCCAATCTATCCAGATCTCTTATGATTCTGAATACCTCCAATCTCCTCTCAATCTTTTCTAAGAAGAATGCCCCAGCTTCTCCAGTCTCCCCTCGTAACTGAAGTCCCTTGTTTTCTGGAACAATTCTTGTAAATCTTTTCTGCACCCTTTCTAATGCCTTCTCATCTGCCTGAAGTACCAAAAATTGTATGCATTACTCCAGTTGAGGCTGAACACGTGTTTTTATAAATTCCTTGCTTTGGTGCACATTCTCAACTTGTCCTGCCACCTTTGATGGTTTGAGCATTAATGCCCCAATGTCTCTCTACCCCTGCACCTCTTTATTATATATTGCCTCTCCTCCAAAAATGTATCTCTTCACACTTTTCTGCATTATTTCAGCTGCCATGTATCTGCCCATTCCACCAACTAAATATATTGCACTGTCCTCCTCACCGGTCAAAATACTTCCAAGTTTTATTCATAGGCAAATTTTCCATTTGTGCTTTGTATCAAGAAAAGCAGTGGATTGATCTTTGGGGAACCCTACTAAATATATCTTCCTGCAGTCCAAAAACAACCTTTCCCCTTCCACTGTGCTTTTATTCCTGTCACTCATCTAATTTTCTAACCATGCTGTCATTGCTCCTTTTATTCCATTCACTTTAACTGTGCCTGTAATGTGGCACCTTGATATCCTGCTTGACCTTCTGTCAGAACATTTTTAGCTCTGTTTCTCTCTCCACAGATGCTGACCACCCTGTTGAATGTTTTAAATGTTGTTCACTTTTATTTTTCTTTTGTAAACAGTGAGGTCCTGGATTTTCAGGATTTCAGGTAATGATGAGCAAATGACAAGTAACTGGCCGTCCCAAGATTGTTTTCTATTCTTAGCTGAAATAGGACAGATATTATAAGGACACATTGACAAATAACTTATTAAAAAACTGAGGTTAACATGGGAGCAGTATTGTGTTTTCTTATCAAACTATTTGTAACATTCATCAAGGCTAATGCCAATCTGTTCAGTCAGCCTAGCAGAAAATAGAGAAAAAAATTAACTGCCAGCCAGATTGTTACAATAAATTTTCAAGTCTTTCGTCTCTCGCATAAAATAATTCACTGGTGGAGACATACCATACTAGTCTTTGAGTTGATAACCTTTTTATCATTCCAATGGATAATCAACTGCAATTTACCAACATTTAGGAAGCACAAAAAGTATTAACATGATTTTTTGCCTTGCATGATATCTGGAATCAGAGAATCTGAAGGCTTAGAAGTTGAATATATCCTTTCCCTTGTACATTTCGGAGAAAGCAGTGTAGTCTGTGCTTGCTTATACTCTGGCTTATGTGTTCAAATGATAATCATGTCCATTGTGAGCATAAAGACTACAAAGTTACTTGCTAACACTGAAAGAGTTCAGAGAAAGTATTTAAATAACTTTTCAGGTTTGCTTGGGAAGTGAGATAGCCTGCTGCTGAAGGTCATGCAATTTCTGTTAAAGGTGCTTAGCGACATTTGTTGGTAGTACTGTCAGGTAGCAGATTTATAATTAATTGGTTTGTCAAAGATCTGAAACACCTTGTGGTGCCCTTCCATGCTCATTGTATGAAAGGCTGCGCTCAAAGGAGTGGCACAGTGGTTAACACTGCTGCCTCACAGCACCAGGCATCTGGGTTCGATTCCTGCCTTGGGTGACTGTCTGTGTGAAGTTTGCACATTCTCCCTCTGTCTGTGTGGGTTTCCACTGGATGCTCCAGTTTCTTCCCATAGGTTAGGTTGATTGGCCATGCTAAATTGCCCTTAGTGTTGGGGGATTAGGAGGGTAAATATGAGGTTATAGGCATAGCCCAGGACCTAGGTGGGATTATTGTCAGTGCAGGCTCAATGGCCCAAATTGCCTCCTTGTGCACTTTAGATTCTTTGATAATCATGGGTTATTAATTTGGGAAGGAGGAAATAATTCCCTTCTCTGTGAATGGTAATGATATTTCAGACATCAATACATTTTAATGCACCGTTTTTTTTAGTCCCTGAGGTCAAGGGAACAGTCATTGGTGGCTTTTACCATAAATAAATGAAATAGATTATATAGGTTTCTTTTAAATAAGATAGAGTTTCTGTGAGTAAGTCAGGAGACAGCAATTTGGTCAATGGGTTCACATAATGAAACTGAGCTCCTCGAGTTACACATTTGTGGTTTATTGCAATACTTCATCCTAACAGATGGGTAGATTTCTTGAACTTTCTAGAAGTCATCTAAGATCAGTTTTGGAACATCTTAAACTATGCATGATATGTTTTTCATATTGTTGTGGCATCAATTCACATACAGAAACTTGGGTTAGTATCAAATTAGATACTCAATTTTCAGCCCAAATATTTAATTGTGGAAGTTTTAAAGCAGTTATGTTTTGCCATTTTTTCATTTTGTTTTTAAAAAATAAAAATGCCCTCACAACTGTATAGGGCAGTATAGGGCATTGGTGAGGCCGCAGCTGGAGTACTGTGTGCAGTTTTGGTCGCCGCACTTACGCAAGGATATTTTGGCCTTGGAGGGAGTGCAGAGGAGGTTTACTAGGCTGATACCGGAGTTGAGGGGGTTGAGCTATGAGGAGAGGCTGAATTAACTAGGCTTGTACTCGTTAGAGTTTAGAAGAATGAGGGGAGATCTCATTGAGACGTATAAGATGATGAATGGGATGGATGGGATAGAGGTGGAGAGACTCTTCCCGCTCAGAAAGGACAGTAGGACTAGGGGGCACAGCCTCAAGATAAAGGGGGGCCAGTTTAGAACGGAGTTGAGGAGGAACTTCTTCACTCAAAGGGTGATGAATCTCTGGAATTCTCTGCCCGTTGAAGTGGTGGAGGCTGCCTCGCTAAATATTTTTAAGATGCGGGTTGATGGGTTTTTGATAAGCGAGGGGATTAAAGGTTATGGGGAGAGGGCGGGAATGTGGAACTGAGCCATGACAGATCAGCCATGATCTTATTGAATGGCGGGGCAGGCTCGAAGGGCTAGATGGCCTACTCCTGCTCCTATTTCTTATGTTCTTATGTAACTGCACTTTAAAATTACCAGTGTTTAAAAAGCTGTGTAGCAGATTCTCCACTGCTTTACACTTTGGCACCATTCAGTTTCTCAGAACAAACCTAAAGAAAAATAGGCAAAAATCTATGATGCTAGATTTCCACCTTTAAATAGTCCAAAGGTTTTGTTAGATTCCTCTGAGGAACACTTGTGCAAATGAGGTGAAGGTCCTACGAGGATTGTTCTACCTCCCATACATAGCAGCCTATTTTCCAACTTCATGCATCTGTCTAGAGTGGGTATAATAGGGAGCAATGGGAGAATGCTTGTGAATGAGGTACAATAAATGGTTGACTTGATTTTAACCCAGTTAAAACATGGAAAGCTATGCATTAATAATTAGGGAATTTAAGTTATTTCAAACTTCACTCAAATTTTTGCAGCAGTTTATTTTGCATACATCTTTCAATGTACAGATCCTCACCTAAACTCACAAAATAAGCAATATTTTTGGTATTAGGCAGCACACCTTATAAATTAGCAGCATATATAAATTACACTTTAAAAAATATCAATATAAGAATGCACTTTTAGAGATTTCATTCGTGAACAACAAACCCAGGTAGGTCACCTCAGTGGCTTGGAAAGAGCACTTCTCTTTCTTGAGGCAAACCCCAACCTCCTGAAATCTCTTTAACACCTCCTCCAAGTTTATCAGATGTTCAGCCTCTGTGGAACCAGTTAAAGGCAGGCGTATGTACTGGAATAGGTTTTTGTCTGTGTTTATCGTGACATACCCCGGGAAGCATCATCCAATTCAAGTTGCTGGTACGCAGCACTCATATCCAACTTTGTGTAAGCTTGACTTCGTGCCAGCTTTGCAAGCAGGTCTTCAGTTCTTGGGATTGCATATTTATCTTGCTTGGTGGCTTGACGAACTGTTAAGCTAGTAATAATTGCCATAAATGTGGGTAGTCTTATCAGTACAGTTTCAGTACAGGTTGTCCAGTTGCTTGTCCATTCCAAGAACTAAACTAGCTGGATGATGCCTAGTTATTTCAACCTGTTTAACTCAGCATCCACTTTCTCTTGTAAGACAAATGGTACTGGTCTTGCTGTAAAGAATTGAGGACTCACCTCTGGGTCAATGTAAATCTGAGTTTGTAGCCCTTGGATTTTGCCTAACACGTCACAGAAGATGGTCTGGGATTTTCAGGCAGTCCCCTTCCTGCACTTGAAAAATCTTGGCCCAACTCAACTTGATTTCTTTAAACCAATCGTGGCCGAGCAGGATTGGTCCATCAGCCATCATCATTATCACAGGAGCTGAGTTGACTGTAACTTACAGATACCATTGTGGTGCTTCCCCATATAAGCTTTCAACTTGGCAGAAATGCCCTTCAAGTTCAATGGTTGGACTCTCTAAGTTACTGAAATGCAGGCTTGCCCAACACAGTGGCTGATGTTCCTGTATCAGCTTCCATCTCACAAGGCTTCCCATTTACCCAGTAATAGGGTCTATCTTGTCTGTTTTTAAATTTAACCAAGAGAATACCAAAACAATGAGTGCTAGGTTTTTCCACATTGTATTCTTGTAACATCTTGGTTGATCGATAACGCGATGATTTTGACTTAGTTCTGCACTGCTTTATCAAATGTCTGTTTTGTGACAATAAAAACACTCATCCTCCTTAAACTCCTTAAACAAGAATGTGTTTAACTCCACATCGCTACCATTCCATTTTAAGCATTACTATCTCATTATCAACAGAGTACCTTTTTGTTTTGTTGGTGACTGAAATCATCTCCCCCTTCATGACTGTTTCTGCAGTTTTGGTACCGTGGCTGGCAACTGGTTCCCATCATAACTGGTGGAATGGTACCATTTTGTGTACTCTGCGTCTCTTGTGTACCATTTTCAGCAGTTTCCATAGCCAACACGATCTCTGTTGCTCATTTGAAATTTATGTCAAACTCAGCCAGTGTTCTTTATTGAACCGCGTAGATTCTCTCACCACAGACTAACCTATCCCATAACAATATCTTAAGGGTGGCTCCAAAGTCACAATGCTTTGATAATTGCTTCAGTTTAGCAATGTAAATCACAGTTGATTTGCCTGGGATTCTTATAATTGAATTTGAGTCTCTGGGATATGACTGATTGTAGGGGTTGCAATTCAGCCTTCACTGAGTCACAGACTCACTAAATGATTGGGGTGTAAGGCTGTGAATAGGTTATATATCTGTCTCCTACATCATTTGGGAATTGGATTTAGAACATAGAACATAGAACAGAGAACACTATAGCACAAACAGGCCCTTCAGCCCACAAGTTGCGCCGATCATATCCATACCTGCCAGGCTTATCTATAAGTCTCAATCTCATTAAATCCCACGTACTCATCTAGAAGTCTCTTAAAAGACCCCAGTGAGTTCGCCTTTACCACCACCGGCAGCCGATTCCACTCACTCACCACCCTCTGAGTGAAAAACTTACCCCTGACATCTCCTCAGTACCTGCTCCCCAGCACCTTAAACCTGTGTCCTCTCGTAGTGACCATTTCAGCCCTGGGAAAAAGCCTCCAAGAATCCACCCTATCTATACCTCTCAACATTTTATGAATCTCTATCAGGTCGCCTCTCAATCTTCGTCTCTCCAGGGAGAAGAGACCTAGCTCCCTCAACCTATCTTCATAAGGCATGCCTCCCAATCCTGGCAACATCCTTGTAAATCTCCTCTGCACTCTCTCAATAGCTTCCACATCCTTCTTGTAGTGAGGCGACCAGAACGGCACACAGTACTCTGTGGGGTCTGACAAGGGTCTTATAAAGTTGCAGCATTAAAATCTCATCTCCTTCTCCATTTTGTTTGCTTGGAAATAATATCTGAGGCGCTTGAACTATCTGTCCAGTCCTCCATGGAGGAGTAAATGGGTTGATTCACCAAAAGAGAGGCATTCTGGTGGGTACATTATTTTATTTTTCTCAGCCTTGATTAAAACAGGATACTCACAATCAGAGTCAGAGGATGTGCCAGGATAATCTAATCTTGTAACCAAATGTAGTAATAAACTTTTCCGAGGCTTCATTAGTGAACAACAAAAGATCTATTTACCAGGATCTATAAGATCTATAAGATTAGCTGAGGTCTGCCCATGGTGGACATTCACAAATTGGCATGGCAGGTGTAAGGATGGATTGGCATTGGAACTAAAGGGCCGTAGGTTGGCATGGAGAGTATGAGGCACCATGGGGTGTTAGAGCAGCATAGGTTGGCATAGATGGAGTGAGATCATGGGGGCATGAGATGGGGCATGAGTTGGCATAGATGGGACATGGTGAATTTGTGTGATGGTGAGTGGGTGTGAGGGGCAAGGCCTAGAAAGTTGTTTTTTGTTTTGTTCATTTTTGATATCTTCAATAAAGCACCAATGTATTGAGGCAGGCCGTCCATCTAGCCAGAAACCAGTCATGCAGCCCTAATCCTGCAATAATATTCCTAAGGCTTAGGTCAACAGACAAGAATGAAATAGCAAGCACTGACTTTTTTAACACTGCAGACAGTAATATTTAAAGGGCAGGCATTTAAATTCCCTGATAGTGTGACGGTTCCCTTGATGGTTCCAGTGAACTTCATGGTTCCAGTGTAGTTATGCAATTATTTGCACATTCCTGTCCACTTTTAACAATCCAAAAGGTCTCTTGATCTCTTCCAAAGGGCACCTGACCTTCCCTGAAGATGTAATGAGATCATTTTCACAAGCTTCTCCACTGAACTCCTGCTGCTTTAGACACTCTCCTACCACATTTAAATAACACAAATTGTATTTATGACATACTACTATGCAAAATCAGATCTGACAGAGGCAGTTGCAATTTACCAGGTGAGTTGCCTCCATGAACTGCAGATGTGCACATTAGAATTTGCCCTCATTCCCTCCCCTGCGAAAATGGCAGAGGCTGGGTTTGGGCACAAGACTTCTGGAAATGGGCCTTTGTCATCATTTTCACAAAGATGGAGAACTTCTCCATCTACATGAATATTTTGGCTGAAGTTTTGCATTTTTAACTTTTATGCCGAGTGCTCCTTGCATTCAGAACCTGTTCTACAAAGTATAGCCATCACTTCAAAATATTTTTAGTGTGTTAGCTAACAATTGACAATGCCAGTTGAAAATGCTGAAGTTTATGGGAAGGAACCTGTTCAGTGAAAAAGGAAAGTAAATTATGGAATTTATTTTTATGTCTGAAATGAGTAATTGATGTGATTGCATGAATCCATTTATTCAATGAAAACAGTAGAACAATTTATCACAAAATAATCTGACAGAGCCTTAGTCCTGAAGTAATTATGGAGTTCTGAATCAGGCTAAACTATGTTCACTTTGTAGGATTGAGATCTTCATCTTAATCCATTAGTGCAATTGTATGTGTGCTTTTTTTTAAGTGTTTGCAGTAAAAAGTTACTTGCAAAAATGTATTAAAGTTAAAATTATCTTCAAAGAATGTAAAATATTTTTAAAAAATCATGCATTAGCACTGCAGGATTAATAATTTACTTGTAATCAGTAATGTTGACATATCAAACATAAAATAACTAAGGTAATTTTTATCACTCGAACTCAAACATTTGCCTCCATATCAATCGGTTTCCTCTTCCACCAAGCTACAAGCTTTTAAATCCCAAGTTTAATGTTGCCTGATTAATTTTTAACTCAACTTCTGTTTGATGCTTTCAACCTTGGAGTCTTTACCTTTTATTGAGGAATCTCTGAGGAGAAGAGCAAGCATCCTAAGCCCACTTAGAATGTACAATGATGCAAGTTCAGACATTGTATTTAAGTTTCTAATTCTGACACTGAAGGAACTAGCATTTAACCTGCAGGCTTAAAGTCAACATTGTTGCTGCATCAAGTGAAATGTGCAAAAATACATATGGAGCTGTAAAAAAACCATAATCTTTCTAAGGCCCTGACTGCTCTGATAAAAGGATCCAATGGCACTATTTTGAAGAGCGTGTCTTGGCCGATACTTACCCTTCAATCACTGTCACTGTAAAAACAAAATCAAAATACCATGGATGCTAGAAATCTAAAATAACAATAGAAAATGCTCAGCAAGTCAGGCAGCAATGTCGAGAATAGGAAAACAGAGTTCTCTTTTTCTATCTTGACTGATGCCAGAAGCGTTTCCAGCAATTTCTATTTTTATTTCACTTAAAAAGGCTGATTACCTGGTCATTATCTCATTGCTGTTCGAGGGAGTTTGCTGTGCGTTTACAGCAGCGACTATCCCTCAAAAGTACTTCATCGGCTGTGAAGTGCTTGAGGACCTCCTGTGGTTGTGGAAAGTGTAATGTAAGTGCAAGTTTGCCTTTTCTTTCCTCTCTTTGCCAATGGGCTGCCGCACCTCATCAGTTCCATTATAATGAGACTCGAGTTTCAATTTCCGGGGCACTCCAACCTCACCGTCGAGGGATAGACCAGTGACGCTCACACCCCATTTTTAAAAAAAACAAATAAAGTAAAAACTCAGCACCCGAAAGTGGGCATGCCCGAGTTTCTAGGGAAGGAATTTTAGTTTGACCAATTTGATTTGAACTGTTGGAAAAGACTCATCAGTACAATAGATCCAATCCTTCCAGTATATTGTGTGACACTGTGGTATACTGCTGCCTCACAGTGCCAGGGACCTGAGTTCAATTCCTGGCTTGGGGTCCGTGTCTGTGTGGAGTTTGCACGTTCTCTCCCTGTCTGCATGGGTTTCCTTTGGGTACTCTGGTTTCCTCCCACAGTCTGAAAGATGTGCTATTTAGGTTGATTGGCCATCCTCAATTGCCTTTGAATACTAGAGAGGTTAGCAGGATAAATGTGTGCACTTATGGGAATTGGCTCTGGGTGGGTTTGTTGTCGGTGCAGGCTTGATGGGCCGAATGGCTTCCTTCTGCACTGTACGGATTCTATGATTTAATGTTAGACCAATGTGCTGGTGGCTTAAGTGCCAAATTATTCAGGCAAAACAGACAAGAATGAAGCATAACATTAAGGCACATTTTTCTGAAGCTTGTTAGTATTAATTCATTCAATATTATTAGCAATAAGACTTTTTACAGTGAGATGTGATGTGTGTAAAGTATGTTTTACCAACATGAGGTTATGCCCATCTTTTTTTAAAAAAAAGATGATAAATGCCTGGGCATTTCTGAAAAGACTTTTAACACAAATGAAGGGAGTAGCTGACTCTTAAGGAAGAAAAGCAGTAAATGTAATATGATCTTGGAGCTCTGGTAACAGCCCATCCACTCCTAGGCACCTGTTGCACAAGTTTGATTTGTTCCACAGGCATTTTACACCAATAGCTAACAGTGTCTTAGCAACCAACATGATAAAATCTCAAGTGAGAAAGAATAATGATACAGTATAAGCTTTGTTGTAACATAAATGCTAATGAAATGTGAAGCAAAAGACTACCTTCTGTTACTTTGTTATAAGAATTTGTTACATTTTTCTGATGTACTGAAAATAGGATTGAGTGTTTAAGCTGTGCGCTATTTTATGTTGGCCAACTCTGTAATAAATCTGTGTAGCTGCTTGTTGTATTGATACAGTTTATGATCCAAACTGTGTAGTTTACACTGTATAATGTCAGTGTTTCCTCCATAGTTGCAGACGTTCAAAGTGTCCTCAGCATGTGAAAATGTTCAGGATTTGATCAGTGGAGCTGCAATGGCCCAGGTGCTTCACCAAATGTAAGTCTTCCAATTTTGACATTTCCCAAATAGTTTGGGTTGGAAATTGGATCACAACCAAAACAGAAATTGATCCCAGTGTTGTGTAAGTACCTAATGAGGTCAGCAAAAGGACCGCAGAAAATTGGTCCACTGACCTCATGATAATGATGTGGAGATGCTGGCGTTGGGCTGGGGTGGGCACAGTAAGATGTCTCACAGCGCCAGGTTAAAGTCCAACAGGTTTATTTGGAATTACATGCTTTCAGAGCACTGCTTTTTCATCAGGTGAGTGCTCCGAAAGCCTGTGATTCCAAATAAGCCAGTTGGACTTTAACCTGGTGTTGTGAGATTTTTTATTGTGCTCATTAGGATGGTACCATTGCCAGTTGTGGCCCCAGCTGCATACAAATATACAAAATAGAAGCAGAAGTAGGCCATTCAATAAGATTGCATCTGTTTCATCATTCAATAAGATCTAGTTATGTTTCAAATTCCATATTTCTTTCTACCCACAGTAACCTTTGATTCCCTTGTCTAACAAGAATCTATCTACCCCTGTCTTAAAAATATTCAATGACCCGGCTTCCATTGCCTTCTGAGGCAGAGAGTTTCAAAGTCACACAACCCTCTGAGAGAAAATATCTTTCCTCATCTTGGTTCTAAAAGGACAATCCCAGTGTTAACTCTTTATGAACATAAAGTGGCAGGCAAAAGGCAGGGAATTATAGGCCGGTTAGTTTAACGTCTGTTATAGGTAAAATGTTATAATCCGTCATCAAGGAGGAAATAGCGAGGCATCTTGAGGGGAATTGCTTGATAGAGCAGACGCAGCACGGTTTCGTTAAGGGGAAGTCGTGTCTGACAAATTTATTGGAGTTCTATGAGGATGTGTCTAGGGCGGTGGATAGAGGAGAGCCGGTGGATGTGGTCTTTCTTGATTTTCAGAAGGCGTTTGACAAGGTACCTCACAAGAGGTTATTGCAGAAGGTAAGGGGGCATGGAGTTGGGGGTAGGGTGTTAGCGTGGATAGAGGATTGGTTGTCAAATAGGAGGCAGAGAGTGGGGGTTAATGGGTGCTATTCGGATTGGCGGTTGGTGACTAGTGGAGTGCCCCAGGGGTCGGTGCTGGGGCCTCAGCTATTTACCATTTATATAGATGATCTGGAGGAGGGAACTGAGTGTATGGTGTCGAAATTTGCTGATGACACCAAGATTGGTGGAACGGCAAATTGCGCGGAGGGTGTGGAGAGTCTGCAGAAGGATCTAGATAGGCTGGGCGAATGGGCCAGGAACTGGCAAATGGAATTTAATGTTGGCAAGTGCGAGGTGGTCCACTTTGGTAGGAATAATGGTAGGAAGGACTATTACTTATGTGGCGAAAAACTGCAGCAGGTGACGGTGCAGAGGGACCTCGGGGTCCTTGTGCATGAGTCGCAAAAACCCAGCCTGCAGGTGCAGCAGGTGGTCAGGAAGGCTAATGGGATGCTGGCCTTCATAGCGAGGGGGATTGAATATAAAAGTAGGGAGGTCTTGCTGCAGCTGTATAGGGCATTGGTGAGGCCGCAGCTGGAGTACTGTGTGCAGTTTTGGTCGCCGCACTTACGCAAGGATATTTTGGCCTTGGAGGGAGTGCAGAGGAGATTTACTAGGCTGATACCGGAGTTGAGGGGGTTGAGCTATGAGGAGAGGCTGAATAAACTAGGCTTGTACTCATTAAGAGTTTAGAAGAATGAGGGGAGATCTCATTGAGACGTATAAGATGATGAAAGGGATGGATAGGATAGAGGTGGAGAGACTCTTCCCGCTCAGAAAGGACAGTAGGACTAGGGGGCACAGCCTCAAGATAAAGGGGGGGTGGTTTAGAACGGAGTTGAGGAGGAACTTCTTCACTCAAAGGGTGGTGAATCTCTGGAATTCTCTGCCCGTTGAAGTGGTGGAGGCTGCCTCGCTCAATATTTTTAAGATGTGGGTTGATGGGTTTTTGATAAGCGAGGGGATTAAGGGTTATGGGGACAGGGCGGGAATGTGGAACTGAGCCACGACAGATCAGCCATGATCTTATTGAATGGCGGGGCAGGCTCGAAGGGCTAGATGGCCTACTCCTGCTCCTATTTCTTATGTTCTAATGTTCTTATGTAACATAGCCCCATCTCACAGCAGTGTAGCTAATTCCCTTATTTAATATAGTATAGCAAAACCCAGGATGGGCAGTGGCTGTTTGGATAGGGGATAAGAGTTTCAGTGGCAATGACAATGAGAATGGTTTGGAGGTGGAAAATTTGGAGCCCCCTAGTTATCGATTCACCCGCAAGAGGAAACACCCTTTCAATGTCCACTTTGTCAAGATTGTTTAGGATCATATTTAATTCAATCGAGTCACCCTTACTTCGCTAAACACTGAAGGAAATGAGCTCACTCCATCCAACCTTTGCTCATAAGATAAACGATTAATTCCACATACCAATCTAGTAAACCTCCTCTGAATTGTCTTTAACATATTTACATTCTTTGTTAAATAAGACTACCACTGGACACAGTATTCAAGAAACAGTCTCTCCAAAGCCCTATATAACTGAAGCAAAACAACCTTTCTTTTATGTTCAACTCCTCTCATAATAAAGGATAGCATTCCATTAGCTGCCTTAATTACTGGCTGAACCTGCAAAATAACATTTAGTGATTCATACTAGAACATCTAGATCCCTCTGCACATTGGAATTTTCCAATTGTTACCTGTTTAGGGAAAGATCTTTTTTATTCTGCCTACCAATGTGAACAAATTGACATTTTTCCACATTATACTCCAACTGCCAGATTTTTGCCCTTTCGTGCAACTTACCTATATCTGTCTGCAACCTCCTTATGGCTTTTTCCACAACATACCCATCTTTGGGCACAACATCAGAGTAAAGGGATGCTCCTTTATAACTGAGCTGAGGAGGAATTTCTTCAGCCAGAGGGTGGTGAATCTGTGGAACTCATTGCCACAGAGGGCTGTGGAGGCCAGATCACTGATCATTAAGACAGAACTGGATAAGTTCTTGATCAATAAGTGGATCAAGGATTACAGGTAGAAGGCAGGAGAATGAGGCTAAGAATCATATCAGCCATGACTGAATGGTGGAGCAGACTTGTTAGGCTAAATGGCCTAATTCTGCTGCTATATCTTATAGTCTTTGTGCCATCTGCAAATTTAGCTACCATGCCTTCACTCCCCTTATCTAAGTCATGTAAGCTTGCAAGAGGGAATAATCCAGCCAAGGGTTTAAGGTAATTTGGGGAGGGCGAGTGTTGGATGGGGTGTGCTGAGAGGAAAAGAGATATCCAAAGAAGAATAAGTGGTGTTAACAGTGGTTGGGAGTTTTTATATGCCACTTACCTTGTAATCTCTCCTGATTTCTTTAAGGACTACTTATGTAGATTGCAGATTGTGGTGCTATGCAATTGTGCTGCTGCTGGGGATTCACAGCTCCTTGTGAATAGCCACTTTTAGGTTGCTAAATCTGTTCTCAATTTGTTTCACATGGTACAATGTTAACACAGCACTGCATGTTGGAAGATTATCCTGCACACTATCTGTTGATTGCTTTGTTATGAAAACTAAGGGAGAATTGAAATTGTTGACCGGGAAAAATTCAATCTCTCCAAGTTGACAACAAAATGCATCCGGTTCTTCTGTTTTGTGTAAAGTTCCTCTTTCTTTTCTGCAATCCTTGTAGAGACCCATCCTCGTTTGATGAATCGTGGTTAAGTCGCATTAAAGACGACGTGGGTGAAAATTCAAGATTGAAGGTACAGTAGTGAAGATAGCTGATGCTATCTTCATCAGAAACTTCCATTATATGGATATCTCAAGTGCTTTTAGGTGTCTCTGATTTATTTCAGCTTGGATTTTTAAAATATCAATTCTCCTCAGTATACCTGCTTACAATGAAATCAAAAGAGAAAAATATTCAGTGTAATTTTGTAAGAAATTGTGATCGGTGTGATTCAAATTGCCATGAATTCCAGGATTATTTCCTCAACATTGGAAGATACAGGTGCACTGTAGGGCAGTTTAAATGATTTAAAATAACAAATATTTGATTGCTTTTATTTGTGGTATAAGAAATAGTATATTTGCAGGTTCTAATACAATTCCAATTAAATAACTGCATCCAGTATATGAAAAAATCTTGTGTTTCTGTAATTAATTGGACTGATAGTTGTGGTACAGATTTCCTCAGATGGTAACGTTTCTTGTTTGCTATCTCCTGATGGTAGATTTTAGAGTTTTATAAATCGGTTGTGTGTACTGACTGAACTAAGAAATTTTTGTTCATCTTATTCGACACAGATGAATAATTTGAAGAAGATTCTCCAGAAGGTTCTTGATTATTATCATGAGGTAGGGCTCCGAGTTAGTATTGTAGCAGACTACTTAGTGCTCAGCTGAGCAAATTTGCAGGATAATTGCATGAGTATAATTTAGGGCTTTTGAGTATAAAGCCTTTAATTTTCTAACAAGTTTTGTCTTTTCCAGTCAACTTAATGAATGTAAGTTGAATACTTTTTCTAAATGTTTACTGTACTCTCCTAAGCCTGAACTGATTAACCCAAGATGACCTGAAAATCCTGTATTCTATCCATCAAGACGACTTACTCGCTGCTCCACATTTTCCACCTCCAAACCATTCTCATTGTCATTGCCACTGAAACTCTTATCCCCTATCCAAACAGTCACTGCCCATCCTGGGTTTTGCTATACTATATTAAATAAGGGAATTAGCTACACCGCTGTGAGATGGGGCTATGTTCATAAAGAGTTAACACTGGGGCCGGAATGAACACATTGTTCTGCTAATCTCCCATCAGCCAAGTCCACCTTTTTACATTCATAGAACATAGAACATAGAACACTACAGCACAAACAGGCCCTTCGGCCCACGAGTTGCGCCGATCACATCAACACCTATCTATAACCCCCAATCCCATAAAACCCCATATACTCATCCAGAAGTCTTTTAAAAGACCCCAGCGAGTTCGCCTCCACCACCACTGACGGCAGCCGATTCCATTCACTCACCACCCTCTGAGTGAAAAACTTACCCCTAACATCACTTCTGTACTTTCCTCCCCGCACCTTAAACCTGTGTCCTCTCGTAGCGACCATTTCAACCCGGGGAAATAGCCTCTGAGAATCCACCCTATCTATTCCTCTCAACATTTTATAAACCTCTATCAGGTCGCCTCTCAACCTACGTCTCTCCAGGGAAAAGAGACCCAGTTCCCTCAACCTAACTTCATAAGGCATGCCTCCCAGTCCAGGCAACATCCTTGTAAATCTCCTCTGTACCCTTTCAATAGCTTCTACGTCTTTCCTATAGTGAGGCGACCAGAACTGCGCACAGTACTCCAAATGAGGCCTGACAAGGGTCTTATAAAGTTGCAGCATTACCTCCCGACTCCTAAACTCAATCCCTCGATTTATGAAGGCCAGTACACCATACGCCTTCTTGACCACCTCTTCCACCTGCGAGGCCGATTTAAGAGTCCTGTGGACCCGGACCCCAAGATCCTTCTGCTCCTCAACACTACCAAGACTCCTGCCCTTGATAGTGTACTCGTTCATCCTGTTGGTTCTGCCAAAATGGACGACTACGCATTTATCCGCGTTGAAGTCCATCTGCCACTTCTCCGCCCAGTCCTGCATCCTATTTATGTCCTGCTGCAACTTTTGCCATCCTTCCAGACCATCCACAACACCACCGACCTTCGTGTCATCAGCGAACTTACTTACCCATCCTTCCACTTCCTCATCCAGGTCATTTATGAAAATGACAAACAGCAAGGGTCCTAGAACAGATCCCTGGGGCACTCCACTGGTGACTGACCTCCATTCAGAAAAAGACCCATCCACAACCACTCTCTGCCTTCTGCAGGCAAGCCAGTTCTTGATCCACAAGGCCAAAGGCCCTCGGATCCCATGCCCTCTCACCTTCTCAAGAAGTCTTGCATGGGGGACCTTATCAAACGCCTTGCTAAAGTCCATGTACACCACGTCCACGGCACTTCCTTCGTCAATGTGTTCAGTCACATTATCGAAGAACTCAACTAGGCTCGTAAGGCACGACCTGCCCTTGACAAATCCATGCTGACTATTCCTGATCATGTCAAACCTCTCCAAATGGTCGTAAATCTTGTCCCTCAGAAGCCTTTCCATCAGCTTACCAACCACTGAGGTCAGACTCACCGGTTGGTAATTTCCCAGGCTATCTCTGTTCCCTTTCTTGAAAATAGGGACTACATCCGCAATCCTCCAATCTTCCGGAACCTCTCCCGTCTCCATTGACGACGCAAAGATCATCGCCAGGGGCTCGGCAATCACTTCCCTCGCCTCCCACAGTATCCTGGGGTTTATCCCATCTGGTCCCGGCGACTTATCAATCTTGATAGAATTCAAAAGTTCTAACACATCCTCCACCTTAATATCCACAAACTCAATCTTTTCCATCTGCTGCAAATCTGTGGCAAAATCTCCCAGATCAGCTTCCACCGTGAATACTGAGGCAAAGTACTCATTAAGCACCTCTGCCATTTCTTCTGGTTCCACACAGACCTTACCCCCTTCACCTTTTATAGGTCCTATATTCAGTATTATTATTTCCTCCACCTCTTTTCAAAGACATTCAAGTTATGTAGCTTTATGTGGTATCTCTTCAAGGATACTATTTTTTATGGGTTAAATAGTGAGCATCATGTTTTATTCAACTGTGGGAAGCATCGCAACTGAACCTGATCCTGTCCTCCAAATGCATGCGCATAAATGAAGAGGGTACAGTATCATGGTGGTTATGTTTCTGGACAACAGCTTGGATTAATGATTGGGTACAGAAGCTGGGGGATTTAAACTCAGTTAATTAAATAAGTCTGGCTGGGGGATTTAAATTCAGTTAATTAAATAAGTCTGGAATAGAATGCTACTATCTTGTAACAATGACTGTGAAACTACCCGATTGTTCATGACAACCTGCCAGGTTCACCAATATTCTTTATGCATTGGGGCGGCATGGTAGCACAGTGGTCAGCAGTGCTGCTTCACAGTTCCAGGGACCTGAGTTCAATTCCTGGCTTGGGTCACTGTCTGCGTGGAGTTTGCACATTCTCCTCAAGTCTGTGTGGGTTTCCTGCGGGTCCTCTGGTTTCCTCCCACAGTCCAAAGATGTGTGGGTTAGGTTGATTGGGCATCCTAAAATTGCCCCTTCGTGTGCTGAGATGCATAGGGATTAGTGAGTAAAATATATGTGGGGATATGGGGGTAGGACCTGGATGGGTTTGTGGTCCATACAGATTCGATGGGCTGAATGGTCTTTTTCAGTACTGTAGGGTTTCTGTGTTCCTATGAAAGGAAATCTAGTGTCCTTCCCCAGATTTTGGCCTCAATGTGGCGCTAGGCCCATGTCAATGTCGTTGATTCTTAACTGCCCTAGCTTTGAAATAGCCTGACAGTGATTCAGCTACATTCACATAGCTGGGTCACTGCCGTCTTCAAGGGCAGTTAGGATGAGAAATAAATGTTGGCCTTTCCAGTGATACCTACATTCTGTAAATTATTTTTTAAAATCCAGTTGTTGTCAATCAATCATTATTTAGCTTATCCTAATTAAGCACATTTTTAGCACTCTACTGCAACACTACCTGAAATCAGCTAATTTAGTACAGAGATTAAATGTGGGGTTTTAAGATATGGGTGACTTAGTGAATGGGTAATATGTTTACGGTCACAGCCAATAGAGGTAAATCTGGTATTCAGATAATGGTGTCCACCTGCACAAAGTATTTACTTCAGTTGGTCAAAGAATCTATCTATTCTTTGATAGCCAGATCAGCCATGATCTTATTGAATGGCGGGGCAGGCTCGAAGGGCTAGATGGCCTACTCCTGCTCCTATTTCTTATGTTCTTATTGTTAGTAGGGTGGCACAGTGGCACATTGGTTAGCAATGCTGCCTCACAGTGCCAATTCAATTCCAGTCTCAGTCACTGTCTGTGTGGAGTTTGCACTTTCTCCCTGAGACTACGCAGGTTACCTTTGGGTAACCGGTTTCCTCTCACATTACAAAGATGTCCAGGTTGGGTTGGCTGGCCATTCTAAATTGTCCCTTAGTGCCAGAGGGATTAGCAGGGTAAATACACAGGGTTATGGGGATAGGGCCTGTTGTCGATGATAGGACTTATTGTTGGTGCGGGCGCAATAGGCTGTGTCACCTCCTTCTGCGCTGCATTGATTCTATTCTATGATCCTATGAGTAACTGGTAACTATTTACAGATACTGGGCCAACAAATCACAGAATCTTTCCATCCAGATTTGAATCTGATTATAGAGCATGTAGATATCGTGGAACTGGGTCGATTGCTCCAACTGATTTTGGGGTGTGCAATAAACTGTGAGAAGAAGCAGGGTACGTACAAAACCTCTCTCAACGACTTATGATTTAACAATCCTGAAATGAAAGCGTATGAATTAAGAGTGTTCAATTCCTAAAACAATGCTTGTTATCTTTCCTCTCCTGATAACTTTTTAGGAGAAATTTCTTTAACCACTGAGTGGTGAGAAGGGAATTAAGGGTTATGGGGAGAGAGCGGGGAAGTGGAACTGATCCACTTCAGATCAGCCGTGATCTTATTGAATGGCGGGACAGGCTCGAAGGGCTAGATGGCCTACTCCTGCTCCTATTTCTTATGTTCTTAGGTACTCAGTGAGTAGTGGATGAAGCAAGTAGTATAGACTTAATTTAAGAGGTAGCTAGATAAGCACTGGGGGAGAAGGGTTATGATGATAGATTTAAATAAAGAAAGATTGAAGGAAGCTCGAATGGAGCATGGACTCTCTGTTTTTCTGTTGTATATCCTTTGTCAGGCTTGTTAACCATTTCCATTGGGGTAGTGGAGTGGTGACAAGGTGGCCAATGAGGATATTTCCGAAAGTTAACATTTGGCACAATAATAAACTGAATATCAAAAAACGCCCAGGAGTTAAAAAGGAAATAATTTCTAAAGAAATGTAAAGCAATTACATTAACTTATCAACATTAATTTGATAAGTTAATGAAGAATAATTAATAAAAATGACCAGGTGACAAGGTCAAAGTGTGTAGGTGGGCATGGGTGTGCGCGTCTGCATGTGTGTGTCCAGCTCACTTACAATTTCAGGGTGCTGGCTCACTCACCCTCATCCACTGTAAATCTGCTGGTGAGGGGTGATGAGAGTAAATGAGAAACCTAATGCTGAGGATAAGATACATATTCACGTGTGTGTGACTATGCACACACGCACACTGCTCCCTACCCCTCCCACATGCCTACTCACTGCTCTCTGCAACTAGGGCAGGACCCCCATGAGCCCACATGAGGCCTCCTGAGCTCCGGACAACTGTCCCCAACTTCCAACCCTTCATCCACTTCAGAGTAAATTAAAGTGGAGGCTGCCTCCAAGGTCTGGCCGGCCACATTCAATTATCACCACCCAACTCCCCAGTGGCATGCGACAGCTCCTCTGAGCTCCTCACACTGAAACCAAGAATTTAAACTTGCCTGGCAACTGACTGTAGTTGGCCTCTCCAATCACAGGCTGGTTCCCCTCTGCACTAGCTGCTGATTGGCTCAGCAGAAAGCCTAAAGCATGGAGAAAGCAGCCTGCCATTGGATAATCAAACTCGCATCATTTTCCAAAACCATGTCCATGAAATTTACAGTGCTTGACTGCAGCAATGTCTTGGGAGCCACATCTGGCCCACGGGCTGGAGGTTGGACAAGCCTGGCCTATGTAATCCTTTTGGTTAGATTTAATGGTTTTTGATGGGGTGAGGGAGGCAGAAGGGAAAGTGAGAGGCCTACTCGCTCCTGCCCCTGTTGTCTCAATGCATTGAATTAAACATCGGCCGGACTGTAGCTGTCCAGTAGGAAGACAGTTAATTAGCAGTGCAGATTGGGCTGATTAGCAGTGCAAAGAGAATGTAAGCTGGGACATCATGAAGTACAGATGTTATGATGTAAATAGGAACGCAAACATAGCCACAAATTTAAAGGCCTCCCTGACTCCTTTATTTCTCATGGCCTGCTCAAAGAAGTCAATAAATGAAGCCAAAAATCATACCACCACTGTCACCAACAGAATGTACTGCCACAAGTAGCTATGTTACCATTGTAAGAACTCTCAGAACAACAGGTTTATTTGGAATCACGAGCTTTCGGAATACTGCTTCTTCATCAGATGAGTCAGATGTCATCAGGTGTTGTGAGACTTCTTACTGTGCCCAACCCAGTCCAACATCAGCATCTCCATATCATGGCTACCATTGACACCGCAAACTGCCAGTTCAAAATGGAGAGGATCTCCAAGAAGATCGTGAGACTCAACTGATGAAGGAGTAGCACTGTGAAAGCTCGTGATTCCAAATAAACCTGTTGTGAAACTTCTTACTGTGCCCGTCCCTGTCCAACACCAGCATCGCCACAAAATGTTACCATTAGCAGGCCTTTCTTTTCACCCTTCTGTGTCATCATACCTTCGTTAAAGCAGTCCTGAACATTTTCCTGCCTAGCACTTGGAATGTGCAGTAGGTAATAAAAAAGCTACCTCTTGAGAAGCTCACTAGCTTGTCAATTGGTAAATTGAAAGTGGCAGGCAGGCTTCCAATTTCAGTGCCTGCTCACCTTTCTAAGACTGGCATGATGACATCCAATTGCAGACCCGATTTCATCATACCCTATCATAATATCCTGTGTACGGGTATGAAAGCCAGTCTTGACTATCTCTTTCTTGCTTTGCCAGAAAGAGTTTGATGCCAAATTGCTTGGCTTTATTTTCTTCTATCTTTTCTGAAGGCACTGATTCATACTGCGTGTAAGGGTGTACCCAGTAAGAAGTCTCACAACACCAGGTTAAAGTCCAACCAGTTTATTTGTTAGCAAATGCACAAGCTTTCGGAAACGCTGTTCCTTCGTCAGGTGTGTGGAAAGTTCTGATCAGAGAAGGGCATATAAAGTCACACACAGTTTACAGAATACTAATTATTTTGTAATCGCTACGACAATGGATGAATGAACATCGCTCAACAATCACCAGGCAAGACTGTTACCTTCCTGTTGGCGAACACTTCAACGGTCATGGGCATTCGGCCTCTGATCTTTGGGTAAGCATTCTCCAAGGTGGCCTTCACAACACATGACAGCGCAGAGTCGCTGAGCAGAGACTGATAGCCAAGTTCCGCGCATGAGGACAGCCTCAACCGGGATCTTAGGTTCATGTCGCACTATCTGTAACCCCCATGACTTGCTGATCTTGCAACATCTCATTTATTGTCCTGTCTGGACACAATACACATCTCTTTAGTGCTATCTCCGCTCACATTGTTTGCACCTTTAAGACTTGAATAGCAGGTTAGCTGTAAAGACTCATATTCTAATCAGTATTCCGTAAACTGTGTCTGCCTATATATGCCCTTCTCTGATCAGAACCTTCCACACAGCTGACGAAGGAACAGCATTTCCGAAAGCTTGTGGGTTTACTATCAAATAAACAAGTTGGACTTTAACCTGGTATTGTGAGACGTCTTACTGTGTTTACCCCAGTCCAACGCCGGCATCTCCACATCATGTAAAAGTGTAGTCAGCCCTCTTGTACTTCAGGCATATCTTCATGTACAAGCCTAGACAGATAACTTTGGCAAGCCCATCATAACAGTATCACATATGAACACAATTCTGTCCTTTGTTTGTAGCATCACAGAGACGTGCACATTTCCTACAGGAGTTATTGGAATTCTTCCCCTGGCTACAATTGTGCCCTTCCCCCACAGCCAATTCTTTGTCACTCACCACATTAGACAGATTTTTGATAGGCAAGGGCGTTGAGGGCTGTGGGGCGCAGACAGGACAGTGGAGTTGAGACCACAACAAAATCAGCCATGGGCCAAATTGCCTACTGCAGCTTTTAGGTTCGTTAGCCCTGGGGAGTTGAGTGAAAATATAGCAGTCCTACTGTTACAGCAGCTGACAACCAATAACTCATCACAGACTGGCAATGAAGCTGGGATCCTTTCTCTTTATAGCATTTTGTAAGCCATCGAAGGACCTTTCTTTTGTTTAATGTACATTCATAACAGGGTTGGATTGTTACAAAATGTTCCACGAGTTGCTGATGTCTTTGAAGGATTAAAGCATTTATAAGCCTTTGACTTTTGTAACTTTAATTTTTGTGTTGCAGAGCATATTCAGAATATCATGACGCTGGAAGAATCTGTGCAACATAATGTTATGACCGCCATTCAAGAAGTAAGGAATCATAAATTTAAGTGTGTCTCAGCTCCAGTCCAGGCAATGTCCTGTTAAATATAGTAGGTTTTCACAGCTAAGGACAGAGATGGAATGACAAAACCTATCTGGTCATTGATGTCCTTCAGAAATGAAGCTGCATCCCTTACTTGCTGTCACCCGTATCTGACTCCTTTCCCACACCAATGAGGTTGACATTGAGCTGTTGTCTGAAGTGACTCAACGAGCTGCTCAGTTGCTGAGGCAACTAGGGTTGGCCAATAAATGCTGCTTTTGCCAGCAGTGCACAAGCTTTGAGAGAGAATAATAATTAAAAATGCAAGACTGTTTGTAAAAAGCAGTACTGCAACTGTTACTTTTATATATAAATATTTATACTGAAAAGTTCAACATTATGTTTCAGTGAGCACTTCACTTAGTAATTAAAATCATGGAAAAGTATACACAAATACGGTTCAAGAAAACATTATAAACTATCTTTGGCATCACACCACAAGTTGTTAATGAGGAAAATTTGTAGTGCATTTCTGCCAGTATTAGGCAGGATGTTAGGTTTGGCATTGGTGGTCAATAAGAATAACAGTAATGGTGATAATTATTTTTGAGATGGACATACATCAAGAAAAGTCAAAGAAGTGAGTAGTTAGCACTGCTGCCTCATAGCACCAGGGACCTGGGTTCAATTCCCAGTTTGGATCACAGTATGTGTGGAGTCTGCATATCCTCCGCGTGTCTGTGTGAGTTTCCTCTGGGTTCTTTGATTCCCTCCCACGGTCAAAAAATGTGTGGGTTAGGTGGATTGGCCATGCTAAAATTGCCCCTTAGTGTGCCAGGGGGACGAGCTAGGGTAAATACATGGGGTTATGGGGATAGGGCCTGGGTGGGATTGTAGTCAGTGCAGACTCGGTGGACTGAATAGCTTCCTTCGGCACTGTAGGATTCAATGATCTATATGATTCTTTGAATATTTTAAGATTGTGGTCAGGCGTGTTCTACAATGAATTGAAAATAATAGATCAACAATGAATGATGTAACCCAAAAACAGGAACTGAATTTTATCTATCTTCAGTTTAAAGTGTTCTTAGCAGCAACTTAGCAGGCTCTTTAACTGAATGGTGGTCAGGTAAACAAAAGAAAATGAACAGAGTAACTCTATGAGACAAAAATGTTCCTGAATCCTGTGTTCACATACATTTTTAAGAGGATCTTTGGATTTTCATAAAAATAGCAAACTGTCTTCAGTTTCTGCTTTATTGAAGATAAGATGAGCTAGGCGATCCTTTTTGGGTGGTCACCAGCAGGGGTTTGGCAGGGCAGACCTGTTGCCTTCTGAAATGATCTGAATTAACCCTGGGGAATTTTAAGCTGAAATTTAAATATTTTCAGCATGTTGCCAGTGGTGTAGCTGCCTCCAATGCCTCTAGATGTAGGGGAGGAGGGTAGGAAATGTTCACTGCTGAGGGACTGCAACACTTATTGCAACTGAAGGAATCAGATACGTTAGCATCTACAAAAGGAAACATTTTGCTGCTTCGAAATGTGGTTGCATGGGCCCTTTAAGGGGGCGTTGCCTCAGAGCCACGTGGTCAGGCCAGACACAGTAAGAAGTCTCATAACACCAGGTTAAAGTCCAACAGGTTTATTTGGTAGCAAAAGCCACTAGCTTTCGGAGCGCTGCTCCTTCGTCAGGTGAGTGGGAGTTCTGTTCTCCACATCATGTCAGGCCAGATTCCATGGAGTGTTGAGGCAGTGGTCAGCACTAGTGCCTCACAGAATCAGGAACCCGGGTTCAATTCTGGATCTTGGGTGACTGTCTGTGTGGAGTTTGCACATTCTCCCTGTGTCTGTGTGGGTTTCCCCTGGGTGCTCTGGTTTCCTTCCACAGTCCAAAGATGTGTGGGTTAGGTTGATCGGCCATGGTAAATTGTCCCTTAGTGTCAGGAGGATTAGCAGGATAAATACTTGGGGTTATAGCCTGGGTGGGATTGTTGTCATTTCAGGCTCGATGGGCCAAATGGTCTCCTTATGCACTGTAGAGATTCTAAGCTGAGCCAATCGAATGCCCGGGCATGTATCCTGGCTCGGAAAGGATCATCAGTTGGAGCTAGGGAAGAGTTGTGCACAGTCAAATAGTTATTCTGTCGGACCCTATCTGTATATACAGTTAATTGCTGAGTTGGTAGTAAAGCCTTTTTGTTCTGAAGCCTCACTGATTTGCCCTCGATTTATTACACTGACCATGGAGAAAAGCTTTCCAAGTCATTGGGGATTGCAGAGCTCAGCTATAGAGAGAAAAGGCTGAAGTGAAGATAAAAAAAAAGCAAGATACATTGTTAAAATTCATTTGATTGGGAAATTAGAACATTTTTACCCTGAAGTAGAAAACTTGGACCAGTATCTTGAGATTATTACTTTCTTTGCTGCCATTGAGATAACAACCGTTGTGTCAAACCCAAAGTTATCAATGCATTTTGATGATTCTGGCAACACTTGGAAGCCCCTTTTATACAACCAGTTTTTACTCTCAGTATTGCTGATGCGGTAATAGGGTTAGAGGCAATAAAACTAGGAAATTGAAGGGAGGGGAAAAATATTAATTGGTTAATTTTACATTTTAGCTCATGAGTAAAGAACTGGCAGGAACATTTGGCACCGAAGCTTCTGGAGACTTGGAACAAGTAAGAAGAAAATCTCAATTAAGCATTTCTTTAAGTTGGCTAATTTTTTGAATTTCAAATCCAGAATAAACTTGATTTCAACTTCATTTCTGTTTTTATTTTAACGCTACTTGGATAGTACATCATTAATAAAAATGTATAGCATATTTGTAATCTCTGTTCACTGTATAAACAAGTACGGTTCATAGAACAATTTACATTTCTAAGCTTTTTAAAGAGGTCATGGTTTATTTTTAGTATTTTAAACTTAATATTCAGATTGAGTATTGCAGTGCAGAATTGTAGTTAACTGAGCAAAAGGTATTTAATATTTAATATACTAGTCTCCTTACAAGCATTAGTTCAAGTGGACAACTTAGATTCTTACTAAACTCCTCAAACAAAGAGAAAATATCTTAGAGTATGTTACGTGACTAGTAAAAGGCAGAGACCCAAGAGGGAATGCAAGCATTTGAAAGGAATAGGAATAATCAGACACTGAGAGGCTTTTTAAGAAGTAAGTGATGCAGTAACTTAAGAAATCCTTTCTACGGACAGGGCTGAAAGAATTGCCACACTTGGCAGAGTAGAAGAAGCAAGAAATGATCCACGGTGGGAGAGACAGGTATTCTGCACAGGGAACATACAGATTGAGATTATTGAAGTAGGTGACAAGAGGTCATGGAGGAATTTGAAAAGAAGGGATTAGGTCTAAAAAAAAACATTTTTTTAGGGAGGCTACCTTGATATTATGACAGGGCCACTCACTTTAACATCTCCTTTAATTGTCAAGTTGCCAATAAACAGTGTCAAGCAAAGTTAATCAATTCTATTGAAATGGGGCCCAAGCATCAAATTGTCTTACACCTTTCACCAATGTCATTGGGTGTGCAGTAATGGCCACTTCGCCTAATTTTCAGCTGTTAATGGTGCAAGCTGAATTTCTCCTCCACTGTAATCCTAGACTTTGGAGAACATAGACATTACAGTGCAGTACAGGCCCTTCGGCCCTCGATGTTGTGCCAACCAGTGGAACCAATCTAATGACCCTCTAACCTAAACTATTCCAATATTATCCATATGACTATCCAATGACCATTTGAATGCCCTAAAAGTTGGCAAGTCCACTACTGCTGCAGGCAGGGCATTCCACGCCCTTACTACTACCTCTGACATCCGTCCTATAATTATCACCCCTCAATTTAAAGCTATGTCATAGCTATGTCTATGAAAGGGTACATGTCGGGGATAAGCGTATGGTAGTTAAAGAGGAGTCCTTTATTCTAGAGGAGAATGATATTGAAGGAGGTGGGGACAATATCTAAGTTTTAAATCCAATTTTTCAATATTAACAAATATGTCAGAGGCTGTGAAGGTGGGCTGGTAGGAGCTTGAATGGAAGGAAGCAAGGCAACACATGGTGTGGTTCTTAGATGAGCTGAATTTGATATTTTGAAGGAACAACCAGCTTTTAGGTGGCTAACTTGATTAGGAGAAGGATTATGGTGCAATTGGGGTGAAGTAAATATCAGAGGGGGTAGAGGCAGCTCTGTGGATTGCAACAGGTTTGGACACAAATAAATGCATCAGCATTTTGCCCTTAGATTTTAACGTTGTGAAAGAGGCTACTTCTGCAGTTTTTCAAGGGCTATGTTATCCAGATATGTTAAATGTCTAGCTCACAGCTGCTGAATTTGTTGACTCTGCACACTTGATTGTTGAAACTGGACATCCATAAGATTCAATGGTCTCTTCTGCTGCAGTGAGGCACTTAATTTCTGCCTTTAGCTTCCAAGCCTGTTTTTGAAACTTTTCTCTGGTGATTTCCTCCTATGCCTTCACTTCTTGAATTTTTCCTCAGATTAGACTGCTTCTTTAATATTTCCTTCAATTTTCCAAGATCTTAATGTTCTTCGGCAGTTTCTGTCATGTTTTGAGTTCCATTTGCTGCTCCTACGCTTGGCTCTGTCCAACACTACACTGACCCTTAGGTGCATGTCATGTGTTATCTTATACTTCCCACTCAGAAAGGACAGTAGGACTAGAGGGCACAGCCTCAAGATAAGGGGGGAGCAGTTTAGAACGGAGTTGAGGAGGAACTTCTTCACTCAAAGGGTGGTGAATCTCTGAAACTCTCTGCCCGTTGAAGTGGTGGAGGCTGCCTCGCTAAATATATTTAAGTCACGGGTAGGTAGATTTTTGACAGACAAGGGAATTAAGGGTTATGGGGAGAAAGCAGGAAAGTGGAACTGATCCACTTTAGATCAGCCATGATCTTATTGAATGGCGGGGCAGGCTCGAAGGGCTAGATGGCCTACTCCTGCTCCTATTTCTTATGTTCTTATGTTCTTATATTACTGTATGGGCAGTACTGTACTCAGTCCTGTATTAACCCTTTATAATGTCAGACCTTTATACTATGCTAACCTCAAACTGCAATTTCAATCTCTTCTGATCTGTTTTCCAGTTCTCAGTTCTTAGATTAGATTACTGGAGCTATGTGTGGTAGGCGATGAACAAGAATTTGCAAGGAATGAAGGAAAATGTAGAATTAAGGCAAGACAGTAGTAGTGATGATCAGTTGTAGCATCAGTCCCACTATTGTTGGCCGATCATAAGAGATGGAACATGCACTGAGACAATTAATAAGATTAGTGGTGAGTTTTCCCAACAATTTTTAAATGAAATGGCCCTATGTCTTCAGATCATTAAAAAAAATGCAGATATATTTTATTCTATCTAAAAAGGAAATAGCATATGTTGCACATTAAATCTCAAAGTGAATAGAAAAGCTAAATAGTGCACAAGAGATCTTTTATGTTGCCTTGGAAAGAATGTACAATTTATTTATTTTGATTTCAGCTTAAAAAGGCCCAGGAAGACCTCAATGAGGCTTTGCTAGAGAAGGAGGAACTGACACTACGTTGCCAAGAATTGGATATTCAGGTTGGTGTACCATAACCTACAATCTGATCTGCATTTGGGAAACAGCCCCTTGGCAGGTGCCTATGAACCATTTAAAATTTAATTTAAAAGATAGGGGTCAGCATACTCAGTCAGAGTTGATCTCAATGTGTGGGCAAAGGGTTTAAAAACAACTTTAAACCACACTGCCGGCACTGATCTCATCTGTTTACATAAATTTATACTGTGAACCATGAAGTGGTCCTATTGTGGATTCTCCATGTGTTTTTGTAGCTTACCTCTTGACTTATTGAGCATTGCATTTTTTTTTATTTGTGGGACATGGGTGTTGCTGCCTGGCCAGCATTTATTGCCCAACCCTAGTTGCTCTTGAGAAGGTGGCGGTAAGCTGCCTTCTTGAATCGCTGTAGTTCACGTTCTGTGGGTTGATCCAGAATGCTGTTAGGGAGGGAATTCCAGGATTTTGACCCACAACTGTGAAGGAACAGTGATATATTTCCAAGACAAGATGGTGAGTAGCTTGGAGGGGAACTTGGTGTTCCCATGTATCTGCTGTGTGCTTGTCCTTCTACATGGAAGTGGTTGTGGGTTTGGAAGGCACTGTCTAAGGATCTTTGATGAATTGCTGCAGTGCATGCTGTTGCTCCTGAGCATTGGTAGTGAAAGAAGTGGATGTTTGTGGATGTGGTATCAAACAAGCAGCCTGCTTTGTCCTGGATGGTGTCAAGCTCCTGAGTCTTGTTGGAGCTGCACCCATCCAGGCAAGTGAAGAGTACTGCATCACACTCCTGACTTGTGCCTTGTAGATACTGGATAGGCTTTGGGCAGTCAGGATGTGAGTTACCGCATTATTTCTAGCCTCTGGTCTACTCTTCAAGCCACTGTGTTTATGTGGTAAGTCCAGTTGCGTTTCTGGTCAATGGTAACCCCAAGGATGTGACAGTGGGGAATTCAGTGATAGTAACACCATTGGATTTCAAGGGGTGATGGTTAGAGTGTCTCTTATTGGTGATGGTCATTGCCTGGCATTTATGTGGCATGAATGTTACTTGCCACTTGTCAGCCCAAGCCTGGCTATTGTCCAGATCTTGTTGCATTTGAACATAAAGAGTCGTGAATGGTGCCAAACATTGTGCAATCATTGGTGAATATCCTCACTTCAGACCTTATGACAGAGGGAAGGTCATTGATAAAGCAGCTGAAGATTGTTGGGCTTAGGACACTACCCTGAGGGACTTCTGCAGTAATTTAATATGTTGCAGAGCAATGAAACAGTTATTGTAGTTTTTAAGTGTGCAACAGATTTATTTACAAAAGTTTATCTCTAGAATCACAAGATGTCTGCACCATGCTTAACTCTGTGATGATGATTACTTTAGTTCTGTGCCCACACCCAGGCTTAACCATTTAAGAGGAATGAGCATAGATCAGTTACTAGCTTCTCATCATAAACCAGTATATTTGAGTCATTGCACATGTTCTTCAATGAAAAACAAAAGTGCTTATCTTAAGTTAAATATTCTGAACAACAAACATACATGGATCAAGTCATTTCTAAGAGAAAAATAACAAGTTGGCCTCTAAGCATGGACATAGTCTGAAATACGAAGGTCTCCAGTGACTTTGCTTAGATCTACGCACTAGGAGTTGTAGTTCTGTGTGATCAACTTGATTGTGTGAACCTGAGCGAAACCCAGTCTTGAAGTTGACCATAGATAAATGGGTAGAAGTCGATAACCTAATTCTGCCATAGCTAATAATGTAGTGATTGATGTGGAGAGTGAACTTTCTACCAATGAGATTCATGTTCCAATTTTGACAAACATGATTGCAGTTTAATGATCCCAGTGCCTAGCAGAGTATTTGTGTTCAGTTTCCATTAAATGGTGTAATGCATAAGCAATTGGTCGTTTGCTTCCTCCAGTGTGCTGAGAGAATATTCAATCACATTTGCTATTGTGCCATGTGTTTCTGCATATAGATTGAAATGCACAAGGATTCACGGAGATGCTATCTTCATATTTAATATAATGCTATTTGCTATGTAATTGTCCATGCCCATTGTGTGTTCTTGCAATGATTGTAAAGCCGTTGGACATCTTATTAGAGATGGTCGTTGCCTGGCACTTGTGTGGCTCGAATGTTACTTGTCACATGTCAATCTAAGCATGGATCTTGTCTAGGTCTTGCTGCATTTGAAACTGGACTGCTTCAGTATCTGAGGAAATTGGTAGAGAGGAAATTGCAGTTGTGAAGAAGTTGTTTTATGAATCCAAAAACAGAAGATCCTTTATGTAACGTGGCTCTAAGAGTTGATATGACAATTGTAAACATGTTTTTCTAATACATTTTACTTTAAAATGTCTTCTGAGGGTGTGTGAGGGTAGAGGAACACGTGAAGATGACGAGTCAGGGTGTTTGTGGGTGGAGGGTCAAGGTATTTGAGGGCATATCAATTCAAGGCGTTCTAAGGTAATTCCTGTAGCTCCCTAATGTTGGAAGAGCATTGTGAGCATATATCTTGCTCTCCATCAATTCCAGAGAACATTAGAGAGGATGTTGGGTTTTTACTATGTGCTTTTAGAGAAAGGAATTCAAAGTTACAGTGAGAACTCCATTTAAACGAATTCCACCCTTGTTTTTGTAGCATTTTTTTTAAATTTAAGTTTCCCTCAAATCATTTATAGTAGAAATAAACTTGTAATGGGTATTGACATGGCATTTGTTACAATTATGTCATGAATAGAAATATAGTGATTTTGTTAAAATGAAAAGCTTGCAGGAATAAATCTAATGCAGAATAAAGTTTTCTTTTAACTATGGTAAAATTAATTGTGGTGAACAAAATGTTTTAAAAGTGAACTTGGAGAATACAATTTTGATCTGGATTTTGTGATCACGCCACTGTTTTTTGGAAGTAGTAAACCTAATAAATGCAATTACTTAATGCAAAAATAATTCTCTTTTTGACTTAAAATAGTTTTGTTTTGCAACAAACCATTGATGAATGGAATCCCGCAAGAACAGCATACTGACTTTCCTAAGAGGTTCCTGCTTTAAGTTTGCCAAAAAAAATTGCTTTAACCTAATCAAATGATTGGATTGAGTGAGAAAAGATTAAAACCCCTTTGTTTTTAACTGCTCCTCAGATTTTAAGTGATATATTGTTGAATTTCAAATTATTTTTCACTGGTCCATTTTGAATTTAACACTGATGAACATTCCCTTATTGCTCTCTTATTTTGTTCTCTCCCTTTAAGTGATCACATCTTGCTTGACTTTGATCCTTCATCCCCACTATTTAGTTTAAAGCCCTCTATACTACCCTAGTTATACAACACACCAGAATACTGGTCCCAGCATGGTTCAGGTACGCATCCCTTTGTCCTCAATACTGGTGCTGGTGCCCATGAATTAAAATCTATTTCTCCCACATCAACTTTTGAACCATGCATTCAACTGTCTAATCTTATTTACCATGAAATCCAGAGATTACCACCTTTGAGATGTTGCTTTTTAATTTAGTCCATAACTGCTCATGCTCCCACTGTGAAACCTCTTTCATTGTCTTATCTATGTCATTGGTACTATGTGGATCCTAACAGCTGGACCCTCTCTCCCTCCCAGCGCAGGTTCGTCTCCAGTCCAGAGTAGATGTTCCATTAAATTAAGGGGTGGTAGTTATAGGACGGATGTCAGGGGTAGGTTCTTTACCCAGAGGGTGGTGAGGGATTGGAATGCCCTGCCTGCTGCAGTTGTAAATGCGCCTAGTTTGGGGGCGTTTAAGAGATCCGTGGATAGGTTTATGGACGAAAAGGGATTGGTTTAGGTTAGTGGGTCATTGTTTTGTAACTGGTCGGCGCAACATCGTGGGCCGAAGGGCCTGTTCTGCGCTGTAATGTTCTATGTTCTATGTTCTATAACCTCGCACCAGGCAGGCAACCTAACCTTCTAGATCTCCACTCTCAGCTGCAGAATGTTTATCCACTGGATTATAATCCAGTAACAAGGGAAAATAGTCACCTGCCAATCACCCACACTTAGGCTAGAATTTTATTGGCCCTGCCTGAATCAAGGGGTGGGTGAGGCTCGGAGAATGGCATTCTTCTTTGGCCTCGGGCGTGATCGTACGAACCTCAGGCGGATGTGCCAGTAAAATTCCACCCTTAGATTTCTTTTTCCAAGCGTGTTTCTGACTGCCCGTTGGCTAGGCAAAGTTCTTACTCTCTACCCTTGCTGCCTTATGCCAAACTCTTCCAAAATCTCTTACTCTCCTTCCTTGCTGCTTTATGCCCTTGACTCCCAAGATGTGATTCTTCAGTCCTTTGTGTTCTTATACTAAAGGAGTTATATTTCACACCATATGTTAAACAAAGAAATATGCAAAGGTTTTGAATAGAAGAGAAAATTACATGGAATATTCACCTCGTTTCAATTTGCTAAAGTAAACTTATTCCCTTGATCAACATTTTTCTAAACAGTCCAATTCTAAGAGTGAGATTATAATGAACTTCTTGTGGAAACTGACTTTCATAATCCTGTGTTTTATGAATGAGGAAAATGAACGATACTTGAACTCAAGGCCAACACATGGAAAGAAGTAATTGAGATTTTATCTTTCTCATTCTAGTGCTTATCATTTTTGATCATCTGTTTTGTCATTCCAGCTGTATTTTTCTGACGTCTCATTTGGTTTAAATTCCCTGTGTTGATAATGACCTGCCATGATTTCATAAACAGCACCTGGATAAATAAACATTTAAAAATGAATTGAGTTCCGCAATGTCTTGCCAGCTTTTATAATTTCATGAACACTGATTTTTACAATAAGGGCTGGATTTTATCTCCTCTGCTTACATGGAGCTTAGGGCAGAACGGTTTGTTTCTGTTATAAGTGTCTGCGTAATTAAGTACAATGAAAAGTGCCTACTAACTTTTAAATTTTGTTTCTGATATATTATTTTTAAAATGGTAAAGTATTTGGTTGAAAGAGGACCTTAGTTTTCTCAGTGTTTCACAAAGATCCATTTTCTCATTTGCTCTTGAGCAGGTGTGGACAATAATCTGGGGTTCAGTTTCTGATTGAGCACACATAAGTATCATCTGTATATTACAGTTCAGTGATTGAAATTGAAGTGAGTTTAGTTTGGGACTGAAAGCAGCATTTGTTGATCTGATTCCTGTCTATTCTGTAAATGATGTCCATGTTTATGGGTAGTTTGCTGGAGGTGAGGTGCAGTCTTTCTGCAAAAAGATGGAGAGGAAGGTTGGTTCAATGACACATGCTTGTTTGATCCCAGTCTTCAATGAGAGTAGGATATATGGTGATTCTGTTGGTGAGGACCATGGCTTGCACGTCAACATGGAGTAGACGGACAAGAATGACAAATTTCTAGGCGTAACCAGATTTGAGGAGGATACTCCATAAACCTTCACACTTGTTGTGAGGTTAAAAAAGGTCATGTTCAGTGGTTGAGTGTTAGAATGGCATGGCAGCAAAGTGGTTAGTGCACCTGCCACACAGCTCTAGGGATCCAGGTTCGATTCCAGGGTTGGATCACTGTCTGTGCAGAATCTGCACATTCTCCCCATGTCTGCATGGGTTTTCTCTCACAGCCTGAAAGACATGCTGGTTAGGTGCATTGGCCATGCTAAATTCTCCCTCAGTGTATCTGAGCAGGCACCGGAGTGTGGTGACTAGGGGATTTTCACAGTAACTTCATTGCAATATTAATGTAAGCCTATTTGTGACACTAATAAATAAACTTTAAACTGATGCAGTTACTTACATTTTCCTTGCATTTGCTGTGTAGTGAAAAGTTATATCTGTGGTACCTCTCAGTGGCAGATAACCACAGTGAAACTCTGGAAGAAGCTGCCCAGTCACTGGGAGGAGGCAATTGAGGAGGATCTTTGGAATGATGTTCCATGTGGCAGATAGCAGGGAGACACTTCTGTTATTACTGCAAGCAGACTTTCTTGAATATAGTCCTTGAACTCCCTCCTGGAATATACTCTTTTTTTTCCCCAGATGAGGGATATGAGATGGTGCAGCTGTTTATTAAGATTAATGGTAAGATTCCAGAAATATTGGGAATCATCTCTCGACAAAGGCAAATATAGCTGATGAAATTTATCATCATCTGCAAGGAAAATTTGAGAAACAGAATGTCAAACCTGAGTCTAAGATCATAGTTTACTGGTGGCAGTGATTCTCATACTCTGGTATGCCTCAGGGCCCTGGACAACCTACAGCAGACACCTCAAAGCCCTGATGAAATCGCACCAGTGTGCTTTGGGAAGATCCTCCGAATATATTGGCAACAAAGGCAGTCCAATAGCAGCATCTTCTCCCAAACCAACTTGCCCAGCAGCAAGACGCTGATCACTCAAAACCAGCTTGTTTGTATTTCTTGGGGAATTTCACAGTGACATCATTGCAGTGTTAATGTAAGTTTTACTTGTGACTAATAAATATAACTTTAACTTTTCTGACTCCAAATTCCTATTCAACATTTCTACTCAGAACTTAGTTACGACAAGCGAAACACTTTCAGAGGTGCCCTTAAAGCATTCCTAAAGAAGTCAAACATCCTAGCTAACTTGTGGGTATCTCTGGCTTGAGACCAAAACTGACATGGAGAAGGTTCATTCTAGAAGGCAGCAAACACACTGAGAAACTTATTTGGAATACAAAAAGGTGAAATTGTGATATTGGAGAGCATACACTAACCTCCCAACAACTAATTTATCCGACTCTGTAATCATCACTTGATCTGTACGTGGTAGATTCTGAAGATGGCGCATTGGACTGATCAGCCATCTCAAAACCCATTGAAGCAGAATGGGAGCAAATTGTCCTTTGATTCCAAGAGACTACTTATGAAGAATTGCCAGGACTTAATGCTGCTTCATTAGAATTTAGCTATGATCAGCTATTATGTGATACCATTAGTTCAAACACAGTTCACAGAAAGTACTGCTGAAATGGTCTTCATCATCTTTTCATCATCATCTTCATCATCATCCGTCATCAAGGAGGAAATAGCGAGGCATCTTGAGGGGAATTGCTTGGTAGAGCAGACGCAGCACGGTTTCGTTAAGGGGAAGTCGTGTCTGACAAATTTATTGGAGTTCTATGAGGATGTGTCTAGGGCGGTGGATAGAGGAGAGCTGGTGGATGTGGTCTTTCTTGATTTTCAGAAGGCGTTTGACAAGGTACCTCACAAGAGGTTAATGCAGAAGGTAAGGGGGCATGGAGTTGGGGGTAGCGTGTTAGCGTGGATAGAGGATTGGTTGTCAAATAGGAGGCAGAGAGTGGGGGTTAATGGGTGCTATTCGGATTGGCGGTTGGTGACTAGTGGAGTACCCCAGGGGTTGGTGCTGGGGCCTCAGCTATCTACCATTTATATAGATGATCTGGAGGAGGGAATCGAGTGTATGGTGTCGAAATTTGCTGATGGCACCAAGATTGGTGGAACGGCAAATTGCGCGGAGGGTGTGGAGAGTCTGCAGAAGGGTCTAGATAGGCTGGGCGAATGGGCCAGGAACTGGCAAATGGAATTTAATGTTGGCAAGTGCGAGGTGGTCCACTTTGGTAGGAAGAATGGTAGGAAGGACTATTACTTACATGGCGAAAAACTGCAGCAGGCGATGGTGCAGAGGGACCTTGGGGTCCTTGTGCATGAGTCGCAAAAACCCAGCCTGCAGGTGCAGCAGGTGGTCAGGAAGGCGAATGGGATGCTGGCCTTCATAGCGAGGGGGATTGAATATAAAAGTAGGGAGGTCTTGCTGCAGCTGTATAGGGCTTTGGTGAGGCCGCAGCTGGAGTACTGTGTGCAGTTTTGGTCGCCGCACTTACGCAAGCATATTTTGGCCTTGGAGGGAGTGCAGAGGAGGTTTACTAGGCTGATTCTGGAGTTGAGGGGGTTGAGCTATGAGGAGAGGCTGAATAAACTAGGCTTGTACTCGGTAGAGTTTAGAAGAATGAGGGGAGATCTCATTGAGTCATATAAGATGATGAATGGGATGGATAGGATAGAGGTGGAGAGACTCTTCCCGCTCAGAAAGGACAGTAGGACTAGGGGGCACAGCCTCAAGATAAAGGGGGGGCGGTTTAGAACGGAGTTGAGGAGGAACTTCTTCACTCAAAGGATGGTGAATCTCTGGAGTTCTCTGCCCGTTGAAGTGGTGGAGGCTACCTCGCTAAATATTTTTAAGACGCGGGTTGATGGGTTTTTGATAAGCGAGGGGATTAAGGGTTATGGGGAGAGGGCGGGAATGTGGAACTCAGCCACGACAGATCAGCCATGATCTTATTGAATGGCGGGGCAGGCTCGAAGGGCTAGATGGCCTACTCCTGCTCCTATTTCTTATGTTCTTATGTTCTTATCTTTTAAAGGGGATGTCAGAAACTGCCACTTTTGTGAAGGTGATTCTTTAGAAATGTTCCGTTGTTAATGATTATGTGAGAAAGTGAGAAATTTTAAAGTGTCAAACAAATTTTTGCATCTTCTTCGGTTTAATAGTGCTATTGCAACAGCTTGGGATGAGTCAGATATCTACTACATAAAATTTCAATGCCTTGGCCAAAGATGTATTTTGGAGCAGCATGGAGGAGATAAGCTAACTCCTAAGTAGAGTGCAAGGTTATGTTTTCATTTGAAAATGGTGACCAGGGATGGACTAGCTCACTCATCAAACCTACCTCACACTATGATACCCAGAGCAACATGGTGAGACATCTCCTACCACACTGTCTGCAGCCATCTCCTGGCTAGGTAGAAAAAGTGAAAAAGAAACTCTGAGCTAATAAGAGAACAACATCTCCAAAAACCTTCCATATGATCTCTCCATATGATCATAACTGACCACGAGATCCCATTGTCCGTGCGTCTGTTAACTGTTTTTCCACAAGTAGAATTAGATCTTGAGAATGTATATTTTTTATTTGGCTTGATTAGGTGGCAGAAAAAAAAATGCATCTCTGCTTTTAGGTTTCTACTCTCCAAGAGGAAAGAAACAGCTTATTAGCTGAGAATGACCTTATGACAGAGAGGATAAACCAATTAGATGCATTTGATGATCCACACAGCCTTGCCGGCAAGAAATACTTTAACTTGCAGTTTCAATTGGAGCAGTTACAAGAAGAGAATTACAGGTATGATATTCAATTCCAGTTATTAACATTTACAGCTGAATCTCTATGTATTGTACACCTTATTGCAAGATCATCACTGCAACTACATACCTCAGCTATGAGATGGGGCTTCATAAGTTCTTCCAAAAGCTCAGATCCAAATACCAACACATACATCCAGGTAGCCTGACTAGCCACAGGACATTACATACATTCCTGACTTTCCTCTTGTCAACAGTGTGCTTGGGAGAACCACTTGCCATGTCTTCCTTCCCTTGCTTCAGTGCTGTTTTCTTTTCTGTTTTTGTTTAATAGATTAATGAAACTTTCCTGAATGCTTTTCTCTCTGAGATATATCTGTGCTCCTTCAAGAATGGGCTGTAGATAATCTCTTATTAATCACTGCAATGTTGGCTACCATGCCTTCACCTGCTGAGGCCCTAACCTCTGCAATTCCTTCCCGAAATCTCTCCTCTGCTCTACATCACTTTCCTCTTTTAAGGCACTCTTTCAAACCCCATTTCTTTCACTTTTCCTAATATTTCCTTATTTGACTCAGCATCAAATTTTGCACTATACTCAACCCAGGAAGCACCTTTGACATCTTTCTCTGCAATAAAAATGCTATATGAATACACAGTGTGTTGTTGATTTTGCAATCTCTTCCTACCAGTCCGTTGTCTCGGCTTCCTTTTTACCTTTTCTTGGGTTTCCTGTTTCCTTTGCCTTTTAAAATGTTTATTTCCTGCTTGTTGTGCAGCTTTTTTTTGACTATTTTATACAAGTTATCTCTTGAGCATTCCACACATCTGCCACTGCTTACTTACATCACTAGATGGAGCTTCATAGCCTCCAGAACATGTAGAAACCCCAGTCCCTTTACTACATCATCACTAATGAAATGAGGGACATTCAGTTTAGTCCCAATTTCTTGTACAGTTAATTAAAAGTAAATGCTCAATCTAAATGACAAAAATATGAGTGATTTTAAAATGTTGCTGAATAATTTGTCAACTCTCTCACTCTTCCTGTCCTCAATCTCAATTTTTCCCATCTGTCTTGTTTTCCTTTTTTCAGATTCCTTTTGTTGTTCTTGCACGCTTGCTCACTATCATTTTCATGTGTTTCACTCGCTTGTCACTTCTAATATTCTGATCCACACTTTGGCTGCTTGAGTTAGCAGTAGAAAAGTTAAAGCTACTTGTCACTATATTTCCTCTGCTTCTTTCTTTCTTAAACTAGTGTTTATTTTTCTTTGGTTTTGTGTCTCTTTATTTCTATTTTGTTAATCTATTAATATTTTTATTGTAAGTACAGCTTACCGCTTGTTCATTATACTTGAATCTGCTGCATTCTTCTCTTCCTTTCTGTAGTTCGTCATTTTATTTGCGTTACAATCTTCTTCCCCAATATGTGACTTCAGTTATTTTGCTTTCTTCCTGATAGCAAGTTGACTTACACATCAATATATTTAGGGATCAACAAAGTGAAAAGTGTACTCTTTTTCCTTTTTTTTAAGTTCTATTTATGTAAAGGTGCCTTTGTGTGCAGAATTATTGCTTTGATAGCTTGGCAAAAATTGTACCTAAATCACATTACACAAGTATGCAAAGGGTGTAGTTGAGAGAGCTCTGCCCCTAATCTCCCCTCCCCATTCCTACATCTGGAGGCTGCTTGGTTTGGCACATTCTTGGCTATCAACTTTGTGTGTAGGGAGTTCTGTCCTATTAATCTGTGACATAGCCAGATATATCAGTGCACTGAACAATCTTCTATATATCTCTACCAAATTATACCTATTTCTCGAGTTTCATCTGTATATATAATATTTGGTCTTTCACAACGAAAAATTGAAGACCTGAATTACGTATGTTTAATATATAATTTAATATAGAATCAGGAGAGAAATGCAACTTTGTAGCACAAACAAGTATTGAAATTATTTCCTAAACAAGTGATTTCAATGGTTTATAGCTGCCTTTTGAATTGCAATATTAGAATATGGCTTGAAATTGCAAAATATCCATTATTTTTACAATTAATTTGTTGCTATAGGTATCACAGTAGACACAGCAGTCAGTGCCTGATTCTATTCTTGCTAAAGGGTTATTGGTTGTGACATAGTCCACTGCAAGTGTGGTCACTCAGATTGAGGCTTTGTTTAGAACATATTCTATTTTTATCATTCTGTCTAGACTTGAAGCAGCAAAGGATGACTATCGTGTTCACTGTGAAGAACTAGAGCGACAACTGATTGAGATACAGCACAGAAATGATGAATTAAACAGTCTGGCTGAAGAAAATCTTGCTCTAAAAGATGAAATTGATGTCCTAAGGTAAAGGAATAGTGATAGTGAGAGGAATTTGTCTATTTGTACATATAAACACTAATTAGGAATTGTCGCATGGCAATTTGTACTGTTAAAGGTTGTTCACTGGTTGAAATACCAGAAATAACATGATGCCATGTTGATATCATTTGTGACCTGTGTGAAATTTGTACATAAGATTACATTGCTGCTGTGAGAAATCAGTGAATAACTTCTCCATTATCTAGCTCTCAAGTAATACAGGGTAATTTCTCTTCTCTCATATGACGAGAGATTTTACAGCCTTGCTCAATTGAGACCAGAAATTCCCACCCGAAGTCAGTGGACATTTTCGTTGTCCATCCCTCACCCACTTGGATTCCCTGGCGGGCGAGGCGGTAGAATTCCGATGATAGTTTAAAAATGACAGACAGGTGGGCATTGACAGGAATATACTGGAAATTCATGAATGTAGAAATTTTATAGCCCCGCCCATTCTGGCATAATTGTTTACCACTGTGCAGTTTACTAGATTGAGAATTTTTTGTTACAAAACTCCTATCAGGATGTTATCAGTGTAGTTCAAATAAATAAATAAATGAGAATTCTGCAGGATTGTCAGTAGACTTTCAGTAAAGTGCAGTGGTTCCTAGCATACGCACTCTAACCAAACATTAGCTAGGATTTTTCAATCAGAATTCTTTGAACATCAACAGTACTCCATTTATTTTAAACCTTCTAAATCATATGTGTGCAGGGCAGCCTGGTATTAAAGCCCTGTATCCTGACTTTCCATAAAAGGTAGTTTATTGTCAGGTAGTTTCAGCCTCCTGGTGTCTGTTGCATTTCATAACAATTCTGATGAAAATCAGATGTTCTGATTTTAAGATCTTTCCACAGGTGCCACCTGAGCAGTTGACTATTTCAGCATTTTCTGTTTTTGATATCAGATACTGCAAATGCATCTGCAGTGATTTGCTTTTGCACTTGGTGATTTGTTTTGTATTTTTATTTGTCCACTGAAGAATACAACTGTAAGACGCAGGGGACAGAAGTAGGTTATTTTTCTTAATCAGTCTGCTCCACCATTCAGTGAGATCATGACTTATTTGACATGATAACCCTCAACTCAATGATCCACTCAGCCTTGAACACACTCAATGATCCAGTCTCCACAGCCCTCTGCAGTAAAAAATTCCACAGATTTATTACCCTCTGAGAGAAGAAATTCCTCCTCATCTCTGTCTAAAATGGACCACTCTTGAGATAATGCCCTCTGGCCCTAGACTTTCCTGCAAAGGGGAAGCAACCTCTCAGAATCCACACTATCAGGTCCCCTAAGAATCCTACGGCTGGGATTCTCTCAAAAAAACCAAAGTGCCCAACAGGCAGGAAAACGGAAGATTTTTCCTCATTTTTTTGGAGGTACTTAGTTTCATGATTCTCTGGCACTTTGTGCATTCACAGAGTGCCTCTGAGGGATTCATGCTGGAAAAGGGGGGTTGGTGCCTCATCCCACCCAAGAGTCCAGCAGCATTGTCCTATGCTGTCAATGAGCAGCTCAGCATATGCGCTGGGGTCCCCACCACCCCCATTGTCGGCTTCCCGAATGCCAGCCTCCCAATTTACCGGCCGATCCAACCTCTCCTCCCAGCTCCCGGGCCAGCCCCAATTATCCTCTCCCCCACCAATCCCATTGTAGAGTGCACAGCAGGCGTTTCACCTTCCCGCCCACCAATTGCTCCCCACCCCACTAGGCCCACACCCCACCCCCTCTGCACCCCCACCCCCCAACCCCCCCCCACCCCCACCCCCACCCCCCTTGCACCCCCCCACCCCCACCCCCCCTGCACCGCCCCTGCACCCCCCCCTCCGCCCCCACCCCCCTGCACCGCCCCCACCCCCCATCACTTATATCTTCCAGCCTGCTGTGATACTCGAGCAGCGCAGTGGGTCGGGAAAATCCTGGCCTATATGTCTCACTAAGGTCGTCTCTCATTCTTCTAAACTTCAGTGAGGACAGACCCAAAGTACCCAATCTCTCCTCATAAGGAAATCCCTCCTTAGGCAGGATCAACTGGTGAATCTAGCTGCCCCCACACCAACACAGGTAGCCAGCATCAGGGTATCAGGACCCTTCTGATGAGTCCTCTGGCAGATTCCTGACATTTCCCCCGCCCCCCCACATCCCGGCACTATGGTGCTCAATCGGGCACTGCAAGGTGCCTGGTCAGCACAGTTAGGGTGCCAGTTCAGCACTGCCCAAAGCCCCTAGTGCAGCCATGGTGTCTGGTCTCCACTATTTCAGAGCAGTACTGCTTCTCGCTGGCATTATGTCTTGCTGGTGAATGGAGAAACATCTGGGATGGGGGAACCAGCCCTGCCAAATCCATTAACGACACATAAATAAGGTTAATTCTAGGGCGAAACCATTCTCACCAGCAAAACTGGGTAAATTAGATTTTTAGCCTAGCACACTATCTTCCCAGCTCGCCACGCTGATCGACCAGCGAATCGAGCCGATAAAATAGCACCCACAGTCTATCTATGTAGCAGTGGTTCTATCATTTGTGATTTTAATTGAATTTACAGATCTATACAATTCTGCTCTTCCAATATTAATGCGGTTCTGGAAAATCCCAGGAGGAAGGGGTTCAATCAGTGGTTCCATTAGGCTGTTTTGATTACCATCCTTTCTCAGGCCTGCAGCTGCTTTCCTCTTATTCACTCTTATCTTGTAGGCTTTTTAGTAATTTGTTTGAAGTTCATTTCTGAATCCAGTGTTCCTGTTGGCCTTGTGTGCTGAACTTTGCTGCAACTGATTACAGAGCAAGATATCAAATGAGTGAAGTGTTCACAGGAAGTTGGGTTTTAACAACATCAAAGATTTTTAAAAATCTAATTGAATCTTGTTGTGTTATGTGTATCAGAGCAACATTATTCATTTACTGCGTGATCAAGGATGGAGACTTTCTGTTTCAGAGTGCAGTTAAACTTAATGTGAACAGCGATTTAAAGAAGGTTTCTAGTTTTTAAGCTGAATGCACTTCAAGATTGGGCGCAACACTTTTCAGGCCAAGAAAACTCTTCCGTATTCTGACCACTGTTTTCACAGGAATTATTCAGATAAAGTCATCAAATTAGAGGCTTCAGTGGAGACGTACAAAAAAAAACTCGAAGACCTGAATGACTTGAGGCGGCAGATGAAATTGTTGGAGGATAAAAACGTGATGTATGTGCAGAATACAGTTAGCCTGGAGGAAGAACTCCGAAAAGCTAATGCTGCACGTGCTCAGTTAGAGACATACAAAAGACAAGTAAGCATCAATGGCAATCCTCTTCTCTGAGTGGAGTGTGTAGTTTCATGATAGATTGTTAGTTGTACTACAATTTAAATAATTTAAACATAAAATGAAATAGTTTCCTGGGCACTTTAATCGGTAAATGCACTGTTCAATGCAATACAAGGTCATAAAGGCTAGACAATTATACAGTTGATTTATGGTCTGTGATGAGTAAGTAAGTAAGATGCATCAGCATCTCTGATCTAGGGATATGAAAACTCAAAAATTTAATTTGATTCCAAATGCTGGGACTGTTTGAAATTTTAACAAACTAATTATCTTCTTGTAGCTTTCAAAAAATACTGTCATTGGAGGAAGATATGCTATTGTATTTCACTACCAGCCAGCCTGCTGGCACAGTGGTTAACACTGCTGCCTCACAGTGCTAGGAACCCAGGTTCAATTCCCAGCTTGGGTCACTGTCTGTGCAGAGTCTCACTGTATCAGCGTGGGTTTCCTCTGGGTGCTCCGGTTTCCTCCCACAGTCTAAAAAAAGTACTGGTTAGGTGCATTGGCTTTGCTACATTCTCCCTTAGTGCACCTGAAAAGTCGCCAAAGTGGGGCAACTAGGGGATTTTCACGTTAACTTCAATGCAGTGTTAATGTAAGTCTACTTGCAACACTAATAAATAAACTTTAAACTTACCATCATGAAAATGCTAAAATTATGTAGTTTTTAACTTTTATTCATTCCTGAGATGTAAGTTTGCTCGCAAGGTCAACATTGGGTACCCATCTGTACTTGCTTTTGATAAAAACAAGCTTTTTATGCTAACTTATTGAAATGCCTACTGCATATGTATGACACTAGATATTTGTGCCATACTGTTGTTGCCCTAATTGAATAAGAAGTCTCACAACACCAGGTTAAAGTCCAACAAGTTTATTTGGTAGCAAAAGCCACTAGCTTTCGGAGTGCTGCTCTTTCATCAGGTAAGTGGGAGTTCTGTTCACAAACAGGGCCTATAAAGACACAAACTCAATTTACAAAATAATCGTTGGAATGTGAGTCTTTACAGGTCATCAAATCTTAAAGGTACAGACAATGTGAGTGGAGAGAGCGTTAAGCACATTTAAAGAGCTGGGGCAGTTAGTGAGATTTTGTAAGCCCAGGCAAGTCGTGGGGGTTACAGATAGTGTAACATGAATCCAAGATCCCAGTTGAGGCCTCCCTCATGGATCTTGGCTATTGGTCTCTGCTCAGCGACTCTGCAATGTTGTGTGCCGTGAAGGCCGCCTTGGAGAACGCTTACCCGAAGATCAGAGGCTGAAAGACCATGACCACTAGAGTGTTCCGCAACAGGAAGAGAACACGCTTTCCTGGTGATTGTCGAGCGGTGTTCATTCATCCGTTGTCATAGCGTCTGCAAGGTTCCCCCCAATGTACATTGCCTTGGGACATCCTTTCCTGCAGGTAGACAACATTGGCTGAGTCGCAAGAGTTTGTACTGTGTACCTGGTGGATGGAGTTCTCATGTGAGATGATGGCATTGGTGTTGATGATCCGGCACATCTTGCAGAAGTTGTGGCAGAGTTGTGTGGTGTCACGGTCACTGTTCTCCTGAAGGCTGGGTAGTCTGCTGTGGACAATGGTCTGTTTGAAGTTGTGCGGTTATTTGAAAGCAAGAAGTTGGGGTGTGGGTATGGCCTTGGCGAGATGTTCGTCTTCATCAATGACATGTTGAAGGCTCCGGAGAAGATGTCGTAGCTTCTCTGGTCTGGGGAAGTACTGGACAACAAAGGGTACTCTGACCGCCGTGTCCCGTGTTTGTCTTCTGAGGAGGTTGGTGCGGATTTTCACTGTGGTGCGTTGGAACTGTCGATCGATGAGTTGAGCACTGTATCCTCTTCTTATGAGGGTAGCTTTCAGCGTCTGGAAGTGTCTGTTGCGATCCTCCTCATCTGAACAGATCCTTTGTATACGGAGGACTTGTCTGTAGGGGATGGATGCTGGAGAAGTGGAGCATCATGAGGTTATCTGTGGGCTTGCAGTACACTGAAGTGCTGAGATGACCATCCTTGATGGAGATGCATGTGTCCAAGAATGCAGCCGATTTGTCCAGCACTTCCCTGGAGCAGAAAAGCTACGACATCTTCTCTGGAGCCTTCAACATGTCATTGATGAAGATGAACATCTCGCCAAGGCTATCCCCACATTCCCACTTTTTGCCTTCAAACAACCACGCAACCTCAAACTGACCATTGTCTGCAGCAAATTACCCAGCCTTCAAGAGAACAGTGACCACAACATCACATAATCCTGCCACAGCAACCTCTGCAAGATGTGCCAGATCATCGATACGGATGCCTCATCTCATGTGAGAACACCATCCACCAGGTACACAGTACATATTGTTGCAACTCGGCCAACGTTGTCTACCTGATATGCTGCAGGAAAGGATGTCCTGAGGCATGGTACATTGAGGAGAGGCTATGACAATGAATGAATGATCACTGCTTGACAATCACCAGACAAGAGTGTTCTCTTCCTGTTGGGGAACACTTCAGCGGCCACAGGCATTTGGCCTCTGAATTTAAGGTAAGCATTCTCCAAGGCGGCCTTCATGACACACGACAGCACAGAGATGCTGAGCAGAGACTGATAGCCAAGTTCTGCAAACATGAGGACGGCCTCAAGTGGGTTCATGTCAGACTATCTGTAACACCCACAACTTGCCTGGACTTGCAAAATCTCACTAACCGTCATGTCTGGAGACAATACACATCTCTTTCACATATGCTTAACCCTCTCTCCACTCACATTGTCTGTATCTTTAAGACTTGATTACCTGTAAAGACTCGCATTCCAACCATTATTTTGTAAATTGAGTTTGTGTCTTTATATGCCCTGTTTGTGAACAGAACTCCCACTTACCTGATGAAGGAGCAGCGCTCCGAAAGCTAGTGGCTTTTGCTACCAAATAAACCTGTTGGACTTTAACCTGGTGTTGTGAGACTTCTTACTGTGTTTACCTCAGTCCAACACCGGCATCTCCACATCATCGCTCTAATTGAGAGCAGTTTACTCAGAATAGATCAGGGATTGATCCTGAGAATTTATCTTTGTTTGACTAATGTTGGGTAGTGCGTTTACTTAATGAACCAGTGGGGAGGGACACACTGCACAAGTTACTACAACTGTGCTATTTGATCTAATGACTTTTTGTAACACTGATTGCTTTATTGTCATTAAAAGGTTCAGGAACTTCACAACTCATTATCTGAGGAAGTAAGAAGAGCTGACAAACTGGCCTTTGAATTGAAACAGATTGAGGAAAAGCATGAAACATTACTGAAAGAAAAAGAGGCAAGTACCCTTGGTGTTCAGCTACCAAGGTATTCAGATCTCTGCGCTATATTGTTAGGAAGAAGGACTTTGCAGGGTTGGGTATACCATTGTCATTTCTGGTGCTGAGGTTGATATTGGTTGGTCTGTCTGATTTTAGTTTTTAACTTTTCTGTAGCATGGAACTGGCCATTTCAGAGGACAGATAACAGTCTGGCCTGAATTTTTTGGATGGCAATGCCTCACATTCTTCCATCCAAAGAGTCAGTCGGGAGCACATCCCTGCCGACTCCAGGTGCCCCACAGCCATTTTATGTTTGAGCAAGTATTAAGTGTCTGCCCCTCACTCAGAATTGGCTGGCAGCCCTCTAGTTCCTACAGCAATGCAGAACATTTGAAGCATACGAGTAGGCACCGAAGGCCCAGGTAAGTTCAAGGGATCCCAGAGCTGGGAGGACAACGAAGGCCTGGAGAGGGTATGAAAATTGAGCCTGGCAATCCACTTAAAGGCTTGAATTGGGGTGAGAATGGGCTACCCATTGAAGGTCTTGCCCACCTTAGGGTAAAAATGTTGTGTTCAGGGCATGCGGAAGCTGGAGTGAATAGTATCCTTTTAATGCTACCCCGGTAAAAATCCATCGATAGGGGAGCAGTAAGTTCTGGTCATTGCTGTGAATCTGCAGTCACCTCTTTAGTCTGGCAACTCATCATCCAAGAATTTTTGATTACTAACTGTCGGGCTTCAACATGGTAGAATTAAGTAGCTAAGTTATCGAGACCCGCAGCTCAGAGGCGGGCTACCAACCTGGCAAATGGTGAAATTATTGAAAATAAATTTTGTAATTTGTCCTTTGGCACCAAGGAAAAAAGGAATGAAATATGTTGAATTTTATAAAAATTAAACTGATTTACTGCCACCCCAAATTGTGATTGACCCGATTGTGATCTGCAGTGTTGTAACAAGGAATTCTTCAAGAAGAATGTCCTCATGTTTCCACCATCTCAGAACAGCAATGGATGGCTAATAATGTCCAGTTAGCATTATTTTAAGATGGCATGAGATAATATTTTATAGTAAATGCATTTTAGAATTGTTGCTATCTGTATTTGTCTATATTGTGTTCAGGCAATGGTAAACACAATATGCTGTGATCATGAGTCACTGAGGATTTTGTAAAGACAATGCCAGCCTGGTTAAGCTCAAATAAGCTAATCTCTTTCTTTATTTTTACTGTATGTGATTAAGTGTTTGCATTCTTTGCCATGTTTGTATTAGAATGCAGCTTCAGTACAGGACAGTGAAGTTGATTGATTGTGTATTTTATAATCATTCTCAGGTGACCAGAACCTAGCTCCATCAAGGTATGTGATGGAACATAAGTCTGAATATTTGCCTTAAGTAATTTTTCCTGTCCAAATGTCTATTATAGAACCCCTTCAGTGTAGAAGGAGGCCATTCAGCCCATCGAACCTGCACCAACAACAATCCCACCCAGACCCTATCCCTGTAACCCCACATAATTACCCCGCTAATCTATGGGTGGGATTTTCCAGCCACACACTCCCAGAAATTCCACCCGAGCTCAATAGAACATAAGAACTAGGAGCAGGAGTAGGCCATCTGGCCCCTCTAGCCTGCTCCGCCATTCAATATTTGGCTGATCTTTTCATGGACTGAGTTCCACTTACCCGCCCGCTCACCATAGCCCTTCATTGCTTTACTGTTCAAAAATTTATCTATCCTTGCCTTAAAAGCATTCAATAAGGTAGCCTCAACTGCTTCACTGGGCAGGGAATTCCACAGATTCACAACCCTTTGCGTGAAGAAGTTCCTCCTCAACTCAGTCCTTAATCTGCTTACCTTATTTTGAGGCCATGCTTGCTAGTTCTAGTTTCACCTGCCAATGGAAACAACTACCCTGCTTCTATCTTATCTATTCCCTTCATAATCTTATATGTTTCTATAAGATCTCCCCTCATTCTTCTGAATTCCAATGAGTATGGCCCCAGTCTACTCAGTCTGTCCTCATAAGCCAGCCCTCTCAACTCTGGAATCAACCAAGTGAATCTCCTCTGCACCCCCTCCAGTGCCAGTATATCCTTTCCCAAGTAAGGAGACCAAAACTGTACACAGTATTCCAGGTGTGGCCTCACCAGCACCTTATACAGTTGCAACATAACCTTGCCGTTTTTAAACTCCATCCCTCTAGCAATGAAGGTCAAAATTCCATTTGCTTTCTTAATTACCTGCTGCATCTGCAAACCAACACCTTGAGATTCCTGCACAAGGACAGACAGGTCCCTCTGCACAGCAACATGCTGCAATTTTTTACTATTTATATAATAGTCCATTTTGCTGTCATTCCTACCAAAATGGATGACCTCACATTTACCAACCTTGTACTCCATCTGCCAGACCCTCACCCACTCAGTGAGACTATCTATATCTCTCTGCAGACTTTCAGCATCTTCTGCACACCTTTCCATGATTGCCCCTCACTTGGTGGTCCATAGACTTTTCCATAGTCAGCCCCTCCCCCGGTATGATTCCCATGGTGGGCAGAATGGGAAAATTCACCATAAGGATCAACTTATCATGGCCAATCAAACTAACCTGCACATATTTTGAATGTGAGAGGAAACTGGAGCACCTGAAGGAAGCCTTGCAGACACCAGAAGAATGTGCAAACTTCACACAGATAGTGTCACCCGAGGTTGGAATTGAACCCAGGTCCATGGAGGTGTGAGGCTGCAATGCTAACCAGATAGTAAATGGATAATGATTTCTTCTTGAAAAGAGATCTAGTTCAGAACTTCAGACTTATTTTGAGTTACAGATTCAAGGGGAATTTGCAGAGGAAGCTCAAAGAGCAACACCGAAGAAATCATCTGTCATTAATTAAAGATATTTCTCCCGGGGGGCCTTTTGAAGCCTTTTGAAGTTAGTTAGTTTCCGATAGAATTCTGGGGTTGGCTTGGTTCAGGTCAGCATTTGGTGAGATACTCTTAGTTTGAAAATGAGAATTGGAGAGATAGATCTTTATTCCTGTCTTCCAGCAGATGACTGTATTGTTTTCTTCTTTTCCTCCTTGATTTTACTTGGTGGAACAGTTTTTAAGACTCCTATCTGTATATTCTAAGAAAGGAACTTATTTATCATAGCTTTCCATCATTGTTGCAGCCCAAGTAATCCCAATTTTTGATCCTTTTTAATCTCTAAAACATTTGACACATTTCAAGATAGAATTCAACTAGGTTATTTCATTCTCCACAGGGTTTTTTGAATGCCTGATGAATATCTGACTGGCTGGCAGTTCCCATTGTTATACTGATCTAAGTCCAGCATTGCTTTTTTAAATGTATTTCTTTCAAGAGAGTCCCTAATTAAAGTGGAGCTTGACACCCACCAAATTGAAATTCCATGCAACAGGTCTGCAGTATAATTAGTATAAAATTTGCAAAGAAGTAGTCAACTTACAATATTAGGCATCAGGTGATTTGTGGCAGCTATTTTTAATCAATGCCTTTTCTTGTATTTCCTTAAATTAGATGTCAGTGGTTAGCTGTTGAAGTTGTAGGTAGATACAACTCAGTCACAACGTCCCATCATCATGGCACTTGCTTAGTTGTCATTTTGCATCCGTGAAGCAGATTGCAATGATAATTTTCCACACTACAAGCCCCTGTTAGTGACAAGGAAAACTAAACTTCGTCAGCGCTGAGTTTAAAAGTCACTCTGTAAAATTCACACAACATATTAGAGCAAGTAATGGAGATAATTAATGAACAGGATTTTATAGCGTCGCACATCCTGAAACTGTAAAATCCTGCCCGAGGTCAGCTGACCTTCCCGTTGTCTGTCCCTGACCTGGTCCAATTCCCATGGCGGGTGGGGTGGCACAATTCCTGTGAATGCCTATAATCTTGTCTCTTTATTCAACTGGCAGGTTAGTAAATCACATGAGATTTCATATTTATGAACTCAGCAATTTTCCCTTACTCTGAGTTATTTTTCGTCTGCATTTGGTGAGAGGTATTGAGCAATATCTTTGAAGAGTTGCTTGTCGCTGTTATTTACTAGTATTTTTTCCTCCAGCGACTGATAGTGGAACGTGATACTCTCAGAGAAACCAATGAGGAGCTCAAATGCACACAAGTGCAGCAAGATCACTTGTTACAATCAGGTATGATTCAGTTTTCTTAATTGTTCATTTTCTGTATTCTCTACTTCATGTAGTTTTCCAACAAGTAGGATTGTGCAGAGTGTTTAACATGCCTTTAAATCCATATATATATAAACTTATTCATGCTTTGTCATGACAGCATTATTTGGCATTGTATTATTTAGACGTTTTTCATTTTCAAATAAGACACCTGGCCTTCATAGCGAGGGGGATTGAATATAAAAGTAGGGAGGTCTTGCTGCAGCTGTATAGGTCATTGGTGAGGCCGCAGCTGGAGTACTGTGTGCAGTTTTGGTCACCGCACTTACGCAAGGATATTTTGGCCTTGGAGGGAGTGCAGAGGAGGTTTACTAGGCTGATACCGGAGATGAGGGGGTTGAGCTATGAGGAGAGGCTGAATAAACTAGGCTTGTACTCGGTAGAGTTCAGAAGAATGAGGGGAGATCTCATTGAGACGTATAAGATGATGAATGGGATGGATAGGATAGAGGTGGAGAGACTCTTCCCGCTCAGAAAGGACAGTAGGACTAGGGGGCACAGCCTCAAGATAAAGGGGGGCAGTTTAGAACGGAGTTGAAGAGGAACTTCTTCACTCAAAGGGTGGTGAATCTCTGGAATTCTCTGCCCGTTGAAGTGGTGGAGGCTGCCTCGCTAAATATTTTTAAAACGCGGGTTGATGGGTTTTTGATAAGCGAGGGGATTAAGGGTTACGGGGAGAGGGCGGGAATGTGGAACTGAGCCACGACAGATCAGCCATGATCTTATTGAATGGGGGGGCAGGCTCAAAGGGCTAGATGGCCTACTCCTGCTCCTATTTCTTATGTTCTTATTATGTTATGTTCAAACTATTTCCTCCTCCTACTCGATTGGAATTTTGTAACTCTGCCAGAACACAGAATCCATTAAAATTCTCAAAGTGTTGTTTAACGTCATTGATAAATGTGAAAATACCCACTTCTGGATTTTCATGCAAAACACTTTTTTTCAAATTGTTTATATCTGGAGAACTAGGTGTGGTATTGGTATGAAATGGTGCCCTGGATCAAGGAGATGTAAATGAATGAATTATATTAAAGCAGCTTAATTTCCAACAACAAATGGTGAATAATTCAAATTTTTGTTCTCCAGGTAAATTTTCTCTGGATTCACATGACCATCTTGCAGCTGAAATTCTTCCTGTGGAATATAGGTATAGTTCTTTCATTCCTACACACTCCAAAATTGAAATCCTTAAAATCATTGAATTTCGGGTTTTTTTTTACATTGTCTTTTCAATGTAAAGACAGCTTTAATTTCTGGCAATGCCAAAACTAAATCTTTAGTCCTGAATTTCCACAGATTACCTCAATCTACTTCCAACCATTTAAAGTGTTTTTCCAGTAGTTCCATCAGAGTAGTCCCCATGGAGATATAGTATCCTGATATTTAAAATAAATGTACATTTTAAACACTTTAACACCAATAAATAAATAAACAAAAAAAATTTCATGCAGTGAACTTTTCTAAATGTTATATTGTTTGTTGCATTTGTCAAACGTGGTGATAGGTATTGCTGAAAACTGATTAGGTAATTATTACACCATAATATCCAACTTTCACACAGATCAGACAAAACTCCGAAATACAGATATAATGCTGGGACAGTCACTTCAAAGAGTAACATTGCAATTCATTCATATGCGCAGGGAGAAGTTCATCCGACTGCAACATGAGAACAAGATGTTAAGATTGCAACAAGAGGGATCAGAAAATGAACGTATTTTGGTGCTGCAGAAGCAGTTAGATGATGTGAATCGGACAAAAAATGAATTGGAGACAGAAAATAGGTACGAATATGTTGGTTATGATTTCATCTGCTCTTCAGCTGCTGATTTCTGAGGAAATATTTTTAAATGCTAGGAACTAGTCTGACTTGTGCCCTGCTGGTTGGTGGAGGACTGTGAGAGTGGTCAGGTTGGGTCAGGAGGGTGGCTGGATCAGGCCGATGGGATTAGTTAGATTGGGGGGGATTAATCAGGTCAGGAGGTTAGTTAGGTCAGGTGGTAGTTATGTAGTAAGAATTGATGCGGGGATCACTAGGGTATTTCGGGAGTCAGTTTTGTAGTTACTCAGATCTTAATTTAGGTTTTAATCTAGGTAACCAGGTGAGTATCACAGAACTGTCCAAAGTCTTTTGAAACCAAAGCTCAGAGTTTGGGGATGGTCTCAGGGAGCAGGGGAATTGCCCATCAGAATTTCTAATGAAACATCTCAAGCAGTTCCCACGTAGGTTTGCATTTCATAACTTCCAAAGTGCCTGACACACATTTTCAGTCATGTCCAGTATCTGATGATTTGGAGATTGGAGGATTTGGGCCCATTTGTTTTTAATATGTATGAGGATTATTGAATACTAAAATAAATAAGTGACTTTAATTTTGTACAAGACAGTTGAAATATTGCATGGAGTGCTGAATGTCTCATAGGAAAATATTCTATTCTATGAAATGGTTGAAGTAAGATTTGCAAAACTGATATTCAAAATCTGAAGCTATAGATGTGAAGAAAGAAGTGAAGTTTTTTTTAACGACAACAGAAAAAGTTAAAGAAAGAGATTTTCAAAATTGAGAATGGTTTAGAGAGGTAATTGGTGAATAATTATTTCCATTAGTTGGTAAATTGGTAAAGATTATTAGATCATCACGAGGAAAGTTAGAGGAAATGCTTTCACATGGTGAGTGACAATTAAGGCAGAGAACATAAAATGTAAAAAAAAAGTGGTTAAATATTTGGAAGGAAAGAATATAAATGGATACGGATCAAGAGCAAGGAAATAAAATTAGGAGTGATGTCTTCAGTTGAAGAATTACCACCAGCATAGCACAATAATGTAAAATAATAATTGGTTTAACCATTTCTTATGACCTTTTAAAACAGAATTGAAACCCAGCGTGTGCAAGAACTACAACATCAAGTTGACGATCTCCAGAAAGCCTTGCAGGAACAAGGCTCTAAGTCGGAAGAAGTAAGTTATTGATTAAGAGTAATTTAAGGTGCTATTATTAGATTTATAAAGTAAAGAAGTAGAGAAGTAATTGGTTGCATATCTTTATGGGGCTTATAAACAATGGCTCCGATCTTCCGATCTCCTGATGAGACATGTTACCCAGGATACAAATTGGGACCCTGTGGAGGACCAAATGCAGGAATTGCCTAGTAAGTTTTGAACTTCTGGTGGGCCGTTCCCCAGCTGTCCTGGCCTTGCTGAACAAGTTGCCAGGTGGAATTCTCCCATGCCCTTGCCTGCCAGATCAATGCCAGGTGACAGAGTGGGTGGGATTGTGGGAGGTGGGATTTGACAGGAGGACCAACCAGAAGAGCAAACCAGAATCTTCAGTTGAAGAATGGTTCCATTCTGTCCCTTGCCAGAGTCCTTTTAACAAGATTTGGCAAGGGTCAGGTGTAGGGTGTGATCATACCCACTGTCTCTGATTGGTCGGGAAACCCAGAAGCAGGATACTAATGCCGTGACTCAGTTCGAGAGCTACAGGGAGAAAAAAAACCCTTCTATGCGCTTGTAGTTTCCTGACCTGCTGCAAACACTTCCAAATGTTAAAATATAGCCCATAACCTTCCAGTACCTTTGGACATGTTCATTCTTAAATACAGAACTGCATGATGAAGGAAACAATTTTTTTTCTGGATAAAACATAGAAAAGTAGATGAGAAATTACTCTTAAGGTGGCGTAAAAGAAGATATTTGATTATCTAGACACTTTTTTGATTTATATTATTCAAATAGCAAGTGCTTAATTTTGATTATGGCATCCATTAGCTTATATGTTTGTAGTTAGTTATTTTGCCACTGATATTATGACTGAAGGCCAAGAAAAAGGTGGTCAACATAATCAAACTGGAGCTAATATACCTTCACCATTTGCATCTGTCATATTTATGCATTTCTACTTTTTCTTCTTTATGTTTGTAGTTTTAAAGTGTAGCTCCAGACAGTAGGATATTTAGGATTGTGTAATTATAAAAACAACTCTAACTGCTTCATGAGCATATATTGCTGAAGTATCCAATGCAGATTGATTCAATATTAGTTACCAAATATATGCTTGAATCATACGAATCTTACAATATCATGTATTAAACATTTTGATATATTGTCTTATTTTGCAGTCAAGTGACCTGAAGAAGAAATTAGATGCACACCTGTGAGTAATTTTTTCTTAGTTTTTTTTCTTTTTAAAGATATAACCCCTTGCAAGTTTCTGAAATCCACACTGTCATGCTTTTTAAAAAATAGATTTAAGTGTGACTCACTTGTTTGTTCAGTAACAATGTTAAGTTCAGAACATTTTCTATTGATACCCTTTCTCTCAAAATACAATGCAATTGCTTCTTGCAATTTATCACTATTCCAGTTACAAGTAAGCAACATTCCTCCTAGACTCAAATTCCACTTTAAATATAGTTAGTAAACACAGGCACACTTGTGACAAATTGTGTCAACAGTCTTAAAACTTTCAGAGGTTTTGATTTTCAGAGCAGCTTACAGAATTCTGTCTTTCAACAATCCCAGCCAGAAACTGAAAGCTATTTCTCTGCTACAGACTTAGCTTCTCCCATTAACCACATTATCACATGACCCTGTCAATCAACCTAATCAAAAACCCACATTCCATTCCTTTAATCAAAAAAAGCTTTAGGAGACATTTTCTTTTGTAAACAAAAGTCCATCAGCTTTATATTAGTAAACACTAAATAGCTAAAATGAGTAATTATCCTGCTTTCTCAGCAGCTGAGCTGAATGTTTACCAGATACGCTGACTACCTACAGAATAAAGCTGAATTTTAAACATTCCACAGAAACATAAAATATATCAAAAGCACAGTATCATAAAAATAACTGAGTTACCTTGTGAGAATTGATCATTCATGCTTCATTGAAGGCTTTTCTTATGCCAATACATTGAGTAGAATATAATTCATTTTTATGTATTACTGAATGTAATGTTTCTATACGTTACACATTTTGGTCAGTAAAAATTATACTAAGGTGAATTTTTTAAAAAAAAATCTATATTTGTTCCTCTCCAATTGAAGAACTGATATAATCCTGGTGACGTTTCCTCCTATATGTGGAACAGAAGACTCTTCCAATAGGTGTTTCTGAATCATAGAGCAGGATCCTAAACTGATAATAAAACCATCCAGTAATATTCCTTACTTATAATAAATTGTAAGTACCCGAGCATAGATTGTATGGATGCAGCTTCTTAAAGGGCAGCACTTGTTTGCAAGGATTAAAAAAAAGGTGCCACTTGTTATACAGATGAGCAAATGTGCAGGCTCTTCCAAAGAACAAACACAGGCATGATAGGTCAAATGAGCTCCCTCTGTATTGTAAGATTGTATAATGCTGGTTCTTATAATTGTCTGAGAGAGGCAAATTAATGATTTGGTAGAATTGTATCTTTAATATTTGGAATTGTTCTGAAAAGTATAGAAAATGTGGTACCTTTTAAAATGCAACAAAAATAATTCTTGCATAATTACAGTAAATTTCCCTCTGCCAACAGTTTAGTCGGTGGCGATTCTAACCTTGTCAGTGTTGCGAAGTTGAATTTGTGAAGTTGGAATGTTATGTTGATAAAGATGTAAAAAAATTGTAAAAATGCTAGTGGAAAAAAGACATTGTGAGATCCCTTTAAAAGCTGGTTTTATTTCAGTGCTTGGAGGTTTAAAATGCAAAGTAATCCAAAGTCTGAGTGAAACATTTGTATCAAAAAGTCAAGCAGTAGTCTTGACAAAGACACCCTGTTGTTGTTTGAATTTTGCCCAATCAATTTAAAGCAGGTACTCAGCTATCAAGAACCTATAAGATCAGAATTTTGATGATGTTGACAAAATCAGATCAATTCTGTTGTAGGAAAAGTGATAGGTCATCACAGGTATAAAAGAGAGTGCAAGGGGGGAGAACAGGAATAGCGACTGCCACCTCTCAAGTTTTGAGAGGGAGAGAACAAATGCCAATCTACCAGTCTCAATCTCAATCCTACCAGTTTTATTTATGTCTTAAGAAAATGCACCATCCAACCAGTGAAAAGTGTCAAATCAAGAAGAATTTGCAGATAGAGAAATCAACCAAGAAGCTCCAGAAAGTTCCGAAAGACACAACCTGGTTGTATTTTTTTTGAGAATAACTACATTCTATTATTACTGTGTTTGGGTAATGAATGGATATTGTACTTATTTGAACAGTATTTCAGTAGAATCCTATTTTATTTGGTATGTTCCTCATTTAGTTAAAGTTCCCTGTTGTTAAGTTAATAAATTAAATGTTCATCTTAAAGTGAGTGTCAGGTATTTCTGTTAGTTAACTATTGAATGTTATTGAAGAACAGTTCACCTTCCCAAATACTTTTAACCGATTATGATGCAAGGCATTCCTCTTTGGGAACTTGGCATTACGTCTCAAAAGGGGGACAACCTCTGCATTGTAATATCAGCTACCTGCCAACTTTCTGCTGACCACAACACAGAAACTAAAATTGCCAGGCATAATGGCAAACTAGACACAGTTTACACTTTAAAAACTGAGCCTTGGTGGTGAAGTAAATAGGTCAAGTAAGTGTTAAACAGTAATTTTCTCTGCATTTAATTTGCTGCACATGTTATCTCTAGGGAGAAACTTCATGTGGCCAATGATGAACTGCAGAAAAAGAGAGAACTTATTGAAAACTTAGAACCTGAAATACAACAGAGCTGTAAGTTTAACAAAAAATACAATAAACACAACCTTTCAAATATCTGAATGTTTGTAAGAAAGGCCAAAGTACTGCATATGCTGTAACTATGAAATTAAATCAGTAAATGCTGTAATGGCGCTCCAAAGATTAGACAGCCCATGGTTAGCCTGTGACCCATCATCGGGAACCAGGAGATGGTGGAACTGATTCCCCACACCTATTCCCGCCTCTCAATTGTCTTCACATTCCTTGCACCCATTGATTGACTGGAACCTTCCAAGAGAACCTATGCTGTGGCTTCCTGCTGGGGAATTCCTGCTCTGCCTGCAGATTAGACAGTGAATCTGGTCTGGGGTCAGGCAGGACTCTTGAAATTGTTATTTAAATGAGCTCCTATCATTAAGATTGGCAGGGCCTCCATGCCCTGCAGTTTCCTGGTGTGTCATTCACTTTGGGAATTGTGGACATCATTCTCTGATCTTTCTTTTGAAATAAAGCACTTAGTTGTTAAATATTGGGATATACATGAATATTCATAGCATTATAGAGAATTCTAAACTATTTGCTTAATTGTCTTGTTCATTGAGTCTTGGTGCAGCGTCACTACACTTCTGTCCTTCCAGCCCCACTCCAGATATTTGAGCACATAATCCATGCAGGTAGACATTCCAGTGCAGTATGAGAAGGGTTCGTTGTTATAGGTGCCTTTTATTGAATGAGACATTAAACCTAGGCCTAGTCTATCCTGTTGTGTGGGTGTAAACCATCTCATGGTATTTTAGACAAAGGACAGGAATTCTTTAGTCGTCTTGGCCAACATATATCACACGATATAAATCACAAAATGAAATCCAGATTATCTGGAAATTATCTGATAGCTGTGGGATCCTGCTATCCTGACACTGACAACAGTATTCCCTTACGTGGATTAACTTGGGGTGGCACAGTGGTTAGCACTACTGCCTCACAGCATCAGGGAGCTAGGTTCGATTCTCACCTTGGGTCACTGTACAGAGTCTGCATGTTCTCCCCGTGTTTGCATGGGTTTCCTTTGGGTGCTCTGGTTTCCTCCCACAGCCTGAAAGAATTGTTGTTTAGGTGCATTGGCTATGCTAAATTGTCCCTCAATGTACCCAAATAGGTGCTGGAGTGTGGCAACTAGGGGATTTTCATAGTAACTTTGTTGCAGTGCTAATGTAAACCTACTTGTGACACTAACAAAATAAAATCTATTATAGGCTTTAAACTTCAGAAGTACTTCATTACCTGTCCTGAAGTGGTTGGTGCAAGTTGCCATATAAATGCAAACTCTTCTTCTAGAAATCTATTTTGACAAGTAGCATTGACCCAAGTTTGGTTAAGTGGTTAAATATATTTTAATCTAATGTATAACAGAAAACATCTTTACTAATAATAGCTGTTCATACCTGTTCTGGTACCCTAAGATTGGATTTTCATAAAGTATTCAAATCCTGTGTTAATAATTGGACATTATGGGCCGGATTCTCCAACTTCACCTGTAAGCTTACATATCGCTGCAGTGAATGGAGATTTGGCTGAGTGCCAAATTCCCCTTTCTTGCTGGCAGCAGTAGTGGGGTGTGAATAATTGGAGAATTCCAGCCTATATTTATGACATTTCAAAACATTCATACAATAGAAATAGCAATTCAAATTTATTTGCAATAATCAGTTAAAAAGCAATTAATAAAATATACCTGAAGAAATATTAGATTCCTAATTGAAACATTTCTAAAGTGCAATTCTTATCATCCTAGTGCAAAAGATTGAGGAGTTGCAACGTGCCCTGACTAAAAAGGATGAAGACATGAGAGCAATGGAAGAAAGATACAAGATGTACCTGGAGAAAGCTCGTAATGTGAGTATGTCTGTGTTTTGGGTTGTTTTTTATTCAACATTTATTTGTTATAACCCCTTATTCCTACATGGTCTCTTCTTCAAAGTTAGCATTTCCTATGTGGGGTCACAATGCTGAATAGGACTGGCATGCCAACTAATCCAAAGATGAATATGAAATTCATTATTTTTTTCAGGTTGTCGGATGTTGCCACTATTCACCATGCCCCCTCATGGCTTGATCATTTTTAATCTCTTTCAATCACTCTTCTAAATGCCTTATCTATGAATGGTATGTTTTGTTTGTATAGTGCGCAACAAACAATACTTTTCACCTAATACTAATTACATGTGACAATAATAAATCAAATTAAAATCAGTGAGCAAAGTTGAGATTGGTTTGGTGCGACCCAGCACCACTTTTCCCCCAAATCCCAACCAACCCAACCTAATTGGACTGGAAATCTTTGCCAGGAACCCTGGCCTCCTTTAGCAATTGGAGACTAGAAATGTATACTTTGTAGCATAGGCTCCTGCTGTCATTACTGAATTAACTGATGTTACACCTTGCAAACTTTATCAGGGTCAACACTGGAAATAGCCTTCACAATGGGACAAAAGACTTGAGAGCTCTTGACTCCTGCGTTTCTGCAGAGTGACATATTAATACTGGAAGTCTGAGGGTTGAAATGGGAATTTTTAAATTAAAGAATGAAGAATATCTGAAGCCAGAAGTGATTTAAAAAATGGAATACCTGGAAGGATACATGAGGCTGGAACCATGTGGTTTGTTGGGAGGAGAGGCATGTGTCTTATGCTCTCAAGTGAAAATTAATTTTTAAAGTGTGCAAACCTTAAAGGGGTAATTTTCTGAGCACATTTTGATAGTTGGGGACCTCAGCTGCCATCAGCACATTTCAGAAAATGTTGCAACGTTCCTGCAATTTTCCAATATCCAGCAGACAAAATTCCCTTCCATCAATTCGTCCTCCTATTCTTGTATATATGTTATTTTTTACCATTTTAGTTCAGCAAAAAAAAGGGAAATAATAGATTCAGCATACAAAATAATCCCAAGAAAACAAATTTGTCGGTCCCACTTCCTTCACTTCCCAATAATGGAGTTTGCAAAGTCAAGGCAAGAACTTCAGAGATGCCGTGTTTCTTGGAAGAGTTACCTACAATGAATCATAGTTGAGAAATTTGAATATAAGCTCTGCAGGCACTTTGACCTTCTCATCCCATTTCCTTAACTATCTTCTTCCCCCACCCTACATCCACCAACCCACTTAAAGTGATACTATCTTGGAGAGGCTTGGATGAAGAGACTTAACAAAAAAAATACATTTTTATATCATGTGCACAGGTGATTAAAGCTCTGGATCCGAAACAAAACCCAGCAAGTGCAGAAATCCAGATGCTGAAAACCCAGATCAGTGAAAAGGACAAAAAGATACAAATGCTGGAAGTATGTCACTGTCTTATTACACTTCATCCTGTTTAAAATATTTTCCTCAATAATATTGCAATGTTCTGAGTAATTAATATACTATTGTATAATAACTAGCTTGGCAATTAAATATTCCACTGATTCATGACTCAAACAACTAGAGGTGCTAAATTGACCAATTTCCCCATAATTCAGAGATATCAATCCCCAGGCTGTCATTAACCAAACATCTTCAATTATAGTTAACTTGCCTGTCTCGGCTAAGCTGTCCCAGTGCAACGACAGCACTGGCATCTACATGGAAAATTGTCCAAGTATGTCCAGTCCGGAAAAATCAGGACAAATCCAATCCAACCAATTAACATTCCATCAGTCCACTCTCGATCATCGACACACTGATGGAAGGTGTTGTCAATAGCGCTATCAAGTGGCATTTACTGGGAAATGACCTGCTCACTGATGCTCAGTTTGGGTGCTGCCCAGTCTTCAGATCTTATTGCAGCCTTGATCTCAACACAGACAAAAAGACTGAATTTAGGTGAGGTGAGAGTGAGTTGCCCTTGAGATCAAGCCAGCAAAGAACTTCGCAAAATATAAGTCAGTGGGAATTGGGGGAAGCCTCTCTGCTGGCTGATGTTATACCTAGCACAAAGGAAGATTGTTTGCCAGTTGGAGGCCAATCACCTCAGCCCAGGGCAATGATTTAGGAGTCAGAATTATATTCTAGGCTCAGCCTTCTTTTGCGTTACTATCAATGACAGGCCTTCCACCATAGATCTGAAGTGGAAATGTTCACTAATGATTGCATAATATTCAGTACGACTTACAAATACAATAAAAAATAAATTAAAAAATCTCCTCAAATACTGAAGCAATCCATTCCCTCATGCAATAAGACCTGAACAACATACAGCCTTGGGCTGATCTGGCACAAATGTTACTTGACACTTAAGTGCCATGTAGTGACCATCTCCAACAAGAGAGAATCTAACCATACCCCCTTAACATTTAATGGTATTACCTACCACCAGTGAATTCCCCCATCATTAACTTGATAAGGGTCGCCACTGACCAAAAGCTTAATTAAATCTGCCTTACAAAGAGTGTGGCTAAAAGTTCAGTCTTGATTGACCATGAAACCATTGCCGATTGTTGAAAAACCCATCTGGTTCACTAATGTTCTTTACGGAAGGAAATCTGCCGCCCTAACTTGGTCTGGCCTACATGTGACTCCAGATCCACAGCAATGAGGTTGACCCTTGACTACCCTCCAAAGGCAACTAGGGATGGACAATAAATGCTGGCAAGCCAGCGATGCTCATGTCCCACAGATGAATAAAAAAAAAGCCCCTGCTGCAGTTGGTTCCACCTCCAAGAAAACCTGGTTCTTTTCTATCTTTTGAGGAGTGGGCTATTTTGGTCCATGCTGGCCTTGCTGTATTAAGCTGTGCAATCTGAAGTTTGAGGTCTGGCTTCACAACTCTACCTGGCAAATCTTCCAACCTGGCATATCTTGCAATGAAAGCCTCCTGTCAGATGGAGTCTAAGGTTTATAAAGATCAACTCTCAGTCCTCTTTTGATCACCTGATTCTGGGTTTCGTTCCTCATCCTCTGGCCTGCTGGGAATACTGGTCTGGTAACCACTTGTTTCATGGTGCACTGTAGTTGTAAACATTCTTTATACAATGAGGGTGAAGATTCAGACCGACAGGATCTAGAGTATTGTAAATGCTTTATGCAGTATAAATGCTCTACGCTTAACTAAAGTGCTGTCAGCCTCGAGGCATCAAACATTTTTCAGACCCTTGCTTCCAGCATGCTCTCAGATAGACTAAACAACTGAATGGGAAGCTCTGCATAATAACGGCAGAAGAAGAAGCACAGTGGCAACAAGAGGTGTTGAGAGTAAGGCAACATTGCAGAAGACAGTAGCCCAGTCATTAGCTTGGCATTATATTGTGTTCATTTTAATTTTTAAATTCTGGCCTAGGTAAGTGTGATTGGAACAACCTTTAGGTGAGATATTCTCATCAATAAGATCACCACAGATATCATTTAATTTTTGGCATAATTTCCGTGTCAGGACATTTGGGACTTTTTTTTCTTACAGCCCACTTGATCTTATTAAGCCAGTATCTACTATTTAAAAATATAGATTAGACAGATAGCTAGTATTCTTGCGTTATGATTATAAGTGAGTTCACATTTTCTGGTTTATTTATTAGAAACCTTCAATTTGGAAAAAAAACTGTCTTTTTATAATGCATTGGAAATGTATAGTTTTTTTAACAAATCATCCTTGAGTTTTTTTGTCCTCTTTCCCTGTATTTATACTAGCGTGAATGTGAGCAAGCAAAACTTCGAGGATATGAAGAGGAGCTGATAGTAACAGCATGGTACAATAAGGTAAATTATTAACTATGGATAACGTATCTTAGAATTATGAATCGTACAATCATAAATCATGACTGCTTTTTGGATAAATTATGTCATGAGTCTTACTGGGGAGGGGGCAATCGATTCCTGGATTTATATCAACAGGAAACTTGCCTTGAGAATTCTTGCTAAATTTTCCAATCTCATCACTGAACATACTCATTCAAGTTCAGAAGAGGTTTTCTTGATAGATACCTGAAGTGAAGGTGTGGTGTTTTGGGGATAGATTGGATAGACTGGGCTTGTTTTAAAATTTAGAAGAGTGAGAGGTGATATAAGATCCTGAATGGTCTTGACAATGTGAAACTCTTGTGGGTGAGTCCAGAACTAAAGGACACTATTTTAAAATTTAAGGGTTGCCTTTTTAGTACAGGAATGAGGAGAATTTTTTTCTCTTGGGTGTTGTGTGACTTTGGAACTCTCTGCCTCAGAAAGAAGGGGTGTCACTGAATGTTTATAAGGCAGAGGTCGACAGATTCTTCTCATCAAGGCAAAATACTGTGGATGCTGGAATCTGAAAATGAAAACACAAAATGCTGGAAAAACTCAGCAGACCTGATGGCATCTGTGGAGAGAGAATAAAGCCAACATATAGAACTCTGACCAAGGGTCATCCTGACTCCAAACATCAGCTCCATTCTCTCTCCACAGATGCCATCAGACCTATTGAGTTTTTCCAGCATTTTCTGTAGATATATTCTTGCTAGGGAATCAATGGTTATCAGTGGTAGATAGGAATGTGGAATTCAAGACAAAAGGATCAGCCATGATCTTATTGAATCGGAAGAGCAGGCTCAGGTGGCTGAATTCTGCTTCTATTTTATATGTCACTTCTGCTGTTTCACTAAAACTCTTGCAAATGTTTGCTTTTCAAGCATGCAGCTAATTATCTGAAAATTATCTGTTTCCACCGCTCTTTCAAGTAGTGCCTCTAGTTATTTTGCTATTTATCTTCTACCTACATTCTATTCACGGAAACTATTTCTCCTTATTTCTTATATCAGTACCTCTCATGCTTTTGAAGAGCTCTATTAAATCTCTCCTGTATCTTTCCTGCTCTACATCAAATAATCCTTGTTTCATTAGCCTTTCAGGACAACTAAAGATGAGAATCATTCTGATAAATCTACTCTGCCTTCCCCCCAGAGCTTTGATCTCCTTCCTAAAGTGCAGTGCCCATAATTTGAGGCATGTGATATCTTTGCAGGACAGAAAAGAGAAAGTGTGCAGCACATGGAGTTTAAAAGTACAAACAGAAAACTAGTTTACTTTGACTATGAGATACACAACTATATAGGTGCTATTACTATTAAGTCCTATTTGACAGTGCTATTACAATGCAATTCTTCATCTGAGGTTTAATTAGTCTTTTAACAAGTTTTAACATTATTTCTTCATTTCTAATACAGCTAAGGATCACATATATCTTTATGACAGTTTGTCATTTTGACCTGCCACCTTTAAATGATTTGTGTCCATACGTTCTCAGGTTTCTCTATCCTCAGTCCCTTTAAAATTGTGCTATGTGATTTATATGGCATCTCTGCATTCATGCAATTCACTACTTTGATTTGCACCTGCCATATGTCTGCCTATTTTAGCGTATAAATTGTAGCCTGTCTTCTTAAGATTTGCTCCCTGTTTAGCTATATTTCTAAGTTTTGTCATCTCCAAACTTCGAAATTGATACCCAAGTCTTAGTGATTAACATATAAAAGGAGCAACAGTATAAAATACCAAGCCCTGAGGGTCAACTATACACTCCTTTCAGTTTGAAAAATAACCCTTCACCACTCTCTACTTTCTGTCCTCGGCAACAATTTATCCATATTGATACTGTCCCTTTATTCCAAGGAGCTTTACATTTGCTAAAAAATCAATTATGTAGCACTTTATCATATACCTATTGAAAATCCAGGTGCACTTTCAAATGCACTACATTCAAGGTAATCAACTTTTGAGTTGACTGTCATATATTGTGTTTTTCCAATTTCTCATTTAGAATACCTATTAAAAAGGCTGAAGTTTATTTTTTAAACTTGGTACTGCTGGTCATAGTGCACAGTTATTATAAAGATTAAACTCCTCTCCGTGTGTCATTTTAAAAGTCTGATTTTTGAAGTGCTTTATAAGTGTTGGTTGGCATTTCTGCAAGTTAGGCATTTCTCATATCTGTTTTGGGTAACTTGTTTGCTACCTGCTTTCTATGCCTTTTTTTTCTTCAATGTGAGATAAGTAATTGTGGACTGCTTTCAGAGCTTGGCTTTTCAGAAGATAGCCGCGGAAGCCCGACTAGGAGGTTTTGATCTAAACGCGAATGGGTCATTCTTAGCAAAGCAACGACAGGTAACCAGTTCACGGAAAACTCTCACAGTTTCTACACACGCAGAAGACACCAAATAGAAAAACCAATGGAATCAATGTGTACAGGCGTCCCTTTTCGAAAAAAAGCAATATATTAAGATATTTTAAAGGTAGAAGGTGAAGCAGAAAGGAATATGACTGGGATCAGTATTTTATAACACTAAGTACATTTCTATTTTCAATTAGTCTCAATGGAAAACTTACCTTTAACTCTAATTGGGTTCCTTTTCAACAGCTCCAAATTGCTTTGTATAGTACAGAATAGTGAGGGCCAAGGATGGAAAAAAAACATTATTTAGGAATTTTTTTGCATTAAATTTAAAATTTGTATATAATTATATATATTTCCTGATTTTAATTTTATCAATTTGAAAATACACACTCTGTGGTAAATAAATTCAATGTTTTGCTTGCAGTAGTATTTTGTTGTCTTAACTTCTGGATTTACAGTAATGACAACACATATTCTAGCACTTTTGTAAATTTGGGAAAATATCAAATGCAACTGTAATCTTCATGTCCTTCAGAACAAATCCTAACATGTAAACACAGCAATAAAACCCAATTTTGATTTGTTTTAACTTGAATTTCAATGTACAGTAATATCGGTTCTGTTTATTGAGGAGGTAAAATGTGCTACGTTAGATTACATGAAGAAAACTTGATTGTAATTTCTAAACTAAACCTTGTTTTATACAATGAAACTTTGAAAATGTCCTAAGGGCTTTTATTATACAGTTCCATGAAGTCTATATTTCTAAGTGCTTTACTCATGAAACTATAATTTTAAATTCAATGCTTATAAATTTTGAAGTTGAGCCACTATTGGTTTATTTTTATTAAATTAGCCTGAAAGAACTAATACAATTATCACATTAAAACTTTGGATTTACATTCTTTCTAAAATAACTGCAATAGTTACTGTAATGGTTTTAATAAATCTGAATGATTACATAGGGTGCCTAGATTGCTTAGACCTTTATTAAACCAGGGATGCATTTATCAAAAACTTTATTTCTTACACTTCAGAAACTGGACCTTTTTGTTCACAAATGGTCATTATGAAATTATACAACTTTGGTTGAAGGCTGTGCTTGATTTCCAAAAATTGCTTCTGCATGAACCAGACTTTGTTGAAACTCTTGCTTTACCAGTGTTGATCGCAATATATGAGGTTTTTTTTAATGGAATGATGTCAGGATTTTAAGATAAAAATGATTCCTTTTGTGTTTGCATTCAGTGGATTCTGAAATTTCTCTATTACCATTGTTCCACATGATCATTATTGAAATATATTGTCACAACTATCAACTTTGAAAGATGGGATCAACATCAATCATGTTGTCCATAACTTCACTTTTTGAACTTTTCTATCTTGTTTGTTTCTAACTGAGTAGAAGACTTAAAATGATATTTGCAGTGCAAGTGATGCAGCTGTGGAAGGTCCTTCCCAAATTTTGCTTAAGCTTATTAAAATACTAATCTGAAACAATGTGAATAATATGAGCGCACACATGAACACAAATTTCTTATATCCAGTCTACTTTTGTTTGATTTCTAATTGTATGAACCACTTCAACAATTTTTGACTGACTGATGCAAGTTACGGACATGTATCATATTCCTGCCCCATCACTCACACTCTAGGTTTGAAAAGTGATTTGAGTAAGTCCATCTTCAATTTCAGTGAGTTCTCATCTTTCAGATGCCAGAAGAAAAAGATATAATTTGTGCTGTTCTAATGCAATCTTAATTTATGTATTCAAATACAGTGTTGCGAAACTGATTAATGCATGTATACCGAATTGTGAAGAGACTTCCTCTGAAGAAATCAAAGAAGATAATTGTGCAATAAAACTTGTGTTCCAGTATATTCTTTATTTCATTCAATTATGTGAAACAGTATGTTGTCTTCATTTTTAATGTTATTGCCCTGATATTAACTGTGGGGGTGGAGGAAGAGATTTAATGACTTGGAAATCAAGATATGTGGTTTACCAGTGATCCTACCAAATTTAACAGCGGGGTCATATTGACATTTTGTGAACGGATTTCCAGAGGCTGGTTGTTGGGCAGGCAGAGACTGGAACTGGGGTGGAGATGAGGTGTATGTATGAGTGGGCGAGAATTTGGATATTGCAATGATCGAGGAGGCAGTTGGATATCAGTGGGAGTTAAGTCACACATCAAGTGTGATAGGTGATTAGCAGGTTTGCTGGGAATAGAATGAAATAGTAATTATGGCTGAAATGCATCATTAACAAAAATACATGGGAGAATTTAAATGCCAAGATGGACTGTGGTGGGATGGGGAGAGGTGAGTTAAAGTGCTTGGTACATTAGATTGGGGGACATTCCTGCTCACAAGCAATGCTGGAAAGGTAACAGATGGATCCCAACATTTTTACTACCTATAGCTGCCAAATTTCTCTAGGCCTGGAAAAGCCAACCCCCCAGGAATTAAATGTGAAACTGAGGTATAGAAGTAAAGATTCAGGGGACTGGATAGATCACAGAGTTTTCTACAATATGTGCTGCATTTCACATAACCAGGATATATAGGGAGAATTACATGTGAAAGAGGCAAGACAACAGAAAGAACATCTTAGAAGAGGAAGAACTGGGTATAAGTAAAGGAGAAACATTTATAGAGTAGTGCTCTGAGTCATTCTACTCTCCTGAAAAATTATACTAAGCTGAAGATGCTGAAAATACTCACTAGGCTTGACAGTATTTGTATAGAGAGAAACAAATGTTAATGTTTTAGGTCTTATGATCATCTATTTCAGATTTCCAGCTTTTGCAATACTTATCCAAGTTAGCTTGAATAATGTAAAACCATTCAGCCAACGTATATATCAATAGCATACTGACAATGCAGACTTCAAAGCTACTCTGAACCACATTTCAGACTGAAGTGGTAACGGTGATTAATGTCAAACATAAAAAATGCCTTGAAATCATCTTTCGCACAAGTATCGACCTACAATGGCTTTTTAAAGAGAATATCTACTAACTTGCTTACATCTACAAGATGTCTTGCTGGTGACTTCTGGGTGCTGGAACCTGTGGTATTTGGCCAGGTGCCTAACAGATCCCATAGCAGGCATTGGTTGAAAGGGTGAAAAGAGAGCAGGCAAGCTGCTATCAAAGGGAAGGAAGGGCTTACCATTCCTGCTGTGCTAGCCCTCGCCCTGATGGAGATCTGTTAAAAAGTTAGATGCTTTCATTTTACTTGAGTAATGGCAAAATGCTCAATTCTGAGAAATTCTATACCTTTATTTTATCCTTCAGCAAAGAACGCAAATTACAAGCAGGATGAGCGTCTGATAAAGTGCAGCAGCATGCTCATATTTCACTGATTCTTGAAGCACAAAATGTCTCCTTCTATACCTTTTCCCCCCTTTATAAGGTTTGAAAACATCTTCTTTGATTGTCTCCTTTTGCTACTTGATCTCAGTAGTTTTCCGTGATTTCCATATTGGTACAAAACGCAGGTCATTCTGCATGTAGTCTTTACTTTACGTGCCAGCTTTCTGTGTGAAAGTTGCAAAGACACAGCTGCATTTTCAATAACTCTTTTGTTTATCAAACTTCTACAAACAGAGGCTGTTTTCTGGCAGACTTTCAAGGTACTGGGACAATGTGTTATTCACTGCATTACAGTTACATATTATCTTGCGTCTGTATGGTAACTTCCAACTCCCCAAGGACCTCTCTACTAAGCCATTTTGTTGAAACTCCCAACTGCCACTCTTTTTTCCATGTTTGAACATACCCTATTTTTTGTAAACACTCTCTTCAGTCCTTCCTTCAACGTCTGAACAGCTTGCTCTGCTAAACCATTTGAAGCTGCATGAAAATGAGTATTACACACATAGCGTATTCCCATAACTCTGCATGAACGCTCAGAATAAATCGCACATAAATGTTGTACTGTTATCAGAAACAAGAGAATCCAGTAAACCATGAGTTTCAAAACACCTGATGCAGCTTTTATTATCATAATGCTGCTCATGATGCGTACTTCCAGTCACTTAGAATACAGGTCCACAGTAGCTTGAAACATGGGTGACATGGTGCTACAGTGGTTAGCACTACTGTCTCACAGTGCCAGGGACCCAGGTTCGATTCCTGGCTTGGGTCACTGTATGGAGTTAGCTCATTCTTCCCGTGTCTGTGTGGATTTCCTCCCACAGTCCAAAGATGTGTCTGTTAGGTTGATTGGCCATGCTAAATTGCCCCTAGTGTCAAGGGGATTAGCTAGGGTGAATGCATGGGATTATGGGAATAGGACTTGGGTGGGATGGGCTGAATGACCTCCTTCTGCACTGTGGGATCCTATGATAGGGAGGGGGTTGGGTGGGTGGGGTGATTTTCCCAGACCACTGAGCTGCTTTGCTACAGCACGGGAGGGGCCTGGGAGACATAAGCAGAGGTCGTGTAGCAGACTGCCCACTGGGTGCCACTGCCTCCGTGCATCTCCAGCTGCTGGAATTCCAGTGTTGTCAGCTCTGCGCTGAACACTGGCACAAAGCTGATTAAAATATTTTAATTTGAATTTATATTTTATTAGAGGGTCCGGGATTGAAGTCTCCAGGCCAGCTAGCCTCTCCAACACCACCACCGTCCCCCGCCTCACCCTCCCCCAGCAGGAGTGGTTCACTCCCAGCGGGGTTTATAACAGTTCTCCATTAACAGGGAGCAGGTGGCCCTGACCTGTTGGAATGAATGGGAGCCATGGAGACTTCCCAGGAGGTCGGGGGTAAGGGGAGGTGCCTCCTGAGCATTGGTAGACTGGCAGTGCCAGCCTGGTCCTCTGGCACTGCCCAGGAGGCATCTTGGCATGTCCCACCAGGCATCCAGCAGTGTCAATGGGTGGAGCCAAAGGGGGCAGGGCTTACCGGGACATGCCTTAGAGGGAGATATGGGTGGGGGAATCCCTGCTGCCACTCTGCAGAGGAATCAGTGACAGAGAGAGGAAAGAGCTGACTGGGGCTGGCCATTGGGTGGGGGGAGGTTGGTCTGCCTGTAGAGTCAGACTGTGAGAGTAAGTCGGGACTGCGGCTGCAGTGGCGGCGAGTTTGCGGGGGCGGGGGGGGGGGCGTGGAATCAAGGTGGACAGGGGGTGTGAACGGGGCTGGCCCTGGATGCACCCCGGAGACCAGCGATCAAGAACACTCAATGATGGGTGGTCCCAAGGCCTGCTAATTACCTGCAAATTACTCTGCTATCCCCCAAAAACTAGGGTCAATTTAGCAGAGCCAGTCAACGTAATCTGCACATCTTTGGACATCTTTTATAATAGTTACCAGAACTATACATGGTATTCCAAGTGTGGCCTTACCAGTGCCTTGTACAACTTCAACAAGACATCCCAATTCCTGTATTCAATGTTCTGACCAATGAAACCAAGCATGCCGAATGACTTCTTCACCACTCTGTCCACCTATGACTCCATTTTCAAAGAGTTATGAACTTGTACTCCTAGATCTCTTTGTTCTATAACTCTTCCCAACGCACTACCATTAACTAAGTATGCCTTGGTTTGATCTACCAAATGCATCACCTCGCACTTATCTAGATTAAGCTCCATCTGCCATTCATCAGCCCATTGACCCAATTGATCAAAATGCCGTTGCAGTCCTAGGTAACCTTCTTCACTATCCACTATGCCACCAATCTTGGTGTCAACTGTAAACTTACTAACCATCCCTCCTAAATTCTGATCTAAATCGTTAATATAAATGACAAATAACAGTGGACCCAACACCGATCCCTGAGGCACGCTGTTGGTCACAGGCCTCTAATTTGAAAAACAACCCTCTACAATCACCCTCTCCCTTCTATCATCAAGCCCCAATTTTGTATCCAATTGGCTACTTCACCCTAGATCCTGTGAGATTTAACCTTATGCAACAACCTGGTCAATATTTTAAAACTCTACAAGCAGCCTGCACAAGTACACCACTACAGTAACTGACTTCATTAGTAAGTGTGTAGAGGACTGTGTGCCAAAAAAACAAATCTGCGTGTTTCCCAACCAGAAACCATGGATGGACAGGGATATCCACTTGCTTGTGGAAGTCCAGGTCTGTGGCGTTCAAGTCAGGCAACCCTGACCTATACAAGAAAGCCAGATACGGTCTAAGGAGATCCATCAAAGGTGCCAAAAGACAGTACCAGACCAAGCTAGCGTCTGGCCACACAGACCGCCGCCGACTATGGCAAGTTCTGCAAGACATAACAAGCTACAAGATGAAGGTAAGTAAAATTGTCGGCTCCAACCCACCTCTCCCTGATGAGCTCAATGTATTCTATGCCCATTTTGAGCAAGAAGTCAGTGAGAGCACACACCACCCTGGAAGCCTCAGATGAACATGTATCCGAGATCACCATTGCAGACATCAAAGCTGTCTCCTCGAAGGTCATCTCATGGAAAGCAATCGGCCCAGTTGGGGGACAAACACTCAGTTCCTGCGTGAACCAGCTGGCTGGGGTATTTGCAGACATCTTTAACCTCTTTTTACAAGAATCTGAGGTCCCTATCTGCTTCAAGAAGATGACCATCATCCTACTCCCTAAGAAAAGCCAGGCAGCGTGCCTTAATGGTTTTCATCCAGTAGCTCTGACATCTGTCATTATGAAGAACTTCAAAAGGTTAATCATGGTATGAAAAGATTCCGGCCTCCCAGATTGCCTGAATCCACTACAGTTCACCTACTGCTGCACAGGTCCACAGCAGACACTATCTCCCTGGCCCTGCACTCAACCCTGGGACACCTAGATAATAAGGACACCCATGTTACACTCCTATTTATCAACCACAGCTCAGCCTTCAACACCATTATTCCCACAAAACTCATCTTCAAACTCTGTGGCCTGCGGCTCAGTTCCTCCATCTGCAACTGAACTTTCCTGAACAGACCGCAATCAGACAACCACACCTCCTCCACGATCATCCTCAACACAGGTGCCCAGCAAAGCTGTGTCCTCAGCCCCTTATTATACTCCTTATACACCTATGACTGTGCGGCCAAATTCCGCTCTGACTTGATTTTCAAGTTTGCTGATAACACCACTGTAGTGGGCCAGCTCTCAAACAATGACAAGATGAAGTGCAGTAAGGAGAATCTGGTGAACTGGTGCAACAACAATAATCCCTCCCTCAATGTCAACAAATGAAGGAGAATGTCTTCGACATCAGGAAAAGTAAAGGAGAACATGCCTGTGTTTACATCAATGGGGATGAATTAGAAATGGTCGAGAGCTTCAAGTTTATAGGTGTCCAAATCATGAACAACCTATCCTGGTCCTTCCATGCTGACACAATAGTTATGAAAGCCCACTAATGCCTCTATTTTCTCAGAAGACTAAGGAAATTTGGCATGTCCACTTCAACTCTCACCAATTTTTACAGATGCTCTATAGAAAGCATTCTTTCTGGGTGCATCACAGCTTGGTATGTCTCCTGCTCTGTCCAAGATCACAAGAAACTACAACAAAGCCTAGTCCATCACTCAAACCAGCCTCCCGTCCACTGACACTGTCTACACTTCCTGCTACCTTGGAAAAGCAGCCAGCATAATCACGGATCCATGCACCTCGAACATACTCTCTTTCACCTTCTTCTGTTGGTAAAAAGGAACAAAAGTCTGAGGATGCATACAACTCAATCAAGAACAGCTTCTTCCCTGCTGTCATCAGATTTTTGAATGGACTTACCTCGCATTAAGTTGATCTTTCTCTGCACCCTAGTTATGACTGTCACATTACATTCCGCACTCTCTCCTTCTTTATGTACAGCATTCTTTGCTTGTACAGCATGCAAGAAACAATACTTTTCACTATAATACGTGTGACAATAACAAATCAAATCAAATCAAAACCTACCATCAGGTACCTTGTCAAAGGCCTTGCTAAAGTTCACATAAGCAACGTCAACTGCACTACCCTCATCTTTTCATGGTTACCTCTTCAAAAAACTCAGTCAAATTTGTGAGACATGATTTTCCACTCATAAAACCATGTTGACTGTCCCTAATCAACCCTTGTATCTCTAAATGCCTGTAGTTCCTATCACTCAGAATACCTTGTAACAACTTACCCACTACAGATGTTAAGCTTACTGGCCTGTAGTTCCCAGGCTTTTCTCTGCTGCCCCTCTTAAACAAAGGCACAACATTTGCCACCCTCCAACCTTCACGCACCTCACCTGTGGCTGTCAATGATTCAAATATCCTGCTAGGGCACCCACAATTTCCTCCCTAGTCTCCCATAATGCCCTGGGATACACTTCATCAGGTCCCGGGGATTTATCTACCTTGATGCGCTTTACTCCTTCTCTGTAATATGTACAGTCCTCAAGACATCACTATTTATTTCCCCAACTTCCTTAACATCCATGCCTTTCTCAACAGTAAATACTAGTGAGAAATATTCATTTGATCCTTAAGAGAGCCTATTCAATCTCTAGTTACTCTTTTTCCCTTCACGTATTTGTAAAAGATCTTTAGATTCTCCTTTGCCTTATCTGCCAAAGCAATTTCATGTCCCCTTTTTGCCCTGCTGATTTCTCTCTTAACTTTTCTCTGACATCTTCTATACTCTTTAAGGGATCTGCTTGATCCTAGTTACCTATGCATGTCATATGTCTCCTTCTTCTTCTTGATCAGGGCTTCAATATCCCGAGTCATCCAAGGTTCCCTACTTCTACTAGCTTTGCCCTTCACTCTAAAAGGAATGTGCTTACCCTGAATCCTGGTCAACACACTTTTGAAAGCCCCTCCACAAACTGGATGTCCCTTTGCCCATCAACAAACTCCCTCAATCATAAGACCATAAGAATTAAGAAAGAATTAGGCCACTTGGCCCATCAAGTCTGCTCCACCATTCAATCATGGCTGATATTTTTCTCATCCCCATTCTCCTGCCTTTTCCACATAACCCTTGATCCCATTATTAATCAAGAACCTATCTATCTCTGTCTTAAAGACATTCAATGACTTATAGAACATAGAACATTACAGCGCAGAACAGGCCCTTCGGCCCACGATGTTGCGCCGACCGGTTACAAAACAATGACCCACTAACCTAAACCAATCCCTTCTCGTCCATAAACCTATCCACGGATCTCTTAAACACCCCCAAACTAGGCGCATTTACAACTGCAGCAGGCAGGGCATTCCAATCCCTCACCACCCTCTGGGTAAAGAACCTACCCCTGACATCCTTCCTATAACTACCCCCCCTTAATTTAAAGCCATGCCCCCTCGTGCTAGATTTCTCCATCAGAGGAAAAAGGCTATCACTATCCACCCTATCTAAACCTCTAATCATCTTATATGTTTCAATAAGATCCCCTCTTAGCCGCCTTCTTTCCAGCGAAAACAACCCCAAATCCCTCAGCCTCTCCTCATAGGACCTCCCCTCCATACCAGGCAACATCCTGGTAAACCTCCTCTGCACCCTCTCCAAAGCCTCCACATCCTTCCTGTAATGTGGGGACCAGAACTGCACACAGTACTCCAAGTGCGGCCGCACCAGAGTTGTGTACAGTTGCAACATAACGCTGCGACTCCTAAGTTCAATCCCCCTACCAATAAACGCCAAGACACCGTATGCCTTCTTAACAACCTTATCTACTTGATTCCCAACTTTCAGGGATCTATGTACACATACACCTAGATCCCTCTGCTCATCCACACTATTCAAAGTCCTCCCGTTAGCCCTATACTCGACACATCTGTTATTCCTACCAAAGTGAATTACCTCACACTTCTCCGCATTAAACTCCATCCGCCACCTCTCGGCCCAGCTCTGCAACCTGTCTAAGTCTTCCTGCAAACTATGACACCCTTCCTCACTATCTACCACACCTCCGACTTTGGTGTCATCAGCAAATTTACTAATCCACCCAACTATACCCTCATCCAGATCATTAATAAAAATTACAAACAGCAGTGGCCCCAAAACAGATCCCTGAGGCACACCACTCGTAACCGAACTCCATGATGAATATTTACCATCAACCACCACCCTCTGTCTCCTATCCGCTAGCCAATTCCTGATCCAATTCCCTAGATCACCCCCAATCCCATACATCTGCATTTTCTGCAGAAGCCTACCATGGTGAACCTTATCAAACGCCTTACTAAAATCCATATACACCACGTCCACTGCCTTACCCCCATCCACCTCTTTGGTCACTTTCTCAAAAAACTCAATAAGGTTAGTAAGGCACGACCTACCCGCCACAAAACCATGCTGACTATCTCTAATCAATTCATTACTCTCCAAATAACTATAAATCCTATCCCTAATAATTTTTTCTAAAACCTTGCCCACAACAGAAGTGAGACTCACCGGTCTATAATTCCCGGGGAAGTCTCTGTTCCCCTTCTTAAACAATGGGACAACATTCGCTAACCTCCAATCTTCCGGTACTACACCAGAGGCCAACGACGACCTGAAGATCAGAGCCAGAGGCTCTGCAATCACTTCTCTTGCCTCCCAGAGAATCCTGGGGTAAATCCCATCTGGACCAGGGGACTTATCTATTTTCAGACCCTCCAGAATATCCAGCACATCCTCCTTATCAACTGTAACACTGTCAATTCTACTCCCCTGCAACCCAGTGTCCTCCTCAGCTATATCCATGTCCCCCTGTGTGAACACCGAAGAGAAATATTGGTTCAATGCCTCTCCAATCTCCTCCGGTTCCACACATAACTTCCCTCTGCTGTCTATAACTGGCCCTAATCTTGCCCTAACCAACCTTCTGTTCTTGACATACCTATAGAACGCCTTAGGATTCTCCTTAACCCTATCAGCCAAAGTCTTCTCATGTCCTCTTTTAGCCCTTCTTAGCTCACTCTTCAACTCCCTCCTAGCCAATCTAAAGTTTTCTAGTGCACTACCCGAGCCCTCACGTCTCATCCGAACATAAGCCTCCTTTTTCCTTTTAACCAACGAATCAACTTTTTTGGTGCACCACGGTTCCCTAGCCCTACCAATTCCTCCTTGCCTGACAGGGACATACCTATCACGGACTCGCAGTAGCTGCTCCTTGAAAAAACTCCACATTTCGGACGTTCCCAGTCCCTGTAATCTCCTAGTCCAACCTATGCTTCCTAATTCTCTCCTAATAGCCTCATAATTACCCTTCCCCCAGCTAAAACCACTGGCCCGAGGTTCATGACTTGGCCTCCAAATCCTTCTGTGGCAAAGAGTTCCATAGATTCACCACTCTCTGGTTTAAGAAATTCCTCCTCATCTCTATTTTAAAGGATCATCCCTTTAGCCTACGTTTGTACCCTCTGGTTCTAGTTTTTCAACTAGTGCAAACATTCTCTCCACATCCACTTTATCCAGAGTATTCTGTAAGTTTCAATAAGAGCCCCCCTCATTCTTCTAAACTCCAATGAGTACAGACCCAGAGTCCTCAACCATTTCTCATACAACAAGCTCTTCATTCCAGGAATCATTCTCATGAACATCCTCTGGACCCTTTCCAAGGCCAGCGTATCCTTTCTTAGATATGGGGTCCAAAACTGCTCACAATTCTCCAAATGGGGTCTGACCAGAGCCATATACAGCCTCAGAAGTACATCCCTGCTCTTGTATTCTCGCCCTTCTTCTTAACTGCCAACTGAACTTGCACATTAAGCTTAAGAGAATCTTGAACAATGGCTCCCAAGACCCTTTGTGTTTCTGATTTCCTAAGCGTTTCCCCATTTAGAAAATAGTCTATATCTCCTTTTCACCTTCCGAAGTGCATAACCTCACACTTTTCCACATTGTGTTCCAACTGCCACTTCTTTGCCCACTCTCCTAACCTGTATAAAACCTACTGCAGCCCCCCGCTTCCACAATATTACCTGTCCCTCTACATATCTTTGTATCATCTGCAAACTTAGCAACAATGCCTTCAGTTCCTTCCTCCAAATCGTTAATGTATATTGTGAAAAGTAGTGATCCCAGCACTGACCCCTGAGGCACACCACTAGTCATCAGCTGCCATCCTGAGAAAGACCCCTTTATCCCCACTCTCTGCCTTCTGCCAGTCAGCCAATCCATGCTAGGATCTTACCCTTAACACCACGGACACTTAACTTATTTAACAGTCTCCTATGTAGCATCTTACATAGAACATAAAACACTACAGCACAAACAGGCCCTTCAGCCCACAAGTTGCGCCGATCACATCTATACCTACCAAGCCATAGAACTATCTGTAACTCCCAATGCCATTAGATCCCATATACTCATCCAGAAGTCTTTTAAAAGACCCCAGTGAGTTCGCCTTTACCACCACCGATGGCAGCCGATTCCACTCACTCACCACCCTCTGAGTGAAAAACTTTCCCCTAACATCTCCTTTGTACTTGCTTCCCAGCACCTTAAACCTGTGTCCTCTCGTAGCGACCATTTCAGCCCTGGGAAATAGCCTCTGAGAATCCACCCTATCTATTCCTCTCAACATTTTATAAACCTCTATCAGGTCGCTTCTCAACCTTCGTCTCTCCAGGGCGAAGAGACCTAGCTCCCTCAACCTAAGGCATGCCTCCCAATCCAGGCAACATCCTTGTAAATCTCCTCTGCACCCTCTCAATAGCTTCCACATCCTTCCTGTAGTGAGGCGACCAGAACAGCACACAGTACTCCAAGTGGGGTCTGACAAGGGTCTTATAAAGTTGTAGCATTACCTCCTGACTCCTAAACTCAATCCCTCGATTAATGAAGGCCAGTACACCATATGCCTTCTTGACCACATCCTCCACCTGCGAGGCCAATTTAAGAGTCCTATGGACCCGGACCCCAAGATCCTTCTGCTCCTCTACACTGCTAAGACTCCTACCCTTGATATTGTACTCCTGCATCCTGTTGGTCCTGTCAAAATGGACCACTACACATTTATCCACGTTGAAGTCTATCTGCCACTTCTCTGCCCAGTCTTGCATCCTATCTATGTCACGCTGCAACTTCTGACATCCCTCCAGACTATCCACAACACCACCAACCTTCGTACCGTCAGCGAACTTACTAACCCATCCCTCCACTTCCTCATCCAGGTCATTTATGAAAATGACAAACAGCAAGAGTCCTAGAACAGATCCCTGGGGCACTCCACTGGTGACCAACCTCCACGCAGAAAAAGACCCATCCACAACCACTCTCTGCCTTCTGCAGGCAAGCCAGCTCTGGATCCACAAGGTCAAAGCCTCTTGGATTCATGCTCTCTCAACTTCTCAAGAAGTCTTGCATGGGGGACCTTATCAAACGCCTTGCTGAAGTCCATGTAAACCATGTCCACCGCTCTTCCTTCGTCAATGTGTTCAGTCACATTTTCAAAGAACTCAACTAGGCTCGTAAGGCACAACCTGCCCTTGACAAAGCCATGCTGACTATTTCTGATCATTCTAAACTTCTCCAAATGCTCATAAATCTTGTCCCTCAGAATCATCTCCATCAACTTACCAACCACTGAGGTCAGACTCACCGGTTGGTAATTTCCCAGGCTATCCGTGTTCCCTTTCTTAAAAATAGGAACCACATCTGCAATCCTCCAAAACCTCTCCCGTCTCCATCGATGATGCAAAGATCTTGTCAAAGGTTTTCTGGAAATTTAAATAAATCAAGTCCACTGCTTCTCCTTTATCTAACTTCCTTGTTACCTCCTCAAAGAATTCTAACAGATTTTTCAGACATGATGTTTCCCCCCCTTGACAAAGCTGTGATGACTCAGTCCTACTTTATCATGCACTTCCAAATACTCTGCGATCTCACCTTTAATGATGGACTCTAAAATCTTGCCAATGACCGAAGTCAAGCTAATCAGCCTATAATTTCCCATCTCCCTCCCTCCCTTCTAAAACATAGGTGTTACATTTGCTACTTTCCAGTCCCCTGGTAACCTCCCTGCCCCCAGTGATTCCTGAAAGATCACCACCAATGCCTCCTCAATTTCTTCAGCTATCTCTTTTAGAATCCTGGGGTGTAGTCCATGCGGTCCAGGTGACTTATCCACTTCAGACCTTTCAGTTTCCCCAGAACTTTCTCCTGAGTGATGGCCACTACACTCACCCGTGCTCCCGAATCTCCTGGAGCTCTGGCATTTGACTGGTGTCTTCCACCATGAAGACCGATGCAAAGAAACTATTCAGTTCCTCTGCCATTTCTTTGTTTCCTATTATTACTTCTTCAGCCTCATTTTCCAGTGGTCCAATGGCTATTTTTGCCTTTCTCTTACCTTTTATATATTGAAAAACACTCTTCCTGTCTTCTTTTATATTACTAGATAGTTTACACTCATATTTCATCTTTTCCCTCCTTATTACTTTTTTAGTTGTCCTCTGCACACTGTTAAAGACTGCCCAAACCTCGATGTTTGGGAGTTCCTCCCCGATACCATTAAAATTGACCTTGCCCCAATGTAGAATTTTAACTTTTGGGCCAGGCCTGTCATTCTCCATAACTATCTTAAAACTAATGGAATTATGGTCATTGGTCCCAAAGTGATCCCTCATGAACACTTCCGTCATCTGCTCTTCCTTACTTCCCAAGAGGACATCAAATTTTGCCCCCTCTCGAGACAGGCCATTCACATACTGAGAAATTCCTCTTGAGTACATTCAACAAATTTCTCTCCATCCAATCCTCTAATACTATGGTTGTCCCAGTCAATGTTGGGAAAGTTTAAGTCCCCAACTAATACTACCCTATTTTTCTCGGAGCTATCTGTAATCTCCTTACATATTTACTCCTCAATTTCCTGCTGGCTATTTGGGGGCCTAAAGTACAATCCTATCAAAGTGATTGCCCCCTTCTTATTTCTCAGTTCTACCCATATAGACTCAGTGGGCGAATCTTCAGATACATTCCCTCACAGTACTGCCGTGATGTTCTCCCTAATCAAAAATGCAACTCCTCCTCCTCTCTGATCTCCTGTTCTATCGTTCTTATAGCATCTGTACCTGGAACATTGAGCTGCCAGTCCTGTCCCTCCTTTAGCCATGTTTCATAATAGTTATAATATCCTAGTCCCATGTACCCATCCATGCCCTGATTTATTTGCCTTGACCATCAGGCCTCTTGCTTTGAAATAAACGCAGTTTAATTTAGACTTCCCTTGCTCTCTGCCCTGCTGTTGCCTGACCTGTCTAGTACTAGGATTACTGACACTGCCTTTACCATTTAGCGTGCTCTCTTTAACTTCCGAGCTGTCCTCAAACTTCTCTTCTGATTCCCTACTGCTTTGGGTCCCACCCCCTGCCAAACTAAACCTTCCTGAATGGATCTAGAAAATCTCCCCATCCAGTTCAGAACTTTTTAGAATTTTTTTGGGGAAAATTCCATAAAAGCCGTGCAAAGACCACATGAAGCCTGGACCATGGATGGTCAGGTCACTCCCAAGGATGTAATGGCCCTAGTGGTATCATCTTTTGGTTGATTTGACACACAGAACAGGATTTTACCATGTTTTCCATGACCTGATCATTTTAGGCTACTAAACACATGACCTGGCTAAACTTTTCATTCAGGAGGCACTTAGGTGAGCTTCCTGGACTTCATCCAAGACGTGTGAAGGACCAGGGAATAGGATGACCACTCTAGACCTCCAAAGAATGCAACCATCTGCACATTTAGCTCATCTTTCAGTATTGCATGTGGTCTCAGTTCATCTTTCCCCATAACAGTAGGCCAATGCTGTATAAGGAATCTCTTCACCTGGGATAGAACAGGGTCCAAGTCCGTCTACTGTTTAATATGTTTAGCATTCACTGGAGAATGTGAAAGTCGCTCAAGCAAGAAAATGATCTCTGAAGGATATAATGTCTTGATGGGCGTGTCTGGTAAAGGAAGATGACTCAGTGCTTTTGCCTTTGCATTGTCCTTCTCTGACTTGTACATGATATTATACTAATAGGCTGATAAGGTGAGAGCCCAGCACTATATTCTCGCCAAGGACATGGGAGGAATGAACAAGGCTTCACTATAAAGGCTAATTAATGGCTTATGATCAGTATATATAATGAATAAATGACCATAAAGGTACTGATTAAACCAATTCACAGCGTAAATGATCACTAGACCTTCCTTGTCCAACTGTGAATATCACTTCTCTGCTGTCGTCAACCTACATGATGCAAAACCAGTGGGTTTTTCTGACCCGTTCTCTATCAGATGAGAGATTACTGCCCCAACACTCTCAGGCAAGGCATCACATGACGGGATAAATTCTCTATCTTGATCAAAGAGAACCACCAGATTGGCTGATGATAGCAGCACTTTCATGTCCTTAAAAGCTTTCTTTTTTGCCGGTTCCCATTTCCATTTTGTTTCTTTGTGAAGCAACAGGTACAGTAGCACCAACACTGTTTAAAGATCTGGCAGAAACTTCGTGTAGTAATTTACAATGCCCAGAAATGACCTGAGCTCAGACATACTTCTGGTTTGGAGCTTCCTTGATAGCTCTGACTTTGTCTTCCACTGAGGATAAACCATGCTCTGTGACTTTCTGACCCAAATATTCCACCCTCTGTTCCTGGATGGTGCATTCAGGCACAGCCGTGACTCTGAAGATCTTTTCAATATTTGATCCAGATTGCTGAGGTGCTCCTCCTTTGTTTCCCGTGGACAGAATGTTGTCCAAATAAACTGCTACATGAGAAATCTCCTGCAATAGATTGTCCTCTGTCTTCTGAAAAACCACCAGACTGGAGGACGCCCAAAAACCAGATGGCCAACTTTAACTCCTTGTGAGTGTTGACTGTGACATACTGTTTTGAGTTATCCCCTAAAAAAAGTTGCTAGTAGGTGTAGTTCATGTCAAGTTTTGAAAACGCCTTGCCTCCTGCAAGGTTTGAAATTAGATCTTCCGCCCTGAGCAATGGGTAAGCACCTAGCTTAGAGGCCTGATTAATGGTAAATTTGTAATCCCCGAATATGCACACAGTACCATCACCGCTAAGAACTGGAACAATTGGAACTGCCTAAAATGATAACCAAATAAGCTGAATGATTCCTCACCTCTGCAGCTGCTCCAACTCCCCATCCACTTTGTCTTTCATGACGTAGGACAGTGCCCTGGGTGGTGAGGAATAGCCTGAGGATCTATGAACAACTTAACTGTAGTGCCAAGCAATGTACCCAGTTTAACGTCTGTGGTAGGTAAAATGTTAGAATCCGTCATTAAGGAGGAAATTGCGAGGCATCTTGAAGGGAATTGCTTGATAGGGCAGATGCAACACGGTTTCATTAAAGGGAAGTCGTGTCTGACAAATTTACTGGAGTTCTATGAGGATGTGTCTAGGGCAGTGGATAGAGGAGAGCCGGTGGATGTGGTCTTTCTGGATTTTCAGAAGGCGTTTGACAAGGTACCTCACAAGAGGTTATTGCAGAAGGTCAGGGGACATGGAGTTGGGGGTAGGGTGTTAGCGTGGATAGAGGATTGGTTGTCAAATAGGAGGCAGAGAGTGGGGGTCAATGGGTGCTATTCGGATTGGCGGTTGGTGACTAGTGGGGTGCCCCAGGGGTCGGTGCTGGGGCCTCAGCTATTTACCATTTATATAGATGATCTGGAGGAGGGAACCAAGTGCAGGGTGTCGAAATTTGCTGATGACACCAAGATTGGGGGAAAGGCAAATTGTGCGGAGGGTGTGGAGAGTCTGCAGAAGGATCTAGATAGGCTGGGTGAATGGGCCAGGAAATGGCAAATGGAATTTAATGTTGGCAAGTGTGAGGTGGTCCACTTTGGTAGGAAGAATGGTAGGAAGGACTATTATTTACGTGGCGAAAAACTGCAGCAGGCGACGGTGCAGAGGGACCTCGGGGTCCTTGTGCATGAGTCACAAAAACCCAGCTTGCAGGTGCAGCAGGTGGTCAGGAAGGTGAATGGGATGCTGGCCTTCATAGCGAGGGGGATTGAATATAAAAGTAGGGAGGTCTTGCTGCAGCTGTATAGGGCATTGGTGAGGCCGCAGCTGGAGTACTGTGTGCAGTTTTGGGCGCCGCACCTGCGCAAAGATATTTTGGCCCTGGAGGGAGTGCAGAGGAGGTTTACTAGGCTGATACCGGAGTTGAGGGGATTGAGCTATGAGGAGAGGCTGAATAAACTAGGCTTGTACTCGTTAGAGTTTAGAAGAATGAGGGGAGATCTCATTGAGACGTATAAGATGATGAATGGGATGGATAGGATAGAGGTGGAGAGACTCTTCCCGCTCAAAAAAGACAGTAGGACTAGGGGGCACAGCCTCAAGATAAAGGGGAGGCGGTTTAGAACGGAGTTGAGGAGGAACTTCTTCACTCAAAGGGTGGTGAATCTCTGGAATTCTCTGCCCGTTGAAGTGGTGGAGGCTGCCTCGCTAAATATTTTTAAGAAGCGGGTTGATGGGTTCTTGATAAGAGAGGGGATTAAGGGTTATGGGGAGAGGGCGGGAATGTGGACCTGAGCCACGACAGATCAGCCATGATATTATTGAATGGCGGGGCAGGCTCGAAGGGCTAGATGGCCTACTCCTGCTCCTATTTCTTATGTTCTTATGTTCTTATCTCAGGATATTTCTGAATGACTTCCTCTGTCACCTGTGAGACTTAATTTCACCCTAGTTCAATGGAATTAAACTGAGCCAGTCATGCCCTAGTAAACTAGGCCCTTTTCCTTTTACCAGCAGGAGACATGTTTGTGCTTCTTGGCTGTTGTATGCAATGTCCATCTCTAACACCCCAAGCAATGGTATAACCTTTCTGGTGTATTTCTGAAGCTTAATCCCTGTCTGAGTTAGGAGTGTCACCTCCTTAGAGCCCTGTGCCTTCCTGTAGGTCTCCTCACTAATTACAGATGCAGAGGCTCCCACGTCCACCCTCATCATCTCTTTTTTCATTGACTCCATTGTAATATAGACAGACTCTGCCCACACCTCACTCATACTGAACATGTTGTCAGAGAATTCTTGTTCCTGCTCTGTGCTTTCCAGATGATGTGCCACTGAATTTAAATCTCCCTGCCCAGCCTTTGATTTGCCTTGCACTTTTCAGCCAAATGCCTTTTTTTTGTTGCAGCGGTGACAGCATCCATGAATTTGCAATACTTTGCGCAGTCTCCTCCCACATCCCCACCCCCCCCAAACCCCCAACAAACCTGAAACATTCCACTGCTTTTACCCTTTTGTTTGCTGCCTCTTTTCTTACTTGATGTATTGCATCCGGCCTGTGCACCACCATTGGCCTTTTGAATATATTTTGCATTGTTGGCAGCCATTTCTATTCCGTAAGAAATTTCTAAAGCCTTCTTGAAAGTTCTTATGGTTTCTCCCAATAGACGATACTGTATGCTGCCCTCATTAACGCCACAGACCTATCCACCCTGTAGCACGTACTCCAACACCGTCCCAAACTTACATTATTCAGAGAATTGTTTTAATTCAGCAACAAAGTTAGCTAAAGACTATCTCCCCTAATGACAATGACGATGGAACTTGAACCGCTGGACAATCACTGAGGGCTTAGGATCATGATGATTCTGAACAGGTTTAATTACATCCACAAATGGAATGTCATCCAGTTTCCATGCTTTTGCTAAATTCCTCACTAGCTTCTAAGCCTGTAGTGTAGGAGAATTGAGCTCTTTAAGCCTCATCTGCAATTCCATTTGCAAGAAAAAGTGTTCCAAACTTTCCACATGTTTGGTCCAACCCCCTGTTCTCTTCCACACTGATAGTCCTGAATATAGTCACGGTGTTGTGAATTTGTCTTTCATTGGTGAACTCATGAACATGCTACTCAGAACCTTTGAACCCCACTTACGAGGCAAACTAGCCACTCACTGTGCAAAACTGCATGTCGCCATGCAGAAACTGAAATTTGTTCTTTTCCTTTTCTATCGTTTCTTCTCCCCTCATCACCAAAAATGTGATAATTTGATCAAGTTACACAAACACGTTCTGATGCTTACTCTACTTACAAACACATTATATAAACAGTACAGCATGAACACAGAATCCAGTGACAGCCATGCCCAAGTTCCTCGTAACTACAATAAGGCTGCACTGCTGCTAATGTCACTTGTGCATGTTCACACTTACTCAAGATATCAGTATATATATTCAAATCAGAGGATGCTTAGTGTGCCGACTATAATGCTGTATAATAATGATTCATAGAAAGAATCATAGAAACCCTACAATGAAGAATGAGGCCATTTGGCCAACTGAGTCTGCATCAACAGCAATCCCAGCCCAGCCCCTATTCCCACATCCCCACACATTTACCCCGCTAATGCTTCTAATCTACACATCCTGGGACAGTAAGTGGTAATTTAGCATGGCCAATCAACCTAACCCACACATCTTTGTTCTGTAGGAAGAAACCTGAGCACCCGGAGGAAATTTATGCAGACAAGGGGAGAATGTGGAAACTGCACACAGTGACTCAAGCCGAGTTCCTGGAGCTGTCAGGCAGCAGTGCTAATCACTGTGTCACTCTAAGTCTCAAAACAGATATCATTATGTAACATTAATGACACTGATATGAACAAACATTATGTAACAATAACACTGATACAAACTTAAAACAGACATTACATAGTACAGTCCCAGATTTGACTACCTGAGTTCTTTTTTTATTCGGGTTTGGTCATTCTGGCTCTTGTTGTCTCCAAAGGTAAGTCAGTCAATAATAAATAAAAAATGGACTGGAAAAAAGACTCAACAGGTCTGGCAGTATCTGTGGGGAGAGTAATGAATTAACAATACAAGTCCAATATGAAAAGAAGGATTATCTTTCTTTTTTTAAATATTACAAAATTAAAAATATACCAAGACATACGAACAGTAGTGAATTCATGTTTTTTATCCTGCACTGCCTTTTCACTGATTGCCGAAGGAATACTAAACTGAAGTGCACTTCTGGCAGGATTCCAGCTGCATTTAGTCATTGACAAGTCATTGCAAGAATGCTGAATGGCCGAATCAGGAAGTAAGACATTTCAACCTCATTCTCAGTTTTGGGCACACATCAAACTGTCAGAGAACATACAAGATTGCAACAAAAGCACCTCTATTTACTGGGTTAGGTTTATTACCAGCTTAACCTCAGGGTTTTATAGTTTAATTTATTGCATTGTTCTACTGCTGTCAATTTAGTTTGCTTTCTCTGTGAAATGTGATAGCTTGGGGTTTAGTTTTCCAAAAAGGTAAGTGATGTTGAGCCAGCGGCAAGTTTTGATCAGAGCTTTTCTACAGACCAAAATTACTTCTTTTCAAAGAACATTTGCATTTGTTGGAGGGACAGTACAAGAGCGATTGCTTGAATTGAAAATAAAGAGCCTTTCCTTTTTTTAGACACCAAGGGTGGATGTGCATTCTAATTTTTCTAACAATTCTGTTCATTTTCTTGTTGATGACCAACACTCTCCATACTGGCGTTCCCAAGAACTTTCCACCTGCTTCGGTTTCCTCGCCATTTCTTGGGAATATTATTCAGCCAGATACAAAGGAGCTCCGCATTCAGTTCCGCAAGGCAATGTGTAAATGTATGTAGCTGTGCGAAAGTGAATTAGTAGTAAATTCATTTAGAAAATATAACATTAAAAATAGTAATTTATTGAGGAGTAGTCATTGAAATTGATGAAAGTAAAAACAGAAAGTGTTGAAAAGACTCAGCAGCTTTGGCAGCATCCGTGCAGAGAGAAACAGTGCTGCCATTTTGACTCCAATATGACACTTCTTTGGAAAGAGATCAGAAAGAATGGGCAGCAGTCGTAAATTGGAAAATGCACCTATCCAGTAATACGAACAGGCTATTTTATCTCCTCTCTCAACACCATGTTCAAAGACAGGTTTGATTCTCAGCTTGGGTCACTGTGCAGAGTCTGCATGTTCTCCCCGTGCCTGCGTGGGTTTCCTCTGGGTACTCCAATTTCCTCTCACAGTCCGAAAGATGTGCTGGTTACGTACATTGGCTATGCTGAATTCTTGTTCACTGTACCTGAACAGGTACCAGAGTCTGGCGACTAGGGGATTGCAGCATTGATGTATGACACTAATAAATAAACTTTAAAAAAAAGTTTCATTTGTGAAATAAGCTGTGTTAAATGAACATTTACGCAGTTTTTAATTGCTTTCTTTCCTTTGCTATCTGAGAGTGCGCACTACTGCCAGGATATGATTCTCTGGATGCCAGCTACCATTTGTGCAAATGACTACATCTCAAACTTAGACAGAGTGTGAGTGAGTTACCATTGATGGATGACCCTTCTCTGACAAGTGTCATCCAGATACGAAACACTGACTCTATTCTCTCTCCACAAATGCTGTCAGACCTACTGAGATTTTCCAGCGTTTTCTATTTATGTGTCATCAGGATTATGATCATTTAGACATGTGTTGAATCACAAAAGTTAAAATGTTATAATTTCAGGCAGATTACACTTTCGTGATCCGGAAGGGCTGATCACAAACACTATCTGTATTTTTTCAACGCAGGTGTATGTTCTCTGCATGTGTGTGGAATGAGCAATGTAAGTTTGCAGTAACAGCATTAATAAACTTTGGACAGAAGTCTATGGAAGAAAGGATTTTGGAAGAAATTAAGCACCTTTGTGATACATTTGTGGAAGAGAAGGAAAAGTATTTTAGTTGTTCATTTTTTTGTAGCAGCTGTAATGTCATTTGTACAGAATTTAGTTCTGTAGCACCATTGGCTGCCACAACAACCTAAAACTCTCAAAATGTCAGTGGTGCCATGATTGCAAGGGTGCTCAGGAGGGCATGTCATGTGTACGCTGGAAGCCTGTAGAGTAAGCAGATCTTGACATCAAACAGCTTCTAATTCCAACTTGATGAACAATCTGCCATTTTGAATCACGCTGGGCCAGTTAACATTCTATCTCAAGCAGTCCCAGCTGAACATGTGTTCAGAGAGTGCGTTCGCAAAGGAGTTCTGCAAATCTTCTGGGTTTACAAAGGGGTGGTGCTGAATTTTGACAAGGCGTCAGAAGACCGGGAAATAATAGAAACATAGAAAACAGTGCATGGAAAAACAGGTATTCCCTTGGTGCATGTCTTGCTGTTTCCTGTGCTAGTGTTCCTGGGCACTACTAACCCAGTGGCTGCAGCACTGCTGGAGACTGCAGACGGCAGGCGATGATAGCCTGCTTCAAGAGAGTGGGGGCTATAATTACAGTCCCCATTGGATTGAAGCACGATATGGAAATAGAATAGAGATAGTGGAGAGGGGAAGCTGAGGAAGGATGAGAATTCTCCATATAAGGCCCATCTAATCTAAGGTTTCGTTTCTTTAAAAGTTTATTTATTAGTGTCACAAGTAAGCTTACATTAACACTGCATTGAAGCTACTGTTACTTACTCTGAGCAATACGTTCACTTCCTGCATTTCACTAAGAAGGTAGTGATTGAATTGTGCCATTTTCTGAAACCCAGCTCACAGTCATACTGCATCCAGGACACCTTTAACTTGGACAGGCTGTCCGTGAGTGGATACTTGGAGTCTGGTTCCCCTGAGATGTCATCCCATGGTTATTCCACAATTTGCCACCTTCCAATCTAGCTGCTAAAGATTATTAAAGCATCCTCATGTCTCAACTCCTGAAATAAAAGCCACCAGCAAAGAAAATTCCATAATAGCTTTATCAAAAATGCTTCAACAATACATAGAAAAATGAAATATTCACCATAGACATTTCCAAAGTGCCTTTTCCTGTTCTAGTTCTCACAGTGAAAAGTCTGACAACACCAGGTTTTAGTCCAACCTATTTATTTGATAACATACTCACAAGCTTTCGGGGTTAGCCCCTTCGTCAGGTGACTAAAACCTGGTGTTGTCAGACTTTTCACTGTGTTTACACCAGTCCAACGCCGGCATACCCACATCATGACTAGTTCTCACAGGCAGTGCTACCCCTGTGACTGAAGCATGGCTAATGGAAGACCATGTAGGGTGACTGCAGTGTTGGGCCTTGGACCTGGCTTCATGCTGCACCACCTTGGAATGGGCACCCCCAGGAAGGTGCTTCAATAACCTTTCAGAGGGCAAATTCCTGGACTGCTGTGAAGGGCTGCAATCTCATTTGAGCATGGATGTAGAACTTCTTATCATCACAGAGAACTAATTCAACAAATATAAATCACTCTATAAAAGCCAGTCAGGTTGCTTAGCAGATGTTGTTAACATAGTACATTGTTAAAACTGCCCACATTTGGCCCATATCCCACCTTACCCATGTATCTGTCTAAATGCTTTTCAAAAGACAAAATTGTACCCGCCTCTACTGCTACCTCTGGCAGCTCATGAGAAAAACATTTTCACACAGCAAGTGATTAATGTTTGGGCTGCATTGTGGTGCAGGCAGGTTTGATCATATAATCAAAAGGGAATTAAACTAATCTGAAAGGAAAGAATATGTAGCGATATGAGGATAAAGCAGGAAAATGGCACTCACTGAAATATTCATTTGGAAAGGTGAAGCATGACAATGGGCCGAATAGCCTCCTTCTGTGCTGTAACAATTCTATGATTCTGCAACTTGGGATTTGTGGAGAATCCACTTAATATTCAAATCACGTGCCAGTATGGAACACCAGGCATGACAAGGTCAGTGAATCACCCCCCAGATTGTGGTGATTGTCCCTTTATCAAGCTGCAGAGTAACAGTCACATGACCTGGGCAGCCAATCAGGGAGCAGGGTGGAGCATCACCCTGGTAACCATGGGCTTCTGTATCCAGATTCATTTCAGGAGCCGATTGTAGCCAGTGGATGCTGTTTCACAGAGTTAATGTTTCAAGTCTTTGTGACTCTAAGAGAAGTAAGATGTTGTGGGTTTTGTACTGTGGAAGGAGCAGAATAGAAGTGCAGGAGGAAGCTCACTAGAGATTTGTGAAGATGTCGTGGATACAGTGTTAAAGACAGCTACTGGTAGTGGCAAGAAGGTCAGATGCAGAATGTTTAATAGTAGAACACGGGTCAGTGCTCCCTGAAAACAAAACAAGTTACCAACTAAACCTTTAAGGGAAGGCTCACACGCAAACTGTGCAAAAAATCTTGAGCATTGTGTTCAGTTTTGACTATGAAATGACAAGAAAGACATTTAAATCTGGAAACTTCACCAGAAAGAGCCATAATTTTGACACCTGGGAAGTAGCTTTACCCACCTGCTGGAAGATGCTGATGTGATTGGATCAGCCACTTCAAATGTATTGACTTCAATCAGGCCATTGAGGTTGGCCTATTGGCATATGAACTCCCTGAGCAAGGAGTCAATTGATGGGCCAGTCAGGCAGTCTTTTCCTTGTATTTAAAGAGGAATGTCAGTTTCTCTGGGACTCCTGAAGGTGTACTGCTGTTGGAATTGTAAATAAAGGGATTTTGGTGAAGGGACTTCTCCCTCTGAAGATTTATTACACAAACATCAACCTGAAGGTGGAAAAAAAACCCCATAAAGATGGGCATCTGGCATAAAAATAGCTGTCCAGCACATAAGGGGTTAAAAGGCATTAAGCCTATACTGACTTTCAAACACAGACAATCACTTAAAAGTTAAACCACAGGACAGACAGTTAATTGAATTAAAACAGGGAACAAATGCTTCAGGAAGCCAGGCACCTTAAAAGAGATAAAGCTAGTCCTGGGATAATGGGGATTAAGAGCAGGAATGCATAAACACAAAGGAACTATGTACCACAAGAATAGAATAAATTAAGTCATTGATAAGAGGAAATGTACCCATTCATGGAACAATGTGATATTGAAATGATAATAGCTGTACCTGTCCATAATAATGAGCTAAGAAATGTTGTACCCGTTTGACTATAACGATGTGATAATCGTGTCTGGTCCACCTATTGTGTAAAGGGTATAAAGGTGGACTGCTTCTATTGTTTCAGCGAGAGAAGGTAGCTGTCCAGTAGTGTGGGGTGCTAGTGCCTTTTCTCCACAAAGCTTCGTTAAATAAAACTGTATTGCTGTTCCTCTAGTCTGACTCCGAAGTGGTCATTTTTCCCACAACAAACCTAATTTTACTATCCAAGTAATCAGTGGGAACTAAAATTGGGCTTGGTTGAAATCATACTCCTGATATCCCAAAAACCTCAGTTACAAGAAAAAAGTGGGAGATATCTGGAAGATCTTTGCCTGTAAAACCTCACTGACTATTTACCCAAGGTAACTCATTGGCTATGGAGCATTTTCAGACATCCTGTGGGCGTAAGAATCATGGTGTGAAGTCGAGCACTCACTTTTATTTTCAGCCTTGCAAGAAGTGAATTTAAATGTGATCATGAAGATATACACGAGGCCAAATGCTATCTAAAATGTAGATTTGGAAAACTATTTTAAATTTGCCTGTTAGAATGATAGAAGAGACCAGAGTTCAAATTAGCAACAAACACATTTAGAGCTGGTGTCAGGAAGTTCAAGATATAAAATACGATCAACACATGGAATGATCCTGAGAATAAGGTGATAAAAACAGAAGGTGTGGATTATATATGAGATAAATGTGAGATCCACCGTTGGCAAAATGACCTCATCTGTATCTATATTGTGATCGCATTTTGTTCAGCTTATAAATGATGCGTGTATTAAATTGATAACTGCATAATAAGAATAACAACTTGTTTGAGTACCAATCAACAGTAAAACCTTATTAACTGAGAAACTACCAAATTAGTTCAGTGCTTATGTAGGTCAGTATGTGCTGTGCTAGAGTTGCCGGTGAAGTCTAACAGGAAATATCACCCATTCCTTCAGTAGGAGGCAACTATATTAAGCTGTTGGAAAGTGTGCTGTACATTTTGATTGCAATCTGCAAGTTTCACTGTTGACTGTATGGTTGTTGCTGACATCTAGTGGTGGTATGGGTGCTGTCCAAACCACAGGTAAATTTTTAAAAACTGGTGGTTATTGGGCAAGAGGCACTGAAAGGAGTTTACTTATCATTGTGTCACAAGTAGGCTTGCATTAACACTGCAATGAAGTTACTGTGAAAATCCCCTACCTGCCATACTCCTGTACCTGTTCAGGGATCAGTGCTGGATCCACTGTTATTTGTCACTTATATTAATGATTTGGATGAGAATATAGGCGGCATGGTTAGTAAGTCTGCAGATGACGCTAAGATTGGTGGCATATGGACAGTGAAGAAAGTTATCTCCAATTGCAACAGGATCTTGATCAATTGGATCACTGAGCTGATGAATGGCAGATGGAGATTAATTTAGACAAATGTGAGGTGATGCATTTTGGTAGATTGAACCAGGGTAGAACTTACTCAGTTAATGGTAGGGTGTTGGGGAGAGTTACAGAACAAAGAGATCTAAGGGTGCATGTTCATAGCTTCTTGAAAGTGCAGTCACAAATGGACAGAGTGGTGAAGAATGCATTCGGCATGCTTGGTTTCATCGGTCAGAACATTGAATACAGGAATTAGAATGTCTTGTTGAAGCTGTACAAGACATTGGTAAGGCCGCATTTGGAATACTGTGTGCAATTCTATTATAGAAAGGATATTACTAAACTAGAAAGAGTGCAGAAAAGATTTACTAGGGTGCTACTGGGACTTGATGCATTGAGTTATAAGGAGAGGCTGGATAACCGTGATTGGAACCGCAACTGAAACGGGCGCAACAACTTTGCAAACTAAGAGGAAAATGGAGACAGAGAAACAGGTAAAGTAATTATAACCTAGACTGGGACTCTTTTCTCTGAAGCATAGGAGGCTGAGGGATGATCTGATAGAGGTCTATAAAATAATGAGGGGTATAGATCAGCTAGATAATCAATATATTTTCCCAAAGGTAGGGGAATCTAAAACTAGAGAGCATAGGTTTAAGGTGAGAAGGGAGAGATACAAAAATGTCTAGAGGGGCAATTTTTTCACAGAGGGTGGTGAGTGTCTGGAACAAGCTGCCAGAGGTAGTAGTAGAGGCGGGTACAATTTTGTCTTTTAAAAAGCATTTAGTTAGTTACATGGGTACGATGGGTACAGAGGGGTATGGGCCAAATGCAGGCAATTGGGATTAGCTTAGGGGTTTAAAGAAAAGGGTGGCATGGACAAGTTGGGCCGAAGAGCCTGTTTCCATGCTGAAAACGTCTATGACTGCTGCCACTCTGCGGGTGAGCAGTGGGGGGGGAAAGTGGGCATGGGGTCATGATTGGTTTGGGTAGCTGGGGGGTGGGTGGATAAGGGGGACAGTTATGTTGTGAGGGTGGGGCAGGTACACGGCCAAGCAGTAAACTCTGGATATCGAGAGCTTTACAGCGTTGGATAAAGAGAAAAAGGGAGGCTTTTGGCAGATGTCAAGGAGTCAAAATAGCAGGAGCCCTCGTGGAGTATGGATTCAGAATGTGCAAGAGGGAACTTAAAAAGATAATCAGGAGAGCAAAAGGGGACATGAAAGGACATTGACAGGTAGAGGAAAGGAAAATCCCAAATTGTTTTACAAGTACATTAAAAGTAAAAGGGTAACTAGGGAAAGAGTAGGGTCCATTAAGGACCACATAGTAATTTATGCATGGATCCAAAAGATGTAGGTCAGTGTTCACTAATGAGAGGGAGGATGTGGATATAGAATTCAGGGACAAGGACTGTGTGACGTTAATGTACCTTGAAGAGGTGTTTTTTTCTGAACCATGTTTTCTGCAGTTGTATGCAGTCTGTTTTTGGCTTCAGTTGTTTTCTCATAATGGCTCTGGTTTGTCTCGGGGAGTCTTTTCATTGCTGCTTAAACGGGGGTTTGTTTATTTTTTACGGGGATGTTTATGACTCTGCATTGTTAGGAGAAATACTGGATGGCAGGTCACGTGACAGGAGCGCTTTTATTTTCAGATTGAACCGCTGTTTAGCTTTAGAAGGCACAACAAGCTGAAAAAAAAGTCTCTTTCTGTTTCCCTGGTTTTGGAAATTCTGTTGTTTATCTGAAAACAAGATCCTGCCCTTCTGAAGGGGAGAATCTGATGTTGGTGGCTTGATCAGAGTCTCTCCCTGGGGTTCTGGGAAACTGTCTTGACTTCAAACTGTTCTGAGTTTATCAAGAGAACTGCAGAATTCATCCAAAGGACTCAGTTCCAGTATCGAGTGAGCATTAGACTTTGCTGTGTTGAGCCTGTTTGAAGGGTTTTGTCAATGGGATTGGTTTGATTGGGACAGCTCCTATATCCATTAAGGGTTATACATTATCGTGGTTGGTTTGGTGTTGTTTGTAACTGATAGAAGTTATTGCTAATATTCTTACTATACATGTTAACTATATTCTTAAACAAACTTTGTTTGATAAAAGCTCCCTAGTAGGTCACTTGAATTATACCTGAAATGAAACCTATCATGCTTATTCCAGCCAAATTCAAGATGCAAAACTTATGATCCAAGTGGGCTCCATAAAACACTTTGGAATTTCTGACCTGAACCATAACAACTGTGATACAATGAAATAAATTAACATAGACAGAGCAGGAATTCTGATTGGTCTGGTAGGCTTAAAAGTAGATAAATCTCCAGGGCTGGATGAAATGTATCCCAGGCTATTGAGTGAAGCAAGGGAAGAAAAAGCAGGGGTACTGGCAATAATTTTCAATTCCTCTCTGGCCACTGGAGAGGTGTCGGAGGGCTGGAGGGCAGCCAATGTGGTAGCTTTCTTCAAGCAGGAAGGAAGGAGTAAAACAGAAAACTACAGGCATTCAGCCTAAACTCAGTGGTGGGCTGTGTGTGGACAGGCAGGGATTAATCAAGACCAATTCAGCATGGTTTTGTTAAGGGGAGATCATGTCTGACCAACTTGATTGAATTTTTTGACTAGGTGACCAAGTGTTTCGATGAGGGTAATGAATTTGACGTAGTCTACCTGGACTTCAGCAAAGCTTTTGGTAAGGTCCCACGTGGGAGACTAATAGCAAAGGTAAAAGCCTATGACATCCAAGGAAATTTGACAAATTGGATCAAGAATTATCTGAGTGACAGGAAGCAGAGGGTGATGGTCGAGGGGTGTTTTTGTGGCTGATCAGGATGTTGATGGATGATAAGAAAATTAGTGGGGTGATATATAGTGAGGAGGATAGCCTTAGATTACAGGAGGATATAGACGGATTGGTCAGATGGGTTGATCAGTGGCAAATGGAATTCAATGCACTTGGGCAGGACAAACAAGGCAAGGGGACACATGATGAACAGCAGGACCCTGGAAAGCACTGAGGATCAGAGTGATCTTAGTGTGCATGTAAAATGGTCCTTTAATGTAGCAGAACAGGTGGATGAAATGGTATCATGATATACTTGCTTTTATTAGTTGAGGCATACACTTTTAGAGGGAAGTTATACTGGAACTGTATAAACCATTGACTAAACCATAGCTAGAGTATTGAGTGCATTATAGGTGGGATGTGATAGTGCTGGAAAAGGGTGCAGAGGAGGTTTACCAGCATGTTGTCTGGGCTGGAGAGTTTTAGTTAACTGGATAGACTGGTGTTGCTTTTCTTAAAGCTTAGGAGACTGAGGAGGGACATGATTGAGGTGTATAAAATTATGAGGGACACAGGTAGACAGGGAGAAACTTTTCCCCTTAGCGGATTGATCAGTGACCAGGGGTCGTAGATTTAAGGTAAAGAGCAGAAGGTTTAGATGGGATGTGAGGAACGACTATTTTACCCACAGGGTGTTGAGAATCTGGAACTCACTGCCTAAAAAGGTGGTGGAGGCAGAGATTCTCATAACGCTTCAGGAAAATTTAGGTGTGCATTTGTGATGCCAAGGCATACAAGGCTATGGGCCAAGTGCTGGAAAATGGGATGAGAACAATGAAGTAGTTGTTTTTGACTGATGCAGACAAGATGGGCTGAAGGTCCTTTTCTGTGCTGTAGACCTTTATGACTCGATTCCACTATATGGTGAGATTAATTCATATGTAGTAATGACTTCTGCCTTTGCCACACAACTGATCATACATCACTCAGTCCTCAACTGGAGTTAAGTTTGTTCAGCAGCTCTAATTATAGAAATCAGGAAACAGTGCTTAAAAACAGAGAAGAAATTCTTCACATGGGATTATTGCCAACAACTCACTCCCCATTCCGATAAAGATTCACAGTGGGCAATATTTTTTCCCACCCTCAAGCACAAAGGAAGATTTGACACCAATATGGAGAGGAAACAGGGGGAGACAGAGAGGGGGAGCAAAGTGATGAAGACGAGGGGGAATCATAGATCCAGCAACTGCAAACGTTTGACTGCCTGTTTCCCATGGTGGGGAAGCAGATCATAGACTCCCTACAGTGCAGAAGGAGGCCACTCAGCCCATCGAGTCTGCATCGAACACAGTCCCATCCTGGCCCTATTCCCATAATCCCATATGTTTACCCTGCTAATCTCCTGAGATTTGGGTCAATTTAGCATGGCTAATCAATTTAACCTGCATATCTTTGGACTGTGGGAGGAAACCGAAGCACACAGAGGAAATTCATGCAGACACAGGGAGAGTGTGCAAACTCCACACAGACAGTGACCTGAGGCCGGAATTGAACCCAGGTGCCTGGGCGCTGTGAGGCAGCAATGCTAGTCACTGGGCCAGATGAGGCAAACAAATTCTTGTTTGTTTTTATCGGATTTCCCCTAAGTAATTATTATTTTACACTCAATTTATGCTGATTGTAATTTAGAGCATGTTGTAAGACTTTCCCATTCACCAATACACTGTTCGCAGAGGCGCTTGGTGATCCTTGCTCACTGCTGCCCTCATGTGGCCATGGGATATATCGCAGCCTGATGTTCAGAAAATTCTCTCAACTCCACCTCCACTGCTGGTACCAGTATTAAATCAACCTTTCAAACCAAACATTCAGGCATAACTTAATTTTCAGGGAAATCTGAGCACAGAACAAAGGGCATGATTTTACCATGAATTGGTTATCTCAGGGTAAAGAGTTTAGTGTGGGGGAGGCAGAAAGGTCACTTTTAAGTAATTGCCAAGGTGCGGATCTTAATTTTGAGATCTCGTTTCAGATCCTGTTACATTTCTCGCCACCTTTCTTCTCAGACATGGATCCTGCTCTGGTCTCTCCTCAATAATTGCCCACCATCACCCTGCCTCAATGAGAACTGAGGCACAATTTGCCTCCCTCTCACTGTATTTCCTGGTCCTCCCAGCTATTGGACTCAGTTGGAGGGCTGGTCGGCCTGTTTTACTGGCTCCCCAGATGTTGTTCCCGTGTGATGTCAGCAGTGGGGAAGAGGGATGCTCCTGCAGTGGTGGGGACTATGCCAGTTGGGCTGCCCCCTCCCATGGGGTGCGAGGAACAGTCTCCTCCACTTTCTCACCCCGGTGGGTCCAGACCTTCTTGTAATTATTCCCCTGGAGCTGCTGTATCTCTTTATCCTCATTCTGCTACTTCTCCCTCCTTTGTGCTTCTCTTTCATTTCATTGGACATCTGTTGATATTTGGCAAGGGAAGACTGAAGGTTGGAAAGATGAAGTGTGCCCCCTGCCATGTGCAGCACTGTGGCACAATGGTTAGTACTGCTGCCTCACAGCGCCAGAGACCCGAGTTCGATTCCTGGCTTGGGTAGTTTTGGGTAGTCCTGGTCTGTGTAGTTTTCACATTCTCCCCTTGTCTGTGTGGGTTTCCTCCGAGTACTCCAGTTTCCTCCCACAGTACAAAAATGTGCAAGTTAGATGGATTGGCCGTGCTACACTGCCCCTTAGTGTCAGAGGGACTGGTTAGGGTAAATGCATGGGGTTGTGGGGATAGGGTCTGGGTGGGATTGTGGTCAGTACAGACTCGATGGGCTGAATGGCCTCCTTCTGCAGTGTAGGGATTCTATGATTTATGATATTTCCTTTCATTGGAACTCTGTTGACCTGTGGCTTGAAAAGCTGAAAGTTGGAAAGATGCAACGTGTCCCTTGTCAGGTACAATCTTGAGGCCAATTGTTATCATAAAATCTTAGAATTCCTACAGTGCAGAACGAAGCCATTCGGCCCATCAAGTCTGCACCGACCACAATCCTGCCCAGGCCCTATTCTGGTAACCCCACATATTTACATTGCTAATCCCCCTGACAATATGGTCAATTTAGCATGGCCAATCTACCTAACTGCACATCTTTGGACTGTGGGAGGAAACCAGAGCAACAGAAGAAACCCATGCAGATACAGGGTGAGCATGCAAACTCCACGCAGACAGTGACCCGATGCCAGAATCGAACTCACGTCCCTGGCGTTGTGAGGCAGCTGTGCCAACCATTGTGCCACCGTCCTGGGAATAAAGTAAGCAGTTCTTTAACTCTTCTTATAACCTGCTGTTACTACTGATCTCAGCCTGCACTATTGGCAGAGCGCCATGACTCTCCTGCAGCAGGACAGCTTACCCCGAGGATATTGTTAGTATATGAGGGGACTGTACCCTCACTGCACTAACCTGTATTATGTTCCAATTTGCCGTGTGGCAAGCAAGCCGGTGAAGTTTACCGAAGATTAACATGCTAGAGTTTGAGGTGTCAATGTGTCAGCCTCACTGAGGGTTTGATTGCACTGTTGCCACCTTCTCAGGGAAATCATGACAGGAATTGTGACGATTCCTCAAGTGGGGACATGCTTCTGTCAGATTCAATGGCAGGCTCCTTTTAAAACTCTGTCACCCTGGGCAACAGAGATTCAAGGGCACGGTGCTGATCTAAGTAACGAAACACATCTGGACTCAAAACCGCTGCCCAGCCTCCCCCTGAAATGGGTGCAAGCAAAAGCTAGTGCCCGCTGCTGAGATAAAAATAGGAAATGCAGGAAAAGCTCAGCAGCTCTGCTAACCACTGTGGACAGAGAAACAGAGTTAATGTTTTGAGCTGAATATGACTTCTTATTGGATTGGAAACGTTCACTCTGTTTCTCTCTCTGTTTTTCATGCAGAGAGTACTGGGTGCCTGGAAGGTGCTGCCGGAGGAGGTGGTGGAAGTAGGCGCATTAGCAACGTTTAAGAGGTGCCTAGAAGGTACATGAATAGGGAGGGAATAGAGGGATACGGACCGAGTAAGGGCAGAAGGTTTTTTTTTTAGTTCAGTTGGGGCATCATGACCAGTATGGGCTTGGAGGATTGAAGGGCCTGTAGCTGTGTTGCACTCTTCTTTATTCTTTGTTCTCTTCGTTCTCTCCCCAGAAGCTGCCAGAGCTGCTGAGTTTTACCAGAATTTTCTGTTTTAGCTGCTGATTTCTGCCGTATTTTCTTTTGGTTTAGTGCCCATTGCTAAGAGGCCATTTTAAACCTCTAAACAAGTCTTTATCCTTAAAGCAGCATCAGTCAAAACTAGAAAACTCTGGGAGGAGAAAGGACACGAGGTACGCTGGACACGGGGCTTAGTTTTGCGGTGAGTTGTCAGATTTCCTGTCCCCTCCAACCTCAGTTAGTGATCTGTTAATCAGCACTCCTTCCTCACTGTCAGCTATTTTACTTTCCTACTAAAATCTGGAGTCACGTTTTGAGACATGGAGTGGAGGATTAGCAAATGGGTTTCATACAAATGGTGCTTCTAATGTATGAATGGAAAGGGGTTTCTCAAAATTGCCTGGTCTGGAATTTAAAACATTTTGACTGGAATTTTGTGGCCACGCTGCAGAAATAGGCCAAGCAACAGCTGGGCTTGTCGGATGATGGCTAGTGAGGGGCTGAAGAACGGAAAAGCTTTATTCAACCCATAGGGTCTATAGGCCTAGGCTCACTTTCCTGGATATTCCTGAGAAGCAGTGATTTTGACTTGATTTGATTTATTATTGTCACATCTATTAACACACAGTGAAAAGTATTATTTTTGCGTGCTGTACAGTCAAAGCATACCATTCATAGAGAAAGAAACGAGAGAGTGCTACAGTCATAGCTAGGTGTAGAGAAAGATCAACTTAGTGCAAGGTAGGTCCATTCAAAGGTCTGACGGCAGCGGGGAAGAAGCTGGTCTTGAATCGGTTGGTTTGTGACCTTAGACTTTTGTATCTTTTTCCCTAAGGAAAATGGTGGAAGAGAGAATGTCTGGAGTGCATGGCTGCTTTGCCAAAGCAACGGGATGTGTCAGTGGGTGGGAGGCTGGTTTGAGTGAAGGACTAGGCTTTGTTCACAACCCTTTGTAGTTCTTTGTGGTCTTGGGCAGAGTAGGAGACATACCAAGCTATGATACGACCAGAAAGAGTGCTTTCTGTGGTGCATCTGTAAAAATTGGTGAGAGTTGTAGTGGACATGCTAAATTTCCTTAGTTTTCTAAGAAAATAGAGGCATTGATGAGCTTTCTTATCTATAGTGTCAGCATGGGGGGACCAGGACAGGTTGTTGGTGATCTGGACACCTAAAAACTTGAAGCTCCCTCATTTCTACTTTGCCCCCATTGATGTAGACAGCAGCATGTCCTCCATTACGCTTCCTGAAATCGATGACTATCTTCTTTGTTTTGTTGATATTGAGGGAGAGATTATTGTTGTCGCACCAGTTCACTAGATTCTTGAACTTTTTCCTGTACTCCATCTTGTCATTGTTTGAGATCTGACCCAAAATGGTGGTGTCATCAGCCAACTTGAAAATTGAATTGGAGGGGAATTTGGCCGCGCAATCATAGGTTTATAAGGAGTATAGTACGGGGCTGAGAACACAGCCTTGTGCGGCAGTGGTGTTGAGGATGATCACGGAGGAGGTGTTGTTGCCTATCCTTACTGATTGCAGTTTGTGAGTTAGGAAGTTCAGGATCCAGTCGCAGGAGGAGGAACCAAGCCCCAGGTCACACAGTTTGGAGATGAGTTTCGTAGGAATAATGATATTGAAGGCTGAGCTGTAGTCAATAAATAGGAATTTGATGTAGGTTTCTTTGTAATCTATGTGTTCCAGAGTTGAATACAGGGCCAGGGAGATGGCATCTGCTGTTGACCTGTTGCAGTGGTAGTGGATCCAGGCAATTTGAGAGGCCATAAGTGATTCGTGCCATGACTAACCTTTAGAACATTTCATAATGATGGATGTCAGAATCACCACACGAGAGTTATTAAGACACACTGCTTGGGTTTTTCTTAGGTAACAGGATGATGGTCATCGTTTTGAAGCAGAGATGGACCTCAGATTGTTGTAAAGAGAGGTTGAAGATGCCTGCAAATATCCCTGCCAGCTGAGCCAGGTAGGATCTGAGTGCTCGTTTGGGTAGCCCATCTGGGCCACTCACTTTCCGTGGATTGACCTTTTGAGAAGGTTGCTCTGACATCTGGAATGGTGACCTCAATACAGGTTCATCTGAAGTTTCCGGAGTGGGGTGCGTGCTCTCGCTGACCTGTTGTTCAAAATGAGTATAGAATGCACTGAGCTCATCGAGGAGGGGAGCATTGGTGCCAGTGATTTTACTTGCCCTCATCTTGTTGCTTGTTATGTGCTGCAGACCTTGCCATAGTTGGTGGGGGTCCGTGTGGCTAGCTTGGGACTCTAGCTTGGTCTGATACTGTCGTTTGGCATTTTTGATGGATCGCCTTAGATTATATCACAGAGAAGGAAAGGAGAGAGTGCAGAATACAGTGTTTCTGTCATATCTAGGGTGTAGTGAAAGATCAACTTAATGCGAGGTAGGTCCATTCAAAAGTCTGATGGCAGCAGGGAAGAAGCTGTTCTTGAGTTGGTTGGTAAGTGTCCTCAGACTTTTGTATCTTCTTCCTGATGGAAGAAGGTGGAAGAGTGTGTGTCTGGTGTGTCTGTGGGATCCTTGATTATGCTGGTTGCTTTTCTAAGACAGCGGGAAATGTAGACAGAGTCAATGGATGGGAGGCTGGTTTAAGTGATGGGCTGGGCTTTGTTCACGACCCTTTGTAGTTCCTTGCGGCCTTGGTCAGAGCCTTACTAACCTGTGATACTGCCAGAAAGAATGTTTTCTTTGTGAACAAAGTACAATACAGCACAGGAACAGGCCCTTCGGCACTCCAAGCCTGTGCCGCTCATGAGCCCAACTGGACCATTTGTTTGTATCCCTCTATTCCCAGTCTGTTCATGTGGCTATCTAGATAAGTCTTTAAACGATCCCAGTGCATCCGCCTCAGCCACCTTGCTTGGCAGTGCATTCCAGGCCCCCACCACCCTCTGTATAAAATACGTCCCTCTGACATCTGTGTTGAACCTTGCCCCCTTAACCTTGAACTTGTGACCCCTTGTGTTCATCACCTCCAGCCTGGGAAAAAGCTTCCCACTGTTCACCCTATCTATGCCCTTCATAATTTTATACACCTCTATTAGGCCACCCCTCATCCCCCTTTCCAGGGAGAAAAACCCCAGTTTACCCAATCTCTCCTCATAGCTAAGACCAGGCAACATCCTGGTAAACCTTTTCTGTACTCTATCCAAAGCCTCCACATCCTTCTGGTAGTGTGGCAACTGAATGCAGTATTCCAAATGTGGCCTAACCAACGTTCTGTATAGCTGAAACATCATATGCGAACTTTTAAACTCTATGCCCTGTCCTATAAAGGCAAGCATGCCATATGCCTTCTTCACCACCTTCTCCACCTGTGATGCCACCTTTAAGGATCTGTGGACTTGCACACCCAGGTCCCTCTGTGTGTCTATACTCCTGATGGTTCTGCCATTTATTGTATAGCTCCCCCCGACATTAGTTCTACCAAAATGCATCACTTCGCATTTATCTAGATTAAATTCCATCTGCCATTTCTCGGCCCAATTTTCCAACCTATCTATATCCTGCTGTATTCTCTGACAATGTTCATCACTATCCACAAGTCCACCCATCTTTGTGTCATCTGCAAACTTACTGATCACACCATTTACATCTTCTTCCAAATCATTTATATATATCACAAACAACAGAGGTCCCAGTACAGAGCCCTGTAGAACACCGCTAGTCACAGACCTCCAGCCGGAAAAAGACCCCTCCACTGCTACCGTCTGTCTTCTATGACCAAGCCAGTTCTCCACCCATCTAGCGAGCTCTCCTTTTATCCCGTGAGATTTAACCTTTTGCATCAGCCTGCCATGAGGGACCTTATCAACTGCTTTACAGAAATCTATATAGATGACATCCATCCTTCCCTTGTCAGTCGTTTTTGTCACCTCCTCAAAAAACTCCACCAAATTTGTGAGGCATGACTTCCCTCGTACAAAACCATGCTGTCTATTGCTAATGAGATTATTCAGTTCTAAAGGTGCATATATCCCTATCTCTAATAATCCTCTCCAACAATTTCCCTACCACGGATGTCAAGCTCACCGGCCTATAATTACTCAGGTTATCCTTGCTACCCTTCTTAAATTACAGAACCTCATTTGCTATCCTCCAATCCTCTGGGACCTCATCCGTGTCTAGCGAAGAGACAAAGACAAAGATTTCTGTTAGAGAAATCTGTAAATGGGTGGGAGGCATCTGTAAAAGTTGATGAGTCACAAGGCCATGCTTTACTAGGCTAGTCTCTTGCAGCTGGATTTGCATCCCCAGGATCAGGAGGTTATGCTTCACCAGTGACTCTGAATGTCACCACAATCCTTAACATTTTCATCGCAGGTTCCCTTCAGGCTGCTCAAGGGGACAGCTCACAGTCTGCAACAAACAAATTACCAATGCAGTGAATATCGAGTCTAGGTCATCTATCCTGTGCTCACTGACTGACTGACATTGGCTTCTGGTCCAGTAACATCTCAATTTTTAAAATATTCATCCTTATTTTAAATCCTTTCATGGCCTTGATCCCATCCCGCCCACCTCCCTATACTCTCTGCCAGATTAATGACTCTCTGATAAAACTGTACCTCCAACTCTGGCACTTCAGCATCCCCACTTTTAATCGCTACATTATTAGTTACTGCCCTTTAGTTACTTAGGCCCTTAGCTTTGGAAATCCCTCTCTTTAACCATTCCTTCTCTCTATCTCTTTTTCCCTCTTGAAGACGCTCCATGAAACCTATCTCTTTTACAAAGATATTGGTCATTTGTTCTGCTATTTCTTATAGGGTTCAGTACCCTATTTTGTTTGATAACAATCCTGTGTAGCACCTTGGACGTTTTGCAGTATTGACGGTGTTAAAGTCAGTGGCAGGATTTTCCAGCCGCTCTCGCTCCGAAACTGGAAAATCCTGCCCGAGTTAACAGACCTTTCCATGGTCCACTCTATGCCTACTACAATTCCCGTGGCGGGCGGAATGGGAACATTTGCCCCAATATGTTGTGGGGCAGAGGGGTAGACATGTTTGACCCCTGGCATTCTTTGCACCCGCGCCACGCCTGTGGGACTGACTCAGTATTTTTGACTCGTACAATGAACGTTTCTGGGTCTGGGTGGGACACTCTTTCGGAGAGTCGATGCAGCCTCGATGGCCTCCTTCTGCACTGCAGGGATTCGATGGACGTTTGCATTGTGTTTGAAAATAGCCTCATGTTGCCAATATACAATGTGGCAGTGTTAGCACTGCTGCTGCACAGCGCTAGGGATCCAGGTTTGATTCCCGGCGTGGGTCACTGTCTGTGTGGAGTCAGCACATTCTCCCCGTGTCTGTATGGGTTTCCTCCCACAGTCCAAAGGACATGCTGGTTAAGTTCACTGGCCATGCTAAATTCTCCCTTGGTGTGCCCGAACACGCGCTGGAGTGTGGTGACTAGGGGATTTTCACAGTGACTTAATTGTGGTGTTAATGTGAGCCTACCTGTGACATGGACATAGTAATAAATAAATCACAATTTTTATTTTAGTTCATTTATACTATCACCCAAAGTGTAAATTTCTTTCCTCCTCCACCAAAAGGGTCCAAAGTTTACGAACCAAAGCTCCTCCCGTCCAGTGAATTTGCTGATATTGCCCCTATAGCATTGACACAAGCTCGAGATTGCCCTTGAGTGTGTGCAGTATTTAATGCTATGCTATACAGGTGGCAGAACAATAAGGCAAATGAATTGCAGGTGCTGTAAAGCTAATAGGCTGGAAGTTAGGAACATTCCAGTATTCTGAGCACAACCACAGGACACCTGTGTCCCTGGCAGTCCGCTTCCAACACCAGCGCCAATGTTATTCTCGATTAAGCGCAGGACAATAATCCTGTTGCATGTATAATTATCGGCATTTGTTTTTAAAGCGCCTGAATCAGACACAAGTTTATTAGAAATCTATTTCAAAAAAATGATATGTTTCAGTGATTTGCTATTGTTCCTAATTGCTAGATTGATTCGCCCACCCCCTCCATCTCTTTCACAGCTGTTGGCCGCATCTCACTGTAGACGTCATTAATTACTTGATACCAGGATAGAGTCTTTTATCCTTGGTTTCCATCTTATTACATGAATGCGTTCCAAAATGCTGCTGTTCTTTGCATGTGGGTCACAGGGGTCACCAGCTGTAACAAATTATCCAGTTAAAGCTAGTAACTTATTAGGAATCAGAGCCACTCTGCCATATTTACTCACAGCTGTGTTGGCTTAATTTTCATTACGATTAAATATAAAAAGATATAGTCCCCTTAGCGTGAAATTATTGGAGTTCCCCCCCCACCCATCGCTCTTTATTTCCTTTGCTACCATCCCTTGTTTACTGGATATTCTTTTGAGGTTGTAGAATGCACTGATTTGTTCGGTGAACCTGTGCGATATTGTGCTGTTGGATTTTCGACAGTGAATGGATTGAAATAAGCAAGCATTTGGTTTCCTGATGAAATGAGTGCCAGTGTGGTAATTTCATGGTTAATCAGATAGCTGTTCCTTTGTGCTCACAAGGCAGAGTCAGTTTAAAGTTAAAAGTTTATTTACTAGTGTCACAAGTAGGCTTACATTAACACTGCAGTGAAGTTACTGTGAAAATCCACTAGTCACACACTTTGGGTACACTGACGGAGAACTTAGCATGGCCAATGCACCCAACCAGCGCATCTTTCAGACTGTGGGAGGAAACTGGAGAACCCGGAGGAAACCCAGGCAGACACAGAGAACATGCAGATTCTGCACAGACAGTGAATCTGGGGCCCTGGTGCTGTGAGGCAGCAGTGCTAACCACTGTGCCAACATGTCACCCATACAGGAGGTTATTGATCAGGTCTGCCATAAACTATAACTTGCAATTATTCTTTTTAATATTCCTGTTTCCTGACTCTCCCTGCTGTGTTTTTTTTTCTCTTCTGGAAATATTCACTCACACTACATTCTCTGCTTACTAAGCTGATGGGTGTAAGATTCAGCTTTGGTCGGAGAACAGACTGTGTGGCAATCGGCATGCCTTTTATTTAACCCATCTTTTCAGTGGAGACAATTTTAGCCCTAGCATCTTTCTGGGTTCCACTTCAACTCTAAATATCATTGTCCTCTTTTTTTAGAAAAAGCATCTAGTTTTCTTCTAACTCTGCTAAGCGTCTGACATATTGAGGGACCCAGATTAGTGTACTCACAATACACCCTTCGCTAAGTTGCCCAGATGGTTAATTTTCATGTATAAGCCTGGCCAGTATGTTTTGTCTACTTGACCATAGTAGGCGTGCGTGACAGTGCAACCTCAACCTGTTCTCACTGGATGTTTGCGCACGATGTGGGAATGCCGGCGTTGGACTGGCGTAAACACAGTAAAAAGTCTGACAACCGATTTATTTGATAATACTCACAAGCTTTCGAGGGGACTGCCTCTTCGTCAGGTGAACGAAGAGGCAGTCCCCTCGAAAGCTGTGAGTATTATCAAATAAATCGGTTGGACTAAAACCTGGTGTTGTCAGACTTTTTACTGTGTTTGCGCACACACATACGTGCGCATGCGCACACAGTCATTGGCTAGCAATTAGCAATGATTAATCAAACCCTAATTGATCTTTCCTCTCTTCAGCCTGGAGGTCACATAGTGGCCCAGCAATGACTGGCTGTGATCATCTGATTCATCATCCAGATCCTGAAACATTCCCGCCAGAGAGGGGTGCAGTGCCTGGTCAGCTTTCTTCATTACTATTTCTCTCATCCTGCATCCTCGGTTTCTCTCGTCATTTTAGGGTAAAATTTTCCATTCCCACTCCCCATAAACAAAGTTATTTTTTAGATGTTATTGAAATCAGGATTTATATTTTGAGGAGCTTTATCTTTCCCATTTTAATTTGATCAATGCCAACCTTTTCAACCAGCTGAAGGAATGGCTAACGTTTGTAAACAGCTATTTGCATTTCTTCATTCATTTCCAATTGAGAGAGCCAGTACAGAGATAAGGTACACACATTACATTAATGTAAGAGCCAGTGCAGTGATGGGCTGAATGGCCCCCTTCTGTGTTGTAACAGTTCTGTGATAGGATTGCTCCTATAAAATTTCATAATTCAAATCTGGTCAACTCAGGATGGAAGGTTTATCAGAGACAGTGACTTGTGGCTGTTTTATGTCTGATCAAAAACTTAAGAAGATTTTTTATTAACTTTTTTTAACTGCTGTAGCTAATTGGAAAGTAGGATTGGAGGTTGTTTGGACAGTAGAATTGGGAGCTGATTGAGCTGTCAGACTTAAGTTTAAGGTACAAATAAAGCTGTGCTCGAAAACAGTGGGGGAAAGTGAATCACACAGTGCCGAAGAGGCCTTTCGACCCATTGGTTCTGCACCAACATGTGAGAAACATCTGAACTCCTACCTGATCCCATTTACCAGCACTCGGTCTTGAATGTTATAACATGCCAACTGCACATCCAGGTACTTTTTAAAGGATATTAGACAAACCACATCCACCACCCTGCCAGGCAGCGCATTCGAGACCATCACCTCCCTCTGGGTAAAAAAGATTTTCCTCACACTCCCCCTCCCAACCCTCCAACCCTCCAACCCTCCAACCCTCCTGTCCCTCAGCTTGAACCTACGACCCCTCATAAGTGACCCTTCAATTAAGGAGAACAGCTGATCTTTATCCACTCTGTCCATACCTCTCATAATCTTGTGCACTTCAAGCCCTGTCTTATGGCCTGAATTAAGTCCTGATTTGACTTACAGGGATTAAATGAAAAATTACAATTGAACATGAAGTAAATTGTATCATTTACATGCATAATTGATTGCAAATGTTTCCAATGAGTTGAATATCCTGTGATATTGCTGAATTATACCGCCAGAACTCCACCATCTGGCCTGCCATAGAATCACAGCGGACGAGGTTTCGGCAATGGAAATCTCCTCACTTGAGGAAGGCTGTAAAATCTTGCCCTACATGTCAAAATATAAGAATCATTGCTGACTTCTAAGCAATATAAGGAAGGCACATTTCTCGATTTGATCACATTAACAGAAGTAGGTAGAGAAACAGGGATGGGGAAACTTGGCTGCCATCATACAAGAAAGGTCATGGCAACTTTTCTATTTCTTCCATTATTCTAGATTTCCTGTTTCCACTCCAGACTTATTTCCACAGATTAGATTTTAATTCAGGGATTTAAGCGTGACATGTAATGGTTGAGGTGGGTGTCCAGTTTCCTTCATTGTGAACTTCAGAAGTCTTAAAACCATTCAAAAAACCAGTATCCAGTAACTGATGAGAAGGCCTGTGGGTGTAGGATTGGGATTTTGGATAGCAGGAGGCTATCAGGGATCCCAAGTTAAAAGATCCTGATACTAAGACCAATGGTAAAAGGCACAATCACGGTTTGGGAGACATGAGCAGGGAACTCTTAAAGTTTCCTTCTGGGGCCTGAAAGATTACTCTTACTCCTTTTAAACTATAATTAATCTTAAAAGAATTTAAAACATATCAATTTATCACTCTAATCACAATTCTGCTCTCTGCAAACTTTCACATTTGGCTCCAGCACTTGTCATCACTGTCTCAATCAGCACTTAAAATCACAGTGGAGTCTGAAAGATATAAATGAGGCTCCAGATCGCCTGCAGTGGGAGGCCTTAAAGTCACTAAAAGTGTGCAGAGGAAGTGACGGCATCAAGAATGCATTGGGCAGTGTCCTGGTACCATCTTAATTATCTACTTGATTGGCAGAGCTAAAATAAGGCAGTGGCATTGTGGTTTTACCATTGGACTAATAATCTAGAGACCCAGGGCAATGCTCTGGACACCCAGGTTTGAATCCCACCATGGCAGATGGTGAAATCTGAATTCAATAACAAAATCTGGAATTAAAAGTCTAATGATGGCCATGAATCCATTGTTGATTGTTGTAAATCCTATCTGAATATCCTGCGATATTCACCTTGCCTGCCATGGAATCGCAGTGGGCCATGGCGAGCGAGTTGTCCTCAAGGGGAGGAGATTTGTCTGGTCTAAATGTGACTCCAGATCTACTGCAATATAGTTGACTCTTAAATCTCCTCAGTGATGGGTGATAAATGCTGGCCCAGCCAGTAACGCCCACATCCCCGGAACATATAAAAAAACATGCAACTTTATTGTATACTTAACTGGCAGATCTGAACATCAACCGAAATTAGGATTTGGACCCTTGGAAACGTGCTGTGGTCTCTTGACTCAGTAAGAGCAAATAGTTATCAAAAAGTAGATTTGAGTATATGTGTGAGCAAGAGCAGTTGAAAGGCAGTAGAGATTTTGTTTCTCATTCATCTCATTACTCAGATCTTGAACTCCTTCTGTATGTGTTTACAAATATGAGTTCAGAAACAAGTTATGGGCTGTTAAATCTTTATCAAGAGGAATAACCTACTAATTTGGTTTCACACAACTGGAATGCCTTGTTACACTCACTTGTCCAATTCCATGGAACTCCCTCAAGAGCCCATTCAATGGATGCAATACGATTGCACATTTGGTATAAACTTACTGTAGAAGCCCAAAAATATCCAAGCTTAGAAATATTCTGAGTGTGCAGTGCTTTTCTTATTGCTTGAACCTTAGTCCTGGTAGAATGTAATCCATCTTTGTCTGCCCTGTGACCCAAATACTCTATAGCATTTTGAATCATTTGTGCTTTTGCCAAAACTCGATGCTTTTCCAAGCATTGGAGCACCTTTTTCAGCCTGTTATGGGTCTGCCTGTTTAGAGCTGAAAAAATTACTTCTTTCAAAGAGAACACTACTCCCTGAATTCCTTGCAAAATCTGCTTCATTACTCCTTGAAAAATTCTTAGGGCTGAAGAAACACCAATGGCAGTCTATTTCCTCCAGGTGCTCCAGTTTCCTGGCACAGTCTGAAAGATGTGCTGGTTAGGTGCATTAGCTATGCTAAATTTTCCCTCAATGTACCCAAACAGACATGGAGTGTGGCAACTAGGCGATTTTCACAGTAACTTTGTTGCAGTGTAAATGTAAGCCTACTGTTGGCACTAAAAAATAAACTTAAGCTTAAATTATGAAACTGAAACAGATCCAAGTGTATATTAATGGTCAAATAAGACTTAGATTCATGGTCCGATTCAGGTTGCAGGTCAATATTTATTAGATCTAATTTTGAACAAATTTGGCCTCCCAGCAAGATTGTGAACAGATGCTTCACAGCTGGCAAAGTAGCGGGTTGATTACGTTTCAGTACATTCCTTATAATATCAGCATAATCTTACACTACCATCCAGCTTTGATACTACTATGATGGGAGTAGTTCAATTACACTGTTCTACTTCAGAGATTGTGTTCTTAGTCTCAAGTTTTTTCAGCTCTTGCCTCTACTTTTTACCTTAGAGCAATAGGTACTGGATGGGGCCTGCAGTAAATGGGTCTAATGCTCCTTTGAAGCTGTACATTGGCTTTGCATCTTTGAAGGTTTACTGGTGACACTCAAGACTTGGCAATTACATTGTCCTACATTGTAAACTTTGCTTCTATGTGAAACATCTCATTCCAGTTTTACTTGTATCTCTTGTTAGCTATGCTGGGTTTTCACCCTTCATGACAATGATGGACAATTTTACACATTGATAATTGTGTGCAACTGGAACCAGTACATGGAGATTATGGGGATTTTCTCATTGACCCCACATTGACCTGCTGTTGATTAACACCATATGCAGTGACTGCCATCCCATCCAGTCAGAGTTTTCTTTGTTTATATTTTTTCAACATGCCTTCAATGATTCTTCTTCTTGCAGTTATAGCACTCAGTCTTTGGAAATGGACAATTATGTGTCCAATGTTGGCCTAAGCCAGTAACAGGACTTCCTAATCCCACTGCTACTACTAACTGCCTTGGTTGGGGCCTTCAGCTTATTCAGCTGGCTTTGAAAAAACACCAGTATATGAAACAGCATTGTCAGCAACTTACCATGAATGTGATCACTTTTTAAACTGCACACTAATCTGCCTAGCAATGCCTTCTCTTGAAATTCCCAAAACTATAATGACAGACTTTTCAAAGCCACAATAAACTCTTCAATGTCCTAACTGGGTAAGTAATTCCATGTTCCAACTGATTGCTTTCAGCAATCTCCAATGGTTTGGGACTATAGCGCCACTTAAGCTATACAAAATATTTGACAGTAATATGTCTTTTCACTTAGTAAGAGTCAATGAATTCTTGAGCATTTCATACACTTCTGGACCTGCCTCCATCGAAAGGTTGATCTTTTTCTTTCTCCCACTAACTGATAGGAAGTGGAATATCAGCTGGAACTTCAAAGATAGCGAGTGAATTTTTATGAGAATTCTTCTAAGTGTCTAGCTATGAGAGAATTCCTGAACCATTTTTGGCAAGTTTTCATGCCCAATCTAACATATGTAGTCATTCAAAAAATTGCGTAGACTGTTTGTAGCTGCTGCAAAGCAATGAGCTGGGCTTAATTTGCCAGTAAGAAGTCTCACAACAGCAGGTCCAACCAGTTTATATGATAGTAAATCCACAAGCTTTTGGGGTTTGCCCCTTCACAAGTAGTGGCCTTACTGTCAAATAAACCTGTTGGACTTTAACCTGGTGTTGTGAGACTTCTTACTGTGTTTATCCCAGTCCAATGCCGGCATCTCCACATCTTAATTTGCCAGCCAGCCTGTAAAGGGAACTACTGTGCATGTGCAAATCTCTGATGTTTCAAGGGTTAGACAGACAAAGAGAGAGCTGTCAGGCCTCAGCCTTAACCAGTTACCTCTTTCCCCACAATGGGGGGACCTACAGCCGATCAGGAGCCCTACAACAGATGGACATCTAGCCTTTGCTGCATCCCGGTACCCAGGCTAATTGCTCCCCCCTCCCCCGATCCAATTGTATCTGCAGAGCAGCAGCAGACCCTTCCCTCACTGGATCAGATTTTACATCTGCAGAGCAGCAACAGCACCCCCCCTTCCCTCAATGCAATTACTTCTGAAGGGTATGCAGTGACCACCACCCCCCTCCCTGATTGGGCCGTCCCTTCGGGCTATGCCCTCTCCAGGCTCGGTCTCCTTCAGGCTCCACCCCTATCCTGCCCCTTTAGCCTCCTCCAAGCATTGCCTGCTGGGCATTACCCAAGTGCCAGGCTGATACTGTCAAGGTGTGAGGGTGGCACTGTCCAAGGGGCACCCCCTTTTAGTGTCACCCTCCCTGGGGGCCTCGATGACCACTGGTTCCACTAGCAAAGCCAACATGACTGTTCCCCTTTTTGAGGAGCAGGTATTTTCCTCACCATAGAGAATCTCTCCTGGCGAGGCCACAGAGGCAAGTGAACCCAGACGATTGTGTACCGGACTTGCTAAACAGATGCTAATCTTAATTTAAATAAATCTGAATAAATTATTCAGCTACTCACCCATTTCCAATGAGAGGCTGGCCTCAGAAGAAACCTGTCTCTTGTAAAATCACGAGAGCCGAGAAATGGGGCTTGATCCTGATTTCTCTACTCTGTCAAGATTTTACCAGCTCACTCTACCCATCAATGGACGGGACAAGCCAGTAAAATTCTGACTATTATTAGGAGAGTAAAACCTCTCAAGCCACTCTGCATACACACCAAAATACTTTGTCAGATTATACCTACCCAGTCACATAATAATACCCATTGATGCAGCCATTTTCAAAGCTCAAACTATTTTTTTCTCTAAAACAGGATTTATAAACCTATTCCTTAGTTTTCAAAACACTCTCAGTTTCTTTGCTGGTTTGTTGGCATCTTCGCAACTGAATATATTTGGCTCGAGAATCTGTAATCCTATCGCCAAACTGTGATATTATTACAGGACAAAAGATCTGATCTTCACGTGGTGTGAGTTGAGGAGGAACTTCTTCACTCAAAGGGTGGTGAATCTCTGGAATTCTCTGCCCGTTGAAGTGGTGGAGGCTACCTCGCTAAATATTTTTAAGATGTGGGTTGATGGGTTTTTGATAAGAGAGGGGATTAAGGGTTATGGGGAGAGGGCGGGAATGTGGAACTGAGCCATGACAGATCAGCCATGATCTTATTGAATGGCGGGGCAGGCTCGAAGGGCTAGATGGCCTACTCCTGCTCCTATTTCTTATGTTCTTATGTTCTAATAACTGAGCAAAATTGGTTTATTCCGGTTTGCTTATATACACAGGTATGCAAATGGCTATAACAAGATGCTATTCCAGGTCATCACCTGGAATCTGAGCTGTAATGAGAACCAGCTACCTGTGCTATATTGGCAGTGAAGGTCATTATTATCCTGTATTTCCTTCCAGGTGCTAACTGGGGGCATCACAAGAGTCAGTCACTATACTAACCAATAACCTTACCCCTCACTATCCACTTGCAATTCAAGGATCTTCATCATCTAAGGCAGTTATAATTTTCCCACATTACCTTTTTCAATGCACCTCACTGGACACACACATTAACTGATAATCTTCAATCTTTAAACTTTAAAAGAATTCAGACAGGTAAACTGATTTGCCTTTTAAAATGTGTACATGCAAGCTTGAGAAGCTAATAAGAAAGTTTTATGTTTGAGCTAAAATGACATTAATGATTTGACTTTTTTTTGTTTATTAATATTTTAATAATTCATGGTGTATGTCCTGCAGCAAAATACAAACATATCAAACCACTGGAAATTGTGGCTCCAGATTTTATTAGCATTTCAGGGTTTTTATCATTTCTACATGCTTTGCCAAAAGATGGAATTTTCTGAATTTGTGCCACCAGTGGGCAACCTTGCCTGCTGGAATTGCATGTTGCAAAATTCAGGACACTTTGCCAATGATTTTATAACATGCGCAGCTGCCAGGCAAGGTCCCCCTCTATGGTGCTAACTTGGAAAATCATCCCTTAAAAGCAATTGGAGAAATGTAACATGCTGAACACTTCCTGCATGAGATCAAAGCTCCACCAGGAACTGCAACGAGGCTAAATCATTTATATTGTTTCTGTCCAGGTGGTATGCACATTATTTCACCCAATAAATGATGTAATGTGCTTTGCCCTTGTACCTTGCATATACACATAAATACTATGCAAATTTCAAAACCACTTATCAAGATATCCTCCATCTATATCAATAAGAAAATGGAATGCAGTGAAGAATAATTTTAACCTTTTTTGTCAAGTGGAAAACGCACAGGATTAGATGGATCACTGATTTTACATCTAGTCTGATACGACTCTTTGCTGTGTGATGATACTGTGCCTTCAAGAAATGTATTTTAATCATGCTTCTCTGCAGTTTTTTTCAAACAGACCCTGGTGGGTTTATGTTGGCACCGTTTTGCCTGTAGCTGGTATCTTTTATTTGCTGAAGCAGGATAATTAAAGCAATGTTTATGTTTAATCTAGCCTAATGCAGTGTCCTTGAGTTTTTAGGACCTGTTGAATTGCTGGTGGTGAATGATTGCCAGGGCAGGTGATGCCTGAAGGACAGTCTTTTTCCATAATAAAGTCCAGAGTTTTAGTTTCACCTTTGTCAGAAGCTGTTAAGCCTTGAGACAGAACGTTTCTCTCTGGTGTTGGAAATCCTGCTATCATGAATTGCTAGCTAGCAGCTAGAGGCAAGCAGTGTATCTCTCACTTAAAGTGTGCTGAACATTCCAGGACCGGAAAGCCTCAGCATTCTAATTCAGCATCCGAAGGGCTAATTCATAGCAGGTGTTAAAAGGCTGCAAAATCCAGCATTACATGAGAATTCGTACTTTATGTGCCAAATCTAGAAAGGGATGGATGTTTATGGGGTTTGTCTGATTTGAAACAGTACAGATAGCTGTTAGGATTCACACAATATTGTGGTTATTCTCTTTTAACTGGTAAAAGTTATGCTATTTTTCTGATTATATTTTAATTATATTCTTCAATAAACTTTGTTTGATAAAAGCTTCCTAGTGAATCACTTGAATTATATCTGGAGTGAAACACCTCATGCTTACCTGTATTAAATTCAAAGGTAAAAAGTTAAGGTCTCAGCTAGTGTCATAAAACACCTTGGAGTTTCTGGCATGGCAAGTGACTTCATTGAAAATTAAAATCAGTACATAAAACCAATGTTGCATCCAGTTTCTCAAGTTTGGGTTAACATTTCCCTTTGAGTTAATATCTCTTTCATTCTCACAGTTTTGACAGAGGGTTGCTCATATTCTTGAAGGACAAAGTGCATGAATACAAATGTCAAGGAGCACAACAGACAGATTTTAATATGTGAGGTGGAAAGGGATGAGGCATTACTGGTATATTGGGGCAGATGAGAAAAAAATTATTCAAATGAAGCTTTGTGGATTTCTGAAAGATTTCAGATTAAACCTCTAAGGATTGTCCTTCAAAGTCCTGTTTGTATCTGACAGCCATGATCATGTGCCAGCTGGCACTATATTCATTACTGTGAAGGTGTCAGCATTGCTTTCATTGACATCATTAGATATCTGTTGTTACAAAGGACACCTCAGACAGGCTTTATGTAGAAGATTGTGGATCCCAACAGCAGGACAAGAAGTGGGCACCACGTTCTCTTAGATATCAAGAGTCACCTGTTGTGCAAATACAGTGAAAATTGTAAGTGCGTGTGAGGGTCATGTGTTCCATGTGCAATCATGCAGGGTGGGACCACTCTCGGCAGCATGTTTCCTCATCAGTTGCTGATGTCGGGGGTCACATAACTGTCATTAAAGAAAAATTAAGAAGTATTGAGACCCCCGTGGTAACATGTGCAGAAACATCTTTATGGTATTGTCACAGACAGAATTTACATGTTTCCTTTCTCTGCCCATAATCAGTATGTTGGAATATAAGAGATGAATTTTTACCCTCAGCATGTCCAAATCAAATAATTCTAGCAGCAAGTACTTTTGAATTTAAAAATAAAGATGATTTATTATCACACAAGTGACACACTGTTTCACTCACACATTTTGTGCACATCCTCGTACAAACAAAAATTTGATACAGAGGAAGGTAATACTGTTACAGCTTAAAATTATTTCAGTTTCTTTCATGCATACCCTGAGGTTTCTTAGATAAAATCAATGTTTAAATTAGTGAAGGGTTTTTAAAGGGTTTATGTTCTCAACAGGCTGTGAGGTTTTTTGTAATTGAATTTCTAGGAGGTTGGTTCTGAACTGTTCTGTGGTTGGAACAGATACGGGGTGTCCTTCTCTTGGGTGTCCCTGCTTATGAGGTACTGCTGTTGATTAACCTGGCTGCTTGATGGATTGCAGCTAATTTGATGGCTGTTGGTGGAACTCTTCGTCTGCAAGCAGTTGCTTGGTGGTTTTAAAAAAAAACAAAATGGTTCCTTCATCACGTGAGTCACATAGGTTCAAAGTCCTTTTCAAAGGTAGTGGTCACATTGAGTACACAGTGTGCTACCCACTGTGCCATAACATCTCCATACTAGTCATGTAGATGCTTAAAAATTATGAAAAGGACCGTTATGATAGATGTAGAACATAGAACATTACAGTGCAGAACAGGCCCTTCGGCCCACGATGTTGCGCCGACCAATTAAAAAGCAATGACCTGCTAACCTAAACCAATCCCTTTAAGCATCTACATGCTGGCCTTCATAGCGAGGGGGATTGAATATAAAAGTAGGGAGGTCTTGCTGCAGCTGTATAGGGCATTGGTGAGGCCGCAGCTGGAGTACTGTGTGCAGTTTTGGGCGCCGCACCTGCGCAAGGATATTTTGGCCCTGGAGGGAGTGCAGAGGAGGTTTACTAGGCTGATACCGGAGCTGAGGGGATTGAGCTATGAGGAGAGGCTGAATAAACTAGGCTTGTACTCGTTAGAGTTTAGAAGAATGAGGGGAGATCTCATTGAGACGTATAAGATGATGAATGGGATGGATAGGATGGAGGTGGAGAGACTCTTCCCGCTCAAAAAAGACAGTAGGACTAGGGGGCACAGCCTCAAGATAAAGGGGAGGCGGTTTAGAACGGAGTTGAGGAGGAACTTCTTCACTCAAAGGGTGGTGAATCTCTGGAATTCTCTGCCCGTTGAAGTGGTGGAGGCTGCCTCGCTAAATATTTTTAAGAAGCGGGTTGATGGGTTTTTGATAAGAGAAGGGATTAAGGGTTATGGGGAGAGGGCGGGAAAGTGGAACTGAGCCACGACAGATCAGCCATGATCTTATTGAATGGCGGGGCAGGCTCGAAGGGCTAGATGGCCTACTCCTGCTCCTATTTCTTATGTTCTTATGTTCTTTCCATCCATAAACCTATCCACGGATCTCTTAAACGCCCCCAAACTAGGCACATTTACAACTGCAGCAGGCAGGGCATTCCAATCCCTCACCACCCTCCGGGTAAAGAACCTACCTCTGACATCCGTCCTATAACTACCACCCCTTAATTTAAAGCTATGCCCCCTCGTGCTAGCTTTCTCCATCCAAGGAAAAAGGCTATCACTGTCCACCCTATCTAAACCTCTAATCATCTTATATGTTTCAATAAGGTCCCCCCTTAGCCACCTTCTTTCTAATGAAAACAACCCCAAATCCCTCAGTCTCTCCTCATAGGACCTCCCCTCCATACCAGGCAACATCCTCGTAAACCTCCTCTGCATCCTCTCCAAAGCCTCCACATCCTTCCTATAATGTGGGGACCAGAACTACACACAATGCTCCAAGTGCGGCCGCACCAGAGTTTTGTACAGTTGCAACATGACGCTGCGGCTCCTAAATTCAATCCCCCTACCAATAAACGCCAAGACACTGTATGCTTTCCTAACAACCTTATCTACTTGATTCCCAACTTTCAGGGATCTATGTACACATACACCTAGATCCCTCTGTTCATCCACACTATTCAGAGTCCTACCGTTAGCCCTATACTCTACACATCTGTTATTTCTGCCAAAGTGCATTACCTCACACTTCTCCGCATTAAACTCCATCCTCCACCTCTCGGCCCAGCTCTGCAACTTGTCCAAGTCTCTCTGTAAACTATGACACCCTTCCTCACTATCTACCACACCTCCGACTTTGATGTCATCAGCAAATTTACTAATCCACCCAACTATACCCTCATCCAGATCATTTATAAAAATTACAAACAGCAGTGGCCCCAAAACAGATCCTTGAGGCACACCGCTAGTAACTGAACTCCATGACGAATACTTACCATCAACCACCACCCTCTGTCTCCTATCCGCTAGCCAATTCCTGATCCAATTACCTAAATCACCCTCAATCCCATACATCTGCATTTTCTGCAGAAGCCTTCCATGGTGAACCTTATCAAACGCCTTACTAAAGTCCATATATACCACGTCAACTGCCTTACCCCCATCCACCTCTTTGGTCACTTTCTCAAAAAACTCAATAAGGTTAGTAAGGCACGACCTACCCTCCACAAAACCATGCTGACTATCTCCAATCAATTCATTACTCTCTAAATAACTATAAATCCTATCCCTAATAATTTTTTCTAAAACCTTGCCCACAACAGAAGTAAGACTCACTGGTCTATAATTCCTGGGGAAGTCTCTGTTCCCCTTCTTAAACAATGGGACAACATTCGCTATCCTCCAGTCTTCTGGCACTACACCTGTGGCCAACGACGACCTGAAGATCAGAGCCAGAGGCTCTGCAATCGCCTCTCTTGCCTCCCAGAGAATCCTAGGGTAAATCCTGTGTCCTGCTGGGCCAATGGATTTTGAATGGATGGAGGATTGCAGAAGCAAAATGACATGCAACTTGTTTTGGATTATTTTCCACAATATAAAAGGGCAATTTATCCAATATAAACAATAGGTTCAACATACCATTAACCTCTTTAACTATGGCCTATGCGTTCATTCTCTTCTAGTTTTCAAATTAGATGTGCTTAACCAAAGACTAAGTAAAGCCAAACAAAGTTATTTTTGGCATTTAAATTGTTTAATATATTTTGATACATGTTGGATCTCGCAGAACATTTCATAATAATTCATGACATAAAAATTCATATTTTCTTGAACATGATTGAAACAATCGTATTTACGACACAAAGGCTAGAGCCATCACCCGAGGCTGCCACTGTATTATCTGCATTTATCAATGAAAATTTAGTTACTTTGTGGAACAACAATTGAACCAACACATATTCCATTGTTTACCATGTTATCACTCATGTAATCTAAATCATTATTTGTAAATTCTTCATAGAACAGCCTTTTAATCAAAAATCTTGCAGGTCTTTCCTTATGCGGCATAAATTTCTGTGTAACATTTTTAAAAATCACTATATAATAATATTCTTAGATATGCAACTGCATAAAAGGTTCTTAATAAAACGTACAGAAGTTCTTCTGAGTAGGCTAAGCTGATCTTCTTGTTGTTTTGAAATTACATTACATGATGTGTGGGAATTTTAAAAAGTATAACATATTTGGGACCAATGTTGATTTTTAAAGACTTCTACAACTCACAATTTGGAAGCAAATTAAAAGCAAAATTGATATAAAAATGTATTATTGATGCAAGTTGCTAATTTTATTCACTGAAGTAATTAGATAATAGGTTCCTCAACTTGAAAATAGAGAAGATTGTGATAGCTGAAGGCAGAAAGGAGTTTCACAGTTTTGAGGTCTTAGGGAGAATTAATTGCAGTTGATTTCCATGAGATTAATTTGCATTTAACAAGACATAAGGAACTAATGTACAACTCGTATTGGTCACACAACAAAGCATTCAGTTGTGTTGAGAAGTAATATTTTTATACATGCTATAGTTTCATTGTCAGTTTCTCTGAAGTGTTGTTGATATGTGCTGTATCATCAACAGCAATGGATATCCAGTACAACATTGTAGCCAAACTTGGTTATCATTTTATGCTAATAGTAATTAAGATGAGAATGTAAGAGGAGTGGGAAGAATTCCAGCCACAAGCATCTGATGTCTGCACTGAAATGGCACAAATGGGTAAGAATTGCCTTTGTAATGTGTAGCAACATCATAATTACACTTGTAAAGGTATGGTCATTATCTTAAATAAAGTCACAAACTCATTCCTTTAGAATACGTCTGTGATTTTACTGAAAATACTGAACAGAAAGAATAATTGTCAACAAATTGATAAATGCCTCGTAGCTTAAGGACCAGAGTAACTCCTATCTGAGTTAAATTGTGATTAATAATTTGCTTCCCCCTGCAGCTGAAGGAGAAGAACTAGCAGTGCCATTGACAAATAAAAGAATACTACTGATTAAAGTGCACACTGGGCTTGCCTCGAATTAAGCTATTATTCTGTTATGGTTCACTGTTTTATGTTGTACTTGCTTCTGAAAGTTAACTTTTATTGTAATTATTTAAATGTTTCAGGATGCTATCACTCTGATGGTTAGTAACATGATTTGTCATTAACTGATACATTCAAAATACATTTTGATTATTTTATAATGAGTGACTAGACAGGGCATGAACAACAGTGTGTGTTCTCTGATTGAGCAACTCACTGGCAATTACGTCAGTAGTGGAATAGCCTGAGAGCAATACACAGGCTTGTGATATGGCCATAATTTGGACAGAGAGATAGAGATGTTGAATATCATATTTTCAGAAATGTATTGTCTGATGTTCATGAAACATGGCCCATTTTGTAGTGAGCTAGTTAAGGTCTCGGTATAGACATGCAGCAGATATACCTCTCCTGTTTTTCATTGCATTGTCTGGTCACCCATTTGCCTTTACCCCGGACAAGAGTACAGCTTGGCTGAACCTCTCCCAGCCGTGAAGATTTATTTTTCTTCCAGTTTGTAAAGGTTACTGGTCTTCCATTAACCCATGTCCATTTTCCTGAACCAATCTCATCCCTTAAGCCTGCAGTAAATATACAAAAATGTGACACAATCACAACGTACACACTGCACTCCATATGGCATAATATTAACATAGTACACATTTGTTTTGAATGAATTAAATGTTTTTTTTAACCAAAACTATCAACATACTTTTGCGGAAGCTATGTTAAAATATTAAAATTCTAAGGCAGTAATTTATGAATTTTACCGAATACACTGTTTCATTCCATTTTAAATCCATGGAGAGCATATCTGAAAATGATCAGCATAAAAATGGAATCTTTCAGAATGAAGCCTATAGTTCCAAATGTGCAATCCCAATTTTCCACCAAAAAGACGAAGGTGAGCAAAAGCTTATGCCAAAAAGAAGTTATGGATGATTTTGGCATTTGCAGTTTCATTTTACGAAACTACTTTCATAATGGATTTGAGAAAAGTAAGAGTAAGAGGAGACTTGATTGAAACAGATAAGATCCTGAGGGGGTCTTGATAGGGTGGATGTAGAAAGGACATTTCCTCGTGTGGAAGAATCTATGACCAGGGGCCAAAGGTGTCCCTCATATAGGATAAAGGAGAAGGTTTTGCTCTTAGATGGTAGTGAGTGTGAGGAACTCTCATCCTGAAAGAGCAGTGGAAGCAGAGTCTTTCAATATTTTTAAGGTAGAGGTAGATAGATTCTTGAAAAGCAAAGGTGTGAAAGGTCATTGAGGGTAGATGGAGAGTTACAGTCAGATCTTATTGAATGGCTGAGTTGGCCTGAGAGGATGAGTTTTCTACTCCTGCACCTAATTCATATGCTTTGAGTTGGAAGGAAGGTGGGTACATCCTTCAGGGTGGGAGAGGATGGTGTCCCATGTGCACTGGGGCATGTTCTCTATCTTCCCCTTGCTACTTAACCTTCTCCTTCTGGCCTTCAAAACCAGTACCCCTACCTCCCCTTGTACCCCTTCCTCAGATGCCTGATTCCTCCCCACCTCGAGCAAAATTCTCAGGACTTGACTGGCTCTGGTCACCACTGGTCTTCGTCATGGAGGTGTTTGCAATGCGAGCAACACCCACCAATAAGTTCAAGCACTGCTCGGACTGCAAGAGGTGCCGGCCAATCAGATTAGTCAGCAGGTCCCACAGCTCCTTCCAGAGCAGTGGAAGTCCCACGCTTGACTAGTTAAGGCCATTGTTCATGATTCAGATGAAAGTCATCTCTTAAAAATGATCCGCAATGCCAAACTCATCCACAACTTTTTTTGGTGAAAACTTTTTGTTGATCTTCATCCTTCTGAGCAAAATTGGGATTGCACATGCAGAGCTACAGGCTTCGTTTTGAAATATTTAGGAGACTCCATTTACACTGAACCATTTTGAGAAATGTTCTCCATGATTTTACACTGGGTATTATTGCTGCAGGACAACCTTTTTTGAAGATGACCATATCATTACCAACTTTTCTAACCGGCAATGAGTAGGGGTGAGCACTGTAAAATTCAGCCCTAGGTAATAATGATGGGGAATTAGGACGGATCCACTCATAAACATGTTCTTCCCTTGATGTTATTTATCAAGGTGAGTGCACATTATATTCTAGCCATCACTTCAAGTTTATAACTTCACATAACACAAAATGGATAGATCCCCATCTCTTGGTTCCCAAGTCATCACTTTACCAACTCCTGCCCTTCCATTCCAACAAACCTCTGGGGCCTTTCAACATAATTATACTTTTAAAAGAGATCCTGTACGAACTTTGCTGTGAACTCAATGATTAAAAATAATTTGATCCCACAAGAGAAGTTATTTTGCCTAAAGTGGAAAAGGTAATTATGCTCTATGTAACAAAACAATGAGAAAAACATATGTGTTTTCTGTAGAAAAATTGACCAAGTTGGACTAAACAGTATTTTCATAGCGTGTTACATCATAGAAGTAATGTTTAATCTATGGTTTTGGCTACAAATGTTTCAAATGTTCAATCAACCAAATATTCAAATGGAATATAATGTGAAAACATGTGAGATCATGTATGAGGAGTGGAAGTGCAGAATATTTCTTAAATGGGGAGAGATTGGCAGTGTCCAAAGGGACCTGGGTGTCCTTGCTAGCTTTGTGACTAATGAACATGTAGGTGTGACAAGCAATAGGGAAGGCAGATTGGCGTTTATTGCATGGAGATTTGAGTACAGGAATAAAGATGTCTTACTTCAATTGTACAGAACCTTGGTTAGAACATACCTGGAGGACTGTGTACAGTTTTGCTTTCCTTACCTAAAGATATACTGGTTATAGGAGGAGGTCCACCAGACTGAATCCTGGGACGGTGGGATTGTCCTATGAGGAAAGGTTGAGGAGACTGAGCCTGTATTTTCTGGAGTGTGGATAATGAGTGATGATTTCACTGCAACTTACAAAATTCTGAAGGGGCTAGGCAGTGCCTGTGAAGTGATGGGGGAGAGGGCAAGAAATGGGAGGCTATGACCAGCACCTACAGTTTCAGAATAAGAAGCAAGCCATTTCGGACTAGAATTCTCTACCCCAGAGGGTTGTGGAAGTGCATTCAGTACATTCTGGACAGAAGTCAATTTCTAGGTGAGTGACATCAAGGGATGCAGGGATAACACAGGAAAATGACATTGAGTTGGATGATCAGCTATGAACTAGTTGAATGGCAGAGTAGGCTCAAGGAGCTGAGTGGTCTATTCCGCCGATGTTCGAAATTCAACATCATACTACTTTAATATTATTTAAGTCAAGGATGAAAATCTATCCAAAGACGCATACCAAATGCTTTCCTTTTCAATTTACTGCTTTTCTATCATTAGGAAGAATGTATTGTGAGTTCAGGCATCACAATTTAATTTCTCCACATATACATACCGATCCAGAATGGCTGTCGCTTAGCAAAGTTCCAAAGCCATTTCATTTCCTTCTTGGAATGTACACTGACTAAACTGGCATGTGACCTATAGGCAGAAAATATTAGGAATCCTTGAAAAGATTTGTTTTCTTTAGAAAATAACAGTTAATTTTTTACAATTCACTTTGCAACAATACCAGTAAAATAGACAATTAAGTTAGATTCTAGTAAGAAACATATTAGAAATAATATCAAAATATTTTATCAGCAATAGACTGGAAACCACAGTGTAAGTGCATTCCTATTTTGACCACTGACTTATGCCGCATTCTGTATCAGTACAAAAATAAATATTTGGATGATTTTCATTTATATAGGGGAGTTGCAGCTAATTAACTACTTCTAATTACTACACTATTGCAATGTAGGAATTGCATAACAAATATATGCACAGCAATTGCCACAAGCAACAATGTGATCATGACAAAGATAGTTTGTTTCAGTGATGATAGTGAAAGGATATATATGCTTTGACTAGTGACATGGGATCATTTACATTGACCCAGGAAGGCAAACTGGGACATGATTTTATATCTTTATCGGAAAGCAGCACCTCTGACCATGCAGCACTCCCTCAGCACTGTACTGGAGTGTCTGCCTATTTTGTGCTCAAGTCTCTGGAGTGGAACCTGAACCCCTAATGCCTGACTCTGAGGAGAGTGCTACCACTGAACCATGGGCTGAATCTGAGGACTGTGCCCATTAAAGCAAAAAGAAAAAGCAAGCTCCATTCCACACTAAATTCTCCTTAAGCAGGCAATGGCCTAGTGGCATTAGCGCTAATCTGTTAATTCGGAACTCAGCCTGTTCGAATCCCTCCAATGCGGATGGTGGAATTTGAATTCAATAAAAATATCTGGTATTAAAAATCTACTGATGGCCATGAAACCATTGCTGATTGTTGGAAAAACCCATCTGGTTCACCAATATCCTTTAGGGAAAGAAATCTGCTGTCCTTACTTGGTCTGGCCTACGTGGGACTCCAGAGCCACAGCAATGTGGTTGACACTCAACTGCCCTCTGAAATGGTCAAGCAAGCCACTCAGTTGAAGGGCAACTTGGGATGAGCAATAAATGCTGGCCTGCCAGTGATGCCCATGCCCCCGAATGAATAAAAAAGTTAAAAGGTCATTGTCCACCTGGTACTGCATGTTGCCTGCTTTTACTTTAACCATCTTGTTGTCTTTAGATAAACTATTTTTTTCACAACTATTGTGACCTCCTCCTCCTCCTCCTTGTGTCACACTATGGTGAAATCCAGACCTATCAAATCATCTCCCATCTTAATTCATTCTTTTTAAGGGTATCGAAAGTTGTGGAAAATCTAAGATCATGCAGTCCCTCATCCTTCTGCAATCTAACAGTTTTCACAATCCAAACTTGTCTTCTCTCTATTACGACACCATGATTTATCTAATCTTCTGTTTCATATATTGGTGGTGTCCTGAGATTATGTATTGTGCCTCTTTAACTAAACTAAAAAGGATACAAAAGATGAAAAAAGAATAGATGCGGGCTCTTATTAAAATATTATAATTATCTTTGGATTGTTAGTTGCTTTATAAACATAAGAAATTAACTGTGCTCACGCTATTTTCTGAAATGTCCAAAACAATACAATACCTACAGTCAGACTTTAGAAAGTAAAACAGTCTTGTATTATTCAGCTGCAATCCTTAGACCTCTGTTAGGTTAGCTGACTTGAGATCAGGAGCGAGATTAATTTTACTTTGAAAAGAAAAGAAGTCTTTGTGGTATATCCTTCAGTAATTACAGGTCTGAAACATTATCAGGAACTTTTTAACGATGTGGATATTTAATGTAATCAAACAATATAAATTACTGACTAAAACCACTTAGTGCAGCCACAGCAACGTGCTTTCACCAATTGCTTATAGGTACTGGAACTGTCATAGCTAAGCAGTTACTGCTAGAAATATGTTAGAAAGTGGTGCCCATTGTTCTTGATAGAACAGTCTTCGGCTTTCTTATCATTGATGCCTACACTTAAACTTGATATCCTTAAGTAGATGCCTTGGAGATTTTGAAATGAACTTCACGGAGTGAAACCTTATTTGGCAATTGACAGAAGTTACTCACATTTGTCTACAGGCTATTTCAGCTCCTTCCCAGGTTGCATTTCTCTCAGGATCCATGATATAACAATGTTTCTTGTGTTGAGTCCAGCCTGAAGGGCATTCAATGTGCTGGTTTTCCTGTAAGTATACAAAACTGTAATCACTGATTATTTGTTTCAAATATGTTGAAGTTTGAAAATAAAATAAAACTCCTGGATTCAAAGTTAGAGCAAAACTTAACTGCATAGCAAAACTATATTTCTTAATGTTAATAAAAAATGTAAGCATTAAGTTTATGCAGTGCAGGAAATGAATATTACTCCAGGTTTAATTCTTTCTTCCTTCCATTCCAAGTTAGTAGATCGCAACTGGGACACTGGACTGTGAAACAGTAATTAGATACAGGGCCCCTAGGCTTCAAGGGAAAAAAAGTGATCAGGTTCCCATCCTAGTCATGATCTAATGTCCTTCCTGGAAACTATATGGACATTAAAGGCTCAGTAAATATGCACTCTGTGGCTGCCAATGCTCGCTGTCTCAGCCTCACATGTGGAGAATAATCACATCTGGGAGGTACTGAGGACTGGTAGTGCTGATAGTTATGTATTTTGAGCCTTCATGGAGGGATATAGAGGATAACGGGAAGAAAAATATCAACTTTCTCTTAATATCAACTCAAAAACATGGGGCAGACTGAGAGTGTGGCAGGTGGGGTTTCCACAATCTTCCAGCCTCAGCCCTGATTAAGGCTGGGCCTGGAGGCCTTCTCATCCTGCACCTAAACGGGGTAGTCCTCATGAGAAATACAGCAAAGTTGGTCTCCTGAGGAAGTTCCTCCTTTGAAAACATTCAGAGCCTGATCAAGGGCATAGCATTGTGGAAGGGTGGGGTACCTTGCTGAGTCACCCCATTCCACCCAACCTATGACCCCCACGCTCATTCACCTATGTATGGCCTGGGTTGCTCGGCAATCCTAGGTCTCTCCTGAGATGCATTGCTGTTACCTGCCTTTGGCTGGCACTGCCTGCAATGAACATCTGCCAGCCTCTGGTCAGCAGTTCTCAGGTGGTGGGATTTCTAATCCTGGTATCTCCGATCCCAGGCAAAGTCCACATCTGGCCACATAATTGCCTGAGAGACATTTAACATCGGTGGACAGGATGGAATGTGGGGCTCTTGCCAACCCTCCAACCAAAAGACAAGACCCCCACGTCCTGCATGAAACACCACCTGTTGCTTTTACATATTTACTGGCATAAAAAGAGTAACTACTTCTGAAACCTTGTCATCACAAAGGTACAGATAAAGGAGCCTACTGGACTCACACTGCTCCTCTTTCCAGAGAAACTGATGTTTCTCCTAATAGAGCATCAAATTGCCTGTTCATTTATGAACACAGAACATAGAACATAACAGTGCAGTACAGGCCCTTCGGCCCTCGATGTTGCGCCGACCAGTGGAACCAATCTAATGCCCCTCTAACCTAAACTATTCCAATGTTATCCATATGCCTATCCACTGACCATTTGAACGCCCTTAAAGTTGGCGAGTCCACAACTGCTGCAGGCAGGGCATTCCATAACCTTACTACTCTCTGAGTAAAGAACCTATCTCTGACATCCATCCTATAATTACCACCCCTTAATTTAAAGCTATGTCCCCTTGTGTTAGCCATCACCATCCGAGGTAAAAGGCTCTCACTGTCCACCCTATCCAATCCTTTGATCATCTTGTATGCCTCAATCAGGTCACCTCGTAACCTTCTTCTCTCCAATGAAAATAACCTCAAGTCCCTCAGCCGTTCCTCACAAGACCTTCCCACCATACCAGGCAACATCCTGGTAAACCTCGTCTGCACCCTTTCCAATGCCTCCACATCTTTCTTATAATGCAGCGACCAGAACTGTACGCAATACTCCAAGTGCGACCGCACCAGAGTTTTGTACAGTTGTAACATGACCTCACAGCTCCGAAATTCAATCCCTCTACCAATAACAGCTAACACACCATACGCCTTCTTAACAACCTTATCAATCTGGGTGTCAACTTTCAGGGAGCTATGCACATGGACCCCGAGATCTCTCTGCTCGTCAACACTACTAAGAGTCCTTCCATTAGCCCTATATTCTGTACTCCTGTTATTCTTACGAAAGTGAATCACCTCACACTTTTCCGTATTAAACTCCATCTGCCACCTCTTGGCCCAACTCTGCAGCTTATCTATGTCCCTCTGCAAACTGTAACATCCATCCTCATTGTCTACAACTCCTCCAACTTTGGTGTCGTCAGCAAATTTACTAATCTATCCTTCTACACCCTCATCTAGGCCATTTATAAAAATGACAAACAGCAGTGGCCCCAAAACAGATCCTTGAGGTACACCACTTGTAACTGAACTCCAGGTTGAATATTTCCCATCAACCACCACCCTCTGTCTTCTATCAGCTAGCCAATTCCTGATCCAAACTGCTAAATCACCCTCAATCCCATGCATCTGCATTTTCTGCAATAGCCAACCATGGGGAACCTTATCAAACGCTTCGCTAAAATTCATATACACCACATCAACTGCCTTATCCACCTCTTTGGTCACCTTTTCAAAAAACTTGATAAGGTTTGTGAGGCATGACCTACCCTTCACAAAACCATGTTGACTAACCCTAATCAACTTATTTCCCTCTAGATGATTATAAATCCTATCCCTTATAATTCTTTCCAAAACTTTGCCCACAACAGAAGTAAGGCTCACTGGTCTATAATTCCCAGGATGATCTCTACTCCCCTTCTTGAACAAGGGGACAACATTTGCTATCCTCCAGTCTTCCAGCACTATACCTGAAACCAACGATGACATGAAGATCAAAGCCAAAGGCTCTGCAATCTCCTCCCTAGCCTCCCAGAGAATCCTAGGGTAAATCCCATCCGGCCCAGGTGACTTATCTATTTTCACACTCTTAAAAATTGCCAACACCTCCTCCTTATGTACCTCAATCCCGTCTAGTCTACTACCTGGTATTGCAGTATTCTCCTCGACTACACTGACTTTTTCCTGCGTAAATACTGACAAAAAATACTCATTCAGTGCCTCTCCTATCTCTTCAGGCTCCACGCACAACTTCCCACTGCTGTCTCTGACTGGCCCTAATCTTGCCCTAACCAATCTTTTATTCTTGACATACCTGTAGAAAGCTTTAGGATTTTCCTTGATCCTATCCACCAAAGTCTTCTCATGTCCTCTTCTAGCTCTTCTTAACTCTCTCTTTAGCTCCTTCCTGGCTAATTTATAACTCTCCAGTGCCCTAACTGAGCCTTCATGTCTCATCTTTACATAAACCTCCTTCTTCCTCTTCACCAGAGATTCAACTTCCTTAGTACACCACGGTTCCCTCGCGCGACCACTTCCTCCCTGCCTGAAAGGCAGAATAATCCAATTGGTATGATTCTAAGGAGGTGCAAGGTTAGCGGGACCTGGTAGCACATTGGTTAGCACAGGTGACATTGTGGCACAGTGGTTAGCACTGCTTCTTCACAGCTCCAGGGACCCAGGTTTGATTCCAGCCTTGGGTGACTTGCACATTCACCCTATGTCTGCGTGCATGCGTGCTCCGCTTTCCTCCCACAGTCAAAAGGTGTGCAGTTTAGGTGCAATGTCCCTTAGTGTTCCCAAGATGTGTAGGTTAGATGGATTAGCCATGAAGATGTGTGGGGTAAAGGGGAGAGGGATAAGGTAAGGTACTCTGTCAGAGAGTCAGTGCAGACTCAATGGGCCAAATGGCCTCTTCTGCACTGTCGGAATTCTATGATTTGATGATGTTCATAAATGTTTTAAGATGACAAAGCAAGTAGATAGGGTAATTAGGAAAGAGTGTGGCACCTGGATGGATGTCACAGACAAAGCCAGCAGCCATGGAGTTGTTGAAGGATATGGTTGGTAAAAGGATGAGTGGCTTCTCACAGTGTTCTGGGTGACTTTCACAGAAGGACTTTTATGGAAAGGCTGAGGGTGTGGTGTGTGTCATATCCAAGTGCATCAGACATCATAAAGCAGATATGCCAATTTTATTCTGAGGGACAGGGAGATTTCTGAAGTACAAAATACATCAGTTAGCAAGGATTATTGATAAGTATTGTCTGCCAATGAACATGTTGGATATACAACTAAAAGCATGATTTTTCCATAGATAATTAATTGCAATGTTTTTTTGTCTTTGCAGAGGAAAGGACACATAATAATGGGAGGTAATACACGGACAGGATGGGACCTGGAGCTGAAACCTAACCATTTTTCCTTCACTGGAGGAAGAGATGCTTGAGCTAACAGCAAAGCAATGGAGTCAAACTATTGGCCATATGACAAAGATGGTCTGGTAAAATGGTCTGCACATTAATGGGCAAATCTTCACATTAATAGAGACCCACAGCTCTCGGCCATCTGATGCCTCCTGCACACCAGCTTCTGCAGCTGTCTGGCGTGGTTTACCCTCTTCATGATCTGACTCCTCCTCATACTTGTCCTTGTCAAAAGATGCAGTTCACTCTATTATATCGTCCTCTGCCATGTAGTTGGCCATGACCATCAATGGGACATAAAGACATGAATATTGCAGTCTGGATGTCTGAATGTCAATTTGAGCAGACTAATGATTAGTTCAGTGGTGGCCCTGGTGGAAGTGTGTCTCTCACTGTAAGATCTCTCAGACTCTGTTCATGGATTTCTGACTGAGGTCACAAACTATCTCTTGCATGATATCCTTTGTCTCCCAGAAGCCAGCTTTCCAAAGGTTCCAGTGCACACATCTCTGGGAATGCCTAAGTACTTACGAATCATGACAGCTCCCAGGATACCAGACACATGGTCACAGGCAAAATTGCACATTTATCTAATGGAAAGCTTCTCTGATTGCAAAAGCCCCTGGCTGCCCCAAAGTTGCTTTGATTGTCACAGGTGTAAAATAGTAGCAAAAACTCCATCTGGTTGACTGGTGTTGTCTGCACTGAATAATATTAATTCACGTGCTTGAATATTGCACTAGTGAAAACCTTGATGTAATGATGGCCACTGCTGCATAATCCACGGTCTCTTGGAAGGACTCAAAGGTGAAAAAGTTCAAGGCCAATGTAACTTTCAATTTAGTAGGCCTAGGGTAGCCACCAACACAATTTGAGTCAATCTAGTCAGCCAGCACATTACTCTGTGATTGACAGTCTCCCTGAGGAAATGTGGCCTTTTAAGACACTGACACTCTGACATCTGGAGGTAGGTCATCTTCACCCTGTACACTGTGTTGGCAGGATACAGTCATCATGGAACTATAGATTCCCTGCAGTGCAGAAGGAGGCCATTCATCAATCCTGCACCAACAACAATCCCACCCAGACCCTAGCCCTGTAATTCCATGTATTTACCCTGCTAACCCCCCCTGACACTAAGGGGTAATTTAGCACAGCCAATCAACCTAGCCTCCACATTTTTGAACAGTGGGTGGAAACCGGAGCAAATGGAGGAAACCTATGCAGACACAGGGAGAACATCACATGGACAGTTACCCAAGGCCGGCATTGAACCAGTTCCCTGGCACTGTGAGGCAGCAGTGCTAACCACTGTGTCACTGTGCCTCTCTCTGCCTGCTGTTGATGTGTCTTCTCACCACCCATTTGCATAGCAGCAGGTTCCTCACCTTGCTGGACTACAGGGCACACCTGTCATTGGCCAGCTGCCCTCCCCCTTCTCCTCCTCACTGGAAGAGCAGTCTCCTCCAGAGTGGACAATGCCCAGGGTGGACAGTAATCTCTGGGTCCAATACTGGAATCTAAAAACTTCAGCTTAGCCTGAAGAAGTCGGCTTTCTTCCCTGACAATATCTCCTACTTCAGGCTGAATATCAATTATTAAATTAATTTAAAAGAACTGAGAAACTCTCCCATCTTCACCAGCACAGTCTACTGCTAGAAGTGGCCTTAGTCCCACTTGCAGTCTTTCAACCTGAAAAATGGAATAGACAATGCCAAGTAACAGTCTATTGGGTTGCTAATAAGCTTAATTAGTTTATGATGATGGGCAGGCTGCCAGTTTTGACACCTACCTATCTTCTGTACTATTGGAGACCAGCGTGATGACATTGGATTGCCAACTCAGCATCACCATGCCAGGTTTGATGTAAGTGCAGGGTTGGAATGTTCACCTCCATCAATATTTATGCTCTGCTGGATGGCTTCTTGGAGCTTGATATGTTCCTCTCTCACCTCCTACCACGCCCCCACCCCCAAAAGATACACACATACACATGCATATGCACACACAGACTCACGCACATACTGTAGTTGGAGCCATGGCTGGGTCGTGCCCATCGGGCAATGCCCACCTGGTAGGGCCCACTTGGAACCCCAGCAGTGGCCATCCGACACCCAGGCAATGCCAGTTGGGTGGCCAGGCAGCATCAGTTGGCCACTGCCAGTGTGTGGGTATGCCGGCGTTGGACTGGCGTAAACACAGTAAAAAATCTGACAACACCAGGTTTTAGTCCAACCTATTTATTTGATAATATACTCACAAGCTTTCGAGGGACACCCTCTTCGTCAGGTGAATGGAGAGTTCTGGCCTCAGACAGAGCATATAAAGCACAGACAGTTTAGAGATTACTGATTAGAATGCAAATCTTTACACCTAACCTGCTGTTCAAGACCTGAAGTGGCTGATAATGTGAGTGGAAGGAGCACTGATCACAGTTTAAAGAGATGTGTATTGTCTCCAGACAGTACAGTAAGTGAGGTTTTGCAAACCCAGGCAAGTCACGGGGGTTACAGATAGTGCGACATGAACCCAAGATCCCTGTTGAGACCGTCCTCATGTGATTTCATAAGGTCACGGGCATTCAGCCTCTGACCTTCGGGTAAGCATTCTCCAAGGCGGCCTTCATGACACACGACAGCGCAGAGTCGCTGAACAGAGACTGATAGCCAAGTTCCGCACACATGAGGACGGTCTCAACAGGGATCTTGGGTTCATGTCGCACTATCTGTAACCCCCGTGACTTGCCTGGGTTTGCAAAACCTCACTTACTGTACTGTCTGGAGACAATACACATCTCTTTAAACTGTGATCAGTGCTCCTTCCACTCACATTATCAGCCACTTCAGGTCTTGAACAGCAGGTTAGGTGTAAAGATTTGCATTCTAATCAGTAATCTCTAAACTGTCTGTGCTTTATATGCTCTGTCTGAGGCCAGAACTCTCCATTCACCTGACGAAGAGGGTGTCCCTCGAAAGCTTGTGAGTATATTATCAAATAAATAGGTTGGACTAAAACCTGGTGTTGTCAGATTTTTTACTGCCAGTGTGACAGGGCAGTGCCAGGACAGTGGAGTCTGAGCGGGACTGTGACTCATTGGGAGAGCCCCGATGCTCATGAGCATGCCTCCAATGAGGTAGTGGGGTCCGAATGTCTGCAGGGTGATGGAGGTAGTGTTGCAGTTCACTGTAAGTTCAGGACAGCATGGTGGTACAATGGTGAGCACTGCTGCCTCACAGTGTCAGGGGCCCCGGTTCGTTTCCTGACTTGGGTGAGTATCTCTTAAGAGTCTGCACATTCTCCTTACGTCTGCATGGATTTCCTCCAGGCGCTCTGTTTCCTCCCACAGTCCAAAAGACATGCTGGTTAGGTGCATTGGCCATGCTGAATTCTCTCTGTGTTCCCAAACAGATGCCAGAATGTGGCGACTAGGGGAGTTTCACAGTAACTTCATTGTAGTGTTAATGTAAGCCTACTTATGACTAATAAGTAAACTTTGTGAAATGGCACCCAAGCACTCTGAAGTTGGGCTCACCAACGTATTTAGTCCCTGCCCCCCTCAGTATCAACACAGAAATCTCACCTGTCCAAAATGTAACTGTGTAGGATCGTTGTGGTGGGCATGCACCTTAGAGACTGCTGTGGATCACTCCATTAATCTCACCATCATGACAATTTTTGCAGAATGCCACCCATTGTGTTTGAGTATTTCCCCAGTTTCAGCTAGATTTCCTGGACTGATATTCCTGGGCGGCATGGTGGCACAGTGGTTAGCACTGCTGCCTCACAGCGCCAGGGACCCAGGTTCAATTCCAGACTTGGGTGACCGTGTGGAGTTTGCGCATTCTCCCCCGTGTCTGCATCAGTTTCCTTCGGATGCTCCAGTTTCCTTCCATTGTCCAAAGATGTGCAACTTAGGTGGATTGATCACGGTAAATTGCCCCTTAGTGTCAGGGGATCAGCAGGTTAAATATGTTGGATTATGTGGATAGGGTCTGGGTGGGATTGTTGTTGGTACAGACTCGATGGGCTGAATGGCCTCCTTCTGCACTGTAGTAATCTGTGATTCTATGATATCTTGAAAGGAGATATGTGCACCCAGGGCATCTAAGAAATGGACACCTAAGGTGACCTGGCCTATCCTTCTTGACTGCTACGATCCCCAGCCCTGTGACCCCATTGGCTGAAAGCCAGAGAATATTCCAAAGAGGAATAAAAGCGAACATCTGGAGCCGACCCACAGTGAAGACTCGACTAGTCTGGTGTGACCTGTGACTCATGATGATGGAAGAGAATATGCGATCCACCTTTGTATCAAGAAAACTCTGAATTAATCCATCATGGGGGCCCGTCATGTCCTCATGTCAAACAGTGGCCTTTCCATGTCCATTGACCCACTATACTGAGTTCTTTGCTCGGAGAGTAGTAAAACCATGGAATGCCCTGCCCGCAACAGTAGTGGATTCGCTAACATTAAGGGCATTTAAATGGACATTGGATAAACAACGGATGATGTTGGAATAGTGCAGGCTAGATGGGCTTCAGATTGGTTTCACAGGTCGGCGCAACATCGAGGGCCGAAAGGCCTGCACTGCGCTGTAATGTTCTATGTTCTATATGGTGACACTGGATGTGCAAACAAAAAAGCTTTAATAAGTCTCCCCTTCATTCGTAAACTTTCATTATGTTAAAGAAAAGTTATTTTATAGGGCAATAGAAGTATCATCCAGGCCTTTTTAAGTTTCTGCAGCTGAAGCTGCAAGCAGTTGAAACCTCTGTACCTTCTGCATTGATATCACAAATCAGAGAGCTGGAGTTCTCAATCAAGCTATGTTTCCTCTGGGACCTAAGTGTTCTAGTATCCTAATGGATTTCCAAACCCTTGACCAAGAATAGAGAAAAAGACTTTGTTGAGAGTTTAGAAATCCATATAGCTTGTCATGGGGAACATGAGGGACCATTGAATATGGGTGGGAGCCATGTGAAATGTGTGGGAGGTGAGGAGGGTGTGAAAGGGAGGGCCATTCCGTTTTTATTTTCACTGAAACCAATTCTCACAGTGCCAAGGGAAGTCTTTTAAATAAAAGCAAATTACTGCAGATGCTGGAATCTGAACCCAAAAGAGAAAATGCTGGAAAATTTCAGCAGGCCTGGCAGCATCTGTAAGGAGAGAAAAGAGCTGACATTTCGAGTCCAGATGATCCTTTGTCAAAGCTAAAAGGCATAGAAAGTGGGAGATATTTTTACTGTGGGGTGATGGACTGAGTCATAGCCACAGAAATCAGGGTGAAGTGCTGCTAATGGCAGTCTATAGAGAGAATAAAGGGTGTGAATGGCAGAGAAACTGAAATCAGAGGGTAAGCTGTGACAGATGAAGATGTGGGCAGGGGGGTGGGGGGGGGGTCTTTTAAATAGCCTACCTCAGCACCTAGCAGCCCTTATGGCTGCCTCTCACCATTTCCTGACATTGGCTGGCGCAAAAGCAGTTCTCGGGGCTCCCCGCTCTGAAAATCCCATTCTTTTCCTGATTCCTGGTACCTTCAAGTCTAAAATTCCAGGCTATTATCTTGAACCATTATGTCCTATGAAGCAAATGGTTGATAGTCAATAGAATATGGACCAGATATGGTTGATGTGACCACCTGATATACAAATCACATTGCAAAACCTCGTCTGGCTGTGACTGCAGAAAACCTGACCAAACCATGTTGCATATAGTTACATCTTGTTCCTAACTTGGGTTTGAAGGCGACATTTGTTCAGCAGCAAAGCATTACATTGGTTAAGAAATTTCACATTAAAACTGTGAAGACAGCTTCTGCTCCTAAAGCCATACGAAAGAAGGAGGAGATGACATTGCAAGTTTAATTCAGGTATTTGACTTCACTCAAACTATACACCCTGATAATGAGTAGGCCTGTCGCCCTGGCACATCTTCCAGCATCAATCCAGCAGAAACTCCTGCTGCTGGCCTTGGTGAACTATCAGGGCTGAGGGGAAATTCTTTGCATTCTGTGGGGCTGATGAGGACCTTTGTCATCAGGAAGAACATCTCAAGGCCTGTCCTAATCAAAAGGATTGGGATTCTAGCACAACTTCCTGATTCTAAGGGTGGGATCCCAATAACTCACAATCCCCCATTCCCCCAAAAAACAGAAGGTTGAAGCACTGCAAAAGTATTGACAACGTGAAAAAATGTTAGCTGCTTTGCTATGGCTGCCTGGTAAACCTGGTCTCACCACTGAATAGCTGGCAATGTCTCACAAGCTGGAAGGCCTGGGAACTTCTTATGATCGGAGTTGCCAGGCAGGATTTTTTAGCTGTGCTCACCCCAAAACTGGAAATTCTTGTCAAAAGTCAAAGGCCCTTTGCGTGGTCCACTCCCTGCCTGCTTCAATTGCCTTGAAGGGCAGGACGGAAAAGTTCCACCCCCTTTGGTATAGCACTGTGCTTCTTACAGGTGGGCAGAGACTCTGTTCCCTCCAAAGTCCCGCTGAATCTCCCATTTAACAACAGCATATCTGGCACCAAGACTACTGAAGAGTGCAAAAAAAAGGACTGGCAAATATTTTTTCTCCTTCATGCCGTGAGTAACAAATACCAAAAGTCCTGCTTTAATGACCGAAGAAAATAGTATTAAGAATCACTCTGGGAAAAGATGTGAATCCCTCCTGTGGCTACAGTGAGTTGTACAGAGTGAAAAAATCTACCTGGTCTTTGTTGCTGAATGATTGAGTATTTTCAGCTACAGATGGAAAGTCTCTTTGGAGCAGGTCCTGTCCCTGAATTGGACGGAATGGGAACTCGGGGGAGACAGGAACCTTTTTCTCTTCTATTCGTATTGGCACCATCCCATGGTACTGTAAAAGAGTAAAGAATCATGATAAACTTCCCCAACATCAATTGTCTCTATTCTTTTGCCATTATTCACCTTTCCTCCCTCTAATGTAACTCTTTAAATGTTAAGCTCTTCTCAAAAAAATTGCTGAGGAATAAATATTCGTATTTTCAGAAAAACTTACTGTCCACACAATCTCCCCATTCGTTCTCTGAATTGAAGATGGAGGAACCTACAAATAATTGCATGTTAAATTAGTCACAGCTTTATAATCACCAGGATGAATGATGTAAAACAGATACTAATGTCAAATTAGTATCATTTTGCCCATTTAATTCCATATTTTTACAACAATTCAGAGATTACAGTATCTAAATACACATTTCAAATAAAAGAAAATCAATGTGAAGAGCAATCAAACAATTCTTTCAATATGAATTCTCCATTCTTCCATACCACTCTGCCGCTTCCAATAGCCTGAAGCTGTGCTCTGGGTGTTACTGGAGAAACACCATCTCTGATCAATGTTCCATGGTAGTCCAAATAATGGTCAGTCTGAGGGACATCACCCCTGGGAGGGGAAGTATGGCGATCCTGGGACAGCCCGGGCTCTGTCAATAATCTTTCTTCCTCATTGAATATTCCTTCTCTTTCATCAATGGGCAATTTGACAGATGTCTTTGGAAGTTCGCTTACACCACTGTCCACCTGACTGTTAAAATCCTCTTCATTGCTTCCCAAGTCCACTCCATCACATCTGCCTGCAGAGACACAATTTAATAAATTTGCCCATGCAGACCAGACTTTGTGGAACAGATTTTTCTCTTATCGCACATGAGACAATTGGACTGCCAGGTCATGCAATTACAGGATGGTCGAGTGGGAGGAACTGCGGAACCTTGCTGACTGTCTACCAATTTAAATTAATAAACTGAAAGTTGGATGAACTTAAACTTTTCCCAAACCGTGTTTTCACTTTGTTGCTGCACCTGAATGATCCAATAGTCCCTGGAGCTGAAACAAGAAACTTTGCCCTGAGATGTTAATAGGCTTCCTCAAAATTTCATGGAGGGCTCCTCTCCTCTGCCTAGAAACCAGTTTTCAAACAATGAAAGTCATTGAGTAAAACAAGTAAATCTGGATTAATACAAGGTGAGAAGAATTCCCTTTAAAAGAAAAAGCCATTTGGCTTAAAAGTTCATCAAAGTTTTAACTCCAAAGTAGAAGTGTTAAAAAATAGACTTTGTTTTATGAGAACGAAATGAGAAATCAATAAATAAATAAACAAAGAGCTGGTGGTATGTTTCATAGAATCACAAAATCCTACAATGCAGAAGGAAGCCATTCAGCCCATCAAGACTGTACTGACCACAATCCCATCCAGGCCTTTCCCCATAACCCCATGCAAATACCCTAACTAGTTCTCCTGACACTAAGGGACAATTTAGCTTGGCCAATCAACCTAACCCACACCTCTTTGGACTGTGGGAGGAAACCGGAGCACCCAGAGGAAACCCACACAGACACAGGCAGAATGTGCAAACTCCACATATGGCATAGGTGAACAAATCATACCTCATTTCATTATTACTTAATGTAATACATCTCCTTTAATCCTGTTGTCAGCTATTATAACTAAAATCAATGGGAGGGTTGTTTGCTTACCTGACAAGCAGCGAATGGGTTAATCAGAAAGTTGTGCAGCAACAGTAATTCAGGATTTCTCCACATGCTATGGGTTCCCGACCTAGAAGCCACCAATCTTCCATTCGGATGGGGAGAAAGTTGGTGAAGGCTCGGTAACAGCTGATAAGTTTGCAATGGGGACCAGGGAGAGTGCAGGGAGTTATCCAACTTGGGATGTGGTGGAATAGGTGATTCAATCAGACTCGGTCGGGAGTTTGGTCAAGAATGGTGGGGAGAGGAAACAATCAGGCGTAGAGGGTGTTCACCTCAGCAGGGGGTCGAAGGAGGATGGGGCAGAGGAGCTTCATTTGGGGGGGGGGGGCAGTTGCATGGGGTTTGATTCGGAGAATGGAGTAGATAAAGGGGCAGGAGATGGTGAATTGGGGCAGGGTGGGGCACAGGAGTATGAATTTTACGAGGTGGACTGCCAGTACCAGTGGGGAGGAGATCGGAAACCTGAGCGTGAGGAATCAGAGGCCTTATAGCTGAACAGTTGGGGTAATAGCAATCCTAAAGAGTAAGGGGGTGGAGATTGGAGAGCTTGAGGGGTGCAAGGACATAGATCAGGGTCAGGCAGTCATGGGATGGATTGTTGGATGCGTCCAGGGAGAAACTGGGAAACTCAGGATATCGGATGTCTTGGGCGGGTTGTGGGGGGTGCATTGCAGAAGTCAGGAAGAAAAGGATGGAAATTCAGAGGCAGGAATTAGATTTTGAAAAAGAGAGAAGGTGGTCAAAATATTGTTTGTTGCAGAGTTTGCTATATAAATGCAAATTGATGCAGCTTTATATAAATGTAACTTGTTTTTAGTGCATTAGTTGTGACATTTAAAACTTGTACCTCCACGCAAATCTATAATTTCCACCAAAGAGTTGTCCTTCAGTCCAATGATGGCATTGATTGGTGTCTTTAGCTCTACTTTCAACTTTTCATTGTTCTCTTCAAGTCCATCATTTTTAATGAAAATGTTCCAAACCTTCAGAGATACACCTGCATTCAAAGATGAAGCTTTAATCACGAGACAACTTTACACAATAGATTTTGCATTCTTCAACAAATTCCATGTTTACACATTGCTTACATGACAGAGTACCAGAGTTCTCCAAAAACAACTCTAAGTGCCGAATTTGTGTGAAATCTGGAGTAAATCACACTGGTTTTTTAAAGCGGGTTTTCCAAAATGAATCTCCCGCACTTTGTCCAATGCAGAGGCCTCGTGTGATTATCATTAAAAACCAGGGTGGGGAGCTATTGTCGTTGAAGAAATTGAAATCGGCATGATGAGCAGGACCCCATGCATGCACACATCTCTGGAAGATCACTAAAAAATCCTCCCAGTATTGAGATAGCTGGCCTCAACTCCCCCCCACAGACTGTTGGCCACTCACCCACCCACCCATCCCATCCCCCACAAACTTCGCTGACCTCTCATCTCCCCACCCCCTATTGCCCCTCACAACTTCCCACAGACATTGCTGGCCTCTCACCCCTCCCCACCTCCCTGTCCCCTACCGATGTTGCTGGCCTCCCCATCCCCCAATAATCCAGACATTGCTGGCCTCCCCATCCCCCAGTGACCCGGACATCATTGTCCTCACCCCTCCCTCCCACTTCACACATACTGGCCTCACTGCTGCCTTGGACACAAATAACACTGTGTTGCCATGCACACCCTCTACCTGTGAGCATTCCCCTTTGTTGAATGAGAACCTTGAGCATTGCAACCCCCTGGACACATTACCTTGTTGAATGAGGGACATGGGTAAGAATTAAAATGACAAAATTTACACCCCCTCCACTCCCCCAGTGATGGGTTCTGAGGCAGGATGGGGGGAGTGTTTAATTAAAAGGTCAGCGTTTCCCCAGGAGCCTGCTCCCCTCTCCAAACCCAGACACAATTTTAGGATGCGGTGGGAAGGTCCTCAGGCAGGAAATCTGCCCTTTCACCTATTAAAGTCCTATAAGGTCCACTTAAAGGCTTTCCCCTTTTAGGCTGGCTGACGTGGGTATGCTGGAAAACTGAGAAAAAAAGCTTCTCTGCATCCTGGATGGAGAGATGGGTTTAGGGGGGACACTTCAATTTGAAATCCTTCAGATTTCGGTTAGCCTCCTGAGGGATCCTATGTATGTTTAGCCCTGTTTTCTTCAGTCTATGCAAAGACTTCATTTTAAGATACTTTTGCCTTTGTAACTAACGCTGCTAAGCTTAAAAAATTGACTGCTAACTTGACTACATTTTAAAACTCAGAAGGCATGCTGGGTTGGCTGAAAATTGACCGCATCACTGAAGATTACACAATTCAGGCAAACAACAGCAGCTGGAAGAATTGTCTTTTTTCCAGACAGAGACAGACTGCAAGAAAAATTTCCAAACACGAGATAAGGATTGAAATATTGTTTGGAACTGTATGTTCAGTCTTCATTTGTTTTCAAGATCCCGTTCAGGCTCAGTTCAGGGTGTATAGTACAGGGCTTGGCTTGTTTCAAAGCCAAAGTGTGCTTTTTCTTTTCGCTTCTGTCATGTTAAATTCTGTTCAATAAAAGAAATTCATTTTAAAACCCCATACCAGTGCACTCCCTTCTCCTGTTCAAAGGAACAAATGGACCCAACGCCTCCCCTCTGGAAGTTTGAAGCTTCTGGTCTCCCTCCCTTTCTGGCCTACCCTCCAATGCTGCAATTGTGGCCTCCCTCGCTGATCCCCCCAGGATGTCCCCTACTCTCCTGTTCTGATGATTTACCTCTCCAGCAATCCCAGGACGTGACTTTCTTGCAGAGTGCTGCAGTACCTTTTAGAAACATAGAAGCATTGAAAATTGGAGCAGATGACCAATTGGCCCTTCGAAATGGCAATGATTAATTCTGATCATGGCCGATCTTCCAAGTCAATAGTCTGATCCCACTTTCCGCCATATCCTTTGATCCCCTTTGCATCAAGTGCTACCTTTAACTGCTACTTGAAAACATACAATGTTCTGGCCATTGCAGCAGTGTGCCTGGTCGGATTACAGAGCTGTCTGCCAATCTAACTGGCGGACAGCTCGCATGGATAGGAATTCCTTCCAACGACAAACGGAAGTCCGACACACTGCCAATCAATGCTCAAGTGAGCGTTAAATGGCAACGGACTTCCGAGAGTGGGTTACACGCCAACTCTCAGGATGGCGAGTGCTGATTGCTCACCATCCTTAAAATTCTATCTGAAGGTGTGAGCATTTGAAGGCTAAGATGCTTTTTAGAATGGCTGAATAGTCTGCTCTGCTTGTTGTCACCTCATTTCTTCTTTTCTAATTCCAAAGTTCTCATATTTTGACTACTTACATTGTATTTTGTGAGAAAGCAGCACTTTTTGATGTGCGAGTGCACCAATTTGGACTTTAGCCTGTATTGTTCAAACTCAATTTTGTTCATTTATAATATTTATGTAATGTTATAGTTAGCCTCTTATTATAAAATTAAAATCAATCACATTTGGAATGTTAATTTGTAAACAAAGAAGGGATGGTTATCAGCAATCTTAAGCATTTCACACCATTAGGTGTCATCTTTGTCCAGATGGCTAGCCAGAAGCTTCCTTAATGCAGACAATTTGGTGATTCCTGCTCCCACTTTCAGGAAAAGGGCCTTTCAGAGTAGCACCTTTAATTGATGGTTAACATGCCAACCCAGTCCCTCAATATTACACCACGAACAGTTTGCTTTATCTTTTCCTATCAGGGATACCTGATGGGCACGTGAACAGATGCAGCTTGTAACAAAAGTTGGGGACCAGTTAGCTTTGGAACATTTGGATGAAATTGGGGTCATGCACAGCTTATTAGTAGCGTTATTTGTTATTTTACATGAAACACAAGAAATTGACTGCATTCATTCTGTTTATTCCTGTTCTTTTAGGTCAGTGGTCCGCAAACTTCTCAGTATGAGGGCCACAGCATATATTTTACACATTTTCGCGGGCCAAAAATAAATGAATTTTTATAAATGAAGTTTTATAAATGAATGAATAAAATTTGTTGCTGCGGGCCGTAGTTTGGAGACCCCTGTTTTAGGTCAAATGAATCAGCTTGTTGGTTTGCATTTATGGCTCATCTGGACTGAATGCTTTTCAGTCCAACTTTAGCAAAGAAGGGATGTGCCTGGTATGTGTGATATTTCATTAATTAATTTGCAGAACAAATGTCCCTAGGCGCACTAGCCTCAAAATGTAGGGGCGACTGTCCCCCCAGAAAATACTAAGTGCCCAACCAGCAGGAAAGCAAGAGATTTTCCCATTCGTTTTTTTGGGAGCATTTGATCAGGTGAATTTCCGGCACTCTGTGATTCACAGAGTCTGTTGGGAAATTCACGCTGGCGGGGGAGGGGTGGGAGGCCTATTCTCACCCGGGAGGCTGGCATCAGCGTGCTGGGTGTCCCCCATCGCTAGCCTCCTGATCGCCAGCCTCCCAACGGCTTCCCCGAATCCTCCCCATCCCAACGATTGCTGTTCCCCCCAATCTTGAGCCCCCCGATCCCCTCAGCCACATCACCAGCCTCCCCAAACCCCAACCCGATTGCTGACACTTCTCTACTGATAGCCAGCCCAACAAACCCCTCCCTATGGCCAGTTCCTATCATGCCCCTCCCCATGGCCAGCTCTGGACGCTCCCTCCCTATGGCCAACCCTGATTGCCCCTCTCTCCCTCCCCCCACCAATTGCTGTGCAGAGTGCGCTGTGGTTCCCTCATCCCACACCAGTAACCCCCACTCCCACACTCAGAAAGCCCTGCCTCCCTCAGGCCCAGTACTAGGGGGGCAGAGCCAGGATGCCCACTAGGAAGTGCTAGGGTGCTAGGCTGGCACTGCCCAAGTGGCAACCCCTATCCCTGACCTTCCAGTGGACTCCAATGCCTCTGCCCCCACCAGTGAGGCCATCACACCTGGTTGACTGAGAACAGCTTTAATTCCCGCTGGTGGGAACCTTCCCTGGTGGGGTGGAACACATTAGTGAGCCCGGGATGGTATAATGACATTCAAATGAAGATTTGAATACAGTAATCAACCTCGCACTATTTCCTGGCACAAGGCTGATTCTGCCATAAAAAAATGGCCCGGGTGAGTTGTGACCGCCTGGTTACTGGTCATAACTCTCACTACAGCCTTCCCGCTTACATTTCCCAGCTTGCTTCGCTACTCAAACAGCGCAGTGGGCCAGGAAATTTGTGCGCTTGTCCAATTTTCAGGTGAGAAATTGACACTGGATGAATCATTACGACATATGCCACATGTACCTCCACTCTGTAACAGGAGACTACTGTACTCCAAATGGATCAGCTGCCTGGGGTCACCCAGAATGCACACTTGAAACAAACAGCAGTCCTGTCTTTGGAACCTTTTATTCCCATGGTAACAAATAATACTGTACTCATATTTCAACAGTGCCCGATCTTATTAACGTAACTTACCAGGATCAAACTGAATTAAACTTGCTGAGCTATGAGTGAAGTCTCTACCAATTGTAGCTGATAACCCTTGAACCTGCAGGAGACAAACATTGTGTTGTTATTCAGTGCACTATGTGATACATAATTCACTTCTGTCTTGATGCACTCTGTCATTTCAGAAAACGTAATTACTTTTTTGGAGACAAAGGACAATGAAAAATAAATTCTAACTCTAAATAGATTACAGGAACACAGAGATCTAGGGATGCAAATTTCAACATTGGTGAGAGTTAAGGCAAGAAAATAGCAAATTGGTTTTGAGTTTTATATACAGCAACTTTGAATATTAAAAAAGGAAGTGATGTTGAACTCGTAAGTTGGCTAGGCTCTGGTTAAACTGCATTCAGTTCACCACACCATTAGAAAAACGTTACCAAGAAAACAACTGAATTTATATGACACCTTATCATATCTCAATGGTCAATTGGTGCGCATCTTGACAAATGAGTTACTTTAGAAATGCAGATGTTGTTGTAAGCACCCAAATGTAGCATCCAATATTCACACAGACAACTCTTCCTGTACCCTAGCTGTATCAATGTGATGTTTGTTCAACGTTCACACCATCAATTTTGCCTTCTTATTCAAAAGTCTTTTTGAATAACATTGCCATTTAGAAGTATTTCTTTCCATTGAGCATATACTCGCTGGAAACTGCTTCGAAACGGGGTGAAGTAAAACTGTTGGAAAAGGAGAGTGATGTTGCACTGGCTCCTGTAAATAGTGCAATTCTCTGAAGTGAAATACAATTATAGCATGGGGTTTTCAGTCACATTCAAAACTTAAAGGGGGATATCTTTTTTTGTAGTTTAGTGTATTGAAAGTCTTAAAACTTGAAATCTTGTGGTTAATTGCTGGGAATTCAAATCTTGGCTGGAATTTTACCTGCCCGCCTGCCACAGGAATAGGAACAGGTGAGAGGCGGAGCATGGGAGGTCTATTGACCTCAGGTGGGATTTTACAGTTTTGGGATGAGCGAGGCCATAAAATCCTGTCTCTTGTTTGAAGTTATTGATCCCTACGGAGATTGTAACACACCTTTCTTCAATCAGTTTGGGCAAACATCGCATCTTTTTTGACTTGATTTTACAATGCTTATGCTCCCATGTTGGAGCTTGCCTGTTAGGAATGCATATTGAGAATGTTCCCAGTAAATTTGAGTCCAAAGAAAATTCTGGGAAACGTGCTTACTATTTCCAAGTTGAAGCAGGACTGCATTTTATATTTAGTGCAGTGAAATTAAATAGACAACTTTGCAGCCTATACCTTTAAGTGCAGACAAAACTAGAACAATCTGAAACAATTTCAAACATAGTACAAAGGACGTAAACAACTGTAGATTCTGTACCTTTATGTTAACATAAGAAGGATCAGCACTGTATCCTTTTCTGGTAACCTTAATGGAGAGAGTTCCGATGTCTTCACAGGCTTTGTAGCAACTTGAAGACATTTCAATTCTGGACCACTTCAGTTCCATTCTGTACAAAATTTCAACATTGCTTTAATAAAAGGTATAGAATCCTCACCTGTTGGTCATAAGAGGTAAAAGAGCCATATAGATCCCACAAAGAGATCATAAGTAAAATCACCCAACCAATTCATATACAAATCAACGATGATAGTCAATATTACATCTGTTATTCATCCAGGTGTATACAGCAGTCTCAGCTTTTCTGCAGCGGGATTGCAGTTTTCTGAATGCTATTTCTCAGATGCTGTGTGTGCCTACTCTCTGCTGAGATCACCTTGTGTTATGCAACATTGCCAGATGTTGTGAAAGTCAGTCAGCTGTTACAGTGAATGATCCATGCTCATGTTAGGCATGTTGCATTGCACTTTTATGGGGACAGTGTGAGTGCCATCCAGGGCAATTCTGCTTGCACCATCTGCATGCATCTCTGCACCCATTTCACCAGCCACAAAACAAGACCTTTTGGGTGCTGGACTGCAGCATCACTTGTGCATCATTTCTATTAGCTCAGGTGTCACATATCAGCAACAAAGGACAACTACAAAGCAGCAACAGTTGCCAAATCAAGTCATTCTTCCACGACAAGTTTATTTTAAAATTGTTTTAAGAGCTTATTTACGATAGGTGACAATGAATGGGAGTCCAGCATAAGATGGCTCTAGGTGGTGCTGGAGGATCTGAGCATGAATGTATGGAATGTGATCTGTGATCAAAGCTTTCCTTTGCAAATGTGAGGTGGAAGCGAATGCCCAATCCCCTCCCCCTCCCCTACTCTGGTGGGAGACTAGGACATGGTGACGGGCAAGGGGGGAAATGTATAATTGGGTGGGAAAGTATGAGCTGGGAACCTGGTGTCATCCCAATTCACACCAATTAAGTAAGGGGCAAGAAGGTTAGAGTGTGGCCTTCCCACTCATAGGTCAACTAAACAGTTAAAGATCACTAGAAGCTAATCCCACTGCATCTGGTGTTTAGCCAACAGGAGGGGTGGGACTCACTACGTGGAATGGTAGCCAGTCCACCCTGACGGCCTCCCTGTGGGCTGAGGAGTTGGTCGGGGGGTGGGCGGAAGCTTCCAAATCAGGCATCCTTTGGCAAAGCCCCCACACGCAGCCCCCTGACTGGCCCCGGCGATCCCACCCCACTCTCTCTCCACGGGCTTCCATCGCTGGTTGCAGCCTCTAGCAATCCTAATGGGGCCATTGCTGCTGGTGATAAAGCTGGCTTTGACGAGTTGCCAACCATCAAATGCCTGGGAAAGCTGATGACAGGTGGCTGACTGCTTGATAGACATTTAATCCTGTCAGGTTGATGGAAATGGCCCTGGCGGTGTTTCTACTGACTTTTCAGTCAATGGAAAGGGCCACCACTATGGCCATTAAATTGCAGATTTAGGAAACGCAGAACCTTTGCTGCTCACACATTGACATCTGGGACATCTGGAAGCAGCATTGCTAATTTCTCATTGCTTCAACGCTACCACTGTCTCTCACCCCTATTCACCCAAATTCCTTCCTGCTGTGCTTTCTTGTGGAGTGAATACCACTAAGCACGTATACATACACATCCTTAACAAGCAGCACACAAAGCCACGTTGCTGCCCATGAAACATGGGTGAGATTCTCGTCTCTCTCATTTACTTGCAAGGGTTTGTTCCATGTCTGCATATCGGGTTGTCTTTCAATTCATTTTTGTTTGGCGCTCCTTTCTCATCGCTGGCTGTCAATGGGTTAAATGCCTTTCAGAGCTTGAAGCGATATTTGCCACATCCCATTAATTTTCACCTACACAGTGATTTTCTAGCCCTTACCCTCCACCAATTAGGCAAGGTTCATGCACAAAGCCAAAGCAGTATAGTAGTGGAAGCTCGGAATAATAATGTACATGTAATGCATTAACTTTGGAATATGGGGCATTCACTGGCTACTGAGGATATCTGCCAACAATAACAAGTTTAATCAGTGTGATACACATCTGGAGCACCACAGCACTCAAGCTATAAAACTCACCGTACAGTAATTCTGAACTGTTCACCAAATGGACAGATGGGACATGAGGGCTAATCAAGACTCAGTAAATTGTTGTTTCATAACATTCCAACTAGACTGCTGCTGTGAGCTTAGCACAGACAGTAATGTTCAGATTATAGTTCCCTTTCTAATACAGCAATCAAAGAAAGCAATTTCATTGTTCTTCAACAGCACGATGAGCAAATGCAGTGCCCACGCAGAGCAGAACCATTCAAACCAAGAATGCATACATTGAATCCTGATCTGTCTAAGCCAAAGAGATTTTATCTGGAGAGAAAACCTTGAGAAGAGGCTTTACAGCTAGTGTGCACAAGATTTGGATTGGCTTTCTAACTACTCTCTGCACTGTACCTATGAGATTGAAGGTAGGACCATTCAACTCTGCATTTAAAGTTTCTGTTATATTATGACATTATTTCTCAGAGTGTGGGAACGAATTATTATGTAAATGTACATCCAGGGTGCCACATTTACTGCTGCACTGCAAACAGGCTGAGCAACAACGTATCAGAACAACAGTAACACAGGGAGGAGTGGAACTCTCTGGCTGTTCATGTCAGCGGGATTCTCCCATCCCGCCGCAGTGAAGGGAGATTTGGCTGAGCGTCAAATTCTCTGTCCTGTCTGGCAGTGGCGGTGGGGACTGAATGGCCAGAGAATTCCGGTCAGGGTGTTGTATGGAGCGCACGGAACAAAGTTCCAGCATTTTGAATCTGAAAGTGTGATTGTTTCAAACTCTTGGGAACCCCCGACAGAACATGGCAACAGTGGACGGCCAGAACTCAAACATTCCAAATGTTAAATTAGATTGAGAAAAATCAATCTGAATTAGCGCCCAAAGAGAGATTGTGAAAATAAAACGGAGTGAATAGTGTGAAAAGAAAATAGCTACTGTTGCAGTAATGAAAGTTCAGCTGCAGCCCAAAATGAATTTGGGAAGCTGGTGAGGTTGTGGAGGCATTTGAGAAGTTTAAACAAAAGTGCAAACTGACATCTAACAGCTTTCTAAAAGGCAATAGTGGAAAGGAAAGGGTCAGTTACATCCTTCTGTGGGCAGGAGAAACTTGTTTAATTTAACAAGATTGAGGTTAAAGTTTTAACGTTTATTTATTAGCATCACAAATAGGCTTACATTAACATTCAATGAAATTACTGTGAAAATCCCCTAGAGTGAACTGAAGAAATGAATCCCCTCAAGTGATTGAAGAGTACAGTCAGGAAATGCACATTTCACAGAATAGGTGAAAGGCTGAGAGATCAGCTCATGTGGGGCTCTGCATATCCTGAAGTACAAACAAAATTTGATTAAAAAGCACAAGCTCACAATTTTGCAGGATATACACACTACCAGGAGTAGTCAAGACATAAATGCTGACTATGTAAATGGTTAGTCTACAGTTAAGCCAAAGAAAGGCAGCTGGGTTGGGGCAATGAAAAAGCCACAAAGGAACATACACCTAATAGGGAGAAAGATGTACAGGAGTCGTGAGTGACTACATGTTTTCACAGACAGAAAAAAATGTCACGCTTACAGATCAAATTTTAGAGATTGTGCCAAGGCTGAATGCTGGTTAGAGGTGTGCAGAACAAGGAACGAAGATGAGAAATGAGTCATCAGAGTCAGAGCTACAGGTAGAACGGGAAGGAAAAGAAAGCAAAACATCCATACTCTGGAAGATGATGACAATTTGAGAAAACAGTAGACATAGGAATGGTATAATTTCATGAAATAAGAACAGAAAATGCTGGAAAATCTCAGCAGGCGTGGCAGCATCTGTGAAGAGAGCAGAGAGCGAATTGTATAAATTGTCTGGATATGACACTTCCCACAGGAAAGCGATTCACACAACCATTCTGATCAGGGGACAGATGAAAAACAAGTCGACAAGCGCCAATCTGAAGATCAATACCAGACAATAGAGTAACATCATCCCGTTCGATCTATGCCAGAAAATTTTGTCTGAAAATTGAAAGAAAATGGTTATCCAAGAAAAGATGCTCTGAAACCGAGCAATGTCGTACTGACAACAGACGAGTGAACTGAAATACAACAGCTAGGAACAAGTCAAATCACAGGAAAAGCCATTAACGGTATGTTCCACATCAATGAGGTAGATGCTCCTGTCATCCTGAGACTGAGCAGTTGTGAAGAGCGGCAGCTTATATTAACAGAGGAAGGAGGCAGCAATTAAGACCAAAGACAGTACACACATTGAAAAGCATCTTCCAATCAGAAGCAAGAAAGTGATTGCCAGAGTCACAGACCTACATGTTGGATAAATTCATGGCATGTGATGTCTGCCCTCCTATACGGCTCAAAAGCTAGTACCTCAAAACCTTGGAGGATACCACCACAAGATCCTGTAAATCCACTGGCAGGACAGACACGAGCGTCAGTGTTCTTGCTCAGGCTAACATCCCCAGCATTGGAGTATTGATCACCTTCGTTCAAGGTCTGCTGGGCTGGCCACATTCTCTACATGCCTGACAGGAGGCTCTCGAAACAAGCTTCTCAGAGCTTTGACACGGTCAGCCAGTCTCAGGAGGCCAGTGGAAACGGATACTCTCAAAGCCTCCTTGAAAAAGTGCAAAATCCCCACAGGCACCTGGGAATCCCTGGCCCAAGACCATGTGAAGTGGAAGAAAAGCATCTGAGAAGAAGCTGAACACCTTGAGTTTGATCACCGAGAGCAAGCTGAAGCCAAGCGTTGATGCAAAAGGAAGACATGGCACCCTATCCACCCTCTTCTCCAATCTCTATCTGCCCAACCTATGACAGAGACTGTAGGTCATGTATCGGACCTGAGAACTCATTTCTAACATGGAAGCAAATCATCCTCCACCTTGATGGACTGCCTAAGAAGAAGAAAATTCCATTGTTTCGATAGATAACACACAAAGCTAAATAGATGGGTTGAGGCCAGATAGCTAAACTCTCAGGGCTAATTTTGAAAAACACAAAAATCTCTTGACTGAAAAGGAAAGAAAGCTAATTCAGAAAGTTCAGGGAGCTGAGGAAATAGATTTCCAAAAAGTTACAACACTCCAAGAGTTAGAACTAAAGAATAAAATTATTGATCTGGAAAGGTTGAAGGCTGAGGAAGACATCAGGGCTGTGATTCCCTGACCATTCATACCAGCGGAATTCTCTGGTTCCGCTGCAGTGAATGGGGATTTGGCTCAGCGCCAAATTCTCCAACCTCTCTTGCAGCAGTGGTGGGCACGAGCGGCCAGAGAATTCTGGCCAACATGGCAAGCTGCAGGGAAGCATGCTGAAGAGAAACTGCTGGCTGCACTGTGAGCACAGGAGGCATCCAAGAGGGAGCTCCTGGACCTCAGCTCAAAACTTCAGCGGCACGTGTTTCAAATAGAAGAGACTTAAGAAGAAAAGAATAATAGTGCTGACTTCAGACAGCAACTTGGTGAAGTGAAGATCAGTTTAACACTATATCCCAGTGGGAGGATGATTACTGGAGGCCAATAACGAACTGCAAGAAATGCTGGAGAGTTTGAAAGAGGAAACACGAAAATGTAAGAAGCCAAGCAGAGTGGGCACAGCAGGAAGCTGAAAAACTAGTGGAAGGAAGATGCACGCATTGGAATAGAAACATAAGCTGCAGATTCATGAAGAAGCGCTTGACAAGAAGCCAAAGACCAACTACAGTGTGTGCAGCTTTAACTCAGAAGCAGCAGCACAACATTTTAGCAATACAGTGGCTGATGTTTTTGAGAAAGGGAAACATGGCAAAGGCTCTAAAAGTGTTCAGTTTAATTATAAACATCAATTATTAATCTTCTTTAGGCAAGGCACAGCATAAAAAAGGTAATGATTGGATCAGATACTGAAACAATGGGCTCGATTCTCCCATTGTGACCCATAACTTTTCTGGTGGGTTCGGTATAGAAAATTGTGTGTCAGCCATTTCGCAGGATTTGCACATGCCTTCATGATGAATGCATATCTCCCAGAGCCATCGAACAGTCGAAGTCGAGACCGTGCTGGAAACCGACGGAAAGAGAGATAAGTGATTTTAATCTTTTTTTGAAGTATTTTAAATAAATTTTACATTTGATTATCAGGCCCGGCACAGAACTTGCCGAGCCCGATAGAATCTCCCATCCGGCCAGGAATACTTCATTCCAGCTGGGTTTTAGAGTAGCTTCCCACATTCAGGAACTAGCAGGAGACCCTGCCTGAATGAAGGGGAGGCAGTCGGCGCCCCCCCAGGGGGTCGGGTGCAGGGGGGTGGTACCCCTGGGCGTGCGCATTCTGGCAGTGCCAGCCTGTGGCCCTGGTGCTACCCAAGGGGCAAAGTGCCCATGCCCAGGGGGTATCTTGGCACTGCCCATTGGATGTCAGGGGCATGGTCTATTCTGGGCGGAGCCTAGGGGAGATTGGTGGGGTTGTGGGGTCCTGCTGCTTCTCTGCATTGGGATCTGTCTGGCATGGAAGGAAGACAGTGATTGGTGCGGCCTGCCTCCCGGGGATGGGGGGGTGGTGAACAGAGGGGCTCTGACCCTGGGCGGGGGGGGATCACCACTGCTGGGGTGGACTGGACATCAGAGTGCTTGATGGGGGGTGGGGGCGGGGGGGGAGGGTCAGGGTTGGCCTGGAAATTGTTGTGGGGGCTGCAATTGAATCATGGGGGGTGCTGGAGGGGCAGCATTGCGGGGGTCCCAGGCTGGCCAGCGATTGAGCTGGCCAGCAAATGGGGAGGCTGACAGACCGGGGCCACTGTGCATGCGCAGAGTTCCGGAACTGTCAGATTCCAGTGTGAATAGGCCCCCACCACCACCCCACCACCCCCCCCCCAGATTTTTAATGAGATTCAAGATTGTGACCTCTGCATTGCACCGATTCAGGTCTAAAGTTACGCTGAATAAACAGTCGCGATCTACAAGTTTTTCCACCAATTCAGCACTTTTGGAAGAATCGCCCCCAATATTTTTTGAAAGAAAGGGATATATTATGCTCTTCCAATATATATATTATTCTTGAGAGCTTGGAACTAATTGTGATCTGAAGGAACATCTGGGGTGCCATATTTACTGCTACACTGCAGTCAAGTACATAAGAACATAAGAAATAGGAGCAGGAGTAGGCCATCTAGCCCTTTGAGCCTGCCCCGCCATTCAATAAGATCATGGCTGATCTGTTGTGGCTCAGTTCCACTTTCCCGCTTTCTCCCCATAACCCTTAATCCCCTTGCCTACCAAAAACATATCTACCCGCGTCTTAAATATATTTAGCGAGGTAGCCTCAACCACTTCAACGGGCAGAGAATTCCAGAGATTCACCACCCTTTGAGTGAAGAAGTTCCTCCTCAACTCCGTTCTAAACTGTCCCTCCCCTTATCTTGAGGCTGTGCCCTCCAGTCCTGCTGTCCTTTCTGAGCGGGAAGAACCTCTCCACCTCTGCCCTCTCCATCCCATTCATCATCTTATACGTCTCAATGAGATCTCCCCTCATCCTTCTAAACTCTAACGAGTACAAACCCAGTCTATTCAGCCTCTCCTCATAGCTCAACCCCCTCAACTCCGGTATCAGCCTAGTGAACCTCCTCTGCACTCCCTCCAAGGCCAAAATATCCTTGCACAGGTGCGGTGACCAAAACTGCACACAGTACTCCAGCTGCGGCCTCACCAGTGCCCTGTACAGTTGCAGCAAGACCTCCCTACTTTTATATTCAATCCCCCTCGCTATGAAGGCCAGCATCCCATTTGCCTTCCTGACCACCTGCTGCACCTGTAGGCTGGGTTTTTGCGACTCATGCACAAGGGCCCCCAGGTCCCTCTGCACCGTCGCCTGCTGACAATATGCCACGCAACAGTACCATGCAGTTCACCAGCTGTAAGAAACACACTCAATGAAGTTCCAGCATTTCCAGCCCAAAAATGTCATTATTTCAAACACTTGGGAACCAGAAGATCCAGTTTCCTTGGACGTTAGGTGTGTCAAGCATGAGTAGTGGCTGTGTTTCTATTATGTGAGAAAGGCATTACCAAACGTTCAACATGCACCCAAAGTCAAGATGTGGTTCTTTGAGGTTAAAGTGTCTTTTGCAGCCATGCCATTCATTACGTTTGAAGCAATTGCACAAAGGATGCATTGACTATGGTGACTAATAAGTTTTGCTTCATCTGCATTTATGGCTTTTTTGTTCATGATACCACTTTCCAAGCAACAGTGGCTGAAGAGAGAACCCCCTGACCTCAACATGACCAATTCCCTTTGCTGCACCCAGCTCAGCATTACTCTCAGGGCCTTCAAATTCTAACTGTTTCATTTAATGTTTCCTGCTGCAAACCTCCACCGCTGAAATCATACGTGTCCCTTTAGACGTAATGACACCTTTTATGTCTACTGCTGCATCAGATCTCCCATTCTCATGACTGCACACTCTCAGCATGTAACTAATCACAGAGGTGTGAAGACCTCACTGCCCTACACACTCCGGAAATGAAATGCATGCTTCCAGATGTACCATCACTGCACACCTAATATAAAATACTGCCCCTTGAGGAAACAGAAACAGAACAGAATCACTTCAAGGCAGCACATCTGGGAAAAAAACAAATTCCACTATGCAACTTTTTTTGCGTTTCATTTGCCTGAAACATCAAAAGCCTGGGATTGCCCTGAAGAATGTTTGGAAGACTGGACATTCTACAAACGTACATTTTTGGTGCATTCGAGTTTCCTGCAGTGTCAGATACTTTGAACTCAAAACTGTCAGATGTCACTTCTATAGAGGGATTGATGATATAGCGAATTGTACGTCTGTCCACCTCTATCTGGGTAAATGTGCCTTGAATGTATCCACCTGCAATAAAATAAACCCTTTGGCATCAAAATAATTCATCTTCATCATTACTGAAGCAAGGGATATTAGTAACATTTATTAACATATTATTTGTAAATCCAACTGAATCCAAAATTGGTTCCCAGGAGGAAGACAAACATGATCCAAGCTGACAAGATAAGGCCTTGAACCCCATCTTGGATTTGATCTAATGTTTGATCTGAGCCAAAAGGCTGCCTATTCAGTGCCACGCAGAAACTTTTGCTTGATTTCTTCCAACTCATTGTGAGCTGTAAGTGATCTGTAACCAACATTTTAGTACAGTGGCCTATAGCAATCTACCTAAACTAGGTGAAATTCACATTTCAATACGAAGAACAATGCAAATCATATTGGAATGAGTATAGGACCAATTCCGCAGTGATTTTGCAGAGAATGTTGTAAAGTTCTTAGTGCATCCTCATAAAACACGTGAGTTCCTTTATAGAGGAGAGGAAATTAATCTAAGTAAATGTATTGAAACTAATAGAAACTTAATTTTCATCATTTTTCTATGGAACCACTCAAACATGGGAGTTGGGATGATAGGTGCAGGCTTCCTGAAATGACAGGAGAACAAGTGGGAAAAGATCTACATCATGGCACTGCACCTAGCTTTACTGATGGGGTCTACCTGATTTGTACGCATGATTCCTTAAGTCTAATCTAGTCACACTAATGTTTTCCATCTCTAACATATTAAGAAATAATGTGTTTGTAAAGAAGATAATTATCAAATAGACAATTGAATGTACGATAGATATCACATTATAACAAAGCACCTGACTGCATTGCTACTTGTAAACAATACTGTACAATAATTTTATAATTCTTTAGAAAGTCACTACTTTGATTTTCATGTTTGTACCAATTAAGTGAGTACCTGTGGTTGTACTTTCCAAATATCCATAGTAAGGTGGACGGAGAATTGTGTAAATCAGCTCCTCATCTTTGCTGTCCACATCTGAGGCTTTTAAGTTCCGGGCAGTGATGTAGATGCCAAAACGTCCATCTCTCAGATTGTCAATTATAGTTGGGCTTTGATTGATGAGGATATAGGGAGAAGCCTTGTCTAAATGCTCCACCTGCAATTAATGTACTGTGTGTAATTAGAAATGCATATTATTTTTGTGTGAGAGTCTTCGTCAATGATCTACACTTTCAGAAATTGTTAATCAGATTGATATAATTTCATTCTCAAATGACCTTGCATTACACATTTTTTGCCAATATTTTGTTTGCTTTAAAAATAAGAAAAAAGTATCATAGGAAACAAGGAATCTGCTGAACGGTTACAATCCAATGCAATTTAATTAATTTTGGAACATTTATGACACAAGAGGAAGCCATTTGGCCCATCAATTCCCTGATTCCAAGACCTTCTTATGACCAGTGGCTGGCGAGGGTTGTGGGGGTGCAGAGGGGCAACGGGACAATGTATTATTTTTCATTGTGTCAATGAATTAGTACCATATATACTTGTGTAAGTGTTCAATTTTGGAGTCCATTTTTTAGGCTAAAGATTAAGTGGGTTAACTATTACATGGGTAATGGTTTCCTGCGGCTTACCTTCAACTAATGACACATGTGGCTGACACCGCATGCAGAGAACTGTGCTGGGTTATGAGTCTCTATGTTTTGTGGCTTGCAAGGAAATGGCCTGGAGCAAGAAGGAAGCCTAAAAAGGTAAGTTTTAAGTAACCTCATCCTTCACCAGTTCTGCCAACTCTAGCATGAGATAACACATCTTCCCTTCACCCCCGCTCAACCTCCCCTCTTCACTTCAAGTTGTTTAGCATTTTCAGTTTTTATTTCAGATTTCCAGCATCCCCAGTATTTTGCTTTTGGACTGGACAAGTTTACTATTAGAAATTAAGATCAAAATAATATGGAATCCAATACAAAAGTAGAAGTGACGGAGAAAAAAAAGTTTATCTTGTGCGTTAATTTTGTTTTAAGTTGCCAAGAAATGCCAAAGAAATCATTGACAAACACTCCCACCATGCTCCAGAGAGTTCTGAGAACTACAATCCCTCACATTCCTGGGAAAAAAATATATTACATGCTCCCTTCATGGGAATGAAGCTAAAAATGCCTCAAAGTATTTTGAAGGACCAAAATATTCTTCTGGGGCCTATTTAATGTAGCACAACATTGTGGAATTGCAAAGCAGACTGGATTCTAATTGCAGCTCAACTGAAGGAATTAGTAACTATCAGCAAATGGAAATGGCCCGATTCTAAGGAATAGCCATGAATCTTTTTATGGCGCGTAGTGCAAAAATGGATGTTTATATTCTTTAATAGTTTCATCTCTCCAATTCCCAGTAATCCATCTGGCAGAGGAGAAGACAAAGTTATTCCTTATTGTCCATTTAAACCAGTTGACCGGTTGGTAAGTGGATAATGTTTAGTTGCTCTATTCTCAATTACTGTCATGACTTCACATATAATACTGAAAATGATGTGATGTGCAGACTAACATTTTGTTTTTCCAGATCTTTTACTTTCATTTTCTCACCAGTGTAATAGGTACATGTGAAAACTTTTCCAAATTATTGTATAGCTAGGCACTAATACTTCAATGAGAGAAATATCCTCCAATTTCCTAAATGCTCGACATTTTTTCTGGTGTGTCCCAGGCCAAGGTCAGAAACCAACCGTGGAGAATTGGCATGGCATTCATTTTTTTCACTTTATGTTACAGTGAACTGGTTTGATGCAACTTGAGATTAGGCTGGAGCTTCCAGTCTGGAGTATAGTTTGGAAAGTGGGGCAGCACGAGAGTGATTTCTGCATGGGGGTGTGACAGTGAGCCACGTGCAATCTCGATCTTGTCAACTCATTAGATATAACGAATGTCATAGTAGGCAGACAGGAAGTTGATGCCGTTGCTACTTTCTCCAAAGCTGGACTACAGTACAGGGTTGCTTGGAGCCAGCACCATGTATGCCAGAGGTGATCTGTGGCTAAATTGTCAGCATTTCCTTTTAGTTGTTTCTCCAGCCTTAAGCATTTCAGCCAATGTGAAGCCCTGTAGTGAGCATTGACCTGTCCATTGACTTCCCCCACCCCACCATGATGAAGCCCATTCTGGAGATGAGTTCTCTTCTCATTCATGCATCCATGTGCATGAAGACTGCAACATTAACTGGGGTAATAAAAGCCATGTCCACATACCCTCTCCCAAACACCGCTGCGCTTTCCTCCAACATCCTTGACGCACATTGATAGATGTACCACCCTCCCTGTTATCTTTGATTTGATTTAATATTGTCACATGAATTGGTATACAGTGGAAAGTATTGCTTCTTGTGCATCATACAGACAAAGTATACTGTTCATTGAGTACATAGGGGAGAAAGTTTAAAGTTTACTTATTAGTGTAACAAGTAGGCCTACATTAACAGAGCAATGAAGTCACTGTGAAAAATCCCCTAGTCGCCACATTCCAGTGCCTGTTCAGGTACACCGATGGAGAATTTAGCATGGCCAATGCACCTAACAGCACCTCTTTCGGACTGTGGGAGGAAACCGGAGCACCCGGAGGAAAGCCACTCAGACAGCGGGAGGGGAGCATGCAGACTCCACACAGCCAGTGACCCAAGCCTGGAATCGAACCCAGGTCCTTGATGCTGCATGGGTGCAGAATGTAGTGTTGCAATCATAGCTAGGGTGTTGAGGAAGATCTATTCAAAAGTTGATAGGAAGAAGCTATTCCTGAGTTGATTGCCATGACCATCTACCTGGGATCAGAAGACAGTGGCATTGTGGTAATGTTACACATTGTGGTAGAGAGCCAGCCCCCAGATAATCCAAAGGTTCAGGTGAAAAGACCCTCCTCTCGCTTTAAGAGTTCACATATACAGAGCACTGTGTTGTGAAGAAGAACCTTGAGGAAATGATCTGTGTAACTATCCAGACATGCTTCATCACTGTGGTGATTGTCCCTTTAAGGATCCATCTGTGGAATAAGGGTCACATGACCCAGAGAACAAATCAGGGAGAAGGGTGGTGGATCACCTTGGTGAGTTCAGGTTTCTGTTCCAGAACTTTCTCGGAAGCTGACTGGCAGCCATGAGGCCTTTGTATTATAGTTATATGAAAATCGACATTGCAGTTGTTATTTACCTAATTGGTGAAATGGAATTATTACATTGGTGTGAGGATAAAAGAACAAAAGTTCCAAGCTCGTTGGTATAAAGTCATGTTGAAGTTCAGTTCAATTTGCAAGTGTGTTTGTGGATCTCCTATTTGGATGGATTGATTCTTTTCACACCTCCATGGAGGATTAGGTACAATACATTGAACATTTAAGCTACTATTTTCCAGTCAACAGAATACAAGAGGAGGGGAGGAGAAAGACAATCCTTCTGAGCATCTGTAGGACCCAGGCCTACTATTTAATATGCAGCCTCACATTCTCCAACCCAACTCCACATCATTCACTGAGATAGTTGAATTGATGAAAATAATGCTACCACCCCAAGCCATCAGTAACATTGCAGCAATTTAAGTTTAACTCAACTGTGAGAGCCCCAGGGAAACTACTTCAATATACATTACCAAGTTAAGGCAGATCTCAGAGCACTGCAACTTCGGAGCATTTCTCAACAATATGCTGTAAGACTGCGGGATAAATAATGAGGCCATCCAAAGGAAGCTATTAGCAGAGGCAGATTTTAAGAAGGTGTTGGAGATAGCTGGTGATAGGGAGCAGGAAATTCAGAGCATGTAACATAACACAATTCACCAGTTAGGGTGGGAATCTGCAGCCAGCAATGGTGCCAAAGGTGAAGATATAATTTTAAAATGGGGGGCAAATGCATCCATGAATTGAGCAAGAAGATTTACAAGGGCCAGAGGATTAAAGTAAAGTCTTACTGGTGCAGGGTAATCACTCCATTGAAGCCTGCAGGTATTAAGAGGCTGAAGGTTTTTTTTCTGCCACTGGAAAGGTTATTTAAGGCACCGATGTAAAAGTAAGTCTAGTGTACCCAGTAACAGAGTTAGTAATGCATCTTAAGTGCATGATACAGAAGAAACCAATGCTAAGGATTTAAACATTCACTCATTGTTCAATTTGAAAATGGGCATGGTAGCTCCCATCACTGTGATGCTTTTGATAAACAATAAGACCTTAAAGATGGAAATTGATCCTGGAGTCTCTACCATGGTGATAGGAGAACACATATTTCAATACTTACACGATAGAGTCCAGCCATTGAGTTTGCAGGGTACAGCATCAAAACTAACAATTTACACAGGAGAATCCATCAACACAAATGGTATTACCACATACCTGTCAGCTAACAGCAGCAGTCCACTCAGCTCCCAGTAATAATAGTGGCAGGTCAAGGGCAAAATTTTTGCTCTGTGATTGACTTAAGGTAATCATGTTAAGCTGGATGAAGATCTTCCAAATTCGGGAATGGGGAACTGCCTGAGTTAACTAAGAAATATGAGAATGTTTTTTGCAATGAGTTAGATAAAATAAGGGGCCGCCAGGTGTAGGTTATATAGATCCAGAGGCAATGGCTCATTTCTTTAGGACAAGACCAGCACCATATGCCTTGCAAGGGAAGTTGAATATGGAATTGAAGAGACTGGAAGAATTGGGTATTATACATTTGGTTTAATTTGTGGATTGGGCAACAACCATAGTCTCTGTGATAAAGCCTAAAAATACCGTCTGCATCTCTGGAGCCTACAAATTACCAATCAATCAGGCTGCCAAGTTAAATAAGTATCCAATCCTGAAAATTGAAGACATATACACAAAGTGGCCACAAGTCAATCATATGCAAAACTGGACATGAGCCACACATATCAGCAACTTGAATTAGAGGATGCTTCCTGAGATTATAAACAAGTGATGTTTCAGTTCATGTGCCTGTCCTTTGGAGTGTTGTCAGCATGTACTGAAAACAATGGAAAGTCTATTACAAGGACTGCCACAAATTGTGGTATAATGGGATGATGTTTTAATAACTGAATCAATAGAGGCTGAGAACCTAGCTAACTTAGATGAGATGCTAAAGAGATTTCAAGAGGCTGAAGTATGTCTGAAGAAGGTGAAATGTACTTTTAAAACCACTGAGGTAGTCAGTCTGGTGTATTCTGTAGATGCACAAGGATTACACCCCATGAAAGACAAGTCCAGTGCAACAAAGGAGGCATTAGTCCTAGAGGTACAAATGAATTGAAGTCATTCTTAGGAATAGTGAATAGCAATGGATGTTTTCTACCAAATTTGTTGACATTATTGGCCCCCTTACATATGGTGCTGAAGAAGCACCAGCAATAGTTCTGGAAGATACCCCAGAAAGGAGCTTTTAACAAAGTGAAGCAATTGCTGCATTCATTGGGTTTACTGATGCATTTTAACCCATCTCAGGAATTAGTGTCAACTTGCAATGCTTCTCCATCTAGCATTGGTGCAGTTCCGTCCCATGAGTTAGATGGCGGATGTCTCAAGAACTTCTCAAAAACCAAAAAAGGATACTCACAAATTGAGAAAACAGGATTATTAATAGCTTTGGTTTGAAGAAATTCAACCAGTATTTGTATGACAGGCACGATACCTTTGTTTCTGATCACAAACTGCTTTTAGGTCTTTTTTAAAGAAGACAAGGATATTCAGTCAATCACATCAGCAAGAATTCAATTTTTGAAGCATTTTATACACATTTTGAAACAAAAGGATATTTCTGAAAAATATTTTGGTGGGATCAGGGATAGCAGCTACTGGCTGCTTTTTTTTCCCCCCTAGACTTCAGGCCAAAGGAGTGACATGGAGATCTTCAGGCCAGGGAAGGAAAATCAGCTGGAAATATGCATTTGGAGATCTCAGGTGCAAGGCTGGTGGGGAGGCAGGAGTGTTTTTGGCTGTGATGCATTCCTCACCACCATTAGTAAAGTAGCCTGCTTAGGGGACTGTCAAAAGACTGACCAGGTCAGATGCAATGTTAGTTTTATAGCACTGATTTTACTCTCTAATGAAGCCAATGGCATTCTCTCTAATCCTGCGTGTTTTGCGCCCAGTAAGTTAAGTAAAATTCCTCCCTTCCTGTTTGAGCAAGTGGCCACTTGGCACTAGAGAGCTGTCAGCGCTTGCGGAATCATATTCTAGCATATGTGAATGCCTTCAGTAAAATAGGGGAGAAAAGTATAAAAGGGAACATTGAGAAGTGTTTATTCAGAGAATTCAGAAAAGTGCTTATTCGAATGATTGTTGGAAGCACATACTGATAGACACTTCATTGAGTTAAACCAATTCAAATTTACAATGTGCAATGTGCAACCTTGGATTTGGAGCTCTTGAGAACTGCAAAGTTAATTTATTCCAGAACATCCACTTTTGAAGCTTTGCCAAAAATGTCTCTCAGATTCAGTCCGCATCAGCACCTGCCTAATTAACCCATGTAGGTACTAAACAGACATCCTGTGAACAGGAAACCAACTTGTTTTTCCAGTCACTAACTTTTAGGTTTATTATGTAAGGAAGTGCTGTTAAATGAGATAAAAATGTATTTAATCATCGTTGAAGCTATGTAGGTCTGTGACATACAGTTATTTACATAATTCTAGCATTTCGTATTAGTGCTGCATGTGTCTGTCATACCACAGAAATGATTTAATAATGCAGTGCTGAACATTACAGTTGAATGACGATTGAGTGAAAGAAAATGATGCAAAACAAACACATGTCTTCACTTTGATTCAAGCATATTCTTCAGTATAGGCTTAATCACAAATTGCAATTTTATTCTGCAACAAGATTTATATTGTAATTACTATTTAGTCTTTAATTAACTATTTGCATATTTGTTGGCAATCCTTTCTTTTTTTTAGTGGATGTGGGTTAAGTCCTCTTTAATATCCTTTATTACCTACTTACTTCTTCCCACTTATAGATAACACGCTATTTATGTTAATGTGTGTTTTTTAATTTATTTGGCTCAGTTAATAGATTTAGCCTTGAGGTTATTCAAATAAGAGGCCCCAGGTCGTGAGGTTATAATTACAAAAGCAAATTAACCAGTGTACTGTGGACAATAGAAATGGGTTTGGTTTGTCCTATGATTAATCACCCATCTCTTACCTTCAACACACAATCCTCCAGCTCTGTTTCAATCTTTCTTTTCTGTGACCATGTGCTAATATATCATTACTGTTCTGAAATAAAGGCAAAATATCGTGGATGCTAGAATCTGAAGCAAAAACAGAAAATGCTGGAAAATCTCATCAGGTCTTACAACATCTGTGGAGACCCATTACATTGACTCTATTCTCTCTCCATGGATACTGTCAGACCTGCTGAAATTTTCCTGCATTTTCTGTTTTTATCACTATTCTGAATTTCCTCTCTGGTATTCCTGTGCTCGAAATAAGTCATTTCTCATACTTCTCCCCTGTTCTTGTTCTGCACTGCATTGTCCATCGCACTGAAATCCATTTTTTTCCCAGCTTCTCAAAACCCTTGCACCCCTCAAATGTTCCTTTTCTCTTACTGTTTTTTTTTCATTTGTTCTCAGGATATGACTGTCACTGGCATTTAATGTCCAGCCCTGGTTGCCATAAGGCAGTTGAGGTAAGTCAACATTTTGACATCATTGAGTGGTAGATCAGTGAAGAGTCAGTCAAGAACTTCAGCCACATAAGAATGTGAGAAGTTTCATTCTGTAACAAAATGTAAGTGAACCAGTTGAATTTAACAGCATTCTGACAATTTTATGGACACTTTTACTGATATCAGTTTTTATCTCAGATTTTTGAATTTCATGATTGTTATGGGAGGATCTGAATTCATGTTCTTCAGACTAACTATCAGTCCAGCCTCTGGATTTTTGGTTCAGTAGTATAACTACTGTACAACATTTCTTTTAATCCCAAGGCTCCATTTATGTGCTATTCTTTTTAATATTAGTAATAGCCTGCACTATTGGATGTAGGCCATTTACTTCACTTTCTCATAAATGTGTAAAGGCTAATTCCAGGAGGTCAAGGAAAGATCAGAACTTCTATTCGACTTGCAGGAACATTGGCCGGAATCTTACCACCTTGCCCGCCCTGGAAATCGTAGTGTGAGGGGCGAACAATGGAAAGGTCTGTTGACCTCGGGCAGGATTTTACAGGTTTTGGGATGAATGAGACATCAGTGAGGTAAAATCCCACCTGTCAATTGGGTCTGTGACAGAGACTCATGCTCAAAGTTCCCACACCCCTGGTTCAAAAGAGGTTTTCTTTCTTGGTGCAAATGGGGCCTATCAATTAAGCATTCTGCAAACTTTTAAAAATTCACCCAGGTCCCTTTGCAGTGAGCTGGGGCGAGTGGAGAGGAATTTTATGGGGTCTTGACAAGGCAGGGAAATGGGTACAAGAACCTTCCCGTTCTCCTGAAAATGAGGTAGCTGTTTACTGGCCTACAAGTAGGGTCAATGAAGGGCAAATCACTTTAAAGTAGCTTCAACAGCAAAAACTGTATAGTAGACTTCAAGACATTTATAGATTTTTTTTGCACTATATTTATTGAAGAAAGGGGAATTGTATTACTTTAGTGTGCTACAAAATACTGGTGCAACATAGTACTCAAGGAGTTAATTTATTGGAATGTTAAAGCAGTAATTATTTATGTGTGATTCACGGTTTAATGGGCACTGCCTATTAATTTACATTAAAAGCCTTTATTATGGCATACTAGTGATCCCAAAGGATGATGTCATTAATTAAGCAAGTTCACAAACAACCTAAAATAAAAAGGTGTTAAAACAAATAGTAAATTAACTTCCTTTATTGAATATTACGTGTTTCTGCACTGAAATAGCTCTATTAAATATTAAAGATTGAAATGAATGCAACTATACATTAGTAGAACGCTAAAATTTTAACTATAATGACCTATGAACACTGAACACCATTAATTCTGTGATGTACGCTGGGAATTTAATTTTGTTACATCTTCTGACATCTGAACATATCTTAAAAAAATAAACAATGATAGTTTTTAGCTTTAAAAACAAACAAAAGAACTGTAATTCAACAAAAAAGCAGAATGCAACTCAGAAAAAATAAAGTTATATATCTTGAAACTATCACTGCTTAATTAGTTTATAGTGAATATGTCATTCGTCACTAAATCGTACATTCAAAAAGTGATCAAGACTTCTCAGTAGAAGTTGTAACAAAAATTAATACTTGGACAAATACTAATATATATTTGAATTGAAATAGTGCTGCTAAGTTTCAATTGTATAGCTGCTGCACTAACAAATGCTTGCATGGGAGTATCTGTGAAGGGATATTTTGATTGTGCTTGCAAAGAGTGGATAAAATAATGGTAATAGGTGCCTCATTGATACATTTGATATTTTAGCTTTAAATCAACACAGAAGAAGATCATTCATCCCATCATGTCTGTGTTAGCTCTTTGGAAGATTTTTCGTAGTAGTTTCCACTCCACTGGTCTCTCCTTGTAGCCATAGAATCATAGAATCCCTACAGTGCAGAAGGAGACCATTTGGCCCTGACAGCAATCCCATTCAGGCCCTATCCCCGCAACTCCTTGACACTAAGAGACAATTTAGCATGGCCAATCAACCTAATCTGCACATCTTTTGACTGTCAAATTGGGAAAAAAAAATTCAACAAAAAGTGCAATTCCCTTTTGAAAATTATGATTTCATCTGCTTCCACCAGCCTTTTAGGAAGTGTATTCTAGATTAAAATAACTCACTGTATAAAAATAATTCTCATCAACTTCACATTGCCAAGTTTTTGTTCCTAATCCCCACTAAAAAAAAAAATTCCTCTGAAATAAATTTCTTCAAATTACATTCCAGTATTTTTTCATTTATAAACAGACTGAACAAATCAAAACAAATTTGACTAAAAATTTAGCTTTTCAATTTAAAGAGTTTTTGAAATTAAATTAATCTCTTAAAATTGAATGATTGTATTTGAGATTTAGTCAATGCTGTGTTCGAATATAGGAAGAGGTTGGAGGCATTGGGTTCAGTAAAAGTATTCATAACACTCCCCAAAATAACTACAGTTAAAATCTATTCAGTGGAAGTAAAATGTTCAGAGAAGTTGGCTTTGGAGTGGGTAAATAATTAAAGTATTAATACAAAATATAGTCAAAGAAGCAAAATCTAATTTTACTCATCTAAAACAGTTTTAAAACAATTGAAGTAGTGACTGAGCGTACTGCATTTAGAAGTGTTTAATGTAATTTATGACATTTAAGGGTTTGATTACTTCAAGATCAATTTGTTCTTATCAGCTACGGCTAATTTTGGTCATTTATTTTAATAAGTGCTGACAGAATATTTCAATTATAAGTTACAATACTATCTTGCTTACTTCTTATTTAAGTCAGTCTTTGTACAGATAATGTCCACGTACCTGTATGCTGAATATAACAGGCTCCTCTGTCATCTGGCCATTGACTAGAAACCCATGATTGGTTCGATCAGAAGCTATGAATGTAAAGTGGTCAAGCGCAGAGGGCCCAGCATTGTGTTTGTATGAAATGTCCAAATTATTCACATTCAGCTGTGTGAAGTGGTCTTGGGAAAGAACATTTCCTTTCAGGTACAGGTTGCCATACTGAGGAGGTTGGATAATAATGTAGGTTAGGTTTATCAAGGGAGTATCTGGATCTGAGAGTTGAAGATTATCAGGAGAGATGACCAACATGGCCCCATCTGGTAACTGAAGACCTTTATTATTGACTAACGTGGGCCGGATACGGTCAGTGCGCTCAATGTTAAACTCCATGGTGCTGTTTTTAACTGTCATCCCATTGCTGACAAAAAATCTGTGGGAAAACAAGAGTTTAAATGAGAAAGGGCTTAATTCCACCATAGCAGATAACGGCATCTGTTAGGAAGTCTCATTTTTAGTGTAATTATCCCAATCAATCCTGATGAAAAGGTTTTCACTTTAAATTCAAATGTCTGTGCCAAGGGTAGTCATTTTGTTAATCATTTGCATCCATCATCTGTTGGTGTTTTTTAGACATTGTTCTACTAGCCCACAAATAGCAATACCCATCCTTCTTTATGGCCAGTGCGCAAGCCCACCCTAATTGTTGATAACAGGATTATTCCTTAATCTTTTAAACATTTTGATGTGGCTTCCTTTGAAATTTCCAAAAGCATATTCTACACACTCTTTGTATCCTCCTTTTTTGTGAAATGAATTATGCTCTATCTCCGGCGCCCAGCCTGTGTCTGTCAAAATTGATCAGTGCTCCAACAAGCTCTAATAAGATTTTTTTTTGCATCTCTTTTCAAGCTTTAAAATCTGTCACAACTGGTATTAATCTAATCCGAAAGAGAATTGTCAAGTGTTGGTGCACGAACAAGCCTTGACAGTTTGTCTTTCTGCAAACTACAGACAGATTGTGAGTTAGGAGCTGCGGAACAGATGGACAAGTTAGGAGTAGCACAATAAAAAGTAATTTAATAAATCACCTGGAACCAGATCACTTCCAAATGCTGAGAATGAATTATAGCAGAGCTGATAGGGAGCTGGGCTTTGGCACTAGATTACGCCAGAAGGTACCAGCTACAAAAAAGTGATAAACATTCATGAAAAACATCTATTTCATCATAGTCAAAGGATGGGATCCCACACAGACCTCTGTTTTCTAAAAAAAAACAACTTATTTTCAGTGCTAGAGTAGATTTTTTTGAATTATTCCATTTGAATATATTGAATTATCATCAACATTGTGGTTTTCCATAATCACAGTTAAGAGACTCGTCACGATTGATACAAATGTTCCCCTACACGAAGTAAGCAATAAAATACCACAATGGGATTATAACTGGATATAAATCCTTACTCTGTAAGCCCTTTGAACTCTCAGTGGTCAGTCATCCCTGACAAAAATGCCCTGTAGGATGTTCTGTTCAACTAATCTATACAATTGTCTGTATCAAATTATATTTGTGTTATCTCTTAGGGGATTTGAGGGGCTTTTGTGAGTGCTATTTTAATTTCCTGTTAGGATTAAAGTAGTGACATTAAATTTAAATATAATGATTTTAGAAAACTTGTACAATTTATGCATGTAATTAGTTACAGAGGGTTTACGTAACACTGGGTTGTATAGGTGAGTTTTGAAATCAGGTTCTGTTAACAAAACATATGCTGCCTAATCACCAAGAGCTGACAGTTGTGATCAGTACTTTTGCGTTTGATTAATATTGTTATTGTTAAGGTGGCCAGAGTACGACAGAGCTGGCTTCCTCACCTGAATCCATCCGCGCTGGCCTCGCGACTGTTGTCATGGACATAGCAGACCTTCTGGGCTGCTACCTCCAACTGGCTGAAACTGGAAATGGCCACTCCAGGATAATTGATGTACTCGATCTGACCATGTGCAGGTGGCACAGAGATGGCGAACAACAGCTCTTCGGGTTTGCCAGTGCCATCTGTTGCCTTGAGAACATCTGTCGTCAAGGTGACCCTGTCACCCTCTTTTAAAGTTACAGGTTTGGTGAGTACAACAATGTCACCTATAGAAATTTTTTAAAAAGAGAGAGGAAGGGAAAGCAAAGAGAAAGTAAAACTCGTACATTGTCACCCATGAACAAGGCCTCAGCTGTGTTAGTGATGAATTAGCTTAATTTAATTGGTAAAATGCAGCTCTCCGCTTTCACTTGTGAGGTGGCTTTTATTTTATGAACTCCCTATTGTCAGCACAGTGCAGCAGATTGAGTAAATGTTCAGGATTTACAGTTTACAGATGGCACTCCTCGTTCTCACCAGTTGTGACTGTGAATGTTCGTCAGAAAACGGTGCCAGGCACAGCCTCCAGAGAGCCGGCTGCTTCTATTTCTTTCGTACCAATCATTTGCTGGCAGCAATGCTGATCTGCAGAAGCTGAACTCCGTTCTCTAGGTTGACTGACACCATTTCAGGGAGATTTACCAGATTTTCTAAACTTGCCTCCATCAATCATGAAGATACTCAACTTGTTAAAGAAAAGATATATTAAATGATTATATTCACCTCATAAATTCTGACGATAGGCACTGCCGTGAGAAGTGGAAGATCAAAGAGTGCATTATGTGTCAAGCAGCTTGATGTGACATCATTTTCAGTGGGTTCTTTTACTGTATGCTCCAGTACATTAAAGGTGAACACATGGGTTCTGTACACAGCTTCCAGCTGGTGCTCCACTGAGCACAGCCAATTTGCAATGTACAAAAAAACATCAATACACCATGCAGTTGGGCTAAACTCTTTTATTTCTAATGCGCCATTGAGGGCCCCTACAGTGCTTTTCAATGAATTAGGCTTGAAATAACGTTAGCATTAGGTTCCAAAGCATTTCTTCGCGAGGGAAAGAAAAAAAACTGCAGGTGTTCAGAATAAATTTGGAAGTAGGATTTCGCCCCCCCTCCCTCCCCCCTCCATGATTTGTGCTCAACATTAATGCTTGCACATGACCGGGGTTGCTTTGTTACGTCCTCATTTGATTCTGTGGGTAACTCTATTCAAAATGCTTCTGATCAACCAACATTCATGCCCATAAAATAGATCGAAGTAGAGATAGAAATTTAAAGAAAAACTACAGATCTGAAGTAAAAACAAACCATTTCTGGAAACAAAGAGCAAATTCACCTTGAAGTGTGTGACCCTTTGCCGAGTGCAGTCGAAGGGTTAAATTTATTGCCCACCACCCAACTCCCCTTGCAGATGTTGATAATGCAATTCCAGCATTTTCTATTTTTATTGCAGATTTGAAGTACGTTTGCCATACTTTCTCTACAGGTCCTCTCTAACTTCTTTGTCCACTTATTCACCCTGTACTTAAAACATTGGAATAAGGTTGTTAAAATTTTTTTGAAGAACTTGAAATGGTAGCCGTTCTGATCAGCTTACTTAAATCTTGCACATTTGTTTTTTCCTCAATATATTAAGTAAAGTTCTCTTTTCAGTTGTTAATAGATGATTAATTGCTTGCTTGTGCCAGTGATGGTAATTTATGCGTGCTCCAAACAATGGTGTTTTCAGATGCTGGCTCCAGTCCTTTTGATGGCATTAGAGTTTCATTATCAGCCTCAAAAGTAATTTGGTTTCCTTGATTTAGATGCTATGAGAAAAATACTTCATTTGGTTACTGTTAAGATCGCAGCACTTGGTCGATAAGCAATTTAATTCCACTTCAACTGATGTCTGCTGTACCCGACACGTGCACTTGATAAGATATCTTCATAAAATAATAAACCAATACTGTTATTCTGGTGATCAACAATGAATGCAATGAAAGATTTTAACCAACGTAACACCTGCATTATGCAACTCAATGTATGATCTTTGCAAGTTAATACACATGTTAGCATAACAAGTACGATGTTTTTCCTATATAGGACAGTGGGTGTTTGACACTGACTGATTGAACATTCTGCTGGGAACAGTCAAAAGTTTTGTTGATCTATTTACTTGGGTCAGAAATAAGTAAAAGGGCAATATATGTTTAGACATGGCCACATATGTTTGAAAGAGCTTTTAGTACCCTTCCTGAAAAAGCAACTACCTGATAGCTTGATACAGTGGTTAGTAAGAAAGTATTTCAAAACTTCAGGATGTTTTGGACTAGAATTTCTTCCTGCCCCAGTTTACCTTCAAAATAGCAGCAGAATGGCATTTTATCCTACTGGTGTTACGCCACTAAAAATAAGTCAAATTTTAGTCAGTGCATCTTCAGTGAATATTCATGTCAGCCTATTGGTGCCATTAATGTCCTCCAAGCCCAGGAACATCCAGTGCTCTAGTAACAGCTGAAAGGGTCAGGAAAGCCATTATATAACTTGAGCAGTGTCACTTACTTTAGCACACAAGGTTGATGTGATATAAGGGCACCAAGCAACAAATTTAAAGACCCTAGGCTGTAATCTGACAAGAAATAATGTATATTTAAGCCCAAATGAAATGAAGTTAGCACATAAGCTGTAACAAAGGAAGGTTGCCTTGGTAGTGAGTGCCACCTCATGCAACGTATGTATGGCTACATGGATGGAGAAAGATAACTAATCTTTCCAAAGCTGGCAAGTGTACTTATAACAATGTATTTTAAGAAGCATTATTTTCAGTTGCAGCTATCTTGTTTTCACTGTGTTGAGCACCATTTGCAACTTATCAGCAACATGTCTGATGTACCAGGAAATTCAACACACCCCATTTCTTCTTCTCTAAGTGTTCGTTTCCACACAGTTGTATAGGGAAGCAATGGAAGAATCAAATAGAATGTATGATGTTCTCACCAGCACTGCCTTCTAACACATTCCTTGTGATAGCATGAAGACTGTCTTGATGTTGTCTGCTTAAAAAGGGAACAACTATAGCCAAAGGCAAGAGGTATCTCAATTCTACAAGACCTAGTTTCAAATCATTGACAAGTCTCCTTATTCACTGAAGGAGAATAGACTTGAAATATATTGAGCTTCTGACCTCGAGCATGCACCTGCAGCCAGTTGTGAAGTTGACATCAAGTAATTCACAAAGTGAAAAACAAACTATAAAATATTAGTTCTGTTAGCCCTTTGTTAATAAAGCTTGTTCCCCAGCAGCTGGGATAACTCTGCCTTCAAAAAGTATTTCCCTGCCTTTATTAGTCAATGTTCCACAGCTGCATAGGCCATGACTGGAGGCCTGGAGCACATGGAGCAGTAGCTATGCCAAAAGGTGAAGGATAAACAAGATCAGTAGCAAGCCATTTACAGAACTATGCCATCTGCTATAAGGATATCTGGAGCCAATCTGCACCATTGAAACTTCAGTATTATTGGCAGCCATGATCACCTCTTTTCCAAACTTTACCGCCTCTGCCTCCTCCCAGTGTAGCATAGGGATCGAGTACAGTTTTAATGGATGACCTGCTCTGACATGTGTCAAATTGAGGACATTCAATTCTCAGCATGGCCGACATTTCTAATCTACTTTCACACAAAATAGCAATAGCAGCATTACAAAGCAACCCACACTGCTTATTAATGATTCATTAATGGCAGCAGTGTGTCTGTCAGGCTATTGGGTTTCTGCTCTTCCTCTGTTACTGCCAATTTATCTTCATCATAGGATCAGAGAATAGTTACAAGACAGAAGGGGGCCATTTGGTCCATCATGTCTGTGCCAGGTCTCTGTGAGAACAACACAGCTAGTCTCAATCCCTTTCACTCCATATACCTTTTCTGTTCAGATAATTATCCAGTTCTATTTTAAAGGCCACAATGGACTCTTCCTCCAATACAGGCCCAGGAAATGCATTCCAGATCCAAACCATTCGCTACCTAAAAAATATTTCTCATCATTTCACTTCTAGTTCTTTTGCCAGTCACTTTAACTAAAGGTCCCCTGGTTCTTGACCCTTCTGCCTTATAGGCTGGAATTTTGCCGTCCCACATGTCATGGAAATTGGAGTGAATGAGATCCATTGGCTTTGGGCAGGTTTTTCTAGTTTTGAGGTGAGCAAGGCTGGAAAATCCCACCCATAATTTCTCCCTATCTGCCCAGATCCTGTGCCCTGTGATTAACCCTGTGCTGGTTCCTCAAGGTAATAAACTTCATCCTCTGGGATGTTTGTGGCTGTGCTGGTGCTTGCTCATGTTGATGAGGAGAATGTGAAATGTTGTCTTGGTCTGGATCCATTGTGCATCGTTATACGATCCCAGCTGATACTATTACTCTACAAGTCAGATCCCAGGGTGTAGCCTGGCCTGGTGGATCCTACCTTTTGTTTTTTGTTTAGAAAAGTGGAGGGTGGCTACTGAACGGAGTCAACTGATGAAGTTTTAACAAAAGAATTAAGCTTTTATTCAACAAGAACTATAAAAGATGAACCACAACTATACCATATATACATATTTGAGAGAGATTTATAAGGATAGCTCAAGTTACAAAATCTATCTTATACTCTAAAGTCCCTAGTGGTTAGACATTCCACATTCTGAAACCAAGTGACAGATGCCACCCAAAGTAGATGGTATGGATTCCTCATCAACTTCCCAACTCTATTTTTCACATTAGTGTTTCCGTTCGTCACAAAGAATTCAATTTGGACTCCTCTCCCAAATGTCGCTTTCCCTCAGATAGATTCACCAAGGATCCGCCTCCAGGATTGCAACCTTTCTTTCTGATGTTCCTTTCCCTTGGATTGCCATTTGTATTCAAATTTTGGTTTCCACACAATCTCCCAGATATCCAGCTGCACAACATAACCCACCATTGCTTCTCAGGCCCATACCAAGGAGTCACTAACCTTTGACTGGTCTCCTTGCATCTTCTGGGCAAATTTTGCTTTAAGTCTGCTTCCAGCAGTGATCTCACTTTAAACTTGGAGCCTTCATGTGCTCCTCACTCTTAAATTCACTGAACAGGATTTGTTCACGATCCCTTAATTTGTTCCTTGATTTAGATATCAACTTGGGACTTGTTCCTCTCCCTCCCTGGTTTGTTGGGACTTCATTCTATTCTGAGCCTCTTCAGCTCTCGTCCTGCTTCTAGTGTGCCTCTGTGTAATGGCATTTTGCTTCTGAGCCACCTCATCTTCTAGTCCTGTATTGTTTTGGCTTTTGTTTCCTCATCTGCGCAGGTGCATGGCTCCCTTTAAACTTAAAAATACAGAAAAGAACAAACTTGTGCATATGTGTAAACCCATTTAGAAAGTTTTTAAACAGGATCCCAACCACCTGCACATGTATGGCCATTCTCCAGCTACATGCGTAGAACACAAAGATTACAAAAAGGAATGATCTGTGCATATGTGGCCTTTCCAAAAACATGTGCAGAGACTGCTTAGGTTTACTGGGACTTGTGGTTCCCAATCTTTCAGGCCTAACCCCCATTTTAAAGCTAAATATTTCTTATTTTATTCCTCTGGGGTCTGTAACAATAGGATCTTGGGGCACAGAAGCAGAAGTAGGCCATTTGGACCTTCAGGCCTACTCTGTCATTCAATAAGATCATGGCTGTGCTGGTTGTGGTTTCACTGTCTTGTCTGCTTTCCATAATCCTCTCCTCCTTCATCTAACAAGAATTCATCTAACTGTGCCTTGAATAAATTTAAAGACCCAGTCCCCCCTACCTTCCAAATGCTAATGACCCTCAGAGAGAAAACAAATCCCCCTCACCTGTTTTTTTTGTTCATTTATGGGACATGGGTGTCACTGGCTGGCCAGCATTTATTACCCTTCTCTAGTTGCCCCGTTTAATGGCTTGCTAGGTCATTTCGGAGGGCAGTTGAGAGTCAACCACATTGCTGTGGCTCTGGAGTCACATGTAGACCAGACCAGGTAAGGACAGCAGATTTCCTACCCTAAAGGACATCAGTGAACCAGATGGGTTTTTCCGACAATCGACACTGGCTTCATGGCCATCAATAGATTCTTAACTCTGGATTTTTTTATTGAGTTCAAATTCTACCAACTGCCATGGTGGGATTCGAACCTGGGCCCTCAGAACATTTCTGGATTAATAGTCTAGCGATAATACCACTAGGCCATCACATCCCTTAAAAAGGGAGACCTCTTGGCTGGGATTTTCCAACCCCAGCAACCCCACCAGCCCCCGCAGCAGGTTTTTATGCAGTGGCAGTGGTTTGCTATTGGCTCCCAGCTGGATTTTCCAGTCCTGCTGCAGTGTATGGCGTTTTGCATTGTTTGCCCATCCCACTGCTGGGGAACCCGTGACAGAGGTCAATTTCGGTAGGAAGGTCCTACCAGTGAGGTGGGCCGGAAATTCCCATCCCTTACTCTTGAACAAATTTCCCGAGTTTCATTTTCCCTCTCAAGAGGAAACATTACCTGAAATCCACACTATTTGGTCCTAGAACATAAGAACGTAAGAAATAGGAGCAGGAGTAGGCCATTTAGCCCTTCAAGCCCGCCCCGCCATTCAATAAGATCATGGCTGACCTGAAGTGGATCAGTTACACTTTCCCGCTTTCTCCCCATAACCCTTAATTCCCTTGTCTATCAGAAACCTATCTACCCGTAACTTAAATATATTCAACGAGGTAGTCTCCACCACTTCAATGGGCACAGAATTAAAGAAATTCACTCCCCTTTGAGTGAAGAAGTTCCTCCTCATCTCCATTCTAAACTGCCCCTCCCCCCACCTTATTTTGACGCTGTGCCCTCTAGTTCTGTTTTCCTTTCTAAGTGGAAAGAATCTCTCTACCTCTACCCTATCTAGCCCCTTCATCCTCTCAAGAACTTATGGGGGTGACCATACCAATAAGTTCTAAGTACCAAACGAGCATGAAATCAGGAGAGTTTCAGATCCATTTTTTCAGTGAGGCCATAAACAAAATACTGCAATAAACTATGTGCAATCTGTTTCCTGCTAGTAGAGGCAGAGGATGGGGCCTAAGCTTGCTATAAAGCCGGTTACTCATAGTCAAGGACACAATTGTGCATACGCAAATCTCCCTGCTCTATGCATCAGAACAGAGAGATCTTACTGCAACAGAACAGAGAGATCCATTAGTCCTATATCCCCCTCAGGATATCATCCACTTCCCCCCCAACAATTCCTATCTTCCCCAGCTGATCAGCTCCCGCACTTTCTTCGGCCCAGCCCATCATCCCCCACAGGCCCAGTTGATCACTGCCCCTCGGCTTGGCCTACCCTGGCTCACCACTCCCCACCGGGCCACTCATTTGCCGCCCCTCAATCCTGGCCCAACCCAAGCCAGCCGATCACCCTCACCAGCTGTTCGCCCCCAACCATGGCCCGGTTGATAAGCCGACACCACCCCCCCCCCCCCACAGCCTGCTCAATCACTGCCGCAGCCAATCACCAATTGCAAAGTGTGCAGCTCCCCCTGTTTGTCTCCCTTTGGACCCCACCCTCTCTTGCGCCATGTCCTTGACACTGCCTGGTGCTCAGTGGGCAGTTACAGGGTGGCAGTGCCAAGTTCCAGGCTGGCACTGCATCACCTGTCCCTGATCTCCCGTGGGACCTGAATGGCTGCCAATCCTACCAGCCAGACCACCACATCAAGGCCCTGTTGGTGGGGACCATACTGGATCCAGCTAGGCTACTATGGCATATGGGCCTGGACAATTGTACCCCAAGCTCATTAATAATATTTAAATCAGCATTTAAATATTATAATCAATCTCGTGTCTTGGAAGAACCTCACCGGAAATCTGGGCCTGATAAGATCGCAAGAGGCGAGAAACTGGGTGAAAACTCAATATTTGCCTCTTGCGCAATCTTACCGGCTCACTCCACAATTGACCGGCAGAACAAGCTGGTAAGACGCCTATGTTTCAATAAGCTCACCTCTCATTCTTCTGAACTTTGTTCTTTGTCTTTGCTCTTGAAAAACCACCAGATCACCCATTTTCAACTCCAGTGGGTTTAGGCCCCAACGCTGCTCAACCTTTCTTCATAAGATAAATATTTCATCCTAGGATTTAGTTGAGTGAACCTTCTTTGAACCTCTTCCAAAGTAGTTATTTTTTTCAAATAAGGAGGCCAAAACTGTATGTTGCACTTCTCGCAACTCCTTCCAATGTCAGAAAAAGGATGAATGCAGCTGGAGACGTCCAGATGTCGAAGGTGTCCAGACGTAGAAGCGAACATTGCTTGGAAAGAGATGCAGCTGATAGTCGGAAACAGGACCAGGCAGGAAGAGTCTGGCCTGACTATCTAAGGTACTGCAGGCACCTTTCTTTATACTCCAGTATTCGCTTCTTCTACATACAGACTTCTACTTAAGAGCAGTTCTTTGATCGTGAAGGGTGAACCATGCAAAGATGGGTAGACCTCAAATGGGATTTCATGGTTTTGAGGTGAGCGAGGCTGGGAAATCCTGCCCTTTGTGGCTGTAAAGTTGTTAAGTAGCAGCAAAAGCAGGTTCAATTAAAGAGACATTTATACAATAAACATAATTTTTAAGAAACCTTTATGTCATTTCCTAGTAAGTTAGAGGCTGCTAGAAATTAACATAGAACATAAAACGCTACAGTACAAACAGGCCCTTCGGCCCACAAGTTGCACTGATTGTATCCCTACCTACCAGGCCTATCTATAACCCTCAATCCCATTAAATCCCGTGTACTCATCCAGAAGTCTCTTAAAAGATCCCAACGAGTTCGCCTCCACCACCACCGACGGCAGCCGATTCCACTCACCCACCACCCTCCGAGTGAAAAACTTACCCCTGACATCTCCTCTGTGATTAACATGATTAACAAAAACCCTGAAGCAGCTGTTTAAATAGTTCCCATGATGGACATACAATCCTAACTCCATCTTCAGATTCAATAATTGGTGTTTCTAGGTCTGAGTTTCTTCGGATGGAATTTTCTAAACATTGCTCCTGTTAAAACAGGAGAACCATTAATGGGTCAGGAACCTGTGTGATTAGGTGATGGATTTTGCCTCTTTAACAGAACCATATCATTAGCATCCTGCCTCTGGGCTCCTCGACCAGAGATGGCACAGTCAAAGAAGAGATTTCTAATGAAAGAAAACCTTGCTGCGGATTACAAGGTCTCTCACCAGGATGTGGATTTTTGCAGTTACCGTGACTGGAGAGGACGCCTGGGAAGGTTGTTCCCTGGGTCTCTTCACTCTTACCTGCTTCTCCTGTTGTGGACTCTGCGAGGCTGCAGGGAGGTGATCTTTCCCAAGGGCATAAGGAAGAGGACAACCTCTCCAACCTGGCGAATGTGGAAGAAGTTTTCTCAGTCAGTCAGCAGCTTGGTTTTCCATTCTCCAACCTGGAGATGGTGCACCAAGAGAATACAGGGTCTCAGGTGGGCAATACCAATGAGTGAAGTAGCACTTTCATGTGCTACACACTGAGTGGGGTTTTATGGCCTTGCTCGTCCCAAAACGGTAAAATCCTGCCTGAGGTCAAGGGACCTTTGCATGGTCCGCCCCACACCCTCTCCGATTCCCATGGTGGGCAGGATGGGAAAATTCCAGCAACTGTATTTTCTGGTCATTCCCACCAACAGAATCAACCAATCCTGTCAACGGTGAGCCCCCTGTGGTGTTTTCCCTGGTTGCTAAGGGTGCAAACAACAGGAAACCCCCATTTGACTGGATTGGAAGATCATGCCACTGGACAATGATGGGCCACCTCCGCTGCTGCAAAACATGCTGAGGCGCATGAAAAATTCTGCCCGCTCACTTTTTTGCACAGCCACTCCCAGAACGACATACCTTTCAGCTCCACGTGTTCCTTTCTCCCTCAGCATCTTCTCATTTCTCATCCGAACAGCCAACTCTCGCACTGATCCTATTGATCTCTGGCACTGATGCCTCACAGTTACCTTCCACAAATGCTATCCTTCATCCTCTCCACAGATACAATTTTTAACTCTCACATCTCTCTGCTTTCTCTCCTCCCAGAAGAGAGTGCACAAACTCACGGAGATGTAGAGATCTGGGCGGGACCCTCCAGTGGCAGACACCTTTTCAGTCACTGGCAACGCAAACTCACCTGGTCTACGCGGAAGGAGGTCTTGTTCCAAGAGGCTGTAGATGTCAGAACAACCTAGCAGGAAAACCCAAACTTCCTGAGCCGCTGGTGCTCTGATACGTCATGAGGGCTGATCCTCCACTGGGGGTTTCGTCTCCTTGGAGCTGAATCTCTGGACAGAATTTTACAACTCCTAGGCTGGAAAATGCATCAAGCTGTTTAAAGGTCCATTGACTACACTGGGACTGGGAAATCCTGCCACCAGAAGGAGCCATAAAACTCCGCCCTCTGTGTCCATTCCCTCTGTCCTGTGGACAGCATGAAGCTGAGGTGAAGGCAACTGCTACTGTGCTGTTGATGTTGGTGCTCCTCTTGCTTTTTGTGGGAAGGAGAGGTGGAACTGCTTGATCTGTTTCCTTGCTGTGGTGAAGGCTGGCAGCTGGGAAGTGCAACTCGGGGTGTGAAGTGTAAGACCAGTTAAGTGATTTCCAAGAAGTTGGCATTCACCTGAGTGAATGCACTCTCTGAGAAGGAATATTGTGAGCAGCAACCTTTCACCTGGCTATGGCTGCAGCTCTTCAGTTTCAAGGGTTTCCCTGCCTCTCAGTTTCATCAAAGAACCTCATGTTGCTGTCCACTCACTTTGGTGACCCTGGCAACTTGTTGACAGCTCAGGAAGTAGGCTCGCTGGCTGGTAAATCCTTGGTTAAAACACAACTTAATGAGCTATTTAAATATATTAATTCTTCCCCTTGTAGCTGCATATGGTTGACTGCTTGCCTGCGAATTCAACTGAGTAAAACCTGGAAGAGCATAGCATGATGTCAGGCTTCTAACCCATCATCACTTTTAAGGGATTTAACTTCCCACATCCACCCAAACCTCTCTCCCCTTGCCTGGAAAAGATGCCACATAATCTGTATTACTTCTTCAGGAATGATTATCAGATTCCATAAAAGTTCAGTTTATGATATTCCTCAACTTCAATGGCAGGAACTGATAGTTGATATCATTATTTATCAAATGATGTCCATCCTAAGCAAAATGCTTTTGTGAAGGCAACCAATCACACCACTATAGACTTTGCTACTCTCATGAGGATTACACTTGCTTCTCATAGTAGGATCTTGACTTTGGCAATTGACACCCAGTGACACAAGCTTCACTCGTATCGTCATGTCAAGCTGCATCTGTAGAATGTCTTCAAAACAGTGAAAATCCTTCTCATCCTTAGTGGTCAGGCACACAAAAGCTGCTAGATGTTGGTTAAAAAGAACTTACCTTACAGGTTCATAGAAAAACTGCACAGAAAAATCATAATTTCATCTAAGTCACATGTGAGTTTAGTAGCACAGTGTAAGGCTACATTAAATCAGGTTACTGCAAGTTGAAAAATTATTTGTCACTTGGATTTATTCCCCAGCAAGGGCGAGGTAGAGGAAAGACATTGGCTGGAATTTTACCAGCACGCCAGCCCTGGTTCCAGGGCTGGCTCAGCTCGGAGAACGGCATTCTCCATTGGCCTCGGGCAGGATCGTGCAAAATTTGGGCAGACATGTCAGTAAAATTCCGCCCGTTGTGTTGCATACTTGTAAATTTTCCCAAATACACATAGCAATGATGCTGTCAAATGCATAATACCAGATCTTTTTGGTTTTCAAACAGATAATTTTTCCACTATGCCCTTCTGACAATTCTATGCCAAACACATATATGCATAAAGCTGATATATTTTAAAATTAAGCTACATAAAGAGATTTGTCCGGAATTATAATTTACTCACCTTTCTTCATGTTTTTTAGGGATATATAAAAATACTGTGAAGGTGAGGAGTTATCCCCATCTGTAACATGGAAGCGAAAGCTGTCCTGACCTTTTGATCCCACAATGGTGGTGTGTAGATACCAGATTCGGTTCATGTCTATATCGTCTTGACTGTAGTTCATGCCTGGATATAGATGAATCCATTCAGATTCAGTCTGTTTTGAGAGATTAAATATAACACGTTAATACACTGTTGTTAAACAAAGAAATGCTGGAGTCATGTTATGTTGCTCAGCCCATGTAAGTCCTCAACCTTTGCTTCAATTGGTTTTCTATCACTAAGTTCACCATATCACATCAGGGAACATGCTGAGCAATTCTCAGGGAAGAGTTTCAGATGTGGATCATTTCCATATGGATCAATTCCGTGGTGGCAACGATGGCATTTAAACAGAACAGGAAATTAAATACCAGCATATGAGGGTTTTATTTTCTGTGATTTTTTAAGACATTTATTATGACATTTTTTCTGCAATTTTTTTTTATCACATTTACCATGGGCGGCACAGTAACACTGTTGTTAACACTGCTGCTTCACAGCTCCAGAGACCTGGGTTCGATTCCTGGCTTGGGTCACTGTCTGTGTGGAGCTTGCACACTCTCCTTGTGTCTGCATGGGTTTCCTCTGGGTGCTCCGGTTTCCTCCAAAGATATTCGGTTGATTGGCCATGCTAAAATTGCCCCTTATTATCTTGAGATGCGTAGGTTAGAGCGATTAGTGGGTAAATATGTAGGATATGGGGGTAGGGCCTGGGTGGGATTGTGGTCGGTGCAGACTCGATGGGCCAAATGGCCTCTTTCTGCACTGTAGGGTTTCTATGATTGGTTACATCATTTATATAACCACGGATGTTAAGGATAATATTAAACTGAAAGAAAAAACATAAAGGGTGAGTGTCTCCGGCTTCCCAGCTGCATATTTCCCGGTGCTGGAAGATGGTTTGCTGGTCACCAGCGGCAGGAGTCTCTGATCCTGCTGCTGCCAATTGATGTCACCCCACACCACTGCAAAACCCTGCTTGACTGGCGAGACTGGATAATCCTGCTGACGTGAATGGCCAGAGAATTCTGTCTTTAATGTGGCAAAGATTAGCGGTAAACCAGAGATTAGAAAAGTTTTAAAAACGAATAAAAGTTGACCAAAAAATAATAAAGAGGGAGATAATCCAGATGGTAAACTCATAATTAATATAAAAATGCACAGCAAGAGCTTCTTTAAAAATATAACAAGGAAGAGAAAGGCTAAAGTGAACATAGGCTTCTTAGAGAATGAGGCTGGAGAAATAATAATGGGGAATCAGAAAATGGCAGAGGAGTTAAACAAATACTTTGCATCAGCCTTCTCAGTGGAAGACACCAATATTTCAAAAATACTAAATCAAGGGATAGAAGGTAGTGGGGGAAAGGAAATAAATACAATAATTATCACTAGAGAAAATGTATTAGGGAAACTAATGGGGTTAAAGGCTGATAACTCCCCTAGACCTCTTGGATTGCACTCCAGGATATTAAAAGAAGTAGCTACAAAGATGGTATATGCGCTGGTAGTAATCATCCAAGAATCCTGAAATTCTGGAAAAGCCCCAGAGAATCGGAAAACTGCCCATGTAACATCTTTCAAAAAAGGAAGGAGACAAAAAAAACTGTCGGCCAGTTAAATTAACTTCAGTTAATGGGAAAATGTTAGAGTATTATAAAGGATGTAATAGATGAAATACATAACATAATCAAGCAGAGTCAGCATAGCTTCATGAAGGGGAAATCATGCTTGACAAATTTATCAGAATTCTTTGAGGTGGCAACAAGCAGGATAGATAAAGGGGGACCAGAAGATGTAATATACTAGGATTTCCCAAAGGTGTTTGATAAGGTACCGCACAAAAAGCTACTTAATAATATGAGCTCATGGTGTTGTAGGTGGTATATTAGCATGGATAGAGGATTGGCTAACTGATAGAAGACAGAGAGTTGCAACAGGATGGCAACCTGTAACTAGTGGAATTAGACAGGGCCACAATTATTTACAAATTTAATGATTTGGATAAGGACAGCATGGTGTCACAGCTGTTAGCACACTAATTGGGCAACAGCAGGAAGACTGTGAACAGTTTTGGTCCACTTATCTAAAGAAAGAGAGTCTGGTGTTAGAGGCAGGCCGGAGAAGGATCACTAGGTTGAACCCGGGTATGGAGGGATTTTCTGATGAGGAGAGGTTAACTATGTAGAGACTGTATTCAGTGGCGTTTCAAAGATTGAGAGATGATCTTATTGAGACATATAGGATTTTCAGGGGGCTTGACAGGGTTGTTATCGAGAGGAAGTGGTGATTTGAGCCCATGTTCACCAACAATGGTAATGTTGGTGAAGGGCACAAGATGCATGAAACTGGAAATCCCAAAGCTTGCTGGTGAGATCATGAGTTCAGATTTTCACTGCCCCTTGCCAGTGAAGTAATCAGGTTCATGCCCATAATAGGTGTGAATCTAATTTACATTCATTTTAATACATTAGCTAATGATTAATTACCCCATCTACCAGATAGTGGTCCCTTGCTGTATTTTCACACCATGACGACATGACAATAGGTTCACCCCGACATGAACATATTGTGGGGATCCCTCTGGGGGCACAAAGTTGAATATAGACCACGGGAGGATCCTCACATGGGCTAGGCAGTGCCTTGGCAATGTGCCCGGCGCTGCTTTTTATTGCTGTTTTGTCTGATCGGGGCGCCTCTTAAACATGCTTCCTCGATCTCAGTGCAGAGAGGATTTGCCAGAATGTTGAGGCACCCCCCCTACTTCCTTCATAACAATGTGAAACATGCCCTGTGTTTTTTTGTTAGATGGGTGGAATTTCCCCCGTCCTGCTTCCCACAGGAATTGTAGCAGGTGGTGGTGAACAATGGGAAGTTCCGTTGACCTCCGGCAGGATTTTTCGGTTTTGGAGCGAGTGCAGCTGGAAAGGTCTGCCCATAGTGTGGAAAGATCTGGAGAGAAAACAAGCTTGTTTCTCAGAGAAACATCATTTTTCTCACTGGAACCAACACTCAGTCATTTTAGGGTAAGATTTCACTGATGTTTCCTCTTGTGGTAGTGTCTAGGAGCAGAAGGCATAATCTAAGAATTAGAGGTCACTTATTCACTCTGAATCCGTGGTCTTCTTTACCGCAAAAGGTTGAAGAGGCTGGCTCGTTAAGTATGTTCAAGGCTGAGACAGATGTGTTTTAATCAGCAAGGGAATCAAGGGTTATGGGGATTAGGCGGGAACGTGAAGTTGAGGATTATATCAGATCAGCCATGATCTCATTGAACTGCAGAGCAGACTCGATAGGACTACTTCAGCTCCTACATCTTATAGTCTATAAGCAAATTCTGTTGCGACCAACATGCGAGTGGACATCATACAACAACCTCATGTTACCAATTATTCTGCATTTACAGTGTTGTTTGAGGAATTCATGGTCAGGACACTGAGGGAACGATCAGTTCTTCAAAACATTCTCTACATCCACATGAACAGACAGGTAGGACCATTGTTTCTCGTCTTATCCAAAGGTGCTATTTTACAAGATAACCCTCTGCAGACCTAAGTAATACTGCTCACTCCCCACAAATCTCTGGCTACTTTATTGGTGAGGTACCTCTGTACCACAGCTGATGTGGAAATGCTTCTGTCGTCCTGTTACTGGCATAGGTACTCACCAAAAAATAGTCATAACTCCACCTATGAAATTTGAGATAAGGTGAAGATGAGGACAAGATGGCAGGCAGAAGTTCCACTCTTACAGCCACACTATGGAAGTTTTTGTCTTGCATTCCCAAGTCTGTCATATTAGATTCCAAAGGGAGAACAATTGCTTTGGTCTCAGTGTGCAGCCACATTATAATGGGGTTCATGTAATTCATGCAGATTGTCTCTAGCTCATATTTCCAGCATTCTAACTTGCCTTTCCTCTTGAACATGTTTATAATTGGGCTGGGATTACTGACCATAGGGAATCTTATCATCTTAAATAAGTCACTTGTATCATTGTGTCAAAGGAGCAAAGGAATTCTTCTCCTGAGGTCCCACTACGATTTAAAAATAATTTTCCATGAATGATTAATGACCCATGCTTTTCTGAAGACATTAATCTCAGTTCTTTACAGTGCAGTTATTTAAAAGGCAGGAATCACTTCTCTGAACTCCTTTGACAAATGGGAAAATCATGGAAGGTTTTGTCGGTTCTCACCTTTAACTGCAGCCATCCAAATATGGGTACAGTATTGATAACATAGTAAAGCTTGAACCGTGGTGTGTCTTTGTCTTCAGCTTCTAAAGCTACACTGGAAATCACCTTGTTTTCTCCCACTTCCACTTCCAAGCCTGTGTTTCTGAATAGATAAAGAGCTATTATTGATCTATGCACAACTTTCACTTTGGTCAGATTTCTGTAGGCTGAGAATGAATGTACAGGTAAGTCCACTTTTCATTAAATGGGTCAGGACCAAGTTCATTCCATAAACAGGATTTTCCATAAAATGGGTATTGTGTATTTCACCCTTCGAATTATAGCAAAATACACAAAGGTACTAATAACATTGAAAAACAAGACATGTAGGCTTGCGCTTTTCCTTCATTAACAAATACATAGCCGATCATATATGATTATGTAATCACAATAATAGATTTTATACATTATTGTGGCAGATGGAAGGATCAGAGAACAGCAGTACAGGGAGCAGCCAGTTCCACAGCATGCATGACACTTCGTTGGCAACCCCATTGCTTTCATTCCATAAAACTGGACTTTCTGACAAAATGGTACAATGTAAAACAGGATTTACCTGCAGCAAGATAGCAGTACATAATAACTCTAAGAGTACTGTTCATTCTTTAGAGTTGTTTATTGTCAGCCCATCTTCATAAATATTTTATCTAATATTCCTGTAATAGACATTATATTGAATCATAGAATCCCCACACAGTAGAAGGAGGCCATTCGGCCCATCGAGTCTGCATCAGTCACAAGAGGAATTGAGCCCACTTTCCCAATTCAATAAGTCTCTGGTCTCAGGGTAAGCAGAGGACCTTGCAATTCAGCATGATTTGTGTTTTGCAGTTCCATGTTTGCTGGACATTAAATCTTCCAATGAGTGAGCTTAGAAATTGATTGCTGCCTATTAAGCTACAGAAGTGTCATAACCAGGCCTGATTCTGAGCTCGCAAATCATCAGTGCACATGCATTTGTCAGCAAGTGTCACTGGAAAGCAGTCACAGAATGGGAAGCTCAGCACATTTTCCTTTCCCTCGCTGAGGGGTGCTGAAAGCAGTTGTATCAATCAACATTTTGACTACCCAAGCTGAAATCAGCCAACTCTCTTTCTTGGTCTGGATTGCCAAGCTCCACATCATGGAATTCTTTGAATCAAGTGGATAATTGGAATTTGCAATTTGAATATAAGTACATGAAATTAGGATGTAACTGGTGAGCAATGGTGGTTGAGCTTGTTCTAGAAATTACAAATTACGCTGCACTTTAATACCACTCCCTAACTCAACAGCATCACAAAGCTCGAATAATTTATCCCCTCATTAATAATCCTCCCTAATGTCTTTATTTTGAATGAGTTCTACATTTCGAAAAAGACTTATGAAACACAGTCACAGATAAATAAATCAAGTAACTGATACCTGTGAAACATATTTCCCATAATATGAGCTTTAAGTAGTGATGATAGTCCTCAAGGCAAACACTTATAGGGACATGAATTGAACTTGGGTCTTTCACAAAACATTCAAGTGTAAAACTAAATGAAGCTTCACAAAGCAGACTATTAATCACACAACTCCCCATGCCCATCATCCCACCCACAAAATCCTGCTCACTCAATGTTTTGTATTTATAATATACCATATAAGGATTCATACAGTAAATCCCATGCCAAAGAATTCAAGCTTACATTAAAACAACTGGCTTCTCATCATTGATTGGTATAATATGGACATGTACAATTCCTGGTACTGTGTGCTTGCCATCTGTCAGCTGAATGGTAAAACTATCCTTCAGGGTTTCTGTGTCATCATGTAGGTACATCAGCTTCATACCTGAAAGAGAAAGTGTTGCAACTAACCTATGGAATTAATTCACTTTATAAAAATGCAGAACATGCTGTAAAGATCATAAGATCAGGGAAATAGGAGCAAAAGTAACCCATTCAACCCAAAAAGCTGATCATGCTGATCTGATCATGCTAATCTGAAATCACAAGAACATAAGAAATAGGAGCAGGAGTAGGCCATCTAGCCCTTCGAGCCTGCCCCGCCATTCAATAAGATCATGGCTGATCTGAAGTGGATCAGTTCCACTTTCCCACTTTCTTCCCATAACCCTTAATTCCCCTGTCTGTCAAAAACCTATCTACCCGTGACTTAAATATATTTAGCGAGGTAGCCTCCAGCACTTCAAGGGCAGAGAATTCCAGAGATTCACCACCCTTTGAGTGAAGAACTTCCTCCTCAACTCTGATCTAAGCTGCCCCCCTCTTATCTTGAGGCTGTGTCCTCTCGTCCTGCTATCCTTTCTAAGCGGGAAGAATCTCTGTACCTTTACCCTATCCATCCCCTTCATTATCTTATACGTCTCTATAAGATCCCCCCTCATCCCTCTAAACTCCAACGAGTACAGACCTAGTCTATTTAGTCTCTCTTCTAAATAGAGAAGAGAGACTAAACCCCTCATCTCATGTAAATGATTTTCACACGTGAAAATCATGCTGATCTGATTGTGGTCTTAACTCCATTTTCCTGTCTGACCTCTATAATTCTTGAATAAGCAAAATACTGTGGATGGTAGAATCTGAGGCGAAAACAGAGAATGGTAGATAAACTCAGCTGGTCTCACGACACCTGTAGGGAGAGAAAGCAGAACTAAGTACCGGAATTTTACCACCTTGCCTACCCAAGGCCAACGGGGAATGCTGTTCTGTGAGCCTCGCCCACCCCGGAACCTGATCAAATGCCTTTTGGAAATCCTGATACATTATAATGACTGATTCCCCTTTATCCACCCTGCTTGTTACATCCTCAAAAGAACTCTAATAAATTTGTTGAACACTATTTTTGTTAACGTGTTGACTGTGCTTGGTTGTAGTGCTTTTCTAAATGTCCTGTTGCTACCTGATTAATAAAATGTATACATCACTCTATAACAATACAAAGGACCCTGAAAAAGTACAGATCACTTCATTAAAACATTGTAATATCTTTATGTACAAGCATGATGAAAATATACATGGGGTGGTTCAATTAACTAAAGTCACAAAAGCAAGGGCTTATGCAAAAACTATCCCAGGAGTTAGATACTCAGGTGTAACAGTTTGATTTTATTCTGTTCTCACCTGTCAGACATCTTTTGAAACAATTAGTTGAGAGTTATGTCACTTGTAAAAGTTGCTGCAAAAGACAGTGAATACTTCCAGCAGGAGGCAACAGCATAGCATGAAGTGTGGGTGCCTGACTCTGAGTGCAATAATTATAGAAACTTTCGATCAATGCATCCTCTTATTCAATTTCTTCCAGTGAAATTATGTTGGGAACATGCTCTTGTTCTGTGAGCTGACTGCCCTTTCATGCACTGAGGGAACAATGTAGGGGGCGATTCTCCCAGTCTGCTGTGCTGCTCCAGCAGCGCAACGGGCTAGGGGACTTAAGTGGAGGCCGAGTAGTGAACTCCCCACTGGGCACCATGGCTTCCATGCATCTCCAGCTTAAGTCTCTGGGCCTACTATCCTCTCATCCCCTGCCAGAAGTGTTTCAGTTCAGTGGGGTATACAACAGCTCCCCACCACCAGGAAGCTGGTGGCCCAATCCCACTGGAGTGAAGGGAGGCCATGGAGGCCCCCCTGGGCTGTGGAAGGTTTGGTACTACCAGCCTGGCACTGCCAGTCTGGCCCTCTGGTATTACCCAAGAGGCAAAGTGGCAATGACCAGGGGCACCTTGGCACTGTCCTCCAGGCAGTGCCAAGGGGTAGGGATAGAGGGGGCGGGGCCTATTGTAGGCAGAGCCTAAGTAGTGGGGGATTGGTGGCAGTGGGGGGTCCAGCTTCCACTCTGCTGCAGGGGCCGGGGCTGCATGGAGCGGTCAGGCCTACTGGTGGAGAGTCGAGGCTATGTTGGGGGGGGGGGGGGGGGGGGGGGTGGGGGGTGGGAGGCGGCTCGGGGAGATTGGGGACTGGTCAGGAGCTGGTGAGTGGGGTCGGGGGGGGGGTGAAGATTGAGATGGCTTGGAGATGGGGGGGTCGGGGTGGTGTTGGGCTTGGCCCGGGCACTTCTGGGAGACCAGCGATCAGAGGGTGCGGAGAGTCACAGGAGCAGTAATGGGGGTTGGCAATGCGGGACTAGATAACAAGCTCCTATTTATTGACTACAGCTCAGCCTTCAACACTATTATTCCAACAAAACTCATCTCCAAACTCTGTGGCCTGGGCCTTGGTACCTCCCTCTGCAACTGGATCTTGAACTTCCTAGCTCACAGACCACAATCAGTAAGGATAGGCAACAACATCTCCTCCTTGATCATCCTCAACACTGGTACCCCACAAGGCCCACTATACTCATTGCACACCTATGACTGTATGGCTAAATTCCCACCCAATTCGATTTTCAAGTTTACCGACGATACCACCGTAGTGGGTCAGATCTCAAACAATGACGAGACAGAGTACCGGAATGAGACAGAGTATCTGGTGAACTGGCAACAATAATCTCTCAATGTCAACAAAATGAAGGAGATTGTCATCGACTTCAGGAAACATAAAAGGACAGCATGCCCCTGACTACATCAATGGGGATGATAGTTTCAAGTTTTTAGAGTTCAGATCACCAACAATCTGTCCTGGTCCCCCCGTGCCAACTCTATAGTTAAGAAAACCCACCAACGCCTTTACTTCCTCAGAAGACTAAGGAAATTTGGCATGTCAGCTATGACTCTCACCAACTTTTACAGATGCACCATAAAAAGCATTCTTTCTGGTTGTATCACAGCTTGGTACGGCTCCTGTTTAGCCCAAGGCTACAAGAAACTACAAAAGGTTGTGAAAGTAGCCCAATCCATCTAGCAAACCAGCCTCCCATCCACTGACTCTGTCTACACTTCCTGATGCCTCGGCAAAGCATCCAGCATAATTAAAGATCCCACAGATCCCGTACATTCTCTTTTCCACCTTCTTCCTTCGGGAAAAAGATACAAAAGTCTCAGGTCACATACTAACTGACTCAAGAGTCAGACTTTTGAATGGACTTACCTTGCATTAAGTTGATCTTTCTCTACACCCTTGCTATGAGTGTAACACTATATTCTACACGCTATTATTTCCTTCTCTATGAACGGTCTGTTTTGTCTGTACAGTGTGCAAGAAACAATACACATGTTAATACATGTGACAATAATAAATCAAATGAACCTACTGCGCATGCGCGAATCTCCACTCTCACAGATCAGTGCATATGCAGTGGCCCACTCAGCACTATGCTACAGTGGGAATTGGCCCCAGCTCTGGATATTTATCATGATTCTCACTAGCTGGGACCTCAGCTATTTACCATTTATATAGATGATCTGGAGGAGGGAACCGAGTGTATGGTGTCGAAATTTGCTGATGACACCAAGATTGGAGGAACGGCAAATTGTGCGGAGGGTGTGGAGAGTCTGCAGAAGGATCTAGATAGGCTGGGTGAATGGGCCAGGAAATGGCAAATGGAATTTAATGTTGGCAAGTGCGAGGTGGTCCACTTTGGTAGGAATAATGGTAGGAAGGAGTATTATTTACGTGGAGAAAAACTGCAGCAGGCGACGGTGCAGAGGGACCTTGGGGTCCTTGTGCATGAGTCGCAAAAACCCAGATTGCAGGTGCAGCAGGTCGTCAGGAAGGCGAATGGGATGCTGGCCTTCATCGCGAGGGGGATTGAATATAAAAGTAGGGAGGTCTTGCTGCGGCTATATAGGGCATTGGTGAGGCCGCAGCTGGAGTACTGTGTGCAGTTTTGGTCGCCGTACTTACGCAAGGATATTTTGGCCTTGGAGGGAGTGCAGAGGAGGTTTACTAGGCTGATGCCGGAGTTGAAGGGGTTGAGCTAAGAGGAGAGGCTGAATAAACTAGGCTTGTACTCGTTAGAGTTTAGAAGAATGAGGGGAGATCTCATTGAGACGTATAGATGATGAATGGGATGGATAGGATAGAGGTGGAGAGACTCTTCCCGCTCAGAAAGGATAGTAGGACTAGGGGGCACAGCCTCAAGATAAAGGGGGGGCGGTTTAGAACGGAGTTGAGGAAGAACTTCTTCACTCAAAGGGTGGTGAATCTCTGGAATTCTCTGCCCGTTGAAGTGGTGGAGGCTACCTCGCTAAATATTTTTAAGACACGGGTTGATGGGTTTCTGATAAGAGAGGGGATTAAGGGTTATGGGGAGAGGGTGGGAATGTGGAACTGAGCCACGACAGATCAGCCATGATCTTATTGAATGGCGGGGCAGGCTCGAAGGGCCAGATGGCCTACTCCTGCTCCTATTTTTTATGTTCTTATGTTCTCATGTTCTAGTGCACTCTGCAGAATTTTGAAAATTCCGCTAAAAAAAGAAATAGGATTTACTCTAGTTTTTACACAAATTCGACAGAATTTTTTTGGGAGAATCCGGAAACCTTTTCAGAATTGGCAGCACTTGGTTGGGTGGGCCCTTAGCCACATTTGAACCATGGAAAGAATTTACCACTGTCTTCTACAGTGATATTGAGATACTCTGGGAATTGACCTGGTAAATGGCACAATTGGGTAACTTTATCTTCGCAACTTTCTTATTGTCCGACATGCAATTTCAGGCACTGCCCTGGCACCAACTTTGGCTAATGTCTTGTGTCAAACAAGTTGCTTTGCTCTGTTTTGGGCAGGATACTTTAGAATATCAAACTGGGCAACATTGCTGAAATCCATTTAATTAACCTTCATTTCACCATCCAAGAAAATGTAAGCTTGGATTGTGAATCACTCCATCATTTGTCCACAAATTACTTGTCCTGCCCCAACATATTTTTCTGTAGGCTGTTTTATGGCAATCACAATTTTTTCATTCAGAGGTCTTACCTATCTGAAAGATTGTTTGCTTCCACAGTCCTTCAGTTTTACCGTCCATTGTATCCACTTTTGTGCATCTCACCCCTTGAGCTTTCCAGGAACCTGTGAGTATCCCTTATTCCCTTTGAATTTCATCCTAACCATTCTAACACCATTTATTATGTATGACACCCACCTTTTCTTCCTTTGTGCCTTACACTTCTCTATTTTAATTTCATTTGTCACTGTTGCACCCACATACATTTAATCTAGCTCATTCCTAGGTTCTCTCATATCTATTCAGACTCAAGTCCCTTCAGTTTGGTATTACCTATAACACAAGCCTATTTGTTGTAAGTAATTATTTGTTATAAGTAATATAATTATGAAGAACCAAGAAATATTAACTGGAAGGCAGTATGATTATACATTTTGCCTAGGTTGAGTTTCTGATTTTAGATAGATTGGTTGACTGTTAATGCTGAGAATCATTTCTAAATGTCCCACTTTATGGGGAAGAACCAGAACGAAGACTTTCTTTGCATCTACTAACAACAGGGTCAGTTCACTTATACACATGGAAACATAGAAGATAGGAGCAGGAGGAGGCTATTTGCCCCTTTGAACCTGCTCCACCATTCATCACGATCATGGGTGATCATCCAACCCAATAGCCTAATCCTGTTTTCTCCACATAACCTTTTATCCCACTTGCCCCAAGTGCTATATCTAGTCACCTTTTGAATACATTCAATGTTTCAGTATCAATTACATCCTGTGGTAATGAATTCCACAGGCTCACCACTCTATAGGTGAAGAAATGTCTCCCCAAGTCCATTCTAAATGGTCTACCCCAAATCCTCAAATTGTGACCCCTGATTCTGAACACGCCCAGCATCAGGAACATCCTCCCTGCACCTATCCTGTCTAGTTCTGTTAGAATTTTATAAGTCTCTATGAGATCCCCTTTCATTCGTCTGAACTCCAGCAAAAACAATCCTAACCTAGTCAATCTCTCCTCATACACCAGTCCCACCACCCCCAGAATCAGCCTGGTAAACCTTCGCTACACTCCCTCGAGAGCGAGAATATTCTTCCTCAGAAAAGGGGACCAAAACTGCACACAATATTCTAGATGTGGCCTCACCAATACCCTGTATAATTGCAACAACTCATCCCTGCTCCAGTACTCGAAACCTCTCACAATGATGGCCCACATAACATTTGCCTTCTTTACCACCTGCTGCACCTGTATACTTACCTTCAGTGATTGCTGCACAAGAATACCCAGGTCCCTTTGCACACCCCTCTCTCCCAATTTACAGCATTCAGGTAGTAATCTGCCGCCTTGTTTTTGCTTCCAAAGTGAATAACCTCACATTTATCCAAATTATATTGCATCTGCCATTGATTTTCCCATTCACCCAACCTGTCCAGATCATTCTGAAGGAGCTCTGCATCCTCGTCACAGCTCACCCTCCCACCCAACTTGATATCATCTGAAAAGTTTGAGATATTACATTTTGTTCCCTCATCCAAATCATTAATATATGTTGTGAATAGCTGGCGTCTGAGCACTGATCCCTGTGGCACCCCATTAATTACTGCCTTCCAATTTGAAAAGGACCCATTAATTCCTACTTTTTGTTTCTTCTCTGCCAACAAGTTTTCTGTCCATCAATACACTTCCCTCAATCCATTTGCTTTAACCTTGCACGATAATCTCTCATACGGGACTTTCTGAAAGTCCAAATATATTACATCAACTGGCTCCCCCTTGTTAACTCTGCTCATTACATCTTCAAAGAATTCCAACAGACTTGTAAAGCATGACTTCCCCTTCATAAATCTATGCTGAGTCTCTCTGATCCTGCCACTGCTTTCTAAATGCTCCACTATAAAATCCTTGATAATGGATTAGAGAACTTTCTCCACTACCAATGTTAGGCTTGCTGGTCTATAATTCCTTGTTTTCTCTCTACCTCCCTTTTTCAATATTGGAGTGACATTAGCTATCCTCTAATTTGCCTCTTGTTGAGGGGACATTAAATGATGAGATGAGTCGGTGCAGACTCGATGGATGGATGGCTTCTTTCTGCACTGTAGCGATTGTATGTATGTATGAGTCATAGAAGTTTACAGCATAGAAACAGGCCCTTCGTCACAACATGTCCATGCCACCCATTTTTTTTAAACGTCTAAGCTACTTCCAATTGCCCACATTTAGCTCATAATCCCTCTACGCCCATCTTGTTCATGTAACTGACTAAATGCTTTTTAAAAGACCAAGTTGTACACACCTCTACTATGACCTCTGGTAGCTTGTTCCAAGGACTCTCCACCTTCTGTGTGAAAAAAAAATCACTCCTCTGGACTCTTTTGTATCTCTCTCTTCTTACCTTAAACCTATGCCCTCTAGTTTTAAACTTCCCTACCTTTGGGAAAATGTATTGACTAGCTGATCTGTGCCCCTCGTTATTTTATAGACCTCTATAAGATCACTCCTCAGCCTTCTACACTCCAGAGAAAAAAGTCCCAGTCTATCCAGCCTCTCCCTATAACTCAAACATCAAGTCCCAGTGGCATCCTAGTAAATCTTTTCTGCACTCTTTCTAGTTTAATAATATCCTTTCTATAATAGGATGACAAGAACTGTACATAGTATTCTAAGCGTGGCCTTACCAATGTCTTATACAACTTCAACAAGGCGTCCCAATTTCTGTATTCAGTGTTCTGACCAATGAAACCAAGCATGCTGAATGTCTTCCTCACCATAGTATCCACATGTGATTCCACTTTCAGCAGTTATGAACATGTACCCCAAGATCTCTTTGTTCTCTAACTCTCCCCAATGCCCTACCATTAACTGAGGAAGTCCTCCCATGGTCCAATCTACCAAAATGCATCACCTCATATTTATTTAAATTGAACTCCATCCGTCAGCTCACTGGCCCAATTGATCAAGATCCCATTGCAATCCTAGATAACCTTCTTCACAATCCACTATGCCACCAATCTCGGGTGTCATCTGTAAACTTATTAAGCATGCCTTCTATATTCTCATCCAAATGACAAGTAACAGTGGACCCAGCACCGATCCCTGAGGCACACCGCTGGTCACAGATCTTCAGTTTGCAAAACAACCCTCCACAATCACCGTCTGGCTTCTGTCATCAAGCCAATTTTGAACCCATTTAGCTATCTCACCCTGGAACTCTTGAGTACATAAGTATGTATGAATGAGTTAATTGCATTTAAAATAATAAACACAAACATATCAAACAAATTTAACAAACTCAAAAAGGACAAAGACTCTGGTCTGGATGGATTGCATCTGTGTATTTTAAAAGAAGTCATGATTAGAGATGCCGGCATTGGACTGGGGTAAACACAGTAAGAAGTGTCACAACACCAGGTTTAAGTCCAACCAGTTTATGTGATAGTAATCCCACAAGCTTTCGGGAACAGTGTTCCTTCGTCAGGTGTAAATGCCCTTCTCTGATCAGAACCTTCCACACACCTGACATAGGAACACCGTTTCCGAAAGCTTGTGGGATTACTATCAAACAAACTGTTTGGACTTTAACCTGGCGTTGTGAGACTTCTTACTATTTTAAAAGACTCAGGCAAGAAATAGCAGTGGCATTAGTACTCATATTTAATAAGTTATGAGAAAAAAGTGTATTGCCAGAGAACTGGTGGATAGTTAATGTAATTCCTATATTTGAGAAGGGAGACAGAACATGTCCAGGGAATTTTGGACCAGTCACCAGTGGCAGGAACAATAATGGCATCCTTACTCAGGAAGAGAATAGAGGAAGATTTAGAAATGTGAAATATAATGAAAAGTAATCAGCATTTCAGATTTCAAAAGGGAGTATCTTGGTTGACTTCAACATGGACTTTGGACCAATGCTGTCTAATGGCACCAGGTCAAACATGGACAGGAAAACCTCTTGTTGATTACCACATACCACCACCTACCTCATCTATCAGCTGCTGAATCAGTTGTCCTCCATGTTGAAGAACACTTGGAGGAATTGCTGGCATGGCAAAGACACAGAATGTACTTTGGGTGAGGGACTTCAATGTCCATCACCAAGAGTGGCTTGGTAGCACCACTACTGACTAAACTGACCAAGTTCTAAAGGATGTGCCTGCTAGACTAGTCAGCAGCAGTAGGTGAGGGAAAAACATATATGACCTTATCTTTACCAGTCTACCTGCCACAGCTGTATCTGTGGGAGTGACCACCTTGTGTAGACCAAGTTCTGTCTTCATATTGAGGATAGCCTCCATTGTGTTGTGTGGCACCACCATCATGCCAAATGGGATAGACTTCAAACAATCTGTAACTTCATGGCATGGCATTTCCCCCACTCTGTATTATCACCAGCCAGAGGATCAACCATAGTTCAATAAAGTGTACAGGAGGGCATGACAAGAGCAGCACCAGGCATATCTAAAAATGAGGTGTCAGTCTGGTGTACCTACAATACAGGTCTACTTGCATGCCAAACAGTTTAAGTAGCAAGTGATAGATAGAGATAAGCAATCCCATAACCAGTGGATCAGATCTAAGCTCTGCAGTCCGGCCACATGGTGGTGAATAATTAAACAACTCATCAGAGGAGGAAGCTCCACAAATATCCCCCTCCTCAATGATGGAGGAGACCAGCACACCAGTGCAAAAGATAAGGCGTTGAACTGGGGTGCCTTACCCATGCATTTTTGATATCACATTTGCAAATCTTCTCTGCTTTCCAGTATATCTCTATCCTTTTTATAATATGGCAATTAAAACTTCAGGTCATACTCTAAGGCTTAATATGGCAACTAGAACTCCAGGTCGTACACTCCCCTGAGGAACAACTGCAGTGATGTCCTGGAGCTGCTGTTGCTCATTGTGGAGAAAATGATCAAAGGCCTTTTAAAAATCCAGACAAAATCTATTGCATTACCATTTTTCACTCTCCCTATTATCTCCCTAAAAATTCAATATTTCCTTCAAATTATTCATTCAAAGGATGTGGACTTCACTGGTTTGGTCAGCATTCATTGCCCATCCATAATTGCCCTGCAGAAGTTGGTGGTGAGCAGCCTTCTTGAATCACTGCAATGCATGAAGTGTTGATACATCCACAGTACTATTAGGGAGGGAGTTCCAGGATTTTAACCCAGCGACAGTGAGGGGACAGTGATATATTTCCAAGTCAAGATGGTGAGTGGGTGATTTATCACGGCCTCCTCCAGTGGTTCCCAGTATCATGGGTATCAGTCTTCAGCTAATTTGATTCATTCCACATGTTATCAAGAAATGACTAAAGGCACTGGATACTGCAAGGACTATGGGCCCTGATAATATTTCAAAAATAGCACTGAAGTCTTGTACTCCAGAACTTACCACTCTGGCAACTACTCACCAAAATATAAAGTTGCCCAAGTATAACCTGTACACAAAAAACAGGACAAACCTAACCCAGCCAATAAGCGCCCTATTGATCTACTCCCAATCTCCATAAAGTGATGGAAGGGGTCATTAACAGTGCTATCAAGTGGCATTTACATAACAATAACCACATTATATATTAATGATTCAGAAGAGGGTATTTAAAGTATTTTCTCTAAATTTACAGATGATACAAAGCAATCCACTTGGCAGGGCATTCCTTCCGCAAACATTCACTCGCTCCACCATTGATACACAGTGGAAGCTGTGTGTACCATCTACAAGATGCACAGCAGGGACTCATCAAGGTTCCTTAGACAGCACCTTTCAAATCCAAGACCACAACCATCTGGAAGGACAAAGGCAGCAGATACATGGGAATACTACCACTTGGAAGTTCCTCTCCAAATCACTCACCATCTTGACTTGGAAATATATCACTGTCCCTTCACTGTCGCTGGGTTAAAATCCTGGAACTCCCTCCCTATTAGTACTGTGGATGTATCAACACTTCATGCACTGCAGTGGTTCAAAAAGGCCACTCACCACCACCTTCTCCAGGGCAATTATAGATGGGCAATGAATGCTGACCAAACCAGTGAAGCCCACATCCTTTGAATGAATAATTTGAAGGAAATATTGAATTTTTAGAGGAGATAATAGGGAGAATAAAAAATGGTAATGCAATAGATTTTGTCTGGATTTTCAAAAGGCCTTTGATCATTTTCTCCACAATGAGCAACAGCAGCTCCAGGACATCACTGCAGTTGTTCCTCAGGGGAGTGTACGACCTGGAGTTCTAGTTGCCATATTAAGCCTTAGAGTATGACCTGAAGTTTTAATTGCCATATTGTAAAAAGGATAGAGATATACTGGAGAGCAGAGAAGATTTGCAAGTGTGATATCAAAAATGCATGGGTATCCATGTCAGGAAAGAATTGGCAGGCTAGGTGACCTAATCAAAGTTTTTAACATTCTGAAAAGTTTGAACAGAATGGATACAGACAGAATATCTCATCTAGTGAAGAAGTGCATAACAAGATACCATCAATATATGACAACAGCCAAGAAATCCAACAGAGAATTCAGAAGAAACTTCTTTAGTTAAGAATGGTTAGAATGTGGAACTCACTACCAGACAGAGTGGACAAAAAATATAAATATATTTAAGGGGAAGCTGGACAGGGGAAATGGAATAGGATGGTTACATTGATATACTTAGATGAGAAGAAGAGATGAGAGGAGTCTTGCATGGAGCACAAACAGATTCTTGGACTATTTGAACCAAATGGCCTGTTTCTGTGCTGTATATTCTATGTAATCCTATTTATGAGCATGCATATCATGCATTCACAATTAAAAACAACCTTTAGAAAACAGCAGGATCAAAATACTCTAGCTTCCAGATAATTACCTAAGATTTTGCTTAATGATAATACTTGCTTCTGACTTCCTGATACTCAGTTAGCAAATGGACTGTTCAGTATATAATTAAGCTGTGGAAGCCATTCTGTTTCAGGTTTGATCCCTGGGTATAGAATCATAGAATCTCTATAGCGCAAGAGGCCACTCAGCCCATCAAATCAGCACTGACTCTCCAACAGAACGTCTTACTCAGGCCCTCTCCTGCCCCATTCTCTTAACCGCACACATTTATCCTATTAATCCCCCTAACCTACACATTTTGGGACACTATGGAGCAATTTAACATGCCCAATTCATCTAACCTGCACATCTTTGGACAGTGGAAGGAAACAGGAGCCTCTGGAGGAAAGCCATGCAGAGACGGGGAGAATGTGCAAACTCCACATTGACAATCCCCTAAGACTTGAATCGAACCTGGATCCCTGGCACAAATGCTAAACACTGTGCCACCGTGCCAGCCAATGATCTGCACTGAGTCAGCTGATATTAATCCGAGGGAGCTGTAATTAGTCACGGTTTCCCTGGACTAGGCAGGGAGGAAGAATGACCAATGATCCAATGACACTGGTGAAAAGTGCACCTAAGAGGGTGTCAAATAAGAATAGGATTGGGTCCTATAGCAGTGTCTTCTCTTGTGGAACAACATGTCAAAGTTCAACATTGTGGCTCAGATATAAAATGAACAGTTGGATCAGATACCTGACATCAGGCGCTAACACCAGTCACAACCTTATGGAGATGCAGAAGAACTGAAAACCTAAAAAGTAATTCACTGTCAGTTACCATTTACGTACGTATGTAAGTAAGAAGAAAATGTAGTTTCTCTTGATCTCTCAGAATCTCTGAGGCGATTCTCCCAAAAAAGTTCTACATGCTGAATTTGTGAGAAAATTAGTGTAAATCATGATTGTTTAATGTTTATGAGTCACAAGTAAGGCTTACATTCACACTGCAATGAAATTACTGTGAAATTCCCCTACTCACCATAGTCCAGCACCTGTTCGGGTCAATGCATCTAACCAGCATGTCTTTCAGAAAATGGGAGGAAGCCGGAGCACCTGGACAAACCCATGCAGACACAGGGAGAACATGCAAACTCCACACAGACAGTGACCCAAACCAGGAATCGAACCCAGGTCCCTTACACTGTGAGGCAACAGTGCTAACCACTGTGCTGATTGTTTTTTCAGTGGGAGTTCAGACAAGGATCTCCCACACCCTGTGCAATGTAGAGGCCACAATCGGGAATATCATTAAAAGTTCAGGGGGCGTGGGGGGCGGAGGGGGCCTATTCACATCAAAGTCTGACAGCTCCAGAATTCTGCGCATGCGCAGTGGCCCCAAATTGTCAGCCTGCACTTTGTTGGCCAACATGATTGCTCACCAGCCCTGGACCCCCGCAATGCTGTCCCTCCATACTCTCATGGCCTGATCGCAGCCTCCCTGACCATTCCAGGGCCAGCTCCGACTCCCCTCCTATCGTGAAGTGCCCCAATCTCCAGCCCTCCCCAACAGCGATGATCCCTGGTAAACACACTCCCCCATGGGAGGCAGACCCCCCCCCCCACAGACCACCCCCCACACCCCAGCGTGCCCCGATCACTGGCCTCCCTCCAGCCCCGACCAATCCCAATACCGAGTGACAGTGGGACCCCGCACCCCACTGATCGCCCCAAAGCCCCACCCCATGCCCCATCCCCTTGGCACTGCCCCATGCCCATTGGGCAATGCTATGGTGCCCCTAGGAGACACAGGCTGGGTGCATATGCCAGGAGGCACCACTGCCACTGCCTGACCTCGTTAGGGGCCCCGATTGCACCTCCTTCATTCCAGCAGGGTCCCCCACTAGCTTAAACTGGGGAGCTAGTCTAAACCCCACCAGAGTGAAATTGAGCTTATGGGGTGGGAGATTCTAGTGGGAATGTGTGTGTGAATCCCGTGAATCGGCCCACACACGATTCTCCCAATCAACCATAGTACAAAATGAGTGTGTTGGGATGGGAGAATCGCCTCGTCTATCTCTCCACAGGCGATCTACATGGTCTTTTGCCCTGGTGCAGGGATGAAAAGTTTGAGAATCACTGCTCCTGTGAGATAAATACTCTGTAAGCACCAACTGCATCAGTTAGTCCCCAAGGAGGTCATAAATCCATGATGACCCAGCATTGCCTATTATTTGATTACCGCCTCAGGCAGCCATTGCTCATTATATGAGATGCTGTTGTAGCAACAAATAAATAGTAAAATAGGATATCCCCAATCAGTATGTCCTCAACTGTTCCTGATAAATAATTATCTAGAAATTTTATTTAGAAAGCGTGAAAACAAGTTATGGATAAAGTAATTCCAAAATCATTTCTTCTGATTTACTCCAATAGCGATTGAAGCATATTTTCTCCCTTTAAGAACATGCAAGCTTGCCGTAGAGGAGCAGATCTTGTGCTATGCAGTAATATTTGGTGTCCAGCAGAGGACATCTGTAGCACACAGTATACAGACCTTGTTTGAGTTCATCCATGCTAAAGCTATGTACTCTCAGATCATGTAGAACTTCAGCATTCATCTGTCTGTACGTGGCAATATCATTTCCGTAGATGCCGTTCAGGAGCTCTCCATGGGCAGGGGGTCTAATCACAGAGAATATCAGCGTATCACGAGGTACATCCAGATCTACTGCATTCAGCACTCCAGGGCCCAGCTCACAGATATCACCCTCAATTATCTGCATAAAAACAGTTTCATTGATATGAACTCACTATTGATAACATAACAAAAGTTAAATTCCAAATTTTTTCAATGCGCATTATGTTATTGATATTTACATGTCGTTGAAATCTTCGCCAATTTTGTGTGGAGACACAGAGGAACACTGGCACAATTCTGCTGGAGGGAACACCTGATTTAGAGTGAACTTGGGTCATCTGGGTCCTCAGATTTTTCAACGGCAGTGAAGGCAGCCCCATCTTTCCTCACTGACTTTGAGAGCATGTCAGCAGCATTCACAGGTTTTAAAAATATTTTGCACTATAAGGCACACTTAATGTAGAAAAAGGTTTCAAGGAGCAAACAATGACTGCCAAGCCAAAGGATATAAGAGAGTCCCGAACGTTTGACCAAAGGGGTGAGCTTTATGGAGGGCATGAAAGGAAAGGATAGAGGATGGAGGCAGAAGGAATCAGAGAAAGAATACTAGGTTGAAAAGACAGTGGGTGGGATTTTCCAGCCACTTTCGTTCCAAAACCGGAAAAATCCAATCTGAGGTCAACAGACCTACGATTCCCGTGGCAGGCGGGAAGGAAAAGTTCTCCCAAGTGGGAAGAGCGGACAAACAAAAGGTCAGAGTCAGGAAAAGGGAAGTTTAGGGAAAATACAGGGTGAATGGAAATTGCAGGAGTAGGGTGGGATGAGACCATGGAGGGAGTTAAATATTCGTGTTTTAAATTTAAGTTATTCTTAAAGATCTGCTGGTTTTCTTAACATTCAAAGCGGATATAAAATTAAACCGTAGTTCAGGAGAATATGAACAAAATTTCATTCAGATGCATAAGACATGTGTGGCAAAAATCTGAAATACTACAACTTTCATAGAATATCATGCAAGTTAACTGAAGTTGATTACGTTTGTGCAGGGTAAGAACCAATCAAAAGTTAACACCATTGAAATTAGAAATTGCATTAATCCATTGTGACATGTTGTTCTGTCTGAACACAGCACAATACATGCTACAGACAACAGATATGAAATATCCATTGACATTTTCCTGTTCTCTGAAATTTTACTAGTTATTTGCAGTAATAGGTTTATTACCTGAAAGAAATGCAGCAGTTTGTATAGTGCACTGATTTTATTATAACATCCATATGCACTGAATAAATATACTGGAAAATAGTATTTGATCTTTCCTTCCTATTATTGGCAAATGTTTTGACTAATCCAATATCTCTCACAAAAATGCAACCTTGCCTCAAGTAATTTGTAAAAAACAAATGCAAAATATTCTTTGGATTTGATTTGATTTATTGTTATCACATGTATTAGTATCCAGTGAAAAGTTTTGTTTCTTGCGTGCTATTCAGACAAAGCATACTGTTCATAGAGAAGGAAAGAAGGTGCAGAATGTAGTGTTACAATCATAGCTAGGGTGAAGAGAAAGATCAACTTAATGCAACGTACCTCCACTCAAAAGTCTGATGGCAGCAGGGAAGACACTGTTCTCAAGTCGGTTGATATGTGACCTCAGACCTATTCATTAATCTAAATGTGGCACAAGTTTGCCAAGGCAATTTTTAATGCTGTGGAGTAGTAGATTGTAAAATTATGGGAAAAATTTTTCTTAGAAAATATTGATTCGCAATTTTTGCAACTTTAATTCCAATTTCTTGCACAACCATTGAAACTGTGAAGTGTTGGAAAACCAGCAACAGGAATTTCTTCCAAAATTTGCTCAACTTACTGTTGTAATTATGGTGGGAACTTGGATACATCACATAAATAGGACTTCTGTTGATCTTCTGCTCAAGGCTCAGCAACCAACCAGGATATATTTTCAAACAATAAAACTTATGAATTTTCCAAAATGTGCCAGGGAATTAGTGATTCCTGTTCTCTTTTGAATTAATTTCTCAGCCCCGGGGCAAGGTCGAGACATTGCATAATGTGGGAGAGTTGATACATAATGGCTAAACTTGATTCAATATCCATTCACATGTGTATCAGCTAACATGCAGACAGCTTCTATCTTGTACCCTTTACAGTATATTTGTCAATACTTAACAGTAGTCTCTTAATAAGAACGTAAGAACTAGGAGCATGAGTGGCCATCCGGTCCCTCGAGCCTGCTCCACCATTCAATAAGATCATGGCTGATCTTTTCGTAGACTCAGCTCCTCTTAACTGCCCACTCATCATAGCCCTTAATTCCTTTACTGTTCAAAAATTTATCTATTCTTGCCTTAAAATGACTATGACGACTTTTATGACTATGAAAACTTTTTCAGCTTACTGAACTGTAACCAACACAATACAACATGTGGCAGCTTGTGTGGAAAACCCAAAAACTCATAGAAAATGCAGAGAAAAGTTAAAGGACATAATTCTCCCAACCAGAAGTGCAGTGGACCAGGAGACTCTAGTGGAGGCCGTTCAATGGGCTCCCCATTGGGCGCCACAGTTTCTACAAGTCTCCGGAAGCTGGATTTCTGGTGCTGTCAGTTCCCAAAATGTTGGAAATTTGAAAAAAAAATGCATTCTGACCAGAAAAGAAGCTTCAAAAACAGAGGTTCAGAGAAAATATCACCAAGACAAACCTGTAAAGAAAGACTTGGAAGCTGAAGGCAGAAATTTGAAATTTCTTACTGTAGCAGAATACCCTACTGAATCTTCTTTAGAAGGCCAGCTTTGAATGCTAGACCTGGCAGAGATGAAGTAATCCTAATATTGTGCATTGATGAATCCTCAACCATCTTCAATGAAATATTAAAAGCTTCTGACAAATGATTTAAACATCAAGTTGTGGAGTACACAGAGCTTAAAGGGACAGATATAAACTCCCCAGTAATGCTCCAAAAAAGCAAGAGACATTACCTCAGCAAAGCACATGATGCATGAGAGAGGCAAATAATTTTCTTTAAGTCCCAGAAATATATCTTTTTGGTAATCCAGACACATTATCCAAGCAGCTGATGGCAGTGCAGAGTGAGCAACTGGCTGTGAATGAAGGAAAGCTTTCTAATGAAGTCCAAAATATTAAAAAAACTTTAAAAGGGAAATGAAATAAAAATGCAACATGTTCACATTAAATCTCAGCCTTCAACACCATCATTCCTATGAAACTCATCTCCAAACTCCATGGCCTGGGCCTCGGCTCCTCCCTCTGCAACTGGATCCTGAACTTCCTAACCCACAGACCATTATCAGTGAGGAGAGGCAACAACATATCCTCCATGATCATCCTCAACACCAGTGTGCCACTGTATCTTCAGCTGTGTCTGTGTCTTCAGCCCTTTACTATACTCCTTATTCACCTATGACTGTGTGGCCAAATCCCCGTCCAACTCGATTTTCAAGTTTGCTGATGACATCACCATAGTGGGTTGGATCTCAAACAAAGTTGAGACAGAGTACAGGAAAGGGAGAGCATCTGATGAACTGGTATGACAGCAATAATCTCTCCCTCAATGTCAACAAACAAAGTAGATAGTTGTTGACTTCAGGAAGTGTACTGGAGGACATGCCCCTGTCTACATCAACAGAGACAAAATGGTTGAGAGTTTCAAGTTTTTAGCTGTCCAGATTACCAACAGCCTATCCTGGTCCTTCCATGCCAGCACTATAGTTAAGAAAGCCCACCAATGCCTCTACTTTCTCAGAAGAATAAGGAAACGTGGCATGTCCATTATGACTCTCACCAATGTTTACAGATGCACCATAGAAAGCATTCTTTCTGATTGTATCACAGCTTGCAATGGCTCTTGCTTGTCCAAGATCACAAGAAACTACAAAGGGTTGTGAACATAGCCCCATCCATCACTCAAACCAGCCTGCCATCCATTGACACTGTCTATACTTCCTGCTGCCTTAGAAAAGCAGCCAGCATAATTAAGAACCTCATGCATCAGGGACATACTCTCTTCCACCTTCTTCTGTTGGGAATAAGATACAATAGTCTCAAGAACAGCTTCTCCCCTGCTGCCATCAGACTTTTGAATGGACCTACCTTGCATTAAGTTGGTCTTTCTCTACAGTCTAGCTATGACTGTAACACTACATTCTGCACTCTCTCCTTTCTTCTCCATGTACGTTATGCTTTGTCTGTATAACATGCAAAAAACAATACTTCTCAGTGCATACTAATACATGTTACAATGATAAATCAACTCAAATTAAATCAAAAATTAAAATCAATCAAAAGGTTTGAAATGCAAGTTGAGTATATACCTTTGAAAACACACAACAAACGAAAATCTTCAATCAACAAAACTGTTTGAGATCTGAACAAAGAAATGTGTGAGGTATCACAAAGGTACCAAGAGGAAATAAGAGCTTTACATTCCCATGGTGGCAAATCAAAGTGGTGAGTTGGGAAAACTCAATCAGAAGTACAGCCAGGCTCAACAACAGGTAGAAAATACAGGAAAAGAAGTTTCAGCCATGAAAGAACTGGAGAATCATTTGGCAGAATGTCCAAAAGGAAGACAAGAGGGAGAAGAAAGACATGATAGAGCAGAAGAAAATGGTTGGACATGTGGAAGAAAACCTGGGAAAATATTATGACCGGAATTCTCCACGGGTTTCCTGTCGCCGTGGGGCGATATCAGTGGGAATTCCCATTAATAGCAGTGGGACCAGAGAACCCCACTATGAGCAAACAATGCACCACCTCCCACCAGCGGGAAACACACGGCTGGGAGACCAGAGAATCCTGCCCTACATTTTCAAAAAGTGATATGTGAAATAACGAAAATTGGAACCTAGAATGCTAAGGGCGAGCAGATCTTCACACAGAAGAGCGTGAAGAGTCTCAGAATTGGCAGAGTGCTATTACAGAACGTGAGCTTGAAAGATAGCACAGAGGAAGAATGCTCTGCTAAAGAAAAGCTGGCCAGTGCAGAGAGTTAACTTTCACATACGAAAGAAATGTCAGGAGCAGGAGAAGCATGATGTATCAGAACAGTTGCCTGAAAGCAGAATTAAGAATTAAATGAATTTCTTGAACATCAATCCAACCTGAACAACATGAAAAATGTGATACGTAGTACGGAAGAGCAAATCCTAACTTCGGAACAACGTAAGAGAAATTTTACAAAACACAACAAATTTTACAAAAAAGGTAATGGCAAAGAGTTAATGCCACCGGATTCATAATCCAGAGGCCCTTATAAATGCCCCAGGGACACAGGTTCAAATCTCACTTGGAATTTAAATTCAATCAATTAATTTTGGGGTAATGGCAGCACAGTGGTTAGCACTGCTGCCTCACAGCGCCAAGTACATGGTTTCAATTCTGGCCTTGGGTGACTGTGTGGAATTTGTGCATTTTCCCTGTGTCTGAATGGCTTTCCTCCGGAGGGGAGGGGAAAATTCAGCAGTACGCCAGCAAATATGGTCAGAAGAGGAAAAATAGTTTTGAACTAACCTAAGAGGGTAAAGAAAGTTTGTGCCAAGAACAGAAAACAGTCCAGCACAAGAACAGGCCCTTTGGCCCATCAAGCTTGTGTCAATCATGTTGTCCCATCTAGATCAACTGCCTGTATCTTTCTATTCCCTGCCTGTTCGTGTGTCTATCTAGAACAGTCTTAAATGTCGCCAACATGTCTGCCTCAATCACTTGATTTGGCAGTGCATTCCAAGCCCCCACCACTCTCTGTGTAAAAACTTCACCCATGCATCTCTACTGATCCTTCTCCCCCCTACCTTGAACTTGTGCCCCCCTGTAACTGTCATTTCTGTCCCAGGAAAAAGCTTCTAACTGTTCACCTTATCTATGCCCTTCATAATTTTATAAATTTCTATCAGGTCACCCCTCAGCCTCTGTCTTTCCAAGGAGAACAATCCCAGTTTATTCAATCTCTCCTCATGGCTAAAACCTTCCATAAAGAAATCCCACAACACCAGCTTAAAGTCCAAACAGGTTTATTTGTAGCAAAAGCGGCAAGCTTTCGGGACAGGCTGTCCCTTCATCAGGTTGCTGGGAGTTCTGATCATAAAAATGACACAAAGACACAAATTCAATTTACATGCATAATGATTGGAATGTGAATCTTTACAGCTAATCAATTCTTAAAGGTACAGACAATGTAAGTAGAGAGAGCATTAAGCACAGGTTAAAAGGATGTGTATTGTTTCCACACAGGAAAGTTAGTGAGATTTTGCAAGTCCAGGCAAGTTGTGGGGGTTACAGAAAGTGTGACATGAACCCAAAATCCTGGTTGAGGCCATTCTCACGTGTGCAGAACTTGGCTCAACTCTGCGCTGTCATGTGTCATGAAGGCCGCCTTGGAGAATGCTTACCCGAAGATCAGAGGCCGAATGCCCATGACCACTGAAGTGTTCCCCAACAGGAAGAGAAAACCTTCATACCAAGCAACATCCAAGTAAAGCTTTTCTGTACTCTCTCCAAAGCTTCCACGTCCTTCTGGTAACGTGGCGACCAGAATTGGACAGTATTCCAAATGTGCCGAACCAACATTTTATATAACAGTAACATAATCTGCCAATTTTTATACTTGATATACTGGCCTATGAAGGCAAGCATTTCATGTACCTTTTTTCACACCTTTTCCACCTGTGCTGCCACTTCTAAGGATCTGTGGACCTGTACTTACAGATTTCTCTGTGTGTTTATGCTTCAGATGGTTCTGCCATTTATTTTATAGCTCCCACCTGAATTGGATCTACCAAAATGCAGCACCTCACACTTTTCCAAATTAAATTCTATCTGCCATTTCTCTGCCCCTGGCAAACTGGAATCAGTGGATATTGAGGGCATACACTCTACTGGTTGGAGTCATACTTGGTACATAGGAAGATGGTTGTGGAGGGTCAGTCATCTCAGCTCCAGGACATCTCTGCAGGAGTCCCTTAGGGTAGTGCCTCAGGCCCAATAATCTTCAGCTGCTTCATCAATGACCTTCACTCTGTCATAAGGTGAGAAGAGGGATGTTCGCCAATGATTGCACAATATTCAGCACCATTTGTGATTCCTCAGATACTGAAGAAATCCATGTTCAAATGCAACAAGATCTGGATAATATCCAGGGTTGGGCTGACAAGTGGCAAATAATATTCGTGCCACACAAATGCCAGGTAATGACCACCACCAATAAGAGACACTATAATCACTGCCCCTTGACATTCAATGATGTTACCATCATGGAATCCCCCCAGTGTCAACACCATTGAGATTACCATTGACCAGAAACTCAACTGGACTCACCACATAAACGCAGTGGCTACAAGAGCAGGTCAGAGGCTTGGAATACTGAGGCAAGTAACTCACCTCTTGAGTCCTCAAAGCCTATCCACCATCTACAAAGCACAAGTCAGGAGTGTGGTAGACTACTCACTGCTTGCCTGGATGGGTGTAGCTCCAATGGCACTGAAGAAGCTTGACACCATTCAGGACAAAGCAACCCACTTGATTGGCACTACATCTACAAATAGTCAATCCCTCCACATTGACGCTCAGTACTATCTCTAAGATACACTGTGGCAATTCACCAAAGATCCTCAGACAGTATTTTCCAAACCCGTGACCACTTCCATCTAGAAGGACAAGGGTAACAGATACATGGGAACACTACCAAGTTCCCCTCCAAGTCACTCACTCTCCTGACTTGGAAATATATTGCAATTTCTTTGCAGTCACTGAGTCAAAATCCTGGTATTCCCTCACTAACAACATTGTGGGTCAACCCACAGAACATGGGCTGCAGTGATTTAAAAACACAACTCACCACCACCTTCTCAAGCACAATTAGGGATGGGCAATAAATGCTGGCCAGCCAGCAACGCCCATGTTCCACGAGTGATTAAAAAACAATTTCCAGTCTACCAATATCCTGCTATATACTCTGACAATCTTCATCATTATCCGCAACTCCAGCAATCTTAATATCCGCAAACTTGCTAATCAGAACAGCATCGTTTTCTTCCCCGTCATTTACACTTATTACAAACAGAGGTCCCAGCACTGATCCCTGCAGAACATCATTAGTTACAGACCTCCATTCAGAAAAACACCCTTCCATCATTACCCTCTGTCTTCTATAGCCAAGCCAGTTCTGAATCCATCTAGCTAGTTCATCCTTGATCCTGTGTAATTTAACGTTTTGCACCAGTGTGCCATGAGGGACATTGTCAAATGCTTTACTAAAGTCCATGTAGACAACATCCATGGCCCTTCCCTCGTTAATCACTTTTGTCACCTCCTCAAAAAAACTCAATCAAATTAGTGAGACATGACCTCTCTTGTACAAAACCATGATGTCTGTCACTATTAAGACCATTCAGTTCCAAATGTGTATAGATCCTATTCCTAAGAACCTTCTCCAACAATTCCACTACCACTGACATCAAGCTCACTGGCCTATAGTTATCCTTGCTCCTCTTCTTAAAAAATGGGAGAACATTGGCTATCCTCCAACTCTCTGGAACCTTGTCTGTGGCCAACGAGGAAACAAAAATTTCTGTTACTCTCTTGTCTCCCCCAGCCATCTGGCCCTGGGTATTTGCCTACCTTAATGCTTTTTAAAACACCTAACACTTCCTCCCTCCCAATGATGACTTGCTCTAGAGGGTTTACATACCCCTCCGAGACACCTTCAAGCAACGCGTCCCTCTTCTTTGTGAATGCCAATACAAAGGGTCAGGGGTGATTTAGAAATCCAAAGATGAAACAGAGGCAATAGAAAAATATATTGATGTGAGTAAAAACATGTTGAATGGGACAGGTTGGGGCAGGGAAGTTAACAGTGCGTCAGAGAGTAAGGTCCATGCAGGGAATAGTAGTAAAAAAAATTGAAGTAATTTTACCTCTTTGTGTAGAACACTTGCAATAAGGTAGATTAACTCAAATCATAAATTAAGATAAACAGTTTAGGTCTAATTGATGTAACATAGAAATGTTTCCAAAGTGACCAACATGGGGAGATAAATGTTCCAGGGTGCACCACATTTCAAAAAGGCAGGCTGAATGGAAAAGGAGATAGCCCTGAGAATAAAGGATTACAAAAGGATGTTAGTGAGAAAAGATCTCGGCCAGAGTTCTCTGACCTTGCCTGAGACTGGAATTCTCCAGTCCTGCTGCTGTGAATGGAGAATAATATCATAGTAAATGATACATTTCGAAATAGTGATCATAATGCCATTGAATTCCACATTAAGTTAGAACGTGACTGGAATTCTCCAGTCCTGCTGCTGTGAATGGAGATTATGCTGAGCGTCCAATTCTCTGTTCTCACTGGCAACAGTAGAGGGGCATGAATGGCCAGAGAATTCCAGTCCCAAATTCAGGAATTCAGGATTCAGTAGGGGCAGAGGTTATGAACAACGTAGGTCAGAAGATGCAGGTGGGAGTATTTTATAAGCCCCCCCCAACAGCATTGTATTATTGGACAGAGCATTTAACTAATTATTTTTGAACTATTTTAGATCAGTATTGTGCAATGAGGCAGGGTTAATTAGTAATGTCATAGTAAATGATACATTTCGAAATAGTGATCATAATGCCATTGAATTCCACATTAAGTTAGAACGTGACGTATTCCAAACAGATATGAGGGGTGAGCTAGCTAAGGTTAATTGGGTAAATAAATTACAAGGTAGGGTGCTCAAGAAACAGCGGGAAACATTTAAAGAAACAACTCAGAATGTTTACCAGAAATATATTCCACTGAAAAACAAAAACTCAGTGAAAAAGATCCATCCATGTCTTACTAAGAAGGTTTAGGGTATTACTAGATCAAAAGAAGAGGTTTACAATGTTGCCAAGATCAGCAGTGAATCTGAAAATTAGAAGTGTTTTAGAGACCAACAAAGGGCTACCAAAAAGTTGATTAAACAGGAAAAATAGAATATGAAAATAAACTTGCCAGGATATAATAACTGATAAGTATTTAAAAAGGAGGTTGCTAAAGTAAACATTTCACTGTTAGAGAGACAGGAGGAATTATCATGAGGAAATGGCAGTGACAATGAAAAAGGATTCTGGTACCTTTATCCACAATAGAAGGCAAAAGTTATATATCAAGGAATAGAGGGTTATTTACCAAGATATTGAGGGTAATTTCTGAGCTCATAAGAGTAAGAAACTAAGGTAATTAATATCAGCAGAGAAAAACTACTGGAGAAGCTCAGGCTACCCAAATCCCCAGAATAAGATGACCTACAACAAGACTCTAAAAGTTATCGCTGCAGAGATAGTGAATGCGCTGGCTATGATTTTCTAAAATTCTGAAATGGTCCCAGTAGTTTGAAAGCTACTAAGTATAACAACGCTGTTCAAGAAAGGCGGGAGAGAGAACTACAATCCAGTTAACTCAACATCAGTCACTAGTTCAGTGATAGGATCTACTATTAATGAAGACTTAACAATGCACTGAGAAAAGCTTAGTTTGATTGGAACAAGTAAACGTGGCTTTATGATAGGGAAATTCCGTCTGACAAATTTATACAGGTTTTTTGAAGATGTAACCAGTCGGGGGATGAAAGAAAACCAGCAGGTGTGGTAGTATCCTTGGATTTTCAAAAGCATGAGATAGGGTGTTATACAAAAGATAAATATGCAAAATAAGGACCAATGGAGTTGGGATTGATATATTAACATGGATAGGGGATTGGTTAATATACGGGAAAATGAAGAGTGGGGATATATGGAGCATTTTCATTTTGGCAGGCTGTGATTAGACAAAAAAACTTGGGTAGTGTATGTTTTTCAGACATTGACTGCAGCAGATATGGCTTACTCAGCCTGTGAGAGACATCTTTTAGCTACCTACTGGTCAGTTCAACACTTTGCTGTCTTTAGGGGAGCTGCCACGAGAACTAGCAATGGGATATATTTCAACAAGATTATAGGTAGGCAGTAGATACAGAAAGTTTTAAAGTTAAAATTTATTTATTGGTGCCACAAATAGGCTGCAATGAAGTTACTGTGAAAATCCCTTAGTTGTCACACTCCGACGCCAGTTCTGATACACTGAGGGGGAACTTAGCATGGTCAATGAACCTAACCAGCATGTCTTTTGGACTGAGAGAGGAATGCGGAGCACCCAGAGGAAGCCCACCCAGACACGGGGAGAACATGCAGGCTGCACAGACAGTGACTCAAGCTCGGAATCGAACCTGGATCCCTGGCACTGTGAGACAGCAATGCTAACCACTGGCACTGTGCTGCCATTGAACGGGTCCAGCTGACTGTTAATAGATGGACCGGCTTTTTGGGATCATATGATCCGAAGGTGAAACTAATGAATAACCCAACCTCCGCATTAATTAGGGGGTATACATTATTGTACAGTAGTATGAGAAATAGGAGGAGGTTTAAAAAGGGCATATACCTAGAGGGAGAGATATCCATCTAGAGGGATTCTGTTATATGGAAACAGGGGAAAGACAGAAATAATGCAAAATCTTGGATCTGAATAATGAGATAGATATGAAATTACTGCATTATGTGGACGTACAGCAAGCAGACATTTGTAATAACTCACCTAACTGAATTTCCACCACCATCCGCTGTGGCCAGAATTTTACTGGTTTGCCCGCCACAGGGATCGGAGCAGGCAAGGGGCGGAGGATGGGAAGGACCGCTGACCTCAAGTGGGATTTTATGGCTGTGGGATAAGCGAGGCTGTAAAGTCCCACCCTTTCTGTTCGGTTTCTGTGTTTGTTTGTAATGCACTGACAGAGTTCCTAGCAACCTAGGAAAAGGGAGGATTAAGATCAATGGACGTGAAACCACTCTTAAGTGACCCAATGCTGATGATGGTGGGTGTGATCAGAAACAATGAAAGAAGATGTGACTGTTGTATACACAAAGTGAAGATCACGCTAAGGCAGAGCTGAGTTAGAAAGGAAAAGAGAAAGCAGACATATTCTGACTAAAAGACAAGAAAAGGATATAAATTGGATCAGATTTATACAACACCTGAAAGAACAATCAGACGTGCTCTACAAGCAAGCTACAGGCTATATTGGCAGAAAATATTTCACTAACAGAATTAATGTAGAACCATACAAACCACAGGAATAGGACATATGAGAATCAGATGATGGTACGGAATTATGCTCAAGCAAGAGTGCTTGAACCACTGTGTAAAGGACTGTATGATATTGTATAAATGGTGCGACCAATAGTATGAGCAATACAATTATCCAAGAAGGTAACATGGTTCCATCTCAATCAAATTAAACTGTGCAAAACCCCAAAAGAAACAACAAATGCAGAAGGAACTTAAAATGGTAGACCACGGAAGATGAAGGTGATATAGCCACAGGGATTCTAAGAGTGGTTCAGGATACAAGGTCTGAATCTGGAGTTTCGGTAGACTTAACATTTGTCATGCCATAGATGTTACGTTAACCACATCAGTATTGGGAAAACCCAGGGCAGATCTCAATGAGGCCTGTGAGATGGGCCTCATGGAGAATGAGCTTTCTGACTGAGGTAATGATTGCATGCCCAATCAGGAAGTCTCATTTAAGACCATAAGACTTGGGAGCAGAATTAGGCTACTCGGCCCATCGAGTCTGCTCCGCCATTCAATCATGGCTGATATTTTTCTCATCCCCACTCTCCTACCTTTTTCCCCTGTGATTATAATGAGGATTGTTGGGTCTGCCGACACTCTGGATTCTGACTTTGTAACTGAAGCACACTTAAGAACAGAGGTGAGTTTGTAAATAAAGGAACGAGACAAAGGGATATGGTTCCTTTGGAGTTATTTCAGAAAGAACCAATGTATCTGTAAGTTTGTATGAAACCAAACATTCTGTACGTGATGGTATAATCTGTTGCTGACTGAATTGAATTAAGAAGTGTGAAAGCAGGTATTGTTGTGAGAATAGTACATTTGAGAATAAGCTGGCACGAAGAGGTGCAAATAAGGAAGTAGTAAGCCATCAAGCCCCAATAATGCATCTGATAAAAACAGCAGCAAAATAACTGTCCAAATTAAAATAATAAAAATTTCAAGCACGTCTGGTGCAGATACTCAGGCCCTTATTATCTCACAGAATGGCCACAAAGCCCACAAGAAACAAGTCAGAGAAGTCGATTTCTTAAGTATTTAATGACAGGAGTCATCAATACAACAGGAAAGACTTGATAATAGATCATATTTTCCAAACCTCGCTGGATTCCGGGGAAGTGCCGGAAGATTAGAAAACGGCTAATGTTACGCCGCTGTTTAAAAAGGGTAGCAGGCAAAAGGCAGGGAATTATAGGCCGGTTAGTTTAACGTCTGTTGTAGGAAAAATGCTTGAATCCGTCATCAAAGAAGTAGTAGCGAGGCATCTTGAGAAGAATTGTTTGATAGAGCAGATGCAGCACGGATTCGTTAAGGGGAAGTCATGTCTGACGAATTTATTGGAATTCTATGAGGATGTGTCTAGTGCGGTGGACGGAGGGGAACCGGTGGATGTGGTGTTTCTCGATTTTCAAAAGGCGTTTGATAAGGTGCCGCACAAAAGGTTGTTACAGAAGGTTAGGGGGCATGGAGTTGGGGGTAAGGTGTTAGCGTAGATAGAGGATTGGCTGTCAAATAGGAGGCAGAGAGTAGGTGTCAATGGGTGCTATTCGGATTGGCGGTTGGTGACTAGTGGAGTGCCCCAGGGATCGGTGCTGGGGCCTCAGCTATTTACCATTTATATAGATGATCTGGAGGAGGGAGCTGAGTGTAGGGTGTCGAAATTTGCTGATGACACAAAGATAAGTGGAAAAGCAAATTGTGTGGAGGGTGTAGAAAGTCTGCAGAGGGATCTGGATAGGCTGGGCGAGTGGGCGAGGACCTGGCAGATGGAATACAGTGTTGGCAAGTGTGAGGTTATCCACTTTGGCAGGAATAATAGTAGGAGGGACTACTACTTAAAGGGCTAAAAACTGCAGCATGCAACGGTGCAGAGGGACCTGGGGGCCCTTGTGCATGAGTCGCAAAAACCCAGCCTACAGGTGCAGCAGGTGATCAGGAAGGCAAATGGGATGCTGGCCTTCATAGCGAGGGGGATTGAATATAAAAGGAGGGAGGTCTTGCTGCAACTGTACAGGGCACTGGTGAGGCCGCAGCTGGAGTACTGAGTGCAGCGTTGGTCGCCACACTTGTGCAAGGATATTTTGGCCTTGGAGGGAGTGCAGAGGAGGTTCACTAGGCTGATACCGGAGTTGAGGGGGTTGAGCTATGAAGAGATGCTGAATAGACAGGGCTTGTACTCGTTGGAGTTTAGAAGGATGAGGGGGATCTTATTGAGACGTATAAGATGATGAAGGGGATGGATAGGGTAGAGGTGGAGAGGTTCTTCCCGCTCAGAAAGGACAGTAGGACTAGAGGGCACAGCCTCAAGATAAGGGGGGAGCAGTTTAGAACGGAGTTGAGGAGGAACTTCTTCACTCAAAGGGTGGTGAATCTCTGGAATTCTCTGCCCGTTGAAGTGGTGGAGGCTGCCTCGCTAAATATATTTAAGACACGGGTAGATAGGTTTTTGGTAGGCAAGGAGATTAAGGGTTATGGGGAGAAAGCGGGAAAGCGGAACTGAGCCACTTCAGATCAGCCATGATCTTATTGAATGGCGGGGCAGGCTCGAGGGGCTAGATGGCCTACTCCTGCTCCTATTTCTTATGTTCTTATATTTCGTAACATTGAATAGTGAACTAAGGAAAGTTAGGCAGCAAATAAAAAATATATTATAGCAAAGCAATAATCTGGCACAACAGCAAATAAATTATGATCTGATAATGATTCACTGTTTAATGAAGCTCACCAATCCAATATTGAATATTGTTAGGAAGATGGATTAGCTGATTGAGGAAGATCAAAATGCTAGCACGGAGGCAGCTCGGGACAATGAATACACAACATATGGGAGCTGGTTGGTGGAACAAGATCCCCATAATTTAGAGAAATTATAGAATATGAGGGATATGTACCCAATGGATTAGCAATTTTACACAAATGACAGTTTATGAAATTTCAACCAATGTGAGTATTTGCAAATTGAGAAGTGTGATTAAGGCTCAAGTAGTTGATCACAAGTGTGATAGCCCTGCTAATGACACAGTGTTAGGAATTGCATTGAATTATACTCTTACAGTCTCCTGTATCAGAGTGGCGTATCCCCTGCTCAGAGTAGGAAAGGTTGGGAATGCAAACAGTGTCAGAGCACCAAGGCAATGTTTCTTATGTAGCCTATAAGGTCTCCCACATGAGCAGCCTGGTGGATTCCCACTTACCTGGTGGATAGCAGCAAGCGAAAGAGACAGTAATCCTTCACAATCATGGAGGATTCATGCATGGGTTCTCAAGGAAGAGTGCGAATATGGTAGTGTTCAGTGGCATCTACCTGTATTGCAATGAAATCTGAGGCTTTGGACACCAGACACCTCATGATGCTGCCATAGAGTTGGCCACCACTTCCATGGTAGAATGAGTGCATTTCAAGCTCTGTGGAATACCTGTACCATCTTCAAGCCAGATACCTCCATGCTCTTTGACAAGGCTGTCTGGCAGGGCTGTAAAGCACCAAACATCATGGCGTGCACATTCTGTTCTCCTGCTCAACTGAAGGCTATAATCATTTAAATGAGGGGTCATTTAAACAATGGCTGGGATTTTATGACCTCACTCGGGCAAGGCTTGTAAAATTCTGCCCAATGTCAACGGAGAATGCCATTCAGCGAAATCGGGGTGGGTGTGCCGGTAAAATTCCAGTCAAAGTTTGTGCACTGCCTGCCTCAATGGGAACAGGCACTGGCATTTCACTGGCACAAGCCCACACAGAGAAATAGCAACAATAATTTTTTTTTAGTTTATACCGTGTTCAGCTAATTGACCAAACACTCCAGATTGTTCCATTTTCCATTTAAGTTTGGCACAACTTTTAATTACTCATTTATTTAGTTTCGCTTCTTCCCCCCACTCCCCCCCCAACTTATCGGTGTCCACCATAATGAGTCTTAGTTCCTTACTTTAAAAAAATACCCTAAGGATTAAGCTTGGTTTGTTTGGCTAATTATAAAGCCATGCGGGGGGAAAAAAAAATGCATTCCTCTCATGAAAACAGACGGTGGTGAAAATTCACAAAATCAACTGGTGTTTACATTTGAATTATATATGACACGTACAACTCCATGTAGTGGGGAGTATACTCATTTTGATGCACTGTTTGGATTTTTTCCCCTTCAAATTCAAACAACTAAATATGATTCAACTGACTAGCTTTCAGATTAATGATAACCAAATGGTTATTGTGCTGTTATGAATGGGGGAACATCTGGCGAGATCTAAAATATTTTAAAAAAACACTGTCATACAGAATAAAAGATCAAATAAAGTCTGAATTACCTGACATGGACTATGAATAAATATGAGTAGTTATTTTTCTTTCCTTGCTATGTCCATACTTACAGTGATGTTTCCCAGCTGCAAATCTGGAGTTTCATCGTTGATTGGGTTGATGATGACATAAAACGGCATGGCTATAGACTTATGTACAGCGTCGCTAACAGATACCATAAAGTGGTCAGCTGTGGGCTCCATCTGGTTGTGTCTGCACTGGACGTAGTTGATGTAGCCTGCCCTGAGGTGCTGCAGACTGAAGGAAGCTATTAAACAAACAGATTGGATCAAACATCCATGGTTTAAAATTGCCCACAAAATAAAAATCTTCCAGAATAATTCACATTCATACCACATTCCTCCAGCTGGGGAGCCTGAGAAACTCTTGGCTTCTCACTTGGCAGAATATTTAGTCTAACAGAGGAATCACAATGCAAAAACCAATAGGATCAATCAATAGAAGGCACAACGATCATTGCACTCCATTCACTTGTTTCATTAAGGAGGGTGGAGTGTGAAGATTTAACATGCTAAAAGAGATATGAAGATCCTGACCTCACTGCTATTTTAATAGATATAAGAATATAAACAATTATTTTGATATCCTGTGATAGAATCTACTGATCTTAAGCATATAGGATCTGGCCCCCTAATGTAGATTTTAAAATAGCATATATTTTACCACTTAAGATTATTTGGTTTATAGGTTACTTTTTTTTAAGATTAATTAATTTAAAGGCACCCCATTCACAGAATACATTCTGATCAATAGTCTGTATTGGGCCAGGGATACTAGTCACATGTTAGAATAATTGAGATAATTTTGGCAGATACATGATGGTAAAACTGGTGGTGCAATAATATTGTTGTGTCAGCTTTCATGCTATTCATGTATTGCATCTTTACAATAATAAAAGGTCCCAAAACACATCACAATCAGAGATCCTTCATGACTACTTAAACTAAAACTATTAATAAAGTGTTTCTTGAACTGTTAATAATTTCTCGTGGGATCTGCACTCAACTAATTTGCATCTGCTGAAACATGAACCTTTCCAATTCTTAATTTTACAATCACGTTATTGGCTGTCCCAGGACTGTAGTTTAATTGAAATTTCACCAAAGGACCAACAATACTACATTATGAAAGCAGATCTGTGAGTTTGAATGCTGGTTCTTCCCACTTCCTTTCAAACTTGAACACCTCATTATTGAGTAACTGTTAGATTCCAATGAAAGTGTCATGCTTGGACTTTCTTAAGTAGTTTTTTTAAAAAAATAACTATTATTCTATTACTCTAAATATAAAATAGTTGTTTTCTTAATGGCCTTTCATGAAAACCATTGTTACACTTCAAAATAATCACCAAAACCAAATTAGTTTATGTGGACAATTGTTTTTTTTTTAAACATACCTAATTAATATTACTTTGGAATTCAAGCATCCTATATATCATTTGTGGGAGATTACTACAAAAAGTGCACGTCAAACTGATTATTTCTACAGAAATCCAGACCTGAACTTTGGATTTTGAAATTAAACAAGACACGGGATGTAATTATTTGTTCATGAAATATGAAAATTGCTGACGAGGCCAGTATTTATTACCCATTCCTGACTACCCTTGGGAAGGTGGTAGCACCTACCTCCATGAACTGTTGCAGTCCATGTGATACAGGGCATCCGCAGTACTGTTAGGGAGTGAGTTCCAGGATTTTGACTCAGTGACAATCAAAGAATGGTGATGTCTTGGTGGGGAATCCTGGCATGGATAGAGGATTGGCTGACTGGCAGAAGGCAGAGAATGGGGATAAGGGGGTCTTTTTCAGGATGGCAATCGATGACAAGTGGTGTGCCTCAGGAGTCAGTGCTGGGACCACAACTTTTCACGATATACATTAACAATTTGGAGGAAGGAACTGAAGGTGCTGTTGCTAAGTTTGCAGATGATACAAAGATATGTAGAGGGACAGGTAGTATTGAGGAAGCAGGGGAGCTGCAGAAGGACTTGGACAGGTTAGAAGAATGGGCAAAGAAATGGCAGATGGAATATAATGTGGAGAAGTGTGAGATTATGCACTTTGGAAGGAGGAATGGAGACATATTTTCTATGTGGGAAAATGCTTTGGAAATCAGAAACACAAAGAGACTTGGGAGTCATTGTTCAAATTCTCTTAAGATTAACATGCAAGTTCAGTCGGCAGTGAGGAGGGCAAATGCAATGTTAGCATTCATGTTGAGAGGCTGGAATACAAGAGCAGGGATGTACTTCTGAGACTGTATAAGGCTCTGGTCAGACCCCAATTGAAGTATTGTGAGCAGTTTTGGGCCCCATATCTAAGGAAGGACATGTTGGCCTTGGAAGGGTTCCAGGGGAATTTCACAAGAATGATCCCTGGAATGAAGAGCTTGTTGAACGAGGATTGAAGATTCTGGGTCTGTACTCATTGGAGTTTAGAAGGATGAGGGGGGATCTTATTGAAACTTACAAGATACTGCGAAACCTGGATAGAGTGGACGTGGAGAAGATGTTTTCACTAGTAGGAAAAACTAGAACCAGAGGGCACAACCTCAAGCTAAAAGAATTTCCTTTAAAACAGAGATGAGGAGGAATTTCTTCAGCCAGAGAGTGGTGAATCTGTGGAACTCTTTGCCACAGAAGGTTGTGGAGGCCAGGTGATTGAGTGTCTTCAAGATAGAGACAGATATGTTCTTGCTTAGTAAGGGGACCAGAGGTTATGAGGAAAAGGCAGGAGAATGGGGATAAGAAAAATATCAGCCATGATTGAATGATGGAGCAGACTCAATGGGCCAAGTGGCCTAATTCTGCTCCTATATTTTATGGTCTTATGGAACACACAGGTGATAGCGTTGCCATGTGCCTGCTGCCCTTGTTCTTCTCGGTGGTAAAGCTCATGGACTAGGATGCCTTGGGAAGTTGCTGCAATGCATCTTGCAGATGGTACACACTGCTGCCCTTGTGCACTGGTGGTGGAGGGAGCGAATGTCCAAGGTGGTGGCAATCAAGTGGATTGGCAATCCAAATTTCAGACTTGGATTTTGTAGGCAAGTTTTGGATATCAAACAGTGCTTGCAAAACCATCACTATCTACCCATAACATGCAGGAAAAGCAGCTAGACACTTGTAAATACTGAATGATCATTTTTAATTATTGTCAAATTTATTTTAACAGATTTTGTGTCAGAATTGGATAAACTGGATAAAAAAAAATCAGTCATAAAAGAGTGGTTGATTCATAACAATTTGAGAGCCATGTTTTTGTTTTTACCTTCACGGTTGTCTTTATAGCTTTTAATGTTCCACAAACAAAATATCACAAGGGCAAAAGTGAACATGTTTTATCAATAGCATTTCAGCTAATATAAATGATTAAACATTTGTTATTCAACAGTGGAGAGTGCTTTATCTCTATGTAGCCTTCAGCAATATATTCATGACTTCTGTTTCTTACCAGGTCCTGCAGTTTCTTATTGACTAACTATAGGGAAACAAGATGACATTTTTTGTCTAAGAGGTTTGCCAATGAACATTTAACTCCTGAGTCAATAAGCATGATGATATATCAGACTGCATATAAATTCAGTTTGGGTTACACTGAGGAACTGGAGGGGATTCTCAAGAGAAACTATGACACTTACAAAAGACCAGAAAGATAGAGAAGAATATTATTGCATATTAGTCATAATTGTCACTGATCCTCATATATTAAGCTTACAGGGATGAGTACACACCTCAGTATGAAGATACCAGAAGCTTGTCATACACCTCAAAGGCATCAGGAGTTATAGAATTGTGGCGACAAGGGGAATTTCACAATAACTTCATTGCAGTGTTAATGTAAGCGTTACTTGTGACTAATAAACTTTAACTTTTAACTACTACACAAGTCAGTTATTTTCTGTATAGTCATGGGGTGCCCAATGAAATATAATAAGTATATAGAATATAGTAAGTATATTCCAGTATAATCATAATTACAGGCTCCAATGTTTGTAATTTCTTAAACATCAGATTGAAAAATGTCTTGCAATTTGTAGGCAAGGATATATGTTTGTTGTTCAATTTCTGTGTCATCTTGATGGTTTCTCAAGTCTTTATACTATATATCCTTTTTTGATTGTGGAGTTTTAAGCCTGTACTGATAATCGCAATGATACACTTTCAGACGTCTTGGATCTCATTGTGGCTATTGTCCTGCTTGTTGGTCTCAAAAGGGTAATTCTATTACTCCTGATGCCTTTGAGATATACAACGAGCTTGTGGTATCTTCATACTGAGATCAGCTTCCTGATCACCCAACTACTGTTGAATAACTAAAATGATGGTCAGTCTGGGATCGCTGGTTATTAAACTGCTTTTTAATTAAAAATATGAAGTTAAAATTAGTGCAGCTACAAGCTGATTGGCCAGTTTGTGGTGAGTGAGATTATCAAACAGCCCAAAGGAAACCAAAATGCATGGACCAGTTTGATGGGCAGGTGCTAATAATAAACAGAAATGGATGAGCTGTAATAATCTTTCGGAATGAAGCAAATACACCTTTATGTTCAGTGTTGTCATTTTCCTAATCTTCTTCCAAAGTTGTTCTCTTCTCCATTTTTCACGTGGTCATCCAAGTGAGGAAAATTAAAGCTAGGGGGCACCAATTAGATGTGGCAGAGGACCATGTTAAGGATTGATATTTTGGGAGCCCCATAAGTAATAGTACTGGGTGGATATATAAACCATTGTTCTGATTGAAGATCGGATAAGTAAAGATGAACTCAAGCACAGCCATTTTGAGCTGGATAATGGAGGAAAGACATTTGAGGTGTACAGTCTGGTCAACTGATCCAAAAGCTTTAAGTAATGACAAGGTGGATGAGCAGGTCATTTATCTTAATCACAGTTGGCTGACATCGGACACTCACATGATGCCAACAATGCTGTTTCAGAATGGTAATTGATGTCAGAAAGATTTATTACCGCTGATAAAATAGAAATTAAACTGAGGATAAAGTTGGAAAAAAACATTGTTCTCTTTCAAGTAAGTTATCCAGATCGTCATCCCTGATGGATGTTGTTCTGAATTTTCAGAGAAATTGTCTGTGTGCTTTTTTATGCTAATAGATCTACCCCTGAAATTTGGTCTAATGGTTAGCAATGTTGCACACTTGTTTATGCCCAGTATATTGCGGACAGGGCAGTGGAGTTTCCAAGGCTCTTAACATTATCAGGTTTTGATATCAATCGAGTGGTAACGACCCCATGTATAGCTCAATTTACTATATTACCTCTTGGTATACAGTTTCTATTCATTCAATTAGTCAAGTCAAGTCTATGATATATCCAAAACATGAAATTCATATCCTGAACTTGAAGTCATGTAGAAATAAATATTAGATGAAATTGGAGGTCAAGGCAATTATATAACTGAGTTAGGAGACCTTTAAGGGAAGAGAAGGATATTTTCTTCATTAAATAGGCCATAGAGTTTTGTTTGATTGCTTTTTTATAATGCTAAACATGCTAGCTAACTGTCAAGCTATGCATGGCTTATGCTTCAGATTGTGAAAAGAAACAAAAATAGTCCCAACACATTTAATTTTGATAATTTATGTAAGTTATCAAAGTTCATTGCATTTTTGCAGTTATAGTGGTTTTTAGGCACCAAGTATTCAAAGATTGTTTTTGTGTGTGTTCATCAAGTGTAAACATAGAAATTGTTTAGTGATGAACCATTGAATCTTTACAGTGTAGAATGAGGCCATTAAGCCCATCAAGCGTGCACCAACTTTGCAAAACAGCATTTTACCATGGCCAATCTATCTAACCGACACATTTTTGGACACCAAGGGGTAATTTAGCATGGCCAATCCACCTAACCTGCACCTCTTTGGACTCTGGGAGAAAAGCGGAACATCCAGAACAAACCTACGCAGTCACAGGGAGAACATGCAAACTCCACACAGACGGTCACCTGAGGGCGGACGCAAACCTGGTCTCTGGTACTGTGAAGCTGCAGTGCTAATCACCGTGCAATTGTGCTGACATTTCTTTTTACCTATATTGACATATATGTGACCTGTATTACCTATGTTGACATATCAATAACTGATTTTTTTTTACCTATGTTTATTCCAGCATTGCTCTTCTCATATCCTGGTGATGGGAGTGTGTTCTCTAGGTATCCGTACTGGGGTAAACTCTCCAGCACAAAGATTAGTTCCTCCGTGATGGTGTCTTCGTCTGTAGCAGAGAGGCATTCTAAAACCAAACTGGCTTTTGATGCTTCATCCACTGTAAACATATCTCCTACAAATGAAGAGGTAATGGTGCATTATATGATTGAAGTAGCATTATTTTGACAATATAATAGAATGTCTCACAGGGGAAGCAGGGATATTTTGGGCTGTTTATTGGCTGAATTTCACTGAGGTCTTCGGGACCCCAACATCAAAGCAAAACGTAGGTCCCGAGTCACTGTTTGCTGGCAGCAAGACAAGCTCAGTGATTTAACCATGGATGATCCCCTTGACTGGCCTCCAATGGCCCGCCGTCCAATTAAGGATAGCTACTAATGTTGCTCACACAATCAGGAGCCAGCAGTTCTGAATCCTCAGCAGGACTGCCCAGTGAGCTGGTCACTACTGAGATAAACTGGAGCCCTCAAACAGGGCAGTAAATCAACATTTCAGCGCCCTGTGTTGAAGCCCCCCGTCCTTTCTTTGGGCCTCCAATTCCATTGCTACTCCAGACAGCCGCAGGGAGACTGCCACCATGCAGCCATTGACAACATGCAGGTAGATCTGTAAACTGACTTTTATAGGACCTTTCAGTATTAAAACCAGCAGTCCACTTTCTTGGAGCAGGGAGACAATCCACCTTGCAACTCACCTCTGGGATGATGCCCCATACAGCGGAGCTGAACCAGGGAGAAGTCCTGACATGGCTCCCCACTATTTGACTGACCATTGGCTCCTCTGCCTCCCAGCTCACCAGCCATACATTAGTAAAATTCTGCTGCTATGGTGCAGCTTGCATTGCAGTAAGTGTCTTGACTGTTGCTCCAGTAAAGTTGTTTTGAAACCAGCTGCATTCAATTCTGGCTGGTGGTGTGAAACTATCTGAGGGATTATTGCACTATTTCACACTGACTGCAGTATGAATACAACTAGAGTAAGTTAAACTTTAGGAGTGGGAAAATCAGGCCTACTTAATCATTACAGGTCCTTACTGGGAAAGGCACTCCCATGGGCATCCTCCATGTGCTGCAAACCTTTGAGTTGGCACAGGCATGATGTTAAACTTGCTGATTTATACTCCACTTACAAACCTGGACCACGCAAGTCCATTCAGTCTTGTCACTCACCAAAGAGCGTTCAAGGACACAGAAGTAGTTTTATTTAAAGAACCAAGCAATCAGCTGGCTGGGAAGGTAATTTTAGAAACATTCTGCCATTGCAAAGTCTCAGGAAGTCCTGCGAAACTCATCTCCAAACTCTGTAGCCTGGGGCTCAGCTCCTCCCCCTGAGACTGGATCCTGAACTTCCTAACCCACAACCACAATCAGTAAGGTTAGGCAACAACACCTCCTCCACGATCATCCTCAACACCAGTGCCCCAGAAGGCTGTGTCCTCAGCATCTTATTATAGTCCTTATATACCTATCACTACGTGGACAAATTCCTCTCCAACTCAATTTTTAAGTTTGCTCTTGACATTACTGCAGTGGGTCGGATCTCAAACAATGATGGGATGGAGTACAGGAAAAAGAGAATCTGGTTACTGGTGCAGCAACAATAATTTTTCCCTCAATGGCAACAAAACAAAGGAGCTAGTCATTGGCTTTAGGAAGGAGGACATGCCTCTGTCTATACAAATGAGGACAAAGTAGAAATGGTCGAGTGCTTCATGTTTTTAAGTGTCCTTTCACCAACAACCTGTCCTGATTCTCTCATACCATCACTATAGTTAAGAAAGCCTACCAATGCCTCCACTTTCGCAGAAGATTAAGGAAATTTGGCATGTCTGCTGCAATTCTCACTGACCTTTACAGATGCATCATTGAAAGCATTCTTTCTAGTTGTATCACAGCTTGGTATGGCTCCTGCTCTGTCCAAGACCACAAGAAACTACAAAGGGTTGTGAATGAAGTCCAGTCCATCACTCAAACCACCCTCCCACCTGTTAACACTGTCTACACTTCCTGCTGTCTTGGAAAAGCAGCTGGCATAATTAAGGACTTCACACACTTTGGACATACTCTCTTCCACTTTCTTCCATTGGGAAAAAGATACAAAAATCTGAGGACATGTACCAACCGACTTAAGAGCAGCTTCTCCCCTGCTGTCACATCACACTTTTGAATGGACCTACCTCACATTAAGTTGATCTTTCTCTACACCCTAGCTATGACTGTAACACTAAATTCTGCACTCTCTCCTTTCCTTCTCTATGCTTTGTCTGAAAAGCATGCCAGAAACAATATTTTTCACTATATAGTAATATATGTGATAATAATAAATCAAATCAAATGGAGGGTTTTGAGACATATTTTGGTGAATTCCTGGATTTACCAGGCAGTATCCCACAAGTAGGGCAGTGAACTGGGTGACTTGCCCAGGCAAAGATTGAAAAACTGCAATATGACTTGAGTTGGAGTAGAAATAACTGAGAAGGAAGGTTTGTGTGATCCCTTTGTCAGGTTGGAGCTGGACTTCTCCCATGCTGCTTGCTGATGACAGAAAGCTGTCTGATAGGCCAGCCAATGCACACAGCATCTCAGTATGCATCCCTATCAGTTTTCTCCTGTAAATCACCCCAACAAAGTCTTCATCTGAATTCCATGTGGTAGAACTCAATTTCATTCTCCAGTGAGCTGGCACACAAGCCATCATTTACCCCCTGGTCTGGCAGTATCCAAAGGGGCTTCACAAGGGAAGTTGTCAAGCAAAATTTAGAACTGAGTTATATAAGGACTATGAGGTCAGCTAACCAAGTACTTGGCCAAAGAGGGAGATTTTAAGAAGAATCCCATAGGAGGAGAGAGGTAGAAAAGTTTGAAGTGGGAATTCCAGAACTTAGGGTCTTGGTAGCTGAAAATATTTAGGTCATGTGGACAACTGCTAACATTCATGAGGTTGTACCTTAGGAAAGAAGGAATTAAAAGAAAGGAAAAACACTTTTAAAAACTCTAATGCGCCAAGAATAGAGGCAAATATTTGTAATTCGGTTTCAAATCTATTTTTTTCATTTGAGTATACTTAACATCAGTGACATTCTGAGATATTAGCTTCTATTCCTGACCCTACCTAATAAAGTTTCATTAAATTCACACGATAGCGCAGTCTTTGAATACTTATAAAGCATCAATTCTATAACTTTATATTTATACCCATCTATCTAAATCAAAAACTGCATGTGGGAGGATTGCCCACAGCTCCCATATGGGGTCTAGCATCTGTGTTTGGTAGATACAGTATTTGCAGAATCTTAACTTTGAATGCAGTGGACTTGAACCTACTCGTGTATATTAATATTTCCTCTGACTACACCATCTAGCAGATGGATTGTAGCGTCACTAGTGACCTTGATTAGTTTTCTGCATGAGTGGAATTTCAAAGTCCCCTATACATTTTAGGTCTTACATCATCCTTGATGATGTGGCAATCATTGTATATAGATTTCAAAAGATTTCACTCTCTCAATGGTCTGATTAACACAATATTCTATTAATGTTAAACAAAGCTTTACAACAATTTACTGATTCAGTCCATGACATTATAATTATCTACAATGATGTATTCTAGATATTAGAATAAAGACAAACTGCTGGACACATTTGCTTGGAGTGTGTTAAATTTTTTATATTGATCAAGATCAGTGCTGAGGAATTAAACAGCACTAAGTATTCAATTGTCACATATATAGTTTTGTTTAGAATCATGGTATCTTGCCCAAACAGTGCAAATTAACCCCAAGCACCAAATAGTATATCTTCCAACCACCACATCATCCAATATTGTGGGCTGTCTGAAGAACACTGTCATTTCATTCGATTTGCAGTGAATATAGTTTGTTAGGAAAATGAAATTGACCTGGTGGGATGTGAAAAGCTACAAGATTAACTACTCTGGATAGCCAGCTTACTCTGAAAAAAAAAGGACAATGGTAAGATTTGATCGCCAGGTCAGAAGAAGATGGATGAAGAGATAAAAATGGCTATATGTAATCAGTGAAGTCAAATGAATGCGTTCAGTGTTGCAAACAGAAATCAGGAATATCCAAGTATTTATGAATCAGAATTAGGAAACATGATTTGGGACTGCTTCATAATACAATTTATAGAAAAGCAATGAAAAGTAATGCACAACTTAACTTAGTAAAGGCAAGTCACCAAGGAATACAAGTCAACAATCCAGCTCAATATAAAGAGAAAAAGAAGTAAGATTGAAAGTGGCCTGAAGAATGCTTTAATGGCCATTGTTTTGATTGTTAGGCATTGGTAGGCTAATATGTCTTTGACCTGTAAACTATATATTCCGAATGAAAACAATGAACAGTAATAGCCCAATGAATTGTCTAAGCTAGTGAAAAATTCAGAGTATTACTTTTATACCATAAAGTAAGGTGGAGCCAAAGATATAGGGTTACACTGGCAGAACATACATTTAACAGTGATCTCAGAAACCTCTTCTTCTCAGAGTCATCAACATGGAATACAGTTCAGGATAGAATTGAAGAAAAAATATCACAGAATGGTTTAAAAAGAAACTAAATGCTACGGAATACAACAATGTTGAATTCATGCCCCCAGTATTCAAAATAACCAACCTATCTTGAGATGCAGCAACAGTGTATACAAACAGATAAGGTTGTGAACTAACCAATTTTAATTGTAGGAGGTTGATTGTTGACTGGCATTACTGTGATGTTAAGGTCATAAAAAGGGAGAGAGCCATGGAGTGGCACTGGTGGTGGAAGAGGTCCATCGTAACAGCAGCTATCCACTGTACCTGCTTCTGCATCAGAGACAATTACTGTTACAGTGTCCATGCAAGAACTGTATCCTATTTCACCTCCTGGAACAAAAAAAATGTATTAACAAGTTCTTATCAGAGTGCCATTCTCAACCAATACTGATATCACCAGCACACTCAAATTTTGAATGGATTTCTAAATTCCTTTCATTGACATACACTCCCTATGGAGACTGGGCCTGCACAGATATGCTGCAGGGTCAAATTATTTGATGTAGTAGCTAATAAGTTGCTACTGCTGCTGAGCATTAAAGAATAAGTCCCAAAATTTGGTGATTTGACTGTTGCTGCATGAATTCCATTCATTAGATTACAAATATTGGATAGGGAAACTGAAAAATTTCAAGGAAGCGACGTTTCTTTTCTGAAAGCGTCATGTTGAGGGAGGTTGAAAAAGGGGTGTTACATTGAGGATGTTTGCCACGTTTGCTTAGTGTCATCCTGCAACTTCTTCTTGTCCTTTAGTTCCCTGGACCAAAGAGGAAATCCCAGAGGAACACCCATTTTTACAGAATTAAGTTCTTCAAATGTTTTTTAAATTTCTGGAGATGCTAAGCTGTGAAAAATCACACAATTAACATCTGGACACAATGCAAAAAATAGCTAAATACTAAGAATTAACTCAAACAAAATACAAAACTGGAATTTAAAAAGATCAAAAACAGTTTTTTTCTAAATCATTACAAAGCATACATTTGAGTCAGATAAACTGTAAAACCAGGAAGCTTACTTTGCTAAGCACATTTACTTTCTCTGTTTTTAGGCTTGTTCTGGCTAATCAAGGTTCTCATAGAATAATCCCACTGTACAACAACACTGAAACTTGAGTGCAATATTACAGGCTAGATCATTTAGGAATAGAGCAGGTCAAAGGCTTCCCTGCAAGATTTTTTGACCAATTGATGTCTTCTGCACGCCTGCATTTTGAATGCATGTCAGAAATTTACCTTATACTCCTTCAAGCATTTGCTTGCAAAACATTAGCTCGTAACTTTCTGGCTCCCCAGAGTCAGATTTGAGGACAGACCCCAAAGGTACACTGGGAAACTCCTCTTGGAAATTTCCAGGTAAGAATTTACCTGGCAATGTTCTAGAATGACAACCATCCAATAAGGTGATTAATATTGCTAACTTCAGATTGCTCTGCCCGTCTTACACTAATGTTTACTCTGAAAATGTTAGAAGAAATAAATCCATTTCTAATTTCAGCATAGGTATTTTAAACACACAGACTGAGGCCCACACAAGAGTCCCCCCACAACCTTGAACTCTCAGAGGATTGCCCCCAACCAATTATGCATTCCCCGAATGATATTCCCCAACCCTATCCCCGCTTGCACAGAATTCCCCACCATCCCCTCAATCTCACCTCCCTGACCTGACCCAACTGATTCATACCCCACCCCCCACCAGCCCAAACTCCACCCAAGACCCCATGCGACCACCATCCCCCCATCCAATCCCACCCCACTGCAATCTGACCCCCACCCACCTGACCCAACCTCTCAGCTCCCTGATCCAACCTCACCTCTTGACCCAAACCACCGACACCCATTCCCAACACAACTGGCTCCCACACTTTCCGTCCCAACCTGATCCCCAACCCCCCCCCCATCAACAAAACACCATAACCCACAAGCCAACCTGACCTCTCCCCAAAACAACCTTACCCACCCCCATCCTTCCTGACCGAGCCCCATCTGACTTGTGAAACAACAGTATTATCTTGTGCATTTAATTTCTGGTAACACAACCACCTCCAAATGTTCCTACCAGTGTGCCAATAGGAGATTAACCCTTGAATGATGTCCAGTTGTGAAAATTTGTCGATAGTAACATCATTTCTTTGTATGACTCCATATGATGGTGAATGAACAATCATATATGTCAGCTTCATGTCATTACTGTCAGCATCTGTAGCATAAAGGTACTCTGCGGTGATGGTCACCTTTTCTCCCTCAAGACATTGCAGACCAGATTTTAAATGCGGCTGTAGCTCTGGAGGTTCATCATTGACTGGTATTATCTTCAAGAAAAGAAAAGTTAAAGCATATCAAACACGAGGATAGGATCTCTGCTCCCCCAAGGGCTTGGGAAACTTAACATGACAAGGTAGAAGTTGCCAGTTCCTCTTATAGAACCTGTTGTAAATCAAGAGGAGGACATGGCATCACTTCTGCAGATTGTGACCTTTTACTCCACCCCCACAGCAGAAGCTAACCTTCTGACCTAAGCACTGATTCCTGTCTTTGCCCCCTCCTGCAACTGTCTCTGCCGAAGCTTGACCTCCAGCCTTCTTCATTCCCAATCACAACAGATGATATCCAATCGACTGGCTGCAATTTCAGAAAGAGAAGATAATAAATTCCTGTTGTTAAATTAAGCAGGAACACCATATCCCTGGCCCTTTTCCCATGATGATGCTTCCCCATCGCACCTTCTTCAAATCTCCATAAGTATTGGGATCAGAGAACCTGCACAAAATGTTTGGTTTGAAACAAAAAGATTGAATTTGAACATTAAGTGGAATGCATGGCACAGATCTTAGGCAATGGCTGGTAGGGAAAAAAGACTTGAAAAAACAAAATCAGCTGTCTGGAAAGAATAGCTTCTCTATGTTAACTATTTAGATGTACACCTGGCTTCCTCTGATTCCCTTGTAAGTGCATATGTGTACTCAGTTGCTCTCTGAGATATGAAGATGACCATGAATCAATTTGATTGGTACACATTGGACAGGATTTTCCAGCTCGCCCCAAGACTGGAAAATCCTGCCTAAGGTCAATGGACTTTTGCATAGCACCTGTAGTATAAGCAGCCGGCTTTTTGGTGAGAACTTATTCCATCCACTCTCTCTACTAGCGGGAATCACACTTTTGGTGGGATTTTACGGCCACGTTTGCCCCAAGGCCAGAAAATCTCACATGAGGGCAATGGAACTTTGCATGGTCTGTGTCCCATCCACTTTGTTTCCCTTGGCAGGCAGGATGGGAAAATTCCATCCAGCGTCTCTAAAGCCTGAGGGATTTATTCCAGTTTGTAAATATAGAGCAGCTCTAATGTTAATGATTGAGCTGAAGATACCTTCAGAGCTTTATCAATAGTGATTAAAATATTTCATTCCAAAGTGTAACAGATTGCCTTCTCAGCAATTCAGACTTCTGCTTGCTAAGTGTGGAACAGCAGTTGGTTCAAAGTTGAAGGTGTTGAAGGTGTGAAATTCTGGGAGACCCAGACTGCCAGTAAAGTAAAACCTCCACCTGCCCAAGCACAAGAATATGAACTTAATCTCAAATCGTGGGGACAAGATTGATGTTTCGATAGATTGAGCTGCTAACCAAGGGTGCTTCAGTGATCTCCCATTTACACTCCTCCGAGACAAAGCTGCCACAGCTACTCCATTACACGTCATTCATTATCTCTTCCTACGCCAAGGAATCCATAATTTAGAAAATTGCTACCTGCAGAAAGAACCATGCATAGTCATAACAATGGTAATCCATTCTTTCTGGGACATTTCCTGGGGACAGCTTTCAGTTGTTGAGAGGTTTCCTGTTGGTTAATAAAGGCATACTTGCAGAAGGTTTGCTTGGAGGTTCCCCAGATACGTCCACTTGACTTGTTGGAAGGTGGAGGGTTTTTTACCCCTGACCACTAGAAAATGGCACATGTACAAAACCAGCAAAATTTTGGCTATCGCTGAATCAAGTATAATCACTATTTACCTTCACGGTTTAAGTGTATAAGGCAGAAAACCAGAGGAAACCAAATGAGTGTGCAAAATAAATGAAATATTTGCTCTTTGGTTTGGGGGGGGTCAATCTTATCCAAAAGATTCTAAGTGCCGAACGAGCATGAAAACAGGAGAAAAATCACACTCATTTTTTCAGACAAGATCTTACGGCACTTAATGCAAAACAGGGGGCAAAGGGCAGAATTATCCCATCCCACCAAACACGGGAATTGTAGTGAGGCAGGACATGGGCAAGGATCCATTGCCCTCAGGCATGAATTTCCAGCTTTAGGGCTAACACAGCGGGAAAATCCCACCAAAAGTGTGATTCCCGCTAGTAGAGGGAGTGGATGGAATCTATTCTCACTGGACAGCTGGCTGCTGAAACTAAAGGGTGCAATTGTGCACGCACAGATCTCTCTGTGTTCTGTGCTACAGAACACGGAGAGATTTGTAAGTCCGCCAACTGCCCTAGATATCACCCCAACACCCCCCCATACCCGCAGCTGATTACGCCCCAATCCCACTGGATGTTGCTCTGATACCCTCCACCCTCCCCACACCCCGGATGATCATCCTCCAAATCCTGGCCCTGTCAATCCCCACTCCACCCGCCGGCCCACCCGATCAACTCCCTCCCCACCTACCGGGCCCAGCTGATTGCAACGGAGAGTGCGCAGCTCCTCCCCAGCCAATCCCCAGTTGCAGAGCGCACAGCTCTTCCTATCCACCCACGTCTAATTAGGTCCCACCACCATTATGGCATTGCCCTCTCCCCCCTCTCTCTTCGTGCCAGGTTGGCCAGTGATCAGTGCTAGGCTGGCAGTGCCAAGGTCCCAGTCTGGCAGTGCTCAAGGGGCTCTTCGCCCCTGCCCCCAACCACCTGGGGGGCTTCAATGCCTCTGGTTGATGGGAACCTCGCTAGTGATGACCTTCACCAGCAAGGACGTTAAGACAAGTGAACCTGAATGATTCCATCCTGCGCTCACGGATACATGGAAATTTGTTTATGCCAGAAATCCGGGACCAGTAAGATTGCGAGAAGCGAGAAGCTGGGAGCGAACCACACCCAATGATGCCATGATGAGCAGGTAAGGTCACCCCCTTAGTGTCTTCAGGATAACCCAAACTGACTCACAACTAATAAAATCCTTTTGAAGTGCAGTCAGTGTTATGATTGAGGAAACAGGAAACAATGTGCACAGAGCATAGGCCTTCAAACACTGATGAGATACTAATTTTGCAGTTGGCAGTAAAGCAGGGGCAAACAGTGCTAACTGCACGTACAGATTTACGCCTATCTTTCTTACCGGCTGCAACAAGTACCTGCTTTACCGACTGCTACAGAGGATCATTGGCGAACCGACTGGCAGCTTAGCAGATTCTCAACAAAGCCACATCCTCTCTGACATCACAAGCTAAAGATATATATTATATTATATGTGTGTGTACCTCTGGAGGTGTATCTTTGTTCAATGCCAGGTAAGTGTCTTTTCCATTTTGCATGAAATAAACAGTATTGATAAAAATTGTTGATTTATTTATGAGTTCAGCCCTTTCAATCAACAAGGGTGATGTAAACACTCAATTGTTGAGTTTGTTCCAGACATAGAGTGGGAGATTTTTCGTACCGAGGGAATGAAGGAACTTGTAGGTAGTGTGGGAAAGTGGAGTGGAAGTGAGGGATCAAACGTGACCATATTGAATGTTGAAGCAGGCCCAAAGGGCCAATGGCCAAATCCTGCACCCAGTTCTTACACATTAATGTTCCTATTATGAATGGCTTTGATAGGTTTGAGAAGGTTTTTTCATTTGTAGGAGAAAGTAGACCATTGGGCCATACAAATAATGTGGTCACTATAAACGCAAAAAGGAATCCAAGGCAAACCTCTTTACCCAGAGGGTAAGAGCAGTTGGGGTGAATAGCATATAAGCAGTTAAGGGGATTGATACCTGGAATGGCAGGATTGTTGTGTGAGGAGAGATTGTGTCGAATATACACGTGCTGATCAGAATCCAGAAGAATGAGAAGGAATTTCATTGAAACATGTAAAACTTTGACAGGGCTGAGGCAGACTAGATGCATGAATACTACTTCCTCTGGCTGTGGGGATCTAGGGCAAGGGGGTCACAGTCTCAGGATATGGGGTGGGCCATTTAGGACTAAGATGAGGAGAAACGTCTTCACTCCGAGGGTGACGAACTGTGGAATTCTCTGTAGGGGATGTAGAGGCCAGGTCACTGACTACAAGGAAGAAACAGGAAAGAAATAATTTTGAGGCTCTAAACGTGTCGAGATGTTTGGGAAGAACGTGGGACAATGGCATTGAGATGGAGGAGCAGCCATTAATTATATTGAAAGGCAGAGCAGGTTCGAAGGTGTGAATGACTTACTCCTCCTCCTATTTTCTATGTTTCTATGAGATAAACACAAGATGGAAAAATAAATAGATGGGTAGGTTGATGTGGTGAAATGAGGTAGTGTAGAAGGGAGATTCATGTGGAACATAAACACAAGCAAGGACCTGGTGGGCCACAAAGCCTTTTCTGTAACGTTAGTGCTTTGTAAAACATTGTAACTCACGCTGCAAAGTCTCTTTTTCGGCATTATATTTTTTGTGAGTAAAAGCTATTAAACTATGCAACAGTCAATACTCATGTGGGAATCAAATTACAACTCACTGTTGTGCAATGTTACCTAAAGCTTTGAAACAGGCTCTTGTCATATGTTACAACATATTGACACATTCCCTTTGTCCTTACCTTTACTTTCAACACCTCATCTGCAGTGTTAAATCCATCTGTAGCTGTAAACACAACTAAATCATGCAGTGTTTCTGAATCATCATGTTTGTACCTGTGAACAGAGTGGAAATTATGCTACAAATTAAAACAACACAATCATAAGCAAAAATCAACACAACAGTTCAAGTGTTACCTTCACACCTATGGACACAAGTTCAGATTACACTTGTGTCCTACAATTACTACAACAGACTGAGTAATATTTTATTACTTCGCATGAAACTTGCTGAAAAAGGACATTCCAAATTAACCAACAACTCCAAGATCTGTACTTTATTCAAAAGATGTGTACAATACAGTGGACAAATCGTACAACAGGACAACTGTGAACAAACTTCAGCGGGCTGTCCACAGCAAAATATTCATCTGATTGCAAAGTCGGAAACAGATTGTATCATTGCTTCAGTAGATATGAGGAAGAGCACTCTGTCACTGAATAAATCTGATCCGAAAGTTTGAGTGAATCAGTGTGTTAGCTAACTTGCATATTTGCTCTCGGTGCGCCAATATCTTTATCTAAACATGCTGTATAATTGGCATCTTGTAAACATGACTTTGTGTCAGAAATGTTGCATAATGTTTTTTTAATTTAGTTACGAAAGCCTGGCTGATGCAATAGGTTAGATTAGAAGCTGACCTTTGTCTTTTGAGACCGGATCTGAAAGACTTGCAGGTTCAGAATTTTTCTGTTGAGCTGCAGGAGAGTGTGGCTGAGAGCAGAGAAGGAGAATTTTGTGGGGCCTGGAGGAAGTCTTCTGCTCCTCCTGTCCCCACAAAAATCTAAAAGCAAAAACAAAAGGCTTAAGGCAAGGTCTCCAGTGGTCATCGAAGGGTTGTCTTTACTGTGGTGTATGATCGTATGATGGTAGTTATGTCTCACCATTCCTCCAAGAAGTGAGATTGATATGTTATGATGTTGATTATCCAGTGTATTTTGGAAATTTAGACAAGAAATTGGAGACCGATCAATAAAGTATAATTTTACTCTCTCCAGCTTGACAGCAACGCAGGAAGAGAATGTAGCTGCAACTCACTGAATTTATTATCAACAAAATGTCACGGAAACTACACTAAACTGAGTTTTAAAACTGGAGAAAGGCAGCATGTATAAATAGGCATACCAAAAAGGAAGTTTCACCTAAAAAAGGAAAGTTTAATTCAGCCCAAGGTGCCATGAAACAATCCTTGCTGCTGCGCTGTTTCTCCGACGTAAGTAAAACAAGTTGCGAGAGCCTCAACTTCTCTTGTAATTAAGGGAACACTTTCATTAAGATTTCCAAGCAGAACTGTTGAATGATTTGGTCAGTGCTATAATGTCATCTTTTGCATTACTGGTCAGTTCTTGCCAGTTAATTTTACATCACAGTAGATCCCCCATCAAGGCTTGGCCTCGAGTTATTTCTCACTGCTCCAGGAAATTAGTCAGCCTGAAAAAATATCCAACATAATGTCAATATTCACTCTCTAATCACCCAGTTTTTTTCCATCTAAGCTCCCTGAAGGCTTTACCAATGGCACTATTCACGTATATTGGGTGACTCACACTGACATAGAATCAGAGGCCATTTGGCCCATCGAGTCTGCACCGACAACAATCTACCCAGGCCCTATCCCCGTAATCCCTCATTATTTACCTCACTAATCCCTCTAATCTACGCATCTCAGGACACAAAGGGGCAACTTAACATGGTCAATGCACCTAACCTGCACATTTGGGCTGTGGGAGGAAACCAGAGCACCCAGAGGAAATCCATGCAGCCACAGGGAGAAAACGCGAACTCCACACATATAGTGACCCAAACCAGGAATCGAATCCGAGTCCCTGGCACTGCGAGACAACAGTGCTAATCACTATGCCGCCTGCATCTTGATATACCTTGACCTCATTAAAATATCAATCTCCCTCTCCTTTCAGGTTCTCCTGTTTTATTCTCTGATTGAATGGGAAGGTGAGAAACCATTTTTAAGAAATACGCAAAGGCAGTTCAGCTCAATCCATCTTCCTTTTCCTTTCCAATTGACAGGTTACCTCTCATGTTTTGGTTGGGCCTAGCAAGCTTTAGGTTGACAAACTGCAGTGTACTTACCTGGTTTGAAACTCAGCTAACATTCTGAAATGAAATAAAATGACCTTTTAAGAACAGCTACAACACATGGACTTTGTATTAGTCACCTGACTTGGAAGGATTTGAGGTCGTCGAGTGTAAACATATCACCCTCCAGCATGACATTTCCTTGCAGTTCAATATCTCCATGCTGTGGTCTCTGTTTCATCTGAATTCGGAGATCTTCATCGAGTGTATCCTCATCTGTCACCATCACATTATCTGCAGTGACCATGCAGCCTGAACCTTCCTCAGCTTTTATTTCATTGGTGAAAATCTAACAAAATAATCAACAATCAACTTTGTACATTTAGAAGGCAGGTTCAGATTCAGAAAAGAAGAAAGCAGTTTATGGAAAACAAAAGTGTCAAGTAAAGGATGAATCTCAGCTAATTACTGATATAACTGATGTAACGACACATGATTAGGGGACTGAGATTGGTGGGATGTAGAAGTACAGCCTCATGTAGAGTGCTGAGACATAAATAGATCTATAAATAAAGAAGAATTATTTTTACAAGTAATGATCTATGGTAGCACTCTTTGGATTACAGGCAAATCTTAAATAACTGCATTTTGATTCGGAACCCAGGACAAAGTGTGATTGCTGGTTTCTGCTGACTCTTTGTGTGCACCACCTGAAATGCGATGGCAGCAGGCAGAGTGTAAAGACCCAGAAATCTCCAAGAAAGGACTGCAAATCCGAAAGAATTTCTGAATTCTCTGAGAAGGACAGGAAAAGAGATTATAGACTCACTTGAGAATGGAGCATCATACGTGCTGCAGATACAGGATGCAGACAATAGTGAGTACAGGTTATAGTCAAACAGCCAAACTATTTAAGTGGCATCAGATAAAGAGCTTTGGGTAAGCATGGAATCCACATTGTCACTCGCTGAATGGTTCTGAAGTGCTGGAGACTCACAACAGGCCCCAAACTAGGACAATTGAAGGAAGAGATACTCCAGATACAGAACAGGAGGATCAGGTCAGTATATTGCAATGTGAGGGCAATAGCAGATGATGCTCTGCAAAACAGTGCACTAATGAATCTGAGATTACATACAAAGTATTTCCAGGCTTTTGCTGCATCAGAGTTTGAAAAAAATTTAATAAGAGGAGCTAAATCCATGTGAATCCATGGACTCTTTTATAAATGACCAAGACAAATTTGTGCAGAGTTATGAGTATGGAATCTATAAAGATGAATTAATGCGCAATTGTAAAGTAGTTGGGGTCTTGGATGAAGCCTCATCAAATCTTTTGCAAATGGGGGAAGATTTAACTTTTACAAAAACTGTACAAGTGAGACTGAGCTCAGGAACGATAACAGAGCAAAGTTGGTCTTTGGGAAAGTCATGTCCCTTGGAGAAAACCAAATGAAACCAGTCAATATGTCAGATAGAAAAGAGTGCAATGAAGCAAAAGTTTATGAAATCAGAAAAAAGTATGCTAAGCCACCATCTTGAAATGCTCTTGGTGTTGTGGGAAATCACTGCAGGAACAGGTAGAATGCCCAGCAGAGGGAGCCGAGTGTCACAACTGTGGGAAGTAATGACATTTTGAAATTGTCTGTAGATCCAAAGTTCCTATAGCTGATTGGAAGAAAGAGCTAACAACAAATCCAAGTAACATTGAAGAAAAGCACGAGCTACAGAAAAAAAAAGAACAAATAATCTTCCTAGGAGAAATTAACAAAATAGAAAATAATTACCGGAGCATTAAATTAGAAATTGACGGTCACTCCATCAAATTCAAACTAGGTGCAGAGGCAGGTGTTTCAATGTTACCTAATGAAGTTAAATTGCTTAAAAAAATATAAGTGTTACAGCCATCATTCACCAGCTGCAAAGTCCAATAGGGCCTGCAGTAAAAGTAATAGGATAATATTTGACAAGATTAAGATGCAAGGATAAAGGCATTGTGGAATGCCTGGACATGATAAAGAAACAAGGGGTCATCATTATTGAGCAGAAAAGCATGCTTGCACCTGGGATTGATTTACAAGGTTCATGAAATTGCTGATGAGAAGTCTAGTGAAGTAGTCAGGAATGAATTTCCATCCCTATTTTCAGGTTTAGCAAAGCTGGAAACAGAATATTACACAACCCTAAGGGCAGATGCTAATCTGTTCACAGTGAGGAAGACCCCTCACCCATCCTTAGAAAAAAATCAAAAGCAAAACTAAACACATGTTAAACAAGGGATCATCCCTCCAGTAACATACCAATGGAATCTGTATGGACCTGACTCAATTAAACAAGTCAGTAGAGCATGAAATTGCTTCGGCACCTGAGATATTCCAAACAACAAAGACTCAGGCCCTGGAAGGCATAGAAGGAGTAGTATGCCATATGGACAACATTCCTGCACACAATTCATCAAGGGAAGAACATGACTATCGAGTGAGAGCAGTCCTCAAGGTCCTACAAGAAGTTGGTTTGACATTTAATAATAAATGTGAATTTACAAAGTCTATGATAAAATCCTTACGGCACATTGCCCATGCTTCGGGAATTACGGCCACCCACAGAAAACTCATTAGAGGGTTCCCAGAGCCGAAAAACATCGCAGAATTACAAACCAAAATCCTCTAGAAATGTAGGCACGCTCTTAGCAAGAGTGGCTGAAATCAATGAGCTATTACGACAGCTGTTGAGACACAGTCAACAGTGGTGTTGTAAAGTGGACCAAGAAAATGTTTCTGACCAGATCAAAGATCTGCTGAGCAATATGATCCAGAGTTGCTAACAATTGTAGTAGTGGATACATCATCTACACGCTTTGATGCAGTGCTATTTCAAGTTCAAAAAGATGTACAAAGAAGATGGGGGGAATTCTTTGGCCTTCTAGCTGCATGTTTCTCGGTGGTGGGAGATAGAACGCTGTTCATTGGCAGCGGGATTCTTTGGCCCCACTGCTGTAAATGGGATTTCCCATTTGTGCCACCCAACGCTGCCAGGAAACCCATTGGAGGGAATGCATGGCTAGCGGGACCTACGAATGTTGCACCCTGAACGGCTGGAGAATTCCATCACCACCCCCCCCAACCCCTTCCTAGTTTATTACACCTCAGGATATCTCACGGACACAGAGAAGAGAAATGCCACCTAGAATTCAACATTTTAGACTGAGACTCATGAGCTATGATTTAATTACAGAGTACATTCATGGAAAGTACCAGATAATATCAGATGCATTATTATCAAGGCTATCAATGGAAGGAACCAAGCTGGAAGATTTAAATTTTATTAATGAAATGGAACCATATACGTTGCTCATAACCAAACACTTAGCAACTACTGAAAGGAGTTTACAAGAAATTAAGCCAACACAACAGCAGGATGGTGAGTGCACCAAATAAAAGAATGTTGCCAGAATGGGTGGCGAGAGTATACTCCAAACAATCCAATACTTTAAACAGAAAACATTTCACAATCATTGATGATTTCTTAGTTTTAATGCAGCCATTCCTAAAATACTTTGACTCAATGTTCTTCAGTAACTCCTTCAAGGTCATTTAGGAATAGTGAAATATTGTGCAAAATCCCAACGGTCAATTTTGTGGCCAAGCATCAATCACGCCATTGAATAGTTAATCACAAATTGCCTAATGTGTGCAGTAGATAGCCAGCAGCAGAACAAACCACTTGCAGCATTTACCTTTCCTACAAGGCAATGGGAGTGCCAAGGAAAGGATTTACCTGGAGGTCAAAGAGAACGTTTTCATCACTGTCTTTGATTATTACTCCAAGTAGTTTAAAGCAAATAGATTGCACAGCAGCAGCGCAGAGGCAGTCATTACATCGCTAAGAAGAATCTTCATTACAAATGTCATCCTGGACATTGTGGAGTCAGATAACAAACTGCTCCATAACTTCATACAGGAACGTGATAGAATGCATGTGAATAATTGCGCTAGATATCCTCAAGCAAATGGAGAAGCAGAAAGAGGAGTTCAAACAATCAAGGAATTGATGAGAAAGAATGAAGATATTGACTTAATTACAGAACCTCACCACTAAAAATGGATTCGCACCATCAGAACTATTGATGGAAAAATGGCAGTAACCACAACTCCCAGCTCTACAACAAATTCTACAAACTAACATTACCTCAGGTGATTGTGAGAAAGTTGGGAAATGTGAAGAGCAATGAAGAGAGAGTCAAGCTCATAATTTTAACTTCAGGCACAAAGCATGAGACCCAAAAGTGTGACAACCCAGGGTACGGATCGAAGATTAACAGTAACAAGGCATTGTAATAGAAATAACTCCACAGGCAGGATTGTAAAATTGAGATGGAACTGGGAAATATCAGAAAGAACTGAAAAGCATTGGTATTAGTAGGAAGGAAACAAATAGACACTTCTACTGAATGATGAGAAAGTATAGTTCACACTCAATCTTGAAATGAAATCAGGACCATGTCAGGAAGAATGACCAAAATGCCTGAAAGGCTAACCCTATAAAGTCTGAGCTCTTTGAAGGAGATGTTGGAGCATGTTTTTGTTGAGATAACAACTTCAGGGGAGATATAGGATAAAAGGTTAACATCAAGGGAACTGCATGATGTAACTGATGCAATGACACATGACTAAGAAACTGGTGGAAAGTAGAAATACAATACATCCTTGTGCAGCGTATTGAAATGTATATAGATCATCAAAAAGAGGAATGGTTTAAACAAACAATGATCTGTGAAAGCTTTCTGGGGGTAAGTAAAACCCTCAAGAAATCTCACCTAGCCACTGAATCCAAGATGAAACAAAATATAAAAGGGGAAGACCAAAAAAGGAAGAAAATTAAAGAAACAAGGGAATAGATTTATAAAATATATTTTTATCCTTGTGTGAAATGATAACATGATAACAAATGTCTAAAAACTTCTGCAGGAGGTGCAAAAAATGGAAGAGTTGGAAAATTGAAGGCTTTATAGTAGTCTTGCAAAAGATTGCAAGGGTGGAGTAGAAAAAGTCTATGGAGGGTTTTGAAAATATTAAATTAATGTGCTCTGGGAATGGGAAACAGTAGGAGGTTGGTAGGGATAGGGCTTCAGAATTGACTCAGTAGGTTGGGTAGCAAATGAAGAACAGAATTCTTGGCAAATTGTTTTATGTGGACCTCATGTGACTGGTCAAAAGAGATTTGGAGAAATCAAACTGCAAGATAATGGATGAAGATTTCCACAGAAGTGAGCATGAGATACAAGAATGGCTTGCTGTTATGGAAGAGGAATTATGCAGTCTTTTTGAGCGATTGGATATGAAGTATGAAGCTCAGTTCAGAACAGATTATAGAAATTCCCCAACATTAGGTTCAATCTGAGTGATTAGCTTGGAAAGGGGAATGCTGTTAGCATGAAGGCTCTGGTGAAAGCTAAACAGGAATGCAATCCAAATACCCCAAATAGTAATAGAGGAGGAAGGAATTTCATACAAATGCACTAAGTGTTCATAAGCGAACAGCCTACAGCACAATTTTAAGGTTATACTTTACCATTCAAGAAATGGTTTGCAATTTTGTGCAACTATTGCAGAACATAGAACAAAAATAAAAAATGTTAGATCAAATATCTCAAAACTAATATTCACAAACTGAAACTACTACTGTGTGCATGGGTCGTGAACCTATAATGTCTCCTTGCCTCCAGTTCCAGACAGACACACACATAGTGCTACAGACACTTGTCAAGTAACATTTGAATGAGGAATCTTACTTTGGTCCAGATACTTCATCCACCCAAGTGGCTAGATTTGTTTTGCTAAAGATATTGTTTAAGGAATACACTGCTGTATGTACAAATGAGCTAACAAATAAGGGTTAACAAATTTTCTGCTTATGAAATCAAACTGCTGTTCATCCCACAAAAATGCAAAAGAATTTGAAACCATCAACAGATGTGGGTAGCACAGTGGCACAGTGGTTAGCACTGCTGCCTCACAGCACCAGGGACCCAGGTTCAATTCTGGCTTCAGGTCACTGTCTGCATGGAGTTTGCACATTCTCCCCGTGAATGCATGCGTTTCCTCCAGGTGCTCTGGTTTTATCCCACAGTCCAAACATATGCAGCTTAGGTCATGCTAAATTGACCCTAGTGTCAGAGGGACTAGAAAGTTAAATAAGGGTTACGGGAATAGGGCCTGGGTCGGATTGTATTCAATACAGGTTCAATGCGTCAAATGGCCTCCTTCTTTACTGTAGGGATTCTAAATAGTAAAACTCTTTCAGTGTTTTCAATCCTCAGTGAATTTTAAATATTATTCATCTTTTGCTAACGTGCTCTCCTACTTCCTTCCAAATAAGATGAATGTCTGATGAATGGCAAATGGCATTTTAAATGAGTGAACGTGAGGTATGGAGACACAGAAGGGAAATAAGCTGCAGGAAATGAATTAATAACAACTTTTTAGGTATTTCTGCCTTTCTTTTCAACTGACCAGCATTATATGACTTGGTCCTGCAACTAGTTATCTTAATAAGCAACCTATCAGAATTCACCTACTTGTCAACTTCATTCATTAACACCGAAGAACAACTAAACATCAAATCATTGAATTGTTTTTCTTTCAAACAGCTTGTTATAAACATGTGAAAGGGTTTTTTGTTCAGCTAAATCTGATCATTCTGGTGTGCCTAATCTGGAATACTGCAGCATAATTATGGGACTTGGATTTTAAAGTGGTTGAACAGATGCTGAAGAATGCATAAGTAGAAAACTGTGTTATAACAAATAAATGTGTTTCTCAAGGAGCCATTTCACAATGCTGAGCAGCAAAGTGATGTTGCTTTCCTATACCTCGGGTGCTTGGTTGTCCACAGGCACGATGGTAATGTTAAAGACAAGTCCAGTCAAAGTATCTCCTTGCTGATCGCTGACTGAAAATACGAACTGCACCAATAAGGGATGAGGCCCTATGTCCCCATGAGGAGGCATGTACGCTACTTTCATGTGGTTCACCGCATGCTGGAATATAAAATGAACAAAGTTAAGTCAAATACACACGGAACATCAAGAAGAAAGGAAATTGCTTCCTTGTCAGGGATTCCCCATATGTATTTTATGCCGTACATAAATATCAGCAACACTATAGTAGATATATGAATGAGAAAAACGTTTTTTTTTGGAGAATAAACCACATGACAGGTCTAGATGATTCATCAGTTCCAGAAGTGGAATAAGGCATGAAACGCTACTTTATTTGGCTGAAGTAGGACAAACTTGCAATTTTGTTGGGGATTGGTGATATGTCAATCAGCTGCCCATTTCACAATTTGTCCAATTTTCCTTTCAGGTCAACAGAGCATTATGAGCGCTCAGTCTGCCAGCATTCATTTTATGTCCCCTCTATTGTGCCAGTTTCTTACATATTGGGCTGAAATTTGCACTCTGTGCTCAAGAGTGTTGGCTGGGGTGAGGAAACCAACATATAGCTTCACAGCCAAGTTTTCTTTCCAGATTCTCTGGCATTCTGTGACAGATAATCTTAGAGCATGGTTGACACTGTCACTGCAGTGAGACGGGGCCTGATGGAGCCAGTTCCCCAGAGATCAAGGTGCCATTGTTAAAGGGCACCCTAAACCGTGCTAAACTAAAATCGCTCACTGACATGGGCCCACTTCCACATGCATGCACACACATGCTCCCCACAGAATAATGGGTATGAAAACTTTGAATTTATGAGTGCTCGTCACAGTATTTTCTTTTTTTTAATTAAACAGGTTAAGTACTAATAAAAATAAAAACTATCCTTTTTTTCTTTTCAAAAGCTCAAGAAAACCTGTCTGATCATGTATTTATAGTAACTGCACATCAACAGCTAAATATTCATAGAATTGGCAAATGTATACCCTTTAGAAAAAAGAACTGTTGTACTTAGGGAGTGGAAAAATCACAGGGACATTTGACCCATCCTCATCTAGTCATAACAATGTGCACTGTCTACAAGGTGAATTGTAACACCTTATCAAGGCTTCTTCAACCTGCCAAGTTTGAAATTTTTACCACCTGTAAGGACAATGGCATGACAACACCAGAAGCTGCAATTTCCTCTCCAAGTGATACAAGTCATACATCATCCTGAGTTGGAACTATATTGCCATTCCTTCACGATTGTCGGGTCAAAATCCTGGAATCAGTCCCTTAAATCACTGTACCTACATCGGATAGACTGTGGTGGTTCAAGAAGATGGCTCACCAAAGCTTCTTGAGGACAATTGGGGATAAGCAATAAATGCTGACTTTGTCATCAATGCCTGTACTTCAAAATAAATGTAAAAATCACCCGTGTTTGGCTTCAACCAATTTAATTCAAGATATGGCTGTGCATTGGCAACAAAGATAATGGGCCCTGACAGCGTTCTGGCTGTAGTGCTGAAGACTTGTGTTTCAAAACTAGCTCTGCCCCAAGCCAGTATAGCTAAATTATTGCATCTACCCAGGAACATGGAGAAATGCCGAGGTATGTCCTGTCCACAGACAGATCATATTTCATTTTATCATCCCATTAGTCTACTCTTGTTCATCAGCATATTGATGGCAGATGTCACTGATGGTGCTACCATGTGGCACCTATTCACCAATAATCTTCTTACTAATGCTCAATTTAGATTTTGCCAAGATCACTCTGTTCCAGACCTCATTACATATTCCAAACATGGACAAAGGAGCTGAATTCCAGGGTGAGGAGAGTGTGCTTATTCTTGACATCAAGGAAAAATTTGACTTAAGGTGGCAATATGAACCTCTATCAAGCTTGAAGTCAATGGAAATTGAGAAAAGTTTTCCACAAAGAAGTTAATTGCGGTTGTAGGAGGCCAATCATCTCAGTCCCTGGGCATTGCTGCAGGAGTTCCTCAGAGCTAATCATCTTCAGCTACTTCAATGACCTGCCCTCCAAAGTAAGGTCAGAAGTGAATATGATTACAGAGTGATCTGTTCCATTCACAATTGCTCAGATAATGAAACAGTCTGCCTCCACACGAAGGTCTGAGTTCATAAGCGACAAGTAATATTTATGACACAAAAATTGCAGGTAATGACTATGACCAACAAAAGAGAATCTAGCTACCTCCCTTGGCATTCAATGGCATTACCATAATTGAATTGCTGACCATCAGCATCTGATGGATCAGGCCCGAGATAATGGCCATCATCTTTGTTAGGGGCAATGAGCAAGCGAGCACATAACAATCACCATCTACGTTAGGGACATTCATGAGTCACTTTGCCCAGGAAAGTTACTTCCAGCAGAGCTGGGGCTAATGACAAGGCATGGGTTGAAGAATTTGCCATTACTGGAAATGGAATTTCTAAAAACATCAAAGGGCTATGAAGTAAAAAACTGATATTGGTGGTTGAACTTGATCTTCTTCTCCACTAGCACCCAATCAAAATGGCTGCCACCACCTCCCAGTGTCAGCCCCACAGCCCAGGAGACGTCACACAGCCAGTGATGTGCTTCTGACCACAAATCAGGGACAACCTCAGCCCCAGTCCCAGTGAAAGCCAATCATGGCCTGGCAGTGCAATTTAAATGTACCAATGGGGTTAAGACCAGTGTTGTCATGGGTACATGAACAAAATGCACAAGCAGTTCTCTCTCTCTTGCCTGGGGAGCAGCTGAAGAAGTGTAGTGTGCCACACCTTTTTGGTGCTGAATAAAGCTATTGAAATTTAACAAGAAGATTCAACTCTCTCTGGAAATGAGGAGATCTAACAGTATCTCAGGAGTCACAATTGGCCAGAAATATAACTGAAGCAAATACATAAACATAAGAACAGCATAGAGGCTGGACATTCACCTCTTGATTTCTCCAAGCCTTTCTAATATCTACAAGGTGTAAGCTAGGAGTGTGATGGAATAACTCTACACTTTACGGGAGAAGTGTAGCTCCAAAAACACAAGAAGCTCAACACAATCCAAGAAGAAACTGCCTGCTTTATTAGTAGCCCATCTACTACCTTAAACATTGAATTCCTTCCTCACTAGCATAAGGTGATTACTTTGGTTGCATTTCCAATATGCATTACAATAACATAGCAACTCCCAAAAACTGCCACCTCTACCATCTGAAACCCACATGCAAGATCCTGGCTTGGAAAGTTATCACCATTCCTTCATCCAGATCTCACCAGTTGTGCTCAGATCCCGTGGATGAATAAATAAAAATATACTAAAGAATATTTCTCCTCTAGCTAATTGTGCCCACACAACATTAAGACCTTTTTCAGGCAAGGCTCGTAAAATCCTACCCAAGGCCAACGGAGAGTTCTGTGAGCCTCGCCCACACCAATTCCGGGGCAGGCGAGGCAGTAAAACTCATGACAAGATGTCACGAATAACTCCAACAGAAAATGCTGGAAAATCACAGCAGGTCTGACAGCATCCGTGGGGAGAGGATACAGCCAATGTTTCCAGTCTAGATAACACTGTCAGCTCTAGAGATTGGGGCTGCGGTGGGGTGAGGTACATTAAGGCAGGATGGGAGCAGGGTTGGCCCCATGCATGTCTGGGGGGAGCCGGTGATCGGGCCTTGGGGCGAGGGAGGGTTGCACAGTCGGCAATGCAGGGGTCGCGACTGAACTGGACAGTGATCAAGAGATCAGCAGTGTGGGCCACTGTGCGTGCAACAGGACTTGGCGCTGACAGATCAGCGCATTGCACAGTGGCCCACTCAGTGCTATGCTGCAAGGGCAAGAACAGGCCCTGCCCCTGATTTTGCCTGAGATTCATGCTAGGGCACTCTGCGATGCACAGAGTGTGGGACATTCATTTTGAAAATCCCACTTGAAAAAAAACCCACGGGCTTTACTCCAGTTTTTTCGCGAATTCAACAATTAGAATTTTTCTAATCCTTTATTTTCAGGGCTGAAGCACCAAACAAATGTTATTGCTGCAATTAAATAAAGAGTAAAATACAGAATTTATACATTATTGAACTTCAGTAGCTTCTTATATATATTAAATAGTTTACAAATGTGCTATGTTATAATTCATCACCAAATGTAGAAATTATGATTTATTTTATCTTTCTTCATCAACCATAGAAGTGAATCTACACAGAATGATTGCTTTTGTCTCATAAACACTTGTACATCAAACAAGTGAGTAAATTATTGTAACATTGTAACAAAATGAGCTAAATTTGACTAATTGCACATTTGGATATGATTTTTATCTTATTATGTATTAAACCAAAACTAAAACATCAATACTCAATTAATTATTTAACTAAAAATACTTCAGGGTGGGATTTTCTGGCCTTCCCACCTGTAGGATCTTTCAATCTCACCAAAGGTGACCCCTGGTGGCGAGAGGGACAAGCCAAGCAAAAGGCTGTAGACATTGGCAGGACTGGAAGATGCCAATGGCACGTCGCCTCTTCTGCCAGAAAATATGCCGCGAGGGGGTCAGAAAATCCCACCTTTTATTTCTCTTATATTGGGATTTTATTCTCGTGATGCAGGTACCCACCCATCTGGTGGCTAACTGGCAGCAACCCCCACATTGCTTTTGACATAAAGGCATGACACAACTAAGTGCCTCTCAGGCCTTTACTGGCCAATGTCAGGCCTCCCATGCAAATAAGGATACTCCAAGGGCAGAAATCCCACTGCTGAGAGCTGTGGCAAGTCACAGGCTGGTGACCCTCTGTTGCAGCACCAGGGACAGTGGCTGCTCTCATTACTGCCCTGAGACCCAGACCTAGCACAAATGCTGGATCCCAGGACACAAGTGTGTGAGGGCAAAATAGAGGACGTTGCTGATTTTTTTTAAGTTTAATATTTATTTATTCGTGTCACATGTAGGCTTACATTAACACTGCAATGAAGTTACTGTGAAAATCTCCTAGTCACCACACTCCAGTGCTTGTTCGGGCACACTGTGGGAGAATTTAGCATGGCCAATGCATCTAATCAGCAAGACTGTGGAAGGAAACTGGAGCATCCGGAGGAAATCCATGCAGACGTGGGGAGGATATGCAGACTCTGCACAGATAGTTACCCAAGCCAGGAATTGAACCCACATCCCTGGCATTGTGAGGTAGCAGTCCTAACCACTGTGCCACCGTGCCATCCCTATTGTGGGGAGAGGGAGGAGGGGTGGTCAACCAGTGCAACCACTTTCCCAATGCTGCTTCTCATGATTGGGCAATGAATTATAACAAAGCACAACATTAGTAAACTATTTATTGTGTTATATAAGAAACTGGTGGAGTTTAACAATATACAGGCTCTATTGAAGGAATAGCTGTGCATGTGCACTCAGCCTGTACTATGGCCACGAACACGTGCATATATGATCCTGATGCTTTTCTGGTGAGTGGCAGGAGAATCAATGTTACAGAAATCATTTATGGTCAGGCTAGCTCATTTGAGAGTTAATTCCAGGCTTATTAGCCCAAGCCCCATGTTGAGTAATCTTTTATTGATATATTTTTTATTTAATACACTGAAATATTCTGGTGAATAAAGACGTCTGTGGTCGGTAAAAGAATTATCTGAAAGTGTGCTGCATTTGGTACTTGTGCTCAATCCTATTGAAAATTACAGGTAAAAAAAGTAGATGCATAGGTCCTACTAATATAAAATATAATAGTGTCTCGTGATGTTATCCAGTATCTTATTTAAGGTACCTGTGTGAATGATTTTAGCATGGGGACAGAAGGATCCTTCTTCATATTCTGTGTACTGTCAGTGAAAATAATCTTGCCTGCATCATACTTTCTGCAATGAGGGGAAATCAAGAGAAAAACATGGAACAAGGTAAGCAATCTCGATAATCCTGTGAAGAAAGTGTATTTCAATAAATCTATTTATTATTAACACTCGGCTGACGCCTGTCCAACGTACAGACATTTTGGGTTTTAGTTTAGCATTCCGAACGTTTCTAAAATGCACATCTGACCGAAAAATCCTAATTTTGCATTCAGCCTATTTTTCCACTTTTCTCCCATGTGATATCGAGCCTTTAATAAGGATTCCAAGGAATTTATAACATTGGTACAGCAATGCAAAGCTTAGAGTTCAAGTCAAGGGCCCACCATGTCCTACTCTTCTCCCATTACATCATCAGATAGAAACTTGGAAAAGTTGCAATCCTCTATATAATGTTCTTAACATCTTATTTTTCAGATTGTTGTCCATAATATTCTCAACATAATTTAAAGGGATGTTTTCAAGTGATTGGTAGGAAAATAAACAAAGTGGATATCTATATGGATGAAGTCAGATGGGAAGTACTTGGCACAAAGTAAGAACAAGAATAATACTTGTAACCTTTATGAAGCATCCTTGGGGTCTAATTTTAAGTAGACACAAATCTAGAACTGATCCCATTATTAGATGAACACTAGACTGAAATATTGGATTCTACTGAATTCAAAAGATTTAATCATAATGATATAAAACCAAAGAAACTAATATTAATAAATATGCTTCGATACCTGGAGGAATTTTACTGAATATAGAACTCTTGTATGAAGTGCTAGCAACTGGTATCTAAACGTATCTACCATTATGAGATCCTCCATCCTGAACAAAATCTCTATATTACTGTAGAATGGATAGTGGCCGGGGTCGGGGGGCTCTTACCAAAAAAATTTTAAGAACCAAATGAGCATGAAAAAGGGAAGTTTCAGATCCCTTTTTTGGGCAAATTTAAAAATACAGTCTTATGCCACTCTGTGCAAAAGATAAATGCGCAATTTGATTCCTGTCAATAGGGGGAGGGGAGGGGGCCTAAGGTCGCTGGAAAGCCGGCATTTGACAGTAGTGGGTGCATGTACAGATTTCGCCGTTCTGTTGCACAAAACAGAGAGATCTGCCAATCACCTTTCCTCTGGATATTACCCACATCCACAACCCCATGATTGCTAGCCTCCTAGGCTGATTGATTCCCCACACCCTGTTGATATGCCCCCAAAGGAGCACTGACCACCCTGCCTCCGACCAGCCAGGGGGGCCTCAATAACCTCTGGTCCCGCTGGCAAGGCTAGCACGAGAGGCCTCCAGTGATGCAGACCATTCATGATCCTCACCAATGAGGCACTTCTCGCCGGATATCTGGGCCCAGTAGGATCGCAAGAGGCAAGAAACCATATGATAGTCCAAAGCAGTAACAAAGTGTCAGCTGAAGCACAAAGACATTAAGAATAGATGTTGGCCATCAGGCTATTAATCAATGCAGGGTTATCTTTATCATTGGTAGGTGCTGCATTGATATCACTCAGAGAAAGAAATAAAGTGAATGTATTCAATTCCATTGAACTCAAAAAATGTGGTCACAAGGATATGAAAATAGAGGAAATGAAATTGACAGATATATTTATGTATATTGTATTTAAAAATATTGGTATATAATAATTAAATCCAGAAAAATGGACACTCTACCTCTGGTTTATTGGGAAGAAACAGGGTTTTGTGATGATATACATCAATTCATTCTCTGGAGATTCTGTGTCTGTGAAGTGCAGATGATCCTTCGTGATATGTCGAATTTCTGTTTCTTTCACTACTAAATAACGTGTGGTACCATCAACTTCTTTTGGCAACTGGTCCTTCACTGGAGTTATATGAATCAATGTTACCTGAAAAATAAGACAACTGTGAAGGATTGACTTTGATACGTGACTGAACAATAATAAAAAAAATTGGCGCATCAAAAGACACAGCACCTGAAAGATAAAAGGTATTACTTCTACAAGACTGTTGAAAGGAAGGTATCCCTTATATTTTCATGTCATATGATCCTGATGATTGTAGTGTTAATTACAATGTTTAAACCTCTAAATAAACTCCAGTCTTCACTGCAATTACAATGTATCATCCCTTTGGATATGGTAGCAGACCCAATTGTGTAAACTGATTTTTAAAAATTAATTTATTGGACGTGGACATTGCAGGCTGGGCCAGCAATTATGCCCATCTCTAATTGGCTTTCAGAAAGTGGTAGTCTGCTGCCTTCCTGAACAACACCAATAGTGCCATTAGGGAAGGAATTCCAGGATTTTGATCCGGCGACAGTAAAGGAGTGGTGATAGGTTTTCAAGTCAGGATGGTGAGCAGCTTGGAGATGGACTTCCAGCTGGTGGTATTCCCATGTCCAGCTGCCCTTATCCTTCTGGATGGCTGTGGTCATAGGTTTGAAAAATGTTGTCTGAGGACCCATGGTGCGTTCCTGCTGTGCTTCTTGTAGATGGTACACACTACTGCCACTGTGCATCGGTGGTGGAAGGAATGAATGTTTGTGAATTAGGTGTCACTCAGGTTGGCTGCTTTGCATTGGATTGTGTCCAGCTTTCTGAGAATTGTTGGAGCTCATCCACTCAAGTAGAGAGTATTCCATCATATTCCTGACTTGTGCCTTGTAGATTGTGTGCAGACTTTGGGGAGTCAGGAGGTGAGTTACTCACTGCAAGATTCCTAGCCTCTGACCTGCTTATTGACCATAGTATTTATATGACTAGTCCAGTTCAGTTTCTGGTGAATGGGAACTTCTAGGATGTTGATAGTGGGGCATTTGGGAAGGTGAAGGCTTAGTGGTATTATCACTAAACTGTTAATCCAAAACCTCAGCTAATGCTCTGGGGACTCGGGTTTGAATCCCCAGATGATGGAATTTAAATTCAATTTTTAAAAATCTGGAATTAAGAATCTACTGATGACCATGAAACTATTGTCGATTGTTGGAAAAACCCATCTGGTTCATTAGTGTCCTTTCAGGAAGGAAATCTGCTGTCTTTACCTGGTCTAACCTACATGTGACTTCAGAGTCACAGCAATGTGGTTGACTCTCAACTGCCCTCCAAGGGCAACTAGGGATGGGGAATTAATGCTGGCCAGTCAGCGATGCCCATGTCCCACGAATGAATAAAAAAAAATTCAGTGATGTTAATGCCAATGAGTGTCAAGCGGCAATTGTTATATTCTCTTGTTGGGGATGGTCATTGCCTGGCACTTTGCAAAGTGGATGTGACTTGCCATTTGCCAGCCCAAGCCTGGATATTGTCCAGTTCTTTCTGTATTTGAATGTAGACTGCTAGTATCTGAGCATTCACGAATGGTGCTGAACATTGTTCATTGATGATTGCACATTGCCACTTCTGATCTTATGATGGAAGGAAGGTCATTGATGAAGTGGCTGAAGATGGTTGGGCCTATGATTAAGGATTCTCAAAGTAGGAGACACTCCGAAATGGGTGGCTGTTGAAAACTTTGGTAGGTTTTCTCTCAGACAGTGATCTATGTGGATTCAAATGGATTCACCCACCTGTATGATGGAAACAAGCTTATCTTGGGGGACCCACAGGCCAGCCCTGCTGTTCCAAGATTGGGGCGCTAGTTTTAATCTCTGTGCTTGGAAATAGGTTCCCCTGTCTGGAAAAAATGAAATGGTGACCTCCCCCTTCCTGCTGAAGAGCACCATCACCACCCCTCACTAAAGAGGGGCATCCTTCCCCCCATCACTCAAATAACGGGTTACCACCCCCCCCCCACCTCCCCCTTTACACCACACAGATTTGAGGTGACCTGACCCATTGGGGCCTCCTCAGACTTCCCAATCAGCCCCTCCCTCCCCCTCGGACCCCACACTTAGGCCCCACTTCAAGCCATGTACTTAGGAGTGCCAATGCTGAACATCCCCCTGGCATCCTGGCACTAACATTCTAGCCTGGAAGGGGGTTAAGGAATTAGGTCCAGTGGCCATTTGCCACTCTATTGCTGCCAGGCTACAAAGGAAGGGTTCCTCTAGAGTCCTGGGGAGATGGGGGCAGGGTGGACTCAGGCTAGTGGCAAGGTGCAGACATCAGCATCATTCTCCCCAGTATGGAGTCTCATGGATGAACTGCCCCTGCTAGCTCTGGTGGACCTGAAGATCTTGCCTGGCAAAATGATTTCAGGCAGCCTTCTGATGACCATCTTCATTCCTGCCTGTCAGCGTTGAAAATTCTGAAGTTGCCAGGTCATTTTAATCTCCATGCTCCCCAGTCACCTGGCAGGATTGTAAATAACTGCAGCACTCTAATCTGCAGCAGAGAATTTCCTTTCTTCCTGTCAGAAGCTGCAGGTCATGATATGGAGATGCCAGCATTGGACTGGGGTAAACACAATAAGAAGTCTCACAGCATCAGGTTAACTCTTCATTCACCTGATGAAGGGGCAAACCCCGAAAGCTTGTGAGTTTACTATCAAATAAATTGGTTGGACTTTAACCTGGTGTTGTGAGACTTCTTACTCTGAAGCTGCAGGTGACAGCAGACCTCTTTGAAGTCCCCTGACAAAGGACACTCAGCTGCAATCCAGTGACACTGAGAATGATTTTGGGAAAGAAAGGGAAAGAGTTTTAAACTTCCCAACTAATTTTGAAAATTTGTGACTGATACATCCTATCCAAGGACAAATCAGATATATTACACATGCTAAGATTAAACACTGCAGTTTGCACAAATTATGATTTCTATCTGTTAAAACCATAGAGCTATGGTTCTAAATTTTTCAGAAGATCTTGAAGTCCTGATATGGAGGTCCTAAAATAGGAGGCGACCCCACTCTGTTAAGTCAATAAGACATGAAAAGAAATTAAAACTATGCGTCAAAACTTTATTCTTCTTTGCAATTTTACAACGGACATCTGCTGAACCACAAAATGGCTGTTGATTCACACTTGACTCACACGATTGGGCATCTGTTCTAGAGGGTTCCAACAGAGACTATAAAGAACTAAAGAGTTCCACTCCCATCCTTATGCAATCTCACACCCCATTGTAAGGTCATATTATAATCAAAAAAAACTGGACAACTAGATGAACTGACTCTGCCAGCTGGGACAATAACAAAGAGATATTGAAACTAATTATACCTGAAGAAATGTTAACAGCCACCATTTTGCTCCTAAGGGAAATGACAGAAACTGCTCAGAAAGCTGCAATTAACTCATTAATGGGCCACATCACATAATCCACGCATCTCGCCTTTTGGATTGTTTTGGAGTTACATTTTTGGCCTCATTATTATTATCTATTTCTTGCGCTTTTTAAACTCTATCCCTAGAATGAGGAAGAGAGATATGAATATCCCTTAATCTTCAGATTCAAATACCCCTTAATCTTCAGGCGTTCTATAAAAAGTCCCAGAGTTTTATTATGAAAAATAATGTCCAGCAAATGGGTAACAGCTTGCCTGGGGATCTGAAAGATTGGGAGGTTCATGGCTATCCGAAAGAATGAACTCAAATGAATCCTCAAAAACCTCGCCTCCAAAATGATGATAATAAATCAGACCCAGGAAGAGATCCCGTTGCAGAAATGTAGTCACGGGATGACCTGGAAAAATAATAAAAAAAGAGTGAAATGTTAAAGAACATATTAATTCCTGCATGATAATAACAGATACAAATGTTATAAGTAGGAGAACATTTAACATGTGCAGTATGTAAGTATTTTTGTTTTACATTACATTCGACTTTTCTGGCCAGATGGAGATAGTTACTAAAAATATTTGCCAGTAACAGTAAACCTCATCTAATTCAAATGAACTGCAGAGAATGAAAATGAAGATTGTAGAGAATGAAAATAAAGATTGACAGGTAGTCTGGCTATTTTTCCTTCCCGTATTTATTTCGTGCTTTTTGTCTGAGGAGTAAATTCTGAAATTACATCTCTGCTGCATCTAATTTCTCAATAATTCTGGTAGTGTAAGATCCATTATTCCAAAAAGTGACCAGCTTCTACACAAAGTAACAGAAAAAAATATGCCATTATCACGGAGGTGCATGAGAAATTTGGACACGGAGGTAGGTTGAAAATCCCAAGGGTTTATTGATCTCACTTCTTGTCCATGGAAATGATGATCCCTAAAATCTAACCTTCATAGAGAGATACATGAAATTTTAAAAATGTATCAAGCACCTCGGGATACAGAACCTATTCCATTCGAGGTGAATATGCTGTCCTGTGGAATATAAAACTAGTGTCAATATTATTAAACTTTACTTCACTACTAGTAAGAAAATATTAAATATATTCTTTAGAAACACATTTTGCTGTACAATGTATATAGAAGTAATCTGTCCCTCTCCATGACAGGATTGGCCTCTGGAAAAAAAAGTATAGAACATTAGAGCATAGAACATAGAAAAACTACAGCACAAGTTGCGGCGAACATCTCTACCTACTAGGCTTACCTATAACCCTCTATCTTACTAAGTCCCATGTACTCATCCAGAAGTCTCTTAAAAGACGTGATTAAATCCACCTCCACCACCACTGCCGGCAGCTGATTCCACACACCCACCACCCTCACTCAAAAACTTACCCCTGACATCTCCTCTGTACCTGCTCCCCAGCACCTTAAACCTGTGTCTTCTTGTGGCAGCCATTTCAACTCTGGGGGAAAGCCTCTGAGAATCCACTTGATCAATACCTCTCAACATCTTATACACCTCAATCAGGTCACCTCTCATCCTTTGTCTCTCTAAAGGAGAAAAGACTGAGCTCTCTCAATCTATCCTCATAAGGCATGCCACCCAATCCAGGTAACATCCTTGTAAATCTCCTTTACAATCCAGGATTGGCAGCAATAAATGACAGGGTGGAGGCTCTGTCAAAGAGCAGGGTGATTTATTATTTGTACCTATATACAGTAGTGTCCTCTCTACACTTGTACCTACTTTCACCTGTGCCAACTAGGTGCCTATTACTTCTTAACCTTCTTCACCCTCCCGCTATGAATTGGTGCTTCTCCAGGATCTGCAGCTGAGGGTGAGGAGATCTGCTGCATTCCACACCCTGTTGCCTGAGATGACTTTGGCAATCATCCATAGGTAGGCCTGGGCCTTGAGGACCCTGGCCTGTTTTCAGGCAGCATGGGTATTGCAGTGCTGCCCTCATCAGTGTGCCGGCCTGGAGGTGTTTCCCTTACAGGAATGAGGGACTCTGATAGGCTGGATACCCCCAGGGGCTCCTGGTTCAAAAGCCCTGGGCTGTGCACAAGACAATGGGCCTAGCAGTCCTTCATGGGATAGGAGTGAAGTCCTGAAGCCCCACTGTCATTTGGTCCTGACTGTCATGGATTCTCACTAGTGCCTGCACCACGCAGTCAGTCATGGAGGTCATGAGCTGAGCCTTGTGCAGGTGACAGCTGTGACGTCCTTTCAATGGTGGGAGATCTCCTCTGAACAGCTGGCATCTGGTAGGTCCAAGGGGCTTGAAGATCGTCCAGCCTGTTCCGCTGATCAGCCTTCATGAGACGGGGGATGGCATCAGTGAATTACGAAGCATACAGATGGAACATTGATTACTCATTTGACAATTGAGGAATGACAGGATATATGCTGAGGATTCTCACATTTGTCTGCTGCTCCCACTTTACCAGCAGCTCAGGCACGCTCTTCCTCCTCCCTGGCCAAGTTGAGGGCTCACTCCTCAAAATATATGAGAATTCTCAACTTGGGAATGACTCCAGCTGGCTGTGCCTGCTTGCGCCTGTTGTGGGCAAGTTTATCCTACACTGACACAGAGAGGAAGCGTGTAGGTGGGACTGTTAACATTAAAAATGGTGATGAGCTGTGGGGCTTGGGTGTGAGCTGGCGTGTGAGGAGCATAGCAACTACTGGGGTATAGCGTCATAAAAACGTCTGTCAATGAGATTCAAGATTCGGTCAGAGATGATGCCGGAGCCATTGGCACGATTGTATAGGGCATTGGTGAGGCCGCAGCTGGAGTACTGTGTGCAGTTTTGGGCACCGCACCTGCGCAAAGATATTTTGGCCTTGGAGGGAGTGCAGAGGAGGTTTACTAGGCTGATACCGGAGTTGAGGGGGTTGAGCTATGAGGAGAGGCTGAATGAACTAGGCTTGTACTCATTGGAGTTTAGAAGAATGAGGGGAGATCTCATTGAGACATATAAGATGATGAATGGGATGGATAGGATAGAGGTGGAGAGACTCTTCCCACTGAAAAAAGACAGTAGGACTAGGGGGCACAGCCTCAAGATAAAGGGGGGGGCGTTTTAAAACGGAGTTGAGGAGGAACTTCTTCACTCAAAGGGTGGTGAATCTCTGGAATTCTCTGCCCGTTGAAGTGGTGGAGGCTGCCTCGCTAAATATTTTCAAGAAGCGGGTTGATGGGTTTTTGATAAGAGAGGGGATTAAGGGTTATGGGGAGAGGGCCGGAAAGTGGAACTGAGCCACGACAGATCAGCCATGATCTTATTGAATGGCGGGGCAGGCTCGAAGGGCCAGATGGCCTACTCCTGCTCCTATTTCTTATGTTCTTATGTTCTTACGTTTTACTCGCTGGAACCGATACTTTGCCAAATTCTGGCAAGATCGTGCCCCCAAGAGGCTGGGAGAAATGGATCAGTTTCAATTTGCAAACTGTAAGTAGTGGAGTATCCCAGAGATCAGTGTTGAGGCTTCAACTATTTCCGGTCTATATTAATGACTTGGATGAAGGGGCTGCCTGTATTATAGTCAAATTTGCCAATGATGTAAAGTGGGTAGGAAAACAAGTTGTGAAGATAATACAAAGATTCTGCAAAGGGATATTGATAGGTTAAGTGAGTGTGCCAATATTTGAAAGACGGGGTATCATCTGGGAAATTCTGAGGTTGTCTACTTTGGCAGAAAGAGGAGAAAAACAGAATCTAATTTTAAAGGATCGAGACAGCAATATGCTGAGGTCAGCATGCTGAGATATATACCTTCATACATGAATCACAGTTAGCAGGCAGGTACAGTGTGTAATTAGGAAGGCAAATTGAATATTGATCTTTATTGAAAGGGCAATAAAAGTAAGGAAGTCTTGCTACAATTCTACAGGGCGTTGATGATAGCATACCTAGAACACTGTTTATCACTTTGCTCTCCCTAATTACAGAGGGATATACTTGCATTGGAAGCAGTTTAGAGAAGGTTCACCACACTGATTCTGAGAATGAAGGGGTTGTCTTAGGAAGAAAGGCTGACCAGGCTAGACCTCCATTCCATGGAGTTTAAAAGAATGAGAAGTGATCTTATTGAAATATATAAGATTCTGAGGGGCTTGTCAGGGTGGATGCTGAGAGGACGTTTCCCCTTGAGGGGGGGAATCTTAAAGCAAGGGTTTGATTTACAAGAGTCTCCCAGTTAGGATAGAGATGAGGAGGAATTTCTTCTGTCAGAGAGTTGTTCAGGTTTGGAATTCTCTTTCCCAGAGTGTGGTGAAGGCAATCTTCTCAAGGGTAATTAGGAATGGACAATAAATGCTGACCTAGCCAGCAACGCCCACATCCTGTATATGAGTTCTAAAAATTCAAGGCTACGTTAGACAGATTTTTGATCTACAAGAGAGTCAAAGATTATGGGGGAAGGGACGAAAGTAGAGTTAAGTCCAAAATCAGATTAATCATAACTTTACTGAATTACAGGGTAGGTGTATGGGCTGAGTGGCCTATTCCTGCTTCCATTTCTTATGATCTTATGATCTGAGGGTGTACCAACACATGACTTATGTGCACCCTCCACCAGCACAGTTCCAGGCACTTTTGTGGGCATTATAGTACAGAAAGCTAGGTTGTGAAATAGTGAGAAGCACATCACATGTTGGCAGGAGAAGGAGACAGAGACAGGAATGAAGGGTCCTCATTGGAAGATGCAGGACAATCCCAGCTCAGTCCACTCTGAAAACCCATGTGTTGGCTCTTAAAGCCAGAATGCTGGGTTAGATTCAAACATACTTTCCTGCCTGCATGTTGCAATGACACATCCTACAGCTGCACAAAGGTTCCATGTTCATCTCTAAATCTGACCTGATGACACTTTTAATGCCTCCCACTCACACCTGAACCTACCTCCCCCGGCTGTTAAAATTCTGTCCATGCAGCTTTTGCCAGAAGGAGAAATTCAGATTAAGAATTTCAAAAGACAAAAGAGCTGAATCACAGGATTTTTGCAGTATAGAAGAAGGCCATTCAGCCCATTATGTCTAAACTGGTTTTCTGAGTGAGCAAGTGTCATTTCTTCTTGTAACTCAGCAGATTATTCCTTTCCAGATAAATGTCTAATATGATTTTGGATGTTTGTATTGAACCTGCCTCCAGCACACACTCAGGCAGTATATTCCAGACCCTAACTACTTGCTGCATGAAAATGTTTTCTCTCCTGTGGTTTTTGCCAATTACTTTAAATCTGTCTCTTCTCATTCCTGACCCTTTCATGAGTGGGAGCATTTCACCCTATCAGCTCTGTTCAGGCCCTTCATGATTTTGAATATCTCCATTAAATCTCCATTCAGCCTAAGACAACATCAAAAGGATACGGAGTCGATGCCATTTATTCTTATTGAATTGTAAGCCATTCAAAAGCATCTTTTAGCAGTAAAAGGTTAGAATTTTGATTGTTATGAACAGAATGCCTAATGACAATTATAATGCCTAATGACAAGTGTATTATGTATCAAAGGATTATCACACAAATGAATAAATTGTGATTCCACCTTCTTCCATCAGGAAAAAGATACAAAAGTCTGAGATCACCACACCAACTGACTCAAGAACAGCTTCTTCCCTGCTGCCCCCAAAATTTTGAATGGACCTACCTCATATTAAGTTGATCTTTCTCTACACCCTAGCTATGACTGTAACACTACAGTTTGCACTCTCCTTTCCTTCTCTATGTATGGTATGCTTTGTACAGTGTGCAAGAAACAGTACTTTTCACTGTATACTAATCCATGTGACAATAATAAATCAAATCAAAATGGTCTTTTAAATGATATTTTTGTTTGTTGACTACACCTTGAAATGATTTGATCAGATGTTTCCTATAGAACTTAAATTTCAAGCAGATGAGATGTTTCTATCATCAACAATTGGCAGTGGTCACTGGGGACACATTTATATTTTCTTTAGATACTGAGATGAAACATCCAATGGTAATATATGTTGACAAATCATGAAATCCTGAAATAATGCGTGGATATCTGAAGCATAAACGAAAAATATCACAATAAAGTTACAATATATGAGTTTGATGATCACCATTTCCAGTCTGTCGTTGTATAAGTTCTCATTACTAATGAGGTAGATTGTAAATATAATTATGAAACAATGAGTTGCAACAAAAGACAGTGCAACATGTGCATGAAAGGAACATATGGCCACATCTTTAAAACTTCAAGCTAAGGATAAAATCATGAGAATTGCATCTAATCCATCTTCCTGCTGTTCTACCAGTTGTTCATATGATGGGATCCTCTGACAGATACATCTCCAGTTGAACTCATAAGTCACTTACCCCCTGCAATCTCCACTTATCCAAACACTGATCATCCTTTCAGGGAAGTAGCACTTTCTTTACATATCAAAAGCTTAGTACATTAGAATATACATAACATGGGGAAGACAATATTTACTTTGGGGTCAGCATGGTGGCACAGTGGTTAGCACTGCTACCTCAAAGCATTAGGGACTTGTGTTTGATTCCTGGCTTGGGTCACTATCTATGTGGAGTTTGTGCATTCTCCCCATGTCTGCACGGGTTTCCCCCACAGTCCAAAGATGTGCACGGTAGGTTGATTAGCCATGCTAAACTGACCTGAGTTTCAGGGGGATTAGCAGGGTAAATATGTAGGGATATGGGAATAAAGTGGATTTGTTGTCAGTGCAGGGTCAATATGCTGAATGGCTTATTTCTGTACTATAGGGATTCTATGATAAACTCTGACAGCAATGATAACATTAGAATCTACAAAACAGAAACAAGCATTTGTGTCATGGGGAAGTGAGTTTGGCAGCTAGTAGGAAGGAAAGAAATGCTCATCAGTCAACAATTTCTTTTCACATATCTTTCCCAGGAATTTGAGTGAGGTGTTGGCAGATCATTCCAAGATCATGCTGCTCAAATTAAATAGTGTGGTCTTCACACTAATAGGAGCAAACAAACAAAATACAAACTGATCATTGAGATTCTCAGAATGATATTTCTTATTATTATTGATTTTTCATTAAGGAGGTTTTTGTTTGATTCCATGAGCACTTACCTGGTAGATCTGTATGAGTTCTTTTCACAATCTCTCCAGCTCTTGGAGGAATTATAATCTTGTACAATATGTAATCATCACTAGAATCCAAATCGGAAGACAGTAACATATGGTTTTCTATTAATATAGAGTCTCCTTCCGCTAGTTCAAAAGCAAGGTTGTTAATTAAGAAGGGAGGGCTGTCATCCTTGGGTAAGATGTTAATTGGAAACTTGTGTCTAGTAGCATGCTTGCCATCGTAGATTCGGAATATAATGTAATCCTTGGTTGTATCGCTATCATCATGGTGATAGCGCACAACGCCATCTTTAATGTCCTTAATGGTGCACATGAATCCTTTGCCGCCTGATGATTGCAAAAGTCAGAAACATAATTGTTACAAAATATTAATTTAGCAGAAATCACAAATCTTATGAATATTATTCCAGTATATTCCAGAATATTATTCAATCGCTTCTCAGCCTTTTGGTTAAGATCAAGTGTAGTATAGACATGCTGCATTTGGTTGAAGTCTTTAGGTTACATTTTAGCTTCATTTGAAGCAATTCTTAAAAGTGGCATCTCAGCCTTTTGGCTAAGATGCAAATGAGATCAAGCCTTGGAGGAGGAGCTATGCCTACTCCAATCAGCTTGGATCATGTAGATTAAGCCCAAGACAGGAGGTGAGAGCTCTGTCTTGTCAGCTTGGATCAAGAATGTATCAACTTGTTGAGGCTCTGAATTGGCCTTGATTTGATTGAATTGGAATAAAAGCAAAAAAAAAAATTCTCATCACATTTTTAACTTATTATCTGTCTTTAAAACGTGACTTACTTAAAAAATGTTAGCCAAAATCAATGTTTCAGCTTGTAATTCATAGGGCAAGTATCCTTTAGTTCAAGGGCTTGTTCCCCATCATCAACTCCACCCCACCACTCCATGTAGTCCATGTTACCTCCAGTTGAAAAAAATTACAATCGATGCAAATAACTCCCAAATGTGTTTGGATCCTGAACTTTTGCCACGTGGTGATAGATTATTGTTATTTTAATGTTTTACCTCTAACTGTAAGTCGTCCATGATGCAATCCTTCCACTGCTATTAAACATACCGCATTCACATTATCATTGTCCACTATCTGAAAATTTTCCCAAGTAATTGGTCGAGATTGACCTTCTAACAAGTCCAGACCTGCATAAGTTAGAAATGTCTGAATAAGAAAGCCATCAAAACAGGAGAACACCTTTCAAACCCAACAAGCAGTAACTACTAATGGATATGCAATACGCTTTCACGTTACTGAACTAGTAATCCACGGCAAGACTAATAATTCAGCCAAAAATGACCATAAGTTATTGAATTGTTGTAAAAATCCAACTGCTTAATTTCTGTCCCTTAGAGACAAAAACTTGCCATTCTTACCCAGAGTGGATAGGATGAGAGACTAGTCCCTCAACATGGCTGACTCTTAACTGCCCCCTTGAAACAGCTAGCAAGCCAGTCAGATTTATCACCACCTTTTCATGACAACTGAGGATAGGAAATAAGCATCAAGCTTGTCACTGGTGACCACATTGCAAGAATGAAGAAAAGCAACAAGTGTGTTAAAAGGCCTTTTGGAGTACGCCAAGAAAAGCATCAGGGAATGTGGTAGGTATATCCAAATGGAATTAAAGCATGGCACAATGGCAGGGAATTTGGAAGATAGACCAACAACAAAGATGATAGGTTTAGCTATGAATAAATGGAAGGAGGCTTGAGTGGATCATAAATACCTACATGTGCTGGTTGGGCCAAATAGGCCAACTAACCTATCCTATTTAATCCTATGAGAGATTTGGGGTAATCCCTCTAAAAGGGATAAATAAAAGGTCATAAAGGTGTGTGACAAGAAGCTGACAACACAGCAGAGACAGTTACAAAAGGGATCAAGAAGGGAGTAAAGCAGGAGGGAGGGGATAGCAATAATAGGCTTCAGTCTACAATAGCAGCTAATGTGCACTTTGGACAGAGGGGGAATCCAGGTTACACAGGCATGACAAGATTAGAATCGATATGTCTTTGTTGTTAACAGAAGACAGGGAGGAGAAAATATTAGAGTTCAAAAGTTAATATTTGTGGGGGATTAAGCTGACCTGTGGACACATGGAGGTGCTTGGAGCATAGACAAACCAATGTCAAGGTTCAGAGACAGTTGTGGAGAGTAAATGAGTCCAGGACCTGTCTGAGAAGAAGGTTAGTGATACATTAACGTTACGGCCTGTTAAGTTTGCAATCACGCAGATAATTGGACTTCCAGGGCACTAACTTCTAATGGAGCAGATTTCAGAGGTAAAAAAAATCACTGGGCATCAAAAATTGTTATATCATTCTTCGGAAATTATGTTGCATTGCATAAACTCCTTCATTAGCCGAACATCATTCATTAAAATGCAGACTGATTGTTGACAACTTATATTATTAGAGTAGTATTTAACTACATTTCTTTCTTTAAACTGAATGTTTGAAACTCCATAATACTTAAGAGAATTTCAACTCCCAATTTTATTTGCTCTTATGTCAAAGTGATTAGCTCTTGTGGGGAACAATGACATGGCTCCAGCAGCTCACATTTGTACAAGTTTCTCATGAGCCTAGGCATTGAGCCCAGGATTCTCACCTGTTATTTGTTCATGAGGTCTATAGCAAAGCTCATTGGATAAGAAATAAATGTGATGTGAGGATAACAGTTTTTTTTAAAACACAGCAAGTCGTTCAAGTCTGGAACACGTTGCCTGGCATTGTGGTGGAGGTAGGTTCAATCCAGGTATTCCAGAAAGCATTGGATGATCATTTGAATAGAAACAATGTGCAGGCTTGTGGAGAAAAGACAGGAACGTGGTACTAAATCATAATGCTCATTTGGAGAGAATTGATGGGCCAAATGGCCTTCTTCTGCACCATGACAATTATGTTCAATGACACCATCACAAAGTATTTAGAGGTTTCATTATGGACTATAACTCTGCACATGAAGGTGTGTGGGTCTCAGCAGCTGAAATACATGTTCTTCTTTAAATAAAGGGCTGATAATAATAGTTTAGATTCAAATACATACCCATATTCCAGGAAACCCTTGGTGCATTTGTCTCTGCTGCTCTGATTGAAAAGTGAACCATGATGGAAGCACTGACTTCAAAAAATGTGTCTATTGCCTTAAAATCAACCTAAGATGTACCAGAAAATAAATAATATAGACCATGAAGGTTTGTTACATTGAAAAATCTTTCACAACATTTTATGAGCAATGAGTTTTGTGCTTGCCAAAGTACTGGAGAACGGAATGTATTTTTCAATCGTTTTCACCTTGTGTTAGCAGTACGCACAAATTAGATACTGGTACAATTTCCAAGTCTCTACTGAATGTCACAATCTCTCATTTCTGGAGAGTATTTCAGAATGAGGCCTTTTTGAATTGAGCCCTTTAAAATTTTGCCACTTGTCTTCAGATAATAGAAATGTTCGATTTGAGACTGGTTTAAGTCATTCCGTTTAGCACAATTACAACAGTGGGGAAGACGTGCCCATTCCACCAACCTGGGCTGAAATTTGAAACACATGAACTATTTTAACTTTGCACGTCCTGCAAACATTCAAACGTTTAAACAATTTTCAAATGTGTGCATTTTATAAAGAGTGTTTAAAAATATTGGGGGCGATTCTCCCATCCCGCTGTGCCGTTTTTGTAGCACAGCGGGCCGGGAGATGCTAGCGGGGCCGTTTCGCAGGCTCCTCGCTGGGTGCAGCTCCGTCAGATCTGCGCCAGAAATTGAAGCGGAACTGCTGAATATATGCAGGCCCTAATTTCCAAATATTTTAAATCTCATCAGCGGGCTCAGGACTGAGGTTTCCAGGCCCACTAGCCTCTCCCTCCCCCTGTCAGGAGTGGTTCACTCCAGCGAGGTTTACTATAGCTCCCCACTTGCAGGGAGCTGGCAGTCCAAACCCGCTGAGGTGAAAGGGAGACGAATCTAGGTCACCCAGGGGATCGGGCACCTGGGCTCCCCGGCACTGCCCAAGCAGCAAGGTGCCAATGCCCAGTGGGCATCTTGGTACTGCCCATTGGGCATTGGTCTGTGCTACAGGAGCATGGCCCAATGGGGTCAGGGGGCCTCCAGGGTCAATCTTTAGGGGTGGGGAGTCCTGCTGCCACTCTGCACTTTGGGCTGCAGGCAGGGGGGGTGGTGGTGGTCAGGGCTGCCAGTGGTGGGAGGAGGGAATTAGGTGGCAATCCAGTGGTCAGGGCCATGACGGGGGGGTATAAGTGGGGTCAAGGCTATACTGAGCATGTTTGGAGGGCCAGTGATTGGCCGTGGGGTTGGGGGGGTGGGGGGGTCACACGGCCAGCCCAACGAACGGCTTGCGATCGGGAGGCCAGCAGCCAGGGGCCACTTCATGTGCGTCGATCTAGGCACTGACCTATTGGCACAACATGCACAGTGGCCCGCTCAGCGCTATGCTGTTAGCTTCTCCAGCGGGACTGGTCCCACCCACTGGTTTTTGGAGTGAATCACAGTAGGGCACTCTGCAATGCACAGAGAGTGAGAGATTCGTTTTGAAACACCCGCTGAAAGAAACCAGCGGGATTTACTCCAGTTTTTACACTTTTTTTGGGCGAATCGCACTATTTTCAGTATATCGGTACATAAATAATTTTGATTGTATATTTTAAATAAATTAAGAAACATAAATGAAAGATTGCAAAAGTGGGAAAGATGAGACAACTTATAAGAGGCAGTGATCAGATGGTATCAAGGATACTTTTGAAGGTCATTAGATTGTAGAAAGAAGGAAAGATTGAGGGAGTTTAGGAATTCCTGAGAAAGAATGAATGAGAATATGTGACTTGTTTCCAACATGTGCAAGTGGGATTTCCTGCACACTTCTGGCAATGTCATAGAGATGGAACAGAAGCAGCTCTGAAGAAATTCCTAGCATGGTGAGAGTGCAGGAAGGAGGATGAAAACAGGGTGGCTTATGGAGGAAGAAGAGGGGAAATTCCGTACTTAGAACCCGGATTCAAATTGAACCGACGTACCTCATAATTCCTTCTTTCAGTGTGGCTAACGTTCGGAGGCTGATATGCTATCATCATTTCATGTAAGTCCTGCCAGCTGAATGATGTGATGGGTTTGGTGTGGTCATCCAGGTGGGTTAGGTACCCTTCAACAGGAGGTTTGGTGATGTTGAAAACCAGTCTGTCCTTCGGTGTTTCCTCATCCTGTGCATCAACAGCTGCAGTGCTCAGCGGTGTCAGGATGAATTGATCAACCTCCAGGATATACATTGACATGAAGGCAGCTTTGGGTTGCTGATTTGGAATCGCACCTTTAATGTTAACTTGAATCCAAGCATTTTCCACCTGTCAAAGAAGATTTTGTTTCATCACTGTTTGCATTACAAAAAGCAAACTAACCTCAACTAACTAACTAACTAACTAGCAAACTAACTCCCCAACCTCAGAGTTGTATTAAACATGACTGCAAGTTATAAACCTTCAACAACAAAAAACATTACAACAAGATCCCCATTATTAATCTCTATTGACAAAGGGGTCATCTGGACTCAAAACATCAGCTCTTTTCTCTCCTTACAGATGTTGCCAGACCAGCTAAGATTTTCCAGCATTTTCTCTTTTGATTTCAGATTCCAGCATCTGCATTAATTTGCTTTTATCCCCATTATCAAGGTTTCCTCTTTTCAAGATCACTCCAGGTTAACATTGTCTAATGATCCAATGACAATGAAAAAGTACGCCACAAGATGTGTTGTGAGATATGCAAGCTAGACTAATAAGGTCCCAGATGTGTGCTGCCAGCTCATGTCAATGTTGACAGCAGTGCAGACAGTTTAAATAACGTGAGTATACCCAGGCTTTGCGGGGAAAACTTCAACAAGGATACCTTATTCTGGTTGCTATTTTGTGACTGTGCTAAGAATTATGCATGCATAGAATTTGGGCCAAAAGGAGTATTATTCAGTTATAATGCCTTACAGGTCTGGATCTTCCATTTATGGCTCTCTATCCTGCCAGTGAAATTACAATCACTGAGGCTGGAAAATGGGTGTATCTGCTGTTCAGCCCTGAAGCTGCTTGCTTTGCAATGCATCTGAATTTACACTCATGGCATTGTGAGTGCCCACTCAGAAAAAGGGTGAGCACATTATTATAATATTGATCTGGTGATACTTTTATCATGCATACAATTCCCCAATGTTGTTCTCAAAAGGAATGAATTAGTTGTGGTTAGTTACTTAGAGAGTGCCAATTAGTTAATTTAACTTATTTATGGCTGTTCTGAGGCTTTTATGTCCTTTTGCGGTTGCCTAGATTCTCATGAGTCTTTGTGGCAGTGATTCCATTTTTTTCTCTTCCACATGATTACTGACATCAAAGGTTTTCTTAGTTGGAATCCTTCCAACTGAGTTATTTGGAAGAAGTGGTGTAATGGACAGATGCCCAACAAGTGTTCCATGCTCACATTGCTGGTAGCCTCACATGTATATGGAAAGCTAACTAGATTCCATTTTGGCAAATGATTACAGCTTCCAATTCCCAGAGAAACACCCCAGGTCATAACAGTGGTAGCATAACAGTAATGTTATTGGACTAGTAAGTCAGAGGACTGGATTATTGCTTCAAAGCTCATCCTGACAGCTGGGAGGTTTAAATTAAGTTAACTAAAATAAGTTTGAAAGTTAGAGAGAAGTTTGTTTCAGCAATGGTGGCCAGTAAACTACAAGAATGCTATAAAACCTCATATGCTTCCCTATACAGAAGGTAATCCTGTGTTATCATCTGGCCTGTCCTGCATCCGACTCCAGACTCGTAGAAATGTGATTGATGCTGAACTACCACCAAGTTATATTAAACAGAAATGTCAAATAAAAATAAGACATGACAGGCAACCTGATGTCGGATACAGTAATGGCACATCCAACACAATCGATCCTGCAAAGTCCTCCTAAGCCAACATTTAGGATTTGTGCCAAAATTGGGAAAGCTGTCCCATAGACTAGTCAAGCATAGCCTGACACAGTCATATTCAAAGGATTATACCTTGTTATCCCTGGGTATGTGCTGTCAGATGGTCCAGAGGTGTCATCACATAGGTATTCAGTTGGGATGCAGTGACAATGGGAGTCCTCAACACTGACCCGGATTCAATGAATTCTCAATGGTAAGGAAATTCCCTCTAATTACTACATACCCCCCTTTCTCAACTGATGAATCAGTATTGCTCTACAATGAACACCATATGGAAGAAACACCAACCAAGCAAAGGCATAAAATGTACACTGGCTGAGGAAGTCTCAATAGTATCACTGCTCATCCAATAGCTGAGTGCTGAAGGACCTTTCTGCCAGCCTTAGATTGTGAAAAGTGGTGAGGAAGGCTAAAATAGGGGGAAAAAATCTACTTAACTTCACCCTCATTAATCTACCCATTGCAAATTCATCTGACCATAGCAATATTGAAGCATGCACAAATGAAGATCTATTTGAACACTGAGAATATCCTCCTTCATGTTGTATGGCACTACCACCATGCTAAATGGGATAGATTCAGTTCAGATCTAGCAGATAAAAAGTGGACATCAATGAGATGTTCTGGGCCATCAGCAGCAATAGATTTGTACTGTGCAACAACCTGTAGCCTCGTTGCTCAACATATCCACTCTGCCATTACCATCAAGCCAAGACACCAACGTTGGTTCAATGAAAAAGGTAGAAGAGTGTGCCAGAAGCAGGGCCTTACATAACTAAAACTGGGGTATTAGCCTATTGAAGTTACAACATTGGACTACAAATAGGCCTAAACAGCAAAGCAGCATGCTAAGATATTACACAACCGATGGGTCAGGTCAAATCTCTGCAATCTAATGCATTCCAATGGCAATAACCAATTAAATTACAGTGAGAAGAGCACCTCCACCCTAAATGATAGCAGAGTCCAGAACATCAGTACAAAAGACAAAGCTGAAGCATTTGCACTCATCAACTGCCAAGTGAATAGTCCTTTAGGCTTCCTCCTAAGGATCCAAGCATCACAGATGCCAGTCACCAGCCAATTCAATTCACTCTATGTGATATCAAGAAGTGGCTGAGTGCACTGGACACGACAAAGGTTATGGGTCCCGATGGCATCCTGACTGTAGTGCTAAAAGCTTGAGCTCCAGAACTCATGTCCCTATCCAAACTGTACCAGTCCAGCTCAGACGCTGGCACCCACATGATAAGGTGAAAAATTGTCTAAGTATGACCTGTGCACAAAAAGCAAAGCAAATCCCCAATCTGCACAATCACTCAATCAATCTATTCTCAATAATCAGCAAAGTGACGGAAGGTGACATCGATAGCACTATCAAGTGGCACTTACCAATAATCTGTTCACCAATGCTGAGTTTGTGTTCCACAAAGACACCAGGCTCCTCACCTGATTACAGCCTTGGGCCAAAGATGGACAAAAGAGCTTTCCAGAGAATTCCAGAAGTGAGGTGAGTGTAACTGCACTTGATATCAAGGTAGCATTTGATTGGGTCTAGCATCAAGGAACCCGAATAAAATTGAGGTCAATGGGAAAAGGGACGAAACTCAGAGAATCAACTTTCTACTCCCACCACTAGTGTATTTCCTACACCCATCATTTTCTTTTTTTCATTTGCTGGAGGGGATGTGGGAAATTAAGTGTTTCCTGGAGCGCTGATAATGAGGGCTGAAAAATAGAGAATTGAGGCTGGTTAATAACGAGGGTTGTTTTTTGCCTAATCACCTTTGGGAATCAGGGAACTTTCATGCAAAATGTTGGAGGTTAAATAGTTGGAAAAAGTGTCAACGATACTGCAGATTGTGTACGGTTTGTAAATCGAGTATTCTGGCTCACTGAATGAATATAATTAGGAAAGGTTAGAGTCCAAACACTGCAGAATGAGGACACTTAGCCCATTTGGTCTGCACCAAATCTTTGAAAGAGCATCCTACCCAGACCCAGATCCTATCCTTTCCCCACAGACCCATGCATTTACCATGGCTAATCCACCTAACCTACACACCTTTTGACAGTAAGGGTCAATTTAGCATGGTCAATCCACCTAACCCATACATCCTTGGACACTAAGGGCAGGATTTTCCCACACGTTTGTCCCAAAACTGGAAAATCCTGCCCAAGGTCAACCGTATGTCCGTGCCCCATCTGCTACGATTGCTATGGCAGTCAGTACGGGAAAATTGTCCTCCAAGCGCCAATTTAGCATAGCCAATCCAACTAACTTTTTATCCATTCTTACACTTCTAAATATAGCTGCTTAGTAATAAGCCACCGCATAAATTGTCAATTTACATTTACGCATTTATTCGGTAAATGAAAATGTATTTGATTAAGTGGTTACCTGATGGAGGAATCTGGTCCTTGCATCTCTGACCTCTACTCTAATTGGTATATAGTCATTATCAGGAGAAGGTGGGCTGAGGTGTTGATATTTCAGCCCCATTGCTAGGAAATCTTCACAGTTAGCCTTTAAGAACCGCAATTCCTTCACACCAGTTAGGCAAGCCTTGTTGCTGGGGCATGGAATTTTAGCCTCTCTGACTGAAGAATTGAAATTGTTATCAGTACATTCAACTAAATTAAACATTTTCCTTATTGAACTGTTACATTTATTGGCATGGCTAGTTGTTACAATTTCAATATACTATCACTTGAATTGCTTTATTATTTCCAAAAAAGATGTTTCCTAATTTTGTTCTTTATTTGATTTCCATTGATAAATACTAAATCATTGTAACTCCAGAACACATAACCTTAAATAAATAGTGAGTAACATTCTGCCATTAAAATATTGTTTTTAAATCATAAAAAGAATAAGTACCTTTCTTGACATTCTGCTTCAATGCAGGATCTAGTAAATTCCCTTGACCATGTCGTCTAGGATCATCAACAATTAGGTGACCATGAGCTGGAACAAAGGCCTCAGTTGATAAGATCTTTACTGTGCAAATAGAGTTTGCACTGTACTTGAAAGACACAACATTTTGGTCGATAGGATTTGATATCCCGTAAAACTCTTGGACCTGAAGGCTAACCAATCCGAATCTGATGAGACTGGATTTTGGTTCTGTAATTTGGACATTCAGAAGGAATGTTTCCAGAAAGGTCTGAGATTCTGTGAATCTGGAAAGATAATAAAAGAAAACTGATATGATTTGCATGTCTGTACTTTCTCAGCCTGCTTCTTACAGTTGTTTAGCAAAGTGTCATATTACAAATGTGTGGTAATTAAGTAAGCAACAATTAGCATCTAAATACAATCTTATCAATAACTAAGAAAATTGTACTGGTATGCAGTAAGAATCGAGACAAAAAAATTTTGAGAGTCAGAACCTGGTTTCTAATTGTAGCATGTTCTGTTGAATATGAATTATTGTTAAAAGCATGCTGCTGATTAGCCACAAGGCACTACAATATGCTGTAGTACAACCACTGACTGGTGTGGTGTTGACTCACATAGAGCAGCAGGGACACGAGTTTGTTTGCTGGTTAAGGTTAAGCGATCACAGCTAGGCTGGTTGTGTAGACACCAGATCTGGACTCAGTGTTCTCAGGCTAAGCTGTCCACAAGCTTGTCTGCTGAAGAGTGCACATCCCATTGGGATGAGGGAGGAATTAACTGTGACACCTTGCAATGTTTCCTAATTTCACAATGTGCAATGTTTAGGGTTGCTTATAAAGAGTAACAAATTGGACAGGAAGGCTGCTGCTACTGTGAAAGTATACCTCACAGTAAGTCATAATTTTTAGGAGAACAGAGACAATTGGAAGAGGAAAGTAAACGATTGCAATGATGGAAGTTATTATTGAAAAGAAATCTCAACTTTCTACTGAATACATGTCATATATAAGCGCGCCAGAAAGGAATTGCTGTAGGGTCCCTAGCGTGGATGCATGAGTGATGTTCCAAAAAAAAGTATAAATGTACTTTATTTACTGACACTAATTTGGAATCAGGTAGACACATTAATTGGTGCAAGTTTTACTGCTGAAGACTGACCATTTTGAATAACCTGAAACAAATACTTCTGCTATTTCAACCATGACCATCATGAGAAAGTGGCATCAAAATGCGTGAGGAGAGCAGGAGGTAGTGGATATTAGGATCCTGACCGTAGGCCCACATGGGGTCCTTGTTATCAGTGTGTCTGCTGAGGGCCCACAGTAATGTCAAGCCAGAGAGGTGGGCATTGCCAAGGCAGACAGACAAGGGTACCACAACGTGGAGCTTCCCTTGGTTGTTTACAGAGAATGAATGAAATAAAGATGCCCAAAGTTGACAAGGGCAGCAGATGGGAGGGAAACTCCCATGTCAGGCCTATTCACAGATGAAGCTGAGGCTTTTCATCTTCATGGCCTTGTCAGTGGGTCATGGAACATTTGATTCTGATGGCCTCTTGCCCAGCTGCTAGGAGGCCACCTGGATTGAGCTGGAGGTTCAAAGGAGGAGACAAGATGTGAACTTTGCATTTGCACATTAAAAGATAGATTCCCAAAATGAAAGTAATTGAGTTTGACTTCTGAAAATGTTAGTTCAGATCAGGGAAGATCAAAAGAGAAAACTGTATATCAAGAGATGAGTAAATCTATGCTTCAGACCTAAGCATAGCTGATCAACTCCCAGCAAGCCATATCTGTGAAGGCAACTTATCTAGAGAAGCCTGTTGTTTTGTTTTACCTCAGAAGTAAACTCCAGAGATATAACAACCTGGTGTGGTAAGTTTTATAAGGATTCTTTGTAGCTTTTAACGATATTGTGGAATGCTTGGGGAGAATTCGCTCTGAAGATCATGAAATAAAAAGATTGTTTGAAACTGAGTGAAGTTAGTGATACTGTGTATAGACTATGGGCAGGATTTTCCAGCTCCCCCCACAGCATATTTTCTGAGCAAAATGTGCAAGTCTGCAAAGGGATATAGATAGTTTAAGTGAGTGGGCAAAGGTCTGGCAGATGGAGTACAATATTGGTAGGAATAACAGCAGGATGGACTATTATTTAAGTGGGATAAACATTGCAATATATTGTTGTACAGAGAGACCTGGGTGTCCTTGTGCATGAATCACAAAATGTTGGTTTGCAGGTGCAACTAGTAATTAAGAAGGGAAGTGGAATTTTGTCCTTCATTACTAGAGGGATGGAGTTCAAAAACAGGGAGGTTGTGTTGCAGCTGTTTAAGGTGGTGGTGAGGCCACATCTAGAGAACTGCGTATAATTTTGGTCTCCTTACTTGAGGTGTACTGCCACTGGAGGGGGTGCAGGGAAGATTCATTAGGTTGATTCCAGAGTTGAGAGCATTGTGAAGTTAAATATTTATAAAATTATAGGTTCTGATAAAATGCTAAGAGTTGTAAAATTGATTGTTTAAAAAGTGGTTTCCGTGTGCAAAACAGCTGCAGGTACAAAAATCTGAAACAATGTCTTAGGGGCAAAACAACAGGGTTGCTTTAGTAACAGGCTTTAGCATTTGAATCAGAACATGTTTTTGAATTTTAACTAATCAATTTGAAATAGGCATTTGAAAAGCAGCAGCCTGTCGGATTTGAATTTTGATGTTTTGATAACCTGTAAGCCAATTCTATTGTGAGAATTTTAGTATGTCATCGGGAGTATAAAGGCCACTGCTCACCATTCCAAACAGCCTGAAAGACAGCCATTGCCTGTGCCAAAAATTACCAGAGCTCTCAGCTAGGGAGACACAGAAAGACAACTTTCTACCAGTGTGACAGCCACATTTTATGTCTTAAGAGAAAGCTTCATTTCTTCTCAGAAGGACACAAGAACAGGAGCAAAGAAGATGATTCCGGGAAGTCAGCAAACCTGACTGCATTTTGAGTGTGACTAAAAATTCTATTTTTTTATTTGTTTGTTAATGAGTGGGAATTATAATTATCTAAACAGCATTCCATAATAAGTGTTTTATTCAGTTTGTTAATAGTTTAGTTACCTGTTTACTGTTAGATAAAATAAAGTGTTACTTGTTTCTTTTAAAGAGTGAGTCTCAGGTTGTTATTCTGATCGCACCATTAAAAATTGCTGTAGGCAGATCGTACCATTTCTCACATTCTCTTTAAATAGATTATAAAAAGGAAGTACTTCTCTTTGGTTGAATGTTAGTTCCTCAGAGGAGATCATCCTTCCTTCATAGCAAGGGGGTTGGCTTATGAGGAGAGACTGACTAGACTGGGATTATACTCATTAGAATTCAGAAGAATGAGGGGAGATCTTACAGAAACATATAAAATTATGAAGTGAATAGATAAAATAGAAGCAGCGAGGTTGTTTCCACTGGTGGGTGAAAGTAGAATTAGGGGGCATAGCCTCAAAATAAACTGTGGAACTCCCTGCCCAGTGAAGTAGTTGAGGCTACCTTGTTGAATGTTTTTAAGACAAAAATAGAGAGGTTTTTTGAACAGTAAAAGAATTAAGAGTTATGGTGAGCAGGCTGGTAAGAGGAGCTGAGTGGACAAAAAGATCAGCCATGATCTTACTGAATGGCAGAACAAGCTCCAGGGACCAGATGTCCTACTCCTGCTCCTAGTTCTTATGTTCTTATGGCTTGGGAGGCAACTCGCCGTTAGCCAGCAAGCAGGATCTTCCAGTCTTGCTGATGTCTACAGGGTTTTCTGTGCCCCATTTGAGGGGTTTACCATCAGCAAGACCAGAAAATCCTACCAGTGGGAAGTGCTGGAAAATTTTGATCATTGTCTGAGTTAAGGGTACTTATGGTTTATTGTATTCTTATTTATTCTATTGCTTAGTAAACATTTATTTTAGTTGAAATCTTCACAAAACATTTGGAACGCCATTCTCTGTTTTTCAAATATTTCCCTGGCATTTTATCAAATTGAGGGTAATTGTTTCAAGTTTTCCTCCTGGGATTTGAAATGGCCTGGCATTTACCATCCTGTTCTTAACAATGGAATGTTGCGGATTAGAGGGTATTTGAATAAGATGCAATATTGAGGGAGTTTCTACTATTTTCTGGCTGTAAAGGTCCTATATGAGATGAGGTTGTACAGTATCAATCAAGTTCCTCGTGGGCAAAGGTCAGCAGCAAAATATTGCCATAATTTTGGATTTAATTACAATTTCCAACCAAAGAAGCTTGATAAAAAATAAGCAAAAGTTGCAATGTGAAACAGCATGTAGCTAGAAGGTCAGAGTTGCTATACATTGCTGGAGAAGTAACATTGAAGACTTGTGCAAAAACAGAAAATGCTGGAAAACGTCAACAGATCTGACAATATCTGTGAAGAGAGAATAGAGCCAATGTTTCAAGTCTGGATGACCCTTCGTCAGAGCTAAGAGCAAAAAAAATCAGAATTGATTTTCAATTGATCAAGATCCCATTGCAATCCTAGATAACCTTCTTCCCTGTCCAATACACCACTGTGGCCAAATAGGCCATCTAAAATGGCGATTTGCAAAGCACCCTGGGACAACTGGGCAAAACTAAAACGACAGGCTGCAATCTAAAGACAGAGACAAACAGGCTGCAACCCTGACTAGTGAATAAACAAGATATGGGTCATCTCCAGGATGAAAGAGACTTTCTGGTCACACTGAGTTGTTTACCAGACATAAGGGCACTGTGGTCCCTTGATTTGGGGGGAAGGTGTGAACCCTGGTGCCTCCAGCACCTACAGGCATGGCCATTGGGTACACACCCAGAGATCGGTATGGCAGCACCTGATTGCACTCTTATCAATCAGGGTGATCAAGTCCTGATGGATTGATTGGCAATGGCCAAAAGGGGCGCAAAACCCAATGGGGTATAAAGGGTGCTGTGCAACCAGGAATCTCTCTCTCTCTCTGACCCCATGAACGGGCTACAACAATGGTGACCATTGCCAGCAATGGCCAGCACGAGGAGAGCCACCACACCTGAGAAGGAAGGAAGACCAGAGCCACAGCGCCAGACCAGACCAAAGGACCAGATTACGCAGAGGATGACCAAGACCAACGCACAGATAAAGGCCAATATCTGCCTGGGTACTTGCCAGTCACGCAAAGTTAAGTCAAGGTCTTGTATTGGACTTGAATTCTAGTATTTCCTGTAAGACAACTTATTGGTGGTTGGGTGGTTGATTCCTGATTATGTGTCTTAAATAAATATTAGTTGTACTAACAAGAGGTCTACTCGCAGTTATTTGTCCACCGTATAAAGATTAAAACAGACTGTGCAGCAGGCACAACACCACCAATCCTGGTGTCATCTGCAAACTCACTAACCATGCCCCATAAATTCTCATCTAAATCATTAACATAAATAACAAATAACAGTACCAATCCCTGAGGCACACCGTTGGTCACAGGCCTCCAGTTTGAAGAACAACCCTCTGCAACCATCTTTTGTCTTCTGTCGTCAAGTCAATTTTGTATCCAATTGGCTACCTTGCCCTGGATCCCATGAGATTTAACCTTATACAACAACCTACCATGTGGTATCTTGTCAAAAGCCTTGCTAAAGTCCATGTTGACAACGTCGACTGCACTGCCCTCATCTACCTTCTTGGTTACCCTTTCAAAACATTCAAATTTGTGAGACATGATTTTCCACTCACAAATCCACGCTCTCTGTTCCTAATCAGTCCTTGCCTCTCTAAATGCCTGTAGATCCTATCTCTTAAAATACCTTCTAACAACTTACCTACTATAGACATTAGGTTTACTGGCCTGTAGTTTACTTTTCTCTGCAGCTCTTCTTAAACATTTGCTATCCCCCAATCTTCAGGCACTTCACCTGTGGCTGTCGATGATTCAAACATCTCTGCTGGGGATCCGTAATTTCCTCCCTAGCCTCCCACAACATTCTGGGGTAATTTCATCAGGTCCTGGGGATTTAATGCCCTTGATGCCCTTTAAGACTTCCAACACCCCATTCTCTGTAATATGTACACTCGTCAGGACATCACTATTTATTTCCCAAGTTCCCTAACATCCATGCCTCTCTCAACAGTAATACCAATGAGAAATATTCATTTAGGATCTCACCCATCTCTTGTGGATCCACACATAGATGACCTCCTTGATCCTTAAGAGACCTTGCTCTTTCCCTAGTTAATCTTTTGCTCTTTATATATTGTAGAAGCTCTTTGGATTCTCCTTTGTGTCCTTGTTTGCATCTGCCCTCCTGCACAGTAGAGCGAGCCACAGTGCCATGATCCTGGCTGTTGTCACCTTCCCATGGTGAGCCATCTCCCCCAGCAGTATCCAAAATGGTATATCTATTTTGGAGGGAGGTGGCCGCAGGGGACCCTCGCACGGCCTGGTGGTCACCCATTCCCTATGTCCCTCAGTAATTTTTATCTACAGTGTGGCCAACTCACTTATCGTGCTATTTATGACGTTTCAGCATCGTGGATGCTCCAAAATGAAACCATCTGGAACTCCAGAGTTGTCAAGCTGTCTAACAGGTGCTGCAGTTGGACACACTTCTTGCAGGTGAAGTATATACATTCTTAGTAACAGTTGTTGCTCAAAGTGGCCAGAAGTTGCTATAATGAAATCTACTTTTTCAGAAAAGACTAAGAGGTTAGAAGTCTTCAATAGGTTTGGATTCCGTGAACAATTGGTAAGTGACAATGGACCTCAATTTGTCTCAGGGATTTGAAGGTTTCTTGAAAGAAAATGGTATTCAACACATTAGGTCTGCAGCATACCAGTTACGAACAGATTAGAGGAACGTTTTGTCCAAACCATGAAACATACATTGAGAGCAACTAGAGAAGAAGGTTTGCTGATCAAACATCTTAACTAATTGCCACTAATTTATACGAATACTGCTCATTCTAGCACCACACCTTCATGCGTTATTAAATATGAAGAAATAACTATATTTAGCATTCAAGTTGTTGGAACCTTCAAAAATGAAATAAACTGTACAACAGCAACAACAAAGGCAGAGAAAACATCAGGAAAGCAAATCAAAATATTGGGTGGAATTTTATGACTCATCTTGCCCGTTTTGTGGCGGGAAAATGTTGTAAAATTGGGCATGACGTGACTCACAAGAATGGTGCCCATTAGGTCATTCCAGCAGGTTTAATGCAATTTGCTTTGTTACCATGGAGGTGAAGCCAAGTTAGCACTTGCAGGCGTGCCGATGGAGGTGCTGAGGAGGAGGCAGGAGGTGGATTTGTGCCTCTGTGATGATCAGGAGCAGGAAAGACAGAGCATCGTGCCAGTCAGCCATTGGGGCCGGTGGGAAGTGGGGGGGGGTTCGTGATGAGGGGACCATGTACAAGGTAGTCTAGGGGTGGTGGGGGGGATTCGTTGGGGGTGGATAAGGGGTCAGTAATGTTGAGAGGGATCTCTGGTGTCCTGGGGGGTGGGAGGAGGCTGCATCTGGCTCAGGGGTGTTCTGTCAGTAGGGTTGCTTTTTTCCTGCACGTGCGCAGTTTATGACTCTGATCTCAGCTGCCTGCTGTCTGGTGAATTAGACCCTGCCCACTCCCTCTATGAAAATATAGGCTAGACTGTTTCTAGCCAAAGATTGAGTCCATATAATTGGGCATGAAAAACTCGCCTGAAAAATGCGGATCGGGAACTTTCCTGTTTTCACACTAGCTGGACACTTTGAAAAAAAAAATCTTGTGAAATTGTGCCTTCTACCAAGGATGAGGGATTTTGCTAAGAATTACTCCTCAGGAGAAAAGTGGGTTCCTGCCATGATCCTTGCGCAGGCTGGAACTGTCTTATATATCGTACAAGCCGGAGATAGTGTTATATGGAGAAGGCATGCAGACCAGCTGTTGGTAGGAAGAGCCAATCTGCCAGAAGCAGGAATCCGAGTTCAACAGTAACAGAGTCCTGACCTGAACCTTCATGCAACCCTGACAACCGACTGACATTTTGAGGAAAGCAACACCTCATCTTTGGATCAAACACAGAGTCAACCACTAGTTACAACGTCAACGTCAACCAAATTAGTGACAATTTAGTGCAAAGATGAAAATGCCAGAGGCTACAATCAGCTCAAGAAAGCAAAGTCCAGAGGTTTGCCATCAACTGTTCTGTGACTGACGACCTCCAGACCATCTGACTTATTGATTATTCTTTATTGATTATTGTTCATGTTGCACTTGTTTGAATTTGTTGAGGACGTCCAATTTAAAGGGAGAGGAAATGTTTTATGTTAATCTTGATTCTTGGTAGCTACACTAAGCACTGTATTAATATATTCATATATTCGCTGGAAGTGACATTACAGGTTGCTAGCACAGGGAAACTGCCAGAAAGAAGCAGCAGCCCTGTACTGAACACGACTCAGATAATACAACTCCGTTATTGTTAACTCATCATGTTTCCTAGCATCAATTCTCCAATCTACGGAAGAAAAGAAATAACTTTTACTTTACATGGAGCATGCTAAAAAAAAAAAATCAACCTTGGAGTACTGGATGCAGATATTGAATGTGCAAGATAGAAAATGTTGCATTCCCCAGCCACTAACCTCCCTATTCCATTGAATACAAAAATCACAAAATAAAACCATTAAAACAATTAACCACCTCCATGGTGTTTAGAGAGAAAGGGACACATTTCTGAAATTTGCGTTATATATACATAATGTGGTAATGTACATGATACATTTTTTCTAATCCATTTAGGAATGACTCCATTCTTTATTACCTTATTTTCACAGCAATTCAAATGTGTCTTTGCTGTAATGCTAATTGAAAGCTAAACAGTTTATACTGTAGATAACACATGATGATTATTTGAATTACCTATAAATTCTTAGCATGACATTATCTTCCTCTAGTAGAGGGCAGCCATTGTGTGTGTACTTCACTTCATGAGGGAGAAAATGACAGTCAAAGACCTGGTCAGAAATATAATCATGTATTAATACAGTTTTGTTTTAAAAATTTAATGAAGTCACTATTATGTTTCCTGATCTGCATTTCAGTTTGAGTCAGTTCAGGAGTTTTCGAAAAGCTAGTTATTATTTGAAGAACATTGCTCAGAGTAAATATAAAATAATAGGTCAATTCTTTGTTAATGAATATTCTGCACAAGTGCTCGCTAAGACCTCAGTGCTGCCTTTGAGCTTCTAACTGTACTTCAGAATAACCGGAGATTCTTTGTGCCCATAATCAATTCCACTTGTTGAGTTATCAGAATCTCCGTTTCTGCAGAGCAGATTTGAGCCAATTGATTCTTCTTCATCCCCCTGAAATGAAACATCTGCTTTGCTTTAGGCTGCTCTAGCCATTGTGAGAAATAGTTAAACTTAATGGAACCTCGAAAGAGATTGAAATTCAAATACAATTCATGTCGATAGGTTTTCCATATTTTTACTAAATTTTGGTGAAGGTAGAACAGTAGAAGGTAACATTTTCCCAATGTTGGCAGACAGCACTGACCATTCCCAGATCCAATAGATGATTATAAACCCAATATGATTATAAATGTCAATGTAAATGTTTATTGATGTTCTGTCTGTTCCAGTGGTTCAAGTGGATGTTAAATAGACCTTAACATTATTTGAAAGGTAAGTTCTGCTAATGTCCTTAACAAAATTCCTCTTTAGGCTGAGGCCATCATTTTAATATATGGACAGTTGTGGTGATTGTTCATTTAAGGGAGGGTTTGGGTGACCAACTGGGACTAAGTGAGTAATCATCATGGGGCATGGGATCCTCACTTGGGCATACGACATGTATGGACTGAGGCAGCAAAGTGTGCTTCTGGCCTCTCTACAGTTTTTCTTATTAATAGATAACTTTTGTGTTTCTAATTAAGTCTGTGCGTTTGAATCATTACATCTGACAACGAGGATGGGGCAATGATGACATAGCCTTTTGCCTGACATCTGTAAGTATTCTTTAATTGACATCTGAGGGAAAGATATTCATCCGAATGCCTCTCTTTGGGTGAATAGACCCATTTGAGATGATGAGATATTGGCAAACCCTGATGGGTGGATGTGGAGCAGAATTGAATTGGCCAATGGAGCCTGAACTTTAGAAATGTATTGAAGAAAGAAAGAGAGGATAACCCTCAAAAGTAAAAGCTGTGGCTTTGAGTTTAAGTAAAATAAGAATATTGGTTTTAAAGAGTAGCTGCATAGTGTTTTTTTTATAAGAAAGAGAACGTAGAAAGCAGTATTTTAAGTGAAGAAGAAATGGCCCAAAGAGATGTACAAGCTCTCAAAAGCTATGGAAAATCAAAAGGGCTGAAAGTGCCAAGCTCCCAATTGGAATATAAGCTGCATGTTTCCATGGCATCAGGATCTACACTGATGGACTTCAGACGGCAAAGCCCTGAGGTACGGGGGAGAAGCGAAGTCAAAAAGTTTTTAAAATGGAATAGTTTTCTGTTTGACAGACTTTGAACAAATCCTAGTGCATGCCTCTGATAATAGAGCAGAGATTGTGTTACATGCGTGTGCCATACTGCTGGAAAGGATGGAACACAGATAAGAGGAAGAGTGGGGGATTGTGGATCGGGCGATACCCATTGCCACAGTTGGCGCTGTGCCAGAGTCCACCAAACTTGTTAAAGGGGTTGGAGAAGGAGAGTGTGAGGATTCTGTGCCCTTCAATCTGTCATGACATGAGTGAGAGATGTTGGTAGATGTGTGCCTTGCCAAAGGTAACTGTGCCTGGGCTTTCAGATGGAATACAGCTGCTGATGATTGTGACCCAAGAAGTGGACCACTTGATTGGGAAGTGAGAAATCCTACAAAATGGAGGCCGAGTTGGAAAGATTCTGAGATTACCTATGGTTCCACACTTGTCTAGAAAGTAACATGAGTACCTGTAACTTGATGAGACACAAAATGTTTTAAAAAGTGAAACCATGTCGAGTAGTTTCCTTTCCATTGGTGTGGAAGTGATTTTTTTTTTAAAATAAGGCTATTGGTTTCTACTAGGATCATAGCAATACACACACTATCAATAAAACCCCAATGTGAAATAGTTTCACACCTTACTGTCCCTCTATTATGGGCCATTGTGACCTGGTCACAATTCTGAATTGAAATTGGTACACAGAGATAACATGTCATGCCAACCTTATCCAATAAATCTACCACTATTCCATACTTCACCTTTGTGCATTCCTTTAATGTCTCACTTGGCTTTTCCTGGCTTCATGCCACTGCAGTGGCTGCATCATGGCCAGTGGGAAGTTGCCGACTTTCAGTGGAGGAGACTGAAGATGCCTTTGCAGAACGCCATTGAGCAGTTCTGACCCAACAATGCCTGACTTGGGCTATACAAATTCAGCACGAGTGGTAATTGTCTAGGCCGGCTAACAGGCAACAGCAAGGACACGGATAGCTGGATGGGAGGATGAATCCTGTCATCCTGAGACAGAACAACAAGCTCATGTTCCATGGAATCACTGCCACACCCCCTGGGGAAGAGGCATTTCAGCAATTCCAGTTATCTATTCGAGGACAGATTAGTGGACCGCTGTGAGATCCTGCAAGCCCCTTTGATCATTAGTGTCCACAGTCATGATAGCAGCAATCTAAATACGGCAACAAGCTAAGTTTTAATTAACTCAGACTGAGTTTTCACTGCAGACATTGGGTAGTTTCTGCTTGTGCTGCATTGGAGCTGAGATACCCTGGCGCTAGCCACTGTGCCACCGTGCAGCCCCATGAATAACAAAAATGAAAGAAATGATCAACAAAAAGTTAAATGGCAGTGTATTTGCCAGAGGAAATGACTTTGAATGGAATCTTTCTCCTCTAGATTTTGAAATTAAAAAAGATACATTTCAACATTTGAAACAACATTGTTTGATAAAACACATGAAACCTGTTTTACATTAGAACATATTCAAAGAGAAGAAATGCAGGTTATTTCAGTTTGATGTTTATCTAATGTGGCATTTTGCAACGTTTGAGACTACCTACCTGAGGAGTTAATTTTCCAACTCGTTGTGTGATAGGTTCATTCAATACAACTTCAACTTTGCAGGAATCTTTGGTTTTGGGAATGTTGAACCGTAGGTCATTGTCTGTCACGTATGTATGCTGCCCCCTGCCAACTATAATCCCTTTATTCAGATAAACAAGTCCATCTGCTTCTGTATGTTGGATGTAGGAAGTTATCAGTGCTACCAAACTTAGAAGCATCTTTATTCTAAAAGATACTTTCTGTGGACAAAATAGCTTTTGGAGTAATAAATATTAGATGGGAATAGTGTTTGCAATACAGAAGAGGCAGAAAGTTTTAAGTCCAAAATGATGAACAAAAGTTGCAAAGTTTTCCCATTTTATGCAGCAGGTCAGGTTGAATGAAGGTTACTTCCAGTTGTTATCCACATGCCTGAATAAAGTCCACCACAGGGTTTTTTTTCTAATTTTCTTCACTCAGCAGTCACAGGGCTCCTATGTCCTGAACATTACAGGAACCTATTCCTTTTGATCCCAACCTTCACGCAGATTTCCATCTGTCAGTGAAATAAAAAAAATGTTTAAACGGCTCATTGATATTTGAAATTTGTTATTACCATTTATTTACAGAAAAGGTTTGAGACAATATTATACTTAAATGTTCTGTTTTTAAGACAAGTTGCATTTGCACCAGTTATTAAGAACACTGGGGTGAAAGATGGTTTACATGATTCCGCCATCATTCTTTGCTTTTAATGTTATTCTGATGAAACAGTAAATCCTCTTTTTCATTATGAGTAATGCCATAAATAATAATCATATGGAAGGAAGCCAAAAGCTCAGGCTCCAGCTCATCAACTCAGCTGATGTTCCTCAAGCTGAAGGCACTTATTGCATATGTGGCTGCTATGCATTGTACAGGTGTCCATCAACTCCCACATGCAAACACATCACCTGCCCTGACAACTTCATTGCATTTTAACTCATCTGATTAAGAAATATTACTCAATGATTATCTGCAGATATACCAAATGGTTTAATCAGTTAAGCTATGCATTTCAGGCAATATCTATATCTCCCCAGAACCAGTTTCAATTACTGCCCCCATCTAGAGGGAAAATATCTTAAAGTGCACCCGTCGCTCACCTACCTTCTCACCAAATGAATGCTTCCAGGTTTCAGCTCTTATGCCCCCATACTGATCTCCGACTCCTTCTCTTTGGTTCACTTTTCTATGCAAAATGTCAGAACTGTACCTCCTCTACTGTTTCAAATTCTTTCACTCATCAAATGCCACACTCATGTTCTGTCCTGGGCTATACTCAGTGCTTTCTTACTTATTAGTGCTTAGCAAGACCACCTGTATTTATACCATCTGAAATTCTACAGAGAGGGTTCCAAAGAAGAGTCAAATTGGACATGAAGCATAAGCTGGAATTTTACTGGCTCGCCAGCTATGGGAATCAGAGTGGGTGAGAGTTGGAGCATGGGAAGGTCCATTGACTTCAGGTTTCAGGATGAGTTAAGCTGTAAAATCCTGCCCATTAACTTTGTTTTTCACTCCGTAGATGCAGCCAGTCCTTCTGAGTTTTTCCAGCACTTTCTGCTTTTATTTCAGCAGAGGTAAGTCAACACTACTGGTCAGGAAATCCAATCCTAATTAGCTTTCTAATTAACTAATTGTAGCTGCCTCTCCCATAGGGAGCTTGTACATCCCCCAGGCTAAACAAAATATAACTTTAACAATAGTTAAATACTAAATCCATATTGGACCACGTTCACACTCTACAACTGTGCCTCTTCTTACCTTTCTGCCAAAATGCATTGTGCCACATTTCTCTTGTGCCCACTCTGCGAGCCTATGTCCTGTTGCAGTAGATCTGATTCATTATTACTGGGGGGATTCTCCCAAAAAGTGCTGAATTCACAGGGAAATTGGTGAAAATCCTGATTGTTTTTTCAGTGGGAGAATCTCCCACGCTCTGTGCAATGCAGAGGTCACAATTGTGAATATCATTAAAAGCTCGGCGGGGGCAGGGCCTAGTCACGCTGGAGACTGACAGCTCCGGATTTCTGCGCACGCACAGTAGCCTTTGACTCTCAGCCTACCGTTTGCTGGCCAGCCCCGACCCCCCCTCCCATTCCGGAAAGCCCTGATCTCCAGCCTCTGCCCCCAGCCCCCAGTAGTGACGATCCACACTACCCCCCCCACAGCCTGGCAGATCCCCCCATGGGAAGTAGACCACCCCCCGGGAGGCAGACTACCACCCACCAGGAGGCAAACCACACACCCCCAGCAGATCATCCCCCCACCCCGATGGCTGGCTTCCCTCCAGTCCTAACCAATCCCAATGCAGAGTGGCAGCAGGACCTGCATGCCCATGGATCCCCCCTAGGTCCTGCCGCAGGCCCCACCCTGGCACTGTCTGATGCCAGTGGGCAGTGCCAATGTGCCCCCTGGGCATAGGCACTTTGCCCTTTGGGTAGAGCCAGGGGGCACAGGCAACACTGCCACCGCTGCCCAACCCAATTGTCCCCTTCATCCTCGCGGGGTCTCCCACTAGTTCCCCGCAAGTGGGAGACTACTCAAAACCCTGCCGGAGTGAAATTTTACTGGTGGAGTGGGAGATGCTATAAGGCTCGAAGAAATCAGTCCTGGCTTGATAATGAGATTTAAATAATATTAAAACAATTACTTATCTGCTGGTCCCGCTGGTTTCCAGCGTGCTGCCGACCGTGCCAGATAGCCAGCACTGGGAGGTGTGCGCGCATCTGGAATGTATGCACAAATTCGGCAAATTTCGGCGATTTTCCTGGCCCGATCCGCCAAAAAACGAGTGCACGGGGTGGGAGAGTCACCCCCTCCCCCTGTCTGCCACACCTCCAAGCTGTGTATCCACAGCGACATTTTGAAATGTTATTTTGTATTCAACATCCAAAGGTTGCATGTTCCTGGGGGAGAGAGAGTTGGGAGTGGGGAGTGGGAGGGAGGGGTGGGTGGTGGCGGCGCAGTGGATGTTGAAGTGTCACAGACAGCTCACTCACAGGAGGAAAGCTGGCATGGAATTGACTCACTACACGCCAGCTCACCCCACTGTAATAACACGCTGTGGTTGCCCATCGGATCGGCCAGCAGCTCCAACAGTGCCAACAACTCATTAGTGGGTGCTGCTGATGCTGCAAGCAGGCCAGGAAGAAGGCCCATGGGTCACAAAGTAAGGCACGTCTGGGGTATTGGACAGGGAGTTTTTGGACATCTTAGGGAAAGGTGTGGGGTTTTGATCAGGAGGCAAGTAGGAAGAAAAGGGGGGTTGTTATCTTAAGGGGCTGCAGCTGGCAGATGGAAGCCCCTTCGTCCCCACCTTTTAAAATGTTTCCTTTTTAGAATGACCTGACCGACTGCCCACACCAAACATCTTATGGCATGGGCAGCATTTTATCAGAGTCAACCGGCTGCTAATTAATCAAAGGGCAATCAAGTCTGTTATTTAAATATATCTATTTAATGGCAGATAGGCTGCCAATTTCAACATCCGCCCACCTACCATGTTACAGGACTGAGCTGAAGGTGGGGGGGTAGTGTTGATATCCACCATATGTTACATTCCCCCACCCCCACCACCTCCCCGATGAAAATAAGCCCAGTGGGAGTTGTAAAGTGCAGCTTCAAGTCATTTCCTAATAAGGAAAGAGATGTAGTCCTAGCATTGACCTTTGACAGTCATACCATTGATGATACAAAGACCATCATTGTACACTGATACAATCTTGGATCTAGGCATATGATAATGAGTTCTGCTGGATTCCAGATGACATTAGTTAGGTGCTATACTCAAACTTCTTGTCCAACATTCAGGTTGGGTAGCTCATTTGCCACATGCCAGTCGTGGGCATCTTATATCTCTCCCTTTTTTGTTAATTAATGTACTTGTACTCCTGGGAGCATGTACAAGGGATGACTGTGACCGCTTATCCACAGATATCTGCTGGATAGCAAATCTGTATTGATTCTACAGTGCAGTGACATTTGCAAGTTTGAAAGAGGTGTACATTTTGGTTCCAACTGTGCTGTGTAACCTGTCTAGACTTGTTTGTTTTGGCTATCATGCCACGGTGAACAGATTATGCATAGCCTGCAGACTCTGTCCAGTAACATGGCTTCATACCTGAATCATATTTCCATGTTATAATCTTTGGTTGGATTAATGAGTCTTTTTGTAGTGCTTCCATTGGGGTAGGTGCGATCATGACCTCAATTATTTTGCCAGCTCGCTCTGATGCCATAAAGTTGCAATCATGTCCCATGTCTCTGCATTCACTTTTGAACTGATGAATGGTCTCTGACAGACCTTGCCGAAAGGACATGAATTCCAGATGATGTATTCAAAGTTGAGCTTCACCCGTAATTAAAGTTTGAATGTTCTCTCTATTTTTAAGGTTATCATCCAATAGACCTGAAACGTTTAGCCTCTAGTGGCCTTCAATGTCTGTAGTAATTTTAATCTTAGTGGCTTGTTTATCTGGATTGGAAATAGTGAGGGCTCAGAAAACATGGTGCTTTGCGTTGAAAGAATAAAGTCAACTCAGATCGGTTTGTTGCCTCCCAATTGAATGGAGGAGATTTTGTGGTCATCCTGTGGCTTTTTCAGAGTTATTAATACTATCTTTGACAGCCCTTCAGAATTTAATTTGGCTCTCTGCATTACAGTATCTCAGGTGGCCACAAGCTTAGCTGACCATAGGTTGTTGTTTAACAGTGTGGTTGAGCTCCATTTCTGGCTTCCTGGGCTAGGTTAAACTCCACACGCATAAAAGTGTAATTTTGGTATGAAATGGAACTGCGTGCTTCGAAGAAAATATTAAAACGGTGGAAAAAGTTCTTTTGCAGTCTTCTACTAGCTGTTGGGAGCTGTTACTTGATGAACTCTTCTCTTCTAGCTCAGTCTGCAGTGTTTTAATTTCTCCTAACCTCCTGTAGGGACAGCAACCTTCTGTAACGGATGCTTCCATCTGTAGAGTTCTGCTTAAAGCTAGACCCTCCAGAGTCAGATATTTAATCTCTGCATAAACATTGCAGCAGATTCATACTAATTAAACTATCCCAAATTTGAACAGCCTTACTGGGACCTGCTGACTTGCCTAAGATGCGGTTCTCCAGAAGGAAGGTACAGTGTGTAGAATCCCAATAGAGCTGCAGAAGCACTTACACATGGCGAGTTAGTACCTGTACCGGGTGGTTGTTTCATTTTCCACACCAATTCTTCTGCGTGTGAAGCGTTAAAGCTCGTATACTTTCCAGTCAAATCTGCAAAAACTATGTTGCCAAATGTACCAAACATATTGTAAAGTTTGGTAAAACAATAATGTGAATTTCTTTGTTCATTTGTGGGACATGGGCGTCGCTGGCTGGCCAGCATTTATTGCCCATCCCTTGTCGCCCTTGGAGGGCATTTGAGAGTCAACCACATTGCTGTGACTCTGGAATCACATGTGGCCAGGCCAGATAAGGATAGCAGACTTCCTTCCCGAAAAGACATCAGTGAGCCAGATGGGTTTTTACAAGTCGACAATGGTTTCATGGTCATCAGTAGATTCTTAATTCCAGATGTATTTTATTGAATTCAAATTCCACCACCTGCTGTGGTGGGACTCGAATCCAGGTCTCCAGAACATTAGCTGAGTTTCTGGATGAATAGTCTAGCCATAATTTGAAAATAAGGATATGTATATACAATGTTAACTGGCTGTGGGAAACATCTGGGCCAAAATTTTACCATCCCACCTGCCACAGGAATCGGAGTAAATGAGAGGCGGATCATGGAAATGTCTGTTGACCTCAGGCAGGATTTTACGGTTTCGAGACGAGCAAGGCTGTAAGATCCCGCCCATGATCTCAGCTGCTGCTTCATACCGAGTAACACGTCATGGGACTATTGCATCATATCCTATGTTACAGTGGTTAATTATTGACCAGCTTCTTATAGTTACGAGTACATCATACCACAACAAAATTTAAAATTCTGTACTTTTAAGAGGTGATCTTTGTGGGCCACGTGACCACGCCGGAACCAATGGAGTACGAGCGCACAAACTTCAGTCAATTGGGAGCGAGCACATCCCTGGGGCTGGAAGTCAGTGAAGCGAATTGGGGAGTTGTTGGGAGCAGACCTGTTTTGCCATATTGCAAACCTTCTCTTTGAATAACTCTTCTTATTTTATACCTGCCAGAATGAGATGCCTTGAATTATCACAGTGCCAATTAGTGGCGAAGTACGGGCAGTTCTCAGCAACAAGTCTACAGCTGATGGAAACTAGTTAAGATTCAATTTATGTAATTTTTACATTTAAAATGACATTAAAAAATTGTTAAGTAAACAGTTATATTAGGGAAGACAATGCAATCGCACATTAAAGAAGTTGAATGTACTTTAACAATCACTATAGTTCAAACTGCAGGAAGTTCACTACGCTAGAAAATTAACATGCAATTATAAAATAATTACAATCTGAAAATTTTTAATTTTCATTGTTACTTCAATAAAATAGGGAAATATTTGAGGCATGTAGAGAGTCATCATATTCCATTCTGGTCCAAATATACAACTGAGAAATTTAATTTGGTTCCATTTACTGGTGAAGAGTTCAAATTGTTCTGTTCTGCAACAGAGACATGGTTAGCACAAACTGTGGGCCATGATCCCCACTAAAGTTGTGGGTCAAACAATTGGGGTGGCAAGCTCCCCCTCCTCTATAGCAGCACTTATTACTGTGGAGATGAGTCAAAGCCCTTTGATTTGATTTGATTTGATTTCTTACTGTCACATGTATTAGTGACCAGTGAAAAATATTGTTTCTTGCGCGCTATACAGGCAAAGCATATCGTTCATAGAGAAGGAAATGAGAGAGTGCAAGATGCAGTATTACAGTCATTGCTAGGGTTTAGAGAAAGATCAACATAATGTGAGGTAGGTCCATTCAAAAGTCTGATGGCAACAGAGAAGAAACTGTTCTTGAGTCGGTTGATATTTGACCTCAGACTTTTGTATCTTCTCCTGGATGGCAGAAGGTGGAAGAGAGAATATCCAAGGTGGGTGGGGTCCATAATTATGCTGGTTGCTTTGCCGAGGCAGCAGAAAGTGTAGACACAGTCGATGGATGGGGCATTAACGGAACTCTTGCAATGGGCTACTTTGATAGAACTCCAATTCCCTGGATGGTTGTTATTTGCTGCCTTGAGTTTTAGCCAGTAGTACTCAGGCCATTAATGATAGGTCACTCACTGCCTCCCTCCTGTTTGCTGCTTGTCATCTTGGCGCCCATCTCCTCAGTCCTTGCTCACCTTGAGGGTTTGGGGCTGGGAAATGATGAGTTTGGAGAGACGACAGTGACAGCAGGATCAGATAGTGGAAACCAAGCAGTGGGCTTGAGCAACAGTGAGTGGCAACTGGAAGCCTTGGAAGGTAAAAGTGAGAGGGCAGAGGCATTCTCTCTCGGTTACTGGAAGAAATTGGGGCAAAGTTTGGAGCCTTCAAAATGATACCGAGACTCACATCACCCTGTTCTCACAACTCACGGCATCCCCTTCTCTCCCAGCCCCTTCCCCGCTCTTAACCTGGGGTCACGTCAATTTAATAGCATTAAAATGGGGTCACAGGGGGAAAAAGTTTGAGAAGCACTGATCTAGATGTTAAATGCACACACATACCAGATGGCTGAATCTCCTCAGGCAAAAATACTTCAAAATTCTTCTTTCATTGCACTTTGTAGTTCACCTACCATAGTTAGATTTCTAAATCCCAAATTAATTATAGAGGATGCCAGGCTGGTTGATTTTTTTTTGTGTGCCAGATTTGGCTTCAAGGTCTTTTCCAACATTAAAAAGCAGAGATTCTAAAGAAGGAATGTAACAATGGGACATTGTCCCCATTGGCACTGCTGTTCTCTTCAACAGTATTTTTTCACAGATTCTCAAATTAGCTAATCACCCTGAGAACTGTAGAAACTTTACAAATGTTTCTGAAAGTAATATATTGTTCTACATAGGAAGAACTCAGTTACTAGCTATATGCCATACTATGGAGTGTCTCCAATTAATTAGAATATGATTTTTCTTTACTACACAATGCAGTATGTATCAATTTTGAATTATATCCTTACTATTTCACTTCTGTAGACTCATTTGATCTATAATGGAAACATCTAGCAACTCTATTATATTGTTACACACGATGCAGGAAAATTTGTCCTCTGGTTAACAAGCATTTTCTCATTTCCAGCCCCAAGCTTCTTAATAGAGGTTGAATGGATGATGAATAGGAATGGACAATTTTGGGGTGCAGATTGAACACTTGGGCAGCATGGTAGCCTAGTGGTTAGCACTGCTGACTCACTGCGCCAGGGTCTCAGGTTCAATTCCAGCCCTGGGACACTGTCTGTGTGGAGTTTGCACATTTTCCCCAAGTCTGCGTGGGTTTCCTCTGGGTGCGTCGGTTTCCTCCCACGATGTGTGGGTTAGGTTGGTTGACTATGCTAAATTGACCTTAGTGTTAGGGGGTTAGCAGGGCAAATGTGTGGGGTTACGGGAATAAGGTGTGGGTAGAATTGTGGTTGGTACACACATGATGGGCCAAATGGCCTCCTTCTGCACTGTCAGTTTTCTAAAAGTTTTGTGAAGAGATAGCAAGGTTTCATGGAGAGTTCAAGACTGTTTGACCCAGTTAGCAGAAAGTTGACCTCTGGCAGGCAGAATGGGAGAAGGAAGGCAAGTGTAACATGTCACAATGGGCAGGGAGCACTGGTTGCATTAAACAGTCTTCTAAACGAGAAGGCAGCGTGAATTTAACAAGCTGCCTATATTGCAATGAAAAAATGCAAGTTAACCACGACCCCTTCATTTGTTTTTGGGGTTATCCAATTTGTTTTTAAAAAGGTGAATATCCCACCAGAATCAAATGTAAAGCTATTGTTTGTTGACAAATATGTGATGACATGATTTTCTCGTGCATTGCACCAAAAAAATTTAATAGTCTATTACTTAGTGTCACAAGTAGGCTCACATTAACACTGCAATGAAGTTATTGTAAAAATCCCCTAGTCACCACACTCTGGTGCCTGTTTGAATATACTGAGGGAGAATTTAGTATGGCCAATCCACCTGTGGACTGTAGGAGGAAACCGGAGCACCTGAAGGAAACAGACGCAAACACAAGGAGAACATGCAGAGTCCACATGGACAGTCACCCAAGGCCAGAATCAAGTCAGGTCTCAGTGCTAACCACTGTGCCACAAATGAAGGGGAGAGAGTAACTGTTATGAATTTAGCATAAAATAAAGCCATGCTCAGAACACTGCAGTTATGTTGAAGCAATCTCACTTAAGGCAGAGTTGACTTCAGAAAGAAATTTCTCTGTTATAAACATTTAATTACAATGATAATAAATGACAACTGCACTTGTTTTAAAGGAGAGACACTTTCTCCCTCTTAACTTCTTTTGACTTTTGGTTTGGAGTGATCTTAGAAAACTCAAAAATTGTTTTATCTTCTTGCACCTGGCAGTGTTGACTGAAAAATAAAAAAGTATTATTGCTTGAATAGGCTGTCAAATCCTGATCAGGGGCGAGAGGAAGATAATTTCCTACTTAGGCAATGTCTCCAAATGTTAATCACTGTCATATTATTATTCATGATGTGGGTATGCCGGCGTTGGACTGGCGTAAACACAGTAAAAAGTCTGACAACACCAGGTTTTAGTCCAACCTATTTATTTGATAATATTCTCACAAGCTTTCGAGGGGACAGCCTCTTCGTCAGGTGAATGGAGAGTTCTGGCCTCAGACAGAGCATATAAAGCACAGACAGTTTAGAGATTACTGATTAAAATGCGAATCCTTACACCTAACCTGCTGTTCAAGACCTGAAGTGGCTGACCATGTGAGTGGTAGGAGCACTGATCACAGTTTAAAGAGATGTGTATTGTCTCCAGACAGTACAGTAAGTGAGGTTTTGCAAACCCAGGCAAGTCACGGGGGTTACAGATAGTGCGACATGAACCCAAGATCCCTGTTGAGACCGTCCTCATGTGTGCGGAACTTGGCTATCAGTCTCTGCTCAGCGACTCTGCGCTGTCGTGTGTTGTGAAGGCCGCCTTGGAGAATGCTTACCCGAAGGTCAGAGGCTGAATGCCCGTGACCACTGAAGTGTTCGCCAACAGGAAGGGAACAGTCTTGCCTGGTGACTGTCGAGCGATGTTCATTCATCCGTTGTCGTAGCGTACAATGGGGAGACCATGCAGACGCTACGACAACGGATGAATGAACATCGCTCGACAGTCACCAGGCAAGACTGTTCCCTTCCTGTTGGCGAACACTTCAGTGGTCACGGGCATTCAGCCTCTGACCTTCGGGTAAGCATTCTCCAAGGCGGCCTTCACAACACACGACAGCGCAGAGTCGCTGAGCAGAGACTGATAGCCAAGTTCCGCACACATGAGGACGGTCTCAACAGGGATCTTGGGTTCATGTCGCACTATCTGTAACCCCCGTGACTTGCCTGGGTTTGCAAAACCTCACTTACTGTACTGTCTGGAGACAATACACATCTCTTTAAACTGTGATCAGTGCTCCTACCACTCACATTGTCAGCCACTTCAGGTCTTGAACAGCAGGTTAGGTGTAAGGATTCGCATTTTAATCAGTAATCTCTAAACTGTCTGTGCTTTATATGCTCTGTCTGAGGCCAGAACTCTCCATTCACCTGACGAAGAGGCTGTCCCTTCGAAAGCTTGTGAGAATATTATCAAATAAATAGGTTGGACTAAAACCTGGTGTTGTCAGACTTTTTACTGTATATTATTATTCAACAGCTTTAGTCCTTTGATCTATTATCTACATATACATATACAATATATTCATCTATATGTGCTATTGTGTAACTAACTTCAAGGCAATCCCTTCTTAGACATGAAAGTCTTCGCAGATTTAATGTTAAAACCATAGAAAAAAGTAGAAGTTACGAAAGAAAGCTGATTATTCTTCCCAGGTACTTAAATATTCTAGCTTGATCTGGTCTCAGTTAACTAACCTCATCTAGAGCAACATTATAGCACTGTTAATTCTCCATGAACAAAACAGGGGACTGGTTCATCATGACTTCCATTCCTGATTACTAAACAGAATAAAATGCTGAGAGTAGGATTAACCCTTTATGGTCAAAGTGTCATCTCATACTCACAATTCAGACCTATATGTGGACTGTACCCACTTGCATGAGGTAGCGAGTATCTGGTGCCCATGAAACAAAAGCATCAAGAGATAGAGGTAAGAGATCCCATGACCAATAGATCTGATCAAAGCTCTGCAATCCTGCCACATTCAGTCACGAATGTCTTAAAAATACCTAGTTCATGGTTCATCTTAATATTTTACAGATAACTTTTACTTTTGGGAAGACTACTGTTTAACTGCAGAAAATGGGATAAATGCAAAAAAGCAGCTTCAAGACTATTACACTTAAAAAGTTGGGGCCATGTTAATTTAATGGGTTAACTGCTAGAAAGGTATGGTCATATCAGGCAACATGGTGATACAGTGGTTAGCATTGCTGTCCCACAGCACCAGGAACCAGGGTTCCAGTCCAGTCTCAGATGACTGTATGTACAGTTTGCACATTCTCCCCGTGTCTGTATGGGTCTCCTCTGGGTGCACTGGTTTACCTCCCACAATCCAAACATGGGGGGTTAAAATGATTGGCCATGTCCAAAGATTTGGTGGTGGGTGGGGCATTCTCCCATCCTCCCATCCCACTGTGCTGATTTTTCAGTGCAGTGGGCCAGGAGATTTAGGAGGCACCTGATCTGCGGGATCCATGCTGTGCATCCTGCTCCAAGCATCTCCTCTATCCCCACCAGGAGTATTTCACTCCAGCAGGGTCTACAATAACTCCCCACCTTCGAGGAGCTGGTGGCCCGAGCCCATTGGAGTGAAGGGGGGGCAATCAGGACCTCCCAGAGGATCAGGTGCGCCTTGGACATTGGCACCTTGCCAGTGCCAGCCTGTGACCCCTGTCACTGCTCAAGGAATAAACTGACAATGCGCAGGGGACTTTAGCACTGCCCACCAAGCATGGGGCAGTGCCAAGGGATAGGGCCTAATGGCGGGCTGATGTGGGGGCGGGGCTTCTGGGTGCAATCTGTGGGGGTCACTTGGGCTGAGTGACAGAGAGACACCTGCGATTGGGGCTGGTAATCGACATTGGGAAGCGGAGCTAGTGGGTGCCGGATTTCCTGGGGTTAGGCACTGTGTATGTTGGGGGGGGGGGGGGGGGCAGGTGATCCTGGAGGCTGGGGAGATTTGGTCTGGGGGGGGGGGGGGGGTGGTGGGGGGTCAAAGCTAGCCCAGGAGATAAGTGATAAGTGATCGGGAGCCGTGGAAGGGCGTGGAGGGCTGGCATTGCACAGATCATGGGGCTAACCAGTGATTAAGCTAGCCAGCAATCGAGAGGCCAGCAGACAGGGGGCACTGCATATACGCTGATCTTGGCACTCAGGTTGGCACATGCGCAGTGTCCCACTCAGCACAATGCTGCCGGTCTCTTCGGCAGAAATAAGCCCTGCCCACTGATTTTTTTATGTGATTCATGTTGGTACATTTAGCAATGTACAGACTATGGGAATTCTTCTCTGAACTCCCACTGAAAAACCTCCAGTCTTCAGGTAAATTCAACACTTAGAATTTTTTTTGGAAGAATCGTCCCTGTGCAGTTTAGGTGGATTAGCCGTGGCAATTGTGTGGGGTTAGTGTACAGGATAGGGCCTGGGTGGAATGTTCATTTGAAGAATCAGTGCAGACTCGATGGACAGAATAGAACGTAGAACATAACAGCACAGAACAGGCCCTTCGGCCCACGATGTTGCGCCGACCAGTTAAAAAAAAACAATGACCCACTAATCTAAACCAATCCCTTTTCGTCCATAAACCTATCCACGGATCTCTTAAACGCCCCCAAACTAGGCGCATTTACAACCGCAGCAGGCAGGGCATTCCAATCCCTCACCACCCTCTGGGTAAAGAAGCTACCCCTGACATCCGTCCTATAACTACCCCCCCTTAATTTAAAGCCATGCCCCCTCGTGCTAGCTTTCTCCATCCGAGGAAAAAGGCTATCACTATCCACCCTATCTAAACCTCTAATCATCTTATATGTTTCAATAAGATCCCCTCTTAGCCGCCTTCTGCACTGTAGGGATTCAATGATGGTTTATTTGGGTGGAGAATTGGACGTATGGTGTTTACACTGCTTACAACAAAATGCAGCCCAGCAAATTGTTTTGTACGAATGAAATGTAACTCCCAAAATAACAAAGTGAACAATTGCCCAGGTGTGACCTGTCCAAAAAGGTCAATTCCAATTTTGCTAATTACTGTAAGAATCATCTCCACGAACAGAGTGCCTAACCTTCTCCTCTTGCCTCTCAGAGGCATTGCCATCTTCCAACCTCAACATTCAATGGTAGGTGGGGTTGGCGGCTAAGAGTCGATGAATGCAAATTGAACAACACTGAAGAAGCTCAGCATGTTCAGAACAAAGCAAGCTACTCAATAGATCACCTTAAAAATGACTGGCACACTGTGACTGTGGTGTATGCCACCTGCAAGATGCACTACAATAATTCACAAAGGCAAACCTTCCAAATCCGTGATCTCTACAGACTAGAAAAGCAAGAGCAGCAGTTATGTTGAACACCACCACTTGCAAGTTCCTCTCCAAGTCATACATCATCCTGACTTGGAAATATACCATGAATCCTTCATTGTTACTCAATCAAAATCCTGAAACTCCCCACCAACAACAGGATACAACTCCCCACCAACAACCTTCACTATACACACTGTAGGGGTTCAAGAAGACGCTCATCAGCACCTTCACAAAGACAACTAGAGATGGGCAGTAATTTTTGACCTCACCAGTGACACCATATCTCATGAATCAATAATCGATCTTGTCTTGAATATACTCACTGAGTTACTACAGTCCTCTGGGGTAGAGAATTCCGAAGACTTGCCACTTTGTGTGGAGACATTCTCCCTTATCTCAGTCCTTATGGCCCAGCACTATTCTGAGACTGAACTGCATCACTTCACAAGGGCAAACAATGTGTTGTTAAACCATAGAATCCACAGAATGTCTACAGTGCTGAAGGAGGCCATCCATCCCATCAAGTGTGCTCCAAATCTCTGGAAAAGCAACCCCCCTGCAATTCACATAACCTTGCATTTTTACCATGGCTAATCCCCCTAACCTGCATATCTTTGGACTGCAGGAAGACGACAGAGCACCTGGAAGAAATCCACACAGACAGGGAATACACAGACTCCACACTGACAGTGACCCAAGGCTAGAATTGAACCTGAGTCCATGGTGCTGTGAGGCAGCATACTAACTACTGTTGCCACTGTGCTGTCAGATCTTTGTTATCACATGTCGGTGGTCCTTCCACCAAATGGTTCTTCCAATACTTATACATAAAAAGACACATGATTCTTTGTCATTTCACTGCTTTGTGTTGCCTCCCAGTTCCTGCAACAGTTACTAACTTGTGATGGGTGTTGTTTCTGTCTCTTGTGTTTATTATGTAAATTTTCATGATTGCTTGTCTGTAAAGACTTTAACCCTTCATCTGCCATTTCCGCAATCCATTGGTTTAACATTTCAATTTCAGGTAAATTGAAAATTCTTATTTCAAGGTACATAGAATCTCTACAGTGCAGAAGGGGGCCATTCAGCCCACTGAACCTGCACCGACACCAATCCCTATTCCCGTAACCCCATGTATTTACCCTGCTTGTCCTCTGACACAAAGGGAAAATTTAGCACGGCCAATCCATCTAATCCTCGCTAAATATATTTAGGACATGGGTAGATAGGTTTTTGATAGGCAAGGGGAGTAAGGGTTATGGGAAGAAGGCGGGAATGTGGAACTGAGCCACGACAGATCAGCAATGATCTTATTGAATGGCGGGGCAGGCTCGAGGGGCTAGATGGCCTACTCCTGCTCCTATTTCTTATGTTCTTATTATGTTCTAATCCACACAACTTTGGACTGTGGGAGAAAACTAGAGCACCTGGAGGAAACCCATGCAGACATGGGGAGAATGTGCAAACTCCACACAGATAGTAACCTAAGGCTGTAATTGAACCCGGATCCCTGGAGCTATGAGGCAGCAGTGCTAACCACCATGCCATCATGACACCCTTAGGTCACATAAACTTTTTTTTTAAGCATGCACAGTGAACTGAGACTCTCCCCCTCCTCCTGTACTTTGCTCTTGTTGAATTTTAAGTTTAAGTCACAAAGTTCAGATGGCCTGGAACCTGAAATTGGCAGTTTTTTTTGACTCTTCAGTTCGTAAATCCACATTGACTTTGTTTTCAGTCCTCCTAGAGTATTCAGTATCATTTTTTTTTGAGTAAGACTTTCCTTAATTCCTGTATTTCTGGGATGGTTCTTTTTCCTGCTCTCTTTCATGTCCTCAACTGAGACTTCATTACCTCGAGGTGTCTGTTTAGATTCCACTGCACTCACCTGAGCACTTGAACTATTTGAGGCATCCCCCACACTTCCTGCTTATCCCTATTTAATTTTTTTTTACAGCAAGTCCCTGCTCAGCACACCTCTGTTGTACATCTCTCACTGTTTATTATTTTCATTGCAGCGTTTTTGTTCTGCTCTAGGCTCTCTTTACAGCCTTTATAAATTCTGGTGGTTTTGTCTCCACCTGTTGGATCCTTGCAGAAGTTTCCTCAGCCCTTTGAGTCTGAAGGATGTCTCTTTTTAGTCTTCCCAGCATTTACAGTCTCTGCAGTCTGTTCAGGAGCCTCTGGGGATAATACACTGCATCTTACCAAGATTTTCCTCAGTAATAGACCCTAGCCTGGCAAGGGCTAGCGTGGAATTACTTCAACTGCTACTAATTCTGTAACTAACTTACTCTGCAGGTATATCCAGAGTAAAAAGTCTGACAACACCAGGTTTTAGTCCAACCGATTTATTTGATAATAGACTTACAAGCTTTCGGGGTTAGTCCCTTCGTCAGGTGAATGGAGAGTTCTGGCCTCAGACAGAGCGTATAAAGCACAGACAGTTTAGAGATTACTGATTAGAATGCGAATCTTTACACCTAACCTGCTGTTCAAGACCTGAAGTGGCTGCCAATGTGAGTGGAAGGAGCACTGATCACAGGTTAAAGAGATGTGTATTGTCTCCAGACAGTACAGTAAGTGAGGTTTTGCAAACCCAGGCAAGTCACAGGGGTTACAGATAGTGCGACATGAACCCAAGATCCCTGTTGAGACCGTCCTCATGTGTGCAGAACTTGGCTATCAGTCTCTGTTCAGCAACTCTGCGCTGTCATGTGTCGTGAAGGCCGCCTTGGAGAATGCTTACCCGAAGGTCAGAGGCTGAATGCCCGTGACCACTGAAGTGTTCGCCAACAGGAAGGGAACAGTCTTGCCTGGTGATTGTCGAGCGACGTTCATTCATCCGTTGTCGTAGCGTCTGCATGGTCTCCCCAATGTACCATGCTTCGGGACATCCTTTCTTGCAACGTATCAGGTAGACAATGTTGGCCGAGTTGCAAGAGTATTTACCTCAGGTCTTGAACAGCAGGTTAGGTGTAAGGATTCGCATTCTAATCAGTAATCTCTAAACTGTCTGTGCTTTATACGCTCTGTCTGAGGCCAGAACTCTCCATTCACCTGACGAAGGGGCTAACCCCGAAAGCTTGTAAGTCTATTATCAAATAAATCGGTTGGACTAAAACCTGGTGTTGTCAGACTTTTTACTGTGTTTACGCCAGTCCAACGCCGGCATACCCACATCATGGTATATCCAGAATCAGAGAACCTCCAAGTATATCCTGGTAAGTCCTTTTTGGGTGGAAAATCTCCATCTTCTGCCACAACCAAAGTCTGCTTGCAGCCAGCTCTCTGAAAACGTTAATCTCTTTTTCTTGTTTCTCAGAAAAGCCTGGGGTCATTTTCCCTTTAAACAAAACATTTTTTATATCTATCCTGGTCTGCTTTACATTGGAACATGAACTTAAAACTTTCATGGCCAACAACACTGTTTTAACCACAGAATTCCATGTATGTTTATCCTTGTAATACTAACAGCATTAAGAACAACGTATAATTTCAAGTTGAAGTAAATATATATTACATATACATATTAAGAAAAGGTGAAAATAGTTTCAATTTAATTTATATTTTGTTTATGAAGCTTGGTGCCTCGGAGTCTGGTTAGACCTACGACAGGTTTGAGGTATTTTTGGGTTTGTTTGTACATACACACTTTGAGTGAGGTGTTACAATTCCTGAAGTGAAAGGGATGTATTATAAAGGATTAAAATGTTCAGCGACCTTGGAAAAAGAACACAAATTAGAAGAGCTTTACTGTTGCCTTGCAACAATGATTCAGGGACACAGACACAGAAAACACAGGGGGTGAAAGTTTCTGGTTCTGCTAAAGAGCACCCCCCCACCTCTCTTCTGTCATGGGCTTTCTGATGGCAGGATGGGTGAGCCATGCAAATTGCCACTGACATTGGCAGGGTGGCAGATCCCACAGACAGCCGATGGCAAACTGCATCCATCACAAGAAGACCTACCATGGGAGGACTGGAAGATTTCCGATAAGACTTCAGTAACTGTTGGTCAGAGACGGAACACAGGGGCTGTAAACTGCCTAAGGCTAGTGGGGTAGTAGTTAACTGAATAATCAGTTGTGGGAGTCAGTAAAGAGTTTAGAGAAGATGCCACTGGAAGACTGCATATAGGGAACTCATTTGTTCACTCTGCAACTGAAGAAACAATGGGGTAAATTTTCCGGTCCTGCCTGCCACGGAAATTGTGAGTGGGACCAAAGTTTTAACAGACCAAAGTGCGTTGGAAGTAGGTTGAGCAAGTCCCTTGTCTTCTCCCCTCCTGTCTTCTCCTCTTTAAAGTTGAAGACTGGTTCATCCTTTGTACATCACTCTTCTCTCTCAAGATATTTTCCTTTGTATTCTGCTCTCCTATCCCTCCATAGCTTATGAAAATTATGGAATCTAAATTTACTTTTGTTCAAAGGCTTGTTGGTTAATTTGTATTCACCAGCCATTACAGGCACATTCTTTGTTTTTTGTTCTCCAAATGGGGCTTAATGTTGAGGGGATCGTTGTTCTTGAATTGTTCCAACAGAATTCTCTCTCTTCATCTTATCCATTGATCAAAAGGCATGTGTCTCTCTCAAATTCATTGTAGGGCTGGGTAGCCCTTTTTTGGGGGGGAATTTCTGAGGTATACCTAGTGTACTAACTTGTGTGTTTTAAATGACAGTTCTAGTCTGTTCCTCGTCCACAGAAATTCCTTTGCCAAATGAATTATGCTTCAAAGCTTTCCCAGCTAACTTGTTTTGGGGAAAAGAGGATCCAAGACTCTTTTGGCCATTTCAGCTTCTTAGAATTATCTCGAGAGAAACAAGGTAGAACACAACTGCTTCTTCATTAAATTTTGTCACTAGTTGTAAATGTTTCAAAAAATTAGAACTTTGCTCTGTATCCAAATTAGTATTTGAATTGCTATTAGCACTTACATTGTCTAATTTCAGTCCTGCATTCGCCAGCTCAAACTGCCTGATCTCTCTTCCTCTTTGGATTTCCCTTTCCTTTCCTCTCTTTGCTTTTGGAACTCTAATTCCATTTTCCATATGATAATACCTCTGTCTGTATGAATTCAGACTTACTTGAATATATCTTGAATAAGAGAACCTCCAAACATTTCCCAGTTAATCCTTGCACTTGCTTGAATTCTAACTGATGCTACTCTATCAGCTTCTGGTTCCATGTTTGTTTCCTCTGATTCAATGTCAAAGTGATCAGCAAGAAATTGGATGATTTTGATCTTCCTTGCTTTTGGTCTTACATTTACTTTCACCTGCTTGACTACAACTTTTAGTTGTTCAGTGGTCAATGCTTTTGTAGTAGCCCAGGTTACCTTAGCCTGGATAGCAAATGTTTTGGCATTGAATGTGGTCATCTTAAGTACTGCGAACACAGTGGAACTATGAGAAAACCTGTTAACTGGTTTTCTTTAACAATTTCAGGGATCAATTTCACCTTGCAGTTGCCTAATGTTTACAATCATGGACCTGAGCACCAATCTATTATGAGTTGGTCAGAGGTTAGGATAGTTACCTTTTCTTTCTCACCTTTCAACTAAGCAAAACAAGATGTAATTCAAAGAAGACATTATATAATCCCTTCATATGTGGCTCTCTAGAATAGACAGGAGTGTTCCAAAAGGTTGTTTATATTTTAATGTCCAGTCAGGTAACAGGTTATTGCCAGCCTTGGGCAGTTTCATGTATATTGGTAGACAAGAAGAGAAGTCACCTAACCTCCTTTGATGCTATCTTGTTACAATACAGATTGTTCATTCTCCATTTTTTTTTAAAAGAGAAAAATAAAATTTTCATGTTTTCATACACTTGCAGGTACATCTGCAAGGGCACAACATAAGGATTGCTGGTTAAGTTATCATGTATAACTAGATGGAGCACGAGTTGTGCAGGCTATTCCCTCTTATGCCTGAATTTGCAGTCAAGGCCTTGTATATTTAGATAGGTAAGTTGTTCACCCATTTACAGGCCTTCTTGAATATTAGATCAAGTAGACTTTGGGTATCAAAGAACTGGCTAACACACCCCAACTTTTAACTATTTGTGAGGTGCAAACTAGATTAGCCTAGTCGTATTTCTACCCCATATTTTGTAAGACCGGGGTTCTTTCTGGTTTTCAATGGGACCGTGTCAGCTTTTGCTAAGTTGGCACATGTGAATGAGGAGCTTGCTATGTGGATAATCAGGCTAACAAGATCAATCTAATCATGGCACAATGTCATCACACTGCAATAAATTGATTAAAGAAAACTCACTCTCACAACACACACCATTAACTATTCATTTTTCAGGCCTTTCTAACATTGCCATTCAATTGCACTCTGTTGCTATCATTTTACTACTTAAGTGAATTAAGAATAATTAGTTTCCAGACATGTAATGGCTTTAATCAGACAGCAAGAAATCATCAACTTCAATTAAAGAGGTAGTCTTAACAAGGCCATTTAACTAATTACCTCTGTTGCCTGACAATGACTGTTAGGCGGGCTGTTAGGCTCTTTTGTCTGCTTTGCAATAATATTTCAATTACTGCTGTGTTCCCAGCGCATAAACATCTGGGAAGCCAACAGAAACAGAATTGTGATTGCTAAATTTGCACTATCAATAAATCTAATCATTGATCTAATCTTTTTCTCTCCATTTACCTGCTCGCAAATCTGACCATCCTCGGCGTGTCGCTGGGTGAGATTGACCTCTAAAGGTTACATTTAAAGTCTAAGCTTTTTGCTTTCCTGCGAGCAGATGTCTAGCTGTCAGTTCCATTCAGTTGAAAGCTGAGGTTGTGTGTTCACGTGCCTGTCAGGAGATAGAAAGCAAACTCCTGACTGATGAACAAAGAAAGCAAGTAGCTTGATCAAAGCCCATCTTTAAAGAGGTCTGATTCAAAAAAGGCTCAGTAAAGTGATTACCACTGCAGGCTAACAACACACATGCCTGGCTTCATGATCCCCCGCTGGGACTTTCGAATCTCGCGGTTTCTTTTCTAAGTGGGGTCAGGATAATGAGTGGTGGTGGGAGAAAGGAGTCGGCTCAAATCGCACTTGGTAACATCAGATGGAGCGAGTATCGGTCTGCGGGAGGAGCCGCTGATTACAGCCGGGCAAATGCTGTGAACAGCGACCGCGTTAATCAGGAGGGAAGTTCGGCGTTTGTCTTCTTTTTAAACAGCTTCGTTTGCTACAAAAATTACAAAAAAAAATCAGCAACAGTTGCCCTTTCCACATGTTGCTGGGGTTACAGGCAAGCTGCTGGTTAACCAGGACAGCCTCTACCACTTAATGATGTTTTTTGTTCATTGGATAGAATCGTTGCGGTGCAGAAGCAGACCAATCAGCCCATCGAATCGGCACTGACCCGCTGACAGCAACTTTCCCAGGACCACTCCCTCACCCTATACCCATAACCCCAGGCATTTCTCTCACTGATCTCCTAACCTACACGTTGGGGTACTAAGTGCAATCTAGCAACTGATTGCAATTAAATAGGCAATTTGGCATAGTCAATCCACCTAACCTGCACATCTTTGGGATGAAACTGGAGCACCCAGAGGAAACCCATGCAGCAACATGGAGAATGTACAAACTCCATACAGACAGTTGCTTAAGGCCAGAATCGAACCTGAGCCCTTGGCGTAGTGAGACAGTAGTGCTAACCACCATGCTGCCTCAGGTTTGGCTGGGTCAACATTTACTGCCCATTCCTGAGGGCATTTAAGAGTCAACCATATTAATATGGCTCTGGAGTCACAAGTAGGCCAGACCACGTAAGAATTTCCTTCCCTAAAGTGAACCAGATATGACAATCGGCAGTGGTTTCATGGTCATCATTCGACTTTTCAATTTAATTCAAATTTCACCGTATGGAGTAGTGGGATTTGAACCCAGGTCCCCAGAGCGTAGTTTCTGGATTACTAGTCCAGCGACAATACCACTATCTTCTCTGATGTTGTACAATGAACTGTGGTTGCTGATACCCTGAGATTGTTTCCAAATATTGTCCGTAACAAAGGTTCATTGATGAAGTCCCCTGAGCCTCTACTTTCACAGTAACACTGATGGTTGGACAATCCTCAATTTATGTATCACAGTCAGTCTCAGTCCTTGCTTGAATATATTTGATCACAGCTCACCATTGTTAGAGTATCATTGGCACTATTGCCTTTGTACTTAGAAGTTTTAAAATGTTCTTCTACTAAATATTTCAGATATCCAATAACAGTGGATTTAAAGTTAGTATTATAATTTAGGTAAGAGAGGTCTTTCAACCTCAAAGATTGAGAACCATTAAATGAGTGTAATGGTTCCCAAACTGGAGTCCACAAACTCCTGGGGATCTGTGACAGGCAAGAAAGAGAAACCTAAGATGGGAAAAGAGCAGACAAGGAAAAAAAAAGTCACAGTTTTGTACAAATTAATGATCGTCATACCCATGTGATGAAGTTTTTAGCTATGGAGCTGTCAATCAAAATATAATATCCCTAAAAACCTGCCTCATTCGCCAACTTTACAGCCAGAGGTGCTAGGCTGGTAAATATGACCTTTGGCTTATGAGACCCAATGACAGCTGAGAACAGGCAGGATTGTTTCAAGTCTTTTGCAAAGCATTTTCATATTCAGTATTACGGCTTTTGTAAAGAGCTCCGACCTGTTTTACTACTTCTGCCTGGCAGCATCCTTGATTATTTAAGAGTTGCTGAATCATGCCTTATGCTGTGATTTTGCTACAGGGTAAAGTGAGGAGGCGACCCCCAGCTCTCCTTCAGCTGAAACAGTTATCGAACCCTGAGCTATTCTCAACCATAAGCTCATCACCTAGCTAACTGAGTACACCAGTCCCCCTCTGACATGTCAGAGATGATGTAAGACACAGAAACATTGAAGATAGAAATAGGAGGAGGCAATTCACCCTTCAAGCCTGCTCCACTATTCATCACGATCATGGCTGATTGTCCAACTCAATAGCCTAATCCTGCTTTCTCCCCATAACCTTTGATCCTGTTCACCCCAAGTGCTATAACTAGCCACTTCTTGAATACATTCAATGTTTTGGCATCAACTACTTCCTGTGGTAATGAATTCCACAGGCTCATCCCTCTATGGGAGAAGAAATGTCTCCTACCCTGTATCCTCAGTCATGAATGGATTTTATAAGCCAACTGTTAATCTCTATTAGTTTATGTTTGGAAAAAAATCTTGTGATTCTTGCACTAAATCCCTTAATTTTTAAGAGTTGTGTGCTGATTTATTAGAGGCTGGGTTGGCATTAACATAAAATATGTATTTATTTAGCTATTTAGGGACCATTAACTCTGTTCCTACACTATGATTCATAGTCCTTGTGAAGCCTATGTGACTAGCAAATGGTTAGAGACTTCTCTTAATAACTGTGCTATTGTGTAGCTTAACCATCAGTGTGTGAGCCATCTCAAGGGCAAAACTGTCGCTGCATTAAGTTTAATTTCCTAATGGCATGAAGCTCCCAACCAGCAGTTAAATTTTAGGAATTGCCTGAAGTGTAAGATTTATGTCAACTCAACTTACTAAATAGATTGTAAATGGCTCTGCAGCATGACTTAGGTTAAAGAGCTTTTGTAATAGAATCCATGAAACCATAGGTACAAATTTTAATTGTGAAATGTCATGGTTGCTCAGATGTTTGAAGAGAACCCCATGCTGGGGAGAGGAGTAGAAACTCCACTAGCTAACCCAAACTGGACATCATCCTAATGAATAGTTTTAGTTTTCACACGCAGCTCTACCTCAGCATCACCAACACTCTCGACTCCTCTACTCTTGCTGAACTATCCTGCCTTTCTGACATCTGTAATGGAGGAGCAGAAGTTTCCTCCAACTCAAATATTACAAAGACTGCAGACGTTTTTTTCAGTCTGCCTCCCCCCCACTCAAAACTCTAATACCTAGCTATTGATTCCATCTCTTCTTGAAAACACTCTCAGGGTAAGCGGCAACAAATTAAGCCAGTCTGTTCACAATCTTGATGTCACATTTTATCCCAAGATGTGTTTTTGATCTCATATTTATGCTAAAGACTAACTATTAGAACCTCCATAATATTACCAACGTTGCCCCTGTCTCAGTTCATGTTCTGCTGAAATCCTCCTCCATATCATCTTTTCTGCCAGACTTGACTATTTCAATGCTATTCCTCTGGTCTGCCACACTTTTATCCTCCATAAACCAGAGGCTATCGAAAACTCTGCTGCCTACGTCTGAACCCACAGCAAGTCCCATTTCACTATCACCCCTGCATGCTCGGAATTCCCTCCCTACACTTCTCCAACTCTCCACCTTACAAGCTATGATACCTAGTTCTGAACTCCCCAATCATTGGGACCATGCTTTCTGAATCTACTCTCTCTAACCCTGTTAGAATTTAAGTTTTTATGAGAATCCCTTTCACTCTTCTAAACGCTAATGAGTATAATCCTAACCAACTTGATGTCTCCTCATATGACAGACCTACCATCCCAGGAATCAGTCTTGTAAACCTTCACTGTATTCCCTCTAAAGCCAGGACATCTTTCCTCAGATAAACTACATACAATATTCCAGGTGTGGCCAGCCCAATACAACTGCAGCAAAACATTCCTGTCCCTTTACACAAATCCTCTTGCTATGAAGGCCTTCTTTGCTGCTTGCTGTACCTATCCAATTACTTTCAGCAACTGATGCATGAGGACATCAAGGTCTTGCTGAGTATCCCTCTCTCTCAATTTACACACATACAAATAATAATCTGTCTTCCTAATATTGCTACCAAAGTGGATAACCTCACATTTATCCAATTTATACTGCAACTGTCATGCATATTTTTTAGTTTATTTATTAGTGCCACAAGTAGGCTTACATTAACACTGCAAATGAAGTTACTGTGAAAATCCCTGAGTCGCCACACTCTGGCACCAGTTCAGGTACACTAAGGGAGAATTTAGCATGGCCAATGCACCCTAACCAGCACGTCTTTCAAACTGCGGGAGGTAACTGGAGCGCCAGAAGACATCCACATAGACCCGGGGAGGACATGCATGCCCCACACAGTGATCCAAGCCAGGAATCGAACCCAGGTCCCTGGGGCTGAGAGGCAGCAGTACTAACCACTGTGCCACCGTGCTGCATGGTGCCCACAAATTCAGCCTGTACAAATCATGCACGCATCCTACTCATAGCCCACCCTTCCACCAAGCTTTATATCACTTACAAATTTGGAGATAATACATTCAGTTCCAACTTCCATATCATTAATATATAATGTGAACAGTTAGGGTCCTAGAACAGAACCCTGTGGAACCCCACTAGTCACTAACTGCCATTTAGAAAAAGATCCATTTATGCCAACTCTGCTTCCTATCTGCTAAAAAGCTTTCTATCCGTCTGAAGACCTGCAATTACCTGTGATCTCATGTGCTTTAACTTTACATAGTAGTCTGTTATGTGAGACGTTGTTGAAAGGTTGCAGTTTAAAAGTAAAGGCTGCCTTGTCAATTGGTCCACCAACTGTAAAGGCAGATGGCAAAGTAATATTCAAGACAATTAGTGTTTAATGGGAGGCAACGGCTGAGTGGTATTATCACTTGAGTATTAATCCAGAAACTCAGCTGATATTCTGGGGAAGAAGGTTCGAATCCTGCCGTGGCAGATGGTGAAATTTGAATTCTGTAAAAAAAAAATTTGGACTTAAGAATCTACTGATGACCATGAAACTATTGTTGATTTGTTGAAAAACCCATCTTGTTCACTAACGTCCTTTAGGGAAGGAAATCTGTCACCCTTACCTGGTCTGGCCTACATGTGACTGCAGAACCACAGCAATGTGGTTGACTCTGAACTGCCCTTGGGCAAATAGGGATGAGCAATAAATGCTGGCCAGCCAGCAACACACATGTCACAGCAATGAAATTGAAAGAAAATTATTTAAATTGGCTTGTTGATTGCTGGTGGGGCGAGCACCTGGTTCTCAAGCATGCCCACCGATACTGTGCAAGAGTTTGATGCCTTTGGGACGCGTGCCTTTGATTTTCTCATGTGATTTTACGTGTTTCTGGTTTAGGCGCTGCAAAAATGATTGTTCACCAGTTGAGGAAAAACGCAACTTATTCTTTTCCAGGTTAAAACTATATGAGGCTTGCAGTCTTGTGCCTGTAATCAGCTCCTGGGATGACTCTGAGTACAGAAGCTCGTGCTTACCAGGATGATTTCCCCGACCCTGATCTCCGATTAGTTCTCTGGATCAAGTGATCCTTACTTTGCACATTGTCCTCTTAAGGGTCAATCATCAGAGCCCTCCCCCTCTCAGTCCTTTTGAACTAATGTCAATGTTCAATTTACAGAGTACAAATAATTAAACATCTATTACATGCATTTAGTCAATTATAAATGAAGCCTTTCAGGGGGTTTCCAAATCCATGTGGAGTGGTGTAACTCCTCTATCTGGTGTGCTTCCACAGGATTGCTGTCAGCTGATACCACCGTGATAGGTACCTCTTCATGCACAGGCAGTTCTATCCATTTCCATGGAAATGTCGGTTGGTGTCTGCCACAGAACAACCAGGTATTTCTGTGCTAAAACAATTGAAAACCTTTCCTGATGGCAATGTACTTCCTGATGGCACAACTGGCTTCAGGGGCAAGTCTCTTTTCCTTAAATGGTCTACTGGATCAGACCGGGGTCCAGTTTTAGAGACAACGAATTCAGGGACCCAATTGGACCCACTACCATAATTCCTCACTCGCTGGATGGTAGGGCACTGTTCTAATGTGGTTTATGCCGTTGAGCATGATGAAGTTCTGAAACTCTGCACCTGTGAATCCTGTTCCATTGTCAGACACCAAGACTTCAGGTATTCCATGGGTGGGGGGTGGAAAACATTGGCATTATCATTTAATAATAGCATGCAATGTAGATGACTTCACCTCATCCATCCACTGAGAGTGTGCATCAACAATGAGTAAAAAGGTTGTGCCCATGAATGGACCAATATAATCAATATAGACTTGTACCTTTGGCCAGTCAGGCCATCCCCAAGGGTGCAGTGGGGCTGCAGCAGACAATCTTTGTTGTGATTGACACGGTTCACAGTTCTTGACAATGCTCTGCGTTGGCATCAATGCCAGGCCACTGGGCATAACTTTTGGCGAGAATCCTCATCTTTGAGATGCCTGGATGAGTGCTCTATAATTCCTTTGGAAGCGACTCTTTGCCTTGTTCAGGGACTCTTGCTCCCAAGGCTACAATGACATCCCAGCAAGTCAATTAATAGTTGTGGGTAACAAATGGTTTCATTTCTTCAGAAACTGGCTCATTGGCCAAACCTGTAAGAACCTGTTGTCTCAGTTTGGATGGAAATGCATCTTGACTGGTCCAATAACTAATTTGTTTTGCCAAGACTGACAATGTGTCCAAAAAATTCAACCCCATGACAATTGCCTGTGGTACTGGAGCAGTTGAAACATTTTCTTGTAAATCTAGGCGGCTGAGTGTTTCCATGGTGCTTGAATGTGTAGGCGGACAAAATTAATGCCTGTCACAAAACCATCCTGAAACTATCTGTGAGGGTGACCCAACTTAAAACACTGGTTCGTGGTGGTACTTAATTTTGATTTTGGGATGGTGTGAGGAGTTACATGAAATCCCCGGTGAGAACCCACAGTGAGACAGCTATCGTGTAACAATTCCATAGAATCCTTATAGTGGAGAAGGAGGCCTTTCGTCTTGTTGAGTCAGCACTGATTCTCTGAAAGAGCACTCTACCTAGGCCCATTCCCCCATCCCATCCCCGTAATTCCAAACATTGATCATAGCCAATCCACCTAACCTGCACATCTTTAGACACTAAGAGGCAATTTAGCATGGTCAATTCACCTAACCTGCACATCTTTGGACTGTGGGAGGGAACCGGAGCACCTGGAGGAAACCCATGCAAACACAGAGGAGAACTTGCAAACTCTACACACAGAGTCACCCAAGCTATTGAACCTAGGTCCCTGGCACTCTGAGGCACCAGTGCTAACCACTGAGCCACTGTGCCACCTTAATTACTAAATGCTATTTATTATGTTTAAGAAAGACAAATACTCATGGATAGGACTATAATACTCTAAGACAAAAATATATATGAATTACTAAACTCTTTAGCAGAATATGCAAGGGGGCCAATAACATCGACCAGTTGGGTAAAGAATGTCGTCCATAGTAATTTACCATTCCCAAAAATTACAAACTCAGTTGTGTTTCTGGGGGCCAATATGTTCTTTACAGCCTTGATCTTGTCTTCCATGGGGTGTAATCCTTGTATATGTAGGTATCCCAGGTAAGTTAGCTCAGTGAATTGAAAAGTACATTTCTTCTTCCTCAGGCAAACTCCAGCCTCTTGAAATTTCCTTAGCACTTTTCTAAGTTTGCTAGATGTTCAGGTTCTAAAGTTTTATGTTTACTGGTGTCACAAGTAGGCTTACATTAACACTGCAATGAGGTTCCTGTGAAAAATCCCCGAGCCACCACACTGCGGCACCTGTTCGGGTACACTGAGGGAGAATTTAGCATGGCCAATGCAGTTAATCAGCACATCTTTCGGGCTGTGAGAGGAAACCGGGCAAAAGCCACACAGACACAGGGAGAACATGCAGACTCCGCACAGAGTGTGATCCAAGCTGGGAATCAAACCTGGGTCTCTGGTGCCATGAGGCACCAGTGCTAGCCACTGTGCCATTGTGTCACCCGCTCCACTTATGAGAACATCATCGAGGTACACCACAACCTGTGGCAGCCCTCTTTCCATTGTGTTCTGGAAAATTGCACATATTGAACATAAGAACATAAGAAATAGGAGCAGGAGTAGGCCATCTAGCCCTTCAAGCCTGCCCCGCCATTCAATAAGATCATGGCTGATCTGTCGTGGCTCAGTTCCACACTCCCGCCCTCTCCCCATAACCCTTAATCCCCTCGCTTATCAAAAACCCATCAACCCGCGTCTTAAAAATATTTAGCGAGGCAGCCTCCACCTCCTCAACAGGCAGAGAATTCCAGAGATTCACCACCCTTTGAGTGAAGAAGTTCCCCCTCAACTCCGTTCTAAACTGCCCCCCCTTTATCTTGAGGCTGTGCCCCCTAGTCCTACTGTCCTTTCTGAGCGGGAAGAGTCTCTCCACCTCTATCCTATCCATCCCATTCATCATCTTATACGTCTCAATGAGATCTCCCCTCATTCTTCTAAACTCTAACGGGTACAAGCCTAGTTTATTCAGCCTCTCCTCATAGCTCAACCCCCTCAACTCCGGTATCAGCCTAGTAAACCTCCTCTGCACTCCCTCCAAGGCCAAAATATCCTTGCGTAAGTACGGCGACCAAAACTGCACACAGTACTCCAGCTGCGGCCTCACCAATGCCCTATACAGTCGCAGCAAGACCTCCCTACTTTTATATTCAATCCCCCTCGCTATGAAGGCCAGCATCCCATTCACCTTCCTGACCACCTGCTGCACCTGCAGGCTGGGTTTTTGCGACTCATGCACAAGGACCCCGAGGTCCCTCTGCACCGTCGCCTGCTGCAGTTTTTTGCCACGTAAGTAATAGTCCTTCCTACCATTATTCCTAACAAAGTGGACCATCTCGCACTTGCCAACATTAAATTCCATTTGCCATTTCCTGGCCCATTCGCCCAGCCTATCTAGATCCTTCTGCAGACTCTCCACACCTCCACGCAATTTGCCGTTCCACGAATCTTGGTGTCATCAGCAAATTTTGACACCATACACTCGGTTCCCTCCTCCAGATCATCTATATAAATGGTAAATAGCTGAGGCCCCAGCACCGACCCCTGGGGCACTCCACTAGTCACCAACCGCCAATCCGAATAGCACCCATTAACCCCCACTCTCTGCCTCCTATTTGACAACCAATCCTCTATCCACGCTAACACCCTACCCCCAACTCCATGCCCCCTTACCTTCTGCAATAACCTCTTGTGAGGTACCTTGTCAAACGCCTTCTGAAAATCAAGAAAGACCACATCCACCGGCTCTCCTCTATCCACCGCCCTGGACACATCCTCATAGAACTCCAATAAATTTGTCAGACACGACTTCCCCTTAACGAAACCGTGCTGCGTCTGCTCTATCAAGCAATTCCCCTCAAGATGACTTGCTATTTCTTCCTTGATGACGGATTCTAACATTTTACCTACAACAGATGTTAAACTAACCGGCCTATAATTCCCTGCCTTTTGCCTGGCACCCTTCTTAAACAACGGCATAACATTAGCCGCTTTCCAATCTTCCGGCACTTCCCCGGAATCCAGCGACGTTTGGAAAATAACCACCAAGGCATCCTCTATCACCGCCGCCATTTCTTTCAGAACCCTCAGATGCATTCCATCCGGTCCTGGGGACTTGTCCACAATGAGTCCCACCAGTCTGCCGAGCACCGCCTCTCTAGTAACAATAATGTCATTGAGACCCTCCAGTCCTACCACCTTTCCATCGCTAACACCCGGCAAATTATTCACATCTTCCTCCGTGAAGACTGAAACAAAAAAGTTACTCAAGACCTCAGCCATTTCCCCATCCCCTACCACTAAGTCCCCCCTCTCATCCTCTAAGGGTCCAACGTTCACCCTAGCCAGCCTCTTCCTTTTTATATATTTATAAAATCTCTTGTTATCCTTTTTTATATTAAGCGCTAGCCCAGCTTCATAGTTTCTCCTACCCTTCTTTATCAACTTCTTTGTTAATCTTTGTTGACATTTAAACCTCTCCCAATCCTCTTCTCGCCCACTACTCTTAGCTACTCTAAACGCCTCCGCTTTTAATTTAACACTTTCCTTCACCTCCTTCGTTATCCACGGCTTATTACCTCTCCTCCTAAGGTCCTTTTTAACCATCGGAATAAATTTCTGCTGAGCACCAAGAAAGATCTCCTTAAAGATCCTCCACTGCTTCTCAGCAGACCTACCTTCCAATGCGCTCCCCCAGTCCACATTCGCCAATTCTTCTCTCATCCTACCGTACTCCCCTCTGTTCAAACAAAGGACGCGTGTCCGGGAACCCACTTTCTCCTCCTCCATCTGCACCAGAAACTCCACCATACAACGATCACTCTCTCCAAGAGGATCCTTCACTGCAAGGTCCCTAATTCTACCCGCCTCATTACATAGCACCAGATCCAAGATATTTCGCTCCCTCATCGGCTCCAACACACACTGTTCCAGGAAACTATCCCGGCAGCATTCCAAGAACTCCTCCTAGAGCCCACCGCGTCCAACATGGGTCGACCAATCAATATGTAGATTGAAATCGCCCAAAATTATGGCCGTCCCATTCCTGCACGCCGCACTTATTTGCGCGTTAACAGCCCGCCCCACCTCCAGATCATTATTCGGGGGCCTATCGACGACACCCACCAGCGTCTTCCTCCCTTTGCTGTTCCTAATCTCCACCCACAACGATTCCACGTTCTGCTCTTTGGTTCCTATATCATCCCTTGCTACCACCCTGATGCTATCCTTAATCAGCAGAGCTACACCCCACCCTTTTTCCTCTCGCCTATCCTTCCTAAACACTTGATACCCCTGGACATTCAGTTCCCAGTCCCTGTCACCTTGCAGCCACGTCTCTGTAATGGCCACCAGATCATATCCATTTGTGCTGATCTGCGCCACCAGCTCATCCACTTTATTCCGAATGCTTTGTGCATTCAGAAGACATGCTAAAAGACAGTTGTGTTTATTGGACTACTCTGTGTGTTTTTACTGTATCATAATCTCGGGAAGCATCATCTAATTCAAGTTGTTGATATGCGTGACTCATGTCCAGTTTTGTAAAAGATTGACCTGCAGCCAGCTTTGCGTACATGTCTTCAATCTTCAGGGTTGGCTATTATTCAAGTTGGCAACCAGATTAACTGTTAGCCTATCACAAATAAATATCATATACAGATGGTCTTGTCTGCTTCCAATACAGGAACTATGGGTGTTACCCATTCTGAGAAGTGAACTGGCTGGATAATGCTTGGTTTTTCTAATCACTTTAATTCAGTATCTGCTTTCTCTCATGAAGCATATGGTACTGGTCTTGCCCTAAAGAATCTAGGTGTCATTTCTGGGTCCACATAGATTTTTTCTTGCAGGCCTGTTATTTTGCCTAATTCATGCTTAAAGATGCTCTCATATTTCTTGATCAGGTCAAGCAGTCCTTCTTTCTGCACTTGGAAAATCCATCCAATTTAACCTGATATCCTTAAATCAATTATGGTAGAGAAGGCTTGGTCCTTTGCCTGTCACTATGATCACAGGGAGTTGAGCAGACTTTTGCCCATAACTTACCATTGCAATGCCCACTACTTGTATGGCTTCTCCAGTAGTTGTTAACCTGGCCACAATGCTTTTCAAATTCAATGGTTGAATATCTTGATTGCCTTTCCTAAATCTTCTTGTCTCATTTTTGGCTGAACTCCTTTCTCACCTTTTGGAAACTTTTTCAGTTTTGGGGCCCCTGCTGAATGGAGATTCCTGTAGTAACTAGTAAACGGTGCTATTTTGTGAGATCTGTAACTCTTGTGCAACTATTTCAGTGTTTTCCATTGCCTAAGGTATCACCACTGCGTGTTTAAAATTTATATCGACCACTGCAAGTAATTTCCATTGAATCACCTTATTATTCAACACACAGACTACTCTGTCTCGAAATGTATCATTCAATGTGGCTCAAAAATCGCAATACTCCGATAACTTTCAATTCAGTGATATCAGTCGCAATCATTTCACCTGGGACTTTCCCTCTAGAAACAAATTTGAATCTCTTGAGTATGACTGGCTGTTTAAGCTGGAAATGTGAATTCACCAATTCCACATGCTAATGATTCAGAGTTGGACATGCTTGGGGCTGAGAGATTGCAAATCAGATTATATGTATGGGTTCCACATGCACTCAGCAGAATTGCCTGGTGCTTCACCCCCTCTTCTATTTTGTTGATTTGGAAGTAATATCCAAAATATTGTGTCCAGTCTGCCACAGAGGAGTCAAATGGATTTGCCCACCCAAAGAGGGGCAAATTGGTAAGTATTCTTTTCTTTTTTTTAACTTTAATATAAACTGGATACTCACAGCCTGAGGATTTTTTTTTAATCAGCATTGCCAAAGATAAAGATGCTCATTCACCAGTTAAGAGAAAACGCAAATTATGCATTTGCAAGTTAAAACTATACAGAGGCTTATAGCCTCATGGCCACAATCTGCTGCCAAGATGATTGGAGTGCAGAAGCCTGGGCTTACCAGGGGTGGTCCCTTCCCCCATCCTGCTCCCTGATTAGTTCCCCAGGTCATGTAACCCTTACTCTGCCCATCAGTCCTTAAAGGGACAATCACCACAGGTCCGTGCCCACACTCCACCCCTAAAATTCTCACCAGTGCTTTCAACTCACTCACATCAGATGGGAAACTTGAACACAAAATTAAAATCTAACATTCTCCAGTCTGAAGACTCAAATCACATATTGATGGATGGCTCCATATGCCATTGTGCAGAGTTACAGATACTTGTATGTATAATAAATTGTGAGAAACTAAATACAGTTAGCAGGACATGGATTGCCCTGAAAACTTATTGTAAGCATGTGCAGTACTACTTAATCCAGTAGATGGCAATAATGGGTGTTTTCAATGTTCAGAGGTGTCACACCATGACCAGCTGCTATTTTATACTTTGAGTAGTTCATCTTTTGAAGATACCAACTGCCCAATGGGTTCCCACAAACCCATTTTTTCCCAGTCTAAAATCTTTAACGTCTGAAGCAACAATATAAAACATATTTAAAAATTCAAAAAATCTCTGCACAATTTATATAATGTTTTTCCAGTGAATTGTTTTTGTGTCTTTTAATACTTTGATTAAAGTTTTTATGCATAGGCCTCAGCCTTTCCCAGATACATGGCCATCTTGTTGATAATATGTGCTGTAAATTGTGACTTTGTGCACTGTATTTCCCAGGATACACCAGTTTATCTTTATTTATTAGTGTCACAAGTAGGCTTACATTAACACTGTGAAAATCCCCTAATCGCCAAGCTCCGATGCCTGTTCGGGTACACTGAGAGAGAATTTAGCATTGCCAATGCATGTAACCAGCATGACATTTGGACTGTGGAAGGAAACCAGAGTGCCCGAAGGAAACCCATGCAGACATGGGGAGAATGTGCAGACTCCGCACAGACAAGCCAGGAATCAAACCCAGGCCCCTGGCACTGTGAGGCAGCAGTGCTAACCGCTGTGCCACCGTGATGCAGTTGTGCTCAATCAGTTCTGCTGGTGGCATATTTTCCTTTAGGTTCTAGCAGTTTTAGCTGAGTAGGCCATCTTTAAGAAATTTTGAAAAACAATATAATTTTGTGTATATGAGGAATTTTGGTCATGGGTCAAATTGGGTCCCTGGAATTGTTGTCTCAAACATTGAAACTTTTGTCTTATCAAGTGGACCTAGAGGGAAGGATTGTCTGAAGACACAGAACCATTTGAGAAAAAGAAAGATGCCCTAGCAGCTAGTATAACCTTCAGGAAGTATATTGCAATCAGGAAATGTTGCTAACTGTTTTAGCTCTGAAGTAGCTGGTCATCTTGTGGCTGGCACAACAGACATCTCCTTGGAAACAGATAGAACTGCCTGTGCCTGAAGAGGTAGTCATAGAGGTTTACAGCGTGGAAACATGGCCCAACTTGTCTATGCTGCCCTTTTTTAAATCCCTAAGCTAATCCCAATTGCCGGCATTTGGCCCATATCCCTCTACACCCATCTTACCCATGTGACTGTCTAAATGCTTTTTAAAAGACAAAACTGTACCTGCCTCAACTTCTACCTCTGGCAGCTTTTTCCATATACTCACCACACTGTGTGAAAAACTGCCCCTCTGGATACTTTTGTATCTCTCCGCTCAAACCTATGTCCTTTAATTTAGGCTCCCCTATCTTTGGGAAAAGATATTGACTATCTAGCTGATCTGTGCCCTTCATTATTTTATAGGCCTCTATAAGATCACCCTTCAGCCTTCTACACTCCAGAGGAAAAAGTCTCAGTCTATCCAGCCTCTTCTTATATCTCAAACCATCAAGCCCGTGTAGCATCCTAGTAAATCTTTACTGCCCTCTTTCTAGTTTAATAATATCCTTTCTATAATAGGGTGACCAGAACTGTACGCAGTATTCCATTGTGATACCTACCATTGTGGTTTCAGCTGACAGCAATCCTGTGGAAGCACCCCAGACAGAGGATTTGGAACACCCTGAAAGACCTAATTTAAAATTGACTAAACTCATGTACTAATCGTTTAATTGTTGTGGGCTGTGTAAATTGAATATGGACATTTATATGAAAGGACTTGTGGGGGGTGGGGGGGATGTGGTGATTGTTTCTTAAAGGATCACTCTGCAGAGTAAGGGTCACATGACCTAGCGAACCTATTGGGGAGCTATGTTGGAGATAACCCCAAATAAGCATGAGTTTGTGTACTTGGAGTCATGTGTAGTGCTGATTGCAGCCACGAGACTGCAAATCTCTGCATGGTTTTAAGCTGTATGTAAATGAGTGGTGAACAAGCAACCTTACAGATGGATTTTACAGAAACTGAATATTTAAGGGTGGTTTGCCAATTGCCTATCAAAATGGGAGTGCTGTGACTAGAAATCTGAAGGAAGAATGGGTCAGAAGAGATTAAAGACTGAAATGCCTTTGGCTCCTTTTGGATCACCAGGCCACACATAATATTTCCCACCTGTTAACTACCCCCCACTCCCCACACTCCCCAATATACCATAGTTCCTTTCAGATCTTCAAAATAACTCCACAATTTCCACCCTCTGCCTCACTCCAAAGCTTTCCACATTAACAATCATTAATAATCATTTGAGCAGCATGGTGGCACAGTGGTTAGCACGGCTACCTCACAGCGCCATGGGCCTGGGTTCGATTCCAGCCTTGGGTCACCGTCTCTGTGGAATTTGCATGTTTTCTCCATTTCTGCATGGGATTCTTTTGGGTGCTCTGGTTTCCTCCTACACTCCAAAGATGTGAGAGTTACATTGATTTGCCATGCTAAATTGCCCCTTAGTGTCAGGGGCATTAGCAAGTTAAAACATGGGGTTATAGGCATAAGGCCTGGCTGGGATTGTTATCGATGCAAGCTTGATGGAGCGAATGGCCTCTTTTTGCACTGCAGGGATTCTTTGATTCTATGAATAAAATGAATTTCCAGTAATAAAATGCTCAAAAAGATCATTTATGGTTTCCAATTATTATACAGCAAAACACCTTTGCACCTTAGAGATATACAGTGCCTTTCTCAGAAAAGTCTTCTTTTAACCAAGTATTGAGCCAAAATGGATAAATAGATCGAAATGGATAGCAGCCAAATAAGATAATCCCAATAATTGAGAATCCCAACTGGATTTAAATTACTTAGATAATCAAAATGAAATATCAGTCACATTTTCCACTGAAAATAAATCCACTCTTTACAAACGATCTTAGTCTTGCATTCTAAGATCAGCACACCTAACCACAGGTAACTGTCCATCATTGGTTTTGTCAATCTGAGATCAAAATGGAAAACTATTTTGAATTTGAAATGTGTCTGAAATGAAATTGAGAATTCTCCAATTTGTTCTGAAGCCTCTTGGAAAAAGCAAAGAAACTCTCAAATTCTCTGTGTTCATATATACACTATTTCACTTCACATCAAAGGAAACTATTGATGGACTCTGGACATTCATCAGACGTCACTTGCTCAGCTGTTGTTCCAAACCACTGGTTCAACTGGGAGGAGGTTTTTAGTCAAGGAATTACATTGGCCAACTTGAGTCAGGAGTATGGTGGGGAAGTTGGTGTTAGGACGATCTGAAAGATCTCGGCAGGAGGGAGCAGTGGGTAAGTATGTTCAGTCATCAGGAAATGTTGCCAATGGCATAATGGCAAGAAGGCTGGAAACAAATTTAAATATTTGAATAACATGTTCGTGGTCATTTTACCAGGCCATCATTTGTTGATGGCAGATCAACTACTTCACATTTTATTTAGTTATTTATTTATCTACCAGTATCACAAATAGACTTGCATTAACACTGCAATGAAGTTACTGTGAAAATCCCCTAGTCGCCGCACTCTGGCGCCTTTTCGGATACACTGAGGGAGAATTTAGCATGGCCAATGCGCCTAACCAACATGTCTTTCAGACTGAGAGAAGAAACCGAGCACCCTGAGAAAACCCATGCTGACAGTGGGGAGAACGTGCAGACTCCTCACAGACAGTGACCTAAGCGGGGAATCGAACCCAGATCCCTGGCGTTGTGAGGCAGCAGTGCTAACCATTATGCAGATAGCCAAATTTTTTTTATTCAAAGAGGGAGCTGTGGGCAGGGAATGCAGCCCCTATGATATTAATGATTACCTAGAGGGGTTTTCCCTTTATCAAAAAAATGTTTAGGTTCTTTTAGCTATCTTCAGCCTACCTTCTGTAGGCTGCAGGGCCTTTGCCTTCCTCACTCATTCCCGATGGCATGTCTGAGGTTCCTGAACTGCCAGTCAATCTGATTGGCCCACAGTTCTTTGAGGTAGGACTTCCTCTTGAGTCAGCTGCTGGGTAGTTGACATTTGCAGGGCTGCATTCCCTGACGATGGGCAGAATTCTGTAAGCCAGCCCACAGAGTGTTTGGTGAATATAACAGAAGCCAAAAAGTCAAAAACCCACCACTATTACACTACATTTCAATTCTCCCAATGATGGGTTGATGATGGGCTGGTCTTCCTGCTTGAAGGTGGTGTGATTGACATTTGCATTCATTTCCATCTCACAAATGCCTATCAAAATAGCTGCCTGCTGGAATACCGTCAGGCCTTCCAATCTGGCATCAAGTCAGGTTAAAATTGCAGTGGTCTGAAACCCTATTGGTAAAGAATGGTGTGCACAAGGTGGTCTTCAGTTTGCCAGAGACAAGGTGAGTGCATCAAAGCCTTTCTACTATTGTGCTGTGCTACTCCTGATGTGTCTTCACTACTCTGCTGGGACAGACCAGTTCCTGCTCTCCATCTCCTTGCTGAGCTGGTCTTCATGGACCAATAAGAAGTCTTACTGTGTTTACCCCAGTCCAACGCCAGCATCTCCACATCATGACTTCATGGACCACACTGTGCTGCTGGACCCATGGACCCTTCAATGTCACCATCTTAGTTTAGTACTGTGCCCGGGGTTGGGAAGTACAGAGCTGCCCACACTGGTACCACACATGAATGTCTATCTGGACGGCACTGTGCTATGAGACTTATGCAGCTGCTGCAATGAAGGTCTGAAATTTGACTGGGAGCCAGAGCATGGGGTGGTGGGTTGGGGGTTGGTGGCACCCTGTTGATGACAAGGGGGAAGCAGTATGGATGGATAATTGTACTCAGACAGTGGGGCAGCAGGGCGAGGGCTCATGATAGCAGGTAGAGAAATAAGCAAGGAGTTTGGATGAAGAAGATGAACAATGGAAGGCAGAAGGAAGGTTGAGGAAAGTGAAACTGGACCCCAACAATGGGTTCAAAAGGATACCATGTCATTTACTGGAAGGAGATGCACGAAACTCCAGAAGTGGTGGGTAAAGGTTCAAGTGGGGCAGGAGCGCCTTGCAGGTGATGGGCTCAAGGGCAGGGTGGGTGGGGGAGCATGGTTGAATCAAGGAACAAACTTCTTCTTGAGGCTGCTAGTCTTTGCTCTCTGGGATGCTGATACCCTGCACTGTCTGGTAAAGATCAATGGGCTGGAGAGGGTGATATGTGTGTATTGAACAGGTATTTAAATATGGCTCCGGGATTTTCAAACCAATCAGCTGAGGGAACGCTGATGAATCAGCTGCCCGGTCCACCAGGAAACTTGCATAATTACTGAAGTTGCAAGCACAGAAGCTGGTGCGGGATCCCACCCTTCTGATCAATGGGACATCGGGGACTGCCAGATCCATCCGCCACCACACTTAGGCTGGAATTTTCCAACCTGCTCCGCAGCTGGGATACTCCAGTGTCACTGTCGTGGACGGGGATTTGGCTCAGTGCCAAATTCTCCATTCTCACTGCCATTGGCAGCGGGACATGTATGATTTCTGGCCTTTGTATCAAAATGGGAGAAGTCTGCCCCATGTTTTTGGTGGGGTTTCAAAAAATGTGTTCAGAGAGATGAGGTAAAAACTTTATGGAAAGCATTAAAAGATAAAATCTAATTCAATTAATACATTTAATCATGTTTTCATATATATATGTATTGTTTAACATCTTATTTTGGATATTAATGTTTTTAGTTTTTAAGAAGAAAATAAGGTTTATTTGTTTCAGTGATTTAACTGGTTCCCCCACTATGCGCAGGGATCTATTGACAGGATTTTACTGGTGATAAGATTCAACATTAAAGGCGTGAATCAAAAATCTTGATACAGGACGTAACATTGATGAGATCAGGAAGCATCTACTACATGGAAGACATTTCCCTCTAGTGCAGAATGACATTTATTCAATGTGAGGTGATGAGGATCCTGCCAGGAGGAGGGATAAGTTCACAAATATCTCTCTGTAACTTCTCTGCCGCAAATGAGAGCTGAGCGGCACATACAGTCATCCAGCTGAGGTTGTGATGCTAAGCTGATGAATGTCGTACACAAAATCGAGCACATAGCACAAAGGAATTTGTTATGTTCCAGAATACGATGAACTCTCAATCAATACTTTGGCTGGGATTTTGGGCCCACGGCGATGGTCTTTATGTACATGCAGAGGCGCTGCTTGATGTTGGGATTCTCAACCCGGCCATCTTTTCCTGGTCCTGCCGTGACAGCATGATAGCCCCTGGCCACGCTTCTATTTTTATTTTAGGCTAAGTGCTGGATTACCTGTCGAGAAATGGTGGCTGTGTAGTTGGTGAGCTGCATGCTGGTTTTCTCACCTGAGCCACTTGCTGTAAAAATGATAAAATTCCACCCTCTATATTTTCAAAATTCACACAAAAGCCACAAAACGGTAGCCATCCAAAGATCACTTACCTTCTCTTGTGGATTGACACAGCATTGTAGGATTGTCACTCAACTAGGGTTTGAATCGTACCATGCAGATGATGCAATTTGAATTTAATAAAAATCTGGAATCAAATATCTAATAATGACTATGAAACCATTACCAATTGCTGTAAAAATCCATTTGGTTCACTAATGGCCTGCTGCCTTAACTGGTTTGGCCTACATGTGGCTACAGATCCACAGAAATGTGGTTGACTCTTAACTGCCACTTGCCATGGCCTATCAATTCAAGAGCAATTAGAGATGGGCAATAAATGATGGACCAGCCAGCAATGTCCACATCTCAGGAATGAATTTTTTAAAATCAGCTTTACAGAGAGAGCGGAAGAGAGGCCGTCAGAAAGATACTGAACCAGCTGTAGTCAACTCCACAGCTAAGGCAATAAACAGCAATCCTTGAAAAGGAGAGACAGACTCTCCCCAGCCTGTTACAACTTCAAGTTCATCTGAGAACCATTCTTCTAGAAATTCAACTGCAAGAAGCCTCAGAACTTACTGAGAATCTTCAACTTATTGAGAATCTTCTACAGCTAAAAGCATTAACTCATCTAAGAAACTACAGGACTGCCAAAAAATAGATACTGAAATAATTGAGCCTATATCTAGTCTTTGTGTGATTAACATTGGGCGGGTTCTCCCCAAGACCAGAAAATCCCACCTGAAATCAACGGACCTTTGCATGGCTCTATCCCACCCACTACAATTCCCGTGCCAAGTGGGATGGAACATTCTGCCCATTGTGTATGAGTCAAGTAAGTGAGACGTTGCACTTTTTGAATATCCAATGCAAATAACCTTCTTCATTTGTAAAACTCACAAAAAAAACTAGCCGCTAGGATTATTTAAATTAGAACAATCATTCTAAAGGTGAGAAAATACTCACACCTCGCATACAAAACACATTGATCATGGACAATGAGAAAATATACTGGTCTTTTGGGTGACTTTGGCACTGTAATCTTCCAGCACGCCATCCATTTTTCTGACATCTTTGCACCAGTTGGCAGTGTGGGGGGAGGGGGCTGGTGGTGGTGGTGGGGGAGCCAAAGTACATCAGGGAAGTGGCTTCAGAGTGCACAGATTGCCCTGAACTACTAGTGCACTAGGACTCCCACAGACATCAGACATTCTCCCCCTACCCCACCATTTTGTTTCCTGCCCCCACCCAACAATCTGCCTTGCTAATCCCAACAGCAGCACTGGTTACCAGCACCAGGACATCGGGACCCTCCCGATCAGTCCCTGACAGAGAAACCCTGACATGCCCCCCTCCCCATCATAATCCCCTCCAAGGTCCAGCCCAGCAACATGCATCTTATGCACCCCTTTTGCACAGCCCCAGCACACTTAGGTTGTCCAAGGATGCCAATGGTTAGGGTGCCAACTGGAGACTGCTGGTGTGACATCTGGGTGCTGCCAGAATGCAGGTGGGCACTGCCAGGCTGGCACTGCCCAATGGGCCCTGCCCACCATGGGCTTCAATGGTCTCTGATTCCCTCTGGCATAGCTATGGCATCTGGTCTCCTGGCGCAGCAAACTAGTAAGATCACGCCCATAAATTCTGTCAGTGACAGTTATGAAGAAAAGAACAAGCATGCATCAGCAGCTCGAGGCAGAAGAGTAGAAAGAGGTCAGAGCTGGAGTTTTGCATGTCCTCTGAAAGCAATAACCAGCTAACATGTTCCTCAGGAATTTGATCAGTCAGTTACTGCTGTTAAGTGTTAACACCTGATCGCTTATGGCATATCAAGTGACCTCTCAGCAGACTTTCCAAAGACCCCGGGGACATTTTTCCAAGTAAACTCTATTTTAGATGCATAAGCAACAAAGAAAAATGGACACTATATTAATCATCTTTGAATAAGCAATCACCAGTTTAAAAACAATAGAAGGGGAGTATAGAAGTAATTTAATCCATTTAATAGCACATGTGCTTTGTGATTGTATTACTTACATAGTTGTGGCTTTATCCAGCATATGTAGCTATAAATTACTATCATGTATACAAAATGTTCTTTATTTTGCAGACTAGCGAAACAGTTTTGATAATGTATCAATGTTGCAGGAGAGGAATTAGCACAGTAAGAAACTTTGGATTCTGTTGTGGGCAGCATGGTGGCACACTGCTTAGCACTGCTGCCTCACAGCGCCTTGGACTCAGGTTCAGTTTGGGCCTCGGGTCAATGACTGTATGGAGTTTGCACTTTCTCCCTGTGACTGCTTGGGTTTCCTCCAGGTGTTCAGATTTCCTCCCACAGTCCAAAGATGTGCTGGTTAGGTTAATTGGCCATGCTAAATTGACCCTAGTATCAGGGGGATTAACAGGGTAGATGTGTGGGTTCCAGGAGTGGGATTGTGGTTGGTGCAGACTCAATGGGCTGAATGGCCTCTGCCTGCACTGTAGGGATTCTATTCAATTATTTGCTAAGCAATTCTACCTTGTATCAAAAATATCTTGCTGTGAGTGTTTACCTTCTGCACTTCATTTTTTTTTGTTCTATAATTTTTCTCCTCCTGCCCTGAAAATGCTGGGATACCATTCCAAGATGACCACCAGCTCACCTCTACATCAACTAACTGGCCATTTTCCCACACAAGGCTGGATACTGGCCATCAGCAACTTACTTAACCATCCCAATGCTCAGCTGATGTTTGCTCATGCACAACATTTGGAGAGGGGAGAGAGGAGGTGGTCAAAAGATAAAAAAGGTTTGGTTCACAATTGTCATATCAGCACAGTAAACACGGCTGAGTAACTCAGCACAGAACTGGGATTGAACCTAGAAACTCCTCTGTCAGTTTGGGTACTACACCAGGTGCAGGAAGTATCATCTTTGGTTTGTGGCCAAGATAGCAGATTTCAGACAATGACAAGTGAGGCGTTAAGTAATCTCAGCATCCCAGTGCTAAGGATGAGAAACATTAATCAAGATTTCCCTTCAGAACACAGAATCTAGTGGACTCTGCTGAAGGCATCAGTGTGGGCACCGGACAGGGCGAGATCATGCTCTGGTGTGAGACTGGAATATTCTGCTGACACTCACTGTTTAGGCTTCCCCATAGGTGGGGAACCGAAGGGAAAAAGTAACATGTGCAATCATTCAAACTGAATAATGCTACTTCCTCTACTTTCTGGCAACGTCTCAAGTTGTCACTCCAAAAAGATCTTCAACTGAAGAGAAAAGATTTGGAGGACTACAATGAACAGAAAAGTTTAAAGTTTTATTAGTGTCACAAGTAGGCTTATATTAACACTGCAATGAAGTAACTGTGAAAATCCCCTAGCTGTCACACTCCAGTGCCTGTTCAGGTTACACTGAAGGAGAATTTTAGCATGGCCAACGCACTTAACCAGCACGTCTTTCAGACTGCAGGAGGAAACCAAAGTACCCAGAGGAAACCCATGCAGACATGGAGAGAATGTGTAGACTCACACAGATGGAATAGTTGAGTTGCTGGGAGTTGGCATGGACCTGACAGGCTGAATGGCTTCCTTGTGCATTGCGATAAATCTGCGGACCACATTTACACTCAGGGACAGGAGGCATGAGCCAGGACTGTTCTCAGGCTCCAAACCTGACAGTTATTGACCTGGAATTTTGATCAGAGTGTCCCTTAATTGGCATGGCAACAAGTTTCTCCATCCAATTAAGGATGGCAGCAGAAACTAGAGGGCATCTAAGGTCTCCCAGCAGAGGTGGGGGTTGGAGGGGGTGGAGGAACACCTGGCTGCAGTACAAGGTAAGTAACTGGGAGGTTACCTCAGCAAGAAGGTGCTCTCTCAGCCACTTATTTTAAAGCTGTATTTAAAAAGTACAAAAAGAATCCAGGCCACCACAATTGGGGGATGGTACGGAGAATCCTTTTGGCTGCATTCCTACCCAGGCAGACAATGAGGGATCCCCCATTCCATTGACAGCAATGGAACCAGAAGCTGCCAGCCAATGGCAGGCCATCTCCTGCCATGAGAAACATGCCATGGGGAGGCCAGAGAATTCTGCCCGTGATCTTATGGATAAAGGATGGATGTTGTTTTCTAGTTACTATGGCAACAAGGTAGCACAATGGTTAGTACTGCTACCTCACAGTGCCAATGATCCAGGTTCAATTCAGGCCTCGGATGACTGTCTGTATGGACTTTTGCACATTCTCCCCATATGTTTGCTCCAGATGCTCCAGTTCCTCCCACAGTCCAAAGATGTGCAGGTTAGGTGGACTGTCCATGCTAAGTTCTCCCTCAGTGTCAGGGGAACTAGCAGGCTAAATATATGGGGTTACAGGAATAGGGCCTGGGTGGGATTGTTATCGGTGTAGTCTCGATGAGCTGAGTGGTCTCCGTCTGCACTGTAGGGATTCTACAATTCCATGATACAGCAATGCAATTCAATATTAATTGACTAATTTGCCCTTAATTGCGATGGTTAAAAAGGATAAGTGACTGACAGTAATTAAGTACCCAGTCTGTTAATCAGTGTGTGACATTTTCAAAATATTGTTACATAAACTAATATACTGAACATAAAATTTAAATAATGTCAGGTTACGATCAGCAGAGAAAAGCAGTATAACATAAATTTTTTTTGGAATAACTTGCTTATCATGACACAAAAAGTACTTTAAAGGGCTCCTAATAATTGCAAAGCTGCAATTGATTTCAATTAAATGCCTCTACCATGATGTGATTTCAATCTTAGTTGTTAATCAGTGTAGAAGCTTATCAATCATTATGCACCTTTAAGTAGTTTATGCCGCTGGTTGATTTTAGTGAGGCAAGCCAAGCAGTTCCTGTGGAAGGTGCTCAGTCATTTCAATGCATTCCTCAGTTACAAAATAAGCACATTTTAGAAACTATCCTCACAAATATTTGTGCCACTAAATTGACTTTTGTTTATTACCATAACACAATTTTCTGAACAAAAGTCTGGAGAGAAAACATGATTCTTTGTGAGTTTGCAATGCAAGTTGACCTGGCAATAAAATACACAGATTTCACTTGAATAATTCCATCTGCCGAACACAACTGATTGTCCAGAAGATTTCCATAATTTAGAACCGATGTTGTCCAATAAAGCTTTCTATTCTAATGACGCAAACTAAATTAGTTTTTTTTGCAAGAATGATGTGGCATTCACTGACAAAAGAAAGCTAAAATTCACCCAAAAGACAAATGTACAGTGATATCAAGAAACTCAACTTGATTCATTCTGAATCCCCTCCAAATTATTTTAAAATCTGTCGCAGCAACAAATGGTTGAATCATATCAACCAATTTACAGTATTATTTGTCTGTGTGTGTTTAATGCATTCACTGAACTCCACTCTCGCTTTCAGTGTATCAAAGTTGTTTTGGAATGAGCAGCGAACATAACAAATCATTGCCAAGAGGAATATTGAAGACATACCTGTGGTGTACTTCCTTGTGGTTTCTCAATCTTGTTCCAACTGCAATAGGAGAAGTTCTAGCAATTCTAATAGGCCTCCTTAAGGATGTCCTTTTATTGTTTTTCTTCAGTTGCAATCAAGAACGATTTAACAACATCCATACAAATGCCTCACAGTTCATAATTTTGAAGGGGAGGAGAGGAAAGAGTGCTAAAAACGAGGATATTTTGTGTGTAGCTCTCCTGACAGAATTCCCACACACAGATGTTACTGATTCTATGGGATAGAAATTCCCAAGTCCCCAAATGGATTCCAAGCGAATTGGTTGCTATTAGATACGCATTCTGGGCTACAAGAAGTTAGTGCAGTAATGAATCTGTGGCCTGGACTACAGGGTTCCATGGTCATTAAATAATGACATGCCCATTCCCTCCTGGGCCATTAACCACAAAGGTACAGGGTTAAATAAACAGCAGCCAGAAACAGTGACCTCCAGGCAAACAAGGCAATGGATTAGTCTGTGTCTTTTTAAAAAATTTCCAGCTGTTCTGCTCCACTATAAGTGTAATTATATACACAGTGATGAATAAACCAGGCAATATAACACTCCAATGACTTACACTTGGATCTTTACTGAACACAGCAGTATATATTTGTTTATAATAAATTTTTATAACTGGCACATATTGTGCACACTGACTGTAAAAGAGGAAGGAAAAAACTTAGAGAAAGATTTGAGAGGGAAATAGGATTTACAAATATCACAGTTTATTCGTGGGTTTAATTAAAATGACCCTTGTCCATTCCGTTCTGAATACAGCAGTGATATTTATCTATTTTGTAAGATTAATCACAAACATATCCAAATAATGTTTTTTTCCCCACAAAATCACAAAATACATGAAGATGAGAAAATTAATTGGGTACATCCTGAAAGAAGCTGCAGACCTGCTCTAAGAACACTCAGTTACAAATTAAATGAATTCTATGATTTGGTCTCCACCACATTCCCTGCAGTCTGTTTCATAATTTGATCATTCTTTGTGTTAAAATGGAACATTTTGAGATGTCCTAAGCAGTAGCTTTAAGAATCTGTGGGCTAGATTTTATAGGCTCCCCACTGGGTGCAACTCTGGCAGGGATGGAGGGATGGGGTGGCTAGTCGACTATCTCCCTGCCCACCCCTGATCCAGTCCTCATAATACAGGTTGAAGGTGGAGGGGATGGTGGGGGGAGGGAGAGAGTGATGGTGATGTTCCATAAGGCACTCTTAAGCCAGGCTGCCCTTAGTCTGATTTAGGCCCTCAAATCTCCCCCACTGCCATAAAACACTGGATACTTTGGGCAGTGAAAGGAAGATGAGAATGGGAAGGCCTTTTTCCATCCAAGTTGCTGAAAGTTCATGAAGGAAAGAGAGTACATCCGTTGGGGGTATGGGGGTGCAGTGCTCAGCATGCATCAGGGTACCCCTCAGATCATAGTCCAAAAGCCACCCCTTACCCTTTGCCTAGAGTGCCTGATTCCTCCCTGTCTTGGAATCCATACAGTGCAGAAAGAGGCCTTTTGGTGCATCGAACCTGCACCAACAACCAGTCCCATCCAGGTCCTATCCTATTAACCCCAGCTATTTACCCTACTAATCTCCATGACGCTAAGGGGCAATTTAGCTGGGCCAATCCACCTAACCTGCACAGCTTTGGACATCTTTCTCCAAAGAGGCTTGATGTCTCCGGCATCTAATTGTTCCCTTTGTTCTGGGGCCTCGTTGCAATCCCAGCAGTGTTCAGTAATCTCTTTTGGGAATGGCCAACAGCTCTCAAGAATGGAATTTCCTTCCACGGAGGGCTGGAAGTCCCACTCTCTGCTTGTTAAGCATATTAACCCACAGCATATTATGTTGTAAGGATTTGTTCTGTCTTTCACAAAGAGGTATGGAGGCTGGCGTTGATGAACACTAAGTGTTTATTCAAAACTCATTACTATAACCAGGGTAAAATCCATGTTGGCTTCTACTAGAATCTAGTTTATTCCGTCTGCTAGTTTGTGACTCTCTACATCATAGCTCATGGCAGTGTTCTTCAGTTCCACATTAACACTTGCTATGTTGAACATCCATGTAGCACATCACTGCACTCCTCCCCCCCGCCACCAAAGTCTTTACACAGACATATTTACAATACAATCTTCTCCCCTCACACCCCTCAAGTCTCTGACTGTATGAATTCAGATGGTTTGCAGGCTTGCCCATTCTTCCAGGTACAGGTCACATTTGGCAGTGCAGTATGCTCAGTTGCTTTGGGCAGGTTTTCTTGGTTCAGAGTTGGAATCGTTATACTCTATGTTTCAGGCATCTGGTTATCTCCATCTCATTTGCTTTTTTCACTCCTCAGAGTTGAATTTCTCCTTTACCGGCAAGCTATCTGCCTTTTCTGGACTCCCACGCATTTGTATCATTAACTTCCAGAGGGAACGTGCACTCCGTCCGCTCATAGAGTGGACTTGGGTTTTCTAACTAAATAAATAAATAGTATAGTGATGATCGAGCTCCATCTGACCTTTTGCCTGACATTTGTAAAAAGATTGCTGGTCACACTAATCCTCGCCAGAGGTAATTCTGTACCAACAGCTTTCAAGCACGCTACAAATCATTTCATCCATCAGCAGAACTCAGCAGCAGCAAATCACTCCAGTAATCCTTTCTCAGAGCTCAGTCTAGGCAAGGAGTTTAATGAGTGAGTGGAGTGAAGGATACAAGCTGCAGAAATGATCAAATCAGCCACAACATGGAGTAAGGATTTCAGCAATAATGTGGAGAAGCAGCTGTGTGCAGGAATTTCAAACATAAATAACATTCAAAAATGAGTTTGCGCCAAATAAATGCACACATTTCTTAAAAGTCTGAATTGCACTTCCCATATTGGAAAATGATGGATGGGGGCAATGAGTTTTGCTACATACTTTGGACATATGTTTCTGGGAAATTCAATACTTGCATTGTTGATATTTCCAGTCAAGTGAAGAACGCTGACATTACTGTTGTTGCTATTAAATTCCTTCACTTCTAGCAAATTCTTTTCACTTAGCAGCACGGTGGCACAGTGGTCAGCACTGCTGCCTCACAGCGCCAGGGTTCGATTCCCAGTTTCGGTCATTGTCAGTGTGGAGTTAGCATGTTGTCTGTGTGGTCTTGCTCTGGGTGCTCCAGTTTCCTTCCACAATGCAAAAAAACATACTAATTAGAAGCATTGGCCGTGCTGAATTCTCCCTCAGTGTACCCAAACAGGCTCTGGTGTGTGGTGACTAGGGGATCTTCCCAGTTAACTTCATTGCAGTTTTAATGTAAGCCTACTTGTGACACTAATAAATAAACTTGAAGTGGAAAAATAGACGATGAGGAATCTGAAGGACAAATCCCTCTCCACCTCTCTTAAAGAATCTGTGAAGCCAGTTACCATAGGCACTGATGTTTATCAGGCACCTTGGCAAGGTGCCTATTTTTCATATGTGATTGTGGGCATCAAGGGTTGCCACTCTGTTCAATTATGGTGGGGAGGGGGGGGAGGGTTTCAGCACAGGGGCACATGTTCTCTTCATCCCATATGAAAACGTTTAGCGTAGAGGTAACGGAATAACGATATTCAGTTACAGAATCCTCACTGATTGGTTCCACTTTTATCTGTTGATATCAGTTGTTGCATTCTTGTGATCGTCTCATTTAGCACTCACCAGGGATTGGACTGAGATTTGTCGATATAATTCACTCGCACGCTCACAGTGAATGTAACCACTGAGCCTGTGGGAGAACTCCTACAATATGTGTTTTAATTTTCTCACAGAGGGAAAGCCATGCCTTGACATATAAACTCATTCAGAACAAAAGTAGAACTAACAAAAATACTCAGTGGGATTTTCCCATCTGGACTCTAAGTGCGGTAGCAGACGTAGACTATCTGTCGGCTGCAATGGCGGGTTTTACCATCCACTATCTGTCTTATTAGTTATGTGCACACAGGCAAAATGTCGAATCGCAGGTGGGCAGCCTCTGATTCAGCCCACCCTACCGTAAGCTCATCATGACCGACACTCTGGGTTCCATATTTAAAGAGCAACCATGCACAGAAGTCTCACTGCATTTAGGCCTGTACTTTAGTAAGACCTGCTGCACCTAAGATATAACCCCAAAAGACAAGAGGACAGCAGCTCCTCCAGGTTAAGAGATGCCTCCCTGGGTCACCCACTGGATTCCATGGAGGGTTGCCACAATGTCTTCTACCCAAACTCTAGCTGGAAGAGGTCCATCAACATCACCATTCTTGCTTGGCAGGCAGTGACAGAGGCATTGAGTGCCAATGCTGCACAGAAGAGGTCAGCCATCCAGTGCAGAAAAAGGATGAATGATCTCATATGTTCTCCCTGGGTAAGTCAACCAGGCCATCACTCTCAACTCCCACACTCACTGTGTTGAAATGTTAAAAATCTTTGATTCTTTAGACCAGTTTGTTTACTCCAATGTTTTACCCCGGTGCCCTTACTTGCAAGGTGGACAAATGACAAACACAAGTAAAGGTTCAACAAGTTTATTAACAATAACACTACTAACACTTAAATTACCCACATAAAACAAGAGGATACCCCAAAATCAGATATACTATCCACAAAGATGGTTTGGTTAAAACTGCAGGCTTGATTCTCTGAGTCCCTCTGGTCCAGTGTCACGACGGTGAGTCTCGATGGCAGCTTCTTCCTTCCTTCTTCTCTGGTCAGCCTTCCGAATGGTCAAGGGTCGCCTCCTTCATCGAGTCTTCTCCAGTCTTCCCTGGTGGTGTCTGCAAGTGTGTACCTTTATCCCCTGCCTGCTTGCCTTTCCAGAAACTTCTCTGGCTTCCGGCCAATGAGGTCCCAGGAGGGGGTTCCAATACCCAGTGGGTTTCTTGATGTCTGCCTGACAGGACACCAGGGTCCGCCCCCAGGTGTCCATCTCCATGCTGCTGCTTACACGTAACCTGTTATCAGATTAAGCCAACTGCAGAAACTCTTGGTGACAGAAAGTCTGGCCCGACCTGGGCTTCTAACAATAGGCTGGTGCATTTCAATGGGGTGCAATGATGTCCTGCTAAGTATCAGTAGGGTGCAACGACCTTTGGTAGGAGGTTGATGAGTCAGGCCCAGACAGGTTTGTGTATTGTACAACTAGCCTGCCTGATTTTTGACCGTGTTTGATTTTTAATATGCCCAATTCTTTAATTTAGGATATCCAATTTTATCAGCCATAAAACTAGGCCCTGTTCATGTTACAACTGTAATAAATATCAATTAGCTCTTCACAGGATGACACACCACAGAGATCTCACACACTTTCAGCTCAAGGTACATTGCCATTCACTATGGTAAATACTTAGAGCCATTTAATATTAAACCTTACTTGGTAGACATTGATCTGAACCCAACCACGATTGCGCTTTTGATTAATCAATCAATAATAATCTGTAGTGATGTGTTTTTCCATACCTTGCTTTTTGTCATACTGACCACGCAGAGAAGTTTTCTGACCCCGTTTTTGGATGGAGTGGTGGAAATCAGCAGCATACCAATTGTCCTTGCCCCCTGCCTGATACTGGCCAAGCACTGTCCAGACATTGCCTCGGCAGAAAGTGATGCTGGGGCAGTGTCTGGTCTGAGGGGGTTCCATGGGGAGTGGATGTTGGGGGTGGGCTGCTGTTAAGGGGGGAGGAGTGTTGAGTGGGATGGGGGAGTGGTGTGCAGGGGTATTTGGGGATGGCGATGGCTGAGGATGAGAGGAGGGCGGGGGGCTTCTATTTTTAAATTTTTTGGACCAGGGCAGCCTTTTAAAATTGTGTCCTGATCTTTTAGGTCCTAAGTTGCTGGCGGGGCAGGCTCAATCAGACCTTAAGCTTCTCCTGCCTTTTACTTGTCTGCATAGTACCCACAAAGCTGTCAACACAATGCAAGGAAGCAATATTGTGCCAGACATTGTGTGTAATGACCTCACATTAAAAAGTCGCCAAGGTCACTGATGAGAACCCTAAATGTTGGTGCATTGCTGCCAATCCAGCCTTTGAACATGCTCATATGTCAGCTTGATGGGAAGGCAATGTTGAGGACAGAAATGGCCTAGGAGTCAGGATAAGACGAGGCTGAAGTGTGCTCTTGCATAGATGTTAAGAGCGGCAGTGACTTTAACAGCTACTGTCAATGGATATCTTCCCAGTCCCCGTGGCTTCAAATCCTGAAAAGTGTTACACTCTCATAATGGGGTGAGCCATTCACTTGGTGGTCATGACACTGGCTGGGATTTTGGATTGTTGGACAGGGCAGGTTCAGGATTAAATAGTTGTTGAACCCCCTGCCACCAGGTCCAGTTTCCTGGCATGAGACCAGCAGGTTTAGATTTTGTAATACATCAACAGGATCCAAAGGAACTCATCCAAAACTCTTAAGGCCAATAAAGAGCTTTGTGTCAACTTGTTCAGGTCACAGATTTGGATGAGGCGATGGTTTAGCTTTTTTCACACTGGTAGTTTCTCTGCATTAAACATGCTATATAAATATAAACTTTTGCAACAGGTAGAATTGGTTAGATCTGTACCCGAGGTGTTAATCTGTTTTTACTCTTTGAAGGAAGTTTATGAACATACTGCCTATTTCTCATACATGTGTCCTTCCTATCCTTTGCCTTCTGCTCACATTGTGCTTCCATCTCCTGGATGACTCAGTCACAGCCTCAGCCTCAGCTTCTTGCTCTGTAAACCGGGCTTACTGTCTCCGACCCACATCCACAGCTGTGAACTGGGTGGCGAATGTGATACTTGTCCAACTAAGTACCTTGTAGAATGAAGCTGTGACATTCCTACACTTCAACCTCAATGTGGGGTTGGGATTTGGAGAACATTGTACGAGGATTGAGTTCTTACACCAGAGTGGAGATCAAAGTTGGGCTTTGAATTCTGGTTAACATTCAATGCAGTATCACACTGTTTCATCTTAAGGCTGGTGGTATCCAAATAGGTCTAACTATCCTATCGTCTTGTATAATGGTAGTTCAGAGCATTGAAGGACTGTCACACCATAGTCTATTAGGCTGTTAATCAGCCTGAAAATTGTTTCTTTAACTTGATGATATTCTCCAAGGAAAATATGTGATGATATAAAAACAACAATTGTTGTAGTATAGGAAAACATGGCAGTTGATTTTCTCAAACTGCAGCAAGATTAATAATGTTGTTATTTAAACTTCTTGCTTGAGATGTGTTGATTGGGCAGATGTGATCTTGGTTTAAGAACTTACCCAAAAGTGATGGCTCCTCCAATGATGTATCTCTCCCACAGTTTTGCAGCAAAGAGTCAGCCAGGATTATGTGTTCAAATTGAAAGCGGATTACTGTGGATACTGGAATCTGAAACAAAACAGAAAGTGCTGGAAGATCTCAGCAGATCTGACAGCACCTGTGAAAAGAGAATAGAGCCAACATTTTGAGTGTCAAAGACCCTTCGTCAGAACTGTTTACTTTTTTTGTGACACACTTCACTCTAGCTATCTGTTATTTGGTGGGCCAGTGTGAAACCATGCTCTGGAGCCAACTATTTCAGCCCAGTCCTAGTCCTACCGTTGCATGCCTGACAGGAGGAAAATTCAGGCCATTGTCTGCATAACTATGCTGAAATCTGAAACAAAAAATCTCAGCAGGTCTAACAGCATCTGTTAGATCTGCTGAGAAAGAATCTGACCAAGCATCATACAGACTTAAAATCAGTATTGTCTCTCCATAGATGCTGTCAGACCTGCTGAGATTTTCCAGCATTTTGTGTTTTAATCATGTATGCAATTCTCTGGAGAGGGTAATATGGAAGTTTTATGTTCTTATATTTTTCTGTTTTTATTTCAGATTTCCAACATCCGCAGTATTTTCCTTTTATAGTAATGAAAATGGCGTCCCAGAATGTATAGTATCATAGTTTGTCTCTGTTTTAAAATTTGTATCTGATGCCCTCTTACTTGAAAGCAGAATTAGTAGATTGGTACTGCGTGGGGCATGTCTAACAGAAAATAAAATACCCTTCTTTGTCAGGAAGTTCAACATGTTAACTGACTGATAAGCAAGAGGAATAGTTAAAGATGAGAGACAGCTGCTGGTCTAATACTTCACCCACAAAATATTCAATAGGGATAAATAATCTTATATTACATATTTGTATTTTGTATTCCCAATAATATTGTACATCTTTAAATTAACACTGTTATATTCCAGGCACCAGTGTGAAACTGACACCAAGCTTCACAACAAGATAAAGTCAGCAGTGTTGTTTAATATTTCCAGTTCCTCAATACTCCATGGTCAGGCTTCTATGAATAGACAGGGAACCCCAAATATGTGAACAATTATATAATAATATTAGCAAACAGCTGGACTGAACTCCATATGTTTGGCAAAGGTACTCTCAGGCAACCAGTCTTGGACTGTGGCCTGCATTCCAAAAGAATATATATTTTAAAATCACTTCAAAGCATTTCCGTTCTTTTTGATGAAGGAGTGGGGGGTCCCTTGGCACCCCTGCCTCAGGAATTGGCTACAGATGTTCCAGTTGCCTAAGGCGGACAGGTGCTCCAGAAACAACTTCAGTGCTTTTGGCACCCAGCTTTAGGTGATGCACTCCCATTTCCATCCTGTTGCTGCCTGTCCCCACCAGACAAATGTTGTGAAAATTGGCCCCTAAAAGGTGCCCTAACCCAATCATGGGAGTCTTCTCCGGAGTCTTCAACATGTCATCGATGAAGACGAACATCTCGCCATCCCCATACCCCCGCTTCTTGCCTTCAAACAACCACACAACCTCAAACATACCATTGTCCGCAGCAAATTACCCAGCCTTTAGGAGAACAGCGATCACGACACCACACAACCCTGCCACTACAACCTCTGCAAGACATGCCAGGCCATCAACACGGATGCCATTATCTCATGTGAGAACACCATCCACCAGGTACATACTCTTGTGACTCAGTCAATGTTGTCTACCTGATATGCTGCAGGAAAAGATGTTCCGAGGAATGGTACATTGGGGACACCATACAGATGCTACAACAATGGATGAATGAACACCGCTCGACAATCATCAGGCAGGAGTATTCTCTTCCTGTTGGGGAACACTTCAACAGTCACGGTCATTCAGCTTCTGATCTTCAGGTAAGCGTGGCCTTCACAACACACGACAATGCAGAATCATTAAGCAGAAACTGATAGCTAAGTTCTGCCTCAACCGGGATCTTGGGTTCATGTCACACTATCTGTAACTCCCGCCACATGCCTGGGCTTGCAAAATCTCACTAACTGTCCTGGCTGGAGCCAATACACATCTCTGTGCTTAATCCTCTCTTCACTCACATTGATTACCTGTAAAGACTCACATTCCAACCATAATTTTGGAAACTGAGTTTGTTTTGAAGTAAGGAAAGGGTGAATGCATTTTGTACCTGAAGAAGGGAAAGGGTTAATGGATTTTGTACCTAGAATATGTCACAAACATAACCCTTCATCATGACTGATCTCCTTTAGCTTATACTGTTCTTGGCATTAATATAAGTTGTTTGTTCATGTCTTACATGCTTTAACTCTCATTTGTATAAAGGCAGATAGTTTAATGTGGCTGTTATTTTGTAGACTTTGTAAATCTTATCTATTTGTGTTAGTTACCATCGTTACACAGATGGTAGTTTACGATATCGGCTTTTAACGGGAACAGTCCTGCTGGGACAGCCGCGATCACACAAGTAACTTCAAACATGGGGATGCCAGTACTGCTGCTGAAGGGGTTTGAATTGTGACCAGATTAAGCCTGTGTCATGACTGCAGGACTGTAATTCCTGATTAAATCTGGGGCTGTATCACGACCGAGGAAGGAAGATCTGGAGGTCTGGCAGGAATTGGAACTTGGAATCATGATTGACACTAAGACTCATGATGTCCTTGTGCATGAGTCGCAAAAACCCAGCTTGCAGGTGCAGCAGGTGGTCAGGAAGGCAAATGGGATGCTGGCCTTCATAGCGAGGGGGATTGAATATAAAAGTAGGGAGGTCTTGCTGCAGCTGTATAGGGCATTGGTGAGGCCGCAGCTGGAGTACTGTGTGCAGTTTTGGGCGCCGCACCTGCGCAAGGATATTTTGGCCCTGGAGGGAGTGCAGAGGAGGTTTACTAGGCTGATACCGGAGTTGAGGGGATTGAGCTATGAGGAGAGGCTGAATAAACTAGGCTTGTACTCGTTAGAGTTTAGAAGAATGAGGGGAGATCTCATTGAGACGTATAAGATGATGAATGGGATGGATAGGATAGAGGTGGAGAGACTCTTGCCGCTCAAAAAAGACAGTAGGACTAGGGGGCACAGCCTCAAGATAAAGGGGAGGCGGTTTAGAACGGAGTTGAGGAGGAACTTCTTCACTCAAAGGGTGGTGAATCTCTGGAATTCTCTGCCCGTTGAAGTGGTGGAGGCTGCCTCGCTAAATATTTTTAAGAAGCGGGTTGATGGGTTCTTGATAAGAGAGGGGATTAAGGGTTATGGGGAGAGGGCGGGAAAGTGGAACTGAGCCACAACAGATCAGCCATGATCTTATTGAATGGCGGGGCAGGCTCGAAGGGCTAGATGGCCTACTCCTGCTCCTATTTCTTATGTTCTTAAATGCCCACTTGTGTTTGTGTTCTATGAGAAGTCTGGTAGTCCTACTTCTCCCAAAATTCTGGAATAAACCCCAGAGTTTTGAATTAAAAACCACTGTATTTTGAGACGCGAGTTGATGGGTTTTTGATAAGAGAGGGGATTCAGGGTTATAGGGAGAGGGCGGGAATGTGGAACTGAGCCACGACAGATCAGCCATGATCTTATTGAATGGCGGGGCAGGCTCGAAGGGCCAGATGGCCTACTCCTACTCCTATTTCTTATGTTCTTATGTTCTTATGACTCACTAACAGTCTCAGAGGTATTATTTTACCTACAACAGTGTCTATATAAGCTCTGTTTGTGAATACAACTCCTCGCTCACCCGAAGGAGTAACACTCCTTCTTCGTATGCCCTGGATCCACCCAATAGCTTTTCGTACCAATCCACTTTGCTTGTTTCAAAAGCTTGTGGCTTGTGCTACCAAATAAACCTATTAGACTTTAACCTGGTGTTGTGAGACTTCTTACTGTCATTCCTGAACATCAGCTAGTCACTTCTCCTGCTCCTTACAACTTTGGAGATCTGCTTGTCAGCTAAGCCCTTTATCCAGACTTCACAATAAAAAAAATGAGTCAGATCCCTTGGCCCTTTCAGATGCAAGGCCTGCTTTACTAATGGATTAGCAATTGTGAATTGATCTTTGCAATTGTGCAGCACTAACCTACCAAGTCCAGATGTCTTTAATGAAATTCAGTACTGTATTTCAACAGCAGAAAAATGCATTGAAATATAGTTATGCTTAGTGAGCGATAAACATAAAATTAAGTTATTTCCACCACATTAGAATATTCCCCTGCAAGCTCTGGTGAGTGTAATTATCAGTGACATTATCGTAAAACATATCGTAAAACATGCCATCAAATTCCACATGTATACCGATGACACTCAGCTGACCTCTCAACCATCGTTGTGTTGTTAGCAGTTGATTTGTAATTCTCCCAGTTAAACATTAGACAGTCCAGAGCCATCATCTCAACAAACTCAATTCCCTTGCCACCAATTCAAATTGCCATCCGTTGTCACAGTAAGGTACCTGCCATTTCATGCTTTGAGTGGTTATAGACTCTTTGAAGTGGCACTATGAATTCCAATTCTTGTTATTATAAGGAATTGTGCACTTGAATTAAATGTTTGTTGTTATAAGGCTTTACAAGAGTATTCTTTTTTCAAATAGTAAAATCTGCAATAGACATTTAGAACTCCAATTAATGGAACTTTATTTTATCTCATATCTGCATGGGTCCTGAAGTCTGCCCATGGTGAATACTGGGTGAGCTGGCATGATAGGTGTAAGGGCAAAATGTATTGAGGGGGAAAGTGGGTTGGCATGTTGGAACTGAGTTGGCATAGGGGCTAGAAAAGGCCATGGTTGGTTATAGGGACATAGATTGGCATGGAGGATATGAGGGCCCACGGGTGGATATAGGAGCATAGGTTGGCTTGAAGGGTGTAATGAGCCATGAGGGTTTGATACAGCAAAGTACGAAGAGTTATCGGGTGGGTACAGGACATGCGTTGGCATAACTTGGCATGGATGGGGCATGAGGAGTTATGGGTTCTGAGGGTTGTGTGAATGGTGAAGGCTAATGGGATTATGTTTTGTTCTTTAAAAACACTGTGGACACAGGGTCAGAGCCTTGAGGTAGGTATTCGACGTGACCTGCCTCTGCACCAGGCATGTTCTCACTACTTCTGGGATCACTCGCCCCGACTCCTAATATAGTTGCTCTCTGCAAACAACTGAACTAAGATGGCTGTGTAACCATTTTAGTTCATGGAACCTGGAATTCACCTGACTTTGTCCTCCCAACTCATGGACAAAAGTTTGGGCTGGATAATTGGATACTGGGTACAAGTGCACTGGACTAGTGCTGGGAAAAGAAGAGCGTAGGTGTCAGATGGCCAGAGAACACAGAGAAAAGCCTCTTCCCTCTTCTAGGGTCCCTGGCACTGTGAGGCAGCAGTGCTAACCAATGAGCCATCATATTGTGCCCTTATTTTATTGATATGCTTTCACACCATCATTTCTTTTCACTGAAGAATTCCATCCGCAACACCATAAGTCATAGGAACAGAAGTAGGCCATTTGGCCCATTGAGTCTGCTCCACCATTCAATGAGATCATGACTGTACTTTGTAGTTTAACAGCAGGAAAACTTCCAGGTGACAAAATTCACCAGCAGATTTTGAGAGATTTACAAACAGGCTGGAATTAAACTTCAGGTTCGATATTGCAGGTGGCAGATGCTGGCCTAGTCATATTATTGCTAAACCATTAATCCAGAGACTCAACTAATGTTCTGAGGACCCGGGTTCGAATCCGGGCAGATGGTGGAACTTGAATTCAGTAAAAAATATCTGGAATTAAAATCTACTGATGACCAAGAAACCATTGCCGATTGTTGGAAAATCCCAACTGGTTCACTAATGGGGAGGAAGTCTGCCATCCTTGCCTGGTCTGGCATACATGTCACTCCAGAGTCACAGCAGTGGCAACTAGAGATGGGCAATAAATGCTGGCCAGCCAGCAATGCCCATGTCCCAAAAATGAATTAAAACATGTATTTGAACTGTTTCAAAGCCAATGCCAAAATGAAGCCATATGAGGTCATCCATGTCCAGAAGCAATTGATTTGAATGCAGCCTTTAAGTCACCACAAAAATACGTAGCGAGTCTAGCTGGACCACTCCCCCTCGACTGTTGAAAACAATGTGGGAGAACACATAGAGTTATAACAACAGCTGGAAGAAATAATCCAGCAACTAACCCTGTATGTAGTTCATGATCCCTTTAATTAGCATTGGTGGGAAATTCTTTATGCCATTGAGCACATGCTCATGTGTGTAAGGTTAAGAGAGGTCATGGCTGGAGCATGGAGATTCAGTGTTGGTGTTAAATCAGTGTTACATGCTGACAGACATAATCACTTTTCTGTTCTGCAAGTTGTCTGAAGTTGTTCGGTGTGTACATGCAAACTGCATTATGAATATGGAGTCCAGCGCATAATGTATCAAAACTGTATGCACACACATCACAAGCAACATTTCCGTAGTTTACCCAAAAAACATGGGCCAATTCCAACACACCCCCTCCACTTTTTTGTGGGGAAAATGTCACTTATACTCTCCCATCACATTTCAATTTGTTTTTTGACAGCTAATGAATATACATGTCAGTCTTTCATTCTTTGCAAGAATATTATCAAAGTAGACCCTGTCACCTCTATAATTTGACTGTCAATCTTGAAATCTCTTCTATTTCACTGACTAATAAAATAGCTACAAGAGTTAGGTTTATCAAATATGTGGCTCCCGCCTCCAAATGTGCAGCAAATAATTTTCAGGGAAACTGTGCCATAATTTAAAGTCAACAATTTCAAAGGAAATGTCTATACTATCTGACCTAAACAGAGAGATCAAGGCTGCCAATCTGCACATAGTTCCCATTTTGAGAAGTCATGCAAGATGATTTTGGGAAGATAGCTCCATCAGGCTTTCATACCTGTTCCTTTACAATGATAAATAGTGCAACGCAAAGTTTAAAATATTTGCAGTGAGTTTGTTGAACCAACCTTACAATCCTGAGGGTGCTGCAAGCCAGTGATACAAATCAATACTCCTTCCTCACACTGCTCACAAAATCATATTTGTGTGAAATAAGTATGTTCTGCCCGTGTGTACCATTAATATTATGCATATTGTTGACACAGTTAAGTGCAACATTCTTCCTGGGGAATTATTTGTCAATATTTAATGTCATATTTGCACTGCTTTGAGAATAATGTGTACAGTTTTACCAATGCGAAATCACCTTCTTGTATAAAACTGAAGCCCCTAATGAGGTAGTGCTAACAAGAGCTTTCTGGCACTAGCGTCTTGTCAGAGTAATTTATGGCAGTTAACCACTGACTTCCTTTCAGAAAACATTAATGCAAAAAAAAGAATTTGCTGTCAACTGGAGAAGGCATTTGGTTTGTTATTAAGCTGTCAGTAATGGGAAGCTTTTATTTTAACTTGACGGGACAAACAATTTAAGTTTTAAGTTTAAGTTTATTTAGTAGCATCACAAGTAGGCTTACATTAACACTGCAATGAAGTTATTGTGAAAATCCTGTAATCGCCACACTCTAGCACCTGTTTGGGTATACTGAGGGAGAATTTAGCATGGCCAATCCACCTAACCAGCACATATTTTAGACTATGGGAGGAAACCTGAGCACCCAGAGGAAACTCATGTGGACACGAAGAGAATGTGCAAATTCCACACAGACAGTGACCGAGGCAGGGAATTGAACCTGGGTCCATGGGGCTGTGAGGCAGCAGTGCTAACCACTGTGCCACTGTGATGTGATTTCAGTGTGACCGAGAAATTGGGTTTAAAAATTGGCTTGAAACATAACTTAAGGAATAACGATAAATTTGAAAAAAATGACCATAGTAGGTTACTGTAAAAAAAACAATTAAAACCAATACAGCTTCCACCTCTCCCTGGTGTACATTTGCCAGTTCATTGTACATCTTATATATTTGAACTACCTCAAAGTAATGCAGAGATTACACTAGTTCTAAGCCTACAACAGGATCATTCACAGTGCTTTAAAATACCTCAGCAATCACAGATTTTCTACACACATGTTCCTAGCTCTGACTTCTCAGGACTTTCTCTAAAAGCTTCCATTTACTTTTGTTCTCAGAAGCTACATTTAGGCTTAATCAATTAAGAATAGTGATATAGGTCAGTCTAACATTTGAGAATAGAGACTAACATTATCAGACACTGATCATTTAAACCATTGAACGCTACATTTCTCAGCAGACGTTAATATCTCATGTATATCTTGATGTAAATGTGATTAATTGAAAGGGATTTTAAACTTAAAGTGTAGACTGATAAGAGATCTGACTTACATTCTCTTTGAGTGGAGGGGGAGGGGGCAGGAACTACTCTGCTCAGCATGCATCAGAAATTTCTGTGCATGCACAGAAGGGGCAGTATATGTGCAATCCAATGCTTTAAACATTTTCAGGTAGAGGATGGACCAAGTATACCTGTTCAAAAAGAAACTAGTGTGAAAATCCAGATCATGTGACAAGGAGCTGAGAGGGGACAGGGACAAAGGACAAATCCAGTGAAGGGAAAAGAGAGGAGCAGAGAAAGAGACTCGGAGCAGAAAAAGGCTGTGGCTGGCAGACTTGTAGTAATGAGGGCTAGGGAGAAAAGCTGAAGATTGAAGAAAGCTGCAGACACTGAGTACAAATGTACCCCTCTAGAACTATAGTGTTCTGCTCTGGGCTGTTGAAGAGCTGAAAGCGTGCTTGTAAATTGCTGCTGAAGTCCAAATATGGAATTGAGGAGAAATGAGTCTTGGGAAAGCCTTTCAGTTTGGTGGGTCATTGTGATGGCCTTCCAAGTTGGAGCAACATTTGGAGTGATTTCTAAGGTGAGATCTTCACAGATAGAGATTGAATCTTTTGTAAGGAACAGTTTTTCTGTGAGATTGATTGGTCCACAGAGTTTACTGATGCCTGGATGGGTTGTTCAGAAAACCATAGAATCTGTCTTAGGTTCATTTGCCATTTATTGCAGTGTGGTGTGTCTGACCACAGTTGGCTTGCTAATTCACATGTATTTCATGCTAATTGTGAACGTTCAAGTATAAGGTAGATATTGTAAATTGATTTATCTTTTTGACCTTGGATAGTAATGTTTATTTTGTTTGTTCAAAACTCATAAAATCTTGTGGTTTTATTCTCTTAGCAAGTTTCAAACATGGTCTGCATTAAAAATTGTTACTGACTCCTAGCTGGAATTCCAAATAATTAGAGGTCTGATCCAGGATCATAACATTAAGTACTGTTAATATGATGATAGAGATCATAAATAATCTTAGGCTTCTTAATCAGTCATTGATAAAGTGTAACATAGCTACTAAACTGATTAATATTATAAAGATAAGCAAATAATAGAATCTAACATTTCTGTACGCTCTATTCGTCAGCTGAATAAATATCGATACTACTTCTTTCCAGGCATTATTGTCTAATACTATATAGTTGCTGGAACTCTATGGGTAATTATGCAGGAGATTGTGCCAGCAATTCGAGGCATCCAGGCCAACACTACAAGGATGGCAGCTGCAGTGGCGAGCCTAAGACTGGAAGTAAGATCCGTGGTGGGAGATATCCAAAGTGTAGCTCATTCCATCAGCTTCATGGTTGAGATAATGTTTCTGGCTGAACATGGTTGGAAATTCTTCAGTTTTCTCTTTTGCATTGATGCACTGAGCTCTCCAATCAGTGAGAACTGTGATTTCTGGAACCTCCTCCTCTAGTGAGCTGTTTAATTGTCCATCACCACTAAGGACTGGATTTGGCAAGACGGCAGAGCTTAGATCTGATCCATTGATTGCAGGATTGTTTAACTCTATTCATTGCGTGCTGTTTCTGCAGTTTAGCATGTAATTAGTCCTGCATTGTTGTTTCACCAGCTTGACCCTTCATTTTTAGGTATGCCTAGTGCTGCCCTGGACTCTTCATTTCCCCAGCTTGATGGGAATTGTGGCATGGGGTTACAGATTGTGGTTGTGCTGTTGCTGATAATGATACACAGTGCCTCATAGATGCCCTGCTTTGTGTTGCTATATCTATTTGAAATCTATTCCATTTAAGGGCAGCAAGGTGCCACAGTGGTTAGCACTGCTGTCATACAGTGGCAGGACGCGGGCTTGATTCCAGCCTTGGGTAACTGTCTGTGTGGAGTTTGTATGTTCTTCCCATGTCTGCGTGAGTTTCCTCCAGGTGTTCTGGTTCCCTCCCATGCTCCAAAGATGCGAGGGTTAGGTGCATTGGCCATGTTAAATTGCCCCTTAGTATCCCAAAATGTGCTGGTTAGATGATTAGGTGGTATATATGTGAGGTTGTGGGGAAAGGGTGGGGTAGGCCGAGGTAAAATGCTCTGTCAGAAAGCTAGTGCAGACTTGATGGGCTGAATGGCCATATTTAGTACGCTGGTTGTTCCACACAACATGATGGAGGGTATCCTCAATGTGAAGACGGGACTTTGTCTCCATAAGGATTATGCAGTGGTCACTCCTTGTCATACGGTCATGGACAGCTGCACCGGGGACAGGCAGATTAGTGACGATGAGGTTTTGAGTAGGTGTTTCCCTCTTGTTGGTTCCCACAGATCCAGTCTAGCAGCTCTGTCCTTTAGAATTTGTCCAGTTCAGTCAGAAGTGGTGCTGCCAAGTCACTCTTGTTGAAGATCATTGAATTCTCTCAACCCAGAGTACATTCTGTTCCCTTGCCACCTTCAGTGCTTCTTCCAATTGCTGGTCAACATGGAGAGGCACTCATTCACCAGGTGGAGGATTGGGGAGGGGGAGGGGGAGGGGGGGAGGGGGGGGGAGGGGGAGGGGCGGGAGAGGTGTGGGGTGATAGGTGGTTTCCAGCAGGAGGCCTGTTTGCCCATGTTTAACTTGATGTCATGAGACTGCACGGATCTGGAGTCAATGTTGAGGGCTCCAAGGGCAACTCTTTCCCATCCGTATACTATTGTGCCACTACCTCTGGTGCATCTGCTCTGATATTGGAACAGGACATATGATCTTAATTCCTGGGACAATGTCTGAAGGTATGACTCCATAACTATATCAGACTGTCCCTTAACTAGTTTGTGGGAGAATTAGCACAAGCTCCCAGCTATTGTAAAAGAAGAATTTGCAGGTTCAACAAGACTGGGTTTGCCATTGTCATTTATGGTCTGTCTGGCTTCATTCCTTTAACACTTTGTAGCAATTTGCTACAATTTGATGGTTTGCTAGGCTATTTAAGAATGAAGCACATTGTGGTCTGAAGTCACATGTAATACAGACTGGGTTAGGGTAACAAATAGATTTCCTTCCCTAAAGAAGCATTAGTGAACCAGATAGATTCTTACTACAGTCAACAATAGTTTCATGGTCACCATTACTGAGACTAACTTTTAATTCAGGTTTTACTGAATTTAAATTCCACTAGCTGCAATCATGAGATTTGAATCCTTTGTTCCCCAGAATATTAGCCTGGGCCTTCAGGATTACTAGCCCAGTGACATTACCACTACAGCGTGATTTCCCCTACAAGATAGAACTAATACGAATGAGGCTCAGCTGAATATTAAAGTTTATTTATTAGAGTCACAAGTAGGCTTACATTAACACTGCAATGAAGTAACTGTGAAAATTCCCTAGCCGTCACACTCCGGCACCTGTTCAGGTCCTCTGAAGGAGAATTTAGCCTGGTCAGCATGTCTTTTGGACTGTGGGAGGAAACTGGAGCACCCGGAGGAAACCCAAGCAGACATGGGGAAAACATGCAGATTCTGCACAGAGAGTGATCAAACCCGGGTCTCTGGCGTTGTGAGGCAGCAGTGTTAACCACTGTGCCACTGTGCCATCCCAACACATACACTGGAACATTATTGATGAGTAATTCCTGAAAAGAGATTATTTTTACTTTGCACCCACTCTGATGGCATTGAATCACTAAGGGTTAATGCAATTCAAGTAAAATAAATTTGATGCAGAAGGAAAGTGTTAAATTAAAAGCGGAGGAATTTAGAGTAGCTAAGAGCAGTGGGCGAGAAGAGGATTGGGAAAGGTTTAAATGTCAACAAAGATTGACAAAGAAGTTGATAAAGGAGGGTAGGAGAAGCTATGAGGCTGGGCTAGCACTTAATATAAAAAAGGATAGCAAGAGTTTTTATAAATATATAAAAAGGAAGAGGCTGGCTAGGGTGAACGTTGGTCCTTTAGAGGATGAGAAAGGGGACCTAGTGGTAGGGGATGGGGATATGGCGAAGGTCTTGAATAACTTTTTTGTTTCTGTCTTCACGGAGGAGGACGTGAATAATTTGCCGGGTGTTAGCGATGGAAAGGTGGTAGGAATGGAGGGTCTTAATGACATTACTGTTACTAGAGAGGTGGTGCTCGACAGACTGGAGGGGCTGATTGTGGACAAGTCCCCAGGACCGGATGGAATGCATCCGAGGGTTCTGAAAGAAATGGCGGAGGTGATAGTGGATGCCTTGGTGGTTATTTTCCAGACGTCGCTGGATTCTGGGGAAGTGCCGGAAGATTGGAAAACGGCTAATGTTACGCCGTTGTTTAAGAAGGGTGCCAGGCAAAAGGCGGGGAATTATAGGCCGGTTAGTTTAACGTCTGTGGTAGGTAAAATGTTAGAATCCATCATTAAGCAGGAAATTGCGAGGCATCTTGAAGGGAATTGCTTGATAGGGCGGACGCAACACGGTTTCATTAAAGGGAAGTCGTGTCTGACAAATTTACTGGAGTTCTATGAGGATGTGTCTAGGGCAGTGGATAGAGGAGAGCCGGTGGATGTGGTCTTTCTGGATTTTCAGAAGGCGTTTGACAAGGTACCTCACAAGAGGTTATTGCAAAAGGTCAGGGGACATGGAGTTGGGGGTAGGGTGTTAGCGTGGATAGAGGATTGGTTGTCAAATAGGAGGCAGAGAGTGGGGGTCAATGGGTGCTATTCGGATTGGCGGATGGTGACTAGTGGGGTGCCCCAGGGGTCGGTGCTGGGGCCTCAGCTATTTACCATTTATATAGATGATCTGGAGGAGGGAACCGAGTGCAGGGTGTCGAAATTTGCTGATGACACCAAGATTGGGGGAACGGCAAATTGTGCGGAGGGTGTGGAGAGTCTGCAGAAGGATCTAGATAGGCTGGGTGAATGGGCCAGGAAATGGCAAATGGAATTTAATGTTGGCAAGTGTGAGGTGGTCCACTTTGGTAGGAAGAATGGTAGGAAGGACTATTACTTACGTGGCGAAAAACTGCAGCAGGCGACGGTGCAGAGGGACCTCGGGGTCCTTGTGCATGAGTCGCAAAAACCCAGCTTGCAGGTGCAGCAGGTGGTCAGGAAGGCAAATGGGATGCTGGCCTTCATAGCGAGGGGGATTGAATATAAAAGTAGGGAGGTCTTGCTGCAGCTGTATAGGGCATTGGTGAGGCCGCAGCTGGAGTACTGTGTGCAGTTTTGGGCGCCGCACCTGCGCAAGGATATTTTGGCCCTGGAGGGAGTGCAGAGGAGGTTTACTAGGCTGATACCGGAGTTGAGGGGATTGAGCTATGAGGAGAGGCTGAATAAACTAGGCTTGTACTCGTTAGAGTTTAGAAGAATGAGGGGAGATCTCATTGAGACGTATAAGATGATGAATGGGATGGATAGGATAGAGGTGGAGAGACTCTTCCCGCTCAAAAAAGACAGTAGGACTAGGGGGCACAGCCTCAAGATAAAGGGGAGGCGGTTTAGAACGGAGTTGAGGAGGAACTTCTTCACTCAAAGGGTGGTGAATCTCTGGAATTCTCTGCCCGTTGAAGTGATGGAGGCTGCCTCGCTAAATATTTTAAGAAGCGGGTTGATGGGTTTTTGATAAGAGAAGGGATTAAGGGTTATGGGGAGAGGGCGGGAAAGTGGAACTGAGCCACGACAGATCAGCCATGATCTTATTGAATGGCGGGGCAGGCTCGAAGGGCTAGATGGCCTACTCCTGCTCCTATTTCTTATGTTCTTATGTTCTTAATACTTTGTTATACAGATATAATTGAACATGTACAGACCGTAGAAGAACTGTGGTGAATGTTGCCGTCCATAATCTAGGCCCCAGCCTACTCATGAGCAATATCACAGGAGATCTATTAGCAGTAAACTAGAATAATAGTCAGTCAAGGATGGACTTGGATTTGTGTATTGGCCTGTGTCAGTTAGGCCAATAACAATCACTGAAGAAAAGCAAAGGGTGACATCACAGAAAAACCATGGACTCATTAGTTGGCAAGTAACTATTAATTTGAATGACCTATTCTAGATTGCTTTCAGATTAAAGGTACATCAGAGAAATATTTTACAGATATAAAAACTGAAGACCAGTCAGAAATGGAGAAAACAAATTAAAAACTAATTAGATAAAATAGAGATGCAGGGTCAGATGATGCATGATGTGGGCAGAGCCCATTTTGGTTCCTTGTTATCTAATCTGTAGTACATATTAGTTGTTCAAGGAACTCTGGCTCAGAGTTGATGAGCTGGAGTCTAAGATTCAGATAAAACACACATCTAGGAGGGGACAGGTGTCCAATTACCTAAACTATCCATGCCCATTTGTAAATTTCTTATTTCCTCATTGCAGCTTACTATCTCACTAATTTTAATGTCTTCTGCAAATTTGGCCATTTTATCTTCATCCCTGCATCTATATATGTAGTTGGGGCCTGAAGAATAAAACTGTGGCACACCATGAGTTACATCTTGCCCACCAGAAAAAGATCCTGTCTCTGCTTTCCATTGGTTAACCTGTCCTCTATCCAAGCTAATAAATTAACCCTAACCCCATGTGATCTTACCTTGTGTACTAATGGGCCAACATTTGGCAGATGGAGTTTAAAAGGGTAAGTATGAGGTTATCCATTTTGAAAGGGGAAATAGAAAGAAAACTCATTATCTAAATGGAGGGAAACTTTAGAGTGCTTTGGCATAGAGGGATTTGGATGTCCTCATGCATGAATGACAAAAAATTGGTATGCAGGTACAGCACGTAATAAGGAAGGCAAATGGAATTTTGGCATTTATTGCTGATGGAATACAGTATATAATTAGGGATGCATTGCTGCAATTATATATGGCACAAGTGAAATCGAGTATTGTGTATAGTATTGTGTGGGGCGGCACAGTGGTTAGCACTGCTGCCTCACAGCGCTAGGGACCCAGGTTCGATTCTCAGCTTGGATTACTGTCTGTGCAAAGTCTGCATGTTCTCCCTGTGTTTTCATGGGTTTCCTCCGGGTGGTCCGGTTTCCTCCCACAGTCCAAAAAATGTGCTGGTTGGTTGCATTGGCCATGCTAAATTCTCCCTCAGTGTACCCAAATAGGTGCTGGAGTGTGGTGACTAGGGGATTTTCACAGTAATGTCATTACAGTGTTAATGTAAGCGTATTTGCAACACTGATAAATAAACTTAAACTATTGTGTATTTTTTACTTAAGGAGGGATGTAGTTGCATTGGAGGCAATTAAGAGGATTTTCACGAGATTGCTTCCAGAGATGGAGGCTTATCTTATGAAGAGAGATTGAGCAGTTTGGGTCTATACTCACTAGTGGTTAGAAAATGAGAAGAGATCTAATAGAGGCGTATAAGATGATAAAGGTGATTGACAGGGTAGATGTAGGGAGGATGTTTCCTCTTGTGGGGCAATCTAGAACAAGAGGTGATAGTTTTAGGATAAGGGTAGCAGAGATGAGAAGAAATGATTTCTCTCAAAAGTTGTGAAACTATAGGTCGGGTGGTGGATGTCGTGGATTTGAGTAAATTTAAGGAGGCGATAGATAGATAGATTTTGAATTAACAATGGATTGAAGGTTATGGAGAATGGGCAGGAAAGAGGAGCTGAGGTATTGAATAGCGGAGCAGGCTCTAGGGACTGAATTGCCTACTCCAGCTCTTAGTTGTTATGTTTGAAGTTAGCCGCAATCAGAGATTGATCCCAAGCCTATGCAATTGAAAAATGGCAACTGCTCCCATCTGCTGATAAATACTTCTTGCATCTCCTCCCCTGAATTGCTCTCTTCAAGCTCAATGTCTAAATGTGTACTGTTCTTGTATCAATAAAGGTGCATGCTTCAAGCGGAATGTTTAATGTGATATGACGTTGTGAAGTGCAAAAACAAATCATCTTGGGAATCTATTTTATAGCAAATTGAAGGCATCTTGCTGTGGTGTTGAAATTCAGAGTACCTTTTAACAAAATTTGTGATAACCCCCATGACTTACAAAGTGTGCTTCGGAGTTGCTGAAATTGAGTAAGTGAATAAAGAGAACAACAACTCAAATGAGAGGAAAATACCTCCTCTACAATGGCGCTACTAAACGACCCTTCTCACATTCTTTTGATAGACTTGGATCTGCATGTATCAAGGACAATTGTTCAAAGTGAGGGAGCTGTCCCCTTCAAGTCCAGTCTTACTCACCTTGGTTATGTGATATCTCCTTATTTTCTCCTTAAGGCACGAACAATACACTCTGATGTTAGACTCTGTGAAAATGTTGAAATAGCTATACTTGTCCCGAGCTCACATCATTTTTAAACTAATTCCACCATGCCACATTCTATGATTTCATTGTAATAGAATCATCAGAACTAGGAGCTTGAGTAGGCCATTTGACCCATTGACCCTGCTTTGGCATTCGATAAGATTATCTGCCAAATGTGTAGGTTACTTTTTCAGTCCCTCATAACAACTTTTATTTATATAGCACATTTAATGCAATAAAACAGCATGAGGCACTTCACAGGAGCATTATAAAACAAAATATTATACAGAGCCACATAAAGAGAGAGAGAGAGAGATAGCTCATCAAAAGCTTGGTTTTATGAATAGTCTTAATGGAGGAAAGTGAGGCAAAAGGTTGGAAAGGTTTAGGGAGGGAATTGCAGACTAATGATAACTAATGCATAAAAATATAGTGGAACTATTTCATACTCGTTCTCTCCCAGAAACAATAAGTCTGTTTTTAATATGTTTGATACATGCTCTGATGCATAATCCATAGAAAGATCAGAATTATGTTGCATGTCTGCTTCTACCTGGGGTTGACTAATCTTAATTGAAATTTGTCTACATTGGTAAATTTCAAATGCCAAAGGCATTTCGACATTAAAAAGATAGGGTTTGGTACTGTCAAACTAAACCACTTGAACAAACTGTCGATCTTAATTAAGTGTCACAGTGTCATATTGAGAAAGCACTAGTGCACAGAATATTTAACTGGAGCCTGTCACTGTCAGATAACACAGACACAGGTACTAATTATTCACTAATCTGAGGCCATGTTGAGAATGTTATCTTAAAACTGGTGTCAATGTAGATTAATTCAAAACATTCTTCTATCGAGCCAAATGTGGAACGAGAGCTGACTGTCTTACTTAGAATGAAATAGACAGTACAAGCCTTACTGAATCTAGAACACCATTAAAGCTCAGCTATATAAACATTTTGTTTGGCATGCACGCCTGTGTATATTCACTATAATTCCTATGTCCCAGCTTCTGAGTCATACTTATTACATGATAACATATAATGGCAGGATTCAACAGATCAGCATTTTATAATGTCAAATTCCTAGTCCAAATTACCCAATTGGGAGACATTTCCAATGGTGCAGAACTTGCACCTGAGTTGAAAGGTGAATTCCTGTCTCACCCCAGATATTTGAGTACCTGATCCAGATTGACACTCCAGAGACGGACTAATGGAGCCCTGCACCTCAGAGGTGCTGTTTGTACAGAGGAGACCTTTAAACTGAAGTCCCATCTTCCCTTTCAAAAGGGCTAAAGATCTCATGGCACTGTCTCAAAGTAGAAGATGAGCATTTTTCCAGGTGCCTGACCAAAATGTACCCAGCAGCCAACATCGCTAGTACTGATTATGTGGTCATTAATCCCTTTACTGTTTGTGGGACCTTGAATTCTGCAAATAGGCTCCCACTTGACCTGCATTACAACATTGTCTACACTTCAAAAGAACTTAATTGGTTTTGTGATGTCCGGTGGTCATGAAAGACAATGAAGAATCATAGTTTTACAGCACAGAAAGAAGCTGTTCGTGTCTGTGCCAGCCATCATGCAATGATCTATTCTAATCCCATTTTCCAGCATTTGCTACGGCAAGTCTGTAGTCTTGTATGCTATGGCGTTTCAAGTGTTCATTTAAATATTTCTTAAATGTTGTAAGAGTTCCCACTCTTTCAGGGACTGATTTCCAGACTTCCACCACCACCTGGTGAAAGTTTTTTTCCTCAAATCCCCTCTAAATCTCCTGCCCCGAACCTTAAATCTATGCCCCCTAATTATTGACCCCTGTACTTAGGGAAAAAGCTTTGTCCTATCTACCTCATCAATGTCCCTCATAATTTTGTACACGTCAACCAAGCACCCCCTTGATCTTCTCTGCTCTAAGGAAAACAACCCCAGATGAGACAGTCTGTTTTCATAGCTAAAAAGCTCTAGCCCAGGCAACATGCTGGTGAATCTCCTCTGCATCCTTTCTAGCGCATTCACACCCTTCCCATAGTGTGGCATAAATAAATATTTTGCATCTGTGTTCATTATGGAGAAGGATGCAGGAAAATAAATCAAGGAAGGGCACTCTGATATAATTGAATAAATTGGCATTGAGAGGGAGGACACGTTATTGGCTTCAGTGGAATAAATCCCCAGGCCCAGATGAGGTGTATCCTCGGCTGCTATGTGAAGCAAAGGAGGAGATTTCAGGGACTCCAATGTGAATTTTCAAATCCTGCACACAGTACTCCCACTGTGGACTGAACAGCATTTCATATAGCTCCATCATAATCTCCTTGCTATTTTATTTGGAGAAGGATGTAAGTATAGAAAACAAGGAACGGGGCTGTGATATAATTGAACAGACTAACATTGAGAGGGAGGAGGTGTAAGCGGTAAAATGTGTAAACAGGCCCAGATAAGTATCACATATGCCCTCTTAATCACTTTATCTACCTGTCCTACTGCCTTCAGGGATCATTGAACATGCACCCCAACTGCCCCTGGTCCTCTGTACTTCCTAGTGTCCTCACGGTTATTGTGTATGCCCTTGCATTGTTAGTCCTCCCAAAATCTATCACCTCACACTTTTCAGGGTTAAATTCTATTTGCCAGTGTTCTGCCCATCTGACCAGCCCATCTATATCATCCTGTAATGTAAGGCATTCCTCCTCATTATTTACCACACAACCAATTTATGTGTCAAGTGCAAATTCACAGATCATATCTCGGACATTCATGTCTTGATCATTCAAGATTCACCAGCAAACACCACCAATCCCTATAATATACCACAGGACACAGGTTTCCATCACAAAAATAACCATCACCCTCTGCCCCCTGCTACTAAGGCAATTTTGGGTCAAATTTGCCAAATCACCCTGGATCCCTGTGGGCTCTTACTTTCTTGAACAGTCTCCCATGTGGGATCTGGTCAAAAGACTTACTGAAGTCTATGTATTAGTTGTACTGCCCTCATCAACACACTGAGTCACCTCCTCAAAAAATTCAATCAAATTTATTAGACATGATCGCCACCTTACAAAGCCTAACCTTGATTAATCATTGCCTCTCCATGCAGATTAATTTTATCCCTTAGATTTCTTTCCAATAATCTCCCTACCCCTGATGTTAAGCTCAATGGCCTGTAATTGCTTGTGTTTTCCCTATTCCTTCTTGGGTAATGATATTACATTAACTAACCTCCAAGAATAGTGGGCGAGAAGAGGATTGGGAGAGGCTTAAATGTCAACAAAGATTGACAAAGAAGTTGATAAAGAAGGGTAGGAGAAACTATGAGGCTGGGCTAGCGCTTAATATAAAAAAGGATAGCAAGAGTTTTTATAAATATATAAAAAGGAAGAGGCTGGCTAGGGTGAATGTTGGACCCTTAGAGGATGAGAGGGGGGACTTAGTGGTAGGGGATGGGGAAATGGCTGAGGTCTTGAATAACTTTTTTGTTTCGGTCTTCACGGAGGAAGATGTGAATAATTTGCCGGGTGTTAGCGATGGAAAGTGGTAGGACTGGAGGGTCTCAATGACATTATTGTTACTAGAGAGGTGATGCTCGACAGACTGGAGGGACTGATTGTGGACAAGTCGCCAGGACCGGATGGAATGCATCTGAGGGTTCTGAAAGAAATGGCGGAGGTGATAGTGGATGCCTTGGTGGTTATTTTCCAGATGTCGCTGGATTCCGGGGAAGTGCCGGAAGATTGGAAAGCGGCTAATGTTACACCGTTGTTTAAGAAGGGTGCCAGGCAAAAGGCAGGGAATTATAGGCCGGTTAGTTTAACGTCTGTTGTGGGTAAAATGTTAGAATCCGTCATCAAGGAGGAAATAGCGAGGCATCTTGAGGGGAATTGCTTGATAGAGCAGACGCAGCACGGTTTCGTTAAGGGGAAGTCGTGTCTGACAAATTTATTGGAGTTCTATGAGGATGTGTCTAGGGCGGTGGATAGAGGAGAGCCGGTGGATGTGGTCTTTCTTGATTTTCAGAAGGCGTTTGACAAGGTACCTCACAAGAGGTTATTGCAGAAGGGGGCATGGAGTTGGGGGTAGGGTGTTAGCGTGGATAGAGGATTGGTTGTCAAATAGGAGGCAGAGAGTGAGGGTTAATGGGTGCTATTTGGATTGGCGGTTGGTGACTAGTGGAGTGCCCCAGGGGTCGGTGCTGGAGCCTCAGCTATTTACCATTTATATAGATGATCTGGAGGAGGGAACCGAGTGCATGGTGTCGAAATTTGCTGATGACACCAAGATTGGTGGAACGGCAAATTGCGCGGAGGGTGTGGAGAGTCTGCAGAAGGATTTAGATAGGCTGGGCGAATGGGCCAGGAACTGGCAAATGGAATTTAATGTTGGCAAGTGCGAGGTGGTCCACTTTGGTAGGAATAATGGTAGGAAGGACTATTACTTACGTGGCGAAAAACTGCAGCAGGCGACGGTGCAGAGGGATCTCGGGGTCCTTGTGCATGAGTCGCAAAAACCCAGCCTTCAGGTGCAGCAGGTGGTCAGGAAGGCAAATGGGATGCTGGCCTTCATAGCGAGGGGGATTGAATATAAAAGTAGGGAGGTCTTGCTGCAGCTGTATAGGGCATTGGTGAGGCCGCAGCTGGAGTACTGTGTGCAGTTTTGGTCGCCGTATTTACGCAAGGATATTTTGGCCTTGGAGGGAGTGCAGAGGAGGTTTACTAGGCTGATACCGGAGTTGAGGGGGTTGAGCTATGAGGAGAGGCCGAATAAACTAGGCTTGTACTCGTTAGAGTTTAGAAGAATGAGGGGAGATCTTATTAAGACATATAAGATGATGAATGGGATGGATAGGATAGAGGTGGAGAGGCTCTTCCCGCTCAGAAAGGACAGTAGGACTAGGGGGCACAGCCTCAAGATAAAGGGGGGGCGGTTTAGAACGGAGTTGAGGGGGAACTTCTTCACTCAAAGGGTGGTGAATCCCTGGAATTCTCTGCCCGTTGAGGTGGTGGAGGCTGCCTCGCTAAATATTTTTAAGACGCGGGTTGATGGGTATTTGATAAGCGAGGGGATTAAGAGTTATGGGGAGAGGGCGGGAATGTGGAACTGAGCCATGACAGATCAGCCATGATCTTATTGAATGGCGGGGCAGGCTCGAAGGGCTAGATGGCCTACTCCTGCTCCTATTTCTTATGTTCTTATTTTCTGTCATCTCTACTGTGGCCAGACAGGATTTAAAAATTAGCATCAGAGCCTCTACAATCTCCTCCTTTGCTTCACACAGCAGCCTAAGGTACATCTTATCTGGGCCTGTTTACGCCTTTTACCGTTTACACCTCCTCCCTCTCAATGTTAGTCTGTTCAATTATATCACAGCCCCCTTCCTTGTTTTCTATACTTACATTCTTCTCCATAATGAATGCAGATGCAAAATACTTATTTAACACACCTACGTCTTTTGGTTCCAAGCGTACATTGCCACTTTGGTTCATAATTGGTCCCATTCTTTCCCTCTTTACCCTCTTGCCCTTAATATAGTTATAAAACATCTTGCAATTTTTATTTATTTTGCCCATCAATGTTTTTTCATGTCCCCGCTTCGCTGTCCTAATTTTTTTTGAAATATTCCCTGCACTTTCTATATTCCTGTATGGAAGAGGTCTCCAAATAGTCAATCATGATCGACAGGTCAATCCTGGGGTCTCGAAAGTCGATTGTCATTGGCTGTTGAACTGTTGCCAAAAATGCTGGGGCTAGGTGATGGTGAGAGATTCAGCTCATTGTCTGCCAAACTACATCAAAAATGCATGGAACTCGAGCTTCTCGTGGTGACAAGTGAACCAGCTCATTAACTGCTGGAAAAGAGGCACCAAAACGTGGACTAAGCTGGCTGAAGACAAAATATGAGCGAAGAACAAGAAGTTCCAAGAGGAAAAAAACTATCATTTCCATCTGCAATGGGAAAGTGAATTTCTTTTTACGAACGTCAAAGGCAATATTTGTCAACAGAGTGTAGCCTTGAGTAAAAGATATAATTTGGAACAGTATAACAAGACATGCCAAGATCTCTGGTCCCTATTGATGAGGGCCAGCTTCAATTCCCGCTGGTGGGAACTTCTTCCTGCAGGAGGGAGGATGAGACATTAGTGAGCTCAGAGAATACTGTCCCAGACTCACTAATGATATGGAAATCATGCTGATTTCTGCTGCAAGGCTGATTACATCAAGAAAAGGACCTGGGAGACGCATGATCGGCCAGATGGACGCCACTCTTGACTCCTGCTGCAGGCTCCCCGTTGATGTCACCCAGCCTGCTGTGCTACTTGAACAGCTCAGGGGCTGGGAGTATCACACTCTAAGACTTATCAGGCTGTGAATGTTTCTCACTGCAGTCAGTAGACATCATGAACACGGCACAGCTGATTGTTTTCATTCACATGGCATTCAAAGATGCAATAACAAAGGAGGACTTTCTAACGCTTTTGCCACTCAAAGAGAGATCAAAGGGCAAGAGTGTCTACAATGAGTTTAAAAGGTAAGTGACTGAGAAAAGCATTCCAATCAAGAAATAGGTTTCAATCACAACTGAAGATACACAGTTAGTGCTGGATGTCAATGCAGGCTTTGTTGTATTTTGTAGGAATGATCCTGACTTCCCCATCTTTATTAATTAGCACTGTTATCCACAACAAACACCAGTGAGCAAGATTATTTACTTGTTGTCGAAATTGTCAACTCCATTGATGCCAGAGCTCTGAAACATCACTTGTTCAAATCGTTACTCGCTGAGCTTGATGTCATTGATGGTGATCTAAACCTTCATGCAAATGTGAGGTGGTTAAGTCGAGGGAAAATCCTTCAGAGGTTTTTAGACCTGCTCCCAGAAATTATTACTGTTAAATCATGAAATTTAGTGAGTTGTCAGATAATACATGGTCGTGTTTCTTATGGACATAAGTACAAAATCAAATGAGCTGAACTGTTAAACTGCAGGGGAGGGTCAGAGACTTGTCACACATGATCAGTGCAGTGAATGTGTTCACGTTGAAACTGGGCCTGTAGTCCTCCCAGGTAAAGAACAAAATTACTGGGCATTTTCCAAACCTGGAGAAAATCCAACAACAGATCAATCAGAAAGGGGTTCCATCCAAATACATTCTGTGACCGCATGAACAAATTGGAAAAGGAATTCAACAGACAATTCAGGAGCTAGACTAGATGGAACAAATCATCTTGTTTGGCTCAAATCCTTTTCTTCAAGTGGGACATCGGAGAACTGGCAGCAGAATTTAGCAGATGTTCGAACAAAGCAGTGGACTTGGTATGGGAATAATCACCATGCAAAATGACATAGAACTGAAAGCTGGGTCAAGGGACAAAGACTCTTGGAGACTTGTAAACAGAGAGAAGTACCCTCTACTGACAACATGTGCATTCAACGTGAAGGTCTTCTTTGGTTCCACATACCTCTGTGAGGTGGCTTTTCCCAAATGAAAATCATCAAGTCTAAGCATTGCATTCGTCTTACAGATGCTCATTTGACATCTGGTGGATTGTATGAGACTGGCCACCTCAAACTATGACCCAGACGTTACAAGATTCACAGATAGTGTGCAAGCACAGATGCCACATGAAGAATAGGTGAGTGTTATGCATAAGTACATTTTGAGGGGTTTTAGTAAATTTGCAAGGCATATCAGCATGACATTATTAGAAGGGAAATGTGTCATGTGATCCAGTTTTAGTTTTACTTCTACGCTAAGCTGAGCACATATAAAAAGCTCTGATGTCTTCAAGCTTTATATCTATGTATGTAACTATTCTCACATGCTTCATCTTAATAAATGAACCCACAACATGTTTACCTAATCACTGATGAGTTTTATATCTTGTAGAGCAAATAAGCTTAAGGTCGTATAAAATTATTATAACATAGAGACCCATGTTATTTTGGATTGGGATTTAGGTAAGTGGACCTCACTGGGTGCCAAACTGGCAGGCCCTGGCAAGGAGACCAAGGGCTGGGACCTGAGGGACCAATGGGGCGTTTGGAAAGCAAGTGTAGTAAAACCTGGTAAGAACCCTCAATGGGTCCTAAAGGGCTGTTAAGGAGGGAACCCTCAGTCCATCACCAGCCCAGGTAGGGAAACTTGCCAGGCTGGCCACTTGGCATGTGCTTCTCTCACCACCGGTTAAATCCAGGTGTGCAGTGATTTGAGGCCCTTAAGCAGGAATTAATTGCCAATGTAAGGGCTTCATAAAAGCAAATTACTGCAGATGCTGGAATCTGAGACCAAAAGAGAAAATGCTGGAAAATCTCAACAGGTCTGGCAGCATCTGTAAGAGGTCTCACAACACCAGGTTAAAGTCCCACAGGTTTATTTGGTAGCAAAAGCCACTAGCTTTCAGAGCACTGGTCCTTCATCAGGTGAGTGGGATCTTCACATCATATCATTTGTAAGGACAGAAAGGAAAAGAGCTGACGTTTTGAGTCCAGATGACCATTTGTCAAAGGCTCTTTGTTGAGGGTTTCATGATCCACCTCCAGTGCTCATATAATTGTGTTGTAGGGAGGGGTGGGTAGGTATGTGGCCTTCAAACCTGCCAGCAAAGAAGCATAAAATCCAGCCCTTGATTGGTGTATGGAAAGATGAGGTTGGATCACCTTTGAACTTCACTGTGATGAAGCTGAATGTTTCCCTTGTTTTCAATGGAGATTCGAGTCATTCAGTAAAGGGTACATTTATCCGATGTTGATTTTCCTGATGATTATTAGCACACTCATGTAAAGGCAAAAATAATTTTAGCATGTTAAAGAGTCATGGAATTATGGAACTTTTCTTTATCCATCAGTTTGACAAAAGAAGGGCCAAAGTTAGATTGTGTTACACACAAGAGACTTCAGTGAAATATGTTTTGATAAAGTTTATTAGTGTCACAAGTAGGCTTACATTAACACTGCAATCAAGTTACTGTGAAAATCCCCTAGTCACTACATTCCAGCACCTGTTTGGGTACACTGAGGGAAAATTTAGCATGGCCAATGCACCTAACCAGCACATCTTCTGGACTGTGGGAGGAAACTAGAGCACCCAGAGGAAACCCATAGAGACAACATGCAAACTCCACATAGACAGTGACCCAAGCTGGGAATTGAACTCAGGTCCCTGGTGCTGTGAGGCAGCAGTGCTAACCAGTAGGCCATTCCCTGCAGCAGTCATTCAGGAATCCTTTGAGTTCGGAGAGCTGGAAAACATGGACTACACATTTTGCTTATGGTCCATATTGTCCCTGCACAATTTGTTTAGGAGCATTAAGGCATATAACTAAACTAGGTCCTTGAAGTGCTAAAGAGGTATTTTTGGTGTCTGGATTGACATGATGACTGCCATGTGTGTGTGGCCCTGAAAGGCAATATAGTATACACAACACTGCCATTATTTGAGACATTAACATGTCATTTACCAATAATCAGTGCACTCTTGTGCAAAAGGACATCAGGGAGGGGCAATAACATCTGCCCACTAAAGACCAGAGGCAGCACAAGAACCATAGCGGCAATTGATTGATGGCTTTCTTCCCCAAGTGGCTGCATGAGGACATTTGCCATATGTTAGCTTTAATGATGTGTATCCTATCTGCTTGCCCAATGTTGCCTTACATCTTACCAGTTGCTCATCAATGTGATGTTATCCCTTGTTATTCACAGAACAGGCATAGGCAGCATGACATTTTAATTAGTAGCAACATTTACTTAACACTAATGTGCATTACTGTGCAGATCCCTGTGAGTGTTGCCGAGATATTATGACTTTAGCAGAGCATATATGTAGATCCGTGATTTGCAGTATTCTGTGCAAAGGTCTATAGATGAAGTATCACAAATAGGTGTCATTAAGAGAACTGGAGACATGTGGACACTTCTGATTTTTGCGACTTCTTCTCAAAGCTGCCCATCTTCTGAATTAAGTGATTGTACACAGCTAAAATATACACAGGGTAACATATTTTTCCTGAGAGATTCCAATGACCAGACTTCTGGAACCATTTTTTGGGACGCAAATATGTCAGACAACATGGAACATTAATGATTCTCTGCCATTATGACAGTACAACTTCTAAAAATATTTGTTCTTTTGGGGATGATAACAAGAGCACATTTATTTCCCATCACTCTGCCACTAGCCTGGAAATAAGTGGATGTATTAGTGAGAGGCAACATGGTTTTTTTGAAGGGGTGGTCATGTCTTACTAACTTGATTGAGTTTTTCGAGGAAGTGACAAAGATGATTGAGCAGTGGATGTTGTCTACATGGACTTCAGTAAGGCCTTTGACAAGGTGCTGAAGATAAAGTCGCATGGGATCAGAGGTGAGCTGGCAAGGTGGATACAAAAGTGACTCGGTCATAGAAGACAGAGGGTGGCAGTGGAAGGGTACGTTTCTGAATGGAGGGCTGTGACAAGTGGTGTTTCTCAGTGATCAGTGTTGGGACCTTTGCCGTTTGTAATCTATGTAAATGATTCGGAAGAAAAAGTAATTGATTTGATTAATAAGTTTGAGGATGACACAAAGGTTGGTGTATTTGCGGATAGTGATGAGGAGCATCAGAGAATATAACAGGATATAGGTCGGTTGGCGACTTGGGCAGAGAGATGGCAAATGGAGTTTAATCAGACAAATGTGTGGTAATGCATTTTGGAAGGTCGAATACAGATAGGAAATATACAGCAAATGGCAGAATCCTCAGGAGTATTGATAGGCAAGTGATCTGGATGTACAGGTACACAGGTCACTGGAAGTGGCAATGCAGGTGAAGAAGGTAGTCAAGAAGGGATACGGCATGCTTGCCTTAATTGGTTGGAGCATTGAGTTTAAAAATTGGCAAGTAATTTTGCAGCTTTATGGAACCTTAGTTGGGCCGCACTTGGAATATAGTGTTCAATTCTGGTTGCCACACTACCAGAAGGATGTGGAGGCTTTGGGAAGGGTACTGAAAAGATTTACCAGGATGTTGCCTGGTATGGAGAGCATCAGCTATGAGGAGAAGTTGGAGAAACTTGGTTTGTTCTCACTGGAAGGACAGAGGTTGAGGGGTGACCTGATAGTCTACAAGATTGAGGGGCTTGGACAGAGTGGATAGTCAGAAGCTTTTTCCCAGGGTGGAAGAGTCAATTACTAAGGGACATAAATTTAAGATGCGAGGAGCGAGGTTTAAGGGAGATGTACAAGGCAAGTTTTTTACACAGAGTTGGTGGATGTCTGGAACTCACTGCTAGGGGAAGTAGTGGAAGCAGATACAATAGTGGCTTTTAAGGGGTGTCTTGACAAATACATGAATAGGATGGGAATAGAGGGATACGGTCTCTGGAATGGTAGGGGGTTTTAGTTCAGCTGGGGAGCATGGTTGATGCAGGCTTGGTGGGTCAAAGGTTCTGAGGTTCCTGTGCTGTAATTTTCTTTGTTCTTTCTTCTTTGTCTGCAATGGTCAGTCTCTAATGACCATCATCTCCCTTTTTAATCTAGTGTGACTCCAATCATCACAAGGTTTTTCCTTAGATCTCTATACCTTCAGATCTGTTAGAGATCCATGATGTCAAGAATAAATATCTTTCAAAAATAATTTTATTTCGTTCACACCATTTCAAATAACATCAACAACAGTGAGTAGAGAATTACCTTCTTGGATGGTTCATGATTGCCTTACAATTTACAATAACCCAGCCAATGCTGTTTCAATGTGCGGAGGATTGTAAAGTGAAGCTGACCACAAGGCCCCACTATGTTTCCACCACTGTAAGCAAGTACTGAAGACTCCTGAGAGCTACTGTCAAAGAAGAAATTTGGAGAGGGCTGCATTTCTATGGACTGATCACCCAGAGAACGCTGTAAGAAAAATGTCTTAAGTGTATCTTTTTCCTTGAGTAAACCTCTTCTAAAATTCACAATCCAAAGAGGCCGGTCTTGCCTTAATTGCTTAAACCTTGTCCAAACCAAAGTGAAGTGGCTTGTTGGGGAGGTTGAAATCCATTGTCTAACAAGATAACAGGGGGAAAAAAATGACAAAAGCTAAGACTCGGTTCCCCAGATTATAGTCTCTGCAGCTGTCCTAGCATTATTAGATATTACATATACTAGTTAGATGGCTATTAAATGTCAGAAAGTGATATTTTCTAGAAGTCTTCAGCCAGATTTCCAGCATTAACAATTATGAAAGACTTTTTTCCAATAGGAAACATGTGAGAGGAGAGGCGATGGCCAACCGGTATCAACACTAGACTATTAATCCAGAAACTCAGCTATTGTTCGGGGGACATGGGTTTGAATCCTGTCACGGCAGATGGTGGAATTTGAATTTAGTAAAAAAATCTGGAATCCAAAATCTATTGAGGGGAGATCTCATTGAGACGTATAAGATGATGAATGGGATGGATAGGTTAGAGGTGGAGAGACTCTTCCCGCTCAGAAAGGACAGTAGGACTAGGGGGCACAGCCTCAAGATAAAGAGGGGGTGGTTTAGAACGGAGTTGAGGAGGAACTTCTTCACTCAAAGGGTGGTGAATCTCTGGAATTCTCTGCCCGTTGAAGTGGTGGAGGCTGCCTCGCTAAATATTTTTAAGACGCGGGTTGATGGGTTTTTGATAAGAGAGGGGATTAAGGGTTATGGGGAGAGGGCGGGAATGTGGAACTGAGCCACGACAGATCAGCCATGATCTTATTGAATGGCGGGGCAGGCTCGAAGGGCTAGATGGCCTACTCCTGCTCCTATTTCTTATGTTCTTATGAAACCATTGTCGGTCATTGGAAAAACATATCTGGTTCACTAATGTCCTTCGGAGAAGGAAATCTGCCACCTTTATCTAGTCTGGCCTACATGTGACTCCAGAGCCACCTTTGAATAAGGACAGCTAAGAATGGACAATAAATGCTGGCCAACTAGTGATGCTCATATGCCATGAATGAATGAAACAAAGATACATTACAAGTAAGAATGTTGGCATTAATAAACCCCAAATAGGAATATGTACACTCTGGTATTTATTTTGTTTTTGGTTGTCCAATTGGTTGTACACAATAGCTTATTGCCCACAGCCTCAGCAAATAGGCACCCAGCATTTTGAGTTACTGACCATTGAACGCCTAGGTATCTGAGGCAGCTTTTTGTGAGGGATTCTCCCACCTGCCTGCTTGAGAAAATGGCATTAGTGTTTATAATTTTGTCCACCACTGACTACTTTGCTTACTGAATCTCCAAATTAGAGTTCTGTATACTGTCAGGTTTATAATGGTTGTCAAACAAAGCTCCCTATTACTTATCAATTCTCCACAGTTTCATTGAGTATCCCAGGCAGGCCCAGTTGGTGGCAGAGCTATGCACTCAAATGCACAGATGAAAATACAACTTTGGGTGCAAACTTGATAGATGCAGAGAAACCTTAACAGATTTGGAATATGTGATGTGGAGATGCTGGTGTGACTGGACTGGGCACAGTAAGAAGTCTCACAACACCAGGTTAAAGTCCAACAAGTTGATTTGGAATCACGAGCTTTCAGAGTGTGGCCCCTTCATCAGGTGAGTGGAGAGGTAGGTCTCAAACCGATACGTATATATATATATGTATAAATCACAAACATGATAGGTATGCCATGTTTGTGCAACCTACCTCTCCACTCACCTGAGGAAGGGGCCGCACTCCGAAAGCTTGTGATCCCAAATAAATCTGTTGGACTTTAACCTGGTGATGTTAGGAATGGAATACTTTGGGCACATTGTTACTGTCTAGAAACCAGGGAAGTCAGACCCATCAGGGTAATCAGACCACTGGAACACCTTAACCTGAAGCTAATTACATACTTAAATTAAAAAGAGATAAACTGGAAATGTTACAAGTCTGAAAATTTAAAAAATGATAATGCTAGAAAGACAGCACTGCCAGTTTCTTGAAAGTGAAAAGATACGTTAATGTTTTACATCTAAGCACGTGAATGAAACAGGAATCTGAACAAGATGGAGGGAGAGAAGAACAACAAGTATAGTTTAATCATCAAAAATGCTGATTCTTGTCACAGAGAAACAATCAACAGATTGCAGAGAGCTTCCTTTCCAGTTTTTTTGAAGAAATGAAGCAAAGTGGTTTTTCCAGAGAAAATAGTTTACTTTAACTTCAAGTTCCATTTAAATCTCACTCATTTTAATATAAGTCACCTTTTTTCATTGATCAAAGTCTACATCAAGGGGCTTCAGTTTATTTTACCTTCAGCATTATAAAAATCTGGATCATGTTTCCCCTGAATCTTTTTTCTTAATTAAACTACACTCAGTCTTTCTCCATTGATTAAAGTCTGAGCTCTCAGATGTTATCTGTCACCACACTTGATTATCCTAATCTCCCAGCTCTGTCCCTCTCCAAGGTGTATTTTTACAGGTTGACATTTCATGAGATCAGAAGTGTTGATACCGGTCATTTTTTAAAATTCATTATTTCTTATTGTACTGCTTGACAGTATAATCTGATTCACTGAAGGATATATTTTCAATTGAGTCTGTCCATGTTAACTGCTATAACCGGGGTGAATTTACAATGAAACATACTGTGCTGCAGCACAGGACGCCTAAAATACAGGGGTTCCCTAAAATGATGAGTGAATGATGAAGGTGCCCACTCTGCCACCGAAGAACACTGCTCACTCCTCTACTCACCTTTTCTCATTTCCTTGACAGCTCTTTAAACTCCTTGGTTATTTCCTGGAAAGGGTTTTTCTTTTGTTGATTGCTACACTTCTCATTGGAGATTGCATCACACCCATTAAGACATTTGATCCCTTGGTGCTGCCTCCGATTAGCCTGTCGCTCCATCTGTCAGCTTCTCCATGGCTCCGTCCAGTTTGAGAAGCTGGAAATGGAGCCCAGGTTCTGCTGAGGCTCCAACTGCTCTATGTACCATCACCTCAGAGTGGGAATTTGTGGAAGAAGGTTGCTCAGAATAAAACCAAGTTCTCCCCTTTCTTCTCCGCTGTTAATTAATTTATGTTTCTCAGTGTGTATCTATGTATACGTCAGCATGTAGGGGTTCTCAATGAGACTATTATGTGTTTGCACTTGTAAGAATGTGGTTTTAGCTGCTGAGAAACTACATATTCTGCAAAACAAATAGTGAATTTATCTAACTATATCCATACCTCACTGAATCTGAACCATGATATTTAAAAAATCCTCGCTGCTGATTGCTCTTGCCGATTTCAAATCTCTCCACCAAGAGATATATTCCACTGGATTAAGTAGGAAAGCCCATTGAATTAAACTGCTTTGCTCTCACTACTAATCTCCCTCTCTGTTTAGTAGAACATGTGGTAATTGTATGTTCATAATGCTGCTTCTATTGGTGGAAATTTATATACCAATGGGAGGAAGACTGGGGGTAAGGGTTTCTAAAAAGCCCGAACTGCCAAATCATTGGGATATGTGGAAGTGGATCTTGCTGGATCTGTCTGCCTCTCAGTATCAGCACTCAATTGTTCAGAAAGCCAGCAATGACTGTATAGTCATACTGTAGACTGAATAATATAGTAAGGATACAGGTAAGGTATATAGTTGCAGAGTCAGGATCAGAGTAGAAAAAGTTCCTGAGTGTTATTAATATTCTTGAACTTGGAAACAGTAAGGGGAGTGATCTAAGGACAAGTCCTGCCAGGACAGCTTGGCCACAATGCTCCTCCAGTGTTATGTGGGAAGCCAGGGACACTTCCAGCGTCCAGGATGAACATATGTGTCGGATCTGTCTCCAACTGCAACGACTGAAATTCCATGTGTCTTTTATTTGTTAATGTCGCAAGTAGGTTTGTATTAACAATGCAATGAAGTTACTGTGAAAATCCCCAAGAGAGGTGGTTGTAGTCACACTGGAGCATTCATGAGGCTGAGATTTTCATGGATAGCATGTTTGAGAGGTGGTCACACCTCAGGCTAAGACTCCACAGGCAGAAAGGGAACAGGTGACTGCCAAGCAGAATAGAGGTAGGCAGGTAGTGCAGGATCCCCTGGGGCAATACCCTTTTAAATAGATATGCTGCTTTGGATACTGTTGGGGAGTAATGACTTCTCAGGGTAATGCACTGAAAGCCACTTCGTTGACATCACAGGTGACGCAACTGTGCAGATGGGGAGGAAAAAGAGTGGTAGGGGTATAATGACAAAGCATTCAATTTCAGGGGGAATAAATAGAATACCTACAATGCAGAAGGAGGCCATTTGGCCCATCAAGTCTGCACCAAAAACAATGCCACCCAGGCCCTTTCTCCATAACCCCACATATTTACCCTGCTAATCCTGAGACTAAGAAACAATTTAGCACAGCCAATCATCTTAACCTGCACATTTTTGGACTGTGGGAGGAAACTTCTTGAAAATGGAAGAGGTAACCTACGCAAACACAGGGAGAATGCACAAACTCCATACAGACAGTGACCCGAGCCAGGAATCGAACCCAGATTCCTGGCACCATGACGCAGCCACCGTTCCGCAAAACATGCAGGCAAGAAAAGGTAGTGGGGTGGTTCTGCTAATATGGGAGGAAATAAGTGCAATTCTGAGGGATGATCTAGGATCAGAGAATGTGGAATTGATTTGAGTGGAAATGGCAAATACCAAAGGAAGGAAGGGAGTAGTATGGGTATTGTATGGACCTTCAAAAAGTAGTAAGAAAAGTAAAAATGAGTTTAAATCAAGAAATAAAAAATTTGTGTGAATGGGCAAGTTTAATTTTCATATAGATTGGGCTAATCAAATTGGAAATTGCAGCTAAGAGAATGAATTCACAGGTTGCATTTGGGATGGTTTCGTGGAGCAATATGTTATGGAGCCAACTAAGGATCAGGCTATTTTTGACTTAGTAATGATGTAGGTTTAATCAATTATCTCATGGTTAAGGACCCCCTAAGAAGCAGTGATTACAGGATGACAGAATTTAGCATTCAGTTTGAGTGTGAGAAAATTAGAATTGAAACTTTCTTTTGTTCATTCATGGGACATGGGCGTCGCCATCATTTATTGCTTATTCCTAGTTGTCCTTGAGAAGGTGGTGATGAGCTGCCTTCTTGAATTGCTGCAGTCCATGTTCTGTGGGTTAATTCACAATGCTGTTAGGGAGGAAATTCCAGGAATTTGACTCAGCAACTGGGAAGGAATGGCAATATATTTCCAAGTCAGGAGGGGAATTTGCAGGTGGTGGTGTTCTCATTTATCTGCTGCCCTTGCCCTTCTAGATGGAAGTGGGCGTAGGTTTGGAAGGTGCTGTCTAAGGATCTATGGTGAATTGCTGCAGTGCATCTTGTAGATAGTACACACTGCTGCTACTTGGTGGTGGAGGGATTGAATGCTTGTAGATGTAGTGCCAATTAAGCAGGCTGCTTTGTTCTGGATGGTGTCAAGCTTCTTGAGTGTTGTTGGAGCTCTAGCCATCCAGGCAAGTGGGGAGTATTCTATCACACTCCTGAGCTGTGTCTTACAGATGGTAAATAGATTCTGGGGAGTCAGGAGATGCGTTACTCATTGCAGTATTCCTAGCCTCTGACCTGGTCTTGTAGCCATTGAGTTTATGTGGTGAATCCAGTTGAGTTTCTGGTCAATGGTAATCCCAAGGATGTTGACAGTGGGGGATTCAGTGGTGGTTACACCATTGAATGTTAAGGAGCAGTGGTTAGCATGTCTCTTATTGGTGATGGTTATTGCCTGGCATTTGTGTGGCAGAATGTTACTTGCCACTTGTCAGCCCAAACCTGGATATTGTCCAGATCTTGTTGCATTTGAACATGCTTCAGCATCTGAAGAGCCATGAATGGTGCAATCATTGGCGGACATCCCTTTCTGACCTTATGACAGAGGGAAGGTCATTGATGAAGCAGCTGAAGATTGTTGGGCCTAGGACACTCCCCCGAGGGACTCCTGCAGAGATGTTGTGGAGCTGAGATGACTGACCCTCCACAACCACAACTATCTTCCGATGTACCAGGTATGACTCCAACCAGTGGAGAGTTTGCCCCCTGTTACCCATTGAATCCAGTTTCACGAGGGCTCCTTGATGCCACACTCGGTTGAATGCAGCCTTGTCAGGTGACAGTGACAGCAGGGCTGTCACTCTCACCTCACTTCTGGAATTCAGCTTTTTTGTCCATGTTTGAACCAAGGCTGTAACAAAGTCAGGAGCTGAGTGACCCTGGCAAAACCCAAACTGGGCATCACTGAGCATTAAACTTAAAGAAAAGGAATTACAAAGGTATGAGGATGAAATTGGCAAAATGTTTTGGAGAGGCCAAGTCCTGCATCACCATAGGACTGACCCCCATTCTCATTGGCAAGCTCTGCTGCAGCCTCCTCTTTGCTGTGCCTCCTCGGTCTGGTATTGCTTGTTATGTCAAAGTTCAGCCTGTAGGGAGATCGAAGAAAGACATGTGACCAGACGGGATGGAACAGAGGTTGGGTGAGATGCATGTTCACTATGTGTGGTATTTACTACCTAGAAGGGACAGATAATGCAGTTTCAGCAACAAGACAAATGGGATGGTGGTGTTGTGAAAGTCTTGTTGAGAGAGTAAGTGTTAATTTGTGTCTCCTGCGACTGAATATGTGAGATCCTGTTGGAGAATTTGATAGTGGAGGCAACTGAGAGAGGACTTACAACTTCGCCTGAGAGAGGCAGAGCGGATGAGATCACTCATCCACTTCCTCTGTAGGATGGTGGTTGGGCAGGTGACAGCCATACTGACCTCCTTGGCAATGGGCTCCCAGACCTGAGAGGTGCAGTCAATGTACTTTCTTGAACCATCCCTTGGGGAGGGAGAGCACATGTTGATAGACCTGGACTCCTCGAGCAAGAAGCACGGTGGACTTTTTGGATGGCACGGTGGTCCAATGCTGGCTCACAGCACCAGAGACGTGGCTTTGATTCCTGGCCTCTGATCACTGTCTGTGTGGAGCTTGCACATTCTCCCCGTGTTTGCATGGGTTTCCTCCATGTGCCCCAGTTTCTTCCCACACTCCAAAGATGTGCAGGTTAGGTGGATTGGTCATACTAAATTGCCTCTTAGTGTCAGGGAGACTAACTAGGGTAAATGCATGGGGCTATGGGGATAGGGCCTAATTGGGATTGTGGTCGGTGCAGACTCGATGGACGGTGGTTGGTGCAGACTCGATGGACCGAATAGCCTCCTTCTGCACTGTAAGATTCTATGAATAACGGTCTCGAGGGCTTTAGCAGTGGAAGCTGGTGCTGCCTCTTCTTGAGGCTACTCGCTCTTTGCTTCTAGGATCCAGACATCCTGCAGTGTCTGGTGAAGACAGGTGGACTGGAGAGAGTGATATGAGTTTGCTGGACTGGTATTTAAATAAGGCGCTGGGACCTTTGAACCCGCTCATTCACAGCAGGCGGACGAATCAGCTGCTGGCCCGCCAAGAGGTTCAGAGGACAACATGTGCATAATTAATGAGGTTCCAAGTGCAGCCTCTGGCGTGGGATCGCACCATTCAGGGCAGTGGGAAAGGTGCCTCCAACTGCACTTAGTGTCAAAAACAGAGTTTCTCCCATAGCGTCTTTAACAGAGTAAAACATTCCATGGCTCTTCACAACATGTTCTCAGACAATTGATGACAATCCAAAAAAATACAAATAAAGTTTCCATTTAGTAACAAAACTCAGTAAAACATTTAAAAATATTCAAAATTGGAGACTTACCTTAAGTAGAATGGTCAGCCCTCAATAGTTATCCCTGAAGTGCTATATTTGCTGCCCTCCTGTGGTAGGAAAGGAAAATGAAATTTGAACTATCAGTCGACCGCATTATTTCATAACAAAGCAAAGTTCCTCCTTAATGTAATGCATTTATTATTCCCTTGTCTAGTTACAATTTCTATTTAATAATTACAAATTACATTACAAACAGTTTTAAAAATTACTATTTGATACAAATATGATAATAAGGTCACTACAATAAATCGAGAAGTTAGTCAGCTAAGATTCTCCTCCCATTGGTGAATTAACAGTCGAAGGAGATTAATGCTATTCCACGTGATTCCACCGCCAATCTGCTGCAATTTATGCCACGGATTCTGCAGGGCAGATCTGGAAGAGAGAGATACCTTTGTCTTCCGGCCTCATAGATGTATTCTGAGGCCCTTCCTGCATTTATACTAAAACCCCCATCACCTCGTCACTCCCCTACGGAGACCTAGCCCACGATCTGCCCTCCCCCCGACTGAATTGCTGTCCTGTGGCCCAGGATGGTTGAACCTGTGTGACCAACAACCCCTTCATTTTGGAGGATTTAGCAAAGTGCTGGAATTGGGAAACCCGTTAATGTTGTCATTTCTGCTGAGTGGAACAGTTGGCCCGACTGCACAGTCACTCATTTGATACATCTGTATGCTACAAATTGCCTTGTATTGCAGATGTCCCCTCGAAGGAGCTGGAGGCATGGAATTGGGGGGTGGGGGTGGGGGTGGGGGGGGTGTGGGAGGTGGCAGCGGTGACCTTGATTGCTGCGGCTGTACTATTCCTGTAATAGGGGCTGTTTGCAGATCTGTTTGAAACAGATGGCACAGCTTTGTAATTGCCTCTTGGCTGAACTTGAACTTGAACCAGTGAAGGCAGTTCTCCACTAACCTTGCCAGGTCTGAGCCTGGGGCTGTGGAAAGGTTGCCTGGGTGTTGGCAGTTGCGAGCAGTCACCTTGGTGCGCTGGGATCTCACAGGCGTATCTCTTTGTGATCTGTTTCTCTCTGCACCCCCCCCACCCCCCCACCCCCCATTCCCCGCAAATCCCAGATAAAGAGGCCACTGGAGCCAATGCCCATAAGTTTCAAATTCAACAGCAGCCACGATATATAGAGCAATCCAGCCACATGAAATCATTTCCTGAAATTCCAGAGTGCAACTGGCCTTCAACATCTGTTATGAATGGATGAACTGAGCACACTGTGTGTACACACAAAAACCCCGGGATGTCAAGAACTCTCCAATTATTCATACATTTCCATGAATTTTGACACTTAAATGAAGCTTTTGCACACTCTGTGAGAAAACAATAAACACCAGCAGACAACCAGCTGCAGAATTAGACAATACATTCACTCATAGCGAGACATCAAGTTTAAAATTTGTTCTTATTCGTAACCCCCCCCCCCCCGCCAACTCCTATTGTTCCAGTTATTGTTGGTTCATCATTTCATCCTAATGTTACAATTAGAAAGGGAAATTAGTGTTGGGATTTTCCAGCCCCGTCGTGGTGGGAGCACTCTTCAAGCCCAATATCCATTGATTTCCAGCAGGACAGGAGAATCCCACTGTTGGTGGCTTTGTTTGGTTATTTCAGGATTGTTTTGCATGAACTTTAAAAGAGTTGGCTGCCCATAGGACCCATCATTTCCTGGACCAGCTGGTAACTCAGGATTGGAAAGTGAAATAACTCTTTGGAGGCTGGTGTTCTTGCACCTGCTTCCCTTTATTTACAAACGCAGTTCCACTCCTAGGAGTGCTTCAGGTACACATTCAGAATCTGAACTGTCAGTAGCCCTGACACTCCTCAATATATACACAGGTAAGGCTCCCTGACTGGGTAGGCAATCATTACCTCAATCAGGGAACTCATACTCCAAGAGGCCCCTCTCATGGACCTCATTGAGGACATTACAAGAAGCATTGGCCTAGGTTTTCCTTGGACATGCACAGCTGAGTTCTGAGCAATGAGTCTTCCCAGTGCTATGGATTAGAAATATAGAAACATAAAAGATAGGAGAAGGAGGCCATTCGGCCCTTTGAGCCTGCTCCACCATTCACCACGATCATGGCTGATCCTCCAACTCAATAGCCTAATCCGTCTTTTTCCCCATAACCTTTAATCCTATTTGCCCCAAGTGCTATATCTAGCTGCTTCTTGAATACATCCAATGTTTTGGCATCAACTACTTCCTGTGGTAATGAATTCCACAAGCTCATCACACTTTGGGTGAAGAAATGTCTCCTCACCTCCATCCTAAATGTTCTATCCCAAATCCTCAGACTGTGACCCCTGGTGAAACCATGGATATCAGGGCTGAAGGCTTACCTCTCGAGGTCAGTCTTCAGGCCAGTCAAAGGGGCATATTTTTAATGATTATAAATATTTTTAAACAGTTCTGGCACTTTTTAAAGCTATTACAAACTTTTAACTAGCGCAATTTTATAATCAGTCTTCAAAATCTGTCAGGGTCTGTCTCTCGGACATTAACGTACCTTCATCTCATTCCTCAACACCTGTCTCCTCCCCCTCAACCTGGCACCCTCAGCTTTTCTCTCCCAGCACCTCCAACTCCTAACCAATTTCCCTACCTTCCCAACCCTGGTATTATTTTCCCCTCCCTCTTTTACACCTGGCACCCCTCAGCTCTTCCACCACCTCCTCCACCCACCCAGGCATCTCTGCCTCCCCACCTGCTCCTCGGCTCCCATGGTTCCACTCAAGCTGCCCCTCTTCTCCCGACGTCAGAAAAGGCTCTCCTTGAAGAGAGAAAGGTTTATTTCCCTCCACCCAGTGTTAGTTCCGACACCAGCAGAGCTGTGGACACGAGAGTGGATGGAAGGAGAGAGGAAGGGGATCCGTGCGGAGATGGAGGAGCCAAAGTGCAGCTGGAGTGGTGGGGGAAGAGGGGGACAGTGAAGAGGGTTGGCGAACCTAGCTTAAGGGAAGCCAGAGATACAACACTGGGGGGGGGTGTGGATAGAGGAACCGTACGAGGGGGGGAGGAGCCAGGGATGTTGAAGCAGGGAGGCACAAGCAGCCAGGCGTGTGGGGTGGGTGGGTGACAGGAGGGGTATAGGGGATGAACATATTAATCACAGTTAGCAATCATCTGACTATTTTGAGGATGAGTGCACAAGAATCCGGGACGACTGACGGCTGGATTTACTCCAGTGGTGAGCAGCCCCACCCTTTCGTAAGGAATAATTCATGCAAGTTGGAGGCAGGCATGCAAAAAGTTTTGAATGAATGGTCCCTGCCACTTTAAAAGAACAGGAATAGTGGGAGCATCAGCGTGAGCAACCTCAGATCACATTCAGGTACATCACAATTTCTGGATTTTGGAACTAGCACGATCACTGGAGGCTGCAGCGTCATTGCAGTTCTCAATAACTGTACAATTTCACTGCCGTCGCCACTATGGAGGAAGAAATATCCAGGTTGTTAATTTCCAAGTTCCACTGCTCATCATTTCGAGACATCTTAATGAATAAACAGAATATCATAGTCAGTGCGTTTCTGATAACTTGTAAGTGGGGAAATCTCCTCTACAGCAGTTTGAACTCAGAAAATTACCTCCTATAAATTCACGTTAAGAAAGCACTCACAATAATGGGAGCGGTGGCCATTGCTGGGGCTACAGTGTCCAGTGCAACAGCCATTGAGGAAGCCCAGAGTCCAGGGAACTGGAGTCAAAGATAACCAAAGGCAAACAGGCAGTCACCGCTGAGGGGTGAAGGAGTCGATCACAAGGGTAGAAGGATCTCCCATTGGCACATAGCACTGGGTGTACCCACTGTAAGTCCAAGGGGGCATTGCCAGGAGAGACTTCTCCCCTAAGAGTCAGCAAAGAGGCTACAACAAAAACAGAATATGCGGCAGAAACTCACAGGTCTGACAGCATCTGTGGAGAGAGAATAGAGCCAATGTCTTGAGGCTGGATGACACTTTGTCAGGGCTAAGAGGGCAAAGAGGCTGCCAGGTTCAATTGAGCAGTTTCCCCACCTGACAAAGTGCCCATCTAATACCAGGAGCAGTGGGAAGAAGCTCTTGAATGGACATTAATTGGCTACTCAAAGGCTTCAGTTGACCAAAGGGTAGGTAGGTTGCTTTGCTGCTGGTAAAATCCCAGGGGGAATGTGGCAGTCATGGCATCCCATCCCTCCCAGCCAACTCCCAAGAAGGATGTAAAATCCCAGCTTCGCTGCCAAATCTGTCAAATTATTTCAACATTTATAACATGACAAGACCATCCCAGTTGGCAGGGCAGCATGGTGGTACAGTGGTTAACACTGCTGTCTCACAGCACCAGGGACCCAGGTTCAATTCCGGTCTTGGGTCACTGTCTGTGTGGTGTTTGCACATTCTCCCCATGTCTGCGTGGGTTTCCTCCGGGTGCTCCAGTTTCGTCCCACAGTCTAAAGATTTGCAGGTTAGGTTGATTGACCATGCTAAATTGTCCCTTAGTGTCAAAGGGACTGGCAGGGCAAATGTATGGGGTTATGGGGATAGGGCCCGTGTGGAATTGTTATTGGTGCAGGTTGGATGGGCTGAACAGCCTCCTTCTGCTCTGTGGAGATTCTGTGAGACTCCCCTGAATCTGCTGTGCAAAGGTGAATACAAGGCAAGCTTGTAATGCCAGAAAATCAGTGTTGTGAACTTTTCATTGTGTTTTGCAAGCTGCAAGACCAATAGTTAACTTGAAATTGTAGATCATGCAGGTATAATGAGAATAAGCATGCATCAGGTACTGTGCCAAGCAACCTTACGAACTCTCATGTATATATCCATTCAAGCAGACAACAGTTAACTGCAGATAAAGAAGTCGCTGCTTCCAGCAGAATGTGATCCAAGTATACAATTTCAGTTGACGGAACTACGTCCCATTCAGACCCACTGAATAGAATGCCACAGCAAAGCCGAACATTTAAATGCAAAGACCTGATTCAGGGAAAAAAAATTAATGTGCTGAACATCAAGCACATTGAGAGATGACAATGTATTTCAGGCACCAATTAAACTTTGTATTCCTTGCTTTTAAATCCATTTAAATTGATATAAAGAATAAATAGTTGAATAGAGAGCAATATCAATGTTTGGAAATGTTTGCTATCACCGTCAATTTAAATAAATTCACAAAAATCACAGTACAGGCAGAAGTGGTGGAATCTGAAAACACTGGTCTTTTGGGTAAGTTCGGCACGGCAATGTTCCTAAGCCCTGTTACTTTGTCAGCTCGAGCTATGCGTGGCAGGAGGGAGAGGGATCGAAGTATACTGGGGAAACAAGCTGCAGAGCACCCAGGCAGATTTGTGCAGGGTAATCTCCTACTGAACTCGGAGACCTTCTCCCACTATCACCATTCCCTGTGGACATCGAACCCCACCCTCACCATGAGTAGAATTGCTACCCCCCCAACACCAGCACAGTTCATTTTTATTGTGCATCAGGACCCTGGCGGTCCTCCGACATGTCCTCCTAACATCACAACCCACTCTGTAGCCCACCCTAGCACGCCCCGCCCTGCCTGCATGAACCCCTCTTTGCACAGCCCCTGAGACAACCCCCTGCTTGCGGAGCCCCCTCTGCATGACCCCTTTCGCGGAGCTCCCCCTGAAGACTACTCCCTCGCAGAGCTCCTGTATAAGCCCCACCACCATCATGCATACCTCCGCCCCTGTCATAGACTCATGCCCACTCAGGCCCACTCTCACTCAGGCCTCACCCCCTTGGCACTGCCCCTGGCACAGTTACGGTGCCCAACTGAGCACTGCTGGGGTACCAGGTGTGCACTGCCAGGCTGACACTGCCCAGCCATGCCCCTGACAACCTGGGGATGTTAATGTCCTGCATTCCCCCTGGTGTGACCATGAGGCCTGATCTCCGTTACTACAAAACAGTAGTGATTCTTGCCAGTGTGACCTCTCGTTGGTGATGGGGGAGGCAGCCAAGAGGGCAGGAGCAGCTGCCCTAGATGTGCTAACAGTATTTGAATTAAGACAATACTATGCCTACTGGCTTTCACCCCCAGAAAGGGCACAAAGCTGTTCTCGCCAGCAAAATAGGGCCAGAAAGTTACCAGACTGGTTTGCATCAATTGGCGTGAGCCAGTAAGATCACAGCCAGAGTGTGGTGCTTGGCATCTGGAAAGGTTATTCCACTTGCCTTTCCAGTCCTCCTGAGGTCCTAGATCCTGTCTCCAGATTGCGGGGAGCGAACTCCTGCTGCTGACTTCCTCGGCCTCTTCCAACCACTCCTGCTTGTTTGGAGAGGTCTTACAGGTTCTCACTTCCCTGCAGCTCCTCAGAACCTGCAGCAGAATCTCCCAGTAAGAATGGTAGACCCAGGGAGCAGCCTTTCACAGGCCAACTCTCCACTCCTGTGGCTGCTGCAACCTCAAGTGTTGGTGAACGCACTTATCCATGTCACTGCCCTTTAATTAGAAATCATACCTTTGTCAAAATGAATAAATCATACCTCCGTCACTCCCTGGTTGGCCAGCAAGCTTAAGGGTGGGATGATAATGCCATTGCTTTTGGAGGGCCTTGTCAAAGCCCATGAATTAGAAAATTGAGTTCTGGATCCAAAACATGGTCCCATTGTTCCAGTAGGGGGTAAGTGGGCAAGATTCTGCCCAACCTTTCATGTTGCTGGTTTCTTGTCAGCAATTCTTGTAGCAGGAGCTACTTAGTCTGCAAAGCTACAGGTGGACATGCTATCTGAACATTATGGACCAGTGAAATATTGTTAGGTTCAAACTCACAGGACTGAGAAGACCTACATTATGCCGCCTGCTCACATTAACATTGGCAATGGATAGTCCACTTGAAACATTGTACTGTGGGCTCTTTCCAGTATCCACAGGCATCACCTTAGCACCCAATTGTTTTGCTGTGGATGCAGTGTACCCAGTTGCACACACTTGGGCCTTGGGTTTCAATAGCTGAAGGGGTAGGAAAGGAGGGATCCAGAGAATGAAAACTGGACTCCAGCTCCAAGGACATTGAATCTGTGCTAGGAATTCCATCCACCTCCCCCCCCCCCCTCCCCCCCCCCCCAACCTCCCCACAACACTACCCACACCCCATCCATCGAGTTCCTAAAGCATTAGCAGCAGTGTGGTTGGAGAATGCAAACAGGAACATGCCTGAAGGTGAGGGGCGTTGAAGTTGGGGTCAAAGAGAGAAACCTGTGCTAGAGCAGGGTGAGGTTGTGGGGTCTGTGCCTGAAGAACAGAAAGAGTGAATGGGAGAAAGAGAGAGAGAGAGGGGGGGGGGAGAGAGAGAGAGAGAGAGAGGGAGAGAAAAACGTGGTAAATTGAAATGATAGGCAGCTGATCAGTAACAGTCGTGCTTGCAGATTGAGTGGAGGTGTTCACAAAGCAATCCCAGCGCATTCAGCGACAACACAAGCATGATGCCCACTATTTGCCAGTCATTGATTTGCAATGGCTGCAAGGAAAGCCCTACCAATGGTTTGGAATTTGCTAAATTTATCCTGTTGGTCCTCTGTGAATAAGTCATCATCGAATCATAGCATCCCTACAAGACAGAAAAAGGCCATTTGGCCCATTTCAGCCTGTACCAACCACAATCCTACCCAGGCCCTATTCCCGCAACTCCATATATTTACCCTGCTAATCCCCCTGACACTAGGGTCAATTTAGCATTGCCAATCAACCTAACATGCACATCTTTCGATGGTGGAAGGAAACCGGTGCACCTGGAGGAAATCCACGCAGACACAGGGAAAACATACAGACTCCATAGTCAGAATCTTTTTCCCAGGGTGGAAGAGTCAATTACTTGAGGGCATAGGTTTAAGGTGCGAGGGGCAAGATTTAAAGGAGATGTACAAGGCTTTTTACATAGAGGGTGGCAAGTGCCTGGAACTCACTGTGAGGGGCGGTAGTGGAAGCTGATACGATAGTGACTTTTAAGGGGCATATCAACAAATACATAAATAGAAATAGAGGGATATGGTCCCTAGAAGGCTGGGGTTTTTAGTTCAGTCAGGCAGCATGGACAGTGCAGGCTTGGAGGGCCAAAGAACCTATCCCTGTGCTGTAATTTTCTTTAGAACATAGAACCCTACAGTGTAGAAACAGGCCCTTCGGCCCATCGAGTCTGCACTGACCACAATCCCACCGAGGCCCTATCCCCATACCCCTACACATTTACCCACTAATCCCTCTAACCTACACATCCCAGGACACTAAGAGGCAATTTTAGCATAGCCAATCAACCTAACCTGCACACCTTTGGACTGTGGGAGGAAGCCGGAGTACCCAGAGGAAACCCACGTAGATACGAGGAGAATGTGCAAACTACACACAGACAGTGACCCAAGTCAGGAATCAAACCCAGGTCCCTGGAGCTGTGAAACAGCAGTGCTAACCACTGTGCTACCGTGCCGCTATGTTTCACATAGACAGTCACCCAAGGCCAGAATTCAACCTGGGTCCCTGGTGCTGTGAAGCAGCATTGCTGACCACTTTGCCACTGTGCAGCCCAAACATGAAACCATGAAGTCAAACCCAAATTCCCCATGCAAAACTCAACAATGTATGTCATTTAGCCAATTCAATGATGGGAAAATACTAACAGCCTCTCACCACCATGACAGCAATCGCTAACATAAAGAAAACTTTAGGACAACAGAAGTCCACCTATAGTGTTCTAAAAGTTTATTTTTAATAGCTCAAAGTTCAAAACTCGAGTCCATGCAGCTGCTCATACATTTCAACCAGAAATTTGTCAGATTAAACTATTGTAAGTGGTAAACGTAATGTTGGAAAGATGGGAAAAATAAAGCGTAAACCATTAAATTGACGAGCTGACAGCAATGTATTGAAGCAAATGGAGATTTTTGCATTAGGTAATTGATGCAGCATCACAGTATCTGCCTTCAGTCATGTTTTGCAAATGTCGGGTGCAGTCTGGCTGCGGTTAGATAATGAATGGTCATTCAATCTGACACAATGTACCCAGATTTTTACAATCTTCTGTTTGAGCTGATGGAATATGAACAAGTTTTGATGTATGTTTTTTTTAAGTCTGAGGCAGCTTAGCCCGGGTCTGTTGTGTTGTACTAATCTCATCCACTTTTCTTTAGGATCCTGTAGTATGTTTGAGATGCATATGCATCGCCTTTTAATTGAGATTAGAAACAGCGAGAATATTTCACCTACATAACTAAAATTTGAAAATATTGTTGGAAAATTAGAGGCAAAAGATCAAATTCAAAATTTAGTTATTTTATTCAGTAATGGAGGCGATGGCCTAGTGATATTATTAATAGACTATTAATCCAGAAACTCAGCTAATGTTCTGGGGAGTCGAGTTCAAATCCCACCATGGCAGATGGTGAAATTTGAATTCAATAATAATTTCTGGAATTAAGAATCCGCTGATCACAATGAAACAATTGTCGATTGCTGGAAAAAACAATCTGGTTAAATAATGTCCTTCAGGAGAGGAAATGTGCCGTCCTTACCTGGTCTGATCTACATGTGACTCCAGAGCCACAGTAATGTGGTTGACTCTCAACTGCCCTCTGAAATGGCCTAGCAAACCGCTCAGTTTAAGGGGAATTGGGGATGGACAATGAATGCTGGCCCAATTGGGGATGGACAATGAATGCTGGCCCAATCAGTGATGCCCATGTCCCACAAATGAATTTTTTAAAATGTTGAATGAGTTCAACAACTTCAGATCATAAACACCACTCCCAATTTTTTAGTCAGCAATTCTTGGTAATGCATATGCAATTATCACTTGCACCCATGTCTTATTTATTTTCTTCTCCTTTTACCATCTCCTTTTGACTTGAACTGTCATCGTCTTTATGATTTCGTCTCTCTTGTCTTCCACCCTATCCTAGACCTTCTCTTCTGTTCTTTCCACCTCCCTGCCCTGTTCATGCCTCTGCAATTGCTTAAAACCTATAACATCTCTAATATGTTTCAGTTCTGATATAAGATGATTGACTTATTACCCTTGTTCTTCTCTACCCCGATGCTGCCAGACCTGTCAAATTTTTTCAGCATCTCCTGTTTTTATTTCAGATTTCCTCAATATTTTAGCATCCTCCATGTTTTGCTGCTGTAGCTAGGTTGTTCAACTCCAAAATGACCTGAATAAATATTTGGTTAGGAATAAGGGTGCAGATTAAAGGGATTAGTAAGATGAATAAATGCCTGTGGAAGCTGATATTTCTCTGCTGCTTGGAATGGAGGGAGAGTGTGAAAACAGATACGTTATCTCCAGAGAACAACAGGCCAGAGATGAACAGGAGTTACATGAAAACAGATGAAAATTCTCAAATGCTGGCTAAATACCTATGGATGAAGGAATATTTTCCCAGGATCTTCCTTTGCAAAATTAAATGGCTGGGTTAGAATTTATAATATCTGTTCATTGGGAGGTGTGGACTTAATAGGCCAACTGATGTTTTGTTATTTCAGGCTAATGTACATTCTGTTCCACAGAACTTCCTTTGCTGTAATAATGAAGATAAAAAAGTTGAGAAACCTTTTAGAAATGGGATATTATTATCCCACACAGTATTGTCTTTAAATGTTTGAAGTTATTTTCTTTTATAACATTTAGCCCATAAGATGAGACATGCTATTTTAACCGCAGCACATACAGTGGTATGTAAACCTTAATTCATTTTCCCTTCAAAGCACTAGTTTTCCCAGTTTCGGTTTATCCTCAGGATAAGTAGAAAACCCAAAAGAGACCCAGCACTTATTCCAAAGTGGGTGACACTATTTTCACAAGATTGTTGCTTCTGTGTTTTTCAATTGGTCAATTCATTAAGTAAATATTTAACATGTCCCCAGTAACAAATGCTCACATTTTCCTACATTTAATTATCTATTTTTTTCTCTCTGTGTTGGGAATGTGTACTTGATTTCTACATAACTTTTTTTTCCCACTATGAGCAGTGTCTGCTGATACTCATACTCGACCTCATACCCTTGTGGAGGAACCATTTGCAGTATCTGATCATTGGTCTGGTTATAAAGTTGATCACACTAACCTTTATCAACTTGCCTTTTTTCAATATACTAGCAGCAATCTTGTACTTTTAAGGTGCATTGATGAGACGCTGAAGTCAAATACTTGGTGTATCAGAAGGCAAAAAGCTTCAATCTGGGCTTTCTTGCCAGTGTAGGGATTGAGTATATTATTGTTCATGGAATACATTTCCTATTTGGTCTACTGAGCTCATTACAGCATTGAAGAAAAATTCTTGATTGGATATATCACTTAGCTCTGTACACACAGTGCTTTGTAATACTGAATGGATTTGCTTGATAATAAAGCTAATGTTTCTGTATAAAACTACATTCAATGAAATTCCATTGCCTTAACATCAGTGGTTAATGATGTAATTTCATGACTCTGTGAAGTCCTGTGTATTTACCATTTATTTGCTTTTACAATCTCAATGGGGAATGATTAATGAGTGGCTCACTTAAACACATTTTGAGAATATATTTGAAAGTTAGCAATTTAGGCACATCCAACAAGAATAAAGATAATATATCAAAACCTAAATATGTTCTGAACATAAAAGGATATACCTACATTTCTTTCTTTCCATAATTCAAGGTGACATAGGAACATGGGAACAGGAGAAGACCATTCAGCCCCTTGAACCTGTTCCACTATTCAGTTAGATCTTGGCTGGTCTGGATATTTATCCTAGTGAAAGTATGCAATGTGTTTGAGATTGTGGCCCAGATTTACTGGTTTTGCAGAATTGAGATACAGGAACATAGAGGCAGGAGGAGTCTATTCAGCCCCTCAAGCCCCTTTTGTCTTCTAAATAGATCATGGCTGATCTTCTACCTCTATCTTTATACACACCACCTTAAGGATGCACCCCTGGCCAATTCCATGCCATTTGTGTTTCTTGCTGGACTCCCGACTCATGCCAGGCATTTACCTGGAGTGGAAATTGGAAACAGAAAGGCTTGGAGGCATGCTGTTGGTAGCCCAAGCGGCCAACCGAGGATTGGAAAAAAATTACATTTGAAAAATGTGCAATTGATAATCCTGCAAATTATTGCACATCTTTTTCCAAATATTAAACATTATATCTACCCTGTCTGCTGCCATAACAACATTGAATTGCAGGGACGGGGGTGCAAATGATAGAAAATGGGTTGAGTGGCATATTTCCTTTATTAAAATATAATTAGATTGCTCCCCCCTCCCCCGCGCCAAACATGGGCTGACATAGTGTGCAGGAAATTGGTGGGATGGTAAAGTGGGTAGATGAATGGTGGAACACGTCTATGACCCATTCCCCACACAATTCCAGGTATTCCTATGAATTGGTGCGGAACAAATACAAAGCCTCATCTAATCAGGAAGCATTGAGGTTTTTTTCCCTGAAAAGAAATAGAGACTTGAGAGAACATCATAAAATCAAGAGGAAAATTGATAATTGGATTATTATAATATGAAATAATCAATGTGTTAGTTCTAATATTTGCTATCTCACAATGGGGCACAAGAATTCTAAATACATCAAACTACATGGAGAAATAAAATGCACTGTGGAAATTTGCAAAGACTAATTAGTGAGTAGAGATTGGGGATTAATTGACAAAATTAAGGTAATACATGGTGGTGCTAAAGTAGCAAGAGCAATAATACATTGAAGGATAGGTCAATAAAACAGAGTTGAGGAGAAACTACTTCTCCAAAAGGTTGTGGATCTGTGGAACTTGCTACCTCAAAGTGTCATGGATGCCAAAACAGTGAGTAAATTTAAGGAGGAGTTAGACAGATTTTTAATTAGAAATGGGCTGAATGGCCTAATACTGCTCCTATGAGTTATGAACTTATGAACATATGAATAAGGACAGCGATAAATGGAAAATTATAACAATGCTGGAATCATTTTCAACTTGTATGATAGTCATCATGATAAGAGTGTATGTTATAATGGTAGAAAAGTAGAATTTATTTCCTGAGGGGGGTTAGCAGCCATATTAGTATTTGTGCTCATCGAAAGGCTTAAAAAATTTGGTTTAGCTGTGGATAGTGAGCAAGGACCCAAGGATACAAACTGCAAGCTGTTAGTTAAATCTCAGAGATTGTAAAAACAATATGGGATTGCTCTACCATTTGCTATGGCAACCAAATGGTCTAAAAATAACATAGGGAGGCAATACTATCTTCAAACCTTCCTAGCTTAGGAGAATCCATTAAGCTTGGACAGGGAGGATGATTGAACTCCACAAGTCAGACGCAAGTTGTTATGCTAAGAACAAGTTGTTGCCAGGAGTAAATCAGACCAGATAGCATGTGTGAGCTTTTTACACTGATTGGATAATATTATTTGGTAAACGTGTGCAGGTTGTAATTGGTTAGTTGTATCTGTACCTTGTGCATGACGTAAACCTAATTGATAGTTGTGAGTGGATATTTATAACTTCTATGCAAATGCAGATCTTTGATTGGTATATGCTAATTACTTGTAATGGAATCTAGAAGTATATCTGTCTGTGTGATGCTGTATTCAGTGCTCTTGGCTATGCCACCAGTTGACGTACTGGAGCCTTAGCTATAGCTTGCGAGAAAGGCCGATTTTACAACTCTGAAATTCTTCATCTGGTTACTTGAAGGGAACAAATCCTTTCAGCTAATTTTGCCCCCAACCATTCCAAACAGTGGTGACGCAATGTATAGATCTGATAAAACAACATCAATAATACTTTATCACGTATGATAACGATACCAGTAAAAAGAACTTATAAGGGGCATGAAGTGCACAATTCTAAACATATATCCAAATTGCTGAGAGATCAACTGAGAGCCAGCATTCTCTGCCATTAAATAAGCCTTGGAAGGTCCAAGCCATTTTCAAGTTGAAGCCTCATTTGAATACAGCTGGTGACCTGCAAATAGCAAATGGCTTTTCCAATGCAATCAGCAATTTGTGAAAGGGAGAGAAATAATTTGGGCCGGTAATTACAAAAAATCTTAAATGCACAGCAAAAAAATATGCACCACAATGTCTTGCAGATACCATGAACATCATCAGACTTTTGAGTAACTTCTGGCAAGGACAGTGATTGTGCCGTAAGGATTTAAGTGATAATTCTTCAATATTATGGGTGGAGGTGGGGTGTGTGTGGGGACATGCCTGGTTGGGGGGTGGGGGGGGGGGGGGTTGCTTTAAAAATCTAATTGTACATTGAGATGCAGCTATACCCAACATTCCCATTATCCTCAGTAGAATTGGGTGTGAATTTCAAATAAAATGAGTTCTCAATAATGTTGGCTCCAGAATCTCAGATTGGTAAAGCAAACAAAGCTGAAACCATTGTTGAAAGAAAGACAATCACATTGGAGCTTGGTAGGAAGTGAATGAATAAAAGTATTATTTTGATTTTATTTCCCAGTTTATCTTTGCAACTAAATCACATGCAGATGTACCACAAAAAATGCTCACTTTATGCCTTCAGTAAAAATAACTCAAGTGACCAAATCTTGGAAGGAAGTCTTGACAAACTATAGGAATCCAGTAATTTGTTCCTTCATCCTCAGTTTCAGACCTTTTTGTCAGCTATAACATTATTTTGTATCTGATATGAGGTGGCTTAGCTCCATCTTTAACAACTACAAGCTCTGGCATTGAACCATAGAACTGTTCAGCCCATTTTGCCTGCCAACTCCTTGCTGGAGCAATGAAAAATAACTTCCACTGCCCTACTCTCTCCCCATGGCCTCATATCTCCCACTGCTTCAAATATTTGCTTGCACTTTCCATAAAAGATATGAGTCTCTGCCGTAATTACCTCCAGCGGCACAGGAACTCATTGCTCAAGTGACTCCATACGAATTATTTTTTTTCTAACCTCTCCTCACTCCTTGTGGCATTTGGGATCCTAAAACACAATCAGGACCCCCATGCAATTTAAAGTGGAATTGCAAAGTCTCATCCAGGAGCTAACCTGCCAGTGAAACCGAGAGGGGTTGATCCCTCAGGATCACTGAAGCAGTATTTAAAGGGGCACTGTGCTGCAGGTAATTGGATTACAGGATCTGTGTGCCATTGTTGTACTGTTTGGAGTGGCAGAAGAGTTTTCAGCTTCTTTCCAAGATTTCTGTCTTTCAGTGAGTTCTAAGGTGTTATTATTATCTTAAGGGGGGGCAGGCGGAGGCGATCGCCTAGTGACTATTATTCCAGAAACTCAACTACTGTTCTGAGGACCCGGGTTTGAATCCCGCCACGGCAGACGGTGGAATTTGAATTCAATTAAGAAAAATCTGGAATTAAGAATCAACCGATGACCATGAAACATTGCTGATTGTCGGAAAAACCCACCTGGGTCACTAATGTTCTTTAGGGAAGGAAATTATCTAGTTTGGCCTACTTGTGACTCCAGACTCACATCTTCCAAACATTGTGGTTGACTCTCAATGCCCTCAGGCAACTAGGAATGGGTAATAAATGCAGGCCAGCCAGCGGTCCTCATGCCCCACAAATGAACAGAAAAGAAGCTCCATTTGGATGGGGGAAAAGGAGCAGTTGGGCTATTGGAAAACTTTGGGTAAGTGGTCTGTATGTCAGAGGCCTATCCTACACAGAGAGTGTACAGGCCAAGAATATTTTCTTTGAAGCTAGCCACAGAAAATCCATTAGAGGCTGCGTTTCCCAGACAAGCTATTGCAGACTCCTGCAGGAGTGTGAGCTCATGAAGTAGAAAGTCAACCATGATCTGATTGAATGGTGGAGCAGGCCCTCATCCTATATTCCTATCTTCCTATGTTCCTCAACTATCCCTCCAGTATTGAACATTGGCACAAAGTTGTGGGATAACTGCTGAGATCTCTTCACAAACATGGTCCACGATACCCCAGTGCAACCCCACTATGCCTGAACAACAAAGACTTTAATCCATCAAGAGAAGCAGCCTGAATCCACAAACAACAAGAAACTCAGTGACCACAGAATAGAAAAACTTGCTTTAAAGTACCAGTTTTCACAACCTCAGCAGCTCCCAAAGTGCTTTACAGTCAAGAGAAGCAGCCTGAACCCACAAACAACAAGAAACTCAGTGACCACAGAATAGAAAAACTTGCTTTAAAGTACCAGTTTTCACAACCTCAGCAGCTCCCAAAGTGCTTTACAGTCAATGAAACGCACTTGAAGATTGGTCACTGTGGTTAAGTAGAAATGCAACAGTCAGTTTATACATGTAAACTCCCACAAATGGCAATTTGATAATGATCAGATAATCCTTTTTTTAGGGGGGGGAATATTACCAGAATTTTGTCAGTTCCAGTGAGAAAAAATGGTGCAAATGCTGGCAGGATTTCTTATGGGACCTTGAACCGTATAATCCAGTATGATTCACACTGTGCTTGTGGCAGCCTCCTTCTGATTTGCTCACACTAGGTCATATTAATCCATGCATCAGATAAATACCTCTCGAGTACTCCCCAGCACTTGTTTCAGACTGATTCGATGGGATGGCTACCAGGAAGCCAGCACCATGTTTCTCAGAGGGAGCCATGATCAAGCTCCTGGATGATGTGCAGCAAAGACAGAACATCCTCTATCCACAGTTGTGCAAACTTCCTTCTAACAAGGTGCCCCTGCCTGGGAGGCTCTGGCAGTTTTAGTGACTGCCAGCTCACTATAGAAGAGGACAGTACAGCATTAAGTGTTAGTGTGGCCAGGGTAAATGTGCCTCCCCCAGTCTCCTGCTGGATGCCCTCACACCCCTCACACCTCCAAGTTGATCTCTCACCCAAGTGCATTGCAGGTTACTAACACCTATCATGAGACCCTCTTCCCTCATCACCCCCCGCAACCCTATATTTCCCCCATTAGCTGTTATGCTCCTCACTCAAGACCCACACATGCCATATCTGCTCACTATCAGAACTGGCAAGAATCCTGTCCACATTCTCCTCATCTGTCTCATTGTAGAACATACACCACCATAACAGGCATATGTAGGCACAGTATTGAGGAGTAGTGTCAGAGCTCAGAACCCTCACAACCCTTGAGGAAAGAACACTTGAGCTGGCTGGGGAGGAGGAAGGCCATTTTCTAATAAAGTCTCCTTTGAGGCTCCAGCATCTGTGGTGCTGCTCCTACAATAACTACACACCCAGACTTCTCCTCATCTGCAGGGTGCTGGTCTAGGCCACGTGCAGCAGTACGATAGAGTCTCTGTTACTGCTCTATTGCAATGAGTAGAATTGGCTCTGTGATTCTCCAGAATCATGCACTGAAATGAAGAGAACACCACAATGAGCAATGAGGATTTCTAACAGATCCTTAACCCTCAACTCACAATGCCTCTGGGATTTCGATCCAAACACTCCCCACTTGATGACTGCCTCTCCGCTATTCCTCACACCCTCCCTCTGATACTACAGCCACATCCCCACATTGGTTCTGCTCAACGCATGGATCCTCTGAGACATATCAGGTTGCGCCCGTTTACGGGTGCAAAAACTCGGTAAAGTCAGGCATGAGGCAAGTAGCGTGATCCGTGCTGCCTCTGCACTAGTCCCCCCCTTTACCTAGTTTCCCCTAACAACGGTTGCAATCAGAACTGCACCCGAAACAGGCACAGCGGCAATTTAAATGCATTTGCATACATTTGAGTTGACTTAATGCGCTGCACGCACAACTTTACCGGCACTTCCCCCTTTACCAACGCGTCCACCCATCCAGATTTGGCGCGAAACAAACATGCTGTACAAAAGTCTGATTCCAGCACTCCAGTTAACGAGGAGGTAAGTGCTGCGCATCCAACTTCTCTCTGCTTGAGATCGGTAGGGGAGGGGAAGATGGCTCAGACGGCTGTCTTCTTGAGTTTGGTTGTGGGGGTAGGGATGTCCGCTGCTACTCTGCCTGAGATCATTAATGGAAAAGCGGGGTCTGCTGCCACTCTTGCCTATGATCAGTGAGAGGGAAGGGGCCACAATCGATCTGGGTGGTGGAGCGTGTTGGGATAAAAGGGGGTTAGTAATTTGGTGGGGGGGGGTAATGTCTATGGGGACCAGTGGGGGCATTATCAAGCCCGGGAGCGATGTGGCAGGGGAGTAGCATTACACAAGAACATAAGAAATAGGAGCAGGAGTAGGCCATCTAGCCCTTCGAGCCTGCCCCGCCATTCAATAAGATCATGGCTGATCTGAAGTGGCTCAGTTCCACTTACCCGCTTTCACCCCATAACCCTTAATCCCCTTGTCTATCAAAAACCTATCTACCCGTGTCTTAAATATAATCAACGAGGTAGCCTCCACCACTTCAATGGGCAGAGAATTCCAGAGATTCACCATCCATTGAGTGAAGAAGTTCCTCCTCAACTCCATTCTAAACTGCCCTCCCCTTATTTTGAGGCTGTGCCCTCTAGTTCTGCCATCCTTTCTAAGAGGGAAGAATCTCTCTACCTCTACCCTATCTAGCCCCTTCATTAGCTCGTCCATCTCTATAAGACCCCCCCTCAGCCTTCTAAACTCTAACGAGTACAGACCCAGTCTATTCAATCTCTCTTCATAAGCTAACCTCCTCATCTCCGGTATCAGCCTGGTGAACCTTCTCTGCACTCCCTCCAAGGCCAATATATCCTTCCGCAAATACGGCGACCAAAACTGCACACAGTACTCCAGTTGTGGCCTCACCAGTGAACTGTACAGTTGCAGCAAGACCTCCCTGCTTTTATATTCTGTCCCCCTCGCTATAAAGGCCAACATTCCATTTGCCTTCTTGATCACCTGCTGTATCTGCAGACTGGGTTTTTGCGATTCGTGCACAAGGACCCCCAGGACCCTCTGCACTGTAGCCCAGGTCCCTCTGCACTGTAGCCCAGGTCCCTCTGCACTGTAGCCCAGGTCCCCCTGCACTGTATTCTTTCATTTTTTTTCTGCGCATGTGCTGTTGGAGGCACCGATCAGAGCTGCAGGATTTTGGGTGCAGGCTTCTGCAGCACGATTCGGACTCGCTGATATTTTTTCAGGCAGAGTGCTTTTTGGCGGTGTCTGAGAACGGGTCTAAAAGTCGGATCTGAAACATTCCCAGTTTCAAGCCCACCAAGCACTTAGATTCAAAAGAGTAAAATAGGGCCCACAATCTCAGTGGCATTTAACAACCAAATTCCACCCCCACCCCTCCCAAAATCTGGCATTATCTGAAAGGGCAGTTGAGTGGATGCATGAGACCAGCATCTGGGTCCTGATGGGGTACTTCAAAGATGGACATCACTGTCAAGCCTTGCACAGGGGTTCACATCAGTCTAAGCTGCGTTGTGTTAAAGCTTGTGTGAGTTTTGGGGCGTAGGGTTCCAGAGACTTAACTCCAATCAGTGAAGCTGAAGTTTAATTCTTGACATTTAATTGATTCGTCAAGGAAGGGTGAGGTTGTCCTTATGGCAACTGGCTTCGTTTTGTAGCTGATGAGGTACAACTGATACTGGAGAGGACTGCGGTTAGCAGGCCAAGCACATTCCTAAAGGGCACCCTCATATTCCCAGGTCACACAGGCTGTAGAGTTGAACTGCCAGCCATCAGCCACAGCCATGCACAACAAGATTTATTCCTGACTGTCAAACTTCCCTGAGAAGGGAATTTGAAATTCCATGCAGCTAAACCCCTTTGGGCTCGCACTGTTGTCTGAGTGTGGGTTTCAAAGTACACTGTCGCCACCCTCCCCTATGTTGCAGAGTCTCAGGCAGCAGGAACTAAGACCCCCCCACTGCACCCTCAGAGGTTTCCCTCACACCAAACCACAACATGGAAGCTCAGAGTGGAAACCAGTCCTGACCTTCTGCATTCCTCTCATGTAACCCAACCTCAAGCTCACGCAAAGGTAGAGCACTCAATCTGCACAGAATGGAAAAGCAAAGAGGACATGGGAGGTACTGCCTGCCAGTGACCCCTCGAGGCAGAGGACGCCTTGAAATGAGTGGAAGGTGAAGACTACAAGGGACTCCTCCCCCCAAGATTGCATGACTAAACCCCCCACCCCTGACCCCGAGTTCACTTATCTGCATTCCATGTGTCCTCTCAGAGCTTTGAGCCCCCCCTGAGTGCTCAACATAAAATCTCCCTCAGAGCCCCTAAGGGCACCAGGTTCATACTTTAATGGAACTATTGTAATTGACACGTGATATCACTCTGGCGGCTCATGAATATTCCGTGAGGGATGAAAATCCCGTGAGCGTGAATGGTAATGAGTTGCCAATGTATTAAAATCAGGTTTTCAACCTTCCTGAGTGTGGTCTGCACTCCTCTGCCAGCTAAGTGTTTTGAAAATCACATCTCTCAATTACACGTGAATCGCACTTTTTACCTCTCAGGGCGTTTTGACGCCACTCAGGAAAACCTGTACATGGAGAATGCAGGGGCCTAACTCCCTCTTCTTCGCAACCGTGCCATGGAATCTTTTATGCCCATCTGAGAATGTAGACAGGCCTTTGCTTCAACCCCTCATCGGAAAGACTGCATCCTTCAGTAAAAGACATCTTCAGTCTGAACTGGAATGTCATCTATGCTTTTGTGCTCAGGTCACTGGAGGGGATTTGAACCCAGAGACTTCCAACTGAGCCACAGCTGACTTCAGGGCCAGGGTTTTATGGCCCCTACTGCCCGGTAGGATAATACAGTCCTACTGAAACCAATGACAATTTGACTGGTCTGTCTGCCGGGGGAAGACACCATGTGGCTGCAACATCAAATTCTGGCCTAGATAATTTGTTCTTGGTGTTATTTCTTGAGAGGAAAATGTTTTGCGCTGCTTTGAATCATTCACTGGGATCTTCAGTGATCAGTGGATCTTGGCTAGTCCAAAGGTAAAGAACAAAGAACAACACAGCACGGGAAACTGGCCCTTTGGCCCAGTGAGCCCACGCTGCCATTTTAACATTGTGAGTCCTCTCTGTGTAGGTTAGGTGGATTAGCCATGGTAAATGCACGGGAATGAGACAGGGGCTTGGGCCTGGGTAAGATGCTCTTTCAGAGAATCAGTGCAGGTCAAATGGCTCTGTTGGGATTCTATAATTCTATGATTCTGGATGAGCAAAATTCTCTGTTACTCCTCAGCTTTGTTAGAACATTGCGCTAGGTTATCAAAAAAATGGCAGAGGCTCTTTCCCATAATTTTTATTCATTTTAATCAATGGGAATGCTGATGGAGCATCTACAGGCATTGTTTGCTGCACTTTAAGATGTCTTTACTGATGCATGGGTGTACATAACTTTCCCCTATGAGTTCTTCATTCAATGGAGCTCTTATTGCAGGGGTTGGCCCCATTTAAGGAGGAAATTATGCAAAGTAAATTCTCCCTGCCATTTCTTCTGCAGGTTTTCAATAGCAACTGTATGCTATAAATGTAGAATTCCATCTGGAACTACATACTGCCTCAGGCCTAACATTATAACTTAAGTAAAGTAATTAGTAGACATTAGGTTGTAGTTACTTCCTGAGGAAAGGTTACAATACATTTAAAATTGTTTCAGAACATATATCTAAGAATGAGCAGGGAGAGGAATTCCTCATCCCCTCAATTCGGAGCAGTTTTAAAATTATATCCTTTTAATTAAAATAATCAACATAGAAAAGCTCTCCGTTACTTATTCTCTTATGGTGTGACCCTGAGGAAATAGCTACAGTTCATGTAAAATAGTCTGAAACAAAAGAAAGCATGTGGGAATAATAAATCACCTACCCCCTTAAATTAAACCAACATGTGAACCGAGAATAAATCAGAGTGACTCTCAAATCAGTTATTTGAAGGTGATCCACATGCTATGAATCGTAGAAGGGCGTAATTCAGTAATTGAACCTTTTCTGGAGGGCAGGGACTTTTGATAGGGCTGATTCTTACTGTATTTTTATGAAGAAGTGCCTCCTATAAATGCCCCTAAGTTTCAGGGTGTACTGAATAAGCACAAACACTTCAGTGACAACCACGTGCAAGTGACAGAGATAAGATGGAATGGCCCCAGTGTCTGATATTTCATTACTTCTCCTTTTCCATCGCCCATTGAGAATGTCCTCCACTGTTTAACATAAGAATATTACAACTAGGAGCAGGAGTAGGCCATCTGGCCCCTCAGGGCCTGCTCCACCATTCAATAAGATCATGGCTGATCTTTTCATGGACTCAGCTCCACTTACCCATCTGCTCATCGTAACTCTTAATTCCTTTACTGTTCAAAAAGTTATTTATTTTTGCCTTAAAAACATTCAACAAGGCAGCCTCAACTGCTTCACTGGGCAGGAAACTCCACAGATTCACAACCCTTTGGAAGAAATGAGTTCCTCCTCATCTCAGTCCTAAATCTGCTCCCCCTTATTTTGAGGTCATGCCCCCTAGTTCTAGTTTCACCCGCCAGTGGAAACAACCTCCCTGCTTCTGTCATATATATCCCCTTCATAATTTACATGTTTCTATAAGATCCCCCCCTCATTCTTCTAAATTCCAATGAGTATAGTCCCAGTCTGCTCAGCCTTTCTTCATAAGCCAACACTCTCAAATCTGGAATCAACCCAATGAATCTCCTCTGTACTCCCTCCAGTGCCAGTATATCCTTTCTCATGTAAGGAGACTAAAACTATATACAGTACTCCAGGTGTGGCCTCACCAGCACCTTATACAGCTGCAACATGACCTCACTGTTTTTAAACTCCATCCCTCTAGCAATAAAGGACAAAATTCCATTTGCCTTCTTAATTACCTGCTATACCTGCAAACCAACTCCTTGAGATTCTTGCACAAGAACACCCAGGTCCTTCTGCACAGCAGCATGCTGCAATTTTTTACTATTTAAATAATAGTCCATTTTGCTGTTATTCCTGCCAAAATGGATGACCTCACATTTACTAATGTTGCACTCCACCTGTCAGATTCTTGTCCACTCACAAACTATCTTAATTCCTTTGCAGACTTTCAATGTCCTCTGCACACTTTGATCTACCACTCATCTTGGTGTCATCTGTGAACTTTGACATATTACACTTGGTCCCCAACTCCAAATCATCTATATAAACTGTAAACAATTGCAATCCCAACACTAATCCCTGAGGCATACTACTAGCCACTGTTCGCTGACTAGAAAAATACCTATTTATCCCCATGCTTTGCTTTCTGTTCATTAACCAATCCTCTATCCATGCTAATACATTACCTGTAACACCGTGCACCTTTATCTTATGCAGCAGCCTTTATGTGCGGCACCTTGTTAAATACCTTCTGGAAATCCAGATACAACACATCCACCGTTTCCCCATTGTCCACCAAAGAAGTTCAGTAGATTAGTTAAACATGACCTGCCTTTCATGAACCCAGGCTGTGTCTTCTAATGGGGCAATTTCTATCCAGATGTCTCACTATTTCTTTCTTGATGATAGATTCAAGCAGTATCCCCACTACAGAAGTTAAGCTAACTGGCCTAAAATTACCCGCCTTGTGTCTACCTCCTTTTTTAAACAGTGGCGTCTCATTTTGTTTAAAGAGAATTACTGAGCTGCGAAAGAGTTACCCAATGGAACCTAACTTTACATGATCGTCTTAGGCAGTCACTTGGAGTTAAGGATGATTTGCTTCCACACTACAGAGGAATTGTCCGGCTTAAGGCGAGGGGGGAGAGGTATAACACAGATATTAGAGGGAGCTTTTTCACACAGAGGGTTGTGGGGGTATGGAATGCTCTGCCAAGTAAGGTGGTGGAGGCAGGCATGCTGGAGTTGTTTAAGAGTAACTTAGACAGGCACATGAGTCGGTTGGAGATGGGACGATATAGGAGATTGTTTTAAATAAAGTTCATTAGCAGTGGGACGTCCAAAAAGGATGTGGTATGATAATAATGTTTTTTCTCTCTTAATTCACAGGTTTTAAGTCGGTCTGCCTTGTTGTCCAACGAGGGGCATACATGCGATGGGTCGTACTTGGGCTGCTCTTGAATGTTCGAGATTGGCCTAGTGCTTCATGTCGTTAGTGTGTGCTTAAACTGGACCAGATGCTGGGCAACACGACAGCTCAGTGACTATCACTGTTTGCTGTGCAGACTCATGGATTTGTGCCAGTGTCTGTGGGAGTTGGTGCATTCTGCGTGGGTTTTCTCCGGGTGCTCCGGTTTCCTCCCACACTCCAAAGATGTGCTATTAGGCTGATTAGAAATAATAAGTTGTCCCTAAATTAGTTTCCCTCAATGTGGATTGCCATAAAAACAATAGATAAGGGTCATGGGTAGAGGGGGTAATACTAAAATGGCGGCGCGGGCTCGTTGGGCCGAAGGGCCTGTTTCCCGGGCTGTTTTTGTTCTTTGTTCTTTGAATGAGGAATCGAATGTGCCGTCCCTGTCACAGGTGGAGCAGATGATGGTTGAAGGAGCAGGTAGGTGGGTACCCGGGTGGGTGTAGTGCCTGGATTGTCACACTCTTTTTTTGGACCTTTTCATACTTTATTCCAAATCAAAAAAGCCAATCAAGTCCAATCAGAGTCCCCACATGAGGGACAAACCAGATCCAAGCAAACAAGACAAGGATATACATCCCATCTTGGACTCTATCAAACAAGATCCAAGCTGACATAATGAGGCATTTCACCTCCTCCTAGGTTTGATCCAACACTTCATCTTAGCCAAAAGGCCGAGAAGGCTTTGAAAAATTGCATCAGGTAAAGCCTCAGTGCAATCTCATTGACCATCCTGATTGCTTACTTGAGCCTAGCTCAGCAAAACCATGATTGAAGATGTCAGTACATCTAGAGTGCAGTGGGCTAGCCTCGTCACTGTCTGATCATGGTTTCACCCTGGGTTGTCACACACTCCTTTCACTGTGGATGCTTGACTCCATTTTTCTCTTGACAATGAAGCTCTTATGTACCTCTCAGATGTTTTTCCTACACCTCAGGGTCAGGTGGTCTTGTATCAGGGATTCCCAACTGCCTGTGGAGATAGTGAGGTTTTCCAATGAGACTTTGAGAGTATCCTTGAAGCCCTTTTGAATGTGACTTGCTGTGTCGAGGCTCCGAGTAGAGCGCTTGTTTCAGGAGTCTAATGTCAGGACTAGATGATGTGTCATAGCCAATGTTCCGATCCTGGGGTTATTGGCCTGAGCGAGAACACTAATATTGCATGTGATCTACATACTGGAAGACAACGGGTAACAGTGAGCTGTGACAGTAGCAAGATTGATCAGGCATTTCAAAAGAGACCTCTGTTGGAGAGTCAGTGCAGACTCAATAGTTTAAATGGCCTCCTTCTGCACTGTAGAGGTTCTGTGGTTTTGTGATTGTATGATAGTGGTAGAGAAAGTGATCACAGCTCTTAACATTGCAAGCACATTCTAGCGAACTACAGGGAATATGTTTGAGTCAACCAATTTACTATGCACTCCTCTATAACACAAGTCACCAATGTCAGCTTTGAGCAGGACACTTCAAATATGTGCAATTTGAAAATGCCTCACATAGGTAACTGAAAAGGACATCAAAGTTTTAACAATTGCTGAATTCTCCATCATTGTAAGGGTTATTGATTACATAACTAGGACATTGTGTGCTTTAAATGCAAACATCAACTTTTAACTGAACCACAAAGACTTCCATTTCACGACGTGTCGATCATTGAAAAACTACAGCACAAACAGACTCTTTGGCCCACAAGCTGCGTCGTTTAACAATGGCAGGAACCGCCTCTCACACATGAAATCATGATCTGCTGTGAAGTTCCCTGATGCGTTTGTACTTCATCAGCTCAATAGCAGGGCTAAGAAATAGGATAGTTATTAGATCAGCACCATGCATGGTCTGTGATGCCTCGTTATAGATCACTAGCAGTAGAGGAGACACCACAGAGAACATTACATAAGAGAAAGCTGAGGAGTGGCTATTGGAAGTTTCAAAAGAAGGTTCCAGTGTCCACATTGGTCTTGTACTGCCTTGTACTGTGTGCCAACATTGTTTAGTGAAATGTGCAATATGTGCACTTTCACAATTTCACAAGCTGGAAAAGAATGATGGCAAATGTCATGAAGGATACCAGAAACCAGATGACATTGCGAATGCTGAATGCATGGTTATGAGGGAGAGAAAACCAGTCCAGCGGCTATTATAGTTGGACAGATGAGGACCAGATTCAGTATACCTCACAGTGTGACTGTTTGGAAATATAGAAACTAGGAGCAGGAGGAGGCCATTCAGCCCTTTGAGCCTGCTGTGTCATTCATTTTGATCATGGCTGATCATCTAATTCAATATCTTGATCTCCCGAGCCCTCTGAAGATCTGCTTCTTCTCACCAACCTCCCAGGTGAGATCTAAACAAAATTGCTGTTTCTCACGTTTAATTATCACACCCTAACTCTTTCTCTGAGGAGCAGGCACAAGCTACCCAATTGCTACAGAGAACAGGAATGAGTTTCTAGTGATTTGTGAGAGAACAAACCTTATAGAATTAGAAAGTTTTCAGCTGCTGAGGGAAGTTTACAGAATATCCTCCAGTACATGCGAGGTGCTGCTCTGTGTACTTTGAGATGTGGCTTCAGAAGCTGCTCTGCGTGGAGTTTGACTTCTTTCAGATATTTGTGCCACACAATATAGTGGATTTCACTTCTATCCTACCCATTAGCTCCACATTTTGGGAGTGGCCTTGCAGAACCTCCATGTATGTCAGAGTTTGTTACCATTTTCCCTTCATGGCCTGTAATTCTCATCTGCACTGTTCTCATCTGCATTCTCTCATTCCCTTATATTCTTTGGCTAAATTATCTATTTCTTGCTGATTGTAATGACAACTGGAGACCATCAGTTAGCCAACAAATGACAGCGGGTTTATTACAATTTACAGCTACATACAGAGTGCTACAATCCATGTGTTCTTTCTCAGCTCTCAGGTCAATCTGGTTACAAAAGCCCAGGTTTTGCCCCAAGGTCCTTGCGCTCCTTTCCCATTGGGCGATCGGGTCTTATGATCCTTCCGACGTACGCCCCTTAAAGGGGCTAACTTCTGCATCTAAAGCACTTAACTGTGTATCTCTAAAGACTGAGACCATCCATCCAGATGTCTGCCACACTTCCTTTCAGCTTCAAGTTTTGTCATCTGGCACTGTGCCCACCATTCCAAAGCCTCCTACTTGAATCTCTTCTGCCTTTAGAAATGTCCTCGCAAAAGTTGTCTGTACTCATGGTGCATTATGATTCCTTGTCCTTCATAACTACTTCATAGTATTTGATACAATTAAACATGGTAAAGGTAAAGAGGAATTATTTTTTGGAAAATCCATGCCCCATTCCACAATTATACTTGCTGCAGAACTGACTAATTAAGATGGTAAAATTCTTGATAGAACCCTCCATAACAGCCACCCAACACACCCCCCCCAGCCCCGAGTACTAAACAGCTTGAATATTCAGCAAAATAAAACAAACTTTCAACCTGCAACCAGCATACATGACCTCCTTAATACAGTATCTGTTTCAGAGACATCCTTGTGCTTTTTATACTGTTCATTATATATTGGAGACGATAAGTAGAATCAGGTTTTGGGCCGATGTGAAAGAGTTGACCACACCCACTTAACTCAGTTTAAATGCAGCATCGTGGGCTCTGCGTGTCTTAAAGAGAAATGATGCTTTTATTGGGGGGAGAATTTTGGTGTACATTTTTACTATGAGATTTGAGGCTGTAGCTGTTACTGACCACTTTAGAGTTTAGCTTTCTCAAAACCTCATGAAAAAAGGTAATAACTCAAAGGATGTTTTATACAAGGTGTAGTATTTTATTCTGCTTTACACCAAAGGACATACAACTGCAATTTCATTTTTAGCAGTAGAGATGAAGAAATGAACCAGGAACTCCAGGCAGAGAGCAATCTCCATTAACTTACATGGCAGAGACAGAAAGCAAGAATGCAAAAGAGATATTTTCCATTTTAGTCAGTAACATATGATATACAGGTATAATGTAGCTATTAATCAAATAACTTTGGTACAAATATTCATGGGCAGAAGAGATCATTTTTGACCAAGTGCATATTGGAACAAGAATATTTGATGAAGTAATCTCTTTTAGAAGCTTATCATTGTGATCAGAATTATAGCAGTCTGCATATAATTAGATATTCGTCTCCTAAACAAATTAGTTAAATATAGGCTAAATTGCAATGCAAATTGTGTACACATGGTGGTAATTCTAAGCTTGAATGGTAATAAGGAAGGAGATACCTTGATTCATGTGTTTTAGGTTCAACATGAAGAAATATTCATATAACAGAAAGTCCAACATACTTAACCACACTTTTTAAAATTTCTAGTAAGTCTTGAAATCTTGGTATTTTAAGAAGCCTTCTCAAAATGAATTTAATAATGGCTTGGTGTGGGAAAAGTACGGCAAGTAGCCAACTTCAGCATTCAATGAATGCCATTTTATGTGATGTTTTCAGATTGAAGACAACATGTAGAGTCCCACATGAAATCAAAAAAGAATTACAGTCATCCACTTACCTTGGAAAATAGAGGCATGTATCTCAGTTATATTACAAGTAGCATTTGAACCACACCTTTTGAGCACTGAAGCTTGTAAATCCTTGTAGACCATCTGGGAGAAGAAGAGAAATTGAATTCTGGTATTAAAGTATTTCACACAATTATGCAGCAGTGATTTACTGATGGATGAAAAATGCTACATATTCCAACGCATGCTATTTTACATGCAATCATGCATTAGGATTATATAAACCTAGCAGCAACAATGTGATTGCTGCTTACACTGATTTGATTTGATTTATTATTGTCACATATATTCGTATACAGTGAAAAGTATTGTTTCTTGCGCACTATATAGACAAAGCATACTGTACATAGAGAAGGAAAGAGTGCAGAATATTAAAGTCATAGCTGGGTGTAGAGAAAGATCAACTTAATGCGAGATAGGTCCATTCAAAAATCTGATGGCAGCAGGGAAGAGGCTGTTCTTGAGTCGATTGGTACATGATCTCAAACTTCTGTGTCATTTTCCTGACAGAAGAAGGTAGAAGAGTGTATATCCAGGGTGCATGGGGTCTTTGATTATGCTGGCTGCTTTTCCAAGGCAGTGGGAAGTGTAGATAGTGTCAATGGATGGGAGGCTGGTTTGAGTGATGGACTGGACTTCATTCATGACCCTTTGTAGCTTCTCAGCGAGAACAGACTCTGTCCAGTCCCACTAAAAGCGAGAATCATACTTTGCCTCTTTTTTTGTACTAAGTGCCATAAGCTCAAAAAATGGGTGTGGCTCTCTCCCATTTTCATTCTTCTTCGGCACTTAGAATTTTTTTGGTAAGCTCGCCCCCATCATTCGGAACACATGAATGTAAGGATGACTTTTGATGGACTTAATCTGGGGAGTTGATGGCCTAGTGGTATTATCGCTAGATTATTAATTCTGAAACTCAGCTAATATTCTGGGGGCTCAAATTCGAATCCTGTCACAGCAGATGGTGAAATTTGAATTCAATAAAAAAAATCTGGAATTAAGAATCTTCTGATAACCATGAAACCATTGTCAGAAAAACTGATCTGGCTCACTAATGTCCTTCAGGGAAGGAAATTTGCCATCCTTACCTCGTTTGGCCTACATGTGGCTCCAGAGTCACAGCAATGTGGTTGACTCTCACCTGCCCTCTAAGAGCAACTAGGGATGGGCAATAAATGCTGGCCAGCCAGCAATGCCCATGTCCCACGAATGAATTTAAAAAAATGTCTTTGTTGCATCTGGCACAAGTCAGGAAAACTCTTATAACAATACCCTATAGACAACATAAACCGGCACTGAAGATTCTGGAAACTGTTATCGTTGTACAGAATATACATTGATTATCTATGTTAGCATTACTGTGGCTGCTTGTAGCTATTGCTATCAGGAGATCTGCTGTCAGTATGTCACACTCATCTGCCTTGCACCAATCTTATACAGTGACGCATCCACAATCATTTTGTGACATCTATCTTTCTGCTTCCCCCAGTTTGCCCTCCAGAAGACAGTTCAGTAGTTTTTCAGCTCTAATCAGATGGTCAGTTTTTTTTCACTCAATGCCACTTTTTAGAGTTCATTTTGCTTTTGCAATCTCACATGCCTCTTCATTTGCCTGATGGTCTATATTCTGGAAATTTAGCAAGCCTCTTAGCATCCACATTTTAAAGGCCTCTATTTTCTTTGACAGATCGTTATTCATTGTCCTGAGGCAGACAGGTAAGTGAACAGAAAGTTGCATCTTGTGAGTTTTTTCCTTGTTACGTTCTGAAGTTTCCTTGTTAACACATCCTTCATTGTCACAAAATTACCTCTGGCTCCTTCTATCTTTCCACTGACTTAAGGATTGTATCTATCATCTATTGTTATTAATTATCCCAACTAGATAAACTTCCATTTCAACCTTCACCCTAGTTTCTTCTAATGTATTCTTTCTACTATAAATTTCATCTTTCTGGTGTTCATTCCCAATCTGTTTTAAAGTTCAAGAATTTACTTGAGTACAATATTTTGTAGTGCCTCTTCTGATTTTGCAAGTAGGGCTGTGTCATCAGGGTATGCTGCAAGTTTATAACTAGCAATACAATACAAGTGAATATTAAGGGGAAAGGAAGGTTAGAAAATATTGAACTGCTGTGTTATCTTTTTATCAAACAGTTAATGATCTATTATTAGGGACTGGCAAAAATAACTAACAGAAAGAGAATTAGTTTATTTATTTATTTATTAGTGTCACAGTAGGCTTACATTAACACTGCAATGAAGTTACTGTGAAAATCCCTAGTTACCACAGTCTGGCACCTGTTCAGGTACTCTGAGGGAGAACTTAGCATGGCCAATGCACTGAACCAGCATGTCTTTTGGACTGTGGGAGGAAACCGGAGCACCTAGAAGAAACCTGCACAGACACAGGGAGAACGTGCAGACTCTGCACAGGCACTGACCTAAGCCTGGAATTGAATCCAAGTTTCTGGCACTGTGAGGAAGCAGTGCTAACCACTGTGCTACTGTGCAACCCCATGTAGGATGAAAACCTATAAAGTATATATATTGAATGTAATGCAATTGATGAGAGTTGATGTCATTTTCAGAGGTGACCCATTATTTAGCGAAAACAAATCATGTGAAAATACTATTGCCAAAATAAATTATAGATATTGTTATATGACAAATTATAACTTTTACCATAAATTGACAAACTGGGTGGCCCAGTATTAGGTTGATGTACCTATCTAGATAGGTGGTTTGCCCCATTTTTACTTAAAATTAGGAACTGAACATTAACATAGAAATAAAGCAGCAAATGATAATTGTCCATTTTAAAGATATCATTTCTACCGAACAGTAACTTCCAATTATGTAAATTAACTTTATGAAATAAAACATGGGCAGACTGGTCAGAATTGTTCATGTGTTTAGAAAGGGCATTTCTTCCTGGAAGAAATAACACAGGGAGTAGATAATAAAGATCAACACTAATGAGATGAGGAACCAGTCCTACAGCACATTAAATTACCATATTTCCACATAATTAGTTTGTTTTCCACTTGAAATCAGAAAGTGGCTTGACGTTGCATTCAGTGCCTCAGGTTGATGGATTCATTGGGATTCTATAGCTAGTGTTTCATCTGTTGAATAATTAGAGAGGATTAATCTGTCTGAATCAACATTTTATTTGGTATAAATATTATTCAACTCATGAATACTGTATGTAACAATCAAGCAAATTAAACCGAAATAAAACAAAATTAACCATCTAGAGAAATCCACAGAATGCTGGCAACATTGTTTTAATCAGCATCTTCCCAACTACAGAGAGGATATACGAATGTTAGCATGCATTATCAGTAATGAGTATGCAAAAGAATAACATTTGTTCTATATGCAATACATCCTCTCAGTGAAATAAGCATTGCCTGCTTCTCACTTAATTGATTCATGAACAATCCAATATTTGGACGCTGAAGATGTTACCATGCTGCATTTCCTCATTTCACTGTTGGAGAATCAGATTTTGTATCTCTGATGGTTCAATGGACAAATATTGAATGCAGACCAGAAAGATGTAGGTTTGAGTTCCAGTCTTTGCAGTCAGCTAATCTCCACTGCTGAAGCTTTCATGACACAAGACCACAATTCCAGTTCCTGATTGCTTTGAAGTGAATCCTGCTGGGAAGTGTAAATATTATTTCAAGACAGGGATAGAATTAGTAGTCCTGTCTCTCAAGGTAAAATAGTCAATAAAGGTTTACTTTTAAACTCAGCAAAGAAGTTAACAAGTATCATTGGTTATAATATGATTTTGCAACTTTACATAAGAACGAATCATTAGGTTGATCATTTTTCTTTGCTCAAGCACCCACCCCACCTCACCCCACTCACCCTCTTCTTCCCTCCCCCCTCCAGCCCTGGACCCACCCTCTGTTCAGGACCCAAGGAGTAACATTGGCTGGGATGACATGGTTGCTATGTCCATCACATCTCCACCTCAGATCGTATTTTGCCAGTGACTGGATAGATTCAGGAGGCCAACTTGCCATTGGGTTAATTAAGGCCCTTAAAGTGAGAATTAAGAGTCAGTTAAAGTCTTCCTCCCTCTCTGTCTGGATTCTAAAGCCTGGACTCCAGCCACATTCCTGCATAGGGACCTGACTATGTCCCACCAGTGACCACCATTCCTGGTGTTGCTGACTGCAGATTGACTGGCAGATCTTAGGGATAGGACATCCTCCCCGAACCTCAAGCAATTGCAAAAGCCAGTTCCTGGCTTTCCTGGGCTGGCCATTAGAGCCTTGCTCCTGAATTTTCAGCTGGTTAGCAGAACATAAAACCCAATTTCACACTTGTAAAACTAGATGGTATATGCCAAAGAAAATCTTTTCATTAGATTTTAGTAAATCTATACTTACTTTAGGCTGTGGTGCCTGAATGTCAATCATCTCAGTTCCAGGACATCACTGCAGAAGTTAGAACCAAAGAATCCCTACAGTGCTGAAGGAGGCCATTTGGAGAGCTGGTACAGATCATCAAGTCTGCAATAACTCTCCAAAAGACCAGCATACCCAGCACCGCACCCCCTTGCCATCCCCTCCCTACTTCATCCCCATAACCCTGTGCATTTACTATCTAAGCCACACATCCTTGGATACTAAAGTGCATTTTAGAATGGTCAATCCATCTAACCTGCTCACTTTTGAACATGGGAGGAAACTGAGAAAATACACACAGGCAAGGGGAGAACATGCAGACTCCACACAGACAGTTGCCCAAGGCCGGAACTGAATCCAGATAACCAGTGTGTCACTGTGCCACCCACCAGTTCCTCAGGATAGTGTTCTAGGCCACACATCTTACTCTGCTTCAACAATGACCTACCTTCCACCAGAAGGTCGGAAGAGGGGATGTTTGCTGATGGCTGCACAATGTTCAGCACCATTTGCGACTGCTCAGATATTGAAATATCCATGAACAAATGCAGCAAGACCTGGACAATGTCCAGGCTTGAGTCTGACAAGTAGCAAGTGACATTCACGCCAGACAATTGCCAGGCAACTACCATCACCAACAAGAGAGAATCTAAACTATCTCCCCTTGGTAGTCAATGGCATTGCCATCACTGAATCCCCTTCTGGCAACATTCTGAGGGTTACCATTAACCAGAAACTGAACTGAACTAGCCATATAAATACTGTGAAATAAAATAGAACAGGTTAGAGGCTACAACTCCTGAAACAAGTTACACACTTATTTGGAGTATTTCATGCAATTCTGGTCACCACACCTTCAGAAGGACGTGGAAACTTTGGAGAGAGTGTAAAAAATGTTCACAGGGTGTTGCCCTGGTTTCGAAGGTGTTGTCTATGAGAGGTTGAATAAACTAGGATTGTTTCCACTGGAAAGATGGAGGTTGCGGGGAGACCGAATAGAGGTCTACAAAATTATGAGAGGCATAGACAGGGTGGATAGTCAGGTTTTTCTCCAAGGGTGGAAGTATCTATTACAATGGGGCACAGGCTCAAGGTGAGAGAGCGAAAGTTTAAGGCAGATATACGGAGAAGTTTTTCACAGAGACTGGTAGTCACCTGGAAAATGCTGCCAGAGGAGGTGGTGAAAGCAAGCACACTAAAAATATTTAAAGAGGCATCTGGATGGATACATGAATAAGGTGTGAATTGAAAGAATAGAACAATAAGGCCCAAGTAAGGGCAGAAGGTTTTTTTTTAGTTTAGTTTGGGTATCATGTTCCTGTACTGTATTTTTCTTTGTTTTGTTTTGTTCTTTCTTTGTTCCACAAAGCCTGCCCAACTTCTACAAGGCGTTAGTCAGGAATGAGATGCAACACTCTCCACTTGTCTGAATGAGTGAAGTTCCAATTCAGAAAGCTTGATACCATCCAGCATAAAGCAGCCTGCTTCATTTGCACCTCTTGCATAAACATTCACTCCCTTCACCATTGACAAACAGTGGTAGCAGAGTGCACCATCCACAAGATGCTTTGCAAGAAATCACCAGCGCCCTTAAGTCGCCCTTCCAAACCTACAACTGCTTCCATCTAGAAAGCCAACAACAGCAGATACATGGAAATGCCACCACCTGGAAGTTCCCCTTCAAATCACACATTATCATAACTTGGAAATATATTGCAATTCCTTCACCATCGCTGGTTCAAAATTCTGGAACTCCCTCTCTAACAGCATTGTGGATGTACTTATACCATAGGGACTGTGTTGTTTAAGAAGGCAGCTCACCTCCATCTACTCAAGGAAATTACAGATGGAAGACAAATGCTGGTCTAGTCAGCAATGTCCACATCCTGCAAATTAATTAAAAAAAGATCATTACTGAAGCAATATAGCCATTAATTTTTCTGCTATTTTCATTACTTCAATTTGTATTTCATCTAATCTAAACTAATTTATCTTTCTAATTTTTAAATACTTTTCTGAGCTCCCTAAATGGCTTATTTTATCCTGTATTTATGCTTCAGGTGGTGTTTAGCTAGCATATTACAGCCACAACATTCACTGTGGTACAACAATTGCTCTCAGGATAGTGAGGAGAAAATAAGTCATATTCACAATTCTGATTGCTATTTCACAACCCCTGTTGAATGTCTGCATGTTTAAATTTTGGACTGGTACACGATTAACCTAGGCTGTATGTGCCTGTGATTGAACAGCCTCACTTTAAAGATTTAATGCATGAATATTGGCCACTTGGCAAAGTAGTAGTTTGCAGACAATGCCAATGGAACAACAGACTCTGAACACTTACACTAATGATTTGGACCATTTGAAGCAAATTTTTCAGCACCATATCTCTTCATCTATACCTCTTGATCCACTTTTTTGCTTGAAAAATTAGTTTCTGAATTGTTAAAAATAATCTTGAAAGTCAACCGCCAGAATCTCATAAGCACTGTAGTTAGTATGGTTTTTGCTTGCCTGAATATGTAACAGGGAGGAACAGGAGTGTGTGGACTGCTGCTGGGTCACACATACACACCTCGTGATTGCCAATCCCTCCACCATCCACCCCCACTCCATTCAAGAAGCTTGACACCACCCAGGACAAAGCTGCCTGATTGATTCATACACAATCCACAAATGCTCACTGTTTGCAGCACTGACAAACTGTGGCAGCAATGTGGACCATCCACAAGATGCACCCCAGCATCGTAGAGGTAATTCCCCACCTCCTACCATCCCCCCCCCCACAACAACCACCCCCTCAATACACACACACATACATATACACACACATTCATAGTGAATGCCTTTGAAATTGTACTGGGGGCCACATCTCATCTGTAAATAAAAGTGAGGACAAAAGATCAATTTGCCATAGTTCTGTTGCCAGCCTCTTCATATTGGAAAGGGGTTGGAGACAGGTTCAAAGAACCAAATGCCCTACTCCATGTCCTATTTTTCATGTTCTATATGTAAAGCATGAGCTGCATCCACATCAGGACTCACTTAAGGAATAATCTCGGTTATGCTTTTGCAGGGCCCCAAGCATATGGAACTCGGCTATTTTCACACTTCCATTCTTCCTACAATTTATGAGCTTTGTATTTTATATTTGGGCTCTGGGTACCTTTAACCTTTTCTCTTCGTCTAACCTAGCTCATACCCAGATCTCTTAATTTTGAAAAAGCTTTAATGTATCTCCTTTTTAAACCAGCTATGTTGACCCTAATGGTACGTACACAAATGGCCATCTGATTCTATATGTTAAGTGCACCAGGTGAGAATTACGAAAATCTGCAGCAGTGCGCTGTGGTATGAGGAGATGTGAATCCGTGAATCTGCTAATGAGTTATGAAATGTCAAATTTGCATACATAACTGACCCGCACTGTTCTTTTACCTTAGAGCAAAGTAACATATTTGTGACCACTGAAGAACTTAAGAAGAAATGTTTTGCATACATAAAGAAGGCTATGTCACAAAAATTTATTTCATAGTTGCTTGAAAAACTAGGGAATGATCAGAGCTGTCAGTAAGCCAACTTGAACCTAATGTGATTTGACAAACGATGTAGGCTTTGAAAGGGTCAGTAGTTGTTAAGGCTCTTACGGACAAATAATGCCTTACAGCACAAATGAGATCTGAATATTTAAACAGTTCATTATGCAAATGTGGCTTCTACCTGTCAGTTATCTTTTTCGTAATCTGAGACTTTATGAAAAAGTATAAGGTCAGTGTATAATTTGGTGATGATGGGTTAGGATGCCCAAGTCAAAAAGAGATTCAAAGGGTCTCATCAGCAGCGTAGAGACAACATTTCAAACCAGTTATCATCCATTTGTCTTTATGGCAGAAACACCACAAAAATCAATGCCTGAGGCTGATTTTGGATGTGTCATGGCTGTTAAGTACTGTGTAATGCATACCAATATATATTAATTACATATAATTAAAAGCAGCAACTCACTTGAAAGAAATGCTATAGAAACATAAGGCAGCAGAATTCCATTGTTCGTAGGTGCATCGCCTTTTGTTTGCTTAGTGATGATGAGACAACTGGAAGAAATGTCTCACCCATTGATATTAATGCTGATGATTGTGACCCTGCTGCTGAAGAGCTTCAGAGGGGTGAATCAGAATGAAGATGGCAAAATTATCAATGAGTTTCCCAATTCTCATGTCTTTAGTGATATGACCAACCATAGCCTAGTCTGGAGATGAGTGTGCAGACTGAAATCTATGAGTATGAAATTTATGCACCGAAATGTTTGGGAGCAGGGTTAGAGTTTGTAACGTGACCTCACCAATTCAGATAGAGGCAGGTAAGACACTAAATTCATCTACCCATCTCATCTGAATGGTTTTGGCACGGGTTCCTGCACTTCCAGCACTGCCCTCGCCTTCTCAGTGCTGCCAGCAAACTCTGCACCCAGCAGGAGGTACTGAGAACTTTACTGCACACCACGTGTGGGCAGCACTGTGTGTGGGCAGCACATGGTACAGTGGTTAGCCTCACTGCGCCAGGGACCCGAGTTCAATTCCCAGCTTGGATCACTGTTGGTGTGGAAATTGCACACTCTCCCTGTGTCTGCGAGGGTTTCTTTAGGTGCCCCGGTTTCCTCCCACAGTCAGAAGGAGTGCTGGTTAGTGCTTTGACCTGAATAGGTGTGTGGCGATTAGGAAAATTTCACAGTAACTTCATTGCAGCGTTAATGTAAGCCTTACTTGTGACTAATAAATAAACTTTAACTTTAACGTGGTTACAGACAGTCGAGCCTTTCTTAAAGCCAGGCTGCTTCGTAAGGGGAAGTTTCACAAAAAGATTATTGCAAATGGAAATTCTTAGAAACTGAACACCAGAACAGGCAGGGGAATCCAGATCAATGAGTGTGGTGCTGGAGACATTGGTGGTGCAGGTAATCATGATGCCATGGTGCTGCAGGGAGCCAGGAGATTTTCAGAAGGGAATGGGAGCAGTTAGCAAGAAAAGCCAACCCCCTCAATCTAGAATCATAAAATCATACTGTGTAGAAGAGGCTGTTTGTGTATCATGTCCACACCGACATGTGGGAAACACCTGGCCTCCCACCTGATTCCATTTACTAGCGCTTGGCCCATAGCCCAGTCCCAAGAACCTGACAACCATGCCACAACTAATCACATCATGTGGCCAATAGCAGTGAATGCATCTTCATCTGACATCTTCTACCCACTGTTCCCCAACATCTCACACTGCTCAGTGCAATTCACCCTCATTATTCACCAAGCAACAGAACTGAGCACTTGACACTCAAGCCTAATATCAAAATCCTCTATCTTATCACACACCCGCCGATGTTATCAGCTTCACAACCAACTTTCACAGCTACTTCCAGCTATTCAAGTGAGACAGGCACATCACTCAAATGCAGAGCTACAAAAATCACAGACATCTTTCCCTCTCTCTAACAGGATGAGGTGGCAAACAGTCGTAGGGAGAAAGTGGAACTGGTAGGAAACAGGAACAGGAAAAAGCTTGCAGGATCAATATGTTGTCTCTACTGGAGCCCACACTACTGACGATGATGAGAATATTGAGGATGATGGGATATACCAGTCTTATGTCCCCTACTCAACTCCTAATATATCTTCATTGTGCTATCTGGCCTGAGGAGTAAGCCATGGATCTCTTGCTTCCCACCCCAGCACACTTCCAGCACAATATGCTTCCCCTTTGGAGTTTCTACTTTTAGACACTCGAGCATCTGCCACCAGCTTGGCCACAGGAGCCTCAACATTGAAGAAATTGAGCAAAAGCACAATACTGATGAAGAGGTACCATCACTTGTTTTCACATTTTCAGCTACCAGCTTTGTTACAGGCCCTGCACTGAGCCTGGAAGCTAGTGTAAAGCTAGAACCAGCACATGATGGGTCACCAGGTACGGGTGGGCTACAACCAAGCAATATGAAAAAATGGAATGGTTGGCAGCACAAGGGCAAGGACATAGGCAAGTATTTGGTGAGAATGTTGATGGAGTGATCCATTAAATAATGCCCACCTTTCTGTTTCATACTGCTTTCATTTCAGGAGTGGATTGGCAAGAAAAATCAATAGACCTGAGGATTGGGAGCAGTTTCAAATTCAGCAAAGGAGGACCAAGGGATTGATTAAGAAGGGAAAAATAGAGTATGAAAGTAAACTAGCAGGGAACATAAAAACTGACAGTAAAAGTTTCGATAGGTACGTCAAGAGAAAAGGATTGACAAAAATGAATATAAGTCCCTCATGGTCAGAAATGGGAGAATTCATTACGGGGAATTAAGAAATAGCTGAGGAATTGAATTCACACTTTGCTTCTGGCTTTACGAAGGACGTCATGAATAACGTACCAGAATTTCTGAGAGAAACAAGTTTTAGTGAGGAACTGAAGGAAATCAGCATTAGGAGAGAAATCGTTTGGGGAAAAATGATGGGATTGAAGGTGAACAAATCTCCAAGTCTTGATAATTTTCATCCCAGAGTACTTAAGGAAGTGGCCCTAAAAATAGTAGATCCATTGGTAGTTGTTTTCTAAAATTTGTTGGACTCTGGAATAGTTCCTATGGATTGGCGGGTAACTAATGTAAGCCCTCTATTCAAAAACAGAGTTGGAGAAAAAACAGGGAACTTAGACCAGTGAGCTTAACATCGGTACTGGAGAAGTTGCTAGAATCTATTATCAAGGATTTCATAACTCAGCATTTGGAATGCAATCAGACAAAGTCAGCATGGATTTGGAACGGGGAAATCATGCTTGACAAATCTAGTGGAATTCTTTGAGGATATAACTTGTAGAGTTGAGCAAGGAAAACCAGTGGATGTGGCTTGTTTAGATTTTCAGAAGCCTTTTGACAAGGTCTCTCATAACAGTTTACCATGTAAAGTTAAAGCACATGGGATTGCGGGTAATGTTTTGAGATGGATAGAAAGCTGGTTAGCAGATAGGAAGCAAAGTGTTGGCATAAATGGGTCTTTTTCTGATTTGCAATCAGAGACTTTTGGGGTTCCGCAGGGTTCCGTGCTAGGATCCCAACTGTTCACATTATATATTAATGATTTGGAAGAGGGAACTGAATGTATTATCTCCAAATTTGCAGATGATACAAAGTTGGGTGGGAGAGTGAGCTGTCAGGAGGATGCAGAGATGCTCCAGCGTGATTTGGGCAGGCTGAGTGTGTGGGCATGTGCATGGCAGATGTAGTATAATGTGGATAAATGTAAGGTAGCAATGATAGGGAGACAGATTATTATTTGAATGTGTGTAAATTAAGAGAGGTGGATACTCAGTGAGACCTTGGTGTCCTCATGCATCAGTCGCTGATAGTAAGCGCTCAGGTACAGCAGGCAGTAAAGAAGGCAAATAGTATGTTAGCCTTCACAGCAAGAGGATTTCATTATAGAGATAGAGATGTTTTGCTGCAATTGTATAGCTCATTGGTAAGGCCACACCTAGAGTATCATGTGCAGTTTTGGTGCCTTTATCTGAGGAAGGATGTCCTTGTTATAGAGGGAGTGCAGAGAAGGTTTACGAGGCTGATTCCTGGAATGGCAGGTCTGTCATATGAGGAGAGACTAAGTCAGTTAGAATGTATTCATCAGAGTTTAGAACAGTGAGAGAAGATCTCATAGACGCTTATAAAATTCTAACGAGGTTAGACATAGTAAATTCAGAAAGAATATTCCCAATGTTGGGGGAGTCCAGAACAAGGGGTCATAATTTGAGGATAAGAGGTAAACGTTTTAGAACTGAGGTGAGGAGAAATTTCTTCAACCAGATCAAACTGAATGATGGAGAAGGGGTTGTATGGCCTCATCCTTCTCTTATTTCTTATGATCTTACAATTTAGTAGCATCTGCATTTTGACTATCTTTGTACTTTGGGAGAGAAGTTAAACTGAACTCCTGTCTGTCTTCCTGGGTGGAGGCAAAAGATCCAATGACAGTATTTTGAAAAGGATGCAGAGATTCCCTCACTGACCCTGATCAATTTTTGTTCCTCAATTGACACTAAAATAGATTAGCTTTTTATTCTCTAAGTGCTGTTGATTTGAGCTTGTTGGGTGCAAATTGGTTGCTGCATTTCCCACATCACAAAAGTGACTGCATTTCAAAACCACTTCATTAATTGTAAAATGCTCTGAGACTCCCTGAGGTTTTGAAAGGTCTTTCATAAGTGCCTTTCAGATTTGGAATCTCAGAACTCTGGAATCTCAGGTGGCACAATGGTTAGCACTGCTGCTTCATAGCTCCAGGGACGTGGGTTCAATTCCTGGCTTGGGTTGCTATCTGTGTGGAGTTTGCACATTCTCCCTGTGTTTGCATGGGTTTCCTCCTGGTCCTCCAGTTTCCTCCCATCATCCGAAGACATGCAGGTTTGGTTGATTGGCGATGCTAAATTGACCCTTATTGTCATGAGGTATGTAGCTTAGAGGGATTAGCAGGGTAAATGTGTGAGGATACCTGGGGTGGAATTGTTGTTGGTGCAGATTCGATGGGCCAAATGGCCCCCTTCTACACTGTAGAATTTCTATGAACTTCAGGCTACGGTTAGGAATTTGTAATGCAGGAATTATGTATGTCAGAGAATGACCTATTACCCCATTATGAAAATTGCAATGTATAATTAAACAGCTCAGTGGACACATACTGAAACATTTAGGAATTTTTTCCAATCTGGTTTTCCATAGTTTACATAAACTCATGCACATCTGGCAAGATTCTGGAAGCCAAGTGGACAGTCATTGATGAGTAGTTTAATAAAGCTGACAATTTATCTTTGGGTATCGTACATAACAAGTTGAAATAATTCCATCATAGCCTGATGAAGAGATTGTTAAATCATCGAGGGAAATGATGGGCGAGCAGATGTTTAAGTTGACATAACTGATGACTATGAGCTACTTGAACTTAGTTCATCACCCAGAACAATGCTTGGCCCTTCTGGATGCTTAGCAAACTCATGAGTCAATAAGCAAATTTCATCCCATAACCAACTTAGTAGAGGAAACTGCCCATGAAAGTGCTACACTGTGATTCAGTAGAACACATTAGAGGTTTCTTCATGTAATTAACTGCAATTGATTTTATTGCAAGGTGTGCAGTTTGTTTATATTTTAATAGATCAGCTCAAATTGCAAGATACTTCATTAAACAATCTTACAGTGAAAATTATGGAGCAATTATGTGTCAATTGAAATTCTCAAAATGACATTACAGGATAATGAAAACTGTGAAGGGAATATTCTCAGCCAGTTAAATTGGGTTTCCGCTGTTTCAACATGCTGAACATTTCAGATATATAGATAAAGAGAAGGAGGCAGGATATGTGTTTGATAAAAGGTAATTGATGACAATGTTGCATCATTGGCACGAAGGATTGAGTATTATGAGTTTATGCAACACGATGCACAAATCCATAAAATGAGCATTTGCACCATGATTTGTGCCTTGCAGCCCCACAGGCAACCAGCTTTCAACGTGGGGTAGCATGTTCATTTGGATATCAGCTGCAAAATCTCTACCCAGACCCTTCAGTTATTGTGACTGTTACCAGTTGGAGTGTGTGATTCTATGTCAATGGTCATTGACCCACTTGCTGCCCATTAATGGATTTAGGTTTTGTCCTGTTTATCATGAGGATAGAATCCACAGTGAATTTTGGGATGCCAGCTATAAGGTATAAGTGTAGCTTCTCTCACTTGTTGTTGCCTCGTTTCCATGAGAAAACAAATGAAGGAGTTTTCATTGAAAACAAGACATTTGTCATCTTCTTGCTGCACCCATGCTAGTTATGATATTTTGCAGATACTGCTAGATATCACCAACTGCTGCTCAGAAGGGACTAAGAGTGCTGAAATTTAGCAAAGGCAGTAGTTAGTTCAAGATTCTTTACTGATAGAGCAGTTCTTGTCCTGGAAATATTATAAACAACAGAATTGTAACCTGGCATTACCATTGATGCATTCCCTGCTGTCAACATCCTGGGGCTTACCATTGACCAGAAACTGTAATGGATCATCCATTTAAATACTGTTGTTACAATGTATCAAGGCTGGATGATCTTGACTCAAAACGTTAGTTCTATTCTCTCTCCACAGATGCTGTCAAAACTGCTCAGATTTTCCAGCATTTTCTGGCAAAGTACGTTTCAGTTGGTCAGCCAGTTCTTTGTCCCCCATTGTAAATTCCATTGTTTCTAACATTTGTCTTTGATTAGGGAAAAGTTTAAGATGGTCAATTGTGTCTTAACTTAGACAATTCAAACTTACAAGGCAAATATCTCTGTGCAAAGACATAACAAGTAAGACATTGAACAAACAAACAAACGTATAGCTGACCAGAGACTCACAAAGGGTTAAACAGCTGTGGGAATAGAGTGACAGAACCTCTTTGAAAGATCTAAAGTACAAAGCCAAATACAGATCAATTATAGTTTTTTCTAATCAATACTTCCACTTTTCATTAAGTTAGCATATATCAGTCATGCATCAATACAAATCTTTGTCAAGTACCTCAGCCAACCATATGATTCTTAGTAGCATGATGATATCTTATTCATCCAACTAATCCAGATGTTATTTCCCTTTTTGGCTCTAACTATTTCCCCATTGCCTGGTAATGGCAAATGCTACCATAAGATCACAGTGGACATTCCCACCGGCTTATTGCCAAGTTGAATAAACATGTGTTCCTGCAGCCAAGAGCATATCTATCCTTGTGTCTGGCAGTGAATGCATCTATTTATTAATGTTCCAACATATGTTCCCTTATAGGAATCCTCCCCATAAGACTAGTGCTGACTAACTGGTTCCCAGACTTCTGGCTTTAAATTATTGACATTTACCACCGTGCCTTTTGGCAACTTTGCTTGGCTAAAGTGAACATTACTTTTAAAATACCATAGAAAATCAGTATATATGTTTTGAAATCATAACTACTTGTTTTGATTGTCTTACTGCATTCACATACGTGAAAACTGTTTGTGTTATCTGTCTTAAGAATCATTTAACTCCTTATTGATGTCTTGTTCACTGAAAGACTGCATTCTGCCTATAAATCTTATTAGCTGGTTATGAATCCCCTTCCATAGTCTTCAACAATCTTTTTCTCCTCGCGTATCTACAGAAACTTTTACAGTCAGTTTTTATGTTCCCCACAAGCTTATTCCCATAGTCTATTTCCCCTTTCTTTTTCCTTTGTTCTTCTTTGTTGAATTCTAATCTGCTCTCAATTCTCAGGTCTGTTGTTTTTTTTTCAGCCAATTTGTATGCCTCTTACCTGGATTTAATACTATCTCTGATTTCCCTTGTAAGCCATGTTTTGGCCACCTTTCCCATTTTATTTTTGTGCCAGTCATTAATAAGCAATTTTTGCAATTCGCCCATGCAGTCTTTGAATGAGTGCCATAGCCTATCATCCGTTTAAGTGATGTTTCCCAAACCCTGCTCATTTTCTGAAGATTAGAAGTTCCTTTAGTATGAGTCATGGTTAGTCATGGAAAGTCTTGTCCATTAAAAAATAAAAATGATAATTGCTTACAGAGTACTCTGGGTGGCATAGATATGCATTTATTTTCTGTCGCATCTCAACACTCTACTGTTCTAATCTTTAATATTTTCCAATTATTATAATTGATCCTTTGCTAATCTCCAGCTTGGTTCAGAGATTCTATTTGCATAGCTTTCTAATGAAGCATTCTTTGCCCCCGATACAATATTCTGTCTGAATTACTATCACTATTCCTCCTCCCCTCTTTTGTAATTCCCCTAAAAGGTTCTAACCCATGCAAGGCTGCAAGAGACCTTTTATTCTCCCAAACTTTGAATATTCTTTTCTTGCTGAGTGTCTTAATCCACTGAAAAGTTCTGAGATAATAACCAATACAGATCATAATTCCCTGGGGCTTCAATCTGCAAGGAACAATGCAGTCAACTTCAGGAAGAAGTACAAGGAGAATAAAGAACTGTACAGCACAAGAACATGCCCTTCAGTGCATCAAGTTTGGGGTGACACAGATGCCTCCCTAATCTAATATTTTCTTGCCTTTAAGTGGTCTACATCCTTCTATTCCCTGCCTATTCATGTATCTATTCAGATGTCTTTTTAACACTGTTATGCAATCTGTTTCCTCTGGTAGCGCGTTCCAGGCATTCACCACCCTTTGTGAGAAAAACCTGCCCCTTACATCTCTTTTAAACTTTCCCCCCTCACTTTCTACCAATGCCCAGAGTAATTGACCCTTTGACATTGGGAAAAGGACTCTCACTATCCACTCAATCTAACCCTGTCAAAATCTTGTAAACCTCTCTCAGGTTCCCCTTATTCTCAGAAGTTTAAGTTCTATACAGTTATTTATGAAGGCATATTTTAAAGTGCTTCATTGCTGTACTGTAGTGTTATAGGTCAGAAACTCCAAGGTGTTTTATAAAGTCCGCCTCGATCACAAGTTTTGCACTTTGAATTTGGCATAGGTAAGCATAGGATGTTTCACTCCAGGTATGTTTCAAGTGACCCACTTTTATCAAACAAAGGTTAAGAACACAATTAACATATAATAAGAAAATTAGCATAACTTTTACCAATCACAAAAAAAGAACAATCGTAAAATTGTATGAGCTCAGTATGAGCTCAGTGTACTGTTCCAAATCAAACAATCGCCACAAACACACACCCCATTCTAGGCTTAGCACAGAAAGCAAGTATGTTCATATGATGCTGGATTTTGCAGTTTTGCAACATCTGCTGTGAATTGGTTCTTTGAAATGTTGGACCACCACTGACACTTCTCAGCCCTTGAACTTCCAGTACCCCTTGAGAGAGCCAGAGATACTGCTTGCCTCTAGCTTCTAGCTGCACATCATAGGCAGCAGAATTTTTAGTCCAGAGAGATGGAGAACACCGCTTTCAGTCTGCAGCCCAAACAGCTTCAAACCAAACTGAAACTAAAACCATTGGATTTCTCCTATGAAAAGAAAGCTCATCGTACCACCTGACCTGTCAATCAGACTCCAACAAACAATTCCTGGGTCATAAAACCCCAGGGCACTGCATTAGGCCCAGATTAAAAATAAATAGAAAGCCCATTATATTGCTTCAGCAACAATAAAAGATCTTGGTACTGACATCACAGCAGCAATAACAAAGAGGATAGCCTGCTTGAAAGAACTGCAGGGAACATGATTAAATACATTTCTTACAGGTACAATATCATCATAGTAGCCCCTTTCTCTTTGGTACATTAATGTAGATTACTTGTTGATTTGGCTCCTCACTTTAAGAACTCTTTTTAATTCAAATCCCTACTCTCTCCTATAGAATCAAGATGGGCATTTCTTGCTCAGTGATCCATTGTCCAAATGACCAAGCTTAATATGGGAGCACACAGTGGCAATCAAAAATCTGTTTGCTCAATTAAGCATCACAAAGAAGCTCAGTTCTGCATTCACCTAATACCCACCCACATGTACTTTTTAACAAGTGCTAGTGTATTGTCTTCTGTAGTGGGAACCAAGTCTGATTTTTTTTTCCCTTCCCAAGTCCAGAAGTGTTAATACTAATTGTAGCATCCCAAATGTTATCCTGGCTGAGATAATTAAACTCCTCATAGACCAGGATAAAACAAGGGCCTTAATGTGGCTCTGCTCCACACTGATTCAATACATAAACTCTCACTTTGGCGTGTATTTTCTTTCAAGCAGACTGCTCCACAGAAATAAATACATTTTTAAAAATTGTTTCTAAAGAGATAATGAAGAAACTGTACAAGCCAAGATCTGCACAAAACTGAAATATACTCTATTAAATATTCAAAGGCACTATTCGAGATGGGAATGATGTATTATGACCCTACTGTGTCTGTTTAAATAAAAGCGTAATCTGAAAGTACATCCTGCAGTTCTGCACCTCAGCTGAAGTTAAAATATAAATAATCAATCAGTATAATTGTAATCGCCATGCAGGTCATGACAAACTTTATGATTTATTGTTAAACAGGAGAAAGAAGAAAGCACCAGGAAGACCACACACAGTTACCTAGCTTCCAGCTAAAACAGCGGTAGAAAATCAATTTTGTTTAATCTCACATTCACTTAGAAGTGTTTCTGGTACAGGATCCTTGAAAATTTAAAATGTGTAATGAAGTGTTGCTGACATATGCATTCGTTAATGTGGTTTCAGCCAAGCTGGGCTCATTCTAACCAGGTTGATGCCAGTTAATTACCATAGCAAGGATATACACCAAATGGGGAACAGACAGCAATATGAATAGATACTTGGTCTAAAGTTTATAAGAAGAAAATATGAGGAACTTCAGAAACATTTTCCTACTCCGTCAGTGAGAAAGGTAAACTTAGGTACAAATACAGACACCGACTGGGATAATTCAGAAAGACTGGAAAGCTGATGGTCTCTGGAAAACAGACAACACAGAAAACAGCAGTAATCTCAAAAACATATATACCCATTCTCAAGGCCGTTTTGTTGTACATGAACTTGTCTCAACTTAAACTGCATTATCCAATGGGGTCAATAATTGATAACACAAAATAAGAGTTTAATTTGTTTAATTATTTTTTAAAATCATTCACAGGATGTAGGCATTACTGGCAAGGGCAGCAATTATTTTTCATCCAGAATTGCCTTGGAGAAAGTAATGGTGAGCCACCTTTTTGCAGTCTGTATGGTGTAAGTACTTCCCCAGTGTTGTTAAGAAGGGAGTTCCAGGAATTTGACTCAACGACAGTGAAGGACAGTGACATAGTTCCATGTTGGGTGCAACTTGGATGAAGTGGTGTTTCCATGCACCTGCTATCTTGTTCTTCTTGGCAATAGAGGTTACAGTTTTGAAAGCTGCTGTCAAAGGAGGCTTGGCAAATTACTGGCAATTTGTATATGATACACACCACTGCCACAGTACACCAGTGGTGGAAGGAGTGAATGTTTAAGATAGTGGATGGGGTGGTGATCAAGTGAGCGACTTTGTCCCGGATGATGTTGAGATTCTTCACTGTTGCTGAGCTGCACTCATCCAAGCAAGTGGAGAGTATTCCATCAAACTCTCAACTGTAGATGGTGGACAGGCATTGGAAGCAATTGTCTCACCATAAAACACCAGGCCACAGTATTTGTAAGTGTTAAGTTTCTGGTCAATGGTGATTCGTAGGATGTGCATAGTGGAGAATTTTGCAATTGTAATTTCTTTGAATGTAATGGTTAGCTTCTGTTGTATTGAAGCTGGTCATTGCTCAACATTTGTGTGGCACACATATTACTTGCCACTTAACCCAAACTTGAATGTGGTCCAGATCTTGTTGCATGCAGGTGCAGAGTGCTTCAGTATCTGCAGGGTTGCAGATGGAGCTGGGCTCCTATTTTATCATAGGAACCTGATTAATGAGGCTTTCACCTGCATCAGAAGGGACCAGAACTGTTGGCAAAAACAACAAAGTTTCCAACCAATGCCAGCAGTGTAGTAAAAGAGAATTATAACAGTGTAATACATCAGTTATCTCTATCTGCTTTACAGAAATAAGGGGCAGAATTTTAACTGCCAGGAGAGGTGGGTCTGGATGTGGGTAGTAGGTTAAAGCCCCAAAACGTGATTTCACATTGGGAACCCAATAAGATCCTGTCTTTTTCAAGTGAGCCATGTTTACAGGCAAATCAGCAACCCTTGTGAACCTGTCAGGTAAGACTTACAAATATTCATAAAGGCAACTAGCTAAGGATTGAACCCAGAATTCTGTTTTAACAGCTAGCGCATGAGTTTCTTGGATTGTCTGCAACCTCCCAGTTCAACAGGAGTCAGAACAGAGGGCTGTGCTACTTCAGTGAAATTGACAGGCTTAGAAGTTTTCCGTGAAACTGAATAGCTGTAACAACATCTAGGTGAGATTGTTGCTCACAACATTTCTTCTGAGGCTTTGCTCTTACCAGTTGACAGGTGATTTCCAACTTCCTGGGAGTCAGTTCACCTGCCTTGATCTTCACTGATATTGATCATGTCAGCTTTCACTGCAGCATGGAGTAGGGTGTGCAGCTTTACCTTGTACTTCTGATCAGGAACAAGAGCTGCAACACCAATAGTATTAGGAGCAGCTGAAGAAATATCAGCAGCAGTTTCCTTCTCCTCAGCCATATTCTGTTCTACAGGACCGGGATTGACCAAGAAATCCAGGCGGAAGGAGGTAAGGCACAAAATCTACAAATAGAGGATCAGCCCTCCACATATGTTTGAGCAAAGCACCTCAGGACTCTCTGGCTTTCATGGAGGATCATTGCTGATACCTGTAGCATCTTGGAACAAGACCTCCTTCCCAGTGGTTTTGCATTGTTAATGGCCGTCAAGGTGGTTATTTCTGGAGACATGGGACTATTGGTGATTATATTGGGAGAAAGTGATTGCAGGGCATAAATATTGGACATGTAATGGCGCAGGTCTTGGAGATCTCATGGTCAGAAACCCAAGATCCTGGTTGAGGCCATCCTCATGTCTGCAGAACTTGGCTATCAGTCTCTGCTCAGCAACTTTGCATTGTTGTGTGTCATGAAGGCCATCTTGGAGAATTCTTATCCGAAGATCAGAGGCTGAATGCCCATGACCTCCCCAACAGGAAGAGAACACTCTTGCCTGGTGATTGTCAAGCGGCGTTCATTCATTCGTTGTTGTAGCATGATCTTGGGTTCATGTCACATTTTCTATAACCCCCACGACTTGCTGGGCTTGCAAAATCTCACTAACTGTCCTGGCTGGAGACAATACATATCTCTTTAACCTGTGCTTCACCCTCTCTCCACTCACATTGTCTGTACCTTTAAAACTTGATTACCTGTAAAGACTCGAATTCCAACCATTATTTTGAAAATTGAGCTTGTGTCTTTATATGCCCTGTTTGTGAACAGAACTCCCACTCACCTGATGAAGGGACAGTGCCCTGAAAGCTTGTGGCTTGTGCTACGAAATAAAACTGTTGGACTGTAACTTGAATATATTCAACCAGTCAGATTGTGGTTTCATCACAGATGGCCAAGCAGAAAGTAAAAAGCAAGAAATATAAATTACGTTTAAACAAAACAAAGATTGGCAAATGCACCTGGAAGTGGTTGAGTAAAGGGCAATGATGACAACGTGCAAAAATTGAAAGAAAATCCAGAGTTCTCAGTGTTTGACAGGAGTAGAGTTCTTGGTGTTGGAGGCAAGCTATGCTCCTTCTGCAATTATAAACTCCCAATCCCAATTTCATGGCCACTCCCTTGACCTTCCCATCTCATTCGACTTAACTGTTTCTATTGTATCAATCACAGTTGTGATCATCCAAATCCTTTCCTGGTATCAATCTCCAACCACATCCCTTTCCTCCTTCCAACTCCACTTATTCACTGTCTGCCTATTTACTTTACATTGCTCATTGAAAATCTTTATCCTTTGACTAGCTATTGCCCTCTGTTTACCAAGCTATTTCTGTCGCTATCAATCTGCTCAGTCACATCCTAATTTCTCAATTTGATGCCTTCATCCCTATTAAAAGCATTACTGTCTCTCAGCCTGGTGATTCCCCCTGGCATTACCCTCATCTTTTCTGATCTAGGGCCACAGACTTGAATAGATACAGGAACAAATGATTTAGCCATCCATTGTCAGATCTGACCGGGCCACATAAAACAATGGACTCCTGCTCTCATTTGCTGAAACTATCCCAGTTTCCTCCTGGAAGGTAAGAATTAGGGTGGCTTTCTTTCTTCACTACACACCAACTGCATGAACTTCTTTCCTAACTTTCCCCATCCACATCTCCAGCAAATGCAAAAAGCTCACGGATTTCTTTGTCACCAAGTTTAAAAACATCCAATCAGCTGCCTGTGCCACTTTCCACCCTTCTGTTGGGGTTTTAAAATGCAACAGCATTACATGATCTACCTGGTTCACTGTGGTTGTGTGAACTCTGCCATGAGACACTCTCTCTGTACATCAGTTCAGTAAAGATTTACACTGTAAAAGCGTTGCTGTCTCTGAACATAAAACATGGTGCCAGATGTAGAACTAAGAGTTTTTAAACACTGGGAATTCTGCAGAGAAATCATAGGCCTGAAAGGCACTCAGAAATGTTCAAATCTGCAAAGGGCTGCAGAAACAGGACATGGAAAAGCAAATACTTGCTGAATGCTGCAAGTCAAATACTGGTGTAAAAAAGGCTGTAAACTTTCCAGTCCCTGCTCCAGTAGAAGGGATATTTTGGCTGAATTGGCAGTTTTTCCTTCTGCAATGACAAAATTACAAGCATCTATTGTTGGGAAATTGTTAGAATCTATTAATAAGGAAGTAGTAACAGGACATTTGGAAAATCAAAACACAATCCGTCAGAGTCAACAATGTTTTATGAAGACTAAATTATGTTTGATTAATTTACTAGAGTTGTTCAAAAAATGTAAGAAGTGGATATTGGGGATCCTGTAGATGCAGTATTTCTGGATTTCCAGAAGGCATTTGATAAGATGCCATACTAAAAGTTAATACACAAGATAAGATTACGTGAGGTTAGGGGTAATATATTAACTTGAATAGAGGACTGTCAAACTGACAAAAGGCTGATAGCCAGGATAAATGGGTCTTTTTCCGGTTAACAAGATGTAGCTAGTGGGATGCCACAGGATTCGGTCATTGGGCCCCAACTATTTACAATCTATATTAATGATTTGGATACAGGGATATAAGATACTTAAGCCAAAATTTGCAGATAACACTAAAATAGACGAGATAGCAAGTTGCAAAGAGGAAATAGGAAATTTGCAAATGGATATGGATATATTAGATAAATAAGCCAAAATATGGCAGATGGGATTAAATATGTTAAGTGTGAGGTTATCCATTTTGGTCAGAAAAATAGAAAGGCAACTTATTATCGAAATGGAGAGAAACTTTAGAGTGCTTCAATGCAGAGGGATCTGTGTGTCCTTACGGATAAATGTCAGAAAATACAAATTCAGGTGCAATAGGTTATAAGAAATGCAAATGAAATTTTTGCATTTATTGCTAAAGGAACAGAGTATAAAAGTAAGGATGTATTCCTGCAATTGAACAAGGTATTAGTGAGACCACGCCTGGAATATTGTGTACAGGTTTGGTCCCCTAATTTAAGGAGAGATGCAGTTGCACTGGAGGCAGTTCAGAAAATCTGTCTATTTCCTCAAATTTATTCTATGTTCCTACATCCACCGCAGTCTGCGTTAGTGAATTCCGTAGATTCACTACCCTTTGAGAGACATAATTTCTCCTCATCTCTGTTTTAAATCTGCTATCCCTTATCCTAAAACAATGACCTCTTGTTCTAGATTAATCCACAAGAGGAAATATTCTCTCCATATCTACTTTGTCAATCCCCATAATGGTCTTATTTAGCTCAATTAAAACTTTTTCATTCTTCTAAGCTGTAGAGAGCATAGGCCTAAACTGCTCAATCTCTCTTCATAAGACAAATCACTCAACTCTGGAATCACTGAATCTATGGAATTCACTAACCCAAACTGCGGTGGGTGTAGGAATATTAATAAATTTGAGGAAATAAACAGATTTTTAATTAGTAATAGGTTGAAGGGTTAAGGAGAATAGGCAGGAAAGCAGAGTTGAAGTGGAGATTAGATCAGCCATGATTGTATTGGATAGTGGTAGAACAGGCTTGAGGAGTTGAATTGTCTACTGGTGCTCCAAGTTCTTATGTTCCAATAGATTTAATTCATAAGCCAGAGATTATATGAATAGCCATATTCTAACATTGCCTGAAAGGGACTGCTATTAATTATATTCCATTCTAAATCTAACTGGCAAGTAAAGAAGATAGCCTTGAACACAGACTTTGAACACCATGTGAATATTACGTATGAACACTCTGTATTCAACACTAGAACTCAAGGTGAAAAAATAATGCATAGATCAATATGTGACTGTAATAATACAGTTTGCAGAATCATGTGACTTCAGACAGCTAAAACAGGATCTGATTAAAGATATAATTATCTGAGGCTTAGAAGACCCTATACAAGTAAGAACAAATCTACCAAAAGAGGACAACTTTACACTCAAGTTAGTTGGTGATATATGCAAAAATATAGACGTCCGCTCGAGCAAATGTATGGCAGAGCAGATCAGAAGGTATATTATTTTGAGGGACATTCCAAGCCAAAAGAACAGAACAATCACAGACAAGGAGTAGAATATTATTCAAAGATAAAGAAGGATTGTCCAGCATGGGGAAAGTAATGTTTTAATTGCAAGAAACTGAATTATTTTGCAGACAAGTGCTTGGTTAGAGAGAAGCAAAACAAGACTTTACAGGTGGCCATTGAAGAGATATCAGCTGAAGAGTCTGATGAATCAATATGCACAATATAACAGAATAGCTCCACCAAGTCTATAGGTAATAAATGTTAGTGACTGTTACAATGATGATTGCGAAAGGAGAGTACATCATGCAATAACGTGACCTTCACAAACCAGTGCAGTGGTTCAATATGGAGATTCAAAAATGAAGCCCACAAAAATAAGGTTGAGGCTATAGGATGATATAAGACTCATACTAAAAGGACAAATTAATCTGACAGCCCAATGATATGTCAAAAAGGAAGATCTAGATTTGCAAATCGTTGACATGATGCAACCATCACTCATTTCAGCTGAAGCATGTTTAAAGCTTGGATTGGTAATCCTAACCATACATATTGGAGGAAGTTGTGTGTGTGACTTGCAGCCTGAGCCTGGCTTTCATGTGGGGCCCAGTTGCCCTCTTAATTACGGCTCAGACTAAGACAGCACACAAAGAAGATCTCATACAGTAATGGTGAGTTTCTTGAAAAAGATGATTTATTCAGGCCGAAAACAACATATGCCTGAAACACCTCAGGTGAGGGCTTGAAGTACTCCGCCAACTTGAACAACTCACAGCTTTTTATAGTACTCACATTACAAAGATTACATGCAGATTATGCAGTTTCACAAAAATAACAAAAAACATGTTAGCTTTTGATTTCTTTAGTTTTAATCGTTATCTATCATTATGATCTTGTTTTTGTTTGTCTGATACCTCCTCACAAAGGGATTTATGATTTAATAACCTCCCTGACCTAGCCCTATCTGTACTTGATTCTCTGCTTTAGATCTCATTATTGTGTATTGGTCCACCTTCTCTTCGGTACGTAGCCTGCATTCTAACCTCTAGATCTGGTTATCTTTACTCTAGCTGGTTATGTTTTTGCAGTCTAAGCACCTATTCATTCTTCATTTTGTAACTCAAATTTAAGGGTTCTTATAGTAAGGTAGCCTATTTTTCCATCATCCTTTTCTACCTCACTGTTGTCTCTTAAGTTAACTATGAAAAAGCTGATCCAGCTTTTTCCCAAAATTCCTCCTTCCATGCCAATAGATATTCGCAATGTGTCACAACACACAAAATCACTGACTGCTTATCAGATCCTGGAAAAGTACAAAGCGGTTGTGCAGGGTTGGGTTGTCTACCTGGAGAATGTCTACCTGGAGAAGCAGATGAGAACATAAGGCAGTATCTGCTGAGAAGAGCTCCAGCTACCCTCAAGTCAAACCTAAAAGACAGGAGATAAGAGTTAGAAAAGAAAGGCGTAATCATGAGAAGTGACAACTCCTAAAGGTTGGATTAGCCACATGGTAGCAGTGAAACAACCTGGAAAGCAGCAAGTACGTTTAGATCCAAAGCATCTAATTAAAGCACTGAAAAGATCTCACTCGCCTTTAATAATCATTGAAGAAATTTTGCCATGGCTTGCCAAGGCTAAGATCTTTATGACCCTGGATACAAAGGATAGTTACTGACAAATGAAACTGGATGAAAGCAGTAGCTTTCTAACTACATTCTAGATGCTGTTCGGGAGATATAAAATGTTGCGTATAACATGTGACATTTCCATGGCTCCATAACAGCATCAGCACAGATGCGATTGTTGGTGATCTTCCTGGAGTGGAAGCCATAGTGGATGATCTGCTAGCTTATGGGTGTGGAAGCATAATGGAAGAATCCAAAGCCGATTATGATCAGAATTTAATAAGGCTGCTCAAGAGAGGTTGCCAAATAAACATGGAGTTGAGAAAGAAAAAAATGTAATTGAAAATGCCTGAAGTCAAATATACAGGTCATGTACTGACACCAAAAGGTCTTTGCCCAGACGCTGATAAAATGAGAGCTGTAGCAGCAATGCAGCAACAAACATATGTGAAAGCATTTCAACAATTTCTTGCAGTTGTGAATTATTTAGCAAATTCTTGTCCAACTTCTCATCAGAGTGTAAACCATTATGCCAGCTCACTGCCAAGAAGGTGCAGTGGTATTACAGAACAGAACAAGAGGCAACATTCATGATAATCAAACAACTAGGGACAATAACATCAGTGTTGAAGTACTATAATATCAATGATGCAATCACACTGCAGTGTGATGTCAGCAAGACTTGTCTAGGGGCAACTCTCATGCAACAAAAATGACCAGTCACATTTGCATCCAGGGCAGTAACACAAACAGGATGATAATACATTCAAACCGAGAAAGAGTGCTTGGCTATTGTTTTTATTTGTGAGCATTTTCATCAGTACCTGCTTGGAGGAGACAAAGTAATGCTGGAGTCCGACCACAAGCATTTTTCTCAAACCTCTACTATCTATTCCCAAGCACCTGCAAATATGTCTATTGCTTCTTCCGTTATGCCTCCACGTCCATAAGCTAGCAGACCATCCTCTATGGTTTGCACTCCTGTGGATTTGACATAGAAGCAAGGGAAACAGATATCGATTGCAGACATGATGGCAAGAGTAGTGCTTCCCATGAAGATAGTTGGGGAACCTATAACACAACATGAAGTCTTCCAGATTCAACATGAAGCAACAGCTCGACATGACATAGAGTCATCAACACACTAGAGACATTGTGCAGGATTTTATGGCCTCGCTCATTCCAAAACTGTAAAATCCCATGCTCTGCCCCTTGTCCACTCCAATTCCCATGGTGGGCAGGACAGTAAAATTCTGGCCATTGAGCAGAACCTTCCCATCCTGCCCACCACAGGGACTGTAGCAGGCAAGACACGGACATGCAAATGTTCGTTGACCTCGGGTGGGATTTTCCATCCTTGGGCAAGCATGGAAAATCCCATCCATTAGATCTGACAGATAAGCACCTTGCTCAAATCAAGTGAACTATCCAACATGGTGCAACTCTCCAAGTGCTACGAGAATAATGCACAGTGACATAGTGGTTAGCACTGATGGCTCACAGCACCAGTGACCCCTGTTTAATTCTGGCCTCAGGTGACTGTCAGTGTGAAGTTTGCACATTCTTTCTGTGTATGCATGGGTTTCCTCCAGGTGCTCTGGTTTACTCCCACACTCCAAAATGTGTGGGTTAGGTTGATTGTCTGTGCTAAGTTGCCCCATAGTGTCAGGGGGAATAGCAAAGTAAATATGTGGGGGTAAGGAGATAGGGCCTAAGTGGGACTGTGGTCGGTAAAGACCTGATGGGCCAAATGGCTTTATTTTGCACTGTAAAAATTCTATGAGGAAATAATGATGAAAGGTTGGCCTGAGAGAATCAAGAACACACCTATGGTCACAAGAGAAAATAGGGCATAGCGAGATGAAATGATAGCCCAAGATGGCATCTGTACAAAGCAAACAGAGTCATTAAGCCTCATTGTCATTCAAGGAGATGAGAGGAGAGGTGCTGAAGTGCATCCATGTAAACTATTAAGGAATTGAATCAAGTCTGGGAAAGGTAAGGGAAATGCTCTACTCACCAAACATGAGTAAGGAAATTAAAGACTACATAGGCCAGTGCGGTGCTTGCAATGAGTACCATGCTAAACTGGTTGGAAAGATATTGATGATGACATCTCAGAGAGACCATGGATGAAGCTGGGAATAGATCTTTTCACTCTATCAGGAACTGATTATCTTATTACTGTAGACTACTATTCTGACTATTCAAGAATTAGACTGGCTGACTTCAATGATGACAGGAGAAATAGTAGCATTCCTGAAAGCGCACTTCAATCACTATGGCTTTCCAGACATTGTGATGAGTGACAATGGCTTTCAGTTCATGAGTGAAGAATTCAGCTGCTTCACAAAGGATGGGGAAATTCAACATGATGCATCATCTTTGCACTATCCCCAGCTGAATAGAAACATTGGAGTGGCAGTGAAAATTGCCAAAGGAACCATCAAGACATTGGACCTATATAGGACAATCCTCAATTGGAGAAACATACCAGATGAAGGTATGGAAAGTAGCCCAGCCCAAAGACATGTTATGCCAGACACAAATTACATTTTCAATAGCAAAAATGCTTCTGAAACTAGAAGCAATAATAGGCGTGAGTGAAAAAAAAATCATGGCAGAGAGCCACATTTCATTGTGACAAGACTACCAAACCATTACCAGGGTTGAACGTTGTAGAGCTAGTCCTGTTACAAATCTTCAATATACTCAGCAGGGCTCAGCCCACATGGCAAGTTGGGACACGCATAAAGGTACTTTCACCTCAATTGTATGCAATGGAAGTGAACAACCTACAATACCAATGGAACCGCAAGTATTTACAAACCGAAAGCTGTTCCATCACCACAGTGGGTTGGTGAGGGAGAAGGAATCTCAACAGCTGTACTGAATACAAAACTACAATCAATTCCAGAGAACCACATGTTCCCAACAATGACATTGGAAAACATCAGTTACTGTGACAACAAGTGCCACAGGAATGACATTGTCCAGAAAAGGAACATCATTCAGATGAACAGCCAATGATAATATGTGGACGTACCATTAAAAGCCTTGCAAATATATATAAACCACATATAAACTGTATATAAACTGCAGGTGCAGAGACTGAACATTGGAGATAAATAGTTGTTAATGCATGAGAACAGTGGGTGTATAGTGGATAACATTGGTACCTCACAGTAACACATGATTGTGCATGCAAATTTGTATTTTGTTCATTAGAAAAAGAGGATTGTTTGTGTCTTTTGTTCATTATGCAAAAGAGCATGTTTGGGATTTTAAATGCAACAGTACTACAAATCCTATGTGGCTTGCCACAATCATGTGACTTCTGCCATCAGGCACTCTATCTGTAAGCAGATACTTCATTTAAAAAACATTTATTCCATCCAAAAAAATTCAAATTGAACCCAGTTCACGGTCCCCACGAGAGGAACAAACAAGATCCAAGCTGACAAAATGAGGCATTGCATCCCACGGGCTTGACCTGATGCTTCATTTTCGACAAAAAGGCTGAGAAACATTACATAAGGTGACACTTAAGTTTAACCTCATTGGCTACCTTCATCGTTTAGTCTAGCTCAGCCTGGGTAAACCACCTACATGAGCATGGTTTCACCCCTGCCAGGTTTTAAAGTTCTATAAAGACTTATGCTGAGAAAGCACTGCTGACTTTGAACATGAAACACCTTTCACTAACCCACCAAACTGCACTTGCTTCAAAGTGCCCCAAGCCACGGTTTACTTCTCTTTTTCATTTCTTTCCTATCTTCCTGTGTGCCACCTCTAAGCTCATCTTCTCTATGAAATCCACACCATGCTTTCTCAACCTGCTAAACAACTGACCAGCCAACTTCCTTTCCTGTTAGTGAGTGGCCCTCTTCAGATTCTTTTGTTTATTTATTTGTGGGATGTTAGCTTAACTCACTATTGTCCATCCCAAGTTGTCTTTGATGAGGTGGTGGTGAGCTGCCTTCTTGAACCATTACAATCCATGTGTTGTAGAAACACCCTCAGTGTTTTTGGAAGAGGATCCCAGGATCTTAACCCAGTGACAGTGAAGGAGCTGAGATTTAGTTACAAGTCAGGATGGTTCTGACCTGGGGAGGAAAATCGCAAGTAGTGGTGTTCCCATACATCTGCTGCCCTTCTTCTAAATGGTAGAGGGCACAGGTTTGAAAGATGCTGTCAAGGGAGCTGTGGTGAATTGCAACAGAGGATCTTGTAGGTGACAGACGGTGCTGGCACTGTGCATCAGGGTTGGAGGGAATGAATGTTTATTATGGTGGATGAATAGGCAAAGAAGGAGACTACTTTGCCCTGGATAGTGTCCTGTCAGTCCAATCCAGAACATTGTCCTGGTCTTGCTGGACATGGACATGAACTGCTTCATCTGAGGAGCTGCAAATGGTGCTGAGCATTATGCATCCACGAACATACATCCCCATTTCTGACCTTATGATGGAAGGGAGATCAGTGATGAAGCAGCTAAAGATAGTTGGGCCTAGGACACTATCCTGAGAAACCCCTGCAGCAATATCCTGGGACTGAGATGATTGACATCCAACAACCGCAACCAACTTCCTTTGTGATCATTATGACTCTAACCAATGGAGAGTTCTCTCCCGATTCCCATTAACTCCAGTTTATCTAGGACTCCTTGATACCATTCTCAGTGGAATGCTGTCCTGATGTAAAGGACAGCGATTCTAACCTCACATTTTAATTCAGCTCTTTTGTCCATGTTTGGACTAAGGTTCCAGTGAGATCAGGAACTGAGTGGCCCTGGCAGAACCCAAACTGAGCATTGGTAAGCAGGTTATTGCTGAGTGTGTGCTGCTGAATAGTACTGTTGATGACAATTTCCATTATTTTAACCAATGATCATGAGTAGAATGATGGGGCGGTGATTAGCCAATTTTGATTTATTCCTGCTTTTTGTGGATAGGATATACCTGGGCAATTTTCTGCATTATCAGGTAGATGCCAGTTTTGTAGCTGTACTGAAACAGCTTGGCCTGGGGCCTGGCTGCTTGTGGACCACAAGTCTTCAGTCTTATTGCCAGAATGTTGTCAGGGCCCATAGTCTTTGCAGTATCCTGTGCCTTCAGCTGCTTCTTGACATCATGTAGCGTGAATCAAATTGACTGAAGGCTGTCACCTGTGATACTATGGTGCTGTGACCACCTCCAGAGGCTGTGATGGATCATCCACTCAGCACTTTTAACTGATGATTCTGCCCCCTTCTATTTCAAATGTGCCATCATTACCTTTCTCCTGTAATAACCAACCCTTAAACCTCAGTTCTTGCAAGTGTCCATCCCATCTTCAGTGCGCCTTTCCTCTCTAAAGTCCTTGTCTCCAAAATCAATGCCCACCCTTCTTGGAAATTCATGTTGGAGTTCTCCCAGTCAGATTTCTGCCCCTGCCACATTACCCATATGGTTTTTATCCAAGTCAAAAATAATGGCCGCGATTCTCCTATTGTGACCCGCAGTGTTTCTGTCGGGTCGCTGTGGGAGACATGCACGTCTGAGGACTCGAATAGGGATTTGCACATGCGCCAGGAACGCATGCACATCTCCCAGAGCCGGTGAACAGTTGCCGGTCAGACCACACTGGAAACCGATGGCAAGGCAGGTAAGTAATTTAAGTCTGTTTTTAATCGATTTAAATATGCATATTAGGTAATTATTGGGACCTCTCAGGTCCCAATCGAATCTCCCACCCCGTCAGGAGTACTTCATTCCAGCAGGGTTCAGACTCGCCCTCCACATTCCGACATTGCCGGCGGGATACCCTGCCGGAATGAAGAGGAGGGACAATCGGGGTCCCCAGTGGGTCGGGCAGCAGGGGGCTGGTGCCCTCTGGGCATGGGAACCCTGGCAGTGCCATCCAAGGGGCAAAGTGCCCATGCCTGGGGGCACTTTGGCATTGCCCATCAGTGCCATGGGGGCAGGGCGTATTGTGGGTGGGGCCTACGGGTGATTGGTGGGGGGAGGTCTTGCTACCACTCTGCAGACAGGATCGATCTTGGATGAAGAGAGGGCGGTGATTGGGGCAGACTGGGGGTGGTCTGCTGGGGCGGAGGGAGGGGGGAGGCTGCCCCGGGGTGGTCTGACCCCAGGGACGAGGTCTGCCAGAATGAAGGGATGGGGGATCGCCACTGTTCTGGAGGGGGGGGGGTGGGAGTGAGGCCTGGACATTGGGGTGCTCCGGGGCAGGGGAGGTGAGGGCTGGCCCGGGAATTGTTGTGGGGGCCATGATTGGGCTGTGGGGGAGGCTGGAGGGGTAGTTCTGTGTGGGGTCTTAGGCTGGCCAGCGATTGAGCTGGCCAGCAAATGAGGAGACTGACAGATTGGCACCACTGCACATGCACAGTGTTCCAGAACTGTCAAACTCTGGCACAAATAGGGCCCGGCTCCTTTGGTTTTTAATGATATTCACAACTGGGACTTCTTCAGTGCTCAGAGGGTGGAGATTCTGGTGAAAAGCTGAACTATCAGAACAGTTGGGATTTAGAACAGTTTTACCACCAATTCAGCACTTTTGGGAGAATCACAACCGACTTTCTATGTGACTGTGGCAAAGGTAAACATTTCTTCCTCATCCTTCTTGGTCTGTTTGCAGCCATTGGACATTGTTGACCACACCATCCTTTGCAAGTGCCTCATTAACATTGTCCAATAGAATGGAACCACACTCATTTGGTTCTAATTATCTAATAATCACATGACATTGCTTTACCTCCTGCTACTGCACCATTAACTCACGCACTCCCTCCCCCGAGGGCCTATCCATTGGCACCTCCTGTTTCTCATCTAGATTATGCCCCTCAGTAATATTATCCAAAAACACAGCAAATTTGCAGATGTGCACAGACAACAGTATCACCTCTCTCAAATCCTCCACTGCCTCTAAATGACCAGCCTGCTTACTGGACATCCAACATTAGCTGAGCAGAAATGTTCTCCAATTAAATATTTGGAAGACCCAAGCCATTGTCTGCCCTGCCACTAATTCCTTTTCCTAATTCCAGGCAACTGTTTAAGGCTGTTTCCAACTTTAGTGTTGACCCTGAGATGAGCTTTGAACCATATATCAATGCTATAGTTAAGACTGCCTATTTCCACCTCCGCAACATTGTTCAGATCAGTCTTAGTTTCACTCTCAGGCAATTTGATGCTGAAACCTTCACCCATACCTTTATCATCCCTAGACTTGACTGTTTTGTTGTACTCCTGGATAGCCCCCTAGGAATCTCCAAGTGAAAAGGTCATCCAAAACTCTGTTGCCCATGTTCCAACTTGCACCAAGTCCCATCACCCCAGGTTGCCTTATGTGGCTCAATGAGTACATTGTACTTGCTCCTACCAAGTGCCTTGGGGAGGTTATTGCATTTAGGACACTACATAAATGCAAGTTGTTGTTGTACTCATCCTAGAATTTATAATCACCAAGTGATTCACTGCTGTAGATTTTCACCTTATCAAACTGTCAAGTTAACTGTGTTAAACTTGTACCACTAGATACAAAAAATATTCCCGACTCTATTGCTAAGTGGTACTAATACACAGACCTTAACAGGGGCCTGAATTATCTTTTCTTTATCTGACTGCCACTGTAGGACCATTCTGGCTCGAGAAGGGTTTTTTTTAAATAACTAGCCAGGAACAGTTACTATTCTTAACAGGAGGATCCTTAATCAATTAAGTGGTGTACTTGCTTACAGAAAATTAAAGTCTGACAGAATAATTACATGAATAAATTGATATTTAGACGAGATTAAATTGATTCTTACCTGAATAATTTAGTACGTTTTTTTATTATTATTTTATTTATGCTTAAAAGGCCTGCTGCTTTTCATGCCACCCACCCCCATATGGCAAGTTCTGGTACAGTCCCTGAGCCATATGGTTACTGACTGTTTTGGCATAGTTCCCATCCAGTTGCATTACTCAAAAACGCTCTTAAAATTATTTCCTTTTAATACTGAATTTGGTTTGTCAGATGTTTTGAAAAATACCAACAGTTCATGATCATCCACTGCCTTTAGCTATCCTTTTTACTGGCTTTAGTGACAATGAATTTAATCAACCAAAGAAATTTGGAAGAGTCCCCAAATTAAGATCTTGCGAGTTTTACTAATTTAAAATAAAAACTGTAGGACAATTCCATGCAGAAATACTGGTAGATCTGCTTATAGAAAGGAAGAAGTATGAATCTCCTTTTTTTAATAGACTTCATTGAACCCTTCCTTATTTTCTGACAAGCTGTTAAGACTAAGTAATGCAATGCTATCACATCTGTATCATAATACCTCATGTTCAAAATAGCATCTAGCACACATTGCTACACAATGGAGGAAGGCTGAAAGAATAATTTAGGATTCTGCTGTCTAAACTGCTCAGTTTCTTTTACCCCCTCATTTAATTCATCAAAGCTGCTTGGCTGAATCACCCACTTGCAATCCCATGGCAGTTATTTTATATATACACTATGCTTTATGTAAAACATCTAATGTTTTCCATTTTGCTTTAAGGATAAAGGGGACTGCTGACATTTTGCGAAGAGAATTGCAATTGTGCAGTTCTTAACCATTCTATGTTGCGAACTGACTAACCCAAAATAAAGGTGGCTGCTTATTTTGCAAAGTGAATAACAAGAATTACAAAATGGACAATGTCACTTTGTCACATCTCAAACTGAAAAGAAAAACAAAAAGCTCTGTCTGGCAATGCCACATGAATGATGGCACTCCCTTTATTTCTGGAATACTCAAAGACAACCAAAAACTAGGATTGAAGATGGACAAATCCTATAAAATTTGGCAAAACGATTTCAACAATTTAATATCACTTCTTATTAAAATGACATTGAAATTATTTCAGAATTAAAGCTTAGAATAGGTTTATTGGTTTATAGTAATAGGTTTACAGTGGTGTAACAGAACACTTCACATCAGTCCTGCTGCACATTAGGATCCCAGGTGAGTTTGGCATCCTTACCTGCTCACCATATGTGTGATGAGTTTCGTCAGTTATCAGCAGGTGTATCACCAGAGGGTGTCCTACTGCTTTGGGTATAAGCTGAGACATCGAGCTCACCAATCCCATTTTTCTCGTTGTGAGCCAACCTTTTACCTGCTATTCCACAAATATAATCAACCCTGTGATTGGATCTAATTACATTCACATATTCCCTCCGTTCATTCTATTGGTCCATGGTTTAATGTGAGAACTATTTAGAAAGAAAAAGGCCACAAAACAATTAATTCAGTGCCTGTTTGTAAGGTAATCGTGCTCACTGGCATAATAATTATTTAATTGCCTCCTGCAAATAATTTTTATTTCAATGCCTAGATCTTTGGTATTCCTGTCATGCAAAAAAAAATCACTTTGTAATGTGAGAACTTGCAATTCCACTAACAAAAGACCTTCTGTGTGAGGTCAAGTTGGAAGGGAAATAAATATATTTATTGTGTATATTGCATCATCGAAACCTTAGTAAATTTTTTTTAAAGGTGAAAATATTGTATTGATAGATTGATGGGATTATTTGATAAAAATGCACACACATTTATAGAAATATTTAAATTTCTTTTCCGAAGAAGGAAGCATCTGGTTTTGTGGTGACAGAATGGTGACTTCCAGCACTGTCGCAGCTGCTGTCACATTCTACATGAGAGCATATTTGCAGCATCTTGTCTCAGCCACACATCAGTGCCCATTCCTGCTGCCTCTATCCCAGAGGATAGCCCAACACCTGCTACTGGCAACAGGCCCTACCTTGAGGGAACAAACGTTCCATTGCTGCTGGGTGATAGAACAGGACAGACTCTACCTTTCACGTGCACTGGCTAAAGACACCTTGGGGCTTCATGCACCCACTACTTTCCCCATATGGCTGTCATTTCAGGTAGAATAGGTTTTATTAGTAAGTTGTGCACACAGCTTTTATCGAATGGAATATATATATTGATTTTCAGATACTTGGTAAAAACTATCCATAACTACATAAACTCATAACAGCCATCAAGTAATTATATCATATTATATCCTGAAGGGGATATAGGTAGTTTAATAACTACATTAAAAACAATTCTTGGAGGATTGATTATAATTCATTCTTAATGTACAAACTGATGTTAAACAATGCCAAAATTATTAATTCAGTCATAATACATACACAATTGTACACACACCAATATCAGACTCCAAATCAACTGTACAATAGGCTATAGCTATTATTTCCCAGCATGCTAATAAATGTGCTGTAATTACATCAGTTATTAATTATTTTTTGTCAACATTGTCATCAACACTGAACACTGGGGGCAACACAATTACCATGTAAAATGAAAACAGCATGAAAAATCCACACCTATCTAGTTTACAGTATAAAGTAGGAAGTGTCAGTGTTGTAAGATTTATAAACCATTAAGCTACTATTTGACTGCCTCAGTCAGATCATTGCTACGTAATATCATGGTAGGATTTAGGATATCACTTTGTGAATAGTAAATTCACATCCATCCAAAAGCATTGAGATGCTGCCAACTTCTGCTCTTTCTCCATTCAATTTCCAATCAGTATTTTGTGTTGCTCTGGCATATTTCCTGATGCAAAAATATTGTCAAACTTAACAGAAAGACTCCCGTAGTAATCTGTGTATTCAGTTCTTTAAAAAAGTCTATTTCATATCTGGAAGACTTTGATTAGTTGATGACTTTCATTCACTAGGCGAGCAATTGACATTTCATACAACAGCCCCTAAATGTCACTTTTTCTATATCCAAATCATAATTGGAGCAAAGAAAGTATCAATTACCTTTAGATCCTTTCCACGCAAGGGAAGGCTGTTTGTCAGTCATTATTAATATTTTTCAATAATCTTCAAGTTCTTACAATTTTAAGTGGAATCAAAATAATTTTTATTCTGAAACCGTGGCATTACCCCACTTGTTCCTAGAAACACACTCTACACTTGCTTTAAAAAAACACTGAAAGGTAAAAATAAAATCAGATAGAATGAAATATTCACTTGGAGGCTCCACAATGACTATATTTTAATTTGTTGGGTCATTTTAAGTAACCCAAGCTGGATGCTTTCAAATGCTGCATAAAGTAAATTGTGTGTGAAGACAAATGCTTTCAAGCTATTGAAGAGGGGTGGATGTGTTTATATTCATATAAAAGCATGGAAGGAATTGACAGCACCTCGTATTAATAGTCAATACTATTTTTACAAATGAAAACAAAAAATTAAAATATACTTAATTAAGATAATGTGTAAAAACAAACTGCAGATGCTGGAAATGTGCAGCAAAACAGAGACTCACTGGGACAGTTAGAATCTGTGCAGCCAAACAGATAAACAGCAATGAAAAAAACAGGACAAAGGGAAGGGGGATAAAAATCTGTGCAGAGAAGCAAAACAAAATAGAAAGACATGTAAGGTGCTCTAGTGTACAGTGGAGGCATGGTGGCACAATGGCTAGCACTGCTATCTCAAAGCACCAGGGACCTGGGTTTAATTCTAGCCTTGGCCGACTGTGTGGAGTTTGCACATTCTCTCCGTGTCAGAGTGGGTTTCTTCCAAGTGCTCTGGTTTCCTCTCACACTGCAAAAGTGTGCAGGTTAGTGGACTGGCCATGGTAAATTGCCCCTCAGTGTCCCATGATGTGAAGGTTTGGTGGTTTGTCCATGCTAAATGAGTGAAGTTACAGGGATAGGGTGGGGGACAGGGCCTGGGTAAGATACTCTGTCACAGAGTCGGTGCAGACTCGCTGGGCTGAATGGACTTTTCTGCACTGTGAAGATTCTAGTGTACTACAAGAATGAGTCCATAGTTTAAGAGATGTTAACACGCAAGAGACAATCAAAGGTTTATAAGAAAAATAAAGAAGCTAAATTATGGGTCACAAAGGCCCAGACTTTGGCTCTCAGGTCAGATACACAGAGAAAATTCCCAACTCCACAAATATGGCCTTTAAAGATTGTTGCCAAACATCAGATTTTTGGTCCAGAAAGAATGCCTCAATTAAAAGTCAAGATAAGCATTCACAGAAGTGGTGATGAGGATGCCTGATGTGAAGGTGGGCTGGGTGGAAGGCCCAACTTGGCGTTTCAGCACTTATCCAAAGTTTAAAATTAAAGAATAAAACATGAAACATCCCTCCAGCCCTCACACCCCACCTCCTCCGATAAACTCCCCATTGCCCATCCATGCCAACACATGCCATCTTATGCCCCCATCAATTCCTGTAGTCCCTAATACCCTCCATGAAACCTCAGGCTCCTCCCACCCCCCATGTTCCCCTTAGCCTTCTTGCCAACCTATGTCCCTTAACCCAACCTGTGGCCCTTAATAGTCCTTATATCAACCTATGCCACTCTAACAATCCCCTTGGCCCCGTATAATCCCATGGACAATTAGTGCCCACTCACCTCCTTCCCCGCCCCACCCTATATCATTTGCCCTTACACCTACACCATCAATTCATCAGATACCCACCAGGGGCAAACCTGGAACGCATCCAGTGATGTGATAAAATAAAGTTCTATAAAATATAGTTCTAAGGCCAGGATTTTATGTCCCCTCCCTCCTCCATATCTGAGGCAGGGGAGCATAAAATTGCATGCACATTGCATCCTGTCTATTCCAACTTGGGTTGTAACTTTACATTAGGTTGGGCAAGGCTTCAGACCGGAAGCTAGCCCTAGCCTAAAATAAGGCCCTTAAGTTGACACTTAAAGGCCACATTAGAGCTGTTTTCCACCCAGCCTCATTTTCAAGGCTGGTGGATGGATGATAGATGGGGGTGAGAGCCAAAATTGAACAATGTTCTCTATCAGAAGCTCTTTTCTCACTGGGGTGCCTTTTTCTTAGGGCCATGTTACCTCCATATCTCCCCCCCACTACCTCACCACCCCACCAATCTATCCTGTAAGCACTGACATTCCCCCTCACCTTCCCTACGCATAACTCTGCTTAACCCTTGCCACTTACCTTTATTCTGGTTCCCGTGACCTATTTCCAGGCAGCTAGCTGCTATGCCTCTTCTAGTCTCAAGCAGAGCTGTTCCTGGAATGATTGATGAGCATCTGGCCAGTAAGTCCCACCTTCTGCCAATCAACACTTGTTGGAGTGTGAAATGGCATCAGGCCTGCTGGAGTTGGTTGGGAAGCATTTCCCATTGATTTTTTGGCTCCTACCAATTGAATATCCTATGATTATTACAGACTTCACAAAAATGAAAAAAATCACTTATCCGTAAAAAAAGCATTTACCTTTCTTCAACCAAATGAAGCCTGAAAATAATAACCATAATATTTGAATGCACAATCTTTTATAGCATCAAGCATTAGAATTTTTAGTCCCATATCAGAGTGAACCTGAGAAATAGCATGCACCCTACTGTGATAATGGATGGTTGTAAGATCAGGCATTTTGTGCTGATTTAGGAGTGGAAACCCTCAGGCTTTTATCAACAGACAAAGTGAAATAGCAATCAATCTTTTTTTGACATTTCAGACACGTGGGCTAAAATTTTCCAGCTATTATCTTCCTTTCCTCCCGCAGTGAATGCCTGCTGCGAGTTTTCCAACACATTGGGGTGCATACAATGGGAAATCCCATTGACAGTGGCGGGGTCAGAAGATCCCACTAGCAGCCAATTGCTGGATGCTTCTGCTGCCGTGAAACACAGAAAATGTTGCCTAGGGTTTCAAAAATTTAAAGGGCATGTTTTTTAAATGCCTTGACAACCCCCTTTGACAGGTCCCTCTGACTTTTGCTTCTGACACTTGACAATTTATTTTGAAGTTCCAATGAGTTTGACAGGAATTAATTTATGCTTTTTTCGGCACATATATGCCTAAGTTTAACAACCCCAAAGGGTATCTGACCTATCCCAAAGGGCACCTTATCTCCCCAAGGATGTTCCTGGACCAGATCCAGAAAGGCACCTTATCTCTATAAAGGGATACAAATGAATCTATAAAGTTCAGACCCCCACTTACCATGTCTAATCTGCACACTTGGGTTCTATACTCCAAGGCTACCAAAACTCTACTTGAGAGAAAGCAGCTGATGATTTAAATGACTAGCTTCCTGTATAAAACAAAACATGCTCTACCCTATGAAAATGGGAGTTACCGTATTCATGGGCGGAACCTAGGATTATCAACCACTCTGCTATTTTTGACTATTTTGGTGAATATCTAGGCCACAGACTGGTATGTAGCTAAGATATGACACCCTCATTCATGAGCATTTCTATTTTATTCACAAGTTGATGGGCAGGTGACGCCACAGATGTGTAAATAGACAAACTTTGTGATGAAACTATATATAGTTTGAAGTTCAGCACATGGCTTTAAAAAGAACACCAAAATTGCAAACAGTCTGGTTCAGCCTCAGACAACGGCTGGAGAAAGGGTTGAAGTCAGTGATATAGCTACAGAGGTCTTGGCAGGAGCCGATTGACGAATGCTTCCATGTTCCCGCTGTATAATTGCAGGAAAGCATGGTCCCTCCAAACCTGGATAAAATATGAGCATTATAACAACAAAGAGGCAGTGGCTGGGTACAGGGAGTGGTGTAGACTTAGAGTTGATGGTTGGCAGTCCACATATGAAAACTATACTTGTGTCTGCATATTATGTCTCCAAAAGGCAGCATGTATAAGGAAGAGAAGGCAGTCAAAAATAGATAGAATCATAGAAATCATAGAATCATAGAAACTCTACAATGCAGAAGGAGGCCATTCAACCTATCTAGTCTACACTGACCACAATCTCATCTAGGACCTATCCCCGCAACCTCACATATTTACCTTGCTAATCCCTCTAACCTACTTAACCCAGACACTAAGGACAATTTAGCATGGCCAATGCACGTAACACACACATCTTTGGATCCTTAACAGCGAAGGGGAAAAAAAGTTATTTTTGGAGATGCTTTAGCTATAGTTGGATAGATAGAATTGAATCTGAAGGGGGGGAAATTCTACTCAGCTGGACAATGGGAGAAAATATTGGAGGAGGTTAATTATGTTGAAGGCTGCAGACTGATCAAGGTGGAAGAAGAGGACTTTGCATCACAACTGCTGTTGTGACTTTGGTTAAGGCTGTTTCAACCCTGTGACAAGATTCAAATATGAGTTGCAGGAAAAATGGACATGGATAAGGGGGGCAGCAACTTTGGAGAACTTTGGAGGGAAAAGGATGGTTGGAACTGGTATGATAGGAGAAAGTCATGAATGGTAGACCTTTTGAGGAATTATAAATTATATGTTAACATTGGTTTAGAAAGGGAGACAGTACCTGACTAGGAGGGGCCATGCACAAGGCCTACTAACAAGGGGATCTGGTGGGGTTAAATTTGCCATTCTCCTTGTATTAAGTGGCTAGATTCAGTGCAGATGTAAATTCCTATTAGAGGTCAGTTTTACTGGAGACTGGGCTACCAAGAATTAGATTACAGTAATTACTGATCATTCAGCACTGATTGAAGTTGTGCAATTAATACAACAGATGCTATATGTTATGGTGATGGAGAAAAAAAACATAAAATTATACACAGAACTACTAGACTTCAAAAAAACCTGAGTTGTATATTTTAAAATGGTCACAAATCCGAAAGTGGCTGAGAATGGACTGACAGGAATAGATAACAGGATGTTTCTGTAAGGGACAATGGAAACCCTTCTTGGGTTTCCAGACAAAGTATTTCAAAAAGAAAGCTTAGATTGATTATCATCCCAGATAAAGACAAAGGAAAATAATGATGGCCATCCCATCTCAGAGACCCTGGATGTAATTTCCTAGACTGATTAGCGTATTCTGGTTTCCTCTTGGAATATAGAAAGAAGGGGGTTAAATGCCAGCTGAGAGAGCTACTTATGGCCTGCCTATGTCTGTTGGTCTGTGTGTGGTGTGAGGAAGAGCAGCTGGAAGTTTTCCACATCAAAGGTGCATGATTCAGTACTGGAAGTAGTGCCCCTGTGGAAAGGAAATAGCCACCTTTTGGAGAGATACCTAAAAACTCTTTCTCAGACTGGGAAAGCCAACCAGCCAACTAAAAAGCATTGCAGCTGGAAAAAAAGAACTGAAATAGCTCTATGAAAACACAGAACATCTGAACCTAAGAATCAACTATTCACCAACAGAAGTCAGCTGGACTGGAATCAATTTGTAATGGCCGCAAAGCTTCATCATCCAAAGATGAGCAGGTTAGGTTGATTGGCCATGCTAAATTGTCCCTTTGTGTCGGGGGGATCAAGTAGGGTAAATACATAGGGTTTTGAGGATAGATCCTGGGTGGGATTGTTATCAGTGCAGACTTGATGGGCCAAATAACCTCCTGCACTGTAAGGATTCTAGCTATTCCTAACAACTCAAGGACTGTTCCATACAACTTTTTATTTATACTTACTTACTATTGGACTCAATTCTCATTCTAATCCAATTGAATGTAGAAGCATGTGCTTTTACCATCTCTCCTTACCTTTTTATTAGTTAATAAACTTGCTCTATCTTAACTCAAAAAGCCTGCTCTAATTGGCTCAATTTTAAATAAAGCTTTTGGATCTGGAAAGGATATCCGAAGTTAAGGGAAGCCTGTTAGATTAAACCTATTGATACCACCAGAGGTTAGGTTAACTAAAGACATGAAGTCAAGCACCACCATCCCCTGCACGAGTTTGTGATAATTTGGGGTACCCTAGCCAGATGGTGACAAATCGAGGTGCCTTGTCCAGATTAACAATTTTTGGGGAACCCCACTTGGGGCTGGTCGTAACATATTTTAAAATTAATTTTAAAAGTTCAGTGCTGACCTCTTGTCCACTTTACGGGCCTGCTGTTGCTTTCCAATAATTCTGTCTGAATTGCAATGAGCAGGGCTCGTTAGACTGCATATTAATGGGTTAATTCTCTAATTGGAACTTGATGCCAAATGCACGTTAGCAGCTTTTAAAATGCCTGAAGCTAAAAATAAAGTCACCTTCCATGTGCCTCATAAAAATGATGCTGAGAAATTTCAAAAGGTTTTTGGTTTGTCTCCCAAGAGCACCAAATCACAAGTTCTCCACCATTCCAGGAGTAATTTTTTGGAATATTCAACCTTCTTCCTTGAAACCATATAGGAACAGGAAACAAATCCTCATTACAGAAATCTTCCCTTTACCCTTTTTACATACAGTTGACTTTTCTGGTCTAATCAACTGTTTGTTTATTAGTGTCATTATTAGGCTTACATTAACAGTGCAATGAAGTTGCTGTGAAAATCCCCTAGTCGCCACACTCTGGCGCCTGTTTGGGTACACTGAGGGAGAATTTAGCATGGCCAATGCATGTAACTAGCACATCTTTCGGACTGTGGGAGGAAATTGGAGCACCCGGAGGAAACCCACGCAGACCCAGGGAGAAGGTGCAAACTCTGCACAGACAGTGACCCAAGCCGGAAATCGAACACAGGTCCCTCGTGCTGTGAGGCAGCAGTGCTGAACACTATGCCACCGTGCCACCCTTATGTGGTATAACATTCTTAGAATAAGACAACAATCTATCATAAAATAACTCATTGTTTGTCAAAGCCATGATAGACATTTCATTGACAGCATCATGTACGTATGTGGCATAAAAAGACTGATTTCCATGCATGACAGAATGTTTAAAACATGGCCTCAAACTATTTCTTTTTACTGGCATGAAGTGCTATGTTAGTGCAAGAAGTGTTTAACGTAATGGATTCTCGGGTGGGATCTGTTTCAACTGAATTCTTTCACTGTAATAAAAGTGATGATTAAGCCTGAGGCCTCCCAATGATCCTGTAAACAGCTAACTTAAATATAGGTGAATGCTGGGACCTGGCATCCTGGATATTACACTTGCAATTCATCAGGGTTCAGTTAGAATAGGATAATTGAGGTATACCCAGTGGCTAGCTTCAGCATCCTGGATTAAATCACTCAGTGCTTGTAGCCTGAAGAAACTTTCATGATGCATTGTTTGAGCTACAGAAGAGCTTTTAAAACATGTTTCTCTTGTTCCTGGCTAGTGTTGGACCTGCTCTCAATGCCTGAGAGACAGTGGCTTGGAATTACCAATCCCAGTAGCAGCAGATTTAATGGCCGCTGGGGTTTGGGTTAGTGGAAGCAGCTGAAAATATGGTTTCTCATCGACGTGAAATGAAGGTGGGAGTGTGCGCATGTCATGGCAGGTTGCCATTCCTGCCAAAGGCCAGCATGAAGTCATTTTGTATCCTGTTAATGGGATGCAGATGAAGCCCCAACCAGAATCATGCTCTCCAGTCCAATTGTCCGTGACGGCAGCGGGATATCATGTCGGTCCAGATCATGTCTGAGCCAATGTGTGGAGATGTTGGGACTCACCTGGAAGAAGGCTTGGGCAGCATGTGGATAATAGAAGACAGAGGCCTCCAGTGACTGTGTACCCTGAAACCCCACATGCAACAGTGGGCAGGTGGAGCATCTGACATGCAGGCCTTCATTCTGCAGGAGCATCAAGGATGTGAATCTTCAGGCTGCAGATGGTTAGCTACACCAGGTACTGTGGGGTGGCGATGGTCAGAACAAGTGGGATATTAGATGGGGAGGAGAGGAATGAAGAGTTAGGGTGAGTGTGGAGGCCCAGAGTGGAGCAAGGGAATATGGGATGTAAGCGACAGAAAGAGAGATGCAGTGGAGGTCATGGATGGGTGAAGTGATTCATGAAGCAAGTGGGTGAGAAGATCAATGGTGTGAATGGGCAGGGAGTAGTGTGCAGGTGTGAATGGGCATGGAGGGGATTATGTAGGTGGGAACTGGCTTGGAGGAGGTGTACAGGTGTGAATGGGTATGGAGGGGGTATACAGGTGTAAATGGACATGGAGGGGGGTGTACAGGTGTAAATGGACATGGAGGGGGGTGTACAGGTGTAAATGGGCACAGAGGGAGTGTACAGGTGTGAATGGGTATGGAGGGGGTGTACAGGTCTGAATGAGCACGGAGGGGTTATACAGGTGTGAATGGGCATGGAGGGGGGTGTAGAGGTGTAAATGGGCACAGAGGGGGTGTACAGGTGTGAATGGGCACAGAGGGGGTGTACAGGTGTGAATGGGCATGGAGGGGGTGTACAGGTGTGAATGGGTATGGAGGAGGCGTACAGGTCTGAATGAGCACGGAGGGGGTATACAGGTGTGAATGGGCATGGAGGGGGTGTACAGGTGTGAATGGGCACAGAGGGGGTATACAGGTGTGAATGGGCATGGAGGGGGTGTACAGGTGTGAATGGGCACGGAGGGGGTGTACAGGTGTGAATGGGTATGGAGGGGGGTGTACAGGTGTGAATGGGCACGGAGGGGGTGTACAGGTGTGAATGGGTATGGAGAGGGGTGTACAGGTGTGAATGGGTATGGAGGGGGTGTACAGGTGTGAATGGGCATGGAGGGGGTGTACAGGTGTGAATGGGCATGGAGGAGGCGTACAGGTGTGAATGGGCATGGAGGGGGTGTACAGGTATGAATGGACACAGAGGGGGTGTACAGGTGTGAATGGGCATGGAGGGGTGTGTACAGGTGTGAATGGGCATGGAGGAGGTGTACAGGTGTGAATGGGCACAGAGGGGGTGTACAGGTGTGAATGGGCACAGAGGGGGTGTACAGGTGTGAATGGTCATGGAGGAGGTGTACAGGTGTGAATGGGCATGGAGGGGGTGTACAGGTGTGAATGGGCATGGAGGGGGTGTACAGGTGTGAATGGGCACGGAGGGGGTGTACAGGTGTGAATGGGCACGGAGGGGGTGTACAGGTGTGAATGGGTATGGAGGGGGGTGTACAGGTGTGAATGGGCATTGAGGAGGTGTACAGGTGTGAATGGGCACAGAGGGAGTGTACAGGTGTGAATGGGCACAGAGGGAGTGTACAGGTGTGAATGGACACAGAGGGGGTGTACAGGTGTGAATGGGCACAGAGGGGGTGTACAGATGTGAATGGACATGGAGGAGGTGTACAGGTGTGAATGGGCATGGAGGGGGTGTACAGGTGTGAATGGGCACGGAGGGGGTGTACAGGTGTGAATGGGCATGGAGGAGGCGTACAGATGTGAATGGACATGGAGGAGGTGTACAGGTGTGAATGGGCATGGAGGGGGTGTACAGGTGTGAATGGTCATGGAGGAGGTGTACAGGTGTGAATGGGCATGGAGGGGGTGTACAGGTGTGAATGGGCATGGAGGGGGTGTACAGGTGTGAATGGGTATGGAGGAGGTGTACAGGTGTGAATGGGCACAGAGGGAGTGTACAGGTGTGAATGGACACAGAGGGGGTGTACAGGTGTGAATGGGCACAGAGGGGGTGTACAGATGTGAATGGGCATGGAGGGGTGTGTACAGGTGTGAATGGGCATGGAGGAGGTGTACAGGTGTGAATGGGCACAGAGGGGGTGTACAGGTGTGAATGGGCACAGAGGGGGTGTACAGGTGTGAATGGGCATGGAGGGGTGTGTACAGGTGTGAATGGGCATGGAGGAGGTGTACAGGTGTGAATGGGCACAGAGGGGGTGTACAGGTGTGAATGGGCACAGAGGGGGTGTACAGGTGTGAATGGTCATGGAGGAGGTGTACAGGTGTGAATGGGTATGGAGGGGGGTGTACAGATGTGAATGGGCACGGAGGGGGTGTACAGGTGTGAATGGGCACGGAGGGGGTGTACAGGTGTGAATGGGTATGGAGGGGGGTGTACAGGTGTGAATGGGCATTGAGGAGGTGTACAGGTGTGAATGGGCACAGAGGGAGTGTACAGGTGTGAATGGGCACAGAGGGAGTGTACAGGTGTGAATGGACTCAGACGGGGTGTACAGGTGTGAATGGGCACAGAGGGGGTGTACAGATGTGAATGGACATGGAGGAGGTGTACAGGTGTGAATGGGCATGGAGGGGGTGTACAGGTGTGAATGGGCACGGAGGGGGTGTACAGGTGTGAATGGGCATGGAGGAGGCGTACAGATGTGAATGGACATGGAGGAGGTGTACAGGTGTGAATGGGTATGGAGGGGGTGTACAGGTGTGAATGGGCACGGAGGGGGTGTACAGGTGTGAATGGGCACGGAGGGGGTGTACAGGTGTGAATGAGCACAGAGGGGGTGTACAGGTGTGAATGGTCATGGAGGGGGTGTACAGGTGTGAATGGACACAGAGGGGGTGTACAGGTGTGAATGAGCACAGAGGGGGTGTACAAGTGTGAATGGTCATGGAGGGGGTGTACAGGTGTGAATGGGTATGGAGGAGGTGTACAGGTGTGAATGGTCATGGAGGAGGTGTACAGGTGTGAATGGGCATGGAGGGGATGTACAGGTGTGAATGGGCATGGAGGGGGTGTACAGGTGTGAATGGGTATGGAGGAGGTGTGCAGGTGTGAATGGGCACAGAGGGAGTGTACAGGTGTGAATGGACACAGAGGGGGTGTACAGGTGTGAATGGGCACAGAGGGGGTGTACAGATGTGAATGGACATGGAGGAGGTGTACAGGTGTGAATGGGCACAGAGGGGGTGTACAGGTGTGAATGGACATGGAGGAGGTGTACAGGTGTGAATGGGCATGGAGGGGGTGTACAGGTGTGAATGGGCACGGAGGGGGTGTACAGGTGTGAATGGGCACAGAGGGGTTGTACAGGTGTGAATGGGCACGGAGGGGGTGTACAGGTGTGAATGGGCATGGAGGGGGTGTACAGGTGTGAATGGGCACGGAGGGGGTGTACAGGTGTGAATGGGCATGGAGGGGGTGTACAGGTGTGAATGGGCACGGAGGGGGTGTACAGGTGTGAATGGGTATGGAGGGGGGTGTACAGGTGTGAATGGACACAGAGGGAGTGTACAGGTGTGAATGGGTATGGAGGGGGGTGTACAGGTGTGAATGGGCACGGAGGGGGTGTACAGGTGTGAATGGTCATGGAGGGAATGGGCATGAAGTGATACTGAGGGTTGTTTGAAGGGGTACAAAATTAAAACCAACTTCAGGGAGTGGCAGGATGAGGCGGTCATGTCCATTGTCACAGGGTTGGGCTCCTATGGAAGGTAGCGAACATGGACATTTACCTGTATGGGATGGAGACTGATGGGGGAGGGTTGCAGGGTAACTGTGGGAGGTCTAACATCACCAGTAGGGTCAATGCTTATGAAGGGAAAGTTGGAAGGTGCTCGACTCTGAAAGATTATGTGCACTATGGCTGCTCACAACTACCCAAAGGCTCAAAGTGGAGATTTTGAGATGCTGCATGGGGGTTGGGTCAGTGGAGATGAGCGGAATGCTAGGCCAACACGGTTGGACAACTGAAGGGGAATGCCAGCTTGTAGCACTGGCAATGCTAAGATGTTTCAACAGATGAGTAAGTGGAGGACAAAGGCTCAGCGTACATGAGAAGCTTCTTTGTACATAGCTCACCAAGGTCCTGCTAAAGGTCCTTACACCCTGCACATAAATGATTCTCCCACTTGATGCTAATTTGTTCACAATGGACAACCCATCGGCCAGCCCCGTTGTTCCAAGACCAGGTCACCATTTTTAAATGGTGACCCACAGTGGAATTTTCCCATTCTACCCACCATGAGAATGGTAATGGACCAGACAAGAGCATACAAAGATCCATTGACCTCAGGTGGGATTTTCCGGTCTGGCAGCGAGTGTGGCCTGAAAATCCGGTCCCCAACCTCTGCACTTGAAGACAGGCTCCCCCCCTACAGAAACATAAATGGTGGCCCCCACACTGACCAGGGGTGCATCAGCAACCCTTCACCAATGAATGCGCCCTCTGCCGTCCATTCACAAATAACAGGTAATGCCCACACGCTCGCACACCATGCAAACATGAGGGTTAACCAGAACCCCTCCAACTCAGCTCCCCTTTCCCCTCAGACCCTGATTCAGACTCTCTTCCCCCCTCAGATCCCCAATTCAGCTCCCCATCCCCTTCAGGCACCACCGCAAACCCCTATCCCCATCAGATCCCCAGTTCAGCCTTCCTTCTCAGAACACCCCTTCCCCACCCACTCAGGCCCTTTCAGGCCACATGCCTTGGCACTGCCTGCTGGCACCCTGGCATTGAAGTAGTTTGCAAAACAGGAAGTGAATCCATAGGCTTTCAGTCAGGATTAGCCTCTGGTGATATTGCAGTCAGGTTCAATAGGGTATTGAAGGTGCAGTCATCTGTGAAGGAAGAGGAGCAAACGGCCACTGGATCTTCCTCCTTGTGCCTCCTCAGGGCCCAAGGCACCAGGCCACGGTATCATTGCCAGGCTACCAGGCAGCAGTGCAATGTGACCACTCCCAAGGCACATGGCCTGAAGGGAGGCTATGTGGGAGGTTTGAGGGGGAATGGACTGGTGTAAGGAGTCTGAGGGGAAAGTGGCCTGACTAGGAGATCTGAGGGGGAAAAGAGCCTGAGTGAAAGTCTGAGTGGGGGAGGGGACTGAGGGATAAGGGGAGAGGGGTGCTGGGGGGAGATGTCATGTTGGATCACCTGAATGCCTGTGTGGTTTGGTGGGGGGGTGGTGGGGGGTGACTGTTATTTGTGAGTTGGGGAAAGGATGCCCCACTTTGGTGAAGGGTTGCTGCTGCTCTCCTGGTCAGTGAGGAGGGGACTGTTTCATTTTTTTGGAGGGAGGGGGACTGGTAAATGAGCGCGGAGATTGGGTCACCATTTTTAAATGGCAGCCTGGTCTCAGAACAGCGAGGCTGAGCGGCAGTTTGTCTACTATTAACATATAAGCATCTATCAGGTGGGTGAATCTCAGCTGATAGTTGTTGTTAACCCTCCAGGCTTCCTGCTGGCATAGGCACTTAGTCCCAATTCAGAAGAATTGCAGCCTGTATCTCCTTTCGCCTTTTGGAGGGAAACAAGGATGTGGTGGTGTTCCCATGTGCCTGTTCTTCCAGTCTGTTGAAGTTCTGGTTCAAAGAAGGCTTGGTGAGTTGCTGCAGTGCAACAGATAGGTACATGCTGCTGTTTCAACATATCAGTGCTGGAGGGACTGATTATTTAAGATGATGCATGTGTGCCAGTCAAGTGTGTTGTACTGTTCTGAATGCTAGCAAGCTTTTTGAGTGTAGTTGGAGCTGCATTCAACCAAACAAATGCAGAGTACTCCATCACATCCCTGACTTAGAATCATAGAATCGTAGCATCTTATAGTGCAAAAGGAGGCCATTCAGCCCATTGAGTCTGCACCAGCCACAATCCCTATTTACCCTAGCTAGACCTCTGATACTAAGGGGCAATTTAGAATGGCCAATCAACCTAACCTGCACATCTTTGCACTGTGAAAGGAAACCAGAGCCCCCGAGGGAAACCCATGCAGACATGGGGAAAATGTGTAAATTCCACACAGTGATCACATATAGTGACCCAAGCTGGGAATCAAACCCAGGTTCCTGGCACTGTGAGGCAGCAGTGCTAACCACTGTGCCGCCATGCCGCCCCTAGTGGACTTGCACCTTGTAGATAATGAAAAGGTTTTGGGGAGTCAAGGGGGAGGTCAAATGGCACAGAATACCCAGTATCTGACCTGCTGTTGTAGCCATAATGTTTATACGGCTGGTCCAGTCAAGTTTCTTGCTATTAGTGACCCCCAGGATGTTGAAGGTGGGGAATTTGGCGATGGCAGTAAAGTTGAATGTCAAGGAGGGTGATTAAGCTCCCATTTGTTCAAGACGGTTATTACTGACATTTTGGTTGTTACTTGCTCATTATTGGTTAAAGCCAGAATATTATCCAAATCTTGCTGCATGAAGGATGGACTGCATCATTATCTGAAGAGCTGCAAATGGAACTGCACACTGTGCAATCATCAACAAACATCCTCATTTTTGTTCTGACAATGGAGGCAAGGTCATTGATAAAATGGTACTTTTTATCTATACTAGAACTCTTTTTCGGAGGGTAGTTGAGCAAGTCAATAAAAGGGCTTTTCCATTAACTGATCTCTGGCCCTTCTTGATGCCATCCTCTTGTCCACTGCACTTTGAAAGTCACAATTGTTACTCATGCTGATTTCTTTTCTCTTTTCTCTCCAACTGTCACTTCAAGCAGAGTGAATAATCTATACCGATTCCTGTGACAAGCAGTGAGTGCTTACTTAAGGCACATGAAGCCAAAAGTTGAGAAGAAAAATCAATGTGGGAACCTAACAATCAGTTGAAAATCCAATAACTTCTGTAGCATAAGCATTGTTCTATTCGCAAAAGCCAGCTGGCGATGGATGATACTGGAGCCAACCTTAGCACAGTCTCACATTTATTTACAGCCGGAAGCATTAGAAGTCTACATCTCCTAATTCAACCACACCAGTGTTCCAATAAGTGCTCAAGTGAAATTAATACCTTCCACCTGCATATAATTAAACACAATTGATGTACAATTAACAAGCATCACTATGATCTTCTGCTTTCAGTTAAGTTTGCCTTGAATTCCTTGTAACAGCTCGAGACTGAGATTTTCTGAAGCCAATCTCACAAGGCTTTACTGAGCAGGTTGTTCCATGGTTTTACCTTTTATCTCATCCAGTGAAAATAATATTTGATCCCAAAGACATCATGGAGCTGTGAATTGTACATATTGTTCACATGTTTTCAGAAACTCCCCATAAAATTCAGTGCCACAGTTGAAATAGTGATCTCTGTGGTCCAGCGGGAGTGGAGTGGGGAATTGATTTCCACAATCTCAATTGCGCATCTGCCTCATTTCTCCTAAGTGGGTGGAACCAAAATCAAGGTGTTTTGAAAGATAACTAAAATGTAAATTGTTTGTGTTGAACTAGGCAATAAATGTGTATAGCAGATTGGAAAGGAGCTGATTGTAGATTTCTTCCAAGGCAGATGTCACTGGGGACCCCCAAAATCCTAAAATTACCCTGGGTTATAGCCTGCGTAAGAAGTGGACTTGTAACCAGTTGTACAAATGTCTCTAGACATTTCAACACCCTGAACAGATTTGCAATATATCTCCTGGATAATTTGGATAGGCCGATGTGAATCCCCTGCCACACCAACTCCAAATGAAAGCTTCTCCCCCTGTCACTAATATGAAACACTTTTACTGGCACACATCTTTAATCCATGTTCCAAGCCCTTGACTTTCTCTCTCACAAATAATAAAATGCATTCTGTATTCCTGTGGCTAAATTTATTGGAACATGATGATAGTTATCAAGTAAGACAGCTAAATCAGATCATTCAATCTATTTGTTTCTAAATGTAGCTTAGATTTAACTATCAATACCATTATACATTCAAAGTTAAAATGGGCCTCTGGTCACACTATCTTTTTGTAAGAACTGTGGGAAACTGAATGTGTGTGGAGTAAAGATATGGGTTCTTTGCAAAACAAAGCTAAAATAAAGGCAATGGGGGCGATTCTCCCAGCCCGCTATGCTGCCCTAGCAGCGCAACAGGTCGGGAGACATAAGTGGAGGCCGTTTAGTGGGCTTCCTGGTGGATGCCATAGCCTCTGTGCATCTCTGGGCCCTGGATTTCTTTATTTAAATATCATTAGTGGGCCAGGACTGAAGTCTCCAGGCCTGCTAGCCTCTCCCCCAGACTCCTCCCCCCACCTCCCCACCAGGGGTGGTTCACTGCAATGGGGTTTACAACAGCTCCCCACTAGCAGATGGCCCAACTTGCTGGAGTGAAGGCAGTCATGGAGGCCCCCAGCACTGTCCAAGAGGCAAAGTGGCAATGCCCGGGGGGCACCTTGGCACTGTCCACCAGGCATCGGGCAGTGTGGGGGAGGCAGGGCGATTGGTGGGGGTGGGTGTCCCACTGCCACTCTGTACTTGAGATCAGTGACAGAGGGAGGGAGAGAGGACTGGGTTGCCCTGGGGGAGGCTAGCCGGGGTGGGGGGGGCATCAAGGCTGGCCCAGAGACACCCAGGAGGCCAGTAATTCAAGGGACAGAGGGTACATTGTGATGCTGTGGGGTTGGCCAGAGATCTCCACTCTGACAGATTGGCGCACGTGCAGTGGCCCACTTAGTGCTATGCTGCCGGCCTCTCCAACGGGAATATTCTCCGCCCACAGATTTTTCATGTGATTCACTCTAATGCACTCTGTAGTATACGGAATAGTACTTGTAGTAGTATATGTAGTATTTTAAAAATCCCACTGATAAAAACAGTGGGATTTACTCCAGTTTTTTCATGGATTCGACACTTAGAATTTTTTTAGGAGAATCACGGCCTGTTTCTAGACAGGATTGATTTTGCAGAAATCCTGCTCCTAAAGGAATCTCATTAAAAAGTTACATTCGTTTCAAGAAGGGCAGCTAATAAAACACATTTGTCATATATTGCTTTGAAATGAAACAATGAATACAACTGAGTTTATACGCACACACTCTAAGTGTGAAGTTGTGAGCTGAAAGCTAGTAAAATGAAAGCAATAGTGACTTCCATGTTGTCTATTATCCTAAATCTAGTGAAGCACAGTAACTGAAGGAATTAACTGTATCCTTTCATGAGAAAAACTTTTCTTTTTTCTTGATTGACCAAAGCTAACATCAACACATGAGCCACGATCATACTGAATGGCAGAACAGGCTCAAAGGGTTGAATGGCCTACTGCTCCTAGTTTCTATGTTTCTATGCAAGGTGCCATTGTTGCCCTTATGGTAATCATTTATGGAATCTGTCAGAACTGTCAGCGGAGGCTGTGTTTATGATAGATGCAATTGTGTTGCTTATGGAGTTGTTGGACAGAACTGTTCTCTGAACTAAGTCTTCAGGCAGATTTGAACCGGATAACACTGTGCACAAGTTCTCTGGCAAGCTTCCCAGTGCACCCAGCATTTCTGGTACACGTCCTTCAGCGTTCCTCAGTAGTCTATGCATTCAAAGTTCACATCTGAATCCTCTGAAGCCAACTATGTGATCTCACCCTAGGATTAGATGGCGCCTGTGGCACCTTCACATCCAGCTCCAGCTCCCACTCACAAGTGTGTCACCATGTAGGGACACCCTCTCTGGCCTAACCTCTAAAATCTGGTCTGCCAGGTCTTCCTCAACTGGCCTCCATATTCTCAACAGCTCAAAAGAAACACAAGGAATAGTTCATGGAGTGAGGGAGAATTGGAATTGAAAAATAAATGTTGAAAGTATTTGCAGCTTGACATAAGAAATGTGTGGAGTGAGAGGCACATTAGAAAGGATAAAGAGTATTAGATATGACAAAATCCTGAACACCATTTCATCCAGTATTGCCAATGACCATGGTCTCATCACAGAGGCACAATGGCTCAGTGGTTAGCACTGCTGCCTTACAGTACCAGGGACCCAGGTTCGATTCCCAGCTTGAGACACTGTCCTGTCTGGAGTTTGCACATTCTCCCTGCGTCTGTATGGGTTTCCTCCTGCTGCTCTGGTTTCCCCCAACAGTCCAAAGTTTGCAGGTTAGGTGCATTGGGTGTGCTAACTGTTCCCATACAGGTGCCGGAGTGTGGCGACTAGGGGATTTTCACAGTAACTTTATTGCAGTGTGAATGTAAGCCTACTTGTGACCAATAAATAAACTTTACCCCAGTCCATTAGCTTTCTTGAAGGGGATGGCAGATATTTGCCTCTCTGGTGGTACTCTGCTGTCTTGAATTCCATGCCACTTTCTGCCGCAGCAAAGACGTGAATGTGCTCATGGGAGTTTCATGAGAAGTTTGGAGAATATGTTTATCATGCTGGAATAGCTGATTGTTAGTGTGTGTGGGTATGATTACGATGAGAAACAGATGCGATACAGTATTTTTTAAAATTTATTCTTTCAAAGGATTTGGGCATTATTGGCTAGACCAATATTTTTGTCCATCTCTAATTGCTCTTGGAATGGCGGTGTTGACCTGCCTTCTTGAACCAGAGAGAGGGGGTGTCACAGAGAGAGAGGGGGGGCATAGGGAGAGAGTATATATCTGTTGTGTAAGTGGTGTAGGTACATCCAAAGCGATATCTGGAAAGGAATTCCCAGAATGTGACCTAGCAACAATACAGGTTGGGGATATAGTTCCAAGTCAGGATGGTGTGTGGCTTGGAGGGGAACTTGTAGTTGGTGGTGATCCCATGCATCTACTGGTGGCAGGGTTAAAGTAACAGGTTTGAGAAGTCCTTTTGTCCTAACAGTGCAATGATGATTGAAGTAAGTGTTGGAACTGTCACCAGAAAGTCTAAGAGCGGCATTCTTATAAAATATTGAGTCAGATCATTAGGTTTCTTCAGACATTGCAGCCATAGGCTGAGAGCAAAGTTCCCGGCATTGAACTGTTCAGCAATCTTTTTTCCAATTATCTCTTGAGTTCATGCCTGGAGGGCTTCTTATTCCTTAGCCAGAAAGATGTGTTTCTTTCTCCCCATTACACGTACTGGGGTCTCAAGGGCAACAGCAGAGAACTTTGATGCCTTCTCATCTATTCAAATCAGAAATGTTTCCCTAGTACCTGGGAGCAAGACGCACTTCTTCTTTAAGAGGTGTTGGCCACCTTTAAATGGTGTGAAGTGAATAGTGCAGGTGATGCTGGCTTCAGAAATAAATATTAATGATGTGTTAATATATCACATTAATATAATACTGTACTACTGTACAATAACAATAAACAATATAATTTTAATACAATATAATAGACATATCATAGACCACTTAAGCACCTTGCACCTTGCCTCCAGTTGCCCTCTAATTACCAGGTCCCCATGCACTATCTGAAACAAAATTGGGTTCTTATGATGCCCTCACCAAAAACAAGTCAAAAGCAGGTTAACTGATATTTGTAGGCCCTGTAAAAAATAAATATTTACATAGGAAAAAGTCACCCGTAATTTATTCCAAGTGAAATGAGTGCTATTGAATCAAAGGTTTATTGATGATTCATTTTATTGATTACCTACCTGTTCCATAACTTCAATAAGAATGTTGAATTGCTTGGATTTCTTTTCATGTTTAATACTTCTGAAACTCAACTATTGGCAATTGGTGAAAAGGATCCAAGAAAATAATTTTTGACCTCTGCTGAAATAAGTAAATCTACAAATTCATTTATTGCAAGTCTGGAGAAAAAAAAACCGAAAATAAAATCTTTCGTTGTGTTCCCTCTGACTTTGATTGTTGCAGTCGACAAACAGATGCCTCTACTAAGTGCCTAAATGAGATAATTAATGATGCCTGTCTTATGGATTCATTTGACTCCATTAACAGCACACAGTCTGGATTTGCATGCTTTAATCCCAGTAGGATAATTTCTTTCTCAAATTGAATATGTTTTTTCTATCGCTTAAACCTGTTACTCATCCCATTAAATTGCAACAAGCCATTTCCTGATCATAAATTGCGAGAAATTATAAACCAATCCCGCAAGAATTGATCATATTTTGTAGCTTTCAGAAGAATAATTTGATTGTTTTACCACTTAGAAACACCAAATACCCATAGTACAGAAGGAGGCCATTCGACCCATGAGCGTGTACTGACAACAATCCCACCCAGGCCTTATCCCCGTAACCCCACATATTTACCTACTAATCTACCTGTCAGTAAGGCACAATTTAACATGGCAATTCAACCTAATCCACACATTTTTGCACTGGGGGAGGAAACCAGAGCACCCAGAGGAAACCCACACAGACATGGGGAGAATGTGCAAACTCCACACAGATAGTCACCCAGACCAGGGATCAAACCCAGGACCTTAGGCTGTGAGGCAGCAGTGCTAACCACTGTGCCACCAGACCATCCCATGCTTCTGTGCTGCCCATAACATTTGCATTTCTATTTTTTCAAAGTTCAGAAATTACCCATTTAAAAGGCAACAACTGCAAATGAAACCCAAATGATTTCATCTGAACAAATTCCAATAAAATCAAATAAATGTTGCCACATGTTGATGTACATAAAATGTGTACAATAAAGAAACAGACCACAGCTTGTCCCTGCATTCTTAAGGCTGCTCCCACGTTATTACCAACACAGCCTTCTTTCCTTTCTCCTCCTTGTATTTATCTAGGTTCCCTTTCAATACCACTAATTGATGATACTGTTGTAATTGCCAATTCTCCAACTTAAAGTTCAATTAAAGGGAAAACAAGATACACCAAATGTAAGTCCCAAACAACTTTCTCACTACTTATTACTGAAGTTTCTTTTTAGAAATACTGTTCCTTACCCCATTACCGGCTGATTTCATGATTCAATCTAGTTTAAGTTGACATATTACTGTCATAAGTAGGTTTACGTTAACACTGCAATGAATTCACCATGAAAATCCCCTAGTTGCCGTACACCGGCACTTGTTTGGTTACACTGAGAATTTAGCATGGCCAATGCACCTAACCAGCACGTTTCTTTCAGACTATGGAAGGAAACCAAAACACCCAAAGGAAACCCCACACATGCAGAGGAAGAAGTGTAGTTTCCGCATAGTCAGTGACCCAAGCCAGGAATTGAACCTGGGTCTCTGGCATTGTGAGACAGCAGTGCTACCCACTGTGCCACTGCGCTGCCCCAACAAATCTCCACAAGTAGATAATGAATGGGAAACAACCATTCTTGTAACTTACTTATTTTTGTCAGTGTGGACATAATGCTATGAATTAGGAATTGATGTGAACACTCATTGGGCAGAATTATCCATTGTTTTGGTTCAAGTGCAGTGGTGGATGGTTCTGCTGGCACCATTCCTGCTAGCTGGAATGGGGTTAAGCTGTGCCTGATTCTACACTTGGAGCCTCATTAATCATGCAAGCATCTCTCTGAATCACCAAGTGAGTTGGGAGCTGATTCGCGCACTTGGTAGGTTCGATGGTCTGGGTGCCATATTTAAACATCAGTGCAACACGACTGTACAGGACGTGAGCAACCCAGAGGTAAAAGGCCAGTAGCCTCAAGGAGAAGTCTTTATCCCATTTCAAACACTATGTCTTCAAGGTCTTAACATGAGGAATCCAGATACAGACACATCCTCTACACCAGGGATGGTACAAGAAAGCACAGCAACTTCACCTGACTAGCCATCGTCCAGGAAATTAATACAGATCTGTACCAGAAGTGCTAATTCAGTGCAGGAAGTAGATTTGCTCCACCAGGATAAGCCCTTTCTCAATACCCTCAATACCAAACTTTCAGCATGACATTACATACTCAAACAGTTGCTCTCTTCATGGATCTCACACATCCCTTCACGAAGGAGACGTATCAGCAGTCATACTCTCACAGAGACTTTCACATCACCACCATTACATCTGTTATGTTGCTTACACTCCATCCTCTGCTCCTTCTGGGGAGGCTCACTACACGGAGGAGACATGCATTTCAATAACCAATGCTCCATCTCTTTGATTATATGCCTTTCTTTTGTCTTCGTACAAAGCAAAGTGGCACACAACAAACATGAGTGTGCCCAGACCAGGGAATGGACAGCAGGGATTATTGTCCTCAGGGAATTTGAGAAGGCTGCAGTTGACCTTGCTGGGAGGCCAGGGGTCACTCTTGCAGTGACACAGAGATTGGCCTCACCGAACATCCAATGACAGATCTCACCTTCATTACTTCATCAAATCCTGACAATCACAGTGAAACTGTCATTTATTTCTTGCAGATACAAGTAGATGGAGGCCATCCACACAGCTGAGCTGCACTCCAAGCCCTCGGAGCATGTCCAAAGGCAAAGGGGCTGAGAGAAAACCTTCACAGCACTCACTCCACAGATACTCACACCTTGGCGGAGCTTGGCTCTAGATTAGGCTCAGTGTCACTTTCCTGAGAACACCTCACAGACACATCTCCATAGCAGTCAGAGGCAGGGACAGCCACCTGCCGGAGACCAGTCACCTGCTCGGTGCCAGTCAGCTGATGAGCTTCTGGAGATTGATGGGTGGAGATGCAGCAACAAGTGACAGAACATCAGGCAGAGATTCAACAGTCACTGAACAGAGTAGAACCACATGATGGAGGAGTCCACCTGAGATTCAACAGTCACTGAACAGAATAGAACACACGATGGAGGAGTCCATCCACGTTCTGTCTAATGTCGTGGTTCTGATATTCAAACTCCTTGTGGCCATGATGGAAAGGTTAGCAACCAACATGGAAACTTGGTCCAGCAGGTCTTGCTGGATTTGCACTCTTCTAACTAATAGAAGACAAAAAGTTGGGAAAAGAGGGGTTTCTTCAGCTTGTAACTAGTGGAGTGCCATGCAGATCAGTGCTTAAGCCGCAATTATTTACAATATATATGTTAATGACTTGAAAGAGGGAGGCGAATGTACTATTGCCAAGTTTGTGAATGACTCAAAAATACATGGAAAGGCAAATAGGGAAGATGATACAAGGGGGTGTCAGTCTCTTAATTTGAATTGGAGCACCCATTAAAAATGGCATCTGATCTTTGTGGAGCTGGCTTTCCTGACATCCTTAGGCCACACCCCTCAAGAATGATAGTGCAAAATACTGCCGTTTTTAACAACTGTCAGAAAATCTGGTACGTAAGCCTGGCTGTGGGGTGAAACATATCAGTTTTCAGTCAGAACCCGATACTTTGCCATTCTTTGAGAAAATTTTGCTCATCATGACAGAAAATGTGAAGTTGTGCACTTTGGTAGGAAGAATAAAGGAGCTGGTCATGATTTAAATGGAGAAATAATCCAGAAAGTTGCAGCACAGAACGATTTGATGTCTTTGCTCATAAATCACAGAAAACTAACATGCAAGTTCGGCAAGTTCATTGGGAATGCAGATGGAATGCTAGCCTTTCTTTCAAAAGGGAATGGAGTACAAAAGTAGGAAAATCTTGCCAAGACAATACAAGGCACTGGTTAGACAGCACCTGGAGTAGTGTGAACAGTTTTGGTCCCCTTATCTAAGGAAAGGTATATTGGCATTGGAGACAGTCCAGAGAAGATTTACTAAATTGATCTCAGGTATGGAGGAATTTTCTTATGAGGAGAGGTTAAGTAGGTTAGGATTATACTCATTGTGTTTTAGAAGAATGAGAAGTGAGAAATTGAGTATTCTCATTGGGCTTGACATGGTAGATGCTGAGAGGTTGTTTCCCCTTTGTGGGAGAGTCTTGGACCAGAGGTCATAATCTCGAGTAAGGCGTGCCCATTTAAGACAGAGATGAGGAAGAATTCCTCCTCTCAGAAGGTAGTGAAGCTGTGGAATTCTTTATTGCAGAGGGCTTTAGAAGCTGAGTCACTGGATATGTTCAAAGCTGAGAAAGCCAAGTTTTTAATCAGTAAGGGAATCCAGGGTTATGGGGATATAATGGGAAAGTGGAGTTGAGGATTATCATAACCAATCAGTTATGATCTCATTGAATGCTGGAGCAAAATTAATAGGCTGAATGGCCTTCTTCTGCTTCCCTATCTTGTGGTCTTCTGGTCTTCTTCAGCAGCTCCCTTAACCTCATACCCCACCACCAGCCAAACATCAGACATTGGTGTGTGGCACCAGGAGCAGAAGAGTCCTGCACTTCCCAACACTGGCCATAGTACTGATCTGAGTAAGTAAAATGGAGCGTCCTTGAGTACAGCAGTGGGGCGCTGTCTTTCAAGACCAGCTGGAGGGCAGGAGCCAGTCTGCCGCAGCAGAGTGGCATTTGGCATAACAGGAATGGTGCAGCTCTTTAGTAGGTAGGCTTTATATGTTGAACTCACTTCAAAGTCTCAGCTGAACTGAGATCTGCCTTATTCACATCACTCTTCAAATGGGTTTGAGGCCTATGTAATTTCCCACTGGTATGACACAAGATTGGAAGGCCAGAGGAGATTTCAGCAAGCAGCTGTTTTAATGTGTTTCATGAGATGCAAATGACATTCATGTCACCACGCAGTGGGAAAACCAAGCAAACCCACCACTGGAAGAATTTCAAACTGTTTTTCTGTCCGACTTTTCACCTCCCGCTACATTCTTCACACCCTCCTGCCATGAGCAGAATGGAAGTATTCCACCCTTAATTACAATAAAGAGCAGTCATGAGGGTAGTACAGCATCTCTTGGTACACTTTATTTTTAGCTGAGGTATTTTGACGGTAAGGCCCAGGACTGTGCTGAGGGACACTCTCAAGCTTGGGACAGCCACTGCAAGGGCACAATGGGGAAAGGCCACCATTTAAAGCCTTTCCACCAAGGCAGACCGAGGGCCCAGTAACTGTAGAACACCCTCGGACTGCATAACTGTGCGCTAATCTTCTCGGCCTTTTGGCTAAGATCGAGTGTAGTATCGACATGCTGTACTTGGTTAAAGTCGTTAGGTTACATTTTAGTTTCATTTGAAGCAATTTTTAAAAGCGGCATCTAGGCCTTTTGGCTAAGATGCAAATGAGATCAAGCCTTGGAGGAGGAGCTATGCCTACTCCAATCAACTTGGATCATGTAGATCAAGCCCAAGACATGGGGTGAGAGCCCTGTCTTGTCAGCTTGGATCAGGAATGTCTCAACTTGCTGAGATTCTGAATTAAACTTGATTTGATTGAATTGGAATAAAAAAAACTGTGTGCTAATCTGAAAATACAACAGCACACAGAGAAATGTGATGAATGTATAAAATTTGAAGAACTGAACTGTAGTGAATGTAATGTCTTGTAACTGAGCACTGTAAAGTATTGTAAATATGACTTTTTTTTTGTCGTGTTTGTAATTATTGGAAATGTTGTTTTGCAATGGCTTATTTCAAAGTTTTTATGAATAAAGTATATTTTTGAACTTTAAAAAAATGTACCTTTAGGCAAGCCTTTTGGCTAAGATCAAGAGTAGCTTTGGCATCCTTCACTTAGTTGAAGTCATGAGGTTACACTGAGGCTTCACGTGAAGCAATTTTTTAAAGCGGCATCTCAGCCTTTTGGCTAAGATGCAAATGAGATCAAGCTTTGGAGGATGTGCAATTCCTGCTCCAATCAGCTTGAATCATGTAGATCAAGCCCAAGACAGGGAGTGGTGAGCCTGTCTTGTCAGCTTGGATCTGGATTGCCTCACTTGCTGAGGCTTTGAATTGGACTTTGATTGGATTGAATTGGATATAAACAAAAAATAATGTATCTGCAGGCAAGATAACAGTTTTTAGTATTCCTACCTAACTTCATGAAAGAACAGGAGCAACAACAGAAGCAATAAACTTCTCCAGAAAATCCATCTTATGTTTGATTTTTACTTTTTTTTTGTTAAATAGATACAACCAGAAGTGACACAGGTACACAACTGAACCTAAATAGAGGGCAATTTGACATTTGAAATCAATTGGAGTGATTTATGATTATTCCCCTTTTTTTGCCATATGATGTCTCCTTTCTTTATTAATCAGTCTTTGCTGGTAGCCTTTGTACGTCCACTGACTCCAGGTTTCAGCATCACAATGCAAGACTTCAGTCTTGGCATGGTGCGTAATGTTACTGTCCTTTCACCCTGCCAATTTTACCCTTTGGTTTTATCACCACTAAACAGTTGTTTTTATGCTTCTTAGGTACTGCCCAACCAATTGAATTCTGTCACCATTTGCTATGTTTGCTCTGCACTAACAATGTGCAGTGTTTCTCTGTGACACCTTTGCAAAGTACCATTGTCTGGAGCTTTTTAGCATCTGGGCCCATTTTATTGTGTTACTGGCTTCCACGACTCTGCCATTTGCTCCCGCCAATCCTTCTCTGTTTGTCATTGAAAATTAATGCTTTCAACAAATGTAAGGTTGTTAATAATTCATCCATTCATCCCTTTCCTTGGCACTCTTTAAGAGTGTCAATCGTGATCCTTCCAAGTATAAGTCAAACAGATGGGAAGAAAGTAAAGAGCACTGCCTGCATCTGACTGTTGTATGCAACTTGTCTGTTAAAACCCTATTCACCAAAAGCCTGATTGTATAATTGGTTTAATAAGCTCTTTGTTTTCACTGAAGCACCATATGACCTTAAAACTTCCACCATCTTTTATATCTTCTCGGCCAATTCAAGATCAATTGATATGTAACCTCTATCTTGTAACCTCTGCCCCAATTTTGGTAACCATCTGCTATCATCCTACAATTGAGAACTTATTCAGGTACCTTAGTTTCTGATCGGCTTGCTCAATTCCTAAACAGTTTAGTCATGTACTCTCAATTCCCATCAGATACCATGATCCATGTTGATCTAGGGCACTGTTTGTGAATCGTATTAGTGTCCTTTTTTGAAATAATCCCACTGAGTTGATCTGGCTGCTTTTAATTACTGCCACTCCATCCCACCTCAATTAAGCTACTAAACCATCCTTTAATTGCTCAGCATCTATCTTTTTGCCCAACTGCGTTTGAATGTTTTTCTATATTGGCGGTGCAATATAAATGCAAGGATTGTGCATTAGCTCAGTTGACAGAAGTTGTCAATGTATTGCTGGCTCTGAGCGTGTTGAATTTGCCAGGATACATTGACAGGATATAAGTAATGTTCAGTTAACCGCACTGATGTAACATTTTTATTTAGCTTTCTAGCAGTTTCTGCTCAGTTTTTTTTTGGAAAAAGGCTAGAGGACAAAGATCAAAAGGTTTACCTAGGTACATTTTAAATTACCTGGTTTTCTTAAAGAGGGAACTATCCCTTTGAGTGCACGAGCGAATGTGAAACATAAAGGAAGAACCATATTAGATATGGTGCACAGTACTGATTACATACCTTGCAATCCATAAGATCAAGTGTTAAAACCAAGTCCACATGCTTGGTGGAATGAAAAGCTCCTGTCGTAGTCAAAGAAGATAAGGGGAGCGTCCCAAATATTTCTCCCTCTGTCGACAACTTGCATTTTCACTGGACCTGATTTTCACACAGCAGAGTATATCTAACAGTACCTGGAGTTTTATGCTTGCCCTGAACCCCCAGCACAAAACACTTTTGACCACTAAGTTACTGAAAGTGCGAGTTGATGACTCTGCAACGAGGGAAACGAGGCTGCTGGGATCTGTGTGATCTGGGCAAGCAACTGTGTGTCTCCATTCATGAATCACATTGAAAAATTGAGAAATAAACTCCAGAGTGACTGAGAAGCAAGACCAAGTTAGAGGGAGTTAATTCAATGTCAACTCATGATAGAAAGAGAAAAAATAATTGGATAAAAGGTGAGACAGAAAAAAGACAAAAGGGAAAAATTAAGAAGATCATGGCCGTGATCTTTCTGATTGATTGGTGTGGTGAGCCAATGATAAGATATGAGGCTTTCGTGCTGAGCGCAAGCCAGTCTCACACCAAAAGTTGTGTTTTGCCAGCTTTTTGTATGTCTTTAATGTGCCCAGCATGGCCATTTCTGGCCTCCTGGATATTTCCCCCCCTTGCCGACAAGAACCATTCATGGTCACCACCATCAGGGATCAGACATGATTACGCCTGAGGGAAGCCCCTAGGTGGCCGGGGCATGGTCGGCCAGTATCCATGAGGCACTGCCAGCGTGGCAATGCCTCCTGGGCATCTGGCAGAGCACACTGGACACCATGACTCTACGGAGACAATGCCAAGGGGATGAGGCATGAGTGAAGGTAGAGCCTGAGTGGGGGTGGGACAATGATGAGGTGAAGCACGGGAGGGAGCTCTGCACAGTGGGCGGTAACAGGAGGGTGCTTTGCAAGACTAGTTATCAGTGAGGAGGGGAATGCTGCGCAGATGGTGATCCACCAACTGACACAGGGAATGATCGGCAGGGGGCTGGTGAGGGATCGACACTCGGAGTGATTGGCGAGATGGGTGATATCTCCAAGTGCTTTGGGAGATCGTGGCACCGGCACAATAGCACCCTCAAGCACTCTTCAGCCGACTTCATCAGCAAGCTTAGGCTCTGTCCCACTCTCCCCCTTACTGGTGGAATCACACTTGTGTCCAAAAAACTGACAGAGTCATAAGATGCATTTTCAAACTTGCCCAAAAAACAGGTCTGAAACTCTCCCATTTTCTCGCTCATTCTGCAGAATGTTTTTGGAAAGATCTTGCCACATATCTACTAACAATTAACATATGAAGGAATGAGACTTCACAATATTAGTAGTTCATTTTCAGTGTCAGCGAGGCAACAATTATTCTGTTTAAAGGGTACATTTGTAATGACAAGGTTTAAGAGACCTATTTTAACTCTGCGTAAATGAATAGGATTTGAGTGAGTTCAAATTGGACCAAACTTTCTCAGACAGCTTAGTATGTCTCAACTGTGCAGATACAGTGGGAGGAATTTTCAGTGCAACCCAAGCGTTTTCTGCGGCAGTGGAAGCAGCTCACTATTGGCTGGTGGTGGGTGGGATCTTCTGCTCCCATCATTGTCAACAGGGTTTCGCGTAGAATGCACTCCTCACTGCCTGGGGTGTGCCATTGGCAGGTCTGGAAGATCCCACTGGTGTGAACAGCTGGAAAATTCTGGCCAATAAATTCAAGACATTCAATGCCTTTTAATGGTGGGGAGGCAACAAATGGCATTTTCGCAAAGCTAACTGTGGAATCACAAATCTCAGAAACAGCTTTTCAATACTGACATTTAAACGCGCATCTCTCCTGAAGTTGTTGTATAATTTATGGATACATAACGGTGAGCACAATTAGTCTCACTCTTATTTTGAGAGCATCAAATCTAGCAGAATGTGTATTTAACAAGGAAACATATTCCAAAGTTCTCCACAGAAATGTTATCAATCGTAGAATCGTAGAATCCCTACAGTGCAGAAGGAGGCCATTCAGCCCATTGAGTCTGCACCAATCACAACCCCACCCAGTCCCTATCCCCGTAGCTCCCCAGCATTTACCCTGCTGATCCCCTGACACTAGGGTCAATTTAGCATGGCCAATCAACCTAACCCACGCATTTTTGTACTGTGGGAGGAAACTGGAGCACCCGAAGGAAACCCACGCAGACAAGTGGAGAATGTGCAAACTCCACACAGACAGTGACCCAAGGCAAAAATTGAACCAAGGTCAAAAAAAAAGATGAGCGAGCAAAGGAATTTTAAGAAGAGGATGAAAGCTTTAAAATTGATGTTTTTGGAGTCAGGAGCCAATATAGATCAGTCCAAAGAGTGTGGATAGGTGAGTAGGATTAAACAATGGATCGAGCATGATAGTAGGGTATTTCAGAGTTTACAGAAAGTAAAGGTTAGAAGGCTGACAAGAAGAGTATTGGAAAATGTTGATAGGAGACGAGAAAAGCTTGGATGAGGTTTCAGTGTCAGATGGGTCTAAGATGTGCAAGTTCTCTCTTATTTTCTCTGTGGAAACTGTTGGATCTGTTTGATTTCCAAACAGTCTTTCCTTGGTGGATGAAACAAATTGATTTTTCTAAGCTCTAGAAAATAAGCAAGAAGACCTGAAATTTCTCAGTTTGTCTCATTTTGATCAAGAAATCAGATCCACAACAACAGGTCAGAATCCAACCACTTCAACCCTCCACCCCCACTCCCACGACAAAAAGAACCCTTTTCAAACAATGTTACAGTGACAGGTGCGTAAAGGTCTGGAACTGCACTCATTTTTTCAGATGAACTTTGCTGATGGAAAGTTAAGATACCAAAATAACCATTCACAAAATCAGAAAGTCATGGCCACCAGAGGGTTAATTTCTCCCTCTAATAAGGGAATAGACAATTGCCATCTGGACCTCAACAACACCATGAAACAGACAGAGCCTGATTACAGTGTGTTTGGGCTAGTGAAAAGTGTGGGTAAGAGGGGATGGATACCAAGAGTGGAGATAAACCGATTACATCGGGGAAAGGGGCTGCTTACATTACGTAGAGGGACTTATTACATTATGTGTATATGTGGGGTGAGAGGGGCTGATTACATCATGGGGGGGAATGAAGAGCTGATGACACTGAGTGTGGGGGGGAGAGGAGAGAGGGGCTGATTACATTGAATGTGTGTAGAGGTAGGAAGGAGAGGGGCTGATTATTGTGTGTGTGGGGGGGAGAGGGGCTGATTACATTGTGTGTGGGGGAGAGAGGGGCTGATTACATTGTGTGTGTGGGGGGGGGGGAGAGGGGCTGATTACATTGTGTGTGTAGGGGGGGAGAGAGGGGCTGATTACATTGTGTGTGGGGGAGAGAGGGGCTGATTACATTGTGTGTGTGGGGGGGAGAGGGGCTGATTACATTGTGGGTGTGGGGGGGAGAGGGGCTGATTACATTGTGGGTGTGGGGGGGAGAGGGGCTGATTACATTGTGTGTGTGGGGGGGGGGAGAGGGGCTGATTACATTGTGGGTGTGGGGGGGGAGAGGGGCTGATTACATTGTGTGTGTGGGGGGGGAGAGGGGCTGATTACATTGTGTGTGGGGGAGAGAGGGGCTGATTACATTGTGTGTGTGGGGGGGAGAGGGGCTGATTACATTGTGGGTGTGGGGGGGAGAGGGGCTGATTACATTGAATGTGTGTAGAGGTGGGGAGGAGAGGGGCTGATTATTGTGTGTGTGGGGGGGAGAGGGGCTGATTACATTGTGTGTGTAGGGGGGGAGAGAGGGGCTGATTACATTGTGTGTGTGGGGGGGAGAGGGGCTGATTACATTGTGTGTGTGGGGGGGGAGAGGGGCTGATTATTGTGTGTGTGGGGGGGGAGAGGGGCTGATTACGTTGTGTGTGTGTGGGGGGGAGAGGGGCTGATTACATTGTGTGTGTGGGGGGGGAGAGGGGCTGATTACATTGTGTGTGTGGGGGGGAGAGGGGCTGATTACATTGTGTGTGTGGGGGGGAGAGGGGCTGATTACATTGTGGGTGTGGGGGGGGAGAGGGGCTGATTACATTGTGTGTGTGGGGGGGAGAGGGGCTGATTACATTGTGGGTGTGGGGGGGAGAGGGGCTGATTACATTGAATGTGTGTAGAGGTGGGGAGGAGAGGGGCTGATTATTGTGTGTGTAGGGGGGGAGAGAGGGGCTGATTACATTGTGTGTGGGGGGGGAGAGGGGCTGATTATTGTGTGTGTGGGGGGGGAGAGAGGCTGATTACATTGTGTGTGTGGGGGGGAGAGGGGCTGATTACATTGTGTGTGTGGGGGGGGAGAGGGGCTGATTACATTGTGTGTGTTGGGGGGAGAGAGGCTGATTACATTGTGTGTGTGGGGGGGAGAGGGGCTGATTACATTGTGTGTGTGGGGGGGAGAGGGGCTGATTACATTGTGTGTGTGGGGGGGAGAGGGGCTGATTACATTGTGGGTGTGGGGGGGGAGAGGGGCTGATTACATTGTGTGTGTGGGGGGGAGAGGGGCTGATTACATTGTGGGTGTGGGGGGGAGAGGGGCTGATTACATTGAATGTGTGTAGAGGTGGGGAGGAGAGGGGCTGATTATTGTGTGTGTAGGGGGGGAGAGAGGGGCTGATTACATTGTGTGTGGGGGAGAGAGGGGCTGATTACATTGTGTGTGGGGGGGAGAGGGGCTGATTACATTGTGGGTGTGGGGGGGAGAGGGGCTGATTACATTGAATGTGTGTAGAGGTGGGGAGGAGAGGGGCTGATTATTGTGTGTGTAGGGGGGGAGAGAGGGGCTGATTACATTGTGTGTGGGGGGGGAGAGGGGCTGATTATTGTGTGTGTGGGGGGGGGAGAGAGGCTGATTACATTGTGTGTGTAGGGAGGGAGAGGGGCTGATTACATTGTGGGTGGGGGGGAGAGGGGCTGATTACATTGTGTGTGTGGGGGGAGAGGGGCTGATTACGTTGTGTGTGTGGGGGGGAGAGGGGCTGATTACATTGTGTGTGTGGGGGGGAGAGAGGCTGATTACATTTAGTGTGTGGGGGGGAGAGGGGCTGATTACATTGTGTGGGGGGAGAGAGGGGCTGATTACATTGTGTGTGTGGGGGGGAGAGAGGCTGATTACATTTAGTGTGTGGGGGGGAGAGGGGCTGATTACATTGTGTGGGGGGGGGGAGAGGGGCTGATTACATTGTGGGTGTGGGGGGGAGAGGGGCTGATTACATTGTGGGTGTGGGGGGGAGAGGGGCTGATTACATTGTGTGTGTGGGGGGGGAGAGGGGCTGATTACATTGTGGGTGTGGGGGGGAGAGGGGCTGATTACATTGTGTGTGTGGGGGGGGAGAGGGGCTGATTACATTGTGGGTGTGGGGTGGGGAGAGGGGCTGATTACATTGTGTGTGTGGGGGGAGAGGGGCTGATTACATTGTGTGTGTGGGGGGGGAGAGGGGCTGATTACATTGTGTGTTGGGGGAGAGAGGGGCTGATTACATTGTGTGTGTGGGGGGGGGAGAGGGGCTGATTACATTGTGTTGGTGGGGGGAGAGAGGCTGATTACATTGTGTGTGGGGGGAGAGGGGCTGATTACATTGTGGGTGGGGGGGAGAGGGGCTGATTACATTGTGTGTGGGGGGGGGGAGAGGGGCTGATTACATTGTGTGTGTGGGGGGGAGAGGGGCTGATTACATTGTGTGTGTGGGGGGGGGAGAGGGGCTGATTACATTGTGGGTGTGGGGGGGGAAGAGGGGCTGATTACATTGTGTGTGTGGGGGGGAGAGAGGCTGATTACATTGTGTCCGGAGGCAGGGGAAGAGGGAAGAGGTACACGGAATGATTTTGTGCAGATAACCATTTGATCAACTCTATGGACATTGCTGCAGAGGCTTCCTGAAAGAGCCTTTGGCAGCAGTATTAGCAGCTCTCTGGGATGCTGTTCAGAGCTATGTAGGTTCTGGAATTCACCACTTCTTCACCTGGGATGGACACTGCCTTTATTTCAAGAAGGCAGTCTCTCACTAACTGTGTAGGAGCAGAGGGAGAATGGAGGAATCCTATGTCATTCCAACTGCCAGGGAAGCAAGCACAGATATCCAGGTTGCACAGCTGATGATCACAGGGTGTTTCAGACTAATGGATTGGAAGCCATTGCTATTCATGAAAGTATGAAGCTTTGCTGAAATTGTCAGCAAGTTGATGTGAGTGATTTCAATGAGGTCCTGGAGTTAGCAGAAGGCAGAATTCCATGTGCACCTTAGAGTGCTAGCTGTTATTTCTGGATGTCCCTGGGAAAAGTGATGAAGATGTTTGCTCAGCAAATACGGCATCAATTATCTGCTTAATGAATGAACTGAAGACTGACTGATCTTACTGATACACCCTTAGGCAGCATTGGAAGAGTAAGAGGCAAAGAAGTCCAGAGTTGCGGTGGCATTACTGACAACATAAGAACATGAGAAATAGGAAAAAGCCATTCAGCCCCTTGACTTTCCTCTGCCATTCAGTAAGATTGTGATTGTGCCTTTGCTTCCACCTTTCAGATTGCCTCCTATACCCACATCCTCACAACCTCTTTTGCCTCCACCATCCACCAACCAACAGTAACCCTTGTCAATCTAAAATCTGTATAACTCAGCCTTGAATATTTATTGATCCCTTTGGAAAAAATAATTCCAAACATTAACAACCCTCTGAAAGAAAAGAATTCCTCCTCAATCAATCTTAAATGGAATATTCCTTATTTATAAAATGTGTCTTCTGGTAGCTAGATCTCAGCTACTCAGAAACATCCTCTCAGCATCTACCCTGTCAAGCTCCCTCAGGATATTTCAGTGAGATCTTTTCTTATTCTCCTAAGATCCAAATAATCGAGTCACAACCTGCTCAACAGTTCCTCATAACACAACCCATTCATCCCAAAAATTGGTGGAGTGAATCTTCTCTGAACTGCCTCTAATGTATTTGATTTTAATTTAGTTTGATTTATTATTATCACATCTATTAGTCTACAGTGAAAAGCATTGTTTCTTGCGCACCATACAGACAAAGCATGATGTTCATAGAGAAGGAAATGAGAGAGTGCAGAATGTAGTGTTACTGCTAGGGTGTAGAATAAGATCAACTTAATGCAAAGTAGGTCCATTCAAAAGTCTGATGGCAGCAGGGAAGAAGCTGTTCTTGTGTCAGTTGGTGACCTCAGACTTGTGTATCTTTTTCCCAGTGGAAGAAAATGGAAGAGAGAATGACCGGGGTACGTGGGGTCCTTAATTATGCTGGCTGTTTTGCAGCAGGAAGAGTAGACAGAACCAATGGATGGAAGGCTGTTTTGGGTGATGGATTAGGTAACATTCATGACCTTTTATAGTTTCCTGCGGTCTTGGGTACAGCAGGAGCCATACCAAGCTGTGATACAACCAGAAAGATGCTTTCTATGGTGCATCTGTAAAAGTTGGTGAGAGTCGTAACTGACATGCCAAATTTCCTTAGACTTCTGAGGAAGTAGAGGCATTGGTGGGCTTTCTTAATCATAGTGTCAGCATGGGGAACCAGGACAGGTAGTTGGTGATCTGGACACCTGAAAACTTGAAGGTCTCAAACATTTCTACTTCGTCCCCATTGATGTAGACAGGGGCATGTTCTCCACTACGCTTCCTGAAGTTGATGACAATCTCTTTCATTTTGTTGACATTGAGAGAGAGATTATTGTCGCTGCACCAGTTCGCCAGATTCTCTATCTCATTCCTGTACTCTGTCTCATCGTTTGAGATCCGACCCACTATGGTGGTGTCTTCAGCAAATTTGAAAATCGAGTTGGAGGGGGATTTGGCCACACAGTCATAGAAGTACATAAGAACATAAGAAATAAGAGCAGGAGTAGGCCATCTAGCCCTTCGAGCCTGCACCGCCATTCAATAAGATCATGGCTGATCCGAAGTGGCTCAGTTCCACTTTCCCGCTTTCTCCCCATAACCCTTAATTCCCTTGTCTGTCAAAAACCTATCTACCCGCGTCTTAAATATATTTAGTGAGGTAGCCTCCATCACTTCGACAGGCAGAGAATTCCAGAGATTCACCACCCTTTGAGTGAAGAAGTTCCTCCTCAACTCCGTTCTAAACTGCGCCCCCTCCCCCCCCGCCCCCCCCCCCCCACTTATCTTGAGGCTGTGCCCTCTAGTCCTGCTATCCTTTCTAAGCGGGGAGAATCTCTCTACCTCTACCCTATCCATCTCTTTCATTATCTTATACGTCTCTATAAGATCCCCCCTCATCCTTCTAAACTCCAACAAGTACAGACCCAGTCTGTTTAGTCTCTCTTTATAGTCTAACCCCCTCATCTCCGGTATCAGCCTAGTGAACCTCCTCTGCACTCCCTCCAAGGCCAAAATATACTTGCGCAAGTGCGGCGACCAAAACTGCACACAGTACTCCAGCTGCGGCTTCACCAGTGCCCTGTACAGTTGCAGCAAGACCTCCCTGCTTTTATATTCAATCCCCCTCGCTATAAAGGCCAGCATCCCATTCGCCTTCTTGATCACCTGCTGCACCTGCAGACTGGGTTTTTGTGACTCATGCACAAGGACCCCGAGGTCCCTCTGCACTGTAGCATGCTGCAGCTTTTCGCCCTTTAAATAGTAATCCCTCCTCCTCTTATTTCTGCCAAAGTGGATAACCTCACACTTGCTAACATTGTACTCCATCTGCCAGGTCCTCGCCCACTCGCTCTGCCTATCCAGACCCCTCTGCAAACTTTCCACACCCTCCGCACAATTTGCTTTTCCACTCATCTTTGTGTCATCAGCAAATTTTGTCACCCTACACTCAGCCCCCTCCTCCAGATCATCTATATAAATGGTAAATAGCTGAGGCCCCAGCACCGATCCCTGCGGCACTCCACTAGTCACCAACCGCCAATCAGAATAGCATCATTGATACCAAGTATAATGAGTATCATAGGGGGCTGAGAACACAGCCTTGTGGGCACCGGAGTTGAGGATGATCATGGAGAAGGTGCTGTTATCTATCATAGAAATCATAGAAACCCTACAGTGCAGAAAGAGGCCCTTCGGCCCATCAAGTCTGTACCGACTACCATCCCACCCAGGCCCTATCCCCACATCCCTACATATTTTACCTGCTAATTCCTCTAACCTAAGCATCTTAGTACACTAAGGGGCAATTTTAGCATGGTCAATCAATCTAACCCGCACATCTTTGGACTGAGGGAGGAAACCGGAGCACCCGGAGGAAACCCACGCAGACACGAGGAGAATGTGCAAACTCCACACAGACAGTGACCTGAGACGGGAATCGAACCCAGGTCCCCGGAGCTGTGAAGCAGCAGTGCTAACCACAGTGCTACCATGCCGCCCTTATCCTTACTGATTGTGGGAAGTTCGGAATCCAGTCACAGAGGGAGGAACCTGGAGTTTGGAGGTGAATTTCATAGGAATAATGGTGTTGAAGGTTGAGCTGTAGTCAATAAATAGGAGTCTGACATAGGTGTCTCTGTTATTCAGGTATTCCAGGGTTGAGTGCAGGGCCAGGGAGATGGCATCTGCTGTGGACCTATTGCATGAGCAAGGTGATCAAAAGTGTACTTGCATCAACAAGTAATGCAGCTTTATCTGCGATAATTGCTTTATCTGTGACTCCTGCTGAAGTCATGGTGACAATGGGTGGGATTTTACGGCTTGTTCATCTCAAAACCTTAAAATCCCGCCAGTTGTCCGGTCCTCGGCCACTCCAATTCCTGTGGTGGGTGGAGCGGTAAAATTCTGGCCAATGCGTTAGAAAGACCATAGATTTTTAGCTCTGGCATTCTCCAATGTACGGGAGATCCACTGGTATTCAGTAAATTGCGGAAAAAAAACATGGTGCTGCTATGCACTTGAACATTGCAGTAATTTACTAATTCTAGTAGAATTTATGATTTGCCTGACACTTTGTCGAAAGAGAAACAATAGATATCGCATTGTTAATGTTCTATAACCTGTAAGAATTGTCTCTTTAAGACGCCTGAGTAGTTTGCTGCTAGTCTTCCCTGCCATTCCGCATGGGATACTTTTCATTTGGCATCAAAAGAAATAGGGTGAACATTTGGTTTAAATTTTTGGCTCAGCAAATCCAATATGGTGGCAGGTTGCAAACCTGTCACATGTGCATCCGAATTACCATATGGGACATGGTGTTTTATGCACAGAAATGACATGCAGTGTCACACATAGCAATTAATAGAGGAACAGATCTCAGGAAGTTCGTCAAAACTGTGCTATGATCCACGAGTTTAATGTTTGCGCAAGCAATAGAAATTGCTAATATTTCCAGATGGGAAAGCCGTAGACCGGCAGGTCTGACTGATTAAAATAGTCTATTAAAAATCCTTCTCTCCGGGCCTTTTATAAACATTCACCTAACAAACTGAAGTCACCTTGCCTCTGTTTGTATTTCTACAGTTATTCCCTTGTCTATAATTTTGCATGGAGCTTATTTAAATTGTGTTGCTATAATATATTCACTGTTGGAGCATATTCTCAACAAGATGGGATGCATGGATGTCACTGATTTCAACTTGTGACATTGACCTGAGCTTTATTACAATAAAAAAGTTGCTAGCCCTAATTTAAGACAAGAATTTACTGAATCAAGGTTAATGGGGATCAAATTTTATTGCTTATTTTTGATTTTTTACATCTAGAGTGTGACAGGTGCACTGCAAACTTCTGGTCCTGAATGATAGCTTGGGAGTCAGGGGTATAGTGGTATTGTCACTGGACCAGTAATCCAGAAATCCAGGATAATTCTCTCGGGACCTGGGTTCAAATCCCACTGGAATTTGAATTCAATAAAAACACAGAATTCATAGTCTATGAAAACATTATCAAATTCATAAAAATCCCATCTGGTTAACTAATGCCCTTTAGGGGGAGCAAGAAACTTTGCCATCCTTACCTGACCTTGCCTACAGGTGACTGCAGATCCAAAACAATGTGCCCTCTTAAATGCCTTAAATGTCCTCTGAAATGTCCTAGTAAACCACTAGGGTGGCACAATGGTTAGCACTGCTGCCTCACACTGCCAGGGATCTGGGTTCGATTTCCAGCTTGGGTCACTGTCTGCACGGAGTCTGTATATTCTCCCCATGTCTGCCTGGGTTTCCTCCAGGTGCTCTGGTTTCCTCCCACAGTCCAAAAGAAGTTCTAGTTAGGTGCATTAGCCATGCTAAATTCTCCCTCAGTGTACCTGAACAGGCGCTGGAGTGTGGCAACTTGGGATTTTCATAGTAACTCGATTGCAGTGTTAATGTGAGCCTATTTGTGACATCAGTAAATAAATTCAGTCCAAGGGCAATTAGAGATGGGCAATAGATGCTGGTGCAGCCAGTGCTGCCCACATAAAAAAGGTGGACTTCTACCTGCCCATTGAATTACTTCCCAATCTGTGTTTGTGCTATTTATTCTTGATCAAGCATCATCCCCTATATCTGTAATTAGAGCATCAGCTTCAGCCATGGGGGGGATTAGCAGGTGGGGTGGTTGGGGGTGCGCGAGGTGGTCGCTGGTCAGAGAACTCACTGTGGCACTTCATCCCAATGTAATTAATCAGTAAACTGTGCTGTCTAAAGTTTTTCTTCAACAAAATATATAATCCATCATTCAAATCCTTGTAAAATCCTTCACATTGTTGCTCAATATGTAACATCACAATATCTTATAATTCTTTAGTCCGTTGCGTGTCTAATTTATTGCATCGCCTGATTGATTTTTTTGAAGCTTCTTTACACATTCTATTCCTGGCTGCAATTACGTATATCACTGAAAAATTTCCTTTATTGAGTTCTTTACACATTTAGAATGGGGCTGAGAGAGGATGGTAGAAAGGAAAAGAACAAACTGAAACATTGGGCTGAATGATATCTTCTCCATCTGGAAAGCAAGGCCAACCTGTGCCATGGATATTTTGTGGAAACCCAATGGAATTTACTGTAAATCAGGCACTTGTCTGCCTGCTGTCAAGGTTTTTGAGCCTTTAAGGGCAAAGATTCTGTCTCCAAAGGCTGCTGGTCAGTCGGAGGGCTGTAGTTGTTCAGTTCCAACCATGCAAAACAGGAGTGATGGCTATTGCTGGAACTGCCACTGACCCTGGAGCAACAATATGGGGCAAGGCCTGGAGTGCAGATAGGTTGGACGGGCTCACTTGGGCCAGTGAGGCCAGGGTTAGGGATGGGTAAATGTGGCAAGCAGGAGAGGCTATTTGAGCGCAGGGACGGGAGCAAATGTGGTAGTGGGGGGCAAGAAGATTAAATTCTGCCTATGTACTGCCTCTGCCACTTTCGCAGTTGCCACATGAGGTAAGTGACCACTGACTGCAACTGGCATATTTAAATGCCATTGTCAAAATCACAAATGTCATCACTATGATTGCAACAGAAGGAAAATGCCTACGGGGTTGCATTAATGTACTTGTTCCCAGATAAGTTTGAGTCTGCCTCTACTAATACTCATCTCACAGTGTGTTCAAACTATTTTCTTGTTACGTGATACTGGACATGAAATGAGATGGATATTGAGTAGGAGTGAGTTTACAGTATGAAAACAGGAAAGAGGGCAGAGACACTTCTAAACCAAGGGGGTGATGGGGGTGGTCAAGATGTGGTGTATCATTGAAGATGGGCTACATTGCAGTGGTCAATATTTCAGAGGCTCCTCCTGATCTCACAAAAATCACTTTATGTCTTAAGCTTAACTCTTAATGATCCCCCTGCAAGAGCTTTTTTAAGGGCCACTGGTTAGGCCACTCAATGTCCAGGACCATTGTGGGAAATATGTAGAGTGCACATGACACCTATTAGTATATGAAAACTACTTCATTGTCCCACAAGTTCCAACTTTTGGAACAGAAGGGCTGGTCACTGGGGAAGGGGTGGGGGGTGGGGGGGTGGGTGGGAGTGCAGTGGGGTACAAGGCTGTTGAGGGGACCAGCAATGCGGGGGTTGCAGGGCAATTGAGTTGGCAAGCAATCGGGAGGCCAGCCAATTTGATCTCTGGTCTGAAAGATCAGTGCATGGGCAGTGGCCTCCTCAGCACTATGCTGCCGGCCTCTCCAACAGGGATAGGCCTGCCCTCTGATTTATAATGAGATTCACGTTAGGACACACTGCAGTGCATTGAGTGTGGGAGATTCATTTTGAAATTGTTTGAAAAAACAGTGGTACTTACTCCTGTTTTTAAATGCATATTCGACACTTAAAATTTTTTGGAAGAATCACCCCCTATATTCTGCACCCTCCCCTCTCCTTCTCTCCTATGTACTCTATGAATGATATGTTTTGTCTGCATAGTGCACAAGAAATTCTTTTCACTATATCCCAATGCATGTGACAATAATGAATTAAATTAAATCAAAATCAGATGATCATTTGCGCCACTTTAAAAACATCCTGCTAGAAGCCAGCCATGCTGATGAAGCTGGTTGTGCACCCTGATCAACTGAATCATCATTGAAGTTTTCCACTAATAACATTAACCTTTCTAACCTTTGAGGGGGTTCTCAAAATTAAGGTTCTTTTTCATTTTTGGTGCAAAGATACTAATAGACATGATTTAAAAGTATTTGAACACATATGTTTCAATTTTCTTGGAAACTGACTTCTATATGCAGTGTAGAATGGCAAATGGATGTGTATAGTAATTTTTCAAAAATAATTTTAAGTTATTTAAAATTGGGTTATTCACAGGTGGTGGACAAGCCACTCTGATTAAAATGCTCATTTTTTGAGAAAATAAAACATTTTCAGTTGTATTAATCTAATTGCACCAAGTTGCCACTCTTAAATATGCCTTTAAGAGTGCTTTCTAAAGAAAATGTTTTGAAAAAAATGTTTCAAAATACTGCCTAATTGTGCTCTTTCATGGCAGATTCTGCAAATGTTGAGATATATTTGAGTCAAAACTTCAGAAATAAAACCACTTTTCCTTTCCAGCATATTTTAGGGCATGTCTTACTGTCAGAATAAAAATTGGAGCTTCACATATTAAATTACACAAGTTTGATGGCTTTACATTTATATTTCTGTTCAACACATATCCCAGTTTTCATCTTAAGGGGATACTCCAGTTTGCCCAGTCACCCAATGCTTCCGCCAAACCATAGCACTCATTGGATTTGGGAGTCTGTGTGCCAGGGATTTAAGGTAGAGCAGCAATCACTGATACTCTCAGAAATTAGTGCTGCTTGAGTGGGCACAATTACTTAACTAGCCTGACTCCAAGGATGTCAATTGAGCTCAAGCTAACCAGTCTCAGCTGCAAAAATGTACTCGTCTTTGACACATTTTTTCCATTAATATTGTCAATTTTTCACTCCCTTTCCCCTTCCTAAGCATCACTGCATCCCCAATGTATTGGTATTCAGTCTTCAGTACAGCTGCCTTGACCCCCCCACTAGCCAACCCCTTGTCATTGTAATTAGTGCCCCAGTGTTCCTTTTCTTGCCCTCCCCTACCTCATCACACTGTTCCCTGTATACTGGCACCACAAAGAAGCTGCTGTGGAGACTTGCCTGTGACTCCCTCCCCTCTGGACACTCTTCTTTGAATTGGGGTCCTTGAGCGCTGCACCAGATTGAGTGCAGTCACCTCCGAGTTCTCCTCAGAATTTTGCTCGCCAAGTACACGTTTTCTAAAACCAGGCATACATCACGCCATTTTAAGATCCCATGGGAGAATAATTCCGTCGTGCGGCCACTATTATGAGATGCAAATTTATCATAATGACTCTCCGATATTGGAAGGCAGGAATCATGGCCCAGCACTGATGAGGGGAGGGCAATCACACCCTGCATTTATTCCAACAGAAAACGCACCTAGAGACTTCTCACGATATGTTCCAATCACGCTGCCAAACATGCCTATTGCAACCAGGAGAAGAATTTAGTCTTGGTCGTCGATGGTACTGAGCAAAAGAGAAGCAATTTCTAACAGAGAGGCACAGAAAGAGCCCGAGAGAGAAAGACAAAAATTTGACTGTTGATACACTCTGTCTCAAGAATAGTAAAGCAAAAGATATAGGGGCAAATTGCTTGCTCTGGTCTCGGTTAGGAATGCTGTTTTATAGCATGTTCAAATGTGGACAAAAAAAATAGTATTATTGCATTTTGCAGGTCTTAAAATACTCAGTTTAGTCTTCAGGCAAAATATTTGTGTGCAGTACATAGGAATACTTTCATAATGATTAGTTTTCATCGAAAGATGTGCGGGTTAGATTGATTGGCTATGCTAAATTGACCCTAGTGTCAGGGGATTAGCAGGATAGATATGTGGGGTTACAAGAATAGGGCTTGCATGGGATTGTGGTCAGTGTAGACTTGATGGGCTGAATGGCCTCTCTTGCACTGCAAGGGTTATATGATCCTATGATACTATGCAGGACAATAAGAGTGAAGCGGTATCTGATAATGTATAATTCTGTGCAGAACAATGAAACATGAAGTCATTACGGATGATTTAAAATCTTTAAAAATCCCCAATGATTGCCGTATAAAGAACTTCTCACATTAATGTTTTGTAAAAATAAATAATTGTGTGCTATGCTGTATATGACTGTGGACATTGAAGTGTAAAGGGACCAACCAATCAATAGTCTTTTCACAATCTGTCTGAAAGAGAAGACAAAACCGGGATTGCAGCTTGTTCTCTGTGTACAGAACAATTATATTGCTGGTATAATTCCAGCACTCTTTAGATTTAAATCCAGGAGTGAGGTGTGACTTCAGTTCTTGTATTTAATGTTAAATTTACAGTTTTTGCAAGGTTGTTTAGAGTACATGAATTCCATTTGTCTGTCATAATGTAGTATTACATCAAACAAAGAAAACCCCACAGTCATGAATAAAGAGTTGGATTAAAGAACATTGTATATTCAACAAATGTATCCATGAGCAGATTTCACTCAAACTGTACCCTTATTTTTTTTGCCAGATAGATATGACGGGGTTGGCTAACTTACAAGTTTAAACAGGGAGAGATGCCAGCCTTGCTGCTAAACCCAATTTGGTCAGAATTTGTTGAATTCAAGGCAATCAGGATTCACCCAACCTGCACCGATGGTCCCACTTGGGTTCCCGTCCAGAGTGGGCAGCAATCCGATGATTATGCAAAACTATTGATTTCAATGTCATTAGCAGGCCAGACAGCCCATGCAGCACTCTCCTGCCATGCACCCACCCTCTCTGCCACCCATGGACCCCTTGGGAGACACTGGGGAAGGGACACAGTGATGCTCACTAACATGGAGGGATTACAAGAACTGAAGCATTACAAACCAAGAGGTGTCCAGGGACACACACCCTGAAGGCTGCAGGGCTGCAGTGTCTTCTGGAGTTCCTGGAGGAGGCCAGGGTTTTAGGAAGGAAGGTAGAGGGGTATTGGAGGAACTGAGTACAACCAATAGACTATTAATTTTCAGGTCATGCAGCTGATTGCCACTTCCAGGTAGTCAACGAGAGAAGATGCTGTGATCCTTACCCAGGAGGTTTCAGCAGGAATTCTGCCTCATCTGTGAGTCCAAGACGTGACCATCTTCCATTCATCCTCTAGGCACCTGTCCATTGTTGTTGAATAGATTGCAATTCCCCAGGGGCAACACCAAACCCAAGCCTGGCTTTGCTTTAGTACCTGCACCAGTGCCAGGACGAGCTTTCCCAGAGGATCGGCATCAGCCGATATCCCAGCTTTTTCCCGGGATCCAGCATCCCTTCGAATGTCAGCTTGCCTGGAGGTTCCTATCCGATGTGCAGCAGCAGATGTGTGCTGCTCACCAAAAAGCCTAACCATTAACATACCCTACCGAGGGGAATGTATCTACGCTGGTGAATGATGTTGGTGACAACAGTGCTAGTGCGCTCCCCGGAGGGAATTGATAGATTCACTGGATACAGGTCATCATGACAAAGGTGCTTTGGATTCTCACTTGCTCAGGTCAGCTTGACCTCGCAATCAGACACTGCCTGCTCTGGGGCCTCCCCCATGATTGCCATCTTACTCTCCTCAAAAGGTGTGAGAACCTGCAACTCTGGTATGCCCCAAGCATCTTTCCTCACTCCCCTCCGTTATGTGCAGTCTTAAACAAAGAGCAAAGGACAACACAGCATGGGAAACAGGCCCTTCAGCCCAACGAGCCCGCGCCACCATTTCAACATTGTAAGTCCCCTCTCCACCCATGACCCTTGTCTATGCTTATGGCATTCCACATTGGAAACCAGATTGAGGGGAGACTAATTTAGGGATCTGGGAAGATACTTGAGACAAAGGCCAAATGGGTATGGGTGCTTGACATTGGAGGCATGTGTGAGAAGTGGGGCAAGCCTGTGAAGGGTATTGATGGAGATTAGTGTGGGTGGGGGTGGTGAATGGTAGGTTCTGAGGGGGATGCTGGTGTCCTGGTGCTTGAAAACTGGAGGTGTCGATTGTTAGATGGCAGAGGTTGGGAACGGGAATGATGCCATGGGATGATAGGTGGGTACTCACCCTTGCAGCTTGAAAGAGGCCATTCAGCTTCTTCCGGCATTGAGCAGCATTCCTCCTGGTCATGCTGTTGCTGCTGACTGCCTCCCAGCTGGCTGCAACAGCAGTGGCAGGAAGTCTCCTGCCTGCCCCTGAGGAACAGGGTGACCCTCCTCTCCTCAATGGCATCCAGCATCCGGTTTACATTAGCATCCAGAAATCTTAGGGCTGCTCTTGGTCCTGCTGTGTTAATTGCTGCAGTGAATGTACAGTGTTCAGGGAGCACTGATTTACTGGTCCCGTTTGTTAGTCCCAGAGGTGATTCATAACTTCAGCAAATCAGTTATTGCTGGAGTTGAGAGGATCCCCATGTTTCTCGTGGGGGCGGGCTGGCCCATTTATACATGGTGGATGGGCTTTGCTGAGCAGCAGCACAAATCACTCCTGTTCTGACATTGTGTGAGCACTGAGGAGTCAAAATCGGAGAGTTCCGCCTATTGTCTCTGTAGTGCCCTGTATATGTGTTCAATCAGGCTGTTACAGAACTGAGATAACATATATGCTGGATCACTCCCACATTGGGGTGGCACAGTGGTTAGCACTGCTGCCCCATAGCATCAAGGACTCAGGTTTGATCCCCAGCTTGGGTCACTGTCTGTGCACTGTCTGCAATTTCTCCCTGTGTCCGCATGGATTTTCCCCCAGATGCTCCAGTTTCCTCCCACAGTCCAAAAGATGTGCTGGTTAGGTGCATTAGCCATGATAAATTCTCCCTCAGTGTACCTGAACAAGTGCCAGAATGTGACGACTAGGGGATTTCCACAGGAACTTTGTTGCAGTGTTAATGTAAGCCTACTTGTGACACTAATAAATAAATTTTGTTACACAAATTTTCAGCAAATGAAACTGAGCTGGACAGGAGGATCCTGCAAATTGTACATGGGAACAATGTTTACAATGTGCAGGCTCCTAATTTCACCCAGACAAACAACGCATGATCACAAATCTGGAAACACCATTCGGAACCTGGCCAATGATATTTCTGGTGGTGGCTTGGCTTTCATTGTCGACATCATCTATTAGCCAAAGCGAAAATTGTGTCCTGTCTGGGACAAATCCCATCCAGCCAATTGCCATCCCATCGGTCTACTGTCATTCATCAGCAAACTGATGGAAGGGGTTGATGACAGTTTTCCCAAGTGGCACTTACTCAGCGCGAACCGGCTCACTGCTGCTCTGTTTTGATTCCAACAGGACCACTTGGCTCCAGACCATAAGGCAGCCTTTGTCTAAACATGGACAAAAAGAGTTGAATGCCAGGGGCATGACTGCCCTGGCCATGATATCAAGGCAGCATTTGACTGAGTGTGGCATCAAAGAATCCTTACAAAATATTGTTCTTTCTCTAACGGCATGCCAGAGTGTGCAAAATGCCATGGAACACCAGGGAGTCCAGCTACAACTTGCACCAAGGCTTTCCACATAGTTTGAAGGCCATTCTGTACTATCACGAATCAAGATCACAATGGAAGCCACCACGATGGCATATCCACTGACAGATCCATGATAACAGCTCGTGTTGACACGGAAGGTCAGATGGCTTCTATGCCAGCACATATTGCTGTCATTCGAGGTTTAGGATAGCCAACAGGTGGTTGATTTGATACTGTTCATTTTACAGTATCAGTCAAGGCCACAATTATCCCCATTGTGCTCCAGCGACTGTTTGACATGTCTACAGGATGCCTAATAACATCAAACAGCTCATGACATTTTAACTCTTAAAATGACAGATTTCATTGTTCCTTACTCAAAGCTGAACTGCCACATCACTTGGAATTGAAGCAAGTTTGCATTACACTCTTGACTTCTACACTGCTTGCATGGATCTGATTTAGAGTTTTATGATCTGAATCATGTTAGGTCAATTGCTCGGCTGAAGTCACTAATCAGCATTGACACTAGCTAAACAACATACAGCAACATTTCAAAAATTCCCTGTAATAAACAACCTTATCAAAACATTCATCAGGTCATGAGCTGATGGCTTGTTGCTTCAACACACGATGCAATGTGATACAAGGCCACAAGATTCTCCAACCTGTGATGCATTAACTGATCCTAGTTGACAACAGCTGGAATGCACCATTGGACTAGAGGAGGAAAAATGTTCCTAATCCTAATCACATGTCTCCTTCCTTTAAGTGCACATGAATCAAGGCTGCTGCATATATAGTATTGATGGAGTGTTATGCAGTTAGAGGTGTTGCCGTTTGCCTGTTTGAATGGATGTAAAAGATTGCATGGCACTATTTGAAGAAAAGCACGGAGAGCTTTCTCAGACCCAGGCTAATATTTATCCCTCAGTCACCATGGTAAAAACACATTATCTAGTCAAGATGACATGACTGTTGCTTGGACTTCACCACATGCAAATGTTCACTAATGTCCTTTAGGGAAGGAAATCTGCCATCCTTATCTGGTCTCACCTATTTCGAGCCATAGAATCCCTATTGTGCAGAAGGAGGCCATTTGGCCCATCTAGTCTGCATTGAACATAATCCATCCAGACCCTATTTCCATAACTCCTCATATTTACCCTGCGAATCCCACTAATTCGGGTTAATTTAGCATGGCCAATCAACCTAACCCACACATCTTTGGACTGTAGGAGGAACCCAGAGGGATCTCACACAGACATGGGGAGAACATGCGGACTCCACACAGACAGTGACCTGAGGCCGGAATTGAACCTGGGTCCCTGGCGCTGTGAGGCAGCAGTGCTTACCACTGTGCCACCGTGCCGGCCCCCCCATGACATGTATCTCCAGACCACAGCAAGATGGTTGACTCTTAAAATGTCCTCTGAAATTAGTTTAGATGTCACTAGTTCAAGGGCAATTAGAGATGAGCAATAAATGCTGACCCAACCTGTGACGCCCCCACATTCTACGAATAAATAAAAAAAATTATCTTTCATGTTTACATTTCAAAATGATCATGAATGGTTGTAAAGTACTTGAGGTGTTCAGTGGCCATGAAACGTGCTGTAGAAATGCATGTCTTACTTTTATTTTAGAAGGACAAACCAACTGCAGTGATTTTTTAACATTACAAATAATCCTCTATGATTGTAGCCTAAATCCCACATGACAATACTGATTTTCTTTTTGTAGAAATGGTGGAAAAATAATTCTGCCGTTCCGATGAGCAAAAAAGATACGATGAATGAAGGTTTTCAGTGAATTGGGGCTTATCCCTTGGGTGAATAACTCTAATAGGCTCTTGATTTATTTCTTTGTGAGGATAATACCTCAGGACAGCAGTGAATAAGTACTCAGGCCATTCCTCCTGCTGTCTTGGAGAAGTGGGTTTTTTTTTCCAGAGGCTTTAACTACAACAAATGAGCCTATTTAAAAAAAAGCCACATGATAATTTCTGCTAATCATTCACAACTGGGGATTTAGCAGCAGCACAGCTGTTCCTCTGCAAGCAAATCTGAGTTAAAAAGTAGAAGTCTTCCAGGTGAAAAAATAGGAGGGACAAAGGGGTTGCCCATAGGCTGAGTTGTGGCTGCTGCTCTTACAGGGTGATGGATTGAAGAATCAAACAGTATCAGCAATCCAAAACTGGAGCATGACTTCTAGCTGCTGGAGAAAGCATCCAGCTAAGAATCCTTGCTTTTTTTTTTGCCTCGTGTCTTGAAGTTGTAAAGAATGCAATGAAGATAATTAAGTGTGAAATTGCTGCATATGTTTAATTCTCGTTTTGGCAGATGTGAAATCAGAGCTGGCCAAATGGGAAGGATAAAGCAAACACTTTTGGTGATGCCGACATGCCACATTTTGTCTTAACTGCAGGCAGTGTTACTGGACATAATGGGGAAAAGTCCAGCTAACACAGGCCATTGCTAATGATTCAGTTAAGTTTGAAGGGACATGTAAGTTAAGTACACAAGCTACCTCTGCAATGCTGTCTGTCAGCATAGTTGGATAGTACCCCATTTAATGAAATAAAGAAGTCAAAGAATCCCTAATCCTCCTGACACTAAGGGGCAATCCAAGCAACCTAGCCTGCACATCTTTGGAGTGTGGGACGAAACCAGAGCACTTGGAAAGCCATGGAGAGAATGTCCGGACTCTACACAGCTATTGAAGTGTAATTGATAAAGTAAGGTGTTCCTGTATTGATTGAGATTCCATCATTGTTGGGGTTCAATGTTGAAAGCGGAGAAGGGTTCTGATTTTCACTTTTGACGTTAAGTGTCCAGAATTGGCCATAAATTTTGGGTGTTACTTGTCAATAGAAAGCAATCAACACCTCTTTAAAGGGCAAGTGCACTGAGGCTACAATTGGCTAAATTCTCAACACCAGTGAACTAGCAGACAAGAAGGGATCCTGGCTGGCTTCCTAAGAACAGTGGGCAAAATGAAACATTGTTCCAATGCAGGAAAAAGACTGTGACCTGATGAGGGCTAAGATTCCAACTCTGGAACGCTTCTCCACTTTCAACCTTGAACTCCAACAATAATGGAATCTCAGGCATCTGAATTAATACAAGAGAATCTTACTTCATCAATTACACTCTCCTTATTGTGGAGATGCTGGTGTTGGACTGGGGTGGGCACAGCAAGAAGTCTTAGGGCACCAGGTTAAATTCTAACAGGTTTATTTGGAAATCACAAGCTTTGGGAGAAATGCTCCTTCCTCAGGTGAGTCACCCAAGGAAGCAGCAGTGCTCTGAAAGCTCGTGATTCCAAATAAACCTGTTAGACTTTAACCTGGTGTTGTGAAATTTCTTAATCTCCTTATTGTCATCTTTGACAAAGAGTCATCTTGATTCGAAACATCAGCTCTTTTTTCTCCTTACAGATGTTGCCAGACCTGCTGAGATTATCCAGCATTTTCTTTTTTGGTTACAGTCTCCTCATTCTCTACTTTGTCCAGTAACTATCACATAACACTGAAGTTTCACTTCTCTGATCTCCTCATACTTGTGCCATGTTTCATCTGCCTACAATATAACTATATTTATTCATGAACATGCACTGAATGGATCACTAGGCAAATACTAACAATTGCCCTTTGTTCTTGCAAGAAACATTGGTGCAGAATAACAATTAGTTATTCTGGGAGAGGCTCACTACCCCATTTGGAAGGGACTCACCACCCACCTCTGGAAGAGGTTGGCCACCCACTCTGGGAGAGGTTCATCACCCTCTCAGGAAGAGACAGTTCCAGGCATCAGGGCCATATCACGATCATGACTTGCAGAAAGATTTGAGGAATTGCAAAGCTTGGAAGGGAACAGCAGGAACTGGGAAGAGGAGAGTATCTTTCCAGAATATGCATTATTACTACCCAGGCAAACATTAGCTCAGAGACTGACAGCCCAGGTGGATTAGTGATTAAAGTAAAAGAGTCAGAACTGGGGGATTTGGCAATCACACAGGAGGATGGAGAGCTGGATAAGTTGACCAGTAGAAAATCTCATTGTAGAGTGACTTGTACACTTGCTGCTGCAGGGGAAAGAGATCAAGTGTTGAAGACAACAGTCTACCAAAGAAAATTAATGGTTACACAGCACAAAAAGCTTATATCCCATTGAGCTGCCACATTATGGAATATGATAGAATAGGAGAGGAAGTCTGAAAAATCAGGAGAGGAAGTCCTCACCTAGAAACACAATATCATATTTTGTGAGTGGCAAGATAGATGGAGGGTGGAGTCGCCACTGTGACATGGCAGGACATCAATTTAGGTCATTGAGGTAATTAAGGTGAATTTGTAACTGGATGTAATTTTAAGGGTGGCTTGTATTTACTGAATGGAATATGGGCATCACTGGCCTCCAGACCACAAACCGGTTAAAAATGGCAGCAATGCCTGAATGTTGCCTCTGAAAGTCTGTCATTGTGAGAGTGTTCATTGACCAGAAGGGGAAAAGCAGAGAGCAGAATCCATTGCTGGCCATCGGCAGAAGATCTCCAAAGTGGGCAGCTGGATTGAATGATTTATTCTGGCACTGCAACTCGGACAACTGAAGGTAGAAACATGGACGCTGGCAGCTCTTGGTCACTACTATATCCACTGTTTGGTCCTGCCCCCTGAACAGCTGCAGGTCACTGGTCCTGACCCCGTACAGCAGCACGTCTCTACTGCTGGTCTATCCCTATCAGTAGAATGGACAACTCAGCAGGCTCCATGATTCTGGCAAATAATGCACTGAAAGAGTAAGAACACCACCATGAGCACTGAGGGGTCATAACAGAGCCCTGACCCTCATTGCTCCATGAGCCTGTGACTCCCACTCCAGTGCCCACATTACCTGTGTGAGTTTCTGCTCTTCCTCACATCACCCCCTTTGACACTACAGTCACATCCCCGCATAGCCTCCTCTGTACTCCAGCAGGATGTATAGTGTTGAGCCACCATTGTCTCGTGGCATCTGACCCAAACATTCTGCACCCCCACCAAAGAACCTAAGCCCTGACCTCTCATAGCGCTAAACTTCATTAGATAGAATGCATGGCAACAAGGTCTAAATCCTAACTGGGCATGTCAAAAATGATTCCAGATATGATATTGAACAGGGGCAGTGGTGCAGCTATGATCATACTACCTTGTCTGGGGTGGGGGGGTGCTCCAGAGTGTAATCTGTGAACTACTAAAGCTTAAATTGAAAGACGCATCTACATTCTTGGGGTTCTTGTTCCAAAGGGCTAATCTTGGTACCCAGACTGTGCAATTAGATCTAGCTCCCGATATTAAACCGGCATGCTGGACTCCTCCAATATTTGTCAGTTATTTGCTCTAGTAACATCATGTTGACTAGACACAGCTGAATACTGAAAGTTATGCAATTAATTTTTGAAGCAATTCCCTGAGGGCAGTCCCATTTCTCAGGATTTTCAATGCAGTGTGGTTAAGCAGTCTTGCATGAGAACAATCAATGCTCTTTCACTGCTGTACCTGAGAGTCAGAGCTCAAGAAGTGGATTTATCTTCCTGTCGGGTAATCCCCTCTGACTTTACACTGATAGAGTGAGGGTTGTAGGTTTCACTGCATTAGCCCTCCCTTAAGTGAGAGAGTCTTTCTTCCTCATGAGGCAGGGTAGTTCCCCATCACCGACACCCCTACACTGCCTTTGCAGTCTTGCAGGACCCCAGGACCTCACAGTCGCAGCCATTACTAACCCTCCGTTGTGGCCACCTCCTACCCAATTTGCAGCTCCCAACAAGGAAGGGCACCCACCCAGCTACTATTTGAACAGTAACCCAGCATGGAGGAACCAGGAAGTGATGCCTGCTTGGCAGCCAGCAGATCCCCTCAGGGCAAGAGGCAACCCAACATGAAGAGAAGGTAAAGCCTCTGTGTGACCCACGCACCTTCCCAATAGTGACAATGATCCTCAGCCCTGGCCCCAAGTGTGCATCCCCAGCATTCTCCCTGGTGCCCCTTGCGTGTTGGTCTGTCCAGAAAATAATGGCTGCCTTGAGTGCTCACCTCCGATATCCCACTCAGAGGTGATGCTGCCAGCTTCACGTTTATGTAGCACTGTTGTAAACGTCACCGAAAGGCCAGATGGATATTTGGAGCGGACTCAATATCCGGCGTGAGTGCTTGCTAATGATATGCTGATACATTCAAATTAGATTCTGAGCCTTCCCCAGCGCGTTCCACATCATTCCACTAGCGAGGTTAGCTCAAAATTGGAAAATGCGATCTCGCCAGCAAGAATCGCACGTTTTCAAACTCTCCGCATCTTGAGCCAGTGCCGCCATTTCCGTAGCTGGCGCACATGGGCTCAAGATCCTGTCCGATGTCTCCCAAATCAGGCCATCATTGACTTAAGGATTGTGATGCAGGATAAGGTGAGTCCCAGATGTCGCAGTTTTTCTGCCTTTCCCCTGCAAACTGACCCCATTTCCCAGGGACCTTCAGGGATGGCTTCTCTGGGACAAGGGCTACCCATTGAAAACATGGCTATTCATGTCAGTGAGTTCCTTTCTCATGAAGACTTATACAACACTTGGGCTGATGACAACCATCTGACCCATGATGGATGCTCTTGGAAGTTTCTCCTAATGTTCACTATCAAAGGACATGATGGGAGTGAACAAAGACACACAGCTGGCTGAAGCTGGGGCATCGCCATGACTCAGGAGGGATCTGCTGCTGCTGTCCCTTCTTGCCAGCTCCAGGTTGCTCATTCTCTTCCAATCTAGTGGCGCAGTGGTTAGCATTGCTGCCTCACAGCGCCAGGAACACTGGTTCAATTCCAGCCTTGGATGACTGTGTAGAGTTTGCACATTCTCACCGTGTCTGCGTGGGTTTCCTCCGGGTGCTCTGGTTTCCTCCCACAGTCCAAAGTTGTGTGGGTTAGATTGATTGGCCATGCTAAATTGCACCTCACTGTCAGAGGGATTGGCAGCGTAAATATGTGAGGCTAAGGAGATAGGGTCTGGATGGTAGGGCCTTGTCATCAGTACAGACTCAATGGGCCAAATGGTCACCTTCTGCACTCTAGAGATTCTATGATTTCTAGTGCACCATCCAAAACTGTCATGTACAAAGCCCAGAGAGGAGATGAGTATGGAGAACTCACCCCAGCAGGGTGAAGAAGGTCACTGACCCAGGTGGTAAGCTGCTCACCTCTGCAATTTCTGTCCAGGCTTTTTTTGTCAGGCAGGCTGGACTCTTCCATCCACTGGGAAAAAGACGTCCTGCTTTGTCTTTGCAGCCTGGAGGAGAGTGTGCAGGAAGACAGCGCTAAATGTGAGGCCACCCAATGTCTTTCCCCCAGTATGTTTGTTGCAACTCCTAATTGAATCTTTGATTCCTCAGTTTAGTCTCGAAGATGTCTAGGGATTACAGAGTTCAGACACAGAGGTGGAGGTGTGCACTGGAGGCTGGAGTTTCTCTGCTGCAGTCATCCTAGTCAGTGAGCCAGGGCTGAATGTAGGGGTGGCAAGATCATAATAATGGTGTCAGCTTTTGTCTATCCACCAGCTGGTATCATGATCACTTTGTGGCCCAGCCCTGCACTGATTGGGCTGCTCTATAAAGAGTCCTATAGAGTTTGTGGATGGGGTATGAATCAATTAGGCTGCTTTGTCCTGGATGGTGTCAGGCTTCTTGAATGTTGTTGGAGCTACTTTCATCCAGATAAGTGAAGAATATTCAATCACACTTATGCCTTGTAGATGGTGGACAGGCTTTAGGGAGTCAGGAGGTGGGTTACTTACCACAGGATTCTTAGCCTCTGACTTGCTCTGGCAACCACAGTATTTAGATGCTGGTTCAGTTCAGTTTCTGGTCAATGGTAACCCTCAGCGATGTGTATATTGGGGGATTCAGTGATGGCTATGCCATTGAATGTTACCAATAATGATCAGTTAGAAGACTTCATACCCTATCTCCCAGGAAATGTTTACACTTAAGTCATTGGTGTGTTTCACTTTATTGTTTCTTGTACGAAGTTTGTTCTAAATTACAGGTGTGGAGATAGGCTTAATAATAAATTTCGGGATCAATGACTGCCCAGGGGAAGAGAACAGGAACAAAGCCACAAGTGCAAAGGAGAGCAAAAGAACAAAGATTCTGATCTTGAGAGGTCAGTTGGAGGTTTTCTGAGAATTAAGTCACACAGGTTGCCTTAAAAATAAAGCTAGTGAAGCACTATGCGTGCCTTGGTCTCGATGACTGCTTTTATAGACTAAACACGACTGAGAATTACTTATTCCATATGCATACTTTATGTCTGTGAAGTAAATCAGCTTTACAGACGATGTCTGGCCATGTCTCATTTTATACTTCTTAGTCTGTCTTCAAAAGGGTTGGGAAAGGACAAGCAACATTACACGTAACACAAACAAATCCAGCTCAATTCATAAGGGAATCCTACTGATATGCCCAGGCTTTTCCTATAGTATAATTCAATAGTGAATATTGTTGACATATACTTGAATTTAACACTAAAACAACTTACAAAAGTGAACAATACCATAATACCTCAGGAGATATTGGTTTTAATAAGCCACTCCTCCTTGTTAGATCATCTCATGAAGGTGACTTTATTCAGTAATGGCCAATGAGTCCAACACTCAATCATTCCAAATCATGTATTCCATTTTCTTTACCCTCACCACCCTCCCTTTGTTTCATTTTCTCTTCTCCTCAAGAACCCAGTCCCATAGGTGGTAGTAGTGTGAAGTAATTTGATCCATGTGACTACTCTTCATGTGTTTGTTTTGACAAATTATTCTACAGAAAAACGGAGCAGAAGTAAGCCATTCAACCCATCGACTGTACTCTGCCATTCGGTATGATCATGGCTGATCCTCTATTCCAACACCATACACCTGCTCGCTCCCCATACCTCTTGATGGCTTTAGAGTCTAGAAATCTATCGATTTTCTTATTAATTATATTCAGTGAATTGGCCTTCCCAGCCTTTTGTGGTACAGAATTCCACAGGTTCACCACCTTCTGAGTGAAGAAGTTTCTCCTCATCTCGTGCTAAATGGCCTATCCTATATCCTGAAATTGGGACCCCTTGTTCTAGACACTCCAGCCAGAAGAAATAACATTCCTGCATCAACTTTGCCAGAATTCTGTATGTTTTAATTAGAACCCATCTCATTCTTTTAAATTCCAGTGAATATAGGCCTAGTCAACCCAATCTCTCCTCATATGACAATCCTGCAATCCCAGGAATCAGTCTGGTGAACCTTTGCTACACACCCTCTACAGCAAGTATATCCTTTCTTAAATAAGGAGACCAAAATTGTAATACCCCAGCTGTGGTCTCACCAAGACCCTGTACAGTTGCATTAAAACATCCTTGCTCCTGTACTCAAGTCCTATTGCGATGAAGTCCAATATACCATTTGCCTTCCAAACCGCATATTTGCTTTCAGGGCAGCATGGTGGCACAATAGTTAGCACTGCTGCCTCACAGCACTAGAGACTCAGGTTTAATTCCAGCCTTGGATCACCATCTGTGTGTAGTTTGCACATTCTCCCCATGTCAGCATGGTTTTCCTCTGGATACTCCGGTTTCCTCCAAAGATGTGCAGGTTAGGTTGATTAGCCATGCAAAGTTGATCATTAGTGTCAGGGTTAATCAGTGGGGTTACGGAACTGGGGCCTGGGTGGGATTGTTGTCGGTGCAGGCTCAATGACTGAATGGCCTCCTTCTGCACTGTCAGGATTCTATGATTTTATGACTGGTGTACAAGCACAACCAGGTCCCTTTGTATGTCAACAGTTCCCAACCTGTCACCATTTAAATAATACTCTGCGTTTCTGTTTCTCAGTCTGAAGTGGATAACTTTACACTGATCCATGTTATATTGCATTTGCCACATACTTCCCCATTCTCCCAATTTGTCCACATCATCTTGAAGCCTTTTAGCATGCTCTTCACCACTCACATTCCCACCAAGTTTTGTGTCACGAGCTAACTTGGAAATACATTTGGTTCCCTTATCCAAATCATTGATGCATATTGTGAGTAGCTCAGGCCCAAGCACTGATTGAGTATTTTCCAGCAACAGTCTTTAGGAGCACTGGAGCCCTGAATTCATATTTTTTCTTTCCTCGTCTGAGGCCAATTATATTATTGATTAGGTGTGACCTGTTTACTCAGTACAGTTCATTGATCAGACTTGGCCCTTCCCTGTCTGCATTGTTTCAGTACTACACCACATAGTGCATTTACCAACTGAACCACATCGTGTTTTTCTAATCCAAACATCTTATGATCTTTTTTCATCAGCGTATTACTTTGAGGACTATATCTGAATATGTTTTCAGAAGGAATCATTTTCAATAATAAATATCAGCAGTGAACTCTAGAATTTATTCAGCTTCAGAATAATAAATCCCTCTGCACACATAACTCGTAGCAAATACTGTCTCGTCACAATTTCCCGACAAACTGTATATGGGTGCTAAATAAAAATACAGCTGTCAAAGTATGATGTATTTTTGCATTGATACCTCAGCATCATGTTATCTTGACTCGATTATTGCATTATAATTCCTTCACTAGATGCAATTTCTTCACAATGTAACCATTTGTTTTTATATACCCAAAGTTTAAAACATTGTCCTTTCATGCCACAGCCAGCAATTCCTGCTGCTGGAATTAAGTAGTGAAGATAACATAACAAAGAGCATGACTGAACACATGCTATAACCTCATGACGGAAGTTAATGAATATGAAAGTGAATAAACACACTTGATGTATTTAGAACACAATTTTTGACTTATATATCGAACTGGAATAAGGACTATTTCATAATATTCTGATCAACCTACGTTTTTTTAAAATGTGAGGGTTCCATAAATTTATCATCCTGCTGTGTTTTCAGATTCTGTGTAGTGTAACTTAGACATGAGGTTGTCCTAACTGAATTTCTGTAAGGTTGTTGCAATCTATGCAAAGTGAACTTTTAAAGTTCCAAGATAGTTCATCAAATGGCAGTTTTAGTCAGCTCTTTAACATGGAGTGTTTATGCATTCAGCTCAGGCACTCATTGAGGCACTGTTGGAGCTTTGGTCTACTTTAAGCTATTCCTATCTTTAAGAAGAAACTGTTCTCAAACTGACATCTGTTGTATAACCACTGTCTGGATTTGAAACAAAATTAATTGGCAATATTTTAAATCATATTTAAGGGATGGCATGGTGGCATAGTGGCTAGCACTGCGGCCTCAGAGCGCCAGGGACTTGGGTTCAACTCTAGTCTCGGGTGACTGTCTGTGTGGAGTTTGTACGTTCTCTTTGTGTCTGCATGGGTTTCGTCCAGGAGCTCCAGTTTTGTCCCACACTCAAAGATATGCAGGTTAAGTGGGATTGGCCATGCTAGATTGCTCCTTAATATCAGGGGGATTAGCAGGATAAATATGTGCAGTTACGGGGATAGGACTTGTGTGAGATTGTTGTCGGTGCAGGCTCAATGGGCCAAATGGCCTCATTCTGCACTATAAGGATTCTGTGGTTCCATAAACAATTATTTCAAAGCTTTGGATATTTGATGTTGAGAGTTTTTCCCGACCACTATTTTCTATGGTCCATATTTGATAATCAGCAGTAAAGTGATAATGCTTGTCAGTGGTCTCAGAGACAGATGCTCGCAAAGACCTAGCCATCTCTCTGGCATAGTTTTCACTTTTCCGAATGGCAGGTTGATTCTGGCACTAGCTGTAACAAAACTCGAGCATCTGGCAACAGCAATCTCATCAAGCAGATTAAGTAGCCAATCACACTGAACAATTCTCAAAGACAGAAAAGCAGCAAGCAATTTTTATCCTTCACTTTTATGATATTTCAGAAATTAAAATAAACATTGGAACATATACAAAGGATTAAAGTAGAAGCTAAAACATCACAAACCTAAATATATAATTTTCTTAAAAATCTACAGATTTTTAAAATCGTAGAATAGAATTTCCATGCCACAAATATAAAGTAAATTTTTTTCAGAGGTGATGTTGTTCAGTATAAGCACGAATTAATACACAGTTTAAAAACTCAGTTATAGCCCATTTGACAAGATGTAACTTTCTCAAGCTTTTGGTCACAAAAGTAGCGCCAGAACTAGAAGTTCAAGAGAAATCAGTGATTTATAATTGATTTCCATCTGCAAAAGCTTCAACAGCGTACCCTGTGGGGGAATGGGGAATCACTGGCAGCAACTTTTGACTTTCTATATTTAACTGTGCTGTCACCAATTTCATAAACCAAAGGCAGTAATTGCCAATAGCTTCACTGTCATTATACCCACAAAATTCAGGTCTAAATATTGGCAGTAATTGATGCAGTGCCATACCCCACAACACATCCTCTGAATTTTTACATTTGCCACATGCAACATGATCTATTGCCCAAGTACTTCAGCCTTATATTTTTAAAAATCCTTGTGGCTTTGGTATACGCCTGACTGATAATGGTTAAACACAATAAGCTTTTCAAAAATATCTTTTCAGATGGTACACTTTAAGACATGTTAATGAAAGGATATTGATAACATAGTACACATTCTCTGTGGCACGTCATATTGTACCCCGTTATATGGCTAATGCAAGAACTGACTCACAGTATGGCACTGAAGGCAAAAAATAAAAAGTGGGCTTTGTTGCAAGCTGCGCTGATCAAATTAATTATGCAAAACAGCTCAAAATAGACAAAAACACAGCAAAAGTGTCCTGTTTCAAATGCTGGGGGGTTGACCCATGGGCCAAGATCACCTCATATTGGCCCTCTGATATTTACAAACATGTCATACACCATGGGCTTCCCTGCAATACCCAGTGAAACTCAAGTTTCTTATTGATAAAAGTTCAAATACTGCGGCCAGCACAATAATTTAAACATGACAAGTGCAACTGGGACACGCATGGAAGGCAGTTCATAAAGGGCATTGGCAAGGGTGATGAAGCATTAGAACTTTCTGCTTGATGTTGTACCAAGTGGTGTACGGCAGTGCATGCAATGATTTTTAATTAAGGAACACATTGTCTAGAAGCGACAGTGTTTAGTGGCTGCAGCTTTTCATTTTGAGGACCGTGCTTTTGAAGATTTTTGTGGTCTGGGCTTCAAATCTGAGCAGCCAGACAAAAACAACGTACTCTTTATTTTTAAATCTGGATTTCTTTATTAAAATAATCACATTCTAACACGTTAAATGTTTAGTCTGAACAATATTCATTGGTGGTTTCTGGCATATTACTTGTTTCCTTGACTGTTCATGGTAATTGGAAGCTGGTAGAGCACAGTAATTGTATAATCTATGGGCATTGTTGTATTGTACTTACCAGTTTGAGACCAGTACCTACTGAGAACAACATGAAGCCAACAAACCTAATTTACACCACAAGCTCCTTGATAAGAGAAAACCGAGCTTTGAGCTTATATGCAACCATAGGGCCCTACTCACTGACCGTCAAACGCTGGTTAAATTTTAATGTTAGCAGACAGCCTTACTTAAAGCTGCTCAAAATCTTGTTTTGTGCTGTAGCAGTCAGGTATGAAGATGTAGCAGGGTATGATAACCTGCTGAAGGCTGTCTCACTATGCAATTTTCTTTTTACACATTACACAGTTTGTGTCAATGAAAAGCTGAAACCACATGTACATTAACTAGCCTATATAACTTGCACTCAAATAATAAGTGTATGGAAGGATGCTATATTTCTAGGTGGAATTTCATTTTTACTTTTTCTGATGCTAATTTTGATCTGAAGGTTATAATTTTAATACTTGATGTATTACATACCACTGATGAATTGTAAATTTCAGCTGGTATTTCTCCCCATCACATTTTTATACCTACATCAACATTTTCAGTGCTCATATTTTAGATATATTCTTATCTATAGCTACAACACTAGCACAAACTATTTGTCTGTCCCAGAGAGTCCCCATTACAGAATAAGCAAATATTTTATGACCTTTCAGCTCACTCTAGTGCAGAACCAGTGCTCAAGAGTCCACAGCATGTACACACCAAGACTGGAAGTTACAGAAAAGTCCAAAGAGGAATTTTACTCCAGCCTTGAACAATCCTTGGATGAGCCCAAATGGGTGACAAACTGATCCTCTGTGATGACTTCAAAGCTAGAGTTGGAAAGAGCACAGGCTTTGAGAGAGACGTAATGGCAGAGAACAGTTGGGCAAATTCAACGCTAATGGTACCCTGCTCCTTACAAAATGCCTAGAACACAGCTTTGTTATGACCAACATCCTGTTCTGTCAGAGAGACAAGTACAAGCCCTCATGGCAACATTATCATTCCAAGCACTGACACCCACTCAACTACATCATCATTCAAGTGAGAGACTGGGGCAGCACAATGGCATAGTGGTTAGCACTGCTGCCTCACAGCACCAATGAACCGGGTTCAATTCTAGCCTCTGTCTGCGCAGTGTTTGCACGTTCTCTCCATGTCTGCATGGGTTTTCTCCAGGTACTCAGGTTTTCTCCCACAGTCCAAAGATGTGTGGGGGTTAGGTTGATTGACTATGCTGAATTGCCCTTAGTGTCAGGGGGTTACGGAAATTGGATTGTTTCGTTGCGTCGGGTTTCATTGCACAAAGCAAGCTGAAGCCAAGCATCAACAATGAAAGGTGTATGTGTGGTAACGCGGGCATGCCACCCACCCGGTCCTCCAACCACCATCTGCAATGCCTACAGCAGAAATTGTAGATTGCACTTTAGACTCCTCAGTCACCTGAGAACTCATTTTTAATGCGGAAGCAAGTCATCCTCGACTCAGAGAGACTGCCTAACAGAGAGAAGAGAGCATAGATGTTCTCTTGAGATGCCACTTGTAAAAGAATGAATATGGTCACAATGAGCAGCTCATTAAGGATTCAAAACAGTTTAAAGAAAAAGAATTGACTGATACAATTTGATGCAGCACATGATGATTCTGATCTCTCCTCCACGGCCCTTCCCACCTCAGCACAGAGGGAGCACAGAACCTGATCTTATGTTGTTGAAGTATTTTAGTCTGAGCAATGCAGTTGCCTTAGAGCTGAAGATCTCATTCACTTGTTTTTCAATTTAGTATGAGAAGTAGGATGATACCATTAGCTTTTGCTTACATCTGCTGTTTAATCTCTCACCAATTCATAGAATCATAGCATCATGGAATCCTTACAGTGCAGAAGACCATTTTGCCCAGCGGGTCTGCACCGACTCTCTGACAGAGAGTCCCAGACCCACCCCCACCCCCTATCCTTGTAACCACGCACATTTACCCCACAAATCCCCCTAACCTACACATCTTGGGACACTAAGGGATAATTTAGCATGGTCAATCAACCTAACCTGCACATCTTTGGACTGTAAAGGAAACCAGAGCACCTGGAGGAAACGCACGCAGACACAGGGAGAACATGAAATTATGGCATTACCATTATTATCACCCTATATTACTATGTTTTTCTCTAACATTAGGGCACAAATTATCTTCACTCGTAGAAATAACTTTTATTTCTTGTAGATGTTCTGTTTCAATTGTCTGACTTCATTATCTGCCAGTTATCTTGTACAATTTAGCTGAAAACTGAAATCAAATTCTAACTTTTATGAAAAACCTTTGTGCGCCCTTTTCTCTCTTCTGCACACTTGTCAGTCACCTCCATGCAAACTCAGCTGAATGGTGAGGTTGGTCTGTTAGTATTTATGCTTTCCCTGTGTACTTCAATGCACAGGATGCCACATTAATGGGCCATTGTACTGATTGCAAAAAGGGAAAACTTGTAAGTGGATATCCAAAGTTAGAACACATGATTATCATATGGGAGTATTTTGTTTCAAACATAAACGTTTTTTTTATTTTGCCTCCTTAATTTTCAATTCATAATTGCCATGAAGCAGTAAGATGATGAAGTAGTGTAAGAGTGAGCATCAAAAAAAAACTGAACTTCATGTCCTTTTTTGCTTTCAAATTTGAAAGAATAAACAAAAATAAAAAATAAAAGAATCTGCCCTTGGATGTTAAAACCATCTTCATTAAATTTAAATCCAAACTCTCTCACATCATGTATTAACACAGATTGATGGGTCCGCTCTCCAGACTACAGTTCTGAGTTTAAATTGTGCAATCAAATCGAATGCTGTTTAACTGTCTACACCTTGAATTTTATCTAATTACATTTGTTTGGTTATTATTTTACATCACACAAGAAAATCTTTAATTTGTTTCTGTACAACATTTTCTCCAACTTGAATGAACACAATGTACTTTGCCTCACATGACAGCATGTTTAAAATGTAAGAATTTTAGTTAAAATAAATACAGATTGTTAATTTATCCAATTTGTTTATATGTGAGGCAATTCAACTAATGGTGGGCCAAAATGGCTGACTCATATGTTATATTATCATGTTGGTAATAAAATAGCTTCCAGTTTGTGCGCAAATAAACCAAGAACAAATTTTACACTTGCAGAAATGCTGAGCCTTACTTTCTTGTAGATCTTGAAGATTTTATTACAATTGCATTAAAATTTTGCTTGCAATATGTATACCTTTGTATGTTTTTACACTAAGTGGTGATACAAAAATTAATGCTAATCATTTTTTTCTTGGAAAACAAGCTCTACATTGGCCTGAGATTTTTAAAGTTTGTGCGTTGAACGCTAAGGAAGCAGGTGATTCGCTTTCACGTGTCTGTCCACTGGGAGGTGCAGAAGAACAGGCTGGAGACTATTTTCCTAGAATAGTTTTTGGTCCCTAATTAGGAATGCATTTAACCTCCATTTATTGCCTCCAAGTGCCATTTAGATATCATTGCCCTAAACTTAGCATCCTTTTAGGCAGTTCTACATATTCTAGTAGCAATAAATACTTTTACACCTCTCCCAGTTATCCTGTCTGTATGAGTTTTATTCCATTTATCTAACTGTCTGTCTTATTTAGCCATGCATTCTGAAATGCAATTGTACTGTTGTAAGATCATTGTTAAATGCTTTTGTTTCCAAGACCATCTGGATTGCCAGTAAGCTGAATGAAGTCTGCCAAATATTTATGGAAATCTAAACTTTATAGCCTCGGCTAGATCAGTTAGATTTCTCAATACTTGCAATTGCTGACTCCCCATGTTAGACAACTCCAAAATTCCTAGTGAATTTCTCAATCATAAATAAGGAACTTGATTATTCATTTCTGTAAAGAGATCCAAAATATGGGACTGCTCTGGTTTCAATCAGCAAGTGAGTAATCACCAAGTCAACCCTGTATGGTAGATGCTGCACTGGAACAGAATAGTTTATCCACCACATTTGCAGTTATATTCCAATGAAAGAGTTAAAGGTAAGCTAGCTGCTTTAGCTAGATCAAGTTGTCCTGTTGAAACGTCTAAAATAAACATATTATTGGAGAATTAATTTTTAATTGGTTCATTATTATAGTTAGGATAGTCAGTACCCTACTATTGTTCAGGTTTATAAATTTTCCTCAATCTAACCACAATATGACTGTCTTAAGTTTTACCATTAAATACATTAACATTGTGCATCTTTCTCTGCTAATTACAGTTTCTAGGCCAACTTATTTACAATGATTGCATATGTGGCAATTTCTGTTATTGAATGCATTTACCAGTCTATTGGAATCATCTACCCTGGATATGTCAGTCTTGGTTTTATAATGTTCCTGTGAATAATTTTGAGATGTTTTGTTACATTAAAGGTGCTATATAAATACAAGTGGTGTTGTTGCGTATATATGCTAATGTACTCAGACATGTTGTGCCCAAAGAGGAGAGGTTGCAGAATGTTTATACTCGGGTAAAGTATGTTAGTGCTGCTGTGTGAAATACAGCACATCAACTTTTAAATTCAATGGGCAAGCATCAACTCCTCTAGGTCAAACCAGGCAAGGGATAAAACTACTCTTTTGATTCCTCCACTGCTGATTATTTGTCACACTGCTGGTCCAACATTCTGTCCTGGATGAGCAGAAATTTCCTTCAATTAAGTATTGGGAAGACCGAAATCATTGCCATCTGCCTCCATCAAAAACTCTGTTCCCTAGCTAGAAATTCCATCCCACTTACCAGTCACTGGCTGAGATTGAACTAAACCATTTCCAGCATTGGCATCATAATTGGCTCTGGTCTTCAACCTGTGTGCTCTCCCATCATCAAGACAGCCAATTCCACTTCTGCACTACATTCATTTCTGCTCCACCAGAACCCATGGATTCTTGAAATCCTCAGTTTTGCCTTTGGAACAGTCTTGTCTGGAGAGAACCATGGTTTCCTGACTGACAATCCATATTCCAGCCTCTGTAAATATAAGCTCATCAAGACTTTGCTGCCCATAATTAAATCCCACCCAGTTCCATTCTCCCATTGATTTACCTCAATTTCCCTCAACCAACACCTCAAATTTAAAATTCTCAGCCTTGTTTTCAAATCCCAACATGGCCTTCCCCTCCCTCCCCCATCTCCTCAAAATCCTTCACCTCACAACCCTCTGTGATAACTGCATTTCTCCAATCCTGCTTTCATGATCATTCTCAGTTTTCTTCCTGCCATGATTGAGAACTGTGCCTTGAAATGCCTTAATCCCACACTTGAGATTTCCTTCCATAAACCCATCCACATCATTCACTCAACTCTGCAATAATACATTCAGTCACTTGTCTGAACATTTTCTTTTGTGGCTTGGTGATGAAATTTGTTGAATAATGTTCCTGTGAAGTGCCTAGCATTTTAATAAGGTAAAGGTTCCATATAAATGCAAGTCTTTTTTATTGATGTTGCTTGGTCTTAATAATTAACTTCAATCACAGTTCTCACTACATCTGCATGATACTTCCATTTCACATAGGCACCATCTTAAGACAGATGTTGCGCAGGCTATAAACATGTCCATTTGTGGGCCACTACTACCCAATTAGCTGCAGGATCACCTGGTATGAGTGTCTAGATTGGGCTCTTGCTATCTTTCTGATCTCAACATGTCAGCTTCTCATTTCTGACTATACCGTCAGAGCTCTTTGACAGTCTCTGATGACCAAGTGACTTGATCAAGGCACCACTCCTCTACTGCACACTTGTTACATTAAGTGACAGGCTTAATATTAATTTGCCATTGGTTCTTTACAACCATCTATGCAGCTGCTGACTCCACTGAGTCCTTCTCATAATCGATGGGGTTGAGAAGCAGACAGGTGAGCTACAATTACAAGGTGAGCTGCCCTCTTTGCTTTATGGCCCATCTATTATAAACTGGTGTAACCCACATTTCCATTCCTAGTAATGCCACTGTCTCAAACTTGCTGCACTTAAGAAACATACAGCCAACATAAAAAGAAAACTCATATTTGATTCATATGTAGGTGCAGAGGCGGAGAAAATTCATTGAACAACTGAGTGCATAGCTATCTAATATTTTCCAAAAGTCAATTTCTAGAATAAATCTCACTAATTTGCCTGGATTAACAAATGTGCATTGCGTTAGCAAACCACTGCTCTACGTACTTCCATTCAAGCCTTGGACAAGGCTTATGAACATAAAGACCTACAACTTGGTCAGATCTAGAGGCAGACAATATGCGCTGGGTCTTGGCGCAATGTCACCACTTGCTGGGAATTTTTAATCAGATTCAGAATCCCATGATTGTTATTCAGAGCTCAATGTGCGCAGAGATGTAAGATGAAGGAAGAAGCACGTTCCACAGTGATTCCTCTTTCCTCTGACCTTTCTCTAAGTTGATTAGTCAGCTGCCTAGCCTCATGCATGATTAATTAGTGACCACTTGGGCAAGTTACCAGAGGCTACTTGAAACATATTTGGAAAGGGAAGGGAGAAAACTGACAACAAAGAATGAATAGTTGATTGATTACTGATGGCACAATAGAATGAAAGAGAGTTGCTCTTTACTGCTTTGAAAAACCAAGCCTGCACCTGTCCTCACCAGACATTCAAAAGCACGTACATTCCAGCAGGAGTCATTGCCTAGTAAGTAGAACTGAAAACCTTGGCTCGATCATTTCTCTTTGTAGCCCATGCATTCTGAGGCCAATTGTGGCACCTCCAGTGCAATCATGGCTGAGATTAGTTAATTTAGCACAGACCAGGCTGAAACCTGAAACTATGATGACCAGAATGGCTCTACCCGACACAGAATAGTGCATTCGCAAAATAAGGGATTGGGCAGAGAGGGTTCGAGATGGGTAAGGGCGCATAGAAAATTATCCAGTAATTTGTCTGGTCGATTTTGTGAATTGATGATAGGGGTAATGTCCGTGAGAGCAAAGGTATAAAAAGATAAATACAAAGTAACTGCAAATTATGAGATAAACTGTTTGCAAAATGTTAAAATTAAACCAAAGCACTTTCTAACATTTGTTCTGCAAAAGAACCGATCTTGTTGAAAACTAATTGCAAAAGAAGGCATTATCAATGCTAATATTGGAAAACTACGAAGGTTATACTGTGACAATACTGTGCTATTTTGATATATTTTATGTTTAAGGTGAAACTGCTTTAAGAAGCAGTGCTTTGTTACAAGAGTTGATTTGCCTGGGAAACATGCAGCTAAGAATGTAGGCTGATAACAGATTTTAGCTAAGAATGTGTCATTTTGTCGAGTTAATGGACCTTTTGATTATTTAAGTTCTCCTGGGTTTTTAGACTAGGTGGGCAGTTCTCCCAAACTGCAGTCCTTTTTTTATCATGGAGGGCAACTCGCAGGGTTCCCATGAGGATTCGTTGGCATCTCCCAGTGCCGGATTTCCAATGCAGTCTGCTCCGCACCGGAACACAGGGGGGAAGCAAGGCTAGAATTTATATGATATCTTAAATACCATTTAAATGCTATTAGTGGACCCAGCACTGGGCCCACTAGCCTCTCCCAGCCTGCCAGAGCATTTCACTCCAGCAGGTTTAGAGTAGCTTCTTACTTTCAGGGAACTAGTGGTCTGACTGATTTGGTGCACAATAACCAGACGGTTCCATTCTCAGATGGAAATCTGTAGTGTTGAAAAAGTGACATCCATCAGGACTCCAGTGTGAGGCCACTAACCCAGCTGATCCCTCGTGAATCTTGCAGTGGCCTGGAGTGAAAGAGGGGGCAATTGGGGCATCCCCAGGGGGTTAGGTGACTGGTGGTGGTGTCCCCTGAGCATGGGAAACCTGGCAGCACCAGCGTTTTCCTTCTGGCACTGATTAAAGGGGGTGGGCTGCCATGGGGGAGCCTGCCTGCAGGGGAGAGCAGGTGTTGGCACTGCACAGGGAGGCTGGAGATAGGAATGGTCCAGAATGGGTGGGCTGGGAATGGTCAGAGGGGGCCATGATCAGGACATGGGAGATTTGGGGGGAGCAGCACTGTGGAGGCCTGGGCTGGCTAACGATTGAGCTGGCCAGCAAATGGGAGGCTGACAGTTTGGGACCAGTGCACGTGCGCAGAGGCCCACTGGTTTCAGGTTCCTGGGTGGGGATAGGCCCATCCCCCTGAAATCTAATGATGTACATGCTAGTGGCTTTTGCATTGCACAGAGTGTGGGATATTCTGGTGTGAACTCCCACTGGAAAAAAACAGTGTGAATTAGTCCATTTTTCCCACAAATTCAACACTTTCTTTTGGCAAAATTCTGTCCGCTATAAAGAATCATGTGAATTTTGATTAGTTTGATTGACAGGGACAAAATCATGTAGCTAATGGGAGCAGATAAGCCTACAGGAAAGAAAGAGTTTAATTTTCATTTTACAATCAAGAGCAGTTACTGCCTGGGCTGCCAGGAGAAAGCAGTGTATCTCTCCAAAGACTTTCTGAAAGCTCCCATCCTGGTACTCTAAGTCGAGTAAAAAGTCTGACAACACCAGGTTTTAGTCCAACCGATTTACTTGATACTATCAAATAAATCGGTTGGACTAAAACCTGGTGTTGTCAGACTTTTTATTGTGTTTACCCCAGTCCAACGCCGGCACATCCACATCATGACTCTAAGTCAAAGCAAGTATGCCTGTGTTTTGCTGACTAATTTTAAAGAGTGGTTTAAGTCTATAAGAGAAATATTGCTTGATTGGAATTCATAGTGATAGATTTGCAGTTAAGAATTGTGACTTGTCATGTTTAAGTATTGTTCAATTGTTAAAAGTTAAGCTAATTAATTCATTATAATTAAACTGTGTCATTAAATAAACTTGTTTTGATAAAAACTTCCAGTTTGTCAGTAGAATTGCACCTGGAATCAAACATCTGATCCTCACACTAATGCCACAGTAGAAAAGTGTTGGGGTCTAGCCTGGCTTCATAATATACTTTGGGGTTTGATCTGGTATTCTCCCAGTACCAAGACCTACTGTAGTGATTGTGGTGATTGTCCCTTTATGGGCAAAACAGCAGAAGAGGGACATCTGGCTGAGGGACCAATTGGGACTGTAAGTGGAAAATCACCCTATGAATTGGAGCTCTCTCTTAAGCACCATAGAAAGCATTCTTTCTGGTTGTATCATAGCTTGGTATGGCTCTTGCTCTGCCCAAAACCACAAGAAACTACAAAAGGTTGTGAATGTAGTCCATTCCATCATGCAAACCAGCCACCCATCTATTGTCTCTGTCTACTCTTCTGCTGCCATGGCAAAGCAGCCAGCATAATTAAGCTTCCTTAACCACCTCAGACATTCCCTCTTCTACCTTCTTCCATTGAGAAAAAGATTCAGAAGTCTGAGGTAACATACCAATCCATTCAAGAATAGTTTCTTCCCTGTTGCCGTCACACTTTTGAATGGACCTACCTTGCATCAATTTGATTTTTCATTACACCCTAGCTATCGCAGTAACACTACATTCTGTGCCATCTCATTTCCTTCTCTATGAATGGTATGCTTTGTCTGTATAGCGCACAAGAAACAATACTTTTCACTCTATGTTAATACATGTGACAATAATAAATCAAATCAAATCAGAAGATAGTCTGAAGCTTTGTAGAAGACATGCAGGGATTGGGGCAGCCAATGAATTGTTCCAGGGCAGCTATGATGCGGCGGGCCTCTGTACAATTTTTCCTTGTTAGTCTATATCTTTATTGTCCCTGACAAAGTCTGTCAAGTGTATCGTTACATTGGCAACGAGGATGGGATAGATTATGAGGACAATGCCCATGGCCAGTAACTTGTGAGCCATCGGATGTTGAGATATTGCCAGACTGTGAGGGACAAAAGCAGAGAAAACCTGAATATTGGTCAGATCAGTTAGACGTTTTGGAATATATAGGAAAAAAATGAGAGAAAATAACCTTCAGAAGCAAAAGTTGTGATTTTGTGTTTAAGGAAAAGTAGAATGTAAGTTTTAAAAAAAGGACAAAGAGTTGTTACAAGTTTTCTTTTCATAAAATGAAAACAAAGAGAACAAAGAGTCAGGTTTTGATTGAAAACTAATAAAAAATGCCCCAAGGATTTGTAGTTTTGACTCCAGAGTGTGGGAAATTGAAAAGGTTGAGATTGCCGGGCTGCTGAGCCAAGCAGAAGCTACAGGGAGTGGGGTCTGGATAGTGGTCCCTCTACTAGGAGTCTGCAGGCAACAAGTTCTGAAGTTTTAGAAAGAAGTCCTCAACCTGTTTAGAAGATAAGTTAAAAAGTTTTAAAAATGGCTCCTTGGACCACGAGAGCATTGGATCTTGCAATGAAATTAACAAAAGACTTCCGTGGGCCTGCAAGATCCTGTGAGAAAGAGAGCCACAAAGTTCCTCCCTTGGACATGTTCCATTCTCCTGCATTAATGGAATTTCCATCCCTGTCCTGCTGGACTTACAGCAATGCAGAGGGAGCACCCACTGAGGACATTCCCCAAAGTGGATTTTTTAAGTTAATATCTGGAAACTTTATCTAACCCTCTAATTGGAAGAACCCAAGAGGTTTTCTCCGCTCTGTGTATATATGAATTGTCCAAAAAGTGAGATTGTATCTAGTTTCATCCATTACGAAAATTATTCTAAATTGCTTAACCACATCAAAGCTGCAGTGAGGGAAGATCCATAATTTCAGACATTCTAAAAGACTTTTCAAATACATCACTTTTTTTCTCCTGGGGAAACTCATTATTGATGTATACTTAGGTATCACCCAAAGCCCACAGAAGGAAAAGAGATTTGGACAATGGTGCCATTGTCAAGCTCACCGACAGAAATTTGATAATTACTTGCTTTATTAGGGTTGGTCATTCGCGTAGAAATGTAGCATAGCAACCCCTTGTTTGACCTTTGTATAAGTTATTCTCATAAGAATTCAAACTCTGTCAAAAGGCTGTACTGCATATCCATGACTTTTTTTTATAAATTGAATGGAGTGCTTGAAAACCATGAATTAGAGAAATCAAACTCTACATCCGACAGAAAAGCAGTTTGTTTGTCTCAATTCCCAGTTGCTACTGTGAAAACTGATAGAATATTTCAAACCCATTCAATCTTTATTAATCCCACTGAAGAATACCAGCAGCTGCAACGCTAATGTTGGATCCTCTCATCCGGAGGCCTGCAGTCTTAGAATCCCGGCCTTCGCCTTCCTCAGAGTGTGAGTTCCCCTTAATTGTCTCAAATGAATCAACTCAAGGAAATAGAAAACTTGACCATGGTTAGGACAGGTGCCTTCACATAGTGCCCAAAAAGTGACCTGGGATAATGAACAGGAACCTGCAATGAGACTGGCCATTGAACTACTTTTGGCCATGTTGTATACCATGCATATTAAGGAAATCAGTTAAATTTGGAAGCAAAGTAAACAAGAGTCACTATAGAATTAAAAAAAAATAGAAAATAGCACTAGGATAATCAAGCCTTGGCAGGGTAAATTTAACTCAAATGGAAAATTTAACCCAAAATTGGAAAGGTCTCAAAAATGGGCAGAATTTGTGATTACCACACCACCTCCATCCTCCACCCTCCCACCCCCACCCCACCTCACCCCAACTTGTTCCTTTAGATGCAGTCAGCATGCATACTTTGTGATACTTGCTTATTTACACACTTGCAGTGTGCCATACTGCACTGAAGATACTGTTAAATTCAGCACAGTGTTCAGAAACAGAAATAAAATTACCTTGATTTAAAATTGGAGGCTGGGAACACCAATTCCCATGGATCTCAGGCCTTTCACTGGGAAATGGTGGCACATGCATTGTTTGAGGTTTTTACATCTTCAGGCCAGGAACTGGCCCTTCACACCTCTGCCAGAGAAAAGAAGAGCAAATGGCTTGAAATGCATGTCATGTGATCTGAACGTACGGGTAGGCTGTCGAGAAATCCATGAAATCTGCTTTGATTGTATTTGTCATTTATTTTGAAGTGTGGTGTGTCTGGCCATGATTTGCCTGTTAATTCCTATGTACCTCATACTTATCCTGAATAATAGAGTATAAACTAGATACTGTAAATTTTTTATCTTTCTGAATTTGTGTGTCTTGAATCAATATTACTGAGTAAAGAAATCATTTGATTTGAATCATTTTCTTGAGTTGGTATTGACATTTTTCCAATCTTTTAGTTTGGTGTAGTATCATTCAGTTTTCCTATTTAATAAATGTTTTATTCTTTGTGTTAAAATTTCATTAGCAGACTCCTGTGAATTTGTTCAGTCACTTTTCTTCAAGGCTTTCTAAAAATAAAAGTTAAGACCTACCAAGCTAGGTTTCACTCCGGAATCTGACTTGTCCATTACTAACATCAGTTGGAATCATAACAAAGGGACACAAGTTCATGTGGGGTTAGTGCCACTTAAAGCTAACCTGTACTATTGTAAAATCAAACTGCCCTTCTTATAGGGGAGATGGATCAATAGATCGATTGCTTGTTATTTCCTTAAAGAACTGCAACGTGGATAAAGATGAACCTATGAACATGCTGAACTTAGATTTCTAGAAGGCATTTGAAAAGGAGCCACATCAAAGGTTACCATGCAAAATCAGAGCTCATGGTGTAGGGGTAACATATTCACATAAATAGAGGATAGCTAACAGGAAACAAAGAATAGACATAAATGGGTCACTTTTATCTTGGCAAGATATAATGAATGCCATAGGGATCAGTGCTGTATCCTCAATTAACAACTTATATCAGTGACATGGATGAAGGGACTGAATATATGATTGCTAAATTTGCTGATGACATAAAGATAAGTAGGAAAATAAGTTGTGAAATTGACATAAGAAGCCTACAAAGGGTATAAATAGGTTAAGCAAGTGGGGACAAAAATGGCAGATGGAGTATAATGTGCGCTTTTGTGAACTTGTCCAGTTTGGCTAGAAGAATAGAAAAGCAATAAATAATTTAAATGGTGAGAAATTGCAAACTTTTCTTGGTCAGAGGGATCTGGGTGCCTTGGTCCATGAATCACAATAAGTTTGTACAAGCGAGTACAGCAAATTAGGAAAACAAATGGAATGTTGTCATTTATTTCCAGGTCTATTTGCGTACAGTTTTGGTCCCCTTATTTAAGAAAGGATATAAAGAAGCAATTCAGTGAAGATTTACTTGACTGATACCTGGGATTGGATTGTGGGTGGGGTGTAGTTATCATATAAGGAATGGTTGGACAGGTTGGGCCTGTATCTACTGGAGTTTAGAAAGTTGAGAGGTGACCCTGAGAGGACTGGACAGGGTGGATGCTGAAAGGATGTTTCTATGTGTGGGGGAGACTAGAACTTGGGAGACAGTTTAAAACTTAGGGATCCCCTTTTGAAACAGAAATTAGAAGTTTTTTTTCTCTCAGAAGATCATGAGTCTTTGGAATTCTCTTCCCCTGAAAGCAGTGGAGACAAGGTCTATTAGTATTTTTAAGTCAGGTTCTTTACTAACAAGGGAGCCAAAGAGTATCAGGGTAGGTGTGAATATGGAAATGAGGTGACAATTAGATCAGCCATGATCTTACTGAATGGCAGAGCAAATCTCAGTGGTTTGCTTGCTGAAATTTCATTTGTCAACATGGCTCTCGTTAAAACATGCTTCCCATGTGTTTGTGTGTTGTGCACCAGAGTCATGAGCAAGGCAGTCAGCAGATAACCCTTGTTTTCACCATTAACACAACATCATCCTTACTGCCAAAAATAGTCAGTACGTATCTGAGTTTATTAAGCGTGGTGCCAAAATTATAAAATTTCACAACTTATTTTCCTACTTATCTTTATGTTGCCAGCAAACCATACATTCAGTCCCTTCATCCATGTCACTGATATAAGTTATAACTCCAACGGTCTACCAATATCCAGAACGAAACTAAATTATCATGAAACTCCATTATCAAAGCAGTAAAATGCAATTAAAAGGGAGGCAGGGCCGAACCGTCCAGTGCACTGGTAAGACTGCATCTTGAGAACTATATGCTGAGAAACAAGGAAAACATTTGCGCATCAGAGGTGCAGAGAAGCAACTTAAGACAGATGCTTGCGTTATTTTTGAGGTATTTGGGTCTTTTGATCTGAAATGTAGGCACTGGAGAGGTGATCGTATAAACAGTGAATTATGTAGGTATATACGATTCATGCAAAGGACTTCCTCATCCATAGATGTCTCATGGCATTGGATATATAATGAAAAGGAAGATATCTGTATACTTAACTGACATCTCTCAGTTATAATTTATTCCCAACATTTTAAAGCTACTGATGGGTGAGGGCTTAGAAATCAATATTCTGTGCAAACCCTTTCTGCGGCAATGTCAGGATCAATTTCATCTGTTAGACTGTTCAAACCTGCTTAGACAACAGGCTGTAGGGAAACACTGCCTTTCATCATTAAGCTATGAATGGAACCGCAGGGAGAGTTAATTTTGGCATCCGATGTATAGTCGGTGGATGGAGGGCAGGATGTTTGCTGCACCTGCTGATGATATAGACAGGAGGCTTAAACCATTTTCATGGTCGAGCCTCATTATGAGAGAATCAGTGAACTGCTAGTATTGAATGAGCACTGACAGACAGCTCGGTGATCAGGTTAGGGACTGGGGGTGGTGGCGGTGGGGACATGGAGGGGGTGTTTGCGGTTGGGAGTGGGGGGTGGAGAAGTGGTTGCTGGCATGAGGAACTCAGCATCTGTGCCACAAAGTTGAGCCAGAAGTTCCTCATTAAGGAGCAGAGCGTCAATGATTCTGGGGACTGGGGAAAGCCATCCACAGAGGATCTGGAAACAGGCACAAAAACCCACATTAGTAATTTCATTCAATGTTTTGGAGCAGTTTACAGTCAGAAATGTTCATTTCTTGATCATCCCAGTGTCGCTGAAATGCAAGGTGATATTGAAATAAAACTCAGCACTGTGACATGGGGAAATTCTATTTCATGCTGACATTATTCCCTCCAATGGAATGGGAATGGTGGGACCAGGAAAGGCTTTGATGATGTTCTCTGCTGATTTTTTTTATGATTATGGTTTTATATTGGAATGTTGCGCAACATGTAAGATGTGCACCAACCCCTGTTCAATGATGGAAATGTATCATCTGACATGTCTTTTGTCATTTTTGCCATGGACACTGGGAATGCTTACTTGTCCTTGGTGATCAATATTGCTATAATGATGAAAGGTGGATATTCAAAATATAAATCCAGGAAGGCCAGTGTAAGCAGGTTTTTGGTAAGATGTCCAAACATTTTTAATCTTCAACCAGCCACACACAGACCATCAGCCACTTTACGCTGTGGAACACCCTGGTGGCCCAATGCAGCCAATCGTACCTTCCAGTCGTAGCCATTGGTTCAGCCAAAATTATATTGGCTGGGGAAAACCTTTTTTGGCAATTGAAAATCCCATGACAAAAGTGGGTCCTAATTTCACAATATCAGAAAATCTAAACAAAAATTGTTGTGGGTATTTGGAATATTCAAACTGCAGGAACAAGATAAGTGACTGGTAATTTATTAGTATATGATCTCAGGATGTGGGAAACATGATCAAAGCTGCTAACAAGTTATTCCATCCTTAGTTGCATTGAGAAGGCAATAGTTAACCTTCTTGAATTGTTGAAGCCTATTTGATGATGGTGCCCAAGTAATGGTATTGAGTGCACAATTTAATCTGTTCACTCTGTGTAGGTAGCTGTACTAATGCACTTGCTACCTGGTACTCTGCTTACCAGTAAGTCTCCCTTGCAAGACTGCCATGATATTGAGTGTGCGCTTGGTGAAACAGTGCTTAGCATTGTTCCTCACAGCGCCAGGAACCCGGGTTTGATTCCAGCTTCAGCTACTGTCTGTGTGAAGTTTGCTCATTCTCCCCGTGTCTACGTGGATTTCCTCCGGGTGCTCCAGTTGAGGAGCAGAAGGATCTTGGGGTCCGGGTCCACAGGACTCTTAAATCAGCCTCACAGGTGGAGGATGTGGTCAAGAAGGCGTATGGTGTACTGGCCTTCATTAATCGAGGGATTGAGTTTAGGAGTCGGGAGGTAATGCTGCAACTTTATAAGACCCTTGTCAGACCCCACTTGGAGTACTGTGCGCAGTTTTGGTCGCCTCACTACAGGAAGGATGTGGAAGCTATTGAGAGGGTGCAGAGGAGATTTACAAGGATGTTGCCTGGATTGGGAGGCATGCCTTATGAAGATAGGTTGAGGGAACTAGGTCTCTTCTCCCTGGAGAGACGAAGGTTGAGAGGCGACCTGATAGAGGTTTATAAAATGTTGAGGGGAATAGATAGGGTGGATTCTCAGAGGCTATTTCCCAGGGCTGAAATGGTCGCTACGAGGGGACACAGGTTTAAGGTGCTGGGAAGCAAGTACAAAGGAGATGTTAGGGGAAAGTTTTTCACTCAGAGGGTGGTGAGTGAATGGAATCGGCTGCCGTCGGTGGTGGTAGAGGCAAACTCGCTGGGGTCTTTTAAAAGGCTTCTGGATGAGTATATGGGATTTAATGGGATTGGGAGTTACACATAGTTCAATGGCTTGGTAGGTATGGATATGATCGGCGCAACTTGTGGGCCGAAGGACCTGTTTGTGCTGTAGTGTTTTATGTTCTATGTTCTATGATTGGCTCACTGCTGCTTCACAGCATCAGGGATCTGAGTTCGATTCCGGTCTCAGATCACTGTCTGTGTGGAGTCTGCACATTCTCTCCATGTCTGTGCGGGTTTTCTCCTAGTGCTCTGGTTTCCTCCCACAGTCCAAAAGGTGCTCTGGTCATGTTAAATTCTCCCTCAGTGTACCTGATCAGACACTAGAGTGTGGCAACTGGGAATTATCACAGCAACTTCATTGTGACACTGATAAATAAACTTTAAACTCATGTCTCCTGTCCATTTCCCTCCCTTCACTAGAACGTTGTCCAGGTTATGCTGCATTTGCACAGGGACTGCTTCAGTATCTGAGGAGTTGTGAATTGAGCTGAACATTGTGCAGTCATCAGCCAACCATATATGACCTCACGGTGCTTCATTTATGAAGCAGCTGAAGATGGTTATGCCTAGGACACTATCCTGAGGAACTCCTGCGGTGATGTCGTGGAACAGAGACGATTGATGTTCAACCACCAGAACCAGCTTTTTTTGTGCCAGGTATGACTCAAACAAATGGTGGGATTTCCTCCTGATTCCCACTGGCTCCAGAACTCCTTGATGCTACACTTGGTCAAGTGCTGCCTTAGTGTCAAGAGCTGTCTCGTCACTTCACCAGTTCAGTTTTTTTGTCAATGTTTGAACCAAGAATGTAATGAGGCAGGAGCTGAGTGCCCCTGGCAGAACCCATACTGTGTGTGAAAGGGCCAGTTATTACTGGCTAAGTGCTGCTTGACAGCACGATTAGTGACCCCTTCATTACTTGACTGTGATTGAGAGTACATTGATAGAGCAGTGTTTGGCTGGGTTGGATTTGTCCTGTTTCTTGTGTTCAGAACAATTTTTCACATTGCTGGTTAGATGCCTTTGTTGTAGCTCTGCTGGAGCAGCTTGGCATGTTCTGGAGCACAAGTCTTCAGGGCTATTGCTGCAACATTGTCAGGGCCTATTGCCTTTGCAGTATCCAGTATCTTTTCTTGATATCATGTGGAGTGAATCAAGTTGGATAAAGACTGACATGTGTGATGCTGAGGCTGTCTAGAGGAGGCTGAGGTGGATCATCCACTTGGCACTTTTGGGTGAAGATTGTTGCAAATGCTTTAGTCTTACCTTTCGCACTGAAGTGCTGGGCTCCGCCATCATTAAGGATGGGGATATCTGTGGAGCGTCCGCCACCATTCACAGCTGGATTTTTCAGGCTTGATTCCCTGGCTTTGTGGTAATGATAGAATGAGTGATGTGCCTGGTCATGAAGTTACAGATTGTGGTTGAGTACAATTCTGCTGCTGCCAATGGCTCACACTGCCTGATGGATGCCCAGTCTGGAGTTACTAAATCTGTTTGGAGTCTATCCCGTTTAGCGTGCTGTCACATGACACTATGGTGGGCATCTTCAATGTGAAGATGGGACATTGTCTCCACAAGGACTGTGCGGTGGTCACTCCTGCCAGTACTGTCATAGACAGATGCAGGTTGGTGAAGGTGAGGTCAAGTATATTTTTCCACATTACCTGCTGCAGACTCAGTGTAGCATCCTTTAGGATCCAGCCAGTTTGATCTGTGGTGGTATTACTGAGCATCTCTTAGTGATGAACATTGAAGTCCCCAGACAGAGTATATTCTGCACCCTTGCCACCCCTTTGTGCTATTTTCATATTTTTATTTTCCAAATTTTAAATGCACCAGACAGGTTGAATGAAAGTATGACACAATTGCAGGTAAGTGCTCAAGTAAGATGCGTGTGTTAGCTTCCCAATGGTCCATTTGCACTAAGTGTGTACCTTACAGAAAGGATAAATAGATATATATTAAAAGAAGCCTCACCTTGGCATCTGTCCCAACATCATTGACCCTTTACATATTTGTGTACAAGTATGCCAGACCTGAAAGATTACATTCACCTTCTTTATTGCCTGCATCCATGTAGTTGGCACCAATGATTTGACAGATGAGAGCTCTTTATCAGCAGTCTTCACCTCCTTTGTCACCCTCTCTAAAGCAAGGATTTCAAAATTCATCATGCAAGGCTAACACTTTCAGCAGAATCCTCTTTCTACAGCTCCTTTGCAACACAAAAATTGCAGATGGCTCCCCTTTTAAAGGAGAACGATGAGATCAACTGGATCTCAACCAAAGTCAGAACCAGGGATGGCATGATGGCGCAGTGGTCAGCACTGCTGCCTCACAGCACCAGGGTTCAGTTCCCAGCTTGGGTCACTATCTGTATGGAGTTTGCACTTTCTCCCCGTGTCTGTGTGAGTTTTCTCCGGGTGCCCCAGTTTCTTCTCACAGTCCAAAGATGTGCAGGTTAGGTGAACTGTTCATGCTAAATTCTCTCTGTGTACCCGAACAGATGTTGGAGTGTGGCAACCAGGGGATTTTCATAGTATCTTCATCGCAGTGTGAGTGTAAGCCTACTTGTAGCTAATAAATACACTTTAAACTTTAACCAGATTGCTGTACTCATAAAATATCCATACAGTGAAAGGTCAATTAAATAAAAGAGAAACAGGGGATTCAAAAAATAGAGTCAGGGAAAGCTGCACTATCCCAATCATTGCTGCTGCAATGGGTACCCATTGCTGTCATTTTCCTGGATTGAGAAAATAAAGGCTATTAAACTGTTGAGGAATAAGAAAATTGACATACGCTCACAGCAGTTGCAGCAGCAACTGCAGACACAAGAAATTGATAAATAAGTCTTCTCTTTTGCTATTTGGTGATCATTCTTATTTCATCTTCTTTAAATAAAACCAATCAGTTCAGCAACATAAAGCAGTATTTATACCATGAAGGTGACCCATTACACATTACCAACAGAATACAGCAAGACCTAAGGCTACCGTGAACTTGGCAACCCTCTACAGCAATGGCCCAAATCCAGTCACAGCGCTCAGCATCATTAAATACCATTCCACTCTTTGGCAAGTAAGGCGATCAGTAAAAAAAAACTGAACAGAATCAGTATCCATCACAAGAACAGACGGTGACACTTTCAATATTACAAATTATATTTTATGGTTTATTCATTATTTGTTCCTGCCACAATGCTGAACAAGAGCATGCATGTTTATATGCTTATTATTGAAAACATGATCAGATATGAATTATTTACTGTGTTTAATGGAAGGATGTTTATTCAGTTTAAATTCCATTGAAAATTTTGTTCCTATATTCATTAAAAGTTATGTATGGGTTCCATGACATTTTCAGTACAGACTTGATGGGCCGAAGAGCCTCTTCTGCACTCTATGATTCTATGATTGCTTACAATCAGTCAAATCAAGGAGAGAAAAATCCATGAGATGGTGAAAGCCTCACCATCTTGAAGTTTTCCTTTCTTTTCTGGTTCAATATTGCCTGATTTCAGCTTTTACATACACCTTCCCCAAAAACATACTTATAAGATACTGCTGGGCACCTAAATGCTTCAAGGTGCTCCAGTTGCAGTATGGTAGTCACCTCATTCAGATGAGGCCTAATGAGCTATTTAAACAATCTGTGTATAATCTCCCAGACCCTTTCTCCTCACCATCTGTACTGAGGTTAATTATATATGCAGCTACACAGTAGGCCTCAGGCCTCTGCACCCAATTTCCCAATGAGCACATTATGGCCTCATAGATTTCTTAAACTACCAGAAAGTCTGTGAAGCAGGAATAGCTGCTGACAGCAGTGAATCTCCTGGGTGAAAATTGACTCAGTAAGAAGTCTCATAACACCAGGTTAAAGTCCAACAGGTTTATTTGGTAGCAAAAGCCACTAGCTTTCAGAATTGACTGTTCCTTCGTCAGGTGGGTGGGAGTTCTGATCACAAACAGGGCATATAAAGACACAAACTCAATTTACAAAATAATGGTTGGAATGCGAGTCTTTAGAAGTAATCAAGTCTTAAAGGTACAGACATTGTGAGTGGAGAGAGGGTTAAGCACAGGTTAAAGATAACCGGGACAGTTAGTGAGATTTTGCAAGCCCAGGCAAGTCATGGGGGTTACAGATAGTGTGACATGAAGCCAAGATCCCAGTTGAGGCCGTCCTCATGTGTGTGGAACTTGGCTATAAGTCTCTGCTCAGCGACTCTGCCTTATGTGTCTTGAAGGCCGTCTTGGACAACGCTTACCCGAAGATCAGAGGCCGAATGCCCGTGACCGCTGAAGTGTTCCCCAACAGGAAGAGAACACTCTTACCTGGTGATTGTCGAGCAGTGTTCATTCATCCATTGTCGTAGCATCTGCATGGTCTCCCCAATGTACCATGCCTCGGGACATCTCTTCCTGCAGTGTATCAGGTAGACAACATTGGTCAAGTTGCAAGAGTATGTACCGTGTACCTGGTGGATGGTATTCTCACGTGAGATGATGACTATCTGTAAAGACTCGCATTCCAACCATTATTTTGTAAATTGAGTTTGTGTCTTTATGTGCCCTGTTTGGGAACAGAACTCCTACTTACCTGACGAAGGAGCAGCGCTCTGAAAGCTAGTGGCTTTTGCTATCAACTAAACCTATTGGATTTTAACCTGGTATTGTGAGACTTCTTATTGTGTTTACCCCAGTCCAATGCCAGCATCTCCACATCATGAAAATTGACTGACATTGAAGGACTGACAGAGAAGAAGAACTAAGAAGGAGAATGATGTTAGGCTAGAGTAACTGGAATGGTGCAGGAATTAATACTAAGCTTCCTACGTGACTAAATTATCTGCTGATGATACTAAACTGGGGATGAGGACAGTTGACTCTCATAAAGAAGCTAAGGAACTACAGAAGATCTGAGGAAAAACATTAAAAGAGGTTGGAACAATGGCTCGTGCAATTCATTTCAAGTACAAGTTATTGCAGGTCAGAAGGCAAAAAACAAAGTATTACTATTACTTAATGAATCATGTTGAACAAGTAAGTGAAGAAGCTGAACAAAGTAGTAGAACTATTGTCAACTCAATACCAATCACGTTCAATCATTGCAAACTAACAAACAGAATGGATAAGTTAAGCTGATAATTGGCGTTCTGAATGTGGACATTCTGAATAGGTCATAGAACCACAGGATCCCTATAGTGCAGAAAGTGGCCATTCAGCCCATCGAGTCTGTAGAAAGCTTTAGATTGGCTAGGAGGGAGTTGAAGAGGGAGTTAAGAAGGGCTAGAAGAGGGCATGAGATGACTTTGGCTGATAGGATTAAGGAGAATCCTAAGGCGTTCTATAGGTATGTCAAGAACAGAAGGTTGGTTAGGGCAAGATTAGGGCCCTGGGAATTACAGACCAGTGAGTCTTACTTCTGTAGTGGGCAAGGTTTTAGAAAGAATTATTAGGGATAGGATTTATAGTTATTTGGAGAGTAATGAATTGATTAGAGATAGTCAGCATGGTTTTGTAGCGGGAAGGTCGTGCCTTACTAACCTTATTGAGTTCTTTGAGAAGGTGACCAAAGAGGTGGATAGGGGTAAGGCAGTAGATGTGGTATATATGGATTTTAGTAAGGCGTTTGATAAGGTTCACCATGGTATGCTTCTGCAGAAAATGCAGATGTATGGGATTGGTGGTAATTTAGGTACTTGGATCAGGAATTGGTTAGCAGATAGGAGACAGAGGGTGGTGGTTGATGGTAATTATTCATCATGGAGTTCGGTTACGAGTGGTGTGCCTCAGGGATCTGTTTTGGGGCCACTGCTGTTTGTAATCTTTATTAATGATCTGGATGAGGGTATAGTTGGGTGGATTAGTAAGTTTGCTGATGACACCAAAGTCGGAGGTGTGGTAGATTGTGAGGAAGGGTGTCGAAGTTTGCAGGGTGACTTGGACAGGTTGCAGAGCTGGGCCGCGAGGTGGCGGATGGAGTTTAATGCGGAGAAGTGTGAGGTAATCCATTTCGGTAGGAATAACAGATGTGTTGAGTATAGGGCTAACGGGAGGACTTTGAATAGAGTGGAGGAGCAGAGGGATCTAGGTGTATGTGTACATAGATCCCTGAAAGTTGGGAATCAAGTAGATAAGGTTGTTAAGAAGGCGTACGGTGTCTTGGCGTTTATTGGTAGGGGGATTGAATTTAGGAGTCGCAGCGTCATGTTGCAACTGTACACAACTCTGGTGTGGCCGCACTTGGAGTACTGTGTGCAGTTCTGGTCCCCACATTACAGGAAGGATGTGGAGGCTTTGGAGAGGGTGCAGAGGAGGTTTACCAGGATGTTGCCTGGTATGCAGGGGAGGTCCTATGAGGAGAGACTGAGGGATTTGGGGTTGTTTTCACTGGAAAGAAGGCGGCTAAGAGGGGATCTTATAGAAACATATAAGATGATTCGAGGTTTAGATAGGGTGGATGGTGATAGCCTGTTTCCTCGGATGGAGAAATCTAGCACGAGGGGGCATGGCTTTAAATTAAGGGGGGGTAGTTATAGGACGGATGTCAGGGGCAGGTTCTTTACCCAGAGGGTGGTGAGGGACTGGAATGCCCTGCCTGCTGCAGTTGTAAATGCGCCTAGTTTGGGGGTGTTTAAGAGATTGGTGGATAGGTTTATGGACGAAAAGGGATTGGTTTAGATTAGTGGGTCAATGTTTTTTTTTAAAAAATAAGACTGGTCGGCGCAACATTGTGGGCCGAAGGGCCTGTTCCGCGCTGTAATGTTCTATGTTCTATGTTCTAACTCTCCATAAGGGCATCCCACCCATGCCCTTCTATCTGCCCTAGCCCCGTAAACCTGAACATTTACCATGATCAATCCAACTAACCTACACATCTTCAAAGCAAACTGGAGCACCTGGAAGAAATTCACGCAGATGTGGGGAGAATTTGCAAATTCCACAGAGACAGTGACCCAAGGCCAAAAATTGAATGCAGTTCCTGGTGCAGTGAGGCAGCTGTGCTAACCACTATGCCACTGTGCCATCCATACAGTGTTCAATTCTGATCACTGAAACATAAGGGATCAGCCAATCCTACAGTGATGCAGAGGATGATGAGAAAGGCCAGATCCTTGCTAAAGGTGAGGAAAGTCCAATCAATTTAGATGAGAGAAGAGATGAATTATAGTGGACCTATAGCTGTGCATAGAGCAATAAATTGGAAAGATAAAGTTAAACAGATATTGGTGAACAAATGTTTCTCGCATCATGGCAAAACCCTACATTTCTGGTTGATAAAGGATGAAAGTTCAGGAATAGATTTTTAGAGGAGTAAAGATGGGGGCGAAGGCTGGTTGAGAGGGGGAAGTGATGGTGGTGATACCAGTGGGCCACGTCAAGATGGTGAAATGCCCTGACTAGGGAGGTTTCCCAGCAATGGGAACTGCAACAGCTCAGTTACACACCAAATGGAGACGGGCAGCCAATTTGAATGATTAATGGTACGCTTAAAAAAGGATTAAACTGACTTTTTAACTCCCTGGGCCTCTGACATTGCTCTAGTGCCAGAGTTCTCTCCCACCCCACAGCCCCACCCCTTTGGGAGGCCATCAGCTACATGGAGGTTCCACTGTCACAGGGAGGGTCCTTCAGCAGCAAATTCTCCAGCCACCTGGTGCTACCACAGAAGGGGTTTCCCCTCCATTCCTCCAGGTGCTGCCTGCTTGGTCCATATCAAATCATTTACTGCTCACCCTCCACTCTACACCCTTCGCATTCTCTTTCTGCCTCAGCAGTGGCCATCTCTCGCAGTGCTGTTGCCCAGGTTCCAGAGATCCTGGCCTCCTGAATGAACCAGCAGTATGGACTTGCCTGCCACCCTTATTTGGCTGGCTCCTCTTAACCGCCTCCTTCTAGCAATATCACAGGGAAGTTCCATCTCTGCCCAAAGAGACTGGTGATCCAGAAACCAGCCTGAAGATAGGATCACCAGCGCTTTAGCAAAATCTTACCCTAGGCTTCAGGGAAATCCAATCATAAAGATCCTTCCATTTAAAATTAAACCCGCAGAGATAAGTTTGAAATAATCCACCTGTTGAAAATGTCTTAATTTCCCAATTCAACAATTGTTTGATACTATCAAGAGTGCTGGCTGGGAGTATTGTTTGATATCATCAGTTAAAGTTATCAATAACTCTTTGAACCACAGGCACTAAAAGTACAGACAGAGAACATTTTCCCCATTCTGTCTGCCAGTTATTTGCTAAACCAATCCAAAATAAACCTCATTGCACTGTTTCCAATGGTGTTCCTACAGTATCTCTTACTCCAACCATTTACCTATCCAGCTTCAACTTCAGACTCTTTACATAAGTTTGATCTCGATGTGCCAACGAGATCAGTGATTCCTCCAAACCCAACCCGCGCAGTAATATGATCATTGTGCAAAAAAAAGAAAACAAACCTGAAAGAAATGTCAAAAATAAACATAGTTCCTTTAAAAAGGAAGCTGATGAAATGCTTAATTTAAAAGCAGCACAATTTAATGGAATTTGAATGAAATCAGTATGCACATTAACTTGAACAATGTGTATTAAACTCTGGTGAATATGGTGGAGATCCCTTGTAAAAGTATGTTCAATAACAGATCTGCCTGAGTACTAAAAACTCACATATTATTCAGTTAGCTATGTCTGGTGGGGTTGCAATGATTTGAGGCAATGAATCATAGCAGTAATCCCCATCAGAGCTACACTGATGGAGTACTATCTTAATAGAGGATGAAATGCTAAACTGAGCTCCCATCTACTTTTTCAGATGAATGTGCAAAATACCACACCACTGCTCAAAAAAAGATAAGAGTTTTCCCAGTGTCCTGGCCAACATTTATCCCACAAGCAACACTGCCTAAAGCACAGCAACGGCCATTCATTTCATTGCTGTTTTGGAACATTTCCCAGCGTAAATTGGCTGCCATGTTTTGCTAGAAAACAACATTGACTGTAATTTATTGACTGTGAAGTACTTTAGTCACTCCCTGTGAACATGGCAAATCCTATACAAGTCAATGATTCCTTCCTCTCTCTCTTTCTCCCTCTCTCCTTTAATCCTGACACCAGTGGACCATGCCAATGGATCCCATCTCCTGAATTTATCATCAACTATTCGCTCCATGGAAGCAAATATCTTGGTTTAAAACTTTATTTTCTTCATAACTAAAAAACATGCAAACATTTGCACCATGCATACAATGAGGGTTTGGCCTGACAACATCGAGGACTGACTCAAATAGAGTTTGTGACTGATTTAGCATAGTGTGGTTGTGACAGTGCCACATCGCTGGATACTACTCACCCCGTCAATCGCGGAAAGTTAGTATGCAGGGTTTTTTTTGTAATGAGTAGAAGAATATTGTTGTCATGTAGACACACAAAACAGCTGTAAACAACATGAGGTCAATGACCAACTCATCTGCTTTTGGTCATATTCAGTGGAATGAAGGAAAATAAAGATTTTTTTGTGAAGAAGTGTCCCTACAATACATTTTCAGATTAGAATGATCAAACTGCAAATCAAATCAGTAATCATGCTACAACTTTTAAATGGCTTTTCTCAAACAATTTACGCTTAAATGTGAAAATATCCAAAATTCAATGTGTATTGAATTAAAAGATGTATCAGCTACTCTTGATTGTTTCATTATAAATTGTCAGCATTGGAATTCTGAGTTAGATTCAAGCATTCTGTGGGCAAAACTATAAATAAGAAAAATAATTATATTGCCATAAATTCTCACACAGTGAATTGGACATCTTATGCATCAGTAAAAATGAGTTTTACTAGCCCTGTTCTGGCACATGAGTTTCCTTATTCAGTCAGCTTATTTGAAAATCCATTGGTGTAGTGAGTGCTTAGTTAGGATGAATGGATATCTCTGATGCACAGGTCTTAGATCCTTCAGCAAGGTGTTGTCAGAGCCCATAGCGTTTCTTACATCTGCAAAATTCAAGTATTTAAAATGATACTTGGGGCGAACCAAATTGCCAAATTGACTGGACACTGGCACCTTTAATGCTGGAGACTCTGCAAGAAGGTCAAATACTCTTGAATTGATACGTTTGGCTGAAAGTGCTTGCAAACACTGAGGTAAAGATCACTTGGACAAGGTGAATCCAGAGTTAGTCTATAGGACTGTCTCTTGACACAGATGAATGGAGTATGGCTGGAATGGGACAGTGTGTGTGGAAATGGCTGGCTATGCATCATTCTGCTACATATTGACTTGTAAAAGGTCGCTGCATCTCTGTCCAAGATGCAGCGATCTTTGCTCAGTCTTCAACTACAATGTTGAATTTAATTCACCCTTGTGCTTTCTCCAATAGGTCAGTCAATGGCCCCAGCACCCAGCAGCCCTAAGGAACAGTTATGAACTCTGAGGAATAGAAGGTGACTTCAGAGAATGCACTGACTCATCCTTGCTCTGCATCTTTTGCCAACACATTGGCTGAAACAACAGCACCAGTTGATGTGAACACCATACAGAACCATACCAGCTGTAGGAGGTGGTGACAATCTAAGCCTCTGACTCTCAGAGGACTCTGGGAGACCAGAACGGGTTGAGCCCCTTGCAGATGAAGAGTCTCTGGAGTTGTTTGCTAAGAGGCAGATGTTGGATGTTCAACAGGGGGCGCATGAAGACGGGGACCTGGGTTCAATTCCATCCTCGGGTCATTGCCTGTGTGGAGATTACACATTCTCCCTATATCTAAGTGTGTTTCTTCTGAGTGCTCCGATTTCCTCCCACAGTCCAAAGATGTGTGGGTTAAGTTGATTGACCATGCTAAATTGCCCTTTACTGTCAGGAGGACTAGCAGGGTAAATGTGTGATATTACAGGGATAGGGCCTGGGTAGGATTGTTGTTGGTGCAGACTCGATGAGCTGAATGGTCTCCTGCACTGTAGGGATCCTATGATTTGAAGATCATTTCTTGCTTTCATACTTATTCTATCTCATGCTAACAAAGCTACCCCACCACCCTTTCCTTACAAAAATGTTCCATTCCCATAAATATTTAATTCCCAATTTTGATCTCCTTGTAATAACCATGTTTCTGGAATGTTGATAAGAATGTGCCCATTCACCTCAAATGGTGCCATTAGTTTGTTTATCTTGTGCCAAATACTGTGTGCATTTATGTAAAGATCCATTAATTTTGCTGTTATACTATGTTTCTTCCTTTGGCCCTATGTGCTTTTTTTTATGTTTGTACACTCTGTCCCTTCCTGTCACATTCTGGGTAAGATAACAGATAGCTACCTTGCAATGCTGCTGTGTCCTTTGCTTTGTAAGCCTCTCCCGTTCCATCCCCCTATTTATATGGTTTAAAGCCCTCTCTACTTCCCTAGTTATACAAGACCACTGGTCCCAGCACAATTCAGGTGTAGCCCATTCCAAAATACAGCCCTCACTTTCCCCAACAGTGATACCATTGCCTCACAAACCGAAACCCATTTCTCTCACACCAGCTTTTGAGCACATATTCATCTCTCTAATTTTATATACCCAGCACAGCTCAGGGAATAATCCAGACATTATCACCTTGAAGATGATAAACTGCAGTCTAATTTAGTGCCTAGCTCCTCAAAGTCTCTATACAGAGCCTCTTTTCTTGTTCTACCAATGTCATTGGTACCCAAATAGTGATTCTCCCCCTCTCACTCAAGTTCCTCCAGGGCCTGGAGCAGATGGCCTGCACCCAGGCACCAGTTAGGTAACACAGCTGCCTGGACTCTGGCTCTTTGCTGTGGAGAACAGTGTCAATCCCCCACACTATACAGTCTTCTACCACCCCTACATCCTTGTGCGTGTCACACCCATCATCCCCCCACAACCCCACCCTACCAGTTTGAATGGCTGCCTGCACCACTATGCCACGGTCAGTCAGCTCATCCATTCTGCAGTCCCCACTCTCATTCAATCAAACTGTGAGAATCTCAAACGTGTTTGACAATTGTAAAGGCTGACACTCCTGACCTATGGTTTGCTGTACCTGCTTTGAGCTGCACTCACTTGACCCTGACCATTTTTCAAGCCAGAAGATGTTATCCTAAGGGTGTGACCACCTCCTGAAACAGAGTCCCGGTAATTCTCTTTCTCACTGATGTGTCGCAATGTCCACCTCTGGCTCAGTGACTCTGTGTCAAATATCCTCAAGCTGCCAACACTTAGTCCCAAGACATGTTTGCCCTGGATCACAACGTTATGCACGAGCTACCACCACATGCTGCAGCCTTGATACAAACCTGTCTTACCATCCTTAATGTATTTGAAATAATTATTTAATTACATTATTAACTTATGTATTATGTGTTTTTTTTATAATTTATTAAATAACCACCAAAGTGTGCACTGTTTTAAACCCTGGGGAGCTTCTCTTATATTCATTCCAGACATAGATTTTGCACACACTGTCCCTGACACGATGTATTTGCCAATCAATCAATTTACCAATTTCTTTTGACCTCATGGTTGTCCGTTTGTTCCCCTGTTGCTGCTTCATAGTAGCTAAAATACTCACCAAGCACCATTTCGTGAAGGGTGAAAAAATTAGAAAGCGAAAAAGCAAAAAGCATCTCTTCCCCTCTGCACTGAATGCCCATTTTGCTCCAATTCCCCAAATATACTCATTTGGACTGTCTTACTCATGTAATGTCTCACCCAATTGCAAGTGCGTCTACTTTATGCTGGCTTTCAGGGGTACGGCACTTTAATCTTCATCCTGACATTCTCTTCTCAATTATCATTGGATTCTTCATCCAAAGATGTTTGCCAACCTATGATGTCCTCATATGTCAGTTCTTACCCCCCATGCCAAGTTGTGAAGCAAACAGTAAACTGCAACAATCAGGGAGACCCAAACTGGTGCGTCATGCCAGACACTACCAGATTGGTCCAGGCATTGGAATCTCATTTTCAGAAAATCAATGATTCTCTCAATGGTGGACCTAATGGATATATGGCTGTCAATGTATCTGTCCTCAGGGCATGGATGCCTGACTGGCATTATGAGCCATCTCTTTACCAAGTAACCCTTGTCTTCAAGTATCCAGCCATCTAGCTGCATCGGTGGTGTAAAGAGCTATGACACCTGGTATTGCCTGGGGATATGTATTGTGGCTACTTCCAGGGTAATGCGCACACACTGGCAGGATCCACAGGGAGAGATCACAGACAACCTGCACATTGAGGGAAGGAAATCTCTTTAAGTTGGCAAACATCCCTGGTACCCTGCGGGTGCCTTGTTCACCACAAGTACAATTGGTCAATTTTCCATTTCACTTTGGGAAATCTAGTGATGGCCTCAAAGCCTCTGACACTCTCAGTGTGGTTGTTCTCACGAATCTGGTGTAGTTCTCCACCCTCCTGAACACTGCGTCTGTAACAAAGCTAATGCAATGCTGAGTTGCCGACTGGGAAGTTTTACAGAGATCTCCGGATCATCTTTGGAATGATTCTGAGGCTGATGAAATCACTCTGCTGTGATTCCCTCCCTCCACCTCCACCATGTAGCTCATGCAACCAACATAAAATTGCACAGGGAGTGAAAATTGGCATCTACTGACCATTCAATTGCTGCAACGATTACTTACTTGGCTTTTATCAAAAGGTGGGCAAGCTTCCAGTCCTGTGGCCCGCCAGCCTTCCATATTATTGGAAAATGGGCATCATGCAGTTGGGGACTGAATCTGACATCATGATACCCAGTTTTACCTAAGTGCGGAGGGACAACTATCCAATCAGTTAGCATATCCATTAACTCTGTTTCTCTCTCCACAGATGCTGCCTGATCTGCTTGGTATTTCCAGCACTTTCTGTTTTAATTTCAGCTTTCCAAGATCCTTCAGTATTTTGCTCTGTGTTCTGTATTTGCCATTAGGTTTACAGCAATTTGCTTAGCACACTTAGCTCTGACAAAGGGTCATCCAGACTCGAAGCATTAGCTCTATTCTCCCTCCACAGGTAATGTCAGACCTGCTGAGATTTTACAGCATTTTCTGTTTCTGTGTGAGCTAAGTACACTTGTTATTTGCTTTGTTAAGTTCCCCTTTCACCCCTGTTCTGACTCTTGCTCATTGTTAGAAAAGTGTATCTGGCCAAAGCTCAAGGCAGTCTTCATGAACAATATCTGATCTTTCCTCAGTCATCTTGCAATCCTTTGATTTGAAGACTGGCTACAACCACTTCAGATATTTATCACATTTTCACTCTCAAACTGAGATCAGTAGATTCTGTTGGGCAAAAATATAAAATGTCTCATAGCAAAGGTGGGTAAAAAGAGTTGAGGTACAGATCAGCCCTGATCTAATCAAATGAAAGAATGGGCTCAAGGAACTAAATGGTCTACTATTGTTCTGCTGCTCTATGTTCCTAATTTCATTCCTGATTTGAATCTGACGTTTTCCAAGTCTTTAGTACTTCCAAATTATTGTGTTTCCTTTACGTTCTCTGTCTTGCTCATCGACACAATATTTGCTTCTCCAATGCCTTTTATTTCTTCCATGCTTTAGTTAGTTGACTACATTGTTTGTTTGTTTATGTTAAATACGTGAATTCATTTTTATATCTGCTCATAATTATGTCTGTCCATCTCTTTTTCAAATCTGAAGGAGAGTACGAAACGGGGACCATCTCTTCTGTCCACAGATGTTGACTGGCATGTTGTGTTTCTAACATTCATATGACTCTCTTTCAGATTAAAAATTGACTTATGTCGCTTTCTTCATGTACATCAGTCATAACCCTCTCAGATAAAGGTAATTCCTAATAGTAAGCATTTAAAGGATCTAGCTATATGCCACCTTACTTTTACCCTCCATAAACTAGAGTTCATCTAAAATTCTACTTTCAAAACTTGCATCAAGTCCATTTTTCTCATCACCCCCATGCTCGCTGACCTACACTGGCTTCAAGCTTTAAAATTTTGGTCCCTTTTCCTCCTTTCCAATTCTCTCCACTGTCTTGTTCCTCCCTATCTCAATCTCTACAAACCTCCAAGATCTGTGTACTTTGATATTTAAATTTTAACTTTTTTTAATATTCATTCATAGGAATGGGTCTGCTAGGCCATTTAAGATAATGTGGATCTGGTGTCACATTTAGGCCAGATAAGGTAAGGACAGCAAATTTCCTTTTCCTAAAGGGCATTAATAAACTACCCTGGGTTTTTCTGACAATAGTCTTTAGACTTTAATTCAAATTCTATCTGCAATGGTGGAGCTCAATGCTGGGTCCCCACAACATTACCCTGGATCCCTGGCCCAGTGACAACACCACTAAGTCACTGCCTCCCCACTAACACTTGTCTTCAGCTGCCTAGATCCTGAGGTCTGGCACTCCCTCCCTCAGCCTTTCTGCCTCTCCACTTCTTTCTCTTGCTTCAAATTCCTCCTTAAAATCCATTCTAACATCTCATTATGTGAGTCAGTGTCAACTTTTGTTAGATAATGTTCCTTTAGTATGGCTTGAGATGTTTTATAGCATTAAAAGCATCATATAAATGTAAATTGTTTTCATCTCTGCTAAAATAAAACAAAGTTAAATTCTGCGCTGACTATAACTCAGCTCAAAATAATTCATATATATGTTGTCCCATTGAAGTATTTTGTTAGAACTGATTTTATGAGTCTTAATAACTCTGCTCACATGCATAATTTATGAAACATTATACATTTTGATGTAGATTTAGATGTAGATGTTGATTTCATACATTTGTTTTATGAAATCATTGTATATTTTGGCCTTACAGTGTTGCCTCCAATCAGGTTGCTGCCTCTGCCAGAGCACCAAAACAGCTCTTATCTCAGTCACAAATTGCATCCTATTTGACCGAGGAAAACAATTCCTCCTCATCTTTCTCAAGCTGTTTGCAGCCATTGACACAGTTGATCACACTATCCCGATCCAATGCCTCTTCATCCATTATCCAGCTGGGTGGAATTACACTCACCTGATTCTGATCTCTCTAATCGTAGCCAGAGAATCACCTGCAATGGCTTTTCACACCGTTACCTCTGGTGTCCCCATAGATCTATTCTTGGAACACTCTTATTTCACATCTGCATGATAACCCCCCATCCCCCAGTGACATCATCTAAAAACATATTGGTTTCTACAAGTATATTGATGAGATGCAGCTCTATTCCACTACCACCTCTCCCAACTCCTTCACTGTCTGTAAATTGTCAGACTGTTCATCAAAATCCAGTACCGGCCAGAACTTTCTTTCAGCTGAATATTGGGAAGACTGATGTGATGGTGTTTCATCTCTTTCTCAGTCCTTCACCCAGTGCAGATCGTTTGCAACCTTGGTGTCACATATGAGCCCGATTTTAGCTTTCAACCACATGTCTGATCTGTTATTAAATCTGCCAATTTTCACCTCTGTAACACACCTGTCTCTACCCCTGCCTCAACTCTTCTGCTGAAACCCTCATTGATGCCAGTTTCCTCTAGACTTGACTATTCACTGCAGGATTGATTTGCCTCTTACATTTAACCCTCCATAAATCTGAACTCATCCAAAACTCTCCTGCCCCTATGCTAACCTCACCACAAATGACATTCACTCATCACTTCTGTGCTCGCTGAATTACACTGGCTCCAGGTCACGCAATGTCTTGATTTTAAAATTCCCATGTTTGTTTTCAAATCCCTCCATGGCCTCACTCTTCCTCATCTTGGAAATGTCCTTCAATCACACATTTCACCAAGGTACCTGCGCTCATTTAATTCTGGCCTCTCGAATATCCCTTATTTTAATCATTCCACGTTAAATGCCCATGCCTTCAACTGTCCAGGTCCTCAGTTCTGGCATTCCTGAAACTTTACCTCACTTTCCTCCTTTAAGACACTCCTTAAAAATGACCTCTTAGACCAAGCTTTTGTCTTTTTGATTTGAATATCTCCTTTTGTGACACATTGTCATATTTGTTTTATGATGTTCCTACAAAGCACCGAGAGATAATTTATTATGTTAAAAGGTGCTGCATAAATATAACTTCTGTTCTAAAATCTAGGGTTGACCTTTAGTCATAGAACCTTTGCACATTCTTCAAGTTCCTCTGGGTAGATAAGGTGCCATGGATATGCTTGATGTATTTTCAAGATAAGGCAAAGGGAGAGAATCTGTTTACCAGATTTCAGGCACCATTGAGCAGTTCAGGCCCACAGACTTGTCCAACCCCCAGAGAAACTTGTGGTTGTTGTTTTGAAAGAGACATCCCTTCCAGCCTGCCTGCACAGCTTGCTATTCATAAACCCTCTGTGTATACGTATTAAGAGCCAGAATTGTCAGACATCCACTGCAACTCTTAGTAATAGCTCCTATTATTCATCTGTTAGTTCAGGTTATTGCCCTTCATGAAACATTGGCTGAATTTTTGTGCTGTGGAGTCGGGGCTGCAATTTGCTTTTGAGGGTTTCCAAAAACAGGCTTTAGGATGCTTGTTATTTTCTTTGTTCCAGCCCTTTGCGTAATCTGGCACAGCAGGGAGCTCTCACATTGACTCATCAGGTGATTCAGAGGCTAGCATGGAAAAGAGATCACAAGATAAGATCTTGCATGAGGGCCAGATACTGTGCTTACCCCAGTCCAACGCTGGCATCTCCATATCACGGCCGGATCATGCCCTTCCACTCATTAGCAGATAAAATTCTCTCCCAGCATGGCCAGCATGGCCATTCCCAGATGAAATACTAACTCCAGAACCCTATGATATTTTGCAAACACCAGGGTGAGCAAAACACCCTGGAACATTTCCTCCACTAGATAAACAGCCCAAGGACACATCTGCATCTTGTGCACCAATTGCACAGTGGAATGAGTCCTACCTGACTGTTGTGATGGAAAAGTGACAAGCAGCACGGAGTGGAAGTCTAAAGACTACCCCACAGAGTATCTATGTAGGTGATTTACTATTAAGCACATTCAAGCTTGTGGACAAGTTAAAGCAGTCATGACAGCTGCAGTAATAAGGGGGGCAATTCTTCTATCCTGCTGTGCTGATTTTTTAGCACAACAGGCCAGGAGAATCATGCAGGGGACAATGCACAGGATTCGCACGAGAGTTTGCCCCTGCTAGCATGTCAGTCAGTGGAAGTCAGTGAGGAGGCTGGGCTAGCATTCAAATAGTATTTTAAATATCATTTAAATGCCATTAGCAGACCCCGGACTGAATTCTCCAGGCTAGCTAGCCTCTTCTACCCCACGAAGCATATTTCACTCCAGCTGGGATTACACCAACTCCCCACTTTTGGGGAGCTGGTGGCCTAACCCTGCTGGAGTGAAGAGGGAGCAATCCGGGCCCCATGGGGGTCGGTCGGCAGGGGTTGGTGCCTCCTGGGAATGGCACCCTGGTAGTGCCAGCCTGTGCTCCCTGGCACTACCCAAGGGCAAAGTGCTCATGCTCAGGGGCACCTTGGAACAGCCCACCAAGAATGGGGCAGTGCCAAGAGGGCAGGCCCTACTCGGATGGGGCCTAGAGGCCAATTGGTGGGGGTGGAGGGTCCCATTGCCCCTCTGCCATTGGGATCAATGGAGGCAGGAGGAAAGCCAGCGATCGGGTTGGGTTGTGGATGGGGGGGACTGCCGGTAGGCCATGGGCGGTGCCTGACTGCGGGGCTGTCTGCACTATGGGGAAGGGGCGTAGGCAGGGTTTGGCACTGCAGGGAAAGGGGGCAGGAAATCTGGGCAGTCCACGACTAGGGGAGGGTGATTGAGTCTGGCCCAGGAATGGTTGGGAGGGCTGCGATTAGGCCATGGGGAGGGGCCGTTGGGAGCTGCACTGCGGGGTTCCTGGGCTGGCTAGTGTTTGAGCTGGCCAGCAAACAAGAGGCTGACAGTTCGGGGCCACTGCACATTGCAGAGGCCTGCTTGTTTCAACCTCCTGGGTGGGGTTAGGTCCCACCCCCTAAAATCTAATGATATTCACACTGATGACCTTTGCAATGCACAGAATGTGGGAGATTCTAGTCTGAACTCCCACTGAAAGAAACAGCAGGAATTACTCAAGTGTTCCCTCAAACTCAACACTTAGAATTTTTGGGGCAGAATTCTATTGAAGGTGTATAGGGATCGAGGAATGTCAAAAGTGATGATTTGTGCATCTCAATCTGTGTGATAAGTCAGTCTTGACAATGCCAATACTTCTTGTGAGTGTTCACAAAATAGATCAGTTCTTTTCAGTCGGTCAGGTTCTGATGCACAAATTAAAACAGTGACACAGGCACCTTTGAAGGATAATCTCTCTTCACAGAAGATCAAATGTTGGCAGACACCATTCTTGTTGGACCTTTGTTAAAGTCAGCTATGCCTAAAATCTATTGATTAGAGCATTTTTTGCCAAAAAGCAGTTTACAGTTTGTTCTTCTGTTTAATTCTTCTGTTTGTTCTTCAATTTAAAGATATGTCCCCTCTGTGATACCCTGGTCCACTCCTTCATCAGCCTCAATTCCTCATCCCCATGCAATAACAGAAGGTGCAACACCTTACTTCTTCCCCTTCCCCCTCACTGTGCAAGGCCCCAAACACTCCTTTCAGGTGAAGCATTGTTTCACTTGCACCTACTTCAATTTGATCTATCGTGTTTGTTGCTCCAATGTGATCTTCTCTACATTAGCAAGATTAAACACAGACCGGGAGACTGCTTAGTGGAACATCTTCATTCAGCGCGCAAGCATGACCCCAACCTTCCTGTTGCTTGCAATTTCAACTCATCATCTTGCCCTATGTCCATCAGTACCTGAACATATAAGATAACTCTGTTTGAGACCAGAACTCTCAACTCAACTGACAAAGGGGCAAACCCCGAAAGCTTGTGGGTTTACTATCAAATAAACTGGTTGCACTTTAACCTGGTGTTGCAAGACTTCTTACTGTATTTACCCCAGTCCAACACCGGCATCTCCACATTATGATCAATCAGCTCTGATGCCTTTCCTGCACTTCTGCCATTCTTCCTTCCTCCCAGAGTCATGATACGGTTTCCCTAGCTTATCCTCACTTTCTACATCACCAGTCTCCACATTCAAAGAATCATTTTTTGCCACTTCTGCCTACTCCAGGTTAATATCAGCACCAAACACATCTTTCCCTTCTCTTCCTTACTCTTCCCTATCAGCATTAGGAAGGGATCATTCCCTCGTGACATCCTGGTTCACTTCTCTATCACTCCCGACAACCTCAGCCCCTTCCCATCCAATCACAGGAGATGTTAGACTTGCCCACTTATGGAAAGTCTAACATCTGGGCGGCACGGTAGCACAGTGGTTAGCACTGCTGCTTTACAGCTCCAGTAACCTGGGTTCGATTCCTGGCTTGGGTCACTGTCTGTGTGGAGTTTGCACATTCTCCTCGTGTCTGCCTGGGTTTTCTCCAGGTGTTCTGGTTTCCTCCCACAGCCCAAAGATGTGTGGGTTAGGTTGATTGGCCATGCTAAAATTGCCCCTTAGTGTCCTGAGATGCATAGGTTAGCAGGATTAGCAGGTAAATGTGTTGGGATATGGGGGTAGGACCTGGGTGGGATTGTGGTCAATGCAGACTTAATGGGCCAGATGGCCTCTTTCTGCACTGTAGGGTTTCTCTGATTCTAAGTACTCTCTCCTTACTGTCCAAAGCCCCAAACACTCCTTGCAAATTAATTGTACTTCTTTCAATTTAGTCCACTGTATTCATTGTTCACAATAAAGTTTCCTCAGCACTGGGGAGACCAAACAGAGACTAGGTGACAGCTTTGTGGAAACACCTCCACTTAATCTGCAAGAAAGTCCCTAAGCTTCCAGTTGCTTGCCATTTTAATTCACCACCTTGCTCTCATACTCACATTTGTGTCCTTGGCCTTTTCGTTGCAGCCTAATGCAAGCTTGAGGAACAGCGCCTTATCTTCCAATCAAGTACATTACAGCCTTTTAGACTCAACACTGAGTTCAACAACATTAGAGATTTTGAATTTTGTTTGTCAAGTGCCAGTCCAGTTTTGCTTTCAGACAGAGATGTTTTTTTTTGCCATTGACGCTAATCTGGAAAAATGCTTTGTTTTTTATTACAGCCATTATCACTCCTTTTACTTTTTCTTCCATTCCTTCTTTGTCATGTAACGTCTCCTGTAATCTATCCCTAACCTTCTCTTTTATTCCACCTGACCCTGCCATTTTTTTCCCAACAGCATTAAGCCCATTACATTTCCACCTCTCTTCAGTTCCAAAGAAGAGTTTTATTGGACTTGAAGTTATGGGTGGGGATTTTCTGCGAAACCCACTGCATGTTTCATGCAGCAGAGGTGACCCACAATTGGCCGATGGTGGGATTGCAGAATCCCGACAGTACAGAAGGAGGCCATTCAGCCCATCGAGTTTGTACCGACCACAATCCCAGCCAGGTCCTATTCCCATAACCCTCATTTACCCTGCTAATTCCCCTGACACTAGGGTCAATTAGCATGGCCAATCAACCTACCCCGTACATCTTTGGACTGTGGGAGGAAACCAGAGCACCGGGAAGAAATCCACACAATCTTTTAGGATCTTCTGGTCTTGCCATTATCAATGGGGTTTCCCATGGCATGCATCCCTCGCCATCGGGAAACCTGCTGTGGGGATACGCTGTCAGCAGAATCGGAAATTCCTGCTAAGAATGGCCAAAAAGTTCTGGCCATTAACTGTGTTGCTCCCTCCACAGCGCTTTGTTTTTATTTCAGAAATCAGGCATCGGCAGTATTTTGCTTTTATTTTCTATTATCTTGTTGAAGGCATTGTGTAATTTCAAGTGGCATTGGTCTGGACACTTAAGCCGGAATTTTACCACCATGCCTGCCCCGGAATTCGGAGTGAGGCGCAGCTCGCAGAACAGAATTCTCCATTGGCCTCGGTCGGGATTTTACGAGTCTCGCCTGAGCTAGGTTGTAAAATGCCGGCCTTTGTGTACTGTGCTGAAATGCTTCCCCCGATTGTTAAACCTAAGGTTTGATTCTGAGCCCTGTAAATCAGAAAGGCCAGGGTACCTGCTCCATGCTTGCTGAACTGAGTGGTGACAATGCTATCACTGTAAGTGGCCTCAGTGTTCCCAAGTCTGGGATAGAAAATCAGCCTACTCTGTCACTTCTGATTCTTATTTAATAATGCCCGCTCAAAAATAACATTTGTGTTCGGTAGGTAAGAACAAGATTGGGCTCACCACAAGGCCTGCTGATAGTCATTATCTATTTTACACAAAATGTTGTCCATGCTCGTGGTCTTGTGCCCAGCAATAGACACTGTCTTCAGAAAAGAAGCACATGAAATTATGACAAAATCTGGCGAGTTTAAATTGTGATGCAAAGTGCTGTTTAAGTGCTTTCAAGACTTCAGAGCATGAAACACAAGCTCGAGCTGTTTACATGCAGAAGTGATTGTGCTGTTTAAGAATGAGGATGGACCTACCAAATTCCCATAAAAAATTATTCTACTAAACAATGAAGTTCTTTTGGAAATGGTCAACCCATACTAAGACACCAAAAATGCTGTAAGGTTTTGATAGAGTGGATACAGAGAGCATGGCAGGATTCACCGACCATTCTCTGGACCTGCTGCAGTAAACGGAGATTGGGCTTGCAGTGGTAGTGGGGCATGAACAGTCAGAAACTTCTGTCCAATGTTTCCTCTTGTAGGGATGAGCATACCTAAAGGTCATCAATAGTCACCAAGAAATCTATTGGAAGAAACATCTTTATCTAGATTATGGTAAGCATGTAGACCTCACATTGATGAGGGTAGGACTGTGGATGTTGTCTACATGGGCTTCAGTAAGACCTTTGACAAGGTCCCTCATGGCAGACTGGTGCAGAAGATGAAGCCACATGGGATCATAGATGAGCTGGCAAGGTGGATACAAAACTGGCTCGGTCAAAGAAGACAGAGGGTAGCAGTGGAAGGGTACATTTCTGAATGGAGGGCTGTAACAAATGGTGTTCTTCAGGGATCAGTGCTGGGACATTAGCTGTTTGTAACATATATAATGATTGAGAGGAAAATGTAACTGGATTGATTAGTAAGTTTGCAGACGACATAAAGATTGGTGGATTTGCGGATAGCAATGAGGACCATCAAAGGATACCGCACGATATGAATCAGTTGGAGACTTGGGCGGAGAGATGACAGATGGAGTTTAATCCAGACAAATGTAAGGTAATGCATTTTGAAAGGTCTAATACAGATAGGAAATACATAGTAAATGGTAGAACCCTTAAGAGTATTCATAGGCAAAGGGATCTAGGTACACAGGTCACTGAAAGTGGCAATGCAGGTGGAGAAGGTAGCGAAGAAGGCATATGATATACTTGCCTTCATCGGCTGGGGTATCAAGTTTAAAAATTGGCAAGTAATGTTGCAGCTTTATAGAACCTCAGTTAGACCGTACTTGGAATATAGTATTCAATTCTGGTCGCCACACTATCAGAAGGATGTGTAGATTTGGAGATGTCTGTAAATCTACAGAAAAGATTTACCAGGATGTTGCCTGGTATGGAGGACATTTGCTATGAGGAGAGGTTGGAAAAACTTGGTTTATTCTCACTGGAGCAAAGGAGCTTGAGGGGAAACCTGATCGAAGTTGACAAGATTATGAGAGGAATGGACAGAGTGGATAGTCAGAAGCTTTTTCCCAGGGTGGAAAAGTCAATTACTAGGGAGCACAGGTTTAAGGTGTGATGGACAAGGTTTAAAGGAGATGTACAAGGCAGATTTTTTACACAGGGAGTAGTGGGTGCCTGGAACTCGTTGCCTGGGAAATTAGCGGAAGCAGATACAGTAGTGACTTTTAAGGGGCATCTTGACAAATAAATGAATAGGATGGGAATAGAGGGATATGGTCCCCGGAAGAGTAGGGGGTTTTAGTTCAGTCGGGCAACGTGGTCGTTGCAGGCTTGGAGGGCCAGAGGACCTGTTCCTGTGCTGTAATTTTCTTTGTTCTCACCACCGCAGGGATTGGTAAAAGAGAATCTGCACTTTTTGGGAATCTAGACAAACATATGAGAAAGAAGGGAAGAGAGCATTTCATCGATAGGTTTAGATGACAAAAGATAGGAGGAGGCTTGAGTGGTGAATAAAGACTGGCATGGATTGGTTGGGTTAAATGGACTGTGCCTATGCCATCTATTCTATGTATTTATGTAATAATCTATCACATTAACTGGCTTCTGCTAAGGCCCTTCTTAAATACTTTTCATCTAAAAATCCATCATAAAAATAAATGATTGACTATAAACTCTAATTTTCCTGAGTACCATGTACCCAGATAATGGATATAAGACCTTTTCCAATGTACCAGGCTGCAACAATTCATTATTCAAAGGATTCTTGAAAGGTAACAAGAATTATTCCTAATTTCTATTGTCTATTAATTAAACTTCTAATGTTACTGAATTAATTGTGGGTGGCACGGGGGCACAGTGGTTAGCACAGGACCTGGATTTAATTCCGGCCTTGGGTGACTGTGTGGAGTTTGCATATTTTCCACATGCCTTTGTGAGTTTCCTCCACGTGCTCCAGTTTCCTCCTACAATCTAAAGATGTGCAGGATAGGTTGATTGACCATACTAAATTGACCCTTAGTATCAGGGGTTTAGCAAGGTGCAATTAGAGGAACAGCCCCTGAGTTGGATAGTAGTTGGTGCAGGTTTGATGGACCAAATGACCTCCTTCTGCATTGTAGAGATTCTATGATTCAAAAAATGCAATTCCTGAGTAATTACGACTGTTTTGTGAGAGAGAAAACTGTTCACAGGTTGTGGGTACAGGTTTTTTTTTAAATTTGCAATCTTGTACCTGACGCCTGGCGGATTAATGGTTCCATAGGTACTGGCTGAGAAGAGTCACTCTGCACGCATGAATCTAGACAGGAGTAAGTTGATGTGCTATTCCGCCATGTTTGGCATCACAGGAAAGTTTGGGTTTGACTTTAGCTAATGTCACATTTATTTTCCAGGAATGGCTCACAGCATGGTGGTCAGCAGAGGTAGCCTGGCTGTTTTCCTCTTACTCTGAAACTCTAAGGCAAGTTATATTCCAGTCAGTAGCCCACCTGAGGTCACAATCAGGCCGAGGAAATTTCCCGCTGTGAATACAAACTGGTTTAGTAATTAATTACACGAGCTGTCAGCTTATTTATTAGATTTGTAATTTAGGATATGTAAAAATAATGCAAAATTACCTCCTGAATTAAATTGTTTTCATGCAATTAAACGTATTTAAAATTATCTACTAAACCTCCAACGATACCATCCTAAAAAGCAGTTTTATGTACGGTGAAACTTTTGCATTTTTTTTAACTGAATGGTTGCCTGCAGGGTTTGGAATTAAATAATTTTATCCAAGGTTTTCTTTCTCGCAGCTGAAGCTCATTTTTTTTTCCTGCAAGATAAAGAATTCTGTTTTTGTAAGCACAATGTGACATTATAGGGAGAAAGAAAATGAACAGAAGCTTGTCTTTGTTCTACAATGAAATCCAGTCACAGAGAAGCCATTGAACTTCCTGTGGACTGGAACCGAACACGCAGGACCTGGTATATAGCGAGTGCTCTGTTGCTCCTGCCTTTGGTGAAACTGTAAGAACGGCATCTTTGTGCTGAAGTGAAAATGATGCTGCTCGGCTCTGTCATGAGGTGACTTACAGCACCCCCACTGTTTGGAGAGATAATTTCACTTGTAACGCTAATAACTTTAGTGGGGCGGCTGGCTGAGCCAGTAAGGACACTTCACTGCACATCTTGGCTCAGTTAGAAATCGGAAGCAGATGGTTCTTTCGGCTGGCTTCCCACTCAGGCCTGTTACTGCAAGCCTATGGTTGTTTGCTGGTTGCTGCTGGCAGTTTGTGACTTGAACATGGTAGGACAGCAGTGAAAAATCAAATCTCTGAGCAGACCAGCACACTATGATGAAATTTGACAGATCTGACATTCTATACCTGATGCATAGTTAGATTATATTAACCTTTGCTTTCTTTCAGCTCTTTTTCCCCCCACAAGTTGTTAAAATCATTCATTTTCACCTGCGACATTAGATGAATTTTTTAAGGAGACAGTGAAGTAGTCAAATTCACTTACAGAACAGTTTCTGCAAGCCCAAGATGTTTCTGTTTTTCATGCAAGCAAGCTACTGTTTAATTAAGAGCAGTAGCTTCTGCTTTTAGACAAATTGCTGCTGTTTTTCCTTTTACATTAAACTACAAAATAAAAATGTAAAGGTTTTCATTTTTCACATCCAGAAGGGAAGTTACATTCTCAATCAAATATGAAATATCTTTTGGGAGGAAAAGAGCAGTGTGTCATTTTTTGTCATGATAACATTGGACAGAAATTTTGCAATTTTTAAAATGTGAAATTCAAGCTAGAGCAACTTCGGATATAAATAAATTCTTAAAATATTTATTTGTAGTCTATTTGCTTTAGTCATTGAAGTCTATTGCACCTACTACGCTGGTTAACTATTGATATCACAGTTATTGCATTAATGATATATTTGCTCCTTTTTAAAAATACTCACACTATGGCGGGCTCGGAGAGTTGTACACGGAACTACACTTTGTAAATAAGGAAACATTCACTTTTCCTAATTTCTCCCAAACAGTGAGGCAATGGCATAGTTTCAGATTAATCTGTCTCTTAAGAAATAGGGGGTTAAATTAGATCCTACCTTGAAAGGTTTAATTAAAGCAGTTTTAAGCAATAATCAAACAAAAAGTACAGAAGGATAAAATGTGTGCATTCCCAATTCGTGCCAAAATGTTGAATTGAAGCTGTCATGTTCGGTAAATACTGAACTTTCTAATTTCCTTAATCTACATTTTAATTCAAATATTTAATTCCTGTATCCATGAGCAAGATGCTCTCTGATTCCTAGTGTGTTGTTTGAAAGAAATAAAGGACTTATCTGCAATTACAACCATAAGGAATTGATTAGACTTGGATAACTTAAAATGGATGTGCATGATTGATTCTCCTGTTTCAAAGACACCAAGATGATATTGATTTTGATGCAACATGTTTTGCTAGTAAAGAAAGGAAAAAAATACCGGGGCACACTTTTTGTTTTGTTTGTATTTAGTTTAGCTCCAAGACAATATCTGTTTTCAATTCCAAAGCGTCCATGCTGTCTTAAAATTATTCCTTTTTTTAGTTCTGTCAGTCTTCAAATTTCTCTAAGGGCAAAGAATTTGTAATTAGGGTAAAAAGGGGTTTGATTTTAATAAAACTCGAAGTAACATAAGCCGGTAAGTGTTCTGGGTGACTAAACACAAGGATGCTGCTTGTCAAATGCCAATTTTGCTTGTGATTGTTGATCAGAATTAAAATACTTAAAAGTGCATAAAGGTTATATGATAATATTGCATTGTGCGCTTAAGAGTTTCAATGTAATTTGTGCAAAAAAATGTGGTCCTTACACTTTAGTGTTTCCTCACAATTCTTATTAATTCTACTATTTAAAACACAGATAATCTTCATTCTCTGGTGAAAGTGCTTTTCCTATTTTAAAGACAGCTTGACATTTATATTTTGCTTAATATTAGGTGCTAAAAAGCTGAAACAGGAATAGGAGCTGCAGAAAAAACAGCACATTTTTCTTCATGTTTGAGAAAATTAGCTTTTTACGCATGCAATGTAGAAACAGATACTGCATCAGCCTCGAAGTCTGTAAAAACAAAACATTGCATGATACTCTAAGCAGTTCCATCTGTCATGCAGAAATTTTCGGCTAATAGCCTATGGCATTCTCAGTCCATAGTCCACTACCTGTGTTTCTCGTATTAAATCCCCATGTTCACCAAAAGCTTGCAGACTTGAATCATCTCAGTGTTGAAACCCTTATTTTGCCGCTTCACTTTGATGTTGAGCACTGAGCTCTTTTTTTTAAAGCGAAGACAGTGCTGAACAGATGACTCCTCAGTTCCTGTTCACCTTGCCACTGGGTCTGTGAGATTGGTTCATTGTCAAGGAGACTTTACCCATGATTCCATATGGTATGGATTGGGCTACAATGTTGCCCAACATGCCATTGCAAATGTTTTCTCAATTAGGTGTCTTATCTCCCGTGAGCTGCATCAGATGAAGGTTGCTGACAGCATAATGGCCGGGAAACCCTCCGACAGCTCCATCAAATGGCAGCTGTGCTATGACATCTCAGCCAGGACATGGTGGATGGTGAGTTGGCAGCAAAAGCTGTTTTTTTTTAACTTTCCCTCCCTCTTTGACTGAATGTCCCAGACCTTGCATTCATCAAATTAACATTTGATTTTCACACTATTCAGAGCTGTAATCTCACACTTTCAGTTTCTCCTCTGTGCTTTTTGAACAATGACCACTACACAGTAACCCGCTTATCCTGGAATCGTGCAAGAAAGTACAAGTGATTGACAGGACAAAGTGTTAATTTTGCTTTTTTTATATAAAAAGCATGAAATTAGAGCTGTGCTATTTAGAAGTATCTGTTGATCAGGTAGACTCCTGCATGCAAGACTGAGTGTGTTTCAGAATTCTTGTAATTAATTATTTCAGTGACTGTGGGACTTATGGTGTTTTTACTGGGTTAAAATAACTGCATGAAAATCTATATATTTTTTTCAACATTCAGAGTTGTCGTCAACTTGAGATTTAATCAACTTTAACATGTTATAGCTGTTTCTAGCAGTTACTGTCTGTATGCTGGAGTACTTCTGTATACCACTGATGTGAATATTCAGTAATTTCTGTTTGTTTTCATTATAGTGGGGTGCTGTGTTATTGTCAGTTAAGTCATGTGTTTTTTGCGTTCCTTTACATTATGTAGTTTGTTAGAAACTTTGCGTCCGATTAAGTCGTTGAATGGTTCCGGTGCGCAGTGCGGAGAGGTTAACACACAATTCACAGTCAGTCGAGCCACACAACCTTTGACTTGCTGAATCAAAAAGGATACACGGAATGCAGGAGGATGCACAATAGTCCATTGTGGTACTAGATACAAATGAGTTCTGTTGCGAGAGACGGAGATGCGAATCACAATTGTGTGCTTCAGCGTGTATGTTAGCTTGCGATTCATTAAAAGTGATTATTTGTTTTAGTCATTATTATTCTCGAGGCAAGCACAAATTCTGCCAATGTGAGTTGGGGGGGGGGATGTTGCGCGAAAGAGAAAAGGGGGAAAAAAAGTTTGTTGGGACAATGAATGCATTATACTTTTTCAACTGGACCGTAAACTTACTTGTTCTGCATCAATATCAGGATAAAGCCTGGCAAGTGGATTTGTACAGGACATCTTGCTCTGCTTTCTCTGCTGGCAAACTGAACGTTTGTGACTTTCTTTTACAAACCTTTGAAGCAGTTTGGAAATGTGGTGTCTCATGGGGGGAATTAATGTGAAGAGTTTTAAGTCAAGGTATTCATGACCTCTGTCTCAGATCTTGCGTCATATTTATTTGCGTTCCTCTCAAATCTCTGTTTTTAAGATTGCTTCTACATGCTTGTTCCTGTCAGGTTAGGCAGAAGCAGCAGGACTGCCAGAATCTTCCTGGTACATTCAAGCCGAGTAGTAATAATGCAAGTGCTATTGTGCCATTGTTAGTTAAATTACAATGTGATAACTATAATTATAGCAGAATTTATTTTCAGGAGAAGGGTTGCCCCCTCTCTCCGACTGCTGCTGTGACAGGAGAATTTTATTTTTAATGAATTGTAAACATTTCAATATAGTAAAGGAGGCGTTTTTTCCCTCTGCGTGTGCTTACCACTTTTTGTCATCAAATTTCAATGGTGCTTTGTACTAAAACTTTACAGAAGAGCGATCCATGTGAAGTTAATACACCGCTGTTTAGAGGAAGATGTGCATGCAGTACTACTTTCTGATCCACTTTTAATGGCCTGCCTCTAATTTTGCCATTAAATGCAATGGAGTATAAAACTGACAATTACATTGATTTCTATAGGATGACTACAGCTTTGGAGTGAATTAATGTTATGCAGTGCCTGTATTTATGACTACATGATTTGAGTTTAATGTGCTTCATATGTTCAGTGCTGGGAATGAGTACTGTAATGAATTTTGTTTTTCTAAGAACTCAATAAGGTGTGGTATGCAGACTGTTTTCTGTCTCTAGACTTTAAATTGCACAGAAAAGATTCTAAACATGCTGTAAAAACAAACCCTGTGCATGGAACTTTTTTTAATATTGATTTTTTTTGTTGCCAAAGGCAATACAGGACTAAATTTAATAAGCAGTGCTCGCTGTTCAAATGACCCGTACTCTAAGCAAGTATCTACACACAGCTGTGTTTTTCTTACAAACTTTTTTTAGTGTCTAATCTTGTGTCAGAAATGTGCTTTTTGCATTATTGACAATCAAGAAACCTAAAATTTTGAAATGTTTTAGTTACCCTCATTGTCTGTGAGAAAGACTGTGGCTTTCAGAAACTTACAATATTTATTAAATCTTGTAATTTTTTTTCCAAATAAGTTCCTGAATGTGCTTTTTTTTGCTTTTATTATAATTGGTTGGTCCATTTTATCTTACTTGCTTTCATTGTCTTCTTTTATGCATTTTTATTGATAATAATATTAAAAATCACAGTAACTAAGTACATTTCACCCCACTAGAATAGATATGGTATTTGCTACTGGACAGTTTCTCTTAAGTTAATTACATTATAATTCCAAACTTACATTTGCTAATGTTCCTCCTTTTAATTCAACTCCGGTGCTTAGGAATCCCTGGTTGGTTGGTTCTGAAAGTATGAAATTGACCTAAGATTGACACACAGATCATTGACAGGAAAAAGGAGAAACTACATCTTCAATTACATAAAGACAGGAAGAATCATTCACTTTTTTTTCCAAAATGGAAAACTAATTGATTTTCTTAAACAAAACTTGCACAGATATATAAACTGCTAAATAATTCATACAGCACCTGAAAACATATTGTGTTTATTAGTTCTGAAACAAAAACTGTGCAAGGAACTCAATGACAATGTAGATTAATGAAAACTCAAACTGTAGCTGTATTATGGTAAATAAAGTTTTTCCTTTCCATATGCAATTCACTAGTCACTGAGGAGGTGGCTATATTTGCCCATTACAAAGAAAGACTTACTCTAATATAAAATTCCATAAGCTACGACATACCTGCTACTGGGAAGTCTGCTCTACTCAGAATTGTTCTGAATAATCATTTGGAATAACACATATTGGTTACAAAACAGTCTAGGTAAGTGTGATTCTTATTAAGTAATAATAGCTGTTGGTGTTTCCACACATAAAGGCAACGATCAAATAGATACATATATAGCACAAATTAGCACCAATAAGTGAAAGAAAATGATCATTTAATGGTTACCAGTGTTGCCATATTACAGATCAAAACACAACTGCAATTCAATCTGAACCATTATGTACTGCCTTACTAACGGTGATATTTTCTGCCTGGATATGGAGAATTTAGGGGTTTTTTTAAAGCAGATGGAGCAGGCATTGTCATCTTTGTTGATCCAACTTGTGCTTATTTTCCTCCTTCACGCAAGGTATGCTCGGCGCGATTTGATTTGAAAACAATCCAAGCTTTTCAACTTAACATTCAGCAGCTTGTCTGTTTGCACCGCCGTCCTCATCTCTCCTACACATACTCGGGGTGATCTCACCTTAAGATGATTCTGTGTAAATTACCTCTAAGTGCACCAAAGCACTGACAAAGATATTCCTAATGAAATTATTTTTGTTTATCCATCAATTCTGTGACTTCAGAGCAGATTTCATAATCATTATCACGGTGACATTTATTGTTTGCGTGTATTTATTTGAAGTATATTCGACCGTCTGATGGATAAGACATTGCAAAGTCCGTGGTAGCTTCATCGATATGTGCAAATTGCACTTGTTTCACGTTTGTTGTCATTTGTTTTTGCTCTGAATGTTTCTGTTCGCGAATTTAAATTGTTGAGCCAGGGGACACTTAATTCGATCGTTATCCGTCCTTATAAGCATCATTTCTTTGAAAACAAACCCCGTGCCTGTCTTTAGCCATTCCATGTTTGGAACTTGCCCATTCATTTTTGAATAAGACTCGCACATTACATTAAATAAAGTATTTGTCTCGGTATGAGCTGCTGGAAACTTTCAGCAAGGTATATAACCTGTGGACAAGTTGAGGGAGCGGTTCTGTAAATGTCATTAAAATGCGGTTTTCTCTCATCTCCGGAATTCATTTTTCCTCGAAACATTTCCATGCAATATCAGGTGAAAAGTTTGTTTAGCAGTGACGCTGTTACCCCCACCACCCCGCCCATTCTGATTTTGGGGTCACCTTTCCAAATGATAGTCCAAAACTTTAAATCCTCTGTCTGGAACAAATGTCAGCTTAACAAATGCTACGCAAGTGAAACTTTTTAATGTATCAGTTTAGCCTTGCTGCCGTAACAGTTAAAAATTTCGAGTCTGTATTGACCATGGGGTGTTGGATTAACCGTAACGTGTACAAGTCCAAATAAAACCTGCATTCACAATAATAGGAGCTTAATGGTAAGAGCGTCTTTGTCTAACCCTGAGACCGCCAGATATGGCCAAGTCCGGTACTGGAGGATGGAGAGCACTGAATTAAGTTACCTTGCCCCGCCACTTTCTGAACAAAACAATCTTTCATTATTCAGGTGTTGCAACAAATAACCAAGTTAACTTCGACTTTAAAACGTGGCTAAAATATTAGTGAGCTCTGTGGCTTGTATTTATGAATATTTGGCTGAGTATCAATTTGGTGAGCAACTAACAGCAGCAACTAGCAGATTGAACAGGATGCTCCAGTTAAAGGGTTAATAACCTCACTGAGTGTGAGCCAGAGAAACCAACTCACCAGTACATAGACAGTTTCCCAACATCTAGGACATTGTTTCTTCCTATTGTCTGCTTTGCAATCCCAAAATTCTTATTTTATTTGTCAAGATCTGACTAGGGGGTAGTGGGGGGGGGGGGGGGGGTTGGAGTGCAGGGGATAGATGGTTACCAGGAGAAAGAGTGTCAGCTTAACAAATTGTTAGCATGATACCCAGCTGATTCTGTGCACTGTTGTAAACAACCAAGAGTAGCAATGGGGGCAAAGTCTGGTAAAAGTTGTAGGAAAATGATTCTGATGAGTGAAGAAAGAACATCTGATTGATCTTCAGTGTCACTTCATCTAATAACAATATTCATACCTTTGATATGTTTTATACTTGTTTTTATTTTTAAGTCATTTTCCATTGCAGTGAGCTCATTACATCATGTTGGAGATAACCGTTCTTTAAAAATATAAGTTCATTAAACCTTGCATGTCGGGCTGACTGTTTTTTGGTGTCTTCAACTCCAATCAGACATTGGTGCCTTTTCCTCCTGTAATGAAAAGAGCTCCTCTTCAAATTGTTGTGTTTAATCCTTTCTGTGATTTGCCTAATTCCACATTGTATCACATTGCTTCCCTTTGGGTTTCATTATTTTCAATGTTATCTATTTTCAAGTTTTGTTTCAAATTCCTAGTTTTCCTCAAGACTGCAGGATGGCTTTATTGTGACACTCTCCTGTCTGCTCTGATGTCTTCCTTCCGAACTCATGTTCAGTTCTCACTTTTCTTTGTCATCTGACATTTCCCACTCTTCCTGCCTCTTTTAGTCTGCATCTTGGTTTCATCCTTTGTCTTTTTGTTTATTCCATCATTTTCTCTTTGTTTCAGTATTTCCTCTGTCAGTCCTTGAGTGCATTTGCATTCTACCTGTAAGTAAAGTTTTGCGTGAACAAACAGACCTAGGCCCTGGTGGATCTTGCTCTGGACTCAGATCCAGTTCTAAATCTGTGCTTACACTGTTGCCAAGAAATTCCTTAAGGATTCTTACAATCAACCAATGCAACTTAGGAGCTTGATTAGCAAATGCTCCATTTAAGCATTTATCTAGGTTTTCAGAGGTTCTGCTGAAGTTAAGGTGGCAAACCAGGCACCACAGCTCAGTATCAGTGCAAAGCAGTGTAAATACACTTTTAGTTTCTTTCTGTTAGTCTGCTGGCTCTAACATTAATTACACTGCTTTTGTCTTCCTCTGTCTCTGATTTTCTTATTATTTTACCACTACTCTATTATAGTATTAAATACTCCTCTTCCTTCTTGATTTATTTTTATCTCCTTGTACCTTACACTCCATGGTTTGTTAGGTGTCCTCCTCAATGTCTGAGTGTAGTGCTACAATAATGCTGTGGCTGTCTTATCCACTTAAGAAATACAAGTTGTCATGACATCGCCAGCTGCTATGCCAGGCAAGAGCTTACTCCAGATTTGAGGTTAATCAACTGCAAATTCCATTAGCTTCATACAGAGCAAAAACTACCAAGCAGACGGATCCACATGTGAGCCAGCAGTCAGGTGCAATGGAACAGAGCTGTCCGTCAGGTGTGTGCCGCCTTCATTGGAGCACACACCAGGCAGCATGATTTGGAAGATAAGCAGAACTGCATTGTGCTTAGGTATGATAAATGTATGCACACATATGCATAAATATTTGTGCAGGTATCTGTCACGTGTGACTGTGTGTGTATGTGTTCAGTTCGATCTACTAAATTATATAGGAGTCACTTTAGCTTTATTCCTGGAAATTTACTTTGGGAAAGAGAGAGAGATCCTGTATGTTGGCAATAGTATTGGAATTACCATCTTCCTCCTACACGAAATACTACAGTTGATTATTTTACAGCACTAAATGATTTTAAGTACCAGGATTAAATTCCACAGAGTTTGCACCTGTGATGTAGAAGCTGTCAAAATATTTACCTGAAAAAGATAGCAAAAACTCAGATTGAATGTACAAGCGTATCTACCCACCAAACTTACAACTCGGTCACCACATCTGAAATTTAATCTTTATATTCTAACCTGCCAAATTTTCTTCCATTGCAGGTCATATATATGAAAAACAATGCTAAAGGAATAGAAAGAAACTGAAGATTATAGCAGATCTTAAGTTAATAGTAACAACCTCAAAACTGTCTCTTAAATGGTTTTCCATCAAGGAAAACACCAATTAGATGCCCACTTTTGCCTTTCTAACCCAGCTTGTGCCCTTCATTTTGGGTTATTTTGACTAGGTTTCTCTTTTTGTATTGACACAAGTATAGCATCTTTTACATATTACTTTTCCATATTTCCTGAAACCTAAAATATTACTGATACTTAATTTTTCTTTTTACAATTGAAGCATTGTAGCAAATTAATCATTGCCAGCCCTTCATCATTTACTGATTACAAAAAATCGTAAACAGCACTAAACATGCAGCACTTTAACAAACAGCTGAAATTTAGAAATTCTTCCATTAGATTGTAATGAAAGTAACAGAAGCCCTTCACTATCATTTAGTTACAAAAGCTACAGTTCTCTTCTCAGACTGAACTATTAAGCAACTCATTTGTAAGCAGCTTATTATTAAATAATGTTAATAAATTGCACTTAATTGTATGGCAAACCTCACACAACTTTTCAACTGAAAATATTTTTACATTCACATCCTTCAAAGATTATTATCAACTTGTCTTTTTGTGTAGTTAGTTTAGAAATTAAACTCATTTAAATCAAATGACTCAATTTATATATATATATATAATATACAAACATATATATATATATATATATATATATGTATATTTGAGTTTAACTCAGGGACATTTATCATAAACAGTAACTCCAGCAGGAGTTACAACCCACTCATTTTGTTCCTGACTACAAAATTGGTAAAGCTGAATTGAATAGAAGTTGACTATTTTTATGTTGTTCATATCACAGCATTTTATGTTGTAGTCTCACTAAATGAAGTAAGGTATAAATTATATGAATATGAATTTTTATGATTAAAACAAAACTTACTTCAAACGGTCTTTTGATTTTTGAAATATATTTATTTTGCTTACAAATATACTAGCTTACCGGAACATTGTGTCACTTAACTTTCCATCTATTCAGTGCCGCACATTACAGACATACCTTCCATAGGATATAGTTTTTTTGGGGAATATTAAATGTTTGAGTTTGACAAACAATGTTTTCAGATTTTAACGACGAGCTTGAGGATAGTGCAGCAGCTCTGAGAAACCTATAAGGACTGCATTAGTTAAATCCAAGGCAGTTTACAATGTTTACAGGTAGGGATGGATTTCCAGGCCTCTGACCTGGAAGGAATGGGCTGGTAGTATTCATATTCGGTGGGAAAAATCATGCTGTAGTACTTGTCACTGACATCAAGGCACTGTTCCTCGGGCCTAGAGCAAGGCCTATTTGAACATAAATTGGGATCCTATAACATACATTTGGTCCTATTGCCACTTTTGACCTGAACTGGGTGGAGGGTACCATATACTCACTCCAACTGCTACCCATTGGTGGCCCTGTTGAAAAGGATCTCAAAGGTGTGTACTGCTTAGATTGTCTGGGGCAGATGCGGGCTGTGGAACGCCATCTTGTAAATTCTTAATTATTTATGTGCAAATAAAGATCCCTGGGATTATTTGATAACCGGCAATTTCTCATCAGGTTAAAATGTAGATTAATTGATGACTAGCAATCTCTCACAAAGCTGTAATTCCTTCAAGTGCAATAATGAGGTTTAGATGGATTACGAACCACAGGGAAACACCCAAATTATATGTATCTTGAAACTCACTGTCAGATATTTGTTATAATATCTTTAAAAATATCTCCCTTCATCATTATGTAACTGGAGAGGCTGTGAATGGAAGGTAATAAAACAACAATAAAAAAGAATCAAAAACTCCATGACTTTAGAGTCACATAAGAACATAAGAAATAGGAGCAGGAGTAGGCCATCTAGCCCTTCGAGCCTGCCCCACCATTCAATAAGATCATGGCTGATCTGAAGTGGCTCAGTTCCACTTTCCCACCTTTTCCCCATAACCCTTAATTCCCTTGTCTGTCAAAAACCTATCTGCCAGTGTCTTAAATATATTTAGCGAGGTAGCCTCCACCACTTCAACGGACAGAGAATTCCAGAGATTCACCACCCTTTGAGTGAAGAAGTTCCTCCTCAACTTTGTTCTAAACTGTCCCCCCCCTTATCTTGAGGCTGTGCCCCCTAGGCCTGCTGTCCTTTCTGAGCGGGAAGAATCTCTCTTCCTCTACCCTATCCATCCCTTTCATTATCTTATACGTCTCTATAAGACCCCCCCTCATCCTTCTAAACTCCAACGAGTACAGACCCAGTCTATTTAGTCTCTCTTCATAGTCAAACCCCCTCGTCTCTGGTATCAGCCTAGTGAACCTCCTCTGCACTCCTTCCAAGGCCAAAATATCCTTGCGCAAGTGCGGCGACCAAAACTGCACACAGTACTCCAGTTGCAGCCTCACCAGTGCCCTGTACAGTTGCAGCAAAACCTCCCTGCTTTTATATTCTATCCCCCTCGCTATAAAGGCCAGCATCCCATTCGCCTTCTTGATCACCTGCTGCACCTGCAGACTGGGTTTTTGCCCCCAGGTCCCTCTGCACCGTAGCATGCTGCAGCTTTTCACCCTTGAAATAGTAATCCCTCCTACTATTATTCCTGCCAAAGTGGATAACCTCACACTTGCCAGGTCCTCACCCACTCGCTCAGCCTATCCAGATCCCTCTGCAGACTTTCCACACCCTCCGCACAATTTGCTTTTCCACTCATCTTCGTGTCATCAGCAAATTTCGTCACCCTACACTCAGCCCCCTCCTCCAGATCATCAATATAAATGGTAAATAAAAACAAATGTTTTTGTTTGGTAACGGATTCACTGAAAGTGAACTATTCAGGATATGTTATATTAATATATGTATAAAAATAGGAATTTTCAAATTGGTTGCTGGAAGTTATTTAACAGTCTCACTAAATCCACCGTCATGGCTTCAAAACTATACTGGTTGTCATTTTGGTGTCAACATTTTTCCACTATAAATTCATTTTGACCACACATAATGGGAAACACATACATTAATTTGTCCCGTGTGAACTGCAGATGACGACCATAAACTCATCAAGCAGCTTCTACATGATTTATCTAGTTATTCAGTTACCCTCCCAAGAAATTAAATATTAAATACTTCATCTAGTCTCGCTTTTTAGTGTAACTGTAGTTCCTCTAAGTAGTTTTGCTGTTGTAGACTGCGAAAGTATGATCAGGCCTTTGATGGTTAAATTGTAGACAGTTTGCATTAGTAGGATGAATGATGCAATTGTTTGTAGGTTGTGAATGTGGGCCCCATGCTGTGATGAGGATGGGTCAGAGGTTGGAGAACATGAAGGAAACTTTTTCTTGGCACAGTTGCCCTGGTATAGCATAGCTTGGCAGCCAATTTTCTTTTGCTTTAACTACTAGCTGAAGCATCTGGTACTGTGGAACTGTCTGGTACAGACCACAAATGTCACTCAGCGGCCAGTGTCTCTGCGTGGGGCCCTTTGTTGTGTGACAAAGAAAGATGGGTTACACATAATGCCATCTCTAATCATGAGAAGGACTCTTGAGTTGCACGGGTACAATGTTATTGCTAAATTATGCAGTAGTCATCGAATCTGGATGCTCTGTTCACTTGGCCAAAGAATGCCAGTGTTTGCTGGATATACTGGCTAATGGGAGCTGTGTAGTACACTTAACCACTTGATTACTAAACTGTACTTGCTCCTTCCTTAAGTTTGTTAACCTCATATTCCTGATAAATCATGTCACGTGCACAGTCAATGTAGAGTAAAAGTATTCCACTTAGTCATAACAATGTTCCTGAGGCTTAACCTCAAATATCACCCTTACTGTACAAGTGTAGTAACTACCCCCACACCAGTTATCTGCTTTATCTTTCTGAATTTTCCAATTTAGTACAGAGTAGCCCAAATCAGGAGCAGTTTTGTCCCTGTGACAATTTCCATGACTACTTCCACCAGCAAGATAGTTTCATTCCATTTGTCTGCAGACAGGAAAGGAATGAAATTTGGACAAAGTGGATTCAATTTTGGAGCAGTAGTAGAATTAAGTCTGTTTTTCATGGATGTTTCGTTCATTAAAACTGCATGCAGTAGAAAAAGCTCAAAGATCAATTCTGAAATTCATTTGGTGAGGCCAGGGTGTTCTCCCTCGGATTATAGGAGCTGTTCAAGTTCCCATCCCTCACCATCATACCCTCTGATTCACTATTCCTGACTAATGTTGTCAACCCGCCAAGATTGACCTGGAGTTTACATGAATTGAAGAATATTCTCCAGTGTATTGCTGGGGAAACCCCAGAGAAAAATCTCAGCGCAACTTAAAAAAAAAACATGTCCTTTCGACACTTTTGTTTATTAGCTGGAGTCGAAAAATGTAAGACTGCGTCAGTGGCTGTCAATTTGGTAACAAAGAGTCCGTTTGCTATTGAAATGCCCTAACAGTGTTAAGGTTGTGGGTTTTACACAGAAAGAGAAAGACATGGAGCGGAATTTTCAGGAGTTGCTCACCCCAAGGCCAGAAAATCCCACCTGGGGTCAACAGGCCTTCTATTTCCGTGCCCCACCACCCCCCCAACCATGCCCTATGACTCCCGTGGCAGACAGGATGGGAAAATTCCACTTGTGATTTGTACACATAGATTTGAACTAACAGCAACAGATTTAATCTCAGACCTCTTGCACATTCAGAGTACAAACTGATGCTAAAGGCAGGAGCCTCTGAAACACCCCAATGACATCATCATCCCATCATGAGGACTGCCGTCAAAGCCATCATGCAACTTCTTAAATATATAATAGTTTTCCAATTGATATAGGAATGTGGTTCTCTTTGAGAATGGACAAGGCTATGTGTTGAAACCTCCAGGATTATATCCAGCTAGAGTTGGCAACCCTAGATGGAAGCTGTTTTAGTTATATACAGTTTGTAGAGTTTTGCTATGATAACAACAATTCATATCGAAACTGCTTGAAGCAAAGTAAGGACAAGTGTTTCTTAACACTTTGCCAAGTTTATAGTACTCCTACACGGTTGAAAGTCATAAGAAGAAGGGAGTTAGAAAGAAATCAGAAACAACAATAAATAAAGTAAAAATAGAAGCAAGGAAAAAAACTTAAAAATAAATCTAACAATTATAAAGTGGCAAAAATCATGGGTTGAAATTGGAACAGCAATTGATGTATTATTCAATGCACATCTGTTCATTTAATTTCTTCATGCTGCAGTGATATGTGGTTACTGGATTTTCCATATAAGCCACAAAGTTGGACAGCAGAACGAATAGAAGCAATTTTATTTTTCAGAAGCATGTTTATAAGTTAAAGTTGAAATTTCTTACTAATGCTAATAATTGGGACATGAAGCATCAGAACGTATTTGAACTTTTAAATTTAAAATTTAAAATTCCAGTGCTTATTGATGGCAAAATGTACATTTGTAGAGCAAGTGCTTATCAGGGTCTCGTATGACAGAATTGGCAAAATGGGACATGTCAAACCATTTCCAGTGATGCTTATTAAAGCTTTGGATGTCAAATATTGTACAACCTTTCTGTAAAGATAAGCTTTTGTTATATATTTGATATTAAAATCATTCAAACTAATGTAAAAATACTGTTTGCTGTAAACATACTTGGAGAGAATTAGGACACTTGCGTTTTTGATTACAAGCAAACTCTGAACATTCACATTTGACTCCACTTACAAATGTGTGCCTGGAAATGCATGAAATGAGGTTATGTTTTATACAAAAGCTGTATAATATTTGGCATTTAAAGCTTTACAAATATCACTGGAAATGATTTGATACATCCTATTGCGCTGTTTCTTTCATATGAAATCCTGATAAATACTTAGTGGCTAAATGGGGATTCTACTGAATTTCATTTAGCTATTTTGTGTAATAATTGTCCTGTCTGTTGTTGGAATAATAAACTTTTGACATTTATACTGCTAAATATCTTGTTAACAGGTTGTGAAATGTTGAAGGATTATTATTGTAGATGTACTACAATGGTTTTCCCATTGTGGTTCCTGCCACCTCTTAAAAATTGCCTGTGCCTTCCATGTTGTTAGCAAGTCTAAAATAACAATGAGAGCTGTTTTGTAATGCAACATACTTAAACTGATTCAGTCCATAATACTGTAGCAGAATCTTTCAAAATAAAAGCTTGTATCACTTATATAAGTCCAAAGATGTGCAGATTAGGTGGATTGGCCATGCTAAATTGCCCCTTAGTGTAACGGGGACTAGCTAGGGGAAATGCTTAGGGTTGTGGGTATGGGGCCTAGGTGGGATTGTGGTCAGTGCAGACCTGATGAGCTGAATGTCCTTCTTCTGCACTGTACGATTCTACAATCCTATTGATAACATGCTCGGAAACATTAGAAGCCTGTTAATATCTAAAAAAAAAATTAATTGTGAATGCCGTAAGAAGTGGTGGCACCTGTGGGCATCAGCTCAACAGTCGGAATGAGAAGACACAAAATAATCCCGAGGGAGTTGTTATCTCAATCCTGAGGATGTCATGTAACAAAGCTTTTGGTGGGAGCCATGGCTGTCATTCCAGAAGCAATAATCACCATTAGAATCTGCTCCTGACATTTTTTAGCCACCTTGACCATGGTGTTCTGTATGTTTTGCCTTAACCCCTTGACCCTACAGATGAGGGTTGTGGACTCCTCAAACTTACACTAATTTCCCATCATGAACACTATTTATTATGCACCAAGGATGTGCAGGACACAGTCATTGTCTTGATGATAGTGCTAGGATCTAGATAGGCTGGGCGAATGGGCCAGGAGCTGGAAAATGGAATTTAATGTTGGCAAATGTGAGGTTGTCCACTTTGGTAGGAATAATGGTAGGAAGGACTATTACTTACATGGCGAAAAACTGCAGCACGCGACGGTGCAGAGGGACCTTGGGGTCCTTGTGCATGAGTCGCAAAAACCCAGCCTGCAGGTGCAGCAGGTGGTCAGGAAGGCGAATGGGATGCTGGCCTTCATAGCGAGGGGGATTGAATATAAAAGTAGGGAGGTCTTGCTGCAGCTGTATAGGGCGCTGGTGAGGCCGCAGCTGGAGTACTGTGTGCAGTTTTGGTCGCCGCATGTACGCGAGGATATTTTGGCCTTGGAGGGAGTGCAGAGGAGGTTTAATAGACTGATACCGGAGTTGAGGGGGTTGAACTATGAGGAGAGGCTGAATAAACTGGGCTTGTACTCGTTAGAGTTTAGAAGAATGAGGGGAGATCTCATTGAGACGTATAAGATGTTGAATGGGATGGATAGGATAGAGGTGGAGAGACTCTTCCCGCTCAGAAAGGACAGTAGGACTAGGGGGCACAGCCTCAGGATAAAGGGAGGGTGGTTTAGAACGGAGTTGAGGAGGAACTTCTTCACTCAAAGGGTGGTGAATCTCTGGAATTCTCTGCCCGTTGAAGTGGTGGAGGCTGCCTCGCTCAATATTTTTAAGACGCGGGTTGATGGGTTTTTGATAAGCGAGGGGATTAAGGGTTATGGGGAGAGGGCGGGAAAGTGGAACTGAGCCACGACAGATCAGCCATGATCTTATTGAATGGCGGGGCAGGCTCGAAGGGCTAGATGGCCTACTCCTGCTCCTATTTCTTATGTTCTTATCTGGCTTAATAGTAGACTGCAGATGGAATGGTCCTAGTTAGAGGAGGTACCTGTAACCTGTAAATTAAAGTTTATTTATTTGTGTCACCAGTAGCTTTATATTAACAAATGCAATGAAGTTACTGTGAAAATCCCCTAGTTGCCACGTTCCGGCGCCTGTTCGGATACACTGAAATAGAATTTAGCACGGCCAATGCGCCTAACTTGCATATATTTCATACTGTGGGAGGAAGCCCACACAGACACGGGGAGAACATGCAAACTCCACACAGACAGTGACCCAAGCCAGAAATTGAACCTGGGCTCTTGGCACTTTGAGGCAGCAGTGCTAACCACTATGCCACCATGCTACCCGGGAAAAGGTGACAAAGGAGGATATTCGGAGCTTCCCCGGGAAAATTCTCCTGTCAACTTTACTGTACACAAAGCCTCGAGGTGGAGAGGAGTGAGATCCACATAGCGCTTGGTGACATCGACAGTGATGGATTTAGGGGGAGGGCTGGAATATCCACAACAATAAAAGTGGGATCCGGGGGGACTGGGATAACCAGACAGAGGTCCACATGCACATCATGTGTTCCATATTGAAGGGATCCATACACTTAAAAGCAGAGGGTTGAAACTTGTCTCCAAAATGACAATGCAGCACCGCCATCTTGAAAGCCCAAAGTTAGTGTGCAGTTTGAAATCAAAATTGGAAATGAGGCAGTGTGGGAGGAGTCCAGTGAGGAAGGACGAAGGGTCGTCTCTGGGATACCCTCAAACTGTTTATAGAGTCACAAAACTGCAATAGAGTCAGAGCTGAGAGAAAAGAGGAGGGGGAAATCTCCTTCCCGTTTTCAGCGGGTGGGATCAGCAGCGGGAGCAAGATATCCCACAGGAGCTCTAAAATGAAGTTTACGCTGACAGGATTTCCCATTCTGATTGTTCACGCTGCACCCCCTCCCCCCCCACTCCCCCCACCATCAATGTCATAACAGGAATCTCAACAATCAACATTAGGATCCCCACTGAGCTGTATCTAAATATCATTGTTGGGGCTTTATGCCTGACAGTACACACCATCCCACCCCTACCCCCTGTTACAATGGCCATTCATGTCAGCGTGCGGGCATGAGAGCCCCCCCCGCCCATAATGTGCAGCTGGTGAGAGAATCATGCTTAGGCAGCACCCTAGCGCTGCCCAGGCCCTATCCCTTCATTAGGAAGGAATAGCAATGTAGCTGAGGCATAAACTCCTAGATTGCAATGACTAACCCTCAATGAAGCCCAGTCCATCACTCAAACCAGCCTCGGAAAAGCAGCCAGCATAATTAAAGACCTGATGCACCACGGACATTCTCTCTATCACCTTCTTCCATCAGAAAAACATACAAAAGTCTGAAAACAAGTACCAACAGACTCAAGAACAGCTTCTTCCCTGCTGCCATCAGACTTTTGAATGGTCCTATCTCATTTTCAGCTGATCTTTCTCCTTACCCTATTAGTAACTGCAACATTCTGCACTCTGTCCTTTCCATCTTCCCGATGTACTCTACTAACGGTATGCTTTGTCTCTGTAGTGTGCAAGAAGCAATACTTTTCACTGTATCCCAATACATGTGACAACAATAATTCAATTTGAATTAATGGCAACAGGTCCTGATGTTCATTAACAGAAAAGGGTTCCCTCCTTGAATGTTCAAATGGTGTAGGATTATCAGAAGCACACCCTGCACATTTGTGCCAGGTTCCTCTGGGGGTTTCCATCAATCAAACTCTGAGTTGCTCTTAATTGCCTCAAATATTCGGAGGGCCTCAGCGAATAGAGGGCTTGCTGCTTGGATATAAGAGATAGCGGCTTAAATAGCTCATGACATTTTATTGACTTTGATCAGATCGCCCTCAGCCTCTGCCTTTCCAGGAAGAACAATCCCAGTTTATTCAATCTCTCTTCATAACTAATACCCTCCAAACTAGGCAACATCCTGGTAAACCTTTTCTGTACTCACTCCAAAGCCTCCATGTCCTTCTAGTAGTGTGGTGCCCAGAATTGGACAAAGTATTCCAAACATGGCCTAACCAATGTTTTATAACATAACCCGATTCAGGCCTGGTGAATCATGAAGGTTGAAAGTGAAAGTCTGAATGCTAAACTTGCACTCAATATTACTGATTATAAAGTATTTTCAATGCACTGACATGGCACTCAGGGACAAAAGGAATGTGGTTGTGTCCCGTTGCCTTCATCTTACTTCTCCTGGAATCTTGTGGCTATCAATGTGACATGATAGCCACAGACTGCCTCTGAGGGGAGATACAACATGGTGTACAGCTCAGCACAATTCATCGTCAAGCAAACCATTGGTATGTTGAAGATGCGCTTCTGATGGTTGGAATGTTCAGTGCAGCTCTGCCATACTCTCCAATGAGTATGCCCCACGTCAACGTGATGTGTTGCATCCTTCATAACCCTGTTACCTCAAAGACGGGGAATTCTGTGCCAGAAGGAGACAAGGAGGAGACTAAGAGTTCCTCAGATGATAAACAGAAAGGTCATGCGTCTGAAGAGAGAGATGAGGCTCAGTTTCCACATGAGGGTGCCATTGAAGAAGAACAACATGGAAGACCTGTCCATGTCACATTGATAGCCACAAGATTCCAGGAGGAGTAAGATGAAGGCAACGGGACACAACCACATTCCTTTTGTCCCTGAGTGCCATGTCAGTGCATTGAAAATACTTTACAATCAGTAACATTGAGTGCAAGTTTAGCATTCAGACTTTCACCTTCAACCTTCATGATTCACCAGGCCTGAATCGGGTTATGTTATAAAACATTGGTTTGGCCATATTTGGAATACTTTGTCCAATTCTGGGCACCACACTACTAGAAGGACATGGAGGCTTTGGAGAGAGTACAGAAAAGGTTTACCAGGATGTTGCCTAGTTTGGAGGGTATTAGTTATGAAGAGAGATTGAATAAACTGGGATTGTTCTTCCTGGAAAGGCAGACACTGAAGGCAATCTGATAGAAGTTAATAAAATTATGAGGGGCATAGATAAAGTGAACTGTTGGAAGCTTTTTCCCAGGGCAGAAATGACAATCACAAGGGGGCACAAGTTCAAGATAAGGGAGGAAAGGTTCAATAAAAGGTTCATTTTACAAACACTTTCAGTAACAGATTTGACCATCTCCCTGACGTAACACAAGGATCGATTAACTATCATGATTCAAAAGGAGTTGAGCGGGAGAAGGTTTTTATGGAGGGTGTGGGGGCCTGGAATGCACTGCCAAGTGAGGTGGTTGAGGCCCTCAACCACCCGAAATACCTTAGCCACATTTAAGACTTTTCTTGATAGGCATATAAACAAATAGGGAATAGAGCAATATAAGTGGTTGTTCTAGATAGGACAATGTTATTGGTGCAAATTTGGTGGGCTGAAGGGTCTGTTCCTGTGTTGTACTGCTCTTTGTTCTTTGAAAAGGTCAGTCATGAACCTGTATCTGTGCACTCTGGGAAGTGAAAGTTGCTACAACAGCACAAACACTGCATCGAAGGATGTGATACGACCCGTTGTCATCTTAATGAGAAACTTTTAATGATACTGTGATATGCACAAGTTTGGAGAGACCATCATCGATACTGGCCCTATGTTTTGGCACTACCAGTGAAGACAGCCATCTCATTTTTAGAAGCAATTCCAGCTCATCCTCCAAGGCTATTAAGCATGTCTAACACCATATTGTCTTGTAAAGAATAAAAGTTACTAATGCATTTTACAAACACTTTCAGTAACAGATTTGACCATCTCCCTGACGTAACACAAGGGTCAATTAATTATCATGATTCAGCTACTCATCATATGAATGTGAGGCTCACAAAGGAGGCAATCCCTGAGTAGGAGCATAGTTCACCCTCACAATGATGTAAATTTCAAATAAATGAGACCATTCTCATGAACAGCAAATGTACTTACAAAGGTGCATGAGATATACAGTGATTGAGCAACCATGACCCAGAGTGAGGCAAAAGTTTTGTCATTTTGCCAATCCTACTGTTATGCTTCAATGCATCCCTGAAATCCGCAGCAGACATAGATGAAGCCAGAGCTATGCTTTGTTGCCTTTGATTATCTCAAAGTTCCTGGCATGCTATGAGTTTCCTGATGTGGAGTAGGTGTGCCCTCCTCAGCCAGTGCAGCTGGAAGTAATGGAGTCACAGATGGAGGTGATTGGGTTTGGCAGGACACTCTCGGAGTTACCTCAGTGGATGGCCCTGGGGTGTCCAGCAGTTGGCCCTTCTCTTGCATACGAGGTCCCTGCCTGACCTTCTGAGGAGAGGGAGGTCAAGGAGCCCTTTCCATCTCTCACCTAGCTGGCGCAGATGACATGGTGGCACAGTGTTGCCTCATAACTCCAGGGATCTGAGTGCAATTCCCGGCTTGGGTTTGCACATTCTCGCCATGTCTGAGTGGGTTTCCTCTGGGTGCTGTAGTTTCCTCCCACAGTCCGAAAGACGTACTAATTAGGTGCCATGCTAAATTCTCCCTCAGTGTGCACAAACTGGAGTGCTTCAACTAGGAGATTTTCACAAATTCATTGCAATGTTAGAGTAAGCCTACTTGTGACACACTCATCAGTAAACTTAGCCACTGATGGGTTTCACCAAAGCATGCAGTGATGCAGTGCAGGTCTGAGTGTAAAGCCACCAAAACCTGCTGGACCAACATCTCCAGTGACTGTCGCCCTTCCCATAAAGACTTCAAGGTGTTCACATGTTGGAACCATGATATCAACAGAACTCAGACAGATTCCTTCAACCTTTAACCTAGTCTAATGATTGCCTAGGCAACTCTACCTGATTTTACACCGCTTGTCAGTGTATTGCCACTTGTAGAAGCTCATCATCTTACGCAGACACAGTTAGTGCGTGATGTCCAAATGTCCTCTGAGTGCCAGAGAGCTGGGCTATCTCTTGTCTCCATCTCTGACTGCCCCAGAGATAGAGACAAGTCAGTAAGTGGCGCACGAGTAGCAAAAGTGTGAGTGAGATGCAGACCGAGTAAGTACATTTTAGAATTTGGATCAAAGTGGGACTTCGGTGCCTCAGGGAAGAATGTATACTTTTGCTTTTTGCTTGCCAACATTTTCTCCCTACAGGCAGTCATCTTGCTCTGTTGCAGGAAGAGGGGCTAGTTATTCGGTGAGTTTTTACCTGCTGTGAAGCAGCAGTGGGAAAAAAAGATCATCCTAATGTCACATGAAACAAGGAAGCTGATAGGCTGGTAATTGCTCAGCGTAAGGGGTAGCATGTGAAAAATTAACATCTGGAATAAAGGAAAGTTAGGGCCATAGATTGCGTGTCCTGTAATATGTGTGAAATCATGGCAGATATCCAGGAAATCAGTGGCAGATATCCAGGCGATCAGCAGCATCCTCCTCAAACTGGGACAGTCCCTGTACATCTGTCTTTCTCTGATTTGATTTATTATTGTCACATGTATTAGTATACCATGAAAAGTATTCTTTCTTGCATGCTATACAGACAAAGCATACTGTTCATAGAGAGGAAAGGAGAGAGTGCAGAATGTAGTCTTATTGTCATAGCTAGGGTGTAGAGAAAGATCAACTTAATGTCTAATGGCAGCAGGGAAGAAGCTGTTCTTGAGTCAATATCTTTTTGCTGGCAGAAGAAGGTAAAAGAGAACATGTCTAGGGTGCGTGGGGTCTTTGATTATGCTGGCTGCTTTTCTGAGGTAGTGGGAAGTGTAGACATGGTTAATGGATGGGAGGCTGGTTTGAGTGATGGACTGAGCTTCATTCATGTCCCTTTGTAATTTTTGAGGTATTGGACAGCGCAGGAGACATACCAAGCTTGATACAAACAGAATGTTTTCTATGATGCGTCTGTAAAAGTTGGTGAAAGTCATAGCAGACATGCCAAATTTCCTTAGTCTTCTGAGAAAGTAGAGACGTTGGTAGGCTTTCTTAACTATACCATCAGCATGGAGGCACCAGGTAAGGTTGTTGGTGATCTGGACACCTAAAATCTTGAAAGTCTCAACCATTTCTACTTGATGTAGACAGGGGCGGATTCTCCACTACGCTTCCTGAAGCGAATAACTATCTCTGTCATTTTGTTGACATTAAGAGAGAGATTATTGTTTTGCACCAATTCACCAGGCTCTTTATCTCTTTCCTGTACTCCGTTTCGTCATTATTTGAGAACCGACCCACTATAATGTCACATGAAACAAGGAAGCTGATAGGCTGGTAATTGCCCAGCAAACTTGAAAATCGAGTTGGAGGGGAATTTGGCCACACAGTCATAGTGCATAAGCAGTATAGTAGGAGGCTGAGGACACAGCTTTGTGGGGGACAGCAGTGTTCAGGATGATCTGGAGGAGGTGTTGTTGCCTATCCTTACTGATTGTGGTCTCTGGGTTCAGAAGTTCAAGATCCAGTTGCAAAGAGAATAGCCAAGCCCCAGGCATGGATTTTGGAGATGAGTTTTGAACAAATAGTTGTGTTGAAGGCTGAGCTGTAGTCAAAAATTGGAGTTTGGCATTGGTGTCCTAGGTGTTCCAGGGTTGAGTCCAGAGCCAGAGAGATGGCATCTGCTGTGGACCTGCTGTGGTGGTAGGTGAACTGTAATGGATCCAGGCAGTCCAGAAGGCTGGAATTGATTTGTGCCATGACTAGCCTTTCAAAGCACTTCATAATGATGAATGTCAGAGCCACCAGACAATAGTCATAAAGGCTTTTCTTTGGTTCTGGGATGATAGTGGTCTTCTTGAAGCAGATAGGACCTCAGATTATTGTAAAGAGAGATTGAAGATGTCTGCCAATACTCCCTGTCAGCTGGTCCATGCAAGAACCAAGTGCTCGTTCAGATGCCCCACCTGGGCCAGTTGCTTTCTCTGGGTTGACCTTGGAGAAGGCTGCTCTGACGTCTGCAATGGTGACTCCAGATACAGGTTTGTCCAAAGCTCCCAGGGTGGAGGACCTCTTGACCTCCTGTTCAAAACGGGCATAGAATGCATTGGTGCTGGCAATTTTACTTGCCTTCATCTTGTAGCCTGTTATGTCTTACAGACCCTGCCTTGGTCAATGGAGATCCATGTGGCTAGCCTGGGGCTCAAGCTCGGTCCGGTATTATCTTTTGGCATCATTGATAGATCTCCTTGGGTCATATCTGGCTTTCTTGTATAGGTCAGGATCACCGGACTTGAATGCCTCAGAACTGGACTTCAGCAAGCATTGGATATCCCTGTTCATTCATGGTTTCCGGTTAGAAAACATATGGATTTGTTTCTTTGGCGCACAGTCTTCTACGTGCTAATAATGAAGTCAGTTACTGCAGTGGCGTACTCCATCAGATTGATCACAGAGTTTTTAAATACTGACCAGTCTACCGACTCTAAGCAGCCCCATAGGAAATCATCTGATTCCTCAGACCAGCATTGCATGACTTTCTCTAACGGATTCTCCCGTTTTCTGTTTTTGCTTGTAAGCCGGGAGCAGGAGTACAGCCCTGTAGTCAGATTTACCAAAGTGTGGGCGAACAATAGAGTGGTAGGCATGTTTTTGTAGCATAATTAAAGACCTATGCATCCTAGACATTCTCTCTTCCACCTTCTTCCATTGGGAAAAATATAGAAAACTCTGAGGTCACTTACCAACTGACTCAAGAACAGCTTCTTCCCTGCTGCCATCAGACTTTTGAATGGACTTACTTCGCACTGAGTTGATCTTTCTTTACACCCTAGCTATGACTGCAACACTACAATCTGCACTCTCTCCTTCTCTATGAACTGTATGTTTTGTCTGTCTAGCAAGCAAGAAACAATCATTTTCACTGTGTACTAATACATGTGACAAAAACAAATCAAATGTTGGTGCCGGATGTTTGGGTCTCTGGTGGAACAGGAGGTGTATTGGTGGTATCTTGGTAGGACACTCTTGAGCTTGGCCTGATTGAAATCCTCAGCCACAATAAACGAGGCCTCAGGATGTTTAGTCTCAAGGCTATTTGTGGTGGTATATATTTTGTCCAATGCGGTCTTCACATCTGGGTGGGATGTAAACTGCTGTCAGGATAACAGAGGAGATCTCCCACGGAAGGTGGAGGTGGCATTTTAGCATCAGGTATTCTAGATCTGGGAAACAGAAACCCGCTAGTGTTGCTACAAGTAGGCACCACAAGGTGTTGATTGGAGGCAGACCCCACCTCTCCGAGTCTTGCCTGAGGCTGTTATACGGTCCATTTGGTGGACTGAGAAGCCTTCTGATTCTCGAGCACAGTCCGGTGAAGCAGAAGTGAGCCATGTTTCCATGAAACCGAATACACAGCATCCCTCAATTTTCTTTGGAAAGTCAGTCTGACTTTAAGTTAATTTAGCTTGTCTTCCAGAGATTGGACATTTGAAGGAGTAAACTGGGGAGAGGGGGCCTTGGGACCGCGTTGTTTCACTCTCACTTACAGTCCTGGAGTGTGTGCTTCTTTTCGAGCCTGGGAGACACTGAGTGTAGTTCGCGGAGCTAAGAGTACAGTTGTGTCCAATGAGGTTCTTCTCTCTGGCTGGTATGTGGATGGAAGAATTGTTGCCTTGTTTTCAGTTCCTGCGTCGGTAGATGGGTCTGCGTGGTTGGGTGTTCTGGATCACTGTCTGCAGTTTGACTTCAGAGGTCAGAGGACGTCCAGATCACCCTCTGGCGTGGACAGGTCAAAGGCTGGTGAGTTGATGGCGTCTCTGGGGTCGTAGTCACGGATGAGCCGATGGTTGAATCCACATGTTGGGGTTCTCAGGATCACTGCCAGGTTGGGGTCTTCCTTTGGAGGTTGGAGGATCTCCTGCAAGTAATTTTAAAAGAGCAGTGTTAGTGATTTTTAGGCAGTGGGAGCTATTATTGAATGGAGGGAGTGGGGGTGTGCTTAGGCCTGCAGGAGGCCACCGCTCTCTGGATCACTGTAGTGGAGTGGAGGCTCTGACTCCAAGCTTGCTGGTCTGGCCATGTGGTTCAGTGGGAGTTGGGGGCAGGGAAAGAAGGCTCCAACTCCAGGAAGTCTGCGGGTCTGATCTCTGGAGACCCAGCAGAGTGAAGGCCCTGGTTTGTGGGGCATTTACCTGATCTCTGGGGGCTGGCAGAGTGAAGGCCCCAACTTCTAGGGTGTTTTCCTAAGCACTGGGAGCCAGTGCATAGAGAAAGCCTCTGCAGGTCTCACATGGGTGGCTGGTCCAGGTCAGCTCCAGGCTTCTAAGGATCCCCAAATCTGTACGAGATTGAATTATGCATTGTTACAGAGTTTAAAAGAATTAGAATAAAGTTTTAGAATCATATAATGAAAGTAAAAGAATTAGAAGGTATGTCAGTCACAGCTTGCAAGAATTTGCCATACTCAGGCGCCATCTTATGCACAATCAAATGCATCTTGGTGCAATCTTGGGAGGATCCTCCTCCTATTTGGGATAGTTGTGGGCTAGCTCGGCGTACATGAAATGGAATAAGATAAGAGACGGAGGAGAGATTGGGAAGCATGAACAGCTGCTGTGTGTGCTGAGCCCTCCCCAGTAAGCGTGGAGAAAGGAGTTTATGCAGTATTATAGATGAACTATTGCTGATGTTAGAGAGCCTATAAGACTGATGTCTTCCTCGCTAATATTTGGTGGGATTGCTGAGCAATGTAATCCTTTGAGTGCATGATGCCATTATGAGAGTGTCAGATTAGAGTGATTGAATGTTAACTCATGCTGGTGGTGTGGATAAAATCACTCACCCTCTTCCTGCACTGGATGGCATTTTTCAGATGGGTGCCCAACGAGCTGACCTCCCTTGCAACCGCCTTCCAAGCTGGTGCAGTGAGGCTGGTGAGCCTCATGGAGCTATCCTGCAGGTTGAGGACGTCCTGCTGCTGGCTGACTGCACAGATGAGGATCATTAAGGAATCATTCTGAATCTGGGAGCAGCTTTTTCCTTTGGTGGAGCCATTTCGGAAAGTTTCCTGACAGCCAGCTGGCCTGCAGAGTAATGTGTGTGTTCAGGTGATATTTAAATCTGGCTCCCAGGCCCATGATCCCATGAGGTAATGGTGGGATGGATAAAACACTGCCCATCCCACCATATGATTGGGACAGCAACTCGCCAATGCATAATTGATGAGTTTCTGAGCATGAAATCAGGCACAATTTCCTGCCACACCACCCAAAGGAAAACGTGGCACAAGGCCTGTCCTCCGCCGCACTTAGTTTCCGGAACAGATAATTCCACCCCTGGATTTTGGTCGATCCAACACAGGTTCTCCTTTTGTCATTCAATCTCTTGCTGCCTTATTCTAATCTTGCTCTCTTTATCAGAGCACTTTCCTGAGCCCCTGAGCCTGTAGTTTTTCAGGTAAAGCATGTCCAACACCCTCCTCTTCCATTTTCTGCCTGGCAACAGACCACTAATGTAGAGCAGGAGTCCTACGTTACAACAATCCTGTGTATTAAATTACCCTGTCCAAAAATGCTGAAGGCTACATGCACAATTAGTCAGTGGGCAGAAGTCCCACTCTGCTGTGCTTTCAACTGGTCTTGGAAAATATAAAGGGCCTGTCTGGATCTTACCATTTACTCCCTCTGTTTCCAACATGTATTTATCTCTCTCTCTCTCTCACCCTCTCTCTCTCTCCATGAATCCATCTGCTTCATTAACATGCACTGCTGGCTTGCGTCTGTGGCTCTGCCTGATCTCTCCTGACTTTGCTCTCCACAGCTGCTTGATGAGACAAACACGGAGAACCCAACATTCACAGAGACCCAATGAACCAGTTCAGAAGTGTCAGACTGCAGACTATCATCGATTCAGCAAACAAGACCAAATAGTTCATCTTAAATCCTAGAAAGCAAGTTTTGATTAACAATCTCAACCTGCGTAAATATCAAGCATAGAGAGCAGGAAGCAGAAAAATATTTACTTGGGTGAGGTGAATTAAGTATTATTACTTACGTGGAGAAAAACTGCAGCAGGCGACGGTGCAGAGGGACCTCGGGGTCCTTGTGCATGAGTCGCAAAAACCCAGCCTGCAGGTGCAGCAGGTGGTCAGGAAGGCGAATGGGATGCTGGCTTTCATAGCGAGGGGGATTGAATATAAAAGTAGGGAGGTCTTGCTGCGGCTATATAGGGCATTGGTGAGGCCGCAGCTGGAGTACTGTGTGCAGTTTTGGGCGCCGTACTTACGCAAGGATATTTTGGCCTTGGAGGGAGTGCAGAGGAGGTTTACTAGGCTGATTCCGGAGTTGAGGGGGTTGAGCTATGAGGAGAGGCTGAATAAACTAGGCTTGTACTCGTTAGAGTTTAGAAGAATGAGGGGAGATCTCATTGAGACATATAAGATGATGAATGGGATGGATAGGATAGAGGTGGAGAGACTCTTCCCACTTAGAAAGGACAGTAGGACTAGGGGGCACAGCCTCAAGATAAAGGGGGGGCGGTTTAGAACGGAGTTGAGGAGGAACTTCTTCACTCAAAGGGTGGTGAATCTCTGGAATTCTCTGCCCGTTGAAGTGGTGGAGGCTACCTCGCTAAATATTTTTAAGACGCAGGTTGATGGGTTTTTGATAAGAGAGGGGATTAAGGGTTATGGGGAGAGGGCAGGAATGTGGAACTGAGCCACGACAGATCAGCCATGATCTTATTGAATGGCGGGGCAGGCTCGAAGGGCCAGATGGCCTACTCCTGCTCCTATTTCTTATGTTCTTATGTTCTTAAGTCACATGAAATGCCATAAGTGTGATTATACTGTAAAAATTAACAGAGTAAATTATGTGAGTATTTGTGACACAACTGGCATAATACAGTCGCACTGTTCTGCCTTTTGATCTATAATCCATACACCCTGACATATATGTGGAGTAGACAGTAATAATATATACCTGCAACATAATTTGTTAATAAGAGAGAAGTATTAGAGCCTAATCCACAAAGTGTATTTTCATTCAAGATGCCCTGAATTTCAATTTAACAGTATAATTGTGCATTCCATTTAAGGTCAGAGGATAATAGCATCATGTATTATATTTATTTTATTTATTCATGGGATGTGGGCATTACTGGCAAGTGTTGCCCATCCTTGATTGTCCCTGAGAAAGAGGTGGTGATCCACTGCGGCCTTCTTCAATCACTGCAATTCATGCTCTGACCGTTAGGAAGGGAGTCCCAGGTTTTCGACCCAAAGACAGTGAAGGAATAGAACATAGAACATAGAACATTACAGCGCAGAACAGGCCCTTCGGCCCACGATGTTGCGCCGACCAGTTAAAAAACAATGACCCACTAACCTAAACCAATCCCTTTTCGTCCATAAACCTATCCACGGATCTCTTAAACACCCCCAAACTAGGCGCATTTACAACTGCAGCAGGCAGGGCATTCCAATCCCTCACCACCCTCTGGGTAAAGAACCTACCCCTGACATCTGTCCTATAACTACCCCCCCTTAATTTAAAGCCATGCACCCTCGTGCTAGCTTTCTCCATCCGAGGAAAAAGGCTATCACTGTCCACCCTATCTAAACCCTAGATCCTGGTTAAGGCCGTCCTTAATGTGTGCAGAACTTGGCTATCAGTATCTGCAGATAATTTGCAATCATTCTGGTCCCTTTCTGCCGGCGCAAACCGGATCTCGCCCAGAAAGGTCCCAAGGCAGATTAGCATGAGATTAACTTGATTTCAATCTCATCAGCCAGTTTGGCACTCAATCACCCCCTCCACCCACCCTTTCCAGAGTGTTCCCCACCCCCACCCCACCCTCCAGTGGGTGGCCACAGAGGCCCAAATCACTACTGGACCCTTGAAGTGTGGACCAGGCATGTGGATTGCCAGGGTGAGTGAGGAAGTGAGGACTGTTTTGTACTAACCTCCAGGATGCAAACGGGCAAGTCAGACACTGCCATGGTGCGGGCTTGGGGTCTTCAAGAGTGCAGGGCTTGTGGGGAGCTTGGCAGGGCTGGAAGTCTGTAGGTCAGGGCCCAGTGCTGGGTTGGATCTCGTGTGGCAAGTATTGTCACTTGCTGCTGAGAGGCTCTTGAGGGACTGCCTATGAAGCACACTAATACCGCACTGGTTCCCCTGCCTCAAAGGCTCTGTGGATTGTTTTTGACATTCCATCCCACAGTTACAAGCACCAGGTCAGGCAGCAGTCATCTCAATTAAGGGAGCTTATCAGCACAGCTTTTCACACTGCATGAACTCTGAAGCGCTTCCCCTACCGAGAGCGCCATGAGGTCTAATGGCATGGAAGTTAGGAGGCTTCTTTCTTTTGTCTGAACTACATGCCATTCCTGGAGGCTAGTTTGCACCACACATCTGGATGGCTACACCCAGAAATCATATTGCAAGCCTTCCCCAATGTGGCCTTCTCACAGCCACGGGAATATAGTTCCAAGTTAGGCTGGTGTGTAGCTTGGAAGGAAACTTGCAGGTGGTGGTGTTTCCATCTTGTGCTGCCCCTGTCCTTCTAGGTGATAGAGACCATGAGTTTAGAAAGTGCTGCCAAGGAAGCTTGGTGAGTTCTTGCATTGTGGTACACAACATGCCATTGTGTGCCAATGGCAGAGGGAGCAACAATTTGAGGAGAGAATGGGGCGCCAGTCAAGGAAGATGCTTTGACCTGGATTGTGTCACGCTTCCTTTGTCTTCTTGGAGCTAAGCCTGCACAAGCAAGTGGAGAATACTACAGACTTGTGCTTTATTGATCGTGGACAAGCTTTGGGGAGTCACAAGGTAAGTTACTCGAATTCCCAATCTCTGAGTTGCTCTTGTAACCATAGTGTTTAAATGAAGAGTCCAGTGATATATTATTTCCAGATTTATTGCCCAATAAAAGGGAATGTATCATACCATCCTTCTTTTCTTATTTCTTCCACCATTTTTGATAATACTGGCTCTAATTGGGTTATAGTGAGAAAAAAATGGGAGGGACTAAAGAAGATAACAGGTTAAGTAACAAAAGCAATATTTTCTGCATCACACCACTTGCAATGAGGAGCCATTCTGGGTGTAAGATGCTAGCCATGCCCACAATACTCATCTCCTGAGGGTAAATAAAACAGATCATAGATAAGATTACGCTGCAAGTGTTGTTTCTCTGGCCTCCATTTGCTCTCTGTGCAGTTCCAAAGAGAGTGAAGGATTGTGAATGTATTGCAAAGAGAGAAAGATAAGAGTACCAGAGACATAAAATGGAACCTAAAAATCTCCAACCAGTATGTAAATGAGCTACAACTGTCAATCAAGTAGTGTTTTCTCTAGGCTCAGGTGTTTCAACAAAGTAATGGATTTCTGAGCTCTCAGCCAAGCCTGATTATGCCTTATTGGCTGAGAGCTCAGACATCCATTAGAGTACAAAAAGTTCTGAGGTACATAGACAGCATCCCTTCATTGATACGTGTAGCTCTCTGATCCCTGCTGTCAATTGTGCAGTATTTATTTTCACAAGGTTAAGAGGATTCAGGCGCTTGCAGTTTCTGCTATTTATGCTTTAAAGGGTCTGTTTTTTTTTGAAGCATTTATTGCCCATAGAAAAAAGACTTTTTAATGTAGAGGAAAGGAATGCATTAATTACTGCACTTCTAAAGATTTTGTTTACATATCCTATGTAAGTATTTAGTTCATTTGTTCTACACAATGTATAGTGGGTGAATGGGAATGGAAGTACTATACCTTGACATGGGGAGCATGATGGGGCATATGAGATGGGTGGGGTACATAGCCTGGCATGGAGAGCATGAGGTGGCATGGATGAGTGTGTGAGGGATCGGTGATATGAGTGATGAAGTATGGAAGGCTTCATTTCTTTCATTATGAATGGGACAAAGTCCCATAGCACTGAAGCAGGACTTTCAAACAGCCCGCCTCATCACCTGGCTGCTTCTGACCTCTTTACTGGGTCAGTTGGTCTGACTGCAGCCTACCCCGACCCTTGGCACTGAAGATTCCATCTATGTGGGCACTTTCTCCTGAAGCAGGTGAGTGAAGCTGGAAATTTTCCCAACTTCTGCTACCCACCTCAAAAGAAAGCCCATTTCCATGATATAAGCAGAAAATAACAGAAACAGAAGACAAATTAAGAAAATAGTGGAGAGTGGGGTAAAAGGGATAGAGAGAAAAATCACAGCAAAATAAAAAGTAATACCTTTCTGGACTACGATGAATTATTTATACACAAGAAAAGCACAGCATTGCTGTTCAATGGGTTATTGAGTATGTTGGAGCTCTGCATATGAGAACATAAGAACTAGGAGCAGGAGCAGGCAATTCATCCCCTCAAGCCTGAATGTAGGTAAGTGTTTCTGAAATGGACACACAAACCACTATATTAGTGAAGTATCCTTAATGCTTAAACAATTGACATTCACCAAGTGTAAAGCCCCCTAAAGGCAGCACAAGTGAAGTCGATCCAGCCTTGCAGAGAAGTCAATTGCTGGGTGCCCTCTAGCTCTATACCTGCCCCAACTGGTAAGAGCCAACCTCACCCACCTTGTTGAGAAATAAAACAATGCCTATCACTCATTACAGGCTAAGTATACCAACATTATGCTTCATGTTCGAATCAATCCATGAACGATTCCATTCAAGATTCCATTCAATCAGAAATGATTAAAAATCTTTTATAAAACATTGCTATTTCATACTCCATGAACTCAAAGGGAACTCAGTGGAAGTTGATTCAAAATCACTATCTGGCTCATGAAAATTCACTGTCAGAAATATGAGGTAATTTGCTGCTTTAATGTTGTCGATAGGAAAGGAACTGCAATCGTTTTCCTCAGAGCAAAGACAATTAAGAGGAGATTGAATAGCGATGTTCAAAATGGTACCAGGCTTTGATAGAGTAAATAAGGCAAAACTGTTTCATTGGCATTTGCATCAGTAAATATCCAGAGACGACAGATTTAAGGTAATTAGCAAAAGAACCAAAGAGGAGACAATTTTTTTATAAAGTGAATTGTTCTGATCTGTAGTGCGCTGACAGGGTAGTGAAAGTGGATTCAGCAGTAACTTTCAAAAGGGAATTGGGAATATACTTGGAAAAGAAAATATCGCAGGGCTATGTGGAAATGGCAAAGGAGTGAGACTAATTGGGCCGTTCTTTCAAAGCACAGCACAGATGTCTAATATTCATATGTGTGTCTCAACAATGAATACTTGCAGGCTATTGATCAAACTGGGCAAGTGCAATCTTGTCCTCAGCCAATGTTCACACTTTCATTAAGTCAGAGAAGAAACACTGGCTGATTTCCCACTTAAAGAAACTGATATGGGTTGAAAATAAGAGCGGACAATACCAAAAAATGAAGCAGAAAGCAGTTGCAAAGGAGAAGATAATTTAATGTTGCAGGTAGGAGCTTATTTGTTCCTAATGGCTGCAGATTTTAAAACTGATGCCAAGAGACCACTACTTCCTGATGTCCTTTATCTCAGCTACCATTCTTTATCTCCCTGATGGCATTCTGTACTACTGCCTGTTGCCTAGGTTCCCAAATTCAAAATAAGCACAACCTTAATCGACTGTTCTGTAGATTTCATTCATAAATAGAGACTGAATTTGTCAATTAATCCTGTTGATTAGCCTTTTTGCCCTCAAATATTATATTTTTTTGTTTGGCAAAGAACTTGCATTTATCTTGATAAGTACATATGTTATCTTTTTGTGGGATTTGGGTTTTGCAGGCAAAGTCAACGTTTGTTGCCCATTCCTAAGTGTCCTTGAGAAGATGGTGCTGAACCACCCTCTTGAACCATTGCAGTCCATATGTTGCAGATACATCCAGAATGTTGATGAAGGCAAAACCAAGGGAAAATTATTCTGCTCTTTTTGCACTTGATTTTAGAATACGTACATACAAATTAGGAGCAGGAGTAGGCCAATCAGCCACTCAAGAATGCTCCAGCATTCAATAAGATCATGGTTGATCTGATTGTAACTTCAATTCCACATTCCTGTCTACCCCCATTAACCTTTCACTCTCTTGGCAGAGCCAATGTTGTCCAGCAAAACCAGAAGCCACCAATCTATGATGGTCACCAAGAAATCAAAATGGCAGAGGAAGTCTCTTTGCCCAGAGAGTGGTGAAAATGTGGAACTCAATGCCACAAGGAGTGGTTCAGGCAATTTGTATGTATGCAACTAAACAGGGGTGATAAGCAACTGAGAGAAGAGAGAAAGATGGCTATGTCAATTGACTGAGGGAGGTATAGGAGGAAGCGAGTGAGATGAAACAGCATGGATTGGTAAGGCCAAATGGTTTGTATGTATGTTGTACATTCTACATGATTTTTGAAAAAGGTTAAGAACCGTTAAACATGCATAGAAATATTGTTAGCGTTTACCTAGCTAAAACTAAACATCTTGATAATACCAGGTATATGGAAATCACAGCCCTGTGATTAGGGAGCTGGCTAAATATAGTTAAATAGCTCCAAGGCTGAAAGACCACCCATCATCCAAGGCAAATGATCCACCATGTCAGTGAACCACTCCAATTCCACAGGAATGGAATATCTGAGCCCTTTCAAAACTCAAACAACTTAATATTATTCCTGAAAACTATTTAGACCACTAAAATTATCACAGCTGAAGCAAAAACCAGAGAATGTTTCTCTTTTAACAGAATGCTCTGCTGTTATAAGTAATATTTTCTATGTATATTTCCCTTTTCAAACCATTTTTGGCACTGAAATTTCTGAGGCCATTAATAATACTTCAGGGTGTTTCTGCCATACAGGGAGTATTTAAGCCATACTTCCATAGTGACCGAATATGCCAATAAAATCACATCTGAAGGTTGTCATTTGACCTAGTTTTTTTTTGCCTTTTACTCTTCATTCCTCTCTTAAAGTTGACTTTCACTGGATAGAGTAAGGTGCCACGTATTACTCCACAGAGATGGATATTCTCCAAGTGTGATTCATCAATCAAAATCTTTGATTTTGCTGAAGACTTGCTCTTTTGAAAGTAGCCTGAGCGCTGAGCCCATCAGAGAGCTTGACACAGACCAGGAAATAAAGCTGGAACTTTCCTGGTCTGATTGGCTCAATTTCATCCGAAGCCATCAGAGATACACGCTACTGTTCAAATTCCTGTCTGGTCTACGTTCCAGCAGGAAATAAACAAAGTCCCACAACAACAGGTTATGTTTTAGCTTCAGCTTAGCTGACAACAGTCTTGCCCATCAGTCATAAGGTGAAGTGTTTTTACTACATTCCAGGATTTGAGCATATCATCTAACCTGATATTTTTAGTGGCATATTAAAGATGTACTGTATTACCAAAGGTGCTGCATTTCAAATGAAGTCCACAGAGACCCCATCTGCCTGTTGAGTGAACATAAAAGATTCCAACTCTTCAATGGGGAAGCAGAAGCATTCTTCTGGTGTCTTAGCCAATATTCACCCATTGATCAAAAACATTAAAATAAATCCTCTGGTCATTCATTGTTTCTGGAGAAATGTTGTGTGCAAATTACATACAAAAGATACAGAAGTCTGTGATCACGTACTAACCAATTCAAGGACAGCTTCTTCCCTGCTGCCATCAGACTTTTGAATGGACCCACCTTGCATTAAGTTGATTTTTCTCCAAACTCTAGCTATGACAGAACACTACATTTTGCACTGACTCCTATCCTTCTCCCCAATGTACTCTTTGAATGGTATTCTTTATCTGTATAGCACGCAAGAAATCATACTTTTCACTGTATCCCAACGCATGTGACAATAATAAATCAAATCATACAGAAGATTAATGACGACATTTCAAAATATATTTTAGGATGTCCTAAGGACATTAGCACCAAATTAAAGCTAATTAACTGTAGAACTGTGATCAACTGTTGTAATGTAAAAAAAAGAACTAAAATAAATCTATTTGACACTTCTTCACTGCTTGTCCACTAAATTCAACATCATATTTTAGGTGCTTTCCTATTCATTCTGATTGCTAATGATCCTTTTTTTTGTTTTGAGTCATAATGTTGATTGACTTGTTCGTTTTGAACAAAAGAGTAAGGAAATGAGTTATAGATGTTTACAGCATTGAAACAGGCCCTTCAGCCCAACTTGTCCATGCTGCCCCTTTTTTTAATGCCTAACTGGTCCCAGTTGCCCGCATTTGGCCCATATTCATCAAAACCAATCTTACCCATGTAACTATCTAAACACTTTTTAAAAGACAAAATTGTGCCCGCCTCTACAACTACCTCTGGCAGCTTGTTCCAGACCACCACCCTCTGTGTGAAAAAATTGCCCCTTTGAACCCTTTTGCATTTCTTCCCTCTTGCCTTAAACCTATGCCCTCTAGACTCCCTTACCTTTGGGAAAATATATTAACTACTTAGCTGATCTATGCTCCTCATTATTTCATAGACCTCTGTAAGATCACCCCTAAGCCTACACTCCAGGGGAAAAAAGTCCCAGTCTATCCAGCCTCTCTTTATAACTCAAACCATCAAGTCCCGATAGCATTCTAGTAAATCTTTTCTGCACTCTTTCTAGTTTAATAATATCCTTTCTATAATAGGGTGACCAGGACTATACACAGTATTCCAAGTATGGCCTTACTAATGTCTTGTACAATTTCAACAAGATGTCCCAACTCCTGTACTCAATGTTCTGACCCATGAAATCAAGCATGCCAAATGCTTTCTTCACCATTCTGTCCACCTATGACTCCACTTTCAAGGAGCTATGAACCTGTACCCCTAGATCTCTTTGTTCTGTAACTCTCCACAATGGCCTACCATTAACTGAGTAAGTTCTACCATGGTTCAACCTACCAAAATGCATCATTTTGCATTGATCTAAATTAAACTTCATCTGCCATTCGTCAGCCCACTGGCCCAATTGATCAAGATCCCGTTGCAATCCTAGATAATCTTCTTCACTGTCCATTATGCCACCAATTTTGGTGTCATCTTCAAACTTACTAACTATGCCTATGAAATTCTCATCCAAATCATTAATATAAATGACAAATAAAAGTGGACCCAGCACCAATTCCTCAGGAACACCACTGGTTACAGACCTCCACTTTGAAAAACAAGAAGGTGGCCTGTCTTGACTACTCTGGAATAGATGGTAGAGGAACATCACAAATTTTAAAATTGATTTTTATTGCCATTGACTATTTAATCTATTTTATGAAGCAATTTTCTTAAAAGTTGGTTACTTTGAAGTGCCCACGCACTTTGCCAGTTACTTTTAAACTTATTGTGCCCACAGATATTGTGAAGTAATTGACTTTATAGTTTGCAGCTAGGATGTAGAAAAATCATTCATTCAGGATGTGATCTGCAGTGCCATACTGGATCAAATATGACAAGGTGTAATGCTAACCTTGGCAGAAGCTTTTTGGCTGAATCCACTGATCCCAGCCAAGGCAGCAGTTGGGATGTCAAAAAACAAAAATAAGGAAAAAAATCTGGAAACACTTAGGTTGGGCTGCATCTGTGGAGAAAAGAAAACTGTTAACATGGAAATGTTCAAAAAGAACAGTTCGTAGTTTGCAGGGATATAATTGGGCCTCATTGCTTTTCGGCTGGAGGTCGATAAATCAGTTCCCGCTCCTTTATTGCTGCCCAGTGAGCTATGCTGAACCGCGAAGAGAAGTGAATAGAAAAGATAATCTTGGTGTCATTCACAGAAAAACAATCTACAAACTCTCACTACCAATTCTCATACAGGACAAACTGCTTAAATGAAATACACAAGGGTTGCATCCTCCCAATAAATCATATCTCTCTAGAGTCAGGCAGGGAGGACGGGTAATGATATTTATATCAGCAGATATTCAAGTTTTCACAAGGCAGATCATTTCAAGAGTACATAGTTTATGCATTAATTACGTGCTACGTGCCTTAACTTTTAATCCAAGTTCCTCATAGTAACAAAGTCAAGTTTCAGGGTCAAACTGCAAGATTCAGTAGTTTAGGAATACAAACTCTTTGGTGGCCAAGTGGAAGCTTAGCCAAATATTTGGATAGACTTGGATTGTTTTCATTGGAACAGAGAGACCAAGGGGTGACCCGATCAAGGTGTACAAAATTATGAAAGGCATGGACAGTGTTGATAGGGAGGAGCTGTTTCCCTTCGTTGAAGGGTCAGTTACAAGGGGCCACAAGTTCAAGGTGAGGTGCAGGAGATTTAGGGGGGATGTGTGGAAGCTTTTATACCCAGAGGGTGGTGATAGTCTGGCATGCGTTGCCTGGGAGGGTGGTAGAGGTGGGTGGCTTCACATCCTTTAAAAAGTACCTGGATGAGCACTTGGCACAAAACATTCAGGGCTACAGACCAAATGCCGGCAATGGGATTAGGTGGGAGATTAGGTGCTTCTTGTGTGTCAGTGCTGATTTGATGGGTCGAAGGACTTCTGTGCTGTATGATTGACTCTATGATTTTAAAAAAATTCAAACCTGTAGTAAATGTATGTGGAAAATGATGTAAATCAGGTAATTAAATTCAACATGCAGTGGACGTGGGCTAGTAAGTAAAATATTGGGAAGCCTGAAACCATTGTTTTCAGACCCCGCTCCAAATTCTGTCCCTAGCTACAGACTGTATCCCTCTCCTCGGAAACAGTATGAAACTGTAGTGTGTTCACAACTTTGGTGTCATAAGTGACCCCAAGGTGAGCTTTCCATACTGTCAGTAAGACCACCTATTTCCTTAACTTTGCCCCTGTCTCAGCCCATCTGCTTCAGGGAAAAGAAAACTTTGCAAAATGGTAGTCAGCATCAGAGACTGCTGGGAGTGATGACATCTTGAAGGAGTGCAGTCCAGAGCATAGCACCAATGGACAAGAGACTATATAGGAGGGACCAGCAAAGAGAAGAAATGCAATCATTATAAAAGATCCCGTAGTCGAGGACAGTCAAGCTTTCTGATCCATTATCATGAGTTCCGTATGGTATGCCTCTTCACTGCCAGGGTATAGGACATCACAAAGAGGGGCAGAATATTCTGCAGGGAGAAGCGTGCAAGGCAACAGTTGTGGTATATATTGAAATCCTACAGTCAGACTTTCAGGAGCTAGGGAGAAAGTTAACAAGTAGAATCTCTCAGGTAGCTATCTGTGGACTACTCCCATTGCTCTGCACAGGGAAATTTAGAAATAGGAAGATGGGAAGAATCAATGCATGGTTCATGAGGGGGAGTTTCAAATTCTCGTGGTTTTATAGGAACAGTTCTAGAAGCATCTACTCGAATGGGCCAGGGTTGGGGGTGTCACTAGTGCAGTAGGAGAGTTTTAAATTAAATTCATTGGGGAATTGAAACCCACGTATTGAAGTAAAAAAGAGCAATAATGTGCTTAAAGAAATGAGAGTGTTGGATAGTATGAGACAGTGAAGTTGCATTAGATAAGAACAGACTAAGAAATAGTGTGACATGTACAATGTCAGGTTTAGAATGCATATAAACATGTATCAATGTGATGAATAGAATAGTGATCTATAAACGCCACTAGCTTTTTTGAAATGTAGCATAGTGGTAACAACAGAAATGTAGTTAAAAATATTGAGGACCAGGCACTTAATATTCAGAGATTAAAACATGTTCAGAAAAGTTACAGGGAAGGGAAAAGGGAGGCAGGTTGGCAGTACTGATTAGAGAGGAGATTGTAGTCTTGGAAAGAGAATGTCATTGAGGGGATAAGGGCAGATTCTGTTTGGTTAAAGTTGAAAAGCAAATAGGGGCTGATCACACTCCTTGGGATTCTTTACAGATGTCCAAATTGTGAGAGATATGGAGGAGGAAATCTGCAGGAAAATCACAGAGGTGAGAAAGAACCAGAGGGTGGTACTAATTAACTACCCAAATAACAACTAGGATTCTATTAAAGTAAATGGTAAGAAGAGGAAGATTTCCTGAAATATGTTCCGGAGAACTTTCTTGACAACTGGGCAGGAGGCATAGCTGGATCTTTTGCTGGGGAATGAGGTGAGTTCAAGTGAACCAAATATCTGGAGGGGAACACTTGGATGAGACTGGCCATAGGTTTGATTAGTAATGAAGAATAGCAAGGAGCAATCTAAAGTAGATATTCTTCACTGGAAGAAGGCTAACTTCAACAGGATGAAAGGCAATCTAGTCTAACATGAAAAATGATCAGTTTGATGTTGATCTTGAAGAAGATCTTTCAGGTACAGTCTTGGTACAGACCAACAAGGGGGGAAATTAGAGGAAACAGTACCAGGACTCCTTGGATAACAAGCGAGACAGAGAATATAATGAGAGAAAAAAAGATGGTTTATGATGCATTTGAGATGAATTCTTCGAACAAGAATCAGGCCAAATAACATCTGTTGTGTATGGAAGTGAAAACAAAAATACAACAAGAGAAGAAAGAATATGAGAATTGAATGGCAGTTAACATAAAATGGAGCCCAAAAACCTTTGACTGGCATGTAGATAGTGAGCAGTTAGTAAGAGGTGCTGTGCGGCCTATTATGGACACAGAATGTGATATATGCTTCGAAGCAAGGCTAGAATACTTAGTGACTTTACCAATTAACCATCTACTTAATGACTAATACTTTATTGGGTGTTTACTAGGAAAGAGAATATTGACATATTATCAGTGGAATACCAACAGGTTATCAATAGAAGCTGAGATGGTAGAGTTATGCATGAGGTAAAAATTGAGTGGCAAGATATACTGGAAAGGCTGGCAATACTTAGAGTAGATACATCACCTGGTCCAGAGAGCTTACATTCAAGGCTTTTTTATTCTTTCATGAGATTTGGATATCAGTGGTAAGGCCAGCATTTTTAAATAATTTGCACATTCCCTTATAAAAACAAGCAAATAATTCATTGTCCCAATTCAAAGTCAATAATTGCATGGAACTGTCAATCAAACAATGAAATGGCAGGCACCCTACTGTGATAATGGACAGTTGTGAAATCAACCATGCAGCACTAATCAAATAATAATAACCCTAAAGCTTATGTCAACAGACAAAGTGAAATAGCAAACAACCAATTTTTGAAAATCCAGAGAGCTTTTTTCCAAAAAAAATTGAAGGGACGGAGTTTCAAATGTCCTGACAGCTTGAAACTTCCCTTTGGCAGTTCATCCTGATACTTTTGACAGCTTCATGGTTTCACTGATTTATGCATTTTTAGTGCACTTTGCTGCACTAAATTTCAGCAATCCCAAAGGACACCTGGCCTCCTCCATAGGCCCTGTCAACTCTGATTGGCCATGGCAGAATGAAGAATGAGCCAGTGAATGGTTGCTACTTTTTTTTTTAGCTGAAACAGGCATAATGTGCGTATATGTTCTTTCTGTCTCCAGGGAACAGGGCCCTGTGTATTAATATATATAGCTTCCAGTACATGCGAATGTGCCACACTACAAACCCAACTGACAATTTTAAATGGGTTGTCAGCATAATTCTTAGCAAATGTTTTCCAATCACAGAATTGCATCTAATTTTAGACACATGTTTTGATTTTTGCAAGTATGTGCTGGTTGGGTACAGTCTGTACCTTGCCCATTGCAAACAGTGAAACAGACCTGCTCTTCGATATTATCTGCCAGTCACTGGGATGTAGGGCATACATACCTAGAATCACAATGACACTGAAATTCATACACCACATTACTCATTTGTGTGGTAGGCAGAACGTTTTTAGGCTTGATGGCAGCATCCTGGTGAATATTGTGGTACGCTGTTGCATAGTAGCAGCCTGAAGAAGCTAGTTTCACCTGTTGGTCAAACACACAAATGAGCCTAAAGCCATCATTTTTAGTCCAGAAAAGTGCCCAGTCTGTCTCAGATTATCCTGAAAGAGCAAGGAATCGCAAAAAGGCAGTACGCCCATTGTGTCTCTTTCAACTGAACAAAGTAAGTGACAGATATTCAGCAGTTCATTCCTCAGAGTAAAGCTTAATTAATCAGAGTCCAGCTGTCTGGTTTAAATTTCAAACAATGCTTGGCAGTTAACTGTCAGTTACCAGCAACTGGTACATTCTCCATGGTATCACCGCTACCAATCAAAGCCCGCTTGCTAACTAAGCAGCACTCTCCTTTCACACAGTATAATTGTGTTGCTCCCCGTGAGATTGGTATTCTGATGAATACAGGATGAGAAGCTTTTACAAAATACGTCTTTTTTTTCAGCATAGTTCAAGTTCTATACTACCAAACGGCTAAAACCAATTATTCTGAATTGCAATTTTGGATGCCTCCCTCTATCTAGTTCCCTCTCCCTACACAGGCTCAAATTTGTCCTCTCGACTGTGAAGCACCTTGAGAGGATTTGCTCATTAAAATGTGCCGTTGAAATTTAAACTATTGTCAATGCAAAGTATTTTTGCATTAGCTGTTGCTGTGGATTGTAAACCAAGTGTGAAATCCTCTGAAGTGCACCTAGACAAGAGATGGGACACCGCTTGGGAGGTAATCTGATCTAACTTCACAATTGCATTATAATCCCTCTTTAATTTTATTGCTGTTAACATAGCATATCCCCTAATATATTCTCTGCTCTTTTGACAATAAAATTGAACCAACATTCAGGTGCAAGGGAGCAGTTTTCAGACAGAAAGGCCTTCAAACCAAGCATTATTACCCAAGTCTGCCAATTCCTGTCATCTCAGCAGGTTCCATTCTCAAACTGGTACCGTCAGTACACTCAAAACCCAAGCGATTTGGTACATCCTTGTGTGTTTACTGTTTTTAAATGAATTCAGAGGCACTCATTTCCTGTGTCCTCCTGCATGCTGCTGTATTGCACTTGGCAGCATGGAGCATCAATTTATAAGTTCTAAGGACAGGAAACCTGACAGAAGCAGGTGGACAGCCAGCATGATTCCACTGCACTTAATGTCCAAGAGCAATATCTACTGGGATCTGGGTGGTTAAGGTTAGTATTTCTAAAAAAAAACTGTGCAGAGGTTCTTGCTTTCTGTCTATAAACATCTGCAATTCAGTACCATTGTAAATGAATTTAAAAGTTTTATTCTTAATCTCTTTGAGTCATGCTTTTTTTCTGTATTTATTTCTTCCACTCGCCAGCTCACTGCACAAGATTTGATTTTGCAAGGTGATTTATCCCTCTGCCACAAGTCGATTGTGGTTTCTGATTTCTTGCTGTTATCTGATCCATTCAATTCTTCTGCGTCCATTTGCCTGATTCGTCAGGTACAGCCAAAGCATAATTATTTCTTGTCAATATTCATTTCCTATGGTCAAAAGTCAAGGAATAAATTTTAGAATATGTAAAGTTCATTCAGGCAGGGTTTTTTTTATTATTAAATCCTATTTACCAAATCAGCTTGGAGTTCCATGAAAAGCAGGTTCAATTTCTGCTGCTTACTGCAGAACAGGTTCCAAAGTTTCCTGATTTTATTTAATTTGTAAGGATTTGGGATTGATACTTACAAGAAGCAGAATAGTAATTTGACTTCCATACCATGCATTTTGGCTTATTTATTAACTCCTCTCAATGAGGAAAAATTTTGGTTTCTTTTTTATTATTCATATATGAGATGTGGCATTGCTAGCTGAGACAGCATTTATTGCTTGTTAAGGAACTAGATGGGTTTTTACAACAATCGACAATGGTTTTATGGTCATTATTAGACTTTTAATCCCAGACTTTTTACTGAATTCAAATTTCACTGTCTGCTGTGGTGAGATTCGAACCTCGGTCCCCAGAGAATTAATCTGCATTTCTGGATTACTAATCCAGTGGAATTCATAAAAAAAAGTTAAAGTTCATTTATTAGTCACAAGTAAGGCTTACATTAACACTGCAATGAAGTTACTGTGAAATTCCCCTAGTTTCCACAATCTGCACCTGTTTGGGTACACCCTAACCAGCACATCTTTCAGAATGTGGGAGGAAACCACGCAGACATGGGAAGGATGTGCAAACTCCACGCAGCCAGTGACCCAAGCTGGGAATCAACCCCATGTTCCTGGTGCTATGAAGCAGCAGTGCTAACCCACTGTGCCACCTCCTACACCACCACCTCGCCTCTGACCTGCTTTACTTGAGCAATGCTTCAAAGAGATTAATTGATGGGGGAAATATTTTATCTTAAGACTGTTGAAAAGCAGATCAGTTTCAATGCAACATTTTGAGAAGCATCAACATTAGAACCTCAACGTTAATGGAATATCAGGTGAGCTGAGAGTTCCTCAAGAACATGTGAGAAACAGGGGAATATGAGTTAAATGGAAAAAGCCACTTGTCTGCATCAGTGCTTGAGGAAGAAGATGGAACGTACACAAACAGCAATCACAGGTGAATTAGGCCACAATGCTCTTTAAAATAAATTTGCATGTGAAAGATAGGCCAGCTGTTGAGCGGAAGTCGAAACTTGTGATCAGGTAACCAACCTGAATTTCAGAAAAATCATAGGAATTTTTCCATTTTTGACTCTACCTTTACAATGCACAACTCTGGAATTTCCCTGGGGAAGATTATAGGTCACAAAATGAATCCTCTAGTGTCATAGCTCTAACTCTAGTCAGCACTTTCATCAGGCAAGTTTTCACATTGAAAGTAGAGTCTCTGAAAATGACATCTAATATTGCTTCTTCATAGATTATGCAAAGGTCTTCAAGCGGACTTAAGCAGGGTATATTATGGGAGACAATGGAACAGATGGACAATGTAACAGACGGATTTCCTAAGGCTTCTTAAAAATTTCTACTACACAGTGGAATTGTGTAAACTCAAAAAGATTTCAGGGTAGAGGAAAAAATGTCCAGCAAGAGTGTATGTTCTCCTCCCACCTGTTTAATGTCTATCCTGAATATGTACGTGAATGTACACTGCGTTCAAAACAATTTGGAAAGTGTAAATATTAAGAGCTGTGGATAGTGTGATATAATATGATATTGTAACTATCGCACAGAAGTAGCTTACATTCAAAAAGGATTGAGAACTTCAAATTATACTCCTTTTTTAAGAATCTATCAGACAAAAAGGGGCTCTCTCCAATGCATAGAGCTCCTCGAATGAATAGAAAAATTAAAACTAAAGTGAAGCTTAAATGAGAGCCATATACTCAAAGTTGTGTTTTCAATGTTGAAAAAAATCATGAGGAAATATAAACAGAAAGGTAAGTAATGAAAAGGGAGATTTGGAAGTCTAAAGGGGAAAATAAAAAATCTTTACAAGTAGTAAATATGAAATATTAAGAACAATTGTAAGCAAATAAAATGTTAAAGATCAACTCCAATATGTCAGCCTTGACTAAGTGGTATCAATTTGCTCCTGAGTCAGCAGCAATTCCTTGGAAGTGCTGTTGCCTCTCAAATCTAATCAAATCTTTATCATAATTCCATGCTTCTTCTCTATTTAATCATAGCTGGGGGGTTTTTTCCAGCAATGGCTTCTCTTCCCACTCCCATTATTACTTCTGGAGTCTCCAGTGGTCAATTCTTGGTCCCCATCCTATTTCTCATCTTCATGTTATCTTTCAATGACATCAACCAAAGACGTGGGCATAGAAATTAGACTACGTGGTGTATATTCTTCTGGTGTTATCAGCACCTTTAAAATGGCAGGCCTAAAGTGCACAAGCCATTTGGGTAAGGAAAAACAAGTGGTGCCTTTTATCCTCTATCAAGAGCCTTGCATATGTAAATAAGGGGTCTAATGCTGGATTCAGGTCACTGCTTCAACTTGGGTTTTTCCCAAGGAAGTCAGTCACTGCAAATATGCTAACTGACTATTAGGCCACAACTAAGCCTGATTTTTTCCTGAGTAAAGCTGGCACCAGCTTCCATTGGACAATCTAATTGTACAATCTGGCCTTCAAACAGGCAAATAATAGATATACCACCTATTTCAGGCATGAATGGACACTACATCCTGATTTTATTGGCATTTACAATATGACAGTCACAGTCTAAAATAAATGTGTCTTTTTATAGAGGCATACATTTTCCCAATTTAAAGAAAATCAAGGGGAAGGACTGAAGGACATCCTGTATGATACTAGATCACTGGGTTTCAAATGCAATTAGAGGTGTGTAATAAATGCTGGCCTGGCCATCAAAGCCCACATCCCTTGAATGATTTTTGTTTAGAATCAAGGTTTAAATGAATAAAAGAGGAAATGAGGTGAATTGGCTGAAATCGAGCAAATGATGCCAAGTATGGATGTCAAAACCTGAAGATTGCAAGAGAAAACGCTTAGGTTGGTGGAGATGTCCAATGTTTTAGAGCTTTTGGAAAATAATCAGTTTGAGTACGGGATTTTGTGAGTTGTCTTAATTACAGCAAAGTGAGAAGGTAGGACAGAAGAACATTAATCCACTGCATCAACTATAGCGCAGACAGAGTGATTGGGGATGGAATTAAATAAGCACAAGCCTAACTTTGAAGATGGGTTACATGACAGTAACTTGTTTAGATGTATATGATGCTGTCAAAAACTTTACCAATTTCTAAAGCAATAACAGATCATTTGTTCAGTGTTAGTGTTCAATTAAAATTCTGCAGTGCAGACTACTTCACCAGCGGCAATAGCACAGCCATTACAAAAATAATGTTAATGTGGCAGATTAGACAAGAACTTTCAAAGAGATTGATTACTTAAAACAACAAAAATTCTTAACTTTAGAATGCACCATTGCAAGAGCACTTGGGTAATGATTTAAATAGTTAGATGGATCTTGCTTAAGAACAGGATTAAAATGATTAAATTGCCAGAGAAGATAGTTGGTCTTGAGGCTTGAAGATCTAGAATTGGCTCATGTTTCGAAACACTTCCCTTAATGAAATTGAAATCATCAGGAACAGGTATTTTATTGAAACTATGATTTTATGGGAACGCAAGGGATAAAACATGATGTCCATAAAAGATTTAAAATTAAGTAATACATAACTTATATTTATATAGCATATTTTGCCTCAGAATGTCATAGAATCATAGAATCCCTACAGTGCCAAAGGAGGCCATTCGGCCTCCTTTGAGCCTGCACTGACTCTCCGGCAGAACATCTCAGCCAGGCTCATCCTATTCCCATAACCTCACATATTTACCCCATTGATCTCCCTAATCTACATATCTTGGGATACCAAAGGGCAACTTACATGGCAAAACCACCTAACCTGCCCATCTGTGGACTGTGGGAGGAATCTGGAGCACCCAGAGGAAACCCATGCAGTCACAGGGAGAATGTGCAAACTCCACACAGACAGTCATCCAAGGCCAGAATTGAACCAGGGTCCCTGGTGCTGCGAGGCTGCAGTGTCAATCACTGTGCCATTCTGCCACTCCAAAATATTTCACAGCCATTATCATTATATGGACCAATGTGACAGCCAATTTGTTAACAGGACCAACAACAGCAACGAATTAAATAACCTTTTAATTTACCATATTTATTGGTGTAATTTGAGAGATAAATGTTAGCCAGGAGAGCGACATCAATGAAGGAAGGTTGTATTAGATTTGAAAATAGGTCAAATACGTCAGTTTTTTTTAGATGAGTGAGGAACTGTACCATCAGGACAGAACAGAGTTGATGAGGTGCGTTGACAAAGGTTGTGAGAAAGCTTTAACTAGAAACAAGAAAGAGCAGCTCCTGGAGGGGCAAGGCTGTTGATTTTCAGAAAGGTTGCATTTAACAGCTGTAATATTGTATTTACTGAGATTCAGAACAGAAATAAAGTTGATTCAGGGTTTTTCCAACTGTTCAGGATGTCATTTCCCTAGCTCGAGTGAGGATTGCACAAATTGAAAAGAGTTTACAATCTGGGAGCAATACATGATTATTGGAGTCAAGATCTCATGTGCTGTCTGAGTCCCACTCCTCTCTTCTTCTCTCGCTCTCTCTTGCCCTCTTTCCCTCTTTCCCTCACTTTGCCAGAAGGATCTGCTTTGCAGAAAGCCAACATGTAGCAGATCTGTGCCAGGTCAGTGTAAACCACAGAGGAAAAAATGGAAAAGGCACATTAGAAATGTCAGAATTGATTATTTACTCCATATTGTAGCTACCTCTTGGTTTGTAGCTATTCTGGGCACAGGTTGACATGAGTTTAGTTATGTGGGATGGCATGAAATTAGGAACGTATTATGGTATAGTGTAATTCAAGAATTCTGGAATATTCACAGAGGATTTGTGGACCAATGTGAATAAACAGCCTGAGTTTGCACTTGCTCTCATTATTTGAAACAAACCAGCCTGGTATTACTCAATGACAGTGAGAAATTAGTATTTGCATTCATGTTGTATATTATCACATTGTAGCATATCCCAAGGTGCTGCTTGACCAGTTAGTCTTTCTTGAGGTAAAGCTTTTTTTGTTCAATTAACGACATGGACAATTTGTACCCAAAACAAAGTCACAGAAGCAGGAAATGAAATTCATGTTTTTATTTGTTAGTAGAGGGAAGAATGTTAGTACAGATCATAGGAGAATTGCCATGAAATGTTTTATGTCTAACCTGAACAGGGTTTGACACCTCATCCAAAAGGCAGCCCCATTTAGTAATGTAACACCTCTCCAGTACAGCACTGAAGTAGCTTAGATTGTGTGAAGAGCGCTCCCAATTTAGCAAATCTGACACTGTACCAGAGGCGGTCAGAGGTGAATAGACTACCAAAAAGCCTTCAATTAAGATTTCTTTTTTGCCAGATATTGGAAAATTACACCTAGGGATCAGAAAATCAAGGGCTCTGGGTGAACAAATTCCTGGTCTATGCTCCTCTCAAATGTCAGAAAACTTCTCTTAGATGTTGGCAATCTATTTTTTGATTCCAAAATTCCATAGAAAGTAATTCTGGCAGTTACATTGGAGTTATGCCTGTGCCGCCTCCAGCAATTGGCCCACTGGTGTTTATAGGTCTTATGAAGAAGTATCTAATTTGTAACAGACAAGTGAGAACAAGCACCAGTAAAGGCGGATCTCAGGGACACATCTGCTATATGCCACAGATGAATGGAACTTCCAGCAAATACCCTGTTCTGGGCAGTCACAGGCTGTTCTAACTGTCTGCAGCCCTGATATATGAAAGCCAAACCTCAACCAAATCCCCCTTGGCTCTTTGGAAAGAGACTGACATTTTTTGTGTTCCTTTCTTCAGTAGTCCACACCACTGTACCGACCTGCCACCCCTTCAACTAACAGCCTCTTCTGAGCACCTGGAGGACAAGGAGTGTCAACTAACTGGCAACCTCCAGAAATATCCCTGATGATATTTTCCCTGTAAAAGGTGGATAGGAGTTCTGTTTCTTACGAGTATAGCCAGATTTCTGCCATTTTTCCATGGGTCTCCTGGTGGACATGATGTGGAGATGCCAGTGCTGGACTGGGGTAAACACAGTAAGAAGCCTCACAACACCAGGTTAAAGTCCAACAGGTTTATTTGGTAGCAAAATTCACTAGCTTTCAGAGCACTGCTCCATCATCAGATAAGTGGGAGTTCTGTTCACAAACAGGACATACAAAGACACAAACTCAATTTACAGAATAATGATTAGAATGCGAGCCTTTACAGCTAATCAAGTCTTAAATGTACAGACAATGTGAGTGGTGAGAGTGTTAAGCACAGGTTAAAGAAGTGTGAATTGTCTCCAGACAGGACAGTTAGTGAGATTTTGCAAGTCCAGGCAAGTCGTGGGGGTTACAGATAGTGTGACATGAATCCAAGATTCCAGTTGAGGCCAGCTTCATGTGTGTGGAACTTGGCTATCAGTCTCTGCTCAGTGCAGAGACTGATAGCCAAGTTCCACACACATGAGGACGGCCTCAACCGGGATTTTGAGTTCATGTCACACTATCTGTTACCCCCATGACTTGCCTGGACTTGCAAAACTCTGCTCAGCGCAGAAACTGATAGCCAAGTTCCACACACATGAGGAAGGCCTCAACCAGGATCATGGGTTCATGTCACACTATTTGTAACCCCCACGACTTGCCTGGATTTGCAAAATCTCACTAACTGTCCTGTCTGGAGACAATACACATCTCTTTAACCTATGCTTAACACTCTCACCACTCACATTGTCTGTACCTTTAAGACTTGATTAGCTGTAAAGACTCACATTCCAATCATTATTCTGTAAATTTAGTTTGTGTCTTTATATTGCCCTGTTTGTGAACAGAACTCCCACTTGCCTGACAAAGGAGCAGTGCTCCGAAAGCTAGTGGCTTTTGCTACCAAATAAACCTGTTGGACTTTAACCTAGTGTTGTGAGACTTCTCCTGCTGGAGTTATGGTGAGAGATCAGTAGAAGTCCTTATAAATTTGTGGGGCCTATTTATTATAAAACGGCAACATATTTTTTTCATTCATTCGTGGGACATGGTGTTGCTGGCTGACCTGCATTTATTGCCTGTCCCTAATTGCCCTTGAGAAGCTAGTTGTAAGCTGCCATCTTGAAACGCTGCAGTCCACAAGCTGTAGGTTATCCCACAATGCCATAAAGGAGGGAGTTCCAGGATTTTGATCCTGCGACAATGAAGGAACAGTGATATATTTCCAAGCCAGGATGATGGATGGCTTAGAGGGGTACTTGCAGATATTATAAGCTTGGAAGGCCTAATCAATCCCCCCTTTGATATTTCTCATTATCATCCCATGGGTGGCGATGGTGGTCCTGAATGTGACACCTCTCTGTAATACGTGAATCATTATTGTTTGTTGAAGTCACCTCGCATTACAGCTGGAGGCTGAATTAAGGTAAATTTTCCTATCACTTTAAGTAAAATACAAAAGTACACACAAAATGAATAGCAAAAAAGTAAAATGTGCAGGCAAACATTCATCAGCAGCATTGCAGCCAGGAGCACCATCAATTCACTAGATAGCCATAACTCTCTGGTGACTCCCTATCACCTGATCCAGTCACCACTGTCCTCCATTTGATACAGAAAACCATCCGATTACCTCTATTTCCTAAAGTGGCTGGACTCCTTCTCCGTGCCAAACACAGGGTCAAAAATATTTGCCCTCTTGAAAGTGTCTCTCCAGACAAAGTTGTTGATGTTTTTAAAAAAATTGGGAGACAGACAGAATTCAGGTGAAGACCCCACCACTTCACCATCTCCTCATGTCTGCCCCTCTTACTGCTTCTCTCCCCCACTGACATTCCTGAGGCTGGACCCTTCTTCCTCTGAGCCTGAAACAGGACCCCAATTCAGACACCAAGGCCGCTGACCTTGAATAGGCCTCCCGCTGCTTCTTGCTATTCCTGCTCCCTCTCTCTGGGTGAACTGAGCAGCAGGCTACTGAGCACCCTCTAACTTGACATTTTGTGTTTCAAGTAACATACTGCTGACAAATAAAATTGAAAGTGTACTCAGAGGTTATCATGCATTGACCATTTTCTATTTAGAAACTATCTCTTTTATTGCAACATTAGCCTATGACATCTAAGCTATTGTCTGATTTTCTTTTACAATTCATGCACTAAAATAAACATACACTTTGTAAAAGATATATCACAATTAGGATTTCAGTGCCTGGTCATTTTGATTACATGCAGGCCATAAAGCCCTACTGTAGATAATTTAGTCCTTATAGGGTTAACACACATGTAGACTTCAGCACTGTTGTGATCAGACAGAGGCGGAAGGATGCATTAAATGCCTCCATCCTGTTGCAATCAACCATTTTGAAAACAACTTATCTGCTTGATGAAGACTGCTTTCCTAGTTCCGCTGAGCCTATTTCTAAATGATTGTCGCTCCGCTGACAAGTCAATGTAAATTATTGGAAAAAGGCAGTATCCACTTACCAGTATTTTCTAATATTCTACTTCCTTTCAGTTTCCTTCATAATTAAATAATTGTGAGGCAAACTAATGGTGAGCATTTGACTCCTGGCCAGGGAGATGCGAGCTGAGATGTAGGGCTGCTTTATGCTTCTCAGTTTGTTGGTCTTTGATAGGGTGGAGTAAAAACAAAAACGCTTTATCCCGTTTTGCTTGAATTGTACTCCTTGTTGGTCAGTCATGTTTATGCACAGAGCTTTTGCTGTTGTCATTTGGGTGAAGAACGGCACATGATTACAACATTATCCTAAATGTGAGTAGGTTGCACAGCGACACAGTCCTGCCTGGTAGGCATTGGACAGTGTGTTACCTGCTCTGAAAGGTGAGAAAAGAATAAACAAATAGTCCATTTGTTGGTAGCATGGCAATACAGCAGTGAAAATGTGTTGCCTTCCTTATGGTGAGCTCCCAATCTCATCCATACCTCTGTGAAGGAACTCCAAGAAAAGGCCAGATGCTTTTTCATAATGAGAGGGGGAAGGTCAGATGCAGTATCAACCTGCATTTTCTGGCAGTCAGCATAAAGGTTAGAGCAGTCCGCTCCTCCTTCACAGTGTGTCACATAGTGAACATTTATCACACATTTTTCAATTTATCGGTTAATTAATGAGAACAAGTGACATTTTTATGTTGACAACCTTGCAAGTAGTGCAAAAATCATATCGCACCTATGTACCGTCTTTTCACCATGATTTATTTGATTTATTGCAGCTGTAACTTTTTGTTATACTACATGATTATACATCAACTTTGTAGAATATGGCACAAAAATCGAGACTGCCACTCCAGTTAGGGAATGCTGTAAATGTTGGAGGAAGTGTCTTTTTGGATAAAATGTTAAACCGAGGCATATCTTCCCACTGTGGTGGACTCTAAAAATGCCATATCTCTATTTCAAAGAGCGAGGGAGTTTTCCTTCAATCAATGTCACCAAAACAGATAATCTAGTCGTGGGCATATTGCTATTCATGCAGGTTTGCTCTGTGAAAATAGACTGCCATGTTTCCTATTTTACACAGTGAGTGCACTTCAAGCACGACTTCACAGCTAAAAGGCTTTGGGACATCCTAAAATTGTGAAAGTTGCTATATAAGTGCAAATCGTTCTGTTTTTCTTTCTTTCCATGGCAGGCAAATGAACTTTATAGAAAATGCACAGGTTCTGAGAGTGAAGAGTAATATTTATGGTCATGCTACAGCAATGATCTACTCACTCAGTATCTACAAAGTTTTAATTTGAGTACTATATATTTTTGTACTATTCTAGTCAGGGAGCTCAGTATCTCATTTAGTGTCTGAGCAAAATACAATTGTTGTCAAGGCAATGACTAGGAGGAGGTCAGAAATTGGACATGTTTTTTTTAAATCTCCTGGTTTGGTCTAATATCATTAATTCATGTCATTGCCAGAGATTGAGCAATTTTCCATAGTGTCTAAATTTCCATTAATCAGTTGAGCAGTCTCTTACCTATGGGATATGGTTCGGAGAAAGTCCAGGCAGTGGTCCATAACTGAGTCAGAAGTATCACTCGATGAAAACTATCTGTAGTTCCTGGTTTAATTGTTTGCTGAATTCGAAATCTTTGCTCATGTCATGGACTATTTTTGCAAGATTTTTGTCTCATTAGACCACAATATAGAATCATAGAACCCCACAGTGCAGAAGGAGGCCATTCGGCCCATCAGGTCTGCACCAACAACAATCTCATCCAGATACTATCTCCTTAACCCCACTTATCTACCCTGCTAATCTCCCTGACACTAAGGGACAGATTTTACCAATCGGAGGCTAAGGGCCGGATCCGGAGGTAAAACGGATCCGAGCCCAGAATTCTCGTTCCAGCGCGCCCATACCTTTTTGCCAGCTCCGAGCCGGTCCGTGCTATGGGCAGGACTTAGCACTGCCGGAACGATTGAAGCTCTGAACTGCACATGCGCAGTTCGAAAAAAATCTGAAACAGAGCGCCCAGATGCGAAAGACAAAATCAGAGAGAACCAGTGGGGGGTGGGGGGGTGAGCCGCGATCGGACCCCCCTGGGAGACAGTCCCCCCACCGCAGCAGACACCTCCCAATCAGACCCCGCCCCCCCCCCCCCCCCCCCCCCCCCGCAGGAGGTAGCCCCCCCCGGCAGATGCCCCCCAATCAGAACCCCCCCAGGAGGTAGCTCCCCCCAGTCAGACCACCCTGGGAGGCAGCCCCCCCCCACCCCGTGGTTGGACCCACCCCAGGAGGCAGGATCCTCCAGCAGAACTCCCCCCCCCCGCCCGTGATCAGATCGCCCCGGGAGGCAGACCCCACCTCCCGCAATCACACCCCCACCCCCCAGGAGGCAGGCCCCCCATGGCAGAGCGCACCCCCAACCTACCTCGATTGCTTCTCTTCCCTCCACCATCCTTCTAACATGCACTCGTTGATGCGGAGACGCCGGCATTGGACTGGGGTAAACCCAGCAAGAAGTCTCACGACACCAGGATAAAGTCCTACCGGAGTTAAACCTGGTGTTGTGAGACTTCTTATTGCACTCGTTGGAGAGCCTGCAGCGCCTTCCTGGCCTTCAGCTGGCGTCTGCTGGAAGACGAGGGCGGGCTCAGATGGATCTCTGGTTGCGGGGAAGGGTTGGTGGAAATTCTCCCAAGTCCATCCTCCCCCTATCCTCCGGGTGCCTCCGGGGGGGAGTCTGACCGTGGGTGCGTGGTGGTGGGGGGGGGGGAGGAGGAGAAGGTCGGGGGGGGCGGGGTTTGATCATGGGGGGTGGAGGGTGCTGCCTGTCGGGGGGGATGGATCGCGGGCGGGGGGGTGTGCTCTGCCAAGGGGTGCCTGCCTCCGGGGGTGGAGGGGGGGGGATCTAATTGGGGGTGGTGAGGTCTGCCGGGGAAGGTCTGCCTCCCAGGGGGTTCGGATCGCGAGGGACTGGGTCTGCCAGGGTGGTTAGTCTGCAGGACGGTGTTCGAGGAGGGTGAGCTTCGGAGGTTCCTCTGCAGAATAGGAATCTGTTTCGGATTTTTATTCTGCAGGTGGATAGCAGTGCGGATCCGAAATGGATCCAAAAACGGTAGAGAGGGATTTGACAGTACAGTTGGGCGCACGGTTCATTAAGTCGATTAAATGCATGCTAATGCATTTAAATCATCGGGCCGCCCAATTGGGGCCAGACCGGATCTGCACCCAAATCGAGTGTCAGTAAAGGCACGATCTGCTCGGTTTCGGGTGCAGACCGCGTTACAGGCCTGACGCCCAAATTTACTGCAATTTCGCCTGAAAACGGGCACGTATTTTTGGTAAAATCGGGCCCTACAGGTCAATTTAGCATGGCCAATCCACGTAACCTGCACATCTTTGGACTGTGGGAGGAAACTGGAACACCCAGAGGAAACCCTTGGAGACACGGGGAGAATGTGCAGACTCCACACAGACAGTGACCTGAGGCCGGAATTGAACCTTGGTCCCTGACACTGTGATGCAGCAGTGCTAACCACTGTGCCACCATGCTGCCCATGTAAAACATTACATTTAAAACCTAACAGCACTAGGCTTCCCAGACCTGGTTTCGCACCGGGCAATCCAGATTTCAGGTCCCATTGTTGCCTCAGGTGGTCTTACATCCGTTTTTTCAAATGCTTGCTGCCTTGCATCATTCAAAAAGTCTCACGAAGCCTCACAGCCCAGCTGAGGGAAGATCTGTTTATTTTGTGGGCACCTACTGACCAATTTAGTGATGAATCAGAAACAAATGGTAGCAAAATCAACCAATTAGAGGTTGGATGACTCCAAAAGGTCACACTGTTAATGAATTTTCAGCTCTTCTCCCTCCTGATCATTTCCAGGTCGCTACGAGAGTAAGGTCAAAGGCCCCATCAGATCCATCCTGCATCCTGTTGACAAAGATTGCAAATAGCTGAGGCCTAGAAAAAAACTTGTGTAGTTATTAATCCAACTGCAGCAGCGCATTGGACTCATTTTAATTAATTATAACAACAGACCAGGGAATTTAGCTTGCCTCATAACCATTTTTGTGTCTATGCAAGATTGGCGCATCAGGAGAATGGTTTGCGTCCGGTGTTCTAATCTCCACCAGTGGTCACCCTAAACAGCACCATCAAATTCAAATTTGTGAAATGTTAAATAACACTTGAATTTCCATAAAACCAATTATTATGTGTAATGAACGTAACTTGTGCTTTTGCGGAAACAAATTTTCAAAGTATCACACAGTGGGTAAAGTGTCATTACATGAAAGTTGTCCGGCCCTTAAGTGTTGATAGCAAGCTTCCAAATATTTTAATTTCACTGCTATATTCATGCAGGGTGTTACTGTGATGTGCAGAACTGCTGTCAGTCTGTAGAAGGTTATATTTTCACCTTATGATGAATGTCACAAGGCAAAGGAAACTAGTCATGATCACTTTGTAGTAAAGGTCAGGTCGTCTGTTCCTTCCTTATTCTGGTGAAAATAAATGTTTTTCTTCAAGAGCATGAAAAGATCTCGCCTGAGGTAAAATACAGACCATAACATTCATAATGAAGAGGCTATCTAATTGTTTCCTACTGGACTCAACTTCAAACAACATCTTCCTGAACTGTGAATCAAGTATTCCCTGTCTTTCAAATGCTCTGCCATTGTAATTTCAAATCATTTCACTGTAGCCCTATGAACACTGCAAGCCAGCTTGTGGCTGTTTTCACCAAACATTCAGTGATGTGCCTCATCGACCAGGCACATGTCTCCTTAGGCATTCGCGCATTGAAATGCCTTTTGAGTTAAACAGAGATTTACAAATTAATTTATTCCATCTGTTGCTTCGTGTGGGATGCCATCACGCAACACAAGCTTCCTGGATACGTTTTTGTCTGTTTATAGATAACAAAGCAAATTAAACTGGGAATTGAATTGAAAACATAAAGATAGACATCACATCGTACGCTTTTAAAACATATTACGAGAAACTTGGATAATCTCTGAAAACAAGCAGGAGTACCACAGTGCACAATTAGTTTGTGCCCATTCCTTCCTCTGCAGGCAGCAAGCATATGTTGTGCTTTCTGCTCTATGATTTTAGCATGCAGCCTGTGCTAAGCGTATTGTTGGGTGGCTGTATGCCTCAGGAGGTGGCTCAAGTTCATACAAGGCTAGCTGCATTTAAAGCTAGTCTGCACATGACTTGAAGTCACCCTGCACTTGTTAAAGGGGAACTGCATCCTGGCTACAGTTGGTACTGCAAGTGACTGGAGAAGACTTCTGAGCAAGAGAAACTTGGAATAATGGTACAACAGAATAGGGAGCATACTGCAATGATTTCCAACACAGAAACGGAGGCCTGTTCATGGTTTGCAGCTGGCCACAGCAGTGAAAGGCACTGGGAGCAGTTAGCTGTTGCAGACAATGTCAGCATTTTAGTCCCAAGGACCTGAATACAGGGTGGGGTTTTAAGGCCTCACTTGTCCTGAAAGCACCTGCCCAAGGTCAACAGATCTTTCCACGGTCTACCCCTCGCCCACTTGTCCACCCCTCGCTGTGGGTGGGCAGGCTAAAATTCCAGCCATAGTGTCATGTAAAATACATTGACCTCACACAAGTGGTCAAGGTCAGTTAATTCATCTTTTATTGCTTCAATTGCCTAAATTCTTACAGCTCACACATTGCTAAATGCAACTCTCCACCCCCTTCACCAACCAACAATCTCTTATCAAGCGCAACTCATAACTCACATTCACAGCTTCACCTCGCTCTCAAATATGTAGCAATGCTGCAAGTCTCACACCCAAATTTCACAGCTTTCACTTATTGCTATTCAACCATGACGCTCACATCACCCAAACACATTGCATCACACTCACTGGCACATTCCCTTCTCTCTCTTGCAGAACAAGCTAGTGCACAACTTCAGGCAGTCACATCAAAGCTGAGGACAGGCATGGCTGCAGTGTCTTGCAGCTCTTGGAGCTTACAAGGGATAGTCCTGCAAATGTTTCTGTCAGGCATCTTGCTTGGATAGTGATGGCTTGCCATTGACTAGCCTTCCAAAAGTTTCACCCAGGACACATTGAAAAGCCCTGGAAGCTGGGATTCCTTAATAATTGACATATTGGATTATCAATGGCAGGAGTCTAGGGGAGTAACATTTGAAGGTAGGAGCTCAGCACATAACTTCAGCAAGAGGAGACCATTGTTGTATCAAATGTCAACACCATTTATTCCAATGACCACTCCTATGCTTGTTGACCTGCACCAACCTATGCACTGAAGTAATCAAGAATTAATTGTTCACCCGAAATAGGCACAGTAACAATCAAGGAGTGGAGATCATCACAGAATTTATTGTTGACTTTGTTCATGCTAGTGGCATACACACTGATGAAAGTTGCTGTGCATGGCGAGTTCACTTAAGTTGCTGGCACGTTGAGTTGTATGCAGTCAATGACACGTTCCTCAACAAATCCCCATGTTTGCTTCACATACTCCTCATGAAAAAGAGAATGAAAAGTGCTGCCTTCTCTTTGCAGACAAAGCCTCAAGGACCACTCTCACATGACAGCAAATAGCACACTGTAGATGTTGGAGCTGACATTTCGAGCCCAGATGACCCTTTGTCAAAGCTAAAAGGCATAGCAAGTGGGAAATATTTATACTGCAGGGTGAGGGAATGAAAGATGAGCCATAGCCACAAAAACCAGGGGAAAAGATTGCTGATGGCTGTCCACAGAGAGAATAAAGTGTGTGAATGGCCAAACGGCAGAGAAGCTGAAATGAAGATGTTTGAGGGAGGGCGGGGGAAATGGATGGGACTGAGGTAAAATTTAGAAAAGGGGAAGCAAATGGGGAGAAAAGGTTAGGGAAGGGTCCTGCTCCCATGCCCACATATCTGTCCTTGGCTTGCTGCAGTGTTCCAGTGGAGCTCAATACAAACTGGAGGAACAGCATCTCATCTTCCAGCTAGGCACTTTACAGACTTCCAGTCTCAACATCGAATTCAACAACTTCAGATGATTTGCTCTACCTCAACTTCTATTGTATTTAATTCTTCATTGTTCCCTATTTTTTTTTAATTGTTTTTCTTCATTTTTCTTCCTTCCCCCACTCTTTCCCCCTACTTTATCCCCTTCCCTTATCTTTCATCCCCTTACCCCACAGTATAAATACCTCCCACTTCCTATGCCTTTTAACTTGAACAATGGGTCATCTGGACTCGAAACGTCAGCTCTTTTCTCACCTTACAGATGCTGCCAGACCTGCTGAGATTTTCCATCATTTTCTCTTTTGGTTTCAGATTCCAGCATCCGCAATAATTTGCTTTTATGTAGTAGGCGTGGGAAATGTTTCCTGTTCCAACATAGAAGATCAGCTTCACTTCCATTGATAATGCCAGTCATGTATTCTGCTGCTGTTCTGCCTGTAACAGGGGGAAAGATTTCAATGGTGCAGATGCATTGCACACGCTCAGATTGAGGTAGGAGAAATAGAAATAGGAGGATAGAAATGTCATCATAAATGACTGGGAGCAATTGGTCTGAGCAGAACCCTTGAAATCAGGACCAAGACCACACCACATGCCATACCATTTCCTATAGATTTCAGCAAGTTTAAATAGCAGTACAAATCACTAACACTTCTACTAACTCAGCAGCAACATGTTGAAATCCCTCAACAACTAACCTGGAAGTAGCTATTAATCATTTTAATTCATGCTAGGGAGGGGAGGGGTCCTTCCTGCTATCAGCCACATGCTCAGATGTGTGAAGTTTAGGAAAGGTTTTAGCTGGAGAGTTCAGATTAAAGATGGCATTGCTGATGTCAAATCAGCATTACATGTTGACATATACAGTCAGCATATTTCACTCCCTGTGCCCATGCTAATGACTTACCCAAATTGGTGCTTGGTGTGGCCTGCAGCATCAGTTTGCATGTGTGGGCCAGATGCTGTTTTGGTTTGAAAACTACACCCAATAATAGAAGTGTTGCACATCCGAATTTTTCTGTGATTGTATTTTATCTGATTACCATTAAGGGAGTAGTGAATGGTTTTGGACTTAATTATACTTTGTGTCCTCAATAGAAACATCCCCTGATACTATATGAATTTCACAGACTGCTTAACTGTTTGTTCGAACAAAGAACTCGTGGCATTGATACGGTCAAACATTTCAAAAACCCTCAACTGAGAATTTTTCACCTTTGTTTTCCACTTGTTGCAGCTATACTGCAGTTAGTGTGAAGAATAGCTGGTCGCAGTAATTGCTCAATTTACTTCACACCCAGACATTTGTATCAATGGGAAGCCAAAAGTACTTCATATTGATGCGAAACCTGCAGCGTAGCTGCCTACAGATTTTACATAAAATATAGTCTTCAGTTGTATCCTTTCAACAGAACCATTTGATAATATGATGACTTTTGCTCTTTCAGAAACATCTATAAAATAATATAAGTAAAATTAAAACAGAATGGAAAATAAGTTTCTTGTGGGTTTAGTGACGGATACACAAACGTGACAGTAATCCTGCATGTTCTTTCACATCCGCTGTTATATGTTAGGGTTGGGTTTTCCTGGGTAGTCCACATGGATTTTAGAGTGGAGTAACACCAGTGTATATTAAAAGTGAGGTTGCAGACCACAATTATAGTGTTGGCTCATGGATAAATGCCAATATAAACTGTTGCAAGATTAATAGAAATCAACCACAAATCCTGTTAGCTACACAATTTGCTGTTGTAAACATAACATTATATTAACCAATATTTATGTTTGGTAGTGTAAAGAAGGTGTTTAATTGCTCTGTTATAAATCTCTTTATATGCAGAGATTCTTTTTCATTTATTCTTGACTTTCTCAAGAATAACTTACTCACGAAGCACTATTATAATTATTCAGTGGTACCATTGTTAAGTGTGTGTATGCTGTTGAATGTCAAATGTAAAGGCAATTAACACATTAAAATGTGCTTTCCATTATAAACCACAGAAATTGGATTCTCCATGTGATATTTACATATGAAACTGTATTAATAATCCAAAGTAGATGTTTAAAAACTAGTAATTCTCCAAAACTTGTTCCAATGAAATTATAATTTTATTGAAGTCACACTGGCAAAGGGACTTAGTTTTCGACATGCCTATTTTTCAGACTCAAATATGGCCAGAGAAACTAGCAACATGGTCAAGGATAGGAACGCGTCTGTGAAAGCAAGATAATAATTAAGCAAAAACTAATTGTCTTAGGAGAAGGATTTAAGGTATCATCAAATGTCAGCCATAGCTGTGATCATAGCCTTCTTACCTCTGATTCAGAAGTTTTAGGTTCAAGTCTCACTCCTACAACTTGGGAACAAAAATCAATGTTGACGCTCTAGTACAATACTGAGGAAATTCTGTACTATCAGAAGTGTCGTCTTTTGATGGGATGTTAAAACAAGGTTCTGTCTGACCTCTTCAGTGAAAGTGCAAGATCCCGTGGCAGAAATTTGATTAAGAATGGGGGAGTTTGCCATGGTGCCCTTGTTAATGAGTGTGGGAACTAACATGTGATTATTTATAGTGCACTTTTTGTATCACACACTGCTTAAAAGGCAGAAGAGAGGTGAGAAGAGGCCAAGGTAATTCAATTTTTTAAAACTATTTCTGTGAGGTTGCTCCTTTGAACCTAGCAAGGAATCCTTGGGTTGCTCCAGTCATACCTCCCAGCTGGCACCTATTTGGAAACCACACCTCGCTTCACTACTAACCAGCAGAGCTATGTGAACTACACCTGCTTCTTTTCCCTTGTGCTCTATGTGACATTTAGCTTCTGGATGAATTTCTGCTTCTGCCTGCCAATCTTGAAGTCATTCAGAGTCAAGAAATTAAAATGACCTCACCTTCATAGTCAACTCTCCTTCTCATCCAAATAGGCCCTGAATTCAAATCAAGATTATAGAATTGGAATTGGAACAGTAGAATTCATTACCCCAAAATGCAGTGGATGCTGGGACAGTGAGTAAATTTAAGGAGGCGTTAGACAGATTTTTAACTGGTAATGGATTGAAGGGTTATGGGGAAAAGGCAGGAAAATGAGGATGAGGAGCATCTCAGCCATGATCGAATGGCAGAGCAGACTCGATGGGCTGAATGGCCTAATTCTATTCCAAATCTTATGAACTTATGAACATCTATGAGGGATTTCCTTCTCCACCCTGGATGGGAGGTTGGCATTAACACAGGAGAAATGATGTAAACAATTTTTCTTTTTTGGGGTTTCTGCAGTGTCAGACCAGGAGAACCAGCATTGCGAATGTGTTCCAGTTATCACAAATTTTGAAATATTTCATAAGTAATTGCACCTTTAACATGTATTGCAGTCCTTCTTTCTTAATTCCAAAAAAACCATCAACTGTTTACAAAGTGAGCTGAATATATATAGTTCTCTGCAAAGAATACAGGTGAAACAAATAATTATTCTCCCTTTGTAAATGTATAAAACAGAAAGTATTTGAGTCCAGGTTCTCACTGTAAGTACTGGGCAATGAGATTCTCACACACCTACCCTGCTTGCAGTACCATCAGGTGAATTGCTGGTGGCTGCTACACATCATTGGCCTCTTGGTATTACATAGCTTTTAGCCATTCTCTGTTCAAGTTTATTGTGATGCTTTATCTGGGGCAAACTTGTGCAGCATACAGCTGAAAATTAACCTCAACTGGGACAGATTGTAAACCACTGACTCTTTCGTGCAATGACAATGTTGCTTCAACATCCTAATATTCACTCTGTCAGGAACCTGGTGCCCCCGTGTATCAGGTTATCCTTGAGCTGTGCAGAGGCAATATGTAACCCACGTCCACATTGAGTAAGTTATTCAACTTTCATTTTCTGTCAAAGGTCTGGATCTCTCTGAGTGAATGCATTGTGTACCCCACACAAGCACCATACATTGAGCTGCATCACTTTCTGTTATTAAGTGTACATAATAAATATTGCTCATTAATCTTTTTATGGGATTTGGAGGTGTGTGAGTGATAACATAGGGCATCCATGTACCTGAATTCCAGCTTTCCTACTAGCCCTAACCTTCCACATTCTACCTTCCACCACATTCTACCTCCCACCACTGACAGACCCTTGCTGTTTGTCATTTTCATAAATGACCTAGATGAGGAAGTGGAAGGATGGGTTAGTAAGTTCGCCAATGATATGAAGGTTGGTGGTGTTGTGGATAGTCTGGAGGGATGTCAGAAGTGACATAGATAGGATGCAAGGCTGGGCAGAGAAGTAGCAGATGGACTTCAATGCGGATAAATGTGTAGTGGTCCATTTTGGCAGGTCCAATGGGATGAAGGAGTACAATATCAAGGGTAGGATTCTTAGCAGTATTGAGGAGCAGAAGGACCTTGGGGTCTGGGTCCATAGGACTCTTAAATCAGCCTCGCAGGTGGAGGATGTGGTCAAGAAGGCGTATACAAAGAACAAAGAACAAAGAACAACCCAGCACGGGAAACAGGCCCTTCGGCCCAACGAGCCCGCGCCGCCGCATCGCCCTACACCTATTCCACCCTGCATGTCTACGAATGGGACCCTACTCAGTCAGATTCAGGGAAGAAATAGTGTCAATTTGGTGGAAACCAATTAGCCTAAGAGCACATCTTTGGGGTGTGGGAGGAAACCGGAGCGCCCGGAGGAAACCCACGCAACCACAGGGAGAATGCGCAAACTCCCACAGACACAGGCCCAAATCCATGTATCTGCACAGCTAGCAGTGCTAGTCACTGAGCTGTTGCGGTGCCCGTCTATCGGTCCAGGATCAAGCACACACACCGACATGAAGTACTAGGCCACTCCTGGACTTCCAAGAGCAGCCCACGCACAACCTGCCGTGTGCATGCCCCTCGCTTGACACGAGGTGGACCTCCACCTGTGGAATAAAGACAAAACATATTAGTTATACAGCCTGCCCTTCCGGTGTCTCCCGAGGTTTACCCTATTTAATAGCCCCTACCATATCCCTCCATTCCCGTTTCACTCATATGCCTATCTAACTGCATCTTAAACGAGTCCAACGTGCCTGCCTCCACCACCCTACTCGGTAGCGCATTCCAGACCCCCACAACTCTCTGTGTAAAGAACCTTCCTCTTACCTCCAAATTATACCTCCCCCCCCTCACCCTTAATTGATGACCTCTTGTGTTCGTACCCAGTCTAGGGAGCAGTCTCTCACTATTAACTCTATCTATTCCCTTCAGTATCTTATATACCTCTATCATGTCCCCTCTCAATCTCCTTCTTTCCAAGGAGAATAGCCCCAGTCTCTTCAGTCTCTCCTCGTAACCCAGTCCCCCCATGCCAGGCAACATCCTGGTAAACCTCCTCTGCACCCTTTCCAGAGACTCCACGTCCTTCCGGTAATAAGGTGACCAGAACTGGACGCAGTACTCCAAATGCGGTCTAACCAACGTTCTGTATAACTGAAGCATTAGACGGCAGCTTTTATACTCTAAGCCCCTTCCTATAAAGGCTAACATCCCATAAGCCTTCCTAACAACGTTCTCCACTTGTGACACAACCTTCATGGATTTGTGGACCTGCACTCCCAGGTCTCTCTGTACATCTATACTCCTAATCGGCCTACCTTTTATCACATAACTCCTCTCTGCATTATTCCTTCCAAAATGCATCACCTCGCATTTGTCAGGATTAAATGCCATCTGCCACCTATCTGCCCACTGCACCAACCTATCTATATCCTGTTGTATCACCTGACAATCCAGCTCTGTACCCGCCAACCCTGCCATCTTGGTGTCATCAGCAAACTTGCTGATCACACCACCTACTCCCTCTTCTAAGTCATTTATGTAGACTACAAAGAGGAGAGGTCCCAGTACCGAGCCCTGCGGCACACCACTGGTCACTGGCCTCCAGCCCGACAAGGTACCCTCCACAACTACCCTCTGTCTCCTATTTCCCAACCAGTTCTCAATCCACCTAACTACCTGGCCTCGTATCCCATGCGCCTTAACCTTTTCTACCAGCCTACCGTGAGGGACTTTGTCAAACGCCTTACTGAAATCCATGTAGATGACATCAACGGCTCTCCCATCGTCAACCGTTTTTGTCACCTCCTCAAAGAATTCCACCAGATTCGTAAGGCAAGACCTCCCTCTAACAAAGCCATGTTGCGTATCCCTAATCAGATCGCAACGCTCCAAATGCTCATACATCCTACCCCTAAGTATTTTTTCCATTAACTTCCCTACCACCGACGTCAAACTCACTGGCCTATAATTCCCAGGGTTATCCCTACTACCTTTTTTGAACAACGGGACCACATTTGCTACCCTCCAGTCTTCTGGGACCTCACCTGTGTCCAAAGAAGAGACAAAGATGTGCGCCAGAGGCCCAGCAATTTCATCTTTCGCCTCCCTAAGCAGCCTGGGATAAATACCATCAGGCCCCGGAGCTTTATCCGTCCTTACGCTACCTAAAAGCCCTAGCACTTCCTCTCTCGTAATAACTATATCCTGCAAACTGAACCTCCGCTCCCTCCAAGAGACCGCACGATTCTGAACCCCTCTCCTTCGTGAATACCGACGCAAAGTATTCATTCAGGAGCTCCCCCATTCCCTCCGACTCAATACACAACTCTCCACTCTTGTCCCTAAGAGGACCAATTTTCCCTCTAACTACTCTCTTGCCTCTAATATAGGAATAAAATGCCTTAGGATTATCCTTAATCCTACCGGCCAAAGCCATCTCATGCCCTCTCTTCGCCCTTCTAATTCCCCTTTTTAGCTCCCTCCTACTCTCTCTATATTCCTCCAGCGCACACTCCGTACCCATTTGTTTTGACCTATCATACGCCTCCCTCTTCTTCCTAACCAAGTCTTCAATATCCCCCGTAATCCACGGCTCTCTAATCCTACCTTTCCCATCCTTTCGCTTAACCGGAACAAACCTCCCCTGCAACCATTTCATTTTGTCCCTAAAAGCCTCCCACTTGCCAACCGTGGACTTGCCAGCTAACAGTCCCTCCCAGTCAGTTTGCTGCAGCTCCCTCCTAATCCTGCCATAGCTCGCCTTTCCCCAGTTCAGCACACTCCCGCTTGGACGGCACTCGTCCCTTTCCATTTTTATCCTAAAGTAGACGGACTTGTGGTCACTGTTCGCCACATGTTCGCCTACCTCTACCTCACCCACCTGCCCTGGCTCGTTTCCCAACACTAAATCCAGTATAGCCCCTCCCCTAGTCGGGCAAGTTACATACTGTTCTAGCGACCCTTCCATAACACATTTCACAAACTCCTCTCCCTCCGTACCCCCAGCTCTAGGCCCCCTCCAATTCACTCCGGGAAAATTAAAATCACGCACTACAACCACTCTATTCTTTCTGCACCTGTCCAAAATGCCCCTGCAAATTCCCTCCTCCACTGACTTTGGGCTGTTGGGTGGCCTATAGTACACCCCTAGCAGTGTGATCTCTCCCTTTTTATTCCTCAACTCCACCCACAGCGACTCAATCCCTATCTCTTCCATATCGCCCTCCCTCCGCACTACTGTGATGTTTTCCTTGACTAACAGTGCCACCCCTCCACCTCTCTTCAACCCTCCTCTGTCACACCTAAAACACCTGTACCCAGGAACATTCAGCTGCCAGTCCTGCCCTCCCCGTAACCACGTCTCCGTTACAGCGTATGGTGAACTGGCCTTCATTAATCGAGGGATTGAGTTTAGGAGTCAGGAGGTAACGTGGCAACTTCATGAGACCCTTATCAGACCTCACTTGGAGTACTGTGCACAGTTCTGGTCGCCTCACTACAAGAAGGATGTGGAAGCTATTGAGAGGGTGCAGAGGAGATTTACAAGGATATTGCCTGGATTGGGAGGCATGCCTTATGCAGATAGGTTGCGGGAGCTAGGTCTCTTCTCCCTGGAGAGACGAAGGTTAAGAGGTGACCTGATAAAGGTTTATAAAATGTTGAGAGGTATAGGTAGGGTGGATTCTCGGAGGCTATTTCCCAGAGCTGAAATGGTCACTACGAGAGGACATAGGTTTAAGGTGCTGAGGAGCAGGTACAGAGAACATGTCAGGGGTAAGTTTTTCACTCAGAGGGTGGTGGGTGAGAGGAATCGGCTGCTGTCGGTGGCGGTAGAGGCGAACTCGCTGAGGTCTTTTAAAAGACTTCTTGATGAGTACATGGGATTTAATGGGATTAAGAGTTATAGATAGTTCTATGGCCTGGTAGGTATGGATATGATTGGCACAACTTGTGGGCCGAAGGGCCTGTTTGTGCTGTAGTGTTCTATGTTCTATGTTCTATATCAGGTATAAAGGTTACAATAGCAATGGCCTGATCCCAGTATACCTACCTGTACTAAAAGGTGCAGTGCAAGAGGCAGACCCCCCTCTGTAATTGCCACCTTTTTTCTATAGTATTCACACTTTGTTAGCTTTTGACTACTTTAGATATGTCAATCTGCCAAAATGTTTCATGATTGACCTTTAACAAGTCTTAACAAGTAAACCCAATGCTCTTTATCTCAGTTCTGTTGATATTTGTAAACCAATCTGAATCTGAAGCACTCAAAGAAATAATAGTATCAATATTAATAATTATTTAAGGATAATGGAAGTAATCAGGAGGATGTTTCCTCTTGTGAGGGAGACTAGAATACAGCTTAAAAATAAGGGATCTCCCTTTTAAGATGGAGACGAGGAGAATTATTTTCTCAGGTGGTCGCTAGTCTCTGGAATTCTCTTCCCCAGAATCAGTAGAGAATGGGTGATTGCATTTATTTAAAGTTGAGTTGGACAGATTTTTGACGGATAAGGGAATCAAGTGTTCTTGGGGGTAGACAGCAAAGTGGAGTTGAGACCAAAAGTGGATCAACCATGTTCTTACCGTAAGCACAGTAGGCTCAAAGGGCCAAATGGCCTACTCCTGCTCCTAGTCATATGTTCGTATGCTCCAATGTCGGTACGCACGGATAGGACTGTAATATAGCTGTCGTTGCAAATGATGAAAGATTTCACTTGGCAGCATAGATTGAAAAATCATCAGCAATTTACGTACAATGTTGTATGTGCGATGGACATGGTTCCTTGCCACTATGCAGAATTAATAAGAGTCTTGCTGGAAAGAGGGACTGTTTTCATTGGCAAATGTGTCTTAACCACAGGAGATAGATTTAAGATAACTGGCAATAGGACCACGGGGAGATGGGGAGGATTTTCTTTCAGTGAAACGCAATACACTACCTGAAATAGCAAATTTAATAGTAACTTCCAAAATTAAATTTATACTTGGACTGCAAAAAAATAGTAAGGCTACGGAGGTAGTGCAATGGTGTGGTCTGAGTTAAAGGGCTCTTTCAAAGAGCTGGCACAGAAACAATGGGCTGAATTACTTCCTGTACTATACTATGGTGCATACCTGTGTTCCCTCTCTACTGGCATCATCCCACTGATTACACAAATTCTTCTTTTTCATTATTATTAACAAATACTGAGAAAGAAATAAATTGTTATTGTTGACTCCTGAAATTTATATCCACTATGAAAACATAGATTTTCTTTGAGACAGTGAGATTCTGACAATTTGGAATTGTAGTGAAAATATTTTTACTCATTGGCTTCTTTACCCAAACCTTTAAAAATATTACTATGAGACAGTACAGTCTTAACAGAAGACTTTTCAAGTTTTTTTTGTTCAGATATCCAAAATGCCATGTCTGCACACTCTGAAATAATACAACGTGGGAATTTATTACTTCATCCTCAGTAGGCCTCAATAGGCCTCTCACAACTGTTTAGATGCTTATTCTATTAACTGATGTTCATTCTGGGGGCTATACCTGAATATTCATGATTTTAAGAATTCCCATTGCCTCAAAGTCACAGCTGTTTGAATCCATTGCAAATGTTCAAGGGAGTTCCACAAATATAAAGATCCTCCTGATTCAATAGTTTGGGCCCACAGAATTCGGAAGATTGTAATGAAACATCGATGCACCTTTTCTTAGGTTGTCCAGTTAAGGGTGAAAATAGTGTTCACGCATTAAGGAGCAATTTGCCATGAGTAGGTCTTGGTCATTATATGCAAAGAGATTGCAGTCTAGATAATGAGGCAGTACATTTCTGAGCAGATGAAAGAAGGGGGATCAGAAAGTAACTGGATCCTGGAGTAATAACAGTGCCAAAAGCTCAGAATAGAAAATATCTGAAACATCTGTGACTCTCTTTGTGGAGCTGAATGATCTCTTTTTTCTTTTGAAAAGTGTAGAAAGAACCTGAGAAGTGGTATCTAATTGAAATTTTACAAGAAGGACTCTGTTTTACCAAGGTGGTGTCAGCTAACGGTGCAGACATACCTCAGTGTTACGTAACAGAGGCTACAGTTGAAAGATGTTCGGGTGTTTCATTAGTGGTTTAGGATTTCTTTTCATTTCCACAGGCCAGAAACCTGCATTAAAACTCTTTGGATTTCCTTTTGAAACGGATTAATTGAACTTATTTTATCATTTATAAAGAAACTGTGGAAGATGAAACTCTAAATCACCACAAGAAGCTACTCAACTATTTATGATCATAATATACATATATTCTACTGTTTTTGAATCATTTCTTCGTTTAGGAACTACATCAAGTCAGCATCATCACTAAATGATCAATCAATTTAAACTTGACCCACGTCAAGTTCATTCTCTCTTCATTCGACGATTTTATCTCCACAAGTTCATAAGATATATGGGAGAATTAGGTCATTCAGCCCATTGAGTCTGCTCTGCCATTCCATCATGGCTGATATGCTCCTCATCCCCATTTTCCTGCCTCCATCCCATAATCCTTCAGCCCATTACCAATTAAAAATCTGTCTAACTCCTCCTTAAATTTACTCACTGTCCCAACATCCACCACACTTTGGGGCAGCGAATTCTTGCAAGCTTCTTTACCGGGTTAATGTATTTTCTTTAGGGTCCATGTTCACATTACATACAAAATTATTTGGAAAAACATGATAAAGCCTATGATCTTTGTTATGGTTCTGAATGTGAATAAAGTTCTGAAATGTGAGGTTTTAATACAAAGGAAACTATTTGACTGCAAGGGGCATCATAGTTGAATCTAATACTGTTCCTCCTCAATGTACACACACATGTTTCCAATTATGGGAGTTGGATGGTGTGTGAGTGGGAGGCATCACTGGGTAGCAATCAAGGGCAAATACCAAATAATGCTCACCTCCCTATCCCAAGAGCATTAAAGCAAATTGTAACCAATTACTGCCTCCTGGTTGATCTCAGCTCATTCAGGTCAAACTAAGGATCAAACCTGCAACTCCTCTAGTTTGGAGGATCATTGAAGTTGTTAGTTTATTGCAATTCTGAATTGAGAGCTACTGCAGTTTCCTGAGGTCTTGTTTCCTCATAAGAAGTTAGTAAGAAAGTTTATTTGTGAGAACATAAGAAATAGGAACCCTGCATAATTGCAATAAGAATTATTTCATCTCTTTCTAATAAAGACTAACATACCACTTGCTTTCCACATCTGCATGTTAACCTGGTGTAATTTGTGTTCAAAGATTTCTCACCATTTAAAAAACATTTTGCTTTTTTATTTTTGATAATGACCAGAATTCTCCAAGCTTGCAGTGAATGGAGCTTTGGCTGAGTGCCAAATTCTCCATTCTCACTGACAGCAGTGGCAGGGCAAATGACATTGGAGAATTCCGGTCATTATGTTTCATCAGTCACATTCTTGTCTACCCGCTTAACCTGCCTGTATCCCTTTGAAACCACTTTGTGCCTGCCTCACAGCTTATTTTCCCACCTACATTTGAAGACATGAGAAACATTGCACATTAAATAAAAGCAAATTACTGCGGATGCTGAAATCTGAAACAAAAAAATTGCTCGAAAATCTCAGCAGGTCTGACAGCATCTGTGGGGAGAAAACAAAGCTAACAGAGTTTCGAGTCTGGATGAGCGTCCAAAAAGTTTGGATGGCTGAGTCATTCAGACTTGAAACGTTAACTCTGCCCTCTTTCCACAAATGCTATCACAGCTGCTGAGATTTTCCAGAATTTTTTGGGTTTTTGTGTTTGATACATTGTTCAGTCATCTAAATGTTTTTCATTGCCTCTTGTGGATAATTGCATGGTTTAAGGAGGAACAATCCGTGTTGGCTGTTCTTGCATCATGGGGTAACCTTGCGGAACCTGTTTGACTTTCTGCACCCTTTTTTTCACATGTTTGTAAATCAAATACTAGTGGGGGGGAGGGAGGGGAGGGTGGGGGGGTGGTGGTGGTGGTGGTGGAATTCTCCCATCCTGCCCACCATGGGAATCATAGCCGGCAGTGGGCAGACCTCACAAAACTCCATTGACCATGGGCGGGATTCTCCGGTTTTGGGGTGAGTGCAGCCAGAGAATCCCACCCTTGAAGTGTTATGAAAATAATCAATCTGGACCCTTAATCCCACTTGTAGTTCCCAACATTGGCAGGGCTATAAGATACATGTAGCACATTGAATGAGAAAATGCATATCTGATCGTGATAAAATTATTATATTAAAAAGTAATTCAATCAAATGGCACCAATTGAAGAAGAAATCCACCTGAATCTGATCACAAGACTTGGCAACTGCTTCTTGCCAAATCATCAAAAGGTTCAAAAAATAAAATTATAAGCTAGCATTTATTTGCTAGCTTTATTAATAGTACTATTTGCTAACAATAGTAATAGCAATATATTAATACTGAACACATGTATGCAAGTTGCTTAAAGAGATAATTCACTGATAGGATTAATAAAGTTGTTATAAAAGCAGTTCGAGTACATCATTGTAACTCAGAATCAGTTGAACATTAATTATCACAAAATGAATATATGGTCTATTTTCAAAATCAACTAAATCGGCAAACTTCATTTACAGTTAGAGTCCTTAATAGCTGGCCATTTAGCAGTTTTAAATACCAAACTCATAGATAAGTTTAAGTCTAGTTCAGAATATTGTTGCTAAACTGTTGGATTTAACCATGAGATTCCATCATCCTGTACAACTTCATCTTCCTGAGTCAATGTGATAGTGTCTCCTCAAGGTGGCACAATGGTTAGCACAGTGGTTCACACTGCTGCCTCATAGCACCAGAGCTCCTGGTTCAGTTCTTGGCTTGGGTCACTGTCAGTGTGAAGTTTTCCCGAGTCTGCAGAGGTTTCCTCTGGGTACTCCAGTTTCCACCCACAATCTGAAAGAGGTGCGTTGGCCATGGTAAATTCTCTTTCAATATGCCCGAACAAACACCGGAGTGTGGCGATTAGGGGATTTTCAAAGTAATCTCATTGCAGTGTTAGTCTAAGCCTACTTGTGACAATAATAAACTTTAAACTTTTACTTTATTCACTCGCATTCACCTCCTGGGACATCAATATGGTGCATCTGCGTCAGTCGAACTATATGTTTCCTCATGAGCAGTTTGTCTCTCAGGATTAGATCTACCTCCACCTCATTAGAGCTGGTTCCAATTTCTGTTCCCACGTTATGAAGAAAACCTATACTGTGGTTAGCATTGCTGTCTCACAGTACCAGGGCCTGAGTTCAGTTCCGGCCTTAGATGCTGTGTGGAGTTTGCACGATCTCCCCATCCGCGTGGGTTTCCTTCAGGTGCTCTGGTTTCCTCCGACACTCCGAAGATGTGTCGGTTAGGTTGATTGGCCGTGCTAAATCCTCCTTGCTGTCAGGAGGATTAGTGGGGTAAATACATGGGATTACAGGGATAGGGCCTGGCTGGGATTGTTGCCAGTGCAGACTCAATGGGCAGGATAACCTCCTTCTGTATGTAGGGATTGTATGATTCTATAAGATTGTACTCGGGCAAGTTTGTGGGGTGGAAGGAAGGTATGGTGTTGGCTGAAGCATAAGTCAGAGGCATTGCGGTGAGGTAGGAGGCCTTGGCGGGGTTTGGGGGGGTGGGAGAGTGAGTCATTAGCAAGGGGGCCAATCACAGACAGTTCAGAGATAGATATTGAGACCCAGGGAGTGGATGTAAAAGCATGCCATCTGAATCACTGAGTCCTCGTCCTGGTGAAGCTGCCAGGTTCCTTAACATGGGGTAACGTTGAAAAACTGAATGGCAATGAGGTTCACAGTGGCATTATCATATTTCAAATTCTAACGTGCTTCCTTGGATCAGACTGATCCCCTGGTTCTACTTCCAGACAAACAAAGCCAAAAATGGGCAACCTGGAGGCAGGATTTGGTCAGGAAACAGAATTTTGAGATGTCAACATCCCTGCCCAGCACAAATCCACCTACAGATATCAATGACTTGGATGAAGGGACTGAATGCACAATTGCTAAATTTTGCTGATGACACAAAATAAGTAAAACAGTCAGTTGTGAAAGAAACAGAAAGAGGCTTCAAAATGATACAGATAAATGAGTGGACAAAAAAATTGACAGATGGAACATAATGTGAGAAAATGTGAATTGTCTGCTTTGGAAGGAAGAATAGAAAGCTACATATTAAAGAAATGAAGGGAGATTGCAAAGCTCTGTGATACACAGGGAAAAGGGTGTTTTGGTACATGAATCATAGAAAGTCATGGTTCAGGCAAGTGAATAGGAAGACGAAAGGAATGCTGATGTTTAATGCAAGGGAGTGGAATATAAAAAAGGGAAGTTTTAATGCAGCTCTACAGGCTGTCAATGAGAATGTCTGGAGTAGTGGTCTCCTTACTTAAGGATATAACTGCATTGGAAACAGTTCAGAAATGGTTCACTGGACTGATTCCTGGGATGAAGGGGTTATCCTAGGAGGAATGTTTAGACGGACTGTAGCTGCATCCATTGGAGCTTCGAAGAATAATCTCATTGAAACTTAAGACCCTGAGGGGACTTAATGGGCCCGATTTTACCAAAAATTCGTGGTAAATTCGGGCGTTGGGCCTGTAACGCGATCTGCACCCGATTCCAAGCAGATTGTGCCTTTACCAATACCCGATTTGAGTGCGGATCCGGTCCACGCCCCAATCGGGCGGCCTGACGATTTAATGAAGCCCGTGCCCAACTCTACCGCCAAACCCCACTTTACTGTCTTCGAATCCACGCTGTTGTCAACCTGCAGAATAAAAATCCAAAGGGGATTCCTACTCTGCAGGTGAACTTCTGAAGCCCATCCTCCTCGAACGCCCTTCACAGACCCCCCCACTAACCACCCCAACAGCAGCCCCCCCACGATCCAAACCCTCTGGGAGTCAGAACCACCCCTATCACAATCAAATCCCCCCCCGGAAGGCAGGTCCCCCTCGGCAGACCCCTCCGGGAGTCAGCCCCCCAGCAGACCACCCCCCACCATGGTCAGGCCCCCTCCCCCCCACCGGAGGCAGGCTGCCCTCCCCTTCCCCCGGTCAGCCACCCACCAAAGACAGGCACCCCTCCCCCCACGATCAGACCCACCCCATCAGACCCCCCCAAGAGGCAGGCCCCCCCCTCGGCAGAGCACACCCCCAACCTACCTGGATTGCTGCTCTCCCTCCACCATCCTTCTGACCTGCACTCGTTGACATGGAGATGTCAGCGCTGGACTGGGGTAAATACAGTAAGAAGTCTCATACCACCAGGTTAAAGTCCTGTTGGAGTTTAACCTGGTGTTGTGAGACTTCTCACTGCATTCATTGGAGAGCCTGCAGCACCTTCCTGGCTTTCCACTGGTGTCTGCCGGAGGAGGGAGGCGGGCACAGATGGATCTCTGGTTGGCGAGGGGGGAGGCGGGCACAGATGGATTTCTGGTTGGGGGGGCAGTGGAAATTCTCCCAAGTCCATCCTCCACCACTAACCCCACCTCCCCCCCCCGCGGGGCTCAGATCCGTTTTATGTCCGGATCCGTCACTTAACCTGCAACTGGTAAAATCTGGCCCGATGTGTGAATGCTAAAAGGATGCTTCCCCTTATGGGAAAGACAGTTTATGAATAATGGGTCTCCCAGTGAGAACCAGAGAATCCCATAGGATTCTGACAGTGCAGAAGGGGGCCATCTGGTCCCATTAAGTCTGCATCGACTCTCTGAAAAAGCATCTCTCCCAGGCCCACCATCCCCACTCTGCCCCCCCATCCTATCCCTGTAATCCCACACATTTACCATGGCTAATGCATCTAACCTACATATCTGTGGATGCTAAGGGGCAACTTATCATGGCCCATCCACCTAATCTGCACATCTTTGGACTTTAGGATGGCAATGAAGAGTATTCTTTTCTTTCAGAGGGTTGTTAGTCTGTGAAATTCTCTTCCCCAGAGAGCAGTGGCGGTAGAGTCATTGAAGATGTTTATGGCCAAGTTATATAGATTCTTGATTGACAAGGAGGTCAAAGGTTATCAAAGATAGACAGGAAAGTAGAGGTGAGCCCACAATCAGATCAGCCATGATTTTATCAAATGGCACTGCAGATCCAGAGAGGTCATATTGACTGTTTCTGCCCCTAATTCACATATATGTATGTTCCATCTCACCACCACCTCTTCTGCCCTGGTATTGTCAGGCTATTTGTTAAGGAGAAATGTCCATCAGTTGACCATTGTGAAGATGAGACAGCACAGAGGCCAACGATGCAAAGGGCTTCAAGAAGGGTTCACCGTTGTAATCGAGGATGGCATTAATTCTGTATTGATATTCCTCCTGGCTCCACAATGACATATTTCTGTCAGCAAGGGGCACCTTACTCAGTTAGTCGGTTACAATTTCATCAGGGTGGGGTCCTATCTATCTGATAAGATCCCAATTTGTATATATTTGAGGCTTCCACCTGAGTTAGGCAGTTATCTAAATTGGTCAAGGAAACAGTGGTCTTAAAATAGCCACATGGCAAGAAAAACACAGTAAGTGTGTCACATTGATTTTAACAACACACTCTGCCTACTTCCTGCCAGTTGTCTTGAATCAAAATTCTCTTTTTAATAGCTAAGTATAATTACTTCACTCCAAACATATGCATTTAGTGAATCATCAGTCAAAGAAATTAAACTTGTCCATTCCACAATCTGCCAACTCACATTATAAATTTCCAATGATTTGTTTTCAATGCATGACAGTAACTGGGAAAATTATAATCCCTTTTGAGTGCTTGCAACATAAACAGCCTATAAGTTGCTTTTGACCTTTCAAAGAAGACATCACTTGATTTACTCCAGGAACATATTTATTACCCTAACCTATTATCTGCAGTGAGCAAAGCAGACCTCAAGGAAGCACTGGAACTCCATAAAATTATAAACTCCACTTTTGTCACCAATCTGTTGATAATCAGAACGGCAATACAATAACCTCGAAGAAAAACCCCTCTCAGCTTTTGGACACTGACGAGATAGCAAGAGAAAATAATACAAAATCAAAGGGAAAGGGCATGGAGGAAGAGGGATAAAGAAATTTCATTCAACGGCGCAACTCAGAACCAAGGGCGAGGCACTCTCACTCCAGCAGAGGACAGTCAAGGGAAGAAAATAGGAAAGTGAAGAAGGAAAGGCAGTTTAAAAATCATATAAACCAATTTTGGCCAAAGGCATATCACCCTTGAGTCAGAAGGTTTCAATACCATCTCAGGACTTGAGCACCAAATCTAGCCTGCTTCTTCAATTATATCTTTTGGATGAGAAATTATATTTTACCTTCTTGTTGTTGTAGGACTTGCTGCTCACATTGCCTTTAATGTTAACCTCCAAAATAGCCATGACATAAGAACATAAGAACATAAGAAATAGGAGCAGGAGTAGGCCATCTGGCCCTTCGAGCCTGCCCCGCCATTCAATAAGATCATGGCTGATCTGTCGTGGCTCAGTTCCACCTTCCCGCCCTCTCCCCATAACCCTTAATCCTCTCTCTTATCAAAAACCCATCAACCCGTGTCTTAAAAATATTTAGCGAGGCAGCCTCCACCACCTCAACGGGCAGAGAATTCCAGAGATTCACCACCCTTTGAGTGAAGAAGTTCCTCCTCAACTCTGTTCTAAACCGCCCCCCCTTTATCTTGAGGCTGTGCCCCCTAGTCCTACTGTCCTTTCTGAGTGGGAAGAGCCTCTCCACCTCTATCCTATCCATCCCATTCATCATCTTATACGTCTCAATGAGATCTCCCCTCATTCTTCTAAACTCTAACGAGTACAAGCCTAGTTTATTCAGCCTCTCCTCATAGCTCAACCCCCTCGACTCTGGCATCAGCCTAGTAAACCTCCTCTGCACTCCCTCCAAGGCCAAAATATCCTTGCGTAAGTACGGCGCCCAAAACTGCACACAGTACTCCAGCTGCGGTCTCACCAATGCCCTATACAGCCGCAGCAAGACCTCCCTACTTTTATATTCAATCCCCCTTGCTATGAAGGCCAGCATCCCATTTGCCTTCCTGACCACCTGCTGTACCTGCAAGCTGGGTTTTTGCGACTCATGCACAAGGACCCCGAGATCCCTCTGCACTGTCGCCTGCTGCAGTTTTTCTCCACGTAAGTAATAATCCTGCCTACCATTATTCCTACCAAAGTGGACCACCTCGCACTTGCCAACATTAAATTCCATTTGCCAGTTCCTGGTCCATTCGCCCAGCCTATCTAGATCCTTCTGCAGACTCTCCACACCCTCCGCGCAATTTGCCGTTCCACCAATCTTGGTGTCATCAGCAAATTTCGACACCATACACTCGGTTCCCTCCTCCAGATCATCTATATAAATGGTAAATAGCTGAGGCCCCAGCACCGACCCCTGGGGCACTCCACTAGTCACCAACCGCCAATCCGAATAGCACCCATTGACCCCCACTCTCTGCCTCCTATTTGACAACCAGTCCTCTATCCATGCTAACACCCTACCCCCAACTCCATGTCCCCTGACCTTCTGCAATAACCTCTTGTGAGGTACCTTGTCAAACGCCTTCTGAAAATCAAGAAAGACCACATCCACTGGCTCTCCTCTATCCACCGCCCTAGACACATCCTCATAGAACTCCAATAAATTTGTCAGACACGACTTCCCCTTAACGAAACCGTGCTGCGTCTGCTCTATCAAGCTATTCCCCTCAAGATGCCTCGTTAATTCCTCCTTGATGACGGATTCTAACATTTTACCTACAACAGACGTTAAACTAACCGGCCTATAATTCCCCGCCTTTTGCCTGGCACCCTTCTTAAACAACGGCGTAACATTAGCCGTTTTCCAATCTTCCGGCACTTGATAGCACAGTGATTAGCACTGCTGCCTCACAGTACCAAGGACCCAGGTTCAAATCCCAGTCTGTGTGGAGTTAGCACATTCTTCCCACGTCTGTGTGGATTTCCTCCAGGTGCTCCGGTTTCCTCCCACAGTCCAAAGATGTGTAGGTTAGGTGGACTGGCCATGCTAGATTGCCCCTTAGTGTCAGGAAGATTGATAGGGCCTGGCTAGGATTGTGATTGATGCAGACTCAATGGGCTGAATGGCTGCCTCCTGCACTGTAGGATTCTATGACACGCTTCAGAAGGAAATTTTCTTTTGGTTTTAATTATAAAATTTCAAATATTTGTTATGCCTGCAAATAGACGACAGTCAAAAGCTGTTCATCCAAAGTAAACATGCTTAATGTATTTTGATAACTGTGTTTCGATATTTACAGCGGCTTGTTTCTGTGGAACTTTAGATTTGTCCTCAGTTCACTTCATTTTCTAATACCCCTCCTGTTTCGAGTGAACTGTCAATGGTGTCACTGCAGGTTGCTGTGCTGCTAATTGTCTGGAAGTTGGCCCTCATTGTGCAATTGGAAGGAATAACAGGCTATTAATTAACTATTGGTTCCCACTGCTACTGATATGATTATCCCAACTCTTACTGAGGACACGTGGTACTCAAGTAGACACAAGCAGCTGTCATCGAAGAAATTCATGGACTTTATATTCCAGAAAGGAATCTCTTTGTACATACATAATTGAGTAACATACTAAGGTTGATGACAGATGTTATATCTCAACCAAAGTAAAAATTTAGTCGCGGTTTAGAACTTTCTGTATCACAGATAGGTTTGGCACCACTTCCTGTTCAGAGTAATGCAGAATCAGCAAACCTGACTTACCAATCAATCAATTTCCACAATGAATACATATGTTCAGTTACGTATGTACATATTCTGTTCAATGGCATTCAAATATCATTTGTATCTTAATGTACACAAAAAGCTGAAGTTCCATCCCCTGGAGGTGGTCCCACACTCCTTGCTTTAATTTAATTAGGGTAATTTCACGCCTAAGTTATAATCAAGTTTGCATTGTTGGAGGACCAAACTATTTAGTATCAGTACAAATTGTGTACTATGATTGAACCATTTTACCTCAAGATAAAACAATTGCATATTGAATTCCAACCTATTCTGATATGGAGATTTTTTAAACTCATTCATGGGACATGGGCATCACAGGCTGGTCAGCATTTATTGCCCATCCCTTGTTGCCCTTGAGTAGGTGGTGGTGAGCTGCCTTCTTGAATCGCTGCAGCCCATGTTCTGTGGGTTGACCCACAATGCCGTTAGGAAGGGACTTCCAGGATTTTGACCCAGTGACTGCAAAGGAACAGCAATATATTTCCAAGTCAGGATGGTGAATGGCTTGGAGGGGAACTTGCAGGTGGTGGTGTTCCCATTTATCGGCTGCCCTTGTCCTTCTAGATGGAAGTGGTCATGGGTTTGAAAGATGCTGTCTAAGGACCTTCGGTGAATTGCTGCAGTGCATCTTGTGGATAGTACACACTGCTGCTACTGAGCATTGGTGGTGGAGGGAGTGGATGTTTGTGGATGTGGTGCCAATCAAGCGGGCCGTTTTGTCCTGAATGGTGTCAAGCTTCTTGAGCGTTGTTGGAGCTGCGCCCATCCAGGTACGTGGGAAGTATTCCATCACACTCCTGACTTGTGCCTTCAGAAACATTAAACTTGAGAAGTCCCAAGGGCCTGATGGGATATACCCAAAAATACTGAGAGAGGCAAGGGAGGAAATTGCTGGGGTCTTGAGAGAAATCTTTGCATCCTCACTGGCTGACTGGGAGGTCCAAGAGGATTGGAGAATGGCCAATGTTGTTCCTTCGTTTAAGAAGGATAGCAAGAATAATCCAGATAATTACAGGCCAGTGAATCTTACATCAGTGATAGGGAAATTATTGGAGAGGATTCTTTGAGACAGGATTTATTCCCACTTGGAAATAAGTGGACATATTAGTGAGAGGCAACATGGTTTTGTGAAGGGGAGGTCATGTCTCACGAACTTGATCGAGTTTTCCGAGGAAGTAACAAACATGATTGATGAGGGTAGGACAGTGGATGTTGTCTACATGGACTTCAGTAAGGCCTTTGACAAGGTCCCTCATGGCAGACTTTTGCAGAAGGTGAAGTCGCATGGGATCAGAGGTGAGCTAGCAAGGCAGGTACAAAACTGGCTCCATCATAAAAGACAGGGAAGGGTGCGCTTCTGAATGGAGGGCTGTGACAAGTGGCATTCCTCAGGGAACTTTTGCTGTTCGTAATATATATAAACAATTTGGAGGAAAATGTAACTGGTTTGACCAGCAAATTTGCGGATGACACAAAGATTGGCGGATTTGTGAATAGCACAAATCCATCAGAGGACCATCAGAGGATACAGCAGGATATAGATCAGTTGGAGACTTGGGCATAGAGATGGCAAATGGAGTTTAATCTGGACAAATGTGAGGTAATGTATGTTGGAAGGTCTAAAAAAGATAGGAAATGTACAGTAAACGGCAGAACCCTTAAGAGTATTTTCGTAATGTGGAGATGCTGGCGTTGGACTGGGGTAAACACAGTAAGAAGTCTCACAACAAAAGGTTAGAGTCCAACAGGTTTATTTGGTAGCAAATGCCACTAGCTTTCGGGGTTTTGCCCTTCGTCAAGTGAGTGGGGAGTTCTGATCACAAACAGGGCATATAAAGGCACACACTCAGTTTACAGAATATTGATTAGAATGTGAGTCTTTACAGCTAATCAAGTCTTAAAGGTGCAGACAATATGAGTGGAGATAGCATAAAGCACAGGTTAAAGAGACATGTATTGTCTCCAGACAGGACAGTAAGTGAGATATTGCAAGCTTTGGCAACTCATAGCAGTTACAAATAGTGTGACATGAACCCAAGATCCCTGTTGAGGCCGTCCTCATGTGTGCAGAACTTGGCTATCAGTCTGTGCTCAGCGACTCTGCGCTGTCGTATGTCGTGAAAGTCATTTTGGAGAATGTTTGCCCAAAGATTAGAGGCCAAATGCCTGAGACTGCTGAATTGTTTGCCAACAGGAGCATTAAGTGTTTGCCTGCTGATTGTCAAGAGGTATTCATTCATCTGTTGTCATAGCGTCTGCACGATCTCCCCGATGTACTATGCCTCAGGATAGCCTTTCCTGCAGTGTATCAGGTAGACAACGTTGGCCAAGTTGCAAGAGTACGTGCCGTGTACCTGGTGGATGGCATTCTCACGTGAAATAATGGCATCTGTGTCGATGATCCACATGTCTTGCAGAGGTTGCTATGGCAGGGTTGTGTGGTGTCATGGTCACTGTTCCCCCCATGACTTGCCTGGGCTTGCAACATCTCACTTACTATTCTGTCTGGAGACAATACACATCTCTTTAATCTATGCTTAATGCTATCTCCACTCACATTGTCTGCACCTTTTAAGACTTGATTAGCTATAAAGACTTGCATTGTGAACTGACTGTTTGCCTTTATATGCCCTGTTTGTGATCAGAACTCCCCACTCTCCTGACGAAGGAGCAAAGCCCCGAAAGCTAGTGGCATTTGCTATCAAATAAACCTGTTGGACTTTAACCTGGTGTTGTGAGACTACTTACAGTATTTTCGTAGGCAGAGGGATCTGGGTGTACAGGTGCACAGGGTGGTGGGTGCCTGGAACTCACTGCTGAGTGAGGTAGTGGAAGCAGATAAGATAGTGAGTTTTAAGGGGCGTCTGGACAAATACATGAATAGGAAGGGAATGGAGGGATATGACCCTCAGAAGGGTAGGGGGTTTTAGTTCAGTTCGGCAGCATGGTCGATGCAGGCTTGGAGGGCCAAAGGGCCTGTTCCGGTGTTGTAATTTTCTTTGTTCTTTGACACCCATGTCCAGGTAATTAATCAAAAAAGAAAAAAATCTTCCTCATTTCAGTCTTTATTGAGAACTCTATATTTTTAAATTCAGCACCTGAATTCTAGATTCCTCCGCAAGGAATGTATGTGGTGGTTCATTGAGCAGGAACAGTAGAAGAGTATTGTAGAGTTAGGCAGTTGAATGGACAGTGGGGAGCGTGTGCAGGTGTGAATGGACAGTGGGGAGTGTGTGCGGGTGTGAATGGGCAGTGGGGAGCGTGTGCGGGTGTGAATGGGCAGTGGGGAGCGTGTGCGGGTGTGAATGGGCAGTGGGGAGCGTGTGCGGGTGTGAATGGGCAGTGGGGAGCGTGTGCGGGTGTGAATGGGCAGTGGGGAGCGTGTGCGGGTGTGAATGGGCAGTGGGGAGCGTGTGCGGGTGTGAATGGGCAGTGGGGAGCGTGTGCGGGTGTGAATGGGCAGTGGGGAGCGTGTGCGGGTGTGAATGGGCAGTGGGGAGCGTGTGCGGGTGTGAATGGGCAGTGGGGAGCGTGTGCGGGTGTGAATGGACAGTGGGGAGCGTGTGCGGGTGTGAATGGGCAGTGGGGAGCGTGTGCGGGTGTGAATGGGCAGTGGGGAGCGTGTGCGGGTGTGAATGGGCAGTGGGGAGCGTGTGCGGGTGTGAATGGGCAGTGGGGAGTGTGTGCGGGTGTGAATGGGCAGTGGGGAGCGTGTGCGGGTGTGAATGGGCAGTGGGGAGCGTGTGCGGGTGTGAATGGGCAGTGGGGAGCGAGTGCGGGTGTGAATGGGCAGTGGGGAGCGAGTGCGGGTGTGAATGGGCAGTGGGGAGCGTGTGCGGGTGTGAATGGGCAGTGGGGAGCGTGTGCGGGTGTGAATGGGCAGTGGGGAGCGTGTGCGGGTGTGAATGGGCAGTGGGGAGCGAGTGCGGGTGTGAATGGGCAGTGGGGAGCGTGTGCGGGTGTGAATGGGCAGTGGGGAGCGTGTGCGGGTGTGAATGGGCAGTGGGGAGCGTGTGCGGGTGTGAATGGACAGTGGGGAGTGTGTGTGGGTGTGAATGGGCAGTGGGGAACGTGTGTGGGTGTGAATGGGCAGTGGGGAGCGAGTGCGGGTGTGAATGGACAGTGGGGAGTGTGTGCGGGTGTGAATGGACAGTGGGGAGCGTGTGCGGGTGTGAATGGACAGTGGGGAGCGTGTGCGGGTGTGAATGGGCAGTGGGGAGTGTGTGCGGGTGTGAATGGGCAGTGGGGAGCGTGTGCGAGTGTGAATGGGCAGTGGTTCCTATTGCCAAAAAGGTGTGTGGGAGCTTTAAACATGACCTTGAATAACAGACTGTGCATGGTGACTGATGAACAGAAATGAGTCCTCCTACAAATATAATGCAGCACAAAGCTGTTTTCAAGATAACATTTGTACTTGCTGTTCTGAAAGGATAGACAAAATGTAACAGGAGGTGGAGTTGCTTTATTGGTGAAGGATAACATCAAGTCTGCATTAAGAAATGACATTGGCACTAAGGGCCAATATGTTGAATCGATCTGGGTGGAAATAAAAAACAAAGATAAAAATGTCTTCATAGGAATAATCCCCTGAGGAATTCTTCCGGAGTGGTGCATAATATAAAAATAATGGCTTGTGAGAAGGGCACAATGGTAATCATGGGTGATTTTAACATGCATCTTAACTGGAGTAATCAAATTGGTAAAGATAGCCTATTCTATAATAACTCTATTCTATAATAAATGCTTGTTCTATCTACCTATTAACTTCCCTTTCTTCGCTTTCATATTTTCCTGTCTTCCTTTTTAAAACCTTTATTTTAACCTTCCTTTCATTTTTCCTGTATACCTAAATTGGTCAATGTAAGAACATAAGAGGCAGGAACAGGAATAGGCCACCTGGCCCCTCGAGCCTGCTCCGCCATTCATTAAGACCATGGCTGATTTTTTTGTGAACTCAGGTCCACTTCTCCGCCAGTTCACCATAACCTTTAATTCCTTTACTGCTCAAAAATTGGATCTATCTTTGCCTTAGAATCATTCAACGAGGTAGCCTCAAATGCTTCACCGGGCAGGGAATTCCACAGATTCACAATGCTTTGGGTAAATAAATTTATGTTCAACTCAGTCCTAAATCAGCTCCCCCTTATTTTAAGGTTATGCCCCCTAGTTTTGGTTTCACCCACTAGGGGAAACAACCTCCCTGCTTCTATCCTATCTATGACCTTCATAATTTTATGTTTCTATAAAATCCCCCCTCATTCTTCTAAATTCCAATGAGTATAGTCCCAGTTTGCTCAGTTTCCTCATAAGCCAATCCTTTCAATCGACCTAGTAAAACTCCTCTGCATCCCCTCCAGTGCAAGTATATCCTTTCTCTAGTAAAAGCCAAGTAATAGAGTTGTAGTTGCAATTTCCTGATTGTCAGCCAACCAGCAGGATAGAACACACAGAGGTGGGGTAGCATGTTGTTTAGTCATTGGGCATGGCCCTGACCCAGGACATCAGTACTGTAGTGTCAGGTCAAACACTGTCAAGGAGATCTCCTGAAGGAGAGTTTTGGTGATCAGCAGGAGATCTCCTTGACAGTGAATCAGTACTCCTCCACATTGAATCAGTTGATGTAAGTTCTGCAAGCTGGAGGAATGTTCTCTGAATGAAGGACTCCTGCATAACACACCAAATATGGCTCAGTCGTACCACCAATGAGCCAAGTGCAAATTCTTACCTTTTCTCACCATGGAGTAGTGCTATTATCAAACTACAGTGCAAGTGTTAACCATTATACCTTTGCTGATATACCCTCATGTGGCAGAATATTGTTCAACAGATGACTGTTCGTCCCTGATGGCTTGGTATGAAATTAAGGATTGGAAATAGAGTAAGATTTTGAGTTGTTTTAGATGGTTGTAAATAACAATATAGTAACTTTTGGCACCAGCCAACATTCCTGTAAAATTAACTTCAGGTTGCAAGATTCAACTTGGCACCTAACATTGGTCACTAGAGTCACTCCAGGCTCTTAATGTTAAAAACAGTAAATTACATTATTTTGGGATTCTGGCAAGTAATTTTTACGCTGCTAAAAAGAAGTCATTGTTCTTGCAACTGACTATGTAATCTACTTACATGTGTTAAATTGAGATGAACATCATTGTTTGCCAAGGATTTAATGAATGCTATTGGGCAAATAAATTTCAGTAAATGAGCTATTTTTCCCCTGGAAACTTTGTAAAATTATACAATTGACCTCATTAGCTTGTTTCTAAAAAAACTATGAAGCTCTGAGTGATATCTGCATGTCTGCCTTCAATTTTTACTGTTAACTATTATATTAATGCGTATGACATTTTTATAATTTATCTGTGAAAAGAAGAACTGCATTCTTAATGGTAGGATTTGACTTGAAACTATTTTGGTATCAGGATAGTGAGTGTAACAAAATAGCCTTGAGCTTAAATCTCGACTATTAAGGTGGAGGGAGGGGGGACAGCGATCTTACCTAAGTCCCAAACAAGGGTGAAAACGGGAGAATTTCACATCATTTTTTGGGAAACTTAAAAATTGAATCTTTCCTGACTTAATCAAAAATCTCTTGCCAAACTTGGACTTTGCCAGAGTAGGTGGGATCCAAATCGCCCAAAAGCCGGCTGATATCAGCTGAAGGTGTATTTGCATGCATGCAGATTTCTGTGCTCTGAGTGCACAGAAACCTGTCACTGCCTCCCCCCAAGCTGTAGCCAGCCTTCTGGCTGATGTCACCCTCCCCTCCTGCTACTATGGAGTCTATCACCAACCCTTCCACCGCATGATCTGTTTGCCCGCCACCCCCCCCACCCCCGACACCCGATCGCTGTCACAGAAGTCAGCAGTCCCCCACCTCCTCTTTGATCACTGTTGCAGAGTGCACAGTGGGCCCCCTCCCTCCCGAATGGGCCATCCCTGACCTGGCTGCACTGCCTCAGGCTCCATCCCCTTAGACTACACCCCTTTGGCACTGCCCAGTACCCAGTGGGCAGCCAGTGTGCCTGGTTGGCACTGCCACTCTCCTGCCACTGACCTCCCGAAGAAGTCTCAATGGCCTCTAGTTTCACCGGCAACACCATCACATCTGATCTCCATTGATGGGTACCATACGCGAACCTCCACCGGCGAGGCCACAGAGGCAAGCTAGCCTGGATGATTCCATCCCGGGTTCACTTGCAATATCTAAATACTATTCTTAATAGCATTTAAATATTATAATCAGCCTCATGCTCTTTTCGGAGATCTTGCTGGATATCCAGTGCCTCTGTGGCACGAACCCAATTTCTCGGCTCTTTCGAGATCATATTGGCTTGCCCTGCCCATCGGCCGGTGGGATTAAATTGTGAGATCGTCTCCAGGATGTTTAGTTTTAAAATCTGGGAAAGTTTTATAGGACCCCCTAACACAAACAATAGGAACCTAGCCCTATGGAGCAGGAAATTAAGAACTAAGTTTCTCTCCCCAGGTCCATCAGAAATGGAATTGGAAACCTATGCCTTCTATCTTTGAGGCAGAAATGTGAATATTCAGACAAAGGCTCACTTCATTCATGCATTGTAATGTCAAAAACAAATGCCAACAGTGTATCTTCATGGTAGTTTTAATGTTCTGTTTGACTGGCATAAGGAAGTTTTAACCTTCAGGTAGGAACTTCTATTTTTCTAATAGTCTGGTAAAGATTAAAGTACGGTTAGGAGTATTTATTGAGAATCATATGTCGCAACCATGATATTAATTCTGCCAATTTTGCCTTTGTTCTGTTCATTCCTGTGAGGGAGATTAGGGATGAATTAATCAAAAGTTTGCTTCTCTTTGCACCCTTCATTTTGCAATATCGGAAGGTTAGATACAAGGTTAGCTGTCAAGAGGAAAAATGAAGGAAATAACTGAGAAGAGTGGAGCTGCACATAATTGATGTGACATAGCTCAACCCACCTTATCATCGAGCCTGAAATATGTTTGCTTCATGTGCAATAATGCATCGCAGTTTAGTAGATAAGGACATTACAGAGTCAGTCAAAGAAAAATTGTGTCAAAGCTCTGACGTTAGTGTTCCTGCCAAAAGAGCTGACTGGCAGGAATAACAAGCAGGCTGTTTAATGGAATGCATTAAATTTAATAAATCTGTAGCTAGAAAATTGGGTAAGAGGACAAATTTCCTATTCACTAGCCTATATAAACAAGCTTTTGAAGTTTAAGTTTCCCTTTCCTTAAGCACTAGCTTTCAAAATGTGCCTGTCTTTCTTTTCATGTAACATCTGTGAAAGTGGCTTTCTGTAAATTTATGAGAAGTATTGTACAATAGATTAAGAGGAATGTATAAGTTTGTTGGGCACTTTCTACTTCATAGCTGTTTTCTGAATGAAGCTAGAGACATGGGTTTTGTTTTGATTTCAGTATCGAAATGTTAGAACATTAATAAGTCAATATTAAAATCTTAATGAAATAAGCCCTATTTGAATCTCCTTAAGGTTTTCATCATTTTAGGTGGTTTTGATTTTGATCAAAAGTACCATTTAATTAAATGTTTTTGGGCAGTCGATGCTCCAGAGGAAACTGCTGCTGATTGTGACTCTGCTGCAATTGCAAGGGAATTCTGGCCCTGGTTACTCTCTTATCATGCGTTCAGGAATCTGAGGAGTTAGGCGGGAAGGCATGGTAATTGTCAAAAAACATACCTGTCAGGCAAATATGATCAGGCAGGTACAACTGAACCTCAAACCCAGTTGTGCAATAAGGAGTGAAAATAAGCTGCCTAGAATGACGACGATCATTGGAATTTTGAGAGATACCTGCTTATACTCCAACACCATTCATTTAGAAACCAGAAAAGACCAAGCTCTCAATTCTACCTGCTAAGGCAACAACAGCAGTGGTGAAGTCTTCAATGTAAAAAAGTTGGACTCCTCCTTTTGGGGTACTTGCACTGCAGATTTTTCCAGAGTTGTGGCCTGTTTCACAGTTGATAGATTGTTAAACACACGTCCATCATTTTGAATTTATTTATGGAATAAAGGCAAAGCTGTTGCCCATTTTTGGTAGCCAGAGAAGCCTGTCATGATCATGTTCCCACAATTGTGTTAGCAACAATAGAAAAAAAATAGTAAATGCCTAAGTCAGAATGGAACTGATAGTGGCCTAGGAGGTGGTGGTGTGTTGTTGCTCCTCTCCTTCAGGAAGGTAGGAGTTGCGAGGTTGGCAGATGCTGTTGAAGTAAGCTGTTTGCAGTAATCCTGTAGATAATACAAACTACAGCCAGAATATATCAGTGGTGGAGGGGGTATTGAATCCAATGTCAAGGCACCGATAAAGAAAATTGCTTTGACTGAGATGATGTTGCACTGCTTGAGTGTTATTATGATTTAATTTATCTAATATTCTATCACATTCCTAACTCATAGGTGACAAAGAAGTTTTGGGCCACATTGAACAGAGTAGAATCTTAGTGCCATAGAGGACATCTTCCAGGAAGCAGTCAATTAGCAGGCCACCTCTCCACGTACTGTCCCATTAAGGGAGCTGCTAGGGGTGGGGGTGTGGGGGATGGGGTGATGGTTTGAAGGGCAAAAGAAATCCGCACAGGAATGTCTAGCAAGCCACTCCACAAGGAGAGGTGGGCACTACTGAAGAAGGGGGAGACAAAGCCTCAAAATGGTAACACTCCCAAAAGGCTCCAAACACAGCTGACAAAAGCAAGGGCAAACTATGAGAGATCTCAGATTGAGGAGGAAGCCCCCCCACAAGAATTCCTGCGGCTGTGATTAAATACTTTGAAGATACATGGAGTCCTCAAAGCTCTTTTGCAATAGCACTTCACACACTGCCTTCTATGCATTCTGCTGTTCCCAACACAAAGGGGGAAGGTGGATAGTGGGGAGTTGGGGGAGTGCAGGGTGGCAGTAGAGGTGGTGATGCTGGGGAAGTTCCAATACTGTAAGAAGTCTCATAACACCAGGTTTAAGTCCAACCAGTTTATTTGATAGTAAACCCACAAGCTTTCGGAAACGGTGTTCCTTCATCAGGTGTGTGGAATGTTCTGATCAGAGAAAAGCAGATAAAGACACACACAGTTTACAGAATATTGATTAGAATGCGAGTCTTTGCAGCTAACCTGCTATTCAAGTCTTAAAGAAGTAGACAATGTGAGTGGAAATAGCATTAGCAGTTCCAGTACTGTCAGAGAATGGCCCTTGATTGGGGACTTCATTTTGCCAACTGCATTCCCGCCTCCATTCAACAGGTTGCTGATTCCAGAGCACAACTCAGTTGGATGTGGGATTATAGACTGGAGCTGTCCCAATAGGGTTTTTTGCAACTTTCCTGTCCCATTGGCTTCCAGAACTGCCACAATAGGACAGAATCTTCCTTCTGCCCTCTGTCTGCACTGACATTTCCAACATCCTCAGCCACTAATTGCGGTTATAGTGCCTCCCTGCTGTTCCATCTGCCTATCCTCACAGTGACGGCTGTTGGCCTCCATTGGAATGCATCACAATCTCTGCATTCCTCCATTGTCCCTAAATCAATGGCAAATACTAGGGTAACCTCTGAATTGGCTGCCTCACATAAGACTCCTCAGACCATTGTGTTGTGGGGAGCTGTAAATAGTTCCACACTTGAAAATGTTTTGAGCTGAAGACAGAAAGGCAAGTTAATAAATTGGTGAAAAAGACGTATGGCACACTTGTCTTTATCAATCAAGGTATAGATTACAAAAGCAGAGAGGTCATGATGGAGTTGTATAGAACTTTGGTAGGCCATAGCTGGAGTAGTGTGATGGATATGATCCACCACATCTCTTGACAAACACAGATGTGTGAGGCATTATCTTTTCTCATCTCCAGATAGGAAAGTCTTCTGTGGTAGACCCTTGTTCATGTGTGAAGCCTCTGTGCGATGAGCCGAATCTTCTCATCCTGTGGGTTTTGCAGGGGCTATCCTGGACCATGGACCTCAGGCTGGACCTCCTCTCGAAGCTATGCTAGACAACGCCAGGCCCATCGCTTCCTCAATCAGATCATTGCCATCAAGAATTGAGCACAGATTCCATTATTCAATCCTCCTTCCCACTGATGGATGCAACAGATCAATGAACACTGAGCAACTATAGTAGAGCTCCCACTCGCAAACAGAAAGCCACTGTCATGCCGTACAACTGCGTCAACACCATGACATACAGCCTTGGAGCTGAGGTACAAACTCACAGATCCAGCTGACCAAGATGTAGATGATCAAGATGCTAAGCCTGATACATGACATCTCAATCCCACAAAGGCTGGAAGAGATTTGGACAAAATTTGTGAAATGTGGCACCTTACCAAAGGCGCTGCTGCAATCTGTGACCTGTTTTGCTGATTACGCTCAACTTCCACTTCAGCAATGACTGGATGCCCTTTGACCCGTTATCCATGCCAATTCATAGTGGCACAGTGGTTCGTACTGTTGCCTCACAGCATCAGGGACTCGGGTTCAATTCTTGCCTCAGTTCGCTGTCTATGTGGAGTTTGTTCATTCTCCCCTTGTCAGCATAGGTTTCCTCCAAGAGCTCCCGTTTCCTCCCACAGTCCAAAGATGTGCAGATTAGGTGGATTGGCCATGCTAAATTATCCATTAGTGTTAAGGAATTAGCAGGCAAAATATGCAGGGTTACAGATATAGTGCCTGGGTGGGATTGTTGTTGGTGCAGGCTCATTGAGCCAAATGGCCTACTTATGCAGAGATTCTATGATTCTACAATTCCATTCCCATCTACCACAAAACCTACCACTGGCAGCTCTGGAAAATTCCATTCGCCGTATCAGATGAGGTTTTCATTGTTTCCTTTTATATTAGGCTATGAGCAAAGGTGCTGTCATAGTAACTTTGATGAGTTGCTGCAGGGCAACTTGTAGGTGGTATACACTGCTACCATTGGGCATCAGTGGTGGAGGAAATGGATGTTGAAGGTGATTAATGGGCTGCTTTGTCCTGGATGGTGTCAAGCTTCTCAAGTATTGTTGGAGCTGCACTCATCCAGGCACATGGACGGTATTCTATCAAACTCCTGACTTGCGCCTTGCATATGATGGACAGTCTTTACAGAGTCAAAGGTGAATTACTCGCATCTGATTCCCAATATCTGACCTGTTCTTGTAGCGTCAATATTAAATGGCTGGTGCAAAGCGTTTCTTGAATATGGTAACCCCCGTCATGTTGATGGTGGCAGCTTCAGCGATTGTAATGTTACTGAATGTCAAGAGAAGATGGATGGATTCTCTCTTGTTGGAGATGGTCGTTACATGGCACTTGGATAACATTCAGGCTTGGCCTGATGACTGGCAATTAACATTCGTGTCACACAAGTCTTGCTGCATATGGACGCAGACTGCTTCAGTATCTAAGGAGTCACAAATGATGCTGATCATTGTGCAATCATCAGCAAACATCCCCACTTATGACCTTATAATGGAGAGAACTGAAGATGGTTAGGCCTAGGATACTATCCTCAGGAACTGCTACAGAAATGTCCTGGGACTGTGATTACGTCCAATAACCACAATCACTTTGTGCTAGGTATGATTCTGACCAGTGTGAGTTTTCCTCTGATTCCCATTGACTCCTTGATGCCACATTAGGTAAAATGTTGCCTTGATGTCAAGGGCAATCACTCTCACCTCTTGAGTTCACCTCTTTTGTCCATGTTTGGACCAAGGCTGTATTGAGGCATGCATAAGAAACCCTGATGGAACCCAAACTCAGCATCAGTGAATAGGTTATTGCTGAGTAAATGTTGCTTGATAGCACTTTGCTGATGATTGAGAGCGGACTGATGGGGTGGTAAATTGCCAGGATGGATTTGTCCTGCTTTTGCGTACCTGGGCAATCTTCCACATTGCTGGGTAGATGCCAGTGTCATAGCTGTACTGGATCATCTTGGCTAGAAATACAGCTAGTTCGGGAGCACAAGTCTTCAGTACTGTTGCTGGAATGTTGTCAGAGGCCATTGCCTTTGCATTATCCAGCACTTTCTGCCATTTCCTGATATCACAAATTAATCTTTTTGGCTGAAGACTAACATCTGTGATAAGAACATAAGAACATAAGAAATAGGAGCAGGAGTAGGCCAACTAGCCCTTCGAGCCTGCCCCGCCATTCAATAAGATCATGGCTGATCTGTCTTGGCTCAGTTCCACATTCCCGCCCTCTCCCCATAACCCTTAATCCCCTCTCTTATCAAAAACCCATCAACCCGCGTCTTAAAAATATTTAGCGAGGTAGCCTCCACCACTTCAACGGGCAGAGAATTCCAGAGATTCACCACCCTTTGAGTGAAGAAGTTCCTCCTCAACTCCGTTCTAAACCACCCCCCCTTTATCTTGAGGCTGTGCCCCCTAGTCCTACTATCCTTTCTGAGCGGGAAGAGTCTCTCCACCTCTATCCTATCCATCCCATTCATCATCTTATACGTCTCAATGAGATCTCCCCTCATTCCTCTAAACTCTAACGAGTACAAGCCTAATTTATTCAGCCTCTCCTCATAGCTCAACCCCCTCAACTCCGGAATCAGCCTAGTAAACCTCCTCTGCACTCCCTCCAAGGCCAAAATATCCTTGCGTAAGTACGGCGCCCAAAACTGCACACAGTACTCCAGCTGCGGCCTCACCAATGCCCTATACAGCCGCAGCAAGACCTCCCTACTTTTATATTCAACCCCCCTCGTGATGAAGGCCAGCATCCCATTCGCCTTCCTGACCACCTGCTGCACCTGCAAGCTGGGTTTTTGCGACTCATGCACAAGGACCCCGAGGTCCCTCTGCACCGTCGCCTGCTGCAGTCTTTCTCCACGTGAGTAATAATCCCTCCTACCATTATTCCTACCAAAGTGGACCTCAGGAGAAGGCTTAGATGAATCATCTATTCAGCACTTCTGACTGAAGATTGTGGCAAATGCATCAGCCTTGTCTTTTGCACCGATGTTCTGGGCTCCCCCATCATTCAAAATGGGGATATTTGTGGAGCCTCTCCCTACAGTGAGTTGTTTAATTATCCACCACCATCCATAACTAGACTTCAGAGTTTAGATCTTATCCATTGGTTATAGGATCCCTTAACTCTGTCTCTCACTTACTGCTTTCATTGTTTGGTTCACAGGCAGACCTGCATGACAGTGTCACCAGGTTGATAACTCATTTTTGGGTATATCCAGTGCTGCTCCTGGCATGCCCTTCTGCACTCTGCATTGAACCAGGATAGATTCCCAGCTTAATGGTAATAAGTGGGGAATATGGTGGGCCATGAGGTTACAGATTGGAATTAAATACAATTGTGCTGCTGCTGATGGCCGATACTGCCTCATGGATGCCCAGGTTTTAGTTGCTGTATCTGTTCAAAATCTATCCTATTTAGCACAGTGGTAGTGCCAAACAACATGATGGAGTATATTCTCAATGTGAACTTTGTCTCCATAAAGACAGTGCAGTGGTCATTCCTAGCAATGCTGTCATGGACAGATGCAACTGTGACAGAAATCTCACAACAATTAGGTGAGTCACTCACCTGATGAAGGAGCAGGGTTCTGAAAGCTTGTGATTGGAAATGAACATGTTGGACTTTAACCTGGTGTTGTGAGATTTCTTACCATGCCCGACCCAGTCCAACATCCACATCTCCTCATCTTTGATAAGTAGATTGGTGAGGATGAAGTCAAGCAGGTCTTCCCCTCTTAATGGTTCTTTCTCCTCCTGCCACAAACCCAGTCTAGCAGCTATGTGCTTTCAGACTTGGTAAAAAGTCCCACAACACCAGGTTAAAGTTCAACCAGTTTATTTGATAGTAAACCCACAAGCTTTCACAAACACTGTTCCTTCATCAGGTGTGTGGAAGGTTCAGAACTTACACCTGTCGAAGGAACAGTCTTTCCAAAAGCTTGTGGGTTTACTATCAAATAAACTGTTTGGACTCTAACCTGGTGTTGTGAGACTTCTTACTGTGTTTACCCAGTCCAACGCCGGCATCTCCACATCATGACTTTCAGACTTGGTCAGTAGAGGCGCAACCAAGCTATTCTTACTGGTGGAGATTGAAATCCCCCATGCAGAATACTTCCTGGGCCTTGCCACGTTCAGTGCTTCCTCCAAGTGGTGGTCAACACAGTTGATGAATCAGTCCTCTTCTGAGAGAGGGCAGTAGGTGCTAACCAGCACAAGGGTTTCCCTTAACCATACTTGACCTGATGCCATGAGATTACGTGGGGTCCAGAGTCAATGCTAAGAAATTGAAAATTCTATCTAATCAGTGCTTGAGTATGAAATCTGTAGGAATATTCAAATTAAGACCAAAATGGTGTGCTAAATCCAAACTTTTGAATAGCCTATTCTTGCTAGTACTGTACTCATTTAGTACATATCAAAATAACTCCTTCAGTGTTTAGATGACCCGAGTGCTTTCTGTGAGAAACTGCCCAATATTCTTCAATGTGTTTGTTGTGTTGTTGTCTTCTGATTTTAAACTGCTGTCCTGTGGATTTAGACTATTGCATCTCTTAATAGTGAGAGCTGAGAGCAATTTCTAGATTTGATAACTCTGACCGAGAGAAAACGTCAGAGCATCAAATCAGGATCATGCCGAAATCTGCACACTGAAACGTTCCTTCAATGCCGTAATGGGGAGAATAGCTCTAATCTTTAGTATTGAAATTTGTGCTGCATATTGTATTAGATGTTCCCAAAATAGCCAAACTGACTATTGGCTCAAATGCTGGGTCTCTGAAAGAGTAGAAAATAACTTGTGGAATAAATGTTTATTTCTGCCAGGTTGACAGTACTTTTGTTCAATTCTTATTTTTATTGTGTACTTGTAAAAGAGTACTTTGCAGTGAAAGTACTTACGTTGGATTGTCCTTCTTTAATGAGGAAAAAATAATAAATGTCTATCAGTTTACACCTAGCAGAGGCCAGACATTTCCACATAGGAAGTTGGCACGTTATCATGGATATTTATTAGTTTCTCCAGCTACTTTATTATTTTTTTTATTAGTTTAGGAAAAGCTATAAGGCATTTAAACTCACTTTTAAAGAGATTGTGTTTTATCAGAAGCTAATGTTTCTAGAGCACTTGGCTGCAGACACACGGGGCACATTTTTCATACCGAAGCGGGTAGCTCAAATTCAGAAATTCCCCAACTCAATAAAGCCATCTCAAGTTAAATGACACTTTTAGATCCAATTTATGCTGCCGGGAGATGGGGCAGAATCAATTAGGACTCACCATTCCCAGAACCAGATCACAGGCAGCCATGGGGACGGGAGAGTGCCAAGGTGGACTGTTTATACAGCCCGCCTCGCTTCTCTGGGACTATGTCTCAGCATTATAGAACTGTCAGGCCCTCTAGCCTTTACCATTTCCATGTCAACTCATATTCCCACATAATCCCATGACCCCTCATACCCCAATACTACCTCCATAGCCACTGACCTAGTTTCCCACACGGGCAAATCTCAGGAGCCACAATGATATTAGAAAAACTTCCAACAATGTAGTACAGGTCTCATTCCCACACACTTGATCCTGAAAAAAAAATGAATCAAAGGTTGAAATCTCCTCAAATAGTTCATCTTTCATAAAAAACAAACTTTTATTCAGACACCACATTAAAGTCAGCCCCTTCAATCTGTCAATCAAACTGCCTTTAGGGAAATGTCAACAAAGGACACTATTGAAACTGTACGACCAAATGGTAATGTTTTTTTTTAAACCTATATCAGAAGGCCTGTCAAACAAAGAATAGGCCTTTCCGCCCTTCAAGTCTGTCAATAAAAGCAGTTAAGCAGAGGGTGTTTTTATCTCTGATTGATAATCCCAGCCTATTTTCTCATATTTAAAAAGAGGGAGATTTATAAAACTTCCAATCATGACACTTAAACAGATTGTATGTGTCACTCAAAAACATTTACATTTACTTCATCAATTCATGACTCCCACACTCCAGATTAAGACTATTGCAGCAACAAAAATGAGATAATTTGAACTCAGCGCCAAGCTCAAATAGTCCTGCTGAGCTTGGATATCATTCCTGTATAAGATGTTCCATTTTCTTCCCTATGCTGGCAAAAATTGGATCTACCAGAAATGGTGAGGGGGGAACACTTCCATATCCTGCTTGCCATTTTTAAATGTCTGCAGCATTCTCCCCAGGCCCTTTCCCTGAAAACTTTGTAAAAATCCAGGTTACTGTATTGAAAGCCATAGATCAGTATTTAAAATCCTTGGCCTGAATCTCATGATCAGTAGGCCCAGAAGCAGATGGGATGTGCACTTCTGACCATGACCTGCCCCTGACTATGATTTCACGCTGGCTGACGGAATGCACACTCAGGAAGGTTCAGCATTGCCAGTGTGGAGTCTGTACATTCTCCTCATGGCTGTGTGGGTTTCCTTCAGGTGCTCCAGTTTCCTCCCACAGGTTAGGTGGATTGGTCATGCCAAATTGCCCCTTTGTGTCCCAAGATGTGTAGGTTAGAGAGGATTAGCCAGGTAAATATGTGGGATTTCAGGGAAAGGCCTGGCTGGAATGTTCTGTTGGACAATCAGTGCAGACTCAGCGGCCGAATGGCCTCCTTCTACACTGTAGGGATTCTATGGTTCTATGATTGCTGGGAGGTAGGCAGTGAAGGGTTGTGCTCTGAGAAAAGTGAGCTTGTGTGCAGGTGCTCCCTTAGGCTGACAGCTGCTATGGAGCTGCCTCAGGGAAAAGTCTCGCACACCAGGTTAAAGTCCAACCAGTTTATTTGATAATAAACCCACAAGCTTTCAGAAACGCTGTTCCTTCGTTAGGTGTGTGGAATGTTCTGATAGGAGAAGGGCACATAGAGGCACACACAGTTTACAGAATACTGATTAGAATGCAAGTCTTTACAACTAACCTGCAGACAATGTGAATGAGGAGAGCATTTGGCATAGGTTAAAGAGATGTGTATTGTCTCATCTCTTTAACATTTAATAATAGGTTAATACACATCTCTTTAACCTATAATAATAGGTTAACACACATCTCTTTAACCTATGCCAAATGCTCTCCCCATTCACATTGTCTGCATCTTTAAGACTTGAATAGCACGTTAGTTGTAAAGACTCACATTCTAATCAGTATTCTGTAAACTTTGTGTGCCTCTATATGCCCTTCTCTGATCAGAACCTTCCACACACCTAACGAAGGAACGTTGTTTCCGAAAGCTTGTGGGTTTATTATCAAATAAACTGGTTGGACTTTAACCTGGTGTTGTGAGACTTTTATTGTATTTGCCCCAGTCCAACGCCGGCATCTCCACATCACGGCTGCCTCAGGGAGCCATGGGACTGTAAGATGCGGAAAATGTCATGCCAGAAATGCAGCTAACAGCAGACCTCAAAGCCCTTCATTTCTGAATTACCTTCTTTTATTTAATTAACCCTGGATATTTTATTTCACTGTGGATGGAGTTTGCAGTAAAAATGTGAAGATAGCCTTGCCAATTGGCCCTGCCGCCAACCATTAAAGTGGACAGGCCATGTAAAATCACTGAAAGTTGATCTCTTGATGGGTTTAATTGCCCTCTTAATTGTTGTTGGGTACAGGTCTGATTCCCACAGCATCCGCTGACCACAGTGTTGTATTAATGTTCTATGCGAGAGCAATGTTGCTAGGACATGCGCCCAATATCTTACACAATTCCAGGTCGGAAGAGCGCCCAGATGTTAAACATAAAATTCTGCCTCGTATGATTTTTGATGAATGTTTCTACAATAAGGAAAGATACCAAAACTTCAAACACTGGGATGGAAATTCAGAAGTTTGTACGTGCAAAATCAAATTCTACAGCACTGATGCTAGCTGCTCTGTAAAGGCCTGCATGGCTTCCCAGCTTGCCTTTAAGAGAGAGAACTCTGCCTGTGCTATGTGGACTGCAGCAACTCTACTCTCCCTCTGAGAGTTTGTGTCTCACCCACCCAAACTGAACAGGCATGTACATGGCCCAAATCATGGACCAGAATTTTTTGCTCATTGGATGTGCACAATTGTCAGGCCCAGAAATGGATTCAAAATGCAATTCCAGTCACAGCTGCACCCTGTGAAAGGCTAAGCACTGGCAGGGAATAGGCCAAGAACAGAGAAGGTGTGGGCTGCATTTCCAATACACTCCTCAGGGGGGCAGCCATGTCGAGATATCCGAGGGTGGATAGGGTTTGTGGCAAAAATGTGAAGGCAGTCTTGCCAATTGGCCCTGCCACCAACCATTAAAGTGGACAGGCCATTAAAATCACTGACAATTGATCCCTTAATGGGCTTAATTGCTTCCTTAATTGTTGTTGGGTACAGGTCTGGTTCTCACATGCATCCACTGACCACAATGTTGAATTAATGTTGTATGCTGAGCCGTGAAAAATAAATATTGATGTTAAAACTATGTCATGAGTATCCAAGTTGCATAACCTCACGCAGACTTCAAACCCCAGACACACTTGTTCATTTTATTTGAGCTCTGAACTTCAATCCTGCCCTGGATCAAGGTTGCAGTTTAAACATAAAGGCTGCCTGGCCAATTGGTCAGTCCGCCAACTGCAAAGGCAGACCATGTAAAATCCCACTGGATTGCTGTTTAATTTATTTAAATTGGGTTCTTGACTGTCAGCAGGTGCTCTTCTGACTCCCATGCATGTCACCAATTGAAATATCACACAAAGGCATAATGACTTGGAATGAGCACCAAAAGTCTTCTCGCACAATTTTACACACTTCCAGGTCAGGTGCTCACCTGAACTTTACAAAATTCTGGCCGTGTTCCCGCATCCAAAATCCAGGGCAGATAAATTTTCTACCCTTGATCATTAACACCCTGTTCCATCAATGGAAAGATGCAAATTTGGTCATTATAATGACTTCAGTCAGGCCATTGAGGTTGGTCTATTGGAATATGAACTCCCTGATTAAGGAGTCCATTGATGGGCCAATCAGGGAGTCTTTTCCTTCTATTTAAAGGGGAGTGTCAGTTGCTCTGGCATTCCCAAAGTTAGATTGCTGATTGATAGCACTCTGTGCTGCTGTTGGAATTGCAAATAAAGCAATTTTGGTGAAGGGACTTTTGCCTCTGAAGACTTATTACAGTCATCTCGTTCATTCTCAATCAGAGTGTCATTAAGCTGGGGTTGACAGAGCAGTCACCCTCAAGAGGATGCAGCAAATCAGATGGAAAAATGTTACAAAGTGTGAATCCAGGTGACTGTGGCAGTCATTCAGGGGAGAAACCATAAAAATAAGAACTGGAATAGATTATGGGCATTGAATTTTTGAATTTTATTAGAGATGAAATATTTTTAAGCTAAATTAATGACCATCTTTAGTTCTTTTGTCTTGTTGTACTCCATTCCTACTCTTAGCTCCATTAATTCTGTCGGTGATCATCCTATCAAAATGAATGAAACGTGAAACAATAATGAAAGAAGCGAAATTACTTGGGTTTTGCTTTGTCCAAATTATTTGTGTTTCTGGTTACTTATCTGGAATGTTTTAGATTGTAGTTAGAATGCAGCCATAGTGTCGGGGTGAAACTATTTCACCACTTCAGAGAATCTACAACTTGGTAGCGAACTCTTTATTGAAGATTCAAGTTGTTAGTTCAACATAATGAAAACACAATCTCATTCGTGAACTCTCCCCAGAAAATAATCAACTTAAAACCAGCATGCTTAAAAAATGTTTAATTCAGCATAACCTACAACAGATCATATCATAATCTAGAAGAGTAATGCGTATAATGAAAAAAATATATATCTTAACATATTAAGCAAATAATAACAATTGATTATTTACTTGTGGCAGTTGTTATGCATGAATTCTGTTTCCTGAAAAATAAGATATTCTTCCTAAAAATAAAAGTTTTTGTTTTCAGAAGGAAGACATTTCTGCTAGAGATAATTTCAAAGACCAGGGGAGATTCACAAAAAAGTAATTGAAAACAGATACTAGAAAAGCTCCCAATTGATTGTATCCTTACCTCTGGGTTCTGTTGTTGTGAGTCCAAGCTGCAGTGAGTAGGGCATAGTTGACAATGGGCACCATTTCCACAGACACCTGTGAGCATTTAGTTAACCCAAAGTATGTAAATTAGCTAGAAAATGTTCAAACAAAAATAAAGTTAACTTCTTTGCTTACGTGTCTTTGTAGTCATCATGTGAGCACTGGGTCAATGGGCAGGGCAGCTGAATTAATGATTCAAAGATTTGCACTTCAGGTACAGAAGACTCACACGTGCTATAAGACATTAGTTGGTCATGCCTTGTCTAGACTTCGTGCAAAACAATTAAAATGGATTAAAGAAAGCAAGGATTTAGAAACAGAACAATAGATTAAATTTATATAGCACTTCTCCCATAGATAAATATCTGAGTGCTTCACTAGAGAGAGAGAGAATGGACGTTGAGCAGGACTGCAAGGAATTTGAAATTTGGCTGGAAATTAGACTGGCTTCCAGAGACGTTGAGACCCTTTGATCGTGGCCCAAGAGCATGTAAATGTGGACACAGTCACTTCTTTCTGTGTTCCTCTGGACTCTGGCTCTATCTGGGCTCCCATTCCTTTCATGTTCCTACTTTCTCTAGTTTCTGCTCTTCAATGATCCTGTTCGCTTCATGCTCTGCTCCCCCTGTACTCCCTGTTTCTCTGCTATTCCCATTGTGCTTTTTCCATGCTCTGCTCGCCCCGGCTCCTGCCCTCTCCTGGTTTGGCTTTCTCTCTGCTCCTATTCTTTCAGTGCTCCTCCCAAGAACAGTAAGAAGTCTCACAACACCAGGTTAAAGTCCAACAGATTTATTTGGAATCATGAGCTTTTGGAGCGCTGCTCCTTCATTCACCTGTTGAAGGAGTGGTACTCCGAAAGCCTGTGATTCCAAATAAACCTGTTGGACTTTAACCTGATGTTGTAAGACTTCTTACTGTGCCCACCCCAGTCCAACATCGGCATCTCCACATCATGTCTTCCAAGAACAGCCAAAGTCTTCAGCGTGAGACAGGTGTAACCTGATATCTCTGAGTAAATACCAACTTTGTGTAAAACATTATGAATGCACATTTCACCTGGAGCATTTTTGTATTATGAAGGTATTTGATATTTTAATTTAGAAATGAGATCTGTGATTACGAATTTATTTAGTAAGTTATCTATTTAAAAAAGTGTTCTTCAACTAAAACAAGTTTGAATACTAGTTTAAAGCACCTCCTGCTGTTGAAAATCTCAATCCAATGAATCTTGTTTGCCACTGTGGAACTCAATCATATTTTCGCCTGCTATAAAATATTGTAAATTAATATAATTTATAACCTTCATCCAGAAACCAAAAAAATGCTCTTCTTAAATATAATTTTACCCTGTCTAAACTTATTATGCATCAGAAATTAGACAAATTTCAAATGAGTTTCTAGTATTACCTGTTCAAACATCCTTTAGACTGTACATTTTAAGAAACAAAGGGAGTACAGTAACATATTAGACCTCCCTTTCAGACCTTTGCACGGTTCTATAAATCCATCCCAGAGTGTTATTCAAGCAGGATCCCTCCTGCTCTGTGGCATTTACATGAAGCATGCTTGAATATTGGAGCCAGAGTAGATATACTGAGGGTGTGCAGTGAAGGGGAGGTAGTGGATTTCTTATTGGAATTGAGTTCAAGCATTCAGCTCTCTGGAGGTTTGGGCTGTAGCCATGCACCAAGATAACCTGACTCTCTTTGAACATTGTGCAGCTGTAGATTAGTCAGTCTTGCAGCAGGTGGTGTGGTTGCTTCACTTTTTTTTAACTATCACAAATCTTTGCAGATGAAACCACTTTCTGATCTAACAATGTATGTTAGTGAAGGCCTCATTTGGCCTTAGCATACTGATCACTCCGGGGGAACAAATACATTGTGTTGCGGATTGTTTCATTTTCCAATTTTCTGCCTATTTCTTTATGAAGGTGCTGACTTTCCCAGGTTCTGTTTTTACAAGTGCTTCCAGTTCACTCGTACCTGTGAGGCCATTGAACACGTATAACGCTGGAAAATGAAGGCAGAGATTTTCACCTCTGGGCTTGCCAGCATATGAATTTCCACCTACTCATTTTAATGAATAACAAAATCATAGGCTGACAATCAAACCCCAATGACTGCGGGCAGATTATCAACCATAGAATATATTATTGATAATCCAGTTCAGTCCAAATGAATGTCCATGAATATCAGCATGGAACACTGGAAAGCTATCAGGAACAACAGCATACATTGATTCTTGCCTTGCCTACTGAGACCATTTGTAATCACTAAATGTCAGTTCACTTAAGATTAGCTAACACTGCACAGACTAGATATAGGCAGGAATTTTACCACCCCACACATTACGGGAATCAGAGCGGGCAAGGGGAGGACAATGAAAAGGTCCATTGACCTTGGGCGGGATTTTACGGTTTTAGGAAGCGCAAGGCTGTAAAATCCCACCCAAAAACTTTAGAGCATGCTGTTTTGTGCAGCAAATTCTGAGTTCAGTAGCTAATGAAGAGGACTGTTTCTCTCTTATATAATGCTTCTTATTGTATTATTCAAATTGATTAAATGTTTGGAAGCTTTTCAAGTGGGCTTAGTTCCAGCACTGGACCTGAAAGAGAAAAAGATTTGCATCTATACTGTGCCTTATCATTATCTCTCTGAAACATCCCAAAGTCTTTCACCACAAGATAAACAACTTCTAGCATTGTAGTCGCTTGCATTATATAATCATTCCGCATACTGCATGAACAGCAATTAGATAAATGACCAGTCACTCTGTTTTTGATGATGTTGTTTGTCAGGACGTTGACAGAGCTCTCTGCCCTTTTTGAATAGTGCCATGGAATCTTCAGCATGCAATGGAACCAGAGGAACACATAACCAAAGCCTGAATGAAACTGGGAATTTAGGGTAGATAACTGTATTTCAATTTTTAAAATTAAATCATGGGACATGGGCATCGCTGGCTGGCAAGCACTCATTGCCCAATCCTAGTTGCCCGAGGACAATTGAGAGTCAACCACATTGCTGGAGGCACACGTAGGCCAAACCAGGTAAGGACGGCAGATTTCCTTCCCTAAAGAACATTTGTGAACCAGACGGGTTTTTCAGACAGTTGACAATGGCTTCATGATCATCAGTAGATTCTTAATTCCAGTTTTTTTATTATTTCTTATTTATAGTCTAGCAATAATACCACTAGGCCATCACCTCCCATTTCAACTATTTGCCTTTCTGGGCTCTTCAGAATAATAGAGCTAAAATTATCTCCACAGTGAAAATTTACAATATAACATTATTCAAAGAAAGTGTTTATAAATATTAAGGAAAATTTTAAAACAAAATTTGTTAAGAATTGCATTTAAAGAAAGCTGCCCCATGGCACTGGTTTATGGTATAGTTTACATATGGTAATATGCCAAAGAACACTCTTCAAAACGGGTGCAGTTTTAGACAGAAAATTATAAATTACAGTCAAAATGAGAGAAACTCTATTCTAAAGTTTTGATTTTAAAAGCTGTTATTGAGAAGGCAAATCCCTCGATCTCACCTTAGATGATCCATTGGCAGCACAGTACCCACTTCAAATGTTCAGGTGACCCCCCCCACTAGAAAACTAAGATTTCCTCAGGAATCCCTAATTGGTTTGAAGAATTGCAGCAAATTATATTTGAAGACCAGGGAGCCACAACAATAAAACAGCAACAATGTTAGAGAGGGCTGTGGTTTAGTAACAGAATGACATCTGAGATTTACAAGCACGTTGATGGAGGTATTGCTAGCTGAAGGAGAGAGAGATTGGTTGGATTGAGGAGTAGAATTCTTTACAATGGGGTAGCTCAGGCTGTACAGTGACAGTTGCTGAACCTTCAATGTCGCACATTTCAGCCCAAAAATGTCCACACGATGCAGAAGGAACTTCAACAAGTGTAACCAAGGTAAGTCAAGGCACAATTCACAAAGCACATCTTGTGCCAATGATTGGGCCTTCTGTCATCTTCTTACCTCACGTGCAGTTACACTACCATCACCTGGGTGTCAGTGAAACTGTTTTCTCCAAAACTGAGCCTCCAGATGTTCTGATGCATCATCCTAAACTCACATTGCCTGCCACAAAATGGTGGATGTTGGAAAGAGTGATTAGAGCATAGAACTCATTACCACGGGGAGTGGTTGAGGAAGCTTTGACAGTAGAGATGTGAGGGAGAAGGGGTTAGAAGGTTATGCTGACAGTTAGTTGAGGAAAAATGGGAGGAGGCCTCTGTCAAGGACAAATGCTAAAATGGACTGGTTGGGCCAAACGGTGTGTTTCTGTGCCACTTTTTCTATGTAATCATAAATGGCAGTGGGTTTGATGGAAAAGTGCTCCTACAGATCTCTTTATCGCATGTTCTGATATAGGAAAAGATTTTTCCATGCTATTCATGTTCCTTCAACATTTTGTCCTTTCTCTGTACAATTAAAATTTGTGTGCAGTCTGAAGATAGATTGGTCAGTTTCAAAGATATGGTACAAGGAAAGACCGGATAAACTTACACTTTGCAGTTTTGAAAGGAGGCAAGAGAGGTGTGATCTGATCTGATTGGATTATATAAGATTATATAATGTCAATAGGAATATATAAAAAGTTAATCCAGAAAAACGGTTAAACTGTGTAAATAGAACTAGAATAGACGTTCAAATTATTAAAAGCTAACTTTAAGACTGGTATGAAAATCTTTCTTGCATAGAGTGATCAATGTGTGGTAACATCAACAACTTTTGGAGAGGGCAGTGGTGGCAAATACCACAAAAATTATTTCAAAAAAACAATTGAATGCCACAGTGAAGTGACCTTAGGATCTCTCTGGGTGCATGAATTAAGAGTTGCTGAATTATTTTCCTTATCCGTAGTTATCCTGTCATCTTGTGTGCCAATGAGAAGAAATGTAACAGGGAGTGCAAGACCTCAGTTCAGATGATTAGGAAGATTTATAGCTAAGAACTAAACAGAAAGGAGAGGTCTGAAAGCAAGGTGGGAGGAGAAGTTTGGCAAAGCTTGGGCAAAGTTAATCACAGACAGTGTTAGCTTTATAAGCTTTCACAAAATATCAAAATGATTTTATACTTGGCCAATACTTTTACCAGAAGCAATATCACTAAGTGCAGAGCTAAGGAGTTTCTGTTTTTAAGTTATGAGGGTGACATGCAATAATTGGCAGCCACTTGAGACTTTCCAGAACTATAACCATTTCCACATCCAGACCCACAACAGCTGCTTATCTTGTTGATCACCAGACACTAATGTAGGAGAAGGTAATTGGGGGTGGGGAGGGGGTGTCAGAGGTGTTTTCGCTGGATGGAGTGCTGAGTGTTAATAAAAAAAGAAATGGGAGAGAATTTTTACCTACTTAGCAGGTTTCATGACCTCAGGGTATTCAAAGTGATTTACAGCCAATGATGTAATAATATGGGATATTGTAATTGTATCATGAGCATAACGGCACAGGGGTACAAAGAGAAGAGTGTTGTTCCATTATTAATGATTTAGAATTGACCTTCCAGTTGAGGATTCTAGGTCTGAGTTTCAGTCTTCAGAACAACATTGTTTTGCGAACATTAGTCTCAGACACAGGCAGTGGTTTCAGTTTCCAAACACTTAGCTGGAGAGTTGTAAGGTGTCTATTGTAAGGAACAACAAAACATTGTAGGAAACTCCTTATATCATGACTAACACAATGGAGGAAATAACAGTCCAGCAGATCTCAATGGCATCAGGGCTTTAATACTGATCTTCCAAGATATTTAGTGGTTTCCAGAATAGCAATCAGTACCACTACAATGTATATAAGATAAGAATAGCATCAACCCAAACACAGCACTTTTAAAGGACCTCCAAGACTTAATGGGACTACTTGGTCAAAATTATACCAACAAGTAGCATATGGCTTATATCAGTGGGCTACAAGTATTATTCCTGAATGTCACTTCCAGTGTCTGCACAAGAATGAGATTCAGACATGGACCTGACATTGTGCTGGCATTACATTAGACATACCTTTTGAGGTTTTGAACCTCCTCGAAAATACTGGCCTTTTGAGAGCCAAGGTATAAGAAGTTCTCAATGTATTTCAGAGTCTCTCCTTCAGCATGTATGGGAAATTGAATATTTGGCTGTGGATGTTGGCTAAGATGAATTTTGTTTTGCCAGCAACTCAAGGAAAAAACCAAATTTCTTGAATGCAGAATTGAAGAGATCGAATCTGGTGCAGAATGGGCTATGATACTATCGCATGCATGAACTGTAAATCATATAAATAATGGCCAATTTAGTTTTATCACAGAGACAACTGAGGTTAAAAAGTTTTTCATCCAGACATGCACCTAATACTGATTTGACTTTGAGTGTTTGACAACAAAGACTTTCACAAACCAACTAAAGGTGTTAGCACAACCGTCATCACCATGCTCCAAAAATGCAGTGAAACCTGGACTGTGCATCACACAGGGACATTAGAAAAATTCCATTAGCAGTGCCCCTGTGGCATCCTCTAGACTCAATGGGAGGATGTTTGAACAAACACTAATGTCCTTCATGAAGCTACACAAGTTTTTGGGTGGGGCTCCTGCAAAATCAAATTTGAGATCTAGATAGTGTGTTCTAATGGCCAAAATCAGTCTCCCCAACCCAGTCCTGTTTTCTCAACTCTCAAATGACCATCATTGCAGAGGCAGTAGATGAATCAAAAAAGACACTCTGAAGCTCTCCTTGAAGCACTGCAGTCTTGATATTATTTACTGGGAAGAGCTTGCTACTAATCATTCAAAATGGTGACAACTTGTCCATCAAGCTGTTCATGCTTTGAGTCACAGTGTCTTAATGCTGGGGCAGAGCAGCAGCAGAGAAGGAAAGAAAAGGAAGCTAATCCTGCACTCCGAATCCCACTATATTTTACATGATAAAAGGTAGACCAATTAAGAGTATAGAAATACAGAGGGACCTGGGAGTGCAGGTGCACAAGTCTCTGAAGGTGTCAACACAGGTAGAGAAGGTTGTGAAGAAAGCTTACGGAATGCTAGCCTTTATAGGAAGGGGTATAGAGTATAAGAGCTGCTGTCTAATGCTTCAGTTGTACAGAACGTTGGTTAGGCCGCATTTGGAGTACTGCATCCAGTTCTGGTCACCTTACTACCGGAAGGACGTGGACACCCTGGAGAGGGTGCAGAGGAGGTTTACCAGGATGTTGCCTGGCTTGGAAGGACTGAGTTACAAGGAAAGGTTGGAGAAACTGGGGCTCTTCTCCTTGGAAAGACGGAGATTAAGGAGGGATCCGATAGAGGTGTATAAAATAATGAAGGGAATAGATAGAGTCAACAGTGGTAGGCTTTTCCCTAGATTGGGGACAATTGCGAGAGGCCACGATCTAAGGGTAAGGGGGGAGAAGTATAATTTGGATACGAGAGGAAGGTTTTTCACGCAGAGGGTCGTGGGGGTATGGAACGCTCTACCAAGTAAGGTGGTGGAGGCAGGCATGTTGGACTTGTTTAAGGTTTACTTAGACACATGAGCGAAACAGGGATGGAGGGTTATAGTAGACGGTATTAAAAAGGGTCAGAGCCTCGGGACGACACCGGAAATGTAGTATTACATTTTAATGTTTTGTCGCTTTTAATCCACAGGTGTCGGTCCACCTTGTTGTCAAACGAGGGGCATGCACACGGTGGGTCGTGCGTGGGCTGCTCTTGGAGGTTCCGGGAGTGGCCTAGTACTTCGTGTCGGTGTGTGTGCTTAATCCTGGACCAGCAGACGGGCACCACAACAGCTCAGTGACTAGCACTGCTAGCTGTGCAGATACATGGATTTGGGCCTGTGTCTGTGGGAGTTTGCGCATTCTCCCTGTGGTTGCGTGGGTTTACTCCGGGTGCTCCGGTTTCCTCCCACACCCCAAAGATGTGCTCTTAGGCTGATTGGTGTACCAAATTGACCCTACACTATTCTCCCCTGAATCTGGCTACATTAGGGGTTCCATTCACATACACACAGGGCAGGGTAGGTGTAGGAAAATGTTTAGTTGAAAAGGCGGCGCGGGCTCGTTGGGCCGAAGGGCCTGTTTCCCGTGCTGGGTTGTTCTTTGTTCTTTGTTCTATATAGTGTAACTCCTGCCCATGTGCCCAAAGATTTATAGCTCAAGAATCGGCCTGTTTAATTACTCATGGTGCAAGCCCATATCCTGAATAGACAACATCATCAAGTTAAGGGAGACAATAATGACAGTGGCTTCTAGAAATTGAGACAAGAATTGCCATTGGTTTGTCTTAGTCATCCATCATTCAATTTCATACCATTTGAGGAGCACCTTGAATCAGTAATACACCAGGAACCTGAGTGAGAGAAAGCAGAAAGAGAAATAACAATAGACAGAGTGCATCAATAGACATGTTGGCATCTTTGAGGAATGTTAGTCTCAAAAGTAAGTTTGATTTTGACCATAGCCATCAGTTAATTTCTCGATTTGTTTTCAGATTTTTGCACAATCTTTGACAGTGAAGGATTTTTAGAAAGTCAGCAAAGAGCAGAGAAATGTAAAGTGATTTTTATTGGTGTACTAGTTTTTATTCATTGGAAGCTGTCTTTTTTTTCTGAATGCTGGCTGATGTCATTCCTTCCTGTGTACTCTCCTTAGCCTATGGGGACGGAAATCTGTTCTTGTTGACTTCTTAATAATTATCTTCCAACGATCAGAGATTTTTTCTTATTGCATTGTTCTATCGTATCATTATGTGCAACAGGCTACAATGATTCTTGAGATTCTCACTGGTCTGAATTGCAAAGCACCACCATCTAAAATAAGGTGGGAGAATGTCAAATGGCTTCTCTTACATTCATCTTGCCTCCGTGTGTGTGAAAACTTATAATCCATGACTTCAAGGCATAGCCCTGATCACCAATTCTGATATATGGCTTTGAATTTTTGGGGCTGGGGTGAGGGAATGGCATCCGATAAAAGCATCATGACAGCTTCCTGGTTAGGAGTTATTAATCTGTATGAACAGCTGACTGACATTACATATTAGCAAAACCGTTGGATAAAATCCTTTCTTGTTCAACAAACTGAAGGGGCTCTCATATAAGGATTTAAGTGGCACATTAATTATTCCTTATACTATCTTTTATAGTTATCAAATTTGCTCTCTTGGCTTAACACTAACTGAGCTATGGCTTAACCATTCTCCTAACGCTCACCGGAAGGATCCAGGTGCAGAGAAATACAATGTAACTTTGACTGGTATAAACAGTGAGGTCCTCCTGGGAGAAATGGGCTAGAAATCTTCAGTCAGGAGTTGACATGTCATCCCAAGTCACTGGCGAGTGAGGAAGGGTGCAGCGAATGAGGAAATGGGTATTTACGTGTAAAAGTACATTCTGGAATGCCTCCGTGTGCTTTTAATTCTGTCCTTTTCATATACAAATTATTCTCGGTTTCAAAAAATACAAATAGAGAAAAATTCCTCTGGAAGTCTGGTCCCAATCCAAAACCACACTTCTGCAAAGGCTCTTAAGTGTAGAAAGGAAAGTGCTGAGAGATCATGCAGAACATCAAGTAACGCTAGTCTTCAACTTACTTTCTCAGTGCTTTGGGGCTGCTCACGGCTACCTTGATGTGGCGTTGTTTTAATTTGGATTAGCTTTGGGATGGACATTGGCAATGATGCAGCAAGAATGTTGCCCACCTGCCCCTACTTAATATGGCAGGCTGGGTTTTGGTGGGCACTCGGGGCATTGGCTGACTGGGATGGAAAACTCTGGTGTATTATTTTGGGGGCGGATTTGAGATACCACTGCCCCATTTTAAGTTAATCACTTCAGTTGTGTTACTTCAATCATGCCTAAAGCAGGTTAAAGAAAAATCCAGGCGAACATTTCTTAGTGAATGTAAATGTACTTATACGCGCCTGAATGCCTGTGAGCCATTTTAACACCTTTAAGCATACTGTAATCCTCCTGCTGAAAAGCGCAATTTGTCCTTGAAAATAAATGTAAACACAGCTCTTTAGCTCAGCTGCCTGCTTGATAAATTGATCTCCCAAAGATTTCCGCATCTTTTAACATTTGCGACTTAAATTAAAGTTGCTTGTGGAGTTTTTAAGGATAATGTTCAGCCACGCCTTTGAACTCTCAATGCATCTCCCTTTGAGACCTCGTTTCATTTTTTTTTGCCTAACGTTTCAGTGTTCAAGTAGCTAATTATGGGTACTTAGAGGCTCTGCTGTTACCGTCTGAAATCCTATCGACATAGGCTGTGCAGCATGCTGCTTGTGAAGGACTGCTGAGACAGCAGTCAGAAGGAGGCCACAAAGAAACCCAGCACCTCGTTTGGCTCGCGACAACAGCAACAAACCCGTGGGGAGGCCTCCAACAGAGAAGGAGACATGGCATTGTGGTCGCAACAGCGACAATTTTGAGAAGACTGCCAGACAGTTCCAGAGCACACGCACTGCGGTAGACACTGTCTAGTCCAAGAGCCACAATCGATCTGCTGCAAACGGTTAATAAGAGAGGAATTCCTGAGGAGCAAGACATTGCATGACAGAAAAAATGGCTCATAATGCAATAACTTTAATGTATGCACTGCATTCATCAGGAGAATTCCACTCTGTTTATATAAATTGCATTGAAATGTTAAAAAGAAAAATATATTTAACCAAAGATGGCTGCACATTGTTCCTCATTTGGATGTGGTTTAGCACTAATTGTTGCCATGTGTTTATGAATGTTCCATTTTCTCAATGTAAAGCTGTATTATGCTGTAGGATGATCTACTTTTCTTCAGGATTTTGACATAAATAGCGTGACTTGTTTTCTTCATACCATGCATAACTACTGACAAAATCGATCATTCAAATACAATTCATTCCATATGCATACTGGGTACAACTGTTAAATAATTGTCAAAACACAGAGTGTACTCCATGCTTCATATTTTTTTTTATGGCTTAAAGGTCCACAAAGCACCACTTCCTCAGCTGGCACAGCTCCACCGAGTTAATAAACTTAATTAACCTTTTTAATTAATGATGACAAAAAAGCCTTATTTATTTAAAAACTTAAAAGGCTCCTTATTTTATCCAATGAGCTTCACAATGATCTGACAGTGATCTACGGCTAATATTACATTCCATGTACTAATCCTTAATTAACTTCAACAGTGATGATAACTTTGTTCACTGAAACGGATTTAAGTGCAAATGCTGCATTTTTAAGGTTGGCAGTCCTGAAATTCCTGGGAGCTCCTCCACCACCGGAATGTGCAGCATTCCTGTTGTGTGTACATCATAGACAAGGAGAGGAATTTCATAGCAGCACCTGATTCAACATTGAGGGCAAGCTGTTCAGGACCATACTGGTCAAAATATATAAACATTTATATATTACAAGAATGCAAGATTGCCAGTGAGAATTAGATTTTTTTTGACCGCTTCTGAGCACCTCTGTCTGCCTTGGCTCAGTTGGTATCACTCGCATCCCTGCGTCAGAAGTTCATTGTCTTAAGATGAGATCTGAGGATGAAATCTAGGCTGATGATTCATTGCAGTACACAGGAAGTGATTTGATTTGAATTGATTTATTATTGTCACATGTATTGACATACAGTGAAAAGTATAGTTTCTTGTGCAGTATACAGACAAAAAGTCGATAAAGGAGAAGGAAAGGAGAGAGTGTAGAATGTAGTGTTACATTCATAGCTAAGGTGCAGAGAAAGATCAACTAAATATTGAAAAGCAGCAGGGAAGAAACTGTTCTCGAGTCTGTTGGTCCATGATCTCAGACTTTTGTAGCTTTTTCCTGACGGAAGAAGATGGAAGAGAGTATGTCCAGGGTGCGAGGGGTACTTGAATGTGCTGGCTGCTTTTCTGAGGCAGTAGGAAGTGTAGACAGGGTCAATGTATGGGTGGTTGGTTTGCACAATGGACTGTTGACACAACAAAGGCAGGCCTAGCCCAGTCAACTCTGTAAAACCTCCTCACTAACATCTTGGGCGGGATTTTCCAGACACACTCACTCCAAAACCAGAAAAGCTCGCCCAATGTCAGCACATCTTTGCATGGTTCACCTCCCCCCAACCACCCGCTACAATTCCTGTGGTGGGCGGGACAGGAAAATTCACCACTTTATGTCAACAGGGGACAGGTGTGCTATAGACTAGTCAAGAAACAACCTGATATGTCATACTCGTTAAATTACAACTTACAGCTAACATCCCAGACTCTTCCACCACCATTCCTGGGTATATCCTGTCCAACTGGTCAGACAGAACCACCAGAGGTGGCAAGTGGCACAGTGGTATGGGGGGAGGCCCTGGCAGTTCTTAACATTGACACCAGAAGTCATATGGCACCAGGGAAAGGAAACTTCCTGCTGATTACCACCAACTATCCTCCCTCAGCTGGTGTTGAAGACTTTCAGGACTATCTGAGGGTCGCAAGGGTCCAGAATGCACTCCGAGAGGGAAAATATCAATGTTCATCAGCAAGAGACCTCAGTAGCCACGAATGACTGAGCTGGCCAAATTCTAAAGGACCCACCTATCAGAATGAATCTGCAGCAGGTGTTGAAAGAACCAACAGGAGGGAAAAACCTTCTTAAACTTGTCCGCAACAATCTACCTTTGCATACCTTGATAAACCCACCACACACTCCTTGGAGAACAAGTGCCATCTTCATGCTGAGTATATTGTCTCTCTTGTAGTGTAACACTATTACTGTGCTAAGTGGAACTGATTCAGAACAGCTTTAACAACTCAAACGGAGTATGAATGAGGTGTTGTGAACTAGTAGCAATTGTAGAAATATATTCCACCACTATCCTGCCGAGTGTAACCTTCATTCTACTAGCAAGCCAGGAGATCAATCCTGATTCATAAGAACTAAACATAAATAGGAGCAGCAGTAGACCACATGGCCTTGTGAGCCTGGTCCACCATTCAATAATATCAAAGTTGATCATCTGCCTCAACTCCACTTCCCACTCACTCCCCACTAACCTTGATTTCCTGAGAAATCCATGCCATCTCTCCAAAGTCCTATACAGTGGTCCAGGATTTCCTTGTTCTTGTATTTGACTCCCCTTTTAATATAGGTTAACATGTCATTGCCTTCCTAATTGCTTACTGTATCTGCATCCTAATTTTGTGTGTCTTGTACAAGCAACATCAACACTTAAAAGTTCCACACCTATTGAAAAAATGTTCTTCATTTTTTATTCTCTTTGCAGCCTCTTTGTGTCCTCCTCACAGCTTACATTCACACATTTCCTGATATTCAATAGTGTAGAATAGGATACCAAGAATAACATCAGAAATATCTAAAAATGAAGTACCAACTTGATGAAGGTACAACACAGAACTGTAAGCATGTTAAGCTGTAGAAGAAACATTCAAAAGACAAAGTTAATCAATACCACACCAATGAATCAGATCAAAGCCTAACTGCATCCAGTTGTGAATGGCAATGAACAACTAAACAGCCAACTGAAGGAGGAGGAAATTCCAGAAACATCCCCATCAATGATGGGAAAGCTCAGAACATGAGTGCAAAAATGAAAGTTTTAGTATTTGCAATCATTGTCAGCAAGAAGTGCCAAGTGGATAATCTCTCATCTACAAGATACAAATCAGGAGCATGAAGGAAGCCTTTGCACTTACCTGGATGAGTGCAGTGTCCACAACACTCAAGAAGCTCAATATCACCTTAGATATTACAGCCTGATTGATTGACACTTCATTCACAACCTTAAACATCCATTCTCTCCATCACTAGTGCACCATGATTGCAGTGCATACCATCTACAAGATGCACTGCAGCAGCCTGCCAAGGCTCCTGACAGCACTTTTCAAACTCACTACCTTGAAGAATAGGGGCAAGGGAATACCACCATCTACAAGTTCACCTCGAATTACAGGTTATATCAATGTTCTGAAAGGTACTATTTAAATGAAAATTCCTACTATTTTCCCTCTGTCATGTGGTGTTGTTTCAGTCAAATTGCAATGCAACTACTAACCAGCATGCCATTGCTGATATGGCCCTGATCAGGAGTGTAAGAGTGCTGCAATGTCTCTTCATGCTGCAATGTATTAGAGTACTGCAATGTTTAGATATGTTAAGAGTGTTGCAGAGTATCAGAAAGCTGATGTTTGGTTTGCCAGGGTTTCGGATTTCTACTGTATATTACAGAGCACCGGAGATTGTGGTGTGCCAAAATACTGCGGAGACTGTGATGAGACCTTGCTGCATTATGAAAGTTGCAGCATATAAATTGTACTCAATTGCTATTGTGGCATAAGGTCTTGAGCAAAGAATTCTTGTAAAACATAGCATGACAAAACCTGGCACGAGCATGGTTATTTATTTTATAACATTATATAAACTGTGTTATTGCCTGTAAGGTAGTGGGATGATAGAATTCTCCAGTCACCACTCACAGTTATAATGACTAGCAGCCAAATCGGTTTTTTAAATTACTGTAATTTTACTGTTTCATTTTTCTTTACCAATTGGCGAGACCTTATGCGTTTCATCAGCATCCTTGAAACAAAATTGTTCAATGATCATAGCTTCAATTGTTTAACAAACTCTTTTCTTAAAATGTGCCACCACAGTTTTCCATGTTGATTTGCATTGCAGATAAATATTGCTGGAAAAATGAAAACAGATTCATAATTTCTTGCTTTTTTAGAAAAGATTCTTGAGTATCATTGGAGATTTTTCTTCCATGCTAAAAACATAGGCCTTATATTAGTTTGGAGGCCTGCTGGAAGTAGGATTTCTGATACCATGTGTGAATCCTAGAATCACGTTTCCCTGAGACAATACAGCAAAGCCTCCTCATGATTATTAGATGGTTTGGCATTAATTGTACAGCAGTTGGCATTACAAGGCACTCATGGCAATATAAAACACCAACATCAAAAGAATAGAATTTGGAAGAGTTTGGAGTTGGAAGCAAGAAATATTGAACTTCTGAATTTATTCAGCAGACTCAAAGGCTGTGTACCCTACTCCAATGTAGCCTCATGTGAGGTGCAGTAATGAGTAGGAGAGATACTGTTCCCCTGAAATGGGAAGAAGAAATATTGCTGCTACAAAGAAAATATAGCTGGAGATGGCCCAGGATGTCAGGAAATAGTGCCACAATCCTGGATTCAGTGCAGGAAATGCCTTACCAAGCCAGAAAAGGTGCGTATGATTGCACATTCACCATCATCCTGCTGTGCACCATCACCGCACCATCTCACTCTGCCTTGGCAAGCCCAGTGTGTCAGACCACTTGTCATACACAACTACATTGCAAGTATTTCTATCCCCTTTCAATGCACTTCCTCACATTCCCATCTATCCTTCCATCTCACCCTAATCATTTTGCAATTTCATGCCCCTCCTTGATAGTCACCCTTATCTAATGTACTGCATTGATCAGGTTGTAGAATGAGAGTATAATTGACAAATAAACTTCACTATAGATAAGTATGAAATGGTACATTTTTGAAGGAAGAATAAGGAGGCCATTCCTTGGAAAAATTCCTTGGAAAATGAGAGCCTAAATGGGATACAGGTGCAGAGCAATCTGAGGATCCACAAATTACAAATCACTGATCACTACTGGTTAATAAGGCTGTTATAACAAAGTCAATAAAACACTGTGATTTATTTCCAGAGGATAGACTTGAACAGAATGCAAGTTACATTAAACTTGTGTAAAACTTTGGGTTAGAACACATTTACTGTGTACAGAGTACTGTGAACAGTTTTGGTCCGATATAGGGGTACTTGAAAAAATTCAAAAAAAGTATTTATTGGGATGATATTGGAATTGAAAGGCAAGATAGCCTCTAAATTTGCTTAAAATACATGCACACCCGGTAACTGAAAGGTGTTGAATTTTCTATGGCCTGCATATGGATTGCTGAAGATCAGTGTCATTTTGGCGTCTCTGGCGTTTGGAGATAGAAACCTCCCAGATATCTGGTGACACAACCAAATATTAATCACCCACATGTTGTATGACACTCGCTAATGTTTGCTTGATTTGAAATCCAGTAAAATATGATCTTCATACCGAAAAACTTTAAAACTCTTATCTCTCTGATGCTAATTCATGTTTTTTCCCTCTCTGCCAGACCCTTCACCCATGAAGCAGAACTCCATAGATCACATGGACAACAACTCTTTAGGGGAGCCAATTCATTCTCGAAAGTGCATTATCACAGGATTCATGCATCAGCTCAGATTCTCACATTTCACTAGGACCAGCACAATATTTTCACTTGATGACTTGTACATCACAAGTAATCAAAACCAAATGCTGGTGGCAGGAACAACTATGGAAAGTCTATGTTGGAGGATGCAGTCCTCTCCTAGCTCTGCTCAGCTTGTGATATCACAGGGTCATCAATCAAAAGGATAATCATTGAAGAGCAGCAGAAGACATGCAATGTATTGACAGGCCTTTCAAGCAGCATGACCACAACTGCAGAGAAAAGAGCAGAGACTTCCTCAAGCATGAGTTGCAGGCTATTGCCTTGCAGAGGTGCTTTCCAGTGTGGATAGAAAGTCCAACGCCTTGGAGCATCAAGCATGGTAAATAAATAAGTCCATGCATACCTTAATCATGGCCATGGGGACACTGAATGCCAATATATTTGCTGCTTTAAGTGGATGACAGATAGCTTAACCTTGGCCTTACACCTGCTTTTCGGTAGAGTTGTAGGAATGAGGTGAGGTCATCCCATGAGATGAATAATAGGAAAAGATGACAGAGAAGCCTCATATTGTACCAGACATAATGCTTTGTGTCCTAATGACTGAGTTTGCTCTTGCCCTGGCACAGTTGGCAGAGAATTTAGCAGGGCCCTTGAGCATTAGAACATCAGCTAGGAACATCTCAGCAATCAGAACATGATTTTAGCAGCCTGCCTCTACCTAGGCTGAAAGCACAGGAATTGTTCCAGCTAAGAGAGGTAGGAAAAAGAAGAGAAGAGTTGAGCTAAATGTATACGTACTGGTGTGTGAAAAAATGTTACATTATTTACTTTCCTTTCTTTCATAGAATATATGAATTTGATTATTTTGCACCAATTTCACAACTTGCACACTTGTGTTTGCTGATGGAAAGTCACTTCTAATGGTTTGATAATGAATGAGAAAGCATGAATTAATGGGGACCAGTGGGGAGATATACAAGGCATGGTTGACTGTTTTCAGAACAGCTTTGTACCTGTGGCATTGGGTAGGTGGGGGTAGGCAGAAGACTATTCCATGTGATATTGATTTCAGTCTGATGGTGCAACCTAACTGAACCTTGCATTAACAAGAACATCCATTGATGGAGTAGGAACCCATGCAGCTCCCAAATACGTTTGCTTGATCTGGAGGCTTGTAGATTGCGACATATTCCCACAGTGAATGACCCACCTGTGGGAAGTCATTCAGAAATGCAAACCTGAAAACTCACTCAGTCTCATTGGCAGAATCAGAGGTAATTGTCAATATGAGCGAAAAGCCATCATGTCTTATGCATTTGTAAACCACTGACTTGAGGACCGTAGATATGTCTCCGCAAAGCGGAGCCATGGAAGTAATGGCGTCAATAGCCTCTAGCGTGACCATCAAATTTTCTTCTAGAAAGTTGTAGATGTCTGCTATCGCTTGAAACCTGAGTTAGATATGGTGGCGATAAGATATAGGAGCAGAATTAGGCCATTCAGCCCACTGAGTCTTCTCCACCATTCGATTGCGGCTGTTATGTTTCTCAACCCCATTCTCCTGCCTTTTCCCTGTAACCTTTGATACCCATACCAGTCAAGAACTTATTTATCTCTGTCTTAAGTACACTCAATGACCTGGTCTCCACAGCCTTCTGTGACAATGAATTCCATAGATTCATCACTCTCTGGCTGAAGAAATTCCTCTTCATCTCTGTTCTAAAGGGTCATCCTTTTATTCTAAGGCTGTGCTTTTGGACTCCAGTCTTTCCTACTAATGGAAACGTCTTCTCCACGTCTACGGTATCCAGGCCTTTCAGTATTCTATACATTTCAATGAGATTTCACCACCATCCCTCCCCACCCCCGTTCTTCTAAACTCCATCGAGTACAGATAGAGTCCTCAAATGCTTCTGATACTTCAATCCTTTCATTCCCAGGATCATTCTTGTGAACCTCCTCTGGACCTCCTCCAAGGCCAGCATATCCTTCCTTTGATACAGGGCCCAAAATTGCTCACAATATTCCAAATGTAGACTAACCTAAAAGTCCTACTGGTCGGATATGTCAGGAAAATCAGCCTCTGTCTGTACAAATTGCATTGAATTAGTACGTCCTGTAAGCTACACTCCTCTGCTGCTCTCCAGCCTGTTGTGCCTCTATGAAGACTGGTCACTGAACTGCAGGAATGCTGCTGCAGCTGGTCAAAATGTTCTTTGTCCAAGGCCCAATCCAAAGCAGTCAAGGTACTACCCATCCTGATATGATTCAGAAAATACCTTTCTGTAAAAAGTAAACTCTCAGCACAAATACCACAATCAAAGCCTGTCACAGTAGAATGCGAGGAATCAACTGTAAATACTGAATATTTATTGCTGTTATGACCACAACCAATGTTAAAACAGAGCAAACCAGGTCTCAGCTGAATGTAAATCTTTCTGTATTGTAGAAACAACAAAGGAAAGTTACTGAACACAAAAGTGCAGGACTCCAGTAATAACTTGTAAAATGTGAACAACTCAAATGTTTATTAGAGGAGAAAATAACAGATAAAACTCAAACACACAAGATACAGTTAGAAAGAAACTTATAAAATAATACAGAAAAGGGTTTATCAAAGGTACACATTAAAAGTGTATTTTTGGTGACAGCCCTAATAGATTCTGAACCATAAAATCCAGGAAATCTTACCCCAAACAAGAAATTGCTTTCACTTTAAACAGAAGTACAATTCATGACTTCCCAGAACTAATCCATGTTGATGTGTTTTTTTCCAAAGGGAGATCCAAAGCAAACTTTCTCAGGGCAAATATCCTCCTGGCACAAAACTGAGTTGTTTTCTTCAATTAAAGGACTTTCACAGCTTTTCAGTGAAATCCAAAACGCTGTCCATGACTTTCACAGCATTTAACTGCAGCTCATAATCAGTTTTCTTAAATACTTTTTCACCCCTTTCATCTTAGCTCTCAATTGTCTCCTAATAACTCTTTGAAAACTCAAGTTCCTAAATATTAAAATCTTTCATGTTCCTATTTTACCTCTATTTTGAATCGATAATATTTTAAAATGCCTGCCCCTGTTTACTCAGAAATCTCCTACAAAATATATATTTTCTTTGTCACTTTTGAGACTTCTTTGAGGTGCAACAACTACATACCAATTTCAGCAAATTTCAAATGCAAATTTCAGCTCTACTCTGTTTACTTGCAATTTAAGACCAACCATAAAGCCTTATTGTAAAATGCAAGAAAATAACACCTTTAAGCCTTTCATCCCTTTGATTTCACAGACAATCTGATTCCAACAACTTCCCCTTTGATTAACTTTGGATGCATATAGGCATAGCTTTACCCTTACCTACACAGCATATATACACAAACACAGAAATATAAAAATATGCAATATCAATTGCCATATCCCTATTTTGCATTTTCAACAGTAGGCTTTAAGAAACCCATGGATGCGATACTAATCTGTATTGAAATTTCACTCCAGTTGAAAAATTACCACATGTTCATACGCAGCCCAGTCTCCTGATCTTGTAGTTTTGCTAGGTTTAACTGGTGCCTACGCCCAAGCCAAATGTTTCCCCAGGTTAAAATTTTCTCCATGACTTTGTAATAAATATTTTGTAATATTTTTGGTTTATGTTGTACCACAATGAACACTGTCATATAGGACATTGAAAATATCATCTGCTACATTATGGTGAAGAGGAAACTTGAAGTGAATATCTCAAGAAGAGACTTGGAACAGACTTGTGGAGAGGTTGGTAGGTAATGAAAATTTTTAAGGAATGGAACACAGTGACGTACCTGAAAACAGATCAGCTATCAGAAGACTAAAGGGAGAGACCAACATGTGACTTAGTGATGTGGGCTACTTGATTGCTTACAAAATCTGGTCAGAAAAATTTGTGGGAAATATGACCATGTGAGGGTGAGGTGGAAGTCTTTGGTCACATATTGAGCATCATCAACCATGAATTAAGTTGTGTTCAATGCTACTGCAGTGATCCACAGTAAGATCATTGGCACGGTAAAGACTGCGAGGATATTCTGAAGGAAAATGCAGACAGGACCCTTTAGAGGCCGGGATATCATCTTGCGTTTACAGAACTCTCCTAAGAGAAGTTTAGAGGATAGTCAGTCAAGGCTGATTTAAGCCGATGATGGTGGTAGAAGAGAAATGAGGGTGACCAGTTGGAACAAAATCTGTAGAGTCAAGATGAAAGGACAGTCCTCAATACCTACATCATTCCGCTTATCCCATTAAGAGGCCCATATCAAACAAATGGGGTTAACCATTTGCCATTGCAATGGGTCAATTACAAAGGCACAGCTTAAGGCTATGTTACGCATGTCAGTTATTTCAAGCAGTTCAAACAACTGTTCAGGTCATCTTCAATCTGCACATCCATTGCCATTAGCCCCGAAGCAATGTTTTAATGCATTTAATAACACCTTATTAAATGTTAATTTTGAACAGACAGTTGCAAAGACAGCGGTTCTGGAATTTTGATATTGACCAGAGCTCTTTGTAAGCAGTTCAGAAATCCACTCACAATCATATAAGCTGGGCTTATCAAAGAAAAAGCAAGAATGCTTTAATCTCAGACAGGACTTCTTGTTCAATTATGATATAAAAATACTGTTTTTTTGCTGGTCTAAATGCATTTTTAATGTTTTACAAGCACTTAACAGTGGCCTTTGAGTCAAAGTCGCTTACGTATGTCAGGATACTTTCTGCTGGCGCATACAACTTGGCAGTACTCTTAACACTAGCAATAGTGTTTTATGAAAAGTGATGACACTTACATTCTGGCTGTTCAGCTGCCATAATGTCTGTTGAGCATTATACTAACCACTGCCAATAACAGACAAATCACTGTCGCTTAAGCAGTGGAGGCTATACCTGGAAGGGGAAAGATGTAAGGTAAAGTAACCAAGTGAGAAGAAGAGGAACGTGAAGAACAAGGTTCTGAAAATGGCAAAAATGGATGAAAGTACTCACAAAGCAGAATGCCAATCCTAAAGCAAAATCAAAAATGAAGAATCTTGTTGAACATTTCTCATTTCTAATAATTCTCATGCTATTTTATTGATCAGCAAAAGCTATGTTATATGATAATAGAGTTTTGGCTTTCAAGTTACAACCTATTTTAGTGTAGATTTGGAACAATTAGACTCTCTGGGAATAAATTTAACATAGAAATAACAACACTTGAATTATCATCCCAAGAAAGAATGAATGATCCATTTCATGGAAGAGGAGGTAACAAGGTTTGGCTCACAATTCTGACATACTTCATCCATCATCTGCCCTAAACACACGCAAGTAATTACCCTGGGTAAGTCAAAGAAAGAATTGTCTTAAGAGGAAAGTTGAGCAGATTGGGCCTATGCTCACTCAAGTGGGGCAGCATGGTGGCACAGTGGTTAGCACTGCTGCCTCACAGCGCTAGGGACCTGGGTTTGATTCCCAGCTTTGGTCACTGTCTGTGCGGAATTTGCACATTCTCCCCGTGTCTGTGCGGATTTCCTCCAGGTGCTCTGGTTTCCTCCCACAGTCCAACGATGTGCGGGTTAGGTGCATTGGCCATGCTAAATCGTCCCTTAGTGTTAGGGGAACTAGACAGGGTAAATGCATGGGGCTATGAGGATCGGGCCTGGGTGAGATTGTGGTCGGTGCAGGCTCAATGGGCTGAATGGCCTCCTTCTGCACTGTAGGGATTGTATGATTCTTTAGAAGAATGAAATGTGATCTTATTGAAATACATAAGATACAGAGGGAGCTTGAAAGGGTAGATGCTGAGAGGATATTTCCTCTTATGGAGTATTCTGGAACCGAGGGGGGCACAGATTAAAAATAAGGGGTCCTTTAAGATGAAGATAAGGAGGGATTTCTTCTCTGAGGGTCATTCATCTTTGGAATTCTCTTTGACAGAAAGCAGTGGTGGTTGGGTCATTTAACATATTACAAGGCTGAGTTTTTGATTGACAAGGAAAATCAAGGAGAGTGGAGTGAAGGCCATCAGATGAACCATGATCTTAATAAATGGCAGGGCAAGCTTGATGGATCAAATGACATATTCCTGCTCCTATTTCTTTTTGTCTTATTAAGAGAAACAGAAAGATGTCCTTTGGGATCCTTCTTGATGCAAAGTCATGTCTCTGTATGATTGCTGATCAGGGCTATTCTCTGCATTTTTGGCTAAAAGCTCATCAGGCTTTCACAGAAAGAAACAATGATATTCATTCCACTTCAAGAATCTGAAGTAAGTTAGATCAGAGTGTTTCCTGAATGGTGAACAGCTAGTCACTTTATGTAGAAAGATAGAGAATGGATAGAAAATGTAAAAAAAGGAAAGGGAGGGGGGTTATTTCTTGAATTTAGCAATGCTAGATGCAAGACAAAGGTTTCCATAAAGTTGATTTGATTTATTATTGTAACATGCATTATTATACAGTGGAAAGTATTGTTTCCTGCATGTTATACAGACAAAGCATACCGTACATAGAGAAGGAATGGATAGGTTGCAGAATATAACGCTACAATCATAGCTAGGGTCTGAAGAAAATTTGGTTTTCTCTTATACAGTAGCTTCAAGAATGCCCATCACATTGCACCATTTCTTTTCTACATTTGAATCATATTGTGGGATTATTCTTCTGTTCCCAGCACTCCCTGGTTCCTCCCCCATGTGGCTATTCTTCATGTGAGCTTTGAAGAAGATACTGGTAACCTATTGCTCACAATCCTGGTTACATGCATGTTTTTTCTAGAAGGGGTCAATTGATGCCTATGAAGCGTGGGAACCTAGGATCATTCAGCACAGACTCAGCATTGAATCCAGGACTTCTTGGTCTATATGGTTCAGTTCCTTACTGGATTGTGCACATTCGAATAAAATCTTCGCTCTGCATTTTCAGAAGCATCAGATTTTGTGACTACCCATTCAACATTTGTGAATTGATGCTGTGGATTTTCTTGCTTGATTCTTTGATGGGTGGCACAGTGACACAATGGTTAGCACTGCTGCCTCACACTGCCAGGGACCTGGGTTTGATTCCCGGCTCGGGTCACTGTGCGGAATTTGCATATTCTCCCTGTGGCTGTGTGGGTTTCCTCCAGCTGCTCTGGTTTCTTCCCACAGTCTGGAAGACATGCTGGTTAGGTGTATTCTAGTCCGAGTACTGTCAACAGGAATTCCTGTTGTTCGCACCCTCCACCGCCAGGAAATCCATGGTGGGGTGGGGGGGTGCAGGGAATCACAATTGGTGGGACCTGAAGAACGTGTTGGCCAGAATGACCAGAAAATTCTGCCCATTATATTTGGATTATATTTGTTTTAGCACTGATGCAGATGTGGTACAAATTGCAGTGTGAATGTAAGACTACTTGTGACACTAATGAATTTTCTTTAAAAATCATTTTTTTAACATTATTTTAATCTATTTTGGCTTATTCTTGAGGTCCCCACTGTAACTGATACCAGTCTTCAGCCAATTTGATTCACTTTATGCGATAGCAAGAAATGGCTGAGCACACTTGTTACAGCAAAGGCAATAGCCCCTAATAACATCTTGGCTTTAGTGCTGAAGACTTGTGCCGTTGTGCTCCAGAACTAGCCATGCCACTAGCCAAGCTGTTCCGATACAGCTACAACATGGGAATCAATGCGGAAATTTGCTCAACTATGCCTTTTCTATATGAATTGCAGTGATGGCTCCACCACTTTCTTTAGGGATGAGCAATATACAGTAACTTTGCCAGCAATGCCCACGTCTCATGAATTTTAAAAAATCAAATGTTTCATTATAAGTTGGAACACCCACATTCAGGAGTCAATACCAGAATTCTGAACCAGCAAAGATGAAGAAATGACAATCTATTTCCGAATCAGAATGGCATGTTACCTAGAAGAAAACTTGTTTGTGATGGTGTCCCAATGCGCCATCTGCTTTTATCCTTCAAGGTGGTAGAGTTCATGAGCTTGCGCGATACAGGGAAAAGCATTGCTGCAGTGCCTCTCCCCAGCTGATGAACTGAGGGTACTGGGGGTACAATGAGTGTCAGGGTACTGAGTACAATGGAAAAGAAGTAATGCTACCCTATACTGGTAAGACTACAATTGCAATATTTTGTTCAGTTTTGAGCATTCTAGTTCCTACTTAGCAAGAGCGTATGAAAGAGATGAACTCAGGTGAGACCAGATTTGGGACACCAGTTGTGAAGAGAGACAAGCAAAACTGGGTTTTTTACTCTCAGATCAGAAAAGGTTAAAATGATACTTGATGGATCTACTCAAAATTATGAGGTAACTATAAGGTAAAGAGAAAAATCTATTTCCGCTGGTTAGTTAGTCAGTAAATCAAAATTAATAAATTTAAGGCCATCACTTTACAAGAATGTATCTTATGCAATGCAACAATTGAACATGGCGTATCCGACCAAAGCTATAATGCTTTCAAAAAGGTAGTGGATAACAGTATGAAAAATAATTTTTTTGTTAAAGAAACAGGGAAAGTGTTGGGGGAGAGGTAATAAGTTGAGAAGGAAACAGGAAGGGCCAAACTTCTTTCTTACATTCTGTAAAAGACAGTAATGGGTCTTCCAGCCATTTGAAAAGAAAAGCCAGGTGGGATACGAAAGACTTGGGCAATTTAGTGGTAGCCTTTTTCCTCCCACGCAGGCATTAACAGTTCCATGCACTCTTCCTACGATTCCAGAACATAATAGATAACATGTACAATATATTTTGGTTTTATCTTAAACAGATGTCTGTCATATTGCTGTTATTTTGATTTGATTTATTATTGTCACATGTATCAACACACAGTGAGAAGTATTGTTTTTTGCATGCTGTACAGACAAAGTATACCATTCATAAAGAAGGAAATGAGAAAATAGAGGCGTTGGTGGGCCTTATTAACCATAGTGTCAGTATGGGGGGAACCAGGAAAAGTTCTTGGTGATCTGATCACCTAAAAACTTGAAACTCCGGACCATTTCTATTTCGTCCCCTTTAATGTAGATAGGGCCATGTTCTCCACTATGCTTCCTGAAGCTGATGACAATCTCCTTCATTTTGTTGACATTGAGGGAGAGATTATTGTTGCTGCGCCAGTTCACCAGATTCTCTGTCTCATTTCCGTACTCTGTATCATGATTGTTTGAGATCCGACCCACTACGTTGGTGTTGTCAGCAAACTTGAAAATTGAGTTGGAGGAGAATTTGGCCACATGGTCATAGGTGTATAAAGAGTACTAACTGACAAAGCTATCAATGATATTTCAAATCCAGAACTACCCTTGTCAAGTGAAAATGCTGTAACAGGTAATCCCACTCCGAATTAGGAAAAATGTGTACATTGAGCATGAAACTTTGGAAACAAAAGAATGGACTATTCGACTATTTATTTAAATTAGGTCTGACAGAAGAAAATTCCAAATTTCAACTTACAACTCAAAACTCCCCCTGAAAGCCAGTTTTTTGGAAAATATAATTGATGTCTTTTGTGGCTTTAACTTATAAACCAGAAGATCATTAAGTATTTTGAAGTTGAGCATCAAAGGGAATTGTGCATTTTATTTCATTGGCTTAATGATGCGACCAAGGGTAAATCTTCTTTGAAATCTGCATGAAATGTAATTTATCAATCATACGCACTTTTCATGTTCTCAATCATGGTTCTTCATTTACCCAGTACTCTGTACAATATATTTAGTATCCTAAGCAACTGTACATGTGCAACAAGCCTTAAAAATGGGTCCAGATTTTTGCCAAGTTGTGAGAATTCAGGAGCCTTATAAAATGCTGATTCCAGGATTTCCATGACCATTCTGGTTTCTGGAAATTTCCCCGACTGTTGAAGAGTCAGTCCAACACTCCCAATCTCGCATCATTGGAGTGGTGAGCAATTCAAATGCACACTTCAGCACTTAAATGTGGTTCATTGCCTCACATAAGAAGAATGAACCAGGGGAATCTTTGGTCCCAAGTAGAATGGAACAGTCACTGCTTCTTGAATTCTTTGGTTGACAGACTTTGAAATGTTTTATACTTTATTATATGTTTGATATGTTCTTCCTGCAGACATCAATTCAAGAGCTATGTCTTCAAAGGTAAATAAATATAATCTGTTTTTACAGTTCAGTAGACTCCATTCTTTGCATTTTTTTAGAATTTGTTACTATGGTTGAACTCATTGTGAATAAATGGATGAGCTTCAAAATGTCCAGAACTGCTTGTATCAGGAATGGCTGTGTTTAAATTTTAATTAGTAGTTTTAAGAGGTCATTAAAGGTTTAAGTCATTTTAATCTGGTTAGTAAAATAATTGCTTATTTATTTTTACAACAGAATGACCGCTTGAGGGGATTTAAATTATGGACGAGTTCATTTTCAATCAGAAGTTTAATTTTTTTCATCTTTACCTCAAATACATGGGGAATTTTCCTGTCCCACCCATCAGGGGAATAGTAGTGGACAGGGGCATGCACGTTGCTAAAGTCTATTGACCTGGGGCAGGATTTTCCACTTTTGGGATGAACGTGGCCAGAAAATCCCATCCATAGTTCCTGAGGTCGGCCCATTGTGGATACTGGGTGTGTTGCATTGGTAGATGCAAAGAGGGCATGGAGGGCCATGGGTTATGATGAGAATATGAAGGGGAATGGAAGAGTTGTACATAAGAACATAAGAAATAGGAGCAGGTGTAGGCCATCTAGCCCTTCGAGCCTGCCCCGCCATTCAATAAGATCATGGCTGATCTGTCTTGGCTCAGTTCCACCTTCCCGCCCTCTCCCCATAACCCTTAATCTCCTCTCTTATCAAAAACCCATCAACCCGCGTCTTAAAAATATTTAGCGAGGTAGCCTCCACCACTTCAACGGGCAGAGAATTCCAGAGATTCACCACCCTTTGAGTGAAGAAGTTCCTCCTCAACTCCATTCTAAACCGCCCCCCCTTTATCTTGAGGCTGTGCCCCCAAGTCCTACTATCCTTTCTGAGCGGGAAGAGTCTCTCCACCTCTATCCTATCCATCCCATTCATCATCTTATACGTCTCAATGAGATCTCCCCTCATTCTTCTAAACTCTAACGAGTACAAGCCTAGTTTATTCAGCCTCTCCTCATATCTCAACCCCCTCAACTCCGGCATCAGCCTAGTAAACCTCCTCTGCACTCCCTCCAAGGCCAAAATATCCTTGCGTAAGTACGGCGCCCAAAACTGCACACAGTACTCCAGCTGCGGCCTCACCAATGCCCTATACAGCCACAGCAAGACCTCCCTACATTTATATTCAATCCCCCTCGCTATGAAGGCCAGCATCCCATTCGCCTTCCTGACCACCTGCTGCACCTGCAAGCTGGGTTTTTGCGACTCATGCACAAGGACCCCAAGGTCCCTCTGCACCGTCGCCTGCTGCAGTTTTTCGCCACGTAAGTAATAATCCTTCCTACCATTATTCCTACCAAAGTGGACCACCTCGCACTTTCCAACATTAAATTCCATTTGCCATTTCCTGGCCCATTCGCCCAGCCTATCTAGATCCTTCTGTAGACTCTCCACACCCTCCGCACAATTTGCCTTTCCTCCAATCTTGGTGTCATCAGCAAATTTCAACACCCTACACTCGGTTCCCTCCTCCAGATCATCTATATAAATGGTAAATAGCTGAGGCCCCAACACCGACCCCTGAGGCACTCCACTAGTCACCATCCGCCAATCCGAATAGCACCCATTGACCCCCACTCTCTGCCTCCTATTTGACAACCAATCCTCTATCCACGCTACCCCCAACTCCATGTCCCCTGACCTTCTGCAATAACCTCCTCTGAGGTACCTTGTCAAACGCCTTCTGAAAATCCAGAAAGACCACATCCACTGGCTCTCCTCTATCCACCACCCTAGACACATCCTCATAGAACTCCAGTAAATTTGTCAGACACGACTTCCCTTTAACGAAACCGTGCTGCGTCTGCTCTATCAAGCAATTCCTCTCAAGATGCATCGCTATTTCCTCCTTGATGACGGATTCTAACATTTTACCTACAACAGACGTTAAACTAACCGGCCTATAATTCCCTGCCTTTTGCCTGGCACCCTTCTTAAACAACGGCGTAACATTAGCCGCTTTCCAATCTTCCGGCACTTCCCTGGAATCCAGCGACGTCTGGAAAATAACCACTAAGGCATCCACTATCACCTCCGCCATTTCTTTCAGAACCCTCGGATGCATTCCATCCGGTCCTGGCGACTTGTCCACAATCAGACCCTCCAGTCTGTCGAGCACCTCCTCACTAGTAACAGTCATGTCATTAAGACCCTCCAGTCCTACCACCTTTCCATCGCTAACACAGTTGTGTGGGTATGAAAGAATATGTGGGATGGGTAAGGAAGTGAGACAAGCTGAACCTCTGCAAGTATAGATAAACTCACATTGTGGGTCCTGGCACATGGTTTAAAAGGATAGCACAACCTGAACAAAACAGTACTAATGAACAGGACTAAGGCAGAGGTATATGTGGGCAGTGCCACTTGGAGGGTGGAGATAAGCACAACCATGTCCTCAACTTCACCTTAAAAGGGAGATCCCTTATCTTTAAATTAAGCCCCCAGTTCTAGATTTGCTAATGAGTGGAAACAAAGAAACAAAGAAAAAACAATCATCTCAGTGTCTACCTAGCCAGCCCCCTCAAAATCTGTTTCGATAAGGCTACCACTCATTGTTCGCAACTCCATTAAGTATAGGCGCAACCTGCACAACCTTTCCTCATAAGGCAAACTCTTCATCCCAGAAAACAGCCTCACAGATCTTCTCAGAACTGTTTCTGATGTAAATATGTCTCTCCTTAAATAAAGAGACCAAAGCTGTACAAAGCTCTCTAGGTGTGATCTCACCAATGCCCTATACAATTATGGCAAGACTTCCCCTACTTTTATAACCATCATTCCATTTGCCTTATTTGCTGTACCTACGTGCTGACATTTTATGCTTCAAGTACAAGGACATCCAGATCCCTCTACACTGCAGCATTCTGTAGTCTCTCTCTATTTAAATAAGATCTTGCTTTTTTTTTCTTGCTGACATAGCCATCTTCACATTTCTCCACATAATACACCATCTGCCAAAATTTTTGCACACTCACTTAACGTACCTACAATCTCTTTGCAGAATTTAGTATCCTACTTACAACTTACTTTTCTGTCTATCTTTGTAGTGTCAGCAAATTCGGCTACAAGTATAGGTTGATCCCTTCATCCAGGTCATTAATATTGATCATAAATAGTTGAGACCCTAACACTGGCCCTGTGGCACTTCATTAGTTGCAATTTGTCATCCTGAAAGTGGCCCATTTATCCTGGTTTTCTGTTTCCTGTTAGTTAGCCAGTCTTCCATCCATGTTAATATATTACCCCAACAACACATGCTCTGATTTTGCACGCTAAATCCACTGGTTTCTCTCTATCCAACCTGATTGTGGCACCCCCAAAGAAATCTAATAAGTTATCAAACACAATTTCTCTTACAAAACCATCTTGACTCTGCCTTATTGCGCCTATGATTTTCTAAATCATATTGAGATGAATGACCTCTTTCTGCATTGTAACTTTTCTATGTACACAACTCTGGTGCAGCCGCACTTGGAGTATTGTGTGCAGTTCTGGTCCCCACATTATAGGAAGGATGTGGAGGCTTTGGAGAGGGTGCAGAGGAGGTTTACCAGGATGTTGCCTGGTATGGAGGGGAGGTCCTATGAGGAGAGACTGAGGGATTTGGGGTTGTTTTCGCTAGAAAGAAGGCGGCTAAGAGGGGATCTTATTGAAACATATAAGATGATTAGAGGTTTAGATAGGGTGGATAGTGATAGCCTTTCTCCTCGGATGGAGAAAGCTAGCATGAGGGGGCATGGCTCTAAATTAAGGGGAGGTAGTTATAGGACGGATGTCAGGGGTAGGTTCTTTACCCAGAGGGTGGTGAGGGATTGGAATGCCCTGCCTGCTGCAGTTGTAAATGCGCCTAGTTTGGGGGCGTTTAAGAGATCCGTGGATAGGTTTATGGATGAAAAGGGATTGGTTTAGGTTAGAGGGTCATTGTTTTTTAACTGGTCGGCGCAACATCGTGGGCCGAAGGGCCTGTTCTGCGCTGTAATGTTCTATGTTCTATGTTTTTTGGCTTAAATGTGCTGCTACTACTGCCTTCATAATCAATACTGGTATTTCCCCAAAGATAGACAATCTCTCTGCCATATTATCATTTCCCATTATTAATTCTCCAGTCTCACCCTCTTAAGAGAGCAATACTCAATTTAGCTACTCTTTTCCTTTTCAAATGCTTGTAGAAGTTTTCTAAATGTTTCTAATCTTCACAACATTGTATGCTTCTTCTTTCAATTTGATACCACTTTTAAGTTGTTTAATTAGCCATGGATGATGGGTAATGTCCCTTCCTCAATGAAAAATATCTTTGTTTGAGAGTTATGAAATATCTCCTTCAATATCTGCTATTGTACACCCACTGTCTCACCTTTTAACCTATTTACCCATTCCACTTTAATTAACTCAGTCTTCATACACTTTTAATTGTCTTTACTTTAGTTTAAGACTCAAGTTATTTCACACTCTCAAACTGAATGTGAGATTTTATCATATTATGATCACACTTACTGAGAGGATATTTTACTATGAGGTCTTTAATTAATCCTGTCTCATTACACATTACCAGGTGCAAAATAGCCTGTTGCCTGTTAGGTTTTAGAATATATTGTTCTAAGAAACTGTGAACTCCTCCTCTCGGCTCCCTTTGCCAATTTGATTTCTCCATTTGATGTAGAGACTAAAGTCATCCATGATTATTGCCGCACCTTTCTTGCAAGACCCCAATATTTCCCAATGTATGCTGTGTCTAATTGTGTATTTACTGTTGGGGGCCTATAAACGACTCCCACTAGTGACTTTTTTCCTTTACTATTTCTAATCTCCATCCAAACTAATTCTGCATTGAAACTGAATTTCTGAACCAAGATGATTTCTTACTGTTGTACTAGTCTCAGCCTTTGTGAACACATCTACCCCACCTTGATTTCCTTCCCTCCTGTCCTTCCAAAATATGAAATACCCTTGAACAAAGCTATGCAATCCCACAATAACAGAACAGATCTAAGCTCAACAGGACTGCCACATCCAGTCATGAATACTGGTGGACAATTGAACAAGTAACTGGAGGAGGCTGCACAAATATTCAATCCTCAGTGATAGGGAAGCCCAGCACATCAGCACAAAAGACAAGGCTGGAAGCGTTTGGAACCATCTTCATTCAACAATGCTGATTGGATGGTCCATCATGGCCTCTTCCTGAAGTCCCCAGCATCACCGATGCCAGTCTTCAGCCAATTCTATTCACTCCACGTGATATCAAGAAACAGCTAAAGGGATTGGATACTGTGAAAAAACCAACTCCCAAGGATAGCTCCCAATCCTGTAGTGGGTACACCTGCAGCAATGATATGGACGTAGTAAGCTAAAATATCAGATGATATCAGCTTCTCTTTGATTTTCTCAAAAGGCCTCTTTTGTGCTTCCTCCCAGCACCTGTGTATTGTCTTGTTGTAACTGTTGTTGTGGTGGTTCATTAAAAGCAGCTAGGCTAGCAAAATCTCTCAACTTGGTTAACCATACCCAAAAATCTCAGTCACATATGTGGAGCTGGAAACTCTTTGATTACCTTTGTCTCCTGTAGAAAAACAGATGCATCCATAATTTGTCCAAGGAACCTGACAGTTGGCTGCCAGTCAGCTGCAAGGATTTATTGTTGAGTTTAAATCCTACTTCCTGTAGCCACTGGGGATGGCGGGACTGATGTATGAGGAGAGATTGACTAGGTTAGGATTGTTTTCACTGGAGTTCAGACAAATGAGGGAGGGTCTCATAGAGACTTATAAAATTCTAACAGGACTGGACACGGAAGATGCAGGGAGGATATTCCCAATGGTGGTGGAGTCGAGAGCCAGGGGTCACAGTCTGAGGATTCAGGGTAGACCATTTAGGACGGAGGTGAGGAGGCATTTCTTCACCCAAAGTGTGATGAGCTTGTGGAATTCATTACCACAGGATTGAATGTATTCGACAGGTGTCTAGATATAGCACTTGGGACAAATGGGATCAAAGGTTATGGGGAAAAAAAATCAGGATTAGGCTATTGAGTTGGGCGATCAACCATGATCATAATGAATAGTGGAGCAGGCTCAAAAGGCCAAATGGCCTCACTGCTCCTATCTTCCATGTTTCTATGTCCTGTCTGAATGAATTCATGGATCAGGACATCCATCACTAACTCTATCCAGTTCTTCCTCACATTGTCGTCTGGCATATTTCTGCTGCCATCATAATGCCAATGGATAGTCCATTGAAACAAGACCATCCAAATGTTGAAGATTGTGAGCAACTTAGGCTCTTCCTTGAGGAATAGTTGTCAAAAACCACAATTGTATCGAGCTTCATGAAGATTGAACTCTTTCCCAAAGTTGCTCAGCGTTCACCCACAGATGACATAGGATAAACTTTGCATTCAAGGGCTTTGTTCAGCTGGGTAAGATTTACACAAATTCTGATCAATCCACTGGCTTTTGATACTGGCACAATTCCCAAGCTGTAGAGATACCGGCGTTGGACTGGGGTAGACACAGTGAGAAGTCTCACAACACCAGGTTTAAGACCAACCAGTTCATTTGGTAGTAATCCCACAAGCTTTCAGAAATGGTGTTCCTCTGTCAGGTATGTGGAAGGTTCTGATCAAGAAGGGCATATAAAGACACACACAGTTTACAGATTACTGATTAGAATGCAAATCTTTACAGCTAACCTGCTATTCAAGTCTTAAAGATGTAGACAATATAAGTGGAGATAGTATTAACATAGGTTAAAGAGGTGTGTATTGTCTCCAGACAGGACAGTAAGTGAGATTTTACAAGCCCAGACAAGTCATGAAGGTTACAACCTGACGAAGGAACACAATTTCCGAAAGCTTGTGGGACTACTATCAAATAAACTGGTTGGACTTAAACCTGGTGTTGTGAGACTTCTTACAATTCCCAAGCACCAGTTTATTGGTCCTGTCACAGGTGAACTAACTCCTTGTTTTAAGATATGAGTCAATCTCCTTCTTTACCTTTTGCGTGAGTGGCTGAGAAGCTTTTTTGAGTGTAAATGCACACTGGCTTTGCTTCAGGATGTAAAGTGATGTGATAGGCCACCGTCAACTTTCCTAGTCCTGTCAACTGTTGTGGGAATTCAGTTCTTGAGGTTTTTATGCGCATCTTCTTGGCTTTCCAGTTCTTTTACTCTGCAAATGAAATGCAAGTCTGTACAGAATTTCCAGCTTTAAATTTAACAACTCTCGTTCAGGATCACAGATAAGGTTTCAAAGACTTTTATCCTTCTGTATTAAAGGGTCAGTTTTCCTACGATTCTAAGTTTTATATCTCCTGGCCCTTTTAGTGTGGCTGAAGAGACCTTTTCTCCATCCACAGTTTAGCATCAAAAAGAACCAAAACTACTGAACCTGTGTCGAACTTAAAACTTGTGTTGTTTCCTTCTGCTAGGATTTCAGTAGCTTCCACATGGTTCCTGGATCTCTCCAAGTAAAGTCATGAGGTTAAGTCATTTCTCACCAGCAAGTGGTCAAACAATGCTTTGTTCAAGACTCCAACAATAATTCTGTCCCTGATTTTATTTATCTTTTAAGCTGCCACATTCATAGTTTTCTGCAAGTCTATACAGATTGTTTATAAATGTTACAACACATTTCCCTTGTCGTTGTTAAATTTGGTTTACTTAATAATGGTGTTCTTTCACAGATTGAAGTCAGCAACAAGCGCTTTTACTACTTTATTGCACATAGCTTTTTCTTTGTCCATCCCTTGCTTGACTGGAATATTTTTTGCACAACCACTTACTGCACACAGCGATTCACAGACCTGCTCACTACTTGGCTTCATGGTGAGGCCCAAATCAGGTAAATCTTTGGTGCCAGTCTAGCCGTGCTTCTGCTTGGTCGAGATCCGTAGCCTTCTTGAATATTTTCAGTAATGGCAGAGATTTTTCCGCCCTTGTTCCTTCACTCACTGCCACTTGTAATACTGTGAGTCACATGCTGACACAAAAAGTCTACAGAGGTAAGGAAAATGTCAACTTGATTGAACATCTCTTACTGCAGATTTCCTTGCCACAAGGTCGACAAGAGAGGGTAAGATCATGAGGTATTGCATCACCTCCTGCGCTGATGGATATTGAGTATCATTCGCATATTAATGATATGTGTTATAATTAACCCCTTGTATTACAACTAACACTATGAATTGTTTCCCAGTGGCTCCAACAGAGCTAAGTCCACTGTTTCTCATTTAGTGACCCTTGCATTGGTTGTAGCTGCGATCTTTGAAAGCTCATGACTGAGAAGGTGAGGCTGCAGATTTCAGCTTCTGCCAGATCAGTCTTACCTGGCTGCCTGTTTGCACCACATTGGATATTAGTTGCAGTAGTGGTGCGGGAGTACATGACAATGTGTGCCATTCTTGCTGCATCACTGCCACCCTGATGGCTCACCACTTATTTATAGAAGGACAGCCTGAAGAAAATGTGACTCCTTCAAAGCTCCAGCCTGCTTTTTCCACCAATTTCTCCAAGGTTTACCTCTGTTTATCTGAAGCAAAACAGAGGTCTAAGGACAGAATCTACACGACAGCCATTTGAGTTGCCTCAAAGCTGTACAGGCTGTGAACATTGACTTCTTTTCTGAATGTCAAACTGCAGTTTCCGTGGAGTTGGCCAGGCTCTCAAAATTTCAGGAATGTTCTAGGAGTTACCACTGCAAAGAATTTCAAAGAAGTGGACTTTCCATACTTTCACTCATGGCACCCCTTGGCAGGACTTCTAGTTGCTGATTTAACTGTTTTAGACAAACAAACAGTTGTTGTTTCATTGCTGTACTCTTGAAGTTCTAATCTCTGTTCCCCTCAGCAGGGCTAAGAGTGATCCTCATCATCTAGTGAGCAATCTCCTGGTCTGTCCCTATTAGTAGTTTCTGCTCCTGTACACAAGGCAGCTAACTACATCAGCATGTTGAGAATCCTTTATCTGGAGCCAAATAATGGAGCCAATCTCTGTGCTGGTGCTTGAGAGTAACAGAGCATGTGATGGTGCTACCTCAGAAAAATTCTCCTGCTTGCAGGTATTTTGTTTGGTTGGGATTTAAAAGTTTTAAAACTTTAAAGTTTATTCGTGCCACAAGTAGGCTTATATTAACACTGCAATGAAGTTACAGTGAAAATCCCCTAGATTTTCCCTAGGGAGATCTCCCCTAGGGAGAACAAGGTTGTGTTATTGAAAAAGATTCAAAGTAAGGAGGAAATTACAGGGGTTAAAAATGACCTGGGGAGGCTGCATAATTTAGAAAACATGCATCACAATATAATATAATGGATGTGAATTTTTCTAGGGCTCAGTGAAGGTATACAAATAACTGTTACAAGGTGAGTAAAGCACTTAGCGCTGAAGTGTCTGATGTGCACAGCTCTGGCCAGGCTCAATGTTTCCATGGCATGCTGTTCCAGTTTGCTCAGGGTCACCGGGTTAGTTCTTGTTGTCTTCCAGACTGATTCCTCTCCTGATATGTTTTTGCATTGTTTTGTCCTGAGATGCGATGGCAAGTGACAGCTTCTGAAAAGGAAAGTGCAGATGTGTGAAGCTTGTGCCAGTAGTTCATATGCCAACTGGGGGAAAACAAAGGAGGATGCAAGCAGATTGCAAAGGTGTTGAAAAGGGAAGCAAGTGTGCGGAATGTGACGTGAGAAAGGAACATTGACCGAAGTTTCTGCTTCTGCAAAGGCTAGCTGGGGAAATGGTGCTAATGGCTGTGTGAAGGAAGCAAAGAAGAGGTGAGTGTATGCTTATAATGAGAGTGAGAGGCTGTGTGATGCGACTTTGTATTGGGCGGTGAAGGATTGATGAAATAAAGGGATTTTTTCAGGTCCTGGGAGAGGGATGAAGGACTTCTACCAGGAGTTCTAGCAAAATACAAAGAGACAGAGAGGAATAAGTGAGAAGTTGTATTCAACCCGGCTACTTGAAGTCATTGAAATGCTTCCTGCACTCCATCCAGGTCCTGGTGGTGACATGGCTGGAGCTGCGATTTCTGAAATCTCTCTCCATGACTGGTGGCAAACTTGTTTGACAAATTCCCTGGCATTGATGGAAGCTGGAATTCCCTCCTTGTCCTCAGCCCAAAAGCAACTTCAGAAAAACATCTGAAACTGTTGCATCTGGTTCTTACTCATTACTGAGAAGAATGTTCTTCCAGCCACGAAGGATTGTAAACTTACTTTAAGGGTCATTATGACCAGTAGAGAACTGTTAGACTGGCTCCCCTATATTCAATCTCTTCGGCTGGGTCTCATCAGAGGTTTATGGTTGATGCTTCTTTTTCATGTGGATATACCTTTTCTGGATCCTAACGTAATTAACTATTTAGCTGTGAGCCAATCAAACAAGGTTTCCTTGAGTTAAGGAAAGAGCAAATTTATTCATCACTGAACCCGCGAGAGACAAAGAAAAACACAGCATCACACATACAAACAGACATCAGAAATAAAGAAAGTTAGATTCCAATAAAGAAGTTGAAAGCATATACGCTGGAATTCAACCACCTCACCCTCCATGGAATCGGAGCGGGTGAGAGGCGGACAATGGAAATGTATGTTGACCTTGGGCGGGATTTTCCAGTCTCAGGTTGAGCAAAGTCATAAAATCCCACCCGCTAGGTTAATTGTCCTTGAAGTGTAGATTTTTAAACGTTGCTGCCAATTTGGATTAGCTGGTTCCATGGGGGGAGTGGGGGGTGGTCAGATGTAAAAGATGTTGCCATTATTAAGAAATCTTTGTTCACTGGTAGATTCCCTATAATGTTGGGTTCAGAACCTGTCAACAACATTTGTTCCAAGACAGAGAGGGAGGGCTTTCTCTTTTGCTGGAGACTTTGTTACAATCACTCTGCAGTGGCTGCAATCTGGCCTGATGCACTTCACCCATTGTGCATTTCACCCATTGTGTATTTCTAAGAGGTTTTAATGAGTCTATCTGTGGCAGTCGTTGTTTTAATATCCAGCACTTTGCATCTTAATGTCTCTTCCTTAAGCAATGACAAGTTTCAATGAGTCCAAATTAAAGGAAATGTCTCCCATTTCACGTTCTCCTAAATTGTTGTTTTCCACCTTCACCTTGAAAGGTGGCCTTGCATTTTTAAGTAGTTTGCTCTGTCTCGTTTCAAATTGCAAAATTTGTAATCAATTGAAAGCTGAAAAACCATTTTTTCAAAAGTGAAAAGGTATAGCCTCGTAACAGGATACATTCCCACTTTAAGTAGGCCTCTGGCTGACTGATAGAAAATTGTTCCCCAGAAGTTGCCTGGTTCTAGTCAGGCCAGTTAATTCAGTGGGAAACCTGCCAGCGAGATTATAATGAGGCCCAGGGTTTAAAATGCTCCGGATCTGTTTTTGTCTGCAGTGGGTGACTTTTAAATTGAAACCAAAACTCACATACCAAAAACTGACCTGGAGTTCAAACTGGTGCCTAAAAAATGACAACAAAGTACAGTAGCTTGTAAACAGTTGGAGCAGAAAGAGGCAGTCCTCCAAAGCCCTCACTAAATAGTCATCTTTGGCATGGTGGCTGTTGGCAAGAGTCACAGCCAAATCGTGTCCTGTCCTTGTCTGGCTTCCATACTGTCCTGCAAAGGTTACTGGACACAGGACTAAATATAACATCCCCACTGATGAGATTAGTTAACTCAGTACAGTATGTGAATTAAATCTGGTCTTTACAGCTGGATCCAATTCCTTTCATTAACAACGTTAATAAATTGCTGGTGACGTTTTAGCTGGGGTCTTCTTCCAGTGGCCAAGCATAATTATTAAATTGCATTTGTCGTCTTTGTTGCAGACCTTGCCTTTCTATTATTTTAACACCATCCCCTTCTTTTTTAAGTTTGGATCACCTGTTTTTTTAAGGCTAAATTGGTTTTGCCAAACCATCAAAGCAGAGAAAGCAGTCAGAAGTCTTAGAACGCCAGTTTAAAGTCCAACAGGTTTATTTGGAGCGCTGGTCCTTCATCGGGTGAGTAGAGAGTTGGGTTCAAAGTAGAGGGGCATCCTGCACTCAAGCCAACATGCCTGAGCCAGAGTTCTGAGCAGGTATATCTATGAGAGGACATTTCAATGTTTTTCCCACCATGTGAATAAATATAGTATTTTGTTGCCTCTTCCTTTGTGCCTGGCCAGAGAGACCTTCTTCCCTTCAAGCAGCCAAACAATTGGATGTTGCACATAAATACAAACATTTCCTTTTCAAAACAAAACAGCCAAATTTTAAAAATGGAGAACAGTTGTCAGCCTTTGGTATGTTTTCCCATCAAATTAGATATCCCAATGTCTCTGCTATGAATCCAACACCCAGAGTGTTGTGGAACATAAAAGTCTGGAAAATCCCAGATTCAGCCCCCATTCTTTTCTGTGCGGAGCAAAATATTCACAGTCAGAGCGGCAGTTGAGTAACATAATTGGCCTCAGCCCCTCCACTGCCTTCCCAAGATGAGGGAGGGGAAAATCTGTCTAGGTCTGATGTTCTGATCGCTGCCTAGTGACCCTCTGCTAGAGAGTGTACGTTTATAAGTCTTGGCTGAAAACAGAACTGGGCTCAGCTGTGATTTCTACTGCAGATGAATAGATTGTCAGCATTTACTGTTTAGTCTCACACATGAAGAATGGTCACCTGGGCAAAATAATGGAGGGCTGCCAGTACTTTTTGGAACTGTACCCAGGAATGAGTCAATGCCTTCAGGACAGAAAGGAAATTTGGGGGAACAAAAAAAGTGGTATGAATGAAAAAATGGTGAAAGGAAAAGCCTTTGCTTTGATTTGGTGTGTGTGTGTGTGTGTGTGTGTGTGTGTGTGTGTGTGTGTGTGTGTGTGTGTGTGTGTGTGTGTGTGTGTGTGTGTGTGTGTGTGTGTGTATTATTCTTTCTAGAGATAACCACGAGACAATCTTACACTGACTCAGTTAAGGAAGCTTCTGATGCACCACTACCCTTAAAACAAGATGCTAGTGTTTCTCTGACTGCTCCACTCTCCAAAATAAAATTTTTAAGTGCTGATGGTGTAATTTTCAGGATAAAATGGAGATTGTGAATTGTACATATCCATCTGTAGTTGGGGTGATTTGATTTAAATAAATAAATCTCCCTAAAACTGACATCTTGAAAAATAAATAAGATGGATCATGAGAATCAAATAGCTTTTCATAGGCTCCTGCAGGAATGTACAGGTTGAATATTCAGAATTTTATTTTCTATATGACTGTACAGAGAAAGTGCTTTCGTTCTGCACTGTAGTACGTAATTTGATCCTGGGGGACATTCCAGGTCCCTGGAGAACTTTTAGTCAGGAACGTTAATCCTCCAGCTCAACCATTTCCACTTGCCAAAGGAATAGGGGGTAATGGAGTCATTTGGTTAAACTTTTGGTGCACAGAGTTCTGCATTCAGATGGCAATGAGACAAAAAATAAATACAGGAACAGCAGTTGTAGTGTGAAATCTGTTTATGTGGAACAGATGGAAGAGAATAAGGAAATGCAGAAATGTGAGAAACGCTTGGAGCGATCTCCACATGAGGGCTACAGTGAGATATAGAGTCAGAACGAATCCTGGAAAATAAATCAGAGAGCTGACAGTGGCAGGGCAGTAAATCAAAACAGGAATGAAAATTGTAGTGCATTTTTCTCGGTGGGAGATGAGGATTGGAGTGTTTCATTTATTTTGGAATAAAGTACAATACAATGAAAGTGCAGCAAGGATAAAGCACCTATCGTTCGCCATTGCTGCAATGTGACACGGCTACAAATTTCACTCCAATGAAATACACAAGCACGTATCTGAACATTTATAAATACTTGCATGAGAAATTTACATACAGGGCACACATGCCATACATCCATTCAACACTCCCGCCCATACATAGCCCACAACACAGTCATACCATGCCAGTTACACATTCTACACAAGTGACACATGTTTCAACTCTATACATATGTACCCACATACGTACAATTATATACATAAGCACTTGCCTCCGGCTCACACGCTCAAATATTTATATTTACAATGGAAAATCACACATGTGGATACATGTGATACATATCCATTGCACTTTAGCAATTTGCGCATATCTGCATTTATTTAGATATGTCTCTCAACTATCCAAGTATACAATTGCATATATGCACACACACCACCCACATGCACTCAAGACACCAGTCTAGTGTCCAACTCTGCGAAGTTTCCTTCAGTAGTTGGAAGTGAAAATGGATTCAACTTGTGGAGAATTGTCAGGATGGCAAACGAAAATCATTTTCTTTCTTGTTTCAATGATGATTATGCTTTCCAGTCCTCTGGTTCCACTCTGTCATGTAATGTAACAGCAAAGAATCAGGAAAGACTACACCAATGGTGTTCTGTAACTGACTACTGGGAGGTCAATAAGAATAATGGAGGATGGCTTTTGCTTTGATTTTCCCTTTGCAAATATTCCCGCTCCTACTCAATAGCCGCCTATAGTGAAATTGCTGACAACGAATGCTGATGGCATGATCAATCATAGGCTCCCAGCACTGCATGGCATGTTGCATTACTGAACAATCTCATTAGGCTTTATCTGATAAACTCCATGCCAATAAGTATAAAATGGAAACTGAAAGATTTTATATATACTTTTAATGATGGTTTCTGTTCATCACATTGCACACTTACAAAATGTGAACTACTTGCTATGTGAACATATATGAAACATGGAACAAAATCTTAGGGGGTCAAGTGATAAAGTTGACTAAAGTACTACAATGCTGTCAAGACAATTTATGGTCACGTTTCTTTGGCTAGAATGAGTAGCTCAGCCAAGGGGCTGCATAGAGAAAAGCCGGGAACAGGGAATCAAAGATGTGGTCAAGAACAGAGATGAGTTGGTGAGGACAGATTTTTTTCCTCTTTCATGTGAGGTGGGTATTGCTGGCTAGGTCAGGACTTGTTGCACAACCCTAAATGCCCTTGAGAAGACATTGATGAGTTATCTTATTGAACGACTGTGGTCCATCTGGTACAGGTACACCCACAATGTTGTTTGGAAAGGAGTTAGAAAGGATTTTGACTCAACAATACTGAAGCATCGGCAATACAGTTTCAACTCAGGATGGTGTGTGACTTGGAAAGCACCTAGCATCTGTCCCATGCATTTGCTGCTCTTGTCCTTCAAAAAGATAGGTCATGGGTTTGGAAAGTACTGTCAAAGAAACCTTGATGAACTCATGCAAGGAGTGAGTGGGAGTGTATAAAAGTGAGTAGACTGGGAGTGATAAGAGCAGACAGGCATGAGTAGATCATGCACTCTGCTCAGTAGAAGACCAGGGTTGTATCAGCATCCTAAATAGAGTGTAGAATTCTAATTTAAGCATTAAGCAGGCTCCCATCTATTTCAAGTAGGAGTGTGGGCTACCTAATTTGAGGCCCAGTCCAAAATTACATTGCAGTGACGAGAAAATTCACTAGTGAAATCAGATGAGTCATTAACATCAATATAAGAATGTAAATGAGAGTGAAAGAGAAGCACACTGAGAGGGTGAATTAAGCTTGTGGCTTGTTGCTCATAGGTTGGCATGGTGGCACAGTGGTTAGCGCTGCTGTCTCACAGCACTAGGGACCTGGGTTCGATTCTGGCTTGGGTCACCATCTGTGTGGAGTTTGCGCGTTCTCCCTTTGTCTGCATGAGTTTCCTTCAGGTGCTCAGGTTTCCTCCCGCAGGCTAAAAGACGTGCTGGTTAGGGTGCATTGCCTGTATTAAATTCTCCCTCAGTGTACCCGAACAGGCACCAGAGTGTGGCGACTACGGGATTTTCACAGTAACTTCATTGCAGTGTTAATGTAAGACTACTTGTGACACTGATAAATAAACTTTGTTTTACATTAGCACAGCTCTGAGAGTGGGTTTCCTCGGCTTGCCATTTAGTTCAGGGACTGCAACATGAACGGTGATCTAAAGTGCTGTCGAAAACAACATACAAAATGGGGTAGAAAGGAATCGCTTCCTGTTCTAGCTTTCCCAGTCTGGGCACAGCTTGAAGCCCAGCTCCAGTCCTGATATGAATCCCACCTTACCATAATAACAAGCTTAATTCACCAGCTGCGCAAATCACATTGGTCTTTCTCTTCGCAGTCTGCTTAGTTCCAGACTCCAGAGGGAAGATTATTTCGAAGACACTCTAAAGAATGCCAGACCTGATCACATTCAAGCATTAAATTACAAAAAAAAACCCATTCCCATTGACTCCCACTATGTGCAAGTCTGGTGCTGACAGAAACTTTCTTGGCAAAATAATGATGCATTTATCAGGATACAATTTTGACATGTCGAGCCCCTGTGGTGGCTGTAAGATTTGCACATTGTGATTACAATGTTTCTTTTCTCTCCTCACACAAGTAAAAAGTTCACAATATTTTATATCGCAAAGAGGCCTCCTGGTGGGCCCCACAACAAGGTGCAAATTGCACACTTTTTAAACACACTTTCTTTTTATTAATTGTGGTGTTGAATTCATGCCATTTAAAGGATGCTAAGTACAACAGAACTGTAACCTTGTGTAGCTGAACAATTATAGTGCAGATCTTTCAGTCTTGTCTGAGACCGGATGGACAGGCCAAAAGTACATCAGGAACCTACAACAGTCCTGACATGCTGATCTGCATGGGAATTGCCCTAGAAGTTTAAAAATCCAAAGGAATATTCCCCTGCCCCCTGGGATTTCACGCCCCCACCTTACCCCCACCTGCAAATTTCTCCAACTCAGAGTGGAGTGTCTGGACTTTAGACAGTTCTGCAGTACTTAACTGAATAGTTATCAAGAAATGTTGAACAGAAAAATCCTAGTCAGTAACTAAAAAACTGTCCTCTCTGCCCCCCACCATTATTCACACTAATCCCTTCCTCCCCGACTCCCCTACACTGACTCAACAACCACCCTCTAACCATCCAACTACCCCCCACCCCAACCAAATACCCACCGATCACCCAACTGCATTGTCCCTCTCCATGACTACGTACCCAATGAGACCTGATTACACTTCCAGAACTGAGGTGACTATCTGCCAACCCACCTGCTACCCTTCTTAACTGCATCCTTCCTACCTACCATCTCACCCACATGTCATCCTACACACCTATCACCTCATCCATCTATCACCTCACCCACCTGCCACTTCACCCATCTGGCACGTCCTCCACCTGCCACCCAACCCATCCACCAACTCACTCATCTGATACCCTACTCACCTAATATCTCATCCACCTGCCACCTCACCCACCTGCCACCACCCACCTGCCACCTCATTCACCTGCCACCCTACCCACATACATCTTACCCACCTGACACTCTACCCATCTGGCACCTCCTCCACCTGCCACCCAACCCTCCCACCAACTCACTCATCTGACACCCTACTCACCTAATATCTCATCCACCTGCCACCCTACCTATAAGCCATCTTACCCACTTTCCACCTTGCCCACCTCCTACTTCACCAACCTGACACCCTATCCAACTGCCAATCTATACAGCTGCCACCCTACCTATCTTCCACCTTATCCAGCTAGCACCCCTACACATCTGTCACCCTCCCCCCACCCTGCCCATTCATCCATCCACTCACACATTCACCCGTTCACTAACAGCCGCAGGGCACCTTTAAATTTACCATCCAGCAGCTAGTACTGTAGAAAAGGTCCATGTCCTGTCTTCTCTCTGGTGCTTTAATGGAAATCTGTGATTTGAAGACCTGACAAGAAATGCGAAACAGCATCAAGGTGTGGAAAGGTTCGAGTGGACGGGTAATTTGACCTGAAGATCTGGACCAATAGAACCACTGGATTTGGAATGAAAATAACAACTCAAATAAATGAAGGGAGAAATCTGTCTAAGTATCTTTTCTGTACAATCTTCATAGTTCTACATGTCACTCAGCACTCTCAGACTGAAGGGGCTGCAGGGTAGGGGCAGAGGTGCAGCAAACTTGCTCACAAGTTGCTGTCAACACTATATTTGAAATGGCTGCGGAGAGCTGCTGTATGATTATTATCTCCCTCTGAGGCATCCATCGCACACAATCCACTTACAGTGACTAGACTTCAAAAAACATCATTGTGTAAAGTATTTGGGATGTCCTGGCTTGGGAAAGGACTATCTCCATACAAGTCTTCCTTTCTATGCAAGATTCATTCTGCAAGGACATTAAGGGCATATTCAATGCAATTCTTCCCTTCATTTTCAAACATGATGGATAGTAATCTGAACTTTAACATCATTAGGGTTTTTTAGGAAATAGATAAAGTCACTTGGCATAACTGTAGAGGGAAAAAGAGAAAGGTGTGCATTTATAAAATACCTTTCACAACCACACGGCATCCCAAAATACTTTCCTGCTAAAGTTTTCTAAAATTTACTTATTAGTGTCACAAGTAGGCTTACATTAACACTGGAGTTACTGTGTTCTGGAAGATTGGAGTTGAAGTTGAAACACTGAAGTTCTGGAAATATGAAATTGATGAAAGTCATGTCAGGCAGGAACGTGTTGGATTATCATAACAACGCTATTGATTCTTTAATAATCTTTACAGAAGGAAACCAGCTGTCATTACCTGTTCTCATCTCTATGTAACACCAGTTCTACAGCAATGGGAGTCCTTCCTTGCTGATCTCTGAAGTGATTTTACTCAGCAAGTTGTTTATCAACTAGGAATGGGAAATATACTTGTCAGATTCACTTAAATTCCCCAAGTTGAATTTTTGAAAAGCATTACTCTGGGGCCTACGCTGACACTTCAGTGCAGGACCGGGGGAATACTGAAAGGTCAAAAGTCCCATCTTTTAGATGAAACATTACATTGAGTTCACATCTGTGGCTCAGGTTGACATGAATCAATTTATGGCAATGTGTAAAAAGGAGCAAGGGAGTTCTCTCCTGTCCTGCCTTACATTCAATACCACCAAAACATTAGCTGGAATTTTACCATCCCCCCACCACGGGAATCAGAGCAGGTGAGGGGCAGACCATGCAAAGGTCCATTGACCTTGGGTGGGATTTTACGGTTTTGGGACGAGCGACGTCATAAAATCTCATCCATTAATCAGTTGAGAAGCATTTGAGACATCCTGAAGACATGAAAGAAACAAAGCAAGTAGAAATTTGTTCCTTTTTTATTGCCCAAGCGTCCACTCTTCATTCATTCTTCAGAATTTGTTTTAAAGTTACCCAGTGACATAATGAGAAACGATGTGCTAGTGAGCCAATATTCCCAAGTCTGATCACTAAGCAATAACATGTGTTGGAAAATAAATGAGCGTAGACATCTCATGAGGACAAGATCAGGGCTATCAGTGATATGCCTCACAGTCCAACAACATAAGAAAATATACAGTTATGGCATGGGAAAAGTCTATTTACTACATCAAGACCATTCCCTCCAAGTGCCAGCAGGTTAGCAAGAATCAGACAATGAATTAGACTGTGTGAAAAATAGAGTTTAAAAAATTATGAAATTGTATATACTACTTGCAAGTAAAATTAAGAAATGTAAGCAAGTATATGCCATTCAGCCTTTTGAGACTGCTCCACAATTCAATAAGATCATGGTTGATCTTCTACCTCAACTACACCTTCTCACACTATCAACAAATCCCTTAATTCCCTCACTATCTAAAAATCAATTGATCTCTTTGCGGATGTTGTTATGGATAAATTAAATGTCTTTCCTCTCACCGATTGTCTAACTGTTCATGAGTAGAAGGTGCTTTGGAATCATACAGTGGAGGAGGAGGCCATTTGGCCCATCAAGCCATCACCAACTACAATCCCACCCAGGCCTTATCCCCATAACCCCATGCATTTACCCCAGCTAGTCGCCCTGACACTAGGTTTACCTTGCCATGGCCAATCAACCTAACCTGCATATCTGGGAGGAAACCGAAGCACCCAGAGGAACCTCACGCAGATACGGGGAAAATGTGCAAACTCCGCACAGACAGTGACCCAAGCCGGGAGTCAAACCCGGGTCTCTGGCTCTGAGGGGCAATGGTGCTAACCACTATGCTACTGTGCCACCCATTTTGAATTATTTTTAATGTATGCTGTGGTATGTTTTCCCAAACACTTGGTTTCTGTGATCAAGCTACAAATGACGTCCATTGTCCACTGAATGGTTCCCTTTGAAATGGACCTGGACAGCCCCAGCTGTGACATGACTCTGTTAACAACTTGCAGGCATAACGAGTTTCAATCTGTGAGCTCCACGGTTTTGCAATTACGTTGTCCTTACAATATTGTCCTTAAAATTGAATATGAGATTCCATGATCATGAAAGGAGGACCCTTTTTTGCCTTGTAACTCCTGCTGGTCATGTGACTAGGGCAGCCATCTTTTTTGGTTCAGCAGAAAGTCCATTTTGAAAATAGCAGAAGGAAAAAAGTTTTGGATTTCTTTTCATGTCTTATTGACGTAACAGTCATTTCGCCCTCTGAGAAAAAATTGAATTCTTTTATGTGGCCTTGCAAAAGAAAACAAGGAAGTAAAAAAAACTTTTGCATTCGTTCTCTCATTCACACTGGAAAGTCAAACACACAGCTAGCAGATGCAAGGTAAGTTCCCTGCTGCATTCCTGAAGTTTAAACCTTGGGATACAGCATCAGTAATGACGTTTTCATTTTCTGTGATGTGAATAATTTTAGGTGACCTGGTTACTTTCAAAACCTAAATTATCAGAAAAGACAGTTCAGAGATTGGATTCTTTTGAGGGTTAAGTGTCAGCAAATGTACTGATTTTAGAACTCACTGCCTGTTCAAATCTCAATGATGTATTCATTGTCTTAAGTGTCGGTTTTTACATGGTGGTTCGCACCCTGTTTGTGAATAACTGTCAAGCTGTTCTGGGTTATTGTCCTGTGAAGGGTATTCTTGAGTTTCTCACTCTGCAAATACAAATTCTTTTGACGTCAGGTTTGAGATGCTCTTGTCAGACTTAACTCTCCACTTTCCACCCTTGAACCTTATAAATTTCTTTGCTCAAACCCAAGCACGCTATTAATCTCATTGCCAGGAGATTGGTGAGTGTAATTTGATGTTGGTCTCCGACAGGGATAACTATTTAGTGTCTGGCTTGTGCGCACGACAGCTGGAGTATTCCAGTTACTGCTGCAAGGTGCTAAAGTGAGTATTGCAATATGTGGATAATCTTCTCCCAAACTTGTGCCAGTTTTTGTGGACCCGGATGATAAGGACATTGCCTTACAGAAAGAGTTTCTCACGCATCCACGTCTGATAGAGCTGCATTGTGCAGCTTCACTTATCTTTACAGGTTATTTTAAATGCCGTGAGGAACTATGTCTGGCCTCCTCATCATTCTGCATTTAGGAATATGGAATCCAAGTTCACTGGAATTTTCCTGTTAATTAGACAAATAGTGGGGGATTCAATGTGGACTTCATTCACAGCAATCTATCTGCACTGTTCTTCTCATCTTCATGGCCCCTATTTCCTGTATCAGTATAATGGACTTGCTCCCATTCTGGGATGGGACGCTATTCCTAAATTCTCTGGGCACTTGCCCAGCTCGGCTACTCCAGCATTAGTGCAGCACGTCTCTGCAGTGAGGGTCCTAGCCTGCTCTACTAGCTATTGAACTATCCTTCTGGGTTACTCAGCCCTATCATACCCACAGACTTCCCTGTAACCGCCAGCATTCAACTCTGGAGTATCTTATTTTGTGGGAACACACCAGTCACCAGGGGTTTCTTTTTTCAGCTTTGAGGACAACATTGCACACCCTCGTTTGCACTTTTCTTTCTGGGTGGAGGGCCATTCCTATCTATGTCACCTTGCTTATCTTTCCAGAGATCATGGGGATGCTTTGCAAAGGGTCTACCTGAATTTCCAGGCTCATGGGTGAGGTCATAGATGTCAGCTGCTGCCTGGCTGTGAGGATTATCCAAGAGCCCCCTTGGGTTGGAGGGTTTAAATTCCTCCAGCAACATCAAGTCATGCAATTCTACTGTACTTTTCAAGAATAGATCTATCAGCTAAACACAATTTGCTTCAGCCATTAAAACCTGACATGGGTTTGTATGGTTATTTTTTACCAGTGTTCCAGAATTGCTAGTGATATTTCTCTGGAACTAATTCATTGGCCCTCAGATGACAGTCTTAGTCTGTTCAGAATTTATGGACATGTCAGGTATTAGCATAAGACATAAGACATTGGAGCAAAATTAGGCCACTCAGCCCATTGAGTCTGCTCCGCCATTTAATCATGGCTGATATTTTTCTCATCCTGCCTTTTCCCCATAACCCCTGATCCCTTTATTAATCAAGAACCTACCTGTCTCTGTCTTAAAGACATTCACTGACATGGCCTCCATAACGTTCTGCAGCAAAGAGTTCCACAGATTCACCCCTCTCCGGCTGAAGAAATTCCTCCTCATCTCTGTTTTAGAGGATCATCTCTTTAGTCTAAGGTTGTGCCCTCTTGTTCTAGTTTTTCCTACTAGTGGAAACATCCTCTCCACGTTCATTCTATCCAAGCCTCGCAGTATCCTAGAAGTTTCAATAAGATCCCCCCTCATCCTTCTAAACTCCAGTGAGTTCAGACCCAGAATCCTCAACCATTCTTCATACGACAAGCTCATCATTCCAGAGATCATTCTTGTGAACCTGCTGTGGACCCTTTCCTAGGCCAGCATATCCTTCTTTAGATACAGAGCTGAAAACTGCTTGCAATACTCCAAATGGGGTCTAACCAGAGCAATATACAGCCTCAAGTACACCCCTGCTCTTGTATTCTAGCCCTCGCAACATGAATGCTAACATTGCATTTGCCTTCCGAACTGCCAACTGAACCTGCACGTTTACCTTAAGAGAATCTTGAACAATGACTCCCAAGTCCCTTTGTGTTTCTGATTTCCTAAGCATTTCCCCATTTAGAAAATAGTCTGTGCCTCCATTCTTCCTTCCAAAGCCCATAACCTCACACCTTTTTGTATTGTGTTCCATCTGCCACTTCTTTGCCCACTCTCCTAATCTGTCCAGGTCCTTCTGCAGCCCCCTTGCTTCCTCAAAACTACCTGTCTCTCTACATATCTCTGTATCAGCCACAAACTTGGCAATAGTGCCTTCAGTTCCTTCTTCCAAATCGTTAATGTATGTTGTGAAAAGTTGTGGTCCCAGCACTGACCCCTGAGGCCACCACTAGTCACCAGCTGCCATCCTGAAAAAAACCTGTTTATCCCCACTCTCTGCCTTCTGCCAGTCAGACAATCCTCTATTCATGCCAGGATCTTAACCTGAACACCATGGGCTCTTAACTTATTTAACAGTCGCACTTTGTCAAAGGCCTTTTGGAAATCTAAATAAATCATGTTCACTGGTTCTCCTTTATCTGAACTTCCTTGTTACCTCCTCAAAGAACTCAAAGAATTTGTTCGACATGATCTGCCCTTGGCGAAACTGTGCTGACTCAGACCTATTTTATCATGTGTTTCCCAGTACTCCGCAATCTCATCTTTAATAATGGACTCTAAAATCTTACCAATGACTGAAGTCAGACTAACCGGCCTATAATTTCCCATCTGCTGCCTCTCTCCCTTCTTAAACAGCAGTCTTACATTAACTACTTTCCAGTCTTCTGGGACCCTTTCTGCCTTCAGTGATTCGTGAAAGATCACTACCAATGCCTTCACAATTTCCTCAGCTATCTGTTTTAGAACCCTAGAGTGTAGTTCATCTGGTCCAGGTGATTTATCCACCTTCTCAACACATTCTCCTTTGTGTTGGCCACTCCACTCACCCGTGCCCCTGATTGTCCTGGAGCTCTGGCATCCCACTGGTGCCTTTCACCATGAAGACTGATGCAAAGAAACTATTCAGTTCCTCTGCCATTTCTTTGTTTCCCATTATTACTTCTTCAGCCTCATTTTCCAGTGGTCCAAAGTCCATTTTTGTCTCTCTCTTACCTCCTATATATTGAAAAAAATTCTTCCTATCTTTTATATTACTAGCTAGCTTACACTCATATTTCATCTACTCCCCTCTTGTTGCATGGAATAGACCTTTTAGGCACTCCTAGATAGCTGCCCTTGAATTAAAAATGTCTGAATATCTGATAGCAATTTTACTATTACTTTCCCAACAATGGAAAAAGGGATTCCATGTCGCTCTCTTTTGTTTTCAAAATGAACTAACATCCTTAAGGGGCTCAGAAATTGTTTCAAGGTTAGGGAGGTAGGGACTGTTGTTAAGTAGGGAGAGGTTTTGCCTTCCAGGTTCTAGCTTCCAGCTTCCTTACCTCTCTCTTCCTTTAAGCTGTTAACCCCATTTCCAATTTTCATAGCTGGCGTTCTTCCCCCTCTCTTTCTCTCTCTCATTTTCCCTCTTCTGAAACTCTGGCTGCATTGTGACATTTTCCAGCTGAAATTTGATGAGAGCAATGGGAAAGGAGCCAATGTTGAACTCCAAAATTTTGCCGGCATACCCACATGGAATCAGGGCAGGCGAGGCTCACAGAACGGCATTTTCCATTGGCCTCAGGCAGGATCTTACGAGCTTCAGGCGGGCGAGACGGTAAAATTCCGGCATTTAGGTCTACTTGTTGTTGTTGGTAAGCTGGGTCCAAATTCTGTACTGGCAACTGGAGCCAATCATTTCATTATATCTTCCTTATATCTGTACCCTCTAGCTACAACTTTCAGTTATTCTGTGCTTAGGGACACAAATGTTTCAGCAATTAAGTCTCTTTGCTTTATCCACATCAGTACATTGAAAGTTGTTATTTCTTTGTGTTAGAAAATGAAACTGCGGTAATTTTCTAGTGTTTTACAAATTGTTCCAGACAGTGAATCTTTCCTTCTTGACGTCCAATTGGTTCCTTATGTATCAGATTCAGCTTGTTTTTAGCTTTGGACGCTGGTCAAAGTTTTGGTCAACATTTACTTTGCTTGTAATGGGTCAATCCTGGATGTACCCCCAAATTCTGTTATGGACATAATAGAAAGGCAAACTGAACTTCTTTCCTCTCACCAACTGACCGAAAACAGAAGATGCTTTGAATTATTTTTTAAATTACATTGGCATGTTTTCCCAAACCCTCTCTTTGTTCTTGGTTGCCCAGGTGTCAGAACCTTCCTCTTGGCCTTACTGGTGGGGTCCAGAAGAGTGCAAAACATGGGATTTGGCAACTGTTCTAGCTGCAGGAGTTGACAGAACATGTTCCTTTGTTGGACACACACACACACACACACACATATATATACAGTAAGGGAGTGGAGAGTAAGAGAAGTCACCGATTTGGGAAATAACAGTAAAAGATTCACAGAAATGAATATTAATTCATATGATTTCCAAAGTCCACGAAGTCAAAGTCCAGAGGGTGTCTCCTTTGTGGATTTCTGTCCCAATGAGTTTCTGCTTGGATACACAGCCGCTGTTGCCAGCCGCAGGCCAGGCTGGAGAATCCAGCCCAACAACACAAAAATCCTTGAAATGAATGACATTGCAGCATGATGGGCTTTCTGTGCCTTGAGTGCTTGACAGAAACTTTTAAAATCAAGCCGGTTTTGAAGAGTTGAGGGATGGGAACAGCCTGCTTGCTAGGCCTAGCTGATGGAGACCTTTCTATCTGGTGCTAAAATAACAGCCTCAGGTTTTCTCTGTTTTCGAAGGATCTCAAACTTTTAAAATGGTCACCTGTGTCATGTGACCCCACAATTCTGAAAGCGATGTTCATCCAGTGTCTGGAATTAGCTTTGATTTCAGGACTGTTAATGGCCCATTCATTTTTTAAAGCATTACCATCCCATATCAAGTGTCTTATGTTGGAAAAGCACTGTCTAGGCAGATTTTCTGGGTGGAATATTCCCATCCCGTCCACCACGGGAGAACATAGCAGACGGGACAGAAACATGCAAAGGTCCATTGACCTTGGACAGGATTTTCTGGTTTTGGGGTGAGCGCAATTGGAAAATCCCACCCTTTGACTCTTGAAGATTATTGAGATGCAAAAGACATCCATTGTCTTCCTCAATACTTCCTTTTTGCAACGAACCTTGACAATCCTAGGTGTGATGAGTCTGTCTGTATGTTCTTATGTAAACAACCCTGCAGGTGTACTAAGTTTTGATCTTTGAGACCCCTGGTTTTGTGATTATAATGTCCTTATAATTGGATGTGAGATTCCATGATGATGAGAGGATAATTCTTTTGTCCTTGTAACTCATGATGGTCATGTAACATAGTAGCCATGTTTTTGGTTCTGCAGAAAGTCAATTTTATAAACAGCAGAAAGAATAAAGTTTTGAATTCCTTTTTATGTCATAATGACACTAAAATATATTCAATTGACTGAGCATTCACACTTCAAGTTACAGGTACAAAGACTTTAGGAAGGATAGGAAGGAGGAAAAAGGGGGGGGGGCGTAGCTCTGCTGATTAAGGATAGCATCAAAGTGGTAGTGAGGGATGATATAGGAACCAAAGAGCAGAACGTGGAATCGTTGTGGGTGGAGATTAGGAACAGCAAAGGGAGGAAGACGCTGGCGGGTGTCGTTTATAGGCCCCCGAATAATGATCTGGAGGTGGGGTGGGCTGTTAACGTGCAAATAAATGCGGCGTGCAGGAATGGAACGGCAGTAATTATGGGGGATTTCAATCTACATATTGATTGGTCGACCCATGTTGGACGCGGTGGGCTTAAGGAGGAGTTCCTGGAATGCTGCCGGGATAGTTTCCTTGAACAGTGTGTGTTGGAGGTGACGAGGGAGCGAGCTATCTTGGATCTGGTGCTATGTAATGAGGCGGGTAGAATTAGGGACCTTGTGGTGAAGGATCCTCTTGGGAAGAGTGATCATTGTATGGTGGAGTTTCTGATGCGGATGGAGGAGGAGAAAGTGGGTTCCCAGACATGTGTCCTTTGTTTGAACAGAGGGGAGTATGGTCGGATGAGAGAAGAATTGGCGAATGTGGACTGGGGGAGTGTGTTGGAAGGTAGGTCTGCTGAGGAGCAGTGGAGGATCTTTAAGGAGATCTTTCTTGGTGCTCAGCAGATATTTATTCCAATGGTTAAAAAGGATCGGAGGAGGAGAGGTAATCAGCCGTGGATAACGAAGGAGGTGAAGGAAAGTGTTAAATTAAAAGCGGATGTGTTTAGAGTAGCTAAGAGTAGTGGGTGAGAAGAGGATTGGGAGAGGTTTAAATGTCAACAAAGAATGACAAAGAAATTGATAAAGAAGGGTAGGATAAACTATGAAGCTGGGCTAGCGCTCAATATAAAAAAGGATAGCAAGAGTTTTTGTAAATACATAAAAAGGAAAAGGCTGGCTACGGTGAACATTGGACCCTTAGAGGATGAGAGGGGGGACTTAGTGGTAGGGGATGGGGAAATGGCTGAAGCCCTGAATAACTTTTTTGTTTCAGTCTTCATGGAGGAGGACGTGAATAATTTGCCAGGTGTTAGCGAGGGAAAGATGGTAGGAGTGGAGGGCCTAAGTGACGTTATTGTTACTAGAGAGGCAGTATTTGACAGACTGGAGGGGCTGATTGTGGACAAGTCTCCAGGACCAGATGGAATGCATCCGAGGGTTCTGAAAGAAATGGCGGAGGTGATAGTGGATGCCCTGGTGGTTATTTTCCAAACGTTGCTGGATTCCGGGGAAGTGCCGGAAGATTAGAAAACGGCTAATGTTACGCCGTTGTTTAAGAAGGGTGGCAGGCAAAAGGCAGGGAATTATAAGCCGGTTAGTTTAATGTCTGTTGCAGGAAAAATGTTAGAATCCGTGATCAAGGAGAAAATAGCGAGGCATCTTGAGGAGAATTATTTGGTAGAGCAGACGCAGCATGGTTTCGTTAAGGGGAAGTCGTGTCTGACAAATTTATTGGAGTTCTATGAGGATGTGTCTAGGGCAGTGGATAGAGGAGAGCCGGTGGATGTGGTCTTTCTTGATTTTCAGAAGGTGTTTGACAAGGTGCCTCACAAGAGGTTATTGCAGAAGGTCAGGGGGCATGGAGTTGGGGGTAGGGGGTTAGCGTGGATAGAGGATTGGTTGTCAAATAGGAGGCAGAGAGTGGGGGTCAATGGGTGCTATTCGGATTGGCGGTTGGTGACTAGTGGAGTGCCCCAGGGGTCGGTGCTGGGGCCTCAGCTATTCACCATTTATATAGATGATCTGGAGGAGGGAACCGAGTGTATGGTGTCGAAATTTGCTGATGACACCAAGATTAGTGGAAAGGCAAATTGTGCGGAGAGTGTGGAGAGTCTGCAGAAGGATCTAGATAGGCTGGGCGAATGGGCCAGGAACTGGCAAATGGAATTTAATGTTGGCGAATATGAGGTTGTCCACTTTGGTAGGAATAATGGTAGGAAGGACTATTACTTACGTGGTGAAAAACTGCAGCAGGCGACGGTGCAGAGGGACCTCGGGGTCCTTGTGCATGAGTCGCAAAAACCCAGCCTGCAGGTGCAGCAGGTGGTCAAGAAGGCGAATGGGATGCTGGCCTTCATAGCGAGGGGGATTGAATATAAAAGTAGGGAGGTCTTGCTGCAGCTGTATAGGGCACTGGTGAGGCCGCAGCTGGAGTACTGTGTGCAGTTTTGGTCGCCGCACTTACGCAAGGATATTTTGGCCTTGGAGGGAGTGCAGAGGAGGTTTACTAGGCTGATTCCGGAGTTGAGGGGGTTGAGCTATGAGGAGAGGCTGAATAAACTAGGCTTGTACTCGTTAGAGTTTAGAAGAATGAGGGGAGATCTCATTGAGACGTATAAGATGTTGAATGGGATGGATAGGATAGAGGTGGAGAGACTCTTCCCGCTCAGAAAGAACAGTAGGACTAGAGGGCACAGCCTCAGGATAAAGGGGGGTGTGGTTTAGAACGGAGTTGAGGAGGAACTTCTTCACTCAAAGGGTGGTGAATCTCTGGAATTCTCTGCCCGTTGAAGTGGTGGAGGCTACCTCGCTCAATATTTTTAAGACGTGGGTTGATAGGTTTTTGATAGGCAAGGGGATTAAGGGTTATGGGGAGAGGGCGGGAATGTGGAACTGAGCCACAACAGATCAGCCATGATCTTATTGAATGGTGGGGCAGGCTCGAAGGGCTAGATGGCCTACTCCTGCTCCTATTTCTTATGCTCCTATGTTCTATCAAGGAAAATAAAATGAGACAGTGAGGGGGATCCTCCAAGTACTGCTAGCTCCAATCGTGATTCACGATGGCCCGGAGAATTGGGAGTCAGTGGGAAAGTGTGTATTGAACTAGTTAATAAACCCGCTGTGACCCCCCCAGGCCATGCTGCCGGCCCTGATCGGGTTCCCATCCAGAGCAGGCAGGAAGTCTATTAATATTCAGGTAGTGTCCTTAGCATCTCATCAGTGAGTTAGCAGGCCGATTTAAAGACTGTACAAGATGCTTTGATTCGATTTGATTTATTATTGTCACATGTATTAGTATTGTTTCTTGCATGCTATACATACAAAGCATACCGTTCATAGAGAAGGAAATGAGAGAGTGCAGACTGTGGTGTTACAATCATAGCTAGGGTGTAGAGAAAGAACCACTGAAGTCCATTGAAAAGACTGACAACAGCAGGGAAGAAGCTGTTCTTGAGTTGGTTGGTATGTGACCTCAGGCTTTTTGTATCCTTTTCCCAAAGGAAGAAGGTGAAAGAGAGAATGTCGGAGTGCATGGGGTCCTTAATTATGCTGGCTGCTTTGCCGAGGCAGCGGGAAGTTAGACAGAGTCAATGGATGAGAGGCTGTTTGGCGTGACGGATTGAGCTACATTCATGATCCGTTGTAGTTCCTTGTGGCCTTGGGCAGAGCAGGAGCCATACCAAGCTGTGATACAAGCGGAAAGAATGTTTTCTATGGTGCATCTGTAAAAGTTGGTGAGAGTCATAACTGACATGCCAAATTTCCTTTGTCTTCTGAGGTGCTCCTACCCCTCCAGCCAGAAGTCACACAGGCATGAATTGGAACAGGTCCTGAGAAGTGGGGACCGGTAAACTGTGCATCAAAGGGGAACAAGGAGATAAGACGCCACTTGAAAGTTATACTGGGGTGTAGAGGGGGGGGGGTGGTTCACTAAGCATCTGTGGATAGCAGTGTCCATGTTGGTGGTGAGCCAGTGACCTCAGACAGTTCCTCCTCCCCAGCATTACTCCCTTTCCATTCCCCACCCCCCTCCCCCTGTCACCCCCTCTTCTCCCCCCACCCCTCCACCTCCGACTCTGGGACATGGGAGTGGCCTGGCCAAATTTCCTCATGTTGTGGGGGAAGAGTTCAGAGGAAGCACTAAAATGTCACTCTTGGGCAACTGACCTGTCGTTATGTAGCTCAGTGCTGGTTTTATGCCTCACTTGTGATTTCTCCTTCCCCAACGATAATGTAATGCTCATTTGCAAGTCTGTATTACTCTCAAAGGAATCCACAGGTATGCTGGGCTTGCCTACGCTTCAGCCAGCGACCCGAACCTGTTGACACACTTCCATGAAATGCTCCTGTTCAATGGGATCATAAGGCACATTTTGTCCTTTTAAGACTGAAGGTGGCCCATGTACAAATCCTCTCAATGCCTCTCAGTCACAGCTGCAGACCTGGTGAAGCAGGGGGTCAGTCAAGGAGAGTTATGTGAACAAGCACAGCAACCAGTATCAGCTGAATCAGTGTTCTGCCAGTCAGCTCAAGTGATTTGGAGGAATTGCATATGGACTCAATTACACAAGGGCCAATTAACAATTGTCTTCTTGTTTCTGTCTCAGCTTCACAGCTGATCATTCTGGCTGTGTCTACAGGGCCGTGGATGGTATTTCTAAACCTGCAGGCCCCAGCCCATCTGCCCACCTCCCCCCACCAAACCCATCCCTCCGAGATTGGAGGTGCTGTATGACAGCCCATTACTCCCCAGCAGTGACTTCACTTCCCCAGCACATAAGTTCCTGACACAATAATGGACAGCACAGTGGTTCACACTGCTGCCTCAGAGCACCAGGGACCTGGGTTCAATTCCCGGCTTGGGTCACTGCCTGTGAGGAGTTTGCACATTCTCCCCGTCTAAAGGTGTGCAGGTTAGGTTGATTGGCCATGCTAAATTGCCCCTTAGTGTCCCAGGATGTGTATGTTAGAGGGAGAAGTAGGATGAATATGTGGGCTTTCGGGATTAGGGCCTGGGTGGAATTGTTGTCAGTGCAGACTCAATGGGCCAAATGGCCTGCTTCTGCACTGTAGTGTTTCTATGACTCTGACTCATACAGGAAGGCACCACACTCCCTCTATGAGCCACTCTCTGCTGCGCTCTCAGGGAAACGCAGGAGGAGTTCAATGGAGACCATCGGCTGTTGCAGACTTGGGGAGTGGAGTTTTACAGCCTCACTCGGCCTGAGACTGAAAAATCCTGCCTGAGGTTTATGGACCTATCCATTGTCCACCCCTCGCCCGCTCCGATTCCCATCGTGGGCAGGGCAGTCGAATTCCGGCAGGGATCTCCATGTGGATGGGAGCGTTAGTGATGTCTGAGGGTCAAGGCACAAACAAGCAGCCACCTGGGGAGAGGGGATTGGCAAGTGAGGTGGGAGTGCTGGAATGGCCTGGCTTTTTTGAGGTGTGGGTGTATGGTTGTATATCAGGCAGGCATGATGGAAAGTTTGAGTGTTCTTTGTGTGGGCACACTGCGGTTTGGAGTGTGATATGTCCAGTGAGGTTAGGGTCCATTCAACCCAGAGGCCATGGTTGGGTCTGGGGGAGCTGGGACCTATGTCTGTGACCCTGGCACCTGACTCTTGGAGGAAGTAGCTCCTGCAAGCTACATTGGTCAGCCGCAATGGAGAGCGTCTGTCAATCTTCAATCACTAGATGACTCAGGGATAGGGGAGGACTTGAGGGCAACAGGGTGCTTGACAATGCTGAGTGTCTCTCTCTCTCTCTCTCTTCCCTGCTCCATCCTCCCCATAGAGAATAGATGAATTTCGGCTTGCAGCCAGGCCAGCTAGCCTTCACGGTGTTATCTGCTGCTGAGGCAGATAGGCATTGGTGACAGCGCCAGGACCATTCCAGTGCCTGATCCAGCACCACAGGAGCTGGACCTCAAACATTAAGGAGCCACAGCGGAATCTCTGATGCCAGCTGTCCATCAGGCCGAGGGGAGCAATATGAAGACAGCCCTTCTGTAGGCTGCAGCTGCACAGGAGGCACTGGTCATTCAAGGAGATGCCAGACAACATGTGTTGCTGAAGATGGCGCTTCATAGGGAGACAGTACAGCACCTGTTCCAGGTTTTAGCTCACCTGGTACCTAAAAGAGGAGGAGGACACCTGTCCATACCTTCTGTGTGTGTCCCCAGATTGCATTTTGGAGGGATACTGTTGATGACTGCAGCCTCTGGCGCCTTTGGTGGGGGTCCTCTGGAGGGCCTGAATCTAGAGCGGCCTGCCAACTTTAATGGGCCACAGTGTTTGGCCAACTTCACTGGAGAAAAGCCCTTGTCAAGAAGGGGGAGGTTTCAGAAGGGCTGGTAATGGCCTGAGTCTCCATGTTGGAGGCCCCGGGCTGGACTCTAGCACTTCCTCCTCCCTAAGGGGGTTTGTTGGTTCTCCCGGTCACTCCTTGGGATGGAGGGACAGCTAGAGTGAATTCCAGAGACCTCTCTGTCATCTGGCACTATCTGTCCTGAAGGCTTGCCAATGTCTGCACCATAGCTCTGATACCTTCAGCTATGGCCCTCAGTGACTGTCAGATATCTCTCTACGATTGGACAATGCTGTGGATATCTTCAGTCATGGTCCTGTGTGGCTGCTCCAAGCTATGATGCGCATCGGCAATTTCTCTCAACGCCAGCGACATGTCTCTGTGTGACTAGGCCCAGGCGCCCAGGCCCCAGCCATGGATGTCAGTGAGTGGGCCATGCATTGGAAGTCTTGGTACAGACAACTTGACCAGACTTTCCACAGCACAGCCATTCTTGCAGTATTGGTCTGGGTACCAATGTCAGAACCATCTCTTGTGAGCTGCAGCTTCCAGACTCCCCTGGTTGTGTCTGCATCTGCTGGGAGGTCGCTGACACCCCTTCCTGCAAAGCCTAGTTCTGCTTTGCATGTTGACCATTATTGCAATGAAGGTTTCCAGGGGCCTGACATCTGCCTTGGGGCCAGCAGTTCCCAGGGAGCCATTAGCCCTCTGACTGGTCATTCCTTGAATGTTCCAGCCTCCACCTGATGTGCAATAGCATTTGTGCAGTTTCCCATTGGCCTGGACACTTAGTCTTAAGAGATGGGGCCAACATCTCTCCCTTGTGTTATCCATAGCAAAGTCAAAAATGTATTTAAAAATGAAACTCTTGTAACTTTGCCACCCCAAGTGCACAGACAGATTCTTTGTTTCTGTTGATTGTTTTCTTTACCTGTCATAAACTGTTTCACAATAGGAAAAAAATCTTTTGTTTTTATTAGTTCAGTCGTTTGAGAAAGAAACTTAACTACTTTCCAAAACTGATTCCTCTCAAACAAGTTTTCAACATCCATACATGGCACTTTCTGAAGTCTTCAAAGTAAAAAGAAAAGATTTGTATTTTTATAGCACTTTTGATGACCACCAAATGTCTCAAAGCACTTTGCAGCCAATTAATTACTTTTGGAACAGCATCACTGTTTAATGTAGGAAATGTGGCAGTTACTTTGTGCACAGCAAACTTCCAAAAACAACAATCTGAAGTTGATTGAGAAATAAATTTTGGTCAGGTCTCCAGGAATAACTCCCCTGCTCATCCAAAATTGTGCCATGGGATCTTTTACATGCAACTGAGTGGGTAAATGGAGGTTTCAGTTTAACATCTCACCAAAAAGAGAGCACCTCCAACAGTGCAGCGTGGATTGTTAGCAATGCCTTTTGTCCTCAAGCTCTGGAGTAGGATTTGAATTCAGAAACTTGTGACTTGGTGATAAGAGTTCTACCAACTGAGCCATAGTTGACAGTCATTTGATATGTAGTCATTGTTTTTCAATTAAAGCGTAAGTGACAGCATATATATTAGTACATTAAAACTATTTATTTGCTATCAACAATAGCTTTTAATTCAAAAAGCAAGCCAGGCTTGTTTTTTGAATGTGGTGTGTATCACTAAAAGGGATGGAGTCAGCCTACATCTCTAATGAAAGCATACATGTAGCCTGGTTTTATATTGGAGCCAGTCATGATACTTGGTGGCTGGTGGACTAAGGAGCTAAACTATTCGTGTTTGACCCATGCAGGCTGCCTGAATGTTATTGCCATTATTTGTCCATATGGAACTTTGCAAAACATTGAATAAGTAATGGGTGCCAGTGAATCAGTTGCCATTTGTGACTTATTAAAAAAATGTAAAAATGCATATGCACAGTAACTGCTTTCTATTATGAAAACTGTCTTGGAAAGTAAATGGATTGCGGTTATCAGAGTGACAAGAGTATCAGACATGATTACTTTAAAACAGTACAAGTGCAGCATTATACAATCTGCTCACTGGAATCCAATCCTCCTGCCCTTCAATTGACTGCATTACCCAGAATATTCAATAGCTCAGTTAAACCTTGATTTTGCTCCCTTACTTCCAGAATATTGAAAATTTCTACTTTAATTCAAATAGTTTATTTAAATTAAACCATCAAAGTTCTCACACCTTCATCAGTACATTTAGCATTAAAAATCAGCATCAATTTAAATTTAGCTTTTCTATCTTGGAAAAGCACAAGAGGTAGGAGCAAGAATAGAACATAAGGCCTGTTGAGATCTTCAGCAGGCATTCATGCTTTAAGAATCAGATATTTTATTAGCGAATTTTAGTTGGGTAAAGGAATTGTAAAGGATTTTCATTTAAATGTCTTTTAAATTTCCATTGGTATGTGTTGTGATGGAGGGTAGATTGAGAACATTAGTATCTGCCTGAGTTACACAGCTTTAAACATGGCAGTAATAGCCAATACGTTTTGTGGAGTTCCCCAATCATGTATAATGCATGAAATAATACGGAGGAAAAAATTTTGGTAACCCTTAGTCTGTTAGAATATTAAAAATAATTGCCAAATTATGGGTCAGACAGTTCTGCGAGTTAGGTGTCTAAAAGAAACATTGATATTACAATCTTGGTAGGGACCAGTGATCTTTCTTAAAGAGAAAATTTGAAATCTGTTATATACTAAAATAAAGCTACAAAATTCCATAGTTTAAAACAGGAGGTTTCTTTATAATACAAGAGTCAACAAATATAAATATTATATTTCCTACACTCTAACATCCAGAATTAAGGCGAGTTAAACATAAATTAACAGACAAATTGTAATTGATTATAAACTACACATTACACACTAATTGGCAGATACAAAATAAGTTACCAATGAGTTCACTGGCCCACTTAGATTTTAGTGATCACATTGAGTTACCAAGCTCTTCAAACTTTGTCTTCCTCACAGAGATTCAGCTCTGATCCTTCTTGGAGCTGATCAGATCCCCGACCAACAGCAACGCACAAACTATCTGAGTTTCACAGGTACGACCTTCACCATAAATGGCATGCATTGCAGAAGCTGCTCAACTCAGAGTGGATGACGCTGATCCACAAATGTTATCTTCAATAAACAGAAACAGTTGCAGCAACTTATTCTCAGCTCTGAATTTGAATTATCAGTCTTCTTCAATATTCTTACACTACGCCAGAAACTAGGAGTGTCACTTTGCGTTCTATGTTTACCTGTCCTGTTTTTCTATTCCCTTTCCAGTCTGGTTTTGTAATTATTCAAACTTGATGCATCTCTTTTCTTATGACATCACATGATCTGTAGTGACATAAGCAGAGAGATTTGTGGCTTTTGTGCCTCTTCCATCTTAGACCTGGAACTAGTAACTCCATCTTAACAAACCTGCATCATGTTTTGAAGGCAGCCCACTGGCATGGCACCTCATTACTTTTCTCTTTGTGATAGTTTACCGGTTGATGGGTAACGGGCTCTGTTTTAGTTATGGTCTGCCTCAAAAAAAATTTAAATGCAGAGATTCCCTCACATTGGTTGCTGCAAGGCTTTTCTCAGACCCGACATATTTTAACACCAATTGTTCCACAGTTACTGTGAAGTTCATCAGGCAACTTGTCCATATTTTTTATCTATATTAGACAACTCGCGCATTTCCAAACAAGGGCCTTTCTTCCACTTTTTTCAGTGCACTTATCCAAAATAATCTCTAACTGGTCAGCATTCTCACCTCAAATCTGAGTTGGTTGTAGAACAACTGATCGAGATTGACGAGGATGGTTAATTAACAACTCTCATTGATGCTCTCATTGAAGAAGGCATTTAGCACAACGGCCTTCAGTCAGGGCATTGAGAATAAGAGTTGGGGCATTGTTACAGTTGAATAAGTTGGTGGTGAGGCTGCACTTGGAGTATTGTGTACAGTTCTGGTCACCCTGTTATGGAAAGACATTGATAAACTGGGAAGAGTGCAAAGAAAATTTACCCGGATGTTGCTAGGACTAGTGGGCCTGAGTTATAGGGAGCGGATGGCCAGGGTAGGGCTTTATTCCTTGAAATGTAGGCAAATGAGGGGTGATCTTACTGAGGTATAGAAAATCATGAGGGGCATAGAACACACACAGTCTTTTTCCCAGGGAAGGGGAATTGAAAACTAGAGGGCAGAGGTTTAAGGTGAGAGGGGAAAGATTTAAAAAAGACCCAAGGGGCAATTTCTTCACATAGAAGGTGGTGGGTATATGGAATGAGCTGCCAGAGAAAGTGGTTGAGGCAAGTTCAACAGAACATTTTAAAAGCATTTAGATAAGTACATGGATGGGAAAGGATTAGAGGGATATGGGCCAAAAGTGGGCAATTAGGACTAACTGGGAGGGCACCATGGACAGCATGGACTGATTGGGCTGAAGGGCCTTTTTCCATGCTATATTCTATGACTCTATGACTCATTGCATTATAAGATGGCCAAGTTGGGAGAAGGAACACCAGATGGACATTGGTCTTTTCTCAACCAACAATTCCTTTGTTTCTAAAACTTCATGGCCTCATTTTTTTAAATCAATAGCTTACTGTAAGTTTGAACTGAATTATATCACAACGTAATAGGTTAACTACCCCAGTATGATTTTATTCAAACCCTAAGCAAGAAAATTCTGAGAAAAGAGCACCATGTAGCTAAAATGTTATATCTGACTGGCAGTGAAATGAAGGTTAATTAGCTGGGACTTTCCACAGGAGTTGTATGTTTGCTGCATTTAGTAATTCAAAGAGCACACATTGTCATGTTGGTCGCACAGAACAGAAGGTTGCGTTTTGGTATCATTTAATACAAATTGGGTACAAATTCTAGCTGGCTGAAAGGGCCGCAAAGAAAAAGTGTAAATTAATTTTACTTTCATTCTATGTAAAATAATAGAACTAATTATCAGCAAATTTGAGAATGTTTTACATCACAGTAGCCTAGTTAAGAAAAATAAAAATGAATTCAAGGTAGGAAGATCCTGCTTTATTAACCTCCTCAAATTCTACAGAAAAGTTGAAGTTTATTTATTAGTGTCACAAGTAGGCTTACATTAACATTGTACTGACATTACTGTGAAAACCCATGAATTGCCACACTCCAGCACCTGTTCAGGTACACTGAGGGAGAAGTTAGCATGGCCAATGCACCTAACCAGCACGTTTTTACAACTGCGAGAAGAAACCGGAGCACCTGGAGGAAACCCACACAAACACAGGGACAATTTGCAAACTCCACACAGACCAAGCTGGCAAACGTACCCAGGTCCCTGGCACTGTGATTCTGCAGTGCTAACCACTGTGCCACTGTGTTGGTATCATTCAATACAAATTAGATACAACTTCTTCTTGTCTAAAAGGGGCACAAATAAATAAGTCTAAATTAGTTTTACTTCTATTCTATGTAAAATAATGGAACTAATTATCAGTGAATTTGATAATGCTGAACAACAGCCTAGAAATAAACATGAATTCAAGAGAGGAAAATCCTCCCTGATTAACCTTCTCAAATTCTACAAGGAAGTGACAGCCCAAGTGCATTGCTCCATGACATGTTCTATGACACATTTCCAGTCTTCCAAATGACATTTGACAAAATTCCACACAAAGTGCTATTAGTGTTGCAATTTCGGGGTAAACCTGACAAGATGAAAATTTGGCTGAAAGGTAGAAAAGGATGAGTATTTTGTAGAGGAGTTATGGCAGAGTAGGAGCTAGTACTGAGTCAGATACACTAGGAACTGCATTTTAGGTATGTAAAAAAGATCATTAAGAGTCAATCACATTGCTGTGGGTCTGGAGTCATATATAGGCCACACAGGTTAAGAGTGGCATATTTCTTTTGCTAAAGGACCTTAGTGAATCAGATGGGTTTTTACAATTGATGGTCACCATCAATGAAACTAGCTTCATAGTTCAGATTTTTTTGTATTGATTTTAATTCAACCCATGGTGAGTGAACTAAGAGCATCGGGACTTCTGCCCTACCAGCCCAGTGACAGTACTACTCTCCATCTCCCTTTCTGCCAACTGCCTCCGTTTTGATGCTATGGCTGCTTCAAAACCAAAGAAAACTGTAAGCAAATGCACAAAAATTTAGCAACGTGGCTTAAAGCAAACATTAGCTACATAAAAATTGAATCTTACTTGAGGCAGGTACCTGGGATACTAAAGGTCTCTCTAATCAATATGGCAATCAACGTATTTCTTGTACACTTTACCACAAGACCATAAGGCAAAGGAACAAAAGTAGGCCATTCAGCCCATCAAGTCTGTTCTGCCATTAGTGAGATCATAGCTAATCTGCTATAATCCTTAATTGCACTTTCCTGTCTTATCCCTATAAGCCTCAATTCCTTTTGATCAAATGCAATCAGTAAAAATAATTGGAAAGTGCTGGACCTATTCACACCCAGAAAACAGAAGGAGTAATTTTGTCTCCAATGTCCTAAAAAGAAGCTGGAAAGAAATTATTTTTTCAGGTTTATTTATTTTTATAAAGCAAGTAAATTTAGTAGATAGGTATTGGGTAAAGGTGGAAATCACTATCATACTTTTTCTCCATCTGAAATCATGAACCATTCTGCCTGGAGTCAGCATGTGCTTTTCTTGCCTATTGTTCTCTCTTTTTTCCAGTGAGACATTGGCCTCTGATGGTTATACTACATGTACCCAATCATAAACACCATTATATAACAATCATCTTATCAGCTAACCAACCAACAGTTAACCAAGTATGCATTTGGTTTATTTGGCAACAATGTCAGCTCAGTCATACGATTTTGAGTTTATTCCCCAGTCTAGTGTTTGAGAAAGGATTTCGAAATTTGAAACTTCTAGACCGTATTAGCATTGGTGGTGAGAACAGAAAGCTCAGCGTTTCAGGTGTGACAATCTTTTCCGCTTATCTGTTCTCTTCAAAGATGTTGACTGCCCTGCTGAGTGTTTTGAGTATTTCTTTCAGATTTACAGCATCAGCAGTGTTTTACCATGTGTTTACATGAGCATTTAATCTATTTCAACACTTGAATAATGTAGTGAATGAATATGGCCTTCAGTGGAGTCTCTACCTTTATCTGCCCGTCCCATTAACCAAAATGGCTATTGAAATACTCTGGCAACATTTAAAGAGCAGAATCCTCCCAGTGTCCTGGCCAGAATACTTCCTTTAACCAACAACAACATCTCAGGACTATTTGTGGGATTTTCCTGTGCCTAAATAATAACAATGACCATATAAAAAGTAATTAATTCTATGCAAGGCATTTTAGGAGGCATCTGACAAATGAGATAAGATGCCACATAAATGCCCCTGCCTCCACACATTTATTGCTGAAATCCTCTTCCATGCCTATGTTATCTTTCCACTTGACTATTCCAATTTTCATCTGGTCAGCCTCCCAATTTATATCTTCCATTAACTTGAGGTCATCCAAAACTCAGCTGTCTGGCTCCAAACTCGCACCAAACCATGTTCAGTCACCATCCCTGAGCTCATTGACCTCGGCTTCTGGTCCTGCAAAAACTCAAATTTCACATTTTCATTTTTGTTTTCCAATTATTCTGTGCCCTCACTCTTTTCTATGCCCTTCTCACCGGTAGGATCTTCCAATCTTACTGAGGGTGGCCCTCACAACAGGTTCACTGATAGCAGAGTGGACATACAAATTGCCACAAACTCAAACAAACCAAAGATCCCATCAGTGGCCAATGGCGAGCTGCTCCCATTGCCAGGAAATCCGTTGCTGAGACAGGGGGTGGGGGAGGCACATTCCTCTATGTCTGTAAGTTCCTCCAGTTCCACAATCTCCTGATTGATATCTCTGTGCTTCTCCAATTTTATTTCCATTGCCCCATTATTGCTGGCCATGTTTTCATGCCTTCTAGAACCTAGACTATCAAGTTTCCTCCCTAAACTTCTCTTCCTTCTGTCTCGCCTTCTCCCTTTAAGATGCTTCTTAACCCTTACCTCTTCCTGTCTACGACTGTAACATTATATTCTGCACCCTTTATTTTCCTTCCTCCCTATGTACTCTACGAACAGTATGTTTTGTCTGTGTACTGCGCAAGAAACAATACTTTTCAATGTATCCCAAAACATGTGACATTAATAAATCAAATCAAATCAAATCTTTGAATAAGCCTATGGTGATCTGTACTAGTTATTTCCTTATGTAACTCAGTGTTTAATTTTATTTAATAATGCTCCTCTGTGGAATCTTTTACTATGGTAAAGGCACAGTATAAATACTGCTGTTTCGAGTTTTTTCAACTTTGACTAGTTCCTTTAAGTTTTGTGCTTTAGGCTTGTATTTTGCAGTTTGAGTTGCAGCTAACATTAAAGTTTCATTATAGTCTCAGCAAAAGGTTGTGAAGTATAAAAGTAATGTAACTTGAAGCACGTATTTCTACATTATTACAGGTTCACAATTTTGCATTTGTGTTAGCATGGTGAGATATATTGAATGTGAATATGTAATATCAGCACAAGTTCATAAGAGAGTACACTGACTGAAGAGCAAAAGAGCTCTGCCTTTGAAGATCACAGGATGAAAACAGCTTCATCTAACATCTAGGTAATCAATGTCTGCGCTGAGAAACCACTGATCTGAAAGTATTATTCAAGAGCATCCTATACACTGCACTGCATGTGGTCCTTTAGATATGAGCAAAATACTCATGTTCATACTCTAATTTAGGGACTAGTTTTTTGGACTTGTGAGGACTAATGAAACCAGTTTCAGGAGCAGACCTGTCCTGATGGGAACTATTCATTTGCTTGCACCTACAAAATAAATCCTTTTTGTTCCATAAGTGCTGTCTAAACGGTGTTTGATCTGTAACCGCAGTCTTTGAAAATGCAGAATTCTTATTTACAGTAATTGGTCAAGGCCTTATAAAGAATTGCTTCCCAATTGCTCTTACTTCCCTTCTCGTTTTTTCCCTTCTTCTCACATAGGCTTTAACCCTTGCTTTATGTGGTTTCAAGGACACTAGCAACTCTCTGGTACTTTGCCTAACATGGGGGTCCTGACAATAACTGCCTGAAGTTTATTGAACTGTCTAGTCAATCTGAACCCACAACGTAATCTGATTTCCCCAGCCTTCCTCTCTTCCTGTAACAATTTCTCTTCCCCACAATCTGGGTTCCACCCCACAGTACATAACTCACGCCTCCACTCCCATAAGGTGCCTCCCCCACCACATGATCTAAGCACTCCCCCACCCTCAATCTCACCAAATCAAATCTCAGATTTTGTCATTTCCAGGAGATCATCCCTAATGGTCCTCAGCTGCTATCTTGTAGTGTAGTCTTTCCCAACCTTCAATCTCGCTGTATGGCAGACCTCAGAATTTCCCACATTTCCTGGTTGTTGACAGACACCCCTGCTCCCTCCTTACTTCTTGATAAATACCACAGTCAATACAATACTTCAAGCAGTGCCTAACTACTAATAATGCGAGTTCAACTGCATTGTATTATTCTTCAGTGAGAAATTAACAAGAACAAACTGGTTGAAGGATTTGGACTTTTTGGCATGTCAGCTACGACTCTCACCAACTTTCACAATTGCACCATAGAAAGCATTCTTTCTAATTGTATCACAGCTTGGTATGGCTCCTGCTCTGCCCAAGACTGCAAGGATCTACAAAAGGTCATGAATGCAGCCCAATCTATCAAGCAAATCAGCCTCCCATCCATTGACTCTGTCTACACTTCCTGCTGCCTTGGCAAAGCAGCCAGAATAATTAAGGACCCCACGCACCCCCGATATTCTTCTTCCATCTTCTTCCATCAGGAAAAAGATACAAAAGTCTGAGGTGCAATACCAACCGGCTATAGAACAGCTTCTTCCCTGCTGCTGTCAGACTTTTGAACAGACTTACCTTGCATTAAGTTGATCTTTCTCTACACCCTAGCTATGACTGTAACACTACATTCTGCATTCTTGTTTATTTCTCTATGAACGATATGTTTTGTCTGTATAGCGCAAGAAACAATACTTTTCACTGTATGGTAATACATGTGACAATGATAAATCAAATTTAAAAAATCAAAAAAAATTAATCAGCCTACCTCAAAAATAGTGGTAGAAAGCCTTCCATTATTATTTAGCCCAGTGATATGTATCAATGAATGACAAGTACCTTTTTGCACAACATTTTTTTCTTTTATTCCTTTTAAAATTCTTCCTGAGTAACAATCCATCACTGTTGTGTTGGAACAGAAAGCAAGATCAAAAAGTAATGAAAAACAAAGATCAGGAAAATAAAAGCCAGATCAGCCATAAATTACTCTGTGTTTTATTCCCCCATGTTCTCGGCTGAGTTCCATGAACACTCCAATCCATTCTTTGTTGACAATTTTGCTAAATAGAATACATACTGAAGAAAATCAAGCTCTTTTAAGGCGTTCATGTCTTTCTTTTCATGGATCTACTCTGGCTGAGAATGCAGACACTGCTCTTTTCCAAATATTTTTCACAAAATGTTTTTCAATCAACCAAATGTCTTCTATGTAGATAGGACTTAAGGAAACTTTTAAGTTATTGTAGGTTAGTTATTGATTCTCACTTTACATGACAAACCTTTCTTTCTATTTTCACAGTGAGATATGACAGATTGTATCTATTCACCATAGTTCTGCTATTTGCCAGACATGAAGCGATTTGTTTGTCAACCATGTTTCCTGAGGTTGATTTTTTTTTTCATGCAAATGAATTATTGGTCAATATTCTTAAATGCATAATTTGATATTATTTCTTAATATGAAATCTACACTGGAACTAGGTCTGTGCTTAAAGGTCTCCAGGCACAGCTGGTGTAAAGAAATCACATCGACAGCATCTTACACATGACGTAAGTATATGACTGGCATAAACACATACAGTATAAGTCATAATTGGCTCTGGGTTATGCCAACATGGCACCTGCTGTGATTGATTTTATAATAAGGTTTAACATAAAATAAAAAGTTTTAAATTTCAAGCGAATTAAATATGAATGGGAACTGTTCTAATAAACAATATTATTACTTAACACTCACCCTGCGCCATTCCTTACTGAATACGCAAGCTGTACAAATCACTTCCAGGAACAGATGGGAAAGGTTGGAAGTGTAAGATAGCTTAAAGAAATAAAATTCCAACAAGTGTTTGAAGAATTTAAGAAAGAGGAAAGTTAGAGGTCAAGGATGGGACATTTAGGGGTCAGACTGAATTTTGGTGATCATTGCAAGCATGAGCAAAATGGTTTGGAGTTACTCGTGATTATGATTTAGCTGGATGAGACTCATTCATCAATTACTCTACTAAATTGATTTTCTACTCCTGAATTTCAGTTTAACAGTTGTGTATGCATGTATGTTTTAAAATGTGATCTTTCGCATGTCATTAATTGTTGAAATTTGACAGTTCTGTGTTCCGAAACTGCAGTTTTGGAAGCCCTTGTGCTTCAGAGTAAATATTGCACTGTTCCAACCAGACTGGTCCTTTACTAATTAGAGAATGGTCGGGTGCCCCTTCTTCCCCTTGATGCGGTCTTCCTGCAGATGAGACATCTAATCAATATTACACCTTAAAATGACCAGAAGTATTCCTCTAAACTTGTGCTACTCTTTCAGCACAGCTTGGTATAGTAAAGGACAATGGATCCTCAGTCTGCCAAGTTCTCAATCTCAGCAAATTCTATGTGAGGGAGAGAGGGATTTCTTGTTTTCTTTTTCTTTACTCTCCTGCTCGCCTGAATGCATGATTTATGCCGGAGTACGGATCCACAGGTGCCAACAACCATCTAATGCCTCCCAAGTGGCCATTATTTATGCAGGAACCTGAACACAAGTGTTATCACGTTAGGCAGATATTGCAGCTGAGGCTCATTCCATCCTCACCCAATGTCCACATGTGCGTGTTCCAGTTGGGATTACTCGGGTAGCAATAAAGAGTGGAAGCTCTGGCTCATATTTTTTTAACTTTCACTCATAAGAGCATGGGAGCCAATTGCACTGCCTGTAAATGTTGTCGTGGCTGAGAGAAGCTAATTCAGCGCAGGCTGGGATTGAACAAGGGAGCTTTGAGTATGGCCCACAAGTACACCAGATAGCTTACATACATACCCATTGAGTCATTGGGCAGCTGTAAGAAGGAGGGTTAATTACTCCAGGCTGCTGAACAACATTAATAAAAGTACAGTAGAAACCCTTCTGACTCCCATCCTGGCAGGGGAGATAATAACCAATAAAAATTAAAATTTGAAAAAATGTGAAACGCAATTACATTGATCTATTGCAAGAGCAATTACTGGGTCAAACTTTTCACAGTCCACAGCCCACAATCTTTTTTTTTAATTATTTAAATTTTCAGTAAACAGCCCTTTTTTTTGGATCGGTGGACCATTTATAAATTATTCAATAGAATTCACTTTCCACTGAAAATCAGAAGACAAACATAGAAGTAACAAAGGCACCATTTTAGGAACAAGGATAATGGTGAATCGATCAAACAGAAGTTTCTAAACTCAAACAGTAAGCATTTCAAAATTTGGAAAGCGACAGGATTAATGAAATATTTTCTCCTGGAATAAATTTTGTATGGTGTATGAATTAAATCATGTCAGACAGGGAAACTTCAGAGAGCAGAGCCAGGCAAAAATATTTTCCAGAAGTAAAGTTAACGAAAGTGAATCGGCATAGACTTTTTTGGGCCTCTTCTGGCTCCAATTCCTCTTCCCACTAAGTTAACCAGCTGACAGGACTTCGCTGTGTAGGCCTGTAGTTAAAATAGCAGTTGGGTTCTAGTAATGTAATTGGAATTCAATCCTTGTTGGACTCCCGTTGTTCCTGTTCAGGAAAAAACAAGTTAAAATGAGAACCTATGGAATCTCAAGTGGTAACTACTAGACCCCAGCAGGGGAGCAGAGTTGAAATCTTCCTTTATAAGGGGAATTGAATGTCCTCCCCTGATGTGAGCTGGGAGGTGGAGGGAGCATTTAATGAGCAGGTGTAAGGCTACTGGGTGAGGACTGCTTCCCATCCCACTGCCACTTGAGGCCCTTAACAGGGCAATTAATGCCATCATTGAAATTCAACCAGATGTGGACAGTATGGTCACCATTCAGGAAACCCAAAGAAACCCTAACAGGTTTGTCTGCAGCTGCCAGGAGGGTCCTTCATTGAAAAACACTCAATGCCTGATCCAAGAACCGAACATCAGGAAATTGTGGCCATCTGAGAGTGATCCCTCTGACCTTGCTACCAATACTGCCCACTGCGTTGCCTCACACTACCCTGATACTGCCGTCACATGGCTTTGGCCGGTGTCCGTCGGTGATCCTCGGTCTTTCCCTGGGTGCATTGGTGACTGCTACTAGCATCACTCACCCAGTGATGCTGACTACAATGGACAGTTGTTGACCTCCAATTAGCAGCTCTAGTGGCGAAATATCTACCTGCAAGATTTTTGATCCCAAGAAAGGCTCACCACTGACCACTTTAATAAAGTAGCTTTCCCCAAATGAAGTGACATGGTCTCTCCAGGGGTCTCAAGACCCCTGTCACCTGTATTAAGTACCACCCTTTCTGTCTGGAACTTTTACAAGAAGTGTTTTCCAGAAGCCAGGACCTTTGGTAAATGTAATTCTCATTGTTAGTGAGACATCTTTTAAAAGAAATGAAAGTATAGGTTGTATTTGTGTTAAAATAAATATATTCTGGGAAAATCAAGCTGTGTATTCGCCAATTCAAAATGGTCACGCATGAGATATTTTCGATAACTTCTGAGTAATTTTACTTCTGCATCATTTGTTCAAACTGGGCCTGATAAATAAATAATAAAAAATGTTAAAATAAATAAAAGTTAATCATTCCCTTTAAAGTTTAGAATTCTTTTTAATCAAATGAGGCAACTTTTGAAATCTTGGTAATCTGCAAGAGGCAATGCTGGGGGAAAAGTGACAAGAGCTGATTTGAGGCCTGAAACTCATTTGAAGAGAACAAGAAAACTACTTGTCCTAAATAAGTACCCAATTCAACTTGTCAGCTTCATGCCCTCAGAATATCATGGGCTGCCCAGCTGGCAACCAGGTAATTTTTTTTTAATTTAGCGTCGCAAGTAGATTTATATTAACACTCCAATGAAGTTACTGTGAAAATCCCCTAGTTGCCACACTCCATCGCCTGTTCGGGTACACTGAGGGAGAATTTAGCACGGTCAATGCACCTAACCAGCACGTCTTCCAAACTGTGGGAGGAAACGAGAGCACCTGGAGGAAACCCATGCAGACACAGAGAGAATGTTCAGACTCCCCACAGACAGTCACCCAAGCCGGGAATCGAACCTAGGTCCCTGACTCTGTGCTGTCCTCACTAAATGGCAGATGAAAAGGGGTGTTTGTGATCACCAGTGACAGCAGCGTCTGTGGAGTACAGAGGAAAACTCCTGGCTTATGGCCCCATAAAAGTAAATGTAAATTTACTTTGATTTGGGAAGGTGAGGGAGGGGCTGTTGCAGCTGTACCATCAGTGGATGATTTACACTGTATCCATTTCTTCCTTAAACTGATGTTTGGCATCCTATGCACATCATTAGATTTCAAGTTACGAATTAAAGCGGCCCTGATTAGGTGGGTGATTTGAACGTGCAGCTAAGCCCCCTTCAAAAACTTGGTATTAATGGGAAAAGAATATTGCCAACCCCATTTTAAGTCTTTTGGTTAACACCAATTTAGCCAAATTACAATCAGCTCCATTGTGCAAGATTTCATTTAGTTACCTTCTTTTTAATTTATCAACAATGTGCCCATTAGTTGCAATTTAATTTATCGGTAATGTGCCCACTAGTTGCAAGTTAGACCAGCCCAGAATTTCCCAATTTCGTTCAACAAATTAGTTTTCAACAGGCTTCTGCAGTGAGGCAAGTTTTAATACTATAAATTTAAGTTATATGTAAAGAGCTGCCATCATCAGGTTTTTTTTCTGCATGAGTATACAGTGATACATGGATAACAAGCGATTAATGGCAGCAGATTCTTTCATGATTTAGATTACATGCATTTTCAATATTATTAATGTTAGAAGCTTCTACTTGTTTTAACAGCACTTCTCGGTCACAATCTTATGGAACAGAATGTGAACTGACACTTTGTCATTTATAAAAGAAAAAAGTCCATTCCATACCTCCTAAAAGTACATCCTGTAGGAGTTTATGTCCCCTACTTTGCGGGGGGAAACCTAACGTATCACAGAAAACCTACAGTGGATGAGGCCATTCGGCCCATCAAGTCTGCACTGATAACAATCCCACTCCATGCCCTATCCACCCAGTCCTACACATTTACGAACTAACCCTTCTAACCTCTACATCCCATGACACTGGGCAACTTAGCATGGGCAATCAACCTGGCCCGCACATCTTTGGACTGTGGGAGGAAATGGGAGCACCCGGAGAAGCCCATGCAGATGGGGCGAGAATGTGCAAACTCCATACAGACAGTGACCAAAGCCAGCAATCGAACCCAGGTCCCTGGAGCTGTCAGGCAGCAGTGCCAACCACTGTGCCACCGTTGCCTGTTTCTTGCCAAATTACACAGCATTCACTTACACGACCTAAAACTTTCTCAGCAAATATTGGAAAATGTAATGCAATATTCAGCGCTGTCATTTTAACCAGGAATAAGTAAAAAATCAATATAATATAATATGGATTATTACCTGTCTTTGAACTCCAATCAGTTTTAGGCAGGTGAATTTCAATTTCAATTTAAATCTCAACCCCTACAGTCAAGAATGGAGCCCGATTATTCTAACTCCCGGGTCTCATTATAATCTCGCTAATGAGAGTCTCATCTGGTCTACTGGACCAGCAAGAAACCAGCCCACATCTGATGTCAAATTTTCAGCAGGTCAGCCTGAGGCCTAGTGCAGCAGAAATCCACTTCCTGAAGCCAGCTTGCACTTCCAGGTGGTTTTCTTTTGTTTCAGCAATGCTCCCAGCAGAAGCTTTTCAGAAACGCATGGGGGACAGATACCACTATTTCTGGAAGCTTCTGAAGGTGTTTCCAAAGCAGGACCTTGAGCTTATTCATCCCACAACAAATTTTTTTTTGGTAAAAGAGATGAGTTTTCACTTTCAGCTGTCTGTTCCTTAGCTAAAAATTGTGTTGAACATCAGAGGTGGGCGAAAGATATCTTTCTGCACCATTGATTTTCAGAGGCCTTCTGACAGTTGAGTGGACCCGTAAATGTGAGTGAGCAACCTGTCTGCCTGTCTGGAACAGACGTAAGGCTGCTTAAATATGAAGATCTCATTGCCAATTTTATTTACAAATGTGTGAAGCATGCAGCCTGCACTCCCCGTCTAGCTATGCCAGGCACTGAGAGGCTTAACCTTGCGACGAGGGGCGAAATCTATAGTGAACAATGGGAAAGTGGGAGAAATAGCCTGAACTGAGGCATGTAACTAAGCCTGAGATTTGGCAATAGAATGACCCATTTTCACGGCAGGCAAATCCAGATCAAATTTACTGAGTCAAATTGAATTCAACAGTCCTCAGCATTAATACAGAAACAGTGTTCTCGAATCAGAGAGTGCACTGGCCAGTATCAAATTATAGACTGGTACATGTGTGGTATAGAAGGGCAGGAAAGCAGCAAGAATTTAACTTTATATGGAATTCAGATTCACATTAGTTTAGTTCATTGCTCTTTAAAGAATCATAATCCTGGTTCTTATACTCCTCAGTTAGGCTTCAGTTTTCATCCTGAATCCTTTTTTTCCCCCTCCCCTCTTGCCACGGGAGCTGCTTATCACCATGCAGGAAAAGACAGTCTGGGGTGTGGATTACTCTGCAGTAGCTCTCTGTGGTGCTCTGAATTCAGCCAAGAGGAAGAGCACTTGCAGCAAGGTGAGTTGACTGTATCAGTTATTTTTCCTGAGCATCAGATGGAGCAACATGGCATAGTGTGGCGCTCCATCTAGCTGCCAGGCTGGGAACTGGTTGCCAAACAGTCACAGACAAATCTGAATGACAGGCAGAACTGAAGCTCAGACCAGCAACCATATGGTTGAGGAGGCAAGCACAGCACCACCTGTCCTACAGGGCTGCTGCTGTACATGGAGCCTGATAATTCAGAAAAGCAATTTTTTTTTGCCCAAATTGAATCTTCAGCTGCTGTATAAAGCGGAATAATGCGATGATCTCCCAGCTGCAGATGGAGACACCATAACCACACCTTCTAAGCTTTTCCACATCTTTTTGCACCTCTCTGGTTTGTATGTGACAAATGAGATCAGGGACTGAAATAACCTTTCCTTTTTTTGCCTTTTCCGGGAGGATTGGATTCAACGTACCGGCTTGAAAATTGCAGCAGAAGCGAAATCTGCAGGTTGTCAGCTCCAAAGTCAGTGCGTGCGCCTGAGTTCTGATCATGTTTTTGGCCTTCCCCTAATCTGCCTGCTGAGTCCCCATAGAGCTCATTAACACTTATTTAAATGAGGGCCAGTGGTGTTGGTGTACCGGATTTACAGACATTACATTTGCAATGCACAAGAGTATTTTACAGAGAGGTTTTATGGCAGCTTTGTGGCCAAGAACAGCTGAAAATAGAGGAAATGCAGAGATTTTGAGCTGAAGAGTGCAGAAACTTTAGCCCCAATTATAATCCTGAAAGCCAATTGAATGAGGCTCACAGGGCAGTGGTGAGGAGCAGTTAAAATCACAGCAATAAGCTGTTCCTCTCCCTCTTTCAGTAAATGCGTCCCACACCATTTTCACAGATGTCTTTCGGGCACCTTCAAAGACCCTAGCCCTAGGCAGGTAAGGACCTCATTAAAATGCAGAAGTCTTATGGTCATTCACACCACAATGTTTTTTTGACCCTGTTAACCGGGGAATTTGGCATGAGAAAATGCTTGGGCCACAGAAGATTCAGGGTGGCAAAACATTTCTAAAAAAATAATCTCATAGAATCATAGAACAACAGTGCAGAAAGAAGCCGTTTGGCCCATCAAGTCTGCACCAACTCTCCAAAAGAGCATTCCACCCCCAGGCACAGCCACTGTCCTGTCCCCATATCCCCATGCATTCACCATGGCTAGTCCATCTAACATCTTTGGAAACTGTAGCACCCAGAGTAAACACATGTGGACACGGGGAGAACATACAAACTTCACACAGTCACCCAAGACTGGAGTAGAACCCAGGTCATAGAGCCATAGAGATTGCAGCACAGAAACAGGCCCTTCAGCCCAACGCGTCCATGACAATGAGGTTTCCAAAACTGAATTAGTCCCATTTGCCTTTGGCCCATATCTCTCTAAATCATTGCTATCCATATACCTATCCAAATGTCTTTTCAATGTTATAATTGTACCTGCCTCTACCACCTCCTCTGGCAGCTCATTCCATATACGCACCACCCTCTGTCACTGTGAGGCACCAGTGCTAACCACAGTGTCACCGTAAATGGGTCTTTCTCTGGTTAGCACTTTTTGACAAGTGGCACACCATAGGGATCGGTACTGGGGCCTCAACCTTTTACGATTTATATAAATGGCTTGGATGAAGGGACTGAAGGTATGGTTGCTAAATTTACTGACAAGGAAAATATAGATAGGTAAGTAAATTGTGAAGAGGATGTAAGGAGACTATAGATAGGTTACGTAAGTGGACAAAAATCTGGCAAATGGAATATAATGCAGGTAAACATGAAATTGTCCATTTTGGCAGGAAGAATAAAAAAGAAACTTATATTTAAATGATGAGAGATTGCAGAGTTCTGAGGTGCAGAGGAATCTGGGTTTCCTAGGGCATGAATCAAAAGTATACAAGTACAGTAGGTAATTTGGAAAACAAATAGAATGTTATAATTTATTATGAAGGGAATTGATTACAAAAGTAGGGAGGTTATGCTTCAGTTGTACAGGGCATAGGTGAGATCACATATGGAGTATTGTGTGCAGTATTGGTATGCTTATTTAAGGAAAGCCGTAAATGCATTAGAAGCACTTATGGAATAGGATTCCTACAGTACAGAAGGAGGCCATTCACCTCAATGAGTCTGCACCCACTGCAATCCCACCCAGGCCCTATTCCTGTAACCCCACACATTTACACTGCTAAGCCCCCTTAACACAAGGGTCAATTTAGTAGGGCCAGTCCACTGAATCCACACATCTTTTGGACTGTGGGAGAAAACCAGAGCACCCAGAGGAAACCCACGCAGGCACGGGGAGAATGTGCAAACTTCACACAGACAGTGAACCAAGCCAGGAATCCAACTCTTGTCCCTGGCGCTGTGAGGCAGCAGTGCTAACCATTGTGCCACCGTGCCAGTTCAGAGAAGTTTCACACAATTTATACAAGGAACAGATGAGTTGTCTTATGAGAAAAGGTTGGAGAGCTGATGTTTGCACCCACCAAAGTTTAAATGAGTAAGAGGTGACTTACTCGAAACTTTTAAGATCCTGAGATGTATTGACAGGTGGATGCGGAAAAGATGTTTCCTCTTCTAGAACAGGGGTCACTGTATAAAAATAAAGGGTGTCTCTTTTGAGATGGAGGTGAGGGGAAATCTTTTCTCTCAAAGGGTCATGAATCTCTGGAACTTTCTTTCTCAAAAGGCAGTGGAAACAGAATCTTTGAATATTTTTGAGGCAGAGCTAGATAGATTTTTGATTAGCAAGGGGGTGAAATGTTATCAAGATAGGCAGGAATGTGAGGTTGAGATTACAATCAGATCAGCCATAATTGTACTGAATGGTGGAGAAGACCCCAGGGGCCTAGTGGCCTACTCTTGCTTCTAATACATATGTTCATATGTTCACCAAAGATATACTAGAGGAGCTCTGCTAGCTACTACATTATCTGCAACTATAGTCTCTATCCAGATACTTTTGCCTATGAAAATCATGACAACTGTTAAGGTTTATGCCACCAAATTAATTCAGGTAGCACATTCAGCCAAGGTGTCAGAATGGCATGTATTCAAGTAACTCACAGTTGGGGTGCTTATGGAATTTGGAATCACAGTAAGGTATGATCTAGTCTTACGCTGCTGTGGGCTGCAAAGAAACTGCACCCACATTACATTATGATCTCCTATATTCAATGCCTTCAACTTTCTAAATATGAAGAAGTACAATTTGCTCAACGTCCAGGTTATGTGTGATATTTTGGAAACAGTCCATAACGTATTGGAATGGTAGGACTCTAGGAAGTCATGATGTGGAGATGCCGGCGTTGGACTGGGGTAAACACAATAAGAAGTCTCACAACACCAGGTTAAAGTCCCATAGGTTTATCTGGTAGCAAAATCCACTAGCTTTCGGAGTGCTGCCCCTTCATCAGGTGAGTGGGAGTTCTATTCACAGACAGGATAGTTAGTGAGATTTTGCAAGCCCAGGCAAGTCATTATGGGGGTTACAGATAGTGTGACATGAACCCAAAATCCTGGTTGAGGCTGTCCTCATGTGTGCGGAACTTGGCTATCGGTCTCTGCTCAGCAACTTTGCGCTGTTGTGTGTCGTGAAGGCCACCTTGGAGAACGCTCCCCTGAAGATCAGAGGCCAAATGCCCATGATCGCTGACGTGTTCGCCAACAGGAAGAGAATAGTCTTGACTGGTAATTGTCAAGTGGTGTTCATTCATCCGTTGTCAGATCTCTTTAACCTATACTTAACGTGCTCTCCACTCACATTGTCTGTACCTTTAAGACTTGATTGCCTGTAAAGACTCACATTCCAACCATTATTGTGTAAATTGAGTTTGTGTCTTGAAATGCTCTGTTTGTGAATAGAACTCCCACTCACCTGATGAAGGGGCAGCACTCCAAAAGCTAGTGGATTTTGCTACCAAATAAACCTGTTAGACTTTAACCTGGTATTGTGAGACTTCTTCCAGGACTCTGGGAACTAGAGGACTAGAAGAACTTGAGGTGCAGGTCCCTAAAGATTCCTAAAGGCAGCAGAGAGAAAGATAAAGTGGTTAAGAATGCATATGGGATACTTGCCTTTATTGGTGCAGGCATAAGAATATGAGGAGGGAGGTTATGAGGGAGCTGTATGAAATACTCATTAGACCACAACTAGGGTACTGTGTGCAGTTCTGGTCACACACTATAGGAAGAATGTGATTGCACAGAAAAGAGTGCAGAGGAGATTCACCAGCATGTTGCCTGGGTTGGGGTATTTCAGTGATGCAGGGAAGGTGGTTAAGCTGGGTTGTTTTCCTTAGCGCAGGGAAGGCTGAAGGAAGACCTGATCGAGGTGTAAAAAAGTGTGAAAGACATAGGTAAAGTAGATAGGAAGGAACTTTTCCCCTTCATAGTAGGGTCAAAAGCCCGGAGGTATAGATTTGAGGTAAAGGTCAGGAAATCTAGAGAGGATTTGGGGAAATACTTTTTCACCCAAAGGGTACTAGGAATCTGGAACTCATCGCCTGAGGGGAACATGCTGATAACAAAGAGGTCTTTGAGAGGACTATGAGGGTCTTAAAGGTGAGTGGGGAGACTTTCTGTTTTGATAAGTCAGGACAGGCTCTGCAATATGCATTAACTTACATATTCTGTTCTGCTTTGCATATGCTACAATCAAAAATGTCTGGACATGGACATTCCTGAGACAATGGAAATAGCTGCATTGTGAGAACATGTAGGAGTAAAGGAATCAGGATGAGTGTCATCAAAAGACTTTTCGGTGAATGCTGCAGGAGGCATCTGAGCAAAGCTAATCACTTTAAACTCTTTTGTTCTTAATGATCTGATCAATGAGTCAGCGTGAAATAAGTGCACCTTTTCTTGAATGACTATAATCTTCACGAATAATTGAACACAAATTAGGGATACATTCTCCTTTATTAAAATCAACTTATAAATGAACATAAGATATTATACTTTCACCTGATATTTGGCACATGTGCTTTCCTTTCTGCTTTTTTTTTGCTCTCTCAGATGAAACTTGGAGATATTAAAAGAGGTGTCCATTTTCTATTGCCACCAAATCAGTAGTCAGCACTAGAGATATCAGCTGCTTCCAGGTTACTGAAATGGGGACTGATACATGTTCTCATGAAACTGTCATGTGTTCAATTAATGTCTGCTATGAATAATAGGCTTGTCACAAATGAAAATTATAGACCCCAGAGTGATGCCTGTCACCACAAATCTTTGGAAACTGTCCTCAGTCCGGTGTAGTATTCAATTGTTTGGTGTTTGATTATGTATGTCTGGTGACTGTTGACTACTCACTGTGGATGGTTAGTTAAGCCTGGCGTGGCAACTGAAAAGAACACTAAATTGTCAGCAAGCAACTGGAAACATGAGAAGACATTTTAAATCATTGAATAAAACTCCTGCTGCAAACCTGGAGTGCATCATCTCTGCATGTCTCCAAAGCATAAAACATAACACCTGGAGCTTGAGTTATTCCCCATTGCTGTCATGATGCCATCAGGAGAAAAGATAAGAATGGATAAGCCTTACTCCTTAGCTTTAAGTAGACACAAAGGCATATAGTTTTGTGCAGTTTCAGTGAAGGTTTATTGCCAATTTTGCATGCAGGTAACTGATGTTTAGAAGAATGGCACACTTATTATAAGATGCACTTCATCCAAATCAGTTGATGGTGAAATTTTAAGCCTGTCTTCTCTGCCTCCGTACTGCATTCTTCAAATGCCTCTGCCAGGTCCTCCATTTAAAGACATGCTTTAAAAATGGCACAACATCATACAGAAGGTTTCCATGGCATATACTTGACAGTAAACTCAGTCTGGCAGGCAATTTAGCATTTACCTCCTGCTACCCAGTCTGGTGCTGCAATCTTCAGCCATTCTTAGCTTTTTAAATGCTACAATACAAATTTTCAATCTCTCCTGCATTATTTTCCCATTTTTGGGATTTGCTGCAATGAATTGTCAAAGGAAGTACAAATGAGGTGATTCTTGAAATAACAGTGGGGTCAGCTCCAGATAACACTGAGGGCCAGAAGTCCTGATTAAGAGGCATATTAGCCTTGTGGAATTTTTGGACAATGAAACAATAAACCTTGGCAGCAAGTCCAATTCAAGCAAATTCTGCTTCATAAATTCAAACATACTGGTAACCCAAGGTCACTTTTAAATTTAATAATTTAAAGTGCAGCATTGTAAAATACCACTCCTGTCAACATTTGGATGCTGTATATTACCTTCCTGGCGAGTTTAAACAACCAAGGCAAAAACTTCTGTTTTCTACAGAACCAATAAATGTATTATTTTATACAATTAAAATAATGTTAAAAGGCGACTAATGTAATTGTCTTGAGACTTACACATTGCAATCTAAACATATATCACAGATGTGGGATATAAAGTACACAAGTTTCACTGGAACATATTAAAGACAACCAGCCAGATGAGAAACCTGAGGAATCAATATATTCTGTGAACACTTAATCATACAATAGATGGCCAAAACATATTATGATATCCAATCAGATAATCAAACTTGCGGTTCTATATATTTGATTGGGTATGCAAATCTAAACTATGCTCTTCAACAACCAAATTTTCACACATATCTGTTGCCAGTTTAAATTATTACAGATGCATTTAATCAAAAAGTGTATAGATAATTGTATACCATTGAATTAAAGCTTTAACTACCTGACTGATCGATTGCTGTTGACATTACAATTCAGTGAAAAGTCCCACTGAAAATATAAAGCACTTCAGTATTCAGAAATATGAATATATTAGAAAGATGTGAGTGAGTTTTGCAGATATCTGTTTTGCAGGTCTGTTAAGTATTCAAAAATTATCTAATACAATTCAGCCATGCACCACAATGAAAATCTGCATTAACACTCTAAAAGGTGAGCGAGAAACAAGAAAATGGAACAATCCTTCAAAATGTCATTGAGATAATAAAGTTTTTAATGATGCAATCATTTCTATTAATGTACAACTGGCAATAAATCAATTAAAGTAGAGCAAATATAAATGGAAGTTCCTGACAGTTAAGCTTCTGATATGATGAATACAAACATAACTATCAAAATGTTTTAAAAGTCAAGCTGAGCTTTGAAGGGGTTAGGAGGAAGTGTAATCAGTTGCACTCATTAAAAAGTTGCACAGAAATTTGCTCGCAAGAATCAATGCTTCAAGGCCATTAGTGCTGGGCACAAACCCAATTGGGCTAATGTTCTGCTTAACTGTGGGTCGTATAATCCCAAATAAGTTATGAAAGCCTTCTGTACTCTGTAGGCCATCTATAGAAATAGTCATCGTTGCCACTCCAGAAGTGACACGTGTTCTTGGATCCTCTTCCATATTTCTTGAGGCTGCATTGATCTCCTAGACTGCCACAGTCATCAGGGTTTTCTTCACATCAGAGAATTCCTTTTGCATTGTAGGTGTGGATAATGAAAAAGACATGCAGGACATGAGGGAAGATTGGTTGCAAATGCTCTTGAATCTTAGATTCTTTAATGGCATGGTAGCACAGTGGTTAGCACTGCTGCTTCACAATTCCAGGGACCTGGGTTCGAATCCCAGTTCAGATCACTGTCTGTGTGGAGTTCGCACATTCTCCCTGTGTCTGTGTTGGTTTCCTCCGGGCGCTCCAGTTTCCTCCCACAGTCCAAAGATGTGTGGGTTAGGTTGATTGGCCATGCTAAATTGCCCTTAATGTCCTGGGATGCATAGGTTAGAGGGATTAGTGGGTAAATATGTGGAGATATGGGGATAGGGCCTGGGTGGAATTGTGTTTGGTGCAAACTCGATGGGCTGAACGGCCTCTTTCTGCACTGTAGGATTCTAAAAAACTGAAGACTGGCCCCAGAGGCTATTCTGTCAAGGAGTTGTCTCTGCTCCCTCTAGGGCAGTACACCTATTCTATTATCATCCTCTCCCAATTTTTCCTGATCTTCATGGGATGAGGTATCTTGCTTATTGTTACTCTCTTACAGAGTGGGTGCATCCATGGGCATTGGCAGGGGAGCGGGGGGAGGCGGGAGTTGCTGATCATTCCCTTAGCAAGATTTTGCCTTATATCACTTCATAGTACTCCATAGAAAACAGTAAAAAACAGGTTTAATCACAGCTAAACAGATCCACAATTCAATGAAATGAAAACCAATCAATTAGGCGTGTGCTCCAAGGGCAAAAATTTGATTTGGCCCATAAACGGGATTGCCACATGTCAGGTTGAGCTAAGACAGGCACAACAAAAACTTTGTGCAGTATTGGCAATTCCTTGCTCTTACCTTTGCCAACTTAAACTCACTCAAGCTTCTGAGAATCTATATCCTTGATAGTATGCATGATTAAAAGGAGTAGGAGAATTCTATTAGCCAACATTACTCTCTCAGTGAATATCAAAAAAACAGACCAACTGGTCATTTATCTTATTGATGTTTGTGGAGCCTTGCTGTGTGAGAATTGTTATATGCACGTTATATAACAACAGTGATTACACTTCAAATAGTAATTTATTGACTGTGAAGAGCTTTGAGGCATCCTGAAGCATGCTATATAAATGCAAATTCTTTCTGCCCTTTTCTCCTAAATTGCAGGAAAGAAAGCCTGTTCCAATCTTGTGTAGGAAATATGATGGACATCCATTGACAACTTAGGAGCTTTCTGCAATTTAATGATGGCAAGATAATTTAGACCATGTTTATGACACACTAAGAATCAGTTTAACCAGTAAGTGGTGAAACAGGCTGTCAAGATAAACATAAGGGAGACATTCCAACCCTTGAGGCAGTTCTGAGAAAAGTAATGAAACTAGTCCCTGACATCACAGCGATGAATAATTAGGGAAAACTAGAGAATTTTAGATCTTTATCCTTGAAAGGAGATGGCTAAGCGATGATTATGTAAAATAATAAACACCATGGAAAATATAGGGACAAAATTACATTTTTCATTCATTCTTGGGGTGTGAGTGTTTCCGGCAAGGCCAGTGTTTATTGCCGTCCACCTTGTGACGATGGAGGTTATTCATCTTAGAATCCCTACAGTGCAGAAGGGAGCCATTTGGTCCATCAAGTCTGCACTAAACACAATCCCACCCAGGCTTTATTCTCATAACCCCACATATTTACCCTGTTAATCCCCCTTAGGGTCAATTTAGTATGGCCAATCAGTCTAACCTGCACATCTTTGGACTGTCGGAGGAAACCAGAGGACCCGGAGGAAACCCAGGCAGACACGGGGAAAATGTGCAAACTCCACACAGACAGTGACCCAAGGCTGGAAGTGAATCTGGGTCCCTAGCGCTGAGGGCAGCAGTGCTAACAACTGTGTCACCATGCTGCCCCCACGGTGATGCAATCTTCCTGAACTACTGCAGTCCATGTAGTGTAGGTATACTGACAGTTACATTAGAGAGCGAGCTCCAGTATTTTGACCCAAAAACAGTTGAAGGAGCCTTGCTGTAGTTTCAAGTTAGGATGGTGCATTACTTGAAGGGGAATTTGGAGACATCTGCTGCCCTTGTCCTTCTAGGTGATAGTGATCAGGGGTTTTGGAAGATACTGTCAAACATGTTGCCACATACATCTTGTAGGTGGTACACACTGCCATCACTCTGCAGGAGTGATTGAAGGAGTAAAAGTTTAAAGTGATTGTTACAGCCAGGTCAGAAGTGAAAAACATCTTAACTCTCTTTCCATTTCTCAGTTGACCGAAGCAGGGATTTTTAAAAATAATTTGTTCACCAATTAAATTAGTGTTTAACTATTTAAGCACTGTGATTGTAAAAGACACAGTCAGGTAGGGTTTTTTGTAAGTTTTTAAAGAAATTGTACTTCATACCTAATCTAGAAAAAAATGTTCCAACTCACACTCACTCATACATTCAAGAGATTCACACAAGTACAATGTTGTGAGTTACAATGTTAGAATAGGTTAAATTGTTTAATAATGTCCAAAAGAAAGGTAAATCAGATACATTCGTACAGATTGAAGTATTGATCGTTTCAGGTCATGTTTGGTACTTTCTTTCACATTTTGCTTCAAGACAATTTAAAGACTAGGTGGAAAATCGCTGTCTTTTTCCTCTGGAGTCAGCAACTGCTTGGTTCACATTGAAGACACTGTCTGCACTTTTTGCCCAGCAGATACAGTGCACTTAGTGAACACCTGAAGAGGGACAGCGCGACAGCAAGTTATTTTCTCACTGTAACTAAATGGCCCAGACATTCACCACAATGGAGAGACTCTCTGTCATGCCAAAAATAACGGGACTGCCTGAAAATCACCAAACACACACTGCCCATTTTTGTGAGAGCGGACTGCATTTTGTGCATGTGTGTTTTATGGAGGCAGCTAGCCATTTAAGACATCAGCTGCCTCCACTGATATGGGGTTTGGTAGCCAAGGAGCGTGAAACCCAAAGTGTGTAGCAAGAACATGCCTGGACATAAAATCTGTTGTTTGTTTAAATCTACATGTGCAAACCACATTCTTTTCCTTCTGTGTAAAACCCACAATGACTAACAAAGTTAGGACATTGTAGGGTGGTAATTAGATGGGTTGGATTTGTTCTGTTTTTGTGTACAGGACATACCTGGGCAATTTTCCACATTGCCAAGTGTCAATGCTGTAGCTTTACTGGAACAGTTTGGCTTGGCAGCAGATTCTGGAACAATATGTCTTGAGTACTATTGCCACAATATTGTCAGGCCCATAGCCTTGTCATTTCTTGGTATCACATGAACTGCATCAAATTGGCTGAAGACTGGCATCTGTGATGCTGGGGACTCATGAGGAAGCAGAGATGGATCATACACTCAGCACTTTTGGATGAAGATTATCGCAAATGCTTCAACCTTTGTACCAATGTGTTTGGCTCCTCCATCATTGAAGATGGGGATTGTTATGGAGCCTCTTCCTCCACTAAACTGTTTAACTATCCATTACTATTCATGACTGAATGTGGCAGGTCTGCTGAACGTAGAACTAATTCGTTGATTGTGAAATTGCTTTGCTCCATCTATCACTCACTGTTTACGCTGTTTGGCACACAAGTAGTGCTGTGTTGGAGCTTCACCAGGTTGACACCTCATTCTTAGGTGCGCCTAGTGGGCGGCAGAGTAGCACAGTGGTTAGCACTGCTCCTTCACAGCTCCAGGGACCTGGGTTCAATTCCCGGCTTGGGTCACTGTCTGTGTGGAGTTTGCACATTTCCCTTGTGTCTGCGTGGGTTTCCTCCAGGTGCTCTGGTTTCCTCCCACAGACCAAAGATGTGCCGGTTAGGTTGATTGGCCATGCTAAAATTGCCCTTAGCGTCCTGAAATGCATAGGTTAGAGGGATTAGTGGGTAAATATGTAGGGATATGGGGGTAGGGCCTGGGTGGGATTATGGTCAGTGCAGACTCGATGGGCCAAATGGCCCCTTTCTGTACTGTAAGGATTCTTTGACTTCTGTGATTCTATGATTAGTGTTACTCTTGGCATGCCCTCCTGCATTCTTCATTGAACCAACATTGATCTTCTGGCTTTATGATAATGGTAGAAGGGGACTTATGCAGGGCCATGAGGTTACAGATTGTCTCAAGTACAATTCTCCTGCTGCTGATGGGCCACAGTGCCCCGTGGATGCCCAGTCTTAAATTGCAAAATCTGTCTGAAATCTATTCCATTTAGCAGGTGGTAATGCCACATAACAAGATGGGAGTTATTCTCAACATTAAGATGGGATTTTGTTTCTTGAAGGACTATGCTTAGGTCACTCCTACCAATACTGTCATGGACGGATGCATCTACAGCAGGCAGGTTGGTGAGGAATTATGTAAAAATTGGTAGGGAAAAGTAGAGAACAGTTAAAAGGATTAGTTGAAGAAATTGAAAGCAGAAAATGTATTGAACATCTTGAATTGGGGTATGAGCATAACAGTAATGTTACTGGACTAATAATCCACTGAGCTGGATTAATGTTTTGGAGACATGAGTTCAAATGCTAACAGGATAGCTGATGGAATTCAAACTAAATTAATTTATACATCTGTAATAAAATGCTAGTCTCATTAATAATGAAATTATCAGATTGTCATAAAAGCCCATCTGGTTCACAAATGTCCTTCAGGGGAGAAAATCTCCCATCCTTATCCAGTCTGGCCTACAATGAATCGAACTGAATTAATTATTATTGTCACATGTATTGGGATACAGTGAAATGTATTGTTTTTGCGAACTACATGTGAATCTAGACCCACACCAATGTGTTTGACCCTGAAACCCTGATAGATGGAGCAAGTCACTCAGTTGTAGGTAGCTCATCAGCACTTGCTCAAGGGAAAATAAGAATGGGCAATCAGTGATGTCCTTGCTCAAACCACACAATGAATGAGAAAAATATATTAATTAAGTACATTGATAGACAACAAACTAGGAAGTAACAAACAGATTTTAGCAATTTTTTTTATAATTTGATGAATTAAAATAAAGATTAGGATAACGTACAGTTTAAGGTAGAAGCTGAAGTATCATAAATAAACTTATATTGTAGGAATTTTCAAAAATGTTTTTAAAATTTCAAAATATGTTATTGTTAAAATTTAATCATGATATTTTGAATCAATTGGTGGATGAATTTTACATTCCACAATATGAAATCATTTCTCAAAGCCAGAGAGGTTGTCAGCATCAACGAAGGTTGGAATTCTCTGGTTGCGCACATCCCATGACCAGAAATTCCCGCCCGAGAAGCCTTTGAATAGTCTGCCGAATTTTCTGTCTCATCCACTGCAGTGGGTGTGATGGGAGAATTTCAGCCCATGACTTAGAATATCATTATATATTAAGTTAGATCTTATTCAAAAAGGCAAAACTGTGCTGTCGCTTCTAAAATGTACAGAGTAAAAAGTAGAACTTCATGTCAAATCAGTGATTCCTAATTGATTTCCATCTCTGAAGACTCCACACCTGTGAAAGAGCAGAGAATCACAGACAGCAACTGCGTATGTTCAAATGCTAGTGGTTGCTGTTAGTTTCATAAGAGTAATGATAACATATTTAGACAGTTTCACTGTCATCAAAACCACAAAATCTAGGCCATTAATTTTGGCATGTCATGAAATTAAGAATGAAATAAACATATTTTCTGAAAACAACTCCAATAGTTTTCACTAACAGAGACGGCACTAATTGGTTTCTGCAATTCTACAACAATTCTGACCTCAACCCTTAAACAGCCCCTTTTTTTTGGGCCTTTCATTAGAAACCAGATATGAGGCATGGAATACATTAATATGCTGTAGTTCCTACTTGCAAAAAAAAACTGGCCATAGAATCCCAAATGTTTAAAGAGAAATTTTACACAGTAAATGCAAATCCTGAATCTGAGAAAACTGAATTATCACTCATGCAGATTAACCAGAGGAATTTGCTGCTTTATTGTTTAGCTAGTTCCTTGACTCAAAATTGTAGATCTAAAAGTTTCAGACAGTTTCTTGGATAAACCTGGCAATTATTGGCTTTTCCATCTTCTATCATTTATTTTTCATTAAGAAGCTTTGTACTGAGTCCAGAGGTTTGGCATAGAAGCAATTTCAGTCTCAATAACTAACACAATATGAGGGTTATGTTTGGCAAGTCATAAATCTGCTGCCTTAAGTCTCATATCCAACATAGATATGAAATAATATTGCTTTCCTCACTAACATTATCATTTACCTTTACAAGTGCCAAAGAAGTGTGTTCATTCAATATATTACAAGTTGTTTAGGAATAATCTTTGTGCAGAATAATAGAACAAACTGACAGATGACATTTGGGTGTATTAAATTAGATTTAACTGGCCAAGATGTCTTAGAAATATAGCTTTTGTAATGTCCAATTCACAGAATTGCTGTGTCTTCAGTGCAAAAGGCTGCCTTACAAAATATAACATATTTGGATCCTTTTGACAAGACTGTTATCCCAGATAAATGGCATGTTATCCTGTCATACCTCAACTTCCGATTAGTCGCAATCATGCTAAAACTGATTACAGTGTGATATTCCCTGCATGGCAGCAGTACAGCTGTTCTTTTCAGATACTCTTCATGCTTGTATTATATTAGGCCAACGTTACACAAGGTAATTGATTGGGAGCAATACATTATTGTGTAATGTCATTGATGACTGCCAATTGGTTAAATGGTGCAATAATACATCAGCAACTGCATGAGTAGGGGAATGATTGAAGATCCAGATATTTTTTTCTTAGCCTTGTCAGGCATTCATATTAAACTTTATGAGCAAAGTAAAATAAAAATAATTTGTCCCTTTCTTGAATAGAAAACACCAATAAAATTTCTAGTTGAATTTCTACCTTGTATTCACATTTCCGCTATTTGTAGCACAAATATAATTCAAAGTCTTATGGGGTGGAGTATAGGAAAAATGGTAATACTGACCAACATTTTTAACTGCAAATAAATTTGTTCTTGGTATAGAAGGACAGCTTTTGGTTTTTCCTTGCTCATTGTTTCTTAATTGAAGACAGGCATGACTCACTGGAATTATTTTTCGGATTGTGTGCTTTTTTTAAAAGGTTTTGTTTTCTCCGACAATTTTCTCTCTAAGAGTCCTTTCCTGAAGATGCTGGCTCATTGAGATACAACTCCACACCCATTTGTGTATGATTCTGAATAGTTAGTGGCAGTACATTGTTCAATGTTGGAGCCATCAGAAGCAAAGCAAATCCAACCTGCGCTGGACATCCCACACATACATACATGCTGTAATGACTTCAATTAAACCATTTAAGTTGGCCCATTTGAATATGAACTCTCTGATTAAGGAGTCAGTCAATGGGCCAGTCAGGGAGTCTTTTCCTTGCATTTAACTGGGAATGTCAGTTCCTCTGGCACTCCGGAAAGGTAGATTGCCGACTGATAGTACTATGTGTACTGCTGTTGAAATTGTAAATAAAGAGATGATTGTGAAGGGACTTCTGCCTCCAAATACTTATTACTCATGCATATATAACTTTTCAATTGGTATAACTTGATAGCATTCACGGTAAATTTTTTATTTTAGTTCAGGTACTAGAATCAACTTGGATTCAAGATCATTACAGGGTAGTCTTATTAATAGCAATTTAAGAATGAGAAATTTAGCTTTTGAAGAAGGTACTTCCAGCTTGATTGGAAATTGAGCTGCAAATTCAGAAGTGACAATCCTGGCTGTTTTTGGACATCCATGTTGTTGTATCTATGCATCATACCAAAAGGCAAGAAAACACTGGATATGTTGTATCCACTTTAGTAACCGAATTATAAGTTTTAGGTTGATTTCAATGCCACTATCCTGTGGTCTATGAATTATCAACTTCCTAACTAATCATAACAATTCAGAAAATAAGATTGGAAAAATAATTCAGGGGCGATGGAGTGGTATGAAACAATTCCATGGCTGTAATTCCCTACGTTTCTGATCCTAGCTGTGAAATCATGGCCAGTGTCATGTTCTTCCTTGCAGAGTTACAAGGAAATCAGAGGAGCAGTGACCCAGAATCAATCTCATCTACCTTCTCATATTACGGTAAAAGATGAAGGTGGGAGGCATTTGTATCGTGGTATTTTCACTGACCTAGTAATCCAGGCACCCAGGGCAACGCTCTGTCGATTCAGGTTCAAATCTGACCACTGCAGATGATGAAATTTGAATTCAATAAAAAATTTTGAATGAAACATCGAATGATCATCATAAAACCATTGCTGATTATTGTAAAAACCCAACAGGTTCACTAATGTCCGTTAGGGAAGGAAATCTGCCACCCTTACCTGGTCTGTCTGACTCCAGATCCACAGCAATATGGTTGACTCTTAACTGCTACCTCAAGGGCAATTTAGGGATGTGCATTGAAAGCTGGCCATCTGCCATGAATCAATAAAAAAAATCAATTTCCCAAGAAGAAAAGTTAGAACATGCATCATTGATCCCATGACTGTACAGAGATTGTTGTTTGAATCAAAATATATGATTCTATGTGATGAATATTCTAAGTCTAAGTCATTCCACGGTATTGGGCAGCACGGTAGCACAGTGGTTAGCACTGCTGCTTCACAGCTCCAGGACCTGGGTTCGATTCCTTGCTTGGGTCACTCTCTGTGTGGAGTTTGCACATTCTCCTCGTGTCTGCATAGGGTTCCTCCAGGTGCTCCAGTTTCCTCCCACAGTCCAAAGATGTGCAGGTTAGGTTGATTGGCCTTGCTAAAATTGCCCCTGAGTGTCCTGAGATGCCTAAATTAGAGGGATTAGAGGGTAAATATGTAGGGATATAGGGGTATGGCCTGGGTGGGATTGTGGTCAGTGCAGGCTCGATGAGCCAAATGGCCTCTTTCTGCACTGTGGGGTTTCTATGATTCCAGAAGTTGGGGAAACTGGATTAATGCTCCTGTAAACTATAATACCAGAGAAAAGTCAAATACTATTTTTAATTTGTGAGATTAATTTATACTCTTGAATTTGTTACATTGATTTACCAGATATATTTTTGACTGCTCCATTTGAAATTTATGTGTAACCTGTTTGATCATTTCATTTTCAGTCACCACTATCTCTTTCTGTATTTAATTTTAAGACTGATTGGGAGCCATTGAAACTAACCCAAAAAGAACAAGTGGATCACTGCGGAAAAACAGAATGTCCTAAAATTTCCTTTGTATTTGTATTCAAATACACCAATAATCTAGATGCAAATAATGTAGATGAACAAATTATATGCCTTGAAGCATTGAAAACATAGGAATATAAGCCATTTGGCCTTTCAAGCCTGGTCTTCCATTCAATAAGTTCCTGGATGATCTGATTGTGGCTTCAACACCATTATCCTGCCTACCCCCAATAATCTTTGATTCCCACGTTAGTCAAGAATCTATGTACCTCTACCTCAAAAATATTCTGTGACCCTGCCTCTCGGGTCACTGAATATTTTTGAGAATTCCACATGTTCTGAAAGAAAACATTTTTCTTCATTGCTACCTTAAGTAAGAGACCCCTTATTTTTAAATTGTATTCCCTATTTCTGGTCTCACCCACAAGAGGAAACATCCTTTCAGCATTGACTGTCAACAACCCCCCCCGAGAGGATTTTATATTTTTCAATAATCTCATTCTTCTAAACTCCAATGGATATAGGCCCAACCTATCCAACTATTTCTCGAAAGATAAAACCCTCATCTCAGGAATCAAACAAGTGAACCTTCTTTGTGTATAAGTGAGCTATTTCCATAACTGCAACACACCCAACTTTCCTTCACCTTTTACATTCATTCATCTCATTGTAATTGTTAAACTTAACTAAGCTGCTGCAAACAGAAATGCCTTTGACAATCATAAACTCCAAGTTAAATTCCAGAGATACAATAGGCAATACAAAACCCAGGACACAAATACTTCTTAAATAAAATATCATGAAAAGAATTTGATGCTTATAAAGGTGAAGTCAAGCATATTGCAAAGACATGTAGAAGGCTTTTTATATCATTTAATTTTGGTCCTTTGAGAACCTGAATATCATTCAAATGAAGAAGTACTGAACAAATCTAATTCCATTTTATTCCTTGTACTTACAGCGAGGCCTATATTTCATGCCATTAGAGAGGACGATAACATTTCAGAAAGGGGATATGCTAGCATTTGTTGTTTATTCATTAGTTCTGGAGGTTGCTATTCCTGGCCCAGTAACAATCTGTTACAGAATGGGATATTGTAATTACCTAGTAGTATAGAAAAGCTCTTTTCTCAGACCGTCGTGGGAGATTATACTCAAGCATTGTCCCTATCTGAGTAACAGGTGTGCGTTTCAGTAATTTTTTTTATTAAGGCTTATTTTGGTTGGGTTTTTCAACCTATATCATATTAACAGAATTTGTGCTCAAATTAGTAAAAGGCACTCTTGTTCCCAGGTCGTGACATGCAGCACTTTGCTAATCACACTTCAGTTGGATGTGGATTGAACACAGGTGCTAAAGGCTTAGAACCATATCACCACAAGTGATAACCATCTAAATGATGCAAAAGTATGTGGTTCACCATCCAGTTCATTGCCAAGTTTCCTGTGTACATACTGCTTTGATTGTTTTCTTTGCAAATTCAGGCTTCCGGAAGCTTTTCTCTTGTATCTAGTACAATACTAAGATCCCATTCTAATTCTACTGGTATGCACTGTGTGAATCCTTATAGTAAACAAATCTTTATAATCTTCTTGGGAGCTTCTTTTTACCTCTTTCTTTTAAATTTGTGATGTATTTTGTCTGTTTTCTCTACTTGTTATATTTTCCCAATTCTTTCACTATCATTCCTTCCTATGCTATTCAATCACCTCCTATTTAGGAATCCTTTGTCAGAGTAATGATCAACAATCCCAAATATAATTATATGTAAGTCCAACTTTGAAATATGTCAAAAATATGCTTTTCTTTGACATTTCACTGTCAACATTTTGAACTATAAATATACCATTCTTATTGTACTACATTGTCAGTTGAAATAGACAAATGATTATGTTAGTTTTTTCTTGCTTTGAACACTAGAAGAAAGGTCAATGCCCATAGTGTGGGGCACCATCAGTATTAAGCAGATTAGGAGGGGAGAAAAGGTAAATAGTGATTAAGCATTGAAACCAGAGCTTTTTCAACGGGAGATTCAACTTTTAAAATGTGGTTTCCATTTCTTGGTGAACTAGGCTGAATATAGAAGTTCAGAGAGAAAGTGAAAAAAATAAGAGAAGCAATGAGAGGGTATGAGAAGAGAACAGCAATTAGCATTAAACAGAATCAATAAGTCTTCTGCAGGTATATAATTGTGAGACGGGTTATAAAAGAAGGGATGGAGCTGATTAGAGACCAAAAGGAGGATTATTACAAGGAGGCAAAAAATATAGCTATGGTAATAACTGAACACTTTGCTGCCTCCTTTTCCAAGGAACATATGTCAAAATCATAGAGAAAGACAAGGTAGATGAGGCACTGGATGTACAAAAAATTGAAAAGGAGGAAGTTTTTGAAAGGTGATTGTATCAAAGTTGATAAAACACCAGGATCACATGAGATTCATATCTCTGAAGATATCGAAGAAAGTAAAGATGGAAATTGCAGAGACACTAGCCATAATTTTCAAATCCTTCTCAGATACAGAGGCCATGCCAGGGGATGGCAGAATTACAAATGTTATACCTTTGTTCAAATTAGGGTGTGGATGAGCCCAGTACCTGAAAGCCCAAACAGTTTAACCTTGGTGGTGGGAAAGCTTTTAGGAGAAAATTAACCAGTACTTGGACAAGTATGGATTAATTAAGGAAGACCAATCTCAGATATGTCAAACACAAATCAACTTGATTGATTTTTTTTGATGAGGTAACAGACAGCATTTATGAGGGCAATGCAGCTATGTGATGTAAATATACTTCCAAAAGTGATTTGATTAAATGCCACATAGCAAGCTTGTCAACAATGTTAAAGCCCATGGAATAAAATGGATAATAGCAATATGGATATAAAATTGATGAGTGACAGGAAGCAGAGATAAATGGTGAGAGGTTGTTTTTTGGACTGGAGGGAGGTGGGATTCCCAGCAGTGGGTACTGGAATCACTTGATTATGTTAATGACCTACACCCGAGGATGCAGAGGACAATTTCGAAGTTTGAAGCTGACACAAAACCTGAGGGGTATTGTGAACCATGAGAAAGGCAGTGGTAGAATTCAAGATGACACAGGAAGGCTGGTGGAATGGGTGAATTCGTGGCAGATGAAATTTAATGCACAGAAATGTGAAATATATTTTTTAATAGAAAGGGTGAGGGGAGGCAAAACAAAATAAACAATACAATTCTAAAGAGGATGCAGGAGCAGAGATATATGCACAAATCATTGAAGGTGGCAGGACAAGTTGAGAACTTGGTTAATAAGGAATCCTGTGCTTCATAACTAGTAACATACAGTGCAAAAACAAGGATGTTATGGTGAACCTTTATTAAACATTGCTTCAACTTAATTATTTTGTCCAATTCTGAGTATCACACTTCAGGGAGAATCTGAAGGCAAGAGTGCGGAAAAGATTTATTAGAATGATCCCAAGGAATAGATTGGAGAAACTGAGGTTGTTGTCCCTATAGAAGAGAAAGGTTGATAGGATATTTGATAGAGGTGTCCAAGATTATGAGGCGTTGAGACAGAGCAGATAAAAAGAAACTGTTTCCATTTGTGTAACAGTTAAGAACATTGGCATTGATTTAATATGAATGACCTACACATCATAGGCAACATGCGGAAAAACTTTTGTATGCAGCGTAGGTCTAGCATCTTGAATGCATGGCTGTTGCTGGATGCAGATTCAATCATGGCCCAAAAGGGAATTGGATGATTACTTGAAGAGATGAAGTCACTGCACTCCAGGGAATGAGTGGTGGAGTGTGACTAGCTGAATTTCTCTTGCAGAGAGCTTGTACTGACATGACAGACTGAATTGCTTCCTTCTGTTCAGTAAACAATCTAAAATTCTATGTTTATGTGTATGGAAACACAAAAGCATTAACAGAGAATGGGAACAGCCATTAGGTAAATCAAATACAGTTCCTCACAATGACTGGTTGCACTTTTATGGAGGCACTCAACTATTTCAATCTGCTGAGCAACACAGCTCACCTACAATAAAACTATGCACAATTTTGAACCATCCTGCTTATTAATTCCAATTTACAGTCCATATTTTGAAGATCCCAATAATGTCACAGCATTGAATTACAGATCACACTGTATAGGAAATAGTGTATTCTCTAAATTTAAAACATGCTACAATTCCTGTGGGGACAAATAACTTACAAAAATAAACTCCAACTTCTTATGAAAGAATGACATGACAAAATTTCATGATTTACTGAAACAAATGGCTGAAAGCTAAATAACATCTTTGTTGGTAATTTGTACTTTAAACCAGAGAGTAGAATACCTCCTTATTCTTAGCTCAACTGAGAAAATATGCTTCACAGCTATATTTTACACTGTCCTTTATGTAGACATTCAAATTTCTCACATTCACTCCCAATTGATTCTTAGCTCCAAAGGGTTTGTTCCTGTTCTTTTCTCGTCTCAGCCTGGTAACTAGCAATCTTAGGACTGTCTTTCACAACAAAGTTTTTTTTCTCCAGTCCATTGTTTTAGTCCAGTTTTAACATAGGACAAATTTGACCTTTCCTATCTGAGCACAAACTCCCACCCACATTCCTACATGGCAAACCATCGAAATATTTTAGTTGCTAGCTTCTTCCCCTACCCAGGTCCAGGCAAAGTTGTCTGTGATGTTCAGTGATATTCCAGAAAGAATTATAACCTGATTTTTATAATGGCTTCCTCTAAATCCTTCCCTATTACAATATGAATCACTCAGGCCTTGTATCTATGTAGAAATGAGAATTAACTATTTTTGAGTACTCAATTTTCTTTTATTTTGAAATCAATGGGATAGTTTAAAGCAGAATATTTACCTAACATCTTAACATTTTTAGATATTCTGGAGGCTTACAGTCTCCACTGTTAATACATAGGTTGCTACCACTGCCACCAGTATAAATATCTTTCCAGCAAACAGTCTGTAACTTCCTTTGATCTCTGACAATTGAACCACCCAGGCTTACTGTTCAGCTGACTTCAAAACAGGTCACATGACTTTCTTCATTTTTCCTTAAATTTAAAGGCAGAACTAGAAAACATAACAATCTTATAAACCTTATAATTGTAACACTTTATATCTGTCCTTCTGATTTTCAGGTTTCTTTTGAACAAATATTTAGTTATCATTCATCTAGCGCATTTCTACAGCAGTTTTGATTGAGCTCTACACTACAAATCCACTACTCTGTACAAGTGAAATGCTTCTAAATTACAACTTTGCAACATCTAAGTTTTGTGTTAATCTTATTTAGTTTTACTGTGCAGTTCAAGTTGAATAACATGTTTACATCCTGGCCAGAAATGTATCACCATACATGCCAGTGGGATTTTCGCATACTGCTGCAGTGAACAGAGATTTGACTAGCAGTCAAATTCTCCAAACTCGCTGCAGCAGGAGCGTAGCAGGAACAGCAGGTAAGATCGTGCCCCCTACCTTTTATACCTCTCACAACTTTTAGGACCAAATCTATGATTCCTCGTTTAATCAGTTTGTTTCCGCTTATGTATCTCCTTCAACCACTTATCAAAGTCTCTTTGAAGAAATAGGACTTGATGTTGCATACAATTTCCAAAATGTGGTTAGATTGATTCTTTATGTAAAGTTACAATAATCATTACAAATGCCATCGAGATGCATTCTGATAGTAGTTAATATAAAACTGATTGCAGTCTGTTATGGAGCATGAAAAATCATCTCATCCAGGCCTGTCTTACATTTAGACATTTGCACTGAAACGCCCTTAAAGAGACGTCAAAACCGAAATCAATAGATCCTGACATTGCCTGTATTATTTGAAAATAGAATCTTACATTAAGTTTTTAAAATTAATATATGTTGATTTGAAATCTCCTTCTCTATACATATACGCTGATAATTTTGAATCTCTGTATCTTGCTTTCAATGTATCATGATTCTATTTGAAAATATTGATAGAGTAAGGTTTCTTGCTAAAAGGTCATGAATGTTACTGATATTTTGTTTGAAGCGGTATACGTTTGCAATTGTGAAGCCTGAAAAACTGAATTGGATGTATTCTCAATTATACATCTAACAAGATTTGTATACAGAAAGTTTCTTCAGTTCATACTGTTGACTCTCATCAGGAAATGAATGGTTAGTTGATTCATTTTCTTACTATGGGTGGAATTTTATGCAGATATGGTAGTCCCATGTGAGGATAAAAACCCAAGCCAATTCCAGGGCCCTCAGACTGTTAAATTGGCCCAGGGCCGCACTTCTACTCCCACCTGGGCAGGAGCCCCAAACCAAGAATTGCTGACAAATCAAATGGGTTAATCAAATTCGCTAGCCCCAGCTCTAGCAATGGAGGCTACTCTTAGCATTCCATCCAGGCCCCAACGAAAACCATCACTGGGTTTAAGCATCCAGATAAGTCAGGCCTGGGTACAGGAGGGCAGAGTGAGGGGACACACAGAAGGGTAAAATACCAACTGGATGGGGGTCCTCCATTGGACACAGGGTGCCTGAACAGGTGGAGCCCCCCAGCTCACAACAATGTTGCCTGATTTCAGCTTTCTGCCTTGCCATATGGTTTTTCCCCTCCCACACATCCCCACCACTAACTGACCATTAACTGACCACTTAAGGGGCTCAATTAGCCAAAGGGTGGTTGGACCACCTGATGTACCTCAACCTCTGCTAAAATACCAGCAACAGTGGGTAGGCAAAAAGCATAATGCCCCCAAACATGCCACCCGTTTTTATACCTCTCACAGCAGGGGAGACAAAATTCCACCCAATATATCAGTAATGTACTACACCTCATTGTCTAAAGCTAAGTGGGTTAACAGTGACAAGGATTTATAGAGCTTGGAAAATAATTTTCTATTTTTTTTGTTTTCCTAGCTTTTTTTAATTTATTTTTGGTATAATTCCCAGGGTGGAGCAAGGTTAGCTGTGGTGGGAGCATGATAACTTAAAGTATGCACTTTCAATTACAGATGTGGACATAGAAAATCAACATAGAAATATATAAGTCAGGAAAGGATATATTACTTCAAAATGAGAATCAAATAACAATTATCCCCAGTCTGTAATCCCAATTATCCCCAGTCTCTAACCCTGCTTCACCTGAAGGTTAAGTTTGAGTTTATTTATTAGTGTCATAAGTAGGTTTACATTAACACTGCAATGAAGTTACTGTGAAAATCCTCTAGTCAGCACACTGTAGCAGCTGGTCAGGTACACTGAAGGAGAATTTAGCATGGTCATTGCACTTAACCACGTCTTTCAGACTGTGGGAGAAAACCAGGGCACCCGAAGGAAACCCTCACAGACACAGGGAAAACATCAAACTCCACACAGACAGTGACCCAAGACAGGAATTGAACCCAGGTCTCTCGTGCTGTGAGGCAGCAATGCTAACCACCATGCAACCCACATTCTTAATTCCTGTTTTAGCAGAGCCACCAGAGGTTGAAAATGATATATTTAAACTGTTAGGTTATGCAGACTTCCTATCATCACTTTTTGCCTTCCAATTTTTGTGTCACATTTACTGACAACTATTTCCCTCATATATTCCTGTATTTACATTTATGATATAATTAATGTGAGGTGATTAGGTTAGTAATTTATAATGTAAATTACTAATCTAATCACCTCATATTAATTGCTCAATCCAGTTCCTCGGGTCCAAGAATTCCCTCAACCTTTTTTATGAAAATATAACTTTTCACTGTTTTTTTTCCTCAAAGTAGAAATTATTAATCCCAAAGTAAGAGTTTAACCAAACCAAAATATTTTAAATGCATATTTTGCAAACCATACCACTGAGTTGTCATTTGTGTTCATTAAACATTGATGAAACTTTTGACTTGATGGTCTCAGCCTCTTCCAAAACTCAGGGCCTGCAGTTGGTATTTTTGCCCAGGGCTGTGGCTGTGTGAGGTGAATTTGGATTGCGCAGTCTGAGCATATGCAGTGCACGTAATTTCCCTGGAGTACCCTTCAGCCAGCCATACTGAAGAATTTCTTTGTTTGAAGAAATCCTATAGAAAAATATCAAAAGCTTCACTGTGATAAAATTCAAGTAAAACTTTTAGCAAAAATTCACAGAGAGGCTATGTGTGCATATGAGAGGGGTAAAAATGACAGGAATCTAGTTGCAAACCTGTTGTTGCTTTTCCTTTTGCGTCTATGATTTTCATTCTTACATTAAAATTAGGCGGAGATGCCAGCATTGGACTGGGGTGGGCACCGTTAGAAGTATCACAACACCAGGTTAAAGTCCAATCAGCTGGACTAAGTTAAAGTCCAACCTTTTGGAATTTAACCTAGTACTGTGAGGCTTCTTACCGTACATCATAATGGGGATGGCATTTCAGAAGTGCTAATTGCCTGTGAAGAGCTTTAGGATGTCCTAAAATAATGCAAGTCTTCTTTCCATTAAACTTTAGAAAATGAAACAAAAGAATGGGATGGTGTAAGGAGGGCTACGTAAATACATTTTTCTTCAAATGAGGTTCCTGCAAGTTAATAAAATGTGCAGGTGTGTTTTCCTCATTACCTATTGTATCATTGTTGTTGACAGTGGTGGCACAGTGATTAGCACAGAGGATACCCAGTTCAATTCTGACTTTGGGTGACTGTGGGGAGGGTGAGCCTGGGTAAGATGCTCTGATGGAGAGTCAGTGCAGACTGATGGGCTGACTGTCTTTCTGTATTGTAGGAGTTCTATGATAACTCTATGGGTGGGATTTTCTGGCCTCGTTCTCCCCAAAACCAGATAACCCGCCTCAGGTCATTAAGCCTTTCCACAGTCCACCCCTTGCCTGCTCTGATTCCCATGGCAGGTGGGATGGTAAAATTCGTCCCTATGATTCTACAGAGGTCAGTGATAATTGCACTTTTGAGACAGAGATTTTAATGTTTAACAGCTGGATGGATAGAGAGGGATGGATAGAAAGGGAAGGACCCAAGTCAAAAACAAAGTGGGCAGTTTCTGCCCTCACCCATTCAGATTTGATTTTTTTTAAAGTTGTTGGATTTTGAAGGTAAACAAAGCCTCTGAGAAAAGCATATAGGAAGGAAGAGTAGAATGAGCAGTGGAAATGGAGAAAGAAATTTGTTGAGGGTGAAAGAGGCCCTTTAGAAATTTGGCAGCTGCCCTTGTGGAGAGTGAGGAAGAGTGGAGCAAGTGACTGGGGGTGGTAGCAGTGACAGAAAACATGGAGAAAGAAATGAGAATGGAGCTGCATTTCCCTCCACAACCCACACCCTAAATGTAGCCAGAAGCTCTTGGTGAATTGTTCCTTATCGCACTGTTTTAAATTATCCATCATCTCCCATCCCAAATAAAAGGAAAAGACAGAGAGAAAACCAAAATGAAGAGCTAAACAAAGAAAAGCAGGAAAGAAAAGAAAAATAGTCAGAACCAGAGAAGGGAAAAACGGGGAAAAGAACACAAAAAAGGCAATGTAAAGCAGTCAGCTAAGTGAGGTCACATTGTCTGATTTATTGGGTGCAACCACAGACCATCAATATTTAATATATTCAAATTCTACACTGACATATGGCTCACGTTATATTTTCCCATTACATAAATTCCTACGACCACATTTTAATTGAGATTGCCCATGAAAGCACGCCATACTGTAATTACATCCCACCACCAGTGGTGAAACTCCAGTGCCCCCAGTTGACATCTCCAGCTTATCAGAAGCTGTATACTCCAATCAACTTTACTTCTCTCCTTTTAACTTTTGCTTTTTGGCTATAAATAAAGTCATGTTAAAATATGATATAAAAACAAAGATACAATATGTGACTTTTAAATCACATGCAGAAATACTTGTGTCTTATAAAAATGAAAACAGCTACCATCTTTGATATAAGAAAAATAAACTAGCCACAAGTAAATAATTATACAATTAAGCTTTGCATTCTGGCAGAAACAATCGACAATGGATGGTTTTGCTTCAATACCAACTGCAGAAAACAATCAGTGAATGGAATGCAGTCTGTGAGACTTCGCACTGTGAGAGCTAACATCTACTATGCAAATATGACAATATTATGTTAACACCTACAATGTATATCACACCAGACATGACACTGTAACAATCCTCCAAAACATCATATAATTTCACCCATGGACATATGAATGCTATGAATATGATAGCTGGAAAAAATAGCTCAAAGAAATATGACCCTAACAGAAAGAAAATTCAGAGACAGTAAGCTGATTATCATTTTGTCCAGTTCCACACCCTGCAAAAAGGAGGTACTTTATGCTAAAAATGATACTGAGATCCAAAGGTGATTGGCAGCAGAACAGCAAACAAGATTTGGGGAAAAGCTACAAATCCCAGTAGATGATATTGAGGTGTGGGCCCACAGTCAAATCATATGCAAACTGAAAGTAAAACTCAGTGCATGTAAGCAAAAATTGCAAAATGAGTGGCAATTTGCTAATGAGAAAGCCAGAATTGTGTAGTTGTTCTAGTTGTGGGAAAAATAGCACTTTAAAGACTAGGGAATGCTGAAGACCATCAGCATGCCTTATCAAACAAATAAAGTGGGAGATGTATTTACTCAAAGGAAAAGACAAAAATGGATCATTGGAACTCACATTCATATACTAGCTTTAATAGGTTAAATATCCCAAGTTGCTGCACAGGAGTGTAATATAACAACAGTTGACACCGAACTAAAGAAGGAAATACTAGGGCTGGTGGATGAAAGACTGACTGAAGAGATAATTCTAAAATAAATCTTAAAGTACAAGAGAATAGTAAAGCCTTAAGAAAGTAATTCCAGAAATTAAGCCACAGATGGCTGAAGGCACATCCAGCAATGTTGGGGGGCAAAGAGATTGGAGGATAAACAAGAAACTAGAGTTAGAGAAATGCAGAGCTCTTGGATGGTGGCAGGGCTGGACAAATATGCAGAGTTAAGGATGGAATTCAACGCAAGGATGAACGTTTTAAAATCAAGGCATCAATGGACTGAGTACCATTGCAGGTCAGCAAGCATAGGGACTTAGGGTGAGGAAGACTTAGCGGAGATTAGGATATGCACAGCATCATTTTGGATTATTTCAAATATGTGGAAAATAGACGGCAGGACAGAAAAGATATTGATTAGTTGAGTCTAGTGATGACAAAGTACAGATGAGATTTTCAACAGCAGATAAGCTAAGGCAGGGGTAGAGACAGGGAATATTATGGAGGTGGATGTCAGCAGTCTTTGTGATGGTAGGATATGGTTATGTTAAGCTCAGCTGGAAGCTCAGTTCAGGGTCAAAAATGATTTCAAATAGTCTAATACTGAGGCCTGGGAAGGAAATGAAATAGTAGCAAGAGAATACAGTTTTTAACAGGGAATTAATACAATAGTTTTGGTCATCCCAGTATTTAATTGGGGAAAATTATATCCCATTAAGAACTGGATGATAGGCAAGTAGTCTGACAATACAAAGGCAAAGAAAGAACTTATTTAGATATCCATGAGTTAGAGCTAGATGTCATAAGGTACGTGAGGCTGTTGGTGTCAAGGGGCAGATTGTCAATAAGAAATAGAAGGGATTAAGGATTGATTTTGGAAACTTTCAGAAATAACACTCTGGGGACGAGAAGAGAAACAACTGGAAAAGATTACTTTGACGCACTTGGATAGGTAAAAATGAGAAGACACATGGCAGTCCCAGTCAGCTAAAAACAGTAAGGTGTTGTAGAAGGATGTGTGACAAAACTGCATAGAGGTTTACAGAAGGGGTACATCATAGCAATCCAGAGGATACAGACGGTGCCATGGATGACTTTGAATGGAACTGTTTCAATGCAGTTTTAGAGCAGAAAAATGATTAGAGGGGTTAAAGCATGGAGTTACATGTAAGATGAGTACCAGTTTGGAAGATACATTCAATATCACTGGGGAGGAAAAAGTGAGTGGAGATTTGATGATAGTTTCTTAAGTCAGAGGAGTCAAGGGCAGATTTTTTTGAGGGTCAGGGGGTAGGTGGGGGTTAAAGAGTGAAGATGACAGTACCTGTGGGAGATAGAACAATTTGCTATAGCAATATCGACTAACATAAGGGCCTCAGAGGGATGTGAGTGGTCAGGAGTTTTGTGGGAATAGCATTGTGAAAGTCACAAGTGGATGAGCTTAGAGAGTGCATGAGGGGTGATAGAAGAGGAACTACAGAAAGAGATGCATATTTAAGACTCAGCACAGGGGAACTTTGGGGGAAGTATAGTGCAGAAGAAACTGTAAAGTGGATGATCACAATTTCAGCAGGAAGGAAAACCATAAGCTCATTGTAGGTGAGGATGGATTCAACAAGAGAGGAGGTTTAAGACCTGAAAGGCAGAACATGCAAATAGGCAGAATGGAGTATAAATGATGAAAAGACCCATTAGGAATTGAAAAGGCATAAACAGGGATAAGTTTAGGAAGTTAAAAGGAGTACAATAAGTTGATAATCAATAGATTTGGAACCAACAGCAGAGAGAGAGAAATCAAGACTGCTTGCAAAATAAGAAAGTTTCAATTCCCAAACTCCAAATAGTATTGAAAAGGTTTCACTGCTAAATTCAGATTTAGACTTGGTTGAGTACTGAGACACTGGATGGAATTCTCCCACACCCCCACCGGCGAGTTTGATAGCAAGAGCTGGGGGAGAATATGGTGTGAGACCCAAAAATCATTTTTACACCGCATGAATTTACAGCAGGATGTTCCGCTGGTTCTGAAAAGTTGCCAGAGACCGATGTGAAACCAACTTGCATTCCATTAATGGGATGCAGATGAAGACCCAACACCATTTGCCTGATTCTGCACAATGTTGCTGGGAAAACACACTGACATGAAACACATCTGGAACAATATAGGGACTCATCCGAACAATGTAAGAGGCTGCCTCTGGAGTTCCAGATGGAGGCCGACAGCAACCATAGATTCCAGAACACCAGCTCAGTGGATCAGAGAAGCGTCTTCATGTGGACCTTCCAGATTAGGGGTCTTGCAGGGGGCCCAACTTCCAGATTCGGAATGTTCCTGGAGATTTATCTTTTCTCTCAGGTTGTCCATCTTCTAGCCGCAGAGTACACCTGAAGATCTATCTTCATTTTCAGATCCAATTTTTTTCTTCAATAGTGGGTCAGTGATGTTGGGTGCCTTTTCATAATGGCGCCCAGGTAGGATCGTAGACTACATGTGATCCCTTCTGCCTCACATGAAGTATGGTAAAAAGCACCTGGGTTCATAATTAATAAGTTTGCGCTGGAAGATTTGCTATGTTTTCCTGTCAACAGCATGACACATTGTACAAGTCCTGCCATAGGACCTAGTCTCAAAATGGGAGAATTCCAACCCCTGTTATTTAATTTTATAAATAGCACATCATGGTTGACAAAACATATACCAATATGTATGAGTGATTTCTATTATTCACAGGAAAACAAATTTGAATGTCAGTATTTTGGTGATTATATAATAAACTGAAAGAAATGGTGGAGGGAGAATGGACATTATTTGCACTCAGAATATTTGTCCAGAGTTATATTTCCATTGTGTAGATATTTACCATCACAATATAGATTTATAAAAGTAATAATCTTTGCATTGTACTGAAATAAATTATTGATGTTGCTATTGGATTTGAGATGGTGTCACTTCACCCTTTCAAACTGGAAACAAACAAGTCTTATGCTCTGATGAAGGGTCAGCCAGACTCGAAATGTTAGCTTTGTTCTTTCTCCACAGATGTTGTCAGACCTGCTGAGATTTTTCAATATTTCCAGTTTTTGGTCAAGTTTTGTATAAAATTTGTTTCTAGGCACCATGCTATTCTGGAAGACATTTAATTTTTTCAAAAATCCAAAATGGAGCTACATTAAAAATTTAAGTGTAGAATTTTAACCCAATTCTTAATTCTCAGTTTAGCTCAATTTAGCTCATTCTCAAGTTTAAGATACATCAATTATGGTGACTTCTGGCAAAACGCAAAGTTATGAATACATACATATCACACCCCTAATTATAAGTAGACTGAATCAATAATGGAGTAAATGATTGAAGGTATACTCTTAGACTCATAATGGGACCACTGTCACCAATTGCTGACATTTGTGTTTGTGGTTGAGAAGTAACCCTTTTGCCATGTAACTGTGTCAAAGCACCAGACAGGATGCATGAGCTCAGGGTACCCCAAAGCACTTTATAACTAATAACATACCTTTGAAATGTAGTCGTTGTTGTTATGTATAAAGCTACATTGATTTTAATTAAAGTTTAAACAAATCCCTTTTAAAATGTTTAAATAAAGAATTTGCAAACATATTTTGAAAAATGTGTTTTGATAAATAGGTTTACAACAGGCCTCATAATTGAACCAGCACCAATCCAACATCAATATATTCAATTCTCTATTTTCCCATTTTTGTTTCCAGAAATCTACCTTCAATGCCTGAAGACTTAGATGGCCAAAAACTGCTGAGTTTTCTGTGCTTATTATGTCAAACTCACAGTCCTTGTTCTCCAGCTCTTGTATCTCCATGATAAGTCATGTGAGTGTACTGTATACATATCACATTCTTTACCTCTGACCATAAGCATAGAGGCTTGAACTGAATGACTCAACTGCTCTGCTACTGGTCAATTCCTTTCTATCAATAATTTTCTCAAAACAAGGTACTGTTTGATTGCTAGAATGCACGTGCTTAATTTGGCCAAGAAAATTATTCAATTTGTTTGCCATGGCTATTTTTTTTGCAAAATCAACAACTTAAGTTAAACAGCTGATGATGAATAAGTTAAACAAAACGTCAGTTTTTTTTTAATCTGTCACAAAGGCCAGGATATATTTCTTTTTTGTTGTTTGCATTGATCCCAAACCATATGTCCCATGAGCCTGCCTGTTTTCCAGATGGCGAATTCACTGTAGCAGAGCTAGTTCACAGTAGTGTTGATAGAGCGCTCTCTACTGTCTGTCTGACAACACACAGCAATCTTACATTGCTTCCTCTTTCTCCATCTTATTATGCAAACTCCGTTTGAAACACATTTGAAGTGGGTGGGATTGTGACAGTGGGAATTTCCAAGTTTCAAATTGTTCAGGGAAAGAAAGTGCAGGTTAATATAATACCTTAGCATATCTTCAGCTTTGTACCTAACCAGCTAATGCGCATATTTTTTCCTGATGCACGAATATGATTAAAGAGGAGGCAGAGTTTAGTCCATGCAACTTATCTCAATATTCAAAGTGTTGGAAGGGATGAGTTCCATTATTTAAAAAAGTAAGGATTCCGACTAAATAAAACACATTTGCATTAATGGTTCTAAGCATTATTTATACATTGCGGTAAGCAATTTTGCAACAATAGTATTAGTATCAAAGGCGAAATTGTGATGCATTAGGGATTTCGTTGTATTTAAAAGCATTGGGACAGTCTGCAAAACTTATCTTTCGCAACGTTGTCTAATTGACAGGACGACTTAATGCAACATATTAGGAAAGTGTGTTTTTACATTAATTTGCTGGAGAAACGATGGAGGCTTCGGACAGGTTCCTAGTGAGAGTGCAAATGATATTGTTGCTTCTCTGTATTGTAACGAATAAGAAGTGACACATCAAATCTACCTAGAAAATATTCGTGTTCACTCGATTCATTACCGAAGAGTTGTCGTTTTGAAACGAGTAAGAGAATAGTGTGTCGGACAAGTAGGGAAAAGTTCCAAAACTCAGAATACAGCTTGGCCTGGACAATTGCAAAATACACGTTTAATTATTGAAAACAAACTATTTGCTTAGAGCTGTGATCATTGTATTAGTTATGGCATGATTTACATAAGCATGATTAGATATCGATGTAGTTAGTATATTGCAGGATAGAACAACAGCCATCTAAATCTAATTTGCGACAAGTTTATTCTGGGTGAACTCGATTTAATATACTTTGCTTACATTCTGCTTTATTTGGTTCAGAGTATTTGTATATTTATTAGGCTAATTTTTCGGCCAAGTCCCATGCCTATTTATATAAATTCGTGTGTGTTCTGTGTTTATTGATGTAAATATTGTTGTATCGAATATTTACTTAACGCTTTTGGTTGCCCAGAATTAATGTGCTAGCAGTGTCACCGGGTTTTGCCAACTCCATTGTGTTATCAAAACATATTATTTTAATAAAATAATAAAGGAGAACCTACTAATCTTGGAACGATCGCCAGCGCTGCAAGTTGGCCGTTTCACTTCAGGAACTGCAGAATTCATTGAGGAAAGTTAAATGTTTCAGTACGATCCCGAGCTTTCCAATGCCCGTGAGATTACGTGTGGCCAGAGGCAGAAGTTAGCGTGGTTTGTCTCACTGATAATAAGGTCATGGTTTAGTTGATGGCATTCTTTTTGCTAGTTTTGGCAAGACTGTGTTGCTTATTTTGGCATTTTTCTGTATTGGTGTCTAGGTCTGTTTAGTATTTTAGTTCTCCTCCTAAGACACTGGGCAGCCCTGGGAAAGCTGAACTGTATCCATCAGAAGAGGTCGGATATTCCTCTTTGCAAGGAGGACGGTTTTGATGCGGACATCTAGGCAATTGATTTTTTTTCCCGGGCGGCGGCGTGGTTCGGAGGTGCAGTTGGAGGGAGGGTTGAATCCTCAATTTATTGAAAATTATAGAATCGTAGAAAATTTACGGCACGAAAGGAGCTCATTCCATTCTTCCTTTTTTTGGCGGGAAAAGAGTTACCCAGCTTAATCCCACTATCAAATCCTTGATCCATAACCCAGCACTTAAACTGCACATCTAAATAGTTTTTTTTTAATGTGAGGGTTTCTGCTTCCATCACTTTTTCAGGCAATTGGTTCCACATTTATTTCTGAATTAAATGTACCATTTTAGAATAAAATGTGCTATTAGAGAGGTTGCCGAGAAATGCCTTGATAGCTTCTGGAGTGTGTCTGTTAACTAACAATTCACCAACATACAAGCAGGAAATGGCATGGTCTATCTAGTCCGGTGCAATCAGGCCAGGTCAACATGACGCTTATCTGTGCATTGTACTGTTATCAGTAACAACGGAGCGAAAGTTTACTTTGTCGACAACCAAAACAAAAAGAAAACTCGCACTTATATAAGGCCTTTCAAGGCCTTGTCACGTCTCCAGGCGATTTACAGTACTTTTGAAGTGTAGTGGTTGTTATAATGTAGGCCCATCATCAAAATACAGTGTTAAAATGCTCCCTACCATCAAAAGAATTGTGTTATGAATACAGTCATGCTGACAGTAACTAGATGTATTGTTCTGGAATGACGTGAATGGGAGGCTTACACCAGCGTTGACTCACGAGTACTAACACTTAGTCACATCCACGTTCAGAAATACTTATGCATCTGCAGCTAACAGGTGTCCTGTGAAGTGGGCATCTTGCAATTCGATAGACATCTGTGAGGTTGAGGTGATAATAAAGGAAGGTTGAACATTCGCTCATTTTGTTGTCAGGAGTCGCCAGGAGCTCACAATTTCTCCTAACTTTAAAACAAACATTGAGAAGAAGTGCATGAACATTGGATAGACATCTTAAAACAGGGCTCTGTTATTGGGCAGGAGTTATACTAATCAAGGAGCATTTGTGAAGAGGACTTTCTGGAGAAGCTCTCACAAAACTTGGTTTCCATGCAATGATAAATGCCTTTCTCCCACAATAATGGGACTTCCTTGGGCAAATACACTGACGTGCACTCACAACACCAATTTAGATGCACGAACCTCACACATACACAGAACTCTCGCATTGTTCTGCCAAGATGTCCAGTCGCAGACAACTGGCAGTATAACTCAATTCCGAATCAGATTTCAGCACGGTGGCACACTGTTGTCTCACAGCACCAGGGACCCGGGATCAATTCCGGTCTTGGGAGACTGTGACGAGTTTGCACGTTCTCCCCGTGCGTGAGTTTACCCTGCGTGTTCCGTTTCCTCCCACAGATCAAAGATGTGCCGGTTAGGTGCACTGGCCATGCTCAATTGCCCCCTAGTGTCCCAAGATGTTTGGGGATTAGTGGGGTAAATATGCGAGGTTGGGCTTGGGTAAGATGTTCTGCTGGTGAGTCGGTGCCGATTCGATAGGCCGAATGGTCTCCCTCTGCACTGATTCTTTGATTAATGAAACTATCTGCGATCATTTGAGAAGCTTGAAGTGAATATGTTTTATATGGATGTGAGATAGTGACACTCTCGCCCCTATTTTCTTAATATTAAAGAGAGAGGAGATAGGGGTGTGCTTGTGTATTCAAGCGCGCACATCGCCACTCAGACACTGCTCCGAAACCTGCAACTGCGTTAAACTTTCAAAGATAGCCACAATATCACTCGCCAATTTAAACTCACACGCTTCTCGGATATTCATTCATGCAGATGGAGATCCACTCATTCATATTCAAGTACACACATTCGCACTACAATGCACACTTCAATAATACTTATCCATTCAAGTGGCTCTCGCTGATATGCGCGTTGTCACTTTCATTTAACTTGTCAAACCTGTAGGAATTATTTCACTCTCCTACAATCAAACATTCCTAAAAATGCATTCTCCCGTGAACACGAGGGCAGGGCTCACAACACGAATACTGCTAACATTGACAAGATTTTCAATCGTTTACATTTATCTCATACACATACACACACTGCAAGCCCTTCCTCCAAGACACAGAAGCAAACATGTATGCACTCCTGACACAGGCATATTCTTGCATTCACACACACACACACATACACACACACTGCCTCGCACACATGAGTACATTATTCCTCCCACGTACACTCACTCACTGTTGCAGACATAAACGTGCTCAGAAACCGAGGTATGCTCATTCTTCCTCCCCCCCCTCCCCTCACCACACACACCTCCCACCATGCACTCCAATGCATGCATAAAATACCAAGATCCTGTACCTGTAGCGCGAGTTGTCTCTGCCTCTTCGTGGCGCTCTGACTCCCGTGTTAGTGACAAGTCTTCGAACAATTTTACTGATCCCACTTACTGCCACTACCCGAAGTTAAAATCGCGAATTGTCACAGGCATGCTATCTTTGCCTACAGAGTAATCTTCATTGACTGGAAATAAAACAATTAAAACTTTGAAGAAAACGCATAATTTCTCATTTTTATCAATAAATATCCAGCATGATAGATAATCTCCGATCAACCACCCACAAAACTTACAGGGTATCATTCTATCACAAACGCAAACAGAAACATAATAAAGTGTGAAGTCAGATACTCAAATATAAATAAATTAAGTTATTTATTCTCTGCAGCGGAAGAAACAGAAAACTGAGAAATTGGGGCATTTATATTGAATCGATATAAAGTGATTTTATTATCTAGCAGTCTATATTCATAATTTCAAAGATTTGTGTACCATTAATTGCAGCCAATGAGTGATATTTTGCATGTAGCACATGTGTATCTACAATTTAAGGTATTTTAGGATATCACAGATTCTATGATTTAAGGTATTTTAGGATATGCCCTATATTTAATATTGAGAGTAGTTTACAATGTGTATTGACCATACGCTCTGTTTAAAATATACCGTTAATTCAGACTATTTGCCTCATACAACCTGTTTCCATCCATTATTCCAGATAGGTCACCTTAACACCAGTTTGTCATTTCTATCCTATTCGATATCTTTTAGCATATATTCTTTCTTTACTTACCTAAGGGATACAATCAACATTTATAAGTGTATTTTAATTTCAATCTCTGGCCATGTTGCTAATGCAATCCGACTGTTGATTTATTTTTGTAAAGTCGCCTTTAAATCGATGACCGAAACAATGTTATATCAGGCTGAACTAAATTACCCAAGAAAATCTCAGGTGCGGATAAATTTATCAATAGGTACACCTAGTGTTCAGGGAGTTATTTTACTAGATTACTTATTAAGGGGTGTCGCTGAAATGTTAATTATTGATGCTGACGGTGTTAAGCAAGTTAAAATCGCAGGCTTGCATTTTGTGGACACAACGTGGCAGAGCCACATTTTTAACGTGGGCATTTCTTCTGTCAAACGTGAGAAGGGTGACATTTAAATCTCATAAAGAAGCCGATGAATTCGGGTCATTAGTAGCAAGTCAACAAATAGCACAAACTGCGCGTTACACAAATAAATTCCAGTAAAGTCGCCGTTGTCTAGTGGTCTGAAATATTCCTCCATTACTTGGATTTCTGTTTGACAGAAGTTTTACAAATGCACATATGTGTGTTGGATTTTTTAAAAAGGGAATATTAAGAAACAACATGCAAAGATGACCTCAGTTTTAACATCAACGTAATTGTAATCACATAAAATAGGAGACAATTCCAAATATCATGGGCTTAAAACAAATATCGAGGGTACTGTATTTTATTATTGAACATATTTGGTCCAGTTTCAATAGAGTTTGATTAACGTGGCCGGATATATTTGAGTGGATAGCATGCATATTATCAACCCATTTAAAAATTCTGTTTAATCTTCAAATTAGCACACAACTCACTTATTTAAAGCATTATGACGCTTTATATCATAATATTTCGTGCTTGCCGTTTTAGTTACGTGATGCAATTTGATTTAATCTTTTCTAAAATGCAAGTTTTGCAAAGCAAACCTTTCGGTTATGATGACTTGTATTGCAATTGGTGCTCCTTTATTTTCCCCAAAGCAACTGGTTTCCCAAAGCAAATATCAATATTTCATTGATAAGATAGTTAAATATTTCGATTTGTCAACAATATTTCCTGCAGACTATTATAACATGTATAACACTACACGGTTTGGCAAAAATTTAAACGACGTACTTTAACAAAATAACTTACAAACTATATTATGCTACAATAATTTTTGCCTAATTTTTAAAGACAAATTATATATAAGCATCATAGCCTGAAAAGAGCAAAGTCAAAATGGATATGATGTTTCATGGTTTTAACCATTTCGTTTGTTGTCATCTGTTCATTATTCTGCGTGTTAACTTGATGTTTTCGTTGTTTATTTTGTATTCGTTTCGTTGCATTGTTTTTGCTGTAAACATGGGGAAATATTTATTTCCACCAACCGGTGAAAAATTCGTCTCAACCTGCGATTTAATTCGACGGTATCCAATTGTGGGGCTGGCTGTATCAGTCATCGGAATGCGTTTAATGAAAACATTCAACAATAAATGATTATATCGGAAACGTGTTTACTCTAGGGATCTGATCTCACAATGCAAAATCTTATTTATATTTGATGATATTTGTTTAAAATATTCGATGTCATTTGTCTGTTATCTGACTATTTTTAGAAAAAAAGGAATATAGCGTTTAACGACTTCCTGCCAATTTGCCCAGTACGTTCTTCTGTCGTCCTATTCTGCAACTTACTTCGAGAAATACATAAAATCCGTCGTCAATTAAATCCTATCTAATTTGTTTCGAATACTACCTTAGCTTCTGATTTCAGTTTATTGGCTACATTAGTTTGCATTTCGTTTCGTGCATAAAAGAAACCAAAAAAAATCTTGTTCCCGCAATGAAAGAGTTACTTAATACCTAATTACGGTACAGTCAGTTGGACTGTAATTGTTAACACTTTTCCAATGTTAGCCGTGTAGCGTGGAGGAAAGAGGGAATAATGGCATTAAAATGATCAATTTAATGGCAATCACGAGCTAATCTGCAGTTTGGGAACTTTTCACCTTCAAGTACATGACTAACATTCAAATAAAGAAATCATGAACTAGAATTACGAAGGAATTCAGTAATCTAACTTAACTTGGAAGCATCGAGTTTCTCGTTTAATTTAATTGTAAACATGGATTTAGAGATTAATACGTTCGATTTGATAGTCTTATTTTTAATAATTCATGTTCCAAGAAAATAGAGAAAATGAATAGAGGACACAGCGCCAAAATGGATAATGAATAATTCATCAATAATAATGCCAGTAATGAAAAATGCGATGCCAATAGTACTGCGGACAAAAACATTGCCCGGAGAATCCGCTCATCCCTCTTAATCAATGAATTAAAATGTGTAGTCCAAATGGAGTTAATTTTCATTCTGATAGTGTTACAAAAATATAACGAGTCAAACAAGTATCAAAAACTTCAACTCAGTTGTTGATTTCCTGGTTAACTTCGGTACCTATTATTATTTGTACTTACTTTAAGTAAATATTTGAATTGAGTGCGAAGCTGCATATTTTAGACTACCAATGAGAGATTACTGTGTCTTTTTACAAAACGAGCATCTTTGAGCATCATAATATTTGACCTGCCTTTTTTGCGTAACTTTTAGAAATATCATTACAAACTTGCCAAAGTTAAGATATATGTGGGCATATATATTGAACACTAACTTTTCCCAAAAGCTCCAAAGTTGCGCCTTGTCCTGAAGCTGCAACCTTCAAATTGCTCACAGCAAATATAAACTAATTTATTTCACACATATTTCTGAATAAACAAATGTTTAAACAACATGTTTTTGCATATTTCTGAAAGGGGTATGTTTTACAATCAAAAACATACACCTTAAATCTTTTTGCTATTGCACTTTTTGAGGTGGTTTCTCAATTGTTCATTGTCTCCCAGTTTGTCATAAAGAACCTGGCTCAAAGTATTCATGATGTGGATATAAATCGGTTGGACTAAAACCTGGTGTTGTCAGACTTTTTACTCAAAGTATTCATGCCATAGGTAGGATTTTTCAGTCGCTCATCCCAATTTTGGAATATTATGTAAATCTGCATAATCACGTTAGGATAATGTTTGCTTATTTAAAATGCGTTCATCCAGCTTATTATGCGGCCCTGATACTTATACTCGATATTGTATCATGTATTGTATATGAATAAATATCTTAATTATCTTTTAAACTATACCTCTGTTTTTATGTTATCTGTAGTCATGTAATGCCCTCTTGATTAGTTACACACAAAAAAGTAATGACAACTTGATCGTATTTTGAATTGGGTGATTAATATTCAACCGTCGTTTCGTCGTCCACTTCTGAAACTGTTATTTTTTAAGCACGAGTTCATTCTGAAAAGACAAACAGGGCTAGAAATGACTGTGCTGTCATGAAGACTTTCAAGCATGTAACACGGAGAAACTGCGTAAACTATCAAATAAATAAATATTGGAATTTATATAGCACACCAAGTCACGAATTATACCCAGAGTTTTAAAAGTGTGCGTTTGTTTTTTTAACTAGTGAAATTAAAAGGAGGTATTATCGATAAAGGTGTGATAAAAGTGCCAGTTCCGAGTATTATTCATTGTGAAACAGATGTAAATATAGCCAGTGTCGATGTACCCTGTAATCATGTATCGCTACTGGTGAGCAGTGATTACTTAATCAATTTTCTAAATAAACAAGTCATGGTAGATGACATTACAGATTTAATATGAGTTAGTTTTTAAAAAATATTCAACGTATTCGTATACATAATAAATTCAGATCTAATTATCCAATGTTCAAACTCTCACTCCCCACAAAATATAAACAAAAAATGGACATATCTTATTGATTTAATTTAAAGTATGTTTCATATCGTTAATAGTTAATTAGCAAAAATAGATCAATAACTTAACTTGCTTTCTGGATTGTTACATTTGCTACATTATTAATTTCCAAATAAGAATAATAAAGGAGAAACATTCGCTTGTAATATATTTCCAATCGATCATATTGTCCCTGTGTTAAAAATGTTGAATATACAGTCTCAAATAAATCTGGTGATTTTTTAAAATGTAATTTACATTTATTTGTGGTATTTAACTCATTGACAAACCCCACCATATCGACAGGGGAATCACTAGTTAATTTTGCGAGTGCTACAATGTCCTGAAAGAGACGAAGATATTTCATTTTGGGGAACTAGTTGCTGGAAATGTCAATAATACCACGTATGTTAAAGTTAGGCATGAAATAAGTGGAATCCAATCTGACTATCTGAGGTATAATTTGAGAATGATTTATAATTGAATTCTTTGCGTTTGATACATAATTAGCAAAAACGCGTTTTCCCTTATTTTTAAGAATTGTCCCGTGTAAAAACAAAACTAAAATGATGCATTCCGTGTTTCGGCAGCTCCAGAAGCTGCAAATAATAATGCAGATATATTTGGCCTCCGTTTAGTCCAGGATTCCCTTGTCAAGTTGGTGTCTATTTTTTAATTAATGGAGAGAGAAATTCCAAGATAGTTGGCTTCTTCATAGCATGTCCTGATATCGCAGTCCTTCGTGGAATTGTGCGTGCGCAGAAATGGTTAACTTTTTGCTTACACAAATAATTTCACAATTTGCCTGCACTTTGAAAGAACTGAATTGTTTAAATGTCAATTTTTAATTACTTATATCGAAAGTGGAGGAACTAGAGGCATTCTTAGAAGAAACTGTATCAACTCTTCAAACGGTAAAATTGCGCAAGCAATTAAAACATTGTTAGAACTCCTGTCATAAATAATTTATTTTAAGGAGATATAACGGCGCAGGTGCTCGACTGTAGCAAATAAAGCCCTGAGCTGTAATCTGGGCTCAAATTTGGATACAATAGAAATATATCATTTTGAAATCGAACCTGTTCAATTTTGCACGTGACAAATAATGGCAGAATATGTTTCAGGCAGTTATTGCAGTCGAGCGGCGATTAAAACTTTTATGACGCGCTGTTGCCTCGTTCAGTGAAAGTTAAAATGTGTAACATTACAAGTGAAATTAACAGTTGAAACTGCGAAGCTGCCTAAACAACGCTCTACAAAACAGCTTTAAATAATGCAGATACTGCAGATCGGTGAGATAGATTGATTCGTGAATGTGAGGAAGTTCGAATGAATTCGCAACATTTCGCACTAGGTAACAAGCGAATTATCGGAGTCTAAAATCCTCGATTCGCCGCCTTGAATACAAGGTCGCCAATTATTGGGCAGTAATAAATAAGAGCTGTGGGGTCTTTGCACGAAACGCAACTTTAAAACTTTATAAACTGCGACTCGAACTTAAAAGTGAAAGAAAAAGTTTTATTTTATTAGCAGATTGTATACCTGTTTTGGAGCCAGATTTTTTTAAAAAGACAAATGTCTTCTGGTATCGTATTGAATTTTAATAATCCTGTGTTTTGTCGATAACTGGTGCCGAATTCTTATTTGCAAACCAGTGTGAAAATGTTAAACTTGCTGGCTAACATTGGCGGCCCAAGCCCCTTCTTTAAAGAATTTTCATATCCCCTTACTTGAGTCATTAAGTCACCTAATGATTGTAAACAGCTTCACTTCACTCATTACTACGATGATATATTTCAAAATCGAAATGCGAGTAAATAAGAAGACTGTTTATTGGACTCTCGACTCCATTTTAGTCAGAAATCTCCCGAATGCGCCTCCGTATGGGTGCCGAAAGAGTGAAAAAGGAGGAAGGACACAATAAACAACTTTGTTTTACTGTCGCCCCTTTTTCAAACATTGCATCAGAAAAGCAACGATTCTACTTTTAGGGGCAATATTTCGCGAGGAAACCAAAACGCTGCAATAGTATAAAGACTGAAAAAAACTCGCGACGCGCTGGAGTGCACCATTGTAACTGGGGGAGGGCATGTAACTCTCGCAACATTTTCCAAAATCACTAAATCACTTTTTTTTTGTTGTTGCTATGAGAGCCCTCTAGTTGTGATATTGCACGGCGTTAACACCAGATCTGGGATCTTAGCATGATGGTTTTGCGGGGGGTAAAAAAGACAAAAAGACTTCTGTCTTTTTCGTTCTCTGTTCTGGAATGTCTTCAGATCAGTATCTCCAGCGTCAAATTTACACGGACACTTCCGCAAGTGACATGTATTCATGTGTTGGGGGGAAAATGTTGATTCTGTGCATTAGGATGATTCAATGCTGTGTTTGTTTTTTTTAATACCCGGGCAGATTTTGCATTGTGATCTTTTAGTAAACGTCAGCTCGCTTTGTACGTGCTGTCGCAGTGTCTAGTTTTGTTGAGACTTTATTTTCCACTTGCCTTGTTTATTAAGAGTCGAATAGTTTCCTTATTCACAGAAATCGCTTCGGCGTCAGAATTTTTTGTTTTTTATTTAAAGAAGCATATCTGATTAATATGACACTGCTGAAATAAGGTGCAGCGAAATCCCTGAATGCCTGGTCTTCATAAATCAGCATAATGACGGTGGTCGATATACTGTATTTTCCGAAGTTCCTCTGGGTGCTTGCAGGCTGGCTGGCTGCTGCTGTTGTTGACCGAGACTGCAGTGTATCTGCAGTGGAAATCTTTTTTTAAAAGAAGCTAGACTACGGATCAAATGTATTCCTGAGTGCCGCAACTGTGACTGGATTAACTTGTAACCGGCGAGAGGGGGAAACAAGTATACCTTTCATTTTTACACTTTTGACAAACTGCTGTACAATGTAAATAAAAAAAATGGAAAAGTCAATAACGTTTATCAGCGACTACTTAACAAGTGCAGCGACGAAAGCAACTGTGACAAATATAACACTGCATTTGTCTGTACTTTTTGTGTGGTATATCCATATGGTACGCAAAAAAGTTGGTGTCTTACTGCATTTAATCAGTGCACAACTGACTTTGGTTACAGCTCGGTGCAATTGGGTTGTACAGGATGTATATATACACTACTTGATTTGCAGCCTAATGCAGTACATTAAGTTTAATTTCCGTGCCGATTATTTGTACATTCTAACACTGTATGTAAACATATTGAATGTCTCCATTTATATTAAAACACACAATGTAAATTACAAAAAGCTCGCACGCCCATGGTTAAAATGTTTTAAATCTTACAGACGTCCATGAGCGCCCTTTTGCGGCTGTGTATTTCCATATGTATTACTTGCGTCGTGGCCGAAAATGTGTTCAGTCGCATTGTGCCTTCGCTTCCCATACGCCTTATACCATAAGCGCGAGCATTTTATTGGTCGAACAACATAGCCATATGATCTGTAGACATACATCCAGGCGGGTAGCATATTTACAAGAAAATGACTATCAAAATAAGTAGGCGAATTCCCGAAAAGACTTGAAATACTGTGTATAATTATCTTTTCATACCTATCTGAGCAAACCTATGATTGTGTCTAACGAAAACAGAATCTCAAGTTTGTGACAACACGTAAAATGAACTTATAAGTCTGCACTACCACGATTTTGATCAATGGTTTAATCAGAACAGAAATGACAACCTATAATACAGGTTAGGACAGTGTCTATTGCAGTAAGTTGTTGTACAACCGCATTATTAAAATATATGTAAATATAATGATCACCAAATCAAGATTTTTTTTCTAATTTATCTGACCTATTATATAAAGTTTTAAAACAGCGTTGATTTTTACTGGTTTTTACCAAGAAACATTCAAAACAAGGTATATTCACAAAAAGAAGTATCGTTATGAATATTCACATGGATAACAGGAGGCCTGTTTCAGATAACAAGCTGTTGAGTGTTTGCTAGCTAATATAAATAGATACAACATTATTTGAAAACACGATCTTTATTGAATAATTTAATAGATCACTCAACCAAGGTCAAAATGTTGTTGAATAATTATGTTCTCAAGCAACTGTGTTCACACATAAAACGGGCCAAAGTAGAGAGAAAACAGTTTATTCCAAATTAAGAAAACTTTAATTCTCTTGAGTAAAAAATAAATTTATAGTAATTATTTCCTTGTTCTGCAGCAACTGTTGCCATTTGAGTACAATAGTTTTGGTTAAAAAAATCAATAAAAGCTCCTGCATAAATCATTCAATCAGTATTATTATTTGGCTGACACCAAGGTTAGCAGGTTGCTTATTTTTATTTGCAAGAATATACACGAGTTAAACAACTCTTTGACGCATATGTTTAATACAAGTGTGATCGTTTTTGCTGTACGCTTAAAATTAAATAAGAGAGCAAAAAAAATCTGCCAAACGGTCTGGGCAAATGACTGTGGATGGAGTACACGCAGATCCTTCCCTTCACAGAGAAAACAATCGCCTTTCACAATTGCTTACCTACGTTTGCTATTGGGGGAAAAAAATCACAACCGATTACAAATGTCTTCTCTGTGTGTGCTATAAGGTGAAAGAAGCTGCAGACGGTGCGGACTGTATCGCTGCTGGAATGGAACGCGAGCCCGGGAATGGAATCCCAGGCCAGACGCTCGCGCGACTCACGTCTCCCGGGATTCTGGAAGCCGATTGGTCGGACGTGCCTCCGTGCGTGGTTTCTATGCAAATACCGATGCGGAAATAAACAGTAAGGGCTGCAAATCGATTGCAACTTCTCAGGGCGCTCCGCAAAAAGTGCTCTTTCGCCATCAGCACAGAGCCAGGGAGCTGGGAGCAATCTTGGAACGCTTTCAAAGGGGCTTCTTCTCTGGAAACAAACAAAAAAAATCTCCGGCATCTCTCGCCGACTTTTTTTTTCCGCAGCGGCTTTTGCATGGTTTCGCTTCCGGTTTGCAACGGCTCCCAGTTTATATATTAAAACCAAAAAAATAGCAACAAAAGGGGCGACAACAAATGAAGCTAAACGTCTGAACAATTTAAAGTTTCTTACGTACCCTTTACATGGCAATGGTACGTGATACATAATGAACTTTTTTTAAATTATGATTTTAATAGAGATATTCTAAACTTGAATGCAAAATAAGATTTAGCAGGGATATGTTGTATCTAAAGCATATTTAAAAATGTTTCAGCCTGGTAATTGATGAGAGGATGTCTTTTTTTTAAGTCACGCCTGTTCCAGTTTGTGTCCATGTGGAATATGTCAATTATTGCGCCAAGACTGGGCTGCTGCTGTGAGCTTGGAAAGCGCTGAGCTTGGCAAATTTCCTCCGTCGCTTACCTGATCCAAGAGAGGCAAAAAAAATAAGGTTGCGCGCTCGCTCTGTCGAGACGTGTGACTCGGTCTCTAAAAAAAACCTTTTCTCCTAACGGTTAGGCGAACTCGAGACATGAACTTGACCCGACATGATAGACAGCAGTTGCTACCAATCGAAACTTTCATTGACATCCTCACGCTGCATTGCGCCAATCAATGCGTAGAAAGGCGAGGCTTCCGCTGTCAAATTGGATGTAGGTGGAATGGGAGAGTTTGGAAGGGTATCTTGGGAACTGTAGTTCAGATATGTACAGTATAGCTGGATCAGTGAGTATTACCAAGGATTAATAGCAGCAGATTGTATGTTACCTGCATACCATTTTCTGCTTTTATGAACTATATTACAATATGTTTCCAAATATATATTGTGTGACCAAAAACACACCAATGTCTTTATAGGGCTCATCTTTGCAAAAGTTATGTATTTTCTGTCTTATAATTGTAATTGTGCTAAATGAGGTGAGGTTTATCCACGGAGTAAATAAGTTGCACTGTGTTCGTTAGACCACTAACCATGCTACTGTTTCTTTTAAGTCTGGATATTATCTAAATCCCGGGATATACTGAATAGATTTCGAAGAATCGCGTATTTATTGAAACGTTTCTTGACATGTAATGGAACTTTGACAAACGCTGACATTTTCATTTAATTATATGTAACGTTTGCAATTATACATAATATGCATGCAATTAAACTATTTGGCAGTATCCCTACTAATAATCTCGCGTGAATGTTGCCCATACATTAAGTGTTGACATGCCAGACTTTAAAAGACTAGTAATTTGTAGGGCTAGCGCAACAAGACTGTAGATATCTTCCTCTGCGATTGGAGGAAGGGTCCTGTCAGGAGAGAAGGTTCTGTCATAATAGGGGCAGTGGAAACCTTTGAAATTGGCCGAAGACTGCTGCTGCCATTTTTTTTTGGTTTAGATAAATCGATGTTATAAGGTTCTGAATGAGTTATGACGATCAATTATGCGACAATAGCCACAGGGATTTCTGTAGCATGTGAACTCAAGAAGTGGAAATGTAACCCTCAGAATGATTGCTCCTTGTTGCACTTTGTAATCTATAGTGTGAAAGAATGATGCATCTATTTTACATTGACTTGTGTATACATTATTGACTAAACAAACGTACATATATGAGATGTATTATGACATGCTCTGTGTAAGGGAAGGGGCATGCCTTCACTGAAATGAAGCACTTTGCATATGCCGCTTCCTCCGTTGTTGTAGAGCGGCCACATTCCATTCTGCTCACCATCTCAAACCATGTCTCTCTCTCACGTTACCTTCTTAACATTCCAGGAACATAGTATTTTTCAGTTCATAATATATAGGCTGAGTATTATATTGATAAATATCACTAGAATAGATTTTTAGAATTGGGTGTGGGCACCCTAACCAGACTCTCTGAAGATACAATACCCGTATTGGCCTGTCAAATTCAAAAATGACTTCTGAATGGAGAATCTTGGAACCTCACTATAAAATTAACTTACCTGCTGAGAGCAGTATTGGACAATAAAATATAATGGTGCTATGCCACAACTAGCTGGGATAGACTAAATCAGATGCCTTAAACTCTCGGACAACGAGGAGATGTGTATGTACTTTTAAATTTAGGGACAGTTGAACAAACACGTGCTGATGAGAAGGGCCCGTTCTGTGTTTTCAAGTTATTGCTAAGTCGCTGACGCAGTGAAAAGTCTTAAGAGATAACAAGTCTGGTTATGGTTGCAACATGTTGGAATATTTTGTGCAGTATTGTGAAGGGCTCCTAACTTTGTGCCATATGTTTTCATTCCTCCTGTCTTCCCATCCTGCTTTCGATTTGTGACTTTTCAGCTCGAGAGGGCTGCGTTCATTCCAACACACATTCTAGACGTGACATTCCATCAAGATGCCACGGCCCCCAAATCCAATACTTTTTGAGTATTTATTGTTTATATGACCAGTGGATGGGGCGGGGGAGACATCTCACAAGACATGCATATTTCTCTAGAGATATTTCAATATGCACGTGAACAGAAAATCTCACAAGGTGTGACACTAGTGTGCACCCCTTGCTCCAAATTGTGTGCGATCAAGCCAGCCACTAGCTCATTTACTGCTGTTGGGTGAAGTTGCGCAGTGGACAGGAGGGGGCCTAAGACTACAAGGCCCAGGGTGCGTTGCAGGAAAGGTACATGCGCGTTGGCCGGCCGATCCTTCACCATTCAGTGTGTTACATCTGGGTCACTAGCGCAGGCAGAGAGAATGTCAAACAATGAGCAGCAGGCGGGCGGGCGGAGGAGTCGTGGACGTGACATTCGGTCTAGGTGACGCGATGAAGGGGGGGGTAGAAAAAGCCCAAATACACAGCCACATGATCCTTAGTTATGTATTGCAATTTAATGTTGTTAAAAAAAGGCGCCAAAGCCTCACAATCTTATAAAAATACGGACCCAATAAGAAAAAAAATCCCACATTCCCAACTAACTTTTGGTGCAGGGGAAACATATTTTGCTCGAAGGCAGGAAAACACTTCATAATTCATACCACAAACTTGCGGGCTGACTTCAACTTTTTTTGTGGGGAGGGGGTTGGGAGGCAACATCGGTGGTGACTGATTTCTTTTGGTGAAAGGGCGATGAGAGACACTGGGCTCTTTCTCACGTTCAAGTCCAAGTTTTTTTTGAGTGTGGGCATCCACATTTTGAGGCGCCGCTTCCAGCCAGACTTTTTTTTTCCCCCTCTCGCTGCTGCTGCTGCATTGGTGTATTGACGCAGAGAGAGAGAGAGTGTGTGAGGGAAGGGACAGGACGGCTCGATCCAGCTTCGGGCCGGCTTGGCTGTGAGAGCTGCGGGGAGGGCTGGCTGTGAGGGGAGGGAGAGCAGTCCAACATCGCGGGGGGAAAGGAGAGAGAGTGAGTGAGTGAGCGCGGGCTTCGCTTCCCTGACAGCCCGGCAAAAGTGTTGACTTTTCCCCTCATATTCTCCCTCACATTATCCAGAGAGAGATCGCAGCGGGTAGAAAGCAGGGCTTGAGAGAGAGAGAGAGGTTTAAGAGGGGAAAAAAATAATAAAAAAAGAGGGTGGGGAAGGTGTGTGTGTTGTGTGTGTGTGTGTGTGAGGAACAGCGCCTGGACTGTCAGAGTGAGCTACGGAGAGTTGGGATGTAGACTATATACTAACTATAGGCGGGGTTAAAGTTCAGGATGGAGAAGAGAGCTGGCTTCAGTTCGAGACTGAAATGTGAAAGCCGGCTTTTCCTCTCACCACCACCAGCACCGCCACAATAATGTACTCTCCGCTCTGTCTCACCCAGGTAGGATACATTTCTGCAACATTTGTATCCCTTCAGAGCCCGTCATGGTCTTTTTTATTAAACTTTTTTTCCTCTCTCCTTTTTTTTTAACACCCCCCCTCCCCACCCCCACCACCACCACCTCTCCCTCTCCAATGCCTCTCCCTCAGATCAGTGTCTGGGTTCAGCGATCTGCCCCACTGAAGGCACATGGCTAATGGCGGATACGTTATTAATATTTATTTTTTTGTGGGGGGGGGATGTGAAAGAGACCGTAATATTTTTGTTTTATTTTGAAAAGCACACATTTTCCAAGAGGGGCTTTTTTTTGGTGGTGGTGGGGGGTTGGCGAGGAGGGGGGGCTGGTTTGGGAGACAAGAGGCTGTTTGTTCCTCAGAGTTTTCGCGGGCAGCAAAGTGTGGCGATCGCTGCTTATTTTACAGTATTGTGGGTGGGAGGGAAGCAAGGCGATGGGGGAATCACGCTTTTGTTGTGACTCTTGAAGGCACGGAGTTTACTCACAAGAGCGCAGCGCGGAAGTTTAATTTTAATATCTTGGATAACAATTCCGCTGCTGCTTCCTCACCAGATTACACCGCCTTCCCAATGCTTTCGGTGTGTTTGTCTGTGTGTGTGTATGTCTCACCCCCCCCCCCCCCCTCCGGGCTGGGTTTGCTGGCGGTTTTTCCACACTGGTTTTCAGGGATTTGAAGGCAGGGTGGTATTTTTTTTTAATTTATTTTCTCTTTCTGCTGTGTGTGTGTGTGTGTTGTTTCTTGTTTTATTTGCACGCCAGCAGGTGTGGACTGTCCACACGTCAACTAACTCCACTTTTCCTTGGGAGGGCGAGAGGCTTGAACTTTGGGTAACAGTGGTGCGCTCGGATGGGTTGCGGGCGTTGTGGTCTGGGATGGGATCGGCTTCCCTTCCCCCGTTCCTCAATATTGTGATTCCCTCCCCTTTCCTCCTCTCTTCCTAACTCCCCGCAGCAATGTCATTCCTCTCGGTAAGTTTCTGTTAGTCACCCCCCCTAAAAAAAAAGCTCATCATCTTTCGGTGTGGTTTTATTGTCGCTATTCCAGCAGTGTTTTTTTTGAAAGTGTACAGGGTTTTCCCCGTGGAAGCGCTGTCCGCTGGTGCGCCCGTCTTTCTTTCTCTTCCACACTTCCAAGTTTCCGAATCGCGACTTTCACTTTGAAATCTTCTTTATTTTGCACCCTACATCTCTCTCATGGGACTTCCAACCCGGAGAATTCGACATACTCGGTTAAAATATTAACCCTGCACAGCAAACTCAGGATCGCTGCTTTTCTCCAACTGGAATTATTTTTTAAAAAATCACTTTCGATTTTTTTTAACCAACCTTTGCCAGTCATAGTCTGTTCCTTTTAAAACGCACTTGCACGCGATTTAAAGTTTTAAAAAAGCTTCAGCAACAATTTGCAATGTTTCTGCGAGTCTACTTCAATATCAGCTGCAAGATTTCTTTGTCTGGCTGAGGGTACAGCATCAAGATCTTCACAGAAACTTTGTAACCTATTAGCTGTACAAAAGGTTTGCAGTATTCTTTGCTGACATTTTTAACAGCAACTTAAAGTCATTGTGACCATCTTGAAGTAACTGTTGGTCTTTAGTGTCTGAAGTTGGCCTCTCCTGTTGCCTTAAAGGACACAAGCACACGTTAAATTATTGTCTTTCACTACTTTGTCGAAAGTTGGGAGTTATTCAATATTTTTAGCAATGAAATGCTATTTTAACATAAGTTCTGCTGTACCTCCAGTAATTCATTGGTACGAAATATTACCTATTTTTACAGCCATTTAATGCATAGGAAATCCCTAATTTCTAATGCTGCACACAGTATTATTACATTTCAACATTTTTGGCTTTGTCATTTTGAATAATGGGGTAGATAATTGTAAGTAATTTAGTGAGACAGCTCTTCAGTTGCAACCCTTTTCCCAACTTCACTTTTGAGATTTTTGAATAGCAAATACAGTGATAAACGTGCTTCATGATTTTCTTTTAAAAGTAACCAAGTGCTCCATGAGGAGGAAATTGAAATTATATTTGGATCTTTTGAGTTAATAAGCAATTACTGCAGTTGTCATTGTACTTCATAGAATCAAACAGGGTTTTATTGAACTATCCTGTTGAAAAAATGTAGAAGCTTGTAATCAGTCACTTTTGAATCAGTCATTTTTTAAAATAAAACTTAAAAAAAACTTTTTCAAAATTGGATCCTGTTTTCCCAGCAGACTTAACTTAAACAAAAATACACGTAAAAGACCAAAAACTGCCTAGAGTTATCTAAGAAAAAACACCAGGCTGTTACAATAAATTAACGGCAAAAAAAAAGTGAGGAGAAGCATGAACACTATATGGCGCCGAGTGGGCAATTTGATTTTCAGCACTCAGAGACAGTTGTTTGTAAACAATAAAGTGGTCCAATTATCCGTGTTTAGTGCAAGTATGCAAAGTTTTTGACCACTTAAAAGAAAATTGGTGCTTATTCTGTTTGCTCCTTCATTTTATACAGTATGCACTAATTGATGTGGCAGTGCCAAAGGAAGGATGTGCTTGCTGCACTGGAGTGCAGTGCTGAGGTTTATATGAAAATAGACCCACAACAAAACCACAACTTCACTGATTGTCACTTAAGGAACTAAGTGGTTTGGCCTCCAAATGTTTAGAATATTTAGAAATCAGTTCAAACTCGAGGCCTACATTTAAAAAGATGTAAAGGTGGAACAGGCTTTAGTTATGAGAAAATATAGTTTATTTTTTGATCATGTAATGAGCAAAAGGAAAGAAAAACAGTTCAACGCATCTTGCACCTCAGTGTCGTAGATCCCTGCAATGGGAACTGACTTCGATTCACAAAACATTATTTAACTGCTACAGGTGTTTAAGTCTTGATATTTTTGTGTCTGACTTCTAGATATATGAATGACTGTAGCGGAGTCATTCCTATATCTAGAAATCAAACTAATAACAGCAACTAAAACTCTTGCTAGTTTACTTTTGTTATTACTGCAAAGTTCAGTTTACTATCACTTTTTAAAAATTTATTTTGTAGCAAATGTTAAGTACCTTAATTCCAGTTGGAGACTGAGAAGGAAAGTTGTCAGGCGATGGGGAAGATTTAGGGTTGACGTTGATACTGGGCTAAAGTAGTTCAAAGCTTCTTTTCTGAATTAGCTTTGAGGTAGAACAGGGAAACGATACATTGGATGATTTCCAACATAAAGTCGATGCAAGAATCTATGAAACTGGTTGACGTCTGACTGGATTAAAACATAAAAGTACATTGGCAAAACACTGCCAAATATTCTTGAGTACCTTGTTTAGAAAGCTTAAATTTTACACTAGTCCACAAAGTTCATTTTCTTAAATCTGTCAGTCAATACATTTAAAACATTTAAATAACAATACGTATTTTGCAAAGTTGTTGCTGAGGTTTTCTTTTTATTGGAAATGTTTTATTTTACTCCTCCCCATGGTACGTGGGTTTACAGGCCTGAGGTCTGTTGCAGATACAACGTAACAGAGATCAGATTTGAACTTGTGACATCTGGAGACCACAGCAAAGGACACCAATGTGGTGACATAGTATCACCACACTGGCATCCCTTGTTCCATGCATTCACGCGGCCAAGGTCAAATACAGACTCTAGGTTTTTATCTACAGCTGTACTATGTCTATATTCACTCCATAAATGCACTTTAACAGGAGGTGATCTTTACCTTGGAATTAATTCTAGAGTTGGCAATTTGTGCCATATTTAGAATAGTAATTTTAGTGTAGAATTGAATAAATTAATTCACTTGAGTAAAATGGTATAAGACAAAGCTATTTCTGCAGAGATTTGTATCTCCATGTTACTTTATACTTTGACAAAGCCAAATCATATGGTAAAGGTTAACTTAAGGAATTTTTGAATGAAAAAAATTAGACAGGCAAAAAAGGAATGGCTACATTAACTATTTAATATTTTGAAATTAATTTGTTAAAATTAGTCAATTTATTTTAAATTTTGCGCAGGAAGGAATGGATTGTCCTATCCTTTCCCCATTCTTTGCAATGCTATAGAAAGAAGCATATATCTGCTTAGGATAGACACTTAATAAATTTGAGCTTCATTATTTGTTTTGGCAGTTTGAAAATCTCCTTTACAGGACAGATTGTTACCTACGTGTAGATGATTGTAGTAAAGGAATTCAGTTAAGCTTGAAGAATTACAGGCCAGATGTCGTGTGGCTGGAGAAAGGTTGGTAAATGAAAATTCACTTTAATCTAAAAATCCTCTAAATGTTCCCACCAATGCAACATTTTTTCATTAATTTATTTCATTAAGCAAAATCCCTTCCAGCCTTTACAGCTTTGGCTTCATTGACACAATGGAAATGCACAACTTTATTCAGCAGAGAGAATACAAAATGTACACCATTTCAAAATAATATCTTTCTGCTGTGAAATCAAATGTTTTGTGTTTGTCTGTGTAAAAATGATGTTCTGTTGTTTTGTTATTTAAAAAACACACTTTATGCAACACTTAGTTTAAACAAAAGAAAAAGACAGATGGTAGTTGTGCTTAGAATTTTTTGCCTTTTTCTTCTCTAGCTTTTTAAATATAATGTGTATTTTGTTTTAAATTTATAGTCATTCATCAACATGTTGGGCTTTGACTGGATAATTGTAAAAGTCAAATAACGTGAAATGTAATAGTTAAAATAAACATTTAACAGTGCACAATCAGCTAGGGCTACTTGCTTTGTTGTTTATATTGAAATCGTTAAGTAGTTATATATCAGTTTGCCACAGTCACTTTGATATTATTGATTTTAAAGGTTGGTAATGATCACAGTTCCTTGCCTAGATTTACAATATTTGTGTATTTATTGGAGGTGGTGGTGGGATTGAGTGGGGGGGGGGGAGGGGAGGGGCAGGTGGTGTGGGTGAAATTTGTTTTATCATATTACCAAATCAGGATTGCAAACAAACTACTTATTAATAAAGTATTCGATACTTCCTATTTGGCATCACCAGATTGGAACTCCAGATAATGTATGAGTGTTTCTTATTTTTATTTTCCACAAGGGCACAGCTCAATGTGACATTTCTTGAGAAAATAGCATGAATTCACAATGAAGAATATGCAGATTTTTTTCTGACTGTACAGACTTGCTGTGTTTGAAACCATCTTGTGGGGAGTGGGGGTGGGGGGGGGGGGGGGTTTATCCTCTCTTGCTTTGCACAAAGCCCCCTCGTACGAGCTGTTGATTGGCATTCTAGTGTGTGGAATTTGCCAAATAGGCGGGCTCATGCTGGCTACACCACATGCAAAGGGGTTGGGGATGGAGAGTGAAGAGATCTGCATTTTTTTTTAAAGCTGGCGAAGGTTAATGAAAGCACCCATGCTTTAGTCGAGGGATCCTTCTCTCTACTGTTTTGGGAAAGCTCTTCATAAACAAACTGAGCACACGCAGGGAGCGTCTTGAAAATTGGCAAGTGTTTTGGACGTTACCTACATGGGTGCTTTCAGTTACGCTGTCGGCATCTTTCTGACTGTTCTACACAAAGAATACTCACTGTACATGGCATAAATTTTCCTAAGTCAAGCTTCGAACAAAATACTGCGCTGGTCTGAGTATACAATGGTATTGAATTAAATCTCTTTATTTAAGTGAACTGTCCGTGGATTTTTCAATTGTCTTTTATTTATTTGTTTAATAGGAAAATATTTCTGTTGAAGGTTCAAGTGCAACGCTACTTCTTTTGTTAAAACTTCACTTTTGCTTATTCTTTCTCCTCTGGTTTTGTTCTTTCTTGCAGGATGAATTCCATCCCTTCATTGAAGCACTTCTGCCCCATGTCCGAGCCTTTGCATACACATGGTTCAACTTGCAAGCCCGAAAGCGAAAATACTTCAAGAAGCATGAGAAGCGCATGTCAAAGGAGGAAGAGAGAGCAGTGAAGGATGAACTCCTAAGTGAAAAACAAGAGGTGAAACAGAAATGGGCATCCAGGCTACTGGCAAAGCTGCGCAAAGACATCCGACCTGAGTATCGAGAGGATTTTGTGCTCACAGTCACTGGGAAGAAACCTCCATGCTGTGTGCTTTCAAACCCAGACCAGAAAGGCAAGATGCGGCGAATTGACTGTCTGCGTCAAGCAGACAAGGTCTGGAGGCTGGACCTGGTTATGGTGATTTTATTCAAAGGTATTCCGCTCGAAAGTACTGATGGTGAACGACTCGTAAAGTCCTCGCAGTGCTCTAACCCTGGGCTGTGCGTACAGCCACATCATATAGGAGTTTCTGTTAAGGAACTCGATTTATATTTGGCATACTTTGCGCAGGCAGCGGGTAAGTGCGTTTTTCAGAAGCATTTCTTTGAATTTTAGTTTTGAAAAATAAACTTGATCTTAGTTCTTGTGAAACAGTTATGTTGCATGTGTCCTCAGCTTAAATTTAACCTTGTGCGATGGTTGTCTTGTGTGTATACTTTTCTGTAAAGGTAAATTTCTACTGCATGCTCCTATAGCTAATCTAGCAACTTTCCTGTTGCAAAGAGCAGCCTAAAGTTGGTAAAACAGTTTGCCATTTTAAACAAGAATTTGCTTTTTCTTGTAAAAGAAGGACAAATGGTCATAACAGGCTTGATCTGAAAACTGTGGTTAACTTTCCAGCTGTGTTTCTCATGCCCTTCATGATAGAATTTTTCTTTAGGATCAAATCAGTATTCTCTCTTTCTTTCCCTCTCCCATCCTTCACAGCCTACAATGGAAGATGAAAATTCCTACAGGAAGTATATTTTGTTTATGGTTTAAAAATATCACTGCAATCAATTTAGGTGGGGCTGTGTAATATACAAAGCAAAGTACATACAACTGAAAAAGACTGACCACTGGTTTGAAAATTGGGGTCAACTGGTGCCCCAAGGTGTTGGCGCAAGAGTTGTGCCAGCTTGAGTGTAACTGTGGCAATCTGCAACTAAGAATTTAAGGGAGACTTGTGCTGCAAATTGTCTGCTGCCCAAGTAAAGTGTCAAACTCTGGAATCCACACACTGTTACAGTGGCAAAGTAATCCAGCATGTTATCTTTCTATGTCAGCTTCATTGATAAAGATCCTTTTTAGAAATTCTTATATTTACAGGTACATCGTGAGAACACAGGTCATGAATAAAATAAACGCAGGAAATGATTCAGCCGCCTGATTCATTTAGAGCTTTAGTGCTTTTCTTTGTCACTTTTAACATGAACTGGTGTTATACAATGCCAAAGCCTTGCACTTTACTCCTGTTGAAACCTATCACTGCAAATTGCTGATCTTCACAATATCAAACTTTTGGAAAAAGTACCAAGCGAGTTTTGTTCTTGTCACTTTTTTAAAAAGTAATCCTTTACAGTTAACTACTTGTATTTTTTTCTGAAACAATTTGCATTTTGGAATTTTGTTTTTGATTGTTACTGCCACCTTTGGTACTTTTGTTTATCCTAAGCCTTCAGTGCTTTAGCAGATTAGAAACTTGAGTCAGCTTTGTGACCATTGGCTCTGGAAATAACACAAGCGATAACCACTAAAGGTTGACATGCCAAAGCAGTCAAAATACGTTGGAAAGTAAATTCTATTACGCTTCCCATATTGCATGCTACTTTTTATTGAAACTATGAAGCGAAGAGAGATGGACAGACCAGGATTAAACACAAAGCACAAAAATGTATAATCCCGTAAATATAGTGTACTCTCATGTTCATTGAAATAAGTGGAACAAAATGTACGCAGTGCTTAAAAAAATACGTATTTTTAAATTGGATGCTTACTGAAAGTTTTGTGCAGAAAATCTACTGGATCCATTTTTGGCCTGCTTGGAAGGTTCAGGAGTTTTCAATGGACTGAGCAGCTGCCAGTGTTGGCAGAAAGCATGAACTCTAAAAAGTGCTTTGTCCAACATGCCAAAGCCAACATGGGAATACGTGGCCACTTTTTTTTCGCTGACGCTCGACTCTTTCCTGTAGTCTGATCTGAAGCGCCATGTTTTAGGGAGCACCGAATATAACGCTGCTAGGTTTCTTTCACTAAATCAAACAGTTTTCTTCTAAAATTGAAAAGGGATGCTTTCAGTTATGATACTTGGTGTAAATAATTGAACTTCTCAACAAGTGCTCAACAGTGGTTAAATAATCTCTCTAAATCTTTTGTCTAAATAAATTTAAATAACCATTCAGCAATGCTTCAGCCTTTTTGAAAATAACACAAAGCTGCAAAAAACCAAGGCAGCTAATTACTGACAATAAGCAACAGTGTCAAGTGTGGAAATATTTTGCTCTGAATATTATTAATAGACATATTGTAGTTGTTCAAACTGAGTGGTTGTTGGAAACACACATGGCATTTCTGTATTGGGAGTATTCTTTTTTAACAAATATGTGAAACCCTGATCAATAATGCGTTTTGATTTTATTGTTTGTCCATTGACTTGCACTGTTACAATTTTTACTTCACAATTTGTTAGAATCTGAATGCAGGGCTTGTTTGTTTTTAGTCGATTTAAGTTAGGATTGTTCCAAGGATCCGTAACGTGGTAAGCACCAATGATGAATGTTGAGCCACCTGTCCTGAGTTTCTATTTGTTTAGCATGTTAGATGATTAGTTATTGACGAACAGGCCAACTTTCAAAACATTTTCTACAGAACCCCCTTTGTGGAAGAAGTGTGGAAATGAAATAATGATCACAGCACAAGAGCTAGGGAATAAACGTTTTACATTTTTTATGTAATTCAGATTATCTCAGAATTGTGGTACTTGGTAAGGTTATGAGGGGTAATAGTTGAAAATTATCAGCAATGTTAGCAATTAGTGTTTAGATAAAACAGGGCATTGTGATCATGCAGGGCCATTGATAGCTGAAAACATAACCATCAAATCCATTTTACCAAGATGAAAATAATTCTGATTTTAAAAGTTTGAAATGACAAAATGTAAGATAGTGCTCACTACGTTCTTAACATGACTGAGTAGTTTTTGAAATGCCCTTTCGGCAAAACTAGAGAATTAAAATGCATTAATGAAGTAGATTGAACAGTCCTAAATGATCCAGTTATCTTTTCATTTAGTTTGCTAGTTAATAGACAAGCTCTTTGTACCCATTGATTCGCTTTGTCAGTCCAATGCCCCACACAGCCATCAAGTGACAACCTAGAATGATACTGCATTGGAGGAAGGCAAACATTCTTTTGAAGAAGTGTGAGGCACGATCTAATTTATAGCGTGTATGATTAGCAACTGACCCAAGTCAGAATGGCATCAGTCCAGGCACGTGTAAGGGTCATGACTTAAGTTGTTTAGGTCATGACCTCAGCCACCAGGCATTTGACCTCTTAGATAAACGGTGATCTTTGCTTATTAGTGGGCACTCATGCGAACGCTGTCTTCAGCTTGTTAGTATTGTTGTGACCCACTGCCTATGCAAACAGTTTGTGGCAAGGGAAACTGGGTTGAAATAGTGTCCAAGAGTTAAGGGAATCCTTCACAGTCAAGTTTAAGTGGAATGAGAATTTAGATGCAAACATTGGCTGGTTTTCATTTAGAAATTCCTTTAGAAACTTCTTACCTCCCCACTTTTCCCCTTTTTTTTCCCCCAACAAGTGGAATAAAGTAATCCAAAAGAAAGGTGTAGTTTGAACTCCAATGCTTGTGGAACATTTTTAAAAAAGATTTGATCAATAAATGTGGACAATTACTTTTGCTATAATTCAGTTTAGTGGAGTGTTTGGTACGAATTTGACAAAATGTTGCTCTGATATAGCCCATCAAGTTCTTTCCCAAGAAGACCACTAGTAAGATCTGCAAACTGGAACAAAGATTAACAAGCTATTCTTTTAATTAAGTAACAACTTTTTTTTACTGAGTCAATTAACCATCCTGTTGCTGAACTTTTTGCAGAACGTGAATGTGTTGCTCATTGCATCAGTTATTTTTAAAAAGGACGTTAACATAGAATTTCTGATCAGTGCTGTTTTATGCATTACCACTGTGTTAAAATATGCAGATCCGAAAAGCTAGATTATAATGTTCAGACGGAAGTCTTGAAAGTATTTCTAGGTAGATCTGCCCCATCTTATCACATTTAAAGTAGCATTCTGATAGTCCATAAACATTGATTACATTGAAGGGCCTCAGGACTGAAGATACTGCTGTCTGGGCTACCAAAATAAGCTGTCTTGAGTTATTAGGGACAGTGAAAATTAAGTAGACAGAGAAACCTCTGCTCAACTATTCACACGATCCTTATGTATAAATACATATAAATCTATACTGAATATGTTAGATGTTACTACAAACTGTAAATCCAGGGGCCTTGTGATGTGCAGGCTCAGGTTTAAAAGGAGTACCAACAGTTTAGGTTTAACGTATTGACGCAGAGAATGTGGAATGGTTAAAAGTATGAGGGAGGTAGTGAGTGAGGCATAGGACAAGTTAGATATACTATCGAGTCTTTTCCAGTGCTTTTTTTTTGTGATCTCTTATGCATGATTTATAAATCATCTCACTTAAAGTGACAGTGATACCATTGTGTTATTTATAAGAAAATACTGTGCAAATTTCACATCAATTTACCTCTTTTTAGATGAGATATAATTAATATTTAAGTAATCCAGTAATTCATTTAAAAAAACTGTATATGCTGGAATAAACTTTTTAAACTTTAAAATTTCTGAACTACAGAACTTTAATATCATTATTTACAGTTAATCTCAAACTCCTGATATAATTCCAGGAAATTGCAATGAAGAAGAACATTTGATTTTAAAAAAAATCCACAAATGCAAATTGCTAGACTTGTAAAGATCCTTCGTGTGTAAGCCATCACCAGCCACAGGTTTTATCTAGTGGTAACAAAGCTTTAAATATCACAAGGGCAATTTCCACCACTTTTGTATGGCAGCAGTTTTAGATTTCCCTTTCTTCCCATGCCATGATGAATAACAATAATTTTCAGCTATTTAGGGTGAGTGTGGTAGAAACCACAATCTTTGTTGTGGTCAGTGCAGCACACAGCAGGGCTGAACATTTCACTTGGTTAGAACCTTGGCTTCACTGCTGGGAGAGCCCAGTGATTTGGATTGGTGCATATTTTGACATCGGCTGTAGTCTGCTTCTGCTGCTTGTTACAGGCCCAGCTAATGACTGGGTGTCATTGTCAGTATTTGGAAGCTATCAGTTTTAATTTTTTTAACTGAAGACCGTTCATTAACTCTTCAAACTTTAGCAGTAGTTTTTTTAAAACCAGTTGTTGCATTGCAAACTTTTTTTGTTGTATTTCAATTTCACTTTATATACAATGTTTTACAAAATGGTCTTTAAGTGAATGCAGTTTTGTAATATAATGTGTCAACCTGTATGACTAAATCTACCATGGAAGTATTGGTCCTTTGGGAGTGGATGATATACATGAAATGGAACATGTTTAATTAATTTGTTTATAAAGTTCCACCAGTTTAGTCCAACAATATAAGATACAATTTGTCTTGCTTAATGGACCAGTTTAATTTATTTTTGTTTCCTCTTTTATTGTCAGAGTTTGCATGCATGGATTTGTGTCAGCGTTGTGTGTGTTTGGGGGTGGGGGGGGGTTGCGGGCGGCAGTGTGATGGTTGTGGGCGCATAGGTGTTAATTGAACAAATGGTGCAGATGCTTCTTTCAGTATAACTAAATTCCTTGGCTTTGAACTCTGTCCTGAAAGGTAGCCTGTGCCAAACTGTCCTATGTCCAACATGTTGAAACTTTATTCACCTGACACGCCTTCTGCTGCTTCAGGCTGACCCACTTTCTGAAGATTATGTCTGGTTAGCCTGTACACCCACGCATGGCAGCTAATTTGGAAATCCTCTTGCTGGATTAAAAAAAACTACTGGAATGAACAAAAGAGTGAAATAAGGAGAACAAAGTGAGAAATTGCTTTGTAGACTTTCTTTTCGACCGTATCTCTTTTGCTTTGCTGTTGGCAATTGTTATTCAAAACTAATAAAGATCAAACTAAACAAGCTCTTTCAAAAAAAACTAAACAACAATTCCTTAACAAAATCATCTTTTAATGTTTTTTCAAGTATATTGTTATGGGGCAGTAAAATACAGTTTTGCCATTATCTGCTTTGATTGACTTTTATTAGAAGTCTCGAGAACTCTAAAGTGCGTCTACATGATGGCTGACTGGTATTAAATGTATTCCTTGTAAGACTGCAAAATGGATACTGTTTCTTTTTATGGAGTTAAAATCTCCGCTCTTTGGTCTCTCATGGACCTTGAGCACCTTTTAAAAGAAAGCTTTGATTTTCTTAATTTAAAAAAGATCAAAATCTTACAGTGTAGAGTTCCCTTGGAGATGGGATATTTTAAAAGAATTGTTTCCCCCTTACCGCCCTTCTGAAAGGTTGTAGTGTTGAAAATAATTAAATGTCTAACACCCTTTTTTGATTATTTATTTTCTTTTACATAGTTCTGTTATTTTAGGTAAGCAGTAGTTGCTTGATGAGCTTCTCAAGTAAGTGGTTGCAATGTGAGAAGGTTGGAATTGTATTAATCTACACAACTAAGCTGAAACAATGAGTGCAGTACACTGAGTGAATGGCTGTAGGATTAGATAACGTCAATTTTCTCAATCAGTAACTCCTCGTTACCAGTTCTCTTAATGATCTCTCCAGGAATCATAGTTTTACTTGTTTTAAAGAAAGGTACAGCAATAATAAATAGGGAAAAAATTATGATTACAAATGTTCTTGTAATTTCTTTCCATTGACGTCAGCTTATTAAATATCTCATTTTGTGCTGTGAAGAAATGAGGATTTTTTATCAAATTTTGCACAGCTACATGTTGGTACAAATGGATATTAATAAATTTCAATACTATTAACGGGCCTACTATTAACATCTGACAATCTTCATGACGCCCATTCAAATAGTTTAACAAAAAAAGTAGGCAACCCTTTGCTGGTTAAAGGTCATAAATATAATGCTAAATGCTGAAAGGTTACTTTTTTTTGTTATGAAGGCAGTATTTGAAACAAAGATTTTTGTAATGGGAACGCATTTTTGTTCTCTTTAAATGAGTTGGTTGCAGTGACGTGTTCTTGCATTGGCAATCCTGACTTTATGCTTTTGTGTGACCAAATGCACTGCCATCTTTTTTAAAACTCTCTCGATCCTTTCCTGACAAACAGAAGTTCTAGGTAGTCATGCTGTAAATGCTGGTGAGAACAATATGGCTTGAAGCTTTTGGATTTGCTAAATGTTGACACTCCAGAGGAGGAAAAAAATACAGCAATAATTGGCATTCAGAATCAGTCAGTGTAACGTGTACCCTGCAATTAAATAGCAGGTAGCATGGAAGGTCAGGATATTTTCTGCATCAGCTGTCCAAATGGACCTCATTTTTACTAACTCACTTTGTCAAAGTAGATCAAGGATTGATATATCAACTTTTGAGTTTCCTTATATCATTCGCTTTCTTACATGCACCAAATTGAGTATTTATTAAACTGGGACATATTATCACTGCTCCAATTACCATTCTCTTTCGTGCTCTCTTCACTTGTCTTTTGATTTTTCCATCATTCCTGATTGCTATAATCCTCTTCTGTCATGCTTTCTCCAGCATATAGGGGACTGGAATCCCCTATGGTTGTTGAAAAGGAAAATGTACAATCAGCTGATGAGAAATGACTACTGCTTTTCCCCACCCGACATCACCAGCTCCCCACACCCCATCCACCCTTTATTACATGGGGGAGCCATATCTGTTAGTTGCTCCATCTTGTGGTCTAACCAAGAATTAGCAATTAATATACTCCCAACGAGGATTACAGAAAGTTTAATATGTTTTTCTTCTCTTAATATCATAATCATGTCCTTGGTCCATCATTCACCATTTGCTTAAGATCAGTAATTGCACTATTTTCCAAGGTTGTGACAAATGCAGAAATTGTGGCATTTTCATTAATGCTTTCAAATATTGAGGCCATATCAGATGTTGTTAAAATAACTTAATTAACGATTCACTCCATTAGTTCACGAAAACAAGCCACACTGAGTGCTTTGAAACCACTGGATTACTCCTGGTAAAGATTAAGCAATAGGAAAACTTTACGTTTAAAAAAAAAAGCAAGTTTTCAGACTAGGCCAGTGGGAAAAGGAGGTAGGGTAGCTGTTGGTTATGGGTGGGAGGTGGGACTGTGGCGAAATATACAATTAAACTTGGCAATGTCCATTGAATCTGTAGTGCTGTTCCAGGAGTATGTTGGTGTACTAAGGCCAAGCTGTTGGCTTGGACAGTGGTGTTTGAATCCCACCCCCCAGCGATTGGGAATGGAAATCACTCCTTTGCTGATGTCTGACAAGGGTCATCGCTTCAAAATAATTCAACCCGGTCCCAGGGGGAATGCTGTAGAAAAGTATCCTTCTTGCATTGTGGAACAGAAAAATCACAAGCATTACTCTTGCTTGTGTCCTTGGGCTACTCGTACGGACGACATCAAGGGAATTAAAACTCAATAGTTGTGGATTAAACAATGGGCACTACTTTTTAAATTCATCATTTAACTTTCTCTTCCAAAATAAAAACACAAAACTATTGTGTCGGAGTAAAATTTTTCACGAGCAAGAATAGTTCTGAACCACAGACAGCATTCTTCAGCAAAAAAATGAAGTTTGAAGGTTTCGACTTAGCAGAGCACCAGCTCTCCTGAACATGCTCAATTCTCAACATGAGGAACACAGATTTATGACCAACTTTATGCAAATGATAAAAAGAATTAGTCCAGTGAAACCGCAAGAGCTTTATTGAACAGCTGCGTGATTGTGCCTGTTTTTTTTCTATGTCCCTCAACACCAGGAGTGCTTCCAGTGTTCAGCTGCTAAATGTTACTGTAGCTGATTATTCCTGCATAGCAAAAGCCAATAGAGTATAGTCATTGGGAGTGCTCTTTGTAGTCAGAACGATGTGGGTAGGATGAAAGTAATACTTTTTGTTAGCCATTGTCTTCTGTGGTTAAATCTAGGCTTTTGAAGTATGCAGGCCTGCTCCCGTGGCTTTTGGTGTTTCATAGTGGTTAGCTTTAGAGTTATCCATTAAAATAACTTTGACATTTTCACAAATGGCAGTAAAGATCTGAAGTATTTTTTTAATATATTTTTTGGTTCCAAATACAGTGTTGAATTAAAACCGCGTGCGTTTGATCTCAGAGCTAACACTTGATTGTCTGCCACACGGAATAGAAAATATTTTAAATTCCTTCCTTTGACTAAAGATGCAGATGTAAATCAGACAGGTGAAGTACGTATATTGTAAATATCATTGCTGTCCTTGCTGATGTTCATCATATTCACCTGATACATTTCCAATAGAGACCGATAGAGCAATACAGGAACTTACTATAGAAAAAAATCAGTTCTGTACTCAAGCAGATTGCAAACTCCAATGGAGCAATAACTGGAAGATAAAATGGACAAAAACATTAAGTTGTAGAATATTTGTCAGGACGCTGCATCCAGACCATGCTAGAATTTGGCATTGGTTTGTTAATTTAACATTTTTGCCAAATATGTTAATGACCAAGCCAAATAGCAGCAGTGCTTTCTACACAAAGAACTGAAAAGAAAAACTTTGAACTGTGGCAGTCACTCAGTGTTATTAGAGAAGAGTTATTAACATCTTAAACAGCCTTCAAGCAGGGTGTTTTAACGAGAAAAAAAAGACCCCGATTTGTGAAACTGGTTTTAATTTCACTTCTGTATCCAGATTAGCTCTTTACCCCAACATCTTTTTGAATCTTAGTACTTTCTCATAAGCTCTGTTGTAAAGGATGTAAGTTTCAACGAGCTGTAATTAGTGCCACAAAATGCATCCTTGGAAACGGATGTCTCTGAACTTTCTGGTTAATGTGTAAACAGATTGGCATTGCTGATGACAGTACTGACAATTTAATATTGGTTCTTTTAATTCAGAAAACTAGTGCTTTGATTTTACAGTTAATGTAACAAAGTTTTACTTTGTCGATATTTTGCATATTCTTCCTAAATACTTCATTGTGCTATCACAAGTTGGGCCATGGAGTGATTGTTTTTGATGATTTAGGGTAATTGTAACTTAGTACTATTAAATGGATGAACAGATTGTTCCAGGCTGCGTCCAATATGGCTGCTGTCACAGTTCACAACAGCGATAGTTCTTGTATTTTGAATGATTACTTCAAAAAATTAAATTTAGATAACATAACTTCAAAAGATTTCTCAGAAGGGAGACAAAGGCTTTGATTTTACCGGCATTGCTGCCCAGGGCTCATAAGATGGTGCTCAAGGCCAACGAGGAATGCCAATCTGTGAGCCTCGCCCGTCCTGATTTCAGGGCAGCCTGTGTCGGTAAAATCGGGGCCAAAGTCTTGAACAATTAGTCTTGATTCCAATGAAAATTATTGCTATTTGATGTCTATAGAAAAACAAATGAAGATTTATGTGTTTACTAAGAGACTTATTTATTTTAATACCTCTAACTTATTGGTGTTTAGTCTGGATTGGATCCTCACCTTCAACTTTTTCAACTGGGCCACTTTTTCAGCCATCTAGGACTTCATCAAATTTAGCAGTTAGCTCTTTTACAGAAGACGATGAGAAGTTTTGGATGTTTAATAAGTTCTTTTCTCCCTCAATCCAAATCAATTGAACCTTTTATTCAATTATTAACTGGGCAGTGGTATTTTTGCATGTAATAAACATAATGCCCCTTTCATTAGGAAACAATTCCCTTTCATACTTTCTCAAATAATGCAAGGATATAATATCTTCTTCTGGTGGGCCACGTAGTGTAATCTTGTCCAAAAACCAGGGTTAGACTAAACTTAATTTTTTCAAAACATGAATTGAGTGGTGCAACTTGGGAAATATTGTCAATTTGGTAATACTCGAGCTAAATTCTTCTTGTCCAATTAAATAAATCCATTGTAGCAACTGGTTTAGTAATTCAATAATAATGTTAATATTACTGAGTGTATATTTTATGAATAATATGGCCAAGGAAAAAAATATACTTAACTAGCAGTTCTATTTATATATAAAAATATTTCTAAATAAAGAAACAAATATTTGTTATGTCAACAACTATGTATTCTGAATTCAAATATAAAAATACTGCTGATCTTAAAATTGATGTGTTGTACAAAATAGGTGAGGTAGATATGTAAAGCTGTGATTAATTTGCCCCTTTCCATTTATAACTGAAGGAGCTATTACGCAAGAGCTTGCGTCAAAATTTGACATGCACCTCCAACAGGCATTGGGATTTAAGTGGGAGCACATACAGATAGGACAGACCACTTTTAACATGTCTGTTAGTTTTAGTAATTTAAGTTCAACAGTTCCTTGAACTAATCATTTTAACAACTGGGTTGTTTGCTGCTATTCTCTCCATTTTATTTCTCAATAAAATTGATTTTTTTTCCAGAATCTGCCTTTTTAATAGTAACATTTCCTGGGGATTAAATGTTGCAAAGTGAATTTTTAATGATTGTAAAGACTTTGCCTTCTATTCTCATCACCTGTGGTACATGAAAGTTATTTCATGATGCTCAGCTCTGTATTATGATTTAAAATATAGAAAATTTAAGAAAATAATTGAAGTTTGGAGTGCAGGTCACAGAGCTACATGTGTCGAGGATTTCCACGCAGGAGATTGACAAATGGTTGAAAATTGAGTCATTGGTACCTATTAAGATAAAATGCTGGAAACTTCTATGAGAAGTAAAATATTTGCTTTTAAAATAAATCTATCATAATGTTAAAGTATAAATCAAATGTATCTTTGCCCTCGAAAATGCAACTGCTCACGAGCAACACTGGCTTCAGAAGAAAATTGAGTCGGGAGTTGTGGAATGTATAACTGTACACAACAGATTAGCTGGTTACTTGAGAAAAGGCCCGAGTGGGTATGAGTCAACATTATAAACACAGCAATGTGGTTTGACCACCTAGCGATTGCTAAGAATACATTTTGCCAGGGTGACCGCTTGGATTTCTCTGACCAACTAACTTTAATTTTTGTTACTGCCTCAGTAAATTTAAGTGTTGCTTGTGGTAATTTGAAACAAATGCTTTGAGCCTACGTTTTACAATCACTGAACCACATGTATCGCATTAATCTACATCTGAAATTAAATTGTTATTTTCTCACTTGTTATTACTTGTTTTATTCTGGCACAGTACTTTCAGCCTTAAATATACAGAGAGCAATATTCCCAAGAACAGCTAAGTAGCCCTGCTCTCCCAAAGCATTGAAAAGAAAAATGAGAAACCATTGATTAAAATCTTGAATGCTGATTTAAAAAATATCAGATTGATTTCACAGCAGACACAAAGGGTCTATAATATCTGCTATATCTGGCTGCTATAATAATTTACCAAACGCTCTTTAATGTCAGTAGAAAAATGTGATTGTGTTTTGCAAAACTGCGATCAAACCAATGCTTTGGGAGTTGTTGTAGTTTTGGAGAAAGGAGGAAGTAACTGTGAAGAGACGTGGTCTGTGAATTTGGACACACAGTTGTGAGCATTAACTGCTTAAGTACTGTCTTTTTCATTTGTGTATGTCATCATGGCTGCTAAAAATTTGTCAAATAGTATTTGTAAGTTAGTTAACATGTGATGCAATTAACTGGCACTTTGCCTTCATAATGTTGACTAAAGAAATATCTTCCAATGAAGTAAATTGTCAAGTACAATAACTGGAGGAATAGATAAATTAATTGAAAGAAACTTATACTCAGAAAATTTAGTTGAACTGAAATAGCACTTTACCATTATTTAGATCAAAAAATGTCACTCAACCACTGTTTAGCATCAGACCATAATTGTTACCCGGTAAAATTACAACCTTGAAGCCTCTGCGTACCGTACCACTGTTAACCTTCAGCACACAGTAGGTTTTGTCCTGTGTCTTTGGTGAATTCCTATTGACTCCTCACCTGGCAATCAGGTGAAAGCTTGTGTTTGATCAGATTTGTGGAACCAGTTGTAAAGGTAGCCAACAGACAAGCTATTATTTAGCATTGGAATGACTCAGTTCGTATTGAAATATGAATAAATGTTTCGGAACTTCAGTCTGTTGGAGAAATCACAATTGCTTGGATCCAAAAAAGAAAAGTGTGTTGGCAGTCTACTCAAGTCTACTTTTTGTGATTTACTAGTTGTCTTCATTAACCCTAAAAATGCTGCATGGAGATTTGGACTGTATATTAAAATAAATCGTTGGCCAGTTAAAGGTTAAGAAAACTCGTGTACAGTACTGATTTAAATACAGTTGGAATTACTTGGCACGGGAAAGAATGTTCTCATTGATTGGCATCGATTGAATGACTTCAAATCTACCCACAAGACGACCCTCTGGAACAGCTTTGGATTGTTTCTATGGTAACTGCTCTTCTCCAAGCATTAACATTATGTTTGGGTCAGGAAGGGTATACAAAAAATAGAGAACAGTTGGGGTGGGGGGTGTTTTTTTTTGATTATTCCATCATGCAGAAACTAATCCTTTTTCCCACATATATTCTAAGTGAAAAGTGATTGGAGAGGAAAAGATGCAAAAGTTGAAGCTTACACTCAGAACATTTAATGAGCTGACTCATTGCTACAGGTAGTTCATGAAATTAACTTCATTCTCCTTGTAATAATTAAGAATTTGAATAAAACAGTTATAGTTTGTCATTATAGCAAATTATATAAATGTGTTTGGCAAGACCCTGAAAGCCACAAATGAGGAGCAGAAGACAACACAATGAGGTTACAGATCCAGGCGCTATGAAATAGATATTTTTCCCCTTGGTGAATTATTGTAAATATACAAAGTTAAAAGTGATTTGTTCAGAAGCATCCCAGTCCTTGCTAATTATGTACACATATTATGTATTTGAGGTATAAATGCCGATGTCATTTATAACCCCAACAGTTACATTGCATCATAATTAAATTTTGTACGTGAAATATTCTACAAATTGTATAACAATTGCCAGAATTAGGTGAAAGCACAAACACCCAAGTAACCCCTCCACAATTAGTATAAAAGCAAAATATTGCAGATGAAACAATCTGAAACAAAAACAGAAAATGCTGGAAAATCTCAGCAGGCCTGACAGCACCTGTGGGGAGAGACCAAATCCAACGTTTTGAGTCTAGATGACCCTTCATTGGAGCTTTGTCAACTCTGACGAAGAGTAATTTAGACTTGAAGTGTTGGGTCTATTCTCTCCCCACAGATGCTGTCAGACCTACTAGGATTTTCCAGCATTTTCTGTTTTTCCTCCACTATTAGTTCCAGGTTCAGCTCAGCAGTTCTGCGGTAGGGGTGAGTTGGCTATGTTGCCACATTCAGATGGATTTTTTTAGTCAGATGAGACTTAGTGACCAATTCCTTAAGCTGCACTAACTAATTGCTTCAAACAATGACAACAACAACTTGTATTTGGATAACACTCTTAATGTGGCAAAACATCCCAACCACTTCACAGCAGCACGATCAAACAAAATTCAAACTCAGCCACATAAGGAGATATTGGGGCAAGCGATCAAAACAAAGGTCAGTTTTAAATAGTGTCTTAAAAGAGAAGTAGAGTTATAGGGAGGGAATTCTAGAGTTTACTGCCAAGCAATTGAAGAGACAGCAGCTAGTGGTGAAGTGATTGAAATCGGGGATGTTGGAGACCAGAATTGCAGGAGTGCAGAAAACTCTTGAGGGTTGTAGGGCTGGAAGAGAATACAGGAGTAAGGAGGGGTGAGGCTTTGGAGGGCTTTGAAAATAAGAAAGAGAACTTTGAAATTGAGGTGTTGCTTACCCAGGAGTCAATGCAGATCCGTGAGCACAGGAGTGAACAGGACATGTTGTAGTTTAGGACCAATGTTTCTTGTAAGCTGCAGGGCTGCATTAGTTGGACAGAAGTTGACCCCTTTGAATTAACTTGCATAGACAGACATGCAAAGAAATTTAAAGGGTCCTTGCAATTGGATAAATCACTTGAGTGCTGTATTAAAGAATGAGAAGCTAAGTTGATTAGGAATGAGGCAGCAGGGCATTAGGTGACCTCCAGTATATATGTGGAGTAGAATGTGGGAGGCTTGCTGGGAAAGTGTTAGAATAGTCAAGTTTAGAATTAACAAAGGCATAGATGGGTGTTTCCGCAGCAAATGAGCTGGGGCAGGCCAGAGATTAGAAAAGTGGAAGCAGGCAGCCTTGATGATGGTACAGATATGCAGCCTGAAGTTCAACTTGAGTCAAATATGACGCAAGCAATAGAATTATAGAATCCCTACCGTGCAGAAGAAGGCCATTTGGCCCTTTGAGCCTGCACTGACGACAATCCCACCAAGGTTTTATCCCCGTAACCTCATGTATTACCTCACTAATCCCCCTTACACTAAAGGGCCAATCCACTTAACCTGCACATCTTTGGGTTGTGAGAATAAACTAGAGCACCTGGACAAGATGCACATAGACGTGGGGAGAACATGCAAACTGGAATTGGACCGACATTCCTGGCACTGAGAGGCAGCAGTGCTAACCACTCTGCCATTTGACACTTTTGAGACAACAGAGTGTCAAGAGAATGTACATTGGAATAGTTAAGAATGTTAGAGGTAGAGCTGGGTGCCATCAGCTTACATGTGGAAACTGCTGCTTTTTTTTAGATGATGTTGTTGAGGGACGGCATGTAGATGAGAAATAAGAGAAGGCCAAGGATAGAGCACCAGTGTCGACTCCAAAAGCATAAAATTGCCCTTCAAGTACCACAATAAAAAGGTACATGAATCTCATAAGTATCTTTGAATATCTAAAAAAAATTCAAAATTTGTGTTTGTGTGCTTCAGATTTGAGATGTGCTAACTGCATCTCTCTGACTTCATGATATATTTAAATTAATTCCATCCTAACCTCAGGTTATCGAGTACTGGAATGTTTTTTGGTGATAATTTGGGCATAGAAATTTAATCATTTGCACAGTCATCATCTCCTGCCAGAACTTTATTTATATGGTTCTGCTTTCAGACAAAATAGAAAATTGGATGCTTAATTTTACTCAATTGGCACGTTTATTTGTAGTTTATATTATATTGATGCCGATATTTTTATTCTTTAAGCAAGCTCATTTGGTAGTTAGTAAGTGTATATATGTGTGTGTGTATATGTCTATATTCCTGGCCATATTTATCAGGTATTGAAGCAGCGATATTATCTTATGGATATTCCTTCATGGAACCTCAATGCTGCAAATTTTCTTTACCAATGACTGATATATTTTCCCATGAATCTAGTGTTTTCCTGTCAGGATGTACTTTGGAATTTGTATCATGATGCAGGTGGTTAAAGGATAACTAATTAATTGCTGTCATTTTGCATTCACATCTTTGTCTGTGAATGTATGACTGGTGCCTATAAAGTAAACTTTTTAATATTTTGTATTGGTGTCTAGTAAATTTAATTCTCTAAACTCGCTGACCACTTCAGTTTACTAAATTCTAAAAGCAGATCCAAAGCCAAACTCAGTTAAAAGTTAAATTAGATTGAGTTACCTTTTCTGATTTTAATTTGCAATTTTCTGTTTTTTTTCAAATGGGATGTGGAATTTCGATTCAGTAGGGAGAGACATTATATTTTCTGGATTAATTTCACATTACTTCTTCTGGTGTAGCAAGGGTTATATTTCTATTAAAGTTTTTCAGGGAGGCATGCATAAAGGCTGAAGCTAGTCAGACCTTAATAGGTTGAGATTTTTTTTCCTCATTCCTTAATAGCAGCTTCAGCTAACAGCTGAGAATAGACTCTTTGTATTCAGATGCCTTCTAACAAGACGTTCATTGTCTTAAGCCCCTGCCAGGAGAACGCGAGCCACTGCACTGCCTTTATTGTGCAGACTTTGATTGTACTTGAACTTGATGAGGACTGCATTTGAATTGTAGTCAGACAGTTCATCTGTAGTTTTGCAAGGGCTGAGAACTAGCCAGAAACTGCCGTGTTCATCTAATTACCTCTTTGGATAAGATGGGGTGGGGGGAGGGAGAATTAATTGAAGTTTACTGTATGGTGTGTCAAACAATGTGAATGTTTGTATTGCCATGGGAACTTCTTGACTTGTAGCAGTTCTGATCAGAATCATGCATTCTAGGATGGTGATATGTTTTATGTTTATGGAATGTATGTTAATTGACCTATCATTATTTTACCATCATAACAAAACCACTAATGACAGAATTATATTATTTTACTGACTTTAAGTCTGTTTTGCTTTCTTAAAATCTGAACATTTTTGATATCTTTTGCTGAATTGATAAACTTCCTGAACCGCGCATTCAAAAACAAATAGGCCACTTTTATATAAGATTTTTAAAACATTTGTTCTTTCCACCTTCTCAACCACTCTACATTATGTTTTAAGTATCAACCATAGTATGCAACACCGAGTCATGTCACAAGAGCATCAGTTGCAATGGAAGTGCCATTCATTGTCCTGCATTCTTCTATGATACTCGGGGACACTGCTCCTTGTGTGAGGGATGGGGTGTGCAGGTGAGGAAAGGCAACAACTGGAGGCTATGTTTTATGTGTGAGAAGCCCTGTTAATTCACTCATGCCTCTGATGTTCATGAATTAGGATCTTTTGTACTTGTTAAGTAAACTACTGCTGCCAATCCCTTAAATCTTTTGAAGTGCAACTATAATACTTCCAGTTTTAAATAAGAAAGCTTTACCTTAATTTGGCGACTGTACTTTCAAATGAAAGTACAGTTTCAGTCGTCATTGGGTGCAGGTTTCCTGCGGTAGTCACAGTGCATTTTCTATTAACATTGTTTTGAATTTGAGCATAAATTGTCCAATTGCTTGATATCATCCTGGTTATTGAGAATGTCTCCATTTTAGTGAGTATTCTGTTCCAAAATAGAATAAAATAGCATTTTACCTGTCAGTCTTCTGAAGTAGTTCAAGGCTTCGTTGTAAGGACAATCATGCTGAACATTTAACAGATGAAGTAAGAATTAAAGATTGCGTTATATATATGCAAAATGTGTGTTTATAAACACTCTACATAGTAAAATGACTTGAAAATATTTTAAAAGCGTGTATAGAAAATTATTTTATCAATTAAATTGTTGGTGTAAGAGCACATGTCCTGGAAGCATTTTTAAGTAATGTACTTTTCCCCAAGTTATCTGATTTATATCCAAATAGTTCCTTTGTGCTCAAATTAAAGGGATTTATCTAGAACTGTCAGCATCATGATACTATTAAATGCCCTACCTAACTTTAAATCAAAGCATGAAACAGTAAAGCATTTAGTCACTCCATCTGTTTAGTCAGTAGCAACAGTGACTGCAAGCTGCTTTTTAACTTCTACCAGCAAACTAAAACAGGTTCATGATGAAGCCCCAGTCCTGATTTATTCAGTATTGTACATGTTTAAAAAGAAGCACTCTGGCAGATGGAGCTGCTAAATGCCTTGTCCTTTCATTTAGAGCTGGGCAGATACTGCTGCATATACAACTTGATGGTTGCAGTCAGAACAATCAATACACTGTAAAACTCAATCAACAGAAGAAATAGAGCCTCTACTTGGTCTGTAATGCACAGCACTCTGAGACTTGGGCTTGAAAAACTGCCTTGGCATCCCATAATGCAACGGAGTGCCCGCAGCTGCTGGCAGTTGGGAAGAGAGCATTGGTACATTGTGTTTCATGCACTCCAAAAGACTTCAGAATTAAGGATCGCTTTACAGATTTGCAGTGGACTGCATGCTTGAGACTTGGGTCCATTATTAGCATTAACTCTTTCTACGCTATACTGTATACTGATTTGGGCTTTTTCGGAAGAGTTTGGAGTGCTTTCAGTAGTGCAGCACATTGATTTTCTCATATTCTGCATAATATCTAATGGCAACTTCCTGACCTTAGTTAGAAGTATCGGGGGCAGGGGGCACAGATACGTTTGCTGATGATACCTTACTTTTTTGCCTAATTTTGTGAAAGGAGGATGCAAAAGGGCTGCAAAAGAATTTAGGCTGGTAGAGAGTGGACTGCAGATTGGAAGATGAAATATAATGTAGGCAAGTATGAAGTTCCCCACTTTGTTTGAGAAAATAAAAATGCAGAATATTTTTAAAATGGGGTGAGAACTGGGAAATGTTGGTATTCAGAGGGACCTTGGAGCCGTTGTACAAAAATCGCAAAAGTTATCATGTAGACATAGCAAGCATTTAGGAAGGCGAATGGGTATATTAACTTTTATTTCAAAAGGATTGGAATTTAAGTGTAAAGATGTAATTTTACAATTATAGAGGGGTCTTGATGAGGCTTTACATATGGTACTATGTATGGTTTTGGTCTCCTTTTTCTCCTTGGCTTAGAGTGTGGAATATACTTTCCTTGGAGTGATTACAACAAAAGTTCACCAGAATAATTCCCGGAATGAAAATAAGAACATAAGAAATAGGAGCAGGAGTAGGCCATCTAGCCCCTCGAGCCTGCCCCGCCATTCAATAAGATCATGGCTGATCTGTCGTGGCTCAGTTCCACATTCCCGCCCTCTCCCCATAACCCTTAATCCCCTTGCCTATCAAAAACCTATCAACCCGCATCTTAAAAATATTGAGCGAGGCAGCCTCCACCACTTCAATGGGCAGAGAATTCCAGAGATTCACCACCCTTTGAGTGAAGAAGTTCCTCCTCAACTCCGTTCTAAACCGCACCCCCCCCCCCGTAAAGAGATGGTGTAGACTAAACCTGTAATTCGTCAAATTTAGAAGAATGGTAGGTTATCTCATTGAAACATAAAATTTTTAAAGGACTAGATAGGATGGGGGCTGAGAGGCTGTTTCCCTGATGAGATGTCTAGAACATGGAGTCACAATCTCAGAATAAGGCATTGATCATTTAGGACTGAGATGAAGAGAAACTTACTTAGTGTTGTGAATCTTTGGAATTCTTTAGCACACAGAATTGCCAATGCTCAGTCTTTGAGTATATTCAAGACCGAATTTGATACGTTTTTAGGTACCAAGGCAGTTACTGGATATGAGAATAATGCAGGAAGATGGAGTTGTAGTAGAAATGTAATCATGCTTTTATTGAATGGCAGAGCAGGCTCAAATAGATGACTCGCTTACTCCTGCTTTGGTTTGTTATTCTCTTCCCTCTGTGCTCAGTTCTGTCTAGCATGCTGGATGTCTAGAGATGGGATATTTGACTTAGTTGGTGAAAGCAAAGAGACAGGCAGCTTTGCCAGGAGAACAGGATTAAGCTAATGAAAAACTGGCCAACTACAGTATATCATGCAACTCTTCAGTGCTGAATTAATTTAGTTATGAGCAACAGTATATATAGCTTCTTTCCTGAGCTAATGACATGTTCCTCCTTATTCTTCCCCTCTCTTTGGATATCAGATTGTATAACAACAAGGGACAACTCAAAGAAAATGTAACAGGACCATGCATTTCATGAATTTTATCCAGGAAACCTTGTATAGGAGCGTCAATGGACAATTTGCCTCAGGGTTGTTGTAATGAGTGTTGAGACACAATAGAGAGTAATGGAGCAGTAAGTACCCTATTTTATGGGGCGAATTAAAGCAGACAATCAGACTCAATGAGCAAAAAGTGAAGAACAGCGGAGTTTTTCCTGGTACAAAAGCAAAATATCACAGATGTAGGAATTCTGAACAAATAGAAAATATAGAAAGTACTCAGTAGGTCAGGCAGCATCTGTGAAGAAAGAAATAAAGTTAACGTTTCAGGTCAATTACATCTGTGAAAGATATTTCCAGCATTTTTTCTTTTCAGCCACGATTTTTCTGATGTCGTGGCCAACATAAATCCTTCAATTAATGTCACTGGAAATACATTATCTGCTCGATACCTCATTGTATTTTGTAGGAACTTGCTGTGTGGAAATTGGCTGTTGCATTTCCTAAATTACAACAATTCTCAAAACATTTTGTTGACCGACATACTTCGGGACGTTCTGAGGATGTGAAGGGCATTGCACAAGTTCAAATTATTTCTTTTATGTTTGCTGATATATTCTTATGAGTGTCATGTAGAGCATGCTGGTGATAATAAATGATGTAAGAATGATATTTCATTTTGAAAAGAAAGGTTGGATACCACAGAATTTATTAAAATTGAGCAACGACATCAAATGTCTGCCAAAGGAGGAGAAAGTAGAATAGATTGTGCAAAGTACCTATTTAATCTAAGAACTTGATCACGAAGCAATTCCATCTACTGTACCAGGCAGTATGCACTTTCCCAGAGGCTCAGAAGTCTGGTATGTATGAAATATATATTCTTACAGCAGTTTCATCCATATAGCTTGGTGTTTTGGAAATGCTTTGTAGTGGTCCTGATTTTCCGGTCAACAGGTGGTAATTGCTTCTTGCCCTTAAAAATCTTGTGGTGATCTCTTTGATTAGGATTTCACCTTTGCAGTGTTAATTTTCATTGGATACTAAGCCAAGGGGATTTCCAGACATCTATCAAAAAGTATGTCACCAGGCAGGGTAAGTAGTTAGTTCTTCCACAGAAAGCAAACCAGCAAGTAAAGCGTACTGATGATCCTTCACTTTTTAATACCATTTTATGGACAGCAAAATTTAAAGATTGGGGTATGCGCATGATATATGATAAACAAACACGAATTTTAAAAATATGTGGAAATGTAATCATAATGAATAAATTTGACATTCCACAAATAAAAAAAAAATTCCGGGCTGAAGAGGTCATTCTTTTATGAACATGATACACTGTTAAAGACTTAGTTGTATTTTGATCAAAAGATATAACTGTAACCACGTTTTTTTTTACAGTGAATGTAATGGCATAAAAGTGTAAGGCCTCAGTAGTTCATTGATTTCTACTTGACTGCAGTCTGTAGGGGTTAAACAGCACACCCTATGGTGAAACATAGACAGCCATTTCTGATTTCCCTGTTTAACTGTGCATGTGCAGATTCCAGGACTGGATTTTCCCTGCAGTCTTTTGAACCCTACCATCACACTTTGTGGAAAATGGTCACTCATTGGCTACCACAGGAAAAAAAAACATAGTTAATGGTTGAATATGGGTTTTCAGTCCAATTAAGGATGGCAGATGGGCTGTTAAAGCTGAATGACCAATCAGAAACCTCCCATTTTGAAAGGCAAATAAGGGAGAGGTGCTTTGAAATGGAGGCATCGTCTCTCCAATGCTTTTGAAGTTTAAATTAAAAATTGGCTTTTGCAGGCAGGCAAACATTATAATGGGTTGGGGATAGCCCCTCCACAGGGCAGCCTGTGGCTGCTGCGGCACCCAGGTAGGCAGGCATAGGCCTCCTAAGCTTTCTGAAAATGCTAGTTCACCAGTCTGCCTCTGGGAGGCCAGCTCCAGGCAATTAAAATGGTCCCAGCTGTAGTAAACCATCCCTGCTTTTCTATTCCACTCCCCTTGCAATGAATGCCAACATTCCATTTGCCTTCTAATTATTTGTTCTACTTGCATATTAAGTTTTCATGATTTATGTACCAGGATCCCACTACACTGGGTTTTGCAATCTCTCAATTTAAATAGAATCCTACTTTTCTATTGCTGTCAGAGTGGACAAATTCACATTTTCCCACTTTGTATTCCATCTGCCAAATGTTTGCCCATTCACTTAACCTATCTAAATTCCTTTGTAGACTCTTTCCCTCCTCTTGACAGCAAAGTAGGTAGGAAAATAATCTGCCATCAGCAAATTTAACTATTATGAGGTTAGTTCCTTCATCCAATTCATTGACATAGATTGTCAATAGTTCAGGCCCTAGCACTCCACTAGTTACAGGTGCCAACCTGAAAAATAGGGAAGAAGCATTTAATTGTTCATGCAAGAGTGGAAATTTGTCTCTGGTTCACCTCTAGTAAAACATAAAATCATATGGTCATTAGTTTAAAAATAGTAATTATTTCATGTGCACCCACAAAACTTACATTTTGTGCATTTATAACATACTATATAAATACTATGCAAACATAACACATCGCACTCTGCCATTAAAGCATTTTCTGCAATTGAATAAACAAAATTAAAACAGCATATTGAGTTTACATTATTTTATTTAATAAGCTAATAGCACTTCAACAATACTTTCTTCCCTATTTAACCTAGTTTCCCATTTCACTTGCCAACTCTGTCTACACATCGTTATTCATTTTATTTAGATTTAAAACATTGTCTTAGACCTACATTTCTCACCTCACCCTCAAATTGAATGTGAATTTCTATCATGTTGTGATTGCTGATACCTACAGGCTCCATTGTGATTAATATATTGATTAATTCTGTCTCATTGAGCATTCGATTAGCCTGTTACAGAAATGGAAAATGCTGAAAAATCTCAGCAGTCTAAAAGCATCTATGGAGAGAGAACAAAGCTGATGTTTCGAGCCAGGTCACCCGCCCTCCCATTCACTCCCAGGTTCCCCAGCTCCTTCACTCCCAGGTTTTCTCCCCCCACTTCCCCCCCGCCACCTCACAGCCAGGTTACCCCTCCTCCTGGCAGTGAAGGAAGGGGAAGGGGCTTGGCAGCTTACCAGTTTTCTTCTCCTTCCCTCACTGCTGTCATGCCAAGTCCCCTGTCCAAAGCCATTGGTGCCCTTCCCCACCACCACACACACACAATGGAAACATCTGCACAACCCCATCAACAAATCTTTATTCCCTAGGGGCCCACCCTTTCCATTGTGTCTGGTACAGGTTGACACTGCCTGTGGTAACCTTGCATGTCACTATGTGGACCTGTGTCCTTGGCACTGCTCAGGCATAATCCTGTACCCCCAGGGACTATAATTGCTTTGATGTTCCTGGCTGAATCCTTGCGACTATTTCCTGTTGTCGTAAAACTGTTGTGAACCTCGCCGAGAAAGTTATGTCGGCGAGGTTTGATTATTCCGTGCAGGGAATCATATGATGGGTAGGCTATTTAATGATATGCAAATTCATTACAATGTATTTAAATGAGGGATGGGAACCTTGTAAAGTCGCCAGCGAGAATCTTGTTTCCTGACTCTCATGAGATTTTGTGCCAGCATTGCTGTTTACACTCACTGCGATCATGGGTGCAAAGTACCCCTCCCCAATCCTGTTACCTAACGATTTTACTTTTCCAGTGCTCTCCTTGCCAGCTTCCCATCTTCTACCCTCCATAAACCAAAGAAAGTTCAGATCCTTGCTGCTTGTATCCTAATGTGCTCCAAGTTTTGTTGACCCCATCACTCCTCAACTTACTGATCTACGTTGGGTACCGGTTAAATGGTATCTTAATGTTAAAATTCCCATGTGTATTTTCAAATCCCTTCATAGCTTCAGCTATTTCTGTAACTTTCTTTGAATGTACAGCCCTCTGAAATATCGGCGTTCCTCTAACTCTGCCATTTTTGCGTCCCTGATTTTAATTGTCCTGCAACTGCTGACTGTGCCTTCAGTTGCCTGTGTCATAATATTTGGAGCACCTGCCCTCAGCTGCTCCTCCTCCAACTTTTTCCAACTTTAAGATACTCCTTCAAACCTATCTGGCCAAATACCTCCTTTTGAAACACAATGACAAATGTTGTTTGATAATGCTTCTCTGAAATGTCTTTGATAGCTTATGACATTTAAAGATGTTATACACATGTAAGTTGTTGCTGTAAATATATTTACTTGTGAATAAGGTTATATGTTCATATTCCTCAACTGCACTTTAATTGTATAGCTTGTTCTGCACCTCAACAGCAATCCCACATTTCATTGCATTTTTAGTCACATGTCATTTCTGGACCTTCCTCCTTCGTGCCTCTACTGAAATCTTCTAGTTTTTCCGAATTACGCCCTAAGGCTGTGATGATATGAAGTGGATAGTGTGAAATTAAGTCCTTTGGTGAGGAGAAACCAACGGCAACCACAGAAGATATGCCACTCAAGGAAGAGAGTCCATTCTGTGCTTACTGAGCTTTGGAAAGGCTGCACTTGTTGCTGGGTCCTCTACATGGCCTTCTCTAAGCACCAACACACAAACCAGAAGGTATGCCTAAATATTCTAAGGTAAATGTCAGCTAAGCAAACAAATGTTGACCTTCCATGTCACCATCATCAATGAAACCTGCTAAAGCAAGGTATGCATCTGCTGAATCTGCCCATTAGGAATATCCATGTTGGTATGTAGTCTATTAGTACTATTGTAAATGTAGCTGAGTAGATTTGGTAGAGCACATCAGCCATTCACTGACAAAGTCAGCAACTGTCCATTGTTTTTCTGCCAGTTGGTGTTCTGTTAAATGATCTAAAGATTTTGCTATTCTGGGACATTTTTTCCATAACTTGTGTCTGAATGGCCCCACTCTCAAAGCACCAGCCTATGGGAGATCTCTTCAATTCCTGTTTCACCCAAAATGAAGTAGCAAGTATATTGTAAATGGATAATAGTAATAACTTTTGATAAATTATGTGCAAAGCTTACATTGATACAATATTATTTTAATATGACACATACTATTCAATAATAAACAGAATTTTTATGTACAACAGGGACTTGTAATTTTTAAAATTTTTTCAATTTTGGAGTTGCTCTGGCTACTAAGAGTGTATTGTATATTTTGTTATCCATATGTATCTTTCCCAGTTTTTGACGCAAGATGTATTTCCTGCGTCAACTCTTCCAACACCACCCCCGCACCCAATCGTTTCTCCTGCCAGTCTTTCATTCTCAGTGTATATATGGATGGGAAAATTTTAGCACTTTGAGGTGACTATCATAGTTTCTGTCTAGTTCAGTCATATGCAGTGATCTTTCTATTTGGCTCATGATATAATGAACATATTTACATAGAAGATATTTACATCTTATAAATCTGCACCCTGCTGTGTCTAGGCTTTTCAGCATAATGCTGCATATAATGTGGAACAAAGAGAAATTATTGCATCTTTTGCAGTGCAAGTAAAATGCTAATTTTTATTGACATCACTTCATATGATAAAACAAAAACTTAAACTGTACTGTAGTTATTCTGCAGCCATTGATGTTTTTAATCTGCCCATGTGACATGATCACGTCATGTTAAGCCATTGTTAGAAGTTGCAAATTGGCATAGCTGGCACTTAAAGTAGCCTTAGATCACCATTGCACAGAGTAAATACCGTCATTCCATTTCCTTCAGATTGAATGTAATAGCAAGTAAGGGCTACGTTCCACATCTGACCAAAGAAAACACTGGTATTGTTTATGTAAAGATACCTGAAGACTTAATCTGCTGCATTTGCACAAGAGGGATGTAAGTGGGGTGGGGGCGGGGTCAACAAAAAAAGTGAGATGGCATGGGGGAAAAGGAATTGATGAAGTTTATATTCAATTTTTCCAGAGGTTTTGCATGGATTTTCCTTTGGTTACGTCCTTTTAATCGATAATTTAGTAGTCTGACAGGATTTGGGGTTTGCGGAACTTAAGTCTGATCTCATTATGCTCCAAATCCCTGTTGTTGCTTTTTGAATACTGCTCGATCTCTTCAGGCTTTCAAAATATCCTCCACTTTTTGTTCATTCAATATATGTTAATATCTTAAAAGCACTCATTTATCCTTCGCTTTTTTCATTTTGCAAACAGCAAAATGATGACTAGGGCATACATATATGGGATTAAGGTAAAAACTGAAGTATTATAAACTTTAAACAAATTAAAAATCCATGGAATGTTTTAACAATGGTGAAATTTGATACAGAATTTAAAAAAAAATCTACTCATCAAAGAAGTTGCTTTAGTATACAGTTAAAATCCCAGTTGTACCACAATCAACAAGACATAGATTTTTCAAGAGTTAGGGTTTTTAACCGTGAGACTAATGTAAAAAGCGCAAATTCATGTCTATTCAAGTGATTTTTAAGACTTAAATTTGTGAAGACTTCTATGGAGGTGAGGGGAATTATTGATAGCAACTTCTGGGTTATTTGCATTTAATTCTGTGTGTGTATGTGTGGATGCCAAAAATTGTGGTCAATTTCACAGGGTAGTGGTAATGACGATCCTGCTGTCATTAGAACTGCAAAATCCGACCCATAATTGGACGTGTGAGTGCAACCATTGTTGACATGAGATAAATGAGCTGCATGGTAAGGAAAATAAGGTAGTTGTACTTTACATAGTATTTGTCTGTGCAACTTTTCCTACATTTGATCATCAGCTGGGGAGGCAAAGTAACCCTGCAGTGTTTACAAAGGCTTCCATTCTGAGAAGATGCATCCTCTCCCCTGCACAGTTTATACATTGTATGATTATTTGAAAAGTATTTTCACAGATACTAGAAGAGCAGTAAATGGATAGGTGCTACATATAACTTCAAATTGGAAACATTGACTAGGTATAAAGTAAAACTTACAGCTAGCAATGATGGGCAAAACTGTTGACATGCCATCATATCTCATGTTTTTATGTTTTGAAACAAACAGGACATATGGTGGCCTTCTGTTGTGGAGTTTCATTCTTGTGCATTTCCATTTTGTTTTTGAGTTTTAATAATTAATGATATATTTGCATAGTTTTTAAGGTATTTTAAATCCAAATTTCTATCACTCTGTATCAACATATTATGACAATATTCCGCATGATAGGTGATATTTTATTAAAAAGAACAGGGCCAGTCTCCTTGCATTGTCAGAACAAAAGGGACACAACAGTTATAAATATTGCTGAATTGTTTACGAGCTATTTGGACAGAAAATAAAAGGAACTGAACACATTACACTGGACAGCTGCAACGGTCTGTGGGGAAACTTGGTACAGATGGTAGAAAAAGTGGTAAAATAAACTGCCTTATGGCTGCTAAATAAAAAAAGAGAATGAGATTTGTCGATCGAACGTAAGAAATTTGTTCCCTTGAGGGAGTTTCAATACTCATTGGACCAAATTAAGAAGAACATTACAGATGACAACAATCCTGTTGATATCCTTCTAAAAAAAAAGCTGGTGATTCATTAGTTAATATTTCTTTACTCAAAAAAAAACTATACAAAAGACTGTGATAATAGTTTCCTAATGAGGGTCATAGTGATAATTTACACCTGGCTGTTAGTTAAGTATGTGTATATGTGAGAGAGCGAGAGAAGTGGAGCTGATTCAAATGTGCACCTTTTTTATTTAAAGTGCATAATGCCAAAGTTCTAGGTCCTTATAGTTGCACAGCTACATTTTAAAAGGACATTTCCTCTTTCATTTGTCTACATTGGTTCAAGTGGGAAACTGTCAACAGTCCACTTTGCCATATGCTTTTACCTATTTGGACCTATAATTAATTATCTTTTTTAAAGTGTTCTGTATCGAAGGCTGAAAGTACCACTGAATACTAGTTACCGTTGTGATAATTTGCTGCATTTTTACCACTGTGTTTTCAGGTAGGAGAGTGTGGGCTGTGCTACTGTAGCATTGTAATATCCTGACACAGTGTGGTACAGAGAACAGAAGAAAGCTGGGACATTTTTTTAGAGATTGCCAGCATGTGGTATTATAAAAGTATGATTTTAAAATATACTTAATATATTTAATGTGGGTAAAACAAAAAGTACTTCAGATCATACATCACTGTCCTTTTGGCTATGTATCATAAAATCAGTTTTCCTTTAGGTCCTTCATAGCAACATTTTTGATTAGTATCTTTCTAAAGATTAAACATTTGTAAATGTGTTTACTGTACATAACTCCAGGTAAAACAGTCTAATCTTAGAGTTCAGATGACAGACAGGAACTACTTTTGACTTTAATGGTGTAATCTATTATCATCATAGAATCATAAAATTCCTACTGTACAGAAGGATACCATTTGGTCTATCAAATCTGTACCGACCACGATGCCACCCAGGCCTTTTTGCTGCAACCCCACACATTTACCCTGCTGATCCTCCTGACACTAGGGTCAATTTTAGCATGGCTAATCCACCTAACCCGCACATCTTTGGACTGCAGGAGGAAACCGGAGCACCCCGAGGAAACCCATGCAGACACGGGGAGGATGTGCACACTGCACACAGTGACCCAAGGCTGGAGTTGAACCTGGGACCCTGGTGCTGTGAGGTATCAGTGCTAACCACTGTGTGACCATGCCACCATTTGATGCTTTGTAATTCTCAATATCCCTATCCAAATACCAATTGCTTTGCACTTTGGCCCTTTCAGAGTGATGCTTTAATATCATTGCAATAGATTACTCATAGCAATCTAGATCATTTGGAATGCATGCAAACCTAAATGACAAATGTTTTGAGAAAGTTCAAGACTTCTTGTAAAGTTTGTATTGAGTATTATTGATCGATAGGACTACAATCTAAAACTCACTCTTAAATTTATTATCCCTACAATTCATCCACTATTGCAAACTCCCCAATAAGTGTAACAACCCATATGAGTTGGTTAACATCAAAGTTTTTATGTACAAAATATAATATTGTGCATTTATTTGTTTATTCATGATGTGGGCATCACTGGTTCGACCAGCATTTCGTGCTCATCCCTAATTGCCCTCGAGAATGTGGTGGTGTATTCTCCTGATGCTGTGTTGAAGTCATTCAATTCCACCTGCACTGGGTTCAGTTTGGCTCTAAGCAAGCTTAAACAGAGTCAGCGGTTAAGTGCGCCAGGTGCCAGAAGGAGTTATACAACCAGAACTGATCTCAACTGAGAGGAAAAGAAATGTAACACCAATCTCATAATGTCTGCACATCAGGATGGCGGGATGCCAACTTCACTCACTGGTATTCTGAAGGAGTCCTAATGTTCAGACCCTTGTTGAAAATACAAATATATCCAAACAAGCAAGTGGATGTCTTTCAGGAGGCCAGCCCGTAGGAGATATGAAAGAGTTAATTTAGTTTGAATCTGATTTGTTTTTCCAAGTTGGGTTGCTCCCGTCATTGACTGTTATGGGGTATGAAGTTACTTTTTGAGAACAATTGGGAATGTTAAGGAAAAAATGTGGATAAAATTGAAAGAAATTGTGGCATTAAGTGAAGAAAACAAAAAGGACTCTGTGACTTTGGAACAAGCAGTGTGGTCAAAACAAGCTGTGATTCAGTGAGCAAAATGCAGTGTAAATAATAATATTCTGCACATACTCCCTGGTAGATGTAATTTGTAAGATTTCATTACAGTATGTACAGGAAGGCTTGAGTGCTAGTTTTACCTGAAACTTAATCACTTGGATGAAGCTGTTAAATTGGCCTTCTAGATGTTGTAGGAAGTTAGTCAGAGTGATGTTCCAGAGAAGCGACCATCTACATTTTTATAGGATTTGTTAAAAAAAATCATTTGTAATATAATTTAAAAAGTTCAAGTTCTGTTATATTGTAAAGGAGGACACCTTGGCGCTTGAAAGAAAAGATAAAACCTAGGTAGGCTAATCAGGGATGCTGCCCAAATTACCCTTGGTGAGATCACAACAGATGCAGGGTATCATGCAACTGTTTTCTTTGCATCAAGTATGCTGTTCTATTGTGGGTTTGCAGTGTAATCAGATCAATACAACATTCTTTTTACGCAAAAAAAATGTCCTCGGTGGGGAGTCCGAATGCCCCTGAAGATAACTTTTTCCCTGTAGTCTCACCCCTCCTGGTAGAAACTTAAGCTCTCAGCATAATTGCACTGGATGTTCAAAGAGGTGTTTTAGCATAGCTGGTCCCCAGAAATCAAGAGAATACCGCTGTATGTGACTAGACTAATTGGTGAATTTGTCTAGCAAAATGTTCCACGGCCCACAATAGGTGAGAATTCAGTCCTTTCTTCTTTTGGTTCTAAGTGAACAATCATTTTTATTCAGGCTAATTAAAGTGCTTGCAGATTAGTCGAGCAAAGGCAAACTTGAGCTTACTTTTTAGGGTGGGGAGTAATAGGAAATGTGTAAATGAGTTCTGCTAGTTCTGGAGAGCAGGCTGTACAAGAATGTAATTAAAGCAGAAAATTATTAAATTGACTGAATTTCATAGCACTTAAGTACGCTATTTTGGTTCATTCTTAATTGGATGATTAATACTAGATCTTTTTCCCTGTGCACAGTCCCTCTTTCCAGATGGCAAATGGTAGGTCCCAACCCTCTTTGTACACAAAGAGGTCATGGTTCAAAGTCAAAGATACAGAGATACCACAATAATCAATCATTGGAACTTGCCTGCTTGCTGTGACCAGCCAGGCAAAATTGAGTCTCTTTTGTTAGCAACAAAATTAGAGGAGGGTCTGCTTGCTATTTCTTCACTTTTTTAAAAAAATAGTGTGAGGAGAGAAGGACTCCCTTCTATATTTTGCTGTATAAATTGAGGACAGGATTTGGTTTTCCTCTCTGGTCAGACTGGCAGTTAAAAAGGCATTCTTTGCAAGTCTTCTGTAGAGAGCTTCTCATTTCACTCTGCGCAGCGTGCTGTTACTCTGAGCTGCTTTACTAATTAAATTCAATTGCTATCCATTAGACTGATGGAATGAGAAGAATCCACTATCCAGCTGACTCAGTACAGATCTGTGTGGCCACGTTCACCCTTCAGTACATGCTATCAATTCATTTTTATACGGCTTTGGTATCGTCATACAGTACGTTTTGCCTCAGGCTTGAAAACAAAAATAGCATTCTGAAATCCTTTTGCCTATTGCACTAGGTAATTAAGGAAGTATTCCTGATGCTCAAGCCTTTTAGTGACCTACACACAAGAGAAATAATCATTACTAATTCTGTTCTTTTGCCATAGTCTGCGTTTGCATATATTTTTCAGAATATTTTGTTCATATCATTGTACTTTGTCTCTCTCACTCACTTTGTAATGACGTTCTGAGTTGCACTTCTGTAACAAAGTGTCAAAATATAATTGGAGACCAGGCACTTCCCAACTGGGGATATTCAGAGGGCAAGTCATGCCTGGCAACTAGTGGAATTGTCCTATAGTCTACTCAAACTTGGCATTGGTGAAAGTATGAAAGATAGTCTGACAGTGGCATCACTGGTTCATGAAAATGGGGTGGCTTAGAAAAAAAGCATTGTGAGTACAAATGGTAGTTCTTCTTTAAAATATAGTCCATGTGATATGGAACAATAGGTTTAAATGGCAGAGAAGAGCATAGTGTAAATATTAGATTTATAAGGTAGATGAGGGCAGTGCAGTTGATGTTGTCTACATGGACTTTAGCAAGGCCTTTGACAAGGTATTGCATGGTAGGTTGTTGCATAAAGTTAAATCTTATGGGATCCATGGTGAGGTATTAAATGGATACAAAATTGGTTTCTTGACAGAAGCCAGAGAGGGTAGAGAGTTGTTTTTCAAACTGGAGGCCTGTGACTGGCGATGTGCCTCAAACATTATTTGTCATTTATATTAATGATTTGGATGAGAATATAGGGGGCATCGTTAGTAAGTTTGCAGATGACACCAAGATTGGTGGCATAGTGGACAGTGAAGAGAGTTATCTAGGATTGCAACGGGATCTTGATCAATTGGGCCAATGGGCTGACGAATGGCAGATGAAGTTTAATTTAGACAAATGCAAGGTGATGCATTTTGGTAGACTGAACCAGGGCAGGTCTTACTCAGTTAATGATAGGATGTTGGGGAGAGTTACAGAACAAAGAGATCAAGGGGTACATGTTCATAGCTCCCTGAAAGTGGAATCACAGGTGGACAGAGTGGTGAAGAAGGCATTCAACATACTTGGTTTCATTGGTCAGAACATTGAATATAAAAGTTGGGACATCTTGGTGCAGTTGTACAAGACATTGGTAAGGCCACACTTGGAATACTGTGTACAATTCTGGTCACCCTATTATAGAAAGGATATTATTAAATTGGAAAGAATGAAGAAAAGATTTACTAGGATGCTACTGGGATTTGATGGATTGAGTTACAAGGAGAGGCTGAATAGACTGGGACTTTTTTCTCTGGAGCGTAGAAGGCTGAAGGGTGATCTTATAGAGGTCTATAAAATAATGAGGGGCATAGACAAGGTAGATAGTCAATATCTTTTCCCAAAGGTATGGGAGTCTTAAACTAGTGGGCATAGGTTTAAGGTGAGAGGGGAGAGATATAAAAATGTCCAAGGGGCAATTTTGTCAGAGGGTGGTGTGTTTGGAACAAGCTGCCAGAGGTAGTTGTAGAGGCAGGTACAATTTTGTCTGTTAAAAAGCATTTTGATAGTTACATGGGTACGATGAGTGTAGAGAGATATGGGCCAAAAGCGGGAAATTGGGATTAGGGGTTTTAAAAAAAAAGAGCATGGACAAGTTGGGCCAAAGGGCCTGTTTCCTTGCTGTAAACCTCTATGACACTATAACAATTTATGAGCTTAAAAATTCAGTCACATTTGAAAATCAGAAATCAGATGCTGGCCTAGGCAATGAACAAGATGAGGGAGATCCTGTCCTGTCCCTAATGGGTGAGAAACCTCTCTAAGTCATATGTCTGTTGACAATGGGTGGAGATTACTGAGGAAGTCAGTGCCATGCAATTAGCTCCCAAGAGTTGACTGCAATTCCAGAAAAAATTCACTGACCTCTTGGTAAAAATCCTGCCTCTCATCTCTACTTCTCTTTTCTCACATCTGCTCCACCTGTCGCTTCACTACTTCCAATACTTCTCACTTCAGTTTACTGTCCTATAATCACTGAAACACTTGACTACATCCCCTTCTGTTTCTAATTGTTATAGACTTACTACTATTCCATTCTCACTTCCACACAATTTTCACATAACACACAAAGTGTTTGAACATGTCAAATTTTCCAAACAGTTTATGATTCTATCAGCTAAACACACCTTTCTTGCAGAACAAGATCACACAGAATCCTCTCTATAGGGAGATGGTTGTTGTGGATGGGAAAGGGATCATAGTTCTACTAAATGGCAAAGCAGAAGATGATGCAGAGATGCTGGCGTTGGACTGGGGTGAGCACAGTAAAAAGTCTCACAACACCAGGTTGAAGTCCAGTAGGTTTATTTGGCAGCACTAGCCTTCGGAGCTTCAAGCTCCTTCATCAGGGGAGTGAGGATTTGTATTCACAAACAGGGCATATAAAGACACAAACTCAATTTACAAAATAATGGTTGGAATGCAAATCTTTACAGGTAATCAAGTCTTAAAGGTATAGACAATGTGAGTGGAGAGAGGGCCAAGCACAGGTTAAAAAGATGTGTATTGTCTCCAGCCAGAATAGTTAGCGAGATTTTGCAAGCCCAGGCAAGTCGTAGGGGTTACAGATAGTGTGACATGCACCCAAGATCCCGGTTGAGGCCGTCCTCATGTGTGCAGAACTTGGCTATCAGTTTCTGCTCAGCGATTCTGTGTTGTCGTGTGTGGTGAAGGCCATCTTGGAGAACGCTTACCGGAAGATCAGAGGCCAAATGCCCATGACTGCTTAAGTGTTCCCCGACTGGTGATTCTCGAGCAGTGTTCATTCATTTGTTGTCGTAGCATCTGCACGGTCTCCCCAATGTACCATGCCTCAAGACATCCTTTCCTGCAGTATATCAGGTAGAAAATGTTAGCCAAGTCGCAGGAGTATGTACTGTGTACCTGGTGGTTAATGTTCTCATGTAAGATGACGGTATCTTGCAGAGGTTGCCGTGGCAGGGTTGTGTGATGTCGTGGTCACTGTTCTCCGGAAGGCTGGGTAGTTTGCTACGGACAGTGGTCAGTTTGAGGTACCCTTTGTTGTCCAGTACTTCCCCAGAGCGGAGAAGCTACAATACCTTCTCTAGAGCCTTCAACATGTCATCGTTGAAGACGAACATCTCACCAAGGCCATCCCCACACTCCCACTTCTTGCCTTCAAACAAGCACACAACTTCAAACAGACCATCGAACGCACCAAACTACCCAGCCTTCAGGAGAACCGTGACCACAACATCACACAACCCTGCCACAGCAACCTCTGCAAGACATGCCTAATCATCGACACGGATGCCATCATCTCACGTGAGAACACCACTCACCAGGTGCAAGGTACATATTCTTGCGACTCAGCCAACATTGTCTGCCTGATAAGCTGCAGGAAAGGATGTCCCCAGGCATGGTACAAGGGGAGACCATGCAGACGCTACAACAACGAATGAATGAACGCTTCTCTACAATCACCAGGCAGGAATTCCCTTCTAGTCGGGGAACACTTCAGCAGTCATGGGAATTTGGTAAGCGTTCTCCAAGGAGGCCTTTATGACACACAACAGTGCAGAATCACTGAGCAGAAACTAATAGGCAAGTTCCGCACACATGAGGAAGGCCTCAACTGGGATCTTGGGTTCATGTCACACTGTCTGTAACCTCCATAACTTGCCTGGGCTTGCAAAATCTCACTAACTGCCCTGGCTGGAGACAATGCACACCTCTTTAACCTGTGCTTAACCTTCTCTCCACTCACATTGTCTGTACCTTTAAGACTTGATTAACTGTAAAGACTCGCATTCCTTGTAAATTATCTTACCTTATAAATTGAGTTTGTGTCTTTATATGCCCTGTTTGTGAACACAAGTCTCACTCACCTGATGAAGGAGCTTGAGGTTCCGACAACTACTGCTGCCGAATAAACCTGTTGGACTTTAACCTGGTGTTGTGAGACTTCTTACAAAGCAGAAGATGTCATACAAGGTTTCTTCACACCTTATTTTGCTCCTTGTCTTCTTATTACTTTCTCGCATTACACTTTGCACATCAAACTGAGGCTGATTTCATCAGCCACTCATCTCTGCTCTTCCTTCATGCCAAAATCTAACATTCTTAGGACTCTTCTGTGAACCTTATAAGAACATTTCACTATGTCCAATGTTAGTGAGAACCTGGGATCTTGGATTCATGTCACACTATCTGTAACCCCTACGACTTGCATGGGCTTGCAAAATCTCACTAACTATCCTGAATACTCACAGAAGGGCCCAGTCCATTACAGTGGTTAAGGCAACTTCAGGGTGGAATGAGTAATCACTCATTACCGACTATATTGGATATTTAGGCACTCAAACAAATTTCCAGACCATGATCTTTCAAAAGAATGAGTTGGATTAGCAGCCTGGTTTCATGGTGTATTCTGTGGGAAAATTTTTCATTGGATTGATCATATATTATTTTCAAGGCTCAGCGTTACTATACTACCAGATCATAAATGTTTCCAATACACAAATGAGAAATGAAAAAGCAGGCCTGTGTTTAATTGCTGTTTTTGCGTCAGACATTTTGAGGAGGTTTAAATCTGCAGTGTGGAGTCTGGTTTGAGAAACACAGAACTTACGCATTCAAGCTGGTTACCTTTACTGGATACCCTGATTTTCTGCAAATTGCAACACAAACATCCAGAAGCAAACATTTCTGAGGTAAGTCAATGTATGAAATAATCTAACTTTGTGAGAAAACCTGGGATGATTTTACCATGAATGTAACCTGGAAAATATGTACTAAATGCAGGTATAATGTCCTTAGGAGAGTATATTATCTCTGCTCAACATCTCTCCAGAGCAGTGACTAAGATGAGAACGTGTTTGAAGTTATTTGTGCCTTGTATTGTCGTTACAGAATTTTGAAACAATATCATCCCCGCTTAAAATCACATTGCCCATGTCATTAACACTGTGAATTATATTTGATAAATTCAGGTAGTCACCAGCACAAATCCATGAACTGCACATTCCACAAATTAAGCTCTGCTGTGCCATTGATTTGTCTTTAGAGCTCCCTTACACATGACATTGGAAATGATTATGTATCCTATTCCTTTGTGTGCTGCAACAGAGTCTCAGTGGGACGACTTAGAACAAAAAAGATGACTTTTTAATGCTGCATGGACTCTCACAAAATATCTTCATTATCATAAATTTTGGAGAAAAGAACACAGAAAGAATTACTTTTAATGTTGCTGTGGGTGAACAGACTTCCTTTTACCCGTCAATGTAATGCATCCTTGTCAATTCTAGGGCATGTTGATATGAAATGCACAAATTGCCACGGGGTCGATAGAACATTCCCCAAAAAAATAATGATTTTCCTTTAATTTTCCAAACAACGAATCTGTTGAATCTGGCTCAATTAGTGCAATGTGGGTGTTAGTATTAGAATTATATAGACATTTTGACTGCTCAGTGGCTCAGGTGATAACTTGCTGTACCACAGTGTTGATATGCTGATTAATGCTGGTGACCTCCTCAAGCTGTGAGCTCTTGATCTCAGCTAGAGTTCTCAGGATACGGAAAGGAGAGGGCAAAAAACAGTGTGGCTCATGCACATACAGGGAGATCTTGATTCTGCTGTAATAGCAGAAAATGGGTGATAGGATGTTAGCAACCTGCTTGCCATCTTTTCAAATTTTTATTTCCATTGAAGTCAATGGAAATAAAGATCTACAGAGATGCCAATTTGATGTTACAAATTTGAAACAGTCACACAAAGTCCAGATCCAACCCATTGTATCTTCTGTTGGTTATTAGGCGGCATTCCAGACGTTTGGGTGTGAATTGCCTATTTTCTTAGTTGAAAGTATATGCATGCTGTAGATACGTTTTTAGACAGCTAAGCACTTGACTAGAAAATGAACACTACAGAGTCATGTTTTTCACCCGTTGTTTTCAGTAGTTTTAAACCAATCTTGCATTCCATAATTTTTGTTTCCCCAGATTGTCTATTTTTAAGTGTCCAAACTGCATAATTGCCTCCTGAAATGATGGATTGGGTAAATAGCTCCTTACTTCAGCATGTAATCTCAAATTATGGGTAAAGTGGTTTGTAAAATCTGAAACGGATTTCCATTGCAGTTAATAGGCGATCACAGAAGTACTGATGTTTGCATGTTCCTTTGAACCCATCACTTGTAAGCAAGCATTTGCAGTATTAGGATCCCAGACCTGAACCCCAAGGTATATAATGAAGCTAGACTAGACTACACTAACCTTACTATTTTGGCATAAATTTGAAAGAATGATGCTTTGTCTTCAGAGTAATTCCACTGACAAATTTGAGATCTTTTATCAAAACAAGTTTTATTCATGTACAGTTTAAATATAATTAACAATGAAGCAGAGTAACTTTGAACAGTTGAACAGTCTTGAAACATAATAAGAAATAACTTTAATTTCTAACTTATCACTATCTCAGTTCCAAATAAGCAACAGTCTTCCCATTGACTTAGAACTCTCTTTGAATATAATTAGTAAACTGAGTCATACGTGCTATAAATGAAGGTAGAAAGTCTTGACTCTGTCAGAGAGACTTGACAGAAAGAGAGAGAGCAGACTTCTGTTTTTAAAAAGCTCCAGTCATCATCTGAACTCTAAATTGAAGCAGCAAGCTGTTTCTCTGCTAGAAACCTAGCTCTTCCCATTAATCAAATCACATGATCCTATATGCCAAAACAAAAGTTTGCGTTCCTTAAATAAAAAAAACCTGGGAAATCTCAATTTGTTATAACAGGCTATTCTCTTAAATAAACGCTAAAATGGGTAACTATCCTGTTATCCAGTATCTGAGCTGCATGTTTACCAGACATACCGACTGCTCATAAAAAAATACATAATCTTAAAACATTCGACAAAAACATGAAATATAGCATGGCATCATTACAGCAGTAAAGAAGTTATTCAGTTAAATAAATCACTCCCATTACTGACATTTGAGGCAGGGCTTGTATAATTAAATGCCCCTCAGCAGGGATGTGTGGAAACATACCTGAAACTAGGAAGCATGACAGTTAGTGAATACCTGAAGAATATTTTCAAGATCTTCAAGCTCACTTTTTTGCCTTGTTAGGGCAGTTTGATGGCCTCAGGCTTCTCATTGGAATGATGTTTGAGCACCTCCAAGTATCTAACTTATTCACATTTTTATTCTGAGACCTTACCAAAAGTAGCCAAATTTCCATAGGCTGCTGTCCCTCTATTTGAGAGCGAGCTGACTGGTGGTGATTTAACCTGAAGGTCACCACACCTCAGGTAAGGGGCAAAGTTGAGAAGGTGGGGGCTCCATGTATAACCTCAACTGGTAGTTTTTGGCGTCACTGTGAATCATGAATCAGCGAACTGAGCTAACCAATCCCTGAGAACTTCCTTTTGAGCCAAGATGTAGAAGTATTTTTAATTGTAAGGATCGTCCAGTATAAACATACTAAATCGGAGATGTCCTTAACAAAGATTTTTTTCTGTAAAAAAAAACCATCTCTAGGTCAGTTGGCTCTCCAACAGATAGCTTCTGCTTCACTACCATGTGAGAAGGGTGCTTGGTGATTTCTGCAAGCTAAATTTTACTTACACTGACCACTCCATTCTCACTGACATGTGGCTTGTTGTGATTTTTTTTTGACTGAGTCAGGAAACAGATGAGCAAAGCTTCTGCCCAAAACAGGCAGGAACCTACTTACATATTCAAATCAATTTCTACATCATCTGTGGGATCACGGTGCAGTTTGAATGTTCCAGTAGAACTGACTGTTTAAGCTGAGTCAGCAGTCATAAAGAGATCATAGTGGGATGCTTAGGAAAGCTTCCCAAAAAGCTGTGTCATTCATTTTTTTAGGGGACAAGAACAGCATGGAATTTTCCTATTGATTCCTCTGTGTCCTGCAGGAATTAATAGCTCTCTTGCCCTAGCACCCTCCCCAGTGCCTGAATGAGGGCCTACTTCCTGCTTGTTACTGTTCATGAGTTACCCATTTCCTTCATCCCAATCAACAAGTTGATGGAGCTCGTTTAGCGCTGGCAGCTTGCTTTAAGGTTCGATTGAGGCCTTACCATGAAAATGGTTTGACTCTCTCCCTTGCTAGCGCCATCAAGCAGAGCTATGCAATTAAAATGCGTTACCAAAATGAAAATAGGAGCCCTGGAATTTCATAATCACCAATACAAAAATGCTAGTTAAATGCTTGTAGGACCATGGTGTAAAAGTTCCTTGTGCTATTCCTGTCCAGAATGGCAGGGAAGCAGTCTTGACTACAGAAAAGTGCAGAACAGCCAGTATTACTCATTGTTGCCAACTCATATTGCTAGTAAAATTATAGCAGAGTCAAACTAGAGTAGTCACAGTTTAAAAACAGCATTAAATAAAGCGTTATGTTATTAGTCTGGAAATTACTGAATGGCATTATTGTATAAATGCTTAATGCAGCGGTATCCATTTTTCCTATTCTATTTTAATAGGCATTAACTCATCCAAAGCAAATTGGTAAACACCTCCATTAAAACAGCAAAGGAAAGATTTGATGCAGGTATGTTAAGCATTTGAATGATAACATTTAAATATTATAATTTTTAGGTTTCCTTCACTATTTAGTGATAGGCAGTAGAAATGCAAGATAGTTTAAAAGTTGAATCTCGTCCAAAGGATAAAAAGGAACATCTGAGGTTTAAGATACAATCCTTGCTCAAAGGTATAGAGATAGGATAATGGCAGTGATGTCTGGAGTTTTACTTTATTGACCTTTTGAAATAATGGCTGGAATTTTACCGCCATGCCCGCCCTGCACGCGGCTCACAGAACGGAATTCTCCGTTAGCCTCGGGTGGGATTTTACGAGCCTCATCCGAGCGAAGTGGTAAAATACCGGCCAGTTGGTTTGATTGAAGCAATTGCCTTCGAAAGTAACTGAGAAACACTAATAAACAATATTTAAGCATAATTCACTGGAAAGAATAGAGTCTAAAACTGTCCAGCTATAAAAACCAAATTAAAAATCTCTTCTTAAATCCTAGTCTTTAGAATGTCTTTTCCCTTTGTCTCAATTTACAATTCCTTGTCAAGAAGACTTAAGTAGTCATTAAGCAACAGAGAAATCCCAAAGCTCATTTCACATACTCATATGTTATATCAGGTAATATTTAGATGGCAAATCTTTGAAAGCTTGACTTGTCCTGAAGCATCCTGACACCTGTTGCTTTTCTGAAGCTGTAAAAGTTTACCAATTAAATTGTACACAGGCCAAAATGTGTTAACTTAGATTACCAGCCAGTTTCCTCAATTTGTCAATGTTCTATTAAAAAAACAAGTAGCTTGTTTGTTAGTTAGATTGAATCAACTCATCTTAGTTGTGCATTTTCAAGCATTCTTGCAACTTTACAGTCAAAGAGTGAATAAGCTCTGTCCTTGTGCTTTGTAACCGTTTTACTGTGAAACTGTTCTGCAAAAGTGGAAATTTAAGCTGTTCGTTCAAAAAATGCAACTCTTCCAATTTTGTAATAACCTTGGTGTCTTCAGTGATTTTTAAATTTTGCTGTGATTCATTCCAATACTGTGATCTATCCGTAACCTTAAAGGAACATAATGCAGATGTTAGAAACCTGAAGCACCTGGCCTTTCAGACAAAGGGCCATACACCTGAAATGTTAATCCTACCTTTCTTTCTCCACAGGTGCTGCCTGACCTGCTGAACATTTGCACCATTTTCTGTTTTTGTTCTGAACTCTAACCTCCATAATTAGGAGGAATTATTGTTATTCTTAACCGATTTTGGCCTTTCACAGGAAATGACTTTAAAACTCTTTTATTTTGGGGGGGCACGTGGTTACTTCAATCACTTCTATGGCTCGATTAACTTGTTCAATTATATACTACGTTACAGTGCAAGGAGATTCACTGGTACATTGGGTACTAGATTAAGGATGTAAGATGGCCCCATGAAAAATACACCACATTGTAAGGATGGGACAGGAATAATAAATATGTTGTTACTACAAAAAACAATATTGCTCCCAAAAATGGGTGATTCTGATTGATGACAGCTCAAAGTATCGCTGTTGCTTAGGCCATATAGATACCTAACAATGCCCTGTTGTTATCATTGTCCATGAATGACAACCGATAACATTTTTAAGAAATCATTTCAGTGGAACTTTTTTTGACTATTGATGTTTTTATTTTCCTTCTCTCTGTGTAGTATAACTTATTTTGTTCTGATCTTCTGGAGCAGCTGTGTGTTAAAATTAACAAGTGCTGCACTAGAGCAAAGAGGGCACGAGGATAATGATCTTATGGATACTTTAATCCTTGCAGCATTGAATACAAGGTTCAGTTTTATAGGCTTCTCAATTATTTGATTTGTGCTCATTATAGAAATGAGGAATGCTAGTGCTAGGGAATGGAATTTCCATTTGTAACATCCGTCGGGTGAGTGTAATCTGTCAAATAAAGCACCCTCTACCCTGATGATTTGCTTTAACCTTAGTTTCTAAAAAGCATCCCTCCATTGTGCCAATTTAAATTTTTCCATTATTGTTTCGGAATTTGTGACTGATTATTAATTGAGTGATGGTCTGTGCAAATTATGGTCAATTTTGTGCAGTAGGCTCAAATCTATTAGGAATTTAATTGAGGCTGCCCTGGGTTACATCAAATAGAAACCTAGGTTAAAACTCCCTGGCTTATGTTATGTATACCATTTATGATAATTTGCTAAGCTTGAAAAATAGATAAGGGCAGGTTAAGATTGTGTAGGAAATAGGATTATGGTTTGCATTCTGAGGCTTGGTTTTCTGTTGATAAAAAATAATTGATAACATTTTAAACTTTAATAACTAATACCTCCACTTGAGATATAAATAAATGAGCAGGGAAATTGTACTTTTGATTATTAGTGCCAGCTTGGCTCTCTGGCAGTACTTTTTTCGCTCAAGCTACAAGGACATGGTTCAAGCAGCATCTTAGGATCTGCGCATACAATTCTAGGCCTACACTTCTGCTTAGTATAGGAGAAATAATGCATTGGGAGAAATACTGCTCCTTGGATGAAATTTTAAAACATGTCTATTCAGATGAGCACAAAAGATCCATGTTGCAGCTTGAGGAAGAGAAGGACAGTTCCCCCCATGTCTGGCCAACATTCATCCATTAACCAACGCCACCAAAAACAGCTTAATTGGCTATTCGTTTGACTTGCCATTTATGGGATCTAAGCTGTGTACAAATTAATTATCACTTTTGTCAACGTAACAACAGTGACTACATTTCAAAATAATTCATTATAATTTAAATAATAGGGGAAGGTGCCCATGATTGAATTACTCAACAAGGATGCCTGATGGAAGCAGTGTGATGTTAACAGTGACAACCCACTGCTGTGAGGGGTTTTGGGGGGATGGGGGGGGGGGAGCCAGAGGTCGAATGGGTCTGAGGATGAGGCGGGACAACATTTAAATTTATTTAACATTGATACTCAGTTTTGTTTGGATTTACAAGCTTGGTGACCTTCAGTAGGCCCAAAATAGAACCTATACCTGCTGAGGCAAGTTCCATTCTGTCTCTTGGGTGTTGATAACAGGATTCCTAGGGTGGCTTGGAAGAATGCACCCTCAGATTGTTGTTGGAATGTAGGGGTGATGGGTATATGCCCACCTCTACTTTTCTGAACTGAAATTTCTTGTGCTGTGTAAATAGGTTAGAAGTGAGGCATAGTTGGGTTGCACCCCAAATTCCAGCCCTTTTCCCTGTCAGACTCCTATCAGAATGTCACACTCTGACACGAGAGGGCGTGATTTCTTGGATTTGATGTCCACTTTCTATTTCAGAAACTTACGGATAATACACGGAATTTTCGATGCAAAACTGCATGGGTAAAAATCATGTTGTTTGTGTTTTCACACATAGGTATTCCTTCTCCCCGGCATACTATGATGTTCTGAGGCAGTTTGGTTTATTTTGTGACTGAATTTAGACTGGCTGATAACAATTCTGTTGTGAAGAGGCAGAGATGTCATGTTACGCACAGACAGAGTCCCTTGTTAGTTCCAGAAAAGACCACAGTTTGATAAAGTAATTGCCATGCTTGAGATGCCAAATACTGAAAATAGCTCATTTCTAATCTTGGTAAGAAATGACATTACAAATTGACAGATTTCTAACATTTGGCTCCATGGCTGCTGCAGACTGGTGGAAAATAACAGCGTTTTTTGAGGAAAACCTTGCTGGAAAGAACGTGTTAATTGAGAATCCAGCAAGCTTCGAGTTACTTAAATCTGGCTTATGCCCAATATCACTTTTTAAAAAAAAACCTCGTCGTCCTTTTCGTTTTGCAGACATTGTTGCTCAGACCCGGTACGCAGCTTTTGAGTGAAAGTTTCTTCAGCCCCTTGCCTCATTTGCATATGAATCTCTATTCAACAGTTAATGTCCATTGCAGACAGAGCGCTCAGTTCTTGTTTTCTGTAAGCCTGTTGTAAAATGTCAGTCTGTCACTTGCAATATAAAAAAGCAAAAATGATGGCATTTGTAAAAATGTTATCACCTCATAAACACAAATTGTAAAGACATGAAAGCGATCTCTGCCATGCTTTCAGTGGGAGTTAGTACAGCTGCCTTTTTTTAAAAACACAGTTGTCCAGATTCCCACAGCTCACTACTAATAGACCAGTTTACACAAGCATATTTAATTCAGAGTTCCCCAAATTAACATTTAATTTGCATAATATGTGACACTCTATACAATATAGACTTGCCCAGGAATTGAAATCCTGTGCAACATGCCCTGAAACTTCAGTAATTAACTTCAAACTGGTTTCTTTTTGCATTGCGAAATAAACTTAAGCTTCAGTTAACATATATTCACCTAATGAATAAAAATTTGTTATTAAGACTTTAACTGTCATTCGCAGAAGTCAAATAGTAGTTGCCACGAGCTTGATTCATCATAGGTACAAATGCTGAAAAATATAAATGGTGTGTTTTGTGTAGTGTTAGGCAGCAGATATCAATGGAATCTGGGTCACAGGTCAAACATTGTAGCAATTTTGTTACAGCTGCTTGGAATAGCTCTTTAGACCTGGAAAGTACTGAGTATGGTGCGCTGGATTTGGTTTATTAACGTGAAGCACATTGAGAAAGGAAACAACACTTCTCCTCCTCCCCACCCCATTCCCTGAACAATTCTAATTCCTCTTGTCACCTTCGCCAATGTTATGGAAGCGCTTCTTCACAAAGAGGGAGGATTGGCAGGTAAGTTGTCATGTCCTGTTGTTCTTCACATGGACAGAAAGCAACACCAGGACGCGGCCACTTGCTGTTAGTCACAATGTGTAAAGTGGCACAGTATAACATAGAGATTGAAGAAAAAATCTTTCACGTTGGCTTAAAAAGAGTTGGTTTAAAAAAAAGGGTTGTCCAGACTCAAAATGTTGGCATCTCTCTGCACAGATGCTGTCAGATCTGCTGAGATTTTGCAGCATTTTCTGTTTTTGTTTCAGATTCCAGCATTCACAGTAATTTGCTTTCATATTTTATAAAATCCCACTTGAGAACGAAACACAAATATCCATCAGAGCCTTTAAAAGTCAGTGTGGAATTGTATAGATTTTTAACTCGGACCATTGACTCAAGATCATTGATGAGAATCCCCAAAACTTGGATGCTTCAAATGGTTGGGAAGATTATCAACTTTCTGGTTGATGATGGATCAGAGTTTTAGTGGCTGACTGTTGTACTGGGTGCCCAGGTGAATTTTATTTAGTTTCAGCTGGGGTTTGATTAGAACTTCAAAGACACTAACTTAACATGGATCAGAAATCAGGTGGGTGGGAGCCAAGTGCCAAACCTACCTGACCTTGGCAAAATTAAGCTTAGGTAATTCTAACTTGCACATCTCATTTGTCTTGTCAGTTGCCCACCTAGAATGGATACAAGGTGGCAGCTAATCAGCGTTGGGCTGTAATTTTGGCTGGGCCTAAAGGAACAGGCAGTGGCAGTCAAATATATCACCAGGAAGGGGAAATGTCCTAGGCAAATGAGACCTAACCTTTGTTCGTGGGGCTCCAGAGCTGCACTCCTGCACCTCTGACCATAAAAATCGGGTTTAAATTTTTTCAAAACAGTTTTTGAAAACATAACTTTTTAAATCCAGCTCCAAATCCCTTTTCCCACTATCTTCGCTTGGCAAGGAGATCACCATGGTTTCTTCCCTCAGGCCACTGGTTAAAATAACCCATCACGTCCTAATGATGAAGGAACCCTCTGGCTTCAGGCACTGTCTTTATGGCCTGCTTAGAGGTCAGGTTTATATAAAAGACAACGAGACCAGAGCAGGATGTTAATAGGTAAGTGTTCCAGATGGTAAGGTCTAAAATTCCCTTGGGTAACAGAGAGACTGACCAGCCTTAAGTGCTGCAAAATTAGCAAATCTCTTATTAAGAAATTCTTAGTTGGTATTGGTATGTGCCACGAGAAGGCCATTGTCATGTGTGGAAATTTGTGAAGTGGTTTCAGAGTGAGTGAGGCGCAAACAATATTTCAGTCTCTAATTTGGGGTAAGAAGAGCAATGGTCAGATACGATGACCCTTTTTGATGTGCTAATAGGAAGGGCTGATTTTCCATTTTGGGTGTGGTACGCAAGAGTTAACACTGTTTCAAGGTCCCAAACCTGTCCCTTGGTCAGGAAAGAGTCACTTGCTCAAACATAGACCTGGTGCCCTCTTCATTGGAATGGAAAAGATTTCCCTGTTCAATTAAGGGTGATGGACAGGCTCTGGAAACTGAAGGACAGTTGGAGGCCATCCAGCTTCATAGGAGAACTCGACTACAGTGAATGATAAGTAACTGAGTGGGTTCTTCAACGTGATGGTATCTTCCCAGTAATTTTTTCAAAGATTGAAATAAAAATTAAAAAAAAGCAGCCAGCCTACCACTGTGGGGAAAGAAATGGCCAGTCTACAGCACAGCCTTTGTTGCACCCTCACCAATCAGGCAGCGATGGCCTTGCCTGGAGCACTGGTGCTGGGTGCTGGCCTGTGGATGGGTTCTCCGTCATGTAGGAAAACTGGAGGCTGGTTGGAAGATCCCATTCGGACTCAATATCTATATCTTTCTGAGGTCCATCTTCTTTCTTCAACAGCGGGTCAGTGATGTTGAGTGACTTTTAAATATGGCACGCAAGTATGATAGTGAGATATATGTAATCAATCCCGCCAAACTATGGAATATGGTGCAAACCCCCCCGCAGATGCACATTTAATGAGATCAGGGCCAGAAGATATGGCATAGTTTCCTGTTGGGCTACGGAAACCTTTTTAAATTCTAGTACCTTAGATTCAGGGAACTGCATTGTCTTTTTCTATTCCATGTATTTATGGCAAAACTGTTAAAGCCATCTTTTTATTGAGAAAATGCAATGGAAACTCCCTGTTCCTGCCTTAGGATTTAATCCCAGATGGAAAAATTCTGCCTACTGTTGTCATTGTTAAGTAGGCAAGCAGGGCCAATAGGGCTAGGCCCGTAACCGTAAATGGGAATAATGATCAGTTAAGTTGTCTATCGTGCTGTTGATTGATGGACAGAATTTACCACAATACCAGGAAAATGTTGTTCTTTTTTGTTTGTTAATGCCACAGGAGCTTTTATACCCACCCGAGCAGACAGTCTGAGCTTCAATTTACTGTTCCATTTGAAAGACAGGACCTCCAATGGTGCATTGATTCTGATAAAACAAATGCTTCTTGGCCTTTAACATGAAGTGATAAATATTTCACGCGTTAGGTGACCAGGCCCAAAATGAATGAAATGATTTATCATGTCTTGCTGATACTTATCAGGCATTTTGTTGATTTCTGACATTGATAGATAATTTAAGTTAATTTACGATTTTATTGGTCTTGTTTTCTATACTTACAAAAGATCCATTATAGTTTTTCAATACAAAGATGACTTTAACAGTTCTGCCATAAATACAAGAAATAGGAAAAGATAATGCAGTTCCTTGAATCTAAGGTTATGGAATTTAAAAAGGTAAAACATAAGAATTACTGCACGAATTGAATTTTTGATTGCAACACAAGACAGTTTTGTTATTGTTGTTTGAAGTGTGCAAAAAAAGTTTTAAAAAAGCTAGAATATTTAAATTGTGATGGTCTAGGTCAAGGAGAAATAACTGGAGCTGGTTGAAATTCTTTGCAGGACTTAGACTAACACAGCATCAAGATTAATTCACACTAATTTTTTAAATTTAAAAAAAGAATGTTGTTTATACAAACTGAGGGCAAAGAAAGCGTAAATGTTAATTATTCACTCCACTTTGATAATAGCCTTGGGTTATTGCCTCTGATTTTTGTTTTTTTTTAATGAAGGAAAGACATAATTATCTTTAATTTGTTTCTTTTCATAGGAAGTTGCTGTTTGTGTTTTAGTTGGAATAACTTTGACCAAAAAAAAACACAATTATTGTCCAATCTCTACTTTTACTGATTTGTATGTACATCTTTGGAATTATGCCAACGTACTCCTGATGTCATTGCCAAGAAAGTTTTTTTGAAAACTGATTTTATTCTTCTGGAGTGTCATTAAGAATAATTGTGTCACAGTGTTTTAGGTGGGAGATAGATGGTTTAACCTAAGCTGTTCTGAATTAGTCAATCCTTAGCCGTTGAAACTAGTCTTTGGTGGCCTCCAACGAAGAGGTGTGCTCACATGGGGCCAAGTAAATAAAGATTTGAGATATTTTGCAAACCACACTGCTACATGATTATAAATTGCAAGCAAAGGGCTATAGAGTTATTTAAATAAAAAATCTTGCATAAGTATGATGAATTCTTTCATCATCAGGGCTCAAATCACGTGTGTACAATTACAATCGTCACATCAGTTGAGTGGCAGGAGGAGTTATTTAATTTTTAAAGTCAGAAAATTGAGTTTTGAGTGAAAGGTAGGCTGAGATTTACAAAAGGAGTGACATTTCTGTGTGAACTTTGCTTTGTAGTAGGTCTTTTTGTGTCAAAGGACTATCTGTCTGAAAAGATGAGGAAAACGTTATTTTGACTTGGTTTTCTTCACCCAAAAAGGAAAAATACTCGAAGGTATGGTCCAGCTTTCTTAATTTTACGCCCCACTCAACCCGAAACAAAGTGCTGTTGGAGTGGAGGGGCAGGGTGAACCATTTATAATATCTGCGGCTTTTATAATGTTTGCACATGTTCTACTTGGATGCAGAAACATGAATGAAACAGTGCCTCAAAAATGGCTTGGGGCAAATTTTACTGCCCCACCCACTGCGGGAATTCAAGCAGGCAAGGGGCAGACCACAGAAAGTCCATTGACCTTGGCGGGATTTTCCAGTTTTGGAGTGAGAGAGGTCAGAAAATCCCATCTGTGTTTGAACAAAGAAAAGTACAGCACAGGAACAGGCCCTTCGGCCCTCCTAGCTTGTGCTGATGCCCGAACTAAACTTAAAAATACCTTCTGCCCTTATTTGGTTTGTATTCCTCTATTCCCTCCCTATTGATGTATCCATCCAGCTGCCTCTTAGATCTTGCTATTGTACCTGCTTCCATCACCTCCTTTGGCAGTGCGTTCCAGGCACCCGCCACTCTGCATGAAAAACTTCCCCCGCACATCTCCTTTAAACTTTCCCCCTCTCACCTTGAACGTATGCCCCTGGGAAAAAAACTTTTGACTATCCACCTTGTCTATGCTTCTCATAATTTTGTAGACCTCTATCAGGTCTCTCCTCAGCCTCTGTCTTTCCAGTGAAAACAATCCGAGTTTATTCAACCTCTCTTAGCCAACACCCTCGAGACCAGGCAATGTCCTGGTGAACCTTCTTTGCACTCTCTCCAAAGCTTCCACATCCTTTTGGTAATGTGGTGAACAGAACTGCATGCAATACTCCAAATGCGGTCTAACCAAGGTTTTATGTAGCTGCAACGTGACTTCTCAGTTATTTTACTCAGTGTCCTGGCTGATGAAGGCAAGCATGCCATATGCTGTCTTAATTACCTTGGCCACCTGTGTTGCCATTTCTAGGGAACTGTGGATCCGCACGCTCAGATCCCTCTGTAAATGTTCCTAAAGGCTCTGCCATTTACAATATAATTCATACAATTTAATGCTCTACAACAAGAGCTTTGGTAATTGCCTTTGGTAAAATATCACTTTTCATAAAACATACATCATTCCAAGGGACAGTTAAGTACAGTAAATCCATTAGATCTAATTAGATACCCGTAACCTATAATTAATTTTGCTTTCTAGTCACTGTCATTAATGTTATGATGTCATGTCTTGAAGGTGTTCATAACTATTAAATCAATATGTTTTAGGCAATGATGGTCAGGGAAAATGTACAGGTGAGACATTTTATCAAATTATTATACCATATCCTGACATTCACTGCAAAGGTCCTCATTTTGATGTTTTATAGTGGACCATGGAAGGCTGGATAAGAGGATTCATTGGCTTTGAATTCCAGTCTAAACGAGATTGAGGAAGTCATAGTCAAGTTGATTTCATAGTACAAGAGATCAAAGTTATGATTATCTTTGTACAAGATTATGGCGGTGTTCGTACGCTGAATTCAAATAATATTTAAGGATATACACTCTAATTGTAACAAGCTGACTTGTACAAAGTAAATATATCTTCTTAAACACATACAAATGATTGTGTTGGGAACAGTGATTGACGAATCTAGTTAACTCAGTGACAGTTAAGTTATGTGAATCTTCTCATCGTATATCTTACTCGATCACACGCATGATATGGCTTTTAATATATTGCTTGTATGCCTATTTTGCCACTCAAGGAACTTCAGTAAATAGAAAAAAAAGTCAGCATTGTTAAACAAAAATGTCAATAGCACATCAAAGGTATTGCTTCAATATTGCGCATAACAAATCTACACACGACCCACAATTTTGATTTAAATTAAGCAAAACTGCAACTTTTCTGAACTAACTATAGGAATTGAATAATTTACTAAAGTCAATTCTTTAACCAGTGGAAATGGATTACAAACAATTCCAATAAAAATGAAACCACGAAATAATGAAATGAACACACAACTTGGTAGGTGGCTAGAAATGCTACTGGTAGAAGAAGTTTAACATGATTCAGATGGCATTCATTCAAGATGAAATTAAAAAGAAAGTTTAATTGAAAGATTCATTTTAATATTATGTTGACTTACTGAGCGCTCCAGCAATACCTCAACTTAAGAAAGCAATGATTGATTCTGTAATATGTTCTAATAAATGCTAATTCTGGGATACAGGGCTTTCATCATGTGGTTTGGGCTCTGATTGCAGTTGGTTTAGTTAAGAATATGTTATGGATTTTTTTCTCTTGTCTGTTTTAAAGAGAGGGAAATGTGAATGCTAGATTTTAGTAATCTGGTAATGAGAAGAGATTTTTTTTAAGGGTGTGTCCCTGTTTCTTATAGCCCGCTGATACTCTTTTAAAAAGGGTTTGGAGGAATTTTAACCAGTTTAAGAGTTACAGCCTACACAGGCTTAACTATTTAAACTGAAAACATAGAAGTATTTTTCTCATTATTTCTTTGAATATTGAAAGCACGTATTTTAAATTGCTGCAGAAAAAGGTGTTTGGAATTTTTCAGCTCAATAACATTTAGCTGGGTTAATATCTTAATGAGCCAATCCAAACTTTTTTAACTTCTGTTTTAGTAGAATTCATGATGATTCTTTTCTATAAGAAAATAAGACAAAGAAGCCAATGTTAGTATTTTAATTTATGGTGAAAAGTTTTGTGATGTTTTTACCTTTGGAAATACCTGTAATTACTTTCCATTCTTATAAGTTAAAATACTTAGCTTGTGTTATTTTGCCTCTGACTATATCAGATGCATTGCTTAAATCTTGTACGACAAGCAGTAATGAACCAAGGAGGACATTTTTACTAATCTTTTCTAGTCCTTTTTTGAGAGTTTTTTTGTGGTTTAATTTCATTATTGCACGTTTATGAGTGCCATATCTTGACTATTGAATCCTGTTCAATAATGATGTAACTGGCAGAATGAAGTGGTTTCAATCACCACCTTTTTTTGCAAATTTACAGAGTGCCTAATCTCAGTCCTTTAAAGGAATTACTTTTTTTTATATTTAAAGTTTCAGTTTCATGTAGGATATTCATACGACCGCGTTTCTGATAAGCAGCCTGCTTCCAAGATGGTTTCAAAAGACAATGACTGATTTTGGTACAGTGTAAAATGAATGCGATGTTGTTCTAAAATAAATCAGTCATCAGTACAATTCATCCAACCGCTGCTTATTTACAATTTAAAAGAATGGTTTGAATATAATGGGAATTAACAAATGTTGATGTAACTACTTCATTTACGCACTCAAAAAGAAACCAAAGTTTTTATTTTGTCCTTCATTTTAATTTGGTTTCAAATTTTAAGAAATTTGCCCCACCTCTATTTTCTATGAACATCCTTTCCCAGATGTATATGTACGAGTTTTTTTTGTACCAGCAATATAGCATTGGTTTATTCTGCTGGAGCCTAGTTTTGGTCTGCATTAACAGCAGGTGTAAATCCATTGAACAAAACCCGTACCAGATTGTGGACTTTATGCTGGTAGCCGATAAAGACGATGAAGTCAATATATGTGAAGACTAAAGGGAATTTTTTTTTAAAGTAGTGTAATGCAGCAGTAAGATAAAAAGCACAGTCAAGTTTATTCTCCTGTCTCTGCGTTGCTCATCAAAATACGTAGCTCGTTATTGTGCATATCGTTCAATTCCCATTTCATCTCAATGAATGCTGGGTAAGGGTGGGGGGTTTTGGGGTAGAGATTGCATTTATATCTTTAAGAAGCTACGTAGTTTATTTTGTAGAGATCACATTCCTTACTGTTGGGATAAATAACTGTTGTTCCATTGCTATTAATGTGGCCATTTTGACATAGTGACACGTCTGAAACTTTCAAAGGAAAGTGCATTTTGAAAAGCAGGCCTTTCACTGCCAAAACCATTGTGTTTAAGTGTAGTTAATTTTGATTTTAAGGTAGATTTAAACAGAAACATATGTTTAGTAATAATTTAACAACTGCACTTTTTTCCACTCATTTTTATTTAAAGATAAAAATGAAAAGCTGCAACTGTTGAAATACATTTTAAAATGCACTTGTATTCTTCAAACATTCTTCCATTTTTATTTCTCAGATTTATTTTATATATCTCAATTACACATACTGCATAAAATTACATGTCTTTAATGACACAACTTGTTCAGATCTTGAGCAATAAGCTCACTTGTTCATGCACTTGCTCAGATCTTGAGCAATAAGCTTACTTTGCAACTAAATAACTTCATGGTACAAATAACTGGATTGGCATTTTGGATACAAGGTCGGCATTTGTGGGTTAGAGCACATAGGAATCTAATAAAGGTCAGAACAAAGCAACTTGAAGCAGAGAAAAGAGACTTAAAATGACTTCTGCTGTAGATACGGTAGAAGGAATACGTGTTTGTTTCAGAAGGAGAAGTTGATTTAAAATCACCACGGGAGCTTTGTAATTGTGAAATTGAATGAGTGAAGGAAAACAAATGGAAAGATTCAATAAGATTAAAAAAAAATAAAAATACAGATGAGGTTTCACATCAAAAACCCCTAAGTTTGGAATCATTTGTTGCTTTTCTGCCGTACTGCAAAATCAGTCCAATCCTTCCAATCTCTTACATGACTATTAGTGAAGGACAGATGCTCTACGTCTCCTGACCACTTTGTATTACTAATTATCTAATTCTGTTGTTTTAACTATTTAGATTTGCAACTTGTTCACTTTGGAAGGAGTTCCTCTTTAGCTTTTTTTTGTTGTATCATTTATTTACCTAACTCAATGCAATTCCCATTTGTTTAGCAGGGAAGGAATAAACTGTTTTTTTATTTTTATTAACAATGCTTCTCGCAGCTTTAGGCTGTATTTATTTAAGGTTCCTCCTGTCCCGTTCTGAACTAATAAAGACAACTTATTTAAAACATGACATACGTTATCTATTTATGTCAACATAGTTTTAACATGCTAATTTTGGAACAACACTCGGTACTATAAAGGAAATTGGGCTAAATCTCCCTAATTGTCTTTGGAAAATTACAGCCTCTTTATATTTCAGTTTTTTTCCTGAAAATTTTAAAATATATTTTTACTCTGCTAAAATGTTTAATTTTTCCATGCTTTTGCACTGATTTTCCAGAAAAAAGGTTACGGAGTTGGGGTGTGGGTTCGGTAAACAGGATCTTTGAGTTACTTGAGTGTCACAACATTACACATAATCCAACTGATTTGAAATGGAGGTATTATGCATTGTCCATATCTTTGTGTTTATGGGTCATTTCCACAGAGTTCTCCATGATTTGCTAATTATAGACTTACACGGTGTTTGTTTTTCAAACTGTCCCATAGCATCCATATTTGTCAAAAAGAACCCCAAGTTGTCATGAAGGAGAATTAATATTTCAGTTTTTTTGCTGGAACAGATTGTCAGACTTCAACATGTCAGCATGAAGTGCCTGCAGTTTAGAAGTAATTTTACCAAATTGTTCTCATTGAAGCAATGAGTTTTTTTTCAATTGAGTGCATTGTTCACCTTTGTAGAAAAGCTACTCTGTTTTCCTTCCGCTAACTAACCAGCGGGTGTTTGCAATTCATGATACTGCATTTGAGCTTGCTGAAGATTAGTCACTTGCTGGAATTTTCTGTTGATATTTTAAAGATATTTTTTGGAGAACTATAGCTCAAAGCAGAAAGAGCAAGCAAAGGCTTTACATAAAAACTAAATTTTAGTACTTTTAAGGGAGAATTATCATGTATTTAAATAAATATTACTGCACAAATAGAATTACAAGGCCAGCCATTCCTTGTCAACTTAAATGTAATAATTGTACAAACTCATTTCAATATAAAATAGGCTGAATACGTTATTTTGTTTGTGGAGCACTGTTTCATTACTTGCTTTAAAAATATTTAAAGTTGGCAATGTTCTAGTGTGGTGGGGGGAATGTATGTTGCATTAGAGCCTTTACTTATGTTGCTTCAAAGTATTCATTACTGCTAAAGAAAAAAACCTGCTAAATCAAATATTTCTGGAGTACAGGTAGTAGAAAGCAGGTGTTTGAAGTCACTCCAGAAGGCAATTTAAATTGATTTTGATTGTTAATCATAAGCATAATATAAGTTGCAGTTGGACTGGATTCTGTAATATTCCTTGCAGAATAGGACATGAATTGTTGAATCAACCACATTTATTTCCTTGAACTGCACAATTATTTATTTTGCTTCATGCTAACATCCGCATAAGTACCTTAGAGTATTTAAAAAACATTAGCAGCATTTAGTTGAATTTTAGAGGTTTTTTCCCCAGCTATTTCAGAGATTGCAGTACAATGACTTTGAAAAGCCTGTTCTTAGCTTACATGGTCTCTCCAACTGTTTTATTTATGTACATTTATACAACATTAATCTCTTTACTTCATTTTTTTTATTGACAATGATCCCTTGTTTGCTGAATTGGAGCTAAGATAGCTTCATGTAATTGCTTTCATGCGTTTATTTTAAAATCAGTTGTAAAAACTGAATAGAGTCTTTATTTGAATTGATGCATGTAGTTTTATTGTTTAGTTATTGCATCGAGAGCTCCTATCTGCTTTGAGCTGCATTGTTAGCACTTTATATCCAAAAGTAATAACTTAGACATTCGCCGTATGCAATTATTAAGACTTTTTATGTTTTCGATCAGTAGAATTCAGATCTTTAGTTTGTAGGAAAGTAATGAGGGGTTTATTTAAAAAAAATCTTAATTAAATAAAATCAACTATAATAGCGTCAGCTAATTTCTCTTTAGCAGTTTGTTTTTCTTGCATTATCTTCCATTTTGTTTTATTTTCTTTGTTTCTGCTGCTTCTTTTCGAAAAATTCCATAGCTCCCTTTCCTTTTCAGTGGATCTTTTATTTCAACTTATGTTTTTCTTATTAAACTCTTTTCCAAGCTACTCCAAGCTTGTGCAAAACAGCTTCTCTCGACTGTATTCTGCTGCTTGAGCAGAAGAAAGAGCAGACCTCAGACATAATCCAGCTGTCCAAGTGTAATCCTGGAATGAATATGGTACTCAAAGCAATAGGAAGTATATTTTCCAATAATTTTTATTTCTAAAATGTGAGAATCGCACATTGTATTTCTTCAATTTAAGATTTTTATCTGGCATACAGTTATATATCAGCCATAATTGGGCTCATTAGTCCCTTAGTATTTGAAGACATAGACATTTTGTAATATTCCTTGCTATTGTGTGCCAGCCTACTATGCCTGGAACATGCTGTAATTCAGATATATTATGAATGTATTGTAAAAATAACTACATATTTAAAATTTCAAGTGTACTTAATGGAAAAGGAGGGTATCCATTATGGTCTTGACTAGAAAATTGTTTAATTGTATACTTGTAACTATTTCTTTCCTGAAGAGTGTGAGGAAAAGGGGTGTTTTTCTTAAAAAAAAACCTCGTGTTTACATCTCAACACGATTATGAACACATGTCAGAAATCTTGCATTAAAAACTGATGTGTATAGTGCACTCAACCCTCTCAGCCAGAGTTTTTTCTCATCTGTTAATTTGCAATTGTCAAAGTAAAGATACTGCAGCATTTAATTTTTTGGAGATGAGGAAGGGGTTTTCATTCAGAAATGTTTACTTCTCCAAATTTGCAATCTCTGTTTCTTTCCCCTCAGTATCTTAAATTGCCTCATTGCTGCCAGAAAAAAATGGGGAAGACAGCTGTGCGTTATATTAGAGCAGTGCAAGTAGCCTGAATAACGCTAAAACACTGTTAACGTTCTGATAGTTTCCTGTGAACCCTGTCCCCACAATAAGATTAGACTTCAACTCTGCCAGCACCTTACTCATTCTTCCAGATGTTACCGTAAGTAAAACTTATACCTGAATTCACTTTGAAAGCACCTTATAACATTTAACATTGCTTATCAAGAAAAGAATAAATAAATTTCTTTCCTCTGACATGAAAAAAAATCTTCATAATGAAATCAGTTAGCAGAACATTCAGACAACATATCGTTTTGATAATTTTATATAGCACATCAGATCTTGTCTCAGTTTATAAGCCTGATTTTAACTCGAAGAATTGAGGATGTTAAAATATCATTCCACAAGTTTACCAGGCCTGTCTGCGCTATGGACCAATATGCTATACCTCAAATGGGCAAGAAACAAAAAGGAAAATTTTACACTAAAATTAAAAGCTAATTTCCTATATTGCTTTTGTCTCATTATTCTAAAACAAAGCGGCAAAAATATACAGAGCCCATTGTGGCTCTTTAATACTTGAAATGCAACCAAGCTGCTCCAAAAGTAGTGGTGTTTTTTTTGCAAGTGGTGTGACTGTATATGTTGCAATGACTTTGACTGTACCTATTTGGAAATTGGATTGGACGAAAGCCTGCAATGTAACATATTGCACAAAGACTCTTTCCAGCCTCAATTTAAACAGCATGTCTTAAAAGGACTGGCTACATTGTTCTGGCAGAACAGGTTTAAGAAGCTATGTTTCGAAGTTTTGTTTAAGCTACAAAGTCATAGTCATGCAAAGACAGACAGACACACACACACACACACCACTCCGGCATCACATCTGATACTTAATCTATCATCTTTGTTTTTCCCAAACATCGTGCAAGCTGTTCTTGATGATGTTGGCATGGGTATGAAACTGATGGTCCATCTGGAGAGTGTGAATGTGGGCCAGGAAGAAAGAGAGATGAAGAGGGTGTGTGTGGAAGGACAGATAACACTCAGCTGTCGGAAGACCCTGCGGTACTGTTACAGTCTCGCTGCCAACATGATATTTGATGTTGCAAACTTATGCTTCATTAAAAATTGGAGACTTATTTGGGGTCTTTAAATTAAAAAAAAATGTCCATTGTGGTTTGGGAATTTATTTCTTTTATTGATTTAACACCAACATTTTGGGTAGTGAGCTTAATGAAATCAAGTGATCCTTTTGCTCAGTGGATGGTATATGTAGAGTATTATTCGCAGGGGCCTACAAACAACCTCAATTACAGTTCTGAATGAGAAATTAAAAACCACTTCTTCCAAATTGACAAACAAAATCGGGAGATGATATTTTGGCATAAAGACATATGTCTCTGCTGTGAAAATGGGAAGCAGGTTCAGCTGACATGCTTTTAAAGAAAATATTTTGATAAACTGCATTGTTGTCATTGCTATTTTAAAAAATATATATATTCCAAAATTGTGTCTGCTATAATGCCTGGTATATATTGTGCTGACATTTAAAAGCATATTGAAATTTATTTTTGTTAAACTGTTTGGTAAAAGTTTATAAAATGGGATGTATTTTGTAATTTTATTTAACAATAAAGCTTTCTCGTTCTCTATGAGGGGGAGCTGAAGCATAATGCCGTGAAACTAAATCAAAATCCATTGACATTGAATACATTGAAATATTTTGGTCAGTTTCAGTCTGAATTTTAATTTTTCTGCTCTGTTCATTCTCCGAAAATGTACAGTCAATCTCTACTTCTCAAACATGAAGCAGAAATTCTTTGGGGCTGGTTTGAAATGGAAGTGAACGGGTCCAGTAGTTATCCATAAACAAGCTGTGCCGAATAGTCTGTTTACATTTGATCATGAATTGTTCCTTAACTCTTTTCATCCCGCCTTGGCCTGCAGCTACGCCAAAGCTCTCATCCCTTCCAGTGGCAAGTGGGAACTTAGCCAGCCTCTGTTTGTCTTCAGAGAATCCATTGATACTTGCTAATGTGTCTTCCAAGACATGTTAGCAGTTTTGTAAATGAAGGTGCATGCATTGACATCACAGGGCCTACCTTAGGAGGAGGGAAATTTCATTGCAGAGCTCTGTACTGCAGCTGATCTCACATGTCACATGAACTCACCCTATTGACCAGCACTGCTGACTTTTCAGTTAAAATGTTGGAGGGAGCTGTCCCAGAGACTATGCCAAAGTTTGTCTGCTGTTTAATGGTGCCCTTCAAATGATCTTAAAATGGAGGCTGTTGATCCAGCAAGGAAAGAGTCAACTTGTGCTTAACTTAGAATCACAGAATTCCTACAGTGCAAAAAGAGGCCATTTGGCCCATTGAGCCTGCACCGACAACAATCCCACCCAGGCCCTCTCCCCATAACCCCATGGATTTGCCCTAGTAATCCCCCTGACACCAAGGGGCAATTTAGTATGGCCAATCTACCTAACCTGCACATCTTTGGACTGTGGGAGAAAATTGGAGTACCCAGAGGAAACCGATGCAGACACGTGGAAAATATGCAAACTTCGCACAGACTGTCACCCAAGGCTGGAATCGAACCTGGGTCGCTGGCGCTCTGAAGCAGCGGTGCGTGCCACTTGAGCTCCTGGGATTGAGAGCTTTATGTAAATTAAACTTATTGTCAGCGTGTATTTTGGGAATTTTCTACTCGGTGTTAACAGTAGGTTGTGCGCATCTATGGTACCTCAGCAACATGCCTTAACTTGAACTTTTCTAGTTTCCATGTCAGTAATTTTTGCATGCTGCCTCTGAGTCTGTCGCTGTGGTGCCAATTTTTGCTGGGTATGTCACCTATTAGGAAGTACATTGTGAATTCTCCAGACTTACTTGAGTACTTGAAAACTTTTAAAGAAGACTTCATTGTCTGCAAAGCAATTTGAGATTTTCCAGCTTTGTGAGAGGTGATAAATGCAAGTTGTTCTTATCGACCTTAGTGTGATTAAACCTGAGATTCTAGAGATGCACTAACCAACCCCAATATTAACATTTAGTTTAAAACTGACCATGATATTTTTATTTTACTTGTGCCTTTTTTTTGTCCAATGTAATCCTAGGAAGAAGTTCAGTTATGAGATGGACTTCAATGGTTTATCAGCAGGTTAACTTTTAAAAATCTAATTGTTCAGGCTGCAAATTGTGTTGAAACAGGATAACAGAATTTAAAAATTAAGAATAAATTCCCGCCAATTCTTGCTCTTTGAATGCAAGTCTCTTCAGACAAGCCAGCAGAGCAGCAACCTGTTCATCAATAAATGGCAGTATGTGACTGATCAATGAGTGGCGGATTAAGAAAGTTGCAGTGAGATTATTTGTGAAATTATAACCATCAAGACATGTTGCTACACTGTCAGGGGCTCTACACAGCATTGGTATATCAGATTTAGCCAGGTCTGACTGCCAGACATGAATGTTAGGCAGGAACAATATTGGCTGAATTTACAGGCTGGGCTTTGCTCGCAAATATTTTACGAAGCCAAAATTCCTGCTTTTGTTAATTCTAAAGGAAAGATAAAATGATATTTGTTCACTTTTTTAAAGTTCAGCGAAGGTGAGAATTTCAGTAAGGACGGGAACCAACATGCTTGTGTTTAGTATATTTAGGCCCTTAGGGTTACATTTGGTTCTTTGACTAAAGTTTTGTTATTTTAATATCAGAATTTTTGTGTAATGGAGAGCATGTTCACGGGCAGAATTTAGCATTCTGCTGATGCATTGGTTTGCAAGCGGAGGAGACTATAAAGTTCCTCTGGTGGCCTTTTAATTGCCCTCCCACCCGCCCAGGCTCCTCTGCAATGTTAAGGTGAAATGGACAAGGCTTAGCCTGGCCTATCCTTTCACAATTGAGACTCTTGAGTGGTCAATTAATGACTTAAAGGCCAAATCATGCTCAGCCTCAATTTTCAGGTTGGTGGGATGGGGTACGGAACAAGGGGAAGTCTGGAAAGTGTTTCTGCTCGGGCCTTGGCTGGGAGGAAAATGGAGGAAATGCCTCCATCAGTGGCTCATTACCAACATTGGGCACATCACCTCATAAGATCTGTCTGCCACAGGTGCTCCACAGCCTCCCTTCACCCAACCCACCATCTCCAGGCCACGCCACCAACACTGTAAACTGCATTCTGCCCAACCCCTGGTCCTCACCACCTCACCTTGCCCCAAGATCCCCACAATTATCAGTTCCTGGACTCTAGGACTTAGGGGACAATTCACTGGCCTTGGCATGCTGTTAGCAGATTGCACCAATCTCAGTGACTAGTAAGTGGGCCTGAAAATCTGTTTCGCACCGGACGCTAAGCAGTTTGCAAGTCTCTGGCCCCTTCCTAATTGTGTGAACTGGATCATGCTCAGAAAAGGCATGATGCCGATTAACATATTTAAAATAGTATTTAAATTTGCGTACCCAATCAAATCCCAGCGTACAGGATTCACTGGCCTTCCAGCATGATGCGATAATGGTGAGAATCACTACCGTCTCCACTAGTGGAGACCTGGTACAGTGGTCATGCCACAGGATTCGGAGGCCACTGACACCCCAGGTGGTCAGTGGCAGGGCAGGGCAGGGCGATACACACCTGATTCTGGTAGTGCTTAACTGGCACACTAGCAATACCGAACAGTGGTTACCAGACAACAATGCAGTGGCCACCAGACAGCCTGGGTGGTGCCAGTTTGGCACTGTCAGTGTGCCAGGGGCAGTGCCGAGGGAGTGGAGGCCATGACGGGGGGTGGGGGGGGGGGATGTCTGATGGGTTTTACAGAGTGGATTGGGGAGGCGGTCTTGATGGGGGAAGCATATTAGGGGGCTTCATGGTACGGCATATTGGGGGTCAGGAGAGTCCCGATACCAGTCACTCATGTCAGGTACGGGATGGGGAAACATGCTGCTGAAGAGGAAGGAGGATCCTGATGTCTGTGGAGGGTACGGAGGGAGGGGTCTCTCGATACACTCCGAGATTAGGTCTTGTGAACCGGCACCCAAATGTTCTGAAGCCTGACTCACCACCAATTTTAGACCCCAGTACCTGCGCAAACTTCTTAACTCACTAAAAAAAGGTGTCTGTGTGAAGGGGGAGTTTGTGGTGCATGCCTGAGAAACCGGCACAGATCACTATTATTCTTGCCACTACGGCAGTTAGAAATTATTAGGAGAATTCCACCCAAAGAATCTACAGAGGGATATAGACGGGTGTGCTTTGGTTGGCAGAATATAGTTGATTATTATTTAAAGGGAGAAAGACTGCAGAAAGCTGCAGCACAGAAGGATTTGGGGGTCCTTGTGGATAAATCACAAAAGCTAGCATGCAAGTCCAGCCAGTAATTGGGAAAACAAATGGAACATTGGCCTTTATTTCAAAGGGAATGGAGTACAAAAGTAAGGAAGTCTTGTTAAAGCTAAACAAGGCACTTGTTAGACCACACCTGTAATACTGTGGACAGTTTTGGCCCCTTTATCCAAGGAAAGTGGTACTGGCATTGGAGGCTGTCCACAGAAGGTTCATTAGGTTGACCCCACTATGGAGGGATTTTCTTCTGAGAAGTTGTTAAGTAGTTTGTTCTCATTGGAGTTTATTGAGACTTCTGGGATTTTTGGGAGCTTAGACAGAGTAGATGCTGCAAGGATTTCTCCCCTTGTGGACAAGTCTAGGACCAGAGGGCATAATCTCAGGGTAAAGGGTCACCCATTTGAGACAGAAATAAGGAGGAATTTCTTCTCTGAGGGTAGCGAATCTGTGGACCTCTTTACTGCAGAGGGATGCAGAGGCTGGGTCATTAAGTATAATCAAGGCTGAGATAAACACGTTTTGATCAGTGAGGGAATCAAATGTTATGGGGATATGGTGGGAAAGTGGAGTTGAGGATTATATCAAATCAGTCATGACCTCATTGGCTGAGCAAACTCATTGGGCTGAATTGCTTACTTCTGTTTCTTCATCCTATGGCCATCCTCTGAAGTTAAAGAATAGACACATCAAAACCCCACAGTATTTCAGAGCCACGGAAGTTTTCCTCCTTACCTGAAGGCATTGATTTTTCTCTTGGGGACAGCTGCATGATATTCTTTGCCGTCGGACATCTTACCCAGCTGACTACCCTTACGCCACAACTAAATGACTGCCCTTTAAGTCTGCTTCTTAATAATGGGCGTCAGTGCCTTAATATGTGTCAGCATATTATTTTGCCACTGGAAGTTTCCTGGCCAAATCTGACCATGTCCTTCCTCCCAGCCCACACATCCACTTCTGGTAAGGGTTCCAGGTTAGGCAGTAGGAAAGGAAATAATGACTGCCACCATCCCGGCTGAGATAGATTAATTCAGAACACTATAGTTAATCCACCTGGGGCAGCCCCGGTTAGACAACAGCATTAACCAGCTGAGCCATCAGAAGAACTTAAACATTTAATGGGAGTCCAGTTGGCTTGTTGCAGTTGGTATAGAGTGGAGTCTCTTTGGAATTTCCTATTCCATAACCCCAACTCACTGCTGGTCTTTGATAAATCTAAATTGATAGCCTAGGGACGCCAGCATGTGGCCACCTGGTTTAGGAGCCAGATCTGATAATGCTGCTGGACTGCCCAAAGGGTAAGAACAGATTTCACCATCTTCGCCCGAAATGGTACTACCTTGGTTGAGAAGTGATTAATAAATATTTAATTACTTGAAATCTCATCAATTATTAATAGATTAATTGTACATAATTATGACTTATTCAGCACTGCAGCCATTGTTCATACAGTACCAGATCTTGAGAGCTTTCATTCTACTGCCCCACTGGTCTACATCGCAGTGTATATAGTTGTAATTTTTAATATTTCAGATGTTATGTATCATCACAGGAAAATTATTTTGCTGTAAGATTACAGATATCAATCACGTAGACAACTCAAGACGAGGTTTGCAGGATGCGAATCTGGACTGGCTAATCTTTTGCCTGTTGAGTAGCTAGCCGGTTTATATAGCAAATTATTTTCCCATCATAGGACAGTGCTTTTTTTTTTATATCAGTCAGTTTTTAGACAAAAAAGATGGCAATTACCATGCAGGGAGAGGGAGGAATTCTAGTCACCATTTGAGTGAATGATAATGGGAAGGTTTTTTCTATGTTATTTTGGAGAAAAATTGTAAATACATTCTCAAAGAGTGTGTTTACAATTTTATCTGGAATAGCGATCAGAAGAAATCTTCCTACTATGTTCATATCCAAAACACAGAGTGAGAGAAGAAATCCTCCCCCTTTTGCATTTATATGAAAGCGCTTATATTACGATTTGGGTCACCCCTCCCATCGTCTTCCTAGCTCAACCACCATGGGCTACGAAGGACCGCAACAAAGCATTGCTTTCTTAGGCAGACATCTGGGGGAAATACCTATATAAGGTTCCATTTAACTGAGATTGTTGGTTATCTTGTGATACTTTTAAAATGATTTGCCCAGCCTTTTTAATGGTGAGTCCTCGCGTTTTCAACCTGCTCATAAAATAATTTTTTTTTGAAAAGGGAGAGCTAATTGCTTTAGTGCAGCTGCTGGTTTTGTTCTTGAGTAACACCGCGTTTTTTGTGAATTTGACAGATAAACAAATGAGAATGGACGGCACAGTTTTTTGATTTTTGTTTAATAGTATTTTAAATCAAATCTGTTTTTAAACTACAGAATGATACCCTTATTCAGCAGAAACCTAATCTGCCAATATAAATGATCTTTTCTTGCCAGAAATGGTCTCTCCTGTTGTGGTGATGCTGTGTGTTATCTTTTAATACAGATAGGAGTGCTCTATTCTGAAACTATTGTGAATACTGTCAATTAAAACTACTTTAATTCCCAGAGTAGGGCAGTGAAAAAAAACCCACAGCGCGTGAATGTTTTTGACAGTATTACTGAGTTAATGCAAACTGTTTTAACTAAGAACACTCATATGGAGAAACAAAGCCATTGTGCGGCTTTGATATATTTCTGTATAAAGATTAATCTTGAAAATTGATACTCCTTACTGGGTAGAGACTTAAGCTAATGTTTTCTTAATGCATACTATCACATGAATATACCCTATCTGAATTTAATATCACCCTGGCAGCTACTAGCCTCCCCATTACACCTAGCAAAGTGGATTGAAGGGTACCATCAAAACAAACTCTGCGGAGATTATACACAGCTTAATTTGATAGTGCGCAGACCTGAAAATAGTTATCTGTACCAACATCCATGGAGCTAGTTGCTTACTCATTTAATCTCTTATGATTAAAATACTTGAAATCTTGCAGTGAGCTATATTGTCGGGATTATCATTTTACATTGGTTGGCTGACATAAATGATGGCGTCATCATTTTGATTGACCTCTTAAAAAATTAAAATATCTAAAGGACAGCGGGAAGACAGTTGAAGAAGTCAGTTTGTGCCCTGCTCTAATAACTGCTGATTGAAGCTTTACAGAGCTCGTTTTAAAGAAATTAAAGTTGCATTATCTGTCTTTGTTAGTTTCTGTAGTTCAGCTTCAAAGCAATCAAAATATGTCATAAAAGCCTTGTGTGAATGCTGTTCAGCCTCTGTTTAATAAATTGAGCAGTTATGTGGCACTTACACTACTGCTGGCATGACGGCAATTTTGTTCCAATTTTCAAACTGTTGTTGCTAAAACTTTCCAATCTCTCATTTCCATCCCTTATTGAAAATGTATTTCTGCTGTTCAAAAAGACCCATCCAAAGTCATAATGAGGGACTGCACTTGTCCACTGTGAGCCTCTAGTGATTTCAGAGCAGTTCTTTTATGTTGGAAGATTATGGGAGCGGGGGGTAAGATGAAACGGATATTGCCATTTCATGAACTTATCACAGAAGTGAATAGTTTAAAAAAAATCTTAACCCCTCCTATTAGAAATTCCTTTGCTCCCCATCCAATCTTCTCATCCTACACTCCTGTATAGGGTTAGGCATTAAGTTTAGTCCAGCTGGATCTGGTTTCCAGGTCCAGCTATATCATAGACTAATAAAAGGAGCAGCTCAGATATTGAATACAGTTCGGTTCCTTGATATATTTGTAGAATCAGATTGTATTCTTCTTAGCATAGTCTGAAGCACTTTAAAACATTGGGAACTGTTTACATAGTACCACTAGGGTCTGAACCTGCCCCTGGTTAATCTTCTGCTATGTGAATACAATCATACGCTTCTATCCATGTTTTTTCTTAAATGTTTGTTCATTTGAATTGTTGCTTTTTGCTTTTTTAAGCAGCAGGTTTTAGCATTTCTATACCAAAATGTGCATGGGGAATATTAAAGTGTTAGGTTGGCATAATTATGTAATTGCTGCATGCACTTTGAGCAGTGCAACTTTAGAGTGGGTTTGTCATTCAAACATTATATAAACACCGGGAGCTCTGTGAAACACTTTGAATATACTACTGGAATCTATTTATGATAGTCTAACCTAAGCATGATTCTTTTACAAACTATCTCACCCATATTAATAATTCTAGCTAAGGCTGTTCTGCTAACTCCTTTGTTCAATGCACTGCATTTGGTGATATGAAGCCACAGTGGCCTGGAAGATCACAGCTTCAATATTTGATTTATGGTTCGTCCAACTAGACTGTGGTGGCGCTGGAAACACAACTTGCCTCAGTGTACATAAACTAGTTCAAGCAAAGTATTGGGTCAGGTTCTCATTGTTATCTGGTGAGGACAGGATCAGACTGTGCTGCAACACTCTTTTTGAATCGCATACAAATAAATGCTGCCAACGCCTGTGTTCTTGCGCATCATCATGAATTGCTGCTTTCACAAAGGCAGTGTGTAAGGAAAGAGGCAAGGAAAATTCCAACCAACTTTATGCTGTACTACCAATCTTACTGAAAGGGCAGATGGAAACCCTCCTTCCAAGCCTCTTACAATGTAGTTGTCGAACCAGGATTGGTTATAGAGCAGTTCTGGGTGAATTATCCTTTTCTTTTTCTATCCTTCTGAGTCTGAGAGAATTGTAAGCGTGAACTTATGTCTTGTGCCTGGGTCACTTCACGAAGTGCTTATCAGCCTAAAACAGGATTGAATATTGAGAAACCCAACTCGATTTCTCAGAAATGTGTTTGGATTGGGGTTATAAGTTATACACAGTGCTCCAACTAACTAGGCACGATTGCAATTTAACGAGCTTTTAGGATTTTAACATTTGGATCAGTTATATTTCAATCAAGTCCCATTCCTCCAAACCCTGCTCTGCAATAAACAACATTCCTTTTTCTTTCTTAAAATACAAAAGTTTGGGGAGAGGGCTAAATTTTAACTTGCAAGATAAGCAGGGTCACTTTTTGAATATGTTAGTGTCAATGTTTTTTAATCAATGTTTTTAGGTATATTTATGTAAGAGTCTTTTGTGTTCAAGTCTAAGAAGTTAAATGCTCGGTTTATAAAACTGAGGCAGATCATATGTTGGGACAGTATGTGACATGACAGTGGTAGATGCTTGCAAACTTAGTGCATCATGTGACAGTGAGCCCTGCTTAAGAATGGGGAGATTAATATGTATGATGCAGTGCTGCTGGGCTCTTCCATCATGTACAGAAAGCTGTTTTTCATATATTGTAGCCTGGGAAAGCTTTGCACCAACGAAGGAGTAACTCTATCTCTTTTTGAGTCGTTGCCAAGCAGATGTAGGGTCCTGGAACCTTCCCAGCTAACTTGACACAGCCAATATTTCTGCTAGCTGGCCTTCATCCCCTCTGTTCTCTGAGTCCTATTCAAATGCCTGAAGTACATTTTTTTTTCGCTGTGGCCAGGGAGCTATGATTTTGTTTCCAATCATTCTTGATAGCAAGCCTGAAAAGTTGGGAAGCTGCTAGAAATTAACCCTTTCCTGGAAGGCTAAAATCACAGTATTTCAAGGCTTCTAACAGACAGTTAACCTAATTTGCAAAGAATCAGGAGTTTAGTGATTACCATTGGCGAATATATCACGTGAGTCAGTGGTGTGATTGTTCTGAAGTGGATCATTACCTATGATTCAAGTATGGTTTTGCTGTACGACATTTGACCATAATTTTTTCCAATAGCATCTCACTTATTAGTTTCTGTTTAATTTTTTTTTCCCAGTTTGACAAGAAGGTTTTCCTTTTATGCTGTACTTTTTCATGATACTTAATTCTTTTGCTGGCTGAAGAATTTGATGAGATCTCCGGAAGAAAAATACCCTGTGACTATTAACAGTTGGACACTTTATTTTCCAAACTGGGGACTGCAGGCATAACTGTTATTGACTAAATGGACAGCTATTCATTTCAAAATTACTTAACCCCAGACCCACATTGGAAGTAATTAGCTATTTGTAGCAATCAACAATTTTTAGCGTTCCCAATGCAAAGTGCCTTTGTTCTTGGGCTGTGCCAAATGCTTATTTTAGTAATTGAATACTCTATCAGTTATTGAAATGATTAATTGAACGCTTGAACACATCAAACCATCGTAAAAGTATTACAGATTCCTGGTTAGTTAGTGTGTTCAGTGCATTGCATGATAATGTATTTACACCATTCTGAATAAGGCACAGCTTGTTTATGCTTTCCATAAATATTGGCACAAAGAGGGATTGTTATGGTACTATACAAGTGAGCACCACTAACAAATATGTCCTCTGATCATTGTAGTATAATCCATGTAACATATAACAGGATATGGATCACAATAGCAAACATATGTAATTTGCCCTGTAAGAAGTCAATTTAATCCATAAATTTGTAACTTATTTCAGTTGCTTTTACTTGTGGTCTTTGTCTGTGGGTTGTCGCCTTGACAATTTCCTCTCCTCCCTTCTCCTGTTCTGCTTTTGATTTTGAAACCCAGAAATGTTGTGTTTACACCTCAACATTTACAATTGTGTCATGGCTTTTGTTACAAGTCTGACAATCTGGGTAAGTTTGCCTGGTGGGTATTCCCAAATACTGCAAAATTCCTCAATTGTAGATTAATTACAACAGATGACCTCAAAACTTGGAAGTCAAAAAGAAAGGCAGGGTTTGTTTGGTTTATTGAGCACAAGCTGGTAATTTCTATTCTCTTCCTTGTCACTCTTCCTTGCCACTCTCAATGCAAATATTTCTCAATCGAGGTAGTTCTGTGTCAGCCAGCAATTCATTAACGTTATAGCTATAAAGTTGTCAGGAACAGTGGATATTCATCCCTCATTCCCAAACTGGATTTACACTCAGACCTCAGGAGTAGAAGAGCCAATGCTGTAATTCATGTCTTGAATCAATTCATCGTCTACTCCTTTAAAATTAATTTTCTTTCAAGTTGATATTGGCAAAATATTCTACCACTGTTGCAGTGTTTCCAAATCCTTCATCTACTGTGCTGTGTTCTTTGGTCACTTTCTCTTTATATTTTTTTTAATAATCTAAGTCAAAATATTCATTTGCAGGCCACTTCTTTTCTCTAGCATTGTTGTAGGCAGAAATAAAATCAAATAAAACATGTTATTTCTCCAATTTTACAGAAGTAACATAAATGAGAAGAACTTTTTTACTCACCTATTTTGACTCTGTTTCCAGAGAGGTTACAAAGAGCATTCTGGACTTGGGAAAAGTGACATAAACAGGCCTAGAAAAGAACATGAGTTGCTGCAAAATACTTTGAAGCAGCATTGTGAATAAAAATCATTCAAGATACTGGGTGGAATTCTCCCAAGTCCTGCCGCTGGGTTTGATGGCAGGCATGGTGGGAGAATGTGGCAGGATGCCCAGAAATAGCTTTCCCGTCGGCGTGAATTTACAGCAGGATCTTCCGCTGTTGCTTGCCATGCCGGGTCGGAAAACCTGCCAGAGGCTGGCATGAACCTCATTTGCATCCTGTTAATGGGATATAGATGAAGGCCCAACACCCTCACACCAGATTCTCCGTGATGCCGGTGGGAAAACACGCCGACATGTAATGCATTAGGAGAAACATGGCATGCAAATGTCGGGATTCATCCAAACAATGCCTGGAGCTGCCTCTGGAGTTCAGGGTGGAGGCTGCCTGCAAGCCTGGACTCCTGATCACAACAGCAGTAGGTTGGTGAAGCATCTGTAGCTGGATCTTCCTGATTAGGTGTCCTGGAGTGGGTCCGTCTTCCAGTGTTCCTGGAGGTCTGTGTTCATTTTCGTGAGGTCCACCATTTTTTGGTCAGTGATGTTGGCCATTTGTTCAATATGACACTCAGGCATGACAGAGGACTACATGGCAATCAGGCTGGACCCCTCATGAAATATGTGTAACATGCCTGGATGCATGATTAATGAGGTCGGGACCAAAAGATTTGCTGCGTTTTGCTACTGGCTGTCGCAGTAGGAAATACTTCATGTTGCCACCCCCACCATGGGACTTAGTTTCAAAATGGGAGAATTCTGCCCACTGTCTTTGTTTGACAAACCTGGTGCAGTGAAAATTAGCTTCTATTTTCCACCTCCTTACTCCCCCTAGCAAATTTTGCAAGACATAACTGAGCCGTTATAGGAAGATGGCATTCTTTGTCTGAGAAGTAACAGATACCTACCGGACTGATTCAAGAGGGCAGCTCACCAGCACCTTGTCAAGGGCTTTAGGGATGGGCAATAAATGCTGGCCAGCCAGTGATGCCCATATCCCACGAATGAATAAAAAAAACAGGCTGATCTTCCTGTGGTCTAAAAATAATTATTGTAGACCTTACAGTGCACAAACTTACTTTTGAGCCTTCGTTAAATAAAGGAGGTGCAATTTGAGAGTATACTATTGGCAAGAAAAGAAGTCTTGGTCTTGCCTGGCTTCTAGTACAAAAAAATGCTATGTGGGAGAGTTACAAGCTTTTTTTAAGATAAAGTGGAAGAACTTTTATCTGAACACTTGGCCATGCAGAACAGTAAGTTCCTAAATTAATGCCATTAATGCATCCAGAAACATTGAATTGAGTGTTAGTAGTCCTCGTATTTAACCATCTAAGTGCCCATGTCATCTGCCTTACTGAGAGCTGATAAGCTGGTGCCTAAAAGATACAGAGCACTATGTGGATAAACAAATAAACGTGTAAATCTGCAGATGGTACAGAAATAGGGGGAGGTGCAAGTTTGATAGTGAAGTTAAGGTGTGGGGAATGGAGGGATGCTGAGGAGGAAGAGATGTGTTCCAGGGGTATGAGGTGGTTGTTGATGGCTGGAGGAATTATTTGTATTCTGTGATGTGAACAGCTGTTAGTCATACAGACAAGAGCAACAGCGAGGGCACCTTCCATGATTCTCCCTCCATGTGAGCAGTTTCTAAAAGCAGGTTGGTATGGCCGGTAATGAAAACAGCCTCTAATACTAACTATAAGAACGTAAGAACTAGGAGCAGGAGTAGGCCTTCTGGCCCCTTGAGCCTGCCCCGCCATTCAATAAGATCATGGCTGATCTTTTTGTGGACTCAGCTCCACTTATCCATCTGCTCCCCATAACCCTTAATTCCTTTACTGTTCAAAAATTTATCTATCCTTGCCTTAAAAACATTCAATGAGGTAGCCTCAACTGCTTCACTGGGCAGGGAATTCCACAGATTCACAACCTTCTGTGTGAAGAAGTTCCTCCTCAACTTAATCCTAAATCTGCTTGCCCTTATTTTGAGGTTATGCCCCCTAGTTCTAGTTTCACTATGCAAGACTCAACATATTCTGAAATATGTTCTTTAAAGCAATACCATTTCTTTTATATTTAAAAAGCTCAAAATAGAGAATTAACATGACAGTGGCGGTCTATCCCATTGAACAGCACCTAAGTAATCTTTCTGAACTTTGTATTTTTGGAGGGGAGTAGTTTTGACCCTTTCTGCATTCTGTGCTTTTAGAGGAAAGCTATGTGCTGTCCCTGGTGTTGGTACCAAAGTTAACACATTACTGAAGTCTGTATGGATGCAGACACCAGAAAATGCGGAAAAGGAAATTTGTGTTCATTGCAATTCAGAAGAATGGGAACAAAGGACTGGTGCCCGTTTTTCCTTTGCATTTATGCACTTCAGGTTAGCACTATTTGGGAAAGGAAAAATTTTAGTTTGCTTATATGAATGATTCCAGCTTACAGTAGTGAGTGGGACTTGCAAAGTTCATCTTCTGAAGATTTATAGGTATTTATGGATTTACTCGTCTGAAGTTATGTTACACAATAGAGACCTTTTTGTATTAGGCCTTACAATTGGCAAGAGCCTCTCCAGTATTACTATTTAATTTCCTGCAGACTTTTAATTTGCCTGCACAGTCAGAGATGCATGGTGGTTATGGAATTGTTCCTCACTCAAAGGTTCTGAGCAGGATATCCTTGTGTATTTTCCAAGTTCCTGGAGACATGCTGGAAGATTGTCCTAATGCATTAACGCTGAAGTAAGATCTGTGAAGCTTTGGCTATTTAGTTTTAATTAAATTTATTTGGGAATGTGACAGCATGTAGGTTTTCACTGGAGGCTAAGCTGTGTTCGCGCTGTGACTATCAGTGAGCATTGTCCAGACCATTGCATCCTTTTAATGTTTTGGTGTTCAGTGATTTCTGCTCTGAAAATACCTGCAATTTTGGAAGTAGCTACCAGCAGATGTTGCTTTGTCAGTGAAACCTGCAAAACCCCAGAACTACCTGTTTTAATATTCAGTATTAATAGGAATTTATAAATTGACCAGCATGCCAGCCACTGTGAGAATATAATCAGTTTGTTAACTTTATTGATGCTTTGTCTCTACCTCACACTTGTGTAGGCATTGTTCAAACCAAACACTTTACCGGTGCTAATGAATTGAAAAGCACAAATGTTGAAAATCTGAAATAAAAGACTCTGCTGTAAATACATAATGGGACAGTAAGCATCAGAACGGGAGGGTTAGATTGTACCTCCATAGTGACTTTCTTTGGGAAACCGTGCTGGTGAGTTGATCACCAGCCCTGCAGACACTGCAGGAAGCCATGGTGATTTAAAGCCACTTGGCCTCTTTTATATACCCCAGGTCCACTTTTGGCTCCGAGCAGGTGTGAAAGAGAAGAAGCAGAGAGGATGTCAGCAGATGAACATCGGGCGGCCTTTGGCTGCCCTTCTCGCTTCCACGTAAGGAAACTTTGAAAGGTTTAATGTCGCCAATGCTCAAGATCTGTGGAAGGGCAGCACGGTGAGTTAGCACTGCTGCCTCACAGTGCCAGGGACCTGGGTTTGATTCCCGGCTTGGGTCACTGTCTGTGCGGAGTCTGCACATTCTCCCCGAGTCTGTGTGGGTTTCCTTTGCATGCTTTGGGTTCCTCCCACAGCCTGAAAGACATACTGGTTTGGTGCGTTGGCCATGCTAAATTCTCCCTCAGTGTACCCGAACAGGCACCGGAGTGTGGTGATGAGGGGATTTTCATAGTAACTTCATTGCAGTGTTAATGTAAGCCTACTTACGACACTAATAAATAAACTTTAAATTTAAAAAAAGTTTTTAAAAACTGGTAAAAAGTGAGCTAAGAGAGATTGATTTACATTTCAAGCTAGACAGCTGAGCAGATCTCTCATTATTTTGTTTTACTTAGAAACGCCTTACTGGCATTTTTAGTTTACAATTGGTTCAAACCGACAGTGTTCACTGTGAGTGTATGGACATAGTGCAAGGTAAGAATGAAAGTGTAGCTTTCAATTAATTAACTGAAAACTTCCAGATTGGTTGCCTATTTGAGCTGAAAATTCAGCCCTGGTATTTTAAGAGTAAGCACTTCAGTATCCGTTAGTTCCCCAAGAAGAGAGAGCAGCTGGAGGTTGACTGCTTCTAGATGCAATAAATTGCGACTCTGTAAAGAAACCTGATATTATTTATGACTGTTTAACTAGGAGATTCTGTCGGAGGGTTCTAATGATAGATTTTACTAAAGGTCAATTGAACATGCTTTGGGTCTAGTTTTTTCTCTCTCTCTTGATTAGCTTTAATCAAAGCCCTTGCATTCCGTGACCCCAATAAAGCAATTTTTCCTGACAAATGAAGACTGTCTTAACAAGGCCAGCCCATCTTAACTGGAACCAAAGCTGAGCTAAAATGATGTTTGAAGCCTCATTAAAGGCCACAGCGTGAAGTGCAAGGAGTGGGGGGAGGGGGCTTGGGGAGGGGGAGAGATGAAATAGTGCTCTGCAAAATAGCCCTTCTTTAAATTTAATTAGACAAATTATATGCAACCCAGTAGCTACCCTGGGAATGGCTTAAACTCAGTAGATGAAAGGAGTTCAAAAGGACCAAAAGTACAGTCAGATGGAGGGGGAGGGGGATGTGAAAGCAAAAGACTTAGCTCCAGTTTACATGAAGGACCTGTTGCCTATATTGAATTCATTGCATGCACAGAAAACTGTGAGCCAATAATTAATAAGTATTGAAGCACAAGGACTTGTGGTGATTTCAAGATAATCGCACTCAAGCTGATTTACCAGGATTGCTAACACAGGTATGCTCTATGATGGGCAATGTAAGGTGATGATATATTGCCGTAATGTGTCTAGCCCTGTTTTGTTAAGGGTAATGTGAGTGCAGTCCCAAAATTAATTAATGGACAAATACACGGCATTGTCTCTTTTTAACTGATCTCATCTAGCGAATTGGTGTGCAGATAATGTATTTGAAGTTGGTGCCCCAGGGCTGGGCATTTCTAATTGCTGTCCTGTGATGCTGGGATATGTATGCACACCAGGTAACAACTGGATTACTCTCCCGGTTAAATAGCCTGTCACGACTTGAATATGAAAGATGGCACAAGTGAGTACATAGGGTTGCTGCTAGTTTGGCACCGTATCGAAGTGCGGTTTATTGTATTCAGGGCTGGAGCGGAGAAAGGAACAATATTTACTGAGAATTAAATAGTATTGGACTGATGTGGTATCCAGTCTTGTATAATCCACTGCCTATGACCTTCATGACAGAGCTTTGTGGACCGCATTTGGACCACACAGCTTTTTGAAAGCACATTTAAAGATCACTCTCTCCCTCCTCCATGTAGTTCATCATCCACCACATTTGTGAATGTGGTTAGTTGGAGATGTATGAGTCATAGTCCACTAATGGGAAACTTGTTTCTTAGACTTTGCTGTTCTGTAAAGCTGAAGAATGGTGTACACAGTGCTGCTGATAGATGGACGGCCGAAGTTTTATTTTTGTATTGGAAAAGATAGGTGGGGGTGGGGGTGAGGAGAGTGCCAGGCTATTTTTGACCTCGGGGCATGCCGAATACCAGTTCTCCAACCTGGTGAGGGCAAGACCTTGGCCAGAGACACATGCAGACGGCCATATAAAAGGCCAGCACTCTTTCAAGTTAAGCAAATTTCTCTCTTTTTTCACAAAAAGAGTATTGTATATTTTGTTGTTGTTTCCAGCTGGCACTTGGGCTGTCATGAGCCTGAGTAGCAGGTGCAATAATTTAAACCAAGCTGCCTTTATTGGCACAAGAGGGCTTCCACCAGAAACATATGTTTGATGTGGTGTCTTCAGAGGAAGGAGGGACCAGTGGAAAGATGCCAGGCAAGTCAGAAAGATGCTCTGCACCCTCCTGCCTATTCCCACTCACACTCCAATATCTGCAGAGAGGTGGCAAGCCTTGTTTTTCTGATGTGGTTGCTGTGCAAGCTGTAGAATGATACAGCACAGAAGAAGGCCATTTAGCCCATCATGCTGATTCACCAAATGTGAATCAATGCAACGAGGTGTGAATGTGACAGACTTAACTGTTAGGTTGGTTCTTTTGAAGGAACCCAATTGTACTTTGCAATGTTATACGTAGGATTGAATGAAATGATATTGAATGAAATATGGCAAGGTATAATGACCAGGTAGCAGTGTCACCTTTTTGACCACACTTTGAGAAATACCACTAACTATTTCTCTGGGCCCTGGAAGAACTAGCTTGTAACCTGCCTTCTTGGAATCTGGATCAGCTGAGAGGAAGATACTGAACTTTTCCATCTGCTATTGAGACACCATTGGGTACTATGCAGCAAAGAACATGCAAAAGTGCAGGTGCCGTAATGGTCAACTGTAGTCTTGATCTTCTTGCAGGCATGTTACAATGGTAGCCAATGGGCTTGAAGAGTAGCATGTGGAAACGTTTGTGCTCCCAACCCCAACATTTGCCTTTAATTGTCACAACTCCTTTTAAATTTTGAGTGCACTTGGATTTTGCCTCCCACTAGCGAACTGTCAAATTACATTGGCTGGCCAATTAATGAGCAACCAGCGTGAAATGCACACTGGGAAAGGCTCAACGCTGCTGGAGAGGATGGGAAGAGTTGAGCGCTGAGAAAAGGGAGGATGCAGTTTTGCACTTCTAACGTGTTCCCTCAGAGGACAGCGGCTGTGGACCTTTCTCAGGTCACTGTGGACCTTTCTCAGGTCACTGTGGACCTTTCTCAGGTCACCATAGACCTGCAAAAAGAAATTGCTGCAAAGAGCATCGAGGCAGTATGTTCAAGTACAAGCCTCAGTCCCCAGACACTTTATCTCAGTCTGGATCGAGGTTGCAGCTAAAACGTTAAGGCGGCCGGGCCAATCGGCTTGTCTGACAACCATAAAATAAGACAGGCCGTGCAAAATTGCATTAAAGTGGCCCTTTGATGGGCTGAGTTGCCTGCTGATTGTCGGTGGGTGCTCTTCCGATTCTCGCGCTCGCCCGCGGACCGAAATATTGCACGAGTGTATGAGGGCATTGGGATTTGCATGCGATGGTCTTGCACCTGATTTCCTGAGCTTCCACTTAATGGGCTGTCCACCCGAACAACCTAAAATTCTGCCCTTGGAATTGTTAATCGCCGTGCAGATCCTGGTTGCATGGAAATTGCATGTCCGGAGCATTTGCAATTCTGGTAAATCTGAAAATATTGCAACTTAAAATTGTTTTACAAGTTATCTCTGTGGTTCAGGAAACATAGATAAAATTCAGCATTGTTGGAGGTTCAAAAAAACTGGTAACAGAAATATTGCCCGTTACACAAGTCACCTTGATGTTCCCTTCCATTGAAATCTATGGAAGAGACAGTGTATATGGGCAGTTGCTTCTGCCCATGTATTATATCCCATGGTTCAGAATAAGAAAGAGATAGTATCTGAACTTTAGGACGTGACAATCTAGCTCCAAAAACCAGATCGTCTGTCCCTCCTGGAGAGGAAACAGGAGCCGTTCTCTTTATTATTGTTGTACCAAAGATGGATTTCTTTGGTATGATAAGAATTCTGTGGTAACAAGCCAGGTATTGATCCTTATGGATGATGTTACACAAGATTGTGTGGGACTTAATTGGTTTAACTTTAGAATCATAGAATCCTACGGTGCAGAAGGAGGCCATTTGGCCCATCGAGTTTGCACCGATCACAGTCTCACCCAGGCCCTATCCCCATAACCCTATGCATTTACCCTAACTAATCCCCCTGATACTAAGGGGCAATTTAGCATGGCTAATCCACCTAACCCACACTTCTTTCGACTGTGGGAGGAAACTGGAGCACCTGGAGGAAACCCATGCAGAGAATATGTAAACGCCACACAACGGTGACTCAAGCCGGGAATCCAACCTGGGTCCCTGGTGCTGTGAGGCAGCCATGCTAACTCCTTTGCCACTGTGCTGCCCCAAGGATGTTGAGGAGGGAGTGTGTAAAGAACCAAGTCAACACTGACAGTTCACACAAGATGGAAGCATAAAATGATGCTGATGTCATTACTGTATGACCTTTGAATTTGGGATGCAAAACATTAGCCTGTGAAAATATGGACAGAAATGTGCAAATTTCTATTATGGGGAAAACCTTTTTATCTCAATACCTTTTTTTCCCCAGACTAATTTTACTTGACTTGTGTTATGTTAGACCACGTGTTTGGATGTGAAAAGCAACATTGGCCCAGTTCTTGCACTCCATATCAACCGTTAGTGCTGATACTTGCCTGTTTAGAGATCAAATGTCTGAGGAAGACTAATTAGAGAAGATAGACTAAAGCTGCCCTGATAATGAATTATGTCACTGGCTTGGCAAATTGGCTAAGGATTACCTGCCTGAAGACCATGATTAGTCAAATAGCCACCCAAAGTGAAGAATGTATGTTACAATTTGTGAATATTGAATGTGATTCTCTGACCTTGCCATGCCTGGCTCAGAACACGCTGATCCCAGGGAATAACGTGTGGGCCCAAAATTCAATTTTGCACCCGACTGCAAACAGTTCATGATCCTACCAGCCTCCTTTCTAATGCTGCAAACAAGATGGTACCCAGAAAGGGCTTGAGCCCGAATGGCATATTTAAAATAACATTTAAATATGCATGGCCCGTTTGACTCCCAGTGCACGGGGTGCAGGCCCGACACGTGAATTGTGAGAATCACTACTGGCCTTCGCTAGAGGAGATCTGGTACGATGGCCAGGCCAGGGGGCTCCAAGGCAATTGAAGCCCTGGGATGATTGGGGTCATGTCCAGGCAGCGTCCATCAGTGGCTACTGGCTGCCCTGGCAATGCCAACCAGGCCATGGCCAGTGTACAGGAGCAGTGCCAAAGTAATGGAGGACTATGCGGGGGTAGATAATGTCAGCGGTCAGGCAGGGGATCCATCGGAAGGGCCCTGATGCTGGAGACTGGCGTTGGGGGTGGAGTGGGGAAACATGCTGCTGTGTGGGGTAGGATGGCGTGTGTCTGACGTCCATGGTGGGTGAGGGGGATGGAGGTGTCTCCAAGCACATGGAGAGATCTGGATGCCCTTGCAAAATGGTACCCAAGTGCTCTGAAGCTGGACTAGTACGTTAATGTGTCTTACCCTCGCCCCCACCCAGTAGCAGTGCAAAGCTCCCAACTATCCAAAAAAGTCTGTGTGCGCGCAGATTGGGGTACAGAGCGCGCCTGAGGCCAGCTCAGATCTCTCTGTTATTCATGCCATTCTGACATTTAGTCGGTTTTGTTTGGGAGAATTCTGCCCTTTGTGTCCGTTACTTGGCTTTTCAACTGAAACTAATATAATCTGTGGTTTCTCTGTTTCCTTTGGATGGAGCCACAGTGAAGCAGGTCTGTAATCTGGTGTTTCTCATTTTGTGTTTCCCTGAAGACGTGTTGCTTTTTTTCAGCTGTGGGACGCACCATGGGCCCTGCACTTTGCTTCCAAGGACATCCTGCAGGAGAGCATTGACTGCATCAGTTAAACTGTAAATTTTAGATTGTTTAATGTAAACAAGAGATTTGTTAAAGTTCAGTGCAGGTTGCTGGCTGGCTGACCAGCATGAGACAAATTGTGATAAAGATTTGTGGCTAAATCTTAAAAAAAGGACAGAAAATAAATAGCATTCTGACATATCACTATGGCATATTTATAATTTAAAAGTTTTCATACATTTCAAAGTTATGATTATAACAAATATATTTTGTTTTTTTTCCTTCCCTGTGATAATAGCAATTTGATAAAATTAACTTGTGAGAAATTTGTAAATATTTAGCCAGAAGTCTCATTTGTGTACTTGATAGTTGCCTGCAGTATGGAAATAGGTTGTTTGCTGATTGTTAGGGGAGGTGATGGCCCAGTGGTATTATCATTAGACTATTAATCCAGAATTTCAGCTAATGTTCTGGGGACCCAGGTTTGAATCCTGCCACAGGAGAACATGGTGAAATTTGCAAAACAAATCTGGAATTTAGAATCTACTGATTACCATGAAACCATTGTCAGCAGGAAAAATATCTTTGCCTCACAAAATAACTTTTTCATTCATTTGTGAGACATGAGAAAAGCTCATCTGGTTCACTAATGTCCTTTAGGGAAGGAAATCTGCCTTCCTTACCTGGTCTAACCTACATGTGACTCCAGAGCCACAGCAATGTGATTGCCCCTCCAGGAGCAACTGGGGATGGGCAATAACTGCTGGCCAACTAGCAACACCCACAAATGAATAAAGAAGTTCTTTTGTGAGGCAAATATATTTTTCCTGCTGACAAGCAAACTCCCATTGTTAACCTATTTGTTACCTTTTCTATCAACTGTGAATGTTGGACTCTAGAAGTCTACCATTGTATAAAGTGAAAGTGTGCTTCAGCAGATTAAATGCCAGTGTAAAAACATTGAAATTAGTTAAATTTGGCAAGAATGCATGTAAATACAATGAATAAATGTAGCTGTATAAAATGTAGAAACAACACACATTTTAAATCCAATAAAAGCTTTTTTTTAAAAAGTTGAATTGTATCACCTGTGAATTTATGAAAAAATGGCTGTAGAACTGTATTTTTGCACGAAAGATTTGGGGTAAGAAAAGACACTCCTGGGCAGATTGAAAATGATTAAAAATTGAATTTGTCAGTCAGCTAACCTGTAATTAATTTGACAGTTCCATTGTTTCTATTCATGCTCACTTCCAAAAGTACTTCTATTTCAGTCCCTTACCTATTCTCAATTTATTAACCAAATTCAACTATGGAAAGATAGACTTATTACATGGTCCCTTTTCAATTTTCAAATTCTCTGTAACCAACTTGACTTCATCATAGCATTCATCACGGTCAAGCTGCCTTGCATGTTTTGGGCATAATTTTGCCTTTTTTTAATCACGTTACCAAATCAGGGTGACTCCTGTGTGCACTGTGACTTGGGTCCATTATTATATTATTTTAGGGTCACTGACTGACACATCTACATTGTGGAACCAATTGTTCCATCCCCTAATAAATAGATTCAAGGTTCTATTATCTTGGACGCATGGGTCTGATGAAAGGGAGCAGTGGGTATCCTAATATTGAAAAGTTCCTTGTGACTAGGGAGAAGGAAGGGAGGTGGAAACAAAAGCAGAAAATGCTGGAAAATGACAGCAGGTCAGACAGCAACTATAGGAAGAAAGCCAACAGTTTGAGACAGGATGATTCATCTGACTCTCAATGTTGGCTCTATTCTCTCCACAGATGCTGGCAGATCTGCTGAGATTTTCCAGCGTTTTCTGGTTTTGTTTCAGCTTCCAGCATCTGCAATATTTTGCCTCTGTCACGTGCTTAATTGTTAACTACACAACGTGATAAACCAGTGTATAAACTTCCACGATCTCACCTACATAGTAAAATCCCTGTAGCTGCACCCAATTTAGCCAATTAATTACTACTATTTAAATCAGATGTAATTAAAGTCATTTTTTTAACTGTATCTGGAGCCTCTTTATAACCCCATTTCAGCATACCAATATGGGAACTATTTCCCCTACCTCTCCCTCCCCCACCGTAAGATGAAGCAATGCTGGTGAGGTTGGATCCTATGACCTCAGTACAAATCGACTTTGTCTTCTGTTATGGCATGTCAGCATTATAATCAAACACAAAACTGATCTTGTCCAGCTGAACTCGTATAAGTCAAATCAATTATGAAGCTCCAGTGATGGTAGCCATGAATAACTTATTGGGGCATTCTATCCTGCCCTCCTGGTGAAAGGTGTTATTGTGCACAGCCTATCAGACTTTGAGACCGTAATAATTTGGGACAAAAATGTATTAAACATGAAGATAGCTGACAGTGATGTGAAAATTCAATCCACATATTTAACAGCTTGACAACTTCCTTAATTCAAACATTACTCATGAGAGAACTTTTTGCTCCACTACTAAGTATCCTTGCATATGTGCCACAAATCATCAACTTCAAAATATATCAAGATTTGTAATTTGCAATTAATACTTTTTTTAAATGAGCCTGAAACATTCATTGTAGAATCCCTACAGTGCAGAAGGAGGCTATTCGGTTCATCATGCCAGCACTAACAACAATCTCACCCAGATCCTACCCCCTGTAACCCCATGTATTTACCCTGCTAATTCCCCTGACACTAAGGGATAATTTAGCATAGCAACCTACCCTACAGATCTCTGGAGTGTGGGAGGAAACTGGAGCATTCAGAGGAAACCCCGTGCAGATATGGGGAGAATGTGCAGACTCTGCTTAGACAGTCACCCGAAGCTGGAATCGAACCCGGGTCCCTGGCGCTGTGAGACAGCAGTGTTAATCATTGTGCCGCTGTGCTGATGAGCAGTATTTGAAAGTCTTTATTCACTTCATATAAAAAGCAGATGTAACATCTAGCCGTATCTATTGCGAAATGTTAATTTATTCCCTTGGCTCTTAAACACGGTCTAAAGGCAAGTTTATTTGGTATTGTTTTTATCGCAACTTTTTATAAAGTTTCAGATGGGCGTGTGCCCCAGATAGGTCCCAGCGAAGGACTCAGACTGTAAAATGACTTGTTCTGTAATGTAGATGGGGTCCCATTTCAGTCAGTCTGGCCAGGGAACATGGTGAGGTGAATGCCTGTCAGGGACACGCATTTCTGCAGACTGCTTAAACAGCTTAATTAGTAGTTTAAATGCACCATTAGTGGCAAGTCTGTGCTTGCAGTTGTGAAACAATGTTTACCTCTGTGCTCCATTTTAACCAGCTGAAGAGCTCACTGCAAACTAGTTTGCTCAGTGGCCCTTGTGATGGTAAAAATATTCATATATAAATAGGTCTGGTGAAGTAAATAAACATAAATCATTAACTGGCAGTGTTAGGGCAGCTGGTAAACTCATAATGGATGTCATTTCTTGGGGGAGAAATTCAACTTACGGCCACCTGTTTTGCATCCATAGGTGGGTGCTAGGCTGTTGAATTTTGTGTTATGATACGTTTGAACCAAAATGCACCAGTTGTCATAATGGCTCAGGCAACTTCAGTCATCATCCAGCTGCCCACCTGAAAAGACTAAAACCTTGCAAATCAGAATCCCCTGCCCATCATTGGATTTGAAATGTGGAAATTAGGTACCAATGGAAGGAGCTTTTATGGAGCATAATTCATCTAGTTATATCATGTTTTACACAGCCTGTCTGGAAGCTGCTCATAAAACATTCAAGAGATTTTCAGGTTGTACTCTAGCCTGGAGTTGGAACATTCAAATATGTCCCCACCTCTGTGCTGCCGACTTTTACATGAGAACGAGCTGATGTCACACCCTCCCCAATGGGTAAACTGGAGTGAGATGACTGATTGGGGATGTAGCTTGCTGGTAGCATTTAAACGAGGCCTAAAACTGAATTTGGCTCAGATCTCTGGCACAAACCATTTTGTGAGTCACTTGGTCATCTTTTCGTCCAATTTGACGTGCAAATCCAACGTCTTCCACCTTCCCTTTTTTCTTGCAATTTTTAATATATGAGTTTCTTTTTTCTGTTTCGAAAGAAGCTATGTATTAGGTTATTTTTAGTTTCTTTTTGACTTTCTAGCCTTTTCGGGGTCTCCTTAGGATGTGCACCATCCATAGACTTTGAACTTACACTGACAGCGAAACAACTTGCAAAAGTGCAGTCTGAGATGAATTTCATGTTTTGATGGTTTTTTTTGTGAGAAAATCTGTTTTAAATTAAACTAAATTTAAGTATGAACTAAATCTCTGTTCAGTGTCTTTTCAGTAAATGGAAATTGAGAAATTGCAATGTGGAAAGTGGTGGAATTAAACTCATGTCTGACCAATCTGGCTGAGCTGGAATTCCAGAGCATAGCTATCCTTCTAGAACTCAAAAGCTTGTGCCACCAAGTGTAGCCATTTATAGATGCAGGGGAATATTTTGACTGCTGTAAAGCCAATAAAATAAGCAAATAAGTCAAAGCGGGAAGGTTGTACATAATTTAAAATAGGCTGCGGGATAAATTATGATAAAATTCCGGCTGTAAATCTAATAAAGATATCCGGCGAGAGTTCCAGTCAACCACTTTCTTGAACTAACGTATGGTTGTCCACCGACCTATCAACTGGAGAAGGATAATCATGGAGTTGGAACTTTATAATTAGGAGCACAGGAATAGGCCACAAAGCCCTTTGAGCCTGTTCTGTCATTCGTTGAGAACATGGCTATCTGTACCTAGCTCCATATATCTGCCTTTTCCCCAGTATTTCCTAACACATTTGGTTAACTATAAATATACCAATCTCAGATTTAAAATTAAAAATTGTCCCCGATCAACTGTTGCTTGCGGAAGAGAGTTCTAAATGTCTATCACCTGCTGTGTGAAGAAGTGTTTCCCAACGTCACTGCTGAAAGTCGGGGTTCTAATCTTTGAGTTATGTTTGGTTTCAAGCATTTCCATCATCCTGATGACATCAAAATCCAATGACTATTGACAGTAATAACTAGAATATTATAGTGATACTTTGTGTACCTTATTGACTTAAATCTTTTTTTCTGATCTCCTTTGTGTTTTCTACATCAAATGTATGTTTTGTGGCATGATCTGATAATACTTTGAGGTTCTTGCATTGCATCAACATTCATATGGCATTCCAGACCCCAATTCTGCCACAGTTATCAAAAGTATAATTTGGGGTTCAATTTTCCTGCACTCATAGGAGATAGTCAAAAAAGTTGAGTTCTACAGCTACAATATTTTTTTGGTTTCACTCTGGTGAAGACATCTGTAACCATTGAAGCATTCTAGCATTGATGGACTCCATAAAATTTGACATTTTGCAACTTTAAGCAGACCGCAATATTTTAGTAAAAAATCACATTGTAGGTTCTGCAACAATAGAAATAATTCTAACAAAGACCACTTCACTTCGTGATGCTTATTGGGTACAGAAAGTTGTGGAGAAATGTTGTTAGGCTGCTGAATGCCAAGTCAGAGATTTTGCGTAGTTCACAAAAGCACTCCAAGAAATATACTCAGTAAAAGATGGTTAGTTCTGCATTTGAATTTTTACATGGAAGTAATGGATTTAAGGTCACAACACAGCCCAGGATTAAATTCCAAAACTACAAGGAACTGCATGTAGAAGATACTATAAATACTGGACTTTGAGGCATAACTGCATCAGGTCTTGAGTTGTTGGGGCAAAAACTGAGGTCTGACTCACAGATTGTCAACCATTGTGCTGCAAAATCATTGATTTGTGAAAGACAAGAAAGTTTAACATGATCAATGTCATTCCAGGAGCAAAGCAAGGTTTTTTTCCTACAGTTTGCTAGACAGGAGTAAGGCGTTTTGCTACTGGTTATCCATAGGTATTTTAGAAAATCAGGGTTACCAGCAATCTAAGTAAGGTTGGACTTTTATTAAATTCTACACTCTGTGGCCAGGTTTCATAACTACTTAAAATTTAATGACCCTAGCACCCTAAGTTAAATATAATAAGGAATATTTGTTTATGATCCTTGTATTATATGGCTGTAGTTGAAGTATATGTGTAGCTTTGTGGCCAGTCCTCAAACAGAATTATGGATTTGCTGTTCTCTGCTGATGACTGCACGCCAATGGCAATTCTGCCATTAAACGCTTTGCAATAATTTGTGTGGTATGACAGTTGGGTGGAAAAAAAAATCACACTGCAAATGGCTGTGCTAGTAACAGAGGGAATATCATTTTAATATGATTTCCAGATCGTTGATGGAGATGAGGAACTTTGAGGAATTTCCAACCTTCTTTTGCCAATGTAATGTTTGTGAGGAAACGTTAAATGAAATAGCAACTTCTTGAGTTGGAATGTGAACGTACAACATGAGTTCATATTTGGGATTCCTGCACATAATAGGTCATAGCCATGTTATTTTGAGGAGGCTAGGTGCTTTGCCACAGGAGAGGAAATAAAACTGGCAGGAGAATCATCCACAAGCCTTGTTGGAAACATGGACAGTTTACGACTGACATTGGCAGTGGACTGAGAGCAGGACATGTGCTTGTTTCCATGGCTGCAGATAGAATGTGGCGCTGGAATGCTTAAAATAAAGGTGAAGGAGTCAGAAATACTTTTGGAAGAATGAACCTCACAACCCTGGAATGCTACACCTAATCAAGCGAAATAAGTAGTAATTTTAGAGAAGGACAAATATACCCCAAATAATTTTTGATTTAATTAGATGCAAATGTGGGGTTTTCCAACTCAGTATGTCCCATAAGCTTGTCAAGTAATTTTAGCAACTTCTATAGCTCTTTTACTCTCTACAGTTTTGTTAGGGTTGGTTGTATTTACAATTCTTACAAATTAAAAAAAAGTGCAATGTTAAATATTTTAGTAACATTTCTAATACATGAATGGAGAAGTGAATGACTGTTTTCTTAAAAGTAAATGCAATTGTTCCTAAACTTATCATTGGCTTCAAGCACTTTGTGAAGTCAGAGCCATTGAATCTAACCTTTTGCATTCTTTTTACACAGGTATATATGCTTAAGATTGGAGCTGATTGCTGTTTTGCTACCATCCTGTTTGAACACAATCATGCAGTAGAGAGACCCAATTTGTATATATGAGAAAACTCTGGCTGACTGCTAGAGGTCTAATTTTTCCTGTTTTCAGACTGACATTAATCTAGGTGACTGGTGCTCCTGCTGGGAAGAGGAATATATTTAAATTTGGATCCTGAGAAGTAACTAGGATCTCACTCTGTCCAACTTAGTAGAACTCAACATGGTAGCTTAACCAGTGGTCCTTAAACTGCTGTAGGCTGCCTGGAAACATTCCCTGTCAATTAGAAACATAGAAACGAGAAGCAGGAGTAGGCCATTTGTGCCTTCGAGCCTGCTCCACCATACATTTTGATCCTGGCTGATCATCAAATTCAATATTCTGATCCCACCTTCCCCCCATACTCCTTGATCCCCTTAGCCCCAAGAACTATAGAAATATAACAATATTGTTAAGATGAGGGGGAACTTCTTGCAGATGCCCAATATTTATCCCACTGACCTGTATAGCCTCTATGACCCCATATCTCAATAATCACCCACTAACCTGCACCCCCCCACTCACCCTCACCCTTACTGCCCTCATACAACTCCCATTAATTACTCTCTTGCCTCCATGAAGGAGCCACTGAATGTCCTAAAGTGTATATATTAGGTGATAACTTCACTGGATTCAACAGAGTGCCCTGGTTGAACAAGCTGCTGACATTTGCTGCCCGGGTTTGCATGTGAAAAATGATCCAGTTGTATAACCTATGGGGCCACAATAAGCATGGAGCTGTACACTGGCAAGGTTCAACACCTTCAGTTAAGGGAGAGGTGAACGCTGGGAAATACAATATGAAGCTTGTGGCTCTTCAGTTCAATTTACTACTTTGGATCAAAATAAGTCTGGCAGCAATTTCTGAAGGTGGTTGTTGCTGAATTGTCAAGAAAGGAAATATTAAAACTTTGGGTGGCTTCGGTCTATATTGCCGAGGTGTAGTAGTAAACAAGATTAGCAACTGTTTTGAACTCCAAGATATATGTCTATATCCATATGAAAGACAAGAGGGTAACATCCATTCCCCAGATGTTACTCTACCGACATTACATATTTTATAGAACACCAACAATTACATTCAGACAATAGAAAGAAGTATACAAATAGAGAAAACAGCCAGGTGATTTTGGAGTGCTTTTTTTCTGACTTTTAGATTGTTAAAGGAGAAGAACCAAACAGTTATCAATTTACAGAAGCTCCTAGCAATACTAATTCATCTCCAATGGTCTTTCTTCCCACTTAGACCTTTTCCTTACACAGGAGCAGCTGTGAGTTGGACAGGTCTGATTATTAGTTATCCAATGCAATAGTGTTCCATATTACCCATGAGCAATACCACGGGATGGAAACTAGTAGATATAGGTTACATAATATATACAGCAAAAACAGCAAGAGATTTTCCATTCTGTTTTTGATTTTAGAACATAGAACATAGAACACTACAGCACAAACAGGCCCTTCGGCCCACAAGTTGCGCCGATCACATCATCACCTACCAACCTACAGACCTATCTATAACCCTCAATCTCATTAAACCCCATATACTCATCCAGAAGTCTTTTAAAAGACCCCAGCGAGTTCGCCTCCACCACCACTGACGGCAGCCGATTCCATTCACTCACCACCCTCTGAGTGAAAAACTTACCCCTAACATCACTTCTGAACCTCCCTCCCCGCACCTTAAATCTGTGTCCTCTCGTAGCGACCATTTCAAACCGGGGAAATAGCCTCTGAGAGTCCACCCTATCTATTCCTCTCAACATTTTGTAAACTTCTATCAGGTCGCCTCTCAACCTTCGTCTCTCCAGGGAAAAGAGTCCCAGCTCCCTCAACCTAACTTCATAAGGCATGCCTCCCAGTCCAGGCAACATCCTTGTAAATCTCCTCTGCACCCTTTCAATAGCTTCTACATCTTTCCTATAGTGAGGCGACCAGATTTTGCTTGTTGTAAATAATGAGTTTTATTATCAGTCTTTAAGCTACATTCTCTGAGGGAAGTCTTGATAAAAGAAACAAAATGCTACAAAGCATGCAAATATATTTTGAATGTTTGAAATAAACCAATACCTGTATCATAAATATGGTAACAGCTATGCAAAATAAAAAAGTCCAGGGGAGAGGTTGGAATTATCTGACTTCGATAAAGATACCAACCTCCATAGCTTCCTGTAGCAATATGAACCGCAATTCAGCAAGGCTGTTTTGACAGCATTTTCTAAATTGGTGATCTCTGTGATCTAGAAGGATGAGGACAGCAAATGCATGGGGACACTACCACCTGCAACTTCCCTTCCAACCACACACCATCCTGACTTGGAACTATATCACTGTTCCTTCAGTGTTGCTGCATCAAAATTCTGCAAATCCTCCCCGAACAGCACTGTGGGTACACCAATACCTCATGGACTGCTGCAGTTCAGGAAGCAAAGAGTTTGAATAAATGCGCCTTTTTTCGAATGGCAGGCAGTGACTTGTGGGGTACTGCAGGGATATGTGCTAGGACCCCAACTGTTCACATTATATATTAATGACTTGGATGAGGGATCTAAATGTATCATCTCCAAATTTGCGAATGATACAAAATTGGGTGGGAAAGTGAGCTGTGAGGTGGATGCAAAGATGCTTCAGTATGATTTGGACAGGCTGAGTGAGTGGGGATATGTGTGGCAGATGTTGTATAATGTGGATAAGTGTGAAATTATCCAGTTTGGTAGCACAAATAGGAATGCAGATTATTATTTGAGTGGGTGTAAATTGAGAGAGGAGGTTACTCAACAAGACCTTAGCGTCCTCATGCTGAAGAATGCAGGTACAGCAGGCAGTAAAGAAGGCAAATAGTATGTTGGCCTTTGTAGTGAGAGGATTTGAGTATAGGAATAGAGATGTTTTGCTGCAATTGCATAGGATGTTAGTGAGACCACATCTGGAGCATTATGTGCAGTTTTGGTGTCCTTATTTGTGGAAGGATGTTCTTGCCATAGAGGGAGTGTAGCAAAGGTTCACCGGGCTGATTCCTGGAATGACAGGACTGTCATATGAGGACAAGATTAGGACTATATTCTTTGGAGTTTAGAACAGTGAAAGGGAATCTCATAGAAACTTATAAAATTTGATCAGGATTAAATAGGGTAGATTCAGAGCAAGAATGTTCCCGATGGTGGAGGAGTCCAGAATTGGGGGTCATAGTTTGAAGATAAGAGATAAATCTTTTAGGACTAAGGTGGAAGAAATTTCTTCACCCAGAGAGCAGTGAATCTGTGGAATTCACTAACACAGTTGAGACCAAGAACATTGTGCGACTTCAAGAAGGAATTAGATATAGCTCTTGGGGCTCAAGGCATACGGGGAAGGCAGGATCAGGGTCCTGAATTTGTTGATCAGCCATGATCACAATGAACGGCGGAGGAAACACAAAGGGCTGAATGGCCTAGTCCTGCTTCTATTTTCTATTTTCTACGTGTGTTTCTATGTAGTTCAAGAAGGTGGTTCACCACTATCTTTTCAAGGACGGTTAGGGATGTGCACCAAACACTGGCCTAGCCAGTGACCAGAGACCAGAACTCTCCACTCACCTGACAAAGGGGCAAACCCCAAAAGCTTGTGGGTTTACTATCAAATAAACTTGTTGGAGTTGTGAGACTTCTTACAGTGTTTACCCCAGTCCAATGCCGGCATCTCCAAATCATGACTAGCCAGTGACAGCCAGACTCTGTGAAAGAATATTTTTAAAAATCTGCACTGCAAAGTGTTAGGGAGAGAACAGCCTTAAATAGATATGAGTTTATCTTCATTGATTGTGTTCATATTCATGATATTTCCTTCTGTAAGTGCATTCCTTCCAGGCTCCATTAGTTAGATAAGTGCAAAATGTTCCTACAATTCTCAAGACATGAATATTGCTGTAGTGGTAGTTATGTTCTGACAGCAGTCATTTAACTGACAAACTATGGCTACATCAGGATAATACTTTCCTTATTTTCTCTCCAGCATTACCTTGGGAATACTGCAGTACTTTTAGGATCTTTTTTCCTTCATTGTAGGAAGGATGTGCTTTATTCAACATTGTTCCTTTTAGCTAACATTCTTCCTCAAAATACAGTTGGATTTTAATAAAATCTTTATCCTTTGAAAAGGTACATGACCCAAAGTGTTGAGGATACTAGAAGATATATTTTTGGAAAGTTGTTTTTTAACAAAGGTCAGTGGGATCAAATACAAATTTGGCACCATCAGATCTTTTCCTTCTACAATTAGTGAAAAGGAAACACTGTCGTACCAGTTGTAGAATTGGTGGAATTTAATTGTGGCTTTTCTTTTTGAGAATTGTCTATATTTAAGCGCACGGTTGAAAAATTTAATGGCCAGCTTTAGAATCCATTTACCATATCCAGCTGAGGCCAACAAAGCCACTGTTGATTAAATTCTTCATTAACCAGTGTATGTGGAAAATAAGCATGAATTCAAAACTGACTTTGGACCTAATTGTTTGAAGATAAAGTAGGATATGAACTTTAATATACCTCACCAAGGCTCAGATATAAGCCACTTTGAAATTCAGAATGCTTCTGAGGTTTAATCAGAGCAAGTACTAAATTTGTCTGTAGGAGAATTATGAGCCTTGTCACATCAATATTGAGCAGCACAAAGTTAGATTCTGGTATTCCTCACGTGTAATCATGTGGGATTTTCTTGTTCTCTGGGAACTTGGAATGTGATGGAGTTCAGAGAGATCATAAAGCTTGTCAGCTGAACAAAACGTTAAGCTTAGAATGCACAGCAATCACTATTCTGTGAGCTAGAATGAGCCTATGAACTCCAATCATAGACACGTTATTATAATCTGACCAATTGTACTTTTTTCTACTTATAATGCATGTTTAATCAAAAGATGAACTGCTTACGTAAGCAGATTTTACAATTCTTCCATATTTAAGAAATTTAACCTCTCTTCAGGTTTCCCAACCACTTTCAAGCTGAGAAGTCCACCACTGCTTTCTCTCTATATAGCAAACTAAATTAATCAATTCAGTTTTTTAGGATCCAAAGATACAATGCAAGTAAAACCCATCTGTGATGTTGCTATTGTAGAGTGTCTTTGGGTATTTAACAAATAAACTCTTTGGGATGTAAAATACACTTAAAATGTTTAAATCTTAAAGTTGATAAGACTATTTATTACATTTCAGTTTTACATGGGAAATTTGGCATATTTTGGTAAGGGCACAGCCTCCCTATCATTTCTCATCCCATGGCTCAATCTGTGCACCACAAGGCATGATTCTGATCAAATTGAAAAGTATATTTTTCATTCACTAATGGGTTCAAAAATAGTAATACTTGACCTCAAGTTATCTAAAATGGGAATTTGTTGGTTTGTTTTTGAGAACTGTTAGTCCTTTTAAAACCAAATAATAATAAAATATTGTCTTGGAAAAATAGACAATTCTTCAAAAAATTAAAGAATATGAATGAATAATTTATTCTTCTAAGATGTTGGGATCCTAGTTGGAAAAATGAGACAATTGTTTTATTGTTTATGTTGCAATTCAGCCTATTAAACAAGAAATGGCTTGTTTTGCTTTCCATATAATGACTTTTTATTTTGTATGATGAAACACGTGACTTTTATAAAATATTGCATTTACCTCGCTGCGGAAAAATAGCTAAGGTTTGAATTGAGAAAGTTTAACGTTGAGATATAATATTGCAGAAACATCTGGCTTAAAGAAATGCTAATAATGCAAAGAATGGAATATGATACAAAATGTGACATAACAAGTGATGGCGACGAGCCAAGAAAATGTGGCAACTTCCATGCCAACATGGGAAGAACTAGTGTATCAACAGTAAATTAGTGCCATTTCTCACCATATTATTCCACCTTCAGTTTTTGACATGTTCAGGTGACGTAACCTGTGGATTGCCAGTAACTCATTTGGCCCTGTCAGCTTCTCTGTGGCTGCTTGAAACTAGCATTCTTGACTGACTGTCAATGTTGAGATTCTGTCAGGCTGCCCGGATAATAAAGATTGCCCAGACTAGCCTCAGTCCAACTTTTTCTGACATTGTAAACAAGTCTGAGATTTTAGCCAATTTTCTGCATTAACTTGTGGAGGGAGGAGAGCAAATTTGAATGAAATCTAACCACAGTCTGAAACTATCTCAGCTTAGTATTATTGAAACTAAGCCAAAAGACTGCACCTGTGATCAGAAAGCAACTTTACAGTGAGGTAGAAGTAATGAGAGGGTGTCTGGCATGTGCCAGGTGGGTTTTGTTTGTCTATAAGTCAATTAAGTCATTTAACAACTTACAAGTGGTTCTTTTTAACCTTTAATCCAAAGTATGAGGAGATAATTGACATTAATTCAGACTGCATAACATTGGCATGTATATTTTGCAATGGGTTTTTGTTATCTTCAATTTTATGTAATATGTATTAAGATAATCACTTCGAATTTGGTGCAGGTTGGCACAAACTGGGCGTAGGAAATTATCCCTCTGATGGAACAAAGTGGCACAAACAGGAGGGAAGCTTTAAGGAGGAGGGCTGATTAGGAATAGGTTTTTGGCACTGCATGCCTACTCCTTCAGGCTCCTAACTCTGATAATATTTTTTAACCACCTACTATTTTAGTGGCAGCTCCATTGCTTCTTTTAAGGACCACTAATTATGTTGTATTTAGTCTGTGTTTTTCCCGAACATAGCTGAAAGCAGATGAATTTTGTATTGGTAACTCAAATGGGCACTTATTTGCATATGTTAAAGGCCTAAAGCCTGTTTCAGGAATAAGTACTGGACTTCTTTTCTGCTTTTAGCACACTCCTGGTGTGGAAGACTTTGAATCATCTGCTGTATTGGATTCTTTGGTGCTCTACAATGGGTGCACCTTTAACTACTTCTAAGGCCATTATTGCCATTATGTTACATACTAAGGTCTTAATCGTGTTGTGTCATTTTGTATAAGTGTTGTACTTGCAACAAAAGCACACTTATACTGCAATACTGAAATGTAAGTCTAGGTTTTGTGCTCAGATCCCTGGGGTGGGACTTCAGCCCATAATGTTCCGAATCTGACAGCAGTTAATGCTGGAGTCGAGTGGAATTCTGTGAAGTTTTGAAGTATTTCCTTTCATCTGGTGTATCTAGTGCATTATAAACATTTTCCTAACTCATCTTGCTCATGGAAGACTTGAGCCCACACCCACGCGTTACTTTCTGACTTTGTGTAAGGTAACAAAGCATGAAAAGAGATGAGTGATGTAAAGAGAGACCAGAGAAATAGCAGAGAGAATAGGAAGCTGTGGGAATAGCTGGAATTCCAGTAGAGGAACAGAGAGTCTGGTGGCCAGCTACAACAAGATAGTGAATAAAAATTTAAACCAAAGAGAGGATGACAGGTTATGTCAGTGGGCAGCTGCTCAAAAACAAATTAATGTATCAAATAAATGCGTTAAATCCTCTGTTAAAATTAGGAGCAGAGAAAGATCCAACAAAAGTGGTGAGCATTGGTCTACGAATATTGTTGAGAGAAATTTTGACAGGATTATTACATTATCACTTATACCTAAAGGTAAGGTGAACAAATTTGTTAAAAAATGCACAGCAATGAGTGAAAGACAAAATGTTACAGCATTTTAAGAAACTGTATAAAGTAGTAAGTCAGAATTTTGGACTGAAACACCAGGTTTTTCAAAGAAAAAAATTTAAATCTGGAGATTTAGCTTAAAAACTAAACAGTTACATTATTTTTAATTGCAAGTTAAAACACTCCAGTGCAATACTACTAGATGGGGCAACGAAGAGTGAGGTGTGAATACTAGAGTCCTTAAAATCTATCAACAAGGCTGCAAGCCAGAGATCCCAATCCATTACAGAATTTGCTTCATGTTGCAATGTTAGAAAGCAGTGAGAAACACTGATAGTACTGGTTTAAATCAGACATGAGCAAAGATTTTTGCTTAGTTTGTCATATTATTTGCACAAATTGGGCAAGTGTGGGGATGACAAACCAATCCTAATGTCAAGAAGTAAACTGTCAAGATTCATGATAGAAGAGCATAACCAGACTTCATTTCTTAATTCCCATGGTTGATTTTAATTTAGTGTGGCCAGATTATCATTCACTGAGTTTTTTTTTGGTGGGGTTTAATTGTGCAACTCCCTATCGTACTGGCTGCTGTTGAAGACATATTCCTTACGTAAGTGTTGATTATTGCTGCATTGCAAGAGTATAAGTGGTACAGGCTTTTGACAAGTGTTTAAAAAGCATTCATTATGATGGGAAAAGTCTGCTGCAAAATATGTTCAGCCTTTTTGAATGCTAAACCAGTCAGGCTGTCCTGTGAAGTAATACTTCCACAAACTAATCTTCACTGTTAATAGTTGGTTGGTCTGTATCAACTATTGTTCTCTGAGGAGCAGCATTACAGTTTTTATAGCTTCAAGGAGCAATTACCTGATCCATATGTCATAGGCTGTCTTTCATTGCCGTTGATGTTTCCTTTATTCTTTGTGTTTTCACTTAAACCATTTCTCAGGTTTTGGATGCATAATTGTATCAATTTATCCTTAAAATCCATCAAACTAATCTTTAAAATCAGTACCTGCACCCCATCAATATGTTTTATCTTTGGAGGCCAGGTAGCAGCAGTGGTATTTTACTGGAAATTATAGCACTCAGAACCATATTGGTATCAGTTGACCATAGCTATTTATAAGACAAGAGAAACTTTAACATCTGTGAAGGTTTTAAAAACATTCTCAATGTATGTCAGGCTTAATCAGTATATGAAAAGCAGACTGCATCTGTGCCCCAGAGTTATTTTCAAATCTAGCCTTCAGTGTAACACTTAGTGTCATTTCCTGGTAATTCTTCCAAGATGACTGCTCCTATTGGAGATTGATAGCAGTCTCAGCAAAGAAGCTGTAATGTGTTCAGTAATTTTTTTCTAAGGTAAACCCTTTCCAAGGAAAAGGTAGGATGATCCCTGACTCGTATTTTGGGCTACTTAAATTAAAGTCCTTCGTTTATTTACTGGTGTCACAGATAGTTGCCACACTCTGCCTGTTTGGGTACACTGAGGGAGAATTTAGCGTGGCCAGTGCACCTAACCGGCACGTCTTTCAGACTGTGGAAGGAAACCGGAGCACCAGGAAGAAACCCATACAGACACAAGGAGAATGTGCAGACTCTGCATAAGCCGGAATCGAATACAGGTCCCTGGCGCTATGAGGCAGCAGTGCTTACCACTGTGCCACCGTGCTGCCCCTTACTTAATACAGAAGACCTGTTCAGAATTTGGAACTTGCATATCCAGATTAAATTACATTAAGGAACTGTAAAATGTGATCCAGTAATAAATATAAGAAGTTCAAATAACTTTCCACAAGGAAGCAGATCTAACCATTCTAAGAAAGGAAGTATCTTTATTAGTCCAAGCTCGTTGAACTCTGGTTGACATGATCCTTACTTCATTGTCATGCCTGAGGTCAGGTGTCATATTCTTGATGCTGCTGACAAATCTGACATATTTTGTTTCATTAGCATGAGCACATATGTCCTGAAAAATCACAATTGCAAAACCGGTCTTTTGACGTGGCTCAAAGGTACCCAACAAGAATAAGGACCGAGTGTCTCCAAAGCTTGTGGAAATTGCTTTTAATTAAACTTAACTGGTGTATATTTTTATTTTTATATTGCATCCATTAATAAGTAGCTAGTGCACAGTACACGTAAGAACTGTGAGGCACTTCTTTTCCCATTCTAATGGCATAATTAGAATGTCAGATTTTAATAGCTACTTCAATGGACGTTTGATCAGCCTCCAATCAGCTTATGCAATTCCAATAATCTATCCACTAATGTTCAGTAAAAGGTTACTGTTCTTACAGTATGGTAATTACACCAAGTGTGCTGGGCATGTTTTAATGAATCTTTAACAGCGGTTTTACAGGAGTGGCACCAAAATATTTCCTTTCCCACCTGAATAGTTGCATCTCCAAGCACTTAATCCTGTATTTGAGAGCTTGTCTTCACTGTCAGTTATGAAGAGGCTTTATTTTAAAGTGAAGATTTTAGGAAGAATACTGGGATATGCACCATGAACAGACAAGAGTCCATTAATAGAAAAGTTCCCTAAAAGTGCTAAATAAGTTTATGAATGATGAAAGCTTAGCTATATCCATGACAGTTGAATATCTTTGTGAGAGCAAGTAGGCTGAGAGGTTTTAAAAAGCATATATTATTCATTATAAAGCATATGCCTTCCATGCTATTTTTGAAACAAGGTGGCAATCAAATACATTCCTTTAATGTTCTCCCGTTTCCTCTGAATATATTGACTTAACCTTGTCCAAGTGTCTTTTCTTTCAATGTTTAAGGTGAGACGATGGAATCTATGATCCAGTTTTTACTCATGGGTTGCGTGCGTAGCAATGAGAGACTTCCCAGCTCTTTGAGCCCGACCTTTAAAAATGGCTGCTCAAATGTCTGGAGTTACAAACTGAAAAATGTGTCGAGGCAAGGAACCTGGGAAAAAGTGAGGAGGCCATTAGGTGTGGAGGTGGGCTGGGTGAAAGGTCTGCATTGGGGCTCTGAAACAATGTCCAAAAATGATAAGTACAGATTAAAACACAAAACATCCCTCACTCCTCACACCCATACATACATCCCATATCCTATCCATACCAACTCATGTTACTCCATGCCCTGTTCCCATCCACAGGGCCCCTCATATATTCCATGTTCACATGTGTCTACCTCGATAACCCTTTATTGTCCCTCTACCTCTGTATCCATCCCCAGAGCCCTTTATAGCCCCCATGCACATTCTAAATGTCTATTACAGACTTCACTATATTGAGAAGAAATCTTTCAATCTAAAAAAACTAGGCTTGTACTCGTTAGAGTTTAGAAGAATGAGGGGAGATCTCATTGAGACGTATAAGATGATGAATGGGATGGATAGGATAGAGGTGGAGAGACTCTTCCCGCTCAAAAAAGACAGTAGGACTAGGGGGCACAGCCTCAAGATAAAGGGGAGGCGGTTTAGAATGGAGTTGAGGAGGAACTTCTTCACTCAAAGGGTGGTGAATCTCTGGAATTCTCTGCCCGTTGAAGTGGTGGAGGCTGCCTTGCTAAATATTTTTAAGAAGCGGGTTGATGGGTTCTTGATAAGAGAGGGGATTAAGGGTTATGGGGAGAGGGCGGGAAAGTGGAACTGAGCCACAACAGATCAGCCATGATCTTATTGAATGGCGGGGCAGGCTCGAAGGGCTAGATGGCCTACTCCTGCTCCTATTTCTTATGTTCTTATGTTCTTATATTTGCATTTCTTCAATTAAAAGCCTTTTAACAACAACCGTTTCATTCATGTGCACAGTCTCATAACAATAAGCATTGGAATTCATAGGTCGTAATTCTCCCACCTTATCTCCCATGGGAATCATAGTGGGTGATACAGAAAATTTGGCAAACCATTTAAACATCCATTGAGCTCAGCAGGAATTTCTGGCAATGGGGCACGTGCGGCTGGAGAATCCTGCCCGTAATGTCACTTCAAGAAGTGATAATGAATGGTTGTGAAATCAGCAGCATCAATCCAGTAATGGAAACCTTCTGGCTTATGTTGACAGAGTGAAATAGCAAGCAATCATTTTTTTTAAAACAGTCCAACATTTTTTTCCAAGATTCAATGGACAGGATCTTTTAAATGCCTTGACAGCTCCCATTGACAGATCCATTTGACAAGTGCCTCTGATGGTTTTGATAGTTGATTTTACAGGTCCGTTCACAGCAGTACATTTATCTGGTTTCTACACTCATTTACGCCTACTTATAGTCCTACCTGATTCAACTAAAGGGCACCTGACATTACCCATTGATGTCCCGGGGCCAGATCCAAAGAGACACCTTGACTATCCAAACAAATCTATTAAGTTCAAACCTGTTGTTCTCTAGTCTAATTTCGCACAAAGGTTTCACACTCCTGACCTACCAAAAGTCCACTTCAGTGGAGGTAGCAAATGATTTAATGTTGATCTGCTTCGGTGAAGTGCACCCTGCCTCCCAGTCCTGCCCCGTGGAAGTGGAAAGTACCATGTTCAGGGGTGGGACTTGTGATTTTTGGAAATTTGCACTGATTTTGGGATGAAAATCTGGGTTGATTTTTTTTTTTAAAGTTTTTTTTGTTTCTTTCTTTAATGCCAATCAGAAAATCCAGTCTTCAGGTTTTGGCAGGCTATTCAATCACAGAAAATGAAAGCGGGCAGGGTCGAACGCTGTGCACATTTAATCTTTACACAAGGACGTTTTTCAGCACTGATCACAGGATAATGATTAGGAGTGGGATTCCTCCATGATTCTCACCCCCTCAAGCTAATTGCAATGAGATTAATTGTAGCTATTAACTGCTCCCCATCATAGGCCGAAATTTGAACATGCTACCTTCTGTCCTGTATGAGTGCAACACCAGATGGTGCCTTTACTTACTGGACAAGCTGTCAAGTCTCTTCCCAGTACAGAATGCACTTTTAAAAAAATTATTAGCTGCGTATGCATGTTAAGAATTTTATGCCTGCAAATACTTCCTGTTGTGACATTTTAGTTACACTTTTATGCCAACCTTTCATCTTTAATTCTTATGTCCAGATTTATAATAGAAATTGCCTACATAAAATTATGCTGTAATTTCATCCTTCTACCAGAATTACTGCTGCAGGCCTTGTCTTTAACATGTTCAAACTGCTCTCTCTCAATGACCGAGAAAACCTCTGTACTTCAACTAATTCTATTGCTTTGCTTCATAAATCATCTTAATTTTCGTTTAATAAATTATGAATTGAAATCAAAATATTTAAAATGGGCATTGAGTGTCATGTGTTAGAAGGTTCAATTGTATCGCACCTTGCAACTCCCCTTCACCTGAAGACTGCTTTTGGGCTTGATTTCCCATGTGCCGTGCCATTAAAGATTCTCTTTCATTTATGAAAGATCTTACCTCAAAGCCATCTTTATCCGTTTTAAATTCCTCTGTCTACATTTATTATGGATACTGCCTGTGTGTAAACCTGTCACACTGCAGTTTCACCTTCCTACCGGCTGAGGTGTTCTATTGTCACCATTGGCAGTTACAAAGTGATGAAATGACTTTGAGTTCCCATCATAAATGTGGACATCGGAATTTATAGTGGAAAGAGAGTAAATGTGTGACAACAAAATAAAGACTGTATTACACCCCCATGCCTTTGTCTGATTAGCCCTACCCTCAAGCCCACTCCAATTCAAGATTACGCTTAGTTTTAATTGGAGGAATCAATGATGTGTGTGGAACACACCATTTCTCTGTTATGAAGTATGCTAGGCCTTACATTCAATCCCGCTATGTTGAAACATTCTGAAATAATAGACTTTTGTTTTAACAACCACACTGTTTGGCTCCATAGTATCAGTTTGAATATGAAGATTCCAAAATGTGTCTAGAGTTTACAACCATTCTTTTTTGTGTCACATTCCTAAGCAGTTATTTAATGGAGGTCCTATGGTTTCATGCTTAAAATAAAACAGTGAACTGAGAAATGCCATATGAACATTTTAAGTCTTGGTATCATAAACAGTAATTTCTAGGAAATGTTCCTGAACTACCAGTACTTCTCATCAAGCAATCATAGATCTCCCTTGTTCGAGATGGAATTATTAACTGTACAGAGCTGCCAAGTCTGACATTGCTTTTCCTTCATCAGATAATGTTGAATTATTTGGAACCCTAGAAGTAAAATAAGAGCAACAGCACTTGCAAAAAGTATGCTAAATCTTGTGTTTGTACCGGGGTTCAGGGGGAGAATGGGATGGATGTTTTGCAGTTTGTGTCTTTTCAAACCTTCTGCAGAAAGCCAATTGCAACAGCATGTTTACACAGCGTAGACTAGTTGCAGGTGCCTGAAGAACAAGTGGGAGAGAAGCAGATTCCCAAATGTAATGGTATCTGTTATAGCCACAGGTGGTTAAACAAAAGGGGCTGCGATCTAATCCTCCTCTCAAGGTACCAGTATTTAAACAGTAGCCACTGTCAAGCATGATCTTTGAAAGCTCTCTGTCTTAGGAGCTTAGCAAGCACCAGCTACGAGACAGAAGCTTGTCCGAATGAATGATATAAAAGATTTTGAAAACTAAACTCAGAGAAAAGAATAAAAAAAGGTATTTGACAATGCAAGTTGTGTCCCTTAACTAATAAGCAACATTTTAAAAAATTGCAGATGGTAACTGATTGAAAGCAAATCAAGTCTTAAAGCAAAATGTTCTCAAATGTGTCAGCTTTGGCACTGTTGCCAGTAAGTCAGAAGGTTTTGGATTCATGTCTTATTCATGGAGGGTATGGGTGGTGCACTATCAGAGGTGTTGTATTTCCAATGAGAACTTAAACCGCAGCCTAAAGTGCCCTCTCAGGTGGACGTAAAAGATCCCATGGCACTATTTCAAAGAAGTGTTGGGAACCTATCGATGGACAATATTTATCCCTCAATCAACATCATAAAACAAGATTATCTGGCCATTATCACATTGCCATTTGTGGGAATTTGCTGTATACAAATTGGCTGCTGTATTTCCTACATTACATGACTGACAACACTTTGAATGCATTTCATTGGCCCAAAAGCACTTTGGGTCATCCTGAGGGCAAAAATGTCTTTATTTTTCCTATTTATCAGAGATTTATGCAATCTTGTAGAAGAGCTTTGGAATTAGTTCCATTCCTGGCATTTTCCCCATTGCCCTGAAATTTTCTCCTCTAAGCATTTGGCTCTACACTTTTCAGGTGTGTCAGATTGTCATTTCAGAGTTTGGAATTTGATTCTTTTTGTTTATTTGTTAGTCTTCCTCATCCTGACTAAGCACTTTCAGCTTATGTTGAGCAATGAGTTTACTTCTTTATTCTGAATGGATTGTTGGAATGACAGCAGCAACCTCCACATCCAGGAAGATAGGAGCTGGGCTTGTTGGGCAGAGTGGATGAGGGGAGCTGCCTTAATCATTCCACCGAGTCTGTAGGACTGGTGTCAGTCACTGCTTGGATATCCTAGAGGGGCATTATGACATGAGGCTGCATTTGATCAGACAAGTGCCACAGATCTGTACAGCCACCTATGGTAAGATTTGGGACCTGCTATATTTGGGGCCATATTTTGTCAATGACTGTGGGGGTGAGAAGCACCCTGAACCCTCTGTCTTTTGATTCTCCCCAGAATGGGTTTGGAGATGCCACCTATATTTCCCAGTCTGCGGTGTACAGTTGTGTTACGCAGATTGCCAATGCTCCCTTAACCAAAGCTTATTAGTACATGACTTCCCAGAGTGTGACAACTTTAGAACTGTGGGATGGCTGGCATCAGCGGCTTCTCAGTCACCTTAGGTAAAATTTGAGCTTGTCTCAAATCATCCCATCAACGCCTACCTGGCCTCAGGATCATTTACATTGGTTCCAGTTTTGCTGACAGCTGTCATAATGTTCTTACCCTGAGGCACTCCTCCAATTCTCTCCAATTCCTTCTGTCTGGGAATGGCTAAGGGCTGGGCTTGTTGGGCAGCCATTTCTGGCTGAAGGCAACTTTTTGTAGCTTCACCATGCCTGTGTAGAATGGGTACAGTAATAATCACTGAATACCAGAAACATCACTAAGCACATGATTGGCATCTTGAGGATGGGCCTCATTGCAAAATGCTGCAGACAGAACTGGTTGTATCATTCTGCATGGTATGACAGTGGAATGAAAAATAGAAAAGAAAAGCAGAAAATGCTGGAAAAACTCAGCTGATCTGGCAACACCTGTGGAGAGAGAAACACAGTTCACATTTTGCATCTCTGACCCTTTTTCAGAGCTAAACAGAAGGAGGAATGTGATGGATTATATACTGTATGAAAAGTCAAATTGTGCGAGGTACAAAACAAGAGGTATGATCGAATGAAAAAGAATTGGATTAAAATGTGGGACAATTGGAAGAAAGTACAGTAGCACAACTCCTGGCAGCCAGAGGCAATGAGAGGTTGATCTCTCAAGAGTTTTCATCGGCCTGCTCAAACCAATTACCTGAAAAAGCCCCTCTACATTAACAGTCCTTATTACCTCCTTAATACTCCCTTGATTCTGCATTAAAGAGCAGTTAAACCATTTAGCCAACCTCTATATCAGTGTCAACTTTACTAGCTGCAGCAAAAAGAGAGCAGACACCATGCTCTTAAATGTGAAAATTCGGTGGAATTTGAATTTATTTGCAAAGCAAAGATTGAATTATAATCTTTTGCTGCCCAAGTCTTAACGGATAATGCTGTCCTTAACAGTAGGTTTCTTCACTCTAACTAGCACTATGAGGTGCACTCCCAGCGGTTTCAAGAGAACTGCTGTAAATTCAGTGTTGCTCATGTAGGGACCCTGGTGCAGATTGTGGCTCTGAGAGGGTTAGGCTGCAGATTTCAGCTTCTGCCAGGTCCAGTTGGCTTTTCTTGCATATATTGCTATTAGTTACAGGAGTGTTTGTTTTCATTCTTTCACAAGATAGGGGTGTTTCTGGCTAGACCAGCCTTTGTTGCCATCTCTAATTTCCCTGGACAAGCTGTGGTGAGCTGCCTTTTTTGGACTGCTGAAGTCCATTGGGTGTAGGTACACCCATAGTGCTGTTAGGATTTTGATCTGGTGACAGCAAAGGAATGGTGATTATAGTTCTAAGGCAGGATTGCATGTGGCTTGGAGGGGAATTTGCAGATTGTGGTGTTACCTGCTATCCTTGCCCGTTTAGGCGGTTGAGGTTACAGGTCAGGAAGGTACTGTTGAAGGAGCCTTGGTGAGTTGTTGGGGTGCGTCTTGTATATGCTCTGCACTACTGCCACTGTGTGTCAGTGGTGGAGGGAGCAAATGTTTAAGGTAGTGAATTTGCTGTCAGTCAAGTGGCTGCTTTGTCCTTGATGGTGTCGCTCTTGTGTGTTATTGGCGCTGTACTCATCCAAGCAAGTGGCGAGTACTCCATCACAAAAGAATATAAGATTAGGAGCAGAAGTAGTCTATTTGGTCCATCAAGTCTGCTCTACTATTTAATGAGATCATGACTGGTCTGACACGATAATCCTCAATCCTACTTTCCCACCATATCCCCATAACACTTGATTCCCTTACTGATTAAAAATCTGTCTATCTCAGCTTTGAATATACTGAATGTTCCAGACCCTGCAGACCTCTGTGGTAAAGAATTCCACAGATTCACTACCCTCTCAGAGAAGAAATTCTTCCTCACCTGTATCTTAATTGGGTGACTCTTTACCCTGAGATTATGCCCACTGGTCCTCCCACAGGGAAAACAACCTCTCAGCATCTACCCTATCAAGCCTGCTGAATATCTTATATATCTCAAAGTTATCTCTCATTCTTCTAAACTCCAGTAAGTACAAACCCATCCTACTCAACCTTCCCTCATAAGAAAATCCTTCCATACCCGAGATCAACCTGGTGAACCTTCTCTGGATTCTCTCAGATGCTATGAAATGTCCTCTTACATCTGGAGATCAAAGCTGTTCACAGTATTTCAGGTGTGATCTAAAGTTTTAGCAAAATTGTCCTATTTTTATACCCCATTTCCTTTGAAATAAAGGTCAACATTACATTTGTCCTCCCTATTACCTGCTAAACTTGCATGCTAGCTTGCTGAGATCTATGCACGAGGACCCCCAAATCCCTTTGTGCCGCAGCTTTCTGCCGTCTTTCTCTATTTAAATTCAACTCCTTTATTCTTTCCACCAAAGTTCATAACTTCACGTTTTCCTACATCATTTTCCATCTGGCACGTTTTTGCTCACTCACTTTATCTATATCCTTCTGTAGACTCTGTGGCATCCACAGCACTTGCCTTCCCATCTGTTTTTGGCTTATCTGCAAACTTGGGCACTCCTGATTTACGCTTTGTAGATAGTGAACAAGCTTTGGGGATTCTGGAAATGAGTTACTTGCTGTAGAATTCCAAGGTTCTGACCTGCTCTTGTAGCCACAATATTTATAGGGACAGTCCCCTTCAGTTTCTGGGATTTTAGGACGAGGAGATGGAGTGCAAAATTGCATGGACGAGATTCCCTCTAGGATCCCATCTCCCTTTGCCTGATTGCAGTTTTTACAGTGGGCCGAGCAGGTCCTTGGATGGTAAACCCAGCCTTGCCCCATTAAGACCACTTGAGGGCCTCTACCCACCCCACCTCAATATTTAGGCTGGTGGGCGCCAGATAAATCAGGGTGGAAAATAGAAAAAATTTAAATCCTGGATCTTGGGCATGAATATAGAAGCCCCTTTCTGACTGGGGCATCAGACACCACTAGACCTTACTCCACCCCACCCCTCACCAACCTGTATCATTTATCTGGCCTCCATGTCCCATTATTGCTGTTCCTGGAAGAGCAGGAGAGCTGTTGACCATTCTAATTGGCCAGCAGCTCTTCAGGGCGGGACTCCTGTCCAAGTCAGGACGGAAGTCCCATCTGCACTCATTAGAATGTAAAATGGCCGCTGGCCTGCCTGAGTCGGTGGGGATGTGTTCCCTGATAACTCTCCAGATTTCATCCTAAAGCTTCACGCCATGGTATCAAATAATAATTATGCTGGAATCATTTATAATTTGTTACACATTTGCCAACTAAAAACTCTTTAATGACTTACTATGACTAGTGCTAATGAGTAAAGCTAATGTAATTATAAATTTGGTGTCTTATAGCAATAAATGTCTACCTACATATTTATGTCCACCTTCTACATATGCAGCATAGCAAAAAATTAACTATGCTACGTTCGTATTGCTGAAGAACTTAACAGGCTATAAATTATAATCTAAATTTAGGGAGCTAATTGCAATTTACGTAATTCCATTAAAGTTATAATTCATGAAATGTGATAATGTTTCTGTAAAAATGATGAGTCATAGGTTAAGAGGTAAATTGGTGAAATTGGAGTGATTCTCCAGTTCTTAAAATATAGCAGCTGAAATTACTAGAATATTCAACATTTCGTTTGAGGGGGAAGAGAAAAGCCATGAATAACAAACTGCAATGCAAACAATTGTTCGGCCAGTTTAAGCACATGTGGATTGAAGCAAATAACAGATCATGATTCTTCATGTGTTTTAGTGTCTTCCTTTGGAAAACAAATACAAATAACTCAGGTAGGACAGTCTGTTACATGAGGTAGAATCAAATTACTGCAGATGCTGGAACTTTAGCTCATGCTGCAAAATCTCAGCACACCTGACAGCACCTGTGGAGAGAGAACGCAGAGCTAACTATGTGTGCATGCGCGTGTGTGTGGGTCTGGTTTGGCTAGAGATCAGCGATAGCTGGAGACAAGGGAGAGTATGAAAAAGAATGTGTTCCACTATCCACACCTATCTTAGCTGTAATCATCACCATTTACATTCCCTTTGCGCTCTTGTCCATGACATCTTTGCCAATCTCTCCCCTGCCTCCACCTGTCATTGCTGCTCTATCCAGCTCCAACACTCCATCCACCACTGCCACCCCACCTTCTTCCTCATCCCCCCCTACACAAAAGTATCAATCTTATTCTATTTCCAGTTGTCATCAGCTCTGACGAAGAGTCATCCAGACTCGAAACTTTAGCTCAGCTCTTGTCTACACATATACTGTTAGTACTGTTACATGTTCTTCACGAGTATTTCACCCTGTGCTTTTTTAGGCACATCACTATTTAATTCTCATGAATGGCTGTATGTATGCAGGTGCTTAAGTTACTTGGGTGGCGTTGCTGTTATTTTGGATGTGCCTGCAAGACCCCTTGCTGAGTGAAAAGAGTAGAAGTGATATTGCAGGATTAATTCTGTAACTGCGTATCCTCAAAATGGAGTGCATTTTGGTAATTCAAATACACATCCTCCTCAACTTTCTGTCAAATAATACCAATGACAGATGCTCAGTAATTGTTTGCTGTGTGTATGTAAAATACTCATTTGGAGTATTACATACACTTCTGTTCACCGTTCTATCAGAAGGACATGGAAGCTTTGGAGAGAGTGCAAAGAAGGTTCACCAGGATGTTGCCTGGTCTCAACAGTGTTGGCTATGAGGTTCAATAAACTAGAATTGTTTTGATTAAAAAGATGGAGACAGAGGAGAGACCTGATAGAGGTCTACAGAATTATGAGAGGCATAGACAGGGTGGATAGTCAGAGGCTTTTTCCAAGAGTGAAAGTGTCAATTACGAGAGGGCATCGGTTCAAGGTGAGAGGGAGATGTCAGGGGGAGGTTCTTCATGCAGAGAGTGGTGGGTGCCAGGAACATGCTGCCAGAGGAGATGATGGAAGCATGCGCATTAGCAACATTTAAGAGGCATCTGGATGGGTACATGAATGGAGGGATACAGACCAAGTAAGGGCAGAAGGTTTTTTTTTTAGCTTAGTTAGGGTGCAATAATCAGCACAGGTTTGGAGGGCAGAAAGGCCTCTTCCTGTGCTATACTTTTCTTTGTGCTTTGTTCTCTGCTTTGAGCTAATTAACTTGGGTATGTATTGCCATTACTTGCACAGTTTTTCATGTATGGACAATGTCATAAACATTGTTGTGAAAATCATGGAATATTTTGTGTGTAAGTTTGTGCACCCCTCTGGTTTCCTTCAGGGCAGTATTTTTGACAGGCCGACTCTTGAACAAATCAGTTCTCTTCCCTTCCGATAAAACATCTATACTATTTTAAATGCCACTGGTCTTTGTGAGCTTCAGGCAGTTTCTACTTTCAGTTCTGTCTTCATATTGTTATTTATTGGAACATCAACAACACATTTCATTCAATGATCTCCTATTTTGTGCAGGTTTTAGTTTTAAACCTAAGGGCTGTGTGGGTTCAGGGAGAGCGACTTAATGATGGAAATTTTTTCCTACAGTAAGTTCTGTTTTTGTGACAGATGTAATTCACTGTGCAGAACCTAATTATTTTCATTACCTTTCTTACGACTTGAGATGGTATCATCAAATTACAACAGGCAGTGTGAGGAAGAAGGCCTTAAGCCTACCTCAGCTGGAGTGGGACTCAAACTCTTCGCTTGCCCCACCTTCCTTCCATCACATTTGTAATTTTTTTATCTTTGTGCAAGAACATCCATTTTATTCTTTTGAAGGACTCTGATTTGTTTGATTTGTTTCTGTGGCTTCTTAGGAAGCTGCCCAGCCCAACAAAATATCCTTTAATTTTCCCTTATTGGAATACACTCACATAGTCAGTGCCCATAGAAGGGATTTACAAATTTCCAATTCGGTTGCTTCATAGAATGATTGCACATGGTCTGGCTACATTCAAAGACTTTCTGTTGTTAATTCTGGTTAAGTAGCTTGTTAGCTGTTGGAAAGTTTGAGTGTATTGTTGCTGACCAATTTATTTCCTCCTTTGGTGTCTCTTTTGCGTAGTGTTATCTCTTTAAAAATTGTGCACACTTTTAAATCTTTCATTGACTATTACAAAACGTTAAAATTGGATTACTGACCATCTTGGAGCAACGAGTAAAGTAAACCCTTACCTTGCAAGTTGATTGATTTTTACTTGGTATTGCTTTAAATGAAGGGCTCAGTGTATATTATGTTGCTACTTGAGATCATATAATAGACTGTTTTAGCAAATGAATGATTTCACTGATATAAATGAAAAAAATAAACATGGTTGTATGAGATAATACAACTTCACCAATAGGGTGTGACTGCCTCTCCTACAGAATAAGATTAAACTCTTTGTTCAATAGTCAGTGGCACAAAGAGGGTTTAAATTACTTACATCCTATATTTCCAAAGTCACTTGACCCTCACCAGCTTTTACAGATGCATCATAGAAAGCATTCTTTCTGGTTGTATCACAACTTGGTATAGCTCTGCTCTGCCCAAGGCTGCAAGAAACTACAAAAGGTTGTGAATGTAGCCCAATCCTTCATGTAAACCAGCCTCCCATCCATTGACTCTGTCTACACTATCCGCTGTCTCAACAAAGCAGCCAGCATAATTAAGGACCACACACACCCCGAACATTCTCTCTTCCACCTTCTTCTGTTGGGAAAAGGATACAAAAGTCTGAGTCACGTACCAACTGACACAAGAACAGCTTCTTCCCTGCTGCCAACAGGCTTTTGAATGGACCTACCTTGCATTAAGTTGCACTTTCTCTCACCCTAATGAGAACTGTAAGACTACATTCTGCACTCTCTCATTTCCTTCCCTATGAATGGTATGCTTTGTCTGTATAGCACGCAAGAAACGATACTTTTCACTGTAGGCTAATACATGTGACAAAAATAAATCAAATCAAATTATTTTATAATCAGGACCACACAGTAACTTTTCCCTTTCAGAGAGACTGTTGTCCATCATTTAATGACTTGTTCGTAATGGGCTCCACAATGTGTAACCCCACTGCACTTTTACTTTGAATAAATGTTCTGTAATTTACAGGTGCAATAGAAACAAATGCTTGTCAGAGTTGCTGAGGGAAGATACTGGAGGCCTTTAAAAGCAGCTATGTGCTGCAATGGTGAGATAGTAGAGTTGGTATTCTGAAAGAATGAAATCGACTACATCAAGACTTTAATCTTTCCAAATTGACCTCACGATCAGGGAATCTTCCAAATGTTTTCAAATAGCCCATAATGTCTCTTGAGCACTTCTGGAAAAGACAATGTAATTGAGCGTTGTTAAGATACATTTTGACAGCAAATTACACTTCAGAGAGAGCAGTTTCAAATGGGTTGAACTGTATTACAAACAATGTTTCATAGAATGGGGGAATATCATATTTACTACTTGTAATTTTGTGTATGATCAACATGAGTAACCAAAAATGATTTTGTTTCAAAAACTTTTAACAAGATCTCAGAAATACTTTCCCTGTCCAACTGTTTCCTCATATCCATTGTGTAACTCATTTGATGTTCAAGTCATCTGGATCCTTATTGAGCTTTTCGAAGTTGTCAATCCTTCTTTTTAATGATATTTTAGTGTGATTTCTAAATTGGGACTGCTGTGAACAAGTCTGCGAAGAAGGTAAAAAGCTGAAAAGAAATCTGCATGTGTGGTAGAAATTTGAATTAAAATGTAGAAAATGCTGGAAATACACAGAAGGCCAATTAGCATCTGAAATGGAAAGACAGGTTAACATTTCCAATCTATCATTCTTCTGAATATTTCTTCTTATTATCTGAAACCACTGTGTTATTTATGATGATAGTGCGGCACTTGGTAGTGCATGAGTCACCTATTCCTGTCTGCAGCACTGGCTTATCTCCAAAATATATTTCTCCATTTAACTAGGATCCTGTCACGTCGAAGCTTTGGAACTGTGGGCTTTCGCAGTGACTCCTCCCTGTATGATGTGCATACAGTCTGTTAACAGTAACTTATATTTCAGCAGAACAGAATCACCAGCCAATTGAATATGCATGATAGTGTACTTTCATTCATAATAGTTGAAAAGCGTCTGCTTGCAAAGGGATCTATTTCATGATTGCACCAGTTGAACATACATTGAAAAGTTTAGGGGTTTGTCAAGTTGTTATTTTATGCTATGAAAACCCATAGACGATATTTATATCTTTAAAAATCTCTTCATTTGAGAAAGAAATCTTATTGATTTCCATTAGGTGTACAAGAATTTTTTTACCATTGAAATCAATGAAGTGGAATTGAAATTGATTGTTTTACACTGTCACCTGAAATCAAAGTGAGCCTCTATCTGCTTGAACTAGTAGTACATATGTTGAAATGTGAAACTACACCTAACCAAACACCTTGTTGACCCTTTCATTCAGACTCTTGAACTTAAGCAATTTGTATGTACAAAACCCCACAAGGAGTTAAGATTCTCTCTGCCTTTGCAGTGAAGTTATGCATGTTGCTAAGCCAGAACAAATTCCATTTGGCCTCATAACATGTATTTAATATATGTATGCCTATATTTATGTGAGCTTAACTAAAATGTTCTTACTTTGATCTAAAAATTTAGAACAGTTTTTTTTGTTTTTGCTAATTAAGGCACCAAAGGAAATTCCTTTACTTAGTTACAGTTTAAGTGTTTCACAAGTCAGCAATGGTATAGTTTGAAGCAGATTTGATCATAAATTTTAAAAACCATTCATATCGGTCCATACAGAGGAACTCATTTCAGCCTGGCTAACAATTGAGAAGCTGCATTGGCTTTAGTGCCCTGGGTTAGGGAGGGAATACTTAATGACAGTTTCCATTCCAGATGGCTAACCACCCAGAAAAATATATGTTTGTGGATATTGCTTGACAAGGATGACTTGAGCTCAGCTGTGATGCATTCCACCTTCAATCAGTGCAGCAACACTTGTGTCAGCTAAAACGGTGTGAAGAATGGTTACATTGGCATGACACTGGAGGACTGGTGGAGGCTAGGATACGTGTTACAGCAAAACACAGGCCTTCGGCAGATGAATAAATTGGGCAAAAAAAATTATTTGTGTAGGGAAAGGATTTAGCCATTTATGCAAATTTAATAGAGCCACCCAACTTTATGTGGAGGGTGAATATGTTGTTGGAGCTAATAGTTTAGCCCAAGACACCTGAGCCTTCTGATGTGGTCTTTTATGGATCAGACATGACTTCAGTTTCAAAGATCAACTAAAATAAACTACCTTTTGACAGTGCAAAACTTTCCCAGTACTGTTCTGCAGTCCAGATTATGGAGTGGGTTGGGAACCCATGACTTTCATACTCAAAGCTGGCAGTGTTGTCAACTAAGCCATGTTGATAAATGTAAATACACTTCCATAAGAATAGTAAATGGTTTGTTTTTGTGCTCAAACATAGCCAGATCTGCTAATGAAATATTTAGGAGGTAATTTTAATGAAGGACAAATTGGACAGGGTTATGTCTATTACCTTTTTAACATCACATCAACTTCAGTCCATCAAAGTCAATGAGAGGAGTAGTATGGGTGGGGTCAACTGACCCAGAGATCCTGGTTTCCTATTTTGTGGCTAAGGTTAAACTTACTCCCTTAGCTTCTACTCTAGTCCCATTTGTATTTGCCTGTCCTCCCCATGTCTGCATAGGTGGTTTCCGCCGGGTGCTCTGATTTCCTCCCACAGTCCATAGATATGTGTGTTAGGCGGATTGGCTATGCCAAATTGCCCCTTATGTCAGGGAGAATAGTAGGGTAAATGCTTGAGGCTACAGGGATAGGCCCTGTTTGGGATTGTTGTCAGTGCAGGCTCGACGGGCCAAATGGCTTCCTCCTGCACCACAGAGAGTCTGTGATTCTATCAGATGTAGTTATTGAATCAGTTGGTTGTAAAAAAAAAGTAATATTGCTATAGAGACAGTAAATTCTTATCTGACGACTGCCTTTGTTAAAGCCAAGACAGGTAATCAAATTGCTAAGGTTTGTAATTAAAAGGGGATTAAAAGTTACTTGGGGATTAGTTTATGAAGAAATAGTGATTCGGTTGTTCATTTTGTGAAATACTAGGGCTGGCAATAAACCAAGGGACATATGATAGCTCAGAAAAATGTCTTTTAATCATTCCAGTGTGAATTTTTTTTTAAGTTGATAAGAGTTTCAAACACTCCTCCTCTTCAATGGAGCATCAAACTTTAAACAGTTTAGACTGAGATATAAGCTGAGTTATGATTTACAGTACTTTTATTCAACTGTTTCTGTTTTCTGTGAAAGATGTATATTGTCAGCCATCTTACTGAGCTGTCACATTCTCCATGCCAGAAGATCTCTGACCTTAATGGTTACCTCCCAGTTTTCAGAACATTTTGTATCGTCTATTGATGTTCTGTAGGATAGGAGTATACCACCTGCAACTAAGAACAGACTAAATTTTTGGGGCGCAATTTATGTTCCATTCTTTGTGTAGAAATCACTTTAACATAGAACATAGAACGTAGAACACTACAGCACAAACAGGCCCTTCGGCCCACGAGTTGCACCGATCACATCAACACCTATCTATAACCCCCAATCCCATAAAACCCCATATACTCATCCAGAAGTCTTTTAAAAGACCCCAGCGAGTTTGCCTCCACCACCACTGACGGCAGCCGATTCCATTCACTCACCACCCTCTGAGTGAAAAACTTACCCCTAACATCACTTCTGTACTTTCCCCCCCGCACCTTAAACCTGTGTCCTCTCGTAGCAACCATTTCAACCCGGGGAAATAGCCTCTGAGAATCCACCCTATCTATTCCTCTCAACATTTTATAAACCTCTATCAGGTCGCCTCTCAACCTACGTCTCTCCAGGGAAAAGAGACCCAGCTCCCTCAACCTAACTTCATAAGGCATGCCTCCCAGTCCAGGCAACATCCTTGTAAATCTCCTCTGTACCCTTTCAATAGCTTCTACGTCTTTCCTATAGTGAGGTGACCAGAACTGCGCACAGTACTCCAAATGAGGCCTGACAAGGGTCTTATAAAGTTGCAGCATTACCTCCCGACTCCTAAACTCAATCCCTCGATTTATGAAGGCCAGTACACCATACGCCTTCTTGACCACCTCTTCCACCTGCGAGGCCGATTTAAGAGTCCTGTGGACCCGGACCCCAAGATCCTTCTGCTCCTCAACACTACCAAGACTCCTGCCCTTGATAGTGTACTCATTCATCCCGTTGGTTCTGCCAAAATGGACGACTACGCATTTATCCGCGTTGAAGTCCATCTGCCACTTCTCCGCCCAGTCCTGCATCCTGTTTATGTCCTGCTGCAACTTTTGCCATCCTTCCAGACCATCCACAACACCACCGACCTTCGTGTCATCAGCGAACTTACTTACCCATCCTTCCACTTCCTCATCCAGGTCATTTATGAAAATGACAAACAGCAAGGGTCCTAGAACAGATCCCTGGGGCACTCCACTGGTGACTGACCTCCATTCAGAAAAAGACCCATCCACAACCACTCTCTGCCTTCTGCAGGCAAGCCAGTTCTTGATCCACAAGGCCAAAGGCCCTCGGATCCCATGCCCTCTCACCTTCTCAAGAAGTCTTGCATGGGGGACCTTATCAAACACCTTGCTGAAGTCCATGTACACCACGTCCACGGCACTTCCTTCGTCAATGCGTTCAGTCACATTATCGACGAGCTCAACTAGGCTCGTAAGGCACGACCTGCCCTTGACAAATCCATGCTGACTATTCCTGATCATGTCAAACCTCTCCAAATGGTCGTAAATCTTGTCCCTCAGAAGCCTTTCCATCAGCTTACCAACCACTGAGGTCAGACTCACCGGTCGGTAATTTCCCGGGCTATCTCTGTTCCCTTTCTTGAAAATAGGGACTACATCCGCAATCCTCCAATCTTCCGGAACCTCTCCCGTCTCCATTGACGACGCAAAGATCATCGCCAGGGGCTCTGCAATCACTTCCCTCGCCTCCCACAGTATCCTGGGGTATATCCCATCTGGTCCCGGCGACTTATCAATCTTGATAGAATTCAAAAGTTCTAATACATCCTCCACCTTAATATCCACAAACTCAATCTTTTCCATCTGCTGCAAATCCGTGGCAAAATCTCCCAGATCAGCTTCCACCGTGAATACTGAGGCAAAGTACTCATTAAGCACCTCTGCCATTTCTTCTGGTTCCACACAGACCTTACCCCCTTCACCTTTTATAGGTCCTATCCCTTCTCTTCTCATCCTTTTACCTTTCACATATTTATAGAAGGCCTTGGGATTCTTCTCAATCTTACCCGCCAAGGTCTTCTCATGACCCCTTCTGGCTCTCCTAATTTCCCTTTTAAGGTCCTTTCTACAGTCCTTATACTCCTCAAGATCCTTAACCTCTCCGAGTTCCCTGAACCTTTTGTACACCTTCCCTTTCCTCCTGACTAGGTTCAACACAGCCTTCGTGCACCACGGTTCCCTCGACCTACCAAAACCCCCTTGTCTCATCGGAACGTTGTCACGCATAGCTCCAGACAAACATTCCTTGAATATCCGCCACCTTCCTTCAGTACTTTTCCCTAAGAACACTCTTGAAAGGATGAACTAAAAACTGAGCTTAAACAATGCAGCTCTCAATCTTTCAATTTGGCACAATTGAGACACTGTTAAGTTCTCTGCTCAGATTTTCATTATTTTAAATCCTGGCCAATATTTTAAAAGCATAGAACCCCTACAGTGCAGAAGGAGGCCATTCAGCCCATTGAGTCTGCACTGACTCTCGAAAAGAGCATCTTGTCCACCATGGTGCCCAGGGAGTAACTCTGAACCATTGGAGGCAAGGTTTTGGATTTGATCAGGACTTTTAAGGAGGACACCAGTTTAACCCTTAGAAACACTTGTGAGACAAGATCAGGAGAGTAAAAAATTTGGGTAATGCCTCCTGGAGTACTGTATCAACTTTGGAGATTGAGAAACCTACCAGAGCTATTTTGAGTCCTTTTTGTTTAATCTTGTGTGGAAGCATTAACCTCTGGCGAGCTTTGCATTCATTTGGATACTAGCTGACAGTACATGTTTCATGAGTGTTGAAAGGCATTGAGAAACCGTTCAACAAATGAAGCCTACTATAAAAACCTCAGGTGTGGCTACTGCATTTGCTACATAAAAGCTCACAATAAATTATAGGTACCTTTAATGGAAGTTCCCAACCAAAGCTAATTTCAGAGCATAAGTGGTTGAATAATCGTAGTGAAATGGGTAAATGGAAGAATGAAGACAAAGTCGTTGTGTCATCTTGAATAACATCTTGCCTGTTGATCCTCCATTTCAACTTTAAATATATACATTAGGATTGTTCTGCCTGGAGGTTGTTTGGTGGAATTTTTAAAAATTCTTTATGGCAACATTTATTTCCGTTTTATTAACTAAGACATTAAATCTAACACAGCTATGACAGGGAAAATATCCTGTTGTCTTTGTGGAAAGTACATTGTTTAGTTATTCATACTTAAGTGCTTGCGTTCTTACAACTCCAGATGGCTCAGGCAATTAAAGTTGATTTCTTTGCTACTACAGTTTACATTTTTTTTTACACAGATATCTCCTCTGAACATTTGGTGTTGCATTGCTGTGTCTCAAGAATGTTTAAATATTAATTGATGTCCTGTGGGTGGTGGTGCAGCTCACGCCTCCCCCCTTCTTAACATTTAGTCCATCAATCATGCACTGAGTGCCTTTAGCTGCTGTGCACACTGTTTGAGCCTCTTGATTGCAGTCCAATAAAGGAAGCAAGTCCTGCTTCTTCATACACTCCCTTTATTTTCTGATTCAACTCTACATAACAAATCTCCAACACCCAGTGCCACCTGTAACCCCTTTATATATCCCAGTGAGGTCTATTACACAACTAACATAACAAATTAGATTTAAAGTGCAAGGTTGTAGTTAGTTCATTCCTAACACACACCACATGGTTACAGGCCCACCCACCAGTGCCAGCAATGGTGGGATGAGACCTTTCAGTGGTCAATGATCAGCAGTTCAAGGATCTCAGTTGGCGAGAACTTTGACTTTGGGCCTTCCCACCCAGAACGTAATTCTGGAGAAAGCAAGAGGAGTTGTAGAGTTCTGGTACAGCACTATCCGGCCAAATAACTTGTCCTTCCCGCCTCCACGCACACCAGCAGTGAGAGCACGTGATTCCACTCTAAATCTTTCTTCTCACATTGCATTTTTTAAAATTTTAACTTTATCCATCATTGTATGTATCTTTTTCCAAGTTTTTACATTTATGGTTATGTATCTCTGTTCATCTTTGAGCTTTGTTTTCACAAATTCTTCCTCCTTTTTCTTTACGGCAACAGATTTCTTTAATTGCATTTCTTGCACACTTAATCTTCTTGGATCTCTCTCTTCCTCATGCAGCTTATTTGGTAATCTGATAATTCTAACGAGGAGCTCAGTGGTCAATTAACTGCTCACAGCAAAGAATCTTCCTTTGATTTTAATTGTCAGAAAATTATGCACTGCCAATCTGCAATTTTCTGGGAGACATCTCTAGAAAGTACCACTCTTAAGCAGTACCTTGGAATTACCCTCGTGATTTGGTTTGTCTTTTGTTTTAATGGGCTTTCCACTCTTTCTGCCCTCAGTATTTTCTTCTTTCTATATGCTTCTCCCACTGCTTTACTTCCTATATGCTGTTCATTCTTTGCTTTGTCTCATTTCCTCACTAGAACTCGAGCTTGGACCATCTATTCATTGTTCACAGAAATGAGCTAATCTCCTCGTGGAAGTGAGAATGTGCAATACTGGGGCTAAGAAATCACAACAAAATGCACCATTCCTCTATCAGCCAAGAGAAACTTCAAAATGAGTATTCACACTAAAAATTGTCAGCAGATTTTTTTTTACAAATGTAGCAGTCCTGACACAAGAATATATATGTTACAAGAAAAGTTTTCGTAATAGAGCAGTCAGTCAGATGATGAGATTTCATGTGATTTTACATAGTGGGACTTTGATCTATATCCATACTGGGAGGAAGTAGCTATTTGCCAGCATCCACATGAGAGCCACAGTGTGCTCTCACTGTGATGATGATAGCTGTCACCAGGAGGTGAGCCAAGAAATAGGGCACAGAGTGGTGACAAGTCTGCAGTTGTGAGGAATGACAAGGCAGGATCTAGAACTCTTGAAAATAACAGGAGGCAGCTCTGGTGAGTGTCGGGGAACAGAGTCTGGAGTTGTGAAGAGTGACAGAGCAATATCTGGAATTCTGGAGAGTGCCAGATGGCAGGGTCCAGAGTTCTGGAGAGTGATGGGGCAGGATCTGGAGCCATGTGGAGCGATGGGACAGGGTTTGGAACTCTGGAGAGTGACAGGCAGCAGGGTCTGGAGCGCTGGAGAGTTACGGGCTTTAGAGCCTGGAGTTCTGGAGCCATGTGGAGGGACAGTGGACAGGGTCTGGATCATAGACATATTACCCATGACCCAGTTGGTACCATCCTTGCCTCTCAGTCAGAAGGATGTGAGTTTCAACCCCTTTCCAGACCTTCAGCACAAAAATATAAGCTGACACTCCAGTGCAGTGCTGAGGGAGCGCTGCATTGTTGAAGATGCTGTCTTTCAGATGAGACACTAAATCAAAGCCTTGCCCTTTCAGATGGACGTAAAAGTTCTTATGGCATGATTTTGAAGCCATGATGCAGAGATGCCGTTATCTTATAAATTGATTGTGTCTTTATGTGCCCTGTTTGTGAACACAAGTCCTCACTGACCTGATGAAGGAGCTTGAGGCTCCGAAAACTAGTGCTGCCAAATAAACCTGTTGGACTTCAACCTGGTGTTGTGAGATTTCATTCTATGATTTTGAAGAACAGGGGAGTTATCGCTAGTGTTTGTGCAAAGGCTTGGTTTTGGGCCACTTACATTTTACTCAACATTTATATTAAATATTACCAATTTAAAAATGTGTCAAATCCACAATGTGTCAAATCCAGATGTCCTGTTGTTGGACTCACTTTGGGCTTTGTGCAGCTGTATGGATTACATGGTTTCAACAGTGCCCCTGGTGGTGGTTTGATCATTTTCTCTCTCACTGCAGATCACTGAGAGGTTTAGAATTGCAAAGAACTTTGTGTTCGGAATGGAGAATTGTTTAAGTAGTTTTTTTTCATGTGCAAACCCTGTTGCCAGCTAATTTTGCGGATACAGTGCATTGAAGCAAGTATTGTTATGCTACAGGGCAAAGACTGCTTGAGGGTAGTAACAGTTTCCTTTTACTGAACCATATTGTTTCCATGCCTAGAATAACTTTAATCCACAATGTCAGACAGGGGACGGTATCTGGTTTTACACCCCGAGGATCTCCAGTGTTTTGCATCTTGCGGTTTATTGGCAATGGATTAGTGCAGGTCAGTACATACCCAACAGAGGGAGAGCATATGCAAAGCTGTGGAGCATTTCATAATTACCTCCTAAGGCAATGTTGTCACAGGATACCTGTAACTGATCACATTGGCTAGGTATTTTCAGGTTAGTGAATAAGAATATCATGCATTTTATGTGGCAATAATCCAAGCTTAACTCCTGGAAGTTAGTGAAAGGTTGTGACACAAGAAGGGGGAATAATGAGATGACTGATGCTGACATTGCAAACAAGCTCAACCAGTGTATTTATAGTGGAAGTTGAATAACCCCTAGATCAAAGACAGTTACCTCCATTCTACTTTGGCTCCTTAAAGGGTTTTTGCATGACAGGATTGAAGCCAATGTCAGACATGCAGCTATCCTTCCATCACCTTACTCCAAAGTGTAAATAATATCCATTTTGAGGGACGGTCAGCATCCATAATGATATGAGTTCATGAAGAGACCTTCACCTCAAGGCTACTCATTTCAACCAAATAAACATAGGTGTTAGTCCTGAGCGTGTGCACTCAGGGAGGGCTGATTTTTATTCTTGTGGTAGTGGATGATGGGCTGGAAAGTGGGGGGAAACCCCACATTGGCCATTTGCAGAACTCCTAGTGATGGGGCCAGCTAACAAATTAGTTGTGGCTAAGGCAGCCACCCACCCCGACGAGCTGCTGACCAATTGGAGTGAGTGGGACTGTGCCTTAAAGAAGCGGATGCCACGGAAACGTGCTGCCCTCCTAACAGGGTAAGTGAGGTCTGGGTCTGCTGGGATTAGTTTGATAAGGCTCCAGTGAGGAGGGTGGTGCTGGTGTTCTCATCATGGGTCAAAGGGTGGGTGAAAGGAGGCCCCTCCCACTTGAGCCCAGGAGAGGCTGTCATGGTTGACCTGACATTCTCCTCATGTGGTGTAGTGAGGGGTCCACCTGCTGTTGTAAATGCTACTGGCAGTGTGAAGAGATCCTTAATTTATCCACCTAAGTGTCTCTATTGACCTTTTGGATTGGAGGGCTGTCCTTCACCTTCCCTGCTGCTGATAAAATGGGATTGTGCACACCACCCCACCCCGCCCCACCCCACCCGTGGTAACATTCAGCCCACTTGTCTTTGGTCAGCCTGGCTCAATATTTAAGATTGGGGTGGGCAGGCACCATAATTGGTAGTGTACCTATATTGAAACAGATGATATATTGCCCATACTATAAAATGTTTGACATGGGCAGCGCCCCCCCCCCCCCCCCTCCACCCCCCCACCCCGCCGTACTTCGGATAAAATCTCCATCTTTCTTCTTATCCCCGCTACCTTAAACCCAGAGCCCTCCACCCCCCCCCCCCCCTCCCCCCGACAAAGTTGCCCAAACACTCCCTGACCAAAACTGTGGACACACCTGCCTCTGGGATCCACGGGCCTTATTCATTCTGGTCGCAGTCCAGCAGCACTCACTAATGCGCTGTTGGTGCTGCTGGGACTGTTGAGCTGCCATCCAATCGGATTAGCCAGCAGCTTCAGAGGGCAGGATGCCCTCTTCACTAAGGGGTGGAGGGCCTATTGGGCCCTTGTTCAACCCATCCACAGCGTGATGTGGCCGCAGGGTAGACCAGCAGGTAAGCTCCAAATCAGTTTCGCTGGTGTGTGTGTGTGTGGGGGGGTGTGTGTGTGTGGGGGTGTGTGTGTGTGGGTGTGTGTGTGTGTGGGGGGGTGGGGGGGGTGGGGAGAGGTGTTGGTTGGTTGGTTAGTCACCTGTGTACACACACACACAACACACACACACACACACACACACACACACACACACACACACACACACACACACTAACATTTGTCTTTGGTGAGCCTGGCTCAATGTTGAGGGTTTGGATTATGTAGAAACTGCCATTAAACACAGTGGATTTTTAAATGAATATGGGTTCCTTTTTGTGTATGTGGCATCAATGGTATATGAACTGCTGCGTGACTGCCAGTAGTTCTGGCTTAAGCGGTATATAATGCAGTAAAGTGATCAAATTTCTTTGAGATGGAAGCACTGTACAGAGCGTTTTCATGCAGGGTCGGTCTAATCATCTCAGCTGCCACAAAGTCTGCCTTCTGCATTGTATCTAAGCAGTGCCCACGGGGGGAATGATTGCCCTAAATGAAGACCTTACACCTAACACTGCATATGGAATAGTATATGGCAGTGTGGAGATTAGAGTGGAATGCTGGGCTTGGAAACGTGGCAGTTTACAGCTCGGTATGGTTTGAATTATGAGTCCTCAGCCACAATAGGGGAAGACAACAGCAAACTGCGGTCTCTGCGCAGTTTCTTTGAAACAAAAATCAAACCGCGTTCCTTTCTATTTTAAAAAAAAAGCAACCCACTTTTCTCTTGTTTAACAGAAGGAATATGCCTGTGTTTTTGCTAGCTGACCATATAAGCACTTCTGTTGACCACAAAATCACTCAGCATAGTCATTGAAATTTAGACCTGTAATTACAATATAGTATCATACTTAGCAGTTAAGCAATTTTTTTCTCCACTAACTAATTAATTGGAATATTAGTGTAACTCAGTGCAGCCACAAGCATAATCCCAAACAATCTGGATCTGTTCCCAGTTGCGTTTTTTTGAACAAATCAGAAGGATAAAATAGCTCAGTAATATATTAATGTCTGATTTAATCTTCAGTATAAGGAGCAGAATAGTTCTCGTTTCTATTCTATCCCAGTTTATGATCACAGAGCCACTCTTCAGTTTCTTTGGACAGCATATTCCAGCAAACTTATGATTGTTACAACAACAACCTGAACTTATGTAGCACATTTAATGTAGACAATCATTCCAAGGCTCTACACGAGTGTAATTAAGGTGAAGATCACCATGTTCATCATCTGATGTGTATGGTAGGGTTCCGGTGGGTATGTAGGCGACTGTTACGGCCCATTTGTACCTGGAAGGCTCTGCTGTAAATAGCTCAAGAGACTGCAGGTGATTGAATTTTGGATGAGTTACTGGCTTGGAATTTCCTCTTCCAGTGTTTTCTCTGAGCCCCTAATTTGCATTTGTTTTTGAAGGAGGCTGCACCATTTTTTATTTGGTTGTGTCCGGTGCAGCATACCTGGGCGTGCTTCTCCCAGGATTCAAAAGTTAATATCAAAATTCCAGGTGAAGTTTCAGAATGTCCTGGTAGCACTTCCTCCGAGCGCCATGAGAATAGTCCCCACACTCAAACTCTGCAAAGAAGATTCACTTTGGTAAGCAACTGTTAGGTTTCTGACTACATGCCTAGCCCAGCTCAGTTGTGACTATCTCAATATGGCGTGCATGCTTGGCATGCCTGCCCGGGTGAGCACCTGGCATTTTGTCTTGCTGATGGATCTTTGGAAGCTTTCAAAAGCAGTTTTAGTGAAACTAGTTGAGCTATGTGGCATTGTGGCATAATGCTGGTACACAGTTCAAGTCTCACATGCAGAGTGGGCAGGACTAGGATTATTGCTGTACAGCCTTTCAGTTTGGAAGGCAAATTTACTCTTACTCGTTCGCAGACTGTTGTTGAAAATCTTATGAAGGCTACGCTTGCTTTGGCAATTCTTGCATGTGTCTCCTCGTCAATATTGACAGCTCAAGAGAGCGTGCTGTCAGGATCAGTGAGCTAATGCACAGTAGGGATTCTATGATTCTAATCTACTGCTGACAAGTTCTGATCATGGATTGAAGTCTTGAACTTGAATCAGGGCTTTTCCCTAGTACATTAGGCTGGTACATTATTTCAGTTTTCTTTGTGTTGATTGTAAGGCTGAAGTTTGTCAGGTGTTGTCAGGTGAATAGGTTCATGCTACACTGCATGTCCAGCTCTGAGTTGGAAGTTGGTGCACCATCACTGCCAAACAGGAAATTGCAAAGTCTGTCTTGGAGATCTTAGTCTCTGCCTGGGGTTGTCTCAGACTGAGATGCATCCCATCCAAGCGATATCTGATTATAATGTCAGGATTGCCATCATGGTAGGCAACAATGAGCAGGTCAGAGTAAAAACTTGCTGAAGAGGATTAGTGCTAGACTAGGTCAGAAGACTCACCAACATCCAGGACGTGAGCGTGCTTGTAATTGCCGAACCATTGTGATAAATTTCTCAGCAGCCAAATTTCTCTGTTACCTAAGGCCCTCATGGTTGACTGTGTCAAATGCCTTCAGCAGGCCAACAAATGTGATTAAGAGTCCATGTTCTGTTTTTGGCATTTTCTTCTATAGCTGTCTAACTGCAGACATTGTATCAGTGGTTCCTTGACCTTTTCTGAAACTGCACCAATTATCTGGCAGCAGACCCTGGTTGAGATATTGCACTAAGTGGTTTATAAGGACTCTGGCTAAGATCTCACTAGTGATGGAGAGGAGTGAGATTCCCCTATGATTGTCACAAGATTTGTGAGGTACTTTCTGCTTGTACAGGCAGTTTATGGAAGCATATTTGTATTATTGTGGGATCGTTCCTTGCTCCCACATTTATCTGAGAATTTCAGTGATATTCTTATCCAGATATTGACCTCCAGCCTTGTAAACCTGAACTGGAACAGTGTCAGTCACAATGGCTTCATCGTTTCAAACACAGAGCCAAAGAAGGAAATATTAGATCAAAGATTTTGAAGGAGCAGAGGGAATTGGAGAAGCAAGGTGGTTCTTGAGGGTGGTGGAACTCTTTGCAAAGGTGGTAGTTGATTATTGTTTGGAAAGAGTATCTGTAGGATGCTCAATTCTTGGTTGAATAGGACATAAAGTTCAGCCCAGTTAAGTTATGGAAATAGATTGGAATGGTGACAATGGTACAGTTAGTGGCAAAGGCTAAAGATCATTGTTTTGGTCTTCCTAGCAGTTAACTGGATGAAATTGCAGTTCAGCCAAGATGGAGGGCAAGTATTCAGAAAGCAGAGATAGTGATAGGATTAACAGAAATGGTAGACATGTCAAGCTGGTTGCCATCAGCTGACCCCAGATCTATAGATGATGTAGGGAATTGCAGCATGTAGATCAGGAAGGGCCAAGGATACTAAGATAGATCCTTGGGTATTCTGGATGCAGTGGCATGGACGATGGGAAAGGAAGCTTTGCCAGTGACCCGCAATCTGCAGACAGAGTGGTAAGAGTGGAATCAAGCAAATAATGGTACCAACAATAATAGGCAGTATGTGGTCCATCTCTGACTCCTTCCTTCCTCGACTTGACTTCTTTGCTTTCATTTCTGGGAACAGTTAATTGACCAATATTCACTGAAGGTTCACTGAGTTGACAGCTACTTTGGCAACATCTCTACCCCCATTCCTACCCATTTCTTGTAAGGACTTTATCCATTTTCCCAGTTTCACCATCTCTATCACATCTCTGCTAATGGTGCTACCAATCCATACCAATGCTTCTGATATCTCTTCCTTTTTCCTCAAGTGAAGAATGATTCACTTTGAATGACAGGACCCTTGACCAAGTCTGTTCTATCTTCTGCACTTCTGCTATCGCCCCTTCATTTCCATTCCAGAACCTTATTCTCACCTTCCTTGATACCAGCATCCACAATCAATTGATTATGCTGTATTACAACTGCCATTACTAAACACATTTTTCCTTTTCCCTCTCTTGGCATTTTAATGGGACTATTCTCTCCACTCTGGCCCAGTCACCCCAGCACCCACTCCCGTTCCAAAACAAATGGGATTCAACACTGCACCACCCACCCTTTGACCTCCCCTCTTTTCACTCAGTAGGAAGTCTCACAACACCTGGTTAAAGTCCAACAGGTTTATTTGGTAGCACAAGCTTTCGGAGCGCTGCCTCTTCATCAGATGAGTGGGAGTTGGGTTCACAAACAGGGCATATACGGACACAGACTCAATTACCAGGTAATGGTTGGAATGCGAGTCTTAACAGGTAATCAGGTCTTTACAGGTGAAGACAATGCAAGTGGAAAGAGGGTTAAGCACAGATTAAAGAGGCATGAATTGTCTAAGGCAGGACAAGGCATTGCATGTGTAAAGACTTGATTACCTGTTAAGACTCGCATTCTAACCATTATCTTGTAATTGAGTCTGTATCAAAAATGCCCTGTTTGTGAACCCAACTCCCGCTCACCTGATGAAGGAGCAGTGCTTTGAAAGCTTGTGTTACCAAATAAACCTGTTGGACTTTAACTTGGTGTTGTGAGACTTCTTTCTGTGCCTACCCCAGTCCAACACCGGCAACGCCACAGCATACTAAATAGGATCCAGAACTCCTTCCAATTGGAATGGTGATGCACTTGCTTTTTTCAATGTGGTATGCTGCATTTGCTGTTCACAATGCACCCTTCTGTGCACTGTGGAAACCAAAGGTTGAATGATTACTTTGCAGAATATCTGCAATCAGTCTGCAAATGTGACCCTAAGCTGCCTGTTAGTCATCATTTTAATTCTCTACCTTGCTGTCCTTGGCTTCCTATACTTCTCCACTAAAACTCTGCATAAGCTGGTGGAATAGCATTTCATCTTTCATTTAGGCACATTACAACCTTCTGGACTTAACATTTGAGTTCAACAATTTCAGATCAATACCTCTGACCACATTTTTTTTTGGATAGCAGCAGCAGGAAGCAATGATTCTGCTATTCCAACCTGTACCTCCTGTAGATCCATCTTGTTTTCTGTGTCCCATCCACCTTTTCCTCCCTCATCCAACCAACTTTTGCCTTGCTTCATTATCTTATTATTCCTGCAATCTCTCCATCCTTTTGAAGGTGGCACAGTGGTTAGCACATCTGCCTCACAGTGCCAGGACCCAGGTTCAATTCCTGGCTTGGGTCATTGTCTTTGTGGAGTCTGTACATTCTCCCCACATCTGCATGGGTTTCCTCTGGGTGCTCCGTTTTCCTCCTACAGTCCGAAAGACGTGCTGGTTAGGTGCATTGGCCATGCTAAATTCTCCCTCTGTGTACCTGAGCAGGTGCCGGAGTGTGGCGACGCAGGGATTTTCACAGTAATTTCATTGCAGTGTTAATGTAAGCCTACTTATGACACAATAAATAAACTTCCCATCTTTAGACCTTTCCTTTTGTCCTTCCATTCTGTCCTGTGTACTTGCTTAAAACCTGTTATATTTCTAACTTCGCGATTTTTGATGAAAGATCACTAACTGAAACATTAACTCTGTTTCTCTCTCTACAGTTACTACCTAGTGCACTGAGTATTTCCAACATTTTCTGTTTTGATTTGCAGATTGCTATCATCCAGAACATTTTGCATTCATAGGAAAATGCATATCAAATCCCTCTGCTGACTCTTAAAACTGGCACTGTTCAGTTTCAGCAAGTTTTTTTTCAATTTATTCTCTAGAATTTTTGCTTTATAATTCAGTGCTTCAGTTCCTTTGCTGGTTAATGCTCAGCAGTGATTATTCATGTTGATCTTGAAATGTTATATACTTTACCATCCTCCTATTTCAGTATGATTGAGTGTCAGCCTTTGCTGAGGGGTAGCATTCTTACCTCTGAGTCAGAAACTCAAGTTCAGGCGTTAGATGAGATGTTAAACAGCCATCCTATTTGCCCCCCTAAATGGATCTAAAATATCCCACTGCAGAATTCACGGAAGAGCATTGAGATCTCCCTGGTGTTCAAGCCAACATTTATCTCTCAGCCAACACCTAAAAACAGATGATCCAGTTATTTATTTCATTGCTGTTTGTGAAACCATGCTGTGCACAAATTGGCTGCTGTGTTTCCTATATTACAGTGGTAATTACACTTAAAAAGTACTGTGTTGACTGTAAAACACCTTAGGACATCCTGAGGTTAGGATAGACAAGCTATAATTGCAAGTTCTTTCTTTGTGTTATATACATTAGCAGATCAACAATGAGTCACTAATTGTACAGGAGGGAGGTTGCCATTTGATGATGTCCTGGAATGTTTGTATTGAAAGTAGTCAAGAGTCAAATGCTAGTTCAAAAGATTTGTATGTGCTAACTAGATAATAGAAAATAGCAATCCTTCTGACATTTTCTCACTGTCTCGGTAAGAATTTTCAAATCTTATGATGTTAACATTCTGCTCAATATAGCTTGTTGTAAATTCAGAGAACAGAACTTCAACAATTTTGCCTTTTGATTTTCTCACTTTTTTAAGAAGGGCAAGGAGGGACAAGGTAGGATTTGGTTCACAGTAACCAGTAATCAAACTGCAATTCATTTCTGACATTTGGCAAAGCTTTCTGCCTCGATTACAGGTGGGAAGACAGGAACACTTGATGGGTTGAGTGGAGTGTGCACTTGAAGTGAAGTAGCATGGTTGGTTATTCACTGTTCTCAGATATGTTTCAATTAGGGATGCACATGTCAATATCTGGTTTCAGTTCTTACCTCTGCTCAGTATCCATGTGGCTTTTCAGGTTTATGCCACAAATGCAGTTTTTTAATTGTGATTTAGTTATGTTTTTTGGGAGGAAGGGTGAAGAAAGGAGAACAAGTTATACTTATGCATTAAAGTTCAACATTTTCTTTATTGCTAGAAAATGTTGTTAAGCGTTTTACTAATGATATGGTCATGACCAAAATTGTCACAGGTGGCATGGATTCTTCCAGTAAAACATAATTTATCAGGTTAAAATAAATTTGCTGCATTTTAGTATGCAAAATCATAAAAGAATAATCTGGGATTAGCCTGCATTTGTATACAATGTTCTAATATGTTTCCCTGTCCCTGAACAGAGTTGGGGCTTGGAGCGGGTAGGGTTTAAAGGAGGCTTTTGATTGACACTTGGGAAACGAGTAGGCAGTGGATTTGCTTGACCAGGCATTTTGGCCATAAGGACTAAGCTGGCGAATCATTAAGTACTTTGCTTGTAAGAGGTGACTGACATTCTCTTTTCACTTGTACTTAAAAATCAAGGTGATTGAAATAAGTGCAGAGAAATAACATAAATCACGCGAAGCTTCTAGCCAGGCTGAAAGAGCTGTCATTATATGATTTCTTAATATGCAGGGTGAAAAAAAATGCAATCTCTGCATTAGCTTGTAAAAGACGTCACCAGGTTAAAAATTGAAAGCTCTCATTGTACCTTCTTGATAAAGCTTAGTACAGTGAATTAGTAAAGATCAATGCCTGCATTACAGGGTCCCCAGAGCAGCCAGACTGGTGAACTGAGCCCACTCAGCTGTTTGACGGACTTTGTTGAATCTCAAAGAAAGAGAGACAGGCAATTTGTAATTAGCATGTGTCTCATATCATTGTTGACATCTCTCGCAGTTCAATCTGACGACTTGCATCTCTTCATCTTATTCATTTTTCAAGAAATATATTGTAAATAATTAAATCCATTGATCGCTGTCTGTTTTTTCTTCTTCATACTAATGCTTTTCATCTTTTGTAATGTCACTTTTGACATAAAGATGACTTTAGTAAAATGTTCTGAGTGACTTTGAGGACCATCGGCCGGCATATGATTAAGGGATTGCATTAATGATTCACAAAAAGAAAACTGTTGCTTCGGGATTTTTTTTCTAGTTCCATAAGGCTAAGTTATAGAGCTCTTGAAAATGGACATGGAGATCATTTTTTTTTTATTGACCCAAGACTGTCAATTGTGATGCAGGCAGCGCATCATCTTCATGCAGCCTGTTTATCTGAATGATGTCTGTGTCCAGCCACTGCTAATTGCACTAGCACCAGTAAAGTCTAAATTATACTATATAAAGCAGCCCGCATCTCTTAAAGGGGAGGCACATTGTTGCTGAAACAGATACTGGGTGTGAGGTTAAAGAGAATCTGACCTAAGAAACAATGAGGATGGTGATCATGGGAGATAGCGGACTCCCAGCGTTTTCAGATGCTGCGCTGGAGATCTTGAAGGACAAAGTGGAAGGATGTCTTGCATCCGCAGTGCAGAAGGGAGGCCCTCCAAATACAGTCAAAAGGCAGTAGGAACAGAAAGCCTTGGAGGATCAATGCAAGAAATCAAGCACTGAAAACTTGGAAGCAACGCTGCAAGATGTTCAGTCACTTCACAAGTGGTCAAGATTAAAAAATACACCTGTGGATAAATTGGAAAAACTGGGATTGTTCTCCTTCAAGAGGGATGAGGAAAAAATTGATAGAGATGTCAAAATGATGATGTGTAGATGGAATTTGTTCCTGTTGGCAGAAGGATTAAGAAGCAGAGGACACATTTAGTGTTATCTTACACAACATTTGGTTAGGATCTGGAATGCACTGCTTCAGTGGGTGGTGGACGCAGATTCAATTGTAGCCTTCAAAGGGGAACTGGACAAGATTTGCAGAATTTTGAGGTAAGGGTAGAGAATTGGGATTGTCTACAATGACCCTGTACTATTTCTCTGAAAGAGCAATGGACTGAATTAGCTCCTTCTATGTTGTAATAATTCTGTGATTCAAATGCTATGTCCTACCAGATTAAGTTTAAACTTTTAAGTTTAAAGTTTAATTTAAAGTTTATTTATTAGTGTCGCAAGTAGGCTTACATTAATACTGCAACGAAGTTACTGGGAAAATCCACTAGTTGCCACACGCCGGCACCTGTTCGGGTACATTGACGGAGAATTTAGCATGGCCAATGTACGTAACCGGTGTATCTTTTGGATTGTGGGCGGAAACCGGAGCACCCTGAGGAAACCCATGCAGACGGGGAGAAGGTGTAGACGCTGCACAGACAAACCAGAAATCGAACCAGAGTCCCTGGCGCTGTGAGGAAGCAATGCTAACCACTGTGCCACCATGCCGCCTTGTTGCAGAAGTAATCTTAGCCACGCTTAAATCCCCACATTCCTACTGCTCACCTACCAACAATCCCTTTCAATCAGGTCTCGTACCTAACGTTCATATACTTCACCTCATCCTCACACATATTTAGCACTGCGGCAAGCATCAAACTCACATTTTACATGTTGCTCACACTGTCAGCATGACAGCCGCATCAGCCAAAATAATTGCATGACATTGAAACACACATTCACTATTGTAGTAGAAGGTGGTGCAATAACTGGATGCAGCAGGAGGCAACTGGAGGGTGACAAGTGTGCTTGCATGTCCTAAATCTACAAAGGAATAGGTGCTGACAATCACTGTACAACCCGTTGTTGTGGCCAGTGGCGGAGTGAAACCATCAACGATGATGGTGTCTCCATAACTCATTTTCAACAGGCATACCATCTCCTGTTCCTCCTCCATTCTCCTCTGATGTGCAAGCTGAAGATGATGTGAGCATTTACCTCTTACTTTGTCCTCCCCACAACAATCTTATCTTTGTGCCTTTTTCCTTTCAGATACCCAAGAGGTGCAGCCTGGCCAGGCAGTAGAGGAACACAAAGAAGGCAGTGATGATGAAGTCACGACACTATCATTTAATTCCATGCTCACAGCTGCCAACTCAGATACTGACACTGTGCCTGTATTAGAGGATAGATTAGAAGTGTAATCTGTATGGGTTGAGAAATTGGGCATGCATGGGCTGCTGCCGATGGAGAGGGCCAGGGTAGTTCAGATGCGAGCTCACCAGAGGGCACAGTTGCTCGCAGGTTGTGCAGAAGAGGACTTTGGGTAGGGCCGCAGAAGAACACTGAAAGGTGTGAACAACAAATTACTTGGTGCATTAGGAAACCTGATAAAAAAGCACTGAGTGCGAAGGAGCATGCAGGTATTCACACCAACTTCACACAGGGCATTGCACAGAGCTTGAAGCCCATTCTTTCCAGCAAGGAAGTTCAATTTCATTTCCACACTTGTGAATCCTACTATGATGCATAGTCACAGTTTCCATTGTTTAATGTCAGTATCTGAGCTGGTGGACATGAGATTCAGTAAAATACAGGTCTTATAAAGCAGATCACAGTGAAGGTTATAATAGGTGTATGCTTCTAATTATTTCCAGGTGAGATCTTTGGTGAGATGAGTTCCAATTTAAGTCATTGAGTGAAGGACAACTTTTAGTGCAGCCAAGAATGAGCTGGCCTCCAGCTAATGGAGGACAACACATCACAATGTGTAGGGAGATCACTGGCTGATATGCTTACTGTACAGCCTTTTTGCAAGGTATTGATTGACTGCTGTTCTGTTGACAGGCCAAATGTGACCGTATGTATTTTGCAGCTCAGATTTGCTGTACTTGGTACCAGAGCAGTGATATTTATTACCTTTTGCTAGGCTGTTCTCTCTTGGGGCCTGTAGCCCTCATGTCCTTTCTCAGTCTGATAGGTAGGACTCTGGTTGTATCACCAGAGGACCCTGAGGCCTTTCTGCCACCCAAGTGACATTACCTGAAGTTACATTCTACAATCGATTTGCACAAAGTTTTCTCCAAGGGAGCTCATCTGAATTATGAGAATTAGAAACTGCGGTATGGCCAACCTTTGAGACTTCAGGTGGATGGACATGAGCTTCAGCTTTTCTGCACTAAAGTCTTTGGCTGAACTATGATTAACCACTAGACATTACACTGCCCTTTGAAACTAAACAAGAAAGGAAGTTGTATTTATAGCATCCCTCAGCAATATCCCAACATATTTCACATGGAGCCTTGAAGTGCAGTTCCTGCTATTATATTGTTAAATACATCAGTTGTTCTGTGCATAGCAATGTCTCACAAACAGCAATTAGGTGGATCATTAGTTCTTCTGTTTTTGGTGCAGGTGGCTGAGGGAGGATTGTTGATCAAGAAATTAGGAGAACTCCCCACTTATTGAATTACTCATAATCAACAAGGCCACTGGAACATGTAGATAGTGCAGCGTTAGCTTGGTTCTGCAGCCTGGACTGAGTACTCCAATCTGAGATTTCTGACTCTGATGCAAGTATTGTTAACTGAGCACAGCTAACTCTTAGACCAAGATATTCCAAAAAGCGTTATTTTAGCACTGATGGTAACTCATTCATAATAAATCCTTTATTTGCAGAGTCTAAAGTAATACCAGGTGGAAAGTTTAGACATTATTAGCTTTTTTTTAAATTTTAAAAATTAGTTATTTCATTATATGATGACTACTCTTGTATTCAATTGCATAATAAGTGAATTGGAATTTAGTCTTTTTTAAACCAAGCAGTCTGAATTTTCTTGAAGTTTCTGCCATATCCCATTATAACTCCAACAGTCAAATCAGTTGGACTATAACAGAAATGAAAATGAAAAATGCTGGAAATGTTCATCAGGTCATGCAGTGTATGTGAAGAGAGGAACAGAATTAAAGTTTCGGGCCAGTTACCTTTTATTGATTTTGGAATACAACAAAGGCCTGCTTGGGATGGGTCCTTAGTGATTCCAGGATCTTGTGCAACTTCTACCCTCCCATGTGAGACTACTGATATTAGGAGCTTGGGCTCCCAGCCCTGAGATCACCACTTCCCCAGCTAGTGAATATATTATGTTGAGTGAGATACTAACCTTGAGTTATGCACAAGTGGACCCCAGTGTGGATGATCAGTGGGGAAATTCTGATGTAGGAAAAGGCCCAGACCCCCAAAAGGAGGTTTTGATAATCTCAAGGGGTGTGTTTCCAAGAAGGATGTGTCTTGGTGACAGCTTTAGTTTCTAGTTTCTACTCTAGTTTCTACTTGCAAGTTAGCAAGTAGCACTGGGTTATTTTTGAACGCATGAGGTGGAGATACAGGTGCTGTGTCCCTACACCCAGTAAACTAGGAGCCTGCCAACTCAATGTATATGAGTGCCTTGCCACTGACTTTGTACACTGTGATGGAGGCATCACTGGAGAGTACAATCAACGACGATCCCAGCATATCCACATCACAGACTGTGAATTTCTCTTAATTTATTCAACTTGGCCTTTCTCTAATATTATTGTCAAAGCTACTCCATGTTTTTCTTGTACATCCATAGAAAATGGCAGGATGTTGATGGACTGCTTAAATTTGAACATTGTAGAAAGACTAACCATTTTTCAACATTCATTCTCCAGTGTAATTCTCTCTCAAACTTTCGTTTGAAGTTAAATTTTTCTCCTGCTTTGGCTCAGTAAGCAGGACACTCATCTCTGAATCTGAGCTTTTCCTTGGGTTACAAGTCCCACTGCAGAGGACTGAATGGTAAATGTTGGCTGATGCTGAGGGAATGCTGTGCTTTTGGTGATGTTAGGCGTGATTCTTCAAAGGCCAAATCAGGGTTCTCACCGATTGTCAAACCTGTTGCGAGTCTCCCAGCCTGCCACATCTACCCCGGTCAAGTTCTCACCCAGAGTGGGTGAGCATTAGATCACAGCTGATTTGAATGTGTTTGAATATAATTACTGGGTTTGAGACCAGATGCTCTGGCCTCCGTGTATTCTGGATTTCCCACTGACAACAGCACTTAGATATTTCTCAGGAGAATCCCGGCCATTGTCTTTTGCTTAAACTGAGATGCTGTTTGTCCTATCTGGGGATTGGCACTATTTTCAAGAAGGGATGGGAATTTCTGGCCGTGCACCCTGGTCAATAATTTTTCCTGACCCAACATCATTTTTCAAAATCACGTTGCTGTATTTGGGGTCCTTCTATGTGCAAATTGGCTGCTGCATTTCCTACATTACAACATTTTTTTAAGAAAAAGGCACTGTGTTGGCTGTAAAATGTTTTGGGGCACTTTGTGGACACGAAATGATTTTTGTAACTGTACTTGGAAAGAAGTCTTGTAAAGGAGTTATGTAACCTATATTTTTGCCCAGCTCTTTATTTTAGTTAGTACTATTATGCTTTCTCGTTATGATGTGGAAAACCTTTCTGAATGAATCTGTTCTCTCATGGGCTGTATATGAAATGCCATCCAAACAAGGGCATGCCAATAATGATACCCATTCTCAAGTACAAGTCAGGGTGATCTGACAGTTACAGAAATTGCTATCAAAGAAAGTCACTTCAGGAAGCAACAACAAACATAACTGAAGTGACAATGTGATTTCAATCTCTGTCACTCTCTAATGGATCTGGTAAACACAGTAGTTTCAACCTGATGAGTTTACTCTTACAAGGATGAGCCAAATTTAACCAGTTAAGATCGTTATCTCATAAAAAGCATGTAGTACCTTTGGTTTTAAGTACTTTACAAGCGAGGCCAGCTGTTCTTCCAATCGTTTACGTATCGGCCCCTGTATTGCTTCTCTGTCTGCTTTGGCAGGAGCCTAGCAGATTATGGAAGCTGCTGATAGCCCTAATTAAAGTGTAATTACACTGCTTCTTGCCACTGCAATAGCCTGAACTAATTTGTTTGTTTCACTGCATAAACTTTGGGAAGCACGAGATAATGGATTTTCTTTGCTATTAGCAAAGGTGGCATTCAGTGAGATTAAAGGTTTTCATATTGCGTAAACCCATTTACCGAACAAATCTTAAAATCACAGTGAAGTTAAACTATTGGTCCATTTTTTTTAGCTGAAATAACTTGACTGGATGAGCCAGTTTAAGATCAGCAACACTGAAGTATGAGAATGAATTCAAATGAAACAAGTTCACTCTTGCCATTATATTGACCAAGTAAAAGGTATATAAAACTTGCTAACGTATGAATGAGTACGTGATCTGCATGATAAATTGATACTATGAAAATCCCAATCCAGAAAGGAAATACTACCTTCACAGTGGTATCAATTTACATGTAGAAACAACAAGATTAACTGCCAGCGAGCAGGAGCTAAACAAATGTGGTTCACATTCAGTTTAAAATGCAAACCCTGCCTTGAAAGAATGAGGGCATAGCGAACAGCTCTGATGTCCAATATCTGGCACCCTCGGGACCGAGACTGTGCTGGATTTTGAACATTTTTGGATTTTGGATTATCTGTCGGCGGAACATGCAGCTTCGTGTCTGGAGAATAGGGAAGGCCGCAGGTGTGGGGAAGCAGATCTCAAAGAACTACAATGGACTCTGGTCCTGTATGTGCACGGTGGTTAGCACTGCTGACTCTCAGCACCAGGGACCCCGGTTCAATTCCGACCTCGGGTCACTGTTTGTGAGGAGTTTGCATGTTCTTCCCGTGTCTGCGTGAGCTTACTCCGGGTGCTCCGGTTTGCTCCCACTGTCCAAAGATGTGGAGGCTAGGTTGATTGGCCATGCTAAATTGCCCCTTAGTGTCAGGGGGAATAGCAGGGTATCAGATGGGGCCTGGATGGGTTTGTTGTCAGTGCAGGCTTGATGGGCCGAATGGCCTCCTTCTGCACTGTAGGGATTCAATGATTCTATCTCTGGTATCAGCCTGAGAATGGCCTCTTATGCTTACTCAGTTCTGGAAACAACACTCAGATCTTGAGTTTTTGGACAATTTCTATGTTTGACTACCGGACTTTTTATAAGGTACCTATAGTATATCTGCAATTATTCACCTCTTCTATGAGGGTTGCTGTTAGAAATAACAGTTCCACCAAATATAAACTAAACCTAAAATAAAATCATCTTCAGAATAGTGATTTGATACTTTTGTCTGTATTTCAGTTCCAAGCATTATACAGCTCATTGTTGCGTCGTTGTTCATCTTTCAGCAATCCAATACACTCTATTTAACCTGACTTTTTGATATATCTGAATAATTATCAAAGCCCAATGAATACAGGATATTTGTTCACATATGCAAAAAGACCAATTAGCGCTTATGCATTAGTCACAACTCTTGATCACCGGTGCGATCTCCTTGGACAAGTGTGTCACGCATTCAGTCTTTCTTCATTGGTGTTCATCGATAACTTGCTACATAAAGAACAAACTGAGAGGGATGTTGTGGACAGTAATCAACACCTCATATGATTATTTCTCCAGAGAATAATGGAGAGCCAGAACTGATTACTATAATGGCCACTGGGGAATTAATTCATATACAATAGAACTGGGGATGATATTTTAATACAGAGGCCCTAAAAACACCCTGTCAACCATTAGTACACCATTTTAAAAGAGAAAGGGGGTGGGGGGAGGGTGGTGGTGAAGGAAAGGGAACATAAAGTTAATACATGCCTGGAAGTGATTAAATGTAGTTATTTCACACCAAACCACAAAAGCAGAGCTTATAATAACCATCTGACCACGATTATTTTGCAGTATAAATAGTTTCTGTGTCTATTTTATTGTTTATAATGTGGATTTTGTTTTTATACATATTAATTTATTCAGTTTGTGTACCAGTGTTAGGTTGCCTGTGCAAATATCTAATCACTGAGTTCAGTTGCTGCTGTGCTGTGAGATAATTAAAGATTGATGTTTACAAAGTTATTATTAGAAGTTTCTTGAGATACCCTCTGCAAAATATTAACGAGGGAAGTTTTTGTCCATTAGGTGTTGTATGCTGTAATCATTACAACGGCCAAGTGCTGATTGTACCATATCGATATAATAAACTGACAAATGGGTTGTAAGAACAATAAAACTTGAAAAACTCAACAGGTTGGGCAGCATCCTCTCAGGTCATTGACCTGAAATGTTAACTCTTCCCTTCACTGATGCTGCTTGACCTGCTGAGTCTTTTATTTGTTCCTATTTCAGATTTCCGGCATCAGTAAGATTTTGCTTTTGTGGCAAATGGGCCAGTTTGACCATTCTGGATGAAGAAGCAATCCCTTGATGCCGTTTTTTTTGATAGTCTGGAGAATGACCATTTAATACAGGTTTCACTGTTTCTGCTAACAGCATGTTATCCCATGAAAGCCCCTTGTTGTGCAGATGCAGTCACAGATGGGAGTCTTGTACCTGCATGCATAGCAAATGAATTAGAATGACAATCTTCTTTATAAAGCATAAATATGTAATTTGTTCAGCTGCTGTAATTAAATATGTATGTGTGAAACATCTACCGTTCAGGTCATTACCAATGCGCCACACTGAATTAGAAAGCTCTGAGATAGAAATTTACTGTGAAATGTAGCAAGGGAATATAATTGGCAGTACTGAAGAAAAGCTGAGGCTTCTTGACTCTTTGCTAAATGTTCGACAAGTGAAGGTGTGAAATTGCAAACAGAGCAAAGAATTCAGTGGGAAAAACAAGCAATTGGAAGATGTAATTTGTGAGGTCCATCCGTAATTTTTGTCGACCATTTCACTTTTGCCTTCACCTGTAAAGAGATTATTTTATTTGTCTCCACTTACCTTGATCATACTGTGTGTAACACTTAGAAAAAGTTCAAATGTGTTCTTAATTATATTTCAAGTGCTCCAAAAAAGGAGTAAGTTATTGGCCCGTGACCCTGCAGAATGATTTGTTCAAAGGCATGTATTACATATTGGAATGGTATTGCTATTAAAATGATATTGGATGCTTCATTGCCTTACATGATTGGTGTGATTAACTTGAAGGCATTCATTAGTGCAGACAATTCACATTAAGAGAAAGCAAATAAAAGGGCAGTTTCAGTTCATTTTTTAATCAGGAATTTATCTTTTCACTTACTAATTAATCCACAATTTAATACCAAGATATAACTTGCCATTAATACATGTATTTTCAATAGATGATTATTAGATTAAGATTGCGGCTTACCATAGAATTAGGGTTTATATCCAAATGCCAGAGGAATTAATTTTGAATATATTTGGATGTTTTCAACATGATTAATATGAAATTAAAACATTCGTTGATCTCTTTTTGCCATAATTGCATTTAAGGTAGTTTAGTGTGGAAAAGACATCCAAACTGATCAAATAGACAAATGTTTACATTCAGATTCATTCACATTTTGATTCCTCCTTGCAGTTTGAAGCCTTTTACCAAAGGATTCAGATCATTATATTGCAAAAAATTTCAGGTATTTTTGCTTCTGAGCGACCCACTCTCAAACTCTACTCAAAGCCTGCCATGTTGCCCACCCTGTTAAATTTGTGGTGAACCATATTCAGTGGTACAGATTTTAATCCAATGAGTCACACTGATCAGGATTGCTCCAGGCTTGATCCTCACCTTGTCCAATTTGACTGATTTTAGCTAGATTGGCATTAGGTACACCATGATTGGTCAAAGCAAATTTTGTGACAGTGGGAGGAGGATGGTGGAGCATTTCAGCTTAGGATTCTCTCTCCTAATCATGGTCCAGCAATCACTAATGGTATTGTGCGAATAGATGGTAGTGAGGACAAGATGAACTCAGCAATGCTGCCCATGGTCACTCACATGAAGAATAATCACATGAGTAAAGTATCAGTGGTACTCATTGAACCACATCTCAAAAAAGAGGCAATACCATCAGGAGAAAACGGAGGAACTGTTGAGAAAAATGTTTACAGAATTGATGGGACAATTATAGCAACCAATATAACTGTATTGTTGTTAAGTATTCATGCAAATTTGCTTACTTTTATTGAATAACAACTCTGTTGGAAAGGGTACAAAGATACAATGGAATGCACTTAGAAAAAAAATGTAGCCAGCTCAATAGGTAGTTTTACAGCACAGAAAGAGGCAATGGCCTAGTGGTATTATCACTAGACTATTAATCCCGAAGCTCAGCTAATGTTCTGGGGACTCAGGTTCGAATCCCGCCATGACAGATGGTGGAATTTGAATTCAATAAAGAATATCTAGAATTAAGGATCTACTGATGACCATGAAACCATTATTAATTGTCAGAAAAAGCCATCTGGTTCACTAATGTCCTTTAGGGAAGGAAATCTATCATCTTTACCTGGTCTGGCCTACATGCTTACTCCAGAGCCACAGCAATGTGATTGCCCTTCCAAGGACAACTAGAAATAGGCAATAAATGCTGGTAAGCCAGTGTCACCCATGTCCCATGAATAAATAAAAAAAGAGGCCTTTTTGTTCACCATGTCTGTGCTGGCCATCAAACACCAATCTATTCTAATCCCATTTTCCAGCACTTTGTCAACATACTTTGCCTGCTATGGCATTTCAAGTGTTCATCTAAATGCTTCATAAATGTTGTGAGGGCCCTTGTCTCTGCCACTTCAGACAATGAGTTCCAGATTCCCACCACCTTCTGGGTGAAAATGTTTTTCCTCCAATCCCCTTTAAATCTTCTCTGCTCCTAACCTTAAGTCTGTGCCCCTTGGTTATTGACCACACTGCTCCGGGGAAGCATTTCTTCCTATCTGCTCTTTTTCTGTCCCTTATAATTTTATGCACATCAATGAGGAACCTCCTCAGAATTCTCTGCTCAAAAATAACCTCAGCCTATCCAGTCTCTCTTCATAACTGAAACAGTCCAACCCAGGCAACATCCTGGTAAATCTCCTCTGCACCCTTTCTATGTGCAGTTACATCCTTCCTATAGTGTGGTAAACCGAATTGCATGCAGTACTGTAGCAATATGTTTTATGAAAGTCCGCCATAACCTACTTGCTCTTATATTCTGTGCCTTGACTAATAAAGGCAAGTATTTCATTTGCCTTCTTAACCACCTTATCTTCCCTTCCTGCTATCTTCAGGGGTCGTTGGGCATGCACCCCAAGAACCCTCTGGTTTTCTGTATTTTTGAGCATCCCACCTTTCCTTGTTCATTCCCTTGCCTTGTTAGTCCTCCCAAAATGCGTCAACTCACTTTTCGGGATTAAGTCAGTCAAAATCAAATTTGTGTCATTGATTTCGGTCTTTAAAGTTCCCATTGCCTTTTGTCTGCCCAGGTTTGTCTTTTGAATACAATAATCCGGCAGCAGATTTGCAGTAAAGTTAGCAGATGGATCACGGCATCTAATTTTATAATGAATATTGTTTTCCTGATACTTATATGACAGAATCTATCTAACTGCTTTTTTTTACTGAAAACTAAAACATCCAGTCAAGATCTGAAGCATTCTTTTTTATGATTGCTTAAAAGTGGGTAACATTATGGTTTTACATTAAGTTACCGGCATTAAATTTATTTCTTATATCTCACTAAACTTCAGACTGATGAATGCTTACTACACTGACTGTAGTGCAGTACTGAGTGATGTGGCATTTTGGATTTATATGCATAACAACAGAGTTCATAACACTTTTGAATAATATAACAAGAAACCTCTAATTATAATTTTTTTTTGTTGCCGTTCAGTTATTGTAACCTGCAAAATAATCCTAGAGCAGCAAGGTAATTATATATCCCACATGTACTTAACACTGTTCGTGACCTAGTAAGTCATTAAACGTTTTCCAGTATTGAGAAGTCAGGTATGAGATTTTTTAGTTGTAAATTAACTGAATTGATCATTTTCCTTGTGTCCTCCCTAAGAGTTGCCTGTCTAACTTTAGAACCTTGTATCTGTCTCTTCCCAAAAAAGCCTCGATCCTGATTCTAACCTTAAGTAGCAGCATGTTCTTATCAGAAATTGTAATGAAGGATTTCTTTGATCATGCGACAATCATGCAGACATTTTTAGAGTAAAAATTACATTTTGTGTAAACAAAGCTACTGAGGTAATGGTTGTCCCTTAAAGTTAATACAGCCCTTTAAATACTGTAGCAAAGCATTTATTTCCCCACCCCCAACAAACATTCTCCCAATGGAGTGCATTCCTAGCACCTGAACTCATACAAATTATTCAAGATTGTTGTCCCCTTCTCCTTTCATTGAACATACAAAATAGGAGCAGAACTAGGCCATTTGGCCCCTCGAGCCTGTTTTGCCATTGAAAACAATCATGACTGATCTGTTTGTGTTTCAAATTCCACATTCCCATCTGCCTCAATAACCTTTGTTTCCCTTGCCAAACAAAAATCTACCAAAGTTCTAAAGCCATACAACTCTGAGAGAAAAGCAATCTCCTTATCCCTGTCCTAAAAATGTGACCCCTAATTTTAAAACAGTGCCCCCCATCTCCAGACTCACCTGCAAGAGGAAACATCTTTTCCACATCCACCTCGTCAATATCGTTCAATCGGGTCACCCCTCACTCTTCAAAACTCCAGTGGAAACAAACCCAGTCTGTCTAACCTTTCCTCATAAGATAACACACTCATTCCAGGTGTCAATCTAGTAAACCTCTTCTGAACCACCTTCAATGCATTTAAATCCTTCCTTAAATAAGGAGAACAAAACTGCACATAGTATTCAAGATGTAATTTTACCAATGCCCTGTATAACTGAAGTATAGCTTCCTTAATTTTATGTTCACTTCCTCTTGTAATAATGGATAGCATTACATTAGCCTTCTTAATTACTTGTATCTTTATGCAAACTTTTTGAGTCATGCACGAGGACACCTAGATTCCTCTGTACCTTGGAGTTCTCAGTCATTCTCTGTTTGTAATAATTCTTCCCACCATAGTGAATGACTTCACATTTTCCCACATTATACTTTCTGAAAATCCAAGTACAGTATGTCTATAGACTCCCCTTTGTCTACAATATGTTACTCCTTCAAAAAACTCCAACATGTTGTTTCAACATGATTTCCTTTTTGTAAAATCATGCTCAATTTTCCCAATTACCTTGGGTCTTTCTAAGTGCCCAGCTATAAACCCCTAAATGATTGATTCTAACATCTTCTCTATGATAAATGTCAAGCTAACTGCCTATAGTTTCCTGCCTCCCTCCTTTCTTGAATAGAGGGGTTATATTTGCTACTTTTTCATCTAATGGAACATTTCCAGAATCTAGCGAATTTTGGAAAATTAATACCAATGCATTTACTCCTTATTAGCCACCTCTTTTAAGACCCTAGGATGAAGTCCATCAGAACCTGGAGACCTGTCAGCCTGCAGCTCCGTCAGTTTGCTCAGCACTGCTTTCCTTTTCACCTCCTGATTAGAGCTAGAATATTTTTTGCATCCTGTGGCATGAACACGCAGCAATATATTTGTTCATTTCACCCATCATTTCCTTACTACTAAATGCCCATTGTCACTCTTTAGAGGACCAACACAAAAGTTACTTACCCTTGTTTAAATACCTGTAGAAACTTTTGCTATCCGTTTTTTACTTTTAAAGTTAACTTCCTCTTGTACACTCATTTATTTTTCCTGATTAAATTTTTAGTCATTCTCTGCCATTCTTTACATTCTGGCCAATCATCTGACCTGCTACCCATCCTCATGCAGTTACTTATATTCTTTTTTCTTAAGTTTGTTGCTTTCCTTAACTTCCTTAGTTCACCATGAATGGTCGGTTCTTCTCTTAGAATTTTTCTTTAGGAATAAAAAATAAGAGTATATTTCTTCAGAGTGTTCTGAATAATGCCCTTAAATAACAGCCACTGTTTCTCTATTGATCAATCCTGTAGACTAGTATTCTAGTTCACTTCAGTTAACTCAGTTTTCATGCCCAAGTAGTTGCCCTTATTTAAGTTTAAAATACTAGTCTTAGATCCATTCTTCTGCCTTTCAATCCTGGTGTGAAATGCAACCATTTTGTGGTTGCTGCTATCTAGGCCTGCCTTCACCATGAGCTAGTTAACTAATCCTGTCACATTACACAATTTCAAGTCTAATGTAATTTGCTCTCCAGTTGGTTCCAGAACATGCTGCTGTAAGAAACTATCTTGAAATTATTCTCTGAACTCATCATTCAGGCTGCTACTGACAATCTGACTTTTCTAGTTTAGGTAGATTCAAATCACCCATGATTATTGACATCCTTTTATCACAAGCACCCAATACTTCTTATCTACTTTGGCCTATATTGTGGTTACTGTTAAGGGGGAAAGTAGACCATTCCCATGAGTGACTTGTATTCCTATTATTCTTCATCTCCACCAAAACTGATTCCACATCCTGATTCCTGAAACAGGGTCATCTGTAACTCATGCCATCCCTGATTAACAGTGCCGATCCTCCACCTTTACCTAACTTCCTATTCTTCTTGAATTGTCATATACTCCTCAATATTGAAACCCCAATCCTTCTCACCCTTTAATGGCTATTAGATCATATTTATTTCCTTTAATGTGTGCTATCAGTTCATTTACTTTGTTTTGAGTGTTACGCACTTTTAGATGCAGAGTCTTTAGTTTTGTCTTTTTGGTATCTTTGTAACATCTAGTTGTTACTTTAGTGTACTCTTGGGTTTTTTCCTCCCTGTCCCTGCCTGCCCTGACTCTCTTTTTCCGTCTTACTATTTTGCTGTGCTGCCTTGACTTTACCTGTTGATTTGCTACGTCTTCCCAAGCGTGATCATTCCTCCTCCAGCATTTAAATAGATTGGCAGTGAATTGTGTTCTTCCAGTGAATCCCACAGCTAATTGCAAAATCTAGATTCCAGCATTCCCCATCATTGATCTGGTTGCATTGTTAATGCTGTATTATCTTGATTCTGTCAGCTCTATTGTTTAAAAAAAAAAAATTTCCATTTGCTCCCACTGATTTACCAACTTTCCAGGAAATTCAGACGTCAGATTGGGAATACACGTTGAATAAGAAATATGTTGGCCGGTCTGAGACATTTTTGCAGCATGTCTCTGCTGCAAAAACATTTTCAACAAATCTTAGTATCAAAAGATATATTTGTGGTTATATTGTAGCAGTGTTTTCATTCATGTGAACATTAGTGATGTTGTCTTCAATATGTTATTGTCTTTGTCAAATGAGGAGCGGAAAGGTTAAGGACTTGAAAACTAGGGTCTGCTTTCTATTCTTGATGAGCATTGTGCGGATTGTGATTGATACATCTGCCCGATGTCCTTGGTAAGAGAACAGAATTGTTTTAAAGTCAGGCTTATTTGCATCAGATTGGTGAAATGTAATGGCTAGGCTGATGGATAGATGCAGCCACCTGATTAGCCTGGGAAAGGGCATGGCATCTTGTGGCTTCTCCCTGTAAAGAGGAAGAGACAATCTGAAAATAGCAGGGACTCAAAGACCTTCAGTGGACCCAGCTTCGTATTTTTCTTGAATGTCGTATAACCCTCAACATTTGGGACCCAACCCTTGTCAAACTGCAGCCATCTAGCCATAGTGGGTAGGGCCAGGAGAAATATTTATTCTGTTCCAGGCCCCACAAAAATCATTTCGAAAATTTACCTGTGCTGTTCCTTTAAGGACCACTGGTTCACTGTTCTACGCCTAGTACTAATGGGCGGAGTCTATACAGTACATGCAGCAGCCATTAGTATCTGAAAATTGCGTTTAGATCCTCCGTACATTATCAGAGACCGATTTGCATGCCTTAATGAGGCAGCTGCTCATTTCCAGAACAAATGAGAAATGGCACTGGGTGGATGGGAGCAGATAAAATTTAGGATTCATGAAGTGCTATGCCCATTTCAACTTAGCAGAGTTGGTGAAAATGAGCCGCTTAGTCTTAATTGAGAACTTCAGCGAAGCATTTCCTTATCGATGTTGTTGAAAGTAAGGCCATAGAGCTTTACAGGACAGAAAGAGGTCATTCAGCCCATGATATCTGCGCTGGTCAACAAGCATCAATATTTTATTCATCCTTCTACTGGACCCTGTGAAGAATGGAGTTGTGAACTTGCACAGATTTCCACCACCCAATAGCAGTCGTGGTAGGCTGACATTTTAATTGATCCTTTTTTTGTAGTTTCATGAGTGAATGTGTGTGCTGAGCCTGGTTCAAAAATCTTTGGCGCATTATAAACGCTGTACCTGTGGCTTCCACATTCATCCAGGACTTTTGCTGCTTTTTTGTGGTGTGCTGTTTATAGCACCTATTTCTTGATCAGTTTAGGCACTTGCATGATTTTTTGTCTGATCTGAACTAATTTTGGTACATATACACCAGCTCCCGCACCCTAAATTATAGTTTTACTTTGACTGTCATGGTATGGCTGCATCCCCTCACTTTTCTTCCAAACAAAATGGCAATTACATTAATAATGTGTGAACAGCTGTACTTAAAAGTAATGTTGTTGATTATTAATTATTGAGCTTTTGTATCAGGCAATATTTTAAACCCTGAGCTAATAGCTATGTTTTCTCTTCAGTCAAAAACTTGCTGGCAACATTTAGTTTGATTCCTTCTGCATTTTTGCTATTGATTACTGCAAATGTATACTGGCCATTCAAGGAATTACTTGCAATTTTTACAGCTGGCTATAGTTTTACCTAGGACATACACACATATAAAAAATTGTTTTATGTAAGAGGATTGTAAGTGAATAATTAGCAATTTATTAAAGTGGTATTAACGATGAAATCTGATAGTCTGAACATTGTAAAATCTGTTTTGAGATTAAGGAATAACAGTACCAGGGCGAGGGGGAGCAAAAAAAAGTGTTCAAATACACTGTACTGATTACATCTTCAGGGATTTGTCTTTAAGGAATTACTAAATCCTCTCGTGTGAGAGAATGGAATTAATTTGCACACAGTTGAAACAGATATTCATAACCCTGTGTAAATAGTGATTATCTGGTGTTAATTCAGCCCTGAGACACTATCAGGCATAGCAATTATGGCTGGACAGTTAGCAACTCTGATGATAGCACTACTCAACTTAAACAATTCTTTAAAATAAGACATGTTTAGGCATTTTTCCAACTGTTTAATATTTCAAAAGGGGCTGGTGATGACATGCCCCCATAAAAGATTACTGTTGGTAAAAACTGTAATCTCTGAAGCAAAGTTTGCTTGGACATGGTTTTTGAATGAAAATTGAATTAATTCAGATTTATTCCAAAATTTCCTGTTCATCTTATTAAAGTTTTGTCTGGTTTAATTACTTTGGATGGAAATTGCAGCTTCTAAGTCGTATGAGGCTGTTGTGTTAGAGGAGATCATTCTTTCCGAGCCCCCAGGCCTGTTAATGGACCTGGGTCAGGCTCACTCTTTGTTATAGTCTCCAAACCAACTCAGATAAATGTTTTTATTGGGGATTGACTGTGGTGGGAAGCAGTGTCTGAGGCATGGACATCTATTTCTCTCCAAGGCATGGACATCTACTTCTCTCCAAGGCAAGTAAACTGAAGAGTCTCTAGTATCTCCAAGCAGCAGCTCTGTATGTTTTGCAATGCAGTTAACATTAACCTGTCCAGACAGCAGCCCAATATTTTCATTCCTTCATTCAATGTTCTACATTGAATTGACTGTTCATGAAGCAGGAGAAAGTTTTTAAATGCTTCTGCAGCTGCCATTGTTATGAGGGTAACTTGCATTGAATTGACTCATAGATGATGGTGCATAACAGGACAATGAGTTCCAGTAAGTAAACCAGACAAAACTTTAACAAGGTGAATAAGAAGCTTTAAAAAAAATCTGAATTAAATCAGTTTTCTTTGTGGAATTTTCACAGCCATTTGCCATACCTCTTGGGAGAGGAACTGCAGAACCTTTATATATATCTCACGCTGTTTTAGAATCCTTCTGCTCATGGCAAGATCCTTCAGGTCATCATCTGTTTGCTCAGTAAACAGGAAACGTAAATAAAATCAGAAAATACTGGAAATAGTCCGGCAACTCAGGCAGCATTTAGGGAGTGACAGAGTTAATGTTTCAAGCTGATGACCATTTGCTTGAACTGAACAGGAAACTCGCAAGCCTAACGCTTTTTCACAACTACATTCAGCTCCATACCTTGGTCTGCATTGTCCGATTTCCTTGTGCTGTCTTACCATGAATCAATTTCTCAAGTACACTACCTGTGTCATGTTGAGTTGAGGTCATGGTCCAATGAATGTAAGGGGAAGGATGTTGGGTGTTTATGTGGCCAGTGTTCAAGGGCCCTTCACCATTTTATTCACAGTGTCTTGGCAGTCTCTGGGGCACAATATTGTTAACTTTGGTTCACTTGAACAGCCTATTTACCTTGATCACTATTTTTAGGTAATGAGTGATGACACACACATAGAACTATTGCATTCTCTGATAGATAAAGAAGCCCACACTTCCCAACTTCCAAAGGTAGAGTTGAGGGCAATTATTACCATAGCTTTCTCTTCTGTGTTTCTAAATGCTACATGTTGTCATGTCCTCCCCAGTGACCTGGTGTGCCTCAAAATTGTATGCTGTCTTTTGCTGGTGTTATGTTTGATTGAATGCTACCTTGATTTTAAAGGCACTGATTCTCACCTCACGTCTGTCATTCAGCTCTTACAACCATGTCTAGGTCAAGATTGCGGCAAGATCAGGAACCAATTATGTACTTGAAAGCTTGTCTCCTGTCAAGGCTATAGAATCATGTTCTGATTGCACTTGTTCTCCATCACTGACCTCCATTTTTTTTAAAGAAGAATCCAAACTGCAGGAGAATAACATTTCACTAGGCCACTTATTTTAGTGCAGTTTTACAAAACTTCTCTTCAATCTATGAGCTTTCAGCATTTCCGGATGGACACAATGTTGCTTCCTGATCCTTTCTCACACATTTCACGATGGTGCTGGTTGTTTGGTCCTGATGCACTAAGCAATAGGCTTTTTGCGTTGAACCAACCAACATGGCAACATCACTGATTATTTGTGCTGTCCAGGTGAAAGGAAAATTCAACAGGAGATTGGGACAGTCTGGTTAGCAGGGTTCCTGAAGATTTTCATTACAGAAGGGAGAAAGAAAATAGATCATTGAAGAGTGCAAAGGTCCCGGATTGTTCTCTGCTGTTGGGGGTTGAAATGATGAGTGTCATCTTGACGACATGGTTTTGATGCCATTTATCTGTATTCATTCTGAAAAGATAAACAATGGTATACAATGACCCAACAAATTTTTCACTGTTGATATTCCACACCTTTTAGCTCATCACAAAGCTGTTCAGACTGTTTCTGTTCTTAACAACCTGCTGGGAGGGTTGAAACTGGAATCATCAAATTAATTTTTGCAACACGTTTGATGGTTCTGAATATGACAGTTTTTACTTTTACTGCTGGGTTTAAAAGAGTTAAAAAAAACACAGCAGCCTCAGTGATCCTGCCACATCTGGATTTGGAAATGAGTGAGTTCCATAAACTTTTTATCCTAGTTTAGACGATCTTGTGAGGTTACCTCATTTGGGAGCATTAACCTTTATTCTGCTGTGCAAATTTCAACTGTATTCAGATTGGTTTTTAAATCAACTAAAGGGACATTGAACTGGATTTGAAAAGAAATTCTGAAATTGTAAATCCTGTGACCTGTGCGTATTTACAATATAGTCACGAGCACCGTTTTGACAACAGGAAATTTAGAAAAACAATAGTGTAGAGCGCTCACTTTAGTAATATTGTCAGGTTCGGTCTGATCACCACCTATCAAACTGTCTGCTTTTGTACTTCCTCTGGGAGCCTTGGTTCTGAATGTTTCGTGGTGGCAATTGCTTGCACTAAAGTGAGAAAATCCGACCACAGTCCAGCTTTGAATCACACATATGTATTAACAATAAAATCCTTGTTCCTTAAGTCCTAAACCAAATGCAGTTTTCATTTAGTTTGAAAACTATGCTCTCACTCCTGACCTACACTGGTCATAGGGAGCTGGTGCACTTTAATATTCACCTGCACTCTGATAAACCATTGCCAATAAAATTGCTACAGAAATTACCAGGCAACTAGTCAGGTCTGTGTGAGTTTAGTATTGAATTCAAATTTGACCATCTGCTGTTGTGGGATTCAAACCCAGGTCCCCAGAACATTAGCTGAGTTTCTGGAGTTTGAGAAAATATATAGTAATCACTCAAAACATTTTTGGAAGAACTTCCATCTGCTTTTTTTTTACAAATTAAAATTCTCATGACCAAAATAAAATATTTCACAACGCTATGATTAAATTTCTGCATTGAATTTTCTTTTGTGTTTTATAATAGTCATAAAATTTTTACTTGAAGTCCTCAGCCAGCAATAATTCAATAGCATAACTCTCACTCCGGAATCAGAAGATCACGGTTCAAGTCCTACTTCAAAGAAATGAGCACGTAATCTAGGCTGACAGTGTAGTACCGTTGGAGGTGCTGTCTTCCAGATGCGATAGTAAATATCTTCCCTCTTATGTGGACTTAAAAGACCCTATGACATTTTTCCATGGCCGAGCGGTATTATCAATAAAGTATTAATCCAGAAACTCAGCTGATGTTCTGGGGACAAGAGTTCAAATCCCACTACAGCAGATGGTGAAATTTGAATTCAATAAAAACTGTCTGGAATTCGAAGTCTAATGCCATGAAACCATGGTCGATTGTTGGAAAAACCCATCTGTTTCACTAACGCCCTTTAGGGAAGGAAATCTACTGTTCTAACCTGTTTTGGCCTACATGTGACTCCAGACCCACAGCAATGTGGTTGACTCTCAACAGCCCTTGAAATGGTCTCACAAGTCACTCGGTTCAAGCGTGATTATCCTGGCCAGCCAGCAATGCCCATATCCCACGAATGAATAAACTAAAGCTGAGGATGAATAAATTTCACCAGTGTTAATGAATTAAAGAAAAATAATTAAAGTAGGCAAATTCTCAAGGTTTCATATCCCTCACCAATATAATGACCAGATAATCTGTTTTTAATTTTCTTGTTCCTATTTGTGGGAACTTGATTTGTGTATATTGGTTGGCATGCTTCCTATGTTACAACAGTGACTACATTTGAAGAGTTCTTGATTGGTTGCAAAGTGTTTTTCGGCCATGAGGTCTTGAAAGGCACCATCTAAGTGCAAGTATAAAAGCAAATTACTGCAGATGCTGGAATTTGAAACCGAAAGAGAAAATCTCAGCAGGTCTGGAAGCATCTGTAGGGAGAGAAAAGAGCTGACATTTTGAGTTCCAATGAGAAAAAGTCCAGTGATTGCACCTTCAATGACACCACAAGCACCAGGTTCCCCATAATCCTCATTTTGGGAGTTACCAGTGATCGCACACTAACTTGGCACAGCCATATCAACATCATGGCTACAAGACTGCGTCCAGTTCTGGTCACCTTACTACCGGAAGGACGTGGAGTCTCTGGAAAGGGTGCAGAGGAGGTTTACCAGGATGTTGCCTGGCATGGAGGGGCTGGGTTACGAGGAAAGGTTGGAGAAACTGGGACTATTCTCCTTGGAAAGACGGAGATTGAGGGGGGACATGATAGAGGTATATAAGATACTGAAGGGAATAGATAGAGTTAATAGTGAGAGACTGCTCCCTAGACTGGGTACAAACACGAGAGGTCATGATTTAAGGGTGAGGGGGGAGAGGTATAATTTGGAAGTGAGAGGAAGGTTCTTTACGCAGAGAGTTGTGGGGGTATGGAACGCGCTACCGAGTAGGGTGGTGGAGGCAGGAACGTTGGACTCGTTTAAAGTTCAGTTAGATAGACACATGAGTGAAACGAGGATGGAGGGTTATGGTAGGGGCTATTAAATAAGGTTAGAACCTCGGGAGACACCGGAAAAGCAGGCTTGTAAGATTAACGTTTTTGTCTTTTTATTCCGCAGGTGGAGGTCCACCTCGTGTCAAACGAGGGGCATGCACACAGTGGGTCGTGCGTGGGCAGCTCTTGGAAGTTCCGGGAGTGGCCTAGCACTTCGTGTTGGTGTGTGTGCTTGATCCTGGACCGGTAGATGGGCGCCGCAACAGCTCGGTGACTAGCACTGCTAGCTGTGCAGATACATGGATTTGGGCCTGTGTCTGTGGGAGTTTGCGCATTCTCCCTGTGGTTGCGTGGGTTTCCTCCGGGTGCTCCGGTTTCCTCCCACACCCCAAAGATGTGCTCTTAGGCTGATTGGTTTTACCAAATTGACACTAAGTTAGGGGTTCCATTCGTAGATATGCAGGGTAGAATAGGTGTAGGGTGATGCGGCGGCACGGGCTCGTTGGGCCGAAGGGCCTGTTTCCCGTGCTGGGTTGTTCTTTGTTCTTTGTAAGACCAGGGCAGACTAGATCAGGACAAGTAGTACTTGTCCTGCAGTGAGTGGCTTACACGATCTCTCAAAACCTTTTTGTCATTCATATCTTCAAGTTAGGAATGCGACAGGTATATCTGCAACAATATCCATGAAGCACAAGTGTATCTAGGAAGAACAGTCCTTTTGCTAGTACTCCTAGCATGGAAATTAGCACTAACCTCCTCCATTGAAGCCTTTTGGCTTCTGTATGTACTTTCGACAGGACATAATGTAGCAATTTTGCAAGCCCTACCACCAAGAACAGCAACGTCATGAGAGCACAGTCAATCACATGTTCCCTAGCAGGTCACACAGCATCCAAACTTGGACATATACCACCATTCCTTCATCATTGTTGGATCAAAATCCTGGACTTCTTTACCTTCTATTCCTTGCATTGTGGGAGCACCTTTTCTAGAAGGGCTTCAGTGTTTAAAAGTACAGACCCTTTTAGAGCATTTAGGAATGAATATAAATGTGTGTAGAGTGAAAGTTGGAAAGATATTCATCACAATCCCATGACCTAATGTACTTAATGCAGGGATTATTGGATAACACTGAGAGACTGAAACTGAGACCTTATTTTTCTGTTTTTCCCACCTACTCAATGAAGTAACTCGGAGTCATTGTTTAAAGGACATTGATGATTGGCAGTGGTTCAAAGCAAAGTGACATGGATAATTCTGGGACGTAAAACTCTGAGTTATGAGGAGAGACTTGCAAAGCTGAAATTGTTTTCTTTAGAGAAAAAAAGATTGAAGCTTGATATGTTCCAGAGTGTAAAAATACTGCCAAATCTAGATGATGTAGATGTAAATCAGCGATTTAGCTTAGATTGTGAGCAGAGAGAAAGAGTGCACTTGATTAAGATTAAGAACTTTCAAATAAGCTTGGAGATTGGAAGATATACTTTTCAACAGAGTTGTGAAAATTTAGAATAGATTACGAGAAAAAGTAGTGAATGCTGTTGACTAATTTCTGGTTATGAATAAGATTGGAAATTATGACCATCTGGATAAACTGAGAGGACAATATTAATATTCCCCACACCATAATGGTACTGTGCTGCCCCTGGCTATGTTGTCTATGAACACACAAGATTGACATTGAATAATCAAAGTCTAGGGATGGGTGAATATTCTGGGATTTTGTTTGGTTACATTTTTGGAGCAGGGTGTTGCCAGACTATTATTTGAATGAATGTGGAATACAGCGGAGAATAAAAACTAATCTCTGCTTTTCTAGTGAATCATGCAAATTAAAACAATCGTATGAAATCAATAAAACATTAATTGGGTCGGATGAGGCAGGGTGGGAGGAGGCTTGTGTGGCAAAGAAACACTGACTTGGACCTTTTGGATCAGAGTTGTAAAGGCTGTGTAATATGAAATCACGAGAGTCAATAGCCCTGTTTCATTAGCTTCTGACTCGCTTCTAGTTCCATCACCTGGTATAGTTGCTGGACAGATGGAAAGCCAACTTGAACACTTTAATCCCGAGACTAGTAGTGGGACCATGCAATAGTATTACATAAACAGTTAATGCATTTGTGTCAATTATAATTCTTTTAAGCAGGTTGATATTTCTGTTAATATAGATGAACTTGATGCAAATGCATTCAGGATTTGTATGACGATGTTGCACAATGTAATTTCTCAACATAAAACCCTGTTTTTTTTGGAAAAGTTTGAAAAATACCGCAGGATAAAATTTTTCCTTAGCCGCCTAAATGAAAATTTATCGGAACAGATTCCCCGAGAATCCTCGTTATCCTTACCCCGTTAAAGCCTAGATTTATCATTTTGATCACTTGGTTATTGTTCTTGGATTTGGGAGCTGTTGGAAGCCACAAGCAGCAGAAATATTTCCCTGTTTACCACCCAGCTGCAGTGGAGTCAGAAATTCACATTTGTTGTAAATCTGCAACAGATGGGTATTAAATTGTCACTTATAACCAGCACTGCCTTATTGATTCCGATCTAAGTGGAGACTCTCAGCACATGACCTTGTAGTGGCTCTGATTTGGGAAGTGTGTAGACATTTGAAATCAGCTGGTGTAAATGCTGGAGGCAAATTTCCTGTTTTAAGCGCAAAATACAAATGTACGGCATCCGTCAGACCTGTAATTGACACCGCTTTGCGCACAACTTAAAAATCCTAAGCAAACTCATTTGATTCAGGGTCAACATAACATGAACTAAATGTGACCTCTGTGAGGGATGCTGTATGAACAGGATGCTGCAGCTTCACTATTACGAACTGCATAGCTTCTTGCCCTTATCTCACAGTGAGCGTCCAGTGTGAGTCCTTCCAGAGCCACTGTAGGTGTAAGGCTAAATAAAGATGATTTTCCTGATATTTCTTCATTTTGTCTTCTGCTAATCAGTCCTTGAAATTTACATCAACTGACTTGTGTGGGCATATCTTGAAATGTATTAAAGTCCTAAAGGGTTAAGTGTTTTTACTCATAATTCTGCCCACATAGGCTGTGACCACATAACCATGTGCAAGCTAAGAAAGGATTGCAATAAAAATAGACTGTATGTTTGTAGGTTAGGCATTAACTGTGGGAAGACTTCTTGTTAGAAAGATTAACCACTAATAACAGGGTGAGAGCACCTTGTGACTGGTGGCAAAGTCATTCAACAGCAAAAGCCTGTCAGAGGCTCGCAAATCAGTGCTGATTGTTTATCTGTCAGTTGCCCTGGCTGGGCTACTTTCTCTTGCTCCTTACTTCACTGTTGTGTCTGGCAGCCACTTACAGGCTGTCTGAACTTCAGCCAGAGGCAAATATTTGCGCAGAAAGATGTGCGTTTTTCGACTGGTCATGCCTGTGCTGAGTGAATGTGGGTTTGAGCCAAGGTAGAGAGATGCCCTTTTTTTAAAAAAAAATCTCATGAGTGCCGATGGTTTCACATGTTAGTCAAAATTTCAATCTCTCTCGCGCACTAAGGGGCAGACAGTTAAAATGCTTTGAGTTCCCTTGTTTTCTTTCAAAGTACAGTAATTTTTTTGTAATGAGGTCAATGTGTTCCGTGTCTTTCACATACTCCTTTAAATTGACGTGGATTTTGGAACTTTGTCAGCACTCGTTTAAACGTGCAGCTTTGTGATTTGAATTTTTGAGAGTATCTGGTTTTACTCAGCTTTGCTGTACATCTTTTCCCCTGAAACTGTTTCTTTTGCAGCCAGGTTCAGAAGGGATTTTAGGGCTCACTTTATCCATTTTGCCGAAATATGAAGCCGCCATTTTAAGTCCCCAGAACAGAATACAGCTTGCAGCTCCTTACATGGCGGCTGTACTTTGCTGAAAACCTAACCAATTAGGTGTGCTGTGCCAGATCATGTGATATGCCACGAATGCACTCACAGCCGTTACCCAGTCTCGAGCATATTTTTGTTCTCTCTGCCTCTCAGATACTTAACCATGTTTTTGATGCCAAATTTCTGAAGTTATATGTGTCTAGCTAGATTGGCAGTTGTCCATAGGTTATTTTAAGAAAGCAAAAAAAAACTGTCTCGTAAGTCCTTGTGCTGTGCACATTCTTCATGCAAAATGGATTTCCCTTCCTGGCCCCTGTCCAAGAGTGCAGAGTGCTCGCTGGGTGAGATGAGTGCTTCACTGTTGAAAACTGGTGGAATGACGCACTCTAATTTCTGGCTTCCAACCAAACGAAGGGAGATTAGTGCCAGAACTCAGCAAAATAACAAATTATTATGTAATCAGAAGTTGATCTGAATGATGGTTTTCGTTGCAGCAGCCCAACAGTTGCTGAACAGCTTAGCTAGACTTAATGGAACCTTAGTCAGATGCAGTATATGGGGTGGGATGTGACTATTTTGCAGTCAAGATCTGCTCACGTTATTGGATTTGTTAAAGGCAGATTGTAATATCTGAGCTTTTCAGCTTACGGTGGTGTTGCTAGTAGTCTAGACTAGGCACTACTAATCTTCAGTTCTCTATCAGAAGTCTTTGGGGGGAGGGGGAGGAAGAGAGTGTTGAAGTAGAAAGAGATGAGGATTCTAAAAGTACATAAAACAGTTGGACTGCTTAATATACAATAACAATTAAACACTCCAAAAATCACTGTTGTACACCTTCAGTATTTTTGCCCACTGCTGTTATATGGTTCATACAACAATAACCTCTGTTTTTTTTTCCTTTTAATGCTATACCTATTCCTAAGTTTTCGGCAATTTCTTAACCCTTTGAGCACTGAACTAACTTTTTTGCACTTAAGAAAACTATCTGTTTTGGAACATAGCTTGTTTTCTGTGAGAGAGTCCACCAGGTTTGCACACTGGAACGTAACTCCCCTCCCACTGCAATTGTTACAAATTAGCAAGTTGTATATTCAGTGCTGCCGAAGGACACCAGATCATTTTCAAGCAAAATTATTCTCGCCATCTCACATTGTAATGAGGCTAATTTTCATTTATCACATACGTCGTTGGACAGGAAGTGGACAACAGTGTTTTGTCTGCTGGATAGCTGTACCAAGCCATTTTTCATGATTGGGCTGCATTGAAAATGATCAGCAAACTGCTGGTGCTCAGTGAGCGCAGACGGACAAGTCGCTGAGCTGAGAACTGCACCAACCCTTCCATGGATCTGAGCCAGAAATATTTGGTTAGAGGGGACTAAGAAGGTAATGCTCCTCATGATTGCACATGAATCATTTTGAAAACTTGCCTGTAATGTGTCTAGTGCAACCTCCAGCCACCTTTTAAAGGACTGCAGGATAGGCTGCTCAATGTCCAGTGGGAGAAGAAAGAGCCTGAGTGGCATATCTGCACCCATTGGACCTGAAAATGAGTTGTAGTCTTAAACTGGCATGTGGCCCTGATGTAAATACTGCTTGTGTAGAGTAGGAACACTAAGTTCCCTCTTATAGAATCCATACAGTACAGAAGGACTCCATTCAGCCCATCAACTTGCACAGACAACAAGCCCACCCAGGCCCTATCCCCACATATTTACCCTGCAAATTACCCTGGCACTAAGGGACAATTTAGCGTGGCTGCACACATCTTTGGACTATGGGAAGAAACCAGAGTACTTGGAGGAAATGCGCAGGGAGAACATGCAAACTCCACAAAGACAGTGACCCAAGGCTGTAACCGAACCCGGATCCCTGGTACTGTGAGGCAACAGTGCTCATCAATGTGCCACCATGCCGACCCAAGGGTTGCTTAAAAATCTAGTTGTGCAGACCTCAGAAGGCCATGTTTTTAAACATTTCTGTCTGCCTACTGCTTCCACTTTCAGTTTGAGATGGTCAATAGACAGACAAAAGCTATTGCTAATGTTCTCCTGTCCCTTTTAAGGAGCATGAAACTCCAAACCAGGCCATTAAAATATAAGACACAATAATCAAGTATAGCTTATATCTGCCTGGGATATTTGTCCACTTCTGTAAATAGCCAACCCAAATATAAATCTTTAGAACTATACCACAGAACTATAGAATTCCTACTGTTCAGAAGTAGGGCATTTGGCCCATTAAAAGAGCGTCCTACCCAGACCCAACCCCTCCCTGCCCTATCCCTGTAACCCTACACATTTAACATGGCTAATCAACGTAACCTACACATCCTTGAACACTAAGGCTCAATTTAGCATGGCCAATCCACGTAATCTGCGCACTTTGGACTGTGGGAAGAAACCAGAGCACCCGGAGGAAACTCACGCAGGCACAGGGAGTATATGCAAACTCCACACAGACAGTCACCCAAGGCTGGATTCAAATCCAGGCCCCTGACGCTGTGAAACAGCAGCACTAATCACTGTGCCATCATTGCACTCCCTTTGAATGCAAAGATTTCCAGTGGTTAAATGTCACATATGTTTTGGCCACAAGCATCTCATGTTTTGAGGTTTCTCATCATTTATTGACAAATTGTACATTTGCACAAAGAAACAGTTTACATTCATAAATTAAGTATTGAAGTAAAGTTTGAGAGCCTGCTACAAGATCAAGAGGTGGACACCAAGCACAAAAAGAGTCTGAGGACAATGCTAGAGGCGTGGGTTTATAACGTAGGGAAGGGAAACTGGTATCAAGTAATCTTGGAGAACTCCAGAGACATTTGGTAGGGACTAAAATGATTGATCTTCAAGATGGAAGGAAGGAGTGAAGATAATTTATAGTCCAGAGTTAAAAAGAACTATATGAATGTCTAAAGAATATCATTTAAGGTAAAATTAAGCAAGGCTGTAAATGGGTTTGCAGTGGAAAAGGATGACATTGTTAAAAGAGGATGAGAAAGGGGACCTAGTGGTAGGGGATGAGGATATGGCTAAGGTATTGAATAACTTTTTTGTTTCTGTCTTCACGGAGGAGGACGTGAATAATTTGCCGGGTGTTAGCGATGGAAAGGTGGTAGGACTGGAGGGTCTTAATGACATTACTGTTACTAGAGAGGTGGTGCTCGACAGACTGGAGGGACTGATTGTGGACAAGTCCCCAGGACCGGATGGAATGCATCCGAGGGTTCTGAAAGAAATGGTGGAGGTGATAGTGGATGCCTTGGTGGTTATTTTCCAGACGTCGCTGGATTCCGGGGAAGTGCCGGATGATTGGAAAACGGCTAATGTTATGCCGTTGTTTAAGAAGGGTGCCAGGCAAAAGGCGGGGAATTGTAGGCCGGTTAGTTTAACGTCTGTGGTAGGTAAAATGTTAGAATCCGTCATTAAGGAGGAAATTGCGAGGCATCTTGAAGGGAATTGCTTGATAGAGCAGACGCAACACGGTTTCATTAAAGGGAAGTCGTGTCTGACAAATTTACTGGAGTTCTATGAGGATGTGTCTAGGGCGGTGGATAGAGGAGAGCCGGTGGATGTGGTCTTTCTAGATTTTCAGAAGGCGTTTGACAAGGTACCTCACAAGAGGTTATTGCAGAAGGTCGAGGGACATGGAGTTGGGGGTAGGGTGTTAGCGTGGATAGAGGATTGGTTGTCAAATAGGAGGCAGAGAGTGGGGGTCAATGGGTGCTATTCGGATTGGCGGATGGTGACTAGTGGAGTGCCCCAGGGGTCGGTGCTGGGGCTTCAGCTTTTTACCATTTATATAGATGATCTAGAGGAGGGAACCGAGTGTAGGGTGTCGAAATTTGCTGATGACACCAAGATTGGGGGAACGGCAAATTGTGCGGAGGGTGTGGAGAGTCTGCAGAAGGATCTAGATAGGCTGGGCGAATGGGCCAGGAAATGGCAAATGGAATTTAATGTTGGCAAGTGTGAGGTGGTCCACTTTGGTAGGAAGAATGGTAGGAAGGACTATTACTTACGTGGCGAAAAACTGCAGCAGGCGACGGTGCAGAGGGACCTCGGGGTCCTTGTGCATGAGTCGCAAAAACCCAGCTTGCAGGTGCAGCAGGTGGTCAGGAAGGCAAATGGGATGCTTGCCTTCATAGCGAGGGGGATTGAATATAAAAGTAGGGAGGTCTTGCTGCAGCTGTATAGGGCATTGGTGAGGCCGCAGCTGGAGTACTGTGTGCAGTTTTGGGCGCCGCACCTGCGCAAAGATATTTTGGCCTTGGAGGGAGTGCAGGGGAGGTTTACTAGGCTGATACCGGAGTTGAGGGGGTTGAGCTATGAGGAGAGGCTGAATAAACTGGGCTTGTACTCGTTAGAGTTTAGAAGAATGAGGGGAGATCTCATTGAGACGTATAAGATGATGAATGGGATGGATAGGATAGAGGTGGAGAGACTCTTCCCGCTCAAAAAAGACAGTAGGACTAGGGGGCACAGCCTCAAGATAAAAGGGGGGCGGTTTAGAACGGAGTTGAGGAGGAACTTCTTCACTCAAAGGGTGGTGAATCTCTGGAATTCTCTGCCCGTTGAAGTGGTGGAGGCTGCCTCGCTAAATATTTTTAAGACGCCGGTTGATGGGTTTTTGATAAGAGAGAGGATTAAGGGTTATGGGGAGAAAGCGGGAAAGTGGAACTGAGTCACGACAGATCAGCCATGATCTTATTGAATGGCGGGGCAGGCTCGAAGGGCTAGATGGCCTACTCCTGCTCCTATTTCTTATGTTCTTATGTTCTTATCCAATTGCTTACAGAAAGCCAGTGGAGCCGGGTGAAAATGGGTTGATGAGTATGCTGGACTTTAGGTAATAAAAGACTCAGGCCTCAGTTCTGAATTAGGTTGGAGGCCGTCAAGAATTGTGTTTCTAAAAAGGATGAAGATAAATAATCCTGTCTTTGGATTCAGTGTATTTTACATGTACTGGACTTCTATGGCATTGACGGTGGGAGGTCAGGAGCTGAGAGCCAGCATGCCTGATTTGCAGCATGAATGATTTTCCTTCAATTTTTCAAAAACCAACTCCACAGACAGACATTCCCAGAACCTTGGCATCAACTGCTATGGATATGTGAATTATCTGAACACTGAGGTGCAACACTGGCAATTTACCCAAAACTGACAAAAATATGTGAGAAGTGACACCATAAGTCCATTGTTATAAAAAAAATTGCTCATACATTATAGTTGTCTTTTTTCAAATGGGAAAATAAATGCTTTTTAAGTTAGTGTTGGTTGTGTGCCCAGGAACTTCCTGAAGATTGCTCTCAATTTTTCTGAGTGGTTCACAGCATTTGAAGTAGAAATATGTGACGAGAAAACACAGAGTGTTGACTGCATTCATCTTTGGTCTTACTTAAAAGTCTTGAGGTTAAGAAACTCCTACTGCCTGCTTCAGTCATAATGCCATCATTGGTGGCTTCAGTGTTGTGCAGTATGCAGCTAGACAGGACTGTAGCTGTCAATGTATTTTTGTTTTAACTTAGCAAATGTGCGAAGAAAGCTTGTAGAAAATATGCTTGAAAAGGGAAAAAAAATCTGAGAAGGGAACAAAAAAGAATTTTAAAAATCACACCAATGATCTAAAAAAAAGTTAAGGGTCTTTAGTTCTCTTGTCGCCATGTAGAGTTTGCATAATGAAAATGACCTCTGTCCCTTGATCTTCACTAATCTGAGCAATTTTGTGCAATTCAACCCCTCTTTCCACCCAATAAAGCATATAATGCAGTGTTTGGTTCACATTGTTCTCTCACAGCAGTCCAAGAATGTTTACTGACAGATGTATATGATGAACATAGTTCCACTGTAGTTGTTTTACATTAGAACAAATCGTCGATCTCTCAATAATGCAGAGATGACTGCCTCCTGGAAAAAAGAACACATTTTAAATGCAGGTTTTAAGGATGACTTATTAAGGTTGACACCACAAGAGAATTTATTCAGAACAGGATGAATAGTTCAGTGTGAATACTGAAGTGCAGATTGGATAGGACAAGATAAAGCAATCTTTTTCTTTAGAATCAAATCAACCATAACTGTTTAGGTAAATTGAACAAGGAAATTAAATTACTGTAATTACAGAGTTGTAGAAATGCCTTCATAAAAATTCTTGAAAGGACTGGGCACAATAGCTAAAGATTAGACTGGACTTTATTTGTTTTGATCTTTCCATGTCAGCATATGGACCAAACCCCAAATTTTCCAAGGACTTGTTTGGTGCGAGCTAATTTTCCCACTGGTAGGGAAGATTGGAGAATTAAGAAAGTTTTGTTGGAAGGTGGGTGTGTTGTCTTATTTTGGCAAATGTAGTCCAGTTACTCAAGTGAAACAGATGAAGATTTATAACTCTTTCCATCAAACCCTCTCATAAAATATTATTATCAGAGAAGTAAAATTATTCTGTTACCAAAAGTATATTTAGCTTCTATAAATAAAAGAAAATAGACACTTGGGCATGGGAAGATCAGTTGAGATGACCAGCATCTTGACCTGAAAACAAAAATTACCTAAACTTGTATGTTATGATCACTCACATGTTACTGATTGTTCTGAATCCAGTAAATGCAAAATTTTACTGTGGCAGAGCAATTTGTGTATTTTTATGTTTATTTTAAGAAACCTGTCAAATGTTTTCATCGTGCACGTATCAGGACAGCTTTTACTGTGCAACATCCCTGGTGCATTCTCGGGCATTGCCTCTACCAATCAGAGTCCACTTGCCAACCAATCAGTTCCCTCTGCACATGCAGTATAAATCATTGTTCCCTTTGAGATTTGATATTCTTGCGCATCTGTCCTGATGGGTTAAAGATGAAAAGCTTCAACAGCATGACTCTTTTATCAACAATATTCAAGTTGTGTGCTATCAAGCGACAATTGAAATTTTAACTTTTTGCTCAGCATGCTTTAAGCAGTGTGATCATGAATGGTATTCTTCACAATAATTCCTTCTATGTTATATTTTTCTATTTTTTGAGCTTCTTGGCAACTCGTTATTAAGAGGGATCAACGTGGGTGCCATTTCCATTCACCATTATAGCCACCCTGTGTACTCTCAGATTTTAGTAATTTAGTCCCAATTTGTGTTAAATTATGATCACATTTTTGCACTGTGAATCTCAGTCACCCACAAACTGGCAAAATCGTTCCTTAGATAGAGCATTTACAGAAGGAAATGATTTTATAAATCACATCTTTATTGTATCACAAAAAGTTCCTGGAGTTCACTCACATCAACAGCAATTGAGGCTCAGATACAACATCTATGATCCCTTTAATACTTAGTGCAAATCTAATAACTGCCTTGCAAGGAAAACTATGAGTTCTCATATAACAAAAATGATTCTCCTTTGGCTACAAATGAAAAGCTAATGAGTTGTTGGGAAATTTGGTACAGTCATTTTTCTACTTTGAATATTTGTACCTTTCGTATTCGCTGAATATTTTGAATTTTAAATGTTTTGTCCCAAAGTTTATTTCTGATGAGTGTTCGAATCTAGAGAACTACAAAAGTAGGCAGAAATTTCTGAGAGTTTTAACCTTTGGAATTTAAAATGTTTGGGTTAATCTTCTCCCAAGAACCATCTGACTGTTGTGGCAAATGGAACAATGTTTTCAGACTCATTAATAACTTGATATTAAGATTTAATAGGTCAAAATATTGCTGAAATGGTATTTATGTTATTAATCATCTGAGATCCTCCTGATTTAATTCACAGCAACGGTATCAACCTTTCTCTGTGTCATTAAGACAGTCACCAGTTCAATGTCAGGCATTGCACTCAACCGTTGTTCGGAATGCAGAGGCCCCAGCTAGGTATATAGGGGACAGGTGGGGGAGGAGAAATGGACGGTGTGCTTCAGACTATATCCCTGGGATTGTTTCTGGAGAAGGAGCAGACATTCTGGAGTCACTGCTGCCTGAACATAAAGTTACTAGTTGGCACAGAAAAATCTGTCCATTGATATGAAATGACATGCATTTCAAAAGATTGAAGATTTTCTAGTAACTTGGGTAGAACTAATCAAATCTAAAAATAGGAGATGCTGGGAGCATGGGAGAAACAAGAGGATGACATAATATAAATATTGGGGTTAGAACAATAATGATTGGTTTAAAATAAATGAAATGCAGCCCTCAAAATCTGCCAAAGTTGATCTTTGTATACTTCCTTAGTCTCATATACGTTGCTGAGTTCTCAAATATGCACTAAGTTCCCAAAGTATAATGCTTTCAGACTTGTCAGTAAAAAAGAGGACGGGTAAGATTTTTCTCAGGTATAGGCAGAGGCGGCAAATCTGGTGTTGAAGCCGCTGATGGCAATGAAGGCTTCCTCAGCCTTGTAGTGTGGGACATAGAAAACGAAAGCTGAAGTAACGGGTCCCACAACACATATTGCTGGTGGGTGGGCAGTCTCTGATTCGCCCATTCCACCGGCAACTTGAGGATCCAAGGCGCTATTTGTAAAGGCCGTTCCAATGCACAGCAGCCAAATCAGTTAACACTAGAAATGCACCCCCCTCCCCCTCTCCCCAGGCACATCCTTTGACACTATCTGAGCACTCCCTGGTTAGTGCCAAGGCAGTGATGGAAATGCCCAGGTAGTGCCAGGGGACTACGGAGGTATAGCCCTCCTCCTCCCTGAGCACTGCACTCACCTAAGCTCCCCTGGGAATTCTGCTTACCAGGTGCACACTTTCGGAAGCCACTCAGCCGTCATGCTACCATGGATGGATTTTCTGATGGTGGGGGAGGGCTGATTTGGCATGCAGGTCAGGTAATTACATATTAATATGTTCAAAAGAGGTTCCCAACATTAAACATCAGGAAACATGCCCCAACACAGACCAGGGGAGGGAACAATCGTATCATGCATTCATGCAATAGTTTCTGCTCCCAATGGCAAACTCGCCTGACGTGACTTCCCGGCCAAATACTTGCATTTATGTAGCGCCTTTTATGACCATGGTTCTTTGCACAGTGCTTTACAGCCAATTTACTACTTTTGGAGTGTGCTCACTATGGCCACTTAAGAAACGTGGCAGTGAACTTGCACACAGCAAACTGCTATAGACAGCAATGTCATACTGACCAGATAATCTGGATGGAATTCACCTAACCTGGGCTAAGTCCTGTGGTGAAATGGGGACTGTTTCCTGCTGCGGAGGCTGGCGGGAAACTATCCCATATCATCCACCTCTGCGTAATTAATTACGCATCTGGTGATTTTGTACCACTATCCATGGCAGGATGAGCTTGAAGGTACACAATCTGCTGTTGTGCTATGTTAAAAATGCACTGGAGATCACTGACCCACTATTGAAGAAAGAAGATCAACCTCCTGAAGGAAGAAGATAGGCCTCCTCTATTGCTATAGTATTCCAGGGTCACTGGCATCCTTCATCTTGAACTACAAAGGCAGCCCCTGTCCTTCTTCAAGTAAATCCCAAATTTTGCAGGCTGTGTTGGGCCTGATGTGTTCTGGACCAGCATGTTCTTCTGCTGGCCCAGTTTCAGCAGTGCACACAGGCCACATCACTACTACTCCTACCTGTGGAGTTCGTATATTATTTTGATTATTATTTTTGTTTGAATATGAATTGCATGTGGTGTTACTGTATAGGTGGCAACAGCAGACCAGATTCATGAATCGGATGTTGGCAAACTGCAATTTTCTTTCAGTTATGTTTTTAAAGAAGTGGTTTACAAAATATGTAATTGAGGGTTACTGATATATAGTTTGTGGATGCTGAGACTGGCAACACCTCTTTACAGCAGTCTCCATTGGCTGTGTGCCACCACTGCACTTTGGCTAACTTTTTCTTTTTATGGGGAGCGATTCTATGCCTTCGTGTCACTGCGATCCTGTGGCTGTGTAAAACCACAAGTAGTGGTTGAAGGGAGGACCTAAGCACAGGCTGAAAGCTGAGGCTGTAAGGGAGAGCCTTCCTCTGGACACCTAACCACTTTAAAATTATATGATTGCCCTGGGTTTGAACCTATAATTCTGCGCCTGAGAGTTACATTTATGGGGAGGTCAGAAAGTTTTTGGAATAACTGGTTTATTTGAAGTGCTGGCCTTCAGTTTTTAGTTTAAGGAACACAGAGTTGTTATCATAGTAACGAGTTTTAGTATTGAATATGAAGGATTCCAAGCGGCACTCCCATTATCGGTGCCTGAATAAAGCAAAAACAGTGCTACCCACACCCGCCAATCTCAGGAAATTTGCCATCTGGTTTAGGTACAGTAAATCACTGTCACTTGTTGGCCCAGATTTCCTGGACAGCTTAAGTGTATCTCAGTCCACTTGATTATGAAGTTGAGAGTCAAGCAACATGCAGGGTTGACTTTGAACATATTGGGCAGAGATCTGTCATGCAACCTGCCATGTGTTTTATTGCGGCAGGGGGCAGCCCTGCCATTGACTAATGGCGGGACCTCCTGGTCCTGCCATTATCAACGGGGTTTCCCCCTCACCACCGTGAAAGCCGTAGCAGGGATGCACTGTTGGCAGTACCGGGAAATCCCATCAGTACGAACAGCTGAAAAGTTTTGGCCATTGTCTATTTTAATTGACCTTTTACTTTGGGAAAATTATGATGTGATTGTAGACAAATGATCTGTACCAATATTGGTCATGACAAAGCCTTGAGAATGATTCCTGTAGCGTCTTACTAGCTGATCTCCTGTAACATTGCTCATAGTCAGAGGATAAGTTATCTATTCTAAGTAAGTGTGTTGGCCTTGTGTGTGTGGTGCAGACCTGTCACACTCTGACACCCAATGTATTAGTCAAGAAGGTCAATCCTGCAGGTATTTGTGACCTCAGTATCTTTGCCTCTTGTCAATGGCAGAAAGTGAGACGATACAAGTAGCTGACAATTAACTTGCAGAAGGTCAGGGGACATGGAGTTGGGGGTAGGGTGTTAGCGTGGATAGAGGATTGGTTGTCAAATAGGAGGCAGAGAGTGGGGGTCAATGGGTGCTATTTGGATGGCGGTTGGTGACTAGTGGGGTGCCCCAGGGGTCGGTGCTGGGGCCTCAGCTATTTACCATTTATATAGATGATCTGGAGGAGGGAACCGAGTGTAGGGTGTCGAAATTTGCTGATGACACCAAGATTGGGGGAAAGGCAAATTGTGCGGAGGGTGTGGAGAGTCTGCAGAAGGATCTAGATAGGCTGGGCGAATGGGCCAGGAAATGGCAAATGGAATTTAATGTTGGCAAGTGTGAGGTGGTCCACTTTGGTAGGAATAATAGTAGGAAGGACTATTACTTATGTGGCGAAAAACTGCAGCAGGCGACGGTGCAGAGGGACCTCGGGGTCCTTGTGCATGAGTTGCAAAAACCCAGCTTGCAGGTGCAGCAGGTGGTCAGGAAGGCGAATGGGATGCTGGCCTTCATAGCGAGGGGGATTGAATATAAAAGTAGGGAGGTTTTGCTGCAGCTGTATAGGGCATTGGTGAGGCCGCAGCTGGAGTACTGTGTGCAGTTTTGGGCGCCGCACCTGCGCAAGGATATTTTGGCCTTGGAGGGAGTGCAGAGGAGGTTTACTAGGCTGATACCGGAGTTGAGGGGGTTGAGCTATGAGGAGAGGCTGAATAAACTAGGCTTGTACTCGTTAGAGTTTAGAAGAATGAGGGGAGATCTCATTGAGACGTATAAGATGATGAATGGGATGGATAGGATAGAGGTGGAGAGACTCTTCCCGCTCAAAAAAGACAGTAGGACTAGGGGGCACAGCCTCAAGATAAAGGGGAGGCAGTTTAGAACGGAGTTAAGGAGGAACTTCTTCACTCAAAGGGTGGTGAATCTCTGGAATTCTCTGCCCGTTGAAGTGGTGGAGGCTGCCTCGCTAAATATTTTTAAGAAGTGGGTTGATGAGTTCTTGATAAGAGAGGGGATTAAGGGTTATGGGGAGAGGGCGGGAAAGTGGAACTGAGCCACGACAGATCAGCCATGATCTTATTGAATGGCGGGGCAGGCTCGAAGGGCTAGATGGCCTACTCCTGCTCCTATTTCTTATGTTCTTATGTTCTTTTGTTCAACTGTGAAACTTGAATTCAGCTCAGAATGGGTTTAGATATCTTTCCCACTGGGGATAACTCAATGGTGGCTTTAATGTGTTAGACAAGGTTAAGCAAAATTCCATCTCAGCAGCTGAACATCACTGCGATACAGTACTCCAGATCTCTTGATCCTAATTAGCACAAGCACATGGGATCTGGTCATTTTATTTAGTTGCTGCAGAAGTTACAGAAAATGAGAAAAGCCCTGAGGTCTTCTAACCTGGGCACAGGAGTTTACAAGCAGCTTCAGTCGTCCCTTACTCACCCTCAGGCACTGCATTTTGGAAAGGTTGCGGAATTACATATGGAGAAGGTCATGCTAGCAATTTCCTGCTACCGATCAGATTTGCTGGCGTGTCCCCCATCTTGGGACTCTTTTCGAAGAGGCTGGTTGGGAGGGAGGCATGATGACTACTTGCCCACAAGTGGCAGGTAGCCAATAAGTATAGTAAGGCCATTGTGCTAATGCTGACGGTCTTTACCATTTTTAATCCTTCTCCTGCCCCCACAATGTTCTGATGTCTGCCCCTGTCCTGAAAACAAAAATTCAGTCCCAGGAGTCTACAAGCAGAAAGCTTCATTCTTGGTAGCGAGGCACGCCAGCATATTCTCTTAGTAGAATTAATTATACTTTCCTTTCCAGCACTAAATAAAGTTCTTTCCCAGAGAACTAAGCTGGCATAAATTGCACATGTTCCACTGTTAATTTTAAAAGATTTTGCTTGGTCATCTGCAGCTGAAGTTTATTTAAAAGTACACGATTTGCTTACTGGCTACGAGTCTAAGTGAAACAGCATTTGTTGTATACAGTGCTTTAAGAATGTCCCTTGGTTTCACAGCCAAAGAAGTATCTTTTGAAATGCAGTCATTGTTATTTTGTGTTCGTATGTGGAAACCAATTTGTACACAGCAAAGTCCTACGGACAACAATGAGATCAATGAACTGTTCATCTGTTTTGCACACCACTAGTTGAAAGGTTTGTATTGGCCAGAAGACGAATAACTTGTTCTTTTCTGAACAAGTGCTATGGAATCTTGATAGTTGACCTGAGAAAGCCGATGGGACCTTGATTTAATGCCTCATCTGAAAGTCAGCACTTTTGACAGTGTGGCACTCCCTCCATACTGTACTGAAATGTCAGCATAGATTTTGTGTGGAAGCATTGGGGTTGTGCTGGAACTAACTCTGTTCTGACCTAGAGGCAAGACTAAGTAGAAACTTGAACAGTACAACAGTAGAATTACACACAAAAGCAGGTTTAGCATGTCTAATTGGAACACTTTGCTGTCGCAGTGAAAATGATCTGAGAACTGGTCCCTTGTCTTTTTAGCTGCCACTGATGTCTTCAATTTAATTTGAAAACACTCTATTGTGTATTACTTGTGCAGTGAGCTAGAGACATCTGGTGGCAAAAATTAGATTGTCCTTACTTACTATTATATGATATGAGGGAGAGCTATGAAATACAAATTGTATTTTATATTGCGATTTATATAAATGGCACTTGTGACCCTATCTTAAGAATATTCCATAATAATCTAAAGGCTATGTTTTATAAAATAAGCTTTAATTGAGCAGCATTTTGGACATCACCCAATGACTTCTGAGGCTGAAGACTAATTTAACATGAGCAAGGTCTTTTATTTTTGCTTGGTACATTGACAACAGTACTAATCGTTTTTTGTTTGCACCGTGATGCCAAAATACCTACTATATTCAGCAGCATGGCATAGAAATATGTGCTGCTGAATGAACTTATCAACATTTAACAAAACTTCCATGCAATTGTACTCTTGTACTTGGGGGGGGGGGGGGAATATTATCCAAGCTTTGATAGAACTTCTGCTGCTCATGCTATTCTCTGCCCAACCCCGGAAGTATTGGAGAATGATCATTAGGCTGGCACAAGTGTGCAGGACCCTGGCACTGTCAGCCTTTGGGATCTATGAGTGGGCGCTTTCATTTTTGGCCACTGAAGACGCAGCATAGCAGCCCTGTTTCTCTGCCTCCCATATGAGGCTTGAAAATTCTCCACTCACTCATAACAAGAGGGGGTTTTTAATCCCCAATCCCAATATACTGGGGGGGGTGGGGGGGGGGTGGGGGGAAGGAATCCTTCTTTTCTGCTGAACTGATTTTTTTTTCAAAAGAGGGCTGCAAGTTTTATGATTCTAAATAGCATTTGAAAATCACACTGTAATGCTAACCTTTAAACTGCATGATAATTGTGGGTTATAAAACTTTCATTTATAATGTATAGTTTGGCAGACTTGGCTGATAACTGGAATGGATTTCCAATGTTCCATTTTCATAGAGCAACAAGGGCATTTTGAGGGCTGACTGGGTTAATCAGTTATTTTACTGTCTTTCAAAGTTTTTTTTAAATTGAGATTTTATGGATACATTCTATCCTGGAATAATTAAATAAACCGAGGTGTAGGAAGGTATCCTTGCATCGGAACTGGTAGACTGCAAGCGTACTTTAATAATCAATCATTTATGAGCGTCACAAGTAGGCTTACGTTAACACTGCAATAAAGGTTATTGTGAAAATCTCCTGGTCATCACACTCTGGCGTCTGTTCGGGCACCCTGAGGGAGAATTTAGCACGGCCACTGCACCTACCCAGCATGTCTTTCGGACTGTGGGAGAAACTATCAAACCTCATTTAAGTTAGGTTGCTAAGTCTCAGGATAAGCTTCTCCTTGTCCCCAAATTTCGATATTCAGCTTCATAATTAATGGTATTTGAGACTAGAGTTGAAGTTACCCCTGTTTTGTGACTGAAGTATTTAAGGCCTGCAGTCCTACTTACTCCTTTTCCCTTTCTATTTTGCAATGGCTTGGCCATTCAGCATGAGCTTCTATCAGCTAACTTGGTATCGATTGTGGGTTGAACCTGGGTTATGTCCTTACAACCCTTACTTGCTGATGTATTTTCCCACAAAGTTAACGGGAGTATTCTGGCTACTTTATACAATAAAAAAGGACCAATTTCAAGATCGTGTGGTTGTTAATTGTGCAGTATCCAGCAAACCCCAAGTGTAATAAGTTAACTTTGACCTAGGAGAACCACTTTACTGATCATGCTCTCCTGCCTGATTGGTATCGCCAGATTCCACAAGTTCAGCTATTTTTAATAATTTACTTGCACTCCCTGTGGAGGTGGAACTTGTTTAATTGTGTAATGAAGGGGCCCCACTGCTCCAAATTAAAGGGATACGTCTACATGAAGGTAAGTGGCTGTTTATGGTGGAAAACCATGTTGGCACCTCTTTTAATGCTCAGCCTTTGGAAAATATAGACAGCGAGGGTTTAATGAATGATTTACTTGGTTGAAAGGACAGCGCAGTGCGGAGCACATGATGCGACAATGAGGCTTGCCTGTTAATCATGTCAGATCATACTCCCCAGCAAATAACTGTTAGCATTGCTAACACTGAGTGTAGGTATTCCAGGAGGTTTCATCAAACTGCCTACTTCCCACCTCTGATTTTTTTTTAACGTGCCACTATAACTTTTCTTCCAAGATTGATCTTTAATTCCTGGAGATTCTAGGGCAATCTAGAAGGATTGGTGACGCTAATAGCAGTACATTGCACTGAGCAGAAGGTGCTGGCTAAACTCAACCCTACTTATTGTGCCTGGAAGCAGAAATGGGAAAAGACAGCTCGCTTTAAAAACAGTCTGGTGAGGTAAGACTAAGCAGCAGTATCATGTACCAGGTAACTGGCATATGCAAGAAAATTGAATCTGTCAACTTGTTCCAAGTTTACAGCTTGCCAAACTTCACTCAACCCACAGCTCTTTTACTGAATCTTATGCATGTCTGTACCTCAGCAGGGTCCATGTTCCAAGCTAATGTAGTTTGGCTGTTGATTGTTGGCTGTTGTCTCCACTTGCCTGAATAAGTGGAGCTCTAGCAACACTTAAGGAGCTTGACACCATCCAGGACAAAGCAGCACACTTGATTGGCACTCCACCCACAAACAATCACTCCCTCCACCATCAATGTGTGGCAGCTGTGTGCACCATCTACAGGAACTTATGAAGGTTCCTTCGGCAGTACCTTCCAAATCCACAACCACTAACATCTAGAAAGACAAGCACAGCAGACACATGGGAACACCACCATGTGGAAATTCGCCTCCAAGCCACTCACCATCCTGACCTGGAAATATATCACCATTCCTTCACTGTTGCTGGGTCAAAATCCTGGACCACTCTCCCTAACAGCACAGGGACTGCAGCGATTAAAGAAGGCAGCTCACCACTACCTTCTCAAGGGCAATTATGGATGGACAAAAAGTGCTGACCTAGCCAAAGACACCCACATCTCATGAATGAATTTTTAAAAAAGGCCTGGAAAGCTCTGGGCCCTACAGGACTCTCTGTGATGTCTTCCTTTATTTTATGGAAGCTCAAATATGAAATGGTCCACTTGAGATGCTTTTAGAAGAAATTCTTCGTAAGCATTACAAAGTGGCTGGAAAAATATTGGTTTCAAGAACATTCTTAAATAATTTAAATACATGTGCAAACGTTGGAAAAGAGGAAAACCAGGAGGAGCGTGGCTGGGAAGGGGCATGACTGGGGAAAGTGTGAAACCATGAAGGGAAGTGACTGGAAAAGGACACGCTTGGGCTGGAAAGGAAGCAGGAAATGGTGGAGGTAATTGCGTTCCTCTATCAAATTTCTTCCAATCATGAAAGATCACTTCCATTTTTTTGTGGGGTCAAGATATAGCATATGTTGCAAGTTCTATATTTCACTCATCCAGATGACACCTGGGGTAAAATTTGATTATCTTTTGCAACCCATCAAAAGTCTGCAGATGTGCTAGAATGTTTGTGTTGCAGGTTGATGATGGAAGCTAGAATTAGTTTGGCAACAAAAGGCACAAAGTGTGCAAATAAAGGAATAGTTTTCATGATTGCAAGGGTTGGAATATTTTTTAAGTTATATATGTGTTCATTACTTATTAACAAACATCTGGAATCCTTTTTTTCATCCAAGGCAATGGTTTCTTAAAGTTTCTCTGCGTCACTACGCTTTATACTTAAATGTTCAGTGAAGGGTTAAACGCGTACTGGGTCAGACTGGCTCAATTCCCCTTTATTTATCATAAAATCACAACGGCATACAGTTAATTTCAGCACTGTAATTTAGCAGCGCATTCTGGGAGGCTGTAAAGGACTGTAACATGAGGAAATGTTTTAAAGGCTAATCATGAAAAGAAAGGAGTCTTTCATAGCCCATATGATGCTTCTGTCAGAGCTATAGCCAGATAATGATTCAATAATAATGGGACATTGTGCATATTTCAACTGAGTACAGCAGAGCAGAGTGAACGGATGTTGCTATTTTTCCAAGCGATGCTACATGTCTCTAAGGCACTCTCATGGCACTGCAGAAAGACCCTGGGACTGGATTTATTGTGTACAGTTCCTTAGATTCTATTTGCACGTTTTTTGGTCTGTTAGCATTAGTTCTTTAAACATCTGTTTCACGTAGCTTTGTGGAGCCATATCTTCCCATATGTTCTGGGAATGTTACCAAAAGTGAGCTTGTAGTTTGACCCCCTTTCCCAACCCCCAACACAGCTTGGTACCAGAGGGAGCACTTGCACAGCATTGTATATTTTTTAAAAAAGAAAGAAAAATGCAAGCAGTATGAACCAGGAGAAAGAAACATTTTCTTTGTCATTCTTCTCCCTCTTTTAAGGAGTAATTTTATTTGGTAATTTTTAAAAACAAAATTAACAATGTAATCTCCAAACAAAAATACCCAAATTGAGTTTTTACAGCTTTCATTGTTGACATAACATCAGCTGCAAAGGTTTATGTCCATTTGCCACACGTCAGTTTGCAATTTACTGCCAAAGTGTAAAAAAAATTACTTCTCAATGTGGTCTTCTGAAGCTTAGCAAAGTGCCTCTGTAAGCCTGTCTGTGTTTTCAGAACCGAATGATATAACAGCTATAATATCTATCTGGAAACAAAATCTTTTTGTGATGCTCCAGGTAAAAGAAACAAAACCAATTCTTGTCGAGCATGAAGCAAGTCTTGATTTCAGAAATCCTAGAATCGTAGAATGATTACATCAGACAAGAACACCATTCAGCCCATCACAGCAGTGCCAGCTTTCTTCAAGAGCAACTCTAAAAGCCTCATTTTGCAGGCACAGGACCTGATTTTAATTCTGTGTAAGTGAATGAGTGAATTAAAATTATGCCCTGTAATGGGATCTACTTTCATATGTCCACAAATGAAACTCAACTCGCCCGCTTCTGTCAATCTGTCTGCTGCTGCCGTGCTATTGGACTGCTTGTCAGGAACTCAGTGGTAGCCGAACTGCATTTTCTTTAGCTAAATATTGGAAGGAACAATGCAATTATTTTTGGCCCTCAGTATCTTTGCTAGTAGCCTCCGTATGCTATCTGACTTCAAACTAAACTCTCATTAATGGCTGTCCATTGTGACGTAGAATCGTAGAATGACTGTAGAAGACACAGAAGATGGCCATTTGACCATTCATGTCTGTTTTTGCTGTCTGAAATAGCAATCACTTCCCTTTTCTCTGTAAGTCTGCGCATTCTCCCTTTTTGGATAATAATCCAATATCTTCTTGAATATCCTAATTGAATCTGTCTCCACCACACTTACAAGTTGTGTCTTCCAGATCACACCTTGCTGCACAGGAAAGCTTTTCCCCATGTTGCTAATGCTTCTTTTGCCAGTTAATTAAATCTATGTTTTCTGATTCTTGATCTTCCCATCTATGGTTCTCGTTATCTGTTCTGTCCAGACTCTTTATAAAATCCCTTCATTAAATCTGTTCTCAACTTTCTCCTCTCCAAGAAAGACAGTCCCAACTTTGCCAAACAACCTACATGACATTGCCTGTTCCATTTCTACCTAAGGCCACCAGTGCTGGATCTCTTGGCAATGCTATTATCGTTAATTTTAATGTTTTCTTGGCCAACCTCTCATTCTCCACTTCTGTACACTGTAGATCATTGAAATTCTTTTATCCTAACTTTCACAAGTCTCACCCCTTCCCTCAGAGATTTACCTTAGTTTTCAGTTTCCCAATGCCTCAAATTGCCATCTTGATCCCTAGAATTTTTTCTCCAACCTTATGCCAGCTCCAGAATGTGCTGGTCCTCTGTCACTGGCCTCTTGTGCACCACCATTGCCTGCAATATTAACAAAGCCTTCAGCTGTCCAAGCCACATGCTCTGGAATTGAAGCTGAATTGCGTATTGCTGAAAAAAGAAACATTCTGTTGAAATGTTTCATCTCACACTCATTGAATCAGATTTGCAAGAATACCAGTTGTAAATGGAACAACAATTTACAGTGCATGAGAAGGGAGTGCTGATTGATTGGCAAGTGGACTCTGATTGAGGTTATGCCATGGAGAATGCAGCAGGCAACAGTTAACTGCCAAGCTTTTGTTTACATTCAAAGCAGACAGATTGATATTGATTGTTCAAGGCATTGCTCTGGGGAATAAATCAAGGAATGGCTGTCCCCCAAGTTTTTATTTAATTGAAAAAGGTGCAATATGTGGACATGCTCCTTTTGCCTACAAATGGCAGGGCCATTTTTGTGAATATATGTATATAGCTCCTAGCATGCATAATTGTGCCACACCCCAAGTCCTACTAAAAGTCTTAAATTGGTTGTCAGTGTAATTCTTAGCAAAATCAGGATTGCTTAAAATGTGTTGTCCAATCACAGAATTACACCCAATGTTGGACATGATGTTTTGAATTTTGTAAGCATGGGGTCTCATTGGTTCGGGTCAGTAATTTGCCAGTTGCAAACAATTGAAGGGACATGGTGTTACTATCATGGCAACACACCAGCACTGAAATTCATATACCACATTCATTTGTGCGATAGGCAGAACATCTTTTTAGCTTGAAAGCAGTATTCTGTTGGTGGACAATATCACTTATGTTGCTACTGCAGAGTAGCTGTGTGAAACCTGTTACTCAAAATTTTGGTGAACGGGGCCATTTTCATGACCAAATGTAGTGGCCTTGGGCCCATTCATATGTTGGCACAATATACAGTAAGCAGTGATGTAATCAGGATAGTCATTATCTTACAGCATGATGTGGAGATGCCTGGGGTGGGCATAATAAAAAGTGGTATTTCTCGGTTCAGTGCCTTATTTCAGCATCAATCTTTAATGGTGAGCTAATGGCTTGGGCCCCATTTACAAGGATGTCAATAAGACTAATCATATAGCGTGTGGAACTGCAGGAATTCCAATGCGTATTATTTGTGGTGTTTGTAGTAGAGATCCCATTGGCAGATTTCTCAACCAGCATATCAGGAAAAAGTAGCTCATTTGACTGCTCCATATAGTGACATGTTGTCAATGTCTGTGGGTCCCTCACCCAATCTTGTGACCAATTCGGGTTGTGTAGGATCAATCATAGATAAGATGTGCCTTGGGCAGCCCATCTCAGATGTGGATGCACTGAGCCGTGAGGACGAATTCTATCATACCACCTAGCAGCTTGTTACTCTTAACACATGTTGAACAATCAACCAGATTGAAGTTTTGTGAATCTTTTTGGAGCTGGGCTGAGCGACAAGGAGTTATGGCTGTTGCAGAATATGGAAATATTGGGAGTTGACGACAGGTGAGAGGTGACCGAGGCTGAGTATGGAGCAAAGTTTCACTGCTAGATTTTGAAAAAGTTGAAATCTGTTAGGAGAGAGCAATGGAATTGGTAGAAGTGCGGGTAACATTTATACACCTCCAAGTGGCAAATCATCAAGCTATAGTGGGATATGTACTCATTCTTTCACCTATGCACAATCTGAATAGAATCCACAAGGGCAAAAGAGAGAAATTGACTGATTCCAGAGCATTTCTTTTACCAAAGACGAACACTAGCGTAAAAAAAGGTTTTTGAAAAATATTTCTCCTTTGTTGAATTCTGTGATTCCCTTGAATAAATTGCTCGCTTTTTTTTGTGAGGACGAATGAACTGCATAACCCAGCACAACGAGGTTTCTCCTAAGTGCAGTTTATTGATTATATTTTTAAAAAAATTCTTCCAACTTGAGGAAATCAGAAGCAGATACTGCAATTAAAAAAAAATGAATTTAGGTGGTAGAACAATACAGCGGGTTACATTGAAAAAAGCATCAGATAAAATTGAATCAGAAAGATGGGTTTCATGTGTAAGCAGAAATTATTAGACAACTTTGCAATTCACTTTCATTTTGATGCCTTTTTGACTTATTTGGGGAACATTGCTGGAAGAACAGAAATCGTTTAGCTCAATTTTAAGTGGACAGTTATGTTGACTTTTCCACAGACGTAACAAATGGAAAGACTAAAACATAGAATGATCATTTATGCCTGCTCTGCAGTTATCCTTTGATCACCAATACGAACTCTCTGCACCTTTCTGGGTGGCATGGTGGCACAGTGGTTAACACTGCTGACTCATAGCACCAGGGACCTGAGTTCAATTCCCGGATTGGGCCACTGTCTCTGCAGAGTCTGCACATTTCCTCCATGGCTGCGTGGATTTCCTCCAGGTGCTGCGGTTTCCTCCCACAGGTTAGGTGAATTGGCCACGCTAAATTTTCCCTCAGTGTACCCGAACAGGCACCGGAGTCTAGTGACAAAGAGATTTTCACAGTAACTTTATTAGTAACTAAGGTTAAATTTTAAAAAATCTTATGAGTCTAAGGCACTGTATTTCATTGGATTCCACCTCTAGCTTAAATTGGATGTGTAGAACATGTTCTCAGACAGGACGGATGGCTCTCACAAACTCTTTATAGTTTCCTACTTGAAAGCTGAATGGCATGGTAATTTTTGATATCCACGATCCATGTAGTTTACCCTAAAATTAAAAACTAGTCTGATTTGAAAATTAGAAGATTGTGGCCTCTGTGTCTCTAAAATAGTAAGCAGTCATTCCTTTTGAAACAAAAAATCCCCTAGTGTTATTTGAAGAAGAGCAAGTAGTTCTTCCATTGCAACATAAATAAAAAGTGCTGGAAAATCCCAGCAGGTCCGACAGCATCTATGGAGAGTGAAGAGAGCTGACGTTTCGAGTCTGGATGACTCTTCATCAGAGCTGAAGACAATTGAAATGGTGAGGAGGCAGGAAGCTGTGGAGCTGGTTAGAGGACTAGTGAGTGGTGGGGGCAAGAGAGATTGACAAAGATGTCTTAGACAAAAAGACAAAGGGAATGTTAATGGTGCTGATCGTGGTTAACAAGAGTGCTGATAGCGGCATATTAAGAAATCAGCATGTGTAAATGGAAGAACAAAAGTAACCAGTGTGTCAGTGGACAACCTGAAACAGGTAACATAGTCCTCAACTGTTCCTCATACGACAAGCTCTTCATTCCAGAGATCATTCTTGTGAACCTGCTCTGGACCCTTTCCAAGGCCAGTGCATCCTTCCTTAGATACGGGGCCCAGGACTGCTCACAGTGCTTCAAGTGGGGTCTGTCCAGAGCCTTGTACAGCCTCTGAAGTGCAAACCTGTGCTTGTGTTCTAGCCCTCTCGACATGAATGCTAACATTGCATTTGCCTTCCTAACTGCCAACTGAACCTGTGCGTGAATCTTAAGAGAATCCTGAACAAGGACCCTCAAGTCCCTTTGTGTTTCTGTTTTTTAAATTATTTCCCCATTTAGAAAATTGGGGAGATATTGGTCAGGGGAAAAAAGGCTGGAAAGTGGGTTTTTTTTTTAAATTGAAAAATGAAACAATAGAAGAAATGAAAATAAATGTTAAAAATAATTTGATGGGAATGGGGTGAATTATGGTTGAACTCGGTGTTAAGTCCAGGAGGCTATGAAGTGCCTAATTGGAAGATCAGATGCTGTTCTTCCCTGAAATAGAGAGAATTTTCATCTCATTACTGATGGTGGGACATCATTTACTGAAATAAGGCAGGGTTTAAAGTAATTTACCATGTAAAACACTCTTAACTTTTCCGACATAATAAGGTAGTATATAAATAGCAGAGTTGCAGAAACTATTATAATTGTTTTGTTACATTAATAGGACATTGTGGCATTGATTAAAAACATTTTTTTAAAGTAGCGTTTTATAACTTTTTATCCATTCCAGAATTGAATTTACAATGAAAAATACTGCATTTTCTTTTTCCACTTCTGAAACCTCACTCCAATGTAAAAACAGGATTCTATCAGTGGCCCTGCACATTGGATGCTCAAAGACATTGGGGAAAGATTGACACTGACATTTCATTCCTCTGTTAAAATATGCAACCAGTTCATTTTCATGTATTCTCTGATGAACATGATTTGAAAGCTGAAGATGGCTTTAAATTGCCAAAAGGGCAAAATACCCGCAGATACCTGGTTCTTGTGACCTGAGTTATGAACACATGACACCTAGAACAGGTGAACAGGTTGCCTTGCTCTCCACGCATAGGCCATTGTGTGGATTGACTGATCGGGATTATGATGTAAAGAGGTGTAAAACTATGCTGGAAGACTCCTTCTCACCCACCTTACACACCAGCTCAAAACCAATAGAAATTTGTCCCCGATCCGAGTATTGATGATCAGTAGAAGTGACCCATATTATACAATTGAACCAGCAGTTTTGCTGCTGCTCCGCTGTCATCAGCTTTGAACTAATGCGTAGCAGCCATGACTCCCTCATTAATAATGAAACACTGGAAAGACCCCCCTCGCGAATAGAAGACACCCAAGTCCTTTTTGTACGGTTTTCAAAGACATTAGTTTTGTTGTAATACATTGAATCATTAGGCGTGAAATCCTCATTGGGAAAAATAATGGATCTGGAGTAAAGAGCAGTTTTAAACACTGGAAGCACACACGGTGCTAAATGAAGTAAGGTAATGTTTAGAAATAAATTAGGGACTAGAAGGCCTCCAGCATAATTTATATCCAAAATTCAAGGTTTGAAATCCTTCCCTGTAGTTTACTGTGGACCTCCTGCAATGGTATAAATAACACTGGGGGTCTGGTATTTCTTTTATAAATATACTTTTCATCTGCAGTTTTATACAAAACCTGAAACTACACAGAGACTGATGAAATCTATAATGCGTTCGGTGGGAGGCTAGAAAGAATTTTCTCTTTCAATAAAAAGCTCTGACTGTGGGGGGTGGGGGCAGGGGGAGATTATTTTAACCTGAAGGCATGTTTTTTTTAAAAAAACAGGGAGGCCAGGTAGGGTATACAGTCCACAAGCTGGGTGTCAGTTGTGAAAAGATAGAGAATGGAGCTTGAAGTTTTTCTGCTACGCATGAACAAAGAATAAGACAATGGGATATTTATTAGAACTTTGATTTAGTGCTGAAAGCTGCTCTCTGACCTGAAAGAAATCTGTGTTCACAGTCTAAAAGGCTTCATGGGGAAAGACCAAAGTGATGCAAGCCATCTGCATTGGGCTCCATGCCAGTCGTTTGCCAGTATGCTTAGGCCACCTGGCTCAATGCACAGCCAAGTATGCCAGCGACTAGCCAGCCTCACCCCTCGGGCCGCTGGCTTTCAGCTCTTTTGAAACGCAGGGACCCAGAAACTGTATTCAAACTCTCCCTTGCCGATATCTTTGTCTGTCGGCAGACAGACTGTGTAGTCATGAGCAGCAGACAGTAAGCTGGGCTCACTCCGAGTGAGCTCATTCTTTGTCTGTAGAAGAATTCAATACTGGTGCATTGTCACTATGCTATCACCTGGACCGTGAGACTGGCACAGAGCAATAGGCAGAAGACTGTACCATGTGCTGTGATAAAGGACATGTTGAATGATTATCGGCTTGATGCCAGCTGCTTCAGAACCCAGCTAACTTGTTAACTCTTTAGGCCATGGAGCTCCAAAACCCTGTATTCCTTTGTACTAAATAGAAAATTGTGAAGTGAAACGCTGTGATATTTTTAAGCAGATTAAAACACAACATATTATTTCCGCCCCCTCCCCCACCGCCGAGTAAGGTTTTAGAATTACACAGCTTTTTATTTGAAAAAGGAATTGCGTCTAAAGTGAAGTCTAAAGTTTGTTTTACATTGTTATTCTTGTTCTGAAGAACAATCACACCATTTGAAGAACTTCCTTGAGAACGTTGCCATTTAAAACATGACTGTAATTTGTACATGATGTTACCAATTTTAAGATATTAATTATTATAATATTATTGTATCATGCTAATTTCATTCACATTTCAATCCCACCTATTGCAGCTTTGTGTCCTGGAAGAAATGCCAGACTAATTTGTTGCTCATGGAACAGAACATTTTGTTATGCCACAGTTAAGGGCGCGGCAGACAGTGGTGTATGTGTAGTGAATTTGTCGTTGTTAGTGTTATGTTGCAGTCAGGAGCTAACTTCTCAGCCAAGTAGTACACATTTGTACTGCCTTTCCAAAACCACCCAAGAAAGATCCGAGTAGCTCATGCACCTCTTGCCGCATATATGGTTTAAAATGTAAAAATTCTGGTCGGATCTCTGATGGTCTAACCCATTGATGACTCCTTTCCAAAATCTGGGATCATTTGCACAAGCTAGCAGCTGCTTTGTTTATGAAGCTTGGTAAGTTAGGTAGGGTTGGGGTTGGGGTTGGCAAGTCGATCTGGCTGCAGTGGGTGAAAACCTAACTTCAAATCCAATTATGCCTCTTGGTCGATTGGTCATTTTTCCAATGGCAGTCAATCTTATGGGGAGCAGTGTCATAGGCTGTGCTCACTGCATGGTATGTCTGTATGATTGGCAATGTACAAGGGGAAAAATTGATGGGATTCTCAATAAAGTTGATTATTCCATCAGCCTCACCCACCACATTCTGCAAAGGTGTAAATAGTTGTGTTCTGTAAAATATTGATCCTTTGAAATGCAGTTTCTTTGGCAGATTTCAAAATATGTGCGGTTAATATCTAGGCATATAACAACTGCAGGCAATATGTCTTCCATTCGTATTACGAAATTGAACTGAAGAAATTCATGATAAATGTGTCCTCTTATTTAATGCAGCAACTTATCAATTGTAATCCTTTGATCCCAAGGTGATTGCGGCACCCTTCAGTTGGTTAAACGTCCTGGATTGTGCACACGCATTACGAGCTGCGGTGTGTCCCTACTTGCCAGTGTTTGAGAATGAAAAGGAGGAAAGATTATTTCCGAATGTACAGAGGCAGTCACTTTCCTGTTATCACTGGGCCAACTTGGTTTGTAGAATTTGTTCTATCAGGCTGCCTTCCTTTTAAGAAGCTGCTGTCACGGATCAGACAGGTCAAGTTCCAAGTCAATGGCTAATCAGCTCACACAGCAGATTGTCTGCCTTCAACTTGAATTATCTCAGTCAGACATCCTGGCTAGTTCCGTCAGAAATGTCTGACGGCTTAAGCCTGGGAGGACCAGAGCTTGGCAACCACTAAGCCAGAGATGAAAATAAATAAGAAATCCTATCCCGATTGGTACTTTTCCCATCTTGGTTCCCCCGCGGAAGATCGATGGGCTGATCAATAGCTGGTTTTGAGTTGTTCATCTTGCTGCAGACTGTTTTTAATGGAAACCTTGTGGCTCAGCACGGGCTTTTATCATGTGTCAGAGGGGTTTGATTTCTACTGCAGCTGGTCTAGGCTTGATTTGATTCCCAGTGACAGCTTATGTAACTTGAGTAGGGAAAGGAATCAACATTAACAAGTACTGATCGATCTCAACACAGTTACTTAGCTGAAACAAATATTTTCTGTTGGGGGGGGTGGGGGTGGGGGTGAGTGGGGAGGGGGAGAAAAAATACCTGAGCGTGAGGTTATTGCTTTGCTTCTTTTAGAAAAGTAACAGGTGGCAAAGTCTGCAAAAGAAATGGTTCAGCCTCAGAGTCACATACAGTAGCATTGTTTACTATGTCACCAGGTAGGCAGAAGTAGCAGCAGGAGAGGATACAGCCCATCAAGCCTGTTCTGCTTTAAGTTATGAGAGAACACAAAAGATTTGAACTCCAGAGCTGAGGCGGGAGTCAATCCTCTAACATGAAAACAGAATTCGCCCAAGTGTGGCATCAAGGGACCCCAATAAAATTGAAGCCAATGGAAATGCAGGGTGGGGTGGGAGGGTAGGCGGGCCGGCACAGGTTGAAATCAAAGCAAAAAGAAGATGGTTGTGATTGTTAGACTTCAATCATCTCAGCCCCAGGATATCACTGCAGACGTTCCTGAGGGAAGTGCCCTAGGCCCAACCATCTACAGCTGCTTCACCAATGGCCTTCCTTCCATCATGAGGTCAGAAATGGGAATGTTTACAGTGTTCAGTACCATTCACAATTGAATTCCCATCATCAACATCCGTTGGGTTACAACTCATCAGAATCTGAGCCAGATAAACATTGTGGTTATAAGTGCAGGTCAGAAGCTAGGAATTCTGTAGTGAGTAATTCAGCTCCTGATTTCCCAAACCCTGCTCACCATTGACAAGAGCTGATGGGGGAGATGATAATGTAGTGGTAATAGCACTGGACCAGTAATTCAGATGCCTAGACTAATTCCTTGGAGATATGGATTCAAATCCAACCATGGCAACTCATGGAGCTTAAAATTACATTCATAAATCTAGAACATAAAGCTCAGTAATGGTGAATGGATCATGAAGCTATCATTGATTGTTGTAAAAACCCATCTGGTCACTAATGTCCTTTAAGGAAGGAAATCTGCCATCCTCACCTGACCTGGCTTACGTGTGACTCCAGACACATGGTAAATTGATTGACTCTTAATTGTACTCTGAAATGGTCCAGCAAGCTACTCAGTTCAAGAGCAATAAATGCTGGCCTTATCAGCAATGTTCATGTCCCATGAAAGAATAAAGAAAGAAAAACATAAGAGGTCTTGTGAAGTTTATTTTAGGTTTAAGCTATTCATTTAGGCCTCCAAAAATGTAATATGTTGGATATCTGCATTGAGATAAACTTGTCTAGTCTACCTCTAATTAATTGAAAGTGAGCAAAAGTCAATTAACCCCAGTTTATTATGAGGAATTTATGCCATTCTGTTTAGGGAACAGTAATTTAAGTTTCTAACTATAGTCAGCCATGAATATAAAGATCGACTGTTCCTTGCTCCAGGGGAAAAGAAATACAGCTATCATACATTCATAATTAGAAGATAGAAATATAAGATAGTCACGAATAAATTCAACAAGGAATTCAGGACAAACCTCCTTACTCGAAGTGTGGTTAGAATGTGGAAATCACTGCCACATGGAGTAGTTGTGGAAAATAAGAAAGATGCATTTAAGGGGAAGCTGCATAAACACATGAGAAAGAAAGGAATAGAAAGATATCATAGAATCCCTGTGGTGCAGAAGGAGGCCATTCGGCCCAGATTCCAATAAGTCCACCTGATTGTTATCTTTAAATGCATTAAGTATGTCTCTCAGTCTCTTTCTGTGTTTCTGTGCATATCTCTCTTGCTCTGTGTCTATCTGTGCCTCTGTCTCTCTCTGTGTTTATCTCTTTGCCTCTCCCTTGGTGTCCCTCTCTCTACCCTCTTCCTCTGCCTCTCCTGCCCCCTCTCAGTCTCACTCTCCTTCTCCCGCTCCATCTCTGACTCACTTTTACTTATTTGTCTGTCTGACCCCCCTCTCTCTTTCTCTCTCTACCTCGCTTTGTCTTTTACTCTTGTTGTGTCCATTGTACTCTTTCAGTCTCACCCAGGCCACATCCCCGTAACTCCACATATTTACTCTGCTAATCCCCCGACATTAGGATTAATTTTGCGTGGCCGATCAACATAACCCACACACCTATGGACTGTAGGAGGAAACTGGAGCACCCAAAGGAAACCCACACGGACATAGGGAGAATGTGCAAACTCCACACTGACAATGACCCGAGGTTGGAATTGAATCTGGGTCTCTGGCACTGTGAGGCAGCAGAGCTAACCACTGTGCCACCCCAATCTATGTTGTTAGGATGGAAGGAAATAAGGTGCAAGGAACCTTGTGGGGCATTAAGAATGGCATAAAGCATTTGGGTCAGGTGGGCTGTTCCTGTGCTATTAATTCCATGTAATTGAACTTTGTTTGGTGGTTGTACATAATATCAATATGATTTCAGGGCATTATAACAGCGACATTATTCAAAGGTTCGTCATTAATAAGAAGTGCTTTGAAATATCCAGTGGTCATGAAAGGTGCTTTATAAATGCAAGTCTGTCTTTCTTTCTATATAACGTCAATGAGGCGGCACAGTAGTTAGTCTGTTAGGTATGAGACCTGATTGATGAGGATTGTAGGTAGTTGAGTAGTGGAAGTGCGGTGATTTGAGCAGTGGTTAAGCTTACTACTGCAACAGGGTGGTATGGTGGCACAGTGGCCAGTGACCCAGGTTCAATTCACAGCTTGGGTCACTACCTGTGCAGAAACTGCACTTTGTCACCATGTCTGCGTGGGTTTCCTCTAGGTGCTCCAATTTCCTTCCACAACCCGAAATACGTGCTGGTTAGGTGCATTGACCATGCTAAATTCTCCCTCACTGTACCCGAACAGGCATCGGAGTGTGGTGACTAGGGAATTTTCACAGTAACTTCATTGAAGCATTAATGTAAGCCTACTTGTGACAATAATAAATAAGCTTAAACTTAAAAATAAATATATTCAAAATTGGCAAAGGATATAGAATGGGATTTTACTGCCTCGCTCATCCCAAAACCATAAAATCCTGCCTGAGGTCAACAGACCTTCCCAAGCTCCACCCCTCACCCACTCCAATTCCTGAGGCGGACAAACTGGTAAAATTCCAGCCACAGTATTTATTTATGATGTTAACATGTACTTTATCATTGTTTTGGCTAACACTGGCAATATTCAAGTTGTTATACATTTATAATTCTGGATTCTGAACACTTGTGGTAAGATAAATGCAAAATACTGCAGATTATGGAATCTGAAACAAAAACAGAAAATGCTGGAAAATCTCAGCAGGTCTGACAGCATTTGTGGAAAGAGAATAGAGCTGATATTTCAAGTCCGGAAGACTCAGAAAGAGCTGACTCTGTTCTCTCACCACAGATGCTGTCAGACCTGCTGAGTTTCTCGAGCATTTTTTATTTTTCTTTCCATAAACTTGTCTTGTTCATTTTGAGAATCAGTATGGACTTTGTCAGCCTATTCTCAGCCCCATACAGTATGGTTATGGTTTGTATGACTGTATCTGTCTCATTTTGGTTGTGCTCAAGACCGCAAACAAGTAATCCAAATAATCACTTGCTGCAAAAACTGCAAATTAAGTAGTGTCATTATTAAAATCACCATTGCAGTCGGCTCAAAGGATATAATCATCATATCACATGTACTGCAGCGGTTCAAGAAGATAGCACATCACCAGCTTCTCAGAGGCACTTAAATTAGGCTGAGCCTAGGACACTCCTATCCCATGACTGATTTTTTTTTTATAGCTTCTGTTTCCCAAACATCAAGAATCCCAGGTCAGGATTACTTTCCACTTGCTTGAACTAATGCATCCATACCAACGCCGACAGCTCCAGAACAGGCAGCTTGCATGATTAGTGCCCCTGTCTCTGCACTTAACATTCATTCTCTCCACCACTAAGCAAATAAGATTGTAGCATGTATGATCTACAGGATGCACGGCAATAACTTTGGCAGCACCTCTTTCTGCTGAGATTATTAAGAAGGAGAAGATCAACAATATGATGGACACATCATCATCATCTCCAGGTGGCATTGTCCTGACGTGGACAGTTCCTTTATTGTCACTGGCCCAATATCCAGATACTCTTTCCCTAGCACCAATGTGGGGATGCTCTCAGTAAACAAGTCGCAACAGTTTAAGGAAAAGGCCAATGCCAATAAATAAAATCTTGCCAGAATTGATCATATTCTGAGAACAAATATAAAAAAATGATGTTGTGAATAGATGGTCAATTGAATAATAATTTAATCTGTGTAGAAAGTTCTCAGCCATTTTGGACAGGATAAATCAAGGGGCTGTTTGCACTGTTGCCTCACAATGATAGGGTGCAAGGTTCGATTCCCAGCTTCGGCCACTGTCATTGTGTGGAGTTTGCACATTCTCCCCATGTCTGCATGAGTTTTCTCCAAGTGCTCCAGTTTCCGCCCACACTCCAAAAGATGTGTGGGTTTGTTTGATTGGCCGTGCTAAACTGCCCCTTAGTGTCAGGGGGTTAGTAGGGTAAATGAGTAGGGTTATGGTGATCGGGCCTGGGTGGGATTGTGATTAGTGTAGACTTGATGGGCCGAATGGCCCACTTCTGCACTGTGGGGATTCTATGTATAAAAGTGAATAGAGACTATGGCAAAGCTTCTGGTATTTGTTTTCCCTGTGCATGGTCAACACTCAGCCACAGAAATGCAAAAATAAATCTACAATAACAATTAACTACAGTTGTAAATCAACTGTGCTGCAAATGTAAGTAGCACTGAAATATCCAAGATCGCACCCTATTTTGATCTATGCTGTTTCTACTTTGTCTCCAGTTGCCACCCTTGGTCAAGCATAAATGACTTGCAACCTTTCAAGCTTAATTTGATTTATGTAGAAAATAAAAAAGCAGAAACATTTCAGTTTGTACTCATCCGACCGGTTTTGTGGGATAATGTGCTTAGACATGTGGTTGGGTTGATATTTAGTTGGAGAATCTATGCCATTTCTCTAGATTGTAGTTGCTTTTCACCTTCACACTCTGGGTGTTCTGAATTGCTGATTGTACAAGTAAAAGTTTGCTTCCAGTTGTCCGGCTATAACAACTTGGCTGATGTTTAGTGGCATTGCTCAGAGCGTCTGCAGACAGGAGCACAAGTTGTGTCATTTATTGATTGAGGTGGAGTTTTGTTTAATCCGACCTGTCCCTTTAGAACCCAAGCAGCCTTATGAGGGAGTGATTTAAATAGGCATGTCAGTCAATAAGGTCAGTGCCGAGGCAACTTGTTATTTCTGAGAGGTTTGTGTAAGTTCCCAGCTCCTCCCCTTGGGCAGATGGCAAGCTCTGCAGGTTCGGAGAAATCAGTAGAGAATGGTTGGATTTCCTCTATTTTGTTAATGCCCGCAATTTTTTTTAAAGATTGCCCGGCTTTGATTGCTGCTTTAGGGATAACATTTTTGAGCTAAATCAAATTTTGACACTTACTTCAGATATGTGACAAAATGCCCATTTCCAAGCAATCAGTGGTCGTTTGCAGGGTGCAGAATTCCATTTAAAGCATTCATTCCAAAATAGACAAGTTAAAAAATGACAATTTGCTTTAATAAATAAAAACAGAAAATGCTGGAAGTACTCAGCAGGTCTGGCAGCATCTGTGGAGGGCAAAACCAAGCTAATGTTTGAATCTGTTTCTCTCTCCACAGATGCGGCCAGACCTGCTGCATATTTCCAGCATTTTTTGTTTTTATTTCAGATTTTCAGCATTTGCAGAGTTTTGCTTTTATATTACATTTTTGTTTTATCCACCTTGATTCTTCTGGCTAATTGAACAGCTGTAAACAGGTTATTTATCCTGTATAAATATTTCCACGGCAAAGCACTATTGTGCCGTTTTCCCAAATTAACTGTGCATTCTTTCTATTTGATTGACATTTTTGTAAGCTAATGACCTGGTTTGTAATGTGTTTGGATGCCACATAATCGCACCCGTTCAGAAAGAAAGAAATCTGGTTGTCACTGGTTCAATCAAATAAAGTGACAGTATTTCATTGATACTAATTGACGTTCCTCAGCTGACTCAGCCTGTCTATGACTTGTCCTTTAAGAGAAAACTACCAGAACTTGGCCCCTTCTGTGTTTGCTTTCTATTTGCCACCTACAAACAGTAAATGAGGTAACACGAGAGTGACACTAGAGGAGAGATGATATCTGGATTCCTGTCTATTGCTCTGACCCCATTGTAACCCTGCCCTTTACCCTGGCTTGGGCCCATTTTGTATGCATTGGCTGACTTGCAGCAAGATCTCCGTCACCAAAAGGGACAAGACAGAGAAGTCAGTAGCAGAAGATGAAAAAGGATCTTAAAGGGGCCAAAGAGCTTTCCATTAGCTGGAAGAAGAGGAAAGCCAACCACTGGCCTGGTATTCTGCCACCTACTATTTTCACTCTTTGACCGGATCACTGCCACTCTTTGCCTCGTGGCCCCTGATGGCAGCAGAAGCAGGGCCATTGAGGCAAGTGAGCATCCACCCGGCTACCTCCCTGATGTCAGGGAGAAAGAGATAGCCAAGTTGGTGGTTTAAGGCTGCTGTGGGCTCCTCTCCACCCCCCTTCCACCCCTCCCCACTCACCAATTTTTTTCCAGTTTTTGCTGCTATATAAATGATATCGCAGGAGAAACTCCATCTATAGGAGTATAATTCAGATATCAAGTCAAATACAAAGAGTTTGCCATGCCCTATAGTATAATGGTGAAAGATAACAAAATGGACATACTGGCTCAATATATGTGATGGATGTCGCTTGATTATGTATCTTACAATGCAAGACATCTTGCCCTTTACATATCTCCATCTCAAAATAAAGTACATATGTTACAACTTTTTCTGTTGCCCGTACCAGACTTTATTGATGTATCTCTGGATTATTAATGTCTGCTTGCATACCTTGATATAGTGGTTGAAGTATTGAAACACTTGCCTGAAATATTTTTTTCTCAAGTTGCTTGCTTTAGCTGAGGTTTGCAAAACGTGCCTGCAAGTCTGCACTTTTATTGACGAAATCCATGGCAAACAATGGCATCCAACCGTTTCTCTCCCAATAAAATGATCAGCTGAGCAGCAGCTTGCTCAGAGCCACAGCTTAAATGCCCGTTCGCACCACAGCTGTACATTAGTCTTCATTGTGCAAGTTTGCAGCTGGTTTTCCGAGTGCACGCTAAATTGTGCAGCAGTTGTTTACAGTGACCGCCATTAGGACCCCCACCCCACCACCCCTCCCTCACTCAGGGATCTGTACAAAGCTGTGCAGCAGGAGGATTTGTATTAGGTTGGCACCAACGGCTGATGTGAATCTCCTGTCTTCCTCTGGGAGAAAGAAAATGGATCTCACGTGACAGGCTGGTGATTTCATTGCCAGCCGATGTCCGGACTTATTCTGGGCAGTAATTGAGTGTAATGAGAGGGATAGAGGGATCAGATCAGAGTCGATATATTACGATTCACACTGAATGGGATGTTTGATGGGGCTACAGTGAAAGCACTACAAAGCTCACAATGGGTCAGTAAAGGGGTTAAATACAATTAAGTTTGACACTTGATCGGAATAGAATTTTTAATTCTAATATCCCAGAATACCACACTAACTACCAGCACTTATCTAAAGCAAAACACATCACTCATGCTATCCATTACTGTGCTATAATTATGTTAAGTGAAGCAGAACTGAATCGATACAGTAATTTATCAGTTTCCTGACTGAATATTCTAACGTGATACAGATTGTAGGTACAGTTGATTCCTTCTAAGTGATTAACCTTTTTGCCACAAAATTTTACTCACTGATAGAACTGTTCCCTTAACAATGCTGTTTCCTTTTCTTTATTGCTATGATGCATTGATGCCTAGTTTTAGAAGAAACACTATTCCATTAATTTTAATTTGTAATGTTTTAGAAGGTATGTGAAATGCAACCAAGCAGCAAAAAGCTGTAGAATGCAACATCAAGAATGAGCCTGCATAAACATTGTGCTCCAGACATCCAAATGTGTGTCTTTTGACAGGAATTTACAGTGAAGTAATCATTGTAAAGAAAAACATTTGTTTTGAAATTTAGTTCATTTGATGATGTTTTATTCACATCTACCATTTAACTTTACCATTCTTCAAAAATCTTGTGTTCAAAATTGTTTATCAGTTCCGTTCTGGTACAGTTATTAAACTTGGCAATTAGAAATTAGAGCAATTACACTTAATCGTTGTGAGGCACATTCAACAAATGGCAAAAATAAATTTTAAAATATCAAAAACTTCAATTATTTTGACTCTTTTGCCTGTTTTTAAAATTTGACACCTAAAATGTCTTTCAGTACAAGTGTGTGTGTGCGTGTGTGTGTGTTTCTAGTATGACATGACCATTTCAGAGTGATGGAATTGGATCACACAACACAAGTTGTTAAAGAATTGTCTGGTTGCGCTGCTTTGAAAATTGTTGTTCTTTTGCAGCAAGCGTGGGGTTGCATTATGTTCATATGGTCTTCCAGTTGTTCTGAAAAGTGTGTTAGGACTGTACAACGAGAAGGATGAAGGGGAACAGTTCTAAAAATATACGTATTGATTTTCTGAAGGAATTCTCCATTGCGTTATCAGGCGCTCACTGTTTACCTGTGTTGCCCCACAGCACAGCATGCTGATGTAATCTTGTGATATGGCCAGTGCAGAACTGAACGGTTGTAAGGTCACACAAATACCATTTTGATGACAGCTGTTTGAGAAATTACTTGGTTCTTGGTTGCAACATAGTGCTTCAGAAAGCTAGAACTAGTGTCTAAACAATATAGCCATTGGTTTTCTTTTCTATTGGCACATTAACCATAAGAAGTGCATTTGACGTTTTGATATGTTCTTCCTACAGTTGTACTCTTCACCGAAATTGGAACCCAAGAATTATTAATAGAAGTGCTGTTGCATATTGATCTGTGTTTTAGTCTGTTTACTATCTCCTTCATTCAGTATTTTGTGGGTTAAATTGTTTTTCAAAAAAGCAACAAGGTGTTGAAAAGAAAAAAAAATAGACTATTTTGTTTGGCAACTGAATTTAGTGCTTTCTTTTAGCTGTTGAATTTATGTGCAGATTTTGGTTGGCAGGATGTGCTACAGAAGAAGTATTAATGGACTTGTTCAGTTTGTAGTAAATATTCTTCGAATTGTGGTTATAGCCTGTGATCTAGTGGCATAGTGTGCACCTAGACTTCATGATGAAGTAAATATGTTTTTCTGCGGAGCCAAGAAAAGCAATTTATACCTGTACTACCTGCACTTGTTTAATTTGGACCAAGCTGGTTTCTTACCCGCTGTTCACTTAACGTGTGACGGCGTGAACTGTAGCTGTGCCAGAGAAATTCTCAAAATGGTTGCCAATACCTAAAATGGCTGCCAAGGGCAAAGCTGAGCGCTCGGTTCAAAACTGTAACTACGTTCTCAGGGATTTTGTCTTCAGTTTTTAAAAGAGAATGTGGCTGGATTTGGCAGCTGCTCCTTGGCACAGGCAGCAATAATGTCATCCAGCAATTCAAGCAGTAAATACACAATTCACTTGCTGTATTTGGCAGGCTTATGTAAAGAGCACAATAGTGAGGGAAGCAAAACAGTTGTAAAATGGCTGCCACATAAAGGCCTTTATCTGTGTAAATCATAAAAAAGGAGAACCACTTTACATTTTATTTAAAAAGCAGCATGTTGAGGAAAATTAAGTTGGCTTTGAAATCAATAAGCTTAAAGTACAAACACCCCGAAGAAAAGCATCTCATCTTGTACTTGGAATCAGTCTTCATGAATACTTAAAATGGCGTCTGCTATTACATAAAATGGCTGATGTGAAAGCCACGTCAAGATACCATGTGCTGCAGTGCAAAGGGTTTTGCGCAGGCGTACTTTGCTTCAGATTTCAAGTCTGTTTTATTTCAGTACTACGGTGTAGAAATACAGATTCTGACTTGAGCTCCTTTGTTTGTTGGCACATCATTAGCAACTGGTAAATATTAACAGGAAAATAAATTGACAAGCTGCTGTACCTTAGCCAACATCTATTTTTGTTTCAGAGGAGACTAATGAAATGTGAGTGAATTAAATCACATTGATACTAGAGCTGATTAGGACTTTAGCATAGTGTAAATGCCAAAGGTAGTGTCCAACTTTACAGTAACTTGGCGATGGCATAATGGGGATTCCCTGTCTGTGCAGCAGGCGACCTGGACTTGGACGCTGTATTCAGATCTTGGATGGGTGCTGCTTGGAGCTTCTGCTGGTCTATCTGGCAGCTGCCCCAGAGTAGAACAAGGTGGTTATGTGGCAGCAACACAGAAAAGGAAGACAGAGGAGGGCAAGGAGCAGCTTTTTACCTCAATTGAAAAATTGGATCAGGTTCAAGTTGCACAGTACAAACACTCTATTTCTGTGACTGAGGAGTTGGCTGTGAAGATGGGTTTTTAGGATTATAGTGGCACTTGGCAAGGAATTGATGCTTTCAAGATACTAGATGCGTATACACAAAGTTGCCTGCCAGAGGATGGCTTGTGTTGCCAAATGGAGCAGAGCTTAGAAGAGAAATGTGTAGTAGGACAGTTCATGAGAGGTTAGCTCGTTGGATATCCATCTCGTCTGTTGTTCAGTCAGACAGTATTCCTGTTTTCTCCCCTAGTTATTAGTATACTTCAAAATCTTCTGAAGTCCAGCCACAGATATATTTCATCTGCCTCGGGCTGATTTTTGTAATTTACCTGAATTGCTGTTGAGAAATTAGCTTTTCGAACTAATAAGACAACACCCAGCTTGCGGAGATTACAGCATTTTAGATGCATATTATAATAGTACCTTATGGCATAACGTTGATGCCACCAACTGCAGAAAGTTGACCATCTGTGTGTTCTTGGGCTTGCCATGCTGAATGCATGGGGGAATGCAGAACTTGCGGGATGCTATTTAAAAGTATGGGGTCCCCCGTTAAAGATGGAGATGGGAAGGAATTTTGTTCGCTCAGAGGGCCATTATTCTTTGGAATTCACTACCCTGGAAATCAGTGGAGACTGGTTCATTGAATATATTCAAGGCTGAGTTAGACAGATTTTTGATACAAGGGAATCAAAGGTTTTGGGAAGTAAGCAAGAAAGTGGAGTGAATATTTTCATTGAATGGCAGATAGGCCTCATGGGCACAAATGGCATATTCCAAAGCTATGTGGGTTAGGTTGATTAGCCATGCTAAAAATGCCCCTTAGTGTCCTGAGATGCGTAGGTTAGAGGGATTAGTGGGTAAATATGTAGGGATATGGGGGTAGGGCCTGGGTGGGATTGTGGTCGGCGCAGACTCGATAGGCCAAATGACCTCTTTCTGCACTGGAGGGTTTCTATGATCCTGCTCCTATTCTTTTTATATTCGAGAGCACTTGAACAAACCTTATCAGTGATCTCGATTTCACATTGCTGAGTTCCAGTTGCAACTCCTCCGATTAAAGAAACAATCCATGCCTGCATGGACAACATTCAGACTTCGATCGATAAGTGGCAAGTAACGTTGACAACACACAAGTGACAGGCAATGACCATCTTCAACCAGAAAGAGTTAACCACCTCTCTTTGACGTTCAGTAGCATAACTATCATCAGCTCTTCCTCCATCAACATCCTGAAGGTCATCAGTAGCCAAAAACTTAACTGGACAAGCCATATAAACACAGTGGTTACAAGAGCAGGTCAGAGGCCAGGAATTCTGTGGCAAGCTACTCATCTCTTGATGTCCAAAAGTTATTCTACCACCTACAGGCAGAAGTTAGGAGTGTGATGTAATACCCTCCACTTACCCGGATAAGTGTAGCTCTGACAATACTTGAGAAGTTCAATGCTACCCAGGACAAAGCAGCCTGCTTGATTGGCACCCCATGCACCATGTTAAACATTTAATCTTTCCCCAGTGTTTCTCTATGGCTACAGTATATACCATCAATATGCACTGCAACAATTTGCTAAGGCTTCTATGGCAGAAACTGCCAGACTCATAACCTCTACCAGCTTGAAGACAGCAAGCCCATGGGAGCATCACCACTTCCAGGCTCCCCTGAAAGTGACACATCATCTTAACCCAAATACATTGCCATTTCTTCACTGTTGCTTGATCAAAATCTGAAACACCTGACCTTAAAGCATCGTGGGCGCACCTCTATCTTTACAGGGGTTTCAGATGATGGCTCACCGGCTTCTTTGGATGGCATGGTGACACTGTGGTTAGCGTTGCTACCTCACGTCGTCAGAGTTTGATTCCAGTCTCAGGTGACTGTGTGGAGTATGCACGTTCTTGCTGTATCTCCGTGGGTTTCTTTTGGGTGCTTCGGTTTCCTCCCACATTTCAAAGGTGTATAGGTTACATGGATTTGCCATGCTAAATTGCCCCCTTTAGTATCCCAAGATGTAGGTTAGGGAAGTTAGCAGGCTAAATGCAGGGGGTTTGTGGGGAGGGGATGGGATGCTCTTCCAAAGAGCCAGTACAGAATCAATGGGCCAAATTGCCTCCACTATACTGTAAAGATTCAATGATTGTATGATTCCTATCCAGGGTAATTAAATATGAGCAATAAACATTGGACTTGCCACCTATGTCACATCTCATGAATTAATAAAAATAAAAATGAACCTACAATACCTAGCTGCAGCAAAATGCTGGGTTTATCTGAATGGAGGAACACCAAGTTTTTCCATTTCACCCACAAAGGAGAAGGGACTGATTAGCCTGATAAGTGTGGGAATATTTTTCTTTTAAACAAACTTCCCATGTGCTAGAAGTAGTTTGAATCCATTGTTTATAAAGTTTGAGTTAATCAAATTAGTGATAGTAGATTGTAAATTGATGGATTTACATCATTGAAGTGCTGAGTTTATTTACCTGAGTAGTTGGTGCATTTTTGATGCACTTGCTCTTTGTGCTAGTGGATTTTGAAGTTACTCATGGAGTCGTCTCTTCTGTGTCTTATTATAAACAAGTCAGCTTCATCGATTTGTCTTGTGATAATCCTTGGGGATATAATCATTAGAGGAGAACACCAGTAAGAGTTAGGAAAACAGTGAATCATTGACCAAAGCAAAATCAACATCCAGAAACATACTTCTCGGAAAACAATGAGCACTTTGTGATGTTGAGTGACCAAAGACTAACTGAACATAAGACCTTGGAGCAGGAGTAGGCAATTCATCCCCTGGAGCCTGCTCCTCCATTCAACATGATCATGGCTGATCTCATATTGGCTTCATTTTCACCTTCTTGCCCGCTACCCATAACTCTTCATCCCACTACTAATTAAAAACCTACCTATCTCCTCAAAGTTGTTAAGTGTTCCAGTGTCCACTGCACTCTGGGATAGAGAATTCCACGGATTACTTTGAGCGAAGTAATTTCTCCTCACTTCTGTTTTAAATCTGCCACCCCTTAGCCTAAAACCATGGCCTCTCATTCTGGAACGTCCAACAAGGGGAAACATCCTCTCTACATCTACCCTGTAAATCCCCTTCAGCAGCTTGTATAGCTCAATTTGATCTCCTCTCATTCTTCTAAATTCTAGTAAGCATAGGCCTAAGCTTCTCAATCTCTCTTCATAAGTCCTTCATCCTGGAATCGATCTAACGAACTCTCTCTGAACTGCCTCTCTAAACTGTCCATCTCCTTCCATCCTCAAGTAAGCTGTTGCAAGACAGCCATAAATTACGCTGCTAAGAATACATTATCTGCAAGAATACATTCAATACCACCCCATTCTTCCCGAGCCTTCTGAAAGTGTCCCATCAGACAATTGTCAAAATCCATGTAAGTGTACACTCGGTAATGTAACTGGTGCAGACACTGAGTTATATTATGCAATTGGGGTGGGGGCAGATTCGGTGGCAGGTTGTAGCTTTTTGATTGTTCAGTGATCTCACAGGTTACTTCCTTTATTCCCTCTGGATATAGTGCCTTGTGCAGGATTCTTCAAAGTTCTTTGTCCTCTCAAACTTCAGGTCTCAGCATGTTGTAAATCTATAAATATAAGAAAGTTATAAAATCTTGTTAGACACTGATGCTAAAATTATGTACCCAGTTAATGCAGTGCTTCTGTACACTTCTAAAGTATTTTACTGCTCTCAGCATTGAAATTGTTGCACTTCTGGAGGTAATAGACAGGGTTGGCATTGCAGATGGGAATCTCACCTGCTTGAAAACTTCCATTCCAAACACTTCCTTAAAAAAACACAGTATTTTTATTCAAATAAAAAGAAGGAAGAGGTGAAAATTGGACATGTTGGGCATATTCGATTTAATGATTGGCAAATCATGGGCAGTGGGTGTCAATTTTCTGTTTTCCTTGGCCAATGGGTGTAACTCAATCACGTTGATATTCTTTAAAGTATTATCTATTCCCTTGCAGTAATTTGCTCAGATCACAATGAAAATAATGACAGTGAAACATACATATCAATTTTAAAATACAAGAGAATAGTTAATTTGTCTTACATTTATTCCTTCAGGTCAGATATGCCTACTTTCTTAACTCCCTTCCCAGTATCATCTTTCATCTTCTGCATCAAAAACTCAATTTCATCATCTACATAGCAAGGGAGCCTTCATAATTTAGCTAGTGTACTTTACTGAATGTAACAGTTTCTGGAATATTTGGTCACACATAATGATCTTTCAGTTTACAGCCACAGTGGCATCAATACTTCCATGTAGAAAGTACATTAACTAGTTCCTGTTGTAACAAATATTTTTCCATGTAAATATTATAAATAGGTAAATGTAGCTGTTTAGTCATAAAGAACTTGAATATTGCTGAGAAATGACATTTTGTCAAAAGTTTTGGTCTTGTACTCATCAGGGTAATCGCAAGACACCAGTCAGGGGAAGCAACTCATCATGAGAAGAGAGTAATGATTGGTTGGAAAGTGGACTCTGGTCAAGGCATTGCCACGAGGAATGAACCGGCGAATTAATGATTACACAAGTTCATATGAGTTTTGTTCAATTCCCAACCAAATCACATGGTTATTAAAAATGAGGAATGTATTTGTTTGAAAGAAAGTAACAACTTAGGAAGTTTCGCTGGTCTTACCTGTGCTTGGGCTTGACCACTGCTATTTACTTTCCATCACAAATAAACTACTTGTCAATCAATCCCCTTTTGTAGGGTGAAAGTTTACTTTTTACTTTTTAAATCTGTGTTTTCCATGATCTGCAATGATGAAAATAAATGACAGTACGGTGGCTGCAGTGTGTACCTCTAATGTGACAACTTGGGTTAATATTCTCTGCTAAGTTTCATGTCTTTTTAGTAAAGATGAGGTTTTTCCAGTTTGTTTGATTCATTGTGCGTGGTTGTTGATGAAACTGATCATGCCGAAGTAAAGTGAGGCGTTTATGAATGAGAAGGGTAACAAGTTGAGGAGGTGTTGATGTAGGTGTAGGATCCTAATTTCTTTTTGGAAAGGGTCTGTGTGGACAAATTTACTTATTATCAGTAGGGATGAATTTTTACGTCTCTTTATCTCAGTGACTAAATATGTAAATTCTCCACAGTTGCTTATCATTTCAGCTTAGTTCATTTCAGACACTTACATTTATCTACAGTCTGGATATCTATGACAACATTTGGAATTGAATTTTCAAAGCTTTACTGTATCCTAACCATTTGAGGCCTTGTAAAGGGATCATGTCTCTGTGGAGATACATTATCCTTCTATCCTTTGCGTGAACCTTTTGCAACTTGTTTCAAATCATGAAGTCAGCGTTCTCTGAATGTATCCAATGCCTCAGAAATGTTCCAACAACTCTTCTTGGTCAAATTTTGTCAGGCGATATAATCATAAAATCTACTCATGAGACAGTTGTAAGGATGTTGAGGACACTTGAAAGAATGATAATGGATCAGTAATATATACTCTTATGATGTACGCATGCAATTTGAACATGTGAACTTCGATCAGTTACTTGTATAATCACATTCATGCATATTTTCTTTTAGGTTATTAAAATGTAATCAAGTTATGAATAATGTGGTATATCCAAATAAGTTTAGTTTAGCTGTATATATTTTGGCATTACTGTCCATTGCCATTCTCACCCCTATGTATGTGATGTGGGCAAGTGCCAAAATCGGCAGCCCGCCATATTTAAATAAATAATCAAGGGTCAATTGGACTTGTTAATAAGCCAATTGATGCTGATAATACACTGTCTGTACCATAACATGATTAGCGTGACTAGTTGGATGAGAGTGGGCAGCCCACCTTTCAAAAAAAATCTTTCCAAGATTTCCAACACAAGGGGGGGATGTGTAGAGGATGCTATCTCCTGGATCAGTGGTACCCCCATAAAATAGTACTTCCTCTTTCTTTCTACCCATCAAAATACAACCCCTCATGCACATCTGTTTTGGGTATTGGGTTACCGTTTGGTGGGTTTTAATGAGTTCTTCATAGTGTTAGTTAATTTGTTTATTAACTACAGTGAAGTGTTAAAGCTAGAATCATTCTCCATGTTTGCTTGAGCATATGGCTCTGATAACTCCGAGGTAATGGCCACGTGTTTTCTTACATCATTATCTGAGATGGCCATTAGCCAAGATGTATGCATTTCAGAAGGATTCCAGGATCTTTCACCTCACCTCCTCTTGGTGTGCAGTCTGGACCTCATGAATCGTCTTTGCATCTTCTGTGTGTTCAGATGTTTTGGCCTTGCATAATTTGTTGAAGTGTCCAGTTGTATTAAATCAAAAGCATTGGGCTGAAATTGTAGGACATTGATCTCACACATAGGAGCCCTTTGCTTCATAGTGCTGACAAGGTTCTCCACTAGTTGGCCAAGAATTTAATCTTTTTAGCTCAGCACTGCTAGGTCTATTCAAACTGAAGTTCCACGTGAACTCCGGAGTCCTCAGCTGCAAAGTGTACCTTTTTTCTTCTGCCCTTTGCTTGCAATTCTGCTATGGGGCTTCTGTCAGGCAAGCTCCCTTGGTATCTTCGCTTCAGGTGCTTTTAGTCCGGTCAAAATGCTATTCCTTTCATTTTCCAATCTTTGAGTTTGGGTGCCAGCTTACCTGAGGTTTTAAGTTTTACCAAGAGCTGACACCATATTGTAAGGTGTCAGAGACCATTCGGTCAGTTTTAATGAAAGTTTCATAGTCTTAAGTAGGTTAACTATGCATTTATTGACTGCAAGAACTATGAGTATATACAGGAAAGAGTTCATGCAAGGAGCTGTCTCTATGCTTGCTTGTGCACACTGTTCTGTCCAACACTGTACCCACCCCTGGGTATAGATGATATGTTCTCTGACATCAATGTTTAGCAGTACTGAACTTTGTCCCAGATTAACCCCATATGTGCCAGATCCTTATAGTGCACTACAACCCTCCTTCCCTAAACTGCCCAAACCCTCCTTGCCCAATTCTGCAGACTTATCTTGGTGCCAGAATCCGTGGATCACCTTCATGAGCCTGCTTGCAGTCCCAACAGCATCCCCCCCTTAAACCACCACCACCACCCCCTCCACCCCCCCAAACCCCAGCACTGCTGAGACTAATGGACTGGACAACATTTTCCGAGGATGGCACTTCCTCCAATCCTGTGAAGTGCAGAAGTCTCACGTGGCCCCAATGAGCCTACCCACAGCGTGTTCCTTCTGACTTTGCTTCCAAGGTGGTGAGAAGTTGATCTGCCCCCAGCCCGTAAAATGCCACCCCTCATTTTCCTGTTAACAGTTAGTTGGGTAATAAGCCAGTGCATTTAAACAGCAAGGTTGTAGTTTCAATAATGGCTGCACAGTGAGCCTTCCCTTTAGCTACCACTGTACTATGTGAGCACCACTTAGAATAAGATTTCATAGTTCTTTCATTTATTTCCATCTTACTTTAAATCAGAGTAGGCAGGGGGCCCCAAGGCATGACGTTTTTTAATTTGCTTGCAGAAAATGAATTGTCCACTTTGTTTTTCTTGGCTATTTCCTTACCCTGTCACCCTGAGGTTCACTTACATATGCTGCTAATTATTTCAAGATTCGATGAATTGGCAGGCTGTTTTCTACTGTTTTGACTCTGCGGCCTGCAGCTCACTGGAGGGGAGCAAAGAAGGAAGGACATAGATCCTCCCTCCCTAAGTGCGCACACATGCACAATTTTTTGCCAACCAGTTTTTAAAGGGACAGGATATCAGGGGGAATAAAGGATCCCGTGGCAGTATTTGAAGTCGAGCTGATGGGTTTTCCCCAAAGTCCTGCCGATATTTAACCGTGATCACTAATACAAATTATGTGGCCAATATTGCATTGCTGTTTGAGGGATCTTCCTTTTTTACAAATTCGAAGCTGTGTTTCCCTAAATCACCACAAAATACTGAAAAAGGGATGTAATTGGCTGTAAGGTACTTTGGGACATCTTGAGCTTGTGAAATGTGCTATGTAAATGCAAATCTTTATCTTAGCAAATTTTTACTTAGAGTAAACTAAAATGGTAAGTGTGAACTACGGATTATCGAAAATGCTAAAAATTGTATCCTTTCGAGATAGAAGACCAAGTCAAGCAGGCTGCCAATTTACAATCACCGTTTTAGTGTTACTGATGCAATCTAATCTCACTTACGTTCTGATTATCAATAATACAATAACACTCAATGTGACCATATTTTGTCTACCTGTGCAATACAAGAAATAAAAAGGATGAACAATGGCTCATTGCCACAATCTCATTTGATTTGAGTTTGTTCAAATAGTTTCTTAGAATGGCGTGAAGCAAGAACAGTGAATCATAGAATCCCTGCAGTGCAAAAGGAGGCCATTCAGCCCATCAAGTCTGCACCAACTCTCTGACAAACCATCTTACCCAGGCCCATTATCCCTCCCTCCCCTGGCCCTGTCCCAGTAATCTCACAGATTTAGTAATCGCCTTGAACTGCACATTTTGAGACACTAATTTAGCATGGCCAATCCACCTAACCGGCATGTCTTTGGATTGTGGGAGGAAACTTATGGAAACTCACACAGACATGGGGGAAAAGTGCAAACTCCACACGAGATAGTCACCCAAGGCGAGAATCAGACCTGGGTTCCTGGCGTTGAGAGGCAGCAGTGCCAATGAGTTAGCAGTGAATGGGTTATCTCTCAATCTTGTTAGTTGGAGAATGACATAAAACGTGGGGAGGAGAAATTGAAGAAAGTGAATCTAATTCCTTTACAAAGTTCCCATGGCTTCCCTACGTCTGAAAGAGATCACAAATTATCACATTCCACTTTCATACCAGTATTGTTTTAAACTGGCCGCCCGGAGATACACAGCAATGATATCTTTCTCCACTAGCTTGGCATCAGTTCAATGCTCATCTTCGTGTCTTCCATACTCTCCTGGTAGTAAAAATGCACTGAGTGAGCTGCTGCAGTGCTTAAAAATAATTAACTTCTTAATGTTGGGGAGAGGGAGAGACATTAAATTATGTTTTTGAATCAATATTTGCCTGTTTCCCTAGAGACATCTGAGTTGACAGAAGAATCAGATTTAATTTTAAATAATATTTAACTTTTTTGCCCATTGCTAACATAAATAATTTCCGTAGATAACTTGGTTTGAATGTTCTGCCTGACAAAAATCATTCATTTACAGGACGGGTATCATAATCCTGGAATGTGATTGCTTTAATAAATGACACTTATGTGCATGATAACAGAAGCCAAACACCTGCCCTCACACCAGATCATTAATAGCAGATGTGACGAGATACGTTGCAATTTTTTTTTAAACTTTAAAACGAACTTCCATACCACAATATTGATAATGGGTTATTGTTGTTAGGGGTGATACTTTAACCTTTATATCTTCAGAAGTGTTAACATTGCCATCAAAATAATGCTAGTTCAAAAACTTAAGTTGGGAGAGTAATTATGATAAAGTTTATTTATTAGTCACAAGTAGGCTTACATTAATATTGCAATGAAGTTACTGTGAAATTCCCCTAGGCGCCACACGCCGATGCCTATTCAGGTCAATGTACCTCACCAGCACATCTTTCAGAATGTGGGAGGAAACCAGACCACCTGGAGGAAACCCACGCAGACACTGGGAGAACATGCATACTTCACGCAGACAGTGACCCAAGCTGGGAATTGAACCCGGGTCCCTGGCGCTGTGAAGTAGCAGTGCTACTGTGCCACCCCATATGATTCATGCAGCGTTATAGCATAATGCTCCCATTCTAAACAAGCTTTAATTTGTCATTTTTTTAAAAAATGGAATGTTGTCTGAATTATTACAAGTAATATTGTGGATATTATTGGCATTCATCAGGCAGCATCTCTTCAACAACATTTTTTGGCAGCTAAAGAAATATCAGCAAAAGAGTTTTAAAAAAAAGATTCTAGATGTTTTCTCAGATAATACTTGTGATGTTTCATGGCTTGGCAGTGACCATGGATCTCCTTTGAGGCTTTTTGCCAAAGGCTATGAAGGGTTTGAGGTAGACTGCCAGAATGAGTCACTGTTCACTTTTTTTTCATAATGTCACTCTGCCAAGGCCTTGGACCCTTTCTATTTTCATTCTTTGTGGGCTTTCCTTCCCACAACAGTGTGGTTTTGCTGTAGCCAGCCGAATGTTTATTTCATACTAGGTGTCACTTTTCCCTCGAGGAATGCCTTCCTCATTCAGCCTACACGGCAAGTCAAATTACTAAACAACTCAGAAATGATTTAAAGAAGATAAAAAAAAATTCATCGTGTTGTGTCCTGGCACAAGGGTCATCCCCACTATCTTTGGTTAATCGTGCAGTTGTTTATGTTTGCAAAATTTTTCATTGCCCGCTTGTGTTAGACTTACCAGGAAATGGAAACCCCTGGAGGTTAACCCAAGTACATCCTTCATGACATGTGGAGTATTATAGAGAAATGTCCAAATGGAAGTTGTCAATTCCTCCTAAAAGACCTGGAAAAATATATATTTTAAAAGCCATCAACCATTTTGTAACATTGTCACTATACAGATTTCCATGGTTTAATAGTTAGTAAATTGTTAGTTACGCCAAAGTGTGCTCCTTTCACTTTTCAAGATGAATAATCAAAACTGTAAAATCGGATGTCCAAATGTCCAATTGGAATATTCTTATTGCAGTCAGGAAGAAAAAATGTCTTAAGTTGTGGAGAAGCTTTCTGTTCAGAGAAAATATTTAAACAGCTTCCTTTTTGTGTCTTTTGAATCATAGAATCCCTACATTGAAGAAGGAGGCCATTCAGCCCATCAAGTCCACATCGGCAACTATCCCATCCAGGCTTTATCCTTGTAACCCCAAGTAATCCCCCTGCCACTAAGGGGCAATCCTACCCAGACCTGTTCCCTGTCACCCCAAGTATTTACCCTGCCTATTACCCCAACCTATACATTTTGGGAGACCAAGGGGCAATTTAGCATGGCCAATCCACCTAACTTGCACATCTTTGGACTGTGGGAGGAAACCAGAGCACCCAGAGAAAACCCACGCAGTCATGGGGAGAACATGCAAACTCCACACAGACAGTAACCCTAGTCTGTGGCACTGAGAGGCAGCAGTGCTAACCCCTGAAGTAACAGTTGATAATGCTTTCTGTGTATTCCTGCTCCATTCTTAGAAATTTGTAACATCTGTTGTTAACTCTTAAAAGGTCAGATTTTTCTTTCTAAATAATTGGATACATTACACTTTGTGCATCTCCTCAGCATGGATGGTTAGGGTACCCCCTCTCTGTGCCACTCCCCAACACTAATCACATGGACACCCCATTCAGGCTATTCCCCCAGTGCCACCACAGGGCCTTACACCTACTGTATCTTCTTAGTACTGACTCCTAAAATACTCTATCCCGTACCTTTTTCACAACCTAATCCTGGGACACTCCACTCAGTACACCTCCCCATTCCAGTATTTATCTCCTAACTGTTAGCTTTTGTTCCTCTATCTTAGCTAATTTTTCTCTCTCTCTCACCCAAGTTTGACCTAAAATAGGCATAACCTTAAGCTTCTGAGACAGCTTTTCATGTGGAATTTTATCAAAGACTTTCTTCAAGTCTGGATGTAACACTTTGCAAAGTCTTAAATGATCCACTTAAACTAGGGAGCTAGGATGGAATGTGCCAGTGTGGTTAGAGAGAAAGGGAGCCGAGCAGTAAATAACCCCAACATGTTGATGAAGCGCTGAAGGGTTGCACTGGTGATGATGAGAGTGGGGAGGAAGAGCATCAACATGGCAGAGGGATTTGGGGCATTAAGTCAGCACCAGTTTGAATTGAGGACAGTGGGTACTCAGCCAAAGTGCCAGGTTGAATTTGAGAAAGTGAGGTCAAGGGGGAGTCAAGTCAGCTTCAATTTGAGGGATTGGTATTTGATGGCAGAAAAATAATCCCAGCTTTAACAGTAGAAGAGGAGGAAGAGAATGTAGCATGTAGTAAGAACCATGGAGGGGGAACCTCTGTGAACTGGGTGGAGATTGTGCTAAGTACTGAGGAGTTAGAATGCCTCGGGATTAGAGCGTTGGTCAGTGGCTATTGATGGTAAACTGTACAGGGAGAGTGTGGAGTAGATGAATGACTCTGAAAAGTGAAGGTTGACTGTTGGTTGCTGTTAAGGAAAACCAAAATGCAGCATATCTTTTCCTTTTTTGTTTACATTTAATATGTATAAACTGCAACATATGAAAGTTCTTAACGTTTGCCAGAATAAGCCCCTAGGCATGGATGGATGGGGGAGGGATCTTTAAGAGTTTGTGCACTTCGAAATCTGTTGCTACAGTCTTGATTAGTATAATCATATGGTCAGTAAGATCGTGTTCTGAAACCCATTCCGCTATTCAGCGAATTATTTTCAGAAATGAAAAGTAATTAAACATGTTCTAAACTGTGCCTCAAATCTTTCGGCTCTCCTTAATTAATAAAAGAATTGTTTTTAACTTGTGGAAATGACCCATTTTCACTCAAAAAAAAATGTGATGTCCGTGTTCATCACAGATTCCAAAATAGTTCAATTCATCTAACGAAGGGTAAAAAAAAATCTTGGCAGTATAGGATACTCCTGACCATTCTGGAAATTAAATCTTCTGCCTTGAGCAATTGTATTCTCCATCAGGCTTATGGTACGTACTTATAATTGATTTTCTCTAATACGAGTGGAAGAATGTTGGCTATAGTTACAGCTTAAGTTACAAGCCTGTGCCCTCACTGTAGTTTCAGTGTAATTACTCCGTTTCATATGTCATTTGCCATATCTAGGTCAACTTCTGAGTTGCTAACTATTTCAGCGATGTTGCAACCTTGTTGAAACTGTTGGTCAACTTTGGCTCATGTCTTAGGTTGCTGTATATGTATAATGCAGCTTGAAAATAATCTGTTTATTAGTTAATTCAGTGCCTCAGTTTTCACCCTCTGCATTCTTTCTTTACATGTCCTTTTACCATCTGCTGATGAGCGCCTTTATACCAAAGTTTATTAAATCCAAAATTAATTTTCTCTAGTTAAAATTTAAGATACAGTTTTTAAACGAAGTAAACTTAATCAAGGCAGTATTAGTGTAATCTAGGCTTGAGCAACAACACAGGGATGGGACCAGAAGGAGGTATTCATGTGTGTGGCATGAATGTTACTTGTCACTTATCAGCCCAAGCCTGGATATTGTCCAGGGCTTGTTGCATATGGGCAAATGGTCCTCAATTTTTTTGCAGTCATCAGCGAACATCCCCACTTCTGACCTTATCATAGAGGGCGCATCATTGATGGAGCAGCTGAAGATGTTTGTGACTAGAACACTCCCCTGAGGAACGCCTACAGTGATGCCCTGGGTCTGAGACAATTGATCCCCAACAAACAAAACCACCTTCCTTTGTGCTAGCATGATTCCAATGACTCCAGTACTCAGTCAAAGGCTGACTTGATGTCACCTCACTTGCTGATTTCAGGTTTTTTTGTCTATGTTGGAACCAAGGCAGTAATGATGTCAGGAGCTGAGTGGCTATGGTGGAACCCAAACTGAGCATCAGTGAGCAGGTTAATGTTGAGCAAGTGTTGCATGATACCGATATTGACAACATTTTAAATCACTTTGCTGATGAGCGAGAGTGTTCTGATGGGATAGTAATTGGCTGTGTTGGATTTGTCCTCCTTTTTGTGTACAGGACATACTTGGGCAACTTTTCCACATTGCTGGGTAGATGCCAGTGTTGCAACTGTACTGGAACATTTTAGCAAATGGAGTGGCTAGTTCTGGAGCCCAAGTTGTCAGTACTATTGCCAGAATGTTGTCAGAGCCCATAGCCTTGGCAGTATCCAGTGCCTTCAGCCATTTCTTGATATCATGTGGAGTGAATTGAATTGGGTCCAAGGCTGGATCTGTGATGATTGGAGCCTCAGGAAGAGGCAGAGATGGATCATCCTTTGGCACTTCTTCTGAAGATTGTTGTGACTGCTTCAGCCTTATCTTTTGCACTTGTGTGCTGGGCTCCTCCATCGTTCAGGATATCCTCATCCTGAACGATGGAGGAGCCCAGCACACGTTTGTGAAGTCTGCTCCTCCAGTGAGTTGTCTAATTGTCCACAAGCATTGGAAGTGGCAGGATTGCAGAGCTTGGATCTGATTTGTTGGTTGTGGGAATGCATACCTCTGTCTGTTATTGCTGTTTCATGCAGTAGCCCTGTGTTATCTCTTCACCTGGTAGACACCTCATTTTTAGGTATGCTTGGTGCAGTTCCTGGCATGCCCTCCTGCACTCTTCATTGAACCAGAGTTAATCCCATGGCTTGATGGTAATGGTAGAGTGGGGGATATGGCAGTGCGTGAGGTCATAGATTGTTTTGCTGTTGCTGATAGATGTCTAGTGCCTCACGAATGTCCAGATTTGATTTACTAGATCTAGTGGAAATCGATCCCAGTTAGCATGTTAATAGTGATGCACAACACTATGGGAGTATACTGAACGTGGAGATAGGACTTTGTCTCCACAAGGACTGTACGTTCATCGCTCCTACCAATACTGTCATTGACTGAAACATCTGTGACAGCACTGGCGAGGACATGTTTAAGTCCTCTTAATGGTTCCCTCACCACTTGCCGCAGACCCAGTTGAGCAACTGTGTCTTTGAGAACTTGGCCAGCTCAGTCTGTTGTGGTGCTACCAAGCCCCTCTTGGTGAGGAACATTGAAGTCTCCTACCCAAAGTATGTTCTGTGCCCTTGCCACCCTCAGTACTTCTTCCAAGTAGTTTTCAGCATTGAGGAATACTGATTCATCAACAGAAGGAGGATGGTAGGTGGTAACCAGCACAATGTTTCTTTGACCATGTTCGACCTAATGCCATTTATGGGGTCTGAAGTCAGTGTTGAGAATTCCCAGGGCTATTGTCTCCTGACTGTATGCCACTGTGTTGCCATCCTGACTGCATCTGTCTTGTTAGTGGGTCAGGACATATACTGGGATGGTAATAGTAGTGTCTGGGTCATTGTATGGTATGATTATGATTATGACTGTGGCAGGCTGTTACTTGACTAGTCTGTGGGGCAGCTCTCCAATATTGGCACAAATCCCTAGATGTTAGTAAGGAGGATGTCTGTCATGTCCAAAGTAGCCTGCCAACTGATCAACCCGCAAGGAAAATTACATCCTCTCCTGCCCTGGAACTCCCTACACCCCTTCCAGCTTTCCTCTTGACTCTTACCTGGAAACTGACAGATGACCAAGGGCTACCTGATCTTCCCCTGTACTCCCTCTTCAGAATGAAAACCTATTCTGTGTTAAAATAAGTATCCTCTTTGAACCTTTACCTTAAATTTCTGACTGGATGGTAAGATACTTCATCCATGGCCATTATGCTTCAGACTCTAACTTGGACTCTGAACATTTATTTTCTTATTTTCTTGGTCATTAAGTTTTTTAAATCTGTATTTTTCTCCAGTTCCCATTTTAGTACCAAAAAGGGATACTCTGAAAGAGAGCTAAACTGCTATGGTATTGAACTAATCCATCTGTAAGCGTTAACCTTCGCTGTATCATTTTTAATTAAGAGAAATTTTGCAAAGGTTCACAAGATTGAGATAATTCTGGGTAGTGCTGCTGCTCTGTTACTGAATAGCTGTGCCTCTCAATTTGGAAGTTGTTTCTTTTCCTGAAATTAGTGTTTCAAGTTTCAGTTTTTGCCCAGGGCTGCAACAATAGCAGGAAGCCAGTTTTCAAACAGCTTCGACGTGCAGGGATTGCTTAGGAACTTGTGTCTGGACTGCTGTTGCTTACTGACTCGAGTGCTTTTCTTCAGAGTTAACTGAGGAGGCAAGAGTTGGAAAATGTCTCATGTCACTCGGGTAGACAGGAGTACCCGGGCAGCAGGCATCCCTAGGACACACGATGTTTGTTTTCAACTAGAACTGGTCTTTCAAATGCAACAAATATTCTACATAACTAAATTGAGTAGAGCCCTACAGGCTGTATATTTCATTAGATCCCAAGGGAAGTGTGGGACATGGCTTCCTTCTGCTTAGCTGGGATTTAGCCAAGAACATTCTCCAGGCCTAGTTCTACAACAGGCCTGCCTTAAAAAAAAACTTTTACCAATCACCCGAAGGGCTATAAATTTGACATTTCCCACAGATCCTTTGAGGCAGTTATGTTGCAGTGTCAGCAATATGCACAAGATCATGTGCTCTCTATTGTTTAACTGAGAACAGTTGAGACTTCAGTGAAACCAAGTGTTTTCTCTCACTGTCTTCAGCTTTCAACGCTGAAGATGTGAAAAACTGCAGAGCCATTTTACTCGTTTTGAACCTCTTGCCCTGTGACGACAAATAAACAACTAATAAATCCCTTTTAGCAAAAATGTAAACAAATATTAATGTGTCTAGAAATTTTGATGCTTTTTCCTTTTTGAAAAATTAACCCCCGCTGTCCCACGAAATCAACTCACTCTTGCTGCAGCAAGGAGAGAAAGTGATTCTGATACTTGCTGTAGGAATATAAATAGTCATTCTGGAAGATATTACATCCCATTTGAGTCCGAGACACCCTTCTTGCTCTTCCAGGCTATGAAGTGATGGAACTCATTCCACAAACACACTGACGAGAGGCTTGGAATAATTTTGGCCATATGTTCCAAGTGCAGTGATGTTGCTTGAGTTGAAAATATGGGTCCCCAGATTAGTACATTCTGTCACAAGATGCTCCATGTGTATTTAATAAACATTAGATCCAGATGTGCAAAGCACCAATGCATAGTGCAGATTAATTGCACCCAATATTTTTCTTTATGGCTCATTGAAATCTAGTATTGGAAATATAGGGAGTCATGGTGGCATAGTGGTCAGCACTGCTACTTCACAACACCAGGGACCTAGGTTTGATTCCCAGCTTGGGTGACTGTGCGAAGTCTGCATGTTCTCCCATGTATGCGTGAATTTCCTCTGGGTGCTCCAGTTTCCTTCCACCGTCCAAAAGACACACTGGTTAGGTGCATTGATCATGCTAAATTCTCCCCCAGTGTACTCAAACAGGTGCCGGAGTGTGGTGACTAGGGGATTTTCACAGTAACTCCATTGCAATGTTAATCTAAGCCTACATATGACACTAATAAATAAACTTAAAACTTAGAAAGTTGTACTTCAAAGTTTTCAGGTATCTGCTCATTAATTTATGTAATCACAAACCTTACATGGGTGAGATGGGTATAAAGGGATATGGGCCAAATGTGGGCAATTAGGACTAGCTTTGGGGTTTAAAAAAAAGGGTAGCATGGACAAATTGGCTAAAGGTCCTGTTTCCATGCTGCAAACCTCTGTGACTCTAAATATAAAACCTATTATGAACTAGCACAATCAGGCAGCATTTTAGAATGTAATTGTTTATTTCTTATCCCTTGTAAAAACAATTGTTCCTTGATGAATTTAAGAGTGGTAACCTGGTGCAATTTTATTAATGCCTCTGAAAATGAGTATATCACAAGAAATGTTTTTATTCAGCGTTGACTAGACCCAGCACTTAAAAATTATATGGAATCATTTATCAGAATCAATAGCTGCATACTGGACAGTTTTTTACTGCATTAAATATTTTTAAATATTTAAATGCTATTCAAAGATGCCTATTACACCGTTACACTGAAGGAAAAATAGCTTACTATGAAAAGGGATGCAAATGGCAGAAACTTACCAGGCTTATTCAGTCGATCTGGGACATGGCCAGTTCTGTGGGTAGGGCAGGCTTCCATTGCAGTACATTTTAAATCAGTGTAACAGTTCATGAAAAGTTGATGTGTTCTGGATGTTCTTGAAATTCCTCGGTCTTTCACACTGGCTTGGCTGATTTCGGGCAACCTAGCTGAAACTCAACCTCAATATGTTTAGGTATTCTCAATTCACAGGATCACAGAATACTGCAGGGCCAAAGAGGCCCTTCAGCCCAATGAGTCTGCATCGAGGCATGAAAGGCCCTGATCTGCCCACCTAATCCCATTTGCCAGCACTTGGCCCATAGTCTTGAATGCTATGACGTGCCAGGTACTCATCCAGGTACTTTTTAAAGAATGTGAGGCATTCCGCCTCCATCACCTTCCCAGACAGGGCATTCCAGACAATCACCCCCACTTTGGGTAAAAAAGTTTTTCTTCAAATCTCCCCTAAACCTCCAACCCCTCACTTGTGCCCCCTCATAACTGACCCTAAGGGCAGCAGCTGCTCCCTGTCCATCCTGTCCATGACCTTCTGAATCTTGAACACCTCAATCAGATCATCCCTTAATCTTCCCTGCTCCAAGCCTATCCAACCTCTGCTTATAACTTAAATGTTCCACCCCAGGTGACATCCTGAGTGAATCTGCTTTGCACCCCTTCCAGTGTGATCACATCCTTCCTATACTATAGCGATCAGAACTGCACACACTACTCCAGTTGTGGCCTCACCAAAGTTCTGTACAACTCCAACATGACCTCTCTGCTTTTGTAATCTATACCCTGGTTGATAAAGGCATGTGTGCCATATGCCTTTTTCACCACCCTATTAACTTGCCTTTCTGTCTTCAGGGATGTATGGACATGCCAAGATCCCTTTGTTTTTTTTGGAACTTCCCAATGTCAGACCTTTCATAGTATACTTTCTTGTCAAATTATTCCTTCCAAAGAGTGTCACCTCACATTTTTCAGGGTTAAATTCCATCTGCCACTTATCTGCCTATTTGACCATCTTAACATAAGAAATAGGAAATAGGAGCAGGAGTAGGCCATCTAGCCCTTCGAGCCTGCCCCACCATTCAATAAGATCATGGCTGATCTGTCGTGGCTCAGTTCCACTTTCCCGCCCTCTCCCCATAACCATTAATCCCCTCTCTTATCAAAAACCCATCAACCCGCGTCTTAAAAATATTTAGCGAGGCAGCCTCCACCACTTCAACGGGCAGAGAATTCCAGAGATTCACCACCCTTTGAGTGAAGAAGTTCCTCCTCAACTCCGTTCTAAACCGCCCCCCCTTTATCTTGAGGCTGTGCCCCCAGTCCTTTTTTTTGAGCGGGAAGAGTCTCTCCACCTCTATCCTATCCATCCCATTCATCATCTTATACATCTCAATGAGATCACCCCTCATTCTTCTAAACTCTAACGAGTACAAGCCTAGTTTATTCAGCCTCTCCTCATATCTCAACCCCCTCAACTCCGGTATCAGCCTAGTAAACCTCCTCTGCACTCCCTCCAAGGCCAAAATATCTTTGCGCAGGTGCGGCGCCCAAAACTGCACACAGTACTCCAGCTGCGGCCTCACCAATGCCCTATACAACTGTAGCAAGACCTCCCTACTTTTATATTCAATCCCCCTCGCTATGAAGGCCAGCATCCCATTCGCCTTCCTGACCACCTGCTGCACCTGCAAGCTGGGTTTTTGTGACTCATGCACAAGGACCCCGAGGTCCCTCTGCACCGTCGCCTGCTGCAGTTTTTCGCCACGTAAGTAATAGTCCTTCCTACCATTATTCCTACCAAAGTGGACCACCTCACACTTGCCAACATTAAATTCCATTTGCCATTTCCTGGCCCATTCGCCCAGCCTATCTAGATCCTTCTGCAGACTCTCCACACCCTCCGCACAATTTGCCGTTCCCCCAATCTTGGTGTCATCAGCAAATTTCGACACCCTACACTCGGTTCCCTCCTCCAGATCATCTATATAAATGGAAAAAAGCTGAGGCCCCAGCACCGACCCCTGGGGCACTCCACTAGTCACCATCCGCCAATCCGAATAGCACCCGTTGACCCCCACTCTCTGCCTCCTATTTGACAACCAATCCTCTATCCACGCTAACACCCTACCCCCAACTCTATGTCCCTCGACCTTCTGCAATAACCTCTTGTGAGGTACTTTGTCAAACGCCTTCTGAAAATCCAGAAAGACCACATCCACCGGCTCTCCTCTATCCACCGCCCTAGACACATCCTCATAGAACTCCAGTAAATTTGTCAGACACGACTTCCCTTTAATGGAACCATGCTGCGTCTGCTCTATCAAGCAGTTCCCTTCAAGATGCCTCGCAATTTCCTCCTTAATGACGGATTCTAACATTTTACCTACCACAGACGTTAAACTAACCGGCCTATAATCCAAGACACTCAGTCTCACTGTCATCGGCAAACTTACTGATCCTATCCCCACATAGTCATCTATGTCTTTAATATAAATGACAAGTGATAGGGGGCCCAGCACGGATCCCTGTGGTATGCCACTGGTCACTGGTCTCCAGTCACTCAGTTTCAACTTTCGCTGGTCTTTAAAGACTGTATGTGCAGTACAGTCATTCATGTAACCTAGACATCTACCAGTCTATTTGGAAAGAGATTCATCTTGGGACACTAAGGAGTAGTTTAGCATGACCAATCCACCTAACCTGCACATCTTTGGACTGTGGGAGGAAACCAAAGCACCTAGACAAAACCCACTCAGACACAAGGAGAATGGGTAGCAAGGTGGCTCAGTGGTTAGCATTGCTGCCTCACAGCTTCAGGGACCTGGGATCGATTCCAGCTTTCGGTGGCTGTCTGTGTGGATTTCCTCTGGGCGTTCCAGTTTCCTCCCACAATCCAAAGATGTGTAGGTTAGATAAATTAGCCATGGTAAATGTGTGAATAGGGAGAGGGGAGAGGGCCTGGGTGAAATACTCTGTCAGAGAGTGGGGTGCAGACTTGATGGGCTAAGTGGCCTCTTCTTGCACTGTAGGGATTCTAAGGAACATGCAAACTCCACACAGTCACCCAAAGCCGGAAATGTCAGTGAAGCTATGATGTTCTAAAATGACAATGCACAATACCATACAGAGTTGGCCCAGACAACTGAGTTAAGGAAGTGCAAGAATCTAAGTCCAAGACCGAAATCATTTATCATCTGATGAAATGACAAAGGGTAAAATACTCCATTATGTTTTTAAGAATTTAAATGCAACTAAATCACACGGAAACCCTAGTTGGCGATGCTAACGTGTGGAAAACAATCTTTCAAAAATTAAAGTTGCTTTCCTTTGAGAAGATTAATGTAGCTTTATTGGTTTTTTTTTATTGATTGGCAGATAGCAAGGCTGGTGGTATGTTGGGCCTTGTTCAAGAAAAGGAAGTTGTTTTAAATATTTGAGGATTGCATACAATGCAAACTCAATGGACACCAAAATGCCAATTCACCCATACATTATGACTGTTGAATAGTATTAGAATTTGCATGAGGGATCCATGACTACCAGTCTGTTTGGAAAGGAGTTCTTCAACCAAAAGATTTAAGATTCACTGAGCTAAACTGAACTATATTTCTCCCTTACGGATGGTTTTCATTTCAACTGCTATAATGCCATGGAACTTAAGAAATGCACAATGTGGAAATTATAATCCTAGATTATAAATTTCACCAGGGCTGTTCATTCTTCAAGTAGTCTGTTAAGTTGTACGTTGCATGATAGCCTCTTGATACCTTTTGTTAATGGGAGGACCTTCAGTTGAAGTGTGTGGAGCGGACTCGAGAGGCCATATGTTCTACCCTCGTTTCTTAGTATCAATACATGGTAACTACTGTTCTTTACAAAGATCTCTGTCCTAGTCAGGGCATTTGAAGTTCGTCTCTTTGTACCTTTAACATAAAGTGAATTCTACTGCTGAAAAAAAAATTGGAAATGGTAGGTGACGAAGGCATTATTAGCTTTGAAAATTATGTTCACTGATAAGACCAATGCATTTTTTAGTAGTTCCACAATTATTTCTGTGAGGAAAGAACTTTAATATTATTGCAGTAATCCATTAAACATTTCAGAATCAGTGAGGAAGCAGGAGATTAATGAAATATTTGGGTTTTGTTCAAGCTTCCACTATGATTTCATGGTAAAGCTGAAACTTAAATCTTTATAAGGGGAAAAAGGGGACTTGTCTAGTATTTTATAAAACAGATTGAGAAGTGACTGTAAGCTTTTCGTCTCCGGTGTGTCAGTTTATAAAGAGTGTAGTAAATGTCACTGGCCAGTGTAATCTGATATTCAAATTGTCAGTGTTCAGCTTATAATCAAGATTTTTTTGTTTAAATGTTCATGCCATTTAAATACAAATTAATTGCATCCAAAAATAGCTGGACCTTTAATACACTTATCTGATTTTGAGATAAATCAAGAATGCTTTTGTACTTAGCTTTGCTGCTTATTTCTCCTGAATAAATATTTGACAAAGAAACATCTTTTTGTTGCACTAAAGTTTACAAAACTTTGACACTTTTCTATTGTTATTCCTTGTTTTATTTGTCTGTGCTTGAAGCAATCATATTTATTCCTTAATGTCCCTCTGCTTGTCAGGAGGGGTACAATGCAGCGTTGTTTTAATGTTAACCTTAGTACGGTAATGATGGTTTCACAGCTGTTTAAGAGCATGTATTTAGGTTACAAAGTGTTAAAGACACCAGTGGCACTTGTCATAATGAAGAATGAATCTTTCAACATGTTGTGGCTGAAAAGGCTGAGTAAAGTGGTTTATGGCAGGATTGTTTGTCCCACAGACCATGGGGTTAATTAGAGGTTACCATTGCCTCTCCCTTTCCCTTCTATCCTCCCCCAACTGGGAACACAACAGGGCTCAGAGCACAGTCGGTCTGCAGTCATGACTTTGACCTACAGCTGACAGATGATCCTACATTGAAAATAAGAGAACTCCTTTACCCTGAGTTTATCATTATACATACGCAGTTTTACATCAATCAGGATTTGTTTGTATGTGTTATATTTTTGTTTATGTAATTGTTATTTGTGTACATATCAGTATATGTACTTCTGCTCTTATTTAATATAAAGAGGAACTACCTGGGACTACCATCTTATAAGTTTTATTATTTCCATGTTAAGGATACTTAACATTTTAAAAAAATAATGTTTCTTACAATGTTTATTAATTGACTTACATTGGCTGTAGAGGTCCATTATTATTAGCTAGGCAAGGCCCAGTTGTTTCTATCTCAGCTTAGAGTGAAGTATTTAATTATGCGCATTACCATTTTAGAAGCATTAAAGGTTTGAGTTTTCAAACAGCCACAGTTTGCAGAACAGCCATCTCCAGAAAGCAGACCCCCATATTGCCCACTGGGGAAATGCAAAGTTTTCCAGCATGTTTTTGTAATCTTTAAATCGTTTTGCCTTTGAACGTTTGGAAAGGGAATGTAAATATTTTGTATAGCATATATTATGAGTTTGCTGACCTAGCAAATTATTTTGGGAAGTAACTTACTGGATAGTTAGGACTTTCTGAAACAGTTAAACTACGCTTGTTCATTTTATGTCCCTCCTGGAGACACTGGGCTAGAATTTTGGCCTTGTCAATATTTGGGCACCTTACCTGCAGTGTTAACCCTCACACAAATATGGAAGTCCGCAAGTCCTGGAGTTTGGGCCATGGACCTCATTGTAATGCAGATAGCACTATGGTATGACCCTACACAGGCTAGTGCTCCGACTTCCGGATAAGTGATCGCGTCAGAATCTGGGGATCTACGGGTGGTCCTAAGTTTGTCCTCATGGTTTAGTAGAGTATTGGCCAGGAAGAATGCATATCTTGGGAATATTGCTGCTGGTTTTGTGGGGGCTGGGGTTGTTGCCAAGAGTACTGTTGGCAGTTGGGAGAGGTGGAGTGGGGGGAGGTGCAGTTTGAGAGTCTGGTAGGGAGTTAGAAAGTACTGTTGGAGGGGGAGGCGGTGGTGGAGTGGGCGGAGGGAACATGTAGTTCAAATACTGTTCGGGGGTAGTGGAGGGGGTTGAAATACAATGAGAAGTGTTCGGGAGCTGGTGGTGGAAGGTTAAGAGTATGATTGGGATGGGGGTGATGATATTGATAGTGGAAGGTCAGGAGTGCTGTTAGGGAGGTGGGGAAGGCTGTTGGGAGGGGTGGGGAAGGCTGTTGGGGGTTTGGGGAAAGCTGTTGGGAGGGGTGGGGAAGGCTGTTGGGAGGGTTGGGGGACATTGCTGAAGGGGGTGAGGAGCATTTTTGGGGGACTGGGGAACGTTGTTGGGAGACTGGGAATACTGTTGGGCAGTTGGTGAAGATTTCTGTTGGTGGTGGCTCAGGAGTGCTGTCAGAGATCAGGTCGGAACATTTCAGATCCCGTGTTGTTGTGAGTGGGTTGGAGGTGGGGGTTGAAGGGAGGGTGATTGAACATAAGAACATAAGAAATAGAAGCAAGAGTAGGCCATCTAGCCCTTCGAGCCTGCCCCGCCATTCAATAAGATCATGGCTGATCTGAAGTGGCTCAGTTCCACTTTCCCGCTTTCTCCCTATAACCCTTAATCCCCTTGCCTACCAAAAACCTATCTACCCGAGTCTTAAATATATTTAGCGAGGTAGCCTCCACCACTTCAACGGGCAGAGAATTCCAGAGATTCTCCACCTTGTGAATGAAGAAGTTCCTCCTCAACTCTGTTCTAAACTGCGCCCCCCCCCCCCCCATCTTGAGGCTGTGCCCTCTAGTCCTGCTGTCCTTTCTGAGCGGGAAGAACCTCTCTACCTCTACCCTATCCATCCCTTTCATTATCTTATACGTCTCAATAAGATCCCCACTCATCCTTCTAAACTCTAACGAGTACAAGCCCAGTCTATTCAGCCTCTATTCATAGCTCAACCCCCTCAACTCCGGTATCAGCCTAGTGAACCTCCTCTGCACTCCCTCCAAGGCCAAAATATCCTTGCGCAAGTGCGGTGACCAAAACTGCACACAGTACTCCAGCTGCGGCCTCACCAGTGCCCTGTACAGTTGCAGCAAGACCTCCCTACTTTTATATTCAATCCCCCTCGCTGTGAAGGTGGGAGGGAGGTGGTGGTGGTCCGGGTGGGGGGTGGGGGGGGAGCAGTAGAATGAGCAGTGGTGCATTAGAGGATTAGGGCCAGGAGAACACTGGGGATTTGGAGGTTGGAGTCAGTAGTGACGTCAGAGACCTTCAAACCAGGAGCAGCAGAGATCATGGTAAATGCATATCTTTTATGCTGATGAGGTGTTTAACATCGGCTTCCTTCAAGGTAGTTTGTACTCTTAATGGCTGCCTCAGGTACAAGTCAGAGTTGCAACAGGATCCATAAACAGTTGTTTGATTCCTTATTTATATTTAAATGGACTAATGCTTACTTCAGATCTGGATAAAGGATGCCTCTTCTTTGTTCTTTCGCAAGATGATGCCCAGAATGCAATTCAAACATTGACTGGGCACCATTTTGGTTCCCAAAGCACCCGCCTGGTGTCCAAACAATGAGGAAAGCAGATCATCTTTGTGTTTCAGTTAGGATAGGGTTGATTTGTTTTCTGTGTTTATTAAAGTCTGCTTGTTGTAATGCCCAGAATTTAAACAGCCAGCAGTGCTTAATTACATTTGAGGTATAGCAATGCTTAATTACATTCGATGTATTAAATAAACAAATTAAAATGCTATTTTCATATGAGTTGGGATTTATTGCTTGATGTTTATGTGAAACCATTGGTTTAGCGTGAAGGTCATTCTGCAGCAGTGTAAGCCCTCATTGTCACAACTATTATTGAACATAAGAACGTAAGAAATAGGTGCAGGAGTAGGCCATCTAGCTCTTCGAGCCTGCCCCGCCATTCAATAAGATCATGGCTGATCTGTCGTGTCTCAGTTCCACTTTCCCGCTTTCTCCCCATAATCCTTAATCCCCTCTCTTATCAAAAACCCATCAACCTGCGTCTTAAAAATATTTAGCGAGGCAGCCTCCACCACTTCAACGGGCAGAGAATTCCAGAGATTCACCACCCTTTGAGTGAAGAAGTTCCTCCTCAACTCTGTTCTAAACCGCCCCCCCTTTATCTTGAGGCTGTGCCCCCTAGTCCTACTGTCTTTTTTGAGTGGGAAGAGTCTCTCCATCTCTATCCTATCCATCCCATTCATCATCTTATACGTCTCAATGAGATCTCCCCTCATTCTAAACTCTAACGAGTACAAGCCTAGTTTATTCAGCCTCTCCTCATAGCTCAACCCCCTCAACTCCGGTATCAGCCTAGTAAACCTCCTCTGCACTCCCTCCAAGGCCAAAATATCTTTGCGCAGGTGCGGCGCCCAAAACTGCACACAGTACTCCAGCTGCGGCCTCACCAATGCCCTATACAGCTGCAGCAAGACCTCCCTACTTTTATATTCAATCCCCCTCGCTATGAAGGCCAGCATCCCATTTGCCTTCCTGACCACCTGCTGCACCTGCAAGCTGGGTTTTTGTGACTCATGCACAAGGACCCCGAGGTCCCTCTGCACCATTGCCTGCTGCAGTTTTTCGCCACGTAAGTAATAGTCCTTCCTACCATTATTCCTACCAAAGTGGACCACCTCACACTTGCCAACATTAAATTCCATTTGCCATTTCCTGGCCCATTCACCCAGCCTATCTAGATCCTTCTGCAGACTCTCCACACCCTCCGCACAATTTGCCATTCCCCCAATCTTGGTGTCATCAGCAAATTTCGACACCCTACACTCGGTTCCCTCCTCCAGATCATCTATATAAATGGAAAAAAGCTGAGGCCCCAGCACCGACCCCTGGGGCACTCCACTAGTCACCATCCGCCAATCCGAATAGCACCTGTTGACCCCCACTCTCTGCCTCCTATTTGACAACCAATCCTCTATCCACGCTAACACCCTACCCCCAACTCTATGTCCCCTGACATTCTGCAATAACCTCTTGTGAGGTACTTTGTCAAATGCCTTCTGAAAATCCAGAAAGACCACATCCACCGGCTCTCCTCTATCCACCGCCCTAGACATATCCTCATAGAACTCCAGTAAATTTGTCAGACACGACTTCCCTTTAATGAAACCGTGCTGCGTCTGCTCTATCAAGCAATTCCCTTCAAGATGCCTCGCAATTTCCTCCTTAATGACGGATTCTAACATTTTACCTACGACAGACGTTAAACTAACCGGCCTATAATTCCCCGCCTTTTGCCTGGCACCCTTCTTAAACAACGGCGTAACATTAGCCATTTTCCAATCTTCCGGCACTTCCCCGGAATCCAGCGACGTTTGGAAAATAACCACCAAGGCATCCACTATCACCTCCGCCATTTCTTTCAGAACCCTGGGATGCATTCCATCCGGTCCTGGGGACTTGTCCACAATCAGCCCCTCCGGTCTGTCGAGCACCGCCTCTCTACCAACGGGATGAACGAGTACACTATCAAGGGCAGAAGTCTGAGTAGTGTTGAAGAGCAGAAGGATCTAGGGGTCCGGGTCCACAGGACTCTTAAATCGGCCTCGCAGGTGGAGGAGGTGGTCAAGAAGGCATATGGTGTACTGGCCTTCATTAACCGAGGGTTTGAGTTTAGGAGTCGGGAGGTAATGCTGCAACTTTATAAGACCCTTGTCAGGCCTCATTTAGAGTATTGTGCGCAGTTCTGGTCGCCTCACTATAGGAAAGATGTAGAAGCTATTGAGAGGGTACAGAGGAGATTTACAAGAATGTTGCCTGGACTGGGAGGCATGCCTTACGAAGTTAGGTTGAGGGAGCTGGGACTCTTTTCCCTGGAGAGACGAAGGTTGAGAGGCGACCTGATAGAAGTTTACAAAATGTTGAGAGGAATAGATAGGGTGGACTCTCAGAGGCTATTTCCCCGGGTTGAAATGGTCGCTACGAGAGGACACAGATTTAAGGTGCAAGGAGGGAAGTTCAGAAGTGATGTTAGGGGTAAGTTTTTCACTCAGAGGGTGGTGAGTGAATGGAATCGGCTGCCGTCAGTGGTGGTGGAGGCGAACTCGCTGGGGTCTTTTAAAAGACTTCTGGATGAGTATATGGGGTTTAATGAGATTGAGGGTTATAGATAGGTCTGTAGGTTGGTAGGTGTTGATGTGATCGGCGCAACTCGTGGGCCGAAGGGCCTGTTTGTGCTGTAGTGTTCTATGTTCTATGTTCTAGTAACAGTAATGTCATTAAGACCCTCCAGTCCTACCACCTTTCCATCGCTAACACCCGGCAAATTATTCACGTCCTCCTCCGTGAAGACCGAAACAAAAAAGTTATTCAATACCTTAGCCATATCCCCATCCCCTACCACTAGGTCCCCTTTCTCATCCTCTAAAGGACCAACGTTCACCCTAGCCAGCCTCTTCCTTTTTATATATTTATAAAAACTCTTGCTCTCCTTTTTTATATTAAGCGCTAGCCCAGCTTCATAGTTTCTCCTACCCTCCTTTATCAACTTCTTTGTCAATCTTTGTTGACATTTAAACCTCTCCCAATCCTCTTCTCGCCCACTACTCTTAGCTACTCTAAATTCCTCCGCTTTTAATTTAACACTTTCCTTCACCTCCTTCGTTATCCACGGCTTATTACCTCTCCTCCTACGGTCCTTTTTGACCATCGGAATAAATTTCTGCTGAGCACCAAGAAAGACCTCCTTAAAGATCCTCCACTGCTCCTCAGCAGACCCTCCCTCCAACGCGCTCCCCCAGTCAACATTCGCCAATTCTTCTCTCATCCTACCGTACTCCCCTCTATTCAAACAAAGGACGCGTGTCCGGGAACCCACTTTCTCCTCCTCCATCTGCACCAGAAACTCCACCATACAATGATCACTCTCTCCAAGAGGATCCTTCACCGCAAGGTCCCTAATTCTACCCGCCTCATTACATAGCACCAGATCCAAGATAGCTCGCTCCCTCGTCGGCTCCAACACACACTGTTCAAGGAAATTATCCCGGCAGCATTCCAAGAACTCCTCCTCGAGCCCACCGTGTCCAACATGGGTCGACCAATCAATATGCAGATTGAAATCCCCCATAACTGCTTCTCTCTGTGGTTGAGGTTTAGAGGCCCTTCATCAGAAGATTGCTAGACAGAATACTTCATAGCCCTGCTTGTGTTTTTAAAAAGACACAAGAAAGTAATAGTAAATAAAATATATCAAATTTGCTCTTTATATTTTATTTACATTTGATAAAATAATAGGAGCTGCATACATAGGGCCATATGATACCCCCACCAACTCTAGATTCTCCTCAATACCCCAGAGGGTCCATTGTCACAGCCTCAAGCATCAGCTTCAGTGCTTGGGGCCCTCTCCTTGCATGCTCTGAAGAGGCTCACGTCAATTGTACCTCTTCCAGCTCCTCACTCAGAAGTAACTCAACAGTCTCCTCCACTCTGAGCTGAAAGTCCACTCTCAATAACGTCCTCATTCTATATGCAAAACAGCAAGCAAACTCCATCTCCGCTCATCCCACAGAAATGGAATTGGACCTTAATCCACTGCTCCTCTCTTTCTTCTCCTGAGGAATAATTGGCCCTTGTCCACTGTGACCCACCATTCAGCATGACTGCTTTTCCTCCAGTCGCCTCTTCATGCTAATTCTACTCATCCTATGTCTTGTTTCTCCACCCCCTCATTGAACAATTCCTCCCTACTCATCACCTTTCCCATGTCATCCTACTATGAATTAGGCTTTGGCATCAGGTAATGAAGAGGCAAACCTCGAAAGCTTGTGAGTTTACTATCAAATAAATTGGTTGGACTTAAACCTGGTGTTGTCAGACTTCTTACTGTGTTTACCCCAGTCCAACGCCAGCATCTCCATATCGTTCTTATCTTCCATGTAATCTGCACCCCTTCTCTTCCCCACATCCGCTCTCCCATTCTATTTTCCTGTCTGTCATTTTCTCTCTCCTCTTGACTCTGATTCTTTACCACCATCCCTCTCCTGTCACTCTGTCTCATTTACCAATCCCCCACCCTGTCTGCCCCTCTCTCTCTGCTGTTTCCCTTCCTTCTGACCTGCTTTTCCTGAATATTGGACTTTTCCTTTATTACCATGAATAAAGCCACAATCGACCAGTTATGCTATTAAAATTAGTGGTTACCAAATTGAGTGTGATGGGATAAGCATTAAGCATTAGCAGTAATGATAAAAAGTCCAAATCAATATCACATGCAATGATACTAGAAAGCTGAACTCTCGCAGTGAGGGTTTTTGTCCATGTCTGGAGAACTGGAGCCTATATTTATTACTGGCGATTGTTCTGTTGGACTGATAGACTCTATTCTGACACAAGTCTAGTTTCGATGGAAAAATGCCCCAGTCTATCTGGAGTCATAAACAAGAGGTAATTACAAAAGATTTGCTGCACTGAATATTTATTAAGTATTATTGTGTTAACGATCAAAAAAATCTGAGAGGTCTTTTTGCTGATTTTGTAAAGAACCACATATGCTCTCAACAGTGAGACAGAATACAATTCTTATAATGTTATGCTGTTTACAGTAATCTCTTTTGACTTTTCATGATACCTTGGGTCGCCTCAACGCTGGTTGATCATCCTTTGTATTGACCATCATTTGATTTGGTGAATGATTTTACGTCCAGATGCCATTCCTATTGCTAACCCTCCTCATTTATATGGGCTGGGGACCAGCAACAATACACATTAGTTTGTGTGCACGAATGGGGTGGCACAGTGGTTAGCACTGTTGCCTCACAGTGCCAGGCACCGGGTTCGATTCCCAGCTTGGATCACTGTCTGTGCGGAGTCTGCACACTCTCTCCATGTCTGATGGGTTTCCTCCCACAGTCCAAAAGACGTCTGGTTAGGTGCATTGGCCATGCTGAATTCTCCCTCAGTGTACCTGAACTGGCACTAGAGTGTGGCGACTAGTGAATTTTCACAGTAACTTCATTGCAGTGTTAATGTAGGCCTACTTGTGACACTAATAAATAAACCTTGTACTGTTAACATTGTCATTTAAATAAAAAAATTGTTGGTGAGCGCTGAGATGTCAGCGCTCACCATATGATCAGAAGTGGACAAAATGGGAAAGTAAATCCCAAAGTCACAAATTTAGCTCGTGTTATCTTAACGCTCAAAGATCTTATCCAGTTTATAATATCTATTAAAGATTTTATTTCTCCCTCCCCACCCTCCCAAATGAAATGAATTTGAGAATTCTCAACACACATGTTATTAGTACAAGCTACAAGTCCACTAAGCTACAGAGCATTTGGCATGAGATTGCAGTATCATTCCAAGAAATTAGCTGAATGCCTATTATGGGAAATTAAGTGCACTGTGGTACTTTCTTGATGCTGGAGTTGAGATACTAATTAAAGGATAATCATTTGGTACTACAGACCTCAAGCAATGCTGAAAAAAATACATCCTGTCAAAGCTTTTATTCTTGCACTCAATTGGACAATTGCAGAAAACTTTAATCAAATATTGAGGTTGCAAACTTCACTAGATACTTTTTTTTTATGACATGGAGTGTAACATTTTTGATGATGTTAACTGAGCAATTTCAGCAGGAAAATTAAGTGTTGCTGACAGGGGAAAAAATATAATTTTATTCTGTATGAGAAGGGAGTGTACCAGTTGATGGTGACTGACAGTAAACTGACAAGCATCGCTTGAAATTTAAAACCTGGCCACTTCTCTCTAATTATTTAAGGCATTGCCCTGAGAAATGAATCAACAAATGACTATCATTTATTTTGTTTACCTGAAATGGGTGCAACATTTGTACATATTCTTTCTGTCTGCAAAGAACAGGGCCCTGTGTATTAACATATGTAGCTTCCATACATGCAAATGCATCATAGTGCAAGGTCAACTGCCAATCCTAAATTAATTGATAGCATCATTTTTAGCACACTGAGGATCATTTAGCAAATATTATCCAATCATGGAATCACATCTAATGTTAGAGACACTGTTTTGCATGTTGCATTCATGGGCTGGTTGGGTGTGGCCTGCACCTTGACTGTTGTGATATGTGCAAGGGACACGCTGTTTGATATGATCTGTCAGTCTCTGGGACGTATGGCCGACATATCTAGCATCACATTGGCACTTAATTTTGTATACCAGGTTACTCATTTGTGTGATAAGCAAAGCGTCTTTTTGACTTGGCAGCACCATCATGTAAGTGCTGAATACCACTCAAGTTGCTACTGCATATGAAGTTGTTCTTTCCCATGACATTGATATTCTTGTACTCATCAGGACAATCGCAAGATGGGATTTTTCGACAAAATACCTTTTCAGCAAAGCTTTATTTTCTTGCTGAAGTTGCTTGGTTAACAACAAAAAAAATGTTTCACTCCATTTCAGAAAAAAAATAGTATCTGGTGAAGTTTGCAACCCCAATATCTGATATCATCAGTGCTACTATCCAGGTAGAATGTGCCTCCATGTTTGGGAGAATTATACATGTGATAGAATTCATTTAATTTCAATATCTGATTGTAACATTCTAGTTGACTTCAATTTTCTGCTTTATTAGCATGAAATATTTCTCTTAGGAGGCAACTTGCTGCTTCATCAATCTTGTTTGGAGTAATGCATCTCCCATTGGTTTTTACTTGAAATAGCATTAGCAACTCCAGTGGTGTTTGTCAGCTGTACTCCCTCTAACTAGCAGAGTGCTGTCTGGAAGGTTTTAAGAAGAAATTAGGAAAGCACCTGGAGTCATTTTGGTAATTTAAAGGAGATAAACAAGAAGCTGCTCGGGTAACAGAATGAGGAAAAGTAAATTGGAGTTTTTATTTGTAATGCAGCCAACTAACTGGAAGTAATAGTACATGGTGTGGGTGTAGCCTTATTCTACTGAAAGGAAACACAATGGCATACTAAGGGGAAGCGACTGCCTAGTGGTATCATCGCTGGACTCTTGATGCAGAAACTCAGCTAATGTTCTGGGGACCTGGATTTGAATCCCATCACGGCAAACAATGAAGTTTGAATTCAATAAAAAATATCTGGAATTATAAATCTACCAATGACCATGTGACCTTTGTTGATTGTTGGAAAAACCCACCTGGTTCACTAATGTCCTTTAGGGAAGGAATTCTGCTTTCCTTACCTAGTCTGGCCTACATGTGACTCCAGAACCATAGTAATGTGGTTGACTCTGAACTGCCCTTGGGCAACTAGGAATGGGCAATAAATGCTGGCCAGCCAGAGATGCCCAGATCCCACAAAAGAATTTTTAAAAATCCCTTTGCAATTTCTGTCTCTTTACAAGTATATGTAGTAATTGATTGCCTTTAGAGAACTGCAGAGGGAACAATGTCTTCTCTTATATAGCCCCTTGAGATTGAGAGTCACTGGTTTATACTTGGGTTTGATGGGTTCTGAGATGACTGTTAAGTCCATTGCACAATCTGCATCTGGGGCAGGTGATGCTTGTCGAATTGGGTAGATAGATTTTCTGGAAGTTTGTGTGCTCCCTTCAATGCCTCGATTTCACCTCTGCACATTCTTGATGAAGTCTCTCTTTGTATTTGGTACTTTCTCAAATCAATCATCTCCACAAGTTGAACATAAGTCAGGGGCTCCTATAAGTGGGTGATATGTTTGCCCTTATCCACACTGCATTAAAGACATCCTTAAAGCATTTCTACTGTCTGCCTGTGGATTTCCTGTTGTAATCGAGCTCCGAGTTGTTGCTTCAGTAATCTGGCGGGAATGACACGTCCTGCCCCCAGAGCTGGATCTGACTATTTAGCACCTCAGTGCTGGGCCAGTTGGCTTGGGAGAGGATTCTGCTGTTGGACCACCTTTCTTGCCAGTGGATTTGGATGATTGTGTGAAGGCACCGCTGGTGGTACTTCCCCAGTGTCTCCCTTAGGTCATCCAAGTCTCCAAAACTGACAGGCGTGCAGGGATCACAGCTGCCCAGTAAACCATGATTGTAGTCTTGGGTTTGAGATCCTGATTCTCAAATATTCATTTTCTCAGTTGGCTGTAAGTTGAGCTGGCACATTGGAGGGGATGTTGAATTTCATTGTTGATGTCTGACCTCAGTCAGAGGAGGCTCCCAAGGTACAGAGGAAGGTCCACATTTTCCAGGATCTCACTGTTGATCTTAATTGATCGGCATGGAAGGCGCTGTTCTGGGAGAACTGGTAGGCAGGGTACCTTGATTTCCTGGGTGTTTATTTTCTCATATGCTTTGGAGAAGGGGTTAACACTGACCTGGAGCTCAGTTTCTGAATGAGTGCAAGCATCATCTGCATACTGAAGCTCAGTGACTGAGGTTGAAGTGAATTTAATTTTAGATTGAGGGCAGTATGGATTGAACACTTTTCCCATCTGTTCTGTAGATGATCTTCAAGCCTGTGGGTAATTTGGTGGAGGTAAGGTGCAGAATTTCAGTGAGGGAAGTGAACAATAGGGTTGATGCAATGATATCGCCTTGTTTGACCCCAGTCTTCACTGAATTTTGGTGCTTTCCTTGGTCAGGATCATGACTTGCATGTCATCATATTGGAGGATAATGAAAAGTTTCTGCGGGCAATCAAATTTGAAGAGGATGCTCCATAAAGCTTTGCGGTTGACAGAATCAAAGGCTTTCATGAAGGGACAGAAGCAGAAGATGCTGTTTCTCACACCTTTCTAAAATTTGCTGTGCAATGAAGATCATGCTTTTTGTGGTGCTATTCAGTGAGTGAAAACCAAACGGCAACTCTGGAAGGAATTCCTCAGGAGCTGGGAGGCGGTGGATGAGGAGAATCCTCAAAGTGATCCTCGATGTGGCAGACAGCAGGGAGATTCCTTTCTAGTCACCATAATTGAACTTGTCTCTGTTTATGAATACAGTCACAATCAGAGCATCCCTGAGATCCTCCAGCATGCATGCTTCTTTCCAGATGAGGTACATGAGGTGCCCAGAGTGTATCCCTGCAGTGTTTCCTGCATTATTTGTCAGTCAATGTGGCTGTAGTGCAGAGCAATCTGTGTCCTGATCTGTCTCTCCTTCTTGACTGATGAGGAAGAGTTGTGGTTAGACGTAAAAGCAGCAGATCCCTTAAGTGGAAGGAGGGGGATATTTCCAACAGGAAAATACCAAGGTTTATGGTATCAGCACCCCAAAATGAACCATTTTCATTTGTGTTTTTTTTTCATTTTCACTCTAAATGTCCTGGGGAAAAAAATCTATTGGACGCTAGGTTCCTGGTAACCTGCTTATTGATGTTTTCTGAATATTCACCTGTATTTCTACTTATGCAATTGCAGCCCCTTTCTTGTCGTTTTTATGATTCATCTGAGATAGTTCTGATGAAGCGCCGCATGTGTTTTCTTCAAATATAGGAAATGCCATCTGAGAATAGTATAACCCAGCTCGAGGAATTAGGCACAAGGGTTTTGGTGCATTGGAAATGGAGAAAGCAGCTGTGGAGCACATACCTGTCCCGTTACACGATGAGTAACTGCTCCAGAAAGCTATTTAAGGGATTGTTTCATTCAGTCTAGAATGACTTTAGCAGGAAATCTTATGACTTATCATCAGAAAGCCAAAGCTGGAGCTTTCTGTTAATTTTGAAGTACTGTGCAAAATAATATAAAATTAAAAATAAATTTGCCTCTACCCATTCAATTTAATAATTGAGATCAAGTAATGTGAACCTTTCCATTCTTAGCTTTTTATAACTAACTATAGGTGCTGATTGACATTGTAGCACCTGTCTGCGCCACCAGTCTATGTACCTTGTCCTGTGTTGTACTGTTTGACTGACTGCTCTGAAGTCAATTAGATAGGATGAGCTTTGTATTATTTCATATCTGTAATTAGAGGAAAATATTACCTCTAATCTCTCTACATCAGTTCCCCCCCCCCCCGCCACCCCACCCATTATGCCACATTTGTGCACTACTCCATCTAGCGGTTTGACGAAGAACTGAGCAAATTCACCTATTTTCCCAACATGCCACTTTGCACCTTGTGCTTCGAACTTGCTACCATCTAGTTTGTCAGTAAACAAAAATATTTTTCTCCAATCTGGCAAATGTTCAGTAACACCACTTGAGCTATACTGAAAAGGATTTGGACTGTGCATAGCCTGCAGTCACAGCAGCGGTGAATTTGAAAAGAGTAGTTTACAAAATAAATCTGAAGAACTTGTTTTTTTAAAAAACTTCTTTTCAACATTGGCCTCAATTTGTCTAATTTTTTCATGCTCTGCTGATGAGCGGATTGTGGCTACAGGTTGAAAGAAGGTTAATAAGGTCAATTTGAATTATATTTTAAATCAAGCTATATCTCTAAGCTTAAGCACAATCTATATCCTGCGAAATGTAGGAAGACAATTCTCTGAAAATCACACAACGCAAAATAGAATTGCATATCTATACTTTGAGACAATCGTATGCCATATGAGTGGACCCTTGCACCCTACAGATGGTTCTTGCATGCATAATGAATTCTTTTAATGATGCTGTGAGGAATTCAAAGTTCCCTAATTTCCCACATGGTCCATAAGTGACCATTGTAATCAGTTGAAACTAATATTGAGAACATGGAATATGTGCATGTCGCATACAATTCAGAGGCTGGAAAAGCCTGTAGTAGAATGGATTTCTTTTCCCCCTCAGCATGTGTTCATTAATTATTCCCGAGCATATTTATTTGGATGACTGTGAATTATTACACATATTTGTTTGGATAATGCAAAGGAACTTCATCTGCTGGGCTGAGAAGCTATCATCAACCTAACTCCTTGCACCCAACGTGCACAAGAGTTTGATTGTATCGCACAGACGGCAGTCCTAGTTAAATACATTCTTTCAACCTTGGTATATTAGTCCAATGTATTTAGGAATGTAGCTGGTGTTTGAGTTGAAGAGCTGAACTTCACAGAAAGCCAACCGTGAGCATTTTACAGGGAAAATGACACACAGCTGACGGAGCTTGTTATGGAGTAATTAGCAACTATCTTTCATCATCTGAAAACTCCCTCACATATTTTGTTTTTTCACTGTCTAAGTGTCTCCAAGGCCATCTGCCATTCACCAGTTAAATAAAAATTAAGGTATGATTTCTGCCAGTGCAGCTCTTTATCAGATAACGAAGAAAGATGACTTGGCCACCATTTTGTTCCCCTCCTCCTTTTGGGGGTGACAACCTTCAGATCATCACAGCGTGAAGTTGCCTTAGGTGGCAGCACAGAATGAATGATGGCAAATCAGCAGCCTGTTTCATACTCTCCATTTTCTTTTCCATTATTTTAATTATTATTAGTGTGTGCAGTAATCACCAAGCCAGGCACTAGCTTCTGAAGTGGCTAAAGGGGGCTCTTTGTCAGTGGACAGTCTTCTCTGATGTGAATCAGTGATTGGGGTGCACCATAGCTGCAGCCCGAGTTCCCTGCAAAGCCCCACTTGTGCCAATTTGCTGCACAAAGACCTTGGCCAGTGCAGAAACAGTTGAGGAGTGCGCATTGTTGGCATGGCAAGTTAAAACTGGGTGGGCAGGCTGTGGGATCTGTGATGAGGAAGTGGTTTTTAATGGTGGCGTGTTGGTTCCATTGCTTCCCCGGTAGGGCCTCTGCTGTTATTCTTGGCACAGAGGACAAAGCCATACAGGCTGGCATGGTGGAAGGTGAGCAGCAGGTGGATTGTTAAGGTTCTTGTTTAGCAGCAGGCTTTGGCTGCTGTAAACTTTTTTCAAAGGCCTCTTGTTGCATTCTCTCTCCTCGTGAGGGAGTGGGATGTTGCTCAGGATTTAGAGGCAAGGGAATAGAGTTGATCAGAGGGTATCTGAGCATTATGCGCATTATTGTGTTGAGCCATGTATCTACAAGACTGGTATGTGATGAATTGTACCATACTGGTGAACAGTTCTCTGCAGTCAAATAGCTAATGGCAAGAGCTCAGGTTATAAGGCTTGAGCACCTGTTTTGAAACTCAAAGCCATTTTCAAGAAAGTGGTTAGGGAAAGGATCTGGTCAAAGGTGTTTCTCCCTTCCTGCATTCACAGAACAAAAATTACAAATATTTAACCACAAGTTACCAAAACTTTATCACATATTTATTGCAGAAATTTGGTAAAACAAAACAGGTGGCATGATGGCACAGTGGTTAGCATTGCTGCGTCACAGTGCCAGGGACCTGGGTTCAATTCTGGCCTTGGGTCACTGACTGTGTGGAGTTTGCATATTCTCCCCGTGTCTGTGTAGGTTTCCTCTGGGTGCTCCGGTTCCCTCCCACAATCCAAAGATGTGCGGGTTACGTTGATAGGCCATGCTAAATTGACCCTAATGTCAGGGGGATTAGCAGGGAAAATATGTGGGGTTACAGGAATGTATGTGGGTGGGATTGGGTCAGTGCAGACTCGATGGGCCGAATGGCCTTCTCTTGCTCTGTAAGAGCTCTATGATTCTATGAAATATTACCATGAACCTGAGCAGAAATAAATAAAGTGAAATGATTGCTTTAAGGAGTCAACTTCCCTCACAGGTAGCTGCAATGCCTTGATGGTCATCAGAATTTCAAATGAATTTCTTTACCCGAGTAATTAAGTTGCTGTGTGAGTGGGGCTCAATGTTATTAGGAAAGCATCGCAGAGTAGGTGTTTTAGATTGACAAATGGTAATGCCAGGGAGACAATGTTTAAGAGAAGAACTATTCCACACTTGCAGAGCAAGCCAGCAGAGGCAAAGAGAAATTTGGGCATTTAAGATAGTCAGTTTTTTTTAAATGGGGTTGTTAACATATATTTAAAAAACAAGTACTATAGTTACAAATTGTCACAATTTATTCCTTTTGTAACGAATTGTAGTTTCCTATCAATCCCAGAGTTTAAAGTCCAATTGATCAGAGATTTTCTTTGTGTGTGTTATATTAAATAATTAACATTGGGCATGATTTCACGAAATGTATTTTGGCTGAGTGACATAATTTTAGGATTTCTCTAAATAGTAAAGCTTGGACTTGTGAAAATACTACCTGAAGTGTACAGTTGAGAAAGCTTTCTGAAATGTCCTGGAAAGTTATATGGAATCATTTGGTAATTTTATCAGTAATTCTCAATGCAATTTGCGTGGTAGATATTTTATTTGCTAATCTACTTCTTATCTGATTTGGTGGTTTGGAGATTTCAATTTGCTTTTTATAATCTAAACTTCCATTTTCCTTTTCCCCTCAAAAACCAAAGTGCAGATTCCACCTCGAATCTCCCAGATTTTCCTGTTTACAAAATTCCTAAATAGTTTAATGATCTGGGAGTGAAAGCATTTTCACATCTCTGTATCAGTTATCATCTCATTAGATCATGAATACAATATAATGTGGTGAATAATTCTGATTCTCTGATTTAAAAAGAAAACTAACTTTCTTAACCTTTCATACTTAGTTCATATAATTTCTCACAATCTTCCCACTTATGTCCTTATCTTCCCCTTTTAGTTTTTGGATTTTCTCTATCACTTGCAACTTTGTCTCTAGCTGTTCTGCAGTTCTTCTTAATGTCCCACATGGCCTGATAATGACATGGATTCTGTCATATAACAATGAAATAAAATTGATTGGTATATTAATCCTTCACCTTCAGAATAATGTTCAGTATGTTAAAAGTACAGAGTTTACTTTCTCTGGAAGATGTTTATGCCAAGACCAGGGGGGAAATGGCTGCGCAAAAATATATAAAAATTGCACTGCAGTACTGAATCGCTGGATTTTTCTTTCCTTTCAATAAAGTGTTATCTAAGAAATAAAAGAAACTGCATGTGCTGAAAAAACATAACAGATCTGTCAATGCTGAAAGAAAAAATATAGGTTCACTTTTTTGAATTGTATTTGAATTTTGTATCTGTCTTTTCCAAGATGTTGACAGACCTGTGCATTTCCAGCTCCATTTATTCCCTTTCTCCTCTCCCCTAAATCATGCTGGAGTACGTTTGCAGACATGTCAGCTACCTTCATCAAAATTGCCATTTTTCATACAATGAACCCTAGTGGATGTCAGCCGGCTCTTTATTGGTTTCATGTAGGATGACCTCTCATTACTGGTTCCTCAAAGCATGTTATGCAAATATTGCATTCACTTTATAACTCAGTGCAAATCCAGTCACCCTTGCACCTTCTAATGTTTGCATGGTTTTCTGTACTCGTGCAGGTAAACATTAATTGCACTGTTTGGAACTGTTGATAACCTAAAATTGTGGCCTTCTTTAACTATTGGAGCAAGCAATTGTTGTTGTGTGTGCTTGCAGTGATAATTGATATTTCAGTAATGTAAGCATGCAATGAGCCCCTGTATAGCTGGTGTTGTCTTTATAGTAGGACTATTTATCATTATTACTTGTTCTGGCATCTGCACTCTTAAGTGCTGTGCTTTCTATAGAGAGTGGAACAATGTTCATCCTAACCCAGCATAACAGCTATTTTCTCTCTTGACAACTGATGCTTTTTAAGACTTAGCTGTGTCTCTTTGAAAATAAAAATATTCTTGGGCACAGGAGTGCCTACACCATCACCTGTACTGCATATTTCATCTTTTTAAAGCATACAGCTCATTACTCTGGTCACCAAATGTACAAAACTATCTTTCAATCTTATTCATAATGCACTTCCAAGCAGTTCATTGTACTACAATGCAACTGTCTTCCTCTGTATTATAGTGCTGTGGCAGAGACCAGTAATCATCAGAGTATGTCACGAATGTGAAAAGAAAAGAGGATCGGTGCGCCATTAGAAACATATATCTTAGATAGTTCCAACATCATTAATTACTGCCTCTTACATTTCTAAACCTGAGAGTTATTGCATACTGAGATACAACTCTAGCTGCTATTCACTGATGTAGTTTTCAAGTGGCTAGTCTTCATGTAAGAGTGTGTAATGAGTGCTTATCTTTTCACTTATTGTATGCTTTGAGCGAACACAACTCTCTCCTGATGCCCACATACCTGAACTTTATTCGAAAGTTACTGGATAATTATAGGAAACTAGACTGGTGCCCAATCTAATTTTTCCAATTCTTCATCTAAGGATGGTGAGGAGAATTTTTATTCTTTCTGTAGAACTCATCACAGTATTGCCACAGTCCATTTACTCACTGAGCTTTAGTGGGGGCATTTTTGAATTGTTTTACTTTCTTTAAATAAGCTTGTGCATGCCAAGAATATGTGAAAGAAAAGAATTATATTGCATATATCATCCTTCTTATTTTTAATAAACCATCATTGATAAAGGCGTTCCATTGACCTACCATGACTGGCTAGGACTCGCACAAGGAATTTCTAGCCTTCAGAAAACTGCAGAAATCTTGTTATCTCTAAAGAGGTGCTAATTCCCCCTATGACTGCAGAAATCAAATTATAAAGAAATACACAATTTACATTTCTGAGGCAAAACCCTGGCCAATGAAAACAATCTGTCTGCAAGGGCAAAGGACTCTGAAATCTCTGGTAAACTTATTCATGGATGAAACATTAACTATCTCAAGAATCCAGACCAGGAATATTCATCCTTTGTCCAAATCAAGGGGGAGAAGTAAGATTTATGTCACACGACAGTCATATTAGCCGAAGAAAATAATCTTGCTTTACCTCCTAATTAAATAATATGACAAAAGGCAAGTTATTAGGATAATAAGGGGTTAATGTTATATATTTGGGGTTGTTCTTGTGTGGGCGCTTTTAAGAATCTAGTCATGTGTATAGTTTGTGCCGTCATCCTCTGTTTTGTGGGCTCTTCCTCAGTCTAGGTCAAGCCTTTGTAGAATTAACACCAATCAATAGACCTGCATTGTTATTTGCATCCAACCCCATGTTCTACAATTCCATGTTCCTTTGTCCTGAGAGTGCAGTGCATAACAGGATAAAAAAGAAACTGGCATTGTGGGCAGAATAAAACTATTTTCAGGCAAGAAAAGGAAATCGGAGCTGCACTTGCCAACTAGAAACTTTGAAACTTTCGACATTGGGGCAGAATCAACAGCAGGTCAGCCGATTACACCTGGCATCAGACCAATAATGTTGTTGGGCAGAAAGAAAAAGAAAGGTCCATACCTAAAATTAAAACCGGCACCTTGGGGAGTTCAGGCTGCAGAGTTCGTCGTGTGTGCAGTTAGATTGAGGCGCAGAGTTAGAGCGAAGCAGTAAGGTTTTTTACATTGCATTAAATCCAAGACAAGCTGCTACAATTGGCTTACATTACAATTTACAAAATAAAATCGACCATTTATATGACTAGAAGCCCCTGAAGGAAAATTGATCTGCAGATTCCAGTGTCACAGTTTGGTGTCATTGGCCCATTCAAGGATGAATCTGGGAATTGGAAGACCAAAACGGGATACAGTACTCCAGATGTGGTCTCATCAACATTCTATACAGGGGATCTGATCGAGGTCATGTTCTGAGAATGCAGTATGTAATAGATAGCTTTTCACAAGAACCAGCAAAGGTGAACTTAATCATAGGAACATAGGAATTAGGAGCAGAAGTAGGCAAGTTCAGCCCTTCACGCCTGCTCCACCATTAAATCAGATCATGGCTCACCTCTCCCTGGTCTCAAATCCACTTCCCCAACTGCTCCCATATCCCTCTTTCTCTTTTCTTTTGTTAGAAATATGCCCAACTTTCTCTTGAAACCATTCAATGATTCAGACTCCACCATGCTAAGGGGCAGTGAGTTCCACAAATTCACCACCCTCTGCGAGAAGTAGTTCCTCTTCATCTCAGTTTTAAATCTACCACCTCGCACCTATAATTGTAACCTTTTGTTTTAAATTGCCCCATAAGAGGAAACATTTGGTCTACATTTACTTTATTAACCCCCTTTAACAGTTTATATACCTCGATCAGATCCCCTCTCATCCTTCTAAACACCAGCAAGTATATCCCAAATTGTTTAATCTCTTTTCATATGTCATACCTCTTCATCCTTGGAATCAATCTGGTGAACCTCCCCTGAACTGCCTCCAATGCCACCACACCCTTCCTCAAATAAGGAGACCTAAAACTGGACGCAGTACTCCAAGTGTGGTCGCACTAACATCCTATACATTTGCAACACCACTTCTTTACTTTTACACTCCAGTCCCATTTGAAATAAATGCCAACATTCCATTTGCCTTTTTTACTGTGTGCTGCACCTTCATACTGACTTTCTGTAATTCATGAACATAGACACCGCTGGACATATTTTGAATCTGCTTTCCATTTAGGTAATAATTTGCTTTTCTATTTTTTCTGCTATAATGGATAACCTCACACTTGTAGCATACAATGTTTCAAATGTTTGCATTGCATTTGAAAATGCTAAACCACATTAGGACCATCACATTGGGACCAATCTACTGGAGAATCATATAAACAGTGTTGTAGAGAGAAATTTAAACGAAATAGTGGGAGGAGGTGGGTCCACGAGGGGAGATTTGGAAAGTTAAAGAGGAAGGACAAGGCATTAGTGCAGAGTAATGATATGGTTCTTGGTAATGAGGGTGTAACAGGAAAAGACAGGACAAACATGTGAGTGCACCAGCAAATAGGGTCAGAGTAGAGAAAGATTCATCTGAATGCATGCAGCATGTTTAACCAGATAATGTGCAACATGCAGGAAAGTGGAGCAATCAGTCCAGCCTTCATCTCAGGAAAACGAGGAGCAGGCTTGATGTGTCGAATGGCCTACTCCTGCTCAAATTTCTTAAATCTTATGATCCACCAACTGCGCTTCTCCTTGGCTACTCCAGAATTGGTTGTCAATTTTGTTTTTCAGTTCTGACCTGTTGGGTTGCTTGACGTGATGTGCACCTTTCCTTGGCCTTGCCATTCAAATATTTGCCAGCAATAATGTAAAATGGTAGACCTTTACTTTGGATTGTTTTGCCTTCATGTCTTTTCCCTTCATTTGGAAGATGCTGTGCTGCAGTGCAGTCCCACTGTCGCCCAGTATCTCTCCCAAGCGGTCATGCTTCATGCGTAAACCTGCACAAGAAGGACGGGTCCATGACCCGATAGCGGATGCTTCCACAGCTGAGTTTTTCTCCTTTGATCCTTAGGGATGCCGTCCCTAGCCCAAGGACACGAAAGGGTAGCTGTAGCATGCAATTGCTGCCCTGCCTTAAGACTTAATGGACACTTCTTTTGGCGAAGAGATTTTAACATGAGGAATGACGATAAAACCTACTTCCAAAGCAGCTGTTTGGTCAAGTGAATTTTATAAAAGATGTGAACAATTTCTTTATGCTATGTTGCTAATGTATAACTGGTTGATTTTTGCACTTTATTTCTGCAGACAGAAACTTACCAATTTTAGATTGGACTGTGAAAATGTCAAAACATAACAATCATTGGCATAACAATAACAATCATAACAATCCTCCTTTAAAATTGTCGACATGTATTTTGGGCTTTGATTTTTATACTTCGCTGTGAAATGACTTGAACAGACTAAAATTTGCTTTCTGTCTTTCTTCCATTCTGGTCTTATTGCAGCATGTAAAATCTCGAAATAGTTTTGAGATCCATTGCTATGCAGAGGCCCCATTTCCTGTTACAGTATCAAGGCTTAGCTTCTAATCTGGAGCGAAAAAAAGGAAGCTAGTGAACAATCTGTGCATTAAAAAATAGTGTGGTTTCATTGCAAAATCCTGTCTTGTAACAACTGATTCACGATTAGTTAACACTTCACTGTAGTCACTCTATGCTGACATCGTTCCAACCATATATGCTGATTGCAGAGACTTAAATTTGGAGTATATTAAGACGCATTTCATTGTTTTAGATCTATGCCGTTTGCATATTATTTTTATTCACCCTCCCTAGGGGTGGGGGCATCTGTATAAGGCAAGCCAGTAGAGGTTTTTTTTGTCATATTTTACTTCCCTGTGAGACCTGGAGCATCAGCTTACTGTAGGAACCAATGCCATTGTCTTGTCTTTGTGGAAAGGTCAAAACTGAATAAAAAGCACAGTATCCACCATCAGAGCACAAAGAAAGTATTGACTTTCCTAATCCAGTTTCGCTGAAGGGTGAGAGAATTAAATTAGTTATCTGGGTGAAGAAATCGAGAGCCTATGAAAAAAGATAAGGAGGCGGTTGTGTTTTCTCTGGGAGCTTTCGGCCCAAGATGCGCAGGTGTGTCACTCGATCCATGACTCGCATCGATCGGGCTGTGCAAATGCATATTTAATTAGTGCAGGGACTTGGAATGCATTATGGCCCTGAAGTTTGCATTGAACTGACTGTCAGGCTTTGTGAATGTTTTCCCTTGGTTCGTTGTTCAAGGCGCTTCTGTACTGTGTCTGAGCAGCTAAAAGTTTCTTTGTTTTTAGCTGCTGATGCGTAGCACACTGCTGAGAGGAATACAAACAAGTAAAGTCTTAAAGTGTTTATTTTTGTCTGGAAATAAAGCTGAGACAACACCGTGAGAGACAGGGAAGATGATGGTGATGGCGAATAATTATTAGACTCACATTTGAATGAAACTAAATTTTCCCCCGATTTCTTAAAAAATGCTGAAATAAATTGTAGGAATACCCAGTCTTTTCATCTGTCTTCTGTTTTACATTTCAAGCATTAAGCTATTTTAAACCTTAAGGTTCAAGGCATTTTGTCCAAGATTTACAATGTGCTCTATTGGTTTGCTTCCCTGGCCATGAATTTTCTCTAGAGAAACTGAAAGGCAGTTGCTTTTAAGAACTGTTTGTTGAAAGGGATTTCCATATTGAATTGTGATTATTCGAGACTTGTAAACTGCATCAACTCTACAATGCTGGATTAATAGTCATGAAATATTAGTCTTGCAACAATGATTAGTTTCTCCGTCAATATTATGCCATATTTCCTTGTTTTTTTTCTCATGAATAGTGCTTTCATTGGTTAAACAATTTATGTAAAGGAACAAGGCGGAACATTTTAATTAGAGCACAAGTTTTTAACCAATGGTATATTCATATAGATGCCTCGTACAAAGACTCAAGTATTAAACATGTTTTGATAATAAAATGTTGAATACAAATTGGTAATGAATTGGGTAGTATGCCAGTTAAAAGTTTTACCTATTTTAGAACAGAGCAAGGTTTTTGCAACATTTAAGAAAAAACCCTCCAGTCTAAAAATAACTGCAGCAAATCTCTTAATAATCTCTTGGTCAGCTTGGCAGGTTGTCAAGAGAAGTTCTGATCTGTGTCAGCATCCTTTAGCACCCTGGCTGAACCCAGCACAACTTCCCCAGCAAAAGGCTAAAACTGGCAGTGCCACTTGTTTAATCTTCGATCCTAATGCTCCTGGTCCAAAAGGTCAGCGTTTTAGCGACTCTGAAAAGTAGATATAAGATATGATAATAAATATAATTTCTGTGGTCTGGAATTAGTGGTAGGATCATGTCTGGAAGAACCACTGTCTAAAGCCACTTCTTCCATCATTAGTCTACACGTGTCTTTTTTTCATAAACCACAAAATTCATTGTAAATGGTTTCAAACTCACTCACTTCTTCCAGTTACAACTACAAATGTAGATATGATCAAAAGTTGAAATTCTAACCACAAATTATTCCATTTTTGCAGAGTGCCAGTTCTCAAGTTGAGCATTAATAGAAAGCATGCGTTAGGTTGTGCAATCCATAGTTAGGTTGGTGAAACTTCTTTCCATATATCTGTCAGAAATTTACTCCACCTATTCTTCCTGTTCACTTCAAGATTTGTTGCTCTACAATACTTTTTTGTAGGTTTTGTTTGTGCAACCCACAACTGGACAATTTATTCTTATTGTGAGTCCAGCTAGTTTGTCATTGTCCACCTTGAACCAGTTCCCTGTTTGGAGAGGAGTCACTTCCTGTAAAGACTTGGGATATTTTGAGGCAGAAGTGTCTGAAAAGTTTTTTTTGTTTTATAATTTGCAATATGAATGCAAATGGATCTTTTCCTGCTGTCACATGGGGGAACAAAGTTAGTATTCTGTTATATTCCTGATGATTAAATCATTTTCTGACAATAATATTTCTATTGATCGAACAAAGGATCATCCAGAGTTGAAAGGTTAACTATCCTCTCTCCACAGTTGTTGTCAGACTGAGATTTTCCAGTATTTTCTGTTTTTGAGTTATAAGGAGCGGCTGGATAGATGATAATTTTTTTCCCCTGGGGCGTAGGAGGTTTAGGTGTGATCTTATAGAGGTCTATAAAATAATGAGGGGCATAAATCAGTGAGATAGTCAACACCTTTTCCCAAAAGTAGGGGGGGGGTCTAAAACCAGAGGACATAGGTTTAAGGTGAGAAGGGAGAGATGCAAAAGGCTCCAGAGGGGTAAATCTTTCTCACAGAGGGTGGTGAGTGTCTGGAACAAACTACCAGAGGTAGTAGTAGAGGTGAGTACAATTTTGTCTTTTAAAAAGCATTTAGACACTTAACATGAGTAAGATGAGTGTAGAAGGATATGGGCCAAAGGCAGGCCATTGGGACTAGCTAAATGGTTAAAAAAAGGGTGGCATGGGCATGTTGACCTGAAGGGCCTGTTTCCATGCTGTGAAACTCTATAACTGTATGATACTTCGATTGATATTATACTTTTCAAAAGCAAATATCTCAAACCATTTTGAAATTCATTGACTTTTATATATACAAACTTGGGTGCAGAGGTTTCTGAGCCCCATCGCATGCACCAAAAGCTGGAAATAGTTCAACAAGATATTGTAATAAATATTATTTCTGTTCATTTGGAATTAGTGTAAGGATCATATCGAGTAGAACTACTATATAAAGCCACCTTTTCTGTCATGAGTCACTACTTGTCTTTTTTAAAAAACTAATTGTGGGGGCAATCTGAGGGGAGCCATCTGGGATGGGGTGGAGTGGGGGTTGGAGGGGTTGTTGTTCAGTCTGGGGACGGGGAGATGTTTTGCCCTGGGAGGGATGACGGATGTTTGATTCGGGAGGTTAGCGAGATCTTAAAATCTACATCTTTTATTAAGCTTTTGGTCACTGGCCCGAATGTTTACTTGTGTGGCTCAAGTCAAACCTTATTTGATCATGCTCCTGTGAAACACTTTGGGATGTTTTATTATGTTAAAAGTGCAATATAAATACAAACTATTATTGCACTAAAAGTTTCTCAATTTAAACCAATCAACAAAGAGCTTAACTGAGGGGAAAATGCATGCAAGAATTTAAAATGAGGAGAAAGTAACAAAGCAGCTAACTAAAAAAAATCAGAGGGTCAGACTTGTGCTCCCCCCCCCCCCCCCCCCCCCCCCACCAACGATTTGCCTCCCTATCTCAGTTGGCCTATTGGAGATGCCGAGGCAAAAAAGGGGAATAAGCCAAACGATGCCTCAGGAACCCAGGAGAAGAATGGGCCATTTGATATAATATGGACCAGGATATTTCCAGAGCAGATCCCTATTAATGCCAATTTTCAGTGAGCTTCATGAGTCGTGCAGAACCTCTGAAATTGGAAAGAAACAAAATGCCAAAGTTCTCATTGGTGATCAATATCTAGTGAACTCTAGATATTGACCTAGTGACCCCTGTGACATTATGCAGGAATAAATATTGAGTGAGGAAAGTACTTTGCAGAGCTGCAAAGCTTTTCACAGCCCAGTACCCTGCTGACATTGACTGTCAAATAGAAGAAGGCTTCACGTGCACAGGGAATCATTTCCTAACATGAGTCAGCATCTGAGTTGAAGCAGCACTGGTGGAGACCGAGAAGGGCAGATTTTGGATTCCACTGTATAAACTTAAACAAGGAAGCTGGGTCCCGCAGAGCCTTGATTGTTGACTGCTGCCGAATAATGGTAAGATGGTTGAGATATTGGATCTTTCTACTTGTTTGTGGTTAAAGATGTTCATGTGTTAGTTTGATGATATCTTGATGTCATGATCTTTTAAACTGTGCTACAAAACTTCAAAGGCACACAGCTGTTTGATAGCGGAAGGTTAAAGGTAATCCTTTATTTCTGTTCTGTGTCTCAAACCCATTTTGTGTGCTGTCTCCCCAGCAGTTGAGTGTTTCTGGCAGCGGGCATGGTTGGGAGGGGTAGGTGATCATGGTATGCTGCCTGAGAGGGAGGTACTTGGTTTTGAGGGTAAATGCTTGCATGCTTGACTTGCTGTGTGCTGCATTGTGCAATGTGTGCATTTGGAGGCCAGAATGAAGCCAAATTATGTATGTGGAGACCTAATTTATTTTGAATGTTACTTAAATTGCTTCACCCACAGAATTCACCTTGTCCACATAAAATGAGTAGGTGATTGCTAAACAATATAGGCCGGCTTTGGGTTGCTTCTTAATAGCGAAGTACTGATGTATTTGCTGCTTCTTCACAGAAATTATTCAAAACTTTTATTTCCCTTCTTAATCTGGATTTGTGTAAAGCCGTACTTCCTCGATGCCTTCTTAATTAATTAAGTTGCACATATTTTGGGAGGATAGGAATTATTTTTGATGGTTTGGTGCTGGCGCATGTTTGGATAGGGGAGACAATAGCCCAAAAAGTCTGTGGGGCTCTAGCCAGTCTAACATTGTAATTCGAGCGCACATTGATAGACTTTACTTATAAACAGATTCTCTAACATGCCTTTTTAAGGGGCACAGTCATTGACAATCTTTCACAAGGGTGGAGATTCCCCCAACTCCATCAGGATGCTATGATGTCTTGTATGCCAAGTGAGATGAGGTCTCATATGTCAAGTGAGATGAGTGAAGCTGGCAGCAGAAGCAAACTTCATCAGAATCTGGTGCTGAAAGAGTACATCAGTCTTTTTTAAAAAAAAATTGATATTGGCTCCTTTATAAGTCAGGCTGATGGAAGCCTGCGTGGGAGTTGATGGGGGGCAAAGCAGTTGGGGCAGGTGTGGTTCTTGGCATCTGGCCCCAAAATATAGTCGGAGGTTCTGTTTTCAGGTTAGTGATCCACGTGTAGTGGTACTTGCTTCTTTTGGTCCTAACACATACTGAGGTCACAAACTCCGGCAATGGAGAGCGATGATGGGTGAAAACACCAGCATAATCACTGGGATCCTTTCTTATAGATTTTCAATGCTTGCATCTTCAAATCAAAATATACCTCAGTAATATTGATGCTGAAGAGCCCATGTTTACAAACTGCACCGTTCTGCATGACAGAGGAAAGCTATCTTTGGTGCCCTCCTTCCACTTAAAGCTGTGTGACCTGTGTCCCTTGTGTAAAACTTTGAGGATTGGAAGAAGACTCCCATGGCTGTCAAGGTTACTACAGCATTAAGCTTTTGTGAAACAGTATCCTTTCAGGCCACCACAGGGCACAGCGTCTTTGATAATCTAGAGGTAATTTATTATTGGATCAATGAGTGAGACATGTTTTCTCAGGGAAATACCTTTACCACTTTCTCAGTGGAAAGTTTGCACCATAGCAATGTTCAAGCAGTATTCCCGTTAATTCCGTTTGTACCATGGGGCCTCATATTAAATGAAAGAAAGGCGAATGCTTGGATTAGTTCACCATGAACCTTAGAGAGGAAGTGAATCTCTTCTCACGGCAACTTTTGCCTCAAAGGGACTAGATTCTGTCTGCATGGGGCTTGCAATAGCAAAGGTAACATACTCACATTAAGAAATTAAGGGCAGCACAGTGATTAGCACTGCTGCCTCACATTGCCAGGAAGCTAGGTTCAATTCTGGTTCAGATGGCTGTCTGTGTGGTGTTTGCACATTCTCCCTGTGCCTGCATGTGTTTCCTCCAGGTGCTCCGGTTTCCTCCCACAGTCCAAAGATGTGCTGGTTAGGTGGATTGACCAGGGTAAATTGCCCTTTAGTGTCAGGGGGATTAGCAGGGTAAGTGCATGGGGTCACAGGGATAGGACCTGGGTGGGATTGCTGTTGGTACAGGCTTGATGGGCTGAACTGCCTCTTTCTGCACTGTAGGAATTCTGTGATTCCATGATTCTACGAATTGGAGCTAAGGACGATTTCCTGACACTCTCCATTAAAGACACCCATTATTTGCAGCCTCCGGGTGAGGGCATAGTTTCTGAGATGTTACTAATTCATATCATCCCGAATTTAATAGTTTGCAACAGGTTTTGAAAGCCTTGTGAAAATGTCTTGTTTTAAACACTATTGAGGCACTGTTAGATGCCATTCTAGAAGCCATTGATGTTCTTGGAAAATTCTTCCTGCCAATCTTTAGTAGAGAATAAGATAAACATTTAAAGATATAAAATAGTGAAGGCTTTGGGGAAAGAAGAGAAATAAGAATAGATAGCTTGGACATGCAACTGTCAGTGACACAGGGTCTGATTCTACAACGAAGTTTCCATGATCTATTCTAATAGGTCGGCTTATATTTTCTGTCTTTCAGATTCAGGTCAGTCTGAAAGTCCTAGCCAGGAAAGTGAGGATATCAAGGACCAGCCAGAAAATGGTATGTATTAATTTGACATGAAAGATACACCGCAGCAGTATTCACTACATAAACTCTGCTGAAGAACAGCTGTCCTTTAAAAACTAAACTGTGTTTTTCTAAGTGTTGTAACAATTTGCTCTTAAACCATTAGGGAATTGATTGTAGGAATTAAATTGGTGGTTCTAAATAAAAGACCTAAATATAGTAAAGTTTCTTTTGAAGTCTTTGACATTAGGTATGTTAGCTAACAATGAATACTGCATTTTTATATTCAGTGACTGTCAGCCAGTGTCCTTGGTGATGTTAGCTTTGAATATTGTGTCAAAGCCAACCCAAGCTTAAAAGAAACAAAAAAACAAGTTTGATGCGCTGCAGGTCTGATTCTTTAATTTGAAGTCTTTTTCTTCAGTGAGATATAAAGACCTTCCGTCTATGGAATAAGAAAACATACCAGTTTAGTTTCTTAACCACTGAGCACCTCACATCAACGTGGAATGCATTTTATGCAAGGACACATTCAACACTGCATCAACATCGATGGCAGGCAAAAGAATGAGTGCAGTTGCACTAAATGCTATCAGTTTTAATGAGCTCCAGCAATTCTATTCAACAACATCAAGCCTTTACGAGTTCAGATTTTCCAGCAAGGCTTCTGATTCCAGGAGTGGGATTTTCCGGCCGCGCTCGCCTCATTGCCGTAAAATCCCGTCCAAGGTCAATGGACCTTCCATGGTTCGTGTCTTGCCCACTACGATTCCTGTGGAGGGAGGGATGGGAAAATTCCACCCCAGGTCTGCAAGCATTAGCATGACTGAGCATTAAGGTGTTCATTCAGGTAGATCACCTATTGATTGGTACCTGGTACTGAAAATATAAGATAGAAACTTGAAAGAAATCTTCTCTGTAGTAGACCATTATCTTCAGCTTAAACTTGCTATGAAAGCCAGAATGTCATCTTTGTAGTGGAGAGTTTTTGTGGTAATCCGTTACAACATTGAGTCTGCCCATTAAAAAGCTCAGAAGAAATATCAACCAGGACCTTGCAGTGAATTCAATTAATACCCACACTAAGTTGCTGTGAAAGACAAGGCTGTTGTTCGTTATTCACTTTGGAATTTCTTTTCAGGTGAAGGAATTGCTTTCAATATCTAATCTTACCACATGATCTATGGTAATGATGGTGGATGAGGATGTATTTGAGACAGGCGTGAACTCTTCTTTATCCTCAGATAGTTCACCTGATTTGCAGTAATCTTCAGTTCAGTAGTACAGTAGTCCTTGCACCTTGTTGTAGATTGCAAACCTGAGAAATATGAATATCATTCTGATTAACTGTGAAAGCATTATTAAAATTGAAAAATGTTGTGCTTAAGCTTTCAAAATTGCCACGGGAGTGAAGGCTTCAAGTGGACATTGGTATAATTCTGAGTAGGCAGTTTCACTTTCAAATATTAATACAATAATTCAGTCAGCCCTCTGTACAGTACAGTTAAATAAATGTCGCTTGTAGAGAAATGTGTTTTTCCGTCAGCTATATTTAGATAGCAAAATTCTTGGTGTTCAGTCTGAAAGGTTACCCACAGGAAATGGGTGGGTGGAAGGGTGTTGAATTCTCTGAGGCACAGTGTAACAGTTGTGCATATCACCATTAGCTTCTTGAGTGATAAATTATAAGCTCACTTCAGTATCGCACTTACATGGACAATCACAAATTAATTTTCCAGCTGTATTAGCATTCATTATTGGTATGTCTTTGCTGATCATGTTTAAGATTAAAGTCAGTTGGGGGAAAAAAATAACCATAGCAAAAATCTGCGCAAGAAGAATTTTTGAAACCTAGCTGTGCTTAACATTTGAATTTTTGTTGCATTTAACATACAGGATGTGTGTGTAAGCTAATAAATGGACTGTGTTGTGACTTTTGTTTATATAAATAGCTAAACAAGCTTTCAACCTACTAAGGTCCGAACTGTTATGAAACTTAGTAAATAAATTCTGTTGTAACTTTATGTAGATCCTGCAAGACACTGAAACTTAGATCTTGAGGAGATTATGTAACACGCAGTTTACTTATAACCATTGTCATATTTAGTCCAATGGATATTTCAATTGGACACAATAGAAACTTCCGGAAAACGAAGAATATGGTGAGCAAAGCAGTAGATGAGATTGATCAGTAAAAAAGAGGCACCAATATGTTGATGCTTACAGCTTCTTGATTTGATTTGATTTATTTTTGTCACATGTATTAGTTTACAGTGAAAAGTATTATTTCTTGCACACTGTACAGACAAAGCATACAGTACATAGAGAAGGAAAGGAGAGGATTCAAAATGTAGTGCTACAGCCATAGCTAGGGTGTAGAGAAAGATCAACTTAATATGAGGTAGGTTCATTCAAAAGTCTGATGGTGGCAGGGAAGAAGCTATTCTTGAGTCTGATGTTATTGAAATGCAGACCTACAAAATTGCACACTGTTGATCTGTATGTGTTTTTTTTAAATGGGAGCATATAGAAATTCTGCAGGTAGATCTCACTAGTATGTTTATGTTTTGCACATTTTGTTAAAGATGTGCAATCATAGAACATTGTTAGAACACTAACTGAACTGCAATATGAATTTGATCATGGAAGATGAAATGAAGAGTCAGTGAGAAAATATCATACTTTACAGTGCTAACAACAATGGCGTTGGCCTTCAGTTTTACGACCCAACTTAATTTGACATGACAGTAAATATGTTCAATTTATATATTTTTCCACATTTGCCTCTCTCTCCCCATTTCTTGGTTCCACACCTACTGTATCTGTTATCTATATGATAGAAGTGGACTGGACTGTGAACCTCTGGATGTTGCTGTTAGTGTTTGTCTAATGTGTGATACATGTATGTGGAGGAATGACAGAAATAGGGAAGGAGTAAAACTGAGAACAAAGATCAGTAGTATCATAGAATCATAGGATCCTACGACGCAGAAGGAGGCCTTTAGGCTCATCAGGCCTGCACCAACAACAATCCTACTAGGCCCTAACCCCATAACCTCACATATTTATACTGCTAGACTCCCTGACACTAAAGGGTAATTTAGCATCACCAATCCCTCTAACCCACACATCTTTGGAGTGTGGGAGGAAACTAGAGCACTCAGAGGAAATCCATGCAGGGGTGGAGAGAATGTGCAAGCTCCACACAGCCAGGGACCCGAGACCGGAATTGAACCCCTGGTCCTGGTCCCTGGCACTGTGAGGCAGAAGTGCTTACCACTGAAGGAATGTGAATCAGATCAATACAACAGAAAAAAATGGAGACACCAAAAGTTTAAAAAATAAACAGGCAGAGAAACTATAAGTATTGCAGAGTGTGAAACAAGCAGAGAGGCAATTGGAGAAAGTGAGAAACTTTAAAAAAATGCTTCATCTGTGACTTTTAGTGCAGAATATCAATTAATTCTTAAACCAGTTAAAATGCAAAGCAAAACAAAGGTGACAGATTTGCTTTTTGCAATGTAATATTGGTTATTCTGGCAGTGGATATAGAATATGAACTTATCTGCATATCTGAAAGTTTTGTTTAATGGCTTTATGCATATGTTTTCCTGTGCATTGATTAGGTGGGGTTTTTACTTTTTATTCAGCTTTCATTATTAAGTTTCCCCCAGGAGGGCAATTTTAACAATACATAAATGTTTCATTTAATCACTGACTGGGTAAAAGGTGCAATTTTCACCTAATTTGCAAGTAAGGAAATATACAGGACATCTGTGCTTTGTAGAACAGAATTCACACTGAATTCTATATCTTCTAAACATTGAGCTTGCAATTGTAGGTTCTTTTTCGAGTGATTGGTCAAAACTAATCCACTTGCAGTGATTGCCTAATGCTTCCTGTGTCCACTTTCTGTTACTAATGCTTGCTTCTCTAATATTAGAAGATGGGTAATAAACTGAGGAGAGTAGATGGTTAGCAGTGAGGTTACAAGGCAGTAATTTAATTGCGCACTTCCAATTACGTCATAACCCATGGGAGAGAAGGTTTAATATATCAGTTGAACCCACAGATTTCAGATAACTACCTTACAGCCACTGCCAACTATTCTCTCCTCTGTAAAACAGGACATCCATTACTTTGTCTTTGTGGGATACATGGGTATGTTTAAATCAGTGCTCTCATCAATTTACATCTATCTCAACTTAGTAATACCAACAAGTCTTGGTGTTCTGATTAGGTTTTGCCCAACAATGAGATAAAAACACTTGAAGATGATTCCTTTGCGCAAAACGAGCCCAGAAAATTCAAATTGAGCAAATAAAGCCATAAGAACTATAAGAGTAAATAGCGCTGAATTGCCTGGATTTTAAAAGGGCAGTTTTCATAGGCTCTGACCTGCATGTGATTTCCTGCTCAATAATACTTCATTTTAACAAAGAAAAGTACAGCAGAGAAACAGGCCCTTTGACCCTCCAAGCCTCTGCCTATCATGATACTCTTTAAAAAAAACCTGCTGCCCTTACTTGGACCATATCTCTCTATTCCTTCCCTATTCATGTACCCAACTCAGTGCTGTTTATTGTCAATAAACAAACAACCTGCTTCCAATTCTTATGTTAATCTTTTTGTGGAATGACAAGCTGAAGTATGCGAGGTTGGTAGTTGCCGATTTTCAGGTTTTGTGCTGGATATTTTCTCGAATGCAGCATCACCCCTGCTTTTGCAAGCAGACAGTATGTTGCCTACTATTCAAACTGTCCCTTTTTTATTGCCTGATAGTTAGTTCAGTGGTAATGTAACTCAGAGATTTTCACATAAATTTGTGGAACATGGACTGAAAAGAACATTAGCAAGATAGGATACAATTGCAAAGCAACAAATGGTTTTATTTTATGTACAACATATGAATGAGCATCATTCAGTTTTTATTGTGAGATCCACCTATTTCTATTGCTGTGGGTTAAATGGAAAATAACAAATATGCAAGTATGTCGGCACTCCAGGCTAAAACACCAGTTTTCTTTTATTCAATCTTGTGATGTGAGCATTGCTGGCCAGGCCTGCATTTATTGTCCATCCCTAATTGCCCCAGTGGAGTTGATGGTGGCTGCCGTCTTGAACTTCTGTGGTTCACCTGCAGTGCTATCAGGGAGAGAGTTCCAAGATTATAGCCCAGTGATCAGGAAACTGATTCTGGTTAGCAGCTGCATGAGTCCAATCATCACTGTAACACAGTGAGACAAAGAGAAGACAGCATTTCAGGTATGACCTCTTCGAGGTTGGAAAGAAGAAATTCTCACAATATGAGAAATGCTATGAGACTTGAGTTGGCAAACAAATAAACACAGAAAAAAAATCAAAAGAGGTTAAGGGTAAAGCCTTATTGAAGAAACTAAATTGCATAACTGTCATGTGCTCCTATTTCTTATGTTTCTTATGTTCTTATGTGGCATGACTAAATTTGGAATCAAATCACCCGAAAGAATATCTCCACAATGTTGTTATCATTTTATTGAGCTGAATGTCACAGTCACTAAGCTTTTATCTTTCCCCATCTTAGGTAAGAAATTGGCTATTTTATTATATTGACATTTAAGGCCTTAGTTTCTTTGTCAGTTTACTGTAGGTATTGCAGATGCCTGTCTTTATTTGTAGTGCAACTGGCATAAAGTTAATCAGTTTATAAGAAGAAATAATAGTAAGGTTCCCAATGCTCTGGTTTGGAGTTGTATGCAATACTGGTTTTTATTCTTGGCAGTTTGCTTTTAACTGAAATCTGTTCCTTTGAACTAGTATGTGGCATATTGGTCATGGACTTGTCAGGTCTCAAGATGTGAGGCCTCAGCTCCCTCCTGTACCTCCATCAGTGCACCTCAGTAAAACCTTAGTAATACCGCATAAAAATTCTCCCAGGTTATTGATTCAAAACATCGCCAAAGCCATAGATAAATGGCAGGCAATATGCTGCTGTGCAGGCACAGAGGAAGATAATTACCATACTTTATCGAACGAATTCAGCCAACAGCCAGAAACGCTACTTAGCCAGCCCCTGTGCAAACGGAATGAATGGAGATCCAAAAAACAAGCTGTTCATTCTGAATATGGACAGTTGGCAACTATGTCCACATTGTAATTCTGGAGCTCCCCCCCACCTTCAATTAAGAGGACCTGGAAATATCCAGCGCCGGGGTTACAGATGACTCATGGTTCATCCAACAGGAGACAATCCTTACCACAAAGCAAATGAGCATGTCATTTATTCTCTAGAGTGGCCAGCTTGCTCCAGTAACCAATTTGGCAAAGAAATGAGGAGACATATTGGCTGCCACTGGCTGCAAATTAGAGCCACAAACTGAGATAATTCAAAGTCGCAACCATGTCATTGTTTGATTGCTTGTAATTAACAAAGTGAATAAAAGTAAACAAAGATGCATATGCAAGGAGCCTTCGATTATTTACAGGTATATAAATAGACAGAATAAGTTGGTTACCGTATTACAATAAATATTGCCTTTGTGGCAAAGCTTTTGTCCATTCCTATTATTATTTTAGGTCAGCATCCATAATGTTTCTATACACTCTATGAAACACCTTGGATCATTTATTCTCTGTTAAAAGTGTTATACAATTGCAAGATGTTGTTCATGTAAATATATTGCAGTGTAAACCTTAACATTTTGTAATTATGTTATGTTGCTCAAAAATTATAACACTATTGCGCTGAGAGCCTCACAAGTAATGCAGTGTTTCTCAGGTTAAATGTTTCTTAAAGGTTTCTCAGTTGCTAGTGTGTTATTACTTATATGCAACACCACTTTTAATGTAATGATTATTACATCAAAAGAACCTAATAGTGAAAAATGGAATTATGACATTCATTTTATGCAAATCATTTTCTGCTGTAAAAAGATTTTGTTTCAAAATTCAACTAACCATGAATATAACAAGACGTAATACTAAAGTAAGCAACCGCCAGGTAGAATAGAACCCTTCTTCCCTGTTAACAAACCTGGATAAATTACAAAATAATGTAAGTTAATTTATAGCCCACAGATAACATTTATAATAAGTACTTGTGACCATCTGACTATCACAATGAAACCAATTTTTACTGTTGCTCCCTTGCATTATTCTGCATGTAAATTGCAACACACTATTGCCAAATGACTTGTTCTAAAATAATAGAGATGTAAAATGCAACTCTCTTTAAGAATAAACAGTCAAACTTTTTCATATTTTTATTTAATTTTGAATGGAATTGCCAATCTTTCAAATGAACAAACTGCCTGACAGTCTGCAAATTCAAGCAGTGAAACTGGTAGCCATACCTCGATGACCAATGAGAGGTTGAGACCCCTGACAGTAGGATAGAAATTTGTATTGGTGAAGTTCATGTATGAGTATGTGCTAGTTCTTTATTCCTGAGTGTGCCATTTCTACATGTGTTAATTTTAAAAGGATAAAAGTCTACACAAAAAAAATTATACATGGGAATGCCATACTAGTGCGTTAAGATCTAATTATTGATATTGATCAATCAAAAGCTTTACCCTAATGTGCCTCTTGGATCTGCCCCTTTGAATAAGGGTAGTTGAATCAGCAGGGCCACTAGATGGAGCACAGCAGGCAAGCACAGCATTTCACCTCCCAAGAAGAAAACAGACCTCATTGGAGTCATGTTGCTCAAATTAAACTCTTGCATTCAGAAATCAGAATTGATATCAGCCCTGGTGAAATCCCAAATTAAAGACTCTGTCCACCTCCCAACAGGAAGGTGCATGATGGGAAAGCAAGTTGAAAGATGACTGACTGTCAGCAGGTGGAGGGTGTGGACTCAGACAGTGATAGAAATGTTCTCTTTGGGAGTTTGCCATTGACTTTTCACAAGTTCAGAACTAATGTCCTTGCTTCAAGAGGCTTTCCAGACCTTCAGACAAGAAAAATATTTCTCTGTTTTTTATGCAAAGGCTTAGCAGCTGCAGTCGGTTTAACTCCCTTAGTTGATTGATGCAATAAAATGACTTAAGATCTGGTGAAATTGAATTAATGACAGCTGTTATGTACACTGAGAAAACTTTAACTTTCTACCATTGCCCCTAATTATTGAATCTAGTTTCAATTTTGTACCACTAGTTTTCCATGGATTCAATTTCCTACAATCTCCACAGGTTAGCCGACAATTGTTCACAAGAAGTAAAGTTGCACATTCTGAAAATTAATTTTGTGATGATCCAAATGGAAATATTGTTACCTTATTTTCAAATTCCTTACTTATAAAAAGGAAACTCAAACATGTTGTGATTCAATTTGAAAAAATAAAAACTTTGGTTATATAAACTTGCACGTAAAATAAAGCGTGCAGTAGATATATTACATACAAATTCTGTGCAGAGCTAATTCTTTTTAATTACGCTTGAACAGAACTCAAATAACTTGAATCTGAAATGTTACATCATAGAAAGGTGATCTGTGAGCATTCAGCCTCTGGCAAGAGTCATTTGGGCACTTGCAGCTGGGGTTTTGAGCAGGATAGCAGCAGAACATGGGCCAAAAGTAGGGATTGAAACTCAGCAGTACATTTCTGACGTCAATTTTTCTACCCTGTTAGAAACGTCGTCAGATATCTCTACTCTGCCTGTTGCACTTAAATTATGTTGCAAGTGTTCTTGGAAGGCAATCCATTCTCCTACTTACTGCACTATCTCCACCAGCCTCATAGTGTGCCAGGAGGATGTTGGTGGTTGTCCCTTGGGCACCATCATGTCACAGAATGAACAAGCTCAGTAATGACCTCCTCACTCTCTGTACAAGTCAACAGAAACCTATCTCTTTAAACCTTGACCTCAGTAGAGGCCTAAAACAAGTCTTCCTTTCTCTTCCTATGTGGGTCACTGAGCACTGTAGCAGTGCTTTCACCAGAAGTTGCAGCCTTGCAACTGCAGGATGCCTCTTGGGTCTTGTTTAGGAGCCTGTGTTTCATAACAAATAACCCTGGCCTTGGGAACTGGGTTATGGTATTGTCACAGCAGCATTACTGCATAAGGACAGGCGAACAGAGCCCCTAGCAAGCAGAAAATTTTTTTGTTTTGCTGTGGTTTGCCAGATATCCCGATAGGATAAGGTAAGAATTGTTCAATTTCATTGAAGATAACTGTCCAGATATCATCAGGGAGATACCATGCAAGGTGATTGCAGTGTAAATGAAGAAAGCAGGCAAATTATAATAGAGGCGGACTATGGATTTAAAAAGCAATGACTAATTTTCCTGTTTAGCTATAGCTTGTACTAAAACAGCAGAATACATAACTGCAGAATGTGACTTCAATATTAATGTAGCTTCAATCTAGATGCTAGACTTCTCTAACTAAGTAAAACTAACAGTTTGATGGTGGATAATTCTTATTTGTGCTAATGGAATAGAAGGGGGAGAAGACGAAGAAAATCATTTTACTTACCTTATGTGGGACCCAGACATATAACTTGATCTGAAGCTTAATGTCCTTGGATGCTCCCAAAACGCAGAGAGGCATTACTACCCAAAGTCCTCAGTACAAAGTTTAACTCAACAGGGAGGGTCTAAGGGCAGACCATTGCAGCTTTGTGGTGAGGCTGAAGCAGGTTGCAGAGCACTGAGTGTTTGGGTCAGCTTTGAAAGACAGGTTAAGAGATTGATTAGTATGCGGTGTGAATAGTGCAGCCATACATAGGAAACTGTTGTCATCGTCTGAGTTGACTTTTAAGAAGGCAGTGCAGATGTCAGTAATGATAGAGAGTGCCAAGGACAGCACCCAGGAGTTACAAAACAAGCAAAGCATCAAGGTCCACCAGTTAGGGCAGGAAACCACAAGTAGTAATGGCACCAGAAGACTGGGCAAGGGGTCAAGCTCAAGCACTGAGTTCAATACAAAAGCAGGAAGAATCCCTAAATACCAAAGATTTAAGCAGCTTTCGTATAACACTGAATGCTTTTGATGTATGGGAAGTCACTCCCCAGAAGTGTACAGTTTTCGAGAAGCAGAGTGCTTCAGGTGCAGAACAAAAGATCATTTAAGGCACAAATGTAGAAGAAAGCAGGGCCAGCCCAGTGCAAGCAGAGTAAATAATCCACCCCCAGTGCATAGTGTGGAGGTTAGTCCAGTGAGGGAACAACATGTTATGTCATTAAACAATATGGAAGTAGTCAAGGTAGCCCCCATCACAGTAACGGTGATAGTGAATGGCTGGCCCTGAAGACGAAGGTAGGCCTGGGGCGTCAGTGACGGTTGTGGAAACAGATCTACCGGTATCTTAAAGATGGAGTTCAACCACTGAAGTTGATGAGAATTGCAGCAAGACAATCTATGTATACCAGAGAAGCCATAAACATAGTAAGAATAACTGCAACCGCTGTGAATTACAGACAGCATTCGGCACAGCTGATGATGGGCCAAGGACTGAGTTTCATGAGACATGACTGGTTCTGGGAGATTAAGCTGAGCTGGCTGGAGATCTTTAAGATAAAATGAGCCTAAATGAGGTCACTGGGAAGTACCAAGAGGTATTTCATGAGGAACTGAGAAAGATTAAGGGAGTGCAAGCTAGGGCCCGGAAGCCACACCAAGATTTTTTAGAGCAAAACCTGTGTTTTATGCATCAATATGAAAAGTAGAAATGAGTCTAAAACTGTTGGAAGACTTGGGCATCACCAGGCCCATATAGTTTGCAAAATGGGCAGCACCCATTGTACCTGTTGTTAAATCAGACAAAACCATTCGTATCTGTGGGGGCTACAAGCTGAGGGTAAACAGGTTGCAAATCTGGATAGGGTGCCCCTACCCAAATTAGAGGACCTGTATTCAAAGGTTGGGGGTCTGGGATATGCCAAATTGGCCATGAGCCACACTGATAAACAGCTAGAACTAGATGATGCATCAAAAGACTGTCACAATGAAAGGCTGTATCAATGTACACATCTACCATTTGGAGTTTCGTTGGCACGCTTGCTGAAGGGTTTGCCCAGAGTTGTTGTTTATTTGGATAACGTCCTATTAATAGGGCCCATTAAGGAGGAGCACTTGGCAAATTTGGACAAAGTTTTAAAGAGGGTCCAAAAGGCAGGAGCGACCTAAAAAGGAAAAAAACTGCATCTTCCAAGCAGATGAAGTAGCTTATCTTGGTTATCATTAGGTCATACCCCAAATGGAGGACAAAATGAAAGCAATTAAAGAGACACCATCCCCTAGGACTACCTCAGATCCTTCCTTGGGATGATAATGGGTGTTTCCTTCCAAGTCGATCAATGTTGCAACTCTGGTACATGTGTTGTTGAAGAAGTGCCAAAGATGGCACTGGAAAACCCTACAAGAAAAAGTTTTAACCAAGTTAAGCAGATACTTCAATTTTCAAATTTACTACATTTTGACCCCTCTTAAAAAAAAATAGTATTTACTTTTGCGTCACCATATCGAGTTGGGGATGTTTTTACCCATCCAATGGAAAATGGGTCTGAGAGATCCATAGGGGCTCATAAGGTCAATAGCCGATGCCTTAAATCATCTGTTATTCCCTGAAAGAATTCCACCCTCTGTAATCCTGCAAGAGATTGTAATGGCTTTAAACTTTCTGGATTATTTACTTGTAGCAGCACGAATAATTTAGTAGTGGAATAATAGACTTCCTGTTATTGAAGATTAAATCCTTGATACTGCATGGATGGGGGGATGAGAGTGTTTCAAAAGTGAAGTCTTATCTGCCAAGGAAGCATGAAATCAGTTGTGAAGGTGGCGTCATCCTTTGGGGAGAGAGAGTGATAGAGTTATTGCTTGAAGGATTGCATAGTGCCCATTTGATTATGGCAAAGAAAATACTAGTGAGAAGCTATATCTGGTGGCCTTGCATCGATGCTAATATGGGAAGGGTTGTCGAACAATGTGATCAGTGCCAGTTCCAGCAAAAGCTACCAGCTGCAGTTCCCCTGCATCTATGGGAATGGCCAGGCCAGACATGGATAAACATGGATTACATTGACCCATTTATGGGCGTGATGTTCCTTTTGTTAGTGGATGTCCTTTCGAAATGGATGGAGGTAATCAACATGAAGTCCAGGACTTTGCATGCCACACTTGAGAAACTGCGCCAATGTTTCATCACCCATGGCATACCAGAAGTACTTGTCTCAGACAATGTGACAGTGTTCTCAAGTGGTGAATTCCAGAGGGTCTTGGCCTTCAGTGGAATAAAACACATCTGTAAGACACCTTATCACCCCTCATCAAAAGGACTGGCTGAACGCGTAGTGCAAACGCTCAAGACCAGTATAAAGAAGCAAACATCTACTTCATTAGAAACAGAAATGGCATGTTCTCTGCTAGAACCACCCTCCATACTACTACTGGAATAGCTCCAGCTGAGCAGCTAATGGGTCGATGCTTAAGGACTGGGTTGAATCTGGAATCTCCAAATTTGGTAGCGAGAGTGGAGGCAAGGCAGGTTTGTCAGAATTGGACCTGTGATTCCTCAAGAGTAAAAAGAGCATGTGAAATAGATGATCTGGTCTTTTTGAAGAATTTTGGAAGCAGACCAAATTGGGTCTCAGAAATTGTGGTGGTCAAGACAGGGCCATGTTTTCGTGAGGTGAAGGTGCAGGATAAGTTGGTGAAGAAACACTTAGATCAGTTGAGGAAGAGGAACCATCCCAAGAGTCAGTGATATTGCCTGATCCAATTGTGCCAGAAAGTGTTGGTGGTGTTTGTCCAAGGGATGAAGTGGCTGATCAGCCAGCAGCAGGCCAAGATGCTGCTCCCATTGAAACTGAGGAAATAATGGGAGGTGAGAAGCAGATTCCAGAAGTGAGGCCCATTGAAGCAAGTCCAACCAAAATTACCTCTCCAGACAGCATGTGTTAAAGGAACATCTGTGATTTATGGGCGACTTTGAGCTGCATATAGGTTGCGAGAGTCAAATTAGTCACAGTACAATAGAGGAGGAGTTTCTGGAATGCATACCGGATGGTTTTTTGGAGCAATACGTAAAGGAACCAACAAGGAAGCAGGCTATCTCACATTGGGTGTTGTGCAGTGAGAAAGGATTAGTTGCAAATCTAGTTGTGAGGGAACCCTTGGGGATGAGTGACCATAATATGGTAGCATACTTTGTCAAGATGGATAATGATGCAGTTGATTGTGAGACCAAGGTCCTGAATCTCAATAAAGGTAACTGTGGTGGTATGTGGCGTGAATTGGCTATGTTGGATTGGGAAACATTACTGAAAGGAAGACAGTGGAAAGGCAATGGCAGGCATTTAAAGAACAAATAGGTGAATTGTAGAAGTTGTTTATTCCTGTTTGGCGCAAGTGTTGTAAGAGACTATGGCTTACAAGGGAAATTAGAGATGGAATTAGATTCAAGGAAGAAGCATACAAATTGGCAAGAAAAAGCAATAGGCCTGAGGATTGGGAGTAGTTTAAAATTCAGCAAAGGACGACCAAGGGATTGATTATGAAGGGAAAAGTGGAGAATGCAAGTAAGCTAGTGGGGAACATAAAAACTGACTAAAAGTTTCTATCAATATGTAAAGAGAAAATGATTGAAGAAATCAAATATTGGCCCCTTGCAGTCAGAAATTGGAGAATTTATAACAGGGAATAAAGAATTATCTGAGGAATTAAATTTTACTTTGCTTCACTCTTCACAAAGAAAGACATGAATAATGTACCACAAGTGCTGAAAGAAATATGTTTTACTCAGGAGCTGAAGGAGATCAGCATTAGTAGAGAAATGGTTTTAAGGAAATTGATGGGATTGAAGGTGGATAAATCTTCATGTCCTGATAAACTTCATGCCAGAATACTTAAGGAAGTGGCCCTAGAAATAGTGGTTCCATTGGTGGTTATTTTCCAAAATTCTTTGGACTGTGAAATAGTTCCTACAGATTGGAGGGTAACTAGTGTAAGTCCGCTATTCAAAAAGGCAGAGAAAAAATAGGGAACTGTTAGTAACACATTAGTGAGCCTAATGTCGTCAGTATTAGGAAAATTGCTAGAGGCTATTATCAAGGATTTCATAACTCAGCATTTGGAAGGCAGTGATATAATCAGACAAAGTCAGCATGGATTTATAAAACGGAAATCATGCTTGATGAATCAATTGGAATTTTTTAAGGATGTAACCACTGGAATTGACCAAGGAGATCCAGTGGATGTGGTTTATTTAGACTTTCAGAAGGCTTTCAACAAGGTCTCATATAATAGACTACTATGTAAAGTTAAAGCACATGGGATTGCAAGTAATGCTTTGAGATGGATAGAAAGCTAGTTAGCAGTTAGGAAGCAAAAAGTTGGCATAAATGGGTCTTTTGCTGATTGGCAGTCTGTGACCAGTAGGGTTCCACAGGGATCTGTGCTAGGACCCCATCTGTTTACATTACATACTAATGATTTGGGAGAGGGAATCGAATGTATTATCTCCAAATTTGCAGATGATACAAAGTTGGGTGGGAGGGTGAGCTATGAGGAGGATCAAAGATGCTTCAGAGTGACTTGGGCAGGCTGTGTGTATGGGCATCTGCATGGCACATGCAGTATAATGTGGATAAATGTGAGGTTGTCCACTTGAGTAGCAATAATAGGAAGACAGATTATTACTTGAATGGCTGTAAATTGAGAGAGAGGTGGCATGGTAGCACAGTGAATAGTTTTGCTGCTTCTCAGCGCCAGGGACCCGGGTTGGATTTGCGGCTTGGGTCACTGTCTGTGTGGAGTTTGCATGTTCTCCCCATGTCTGCATGGGTTCCCTCTGGGTGCTGCAGTTTCCCCCACATTCTGAAAGATGTGCTGGTTAGGTGCATTGACCCGAACAGGTGCCGAGCTGTGGCAGCTAGGGGAATTTCACAGTAACTTCATTGCAGTGTTAATGTAAGCCTTACTTGTGACGAATAAATAAACTTTATACTCAACGATAACTTGGAGTCCTCCCGCATCAGTTGCTGAATGTAGGTGTGCAGGTACAGTAAGCAATAAAGAAGGCAAATGGTATGTTGGCCTTCATTACGGGTAATGTATTAGCATGGATAGAGGATTGATTAATTGACAGAAAGCAGAGAGTGGCGTGAATGGGTGCTTTTCTGGTTGGCGATCAGTGACTAGTGGTGTGCCTCAGGGATCTGTGTTGGGACCGCAATTGTTTACGATTTACGTAGATGATTTGGAGTTGGGGACCAAATGTGGTGTGTCAAAATTCACAGATGACACTAAGATGAGTGGCAGAGCAAAGTGTGCAGAGGACACTGAAAGTCTGCAAAGGAATATAGATAGTCTAAGTGAATGGGTGAGGGTCTGGCAGATGGAGTACAATGTTGGTAAATGTGAGGCCATCCATTTTGGTAGGAATAACAGCAAAATGGACTATTATTTAAATGGTAAAAAAATTGCAGCATGCTGCTGTGCAGAGGGACCTGGGTGTCCATGTGCAAGAATCTCAAGGAGTTGGTTTGTAGGTGCAGCAGGTAGTTAAGAAGGCAAATGGAATTTTGTTCTTCATTGCTAGAGGGATGGAGTTTAAAAACAGCAAGTTTATGTTGCAGCTGTATAAGGTGATGGTGAGGCCACAGCTGGAATACTGTGTACATTTTTGGTCTCCTTACTTGAGAAAGGATATACTGGCACTGGAGGGCGTGCAGAGGAGATTCATGAGATTGATTCTGAAGTTGAGAGGGTTGGCTTATGAGGAGTGACTGAGTAGACTGGGGCTATACTCATTGGAATTCAGAAGAATGAGGGAAATCTTATAGAAACATACAAGAAGGGAGTAATAAGACAGAAGCAGGGAAGTTGTTTCCACTGGCGGGCGAAACTAGGACTAAGGGGCATGGCCTCAAAATAAAGGGGAGCAGATTTAGGACTGAGTTGAGGAGAAACTTCTTCACGCAAAGGATTGTGAATCTGTGGAATTCCATGCCCAATGAAACAGTTGAGACTACCTCACTGAATGTTTTTAAGGCGAGGATAGATAAATTTTTGAACAGAAAAGGAATTAAGGGTTATGGATAGCGGTCGAGTAAGTGGAGCTGAGTCCACAAAAAGATCAACTACAATCTTATTGAATGGTGGAGCAGGCTCGAGGGGCTAGATGCCTACTCCCGCTCCTAGTTTATATGTTCTTATGTTCATAGCGAGATGATTTGAGTGTAGTGATAGGGATGTTTTGCTGCAATTGTACAGGGTGTTGGTGAGGCCACACCTGGAGTACTGTGTGCAGTTTTGGTGTCCTTACCTGACGAAGGATGTCCTTACTATAGAGGGGGTACAGTGAAGTTTACCAGGCTGATTACTGGGATGGCAGGTCTGTCATATGGAAAGAGACTCAGCCATTAGGATTATGTTCACTGCAGTTTAGTAGAGCTAGAAGAGATCTAATTGAAATTTAAAAAGTTCTAATGAGGTTAGACAGGGTAGATTCAGAAAGAATGTTGCCAATGGTGGGGGAGTTCAGAAGTACGGGGGGTCATAGTTTGAGGATAAGGGGTAACTTTAAAACCAGGGTGAGGAGAAATGTCTTCACTCAAAGGGTGGTAAATGTGTGGAATTCACAACTACAGAGTGTAGTTGAGGCCAAAATGTTGTCTGATTTTAAGAAGAAATTAAAATATAGTTTTTGGGGCTAAAAGGATCAAGAGATATGGGGGGAAATCAGGATATTGAATTTGATGATCATCCATGGCCTATTTCTGCTTCTAGTTTCTATGCTTACAGTTGAATCACAACCAGTTGAGTTACATAGCTCCCAAAGAAAAAGAAAGCTCCCTGATAGACTGGTTTTCTGATAAACTATTAAAAATGTTCATTATTGCTGTTGTTTGGGAGATTATGTTTTTTATGTATTCTATAACAAGGGATTTAAAGTGGGAGGGATGTAGTGACTGGCCCCTTTAAGGGATGTTTATCGGGAGGACCATGTGACCCAGTCACGCAACGGGGAACAAACATGGGGATCTTGGTGCAGACCATGGGCTTTTGCAGCCAGAGTAGAACATAGAGCTGTTCGGGCAGCATGGTACCACAGTGGTTAGCACTGCTGCTTCGCAGCTCCAGGGACCCAGGTTCGATTCCTGGCTTGGGTCACTGTCTGTGTGGAGTTTGCACATTCTTCCTGTGTCTGCGTGGGTTTCCTCTGGGTGCTCTGGTTTCCTCCCACAGTCCAAAGTTATGCGGGTTAGGTTAATTGGCCATGCTAAATTGCCCCTTAGTGTCCTGGGATTCATAGGTTAGAGGGATTAGCGGATAAAATATGTAGGGATATAGGGATAGGGCCTGGGTGGGATTGTGGTCAGTGCAGACTCGATGGGCTGAATAGCCTCTTTCTGCACTGTAGGGTTTCTATGATTTCTATATGCTAACATGGTGAAAGTATTCTATCTACTTATCTGCCTATTAACAAATTGTTGTCATTCGTTATACTAACTGGTGGTTGCCAATCCTTGCAATCACTACAGCATTCTTTTTCTTTCTGTTTTCCTATGCACTTTCATGTTCTTCCATGTAAAATATTTATCTAAATTCTCTTTTGCAAGATGTCACAGTCACTGCCTCAGTGGCCACTTGTGGTAATGACTGTGTGAAAAGACTCCTAACTTCCTCCTCCATTCTTCGAATGCTAATCCCAAGCCTGTGCCCCAAACCATCAGAGGTCAGTTTGCCTCACTCTGATTTATTTCCTTCTTGCTCCCTAAGGAAAAGCATCTTGCTTCCAATTTGTACCTCTGTGGCTAAGATCAAAACTAATGAAATTATGAACACAAGTTGATATCTTGCCCCCTCTGTCACAGAATGTGTTTGGTACAGCAAGGCTCCAGACCAACGTGTTTGTTTTAATAATCTTTTCAAATGATAATTTTATCGATCCTTTTCCGGCAGTGTGGCATTATTGACCATGGCTATAAAATTATGTAAGTCTATTGTGTTGAAGATTCTACAAATTGAAGGTTGCAGATAAGACAGGTGTTCTCAGCTGGGATTAATTTCCTGACAAATATTCTAATACACTGAAGTATTTATTACAGAAAAACACCAAAGATTGTGCTTATACACTATACATTACACAGACATAATATTTATTATGACAAGGAAAACATCTGGTTTGCATCAGTTCTCAGCTGCGAGTAGTCTGTACAACATTTGGAACCAGATTTGTTTCTTTGTCATAAAAATTAGAGAAAGAAATTAACAAATGAGCTCTGAGATATTCAAATATCCTCTGTAAATAGGACAGAATGGTTTGGATTTACCAATGTGCCCATTTTGCATGTTTAGACTCAAGTTCAAACACGATCTGAACAATATTCGATGTGTTTTATCTCAGTTTTGTCTTGTTTTCTTTTCTTCCCATTTTAAACTTGATGCAACCTCCTCATCTGCTATGAATTTGAATGTTTCGTGACTTCCATGACAACATTTTGTTTTTCGCATTCTTTTGTTAATATCATGAAATGCATCTGACTTTCAGCGAACCAAATGGCCACAATTTTCATTTTGTTTCCTTTGCGACATCTAAGTCACAAATCTGGACTTGGTGCTCAAGTGTGGATTATCGTAATAACTAAATGAGAACCAAGCTGCTTGCACTTAAATTTTTACTTAATATTTCAGAATATGTACTGAAGTATTACACTTCATTATCTGGCCCCTCGAGCCTGCTTTGCCTTTTGGTATAATTGTGGTTGATCTACTGCCATAACTCCACTTTCCCACTAGCTCCCCATTTCCCTTGATTTCCCAGGACCAAATATTTGTCTATCTCAGCTTTAAATAGATTCAACGACAGAGCATTCACAACCCTCTAGGCCCGAGAAATTAAAAGATTCAAAGCCCTCGGAATGAAGACATTTTTGCTCACCTTAGTTCTAAATGATCAGCCCCTTATTCTGTATGTATATACGAAACAGTGTATATACTGTATTTATAATCCTTTAAAACAGAGCATTCAAACTTTTAGCAAAGTGAACTTTTCAACCGGCATTATCAAGATCCGGGTGGAACTTCGGAACAATTTTTTCAAAGCTTCTGGAAAATAATCATGACCAATAGAGGATGAATTTTTTATAGTAAACTGTCCCTGTCTGCGCCTAACAATGAGGCAGAGAGGCAGTTGTATTGAGCTCAGGCATGTGGGGTTAGCAGGAGATAGAGACATATATAGTAGTAGAAGTGGCAGCACTGGAACATAGGTGAGTAGGTCTGAAACGGCATTATTAGTGGTCACCATGTCTGAGACATACTGAGGAGCGTTGCAAGTGATACACTTGCAGGCTGGAGTTTAGAAGAATGAGATATGATCTCATTGAAACATAAATGTTTCCAAAGGGACTTCGTGGTGTGGATCATGGAGAGTGTGTTTCCCCTGACTGGAGAATCTTGAACGCGGGAATACGGCCTCAGGGTAAGGGGCTGATCATTTAGAACTGGGATGAGGAGAAGCTTCTTTAATCCAAAGGTTCTGAATCTTTTTAAGATTCTTGAGCCTAATGGGTTATGGATGCTCCATCATTGAATATATTTAAAGCTGATATAGGTAAATATTTGGCCTCTGAAAATTAAGGAATATGAGCAGCTGGTGAGAAAGTGGAGTTCAGGCAAAGATCAGCCACAATTGTACTGTTTGGCTGAGCAATCTTGAGGGGCCAGATGGTCTACTCCTATTCCTGTTCCTTCTGTTCCTCTGTAAGTCTGGAGCAGTTGTAGCTTTACAGTGAGTTATCCTTTTTCTGATTCCCATGCCCTGTTCCAAGCCATGGCTCAGCAAGCTCATGTGGGCGCTAATAATTAAAAGCATTAATCTTCAACAGCAAAAAGTCAGATCTGCCCAAGAGTTAATTTTAACTTTAAAAAAGCAGTCAGCATTCCTGGATTTACCTGCAAGCATGTACTGGATTGATTTATACGTTCCACACACAGCAGTGCTACATAACTCCTTCTCATTTTTGTGTTTGCTCAGGCGCGCCTGTGATTTTTTAATTCCCATTTAAGGTAATGGATATGAGGTTTAGGGAGAATGTGCAGAAAAGCTTTTTCACCCAGTGGGTGGTGGCAGCCTGGAAGAGCCTGAAAGGGTGGTGGTGGCAGAGACCCTCATTACATTTAAGCAGTAGTTAGACGTGTAATTGTGATGCCAAGGCATACAAAACTATGGGGCAAGTGCTGGAAAATGGGATTAGAAAAGTTAGGTAGTTTGTTTTTGATTGGCTCAGATGTGATGGGCAGAAGGGCCTTTTCTGTGCTTCTCTGTGACTGACTCTCATCCACCCACCTGTACTGGCAGAGGAATCAAACGGGCAGAGGTCCGTGGACTGGATAGATCTAGAAATGGGTTTGATTGTTCCCATGCCATTGAGTACCTGATTATCTCTATTCATACCAATTTTCAATCTTACACCTAACCAAGTATTATACATTGATTTTTAATAATGATCATTTGCAAAATACATGAAAATAATTTTTGGGAGTTTGATATAGAACTTCTGTGAGGAGAAAGGATGAAATCATTCTTCTCAAAATGGGGTTCACATGGTAAGTGGATCCATTCAAGCAGTTCTTGGTACACTGATGTGATTACATTCATTGTGGTCAGTTCTTTGCATCTAATAAATTTATGCAATCTGGAACAAATCTGTATGCACTTAGGTTATGGCCAATAACATAGCAGTGGGTGTTATAAACACAGCAGGAGAGAGTTGGTCCTGTTCCCTCTGTCTCGACAGCTGACACATCTCATACCATTGCAACCTCACTGACCACTGCTGCCCAGATTTGGATCAATTTTGACTTTCAGGCAACCAGTCAATGGAGTGCACCGCTGGTTGCCTGTACCTATGTCAAAGAGGCCACCATAATTTTGAGACATTTATTGTGGGGTGGCATGGTGGCACAGTGGTTAACACTGCTGCCTCACAGCACCAGGACCTGGGTTTGACTCTGGTCTTGGGTGCCTGTGTGGAGTTTTCACATTCTCCCCATGTTTGCGTGGGTTTCCTCCGGGTGCTCTGGTTTCCTCCCATAGTCCACGGGTGTGCAGGTTAGGTGAATTGGCTGTGTTAAATTGCCCCTTAGTGTCGAAAGATGTGTAGGTGGGGGAATAAGCCATGATAAATGCACATGGTTACGGGATAGGGGCATGGGTAACATGCTGTTTTGGAGAGTTGGCGCGGACTCAATGAGGCGAATGGATTCCTCCTGCACTGGGGTAGGAGGGTTCTACGGTTTTGCTTCCCTTATATCAAGTTGGTGACCTGCAGAAGGGAGACCCATGATTGCAGGGATGTCAGATCCAAATTATTTTCTAAAATTTATAAGAACTCCTTCACGCTGCTCAAAAATAATATCAAACTCACCATTTGGCACATTAACCCATTGAAACAACCAGTGCTTGTGTTGCCCAGGTTCTAACCATTTTCAACACAAAGTGAATATCGGACTACTATGATTTGTATATTGAAATGTGCCAACTTTCTGACATAGTCAGGGTCTTCGGGTGCCCAATGCTCATCTTTTTCAGGATGCTGACCCCATCATCGAGGCTAATGGGACTTTAAAGCTATCTTTTGAGGCCATCACCGACTTGTTAATAACAGCTAAAACAATTTAAATGAGTCAATTCTGCCCTGTCTCTATCTGTGCCGGCGCTGCCAAAACTGTTGAATATTTCCAGCATTTTTCTTTATTTGAGACCTCAAGTAACCCATTGAAATTCGCTTCTGTATTATTATTTAAAATTGACCAGTTAACTCGATACCTCAAAACCGTAAGGATAATTTTCTACAAATACATTTGTGCCACACAAGTACCAGGCAATGATAATTTCCAACAGGAGAGAATCTAACCATCTCCCCTTGACATTAAAATGTATTACCATCGCTGTGTCCCCCACTATTAACATCCTGGCAGCTACCATTAACCAGAAACTGAACTGGACCTGCCATTTAAATACTGTGGTGATCAGAACAGATCAGAGGCAAGGAATCCTGCAACTCATCATCTGACTCCTGAAAGCCTGTCCAGCATTTACAAGGCACAAGTCAGGAATTGATGGAATACTCTCCACTTATCTGGATGAGTGCCGCTCCAAAGCACTCAAGAAGCTCAATACCATCCTAGGCGAAGCAGCCCACTGGATTGGCACTCCATTCAACACCGGCACACCATGGTGGCAGCGTGTGCCATCTACAAGAATCACTGCAGCAAATCACCAAGGCCCCTTCATCAATAATTTCCAAACCCACAGCCTCTACTACCTAGAGGGACAAGGGCAGGAGGTGCATGGGACCATCACCATCTGCAAGTTCCCCTCAAAACATGCCACACTGACTTAAAACTATGTTGTTATTTCTTCACAGTCGCCTGGTCAAAATCCTGGAACAGTCTCCCTGACGGGACTTGTCAGTGTACCTGCCTCACGTGGCCTGCAGCAGTCCAAGAAGGTGGCTTACCAGCACTTTCTCAAGGACAATTAGGGTTGGACAATAAATGCTGGCTTAGTCAGCAATGTCCTTACCATGTGAAAAAAATAATAATAATAAAAATACCAAGTGATTGATTTTGTAACAACTCACAGCACAAGAAGTTGCTATAGATTTAGAGGAAACTGAAGTCTCTGTGCATTACCTCTACTGCTGACACCATTTCTACTCACAAAATTGAAGCAAGAACTCTTGTAATTGCTATTAGCCAATGAAAGCCTATATTTTTGACTTTCTTGAACTGTGAATCAATCTAATTAATTGTAGTTTATTGATTCATAAATTCATTTCAATTTCTTCAAACATTATTAGCACCAAGAGTTGGCAAAAAAGAACAAAACAATTTATATATTTTTCTTAACAAGCATGGATTCTAAGCCTTTGTTGAAATAGCCCTGATATTTCAGAGGTCTTACAGGGCTTAATGGAACTCCTCTTTGTGTTACGATTCAGTATATTAATTATTCTGCCATATCTACAAATGTTGCTGATCAGAAATTCTATCTGTGTGTAGCTTTTGCGTTAAGCATAGACTACCAAGCGCGTTTGCCAAGCAGAAGTCTATTTGTTTCATATGAGAGCAAAATCACAAGTAAACCTGTCACTGAAGAAACATTAGTGAACTGGTTTGGTAGATAGTTCCTTATTTTGGTACCTAACCAGACAGAAACCACAAAATGAAGTTAGAGCTGGTTATTCTAATATTATACCCACTATATCGGTCAGTGTGTGGGGAGTTTTGCTCCATGTTGCTTGAAACAACTTGCATTGTTTCTCAAAAGTAACATCAACTTCTGGTAATAGTCCAGGACGGCAATGACTTTGACAATGGAAGAGAGATTTCCTCTGTTTGCAGTTTGTAGCTAAATCATAAATATAGCCTTTATTCTTGATTTTATGATTTCACGACAAGTAGTAAACATTGGAAATCTTTTGCTACGTTTTCCAAATGGCTTCAGCAATTAAACTACTAATTTCTGTATTGTGTTGTTGCGATTCCAATCATATGTGAGTTCTCACTCGTGAGAATGAATATTAGATTATTAATCAAAACTGTTCTCTCTTTCTCATGTAAAGTTCTCAGTCACTCTACCTTTCCACTATCCCGCTCCCTTACCTGTCTCATCCTTGATGAATCATTGGGTGGTATGTTGTTCACAATGTCATTCAATATCTCTGCTGACCTCTATGATCAAAGCACACAGAGTAAGGTCGAATGTCCAGTGAAGACCATCTGGATAGTTGACAGCATGTTCAGGGGAATTTTTAATGTCCCTCGGCGATTACCTTTTATCTACCTCCCTCCCCATATATGATGGTAAATTTTAATTGTATGTAGGTGTTGATTTCTTTGACAGAATGAGAAGAACCATGCCTACGATAAGCAATGTGATGTTTTATAGTAATTAGATGGAATTTAGAGTTGAAACTTTTTAGAGGAAATCACGTTTTAGTACTAAATGTTCCAACTTCAGAAAACGTTTTTGACCTCCAGAATTGCTTGCAAATATTGCTTTAAGATTTAGTTACAAATTTCAAGTCCAAATCCATTGAGTCAGCTCTTTGAGCTTCTCGGTATATTTTTACTTGCACTTTCCTGTGGGATTTTATTTTACTTCAGTAAAGGATAAGTAAACAAATTACCAAAGGTATCAATAACATTTAGCAGATTGATTCATGCAGTATAAATAAATCAGCTACTATCATAATTGATTCATTTTCCATACATTGAAAATTCTTTGCAACACAGTGCAATGCTGTTTCAGTTTTCATTTTATACTGAATGGTAGTGTTGCCTATCCTTGTGTATGAATCCTTCTCCAGCTACCTGCATCCCAGCTTTGTTATGAATGCTGCTGTGGTTAACCAGTGGAAGATACAATTCAGTAGGGCATATTCATCTACGTAAAATTTTTCTGTTCAGTTCGTTGCTCCTTCCATGCTTTGTAGCGACATGACGTGGCATTGGGAAGTTTCTTCTTGGATTGAGGATATCCAATCTGGCAACTAGATTTACTTTTTTACTGTTTTAGTTCAAAATATTTAATTTGGTATTGGTTTATTGTGTAGGCCATTGACAAATAGTTGGGGGATTAATTATCCTCTAACTAAAATACTGAGAGGTCATCAGTTAGAGTTGCTCCAGTCCTCTATTAGGAAAATTGAGTCCTATTACAGAAGAGGACACTTCCAGTTGCCAAGATTTAACTCAAGTTGGTTATACTTGCTCAGTTACCTTGGGCATCTAAGACCAACTTCAGATTTTTTTCTTGATTGGCCACAGCTTTCTGTTTGCCTCTGGTGATGGATAGTTTGACTCAATGATACGGAGGATTTGATGAAAGGAAGGTTTTTTTCTTGCCCCAACGTATTTAAATATTGTTTGTACATGTGTTTGTATATCCCATCAGAATTTCAAAGTCTGCCACACTAATTTGATAAAGAGTAATGTTTTATAAGTCAATTGCAGCTTTTGGTGCAACCCTTCCCTGATCTATCAGTCATAGAATAGTTGGTCATACTTTCATAAAGTTCCCCTCCTAAAGTTCTAAAAGACCTACTGGTTCAGTGCATTCGCCATGTTAAATTCTCCCTCAGTGTTTCTAAACAGGCACCAGAGTGTGGCGACTAAAGGATTTTCACAGTAACTTAATTGCAGTGTTAATGTAAGCCTATTTGTGAAATTAATAAATAAACTTTGAACTTTAAAATTCTTGATCCATCAGTTGTTCCACTTTACTGACCACTTCGGAAAACGATCTTTTCACCCCCATCTTCCATCACTACTTTTTGGTATACTTCCTTGGTTCAGCATCTGTTCCTGTTACTATATCTAAAGCATCTGAGAATGTTAAATGCATGAAATTCACTATAAAAAGTACATAGTTTGCCCTTTGTCATATTATGGTCTAGATGCATAATATTAAAAAGACAAAATTTAGGGCACTCTATCTGAATGCACATCATTTTCGCAATAAAGTAGATAATTTGAAGATGCAAAAAGAGGAAAATGCATATGATTTAATTACCATTATAAAGACATAGGGTGGTCTTGTGGTGCGCTGTGTAGCATCCCTACCTCAGAGTCAGAAACTCTGTTTGAATCCCACCATAGGACTTGATGGCAAAAGAAGGTGCATTTATAACATGGCTAACAGGTTGAGTATCAACCTGCAAAATCCTCCAACACACCAATGGCTGGTGCTATGAACAGGAGAGATTCCTGGTCAGCGATACTTTATGCAGAATAGTGTCCTTTAAACTATGAGCCTCTAGTGACAGCCAGGCAACCTGTTCCAGGAAAAGAAACCCACCCTATAGGAGCAGATGAAAGTTTGTCTAATGCACTATCAGGTACAGGAAGAGAAACAACTGCAACAGAGATGTGGTTGCGGGATGACTGAGACAGAGAACTGAATAGTCAAAAATACTTGGAGTTTTCGAAGGATAGGTAAAAAGGAAAAGGAGATGGAGTAGTGATAAGGTACATTAATGAGAGATGACCTTCGATCAAAAGATCAAAATGGATGGAGCTAAGAAACAGCAAGAGGCAACAAGCATTGGTGGGAGTCCTTTTTTAGGCCACCAAACTGTAGTGGTAACAATGGGCACAGTGTAAATAAGGAAATTAGAACAACATATAACATATAGTTATAATAGGCAACTTCGATTTACCCGTAGACTAGGTGAATTCCTGGGGCATGTACGAGATGTGTTTCTGGAGCAGTACATTGAAGAACCAAATAGGGATTGGGCTATTTTAGATTTAATATTATGTAATGAGAGAAGGTTAATTAATTAACTTGCTGTAAAGGAGCCTTTAGGAAATAGCGAACATCATGTAACAAATTGGTAGATTTCCAGGTACTAATGATGTCAAGGGATGTGGGGATGGTGCAGGAAAGTGGCATTGAGGTAGATGATCAGCCATGAACTGATTAAAAGATGGAATAGGCTCAAAGAGCTGAATGGCTTACTCCTGTTCCTACCTTCCTAAATCACATGCATACAGACTATTTTCTACTTTCTGTAAAAGGTACCAATTACAATACATAGGCCTGAATTATACTGTCCTGCCCATCACAAGAATCAGAGGGGGCGAGGAACGGACAATGGAAAGGTCTGCTGACTTTGGACGGGATCTTACGGTTTTAGGACGAGCAAGGCCGTAGAAATCCGGCCCATAGTCTTATACATTGGTCAATGTCATGCACACCTCACTCTAGAAGCATAGCTTAACTGTACTGTACTATAGTGTCTGCATTGTGGGGTTTCTATGATTTCTATGATAACAATATTGCAAATCAACAAAGCTTGCGGGAACACTAACAAACCAGCTGTGGTGTTGTTCACTGAGGAAAGCTGTTGAAAGAAGATGAGGTTGGTTGGAATCAGCTGCAAGGTTTGGGAAATAGTTTGCGTTTGAGAGAGACATATTCTGCAATAGTGAAGGGGATGCATTTTAAAATGTTCTTGGTAAATAAAGCAAATGTGTTCCTTCCACACTGAAGAAGAAAATTAGAATGGTTCCTCAAGTATATCAGTTACATAAGTCTGTGAACCTGATTCTTCACGAGAGCTCCATGAACTCTTCTTGAACTCGAATCTTATTCTTATCAGAGACATAGGCCTCTAATGGAAAATGTTACACATTCAAACGCAAAACGCTGCCAAATAACTAAGTTTAATCACTTTCTTCGTAATTTATGTAACGTTTAATGCCTTTAATGGCCCAGAATTTCCTTAGGACTGCTCCCAATCTGTCGGCATAACTATGATAGAAGTGCAGCAGAAAACCCACTTAGTTCAAAAAGGCGTTTTCTGCTCCACATCCAGCATAATTATGGTCTCAGGTTGCCCCAAATTTACACAGCTTTTCCCAAGATTTGTTATTTGAGTGATGCTGTATTTATGGTTCATTGTGGAATGGGAGATGTTCATGCTGCTTTTAACTGCACTGGTTGTGTTGGTTATTCTCTCTGTATACTTGCCATGGTTGCAGAGAGAGCAGGCACGCATTTGTCAAGTCGCTACCACTATTTTAAGTGGAATTTGTTCAACCTGGCATGTATACCAGGTGGTAGTATAGAGTCAAACTGTTTTAGAAAGTTGCTGAGTTCCCTAGAAGTGCAAGAGTTAGTCGATGACACTCTTATAGCATTCCGAGCTCCTATAGCAAACCCCTTAAACTTGATGAATAGAAAGGCTTATACTTTATGAATGTACAGATTGTGTGCGACCAGATGCAAAAGACTCTGCATGTCAAGGCCAGATTTCTTGAAAGTTGTCATGGTGCATTAATCTCCAGGAATTCTGCCCTCCCTGATCTTTTTAAAGAAGAATCTGAAGCTACCAATGGCTTATGGGGCACAAATCATGCCCCTTGCCATATGAAAGTGATCTGGCCACAAGCTGCAAGATCAGGAGCTTGGGAGTGCTGCAAGGCTGCATATACTTCTAAAGGGGATGCCGTAGGGAGATGTATGAAATTCTTAAAGGGTCACCTTTGCTAATCATGTTGAATTTTTTAGGATGTAAAGTATTTGTATCCATTTTACCCACTTCTGATGCATACTAATGGGCAGCACACATAGTGGTTAGTCTGCTGCCTCACAGCACCAGAGACCCAGGATTAATTCTGGCCTTGGATCACTGTCTGTGGAATTTGAACGTTCTCCCTGTGTCTACATGGGCTTCCTCCCACAGTCCAAAGATGTGCAAGTTAGGTTGATTAGTCATGCTGGATTGCCCTCAGTATCAGGGGAACCAGCAGGGTAATTACTTGGGGTTACAGAGATAGGGTCTGGATGGAACTATTGTCATTGCAAGCTCAATGGACCGAGTGGCCTCCTTCTGCATTGTAGTGATTCTATGGTTCTTTCATTCTATTCCCAGTGGTTCAGTTATGATTTGCTGTACTTTTGTGAATGTAATATTTGTGCCAGTCAAATTGTCAGATGTCCGAAGTTTGTACCTTGCAAACCTGCATTAAATACACTGTAATGTATACTATTGGATGTAATTTACCAAACTGCTCTCAGCATGGAGATTCTTGTTTAATAGGAAAATAAATTGGAGAGGAAAACAGAAATTCTGGGATTACTCAGCAGAGCTGACAGCATCTGTGGAGAGAGAAACAGAGTTAATGAGTGGGATTTTCCAGCCCCGTCTGCTGTCAGGATCATCCAGTCCCGTTACTGCACTTTGAGTCAGGCAACCAAATCTCCTGCCTCAGGTCCAGACATTAAAGGGCCGGAAAATCCTAGCCAATGTTTCAGGTCTGTGATGTAATCACAAGTGGAAGTATTCAGAAATGTAATATGTTTTCAGCAAGAGAAAGTGGGGAAGGAAAACAAAAGGAAGATCTGTGATAGGGTGGAGGCAGGAAAAATTAAACGATAAAGGGTTTCTCAGTGCAAGGCCAATGGAAATGAGGGGGCGTGAGTCTGAGTAGAAATGGAACATGGAATTTTTGCATGCAGGGATGTCAAAGATTGAAATGTGTGTCCTTCGCAATCCGTTTTGTTTGAAGGCAATTGCGAAGAGGTCTAAGAGAAGTTGTTCAATGTATAAGCTAAATGGAGAGTCTAGAGTATAAATTGGTGAGTCATTTTTCTAGCGTTCATGATGTTTTAATGATCAATTCAAGTGACCAACATATTGGAAGATGGGAACTCTGACATGTGCACCCATCAAGTGAAGTCAGGAACCTTGACTCACACCAATTACCCTTCCATATCTCATGGATGATTTTGATTGCCAATGAATTTGTCCGTTAGGTAGCCAGCAACGAAGTATGAAACAAAAGAGTGAGGCATACAGTTCCGTAATTACAATGCAACCATTGCACAGGATCAAAAGGACTCTGCGTTGTCATGTTGGAATGGAATATAACAAGTCCAGGTCTCGTTGCAAAACTCTTGGACAAAATGCTGTGTTGATTTCTGTGGAACGTCACTTCACTGCAATCAGAGTCTGATTTTGGATGCAGCAGGCGGTTTCTCAGACATTCTGACCTTTCAAAATGCCTTTTCATGAACTTATTGTGGGTATAGTCCTGCACGAGGCATTCACACACACGTTTGCATGTTCATTACTTTAGATATCCAGGTTTTTCACAACATCTGGATGGAACTATCCTATTAATTGCTACATCTAGAGACCACAGATCTCGAAGGTAGCTACGCATCTGTTTATTTTCCCCATTGCTATTGTCAGCTCCTATTGTCTTTGTTCACTGTGGAACACTTGTGAGTTTTCAAAGGTTGTGATAATAAGAGAGTTAAAATTGAAGAAAGGACTCTTCAATTTTGAATGGATTTATAGGTGTGTTTTAATGTTGTACTCAGCAACAATAACAGAGTTGGTTTTTCCTCGTCATACCGACTTTCATTTAAAAATGATAATTGACTTCAATTAATTGCTGTTGTAACAGAACCATAATAATCCATTGCTACCATCCATATAGACTTCTTCACCCTCGGCAGAAGGATCTCTATCCTAATTGAAACTCATTCAGAACATTTCTAATCATAATGGTTCTGAAGAATCATAGTTTCCATGTTCCTTTACCCAAAGATCCAGAACCTGCTAGCATCTCCTGGTGGCTGTGTAATGGTGCTTAGTCGCTATTGTTTTGGTATGTAAATTATGCATATTTGACTGCCACTGAAATCTGTGACGTTTTTCCTCCATTAAATACACTGTAGATTGCAGTCAAGTTAGTGCTGACAGCTTTTGTAATTCAAGCACTTTTTTATTGAGCGTTGTTTATGGGAGAACATGAGGATTTTTTTAACCAGTCTTACACATCAGACATGTTCACATTGGCCTTTCATGCTGATGTCCTGTCCTTTCCTCATCATTACTTCATATAAATTCGCCTAAATGCAGCAGAGTATTTCTTTTGTTGGCCCATTTCGATTCTAATGTTATTTGAAGTTTGGTTTATATATAGTAATGCACTTCCATTCTGCAATCTTGCAAAGTAGAAGTCCTGCTCTCTGCAGTAGTTTTCCTGTTTTCTCATACTGTTAAATCAGAGATGACTTTGGTATGTCCTGACCAGCAGACATAAAAATGAGCTTGTGTCAAATGGCAAAGTGTTATATCCAGAAACGCCTTTTGAGGTTCACTTTAATCTATGTGGCATACAGTAAAATACGCAGCTGAAATTTAGATCCGTGTCACCTTCAGATTGCTTTGAAAATTGCAGAAGCATATGGCATTGTAAGATGCAGATTTAAATCTTAGTACTCAGACTTGATTTATTTTATGTCAAATTAAACCAAAGCATACAATTGCAATTTCGGTACTCCAAGTTGGAACTATCCTATTAATTGCTGTACCTAAAGACCAAAGATCAAGAAGGTGGTTGCACATCTGAAATCTGTAAAATTTAAAAAGATGAAGAAGCTGCAAGTCCAAATCAGTGCTTCTTCGATTTCCTCACTACTGCATACAGATTACTTTCCACTCTAAACACCAGATAGCCTGGGCCCATTTGTTTCAAAATGGGTTTTTACACACTACTTCCCCAAATCTACTACTCAGACATTCCTCAGGTTTTAGTACAATTTGCCATTGTGTGTTCTTTCAGCACCAAATTCTTTAGGGCGAATGTTTCTTTAGTCATTCATCCAAAATACCCAGTTTTGATGGGAAATGATGTTTGTCCTCCTACCCCTCTCGAGGTTTTGGTTTTGCACCAGGTTTCCGGTGCAAAATTTAACTTTGTGTAAGATTTAACGACCCTGCTATGGTAGTAATACGAAAATCAAGGAAGTTTCCAAACCCTTCATAATGCCTGTGGTGCTACCTAGCAAGGTTGCATGCACATTGCTCACAGCTTCTAAGTGAAAATGCCATATCTGGCACAAAACCAGCTTTTCCTATAAGCATTCAACAAATTATTTGTAACTGATTCAAACTTAGCACATTTGAAAGGTGTCAGATTTCTCTTGTAACCAAATCTATGTTAAAACAAGCTGGCATGATGCCAGACCATAGCAAGATCTATATGATGTGTCATGGCCTCCTCTGTTGTAGCTGTAAGGAATTAGCAATGTTGTTCTAGTTTCGCTTTGGGTTCATATAGGTAGAAGGTTGTATTGGATTTTTAAAAAGCGTACAATGCATTAGGCTTTTCTCATTGTTTTATCTCATTCCTTATGTTTTCTTCATGCAAATTCTACCAACTGTACAATCCTAAGGTGATCATCACAAATCAAATTTGAATCATTTAGATTTTAATTATTTTTCCTTACGTAAACAGCAGGTTTGTGTGTATGTTGTATCTCTGCTTCAATTGAGGCTGTAAAAGGTTGATGGAAGAGTCTCAAATTGATAGGTACAAGACTGATTTCTTGTAGGTGTTTAGCGGAACATGCTTAACATTATATTAAAGTTTATCTTACCAATTGAGAAATCCTGTGGGAACCATTGAATAATCTTCAGTAAAATCCTGCAATCTGGCTTCCTTTTTGTTATTATAATATTTACATTTTAGAATCAACAATAAATACTGATTATGATGTGATGGATTTGTGGCAGTAGATTAATTAAAACGTGCTCCTAAAGGCTACTGCCTGAAATCCACTAGAGGAACAACATCTGCATTTCTGTCCCCCCAAAAAACAGCAGGAACCCGTAAGGCCTGCCAGAAGCTCAGTTCACCAGAGTTGAATCTGGTCAAGCTGCATAACGATCATCCTCCAACAATCATCCTTCATTTACCATCCAAAACACTCGCCCCCCACCCCCGCAAAAAAAAGCAAACTGCTGTCACTAGATTTGGGTTGGGAAGAGCTGCTGAAATGTATTCATAAGGCAGGTAACATACTGGGGGTTATTTTCTGTGTTACTTCCCACGAATACTAATCTTTTTCATCCTTTAAGATGTTAGCTGTGGCTCAGCTGGTAGCACTCTTGCCTCTGTATTGCGAGGTTACGAGTTCAAGTGCCACTCCAGGGCTTGAGCACAAAAATTAAGGCTGACGCTCCAGTGCTGCACTAAGGGAGCACTGCGCTGTCGGATGTGCCGTCTTTCAGATGAGACGTTACACCCAGGCTTGTTCTGCCTGCTCAGGCAGATATAAAAGTCCCACTGCACTATTTCAAAGAAGGGTAGGTGAGTTATCCCTGGTAACCTGACCAATGTTTATCTTCACTCAATGTAACCAACCTCAGATTATCTGGTCACTATTACATTGTTGTTTTGTGGGGAATTTGCTGAATGTGATTAATTGCTGTGTTTCCTACATTACAACTGTAATGACACTTCATAAGTAATTCACTGTCTGTGAAGCGCTTTGAGATGTCTGACGATGTGAAAAACGTTGTATGAAATGCAAGTCTTTCTTTTCTTTGGGGCTTCAGTCAGAACTTTTGCTGAGCCCTACTCCGGTGTACTGCTCCTCACACCCACCATGAGGGTCTCAATGGAATGGAGAGGCAGAGGATGAAGATATAGGAGAGGGGAATTTGGAGGATCTTCAAGTTGGACATCAGTCTTCCTTCCTACATGCGGACAATCACCCACCAGGATCTATAGAATATATTTGCTGTTTTGTTACACAATGGAAATGGACTTGCAATGTCTTATTTTTGAATTTTATAACCCATCCTAGCATTTCCCTGAATTTCTGTTGGGAAGGATTTGAGGAAAAACCTTTTTACTCAGAGGGGGTGACGGTCTGGAATGCAGTGCCTGGGAGGGTGGTGGAGGCGGGATGCCTCACATCCTTTACAAAGTACCTGGATGAGTACATGGTATATCATAACATTTAAGGCTATGGATAGATGCATCTGCACATGACAGTATCAGCAGGAATGACTAAAGCATAATCTTTGTGAAGACAAATCCCATTTTCACACTGAGGATACTTTCCATTGTGTTGTTTGACACATGCTAAATGGGACAGATTTTGAATAGATCTCACAACTCAAAACTCAACAACCATCAGGTACTGTGGTTCATTAGCAACATTAGGGCCTCACTCTACCATTACCAAGCCAAGGAATCAACCCTGGTTGAATGAAGAATGCAGAAGGGAGGACATGCCGAGAGAGCATTAAACCTAAAAATGAGGTGTTGACCTGGTGTGGCTAAAGTACAAGATTGTTTGCTTGCCAAACTGCAGGCTAGATGAAGCTAAGGAATCCCACAAAAAAAACAGATCAAATCGAAGCTTTATGGGCTGCCACACCATGAATGGTGGTGGGCAATTAAACAACTAACTGCAAGAGAAGGCTCCACAAACATTACCATCCTCAATGAGAGCAAAGCCCAGCACATCAGTGCAAAGAATAATATATTTGCAACAATCTCCAGCCGGATGTGCTGAGTAGCTGATCCATCTCAGCATCCTCTGGAGGTCCCCAGCATCACAGATCCCAGCCTTGAGACAATTTGATTCACTCCACATGATATCAAAAAATAGCTGAAGACACTGGATACTGCAAATCCCTGACAATGCCCAGCTGTGCTACTGAAAAATTGTGCTCCAGAAATAACCACATCCCTAGTCAGCCTATTCCAGTACAGTTACAACACCAGCATCTACCCAACAATGTGAAGGACTGTCCAGGTACGCCCTGTCCAAAAAAAGCAAGACTCATCCAACCCAGCCAATTATCACCCCATCAGTCTATTCTCAAGCATCAGCAAAGTAATGGAAAGGGTCATCAATGATGCTATTAAGCAGCACTTGCACGTCAACAATCTGTTCACTGCCGCTCAATTTCAGTTCTGCCAAAGTCACTTGGCTCCTGGCCTCAAAACAGTCTTGATCCAAATGTGATGATCCAAATGAGACAGTGACTGCCCTTGACTTCAAGGCAGTGTTTGAGAGTGGCATTAAGAGTCCCTGGCAAAATTGAATTCAGTGGGGATCAAGGGGAAAACTCTTCCCATTGGTTGGCGTCATCCCCAGCATAAAGGAAGGTTGGGATGGTTGAAGTTTGATCGTCTCAGTCCTAGGACATTCAGCGAAGTTCCTCAATGTAGCATCCTAGGCCTCAGTCTTAAATGGGAAACCATTTATTTCGCAACTTTGTGCCCTAATTCTGGATTCTCCTTGAGTGGAAACATCTCAGCATCTGTTCTATCAAAACCCCTTAAAACTTTATGTTTCAATAAGATCACCTCTTATTCTACTAAACTCCAATGAGTATAGACCCAACCTGCTCATCTTTTCCTCTTATGTCAACCCCTTCATCCTAGGAATTGGCCTAGTGGACCTTGTCTAAATTGCCTCCAGTGCAAATATCTCTCCCTTTAAATAAGGAGACCAAAAGTGTACACTATACTCCAGGTCTTGCCAATGTCCTTAGAGCAAGAATTGCCTGCTTTTGTACTCAATTCCTCTTGAAATAAAGGCTAACATTCTATTTGCCTTCTAATTACTCGCTGCACCCGCATGCTAACATTTTATTCAGAACAAGGACTCCAGTTCCGTCTGTACTGCAGCATGCTTCAGTCTCTCTGTTCGTATCCTTGTCACAATTTGCTTCCCTACCCTATCTTTGTATCATCAACAGATTTGGCTACAATACAGTCGTGCCATTCATCCAAATCAATAATATTGCATAAATAGTTGAGGCCCCAGTGCTGATTCCTGTGTCACTCCAGTTACAGTTTTCCCACCTGAAAATGACTTATTCTGTTTCCTGTCCATTAGCCATTAGAATCTTCCTCCAAGCTAACATATCACCCCTAATACCATGAGTTCTTAATGTGTGAGCAGTGATCTTTCATGTGGCACCTTATCAAATGCTTTTTGGAAATCCAAATACTCTACATCTACTGGTTCCCTCATCCAGCCTGTTGAAAACACCAGTATAGAAATGTGGCATTGTCAAAACAGAAGCAACAGATGGAGAAACTAGGAGACTGGAATAGAGTATTTCCAGAAAGGATTGCAGGGCAAGATATAGTCAGGGTAACTGTGGAAATTAGTTGATTTATAGCAGACATTGATTGATAGCCTATCTCTCAATAAAAACAGAGAAGTTGAGGAAGACTAATATCATCTGTCTCTAAAGGCGGATGAGAATGAAATGTGGACAACTTCTGCATCTCGAAGTGCAGATGGGTTGCTGCACCCCTGACTTTAAGCTGAACAGTTATTTTAGTCCTTGTTTCATTTTTTAGGTTTACAAAATTCTCATTATTACAGTCTATTAAATCAGAACCAAGAACCAATTTTCTAATCAGTACACTGATCTGGACAGGGATTCAGCTGCCTTTTATTGCTTACCCTCTGATTATTGTTCTCCATTCAAAAACACTCGGTTCTAACTGTTGTCATTGAAATCCCAGATAATCTCTCCAGGTCAAAGGACAGTCAACCATAACTGCAGCAGTTAAAAGGCTCTTTGGATTCCTGTTGTCAAATATCGCTCCGTTTCAGTCTCTGCACTAACTGATCAGTCCACCTCTTGGCATTACAAACCAGAAAGACATAGCCTGAAGGTGTTTATTCTGATCTTGGAGACTTCAAAGCTGCAATTTATTTAAAAAAGAAATACAGCTGCGTGTTCAGGATAAAGTTGCTGCAATTTATTGAGTGTTCGCTAATTTTTGTGGTGTAATGTATCATTGGTGAATGCCTCCACCCATTTTTTTCCAGCATGCACTTATACTCTTTCCATTTGAATTTGCATACCTACTAAACCTAGCTCGTTCAATTATGCTGTGATCAGGTTGAAGTAACAATAAAATGTATGCAATTTAGACTTCATTTGTTGGAGTTTGGGGAGGAGATGGGAGTGAACCGCATTTGGAGGATTCTCGTTTCGACAAATATGGAACAGTATTATATTTCAGCCTGTTCAACTGCCAAAGCAATTTAAAAGCAGATTTGTATCAAAGGTAAAATCACATAAAGCATCTCTCGGCTGAAATAATCTTTGTTTCATTCAAATGTGTGATTGAATCACCACTGCGATATCATAATGGGCTGAACAAACAAAAAAGGCTGAAATTGTTCGTCCGCTGTTTGAACACATTGGTTAGCCAAGTTACGTGGCACTGTGGTTAGCACTGCTGCCTCACAGCACCAGGGACCGGGTTCAATTCCACACTGTCTGTGTGGAGTCAGCACGCTCTCCCTGTGTCCGTGTGGGTTTACGCCGGGCGCTCCAGTTTCCTCCCACAGTCGCAAAGATGTGCTGGTTAGCTGCATTGGCCGTGCTAAATTTTCCCTCAGTCAAACCCGAACAGGCACTGGAGTGTGGCAACTAGAGGATTTTCACAGTAACTTCATTGCAGTGTTAATGTAAGCCTACTTGTGACTAATAAATGAACTTAAACTGAAGTTCCTTTATGCACTATGTTTGCAGTCATTAACTGGTTAAGATCATTAAAGCTTAATGTTAGAGCCATTAAAGGTGACATGTGGTAGTTTCTTTATATTTCCTACAAAAACTTGTCTTTGAAGTAATGAAACAATATTTATTTAGTACCGTTGGCAGCTTTGAAAGAGATCAACATGTATTGATTCAGCCATTGCGTTTCAAGGAAACTGGCAGTTGTGAATGCTGAGAGCATACTCTGCAAGTAAGTTGATGAACGTGAAGTAGAATCATCAGCAAAACGGTGGACAGGGTTAGATGGTGAGTAAAGGAGATCAGCAATATGAAGAAGAAACAATGAACTTTGGAATAAATGAAGAAGAGCTAACGGATGAGCGAACAACTACAAAACAGATGAAGCGATTTTAGTGGACACTAGATGTCTATGAATGAAGCTTTTATGAGGAACTGCATGATGGCAGCATGGTTGAAAGTGTTGGACTCTGTCAAAGACTTCAGCAATGTTTGGCGCAACAACAGATTATTCTCTTACAAAACAGCAAAATACTGCAGATGCTGGAAATCCGAAATAAAAACAGAAACTGCTGGATTAACTCAGCAGGTCTGGCAGCATTTGTGGAGAGAGAAACACAGCTAACGTTTCAAGCCCATATAGATAGTCTGACTGACTCCAAAGCTATTCCGTTGGGCTGGAGTTTCAACATCAGGCATGGGAAGGTACAGGAAGACTTGGAAAATCACAATCCTGGAGATCATGTTGGCATCCTGACAACTTTGGGTTTTCAGAGGGACAGCAGGTGGGAGGGAAGGGGGTACTGTGGTGCATCTGGAAGACACTGGGCTGTGATCAGGATAATTCCTGCCCTTAGAAGAGTATTTCTGAAGAAATGTTGAAATAACTAAGCTAAGTTTGTGCATGTTAAATCTGTGATTGATAGAGAACCTGAATGTGTTTAAGATCGGAGCTAGTTGAATCAACATTGATTACGGGAACTATCTGGAGATGTGTAATACCTTGCAACGTACTGACATTGAACGACCAACTTACACTCTTTTCTGTACCCAAATTAGGGGCTTCAGATCCGGCACCCCATTACCGATTGTTTACTTTTCTGTGTGCTTCTTTTCCTGCAGGCATTAAACATTAATAATAGTGCAGCAAATTTGAAGAGTGCTGAAAGTGATTAATTTATCTCCCAAAACATGTTTGACCAAGTGGTCATATATCATTCAAGTGTCTACTGGCAGAAACATTATTATGTTTAACTTTTCTTTAAAACTAGAAGAAAAATATTCAACTAACATTTTATTTACTTCGAAAATTCTCTACGTTGGAATTACAATTCCGATTAGATTTTATGGTATCCACTATTCTACATATAATGTCATATTTTTTATTAACCAGCTCACTCTTTAAGAATCAGTGATCAGTTGTTGATTACTTTCTCCCTTTTAGAGCTGATCTTCGATTGGATTATTTACCTGACTTGGTTAATTGAAAGATGGAGTATTTTTAATAAGGTCTCTTTTTTTTTTGTAAATGGAGGATGTCCATACTTTAATGTGAAATACAAAACTCCTAATAGCAAATTCTTGCTCTGCAGAAGCTTACTTTTCTTTATTTTCATGTTTTGCAGGACATTTGGGCTTCCAAGACAGCTTTGTCACATCAGGCGTGTTCAGTGTCACTGAGCTAGTGAGAGTGTCACAAAGTAAGTGGAAACATTTTATGCAAGCATAGATGTGATTCACAAAGGTGAAATTTCAGTTGTAATTCAAATAGCTCATTTAACATCACTAAATAACTAAATATCATCCCATATAAATACATTTTTAAGAAGCAGTTACATTTACAGGCACAATGGTAATGCTGGTATACTTTCTTTGGTAAATCATTTTGTCTTCTTTGTATACTGCATGTGTCACAATCTAGCCAGGGGAGGGGGGGGTTAAGAACATAATAAGAACATAAGAAATAGGTGCAGGAGTAGGCCATCTAGCCCTTCGAGCCTGCCCCGCCATTCAATAAGATCATGGCTGATCTGTTGTGGCTCAGTTCCACTTTCCCGCCCTCTCCACATAACCCTTAATCCCCTCTCTTATCAAGAACCCATCAACCCGCTTCTTAAAAATATTTAGCGAGGCAGCCTCCACCACTTCAACGGGCAGAGAATTCCAGAGATTCACCACCCTTTGAGTGAAGAAGTTCCTCCTCAACTCCGTTCTAAACCGCCTCCCCTTTATCTTGAGGCTGTGCCCCCTAGTCCTACTGTCTTTTTTGAGTGGGAAGAGTCTCTCCACCTCTATCCTATCCATCCCATTCATCATCTTATACGTCTCAATGAGATCTCCCCTCATTCTTCTAAACTCTAACGAGTACAAGCCTAGTTTATTCAGCCTCTCCTCATAGCTCAATCCCCTCAACTCCGGTATCAGCCTAGTAAACCTCCTCTGCACTCCCTCCAGGGCCAAAATATCCTTGCGCAGGTGTGGCGCCCAAAACTGCACACAGTACTCCAGCTGCGGCCTCACCAATGCCCTATACAGCTGCAGCAAGACCTCCCTACTTTTATATTCAATCCCCCTCGCTATGAAGGCTAGCATCCCATTCGCCTTCCTGACCACCTGCTGCACCTGCAAGCTGGGTTTTTGCGACTCATGCACAAGGACCCCGAGGTCCCTCTGCACCGTCACCTGCTGCAGTTTTTCGCCACGTAAGTAATAGTCCTTCCTACCATTCTTCCTACCAAAGTGGACCACCTCACACTTGCCAACATTAAATTCCATTTGCCATTTCCTGGCCCATTCGCCCAGCCTATCTAGATCCTTCTGCAGACTCTCCACACCCTCCGCACAATTTGCCTTTCCCCCAATCTTGGTGTCATCAGCAAATTTCGACACCCTGCACTCGGTTCCCTCCTCCAGATCATCTATATAAATGGTAAATAGCTGAGGCCCCAGCACCGACCCCTGGGGCACCCCACTAGTCACCAACCGCCAATCCGAATAGCACCCATTGACCCCCACTCTCTGCCTCCTATTTGACAACCAATCCTCTATCCATGCTAACACCCTACCCCCAACTCTATGTCCCCTGACCTTCTGCAATAACCTCTTGTGAGGTACCTTGTCAAACGCCTTCTGAAAATCCAGAAAGACCACATCCACCGGCTCTCCTCTATCCACTGCCCTAGACACATCCTCATAGAACTCCAGTAAATTTGTCAGACACGACTTCCCTTTAATGAAACCGTGTTGCGTCTGCCCTATCAAGCAATTCCCTTCAAGATGCCTCGCAATTTCCTCCTTAATGACGGATTCTAACATTTTACCTACGACAGACGTTAAACTAACCGGCCTATAATTCCCCGCCTTTTGCCTGGCACCCTTCTTAAACAACGGCGTAACATTAGCCGTTTTCCAATCTTCCGGCACTTCCCCGGAATCCAGCGACGTCTGGAAAATAACCACCAAGGCATCCACTATAACCTCCGCCATTTCTTTCAGAACCCTCGGATGCATTCCATCCGGTCCTGGGGACTTGTCCACAATCAGCCCCTCCAGTCTGTCGAGCACCACCTCTCTAGTAACAGTAATGTCATTAAGACCCTCCAGTCCTACCACCTTTCCATCGCTAACACCCGGCAAATTATTCACGTCCTCCTCCGTGAAGACAGAAACAAAAAAGTTATTCAAGACCTTAGCCATATCCCCATCCCCTACCACTAGCTCCCCTTTCTCATCCTCTAAAGGACCAACATTCACCCTAGCCAGCCTCTTCCTTTTTATATATTTATAAAAACTCTTGCTATCCTTTTTTATATTAAGTGCCAGCCCAGCTTCATAGCTTCTCCTACCCTCCTTTATCAACTTCTTTGTCAATCTTTGTTGACATTTAAACCTTTCCCAATCCTCTTCTCGCCCACTGCTCTTAGCTACTCTAAATTCCTCCGCTTTTAACTTAACACTTTCCTTCACCTCCTTCGTTATCCACGGCTTATTACCTCTCCTCCTACTGTCCTTTTTGACCATCGGAATAAATTTCTGCTGAGCACCAAGAAAGATCTCCTTAAAGATCCTCCACGGCTCCTCAGCAGACCTACCTTCCAACGCGCTCCCCCAGTCCACATTCGCCAATTCTTCTCTCATCCTACCGTACTCCCCTCTATTCAAACAAAGGACACGTGTCCGAGAACCCACTTTCTCCTCCTCCATCTGCAACAGAAACTCCACCATGCAATGATCACTCTCTCCAAGAGGATCCTTCACCGCAAGGTCCCTAATTCTACCCGCCTCATTACATAGCACCAGATCCAAGATGGCTCGCTCCCTCGTCGGCTCCAACACACACTGTTCAAGGAAATTATCCCGGCAGCATTCCAAGAACTCCTCCTCGAGCCCACCTCGTCCAACATGGGTCGACCAATCAATATGCAGATTGAAATCTCCCATAACTACTGCCGTCCCATTTCTGCACGCCGCACTTATTTGCGTGTTAACAGTCCGCCCCACCTCCAGATCGTTATTCGGGGACCTATAGACGACACCCACCAGCGTCTTCCTCCCTTTGCTGTTCCTAATCTCCACCCACAACGATTCCACGTTCTGCTCTTTGGCTCCGATATCATCCCTTGCTACCACCTTGATACTATCCTTAATCAGCAGAGCTACGCCACCCCCTCTTTCCTCCTGCCTATCCTTCCTAAACACTTGTGGAGGAGGAGGAGGAGGGAGGGGGGCAGTGGGCTGATTGGCAATTATCTCCAATGGCTTTATGAATGCAATTTGGTAACCATCCCAAGGGAGGGACTGGAATTCCTCTCTCATGCACTGGTGATGCAAAGCGTGTACCAAGTACAGAAGGGCATAGATCTTGCGCCCACTTTGCATTTTAAACACCTCTCCAAGTTTTCTGCTCACAAGTAAACTACTGAGTGATTTGCTAGGCCATGTCAGAGGGCAATTAAGAGTTACTATGTTACTATGGATCTGGAGTCACATGGGTGAGCATGGCAGATTTCCTTCCTTGAAGGGTATGAGTGAACCACATGAGATCTTATGACAATCAACAATATTTTCATGGTCATCTTTACTGAGACTAACTTTCAATTCTAGAATGAATTCAAATTCCGCCAGCAGCTGTGATGGGATTTGAACCTGAGTCCTCAAAGCTTTAGCCTGGGCCTTTGAAATAGTAATCCAGTGACTTCACCAATATATTACCATGTCTCTGGTGCAGAGAAGTTACATCTATACTACCTAGATCCTTGATGCCACTGGCTTCTTTCAGGATGCCACGGATCATATAAGATAAGAACATAGGAAAAAGAACATAGAATCATAGAAACCCTACAGTGCAGAAGGAGGCCATTCGGCCCATTGAGTCTGCAGAACAACAATGTCACAGAGGTCCTATTCCCGTAACCCCACACATTTACCCTGCTAATCCCTCTAACATACACATCCTGGGACACTAAGGGTCAACTTATCATGGACAATCAGCCTAACCTGCACATCTTTGGACTATGGGAGGAAACCGGAGCACCAGGAGGAAACCCGAATGCAGACAGTGACCCAAGTTGGGAGTCGAACCCAGGTCCCAGGAGCTGAGAAGCAGCAATGCTAACCACTGTGCCACCGTGCCACCTAAGTCAGTTTCACCTGGTCCAATGAGGTGTAACCTCTGCACACAGTCAACCTGTTCCCTGCCTCTGTCCTGCTCTGTTAGCTATGGTGTTGATGTGGCTGGTCAGTGATGACCCTAAAGTGTTACTGGTCTGGATTCTCTGATGGCGGTGCCATTGAAGGTCAAAAGGCATTGGCTGGGCATTCTCCGGTGTGAGATATTCATTGGCTGACATTTGTGGAGCGTGAATATCACAGCCATTTTCTTTGCTACGTCGGGATGATGTCTGGTTCTTGAAATGCTGGCAGTGCTGCTTCGTTATCAGAGAATAGTGCGAACAGAGCTGAACAATGTAGAATTGTCAGCAAGTGACATTTCTGACGTCGGGAAGGTCAGTGTCGAAGCAGCTGAAGATGGTTCGGACACTTTTGCGGAGGTGTTACCTTGATGTCCTGGGGCTGCAATCACTGGGCCCCTGATGGTGCGCTAGCTAGCGGCAGAAATTGTAGCTTCCTTGCCATCGCCCACCTTCGCACCTCCAGCCCTCCTCAGGAAATCAAACCGTCCTCTTTCCACCACAGGGATTGGCAGACTCCTGGCTCACCTCACAGCTCGTACAATTCAGTGGAAGAAGCGGCAGGAATCAATTTTCAGTAATCAGGAACTGCAGCTGCTGCTTCAGATGACATCTGCACATATTCTGTTCATGCCCAGGCTAGCAGCGCATCACACAAACCACAATGGGAGTGCAAAAAACAGTATGCAAATCAGGAAAACTTGGAAAGCCCAGCCAGGTCCCTTCTGGCCACCAGAAACACAGAATGTTGACAAGGCAAATCAAGTTGGGCTGCTGCTGCAGAATTTCATCCCTCAATATGCAGGAAATCAGGGATGCAAATTTCATCTAAGTAAACATTGTAATATAGCAGGCTGAAGTTTGAACATGCTGCCTCAATTCACTATTTTCAGCCTCTTGAAGGCTATACTTTGAATAAGTTCACTAAGGAACTGTTCATGCCCCAAGGGGTTGGCATATTTTCATTATAACATGTTTTTTACTCCCAGAAACAATCCTGTTCTTTTAAAATCAGAGGTTCATTATTTTATTTTGATATCATCAAAACAGAGTTGTGGCCTTGAACTCAATTTTGCATGGCAACATACTAGATATCAATCATACTCTCTGATAGCAGTGCCCAAGTTTTATTTATGCAGTCAGCCCCATTTCAGAACAAGAGCACTTGCTCCCATCCAGAAACAAGTTTGTTTTCTCCCCACTTATATTATTGCACGTACACATTATTCTCCTTTTAGAGCTCCAGATTCTCAGCTGAAATTTTTTCTCTTTTACACTAAGCACACACCATTGATCTAAGGTGACCTTATACTCTTTTGTCCTGCAGCCTGCTTCGTTAATCACCCTTGCAAAGCGCACAGTAGCAAACAAAAACACCTGAATGTGTTCATTGCTTATGCAGACAAGGTGAGGTGGCATCCTCTTCTGCAGCAAGCTATTGCACCTGGATTTTGCCACTGAGCATTTTCTAACTGACAGCTGTATTTTTCATGTGAGGACTAGTCCCCCTCTGTTTTCTCCCCACTCTGTGTTATTTTGAGAACAGGCCTCAACTGTTGCTGTGAGTGTGAGCATACTGACAGCTCCCTGCTCCCTGCCTTCATTATGATGATGCAAAAGAAAAACAGAAAATACTAAATCTGCCAGCATCTGAGAAGAGATGCTTGACAAAAGGTGGTTAACATTTCAAGTAATATTTGTCAGAATGGCTCCAGGTTCTGGCATTTATGTGAGTAATAGACAACACAAGATTCTGCACTTCCAATTGGCAGCTCCTGGGTTTCTATGCTTATTAATTTGCCATTTGTGTTTTTGTATATGCAGTCTATTATTTTGCCCTTTGGTTTCCTGTCAGCTGGGACTGATTCCATCACCACCTTAAGGAGTTAAAAAGCAGCAAAGCACACGTGCCCCTTCCTGCACCACGACAGAAACAAGAGCAGCTCGCAGTTATGTAGTGCTCTTAATGTCAAACAATGTCCCAAAGTGAAGGAAGAAAAGAATAAATGCACAGTTGTTGGTTGAATGTTTTTTACTACTTCACAGCTCACTCCTGCCTGTTGGAATGCTTCAACCTAATTGCACAGTCCTTTCCTAAAGCTTTTTGATTTTGCCGCTTCATCATGGTCCCTCTCAATACCGTACAGTGTTGATTAGACACCAGTCTTATACGCTCCTGCGGCAATGTTTTTTTAAAACTCTTCCTCCAGGGAGTTACCAGGCTTCCAGTGTGGTGCGAGATCCAACAAAGCAGCTAGCAACAGGATTCACAGAATGAAGGATAGTAAGACAGTGTTTCACGATACAATAGTGCAATTTCTTAGTGCCTTTTAGCATCATATTAGGTAGTTAACAGCCACATATGCAATAAAGTTTGCTTTGGGGTTGTACTGGACAGGAGTAAAATCTCTGGTCTGTATTTACCATTAATTGTAACTATCCAGTGACCCCAGCTGGAAGAATACATGTGTGTGGACACTTGAACACTGGATTAAGCACCAGTGTGACCTCTCCCACAAATCAAATTGTTTGTGTATTTTTACCCCACTAATATTCTTTATTTGCTCAGTTTGTGAGGGACTTTACATAATAGTTAAAATTTGATATTATTCAAGATGCAAGACAGATCAGTTCCTTTCAAGAAAGCACATGAAATAAGAACAAAAAAACCTGGAAAAACTCAGCAGGTCAGGCAGCATCAGTGGAGTGGGGAAGAATTAACGTTTCAGGTTGATGGTCTTTCAGTAGTACATGAAGTGCCTCACCACACCTGCCATTGTGGGCTATATTTACAATATACGTTTTCATTTTATGTAAAACATTCTTGGGTGCATATAGACCGAGGACTGTTTTACATGATTTACAGCTCCTCAGTCTGGTCTGGTGAGAGATTAAACAAACTTGGATTCTTTTCATTGGAGTGTCGGAGGGTGATGGGGGACCTGATAGAGGTTTATAAGATTATCACAGGCTTGGATAAAGTAGATAGTCCAAATCTTTTTCCCAGGGTCAAAGGGTCAATTACTTGGGGGGTGTAGATTCAAAGTGAGAGAGGTAAAGTTTAAAGGAGATATAAGGGGCATATTCTTCACACAAAAGATGGTGAATGCCTTGAACATGCAGCTGGAGGACGTGGTTGAAGCAAATTCGATATCAACGTTCAAGAGGCATCTGGATAGATACATGAATAGGCAGGGAACAGAGGGGTATGGACCATGTAAAGGAAAGAAAATATTAGATTAGAGAGGCATCTATGTCGGCACAGACTTGGTGGGCCAAAGGGCCTATTGCTGTGCTGTACTACTCTTCGTTCTTTGCTAAACCTTTTTGTTTAGGCGGAGAAATGTAGCATGTAATTTTTGTCATTTTAGATCATTTACATCAGCATAATATGTTTGAAAGCAGATGAAACAAAAGATTCACTGCAGTGTTTTCCCTTTTTAGTCAAATCTCCTGGCTTACAACCATTTTGTACACAATTGAATGGGCAGGTGACTTGTACACAGACTTAGGCAGCACGGTGGCACAGTAGTTAGCACTGCTGCCTCTCACTGCCAGGAACCTGCTGTCGATTCCCAGCTTGGGTCGCTGACGATATCAATGCAAACCTAATCGTTTCTGCAAAAATTGCAGAAGGTATCTTGTGTTCACAAGCTTTGTGCAAGTAAGAAATGTAAGCACAGCAGGACAATGAAATGATACATTGTAAGGCATGACATTGTCTGATTTCCTTCCACAGTCTGAAAAGCATGCTGGTTAGGTGCATTAGCCATGCTAAATTCTCCCCCAGTGTACCCAAATGGGACCGGAGTGTGGTGACTAGGAATTTTCACAGTAATTTCATTTCAGTGTTAACGTGAGCCTACTTGTGACACTAATAAACAAACTTCTAAAAAATGGCTAATGGGAGCTGAGCAATTGTGATCCAGTAGGAACTCTTCAAACTTTTGAATTGTGTGAATATAATCTGGCCTACACATGAAGTCTCCACATTATGCAGTCAAAATCTGAACATGTTTATCTGCTCCATTGCTTTGCTACTATGTACTAATGGCCCAGTATGCTGCGCCGCAGCATTTAATTCAGATCATTTCTTTTTAAAACAGCACATTTTGTGATCTTATTTCTTTTCTACAGGTTAAATCACAAAGACAATTGCTACTGTATTACAAAGAGCTGACATTTTAGTATTAAATGAAAGTTCCACTGAATGTAAAGGTTATTATAGAATGCAAATTCTGTGATTGACAGAAGCCACCTTTATCAATGTCAAAAGATCAACAAGTGCTTGTAATTGTTCTTCAGTATGGCCAACCGTGGCTCTGTTGGTCAGAAAGAACCTTTGCTTTAATCATTGACAATCAAGATGCAGAAGCATAAGCCATAAATTCCCACCATACTGGACCTTTCATCTCCATCCATAACAGCCAACTCAATCAATAGTCTTTTCAGATATATTTTCAATGGGAGCTCATGCTTGACACAGTTGTGCTGAATTTCCCATATTGTATTCAGCAGTTTTATCTCATGAAATACACCAGCTTATGTCTTACCTCAGGGAGATTACTCAGCAGTCAACCTGTCCAGATGATGGTACACCAAAAAAATTGGTTTCCATCCCTACCGTTTATGTATGCTCTTTGTTGTGGAATAAATTTCTAAAGGAAGCCTCAATTATTTTGATGTATTAGATATTGTATTTTTAATATTTGTATCCATCAGCACATCAGACATAATGATTTCTGAGTGGATAATGAGCAGAGTTTCAATGTTCATCATCTTTTCAATGTCTGTTTGACCTTTATCCACTTCGTGATCAAGTTACAGGCAAGTTACAGACTCCTATACCCAGTAAAGATTCCAGATTATCGGATAGTTCTGCTTTCCAGACTGGCTCTAATAGATTCTAGGATTTTGATCTGCAGACAATGTCATGCCTTGCCATGTGTCATTTCATTTTCTTGCTGTGCTTACATTTCTTTCTTGCACAATGCTTGTGAACACAAGACGCCTTCTCCAATTTTTGCAGAAGCTATTAGGGTTTCAAAGATATTGTCATCAATATTTTTGTGCATTTACTTGAATCTACGAGCGTAGAGATTTGAGATATCAAATTTCCATGCAAGTCCCAGCAATGTGGAAACACCATTTCCTCTTTGTTTCTTCCCCTCCTCAGGGCCCCATCATATGTACCTTAGCTTGCATAGATTCTGTGTTCTGGAACTCCCCTCCTAAGCTTTCACCTTCCTCTCTTTGTTAAGATCTTTTTTTACGGGTATAATATAAAATATCTTTCTTTGACTTGGTGCCCATTTATGTCACGTTAGGCTTTTATGAAGTGCATTGGGGCATTTTGCTACCTCACCCACACTATATAAATGCCAGCTGTTGTGTCACTATCCTGAACAGGAAATTATTACAAGTCCACAATTTTGTTATGATCCTGGTCAAGGCCAGTAACTTTCTGTTTGAAAGATGAAGAAATCTAAAATCCCAGTGATTTATGGAAAGAATCAAAGAATTGTTGCAACGCAGAAGGAGGCTGTTAGGCCCATAAACAATTTGTCTAAAAACCATTTTCCTGCCTTCCCCCTATAATCCTTCACATTTTTTCTTTTGACATAACAGTCTGGTTCTCTGTTAAATGCCTCGATTGAACCTGCCTCTACTGCACTCTCAGGCAGTGCATTCCAGACCCAAACCACCCACGGCCTGAAAAAGTTATTTCTCATAACGTTTTTGTTTCTTCTGCCAATGTTTCTAATCCTCAATTCTTTCATGAAGAGGAATAGTTTCTCCCTATCTGATCTGTCCATACCCCTCATGATCTTGAATATCAAATTTCCTTTCAGTCTTTTCTTCTCTATGGAAAACTTCTCCAATATGTCTTCATAATTAAAGTCGATCATCCCTGAAACCATTCTAGTAAATTCTTTCTGCACTCTATTCAATACCTTCACATCCTTCCTTAAGTGTGGTGCCCAGAACTGAACACAATACTCCATCTTATACAAGTTCAACGTAACCTCTGCTGTTACACTCTATGTAGCCTGGGATGTTGTACATTTAGAGGTTTACAGCATGGAAACAGGCCCTTCGACTCAACTTGTCCATGGCGCCTTTTTTTAAAATCCCTAAGCTAATCCCAATTGCCCGCATTTGGCCCATATCCCTCTATATCCATTGTACCCATGTACCTATCTAAATGCTTTTTGAAAGACAAAATTGTACCTGCCTCTACTACTACCACCTCTGGCAACTTGTTCCCGACACTCACCACCCTCTATGTGAAAAAATTGCTCCTCTGGACACTTCTGTATTTCTCCCCATTCACCTTAAACCTATGCTGTCCAGTTTTAGACTCCCCTAATTTTGGAAAAGATAATGACTGTCTGTCTGATCTGTGTCCCTCGTTATTTTATAGACCTCTATAAGATCACCCCGCAGCCTCCTACGCTCCAGAGAAAAAAGTCCCAGTCTATCCAACCTCTTTTTATTGACCGTGCTCCCATCCTGTCCCATCACCTTCAATGACTTAAGCACATATACGTTTAGGTTGCTCCGTTTCATGCACCCATGTTAAGAATTGTGCTCTTTGTTTTATTTTGTCTCTCCATGTACTTACTAGCAAAATGAATTACCTCATATTTCTGCACATTGAACTTCATTTACCTGTCTGCCCATTCCATCAACTTGTCTAGATTCCTTTTAAGTTCCACAATATCCTCCTAACAGTTTACAATGCATTCAAACTTTGTATCACCTGCAGATTTAGGAATTACACTCTATACAACAAATTCCAGATGATTAATATATACCAGGAAAAGCAAGGGTCCAAGCACTGACCCGTGGGGCACACCACTACAAATCTTACTGTAGCCTAAAAAACATCCATTGGCCACTATTCTGTTTCCCATCATAAAGCCAATTTTATGTTTATGTTGCTATTGCTCCTTTTATTCCAAGAGCTATAACTTTGCTCAAATGTCTGTTGTGTGCCACTGTATCAAATTCCTCTTGGAAGTGTATGTACAGCTGCATTGCCCTCAACCCACTCAGTTACCCCTTCAAAAAGATCCAGCAAGCTAAGCATGATTTTCCCTTGAGAAATCCAAGCTGACTCCCCTCATTCAAGTGCACTTGTCTATGTGACTACTAATTCTGTCCCAAATTATTGTTTCTAAAAGTACACACACCCCCCACACCACTCCCACCCACTGGCCTGTAGTTTCTGCATTTATGTTTGCATCCTTTTTTGAAGAAAGGTATAACTTCTGCAACTCTCCAGTTTTCCAGCACCACCCCTGAGTCTAAAGGAGGCTGAAAAATTCAAGTTAGAGCTTCTGCAATTTCCACGCTCACTTTCCAATGCATCTCATCTGGTCGTGGTGCCTAATTAAGTACAGGTAGCCTGTCTAATACTTATCAATGGTCAATCCTTCTAATGTATAAATGACCTCCTCTTTACCATGTCCCACATGGCGTCCTCTTTCTTGGTAAAGGCAAATTATTAATTTAATATCTCGGTTATGTCCCTTGCTTCTATGAGTAAAGTCTCTTTCTGGCACCTAATTGTCCCTATTCCTCCTACCATCCTTTTATTACTTATATACTTAAAGAATAATTTGTGATTCCCTTCTATATTGGCTGCCTTCTTTATTCAGTCTGATTCTTGGTTATATTATCCATCTGACGACACCTGTCATAGGCACACTTATTCTTCTTTATCTTAATCTCTATCTTTGATATCTGGGGAGTTCTGGATTTGTTTGCTCCACCTGCCCCTTTCAAGAGAATATACCTTGACTCTGCCTGAGCTACCTTTTCTTTGAAGGTAGCCCATTGTTCAATTACTGTTTCTCCTGCCAATCCTTGACTCCAATTTATACAGTTCAGATCCATTCTTGCCCCACTGAAGTTGGCTTTCCCCCAGTTAATTATTCTGACTCTGGGTTGTTCTTTGTCCTTTTCCATTGTCAGTCTGAACCTTATGTAACAATGATCACTTGTCCCCTAAATATTCTCCTATTGTTAATTGATTCACTTGGCCCACCTCATCCTCAAGAACCAGATCTTCAGTACCTCATGTCTCATGGCACTGGAAACGTACTGCAGTCAAAATTTTTCCCAAACACACTTGAGGAACTTTCCTCCCCACCCCTCTCCGTAATTTCCTTGCAAGTTTGATCCTGTGCAAGTCAAAGATTTCACAGTTGAAAAAGATTTTATTACACAAGAGTCAAAACAAAGCAAACAGCAAATACTATCTTAGATAATTTCCTATATTTAAAATGCAAATTTGCCAATAAACAGGAAAATTACAGTCAATTATAAATTACACATTTAATGGCATATGTAATTAAGATAGATCTTACAAGTTGACTCAGCTGTACATCCAGTATATAGGTCAGTAACCTCAATCACAAAATCCTTCAAAACTCTGCCTTCCTTCTGAAGAATTCCCAAATTCTACCCTGATCCTCAGTGATCACAGTGCATAACCAACCAGAGTTCCATGGGCATGGTCTCCAAAAGGGCATATGACTGGATAACCTCCTCAGCTCTGCCCACAATGGCCTGGATGATGTAGATCCCCCAATGTTTTCATTAAGTAACAAAATCAGCTGTAACAACTTTATTTTTGTACATTCTTTGCTTTTCGATCTGGTCTCCGTCATCTTTAGTCTGCCTGTACTGCACCACTGGACTCAACATCTGATGGCTCTGTTGTTTTTTTGTATCATTTCAGCTAGACTTTTTGGTTTCCAATCTCAGTGTTAATCTCAGTCTCTTTAGAAAAATAGAAGCTTTGCCTGCAGATTTCACACAAAATCTTGGTGGAGCTTTTCTTCCCTATTATTTAAAGAGTGTGGATTTTGATATTCTCACAGCTACCTTGAGGGAACTCATAGGATTATAAGTGTTACAAGATATTTTTACATGGTAAAATGCATATTTTTCTTAGAATCGATGGTATAAAAACTTTTAGATTGTGAAATGTTTATTCTTTCCCCCCAAGGGGGCATAGAGGGCAAATAAGATCTTAGAAGTGCATGGGTGATCTGAGGGGACATGGGAAATATATGGGGGGATAAACATGTTTTGGGATGACATGGGCAATCTGAAGATATGTAGTCTGGCATTCGGTGTGAATGGGAGATGAGGGCCAAGGTTTTTGGCGCTTTAAAACACTTGAGAGCTGTGTTGGAGAACCAAGCTGAGCCTTCTAACTGGACCATGTCTGCACCCACACCCACATATCTAATCAATTCAACCAAGAGGCAGATCCTGATGGACACTGTCTGGTCGGACATAGGCTGCCCACTCCAACGCAACTCACAAACTACACTGCCAACCCAACCCTGGTGTGAAAATGGCATGTGATGTCACACATGGATTGTGTGCGCAGTTTATGAGCTGCAAAAATGCACAGGCAGATTTTCCCAAACACTGGAACATTCAGCCCTAATACGTAAAGAGTGAGGAAAACTGGGATGGAAGAATCATGCACGTTAATGCCCTGATACTATATTGTTTGCAGCTGCCATTCTGCACATACTGAGTACACAATCTCAACTGGGTTGTTAGGGAAGAGTGGCATAACTATATATTCTAAAATGTATACAAGTTTCTCCCTGCCCCATTTACAAGTATTTTATTTTGATGTGCAATCATTTATTCATTTTGGAATCACTGCACTACAGTACAAAATCAACGTCTGGCCTGATAGCTAAAATTACTGGCAGTTATTGACCAAGCAATTACCTTGAGTTCCATTGATAAACCACCAACTTCATGGATATTTTTGTGATGCTCTAATAAGTTATTGATTGAGAAAGGTTTAAGTAGAATGTGGATGTGTTGCAAAATCAAAGCCTGATGTAATGTCGCTGCAAGCCACCCACAGCATAAATTTAGATAGATACCCTCTTCATTGTCCAATACAGTCACAAGTTAGCAGAAGTAAGATGTGATTCTTTGGTGCCCACAAGGAGTCAAGACCAAATAAACCCTTTAGATTCAATGGGTTTGGAGGATTGAGCAATAGATAGACCACGGCAGATGTGAAGCACTGAAGTGGCACAACAGAACTAACAGAGGGGTAAATGGGAAACCACCTCAGTAGTAGGGGAGCAAAATAGAGGAAGGAGAAGAGAAACCATAGCAGGTGGAAAGCAAGAAAACCATCCTTGGGGAGGTGAAAATACAACTCAGAAGTGAAAAATCTCACCTTGGATTGAGGGCAGAAGAGCCCTGTTCAGGAGGTGGTAAGGTCTTGCCCAGAAGAGAGGAGATGGAAATGCACTATTGTGAGGAAGGGAATTGTACAAGTCCTGATACCTGCGCTTTGGAGGAAACTTGAGAACAGTTTCCACTTTGGCTGCAATTGGCGATTCAGGAGCAAATTGTGCTCAAAATTGTCTTAGTTTTGAGAATGTATATTTTCCTTCCTCAAGTTTCAAGTTAAACTCATTTGCATATGACAGAACGTAAAATCAGCCGTGAAACAGTGCAATCTGGCAGCATTTAAAACATTAACTTCTATTTTAAAAAATTAAACAATTAATCCTTCATTTAAGAGTTGTAACTTTTGCATTAACATAGCTGAAAGAATTAATCTAAGAATATAAGCATTTGTAATTACAATGTCAGTCCAGCACCTGTGAATTAACTGATTTCATAAATTATTGAAATTAAATGTACTGTGCCATTTTTTCAGTTACATTGGGGTAAAGTAGTGTGTTCCTTAGTAAATATAAAAAGACCTTATATGGCAGGAGCCCCATTATGTCGTTGGTGGCGGATGTGGTGGAGGAAGTTGGGGGGGAGGGGGGTGCACAGGCAATCAAGCGGTGAAATCCCACTGGTATGAAAGTTGTTTTGGGGCTCCCCGCTAGGTTCTCCGCCCCCGCTGCCATTCCCACCTGCTGAAAATACACCCCTGTAAAGAGGTTTCAAAATGTATTTCTTAGTTTCCTAGTTCCCAAAAAGAACCAACTTAATGTTTGGATCCCCCTCAAAGGCCTGCGAACAAGTGTTCTTGGAGGAAAATCACAATTCACATCAGGTCCTGGCCAGTTTCTTGGGCAGCGCTTGATTCTGTTGTGCTGTTTTTTCACCTTACACAAAAGATTGTGTTACTCAGTTTGCACTGAAGATAGTTTCCGCTTAAGGATCTACTATATTTTGCTTAGTTATGCCAATTTCCTGTAAATTGCGCCAAATCAAACAGTGCCACCAAGTGGAAACTACACCCCAAAATTTTATGATTGAACATTGGAAATGTCAGGGATGCAACAGCAGAATATAGTAACAATGGAAATTCCTATCATGGCACCACCTAAAGGTGAACAGACATTGTATGTAAACTTTTATAATGAGAAAAGTCATTGATAGAGCTGGGCATAGCAGTTTTCAGCGTATTTTTCAAATGGAATTCTGTCAATCTACCAATCCATACACACCCACAAATAACAATAACTTGATATGTTGCCCTGTTCTGACTTGCACCAAGCCCTGTTCACGGCTCCATGGTTTCGCTGACCTGTAGTTCCTCAATTTCTTTTTATGTTTTCATCCATCCATGTTGTTCTGCCTCCCTGCCTCTGTAATTTCCTTTCACCCTGTAAACCTCCAATTCTGACCTTTGGACACTCACCGCTTCCTTTGCTCCACGATTGGTGCCTTCAGCCATTGAGACCGTAAACTCTGGAATTCTCTCCACAAATCTGTCCACTTCTGTCTCTCTCTCCTTCTTTAAGATAATGTTTAATATCTATGACTAATGTTATAACCAGGTGAGAAGGGATGAACTGGCTCCCCTCTATTCAATCTCCTTGGTTGGTCACAACAAAGGTTTAAGTTTATTTTTTACAAGGATATGCCTTTTCCAACTTGGAATGCATTTTACTATTCAAGGTGTGAATAAAAAGGAACCAATGAAACAAGGTTTTTTTTTAATCAAAGAAAGACTAAATTTATTAATACCTAAAACCCAGAGGAAAAAATATGTCATCAAGCATTTAGCACTCATGCAGTCAACAGGACACGGATACATGCACACATTGGAAATAAGAGAAGTTAGAGTTTAATAGGAAAAGGTAAATGAAAGGTTAACCATTCTTTAATTGCCCTTGAAGCAGGGATTTTAAATATTGGGGCCAGTTTAGGGATATTGGATATCTTGGATGCATTCAGATGTAGAAGATGTTGCAATTATTACAAGATCTCAGTTTGCTGGTAAGTTTCTGTAGAGTTGGCTTCTTGAACCGACAACACACACGTCCCAAAAGAAAGAGCCCTCAGTTTGTTTCCTCTGCTGAAGACCTTTGGACACTGCTTATGTCACTTTCAACACTCGCGGGTGGCTTGGCAACCTTGCCTTGAAATATTTCACCCATTGTGTATTTTCAAGGTTTTTTTGGTGCATCTGTCTGTGGCAGCCATTATTTCAATATCCAGTACTTTGCCATCTTAATGTCTTCCTTAGACAGTTATGAGTTTCTACAGGACTTAGGATTATAAAAAATGTCTCCCTCTTCTCATTCCCCTGAGGATGATTTGTCAATTTCTCATCTTCACTTTGGAATATGGCATTGCATTTCAAGCAGTTTGCTCTGTCTCAGTTAAACTTGCAAGATTTCTGGTAAGTTGAAAGCTGAAAAACCATAATTTCATGAATAAAGGGGCTTGGCCTCGTAACACCAAACATATGTCAACCTGTTCCAATGTCTCTTTCTTTAGCTCAGTGTAATTTATTGTCTGATTATGCTCTTGTGAAGTACCTTGGGATGTTTTACAACATTGAAGGTGTTTATGAGTGCAAGTTGTTGCACTTCCTTAAGATTTTTTTACTGGCTTTTTTTGCAGTTGTGTGTCAGTTGAAGCTCAGTTGGTAGCCCATTTGTCTCTGCATCACAAGGTACTGGGTTCAAATCCCATTTGCAAGGTTTGAGTTCAGTAATCAAGGCTGACACTGCAGTACAGTACTGAGGGAGAATAGTACTGTTGGAGGTGCTGTCTTTCAGATGAGGCATTGAACCAAAGTTCAGTCTGCCTGCTCAAGTAGATATAAAAGGTCCCATGGTGTAATTTTGAAGAAAAGCAGGGGAGTTATCCCTGCTAACCTGGCCTAGATTTAACCCTCAATTAACATCAGAAGAAAAGTTTTATCAAGTCTACAAAAAGACTTCATTGAGTGTAATGGTGTTACGAGATGCCCAGTGGCATGTAAATACAGGCCAATCTTTTTTTTTTGACACTTCTTTTAATAGAAGCTATTTCTAAGAACTGTAGAATAGCCCAGGATCCAATTTTAAAATTCTGAGTAATGTCTGTGCTGAAGGGCAGAATCAGTTACACTTCTCCAAGGTTCTTTTGCACTGTCCTAATACTGTATGATCAAACTCTAAAATGTATTGTTACCATCCTATTAGGGACCATTAACATTTAAAGAGAAATCTGAACACCCTGTATGTCCTATGGAACTACATCACAAGATTTCACCTTTAACAAATCAAAATTTATTGTATATAAAGTAATGAAACAAAACAAGCACTATTAACTTAACAATATTGTTCATAACTATGTGTATTGTATGCTCAGATTTACTTAATTCTCCAAGTAATTTTGTATAAGACATATCAGTCTTGAAGTTATTTACCTCCATAAGGACCATCCATAAGTATGCCATGCTCCTCTGGAAAAACCTCCTCCGCACCAGCTATTCTCAGAGATAAAACTTTCATTTACCTTCTCTTGGCTTTGGATTCCTCAGTCCTTAGTTTTGTTTTTTTTCAATACTTCAAAGCTAATCTGATGGTTGCTTTCGCTGGCACAAGACTTTGTGAAGGATCACTAGATTTTTCAAGCTAGACAATCTTCAAAATTTTGATCCTTGACAAAATTCTATCTGAAATTAAGTTTCAGCATATTCCACACGATGAAAGGTGAAGATCTGACCTTCTTCACTTTGCCTTCAGTGCGCGCCCATCAATTGTTTACTTAGGTAATCTCTGAATAAGCGGCAAATCACATGAGGTCCAAACTACAACTAACTTTCTCACCACACATCCAGAAGAATTGTAACCTGGGGACTTTCCTAAGCCTCACTCATCTCCACAACAATGTAGCCTGCTCTAAGATACCCTCAAAATGACCTTTAGATTCACTATCCCTCATTTACCATTTCTTCTTCAATCTGATAAAGTAAATGAGTTTCACAAACATTCAGGGCTCACTGAATGCTTCTGAACTATTTTAGCTCTGACTCCCTGAACAAAAACATCTCTCTGGATTGCTGTTCTTTGCCTACACTTAATTCAGATCTGGATAAAACAAAAATCCATTGTGCCACTATTTTAATTTGTCACAAAGTCTAATAAATTCTCTGTGACCTCCCTTAGTGATTTGGCCTGTGTGGTATGAACAACATGGCAGCAATTAACTCCCCTCGGCACGGCTATGGAGGAAATTCTGATTCCCTCTTCAAAGGTGTGGTCATTTAGCACTCAGGTGAGGATTCAGCCCTCGATTCTTGATGTTGAGCCATTACAGCGATACTGTCCATTCCACCTTACCCAAGAGACCATCCATCATGTGTGAGCCAAAATATTGGATGTCAGCAGGTTATTTAAGCGCAGAGAACATTTTCATTGACCCAGTCTTTTCCTCACCTGATGTCTATGCACAGACACTTTACAGCATAAACCATTATAGCAATCAGAAGTGAAACGTGAACTAAATTTTCTTTCTTATCTGTAACACAGCTGTTACCTCAGTTGTTGCCTCAGCTTTAATTATCTAACTAAGCACTGATCAGGAATCAGTTTGGATTATTTGTGGAATACATTTATACCACAGAATCTTGAGGTTTTTAGCAGAATACTTGCTCAATTGATCTAACAAACGTGAATTATTGATGGGTCCAAATTAACTCAATTTATTTATAAGTTGACTTGAGGATGTTTCTTTTATTTGAAATGGACCACAGCTACAATACATGAATTGGTAAATTTGAAAAGAGCAGGAGAGAAGGCAAGATAAAGAATCTATCAGTGGATAGGTAATGGCAACTTTGGACAACCTGGGAAGGAGATAGTTAGAGTAGGACATGTGTAATGAGCCTAGACTTCAATGCAGTAAGGAGTTCTGTCTCTACCAGGCAGTTCTGGCAACTTGCTGCAGTTTATGTCGTGCAGTTCGGAAGCCTACAAAGAAAAGAGTACTTGACTTTGAGAATGCCAAATGAGTTAAAACTGATCACACCTTCCAATATTTCAGTAAACTGTACCAAAATATGTCCATTGCTGTATAACTTATAGTGAAAGTTGCAGAAGAATTCCTGGTCTGAAAGGGTTGCCAAACCAAAGTGATCCTGTCAATTTTAAATGTCATAAGTTTACTTTACGGTTAGAAAGTGGCTATTTGTCAAATATTTTATAGCTTTAGCACCTGAGGAGAAAATGTGTGAAGCCACAAAGGTTAAACCTTAAAATTATCTGCTTCCTAAAGGTTGCTTTTCAAAAAAGGATTTCTGATTTTGTAAGGAGTTTAATATGACCAGCTGCAGCAAACTGTTTTCCTTTGTTTGTCACTGCTAGTTGCCAAACTGCTGCACAAAGTGGCTGCTGCATTACTCAGGATTTTCTGAAAACTTTTTTTAAAAGTCTTTTTATGCACTGTCAAGTCAGTCAAGTTGCACAGTCAGCGAATCATAGAATCCCTACTGTGCCGAAGGAGACCATTTGGTCCATTGAGTCTGAACCAACTCTCTTACAGAGCATCCCACCCGGACCCTATTCCCATAACCTGCTAATCCCCCTAACCTACATATCTTTGGACTATGGAAGGAAACCAGGCTCCTGGAGGAAACCCATGCAGACATGGGAAGAACATGCAAACTTCATACAGACAGTCACCTGAGGCTGGAATTGAATCCGTGTCCCTGGCACTGTGAGGCAACAGTGCTAACCACTGTGCCGCCCAGTAGGTTGATGCTCCTGTTGGATGTCAGAATATGAAGTTTTTAGCACAGTTTCTTGTGCAACTAATTTGTGTCTTTGGATATGATGCAAGAATGCTCAGCGAATCTAAAGTACTTGTGCTTAGTGAAGAAAGGAAAAATCTGAAATTGTATCATTCACTGTCTACATCCCTTGCCTTCCAGTGATCAGTTTAAAAACAACAGCAACAGAGGTCTGGGTATAAAATACGCACTTCCATGTGTCAAGGAAGGCTTAGTAGCCTTCACGGAGGGGCATGTATGCACATGTACATAGGTGGTGAGGGTCTATAATCATGAACTTGGAACAAGGAATAAAGGAAGCTTAATTTTAAGTTGAAATTGCAGAGAAAAGCAAAATAGGTTCCAAGATATATTTTTAAATGCTACAGAGCAGTAATTAGTTGTACTCTAACAATATTTTTGGCATAATTTTCCGTTTATTGGTCTGCAGCAAAATTCCATTGTAATGTTTAGGGTTAGACAGTCATTACTGAGATTAAGACAGTTTCCTTCCAGCAAAAACGATAAATGTCCAAGAGAAGATTTCTGTGACTGCTAACTTGTCTAAACCTCACTGGCATTTCCATAATATCAGTGTAATAGTAATTGAGGATAGTTTGGAAGCTTGGCAGGGGTGTTTGAGAATCGATCAGGTGCTATATAAAGGTGAGTCCTTATTATAATGAAAGTACACCCATACCAGCCAAGGTTTCTGTTTCTGAACTCACCAACCTGCTATTTTCTGTCCATGATTACACTGGACAACAAGTGACTGGCAAGTATAGAAGCACAATACTTCTTCATTGTGATTAAGGTGTTCTACTGCTTAAGGTGCAGTGCAGACACATGGGGCGAGTGAGGCTGGAAAATCCCGCCCAAAAACTGGAAAATCCTGTCAAAAAAGTTAGAGCAGACTTTTAAAAGCATAGAACAAGCATAAGAGATAAAATTAGGGCACAGCTTCCAATAAGTTGCCATGCTCCAGCACCATCATGGTTTTAAGGCCATAAGGTTAGACATTTGATATTTTAGCTACAATTATTTTCTTTGGGACTGTAATGGCAGTCTTTCCAAGTACATTAGCATCAGCTTTCTCACTGCAAAGTTTCAGAACTGTAATGAGCTTGATCCCAGGTCAAATTCTGCATTAATCAGTCATGCAACTTCTTACCATTGCCCCACGTATACAGGACATTATGCATTTTCTCATTAAAAGACTTGCCAAACACAAACTGCTAAAAATAAGTTGACCACAAATATAATCCATTGTAAACCTTGTTAGTTTTCTGAAAAGTCTCAAGCTTTTACCTTTTTCCTTTTTTTTAAAAGAAATGTTGTTTGTTTTTCCTTTACACTTCCCAGCACCGATAGCTGCCGGAACAGGCCCGAATTTCTCCCTCTCGGATTTGGAGGGATCTTCGTATTATAGCATGAGCCCTGGGGCCATGAGGAGGTCTTTGCCCAGCACGTCCTCCAGCAGGTAATTTAAAAGATTTACACAGAATCATTCAATAACCTGTGGGTTTGCAGTTACTACAAGTTGATTATTGTAAAGTTAAAATACAATATTTTCTGCAGTAAAGCCTCAGATTGTCTGGAATGGCTATAAAGCAATATGTTGTTACAAAATAATCTTGGACAAATGTGTGCAGAAGTTTCTGTTGACCGAGGTAAAGGTGACACAATGGTGGGGGGTGGGGATGCATGTTGAGCACATGCTTGCTGTTGGTGTAAGTGCCAATGGGAGCTCAAATTCTGGAAGTTGCACTTCTTGCCGGCTACTTCGCAATTTTGAATCCCCCTCACTGGCGACATCATCAGGTTCACACCCATAATGAGTGTAAACCTGCTTTACATGCATTTGAATAGATTTTTATGTAATTAACCCACTCCTCACCAGACATTGACCCATTGCCGGAAATTGCATGCCGGCATGGTTTACAACAGGTTCACCTCGACGTGATCCTGTTGCGGGGGTCTCCCCAGGGATGCAGAGATAAGTACAACCCCAGGGGAGAGTAGCCTGGCAATTCCCCTGGCACTAGCTGCCAAGTGGCAGACCCTAGAGGGAGCCTCATGGGCGGCTGGGGGGGGGAGAGTGGGGGAGGGGTAGATGATACATTTAGATGTGGTGATGACAGGAGGAGCAGATGGAGGAACTGGGGATGCTGGCAATGGCCTTTGGTTGTGGGGGGGAGAGAAGAATGGGCAAGTTGGGAGGGGTGGGAGAGGATCAATGATCAGGGTGGGAGAAGGCCCTGAGACCTCTGTGTTGGGGGGGGGAGGTTTACTCAGGTTATGATTGGAGTACCCTTTAAAGATGGCACCCAATCTCTGCGCACCCAGATTTTGCTGGCATGTTGAGGCCCTCCCCCGACCCCCCCCCATGATGGTGTGAATCGCACTCCCTTGATTTTTCTTGGCAGTGTAGTAAGATCTGGAGAGAAAACAGACATGTTTTTCAGGAAGAGACAGCACTCTGCACTTTCTCTGGTAAGATTTAGCCCTACAAGTGAATATTTAATAGAATTTATCATGATTGTCAATGAAGAATATTGCATGGAAATTCTGTTTTGCCACCTGACCTGATAAGACTGTAGAATTTAGATTTCCCATTTTTATGTCATGAATCTCTTAACTAACCCCAAAAATACATCCAATAGCGTGCTACATAATTTTTGACAGTGGTACAAAAAAGGTGTTCATTTTCAGACTCTTGTTTTACTGAATAACATGCCAAATTTAGACCATTATGCAGATTAAATGTGACACAATTTTCTTCAAAGGATGCTTCTCAGGTCTTAGTATGTTAATTCTAGGTTCTTTTTCAACAACCCTCTCATTAACCGTGCATGGTGATTCATGAACTCTCAGTACAGTGCCTTCTTTTGATTGTTAACATTTCATTAAGGTTTGCTTCTGTGAAATATTGGGAACCGTTTTAGAAATTTTCTGAAATTCTTATTAATTATGCTCACTCTGTGTCTCCTTTGTTTGAAGAAAGCCATACAATTTGTTCCAAGAATAAAGCAAGTTAGCATCACAAATGGAAATATAGACTTACAGTATCCTTAATGCCAAGTGAAAGTTTGGGCCTGTGAATGAGTTATTGGGCCAGATTTAGCTGAGAAAAACAACGGACCTGAATGTCCGTGAAGTGGCAGTTTGTTTTACACTCTGCTTCTAGTTTCCTACCTCGAAATCCAAGTGGTCTTGCCTGACCTCCTTGCCTGACCAGGTTTGATGAGAACTTTTTAGGGCAGCATGCTCCTGAGGCCTTCAGTTGAGGGCTGCACAGTCGAATGTAAGGAGGCCACACCACCTTTTTTACTGCTCTAACTGCTGCAAGCCAGGTAAATTCAAAGGTCCAACCACTTTCAATCCATGGAGAAGGTAGGTTTGTAACGTAAGTGGGTGGGATTGAGGGGGTGGGTGAAGGTCTTTGGTCAAGGTAAATGCTGATGGTCAATGGAGAGGGGGTGGTTGGGGGTCAGGTGGAAAGTGTGTGCCTGCAGTTATAGGGGTGGCATGGTCAGCAGGTGAGGGGGAGGGAAGTTGAAGTATAGCGGGGAGCTCCTATGGGGTCTTTTGCGGGTGTAGTGGTGTGAGGGACACCCAAAGAGCCTGTGGGGAGTCTGGGGAGGTCAAGTACCGTAGATACTCAGAATCTAGAAGTGGTTTTAATTTTTTTTATGGGTAACCATTATGTAAGACAGTCAGAATCAGATTTAAAGCGCATTTCAGCTTTGGTTCCCAGCGCAAGGTAATTGCCCAATGCATTGAACTTCCCAGGCAATTTCCTTGAAATCCTTACCTGGGAACCTCTGGGAGTGGTGGGAGGGTTCTGGTTCCCCAGTGCATCTTTGGACTACTCTGTAGTTGTACTTCTGCAGAGCTAATGTATGAGTAACGCACATCATCATTAATGTGCAAGTCAGCCAAGAACATGCGAAAAGAAAGAAATGTGCATGAATTTCAACTTCCCTCAAATTGCTGGTGATTTGTGCTCCTTTGTTGTTAGCTGCATGAAAATGACATCTTGCCCTTAATCAGCCTGTGTGGTTCATGAAGGTGCTGCAATTGCACATTAATTGCCCATTATACTTGCTGCAGAAAACTTCATGAATTAACAAGGTAAGTACCCTACAATGATGTAATAATTGTTAATAACAATCCCTTTTGCCCAAAAAGTAACTAATTAAGAATGCAGAGTTTCATTCCTTCAGCTTGTTTTAGATTTTAAAAATTACAGTTTTTATTCTTTGTTTTCTGTCTGTTTCCCTCTTAACCCAATCTTTCTTTCCCTCTAATAATGAAACAAAACACTATGATGCTGGAATGAAACAGAAAATGCTGGAAATAATTAGCAGGCCAGGCAGCATCTGTGGAGAGATGAACAGAGTTAATGTTTCAGGTCAAGAATCTTTCATCAGAACTGAAAAGGTTAAAACAATATGCCCAGAAGTAGAATCAGTCATAGCTGAATATATACATGCAAGTTAGGAACAGGGTCGCTTGAGTCTTTGAGCCTGCTCTGCCATTCAATAAGATGATGGCTGTAACCTGCCACCTATTTCTGATGAGCTTTCAACCCCCTTGTTTACTGAGAACCTGCCTCGACCTTGAGGAAAGGAATTTCAAAGACTCACCACCATCTGTCTTCTCATCTCTGTTCTAAATGGCTGACCCCTTACTTTTACAGTAAGAAGTCTCACAACACCAGGTTAAAGGCCAACAGGTTTACACCAGCCAGTGCTGGCTTCTCCACATCATCCCTTACTTTTAAATAGTGACTCCTAATTCTAGATACTTCCACAAGAGAAAACATTCTCTACACATCCATGCTGTCAAGACACCTTAGGAGTTTATATGTTTCAATCTAGTTGCTTCTTAACCTTTTTAACTCCAGTGAATACAAGCCCAGCTTGTCCTCACTCTCCTCATAAGACAATCCACCCATTCCAAGTACTACTGAACTAAACCTTCTCTGAACTGTGTTTACTGCATTTACATCCTTAAGTAAGGAGACCAATGCTGTACTCATTGTATGGTCTCACCAGTGTCTTGAGCAACTGAAGCATAAGCTCCCTACTTTTATATTCAATTTGTCACCACAATATGTAACATGCTATTAATTTTCCTAACTACTTGTACCTGCATCTTAATCTTTTGTGATTCATGCACTGGGGCACCCAGATCCAGCTGCCTTTTTATTCTTCCTGCCAAAATGGACAGTTTCACATTTTCCCACATTATACTCCATTTTTCAGATCTTTACTCACTCTCTGTGTCCATTTATACCCTCCTTATGTCCACTTCACAATTTAATTTTCTATTACTCTTTGTATCATCAGCAAACTTAACAACCATGCTTTCTGTCCCTTCATCCAAGTAATTTATATAACATTGACACACTAGCACTGATCTCTATGGCACACCACTCATTACATCCTGCCAACTAGAAAAAGACCCATTTAAGGCTACTCCCTGTTTCCTGTTAATCAGCTAATCTTCTATCAGTCCAATATGTTACCCCCCCCCAGCCACCACATCAAGAGTTTTTACTTCCTGAAGTAACCTTTGAAGTATCACCTTATCAAATGTATTTTGATAAGCATATCCACCTTTAGCCGCAGCACATGTAACTCCTTCAAAGAACTCCAATAAATTGGTTAGATTCAATTTCCCTTTCATGTTGACTCTGTCCAATCGCCTTGAATTTTTCCAAGTGCTTTGCCATGACATTTTTATTAATAGTTTCCAACATTTTCCTTATAACAGATTTTAAGCCATCTGGCCTGTAGTTTTCTGCATTCTGCCCCCTCCCTTTTTGATTAAGGGAGTTACATTTGCTATTTTCCAATTCTTTGGGACCTTCCTCAAATCCAGGGAATTTTAGAAAGTTAAAAGCAACACATTGACTATATCACCAGCCATTTTTTTTAAGGCCTAAGGATGAAGTCCATCATGACCCAGGGGCTTATTGCCTGCAGTTCCAACAACTTGCTAATTACCACTTCCCTGGTGATTGAAGTTTTCCCAAATTTCCTCTTCACTTCCAAATCCTGATTTACAGTTATTTCTGGAAATCTATTTTCTTGAATCCTATATATCAGACTCCTATTTATCGACTACAGCTCAGTCTTCAATGCCATTATTCCAAAGAAATTCATCTCCAAACTTCATGGCCTGGGGCTAGGCCTCCTCCCCCCGGCACTAGATCCTGAACTTTCTAACACACAGACCCCAATCAGTAAGGATAGGCAATAACACCTCCTCCACAATCATCCTCAACACTGGTGGCCCTCAAGACTGAGTTCTCAGCACCTTACCATATTGCTTATAAACCTATGACTGCGTGGTCAAATTCCTCTGCAACTCAATTTACTAGTTTGCTAATGACACCACCACAGTGGGTCAGATCTCAAACAATGACAAGACAGAGTGCAGAAAAGAGATAGCAAATCCAATGAACTGGTGTGACGATAATAATCTCTCCCTCAATTCAACAAAATGAAGGAGATAGTCATCGGTTTCAGGAAGCATAGTGGAGGGCATGCCCCTGTCTGCATCAATGGTGGGGAAGTTGATATGGTTGACAGCATCAAATTTTTAGGTGTCCAGATCAACTGTCCTGGTCCCTGTAGTCATGATGTAAAGATGCTGGCATTGGACTGGGGTAAACACAATAAGAAGTCTGACAACACCAGGTTTAAGTCCAACCGAACTATCAAATAAATCGGTTGGACTTAAACCTGGTGTTCAGACTTCTTACTGGTCCCTGTAGCCAACACTATCGTTAAGAAAATCAAACAATGCCTCTGCTTTCTCAGGACACTAATGAAAGTTGGCATGTCCGCTCCGACCCTCACCAACTTTTACAGATGCACCATAGAAAGCATTTTTTCTGGTTGTATCACAGCTTGGCTTGGCTCCTGCTCTATCCAAAATGGCAAGAAACTACAAAGGGTTGTGAATGAAGCCCAGTCCATCACTCAAAACAGTCTCTCACTCACTGACACTGTCTATACTTCCCGCTGCCTTGGAAAAGCAGCCAGTATAATTAAGAACCCCATGCATCCTGGTCATATTCTAAGGTCTAAGGACACAAAAGTCTAAGGACGTGTACCAACCGACTCAAGAACAACTGACTCTTCCGTAGGGAAAAAAAAACAAGAGTCTAAGGACATGTACCAACCAACTCAAGAACATCTTCCCTGCTGCCATCAGACTTTTGATCGCATTAAGTTGACCTTTCAATACATCCTAGCTATGACTGTAACATGACAATCTGCACTGTCTCTTTCTCTATGAATGGTGTGCTTTGTATAGCGTGCAAGAAACAATACTTTTCATTATACACTAATACATATAACAATAATAAATCAAATCAGTGAAGACCGATGCAAAACACCTGTTCGATTCACCTGCCATTTCTCCATTTCCCATTATTAGTTCCCCAGATTCAATTTCTAAAGGACAAATGCTCACTTGGTTAACTTTTTTAAGTATAGAAACTCTTAACTAGCATCTTTATATTTCTGAATCACTTTCTCTCGTACGTAAATTTTTAACTCCTTCTTGATCTTTTTGCCATTCTTTCCTGTTCCTTACATTCTATCCGATCTTTTAGTCTGCCTTTGCACAATTGTATGCTTTTTGTTTAAGCTATCGTTTTTAACTTAACTGCAGATGGTGTGTCTTTCTCGTGAAAATATATCTATTCTATATATTCTGAAATATTCTTTTAAATATCTACCACTGCATCTTTGTTGACCTGTTCCTTAATCTCATTTGCCAGTTCATTTTCTGTTCTGCTTTCGTTCCCACATAATTATCCTTATTTAAGTTTAAAATACTAGTCTTAGATCCACTCTTCTGTCCCTCACTATGAATTAAATTCAGCAATTTGCATCCCTTGAAGGGAAAGTGCATTGTGACTGCTGGAGGTGCTAACATAGCTCAGAAATAGTTCTGTGCAACAAACAATAAAGACTGAATGTGGAATAGAGAATGCACCAAGGTTTGCTGATGCTGCATGGGAGCTCTTACATAGAAAATAGAGGCAAGAGTAGGCCATTCGGTCCTTGGAGCCTGCACCGCCATTCATTATGATCATGGCTGATCTTCGAATTCAATATCCCGATTCCACCTTCCCCTTATTTCCCTTGATCTGTTTTGCTCTAACAGCTATATCTAATCCCCTCTTGAAATCACACAACATTTTGGCCTCACTTACTTTGTGTGGTAGTGTATTCAACAGATTCACTACTCTCTGGGTGAAGAAATTTCCCTTCACTTCAGTTCTAAAAGGATTATCCCTTATCTTAAAACTGTGACCCCTAGTTCAGGACTCCCCCACCGTCAGGAACATTCTTTCTGAATCTACACTCTAATCCTATAAATTACTATGAGATCCCCTCTCACTCTTCTAAACTTCAAGGCACATGATCCTAACTGACTTAATCTCTCCTCCTATGACAGTCGTACCATCCCAGGTATCAGCCTGGTAAACCCTCGCTGTACTCCCTCTATAGCAAAAACATCCTTCCTCATACAAGGGCACCAGAACTGTGCACAATATTCCAGTTGTGGCCTCATCAACACCCTGTACAATTCCATAAAACATCCCTATTCCTATACTCAAATCCTCTCACTATGAGACCAATATATCATTTGCTTTCTTTATTGCCCGCAGTGTCTGCATGCTTGTTTTCAGCGACTGATGTAGAAGGGCACCAAGATCTCATTGAGTATCCACCTCTCTCAATTTACACCCATTCAAATAATAATCTGTCTCTCTATTTTTGCTATCAAAATGGACAACCTCACATTTATCCACATTATAATGCATCTGCCATGCATATGCACATTCAATCAGCCTGTGCAAATCACTCTGAAGCATCTCTGCATCCTCCTCACAGCTCATCCTTTCACCCAACTTTATATCAGCTGCAAATTTAGAGGTAACACATTTAGTTCCCTCGTCCAAATCATTAATATATGTGAGCAGTTGGGGTTCTAGCACAGATCCCTGTGATACCCCACTAGTCACTGCCTGCCAATCTGAAAAGACTCATTCATTCTAACTCTTTGTTTCCTGTCTGCTATCCATCTCAAGACACTACACTCAATCCTATGTGCTTTAACGTTTAATAGTAATCTGTTATGTAAGACCTTGTTTAAAACCTTCCGAAAGTCTAAATAAACCACATCCACCTGTTCTCCCTGGTCCACTCTACTACTTACATCTTCAAAGAATTCCAGTAAATTTGCCAAGCACGATTTCTCCTTTGTAAATCCATGTTGACTTTGTCTGATTATGCCGTTGCTTTCTAAATGCTCTACTATGAAATCCTTAATAATGGATTGTAGCAACTTCCATATGGCCGAGTTAGGCTCACTGACCTAGAGTTCTCTGTTTTGTCTCTACCTTTCTTTTTGAATAGCGGGTTTACATTTGCAACCCTCAATCTGTAGGAGCCATTCCAGAATTCAATGAATTTTGGAAAATAACAGCAATGACTCTACTATTTCTAGGGCCAGTTCCTTAAGTACTCTGGGATGAAGATTGTCAGGCCCCGGAAATTTATCTGCCTTCAGTCCCATTAATTTCCCTGAAACCATTTCTCTACTAACACTGAGTTTCTTCAGCCCCTCACTAAAGCTTGTGTTTTTCAGAACTTCTGGTACATTATTCATGTCTTCCTTTGTGAAGACAGAAGCAAAATACGAATTGTTTCCTTCACCATTTTTTGTTGCCCACTATGAATTGCTCTGCATCTGACTGTAAGGAGCCTATATTCGCTTTTGTTGACTTTTTTCTTTTTACACATCTATAGAAATTTTTACAGTCAATCTTTATGTTCCCTGATGGTTTACTTTCATACCGTGGGTGGAATTCTCCCAAAAACAAACTAAGTGTCATAATGGAGTGACCTGAGCCAGTTGTCAGATGCATTCCGCTATGCAATCCTCCTACACTCCGTCACTTTTTTGGGGAGCTGGGAGTTTGGTACAGGGGGGCAGAGTCTAAACATGCCAGTGAGTCCAGCTTTGGAGCACTTGAGTGCAGTTACGCAAGGGTGCCCAAATCTCTCAATGCATTTCGAGACCCCCCTCCCTCCCATCACGGACATTGGGACCCTTCGTTGACAACACATACCCCAACCCCTCCCTGACAGGGGTTGCCAGCATTAGGGCATCGGGGCCCTCCTGATTGGTTCTACTGCCTGAACCCTGACGTTACGCATCTCCCCCCAATCATGACGCTCAACAAGATTCACACTTGCATGTCTCCCTGTCATAGCCTTCTTGCATTGCCCCCCTCACCCCCGCAGTCATTAGCCCCCACACTGTTTGCACTGCCCCTGCACACTGGCAGTTCCAGCTAGCACCACCAGGATGTCCATTGGCCATATCCAAGGTGCCCAACAAGCACAGTCTGGCCATGCCCCTGAATACCCAGGGGCTTCTGTGGCCTCTGAGCCCCTCGGCTTAACCATCGCATCAGGTCTCTGCTCATGGAGATCAGTAATGATTCACGCCGCTGTTGCACCATGCCCAAAGGCCAGAGACTTCTGTGTGCTGGAATTTGAAGAGATTTTGCATATTTAAATGCTACTTTAAACATGCTAATGGGTCCCATGCCTTTCCTGGGCGCGATCCAGTTTGCGCCATTAGAAAGCGGCCAGATGGCTCACAAATTCTTTGGCACTGGGCGTGAAATTGATTCTTAGACCCACATGCTATTCTTCAGGATCAGTGTGATCTTGACTCGGGATGACAAGGTCGGAGAAATGTGTTCCTCTATTTTCCTCTTTTTCATCTATTCCTTGGCCAGCCTTTGCTGAATTTTAAACTCTTCCCATCCTCAAGTCTATTGCTTTTTCTTACCAATTTGTATGCTCCTTCTTTGAATCTAATACTATCTCTAATTTCCCTTGTAAGCCATGGTTTGGCCACAGTTCCCTTTCCACTCTTGCGCCAAATAGGAATAAACAACTTTTCAAGTTTGCCTATTAACTCCTTGAATGTCTGCCATTACCTGTCCTTACTTTCAGTAATGTTTCTTAGCCCCTTGTGGCCAATTCAGCCTCATACCATCATAGTTAACTTTACTGACATTCAGGACCCAGATCTCAGAATCAACTACCTTACTATCAACCTTGATAAAGAATTCTTATCGTATTATTGTCATTCATCCCCAAGGGCGCTCTCACAACCATATTGCCAACTAATCCTTTCTCATTGCACAATACCCAGTCCAAGATGGCCTGTTCCCTTGCTGTTTCCTCAAAGTATTGCTCCAGAAAATCATCCCGTATGCACTCCAGAAATTCCACCTCTATTGTGTATGACTAATTTATCCTTGCCAATCTACATACAGATTAAAGTTGCCCATAATCACAGATGTTTCTTTATCACATGCACCTCTGATTTCCTATCTAATGCTTTTCCCAACATTACTACAACAAGTTTGGTGGTCTGTCTACCAGCCCCATGAATGTTTTTTGCCCCTTGGTGTTTCTTATCTCGACCCATAGAGATTATACATTATCCATGCTAATAATTCTTCAGTATTGTATCAATGTGGTCACCTTGGAACTATGTCTCCGTAATCCAACTATATCATACCCCTTTACGTCTATCTGTGCAACTATTTCATCCATTTTATTATGAGTGCTCCTAGTGTTGAAGTAGTCCTTTTAACGTTCCTTGTTCCTTTCCTATTTTTTTGTTACTGTGTTCTTATATGACTCTATCCCTTGAGTTCTCTAACTAACACTTTTATTATTCTCCTTGTTGTCTTTTTCTGTTGTTGTTGATTCCCCCTGCTCTGAATCCTTACACCATATGCCCCTGCCGTATTAATTTAATACCTTTCACTCTAGCAAGTACTCCCCACCAAGGACATTAGTCCTGGTCCTGCCCAGGTGTAACCCATCCAGTTTGTACAGGTTCCACTTTCCCCAGAACCAGTCGTTATGTCCCAAGAATCTGAAACCCTCCCCTTTACAACATCTTTTCAGCCATGTGTTCATCTTATATATCCTGTTGGTTCCACTCTGACTAGCATGTGGCACTGGTAGTGATCCTGAGATAACTACCTTTGAGGCCCGACTTTTCAATTTGCTTCCTAGCTCCCTATATTCTGCTTTTTGGAACCCCACCTTTAGTTTAAACCTATGTACCCAATGTGCACCGCGACAACTGGCTGTTCACCCTCTTCTTTCAGAATGTCCTGCAACCATTCTGAGACCACTCTTGGTGGAGGAGCTGGAAAGGACAAGAGATGATCAATGTCCATGAAGGCACAGAAAGGCTTTTCAGACACATGTTGAAAAGGCAATAGGAGATCAGTAACAGGAATTTATCGATGAATAGCTGGATGCAGTATTGCAAGAAATTTAACGGCTGCAAAGTCAGTGAATGCATCTTAAAATGTTATATGCTGTCAACTGAACAGGTAGCCTTACCCACTACCCCAGTCACCACACTCTGATCACTCACCTATGTTTAGGCTTATTTATTAGTGCCACAAGTAGGCTTACATTAACACTGCAATGAAGAAACTGTGAAAATCCTTTAGTCACGACACTCTGGCGCTTATTTGAGTACACTGAGGGAGAATCTAGCATGGCCAATGCAACTAACCAGTACATCTTTTGGACTGTGGGAGGAAATTGGAGCGCCTGGAGGAAACCCACATTGATACGGAAGAATGTGCAGATCCACACAAGCAGTGACCCAAGCTGAGAATTGAACCTGGATCCCTGGTGCTGTGAGGCAGCAGTGTTAACCGTTGTGCCACCCCTAAGCAGCAGCCTCTTTCAATCAGTACTCATACATAACATTGATATGCTCACACCCTTAGCACTGCTGTAAGCAACACACACATCTCACAGCTTACATATATCACCAGCTACTCAGTCATGGAACCCAAACCTATTCCAGGATACTCACTGCTGTAATATTCTCTCTTGCAGGAGATGGTGCGCTAGTGGAAGTAGCAGGAATTAACTGGGAGGGGAGTAGGCATATTTTCATGTTCTAACCCCCATGTAGCAAACATTGCTTACAATTATTGGAAAGGCCATTGTTGAAGCCATGGCCACCTGTGGAGTTTAATCCATTCAAGTTGATGGTGGTCTTGTTCTTAATCCTCTTCCTCACATCTTCTTGCCCCTCATCCCACAATGTTTGCTGATGGAAAAACTGCAAGTACTTCTTACTTTCCCTTTTCTCTCATGACAACTTTACCCTTGCATCTTTTTCGTCTCAGATGTCCAGAAAGTACAACCAGGCCAGTCAGTGGAAGATGACCAAGAATGCAGTGACAATGAATACATGATGATTTCAGGCTCGCAGTCACGAGCTCAGACACTGACAATGCATGTGTCTTGGAAGGTAGCATAAGAGGTGTGAACTGCACATGGCGTGATACTGGGAACAAGTCTGGGGCAGCTAGGAATAGAGGACAAGAATAGTGCAGGTGCGAGCTCATTGGACGGCTAGGTTGCACATGGGCTTTGCTGCAGAGGCCTCAAATGAAGTCTCTGAGGAACCAGATTACAGAAGTAGGCTGATCGATATCCACTGCAAAATTTTTATTGCATTTGGAAACCTGCCAGAATTCCTATGGGTCCTGGATGAGTCGGTTAGCAGCTTAACACAGATTTTAGCAGAGCTTGACACCCATCTTTCCAGCAAGGAAATGATAGTCAATCCATCAACACACTTGTGGACACAAACATGATGTAAAAGATGCACTTGTACATGGAACACACAAAAGCAATTAGGAAAGCAAATGATATAGAACATAGAACATAGAACATAGAACATTACAGCGCAGAACAGGCCCTTCGGCCCACGATGTTGCGCCGACCAGTTACAAAAACAATGACCCACTAGCCTATACCAATCCCTTTTCGTCCATAAACCTATCCAGAGATCTCTTAAACGCCCCCAAACTAGACGCATTTACAACTGCAGCAGGCAGGGCATTCCAATCCTTCACCACCCGCTGGGTAAAGAACCTACCCCTGACATCCGTCCTGTAGCTACCCCCCCTTAATTTAAAGCCATGCCCCCTCGTGCTAGCTTTCTCCATCCGAGGAAAAAGGCCATCACTATCCACCCTATCTAAACCTCTAATCATCTTGTATGTTTCAATAAGATCCCCTCTTAGCCACCTTCTTTCCAACGAAAACAACCCTAAATCCCTCAGTCTCTCCTCATAGGACCTCCCCACCATACCAGGCACCATCCTAGTAAACCTCCTCTGCACCCTCTCCAACGCCTCCACATCCTTCTTGTAATGCGGGGACCAGAACTGCACACAGTACTCCAAGTGCGGCCGCACTAGAGTAGTGTACAGTTGCAACATTACACTGCGACTCCTAAATTCAATCCCCCTACCAATAAACGCCAAGACACCGTACGCCTTCTTAACAACCTTATCTACTTGATTCCCAACTTTCAGGGATCTATGTACACACACACCTAGATCCCTCTGTTCATCCACACTATTCAAAGTCCTCCCGTTAGCCCTATACTCGACACATCTGTTGCTCCTACCAAAGTGAATTACCTCACACTTCTCCGCATTAAATTCCATCCGCCACCTCTCGGCCCAGCTCTGCAACCTATCTAAGTCTCCCTGCAGACTATGACACCCTTCCTCACAATCTACCACACCTCCAATTTTGGTGTCATCAGCAAATTTACTAATCCACCCAACTATACCCTCATCCAGATCATTAATAAAAATTACAAACAACAGTGGCCCCAAAACAGATCCCTGAGGCACACCACTCGTAACTGTACTCCATGATGAATATTTACCATCCACCACCACCCTCTGTCTCCTATCTGATAGCCAATTCCTGATCCAACTTCCTAGATTACCCACAATCCCATACATCTGCATTTTCTGCAGAAGCCTACCATGGTGAACCTTATCGAACGCCTTACTAAAATCCATGTATACCACGTCAACTGCCTTACCCCCATCCACCTCTTTGGTCACCTTCTCAAAAAACTCAATAAGGTTAGTAAGGCACGACCTACCCGCTACAAAACCATGTTGACTATTTCTAATCAATTCATTACACTCCAAATAACTATAAATCCTATCCCTAATAATTTTTTCTAAAACCTTGCCCACAACAGAAGTAAGACTCACCGGTCTATAATTCCCGGCAAAGTCTCTGTTCCCCTTCTTAAACAATGGGACAACATTCGCTATCCTCCAATCCTCCGGGACTACACCAGAGACCAATGACGACCTGAAGATCTGAGCCAGAGGCTCTGCAATCACCTCTCTAGCCTCCCAGAGAATCCTAGGGTAGATCCCATCCGGACCAGGGGACTTATCTATTTTCAGCCCCTCAAGAATTTCCAGCACATCCTCTTTATCAACCGTAATACTGTCTATTTTACACCCCTGCAACCCAATGTCCTCCTCAGCTATATTCATGTCCCCCTGCGTGAACACCGAAGAGAAATATTGGTTCAATACTTCTCCAATCTCCTCCGGTTCCACACACAACTTCCCCCTGCTGTCTGTAACTGGCCCTAATCTTGCCCTGACCAACCTTCTGTTCTTGACATACCTATAGAACGCCTTAGGATTCTCCTTAATCCTATCAGCCAAAGTCTTCTCATGTCCTCTTTTAGCCCTTCTCAACTCACTCTTCAACTCCCTCCTAGCCAATCTAAAGCTTTCTAGTGCACTATCTGAGCCCTCCAATCTCATCCTAACATAAGCCTCCTTTTTCTTTTTAACCATCGACTCAACTCTTTTAGTGCACCACGGTTCCCTAGATCTACCAAATCCACCATGCCTGACAGGGACATACCTATCAAGGACTCGCAGTAGCTGCTCCTTGAAAAAACTCCACATTTCAGACGTTCCCAGTCCCTGTAATCCCCTAATCCAATCCATGCTTCCTAATTCACTCCTGATAGCCTCATAATCGCCCTTACCCCAGCTAAAATTGCTGACCCGAGGTTCATGCCTATCTCTTCCCATCACTAAGGTGAACGTAACCGAATTGTGGTCACTATCACCAAAATGCACACCAACTTCCAAGTCTAGCACCTGGTCTGGCTCATTTCCCAGCACCAAATCCAATATAGCCTCACCTCTAGTTGGCCTGTCTACATACTGAGACAAAAAACCTTCCTGCACGCTTTGTACAAACACTGACCCCTCTAGCGAGCTAGAACTATAGCAACTCCAATCAATATTCGTAAAGTTAAAGTCCCCCATAACAATTACCCTATTACTTTCACTCCTAACCAGGATTGTCTCCGCAATCCTTTCCTCAACCTCTCTAGAACTTTTAGGAGGTCTATATGTTGGCCTTTATGCAACAAGCTTGGAGTACAAAAATAAGGAAACCTTACACCAATTGACTTTGGTGGGACTGTTGTTCCCATCTTTAAGGGAGAATATTTTATGTTGAGATGGTGCCTCAAAGGATCACTAGATTAAATAGCTGAGATGGGAGGCTATGTAATTTGCGCATATGCTTTTTGGATTTTAGAAGAGTGACATGTGATTTCATTGATACATACAAGGTCCTGAAGGGGCTTGACACAGTAGACACAGAGATTATTTCCATTGGCTGGGGAATATAGAATGGTAAGGTTGCTGTCAAATCAGCATTGCATGCTAATTGAGGTACCTACTTTGAATTCTCCAATGGACATTAAGGGCGTGCACACTATCCCCTTTACCAAGAAAATGACAGTACGCTTCAAGTTAGAAGTGTGTGCATGCACCTCGGATAGCATTTTGCAACACAAAGCACCCAAAGAACAAGCACCACTGAGCCTAATTACTCCACCTTTGTCTCCATGAAACACCAGTGCATAACACCGCTATTGGATTCTGCTGTTAAAAATGTTACTTGAAACCCAAAATCGGTGTGCAAGGCTTTGTTTTGAGGTAATTTTGTTTTGATTTGAGCCACTTGAAGTGCGGCAGAATATGTACTTAATTAGCACAACAAATTATCCTTATTACAGTGCTCTGGTTACTGATAAAAACTATGAAATGCAGGGGCCGTAGATAATAACACAGTAATTTATTTGTATCCTTCCTTATTTGCTTTGAGAATTGTATGACTCTATATGAGATATAAGAATTTCAAACGTCATATAACTTAAATGTAGAATAGGAAAAAGTGAAAAAATTGCATTTTTTTCCCTACTGTGGATTGTGTGATTTCTAAAAGTACTTCACCTTCAAATATGTTTGTTTTACTTTCCTGCAGCGTAACATATGTGCTGAAGAGAATTTGAGTAACTTTCATGCCCTTATCCTATCACTTTTCTTTGCCAGGTGAAATGTAAACGTGATTGTTGGGAAGGAAAGTTGATAATGTGATGGCACTGTATTGTGACCATGGAGAGGTTAGGTCCAATTACAAACAGTGTTGGAGCCGGCTGCCCTACTACACTATCAGCAATTGAGATCTAGGTTCTGCTGGATATAGGGATAATTTACAAGAAATTAAAAGGATGTGGCTTGAATGTATAGCTTGCAAGGAGAAATAATTAGATCACAAAACTCTAAATTGGTGCAAGCAAAACTGAGTAATGGTCCAATTGCTTTGCAAAAACTGAGCAAGCTGCTTTCCCACCTAATTAAAAAAGGTTAATGGGTGGGATTGTCCAGCCCTTCGCACCGGTGGGATCTTCCAGTCATGCTGAATTCAATGGAGATTTGAATGGTCCACCAATCCCATGGTGGAACTGGAAATTCATGGCCAATGTTAAATTAACATATCTTTGTCTGTCAACATTCAAGATTCATTTTTTTCTTGTTCCTTCAAATTGAAATATGTTTTCTGTTTTTGAAATACAATTACATGTCACTGCGTGAGGGGAACAAAACATTAGAGAGAATAAAATTGGGAGAATGTTGCCTAATAATTATGTAACATTTCTTTAATTCAAAATGGAGCAACACCTTAGAACTGAAATGTCAAATAAAAAGTAAAATCAATTAATGTTAGCTTGATAATCTATTTTGATTATTTGGCTCCTAACTAATTGGAAGAAAAAATGAGGCAAGTTTCTGATAATATTCAGGAAGGTGTACATATGAAGCCTGGCAACAGTGGCCATCTTCCTCAAACAAACTTAATACAGGAATTAACTACTTCCTTTGGTAAACCCCAGTGCCAAGATTTTCTGATGTTCTGCCAGTGATGTGGCGTCTTGCTGTAAAATCTAATAAATATCAGTCAACATAACTTTGCCAGACCAGCCTCCTTGATTTCTTGGAGGAAGTGATAACCTAAGTAGACTATGGTAAACCCTACAGCATTGAATACATTGAAATGCCTTCCAGATGGCATTTAATAGGTTCCACATAAAAGGAGCCTAGTTAATTTCAAAACTTTGGAGAATTGAAGCTTAAAAATGACTGGTGATTGAAAATTGGCTGAATGCTAGAAATGGTAATAGTTAGTGAGGTTATTTCAGGATAAGTCTTTTTTAAAAAAAACTTAAGTGTGGTGCCCAACACTTACTGTCCCAACCGCCATTGTTGCTACTTTCATTCAGAAATTGAGTGCAAGTTAGTCATATTTGCAGGTAGCAACAAATTCAGAGGAGTTTTGGAATTGAAGGAGGTAGGACAAAAATTGAAGAGTTGCTTAAATAAAATGTGCAACTGGGCCAAACAATATCAGGTGCATTAACAGGGGGCAATTGATTTTCTTCATCTTTATGTATTTTAGTTCCTTGAGTTCATGAAAAATCAAACTAATCCGACTACGGCAACATGGAAGTACAGAAACATTTTGTATGTTTCTATAGTCACCTCAGGATCTGCCTTAATTCAATCCAGCACACCCTGGACATATCATAGGAGACATCTTTTTTGCCCCACTTCTCCACTCAAATGGCTACATGATAATCTGCTAGAACATTTAGAGCAAAGTTAGCTCTTTCCATAGAAAAACATCTTGTCACAACATGAAACTTACATGCTACCGAATCTTTCACATCTATCACAAGGCACATCTGCTACATCTGGCAGTTTGCAAGTGATCCCTGTAGTATATGGAGACACTTCATTCTTCCCAGGGAATGACAACATAAGGTGGATGGACACCATTCTTTGATTCAAGAGCAGAGATCTCTCATTTTGTGCATTGTACTTGGCATCACTGGGAACTTTGAATTAAGAGAAGGAATGACCAACAACATCACATCTCATGAAAGAATAAAATAAGAAGAAAAATTTGCATTTATTTAACTAAATTACGTATGCAGAGAGCCGAATGGCCTACTTCTGTGCCATTGCCACTCTATGATTCTTGTGAGTCTGAAGATGACCCAAAGCACTTCACAACCAATTAAGTACTTCTATAATGTAAAGAAAACACACTAATTTGTATACATGGTTGAGTAAACAGCTCTGAAATCAATGAGCAGATAATCCTGTTGGTGATATTTGATGAGGAATAAATGTTGACGAGGACTCCAGAAGAGCTTTGTTGCTCTTCGTTTGATGTAATTGGATCTTTTAACAGCACTTAAGAGGGGCGGCTGAACATCACATCTGAAAGACAACACTTTTGATAGCCAGCATGAAAAGGGGTTCGGTTTAGTTATAATGGTAACATGCTATTAGACCACTGAAACATCTTTTTGAATGTCAGGAGCCATTATCCAGGAAGTGGTCAAAGTGCTGCACTGTAGAAATCCAGTGTACTTGTATTATTTGAAGGAGAACCTGCACAGTTGAGCTAGCTCCTCATAGTCATGGAACGAATAAACCATAGATCATAGAGATATACAGCACAGAAACAAGCCCTTCAGCCCAACTCATTCATGCTGATCATGTTTTCTAAATCGAACTAGTCCCATTTGCCTGCATTTGGCCCGTACCTCTAAATGTTTCCCACCTATGTACCTGTCCAAATGTATTTTAAATGTTAAGCATAGAAGAGGTAAAAAAAAATTAGAACCATCCAAAATGGAACTACAGGTTCTAATGTGAGTGATAGGAAATAAAGGGAAGGGCTTTGATGGATGGAGTGGCCTTTTATTGTCTGTGATCTTTCTTATAACAATACCAGATTTCAAAACCAAAAGCAAACTTGCTATTAAAAAATTCAGCTTGTCTTCCTTAAATGAAAAGGAAAACAGCAAAAGCTGTAAGTTTTGCATTAAGAATGGAAATATTGGAGATACACAGCATAAGAAGGCTGGCTAAGTGTGTATTCTCAGCATCTCTGTTGTGATTCCTGGTATGCTGGAGAGTTTGTATCTTTATCTTCAAAGGGCTTTGTTTTTGTTCTTTATTAGTGTTATTAGCTTTGAGCAATGAATGGCTAAAATGGTGTCGTGTGGGTCAAGTTATTTAATGCAAAATACGTGCTTCTGTTGACAACAGCATGATGGGTACACTGAGAATCTGGAATACTGCAACATGCATTGAAGATTATCATTTTGATTTGATTTATTATTGTCACATGGTATTGGCATACAGTGAAAAGTATTGTTTCTTGCATGCTATATTGATAAAGCATGTTGTTCATAGAGTACCTGGAGGATAAGGAAAGGAGAGGGTGCAGAATGTCATGTTACAGTCATGGGACTGTAGTCTGCCACCTTTAGACTGTTTGAATAGTGGTAAGATTTAAAAGAAAACACTTTTTCTCCTCTTCGGCGTTCACTGGCTGGGCTCCACCACATCACATATATCTCCTGAGGGAAGAGAAGGTAAAGAGGGAATTTAATGGAAGTGTTGAAAATTCAAGGGTTTTGATGGAGCAAGCTGGGAGAAACCATTTCTATTCAGATGTGTATCATTAATCAGAGGATGTAGATTTTAGTCAATTAGCAAAAGAATATGAGGAGAAATAACTTATTTTTATGCAGAGTTGTTATAAATTGGAATACACTGACTGAAAGAGGAATGGAAACTGACTCAGTTGCAACTTCCACAAGAGAATTGAACCAGTATTTGAAAGGGAACAGAATTGCAGATCAATGGGATTAGAGCTGGAGAATTTGACTCATTGGATATCTCTTTCAAAGAGCCAATATGGGCACTCAGGGCTGAATGGCTTCCTTCTGTGTTGTATGACCCTGTCACATGAAAATAGGAAGGTGGACAACCTGCCCCTGAGCCTTCATTAGCGTTCTCGAAATGCCATGCCTGTTCTTTCGTCTCTCTCCATGGGAGTAGCAGTCACCTTCTCTTCAGTAATTCCTTACAGTTGTGATCAGAAACTGAGTGAGGATAATTGATGTAAACCCCTTGATATGAACCAACACCATACCACCCACCTAAAAACATGAATTTAATACAAAGAACAAAGAACAACCCAGCACGGGAAACAGGCCCTTCGGCCCAACGAGCCCGCGCCGCCGCATCACCCTACACCTATTCTACCCTGCATATCTACGAATGGAACCCCTAACTTAGCCAGATTCAGGGGAGAATAGTGTCAATTTGGTAAAACCAATCAGCCTAAGAGCACATCTTTGGGGTGTGGGAGGAAACCGGAGCGCCCGGAGGAAACCCACGCAACCACAGGGAGAATGCACAAACTCCCACAGACACAGGCCCAAATCCATGTATCTGCACAGCTAGCAGTGCTAGTCACTGAGCTGTTGCGGCGCCCATCTACCGGTCCAGGATCAAGCACACACATCGACACGAAGTGCTAGGCCACTCCCGGAACTTCCAAGAGCAGCCCACGCACGACCCACTGTGTGCATGTCTCTCGTTTGACACGAGGTGGACCTCCACCTGCGGAATAAAAAGACAAAAACGTTAATCTTACAAGCCTGCTTTTCTGGTGCCTCCCGAGGCTCTAACCTTATTTAATAGCCCCTACCATAACCCTCCATCCTCGTTTCACTCGTATCTATCTAACTGAACCTTAAACGAGTCCAACGTTCCTGCCTCCACCACCCTACTTGGTAGCGCGTTCCATACCCCCACAACTCTCTGCGTAAAGAACCTTCCTCTCACTTCCAAATTATACCTCTCCCCCCTCACCCTTATATCATGACCTCTCGTGTTTGTACCCAGTCTAGGGAGCAGTCTCTCACTATTAACTCTATCTATTCCCTTCAGTATCTTATATACCTCTATCATGTCCCCCCTCAATCTCCGTCTTTCCAAGGAGAAAAGTCCCAGTTTCTCCAACCTTTCCTCGTAACCCAGCCCCTCCATGCCAGGCAACATCCTGGTAAACCTCCTCTGCACCCTTTCCAGAGACTCCACGTCCTTCTGGTAGTAAGGTGACCAGAACTGGACGCAGTACTCCAAATGCGGTCTAACCAACGTTCTGTACAACTGAAGCATTAGACGGCAGCTTTTATACTCTATACCCCTTCCTATAAAGGCTAACATTCCATAAGCCTTCCTAACAACCTTCTCCACTTGTGACGAAACCTTCATGGATTTGTGAACCTGCACTCCCAGGTCCCTCTGTATGTCTATACTCCTAATCTGTCTACCTTTTATCACATAGCTCCTCTCTGCATTATTCCTTCCAAAATGCATCACCTCGCATTTGTCAGGATTAAATTCCATCTGCCACCTATCTGCCCAATGCACCAACCTATCTATATCCTGTTGTATCACCTGACAATCCAGTTCAGTACCCGCCAACCCTGACATCTTGGTGTCATCAGCAAACTTGCTGATCACACCACCTACGCTCTCTTCCAAGTCATTTATGTATACTACAAAGAGGAGAGGTCCCAGTACTGAGCCCTGCGGCACACCACTGGTCACTGGCCTCCAGCCCGACAAGGTCCCCTCCACAACTACCCTCTGTCTCCTATTACCCAGCCAGTTCTCAATCCACCTAGCTACCTGGCCTCGTATCCCATGTGCCTTAACCTTTTCTACCAGCCTACCATGAGGCACTTTGTCAAACGCCTTACTGAAATCCATATAGATGACATCAACGGCTCTCCCATCGTCAACCGTTTTTGTCACCTCCTCAAAGAATTCCACCAGATTCGTAAGGCAAGACCTCCCTTTAACAAAGCCATGTTGCGTATCCCTAATCAGATCGCAACGCTCCAAATGCTCATACATCCTACCCCTAAGTATTTTTTCCATTAATTTCCCTACCACCGATGTCAAACTCACCGGTCTATAATTTCCAGGGTTGTCCCTACTACCTTTTTTGAACAGCGGTACCACATTTGCTACCCTCTAATCCTCTGGGACCTTACCTGTGTCCAAAGAAGAGACAAAGATTTGCGCCAGAGGCCCAGCAATTTCATCTTTCACCTCCCTAAGCAGCCTGGGATAAATACCATCAGGCCCCGGAGCTTTATCTGTCCTTACGCTACCTAAAAGCCCTAGCACTTCCTCCCTCGTAATAGATATCTCCTGCAACTGATCCTCATCTCCCTTCAAGAGACCGCACGATTCTGAACCCCTCTCCTTCGTGAATACCGACGCAAAGTATTCATTCAGGAGCTCCCCCATTCCCTCCGACTCAATACATTACTCTCCACTCTTGTCCCTAAGAGGACCAATTTTCCCTCTAACTACTCTCTTGCCTCTAATATAGGAATAAAATGCCTTTGGATTTTCCTTAACCCTACCAGCCAAAGCCATTTCATGCCCTCTCTTTGCCCTTCTAATTCCCCTTTTTAGCTCCCTCCTACTCTCTCTATATTCCTCCAGCGCACTCTCTGTACCCAGTCGTTTCGACCTAACATATGCCTCCCTCTTCTTCCTGACCAAGTCTTCAATACCCCCTGTAATCCATGGCTCTCTAATCCTACCTTTCCCATCCTTCCGCTTAACCGGAACATACCTCCCCTGCAACCATTTCATTTTGCCCTTAAAAGCCTCCCACTTGCCAACCGTGGACTTTCCAGCTAACAGTCCCTCCCAATCAGTGTCCTGCAGCTCCCTCCTAATCCTGCTATAGCTCGCCTTTCCCCAGTTCAGCACAATCCCGTTCGGCCGACACTCGTCCCTTTCCATTTTTAACCTAAAGTAGACGGACTTGTGGTCACTGTTAGCCACATGTTCGCCTACCTCTACCTCCCCCACCTGCCCCGGCTCATTACCCAACACTAAATCAAGTATAGCCCCTCCCCTAGTCGGGCTAGTTACATACTGCTCTAGCGACCCTTCCAAAACACATCTCACAAACTCCTCTCCCTCCGTACCCCCAGCTCTAGGCCCCCTCCAATTCACTCCTGGAAGATTAAAGTCACCCACTACAACCACTCTATTCTTCCTGCACCTGTCCAAAATGCCCCTGCAAATGCCTTCCTCCACCGACCTCGGGCTGTTGGGTGGCCTATAGTACACCCCTAGCAATGTGATCTCTCCCTTTTTATTCCTCAACTCCACCCACAGCGACTCAATCCCTGTCTCTTCCATATCGTCCTCCCTCTGCACTACTGTGATGTTTTCCTTTACTAACAGTGCCACCCCTCCACCTCTCTTCAACCCTCCTCTGTCACACCTAAAACACTTGTACCCAGGAACATTCAGCTGCCAGTCCTGCCCTTCCCGTAACCACGTCTCCGTTACAGCCACCACATCTAACTGCCTCACAAACATCAAGGCCCTAAGCCCATCCGTTTTCCCTGCCACACTCCTAGCATTGAAACAGACACAGTTCAACCCACGAGTGTCCCTCGGAACCACCTTCTCCCTGATAATTTTCCTTTCACCCGACTCTCTCCCAGCCACCTCCCCACCCCCCCTCCCTATTAGTTTTAACCATTCCTGAACACCCCAGCTAACCTCCCCGCTAAGACACTAGTTCCCCTCCCGTTCAAATTCTCCCCACCCCTCCTGTACAGTTGCCCTTCTCTCCTAAATACCTCCCAGTGATCCACAAAAGTAAAGCCCTCTACCCTACACCAATCCCTCAACCATGCATTCAACTGCATGATCTCATCATTCTTTGCCCTGCTAGTACTGGGCAGCAATCCAGAGAGTGCCACGCTGGAGGTCCTGCTCTTTAGTTTCGACCCCAACTCCCTAAATTGCCTACGGACCTCTACCCTACTCCTCCTTCCTATGTCCCCCTCCCCTACGTGTACTATGACCTCTGCCTGGGTCCCCTCCCCTTTCAAAATTCCCTCTACCCTTTCCGTTACATCCTTTACCCCTGCTCCAGGGAGGCAGACCACCATCCTGGAGTCTCGCCTCTGTCCACAGAACCTTCTATCAATACCTCAGACCCTCCCATCCCCTACCACTATCACCTTGCCAGCCCCCTTCTGTCCCTCTAAGTCAGTCTCCCCTTCCTGCCTATCTTTCTGTGCCCCTGTCGACGAACCTTGGGGGGCCTCCGGGGAGGCTGGGGGACCCTGACTACTCTTCTTCTTCCTCTTTCTCCTCCTAACCGTCGTCCACCCTTCCTGCTCTTCAGCCCTTGGGTCCTCTTCCTGCTCGTGGAATGAATCCCAGTGAATCAAAAGCACATTAATATGATGAGGGCTGTGTCTATAGGATATTGCAATGCTTATTTATGATATACCTTGCTACAATGATTGGATACATGTACATGACCCTTTACGTTGCTTTGGAAGCAGATTCACAGATTTGGCTTCATGCTACTGGAGATTGTCAATCCCCCTGTGGCTAGTTTGATCATTTTAGAAAATGAATGTTTATGCAGATGCTTAATTCTTGATGAAATTATTTGGCTTAAACACCACTTCTTGTGCGCTGCTTACATTACATTTTGTGCTGAACGAGGAGAAATTCTGATTACGGTTTGCAAAATGTAGAGCAGAAGCAGCATCCATAGCATCAAGAAGACATGATGGAAGCTTTATCAGTCTGGCTTAGTTTACTGCAACTGTGAGTCAGGGTTCGATCAATGAATTTTCATTGAGATTCAGCTTAGCTGCAGAATATTAAATCAAAAATTAACAAGGAAATTGGAGCAATATTGATGTGCAGCAGAGAGAAATGGCCCTGAATCTGCAGCTGGATGCAAGGAAATTTCCACCTTTAATCTAATTTGGTCATTGACAGTCAGATTGCAGTTTGCTGCTGTCAGGATATCGGCAGACCATTTCCGAGTCCTGATCCACTCAGGCTCAAGGTGAGCTAACTGGAAGAATCTTCCAGGAGATGGTTAACTAAGAGTCCGCCTCCATATTTGTTCTCTGAATAAGGATGATGGGAGGCTCAATCAGAGAGTCTGAAGTAAAGACAGATGCTGAAGTAAAAAGGGACTATGAAGATGCCTCAACATGGAAGCATTCTCTGAAGTTTGATGCAGATTTTAAAAATACAGAATGCCCAGGGCTGTCAGAGCAATTGGTCTGGAAGGGAAAAATCTCCATATGGTTGTTAGTGGCTATGGCCTGTTCATCCCAGAGGCTCTGTGATTGGGTCATTGAGGGAAGGCTGTAATGGCCAGAAAGCCACCTGCAGGTTATACCAGGCTGCAGCCCCCAGTTTGGAGAGGGCACCTAAATAGTACCTGAATTACCCTAATTGGCTAGCCACCTCTGTGAAGTGGGTTGCCGTTTTTTGGGGCAGCCATATTATGTAAGATCAAGTGGAGGTGTCAGATGTGTTGAGCAGCTAATCCAATGAGCAGTTTTCAAAAATTTTCCATCTCCAAAGTCACCTCTACTGTGTTGAATCCACCTTCATTGTCCAAATGCTGCAAAATTAGCCACGCTTGCTGTTTAGGATTGTTATCCAGCAGTGCCTGACTGTAGAGTGAAAAAGTGGTGGTAGGTGAGGGCAGGGTCAGCTAGATGGCTTTTGTTCAAATATCCTGCTGTTGTCCAAGGCTCGCACACAAGGAGTCAATGCTTTCAACAGAGTAAGAGAAGGTAATGGAGAATCATAGAATCACTACAGTGCAGAAGAGGCCATTCAGCCCATCAAGTTTACACCAACTCTCTGACAGAATATCTTACCCAGGTCTTCTCCCCTCCCTGTTTTCACTTTAAACAACAAGAAGATGGGTCACTCTTGGAAGCCCCCCACCCCCCGCCCCCCAGCTTCCTTCCTACCCAATCCCTCCTTTAAATCCCCTCCCCCATCCCTCTTGCTAACATAGCCAAACCTTCCCAGCCCAAGACCTAGGACTTACCTGTTCTGGGGATGTATGGGCCTTGATCCTTTTTTCCTTCTCCTGCAGTCCTGGTAGTGGCACTGCTGCCTGCGTGGCATTACTGGGACCAGTGCTAGCCAACTTGACTGGCTGCACATCCAGAGGGCAGGACTTCCTCCCCCGTGAGGGACAGAGTGCAATTTGGCTTCTATATTAAATATTACGAGGAAGTACTAGTTGTTAACTTTCCCTTTTTATTGGTATTTTCAAATGTTAATATTTTTTCTGAACAATGTTCAAATTCATTATTGTTTCCTTTGGTTCAGACAAAGGCCAGAACTATAAAAAAACTTCTAAATTCTAAGCAGAAAATATACCCCTTAAATTTTAACTATCTAATTTTCTAACCGTTGAATAGTCTATTCAAAGAAATTCCAAGGCGTGCAAATATAATTTTTTTTTGAGATAGTACATATGGCAACAATGCAGACTTTCAAAAGTGACCTTTCTGAATATTGACTGTGACATTCTAATTGTAGCAGAGACGGAATACTAAAGCTGCCTTTGAATTTATTGAAGTTTCTATCAACGGGGATAATTGTTAAAAACATCACTGTTGTTTACTTCTCACCTGTCAGTATTGTCTCAAAAATAGCCCTTCATAGAGCAGCTTGCAGAACAGAATGGAAGTAAGAGATAGGAAAGAGATAGACCAAAGGATGTCACTTACTGGAACCATAATCGTTTGAAATACTGAAGTAATTGGGAGGTGGGAGGAATTCCCCAACTTGCCCACCATGAGAACCATAGCAGGCAGGGGGGCGGATGATGTGAAGGTCTTTTGACAGGGGGGAGGGAGGGATTCTCCAATTTGGGGGCGAGCGCAGCCAGAGAATCCCACCTATGACCCTTACCTGAAGTATGGAATGTTTTACCATTTATTGCTAAGTGCATTAACTACTGCCAATATTCTGTGGTGTAGGCTTAACTTCCAGATGACCTGTGGATGTGTGTAGTTTCCTCTCTAATCAAGAAACTGGGCTTAATAAAATAGAATAATATTAAGCATAAACTGCAGAATACTTTATTTGTAAGGATACCAGAGACAGTACATGAGAAGAAGTCCAGTCTAGATGGATGAATGTAGTTCCAACAGGGGGTCTGATGTATACAGATTGAACAGGACAATGCAATCCTCTCAGGTTCTGGATGTAGATTGAATATGAGTTTGGAGTTTGTTTCAGGTATTAACTTAAACATGAAACTATGGCCTGAATGTGATCTAATATACGTGGGTTGAGCATTATAGCATGATCCTGACATTCATTTCCCTGTTGCAGTTCTACAAAGCGCCACAAATCTATGGAAGATGAAATGGACAGCCCTGGCGAAGAACCTTTTTATACCAACCAAGGTCGATCTCCAGGAAGTGGCAGTCAGTCCAGTGGTTGGCACGAGGTGGAGCCAGGTAAGCAGCCCAAATGATTCTCATTCCTCAAACAAATGATTGGCGTTTTGCAGGAACGATCAGCTTTGACTGCCAATCATATTTAGAGGGAGAAAGATGCTTTTTTTGTTTGACTGAAATATAAAATTTGTCAAGTTGCTGAAACCTAATTCCTTTCTAAAGCACTGCTATAGTTGTTAATAAGTTAACTGAAATCTTATGAGGTACATTTTTATAAGAGCCATAAATAACCTTCAGGGCTTGTCTTTGAAATTATCCTTCTGAACTATTGATAGAATTTGCTGGGTAATCCACAGGCAACTTTCACTTCTATTTTTGGTCAGGAAAATTATATAAGCTGTTATTTTATTTGTTTTTGTATTTGCATCACTGCCCACCAGCAAGTCACTGTAAGCAACATAATCCAATTTCAATTGTAAATTTATACCTGGTACATTATATTAAACCATCTGAAAGCTAAAAACACACAGAGCATTTTTGATTTGTGATCTTTTCTTAAGTTCAGCCTGCACAAGATGATGATGGATATTTTTGGCGCTTTCAGTTGGGATTTTACAAAGCAAATGGATTATGGGCCTGTGCAGTTGGTATTTCTGTCCTAGTCAGTTCTTGCCTTTAAGCTTTAGGTACAGGAATGGAGTATGTTTGTGAGGGATTTTTAACCTGTACAGGAGTGACAGAGAAAGCCTTCTCGTGACTAACATCACAGATGTGTATCATATTTTAAGATGGTTGAGGTGGGAAGTCAGTGGTTGGTTTCTTTATGAATTGCATAACAATAGAAATAGCAGCGTGTGCTGTCAAGCATCTTCTCCATAAAGTTTAGGTTCCCTGTGGTCTGTTGGTGTATAAGTGTGTTACAACATGGAGGATGTAAAATAAAGAAAGTGCCAATTTGATTCCCCACTAATTAACTTTTCAATCACAACCAGGCAGTTTAAGCAAAATGTCAAACAGAAACTAAATGCCCTCTCTGATGATCCAGTACTACATGAGCAGAAGTTTACTCTAATTACATTTTGGGAAGGTCAAAGCCATTGTTTTCGGTCCTCACTCCAAACTTCATTGCCTAGCTACCAACTTCATCCCTTTCCAAAGCAACAGTCTGAGATTGAATCAATTTGTTCACAAATTTGATATCACATTTTATCCTGAGTTGAGCTTCTGACCTCATATTTGTCCCATCACTAAGAGCACCTGTTTCTACTTTTGTAACATCACCCAGTCTCACTTTACCCAGTCTCAGTTCATCTGCTGCTGAAACCCTCATTCATGCCTCCATTAGCTCTGAACTCAAGTATTCCAACGCACGCTTGGTTAGTCTCCCATATTCTAGCTTTCATAAAGTTAAGGTAATCTGCTGTCTGAGTCTTGACTCACAGTAAATGCCATTCCCCTATCACCCCTGTGTTTGCTGACCCACATTGGCTCCTGGGCAAGCAACACCTTGATTTTAAAATTCTCCTCCTTGTTTTCAAACTTGTCCCTTTGTGGCCTTTCCCCTTGCTATCTCTATAATCTTCCCTCACTCGACAAGCTTCTGAGATATCTCCGTTCATCTAATTCTGCCCTCTTGGGGATCCTCATTTTTTTCTTTCCACCATTGATGGCTGTGCCTTCAATTCCCTAGACCCCAAGCTTTGGAACTTCTTCCCGACAGCTCTTTTCCTTTCCATCTCACTTCCTTCCTTGAAGACACTCCTTAAAACATAGTTCTTTGACTAAGCATTTGGTCATCTGGTATATCTCCTTGTGTGGCTTGGATGCTCCTGTGAAGTACCTTGGGATATTTCATTGTGCTAAGTAAATATAAGTTGTTTTTGATGTTGCTTTTGTGATGGGAAGGAAAATGGATTGCTGATTTGACCTGCATTTTTCTTATGCATGTACTATCCATTGGTTCAAGTGGCATTAGTAGCCTGCTTATGCCGTTTGAAGGAGGGAATTGCTGAATTAAAAAGAAACAGAGGTGAAAAATCCAAATCTTGTTCTAAATATGGTGTTTGTTAATGTAATGTAAGTAATTGAAAAGATAATGCACGGTGTTAAATTTTCAAAAGTTGTTACGACTTTGAGATTACCTAATGCAATGAAAGAAAGGGATGTCCATCCAGTAAATGTCCTTCTACATTTATCATGTCAATTGTGCGAAAGGGGAGCAGAAAATAGTGTACATTTTGGCACATTTTCTTGCTGTTGAAATATGGGTCCTTATGGTTGCAGAAATGGGCACTTATTTGTTCATAGATCCTAATTGTTGGTCCTTACTTTTTTCACAATTTTTTCAAAAAAGTCATCAACCAGAATTGCAGCAAGATAAAGCTACTGAAAAGCATCAATGCTGTAACATTGAAACATATCTGATACCAGAAAGTTCCAAAACACAGGGTTGTAAATATAAGTTCTTCACTAATGAATCCAAAAACTTCTTTCCTAATGAATGTTGAAATTGTGGAACTTGCAATTACAAAGAGTCATTGAGGCAAAGACATTAGGTATATTTAGGGGGAATCCAGATGAGGAAGAAAAAGAGGTTACTTTGACTGGGTGAGATCAAGTGAGGTGGGAAGAGGCTTGTATGAAGCATATACACTGGCATGGGACAGTTGGGCCTGATGCAAGTTCTCTATGTTGCCATGGGCCAACCTTACATTGTTAAAATGGATAGGGATTTTCAAAATGCACTTATTTATAGACTTTCCCAAAATGGCTGCCAGAACTAAACACTTTCAATTCCAAGACATTGCTGTTTACACTGCTCCTGGCAAATCAATGAATGCAAACACTCTAGTACTAAACAGTTTGCCAGCCAGAACAAAATCCTGACATATGGTAAAACCTTAACATTAAGAACCATTTAGCTGATCTGGCCGAGTTACTGCTAATGAAGGCTGTCTATATTTGTTTCATTGTAACTTTAGCTGGAGTTGGCTGCCTTTTAAATGTACTTTGTGATACACATAGACTGCTCACAACACCTGAGCAAGCAATGGTCTGTCTGACAACTAGTAACAGTTATTTCAGTCTTTAATATTAAATGACAGTGTTTATATTCTAAATGGGAGTATAAAAGAAACAGTAAAACCTCTCCTGTCTGATGAGAGTTGAAAATCAGTGTAAGCAGGTAATCATTCTATCTTTTGAATATTCAACTGAATTGTTAACCTCTTCATGCTTGGTAGGAAAATATCCCTTTTCCTGCCTTCCTCTTCTGAAAGTACTAGCTTAAGACGGTATGGTGGCACAGTGGTTAGCATTGCTGCCTCACAGTCCCAGGGACCTGGGTTTGATGCCCGGCTTGGGTCACTGTCTTTTGTGGAGTTTGCACATTCTCCCCATGTCTGCATGTGTTTCCTCAGGGTGCCCTGGTTTTCTCCCACTGTGCAAAGATGTGCAGGTGCATTGGCCATGCTAAATTGTCCCTTAGTGTCCCAGGATGCCTAGGTTAGAGGGATTCGTGGGGTAAATATGTGGGGCTGTGGGGATAAGGCCTGGGTGGGATTGTTGTCGATGCAGACTTGATAGGCCAAATGGCCTCCTTCTTCTGCACTGTAGAGTTTCTATGATTTCCAGATCATGGAGAGTAGAATTTTATAGGTATTACCATACTTGCCCATTCTTCATGTATGAGACTAGATAGCGAGTGTTGCCAAGCTACCATCAAGTCTTTTGCTGACCTTAAAGTCCTCACACAGGCATTTTCCAGCAGGTGTCACCAACAAGTAATCAGGAGCACGTTCCAGGCCGAGGCTAATTGCACCATTTGAGGTGAAAACGGGCATCTTCATACAGAATGAAAAAGCTTGGACATTTTCTTGTTCTGTGTGGCACTGAGCCATTCCAGACAGTGTGCTTCCAAACTGAGCCATCAGAGAGTTCCAGGAATAGTTTTTGCTTTTAGTTGCCCCCACACACTTTTTGCAATGCCTCAATATCTCAGCAGATATAAAGAATGAAATGCCACCATCCTCACTGAGTCAGCAGAGCAGCTTCTTGATTGAGTTCTTGACTAACATGAACTTAGTGGATCTTCACTCATTTCTCAATGTGAAATGTTCACTCTCCATGAAGGTTTGGAGTTAGACGATTGAAATGAGCTTTTCCTACCATGTAAAAGAGATTTGCAATGTAATTCACATGGAGTACTGTACTTTAATGGTAGGCTGCATTTTATTGTAAACTTTGCCAACATTACTTATACCTTTTTCTATAAATTATCTTAGAGAAACCAATTGTTGTAGTAGTTAGTGCACAATTGGCAGTGCAACAGAGTTCTGGTCTGATCCGTTGGCCGTGGGAATCATTTAGCTCTGTCTATCGTATGCTGCTTCCGCTGCTTGGCATGCAGGTAGTCCTGTGTTGTAGCTTCACTGGATTGCCACCTCATTTTAGGTATGCCTGGTGTTGCACTCAGCATGCCATCCTGCATTCTTCATTGAACCAGGGTTGATCCCCTGGCTTGATGGTAACGAAGTGGGACTACACCAGGCTGTGAGATTGTGGTTGAATACAATTCTACTGCTAATAATCCATAGCAGTTCAAGGATGCCTAGTTTTGAGTTATTTCATCTGTTCCAAATCAATCCCATTTTGCACAGTGGTAGTACTGCATAACACAATGGAGGATATCCTCAATGTAAAGAACTGCGTGGTGGTCCAATACTCTTAGGGACAGATGCACCTGTGACCCATAGACTGGTGAGGACGAGGTCAAGTAGATTTTCCCTCATCCTGATTACCTCAACACCTGCCACAAATACAGTCCAGCAGCTATGTTCTTTACAACTCATCCACTTGGTTAAAGTGATGTGACTAAGTCACTCCTGGTGGTGGACTTTGAAGACCCCTACACCCCACCCCCCCACTTCCCCACCCACAGCATGTTTTGTGTCCTTGCCATCCTCAGTGCTTTCTTGAAATAATAATTCAGTGTGAAGAAGTACTCATTTATCAGCTGAGGATAGAAGGTAACCAGCTGGAGGTTTCTTTGCCCATGTTTGTCCTGATACCATGAGAGTTCATTGGGTTCGGAGTCAATATTAAGGAGTGCCAGGGCATCTCTTGCCTAACTGTATATAGCGTGTTGCTACCTCTGCTGGATCAGGCTTGCCATTGGGACAGGACATACCCATGGATGGCACAGATGGTCTCTGAGGCATTATCTGTAATGCATTATTACATGAGCATGATTATGTCAGGCTATTGCTTAATTGATCTATGGGACAGCTCTCCCAATTTTGGCACAAACTTCCAGATGTTAATATGGAGAGCTTTGTGGAATCTACAGGGCTGGGTGTGCCATTGTCATTTCTAGTGCTGGGTGATCTGTGCAGTTTCATTCCTTTTAGTCTTTGCAGCTGTTTGATACAACTGAGTGGTTTTCTAGGCCATCTCAGAGGGCATTTAAGAGTCAACAACATTACTGTGGGTCTGGAGTTACATGCAGATGAGACTAGGGAAGAACAGCATAAAGGACATTAGTGAACCAGATGGATTTTTCTGACAATTGGCAATGGTTTCCTGCTCACTATTACTGAGACCAGCTTTTAATTTCATATTTTTTGTTAGTTGAATTTAAATTCTACCAGCTGCTATGGTGGAATTTGAACCCATATCCCAGAGCATTAACCCTGTCTCTCTGGATTGCTGGTTAAGTGGTAATACCACGACATCCACTGCCTCCCCCTGAATTCATAATTTCATAAGTTCAGGGGAGATTCTGGAGTGTTCCTAATCCTTTCACTATTTATTTTGTAATCGTTTCTGAATAAGCTGTCAACAGCCAAATGGGTAAAAGAGCTATTTCCATGAATTGGCTAGTGTAACCTTGAACCTTCTCCCTCCTGATCAGAAGTATTTTCTGCCTGATGTGATATCAGAAATGCAGACGTGCTATCCATTATTTTCCAACCATTAAATTAAATGTTTCAAAAATCATGCATCGTGTGATTCTGAATTTTCAAAAACTTACCCATTACATAAGACCATAAGAAATTAGAACAAGCGCAGGTTGTTTGGGCCTTCAAGCCTGTGCCACCATTCAATAGAAACATGGCTGCTCCAACATTCCTCACTTTCCACTTTCCTGTCCTTTCCCCGTAACTCTCGATGCTCTTACTGATCAAAATTCCATCTATCTCAGACTTAAAGGACTCTGCCTGCACAGCTGTCTGAGGCAAGGAGTTCCAAAGACTCACAACCTTCGAAGAGGAAAGTCCTCCTCATCTCAGTGTTAAATTGGTGCCTCTTTATTCTGAGACTACGCTCTCTTCCATGAGGAGAACATCCCCTCATCATGTACCATGGCAACCCCTTCAAGAATCCTATATGTTTCAATAAGATCACTTCCCATTCTTCAAAATCCAATAAGTAGAGTCCTAATCTGCTTAACTTTTGCTCATAAGACAATCCCTCCACATTGTGCACCATCCTGGTGAACCTTCCCTGAACTGCCTCCAGTGAAATAACATCTTTCCTTAAATAAGGAGAGTAAAACTGCCCTCAGTGCTCCAGGTGTGGTCTCACCAGTACCTTGTACAGTTGCAACAAGACTACCCTACTCTTTTACCCCAACCCCCTTGAAACAAGGGCCAACATCCCATCAGCCATCCTGATTACCAGCTGTGCCTGTGTGCAAGCTTTCTATGTTTTGTGCACAAGTACTCCCAAGCCCCTTTGTGTTGCAGCTTTCTGCAGTTTTTCTCCATTTAAATAATACTCTGTTCTAATACTCTGACCTCCCTTCCAAAATGAACAACTTCACATTTTCCCATATTATACTCCATTTGCAACTTTTTGCCTCACTTACTTAACCTTTCAATGCATGAATCTCTGATGTTCTCTATTAATGCATGCTATTTAAATCTATTCCTATTAAACATTTGCCCTTGCTCCAATTCTTCATTCCTGCTCAGTGTGCAGGCACTGGGAAAGAAATGGAACCAAAATATTGGCCAACGGAGAAGGAGTTGTGGTAACCCCAACTGTTCATTTTACACCTTGTTGCAGAATGTTAGCAGGAGATGCCTGACCACAGGTCACTTGGAGACAGAAAGCTTGCAGGAGGGAGACATTGCAATTGGTACCATATGCATTTAATAGGAGATGCATGTCAATTTAAATTGAGGTAATCACTTAAATGGTACGTCTTTTGTGAAGATTTTTAAAAAACTGAAGCTATATTTGGGCAAGGGGGATTGCAAATGTGTGTTTTTTTTTAAAGTAATCACAGGAGGTGTGCTTATTGACTCACTATTATTTATGATCAAACCTAACTACATGAGGGAGTTGTCAAAGTTTAACATTAAAGATTGAGTTTTGAATAAAATCACATCAAAGTTATTTGAAATTATGCTATAATATGTATTTTGGATGTATTTCAGAATCTAGCCCTTGTATGTTGTTTATTTTTAAGCTAATTTTCTCAGTTCCCCAATATTTCCTGTCCTCTGACACCCATTTCTTTGCTGGTGTTACAAAGCATCCACTGGGACTTGCACCTTAATGGAAAAAATTGACTCACTGGCCAGATCTCGGCAGGGGTGAGGGTCCGACAATGGAAATCTCCGTTGACCTTGGGCGGAAATTTCCGGTCTCACCTGAGCAAGGCTGTAAAATCTCGCCACCCCCTGAGAGGATGCCCTGATTGATATTGGAAACTATCTGTTGGGGAAGTGTAAGATATAGAAATCTATTGTTTCCAATGCCAATGCTGCAATATGTGTGAACATGAGTTCCATCTAATCTTTTCAAACTTTTTAAATGTGCTGTCACTTTGATTTGTCTCTTCTGACATCACCTTAAACAAGTGTCCTCTGGTTCTCCATGTTGCCGCCAACAGGAATGGGTCGCTATTCTGTCTAGATGACTTGTGATTTTGAACACTCATATCAAATCTATTTGCATCTTTCTCTTTTCTAAGGAGAAGAGTCCCAGCTTCTCCAATCCATCCACATAACTGAAGTCTTTCATCTCTGGTAACATTCTTGTACATCTTTTCTGCACCCTCTCTACAACCTTCACATTCCTTTTAAAGAGTGATGTCCAGAATTGACTGCAGTATTTCAGTCGATAAAATTTCAAAAGCTCCTTTGCTTTTGTTTCCTATTCCTCTAGTTGTAAAGCCCAAGATCCCATAAACTTTGATAACTGTTGTCTCGCCTTGCCCTGCACAGTGACTGTTAACTTTGTCCTAGATTATCATCTGTAAAAGTTTCCCCACACTGAGTTTAAACTGCCCGGCCTGCAGTTGATGTGTTTGTCCTGCACCCTTTTTTGAACATGGATGTAATGTTTGCAACTTTCCAATCCTCTGGTACCACCCCTGTACCCAAGGAGTATTGGAGGAGTTTAGCCAATGTCTCTGCAATTTCCAGACTTACTTTCCTCAAGTGTCCTTGGATGCATCCTATTTGATCCTGGCTACTGATTAACTTTAAGTATAGCCAGCCTTTCTAATAGTTGTTTCACATTTTAGCCCATCCAATATTGCAATTACCACCCATTTCATTGTGATTATGCATCTTATTTCCTTAATAAAGACAGTTACAAAGTGATCATATAGTACCTCAGCCATGCCCTCTATCTCCCATGATGTAGAAATGCACAGTAAGAAGTCTCACAACACCAGGTTGAAGTCCAAATGTTTATTTGGTAGCCCAAGCTTTCGGAGTGTCGCTCCTTCTTTAAGTGAATCCCGAAGAAGGAGCTTGTGCTACCAAATAAACCTGTTGGACTTTAACCTGGTGTTGTAAGACTTCGTAACTCTATCTCCCAACCATAGAACCCCTTTATGCTCCTTAATATGCCTGACCGATCCTCTTATTACCCTCATACTATTTATATGCTTATAGAGAACTTTTAAATTCGCTTTTAATGTCAGCTGCCAATCGCTTCTTCAAACCATGGAATCCCTACAATGCAGAAGTGGTCATTTGGCCCATCAAGTCTGCACTGCCTCTGCATAAGAACATCCCACATGGGCCCTCCACTCTGCCCAATGCCTGTAATCCTCTGTATTTACTATGGCTACTCCACCTAACCTACACACCTTTGGACTTTGTTAGGCACAATATCCATTCTGTTCCCATGACATCAACACATTGCAAATCTTAAATATTATAAAGATATCAAACTCATTTAATAGCAAGAATTAAAATCTGAAACCTCAGAACCTGGAGAAAATCCTCGTGGGCACAGGTATAACGTGAAAACTCCACACAGTCACCCAAGGCTGAAATCAAACCTGGGTCCCTGGCACTGAGGCAGCAGGGCTAACCATGGTGCCACCCCTTTAATACTCTCTTTTTGCCTCTTTTATTTGGTTTTCTACTTCCCCTTCAAACTTTCTATATTCAGTCGGATATCATTTATATTATCAACCTGACATCTTTCTTGTATGCCCTTTTTCTGTTTCATCTTAATCTCTACCTTTTTTATTATCCAGAGAGTTAGAGCTTTGGTTGTCCTATCTTTCCCCCTCGTGGGAATATACTTTACCTATATCCAAATTATCTCGTCCTAAAATACAACTCATTGTTTCATAAAAGGGTTGACTCTAATTTATCCTGGGCCTGATCTGTTCTCACCCATTGAAATTGGCTATTCTCCAGTTGTTCTTACTCTGAATTGCTCCTTGTCCTTTTTGATAGCTAATCTGAACCTTATGATACTCCTCCCTTTTTCCTTCTGGACAGATGTTCAGGTTACAAATTTGACAATATGTCAACAACAGCACAGCTGAGATTTAAGCTCTGCATCTAACAAATTCACATTATTTTCACCATGCATGATACTGAAATACTCTACGTCGCAACAAAAATCAAAGTATTTTTCTTTTTTGAAGATTACAATTTTAAATTCAAAATAAATATAATTAAGTTTTTGATTGTATGTTTACCAAATCTTATTTGGTGATTCAGGGCAGCACAGTGGCACAGTAGGGTGGCATGGTGGCACAGTGCCTCATAGCACCAGGTTCAATTCCTGGCTTGGGTCGCTGTCTGTGCAGAATCTGCATGTTTTCCCCATGTCAGCCTGGATTTTCTCCAGGTGCTCTGGTTTCCTCCCACAGGTGCATTGGCCATGCTAAATTCTCCCTCAGTGTATCAGAACAGGTACTAAAGTGTAGCAACAAGGGGATTTTCACCATAACCAAAACAGAAAATGCTAGAAAATCTCAGCAGGTCTAGCAGCATCTGTAAGGAGAGAAAAGAGCTGACGTTTTGAGTCCAGGACCTAAAGGGGTCATCTGGACTCAGCGCGATTACAGACGCTGCTAGACCTGCTGAGATTTTCCAGCATTTTCTCTTTTGGTTTCAGATCCAAGCATCCGCAGTAATTTGCTTTTATTCAATTTTCACAGTAACTTCAATGCAGTGTCAATGTAAGCCTGCTTGTGACATTAATAAATAAACTTAAAACTTAAAAAGTTAAACTCAAATCTTTCTGAAATGTAAAGCTCCCTGGGACTTGACAGAGGGCGTAAGATGTAGCCTGTTATTACATGAAACAGTCTTTTATGAGCCAGACGCCATTTTGTTGCTTACACTAAGGAACAACCTTCTACCTTATCTGGTACAATCACAATATTAGGTCCATTGTTGCAAAGTTATAGTGGAGATGATTGATGCAAGTGACCTGTATTTTCCCTGGAACTATTGCTTTTCCTTGATGTTTCTTTCCATGAAAAGAAAAGGGAGCAATTGAAGGGTTAAGATTAATGTCCGAAACACAATCTACAGCATGACTTGGCACAATGAAGTCAACAATGGTGCAATTAATGCAATAATCAAGTACCATTAACAATCGCTGGCAGTACTTTCTGTTCCTAGAACAGTTGCCATGTTTACTTGCATGAGATAAATCATCTTGAAGTAGTGTTGATGTAAATTAAATGTGGCTTATCTTATTATACATGTAGTTTGCTTTAGAATTAGTCCACAAAGATAAAATGGGTATTCCTGGTGCCTTTTTAAAGCTTGCATGAAACCCATTGGCACTGAAAATACTACAAAGTTTGATAAGTTGATGGGAGCTAAACTAAATGAATGATGATCCAAAGCTGCTATCTCACAAATTTAAGCATGTTCGCCGTTGAAAGGAGCCTGCCAACCTGATTGATGGATTCATTGTGTCTGCTCTCCACAATTTATTTTTCATTAAAGAACTAAGATCTTTATTCAATGTTACTCATGTTTCTTCAAATCATATTGGCAAATACACAATGTTCATGTGAGCCTTGATTTAATATAGAGTCAAACCTGATGGTGCTCTTGAACTCACCAAACGTGCATATGTACATTTCTGACGGGGAGTAGCAACCAGAATAAAGCTTTGGCTGATTTTTTCTGTTCCTTAACCTGAGGCACTGAAAATAATTATAGCACATAGCTGTAGCACATTCTGGAACACCCATCCTCAGTGCTTGCAATTGTTTACTTATCAAGCATTTTGTAAAACCAGGATCTCTCAGATCTGAGCCCTGAACTATTCAGCAAAGACTATATTTTGTCTCACTCCCAGCTGACGAATGCATCTGCCACCCTTTGCTTGTTATGCCTACTCCACAAAAACCCTGTGTGTCACTTGGTTGGGAGTGAGTGAGTAGCCCAACAGTCCTGACACATTGGGGTTAGATTGCTCTTAATATTCTCTTATTTGTTGCTGTCAAGACTAGGGTTCGCAGTAAAAGAAGAAGGGTAAATATGCATGAAGAAGAACCTTTTCAGTGTACGGTTTGACTTCAAGCATTTATGTTGCCTCGTTAATAACAGATAAGGGAACTAAAAAAAGAGTGAAATTGCATTTTCAATTCCCTGACTCATAACTGTAGCACCTAACAGCATGTTCTGGAGCACACATTCTCATTGCCTGCAGTTATGTTTGCTTATCAAGCATCTTGACATTGCAATAATTATTTCTTAAGAGCGTTTTACTGTACAACCATCAGTGAACAACCCCACTTCTGATCTTATGTTGGAGGGAAGGTCATTGTGAAGCAGCTGAAGATGGTTGGGCCTAGAACATTACCTTGAGGAACCTGGATCAATGTTCTGGGACTGAAGCGATGTATCTCCAATAACAATCATCTTGCTTCATGTTAGGCATGACCTAGATGAGTGGAGAATATTCCTTCTGATTCCCGTTGACTTCAATTTTACGAAGGCTCCTTGATGCCGCACTTGGTCACGTGCTGCCTTGATGGCTTTCCAGACTGATTCCTGGGATGGCAGATCTGTCATATGAGGAGAGATTAAGTAGGTTAGGATTATATTCACTGGAGATTAGAAGAGTGAGAGAGGATCTCATAGAAACTTATGAAATTCTAACAGGGTTAGAGAGGGTAGATTTGGAAAGAATGTTCCCAATGCTGGGGGAGTCCAGAACTAGAGGTCATAGTTTGAGGATAAGGGATAAACATTTAGAATTGAAGTGAACAGAAATTTCTTCACCCAGAGGGTGGTGAATGTGTGGAAATCATTACCACAGAAAGTAGTTGAGGCCAAATCATTGTCTGATTTCAAGAAGAATTTAGATATAGCTCTTGGAGTTAAAGGGACCAATGGATATGGGGGGAGAGGGGATCATGATATTGAAATCAATGATCAGTCATGATTAAAGTGAAAGGGAGAACAGACTTGAAGGGCTGAATAGCCTACTCCTGTTTCTAGCTTCTATGTTCTTCTGTCAAGAGCAATCTTTCTCCTCACACCTCTAGAATTCATCCCTTTTGTCCATATTTTCATCAAGGCAGTTATGAGGTCTGGAGCTGAATGATCGCAATGAAACCTAGACTGAGTGTAGTCGCATAAGTTACTTACAAGTAGTTGTCACTTGCTAACACTTTTCAATAACACATTCCATCACTTTGCTGGTAATTGATGGATACCTAATGAGGAAGCAATTCGCTGAGCTGCATTTGTCTTGCTTTTTGTGGACATGACATACTTGGCAATTTTCCACATTTTTGGGCAGAAGCCAGTGTTGTAACTGTCCTAGAACAGTTTGGCTAGAGGCCAGGCTAGTTCTGGAGCCCAAGTCCTCAATATTCCAGTTGGAATGTTGCCAGGGCCCATAAACCTTTCTATACCCAGTGTACACAGACATTTCTTGATATGTGGATTGAATTGAGTTGGCTGAAGGATGGCTTCTATGATGCTTCTTGGAAGCGACTGGGATTGTTCATCCATTTGTCTGAGGCGAATGCAAACATATTGGCGTTGACTTTTACATTGATATACTTGGCTGTACCATCATTCAGAATGGGGATGTTTGTGGAACGTGCTCCTCATTGTCCACTGCTTTTCACAACTAGATGTAAATAGGTTTGTAGAGTTTTCACCTGATCTGTTGGTTGAGGGACTGCTTATTTCTGCCTATATCATGCTTTTTCTACCATTTAGTATGCATGTAGTCCTGTACAGTAGCTTCACCAGGTCAGCACCTCATTTTAGCTATACTTGACTTGCACTTCTACACTCTTCAATGAAGCAGGGTTGATTCCCCTGCTTAATGGTAATGGTAGAGTGGGAAAGATGCCAGGCCATGTGGTTACGGATTGTGGTGGAAACCAATTCCTCTGCTGCTGATTGCACACAGTGCTTCATACATGCCAGCTATTAACTGCTAGATCCGTTCTGAATCTACCGTAGTTTGCATGGAGATGGTGATGGCTTTAGTGTCAAGATTTAACTTTGGTCTCCACAAAGACTGTCATGAATTGACACGTTTGTGACAGGTAGATTGATAAGGATGAGTTCATGTAGGTTTCTCCCTCCGTTGGTTCTGTCACCATGCACTGTGGACCCAGCCTAACATGTCTGTTCATCAGGACGCAGCCATCTTATTCATTAGTGATGTTACCAAGCTACTATTGGTGATGGACATTGAACACCCTCCGCCAGAATACACTCTTTAGCATTGGGTGATGCATCCTATTTTCTTCTTCTTACACTTTTCATCGCAGTTCTAATATAACTGAGTGGCTTGATTTTCAACAGCAGTTAGGATTCAAACATATTGCTATGGATCTGAAGCTAAATGTAGACCAAACCAGGTATGGACATCAGATTTCCTTTCCTAATGGACATTAGGAATCCAGATTGGTAGCTAATGTCAACCTGGTAGTTTCATGTCACTACTGATACTAATTTTTTAATTGCAGGTGTATTTAATTAGATTTAAGTTCCCCAGCTGTTGTGGTGGGATTTGCATTCATGTTTCCAAATCATTAGTCCAGGTCTCTGGTTTGCTACTTCACTAACATAACCACCAGGCTACCATACTTCAAATGTCACACCCTAAACTCGCTCTTCTTTTGAGTCCATTGACTATTGATGAGAGTGGCACTGGCATGACATCTTTTTTTCCACAATATAAGACCATTCCTTCAATTGGCTGCTTTCCCTCAGATAAATCCTCCCTCCTTTCCCATATTTGGATCAATAAAAACTGTGGAGGAATTTGAAACCTGAGGGCTCTGTTCCTTCCTGCAGCACCATAACATATGGTTCTTGCAAGCAATCATCGAGGGTTTGTTCCCCGATGTTATGTTGCTGGCCTACCTCTTGCAGCTGCTGAGTCACAGCATTGCCCAGTTTCCCACTCCCCAGGCAGAACCTTCCACGTTGGAAGCAAATCCTAAATATTGTAATGACCCTTTTCAAGGGTCAAAGTATGAATGGTCAGCTGTCTGTTTCTTTGGACCCCGTGTGCTCATTGCATGCACAGGCAATTTATACCTTTTGTAGAAAGGAGTAAGCTGCGCGAGCTGGTAAAGCCAGTTCTATGCTCCTGACCCCATCCTGTCTGTTCTCCCAGCCAATTGCCAATCATTTTATTTTTAAAAAATCAAATCAAGTTCATGAAATGGCCTCCGCTTAAGTCTCCCAACTCACTGTGCTACAAAAGCAGCGCAGCGGGCTGGGAGAATTGATCCCCCCTGGTGTTTGCTGAGGAAGGTGGTATTAGGAGCACTATAAATAGCCTCATTGATATTGGGCTATGAAGGAAAGAAGGTAGTGAGAGTTCTGGATCCTGATCACTATCCATTATCTGAACTTAGCAATGCTATCTGAGTGATGTCCTGGAGAACTCCTAATAAGTCTTAAGTAGGAGAGATTAAAGTCAGGGAATACACAATGTTTGAAATGTGGGAGAATAATAATACCTCGGTCATCAAAGAGTTAACCAAACATATGGAAAGACCATATTGTAGCTGTAGCTCCTTTGAGAAAAATGATAAACTGTAACTAAAACAAGCTGAGCCTTTTCCATGGGTCAGCAGGCAGAGAATGTTTACATTTGAATATTTTATGGAAAGAATTTAGTGTTATTAAATGGCACACCAGTCGGACTGTTTAAATTAAATCCTTTGCTTTAGGGATAAGCTGCATAAATGGTAAATTTCTGAAGAGATTTTCCCGCATGCTTCCCGTAACTTGGCTGGAAGAACTGCAAAAACCACAGGAAGATAGCATAAATGGCATTTCCACAATTCTTCCGCTGAAATTATGGTGAAGCTGTGGGAAGATTCGTGGAAAGTCACACCCTTAGCCCTATAATGTATATGTGTGCGTGTGGGTGTGCACAGTTCCACATTTAGACATATTTTAGTCGTGAATGTGGCCGTGGGAGATGGGGGTGGTGCCTTTATGGATTCACCAAACATTGCTAATACTACATCATTAAGTTGTCAAAGAAAGTAACATAGTCCAGAAACATCCGTCAAACCCTTCCAAAGATAAGAAAAATACCATCTCCCAGCTCTAAGCACAGCAAAGTGTCAACTCTTGTCTTCAGAATTGGTTCTTAAGTCTTGTTACTGGGCCCCACAGATTTATTTTAAGTGTGCATTTTATTTCCCCTTCCCCTCCCCCGCCAAACATACTAGAGGGAAAATGACCTGAAATGGAGATGATTGCAACCTGTTGTTTTGCAACTCCCTTTAGGTTGTTGATTCCCTTTAGACTGCAGTTTTGCTCTGATTCTTATCCACTTCAAATACCTACTTGCATTCTGAGTGTACTGAAGGCCCCAAGAAAGATAAATAAAAGCGTTTGTTACAATGGGTGGAAGCTGAGAACAAAAAACTGTGTTAGATGTTTTTGAATGTAGTTGTTGCACTCCATAGGAATTGCTAGACCAGTTGTGGAAGTTCTTGGTGGGTTAGATGTGTGCTTTAACTGTTCCATTAGTGTAATGGTGTGCCTCATCCAGTATTTGGCAGGACAAGTCAGATGTGGTCAGTTCAGAACATGGAAAGACATTAAAGCAATTAAATCAAGCCATTAAAAATAAAACTGGTATGACAAGTCAACCACTTTTTGTAAGGGACAGTTAAATTTTCCTTCATCAGGGGCAGACCCAAAACATTAAATTATTTAGGGATGAAATTACAATTGTCGATCATGCAACAGCAGCAATAGTGAGTTGAAAACTATTATAAATAAAAATAAGGAATGGTGGACACACTGAATAGTTACATGGTGCAGTAGAGAAACAAAATGGTCTAACAGACATCCCAACTAATGTTGAATTTAGAGATGGGAACACACGAAGGTTACTGTAAATGAAATAATAATGGAGAAAATAATGTTGCCAGATGGGTTCCATCCCAGGATTTTAAAGGAAGTAGGTGAGGACGTTGCAGAAATCCTAACTATAATCTTCCAAAGTTCTCTTGATTCGAGAACTCTTCCTTTAAATTGAAAAGTTGCACATCACTGCTTTTTAAGTGATTGTGGAAAACATAAAGTATTATAGGCAGGTTGGCCTAATGTCTTTTGGAAAGTTACTAGAGTTTGTAATGAAGGATAGGGTGACTGAACTCCAGGAACACTTAGAGCAAATTAGAGTCTGCTAATATGGATTTGTAAAGGATAGATCATTCCTGATGAAACGGATTTGAATTTTAACAGATGACCAAAATAGTGGACAGAGGAATGTGTATAGATGTTATTTATAAGGATGTCTAGAAGGCTTTGATAAAGGGACTTTGATAAAGTTCCCCCTAAAAAACCATAAACTAAAATTGAAGCCTCATAGAAGTGAAATAAATTTATTGATCAGTTAGGAAATTGATTGACTGATAGGAAACAGAGAATAAAGGCGAGATTCTGAGTTATTTATGAGCTAGAACCTGATTTTTAGTAAATTTACATCTATTTATCCACCCCTCTTGCCAAGTTATCCTCCTGATTAAATTTTCATACCTTGCTGATGTGCTTTACACAATAAGAAGTCTCAACCCCAGGTTAAAGTCCAACAGGTTTATTTGGTAGCAAAAGCCACTAGCTTTCGGAGAGCTGCGCCTTCATCAGGTGAGTGGGAGTTCTGTTCACAAACAGGGCATATAAAGATTCAAACTCAATTTACAAAATAATAGTTGGAATGCGAGTCTTTACAGATAATCAAGTCTTAAAGGTACAAACAGTGTGAGGGGAGAGAGCGTTAAGCACAGGTTAAAGAGATGTGTATTGTCTCCAAACAGGAGAGTTAGTGAGATTTTGCAAGCCCAGGCAAGTCGTGGGGGTTACAGATAGTGTGATGTGAACCCAAGATCCTGGTTGAGGCAGTCCGCATGTGTGTGGAACTTGGCTATCAGTCTCTGCTGAGCGACTCTGTTGTTGTGTGTCGTGAAGTCCGCCTTGGAGAAAACTTACCCGAAAATCAGAGGCCAAACGTCTGAGAGCGCTGAAGTGTTCCTCAACAGGAAGAGAACGCTCTTGCCTGGTGATTGTCGAGCGGTGCTCGTTCATCATGATGTGCTTTACAACAGGTTGGCTAAGCGTGAACCAATCTGGGGAGAGGGGGTTCCCTCCGGAACACAAAGGTCAGTGTAGAGAAGGCTCATTATTGGCCACCAGTCGGACGAAGGGGCAAACCCCGAAAGCTTGTGAGTTTACTATCGAATAAATCGGTTGGACTTAAACCTGGTGTTGTCAGACTTTTTACTGAGTTTACCCCAGTCCAACGCCGGCATATCCACGGTATGTCTGACAATACCAGGGCACCCCCAAATAGAGGAACCCTATGGTATACAAAAATAATGAAATATTTCAGAGGGTGATGGCCCTAAGAAACAGAAGGGACTACTGGCTTGGGGGGTGGAGCGGAACGGAATGTATTCTTTAGGCCTACAAGCTTATCACCTATTTCCTTTGACATCTCAGATGGAAACCATCTGGCTTTCCCTGGTTGCAGACCCTTATTTTGGAAATGGAGCCTCCAATCTGTCAGCTGCCCAGACTGCCACAGGGAGACCACCTCCATTAATCACCCCAGGTGGCAGGAGGACAACTCCGCCTCTGGCAAAATGCCACAATATCATTCCTAACTATGACCTTGTATTGCTGACCTCCATGCAGTCTACTCACCAGCTGAACCACCCCCTTTTCCTGACTCTATTCTGCTCCCACGCCCACTGCCATGGGATGAGGAGGGAAATTCAGCTCATTGCTTTTGTTCAGAGCAAGTTAAAACCAATGTTAATTATTTTAGTTTTTCCAATCCCCACAAATTAATGCTCCTTTTCACAAGCCCCTTGTTACGCAGAGGTCATTAATGTTGCATTTCCTCAATTATATAAACTTCTTTTATTTCTCATGTTGGTAAACTATTCCTATCCTATGATAAATTCCATAAACCAATCTGGCCATCTGCCATAAAGTCAGAAGTGGTTAAGTTTGCAGATGATTGCCCAATATTCACTACCATTCCTGACTCCTCAGGTAATGAAACAGTCTGTGCTAATATGCAGCAAGACCTGGACAACATTCAGGAGTAACACTGATGACACAGAAATGCCAGACAATGACCACCTCCAACAAGAGAGAAACCAACAGTCTCTCCTTGACGTTCAGTGGCATTACCATAGTTGAAGCCCTCACTATCAGATTCCCGAGATTATCATTGACCAGAAACTGAATTGGATTAGCCAAATAAAAACTGTGGCTACAAGAATGGAGTTTGCATGTTCTCCCATGTTTGCCTAGGTTTCCTCTGAGTGCTCCAGTTTCCTCCCATACTCTAAAGATGTGCAGGTTAGCCATGCTAAATTGTCCCTTAGTATCAGGGGGATCAGCAGGGTAAATCAGTGGGATACGGGGATAGGACCTAGAGGGGGATTGTTATCCATGCAGACTTGATGGGCCAAATGGCCTCCTTCTGCACTGTAGGGATTCTGTGATTCTAAAAGCAGGTCAATGGCTGAGAACTGAGAAGTGAGTAACTCATCTGTTGATTCCCCAAAGCCTGTCCACCGTCTATAAAGCACAAGTCAGGAGTGTGGTGGAATACTCTCCACTTGCCTGGGTGAGTGTAGCTGTAACACTCAAGAAGCTCAACACTATCCAGAACAAAGCAGCATGCTTGATTGGCAATACATTCATCACCTTAAACATTCACTTCCTCTACCACTGATGAACAGTGGCAGCAGTGTGCACTATATACAAGATGCACTGCAGTAACTCACCAAAGCTCCTTTGACAGCACCTTCCAAAATTTTGAATTTTACTATCTAGAAGGACAAGGGCAGCAGATGCATGGGAACACCACCACCTGCATGTTCCCCTCCAAGTCACGCATCATCCTGACTTGGAACTATGCAGCTAATCTCTCACTGTCGCGAGCTCAAAATCCTGGAACTCCCTTCCTAACAGCACTGTGGTGTACCTACACCTAGTGGGCTGCAGTGGTTCAAGAAGGCAGCTCACCGCCATCTTCTCAAGAGCAATTAGGGATTGTGTCCCAGCCAGCAACACCAGCATCCCTTAAAATAATTTTATAACATTAGTAATTGCTTGTTTAATCATTAAGAATGGTATCACACTTGAGCTGCAATATGGTATGACCAAGCATTTTCCAAGAGTAGATGCTGGATGGTGCTGCTACTTGAGGTTCCATGACCTTGGAGGTAATCCTAAACCAAGGTTCTCCAAAGGGCAGAGGGGTATCCCAACATCTTGGGAGATGTAGACATACCTGTTCTATTCATTTGAGGTTCACCATAAAATCTGAACCACCTCCACCCCTCTAATTAAGGATACTGTGGGTGAAAATAAAAAAGTTAATGCTCTGCTGCTGCTTCACTTTTTTTTTATTTCTTCTGTGAAGATGTGGTGGGGTGGGGGGCATGGGGGGAGGGGGTGGGGAGACAGCAATGCAGTGACAGAGCAGAAACCTTGTACAAAAGTTGACAACTCGCTTGCACCAAATGTTGGTTAGAATTGCAGAGAATGTCTGAGTGTCTGCAGGACAGGTAATGTTGTTTTCACTGTGAAAGTGTCCCTCATGATGGAAAACACCAGTGCAAACTCTTGATTCTCTGATACCTGTTGGTCATGAATGGCCTTGAGGAGACTCCAAGCTCCACCTCTAAGGACACTGAGCAAAATCCTGATACCAGATTATACTTTGTTTTTATATATTTTATGGTCATTTTGAACTCAAAGCTCATTCAAGCCACATCATGTTCTAGACAATAATTTTGAACGAAACTGTCTAATTCAGTGGTTCTCAGTTCTATTCTTTTGAGGCTTGCCAAAAAATATGAACCACCCACATCCCTCTAATTAAGGATATTGTGGGTGTAAGTAAAGAAGTTTCTGCCCTGCTGCTGCTTCACTTCTGTTTTTTCAATTTCTCCTCATTCTATTTCTGTTTCCTTCCTTCTCCATGTACATTTTGTATGAGCTTTTATTCTATTTCACTTTCTCCCTAATTTTCCTTTTCAGTTATTTCCCGTTTACCTCACACAGTGGGGAGGTTGGTGGATGGGCGTTACAGAATAGCATAGAGAACACCCAGATAAGTCTTTTAGTCAGCCAAAGAGGGGGCTGTGAAGGATCTGGGGGGCAATTCAGTGATAGAGCAAGAACCTCATAGGAAAATTGACAACATGCTTGCGCCAAATGTTGGTTAGAATTACATAGAATATTGGAGTGTCTCCAGGAGAAATTACGTTGTCTTCACTGTGAGAAGACCATAATGAAAAGACCAGTGCAACCTCTTGTTCCTCTGATAGCCACTGGTCATGAATGTCTCAAGAAGGGACTGCAAGAGCGTCGCACACACATTACAGTGGAAGAGTGGTGAGAAGCCAGAATCAACTCTACCTACCTGTAAATCGCCATTTTGCCCAGTCCCAGGTCCATAATAAGGTCCTCCAAATTAAATTTCCTCCACTCCCACAAGGAACCATAACAGACAAAGCAAGATCAGTGGATTGGTCTTTAAATACCAGTGCATCACATTCAGGCTTCCCCTCAGGCTCTCAGTCTTTCACCCAGTGTTAGTTTTAAAAGTTCAGGAAGTGGACATTTGATTGGAAAATTGCCACATTAAAAAAATACATATTGTTTGGCACAAATTTGCAGCAGAGTAGCTGTCCCCGCAAAATAGCAAAGTATTAGCTTACTACAAATATTCCTTTCCTGGCTCGATTTATTAATAGCAATTTTGGAAAATGCCTGCTGCAGTCTGCCAGCTTGAAGGAAATGTTTGGAAGTAAATGGATATGTTTAGGCGCAGGAGAAATAGGCAGAGGATGAATCTTAAATTTAAATCCTGATACCTTTATGGTCCATGTTCAGATTGCAACAATAATAGATGTCAGCATTTATGGGTCTAGCTTTCTGTTTACTGGCCAAAACAGACTAAACATGTCAAAAAGGATGTCGCCAGCCAGGTGTAGAATAGTTCAGTCACTTACAGACAATGGCAACCAGTTGAAACACTGACCCAGGCATGACCAAAGACAGCTTAATTGTATTTCACTTTGGAGAGATGTTGTAAATGGTCCTGCAGTAAAGGATTTCTGCTGCTGATATTGTCGGATTATGTTTTTTTTCCCCCTACATCTCATATCCCCAGCTTCGATCATATCGACTGCCTGGGCTTAATCATACCAATTCCCAGTCTTGGTCACATTACAGCTGAGTTGCAGTTTTCATCAAATCCTGTGGATTCCCAACCCAGGAGAAAACGTAATAGAGCAAGCTATTAATAAGTGATCATTACCTTGCCTCTTTATAAATGTTGAAGAAAGAAAATGTGATTTTGTTTTCATAAGACTTTTAATATTAATCAGTGTTGCACTATTATGTTTAAAATACATAACTTTGCAGCAGATTGTATGTGATAAACTAAGGCTGTGTTTGAAAAGGACAGGGTATTATACATTCCAAGCTATGTTTTAAAAAGCACATAAAAATATTGTTTATATGAGACTATTGGATAATTTATAACATGTTTTGTTATATAAGTTAAGGTGGAGTGCCCTGAGTCATTTTTTTTAAAAAGCTGTCATATTTTTCTGGATTTTACACAGGAAGAAATGTCTAATATGTTTATTCAATATTTCAATGTAACTATATTGTCTCCTGTTTGCACAGTAAATGTATTTTTTACTTTTTTAACGCTTTTCAAAAATACCAGAGAATAGATTTCTGCAGTCATCTTGAAAAGCACCTTGTTTATAGGATACTGTTATAGACCGGCAGACGGTTTTGTTATGCATCCAAGTAACAATTCCAAGGGCACTTTGAAGGGCATGTCCTGTAGTTCTGGTTTACAAACCAGAAAGTCATAAATGCCGGGGAAGTGCTGTCCAGTATGAATTCACACCTCGGATTCCAAGTGCAAATTGAAACCAGTGCACAAGTAAAGAGACAGCTTCCATGGCTGTCCGTGAACTTGGGTTCTGTCTCGTACTCTAACATTGTTCCAAGTCTTTTGAACATTGGAATTTTCCATTGACTGGAAACGAATATTCTGCACAAAAGGCTGTTATTTAAAGGTAACCCTGATTGCAAATGAAATCAGTGGTTGGAGGGTAGGAAATGGTGATACTTGTTAGTAAAGCTATGTTGATATGGGAAGAAATGCTGACTTGGCTGCCCCAGGGCTCATTATTGAAACCCCTACTGTTCTTACTTTACATTAGAGACTTGGATCCAGAAACTTGATGTAAACTGGGCAGATTTGCAGATAATCCCAAATCAGCAGCCGCAGTTAAATCTGAGAGTGCAGCTCAGGGCCTATAAATGGCTTAAACAAAACATGTATGTGGGTGGAACAATGGCAGAGAAAATTTAATATAAAAGTAAAAATTAAAAGCAGATTTTTTTTGGTTCAAGGGATCAGCCCTTCTTGTCTGTGCTGAATTTGGAGCCCTTTTAAGGATTAACACTGCAGTCCCATTTTCCTGCTCTCTTTTCAAGCAAGAAAAGATGGAGTGTCTGGAATACAATTCAAATAGACTGGGAGATGATAGAATTTTAGTTAGAGCAAGTGCAGAATACTGGGCATAGTGAATCTGCTGTCTGTTCTGCACCCCACCAATTTTTCTTCCATTTCATCACCAGAATACAAATAGCAGTTGGAATACAAATAGGGACTCTGTAGTATTCTGACCAGGCATCATCTTGAATGTTGTGTCCAATTCTGGTCATCAAGCCAGCTAGGATATATCCTGTAATAAGTCTTTGGAGGCAGAAGTCCTGTCACCAAAATGCCTTTATTTACAAATTCTAACAGAAGTACACAGAGTGCTAACAGTCTATCTCCAGGGGTGTCAGAGGAACTGACACTCTCAGTTAAGTACAAGGCAAAGACTCCCTGATTGGCCCGTCAATTGGATCCTTAATCAGGAGCATCTTTTAGTGGATCCTTAATCAGGGATATCTTTTTGTGTTCAACCAAATAAACAAAATCAACTTAACATCAAGACAACTCAAAAAGGGCAGCTCCCTAGAAGGAGGGGAACCACCTGAAACGAAAAACAAAGAGGAAAGGAAACTTAAAACATCAAATTAAAATGTGATTAAAGGGGTCAATAATACACCCCTGTCCCTGTAGTGCCCAGCAGACATGGAAGGCATCAACTGTGCCCTTGGATGTGCTCCCTTTCCAGGATGATCCTTAATCAAGGAGTTCATACTCCAATAGGCCAACCTCAATGGCCTGATTGAAGTCATTACATATTCAAGTCCCTGAGCAGTCATAGGACTGAGGCCAGTGTCAAAGGCGTGAGTTATATGGAAGAAGTGGAGAAAGCTAACCGTTAAAGGAGGTTTCTGAGAGCTGGCTTCTATAAATTGTAGTAAAATGTACAGAAAAGACAAATCCAGAACACTACTTCAAAATAAACTGATGGTAGAATAAGGAGACTGGTAGCTTATAACAGACACATTCAAGTCTGATGTGAGGAGACGTTTGCCTTCACACACAAAGGGAGCAGGTAAATTCAGCGCACTTTTGAACAACAGAATTACAATGACATTTCTGGAATTGTGCAATAAACAATTGAATACAGTGATTGGGGACAAATTGAAAACCTTTTTTCATTTGTATCCATCCATAATCTTGTGAACTGATGTGGCTTTCTGTCATGTGATTCCAGATTGTGGAGGAAGTGGTCAACGTGAGACTCTCACAGGCATGTACCCCATTCTCTATTGTGTTTTGTAATACTGTGTTTTCCCCACCTTTAACCTCATCAGCTTGAAGGGATTGGCACATGTTCAGGTCAGATGCCTGATTTACACCCTACCCAGCAGTTAAAATCGAAGATCATGTATTTGAAAGCTTTTGTTTGTTCTATATGTACAAAGTCATGAATCTGTTCATTTATCTTGGGTTTGCAGTTGCATTGGACAAAAATGGAAATCTTTCCCCATGAGGTTAACACTTCAACATGGGATGCTCACTACCCAAAAAATGGCCTGAGGCCCACACATTGTGTACCAGGCTCATTAAGCTGTAACTTTGATCTGGACAAGGCTTCAGAGAAGCAATGATGTCATTTGGAATGGGGCTGAAGGGGATACTACTTCGAGGTCTTTGAAAAAGTGTTTGAGCGTCTCTGTCTTTTGCTTTGTCCCTGAAACTAGTCTCACGTATGACTGTGATCCTCGTGTCCTCTTACCTGGTCTTTTTCCTCTATGCCAACAAAGTGTTCCAAATCACTAAATTTAGTATATACGCTGCTTGCAGTTCAATCGCCTAGAGATTTGGGCATGCCTCTTCTTATGAGAAGGACAATAACTCAGGATGACCCAGTGATTGTTATAGAGCAGCAATGTCAGTGCATCACCAACATATCATCTAAGACTGGTGCATGACATTAGTTTAGAAAGGTTAGGTTGATTGGCCATGCTAAATTAACCATAGTGTCAGTGGGATTCACAGGGTAAATATAAGGATTTACAGGAATAGGGCCTGGGTGGGATTGTGGTTGGTGCAGACTCGATGGGCCGAAGGCCCCCTTCTGTACTATAGGGATTCTATGAAAGGGAGAGAGTAAATGGGCAAACTCACATTATCCGTTGAAAATATCAGCCAAAGAATGCCAAGCAATAGGGTAATCCAGAAAGTAACCATCACAACATGCCCCAACCCACAACTTGAGCAGGAGAGAAGCAGAGATGAAAAACAAAAATACCTACCAGAAATCTGCAAAATATGAGATAAGCATGGTGGGTTGACAAGCACCTGAAAGCAAAGGATAGGTTAAAGTGTATGAAGTCAGATAAAATGTTAATCTAGCTTTCTCGATCAGATACTGATTGATTTGTAGACTTCTCCAATATTTTCTAGTTTTGTTGCAAATGTACCCCTAGGTACAACTTCCAAGTGGTAAGAGCCACTCTGAAGGGCAGACAGAGCTCTTGATATGGCAGAAAATGAATTTATGCATGGATGCTGCTCTGTTTTATCGAAGAGGCAAGTGCATTCTAATTTACATGAGCTATTTTCAGTAGATGGGCTGGCAACCCAGTGCCAGGGCTGTCATGGCATCTCTGGAGGTGATCACTGGTCATCTTCTTGATTGTGATACTTCCCACTGAGGCCATGATAGTGTATCCTTCAATTAGTACCTCCATTGTCAAAATTGAGAATCACACTGTCTCGGCATGACATGTTAACAGAATTTTAAATCCATTTTTCTTAAATGCCCTTAAAATTTTATCATGTACAGCATAGAGCAAAATCTCTCCCCATGACAGTCCATAATAGACCTCATGACCACACTTTCAGATACTTCTGAATTTATCTAATGCATTCTACAGCTTGCAAGATTTTTCTTTGGATTGACGATATGTGGGCTGATATTTAATCCAGACGATAAGCGTCTTGCCTGCTGACATAGCCCCATGTCACGTCCTTTGGGCAAGACCTGATGTATTAAGTACCAATCTGGCACATAACTGACCAAGTGGAAGGCCTTTCCTGGGATTAAGAACCACAGAGGTGGAGGAGGAGAGAGAGGTTGGCAGCAAAGATAGCGAGTGGCTTTCAATGGCCACTCCCTTCCTGATGCTAAGTCCCTCGATCAGGCACTGGGGGTGCCTTTGAATGAGGCACCCTTAGGGATGAGCCTATAAACAGTCTCCAGGGGAATTTCTTTTCAGACCTCCTGGGTGGCTAGCACCCTGCCTGCCTGTCACTGGTTGAGTGGGATAAGGTGATAAGCAGACATTAATTGCCCACTTAAATGCCTCAATGGTTGGTGGGGGGGAGGTGGGGGGAGCGGGTGGTGGTGGAAGTGTAGGGGAACAGGAAGTTGGCAATGAGTCTTTCTTACACCGACCTAACACGACAAGCGGGGGGGGAGGGGGGTGTCCTGCTTGGGTGAATTGCCAACAGCTGCTACATCTGCTCATGCCCAATTAAATGCCCACACTTCTCTAAGCACACCTCGGGGGAGGGCATTAAATTCTGCCCATTGTTTCCACCCCCTTTCTTATTTCCAGATAAGAAAGTTCGGGGTTGTACCTCAAACGTGAAATCCACTGCTGTTACTCGCTCATGTTATAAATATTTACTGTAATATTGTTGAAACGGTGCCAGAGGCTCGAGAATCTGATACCTTACTCCGGGGGCCTTTCGAAGGCATCACTTTGTAACTGGCACCACAGGATATTATCTCATAACTGTGCCAGTCTGTGCAACTCCAGCACAACATGCCATCAATTATTAAAAGAGATCTATTAGCATGGCTTCTTCTGGTATTAGTGTCAGTAGCAGTAGAAAGATTGATGCATACTAGATTTAACCCTCCCTGTGCCCAAATAAAGTGAGGAGTCCATAATGTTTAGTGTAACAAATCTTATGACAAATGCTATAACGGTTAAATTATATCGGCATATCTGAAAGTAGCGGATTCTTATTTCTGTACAGATCAGTGAGAGGAAATACTGATACCAAAGGTCAGATTGTAAATGTTGGCAAAATGGCACCCACTTGATATTTTTGAGAGGAATTGATTGAAATTAATATGCAAATTTACTGAACAATCCAAAGTGCATTACTGCTGCTTCTCTTTGACCTTTGTGGCAGGGAGCTGAACTATCATGACTCCCACAGAATGAAATTCAGAAAATCTTGGGCTACCATTGATCAGTGTAGTGCAAGAAATTGAATAATTAGACGAACAAGTGTCCGATTTATCAAACACCCTCCCCCGCTGCTCCTGCCACAATCTCCAGATTTGGGAGTTAACAATTCAGAGACTAGTCACTAACTCTCTGACAGTTCTCCGCAACTTTCAGCATTATCTTTTATCTTCACAGTTCTGGATTCATGATTAATTAGGAGCTTCAATAATAATTCAGTCAGAATATATAGATCATTAACCATGGCCAACTAAATCATCAATGACTGTAATAACAAGGGGAAAAAAAAATCAAATGAGCACTGAGATAAGACTATACATTACTGCTGCAGATATCAGTGGAGGAATACCCATGACAATCCTTTATCTTCTATTTAATCAGGCTGATTCTTCTGCTAAAATTGCAAATAATGAAATATGAACACCTCTAGTGTTCATCCGCTGTCATTAGCAATGGTAAATTTTGACCATGATTTTGAAGAATGGGGGCTGAGGAGCCCTCAACATAAACTGTGCCAGTAAATGCTTCATCCAATAATTAGTATCACTTTTTCCTCCAACGAAAATAACAATCAATCAATCAATCCGAAGCAGACAGGTGTAAATCATCTTTAACATTGTTCCTTTGGAGTTCCAAGGTTCTTTATGATCGCTCAGATTGCTGAATAGTATGACTGAACCTAAGGGTATGACCGAAATATGTTCAGGAGAGAGCCGCAGTCACTTTCACAGTCATTCTGTGTGGAAGGACAACATTTGTGCAGCTTGTGTGGGGTACAGTACTTGACCTAACTTCATACTTCTTGCTATTATTTCTTTCTTAAGAGACAAGCTAGTTCTCACTTCCAGGTTTCTCTGATATGACCTGTCCCTAACTTGGTCAAGGAAGGAAGTATGGTGTTCAGAGCTAAGAGGTGTCTGCAAGAGAGTCTTGTTGTTAGAATATACCAACCAGAGATTTACTTGTGCTAAAGGCAGCAAAGCAGTGCGGATTTCTGGAAATATTGCTTCATCTGGACATGTGGGAATGATGCAATTTTTAGGCCAAATTCTGGAGGGTATAATCTGACCGAATGAGATGGACCATTTCTCATTGCAAGCACTAACTCCTTAAACTCCCTTGTTGTGTCAAATTGAGGAGATGGACCTGGCAGAATTTTCATGGAGACAGAATTGAGAGTATGACAGCAACAATGAGCAGTTCCCAGGTGGATCCTCAGGTAGATTATTAGGCCGGCTGCTCATAGTTTTGGCCCTTTGACCAGTTGACAGATTTTGATATGACCAAACTCCTGGGTTACTTTCTCAGAGAATGAATAGATATCAAGGGTTTTTTAGGAACATTCTTGTCTCCCTCTCTAAACCAAGGATTTGTCTGAAAAATGAGGCTCAACCACAAGAATGAGACAATCACGTGACTCTGGAGTTCCCAGTGCTTTTTTTTAAAAAATAATCATTCATGGGCATCGCTATCTAGACCTGCATTTATTGCCTATCCCTAACTGCCATTTAGAAGGTGGTGGGTGAGTTGCCTCCTTGAACCATTGTAGTCCAAATAGTGTAAGTACACCCACAATATTGATAGGAAGGGAGTTCCAGAATTTTGATCCAGTGACAGTGAAGGAATAGTGATATTTTCCCAAGTGAGGATGGTGAGTAAACTGAGAGGAAACTTTGTACATCTCCTGGCCTTGTCCTTCATGATGGCTTGGAAGGTGCTGTCTAAAGAATCTTGGTGACTTCCTGCAGTGGAAGAACCCAGACTGAGCACAGTAAGCAGGATATGGCTAAGCAAGTGTCACTTGAAAGCACTGTTGATCATCCCTTTCATCACTTTACTGATGATCGAGAGTAGATTGATGGGTCATTGACCGTGTTGGAATTGTTCTGCTTTTTGTGTACAGGGCATTGCTGGGCAATTTTGCATATGTTTGGGTAAAGGCCAGTGTTGTAGGTGTACTTGAGCTGCTTGGCTAGGCATGGTAAGTTCTGGGGCACTGGTCACGCTTTTGCTGTATCTAGTGATTTCAGCCATTTCTTGATATAATGTGGAGAGAATGTAATTGACTGAAGAGCTGCTTAATTTTGGTAAGAGGAATTGGGAGGCTACTCCTTGGAAAATAAAGGTCTAATTGAGGTGGGGGAGCTCAGGGATCTAAAGATACAGATTCACAAATCACCAGAAGTGGCAGTGCAGCTTAATAAAGCCTTAAAACTGCAGACAAAGCACTGGGGTTCATTCCAAGTGGAATAGGATTAAAGAACAGAAAAGTTATTTTAAACTTCTGTAGAATTGGTTAGACCACAATTGGACTATAATGCACAAACCTTGTCCCTATATTACTGAAAAGGTATAAAACCACTTCTTTTACAAGGATGACACCAGAAATGAACAGATACAACTGTCAGAAAAGACTGAGGACACTGGGCTCTCCTCTCTGGGAAAGAGAGGGCTGAGGAAAGATCTGATGGAGGATTTAAAATTTTATATTATAGTTTAAAATTTTTAAAAGTTTATTTATTAGTGTCACAAGCAGGCTTACATTAACAGTACAATGAAGTTACTGTGAATTGCCACACTCTGGCACCTGTTCAGGGAGAAATTAGCATGGCCAATGCTCCTAACCAGCACATCTTTTGGACTGTGGGAGGAAACTGGAGCACCCGGAGGAAACCCATGCAGACAAGGGGAGAATTTGCAAACTCTGCATAGACAATGACTCATGTGGGAAATTGAACCTACATCTCTGACATTGTTGAGGTAGCAATGCTAACCACTCTGCCACTGTACCGCTTTAGGTATAAGGTAGACAGGGGGATTGCAGAGAAATTCTAAACTAGGGGCCACTAGGTCACTAATGGTCAGTAATAATCCAATAAGGAAATCAGAGAAACTTCTACGCACAAGAGAGCAGTTAGATTGTGTAAGCCACTATCACTGGGAGTCGCTGAGATGAAGAACTTTGGTGCATTTAAAGGAATGGTGGTTAGTACATGGGAGAGAAAGCAATAAAACAATGCGCTGAAAAGCTTAGATGAATAGGGTAGGAGAGGCTCATGAGTAGCATCAGCATAGACCTGTTGAACCAAGTGGGCTGTTTCTGTGCTGCGAGTTCTGTATTTATGTTAGAAATTAAATACAAAAATGTAGGTTCAATTCTTTTGCTTTACTGATATGTTTGTCATTACAAATATGGAATATTGGTTACCACAAATATTGGCACCTAGATCACACAAATATTTGTAAGTATTATGGAAGAGAACCAAAGTACTGACTTTTACTCCCATCTCCACCTTCCTAATGGTCTAATCCACCCTCAAGTAGATACTTGGGCAGCTGAACTGCAACTTCCATAAGCATTCCACATCTATTCAGGTTTCATAACAGTATTCTGAACATGCATCAGGCTCTACGACCAGTTGGATTATGTGATACGCTCTGGAGACTTGGCTAATCTTGTCAATATATTGGGGAACAGAAAGTGCGTGGAACAATATATTTTCTTTCTTTAAAAAGTGCTGCCAATCACAGATGAAAAAAAAGCACACTAATAATACAGCGGTTTTGCTGACAACACAGCAAGGTGAATGACAGGTTGAGGGCAAGTTGATTTGTCTTCTTGAGGTAGAAGACATAGTAGGGAAAAAAAAACAGTGCTTTCCAGTAATAAGGTCTGCAGAGAAAATGCTGACTTGGCTTCAGTTTGATTTCAGCCGACAGAACCATTGCAGGAGTTCATCATTCAGCTTTGCAGCTTTGCTCATTCAGGAAAGCTGGAGTATTAATGATATTACTTTTTGTTCAAGGTATTAGAAGCTCTCAGCCTAAATGAAAATTACTCCCTTATGAATGCAAGCAACAGGCCTGATGAATGTGCACAAACCTACTGAAACTTAATTAAAGATTCCAACAAGAAATGTCAGTTTTTTCTGCAATCACACCAAATGTTATTGCAAATAAATGGGGACAGTCAATTTTTTTTTAAATATGAAAGATGTTTGATTTAACATCCCATGTCCCTTAATACGTTTTCTTCCAACTAATTATTCACCTCATTTTCCACACTTAGAGCAGAATTTAATGCCCTCCGCTGTGGTGGGTTTAGTGGCGTGAGGTGTATACTTAATCTGTCAGGAAGGTGGCAGGTGGGATCCTACCACCTTCTGCCGTTTAGGACCAGCAGGAAGGCTAGTGGACACGATTCCTGCTCCATTGCCAATTGAGGCTTTTAAAGGAGCCAGTAATGTCTTCCCAAGGGCCTCATCCAGCTGCCACTGGCATTCACCCAGCAGAGGGCAGAAGATTTGCCTTCCGGGAAGCCTAAGAAGTAACCCCCGTCAGGATTGGCTTGCATGCTTCAGGAGGAGTGCATTTGGGTGCTTATTTAAAGAAGCTCAGTGCCTGGTTGAGGGACTCATCATTGGGAAAGAGGGACCAATGGCCTTGCTGCCGAGTGGCTTCCCCTGAGTCCTTCACACAGCTCCCAGCACCATTCACCTGTGCTTGGGTCAACTGACAATCCTGGACCTCAGGTGTAGTAGTGACAGCCGTCACTGTCCCTGGGAGGAGAGTCGATAGTTATCAGTGAGCAAGGCACCCTGCATCCCTGAGATTCCTGATCCTGGGGTGGGCACCTTGCAGCCTGGTTACGTACATAATCGGCACTTAAATTTGACAGGCCTTCCAAAAAGACGAAGTAGGGCTCCTACCAGCTCTCCAGCTTGTGTGCAAGATGCCCATTTTCCCCTTTTAAATGCTGCCCAAATCATGTTTCAGCACCCACGATCTTTAAAGATTGGTGCATTCCACTTTCTCTCAACCTTCTGTATTAAGAGCTGATTTAGTTTGAATGTTAAATGCTGTCAATTCCATCATTCCGTTCATTATTTCAAATGTCCAAAGCAGATGAGCTTCTTAATATCTTTGCATCTAGGCAACAAAAACAATGTTTATCCATTCTCCCATCCTAGCTCAGTCTCTCCATGGATCACGCTGGTGAAACATTGATGGACTTTCTTCAAAGCCCATGTAATCTTAATAAAGTGGAGGCCCCAGACTGACAACAATACTGTGAATAAAATCTCACATAAAGTGAAGCTTGGTATCCCTATTATCTTGGTGATGTTGCTTAGCTTCCCCATTCACCTTTAGAGAGGGGAAAGGGCTGCTATGAGCAAAGGAAAGGAAGATACAATAAGGGATGAATTTTTTTATATGTAAGATCGCTCTATAAGTACCCACACCAAATGGATCTATGTTATCTGATTGCTGCTTAGATATTCCAGTTGCTTTACAGGCACACTTTTTGTGGCATTGATGAACTTCCTGCAATTTTTCACATAGGTTCATAACACTGTGGTTGCTGGCTAGTTGGATTGATGTACTGAATGTTTCAGGTGCAGAACAGCCTCTGTCTTCCACATTAGGAGAAACATGTACTCATTAAGCTTCAGACGATCATCCCAGTGTTAGTTAGATATGTAATTGTTTAAGTTTGTTTATGAGTGTCACAAATAGACTTACATTAACACTGCAAAGAAGTTACTGTGAAAATCCCCTAGTCGCCACACTCCAGCACCTGTTTGGGTACACTGAAGGAAAATTTAGCACGGCCAATGCACCTAACTAGCACATCTTTCGGACTCTGGGAGGAAACTAGAGCACCCGGAGGAAACACACACAGACATGGGGAGAACGTGCAGATTCTGCACAGGTGTGACCCAAGCCAGGAATTGAACCCAGGTCCTTGGTATTGTGAGGCTGACTACTGTGCCACCATTCCGCAAATTATTTGGTTAATTAGGATTAATTTAGCTAATTTTAGAAGCTTCTAGGATGGTGAAGTGAGTTTGATTGTTATTCTTTTACATGGATTTTTGTGGCAAACCAATAAATTGCATCTCATCACCAAAAATAAATTACCCCTAGACAATGGTTTAAAAATCATTAGAAAATTTGGAAGATCCCTCTTAGTATTTATTTGTCTTATTAAAATATTTAGTTTATGAAAATAAATTGTAAAATATCAGGTCAATATTTCATAGGTACCATCATTTTATGAGTATAATGGGGCAGAACTACTCCCCATTGCTTCCATTTGGGAGTGATCCCATTCCAAGTCCCACTTTCAAGCATTTAGATAGTAAATAGCACTTAAATTCACATCAGAATCTTTGAGAAGACCCTGCCAATCAGACAGTTAAGAAATGTTTTTATTTTCATTCATGGGATGTGGGTGTTGCTAGAAAGGCCAGCATTTGTTGTTCATCCCTAATTACACTCAAAGTTGGTGGTGAGCTAACTTCTTGAACCGCTGCAGTCTGTAAGGTGTAGGTACACCAATACTGCTGTTAGGGAGGATGTTTCAGGAATTTTGCCCAGCAATGCTAATGGAGCAGGAATATAAGTAGTGACTAAACCAAAGAGTATATCAATCTTGCAATGGTAAAACATTTCAAAATGCTATTTCTTTATTGTGTATTTGTAGTTTTGTCCTTAGCAGACTAGGGTTGGAACATTCACCACATGAATTCTCTGCTGTCAAGAAGTGGTTTCAACATTATTTTGGGGTTGAAAATGAATGCCAACTGCAAAGATAAAATTGAAGCCATTATCGTTGTGAAGTCTTGTGTTTGCCAATATTGTATTAGAGAAAAGGAATATGAGCCATTTGACCAAATGCAAGGGAGGATTATTTAATGAGACGTTTTAAGCTGGAAATCAGGATTAACAGGTGTAATTCAGTTTAGTCAGTTTTAGAGAAACAGTAAGTTTATAGGTATAGTCAGAACTTAACATGCCTTGTCATTTCCTACTTTGTTTTTCACTATAGATCAAATTTTCTGCAAGTAAAGATATTGTAGATGTTGAATGTTCTTTTGGGAAAAATAGCATCATGTCACCCATATTGGCAGAGCGAATGTCTATTGTTTTCACCAATTCACCAACGGAAGTTCATCAGCCTGAAATGTTAACTGTTTCTCTCTCCACAGATACTGCCTGACCTGTTGAGTATCTCCTGCATTTTCTGCTCTTATGTCAGATTTTCAGTCTCCGCGATGTTTTGTTTTCTGGTAGTCTGTTGTGTTCTCCACTTATGGCATTTCTCATTCCTAATGTAAAATGCCTTGTGTACCACCAGAAATGGCTGAGATTAGAAAAAATAGCGGCAGAGGACAAATTATCATGAAACTGCCAGTTTGAAGGCACAGCAATTATAGCTTCAAAACTTGGAACTTGCTTTACTGGAGTAAATGTGTAGAAGAGGCAAGACTTTCCACTGCTTAGAAACACGAGTTTTTTAATGGAGTGCATAGTCAATCCTCCATCACTAAGTGCTGCACTGATTAGTCTGTTTAATCCACTATGGATGTCAAACAAATTGGATTTAAATGGTTCATTTTGGGGTTTTTAACTATCTGTGGGTTTTGCATTTATTCAAATGATGACTTTATAAAAAATTACTGTTGGTGATGACTTGACCCCATCAAGGCCTGTTACACAGGTACAAGATATTTCAGTGCAAATTTCAGCACTGCTGCATCTGTAACTCTAACCTCACAAGAACAACCTACTGCGCCATGAGTACTTATTCCTCACATAAATCTTGCTATTCTGTTTCAGTAGCATAGCCTAGTGAATGGAGAGCTTTGGCTGGTTTATGCCCTACGAATTTATATCCTCTAGGATCTGGACAGATTGCCCGCTTAGGATCTTTATTGACAATGAAAAGGGAATCTATCTTCATACTTGTTGGGTTGTCTTCGAACTCATGTCCCCAAAGTAAGCCAGTTCTTGGTTTAAAACAATCACCTGAAAGTATCAGTAGGGCAAGTTATTTGTCATGGTTATATTTCATTTAAAAAAAACACTTGTGGTGGTTACACAGGAAGCAGAAAAATTAACTGCCATCAGTTCCAATCAAAGGAGCCTGTCAGTATTATTTTGTTCCGTTTTGTTTTGTCCAATGTAGTTATTATTACGTTCCATGCCATAGTTTCATGCCATTCAGCCAACAGTGTCTGCAGTTTTTCATTTTTTTGTTAGTCAGCACTCTCGCTGCTTACAGCAAATTTGTAACATGGTTTGCAACAACGTATTGTGGTAAACATTCTCTGTATGTGGTTTCCGAACAATTTGAAAAACAGATACTTCACAGACGTAGTTTGAGTTTATTGTATCACATCCTCACAGGGCATGTGTATTTTGTCAACTGCGTGAATTTTCTCTCTTTAAGGCACAGACTGAGCCAAAACCCTTCATTTCTAAAAATAAACACAAATTTCCAAAAAATATAAATTGGAGAATGTTACTCCTAATTATTTCAAAATTTTGCACTAACATGTGAAAGTTTTGGTTTGATTTGATTTGATTTATTATTGTCACATGTATTAACATACAGTGAAAAGTATTGTTTCTTGGGTGCTATAAACAAAACATACCATTCATAGAGAAGGATACGAGAGAATGTAGAATGTAGTGTTACAGTCACAGCTAGGATGTAGAGAAAGATTAACTTAATGCAAGATAGGTCCATTCAGAAGTCGGATGGCAGCAGGGAAGTCCCGATTTAAGCATTTTGAACTACTATGTCCCTGCTAATATAATATTGCTTCTTCCAATTCTTCACTTCTTCCTCGCTACTGTACATCCTCAGTGTGATGATTCTTAATTTTGCCCTGTTGTGTCTTTAGTCTAACTCACTTTTTTTTTCTCAGGACCTCAACTATGGGCTTCCCTATTGTCTAAGTTCCTCCAACCATTTGCAGGCTATTAAAACCTCAGCTTGGAGTCAATTAACCACTACTTTTTGATTCACCTTTGTTGCCATTTTGCAACACCCTGCTTTGGTAACATCCTGTGTGACTCTTTAGTTATATAGTCAACAGAAGGGGCTTTCTTCAACACAAATTGAAGTGCCTTTATTCTGCTTCACAAGTTGCAGCAGTGCCAGAGAACTGGCAGTTCTTCTATACAGGAGAACAGGCCTGATTAGTTGTCTTTCTATGCCTTTACTCAACTTCCACTTTAATGACAAACAAATGGCCGATTGCGGAGAACATCAGCTGACGCCAACATAACAGAAAGCCCAGGAAAATAGAATTTGCAGCTAACAAATGGATAGAAATCCAGAAAAACTCATTGATTTGATTCTAACTTGCAGTGTCCTCAGCAAAGAAACAATATTAATGCGCTTAGGGTGCTTTTACTCCCTGCATGCATTTTTTTTGCACAAACTTCATTACTTCTGCACAAGCCTTGTAAGAATGCTGCCTATGATCAGTGGAGAGGAACAGAGGGGCACTAGTGGAACAGGTGTTAATGCTCAACTTAAATGCAGTATGTTTGTGGTGCTCACTGGGATTGCGCCACAGTAATTTGCAGGTAAACTTCTAAGATTTAGATGTGATTTCCAAAGTAAAATTGAGCATGAGCTGGCTTATTGATGCTATGATTTTATCCATTGGGCACCAGAGTTGTAAGGGTCACAGTTCAATGCTTAGGCTGTGTTGTGTTGGCCAAATATCTGTGGGGCCGCAGTGAGGAAGGATTCCATTGACCTAATTTCCGTTATTAGCATCAGAGAAACTGACTAGCTACTTTTATACGACTATGACATTTATTGAAGCACAGCATGAGAGAAGAGAAGAATTGGGTTTAGCTGTGATTGAATTGGCTGATGCCACTCACTGTTGCAGCTCACACATGAAAATGGCATCTAAATAAAAGTGTGCCATACCTTTATATTATCCTCTGGCAATCTATCGGCACCCACCTTTGGGAGAGGAGGGAAAGGTGAGGAAAAGAAACAAGGCCTTGTGAATTAGTTGGTTTCAAAGAGATAAGGGTGCATCCCAGCTACTTCAGTCGGTGTGGTACTGAAAAATTAATGGTGTCGATCTCTACAACTGCCGTTACGAGATAGCTGGTAGACTGGTGTGCATTTCACCAGATTTTCCTTTGCTTGAAGTCAATGGGGTAGAAAATTGGACAGGGTAAGAATAGGACAGCTAGCCCACTGCCACCTGAAACCAAACGCATGATTATTGCTGCTGCTTCCAGTCCCGTGGCTCCTCTTGCTAAGTGCTTATGTTTGTGTCTTGGGTGGGTCAGCATTAAGTTTAGCTGTGATGAATAGCATGGAAATAATTGTTCTTTAGACTCATTTAGATAGTTTGTGGAGATATATTTAAACATGATTCACTGCATTAGGATGAAAAACAAGAACACTGGGGAAAAATTGGCAAGATTTTCTCCAACCCATTGCCAATGGGAAAAATTCCACTCAAGATATCTTGTCATACGCTTGACTATTCCAATGCCATATTCGCTGGCTTCAGTCCGCCATCCTATATTATCTTGAGCTGATTCAAAACTCCTGCCCGTGTCCTTACTTGCACCAAGCCCTATTTACTCTTGTTGCTTGCTGACCTACTTTGCTTCCCAGTTTGACAAAGTCTCAACTCTAAAATCCTTTTTTTCAAATTCCTCCATGGTCTCTCCTCATTATCTGTGTAACTTCCTCCAGCCAGCCCGACAAGCCTTCATAATTTTTGCACTTCTCCAATTCTGGCATCTTGTGATTCTTGATTTTAATCCTTTTACGATTGGTGTCCATGCCTTCAGCTACCTCAGCTCAAAGTTCTGGAATTCCCTTCCTAAAACTCTCTGCTGCTCCATCTCTCTCTCTCTCTCTCTCTATCTCTCTCTTTTCCTTTAAGATGTTTCTAAAAGCCAACCTCTTTGATCAAGCCTGTTGTCATTTATCCTGATATTTCCTTTTGTAGCTTGATGTCAGATTGTGATTAAAAGCTCTTCTGAAGCATCTTAGGATATTTTGCTATGTTAAAGACATTGTATAAATATAAGTTGTCGTTGTAATTAGCAGAATGCTTTAATAATGAATTCTTAACCCATGAAAGCAAGTTATGGGCTTTTGCAACTTTACACCTGGCATTTGCTTTAGAGTCATTAAATGATGACTACAGGATTGGTGAAACATAAAATTTCCTTTCCAATTCACCTACGTAATTGTAAAGTTCTCTGAAGCTCCGGCTTAAAAAAGTAGTATGTTTAGGTAGCTGCAAATCTCTTAAATGCAGCCGAATTCTATGAAGCTACTTACCAGGACCTCAATGTAATTTTTTTTTAACTGTAAAAACCTATCCAGTTTTGACAAATCTTTGTGGCTAGTCATAGATAGGGGATAACCATTAGAATAAGAGATAATGATCACACAATCAGAAAAGATTACTGATCACAAGTGCTGGAGGAAGAAAGTGCCTCCTTTCATCCTTCCCTCCCATACTGTTTGGGAAATGACTTTCATTGAATTTACCAGCAGATTTTTATAATGATTATTGCTATAATCTGTTGGATTTATTAATAAGCTCTGAACTAGGCATTGATTTAACAATGTACCTCGTAAATTGATTCCAGCCTATGCTGTGTGCTATTGTATATTTGTATCTTGTCTAAAACTTTCCCCTGCACACTAGTTTATCTCATGTAAATAATATGCAAATTTTATCTAATGTAAATAATATGCAAATCTTTCACTGCTATTTTACATAAATAGCTTTTTTTTTCAAAAGGAAAAGCTAAAATAAGCTAATACTCATTTGAAAAAATAATTGTGTTGGTCTTCATTATTCTTATAATTTAAGGCAATGTTAAAAAAGAAATTAATATTTTAAGTCATTTACAAAATTATAGGTTTAATGAAATTCTACAAGTTCAAATATTAAAGGGTTGAAATGTAAATGAGTCCAGTTAAATGACATAAAGCTATCTGTAAAGGATTGTACTTGTATTAGCCTGGTTTGTTATTAACTGTATTAGCAACTGGTATGATACCATCTCACTGGTAGAGATCCCCTGTCTTTTGCCACCTTCAGAGAATTGAGTCTATGCCTAAAACACTCAACGTAATTTTAATGCCATGGGATTGGAGGTTTCACAAAGCACAACTGCACAAAGAAAAGCTTAACTGTGCCACCTTTTCACTGCTGTCTGAATATTCGTGATCAATTTGACTCTAAAGTAGTCAGACACTGAAAGCTTCTAAAAAGACATGTTGCATGACATTTTTTAATTGGATGAAAGTTAGTATGCATATAAAATGCCAAAGAAGTGTCAAACTCCCCTTATTGACATTATTGAAAGTACATTTATCACCATTTAAATTATTTAAGCAATAAATGCATATAAAAATTTGCTCCGTTCCTCTGCTGCTTGTTTCTTTCAGATCCGGAAACATATTTCTTTAGTGACCTCACAAACTCAAAGGTCACGCAACTGAAGTCTACAGATGTACATTCAAGTAATTATTTTTTTTACCAATATTGAACTGTTTGTCAATTAATTACATTGGAACAAAGAGAGATTTGAAAATGAAATGCAACTTTTCTGTATTAATACATTGAGAGAATGAAAGCGGAACATTTGCTGAAAACAACAATGATGAGTTTACTGTAGCGTTATTATGTACCTATTGTTCTTTAGATGTTTTTTTACACAATGAAAGTAGCCCATTGAGTCAATTGAATAACATCCAGTGAATATGCAGGCTACTTGGGAGCAACATGAGTGCTGTGTCATAGCATCAGTACACATCTGACAGGGAGCTATTTGGGGTCTTGTGTTTAGCCATAGCAGCAGAATGTGTTTGACTTGAGATTACATGGAGCCTAGCAACATGTCACATCAACAATGTGGGCTCTCACGTGGGGCTACTTGGAGCCTAGTGACACATCATAGCAACCGATTGTGTCTGGCTTGGGGGATACTTAGCGCATAACAACATTCCATAGAAATGGTGTGAGCCTGGCTTGGAGACCCTGGGATCTTAGCAACACATCAAACCAGCAGAATATATCTATCTTGGAGATATTTGAAGCTTAACAATGTGCCGTAACAGTGGTGTGCATGTGATTACATCATCTGGCACTGTTTCATGTGGGAAATGCTCCATTTCCACAAATGCTCATGTATAAAGTCCTTTTACAAGGGAACATTTGGACAGGTCATTCAGGGTACTAGCATTTCCTGATGTTTTGGGGCTAATTAGAGTACTACACATTCATCCACAGGCTACAGAAAGAGTTTCGTTCCTGACCTGACTTCCATTGCCCAACTGTAGTCCTGCCTATCATGGTTTATGAGGCCAACTCCCTGGTAGAGTATTTTGGGTGTTTCCCAGGTGGCTGTGCAGTATCCTCGATTATGGTGTTAAATGTACGTTCTATGAATTCTTGAAACAACTGGAAGTTTGACGCTTCTGGCATTTTCAGTCTAAAACTCCAATGGAATTCTTTTGCAGGTTTAGTTTAGATAGAATGGCATGGTTTATGAATGTAGCTCATACTTGAAAACATTTTCTTGCATGCATACTCTCTTTCTTCTATTATTAACCTGACAAGGAATGTTGTTTGAAGTTGCTAAGTAAACATGCTGAGGCACCATAGAACGTGAATGATGCAGAATGCTTTTTGCGCTGCCTAACTCTCTCTCTCTCTGTCTGCAATCTCTTCCCTTTCCCTCCTCTTCTCTCTTCCCCCCAACTCATGCTGCTTTTACACCCCTTCCCCCTTCCCCTTCCACATTGCACAGGCTGTCGTTTCATGACCTAGCATTATTAAAATTGCACTTATCGATCATTCTTGCCAGGAATGCCATCGCCTACTACACTAAAGAAGTCAGAGAAGTCTGGTTTCAGCAGTCCCACGCCTTCGCAGACCTCCTCCCCTCGAACGGCATTTACACATCATCATCGGCCTGTGATCACAGCACCCAGAGGTGAGGCACGGCCGCTGAGAGCCCTTCCCTGTAGCTCCGACTAAAAGAGTATAGGGTCTTGGCCAAGTAGCTTGTAGTTTGGTACCTTGACTTACTGCTAGTAGAGAAAATAAAAACTCTAGGAAGGAATTCCTTGTGTGCATTGTGGGTTATAAATCCCTAGAAGTGGTTTTTTTTCAGCCTGGTTATAGAATAAGAGGGAAAGGACTCATATTGGTGACTTCTTATAAGTTTTAAATAAAATCAAAGTTCAGTGGTTTTGTTAACAGCTGGTTGCTACCCATGTTTTCTGTCAATTCAGTGATTTTTTTAAAAATCAGCTTTTTTATTCAAGCTATATTTAAAACCCCTTTCAATGACTTCATTATATGTGCCTAGTATAATTTGCTGTGTCTGGTTGTTGTAATAATTAATGACACATGTCTCAGCTGGACCATTTTCCCATCTAATCTCCTTTCATCCTGTTACTAAAATTAAGAAATTACAAAATTGCTCAAAGATAAGTGACTGTCTGCTGAATACATTTGAGCTTTCGACATTATGGAATGTCCAATTATCTTATATGTACAACTTCAGCAATTAATGATGAATAAATGCACATTTTTTCCAGAGTTTGATTAAAAATGAAATTTTTGCCTCACATAGAAATCAGACTCAGCTTTCTGGGATTCTCAATGCAAAACTACCGCTGAGTTTAATAAGTCAGTGCAGGTGAACTTCCAATGCTATATTTTCGAAAAATGCTAGCTAGCATTCTTTTTGGAGCCAACAAGAAAATTCAAAGTAAACTTCCATAACCCATGCCTTTGTCCTTTTATGATTTTTAAGCCAACTTCTATTTTCATAAACTTGAAAATGAATAGCTATTTCCACGAGTAGAATGAAAGAGTCCATCTACTGTGCCTGCCCCTAGGTTTGGTTTCAATGTATGTGCACAAAGCAAGTTGGGATTCAGCATAGTTCTTGTCCTTGAATGGGGTGAAAGAAGCAGGTAAGTTTTAGTGCTATGCATACATTTGTCAATAAAAATCGGACGGCACTGGCTAATCGAGTGAATCATGACTTCAAAACTGCATGAAAGGATCAGAGCTCCACTGAACTCTATTGCCCTCCACTGGCATATTTCCTTCAAGACCCATTGGTGATGTCAATGGGATATCTGTTGTTATGCGATGCTCTACTAATTCATTCTTCCACTATAGCTGCTGTAGTCATCAAAAGACTGTACTTTAAAGATAGAAGTAAGTTCTTAAGAAGTGCTGTGCCAGGGAAGTGTTAGGATTTATATTTTTAGCCTTTTGTTCTCCACACGGTAGGTTCTCAGTCTTGGATGCTTCACCTAATGACATTGTATGAAGGCCTGTCAATTCCCTAAAGAGAAAAGGATGGAAAAGTACTCTTTGACTAGCTTATGCAACATCTGGAGGATCTTTTATGCTACATCATGGCCCTTGCAGCTAAAGGAGTCAAGGGGTATGGAGAAAAAGAGGGAGTGGGATGCTAAAAGCATATGATCAGCCATGATCATATCAAATGGTGGTACAGGCTTGAAGGGCCAAGTGGCCCACTCCTGCACCTACTTTCTATATTTCTGTTAGAGACTGAGGATTGGGACAAAGATACCTCAAAAATAGGTAAACAAGGAACGAAGGAATCACTACAGGCCGGACACTGTGAAAGCTGATCCAATCAAACTTATTCACAAACATTTTCTACAATCCAATTATCATTAGCAGGAACTATTCTCCCTGACTTCAAAAAGACTGACTGAAGTTAAAGCAAGTGAAGGTATAGGAGAGGACTTTGAAAGTGTGAAATATGGATCATAAGTACAACACCTCGTTGATAAAAATATATTTTTATGTTGGGGTTTAATATCTACCACACTGGGCTTGTGCTCTGCTCTGAAGCATCAATCTGTAACCATTGTCTTTGAGATATAGGAGTCTTTAGCTGATTACATCTTTGACTTTGTATTCCCTGTGTGGGAAATTTCCAATGTGACGTAAATCTTACTTTTAGGGCAGAATTCTGCCATGACCCTGCCAGCAGGTTCAGTGGTAGGCCAAGGAGTGGAGTGGGGAGGGGTTGCTGGGAGGGAGAGAATTCAGTGGGAGGCCCAAAAATTGGTTTTATGCCGGTGTGAATTTACTGGAGGATCCTCCAGTGGTGTCCACCAAGGGGGATCGGGAAACCTGCTGGTGGCTGGCTTGAAATTGCTTTGTACCCCACGAATGGGATGCAGATGAAGGCCTGAGTGGAATGCCACTCCGCCCCCCCCCTGCCCAATTCTCTCCGACGCCAGTGGGAGAGCACGCCAGTCCAGACCACTTCTGAAACAACGTGGCATGCAGAAGTCAGGACTTACCTGAAGAATAGCCTGGGGCTGCCACCGGGGTTCAAGATGGAGGCTGCCAGCAACACTGGACCCCAAAATACTGCAGCAGTGGATAGGAGGAGCATCGACCTGGTTTAATCGAGGAGATTCATCTTCCAGCCTCTGAGTTCCTGCAGACCCACCTTCTTTCTTCAAGAAGTCCATCTTCTTTATTCAACTATGGGTCAGTGATGTTGGCACCATTTAAATATGGCACCCAGACATGATGATGGGACACACGCCACAGAATACAGTGTTAAACCCTTGGATGCATAATAAATGAGGTTAGGGCCAGAAGATGTGGCGTGGTTTCCCATCAGTCTCTGTAGTGGGAACGACTTCCCACTCTGCCAAGGGACTTAGTCCCAGATCGGAGAATTCTGCCTTTAATCCAACTGCTGAAGTCAACCGCTGAAGCCAACTGCAAGACTGAAATTAACCTAAGGCTTGAACAAATAGTTGCTAAGTAGCAATTCCGTTTAAACGTCACTGATTACAATATCAGTTCCGGAGGTAAAAGATTGATGCCACAATGCTTCTATAGCAGCAAGGTAGACCTAATTGGATAGTTCTTCAAAGACACAAAAGCAGAAAAAACAGCATGTGTGGAGAGAGAACAGAGCCAATGTCTCCAGGCCATCCAGACTCAAAACATTGGCTCTATTCTTCCTCGACAGAGACTGTCAGACTGGCTGAGTTTTCCCAGCATTTTCTGTTTTTGTTTCAGATTTCAGCATCCATACTATTTTGCCTTTATCTTAGTTCTTCAAAGAACCCAAAGACGAAATGGTTTCCTACTCTGTTTTATAATTCTAAAGAAGGAAATTAATAGTCTATTTTAATTTGCAGCTGAAGAACAAAAAAATATTATGAAGAAATGTGATAGCAGATTTTACTTTATAACAAAGGGACAGATGCGTCACGTAGTAAAAATGATTGCTTTCATCCTTTATTCAGATTTTGCTATCAAGGCCACCATTTATGTTAATCTCCTCAAATTGTTGTCATATCTCCAAGCAGAAATTTCAGCTTTCAATTAGTATTGAGTAGGTAAGATGTTGCTTTGTGGAAATAAATTGGCGTGTAATATTGGAGAAAGGAACCTGATTTTTTTTTAGCTAAAGGGTTGAATTCTCCCATTTTAGGACTAAGTGCCATGGCGGAGGCAGGAATGTAGACTGTTTCCCACTGTGGCGGCTGGTGAAAAAGCACATCAAATCTTCCAGCCCTGACTTCATTAATCACACAGGTGTCTTGCATTGTATTCATTGGTGGGGCAGCCTGGATGGTGCATAGTCTGCCACTGTGTCCGGTTGCCACACTGAAAAGGCACCCAACATCACTGACCCACTATTGAAGAGAGAAGGTGAACTGTTTGAAAAATGAAGATAAATCTCCAGGAACATGAGGCTTGATGATGGAACCCCCTCCAGGACACCTGATCTAGAAGGACCACCTATAGATGCTCCCCGATCCACTGCTGTGGTGTTCCAAGGTTGAGGACAGCCTTCATCCTGAACTTGGGAGGCAGCCTCAGCATTTTTCAGGTGAGTGCCAACATCTGCATGCTACTCTGTTCCAAACTTATTTCGTACTGGTGTGTTTTTCCAACATCTGGGAGTCTCCGGTGTGTGGGGTCGGTGCTTCATTTGCATCGCATTAATAGGATGCAAATGATGTTCATTCTGGTGGGTTTTCTGATCCACCATGGTGGGCACCAGCAGAGAATCCTGCTGTAAATCCACACTGACATGAAACCGATTTCTGGATATCCTGCCATATTCTCCCCTCACACGCACGATCAAACCCACCAGCTGGGAATTGGGAGAATTCCCCCCATAGAGTTGGATCAACCAAAGATACCAAAAAATGACTAGCTGGTCAATGTTGTTAGTGGGCCATGGCTATGCACAAATTTACTGCTGCATTTCCTTGCACTACAACAATGATTATTCATCTGACTGAGAAGTGTCTTGGGATGCCCTCCTAAGGAATGAAAAGCACTAATAGAAATGCACATTTATGCTTAAACTCTAGCATTCCAATATTGTTCCTTTCTATTTGGGGATAGGAAGAATCCTAATATATATGTATGTTAATCAATAACATTCTTTCCCTTGGCACCTTTAACGAATGGTCTTCAAATTGACATTTAACAAACGTTGTGATACTCTGCTTCTCGCAACCAAAGCACAATGTGTCTAAATTTGGTTTATTTATGTATTTTGAATTGATGTTTAAATAAAATATTAAATTGAGTTAAGATTTAGCTATCCTTCCTCAAACTAAAGCAATTTCATCTCGATTGAACAGCGGGTGAGATGTTTGAAGGAAAATTAATCTAATACAAACAACTTAAAAGCATCCAGCTTGAAAACAATCTAGATAGACTGGGTTTTGCATACGTTTAGGTGTCAAGGTATATAAATGTCGCTATTCATCCAGTCCTAAAAACAAACCTTTATACGCAGATCATTAGTCATAGCCTCTTAATCAATTAGTTCTGCAACTGTCGTAACAAATGACAGGTCCTAAGTACTCCCTAAGCATTTCAATCCGCCAGCAGTTTTATCTCCATTCCTTTCTATCTGGATTCTGCTACACTCTTGAATTGCAGACTCTTTATACTTCCTTTGGCCCATAATTAAAATTATGCACTTTGTAATGATTTTGTTTTTTTTTAATATACCAATAACCCATCTTCAGGAGTTGTTGGTAACACCATTTTATTTGCCGCTACTTTGGGAGGCTAAAGTTCCATTTTTTTGATATGATGATTTGCAAGTTTGGGTTTAATAAGGTTTGGGGTGGTTTGTTGTTCAAAGCAGGGCAAAATTAATGTAATTTTACTTTCACATTGAGTGATTTGAAAAACATTAAACAGTGACTTTTTTTGTTACAAAGCCAGACAACGTCCCACCAAATAATTTTGTTTAAGGGGTGTGGAGGAGAGAGAACCCCCTGTTCTAAAGATGAATCTTTGATCACTACAGAGCTGAGACCACTGATTGTTTTCAAGCTGCAGTTGACAGGCAAAATCCTCCTGGCAGCGATAAAGCAATTTTCCAGTTGCCAGCAGTAATGAAAATGAGACACTACAATGATTTGGCCGTACGAATGCCTGTGCAAAGGACTGAGATGCAAGGGAAGGATGTGCTGGATCAATCTTTCAGATGAGTTTTCTTAATCTTCATCCCCTTCTACCTTCTCTTTTCTCTTTGTTTACTGCTACCACAAATGAAGTTTATCCTAGCTGATCTTACTTCATCACTGGAAACTCAGGTCCCTGGGTTTTGTAACATATAGTCTGCAGCTCTCATAGAAATCGTAGAATCCTTACAGTGCGGAAGCAGGCCATTTGGCCCATTTAGTCTGCACTGACTGTCTGATGGAGAATTCCACCCAGACCCTATCCCCATAGCCCCACGTATTTACTCCAACATTCCACCAAACCCTACAAATCTAAGGGGCAATTTTAGAATGACCAATTAACCTAACCTGCACAGCTTTGGACTTTACGAGGAAACTGGAGGACCTAAAGGAAACCCACACAGACACTGAGAGAACGTGCAAACGCCACACAATCACTCAAGGTCAGAATTGAACCTGGGTCCCTGGCACTGTGAGGCAGCTGTGCTAACCACTGTGTCACCATGTCACTAAATGGAACAAGAATCCAAAGCTGTATAGGGCAATTTTGAAAATAGAATTGATTGCTTGTAATTTTAATTTGATAGTGTAGGGGCGGCACAATGGATTAGCACAAGGTCTTCTGACTGCTGGATTGATGCAGCAAATATATTGTTGCTGGCTGTAATTGTACATTACATGAAATTGTTGGTAGACTTAATTTTTCCCTTATTGGGCTCCATCATACGCTGTTCAGCACACAATAGCAATGAATAGGCTGTATGATGTGAAAAATGAAACATCAAATTACTGCAGTGTTTTTCTGATTGCAGAGTTAAATCACATTGTTGTGGCAGACTATAGGGAACTTTGCCATGCATCGAGCATTCACTGTACAAGTGAATGTGAAAAATGGAAAACTCATTTCCATGCACTTTTTTTTTATCCAATGCTTTTGCACACCAACACGCACTGTGCAACAAGCAGGCATTTCAATCTTTCATTAACCTTCAGGAAGATTTTAAAGTTAGGTTCTGATGAAGAGGACGATTATATTGAATACTCTTAAGACTCCCACCTACAAACAATTTACGCCGGAAATTTTAAAGCTTAGAATATTCGCACCCACGTCTTTACCCACATGTGCTTGAGTCAGAAAACAAAGTAGCAAGACTGACTGAACAAAAATGACTTAAAATGAGTAGTCGTCTGAAGCAGACCCTTATTGCAGCATTCTCACTGGTTGATATTGACTAACCTGGGAGAATCCAAGGAACAAAACTGCAACCTCCTTAATCTGCATACCTCTGAACGATATTACTGACTGTTTGATAAAGCAGTGCATATAATTTTAATCCGTGTGGACACTTATTCTGTTATATCTTTCTAATGACTGCTCGAAAAATGTGAAATTTTTTTAAAAAGGAACTAAAATTATAAACAGCCAGCTTCCCTTTTGAAGTTTTGGATTCCTCATATACATCTAAATATAAATTTATTCTGAAAAGAGCGACAGAGTATTGAGTTCACAGTGACTGATTATTTTTGAAAAATTACTATCTCTATTTTAGTACTCCCGACCGGCTTGTTCAAAAGTTCAATGCAAGTGCGAGGTAAATGGTAGTATTTTAGTTTAGAAGCTCGTTGATTTTATAAAATGATCATTTTGTAAAGGAAATCCTGAGCTTTAATTGTGAAATCATTTTAAACAGAAGGTTTTTTTTGCAATCTTTTTCACATGAATCGTGAGATAATGAAGCTGAGAAGTGTTGACAGGTTTGTGAGTTGCAAAATCTTCAGATCTGTCTGAAATAGTTTCAGGCTGATCTGGTGAACCAGGGAGTGGCTTTGCCTCATGTCAGTACAATGCTATGAATAGAGCATTGACCTTTTGACACTAGTCGTAATGTTGTACCTGTGCATACTGTTTGACTCCAGATCTCCTGCTCATAAAAAGACAAATATTGATAGATGTGGTTAGGCTTTGCACCTGCATTTTTATATGTTCATGAAACGTAAAAAGTTCTCAACTGCTTTCTTTTTTGAAGTATTGAACATCCTGTACAGCTTTTTCTGATGTGGAGATGCCGGCGTTCGACTGGGGTAAACACAGTAAGAAGTCTCACAACACCAAATTAAAGTCCAACAGGTTTATTTGGTAGCAAAAGCCACTAGCTTTCGGAGCTCTGCTCCTTCATCAGGTGAATGGGATTTCGGTTCACAAACAGGGTATATAAAAACACAAACTCAATTTACAAAATAATGGTTGGAATGTGAGTCTTTACAGGTAATCAAGTCTTAAAGGTACAGATGATGTGAGTGGAGAGAGCATTAAGCACAGGTTAAAGAGATGTGTATTGTCTCCAGACAGGACAGTTAGTGAGATTTTGCAAGCCCAGGCAAGTCATGGGGGTTACAGATAGTGTGACATGAACCCAAGATCCAGGTTAAAGCCTTCCTCGTGTGCGGAACTTGGCTATCAGTCTCTGCTCAGTGAGACAACATTGGCTGAGTGTATGTACCGTCTACCTGGTGGCTGGTGTTCTCACATGGTGAGAGTGTGTTGTCTACCTGATACGCTGCACGAAAGGATGTCCCAAGGCAAGGTACACTGGGGAGACCTTGCAGATGCTACAACAACGGATGAATGAACACCGCTTGACAATCATCAGGCAAAATGTTCTCTTCCTGTTGGTGAACACTTCAGCGGTCATGGGCATTAAGCTTCTGATCTTCACGTAAGCATTCTCCAAACCTACCTTCATGACACACAACGCAGTCGCTGAGCAGAGACTGATAGCCAAGTTCTACACACACAAAGACAGCCTCAACCGGGACCTTGGGTTCATGTCACACTATCTGTAATCCCCACGACTTGTCTGGGCTTGCAACATCTCACTAACTGTCCTGTCCAGAGACAATACACATCTCTTTAAACTGTGCTTAACCCTTTCTCCACTCACATTGTCTGTACCTTTAAGACTTGATTACCTGTAAGGACTCACATTCCAACCATTGTTTTGTAAATTGAATTTGTGTCTTTATATCTCCTGTTTGTGAACTGAAGTCTCACTTACCGGATGAAGGAGCAGCCCTCCAAAAGCTTGTGGCTTGTGCTACCAAATAAACTGATTGCACTTTAACCTGGTGTTGTGAGACTTCTAGCTTTGTCTGAGCAGTTATCTCCCACCTATGGAGTGTGAATTTGAACAGCAAGAATGATACTCCGCCTTGCTTATAACCACATTTTTGGCTATTTTAGCCAAACTGCATAGTTTGAACCCTTTCTCAAAGACCAGCATTTATTTGATCTTTTAAATTCCCACAAGAATAACATTCAAGATGGAAGCTGTGAGGAGGCCACCTTAAATGCCTCATTGCCAGCCTCATTAGCCACTACAAATTATTTGCAAGTTTTAGTTTGTCAAGTCTGTGGTGTAGACCTCTTTGTCCTTAGCATGGAATGACAGAGTCAGAGCATTAAAGATGTTCTATTCAGATACATGCAGTCTAAAAGTGACAAGAATGTTTTTGATTTTTCAATAAATAACTATACAGTGTTAATGCAGCCATGATGAATTTCTTTGGAATTGGATCTAACTTTTCAAAATTTCTTTTCGAAACACTGACCTGACCAAACATCCTTCTCTCCCATGCTGCTTACAACAGAAAGTGTCACATTATCACAGGCTATGGAACCAGGTCAGTTTAGTTCTGCATTGCACTTTCAAGGTTACGTTTGGGTAGCACGGTGGTTAGCACTGCTGCCTCACAGCGGCAGGAAGCAGGGTCCAATTCCGGCCTTGGGTGACTGCCTGTGTAGAGTTCTTCCCGTGACTGCATGGGCTTCCTCCAGGTCCTCTGATTTCCTCTCCAGTCCAAAGATGTGCAGGTTAGATGGATTGGCCATTCTAACTTACCTTTTGCGTCCAAGGATATGTAAATTAGGTGGATTATCTATGATAAATGTGTGGGGCTATGGGGATAGGATGAGGGACTGGGTCTGGGTAAGATGCTCTTTTGGAGAGTCAATGCAGATTTGTTGGGCTCAATGGCATCCTTCTGCACTGTAGGGATTCTAGATTTGTACTTAAAAAATGATACATTTAGCATTGTGACAGTTGATATTTTGATGGTCTTTAAAATTGCTGAGTGCTGTAACACAGAAATAGGCCATTTGTTCATCAAATGTATACCAGTGTGTTTTTTTTCTACGTGAACCACCTAATATAATTCTACTATGTTAAAATTGTGCTTTTATATTAGATTATTGATTTCAATTTCTTATTACTAGACACAGCAGATGAGGTTAATTGTTGTTTCTGTGGGTTGTGACTGTGAGGAACAGAGGTGCACAGTTTGATTCGAGAAAATGAAAGGCTGATTAATATGTGTATACATCTTGGCTTGTGTCAGACAAAAGATGGTTTCAATATGCTAATACCAATTGAGCTGTATCTATTTATAGAATCTTTGATGGATGGTAACGCAGAGAGTTATGCTTCAACTATTGAGCATCCTTGTAATATTCAAGGAACAGCTAATCATTTAATTTAATTAAGGAAAATGCAGTTGTTCATGAACGAGCTTTGTGTGCAACAGACCTCCTAAAGAAGCGGAATGGTATTTCTGTGGATAAGTTTACCTGAGCCAGTCAGTGGACTAAAGCCAGCGGAGAGGAATGGTGTTGAAGCATTTCCGCCCAGTGGCAGCTTTTCAATTACTAAAGGCAAGAACAAATTGCAAGAATCTTTCCTCATTGAATAATGTCTTGAGGTAATTGACAGACCCAGGAGGATAAGTTGACGCCAAGAAGAAATTACTAAAAACCTGATTGAAAGTGTAGTCTTTAATGAGGGTTTCAAATCAGGAGAAAGAGTTGGAGTTAAGCAGAACATTCAAGGATAAGGAACCTCGAAAGCTGAATGTATACCCTCCAGTGTTGGAGTGAAGAGACTGTGTGGTTCACAAGAGGTTGTAGCCAGTGCACTGAGAATTTTTAGAGAGCAGGATTGTAAAACAGATATTTATTGAAAGAGAGGCTGTGATCATGGAGGGATTTTAATGGATGATCTTAGTGTGGATTATATTATGCACAGTGGAGCTTTCGATGAACTGATGTTCTTGGAAGTTAGAGGATAGGAAGACTGGCATGTTGAGGTCATAAGGGCATTGGGTTTTTAGTGGTAATTGGGCTAAGGTAGGGGAATACACAGCATTGAACATAGAACATTACAGTGCAGTACAGACCCTTCGGCCCTCGATGTTGCGCCGACCAGTGGAACCAATCTAATGACCCTCTGACCTAAACTATTCCAATGTTATCCATATGCCTATCCACTGACCATTTGAATGCCCTTAAAGTTGGCGAGTCCACAACTGCTGCAGGCAGGGCATTCCATGCCCTTACTACCCTCTGAGTAAAGATATGCCCTTACTACCCTCTGAGTAAAGAGGTAAAGTGAATAAAGCGGGTATACTGACAGTGTGGGTGATGTTACTGAGATTGAGGTAAACTCTGTGATGGACAAGATATTGTGGAAGAAACCCAGCTTAGGCCAAATGAGAAACTGAAGTTGTGGAGAATCTGTTTCACCACAAAAGTCAACATCTGTCTTGAAGATTCAATGTATGTTTGCATGGCAACCCAGGCAGGCGATAATATGGGATGCTTTTTTTAAACAAAATACAATTAATTTATTTTATAGGCCAAATTCCAGTTTGAGATTGTACATACTCAAGCCTATTCATAATCTACAAGGTACAAGTCAGGAGTGTAATGCACTTCTCTCCACTTGCCTGGATGGATACAGCTCCACCAACACTCGAGAAGCTTGACACTATTCAGGACAAAGCAGCTCAGTGATTGGCACCCCTTCTACAAACATTCATTCCCTCCACCACTGACACAGTAGCAGCAGTGGGTACCATCTACCAGATGCACCGCAGGAATTCACTAAGGCTCCTTAGGTAGCACCTTCTAAACTCACGACCACCACATCTGGAAGGACAAGGTAGCAGACCCATGGGGTGATTTGGAGGGAAACTTCCAGGTGGTTATGTTCTTGACTCACCATCCTGACTTGGAAATTTATCATTGTTCATTTGCTGTTGCTGGGTCAAAATCCTGGAACTCCCTCCCTCAAGCATTGTGAGTGTACCTACACTACATGGACTGCAGTGGTTCAAGAAGGCAGCTCACCAGCACCCTTTTAAGAGTCAGCAACAGCCACATCTTGTAAAATTAATTTTATGAGTCAACCTACTGAAAGGTAAATGGTAAATGTAGTGTGCATTGAATAACTAGGGTACTTTGTTTAACTTCTGGGTCTTGCCATCATTTGCCTAAATATTGGGCAGAGAAAAGCATGTTTCGTGCCATAGGATTGCAAGATCTATATATAGAAGTGATTTGTGATGTTAAACTATGATAAAATATTTCATGTATGCATGTGTACTCTCCTGCTCACTCCTCATACCTTTATTAAATATTTGTCCTTTTCAACCCTTTGTGTTTCCGTTCCTTCCCTTCTGAAGAATATCTGTATGCTTTGTCTCAGCAAAGGAGTTTGGCAGAAAATTCAATATTCTTCCATTATCTGCACAAGTATTTTTTCCCCCAACTTCCCCTTTTAATTCTTTTGTATTTATCTAAGATTTGTGTTTCCCTTGTTGCCTACTCTCTGGCTAGTGGAATCAACATTTTACTACAGTATATACCTTTTGAAACTCATTCACAACTTGGAAAACATTTATCAGGTCGCCCTTTAAACTTCTCCTCTCCAGTGTAAAAATAATATCCTTACTTCTCCAGTTTCTCCATTAACTTGACCTCTGTTAATATCTTAGTGAATCTTGCCTTCACCTTTTCCATTACTTTTATGTCCTTTCAGTAATGGAAAACATAAAACCAAATACTCCAACAAAGGTCGAACTAATGTTCTGTACAAGCTCAACATTATCTCTCTGCTTTACTATTTACACTGTTCCAGATGCCAAATCAAGGATTTGTTTTTAACGACCCTAATTCTGACATTGCTGTATTTTATAGGCCTGTGTGCCCTTTTCTCTTCGACTTGATCAAAAGTTATTTCATTTTTGTATGATTACTTCCGGAATATATATATTGAACCTGTCTTCCCACCCTGTTAGGGTGGCACAGTGGTTAGCACTGCTGCCTCACAGCACCAGAGACCCAGGTTTGATACCTGGCATGGGTGACTGTCTGTGCAGAGTCTGCACGTTCTCCCCATGTCTGCGTGGGTTTCCTCCAGGTGCTCTGATTTTCTCCCACAGTCTGAAAGACGTGTTGGTTAGGTGAATTGGCCATGCTAAATTCTCCCTTACTGTACCTGAACAGGTGCCAGAATGTGCCAACTAAGGGATTTTCACAGTAATTTCATTGCCATGTTAATGTAAACCTACTTGTGACACTAATAAATAAACTTTAAACTTTGATAGCCTGTGTCTTCCTGCAGTTTCTAACCATCCTGTTCATAATTTGTTGACCCTTTGCTAATTCATGTAAACAGTAAATGTCAGCATTATTTTTTCACTTCCTAAGTTTAGATTGTGTGTGTGTGTGTGCGTGTGTGTTTGGTGTTTGTGCCTATGTGCACGCATATGTGTGTCTGTGTAAATAAACGTGGCCGCAGCATAGGTCCTGCGGAACACAACAGCTTCTCAGTTGATAAACTTCCTTTCACTTCTGTCTTTAGCTTTCTGCCTACTAACCATGACTCTCTGGCCAGATGCCTCTTAATTCAGTATCCCATTACCTTTGTATCAGCCCCCAGTGTGGTACCTCCTTAGTTAATTTTCTCTGAAAATCAAAGCAAATAGCCACCATTGCATTTCCTATACCTCTTCTGTTTTTTTCATAGGTTTGCCCTTTAGAAATTGACTTTGCCCGGCCCTGATTAACTTAGAATTCTCCAGAAGGTTGGTCGTTTCATCTCATATCACATGTTCTTTACATATGAGCTAACTATTCTGGAAATTTAAGTGAGGCATCAAGGACCCGACAGAACCTTGAATCTCCTGTAAAAGTATACAAGAAAAGATGGACCATGTGAACGGTTCCATATTCAGGGAGTCCCTATCAATGATAGTTTCATCAGTAAGCCCTAAAAGGACATTTTAGTCCTTGTAAGAAATTTCAAAGATAGGGAAGGCCTTGCCTCAGTGGAAAAGTTTTTTGTTGTTGTTTTATTAAGTTGAGATAAAGTGCTTAAAATTCTATCTTCCAGACTTATGCTCTTGTTCTACACTGCAGTAAAATTGACAACTGTGGCTCGCATCATTTTATGTCCATTTGCATGCTTTTGCAGTCAAATCTTAATGTTTTCCAGACCCTTTCTACCCATGATCGATGCATTATATACAATCATACAAGCTATTCATTACCATCTGCACCGACCTATTTCAGACTTTTTTTTATATTTACCTCTGACTGAGCTCCTTAGAGGAGCACTATCATAGATTAACATGAAGCCCTCCTGCTGAGAAATTCTCACGGAGAGGTATGAGAGTACAGTTACATCTTGTTGTAATGGCTCAATAATTACAAGGTAAATGCATAACTAAAAGCTCTATTACACTAATCTTCAGAGATGGGTATGTGTGGCACCATGCTGGGTAAATTTGTTATCCCTGCAGCAAACCTCTAAAGAGGGGTTGTTTAGATCGTGAGTTGTGCTTAAACATGTTACTAGCTTGTCGTAAGGCACAGGAGACAGGAGGGTCTGTCCTGTTAAAGAGACCAAAGCAGGCTGGGTTAAATGAATTGAATTCATCAAATTTTAACATTGTACAGCATTCTCATATACATACATTAATTTCCTCCCAGAAGCAAATCAGATTTCATTTTCTCAATCACATATAAACAACTATTTTTCTTCACCTGTTTCACCATTCCAGTATTGTTGTTTTGTTGCAAAAAATAATGCATTTTGTATATATATATATGTATATATGGCAGCATTGTTCTAAAGAAATTATTTTTAAGTGAGATTTGAATGCTGCCTTTATACTTGATGTATCCCACTATGGAAAATCAGTTTTACACTGTGCTGACATAGGTGCACTAAAGTACAGCTCTTCCAGATGACATTTTTCTGAATTACAGGGGATGATTTTGCACCCATCCAAACCATAAACACAAACAGCAACATAGAAGCAAAATCCCATGAGAATCAGGAAACGAGAATCTTTCCGGTGAGATCTTGTTTTCTGATTTTCTGTGCCCTTTGCCAGTGAGGTAATGAGGTTCTGCATTGTGTGTTGGTGGGAGGAGCCCTGGTGGTTATATGTGTGCGGGGTGTTCCCCTCGTCTGTTTGGGGGGAGTGATGAGGGGTGTCCCTCATCCGTTGGTGGGGATGACAGTGGATGAACTTGCCTGGAACTTTTGCGGAGGGGAGGGGGTTCCCCGTCCTGGCTCTACGTGCCCCTTCCCCCCTCCCCCACCCACTCCCAGCAGCATGATGGCAAAGACCACACCTCCAGATCTTTCGTGAACTGATCACCATAACATCTGAAAAGAAAACTCGGCTGTGCGACTGGAGAGTTGCATTCTGGTTTTCTTGCCTCAGCCAGCATTCAGGATGGAAAATTCTGTCCACCATCTCATGCAGAAGGCAGTACCTCTTTAACTGGTGCACTGCTGAACTTTGAGGCACTTCAATGTCCATCATCAAAAGTAGCCTGGTACCACCAATATTCACTAAGCGGGCTGAGTCCTGAATGACATAGCTGCCGGTATGTGCTTGTGGCAGGTGATGAGAGAACCAACATAAGGGAAACATCCTGCTTAGCCTCATCCTTATCAATCCGTTTATCGCAGATGCCTCTCTCTGTTATGGTATTGGTAGGAATGGCCACTTGTGAGACAAATCCTGTCTTCGTACTGATGACTTCCTCCATTGTGTTGTGTGACACTCTCATCACGTAACTGGGATAGATTCAGAACAGATCTAGCAACTCAAAATGCAGTACCCATGACGCACTGTTGGCCATCAGCATTATATCCCACACTCTATCATTGACTGCAAATTGGGTATCAACCCTGGTTCAGTGAGCAGTGTAGGGGAGCATGTCTGGAGCAGTAGCAGGCCTACCTAAAAATAAAGTGCCAATCTGATGAAGTTGTAGACTGTATGTATACTGAACACTGGAAACAGCATTCTACAATCAGGACTAAGCAGTCTTATCACATCTAGTCAAGAATGATCAAAGAATATTAAATGACTAACTGAAGGAGAAGGATGGCATGGTGGCATCGTGGTTAGCACTGCTGCCTCACAGTGCCAGGGACCTGGGTTCGATATTGTGGAAACCAGAGGATTGATTGCTTTAAAATGCGCATGATCCCACTATTATTTTTTCAATACCCCATTCACATTGCCATAGAACAGTAATATTTAGGGCAAATTATTTATATCTACCTTCACTTGCATGAAAGCATTTAAGGATAATCAAAATCTTGATGAAAGAACAATTTCTTTAATGCATTGTAGCAAACTGCCTATCCTTCATGAAGTTCAATGGCACAATTTTACCACCTTAGCACACCTTAGTGAACAGTACGGCAAGCCTGGAAATTAGCACGTGACACTTAAAATACAATTCACACCTGGCGCCAAACAGTATGCTATGATCCTGTTCCCTTTCCAATAGCGCAAACTGCTTTGTGCCCAGAAAGGCCACGAAGCTTATTAGCATGAGATTGGCTGGACTTCAGTATCATTAGCAAATTTGGCATGCATGCTTCCCCCTTCCTGGATGCTTCCCACATCTCCGGCGAGATGTCATGCTAGCCTTAACCACTACTGGTCTGCACCACCGGAGACCAGCTGCAATGGCCACGCCAGCAGATGGGAGGCCATTGAAGTCCCCGAGGCATGGGTGGAGAGTGCCCATCAGGCATTGCCTACTTGGCACACCGGCATTGCCAGTTGGATACTGTGCCGGGGGCAACACAAAGGGGTGGGAGCTGTGTGATGGAGTGGGCTATGATGGGGAGGCACTTTGCAGGGGCTTTCATACAGGGATAGATCATAAAGGGGGACATATCAGGTTCACAATGGGGGACTCATCAAGAGGGCCCTGATGCTGGCGCCTTGTGTCGAGGAGGGTGCGGAACATGCCAGTGATAAAGGGGGGAGTGTGTCTTGACCTCCCCTGTCTGTGGGGGAGGGGGTGGTCTCCCAGTGCATTGAGAGATTGGGATACTCTTTTTAGAAATGGTGCCAAATCTTTCTGCAGCCAGGTCATTGACATGTTTCGGCATTGTGCGCGCACCCAATACCCCCACCACCCCGGTACCACTGCACAACTTGCCACTCTCCAAAAAAGTGACTGTGGGACGATTACAGTCCCAAGCGTGTCTGAGAGACCAGCGCAGTTCACCCCATTTTTCTCACTGTTGTGACACTGAGAAATTTTTTGAGAAAATTCCCCACCCTACAATTACTGACAATGAGAAGAAGAAATATCACAGGAACCAAAGTTATTTTCCCTTCTTCCCTACACCTCTCAGCTAGATTGTTGGCAATTGTGGAAATGAGTATGTCTGTCTGAAGTTCGTGCGAGTTGTTGGAATAAGAGGGTCAGCAGTTCTGTTGCTGACGAGCACTGAAAATTGGAATGTTTTAGATTAACAAACACTCAGCCTCAGTATAGTGAAATTCTTGATAACAATTGGTTCTTTTTTCTAACCTACAAAAAGGGATCTGTCATAACACTTTACACATGTATATCACAAAAAGGGAAAAGTAACATCTGTACTGTTGCAAAGGCCTGGTATAAGTCCTAAGGCACAGATAAGTTTAATTGAAAGAAAATAATCTCTCGCTGTCATTCCACAATAGATACTTAAGAATGTATTGCATTCCAGAATAGATACTTAAAAATGTACTGTAAAAGAGCCCCAACAGAGTTGACTTGCTGCAGCTTTTCTGACATTTATCAGCCTGTTCTACTTTCCCCCCCCCCAAAAAAAAAGTATGAAAACATCACTCCTGTAACAAATAACAACTGAGTGAATGAAACATCCACTGTATAACCTTGTGAGTTACAGGCTTCAAGACACTGCAGTGACAGCCCCATAAATCATCCAAATGTTAAGTGAATTACTGTAGCCCAAAATTATAGCTTTTACGTTGTTTATGTAGTATCATCTTACTGCTTTAAAGATGAAAAAGAGGGGCCTGAAGTGCTGCATCAGCAATCCTCTGCCCTTTCTGCTGCTGCCATCTGGCAAGACAGCTCCAAGATGCAGCAAATGTGGCTGCAACAATGTATCTGGTACACTGAGAAATTGATCCTTAGGGTATTTCTTTGGGATTCCAGTTCCACCTTTTAACTCTTCCCTTCCCTCTCAAGAAAGATTCTGAAAACATTGTCAACTTAGGCCACACTTTGTTCCTTTTTAATGGTTCTGAATTTCAAAATTAGCTGAAACAGCCACAGAACAGAGGACCCCAGGGGTTATTTGTCAGCCAGTGTACAATTTATTAAAGTGACATTACCATCCCAGTTAGAGGACATGCTTGTTATTTAACCCCATTTTACAAATGCAGATGTGCATAATGTATTATTGTTGTCACATCACAAAGTGTGCGAGAAATGGAAGATTCTAATGAAATATTAACATGGGGCAATTGACTCATACAGTGGGGTAAATGATGGCATTTTCCTCTTGTACTTTGATTCAAATTTGCCCCAAATTGAGAGAATGAAAATCTGCTATGCCTATTGACTGTAATGTGCTGGTGCAAAATGGATGTTTGGTAACTTCAAACCAGAACATAACACAATGAAGCCAACTGCACAAAATTGTCTTTAATTTGGCATTAATTAGCAATTGTACTAAAAAACAGATGTAGAATTGGTATAGTGCCACGCGGGTGAAGTGAGGGCTGAGGCATGTTAAGACAGAAGAAGAAAGAGTTGCACTCGTACAGCGCGCTTCATGACCACGAACCATCTCAAGACATTTTGTAGCCAATGAAGTATTTTGAGTGTCCTTGTTGTTGCAGTGTGGGAAACATAGCAGGCAACTTGTGCACAGCAAACTCCCACAAACAACAATGTGATAATGACTAAAAAATATGTTTCTGTGGTGTTGATTGAGAGATAAATATTGACAAGGACACAAGCAGTAACTCCTCTTTTCTTTTTCAAAATAGTTATAGAATCCCTACAGTGCAGGAGGAGGCCATTCAGCTCATCAAGTCTACACTGGCTCTCTGACAGAACATCCCACCTAGGCCTATTCCTGTAACCCCCCATATTGCCCCATTAATTCCCCTAACCTACACATTGTGAACCACTAAGGGGCAATTTATCCACCTACACTGCACATTTTTGGACTGTGGGAGGAAATAGAGCACTTGTAGGAAACCCATGAAGACATGGGGAGAACATGCAAACTGCACGCAGACAGTCACCCAAGGCTGGAATTGAACCCTGGTCCCTAGTGCGGTGAGGAAGCAGTGCTAACCACTATGCCACCGTTTTATGGGATCTTTTACATGCACGTGAAATGGTAGATACACTTTTGGTTTAAATTTTCATTGGCTAGATGGCACCTCTGATGGTGTGGCACTCCCTCATTAGAGGCCTGATATTTGTTCTGAAGTCCTCGAGTCGGCTCTGAGCTTCCAATCTTCTGGCAGGGCTGCTACACACTGATTAGAGAAAGCCATTCTTTACATCTTAATTGATAACCTTACTTCTTGCTGTACAATAGCTGACTTGGGAGTCTGAAATGGGAAGTGATCTAATGCCCAGCAGTGGCATTCCTCCCCTTGGTTCAAACAAATATCAAACAAATGGCTCTGAAATGAGTGCCTGCCAACACAGAGCGGGATGGGAAAATTCCGGTCTGTGACTCTTGTCTTCCACCACAAAAGCAGAAGCATTTATCAATAGCGTGGCTTTGGCAATGTCTCCCTACCCTCATGTGTAAAGATGTTCAGTGTTGGTAACGTATTCTCAAATCTGATAATAGATGATGGGTATGGAAGAAGTTAATAGTGGGTTGTTTATTACAGTCTTTTAGTGAATGAGGTGATTCTGTGCAAGGAAAATGCTAGAAAGTGCACAGTGCATCTTGAAGCATAACTATATCTTACCCATGGCATGCTGAAAGGCTGGTCAGTTACATAAGGGGGAAAAACCTGGCATTACAGATGTGCCCTTTTCTATCCTATTGCACCAGATCAACTGCCACATGTGGGGCCAATGGCATGAATATTGACCTGGAATGTTCAATCCAAAATTGATTAGGATTTAAATAAGAAAATATCAAATCTTGTCCCAATATAGATGTTAAGAAATGTTGTTCCCCTTTCGTAGTAGGCAGTCCATTTTTGCAAGTATTCTGTTACTTTCTCTTGGGGTTTCACAAATGGTCAGTGTAGATTAGGAAAGGTCTAGTGTGGAAGAAGGTTTTTATTTCAGTTTTACACTTAATGCTGACAGATTTCATCTGTCCATCTTGGTGCGTGGCCATGAGGACTACTGAAGTTCTGTATCTAATCTGTTAATTTTTCTGGTAGTCTGGGGCTTCCCACGCTCAGTATCCACTTTCATGGTTGTCTCATGTGGTCTATTCGTCTGACAGACTGCAGCAGATTTTTTCCCTATAGACCATTTGCACAGCAGATTTTGTTTTTCCAGGAAGTCTGAACCTGAACTCAAATTTCTATCTTCATGGTGTTCCTGAGATTTGAATCTGAACTAATAGTAGCGTCATGCTTTGTTCTTAATTGTTCCCTGAGTCAGATATTACACATGTGGTAATGTAGCAATAGAAAAAAAGACTATTGTACTTGTCTGTCCTTCAAGATTCATTTCAAATTCTATTTTTAAAACTTTCTTTTCCACATTTCTACGTTCTCGTTACCTCGTCTATTATGAATGTTGTTGCTAGAGTACTGATCCATAGATGCAAACTACTCTCTTTTACCTCACCACAGAGGGCAGGTTTTATACATTGACCCAATATCATGTCTCCCGACATAAACTTGGTTTGTTTTCCCTTGATGGTTGAAGAATGATCTAATCATTGAAATAAATATAAACGTTCAATAGAGTATATGCAGAAAACTATTTCCTCTGTGAGAAATCTACAGCAAAAAGTCAGAATAGAATTAGAATGAAGCTATTTACGTGTCCACTTCTTTCACACAAAGCCTAATGGAAATTTAGAACTTGCTGAAAAAGGCCATGGATTTTGGATCAATTCAAAAATTTAAGACTGAGACCAGTAAATTTTGTTGTGAATTGTATCAAGCAATTGTGGATCAGTGATGATCTAAATGAATGGTGGAGCAGGCTTGAAGTGCTGAACGGCCTAATGTTTCTATGCAACTATGGAGTGTATAGCAACCCAGCCTAATCCTTCCCAATGCAAGTACACAGGTACACACACTCTAGTTTTTGGATAGCAACAGCAGTGGCTGTTCTACTCCAGCAGACAGATATTGAGGCTAATTATTGTGCAAAATCTCCTGCTTCAGATGAGATCAAGGAGCATCACAGATTAAAAAGTGAACTTCTCTGGTCTGCATGATTCATTAAGCTGTGAGGAAAGTATTCTCTCTCTCTTTACAGTCCATTTGAAATGTGTATGTGAGGGAACTCTATTAGATCGTTCAAAGTTTTGTTTTCATCTCTAGATGGCTCCTGAGGTCAGTGCATAATGGATATTGGTGAATGGTTGTGGAAGAGACCTGAGAGGGCATGGGGTGAGTGGGTGGTGGGATTATGAGAGTTGAGGGCTTGAGGGCCTCACAGCCTTTTCTAAAACTGGGCAGATGTCTCAGAGAACTCTCCTGTGGCTGAGTCTGGACTTGAGCTTCCTGCCTCATGACGAAAATCCAGCCCCACGTCTTTAGATGATGTTGCTAAAGGGTAGCATGTTGATCAGGGAAAGGAGAGCATTAAGAATAGATAGTTTACAACACCATAAACTCTGGGAAAAGTAGCCATTTCTGTCTGTCTAGGTTAGAAAGGTAAGCGTGGAACCAAATGAGAATTGTCCCATTGAGTTGAAATATAGAACAGAGATTTTGGACGCAAATAGTGTGATCAACTATGTTAGACACCATAGAAAAGCTGAGAAGGAAGAAGAGGAATAGTGCACCACCACCATGCAGGAAAAGGATGTCATTTGTGCCATTTCAAACCACTAATGGAGAGATTTAAACATGGGATTTTGGGAAAATATGCTTTGGTTGATGTTTAAATACATCACAATGGGGTGGGGCCTCAGAGGGGCCTGATGGGGCCAGGGTCACTTGGGGTGCAGCCAGACCAGGAGCGAGTGGGGGGAGAGGGAGGAACTCTGCATGGTATGGGGGTGGTGGGAGGGTGTGGCCGGCAATCAGAGACTGGGGAGTCAGTTGGGGCCAAACCACCCCCCGCCACACACACACACACACACACACACACCACCATCAACATGAATCGCCCAATGGCCTCTGTGTTGCAGAAATTAATTTTACTAAGATCACCCTAAAAACGGGCAGGAAAACCTCCTGTTTTCCTGTTAGTTTTTGAGTGGGGACATCACGTCCCTTATCTTTAAACAGAACCTATTGATTGATTTAATTGATTAACTATATTTGAAGGGCAGAACATCAATGTAAGAGGGAGATTTTTTTCGTTTTGGTATTATTGTAAGAAATGCTATTAACATTTGTTCTTAATGGTTTTAATGTCTGTGGGATTCAGGTTACATTTGCTTGTTGTAATTGTTCTGTATCTAAAGGAAATATGTTATTTCTTCCCAATGGACTGTAAACTCTGGAGGTCATGGGACAAGGGATAAACACTGGACAGTATTTTATGACCTCGCTCGCCCCAAAACTATAAAATCCCCCCCAAGGTCGATGGACCTTTCCACGCTCTGCCCCTCACCCACTCGGACTCCCATGGCCAGTGGGATGGAAAAGTTCTGGTCATTATCTTTCACCCATGTGACGAGTTACAAAGGTGAGGTAACACAAGATGACTCGCAGCTTAAGCCAATGGAAGAAGTGAATTTGGACTGTTTCCAAATAAGGCATTCTGGAATGATGAGAAGTGGGGATGAAAGTTGGAAAATTAGTATCTTTATTGGCACAGTGTTACTATGGCTTCTGGAGTACAACTCTTCTAGACATAGTTCGACATCACTTTAAAGACAGAGGAGAGAAGGCCATTGCCTGAGCTGGCAATGGTCAAGGACTCCTAGGAACTTGAGGGATGAAGGACCTCCATGTCGCCTTCATTATTTTGTGTTAAGTATATGTGAAATCTTGCTTAACAGATTCTACTTGATATTAGTTCTTTGGACTTTGTTAGGCCAAGCACAATTGAGAATCTTAGTGTTAGAAATTAAGAATTCAGAACTTAGAAGTTTTAATTAGAGGGGTTTTATATCTCGAAACCCAACATGTCCAATGGGTTCATGAATGTATGACACACCCTGTTGAATTTGCAAGTTGTGTAAATGTTTGCATCGTAATTTGTGTGGAATTCTCTTTTGCATAAGAGGTTTGCGATAGGGTGGTTAGCTTCTTCCGATTCTGTGAGCAAAGAAAAATATTTTCTCTGACTTCAAAGTTAACAGGACAGAACCGTCATGAAGAAATACAAGTGCAAAGTGCAAGTCAGACGTTTGAAGGCCAGAATAAAGAGCTGCAGGACTACAAGTGATCACAGGCCTGTTCTCAAGGCTGTGGTGGTGTATGTGCCTATAATCTTTCCTATTTGTGTTGTAGTGGTTTTAGAGGAGTACAGGGCTACAATTTTGCTATCTTGGCTGTTTGCAATCATTTCTTCCCTTTTCCCTTTCTTTCCTGAAAATATTTTGGGCACAATAGTACAAATAGTGGGAAGTCTCTAGTTCATAACCAAGTGCTCATTGTTCATGAGTATTGCCTGTGAGTATTGACAGGCTACCCAGAGTGGACTAAAACTGCCCTCACTTCAGATTCACTGGGTAAAGATTGTGGACAGGGACACTGGGAAACCTTACACTCCCCAACCCAGTGGTGCTGAGGCCAGTTATATCATTCCAAAGATCATCATCCCAGCTGAGATCAGTTAGCTCAGCGCAGACTCCAAATCAACCGTGAGACCTTCCTTACTTTTATGACTCAACTGCTCATCGCAAAAATGCCCTAAGGTATTTTCAACAGAATACATTTAATTCAATTAAATATTTTGGTCTTGGGTGAGTGTACTTTGTACTTTTAAAAAATAAAAGAACTGCTTGTTTTCCGAAACAGTGTGAATGCTGGCATATGAATCAACAAAAATATATGAACTATCTGGCTTTGTAATGTACCACACAGTAATTATAAACAAATAGTTGCAGCATTGATATAATTGATATAATTTATTTTTCATATTGAATAGTGGTTTAAAATGATTTATGTGTCACTTGGTCAAGACACACGATGGGAAATATTGCTGCAATATAAGTAACTTGTAGCAGTACATTTAAATTAAATTTGGGAATGCAATGTGAAGCCATTATTTCCTTGAGGTTACACAGTTTTGTTTTCATATTTGCTGCTGGTTATTCTAATTTCACTATAGGGCTGCAATGTGAAAGCAGGTCAGCTAATGCAAGCGCCTATAGTCAATAAAAAGGTTGTGACAAAGAGCTGGGTTTTACATTTCTTGGCAGGGTGATGGGGAGACAGTGCAAGCTTGAGAGGTCTGCTTGCTCTTGCCCCTGCCATCTCTCTGCACCTGAGAAATGGCCAGATGGCCAGTTCGTGGCCATCCAGCAGGAAGGAGATATGGGAAGACAAACCCTTTCCCTTACTCCCTTCCACTCAGTTATTATGAGGGGCAGTTTCTTGTGTCTGTTTTTCAATGCCATGAAATAGTCAGCTCTTTCGGGTTTGAGTTGACATAAAATACGATAGTGTTGAATTTTTGTTGTAGCTCCATTCATGGAGGAATATGAATCACAGTTTGCTGTAACTTGGAGGTTCTGAGGGACAGTGCTGTAGGCTGGGAAGTTATGTGGAAGAGGGGTTATGCAGTGATAAATGCTAGAATTGTAAGCGCCCTCTGCTCTTAAAATCAATCTTTATTATTCATTAAATGCACAAAAAAGGTTTTTTAAAATGTCATTAAAAATCATACGGATGCTGCTCCTTCCTCTAGCAGAATCTGTCAGTACGTTCAAGCGTAGTTTCAGGGGCAGGTCTTTTCCATCGGCCTTCTGCCATCTCGTTATAGCTGACATTAAAAGACTCCCAAACCATTTAGTGATATGAAAAATGCAGCAGGCAATGCAAAATTGAGGATAGTGGGTTGTTACCAAGCTTAATAGCTTGCTAATTAATGACTTCAAAATGGCATGTGGGCTGCCAATTTCAGAACCCATGTGCCTTCCATATTATTAGACTAGTCTGATGGAGTTGGGTTACTGGTGTTATCAAACTGAACATTTCGTCAGCATTGAGCATGTAGCACACTCGACTTGGAAATATAAAATCCAACCCAAAAGGCCATCATCATTGTACAATATAGAATCATCAGCACCGAAAAGGCCCATTGAATCTGCACCGAAACATTAGAAAAACCTGAACTCCCACCTAATCCCACCTGCCAACACTCGGTCCCTATGTATGACTTAAACTGCAAGAGTATTTCCCCCTCAATTGGGTTTAATGTTTGCTACTGCTGTTGGTGTAAACCTCAGTTTGCTGGTTCCTGCCTCTGTGAATAGAGGAAAAAAGTGAAGAAAACATAGACCAATGTGTTAGAACCAGGATGATATTTTCTGGTATCAACCCATTTTCTTAGATTTTTTGAGTCCATAGTCAGTATCATTAAAATATCAAAACAGAAAATGCTGGAAAATCTCAGCAGGCCTGACAGCATCTCTGGAAAGAGAATAGAGCCAACATTTCAAGCCTAGATGACCTGCTGTGTGCATTAGTGTGGCACTTGTGGATTTGTCTTGCATGCAATTTGGGGACTTGTGGAGCCTCTAAGATTTGTTTGCATGGTGGATTCACATCTTCCTCCACTGAAAGGCCAACTCATGTCCTGAAAGTGTTCCAGGATGAGGAGACCTCAGGATAAACATGGCTGAACAGGCAGCCCGAACATTGCCTCCATCCTGATCGATGCTTTGAGATCTTAAGACCTCTGCATGTCCCTGTTGGGTTGGATCACCCTTCCTTTCTGAGGAAGTATGCCATGTCACCATCCCTCTATCATTGAGATTGACATTTTTTTGGAGGACTGTGTTGTGAGGAATTCAGCAGTTAATATTGTCCAAGACACGCTCAACAGAGTGTACCGCAGGGCATTCCTTGATCGGTCAAGACCCCCAAACTGAGTCCTGAGCAGTTTAATGGCCTGCTGAATGGTGGTCCTTGGGCTAAGATGGCAGTGGTGGGAGTGCCTCTGTGCCTCCCTCAAAAGGTTTTGTAAAATTATTCACCACCTCTTCAATGGTTAGCATTTATCCCTGTCACTGTCTATTCACTGTCACGGGGTCAAAGTCTTGGAACTCTCTCCCTAACAACATTGTGGGTATACCCATACCAAATGAGCTGCAGTGGATCTAGAAAGCAGTTCTCCACTTTCTTACTGGGGTGGGCAATAAATGCTGGCCTAGCCAGACACACCCACATCCTGCAAGTAAATAAAAGCCATCCATGTGGGTCCTTTGGTAGCATGAACTGCTGTAATATTTATTAAATCCCCAAGAAAGAAGGAATGTGCAGACCTGAAAGAATGTTGAGACCGTGGAATCCCTTCCTGTTTATGTGTGCCCCTGAATATTTTCTCTGAGCCTTAATGGCCACATGGGTGCAGTTGATAATCTTAACATCTGGAGGACTCCAGTGTTGACACAAATCCCACCACTCTTTGCACTAGTATGGCTCTATTGGTGGTGAGTTCAATCTGTTGCCCTCTCAAATAGTACATCCATCACCTTCCATCTGCTGAGCCACAATAGATTGCCAGATGCCAGTGAGGTCAGCTGCACACCTTAGAAGGATGCAGAGACAGGTCAGTGCCACAATCACTTTGCAGCTACTGGCAGGGCATGCTGACACAGCTGGTGATCATGGGGTAACCCTTCATTAGGGCATGCAACTCGGCTACTATCTGCCTTAACAGGTGCATGTGTCATTGTGGGTGCACCCTATGTGAGGGGTAGTCTTTGTTGCTTCCAAGCTCCTATTTTAATGGCTCTCCCTGCCTCAACAACATTGGCCTGCATTTGTGTGAGTAACTGCTCCCCATCGCTTTTTCTCCCAAATCCAAGAGGCTCAGCATAATCTCACCAGGCATCCCTTGGCTTCAGCAGCCGGTAGAAACATCTGCCATGCCTCTGCAGGGCAACTCCCTCCCCCTCAAGCACTGCAGCCCTTAAGAGTGTTATCTTTTCATGCTCATTAGCTAATGTTTGCCATGGTCTTCAAGACATTTCCATTAATACACTAATGCTAACAGACTCACCTCAGTGATTGGCACCCTTGCGCTGCTGTGTCCTACTCAGGGTCAAGAGGGGGGTGCGAGGGAACCTTTTGAGAGGTAGCCTCCTCAACTCTTCGTCAGAGTGGATGGCCAGCTGTAGTTCACATTGCTTCCAATCCATACAATGTTGAACAGTCAGTGATAAGTAAGCGTCATTCATTGGCGAGCGTGTTTCTCATGCATCCACTCAGTGTGATTCTACATGTGGCCCTCTAAGAGATTGGCCATTCTCTGTGGATGAACTCATCCAACATGGTGGTGCACGTAGTGGTCAGACTCATTTGTTTTTTGCCAGTGGTTCCATGATAGTCTCGTGGAGCTCCGCCATTTGGGTACCACGAACCCGATTTTACCATTGTGTTGCATACGTTTTCGAGTGCGAAAACTTGGTAAAGTTGGGTATGAGGCGAGTAGCACGATTCACGCCTGCCCCCAAACTGGGGCCCCCTTTACCAAGACCTGAAAATGGCCGCGAACAGGACCATGCCTGAAACGGGCGCGACAACCATTTAAATGTATTTGCATGCATTTAAATTGACTTAATGGGCTGCACGCCCAACCTTAACGGCACTTCCCCCTTTACCACTGTCTTCACCCATCCAGAATTGGTGCAAAATGTTGTGGGAGTAGGGCAATGTTTGAGGGGCCAGGGGAGGTATTATCCGGCACAGGAGGAATGTGGTAAGGGAACAGCATTCTATCTTTTTTTTCCTGTGTATGCGCAGATGGAGGAGCCAATGGGAGCCGCAGGATTTTGGACGTGTTAAGCCCCACCCACAGGCTTCTACAGCACGATTCGGAACTGCTGATATTTTGTCAGGCAGGGTGTGTATGGGAATGCCTCAGAATGGGTCTTTACGTCAGATCTGGAACACTCCCAGTTTCACGTCTGCCCAGCACTTTGAATCAAAATGGTGAAATAGGGCCCCACATCTCCCATTTTGCTTTAGGAAAAAAAATGCCTTTTGTGTGACAACCGATGCCCTGCATCTCTGACTAGCTGAGCATGGCTATCCTCCATCCTCTGAGAGGAACCTCCCATAGCTGTCCATGCTGTCCTTACCTCTGCTGTGATATGGTGCTCACCCTGTGCCACCCTTTCTCCAATTGCTTGAGATCACAATGAGGTGAGCGCGTGGGTGGAGGGCTTTGATCCTGATCAGATGATGATGATGCTGTTGCTCTTGGCTACATTGTTTGCTCCTTCACATCGGGCTCATGGGAGATAGAAGAAGTCGGTTATGCTAAATTACCTCCATCATTATGTGCTTCTGTAGAGATAAACAGGTCATTAGAATCATTGCTTGGTCATGAAGAAAACCAGACGGAAAGGATGAAGGTGTTCAGAACTTTTCACTCTACATTAGACGGGCCACACTCTTGCCAATCACAACTCCATCAGGTGCTGCAACTCTGGCAGATCAAAGGCCACCTCCTCCATTGATGTTTGTATGGTCAGCATGACTGAGCCACCTCTCTATCATTATGTACTCGTCTTCTGCAAGGTCAAGAGGATTAATGTTAGAACCAATGTGCAGTCCCTCACTGCATTCGACTGCACCAAGGCATGTGATGTCACTAACCAAGTATTCCTCCTGCACTTTGGGTAGAGAAGTGATCTTCACCCACAGCTCACTGATGCTCTTGCCACATGTATATTGACTGTTTATGAAAACCATGCATCCTCAGACTGCTCAACTTCTAACAATAGATATGGAGAACCGACATCTGGATGCACCAACTTTACCAGCCTTCAGAACTTCTCTATAGTATTTGTGGCACTAAACCTACATTCTTCCCAACAATTCACTAACTTCCTCTGCTATTTCCAGCAAATCTTCTGCCATTCACCCGAAATGTTTCACTGTCACTAACTCAAGAGGAATCGTTAAATCAGAGTGCTGCACTGACATTTATGTGCCTTTCTTCTGGGCACATTGACAATGATGGTAGGATGAAATCATGAACTGGCCACCTCAATAATGTTACTGGAGGCACGGTAGTACAGTGGTTAGCACCTGCCTGTCAGCACCAGGGACCCAGATTCAATTCTGGCCTTAGGTAACTGACTGTGTGGTGTTTGCACTTTCTCCTCGTGTCTGCATAAGTTTCTTCTGGGTGCTCCGGTTTCCTCTCACATTCCAAAGATGTGGGGGTTAGATTAATTGGCCATGCTAAATTGCCCCTTGGTGTCAGGGTGATTAGCAGGGTAAGTAACTGGGGTTTCGGGGATAGGACCAGGATCGGATTGTTGTTGGTGCAGACTCAGGACTGAATGGCCTCCTTCTGCACTGAAAGGGTTCTATGATTCTTTAAATCCTACCTACCTCCTCTCTGCCTCTGCATCACCGATTTGGATGGCTAACATGCTCCCTGGCCAATAATTGCTTTCTGGTTTAAAGTTGCATCACATGTCAAATGTAGGGATCCAAAAATGCACCTGACATTGCGGTGTTCGCCTGTGTTCCAAAATTCTGCCCCATGTTTCCTTTAAAACTAATCATGCTTCCTTGTCCTCTTCACCTCTTTCTTATCATTAATTTCCAGAAGAAAATGGGGTCTTGTGTTCTCTTTAATCAAGTTGCAAGTATATTTCAATTTCCATTTCCTATGTGGAAAAGTTGCTCTTAAAAGTCAATTTAGATGTTCTGGTTTGTTCATATAAGCTGTGACCATTGTAGCAGCATAAGGATGGCTGTATCCCACATTACAACACGTAGCATTGTAATGCTACAGTGCTTGGATCTGGCAAGATAAGCTTAACTGTCCCCAGTTGATTAAGGCGAATATTCTTTAGCCAATCAAATGTCACTGTTGAAATGAGATGTGATTGAATTGATAGTTCTTCTATCTGTCAGGTGAAATAATGTTCAATATCAGTAATTGAAGGTCATGTCACTTCTGAAGTGGCACTTACAGCTTCTACATATTCTCCAAGCTCCTCAATCAGATTTAACTGTTTATTTGTGGAGCATTTTTCACCTTCACCTGCACAACACTGAGATGAACAGACAATGTGATAACTGATCTGGCATATAATATTGCCAAAAGGCTAGAATAATTTTCTTTTCATAACAAGGATTTTTTTAAAGAAATAAAGTAAAATTGGAAGTAAATATGAACAAAATATCTATGTTCCTATGAACTGTCTTGTGCAAAATAAAAGATTTTATGCAGTGTTGACAATGGTGATTTAAATTTAAATGTCCTATATATTATAAAGTAACATCTATATATTTTAAGGAGCTACACTCCCCAATGAAAAATTCTACAAGATAAACTGTTTCTGTGAATGCAGAGTGAAGTAACAGGCAATGTAATAATTTCTCATATCTCATACGATGTTCTGTCACTTTGTAACATTATGAATCATTTTGCAACCTAAGTTTACAGTATCTTTTCTCTTTTTCTTACAGCGAGTCCCCATGCAACAGCCTCAACTCTACATTTTCCAACTTCTCCCATCATCCAGCAGCCAGGTCCTTACTTCTCGCATACGGCCATCCGCTATCATCCACATCCTAGTCAGGAAACTCTGAAGGAGTTTGTTCAACTGGTCTGCCCTGACACCAGCCAGCAGTCAGGACAGGTGGGGTTCCTAAATGTAAGGCCACTTTTTATTTTATATGTAGATTGACAGATACATAGATATAACCTTCTCGCTTCATGGCACTTTTCATCTCAAGCTATCATTGGAAACTTGTGTGTGTTTACTTTAAACTTGGTCAGTGAGGTTGCAAATTGCATTAGATAGTGTAAGCAATGAAACATCAAAAAATGTAAGCTTACTTCTTTCTCAGTTTTAGGCTTTTAAAAATGTTGAAATTTATGTTGTGTGTCTGTGAAAATGTTTAATGTTTGCAAGAGATGGAAACATGGCAAATTCACCTAGTGTCAGTAAAGATCTTGCACATAAAAACAAAGGTTGCAAATTATCTTGTAACTTCTAAAATTCCTAACCAGCATTTTGGTCATTGAATGAAAGTTTCATTTATATATAGATATATCTAGAAATAGATTTTTATAATAAGGAGTTGTTTTTGTTAGGATTATGAAAATGCAGTGCTTCTCCCACTGTTTCTCACTGCAGGTTTTGGCAGGCGCACAACCTCCTGTGACTAAATAAGCAGCCTTCCCGCATTGCTGCTGTATGGCTGTGTACTAGGAGGCGCGGAATAATAGATAGGAAGTGACTCTTCATTTCTGTCTATCCCCTCTCCCAGGACAGGTGCATCCTCGTAGCAATGTTACCGAGAACAAGGAGTTCATTTTTTGAGACTTAGGGAGTCTGCTCACAAACCTGGACCGAAGACAGAAAAATAAAACAGAAGATGTTTAATCAGAGAACCGAAAACAGCCAGCTGCAGGGCTAGCATGTCATTGAGCACTATCATTGTGCACCTTCAATGCTCCAAAATGTTACATGTGGCACGGAGGGGCAAAGCACTTCCAATTTCCTCGTACACACCTGGGTACTTGGCCGTCCACGAAAGCATTCTGCTTGTCAGTTACCTTTTAAGCACACCTCTGTCCATCTACCAGACATACAAGCAAGCCAGATGTGCTTAAGACAATTTTTTTAATTATACCAAGTAAATATTTTTATCAAGGCCAGGTCTACACAGTCAGCTAGTACATCAGATGAACAGATGGTCAAATCAAGCAAGGTTTCCAGCAGACTAAAAGGATATCGTTTATCTGTTCTGCATTACATAACCTGGAAAATTAAAACACCCTTTAAACTCTTGCAGATGACAACAGCAGTGTGGAGCAATGGCAACTGGGCTGAAATCAGTTGGGCCGCAGTGATTAAAGAATGGGAGAGCCAGTCAGTGGAGCAGATAGCCTTAGATGCGAAATGAAGTCATGAGGGACTATTCTAAAAGAGGAAGTGATGTGAAGTGGGGTAGCCCCTGTGGGCGGAACAAAACCAGGGGAGATTTGATCAGGTGGGTGGGGTGGAGGAGGGAAAGTTGGTTAGCAGCCAGCTGGTGAGTTGGAACAGGAAATGCAACCAGCGTGAATGAATGGTAATTTAAGCTATTGGTGGTGGTGGTGGCAGCGTGGGTAGTTAAATGCATGCATTTCATAACTAATTGCTCATTGCAGTTTTACAATTGCTACCTAGCATCATTTGCTAATGGAGCTTATTTCTTTCTTGTTGCAGTGGATATTTGGGGTGAGCATTGGAGGGGGGGGGGTTGTGGAATGTGGTGGGAATCATGATGGGTTTAGGATAGAGGCCAATAACTTGCAAAGTGTGGGAGGGAGCAAGGAGACCAAAATATTTGCATGAAGTTGAGGCCAAATACAGTTCTCATATCAAGTAGGAATTATAGCAAGCTTTCAGTCATGAGGGCAGCTACAGAAGATGAAAAACTCACTTAGTGGGGAAGGGTAGAGGTGGCAGCTGGTAAACACTTTTAAGTAACTGGGGGGTGTAGCAAAACTCTCTCAGATGTGAGAGGGAGAAAGTAAAGCATGCATTATATCTGGCCTTACAGATCTTTACATATTTGCATCAGTTCTCAGGTTTCAAAACATAATGCTTGATTTTAGCAACAAACGTTCTGCATGTCAAAAGACAGTTTGCTATTTTGGGTGTGTGGGCAGTCTCATGTGCATTAAAGCTTACCTGATATATTTACTGTATGGAAAATGCTAATCGTAGACTCCCTACAGTGCAGAAGCAGACCTTTCGGCCCATTGAGTCTGCACCAACCCTCTGACAGAATATCTTATCCAGGTCCTCTCCCCCACCCTACCTTCGCAACCCAACACATTTCCCATGGCTAACCCACCTGACCTACATACTTTGGTATACTAATGAACAATTTAGCCTGGCCAATCCACCTAACGTGCACATCTTTGAGTGTGGGAGGAAACCAGAGCATCCTGAGGAAACCCATGCAGAGATGGGGAGAGTATGCAAAGTCCACTCAGACAGTCATCCAACTTCAGAATTGAACCCGGGTCCCTGGCGTTCCGAGGCAGCAGTGCTTGACCATGCCGCCCCTAAATGCTTATGTCTAATTCAGAAAAGTTGCAATATTTGGACATACGCCTTCTACCTGCAGTGGACAGGTCCCTGCATATGAATATATTTAACTTCTAGCAAGTCTAAGTGAGTCACATTGTGGGCCCAAATGAGAATTTTAAATTCATTGCTAATGTTATTTTTAAGCACAGTCAAGGTTATTCAGCAAATACTGTCCACTCACAGAATCACATCTTTCTAATGTTAGATGCAATTTTCTGAGTTTGACAAGCACAGGCTGGTTGAGTATGGTCAATGCTTCATGCCTGTTGACAACAGCTGAAAGGAAGTGCTGTTTGATATCTGCCAATCAGTGGGACAGTGGTCAACATACCTGGCATCACATAGACACTGAAATTCAAATCACACACAGGATATGATGAAACACATCCAACAGCATGTCTCTTTTTTTCAGCAGTACTGAAATAATATCCCATGCCTGTCCTGTCATCAAAGACTGAGAGTAATGTATCTATATCTGCTGATGATACAAAGCTAGGTGAGAACAGTAAGCTGTGAGGAAGATACAAAGAGGTTACAAAGAGATAGAGACAGGTTAATTGAATGTAAAGCAAGGTAACTGATGGAGGATAATATGAGAAAGTATGAGGTTATTCACTTAGGTAGTGAGAACAGAAAAGCAGAATATTTTTTAAAAGGTGTGAGATTTGTGTTGCTGCCAAAGTAGATTGGGTGTACTTGTGCAAGGAACACAGAAAAGTAGCATGCAGATACAGCAAGCAATTTGTAAGGCAAATGGCATGTTGGCCTTACAGGCTAATGAAGCCTTGCAGTAGTTCTGCAGGGCTTTGTTGAGATTACACCTGGAGTACTGTGTGCGGTTTTGGCCATATTTAAGCAGGGATATACTTGCATTGGAGACAGTAAAGTGATTCATTTAGATCGGTTCCTGGGCTTACAGAGTTATCCTATGATGAGAGGCTGAGTTAATTGGGCCTAAACCTTTGGAGCACATAAGAATGGCAGGTGACCTATTGGAACATATTTTGGAAAATTTTGGAAAGGCTTGACAAGGTGGACGCTGAGAGATTAGGAGTTCTGAACATGAGGGTGCAGTTTTGCGATTGAGAGTTGATCATTTAGGATTGAGATGAGGAGAAACTTTTTCACTCAAAAACTTGTATATCTTCAGAGTTGCCTACATACAGGGTTGTACGTGCCCCATTGTTGAGTATGTTTAATTGACAGATTTTTGGCCTGTAAGAGAATCAAGGGATATGGGAAGCAGCAGGAACTTACATTCAGGCAAAAGCTCAACCATGATTGAATGGCAGAGCAGCCTCGAAGGTTTACTTCCGCTCCTACTTGTTATCTTATAGTTTACTTCCTTTGATGATCACACCTTTTGGGCAAGTCATAATAAGTTCCAGTATTATGCTGTAATGTTTTAATCACACTTGTCAGTACAACCAGCAGTTCTGTCCTCTTCAGCCAGCCCAGAGAAAGGAAAACCTCTGTTACAAGATTACAGTTCAGTCTAACCTGGGTAAAAATAGATCAGTCGGCTGGTGCCAACTGGTCTTGCACTGTAACTGAGTAACTCTGTGGATCTATTTAATATTGAAATGGGAAAGTCCTGGCAGAATTGTTACAGACTTGGTGACGTCTGTGTGTTATCTTTCCAAATCTACATTAGGATAATTAGTACATTATTCCTTCTACATAATTTATCTTTCTACAAAGTAAAGTAATGACCAAAATCATGTATTTAAACATCCAAGAAAATTGGTTTAAATGGAAATGGTGACTCCCTGGCATTACACTGTCAGTCAGTGCATGGCTTTGTTGCTGATTCTGCTATTAGGCAAAATCTCAGCAGAGGATATTCCATCTCTATGAAGCATAAAGGTCAATGAATGAGAGACTGTTTCGACTTTGTTTCTACTTTGTTGGGGAAGAGATTAATTCTTCATTGTCTGCCTGCATTCTGTACTGCTGAAACAATTTATTCAATTTTAAATATATGTAGGTAGGTGGATGTAAAAATACATATATTTTGTGTATAGTTTAATTTTAAAATTAACTTTCTATTACATATCACCATGACACCTAACAGAACACCTACTTTAATGACAAGATGGTGACCGACCACTTGAGGTTCGATTCATGGTAGATATATTAAACACATTATACTTGATACATTATTCGACACAAACATGCTTTCAGATATCCCAGACGACGTGGAAGTGAATAATGTCTGCAGTGAGTTAGAAGATACATACTTGTCTAGACATCAAATCAATACACTAACATTTATGCTTGAGTATTCATTTGCTCAGCTCATCTGAAAACTCTTGAATTATTGAACACTACAAGTTCAGATTCGATATTGTAAAAGGCACCCAGGTTACTCTGAGTTTTTCCACAAGCAGATGCAAAGGAAGCCTGCAATGCTGCAGAGATATTTATGATGGAAGTAGATTTGCTGGTGGATTGTGATTTAAACTATCTTATTAACCAGGGTAGATTTCCCACTGAGTTTGCCATGTGATCCTAAATGGCTAGGAAAACTATCAACAAAAAATTTGGGATAGATTTTTCTTTTCCTTCCACCTATGAAAGACTCGGGACAGGATTTTCTGGCCACATTTGCTCCAAGGGCAGAAAATCCCACCTGAGGCCAACGGACCTTTTACATGGTCTGTGTCCCACCCGCTACAATTCCCCTGGTGGGCAGGACAGGAAAATTCCATCCTCAGTTTCCAGGCACAACAAAAAGCAGATGGAGCCAGATAGTTGATTTTAAAATTATATTATTTCTGGAGCTTCTCTTTAAAAAAAACAATTGAAGTGAAGTGATAATGACCTTGCTAGCCTCTTTTCTCATTTTACAACAACTACCATTAATATAGTGTCTTTAATGTAATGAAATATTCCAAGGCACTTCAAAGGAACTTAATAAAACTAAATATTAGGTCAGATGAACAAAAGCTTGATCAAAATGGTAGGACTTGAGGAGTGTCTTAAAGGAGGAAAACGAGGTAGAGAAGTGTAGAGGAGGTATTGCAGTGATTAGAGCCAAGGTAATGAAAGGCACAGCCGTCAATGGTAGAGTATTTACTCATCAGTGGGGTAGATTTTCCAGTTCTGCTCACTGCGGGAATCATACCGGGCAGGGCATAAAGTTTGATGACCACTTAAAGGTCCATTGAACTCGAGCGGGAATTTCTGGTCTTGGAGTGGGCACGACCAGAAGATTCCACCCATTATTTCAGCCCAACGTACAAGACATGTATCCCACCAGAGCTTCCAGGGCCAGCCTTATTGTAATATTGTTAGTTAATCTCCCATGGCAATTCTCACAGTGAGGCAAGGAGTGTAGGCTTCAGGGAAAGCAGGGATTTATATGGAAATAGCAAATAATCGGGCAATTTGGAGAAACAAAGAAATAGTGTTGGTTGGAGCATAGGATTTCTTTTCTGCTGTCCCGGCAGAGGGAGTAAGTTAGGCAATAGAAATATAGAACCACCACCAGCGGAAACTGAAATTGGATCATGAAAAATTTATAGGACAGTTCCTATTACATATGTGGGCCTAAGAATTTATAACAGAGCAAGTTGACATAAAAAAGTGTAACAAAGATAGGAACATTAGAAATCGGAGTGGAAGTGGCCTTTCAGTCCCTCAAGCTATGGCTGATCTGATTGTGGCCTCAACCCTACTTTCCTTCCTTCTCCGCATAACCTTTGACCCCTCCCTTATTAATCAAGAATCCATCTAATTCATCCATAAAACTATTCAATGACTCTGCCTCTGCTGCTCTCTGAGAAAGAGTTCAACAGACCCTTAAACCTCTGAGAAAAAATATTTCTCCTCATCTCTGTCTTAAGACAGCATGGTGGCACAGTAGTTAGCACTGCAGCTTCACAGCGCCAAGCACCCAGGTTCAGTTTCCAGCTTGGGCCACTATCTGTGCAGAGTCTGCACGTTTTCCCTGTGTCTGCATGGGTTTCCTCCGGGTGCTCTAGTTTCCTCCCACCGTCTGAAAGACATGCTGGTTAGGTGCATTGGCCATGCTGAATTCTCCCTCAGTGTACCTGAACAGGTGCTGGAGTGTGGTGACTAGGGGATTTTCACAGTGACTTCATTGCAGTTTTAAATAAGCCCGCTTGTGACACTAATAAATAAACTTTAAAAACTTTAAACATTAAAACAAACTTTAAATGGGAGACCCCTTATTTTCAAACTGCATTACCTAGTTCTAGTCTCTCCCACAAGGGGAAACATTCTCCCCACATCCACCTGGTCAAGTCATAGAAACAGTGAAACTAGAAGCAGGAGTAAGCCATTCAGCCCCTTGAGTTCCCTCAAAATCTTATGTTTCGATAAGATAACCTCTTATTCTTCTAAACTTTAATGGATACAGACCCAAACTGTATTGAGTGAACCTTCTCTGTACTGCAGGTTAGCTGCATTCTAATCAGTATTCTGTAAACTGTGTGTGACTTTATATGCCCTTCTCTGATCAGAACCTTCCACACACCTGACAAAGGAACACTGTTTCCGAAAGCTTGTGAGATTATTATCAAATAAACTGGTTGGACTCTAACCTGGTGTTGTGAGACTGTGCTTTCACACTGTGCTTCAAACGCCTCACAGTGTGGAAATCAGATTACATCAAATCTCGGGGCAGTGGGGAGAATCCCAAAGGGGATTCTTGCCGACGCTACACATACTATGGCCCTGCCCCCATGATTTTCTAGGCCCAGCATGATCTGCGCAGGGCCGGAGAATCGCCTCTGTAATCTTAAAATACAATTTTTTAAAATGTGTAATCCTCATGCCTGCACAGGTATGACAAGTGACATTATGTAATGGAATATTTAGACCACATGTTTGTAATCAATAATGTTTTGTACTTTGAAAATCCTGCCACTTTAAAATCGCCACGCTGTCTTGAAGTGCTGTAGGTGTCCGTGGGAAGATGTTGAAATCTGATGCTCACATAAATAGTGTCAGTGACCTACTTCACCCATCTCTACAATGTTGATTGGTTGATATTTGCAGTGTTCCTGGCAGATGTTTGAAGTATTCTTCAATGCTCTTAAATTGAGTACAGTTTTCGCTATGGCTACAGGTGTGCTTTCAGCATATAGAATAAGATGAAGCTCAGATCAAACACTGGAGGGGGTGTAATGCCTGTTCCTATCAGCTTGGATCGTGTTGATCAAGCCCAAGACAGGAAAGGTGGGGCCTGTCTTGTCAGCTTGGATCGGTAATGTCTCTCTTGTAGGGACTTTGATTGGACCAATTTGATTTTTGATTGGATATAAATTTAAAATAGAATAAAAGATATAGTATAACTCCACAATAGCTTTCCTGGCAGACTGAAGCTTCTGCAAGCACTGCTGCTGGAACAAGTATATACACCTCTGCCTGATTCTTATGTCAAGGTGTTCCAGATGACTAATGTATAGCCAGATATCCCTTGCATCCATGCTTATTTCTCCTCTTTTTAAAAAATGCAGAGATCTCATGGAGTTTTCAGACAGCACCATAGCAACCATAGCAAAGACTCTGAAAAGGCCTCAGTTAAAGCAGAGGGGGAAAAGAATGTGATTTTTAAAAAAATGGTCACTGTGCATAATTTCCAATCTCGCTCTTAACCTCTTTATAATGATGAGCATTTGCAGCTCAACAACTTTGAACACCAGTTGCAGGGCAGGTAGAGCAAACAGTGTGAAATGGGCAGAAATGAAGGGGAATTGGGTTACAGTGGAACCATACCATTTTGCAGTAATTTACACGCCTCCCTCAGAAAATCAGATAAGGGGAAAAATAGCTTTTGATGTCACGTACCAAATTTCCAAGCAGTGGGCGGGATTTTCCGGTCGCACTCACCCCAAGCTGGAAAATTCTGCCTGAAGTCAAACAGACCTTTACATATCCCGTGTCCTTCCCACTACTGATCCCGTGGTGAGCAGGACCAGAAAATTCCACCCAATGTCTAATCAGAAACTCTGGCTTGCTGCCTGATCTCTGATCAGAATCCTGGCTATGTGTTTTTACTTTCTTCAGGGGTAGCACAATGATTGGGTTCACTAATCACTGTTATACCTATACATTAGTTCATAAACGAAGAGGAAATATTTCATAATTTCACTGACAGGTGATCAGAGTTGTGAGGATATTCATCCCGCGGTATTCACCACGGTGGCACAGTGGTTAGCACTGCTGCCTCATAGCGACAGGGACTCAGGTTCGATTCCGGCCTTGGTCACTATCTGTGTGGAGTTTGCATGTTCTCCCTGTGTCTGCGTGGGTTTCCTCTGGGTGGTCCGGTTTCCTTCCACAGTCCAAAGGTGTGCAGATTGAGTTGATTGGTCATGATAAATTGACCTTTGTGTCGGGGGATTAGCAGGATAAATATGTGGGTTATGGAAATAGGGCCTGGGTGGGATTGTGGTCGGTACAGATTCGATGGGCCAAATGGACTCCTTTTTGTACTGTAGGGCTTCTATGAAACCGTTGCCAGTTAATGCATAATGAAACCAGAATCAGAGGAGAACTTAACATAGGAATATAGAGTCCAAGAATGATGTACAACTAACGAGAAACTATCTAGAGAATGAATCAACCACAGCAGGTGTGGATATTTGAACTCTACAGCAGGAACAGTATGATAAAACGCTGAGACTCGGTAAAGAAGCTCTTATTTTTAGGATACTATCTGGTCCATAGTCTCCTGCCAATTGTGAATGTCCCTATTGCCCTTAATCTTATGTTTTGGGGAATATCAGTGGAATCAATTACATTGATGTTCACTGCCACAAAGAGAGCACAATTAAAACTCTGTTTCTCCACAGACTCACCAATGTACACATCAGAATGAACCTGTAGGAAGAGAGAGGGTACAGTTTTCACACGTGGCTCACTTTCCTGAGTTACAGAGCATCATTGACTGTATGCATATAGCCATCTGAGCACTGCCAACAATTCCTTGGCATCCATAAATCCAAAGAAATATCATTCCAGGAACATGCAAATAGTTTATTACTACTGCCAGAAAGTTTTGCATGTTAATGTACACTTCCTTGGGAATACACATAATGTTTTCATTCTGAAGCAATTCAATGTTAGACAACTCTTTAAAGACGAAGGAAAGGAAGATTGATAGTTGCTCATAACTGCAAGCTGTGTTATGAAGAATGCCTAATGCATAAACTCCAAAACTCCAAAACCCAGCAGAGGTTAGATTCAGCAGTACGCATTCACAGATGAGGACCCTTGCAGAGAGTGGGTTTGAGAAGTTAAATAATGGTTCAGATGCTTGCATGCATCAGGAGATCCTTACAGTGTTCCATGGAGATGACGGGCAACATTGTGACATTGTGCCACATGCTACACAATGCTACCATAGATAATGGAGCTCATCAAAAGGAGCAATTGAGGGAAGCAGAAGACTATGAAGGCTATTATGCACAGGAGTCATTAGCAACATTCAAACCATTGCTGCCAAAGAGACCATTACAGAAGTCAATAATGTATTGGAGCTTTGACTTTTCTCTAATTGTCAGGTACAGTGTTTTAACGGATGTAATGATTCCAGAGAATGGTTTGTGGGAGACAGTGCTATGGTTTTTCACACCTTGGGAAAGCGCAAGAGAAAGTTTGGTTGGAAAAGCAAAATGTGCGGAGAGAGATGGAAAGCAAATTGCTGTTGATGTCTTGTATCGTAGTTACCAGTTATTATTGCTAAATGTAAATTTGTCTTGGACAATAGCACAATATGACCAATAGTGAATCAACAGCTTGTGTTGCACCTGGCCCAGTTTTCTATTCAATTAATTTTACTTAAATTTAAGTTTACTTAAAAAAAAGCTAAAAGAACAGTGCAAATATATCTCCTATACTCCTATTGAGACAGCATGTTATTAATTAGTATATCTTCAAGCACTTTGTCAAGTCGTTAAAACTTTCTTCATAGCTTCTCCCAGTCAGGGAAATGACTGGCCAGTCAATGCAGTATTGTCAGGTTTTCTGAGTTCAGAAGGGATTCTTGATGGAATGCTCTGAATGAGGAACCTTGAAGAAGATCTGCAACTTGAACTTTGTGTTCTTTACTTCATTATTACAAAACCTACATACTCCACGGCCAAATACAAAATTTGCTTGTAATTTCAGCAATCAAACTGCTAACTGTAATGCTGGAAACATATGAAAATAATACAATTAATTAGACCTGTTTCCTGAATGGTCGGTTCCCATTATTTGAAGACAACACACAGATCTCATGAAAAAAGCAGAAGAAGAATGGTATGTTAGCACCATGGAAACAAAAAGCATTTACAGCACAGAACATGTCCATGCCAGCTGAAAAAAAGCTACCCAGCCTTTTCCCACATCTCAGGTCTTGATTAATAACCCTGTAGGTAATGACACAGCGAGTGCATAACCAAGTCATATTTAAATGGAACGAAGGGATTCTGCTCCTACCACTCTTTCAGGCAATGAGTTCCAGATCTGCAGCACGTTTAAAAAAAAAACTCCTCAACTCTCCTCTAATCCTTCTAAATATTATTTTAAATATTGATCTCTGCTATTGGAAATAGGTCCTTCTTATCCACTCCATTTAGGTCCCTCATAAATGTATACACGTTAATTAAATGTCCCCTTGGGCCTCCTCCATTCCAAAGAAAACAAGCACAGCATATTGAATCTTACCTCATTGCTAAAGGTCTCCATTATACAATCATCGAATTATGGCAACATCTTTTTAAATCTCTTCTGTACTCACTTGTGCAACCACATCCTTCCTGCACTGTGAGTACCTGAACTGTGAACACTATACCTGCAGTCTATACAGTTCCAGCATAATCTCCTTCCTCTTCTCTAGACCATGGTTAAAAAGGGAAATTATCTTGTATACCTCCTTAAGCACTTTACCTGTCCTGCTACCATCGGGAATTTGTAAACAAACTTTCCAGGTCCTGTTGTTCCGCCACACCTCTCAGAATTCTCCCATTTATCGTGTAAAATCTGGAATTAAAAGAGTAATGATGACCATGAAACCTTGTCGATTGTCATTAAAATCCCATCTGGTTCACGAATACCCTTCAGGGAAGGAAATCTGCTGTCTTTACCTGGTCTGGCCTACATGTGTCCCCAGACCCAGAGCAATGTGGTTGACTTGTAAATGGCCTAGGAAGCCACTCGAGCAATTAGGGATGGGCACCCAATGCTGGTCTTGCCACCAATGCTCATATCCCATAAATGAATTTTAAAAATAACATAACAAATTCAATCTGACTAACCTTGCTTAATCTGTACCATCTAAAGGACTATTTTGCTCTCTCTCAGAATTTTTTTTCAATAAATACCAAGGTTAGTTTAGCTGGCCTGTAATTTCTCTGGCTAGCCCTTCCTTGCTTTTAAAAAGAATAGTACAGTGTTAGCACTCCTCCAGTTCTCTGGCATCACTCCAGGCGTCAGAGCAGTTTGGAAAGTGCCAGTCAAAATCTCCACTATGTCCTTAGCAACCTGAAATACATGTCATCCAGGCCTAATGATTTATCCACTTTCAAGGATGCCACGCACCTTAATCATCTTGGTCTTCAACTACTATTTTCTACAAAACAAAGAAGGTGTGAAAGGATAGAAGATTTAATCCTGTCAGTGTATAGACATTTCCATTTTTGTTCTGTGATGTGTAAAAACAGGCCACAGATTACACCAAGATTCTGATTTGAACTGAGGTAGGTGAGAATGCCACCTGGTTGTTGGCTGCAACATAACATATTTAAAAAGCTAATTTGTGAATCTAATCTCTTGTAATTGGCATAATCATATCACCAGTGCAAAATGTCAAATATTGCAGATGCTAGACATCTGAAATAAAAACAGAAAATGATTCAAATAGTCAACAGGCCTGGCAGCATCTGTGGAGAGAGAGAAACAGAGTCAATGACTTTTTATCAGATATTCAAAAGAACAAGCGCAGACTCCATTAGTGAAATAGCAGCCTTCTGTACACTACTATTCTATGTTCCGATGCTACACAATATTGCTATAGAAAATGCTTCATAACCTACCTAGACAAAAATAGCTAAAAAATTATTAAAAAGATGATATACAGCAGCAGAATCGTCACTGCAGACACAGGGAAAGACAGAGACAGACGGGTTTACAAAGGTCTCATTGTCTCATTCCTTCAGAGAGCATTACATTAATTGAGCTCTATTATATTCTTTTGGCTGTACTTATGATTACTGAACTATTATTATTTGCCTGTGCCGTTTAGTTTTTCATATGCATTGCATATGTTTGGTTTGATTTGCATTTGGTCAACTGACATTGTCTTCTGCACAATAACGAAATGACAGTCTGCAAGACATATCACAAGTGAATTAATTTAATTGAACTGGAGTGTGCTACTTCTAGACATCTTAATCTGTTTCCTTCTTTTGTGCTGTGCCATTTTCTTTGCTTCCCAAGCATTTGCTATACTACTTTGTTTGTCTCTGGTTTAAGGTATAGCATGGATGGGTAGTTGCAAAGCCAACTGAAAAGCTGTATTTGATACAGAAGACTCACTGGCCAGAATTCTCCAACCTTGCCCACTGCTGAGATTATCCGGTCCTGCTAGTGTGAACGGAGATTTAGCTGAGTGCCAAATTCTCCGTTCTCACTGGCTACAGTAGTGGGGTATGAGAGACTGGAGAATTCGGCCAATACCTGCATGCAACAACTGATGACACCAGTTCTGATGATGGATCAGCGACCTGAAACATTAATTCTATTTAGGTCTGCAGATGCTGGCTGATCGACTTAGTGTTTTCTGTATTTTCTGTTTTTATTTCATTATCCATTTGCTTCAGTGAGTGTGACTGAGAGTTCACCAGTGGTAGAGGATCATATGCTGTGTTTTCTGAGAATTCAAAGTTATAGACACTGTTGCAGTGAATGCTGCACGGCTTTGTGATGATAGAAGTGCTGCTGAAATAGGCACATTTACCTTACATCTGTGCTAGTCCATGCCAATGGAACATGACTATTTCTGATTTATTCACTCACAGGATGTGGGCATGACTGGGAAGGCCAGCATGTATGCCAATCACTAATTGTCCTTGACCAGTTGGTGGTGAGTCATATTGTGGTGAAGTATTCCTACCATGCTGTTGGGTAGGCAGTTTCAGGATTTTGACTTAGTGACAATGAAGGAACAGCCGCATATTTCCAAGTTAAGATGGTATGGGGCCTGGAGAGAAATTTGGAAGTGATGGTGTTCACATGGATTTGCTGCTCTGATGTTTCTAGGTGATAGAGGTCACAGATTTGAAAGGTGTGCAATTTGTAGATGCACATACTGCAACTATGGTGCATCAATAGTGGAATGATTAAGACTTCAAGATTGAGGTTGCTGGATGGGGTCGAACCTCTTGAGCTTTTTTGGATCTGTGCTGTATTCATCTAGTATGTAGAGAGTATTCCATCACACTCCTGATTTGTACCTTTTAGGTGGAAATTTTTTCATAATGTCACTGATGAGTACGGGAACAGGTAGTTGGGAATTTGTGACATTTTGGAATCCCTTATCCATTCCAGAAGTGAATTGAAGCTGGTTAGAACTGAATCATGGACTTTTAAGAACATAAGAACATAAGAAATAGGAGCAGGAGTAGGCCATCTAGCCCTTCGAGCCTGCCCCGCCATTCAATAAGATCATGGCTGATCTGTGGTAGCTCAGTTCCACTTTCCCGCCCTCTCCCCATAACCCTTAATCCCCTCTCTTATCAAGAACCCATCAACCCGCTTCTTAAAAATATTTAGCGAGGCAGCCTCCACCACTTCAACGGGCAGAGAATTCCAGAGATTCACCACCCTTTGAGTGAAGAAGTTCCTCCTCAACTCCGTTCTAAACCGCCTCCCCTTTATCTTGAGGCTGTGCCCCCTAGTCCTACTGTCTTTTTTGAGCGGGAAGAGTCTCTCCACCTCTATCCTATCCATCCCATTCATCATCTTATACGTCTCAATGAGATCTCCCCTCATTCTTCTAAACTCTAACGAGTACAAGCCCAGTTTATTCAGCCTCTCCTCATAGCTCAATCCCCTCAACTCCGGTATCAGCCTAGTAAACCTCCTCTGCACTCCCTCCAGGGCCAAAATATCCTTGCGCAGGTGCGGCGCCCAAAACTGCACACAGTACTCCAGCTGCGGCCTCACCAATGCCCTATACAGCTGCAGCAAGACCTCCCTACTTTTATATTCAATCCCCCTCGCTATGACTTTTGACCTTAAAGACATTATAATAGTAGTTGGAGCATTAATGAATTTAATCAGCAGGTTTCTTTCCTACTTTAATAGAAAACAAATATTTTTGAGTGGAATAGGATACATCATTTTAGGTATTATACTTTTTTTCATACATTCAAAGGATGTGGACTTCACTGGTTGGGCCTGCATTTGTGGCCCATCTGTAATTACCCATGAGAAGATGGTGGTGTGCTGCCTTCTTGAACTGTTGTACTCCAGGCAATGTGGGTATATCCACAGTGCTGATAGGGAGGGAGTTCCAGGATTTTGACCCAGCGATGGTGAAGAAACAGTGATATATTTCCAACTCAGGATGGGGAGCCTCTTGAAGAGGAACTTGTAGGTGATCGTGTTCCCAGATATCTGCTGTTCTTGTCCTTCTAGATGGCAGCAGTCATGAGTTTGAAGGTGCTGTTTAAAAAGACTTGGTGAATTCCTGCACTTTGTCAAATGTGCGAGGTCTGTTACTGGTACCATTGTAGTCTGGCACAACTTGTTACAATGGTCAAGCTGTTGATGACTAAACCAACACCACAGTGGAAGACAGTGGCGAACTACTACTGAAAATAGCCGAGAAAATGGCTGAAGCTGCCATCAGCACAAATCAACACTGACAGCATAGACTGATAATCCCAATCAAAGGATGTTATGTTTGGCAAGGGAGGAAGTTAGGCCTTCCAGGTTGCCAACCAGCAAAATTCTCACATATACAAGCTTGACAGCATCTTAAGAATAGGAATGTGGAATGTATGAACAACGAATGGAAAGGGAAGCTAAAGAATCTAAAGCAAAGCATCCGAGGTTAAGTCCAGTAGGGTTGTCAGGAGAAGGTGACTTACTGAGCGATGAAGTGAGAATGATATACTCAGGAGGAGAAGAAGAAAAGGAACAGTGAATAGCAGTAATACTCGACAAGGAAGCTGCCAAATGTGTGAGTGAGGTGAAATGTGAAACAGATGCTCATGATTTTGAAAGGCCGAGCGGTCAACATTACTATCATTTAGGTACACATGTCCAGCAGCAAACGTCCAGGTGAGGAAGTCGATGGAACATATGGTAGGATTGAACATCTAATTGAATGAAGAGTGCAAAGAGCTATGTGATTATTATTGGAGAACGAAACAGTATTGTTGGAGAAGGAAGAAATGGCAAAAAGCAGGACCGTATGGTCTTCGAGAAAGAAATGAGCGAGGTTTTTGCAGAAGAGCAGGATTCATAATCACAAACGCATAGTTTAGGCACCATAGAAGAAGACAATGCAGGTAGAAAATGATTGACAATACAGGAAGATTTCAACTGGACAATATAATTTTACAACAAAGATAAAGGTTTGGAACTCAAAAGCTCATGCAGAGACTGACGCAGAATCAGATCATAATCTTGTGTAAATGGAAACAGTGGAAGCTAAAGAAGGTCCAAGGTTTGATATGTGGAAGACAGTGGAAGCTAGAGAAGCTGAAAGATGATAATGAAGAATTTGTAAAGTAAGTAAACTAACTCTCGTGAACAACAGAAACATTAATAAATCTGTCAAGGGAAAGGATAGCAAAGGGGTTCAAGAGGAAAAAGGATGAAGAAACCGTAGGTTATGAATGCCATGTCGTGAAAGATGGAAGAAAGGATCAAATGGAAGAATATCAATACTGAAGAAGGCAAACCGTAATACAAAATTATTTAATAATGAATTAAGACAAACATCAGGATAAACACAAGAACATTGTTAAAAGAATAGTGTGATATACTCAGAAGAATTGGATCAACTCGGAAGGATAGACCGTATGAATGCAAAAGCAAAGGAAATAAGTGGTGTAAAGGGTTGAAAACAATGATGGAATTCTCCCAAAGTATTTCTAAGTCTTGTCCCCAGCAGGAAGACGTGAGATTCCAATTGGGTGGTTTGGTGTGATTCAGTCCACAATTCTCCCATACTTCAAAATTCTTTTGGAGCCTAGGGAGGTTCTCACTGAATTCTCTTACACTTAAAATGTTTTTGGGAGTGGGGACGTAATGATGCCGGTAAGATGAGAACATTTGTCTATGGAATCCTCTTCTCCAGAGAGCAGTAGAGGCAGGGTCGTTGAATCATTTTAAGACAGAGTTGGATGGATTCTTGACTGACAAGAAAATCAAAGGGTATAAGAGTAGAAAGTCAAGGCCACCAGATCAGTCATGATTTATCGAATGATCAAGCAGGCTAAGGAGCTGAATGGCCTACTCCTAATTTATATGCAAGTATTAGAAAGTCCAATAAGAGCAACAATAAATTAAATAAATCTGGAAAAAATTGCTGGAGTAAATGAAATACCTGCAGATTTGATTTAAAAATAGAGAAAGAAATTAACATCAATGTTTACTAAGCTGTGCAAAGATGTTTACTCATCAGGAGAATGACCAGAATGCAGACAATAATGATCAAAGCCAATGTTCTGACTTTTGTACAATTAATCTGATTGTCCATGTACCAAAGGCTGTGTTGAGAATTGTAATAACTAGAGTGGATGGGAAGGCACAAAACTGCGCTGGAGATGACCAGTTAGGATTCTAGGGACGAAGAGGGAAGAGAGAAACAAACAGGTGAATGAGTGAGCGCAATGCAAAATTTGGCCAGGAATTAATTGACTGCAGATTTTGAAATTGCGTTCAGTCAGCTTGACTGAATTAAGCTCCAACAGTGCTAAAAGACATTGGAGTAGACTGAAAAGAATGACGACTCCTATGAAACCTGTACATGGGGCAAACAGCATGAGTGAGAATAACCGATGAAGAGTTGGAACTGTGGGTAATTGTAAGAGTGTTTGACAAGAGTATTGTTTGTCATCATTCCTCTTCAATGTCGACGCAGAAGCAATGACCAAAGAAGCATTAGAAGACTCAGAATCTGGCATTGAGATTGGGAGAAGAATGATAGCATCAGTTGGGTTGGCAGATGTCGAAGTGTTAGCAGCAAGACAAAAGAAGGGTTGCAAGGACTAGTAAATGGTCATAGCAGGTATGAACTTCAGAATGAAAGGGAACATTGGCAAAATCAAAGAGATGCATACCTCAAAAGAACTGGAACATATCAAGATATAAGGAAGCATAATATCGGCACATGAAAGGTGCCACAAAGTAGGATAGCATGGGGAAGACTATTTTATGAAAAGAGACAATTGCCAACTGGAAAACTGAACGGATAACTCAGGAAACAACTTGTGCAGAGCTTAATTTGGAGTGTGTTGTATGGATATTGATACTTGGATCTTACAGAAAGAGAAGACCAACTTGCTAACTAGAATAGAAAGGTGAGTTTGAAGGAGAATGGAAAGGATTAGTTGAACGAAAAAATGCTGTGGAGAGTGATCTAACAAACAGACTGAGAGTGTAGCGAGAATGCATCCTAAGAGGAAACTTGTCAGAGATGCCATGGAAGGAAGCGCTCAAGGAAAAAGTGGAATAAAAAGGAGGAGAATAACAATGCTGCATGGCCTGAAAATTGGAAAGTTATTGGCAAATGAAAAGACTGGCCCAGGATAGATGACATGGAAAGGCAACCTTGAGCCAAGAACTTGCCTCTGGGTAGAGAACACACGATGCTGACTGCCACCACTGCATAATTGCCCATGTCAGTGCTTCTGAACAAATTGATGTCACACATTATATAATTATAAATTATCTGACTGCTATGGTATCTGTCATGAAGAGGTATTTAGTATGTTGTACGGCTTCCAAGATGTGAAAAGATAATTAATATGGTTGCATTTGATTGGTTGCTACCTTTGAGTCACTGATGAAATAGTATTTCTTAGTATTTACGGATGGCATTCGCTTCCACAATTTCATCTGCATTTCACTGAAGTGATTAAAGAACATATTTGTTCTCCACCTTTGGGCATAAGATTGTCAGCTGCTTAAGTTATTAGGTAAACCATCTGTGGGGATAGCTAAAGACTTACTCATGCTTTTTGTGCCCATTTCTCTGCAGTATTTAATACTGAATATATCAACTGTGGTACAGCTGTGTACTGAAAATAGAGATGTTATTAAATTGGTAATGCTGCAAGGTATAAGATCAATTATTAATATCAAACGTCAAATATAATATTGGGTTCCCAGCTTGTCCAGGCTGGATGGCGCATTACTCTTACTGTTGGCTGAACCATGTAGAGAGTTTGACAAAAAGAACAGTCACCAATTAATTAACAGTGTGGATAGTTTGAGAAAGAGAAATTCTGTAATTTAACTTCCTTCAATATCACAATGCTTGTATGCTGATGCCTCCATTAACTGTAATCATTGCTTACAAAGACTTTTCCAGCTGTCATTTTGACTTGTTATTACTTTCACTCTGTCCCACAGCCCAATGGAAGCAGCCAAGGCAAAGTCCATAATCCATTCCTTCCCACCCCAATGTTGCCACCCCCACCTCCTCCACCTATGGCTAGGCCTGTGCCTCTGCCAGTGCCAGACACAAAACCAACCACCACATCTACAGATGGAGGAGCAGCATCACCTACTTCACCCAGTAAGTTAACTTGAGCAAAACCCATGTAACATTGTATGAAAATATGTGATGCTGACCTTCTACAGTGGTCCAAGCATTAGGTCAGGTTTCTCTAGATATGTATTCATGTTGAAAACAAGTCGGTTAACCCTTTGACTTTTTAAGTTTGCTGCCCATCAAAGTAATGCATCTGAATCAAAAATTTGGAGTTTTATTTCTGGTTTTCTTTGACTATAACATGTTTCTCCCCTCCTGTTTATCTGTTTGCTGGCCTCTAGATAAATGCTTTACATTACACTTTGCTTTTGTTTCCATTTGTAAATGATTTTCTTTTTGTTTGTCTTTTTCTCCCACAAACTACAAAAATTCCAAAATGTGACATTGTTCAGTTTTCTTGATATTTCTCTTCAGAAGTTGTTCTATTACTGTGGCAAAGGATATATTAGCAAAGTGCCTTTGTATATACATGGGTACTTCTCATCATCTACCACTCATTTCTCACCTGTTAAATGGGAGACCAGTAGAGGAAAGCAAGACATTTAGATACTTATTTTCAGGCAGACCTTTAAATAGGCACCAATACACTTCAGCAATAACAACACCTTAGCACCTTTATGGTAATGAAATGTCCCACACTGCTTCACAATAGCGTTATAAAAAAAGCATGACAGAAAGCCAAGTAAAGAGACACTTGGTCAGATAGCCAAACAGTTGGTCAAAAAGGTAGGTTTTGCGTAGTGTCTTAAAGGAGGAAAGTGCGGGAGAGAGGCAAAGTGGCATAGGAATTTCAGAGCTTGGGCCCAAGGCAACTGAAGGCACAGCCAATGGTGGAGCAATTAAAATTGGAGATACTCAAGACAGCGAAGTTAGATAAATGGAGATTTTTCAGCGGATTGTTAGGTTGGAGGAAATTAGGGAGATGGGGGGCTTGGCAATGTGAGGGATTTGGAAACAACGAGAATATTAAAACCAAGATGTTGCTTTTGCAAAATAGCAGTCTTGAGTTAGACTCCAGTTACAATTTTAACATATAAGTGGCCAGAGTAAGCCCCATGAATTCCTTAGAGGGACTGCTAAAGGCCACCCAAGGAAGTATAAGTGTCTGTAGGATTTCTTTTGAGACATTTTGGAGCCAAGAGGAACAATCAAGCTCCAAGTTGAAACTTCCAACCCCACCCCCTCCCCCCCCCCCCCCCCCCCCCAACCCATGTAAGGAAACTTGAGATTTATTTTCTCACTTTCCTACCCACAGTCGGTATTGTAGTATCCAGATTGTTCCAGATCTTTCAAATGCTGATGCATACACACCACCCCCCCACCATCACTGCAACAATGCATCACCAATCAACAGTCCACACGCTGCATACACTGGATCTCTGGTGATGTTTGACTGAGGTGAGTGATTTGATTAACGATGAGTTAATAAAATCATCAGTGGAGAGAATCATAGAATCCTTCCAATGCAAAAAGGAGACCATTCGGTCCATTGAGCATGCACCGACAACAATCCCACCCATCCCCTATCTCCGTAATTCCATGTATTTACCCTGCTAATCCCCTGAAGCTACACATATTGGGACAGTAAAGAACAATTTAGCATGGCCAATCAACCAAACCCGGACATCTTTGGACAGTGGGAGGAAACTGGAGCACCCAGAGAAAACCCACACAGACACAGAGAGAATGTGCAAACTCCACAGAGACAGTCACCAAAGGCCAGAATTGAACCTGGGTCCCTGGCACTGTGAGGCAGCAGTGTGTACCACCGTGCCACCCCTCAAAAAATGCATTGGCTGCTTTCCCCTTTGAGGGGGAGAGCTGACTGGTGGTGATTTAACCTGAGGGTCACCACACCTCAGGCGAAGAGCAAGGTTGAGAAAGTGGGACCTTCATGATAAACCTCAGCCGGTACAAATTGAACCCGCACTGTTGGTGTCGCTCTGCATCACTAGCTAGCCGCCCAACCAACTGAACTAAGCTGTGTCAGCTGAGATAACAGGAACAATGAGAGACCATTTGCATCTTGGTGGTTTTCTTACTGTAGTCTGCTCACTTGTTTGCAGCAAACTGTTAGCCCAGGAAAACTGTAGGAATGTTACTACGCTTTAAATAAAGTTTTATTTGGCAACTTCTTGGAGGAAGAATTTGAGAGAAGAATTCTTCTGGCTGTTACCTGTAGCAACGTAATAATATTTAGAATAATTCCTCACATTCTTTTACAGTCTATTTTTGATTTTATGAGAAATACCCAAAGGAAATTTTCATAAATCTTTTTTATCATGTTGCTACATATAGTGACCAGGACACTTGTTACCCCAATATTTGTGGTTCTTTCAGTTGACAATTTCCAGTTAAGTGTCTTTAAATGCCATGTAACTCTTATCCAAGACCAAATCAAGGCAATATCAAACTCCTGTAAAATTCCTTTTTTAAAAGCCTTGTTTCCCTTTATTTAGCTTTTATTATTCATATGAAACATTGACAGAAAGAGCACAGGAACAGGTCTTAAATATTTGAGAACAGGGGACAAGTTACTTTTATTGCGAGAGGTTCTAGTTTAATGTTAGTTATCTATCATTAGTTTTTGTTTAATTATTTTCTATACTGAGACATTGTCCTCACTGTACACTTTAACTCACATTTTCATTTGAATTCTATTGTTTATGTTTTAGCTCACTTAACTCATATCACTTCCTCATTCCCTTTCATCACAGATAACGGATATTAACCAGTCATACTTTCTGTGACCCTTTATATTCATGCTTCCATTTTAATATATTCTCAAATAAATGAAGTTTAGCTACTGTTTTACAATGTGGGATTGTTGTAGCTCTGCAATTATAACCCTTCAAAAAAGATCATGGTCTTGTCTGTATACGTGTCCCTTTTTTAACTGGAAACTAGTTTTTTGACCTTCAAACCCATTATCAGACGTTAAAGGAGTATCAGGCATATCTTTTGGTGAGTGCTTCTACAGACCCTGCTGTCTTTCAGTCAGGCTTAAGGTGTTTGTTGTTTGTGTGCAACCCACTGCTGCTTCCTGAACGCATGTATCCCTTCCCTTCACAGCCTACTCGACACCCAGCACCTCCCCTGCAAACCGATTCGTGAGTGTTGGACCACGGGATCCCAGCTTTGTAAATATCCCTCAACAGCCACAGGTGGGCAGCTTTGAACCTTTCTGTATTCAGTGTAGCTTTTTGTGGCTTTATATCTCTGTGCAATGAACTTCATTCTTTTGCTGCTTTCAGGCAGTATATTGTAATAGCCTTCGGGGATCTTTCAGAAATGTCTTTATGCTCCAGCTCTAAAGGGAATACAAAGAAGAACAAAGACCAAAGAAAAGTACAGCACAGGAACAGGCCCTTTGGCTCTCCAAACCTGTGCTGATCATGATGCCCTAACTAAACTTAAAAAAAACCTTCTGCCTTACTCGGTCCTTATCCCTCTATTCCTTCCCTATTCATGTACCTGAAAAACACACCTTGTTATTGGAAGATACAGGAAGTCCTTATGATAACTGAAAGTAAAATCCATGCATCCTTTTATGATACCTGCCATTGATAGTATTTCAAGTAATCATAAAGTTGAGAAGATGTTGTCACCTCTTTATCTTTGGAAAATCAATGAAGTGCATCATCCTACTAGTTTGAGCTTAGTGTTTTCTATGTTCACTATTTAGTGCTGTTCTGGAAAAAACAAAGTAAATGTTATATAAATTCTAGCTCATAATATAAAAAAACTGCTTGTGTCAACTGTTTTAAAAGTTTACATGCCATAGAATTTCATTCCGCATAATTCAGAAAAGCAGAATTACTTCAGTTAATAATTGTTTGATTTGAATTTCAATATAGATTTTGACACTTTCATACTTTTGAACTGTTAATGTATTTTCAAATTGATAGACCCGAGGAAAAAAATCTATGAATTAATACTAATCACAAATAAGGTCAAACTAAAGTATGGTAGCACAGTGGTTAGGACTGCTGCTTCATAGCTCCAGGGACCTGGGTTCGATTCTCAGCTTGGGTCACTGTCTGTGTGGAGTTTGCACATTCTTTTCATGTCTGCGTGGGTTTCCTCCGGGTGTTTTGGTTTCCTCCCACAGTCCAAAGATGTGTGGGCTAGGTTGATTGGTCATGCTAAAATTGCCCCTTTGTGTCCTGAGGTACGTAGGTTAGAGGGATTAGTGGGTAAATATGTAGGGATATGGGGGGTGGGGCCCGGGTGGGATTGTGTTCGGTGCAGACTCGATGGCCAAGTAGCCTCTTTCTGCAATGTAGCGTTTCTATGATTCTACGATGATACAATGCACACCATACCTTCTTTGAAAAAATAACATCTGTTTTATTTACCAGATTATTTTTTGAAAATTAATTTAACAGTGAGCAAGGGAGGCCATGGACAATACTTGTATGTAATGACAGTTGCTGTGTAAAGTTATAAGCTGGCGCTAGGTCCGAGTCCAGTCTCATGTTACTTACATAGTAAAATCTCTAAATGTTTTAGGAACTATTAATGCATTTTTTCCCATTCAAAAGAGAGCATAATCTCAAGCTGTACGGATCACTCAATAAAAGGCAAGTTTCACAGAAAACCACACTGAAGTATTGGGAATTTAATCTTCACAAAAATGTAATTCTTACAATCTGTAGGGTTCATATGTACTAGAAATTCAGGATTATTCCACTTTCACCCTGTATCCTCTGCAATCTGATCCTGCGCATAACCAGTGATTGATGATGAGATAGTACATGGAGTTTCAATATCACCAGTTGCAGACTGGAGTGCCCTAGCAAGTGCAAGCTCTGTGGTTTACAAATGATATTATAGATGGGCAATTGAACCAACTTGTTATTTAAAAAGAGATGGCTCATGCAGGTAGCCTCGATTGTTCCTGGCTTAAAAACTTATTTTGTGCCCAAATTCTAATCTTTTAACCAAATATTTATTCAAAGAACTCTTAATCCTTAAGGTAGCAAGTTCTATCTGTGAGACAACCGATAGCGGTATTAATGTGCAGGCATGATATGTGCCAGACTGGGAGGAGGAGATTGATTACGTCTGTGAATGCATGGTAAATTTGTGATTTTGAAAGATCTGCAGGAGGGAGGAGAAGAAAATGCAAATGTGCGGTGCCCTTTGAAAAAGTAAGAGACAAAATCATTAACTAATTCCAAGCTTCTCTTGTGCTCACCACAAGGTTCTGGGAGAGATTACAGTTTAGATTGCCTGTGCATTTGTTAAACTGGGAAATAGTCTATGACAGCAGGATGGGTGAGCGTGGTGGGAGGAAATATTAAAATGTTAAGTTTCGGGGAGGGAGGGGGCAAGAAAAACTGAGCAACCAAAATTTTGTTTTTTCTTATTTCGTGTTTTCCCTATAGCTAGTTACATTTTTCTGCACTGTCCAATTTGCTAACAGAGTGCTAGTTAGTATTAAAAGAATGACCTTTGCTCAAATTTCTAATGTAAAGTATTGGTAATTTTGGCATTAATTTCACTATTTGAATGCATCAGAATCTAGCAGTTTGAAACTGCAAGTGTTAAGTTTGTAGGCATTTAGTCAGAAAGTTGTGTTTCTTGTACAGCACAAAGTCTAATTAAGACTTCGAACTTTATTAATTCTAGCAAAACAATATATTGCTCCTTAAACTAACAAAGGAACAAATCAGCCTGCTAATGTTGCAAAATGATGACATACTTGAAGATACATGAAAATTTATTGCTGCTAATGCATTGCCTTTACACAGTTTTGTAATGACTTGTCTGCAGTGTGGTACATTTGCTTGCTATCTCTATTTATTAGCAGCTCTAGTTTACAGCTGTCCAGACAGTACAGGTTAAACAGCATACCATTGAGTTCTCTTGGACTGAGAAAGGAAGGGTCACAGAAAGTACACTGCTTACTAAGAGATAGAATAACTAAAGCTTCAGAATTCGTATCTGAAGGTCTGCATAAGCTGTGTTCTAAATCAAAACCTTAAGCATCCACTAATAGGTGCCTTGTCATAAAAGCTTCATTCCATGTATACTGCATTTCTTTTTAATAATAAATTCCAAGTAAGCCAGGGAACTGTCCTGGTTCTTTAAGCTGTTGATCTACAGTTACTGTTGTCTGAACAAGAAAATGCAAGCGGTGACTTAGTGCTACAACATGTTTCACCAGACAGCTAAAGCATTTTAACTCTTTAAGTCCTATCAAGACCTTTCTTAACATCTGTGGGCATTTTTGCCTATATATAAGTGCTTGTATTTATATGATAACTTGCTGATTTTTAATTTATTTCCAAATAATTGAAAACAATTTCCAGAAAGTCCTGCACAAGTGCACTAAATAACTGACCTTGAAAGTAACAGGTAACCCAAACTGGCAATTTTAAGGCAGCTGAAACTGTGTAAAATATTTTCAACTAAACAACCAACCAGGTAGAGAGGTGATTCTTCCTATTTTGCTAAGAGTCCCACTTTATAGAGACCTCATGCTATTTATGACTAGGTGGTGCTGCATTTCAGATGTCAGATTGGACTAAAGATTTGACCTCGGGATTGCATTATACTTGTACTGATTTATGCATCCGGAGTGAGTGCCACAGTAAACAAGGCCCATCCTGGAGGTTGATTTTATACAAGCGCTGATTCAGGGGCTGATTCAATCCTGTCAGGTGATGGGACACAGCTTACCCTCCCTCTTCCTTCACTAACAAACTTCCCTTTCTCATAAACATGATGTATCTAGCCTCTTGTGTGATTGCTGCTAGCAATTTAATTTAATTACCTCAATAAGGACATCAATATAATTGAACATTTCCATTTATACTACATTGAGTCATACAGTGCAGAAAAGACTCTGGCCCATTGAGTCTGCACCGACAGTAACTACCACTAAAGGTGCACTAATCCCACATTGGTGGGAAATACTGAATCTGGATTACACACCAGAAGTTCCCATCTCACATCATTGCTTTCTCTGAGATGTCACTTTAACGTGCTGCCTTTAAGCACAATTGATGGCAACTCCCTCCCCGGATGGCACTGGTGTTCTGCTAGAAACATGAAGTTCAGGCTCTAATAGTGCCCTCAAGCCTCATTGCAATTTTTACTCATGGCTTCCTTAATAGACTAACCAGAAGAGACCCAGAGAAGGGAGGTGTGTTTAAAAAAAATCTTTCTGACCTCCTTCTGGGCCAAGAAAAACAGAGGACGAAACTTTGTGCCTTCCCTGCCTTCAGGCTTTCCTTCCCCTGCCTTGCAATCACCCACCCTGACAAAGATGCCCTCAGCATCCCCCTACCATGCACTTACTGACTACATGGAGTATCCAGTGGTGGCCTTCAGGGCTTCCTTTGATTGAAGACTGACAGTCAGCATACAGATGAGACCCACAAGTTAATAATTTCCAGATCTCATATTGTAGAGGTGATGGGCAGATAATTTACTTGACGCACTTAGCCATGCTCACATGCCTCCCACTAGGAGTTCAAAGCTAGGCTCTGATGTTCTTCATATCTATTGTTCTATCTGAAATGGTTAACAACAGAATGGTTTAGTAGATTTTTGTGTAGGTTATCCTCTTGCAAACAAGTCCAAGAAGATAAAATTGGATGGTAGATGGATTTTGTTCCCATTCATTTCCTGTGATGATAAATGTGCTTTTAGGCATGAAGTGTTTATGTTGAGACCAATCTTTGCTGCCACATTCTCTCTGGTGCCTGACAAGTTGCATGAGGAGTCATTAATAAACTGCCAAATTACAAGAGACTTAGGGTAAGTTAATAGGCTGTTCCTAAAATGTAAGAACTGCTGTTCACTCTAATAATCTGTGAATTTTATTTGGCCTCAGATTTTGCAGGAATGTGTCTAGGAGATAAATAGATAACTTTGGCTCTGTGATATTATTGCACCATGCTTTAAAAACATGTAACGTAAAAAGTAAATATGGTATGTTTAACAAAAGAACACTGCTGGTTTCCTGCTGGGCCAGGGAGAGTAGAAGTGAAACCTGGTGTCATTACTGCCCTGGCCTTCCCACTGCATCCACTGACCCCATAACCCTGACAAACATTCCATCTGTCCACTTTCTGACTGTCAGGGATCAATAATTTATTTTATTCATTCATGGGATGTGAGCATCGCTGCCTAAGCCAGCATTTATTGTCCATTCCTAATAGCCATGAGAAGGTGGTAGTGAACTGCCTTTTGGAACCCTTTAGTCCATGTGGTGTATTTCCACCTGCAGTGCCATTAGGGAGGGAGCTCCAGGATTTTGATCCAGCAACAGTGAAGGAACAGCAATATATTTCCCAAATCAAGATGGTGTGTGGTCTGCAGGGAAAATTCCAGGTGATGTTCTTTACATGCATCTGCTGCTCTTATTTTCCTGAATGGTAGTGGTCATGGGTTTGGAGGGTGATGTCTCAGGAGCCTTGGTGAATGCCTTATGTGCATCTTGTAGATGGTACACATTGTTGCTACTGTGCATCAGTGTTGGAGCGAGTGGGTGTTTGTGGATTGGGTGCCAATCAAGAGGGCTGCTTTGTGCTGGATGGTTTTGAGCCTCTTGAGTGTTGTTGGAGCTGCTGCATTCATTCAGGCAAGTGTTGAGTATTCTGTTTCACTCCTAACTTGAAAGTAGATGGTGGACAGGGTTTTTGGAGTCAGGATGTGAATTATTTGCTGCAGGATTCCTAGTCTCTGACTTGCTGTTGTATCCACAGTATTTATATGGCTAGTCCAGTTGAGTTTCTGGTCAATGATAATCTCCAGCATGTTGAGAATGGGAGATTCAGCAGTGGTAAAGCCATTGAATATCAAGGGACAGTGTTAGATTCTCTTTTGTTGTAAATGGTGTCACTGTGCGGCACGAATGTCACTTGTCAGCCCAAACCTGGATATTGTCCAGGTCTTGCTGCATTTGTACATGGACTACTTCAGTATCTGAGGAGTCGCAAATGGCATTGAATATTGTGTAGTTATCAACGAACATTCCCACTTCTAACCATATGATGGTCAGCTGAAGATGGTTGAGAAAGAGGAACTCCTGCGGTGATGCCCTGGAACTGAGATGGCTGGCCTCCAACAATCACAGTCATCTTCATCTGTGCTAGGTGTAACTACAATCAGCAGAGAGTTTACTTCCTGCTGCTTGTGGACTCCAGTTTTGCTAGAGTTCCTTGATGTTACACTTGGTTGAATGCGGTCTTGTTGTCAAGGGCTGTCATTCTCACCTCACCTCTGTCATTCGGCTCCTTTGTCCATGTTTGAACCAAGGCTACAGGTCAGTGATCCTGGCAAATCCCAAATTGAGCTTCAAGAGAGCTCATTCTTGCTAAGCAAATGCTGCTTGAAACAGTTTTGATGACTCTTTTCAATCACTTTACTGATGATAGTGAATAGGATTCGGCCAGGTTGGATTTTTCTTGTTTTTTGTGTATAGGACATACCCGGGTAATTTTGCACATCACTCAGTGGATGCCAGTGTTGTAGTTGCACTGGAACAGCTTGACTAGGGGTGAGGCAACTTCTGGAGCACAGGTCTTCAGTACTGTTGCAGGAGTATTGAGGGCTCATAGCCTTTGCTGTATCCAGTGCCTTCAACTGTTTCTTGCTATTAAGTGTAGTGAATCAAATGGCTGGAGACTGGCATCCATGATGCTGGGAAGCACTGTAGGAGGCCAACTTGGATCATCCACTCAACACTTGTGGCTGAAGACTTTTGCAATTGCTTCAGCCTTTCATTTCGTTGATATGCTGGGCTCCTCCATCATTGAAGATGGGTATTTGTGGAGACTCCTCCTCTGGTTTGTTGTTTAATTATTCTTCACCATTCACGGCTGGATGTGGCACTAATAATTGGAGTAAATTTTTCACCATTTAGATTATGTGTCAGGGCATGGAATGTTGTGCCTTCACCCCTAGTGTGTTTGATGGAGCGGGGTGCAATTACTCAATCGGTTCAGCGATTGCAGGTGGGGACCCCACCACCTTCCCACCTCCAACCAGATTTAGTCTATGGTGGGAAGAACTGCTGCCAATTAAGCCCTTTAAGTGGGACTCAATGGCAACTAAAGAGCCTCATCCCTGTGCTGCTAGTACTAACACATTGGAGGACAGGGTGTTTGCAGTGCAGGAAGGGCAACAAACCAACCCTAGTATGTTTACTTGCAGGCTCTTCAGAGAGGACCCTCATTCAAAGGCTCCAGAACCTGATCATGGGGCCCGGAATCAGGAAGGGATGGCCCACTAGGAGCCCCATGCCCTTGCTGCTGAGCCTCCCTAAACCCCCTCCCCCCCAATCTGATGCCCTACTCACCAATCCTCCCTCCAGTCCATGATCCCCACACTGCAACCAGCCCTCCCACCATTACTCACCTCTTACCTGGTCAATCCATGATACCAGGTGTTGGAAAGGTGCCATACCACCTGCAGCCATTGCTTCCTCAATAGCACTGCTCGCCTCTGATTGACTGCCAGTTCTTTTAAAGGGGCCTCCACTCCCAGCGGTCTTGATCCCAAAGAAATGCCCACCGCTGACCCACCAAGTGCCTAAGTGGTAGAAGATCCAGCCAGCCATCTCGAAAAGAGGTGATGCAGGGATCTCACTGGCTTTCCAGCTAACAACGGAGACCCCCATTGCTTGCGCAAGATTCCACCCATGATCTATGGAGTTCTGATATAATCACATGCTACATAGATAGGAAACCTTGTGACTTCTCAGTGATAAAAATTGGCTGTTTGCTCGGCCATCTTGGCCTTATCTGATTGATCACAATCTCAATATCCCATTTTTACAACATTTCTTATGACTCCCTCTTTCTCAACCGCAGTGGAGTTTTTCAACCATCAAAAACAACAGGGCTGAAATTAGTCTTTGACATAAATGAAGGTGGGGTATTGAACAGGTTGTCAGTTCCTTCCATTGATATCTTAATGCTGCTGATGACCAAATTCATTTACATTGTATCCAAAAGACACGATATAAACAAAATATACAAATTGATGTATGGCTCGTACACTGTTTATGAACCCAATCCATAGCTGTGGGTTGTGTAATATAAATAAGGTAGCACTGGGGCTTCCTCCTGATGGTCCCAGTCTCAAGAGGAGGAAAAGGTGACTTTGAATTGAGGGTTTCCAAAGCTTCCCACCACTCCTCACCTTCTGTGTTAGACAGAAGTTGTTTGTCATGATAAGTCAAGACCTTCATTATTATTGCATCATATGCCTATCAGAATCTTGGCCTTTTATCTTTAGCTATCTATGTTGCTGTCAGAAGCACAATCCAACCATTCTGCAAATATTCTTCCTAGCTGTTGCTCAGCAGTCCTTACAATATTGGTCTTCCCATGCTATTTGCGGAATGTCTGGAGCCTAATCACTTAACTGCGACGGTGTAACCTTCTGTAAACACTGCTGCTGGTAATCTGTAATTGGCCCAGAAGCACCAGAATCTAACCAAATGTATCTTTTACCACTGGAAGCAATCCTGTTCTAAAATAGTTAAATATTCGCTTAGCATCACTGGAACATGGCATTCTTTGTGAGCATTTGGCGTTAAGGTAATTGTTGAAGAATCTGATTTTACTTTAAAAACATTTGTCTATCAATAGATTGGTGCCAGCGGATTGCAGAGATGTACATATATTACTGCTGCCTCTTCTACCCGTCTTCCCTGATTATTTTTACTGCAGATAGCACAGTATTGGATTAGCTTGCTGTATAGCACATCAGAAGCAAGATCAATTTATTGACTTTGTCAGCATAGTAAGTAATTGTTGAAGGAGAGGAATGGAAGGCGAGAGTGCACTGCATCAAAACTAAAATATGACATCTACTTTTTCTACCTTATGCATCTTTAAATGTTTACACAGGAAAGAGCACTTCAGTTAATCAGATGGTTGTGCATTATTAATTAACCCCAGCTCAGAGCTTCGCAGAACTGCATGGTTTCACAGAAAGGTAGTGTTTGATTTCTTGTAGGTGACGGAGACATTGACCAACTTGCAGCATTTTTCTCCCCCTCTGCTTCTTTCCTCAGACTGCAATTGGATCACATTTTGGCACAACTGACAGTAAAGTATTCAGCTTATTGATAAAATGGATTTGTAGTTCATTCAATAAGCAGTATGACTAGACAACACTGGCAGATTTTCTTTCCTAGGTGTTTTGAATTGAAATCCAGCCTTGCTTTCAATGACCTGCAGACAGTGAGCTGCTTCTATGCTATGTTAAACTATGCTAGAAAATGCAGCAAACACAGTACCCTTCCTCTGTATTTTTAATTCTGACCATGTCCCCCTAAAAAGGATTAGCTTAGATAATGTTTATCTTGTATTATGCCATTTTTAATTTCACCAAAATACTCATGATTCATTTAGAAAACCTGGGTTTAAATGTTTAACAGACCTGTTTATGGCTTGCACCTCTCAAGAATATCATTGACATGATCCCACACAAAGTATCTCAGATTTTCTTTTTCTCACTTGTGGCACAGTTACATCAGAGGAATAGGCAGCACAGTGGCACTGTGTAGAGTTTGCGAGTTCTCCTGCATGGATTTCCTCTGGGTGCTCCGGTCTCCTCCCACAGCCTGAAAGGCGTGCTGGTTAGATGTAGGTGCCGGAGTGTGGCGACTAGGGGAATTTCACAGTAACTTCATTGCAGCGTTAATGTAAGCCTTACTTGTGACTAATAAATAAGCTTTAACTTCTGTACGTAATAATCTATCCACGGAATGCATTCTAAGTCATAAACTCAAAGATGCAAAGGTTTTGGCCATAATTCAATAGGTCCAAAACAAATGATATCAAATTGACTGATATTTAATTCCATTGGCTGCTCCTTCTGCATCCTGTGCAAGACAGATTTCTACCCCAACATGCTTTGTGCTATTATATTTTATTGGTGTATTATTTCCTGGTTTAGAGAATAGGTTAGATTTTCCAGTCACCCACTGAAGTGTAGCGAAATGGGCAGCCAAAAGCAGAAATCATGCCCTGCTAAAACTCTACGCAGAACGCTGCTGGCATTTCCTACACAAGGGGGCAACTATGATGATGAAATCGGTCAACCCCAACAAGTGAACAGTTCATTTAATTTGGGTACATGTTCATCCCAATGTGCTGTCTGCATGTCAGACCTTAATCATTCATTTCAAATGGGTGTCTTAGACTCCAAGGCAGGAGTAGGTATTAATAGGTTAATGCTGCAGTGCATTTCAGTACTTTCTCAACTCTCCATTTTCCACTCTTGACACTCGGGTTCTCAGAAATCTTTGGGCAAGTTATAAATTATTTACTTTTTTCCCCAAACCACTCCTGCTGACACCAATGAAATTCCTACCTGGAACCCTCCAATACATTTATTTTATGACGCAGGTCAAAGACCTCTGGAGGGATGCATGCAAGATGTATGCACACTTGCTGGTATCTGCTCTGGCAGATGCTCAAATTGGACAGCTGACCCAATGTTCAGGGCGGCACGGTGGCACAGTGGTTAGCACTACTGCCTCACAGCTCCAGGTTCTATTCCTGGCTTGGGTCACTGTCTGTGCAGAGTTTGCACATTCTCCCCGTGTCTGCGTGGGTTTCCTCCGGGTGTTCTGGTTTCCTGCCACATTCTGAAAGACATGCTGATTAGGTGTATTGTCCCGAATAGGCAGCATAATGTGGCAACTAGGAGAATTTCACAATAATTTCATTGCAGTGTTAATGTAAGCCTTATGACTAATAAATAAACTTTATTTTACTTTACAATGCCAACCCTTAGATAAATAGCTAACTGGAATGTTGACTACTTCCAATATCATTGTGTGAGAAGAAGATAGGTCAGGGTGATAGATAGCCAGCACTTCCTCATCACCTAAAACCAGCAAGCCATTACAAATTACATCTAGAATTCAAACATTAAATACTTGTACCACCAAATTTCAAGTCTGTGATCCTAATTTTTAGCCATATAGACAGCAACATCATCTCCAGAGGTGTTTCAGTTGTGCTTTCATAATCATTCACGTTTCTTACAGAAGATGGTACAGGACCAGCTATTCATGTCTATGTAAGATCTTCCAGAAAACCTTTGAGATTATCGTAATTTAAACATGGGGTTGAATTTTCAGATTACACCAAGTGCGGAAACAGAAGCAAACAGACATAGAATTTTAGCTTCATCCTGTCGCCTGGCCATTTTCACCGGTGGAGAGTGGGAGCAGTTATGGGGATGAAAGTTATCACTGGCCAACTTCAGATTTTCCAGGCAATTTTCAGGTGAAATGGGATACATTGCAGTTGCCTGGAAGAAAGTTCCTGATGGCAGGCAGAGGGGCCAGTGCTCTCGGTGGGTTTACGAGGCTCTCCCTATCTTTCTGATTTCCGCAGCAGCAACTCTAGAGGGGCTTTCCCTCCCCCAACACTGTCACAGTGGGGACCTCGCTGCAAAGGCCATTTATTTAAAAGAGGGTTCCTTCTCCCTGCCATGGCATCCTGCTGCTGCTTTTAAACTGGAAGGCATCATGTTGAATGGTAAACCTGCTCTCAGCACCAGGCCCAAGTATAAATCAAGTATTAGTAATGATGGTTAACTTAGAGAAATTCCAAAGATCAGTCCAGTGCAACTTCAGTGAGCAGTAAGTTCCCTGAACTGTGAGAATGCTTCAAAATGTGCACCATTGATTCCTTCTAATCCTTTAAATTATATTTACTGATAGTAAGTGAACATTGATAAAGCATTTATTTATTTAGTAATGAGATATCTACAATTAATAAAAGTTCAATACTATGTAATCATATTTAGAGGAATAATTCAAGAACTACATGTTTTTTAAGTTCAATCTTTTCTTGGGATTGATATTATTTACAAGGGAAACATTATTGGAAGGCAAGCCACAGCAAATACAGAAACAAAAGTCACTACTAAGATCGCGCCTCTCATCTTATGTAAGGATAGTTTTAAAAAACTGGGAGAAAATTCCTTTCAATTGTCCTGGAGACAACTTTGCTGTAGCATAGCAGAGGTTGAAAGAAATCACATGAAAATTAATTTTCATTACATGCTGCTCGAGAGTGTCTTCCTGTGGCATGAACTTGAACTTGCTGCAGAGCTGCATTCTAAAGTAAAGTGAGTGCAGTGGTGTGGGAGGTAGAAAGAACTTGCCAGTGTTCAGCAAAAGAATGGATTTTGCACACAAGTACAGTCAGATAGTCCTTATAAAACCCTCAACCTCTGACAGAAGTGGCATTGCCATCATCCAACAAAGTAAAAATGTGACAGATAAGCAACGTTTTAGACCTTGACCAAGCTGTGACTAAGAGAAATGTTCAAACATTTCTAATGCATGTTAGTTAGTGATTGCAATAGTACCTGCATTTACTTTGTGTGAGACTAAGCAAAATTAAAGTTATAATTGTATCTACAATGGTAATGCTATATATTTAAATAAGAGTACAATTTGATACATACTATAAGTGAAAGGCTAATATTTTACCCAGACATGGTGGCTAAGTGATTGTTGTTGTTGCTTACTATTTATGACAAAAGAATAAGCAATTATCAAGGGCAGGCTGCTCTTCCTGTATCTAATTGCTCACCTAATGCTGACCATATTTTCTAAAAACTAAAACCAATGTCTTGCTATGCCTGTTAATCATGTTACTATATTTTCTATCGCGGTTGCATGTTTCCTGTCCTTTTAGATTAACAGGAACCGGACATTTTCCTTATAATCCTAATGCTGTGAATACGTTTATTGTAATTATTTTCCAACAAGACCACAATCCTTTATTTCCAAAAAGAAGAAAAAAAAAGAGGGGAAGAAAGCAGGAAATGAGCTGTCTTTTGTCAAGAGATTTCCGAAATGTAATGACTGGTGAAATATTTGTGTTGAACTGGCCTGTCGGCAGGGGTCTTTCGCAGCTGACACTCGGGCTCTTTAGAATTTGCACCGCAATATCCTGAAAACCCCTCTGGTAGAGCAGGTAGGCCAGCAGCGCCCTTTGATGTTTTTTCATGAGCAAAAGAAAGGCATAATGAGAGGAAGCTATTACTCAAGCATAAAATACTCTTTGAGTTAGCGAAATGGCAGAGTTAACACTCTCTAAGAGGCTTTTTCTTTACTTCTCATTAAATATTTTGTTCCTGTGCATGTCCCATGATGGGAGGGAGATAGCTCATCTGCGAACTACTTCTGCAACTTGCAGCGTTGGCCTCTGAAAGAATCAGTGCTTCTGACTGCATTTGAATCAACACTGATGTTTTAAAAAAAATCACTGGCTTGTTATAGCATTTCCTCAGATCATTTTAACAGCTTAAAATTGGACAATGCCTCCCAGGGCCTTTGCATCAAAAGAGGAAAAATTAATTGACCTGTGTATAAAAATGTTTCAAGTTTATTATTGGAGAGATATTTGGAATAATCTGTAAAATATAAAACATATCTTGAGCACAAGACAGTAGAATGAGTGATGTTACAAGAAAGGAGCTCCAAGCCAAATTAAATAGCGAAAATTATCCAGACTTTAGCCTTTTATATCTAGTTACAAACATATGAAATGGGCTGAAAGGGAATTATTTTGAATCCAGCAATAGTTGCTCTTAGAGATGGCTAAATAGTAGGATACATAGAAGAACATTCTGTGCAGTGGGATTTTCAGCATTCTGGCATTAGTCTTCTACCATCATCGGTTTACAGGTACTTTGACAGAGGACCAAAGCAACACTGATATCAATTCTTGTTATGATTCATGTGGGGAAAATCAACAGTGGCATCAATGCCAGCATTGTAATGCTGGAGGAAATGTGACTACATCTTCTGGTGGGCTAAGAAGGAATGCATCAGGTTTCACTGAAGTATCTGCAGGACACCAGCAGAAACTGAGGCTATCTTAGCATGGGCTTGTCTTTGAGCTTTTCATCCATGACTCAGTCAATAGTACCCTCCCCTCTGAGTCAAAAGCTCCAGCTTCAGGTCCCGCTCTGAGATATGAGCACAAAAACCAAGACTGGTGTTCTAGTGTCAGAGATACTTTATTTTGGATGAGATATTATCTGTTTGGACAGATATAAAAAAAAACCCACGTCTTTATTTTGAAGAAGTGCAGGGGACTTACCCAAGGTGTTCAGCCCAATATTTCTCTCTCAATCAAACTCACAGAAACAGATCATCTGTTCTTTATCAGCCTGTTGTTTGTGCGGAGTTTGCTGTATGTAAACTGAATTCTGTGCTTCCTACATTACAACAGTGATGACACTTCAAATGTATTTCATTTGTGGCTGCACAGCACCTTCAGGCATTCAGTGGGGTCATGAGCATTATACAAATGCAGGTCTTTCTTTCATTCCTAACTTTAAGGTGCTTTTGAGATTGACAGGAGCATAAGTGAGGCAGGTGTGCAGTAGATCATATCCTGTCTCCTTGGAATGTCAGTGATCATTTTCCCGCCAGAGATGAAAGCAGCAGCAATGAGGACCTGCTCAAGTAGCTACAGATATACTAAAATTCAAAACAAATGTCCTCATGAGGATGTAGACCAAACAATACTCTAACGTTTGCTTCTCCCCTACCATTTGTAGTCCTTTTTATTGCCGAATCCCACTTCAGATCCATGTTTTCTCTAATGCTTGGAGCTTCAGATTTTATTTCCTGACGTGCGACTGAAAGTTGGCAATAGCATCTATTTGTCTAAGTAGTTTTCTATCTCTATTTCTATTTCTAAGGCCAGATTCATCACACTGCCCAAGAGGCATTATAAACCCCACCCACCTGCATCTTCACACTTGCGTATAGCAATTTAGGTGCTCCTTACTGCAACTGACTCATGAATAATGTTTGTATAGATTGTGCTTCACATAGAAAACTGTCACAGAGTTATAATTTATGTTGCATGCTGGCACTGCCTTAGAGACCACCCATTCCCACAGGCATCACAAGCAGTAAAGACCACCACCACTTTGAATTTCTTAACAAAGTGTTGTGTCATGCTGTCTCCAAGGGCATTATCATCCAATTAATTGTGCACAGATGTATGAAAAAGTTTACAGATACATTGTTTGCTACAGCTGTCTTTATTTCTCTGTAGATATGTAGAAACTAGAAGCAGGAGTAGGCCATTTGGCCCTTCAAGTTTGATGCACCATTCATTTTGATTATGGCTGATCATTGAATTCAACATCCTGATCCCCCTCACCCTCTCATATCCCTTAATCTCTTTAGACCTGAGAATAACTAATTTCTTCTTGAAATCAAACAACGTTTTGGCCTTAACTACAGTCTGTGGTAGTGAATTCCACATATTAACCACTCCCTGGGTGAAGAAATTTCTCCTCACTTCAGTTCTTATCCTCAAACTATGACCCCTTGTTCTGGACTCCTCCACCATTGGGAGCATTCTTTCTGAATCTACCCTGTCTAATCCTGTCAGAATTTTATAAGTTTCCATGAGATCCCCTCTCACGCTTCTAAACTCCAGTGAATAACTGCTAACCAACTTAATCTGTCCTCATATAACAGACTTGCCGGCCCAGAGATCAACCGAGTAAACTTTTGCTGTACTCCCTCTGTAGCAAGGATATCCTCAGATAAGGACACCAGAACTGCACATAATATCCAGGTGCAGCAGCACACTGATGAGAGCTTTGCAGCACCATTCCCCAAAATCCAGAGAAACATTCAATTGCACTCACGTGGCCATGCATGATCCTTTTGACAATCTCATTAAATATCTTGGTGAAAGAGATTACTCCTCATATTAAGTATAATGCTTATTATTCTGGCAGCTGCCACATTTTTGTTCATTAGCCCATCACTGGAAATGCATGTCTGGTTGGATCCTGGGAGACTTAAGGATCCCTTCTGCTATTATGTTTAGTGATATCTGTGGCTTTTTTTAGGGTACCAACTGAGCACCACTACAACAGATTCACTCCTGCCACCAGAATCATCATCCAGTAGACATTTAACAGTTAGGTCCCTGTATCGACCAAGCTTCCACTCACATATAGTCAGATAAAAACTTCTAAGGATTGCGGTGATGCACTATACGCTACATAACTTCACTTTGTCATAACTTCACTTTGTGGGTCAGAGCAATGCAGATTGCAATTCCCCCAAACTTAGTCATGTTTTTTGGAGCTTGCGGAGATTTCCACTGGCAAAGAAATGTACAGGACTGAAGGAGGCTGCCAAGACCAACTCCTTAAAGCTCCACCTCCCTCTGCCATGGACATTGTGACCATCCCCCTATAGACATAGGGAACATCCCCAACCCCCAATCCCAGGGAGGAAACCTTTCCCACACACCCCCATCATTAAATGCCTGGTTCACTAAATGCCTGTAATCCCAAAAGGGGTTCTCCTCAGCGCAAATCATGTCTGGCCCATCTCACGCAATTCTCTGACCATAATGTGATTTGTGCCAGGGTGGTGAATTGCCTCAGTACTCTTATCAGTCTACAAAAAATAAACTCCACTGTAATTAATAGCACCATTATATTGATTATATTCATGGAGCATCTGCATCATTTAAGTACAGATATAAACAGGGAACACCTAGTGATGCTGGCTTCTTGTGCCCTTGTGGACTGGTGAATTGATTTCAGGTTTGCATGCTGAAGCATTTAGGTGACATGCAATTGACTGATTTCCTGTAAGCCAGTGTAATTTCTTCAGAAAAAGCTGAATGATGGCGCAAGAGACCAGTTGTGTTTTAAAATTGACGTATTTAACAGAAAGGCATTATAGTCCTAAGAACAGAATTTAACTCCTCCACTTTCCCTCCAGAAGCAGGCTAGCAATCAGGATGGGACTGTGGAATCAGAAGGGAAGGCAGAAAGCAAAGTCTCCATCGCTTTTGCAGCTCTCCCTGATTAAGTCAGGGGCAAAGAAGATTGACAATGTCTTCCCCCAATCTTGGACATCGATTGAGGCTTTTAAGTGGCCAATTAATGGATAAGCCACGGAGGGGACCATATGACGTGTGTGCTAACCCATTAAAACCCGGCAATCTCCCTGTAGGCTCAGAGGGACTCTTCTAATTGGGCACTCTGTATCCCATGGAAGTATCCTCAGGTGGCAAGGACCACTCCCACTGAACAAACATTTCTTCCGCCATTGACCAGGATGCAGCCTGGGATGGAATGTTTAAGTTATGAAGAGAAGTTGGATAGACATGGGTTGTTTTCATTGGAGCAGAGAAGACTGAGGGGTGACCTGATTGAGGTATTCAAGATTATGAGGGGCATGGACAGGATGGATAGGGAGCAGCTGTTCCCCTTACTTGAAGGGTCATTAACAAGGGGACACAAGTTAAAAGTGAGGGATGGGAGGTTTAGGGAGGATTTGAGAAAACACATTTTTACTCAGAAGGTGGTGACTGCCTGGAATGCAGTGCCTGGGAAGGTGGTGGAAGCGGGATGCCTCTCATTCTTTTAAAAAGTATCTGAATGAGTACTTGGCATGCCATAACATTCAAGGCTATGGGCCTAATGCTGGCAAGTGGGATTAGGTGGACAGGTCAGGGCATTTCATGTGTCAGTGCAGACTCGATGGGCCTCTTCTACACTGTAGTATTCTGTGATTCAGCACTGACCCTACCACCAACATGCTTACCATTACTTGCCTGACTGGCCCAGGCAAATCCAATCCATTCACTTCTGTTTAGAGGTCTGCTTCATCATGGTTACTCCTGGGAATGCTGCAGTGCCAGCACAGTAACCAATCCCTAGGAGGGAAGAGCTGCCGGTTCTCTGGCAGTAGATGCTGTTGTATGCTCTGTCTGAGGGCAGAACTCTCCATTCACCCAACGAAGGGACAAACCCCAAAAGCTTGTGAGTTTACTATCAAATAAATCGGTTGGACTTAAACCTGGTGTTGTCAGACTTCTTACTGTGTTCTCTGGCCAATAGCTCCTGAGTGTGGGCTCTCCAATTTTAAAGGCACAGATACCTCTGCTGTTGGCAACTTACTGCCTGATTGACATTTAATCCCTTTGAGAATTCCAACAAGGTGATAGATTTGCCACTGGTGTTAGTAGACAGGTCTACATTGCAGCCATTAAATTCAGCCCTAAGTGTTTAACAGAGAGATGTACAAACGTCTGGTTAGATGGGCAGTTGGCTGTGCAATTCCTGTTCCACCCCAAGTGCCACACTGCAACACATTACACTGGACAATTATTCGCCAGAAAGTTCCTCCTCGCTACTCCCGTTCCGCCATACCCCCAGTGAGCTACTGGCAAGAGAGCAATTGCAGCTTCAAGGAATTCCAGGTCGTTGTGAAGGCACGCCTGTGCAGCATTCTTCAAAATGTCTCGTTATCCCTCAGATTTATGGTGTAGCAAACCCTCAGACATGGCCGCTAGGCAGCACACACAAGTGAAGCATTGCATGTTGCCTACGAGGTTAAAGGTGGGACCCATGAATCATGCAGCTGCTTGAGTGTGGGCTGCAGTAGCGACCAGACACTGAATCTTTACCCAAAGAGTCTTAATTAAATTCTGGTAAACAGCATCCAATTCTAACAAGTCTGTTGAGGTCAATCTTTTCACGTACTTCTCTCCCTTGCTGAAGTCAGATCAGTGATTGGATTTGTATCTTGTCGCAGAAACCGTTTAACCCTCCCCATCACCCAACATCAAGATAACGACATAAATGAGGCTAACTCTAACAGACAGTTGCTGTCACATGGGTTCAGAGTTCAGCATGCAGATGTTCACATTGATGAAGCAAAGCATGTTGTACTGCTGAACAGTTGCTACGCTGACTACAATGAGCAGCATTAGCTGTTACCTCGGAAGAAAGTAACAGATAACAATAAATGAATGCCGACAGATGTTGAGCTTTTGCTCTTTTGTCCTGTGTGATCACATGATCCTACTTTATCATACTATGCAAAAAGGAATTATAGTGTCTGTGAAGGCAATGGGCGCCAAAAACTGATTTTCCACCAATGGAGAGGATTAGTGACAACAGCAATCTGCATTTATTTAGCACCTTTAGCATAGTAAAACATTCTAAGGCACCATGACCAGGTTGGTCCTAATGTCCAGATCTTAAGATACCATGGGATCTTGTGCCAGTGTATGCCGTGGAAGTAGATGTTGGTGATGCAGACTTCATTCAGGGCACAATTGACCCACAAAATTGGTAGCTTTATGTGCAATACTTGTGACAGAATTTGCCTTGCAAAGATTGGCCTCTTAAGCCATCTGCAAAGGTGTGCCACATGAAGACACCTCGCATACTGTGTGCCCTTTATCTTTCGTAGGTGGAAGAATGTCAATAGTGACATGTCTTTCGTGATTCCTGTACATGAACCCCTAAATCTCTGTTCCTTCACAGATGCTATCTTCTGACCATTTAAAAACTATTCTGATCTTTCTTGGGTCCAAAGTGGATGAGCTTGCACTCTTCATACTGAACTCTATCAGTGACAGATTGCTCACTAATAAGCCAGATTTGCTGATTTAGTTTTCAGTAGCACCTTAGTAGAGCTGGCTGGCTGCGGTATCGATTACTGAGTCTGCAACAGGGGATTAATTCAGTTTTAACCACCCACCATTGAATATGTCTTTTTTAAGTCAATGACCCCCTTGCCCAGTCTGGGAGAAGAGCCACTCATTTCCATTAGCAAACTGGAAAGTAAGTGTTTCAGTTTTAATTAGGCAGACAGTAGTACTGTAGGGGCAAAGTTCTCCCCTTGCTAATAAATCCAAAAGCTCCCTTCCTGTGTTGTGCAATGTCAGGTATATTTTGCTTGTTTTTTACCGTGTATTCTGAGATTTAAAAATATTTTTAAAAATTAAGTATGTATATGTAGGAAAATATAATAATTGACTATGTTTCATGGCCAAATTGGAGAATTCAGTCCTCAAAATATCAGGAACGGATAGTACCATGTGATCTTTCAGGATGAACAGGTCCTCAGCTCAGTATCTCATCCGAAAGAAAGCATCCTCAGCAATAGAGCTCTGCATTGAAGTATTAATCAAGATCATGTGCCTAAAACCAATGAGGGTCATAAACCTATAGGCCCGAATCTTCTGTGGACTAGCGTTCGGAGTTGGATTATAGCTCCACTCCTTGCTACTTACCTAGAAATGAAGCCACTCTTTTCTCCCTAGCATTCCTACTTGGGCTGATTGAGGAAGGTGCAATGCAGCAGGTTCCCAAGGCCTTCATTGAGGGCAGATGAGTCGGTGGTAAGGCGGACATGCCCCTTTTTACGGCACCTTTGGGAAGTTGGGGGTTGGTCAGAACGGGGAGGAATTAATGGGCTGGATTAGAATCCAGCACAGATGTAGTGAGTCCCATGGGAGGTTGGGGGAATATCCAGGAAATAAAAGTGGTTTTAATTCTAACTTCTTCCATAACTGTTACCGTAAGGCACACAGAACACCTGAAATTTGCACTTTAAATCACAATATCAATGGTTCCTATTGCAGGGCAGTTGACTGCCTGAAGTTTGAACACTCTAGGCAATTATCATGCAGCCTTTACATGGGGGCTTCCAGAATGTGGTGATCCCCCAGCACATCTTTGGGGTATCTCCCAGGTATGATGCCCCAGAACAAAGAACAATACAGCACGGGAACAGGACCTCCAAGCCTGCGCTGATCATGTGTTCCTAACTAGTCCATCTGCTTGTATCCCTCTATTCCCAGTCTGTTCATGTGACTATCTAAATAAATCTTAAATAATCTTAGCATGTCTATCTCAACCACCTTGCTTGGTAGTGCATTCCAGGCCCCCATCACCCTCTGTGTAAAATGCTTCCCCCGCATATCTGTATTGAACATTGCCCCCCCCCCCATTTGAACTTGTGATCCCTTGTTTTTGTCATTTCTGACCTGGGAAAAAGCTTCCAACTGTTCACCTTATCTATGCCCTTCATAATTTTATAAACTTCTATTAGGTCACCCCTCAACCTCCACCTTTTCAGGGAGAACAACCCTAGTTTACTCAATCTCACCTCATAGCTAATACCCTCCATATCAAGCAACATCCTGGTAAACCTTTTCTGCACTTTCTCGAAAACCTCCACAACCTTCTGATAGTGTGGTGACCAGAACTGGATGCAGCATTCCAAATGTGGCCTAACCAACGTTCTACACAACTGCAACATCAAATGCCAATTTTTATGCTGTATGTCCCATCCATTAAAGGCAAACATGCCATATGCCTTCTTCACCACCTTTTCCATCTTTGCTGCCACTTTTAAGGATCTGTGAACTTGCACACCCAGATCCCTTCGTGTGTGAATGCTTCTGATGGTTCTGCCATTTATTGTATAGCTCCCCTGTGCATTAGATCTACCAAAATGCATCACTTCGCATTTATCTGGATTAAATTCCATCTGCCATTTCTCTGCCCAATTTTCCAGCCTATCTAAATCCTGCTGTATTCTCTGACAATGTTCATCACTATCCGCAACTCCAGCAATCTTTGTGCTGTCTGAAAACTTACTAATCAGACCAGCTACATCATCTTGCAAATGATTTATATATAATCACAAACAGCAGAGGTCCCAGTACAGAGCCTTGCGGAGCACCATTAGTCACAGACCTCCAATCAGAAAAAGTCCCCTCCACTGTTACCCTCTGCCTTCTATGGTCAAGCCAGTTCTGCACCCATCTAGTTAGTTCACCTTTAATCCCGTGAGGTTTAACCTTTTGCACCAAAAATTATGAGCTATAACCTTTTAAGTTATAGTTAAGTGCTATCAACTGAAACAATGTGATGCTTAATGTATGTAGTCCGGGAAAAGTGGCTAAATAAATTAGATTTTAGCACCCATTTTGCTTGTGCAAGTGTTCCTTCTTTCAGTAGCTGTATAGAAATACCAGCTGTCTATATGTCAGCCCGTGCCACTGGATTATTTTCCTTGTTGAAATTGGAGGATTTAGTTTCAAACAATTAGATTGGCTCCAACAACCCCACCTTCCAACTAAACCAATTAATCAAATGTTACACTCCCCAGTTTGCTTGTACTTAAATTGGTAAAGTTTCAAAATGGATTCTGATAGTCGTAGCCAGTGTTTATTTTGACGTTTTCTCCAAATAAGTTATGGATAACAACCTACTAAAATGCTACTTTTTAAAAAAGTTTTGTTTTCCTCATACAGGTTTCCTGCAATATGTCAACTGTTATCTAATCCAAAAGATTCTTTTCTCAAAGACTGGTTGCAGCTGCTTTAATTGAACCAATGATGATAATTCTTGGCCTGAATAAATTATTTGGTTTTAGTTAAACATTCCTCTGATTGTGTTTCTCGAATTTTTACAATGTATAAATAAAATAGAGTGAAGTTGGAGTGATACATTTTATTTGTTGTTTAAAATTGCACTGATTATTATAGTTAGGAATTAACTTTAGTATAATATTGTGGTGGTAATGGGTACCATTGATTTCTATTTGTTCAAATTGTGATCCAGTGAAAATTGTCCATGAGTCACTGATGTGACCATGATGACACCATTTTAGCACATTTTTTGTAGAACCCACCGTACAAGCACTGGGGCGGCTTTGTAGCACAGTGGTTAGCACTGCTGCCTCAAACCGCCAGGGACTCGGGTTTGATTCCTGCCTTGGGTCACTGTCTGTGTGAAGTTTGCACATTCTCCCTGTGTCGGCGGTGGGTTTCCTCTGGGTGAAACCCTACAGTGCAGAAGGAGACCATTTAACCCATCGAGTCTGCACCAACGACAATCTCACCCAGGCTTTATCCCCAAAACCCCACATATTTACCCCGCTAATCCCTTCTAACCTCGGCATCCTGGGACACTAATGGGCAATTTAGCACCTAACCTGTACATCTTTGGACTGTGGGAGAAACCAGAGCACCCGGAGGAAACCCACCAGACATGGGAGAATGTGCAAACTTCACACAGACTCACTCCAGTTTCCTCCCACAGTCTGAAAGATGTGCTGGTTAGGTGCATCCCTCATGCCAAGTTCACCCAAACAGGCACCAGAATGTGGCAACTAGGGGATTTTCACAGTAACTTCATTGCAGTGTTAATGAAAGCCTAGTTGTGACACTAATAAATGAACTATATTTAGGAATTAACTTTAGTATAATATTGTGATGGTAATGGATACCGTTGATTTCTATTGTTCGAGCTGAGAGCCAATGGAAGTTGTCCACAATCGGCTGATGTGGCCATGACAACATCATTTTAGCACATGCAATGACTTCTGTAGAACCCACCATACAGATACTTTCATAAGACAAGTAAAATATACTTCACATGTGTATATTAACAAGTATCTAATTTCAGTAATCAAATCAAAAACAAGTTTTATTAGGCTAAAGGTATAAAATGAATATAATGTTCCAAGGGGTTTCATAGGAGCATTTTGAACAAAATATGATACTGAATCGCTTCGTCAAAGAGGTAGGCGTTCAGGAATATGTTAAAGGAGGTAATCAAGGTAGAGAGGCAGAGAGATGTAGTGAAGGGTATTCCAGAGGTTAGTGCCTGTGCAACTACATGTACGGTCACCAATGGTGGAGCACTTAAAATCAAAGATGCTCAAGAAACCAGAATTAGAGGGCTGAGGGTTGGAGGAGGTGACAGAGATAGGAAGGATTTGAAAACAAAGGTGAGAATTTTCAAATCAACTCTTTGCTTGACTTAGAGGCAACGTAGGTAGGCAAACATGGATCATGGACAATTGGTACTTGGTCATCATTAAGGCATGGGTGGCAGAGTTTTGGATCACATCCAGTTTGCAAAGAGTAGAATGTGCAAGACCAATCTGGAATGCATGGTAATAGTCAAGTCCAAAGGGTCAAATATGTCACCAAAGTTATGGACAGACTGGCTTAATCTCAGACTGTTGCCAGGGAGAAGAATGGAGTTGGTAGCAAGGGAGCTGAGTTGGAGCAGGGTTTGAAAAGGATGATTTCAGTCTTCTTAGCATTTAATTGGAGAAACTTTCTGTCTCTAGAACTGGATGCTGGGTAAGGAGTGTGATAATTCAGCAACAGTGAAGGAGTTGAGTAAGGTGGTAGTCAAGTAGAACTGGGCAACATCAGCGTACATGTGAAAACTAATGCTGTACCTTTGGATGTGATCCCCAAAGGTAGCAAGTTGTTGAGAAATAGGAGGGTCCAAGGATAGATCCTTGGGGGCTGCAAAAGCTTACAGTGTGGGATCAGGAAGAGAAGCAATGCAGGTGAATAGAGCCTGGTGAGAGAAGTCACACCCAGCTGGAGAGGAGTTGAAACAGCAAAAAACACTTACATACTTTTCATCTTATCCATTTACCAACACGTGCTCAAAAATATTCAAGCACACATATATAGGTAATGTAAATTTGAGTATTGAGATCAAATGTTCAGTGATAATCTTTTTATTTACTAATCAAAAATGCAATTAACTGCACCTGATGAATTAGCCACAGGTGGCTAGAGGCTAACATATCAAACAATGTTAGTTTAGGCAGCTGCTAATGTTCTGTTAACGTTGAAAGCTGATTTTTGTTTATTTATGCATACGTGGTGGAATTTGGTACTTGCGATAACAAGAAAAACAGTCCACACTTCCTATATTAAAGTAATCAAAATCTATGTAGTGGTGATAACATGAGAGCAAAATATGACACCTCAGACCGGAGGCAATCAGCCAGGTCTACCTGTGAGCACAAAATTCAGTGTCAACTATCTGTTTCTGCAAATCTTGCTTTTGTGCATGCTAGTATTTCTTCCTGGTTATACCAAAATTAACATTTTTGAGTGGATCACTAAGGTAATTGCTGTTAGTGATAATAATTGATGAACAATCAATATACCTGAGCTACTGAGACTGCATCAGTTGAAAATTTCAGAACTGAAATTGGCATATTTTTCAGGTTACGGAAATAGACAGTATGCAAGACCATAAGATATAGGAGCAGAATTAGGCCATTCAGCCCACCGAGTCTGCTCCACCATTCAATCATGGCTGATATGATTCTCATCCCCATTCTCCTGCATTCTGCCTATAACCCTTGATCTCCTTATCGATCAAGAACCTGTCTATCTGTGTCACACACAATGGCCTGGCCTCCACAGCCTTCTGTGGCAACGCATTCCACAGATTCACTACCTTCTGGTTGAAGAAGTCTTTTATATGCCAATCAGTTGATCCTTCTAGGATCAGGGAATAGAATAGATGCAACATTGAACAAGTGTTGTGGAATGCTCTACTGTGCATGTGGAATGCTCTACTGTTTGATAATATTGAAGGTGGTGGGGTGGGGGTGGGGTCATATTATAAAAAGAATTGCATTCACAAATTAACATGATGAATTGAGGGATAAATTCCCAACAAAAGTTATGGGATTCTATGACTTTGCATCAAAGTCTGTGCAACTACTTTCATTGTCACCTGTACATATATTTTGGTATCTTCCCACTTGAGATATCAGATATAACATGCAGATTATACCTAAAAGTGTTAAAACAAACTTATTCTGATGTCTAATTGACCTGACCAGCAAATAGTTGACTTAAACCGTGTAAAGCAAATCTAATTTATAGTTTTAAAGGGGGACATTCTTGCAATTTAACATATCAGGATAGATTTTCATCTTTGCTACCTAGGCATTGAACATCACCTGGACAAAGCACAGAGAAAAATTGGGTAAGGAGGATTACGCACCTGTTCATTTAAGTGGTTGGAACATCAAATAGGTTCTGTTTTGACATGAGATCCTCCCACCAGATTTTCATCAAATTAGTTATCTGCTGATTGCTCTTGGCAGCTGCTCAGGTCAATTAGACTTCATGCTGACTTTTTTTAAACTGTGAGTACAGTAAACAGATATTCCATAATAAAATTGAAAACGCTAGCTAAAAGCAGTATGTCCAGGAGCATCTGCGGAGAGAAAAACAGAGTTAATGTTTTGAATCCATATGACCCTTCTACAAAACTTCTGTTGAAGGGCCATATGGACACAAAAATTTCACTGTCCAAATTCCACAGTCACCCAATGCCGGAATTGAACCCGGATCTCTGACACTATGAGGCAACTGTGCTAACCACTGCTATCCCATCCCAATATCCCATTATTCCTACTCTTCATTTTTCTGACCTTAAATTAATCCTTTCTCCATGTTAATATATTATCCCCAACTCCATACACCCATTTCTTTTATTACAGCCTTTTGTGTGACGCCTTGTCAAATGCCTTTTGAAAAGCCAAATATATTATGTCTACTGGTTCTCCATATCTACTTTTATATCGAAACACTTGCATATTTTTATAGCATTCATTCAGAATCTGAGACCAGATTTTGACCACCTCAGTGTTGACTATACATTTAATTTATTCTGTTGTTTAGCAAAAAGAAATATTTAATTATAGGAAATATGGTGTTAGTATAAAATTACTGATACCATGTAATGTAGGTACAGCCAGAGTGCTGTTAGGGAGGACGTTCCAGGACTTTGACCTGGTGACAGTGAAGGAATGGTGAAATATTTCCAAGTCAGGATGGTGTGCGCTTGGAGGGGAACTTGTAGGTGGTGATGATCCCATGTATCTGCACCCTTGTCCCTCGAGGTTGTAGAGGTTGAAGGTTTGGAAGGTGTTGTCGAAGGAAATCTAGATTTCTTCTTCAGTGTTATTTTAACATTGAAACATTAAACCGGTAATGCCAATACCTATTTAATGAGTGAAGATGTTATAGAGACAAATAAGATTATGAAGGGAATAGATAAGAGAGGTTGTTTCCACTGGCAGTTGAAACTAGAATGAGGGGGCATGGCCTCAAAATAAGAGGGAACAGATAGAGGATTGAGTTGAGGAGAAACGTCTTCACCCAAAGGGTTGTGACCCTGTGGAATTCCCTGCCCAGTGAAGCAGTTGAGGCTACCTCATTGAATGTTTTTAAGGCAAGGATAGATAAATTTTTGAACAGTAAAGGAATGAAAGACTATGGTGAGCAGGCGGGTAAGTGGAGCTGAGTCCATGAAAAGACCAGCCATGATGGTATTGAATGGCGAAGCAGGGCTGAGGGTCCAGATGGCTGACTCCTCCTAGTTCTGGTGTTCTTAGACCAAAATTAATAAATGATAGAAAATCGAGGCTTTAGGAGATCTTCCACCAACAGTTGAAGATGCAGTAACTTTGAGAATCTTTGCTGCAAATCCCCACTCTGTCGATTATAGTGAAATTCCCAATCATCAGATTTATATCTTTGCCATTTTACTTAGCTTACGAACACTGGTTGAGGCATTTACAGGACTCCTGGGAAAATCATCAAACTGTCTGTAGGGATGTTGTGTTCATTTTTTTTCATTCAGGTTCCCGAGGCAGCTAAGTGACAACTGTTCATCAGCTCCTCCTTCCTCCATTACTTCTTCAGTGATGCAAGTGCTGCCTTCCCACAGTTTGCATATCATTAGGAAACAGCCGGACTAACAAAATCCCCCAAGGCTTAAATCATTCCCTCTAATGGTACATTAATATTGCAGAGCTGCTTCCAGAGAACATGCATAATTGCTAGTCTGTATGGCTGTTCCTGCTCAGGAAAATCCATACAGGCCAGCAATGTAAACTGGCACATCAGAAGTTCAGCATGATATTCTGTGAATCAAGAGGTATCTACACTGTTTGTATTGTACTACAGAAGTCCTCTGAGAACAGGCACTTGATGTTGGTGAAAATATCATGAAGCCTCAGTTGTGTTCAGATCAATGCACCACAAGGTCTACAGGGATTCAGGAATCCTCACAGCACCAGGGACCCGGATTGAATTCCGCCTTCAGATCGCTGTCTGTGTGGAGTCTGCACGTTCTCCCTGTGTCTGCAAGGGTTTCCTCTAGATGCTCAGGTTTCCTCCCACACTGCAAAGATGTGTGGGTTTGGTTGATTGGCCATGATGAATTGCCCCTTAGTATCAGGGGGACTAGCAGGGTAAATACATGGGGTTACGGGGATAGGGCTTGGGTGGGATGGTTGTCGGTGCTTTTGCACTGTTGGGATTCTATGATTTTATGAAAATGGCCTATTTCAAAGGCAGCATGGAATGGACCATTACATTGGTCAGTGTGGGCCAAATCCCATGAAAAAAATGTTTGATGCTATCGGGCACATTATTTGAACTTAATGGAAAGAAGAATCTGACTAATGAGCATCCAATCTGCTACTGCCCATTTTGTTCCTTCCTGAAGTTTGATTTTTCGTGGCTACTATATTTTGCATTGGCAACAGTCGAGCAAGAAATTCAGACATAGAAAGTATCCTGTTAACTGTCAGGATTTTTATTTTATATTTATACAGTATCATTCAGCATAGGGCTTGCCTGTTCCATCAAAAAATTGCAGCGAGGTCATGGCAAGTGGGAGCCAAATCTGCCAGTGGGGGAACGTGAATTTCTGCCTATGGTTTCATTAAAAAATAACTCAACTTCTCAAGTTATAGAGTCATACAGGTTTACAGCATGGAAACAGGCCCTTCAGCCCAACTTGTCCATACAGCCCTTTTTTTTTAAACCCTTAAGCTAGTCCCAATTGCCTGCATTTGGCCTATATCCCTCTATACCCATCGTACCCATGTAACTAGTTAAATGCTTTTTAAAAGATAAAATTGTATCCGCCTCTACTACTACCTCTGGCAGTTTGTTCCAGAAACTCACTACCCTCTGTGAGAAAAAAATTGCCCCCTGGACACTTTTGTATCTCTCCCCTCTCACCTTAAACCTATGCTCTCTAGTTTTAGACTCTCCTACCTTTGGGAAAAGATATTGACTGTCTACTTGTCTATGCCCCTCATTATTTTATAGACCTCTATAAGGTCACCCCTCAGCCTCCTAGAGGCCAGAGAAAAAAGTCCCAGTCTATTCAGCCTCTCCTTATAACTCAATCCATCAAGTCCTGGTAGCATCCTAGTAAATCTTTTCTGCACTCTTTCTAGTTTAATAATATCCGTCCATAATAGGATGACCATAATTGCACACAGTGTTCCAGAGTGGCCTTACCAATGTCTTGTACAACTTTACCAAGATGTCCCAACTCCTGTATTCAGTGTTCTGACTGATGAAACCAAGCATGCTGAATGCCTTCTTCACCACTCTGTCTACTTGTGACTCCACTTTCAACGAGCTATGAACATGTACCCCTAGATCTCTTTGTTCTGTAACTCTCCCCAACACCCTACCATTAATGAGTAAGTCCTGCCCTGGTTGAATCTGCTAAAATGCATTTGTTTAAATTAAACTCAATCTGCCATTCGTGAGCCCACTGGCCCAATTGATCAAGATCCCATTGCAATTGGAGATAACTTTCTTCGCTGTCTGCTATGCCACCAACATTGGTGTCATCTGCAAACTTACTAAGCATGCCCCCTATATTCTCATCTAAATCATTAATATAAATGACAAATAACAGTGGGCACAGCACTGATCCCTGAGGCACACCACTAGTCACAGACATCCAGTTTGAAAAACAAATCTCTACAACCACCCTCTTGTATCCATTTCGGTACCTCACCCTAGATCCCATGAGATTTAACTTTATGCAACAACCTACCATGCGGGACCTTGTCAAAGTCCATGTAGACAACATCAACTGCACTGCCTTCATCTACCTTCTTGGTTAACCCTTCAAAAAAACTCAATGAAATTCGTGAGTCATGATTTTCCACTCACAAAGCCATACTGACTGTCCCTAATCAATCCTTGCATCTCTAAATGCCTGTAGATCCTGTCTTTCAAAATACCTTCCAACAATTTACCCACAACAGATGTGAGGCTCACTGGCCTGTAGTTCCCAGGCTTTTCCCTGCAGCCCTTTTTAAGCAAAGGCACAATATTTGCCACTCTCCAATCTTTAGGCACTGTACCCGTGACTATCAATTATTCAAATACCTTGGCTAGGGGACCTGCAATTTCCTCCCTAGCCTCTCACAACGTCCTGGGATACACTTCATCAGGTCCCGGGGATTCCTCTATCTTGATGCACTTTAAGACTTCCAGCACCACCTTCTCTATAATATGTACACTCCTCAAGACAAAACTATTTATTTCCCCAAGTTCCCTAACATCCATGCTTTTCTCAACAGTAAATACTGATGAGAAATATTCATTTAAGATTTTACCCATCTCTTGTGGATCAGCACATAGATGACCTTGTTGATCCTTAAGAGGCCCTATTCTCTCCCTTATTACTGTTTTGCCCTTTATGTATTTGTAGAAGCTCTTTCGATTCTCCTTTGTCTTATCTGCCAAAACAATTTTGTGTCCCCTTTTTGCCCTCCTGATTTCTCTCTTAATTCTACTCCTACACCCCCTATACTCTTCAAGAGATTCACTTGATCCCAGCTGCCTACGCATGTCATGTGCCCCTTTCTTCTTTTTGACCAGGGCCTCAATATCCCGAGTCATGCAGGGTTCTCAACTTCTGGCAGCCTTGCCTTGCCCTTCACTCTAAGAGGAATGTGTTTACCCTGAAACCTGGTAAACACACTTCTGAAAGCAAGCCACTTACCAGACGTCCCTTTGCCTTCCCACAGATTCCCCCAATTAACTTTTGAAAGTTCCTGCCTGATACCATCAAAAGAGTTTTTAAATTTATAAGTTCAATTAATACGGATTCAGAAAAAGACAGCATGCATATATTACTGTGACATTTGACGCAGCACTTCTTAGGCACCTTATTATCCCCTTCATGCACTCCAATTCACCTCACCTTTGAGATAGAACAATCTCGTTCCTGGACATGCTGGTTGAGATATCCACTAACGTCTACCATAAGCTTATTTTCACTGGTCAGTATACATGTTGGAATTCATACAGCAATAAGGTTGGCTTTATCAGCAATTGTAAATAAGGCCTGAGCCACTTGCTCAACTTGCAGGCTTGATACAGAAACAGAGCACTTCAAAGCTATCCTGCGGCACACTGACTATCTGATAAGATCATTGTTCGCTGTGTCTCATGTAAATTCACAAATGAGCCTTCAGATCTGAAAACTACCCAGAGTAACTCAAATTACCCTAGAGGGCAAAGTAACTGAAAAATGTGAACAGTGGATGTTCAGCAAGTTGTTTCAGGCTGCGAGTGTGAATTTGCTCTGCAAGCATTATTTTCCATTTACTGGATGTGACCGCATTACAGAAAGATATTCTGCCCACCACATAATCTGAATTAGCAAAGTGGTGCCAGGTATTGGGCTGTACATCCCAGCAATTGGCTGATCGAAACAAATAGTACGTTCCTTCAGTTGTTTGTAATGGGAAAGTCCAGACCATACTCAACCAACCCATACTTACAAAACCCAAAAAACATCTGCTGTTAGTTGTGATTCTGCAGTTGGGCAGCACTAGTTAAACAATCCTGAGTCTGCTAATAGCTACTATAACAACCAGTTTAAAACAGTCAGTTGAGCTGGTAATGTGGTTCATTTATGCTTGCAAAATGTGACATGCATTCACATACAGGGACCCATTCTCTGCAACAAATAAAGCCCTGCATCATTTTTTGAATTACTTGGGAACTTGGGGATCCTGTAATTCCCCATTGCTTTAACCAGGGTAATGCCTCAGTCAGAGTCAACTTGCCAACCAATTAGTACAGGCCTTACTGCATGTGAACACAACTGCTTCAGTATCTGAAGAATTGCGAATGGAACTGGACATGGTGCAGTCATTAACAAGAATTCCCTATTTCTGACCTCATGATGGAGGAACGGTCATTCATGTACCAACTGAATATAGTTGGTCAGAGGGCATTACCCTGAGGAACTCCTCAGGAGGAGGCTGAGATAATTCATCCACTCAGCACTTCAGATGGTTGCAAATGCTTCAGCCTTGTCTTTTGTACTCATGTGCCACCGTTGAGTATGGGGATATTTATGAAGCCTCTGCCCCCTGTTAGTCATTTAATCGTCCACCATTGTTCCCAACAGGATGTGCCAGAACTGCAGAGTTTGGTCGTATTCATTGGTTGTTGGGGAAACACATTGAATGGACTCAGTTATGGGTGTGCATTGTTCCCTATCAGATATTTGTCTTTGTGCTGTGTCCAGTAGTAGGAGTATAGGCATTCCCTGGAACTTGAATCTTGTGATCAGGAGTCAAGCACTTAGCCTATAAACCTACCCACCTGTACTTATAAATGATATGACATTTCTGAAATGTTTATTTCAGAATTTTTGAATATATTTGAGAGGTAAAATATTACTAACATTTTGTCTTGTCAATTCAATTTGTTTACAGTTTTTAAACTTGTAAGAGATCACGCTGACCAATAGATGTTTGACTGATGAATAATATCAACTGTTGTTTTATTCAGCATAATACAGGATTAGTTTGCACCTCAGTGTTTTATGACCACATTCTCTGTGTGACTGTTTTGCATTACATGAGCTGAATACCTTTGAAATGACACACATATGCAGGCAGTTATTAAATGCTTACTCAGCAGTTCTGGTGTGGATGCGATTACATTGCATTTTGAACAGCAATAGAAGAACTAAATCCGCATCTTAAACTGCAAAATTTCCATTCACATTTCACCTTGAATATTGAGGAAGGACAGCCAAAAGTTTTTAAGATGGGCTTTGCTGTGATGTGATGATGCATTGTTGCATCGAGATCTAAAAGGAAACCAGCACTATTAAAAGGAGCGTTCCCCCTTTGCAAGATGCCATTAGTGAATTGCATCCTGAAGCACAATTTTTTTAAGTACTTAATTGTTTTACACAGAGACATTCCGGGGCCAGGCGAACTGTAACTTCATTTCATTCACTTTTTGGCAAAACCACACAGTTATTTGAAATATTTCTTCTTTGCCAACATACGTGAACTCTATAACATCCACATACACGTTCAAGTTTACTTGCATCATATCATTTGCTATGATGTTAGACAAATGCCCTCCCCTTAGGACACTGTAACCAGCACCACATTTGTAACCCATACAAAAACAGCCAACTAATCATTCTCACATTTACAAATCTTTACTTCTGGTTTCCACATTTACTAAATCCTGCAGGTGTCTGTTGCTTGTGTATCATACAAAGAACAAAGAACAAAACAGCACGGGAAACAGGCCCTTCAGCCCAACAAGCCCGCACCGTCATTTTAACATGTCCAAAGACCCTTTGGATTTATTGTGAGATGTATCTTGCTCTCTCTTGCACCGTATGGCTACATCTTTTGTTAATGCCATTTTGTTTTTACTTCTGTCTTTGGAAGTCTTGTGCTATTTTTAACCTTTTTTGACAATCATTAGGAATTTGAACCAAGTCAGAAGCAAAGTCTAAAGAAGTCTTAAACCTGTTCACAGTCATTGAATTAGTTTTGAATTTACTTATACCCATCTTATTACATCTCAGTTTATATATCTTATTCAAAAGGTAATGGTTTGTCAGTACTACACTGAAATATCCATTTAGATTGGCACGCAACCTTGGAGTGAGACTTTAACCCAGATGTAAGTGCACTTCCAACTGAGCCAAGTGTCCAAAATAGTTTCATGGTATAATACCCAGCGACTTGCTTCAGAACAAAAAATGTTTCCACATGTCACATGTGGTTCTTTTACGAATCAACTTAAAATATGTGTTCTCTGGTTACTGTCTCTTCTTCCATTGGAAACAGTTTATTTTTATTGATTCCATCAGAAATGTTCATGATTTTGGATATTTCCTTCAAATCTTCTCTTCACCTTCTAGGGAAAATAACCACATCCTCACCAAGTCTCTCATCCCATGGTACTTCATCTTTCCTGTACCCTATCCAAAGCCTTGACATCCTTCCTAAAGTGCAGTACACAGAATTGAACACAAAACTTCACTGAAACATAGTTTTATAAACAAGCATAATTCCTTGTTCCTGTTATTGATGCCAAAGATCTCATAATGCTTTTTTCCAAAACCAGCTTTCTCAACATGTCCTACCCATGCGTGTGTCTATTTCACCAACCTGTTACTATTCCCCGCTAAAATTCCTATTTTTGTAGCATCTGAAATTATATCCAGCGTACCAAGGTCCAAGCTATTAACATATATCAAAAAGGATCCTAATACTGATCTTTGGGGAACATCATTGTACATTCCACCACGCCCAGCTTGAAAAAGAACAGTTCATCACTTTCCATTCAGCCCGCAGCCAACTTTTTATCCGTGCCACTGTCCCTTTAATCCCATTGGTTATAATTTTGCTAACAAGCTTATTTTGTGTTATGTTATTTTAAAAGTCAACATATGCAACATTAACCACACTACCCCTATCAACTCTCTCCATCACTTCATCAAAGAATTCATTCAAATTATTCAAACACAATTTACTTTGACACATTCATACTAATTCTTGTACACTTTTCCAAGTTAATTTTGATCCGGTTTATTTTCTCTAAGTTTTCCCATGACTAGTGATAAGGTGACCAGCCTATAATTGTCAGGTTTATCTCTTGCCCCTTTTTTCAACAGGTACAATACTTCCAGTCTCCCAGTCCTCTGACACTACAACTATATCTAAGAAAGATTGGAAGACTGACCAGAGCCTCTTCAATTTCCACCCTTGCTGTGTCCAATAACCTAGAATTCATGCCATGCAAACCAGGACTGTTTTTCTTCTATAGGTTAGGCCATGCTAAATTGGCCCTCAGTGTCCCAGTGTGTAGGTTAGATAAATTAGCTGAGCTAAATGTGCAGGGTTACAGGGATAGGACAGGGAAGAATGCCTGCAAAAGACACTCTGTCAGAAAGTTAGTAATGACATGATGGGCCAAATGACCTCCTTATGCGCTGTAGGAATTCTATGATCTATGGTTCTATGTACTGCCAACTTTTAGTTACATCGGCTTTATTTTTATCCCATTCAGTATCACTAGTGCCTCCTCCTTTACTGCTGCACTGGCAGCATCCTCTTACCCTGTTGCAAAATACTCATTTAGAATCTCAGCCATGTCCTCTGCCTGCATGACAAGATCTCCTTTTTTGCCTGTAATCTCTTTCTTGAATATGGTTTTATTATTTATATATTTGTAACAGATGTTTATGCTCCCTTTTATGTACGCTACTAACCTACTCCCACACTCTCTCTTTACCCCTTGGTCTGCAGTAAGTTTGGGAGAAGGACTTGGGTGGAGAGGGACAGGAGGTTAAGGTGGCATCCTTACTCCCTTTTGGCCTCCTCCACCAGGATCTCCAGTGTTACATCCGAGAATCTGTGCTCTCTCTCTTCCAGTCCCTGAGCTAATGTGAAACTGACCATTGGGTGCCAAACAGAGCACTCCATATCTTCAGTGGAAGTCAGCGTGAGGAGCTCACATATACTCTCCCATTAAAATATTGTCTACCGTATACTTGCAGCTTCTGGTTAGCATGTGTAGGTATGTTCAAATCATAACGATCATCAAATTAACCTGAAAATTATGTTTCAGATGAGTGTTTCTATTAGTGCAGCACCCAGTTAGCACCTCTTTTCATATTTCGGTCAAAATAACCCTAAGCCATTATCCTCTAGGGAGCTATAGTTTTGAATGTCATTCCTTTCTCCTTTTGGGAATGTCTCTACTCAGTATCCAAACCATCTTCTCTTTGAAGGCCTTCTATTATTCAATGACTTCCACAAAGCTTCCATATTACCTTCCATTTTTCTATTCCAAGTCACGTGGGTCAGACCCTTTTTAACTCACTGAAATTAGTCATCCATTGGTTAAGTATTTTTATGTTTGATTCTTCAGTGCCCACTTCAATAATTCTCCAAAATCAGTTATATTATGATCACTGTTTCCTAGACGTTCTCATGCTGAAACATGCTCTACTTATTCCATTTAGTTCCCAGAGCTAGCTCCAGTACTGGTTTCTTTCTCATTGCACTAAAACACAGTGGTCAATAAAGTTCTTTTGTACGCACTTAAGGAACTTTTTCCTTTCTTTGCCCTTTACGCTCTGACTGTTATTAATATTGGGATAATTGAAGTCCCCCATCTCAACAGTACAGTTCTTGCATATTTCTATGACTTGTCTGCATCTCCTTTCCACTATTGGTGGTCTAACTGTGTTGACCTTTATTCTAAATATTTTTAAGACGCGGGTTGATGGGTTTTTCATAAGAGAGGGGATTAAGGGTTATGGGGAGAGGGCGGGAATGTGGAACTGAGCCACGACAGATCAGCCATGATCTTATTGAATGGCGGGGCAGGCTCGAAGGGCTAGATGGCCTACTCCTGCTCCTATTTCTTATGTTCTTATGTTCTCTAGTCATATCCTTCAACCCCTCCGCACCACATGGTGATATTTGGATCTCTCTTCCTTGCTGCATGTGTGTTATAAACATAACTTAATGCCTTAAAAGCCTTTCATCTCCATTTTTAGATGAGTTTCAAGTCTGCAAAACCAAGTGATTTGGTTTAAAGCCCATTTTTGACTGCCTCTAGGACTTTTTATTTGAGCAAACATGCTGTAAAGTGGATAAATATTTTGGCCATATTGTCACAATGCTCTGCAATTACAGTGTGATGGTGGTATCGTTGCACAGTTCCAGAAGATAATTATTGCAATTTTATCAAGTTAGAACTTTCATTTCTTAGGCAGTAACCCAGTCAGTCTATACTATATTTGTTAGTGAGGTAAAATTTGTATTGTTAGTGGAATGTGGGCATGACAGCGAATATTAATGTTGACTAACTGAAAATATTGTTGGCATGTGTGAAGGAGAACCTTCACTGCAAGAATGAAGGTTTATAGCCTTTTTATAAGTAGTTCAGTGCTATGGTAAAGATTTGTTTTCTTAATTACTTTAAGAACAGGGTGGGATTGTGGTCGGTGTAGACTCGATGGGCCAGATGGCCTCTTTCTGCACTGTAGGGTTTCTATGATTCTAACATATGCCAGTCATACTAATAAACATTCAGGACACCCATAATAAATTGTTTCCTTTTAAGTGGATTTGTCCAGAATTGTATTTGTTTAGCCCCATATTGGCAAAGAAAGAAGTGAATACTATAGCACTAACACAGCACAAGTAGTGAAGCTAAAATTTAATTTCTGTTGCAAACTTTTAAGAAGAAGGAGCCTTCCTTTATGCTCTGGTGGCCTACTGTCTCCATTGATTTTGGTCACCACTTCAACATTGATCATCAGTGAGGTCTTCAAGCCCATAATCCTGAACTGCAGTGAGATGGGGTGGGATATGTGAGAAGAAATGATGGTAGGTTAGATACTGCCGTGATGATTGATGCCTGTTTTGTATCGGCAAGAAAAGCCCTGCTCCTCTGGACTGGTAAAAATTTCCCCTACAATGCCACTTTCCCGAGCCAAACATCAAATGACATTTCATTACTGCCACTGTAAGACATTTCTTGAACTAACAGCCAGACACACGCAGAGGAGCTGCACTGCACAGCAGAAAAGTACAGAGTCAGCAAGTTCTATTGATTAAAAACTAACCTTAAAGTGCCTCCCTGAGCATGTGAATAGACTGTAAATGGGGAAAAAATGTCACAAGTTGATTTGTAGAGCTAAATGAAGCAACCTTCACATTGACTTTTAAGAAAATATGTAATAAAATACAATGAAACAGCTGAAGTATTTCATCAAATGTTAATAGCTGGAAAAAAAGAGGAAAACCAGTACGTGGCTGGAGGTTTTGTTTTTGTGTGAAAATCTTTTTGTGTGCTTTTTTTTGCGTGTTTGGAGAAAAATGCAATAATTAAGCCATTGTCGAGTTTTCCCATATGCTTGAGAAAGACAAATTAATTAAATATACAACAGCATTGCTTTTTGGACTGTGGTCTCATTTACAGCATGGCCATAAATTAGACAGAATAAATACTTCAATGTGTCGGCAGTAGAGCTGCTACGTCAGAGCCTCTCGAAGGCTGGTGGGTGGAGAGAAGAGTGTTTCTTGATAATGATAGTCACGTCTGGGTCTGTCTGGTAACCAATGGAAACCAGACATGATGTAACACCAGGATGAACTTGAACTTGGGGGACTTAAAAAGGGAACAATAGACCAGAGTAATCAATAAAGCATATTTCTGTGAAGGATTACAGCACTGCTCTTGGATAACCTTGCCTGCCAGGCAGTGAATAGTAAGGAGTGGGAAAGAGCCTTGTTTTAATTTCAGAGGATGGGCAGAAGCACTGCAAACCTACAGTGTGCAGTTATGAGGGAAGGAAGGTGCTGTGTTCAATTGCACCCCCTGCTGACAACAGTTAGTAATATTTTACAGAGACCGTGGGCTTTTTAATTAAGAATGCTGGCAGTACTACAGTTTGCACTTCAAGTTATATCTCCTTTCTTGCTCACTTTAACTGTAAACTCTGTTTTTAAAAAGCTGCCCCAGCACACGTTGCATGCATTTCTTTCCTTCTCTTTTTGATTAAGAAGCTTCCCTGTTATATATTTTCATAGGGCAGTAAAATTTGGGTGACCAAGTACAGTGATGGTTAAATAGATGCATCAGGCGTGTTGATTAAAGTTTAAAAAAAAACTTGGATAAAATATTTAAAGCCCATAAAAGGTTAAAATACTTCAGCTGTGTGACAAGAACAGTTAAATTAAATATGCTTCATTGGCTGACAGCCAATTTATTAAAACTACATAAATGCACCTTGTCTTTTTCTTTTAAAGATAATACATTAAATGTAAAACATTCCATTACTAATTTTTTTCCTTCAAACAGTACTTTTTTTAATCAATTAACAAAGCAGCTTAAATGGCAAGATTGAATACCAATTTTCAAAGCGTACATACTAAATACCAGCCAATAGTGGTTCTGCTGAAGCTGCAGTATTCCCCTTGCATTGATCTGCTAATTGATGTTGAGTTGCATTAAGATCTGTGCACTCATGCTGATTTTGAATAGAGAACCTTACACTTTCAACTTTAACCCTTTCCAGCACAGACTGTACTTAGAACATTGAACATAAAACACTACAGAGCAGTACAGGCCCTTCGGCCCTCAATGTTGCACCAACTAATCTAAAGTCCATCTAACCTACACAATTCCAATATCATCCATATGTTTATCCAATGACCATTTCAATGCCCTTAATGTTGGTGAGTCCACGCCCTTACTACTCTCTGAGTAAAGAAATGTATGGCAATAGGTCATTGTAGAGGCAGATATAATTTTGTCTTTTAAAAAACATTTAAACAGTTACATGAGTGGGATGCTTATAGGGGGATATGGACCAAACACGGGAAAGTAGGACTAGCTTAATGGTAAAAACTGGGCAACGTGAACAAGATGGGCCAAAGGGCCAGTTTCTATGCTGTAAACCTCCAAGGCTGTAATGTAACAGTATGTCACTGCATTTGTAATCTAGAGTGTTGAATCTACAGAACATGAGGTCAAATTCCACCATGGCAGTTTGAGAATTTGAATTCTAATTTTAAGAATTGAACCAAAAAAAGTTGGTGTCAGTCCCCAAGGTTGTGCGACAGTCTGACCATTTCATGGTAACTTGCACTGGGGGTAAGGTTTGGTGGTGGGGGGAGGTGGTCATTGCTGAAGATGGGGTGGATGTTTTGGCAGGGACAACCCTTGTTTGGGTGCCCAATTAGGAGGGGCCCTTTGAGCACCAAGCCTACAAGGCAGTCACCTGTTTTTGCTGGGCAGCCTCCCTTGGCAGGACTACAAGGCAAGAAGAGGACCAACATTCAGACCATGTCCCCCCCCCCTCACAATTCTTTGGCTGCCCCACTGCATGCCAGTCCACGCTAAATTCCATCCAATGTGTCCAGTTCTGATTCAAACTGGAAAAAAAAAGTTGCTGAAGATGAATGGGTGAGCATATTGGCCAGTGCAGCCACTGGCATCTTGTGATTGGGCTGGATGTGGCTGCTTTCAAAGGAGAAGAGATCACCAGCAGGAGACATGATAAAGATCTTCAACTGGGAAGAGTTTCAATTAGGTGGATGTGGACAAATTGTTGTTGCCCATTGTTGCCTCCAAAGAAAGGGGGCATAAGAGGGCAACAGTGATCTAGTGGTAATATCATTGGACTAGTAATCCAGTGACCGAGTGCAGTCAAAACCCACCACAGCAGCTGATGCAATTTAAATTCAGTGTATAAATCTGGAATAGAAAGGCAGTTATGGGATCATGACAACAATTGTCAATTGTTGTAAAAACTTATCTGGTTCATTAATATCTTTCTAGGAAGGAAATCTGCTATCCTAGCCCAATCTGATCTACACATGTCTCCAGACCCATAGCAATGTGGATGACTGTTAATTGCCTTCCAAAATAGCCTAGCAAGCACTCAGTTTGAAGGAAATTAGGAATGGATAAATGGATAATGTCTGCATGGGTTTCCTACCACAGTCCAAAAATGTGTGGGTTAGGTTAATTGGCTATGATAAAATAACCCTTAGAATCCTGGGATGTGTAGTTTAAAGGGATTAGCAGGTAAATGTATGGGGTTACGGGGATCGGGCCTGGGTGAGATTGTTGCCGGTGCAGACTCGATGGGCCGAATGGCCCGCTTCTGCACTGTAGGGTTTCTATGATATCTATGACATGCAGCTTTGCCAGCAATGCCTACATTCCATGAAAGAATTAAGAATAAAAATAATCGATAGCTACTAATATATTGTTGAAGTAATTTCTTTACAGTGTTGAGAATGTGGAACTTCCTGCTGCATAGAATGACTAGAGCAGGAAATGTTGAAAGAGAGGCTTCATGCATATGTCAGAGATAAAGAAATAGAGGGATACTGGTGCCGTGTGGGAAGAGGGAAATAAGAGTGTCAAAATTGAAGTATAGACACTGGCATAGACCAGTTGAGCTGAATAGTCAGTTTTTGTCTTGTAGGATCCATGTAATCCTATATAAGAGCCAGAAATTTGTAACAGATAACTTTCAGTGGAAATGCAAGCAGATGTTACACTTTTAAGATGTTAAATTACACACTGCATTAAAATAAGGAAATAATCTGTAACTTTATAATGGAAACTGAATTATGTCTGTTCCAATTATCCCTCAGCCTTTTAACCTCCCTCTGCCGTGAACTAGACTTCTGTTGCTGGCTAGATCAGCATTTATTGCCTGTATCTAATTGCCCTTGAGGTGGTGATGAGCCACCTTCTTCAGCTGCTGCAGTGCATGCACTGTAGGCACTGCCTGAAAAGGAGGGAGTTCTAAATTTTGATCCAGTAACATTGAAGGAATGGTGATAAAGGTCCAAATGTGGGTATGCCGGCGTTGGACTGGCGTAAACACAGTAAAAAGTCTGACAACACCAGGTTTTAGTCCAACCTATTTATTTGATAATATTATCAAATAAATAGGTTGGACTAAAACCTGGTGTTGTCAGACTTTTTACTGGATAAAGGTCCAAGCCAGGACGTTGTGTGATTTTTATGGGAACTTGCAGGTGTTGGTGTTTTGCATGCACCTGCTGCCTTTGTTCCTCCAGGTGTTTGAGGTCACAAGTTGGGAAGTTGTTGTGGAAGGAAGGTTGGAGAGTAACTCCATGCATCTTGCAGATCATACACCTTCTTGCTGTCCCTGTGTGCCAATGATGAAGGGAGTGAATGTTTAATGTGGTGGATGGGATACTAGTTAAGCTTTGTCTTGGATGGTGTCCAGCTTCTTGAGTGTTGTTGGAGCTGCACTCATCTGACAGGTGGAAAGTATTTTATCGCATTACTAGTTTCTTCCTTGTCGATAGTAATAGGCATTAGTTACTCAAGGGGTAAGTTTTCACCTGCGGATTCCTGGGCTCTTGCGTCTGCAGTATTTCAATGGTTGGTCCAGTTAAGCTTCAGGTCAACGGTAACACCAGAATAATGAGTTCAGCGATGGTAATGCCTTTGCTTGTCAACGTGAGATGGCTGGTGATGATAATTTCCTGGCACTTATATGACACAAATGCTACTTGCCACTTATCAGCCTAAACCTGAAGGTTGTCCAGGTCTGGTTGCATATGGGTAGGGACTGCTTCACATATGATGCTGAAAATTGAGTAATCATCAATGAACAATCCCTCTTCTGATCTTTTGGTGGAGGAAAGTCATTCATGAAGCAGCTGAAGATGATTGTGCCTAGGACACTAGCTTGAGGCACTCCTGCAATGATGTCCTGGGGCTAACATGAGTGACTTGCAGTGGCCATAATAATGTTCCATTGTCCTGGATATGACTCCAAGCTGTGGAGAGTTTTTCCCCGATTCCCAATGACTTTGGTTTCGCTAAGGCTCCTCAGTGCCACACTCGATCAAATGCTACCTTGATGTCAAATTCAGTCACTCACCTCACTTCTGGAATTCAACTATTCTGCCCATGTTTGGACCAATGCTGTAAAGGGGGCTAAAATGTCAGTGGCTCGAAATGTCAGTAAGCAGGATAGTGCTGAGCAATTGCTACTTTTTATGAACTGGGCACCCCTGGGCAATTTTCCATGCTGCTGAGTAGATGTCAGTGTTGTAACTGTACTGGAACAGCTTGACTAAGGCATAACTAGTTCCAGAACACAAGTCTTCAGTCTATTGCCAGGGTATTGTTAGGACCTGAAGCCTTTGCTGTATTCAGTGTCTTCAGATACCACATGGAGTTAGGACTGATTTCTATGATAGTGTGGAACTCAGGAGGAGACCAAAATAGGTTATCCACTCAGCACTTATGGCTGAAGTTTCAAATACAGACAAATACTCTCTGTTTTGCACTGATCTGCTAGACTGTGCCATTATTGTTCTTGGAGCCTCTTAATTGTCTATCATTCATGACTGCGTTGTGGCAGAATTGTAGAGCTTTAATCCGATCTGTTGGTTGTGGAGTCTCCTAGCCCTGTCTATAGCTGTTTACACTCTTAATCATGTGCAATCCTGCGTTGTAGCTTCTTCAGGTTGGCCTGCTCAATTTTAGGTATGCCTACACCTAGTATGCTCTCCCACACTCCCCATTGAGCTCCATTGTTCTTGACACTGCACTGTAGATTGACGTGACATTTTAGTTAGTGCTTTGCCCATCTTGTTATCCCAATTGATGTTTTAGGTAAGGTGCTACATTGCTGTTTTCTTTAAATAAAAACATTACTCTGTAGCTGAACTTCAAGACACAGTGTTTCTTGCCTTTTCACAAGTCATTGCCTTCCGTGAGAAAAACTCTGAAAGTGTACCATAATGATGGTAATGCATTGGTTGATGTGCCCAAATTTGTTTGTAATCAACTTTAAATTCTGTAAAATTATTTCTGGATAAGTTTTATTTGGCAATTAGCAAATCAGTCTCTTTTTGCTGCAAAAATGAAACCCACGCAGAGGTTTATACAGCAAGACTCAGTTTGCATTCAAAAACCAAATCTTATTCCTGCAAGAAATAAATTAATCCTATGTAAATGACCCGATTTACGGCATTCGGATGCTTCAACAAACTGATTGGAGCAACATCAAGAACAATGGGATATGCCCTCAAGAAACAATATAAAATCTAGCAAATAAATCAAGCAATTACTTAAATTCCTGTAAGTAGGATCCGAGGTCCACTTAAAAATGAAGTGGACCTATGTCATTTGTGTGATTTTCAAGTATGACGATGAACTGATTGAATGGCAGAACAGGTTTGAGAGGGGCTGAATGGCCCATACCTGTTCCTAAGATGTTCCTCAGATTCTCGTCTTGCACTGCCCAGTTAACGTTGTAAAAGTGTAAGAGGAATGGATTTACATGAAAGCCGCACCATAAAGCTTTGCCTTTCTTGGAATACATTTTGTGAAATAAAAACTTCGGTGGTGATAAAAATGAAAAATGTTGTTAATGCGTACCAGTTCAATTAACGCCTGAAAGAAAAAGCTAAGTTAATAATCCAAGTGCGACCCATCAGCAAAATTATCACAGTTGTGCTCTGACCTGCTATATGCATTTGAAAGGGCAAATGATAATGGATATTCAACTCTCCTAACAGTGTTCCTTTTAGGATCTTGGATAGAGTACATATAATGCGCAATGTCACAGCTTATCCTCGTATAAAGAGCGTAGAGTCATTATTGCAAATAAAATCGATGTTCTATTAATGTTTCATCTTCTACTTCAATTTAACTGCTGGCCAATTTAAATATGTTTTGAAAAAGCTTTAAGAAATGAGTGAGCACTTTTAGTGTGTTATACCTTACTGAGTGCCTCTAAACTAATCCTATGTTTTTTTTTCCTCTAGTCCTGGTACCTGGGATAAAGGCCATAGCTTCCCGCCACCCAGCAGACAGACCACCTGACCCCTTCCCAACTCTGTAACATGGGAGCAAGACATCTTTACTTCAAGCTGTTGGGGGAGGGGAGATCAATAGAATTTCAACAGAAGAAGAAATGACATGAAACAGCACGCCTAAAGGCTGAATGATGAAGACCATAGCAATGGATTTACTTAATAAGAACTGGTCATACTCGTCATTTTTGTTACCGTGCTATTGAAATGTAAGGGTCTGTTACTGAGGAACTGAAATACTTAGGCTCTGTTAGAAATTTCTGAAGTGTTTTAATAGTAGAACATAGGCATAGCAAGGTAGTTTCTCATACCGGATAGAAATAGTCCGCTATCACTTACTGACTGTATGATTATTACACAATTATGTAGAGTCTAACTATTTCAGGCTATCTCCAGCAAGCAGGGAGACCCTCAACAGGTAAAATATTAGTGAAAGATAATGAAACACACGCGTTTTGAAGTTCCATAGCTAAATCCTGCAAGATATAAAATACATCATGGAAATAGCTAGGGCAGCTTTCTCTGCAACATATCACAAAATACAGCTCTTCTTTTTTTCCCAGAAAATGAATTAAACGCAAACCCAGCTATATACTGACACACGTCGGTTATCATGGCTCCGAAAGGCATCCTGAAAGGTATATAAAATCCAAGCATCTCACAGCAAGAAGATTAAAATGCTGCATTCACACCATTTGTTTTTTGTTATTTTTCTCCGACACTTAATAAGGAAAAAAAACGTTAAAAATAAGAAATCCATGCAAACTGGGGAGGATGGTCTGCTTTGATTGAAACTGACAGGAATCAATCAAAAAAGGTTTAATTTTTTTGATTAATTGAGTAAAGTGCAATTTCATTGGATAGTTAAATATCTTTGTATGATAGAGATTGTTGAAAATTCTATTTTTGTTTTCCAAGTCCTCCCACCCCAGGACTCTAAACTATCGGGGTAAAATCATAGCCTTGCAAGAAAAAAAGGGGAGCTATTTTTTGCTTTTTTTATTTTTTTTAAAATAAACTTGCATCCCTCAAGTAAACTGAAGGAAGATTTAAAAAAAAATTAAAAAAAAGCTAATGGTGCTTTTGCCAGATCATGTAAACTACATTCAAAATTATAGCTAATCGTTGTTTTAACTAAGCACATAATAGAAAATCGCCACATCGTACTACAAGTAAATTTCTTTCCAAGCTCAACGACACAGTACATGGATTAAGATCTTGACGAGTTTTTCAGTGTTCCATCTTAGAACGCTGGAATTCAGATCCACACGTTATATCTAGGAATCTATCCATATCGATTTAAGCAACTTGTACATGTAAGTAACAAAAGAAAACACTGCATTGAAATAGATTTTTGACCAAACAGCAAAGCAAACCCTCATCCATGCTATGAGGCGTGCTTTGCAAATATTTAACAAACCATTTTCCCATGGTATACCAACCGTATATATTCTCTGCTTGGCTTGCCAGCCAATCAGACATTTAAAATGCATGATCTAGTGTTAGTGACTAATTTTTATATAGATAATGTAGGAGAAATGTATAGTGCATTAAGACACAAGAAATATAATCCCTATTCCGGGCACTTGCCTTTTGAACCGTACTTGTTCGGCCTAAGAAAAGGGCCTCTACTACTGTCCTATACAATCAGTAAACAGAAAGTCTTGGGAAGACACTTTTGCTCCTCACTTTTTCCCTAATGGAATAAGTTTCTTGATTTGCACGAATGATATTAAAAAAAAATTCCGCATCAATGTGCCTTGCCCTGGATAGCAATTATACGTGGAATCATTGCACATGTTCCTATAATGTAACAATCCTCTTGGGTCTTTTCCTGGTGTAGCAATCAGAGACACTTTTTAAATGCGACATTGATGTCAGCCATTGTAAAGTTTCAACATGTAGAAAACAAATCAGTTTTTCCGCAGATAGGATTAGATTTCATTGTCCTGTACGGTCAGTGCTTTTGAAATCTGTAGATGCTAGTGTATCAATATTTTTTTTTGGATGTCGCTACGTTTTAATATTATTTGGTGTCTTCCTTTGTTTTCCCAGATATATGAAAAAAATATGCAATACCTGATTTATCATGTAGAAAATGCTTAGCAAGTTTTACTTTTAATTTTTTTTATTTGACCAAAGTTGGTGCTGCTGTTAACGCAGTCTGTTAGGTGTTTGTCTTGTAAATTGTAAACGCTGAATGCACAGACAGGAAGGGCTCTCCTTAGAGTGGCAGTAGAACTGTGAAGCACTAAGCTGAACCCTGCTCCAACAAATTTCAGAACAGTTTGTTCACATTTGAGCCTTAAACTTTCATTCAAATCCCAGACCCATTTTTTTTCTCAGCATAGCAGACTGCAAGGAATTTGCATTCAAGAAAATCAAACAAAATGCCCATTTTATATGCACATTTGAAACTTCCAAGTTTTCAAATTGTTTACTGATTATGTATATTAAAATGATTAAAACAAGTTTCTGGATTTTGATAGGTGTCTACTAAGTGGTGAGTAAGTGTTCCACAATACTGTATTGTGTGATTGTAATTGTTCGATGTAATTTCTTGTAATCCACATCCTTAGCCTTCCTTTAGCACGTAGCTGGGCATTACATTGACATATGTGCACTATAAAGAGCAGCTTGCAGTGCTTCACAGTGAAGGGAATAGCACGGACAAACTTTTTTTGTAAGAACCTTGTCAAAAGCCAAGGTTTATGAGTAGAATTGGTTGTACATACAAAATAATAAGTAAAAGAAATTGCACCCTGTTTTTAAAACAGTTTAAAGAAAAAGCAATAGTGCGGGCAGTTTTTTTTTTATTTTTTTTTGTTGGTGAGTGCGATTAGTCGTGGCTGCAAAGCGAGGAAAGGAAAAAACTTGAGCTGCCCATTCAGCAGATTTGTAATTTGTATGTTGTATAGTTGTATTAATTACACTGATTTAATCTGCCCTATTTTGTAATGCAGGAACTTTTGTAACATTGTTAAAATGAGAAAAAAAATCTGTCAACCTAGCTTAGTGGATTTTCTGATTGTTTGTTATAAGGCAGCATTCGTAGTATTGCTATTCCTCTGGGAACTGGATTTGAGTTATAAACTTTCCTGTTTCCTTTTTTTGTATGTATTTAAGTACTTTATTTTTCTTCTTGATTGGTATGGCATATTCCTATACTTATAAAGTATAGGCTACTGAAGAACCATTGTAAATGGATATTACATGCTGTATTTTTGAAGGTATTTGTTGTTCCAAGTCTGAAAGATGCTAGGGAAACCTGAACAAATTTAAAGTTTAAAAAAAAGGAAAAGTTTTTTTTAAAAGGTTTGAAAAAATGATAGTGTGTAGGCAAAAGCGTAAAGGATGAAACGGACTGGGGTTGTAAGTATTATTAAGCTAACTCTCTTTCACAGTATCATGCAAAGAACACAACAAAATGAGAATTCAGTTTCATTCTGGAGGTATAGACAGCATGTCATTCTGTTAATCCAAGGGATGTGTGATTTTTTTCTTCCTTTCCCCCCCCCTCAAGCTGGGTAAACATTAACCCTTTGCGTATTGAATTATCTTTGCATCATTTTAGAATGTAACCTTAGAATGTTGCTAAGGTAGATAAAGAAAACAAGCTTAAAGTCTGCAACATCCGGTTAGAAAATGTATGTTTTTTATGTTTTTGTAATTGTGCAACACAATGATCATGGGTTTTTGTCTGACAATAAGTCTGTGGTTCTGACTGACCGACTTCAGAGTCAAAGTTGAGCTTAGTCAAATAACAGTAGAGCCAGACTAGAAATTGCCCGAAGCGCTAAATCGACTTTTCTTCACCAAAAAGGGAGGGAGAGGGATAAAGACCACACAAGAATGAGATTTCCTCTCAAAAGCATAGTTCGCAGAATTCAGTCAGCCTGCAGGAATATGCAAGTTCCAAGACAGGTTTCCTCACCTTTTTTCTTCATGCATATTGCAGCTTTGTAGTGGCAGTGTTGTTAAAATATATACTGGACAAAAAAAAAATCAGATACACAGCTTGAGACAGTTTTTTTCCTTGTGGTGATTTTTGGAATGTCAAACAATATTACACTTTGAATTGTGTCTCTGGAAATATCTTTGATAGAAGGCCTCCATGGAACAAAATACCATAAGAACATGACTTTGAGATTGGCTTGATAATATAAGGAAAGCTTTAATGGCACCTGGCAGGATTCAGATGCACTAAAATAAAGTCTTGTCTTGAGAGTAATGCATGCATCAGCGTTTGACAGTAAAATCCAGCTTCGCAGCTGCAAACCGAGGCTGTATAACGGTTCAGCTCGTAACTTAGGAAGTATTTTTAATAAAAAAAAGTTTTAAAAATGTTAGCAGCCAGTACCGAAAATTGCTTTGATGTGTAGCAGGTAACATTGAAGCTGTTCCATAGCACTTAATTGTAATGAATACTGTGTCATCAACTTTATAATTAAATTTACTGTTAAATGCAAGTCCATTACATGGTGCTATTACAGGCTGGCAATGAAATGTGACAACTTGGGCTCACTTCACTTGCTTTATGACAGTGTAAATGTGTAGCAGTGTTTTCTGCATGGGAACTATGCACAAAATCTATGGTTAACCTTGGTATCTATTGAGTTTACGTCAATCCTTGCCTTTTGTCATTATTATAAATGCCAGCTTTAGATAAAAGAAAGAAATAAGAATACCAGCATATTACCTGAAACATTACAAAAAAGTGGTGCCTGTGAAATCTGTATTATATGAATCTTCTGAACTACAATTTTCTACAACGGTCGCCTTCGCTGTCTGTCAGAACCTTCTCCTGATGATTAAGCAAATGTAAAGTAACCATACAATATTACTGCATGCTATTCCATAATGCTTATTGAGCTGTATAAATATTACTCAAGTTTATGTTAGTCATTTTTTTTTCCTGACTTGGTTCTTGTCAGATAGTTTTAAAGATATTTCACTGAGAACACATCTGTCTATTTTTGGGGGTGTTTTCAGTATTTTTCGAGGTAATACATTTACTTTTTAAAGACATTTTCAGTATTACTTTTTTGTTTGTTTATTTTGCTTCACCCTAGGGGGTGGGCACAGTTCAAAACTTAGAAACTGTGTACCCGACAACACTTACCTGACAGTTACCTACAAGTGGCATCGCACGCGATTCAGTTTGATTTTGTTTCAATGACGTCTGTGCATTTACCGTCCCATTACTGTGCAGCAGTGCTGTTTTGTCTGGGTCAGAAGCTCCTTTCCCAACAGAAGGACTTAAGATAACTTCAGATTTTTTGGGAGCAGGTAGCACTTTAACAGGCCGGGTGAATGGGTACCAGTGCCCACCCCTACCTTCACACCAGAGCACGTATTTTTAAAATGAGAAAAAAAAAGTGGCTGTTTAGTTTCATGCACGGTTGAACATTTACTTTAGATAAATTCAGTAAAAATGTTGTGCCTCTAGTACTGGCAATGATTCTGTTCTCGTGGTCATTTTTTAAAAAAAAACGTGTATGTGAAAGTATGTTATTGGTTGAGAAACACTGTGGGCATCAATTCTTACTCAACTAAATCTCTGCAAGTTTTGAGCTGGTGTGGATTAGTTTAACTCTTGTATTCAACCATTAGTGCTACCACCTTCTCACATTACAATACGATTACTGGAAGCAAGTGCTGCATTTCCTATGCAACAAAAAAAGGAAAATAAAATGCTAATGCTACTGTAATCTGCATTCATGTCTCATTTTTATGGTAAAAAGTCTGACAACACCAGGTACACCATGTAGAAAACTGGGGAGGGATGGAGAATATTCCTGTCCAAATGCATAAGAAAAACAGGAAATTTTTTTTTCATTTTTACAGGATGCAGGTGTTGCATGTTGGAGCGGCATTTATTTATTGCCCATTCCTAACTGCCCTCAATTTCAGAGGGCATATGAGAGTTAACCACATTCTGGGTCTGGTGTCACATTTAGGCCAAACTAGGTGCGGGAAGCAAACTTCCTTCCCTGAAGGGCATTAGTGAATCAGATGGGTTTTTACAACAATTAATAAAGATTTCATGGTCATCAGTAGACTTTTAATTCCAGATTTTTATTGAATTCAAGTTTCACTGTCTGCCATGGTGGGGTTTGAACCCAAGCCTCCAGTGCGTTACTTTGGGTCTCTGGATTACTAGTCCAGTGATAATTTCATTTTGCCACTGTCTCTTCTGTGTGATAGGCAGCAAGCGGATCTTCTACTACCTGTTTGCCAAAAGTTGAATTGCATTTGCTCTGTCGCCTTACTTTGCCTCAGTACCTATACTTTTCTATGTTTCCAACTGTTCAGCTTACAGTACTGCCAAAATGGTAGAGTCCTGTTAGCAGTCTCATTGCAGAGCTGCTTTTGATTTTCTTAAAATGTTCCTTTTCCAGAATTTCTTCCATGAGATGATAATGGCCACTATAATTGATTCAATGTGACTTGTTTCAAGACATTAGTGACAGCAGCACCTGCTACATAAAAGCAACTTTTCCTTTTCTCTTTTACATACAAATTAGGAACAGGAGTAGGCCATTCAGCCCCTGGAGTCTGCTCCGCCATTCAGTAAGATCATGGCTGATCTGATTGTAACTTCAACCCCCTCCCCTTTTTTTTGCAGTCACCTCCTAGATACTCAGGAATCTATCTAGCTCTGCTTTAAAAACATTCAAATACTCTGCTTCCACACTGCTTTGAGGAAGAGAGTTCCAAAGACATAAGAACATAAGAAATAGGAGCAGGAGTAGGCCCTCTAGCCCTTCGAGCCTCAGAGGAAAAAAGTCTCATCTCTCTTAAATAAACAACCCCTTATTATTAAATTGTGAACCAAACTGTAACTTCTCCTAGGAAGGGAAACATCTCCACATCACCCTGCCAAGACTCCTTGCAATCTTAAAGCTTTCAATCACATCATCTGTTGCTCTCCTAAACTCCAGTGGAAACAAATGTACCGGGCAGGATTTTATGGCCTCACTCGAGCAGGACCAGTATTTCCCACCTGAGGGCAACAGGCATTTCTGTTGTCCGCACCCCACCTGCTTTGATTCTGTGATGGGTGAGACAGAAAAATTCTGGCAAACCTTTCCTTCAGAAAACAACCCGCCAATTCCTGGTATTAGTCTAGTAATCTCTCAACTGGTTCAAATACATTTACATCTTCTTAAATAAGGAGATCAATTACGTATGCAGCACTCCAAATGTGATCTCACAAGTGCACACAGAGGCAGCCATGATCTTATTGAAGAGTGGAGCAGGCTCGAAGGGACAAGTGGTCTATCCATGCTTCTTACTCGTATGTTCGCAATCAGATGGGTTTCTACAGCACGGAATGGTGGATTCATGGTCATCGTTACTGAGATTAGCTTTATATTATAGATTTAGTCATTATTAATAGAGTGACATTACCACCATGCCCCTTTCTCTCCCACATATAACAATCAAATTTAATTGAAAAAGCCATACTTCGACTTAGTTTCAAAAGAAAACTAGAGTGGCCCTTCTATCTTAAGATAGTCAGGTACCTTCATTTGAAAGTTCATATGCTACATGAAAGATTTTAGTTTCAGTTTATATATTTATGATTTTTTTGTAATCATTACAAAGCATATACAACACAGAAACAGGATACACAGCACAACAGGATGCAAAGCACAAAATAGGATATAAAGCACAGGAACAGTATACACTGCACAGAAACAGAATATACCACACAGAAATAATATCTGGCCACAAACAGGATATACAGGCCAGAAACAGGATGTACCATACAGAAACAGAATATCCGGCACACACATACGATGTACCACACAGAAACAGAATATACAGGACAGAAAGAGGCTATACCATACAGATACAGAATATCCGGCACACCAATGCGATGTACCACATAGAAACAGGATATACCGCATAGAAACAGGATGTACCGCACAGCAACAGGATGTACCGCACAGCAACAGGATGTACCGCACAGCAACAGGATGTACCGCACAGCAACAGGATGTACCGCACAGCAACAGGATGTACCGCACAGCAACAGGATGTACCGCACAGCAACACCCAAAGGCCTGAACAGGGTTACAGAATTGCCTTTCAGGCTTCCTCCTCTAAACTCCTTCTGCCAGCCTGAAAGTTGGGGTGGTCAGAAACCATCCCTTCAATGGTAAATAATTGGCCAGTTAAGGGCTTCCATTTGGGCAAGACCAGCCTACACATTGCTCCTCCGAAAGAAAGTTGGGATGAGGTTAGAGCAGGCAAGGGCCTTCTTGGAAGGGCATGTGAAAACTGTTATGGCCATTTTACATTCCCCCACCAATTCTGCCCTGTGGTAAATAATCAGATCCAAGATTGGTAATCCTGTGACGAGTAACTCATCTCCTGACGCCCCAAAGCCTGTCCACCATCTACAAGTTCCAAGTCAGGAGTTTGATGGAATATTTTTCACTTGCCTGAATGAGTGCAGCTCCAACAACACACAAAAACCTGGACGCCATCTGAGCAAAGCAGTCCACTTGATTGAAACCCTATCAAACAGCTTAGACATTCACTTCCTCCACCACTGATGCACTGGGGTACTGGAGCCACCATATATAAGATGCATTGCTGCAATTTGTCATTGCTACTTCAGCAACATCTTCCAAATTTGTAAACTCGTTCACCATGATGGACAAATTAGCAGGCAAACAGGAACACTGCAAAGTTTACCATCCTGACTTAGGAAAATGTCGCCGTTCCTTCACTGTCACTGTGTCAAAATCCTGAAATTCCCTTCCTATCGACAATGTGGGTGTACCTTCACCACCTGAACTGCAGCAGCTCACCATCACTTTCTAAAGGGGTCTTAGGGATGGGCAATAATTGTTGGCCTAGCCATGGACACCCACATCCCATGAAAGAATAAGCAGAATAAAACACTCTCATTTGTTCAGTTGCTTTCCAATGGATGTAATATTTTATAATTTTCTTTTTTAAAATAAGAACATTGACCTGCAGGCTATATGACATTACTAACTTAGATGTGGTCAGTCCACATGTATCTGTGAGTACTTCCATCATAGGCACACTGGTAGATAGAAGCAACTTGTCCTTAAAACAGATTTGGCATTTCATATGGGCACTGATGCCCTAAAAAAAGAATAATTTAAAAAATGTAACATGTACTGCTTAGAGAGGTACATGGAGTACGAAGCAGAGGAAACCAAAGAACCACTGAACAGAATACCAGGTGAAGAGGATCCAAATATAGAAACAGTTGTGCTAGTTCTGAACCAACAACAGTGAAGTGAATTCGTTCAACAGCACTGAACTGATAAACTGAAAAAAAAGATAGGTGGCACAGTGGTTAGCACTGCTGCTTCACCGTGCCAGGGACTGAGGTTTGATTCCCAGTTTGGGTCACTATCTGTACAAAGTCTGTATGTTTGCATAGAAATATAGAAGGTAGGAGCAGGAGGAGGCCATTCGGCCCTTCGAGCCTCCTCCACTATTCATCATGATCATGGCTGATCATCCAACTCAATAGCATAATCCTGCTTTCTTCCCATAACCTTTGATCCCTTTCACTCAAAGTGCTATATCCAACCCCTCTTGAATACATTCAATGTTTTGGCATCAACTACTTTCTGTGGTAATGGATTCCACAGGCTCACCACTTCTTGGTTGAAGTAATATCTCCTTATCTCTGCCCTAAATGGTTACCCTGTATCTTCAGACTGTGACCCCCTGGTTTCGGACATCCCCACCATTGAGAACATTCTTCCTGCATCTACCCTGTCTAGCACTGTTAGAATTTTATAAGTCTCAATGAGATTCCCCCTCATTCGTTTGAACTTCAGTGAAAACAATCCTAACCTAATAAATCTATCCTCATAAATGAGTCGTGCCATCTCCCCACGTCTGTGTGGATTTCCTCCAGTTTCCTCCAACAGTCTGAAAGATGTGCTGGTTAGGTGTATTAGCCATGCTAAATTCTCCCTCAGTATATCCGAACAGGCACCAGAGTATGGCAACTAGGGGATTTTCACAGTAACTTCATTGCAGTGTTAATGTAAACCACTTGTGACACTAATAAATAGTGTCTTAACTGATAGGTGGAAATTTAGTAGTAGTTTTGTATAAATAAACTCCAGAAGGAACATAGAACATAGAACATTACAGTGCAGAACAGGCCCTTCGGCCCACGATGTTGCGCCGACCAGCTTTTAAAAAAAAACACTAACCCACTAATCTAAACCAATCCCATTTCGTCCATAAACCTATCCACAGATCTCTTAAACGCCCCCAAACTAGGCGCATTTACAACTGCAGCTGGCAGGGCATTCCAGTCCCTCACCACCCTCTGGGTAAAGAACCTACCCCTGACATCAGTCCTATAACTACCACCCCTTAATTTAAAGTCGTGCCCCCTCGTGCTAGCTTTCTCCATCCTAGGAAAAAGGCTATCACTATCTACCCTGTCTAAACCTCTAATCATCTTATATGTTTCAATAAGGTCCCCTCTTAGCTGCCTTCTTTCCAGCGAAAACAACCCCAAATCTCTCAGTCTCTCCTCATAGGATCTCCCCTCCATACCAGGCAACATCCTGGTAAACCTCCTCTGCACCCTCTCCAAAGCCTCTACATCCTTCCTGTAATGTGGGGACCAGAACTGCACACAATACTCCAAGTGCGGCCGCACCAGAGTTTTGTACAGTTGCATCATGACGCTGCGACTCCTAAATTCAATCCCCCTACCAATAAACGCCAAGACACCGTATGCCTTCTTAACAACCTTATCTACTTGATTCCCAACTTTCAGGGATCTATGTACACATACACCTAGATCCCTCTGCTCCTCCACACTATTCAAAGTCCTCCCGTTAGCCCTATACTCAACACATCTGTTATTCCTACCGAAATGAATTACCTCACACTTCTCCACATTAAACTCCATCCGCCACCTCGCGGCCCAGCTCTGCAACCTTTCTAAGTCACCCTGCAAACTATGACACCCTTCCTCACAATCTACCACACCTCCGACTTTGGTGTCATCAGCAAACTTACTAATCCACCCAACTATACCCTCATCCAGATCATTAATAAAAATTACAAACAGCAGTGGCCCCAAAACAGATCCCTGAGGCACACCACTCGTAACCGAACTCCATGACGAATATTTACCATCAACCACCACCCTCTGTCTCCTATCTGCTAGCCAATTCCTGATCCAATTACCTAGATCACCCCCAATCCCATACATCTGCATTTTCTGCAGAAGCCTACCATGGTGAACCTTATCAAACGCCTTACTAAAATCCTAAAATCCTTACTAAAAGGAATGTCACAATTATTCATATCCCGTTATAAATCGTTTATTGGATCATGTTTATTTGCCAAGTAAACTTTGCATTGTAATTGATGCAATTATTCTGAAATGTTTACCTTGGGTGGGATTTTCTGCTCCCAAGGCCGGAAATTCCCACTCGAGGTCAACGGACTTTTCATGGACCGTCCCAGCCCACTAGGATTCCTTTGAGGGCAGGATGGGAAAATTCTGCCCCATCTCAAAAAAATGGCCCACAGACTATAAAGAATTTGGAAATTCATATTTACAACAACCCCTGTAGATGTCACTAGCATCTCCGCAATAAAGGTTTTAAGAATTGTCCTCATAGCAACTATTGATGGAGCATCATCATAAAGCCTAGGTCAGTTAATGGGAATTTATCTCCTGGAATGACAGCCTAACACCTTTAATAGCCCACTGGAATTCACCAATAATGGAGGCCCATGTGCTTTACTCGCATTAAGATGTTTTAAAATGCAGCATTAAAAGTCTGCTATAAATCCCCTGATGCATTCCAATGCTGCTTCAAATTAACTGGGGCAAGGCCTCTGTAAAGTGGTGGCATTCTGCTGGCTGCAGTGTAATACACTGCACTGATGTATCATTCTATAATCCAACTGGATGTCTCAGTAGAAGTGTTGCTTTCAGCAGTTTATTAAAATTTATTACATATTTCTGAGGAAATTTTAAAATCCCTTACTTCTCTATGAGACTCAAATCAAAAAAGAAGATGCTTGGAATGTAACATTTTTTTCTGTTTCACACGATAACCTTACTGTTAAAGGGAATGTGAGGTCTTTAAGTGTCTGTGTGTTTTTTTAATGTATTTGTATAGCGATACCCACATTTAGCATGCTGGGAAGCCTATCTATGGTGCATCAAAGTAATGGGCTCGATTGCTGGTAAGTTTAGGCATGACAGAGCAGCTCTATATCGACATCTCAATACAATGCAAGTAAAATAAACCAAAATAAATGGCTTTTTGAATTTAACTCAGCTTCTAACAGTTTCAGGGTCAGTCATATTTCCTTCAAGACACTGCTTGTTATTACCATCAGCACTTGCTGTTCAGACTGAAATATTCCCAGAAATGCCATGAAAAACAGATATAAAATATGAAAAGTTCATTACAAATGTTTGCAACTTATTAATGAGATACGGATACTGAGAGGGCTCTTTGTTGAAAAAATGTAATTAATCACAGAAATATTGACTGTGCTAGTATCTGCACTCCCATTGGAGCCATTGACCCTGATCCCATATCACATCCTTTTGTCATTTACTGAATCAAGTGAATTACCTCATAAATATTATGATTGTTCCTTCATCAAAAGACATTCGTGCTAAACCATATTCTGTGTTGATAAAAATGAAAAAAAAATACCCATGTGAAATAAAGCATAAAGTTTTGTTTAGTTGGAATCAGTAAAAGAAAATTAAGGCTGATATTTCAGGTATGGCAAATCTTCAGCACAACAGATAAATGTTTAGCATTTTGGAGGTTGTCTTGGCAGTTTTGCTGCTACTTTTACTCATTTCTGTTTAAAGTATCAATTTGCATTGAGGATATGGATACAAGGGTGAAGGACAGTTAACATGCGAGTGACTCAATTGGAAGCTCTTGGAGTAGACTTCAGAGATGCTCACTCACCAAGGACAGCAGAACAAGAAGGTCTTACTGAGACTTCTCTGCTCATCAATGTTTTTAGAAAGCTATTCTGCCCCCAGAGGTTATTTGAAAATATGTCACTGTCTCTGAACACCTGCCCACTTTCAGCAGGAAATATCATTCACAGTCGCTATGCCTTGAATTTCTTTCCCACTGGATCTCTGCAAGTAGCATCAGGTGATCATTCCCAAATTTGTCAGCTGCTTGTGAATACATCAAGAAGGTTTTGTTCAGCAGAGGGGCCCCATTCATATCCTTCCAGTGGGAGCTGGCTAAGAGAGAGATTACTATCCAATTTGACAGAGGCAGAATTCCCAGAGGTATGAAAGCAACTGACAGAATGCCTGGGTCACTCAAGTCTGATATGACAGCCTGCTCAATTTTATGACCAGGGAAGGCTTTCACACACATACAACTAGTGTGTGATGCCAATGACCTTTTCCTCCAAATCAGTGTCTGATACTCAGAAATCTACCATAATGTTTTCAGCATAGAATAATCCAGTCTACTTGACTCAGAGCCATGTTGGATGCTTGATTAATGACTAGTGGCACAGTGGTAGCACTGCTGCCTCACAGAGCCAGGTACCTAGGTTTGATTCCTGGCTTAGGTCGGTGTCTGTGCGGAGTTTGCACGTTCTCCCTCTGTCTGCATAGGTTTCCTCCGGGTTCTCTGGTTTCCTCCCACAGTCCGAAAGACATGCAGGTTAGGTACATTGGCCATTCTAAATTCTCCCTCGGTGTACCCAAACAGGTGCCGGAGTGTGGCGACTAGGAGATTTTCACAGTAACTTCATTGCAATGTTAATGTAAGCCTACTTGTGACACTAATAAATAAAATTAAAAACTTAATGTTTATTTATTAGTCACAAGTAGGCTTACATTAACACTGCAATGAAGTTACTGTGAAAATCTACTAGTCGCCACACCCCGGCACCTGTTTGGGTACTCTGAAGGAAAATTTAGCACAGCCAATGCACCTAACCAGCACGTCTTTCAGCCTGTGGGAATAAATCGGAATACCCAGAGGAAATCCATAGAAACACAGGGAGAGTGTGCAGACTCCACACAGAAAGTGACCTAAGCCGGGAATGAAACCCAAGTCCCTGGCGCTGTGAGGCAGCAGTGTTAGCCATTGTGCCACCAAGGTTAAGGATTATACCCTGCCATTATACCTACTGACTATAGTAAGGATTTCCCAGACAGAGACAAAGAACATAGCATTGCAAGAACTGCCAGACAACAAATATTTGGAATTCTCAAAACCTGTTTTAGGTGTCTGGATAAATATGGTGAAGTCTGCAATACAGTCCTTCAAGACTCTCAAGAAGTTTTTGTATCTTGCTGTGTTCTGCATTATATCACCATTAACAACAACTTTTTGCTCTTGGAATCTGAAAGAGATGATAACTGACCTAATTGAAGCCTCTCATCGTCAACCTTTCCCTCTTGTAAATGCTTGTGCAGTGCCTACTTTCTATGTGCCCTCACAATGTTCAGCTTTGCTGATCCTCTTCAAGAGATGTTTTCCTTTGGAGAGAAAGAGAGAAGGTAATATTAAGGATTTGTGAGTGGTATTGATACTCCAAAAAACTGGATGAATCCTGTATTGATGAGAGGTGCATGGCTCTTTTTAAAATTCTTCCATGAGATGTGGGCATCATTAGCAAGGCCAGCATTTATTGCCCATCCCTAATTGTCCTCAAACAAAGACTAGTTCACAAGGCCATTTCAGAATTGCTGTGTCCCTGAAATCACATGGGCCAGACCTGGTAAGAATGGCAGATTTCCTTCCTTAAAGGATATTTAGTGAACCAAATGCTCTTTTACAACAATGATAATTTCATGATCATTACTGAGACCAGCTTTCAATTCCAGATTTTTTTCTTAATTGGATTTAAATGTCATCAGCTGCCTGCTGAGATTTGAACCCATATCCCCAAAAGCATTTATCAAGGACTCTGGGATACTAGTCAGTGACATTATCACTACATCGCTGTCTCTTGAAATAAAGTTTCGAGACTAACAGTAACTCTTGTGCCAGACAATACTAAAGAGGTTTTGAGTGGAGGATGTGCTTGAGAGTAGATGTTTCCTTTTTCAGAAGTAGGTTTCCAGGAAATCCAGATGCGCAGAGTGGAGACATATGAGGTAGGGTGATGAGGGATGGCTATATTGATGGTCGAGAACATGGATTGACAACAGTGCCTTTGCTTATGTTATGTATCTTTATGAGGTCATTGGCCCTCTTCTGACATTGTGCAGGTTTTACTGACTGCCTCTTTGACCTCCTCGGTGCCCTTTCTGCAGCTTCCTCCTCTATAATCCAGTTTTTCTCTGCCAAAGGGATCTTCAAGGATGTGTCTGAAAATCTGGGGTCATTGCCATTGCTGCCGCTCCAAAGACAACTAATGCTTCAGTCAGTCAGTCTTTCTTCTGGAAAATTTATATTGCTTTGTTACTGACAGTAGCCTTTTAAAGTCAATACCACAGAAGTATCACACTTTTCAGTGGTAGTAAACCTGTAAAAATACAGCTCCAAGCTGGTCCTGCAAAACAAATGAGGGCCTTGGAAAAATAATTGAAGTGGGCTGGGGACAGACTCACATGGCATTGGCAGTCTATCAATATCCTGCCAAAGATTTGAAATGTGGCTTGTAAAGGTATAAAGAGGAGAATGATTTAAACAAAATCTGAAAATGTAAGACTTATTTAAGGTGCACAGGAGTTATTATAACATAATTTAGTTGAATTAAGGCGCTTCCGACAATCAGGAGAGCTGTTATGTTAGCAATCAAACATACAATTACAAGAATAAAATAGATTGTTAAATGAAAAAAATGCCAGTGCAATGCAGTCTTAATAATTGTTACATATAGATAAGCATTGGGTAATAGTATTAATTCATTGTTTAACCACATGTTTACTTTTTTGCATGATTACTGGATAATTGACTTTTTTCATGCCATCCCTTAGAAACACTTACATGCCTGCAGGGAGAATCAAATGCCTTTCTAAGCAGAAATTAATATGATATAATTATACTTCTAATTACTCAGCATGGGGAGATTATGAATTCTATCATTGCATCGGGGTTTCTCTGACAAGTTCAGCTGTTGCTGATTCGTGATTTTGGACAGATAATGTTAAAACTATGTTTCAGAAAGAGTGAAGAGATTAGTGGCACAAGATAACTGAGACATTGGCTGGGATTTTCCAGCCACCCCAAGACCAGAAAATCCTGCCCAAGGTCAATGGACTTTTGCATGGTCCTGTCTCACTTGCTACGACTCTGGTGGTGGGCGGGACAGGAAAATTCCGACCATAATCTTTTGGATTCGATGGTAATCTACCTGCTGGTAAATTCCCATCCAGAATGTTGCAAATATCACTGATGGAATTCAGCTCCTGGGCTACCATCCAGAGCATGCTATCTGGCTTGACCTCTAGTGACTGCACCAAGGCTTGATGTTCTATAAGCATCTTTCTTTTAAATGTAGGCCCCATGGTCAGCAGAGAGAAAAGGCCTCCTGATTTTCTTAAAGTTTTTTTATCTATTAGTCACAAGTAGGCTTACATTAACACTGCAATGAAGTTACTGTGAAAATCCCCTAGTCACCACACTCTGGCGCCTGTTCAGTTACACTGAGGGAGAATTTAGCATGGCCAATGCACCTAACTGACACATCTTTTGGACTGTGGGAGGAAACTAGAGCACACAGTGAAAACCCATACAGACATGGGGAAGGTATGCAAACTCCGCACAGACAGTGAGCCAAGCTGAAGCATCTTGCTCTTGGGGCCCGATAGTTCATTCCTGTCCTTTTTTTCACTTTATATGTTACTCAGTGTAATGCCTTCTTTAAACTTCTCCAGGTAGAAGAATCTGTGCTGGTGTTTAGGAAGAATTTGTGAGAAAAATGAACTAATAAATGTATGACTTGAATCCTTATTTTCTAATTAGAGTATTCATAGGATCAAAATAGCCCATTCTTACCTATTTCTGCACATTGTTGGACATATGCATCCTATAGACATCCACCTGGAAATGTACAAACATACTTCCTGTGGGTCAAAGGGGTGGCTAAATGTGTAGATATAAAAATGTGCAACTGTTAGGAAAACAAAAGTAGTTTAAGGGATTTTTATTTGTATGGGTAGACATTAGAAATAAAGTGTAGCTTTAAGTGGATAAACGCAAGATACTGTAATGCTGGAATCTGAAACTAAAGCAGAAAATGATGGAAAATCTTAGCAGGGTTGACAGCATCAGACAGAGAGAATAGAGCCAACACTTTGAGTCAGGATGACCCTTCATTTTAGGGGGGTTTAATTTAATGTTTCTATGTCTGGAGGAGGCCTATATCTAGATTCACTCTGAACAAGGTGTTTCTACATGAGGGGATTTGTTTCAATCGTGCTTAGAAAGGTTTAGGATGTGTAGAATAAACAGTTGCCATGTTGCATAGTAACTAGAGGCCTGCTTCCCAAAGAGGGAGAGTTTTTCTTTGTTACTTTTAGCTGGAAATTATGGCTGTTGGTGATAGGCAAGTAGAGAAGGCACATCTCTCTCAGCATTGCTAAAAGAAAGGCCAAACAACTGACTAATAGTTAAGAAGGTCAGTGCCAGAAATCTAGAGGACAGCTACATAAGGAAACTAGAGAAAATGAAGAGGACTTTCCAAGGAGTCTAAAGGAACAAAGAGGAACTAGGAAAAGAATAGGGTACTATTCATTTCAAATCACAAAACTTAAAAAGGGCTGGTTAGTGAGAAGTCAAAAAGATATCTGAAGCAGTTCTAAGGTTTGTGAGATTGTGACATTAATTGGAATAACTGTGGAGCAATTGGTTTCTGGGTATTGGAGTTTGTGTGTAAAAGAAGTCAAGACAAAAAAGGCTGAAAGTGGTTAGTGCAAAATCCTTCAGTGGATTCACTGTAAAAAGAGGAACAAAAGCTTTGTTTAAAGGGTAATTTGTAAAATCTGGACTGGAATTTCAGAATGCAAACCACTAAGGGAAAGATTACAAAGGAGAAGATTTAAAAGCATGTTTCGGGAGTGAAGTTTTGAAAATCTATAGTGACACTCAACTGGGGGAGACTCTGAGGAGAAACTCACAAACATTAACTTGGGTTCAGGGTGGAGTATGTATTTGACCACAGCCAATCTGAATGCTTTAAAAAAATGTTGTGTGCTAAAGAGACTATTGTAACTTCAAATGTACTTTGTTGTCTGTGTTAATCTTAATACCTGTGTGTACTTGTTAAGCTAAGAGGAAAGTAAAGGCATATTGAACTATAATCCTTTTTTCATGTTTATTAATTCTTTTCCCTTAATTAATTAGCTGTCCTGTATCTGTTCTTCCATGTTTGATCGAAAAAAGTAAAAATTATGGTTTTTTGATTCAGGGTTCCATTCTGGGATTCTCTTGTCCAGTTAAAATGTCAGTTGGGATTGTAACACAACTATATACTTTGCCCAGACCTAGATATTTCTGGGTTCCAAAATTGGACTGAAAATTCTTCAATAACCTTTTAGGGGTGTGATACATGCTCATCTCAATAATGGGCATTGTTGTAAAAGAAGATGAGACAGAGATTCTAAACAATCACCAGGGCCTGTTGCTTTAGTGGGATCTGGCGTATGGTGGAGCTATGTCTGGTCAGACCAGACACACGTTTGCTGATGGGTACAGTTATGTGCTTATGATTCCTCAGGTGAATTGAAGAAATGGGAGGAGTACTCTCCATTCAGTACGATCATGATTGATCTTCTACCTAGGCATTGTTTTTCTACCTGCTCCCCTATCCCTTGAGAAATTAAAAATTTATTGAGCTGAGTCTTGAACATAATCTACCAAGGAGCCTCCAAACCCTCTGGAATAGAAAATTCCAAAGATCGAGGTCTGAACTCTCATAGAAACAGAAAATAGGAGCAGGAGGAGGCCTTTCAGCCCGCTCCATCATTCATTGTTATAATGGCTAATCATCCAGCTCAATAGCCTGATCCTGCCTCCCACCACAGCACCCCCCCCCCCCCACCCTATCCTTTGATCCCCTTCTCCTCAAGTGCTACTTCCAACTGCTTCTTGAAAACATGCAATGTTTTGGCCTCAACTAATTTATATGATAGTTAATTCCACAGGCCGACCACTCTCTGGGTGAAGAAATTTCTCCTCACCTCCGTCCTAAACAGTTTACCCTATACCCTCATCTGTGACTTCTGGCTCTGGACACCCCACTATCAGAACATCCTTCTTGCAACTACTCTGTATAGTCCTGTTAGAATTTTATAAGTTTCTATGTTATCACCCCTCATTCTTCCAGGTAAACAATCCTAACCGTCTCAATATCTCCTTATATGTCAACGTTTGCCATCCCAGGTTCAGTCTGGTAAACCTTTTCTGCACTCCCTCTAGAGCAATAACATCCTTCCTCAGATAAAGAGACCAAAATTGCATGCAACATTCCATGTGTGGCCTCACCAAGCCCTTTACAATTGCATCAAGATACCTGCTTCTGTACTCAAACCTTCAATTTGCCTCATTTACTACCTGCTGCACCTGCACACTTGTCTTCAGAAAGGTCTCATTCACATTTCGCTTTCCTAATTTATGACTATTCAGATAGTAGCCTGCCTTCCTGTTTTTGCTACCAAAGTGGACAACCACACATTTATCCAAATAATACTGCATCTGCCATTCATTTGCCTACTGTTACAAAGGGGAGGTTGATCCCCTCTCTAAGAACAAACACTTAATCACTCAAAGAGGAGTACCTCACCTCATAATCTGTTAAAAGTGTCTGAGAAATAGACACCTGATCTTCAGCAAATTTTAGTGGTTAAATTACAATGAGGGCACCATGGTTAAAGCACAAATACATCTCTGTTGCCTCACAGCTCCAGGGACCTGGGTTCGATTCCTGGCTTGGGTGACCATCTGTGTGGAGTTTACACATTCTCCCTGTGTCTGTGGGGTTTCCTCCGGGTGCTCTGGTTTCCTCCCACAGTCCAAAGATGGGGCGGGGTAGGTGTAGGTGTGGGATGATGCAGCGGCGCGGGCTCGTTGGGCCGAAGGGCCTGTTTCCCATGCTGGGATGTTCTTTGTTCTTTTCTTTGTTCTTTTTGTATGTGCAGGTTAAGGGCATTGGCCATGCTAATTTGCTCCTTAATGTTCTGGGATGTGTAGGTGAGCAGGATTAGTGGGGTAAATATGTGGGGCTACAGGGATAGGGCCTAGTTTGGATTGTTGTTGGTGCAGACATGATGGGTTGAATGGCCTCCTTCTGCTCTGTTGGGTTTCTATGAATAACTACCTGGTATTCTCTTTCAACAAATAACACTTTATTTATCTAACTAATAGTGAACAGATTAACTAAACTATTAACAAACCAAATAAAAGCTTTATTCTCATAGAAAGCTGTTTAGATAAATATAATTCCCATTTATTAACAAAAAGATATAAGTTTTTAGTCACCCTCAAAATTTTCAACCAAGTTTGCCATCTTCCATTATCTTCTGTCCTCTTTCTTCCTCCTGTCTGGAATTTTTGTCTTCTTTTGGTAACTTCTCTATTCAGATGAGGCTTTGAGCTAAAAGCTATTAGTTGTGGCAAAGAACAGTTGCTGTGTCTCTCTGGAGCTGAGAGCTGTCTCTTATACCACTGATGACATACCAACATTTCCACAATAGGGTTGGTTCTCAGGTCACGAAAACGTCAAATTTAAATCTAATAGGCTACTGTTTTTTAAGTGCCTAATTTAAACTGACTGGGCAAAATTCAAACATTCAAATGCCTGAAGCCTGTTACCAAGGCAACTCTGCTGCCTGGCCCTTTGATACAACATTTCAGTCAGACTCTCCATGCATCTGTGCCCTTTTGTTTTAAACTCTAAGTACCAGAAAAAATAACACCACTTTTTAATGGGACCATGCAATACTTAGCATTTTATATTTTTAAAATAATTTTTGCAAATACCAAATTCTAACATTCTACTCAACTTTGCAACACCACTCACTCAACTGATCCAAATCATACTGAAGGATCTCTGCATGCTCCTCACCCACCCACCCAGCTTTGTGTCATCTGCAAATTTGGAGATATTGCATTTAGTTCCCTCATCTATATCATTAATATACATAGTGGATAGTTTGGGTTCTAGCACTGATCCCTGTCATACCCCACTAGTCACTGACTACCATTTGGAAAAAGACCTGTTTATTCCTACTCTTCAGCCACATGCGCCTGAAAACCAGAAAAGCCCACCCAATGTCAAGGGACCTTTATATGGTCCGCCCCCTGTGCTCTATAATTCCCATGGTGAGTGGGACAGTAGAATTCCGGCCTTTGTTTCCTGTCTGCCAACTCGTTTTCTGTCCATCTTAATATACTACCCTCAATCCCATGTGCTTTATTTTTACATTAATCTTTTATGTGGAACTTTGTCGAAAGCCTTCTGAAATTCCAACTAAACCATATCCACTGGGTCCCCCTCATCAACACTACCAGTTATATCCTGTAAGAATTCCAGTAGATTCGTCAAGCATGATTTTCCTTTTAGAAATCCTTGCTGACTCTGTCCAATCATGCCATTGTTTTCCAGGTCTTTCGCTACAAAATCTTTGAAAATGGATTCTAGCATTTTCCTCACAGGCTTACTGGTCTTTAACACCCTATTTTCTCTCAACCTCCCTTTTTAAATACTGGGGCTACATTAGCTTCCCTCTAATCTGTAGAAACCGTTCCAGAGTCTGTAGAATCTTAGAAAATGGCAACTAGTTAGTGTACCCACTATTTCTAGACCCATTTCCTTAAGTACTCTGGGATGTAGCTTACCAGGCCCTGGGGACTTGTTGGCCTGCAATCCCATCAATTTCCCTAATACTACTTCTCTACTAATACTAATCTTCAGTTCCTCCCTCTCACTAGATGCTGTGTTCCCCAGCTTTTCCAGTATTCCTCTCAAAAATGATTCAAATGTTAATTTTATTTTTATTGCAGCCCCTTGTCAAGGAGGCTGCCGTGGAACCCTAAAACTATGGTTTGTCAGCAACTAAATAGGCATTCTAGAGACCCTAGACGTACATTAAGTGGTACAGATAGCTGCAAAAAACAAATCTAGTATTTGTATCAGCTGATATGCCAAGCGTTCTGTGAGGTGGATAGGGATACTTTTCCCTAGCCTATACCTGAGGAATGCCATTCCAGGAAAACTTTTTCTCTAGGTGCAGAAATATAGGTTTGATGTCACAATCAAATCAGCCATGATCTTATTGAATGGTATAACAGGCTCAAGGGGCAAATGATCTTTTTTGCTTCCAATTTGTACGTTCATATTTACATATCTTAGCATGTTCATTGGAAGCTGGAAACAACTGTGGACTGTTTGCTACAAGAACTTCATTCCTTTGAAGCATGCAATGTATAAGACATATAAAAGAGGAACATTCTTTTCTGTAGCTTAAATGATAAACTGCCTAAAAAGGTGTTTAGTTAATGGTGTTTTTAGTTATTTGTTACTGTAAAAATTTTAAAACATGAAATCATGTATCATCCTTTTCAACTGGAAGTTCAAATTTCCTTTTAAACCTTATCAGCCTTGGCAAGGATTGTAACACCAGTACCAACTTTACCTTTTTTAAGAGATGCAGGCTGACTTTATGAAGCAATATCTGGATTTCCCACCTTCCCAAGTGGCAAGCTGCCTATAAGCAGCATAATTCTTGCTAACAGCTCATCTCCTGTACTTAACTGTGGCCCAATCATGAAAAGGAATCAGGCTTCTTCTCAACATCACTGGGTAGGGGGAACAGATACCTCGCCTACTGCAAAGGGCATCTTCAAGCTTCTGAAGTGATGAAATAGCAGGCTGGGTGGTGTCAGGCAGAACACTGAAGTAAAATTATTCTGTGTCATTAAATTTAAGGACTATTGTCAGTTTCACAGTCACAGGTATTGTTCTGCAATAGCCATGGGGACTGACTTATCAACCATACACAGCCCCGAAAACACTTTGAAATCCAGTAACTACACCTGGGATGGTAGATGTGTACATGTTGGGGGGAGGTTAGAGTTTCTTCACATTCTCCTCCTGTAACAGTTGTGCTTGTGAGTTGCTCTCTCATGCACTTCAGAAAGTCAATTTATTTTCAATACAAATACCTTCACAGTAACAAAAGTATTGAGTCTTTACGAGCTTCATTAAAGTTTGGACATATTGTGAAGTACTGTTGGCTCATATTGCAGATGCCCCAGAGTCAAGTGTGAGCTAAGAAGGAACAAAAAGCACAAACGTTTTCTATGAGGTATGTTAATTTGCCAAGTTAACAGTAAGCTAAGGTGCTAAATTTCAGTGAGCCACAGGACTTCTGTCAACACTCTATCCACAAGGGAGAAACTCAAGATTATCTAAAGCCTCCTTGTATCATTTCAGGGCCCCTCTATTGACTGCCCAGAGTCCAGTGACTCTCCCTTCTTTATTACTGCTTTTATCTGGCCTGATTCAGAGAAAGTCAGTGATTTCAGAAACCTGCACAAGGAAGCCTTAAGTAACTTTTAATAAGAGCTTAATAGGCTACACCTGAGTAAACATGAAGTGATGGTAACGTGTGAAGAAGGTGGAAATGCCGGAGGGTAATTTTCTGCAGTACGCAGGTGGTGCATAAATGCTGAAACGTGAAACATTTCTCAGCATTAGCGCTCAATTTGTGCACCCCGTCACTAACATTCAGGGGAATTTCAAACCCTCATAAATCTAACTTTCCGGCCACTTATAAGGTTCAAGTGATTCATGACATACTTATTTAGGTATTTAGCTGTAATTATCGCAGCTGTAAGATGACTAGTTCAAAGCGAAGGTTAAGGTGAATCTCATTCTCTGCTCAGCAGTATGGAAATGGTGCTGAATTGATAAATGACTGAAAGGAAGTAAAACCAAAGGAGTCAGGGTGATGAAGGGTTTTCAGGCAACAAGCACAGGACCTGCTTATTCAACCCATTGGATTTTGCAGACCCAGCTCAAGAATACCATTAAATGCAATGCCTATGGACCTTGATTCTTGTGCAGGAAGTAGAATGAACAGAACCCTATCCCATTGTGAACACGAAGGCCTGGAGTTTCACTCCCAAGGCAAACACTTTCTATCAAGAAATTTTTCAGTTTGCCGCACCTGTTTCGGCTAAATAATGCCTCAAGTAATGGGAACTTTGTTCCAAGAAGCTGGGTGCATGTTGAAGTCAGACCTGTCAGCCCTAGAAACAGTTTCGAGGCTCCACAGGAGCTGAGCTTGATGATCTAGGAGTTCATCCCAGATATGGTTGAACATTTGGTTCTCTCACCCTTACCCCCACTCACTCCATCCATGTTCCATCCATGCAAACCCATGCCTGCTCCTGCCCTCACCCACCCCAATGGCTTCTCATCTTCTTCATGCCCCTCCATCCATCCCCAATGGCCTTTATAGCTCCTGCACCAACTCATGCCCCCACTCACCCCTTTTAAGCTCCATGCCAGTTTACCCAGTCTCCACAATGGACAGATCTCAGAAGCCATGCTGAGATTGAATAAAATTCAAAGTATCTATTACATACCTCTCTGCATTATAAAAAGCATCCTCAGTTATAAAAAAAATCAATATTTTTAAATTAAATTCTTAATCCCTTATGAAAATTAACATTTGTATTCATAATCTCACACCAAAGGCAACTAATCCCTTAATAACCTCTATGAGCTGTCAATCAAACTGTGAATTTACAGCTCTCCACTATGATAATGACAGGTTGATTGAACAGTTGAGTCATAATTCTACAATGGTAACCCTTGGGTTTTGTCAACAAACAGCAAATAAAATTGCAAGCACTGATTTTTTTTCAACTCAGGGCAAGCTGTTTCTCCCCAAGATTTAAAGGGCAGGGAGTTTATATTACTTTGCAGCTGAACAGCATTATTCACCTTTTACAAGCAGTTCTGTTGACTCGTAGGTGACAAATGGCAAGTGAAGACATTTACTCTCCTGAAATCTGTTCTGTTTGAACTCAGGACTGAGAAGATGTTTGTGGGCCTAGCTGAGAAGTATCAACTGAATGATGGGTGGGTGAGTTTTTGGGTGGGCGGTTGGGGGTTCATTGAGGGGTTTTGGCGTGCGGGAAATCAATCATACCCAGGAGTAGCAGTGGTTTTAATTCTTTCAATGTTTCCTGAGTAATTATTCTGCTAAGAGAGACAGAGCAATCCAATGTTTCCGATTTAAATTGGAGTTTTGAATGATCCCCAGTGCATGATAATAGCCCACCAAAAATTTAAACTACCTGCTCGATTCCTGTGCAGTCCTTACTCTGGGTACTTTGGGGGCCCCTTGGCACACCTTCTGGGATACCTGCAGAATAATCCCCCTCCCTGCGCCTGGGAATGGAATTTTGAGGCTAATAAGTGACATTATTTCAGGATTATTTTATGACCGTGGGCGGCATGGTGGCACAGTGATTAGCACTGCTGCCTCACAACACCAGGGTTCAATTCTGGCTTTGGATCACTGCCTGTGTGGAGGTTGCATATTCTCCCCATGTCTGCATAGGTTTCCTCCAGGTGCTCCGGTTTCCTCCCAGAGTCCAAAGATGTGCGGGTTAGGTTGATTGGCTATGCTAAATTGACCCTAGTGTCAGGAATTTACAGGGTAAATACGCGGGGTTACTGGAATAGGGCCTGGTTGGGATTGTAGTTGGTTCAGACTCGACGGGCCAATCTGCACTGTCGGGATTCGATGATTCTAGACAATCCTATAGGTGCGCTCTTTGTGACACAAGCATTTGGTGGAATTGTGTTGGGTCAAAAATCCATCTTTAATCCCATGACTGCATCCCAGCCCTCAAATCAAGATGCTCACTCACACAGATTCTCAACCTCATGAAGAATAATAAATAAGGACAGGTATCACAGGATAGGAAATATTCATCCACCAGTGTGCTTACAGCCTTCTGTGACCCCTGGGCATCAGGGTGGGGATAAGCAGTGGTGATGATCGGGGGTAGAGTGGAGTGCATCATTAGCCCCAGGAATGTTATTTTAAATTGATTTGTTAAGTTTCCTTCACGGTTTTCGTTTTTTGTCACAGAATATTGGATTTGCCACTTTCAAAAAGAGCACTTGGCTCCTGGTTATTTGTCACCTACCCGGTTGAAGAGGTATATACTAAAAAGCTAGTCTTCTACACCAGGAACAAAACATTACCTGTGAGCGTGATATTTATCAATGTATTTATCCACCAACCTGCTATATAAACTTACTTTCCAGGAACAGGACTAAAAGGATAATGGACCAACTCAGGATTTTGCTTTATACAGGGCTCGGTATACAAGCTCCAATGGTTGGCTAATTACCAGTCCCTAGGAAGCTTGTAATCAATGAGCCCAATTGGGACTTCAATTAGTGATTCCCCATGCAGATCATGAAGGTTATCGCAGTACATGAAAATAACCAATCAGCAATGAGCAGACAGTTAAAAACCTCTCTTAAAAAAGGGGAAACCCATCAAGTCATCCAAGTATTTTTTTTGAATCTGCTTTCAATTTTATTCTTGAATTATTACTGAGGAATGAAATATAACAGCCTGGACTGTCACCGTTCACAGTCATTGCCATGTGAAACTGACAGCAATTTCTGGAATCCATATCTATGCAATTAAACACAGAAATCCAGCAGTTACTGTCGATGATTAGCTGCTCCTCCACAGGGTACATTGTTGTAAATCTTTAGAAAACATTGAACTAACAACAACTTCCCCTTTTAACCTATGTTACCGCTCATTAAAACTCCCAAAGCAAAACTCCCAAAAAGGTTATTGTTGATCAGATATAGCTGAGTTCTTAATAGTGTGCTAGCCATAACTACTGCCGAACAACCTCTTTTGGCTTGGAAAATTTAATTTATATTTGCAAAATGTCATATCTTGCCATTATAATAAAGATTTCATAGCTTCTAATAATATAAAAAATATTTAACAATATTTTGTCTTCTAGTGTGTGTGTTCCAATTTATAATATGCTTGTGTGAAAGATAGCCAGTAAATTTTATTTACTGGTTTGTCATCTGTGATTGACTGCTTGATGTTATCACTGTTGATGAATAGTTTTTTTTATTCATTCGTGGGACATGGACATAGCTGGCTGGCCAGCATTTATTGCCCATCCCTAGTTCCCCTTGAGAAAGTGGTGGTGAGCTGTTTTCTAAAAATGCAAATCATGGAGGTGAGTAGCTTGGAGGGGAACTTGCAGGTGGTTGCAAGATGGAAGTGGCCAAAGGTTCGGGAGCTGTTGTCTAAAGATCTTTGATGAAATTCTGCAGTGCATTTTATAGATAAAACATAGAAATAGAGAAAATAGGTGCAGGAGTAGGCCATTTGGCCCTTCGAGCCTGTACCACATTCAATATGATCATGGCTGATCATGCACTTTAAGTATGCCATTCCCACTTTCTCTCCATACCCCTTGATCCCTTTAGCCACAGGGCCATGTCCAGCTCTCTCTATTGAACAACTGGCCCTAACAGCTCTCTGTGGTAGAGAATTTCAGAGGTTCAAAACTCTCTGAGTAAAGAGGTTCTTTCTCATCTCAGTCCTGAATAGTTTACCTCTTATTCTTCAACTGTGACCCCTGGCTCTACACTTCCCCAACATTGGGAACATTCTTCCTGCATCCAGCCTGTCCAGTCCCATCAGGATTTTATATACCTCTATGAGATCATCTCTCATCTAAATTTCAGTGAGTACAAGCTCAGTCAATTCAGTCTCTCTTCATATCTCAGTCCTGCCATTCCAGGAACCATTCTGGTGAACCTTCGCTGAACTCCCTCAGTAACAGGAATTTCCTTTGACTAGGAGACCAAAACCGCACACAATAATCAAGATTTGGCCTCACCGAAGCCCTGTATAACTGCAGCAAAACATCTTTATTCCTACACTCAAATTGTCTTGCTATTAAGGCCAGCATGCCATTAGCTTTCCTCACCACCTGCTGTACCTGCATGCCAACTTTCAGCGACAGTTCCACTATGACATCCAGATCACATTGCACTTCCCCTTATCCTAAACTGCCACCATTCAGATAATAATCTTTCTTCCTGTTTTTGCAACCAAGTTGGATAACCTCACATTTACCCAATTTATATTGTACTTGCCAAGTATTTGCCCACTCAACTAGCCTGACCCTGCAGCCTCTTAGCATTCTCCTCACAGCACACACTGCCGCTCAGCTTAGTGCCATCTACAAATTTGGACATATTGCATTCAATTCCTTCATCCAAATCGTTAATGAATATTGTGAATAGCTGGGATCCCAGCACTGAACGCTGAGGTACCCCACTAGTCACTGCCTGCCACTCTGAAAAGGACCCATTTATTCCCACTCTCTAATTCCTGTCTGCCAACCAGTTCTCTATTCATGTTAATACATTACCCCCAATACCATAAGCTTTAATTTTGCTTACTAATCTCTTGTGTGAGATCTGGTCAAAAGCCATTTGAAAATCCAGATACGCAACATCCATGGTTCATCCTTATCCACTCTACTGGTCACATCCTCAAAAAATTCCAGAAGATTTGTCAAGCATGATTTCCCTTTAGTGAATCCATGCTGACTCGGACCAATCCTGTCACTGCTTTCCAAATGCTCATTTATTACATCCTTAATAATTGACTTCAGCATTTTCCCCAACACTGATTCTTAATAATTGACTACAGCATTTTACCCACCACCAATCTCAGCCTAACCAGTCTATAATTTCCTGTTTTCTCTCTCCCTCCATTATTAAAAAGAGAGATTACATTAGCGACCCTCCAATCCACTGGAACTCTTCCAGAGTCTATAGAATTTGGAAAATGATCACCAATGTGTCCACTATATCTCGGGCCATTTCCTTGAGTACCCTGGGATGCTGAGCAATAGGCCCTGGGGAAATATCAGGTTTTAATCCTAGCAATTTCCCCAATTCAATTTCCTGACTAATAAGGATTTCCTTCAGTTCCTCCTTCATGCTAGACCATCTCTCCCTAGTATTTCTAGAAGGTTATTTGTGTCCTCCATAGTGAAGACAGATCCAAAGTATTTGTTCAGCTAGTCTGCCATCTCTTTGTTGCCCATTATGAATTCACCTGATTCTAACTTTAACTTTGTCTTCACCAGACTTTTTCTCTTCACTTATCTATGGAAGTTTTAAAGTCTGTCTTTATGTTTTCTGCAAGCCTACTCTCATATTCTATTCTTCCCTTCTGAATTAAACCTTAGTCCTCCTCTGCTGGATTTTAAATTTCTCCCAGTCCTCAGGTGCGCTGCTTTTTTGGGCCAATGTATATGCTTCCTCTTTGGCTTTAACACTATCCCTGATTTCCCTGTTAGCCATGGATGAGCTATCTTCCCCATTTTACTTTTATGCCAGACAGGGACGAACAGCTGTTGAAGTTCATCATGTGTTCTTTAAATGTTTGTCATTGCCTATCCATTGTCAACCCCTTAAATATCCTTTGCCAGCTTATCCAAGCCAATGCACATCTAATACCATCAAAGTTAGCTTTCCTCAAGTTCAGGACCCAGGTCTCAGACTTAACTGTGTCACTCTCCATCTTAAAGAAGAATTCTACCATATTATGGTCCCAAGGGATTAAGGTTCAACTGGCATTAGAACCTGGATAATACACACTGCTGCTGAGTGTCAATGTTGGAGGGAGTGGATATTTAAAATGTGGTGCTAATCAAACAGGTTTCTTTGTCTTGGATGGTGCCAATCCTCTTGAGTGTTCTTGGAGCTGCACCCATCCAGATAACAGGGGAATACTCCATCACATTCTGACTTGTGCCTTGTAGATGGTGGATAGGCTTTGGAAGTCAGGAGGTGAGTTACTCGCCACTGTATTCCTCACCTCTGGCCTGTTCTTGTAGTTACTGTGTTTCTGTGGCAAGTCCAGTTGAGTTTCTGGTCAATGGGAATCCCAAGGATGTTGACAGTGGGGGATTCAGTGATGGTAACAACATTGAATGTTAGGGGAGGGTGGTTAGATTATTTTTTATTGGTGATTGTCATTGCCTTGTATTTGTGTGGCGCTAATGTTACTTGCCACTTGTCAGCCCAAGCCTGGATATTGTCCAGATCTTGTTGCATTTAAACACAGACTGCTTCAGTATCTGAGGAGTCGTGGATAGCACTGAAAATTATGCAATCATTTGCAAACATCCTCACTTCTGACCTTATGATGGACGGAAGGTCATTAATGAAGTAGCTGAAGATTGTTAGGCCTAGGACACCACCCTGAGGGATTCCTGTAGAAACATCCTGGAGCAGAGATGACTGACCATAACCACAACTACCTTCCTATGCACTAGGCATGACGCCAACCAGTGGAGAGTTTACCCTCTGATATCCACTGATTACAGTTTTGCTAGGGCTCCTTGATGCCACACTCGGTCAAATGCAGCCTTGATGTCAAGCACTATTACTCACCTCACTTCTGGAATTCAACTCTTTTGTCCATGTTTGAACCAAGGCTGTAATGAGATCAGGAGCTGAATGACCTTGGTGAACCCAAACTGAGTGTCACTGAGCTGGTTATTGCTGAACAAGTGCTGCGTGATAGCACTGTTGATGACTGAAGATCATTTTGACTAGATACCATCTTCAAACTAACCCCAAGAAACAGAAGATTGGAAAGTGATAAATCTTTGGTGAGAGTCGTTCTTCAAGGTCAGCAATAAATGCTTCACTGCTGGCTCTGAAATCCAGGCTATTAATAGCAATAATGATAGTAACAGAATAAAAATTCAGAAGGATATAAGTAAATGTACTTCTTTAATTTTTGCAATGAGCAATAATATTTTCAGTTGGCAGTTTGTGCCTTGAGATCTTGGTCTCCTCAGATTCATCAGTGATGGATGAGAAGACTAAACAAGGTAACACACTATAATTTCCATCATCCATCATGGCCTTATAATTCTTTCATTCCATTTCCTGTGTATCAATACTTCAACAGAACACACAAAAGCTGTGGCACATAATTCAGTTCCCTTCTCATCATCCCATCTTTCAAAGATTTCAAGTAACGTAAAACAATTTAACTGTAAGATGAGTGGTCATTTATTGGCACACAGGTTTAGCACAGATCCAGTACCACCCTACTGTTACATTGTGTTCTGCTTCTTCTTCATAGGCGTATATCAGACATTCTGGGGAGACAGTGATGTAGTAGTAGTTTTGCTGAACTGATAATCCAGAGATCTGGGGTGCATGGGTTCAAATCCTATCAACTGGTTCAATTAAATCTGGAATTGCTAATCTCAGACCATGGAACTGCCACTGTTTGTTGTTACAAAGCAATTTGGTTTGAAGGAAATCTGCCATCCTTATCTGGTGTAGCCGACATGTGACTCTAGACCCACAGCAATGTTGTTGATTCTTAACTGCCCTCGGCAGTGTCTAGCAAATCACTCAGTTAAAGGGTAATTAGTGATGGGCAAAAAAGAAAAATAACTTGTAGTTCAAGCTCTCTCAGAAGCTTTGTTGAAGAGTCTTTATGTTACTGCAAGCTATGACATCACCAAAAGCATTACCAGAGCATGAGTGTGGCATGACACAGCATCATGCACCAACTATTAACTACAAAGATGATCGTTATGAGAAATGAAGCATGAATTGTTGCTTATGGGGAGGAAATTAATTCATTGTGAACTAGCATCATGCAACTTTACTCCTCATCTGACCCGTGCTGGGAGTAACAATTTGATGCTGATACTGGGTATCAAAAGTTGATAAAATGTTCTATTTTCCAGTGCTAACTTTCTCTTACTCTTTTGGCTTCCACTCCTCCAACCTTGTGCTATACTGTCCTTCAATAGAAGCTGTGCCCCTAAGCCTTAGGTGCCCCTTCCCACGTTTCCACACTCCGGGTGGGATTTTCCAGCTGCTCTCACCCCAAGATTGGAAAATCCTGCCCCAGGTCAATGGACCTTTGTATGGTTCGTGTCCCACCCATTACAATCCCTGTGGTGGGAAGGCTCTGCAGAGTTTTTAACCCTGTCGAGTAGTCTCAGGCTAAGGACCATCCACCTCAGTCACAAAATCTGAACGGTTGAGCATTCTGGGTCTGTACTTGTTGGAGTTTAGAAGGATGAGGGAGGATCTTATTGAAACTAACAGGATCATGCGAGGCCGAGATAGAATGGACATGGAGAGGGTGTTTCCACTGGTAGGAAAAACTGGAACCAGAGGGCACAACTTCAGGCGAAAAGTGTGATCTTTTAAAACAGAGATGAGGAGGAACTTCTTCAGCCAGAGAGTGGTAAGTCTGTGGAACTCTTTGCTGGAGAAGGCTGTGGAGGCCAGGTCATTGAGTGTCTTTAAGACAGAGATAGATATGTTCTTGATTAAAAAGGGGATCAGGAGTTATGGGGAAAAGGCAGGAGAATGGGGATGAGAAAAATACCGATGGGCCAAGTGGCTCCTACATCTTATGGACTTATGGTCTCTAACTATAACCTTCTTGCACTCTCTCATGTGTCAACCCTGGGGTTCAGGCCGTGCAGCAAACTCTATCATTGACACCCAGATCTAAATCTAACCACCTGGTTTTTCTATCTCCCATGAATATTGTATTGGCTCCAGGACAGGTGGTCCTCTTCTGATTCCAGTATGCACATCTAACCCAGTATATGGTCAATTCTGTCTAACTGTGTGATGGGCTTTAAATGGTTACGTACACCAGTAAAGGGCCATGTATGACAGTCATGCAGAGAACTTGGGAGAGCTATAAAAGAGAAAAGAAACATATTTAAAAAATAATCAGAACAGTTGGCCACAAGGAGAGAGACAGGGCAAAGTATGACAATGCAAGTGTGAGTGCGTGTGAAGGAAAACAGAAATACAGACAGAGAAAGGCACACAAAAAAAACAAATGGATATAGAAAGATTATTTTACTGAGAAACAATGGTGACGTACCAGTATAAATTATTTTTTAAAGCAAAACACTGATGCAGACTCTAAAACAGATGCGGAGGTTGGAGATTACATCATTTTTGAGATTTTGAGGACGTTACATGATTAGATTGCTTATTTCAGTCAAATCCTTACAATTTACATTGGTCCTGTTAAATCAGACAGAGAGGTGCAAATAGCAACCAATTTCTCCATGGCCAGAATAAGCTATGTTAGTTAGACTTTCTACCATGAATTACATCATCACACAGCCCTGTTCAGGAAGGTAGGCAGGTATAAATCTAGTTTGAAATATGAGTGTATATGCCTAACAACTTTGTGTAAGATTGTTCCATCTACTGTTTGAAGTAATGCATTAACCTGCTTTAAATAAATATATTAACATCTGCATTAAAATAGTAAACAGATGGACATCATGCAAACATTAACTGCTCATGCATTAATATCAAAATCATTTCCAGGCTATGATCCATTTCTAGATTTTCTTGACCACAAAATTAACCCCATTGAGGCAAAAATTAGTTTGTATGTTGTCAGGTTTGTAGGTGCAAAATCAATGTAACGCTTACCAATTTCTTGGTGAGATGTTCTGTGCTGAAATGGTAGACAAGAAGTGGGCACAGTCTCTTTGTTAAGTCATTGCTGTCTGAAATAAATGATGGCCTCATTAAAATAGTTAAATAGCATTCTCCATATCCACTACTAAATTAGTGATGGGGTCCATTTAACTTACTCATTCTTGTGCCTGACCAGAAAACTCTGATGTGAATATTCAGGAAACAAGCTGAGGCAATGATATTTGAAAGGATCTGCACCTCTGTTCAAGTGAGTTTCTGAAGAGTTTGTTTTGCCTGCTGGGACTTATTTTGGCTGTTTTGCTTTGGTTTTGGGAATTTTTGACACTGCAGAGCTTTTGGATCACTGACTTTTGACTGCAGCTGCACTGATTTAATTGACTACAAGAAAAAGTTAAAGTTTATTTATTAGTCACACGTTGGCTTACATTAACACTGCAATGAAGTTACTGTGAAAATCCCCTAGTTGCCAAACTCCAGTGCCTGTTTGGGTACACTAAGGGAAAATTTAGCATGGCCAATCCATGGAACCAGCACACTTTTTGAATTGTGGGAGGAAACTGGAGCACCCGGAAGAAACCCACTGCAGACACAGGGAGAACGTACTGACTCCACACAGACAGTGGTCCAAGCTGGGAATTGAACACGGGGCCCTGGCACTGTGAGGCAGCAATGCTAACTACTGTGCCACCAAACAACTCCAAAAGAAGGACATTTTGCTAGGATTACCATTGGGAAAGTCACTTCAGCCACAAAACCTAACAATGATCAAAGAAGAGCACAAAAGAGAACAGGCAAAAGAGGGCTTCCAGCTTGTCACCCTTCCACAGCAGGATGCCTTACCTCAACATGAGAGGCACTGTATCAAGAGGCTGTGCACCTGCAGGCAGATAGTCACTGATCTATGTCACCTATTGCAGTCGGCAAGAATCAAACAGCAGGGGCACTGAATGCTTCCCAGCATTATGAATGTAACAGCTTCAGTGGTCTTCCATTTCTATCCAAGATCTTGACATAATTCACATCAGTTAGTTTGCTATATATCCATTAAGCAGGCAGTGGGTGCTCTTTTCACCAAGATCAGTAGTGCATGACCTACCCAATGCAGGCTGCTGACCAGGACATGAAAGCTTTTGGATTAGTCTGTGTTGCTGGATTTCCCAGGGTAGAAGGTCTCATTGACAGCATACACTGCTCCATCAAAAACCAGCTATGTTTTACTACAGAGTGGCATTCTGCTTCGTGAATATTCAGCTAAACTATGACACAAGACAACAACATGCAAATTTGTGCCCAGAAATCAAGATGCCTTCATGCTGTGCCAATCTTCGACAATCCCAGCCCGTCCCACATCACCCTATCTTCAACATATATCAGCAGGTGTCCCACTGACTCCATGAAGCCAACGGGTAAACCCAACACCTGCCTCATGATTCCTCAGGAACTTAGGTACAAATGCCAAGTGACAATACCCAAATACTGAGAATCATCCCCAAACCACCGAGTGACCCAATGTTATTCTCAAGCAAAGATTCCAGAGCCTGAAAAAAATTCAGGAGGAGCTCCAAAATGAGTCTCCAGATATGTAGTGATTTACGGTATGCTATGCAACCATGTCACTGAGAAGGGCCAAACCTTTCAATCACTTTAGGTGAAAGAGGTACAGGAAATTGATGCAGAAAGAGGATGAGGAAGAGAAGAATGGTGAGGAAGACTTAGGCTGAGCAGTGCGGTCAGCTACCAGAGCTATTAGGCAATAGAATATTGAGAAAAGGGTGCTCTAAGCAAGTCCTCTCCCTGACCCGTATGCACCAACAGTCCCATCCAAATCAACTCTCTCACCTCCTGAATGCCCTCCGGCATTGTTGCCTCATTAGTCTGTTGCTCATGTAGTTTTCAATATGAAAAAAACCACAAGTATCATATTTATGTAAAACTCTTCTGAATCTAAATAGAAAAATGTGTATTAAATTTAACTGGATTTTCCAGATGTGATTGATTCGCCGTTTTAATGATTCACTGCATTAATTCAGTTCAGAACTCCTAACTATGGTATGTTGTGCAAAATGAAAGGGTGCTTGTGCCATTCGAACATTTCTGTAGAGGAATATCCTGGAAAGCAAAGGGTGAACTGAAAAATAAAAGAAATAAAAAACTGTAATAGAAACCCAGCTCAATCTTTTACTCTTGTTTTGTTGCAGTCCATGTGCACCTCCAGTGAACTTTAATTCTCTCCTGAGACATTGAAGAAAAGATCTTGAGTTACAGCAAGAGAGTCAATCTGGCTTGGCAGCACAAACCACTGCAAGATTTTGTGTAAATAATTTACTGTAACATGGAGATTCTATTTCAAGGATGGAAACGGCCAACTTCTGTGTAATGGAGTAATGTAAAAGTACCCCATTCTGTATGTATAAATACTCAAAGCAAAGTATATATATACTAATTTAATAAAAATGTTAAAATGAAATGCAGTTATTAATGGGGTTCTCTTGTCATGAATCAAAATACACTAGTTCACCATTTTGGAAAATTATATTAAATGCAAGGACATCCTGAAGGCACAATGATGGAACTAGTTTGTATAATGAATGTATTTTGCAAAATATGCATCACGTAGCTTTATTAATGTATTCAATTAATAATTCAATCATCTGTCTTCAAATATCATAGCAAAGAAAATATTTCTCCAAAGGTACTAGTTTCCTTTATACCTAACATTAAGTAAAATCAGTAATGCCCTGTGTAGTAACTTGGCTGCATCAATTAAGAACAAAGTAGAGATGTTTATTAACGAACAATGATTTATATGGTGATGTAGATTCAATGCTTTCAGTCATGACTCTAGAATCTACCTACAGGAACAAGCTCAGACAAGTTGGAGTGAAGCTCTGACTTGCTTCCCAATTGGGCCATCTGGGTCATGCGACTCTTTGAGACGCTCGCCACTTAAAGGGGCCAGACACCAGACTTTGAATCTGAGGCAGGCTTGTTTGGGTCCAGGAGCTACAGAGCCCTGGATATGGGACACCTGCTGTATCACTGGTGCTGACTAGATAGTACAGGGGCTGGAGGCTGGAAGAGTGGAAGAATGTGGTCTCAGGCTGTTGTTATTACTCTAAAAGGAAAACTGGTGGGTCTCCATCCCAACATCCCAATATGTCCTCCACTATCAACAAAATCATTGATCTTTAGCACTGCAGAAAATGGTGCAGAAACTGATTAGTTGATGTTAAAATTGAAAAATGGATGATGATTGGTTAACTGCAATCAAATCGATCCATTGCAAATGCAAAGGTATTCTTATATAGATTTAAAATTCCCCAATAGATTTACCGGTGATGTCAATACAGAGGTCACCCTTTGAAGTCTCAAAAGAGATCTCCAAAAATGGGAGTTAACCAATAGGCTAAGTATTAAACTGAACCACCAATGTGAGTAATTGCTATTTTGAAATGCCATCAGCATCTGATGCAAAGAGTCGGCGTGTCTTAAGCTCCCATGCATCTTCGTAACACAGCCTGTATCTCCTGCTTAAACCCTTGTGCCCAATTATAAGGTAGAGGTAAGCAAAATTATATTTCCATTCTTCAGGCCAAAGGGATCAAGGGATATGGAGGGGAAGGAAGGATCGGGATATTGAATTTGATGATCAGCCATGATGATAATGAATGGAAAGTAGGCTCAAAGGGCTGAATGATCTAATCCTGCTTCCAATTTCTATGTTTCTAAAACATGTATTTGTGGAGTTAAAAATTGAGGCTATTAATGCAAGCAGAGCATGCTATGCCTAAAAAAGGGGGGTTGGGGGTTGGTAAATGCAAAAACACAATTATTGGGTCTGGAAAAATGGGGTAATCTTATAATCCTGGTCGATTTACACAGTAAAAAATCCTAATATAAATTTGTGAATAAATACATTGGGCCAATACATACACCTCATATCTTTGACAAAACATACAAGCTATTTGACAGCCACATTCTCAAAACCTATTAGAAGTATGTGACTAACAAGCTGTCACCTTTCTGGCAGAGGAAGTTCATGCACAAATTTTGACAGAGGCTGCGGCCAGAGGAGGCTGAGGCCATTTTCACATTCCCTCCCATGTGGGCAATGGACCAGTTATGGTTCTGCATATGGCAATACAGGAGAAGATAACATGCAGGATTTTGTCGTACTTTATCCTTTTTTTTCTGTTTTATGCCTATTTCCCCCTACATTTGCTATATGATTAAACATTTCTCTGCAACCACCCGTTACTCTCTGTTTTCTTTTTGTATAAAAAGTTAACTCTTGTGCCTTTCTTTCACCTCAGGTACTGAGCCTGCCATGGCCCCTGTACGACTTCTGGAAGAGGAAATAAACTATCCTGAATATGTAGCATCACTTGATCTGATCCTGGCAAGCTCACTAGGGCAGAGATTTACACTACATGTGCTTTAGAGAATAATTTAGATGATTAGAATAATTTGAGAATTGCTGGCCGCAAGTATGGAAGAGTTAGGGTGGGAAATAGGATGCTACTGGTGCCATTTTACTGGAAGGCAAGATCACACAATGGGCCCTAATTTTCTATTTTGATTCTAAATGTGTTTCAGATCCAACTTTTAGACCTGTTCTTGGCGCCCCCATACATACTCTGCCTGTAAAAATATCAACAATTCCGAATTACGTTGCAGAAGCCTGTGGGCAGGGCTTAATGTGCCCAAAACCCTTAACTCCTGATCAGCACTTCTGAATGCACATGCACAGACAAAAAAAGATCGAATGCCACTCCCCTTCCACATCCCTCCAAGGCCAGATAATGCCTCCCCCTGACCCCCCACAGACACTGCCTCACCCCACAACATTAATGACCCCCTTATCTCCTCACCAACCACCCCCCCCCACTACACAGCTCCATCATGGGCCTCCCCTTACCCCCCACTGATCTCAGGCAGTGTAGCAATAGACCCCCCACTTGCCCCCCCCCCACTGATCTCAGGCAGAGTGGTGGTGGACCACCCCCCCTGCCCCCGCCACTGATCTCAGGCAGAGAGAGAGATCACCCTACAGATGTCAGGCAGATTGATACCCCTCACCCCTATCCCAGACCCTCCCGCACAAGGCCCCCATCTCGTCCAGACTCCAATGGCTGTGTGACACCTCCCTCTCTTTCCACTGTCTCCAATCTTTGAAGAACTGACCCCCCCCCCGGTTCTGATGGAAATGCGACCTTGGAGGAAGTTGCTGCCTTGGTCGGTGATAGGGCAGTGGCCCCAAACCGGGAATGTCAATGACCCCATCTGTGCAGCAAGGGTTGTGTACTGAACCCCATCTTGCATCTCCCCTAAATCTCCCCCCAGATCCTCCTATCCCCAGCACCCTGCATGCTTTCAGCTCCTGACCCCCAAGCACCTCCTTTCTTTCCCCCCAGGGAGCCCCACTGTGCTTGTCCTCTAAGGGCCATCACCTAATAATCTGCAGGAGTCACGCCACCATTTCTTTCATGGCTCCTTCTGTCTCCACAAGTGAACACCCATGAGAAGGCCAAGACAGAGCCAGACCTCCAGGCCCTCACTCCCTTTGAGGAGCAGCCCTCAAACTCTCTAGAGAGGGGGAGGTGTGGGCTTTCAGCGACAGCATGGTAGGGCTGCCATAAGAGGTGTCATCCCTCCACTCACATTGAGGCAACTTCTCGGGAGCACGAGTTTCGGGTACGAGGGGCAAGGTTTAAAGGAGATGTACGAGGCATGTTTATTTGCATAGAGAGGGTAGTGGGTGCCTGAAACTCAATGCAGGTGAAGATGATAGATGGAGATATGATAGTGTCTTTTAAGGGACATCTTTACAGCCATGTGAATGGGATGGGAATTGAGGTAAATGGTCCCCAGAAGGGGAGGCGGTTGCAATCAAATGGGCACCATGGTCGCTAGAGGTTTGGAGGGCCAAAGGGCCTGTTCCTGTGATGTAATTTTCTTGCTGCTTTGTTCAATGTTCAATGGAGAAATATGAATCATGGCATCCTGGATTCCTCTTCCTCCCTTGCACCTAACCTTGTGTCCTGTGTTGCAGGGACACATCCAGACACCCTGGAGCCTCCTGGACTCTAGGCCCATACAGCAGCTCCTGTCCACCCTGGTCCAGACAGCTCAAATGGGTTCTTGGAGGATATTTGTGAAGGGACCGCCAAGATTAGCATCGTTTTGATACCTCACAACTCACCATCCTAGATACTGACACGTCGGTATGTCCAGTTAGTGGTGAGGATTCTGCATCGCCCTCGCGTGAGCATGACACATCTGCTGATGTTCATCAGGTGGAGGAGGGAACAAAGCCTCTGGCATGCGAGGGCCTGCTGGAGGCGAGGACTCAGCTGGCCCCAGACTACATGCTAGGCCTCTGAGATCACTTCTCTCTTAGCTGCTGGAGATGCAGCAACATGGGAATGCAGGAGGGGCTGACGGCCACACTGGACCAATTGAGAGGCTGTTGGGGGAGTCCCAAAGCTTTCAGGTGGACCAGCTATTACCTGTCGTGCGTATTTGCCAGGCCAACACTGCGAGGGTGGCATCTACAGTGGAAAGCCTGGTGCAGGGGAATTTCACTATGAGTGGCAGGCTCCAAGCGATGGCCGAGTCACAGCAGCCACAGCTGAAGGACTGAACAGGCTTCTCAATATTCTGCAGCCCGTGGCTGAGGGGCACAAGAGCTTGCGGGAGACCCAGCAGGATAGCACTGAGACCGGCAGCCCTTGAAAGCGTGACCCAGTTTCAGAGGGTCATGGCTGAGAGGTTGCAGAACATGGCCCAGTCTCAGGGGACATTTGCTGCGGCCATTGAAAGATGGCCCCTGATTCAAGTGGCCATCACAGAGAGAGCTTGACCACCATGGGGAAGTCACCGGTGGTCCTCCAGGACTGGCAGCACCAGGTGATACCGGAGCTTCTGGAACTGACAGCAGAAACACAGCTGTCCCATGGAGTGACCCGGGGCCAAAAGGAACCCCAAGGGAGGACGAAGGGCTTGAGCCCATGCCAAGAGACTGTGGCAGTGGCTACATCTTCTGACTCCCCCCTTCCTGACATCGGGGCATCTCAGGGGCAGCGGGATGAAGAGGGTGTCATGGAAACATCCCAAGCACCTGGATGCAGGCCAGGGCCCTCAAGGTCCACAGCCTCCAGAAGATACGTGCCATGCACATCACAGGCAATGGGGCAAGGTGGGGAGCTGCCCCCCTCTACCTCTGGTGTGCATTCTGGGAAGCCACTGAGATGTTGTGTTAGGCCACGAAAAGTTAGGGTGTTGTAATTGTACTAAGCTGGCATGGGTGAAGGGCTGCACCAGTTAGATAGATATTTAAGCACCTTAACACTTTTTGTTTACAAGTTTTTGTGTTAGAACGTCTGATTTAAGCACCTTTATTGCAATTAAATGTTTTTTCACCACCCACCTGTGACAAATTTGTCTCAGATTTGTCTCAAATAGGAATCCTCTTCCATTGATGAACACCAGAACAATTCTTCATGTTGGTGTCAGCTGGGGAGGCCCCTCAATGCTTGGTCACTGAGGAAAGGAAGGCATTGGTTCCCCAGACTCCATGAGCGACTCCCTCCCACCCCAGATCCCTTACTCAATACACAGATGTGGGCCCAGGTGCAAGCGTGCATGCAGAGCTCAGGTAGGAGTCAGACTACTTTGCACCAGGCATCATCATAATGGTGCTTAGCAAGCTGTCATCATCCCAATACCCCCAGCCACATGCTCCCCACAATCACAGGCCCACCAATTCCCTGAGCTACATGCTCCCCACAATTACAACTCCTTGCCAAGTTGAGAGGCTGCAGCGGTGCAATTTGCAAGAACTTTATACACATCCTTCAGCTGGCAATGAACTGAGTGCGCTGTGACCCAGCAACACCGCAAGACCCGAGGTCATTGCTGAGACCTGGGTTCCATCTGCAAACCGGACGTCGGAGACCTTGCAGAGCAACAGCCCTCCACCCTCCCACACACTCGCAGAGCCTCCGCTGACCCGAGAAAAAGAAGGCGGCAACAAAAAGACACCCTTGAGCTAGAGAGAGCCATTGGATGCTATGCACTTGCCTCCCCGTTAACCCTCAACTAATGAAGTGCCCAAATCGGACTTCTTTGGAGCATGTCTGTTTCGCACCGATTGGGGATTGGCGAACGTGGTGGTAAAGGGGGAAGTGCCAACAAAGTTGGGCGTGCAATCCATTAAGTCAGTTTAAATGCATGCAAATGTATTTAAATGGCTGTCACGCCCAATTTGGGCACAGTCCTGACTGTGTCCATTTTCGGGCCTTAATAAAGGGGGAACCAGCTCAGAGGTGGGTGCAGATCACGCTACTCACCTCACACCTGACTTTATCAATTTTTTGCACCTGATAATGGTAAAATCGGCCCCAATAGTTCTGTTGCAGAAGACTTAGCTGGAGAACCCAGTGTGCAGAAGTAGGCCCTGATGAAAGGTCATTCACCTGAAACTTTAAACCTTTTCCTTACTCCACAGGCGTTGCGAGACCTGCTGAATATCCTCAGCATTTTCTGTTTTATTATTTTGGATTTCCCCCAACCACATGATTTTGTTTTTGAACAGAAGCAGGCTGATAGGCATGCACCAAGATATGTAAGGATTACTGGGCAGCATGATAATCATAGAATCATAGAATCCCTACAGTGCAGAAGGAGGCCATCCAGACCATCAAGTCTGCACTGACCACAATCCGGTCCATGCTCTATCCCATAATCCCACATATTTATGTTGCCAATCCGCCTGACACTAGGGTCAATTTAGCATGGCTAATCAACCTAACCTGCACGCACATCTTTGGATTGTGGGAGGAAACAATGATGGGCAATTTAACTGCAGCTTATGGCACCTTGAAATCTTGGGATATCAGCATTGCAATCTGTCTATTAAAAAGTGACACAGCATTTCATCCTGATCTAGAGAGCTGAGATTATCTCTACAAATCATGGTGTATGCAAAACTGGGACATATCTCTGATATTACCTGCTGCAGCCTGCAAGGAGCTCATATTTTGGAAGTTAAAGGCTGCAATGATATTGACAATCACAAGCGTTGCAGTCAAGCCTTGATTTGTGCTTTTAGATGATGGTGATAGCAGGTGGTGTTGTTTAGTTACCAGATACTTAGTGAAGCATAGAATTCACATGCATTATACCCGTTATAGTTTGCAAGTGCTCATTGAAGTCCCACCATGGGTACAGCCTTGTGTGCAGTTCTCTTCTCCTCTTCCTTCTTCTCTCTGTTGCCTTGTTCAAAGCTCCCTCTCCTCCAGTCTGAAAAGCAGGCCTACCAAGCTATCATAAATGTGAGGAGAGACTAAGTCGGTTAGGATTATATTGAGTGGAGTTTAGGAGAATGAGAGCTGATCTCATAGAAACTTACAAAATTCTAACAGGGTTAGACAGGGTAGATTCAGAAAATATGTCCCCAGTGGGGGAGTCTAGAACTAGGGAGTCATCATTTGAGGATAAGGGGTAAACCTTTTCGAACTGAGATGAGAAGAAATTTCTTTACCCAGAGGATGGTGAATATGTGGAGTTCACTACCACACAATGTAGTTGGGGCCAAAACGTTGCCTGATCTCAAGAAGAAATTAGATATAATTCTAGGGGCTACAGGGATCAAGAGATATAGGGGGAAGGAGCGATCAGGATATTGAATTCGCTGATCAGCCATGATCAAATTGAATGGCGGAGAAGGCTCGATGGGCCGAATGGCTACTCCTGTTCCTGATGTCTATGTTTCTAAATAAAACTCTCCACAAGTGCCATGCTTAGTCCATAACTTTAAAATATGAATTGTGATCAAAATGGAATCTCCTGGAACTAACTTGCTTTTAAAAAATGGACATTAATAGATGACAAAGATGATGGACAATAATCAGGTAAATTTTGTGATTTCTGCCTTAAGCTGCTGGAAAGTTCCCTTGAATAATCATGAGTTGTGTCTTCCCTTAAATTGATATTCATACCTGCTTTTATTTGGGATATCCAAAACCAAGAAGTATTGACTACTGGACCCACCATCTCCAAGCTCAATATTTAACAAAACAGAGCTGCAGAAACCAGTTAGTCACAAGTAGGTGTGAATGGTCATCATCTATCTCCCTTTATATAGCAATGGGTTCAGACTTCCAAGCCATTCTGGGTGGACAATAACAGTTGATCATGTGATGAAAACAGACCTCAGAACACGACTTATTTTATCCCAAGAGCCAAGAAAATTTGGTCAGTCTACATGGGATACCAACTGTTGGACATTAGCAACAGAAAATGGCAGAAGACCAATGCCTTTTTAAACCTTGAAGTTTAAAAACCTCAACTTAAAGGGTTTCCCTGTCTGGTACCTAGTCCAAGCCTGTATGTAAACCTGATCTCCTGGTAAGCAAACCATAAGTAACTAACTGGAAAAGTCCATTTCTTCAAGGAAATTCTGCTGCAAATGCTCACATGACTATCACATATTTTAATCTACCTAGCCTAACCCTTCAGGAGTGAAAATGCCTTCTTCAGTGGGCAAGCACCAATTACTTTTTCATAAGGTGAGCAAAACATGTAAAAAATTACCTATTCTTTTGTTCTCAACTTGTGAAAGTGCACAATTCCCTCCAATAGTATCCTATTCTTGTGTGTGTGCGCATGTGCGCATCTTTATGCGCTTGCATATGTGTGTGTGTTTGCATGAGTATGTTTGCATGTTTGCATATGTGTGTGTGTGCTTTGTGATTGACAAAGCATTAGACTTTCTGAGTGAATAAATAATACTCTTTATTTTATAACCAGCTTGCTGCTGCTTATTAAAGAAAAATGACCACACACTCAGGGATTGAGAAACATACACACCTTCCTTTCCAAAAAACCTACTCATTATAGACAATGTGAAAAAGAAAACAAAGGTTTCAGTTCTCCCACATTCCAGTCAGTAACACTAGGCAGCTGAAAGTAGGACAGGACTGGCAAACATTATTAGTGGAATTTGGAGAAACTAACCCATAAAGAGGCCCAGAAGTTATCCAAGAGTCTAAGAATACAAATCAACAAATAATCTGTACAGCACGAATGAACCTTTTAAGTGGAGGCATTGATGTATGTTAACAGCCTGATTTGTTGAGAGAGTTTATCACATAGTGAGTCTACCAGAGAGCCATAGAGGTTTACAGCACGCAAACAGGCCCTTTGATCCAACTTATCCATACCACCACATTTTTTAAAACCCCTAAGCTAGTCCCACATGCCCACATTTGGCCCATATCCCTCTATACCCACCTTGCCCATGTAACTGTCCAAATGCTTTTTAAAAGTCAAAATTGTAGCCACCTCTACTACTGCCAAGTGGCAAGTGGCATTCGTCAAGGATTAGTGCTGAGACCTTTGCTGTTTGTAATATATATAAATGATTTGGAGGAAAATGTATCTGGATTGATTAGTAAGTTTTGCGGAAGACACAAAGGTTGGTGGATTTGCAGATAGCGATTAGGACCATCAGAGGATACAGCAGGATATAGATCAGTTGGAGACTTGGGCCGAGAGATGGCAGATGGAGTATAATCTGGACAAATGTGAGGAAATGCATTTTGGAAGGTCTAATAAACATAGGAAATACACAGTAAATGGTAGAACCCTTAGGAGTATTGATAGACAGAGGGATCTGGGTGTACAGGTACACAGGTCACTGAAAGTGGCAACACGGGTGGATAAGGTAGCCAAGAAGGCATATGGCATGCTTGTCTTCACCAGCTGGGACATTGAGTTTAAAAATTGGCAAGTCATTTTGTAGCTTTATAGAACCTTAGTTAGGCTGCCCTTGGAATATAGTATTCAGTGCTGATCACCACAGTACCAGAAGGATGTGGAGGCTTTGGAGAGGGTACAGAAAAGATTTATTACGATGTTGCCTGGTATAAAGGGCATCAGCTATGAGGAGAGGCTGGATAAACTTGGTTTGTTCTCACTGGAACGACGGAGGTTGAGAAGTGACCTGATAGAAGTTTGCAAGATTATGAGGGGTGTGGACAGAGTGGACAGTCAGAAGCTTTTTCCCTGGGTGGGAGAGTCAACTGCTAGGGTACACAGGTTTAAGGTGTGAGAGGTAAGGTTTAAAGGAGATGTATGAGGCAGATTTTTCACACAGAGGGTGGTGGGTGCCTGAAACACGTTGCTGGGGGCAGTAGTGGGAACAGATACAACAGTGACTTTTAAGGGGCGTCATGACAATACATGAATAGAATGGGAATAGAGCGATATAATCTGCGAAAGGGTAGGGGGTTTTAGTTAAGTTGGTAGCATGGTCGGTGCAGGCTTGGAGGGCCAAAGGGCCTGTCCCTGTGCTGTAATTTTCTTTGTTTTTTTGTTCTTTGTTCTTTGTACTACCTCTGGCAACTTGTTCCAGACACTCACCACCTTCTGTGTGAAAAAAATTGCCCCCGGACCATTTTGTGTCTCTCCCTTATCAACAAGCATAGAACTCTTATTTGAACAATATAGTACATTTGAAATGATTCTGACAAACATTCTGCCTACTCAAGAAGGAGTGTGATTCCAAATGGTGTGTGGACTTAGCTGTCCATCTTACACTGTAAAATGGGCATAGAACAATCTAATTTCTAAGGCAAAGGTTACTGAAAAGGTATCCTGTTTCATCCTTTCATACTGGGATGGTTGAAAAATTGTGCAGAAGTAGCTTCCTTTAAAAAGACTTCCATAAGCTTGTAGGTTTACCAAAAGGCATGGCAAACATAAATTTACCTATGCCAAATGGCTCTCAAAATTGAATAAATCCAAAATATAGATATTTTTGGAGTTTAGAGTGGGGGAAACTGTTTCACTCAATTGTCCCCTTCATTCTGGTGAAGTTTGCAGTTTTTGCAGCTGTAAAGGTAATGGTATCAAATTGCATTATGTCTACAATTCACTGGGTAAAGCAGTACAGTAAGCCATTAGGCACAAAGCCAGATAACCAGAGCTCAAACCCCAGCCTTATCTAGAATCTGAACCGCTCTCATTGAGCGAGTTTAATCCATTTCTGGCCAAGTAATGAACCTTTCCATCTGAGATGAGAAAGAAAATTATTTCTGTGGTTTGATTAAAGGGCAGCATCAATGGTGGCAATGGAGATTTTAGTTGACTGTGCAACAAAGATACAGAACTAAAGCCAATAGTGTAAGATGTGAGTAAGACTGAAAGCAAGGTAAACCAAGACTCAGTGTGCAACTCATTCAAAGCCTTGGTTTTAAAAGTTTGTGGATTATAGAAGAAAACTGAAGGAGCTTTTAGAAAAAGAACCAATTAAACTAGAACGAATTAGAGATATTCATCATAACATCTTTGTATCATTTTGGTGTTACTAAATAGAGAACCACATTTTAAGTAGTATTTCACCATATTAATAAGACACACCCAGGCCATTCCAGTAACTTCACTACAGTGTTAATGTAAACCTACTTGTGGCACTAATAAATAAACTTTAAATTTAAAACATTTGGTTCAAATAGTCCATGTTGCATTTAGTCTCCACATGAACTTCCTACAACCTCCTTGATCTAATCCTCATAAGCCCTTTCTATTCCATTCTCTTTTGTGTCCTGATCTAACTTTCCCTTAAATGCATCAATACTAGTCACCTTAACTACCTCTTGTAGTAGTGAGTTCTACATTCTTTGTAAGGCTTCATAATGCTCACTTTCTGGGTGAAGAAGATTCTCCTGAATTCCCTACTGGAGTTATTAATAACAATCTTATATGTATATAGCCCTTAACACTGCAGACAAATTCTCCAGTCTAACATGCAAATGCCCTATCCCAATTTCACAAACAGACCGATGCTCCCATCCACCTTTTGCAACTGTATCCATTAAATCCATGATCCTTCCACTCACAATGGGAAGGATGTTATGTTTTCATTGTGTTGTGGTTTGACAGACTCCATTTGGAGTATTGCATTCTGTTTTGGGCAATGCACCTCAACAAGGAAACATTGATCAGGAAGGAACTACAGCACAGACATAGCAGAATGATACCAGACTTAGATAGTGAGGTGATGAGGACAATAGAACAGCGAGGAGTGATCTAATTGAGTCAATTGGACTCGCAGTGTTGTGCACTTTCGATGCGAGCAGCTATGTATATTAATATGAAAGGCCCTGTTTTTTGCAGACATGAGCAATTGAGATTGCAAACTTTGTTTGCTTTAAACAAGAAATTACTGATCCCTACGTAGATTGTAATTCTTTTAAGACAGAGAAAAATAGGTTGTGTTGGTAAGGCATCAAGGAATAAGGAGCAAACGTAGATATATGGGCCATGATTCTCATGAATTGGGAATAAGTGCCCACACCTGGAGGAAAATGGCAGTGTCTTTCAGGTCCTTCCCCACCACCCGCCCCCCGCCATCCACAAATAATGGTAACGCCCCTCTACTCCCCCGTACCCCACCACACAGATATGAAGGTGTGCTGATCTGAACTACCCCTGCAGACTCCCTCAGCTCCCTTCCCCCCTTCAGACCCTTCACACAACCCCCTTCCCTCGCAAACCACCTGCAGAGTCACCTCCCCCCTCAGTCCCTCCACCTCCTTTCAGGCCATGCGTCTTAGAACATAGAACATAGAACATTACAGCGCAGAACAGGCCCTTCGGCCCACGATGTTGCGCCGACCAGTTAAAAAAAAACAATGACCCACTAATCTAAACCAATCCCTTTTCGTCCATAAACCTATCCACGGATCTCTTAAACGCCCCCAAACTAGGCGCGTTTACAACTGCAGCAGGCAGGGCATTCCAATCCCTCACCACCCTCCGGGTAAAGAACCTACCCCTGACATCCGTCCTATAACTACCCCCCCTTAATTTAAAGCTATGCCCCCTCGTGCTAGCTTTCTCCATTTGAGGAAAAAGGCTATCACTGTCCACCCTATCTAAACCTCTAATCATCTTATATGTTTCAATAAGATCCCCTCTTAGCCGCCTTCTTTCTAGCGAAAACAACCCCAAATCCCTCAGCCTCTCCTCATAGGACCTCCCCTCCATACCAGGCAACATCCTGGTAAACCTCCTCTGCACCCTCTCCAAAGCCTCCACATCCTTCCTGTAATGTGGGGACCAGAACTGCACACAGTACTCCAAGTGCGGCCGCACCAGAGTTGTGTACAGTTGCAACATGACGCTGCGACTCCTAAATTCAATCCCCCTACCAATAAACGCCAAGACACCGTATGCCTTCCTAACAACCTTATCTACTTGATTCCCAACTTTCAGGGATCTATGTACACATACACCTAGATCCCTCTGTTCATCCACACTATTCAAAGTCCTCCCGTTAGCCCTATACTCGACACATCTGTTATTCCTACCAAAGTGAATCACCTCACACTTCTCCGCACTTCTCTTGACACTGCCAACTGTGCACCGCTCCCAGCACTCTGGCACTGCCATCCTGGCCTGGCACCTTGGGATCCAAGGGGATACAAGGACGTAGGCCCAGCGGCCATTAACCCCTTCGCAGCGGCCAGGCTGCAGAGGAAGGGTCCCTCAGGAACGTTAGGCAGCCCTTCATGGTTTAGAGAACAACTGATCAATGGAGCAAGTTACTACTTATGCTGTGAACACTGATTGTGTTCTTTCAGGAGAAGCCTTGGCTTGTTTCTGGCTGGGGTGGAGATGTCCTCATATAAGAGTTAGGAAAGTCACAAGCACTGCAACGTCCTGTACTAGTTTAGATCACCCGCAAGAATTGAAGAGTTTCCAGATTCTATTAATTACCTTTGTTTTTAACATGGACCAAAATTTTCCGGCTGTTCATACCCCGCCACTGCTGCAAGTGAGGACAGAAAATTTGGTGCTCAGCCAAATCTCCATTCTCTGCAGCGAGACCGATGTGAATGGCCAGAGAATGCTACCCGAGGTTTTTAAGCCCTCACAGATGGCTGCCTGGCTCAGAAATAAAAACACCATATGCTGGAAAAACTCAACAGACCTGACAGCATCTGTGGAGGGAGAAACAGAGCTGACATTTCGGGTTAAATAACACTCTTCTTCAGAAGCATCCAGTTTTTGTTTCAGATTTCCAGCATCTGCAGGATTTTGCTTTTGCCACCTGGCTCAGATAGGGTGCACAGTACATACTGGGCATCATAACGTATGGTGTGGGCTAAATCGTACAATGGATCTTTTTCTATCTATTGAATTTTCTTGTGTATGTGTAAGCTTTTCTGGATAATCAATTGCCGAAGAGGCCAACTTTATTTTCAATAGTTGCCTACAATATGTTCAGGATAGACAGAAATTTATTTTGAATGTACTAATTCGTAAAGTAAAATTACAGCATGGATGACATTAACCTTTGCCAAATTTTTTGAATGCAGCCATGCATTTAATTCCCCGCATGTGAAGGTTATGGGAATATGGGACTCGGCACTAAATTGGAAATACCCAAGTGGTGCAATGCTGACATTTTCTGCATTCCTGTGAAATGAAGATTTGCTTCCACTCAAAGAATAAAAACAATTCAGTAAGATAGTACGGGAAAAGATGTACTAAAACCCCAGTTTAGGGCTTTTTTTTCATAAATATTACGACAATCTAATTCTCTGTTAAAATCTTGGTTCAGGAAGAGCTTGAGTAAGTATTCAAATGGTTAAAGAGCCCTTAGCTCTTCGATGTGGAAGTTATTGACATTATATTAAATGTTCATTTTTAATGTTACATGCTGAAGCTATTAGGGTAAATTGAGAATGTTGAGAGCAACACCAGGAACTCTTCATTGCATTCATCGACCTGGCACTTGGCTCAGTGAAACACAATGCTCTTTGCATTGTGCTCCAAAGAATTGGATATTGAAGAAGCTTCATCACAATCCTGAAATTGCTTCATGCTGATAATGACTGTAACTGTCTGTAGTGGGAGATTTGAAACAGACTTTTTCAAAATCTAGACTAGGGTCAAGAAGGCTGTGTGATAGCCCCCATACTGTATATAATCTGTCTGACCCTGGTCATTCACTTCATCAAAGGTCAACTGCCATCTGGTGTCAAAATTAAATACTAAGTTGAATTCTCTTTAACCTCAGTTGTCTCCATGCCAAAACTAAACTGACCACCATAGGCATACAAGATCCACAGTTTGTGGATGACTGTTGTGTCATTGCCTACTTGCACCAAATTTGTGAGCCGTTCTCCAATTCTAGAGTTCTGCACACAAGAAATTTGGCCTGCCCTTAATTATTGACAAAATGAAACTCAAAAATCAATCCAACCCAGACAGCCAAATGTTCCATCTCTCTTAAATATTGAAGGAAGGACTAGACTATGTTGAGCATTTTCCATTCCTTGGCAGCCACCTCTCGCAAATGGCCACCATTAAAGAGGCAATCCAACACTAGATCAGTTGTACCAGCACATTCTTCTACAAACTCCGATAGTAGATGTTTGACAGCAAAAACTTCCAACGGTCAATGCAAGCCCTAGCATGTAGGCTAGTTGTTGCTACAATGCTCTTATATTCCAGTGAGAGCTGGACTGTGTATCTGTGACACATAAGATCTCTAGAGAAATTCCATCAGTAATGCTTCCACCACATCTTTTGGGTTCATTGGGAGGACCATTGAACAAATGCTAATGTTCTCCTTGAAACCAATTCCACAAGCGTTCAGGTAAAACTCCTGTAAAACTAACTATGATGGACTGAACATTGCATAGGGATGGTTGATAATCCTCTTGTCTGCCAGAACCTATTTTTTCAACTCTCAAATAGCTAATGTTCTAGGAGAGGACAAAGTAAGAGCTTCAAAGACACTTTCAACCTCTGCTTGAACATGACAGTATTGGCATTAATGACAGCCATTGGTTTGTTACCTCTTATTCAGAATTACAGCAACGTGCCCATCAAGCTGCATTAGACTGAGCCCCAACATCTTAATGATGAAACAGAGAAGCAACAGGGAAGGAAAGAAAAGGAAGCAAATCCTGCACTTTGGATCTCACTATTCCGTTAGATGCCTGGCCTCGGTGTCCAAAGTATGCAAGTCAAGAATCGATCCATGCAGCCACGTAAAGACCCATGGCAGAAACTCATGATCCTGAGTAGACATTATCCTTGAATCAAGGGATTGATTAGGGAAAGTATCTATTTAAACTTCAGCAGAACACCAACCTTGATGAAGAATAATTGGTTGGTCAGGCTATTTGAAGCAATATTTTAACTATGATAGGCTAGAAATGGAGGAACTTAACTTTCAGAATTTAGTTTATGCCACAAGTATGCAGCTTGAAGGAGCAAGCCATTTGTTAGTCCATCCACTTAAAAACTACTTACAGTAGGATACAATAGTGCATCACCTAAAAGAAGGAAGGGTATGTATTATTATTAGGGTGGCATGGTGGCACAGTGGTTAGCCAGAGACGTGGGTTTGATTCCCAGCTTGCATCACTGTCTGTGTGGAATTTGCACATTCTCCCCATGTCTGTGTGGGTTTCCTCTGGGTGCTCCAGTTTCCTCCCACAGCCCAAAGATGTGTAGGTCAGGTTGATGTCAGGAGGACTAGCAGGGTAAATACGTGGGGCTACGGGGATAGAGACTGGGTGGGATTGGGGTTGGTGCAGACTCGAAGGGCTGAATGGCCTATTTCTGCACTGTAGGGATTCCATGATTTCATGATTTGTGGGTGAATCATACAATACACAGGATTTATGTATCCTATTAATATTAGAGTGAAGTTGTATTTTGGATGGGTTTTTTGGCAATATTATCCCCAGTTCGCATTTAGCACTCTAGATTTAAATATAGCAGGTGGTAATGTTTACAACCTAAACAGTTAAGATCCCTTTAATCCTATAATTACGAATCCAAATTCAGCTAGTTATTGTTTTCAGACACTTTTTCAATAGTAATCATGGGTTGTATTAATTCCATTTAGGCAAGGGTTTGATAATTACCACCGTAAGAAAATTGCTTACAGATAAGCTCGGGATTCTCTTGCCACATATAGCAGAGCTTGCTACTCGGGAGTGCAGTAAGTTCCAGTAACGCTCAGGTACTCAGCTGTTGTATTTTTAATCAACCTCTGATCTTTTTCTTGCTACCTCGAAAGAGAGTGTCATTGGTATCTGATATCAGTAAATTGCATCAGGCGAAGGTAAAATGAAAAATGATGTTGTGTTAATACCACAAGCAGCATGGAGGTAAAAGCTCAAGACACAAAGCAGATTTCAATGGGAAATATTTATTGGGTGCATGGGTCCCTCACAACACAGACCCAATTTCTAGATGATAATTTTAAAATTGTTTTTAAGGGTATGACAATTATCTACAAATGAGGAAAAGTAGAATTGTGAAGAATTAATGAGTAAATAAAAATAAGCAATTAGTATTCAAGAAAAAAATGACTAATGTGCACGCACCTTTCATGATTTGTCAGGAAAAGTGAGTATTTTTATTTATTACTCTTTATCTCCCATGGCTTTGCACAAAGGAATATAATATTATATATTTTATATGTTCTTGAAAATTTTCGTCTGAGCAATTTGTTCCAATGTCAATGAAGTTCCACAGTGGCCAGAGAAGGGGATGGATCATTAAAACAGGAAATGCTGGAAAAACTCAGCAGGTCTGGCAGCATCTGTGGAGAGAGAAACAGAGTTAACATTCTGCGGCTGATATGACTCTTCTTTAGAATTGAAAGGATGTAGAAATGTGATAGGTTTTATGCTGTTGAAAAAAGGTGGAGGGAATGTCTCACAGAACAAAAAGAATGGTCAGGGACAGGTTAGAGGGTCAGAGAGATTAATTGAGAACAATGTTGTGGAAAAATGGACAAAGGAGATGGTAATGGTTATAGCAAAGAAACAAAGTTTTGGTCCAGAGTATGTGTTACTGTCAGAATAAAGGACAGCTATGTGTGAAAGCAAAAATATGAAAATAAAATATAGACTAGAAGGTGGCAAAAAAAACAAAACGGAGGACAGACTTCCTGACCTAACTCAACGTTGACTGTAAGACTCATGGCAGAAACTCATGATCCTGAGTAGACATTATCCTTGAATCAAGGGATTGATTAGGGAAAGTGTCTATTTAAGCTTCAGCAGAACACCAACCTTGATGAAGAATAATTGGTTGGTTAGGCTATTTGAAGCAATATTTTAACTATGATAGGCTAGAAATGGAGGAACTTAACTTTTAGAATTTAGTTTATGCCACAAGTATGCAGCTTGAAGGAGCAAGCCATTTGTTAGTCCATCCACTTAAAAACTACTTACAGTAGGATACAACAGTGCATCACCTAAAAGAAGGAAGGGTATGTATTACTATCAGGGTGGCATGGTGGCACAGTGGTTAGTCAGAGACGTGGGTTTGATTCCCAGCTTGCGTCACTGTCTGTGTGGAGTTTGTACATTCTCCCCATGTCTGCGTGGGTTTCCTCTGGGTGCTCCAGTTTCCTCCCACAGCCCAAAGATGTGTAGGTCAGGTTGATTGGCGATGCTAAATTGCCACTGAATGTCAGGAGGACTAGCAGGGTAAATACGTGGGGCTACGGGGATAGAGGCTGGGTGGGATTGGGGTCGGTGCAGACTGTAAATTCCATAATCAGGCTGAGGACAGGAATGTGAGTGTGAGAACAAGTGGTAAATTAAAATGGCAAACAACTGTGAAGTTGGCACCATGCTTACGGGCTGAGCAGACAGTCGAAAGAGCAGTCACCGAGTCTCTGTTTGGTCTCCCCAGTGTAGGAGAGACCGCATTGTGAGCAGTGAATACAGTATACTAAATTAAAAGAAGTATAAATAAATCATTTCTTTGTCTGGTTTAGATCTTCCTCAGAGATTGCTGTGCTTCTGGCCATATTCCTTTTAAGATGAGATATGAAAGCAAATCCCTGTCTTCTTTCTCAAGTACTTAGACAAGATCCCACAGCAGTATTCAAAGAAAATCAGGAAGTTCTCCTGATGTCCTAGTCAATAAGGGAGGCACGGTTGCACAGCGGTTAGCACAGCTGTCTCACAGTGCCAGGGACCCAGCTTTGGGTGACTTTGTGGAGCTTGCACATCCTCCCTGTACCTGTGTTGATTTCCTCCGGGTGCTCTGGTTTCCTCCACACTCCAAAGATGTACGGGTTGGGTTGATTGGCCATGCTAAATTGCCCCTTAATGTTAGGGAGATTAATGGGGTAAATATGTAGAGTTGGAGCTTGGGTGGGAATGTTGTTGGTGTAAATTCAATGGACTGAATGGTCTCTTTCTGAACTGTAGAGATTCTGTGATTTTATGATTCTAATTATCCTTTAAGCAACACTACAAATACAGATTATTAGGTCATGCATTTCTTTTTGTGGACCTTGTTGTATGCAAATGAACTTTTGCTTTTCTTATTATAACAGTGGTTACAACTGAAAAGGATTTTATTGTCTATGATGTATTTTTAGATGCCTTGATGAGATGTAAGGTGCTGTACAAATGTCTATTCCTTCTAAATTGGTGTTGATAAAATGCAATTAAAAAAAGCTAATTATTTGGGGGAGTTTGCTTTGATTTGTAAAGTAATTTAACAAAAGTGGGCAGCTAACAAGCAGGAAATGGAGTTTGCTCTTTTAGCACCAGTGGTGGTACAAATGAGAAATGGAGATTGAACACAGAGGTGGTACAGTTTAACCAGTAGCAGGAAATTTCTAATTGCACAATAACAGATGTAGGAGGGAAATAAAACGAGTCGAGGCTTGGACACCGTGTTGAACTTCAAGAAAAGTTTTTATTTCACGTGCATGAGGGATAGATGAACTTGGGCCTGAAATCCCAGGTTGCGTGCAAATTCTCTCTACCCATCATAGATTCATACAGGTTATTATACTTTTCCCTGTCACAACGTTTTATATTATTGTATTAATTCCTTGAGCTGGGTGCAAGATGGTTCTTTTAATCTCATGATACAAATACATTGTTCAGTACACCATTGCTAATCATTTCTCCAGACATCTCCCGTTTACTCGATTCTAATGTCAAAGCGTTGTGTTTGCCCAACTGATCTACAAGAATCTGTTAATTGCTCCTTCCCCTCTGCTAGGTGATTATGTTTTCCGGAAGACTATGACTGTATGGAACTTGGCTGTCTCAATGCCGGTTCTCTCCTTGTCATGATAACTCAGAAAGATCTCCTGCACATTACTATCATTAGAAGTTGATAGATATGTTAATCATTACCTGTCAGCAGAACAGACCTCTAGCTATCTTCGTTAATCCTTTTCTTCCCTCAGGTGAGGCCTGGCTCTCTGGGCTTGCTCTATGTAACTCTGCATGTATTACACTGAAATCAAACAAAATGTGAATGGACTCATAAAGTATAAAGGACATGACCCCTGATATTGTCCTTTAACAACAGACAAGGAAATGTTTACATTTTTGAGCAGCATTTTCTCATTGTAAATACTTGCAGACAGATTTTCATATGAAATGTGACATATAAAGCATTGTGAAAATGTTGTGGATGTCAAGCATATGCCTTTTGCAAGATCTTAAAATAATATCAGTATATAGTATGCTAACGTTTCAAAAGATTGAAATCTTCTTGGATGTGAAATTTTCTGGATGTATCGCAGAACCAGGAAAACACACTGTTTCCATTTCCAACCAATTGTCTTCAAGGTGAATTGTGAAGGTCTGGATTTTGCACTTGTAATGATGATGAACCTGTAAGTAGGTTCTGTCAAGCTCACGACAAGTTCTGATATGCACATGTGCGGCTAAATGTAAAAATCAATGTTATAATCAATGATTTTCTGTTCCTCCGCACTGTGCACTATTGAAATCACAGAACTGATGTGAAACTGTTATAAATCACAGAACTGATGTGAACTTCAATTCTACACAATACTATCACTATAAAAATACCTTTGAAATGTTACACATTTTTGAATGAAGTGTAATTATGTTTTAATAGGTCATAATTACTGTTGAACAACTTCTTTGACCCTGAAAATTTAATTTCATATTGCTGAAGTGCTTTTTTTTCAAATCTATGATTAAGGTTCCATAAATGTTTAAAATAATTACAAATAATCAAACTTTGCTTACAATATTTTACGAAACACATTAATCCATATATATGTCTCCCAATCTTTATTTCACTTTCTATAAAATTATAAAAAGGAAATGTATTTCTCATCAGAACTGGTTTGCTATCTGTGAGTGTTCTTCAATGTGATTGGCTACCTAGCTTGCTCTATGAAATCATTGTTGCCAGATGAGAGAGAACCCCTATTGCTCATGTCAGGATGTAACTAACACCATAAAGGTAAAATCCATGTCACAGAGCTTGCGAGATCTTTGCAAACAGATTCTTTAAGGGTCAGCTGATTGCTAACTGCAAAACCTAACCATTATGTTTGGTATATTGCTTTGACTATGTTTAATGTTATCTGTTATCCATGCTGCCTTCCACATAAATCAGTGCATCATTAAATTCTAGTGGACTATTAAACTGCCTTTCAGGTATTCTTCCAGAAAGCTTTTAAGATTTTCAGCCTATTAACAGAACTGAATGAATCTTTGAACTATACAATATATGTAAATTGATATTGTGTACTGTCTAAAAGCTAAATCTTTGTAATCACATTTATTACAGTCTGTCCCATTTTATCGTCTTAAAGATGGCTTAACTTTTTAGTGTGATTAATGTAATACTCCCTTCTGACATTATTAACCATCTTTACTTCCCGTTCCCATTTGTGAGTAGGCCGGAACAATAAGGTCACAAGAGAAAAGCAAAAGATGCAAAGATATCAAAAGTGTTTCCTTATGAAAGGAATCTGCCAGTCATGCTGATACTCCATCTGTGGAGTAGAAGAAAATAAATTGCACTCCAGCTTCTAGCTTCGGATAACTTTAATATAAAATATCTTTAGTTCTTCATTTGTTCAACCAAACTGGGATAACACAGAGATTTAGAGATTGATTTCAACATAAAGCAATATGCCAGCACCAATAGGGGAGGACACAGATTTATTGCCACTGCTGTTACCAGCATCAGCTGCCAGCGCAGAGACGCTCACCTCGATGGGATATGTTAGTGGTTAGTTTTCTGGGGCGCTGTCTGGTGAGAACCACACATCTCAGTTGACAACAAAACCACTCTAACAGCCAAAGTCCATTTCATTTCCCGAAACCCCCACCCTCCCTGACTAACAGTAGCCCAGATGAAAATGCCCCCATCGCACACTCCTGGGCCAGGAGGTCAGTGAGATGGCGTAAGAACGTCAGGGGTTAGATATTTTGTGGCTCTGAGGAGCAACACAGCTTTTCTCACAACTAGTTTTCATCATCCTCCTGCCTTATAATCAGACCCTCTGACACTGCCAACCCAGGCCCATCACCCTGGTCTGACATTACATACTAGTCACATCATGCACGGGCAGCCCAATGAGTGACATTGTAATGATTATAGAAACTTTTAGGAGAAATTACACATCTCAATTAATGTATAAACTTGTCTGCAAAATAAAATACATGGTTGATATAATTTATACAAGGAGTAAAGGAACTTATCAGAATAACCTCAAATACATGACTTTACCAGTTATTCTGTGGAAACTTTAGCAGAAATAAATATTGCAAACATTTCACAGTGCCTCATTACAGCAATAGAGAAAAGGAAAAACTCCCTCAATGATTATCAAAGATAATTGTCGCAAATTAAAGAATGTCTGTAATCCACCAACAATGGTTGGTTTACAGTTTTAACATCTTCTGGAATTTATCATACCAGTTAAACAATATTGTAACAGGGATGGCACAGAGGCACAGGGGGCAGCACGGTGGCATGGTGGTTAGCACTGCTGCCTCACAGCACCAGGGACCCATATTCAATTCCAGCCTCAATTCCAGTCTGTGTGGAGTTTGCACTTTCTCCCCATGTCTGCATGGGTTTCCTTCGGGTGCTCTGGTTTCCTCCCACACTCCAAAGATGTGAGAGTTAGGTGGATTGACCATGCTAAATTGACCCTAGTGTCAGGGGGATTGGCAGGGTTGCAGGAGTGGGACTTGGGTGGGATTGTGGTCAGTGCAAGCTCAATGTGTCGAACAGCCTCCTTCTGTGCTATAGGTATTCTACGATTCTAAACCATTAACAAAGGCTCGCAAGTTTATAGGAAACATATATAAGAACGTAATCAGGGCAATCTTCGTCACAGAGCTCAGAAGAAAGATAAATGTTCTTGTATTGATAAAAAACTGAATGCCAGGAAATATGAAAGAGACACAAACGCTGCACAGGTATTTCTAGTATTATCTGTTTTGAATTATAAACCTTGGCTGAGGGTGCATTTCTCAAAATTAATACAAACAAAAACATGCTGAACTGGCTCAATTTTTAAAAAATCGCTGTGAGATAGGTAATTTTAAGTGGTGCTACCTCACACACAGTCATTCTATTCCCAATCCCCACTGGTCCTTTGTAAACTGGGTAATGGTGGCCGGGAAATGGCTTAGGGTCACTTACCTTTATGTTCTTGGTAATTCTCCGTGACATCCCTTTTATCCACATTTACTGCTTCTTCCTCTTTGTGTATATACCATTTCTCAGCTACCTAATGCATCTCAGCAAACATTTCACATACAATAGGCTGCTGCTGCCACCCAGGTTATCATCCTGAGATGAATGCACAAAATACACACCTGTTTCAGGTGGGATGCTATTTTTAATATGAAAATCTGCTCCTTAAAGCACCTTGGACCTGGATTACAATTCAGAGATACAAACTGACAGCGTCCATGCCATATTTGCTCCATTTATTTTAAATTGCCATCAAATGACCTTACCCGCAGTCCTTAAAGGGACCATTGGCAACCAATTAGAAAGTGGGTCCATGAAAAGATCTGCAGCACACGACTAGCACATTAAGGCCCATTGCTGAGGTTGTATTCCCATCCTCACCCTGTATAAGCATTTGACACAGTGCTCACTCCTCATGCCTAATTAATTTTTCCCTCTTCAGCTCAGTTGGCTGGATGGCTGGTTCTTGATACAAAGCAATGGCAACAGTGCAGGTTCAATTCCTGTACTGGCTCAGGTTATTCATGAAGGCTCACCTTCTCAACCTTGCCCCTTGCCTGAGGTGTGTCACACTCAGGTTAAATTACTGGTGGCCTCAGCGAATGATCATCTGAGACTATGGCGATTTACTTTTAAGACAGTATAGCAGAAATGAGTCAACTGAATGAAAGATCAGTGGGAACAGGGGCTGAGTGATCACACCAGACAGAGAGAGTCCTCACTCAAGCAGTTACTCCTGAAACTGTTTTGTAAGCATATAAAACTGGGCTCTGTCCCAATCCCCACTGTCCTTTGTAAACTGGGTAATGATGGCTGAGAAATGGCTTAGGGTCACTTACCTTTATATTCTTGGTAATGCTCAGTGACATCCCTTTTATCCACATTTACTGCTTCTTCCCCTTTGTATATACACCATTCTCAGCTACCTAATGCATCTCAGCAACATTTCACATACAATAGGCTGCTGCTCCCATCCAGCCTTCATGCTGTATAAACTTCCTGTAAGTTACTCTTATCACTAAATACTTGTTTGCACCTAACAAAGCCTCAAATCTATTGATGATGCCATAACATCAAGAAAATAACTGTTCCATACTGAGATCTTTTCATGTTACTTTTTACAATATTGTTCATTGTTTGCAATCAAAGATTTGGCGATGGAGATCGTTAAGTTTTATCTGGTAAGAGTCTTAAGTTTATGATTAGTATTTCATCTGTCAAACCAACAATTTTCATAGTTATATAAAAGCAAAATGTTGTGGATGCAGGAAATCTGAAATAAAAATAGAAAAGGCTGGAAAAACTGTTCCTTCCAGGCTCCAACAACAATCCTCCCCTAGCCCGGGATACATGCCCTCACACCCAATTGGCTCAGTTTCCCACCTCAACGTTCCATAGGGTCCAGCCCGACTGCCTGGCCCCGAGGGAACCTCCCTCTAAAGAGGCTGCACTACCAAAGGGCCAGTTCCTATGGAAAGCCACAGTGGAAAGCTGAGCCAATCAAACGCAAGGGCACATATCCCGGGCTGGGGAGAATCCTCAGTTGGAGCCAGGGAACAGTGTTGTACAGTCACATAGTTGATTTACTCTGACCCTTTTATTATACTTATTCATCATTGGCAAAAAGCCTTTGTTAATTTGAGTCTTGTTGAGTCACCCTCGATTTATTACAATAGTGAGTTACTTTTATTTCTGCTGGCATTTGCTGCTGGCCAGTGCATTACACCAGAACAGATTTGTAACAGAGGAATATTAAACTATATTAACAACAAGCAACAAGAACACAGTAACTCTTTATGTTAATTCAGTCACATACTGTCAGAAATATAAAATAAGGAGCTTTAATGCAATTACTTAGCTTAACAGAAGTATCTTCAAATGGCATTGAATGAAAACAAACAAAAGAAATTGACCACAAAAACAGAAAATTGTCCATGCTAAATTCTCCTTCAGTGTATCTGAACAGGTGCCTGAGTGTGGCAAGTTGGGGATTTTCACAGTAAGCCTACTTATAATAATAAGCTTAAACTTAAACAGTCTGGGGCCTCTGAACAAGTGCCATTAGCCATGATGTCAATGGGTAACCTATATCCCCCATTAGCCAACCCCTCAGCTGAGGGTGAGTCACAAAGGTGTTGGGTACCTCTGGGTTTGCCAGGATGTAGGTGTCGTGCATGTTCCCAGGATAATGTGCACAGATATGCAAGATATTCAGTTGGTGATTCACAACAGCTGTATGTTTAGAGAGCAGAACCCCTTCCTGTTAATAAAGGGCCTCCGTCATGAGTTGGTGCTTTAAGGGTGATATTGTGCCATCGATTGCACCCTAGATCTGGGGCATCTCAGCAATGGCACAGAATCCTGCAGCCTGGGCATCCTGGTTGGTTTGGTCCAGGTTGAATGAGATGCATTCCGCTGCCCAGGCAATCAGGGCATCAATGACCTGGTGGATGCACCTGTGCACGGATGATTACGACATCTTGCACAGGTATCCATTCAAGCCCTGGAAAGATCCAGTGGCAAAAGAAGTTCAAGGCAACTGTGACATTTACAGCCACTGATAGTGGCTGTCGTCCTCCCCCTCTCGGTGCCAGGTGTGCTAGAATCTGGCAAAGATGACTCACTGTCTCCCTTTGAAGACACATGTTGTCCGACAGCTCCTCAAAAGACCAACACTTTCTGTAGACCCGGGATCTACAGTCTAGCGTCTTATTTCCCCCTTCCTTGGACTTATGTGAATGTAACATTAAAGGAATCAGGTTTCATGTGCGGTAATGAGTTTGGTTGACAGTTAAGTCCCAGATTTTTAAGAAAGGCAAAGAACCAATAACAAGCTGTCAATCTCTTTGCTGATAGCTCAGAGGCCAATGCTTTATTATGGACTATTTTGGGAATGTGTGGCTTTACAATCTACGATCAGTCTTTAGCCTTCGGTAAAGAGCCATGTACCTTAAAAATTTGTGCTAACCACCTGGGACTAGTTGAGTTTTCAAGATATAAACAATTTTTGCCATTTATATTTAAATTTTAGAATGGCAATTTTTGGTCTGTATTGCGGAAGACAGAAAAATGAATGGTTCACATTCTTCCAGCATTTGAATTGACGTGTCTTATCCAAATCACAACATCATTTGGCTCAGGATCTGTGTTTTTACCTGGTAAGAACATATTTTCAGTCTCTTTTCAAAAGAAAATCACCATCCCATAAAGCTGGTGTACAGGCTGCACACTCCTTGTTATGATTGCTGGGTCATTCTATCATTAAACCAAACATTAGGTCAAAAATGGTGCATTCTGGTATACAATTTCCACTAAAAGGAATGGCCGGGTATGCTGAACCTGAGAAAAAAACTGACTGTAAAATCCTCCTAAGTTCCATTTTAAAATGTACATGTATCCAATAAGGTTCCATCAGAGAGACAATTCAGTGCTTAGTTAATTGGATCACGTATGTTGTGCCAGTCTTCCTAACTTACACTGATGTTGCAGGAGCTACATCCTCTTGCACAGTGGGCTAGATTTTCCCAGATCTGTGTTGTTATGATTCAGGTCAGAAACAGCAAAATGTTTTATGAAGTCCACCTGGATCATAAGTTTTGTACTTTGAACTTGGCTAGAGTGAGCATGAGATGTTTCACCTCAGGTATGATTCAGCTGAACCCCTAGGAAGCTTTTATCAAACAAAGTTGATTTAAGAACACAGTTGACATGTATGGGAAGAAAATTTGCAATAACTTTTACCAATTACAAACAAGAAAGAAAGACAACGGTGATATTGTATAACCTTTAATAAATATGAACTGTTCCAACCAAACAAACTTCCTTAAACATGGTTCAATGCTGGGTCACTTATTGTTTGTTATATACATAAATGATATAAATGAGAATGTGGAAGGAATGATAAGAAACTTTGCAAATTACACCAAGATTGGTAAGTGGTAAATAGTGAAGACATAGACAGGTTGGTCAGATGAGACTGGCTCTCGCAGATTCGGCTCAATTGTTTGGAGATCTGCAGACTAGATGTGGGAGGCTGTATTAGGTTATTAGTAGATATCATGAAGTTTTTCAGGAGGGCTTGGAGGAAATGGAAGGAGCCAAGGCTAAGATCTATGTTGACCCTGACACTAAACCTGGGTACTTCAGAGCTAGGCCAATTCCTTATTCCATGCTGGAGAAGGTGGAAACAGAACTAGGGCTTGGGTAGAACAAGATTGGTACAACCTTTTCTTAAATCCAACAACTCAGTTCATCTATGTGTGGACTATATACAGACAGTCAATCGAGTCTCCAAATATGATAGGTATCCTACACCTCAGCTTGAAGATCTGTCCACCAGATTAACAGGTAGCAAAACGTTCTACAAGTGGCATATGAGCCACACTTACCTCCAACTTAAATTGGATAAATCCTCTCTGAAATAGGTGACAATCAACACACAGAAGGGACTCCATAAGTATATCCATTTGCCTTTTGGGTTTCATCAGCGTCTGCCATTATCCAGAGGGTGATAAAGAACATCCTTCAAGAGGTACCTAAAGTAACAACATACTTAGATGATATCTTGGTCACAGGGGCTTCAGAACAGGAACATTTGGCCAACATAGAAGAAGTTCTGCAATGATTTTCCAGGACCTGAGTCTGCTTAATGAGGGAGAAATGGGGATTTCAGGCAGCCTAAGTAACCTATTATGGTTACTGAGTAGATGGAAAGTGGTTATATACAGTGGAGGATAAGGTAAAAACCATAAAGGAGGCACTGACTCCAAAGAACACCACAGAGCTAAAATCTTTCCTGCAGTTAGTCAATTATTATGGAAAATCTATCCCAATTTTGGCTTCCATGCTGGCCCCCTTGCATGTCCTATTTCAAAAATATCACAGATTGTCTTTCGGGGCTTTGCAACTAGAGACTTTTTCACAAGGGAGCAGAAACTGTCAGGTATGGGCACAAATGAAAAGTGCAGCTTTTTCAACGAACAAATACTGCGTGTCCTTGATAGGTATGTCCCTGGCAGGCAGGGAGGAAATGGCCGAGTGAGGGAACCATGGTTCACAAAGGAAGTTGAATGTCTTGTTAAAAGAAAAAAAGAAGCGTATGTAAGGATGAAAAAACAAGGTTCAGTTGGGTCGCTTAAGTGTTACAAGGTAGCTAGGAATGAGTTAAAGAAAGGGCTTAGGAGAGCTAGGAGGGGGCATGAGATGTCCTTGGCGGGTCAGATAAAAGAAAACACAAGGCTTTTTACTGTTATGTGGGAAATAAAAGAATGACCAGGGTGAGGTTAGGGCCAGTCAAGGATAGTAGTGGGAATTTGTGCATGGAGCCAGAAGAGATAGGTGAGGCATTGAATGAATACTTTTCTTCAGTGTTCACTAAGGAGAGGGGCCATGTTTTTGAGGATGAGTGTGTGATACAGATTGATAGGATGGAGGAGATAGAGGTTCTGAGGGAAGATGTATTAGCAATTTTGAAAAACCTGAGGGTCGATAAGTCCCCTGGGCCAGATGGGATACATCCTAGGAAACTTTGGGAAGCAAGGGATGAGATTGCAGAGTCTTTAACTTTGATCTTTGGGTCCTCACTGTCCACAGGAATAGTGCTAGAGGACTGGAGAGTGGCAAATGTTGTTCCTCTCTTCAAGAAAGGAAATAGGAATGACCCTGGTAATTATAGGCCAGTTAGTCTTACTTCGGTGGTCGGTAAGTTAATGGAAAGGGTCCTGAGACATAGGATATATGGCCATTTGGAAAGATGCATTTTAATCTGGGATAGTGAGCATGGTTTCGTGAGGGATATGTCCTGCCTCACATATATGATTGAATTCTTTGAGGAGGTGACTAAGTGTGTGGATGAAGGGAGAGCAGCTGATGTCATATACATGGATTTTAGTAAGGCGTTTGATAAGGTTCCCCATGGTAGGCTCATGAAGAAGATGAAGAGGTGTGGGATAGAAGGAAATTTGGCCGATTGGATAAGTAACTGGCTGTATCACAGAAGACAGAGGGTGGTGGTGGAAGGAAAATCTTCAGACTGGAGGCCAGTTATCAGCGGTGTACCACAGGGTTCAGTGCGGGGTCCTCTGCTATTTGTGATTTTTATCAATGACTTGGAAGTGGGGGCTGAAGGGTGGGTTAGTAAATTTGCTGATGACACCAAGATTGGTGGAGTAGTGGGTGAGATGGAGGGCTCTTGCAGGCTGCGAAGAGACATTGATAGGATGCAGAGCTGGGCCGAAAAGTGGCAAATGGAGTTTAACCCTGATAAGTGCAAGGTGAATCATTTTGGTAGAACAAACTTGAATGCAGATTACAGGATCAACGGCAGGGTTCTAAGGAATGTGGAGGAACAGAGAGATTGTGGGGATCATATCCACAGATCTCTGAAGGTTGCCACTCAAGTGGATAGAGCCGTGAAGAAGGCTTATAGTGTGTTAGCGTTTATTAACGGGGGTTTAAGTTTAAGAACCATGGGGTTATGCTGCAACTATACCGGACGTTGGTGAGATCACATTTGGAATATTGCGTTCAGTTCTGGTCACCTCACTATAAGAAGGATGTGGAAGCATTGGAAAGAGTGCAGAGGAGATTTACCAGGATGCTCCCTGGTTTGGAGGGTAGGTCTTATGAGGAAAGGTTGAGGGAGCTGGGACTTTTCCCTTTGGAGCAGAGGAGGATGAGAGGTGACTTAATGGAGGTTTATAAGATGATGAGAGGGATTGACAGAGTAGACATGCAGAGACTATTTCCCCTGGTGGATGTAGCTGTTACTAGGGGGCATAACTATAAGGTTCATGGTAGGAGATATAGGAGGGATGTCTGAGATAGGTTCTTTACTGAGAGAGTGGTTGGGGTGTGCAATAGACTGCCTGCTCTGATAGTGGAGTCAGATACTTTAGGAATTTTCAAGCGGTTATTGGATAGGCACATGGAGCACACCAGAATTATAAGGAGTGGGATAGCTTGATCTTGAGCTTGGACATAGCTCGGCACAACATTGAGGGCCGAAGGGCCTGTATTGTGCTGTAATGTTCTATGTTCTATGTCTAAGTCAAATGTCAGTTACTGTCATCCAACTTACTGGTCCATTTTGACCCAGAGAGAGAACTTGTCTGACCTGTGATGCTTCCCCAAATGGGATTGGTGCAGTGCTGTTACATCACTGGGAAGATGAGACGGAGAAGCCTAACAAGAATGGCTCCAGGGCCCTTTTGGATGCAGAGCAATGATATTCTCCAATTGTGAAGGAATGGTTGGCGATTGTATATGTTGTGAAAGCTTTGTGGAATACGAGCTGCCTTACTGAGTGAGTGAAGGCTCACCCAATGGGAAGTAGCCAGCAGGAGTTTTTAAGCTGGACTGCAGTTATAGGTCCTGAGGTGAAGACCATCTGATTGTAAATCACAGAATAGATCTTTTCCTTTGGTTCACAATAAAGGGTGTTAGTGACAGAAACAGGCGTGTGATTTAATACAATGCCTATTCTTTTTCTTAATCTGTGTACAACCGTTGGTACAATAACCCTTCAAAAAGTCTTGATTAATGATAAAATCCTCCAGAATGACACAAGGCATGTGAGATGTTTGTTGACCCATGAACATAACCTGTGGCGCCACTATGTTTTACCTGCCCCATTAAGCCAGAAAAGGAATTTTTTATCAAAATGCTGCAGGAAGTGTCTTCAAGTAGGCTTTCTATTAATGTGTTCCATATTTTTGAGCTTCGATGTACGCCTGTGAATCTGTGACTGAATAACAGGAACAAGGTATAATAAGAACATGATGGCACTAGCTCTGAAATTAGGAGCTTTCATGGAATGAGTCACCTGGTTTCACCATCCTCTACTCTCTTGATGCTATGGCATTCAGGGAGGCTGCCTCAAATGGAATCAAGAGCTTTTAATACCAAAGAGCCCTTGAGTTGCTTATTCATCAACCTTGTCCCACTTTCCAGGGTCAGGGGCATTTTAGACCCCAGGGGGCTTTAAAGTTGGTTCTTTGAGTTGTCACAGGGTGTACGGATCTTCTGGCAGCCTCCTGGAGTAAGAAAAAAGCAGACTGGATTTAATTTTATCAGGAATGTGTAGGGCAGGTTTCAGCTTTGTAACGTCCAGGAGAATCCAATTTCAGTGCTTTCATCAATTTTGAAAAAGTTGGTTCACGCCCCAAGCATGTGTACTTCAAAGAAAGCAGAGAAATGCACGTAAGTAATGACACACACAAAAAGCACACACACAAAAAATCTATTCCCTAAGCATCATCGTATATTTTACCTTTTCAAATCTTTCTCAACATCGGTTTCCTCTGAATGCTCTGGTTTCCTTCCAAAAATGTGCGTGTCAGGTGGCTTGTCCATGCTAAATTGCCCCTCAGTTCAAGGGGACTAGCTGGGTAAATGTATGAGGTTACAGGAATAAGGCCTGGGTGGGATTGTGGTTGGTGCAGACTCGATGGGCCAAATGGCCTCCTTCAGCACTGTAGAATTTCATGATTTTATGATTCTGTGATCTTACTAATTTATTTATTATTTTATTAGTGTCACAAGTAGGCTTACATTAACACTGCGAATAACCCAGTTGCCACACTGCAGTGCCTATTCGGGCACACTGATGAAAAATTTAACATGGCCAATGCACCTAACCAGCACATCTTTTGGACTGTGGGACGAAACAGGAGCACTTGGAGGATACCCATGCAGACACAGGGAGAATGTGCAGACTCTGCACTGACAGTGACCCAAGCCAGGAGCCAATCCTGCATCTCTGGCGCTGTGAGGCAGCAGTGCTAACCACTGTGCCACCATGCTTCCCTAGTTCCTTAACAGTAGTTCCTTGCAACAGTATGTAGATAGCCCGACTAGAGAGGGAGCGATACTGGATTTAGTTCTGGGAAATGAGCCGGGTCAGGTGGTTGAGGTTGTGGTAGGCGAACATGTGGCTAATAGTGACCACAACTCCGTCTACCTTAGGATACGAATGGAAAAAGACGAGAACTGTCCTAAGGGGAGGGTGCTAAATTGGGGGAAGGCTAGGTACAGCCGGATTAGGCAGGAGCTTAGGGATACAGACTGGGATAGGCTGTTGGAAGGCCAGACCACATTAGGCATGTGGGAGTCTTTCAAGGGAAAACTGCGAAGAGTGCAGGAAAGGCATGTGCTGGTCAGGAGAAAGAATGGGAAAGGTAGGATTGGAGAGCTGTGGATTACTAGAGATATAGAAGACCTGGTTAGGAAGAAACGAGAGGCGTATGTCAGGTCTAAGCAACTGGGAATGGAGAGAGCGTTGGAGGAATACAGAGAGAGTAGGAGGGATCTCAAACGGGGAGTTAGGAGAGCAAAGAGGGGGCATGAGATGGCTTTTGCAGGTAGGGTTAAGGAGAATCCAAAGGCGTTTTACTCCTATCTTAAGAACAAAAGGGCGGCTAGGGGTAAAATCGGTCCTCTCAGGGACAGACGTGGGGAATTGTGCTTCAAGGCAGAGGGAATGGGAGAGATCCTGAATGAATACTTTGTGTCGGTATTCACGAAGGAGAGGGGCTTGATGTCTGGTACGGTCATTGAGGAAGCGGTAGACCAATTGAAAGATCTATCGATTATGAGGGAAGAAGTGTTAGGGCTTTTAGATGGCATTAAAACCGATAGATCTCCGGGGCCCGATTGCATTTATCCTAGGCTGCTTAGAGAGGCGAGGGATGAGATTGCTGGGCCTCTGATGCGAATCTTTGTCTCTTCTTTGGACACAGGTGAGGTCCCAGAGGACTGGAGGATAGCGAACGTGGTACCGTTGTTTAAAAAGGGTAGGAGGGATAGCCCGGGTAACTATAGGCCGGTGAGCTTAACGTCAGTGGTAGGCAAGTTGATGGAGAGGATTCTTAGGGATAGGATGTATGCGCACATAGAGCGTTGAGATCTGATTAAGGATACGCAGCATGGCTTTGTAAAGGGGAAGTCTTGCCTTACGAATCTGGTAGAATTCTTTGAGGAGGTGACAAAAACAGTCGATGAAGGACGAGGCGTTGATGTCGTCTATATGGATTTCAGTAAGGCATTTGACAAAGTCCCTCATGGTAGGTTGGTACAGAAGATTAAAGCTCATGGGATATGTGGTCAGGTATCTAGATGGGTAGAGAACTGGCTTGCAAAGAGGAGTCAGGGAGTGGTAGTGGAGGGGTCTTTTTCTAGCTGGAGGTCTGTCACTAGTGGTGTGCCGCAGGGCTCAGTACTGGGACCTCTTCTCTTTGTAGTGTATATAAATGATTTGGAAGAGGGAGTAGGTGGTGTGATCAGCAAATTTGCTGATGACACCAAGATGGCTGGATTGGCAGGCAGTGAGGAGCAGTGTCTGGCAATACAGCGGGATATTGATAGGCTGGTTGATTGGGCAGATACGTGGCAAATGGAGTTTAATCCGGATAAATGTGAGGTGATGCATTTTGGCCGGAATAATGTAGGGGGGAGCTATATGGTAAAGGGTAAGCCCGTAAGGAGTATAGAATCGCAGCGAGACCTGGGGGTGCAAGTGCACAAGTCTTTGAAGGTGGCAGTGCAAGTGGAGAGTGTGGTGAAGAAAGGCTATGGCATGTGAGCCTTTATAGGAAGGGGTATAGAATATAAGAGCTGGAGTTTAATGTTGCAGTTGTACAGAACGTTGGTTAGGCCGCATTTAGAGTACTGCATCCAGTTCTGGTCGCCTTACTACCGGAAGGACGTGGAGACTCTGGAGAGAATGCAGAGGAGGTTTACCAGGATGTTGCCCGGTATGGAAGGACTGGGGTATGAGGAAAGATTGAAGAAATTGGGGCTCTTTTCCCTTGAAAAACGCCGACTGAGGGGGGATCTAATAGAGGTATATAAGATTATGAAGGGTATAGATAGAGTAAACAGAGGTAAGCTATTTCCTATGATAGAGACACGTAGGACAAGGGGCCATGGACTTAAGGTGAGGGGGGAGAGGTACAACACAGATATTAGAGGGAGGTTTTTCATACAGAGTGTAGTGGGGGTATGGAATGCTCTGCCAAGTAAGGTGGTGGAGGCAAACACGCTAGAGTCATTTAAGAGTAACTTAGACAGGCACATGACTGGGTTGGAGATGGGTGGACACAGGAGATTGTTTTAAATAAGGGTCATTAGCATTGGGACATCCCTGGTAAGGTAAATGGATATGGTATGATAATAATGTTTTTTCTCTTTTCATTCACATGTTTTAAGCCAGTCCGCCTTGTTGTCCAACGAGGGGCATACACGCGATGGGTCGTACTGGGGCTGCTCTTGGTTGTTCAAGATTGGCCTAGTGCTTCATGTCGTTAGTGTGCCTAAACTGGAGCAGATACTGGGCAAGACGACAGCTCAGTGACTATCGCTGATTGCTGTGCAGACACATGGATTTGGGCCGGTGTCTGTGGGAGTTTGCGCATTCTCCCCGTGCTTGTGTGGGTTTTCTCCGGGTGCTCCAGTTTCCTCCCACACCCCAAAGATGTGCTGTTAGGCTGATTGGCAGGAATAAATTGTCCCTAAACCAGATTCCCTCAATCTGGATGGTCATAAAACATTAGACAGGGGTCGTGGGTGGAGTAGGGGGACTGGTGGTGTTGAGATGGCGGCGCGGGCTCGTTGGGCCGATGGGCCTGTTTCCCGGGCTGATTTTGTTCTTTGTTCTTTAGTTGTTGAAATTGTGCCTATATGTTGATTCATTTTATAAATTTATTTTATAAAAGCAAAATACTGTTGTTACTGGAATCTGAAACAAAAACAGAAAATGCTGGAAAATCTTAGCATGTCTGACGGTATCTGTGGAGAGAGAATAGAGCCAACACTTTGATTCTGGATGACCCTCCATCAGAGCTGAAGGCGAACCCCTCTGATAAAAGGTCATCTAGTCTCGAAATGTTGGCTCTATTCTTGCTTCACACATGCTGTCAGACCTGCTCAGGTTTTCCAGCATTTTCTGTTTTTGTGATCAATTTCTTTTGTCTCCATTCAATGCCATTTGAAGATACTTTAGTTCAGCTGAATAATTGCATTAAAGCCTTTTATTTCATATTTCTGACAGTATGTCAGTGAATTAACATAAAGAGTTACTGTGTTCTTGTTGCTTGTCACCAATATAGTTTTATTTTCTCATGTAACAAGTTTGTTCTGGTGTAATGCACTGGCCAGCAGCAAATGCCAGCACAAGTAAAAGTAACTCACTATTGTAATAAATTGAGGGTGACTCAACAAGACTCAAATTAACAAAGGCTTTTTGCCAATGATGAATAAGTATAATAAAAGGGTCAGAGTAAATCAACTATGTAACTGTACAACACTCTTCCCTGGCTCCAACTAAGGATTCTCCCCAACCCGGGATATGTGCCCTTGTGTTTGATTGGCTCAGCTTTCCACTGTGGCTTTCTATAGGGTACAGCCCTTTGGTAGTGTGGTCCTTTTAGGGGGAAGTTCCCTCTGGGCCATGTGGTCAGGCTGGACCTTATGAATGTCGAGGTGGGAAACTGAGCCGATTGGGTGTGAAGGCCTGTATCCCGGGCTAGGGGAGGATTGTTGTTGGAACCTGGAAGGAACAGTTTTTCCAGCCTTTTCTATTTTTATTTCATATTTCCTGCATCCACAACATTTTGCTTTTATATAACTATGAAAATTGTTGGCTTGACAGATGAAATACTAATCATAAACTTAAGCCTCTTACCAGATAAAACTTAAAGATCTCCATCGCCAACTCTTTGATTGCAAACAGTGAACAATATTGTAAAAAGTAACATGGAAAGATTTCAGTATGGAACTGTTATTTTGTGGCTGTTGTTGAGTCATCAATAGATTTGAGGCTTTATTAGGGACAAAAAGTATTTATTGATGAGATTTATTGATTCCTTAGGTACAAGAAGTTAATGCAGCATGAAGGATGTCCTGGGGCAGAACCCAGTTCTACATGCTTACAACATGGTTCCAGAAGTAAATGCCTGAGAGAGGACTCTTGACGGATTCCATATGCGGGCGAGGCTCAGAGAACAGCATTCTCCATTGGCCTCAAGTGGGATCGTACAAACTTTGGCCAGACGTGCCAGTAAAATTCCACCCTCTCTGCCTAGTGTGAACACTCACTCCCAGTTTCCATTGATCCCTAAAGTCTGGTGACTCATTTCTGCTATATTGTCTTAAAGGTAAATTGCCATAGCCCCAGTGACCATAGGCTGTGACTGGTGGTGATTGAACCTGAGTGTCGCCAAGGTTGAGAAGGTGAGCCTTCATGAATAACCTGAGCCAGTACAGGAATTGAACCTGCACTGTTGCCATTGCTTTGTATCAAGAACCAGCCATCCAGCCAACTGAGCTGAAGAAGGAAAAATTAATTAGGCGTGAGGAATAAACACTGTGTCAAACGCTTATACAGGGTGAGGATGGGAATACAACCTCAGGAACGGGCCTTGATGTACCAGTCGTGTGCTGCAGATCTTTTCGTGGACCCATTTTCTGATTGGTTGCCAATGGTCCCTTTAAGGACTATGGATAAGATCATTTGATGCCGATTTAAAATAAATGGAGCAAATATGGCGTGGACGCTGTCAGTTTGTATCTCTGAATTGTAATCCAGGTCCAAGGTGCTTTAAGGAGCAGATTTTCATATTAAAAATAGCATCCCACCTGAAACAGGTGTGTATTTTGTGCATTCATCTCAGGATGATAACCTGGGTGGCAGCAGCAGCCTATTGTATGTGAAATGTTTGCTGAGACGCATTAGGTAGCTGAGAAATGGTATATACACAAAGGGGAAGAAGCAGTAAATGTGGATAAAAGGGATGTCACTGAGCATTACCAGGAATATAGAGATAAGTGACCCTCAGCCATTTCCTGGCTACCATTACCCAGTTTACACAGGACTGGTGGGGATTGGGGACAGGATGATGGTTCGTGAGGTAGCACAACTTAAAATTACCTCAATATGTCACAGTGATTTTTTTTTTAATTGAGGCAGATCAGCATGTTTTTGTTTGTAATAATTTTGAGAAATGCGTCCTAAGCCAAAGTTTGTAATTGAAAACAGATAATACTAGAAATACCTGTGCAGCATTCGTGTCTCTTTCATATTTCCTGGCACTCATTCCTTTATCAATACAAAAACATTTTCAGAGTGGCACAGTGGCACAGTGGCTAACACTGCTGCCTTACTCTGCCAGGGACCCAATTTGACTGTGGTCTCAGATCACTGCCTGTGTGGAGTTTGCACATTCTCCCCATGCCTTCGTGGGTTCCCTCCAAGTGCTCCGGTTTCCTCCCACAGTCCAAAGATGTGCAGGTTAGGTTGATTGGCCATGCTAAATTGACCCTAGTGTCAGGGATTTACAGGATAAATATGCGGGGTTACCAGAATAGGGCTTGGGTGAGATTGTGGTCGGTGCAGATTCAATGGGCTGAATGACCTCCTTCTGCACTGTAGGGCTTCTATGATTCTATGATTTATCTTTGTTCTAATCTTTGTGGCTAAGAAATGGTAATTTTATTGCTCAGCGCCCTGATTGCACGCTTATATATGTTTCTTATAAACTTGCGATGATTTGATAATTGTTTAACCAGTATGATAAATTCCAAAAGACATTAAAACTGTAAACCACCAGCAGAAAGTGACACCATTGTTGGTGGATGACAGGCATTCTTTAATTTGTGATAATTATCTTTGATAATCATTGTGATAGTTTTTCTTTTTCATTAAGGTGCTCTAATGAGGCATTGTGAAACGTTTCGAATATTTATCCCTGCTAAAGTTTCCACAGAATAAGTGAAGAAGTCAAATATTTTAGGTTATTCTGTTAAGTTCCTTTTTCCCTTGTATAAATTATATCAACTGTGTATTTTATTTTGCAGACAAGTTTATACATTAATTGAGATGTGTAATTTCTCCGAAAAGTTTCCATAGTTATTACAATGTCACTCATTGGGTTGCCCGCACATGATGTTACTAGTATGTAGCATCGGTATACCTTTTCAAAATCTTTTCCTTTATCCCATCAATTTTAATCACATCCTGCAATTCTCTAAACAAATGGAGGAAACTGAGAAACTATTCCTATCCATAGCCTAGCTGTACCTTGGGAGCTTTTTGGAAACAATTCAATATTTTTCAGAGCGATGATTGATAATGCTTCATTGCCCTGTAAATGCAAAATTACTTTTGCATCACATTTTTAGCAATTGCTAGAGATGTTTGACGAGCTTGCCAGGATTCATGGTAAAATGTGTATTATAAATGACTCAAGTGTATTATGAAATATGACTGAATAAATGAATAAATAAAGTGACTTATTCTTACTGTAAATGGCCAATGGTGCACACTTTTGATCTACACAATTTACAGTTTTGTGCAGTGATAGGGACAGGGGAGAAATGGCAGAATTATTCTCCCTTTTTCATCCTCTCAACTAAACACAAGATGTGTTGAAAGAAGAAGTGTTTTAACCCCTTGAGTGCTGCAACTCTCAAGCAAAGACACAAGACACTGTTTCTTGTAAGCCTCAATTAAAATAAAAAAATCAATAATTAATTTCTCAACATCAATATGTAATCACAACAACAACCATTCGCTCATTCACACAAGACACATAGACAAAAGGATAAGGTCACCTGACCCCTTTGACTCCATTTTGTTTCAAGGTAAATTGTCCATATTGCATTCTGTTTTTAAATGCAACTTGTCCATTTTCATAAATTGGAGGGATTGGCTGCGTAGTTTTGACAGCAGATCGTTTTTGCATTGTATTTTTTGTTGAGTATACTTGGTTATATGAGAAACATTGGGAACATTTATGCTGTATTAGAAAATATTCCAAAAGGACTTCCTTCACTGCCAAACAAATTTGCATTTGCACCGTAAAGATAAATTAATTCAAAGAAACATTTGAAAAAAAAACTTAATCACCACCTAAAAGTTCTAAAATTGGAAGATATCAAAAGTAAAAGTGTCTTACCTGCTTGGAACCCTTACTGGTTTTCAATGAACACTGATTAACAATTGTTCTACAAATGTGTTTTTACAAGTGGTTTAAAATAAAATTAATAAAATAAAAATGCTATAAATATTTGTTTATTATAACTATTGCCACCTAAAAGTTTACTTTCTCTGTATTTCATCAACATACATTGTGTTTCTCATATATTTTGCAGACTATAACGCTAATGCTGCTACATGGCTATATCTACCCGGATGTCATGCTCTTCCATTTTGTACTATCCTCACACTTCCACTGTAGCTTGTCTGCAATCATCTTGTGGCATTCATCATATTTCAACTTACCTAAGGTGACCCCCCCTCCTTTCTGCTGCCTTCCAGCTTCCACCCCTCCCCCCTTCTCCCAGCAGGGAACTTGGTAGCTTTTCAGCTGTGATCAAATGGTGGAAATATTGACATTTTCTTTTCTGGATGTCATGTTTTACATTTATTTTTGTTCTTGCAGTTTGAAGCAGCTCTTCATTTGTGTTATGGCCCGTGTATGGATTTTTTTTACCATACATCTTAGCATCCATATTTCAAGGGCCTCTTTTTTTTCACAGATCTGTACCTGTTGTTCAGATTTCTGAAGTATACAGAAAAGTGGTCACAATATGGCATTTCATGAGTTTTTTTCTTGTTAAAAGTTTGAGTTTTCTTGTTGTTAATGCATCCTTCACCTTCACAAAATGTTTTTAGTTATCGTTATCCTAATTTTAGCATTGCAAGCACCCTCCTCTGCGGTTCAGAGTTGATGTGCTGGGGTCTGAGCTTCGGATGCTATGACACGTTAGGAGGAGGGAGACATGCCTGGATATTGTGTTTCGGGGGCAGTCACACCCCTTAGATTAACTACTTTGAATTTAGCTGGTGGTCAGTGACAGGAGAGTATGACTGTGAGTGAGGCAGGTAGAGGGATTCAAGGGATAGCACTGCAGGAGCCTCCGCCCTTGTCCTTGTCCAATAGGTACACGATTCTTACTCCTTGTGTGGATGAGAGGGGACTGTAGGCAGGATGAACAAACTTACCATGGCACCATGGCTCAGAGAGCCATTCAAGCGGGTGGAGAAAAGACAAATGCAGTCATAGTTGGGGATCGTATAGTCAGGGGAATAGACTCTGTTTTCTGTAAACAGGATCAAGAGTCTCAAAGGCTGAGTAACCTTTCCAATCCCACGCTTTGGGATATCTGCTCTGGGCAGGAGAGGAACTTGTATTGAGAGGGGAGAAAATCCAATGGTCATGGTCCATGTAGGCACCAACGACTTAGTAGAATGAGGAAGGAGGTTGTGTGTGGGCAGTTTTCAGAGTTAGGCACTAAATTAAAAAACGGAACCTCCAATGTTACAATCTAGATTATTACCAGAGCCATGTGCAAATTGGTAAAGGACATGTAAAATTAGAGAGATGTTTACAAGGATCAAAGTCTGGTGTGGGAGAAGTGGGTATTAGTTTATGGGACAGTGGGGTCTGTACTGTTGGGACGGCCTACATCTGAACTCCAGTGCTCTTGCAAACCGCATAACTAAGGGAGTAGAGAGGGTTATAGACTAAAGCATGGGGATGAAGGTTCAGTTGCTTGGAAAATTAGCGAGTCAAAGTTAAAAGTTGGAGTGCAGGTGACCAGTCTGAGTGTCAACAGAAAACTACAGGTAGGGGCAGTTTGTATGAACATTATTTAACACCAAGGACACATACAAGCGCCCTAACCAGGAGGGGCTTGGAAGAGTTAAAAAGTCAGGGGTACATGAGGGAGCGGTGGCACAGAGTAGTGAGGGGGAACTTGACTATCATAATATGAAAGGCTGGGGCAGGAAATGTAACCAAAAATATACAACACAGACCAAATCCAGAGTTGTAAACAACTGTAAAAAAATTCAAACAAAAAAAATCAAAAAATTCTTCAGCTAAATGTGCAAAACATTTGCAACAAAATAGATGTTTTGATTGCACAGATTGCAACTTATGAATATGATGTATTAGCTATTACAGAAATGTGGTTAAAAGCAAATTACTGCAGACGCTGGAATCTGAAAATTTCTCAGAACTGATACCAAGCTTTGCCAAAGCTTTGACAAAGGGTCATCTGGACTCAAAAAATCAGCTCTTTTCTCTCCTTACAGATGTTGCCAAGCCTGCTGAGATTTTCCAGCATTTTCTTTTTTGATTTCAGAAACGTGGTTGCAGGGTGAACGGGAATGAGTGCTCAACATTCCAGGTTATACAATGTTCCAAGTGAACAAGCCACAGGGGAAATGAGGTGGGGTGATGTTGTTAATCAAGGAAAATTTCAGAGCAGTGCTGAATCATGATATAAAGGCACTGGATAGAGATGTAGAATCGGTTTGGGTTTAAATCATGAATAGCAAGAGAAGGAAGACAAGGATGGGAGTAGGCCTTAGACCCCCAAACTATGACATCTCAAGAAGTCAAGTTAAAGTTAAAATTTATTTATTCATCACACGGAGGCTCGCATTAACACTTCAATGAGGTTACTCTGAAAATAGTTGCCACACTCCGACACCTGTTTGCGTACACCGAGGGAGAATTTATTATGGCCAATGGTACCTAACCAGCACGTTTCTTTGAACAGTGGGAGAAAACTGGAGCACCTGGAGAAAACCCATGCGGACACAGGGAAAATGTGCAGTCCGCACAGAGACAGTGACCCAAGCCAGAAATCAAACCCAGGCTCCTGTCGCTGTGGAGCAATCGTGCCACCGTGCCGGCCCTAGTCAGAGCATAAATGGTGAAATATCAAGCACGTGTTTGAAGGGCACTACAATTATTATGGCAAATTTTGATTGGATGAACCAAATGGCAAGGGTAACATTGAAGAAAAGTTTTTGCAGAGTATCAGGGATTGCTTTTCGAGTAGTATGTTGTGGAACCTAGCCAGGAACAGGCTATTTTAGATTTGGTTTTGTGGAATGAAAAAGGATTAGTAAGGGATCTCATGCTTAAGGATCCCCTAGGGGGTAGTGACCACAATATGATAGAATTCCAGATACAATCTGAGGCTGAATACCATGACCAGTATCTTCAACTACAATAAGGGCAATTATAATGATATGAGGGAACAGTTGTCTAAGGTGAACTGGGTAAACAAGCTAAAATACGTGTCAGTAGCTGAGCAATGGCAGATAATCAAACAGCTGGTCCAAAATGCTCAGCAAGAATTTATTCCGATCAAACAGAGGGTTCCATGAGAAGGAGGCAAAATCTATGATTAACACAGGAGGTCAAGGATAATGCTAAATTGAAAAGCAGGATATACAAGTGGGAAGGGATAGTGGTGGACTAGGGAACTGGAAAGGTTTTAGGATCTTGCAGCAAAAAAACTCATAAGAAGAAAGAAAATGCATTTTGAGAGAAAACTTGTGTGCAGCATAGAAACAAACAGTAAAAGTTTCTATGGATATATAAATAAGTATGGAATGGCGAAGATAAATGCGGGACTTCTACTGAACAAGGCTGGTGAGTTGATAACAGAAAACAATGAAATGATGGATCAACTAAATACATTTTTTACATCAGTCTTCACCATGAAAGACATTGCAAATATTCCTAGGATATCAAATGGACTGATTTCAAATAATATGGTAGAACTTACAATAATCCCAATCACAAGGGATGGAGTATTCGAGAAATTAAGGAGTGAAAGGCAGACAAGTTATCAGGACCTAATGAACTGCACACTAGGGTTTTAATGGAAATGGCTGTAGAGATAGTGGATCTATTGGTTGAAATTTTCATAACTCGCTAAGTATGGGGAGGGTACCAGAAGATTGGAAAACAGCCACTGTCACTCCCATGTTCAAAAAGGGAGAAAGGCAGAAGGTAGGCCAGTTAGTTTAACATCTATTATTGGCAAGAAGCTGGAGTTAATAAATAAAAGAAAATAGCTAATCATTTAGGAAAGCTGAATTTAATCAAACCCAATCAACATGATTTTATGAAAGATAAATTATGTTTGACGAATTTACTTGAATTCTTTAAGGATGCAAAAGTGAGAGTAGATAGAATAGAACCTGTGGAAGTAGTATATTTAGATTTCCCAAAGTCTTTTGACAAGGTGCCGTATAAGAGGCTGATGCATAAAGTAAAAGCCCATGGAATTGCAGGAAGTGTATTAACATGGATTGATCACAAGGCCAAGGGCTGTCAAAGTGCTGACAGGATGCCCACCTCAGCTACAAGATGATTGTGAACACCAAAACTCCTGACATGGATGAGCTCTGTAGTGGTTGATGATGCACATCCTGCATTTCTGAGCCTTATGATATTCCCACTCTATGGCATATTAAGCATGCTGTCAGGTAGGAGTCAGACATATCGCTGAGGATGAGAGGAGCATCATACTGTCCTCAATGCAAGACACCATCATTCTCCTTCAGAGCCCAGCCAATAGCTTCAGCAACCTCCCCACAAAGCCTGGTAACATTATGGGAGCATATAGCAGGCACCACATTACTAGTGAGATGTTAGTCCTTATGGTGGGAGAGCTAAATGCTCTTAATCCTGCTTGTCCCCAAAGCAAGACATTGTGAGGCCATCCATAGCTTGTTGGTTCTGTTGGGCCCTATCCATTGCCTGGAGTTCTTCCACCTTCTTCTCTGTGTGATCACCCTCGCCGTCCTCCTTGACATCCTCCTCATCCAAAGAGATGTGGTGCTCCTCCATCTCCTCCAGGTCCACCCTCTTCAGCACCAAGTTATGGAGAGTACAGCAGACTACAATGTTGTGGGAGACCCTCTGGGTCTGTATTGTAGGGCACCCCCTGGTCAGTTCACATACCGGAAACACATTTTCAGCAGGCCAATTGTCTACTTGGCCAGCATTTGCATTGCAACACGAGCTTCATTATAACAAGTTTCTGCTGGTGTTTATGGCCTCCACACTGCCATCATCAGCCACCTCCTAAGTGAGTACCTCTTGTTCCTAAGGAGCTGCCACTCTCCTTTGAAGTTGGTTAGGATCTGAAAGCATCCCAATATGTAACTGCCATGGATACTCCCCAGGAAACGAGCACATGTCTGCATGAAACGCATTGCGTGGTCACAGATGTGCTACACATTGAGGGACTAGTATCCCTTCTAGTTCATGAATGGCACTGCCTGATGCCATGGAGCGTGCAGGGTCACTTGGGTGAAGTCAATCAAATCTTGCACTGGGGGCAAGCCTGCTAAGATGGCAAAGCCCTGATGTATTGGCTCACCCCATCCCAGTCCAAATTGATATACGTATGAACTCTTGCATAAAGGGCATCTGTAATCTCCCAGATGCATTTGTGTGTGGTTGTTTAGGAGATGCCACACAAATCACCCGTGCTGCCCCGAAATGAGTCACTCGCATTGAAATTCAGAGCAGCTGTGAGTTTAAGGGCCACAGGCAGTAGGTGTTCTCCCATTCCACATGGCACCAGCTCCTGTAGGGTCTGGCAGAGGTGGTCCAAGGTTCCCAGGGATAGATGCAGACCCTTCATGGCTCTGAATCTCTGACATTTGCAGAGTACAATGACCAACATTGGAACGCCCTTGCCGGCAACTATACATCTGTGTGCTGCTCCTGGCTTAGCTTCTTCCTACTCCACAGGATGCTGGTCCTGGCTAGATGATTGATTTGATTTATTATTCTCACATGTATTAGTATACAGTGAAAAGTGTTGTTTCTTGCAGTCAAAACATACCGTATACAGTCAAGGCAAACTGTTCCTAGAGAAGGAGAGGAGAGAGTGCAGAATGCAGTGTTATAGTCTTAGCTAGGGTATATAGAAAGATCAACTTAATACAAAGTAGGTTCGTCAAAAGTCTGCTGGCAGCAGGGAAAAAGTTGATCTTCCCTGCTGCTATCAGATGCCATGGTGCCCACGTGTCATGGCACATCAGTTTCTGTGCTGCTGCTCCATGCCAATAATTAGAATTGCCAACTTGACAGGCTCCATGATCCTCCAGACCATGAACCGTAAAGAAGAGAAAACCACAGTGCGCTAAAAGGATTAGTAAAAGAGTCCTGACCCCCTTCCCTTGATTCCTCTGGGACTACCACCCAATGGCGGCACACCGAGCAGGTGCCTCAACACCATCCCTCACACCTTCCATTCCGACATTATAGCCACATCTCCACAATGATCCCTGTCAACAGGATGCAGCACAAGGAACCTCCGGGATCTCAATGGCACTAAGTCCCCAAATTCCCCCAAAGAAATCTGGCAAGATGTTAGCGAGCGGATGGGTGGCTGCATGTGACCAGTATTTGCATCCTGAAGGGGGACCTCTCCAATGTAGCCCGCACTGACCTCAACTGAGTTGTGTGATGATAGACATCACCATCACGCTTTGTATAGGAGATCATATCAGTGCTGTCTATGTGATGTTTCAGCCTTTCTGGGAATGTCAGCTCAATGCTTCAGACGTACACTCGCAAGGAGTCAAAAGGTGGCCTCCAATCAAAGGTTTTGCTGTTTGGCTGCACACCATTTATTGGCATAACACCTATTAAGGGGAGGCCAGTGTATCTGTTCAGTCAAGTATCTGCCTCTTGTGGCAGACAAGGCACAGCTGAATCATGCAAGGTTGCAATAAACAGTTTGACAGGGCACCCTGTTTCTCCCGGTCATAAGAGGTGTGGAGCTGAGCAGCTGTCCATGACCCACTGAGATCTACCACTGAGATCGACAAAATAAATTAGTTGGACTTAAACCTGGTGTTGTCAGACTTCTTACTGTATCTACCATTACACGCAAGCATCTCTGACAATTGTTTTGGATTGTCAAGCAGCCTCTCTCCTTTGTCCCCACACTGCTGCTGGAACATGGATTCCAATCACACTGCAGTCATCCTCCCCCGAGTGTGAGGGGAGACACAGCCCATCCCTGATTCCCTTACTGTGCCCTGACAGACTGACCTTTCATGGGACCCCAGCTGGGTAACTCACAGTCACCCACCCCAGTGCTGAGCCTCTTGTTTTCAAACCCTCCCACCCTCTTGCCAGCTCCTACTAAGGAGGGACTGTCCCTCAGCTGCAATATGGACAGAAATCCAGGAAGGAGGACACGGGAAGCTCTGCCTGCATACCAGTCTTCACAATCTCTTTAAAGCAAGGAACAACCTGACATGAAGGGAAGGTCAGGCCTGCAGGTGATCCTTCCTGACCCTTCTCCCCAAAATGGTGATTCTGGGGCTCCCAACCCCAGCCCTGAGTTGCACTTATCTGTGTCCCCTAAACCCTCTCTGGTGCCCCTTTGGGCAGTGAACCCCAAAGGGTTCTGGCTGCCTTAGCGCTCACCTCTGAACAGCCCCAGGAGGTGAAGGTGCCAGGTTCACGCTTACGTAGAGCTGCTGCGAATGACGTCGACATGATGTCATGCCAGTATCCATTGAATATCCAGTGAGGGGGGATGTCCAGAGGGAGCGCTTGCTAAAGACAAGCCAATGTATTAAAATGAGGTTTTTGAGATTCTGTGGCCTGTTTCAAACCACTCCACCGACAAGGGGCTGGAATATCAGAAACTCACTGGCACAAATCATGTTTTCTGAGTCTCTCTGGACTTTATGCATCACCACCATTCCCATGCACGGGGAGTGCAGGCTCAAAATCACCCCCATAATGACTGATACACTTTCAGGTTTTCACAGCTCTCTTGACAGAAAGAACAAATGCAATTCCAAATACTAAATAATTCCAACAGTAAAAATGTCAAATTAAAATTATTCTGCATCCAGTTCTCTGACAGTGATAACAGAAATATGGATTCTTTAATATTTTACTTCAGAGATTCAAGGATATAATCTTTATACAACTCATGAACAGCTAATCAAGCTGAGAAATCTCAGTAATAGAAAAATAAAAAGTGGATTTAAAATGCTAATTGTGGGGACACAGCTAGCTTAAAAAAATTTGGGAGAAATCTGTTCTCAATCTCCTGCTCTTCACCCTGTAAACTGACACATTTAAGAGAAATTGGAAACATTCAGAGGAAGCAAATACTGGATCGACTAAGGAACAACACGGTATTGTGGGTAACATCCTGCCTCTTAGCCAGTGGGATTGACTATCAAAAGAACAAAGAAAAATACAGCATGGGCCCTCCAAGCCTGTGCCAATCATGATGCCCTAACAACTAAAAAAAAAGACCTTCTGCTCTTACTCGGTCTGTTTTCCTCTATTCCCTCTCTATTCATGTACCCATTTAGTGCCTCTTAAATGTTGCTAATGTGCCTACTTCCACCACCTGCTCTGGCAGCGCATTCCAGGCATCCATTACCTTCCCCCAAACCTCTTCCAACTTTCCCCCAAAACCCTCTCCAACCATCCCCCAAACCTCTTCCAACCTTCCCCCAAACCCCCTCCAATCCTTCCCCTAAACCCCCCTCCAACCTCCCCGCTAACCCCCTCCAATCTCCCTTAAAACCTTCCTCCAACCTTCCCCAAAACCTCCCCTCCAGCCTTCCCCCAAACCCCCTCCAACTTCCCCTCAAACCCCTTCCAATCTTCTCCCAAACCCTCCTCAAATCTTCCCCCAAACCTCCCTCCAATCTTCTGACAAACCTCCCTCCAATCTTCTCACAAATCCCCCTCCAATCTTCCCCCGAGCCCACCTTCAACTTCCCCGCAAACCCCCTCTGACCTCCCCTAAAACCCTCTCTGACCTTCCCCCAACCCCTCTCTAGCTTTCCCCAAACCCCCTCCAACCTTCCCCCAAACCCTCTCCAACTTCCCCCAAACCCCCTTCAAACCCTTCCCAAATCTCCCTCCAATCTTCTACCAAACACCCCTCCAAATCTTCCCCCAAGCTCACCTCCAACTTCCCCTCAAACCCCCTCCAACCTCCCACAAAACCCTCCTCCAACATTCCCCAAAAACCCTCCTCCGACATTCCCCAAAACCCCCCTCCAGCTTTCCCCCAAACTCCTCTCTAACCTTCCCCCAAACCCCCCTCCAACCTCCCCCCAAACCTCCTCCAGCCTCCCCCCAGACCCCCTCCAGCTTCCCCCCAAACCCCCTCTGACCTTCCCCCAAACCGCCCACCAACAATCCTACCCCATCTCATTCCAAACTTGCCCCCAAACTGGCCCCCACTCAGCTTCCAATTGGTTGTGAACAGAGAGAAATGTAATTGATTATCTTACAGCAGGATCGCTCTCAGTTGCTGCAGCTGCTTCTCACCTTAAAGCAGGTTCACGATTTCCCCACGGGCTTTACAAACAAAAGAGTCGGATTTGTGAAGTTGCCTGAAAGTTAGAAACAGCAGCAGCAACTAATGAACTGGACCTGATGCTGCAGACTGAGAATACATCAGAACCTTCAGTCTGACAGATCTCGGTTTTTTTTAACTGATCTTTCAGATCTGCTGCTCTGGCTGCTTTGTGTGGGCAATAAGAAACTGTTTAAAACAACGAGCCCAGGCCAGGCCCTGGGAGCACAGCAACCAAGGCCCCAGATCCTGGTGTTTGACATCATCTGCACCCCTCTCCCAGGCCCCAAGCTGTTGCAATGAATGTGTAGATTTTAATATAAAACAAGTTATGCATATTGGTCAAAGGAGGCCAGATATAGGGGGTGAATGGGATCAAAGGTTTTGGGCAGAAAGCAAGATTAGGCTATTGAATTGGACGATCAGCCATGATCGGGATGAATGGCAGAGCAGGTTCAAAGGGCTGAATGGCCTCCTCCTGTTCCTACCTTCTAAGTTTCAATGTTACTTGTTAAACAGAGGTCTATTGGCAAAAAGGAAAGTGTTTGGTGATTAACTGAAAATATCCAGTCCAATATAAGGGGGACAATTTTCAGTCCGCTTTAGCCATCAGCAAGAATGGCCAAGTGGACACAAAATATGGTGAAAATTGTGAAGGTGATTCTCACTGGTGAGAATTCCTATTTTCCAGGCTCCTTGCCAGTGACATGGCAAGGTTTCTGCCTTAGAAAGTCAGGAACTTCATTTAAATACATTAGCATCTTATTAGCAAGGCTTCCTGCTGTGACATTCCACATTTGTGGAATATTCATTGGGTGCCAGCCTAACGTTATGCCAGCATGATTTACAACATCATCATAGAAGCAATCATAGAATCCCTACAGTACAGAAGGAGGCCATTTGGTCCATCAAGCCTGTACCAACAACAATCTCATCCTATCCCTGCAATTCTACATTTTTACTCTGCTAATCCACCTGAAACTGGGGTCAATTTAGCACGGCTAAACAATAGTCGAATAAAAATAAGAACCTGGCGATCTCACCTGTGAAGAGGATATCAGGAGTGAGAGTTCAGATCACTATCACCCTCCAGGCTGCCAATTGCAGAGGGGCCACCAGAGGGTATGCAGTGTGACTCAGATCTAGGGGTGGTTCAGTTTCAGCATCTCAGGGGAGGGTCATTCATAGGCCCTTCAGGGCTTTGTGCCTCTAGGTTTAATGTGGACTGGTGGCTGGTTTGTTGGTCACCCTTGCTGGGCTTGTGGCAATATCACTCCTGAGGAATTACTCTTCTAGACTGACAGCTAGAAAATGGACTTGAGCAGGTGAATCCACAGGATCAGCACAGAGATTGGCTGTGAGTTCCCTGAGTGGGGTCCCAGGCTGCATGGGTAGAGTGGGGGATTCTGACGAGGGGTGGTTCCCCTCACACAGCAGGGAGGATAAGTGCAGTCAGAATGAACCCTCACACTCAAGTAGTACTGTGCAGCCAAAGGGCATGAGCTGTCTGAAAGTTAAAATCCTCTGGTTATCAAGGTTAGGCTGTTAGGGATTAGTGTATGGGTGACTGTCTATTCAACTTGGAAGGGTCATTTAATCCACAGCCCACGGGAGCTGGGGTAATGAGGGTGCCATTTAAGGATGAAGTTGATTGTTAATTGCAGTCTTCACATGAATCAGGTGTGTTTTGTCAGTCACAAGGGGAATCAGAGCAAATCTTATTACACCAATAGGAAGGATACTTTAATTGGGCTCTGAGTCTTTTAAATTTTACCTTTTTACGTATCTATTGCTGGTTTTGCTCTGTAGTCCTCTACCAAGACAGTTCTTCTTGATTACTGTTCATTTACAGATGCAAAGATGCTGCATAATTGATAAGAGGAAAAGGAATTCATGAGGAACTAAAGGTGTAGATGTTAGAGTTTCTGAGACACTTAGACATCAACTGTCACTATCTTGCAACCTGTACCCAAACAGGATACAGGAGACCAGTACTTACTGCTTCCACTTGTCAAAAGGTTGCATCTACCATATGTTTGGATCATCATGGTTAACAACAATCTAGTAGAGCAAAGTCAGCATGGATTCAGAACTGGAAAAGACTTTCCAATTTCTTTGAGAATTTTAGAAAATTTTTATTCTTTCACAGGATATGGGTATAACTGGTAGGCAGTATTGATTGTCCATCGCTAATGCCCTTGAGAAGGCGTTGGTTATCCTGTGAACCATGTAGTGCTCTTTGATATAATGTACCAGACTCCCAAATGGCACTTGATAAAGTTCTATACAAAAGACTATGAGTGGCCTGGTGGCGCAGTGGTTAGCACTGCTGCCTGACAGGGACCTGGGTTCAATTCTGATCTGGATGTCTGCCTATGTGGAGTTTGTCTGCTCTCTGTGTGTGTGTGGGCTTTCTCTGGGTGTCCGGTTTCCTCCCATAGTGCAAAGATGTGCAGGTTAGGTGAATTGGTCGTGCTAAATTTTCCTTTGGTTTGTCTGTGTGTGTGAGCATGGCTATGCTTGGTATAGTGTAGTGCCCCTGGTGACAGACTAGTGACCTGTTCCAGGAATAATTAGCTACAGAAACAATCTGACCTGTGCACTGTCCAAGTGCAAGAGGTTGAGAGAGAGGTAGAAAAGGTTACTAAGTTGTTTATTGCACACTTTTTCAAATTGCTGCTAAATCACACATATATGCACCTAAATGGGAGCACAGTTGCAGACAGCCTGTTTGTTCCCTGTATGTTCTGGATTGGCCATGCACCCATGCAGTTTTGAGGAAGCATTGATTGTGAGTAAATCTTAGGAATGGATAAGAAATTAGCTGAAGGGTGAAAAATGAGAATGCATTAGAGGATTTATGTCAGTGTTATGTGCTTAGTGTTGAAGCCACTACTGCTGGATTCAGAAACTCAATACACAGTGATCACATTTGTGGGTGATATGAAACTAGGAGGGGTATTGATTCTAGAGGTGGTAACTCCGAGATTAAAGACTAAGTAGGACAAATTATCTATGCGGACAGAGAAATGGTTTGCAAAACTTTGTGAGCCAAGTGCAAAATACAATGCATAAGGTGGAAAAATTTACAAAATTGAATGTTCAGTGAGTGGTATTTAAATAGTTCAAGTAGATTTAACTTGATCATGCTTAACCAATGCACAGCAGCATGCAGTAAGATGAAAAATATGTTGAATTACAAAGCCAAAATAGTGGCATACAAGCCAGAGAAAGTTGTGATCCAATTCAACAATGCTCTGGTCAGACAACGGATGGGATTTTCCAGCCTCGCTCGTCCCGAAACCCTAAAATCCCGCCCAAGGTCAACAGACCTGTCCATGTCTGCCCCTTGTCCGCTCCGATTCCCATGAAGACAGGGCAGTAAAATTCCCGCCCACATTGTAAATACCGACTGCATTAGTTCTGAAGAGATGCAATGCAGAAGGAGATTAGAGCTAAAAGCTCTAAATTATGAGGACAGTTTGCATAGACTAAGCTCACATTCTCTCAAATATAAAAGATTAAGGGATGATCTGATTGAAGATTTGAAGATGGGTAAAGGATTTGAGAAGTTAGATTTTAAAAAATTATTTTTTTCTGGTGGTGGAGCCTGGGACAAGGGGCATCACTAAAATTCAAGCAAAGCAATACAGGAATTTTGAGAAAAACATCTCTCAAAAGCAAGTGGAAATCTGCAATTCTCCCTCCCAAATATCCCTTGAGTTGTTACTTAATAATTTTCAGTCCTTCTTGGGCTGCAGTATGACAGAGAAAGCAGAGAGGAGAAGTTATGTGCACGTTGGAAAGGAGAAGGAGAAAGACTCATAACAGAAGACCTTCAGATATTGAGAAGCTATGGGGACAATTATCCCATCTTGCCGTGCTAATTTTTTAGCATAGTGGGCTGGGAGATTTAGGCGACGCCCGATCTGCAGAACCCGCACTGGGTGTCTGGCCCCAAGCACGTCCCAGTGCCGGATATCCAGTGCCATCAGCTCCACACCTGAAATAGGCATGGAACTGTATAATTCGTGTAACCTCTAATTTAAATGTGATTTAAATACTATTAGCGGGCCCGGGACTGAAATCTCCAGGCCCATTAACATCTTCCCTACCGCCAGGAGTATTTCATTCCAGCAGGGTTTACATAGTTCCCCATTTTCGGGGAGCTGGTGGCCCAATCCCACTGCAATGAAGGGGGGTAATTGGGGAGCTCCCCCAGAGGCTCAGGTGCCCCCAAGGCTTTGATATCTTGGCAGTGCCAGCCTGTACCTCCTGCACTGTCCAAGGGGCAAAGTGTCAATGCCCAGAAGGCACCTTGGCACTGCCCACCAGGGGGTGTGGCCTAATGGGGTGGGGCCTGATAGGGAGCAGGGCCTGATGGGGCGATCGGCCGAGATGGGGGAATCATGCTGCCACTCTGCAGTCAGGATCGGTGGGAGAGGAAGGGCAGCCAGCAATCAGGGCTCGCCATCCAGGTGTGGGGGAGTGCAGCCTGCTGGGGATGTCACGGCTGCCAGGCCTGCTCCCTATCAGGCCCCACCCCATTAGGCCCTACCCCCTTGGCACTGCCCCATGCCCATGCTGGGCAGTGTCAAGGTGCCTTCTGGGCATTGACACTTTGCCCCTTGGACAGTGCAGGGGTGGGCGGTGGTGTTTTTGACTATTGGAGAGATGGAACGAATGAGTTTGAGGTGCTGGAGATTGGGATAGGTTGGGGGGTGTCAGGGCTGGCTCAGGAATGTTTGGGGAGTAAGCAATCGGGCTGTTGGGGGGGGGGGGGGGCGCGGTGGGGGCAGTTGGTGAGAGAGCCAGCATATCGGGGATTGTGGGGCTGGCCAGTGATTGAGCTAGCCAGCAATTGGGAGGCTATCAGACAGGTGCCACTGCGCATGCGCTGACCTCAGCACTGACAGATCAGTGTATGCACAGTGGTCTGCCCACTCAGCGCTATGCTGCTGGCCTCCTGGGTGGAGATAGGCCCCACCCCTTGAATTCTGGAATGTATCACGCTAGTGTGTCCTGCAGTGCACAGTGTGTGGGAGATTCTTCTCCGAAGTGCCACTGAAAAAAAAAGTGTGATTTATTCATTTTCACACAAATTCAACACAAAATTTTTTGGGGAGCACTCTAGCCCACTCCTCTTAGTCCTAACCTCAGCCACGAGCAGTGTCTGAGGCAGCTGTGCTTCAGTAAGGAGATGGTCATTGAATTGTGACACCTTGTCCAACTGAGGAGGCAATGGTTTAATAATCCAAAGGCCCAGGGTTAGGCAAAGGGAGGTCATGTACCAGACAAATCTGTGAGAGTTCTTGTGGAGGTAACAAGGAAGTTAGATAAAGGAGAACCATTGGATGTGATTTATTTAGATTTCCAGAAGACTTTTGACAAGGTGCTGCACAGGAGACTGTTAAATAAGCTAAATAAGTGCCCATGATGTTCAGGGTAAGATCCTGGCATGGATAGAGGATTGGCTGACTGGCAGAAGGCAGAGAGTGGGGATAAAGGGGTCTACTTCAGGATGACAGCAGGTGACTAGTGGTGGCCTCAAGGTCAGTGCTGGGACCACAATTTCTCACAATATACATAACTATTTGGAAGAAGGAACTGAAGGCACTATTGCTAAGTTTGCAGATGATACAAAGATATGTAGAGGGACAGGTAGTATTGAGAAAGCAGAGGGGCTGCAGAAGGACTTGGACAGATGAGGAGAGTGGGCAAAGAAGTGGCAGATGGAATACAATGTGGAAAAGTGTGAGGTTATGCAATTTGGAAGGAGTAGTGGAGGCATAGTCCATTTTCAAAATGGGGAAATGCTTTGGAAATCAGAAATACAAAGGGACTTGGGAGTCCTTGTTCAAGATTCTCTTAAGGTTAATGTGCAGTTCAGTCAGTAGTTAGGAAGGCAAATGCAATGTTAGCATTCATGTTGAGAAAGCCAGAATACAAGAGCAGGGATACACTTCCGAGGCTGTATAAGGCTCTGGTCAGACCCCAGTTGGAGCATTGTGGCAGTTTTGGGTCCCGTATCTGAGGAAGGATGTGCTGCCCTTGCAAAGGGTCCAGAGGATGTTCACAAGAATGATCCCTGGAATGCAAAGCTTGTCGAATGAGGAACGCTTGAGGGCTCTGGGTCTGTACTCATTGGAGTTTAGAAGGATAAGGGCGAATCTTATTGAAACCAACAGGATACTGCAAGGCCTGGATAGAGTGGAAAGGATGTTTCCACTAGTGGGAAAAACTAGAACCAGAGGGCACAACCTCAGATTAAAGGGACAATTAACTAAAGGTGAATCTGTGGAACTCTTTGCTACAGAAGGCTGTGGAGGCCAGATTATTGAGTGTCTTTAAGACAGAGAAAGATAGGTTCTTGATTTATAAGGGGAACAGGGGTCATGGGGCAAAGGCAGGAGAATGGGGATGAGAAAAATATCAGCCATGATTGAATGGTGGAGCAGACTCAATGGACCGAGTGGCCTAATTCTGCTCCTATGCCTTATGGTCTTAAGGTCTTATGGCAGGCGACCCAGGTTCAAATCCCACAATGGGACAGTGAAATCTGAATTCAATAAAAATCTAGAATTAAAAAGCTAACGATGGCATAAAAAAGCATCTGGTTCATTAATACCCTTTAGAATCTACCATTCTTATCTGGTTTAACCCTCTGAAATGGCCCAGCATCAATTCAGTTCAAGGGCAACGGGGGATAAGCAATAAATGCTGGTCCACATCCAATAAATTAAAAAAACTTGCAGTCGTGGCTCTCAATTTCTACAACACAGAATCCTTCCAGTATCTTATAGTTTACTGTGCATTGTTGCATCAGGGTAGTCAATGATTGTACAAAGGGAGAGGGAACTTTAATACCTTCTTTTGAGGGAAACCAGGGTAGTGGGATAGGTGAATGGGAGTCATTGACACATATGGTTCTGTGGGCTGCGCCTCAATGATGAAGCGTATTAGAACTGCAAAGTGTTCAACTTCTTTAATGTGCAGTTGATTTACTATTATGCACAGGCCATTATGTTGGTGAATTCCCACTCTACTGGCAGCACAGGGCAGCACGGTGGCATAGTGGTTAGCACTGCTGCCTCACAGCACCAGGCACTGGGGTTCAATTCTCAGTTGGGTGACTGTGTGGAGTTTGCATTTTCTCCCCATGACTGTGTGGATTTCCTCCGGGTGCTCTGGTTTCCTCCCACATGCCCAAAGATGTGCGGGTTAGGTGGATTGGCCATGCTAAATTCTCTCTCAGTGTACCTAAACAGGTGCCAGAGTTTGGCAACTAGGGGATTTTCACAGTGGTTTCATTGCAGTGTTGGTATTAGCCTACTTGTGACTAATAAATAAAACTTTTTTAAAAGCGTGATGTTTTTATTCTGCACTAGTCAGTCATTCCTGCCATCTTTGAACTGTCGCATCAAACTGCAGTTAGGCTGCCTGGTGGCAAGTCCACCCATTCCATACATGACTAATGACTTCCTTCCATCTACATATGGTCAGTGCTCATATTATGATAGCTGTGGTGCAGTCAGGAGCATCGTACAGCAGACCATTATCGTTCTTAAACCAGGCTGCCTGGCCAGCTCAGCGTTAGCCCTCCAACGCTCATAACAGTTTGGTTCCAAATTTGTGATGGCCTTTCACATCCTCCACAATCTTGCAATCATGAGGGCACAGATCTTGCCACCCATCAGAACTTTGTTGTGCATTTCAAGAGGAGGAGGAGGAGGATATTGGAGGTGAGGAGGAGGAGGAGAAAGAGTGGCAGTATTGTGACATCATTGCTCTGAAGGACTAACCGTGAGCGGCTCATCAGACTCTGTTTCCTGCGTAAGCACCCACTCTCTTGCTTCACAGTTCCCCATCTCTCTATCCCTCTCTAAGGGCCTTGAAAACGGTCCTTGTGCCAAAATCCTGAAAGAACCAGCACAGCAAAAATATGTTTCATAACATCTATCCAGCTTCCAATAATACAGCACGTAGAGTCCCATCAGAACCACATCACAGCAGAGAAACATTGGGAGGAAAACTGGACACATACACGTTTTCTGGCACGAGCTGCCATGAGACAAGTTTAAATCTCCATGGGTGAATGAGTGAATAGGTAAGGTGGTAAGGTGGGGAGGTGGCAGGGTGGGGAGGTGAGTAGGGTGCCAGGAAATGGCGGAATGTGCACCATGTAGCTGCCCTGCCATGAAATACCATGCAAAACCCCTGAACGTATCATTCATGATGTCAGGGCCAGAAGATATGGCATGGCTTTTGCCAGCACCCTCCACAATGGGAGACGTTCCGTGCCTCACCCCTGCCACAGGACTTGGCCTCAGAAGTGAGCATTTTGCCCAAAGCGTCAGCAAGTGACCAAGTTTCATGCAGGTTATGCACTGACTGTCTGTATGAAGACCTTTAAAGGTAGGAATGTGCCAAAGATACCACTTTTTAAATTTCAGCTGGCCCTCTAAATTAAGAGCATCTGTTATGAGCACAGAAGGAAGTGTAAGTGTAAGAGTGTGGATTGGGTGAGCAGTCAATGTGGCACAGTTTGAAACCCAACATTTTGTGGCACGAGTGAGTGGAAAGGTGGGTCAGTGAGGTAGTCAAGTTGGGTTGGGAGGGGTAGTCATGTTGGGGGTGATGGTAGTTAGTCAGGTCTCGTTGGGAATTTGTCAGGTCGGGTCAGGAGGGGCAGTCACATGTTCAGGGGTTAGCATGGTCAGTTAATCAATTCAGTTTGGATCTGGGTTTCTTGAGAGTACGGGGGGCCATGGTCAGACAGTCAGATGGGTGGTTAGGTCTGGGAGTAGTCAGGGACTTGGAGGGCCATGTGAATGATTAGGATGGTCAGTTGTTGGGGGTTGCAAACTCACTGCTGTAAAGGTTGATCTCTAAACTTTGTGCAAATTCCTGTGCCAAGTTGGGGCCAGACACCTCTTTAACTATGACAACAGGCTGACTCTCATGCCTACCAATGCTCCAAGCATCTCAGTGTGCAACCCCTTGAGCTTTCTTCTATCAAAATGTTCACCTGAATCCTGTACAGCAGAATGCGTCCGTGAACCCAGCCTCTGGAGTGGCAGAATAAGTTCTGGGTTTTTCCGAGGGTTGCAGCAATGACTCGCCGCATGCTGGATTTAAGAAATATAAGATGGCTTTAACTTGTTTTTGCCTCATACACATCTAGACCTCTGAGCATGCATCTGGTCAGTGACACAAGAATATAAGAAATAGGAGTAGGATGATGCTATTTGGCCCCGAGAGCTTACTCTGCTACTCAGTAAGATCATGGCTGATCTGATTGTGGCTTTAACTTCACTTTCTTGCCAGCCCTTCACAATTCTTGACTTCCCTAAAATCTCACTCAGCTTTGGATATATTCAATGACCTAGCCTCCAATTCACTTTGGGGGAGAGAATTCCAACATTTAATGAATCTCTGAGAAAAGAATTTCGTCTTCATCTCTGTCTGAAATGGGAGGCTCCCATGGTTTAGAGCCAGGTAATCCTCACCTCGGGACCTACAACACCAGTCCAGGAAAAGCTACAGGCTTAAAAATCCCCACCTTATTCACTCATTAAGGTAGCTTATGCTCCACAAAGCCCACGGGTAGATCTATTGATGATTTCCCATGGCTTCCGTGGTCGTCATAATAATTATTTTTAAAATATTTTGTGTGTACAACTGTGTTTTTCTTTTCATAAGTAACAAGACAACTGAAATTTCAACCTTCTTAAATTTAAAAATGATTTTTAAATCTTCCACAGCACTGCTCACAGGAATTCTCACTGGGTTGATATCTCCAACATTTCTGTCATTCAAATTGGGCTGACACTGGAAATAACACTTACCAACAGTCCTCCTAAAATTTAAAAGCAGCGTAGCCATTTAAAGTAGCTGTATGTAAGGGTCATAAATTGTTGACCCTTTTCAAAGGCAGCAAATGTTTGAAAAGATAATTTCAGCCTTTTGAAAGATTGTACAGTGCAGAAACATGGCAACAAAATAAACCAACAGCCAGAAAAATGGTGGCAGAAAATGAAGCTTGTGGGCAGGTGAAGGAGCAACGCAAAACCAGAGCTATCTGTTGCAGAAGTGACTATTCCATAGGTGAGTGTAATGAGGGTTAACCATGCAAGACAAGATCCCAGAGGATAGCACCTGGTGGGAAATGACATCCAGGGCCAAGGCAGTGTACTACACTTAAATGGTTTGGCAAGAGCTGTGGAAAAAAAGGCATATAATTTTTAAGAAAGCTTCCAGGCAACAGTACAATTTACAATTTAGTATTATTTTTATGCATGCCACAAATTGTTGCATCTCAAACTGTGCCACATTGACTGCTCACCCAATCCACACTCGTACACTTACACTTCCTTCTCTGCTCATAACAGATGCTCTTAATTTAGAGGGACACATGTTTCAGCTGAAATTTAAAAAGTGGTACCTTTGGCACATTCCTACTTTTAAAGGTCTTCATACAGACAGTCAGTGCACACGACATAACCTGCATGAAACATGGTCACTTACTGATGCTTTGGGCAAAATGCTCACTTCTGAGACCAAGTCCTTGTGGTGGGGAGGGTCACGGAACGTCTCCCACTGTGGAGGGTGCTGGCAAAAACCATGCCATATATCTTCTGGCCCTGACATCATCAATGATACATTTGAGGGTTTTGCATGGTATTACATGGCAGGGCAGCTAGATGGCACATGCTCCGCCATCGTATCTAAAAGACAACTGGATATTCACAATATCAGACCAAAGCCAGAGAGATGTGGCAGCACGGTGACACAGTGGTCAGCACAGCTGCTTCACAGTGCTTGGGACCTGCGCTCAATTCTGCCCTTGGGTGGCAGTCTATGTGGTGTTTGCACATTCTCTCCATGAGTCTCCTCCCACCGTCCAAAAATGTGCGGATTAGGTGAATTGGCCATGCTAAATTGCCCCTCAGTATTCGAGGATGTGTAGGTTAGTGGGATTAGTGGGATAAATACTGGGGCTATGGGGATAGGACCTGGGTGGGATGCTCTGTTAGAAATTCATTGCAGACCCGATGGGCCGAATGAAATCTTTCTGCACTGTAGGGATTTTATGAAGATGTGTGCAATGTCATCTGCCAGCCCCACCCTGAAGTAGGCTGGAAAATTGAGCAGAGAAATGGCAGATGGAATTTAATCCAGACAAATGTGATGTATTGCATTTTGGTAGATCCAATTCAGGTGGCAGCTTAAAATAAATGGCAGAACCATCAGGAGAGATCTGGGAGTACAGGTCCATAGATTCTTAAAAGTGATAGCACAGGTGGAAAAGGTGGTGAAGAAAGCATATGGCATGTTTGCCTTCATTGGCCAGGGCATTGAGTGTAAAAGTTGGCAAACTATGTTACAGTTATATAAAACATTAGGCCACATTTGGAATACTGTGTCCAATTCTGGTCACCACATTACCAGCAGGACATTGAGGCTTTGGAGGGAGGAGAGAAAAGGTTTACTGGTAGGGAGGTGTTAGCTATGAGGAGAGATTGAATAAACTGGGATTGTTCTCCCTGGAAAGATGGAGGCTGAGGGCAACCTGATAGAAGATTATAAAATTATGAGCAGCATAGATAAGGTGAACAGTTGGAAGCTGTTTCCCAGGGCAGAAATGACAATTACAAGGGGGCAGAAGGTCAAGGGAAGGCACGAAAGGTTCTGTAGAGATATGCAAAATAAGTTTTTACACAGCCTGGAATGTACTGCCAAGTGAGGTGTTTGAGGCAGACATGTTAGTGACATTTAAGACTGATCTGGATGTACAGATGATCAGGCGGGGAATGGAGGGCTACTGGCTGGTCTAGATAGGTGCAGGAGGGCCAAAGGACCTGTTCCTGTGCTGTACTGTTCTTTGTTTAGTACACCTCCCGAGGCATCCTTCTGGATCATATCAAGGAGAAAATGTGCTATACCTGCTGATGGGAGAAGGAGCCAAGCAGGGAAACCAACGTTGCCTGGGCACAGGTGGCTGACATCATCAGCACCCATGGGGTTTACAAGAGGTCAGCAACACAGTGCCAGTAGAAGATAAATGACCTTATTCATTCTGCCAGGTTAAGTCTCAATGGTAGTATATGACCCACAAAGACTCCAATATGTCAGGGTCCAAGGATCAGTGGCAACGTCATGACCTACCTCACAGAACCACTTCGAAGCATTGTGCCTCCTTCACTCCTCAGCTGGCTTGGGACACTGAATAGAATAGAGGTAGAGTGTTGGTGGGAGCAGAAACCTGATAGAAACCTAAGGCAGGCACAGAGGCTACCAGCAACCTCCGTAAATCACATGTATGTGGATGTGCTCATGCTCTGGAGGGAGCTGGTCCACAATCCCTCTGCTCAATTTGCACAAGTGATGACTGCCACACACAAGTGAGCTATCTTATCAGGAGAGGGATGATCAAAAACCAAATTCCAATGCTCTAATCGCTGTAACATGCAACTCCTCTCACACATGTTCTTTTCTTTAAGCAGTGAAAGCTCTATTACAGTCATGGCAAACAGGAGAAGATGGGGGAGGGGGGCATTGAGGGGAGGAGCAGTGGGAGGAGGGGGAGGTGGGTGCAATCATTCCAGAGGACTCTGACTGAATTTGAAGAGAGGACATCTGAGTTCACAGGAATGGGGCACAGAGCTATTGGCATTGGGGAGGTTGGCCTTGAGCAGTGAAAGAAATTCTCCTCTCCTCAGTCTTTATCCTCAAACAATGGGGGATTCCCCCTCCATCGGGAGCATTCTTTCTGAATCTACCCTGTTTAAACCTATTAGAATTGTATAAGTTTCTATGCGATCCCCTCTCGTTGTTCTGAACTCCAATGAATAGAATCCTAACTGACTTAGTCTCTCATATGTCCTTAGCTGAGTAGAAACAGATGTAATTGACATCATGCTGATCTGAATCTTACACTGCCAATTCAATGCGATCATTGGCACGAAAGCTTTTGAAGACCTGCCGCTATGTTTGGGGTGAAGGGGCGAAAGTTGGTGGGGGGGGGCATGCTGGTGTATGCAGAAAGTGGGGCTCCAGTGCTATTTGAACTCCTTGGTATGTAGACTTCATTTGTATCACTTCAAGTACAAAACCATATGATACCATTCCTGATTCATGGTTCAATTTAACTTGACTTCCCAACTGATGTGAGATTTGATTTAGTGGCCTGGTTGCTTCCAGAGATCCTGTTTATAATGTGAGAGCTCTTTTCTTTTGTTTCATCCCTTTTTCCAATACTCCCAGACCTGCTGACAATTTGGAAATATGTCAGTCGTGCTTGGCTTTTGGTGAATTAACAGGCTAATATTTGTCCACTTACATATCTTCTGGGTAAGCAGATAGAGAAAAAAATTGAAAACTTTAAAACAAAGCTAAATAATATTTCATAAAATTGGCAGCAAAAGCTAATAAAAGAAAGCAAAACAAAAACAGCTGGGAAAATCATGTTTGGTGCATATCTAACATTCCCGAGAAGAATCAGATTTTCTAGGCCCTCAAGACATGTTCCATTCCTGTATCAGCAACCTTAGTGGTTGGAAAGGTTTCCTGACATTTCTTAATGAAGATTTTATGAAGTATGTTCGGGAGAATGTATTACTGCATTGCTATACTTCTTTTTGTCATTGGGAATAACCTGAACGTAGGGTAAAACATTGTGTCTTGATATTGGATGATATTTTCTGGCTGCGTGCACCCCAAGACCGGAATTTCCCGCCCAAGACCAATGGACCTTTAAATCGTCTGCTAGATTTTTTGTCCCACCTGGTATGATTCTCACGAGGGGAGGGGAGGCCGAAAAGTTACCCCATTATGTATGAGTTGAAATTTTATCTCCCACCTTTCCACATCCTGATGGTGTATAGGTCAGACTATCTAATTATTCCTCAAACAGGTCACTAGTCTGACACAAGAGCTTATCACTTGAAGGGCTTTATACCATAGCACAGCCCCTGTTGCATGCAAGCATCCATCCGTACACACACACACACACACACACACACTCACACACACACAGACATACTTTCCATCTGTGAGATCACCGACGAGGACTTAAGGTGCAGCAAAACCTGAGAATGGCGAATCTTGCCAGCAAGATCAGGACCTCCGATTTTCACTGGCCCTCATCAGCGACATAATCAGGTTCATGCTCATTTTGGGCAAGAACCTGATTTCCATTCATTTAAATAAATTAAATCTAATTGAAGATCCCCCTTGGCGGATTCTCCCCCCGCCTCCAGCACCCCCACAAGATTGTTTGCACCACATCAGTGAGGTTTACAACAGATTAACCCAGACTTGAACCTGTCGAGGGGATCCCCTGGTTGCACAAAGCTCATAGACCAAAAATGAATTGGCCTCAAAAGTAGGGAGGGAGAGTGTCCAAAATTCAATGTCCTTCCAATTTATTAACCCAAGTCTTGTGTTGCCCAGGTGGTTTTTGCTGCATGCAGGTAGGGATTGCTTCACATTCTGAGGATTCTGAATGCAATCATCAGCAAACACCTCCACTTCTGACCTCATTGATGGAGAGAAGTCATTGATATAGTGGCTGAAGATATGTAAACTGAGGAATACTGCACTCAAGAATTCCTGCAACAATGTTCCAAGGTTGAATTAATTAGCCTCTGACAGCCTAATCATATGATTAATGACTTAAGAGTCTTCCTCACTATTCAATTCAGTTAGACCAGGTCTCTTTGGTTCCATACTTAGCAGAAAAGGCAGTTAATGAAGTCAGTCAACATGTAACAATGATTTGACGCTTGCAATGACTTTGCAATGTCAATGCTTCTGCTTAACCTCGCTCAGCTGAACCTGTGTTCAGCAACTTGAAGGAATCCTTTCCTCCTTTAACCCATTTTCAGATTGATTGCTGATTGATTTCTGTCTTCTGTGGCTGAGTTAGAACTGTTTGCAGAACTACATAAAGTTGCTGAAGTTGACAGATTTACCATCCGTAAGCATGAGCCTACAGATTTACCATTCGTCCCACATCTCATAATGTGAGACATTGGAAAGGACTTGGCTCTCGCTTCTGTCATTGTGCACAGTCCTGGGCATTGTAGTTTCTCACCTCTTTGGCCTGCAGAATGACAGCTAGAATGAGGAGAGGTGACACAGAGGTCAAACCACTCAAAGGGAGGAGAGGGGAGAAGGGCTCTCAGCAGGAGCACTTTTTTTATCATTTCTTCATGAAATGTAGGTGTGGCTGGCTGGCCAAAATTCTTAGGGCATACAAATTGCCCTTGAGAAGGTGGTGGTGAGTGGCCTTGTTGAACAGGCTGCAGTCCATGTGTTGTAGGGATACCCACAGTGCTGTTAGGGAGGGTGTTCCTGGAGTTTGACCTCGCAGCAGTAAAGAAACAGTAATATAGTTTCAAATCAGGATGGTGTGTGGCTTGGAAGGGAACTTGCAAGTGGTGGTGCACCTGTGGTTGTACATCTGCTGCCTTGTCCTTCTAGATGGTAGAGGTCACAAGCTTGGGATATCTATCCTGGGTCCTCAGGGAGAAATTCTCCAGTTGCACAACCTCAGTGAGGAATAGTTTGTGCGCTATTTGTACCAAAATAGAAAGTGCTCATTCCATCTGTCATCTATTGCAGACAGAATTGTAGCCTCAGAGCAGGGTGAGGATGATATTGCCAGTGGCTTCTGAAAACTAACCATGTCCTTTGGCTTTTTCACATAAGAATCCTTCCAGGCTGGAGCAGGCAACATCTCCAGCATCTTGCAATTCACTGTCCATTGATGTTTAGGGGAGTTGACCAATACTCCTTCTGCAAAAAGATGGAAGGGAATAGATTTCATTATCTCTTTCCAGAGAGGTGCAAACAGACTATGCATATGGCATCATCAAGGTAGTAAGATGCTAGTGAATGCATGTACATTGGTTAGCACATGTGTACAGTGTGCAAATATACTAAGAGCAACACACAGGTCAATACTGAGTTCATTCAAAGGCTGAGAATCTTTGGAGTTCCCTGTCCAAATAGCTCAGTCATTGATTATACTCATGATAGGGATGGGTAGATTTGGTGTTAGTAAAGAATTAAGGGTACAAGGATAGTATGCAAAGTTGAGTTGAAAGTTCACATCAAGTTGCGGTCTCCTTTCAGTCATGTTGTATGGAGGTCTTGTGTCACAGTGGTAGTGCTCCAGCAGCTCTGGGTTCAAGTCCATTGCCACGATCTGTTGGCCGGTGAAGAAATTTTCATAATGCAGTTAAGGGGTTGATAATCAGCTCAAGAATCCTTCCAACACACCCTCAAAGGGAGAAAAGTTGTGTATGTGTGAAGATTTGCTGAAGAAAACTCATGTTTACAAATGGTATTTTCAGTGCTTAGAAGAACGCAATTTGTCATGAGTTGTACACCTGCTCCTATTTCTTAACTCCGCCGGCAGCAGTTAGAATGCTTTTATTCTGTAGCAGTCAGTATTTGACCCTAACTCTAATGCACGGCTACTGCACAGCAGGTTATCGTTGGACCACCTTAAGCCAAACCCATTTTCACATGGGCAACTTACTTATAAAGAGAGCTTTGCTGCTGCATGGAATGTCATCAAATATCCCATTACAGTGCTCAAGCAACATTGCTGCTGCCTAGACTTTCACCACTGATACTTAAAAGGATCATAAACCACTTTCATGTTGGTTGTTGATTGGTTTCTATAGGCTATAGCAAAAGAACCCTGCTGTCATCCCTAAAGTGTTTGTTCTGGTTTATTGTGGTCCGCTGCATTTTGCACAAAGTCATGAGCTCGTGCCACCAGCAAATAGTCGAGGAGGAGAAACAGGAGGAAAAGGAGGAAGAGGACGAGGAGGAGGGAAAAGAAGAGGTGGTGTGGAAAGGGAGGAAGGCCCCTTGCTATCTAGACTGTTCATTGTTCACTCACCTGACCGCAGTTGCAGTAACAATAAATACAATGCCAATTCCCCATTCACCATCAATCTCACACCTTGACTTCCATCCAATATCAGTCATCACAGTGTCCTCTTGGCCACAATGCTAAAAGTGACCATAAAAAAAATGTAATTTTATAAGTTACCATCCAAAACTCCATGCAAAAATCAACTAACCACCCTTGTGCATTCCCCTGGTGCCTCTCTTCTATATATCTTTATCTGTCCTTCCATGTGCCTTACTTGTTTAACATCTTCTTAGTCATTCTTTGTTGATTTTTAAATCTTTCCCAATCTTCTAATTGCCCACTATTTTTAGCTGCTCTGAATGCATCTGAATGTTCTAGTGTTCCTATGCAGTGTTACCCCCTTGGATACAGTATGACTGCCTTTCACTGGTAGGATGACCTCTAGCAGCTCTGGGCATTGAAGGCTGGGTTTTGGACTATAGCATTTTAGAATGAATGGCAGCATGAGTTGTCTATCTGATCAGCAAGGGCAAAGAGACTGATAGAGTGGCAATGATGAAAGAACAAATTCTGTTATCTTGAGAGAGGACAGCAGGTTTGTGTCCCATGATGCCAATATCACTCCCACCAGGATGGAGCCTCAGCATTCCCAATAATCTTTTGGCAGCTTCCTTGGAACTGGAAACAGCTAGAGACAGACAGAATTGAAAATGCAAGAGCATAGTGCCTTATTTTATTAAAACAACTGCTTTAGACTCTCTGCTTCTGCTGTAGACTTTCTCTGCTAGTACAATTCTGTATTGTGGTTTCAAATGACAAGTATGTACATATCTCAATTTCAATACACCGACACATTACGTTCCTCCCCTTCTTAGTAAATGAGCAATATACCATGTTCCAAAGTGTAAACAATAAACTTAAGAACCATTTGAACATTCAACTTATTACATATTCTAACTCTTGTATTACTATATCAATGCGCAGAAGTATATACAATATAATGAAAATTTGTTCATCTTCTAAAAATAATTTACTTCATAATATAATCACTTTAGTATGGTGGAAGTCTCTCACGAGTAGGATGTCATCTAACTACAGGTTGGTGTCCTTTGACTCATGTTGGCCTTTATCTGATGTGTCCATGTTGATGTCAGAATTGATTCAATGTGTATGGATTTTCAGTGCTTTGAAGAATGATACATTTCATGTGGTGATTTGTGAACCATGATTTGTAGTGATCATTGATCTATTTGTGTTGGTCACAGCAAATGATTGGAAGTCGTAGGGGTTGCTTGCTTTCCAACATGACCATTTTATCCGTGCCTTGTGTGGTATTGCTGTAAATTTCAAGTTTCGCTCTGCATTTATTCTCATTCGATCCTTTAGTTCTCAATTGCCTTCCCCTACGTGTTGGTCATTAATTCTACTCGGTATCTCATGAAGACATGTGCACATTGGATGTGTAAAGATAGGTGTAGCTAGAGGCTTTCCAATAGTTGAGTGATGAATTGCTGTATAATTGTGAAGAAAGCAATACAGCATTTGCTCCCAAGCCTTACTTTCAGCTGCATCTGTGTGTATTTTTTCAAAATGTGCATTAAACTCGACTTCACCATTAACTCTCGGCCACTGGGGTATGATTTTTTAATGAGTAAATCCTAGATAGTTTACAAGTTTACTGAATTCATAGCAGTATCTTTTCATTGTGGGTGTCCTGGACCGCTTGGCCTTCAAGCTTCTGCACTACTGCCTGACCAGTTATCAATCCTTGGGTATTTGAAGGGATAAAGATGTAAGGACAGTGATGTGGTGGAGATGGGGTGGGGTAAAGTAAGAGGCAAATATTTACACCACCTGCAGATCACAAAGCTGAAGGGATTATGGGATGGGGGAGAAGTGGGATATAAGAAGGAGGATTAGGCATGCGAATACTGTCATAGTTGATGGTTTTAGCAGGTAGGTGACTATGGCCTCACATAGTATGGCAGCACATTCTCTGCTATTAGGGGAAGGACATACAGCTGTGCCTATTGACCATAGATTAGGTGCTGCTGCTTACACTTCTGAGTTATTTATCCTACAAGAGAGATTCGAGTGTATTAGTGAGTTTGGTGCAAGGTGTTTCGGTAATGGAATGATTGAATAATGATCAGTGTGTGAAACCTTCCTGTTTCTATGGAGTGGGTATGAAGGCAGGACCTGGAGGAAAGTGGGACAGGAATAATGGGCTAAAGTACTTTTGCCTCTGACTAACCTTGATGGAGGCAGGTTGGAAGCAGCTCTGGCTTGCATACCTGTTAGAAATATGCAGTAATCTACATATAAAGTGCTCAGTTGTAATGGGGACACTGCTGCCATCTTCTGAGCAGCTGGTGGGCCAATTGATGAGACCAAAACAAGGGCAGAAGACCAGGGAGCCTGCAAAGTCTCATTGAAGTCTTCTACCCTCCCTGTCTGTCCCCTCCCCAACAATGGCAGCACAGGGATCAGTGGGCTACTTCAACAGTCATGGGCCATCCTGTAGGGAGGTTTTCCCTTTCCGTAGTGTCATCCAGACTGCTGTGGCCACAGTTTTAAAAAGCAGAAACCTCTTCAGATTTTGGCTCAAGATGAAGGTGCTCTCACAGTTCACTGACTGCAATGACAGGCCCACCTCTGCCAAGAAGACTGTCCTTCCAAGACTGCAGGTGGTCTGATTGGGACTGCAGCCAGAGGAACCTGTCTAACATCCTTAGCTGTAAGGCAGACACAGAGACCACCTCCCATTAGATTGTGTCAGCAGGAATGCTGCCAGAAAATACAGAAGAATGAGCCAGAATTCATTCTGATCCATGATCACTTTTAAAGGCGAAAGATCCTGCCCTTGTCACAGGTTATGAGTGTGAGGCTCACACCTAAATTCTAAGAGTGTGAGAATGAAGTGAGATCATGATAATGATGAGCCAGGATTGATTGAGATTATTGGTGCAGGAATGAAGGTAGGTGCTGCATTGAGTAATATGTGATGCTAGTGTATCAGGTGTGAGGATATGGCATGTGAAGATGCATTCAAAGAGCAAAGAAAATTATAGCACAAGAACAGGCACTTCAGCCCTCCAATCCTGCACTGACCATGCTGCCTGACTTAATTAAAACCCTCTATCCTTCTGGGGATGATATCCTTCTATTCCCATCCTATTCATGTACTTATCAAGATGTCCACTATCTCCCTCGGCAACGAGTTCCAGGCACCGACTACTCTCTGTGTAAAAAGTCTGCCTCGTACACCTCTTTTAAACCTTGTCCATCACACCTTAAACCTATGGCCCCTAGTAATTGACTCTTCCATCCTGGGAAAAGATTTCTGACTATCCACTCTGTCCATGCCTCTCATAATCTTGTAGGCTTCTATCAAGTCTCCCCTCAACCTCTGTCACTCCAGTGAGAACAAACCAAGTTTCTTCAACCTCTTCTCATAGCTAATGCCCTCCATACCAGGCAACGTCCTGGTAAATCTTTTCTGTACCCTCTTCAAAGCCTCCACATCCTTCTGGTGGTGTCAGAATTGAACACTATATTCCAAGTGCAGCCTAAATAAGGTTCTATAAAACTGCAACATGACTTGCCAATTTTTAAACTCAATGCCCTGGCCAATGAAGGCAAGCATTCCGTATGCCTTCTTGACTACCTTCTCCACCTGCACTGCCACTTTCAGTGACCTGTGTATTTGTACACCAAGATCCCTTTGCCAATCAATACTCTTAAGGGTTCTGCCATTTACTGTATATTTCCTATCTGTATTAGACCTTCCAAAATGAATTGCCTCACATTTGTCCGGATTAAACTTCAGTAAATGTGAGGCATTCATGGGCCTTGAGCATTCATGGGAGATTGTTCAACATCTTAAGATACAGTGATTTTCCCAAAAATGACAAAGTGTCATAACAGCAAGAAAACCAGAGCGATCCATACTGGACTGTCCAGCGTGGTCCGGACCACAATCATCCCACACTTAGTCATCTTTTGGGGCAGTGATGAATTACGCGCCAGTTCTGGGAGGGGCAATGCCTAAACACACCAGTGAGCCCGGCTACAAAGCAATCAGGCGGCATTTTCAAAGGGTGTCCCAATCTCACTGAGCACTGGGAGCCCCTCCTTCCCATTATGGACCTCATTGGCAGCATGTTTCTCCATCCCCTCCCCAACACAGATCGCCGGCATCAGGGCACTGGGACCCTCCCAGTGGGTCCCCCTTCATGGCAGACATCATGTCCCCTGACAACCTGAGGGCTTCAGTGGCTTTCGAGCCCTCGGGCGTTGTCATCATGCCTGGTCTCCACCAGTGGAGACCAGTCGTGATTTTTGCCAGGCTTGCGCCGTGCCTGAGGGTTCGAAGAACCCAGGAGCTGGAAGAATCCAGTTTGCACCAGGAGAAAGGGACTGAGACGATTGCAAGCCATTTGGCGCCAGGCACGAAGCCCATTTTTAGGCCCGCACACAATTTTTCGGGATCGCTCAATCTGAACCAGGTGCAGTGAGGCCAGGAGATCACCCCACAATATACATGATAGACAAGGATTCTGGGGCTAGAATGCTGGCACTGATCATAATGGTGGCCTGATCTCACTTCCTTCACAGTAGTTGTCTGGATGTCCTTGCCCCCTATGGATCGAGGACCTCTCTCTTCCTACGCACCTCCCACATCAAAACTGCATCATAAGAATTTCAAACCCCCTCTTGGTAAGCTGTGCCATTCTTGTCTTTTTCTCTGGGGAAATTCACTGCTAGAATGACATCCAGCAACCCCTCCTGACTGTCTTTTGAGAGAATCAGGCTATCTTTAGAAGACATAGGTTAGATTGAACCCATGTTAGCTCCAAACAATTTTAAGTTCCCTGTTTCGACGTGCAGCCTTTCAGCTGTGCCCTTAGCATTGTTGCACACCACAACCATGTAAAAAGAAAGCAGCACAAAATTTGCACTCTGCCTGTATATGTGTTTCAGGCACCTGTTTTGGTTCTTGCTGAATTTTATGGCTGTACACCATGGAACACCAATACCTTAATAAACTAATTGGATAAATACTGTCAGGAGAAATATTTTCTTGGCCATACAGAAAGGGCAGGGGAATGGGACTATGGATAACTCTTTCAAACAGCTAACACAGAAATTATGGACCAATGGGCCTCTTTCAGTGCTGTATGATGCTGTGATTCTCTAATAATGGTGCAGTGAGTACCATTATGAACAGGTGAATGAATGCAGCAACAGCACACCAACATGAAGCATCCAGCAAATAAATAAATTCATGGAGAAGCAATTGCCAGTAAATTAGAAAAAAATGCTAAAGCACGGGGTGCCTGAGTAAATCAATAGATTAATGGACAAGAGAGAAAGAATTAATTATTAGACAAGAGGCACACCAACAAATCAATAAGTTAATGGAGCAGTTAGGATAAGTGAATTAATACCAACCTCCAAACTCTGCCATCAGTTTATGCCCACTCAGTCACTAACTGCCTTGTCTGGTTTCATCAGCAGTTGACTTTACAAGATATGCGGATCAGGTGCCTGTTTTCCACCTATAAAGGTAAAGTGAACAAAAAAAAACTTCAGGGCTTGTTCTCAAGCACTTAAATAATTCACACTTGAAAAGGATAACTGTTCTTTAAAAACACACTTGGCCACTAAATGTTGGATGAACAATGATGGAGTAGGTGGCCTGAGGTCATGGTGGGGATATGAGTGTCACAGGGTCAGGAGTCATAGGTTACAACCTGGACTGGTGTACAAAACCCAAGATCTAATTGCAGGAAATCAACGATTGTCTCCAAAGAGGATAAGGGATACATCCAGAGAAGCACTGCTGGGGGCAATAGAGTGCTTCATGCAGGCACCTGTGCTCGAAGGCTTTGAGCAGGTGAGGAAGACATATTTTGACCTTTGTTGAAAGCACAGCTGATGGTAAATGCCAGGGTATTCCAAAACCTAAATGGCAACTCTGGAATGCTTGCTCTCAACTTTATCTTTGCAATTTGGCATAATTTACTGACAAGTGAAGGATGTCCCAGATAATTTTGTGATGATTTTAAACAAAATAAATGCTTGTTAAACAGCAAAACACACAAAATTAAAGTCAACTAAAACTACATTTAATTATATTAATGGCTATCCACAATATCTTTAAATTTACCCACTTCAAATCTTTCTAATTTTTTAACGTCAGAGCTAAATCTTCCCAAATAACATCCCATAGGTTTTAAAACTTATAATCAGAATCCAGCAATAGTTACCACACATGGCACCCATATTTTTTGGAGTTGCTTCTGATTTAAACAGACTTTCTCCAGATACAGCTTGCTACGTGGGCTGCAGTCTCAAAACAATCCTCTTGCATCGGGTGAATTTACCTCTAATACGCTGTTTTTTCTTTTGATTTTACCTTTTCTGAACTAAACTTCTCAGAAGTCACTTCTAACTACCTTTATTACATGAGTTCACCTTTCAGAATGTAAATGTGAAATGCATGCCAATCTTCTCTTTTGAATTTTTACCATCTCTATTTTAGATTTTGACACTCCATCTCCCACTGTTACCAATTTGCCTTCAGTAAAAATTAGTTCACAGTACTGTTAGACTGATCAGCATCTCAAAACCCTAGTTCCATCAACCCAGCCAATCTGTCTTTTCTTTTTCCAATTTCCTTGACAAAAATACCTTTTTTTTGTTTTAACCATACAACCACCAAAACACATTCTCAATTATTGGCTTTGTTAATGGTCCTATTTTATCACATCCTAACACCTAGCCAAGCTTACCAGGCAATGTATATACCATGTGACATCCTACCAGAACAGCATTGAAAATCAGAAGTAAAATGAAGAAATGTCAAAACATTCAATAGGTCTGGCAGCATCTGTAGAGAGAGAAACTGAGGTTTCAGATTGATGACCTTTCATTAGAATACCTCCATGGATTGACTTGTCAAGCTTCTTCATTGTTTGTTACTATAAACCTGATGCAACATATAAGCGTTAGCAGTTGCAGACAGAGTAGCAGAGAGTGTGGAAAACTAGGGAGCATTCATGGAATTTCGGACCATGATCCCCTAATAAGAAAAGTGCCGTCAAGATATTGGACATGAAGGCTATGAATTGAGTGAACATGTAGATAGAGGCCTCCCTCAGATTCATGGCTAATATTTGTTTATCATTACGTAATTCCTTATTTACTTATTCATTCATCCCCTAAAAGACTAGTCAACATTGTCACATTCTGTAAATCTTTATGAGGTGCAATAAAGATTTTCTTCCTGAAAGCATGGTAAAGACTTTGCTTTTCTCATCTAGAGACCGAGAGATGGCAATTACTGAGACAACACTGTAGCTTCAGCCTAACGTCTCACAGCCCAATGTGGCAACAACTGTATCACACAGTGACAAACATTCATGGAGGATAAAAAATTGTGACAAAGTGAGACGTTGTTTGATAGATCAAGATCAATCCATCATAGAATCATTTGAATGTATACCATACAGCCTGTGACTTTAAAAGTTTTTCACAGGTCTCACAACCAATTTCTGTCCAGTACTTCATGATGGATCAACACACACACACACACACACACACACACACACACACACACACACACACACACACACACACACACACACACACACACACACCCTCTTGAGAAGCATCCCATAGCCAAAGTTCTAATATTGCAAATACCATGATTAGTATTGCAGTCTAGGGTGGTCTACATCCTTTGGATTTATCAAACTGCAAAATCATACTAAGAAGCTATAATTGCCCTACAGTTGTCCTGGCCTCACCTTCACACAGTTTTCTGACCACAATGAGAAAATGATCAGTAGGAGGAGGATGATGGTAGTGGCTGTGGTTGTGGTGATAACAATTTACATGGCTGATGTAGATATCTCTATGGCAATTCCAGTTCCCAATCTTCCTGCCATCTCACTCACAGCAAAATCTACATTTGTAAAGGACCAGACAGGAAATCCATCACTAGGATGGTACCTTCATTCAAAAGTCCACCTTCAGAACCAATGAGGGCAATTCTAAAAAAAAGCATTGACACAACAGCTTCCTACCTTCAGGCAAGTAGGAATGGAATAATGCTAAACTGGTGCTGTGATGTGTCTGCAGAAGTGGTGGAGGAAGGTTATAAGAGGCATATGACATGACATTCCATTTTCTTTCTCAGTTGAACTGATGGCTTAAAAAACTTAGCACAAGAAATACTACTTGAGGCAGGGGTTTCCATTGTGGAAGAATGATATATCTTTTAAAACATCATAGAGATGTAGAAATGCATGTAAGTTTTAAAAGATGTGGGGGGCATGTCAAATATTTTTGTGGTTTATGTTCTGACTATGATCTTAGTATCAATGTGTATTTCCTTGTTTCCTGGATAACACTGGTTTATAAAACACAGTTGAGGTTATTCTGCCATTTTTTGCATCCTTCCATCCATATGGACATTAGCACCTGTGGCTATTACAAGCAGCAAACATTGATTTTTGATGATGAGATTTAATCTCATTACACCAGAAACTATGCATGTTTTTAACAGTGATGTTCCCATTATGGCTGTTAATTTTTTTTTAAAGATCAACAGATTATTTATATACCGCCTCAGGTAATCTTAACTTTTAAGCATTGTTTCTCTCTACCTTTCACAGTGCCAAGTTTTATTAAAACAAGTTCCTAATAGCACAATTGGGAGAATTATAGTAAGCCAAGTTGAAAGAACATTCCAGATATTCCACCACTATTCCAGAGCTGGCTATGGACAATGTATTAATTTTCAAAGTGATTTGTTAATTATTTTTCACTAATGTTTTGCAAACTAAAACTTAAATATGTAAAACCTATACAAATTTTAGGCTGCAGATGGGATTATCAATGACCATCCTCAACAAGAGAGGATCTAACCATCGTCCCATGACATTCAATGGCATTACCAGTGTTGAATTCTTATTATTAACATCCTAGGGAAAACCATTGTCCAGAAACTGGACTGGTTTAGCCATATAAATACTGTGGCTACCAGAGCAGGTCAAAGGCTAGGAATCCTGCAATGAGTAACTCACCGCCTGACCCCATCAAGGCACAAGTCAGGAGTGTAATCAAATACTGTCCACTTGCCTGGATGAGTGCAGATCTAATGTCATTCAGGAAGCTTGACACCATCCAGAACAAAGCAGCCCACTTCTTTGCTATCCCTTCCACGAACATGCAATTGCTCCACCACCAATAAACAGTGGCAGCCATGTGTACCATCTACAAGATGCGCTGCAGGAACTCACCAAAGTTATTTAGGCAGCCCCTTCCAAGCTATTATCATCTAGAAGGATAGGAGCAGCAGATATCTGGGTACACCACCACTTGTAGGTTCCCTACCAAGCCACTCACCACCCTGACTTGGAAATATAGCTGTTCCTTCACAGTCACTGGGTCAGAATTCTGGAACTCCATCTCTAACTGCACTGTTGGTGTATCTACACTTCAGATTCAAGAAAGCAGCTCACCACCATCTTCTCAAAGGCAACTGGGAATGGGCATTGAATGCTTATTGAGCCAGTGGCGCCCAAATACTGCAAAGGAATTTTAAAAACTCAAATAGGTTCTATTGATCAATATTAAATAACACGATTATGTAAAACTACTGGGTATCAAGTATTGGGTATTGATTAGGTTTTGTAAGAACAGTTTGCCAGCACTGGGTGTGAGGTTTTGGTAGAGAAATCAGCTCTGCAATAAACAGTCCTCGTCTCAATGTCTTCTTCACAACTAGGCTTGGGGAGTTCCTCTAACACTATATACATCTCCACCACGCTGCCCCCCCGCTCCGGCACTTTTGTTACAAATGAAATCTTGAACTATTTTCATAGATTGGAACATGGGAACGCAGGACTTAAAACCAAGAGTCGGCCATTTGGCCTTTTAAGCCATATTTGACATTCCATAAGGCCATGGCTGATCTGGTTGTGGTCTCAACTCCACTCTTCCCATTACCCTTGACTCCCTTGCCTAACTCTGCCTTGAATAAATTCAATGATCCAACCTCCACTGCGTTCTAGTGAACAGAATTCTACAGAATAATGAATCTCTAAAAGAAAAATGTTTCCCACACCTCTGTCTTAAAAGAGAGACCTCTTATTTTTAAACCGCACCTCCGAGTTCAAGTTTCTCCAATCTGTACATCTGAAGGAATAATAGTGGAGCTGTTCAGAAAGTTAGTGAATCGTGCAACTAAAGCACTAATTGCTTTGGAGTATTTCCTATGATTAGATTCTATGTGGTTTTCAAAACGTCAGTGCTGTAGCTATAACTTCCCTAGGAAAATATGATTGGCAAGTCTATTTTGTTTGTGGTTTTGTTAATGACTGTAAAATTCCTATTACTTTAATCATTTGACCCTCAATTCCTGTTTAAAGGTTCTCCATGAAAATGTACCTGTTCCTGGGGAACAGTCCAGTTAAGCAGTTTTTGATGTTCTCTTTTCATTCCATGTAAGGCAAAGTTTTGCTTTAAAAAGCACCACCATAGAATCCAGTTACAACTTGTGTTGATACATTTTGTGCTTGAACTGGTCAGTGACCACCCATCCACCCCCCACCCCCAGCCATCCCCACACCACTACCTCCTCCAGGATGAACACTTCCCATCAACTACCACCCTCTGTCTTCTTGCAGCTAGCCAATTTCTGATCCAAACTGCTAAATCACCCTGAATCCCATGCCTCCGTATCTTCAGCTTACCATGGGGAACCTTATCAAACGCTTTACCAAAATCCATGTACACCACATCAACTGCTTTACTCTCATCCACCTCTTTGGTCACCTTCTCAAAGAACTCAATAAGATTTGTGAGGCACAACATACCCTTCACAAAACCATGCTTTCTAGATGATTATAAATCCTATCTCTTATAATCCTTTCCAAAACTTTGCCCACAACAGAAGTAAGGCTCACTGGTCTATAATTACCAGGGTTGTCTCTACTCCCCTTCTTGATCAACGGGACAACATTTGCTATCCTCCAGTCTTCTGGCACTATTCTTGTAGACAATGATGACCTGAAGATCAAAGCCAAAGCTCTGCAATCTCCTCTCTAGCCTCCCAGAGAATCCTAGGATAAATCCCACCTGGCCCAGAGGTAACTTAATCAAGGTATATAAGGTGATCAGAGGATTAGATAGGATGGACAGTGACAGCCTTTTTCTTCACATGGAGATGGCTAGCATGAGGGGACATAGTTTTAAATTGAGGGGCGATAGATATAGGACAGATGTCAGACGTAGGTTCTTTACTCAGAAAGTAGTAAGGGCGTGGAATGTCCTGCCTGCATCAGTAGTGGATTCACCAACATTAAGGGTGTTTAAATGGTCATTGGATAAACATATGGATGATATTGGAATAGTGTAGGTTAGATGGGCTTTAGATTGGTTTCACAAGTCGGCGCAACACCGAGGGCTGAAGGGTCTGTACTACGCTGTAATGTTCTATGTTCTACGTTTTATGTTCTATGTCCTCATACCCACAGCTGCGACAACTGGCCATCTCATGGAACTATCACTCCTCCAAGATCATGGCATATATGGCCTTCAAAAAGAAAAAAAGTCTTACTAACTGCCTCTTCCCCTCTCGCTGCCTCTGCCAAATAGCAGAGCCAGAGGGCCCCCCAGAATCTCTCCAGATTCAGGAGCCTATCTATAATCCCAAAGTGAATGTCAAGACTACCTCTTGCCCTTTAGTTTGGGCATTCCTTAAAACATACTGATGATTGTGTCTGGAATACATCATGTGGGATTGGGACAGATCTCCACATCAGCTTTCCACTCCTACAATGGAAGTTCAGTCTTTAGTGTCACCATATACATTGGCTGTGGAAACTGTTAAAACAGTCAAGAGCAGTGAATAACGTGGAATACAAAATTCCAGTTAATTATAATTAGAATTTTGGCCCTGGAGGGAGTGCAGAGGAGGTTTACTAGGCTGATACCAGAGTTGAGGGGATTGAGCTATGAGGAGAGGCTGAATAAACTAGGCTTGTACTCGTTAGAGTTGAGAAGAATGAGGGGAGATCTCATTGAGACGTATAAGATGATGAATGGGATGGATAGGATAGAGGTGGAGAGACTCTTCCCGCTCAAAAAAGACAGTAGGACTAGGGGGCACAGCCTCAAGATAAAGGGGAGGCAGTTTAGAACGGAGTTGAGGAGGAACTTCTTCACTCAAAGGGTGGTGAATCTCTGGAATTCTCTGCCCGTTGAAGTGGTGGAGGCTGCCTCGCTAAATATTTTTAAGAAGCGGGTTGATGGGTTCTTGATAAGAGAGGGGATTAAGGGTTATGGGGAGAGGGCGGGAAAGTGGAACTGAGCCACAACAGATCAGCCATGATCTTATTGAATGGCGGGGCAGGCTCGAAGGGCTAGATGGCCTACTCCTGCTCCTATTTCTTATGTTCTTATGTTCTTAATTAGTGAACACACAAATCAGCGCAATTATAGTAGTTATCATTCTGCATATATTTTTCCTCAGTGGCATTGCCATTATTATAAATGAGAATTAGTCTAATGGACAAGTTATTGAATTTTTCTGCCCGTCATGAACATATTAAAAGTGAACTAACCAACATATACATGATAATGAAAGCCAATGATTACTGCCTTTAGTCTGATTGCATTTGCCAACTTTAAAAGCAATCCCATGCACAGTTAGATTTGCACGTGTTAATAAAAAGCTAATACAGGTAAGCGAATGAAATATTGATCTTTATCTCGAAGGAGGATGGAAAACATGAGGAGTGATGCTACAGTTGTGCAGAACTTTGGTTGGACTACATCTCGAATACTACATTCAATTTTGGGTGCAGAACTTTGGGAAAGATATAAGCCATACAGCACAGAATCACCTTATTTTATGGTGTCAGGTTGCATAAAATTGGCCAATGCTCCCTTGTGTTTTGAAAATTGAGGGGTGATGCAATCAAGTTCATGAATTCAAATTCCACTATGGATAGTAATAACATTGAATCTGTGTTCAATTCCCGGCTCGGGTCACTGTCTGTGTGGAGTTTGCACATTCTCCCTGTGTCTGTGTGGGTTTCCTCCCACACTCCAAAGATGTCGGGCTAGGTTGATTGGCTATGCTAAAATTGCCCCTTAGTGTCCTGGGATGTGTAGGTTAGAGGGATTAGTGGTAAGTGTGTAAGGATATGGGGATAGGACCTGGGTGGGATTGTGGTTGGTGCAGACTCAATGGGCCAAAGGGCCTGTTTCTGCACTGTGGGGTTCTATGAATCTAATAAATCTAGTAATTTGTGAGCCTGCACCAGAAAAAAGGATTACTACATGGTGATCCTTAATGCATCCAGGCAAGGAAACAAAGCATGTCACCCATATTCCAAGAGAACACATTTCATATGGCTTTATTGAATAAAACTCATCCAATTTTAGGTTCAAATTTCATAGAATGGGCATTCCATTTCATTTTAAACAGAACTGTATGGGAGCCCTGTTTTAGAAGCTTTTAACGCAAGATTGAATGGTAATATGCAGATCCTCTATTCATTTGGCACCCTGAGAAATCAGGTGGAGGAATTCCATATGATAAGCTGGCATTACCTGTATCATAAAAGAAAACCTGAAGATCTGAAAATTGGAGGGAGCATCTTGGACTGTTTTAGTTTGCATTTTCTACAAGTGATTTTCCCCTATTTATTTAAACAAAAGAGAAAATTGGTTGGTGAATGCCAAAGCAAAAATATCTCAGTCTTGGGGTTTAAATCAGCAAAAGACAGTGTGGCAATTTTTAAGGTGAGGGAACCTTTAGGTAAGGGAAATTAACCTTCAATGCTCTTGGCTGAAGTATGCAATATTTGTCATTTTTTTGTTGTGCTTAGTAACTCTTTATGTCTAATTTGCAAGTATAATTACTTAAGCCTTTATGACACATGTCTCCATCTGATTTTTCAACTCTTACCAATCAAATTACTCTTACAAAACCAAACGAAACCTATTGGGACTGATCTTTCATAAATGAAACAATGATAGAAAAGTTTTCTCTCATAGTTAAATTTGTAAAAGAAAACCCTAATTGCAGGAATTAACTTTGACAAAGATAAACATGGATGAATGTCTTGGAAAATGCTGAGTCTATACATGCAGCAATTATTTTTGCTGCCAACGTAGAAGAGGTGAAATATTAATTGATGAAGACAATGTGCAAATGTGCCCCAGTGTATTACAGAAAGCGCAACAAATTTTATTATATTTCTTTTATTCTAAGCCAAATTCTCAGCAGCCATTATGTGCCGTGGGAATGAAGACTAGATTACAAAGTAAATCTCAAATGAACAGTTGAAAGATAAATGCATTCATTAGGAAAACCAAATTCTTTCACAAAACTCAAGAACACAAAACACAACAAGAAACTATGATATAAATCGATATATTTAGTTTTATGATGTAATGGGGGCTTTATAGGCCAAGAATTTGAAGCTTCATAAGTGTCCAAGAGGTTTCTTTGGTATTGCTGGGTGTAGAGATATCTTTGTTAGTTTGCCATTCATTATTTAATGCTAACTTTTGCTCAGTGAAGTACCCACACTTTAAAATTAAAAGATTTGGGAACATCATTAAGGTATATCCTCTAAAACATTACAACACTTCAATATATTAACATAACATCATTTTTCTGAGGAAAAAATAAAGTATTTTTGTTCTGTGTTCTTTCATGTCACCAAACAGCTTGTATAGTTGTACAAGTTTAAAATACAGTGCAAGAATTTACAGAACATTTACAATGTCAGAGTAGGTAAGGCAAGATGTTAATCAAAAAAGTAATTTACCTTTGATTGCCTTCTGGCAGTCATTCTTTCTTATTCAATCATTCTTTGTACTTTCAGTAATACATTGAGGCATTTTTGCACATTGTCTTCATCAATTTATATTCGTTCATCATTGTTTAAGTGGATGACCAATTCAGCAAACTGTCATCATTGTCTTCTTCACTTTCATCTCATTGCAATGACAGCAAAAATAATTGCTGCAACCATAAACTCGGCAGTTTCCAATGTAATCATCCCTGTTGATCTTTGTAAAAGTTAATGCCTGCAATTAGGGCTTTCATGTCTCTGTTTACATTCTTAACTACAAGAAGAAAATCTTCCATAGTTGTTTCACTCATGAAAGATCAGATCATGCATGACAATTAATCTGCCCAACCTGCACAGCATTGATGGATCTTGTTTAAGAACATAGGAAAAAGAGAAAACTGTTTAACCCCTGGAGCTTGTTCTGCCATTTAACTAGATCTATGACCTAACTCCATATCCCTTCATATCCCTGGCTAGCAACAATCTGTCAATCTTAATGTCGTGTCAATGTGCTTATTTCAAATAGTGGCTGGAGAGTCAGCAAGAGGTTCGCATAACCTCTTTTGGGAAAGGCACCTGACAGGTCAGTAATTAAAGACCCCTGGAGTGGAAGAGCCAAGACAAGGGCAGTCAACAATCAGAGGCCAGTGATTCTATTGCACAGCAGTGCCACTGGGGAGATGGTGGTTTCTGCTGGTACGACACACACAGAATGCCTAGAAACATGGATAGACCCAGGCCACAGATTAGTGATGATGGGAGGACTGTTGCAGGATGGGATCACAGGGGAGGGGGGACGGAGCAAGGAGCAAGCCTTCCCATTTCCAGGTTTGTTGATCAGGTACTGGGTGCCTTTGAATGAGGTGGTAGAATGGGCGGGCAGTTCATGGAACTTCCTGCCACGAACTTAATCAGAGTTAAGATGGAAAGGTGGAAGGATCTCCACTCACTACCCTCCCGCCTGATTAAATGAACCCTCTACTGCCAAGCTTGCCAGTAGGAGGGCACAAAAATGGCACCACATCTAAAAAAGGACATACTTGCATTGGAGGCAGTACATCACAGTATCACTTAATTGGTTCCTGGGATAAGAGAGTTATCCTATGATCAGAGACGGAATAAATTGGTCCTCTCAATAAGCATACAAGATACTTAAGATCTTTAACAGGGTAGACACTGAAAGGTTGCCTCCCCGGATGAGGAACCTATAAACCTAGGGGCACAGTCTCAGAATGCAAGGTCTAGCATTCAAGATTGAGATGGGGAGAAATTTCTTTACTTAGATTGTTTGGAATCCTTTAGCCTCGAGGATTGAAAATATTCCATTGTTGAATACACTCAAGACAGTGAAAATACTCAACAATAGAATGCCTACAATTATAACAGATCAAGGGTGATTCGATGAGGGTTCAGAAAAAAGAGTTTACTGCCAACACAAAGATTACCGATGTATACAAATAGGGTCCGACAGAATAACTATGTGACTGTCCATCACTCCTCCCTGGCTCTAATTGCCAATCTTTCCTGACCCAAATATTTCCTTTATACTTGATTGGCTAAGCTTTCTGCCTCGACACTCAATAGGGACTTGCACGAGCAGGGAATGCTCCTTTAAAGGGGCCATGCTACCACAATAATCCACTGGGCTAGAGAATGGATAGATTTTTGGGTGCTGAGGGAATCAATGTGTTTAAGAGTGCATGGAAGAGTAATGTTGAGACAGAGATCAACCATGAGTTTATTGAAAGGTGGAGCAGGTTCGAGGGGTTGATTGCATCTATTTCTTATGCTCTTAAAACTGGTGCTGATGCACGTTAAATGATTTTCTGAACACGTCCCACTGATCTTTGGTTGTTTTAAATATTAGCAGACTTACCCTCTTTGCTGTGAACAGCATCTACTTCATCCCATTGAAAACAGTCTTTCCCAAATCCAGAATCTTGGTAACTGTTTCGCATTCACAATTTCACAAATATGTTAGATGCGTTTGAAATTTCATTTCAAACTCTAAAGTGAGTGTGGTCAGTATGTTTGGGGCATATAGCTGATCTATGTGCTCGAAGACATCAAATATATTTTCAGCAGGTACGGCCATTATGAGAAATTGACATAAACATTTTATTTTGCCTTGTCTTGTCACTGTCGGTACATATTCTACCAAAAGTTTGATATCAGCCTAATCATTTTGTTGCTCTGCATATTATTATGGAGTGCAAATATTCTTGAGAAATGGAATTCTCAACACACATTAGAGATCTTTTCTTTTCACTGGTTCTTCCAGTGTTTGGTATGAGTTACCAATCACTGCAAGCTGCTTAAACATCTGGCTGTTCTATTGTCCTTTGAAGCCAAGCATTTTATCAAGCAAATGAAGGAAGGCAACTGCGTAAGAAACATTCTCAGGACAGTGATTTGCACAGTACATTGTGTCGTTCTTTTGTCACTTTTGGTATGATAGGGCTGCCCTTATCACTAATCATCCAAAACATCATCCTGGGCTCCTTTTAAAATTGTGAAGCAGTTCAACTCATCCTTGGTATTTCCAAAGAGCAGCACAGTGGCACAGTGGTCAGCACTGTTGCCTCACGACACCAGGGACATGGGTTCGATTTCCGGCTTGGGTCACTGGTTGTGCAGGGTCTGCAAATTCTCACCGTCTCTGCGTGAGTTTCTTCCAGGTGTTCTGGTTTCCTCCGAAAGACTTGCTGATTGGGTGCATTGGCCATGCTAAAATTCTCCCTCAGTGTACCTTAATAGGTGCCCGAGTGTGGCGACTAGGGGATTTTCACAGTAATTTCATCGTAGTGCTAACGTAAGCCTACTTGTGACACTGATAAATAGACTTTAAAAAGGTGCTCAATTTCATAGCACCTGGGAATGGTGAGGGAGCAAGATGGAAAATAATCCATATGCATTGTTCTAGTCAACTTGTGCTGCCTGCTATTTTTTGATTGCAGTGTGTAGGCTGCGATAAATGTGCTGTTAAGTGATTGCACATCTCAACAGAGGGTTAGTTTTGTGCAAGGCTAGCAGCATTTGAATCTGTGCTGAACTACTTAAGGGTCTATGTTTGCTACCAACGTAGTACATTGTAGTTGTACTGCCAGGAGCAGAGATGTTTATGGTACAGTTATTAAAGCTGTTTTCCTATGAATTTTGAAAGATATTGCATCTATTTATTGCAGTCATGACTGGAGAGGCTGCTATTTATCTTACCCTGAAATACATTTCCCCAGGACTATAGAGTTAACGGACAATTCCTGTCCAGTCATCTCCACAAAGTTACTTTTAAAAACTTTGCTGGTTAAAGGTGGCTCTTATAAGCTGGCAGAGATACAGTGTATCTAAAGCCAGCCTGCACATCTTAAAAGGAATTCTAGCTGTAGCAGGTGCTGGAACTGTTTAGAAAAAGCGAAGAGTGATTTATACAAGGGAGAGATTGTTCTTCACAGTTCTGTGATGCAATACTAGCCGTTTTAGTAGAGGAAATTACATATGATCTATTCAGAGGGGGCCAGGAGACCCTCCAAACAAACTTTATGAAGGCAACAGAACCAGATAGCCATGATAGTCAATGCCAGAAGTTTACGCAAGGACCTTGATGCAGTGCTGCAAAAGATTCATTGACCTCAGTTAACATCAGTGAATGAATCTTTAAATACCACATCCCAGCAGCTGAATCACTTGCTTCATTTATTGCTCAATGCACCACCCTCATCACTCAGCTACCAACAATCTGTCAATCAATATTCATGCATAACTCATAGCTTCAACTCATCTTCACACACTGAGTACTGGCTCAAGCCTCAGACCCACATCTCAAAGCTTGCACGCACTGACAGGTATTCGATCATGGCAATCATATCATCCAGATAGATTACACCAAACTCACTGACACACTTCCCTTTCTCCTGCAGAACAAGGCAGCAGTTCCTAACTAGTGGGGGTCAGGCAAGGCTGCATGTCCTTACCTTGCAGGAGGAGATAGGATCAACTTCATTGGAATGGCCATGATTGTGTTTGTGGCTGAAATTTTTGAAGATGATAATGTACTCAAACCTAATCAGCTTTCCCAGGATCTCATAATCTATCCAAATTAATCTACCTATCCTCTGCCTTTGTCCTTCCAAATACCCAAGAACTGCAACCTGCTTAGACAGGAATTGAGGAGCAAGAGGTGAAAAATCATGAAGCTATTGATGAAGGAATGCTGTCTCTCACTCTGAAAATCACACTCATCATCTCAACCACCCATACTCTATATTTTAGAGGATAGCGTAGAGACAAGATTGGTAAGTGGTGAGACACTGAGCACAGGTGGGCTGCAGCCAGAACAGAGGGCAAGGATCATTCAGTGTGAGCTCACCAGAAAATGGGGTCACACATGACTGCTGCAGAGAACTCAGAATAGCAATTTGGATGGCTAGGCTACAGAAGTCTGATAGGCACATACAGTTAAATATTTGGTGCATAAGCAGGATTGCCTGAAAGCTTCAAGAAAAATGAAGATCCTGCATGAACACTGTGCAGTTCTTGGGATGAATCAATATGAATCAGTAAGAAACATTCTGAATCAAAACCGCACATGTTATTAAAACATGGATTCCTTTATTCTCCTTCTGGACTATGTCCAGAACAATCCATATGTCATCTATATGGATTTTAGTAAGGCGTTTGACAAGGTCCCTCATGGCAGATTGGTGCAAAAGGTTAAATCTCATGGGATACAAGCAGAGGTGGCTAGATGGCTAGAGACTGGCTTGGCCACAGGAGACAGAAGGTAGAAGTCAAAGGGTCTTTTCTGGCTGGAGGTCTGTGACTAGTGGTGTTCCGCAGAGCTCTGTACTGGGACCTCTGCTATTTGTGACATATATAAATGATTTGGAAGAAGGTGTAAGTTTGCAGATGACACAAAGATGGCTGATAGCGATGAACATTGTCGGACAATACAGCAGGATATGGGTAGGCTGGAAAATTGGGTGGAGAAATGGCAGATGGAATTTAATCCAGATAAATGCGAAGTGACGCGTTTTGGTAGAATTAATATAGGGGGGAGTTATACAATAAATGGCAGAACCATCAAGAGTATAGACACACAAAGGGACCTGGATGTGCAAATCCACAGGTCCTTGAAGGTGGCAGCATAGGTGGAGAAGATGGTGAAGAAGGCATATGGCATGCTTGCCTTTATAGGACAGGGTATAGAGTATAAAAACTGGAGTCTGATGTTACAGCTGTATAGACCATTGGTTAGGCCACATTTGGAGTACTGCGTCCAGTTCTGGTCGCCACACTACCAGAAGAACGGAGAGGCTTTAGAGACAGTGCAGAGGAGGTTTACCAGGATGTTGTGTGGTATGGAGGGTCTTAGCTATGAGGAGAGATTGGGTAAACTGGGGTTGTTCTCCCTGGAAAGATGGAGAATGAGGGGAGACCTAATAGAGGTGTATAAAATTATGAAGGGTATAGATAGGTGAACAGTGGGAAGCTTTTTCCCAGGTCGGAGGTGATGATCACAAGAGGCCACAGGTTCAAGGTGAGAGGGGTAAGGTTTAACTCAGATATCAGAGGAACGTTTTTTACACAGAGGATGATGGGGGCCTGGAATGTACTGCCAAGTAGAGTGGTGGAGGCGGACACGCTAGGATTGTTTAAGACATATCTGGATAGTCACATGAGCAGACTAGGAATGGAGGGATACAAATGAATGGCCCAGTTGGACCAATGCGCGGCGCAGGCTTGGAGGGCCGAAGGGCCTGTTTCCTGTGCTGTATTGTTCTTTGTTCCTTGACTATCGCTGCTGGTACATGGACATGATAGCTCAAAGTGGACATAACGCAGTTTTCAATGCACTACAAACATGGAACAGGGCTTTGTTCAGAGTTTAAAGTCCATCACATCTCTTTGGTATGAAAGACATGAAACTTGTAAATGTTGATGTTGACAATGACTTGTGCAAGAAACACAGAGTTAGCTTGAAGTTTACAGTGATGGGGAAGGCAAATGCATTTTGGCCTTTACTGCAAGGTGATTGGGGTGGAAGAATAAGGAAGTCTTGCTACAATTGGACAAGACTTTGGGAGGACCACACCTGGAGTCTTGTGCGCAGTTTTGATCTCTGTATTTAAGGAAGATAAAAAGGCAAAGTTACATTGTCCCAAATGACTATTGGCTGCTCTACCCTTTGAGAGGAAGAGCTGACTGAACATAAGAACATAAAAATAGGAGCGTGAGTAGGCCATCTAGCCCTTCGAGCCTGCCCCACCATTCAATAAGATCATGGCTGATCTGAAGTGGCTCAGTTCCACTTTCCCGCTTTCTCCCTATAACCCTTAATTCCCTTGCCTACCAAAAACCTATCTACCCGCACCTTAAATATATTTAGTGAGGTAGCCTCCACCACTTCAACGGGCAGAGAATTCCAGAGATTCACCACCCTTTGAGTGAAGAAGTTCCTCCTCAACTCTGTTCTAAACGTCCCCCCCTTATCTTGAGGCTGTGCCCCCTAGTCCTGCTGTCCTTTCTGAGCAGGAAGAACCTCTCCACCTCTACCCTATCCATCCCTTTCATTATCTTATATGTCTCTATAAGATCCCCCCTCATCCTTCTAAACTCCAACGAGTACAAGCCCAGTTTATTCAGCCTCTCTTCATAGCTCAACCCCCTCAACTCCGGAATCAGCCTAGTGAACCTCCTCTGCATTCCCTCCAAGGCCAAAATATCCTTGCATAAGTGCAGCAACCAAAACTGCACACAGTACTCCAGCTGCGGCCTCACCAGTGCCCTCTACAGTTGCAGAAAGACCTCTTTACTTTTATATTCAATCCCCCTCGCTATGAAGGCCAGCATCCCGTTTGCCTTCCTGACCACCTGCTGCACCTGTAGGCTGGGTTTATGCGACTCGTGCACCAGGACCCCCAGGTCCCTCTGCACCGTAGCATGCTGCAGCTTTTTGCTCTGTAAGTAGTAGACCTTCCTACTATTATTCCTGCCAAAGTGGATAACCTCACACTTGCCAACATTGTATTCCATCTGCCAGGTTCTCGCCCACTCGCTCAGCCTATCTAGATCCCTTTGCAGACTTTCCACACCCTCCTCCGACTGGAGGAGGATCACCACACTTCTGGCAAGGGGTCAAGTTGAGAAGCCTTCAAGGCCTTCATGAAATCATTACATATCTGGGTGTTGCAGTGGAAGCTCAGACTTAATAATGCAGACCTCCCCATGACCTTCCTGGTTGCAGAATTGCTGCATTTAGCAGAGGGGTTTTTCGTCCAATTTCCTGGACAATATATATACATCAATCAACACCACAATAACAGATTCTCTGGTGATTATCACATTGCTGTTTGTGATAGGTTTATATATGTATAAATGGGCTTCCATGTTTCTTGCATTACAACAGTAACTACACTTCAAAAGTAACTCATTGGCTGAAAAGTGCATTGAGACACCCTATGATCATGAAAAGGGCTATGTAAATGCAAGTATTATTTTTCTGTTGTTTCTCATTGTGAGAGCAGTGGGCACATGGTTGGCTGGTGGTGGGGGTGGGGGATGGGTGTTGTTAGCCACAAGTGGAGTGGACAACCTTTGTTGACACGCAGCCAGCTTACGGTACTGTGCGGCAGTCTGAAGATGTGAGGAATGGCTGGCTGGCACAGAATAAAAGTATTGTGACTGCTGCCAATGTAGTGGGGATTAACCAACATGATGATCTGTACATGGTCACATACCAACTGCACATTCGGGGAGTAGAACCCTTGGCAGTTCCAGTCCATCTCCCCAAATGTTGTGATGGGTGGAGGCTGTGGCAGAGGTTTGACAAGGATCAAGCTCCATACCTGTTTCTTCAGCTCAGCAATACTGAGCTGAATGTTGTAGGCTTGCCTTTCCCAACATGCAATGTACTGTTAAGAGCTTAGGATTTTTTAATTTTGGTAAGGGTCTTTTTTTATCTATGTTTGTTCCAGTTGTAGAAATTAATTATTCTCCTCTCAGTTGTTGAGGTTACTATTAACTTTCCATACTGGCAGAGTTTTGCATTGGGCTATGGCTACAACTACAATGCATTTTAAAGTTTTTAAAGTTTATTTATTAGTGTCACAAGTAGGCTTACATTAACACTGCAATGAAGTCACTGTGAAAATCCCCTAGTTGCCACACTCCGGTGCCTGTTCAGGTACACTGAGGGAGAACTTAGTATGGCCAATACACCTAACATGCACATCTTTCGGAGTGTGGGAGGAAACTGGAGTACCCAAAGTAAACCCATGCAGACAGGGGGAGAACGTGCAGACTCCGCATTGACAGTGAGCTGGGAATTGAACTCAATCCCTGGTGTTGTGAGGCAGCAGTGCTAACAACTGTGCCACTGCACATTTCTGAATGATTTAATTGTTTTCTGAATATAGCTGCAATTATTATGCTGTCAGTGACACTGAACATTGATGAGGATTCCCTTGTGTTTTTGCTTTGCCACTATTTTCTAATTCCTCAGCTGATTGTGGCAAAGAAGGAAAAGTTTGGGTATTGTAAGTCACATGAAAACTGCAAGCTGTAATCGGGCTTGATGTGACAAATCATGTACATACTACATGGTGTGACTGAGTTTAGTGACACGCTGCCAGCATACACATACAACTAAATGTTTTGATTTTCAAATAAAATTTGCAAAATGTACGCACCCAAAAATTAGCACGGCTCAAGTAACACATAACCAAAATCATTTAACTTTGTTTTTAAACGGCTTGTCACAGCCAAAAGAAAAGGTTCTGCTTCATCGAGATTTTACATAAGTGTACATTCACATTACATGCAATGTAATTTGACTTTTATGGCTGGCACTCTAACAAATGAATGTTCAAAAACAAACACTGCAGATGCTGGAAAACTGAAATTTAAAAAAACAGAAAATGCAAGAAATACTCGGCAGTTCAGGCAGCATCTGTGGAGAGAGAAACAGAGTTAGCATTTTAGGTTTCATCAAAACAGACTCCACTGTGAAAAAAAACCCCTTTAACATCGTTATGCAATCTGGGACAGTATTTGGCACAGCCCATGGTTTGGGATTTGGATCAGTTGACTTGTAAAGTGAGATACAAGACGGAACTTGGGAAAAACATAGCTTCTTGGCTGTATGATGTCCTATAGGGAAAACAGCGCTGTTGTTCCCTGGGCACTATAACATAGCCTGATTGAAGGTAGTGAGCCAAGCTTATAAGCTCAAGAGAACCTTTAACACAGGAAGCAACTTATCATAATGAGTTTGGTTCATAATGTCTCCATACTGATCCAATTAGAATGACCCATTTCGTCATACATTATAACCTGGAATCATCAGTTTCGAGCATGCACACTGTAATAATTGAAGTTTGATTAAACACATATGGCCTGTAACCTCACATGCATATTTAAAAGCCATGACCTACTATGAAAGATTTCATAGAAGCAAAACTTGCCAGAAGAACAGGATGTCCTTAAGGTTGGGCATGGAAATCAATGACAGCTGTAGAACATAACCATAGAACATAACATTTTTTCTGTGAAGGTAGTTAACTAATATTCCACTTAGATACGACGAATTAAAAACCAGCCTGTAACCAGTACCCGAACAAAATTAACTATGGATGTAAATCTAAAGATTCTTCTATAAGAATGTAGCTTCTTAAGTGTGCCTTTTCAATTACCCTTGTTGTTGCATTGTACACTGTAACGTTATCTGAACGCATTATGCACAGTTTCAAGTACTTGGCATTCTGCCATTCTAATACAATGAAACTTTCTTCTCAAATGTTACAATTTGCTTTCGATATTTAAAGTTATATAAGTAATGACAGCACCTAAAACACTGAAGATCCAATTATTAACTCTTGTAACTTTGATTGTGAAAAATGCATTCTAGGTCAAGAACTTTTTCAAGGGAATCTGAAGTCATTAGATTTGAAGGACCACTGAACCAAATGTGAAGTTCTGTAAGAACATAAATTGCAACTTAATACATCTTTTGCATCATTTAAATATAAATATATTTCTTTTTAATCGTTTGTATAGCAACCATATTTTTCTAAATGAATAGTAACAAGCCTAGTTTTAAATTTGCATTAAAGGTCAATCTTCTGATTCCTTCTATAATGTAGATACATTCCACTTTGCCTGGTTCCATATTATACAACAGTATTTAGTTATTAATATTTAAACCTAATAACAGCTAATGTAAGGCTACCCTGTGTCTTATCCTGCACTCAGCTAATAAGGTACAAAGCTAATTTATATCAATTTGTTTTATGGAAACAGGTAACTTGATAATTGTTTACCACAATAGATGTGACTGACAGATGAAGCACTGTTTGCCAAAATCCTTAATTAAAAAGAGTAATAATTTGGGTGCATCCACAGTTATTAGATTTATGAACTTGCTTGTTATCTCTGCAAATTATTTTAAGATCTGGGGAATTTGGGGGTCAATGAAATTATTAATATTTAAACCTAAGGAGGAATTCCCATTGAGCCAGGAGTGACAGCAGCAATGTGGTGAATGGAAGGGGTGCTGTCAGAGGAGGAGCAGTACAGAGATGAGTGATACCTGGGGGTTATACTATGATTAAATAACTAAAGATTGTTTCCACTAGTGGGTGAACAGAGACCCAGGGGACTGAGGCTAAGGATTCCCAAGAAAGAAACAAGAGCAAAGGAGGAAGGTTTTTTTTACACAATCAAGTCACGAGAGTTGAATGTCGGAGCATTCAGGGTGGGAGACAGCAAGGGTGGGAACATGGGCAGGGTGAAGGAGAGATAATGATTCAGCAGAACAACAACTCCAGCAATATTTTGGTGAGCAGAGGGCACGGGTTATACAAGGGGTGTGAAACCCATGGCCCACCAGCCTACATCTTACCTGGAGATTGATCTAGTCCACATTCAGATTCGCAAGGCTAAATTTGACTGAAGTGTGGAGAACTGAAGTCATAACCACAGACTGGAGTTTTCTGATTACTTCATTAGATTGTCAATCATATTGTGTTTGCCTGATTAGATGCCAATCAGCAGTATGGGAAGCAGCATGAAATATGCTAGGTTAAAAATAGTCACACTTAACCAATTGCACACCCCTACCTGCACCTCCCCCAACCACACACACACACACACCCCCCTCCCCCGACAGATCACATCCCAGGTGCAACCAAAACAAAAGGGACATTCAGCTCAGATACTAATAGTAAACTGGCAGGCACTGAACAATGTATAGTTCTGGCTCACCTCCTGACCACCAAGACCATGAGTGGAATTTAATCTAGGTAGGTCTCACCCACTGGGTGGAGAGATGGCAAGACCACATGTCACCTCTTGTGGGGAAGATCTATTTTAAGTGTCAGTCAGCTGTTACTGGTCAGCATTGCCCAGGATCACGATCCCAGTGTGCAGAGATCCCACCCCTGAGAGCTGCTGGCTAATCAGAGGCCAACAGCACTCATTACCATCAATGGTACTAGGGCAGTGGTGGCAGTTGTCATATACTACACCCACCGGAGGCCCAGGAGGAGGTTTGGAAGAAGAGGCAGGGGATGGATCTCAGCAAACTCACAGTGTTTGACAATAGTGGCCTCACTCAGGAACCAGCAACCAAACAAAACAGGGTTTGCTTTTCAGTCTCCTCACATGGCAACTGCCCGACCACCGTTGGTTCCGTACCACCAGTGAGGCCCTTAAGTGGACATAGATTGCCCACTAACAGCCTCAATTGGCATCGGAGCATGGAGGCTATTGACAAGCCTTTCCATCCTGGACTTGATTGGGGCAGAGGTGGGATGGTGTCAGGTCACTATCTGGCTTCCTCCTGCCTGATTAAAGGATCCCCACTCACCCCTGTTAAATTCTGTCCCATGTTTTTGTGCCTGGTGTTTAGCAAAGTGCCTGTATCTCCTATTTTCCTGATAGAAAAACTCTAGAATTTTACAGCCCTCTTGCGAGATCAGGAGCGAGGCTAAATTTTAATTGAAAAATCAACTGGATTTTACTAGCCTACTAGAACAGGCAAGTGGCCTGTAAAATGGCGAGGGAAGGCAAGATGGGGGTGTAGTGGTGGAGTACCATTGTCTTCCTGCTCCTATCATATTCTGCCAGTGGGGTGTATTTGGAGAATGGTTCTTATGCCCAGGGACCAATTGTGCCACTCAAGAGGTCAATTTATGGTCTCTCCCTCATCCACTGTTATTTTACCAGGAGTGGGTGTGCACTTCATTGCATGGAGAGATAGAAACAGAGAGACATAGAAGTTAGGAGGTCATTTGGTCCTTCAAGCCTGCTCCACCATTCATTATTGATTGTCCAACTCAATAGCCCAATCCTGCTTTCTCCCCATAACCTTTGATCCCATTCACCCCAACAGCTGTATCTAGCTGCCTCTTGAATACATTCAATGTTTTGGCATCAACTGCTTCCTATGGTAATGAATTCCACAGGCTCACCACTCTTTGGGTGAAGAAATGTCTCCTCTATTCCAAATCCTCAGACTGTGACCCCTGGTTCTGGACTCCCCCACCATCCTTCCTGCATCGACCCTGTCGAGTCCTGTTAGAATTTTGTAAGTCTCTATGAGACCCTCCCTCATTCATCTGAACACCAGTAAAAACAATCCTAATCTAGTCAATCTCTCCTCATATGTTAGTCTCACCATCCCTGACATTAGCCTGGTAAACATTCATTGCACTCCCTCAAGAGCAAGAACATCCTTCCTCAGGAAAGGAGAAAACTGTACACAATATTCTAGACTTGGCCTCACCAAGGCCCTGTATAATTACAACAACACATCCCTGCTTCTGTACTCAAAGCCTCTCGCAATGAAGGCCAGCATACCATTTGTATTCTTGCGAGAGCCTGGTGAATCCTAGTTGTCTCCCTTGGGTTGTGAGGGGACCTACTAATTTGGCACTCTGAGATGCCATCTCCTCTGCCCTTACTAATACCCTCCCTCACCAGAGCCTGTCTAAGTCGTCTCTTAGGGCCCAATTTTACCAACAATTTCCACCTTTTTTCGGGCACGAAATTGTGGTAAATTCAGGCGTCCAAGCAAATCGCAATTTTACCGACACCCGATTCGGGCACGGATCCGGTCCACGCCCGAATCAGGGAGCCTGACAATTTAAATACATTAGCATGCATTTAAATTGATTTGATCAACTGTGCCCAACTCAACCACCAAATCCCACTTTACCTTCTTCTGGTCCGTTCCGGATCCGCGCTGTAAGCGACCTGCAAAATGAAAATCTGAAGTGGATTTCTCTTCTGCAGGGGAACCTCCGAAGCTCTCTCTGCCCTTGTGAAATCAGTCTGCGGCCACCATCCTTCTCCACCATCCTTCTCAGAGTACCCCGATATCCAGCCCATGCCCCCCAGCACTGGCAATCTCTCCACCCCACTCACCCTGGCAGATCCCCCCCCCCCCCCCACCCCCACCCACCCCGCTAACCACCCCAGCAGACCAACCACCTCTTCCCTGGAGGCAGATCCCCCCGACGGGAGGCAGACTTCCTGGCAGAGCATCCCACTCCCTGCTGACCCCCCGGATCAGATCCCTCTGGGATGCAGGCCTCCTTCAGCAGACCACACCTCCAACCTGCCTCGCTTGGTGGCCTCCCTCCACCATCCTTCTCAGCCATCTTCAGTCCTTCGAGAGCCTGCTGCATCCTCCTGGCCACAGACTTGGAGCCATGGCTGAAGTAACCAGGCTTTACACCGTTCTGCTGGTGTCCACCGGAGGAGAGGGTGGGCTCAGATGGATCTCTGGTTGGGGAGTGGAGGAGAGGAAGAGGGTGGGTCTCTGGTTGAGGGGAGAAGGGGGGGAGGACTTAAACCATTCCAGGCACTTAAACCATTGAATATTTTAATTCCTATCCTTTAACAGTAAAAAGCATCTCGTTTCAAAATATTGTTGCACTTTAGAAAGTTAATCAACTAATTTTCCTGCATAAACTATCAATACATTTACTTGATCTAAAAGATTAAACTTCTGACACTGTTTAAGTATATCCTAGACATTCCTGGAACTAGAAATTTCTTCTAAACAACTGTTGCTTCAGGATATATGCTTCAAGTACTGGGTTTGTTATATATTTATTTTACAATATGTTGATGGGGAGACATCTCTGTGACAGCAGGAATGAACAGACACTCAAAATGATATGAATGTACTTTGTTCTGTGTGGTCAAAGATATGATGTGGGTATGCCGGCATTGGACTGGCGTAAACACAGTAAAAAGTCTGACAACACCAGGTTTTAGTCCAACCTATTTATTTGATAATATACTCACTAGCTTTCGGGGTTACCCCCTTCGTCAGGTGAATGGAGAGTTCTGGCCTCAGACAGAGCATATAAAGCACAGACAGTTTAGAGATTACTGATTAAAATGCGAATCCTTACACCTAACCTGCTGTTCAAGACCTGAAGTGGCTGATAATGTGAGTGGAAGGAGCACTGATCACAGTTTAAAGAGATGTGTATTGTCTCCAAACAGTACAGTAAGTGAGGTTTTGCAAACCCAGGCAAGTCATGGGGGTTACAGATAGTGCGACATGAACCCAAGATCCCTGTTGAGACCGTCCTCATGTGTGCGGAACTTGGCTATCAGTCTCTGCTCAGCGACTCTGTGCTGTCGTGTGTCGTGAAGGCTGCCTTGGAGAATGCTTACCCGAAGGTCAGAGGCTGAATGCCCGTGACCACTGAAGTGTTCGCCAACAGGAAGGGAACAGTCTTGCCTGGTGACTGTCGAGCGATGTTCATTCATCCGTTGTCGTAGCGTCTGCATGGTCTCCCCAATGTACCATGCTTCGGGACATCCTTTCTTGCAACGTATCAGGTAGACAATGTTGGCCGAGTTGCAAGAGTATTTACCATGTACCTGGTGGATGGTATTCTCACGTGTGATGATGGTATCCATGTCGATGATCCGGCATGTCTTGCAGAGGTTGCTGTGACAGGGTTGTGTGGTATTGTGGTCACTGTTCTCCTGAAGGCTGGGTAGTTTGCTGCGAACAATGGTCTGTTTGAGGTTGTGTGGTTGTCTGAAAGCAAGAAGTGGGGGTGTGGGGATGGCCCTGGCGAGATGTTCGTCTTCATCAATGATATGTTGAAGACTCCGGAGAAGATGTCGTAGCTTCTCCGCTCCGGGGAAGTACTGGACGACGAAGGGTACTCTGTCCACTGTGTCCTGTGTTTGCCTTCTGAGGAGATCGGTGCGGTTTTTCGCTGTGGCGCATCGGAACTGCCGATCTATGAGTAATCAGTAATCTCTAAACTGTCTGTGCTTTATATGCTCTGTCTGAGGCCAGAACTCTCCATTCACCTGACGAAGGGGGTAACCCCGAAAGCTAGTGAGTATATTATCAAATAAATAGGTTGGACTAAAACCTGGTGTTGTCAGACTTTTTACTGGTCAAAGATACTCAGAAATGCAAATTTTATTTTTCACTTGAACCCTGCAAGTAGACACAATCAGTCCAAAATAACCCAAGCAGCTCACATTCATTACTGAGACAAAAGTAGACAGTTGAAATGGATGCAAATGTAATCTTTCAACAAAAGCTTTGAGTTTAATAGTATTATCAGATTGTTAGAACAATATTTTCTCTAACAAGGGCCGGCATAATTATTGCCAACTCTTCTATGTGTCGGAGAGCTGCTCTCTCTGCTTTTTCTTTCCCACCCGGGCGCGCTACTTCAGATTTTTTTCAAACTGCGCATGTGCAGTTCAGAGCTCCGATTGCTCCGGCAGCGCTAAGCCCCTCCCACTGCATGGATCAGACCGGAAAAGCATATGGGCGCGCTGCAAGGAGGATTCCGGGCTTGGATCTGTATTACACCCGGATCCGGCCCTTAGATACCAAATGGTAAAATTGGGCCCTTAGCCTGACCGTATTTGTGGTTGCAAGGGTTGTGTCCTCTCAGCTGGGTGCAATCCCAGTAATGGCCACCACTCTCAGTTGCACTGTTGAACATAAAGATCTTCCAGTCCTCTGTTTGGCCAGCAGCCCTTGGGAGTCAGGCTAATTAGTTGCTGGATTGCTCTAAATTGCCAGAAATCCTTCAGATAGTTGAGGCAGGTTGAGTCCAGATTTCCAGCCCATCATCAGGGCCTCCACTGTCCTGATGGAATGTAGCACATCAAGTCTCATTCCTTTGATTCAAGCAACTCAGCATGTTTGCTCAATTGACTAATTGGAGCGTTCTTTTCAAAGGAACATGGTAGAAACTCTGTTCATCTCTCCTCATTTCAACTTGAAAGTTATTTTTAAAACTGATGGATGGGAAAGGTTTCGAGGGATGTGGGCCAAGCGCAGGCAAATGAATTGTTCAGTTTAGGAAACCTGGTCAGCATGGACAAGTTGGGCCAAAAGTTTGTTTCTGTGCAGTATATCTCTATGATTATATGAACTGAATATCAAAGAGAACATCTTTTGCTATAACTTTATGTATTTTGTGTTAGGTTTTCAAAAATAGTAGTTGTGACGCTTCCTATACTCCATTGCAATCTATCTGGCCTTCAAGACTTTATGATACTAATTATTAATCATGAATGCAATTAGCTAAGTGAGTTGTAAGATGTAATAATAAGAAAATTACACTCCAAAGTATCCATACTGTTCTTTATGTAAATTTAACAGCAATAACTTGCTCCATATTAAAGTGCTAAAAATGTTCCAGGAGAATTAAAATACATGTAACTTCAATGAGTCACAAACATTCCTGCAATCAGAAATGTTTTTCATTTTAATTTTTAAACATGTGCTTGCAAAGCAAAAGCATGATACAACGGTCTGCAAAACACATGGACAATAAGTAGAAAGATATGTTTGCAAAATCTGTACTCACACATGTTCTGATCCTAAATCCTCCCTCCAGCCTCCCTCCTGGTCTGTAACGTGAAGCATAACTCCAAAATGTTCTGAATGCATTTCAATCTAGACCTTGAGTAGAAATAAGCCAATTGAAGTGTGGGAGGAAGACATGCGCTATTCTGCCAGAAACTTAGCGACATTCTACAGTATATTCTCAAGAGTGCAAGGCCTAAGTATTGCCAAAGGAACTTCCTTTTGGTAAAGAGCAAGTCTCAGAAAATGTTAATACGTCCTTTTAATAATTAATATACTTGTTAGTAACAGTTAACAGAAGACAATGAAAAATTCAGGTTTGGCTAGCTAACGACACTGGGAATTTTAATATGGTTACACCGACATCAATGATTGTTCATATTATTCATGGATTTGCAGAATACAATTTCATTATAAATTATATACTTGTGTGATAATACTGTTAGCAATTACTGAGTTATTTACTAAGCCAAAGGGTTTTATTATTCTAAGTTTCTACTCATCAACCTTTAACCTCACTCAGATGGATCATTCAGCAATGTTTGACACATGTGCTTAGTTGGAGTCCATGCATTAGATAAAAGGGGGAACTTTAAACTATAAGCCTATTATGCAAGCCATATAAAAACTATATCAGAGACAATAAATACAAGAGGAAGCTGTAACTAAAATAGTGAGGGAGAAGAAGAACTGCCAAATGTAAACATTAGTAATTACATCGTCTGCACAAAATCCCTTTTGGCAAGTCATTTTTTAACTTGTGTGGAGGAGGAGTCTGAATTGTGCACAAGTCAATTTTTTTTCTATTATAAGCTACTTAGGTCATTTTTCTTAGAATTTAAAAGTTATAAAGTAAATGTCATGGAATCAGAACTTAAAATTAATCTCCAGATATAGAATTTCCCTTTATCCCACCTGGAGACAAAAAATGCATGCATAAATATAATTCTGGAACGTCTGCAGAAAGTACAAAAGAAGCAAACAACCGGCTTTTTAGTTTTTCGGGGAGGTTAACTGCAGAGGCTGAAGATGGTGTTGGCAGGAACCGTCAGTGCAGCTGTGTTTTCTATGGAAACATGCAGTTATTGTAGCTCCTAATCTCAACAATCAGAAAAGGATCAGTTTTTTTGTGGAATCTGATTGGTAAAACAATCAGCTATAAATGGATAAGAAATGGTCAGCAAGTGAGGCAGCATCTGTGGAGAGAGAAACAGGGTTAATGTTTGAAATGTTAACCCTGTTTTTCTCTCCAAAGATGCTGCTCAACCTGCTGAATGTTTCCAAAAATTTCTGCCTTTAGTTCAGATTTCCAGCATTGGCAATATTTCGCACTGCAGAAGGAAAAAGATGATTGGTGGGATAAAGAGATTGAATAAGCATTGAGAAGGGAGAAAAAACACAAGTTAGGGGGCTTAATAAAAAAGACAAAATGTACTTCTCAAAGAAAATGCATGAGAAAGACTAAGAATTGAGCACTTTGTTTGAATTTCTTCTAATTTGTTTGAATCCCAATGCCAAAAACTACCAACAGTTTTTTTTTAATTAATTCATGGGCTGTGGGTTTTGCTGGCTAGGCCAGCATTTATTGCCCATCCCTGGGCATATTTTAAAGTGAAGCACATTGCTTTGGGTCTGGAGTCACATTTAGGCCAGACTAGGTAAGGATGGCAGATTTCCTTCCCTGAAGGACATTAGTGAATCAAATGTGTTCTTACAACAGTCGACAGTGATTTCATGGACATCATTAGAATTTGCCAGATTTTTGTTGAATTCCAATATTATCATTTGCCAGGGTGGAATTCTAACCCAGGTGCTTAGAGGTTACTGGATTACTAATCCTGTAATAATACCACTACACAACTGCTTCCCCAGTGCTGAGCTGGCAGGTTACCTTGTCTTTTGTGATGTCAAATCTTTTGATTGTTGTTGGAATTGACTTTCGTTTTGTAGATACTCTGGAGAGACAGGAACTGAGTGCTCACGACAAAATAGCAGCTTCTGATCTGCTAGAGCTCACGACAAAATAGCAGCTTCTGATCTGCTAGAGCAACTTAAGAACATAAGAACTAGGAGCAGGAGTAGGCCATCTGGCCCTTCGAGTCTGCCCTGCCATTCAATAAGATCATGGCTAATCTTTTCATGGACTCAGCTCCACTTACCTGCCAATTCACCATAACTCTTAATTCCTTTACTGTTCAAAAATGTATCTATCCTTGCCTTAAAAACATTCAATGAGGTAGCCTCAGCTGCTTCTTTGGGCAGGGAATTCCACAAATTCACAACCCTTTGTGTGAAGAAGTTCCTCCTCAACTCAGTTAAAAATCTGCTTCCCCTTATTTTGAGGTCATGCCCCCTAGTTCTCATTTCACCGGCCTGTGGAAACAACTTCCCTGCTTCTATCTTACCTATTCCCTTCATAATCTCATATGTTTCTATAAGATCTCCTCTCATTCTTCTGAATTCCAATGAATATAGCCTCAGTCTACTCAGTCTCCCCTCATAAACCAACCCTCTCAACTCTGGAATCAACCTAGTGAATCTCCTCTGCACCCATTCCAGTGCCAGTCAAGTAAGGAGATCCTTTCTCCTTACCTTTCTCAAGTAAGGAGACAAAAACAGTATTCCAGGTGTGGCCTCACCAGCACCTTATACAGCTGCAACATAACCTCTCTGTTTTTAAACTCCATCCCTCTAGCAATGAAGGACAAAATTCCATTTGCGTTCTTAATTTCCTCCTACACCTGCAAACCAACTTTTTAATGATTCATACAAAAAGATACCCACGTCTCTCTGCACAGCAGCATGCTGCAATTTTTTACCATTTAAATAATAGTCCATTTTGCTGTTATTCCTGCCAAAATGGATGACCACACATATATTCCATCTGCCAGACTCTTGTCCACTCACTTAGACTATCTATATCCCTTCAGCATCCTCTGCACACTTTGCTCAGTCACTCATCTTAGAGTCATCTGCGAATTTTGACATACTACACTTGGCCCCCAACTCCAAATCATCTATGTCAATTGTAAACAATTATAACCCCAACACTGATCCCCGAGGCACACCACTAGTCACTGATTATCAACCAGAAAAATACCCATTTATCCCCACTCATTGCTTTCTGTTAGTAAACCAATCCTCTATCCATGCTAATACATTACCTGTAATACCATGCACTTTTATCTTATGTAGCAGTATTTGGTGTGGCACCTTGTTCAAATGCCTTCTGGAAATCCAGATACACCATATCCACAGATTCCCCATTGTTCACTGTGCATGTAATGTTCTCAAAGAATTCCATTAAATTAGTCAAATATGACCTGCCCTTCATGAACCCATGCTACAACTTCTCATGGGGCAATTTATATCCAGATGTCTTGCTATTTCTTCCTTGATGATAGATTCAAGTATTTTCCTTACTACAGAAGTTAAGCTAACTGGCCTATAATTACCTGCTTTTTGTCTATCTCCTTCTTTAAACAGTGGCGTCACATTTGCTGTTTTCCAATCTACGGGAACCACCTCAGAGTCCAGCGAATTTTGGTAAATTACCACTAGTGCATTTGCTATTTCTCCCACCATCTCTTTTAGTACCCTGGGATGCATTCTATGAGGACCAGGAGACTTGTCTATCTTTAGCCCCCGTTAACTTGCCCAATACTATCTCTCTCATGATAATGATAGTTTCTAGGTCCTCATCTGCCATAGCCTCTTGTCATCAATTTTTGTCATGTTATTTGTGTCTTCCACTGTAAAGACCGACACAAAATACCTGTTCAATGCCTCAGCTATTTCCTCATTTCCAGTTATTACATCTCCCTTCTCGTTCCCCAAAGGACCAATGTTTATTTTAGCCACTCTTTTTCATTTTATACATTTGTAGAAATGATTGCTATCTGTTTTTATATTCTGAGCTAGTTTACTCTCCTACTCCATTTTACTTCTCTTTATAGTGTTTTTTATGACTTTTTGTTGATCTTTAAAGATTTTCCACTCCTCTAGTTTCCCACTAATCTTTGCCAGTTTGTATGCATTTTCTTTTAATTTGATACCCTCCTTTATTTCCTTAGATATCCATGGCTGATTAGCTCCTTTTCTACAGTTCTTCCTTATCACTGGTATATACTTCTGCTGAGCACTGTGAAAAATCGCTTTGAAAGTCCTCCATGATTCCTCAATTGTCCCACAATAACGTTTTTGCTCTCAGTCTACCTTAGTCAACTTCTCCCTCATTCCATTGTAATCTCCTTTGTTTAAGCACAAGATTGTATTTTACCTTCTCAAACTCCATCTGTATTCTAAATTCAACCATGCTGAGATCGCTCCTTCCAAGAAGATCCCTAACTATAAGATCATTAATTATTCCTGTCTCATTACACAGGACCAGATCTAGAATAGTTTGCTCCCTCATAGGTTCCATTACATACTGTTTGAGGAAGCTATCGCGAATACATCGTATGAACTCCTCCTCAAGACTGCCTTGACTGACCTGGTTTGACCAATTGACATTTAGATTAAAATCCCCCAATGATAATTGCTGTACCAGTTTTACATGCATCAGTTATTTTCTTGTTTATTTCTCGGCCTAACTGTGATCTTATTATTTGGTGGCCTATAGACTACGCTTTTAAGCGACTTTTTCTCCTTACTATTCCTAATTTCCACTCAAATGGATTCAACCTTTTTTCCATAGAATCTATATCATCTCTCACTGCTGCCCTGATGTTATCTTAAATATCAGAGCTACACCATCTCCCTTACCTTCCCTGTCTGTCCTTCTGAACAGTCTGATACTCCTGGATATTTAACTCCCAATCATGACCATCCTGCACCCATGGCTCTGCAATGGTTACCAAATCGTACTTATCTGCAATGATTTGTGTTGTCAATTCATGGACTTTGTTTCGAATGCTACAGGCATTCTGATTAAGTGCCTTATGCTAGTTTTTGTATTTTCTTTTTGACTTTTAACACCTCTATTAATAACATCTCCTGAGCTCTCCCTTCTTTTAACTTTTTTCCTGATTTTCAATGTAATTGGAACCTTCTCCCCACATGCTAACCTACTGCCTTGCTTTCTATTAATTATTATATTCCCTGTAGTTTTACTCTTCCCTTCCTCCGAACTTGCTGGTTTAAATTCCTGTAACCACCCTGTTTATCCTTTTCACTAGAACACTGGTTCAGGTGAAGACCGTCCCAATGGTACAGATCCCTCCTGTTCCAATACTGATGCCAATGCCCCATGAAATGGAACCCCTTTTTCCCGCACTATTCCTTTAGCCATGTGTTAACTTCCCCAATTCTCTCAACCCTATGTCAATTTGCACGTGGCTCAGATGATAATCCAGAGATTCTAACCTGTTCTTTAATTTAGTTCCTAGTGCTTGATAGTCCCTGTACAGGTCCTCTTTCCTAGTCTCACCGATGTTGTTTGTCCCAGTGTGGACCACAATAAGTGGATCCTCACTCTTCCCACTCCAATATCCTTTCAAGCAGTAGCATTTATGTGGTTGGTCCAGTTAAGTTTCTGGCCATTTGTGCCCAACACCCTCTTTCCAGCACCACAGGATGTTGTTGATGGTCAGAGATTCTTCCTCAGGTGCACTCCTGGACCTGGCTCCATAGCCCACTGCTTCTCTCACTTTCCTACAGATTTGTTCACAGGTTATGGGGGGCTATAGGTGGACCATAAAGATCAATGGGAGTGCCCGAGGTGCTGAGCGACCAGCAGTCTCCCCAGGGAAGATGTAAGTTGCTGCTATAGTAGATGGACAGTGGGGGTGCCTCAAGATTGAGGCCATTATTGTGGACAGGGAATCAATCCACAGAATTTTCTTATATTCATTTGTAGGACTGGGCGTTGCTGGCTGGCCAGAATTGCCATTGAGAAGGTGGTGGTGAATCGCCTTCTTAAATCACTGCAGTCCATGTGCTGTGGGTTGACCCACAATGCCGGCAGGGAGGGAATTCTAGGATTTTGACCTGGCGACTGTGAAGGAACGGCAATATATTTTCCAAGTCAGGACTGTGAGTGGCTCGGAGGAAACTTGCAGGTGGTAGTGTTCTCATGTATCTGCTGCACTTGTCCTTCTAGATGGAAGTGGTTGCGGGTTTGGAAAGTGCAGTCTAAGGATCTTTGACAAATTGCTGCATCTTACAAATGTGGCTTTATAAGACCCTAGTCAGACCCCACTTGGAGTACTGTGCGCAGTTCTGGTCGCCTCACTACAGGAAGGATGTGGAAGCTATTGAAAGGGTACAGATTTACAAGGATGTTGCCTGGATTGGGTGGCATGCCTTATGAGGATAGGTTGAGGGAGCTCGGTCTTTTCTCCCTGGAGAGACGAAGCATGAGAGGTGACCTGATTGAGATTTATAAGATGTTGAGAGGTATAGATCGGGTGGATTCTCAGAGGCTATTTCCCAGGGATGAAATGGTCGCATTGCGAGGACACAGGTTTAAGGTGCTGGGGAGTAGGTACAGAGGAGATGTCAGGGGTAAGTTTTTCACTCAGAGGGTGGTGGGTGAGTGGAATCGGCTGACGATGGTGGTGGTGGAAGCGAACTCGTTGGGGTCTTTTAAGAGACTTTTGGATAAGTATATGAGACTTAGTAAGATAGAGGGTTATAGGTAAGCCTAGTAGGTAGGAATATCATCACAGCAACTTGTGTGCCGAAGGGCCTATTTCTGCTGTAGTTTTCTATGTTCTATGTTCTAAATAGTACGCACTGCTGCTATCAGGTGTCAGTGGTGGACAGAGTGAATGCTTGATGATGTGGTGCCAATCAAGCAGACTTCTTTATCTTGGATGATGTCAAGCTTCTTGAGTCTTGCTGAAGCTGCACCGATCCAGGCAAGTGGGGAATATTCCATCGCACTCCTGACTTGTGCCTTGTAGATGGTGGATAGACTTTAGGGAGTCAGGAAGTGAGTTACTCACCATAGTATTCCTATCCTCTGACCTGCTCTTGTAGCCACTGTTTTTATGTGGTGAGTCCAGTTGAGTGTCTGGTCAATGGTAACCTGAAGGATATTGATAGTGGGGGATTCAGTGATGGTAAGACTATTGAATGTCAAGGGACAGTGATTAGAATGTCTCTTATTGGTGATGGTCATTGCCTGGCATTTATGTTGCGTAAATGTTACTTGCCACTTGTCAGCCCAAGCCTGGATATTGTCCGGATGTTGTTGCATTTGGACATGGACTGCATCAATATCTGAAAAGTTGCAAATGGTGCTGAACATTGTGCAATCATTGTAAACATCCCCACTTCTGACCTTATAATGGAGGGAAGATCATTAATGAAGCAGCTGAAGATTGTTGGGCCTAGGATACCACCTTGAGGAACTCCTGCAGGGATGTCCTGGAGCTGAGATGACTGACCCTCCACAACCACAACCATCTTCCCATGTATCAGCTATGACTCCAACCAGCTGAGGAGAGTTTGCTCCCTTTTACAAATTGTTTTCTGTTTCGCTAGGGCTCCTTGATGCCATACTCGGTTGAATGCAGTCTTGATGTCAACAGCTGTCACTCTCACCTCACCCTCTGGAATTCAGCTCTTTCGTCCATGTTTGAACCAAGGCCTAAGAGCAAGAGAAAACCAAAGTGAAACCCAAACTGGGTGAAACTGGGCATCTCTGAGCAAGTTAGCGCTGAGCAGGTGCCACTTGGTAGCACTGTCGATGACCCCTTGCATCATTTTACTGATGAGCGAGAGTAGTCTGATTGGGTGATAATTGGATGGGTTGGATTTGTCCTACTTTTTGTGTACAGGATGTCACTGGCAATTTTCCACTTTGTTGGTTAAATGCCAGAATGTTATCATTACCTTTGCAGTATCTAGTGCCTCCAACCATTTCTTGATATCACATGGAGTGAATCGAATTGGCTGAAGATTGGCAGCTGAGATGCTGGGGATCACTGGAGGAGGCCAAATGGATCATCTACTTGGCACTTTTGGCTGAAGATTGCTGCAAATGTTTCAGCTTTATTTTTTATACAGATGTGCTGGGGTCCTCCATCATTGCGGATGGGGATATTTGCGGAGTCTCCTCCTCCGGTGAGTTCTTTAATTGTCCACCACCATTCATAATCTGATCTTAGATCTGATCCATTAATGGTGGGATCGCTTAGCTACCACTTGCTGTATATGCCGTTTGGCATGCAAGTAGTCCTGTTTGGTAGCTTCACCAGGTTGACACCTCATTTTTATGTATGCCTGGCGCTGTTTCTGGCATGCCCCCTTGCACTCTCTATTGCAATAATCTGCAACCATAGCTGTAGTCCTCAGCTGGAAGTTGTCACCATGTAATTTATAGGCTCCAGCCACATCAGGGGAAGTTCATCTACTTTAGGGAAAATCTAGACAGCATGTAAAGAGTGCCCTGAATTGACAATTTATTTGGCCTAATTGGCCACCTGTTGCTTGGGATGCGGGTAGCCTTCACACTCCTGAAGCAGCCTCACTGAAAATAGGCTAGAAGCAGGAACTTACGGCAGACTGGTTGGCCAGTGAGAAATTGCTGGTAAGCCCACTTCCAAATGTGCCTCTGTCTCAAGCCGAAAATTCTGCCCCTTGAGGGGTAGATTCAATCTACATTGTGAAGAAAACTAGATGAGACCTGAAGGGAAAAACGTTCAGGGCTATGAGGAAAGGGCAGTAAAATGAGGCTACCTAAATTCTTCTTGCAGAGAGCTGACACAAACTCAACTGATTGAATGGCCTTCTTTTGCTACCATTCTAAGATTATATTCTGTCCAATGCTGCCTTCGTCTGAAAGGCAGTTACTTTCACTTCAATTCCAGAATTCAGTTCTTGCATCTACGTTTAGGTCAAGGGTGTAATGAAATCTAAAACCGAATGGTTGCGGCAGGGCCAAACTTAGTGCCAGTAAGCAGGTTACTGGGGAGTAAGTGCTGTTTTATGGCAAAATTAATGGCTCCTTGCAATGATTGCATCTCCAGCTCGGAGTCAGAAGGTTAAGGATTTAAGGCCTGTTCCAGAGACTTGACCAAATATCTGGGTTGACAATCCAGCAGATTATTCAGGTGTGCTGCGACTATCCAGTTTATAGTTTGTGTTAATATTTTGGAGGTACTGTTTAGTTCTGAGAAGATTATTGTTGTGAAGGTAAGACAAATAAAATGTTGGGCTTTAGAGATTGCCAGATTACCTAGAAGGAAATGATAATCCACAAGGTTACCCATATTTGTTTAACAGCATCAGGATAGAAGACATGGAGCCATAAAACAGCAGATAGGCTTACTTAGCTGGAGAACTCAAGACCTAGGGTAGGATTTTATTGTCACGGGAATTGTAGCGGGTGAGACAAGGGCCGTGCAAAGGTCTGTTGACCTCAGGTTTGACTTTCCAGCCTTGGGATGAGCACGGCCATAAAATCCTGCCCAAAATGTCTACACTGTTTGCAAAGAAATGCCGTTCAGTGAAGTGTTTTGTTTCTGGAGTTAGAGCAAAATTCGTTTCAAAGCATTTGGTGAACCCTGAAAAGTTATGTCATCATGGAATTGGTTAGAGCTTAAGAAGGTTCTCTGGTTTCAATTTGTCTATGTGCTTGCTGGGAGAGGAGGTTGGTTGCAGTTTCAACCTCATGTGGTTTGCAGCTCATTCAGAAGCCTTGGTTCACAAGTTCTAGGCAGTTCCAATTCAGAGGAATCTTAGGTTGCTAAGAAGGTGCCAGAAAGTCATAGATTCTGTGCAGGCAGCTGTTGCTCAGAGAAGATCTGGGAACCATGTATAGCTTAGTGCAGTGAGGTGACTGGGGTTCAGAGAAACCCAGGTGCAACGTCAGCTTAGTAAAGTTATTGATTTGTGAAGGAATTAGAATTGGACCAGTAATTAATGGTGGCAGTGCAGCTTTGTGAACCCTGTGGAACACAGTCTCAGGAGAAGAGATTGAACCATCAGGAGATGAGCACTCATTGGGGCAATCAGAGAGGCTTTCAAGGGGATTCAGAGGCTAAATATTTGAAAGTGAGGAGTTGAAATCCCTCATGAGGAAGACTGAGATTTAATGAGATTTCTTTGACTCATGGCAGCCACTGATATGCCTCCGTGAAATCCATGGGATCTGTCTTGGTTGCATCTACCATTTAGTGTGCTTTGTGGCATGTCCAACCATAATAAATGTAATAACATTTACTTCATTCTAAATTCTAAATGTTGGAATATAAAATAGATATTTTCAATTGTTTTACTTTGCTGACTTTGCACAGAAAGGTTTATTTTGTTTGTTAAAATTGTGGAATCTTGTGGCTTTATTCTTCTGGTGGGTAACTGGGATTTCAAACTTTGTCTACTTTAAGCAAGAAGTTACTGTTCCAAACTGGAGGATAACATAAATTGGGGATTCTTGCAGGATCTCAAGTCCACAGACAAATATGAGTGCTGGGACTTGCGGAAGTTAATGCTAATAAGATTTTCACAACAAATTTTATTGAAAAGCAGAATGGTTTTGTCAGTTGCTATGACATTTTTGGAGACAGATGTTCATCCGTGAGCGACTTGCGACAATTAACGAGTGTTAGGTTAATTGCATTAGCAGTTTTTAATTTTTTTTACAGAGAGTGAAATAAAGATTAGGTCATACACATGGCATTAAATTACAGTACATGCTAAAATCAAGAAACAAATTATAAAATAATATTTTTGTTATATTAGAAACAGATAGAATTTTTATCCTAATGGGGGAATTTGACATTCCACAATTAGAAAATTATTTTTTGGGGCAGCGAGACTGTTCAGCAGTAGGAATGACTTAGTATGCTATTACAAATCTAATTATAGTTCATTTGACAAGGTGTAATTGTTTTGGCAGGAATTTTACAGTGAGATTGGAGAGTTAAAAGTTGAAGTTCCCCCCATTTAAAGCGGTATCCAAAGATTTCCATTGCAGGGACTTTGACAATACAGTCTATGGAGGAATAGAGAATCAGTGTTAGTAACTTCTCAATTTCTGTGTTTTACTGCATGTGTACAGGCGCCAGAAGTTGTGTCAATTTCATGGCTGTAATGATGGTGAATTATGACAGTTTCATCTTCATTACAACTGCAAAATCTGGATCCATATGATTTCTGCATTTAACCTGTGCTAACCTTGTTCTTCATTTGTTGGATGTACCAGGAGGGGGATAGAATTATGAGTAGTTATCATCATAAAAGCTAGACAGCACTACTTAAAGGCAACAGCATTGAGCCTGGAGCATGTTTCCCTCATCGATATTCACTTCTGATTGGCATGTTTCATGTGGTGCACTCAGACAGCTCTTACTTCCCCCTCAACCTCAAAACACATCCCCTTCCCTCCCCTCGAGGTTTTCTCTTTCATTTACTCCAGAGCTGCAACCTGGTCAGGCAGAAAAACACCAAGAAGAGAGAGATGGTGAAGAAACATTGCCACTTGATTTGAAACTTGCAGCTATCAGCTCAGGCACTGACATTGCGCTTGCCTTAGACAATAGATTAGAGGAATTGCTCCCTGAGCACTCTGGATGGATCTGGCTTCCTGCTGAGTGAATTTCTCTCCCTCAACTTCCCCTCTCCTCTTCCAGCAGCTTGTCCTCCCCTTTGCGAATCTGTTCGTTCTCTAAACCATGCAGTTTTCCAAAAGAAAAGCCTACTAATGCAATCATTACTGGGAGCAACTAGTTTGTGCAGAAGCCTTGAAGTCAGCAAACAGGACTTCAGCAGGTGCCACACTGCTTCCTGTAGACTTTCCTAATGTATAATTCTGATGGAAAGCACTTTTTGAATCATAGCAACAGCCAACATAAATTAACTAGTACTCTGTAAGAGTTGATGATTCCTTTAAATAGTTCTGGTGACCGTGATGATGAAGGGGTGAGGGTGGGCAGGGGAACCCTCCTGCTACTAAATGTGTGTTTAACTGTGTGAGTTGAAGAGAGTATGTTGGTTGGGGAACTGGCTTCCAAAATGCCACTGTCGGCATTGCTGTCTGACTGACATCAAGATTTGCCTGTGCTGTATATTCCCAGCATACATTCATAACACATTAACCAATGTTCCATCAGAGTGACTTGTCTGACAGTTGTGTGCATATGCTGCAGACAATTATTTTAGTTGGTCTTTCTTCAAAACATCCAGAGAATTGCCACAATACACAACAATAGTGTTAAAGCTTTTTTATTTATTAGTGTCACAAGTAAGCTTACATTAACACTGCAATGAAGTTACTGTGAAAATCCCTGAGTTTCCACACTCCAGCGGCTGTTCGGGTACACTAAGGCAGAATTCATCTTGGTCAATTCACCTAACCAGTACGTCTTTGGATTGTGGAAGGAAATCAGAGCACGCAGGGAGATCGTGCAGACTCCACACAGAAGTGGCCCAAGCCAGGAATCAAACCTGGGTCCCTGGCACCGTGAGGCAGCAGTGCTAGCCACTATTTCACTGGAAATGCCAAACATTATGGTATGTGTTATTCCTTGCAGTTGAAAAAGCCAAAATCTCTTGAAGAGAATCAGCCAATCTCACAAAGCTACTAAAAAGATAAGAAAAATACTTCTAAGTTTTCTCGAGATACAGGAGAAAACATTCAGAGAAAAGAAACGTGTTGGAGAATTTTCCCATCCTGTCCACCACGGAAATCATAGCTGGCAGTGGGGTGGGAGGCCAAAAAATCCTACCCATGGTCTCAATACCTCCCCCTTTCCTTGCCCAGCACTAAACAAACAGAACACATTGAGATACGGCTGAACCAGATCAGTGACATGATGGTGCATTAGGATTACCCAGTCACATCTGTCAGCAAGCACACTCCCTAATCACACACACAATACCTCCAGGGCTAAAATTCCAATGGATCTCTGTAAAACAAGTAATTTTTGCATGGCAGCTGGTGAAATATAAATTCAATCAATAAAATCTGGAATATAAAGCCAGTATCTGTGATGGAGACCATGAAACTATCATTGATTGTTATGAAAACCCATCTCATTCACTAATATCCATTAGGGAAGGAAATCTGCCATCCTTATCTGGCCTACATGTGACTCCAGACACACAGCAGTGTGGTTGCCTTTCAGCTGTCCTCTGAAATAGCAAAGCAAGTCACTCAGTCCAAGGGTAGTTAGAAATGGGCTACAAATACTAGCGCTGTCAGCGACACCCACATCCCATTAAAAAATTTTTAAAAATCTGCTATCCTTAGATGTTAGATGCCAGGGCGTGGAATTAAATTGAGATACTGGCATCGTGGGTTTCCATTCCCACTTAAAGAAGTAAAAAAAGACTTATACAGCACCTCTCATAACCTGGGGATGTCCCAAAGCATGTTACAGACAATTAAGCACTTTTTGAAGCGCAGCCATTGTTACAGTATAGAAAATGTAGCAGCCAATTTGCACACATCAAGGTCCAACAAACAGGAATATAACAACCAGTTAATATTTTTCAGTGTTGTTGATCAAGGAGAAATATTGGCTAGAACATCAGAGCTAACCCATTGACATTTTTGAAATATTGGGATCTTTTACATCCACCCAAGTGGGTAGGTGGGCCTTGATTTAATAGCTCACCTGAAAGACAAAACCTCTGACAGTGCCGCACTCCCTTAATACTGCGCCAGAGTGTTAGCTTAGTAATGTTCTGCTCATGTTGCTCGAGCGGAAATTGAAGTTATAATCTTCTGACTAAGAAGCAAAATTGCTTTCAGCTGAACTACAGGTAAGGCATAAATGGACATTTCTAAGAACAAGATTGTAACCTATGGAAGTAGGTACACTAAGGCACCAAATAACAACAGGAAGCTCAAATTTTACAAAAGTACTTGCTATTATGTGACATGTTCCATTGATGCAAAACACTGCTTACAACTGGGCAGTAAAATAGATTAAATTGTGATATATCACCTTCAGTAAATGAGTTTAATATTTTTATTGATATAGCATCTTTAACGTAGAACAATGTCACATGGTGCTTCATAAACATATAATCAGAAAAAAGTTTGGACAAAGGTGCAGATTTTCAGCAATATCTGAAAGAAGGAGGTGCAGAGTCTTTGTGGCTTGGGAGTGGTTAAGGGAGGGAATTCCAGAACACAAGGTTGGAATCACATTCTCCAATGGTGCATTGACAAGCAGAGGTGCACATAGCACCAGAGTCAAAGGAACAGGGATGAAGGGTGGAAAACTTAGGAATAGTCAAATCCAGAGGTGACAAAGACATAATTGCTGCATAGAGCTGACTGTGGTCTTTATGATCAGCAATATTTGAGATTAATAGCTCAACTGTGAGTCAAATAGACTATCAAGATTGTCAATAGACTGAGACTGGTTCAATCTGAGACAATGTCTGAGAGAGGGATCAAATTGATGACTAGGAGCTCGAAGGCTATGTCTTCTTTCTTTAATGGGAAGATTTTTGGCTCATCGATACTGGATTTCAGACAGGTAATCTGACACACATAGACAGCTAAAGGGTTAAGAAAGATAACAATGAGATAGAGGTGGAAGTTGTCAGCATGCGAGAGTGACATTGTTGTGTGCATATATGCCCTCCAGTGACAGGCATCTTATCAGCCACTGGCAATGCAATGGCCATCTGCTCACCAGGGAAGGAGATCTTGTTGCAGGAAGCTGCAGATCTCAGCACTGATCTGCCATAGCAGCTTGTGCATCTGAGGCAATGGTGCTTGGACTCAGCAAAAGAACTGACCACTTGCTATAGACTTTGTGTTTCGGGCTCTCGCCTCATTCTATTTGGATCTCAGAGTCCATCCCTCCTGCTTTATGGAGGGGCATGTTGCTGAAGAGAAGGCAGTGTGTTGCTCCTCCTGCTGCTCATTGTGGTGGTGCTGCTTCTGCTCTTGGCCCTTAGCAGAGATGGAAAGTGGGCATACATGTACTGCTCCGTTGCGATGGTAAAACCTGGCTACAGGGAAATGCAGCTGAAGATGAGTGGGATGTTAGACATGAGTGTCTTCCAGAAAGTTGGCAATCACCTGTCAAAGTAGTGAATGCACTCACTGAGAGAAGTGTTTTAACAACAGCCTCTCGCCTGGCCACGGTTCAAGCCATCCCAGCTTTACAGTTTCACTGAAGGAGCATTTTGTACCATATACTTGCCTCAGTGAGTTAGTAACAGGTCAGAAAGGGGAAGCAGTAGTGTAGTGGTATTGTCTCTGGATGAGTAATTTGCTCTGGGGGCTCGGATTTGAAGATCTAAGGGGATCTGTCCTACAGAAACCCAGAAGAGGCCAGGATGGATTTGTCAAGGGCAGGTTGTGCCTTACAAGTCTAGTTGAGTTCTTCAATAATGTGACTGAACACATTGACGAAGGAAGTGCCGTGGACGTGGTGTACATGGACTTCAGCAAGGTGTTTGATAAGGTCCCCCATGCAAGACTTCTTGAGAAGGTGAGAGGGCATGGGATCCAAGGGCCTTTGGCCTTGTGGATCCCGAACTGGCTTGCCTGCAGAAGGCAGAGAGTGGCTGTGGATGGGTCTTTTTCTGAATGGAGGTCAGTCACCAGTGGAGTGCCCCAGGGATCTGTTAAAGGACCCTTGCTGTTTGTCATTTTCATAAATGACCTGGATGAGGAAGTGGAGGGATGGGTAAGTAAGTTCGCTGATGACATGAAGGTCGGTGGTGTTGTGGATGGTCTGGAAGGATGTCAAAAGTTGCAGCAGGACATAAATAGGATGCAGGACTGGGCGGAGAAGTGGCAGGTGGGCTTCAACGCAGATAAATGCGTAGTCGTCCATTTTGGCAGAACCAACGGGATGAACGAGTACACCATCAAGGGCAGGAGTCTTAGTAGTGTTGAAGAGCAGAAGGATCTTGGGGTCCGGGTCCACAGGACTCTTAAATCGGCCTCGCAGGTGGAAGAGGTGGTCAAGAAGGCGTATGGTGTACTGGCCTTCATTAATCGAGGGATTGAGTTTAGGAGTCGGGAGGTAATGCTGCAACTTTATAAGACCCTTGTCAGGCCTCATTTGGAGTACTGTGCGCAGTTCTGGTCGCCTCACTATAGGAAAGACGTAGAAGCTATTGAAAGGGTACAGAGGAGATTTACAAGGATGTTGCCTGGACTGGGAGGCATGCCTTATGAAGTTAGGTTGAGGGAGCTGGGTCTCTTTTCCCTGGAGAGACGAAGGTTGAGAGGCGACCTGATAGAGGTTTATAAAATGTTGAGAGGAATGGATAGGGTGGATTCTCAGAGGCTATTTCCCCGGGTTGAAATGGTCGCTACAAGAGGACACAGATTTAAGGTGCGGGGAGGAAAGTACAGAAGTGATGTTAGGGGTAAGTTTTTCACTCAGAGGGTGGTGAGTGAATGGAATCGGCTGCCGTCAGTGGTGGTGGAGGCGAACTCGCTGGGGTCTTTTAAACGACTTCTGGATGAGTATATGGGGTTTTATGGGATTGGGGGTTATAGATAGGTGTTGATGTGATTGGCGCAACTCGTGGGCCGAAGGGCCTGTTTGTGCTGTAGTGTTCTATGTTCTATGGTGCTTGGATCCCAATCCAAAACTGATTTCAGGGGATTTAAAACCCACTCTGCTTGCCTCATAAAATTCCCCATAAAATTTGTGAATGATGTTGCTGAGCATGTAGTTAAAAAATAGGAAACATGAAGGATTTTGGACTTTTAATACATGTTTTGAAGGGACTGTAACAATGTCCTTGAGTGAAACCTCATTTTCTTAATTAAGATTATATCTTGACTGAGGTCAGGGCTCTTATTGTGCTGTGCAGGTTGCTGAGAAACAGGAGAAACCTGTGCACAGCCAAAGTGGAGGCTTTGTAAGAATATCATCTAAATAACTGATAAGAAAAAACAATGTGACTAGTTTTGGAGATAAGTAAGTATATGACCTGCAAACTGATGCGATTCTTTCATGTTTTATATTAAATAACAGAATTTGGATATCACTCATTCTACAAAGTTTTTCAGGAGAAACGGAACAAGATACTGCAGAAAAGGAGCCTGCATATTCTCCTCACCACAAAGAATGTGATCAATTATTTGTCCTGACTTGTAATCACTGGTTACATGAAAATTCATTGGGCCGAATCTTCTGTGGACTGACAATCAACGCCAGATTGTTGGTCAGTCAGGTGTGGGAGTGTGGGGCCAGTTGGTTGGAAGTGGTGAACATTGCTGTGGGTTCTGGAATGCACCATGGCTGATTTTATTAAGAATTTCACTTGTTATATACCTGCTATGAAAAACTCTTAAAATAGATACTTGTATAAACAAGGGTAAATATAAGGTAAACAGTCTAAGTTTGTGTGGTTCTGGTCAATCACAGAGCAATCCAGGTAGGGTAAAGCTGACAAACAAAGTTTCAACTTACTGCACAAGTACTAGGAGTATGCTAAAGCCGGGGTTTCTGATGGATTAAAAGTGCATCTCCAGAGACTGGGTGACATGGTGACTAGGGCTGCTGCCTCACAGCACTAGGGACCAGGCTTTGGGTGACTTTGTGTGGAATTTGCACATTTCACCCCCTCCCCTCTCCACTACCCCCCCAACAACGTCTGAGTAGGTTTTCTTTGGATGCTGTGTCTCCTTCCCACAGTCCAAAAATGTGTAGGTTAGTTGGATTAGCCATGGCAAATGTATTGGGTTGCAGGGAAAGGGCATGTGTAAGATGCTCTGTCATACTTGATGGGCCAAATGGCTTTCTTCTGCACTGTAGTGATTTGATGATTTTATGACTGGAAGATCCGGGCCATTATTTTCTGAAACAATTGTTGTGGTGCATGTCAAACTAAGTTTTCTGAAATTTGAAAATAACTTGTATCTCACTTGATTTCTTAAACTTTCTTATTCTGAACATCAGAAAAGCAAACCTATGGGAGTCAAGGATAGATTCTTCCCTGTCATCAGACTTTTGAATGGACCTAACTTACATTAAGCTGATCTTTCTCTACACCCTATGTCTGTAACATTACATTCTGCATTCTCTCCTTTCCTTCTCTATGTACAGTGTGCTTCACACAAGAAACAATACTTCTTACTGTATATTAATACATGCGACAATAATAAATCAAATCAAATTCTTGAGGGAATTCGAATAAAGAGTGCAGGGGCAGGATGAGTAGACATCGCAAAAGATTATTTGGCAATGACTGGATAGGCAAGAGTAGAACCAAGCAATGAACTTACCAGATAATCTTAGAGGTATTGGTTTAATGATAAATGCTGGATAGAGGGAAAGCTCCCCTGTTGTTCTTTTCATGCAATGTTACAAAGACAACACCTGCCACAGCAGCAGCCCTTCAATACTGCATTATGTTCCTGTGTCGATGGAGTGGCATATAAACAAATAACTTTCTGACTCAGAGAGGAGGGTGCTATCAGAAGCCAAGGATGATGCAAGTGTATTTTTATTCTCAAAAACTTGTGGAGTTTTTGTAATTAGGTTTCTTAAATCCTGTCACAGTTAACACCATACATGAGCTTTAATAAGTAAAATTACTCTGCCTGTTAAAATTACAATTACAATATTTAAAATCTTTATGAAATGTAGAGAATGACTGCTTGTGAAATTTTTAAAAACTTTGCATTGATAAATAATATCCAAGGATAAGAGTTCCCAGACCAAGGCCAGATAATTTTATATGTTTCTTTTGAAGTGTTTTTCATAACTTTTGGCTACACTTACAAAAAAGAAAAAAATACTGCAGAGTACAGAAACAATATATTTTTATTCAAGGTACGTATGCATATGTTAAGTCCATGAAGATTTATTACATTTAACTTTCTCCCTTTCTTATTAGTTCATAAAACATTTTCTTGCATGTGCAACAAGTCCTGGACATGGTACCCTACTTCTCACTGTTGTATTAGAACATGTTGGTTGTTACTGTTTCCATGACTACTCAATCTCAATGACCTCAACACTATGGTGCAATTGGTATGAGATTCAATGGGCCACAGCCAGCATTGGAAAGTTCTGCATAAACGCATATTTTTAAGTTCTACATAATAGGAATATCCATGTTATCTTCAACTTTAAAATCATTAATAACTTCTGATCAGCAAAGGCTTGAGCTGATGAAGCCAGTTACTCATATCAACAAAATTGCTCTTCAACATTCCAGAGACCCAAACTGATAGATGTAAAGGAAGCTCCTGATACAAGGTTAAATAGGTAATGTAACCTATTAGGCTAATGAAATTTATTAATTACATTTTGCCATGTAAAACAGATTAGGACAGAGAATGTTTCTTTTTTTTTAACTATTGCTCTATGGGTTAGAAGAATTAATTTGAAACATAATACAGTTAAACCATCACCACAAAACAGTTCATTATTACTGCATTCAATTGTTACCAATATTTGTGTAATATTTAACATTACTTCACTGTACTCTAACACAGATAATGAAATGATTAACAACATATAAATATAAAACCCACATAATTCTCCTCAGTACCTTATCCTTTGCTACTCCCTCTAAAATTAGAAGTTATTAACTGGAATGCTTCAAATTGTTTTCTGGGGAATGGGCGGAACCAGAAACCAAATAATGATAAATTGTTTGAATGTCAGCTAATAAATCACATTGTAAACACTGTGAATAAGGCTCACCATCTTGGAGTCATTAATGTTTGTTTGACTTCTAAGGAAAATTCAATTTCTTCCAAAATGCGTGGTGTGCACAATGAAATAGAATTGTTCCCTGGTTTGTACTTTAGTTTCACTAAAAGTATCGCAGTGAAGAAAAAGTTATAGCAATCAAAATTATTTTTTGGGAATAGCTAATTTTCATTGAGCTCCACAGGGAGTCAAAAATATGGAAGGTATTAATACATCTTTCTGATGGCATACAAATATTTTGGAATAGTCAATTTTCATATACTGCAAGGCATTTGTAGACAGCACACTTTATGTTACTTTGCTGATATTTTAATTACATTCTAAGCATTGGGGACTCAACTGGGAATCAGTGCCTCCAGTGATCACTGAATTATGATTAACTGTCTATTACATTCAATGAACTTCAAATCACATGTGAAACTTGTATAGTTATACAGCCACCTGAACATCAAGACTGTATTAGTCTCCAGGGGGAAGTTCAAAGTTAAAACGGCAATAAAATAATAAGCAAACTGTTTAAAATTCCTTGTTCCAAGACATGCAATGTGAAAATTCCAATATCAAAACCCTGATCCATCCATACACTACAGTACAAATGTTCATTGCTCATGAGTGAGGTGGCAAATCAAAATTTGCATCGCAAAAATAATTTTAGAAGATTAAAATGACTCCATGACTAAAGATTATTCTTCCAAGAGGCAAAATATAAGTCAGGGAAATAATAGGGGACTAAACCTTGCAGCATTGTATAGATGTGCATACATTGGTGGGGGGAGAATCCTTTGCTGAAGAGATTCTGATGCTCTTGGACAGTTAAGAACGAGGCCATGCAAGACCTCTCTTACAGTGATTGACCAGAAGAGATGTAATGTAGAAGCAAGGTGTGAGCTGTTGCAAAAAAGAAATAATGCATCATATTTGTAGCCTCATGGATGTAGTACATTACTTTTACCAATTTTTAATGACTATTATTGATCTCTCTCAGCTTTCAAAATTTCCTTGTGTTATTTCAACTGTATTCATTGCGCACCTTTGATAGATGAACAAAACTGTGGTTTGCCAATGTCTCATGAGCCAAAGTCCATGGTTATTACATTCAGTTCTGAAATTTTTACTGGTGTTTTGATAATTGTATTCCACAGTTCCATGTGTTTATAAATTAGGCCTACAGGTTTCTATATGTGAAATTTTATTTTTACTACATAGAATTTTAGGACTTTTCATTCTGTATTTGGGCATTGCATTCACTAAATCTATCAGTTTTCGTGAACCACTTAGGAGTCTTATTTCTGAAGCATACTTTTCAATTAGAAGCACAAATTTTCATGTAGTTACTAGTTTCAAAAAAGATTATATCCTTTTGAAAATATTAGGCAATATTCTCTGTCTCTATTACTTGCCCTGGAGCTCTGGTAGCACAATAATTAGTATCAATATCCAGTTTTTTGATTCCAGGAATGGGGGCATGGACCCCTGCCTGACTCAACAATTTTTTTCCACTCTGACATTATATCTCACAATTATTATTTATATCTAATCAGCATCTTAATGCAGCCCTATACATGCTTGGCTTTTAGTTTAAGACATGCATGTGCAATTTGCTAAAACTTTAAATAAACATTGGTATTACTTTGAGGAAACTCTTGCCACTACCATAAATACTAACAACGTAAAATCATGATAAAAGGAGAAAAGCAAAACAAAATCCACAATGATGCGATTTAGCAAAAAGAATTGACAATTTTTTCCTTTTTGAACCAAGTTCTTCTAAGAAAAAAGGCATTTAAAGATACCAGTACAATCTATCAGCCGAAAATACCAAAGTAAACATAAATATTAAAAAAACAAACTTGCATTCATTTAGTGCCTTCCTCAATCTCAGGATGCCTCAAAGCAGTTTTCAGCCAATGAAGTACCTCTGCAGTACACTGTTGTAATGTAGCAAAATATGGTGACCAGGTTCACAGCAAGATCTCCCCCCAAAAAAGTGACTCAATAATCTGTTTTAATGATAATGGGTGAGGGATAAATATTGACCTAATCACTGGTGAAAACTATTCCTTAAATAGTGACATGGGATCTCTTACATCTGCCTTGCTTTAATGTCTCGAATGAAAGGTGATCTTTAGATAGCACATTATTTCCCCAGTACAGCAACGAAGTTGAGACAATATGTTAATATTGGTTCAGAGACATGGAAGCCAAACTTGACACCTGCAGTCATAACAATCCAAGACATTTCAGAATATTAATGAGCTACAGATAAACAGAGCAATATTGTACAGAGATGCCACTTGGTAAATTTGTTAAAATGTTGTAGAAATCAACATGTTACAAAATACTTTGATTGGGAAATGTCTGGCACCCTAACTGGCAAAGCAACGATGCACATCAGTTTACATATAAAAAGTGTATAACCACCATGAACAGAATTGTATCAAACATATTTATAATTTTTTAAAAAAAATCAACATTTTAGACAGATATATGTGAGCTGCATACGCACATTGATTTAGTTACAGTGCCGCCAGTTTGACCCGGCCATTAACAACCATACTGATGGCTGTCAGGTTTTCATCACTGCAGAAAGGCAGCTGTTTAATTTCTGTTCAAAATGCTATAGTGTCTGCTGTTTGTCATATCCACACCAATCATTGTTCTCAAATCTCCACTCAACCAGGCTGTCCAAAGTTTTTTGCCACTGCTGTCCTTGCAGCATTCATGTGGTTCCTTTGTTTCCTTGATGGGCTTCCTCTGTGAATTAAGGATGGACAATGTTTATCTCAATGTTAGTTTACAAATTAAAGATATCAGATTGAATTCAGTCACTAAAAACAATAGCCAGCAAAAACACAGCCGTGGAATCAAGACTTAAATTGGGTAAATTAATGCAGAGTTGATGCATACCACAATTAAACTCTATAGCTGCACTCGTTTTTGAGAAAACAATATAGCTCAAAAGGCAGGCAGGGAAATATGAATACCATGTATGCTTCATTGTGCATTACGAAGTGTTTGAAAATGGCTACTCAGTGATCCTAATGAGATATCTAGTATCATCCACATGTTGAGTGAAGAGAAGGTTTAACACAATGCACTGTAATCATTGTAAATCCTATAGAGCAACTTCCTGCAAAGGATCGCACACCCTGCTACAATAAACAATCAGTGGGTAAGAGGCTTTGCTCCTGTTGCAGCCCTGGTTTAATCTCCATGGTTGGATCAGAAGTTTGCAGGAAGTCATTTCAATGCAATAACAGATCAACAATGCTTGTGACTTTTAGTTAATTCAAAAAATAAACCAGAGATTTGATTCATGTCAAGCTGCTGGACAATATGCACAGCTTTTCTGCTAGAATACCAAAGCTGATAAAAGTACCTTCATGTCGTGAGGCTCCCTGTTGAATTTAATTGCAATTGTGGAATTGCTGGATTTACAATGTTATTACTAATTATTCCCACCACAGCCATTTAGGGCTGTAATTAATGTCATAAAGGACTCTGTTAAAGATGTGATTTATGGCCCTGACTTGACATTCAACCTTGGAGACCCAGAAAGGGAACAATGAAGCTGTGAAGTTTTACACCAGCAGGCAGTGAATTGTATCTAGAGGTTTAGTATCTTTTTAACTGTGTTGGCAGCATTTTTAGTGCCAGCCCTCCACACACCTGTTATTGTTAGATGGCAATAATTTTCAGGATACAAAGCTACATTGACATACGACTAGGGACCACTCATTCAAATGCAAATTAGATAGGTTTAGTTCTAAAATAAGATTTTGGGATATACTAGACAAGTAAATTGAGAACTGACATGGCAAGTGTCACATGCTTGAGAGGAAAAAGGTGACCTTGAGGCTATGGTACCCAAACGTTCACCAAACACTAAGGTTTTCCTTGTGTATGGTCTGTTCTAGGCTAACTGATGGAGATTGAATACAATGATTAGTTAACAATTCTATTATTATTACATTATGTGACTCTCAGGATAGCAAAAGGTGAATTAGATTGACCTTGGAGTTAGCAATTTCTATATTCTTATGAGAGCAGTGCAACAGCGTACCCGGTGGGTGTTCCACAGTTCATGATCATGATGGATTGTTCTTTACTTCATGCATCAAGAATGTTTGTACATTTTGCATATTCACCCTGTCATTCACTCATGAACTTTTCAAGGACTAACACAGTAATATGCAAACACAACTGGTTACAATGTCCTCTTCCGCTTGTTTAATTTTAAATTTGAAGATTTGTTTTCTTTTAATTTGTCTCTTTTCTCTCTATTCCTTTTACTGTCTACTTCACCCCATGTCCTACTCTGACTTTTTGGTTCTTTCTCTTTTTTTTCCCCTTGGTTAATGAGATAAAGCATAGGGCACTATGTTCACAATGTTCCAAATTCAACATCAATATTGCTGCACTGCTGTTGGACTGATGTTCCAGAAATTTAACTACAGTGTAATGTCAATGATCAATGCAAAATATCTGCCATCAAGCAACTTTTGGTCTGTTATTTTCTTGTCTTACAACATTAGTTTCAATTTATACTACTCTAAGATTCTTGCAACACATCTGTAAAGATGCACTTACAGAGACTCCATTATAATGAACACAAAAAGGATTTATTAATAAGAATATTTCAGCAACCACATGGCTGCAGCTTGCTGTCCTGCCTAAGAGAGCTCCATCCTTGGGGTGATTCCCTACTTCGAGTCCCAATTGGTTCCCCAAATCAGGTGACCCTATTCTGCTGTGTTGCCCTTAATACTTTCCCCTTTTGCTCCTTCTTCAACCTTTAATAAGTTACTCCGACCTAAATTTGAACTAAACATTAAATATGAGAGATGGAATCAGGTCTTTGATGGGTTTTTCTGTTTCTTGCAGAGTAGCGCAATTCTATAGTCTGAGATGCTTCCAAAGGATCAACATTAAGAGGAACTACAAATACAAGCATCCCTTCTGGCACAAGCAGTTCATTATTAATTCCTTCTATAGAAATATTAGTTGGATCAGTAATAGGTCGATAAAGTTCTTCGGTGCTTATGGGTTCGAAAGCATTTCTTAATGGCAACACTGATTGCTGGAGCATCTCACTATTCCTCAATTGGTCATGTTTACGAATGATTGGTCTCTCCAACGTCCCTCTACTCAGTATAATGGGGGTCTGGCTATAGAGAGAATAATTCCAGTGATCTAACATGATCCATTATTACAAGTTTCGTATTATACACTTAATATGTTTGTTTTTCTGTTGTACTGGGGCTGGACGATTGATAAGATCTTGAAGCTTGTGTGTTAATACATAAATACTTTTATTGGTAGGCTTTAACTATATACAGTTCCAAACGTGGTCTTGCAAGGAGCTGATCCATGCAAGCATACTGATGATTGCGTTCAGTTCTAGACTGTTCTTTGACCATATGACTACATATATTAATCTTTAGGCAGTGCCATTCTCCAGTCCCGTGTTGACGTTTGCTCTGCTGGGCATCTTACATTATAATACATACAGGCACATATCAACACAATACATAAGAAATAGGAGCAGGAGTAGGCCATCTAGCCCTTCGAGCCTGCCCCGCCATTCAATAAGATCATGGCTGATCTGTCGTGGCTCAGTTCCACATTCCCGCCTTCTCCCCATAACCCTTAATCCCCTTGCTTATCAAAAACCCATCAACCCGCGTCTTAAAAATATTTAGCGAGGCAGCCTCCACCACTTCAATGGGCAGAGAATTCCAGAGATTCACCACCCTTTGAGTGAAGAAGTTCCTCCTCAACTCCGTTCTAAACCGCCCCCCCTTTATCTTGAGGCTGTGCCCCCTAGTCCTACTGTCCTTTCTGAGCGGGTAGAGTCTCTCCACCTCTATCCTATCCATCCCATTCATCATCTTATATGTCTCAATGAGATCTCCCCTCATTCTTCTAAACTCTAACAAGTACAAGCCTAGTTTATTCAGCCTCTCCTCATAGCTCAACCCCCTCAACTCCGGTATCAGCCTAGTAAACCTCCTCTGCACTGCCTCCAAGGCCAAAATATCCTTGCGTAAGTGCGGCGACCAAAACTGCACACAGTACTCCAGCTGCGGCCTCACCAATGTCCTATACAGCTGCAGCAAGGCCTCCCTACTTTTACATTCAATCCCCCTCGCTATGAAGGCCAGCATCCCATTAGCCTTCCTGACCACCTGCTGCACCTGTAGGCTGGGTTTTTGCGACTCATGCACAAGGACCCCGAGGTCCCTCTGCACCGTCGCCTGCTGCAGTTTTTCGCCAAGTGAGTAATAGTTCTTCCTACCATTATTCCTATCAAAGTGGACCACCTCGCACTTGCCAACATTAAATTCCATTTGCCAGTTCTTGGCCCATTCGCCCAGCCTATCTAGATCCTTCTGCAGACTCTCCACACCCTCCGCGCAATTTGCCGTTCCACCAATCTTGGTGTCATCAGCAAATTTCGACACCATACACTCGGTTCCCTCCTCCAGATCATCTATATAAATGGTAAATAGCTGAGGCCCCAGCACCGACCCCTGGGGCACTCCACTCGTCACCAACCGCCAATCCGAATAGCACCCATTGACCCCCACTCTCTGCCTCCTATTTGACAACCAGTCCTCTATCCACGCTAACACCCTACCCCCAACCTTCTGCAATAACCTCTTGTGAGGTACCTTGTCAAACGCCTTCTGAAAATCAAGAAAGACCACATCCACCGGCTCTCCTCTATCCACCGCCCTAGACGCATCCTCATAGAACTCCAATAAATTTGTCAGACACGACTTCCCCTTAACGAAACCGTGCTGCATCTGCTCTATCAAGCAATTCCCCTCAAGATGCCTTGCTATTTCCTCCTTGATGACGGATTCTAACATTTTACCTACAACAGACGTTAAACTAACCGGCCTATAATTCCCTGCCTTTTGCCTGCCACCCTTCTTAAACAACGACGTAACATTAGCCGTTTTCCAATCTTCCGGCACTTCCCTGGAATCCAGCGACGTTTGGAAAATAACCACCAAGGCATCCACTATCACCTCCGCCATTTCTTTCAGAACCCTCGGATGCATTCCATCCGGTCCTGGCGACTTGTCCACAATCAGCCCCTCCAGTCTGTCGAGCACCGCCTCTCTAGTAACAATAATGTCATTGAGACCCTCCAGTCCTACCACCTTTCCATCGCTAACTCCTGGCAAATTATTCACGTCCTCCTCCGTGAAGACCGAAACAAAAAAGTTATTCAAGACCTCAGCCATTTCCCCATTCCCTATCACTAAGTCCCCCCTCTCATCCTCTAAGGGTCCAACGTTCACCCTAGCCAGCCTCTTCCTTTTTATATATTTATAAAAACTCTTGCTATCCTTTTTTATATTAAGTGCTAGCCCAGCTTCATAGTTTCTCCTACCCTTCTTTATCAACTTCTTTGTCAATCTTTGTTGACATTTAAACCTCTCCCAATCCTCTTCTTGCCCACTACTCTTAGCTACTCCAAACGCCTCCGCTTTTAATTTAACACTTTCCTTCACCTCCTTCGTTATCCATGGCTTATTACCTCTCCTCCTATGGTCCTTTTTAACCATCGGAATAAATTTCTGCTGAGCACCAAGAAAGATCTCCTTAAAGATCCTCCACTGCTCCTCAGCAGACCTACCTTCCAACGCGCTCCCCCAGTCAACATTCGCCAATTCTTCTCTCATCCTACCGTACTCCCCTCTGTTCAAACAAAGGACGCGTGTCCGGGAACCCACTTTCATAAACATAAGAACATAAGAAATAGGAGCAGGAGTAGGCCATCTAGCCCTTCTCCACCTGCACCAGAAACTCCACCATACAATGATCACTCTCCCCAAGAGGATCCTTCACCACAAGGTCCCTAATTCTACCCACCTCATTACATAACACCAGATCCAAGATAGCTCGCTCCCTCGTCGGCTCCAACACACACTGTTCAAGGAAACTATCCAATAACTATACAATAAAGTCTATGTCTTAAGTTTTCAAGTTTATTTATTAGTCTCACAAATAGACTTACATTAACACTGCAATGAAGTTTCTATGAAAATCCCCTAATCACGACACTCCGGTACCTATTTGGGTACACTCAGGGAGAACTTAGTATGCACCTAACCAGTACATCTTTGGACTGTGGGATGAAACCGGAGCATCTGGAGGAAACACATGCAGACACGGGGAGAACAAACAGACTCAGCACAGACAGTGACCCAAACGTGGAATCGAACCTGGGTACCTGGAGTTGTGAGGCAACAGTGCTAACCACTGTCCATTATATCGTCTTGACAGCTCTTTCACAATCTCAGTCTGTTACTTGTGAAGCTGTGGTCATGTTTTTCTATTTCTGGAACTTAGGTCGTATGATAAAATTTCTTCACTTTCCAGCATTTCAATTCATCACCTTTTCATTGACCAGGTTATCACACTGGTTCTTGTGTTTTTTTATTAGTGTGACCATTTCAACAATCTTGTTTTGGCACATAATCTCAGTTTCTTTCTGTCTGAATTGCTGATTCTGCTGTTAATTTCAATAATTTTGCATCTTCAGTTAATTTCTTATTGTCAAGCTTTTCTCTTCAAGCTCTTATTCTCCCTATTCAATTCTTCACTGGACTTATTTTCTAGTTGCTTTTTATGGAGTTCAGCTTATTCTGCATTGTCTTATCTTAACTGCATTTTGTAATGTTATTTGCAATTTCTTTATTCTTTAAGTTTGCTGTCAGTCATTTCATCTTGTTTTGTCTTCTCTGGTGCATTATTTCTTTTTGTTGATTCCTCTTTATATCCAATAATTCCTGGTTTCTTTAGAAGTCTTTAATTTCTGCATTTATTCTAAGGGTAATCCATTACGTTCTTACTGGACATTTCATAAATAGAACTTTCATTTCTACTTGGCTTACTTTTGGCCAAACCCTTTTGGCTTCACTGTTGGTCAGGTCTATCTCCAACAAAGAGATAACTTGTTTTGTGTCCCTCCTTCCGGGGGTCTTTCACTGCCCTCCTTCCGGGGGTCTTTCACTGCCCTCGTAGTATTTAGTATTAGATCAAAGGAAGAAGCTTATAATGCTGCTTGACAATTTAAGAATTCAGCATAGGACCACCAAGAACTTAATAAGGAAAGAGAAAAGAGAATATGAGAGTAGACTAGCAAGAAGCATAAAACGTATTGCACATGCTTCTCTAGGTATGTAAACAGGAACTGATTAGTAAAAGTAAATGTGGGCCCAATAGAAGTAGAGGCAGGTTCCACTTTGCTCAGTTGATAGCACTCTCGCCTCTGAATCACAAAGTGTTGGGTTCATGCCCCATTTTGTTTTTTTTTTAGCACAAACATCAAAACTGACACTTCAGTGTTGCACTGAGTAACTGCTGTAATGTCAATGGTGCCATCTTTTGGATGAAACATTAAACCCTAGGTCCCCATCTGCCTGCCTGGGTGGATATAAAAAATCCCATAGCACTATTTCAAAGTAGAGCAGAAGAGTTATCCTTCATCCCTCAGTCACTATAAAAACAACTAACTGGTCATCTGATATTACAAATAGAATACTTTAGCACACAAGATGAAGAATTCATTAACTCTACTTCAGCGAAATTAGCTGCTCCAGAAGAAAGTGTACTATGGAGAAGCATTCTATGAATGAACAGCAGCAATATGGGACTACAAGTACAAGGTAATTTTGCTAATGAATATAAGGGCATTGAAGGTAAGGTTTCCTGATGGGTGTTATTTAATATGGGTGTTAACCCACTTAGAAGGATTATTGGTGGTTTTGAAATAATGTCCAACAGATTATCCACTGACGCATGTTAAGATCTGGTTTAAGTCTTGGATAGTGGACCACTGAAAGGAAATGTTAGATAAGCGGACTATCAGCAGGTCTGATTTGCATGGATCTTTTGTGAAAGGTTAAATGTCGATAATATTCTGTATAAAATCATAATAAGTAAATAGCACTCAGGACATTTTCATTTAAATTTTACATTAATCATGCATTCTAATCCATGGTTTAATAAAACTTTACATTACAAGGAGGAATTTGGCAAAAATCCAACTATTAGGATTTACAAAATTCTACTGAAATCAGCACCAATGGTGGTAAAAGACTCAAAACAGAATCAATAGCCCTTTCAACAACTGCTCCAGTAGCAATGAATAGCTTGCTATGCCACCTACAGTGCCCTACCACTGGGCAGTCAGACCCTTCCTGACCTACAAATTTTGAGTCCTGCAACTTACATAGAACTTCAATTGTCATCTTAGGACGGAGCTGTTTGGAGAATATATGCCAGACTTTTGGCCAATTCCACTGACCACAGTGGAAGACAACCTGGAAAGGCAAGATTGCTACACCATGCTCCATAAAATACTACAGCTGTTGACAGCCTGAGCTTGCCATTTTCAGCCTTGCCCTTCCAATCTCAGAGCCTATCTGCAGCTGCCAATGTCTTTTAATTAGCCAACTTTCCTGTGGTTTAAAAACTAGCAAGCTGCCTTGCATCCAAGTTCATAAGGAAGTTATGAAACACACTCACCTTGTTGAAGTATGGAGGGTTAAAGTTTATTTATTAGTGTCACAAGTAGGCTTACATTAACACTGCAATGAAGTTGCTGTGAAAATCCCCTAGTCGTTACACTCCAATATCTGTTCGTGTACTCTGAGGGAGAATTTAGCATGACTAATGCACCTAACCAGCATGTTTTTTGGCCTGTGGGAAAAAACCAGAGCACCGAGAGGAAACCCATGCAGACATGGGGAGAACGTCCAGATTCCACACAGTGACCCAATCCAGGAACCAAGCCTGTCTCCTTGGCGTTGTGAGGTAGCAATGCTAACTACTATGCCACCCACCTGGAATCAGGCACTCCCAAAGTTGTGATAGATCTTGGAATTTCTATGCACGTGCAGACAAAGAGTCCCAAAGTCAGAGTCCAATAAAAATATCTTTCATGTACGCACTTGATGATCAGCAGGCAGAAGACCTAACATTGTAAGTCTTACCTTTTCAGGTGACATTGATGTTGAAAGATGAAGTAGGCATGCAGAGATTGTGTCAATTCTGTACAGACAGGTTAAATGGGCCTGTGTGGCCTGCCAAGTGGATGTTAAAACAGCAGACAGCTGCACAACTCAGAAAGGTAATATCAAACTAGTCATAAGCCTAGAGTCTTGGGTCACGTGACCTTTCTTCGCCAGAGTGACGTCAACAAAGGATGTTTATTCTGTGTACGTAACTTGGCTCTGTTTCCAAAACTGATCATGTTTCAGCTATTATGTGTTCAAAGGGGTGCCATTCGTGTTGAGGGTCTGGTGTTTGGGATGCTATTACCTGAACAGACCCACAGACTTTGCTCGCAAGGTTGGCTTAGCAAATGCAAATAGTATTCTAATAGCTCCTTTTGAAATGGTCTGTGCAGTTCCAGGTGGTCTACTAGAAATTCCTTAGGCACAGTGAGATGTGACGGAAACTGAGAAAATAAAGAGTTTGTTCTAGAGGCTGCTGGGGATAATTTTCAGAATGAGCATCAACCATTAATTTTCTTTATTCAGCAGAGAAGTCCAGTTCAACAATAAGAAATAGTAATAAGGATTTTTTAAAAATATACGTAGGGTTGCCTTTCTTTCCATGTTGGAGGAATTCAATAGTCCTCCATGCCCCTCTCTCCCCACCCGACCCCGACAGAAAAAATGAGCACTATCACATTTTATTTTACTGTGGTCTTGTGAAGACAACCATGAAGTAGAGAGGTATGCTATGAGGAGAGGCTGAATAAACTAGGCTTGTACTCGTTAGAGTTTAGAAGAATGAGGGGAGATCTCATTGAGACGTATAAGATGATGAATGGGATGGATAGGATAGAGGTGGAGAGACTCTTCCCGCTCAAAAAAGACAGTAGGACTAGGGGGCACAGCCTCAAGATAAAGGGGAGGCGGTTTAGAACGGAGTTGAGGAGGAACTTCTTCACTCAAAGGGTGGTGAATCTCTGGAATTCTCTGCCCGTTGAAGTGGTGGAGGCTGCCTCGCTAAATATTTTTAAGAAGCGGGTTGATGGGTTCTTGATAAGAGAGGGGATTAAGGGTTATGGGGAGAGGGCGGGAAAGTGGAACTGAGCCACAACAGATCAGCCATGATCTTATTGAATGGCGGGGCAGGCTCGAAGGGCTGGATGGCCTACTCCTGCTCCTATTTCTTATGTTCTTATTATGCTGTTATTCTCTCATTCACATCGGAAAGTCAAACACACAGCTAGCAGCGACAACTTCAGATTCCGACTGCATTTCTGCAGTTTAAACGCTGCAATGTAGGTAGTGTTTAGGTTAATCTGGTGGCATTCAAAATCTGTATTTAGCAGAGAATCTAACCAAGGTTTGTGTTCTGAATCTCTTCTCTGTTGAGGATCAGGTGTAAGCAAAGACATTGCTTTCAGAACTCAGTGTCTGTCCAAAGCCTGATTACGTATCCTCTAAATAGTCTCAGTGGTTAGCAATCAGGTGGTTAATAATGGTCAGGTAGTTCTGGACTATCTGTAGAGGAATTCAAGGTTTCTCACTTGGTGAGTACAAGATCTTTTGACTGTAGGGCTGAGTTGCTTTTGTCCTGCTTTGCTCTTCCCTGTGCACCTTGGTAACTTGTAGATTCAAGGTTGTTCAAACCTGTGGTTAAGCTGATTGTCAGATGATGGGGGATTTTAAATGCAATTTTGGCCCCTTTCAGGGATTCCAGTTTGTGCGTGAGCACAGCTAAGGTATTCTGGTTACTAGATGCTATGAATTGGTAAGGCAACAGGTGTGTAATCTCCCAAAACATGGAACAGCCTTTTTGAACTGGAATGAAGAGTTTGCCTTGGGAAAGAGGAAATCTCTCGCTTCCATACTCATGTGGGAGTAGAATGCTGCAGCCTCGTGTTCTTTTATAGGTTGTTTTAAATGCAGCGGGCAGTCCTCTCTGATTGTCTCATTTTCTGTATTAAGGTGGGTGAATATGGGATCCACGCTTGTTGAAATTCCTCCATTGGTCAGCTGGATAGTAGGGGTTCAAAATGGCCTTCACCTAGGTCTCTATGAAATTTGTTGTTACTGTTGCGTGCTTTCTCTTTGGTTTTGGGAATGGGTTTTCCTTCAAGATGTTCCATGCTTTTGAGAACACCACTGCAGTTAGATGAATGGTCAATGCCTGCTGTACTGTTATGAAGTTGATTTGTAAGGTTAAAACTGTGGTGTTTGAAAATGTAAATAGTGAAAAGAAATTTTAAGAAAAAAAAATCATATAGCATTGTCCTTTAAAAAAGCCTGTGTCTTTCTGTGGATTTTAAACCCGCAGCAGCAGATTTGTGACATTTGTATCCAAAGCAACAGTCAGGGTTCCAACATAGCAAATAGGCTTTTGAATTGAACCAATGAGTTTAAAGCAAGCACACAGAGACACAGGGCCAATGGAATTCAGATGTGAGGTTTGTTGACAGCCTCAAACTACTCAGATTTCAGGAATACTATGAGGTAATTCCAGATATTTAAACCTGGACAAGGGGAAATAACTGGCAGAATAAGCTTGCCATCTCTTTAGTCGGAAGGAGGGAGGGGCGAGGCTCTCATATAGAATCCTGCAGTTATATATATCTTAAGAAAATCACCATCTAAAGAGAAAGAGATACCAGCTCAGAAAGTGTTCCAAACGGAAGCATCAGAAGAAAGTTCATATTTCCTACAGGCATCTGGTATTATTTTATTTGAGAGTGACTATATTCTATAAGGATTTATTTCATTGTTCCTGAATTAGTTTCGTAATATTCAAACATTTTACTGGGGAGTTTATTCAGTTTGTTAATTGTTTTAAACTAAAGACTTGTTAATTGTTCAATGAAGGGAATGTTAGATCCTGCTTTACCAAAACCAGTAGCATCCTACTACTTCACGCACATTCATATAAGATTACATGGTGAGATATTCCTTTGGGAGGTTCCAAAATCGCACAGAGGGAAGAATCACATCTGCATCATAACAGTTCTGCCCTGTTGATTTTCAACTAAGTGAGGCATCACTCTCACTCTTTCTGGTTCTATTTGGAAATTTCTCCAGTTCACATTTCAATTTCGAAAGATGGTTTCTACCAACCATAATTCAGGCAATTCCATTATATTTTTCTTTCCTGTTTTAATAATTTGCCTTTCCTAAGCTCTATTAACCACATGGGGCTCTTCACTTTCTCTTTTCCTGCTCTTGGACTTCTTAGGTCCCTGTTTAATTCTAGGAAAAAGTGGGTCTGTTTTAAATTCTATTGACTCTTCCTGGACCTCTCTTAACTCTACTATCCTGACTTTAACCGTGTCAAATTCAAGTGTCTCCTGCTTAATTGCAATGGGTTCTATTTCACCCTTTAGGACATCAGAACATCCTCAGGTTCTCTGCCCTCCTACAGAGTTCTGCTGGCTGATGTTGGTCTTTTTATCTTTTGCTGCCAGCCAAATTATTTCTGAGAAGGAAATAAATTCCTGCTACTTTTAGTTCATGCACCATTCCTACTGTGATGGCCTGAAACCAGGTCACGTTCTAGGTGGGGAGCCTACGGAGAGGAGCAAATACAGATCTTCCATCTACTCTACTGAAAAGTGCCTTGGCCTTCAGGGAGGGTTGTTTGGGTGAGGAGGGGAGTTTATGTTCCCGCTAGTATTGTGATCCCTGTGTCTTGGAGTAGTAGCATGGATTTGCTCACATAATGGATGGGTACAGAGACACTGTAGTACCATATATCTGTAGTGAGGATCCCTACCTGCTCTGTTGCACTACCCACTGGGGCATTCTTCAGGGGACTAGTCTAATGGAACCTTTTTAGACTCACAGTCTTCCCTCGAAACCTCCAGCAGTCTGGTCTGGAGCAGCACAATTTATTATAATGGGAACATGCTGGTCTCCAGGTATTCTCCTTTTGAGCTTGCACCCTCATTTATTTATTCATTCGTGGGACATGGGCTTGGCTGGCTGGCCAGCATTTATTGCCCATCCCTAGCTGCCCTCGAGAAGGTTCTGGTGAGCTGCCTTCCTGTATCGCTGCAGTCCATGTTTCCACAATGCCAGAAGGGAGGAAATTCCAGGATTTTGACCCAGCGACTGCCAAAGAACAGTGATATATTTCCAAGTCAGAATGGTGAGTGGCTTGGAGGGAACTTGCCTGTGATAGTGTTCCCATTTATCTGCTGCCCTTGTCCTCCTAGATGGAAGTGGTCATGGGTTTGGAAGGTGCTGTCTATGGATCTTTTGGTGAATTGCTGCATCTTGTAGATAGTACACACTGCTGCACAGTGTTTGCATTGTGCCATCTGGGTGGATGGCCTTCCCTATCAATGTTGCTTTGCTTACCTTTCCAATGGCTTTGGGCATGGCGTGGAAAGGATCTGAGTGTCCAAGCCTATGGGGAAGATTGTTTGCTGTTACTGGCCCCTAACCAGATCTTACCATAAGCATGGGGGTCTGGTTTAGGATCATAGCAATGAAACCAGGATCTTATAACAGCCACTGTCTCTATCTTTAGCTAAAGATTTCAGTTCTGATCAAGGTTTAATTTCAAATGTCGCACATCACAAAGAATGATTTTGTTAAAAATTCCTCACAGAGTACTTGGTTAAGAAATGCACTGATGCAAAACTAGTCACCGGTATCATATGCTAACATTGAAAAAGGAACCTTTGTTCTTAGAATAAGTCTGGTCAACAGTTTGTGAGTGCCCTCTGCTGCTTCTCCTAAGATCTGCTAGCTGAGGGAAATCTGGTTACAAAGACTTTGTAATCTGGGATGTGGTTATTTCTATACACTGACATTATAAAAAATACATCACAACATATTAGAACTTCGGTCTATAATACAAAACATAGAATTGAGCTAATAATAACCATTTTCATTATCATTTATAATTCCTATCTTTTAACAAGAATGAGCAGATTTGTTCCTAGCTTCTGGCATTGCTGCTCTGTAACCAGGTGACCAAATTAAGAGTGGCAATCTTTCAACCTCAAGAATCCAGTTCCCAGTCAGCGTTAGCTCACATGAGATCAAGAACTTAACATATGGAAAAGAGGCATATGTCCACATCCCACTACTTCATGTGCTAATTTGCTTGTCATAACTATACAGTGGTACTTGGTCACTGCTTAAATGATTAATTTTAGATTCAGAATCACAGAGTGCCCAAGTGGCAGCTTGGCTGTGAGGCTACCAAGAGTTACCTGGTGGTGTCCTCGCATTATAGCAGCCTTTCTGGCACATGCAAAATGTCAACAGTGGCAGAAATTGGCCCTCAAATTGGTCAATTAAATGGCTCAATTAGATGAGAGGGTCACCTGTCATACTTTCTGCCGCTTACAAAATGGCACAGCAGCAGGTCGATGTTGGTCATGCCACCTGCCTCCCCCCATCAGTTTGCCAGGATTCCTACCTTCCAGTGTCCCAAAAGGGCTGATGAAATTCAGCCCCTCTGTCTCTATGGTAAGTTATACTTTTCCATTGATAACAGAAGATAGGACTGGAACTTACACCGTTAAAAAAGCCTTTAAATGTATTCAAGGTATTCACAAAATTCTACTACATTTTTAACTCGCTTACGCAAAACAGTAAAATTTGAATCAGATTTTTGCCAATATTTACATTGTTGAAGATGTTTAAATAGATCACAGCTTTTCTAAGAAATAGACTTTGCACAAATGTCCCCAAATTTTCCAAGGACATCGACTTTCAATACTTGGCATTGAACATTTTTTCTCTAATGGTAGGTTTTTGAACAACGGCTCAGGTCTTAATCATAAACCAAAATGATCCAAGTCTAACATAGTCCCCAAATAAGAAATAAAGAAAAAGAGCTCCAACTGGAGGTAACCATGCAACATAACATGTGAAAAGATTAGTAGTGGAAACTTACCAAAATGTTAACTTTCAGGGCTCACAATTCCATTTGTGTTTTTCTATATGTATCATTGTCTATTACTAATCTTGTAAGCCTTGCTCCATAGTAATCTATGATGTAATTTGAGCCATCTGCAGGTCCAACAATCTAGAGAGAATTGAGAAAAAAGTGACGACAGTCAATTCCACTAATTTCATACCACTTACTAACAATTATTCCAAATATAGGACTCTTAACCTCTGGTTTCAAACAGCTGTTTTTAATCAAACAGCTTAACTTAACAGTAGGGTGTCCATTTTGTGGTGGATTACTTTATATAATTTTGCAGTGAACTCAGAGGAGAGAGATCATGAGGAATTGAAATGGAGGTTGAAATTGTAGAAGATGAGAAATCATTCAGTGCAGAGGCTGAGGGAGGAAAGCAGTAAAGAAATAGCATTGATAAAACTTTTATTGTACCTGTGAAGGAAAATTTACTCTTTTTTTTACAGAAAAATGATTTTGAAAGAGGAGAAAAGGATGGAACAAGGGAAGGTAGTTAGAAAGGAGAAAGTGCCAGATGAATAGGAGGTTAGGGCAAGTTGTGCTCTGAGGATAAGCACGACACCACCATCCTTGACAGCAAGAGAGGTGAAAGATTTACCAAGCAGGGAGACTTCATTAAGAGAACAGTTGTCATCATGCCTCAGCCAAGTTTCAACTAAGGACAAAATGTTGATACAATCCTCCACAATAAGTTCATGGATGGTAAGGGCTTTGTTCACAAATGAATAGATGTTCTGGAGGGAGATGCAGAGAGGATTAGGGAGATAAAGAGAGGAGTGGAGAGAGCTGAACAACTGGCAGAGCCAACAGCGTCTGCAATGGGAAGGGTGAGAGAGGGAGAATGAAGCTAGACAAGGTTAACCCACCAGAGGCTACAATAGGCAAGAAGTTGATGAGAAAGTGGGATGGGGCAAGTAGGATTTCTGCACACAATCAGTCAGCTTGAGGGTGCCAATGATCTCAATGAAGGGTTACAGGAAAGGCACAGAGGGAAAGATGTTGGCTTATCCAACAGAGTCAAGAAAGGCAACAAAAAACAGGAAGGAAAACAGAAGTGGTGAGGAAGAGATTTGAGAATACAGAGTACCTGAGAGAGAAGTGAAAGGAGACATGACAATGCAAGAAGTTTAGGACAGCAAAAGAGAAACTAAATTAAAAGTGAAAATGGATTGATGGGCTTGGGTCCAAGAATAAACATAAGGAACAGAAGCAGAATAGGCCATTCACAGATCATGGTTGACCTCCTACCTCAGCCACATCTTCCTCACTGTCTCCATATCCCTTGATTCCCTAATCTGACTTAAATATGCTCAACAACTGCACATTTATAATTTTCTGCAGCAGAAAAATCAGATATTGACAACCCTTTGAATTAAGAAATTTCTCATTTCTGTTTTAAATGGACAATCTCCCAATATGAAATTATGACCTCCAGTTCTAGCCTCCCCAGACACATGAAATATCCTCCCAGAATCTATCTTGAACTTCTATGTTTCAAATAGCTTATCTCTCATTCTTCTAATTTCTATGGAATATAAACTGAGTTTACTCAATCTCCTAATAGGGAAACCCCCTCATTCCAGGAATCAGTGTAGTGATCTTCTGTTGTTGCTCCTTCTAAGGTAGATACATGCTTTCAGTAAGGAGATAAAGCTAAACACAAAACTCCAGTTCTGGTCTTACCAGGACTGGTACAATTGCACTTCATTTATTGGTTGAGGTCAACCTCATTTACTGGTTTACTCCAATCCATTTACAAATAATAAATGCTAAAATGCCGTTTGTTTTCCTAATTGCTTGCTGTATCTGCATGCTAACTTTCTGCAATTTGAAGACAATGACTCCTGGATCCCTCTGAATAACTACATATCCCCACCATTTAAAACACACATTGCTTTTTCATTTTTCCTTCAAAATAGATATCTTCAAATCTTTCCATGTTATTTTTCATTGGCCATGCTCTAGGCCACTCACCATCTGTAAATATTTGCAATCTCTTGTGTTTTCCTCCTAGCTTACTTTACACTTAGCTTTGTAAAGTCAATGAACTTAGATAATGGGAATTATAATGTATCCAATTTATTAATATAGATTGTAAAAGGCTGAAGCTCAAGCAGTGATCTTTGTGATATCCCATCAACATAACAGCCTGTCAATTAAAAATGGTCCACCTATTCTTACTTTGTTTTCTGTCCAATTAACCAAATAACAACTTGTATCGATATAGTTAACATAATAAAATGTCCTAAAGCTCTACAAAATGGTGGTGAAGGAGAATTGGACACTTGATCAAAGAGATAATTTTAAGGAGCATTTTAAAGAGGAGCAGAAGGTTAGGGGGGAATTTAGAGTTTAAGGACTCAATCCATGCTAATAAATTGCCCTCAACTGATTGATTCGTTCCATATTTACAAACATTCGCTCCCTCCACCAATGGCAGACAGTGGTGGCAGAGTGTACCATCTTGAAGATGCACGGAAGGAATTCACCAAGACTCCTTAGACAGCATCTTCCAAACCCACAACCACAACCATCTAGAAAGTCAAGGGCAGCAGACACATGGGAACACCAACATCTGGAAGTTCCCCTCCAAGCCAAGCACCACCCTGTTTTGGAAATGTGTCATTCCTTCACTGTCACTCGGTCAAAATCCTGAAACATCCCCCCTGATTGCAATGTCATGTACCTACACCATATGCAGAGGTTCAAGAGGGCAGCTCACATTTACCTTTTCAAGGGCAATTAGGGATGGATAATAAGTGCTGGCCTAGCCAGCAATGCCCACATCCCATGAATGAATAAAAACAAATTCATGAATCCTCATTTTGCCCAATGCCTCTTGTGCAGCACTTACCAAAAGCTTTTTGAAATTCCAAATTCACTATAGCCACTGATACTTCTTTACTCAGAGTTTGCTCTCATATCCCTACCATTTCTTTCTTTATCAACCTTTGCTGAATTTTAAAATCTCCCAATCCTTAGGCTTACAGCTCTTTTTGGAAACATTATAAGCTTCCTTCTTTAATCTAATGCTATCTTTAACTTCTCTTGTTAACTACAGTGGCCCACTTTTCCCAATGGGTTTTTATTCCTTGAGGGAGTATATGATTATTGTGAATCATGAATTATTTACTTAAAGTTAGCCATGCCCAATCTAGTGCTATTTTTGTTATTTTAGTTTCCAAACCTAAGGCAAATCATCCCTCATACCTACATTTGTTTTGTTCAGATTTTAAACCCTAGTTTCAAACTTAACTAAACTGCTTGCAATCTCAATATAAAATTTTGTCACGTTATGATACTTTGCTCAAAAGGTTCCTTTACTACAAGATTATTAATTAAACTTGTCTCATTGCAGAAAACTAGATTTAAATAGCCCATTCCCTAGCTGGTCCCATGGCATGTTGATCTAGAAAACTATCTTGAATCCATTCCACGAATTGGTTTCCCATGTTATTGCTGAAAATTTAGTTAGCCTAGTCTGTTTGAAGATTAAAGTACTTATGATTATTATATTACTTTTGTTACAATAACCTCCAATTGCCTGATTGATTATACCCTGCCTGACACTACAACTGTCAGACGGTCAATAAATTAATTTTACCATTGTTCAATGTCCCTTTCATAGCTCAACCCAACCCGATTCTAGACCTTGGTTTTCAAAATAAAATTCTTTCATTATTATCATAATTTCTTCGTTTATCAAGAAGCCCTCCTCTGTTTCAATTTTGTCTATTCTCTTCTGAAGGTCAAATACTCAGGAATATTCAACTCATAACCTTGGTCACGCACTTATTTTACTTAAAGCAATGCCATATGCTTTTGAAATAGCTCAATAACATTTTCCCCCCAAATTCTCTATGGAAATTGGTTCTAATATCCTGAAAGGTTACATCTTATTGTCATTAATATCACATCCATGATTGTACACTAAAATTTCTGTTACCTGATACACTACCTACCGGAACTCTTGATTAACCAGAATTCTGGAGTTGGGACTATTTGTTGATTGCAGATGTCACTGATCCTTCAGAAATCAGCACCAACATTTGTTTCCCATCAATTGTATTCTCACAGAACCACTAATAACTGTCAAACTCATCAGTAGTTGCTATCAGTGACTTATCACCACTCTAGTCTCAGCTTCCTACTGTTGTGCCGCACCATGTTTCCTCAGCACTGCTCATTAGGTTCATGCACTCATGTGCCTCTTGCGAGATCTCAACACTTGCATAACTGCGTGATCACTCTGGAGTTTTCCGAATGGACGAAAAACAGAACTCACCTTATCAACCGGCACCTCCCACTCTTGGAGCGTGTTGGATGAGAGAGATTTTACTGCACACTGCAGATTTTCAGATTTTTCAATGGCTCCAACAATTTCCTATAATCGACTCCCAAAGCTGGACACAGTGGTTTAGTTCTACTGTGACCAAAGCAATGTTTTGTACAGGTTTATCACTGGACTTTGTGTGTATGTACAACCCAAAATACCATTTGACCCTTCTGCGTTTTCTCCGCCTTTAATTCTGCTTTAACAAATCTGTTTCTCTTCAGCATTTATACTCAGTGTTCCTCCTTTCCATATGGAATTTAGCCAGTCAGGATATATTTCTAACCTAAAGTTTTGCAAAATATTCACAATTCATATTATTTTTTTTCAGATCAGACACTCTCTAACTATTGCATTCTGTAGTCTCCTACGTATTTTCTAGTTTGCCATGCCTCCTGATAGGATCAGCAAATTTTAATATTATTCTATGCATTGTCCAAATTACTTGAGCTTTTAAGTGCATGAAATTCCATGCATTTAAACGGTTAAAAGTGAATTCATGCAGTGGTTTTATTTCTATATTTGACAGCATGAATTGACAGTATAAATTTTTACAACCAAGTTTCAGAACTCTAAAAATGGCCAGAAAAATGGTCAGTAAGTAAGGCTGCAGTGGTTCACCCGAATTCCTGGTGGCTCACCACAGAATCAAACATGATTCTTAATGGTTAGTAATGAAAATTACATTGGAGTTGTGCATCAAGGAGGAAAAAAAATACATTTTTAGAGTTACTTTGAAAGTTGATGGATTGCTTTAAAGTTTAAAGTTTAGAAGTTTATTTATTAGTCACAGGCAGGCTTACATTAACACTGCAAGGGAGTTACTGTGAAAATCCCCTAGCCACCACACTCCGGTGCCTGTTCGGGCATAATGAGGGAGAATTTAGCATGGCCAATGTACCTAACCAGACTGTGGGAGGAAACCAAAGCACCCGGAAGAAACCCTCTCAGATATGTGGAGAACGTACAGGCAGTCACCCAAGCTGGGAATCGAACCTGGGTCCCTGGCACTGTGAGGCAGCAGTGCTAACCACTCTGCCACCATGCCACCCATAAAGATAAAAAAAAATTAGAAGTGTAAAATTAAAACAGAAAATATTGATGAAGGGGTTTGTCCCAACGTTTCCCTTTGATGTGTTGAATATCTTCTGTGTATTTCCAGCATTTTTAATTTTAAAAGAAATCTAATGTACTTGAGCCAATTTTGTTTAATAGAAGATTCTGGTATGTAAATTTTTTAAAAAATTAAGAGTTCATTGAATGATGCTACTACACTGCTGGACAGCAGTTAATTAGATAATATATTATAGTTGTTTTAATACATTGTTTTTGACAGAATTCTGATTTAGAATGGAGATCAATTTTATGCATACAATTTTCTGCGGTAGAGTTATTGATCTTATAACTCACAACACTACAAAACTTTGATATTGGCACAGACCTTCATGGCACAGCAATCATTGTTGCTGTGTCACTCTATTTTCCGAGCCAGGCCAGGCATTTCCAGAAATGTGGAGTGCAGTACCCATCACAACAGTGCCAAGGGAAGATACATGACATGCCTGTTTTCTACAGCACTGGCTGCTGTATAGCAAGTTTAGATGTCCAGTGTGAATGTTAGTGAATAGATGAATGTTAGTCAATGGGTGGATGAACGAATGAGTGAATGGGATAGCTGGGTGAGGTAAGTGGTAAATTTGGTTGGGTGGCAGAGGTCAGGTGGATAGGGTGGCAGAGGTCAGGTGGATAGGGTGGCAGAGGTCAGGTGGATAGGGTGGCAGAGGTCAGGTGGATAGGGTGGCAGAGGTCAGGTGGATAGGGTGGCAGAGGTCAGGTGGATAGGGTGGCAGAGGTCAGGTGGATAGGGTGGCAGAGGTCAGGTGGATAGGGTGGCAGAGGTCAGGTGGATAGGGTGGCAGGCAGGCAGAATGGCAGGTAGGTGGGTAGGGTGGCAGATAGGTAGGTCAGGACATATAGTCAGATCAGGGGCTAGTTAGGTGTAGGTGAAGTTACTGGGGCTGCAGCTGGGAATTGGGAGATAGTTCTGGCCAGGGGTTTGCCAGAGGTCATGGGATCGTTAGGTGATCAGGAAGGCTTAGTCAGGTCAGGGGATTTAGCGTTGTCATTGTGAGTGATTGGGATGGAGTGGGGGTAGTTGCGTAGTTACCCAGGTTTTGTCTGTGTAAAATTGATTAACACTTTCTGGATAATTATCCAGGTGAGTAACTATCTGAATTCCCAATTCTACCTCAATGACGAGGGCATTGTGGAGGGTCATTAGGTGCAGGGGGACTGCTGCTTGGAGGTTCAAATTCCTTAGGCAATTTCCATGGAGACCAGCACATCAGAACTTCTGAAAGGTGCTGACACACATCCTGGGTTGCAACATTTCCGACAATCCGGCATAAAGGATTGAGGATAATATAATAGCAAAGATTGAGAATTGGATAATGGTCAGAAAAAACAGAGAAGGAATTGACAATCTCTCCCGGGTTGGAAGATCATACCTAACAAGTTAGCGCAAGAATTGGCATTGAATCTATATTAATGAAGTAGATGAAGGGACTGATATACCCAAGTTTGTAGACAATGTATGGCGATATGGTGGCACAGTGGTTGGCACTGCTGCCTCTCACTGCCGCCTCTCACTGCCAGGCACCCAGGTTCAATTCTGGCTTTGGGTTACTGTCTATGTGGAGTTTGCACTTTCTCCCCAAGTCTGTGAGGGTTCCCTCTGGGTGCTCCGGTTTCCTCCCACAGTCCAAAGATGTGCGGGTTAGGGTGACTGGCCGTGCTAAATTGACCCTAGTGTCAGGGGGGTTAGTGGAGTAAATATATGGGGTTACTGGGTGGGATTGTGGTTGGTACAGACTCGATGGGCCGAACAGCCTCTTTCTGTACTGCAGGGATTCTATGGATTTCAAGTTAGGTGGGAAAGTAAATGCTGAGGAAGATGTGAAAAGGCTGCAAAAGGATCTGGACAGATTGGGGTAGTACAATGACACAACAGTTAGCACTGCTGTCTCACAGTGCCAGGGACCTGGGTTTGATTCCCAGCTGGGTCACTGTCTGTGTAGAATTTGCACATTCTCCCTTTGTCCGCATGGGTTCCCTCTGGTTTCCTCCCACAGTCTGAAAAACATGCTGGTTAGGTGCATTGACCTGACAGGCGCCAGAGTGTGGCGACTTGGGGAATTTCACAGCAACTTCATTACAATGTTAATGTAAGCCTTTCTTGTGACTAATAAGTAAACTTTAGAAGATTGACAGAAGGCAGGTGTGAAGTTACCCACCTTACGGTAGAAAAAAATATTTCTTGGTCTCTTACCATTCAAGAAAAGTTTGCATTCAGACTGATTTGGGGATCCTTGTACATTAATTGTGAAATTTAACATGCAGGTACAGCAAGTAATTTGGAAGGCAAATGATTTGCTAGTTTTTGTTACAAAGCAATTGGAGTATCAGAGTAAAGAAGCCTTACTACAACTATCCAGGGTGTTGGTCAGGTGACATCCAGAGTACTGTGTACAGTTTTGGGGTCCTTACCCAAGGAAGGATACAAATGTCCTAGAAGAATTGCAGCAGTAGATTCATGAAGGCTGGTTTCTTGGATGAGGGGAGTTATCCTAAGAGAATAAACTGAGTAAACTAAGTCTTAATGCTTAAGTTTAGAAGAATGACAGGTGACCAAATTGAAGCACATAAAGTTCTTAAGCGGCTTGACAAGGTAGGTGCTGAGAAAATACTTCCCCTGGTTGGAGAAATCCAGAAGATGGGGTTACAATTAGTGGTCAGCCATTTAGGACTGAAATAGGAGAAATTCCTTCACTCAGTGTTGTGAATCCTTGGAATGTTCTACCTCAGAGAGCTGTGAATGCTCAGTAGTTGGTATTTTCAAGACCAAGGGTGGTAGATTTTTGGGTACTAAGGAATTAGGGATATGTGTGGAAGGTGGAGTTGAGGAAGATGATTGGCCGCAATTTTGTTGAAAGATGGAGCAGGCTCAAAGGAGCAATGGTTTACTCCTATTCCATATGTCCTTTTGCATATATTTTTTGACTATTAGTTTAAAAAAATAATTTATTACCAATTTTTCATTCTAGCAGTAACTATGTTGCATAATTCAAATTGATGGGTTTTATTTTGGTGAATGCAAACATTTTGAACTGGAAAAATTACCAGTTTCAAATGTACTTTATCTTAAATTTACAGCTGCCCTGATAGGCTTAGGTTGTCATTTTCTTATTAAGAAAAGTCATGATATCTTATTGCAGTTCCATAAACTTTCCACAGCAGTCACAGCTGGTTCATATCTAATAGCAGTGATCTTAAACCATGCAGTGCACTTTTATCCATGTAAAACGAAACTTTAAATGTTGGCTATAACTTTGCTCCATCCAATCCTTTTAGCATTAGCAAATGATTTGTAGAGAAGTCAAATCAAAAAATCCATACATTTCATAGATAAATATTTTTACAACTGTGCTTTTCGTTCATCACCTTCCAAACTTACATCGGAACGGAAATATATCATCGTACGCCAGGCAATAATTTAGCGATTAGGGCCTCAGCAGCTAAAGGCACAGCCCCCAATGTGTAAGAGGTCAGAATTAGAGAAACACAGATAAATCAGAGGATTGTTGGGTTGAAGGAAGTTACAAAGATAGGGAGGGAGGATAGAGGCTGTGAAAGGACTTGAAAACAAGGGTGAGAATTTTAAAGATGTGGGTATGCCGGCGTTGGACTGGCGTAAACACAGTAAAAAGTCTGACAACACCAGGTTTTAGACCAACCGATTTATTTGATAATAGACTCACAAGCTTTCGGGGTTAGTCCCTTCGTCAGGTGAATGGAGAGTTCTAGCCTCAGACAGAGCATATAAAGCACAGGCAGTTTATCTTGTCTGCTTTCTTGCATCTCTGTAAAAACCTGATGTCTGTGTCGATATGCGCAATCTTCTTGGAGATCCTCTCCACTTGGATCCGGCAGTTTTTAAACTGTCTGTGCTTTATTTGCTCTGTGTGAGGCCAGAACTCTCCATTCACCTGATGAAGGGACTAACCCCGAAAGCTTGTGAGTCTATTATCAAATAAATCGGTTGGACTAAAACCTGGTGTTACGAGAATTTTAAAAACAGGGCATTTCTTAACTGGAAGCCAATATAGGTCAGCAAGCACAGGGGTGATGGGTGAACAGGATTTGGTGCAAAAGTGTTGGATAACCTCAAGTTTGCACTATTTAGAGGCAGTGGAGCGGCTAAGCTTAGCATTGCCAACATAAATGTGGAAATAACACTGAGGGCCAACAAGTAGGTAAGAAATGGGAGCGGATCAAGGATAGATACTTGGACGATAACGGTATGGTTGTGGGAAGGGAAGTCATTGCAGAAGACTCTCCAATCACGACTAGACAGTAATATGGAATGGGATGAGAATCAGCCAATCTAACTGGACAAAAGTGGCAAGGTTTTAGAGACAGATGCCGTGATCAACATTTCAAAGGTGGCAGACATGTTTAAAAAGACGAGGAGGAATAGTTTATCACTGTTACAATTAATTAGGATGTAATTTGTGACTCTGATAAAAGACATTTTTGTAACATCTTCATGTTACAGTTCATCCTACAGCTATTCCACTGACAGAGTAGTAAGCTCAGAACAATAAAAAACGCGCATCAGGACTAACATACTGAGTGAGTCCCTATACTGCACTGGACCTGACTTCTCAATTAGTATAATTTCAAATGAAATTAAAAATAAAACTGTGCAAGAATCTGCAACATAAACAACAGCAAACAAACACTGGTTCGGCAACAACAGCCAACATTATGTTGGAAAATCATGGCTGTAAATCTTGCAATTGTTGTAATTGTTTCAGGGCTAGGCTAACTTTATCATAAATTATGGAAAAAAAGGTGCTGCTAATTCTGTCATAAAATCTGTTCCTGTTTTACGCGTACAAAATGTGACATGCCTCATGTGATAATGGCTCTCAATAAATTAGGAAGAATGTGTGTGGAAACCTCCCACTCCACAATACTAGTTTCCATCCCAGAAAAAATAGATTTTTGGAAGCATCAAGTGTACCTGTTTATTGGCCACAGATTGATAACAATTCAATGTGATTTAAAAATACCTTTAATAAAAATTATGGAATTTAAATTGCAGTCTTTAATAAAACTAAAAGCAAAAGAAATCTTGTGTAGTGATGTCAACACTTGGTCACTAGTTACTATGTAACCGCCTATTTATTATTTTTAAAACACATCTTTCTCACTTCTGTCAGAAGTAACTTGTGATAGATTTCTTCAGTTCAAAATTGGTGAGGTTTTTCTTTTTTTTTGTTTTTATTCCAATTCAATCCAATCAAGTCCAATTCAGAGTCTCAACAAGTTGAGACATTCCCAATCCAAGCTGACAAAACAAGGCTCTCACCTCCTGTCTTGGGCTTGATCTACATGATCCAAGCTGATTGGAGCAGGCATAGCTCCTCCTCCAAGGCTTGATCTCATTTGCATTGTAGCCAAAAGGCTGAGATGCCATTTTTGAAAATTGCTTCAAATGAAGCTGAAATATAACCTAATGACTTCAACCAAGCCCAACGTGTCCATACTACATTTGATCTTAGCCAAAAGACGGAGGTTTTTCTTAACTTTGACATTTTATTCATCTTTTTCCATCAATGCTGTTGGACAGTTCACATGTTTCTTGCACTTAATTTGTAATTTTATTTATTTTTTAATCCAAGTTTAATCTCATTCTATTCATCATTATGGCTCTATGCATTTACCTTCAGAGTTTTATTTGAATGTTTACTAAAATGTGAAAATTGGGAACTTTATTTAGTGCTAATTTGTATAATTGGAATTTTCTCATCTTAAATTCAGATCCCCAGACCAGTCCTGCAGTCTTGTGATCCATAGTTGCAAACTGATCACAGCTGGGACCTGAATATTCAAGGGTATTTGACATCTCAGAAGGACAGGAGGTCAGGAAGGCTAATGGGATGCTGGCCTTCATAGCGAGGGGGATTGAATATAAAAGTAGGGAGGTCTTGCTACAGCTGTATAGGGCATTGGTGAGGCCGCAGCTGGAGTACTGTGTGCAGTTTTGGTCGCCGTACTTACGCAAGGATATTTTGGCCTTGGAGGGAGTGCAGAGGAGGTTTACTAGGCTGATACCGGAGTTGAGGGGGTTGAGCTATGAGGAAAGGCTGAATAAACTAGGCTTGTACTCGTTAGAGTTTAGAAGAATGAGGGGAGATCTCATTGAGACATATAAGATGATGAATGGGATGGATAGGATAGAGGTGGAGAGGCTCTTCCTGCTCAGAAAGGACAGTAGGACTAGGGGGCACAGCCTCAAGATAAAGGGGGGGCGGTTTAGAACGGAGTTGAGGAGGAACTTCTTCACTCAAAGGGTGGTGAATCTCTGGAATTCTCTGCCCGTTGAGGTGGTGGAGGCTGCCTCGCTCAATATTTTTAAGACGCGGGTTGATGGGTTTTTGATAAGCGAGGGGATTAAGGGTTATGGGGAGAGGGCGGGAATGTGGAACTGAGACACGACAGATCAGCCATGATCTTATTGAATGGCAGGGCAGGCTCGAAGGGCTGGATGGCCTACTCCTGCTCCTATTTCTTATGTTCTTATGAGGTGGCGTAGCTCTGTTAAGATAGGATGAGATCAGTACACTACTCAGAAATATTCTTGGGATCAAAATATAGAACCTGTTTGGGTGGATATATAACATAGCAAAGGAAAGAAGTCACCAGTGGGAGGGGTTAATAGCTCTTGCCAGTAGCTACGGTGTAGGAGTACAAATCAAGAAATAATGGCAATTGTATGAAAAATACAGCAATAAGGATGGGAGAATTTGACCTTCATATCATTTTGACTAAACAAAGCAGTAAAGGTAGCCTGAAAGACAAGTTGATAGAATATATTCAGGATAGTTCCTTAGAACAATATGTTCCAGAACGACAAAGGGAAAAGGCTATTATAGACCTGGTAATGTGTAATGAGGGAGAATTAATAAATAACCTAATAGTATAGGAGCCTCTAGGCAATGGCAATCACAAAATGATAGAACTTCAAATTCATTTTGAGAGTGAGAAATTTGCATCTTAATATCTTAAATTTAAATAAAGGCTATGTACAAGGTTGCAAAGTGAGAGTTGACTAAAGTAAAATGGGAAAATAGGTTAAAAGCAAAGAAAGTACGGAAGCAGTGGCAGACATTTAATAAGAATTTTCAATACTCAATAAAAATATATTCATTAAGAAAGAAAGATGCAATGAAAAAATACATGAGATTAACCAACAAGAACAAAGATGGTGTAAAATAAGAAGTAGAATGCTGCATTGTTTGTGTTAAGTGAGAAGATTCAAAAAATTTTAGAAATCAGCAAAGAATGACTTAAAAAAATAGAATCCCTACAGTGCAGAAAGAAGCCATTTGGCCCATCAAGCCTACTCCAACAACAATCCCACCCAGGCCGCAGCTCTGCAACCTCACGTATTTACCCTGCTACTCTTCCTGACACTAAGGGGCATGACTAACCAACCTAACCCGCACATCAGTGGACTGTGGGAGGAAACTGGAGCACCCAGATGAAATTCACACGGACAAGGTGAGAACTTGCAAACTCTACATGGAATTGAATCCGGGTCCCTGGTGCAGTGAGGCAGCAGTGATAAGAAGGGTAAAATTGGAATATTAGAGAAAACTAACAAAAAATATAAAAACAGGCAATAAAAGCTTTTAGAAGGTTATTAAAATCTGCGGCATTGGTCCTTTGGAGGGTGAGACTAGGAATTGAAAATGGGAAACAAGGAAATCACAGACATTTTCACCAAGTATATTCCATCTTTCTTCTCAGCAGATGACACAAAAGGCATTTCAAGAATAGTACAAAGGCTAAGGTTAAAACAGAGAGAGAAGCTTAAAACTATCACAATCACTAGAGAAAAAGTATTAGAAAACCTTGTGGAACTAAAGGCTGGCAAGTCCTCATGACCTGAAGGCCTTAAAGGGAAGAGGCTGCAGAGATATTGGATGCATTTCTGTAATCTTCCAAAATTCTATACATTCTGGAAATGTCCCAGTGGATTGAAGAACTGCAAAAGGAACACTACTATTCAAGGAGGCAAAAAGGAGGAACTATATGCCAATTTGTGTAATATCTGGCACTGGGAAAGTGTCAGAATCCATTATTAAGGGGGTAGCAGCAAGACATTTATCCAGTATTTTTTTTGTCTCATTGAATGCCTTTTGAAAATCAAAATACACCATGTCTGCTAGTTCCCTTTATTCACCCTGCTTGTTACATCCTTAAAGAACTCCCAATAAATTTGTCAAATACAATTTCCCTTTCGCGTAAATCATGTGACTCTGCCTGACCATATTGCAATTTTCTAAGCGTGGATGGACAATATATTTACATGGATAAAGGATTGGCTAGCTAACAGGAAACAGAGAATTGGGATGAATGGATCTTTTTCAGTTTGGCAAACTGTAACCAGCAGACTGCCGCAGGGATCCATGCAGGGGATTCAACTATTTATCATCTATATTAATAACTTGGGTGAAGAGCAGCCAAATTTGCTGATGATACAAGAACAGGTAGGAAAGCAAGTTAGGAGGATACAAAGAGTCTACAGAGGGTATAGATAGATTGCATGAATGCGTAAAAATGGCAGATGGAGTATAACATGGGAAATGTGAGCTTGTCCAATTTGGCAGTAAGAAAATAAAAAGATTATTATAGAAATGGTATGAAACTGCAAAGTGCTTCAGTACAGAGAGACCTTAGCATGCAGATACAGCAAATAATTAATAAGGGAAACAGAATTCAAGTCTTTATTGTAAGGGAAGCAGAGTAGAAAAGTAGGGAAGTCTTGCTACAACTATACAGGCTGCTGGTGATACCACTACAAGTGTACTATATACAGTTTTGGCCTTACTTATTAAGAATATACTTGTGTTGGAAACAGTTCAGAGAAGGTTGATTGCTGGGATGAAGAGGTTGTCTTCTATGGAAAAGCTGGACAGTTTGGGCCTACACTCAATGAGAGATTATCTTATTGAAATGATAAGATTTGGAGAAGGCTTGACAGGTTAGATGTTTAGAGGGTGTTTCCTCTTGAGGGGGAATCTAGAACTAGGGAGCACAGTTTAATATTAAGACTGAGATGAGGAGTCTTTGGAATTCTCTTGCACAGAGAGCACTATACACTGGAACATTTGACGTATTAATAGGTTAGATAGATTTTTGCTCAATAAGGGAGTCAAGAGGTATGGTGAACAGGCAGCAAAATAGAGTGTTAAAGCCACAATCTGATCAGCTATGAATGGCTGAATGGCTCAATGGATCATTGGTCAGCTCCTGCCCCAATTTAATTATGATCTTATCTCCACGAATCAATCACAAATATAACAATATGTATTCTTAATTCATTCTGGCTGCTTAAATTCCTGACTTCATGCTTAGATGTCCATCTGAATGCACCACACTCACACCCCTGATTACACTCAACAAGTGTCAGTGGACTAATAATCCACAAAATCAGGGTACTGCTCTTGGGACCTGGATTGAAATCTGAATTCAATAATAACCATGAAATTTTTAAAAAGTCCAATGATGACCATGAAATTATTGCTGATTGATGCAAAAACTAATCTGGCCACAGGTCCCTAATGTCCTTTAGGGAAGAAAATCTTCCTTCCAGAACTGGTCTGGCCCACATGTGACTCCAGATCTGCAGCAATATGGTTGACTCTAAAGATTCCCAAGCCACTCAGTTCAAGGGCAGTTAGGGGTGGACAATAAATGCTGGCCCATTTGTGATGCTCACATTTCATGAGCATTTAAAAAACACACACAACTGCTCTGCTTCCTAGTTTAAGTGCACCACTCCTAATGGGTCAAGTATTCTCAAACATGCATAAACAATAAATAATAGCAGATGTCCCTATCATTTGCAGGAATCTACAAAAATGTAGAAACATTTGAATTATTAGAACTGTGGGCATAGCTTTATAGTCAGAAGTGTTATAATTGAAAACAAAAGAAAATATTCACAGAGCTAAGAAGCCATAGGTAGGGTGCAATCACGGAGACAGATGGGGATATGACATGGTGATTATCTATCTTTGTTCTGTCAACTACAAACGCTAAACAAGTGTTCACTCAGCTCATATGGCCGAATCATATTTTTTATTAGAAGGATAAAACTATCATGTTATTCCAGCAGGGCATTTTTTTGGGAATACACGTCTGGAGAGGAGGTAAGCAGTTTATTGGTAAGTCCCTGAATGAGAAAATAGTTGAAGACACAGCAGTTTCCATTTACTGAAAGGGAACGATAAACCCTCACTAGTCACTCAGCTTTTAAACAGGACACTGCAGGGGCAAGTCTAGACATGACGCTGAAAGACAAGCCGGAGTAAGACAATTTTTTTTTTAGAGTTAAATGTTGCCTGGAAAGGAAGGCAATGCCAAAAAATGTACATAGCTCACAAAGGAGACAGTGTACCTGATTATCAATTTTTAAGAAAAGAAATATGATTGGAAAAATGTAGAATTTGCTTTAACTGTTACACTGTATGTTCAGTCATTGCAAAATGAAGTTACTTCGTAGTCTTCACCTGATCTAATCTTACCGCAGAATTTTTGCATTCTATTGTTAAAAAGATTGGAGAATTGCTCATGGTACTAGATTGCTTTTACTGAAGGCATTAACCATTTAATATTAACACTTGCCTGCATAAGCAGATAATCCACTTGTAAAGCTTGCATGGAGGGATGGCAAAAGCCAGTTAACAAGGAAGGGGACAGGGATAAAGTGACCCCTCTGGATGGCCCTGAACTATGCAAGGTTGAGAAAATGTGCAAAGGGACAGGTCTGCTTTAATAACACCTGTCAGCAGCTCAACCTACTGAAAAAGATTACTTCGTTTTGACATTTCGGGACTTTGAAAATCAAAAGAACTAGTTGGACTCCGACAAAGGAATTCAAAAGCAAATCCAAAGAGGTTGTGCCAGTTTGCATTCAATGTAAAGTTTTACTCTCCAGATATTGCCCAGCTCTCTGGGGACATTACCAGAATTAATTTACAATCATGGCAACAACAATGAGCTCAGATTTGGAGTCAAAGCAGGATCAAAAATAGGAGGAAGCAGCTGTATAACAGCAGCATGTTGAGAAAATTAGGAAGAGAGAACGTGATTGCCGAAGCTTTTTCATGACTTTGATGAAAGAAGGAATGTTCAATGTTGGAAGAGGAGGATTGAACTGGATGAGAGTGCTGTTACGTTTGTATGCTTTGATGTAATAAAAAGTATATATATCTGATAGACTACTGATAGTGTGAAAACTAGTAGTTTTGAAAAATGAAGGCATCTTTTAATAGCGTTGGTTTATTTCATTTTAAGGGGTGGTGTGACGATATTGTGCCTTTAAGAAATGTATTTTAATTATGTTTCTTGTAAAGGGTATGTTTAAAATTCAACTGTTTCACAAGGTGATGATTTGTCTGAGATAAAATGCAGCTCCATGCTGAAAATCCAGGATAATAATCATAGCTAATGGGGTGTTTGTTTAATCTGAGTTAATGCATTTGTGCTTATTTGGGTCTTCTTTTGGGGTTTCAGAGTAGGGTTTTGATTAGGCTGCTTGACAGAGACAAAGAATGGATAGGGCTGAACTTGCAGGAAAGACAGTTTTGTTAAACAAAAGATACTGTCGGGTTCTAAAAGGAGCAACAGGTGTCTCTGTCTCTCTTGCTCTCTACAGGTTGCTGTTTGGAATCTGCTAGGAGAAATAGGTCTCTCTCTGTCTGTCTCTCTTTCTCTCTCCAAAGGCGTTCTGGAGAATTAGCAGCCCAAACGTAAGCACATAAACCTGTAGTTTGTTAACTGATTTTGAAGAGGAGTTTTAGTCTATGAGAGGAATATTGCTTGAATCTGAACATTGTATCTTGCACCTCTTTCAATTTGGTCTATTGTATTCGCTGCTCCCAATGTGGTCTCCTCTATATCAGAAAGACCAAATGTAGACAGGGTGATCATTTGCTGAGCACCTTCTGTCTGTGCACATTCAGAATCCTGACCTTTCCATTGCTTGCCATTTTAACACACAATCCTGATCCCATGCCCACGAGTGTCCTTGGCCTGCTGCAATGTTCCAGTGAAGTTCACCGCAAACTGGAGGAACAGCATGTCATCTTCCAGCCAGGCACATTGCAGCTTTCCAGTCTCAACATCAAATTCAACAACTTCAGATGATTACCTCTACCCACCTCGACCCCTTTGTTTTCATTTCATTTAATTTTTAACTGTTCTCTACCTTGTATTTCTTTGTTGTCTTTATTTTTCTTCCCCTCACACTTTTCCCCATATTTTATCCCCTTTTCTTTATCTTTGCTCCCCCTTTCCCCCCTTTTCTCAATTTTAGCTCTCCCCCACTCATCTCTCCACTCCCCCCCCCCCCCCCCCCCACATCTTCATCTGTCTCAGCTTACCCTCTGATTTCAGCTTCTCTGTCATTTGGCTAGTCATACCTTTTATTCTCTCTCTGGACTGCCATTAGCAGCCTTTCCTGTTGTTTCTGTGGCTATGACTCATCTTTCATTGCCTCACCCTACAGAATAAATATATCCAACTTTCTATGCCATTTAGCTTTGACAAAGGGTTATCTGGGCTCAAAATGTTGGCTTTTTTCTCTCCTTACAAATGCTGCCAAACCTGCTGAGATTTTCCAGCATTTTCTCTTTTGGTTTCAGGTTCCAGCACGTGCAGTAATTTGTTTTCATTAAGAATTGTATCTTGTTATGTTTAAGTATTGTTCAAACGTTAACTATTAAGCTAATTCATTCATTATTGTTAAACTGTGTTGTTAAATAAAGTTTGCTTGATAATAGCTTCTTAGTGTATCAGAGAGTCTCATCTGCAGTGAAACATCTTATCCTCACAATGCCAAAGTAGCAAATAGTTGGGGTTCAGTCTAACTTCATAATATGCCTTGGGGTTTCTGATCTAATTGCCGAACAACATTAATGAAGGAAGAGGCAGAATGAACAGAGCAGGGTAGTAAAAAGCAGGGAAGAGTGATGGTTGTGGTATTGTAAGAGGTATAGACACTTAAGAACAGATTTACTAATATCTAATAGTGAGGTGCAGAACATTATGGACACTTTTCAGTGAGATCCTATTTCAGCATACTCCATAAAACTCACGATTTTTCTGCTTCACCAAGACCAAAGATATATCAGCTGTGAAAGAGCCAGACCAGTGGAAATTTGGGATACATAAGCAAATTCCACATTTGCTATTACTGAGTTAGGGAGAAAGCACATTGAATGGTGATTGGACAGATTGTTCATAATTTATCCTCATGGCTAAACAGTCTTTTCAAGAACCATGTTTTCTTAATTTGCCCCATTTTTACGAGATGCCACATAACTATAGGGTTTACCTATAGTTTCAATCTTTTGTCTGTAAAAAGAAACAGGGTAACACTGCAATCATATCCAAGGGAATTTTAGCATTTTGTATGAAAGAATGCAATGCATTCAGATTATATCAGTGTAGCAAAAGAAAGATTATTGGGGAATATGGCAATATAGTGGTGATGTTACAGGATTAGTAATCCGGAGATTCAGGTGAATGCTCTTGGAGTAAAGGTTTCAGTCCCACCACGGCACCGGATAGAATTTAAATTTAAGGAATAATCTGAAAATAAAAAGCTAATCTCAGTAATGGTAACTAGGAAATCATTGTCAACTGTTAAAGAGCCCTGTCCGGTTCACTCATCGCCTTTAGGGAAGAAATCTGTTATTGTTATTTGGTTTCATCTGTGTGACTACAGATGCAAGGTAATATGGTTGACTCTTAACTGCTCTCTGAAATGGTGGCAAGCCACTCAGTTCAAATGCAAATAGGGATGGGTGACAAATACTGGCTTTGCTAGTGACATACACATCCCACGAAAGAACAAAAAAACATACATTGTAAAGTTACAATAACACAAGCTTCATAGAAACACTGAAAATAGGAACAGCAGTTGGCCATTCAGTCTCTCGAGCCTGCTCCGTCATTCAATATAATCATGGCTGGTCCTCTATCTTAATGCCATTAACACCATCCCTTTTCATTCCCTTTGATGTCGAGAAATCTATTTCCTTCTTAAATATATGCAGTGACTTGCTCTCTACAACTTCTGTGGTAGAGAGTTCCATAGGTTAATATACATAAATTTCTTGTCATCTCAGTCCTAAATGGCTTATCGCGTATCCTGAGACTAACTTGTTCTGGACTCCCCAGCCAGACCACAACATCCCTGCATCCAGTTTGTCCAGCTCTGTCAGAATTTTCTACATTTCAATATGACCCTCCCTTATTCTTCTAAACTCTAGTGAATACATGCCTAGTTGACCCAATCTTTTCTCATATACCAATCCTATCACCCCAGGAATCAGTCTGGTGAACATTCGCTTTATCCGTCAATTGCAAGCATATCCTTTCTTAGATAAGGAGACAAAAACTGTGCACCTGCAGTAAGACACCATTACTTCTATGTCCAAATTTTCTTGCAATTAAGGGTAACACACCACTTGCCTTAACTGCTTACTGTACCTACATGCTTGTTTGCAGTGACTGGTACATGAGGACATCTCGATCCCATTTTGTTTTTCCTATCAAAGTGGATAACTTCACATTTATCCACTTTATACCGCACATCTGTCATGCATTTGTTAACTCACTCAATTTGTTCAAATTGCCCTGAAACTCCTTTATATCCTTCTCCCTACTCATGAGCCCACCTAGTTCTGTGTTGTCTAAAAGCTTGAAAATATTACATATGGTTCCTTAATCCAAGTCAATGATATATGTTGTGAATAGCTAAAGCGCAAGCTCTTATCTCTGCAGTAGCCCCCTAGTCACTGCCTGCCACTTTGAAAAAGACCCATTTATCTCTCCTGTTTCCAGTCTGCTCTCAAACCATGCCAATATATTACCCCAATCCAATACAGGACTTTGTATTTCTGCTAGTTACTGCGCAATCAAAATGAATGAGGTAAAAAACAGATTTGATGCAAGCAAACTTTGAGTAGGCATGGTTCTTGAATTTTGCAGTCAGCAGTGAAGTGTACATTCTGCTGATCAAGATTTCTCAGCACAGCTTGCTTGAGTGATCTTTGTGTTGAGACTTTTAGTCTTCGTGTGCAATTTATTTTAGCACAGTTTATGATGTTTCCTAGCATTGAACAGCAGTGATGTCATCAAGCTAAGAAGCCACACACATTAAAGAATTCTCACATATAGCAAACCAGAAAATGAAAAGCACAAGTAATTAAATAACTTTAAGAATAATTACAGCCTGTGAAATAAAGATTGGGATATACACATGGGTTCAAGTAGAACCTGAAATATCATGAACAAACTTTTATATTTTTAAAAAATATTTTAAGAAACTAGCTATTAACCATAATGGAATCATTTAACAACATTCCACAAATTTTAAAATGTTTTTCAGGGCCATTTTGGTTGTTCAGTAGTAGCAATAACCCAAATTTCCCTTAAAAACTCAGTTTCATTCAATAAACAAGACTTAAAATGTGTTACCAACGGTAATATTATTGGTGTTGCCAACAGTAACATGAGAGGAAAAAGGGGATATTTCAATCAATTGATCTTGCCAAATTCTGGCACTTGGCGGAAGAGGAAGTGGGAAATGCAGAGGAGGTTGGTGTGCAGGGTAGTTGTAGAGAGAGCCATAGCACAGCCTGCAGCAGAACAGTGAATGACAGACTGCAACCTCAGGCTTTTCATGTTCATCTGTGCTTGTGCTAAATCCTAAAGTTGCAGTGAGATTCAAAGAGTAATGGCATTGAACACTTTGCTGTCAAAAACACTGTATATTCTGGGCCTTTGTAAATTCACAGAATGGTGACAACTTCTCTGCTATTTTTGTAGTAAGTCCCTGTTATAACTGCCCGAAGAAAGCAGTACAACAATTCAAAACATCCACTGATATTTTAAAATATTTTTACAACTTACAAATGACTTTCACTAAATAATATGTTTTCTATGTAATTAAGCAAATGCCTCATGCCAACACTATTAAGAAAACCCACCAAGGCCTCTACTTTCTCAGAAGACCAAGGAAATTTGGCATGTCAGCTATGACTCTCACCAACTTTTGCAGATGCACCATAGAAAGCCATAGGCGGCACGGTAGCACAGTGACTAGCACTGCTGCTTCACAGCTCCAGGGTCCTGGGTTCGAATCCTGGCTTGGGTCACTGTCTGTGTGGAATTTGCACATTCTCCTCGTGTCTACGTGGGTTTCCTCCAGGTACTCCGGTTTCCTCCCACAGTCCCAAAGATGTGCAGGTTAGGTTGATTGGTCATGCTAAGAAATTGCCCCTTAGTGTCCAGGGATGCGTAGGTTAGAGGGGATTAGTCAGTATAACATGTATGGATGTGGGAGTAGGACCTGGGTGGGATTGTGTTCGGTGCAGACAAGATGGGCCGAAGGGCCTCTTTCTGCACTGCAGAGTTCTATGATCTATGATCATTCTTTCTGGTTGTATCACAGCTTGGTATGGCTCCTGCTCTGCCTCAGACTGCAAGAAACTACAAAAGTTCATGAACGGAGCCCAATTCATCACGCAAACCAGCCTCCCATCCATTGATTCTGTCTACAGTTCCCACTGCGTCAGCAAAGCAGCCAGCATAATTAAGGACTACACGCACCCCAGACATGCTCTCTTCTACCTTTTTCCGTTGGGAAAAAGGTACAAAAGTCTGAGGTCACGTACCAACCAACTCAAGAACAACTTCCCTGCTGCCATCAGACTTGAATGGACCTACTTTGCATTAAGTTGATCTTTCTTTACACCCTAGCTATGATTGTAACACTACATTCTGCACGCTCTCTTTTCCTTCTTTATGAACAATATGCTTAGTTTGTATAGTGCACAAGAAACAAATACTTTTCACTTTATTAATGCATGTGACAATAACAAATCAAATCAAATATTCTTGGCTTCACAATGTATTAAAGCAATTTTCCTTTTAGGCTCCACTGAACAGCAGCTAATAAGTTGTGTTTTGTTTTGCATCATCAAAACCACATTACATTCCTTATTTTACACATTCATATTGTGTACGTGTACACAAGTGAACCATTACTGATAAGCTATTCAAATCAAGGAACACATGGCATGTTCCAACAGAGCTTATGGTTTGTTACACATCTTCATTACGCCTGGAGGAAAGCTGGGTGAAGTTATTAAATTTTAAAACCACATTCCCAGCGCCTCAAGAGCATCTCTTTACCTGAAGCAATGAAACATAAATTGAAAGTTACTCTTAAGTGTGTTGAAAGAAATCCTGTATGTGATCCATATTTTAATACACTTGCATTAATGTAGACAAATTGGCTAACAACTACACTGAGAGAATTTGTAAAGAAAGGACATCCTTTCTTTACAAAGCCTAGAGCTGAACATATGCCACTTTTTTAAGTTAATGTTGAAAAGTCAGAACATTAGCAGACTTGTTTTAATCAGATAAGTACATTAAAAATAAGTTTTACAGCACTTCTCTCCAAAAGGTCGAGATGCCTTTCATCAAGTTAGTAGTGAATGAAGGCTTGTCTTATCCCTCTTTACTATATATTGTCCTAAAGAAATATATCAAGTTTAGATGAGGAAGAGCTGGATGGAATACAATTGCTTAGTTATTTACAGGATTGTTTGTATTCAGTTTATACGCAGAGGAAGAATTGACAGTTAACTTGGACCAACAATCAATATGAGTTTGATTTGGGATCTACTCCTTTCTTGTACAAGTTGATACTAAAATCAAGTAGTCAAAATGCTTACATTCCAAGTTAGAACTAGAGTAGAGAACTTTGACAGTGGTTAGCACTGCTGTCCCACAGGGCCGGGAACCAGGTTCAATTTGCAGCTTGGGTCACTGTCCATGCGGAGTCAGTGACTAGGAGATTTGCACAGTAACTTTACTGCATTGTTGATGTAAGCCTACTTGTGCCACTAATAAATTAGCTTGAAACTTCAACCAACTCTACTTCTTGGCTTCCCAAACTGTTGTATATTTTTACATTTTGTTATTTATAAATATTACATAAAAATAAGGAATTTTAAAAAGATTATTTCTGTAGATTATGGGTCGATTATCCCCTGCTCTCTTATCTCATTTTGTTTGAATCCTATATTTGATCTAAATTCTTCAGCTCCACAACTAATGAAAATAGATCACCATTTTTTGTATTATTGCTTAGCTTTAAGTGCTAAATTTCTGCAAAGGTGAACACAAACGAGTATAACCATTCCAGAGCTGACTTTTAGCTCACATGTACAAGATCAAGCCTAACATGCATGTCAAATATCTTTATAGACAATTTTATTATGGACAGCAGCACCATTAATCATAGTCGGATTTCAATTAATGCCAAAATTTAATTGAACTTCCAGTTTAACAATTTATCTATTTAATTTTGCTTAAACACAACTCAGTGTAAACTCACATGTGTTTTATTGCATTTAGCTATGGCATGACCACTTCAGTTTACAGAAACATAATCCATATATCACTCAACGTAAAGGATTGCAAGCAGTTTGGCATATCGCTTGAAATGATGGTTATCAACTCACCTGCGCGGAGATAAGAACAAAGTCAATAAGGCTGCCAATTCCACAAAATCCAACTGTGCAGAACTTCAACAAACCTGGATAGGACATTAAAAAGATTAAATTAAATCCTTGTGCATTAAACTGTAGACAGATCATTAGAATAAGAATCAGGAGCAGGAGTAGGCAATTCAGTCCTTCAAGCCTGCTCCACCATTTAATACAATCATGGTTGATCTCAACTCTGCTTCAGTTCCACTTCTGCCCATTCATCAAACTTTTCAAACCCTTACCAATTAAAAATCTGTCCACCTCTTCCTTAAATTTGCTCAAAGTCCCAGCATCCACCACACTCTGGGTATTGAACTCCCTAGACTCAAGACCCTTTGAGAGAAGTAATTTCTCCTCACCTTTGTTTTAAATTTGCCACCCCTTATTCTAAAACTATGATTTCTTATTCTAGATTGTGTGACAAGGGGAAACATAACTTCCACGCCTATTTTGTCAACCTCCCCTCTGGATGATCCTCATCTCTGGAATCAATCTACTGAATCACCTCTGAACTGCCTTCTTTGGCCCCCTCCTCATGTAAGGGGACCAAAACTGTAAACAATATTCTAAATGTGGTCTCATTAATGTTTTGTACAATAGCAGCAACACCTTTGAACACCTTTAAAGGAGCAGCAACTCCTTTAATATTCCATTCCTTTACCAAGAAATGACTGGATTTCTTTTGCCTTCCTTATCACCTGGTGTATCACACTAGTTTGTACGATTCATGCACAAGGACACTCAAATCCCTCTGTACTAAGGCATCTCTCCATTTTGATAATAATTTTCCTACAAAAGTGGATAACCTCACACTTATCCACGTTAAACCTCATCTGCCAAATTTTGACCCATTCACTTATCCTATCCATATACATTTGTAAATTTCTTATTTCATTATTGCAACTATCTCACCTATTTTAGTATCTTCTGAAAATTTGGCTACAGTACCTACTGTCGCTGCATCCAAGTTATTAATATTAATTGTGAATACTTGGGGACCGAGGGCCACACTTTGTGGCACTCCATTTGTTACATCTTGCCAAATCTAAAAGACCCATCTATTCCAACTCTCTGCTTTCTGTTAGCCAATCCTCTAGCCAAGCAAATAACCCCTAATTATATATGAACTAATCTTGTGTATTAACCTTTTGCGTGACACCTTATCAAATGCCTTCTGGAAGTCTAGATATATTACACCTACAGGATCATCATCATCTACCTTGCTTATTAGATCTTCGAAAACTCAAGCAAATTAGTCAAACATGATTTACCCTTCATAAAACCATGCTGACTCTGATGGATTGCATTTTGACTTTCTAAACGTCCTGTGTTTGCTTCCTTTACAATGGATTATACCAATTTCCCGATAAGAGATGTTAAACTAATTGGCCTATAGTTCCCTACGTTTTCCCTCCCTCCCTCCCTTTTTGGATAAGATGTTATAATTAGCATTTTTCCAATCCACATCCAGGAGCTTGTGGAATATTGTAACCAATGGATCCAGTATCTCCAACGCCACTTCCTTGAAGACACTAGGATGTCGGCCATCAGGCCTTGGGGACTTGCCTGCCTTCAATCCCAATAATTTGCTCAGTACTTTTACTCTAATGATGATGATAGTTTTAAGTTCTTCCCTTTCTATAACCTCTGCATTCTTTGTTACTTTTGGGATAGTATCAGTGCCTTCCACTATCAAAACTGCTCACAAGTATTGAACAGTTAATTGAACAGTTTCATAGCGTCGTGGAATCCTACAGTGCAGAATTCTACTCTCAGCCCATCAAGTCTGCAACAACCACAATCCCACCCAGAACCTATCTAAGGGGCAATTTAGCATGGCCAATCCACCTAATCCATGCATCTTTGGACTGACGAAGGAAAATGGAGCACCTGAAGGAAACCCATGCAGACATGGGGAGAATGTGCAAACTCCGCACAGATAGTGACCCAAGCTAGGAATCGAACCCAGGTCCCTGGTGCTGTGAGTCAGCAGTGCTAACCACTGTGCCTCCCTTTTAGCAAGAATTCCACCACATTTTTAAGAGCAGTGCTGCAACTACTCAAACTTTCAGTTTAAAAGAACAACTTTTAAGTACATGTAGGCCTGAATCTTTCAAGCAGTGACAACGATCATCGGATTTCCACTTCACCTATAAATTTCTCTGACCCGATGCTGCACCACATTTCTCCTAGACTTTATGAGCCTGGCTTTTCCAGAAACAGAGTGTAGCATCCATCAGGGAACTCTGTAGCAGCGGAATGGAGGCAGATAGGACACCTAGCTGTGGGTTGGGAACTTTGAAGGTCCAATTTGAATGAATGTAATTAATGTATGGTTGGGTTGGAGGGGGAGGTGGGCAATTAGGTGGGTAAACTGGTAGGGTGGGTGAAATGATAGGGCAGGTGAGATAAGCAGAATAGGTAGATAAGGTGAGGCGACACTGGGTAGGGTGAATGAGTCAGTAGCCAGTTAGTTGAGCTGAGGTAGGGGTTGGTGAGATCTTTTTGGTGACTGGGGTAGTCCTGTTGGGGAAGTAGTCAAGTGTTTGGAGTTAATGGGAACAAGTGGGTCAATAGGTTGGGTTGAGGTAGACAGGTTGGATTGTGGACTAGTCAGGTGAAGATTCAGAGGGTATTTGGGGGACAGTTGCATAGTTACCCAGATGTTACACTAAGTTTTAATCTAACATGGATGACTATCAAGCTAAGTACATTGAAACTTCTGAAGTCTTTTACTTCAACTCAAAGGTCAGAGACCTTTGCAGCGGGTCCCAGAAGGAGGAGAATTTCCCATTCGAAATTGAATCTTCCCAGGCAATTCCTAGAGGCCTGTGTGTCAGGATCCTGACACACATCTTCATTCGTATGTCTGGTCTCCGACAATCCAGAGGCTGAAGGATTTGGCCTACATTTGGTACATGGATGTACGGACAGTTGGTGGAGACATCACCTGAGTAAGACATGTCAAAACTAGCATATTTGGGGATTTGGAGCAAAGTGGGAATTGAACTGGTGTGTCTGTTTTTAACTTTTTTTTAAATGCTAAGTAGTCTAGTTAAAAGATTAAAAAGGGTAACAATTAACTGAAGCCTGAATAGCATCTCAATAGGTGTTGAATACTGCAAAAGTTAACTCGTGAGTGATCCATCTCAGCTTAATTTAAGGGTTGTTTCAAGCGCAGTCACTAAGTGGGCACACAAGCAGTTGGGAGTCAGAATGAGTATATTTGGGAATTTGGAGCAAAGTGGGAATTCAGTGCAGAGGGAAAACAGGTGCTCTCTGGCTTGCTAACTTTTTCCTCTTCAGAAAGTGTCTTGCCCTGCTTGCAAGGGTTGAAACTATAAGGAAGCGAACTGATTGGTAGGCAGTGGTAAGTTGTGTTCACCACTTTTAAGCTATATTAAGGAAAGATAAGGGTTCAAGCCTTTTTAAAAATAACTTAAATAATTTTCTACTTGGCATGAATTTAATGTCATTGTATTTTAACTGTAAGTATGGCTGGGTGTACAAAATTATGAGGGACATAGAAAGAGTAGATAGGGAAACAAAGCTTCCTCCTTAGTAGAGGGGTCAATAACCAGAGGACATATATTGACGGTAATGGCAGGAAATTTAGGGAAAGCTTTTTGACCCAGAGGGTGGCAAGAACCTAGAACTCCGCCTAAAAGAGTGAGAGAGGCAGGAACCCTCACAGCATTTAAGAAGCATTTAGTACTTGACACGCCATAGCATACAAGACTACGGACCAAGTACTGGAAAATGGGCCAGCAGAGACAATAGCCTGAAGGGCCTCTTTCTGTGTTGTAAAATTTTCACCCCACCACCCAACACTCATTATTGGCTTGTTCATAAACTATACCAAATACATCTTGATCAATATCCTAAACTCATGCGGTTAACGATTAGCATGGGAATCTGTAATGGAGATCTGATGGGGAGTAGTGACAGAATGCCAATGTTTTAATGCTCACCGATTCACAGTTCATGAATTTCCATGCGATTCACACTTAGCCAATAACAAGCTACTTTTATACTGGCACTGTTTTAATTCAGAAGCTCAGCATTTTATGTTGCATGATCCTGCTTCATGTACTGGCAGGAGACCTGTGGATGCAATTTTATTGTTAATAAACCCAGCAACAAATCAACCAAACTGAGCAAGTTTACTTTGGGGTTGATGCTTGTTGCATTGACATGTTAGTATAATAAGACATAATCCCTATGCGTGTCATATTTAAGCTACTTGCGTGAAATTACTGGGAGTTAATGAGTTGCACATCAATGGAGATTAGAAAATTGGTTTTAATAGAATTACAATGGGGAAAATTGTTTAGGGATGGGACAGAAATTCCTCAGTGAACACTAAATCATGCAGCTGTGTGATGGTGGAGTATGAAGATATAATTTTTTTCCTCAAAGTCATAAAATTTTCTCTCACTTTTAACAATATTTTTATGATCTATTGTTTACTTTGAGTATGCAGAATGAAATATACTTGTGCAAGAAATAATCATACAAAAGATATCCTCAAGCATATTTTTTTCAAGTATCCATAAAACTAGCACACCAAGACATCACTGACAGAGGACAACAGATAAACTTGAAACTATTGTTCCTCCCTCTAGGTTTGAAAGATTATGCCAAACCACAAGAATGCTTTCAACTCTGCATTTACACATTATTCCTTAAAGTGGCAGAAATGTTTAAACTGTCTCCATAAAAGATAACTTGAGTAACTTTGCAGTTTGCTATACCAACTGCCTAATATTTACTAATTACTTATACAGTGCGATTTGAAAACAACTTCACTAAATGCTGCAACTGCCAATAGTTGTTTTTCTAATATCTACATATATACTTAGGATAAATTTTAATACATCTTTTGTAGCTCAGAAGATATGAAGTGCAGAATGTACAAATCATATATACCAGCAAAAGCTGCAAAATAATGGTAATCATAACTAACATTTATAATATCATTTCTTGTAGAAAAACCTTTCAGAGTGCTTCATACAGACATGGAGAAAAATGGAAACGTTTAATCACTTGTTAAGATTTTGCTTAAACACAGTTTTACTCAAGGCAGTACAAATTGCAGCCTGTAAAACACTTCAGCTGAAATGCTCAGTCTGTCTCATTATTCTATTCCTGCTCTCAGGTAACTTACTACAACTGAAGGCTAAGGCAACTTCCAGCATCAAAGCATAGGTGACCAACAAGATTAGTCATCATCTATTTCACTTCAACATCAGCTCAGGAGTTGAGGAAGTCAAGCATATTGCACAATCGATGTTCAGGGGTTCAAAAATCTCACAGGTCTTCATGCTGCATGGAAAACTGATTCCACATAGAAAGATCCTTCTGCATAGTGTTTGACAGCAGATCAAACCTGATGTTTCCATAAAACCAAACCAGGAGTTCAGGGGTGTAAGCAAAAACTGGCTCAAATAAGGTGGGCTATAAGGGATATCTTAGGAGATAGACAGTTGGGGAGTTCAGGGAGCAAATTCTACAGCATGCAGCCAAAGTAGACAAAGACATTGCTTACGTATAAAAATAGGAGTTAGGGATGCAGTAAAGTTTGGGGCACAATGGGGGAAGGTTGCCATCTAAGACCTTTCAGCCATAGTGAACTAAGGGGAGTGGAATTGAATAGAACCCCATGGGCTTTATGATTTACATTAAATGTATACAGTGAATATTCCATATATCATAATTATATTGTAGTATTTTAGAGTTCAACTTGATCTATGTAGACAACTTGAACACCATTGCACCCTTTGTAATGTACATTTGAACCTGTAATTTTTCTTTGACTGTATTGAAGCCCCTCAGAGTGCGACATGATCGATGTAGAAACCTGAATATTATCGTACTGTGTGTGATTGCCACTCACAAATATTTATAATGCTCTTTCTGATATTTTACAGATGAAGTATGTTTCTGCAAAAAGAAACGGAGTTAGGGGAATGAAAGGGTCACAATCCAGGAGGGGTACATGGGGTGGAGAAGGATTGTCAAGCTGAGCAGGTTAGGGATAGTGAAGATAGATGTTGAGAACAGATTCAAACATAAAAATTACATTTCTTATTTGGAGGCTAAAATAAAAGCAAAATACCGCAGTTGTTGGAGGTTTGATTTGAAAACAGAAATTGCTGGTAAAACTCAGCACATCTGCCAGCATCTATGGAGAGAGAAGCCAAATTAACATCGAGTCCAAATGGCTCTTCTTTGTAACGTTGCCCAACAGTGAAAATTTTACTGTAACAATGGCATCAAATGTGGACAGAGGCTCTGGCAAGTCATAGAATTTGGCACTGTCTTTGCTAAGCTCGGAGGACTATCAACTAGTTTTCTTCTCCAGTGGGGAACTGAAGGAAGTAGTAAATAAGTCATAAGAAAAGAGTTGGAAGAGACCTTGCTAGTGATTTAGATCCTTGGAGTAGATTTGTCACTGGAACTAGTGAAGTCAAAGGTTGATCATGAATATGGCAAAATGTTTACATGAATGGAGGGATTTAGGGAGGATAGGAGGGTAATGAATTCAGAGGCAAACGTGCAAGAGGAGCCAAATTAGAATGATTTGATTTGATTTATTGTCACGTGTTAGCATATAATGAAAAATATTGTTTTTTGCATGTTGTACAGACAAAGCATACCATTTATAGAGAAGGAAACTAGAGAGTGCAGAATTATAGTGGTGCAGTTATAGCTCGGGTGTAGAGAAAGATTGAATTAATGCAAGGTAGGTCCATTCAAAAGTCTGATGGCAGCTGGGAAGCTGTTTTTGACTCGGTTCCCAGTGGAAGAAGATGGAAGAGAGGATGTCTGGCGTACATGGGGTCCTTAATTATGCTGGTTGCTTTTCTGAGGCAGTGGAAAGTGTAGACAGAGTCAATGGAGGGGAGGCTGGTTTGCGTGATGGATTGGGCCAATTCATGACCTTCTGTAGTTCCTTGCGGTCTGGGGCAGAGCAGGAGCCATACCAAGCTGTGATACAACCAGAAAGAATGTTTTCTATGGTGCATCTGTAAAAGTTGGTGACAGCTGTAGTGACATGCCGAATTTCCTTAGTCTTCTGAGAAAATAGAGGTGTTGGTGGGCTTTATTAACTGTAACGATGGCATGGGGGGGACCAGGACAGGTTGTTGGTGATCTGGACACCTAAATACTTGAAGCTTTTGACCCTTTCTACTTCGACCCCGTTGATGTAGACAAGAGCATATTCTCCTCGACACTTCCTAAAGTCAATGACAATCTCCTTTGTTTTGTTGACATTGAGGGAGAGATTATTGTCGCCACACCAGTTCACCAGATTCTCTATTTCATTCCTGTACTCTGTCTCGTCATTGTTTGAGATTTGACCCACTATGGTGGTGTCGTCAGCAAATTTGAAAATTGAGTTGGATGGGAATTTGGCCACACAGTCATTGGTATACAAGGGGTATAATAGGGGGCTTGTAGGGCACCGGTCTTCAGGGTGATCACGGAGGAGGTATTGTTGTCTATCCTTACTGATTGTGGCCTGTGGGTTAGGAAGCTCAGGATCCAGTCGCAGAGGGAGGAGCTGAGGCCCAGGCCACAGAGTTTGGAGATGAGTTTTGGAATAATGGTGTTGAAGGCTAACCTGTAGTCAATAAATAGGAGTCTGACATAGTTGTCTTTGTTATCTAGGTGTTCCAGGGTTGAGTGCAGGGCCAGGAAGATGGCATCTGCTGTGGATCTGTTGCGGCAGTAGGCAAACTATGGTGGATCCAGGCAGTCCAGAAGGCTGGAACCGATTCATGCCGTGACTAGCCTTTCGAAGTACTTCATAATGATGAATGTCAGAGCCCCACACAATAGTCATTAAGGCACACTGCATGGCTTTTCTTCGGTATGGGATGATGATCATCTTCTTGAAGCAGATAGGACCTCAGATTGTTGTAAAGAGAGGTTGAAGATGTCTGCGAATACCCCCACCAGCTGATCCACACAGGACCTGAGCGCTCGTCCGGATATCCATCCAGGCCAGTCGCTTTCCGTGGGTTGATCTTCGAGAAAGCTGCTCTGACATCTGCAATGGTGACCCTAGATGTAGGTTCAACCAGGACTTCCAGGGTGGAGGGCATGCTCTCCCTGCTCTCTTGCTCAAAACGGGCGTAGAATGCATTGAGCTCCTCAGGGAGGGGTGCGTTGGAGCCGGTGATTTTACATGCCTTCATCTTGTAGAGTCTCTCAACAGGTGGTTGAGGATGGAAAAGTCAAAAGATGTCCCAGATGGAAATTCAGGATAGGGTAATTGACAAACAATACCTTGAACATGAGGAGAATGACACATCTGGATGAGCCATTCACAGGTGAAGATACCAGATGAGTATCAGAATAAGGAACAACTTGGTTACAAGGCCATGCAGCCACTGGTGGGGCTTGGAAAGTGCAGGTGGTGGAAAAGTTTTGTACAGTGAAAATAAATGGCTGGAACAACATTGATTTAATCCCGAATGGAAACTGGCACAGTGGTTAGCACTGCTGTCTCTCAACGCCAGGGACCAACTCTCAATTCCTGGTTTGGGTCACTGTTTTTGCAAAGTCTGCAGGTTCTCCCCATGTCTGCTGGGTTTCCTCCAGGTGCTCCAGTTTCTTTCCACAGTTCGAAAGACATGCTGGTTAGGTGCATCAGCATGCTAAATTCTCCCTCAGTGTACCTGAACAGGCACCGGAGTACGGCGGAGGGGATTTTTGCAGCAACTTCATTGTAATGGTAATGTAAGCCTACTTGTGACACAAATAAATAAACTTTAAGCCAACATGGATTTGCTAAGTTCATGTTTCAGTGATACGAGTGTTGTTGTGAAATGAAAATAGAGACTGCAGGTAGCTTCTCGGTGCACCTTAAGCTGCAATCATTTTGGCTAGATGATCAAATTTCCTCTAAGTGTGGAAAAAGCATCATTTCTTTGACAACAGTGAAACTGCTGCATCCTTCTCTTAGCTACTGTTGCAGACAAGGGAGAGAGATACAGTGAAACCCCAATTACTTTTCTCTTCTGTCCGTAGTAAATGTACTTTAATTTTGACAAGGCTGATGTGTACTCCCAAAAGTCCCCTTTAAAAATCACCAGCAATAGACAGTCATGGATTTAAACAAGTGGCAATATTTAAGTTCATGCACTCACCCCAGTAAGACCTATTACTGTATCAATCACACAACGCGCACCCAAGATACAATTAATGATGGTACCGCACTTCAACAAATATTAACATCAAACAGAATAATCAGCAGTTCACATACCTTAGAGAGTCAAATGAAGAAAGGAACTTTCCCCACTCCGGAATTGATATTCAGATATATTCAGATGTCTGGGGTCAGGCTGTGTACACTGTAGACAGCTCTGATGGCTGGTGCAACCAGGGGTCCAGGTTGTTACTGACCAAGTTAATGCTGCTTGAAACAAGCCCCAAGAAATTTTTAGAAGACTTTAAGCTTGACAGGTCTTTTGCAGCAAGATGACACAGCCTTTTTATGCAGCCTATTACTGTTACTGGTGTTCTGCAGGTTGCCCAGACTTTCAGTTTTTAGATAAACGAATTTCAAAAGCAGAGGTCAGTTTTGATCATCACAGACTCAGGAGACAGGATAGGCCATTTAGGACTAAGATGAGGAGACATTTACTCGCTCAAGATGGTGGTGTATTTGTGGAATTCTCTACCACAGAAGGCTGTGGAGGCCAAGTCACTGGTTATATTTAAAAAGGAACTAAGTATATTTCCAGACTCAAAAGGTTTCAAGAGTACGGGGAGAATGTGGGGAATGGCATTGAGATACAAGATCAGCCCTGATATTGAATGGCAGAGCCGGCTTGCTCCTGCTCCAAATATTTTATGTTTGTATGTCTGGCAAATGGTGGATTGTTATAATGAACAAGAAGTTTCAGTCACATGGTCATAAGCAATTAATGTACAACAGAAGATAGATAGTGGTTTTCACACTTCATTGTGGATACTCAGTCTCAATGGTCCTCCCTCGTTACAAGGCGGACCTAGAATCAGAGTCTAGAAGTTTACTGTCCCCATGTTTTGAATTAATCTTGACAGGTTTGAAATTCCACAGAAGAGTGCTGTTTACGCATGCCCGTTCAAGGGAGACGCCTGCTCATTATAATCCATTTGAAAGTTTCCAGAAAGTTTGCCGGGCTGTTCAAGTTGCAAAATAAGAAGTCTCACAACACCAAGTTAAGGTCCAACAGGTTTATTTGCCAGCACTAGCTTTCGGAGTCTCAAGCTCCTTTCTCAGGTGAGTGAGCACTTATGTTCACAAACAGGGCATATAAACTCAATTTACAAGATAATGGTTGGAATGCAAGTCTTTACAGGTAATCAAGTCTTAAAGTTACATGCAACGTAAATGGAGATAGTGGGCCAAGCACAGGTTAAAGAATTGTCTCCAGCCAGGACAGTTAGTGAGATTTTGCAAGCCCAGGCAAGTCATGGGGGTTACAGATAGTGTGACATGAATCCAAGATCCCGGTTGAAGCCGTCCTCATGTGTGCAGAATTTGGCTATCAGTTTCTGCTCAGCGATTGTGCTGAAACTGAAATTCTCAGAAACTGAGTAGAATTATCACTGAGCAGAAACTGATAGTCAAGTTCCACACACTGGTGTTCTGCAGGTTGCCCAGACTTTCAGTTTTTAGATAAACGAATTTCAAAAGCAGAGGGCAGTTTTGATCATCACAGACTCAGGAGACAGGATAGGGCATTTAGGACTAAGATGAGGAGACATTTACTAGCTCAAAATGATGGTGAGGACAGCCTCAACCGGGATCCTGGCTTGCAAAATCTCACTAACTGTCCTGGCTGGAGATAATACACACCTCTTTAACCTGTGCTTCGCCCTCTCTCTACTCACACCGTCTGTAACTTTAAGACTTGATTACCTGTAAAAACTTGCATTCCAACCATTATCTTGTAAATTATGTTTGTGTCTTTATATGCCCTGTTTGTGAATACAAGTCCTCACTCACCTGAGGAAGAAGCTTGAGACTCCGAAAGCTAGTGCTGCCAAATAAACCTGCTGGACTTTAACCTGATGTTGTAAGACTTCTTACTGTGCCTACCCAAGTCCAACGCCGGCATCTCCACATCAAGTTGCAAAAGTCAGGTGACCCTTTGGCAGTCACCTTACAGTTCATCAGGGTCTAATTTAAATGAAAGAGAGTTTAAAAAAATTCATGCCTACACCAGGACAACAATACCTTCTTAAGCAGTTTCTTTGGATCCAGGATGACTTACTTCCAATTCAGTTTAATAGGTTCTGAAATTAATAAATCAAATGCATGATCTGTGGAGTCTGCCACTTGTGGGATAGATGGTGCTTGAAGGGACAAGTAGATGAGTTCTTTGGAGGTTTGTATGCTCTCTCCAGCACCTTAACTTTGCTAGTCGATGATCCTTTGGTTGGTCACAAACCAGAGAATTCCATAATTTGGCAGGTATGTTTGATCTCGAGAGATGCTTTCAGAACATTCAAAGCTTTTCCATTGTCCTCCTGGGAGATACTGACTGAACTCAAATTCTGACTAGAGTGCTTGTTTCAGGTGACAAGTCTTGCCAAATGGAGTTGGTTTTGTGTAATTAACATTTTAATGCTGGCTGAGCATGTTGGATTGGGAGAGGATGCTGCTTTCTTACCACTGAAAATGGAGGACCTGCAAGGGGACACCGCTGAAATTACTTCAGAGGTTAGAGGTGCCTGCTGTAGGTTGTCCAAGTCTTTGAAGCATATAGAAGCACAAGGATATTTGCTGTCCAGTAAACCATGAGCTTAGTCTTGGCATTGAAATCCTGGTCTTCAGTCAGCTGAAAACTAATTGCCAAATTGGAGGCAATGTTGAATTCTGCCATCTATAACTGCCTTGATTGAACTGAGACTCCAAAAAATATGGCTCCCATTTTCCAGACTCTCTCTTGATTAATAGCTGCAACACTCATTGTGGCATCAAGATTTCAACAGAGAACTGAACCTGCATACCAACTACGTTTTCTTTTTTGGGACCAGAATACAAATCTAGGCTTCCTAATTTTGGAAGGAAAACCTGTTTTGTCACTGGATAGAAAGGTCTAATGTGAAATAAGTTAGATCTTAATATGGTTACTGAGAAACGTCTTTTCTATTGCTGAAAATTTAATCTTTAGATCTGAAAATAGTTAAACTTTGGACAGCATGCTGAAAATGGGAATATGTTTCAGAATCTTTTTTATGAATCAACTATTTGGCCTTCAAAATTATGCCATGGGTCACAAACAAAAGAACATTTAACGCAGTTATTGGAAATTCCTTTGAACGGTTTAATGCCCCAGCTAAATAGCAAGGGAGAAATTTCAGATGAATTCATTTGTTTGTTACTGCCTCTTGGAGCTTTAAGCAAAGGCTGTTGTGGACAACACTGTGGCTGTCTTCACTGTTAATACTGGTAGCTCAGATTGTGCTTAAACAATCACGAAAGCAGAGTTCAACTTAGACTGAATGAGTACCTTTCCTCCACTGTAATGTGAATTCATAAGAACATAAGAAATAGGAGCAGGAGTAGGCCATCTAGCCCTTCGAGCCTGCCCCGCCATTCAATAAGATCACGGCTGATCTGTCGTGGCTCAGTTCCACATTCCCGCCCTCTCCCCATAACCCTTAATCCCCCCGCTTATCAAAAACCTATCAACCCGCGTCTTAAAAGTATTTAGCGAGGCAGCCTCCACCACTTCAACGGGCAGAGAATTCCAGAGATTCACCACCCTTTGAGTGAAGAAGTTCCTCCTCAACTCCGTTCTAAACCGCCCCCCCTTTATCTTGAGGCTGTGCCCCCTAGTCCTACTGTCCTTTCTGAGCGGGCAGAGTCTCTCTACCTCTATCCTATCCATCCCATTCATCATCTTATATGTCTCAATGAGATCTCCCCTCATTCTTCTAAACTCTAACGAGTACAAGCCTAGTTTATTCAGCCTCTCCTCATAGCTCAACCCCCTCAACTCCGGTATCAGCCTCGTAAACCTCCTCTGCACTGCCTCCAAGGCCAAAATATCCTTGCGTAAGTGCGGTGACCAAAAGTGCACACAGTACTCCAGCTGCGGCCTCACCAATGCCCTATACAGCTGCAGCAAGACCTCCCTACTTTTATATTCAATCCCCCTCGCTATGAAGGCCAGCATCCCATTCGCCTTCCTGACCACCTGCTGCACCTGCAGGCTGGGTTTTTGCGACTCATGCACAAGGACCCCGAGGTCCCTCTGCACCGTCGCATGCTGCGGTTTTTCGCCACGTAAGTAATAGTCCTTCCTACCATTATTCCTACCAAAGTGGACCACCTCGCACTTGCCAACATTAAATTCCATTTGCCAGTTCTTGGCCCATTCACCCAGCCTATCTAGATCCTTCTGCAGACTCTCCACACCCTCCGCGCAATTTGCCGTTCCACCAATCTTGGTGTCATCAGCAAATTTCGACACCATACACTCGGTTCCCTCCTCCAGATCATCTATATAAATGGTAAATAGCTGAGGCCCCAGCACCGACCCCTGGGGCACTCCACTAGTCACGATCCGCCAATCCGAATAGCACCCATTGACCGCCACTCTCTGCCTCCTATCTGACAACCAATCCTCTATCCACGCTAACACCCTACCCCCAACTCCATGCCCCCTGACCTTCTGCAATAACCTCTTGTAAGGTACCTTGTCAAATGCCTTCTGAAAATCAAGAAAAACCACATCCACCGGCTCTCCTTTATCCACCGCCCTAGACACATCCTCATAGAACTCGAATAAATTTGTCAGACATGACTTCCCCTTAACGAAACCGTGCTGCATCTGCTCTATCAAGCAATTCCCCTCAAGATGCCTCGCTATTCTCTCCTTGATGATGGAGTCTAACATTTTACCTACAACAGACGTTAAACTAACCGGCCTATAATTCCCTGCCTTTTGCCTGCCACCCTTCTTAAACAATGGCGTAACATTAGCCATTTTCCAATTTTCTGGCACTTCCCCGGAATCCAGCGACGTTTGGAAAATAACCACTAAGGCATCCACTATCACCTCCGCCATTTCTTTCAGAACCCTCGGATGCATTCCATCCGGTCCTGGTGACTTGTCCACAATCAGTCCCTCCAGTCTGTCGAGCACCGCCTCTCTAGTAACAATAATGTCATTGAGACCCTCCAGTCCTACCACCTTTCCATCGCTAACACCCGGCAAATTATTCACGTCCTCCTCCGTGAAGACCGAAACAAAAAAGTTATTCAAGACCTCGGCCATTTCCCCATCCCCTACCACTAAGTCCCCCCTCTCGTCCTCTAAGGGTCCAACGTTCACCCTAGCCAGCCTCTTCTTTTTTATATATTTATAAAACTCTTGCTACGTTAGCCCAGCTTCATAGTTTCTCCTACCCTTCTTTATCAACTTCTTTGTCAATCTTTGTTGACATTTAAACCTCTCCCAATCCTCTTCTCGCCCACTACTCTTAGCTACTCTAAACGCCTCCGCTTTTAATTTAACACTTTCCTTCACCTCCTTCATTATCCACGGCTTATTGCCTCTCCTCCTACGGTCCTTTTTAACCATCGGAATAAATTTCTGCTGAGCACCAAGAAAGATCTCCTGAAAGATCCTCCACTGCTCCTCAGCAGACCTACCTTCCAACGCGCTCCCCCAGTCAACATTCGCCAATTCTTCTCTCATCCTACCGTACTCCCCTCTGTTCAAACAAAGGACACGTGTCTGGGAACCTACTTTCTCCTCCTCCATCTGCACCAGAAACTCCACCATACAATGATCACTCTCCCCAAGAGGATCCTTCACCACAAGGTCCCTAATTCTACCCGCCTCATTACATAACACCAGATGCAAGATAGCTCGCTCCCTCATCGGCTCCAACACACACTGTTCAAGGAAACTGTTCATACTAGTCTGATTTGGTATATAATTCTGGATAATTTACATAACCAAGCGTCTTTGTAAAACTGTGCATAAAAGGTAAATGACCTCCATGTTAATTATCAGCTGGAAATAATATTGTCATGGTACTTTAAAGGAAGATCTAGACTTAAGAGCATCAATACCCCTTTTTGAAACCTGAACAAGGATTGAAAATCAATTTGTGTAGATAAAGAACAATGGAATAAATTAGAATAGCAGGGTACAAAATTGGTAAAACATTCTATAAAGGGGTTTCATTTGGCCAAAATGTGGCACAGAGTCAAAATGACTGGAGCTCAAAGTTAAAACAGAGCTTGTTACATGTGTAGGGTTTACTACAGATTTCCAAATTTAGGAAAGGCCAGAGGGAATCTGTAGTCAGTTGAGAGAAATCAATAGCAATTAAAAAAAAACTATTGTTCTGGAAGATTCTTATTATCCACACTTCATAGGAACACAGCAGCAAGGGCAGATCAATCATCCCCTTGGGCCACTGGGAATTTTTCACCCTTTAATTAGATCTAAAATCTATCAATCCTGGTTTTAATACCCATTGTGTGAAAAAACGCTTCCTGATTTCATTTCTAAAACAGGTTTAGCTGCAATTATTGTGCCCTCTTGTTTTGGACTCCCCCAACAGGAAATAATTTCTCTGCACCTATCCAACCTAATACCTTTATCATTTTAGAAATCGCAATTAGATCATTTTCAACCTTCTAAAGTCAAAGATTACAAATTAAACTTATATATAGAGTCCTAGTATAACCCTTTCAGTCCTTATGCAATTCTGGTGAACTTGCATTATGCCTCTTGCAAAGCCAACTTATCACCTGAGATTTGATAATCAAAACAGAACAAAGTATTCCATTTGGGGCCTGACTTTGTACAACTGAAGCTGAAGCATAACTTTGTCATCTGAATTTCAGGCATCTTGAGACAAAGGCCAGCAGTCCATTAGCTCTGTCTACTTATTTTACCCATGGGCGTATGACATATGAACCAGGACATCCAAATGCCATTATTTATTCATAGCTTCTAGTCTCTCACCATTAAGTAAATAAAAACAGAAAATGCTAGAAACACAATGGATCAGGGAGATCTTGTGGTGCAGTGGATAGCACCACTGGCTCTGAGCTAGAAACTCTGAGTTCGAGTCCCACCCTATGACATGATAGCCAAGGAAGGCAGATTCATAACGTGGTCAACAGGTTGATTATTAACTTGCAAAATCCTTTCAACAAGCCAGTGGCAGATGCAAAGAAGAGAGCGTTCTTGTCAGCCATGCTTGATGTGGAGTGGCACCCCATAATCTATAGTAAAGTAAGCAAAGTTGCCATATTCCCAGATGATCATAGGCTGCTGTCTATTTGAGGAGGAGAGCTGACTGGCGGTGATTTAACCTGAGGATCTCCACACCTTGGGCGAGGGGCAAGGTTGAGAAGGCAAGTCATCATGAAGCTATAAGCCTCTGGCAACATGCTAGTGATCTTTTCCAGGAAAAACCTCACTATGGAAATAGACAAAAATTTGTCCTCTGCACCATTAGGTGCAGGAAGAGAAATAACAACAATTCGGCAGTTTTGACATTATCTATTGTCATGACCTTTCATCCAAACATCAGGTCATTGGTTCTGACCTGAAACGTTAACACTCTCCACAGATGCTGCTGTGTACTTCCAGATTTTCTGTTTTGATTTTAGATTTCAGTATTTTGATTTTGAAGTAAATATTCTGATTTGCACTTTTCAGATTCAAAGGCGATTACCTCAAGCTGCTTTACTTTGAACTCCCATCTGTCATGATTTTGTCCAATCGCTTAATTTATCTATGATTCTTTGTGACCTCCTGCTTCCAATCATAGAGCTTATTGTGCCTCCAAACCTAATCTCATCTGCACGCTTGGATTTAAAACTGTCTTTAACGAAGGCATTACATTTATGGTGAAAAGCTGAGGCCTCTGAATAATTACTGGGGAACACTATTTATCACGAAGAACCAAACAACAAACCTTATATCCGTACTTTATTAGCATCTCCCTTGTTTAATCGCCAGTCACCAGGATATCTCCAATTCTGCAAAACTTCATTTTTCCTAATAAATCTTTGTGCAGAATTTGATCGAATGTTTTCTGGAAGTCCACAGGCAGCATCCAAAAGCTGGATGGATGGATGCTGGAAAACTTCAATAAAAACAGCATAATGCTGATCAGTATTTTGAGCATTTGCTGTTTGTTTTTATATGACTCTACTATTCACCAAGTTAATGACTTCTTCCTAAGAAATCAACTACATTATAATTAGGCCTGTGTGGCAATTCATCTGAACGCCAGTTTCCCATCTCTGTACACCCTTTGTGTACCAAACAGAAGAGCTGTGCCTGCAGCTTACAGTGAGTCAGTCTGCTCCTTGGGACCTAGGTCCAGGTTGAGCAGCAGGTTTAGAAATCCCTGCAGACCGCTTCTCACTGGGTGAACCTCAAGTGTGTCGGTCGGCTTATGGCAGTGGAGATGTTGTTAAATTTGTTTACAATTAATGAAACAGATTTGGTAGGTAAGAACCTTGGGAAGAGTGACCTCAATAATATCAGGCTTAAGAGAAATTTCTCAGAAAGCCAACCGTGGCAGATTAGATTTGTACACATTAAAGATGATGAAGAATGAGCTATCTGAGAGTAAATATAATGAGAAGCTCTTGATAACAGACATTGACATTCCCTGCCCAGAGCACTGTGACCAGTGCAAGTGGGTTTGGCGGAGTATTGACTCATTAGCTGAAGGAGGGTGTAGATGATAATCAGCAAGAAGTTGCCTTGCCTATGTCTGATCAGATGTTCAAGCTTCATGGAGTTTGGAATCAACGCTGCAGACTCCCAATCACATCCTCCTCACTCTATACCACTGATGGTCTGCTGATGGTGTGGATATGCTGGCGTTGGATTGGGGTAAACTGAGTGAAAATACTGACAACACCAGGTTGGACTTAAACCTGGTGTTGTCAGACTTTTTAGTCTGCTGATGGGACAGGACTCTTGCTGCAACTGTACAGGGTACTGGTGAAGCCACAGCTGGAGTACTGTGTGCAGTTTTGGTCGCCGCACTTGCACAAGGATATATTGGCCTTGGAGGGAGTGCAGAGGAAGTTCACTGGGCTGATACCGGAGATGAGGGGGTTGGACTATGAGGAGAGACTAAATAGACTGGGTCTGTACTCGTTGGAGTTTAGAAGGATGAGGGGGGGTCTTATTGAGACGTATAAGATAATGAAGGGGATGGATAGGGTAGAGGTAGAGAGATTCTTCCCGCTTAGAAAGGATAGCAGGACTAGAGGGCACAGCCTCAAGATGGGGTGGGGCAGGGCAGTTTAGAACATAGTTGAGGAGGAACTTCTTCACTCAAAGGGTGGTGAATCTCTGGAATCCTCTACCCGTTGAAGTGGTGGAGGCTATCTCGCTAAATATATTTAAGTCACGAGTAGATAGATTTTTGATAGACAAGGGAATTAAGGGTTATGGGGAGAAAGCGGGAAAGTGAAACTGATCCACTTCAGATCAGCCATGATCTTATTGAATGGCGGGGCAGGCTCGAAGGGCTAGATGGCCTACTCCTGCTCCTATTTCTTATGTTCTTATGACTCACCCAGGAATAGTGATAAATGTTTCTGGAAACGTGCACGCAAGGTATAAGTGAATCTGTCAATTGCTTGATTCATCTATGGGACATCTCTCCATATTTTGGCATAAATCCCCAAATCAGTAAGAGGTCTTTGCAGGATCAAATGGGCAAATTGTAACTTTTTATGTCTGCTGCCCAAGTCAATGTCAGGTGATTCGTCAAGTTGCTTACTGTAGTAGATAAAACAATACTTAAACATATATTAGTCTTTGAGTAATTTGTGTCCCAACTGAACCTAGTGTAAAATACTGTTGTCTATCTCATTTATAGTAGGATGTCTCACAACATCAGATTAAAGTCCAACACTTGATGTCTGTGTTGATACGTGTGATCTTCTTGGAGATCCTTTCCACTTTGAGCTGACGGTTTGCGGTGTCGATGGTAGCCATGGTGTGGGGATGTCAGTGTTGGACTGAGGTGGGCACAGTAAGACATCTCACAACACTAGGTTTAAGTCCAACACTGTTGATGTTGAGAGACTTCTTACTGGGCATCCCATTTATATGTTACTTGAACTGAGAGATGATGTGGTTGACCGCTCTGTGAGCTTTAGTACAGGGATAACTTTTGAGAAACTCTTGTGTATTTTATGTAGAAGGCAGGGTTGCAATGTCCTCTCCCTACCTGAATGCAGAAGTAGTTACTTTGAATTGTTCGATGCCACTAAAATGACATGTCAGAACTCTTAAAATGAGATGGATTCTTGTTTTCAAAATTTGCTGATGGAGAAGAAAATGTGCCCACAAGATATAGTTTGTATATAAGTATAGTACAGTTGAAAGACATATATTACTCAGCAGCAAGAATTTAATGATCCCAAAATATGTTTTTCAGAAAATGTGATCAAACAGAAGCAATGGTATTTTTAATAGTTACAGCAAGGGGAAATAAAAATTGTTAACATGTCAATACCTACTGGAAATCTTATTGCGGGCATACTATATTTGCAAAAAAAGTCCCATACTATGTTGAAGGCAATTTAAACATTTTAAGTAACCAATTACAGCTATCCAAAAGATGCAATGATACTATTTTGTAGAAGAGCACAGGAATTATCTTTTGTGTCTTGGCTAATATTTATTTGTCAATCAATATTACAAAGAAAGGATTATCTGGTTATTTCCATGCTACCGTTTCTGGAAGTTCGCTGTGCACAATTTAGCTGCTTGATTTCCACAGCAGTGTTTCCTGTTAAAATTATGAGGTTTGGTACTGAATCTTTAAACTTATGGTAAATTAAGGGAAGAGGGAGTCATGTGACTTGTTTCAAAGCCTACCTGACAGCAAGGTTTGATTGTTAACAATCAACAGAAAGCTTAGATATTAACTTGAGAAGAAGGTGCAATGTATTTATACTTGCAGGTAAGGTATTTATATTTGGAGACAATTGCAGTAGTTTCTGAGCTTGCAATGAATAGACTCTGAGTCTTCCTAAGTCCCAGAAAGGTGTAGTTGATATTGGGTTATAAACAGTGTAACGAAAAGGAGTTGGGCTAAAGATAGCTAATCGGCATCTTCACCTGGACGCAAGGTGTTTCAAATTCCCTTGGGGAAGAGGAAGCCATTTTGAGGTCAGGTTGTGGGTTTCCATACAAATCAATGAATAAGACAGCAGAAGTTTTGTGAGTTAGCAGACAGAAAAGGGAAACACTTCATTTTAAATTAATACTGTATAAACTGAAATGTTTCTACAAAAATACAGAGTTAGCAGAAAGTGTTTGGATAAAGGAATCTTCTAACATTTGATAAGCTACAAGACATCATAGTCTGTAAAGTCTAGCTCAAGAACAGAGCTCACTGTCACACTCTGATCAAGATTAGTAAGGGCGCAACTGGCTTGCATAAACTGTCCTTGTGAACTGTTTGTTGTCATTAATACATGTAATGAAAGACCAATTAAATTAACCCAACAACAGCTAGAACCAATAAATAAGGTAACAGTGGCCTGAATTAACATGGCATTATGTCCACTAAAAAGGATAAAAATGAGGTCCTACAAAGAGTTCATTGCTAGTCAAACGGCAGAAGTGGCACATGATAGATAAAGCCAAGAGATCCCACGACCAATGGATCAGATCTGAGCTCTGTAGTCCTGCCACATTTAGCTATGGATGTTGTTGGGCAATTAAACAACTAGCAGAAGGAGGCAGGTCCACAAATATAATCAACTGTGGGGAAGCCAAGTATAACATTGCAAAAGAGAAGGCTAATACATTCGCAACCATCTCCAGACAGATATCTTCAACCATTTTGGCCTCCTTTTCAAGTTCCCTGCATCACAGAAACTAGACTTCAATAAACTTAATTCACTCCAACATGATATCAAGAAACAGCTCAAGGGATAGGATTCTGCAAAGGCTCGGAGCACTGACAACATTCCAGCAGTAATATTCAAGACTTGCATTCCAGAACTAGCCACACCCTCAGCCAAGCTGCTATAGTATATTTATAAATTGCCATTTAGTCAGCAATGTTGAAAATTATCTTGTCCACAAAAGCAGGGCAAATCTACCCCAGCCAATTCCTGCCCTATTAATATACCCTTGATCATCAGGAAAGTGATGGAAGGGATTGTTGACAATACTATCAAGTGGCACTTACTCAGAACTAACCTGCTCACTGACACTCAGTTTGGATTCCACTCGGGCCACTCAGCTCCACACTTCACTATAGGCTTGGCTCAAATATGGACAAAGGCATTGAACTCCAGGGGTGAGGTGAGAGTGACTGCCCTTGACATCAAGACAGCATTTATCCAACTGAGTGTGGCAACAAGGAGTTCAAGGAGTCAATGAGAATCAAGGGGAAAACTCTCCATTGTTTAAGTCATATCACAGATAAAAGAAGATGGTTGTGGTTGTTGGAGGTCAATTCACTCAGTTTCAGAACATCACTGCGCAAATTCCTTTAAAGTCCCACTCATATTCAGCTGCTTCATCAATGGCCTTCTCTCCATTGTAAGGTTAGAAGTGGGGTGTTTGCTGGTGATTGCACATTGCTCAGCATCATTTGTGACTTCTCAGATGTTGAAGCAGCCTTTTTCTTATGCAACAAAACGTGGACAACATTCAGGCCCAGGCTGATAACATTCATGCATTGAAGGGCCAGGCAATGACCATCTCCAATATGACATAATCTAACTACCCTCCCCTGATATTCAATGGTGTTACCATAACTAAATTCCACAGTATCAACATCCTGAGGGCTACTGTTGACATGAAACTGAATCAGACTAATCACATGAATACAGTGGCTACATGAGTAGGTCAGAAGCTGGGAAATTAGGGATGGGCAACAAATGCTGGTCTAGCCACTGGTGCCCACATTCCATGAACGAATAAATGAAGGCACAGCTTGCTACTAATTGGGCATCAAGAGTCACCACATATTAAGGGGCAAGTGAGAATTGTATTGGGGAGCCAGGTTTCCTTTGCTGATAATAGCCACAGTTTATCAGATCTCTCAGTAACTTATCTCGAGACTTCTGGGTTGTTGCCACAATCATAACTACTGGACAGGCATAATCTTTAAGGATATGTTCAGACTACTTATCCAGATCACATAACATTTATTTTAATCACAAAACCATGTATAAATATTTTTGGGCATTTTAAGTATTTGAATTATCTGCTCAGGAAATAATTCATCCATTAAAAGTTGTCATCAAATAAACAAGTCAAAATAAAAAATGATAAGTCTGCTATTCTGTTTGCTTAGCTGATGTGGCTGACTGATTGTATGAAATTTGCAAATGCTGATTTGAATCAGCCATTACAGTGCAACCATCAACTTACTGAAACTTACTGAAAGAATGGCTCTCAGAAACCAAATACCAAACCTACTTTTGCAGTAGTTATCCTTCTTAGTGTCCCCACTTTCAACACAATGCACATTTAATCTTTTCAGTCAATATAAAGATTTTTCTACATTTGCTTTAGGATTTAGATTTATTATTATAAATGCACATTCAATTCTAATTCTCTAAAATATAGCTATGATCACCACATTAACAATAATACCAATTAATATCCTTTTACAGTATTTACGCAAAATGAAAATCTAAACAGGTTGCTAAATTTTCATTTTAAGTCTTGCTTATTAGCTTGAACAATAGGAAGTTATAAAATGAATCAAAATTAATTCTCTGTGATGGAGTCTCATGATTACAAGCCTGTGCTGCAGTATTCAGTAGCAATGTAACTATGAATCATTTTGTTTCCTGGATATTTCATCTTGGAATATATCTCATAATGATACAATGTCACGGAAACACTCATGATATATTCTAATGCAAACTATACACGTTTCATTATTTATTTTCTCCATTGCTCAAGTAGACTAGCATAAAATTAAAGTTCCAAACTCAACTGGATTAGATAGTGTCATAATAATAATAAATCTTGAAATTCTTATCTTTTGATCAGTTTCCATATGGTCTACAGAAAAAGCTATCAACTGTCATTTGGCTTATGTGCCAAATGTTTTACAGATACATTCAATTCCTGGATGTCCTTGCACCCTTGTGAAAACATTTGAATTATACTTGCCCAGTGCAGGATATCCCAAGTAGAATCGGTCTGCTCCAAGCCATCCAAGGAATAAGGAAAGGGCCACCGCCACTTTGTAGGAGTAACCAGTCCTTTAAAAGAAGAAAAATAAATTGTTAAATGAAAATCTTAGATCTGCAGAGGCTGTACCCACAGGTTAAGTAGAATAGACTTAGAAACATTTTGCAAGATTTACTAAGTTTACTGAAGGGTATCTCCTAGTTAAAAGAAAACTCACAATGTGGCAAAGTTATGCAGCACAGGAGATTGTTAATATGCAATACTAGGGATTGGTGGATATTGATTTGCATCCAGTGTCCCACCTTACTAAAGCATTAAACTCAGCTCCACCGTTGTTACTGGTCATGGATGCCAAACATGAATTAAAGGAATTTCATTATAGCTGAAATATATATATAAAAAAAATTATTTCCAATACATTATCAGAACTTTTAAACCTCTGAATCATGGCTTAACAGCAGACAAAATAATGGGGAAAGCCCCCTTATCGCAGTTTGGGATACCCTGATATAAGGAATATTAGATCTAATGGGAGAATAGGCTTTAGAACATAGAACATAACAGCGCAGAACAGGCCCTTCGGCCCACGATGTTGCGCCGACCAGTTAAAAAAGCAATGACCCTCTAACCTAAGCCAATCCCTTTCCATCCATAAACCTATCCACAGATCTCTTAAACGCCCCCAAACTAGGCGCATCTACAACTGCAGCAGGCAGGGCATTCCAATCCCTCACCACCCTCTGGGTAAAGAACATACCTCTGACATCCGTCCTATATCTACCACCCCTTAATTTAAAGCTATGCCCCCTCATGCTAGCTTTCTCCATCCGAGGAAAAAGGCGATCACTGTCCACCCTATCTAAACCTCTAATCATCTTATATGTTTCAATAAGGTCCCCTCTTAGCTGCCTTCTTTCTAACGAAAACAACCCCAAATCCCTCAGTCTCTCCTCATAGGACCTTCCCTCCATACCAGGCAACATCCTGGTAAACCTTCTCTGCACCCTCTCCAATGCCTCCACATCCTTCCTCTAATGTGGGGACCAGAACTGCACAGAATACTCCAAGTGCGGCCGCACCAGAGTTTTGTACAGTTGCAACATGACGTTGCGGCTCCTAAATTAAATCCCCCTACCAAAAAACGCCAAGACACCGTATGCCTTCCTAACTACCTTATCAACTTGATTCCCAACGTTCAGGGATCTATGTACACATACACCTAGATCCCTCTGTTCATCAACACTATTCAGAGTCCTACCGTTAGCCCTATACTCTACACATCTGTTATTCCTGCCAAAGTGAATTACCTCACACTTTTCCACATTAAACTCCATCTGCCACCTCTCGGCCCAGCTCTGCAACTTGTCCAAGTCTCTCTGTAAACTATGACGCCCCTCTTCACTATCTACCACTCCTCCGACTTTGGTGTCATCAGCAAATTTACTGATCCACCCAACTATACCCTCATCCAGATCATTTATAAAAATTACAAACAGCAGTGGCCCCAAAACAGATCCTTGAGGCACACCACTTGTATCCGAACTCCATGACGAACACTTTCCATCAACCACCACCCTCTGTCTCCTATCTGCTAGCCAATTCCTGATCCAATTAACTAAATCACCCCCAGTCCCATGCATCTGCATTTTCTGCAGAAGTCTTCCATGGTGGACCTTATCAAATGCCTTACTAAAGTCCATATATACCACGTCAACTGCCTTACCCCCATCCACCTCTCTGGTCACTTTCTCAAAAAACTCAATAAGGTTAGTAAGGCACGACCTACCCTTCACAAAACCATACTGACTATCTCCAATCAATTCATTACTCTCGAAATAACTATAAATCCGATCCCTAATAATTTTTTCTAAAACTTTGCCCACTACAGAAGTAAGACTCACCGGTCTATAATTCCCGGGGAAGTCTCTGTTCCCCTTCTTAAACAATAGGACAACATTCGCTATCCTCCAATCCTCTGGCACTATACCTGTGACCGACGACCTGAAGATCAGAGCCAGAGGCTCTGCAATCACCTCTCTTGCCTCCCAGAGAATCCTAGGGTAAATCCCGTCCGGCCCAGGGGACTTAGCTATTTTCAAACCCTCAAGAATATCTAGCACATCCTCCTTATCAACTGCAATACTATCCAGTTTACAACTCTGTAACCCAGTGTTCTCCACAGCTGCATTTATGTCTCCCTGTGTGAATACCGAAGAGAAATATTGGTTCAATGCCTCTCCAATCTCTTCCGGTTCCACACATAACTTCCCACTGCTGTCTCTAACTGGCCTTAATCTTGCCCAAACCAATCTTCTGTTCTTAACATATCTATAGAACGCCTTAGGATTCTCCTTAATCCTATCAGCCAAAGTCTTCTCGTGTCCTCTTTTAGCTCTTCTTAACTCACTCTTTAACTCCCTCCTAGCCAATCTAAAGCTTTCCAGTGCACTACCTGAGCCCTCAAGTCTCATCCTGACATAAGCCTCCTTTTTCCTTTTAACCAGCGAAACAACTTTTTTAGTGCACCACGGTTCCCTTGCTCAACCATTACCTCCTTGCCTGACAGGGACATACATATCAAGGACTCGCAGTAGCTGCTCCTTGAAAAAACTCCACATTTTGGACGTTCCCAGCCCCTGTAGTCTCCTAGTCCAATCTATGCTTCCTAATTTTCTCCTAATAGCCTCATAATTACCCTTCCCCCAGCTAAAACTACTGTCCCGAGGTTCCAGTCTATCCCTTTCCATCACTAAGGTGAACGTAACCGAATTGTGGTCACTATCACCAAAATGCACACCAACTTCCAAGTCTAACACCTGGTCTGGCTCATTTCCCAGCACCAAATCCAATATAACCTCACCTCTAGTTGGTCTATCTACATACTGAGTCAAAACACCTTCCTGCACGCTTTGTGCAAAAACTGACCCCTCTAACATAGAACAGTACAGCACAGTACAGGCCCTTCGGCCCTCAATGTTATGCTGAGCTATGTCCAAACCCAAGATCAAGCTATCCCACTCCCTATAATTCTGGTGTCCTCCATGTGCCTATCCAACAACTGCTTGAAAGTTCCTAAAGTGTCCGACTCCACTATCACAGCAGGCAGTCCATTCCACACCCCAACCATTCTCTGAGTGAAGAATCTACCTCAGACATCCCTCCTATATCTCCCACCATGAATCTTATAGTTATGTCCTCTAGTAACTACATCCATCCATAATTAATTAAATTGAGTGATTTAATTAATCCACTCAATTAAAAGAAAACTTTCATGAAACCTCCCTACAAATTCTCAATTTAACCAAAACTTTACTCACACTCCAAGATTCTTTGTTTAAATGCATGAAATACTCTCTGCACATCCACTCAATCTATCCCCCTCATCATTTTACAAACCTCTATTAAGTCACCTCTCATCCTTCTCCACTCTAAAGAGAAAAGTCCCAGCTCCCTCAATCTTTCCTCATTAGACCTACCCTCCAAACCAGGCAGCATCCTGATAAATCTCCTCTGCACTCTCTCCTATGCTTCCACATCCTTCTTATAGTGAGGTGACTAGAATTGAACACAATGTTCCAAATGTGGTCTCACCAAGGTCCGGTACAGTTGCAGCATAACCCCACAGCTCTTAAACTCAAACGCCCTGTTAATAAACGCTAACACACTATATAAGAACATAAGAAATAGGAGCAGGAGTAGGCCATCTAGCCCTTCGAGCCTGCCCCGCCATTCAATAAGATCATGGCTGATCTGTCGTGGCTCAGTTCCACTTTCCCGCCCTCTCCCCATGACTCTTAATCCCCTCGCTTATCAAAAACCCATCAACCCGCGTCTTAAAAATATTTAGCGAGGCAGCCTCCACCACTTCAACGGGTAGAGAATCCCAGAGATTCACCACCCTTTGAGTGAAGAAGTTCCTCCTCAACTCCATTCTAAACCGCCCCCCCTTTATCTTGAGGCTGTGCCCCCTAGTCTACTGTCCTTTCTGAGCGGGAAGAGTCTCTCCACCTCTATCCTATCCATCCCATTCATCATCTTATATGTCTCAATGAGATCTCCCCTCATTCTTCTAAACGCTAACGAGTACAAGCCTAGTTTATTCAGCCTCTCCTCATAGCTCAACCCCCTCAACTCCGGTATCAGCCTAGTAAGCCACCTCTGCACTCCCTCCAAGGCCAAAATATCCTTGCGTAAGTGCGGCGACCAAAACTGCACACAGTACTCCAGCTGCGGCCTCACCAGTGCCCTATACAGCTGCAGCAAGACCTCCCTACTTTTGCAGTCAATCCCCCTCGCTATGAAGGCCAGCATCCCATTCGCCTTCCTGACCACCTGCTGCACCTGCAGGCTGGGTTTTTGCGACTCATGCACAAGGACCCCAAGGTCCCTCTGCACCGTCGCCTGCTGCAGTTTTTCGCCACGTAAGTAATAGTCCTTCCTACCATTATTCCTACCAAAGTGGACCACCTCGCACTTGCCAACATTAAATTCCATTTGCCAGTTCCTGGCCCATTCGCCCAGCCTATCTAGATCCTTCTGCAGACTCTCCACACCCTCTGCGCAATTTGCCGTTCCACCAATCTTGGTGTCATCAGCAAATTTCGACACCATACACTCGGTTCCCACCTCCAGATCATCTATATAAATGGTAAATAGCTGAGGCCCCAGCACCGACCCCTGGGGCACTCCACTAGTCACCAACCGCCAATCCGAATAGCACCCATTGACCCCCAGTCTCTGCCTCCTATTTGACAGCCAATCCGCTATCCACGCTAACACCCTACCCCCAACTCCATGCCCCCTTACCTTCTGCAATAACCTCTTGTGAGGTACCTTGTCAAACGCCTTCTGAAAATCAAGACAGACCACATCCACCGGCTCTCCTCTATCCACCGCCCTAGACGCATCCTCATAGAACTCCAATAAATTTGTCAGACACGACTTCCCCTTAACGAAACCATGCTGCATCTGCTCTATCAAGCAATTCCCCTCAAGAAGCCTCGCTATTTCCTCCTTGATGACGGATTCTAGCATTTTACCTACAACAGACGTTAAACTAACCGGCCTATAATTCCCTGCCTTTTGCCTGCCACCCTTCTTAAGCAACGGCGTAACATTAGCCGTTTTCCAATCTTCCGGCACTTCCCTGGAATCCAGCGACGCCTGGAAAATAATCACCAAGGCATCCACTATCACCTCCGCCATGTCTTTCAGAACCCTCGGATGCATTCCATCCGGTCCTGGGGACTTGTCCACAATCAGTCCCTCCAGTCTGTCGAGCCTCCTTCACGGCTCTATCCACCTGAGTGGGTATGAACCCCAAGATCTCTCTGTTCCTCCATATTCCTCAGAACCCTGCTGTTGACCCTGTAATCCTCATTCAAATTTGTCCTACCAAAATGAATCACTTTGTTAGAATGTCTTTGAAAACAGATTTTGTAATCTAGGATGTTTTTCATGCAAGTTGAATATAGATGGATTATATTTATTTCGAAAGTCTTGAATTAAAAAGGCAGCTCTTGCTCCATTTATAATGTGCAATTTTGACATTTTTTTCACCCTAGTCACTAAGTCATATGGTATGAATCATGTATCATTGCATTGCAGAGGGGATGGTTTGTAATACTTTTATGAATAGTAGAATCAATAGCACAGGAATAATCTGCTATGAATATTAATACAGAACATTGGAACATAATTTTATTGGTTCATAGTTTGAATTATCTTCAAGCAATTTCAAAACATTTTGCACATTTTTATCTAGGAATTAGTCATAAAGCTTTAAAGGAGAGAAAGGCCTTTCCATTCATTGTGTCTAAGCTAGCCATCAAACACTGTTCTATTCTGTTCCCATTTTCCAGCACTTGGTCCATAGCGCTGTACATTACAGAAGTTCAAATGCTAAATGCTTTTTAACTGTTGTGGGTGTTCCCACCACTACCCCCCTTTCAGGTATTGAGTTCCACCACCGTCTGGATGAAAAGATTTTTCCTTAAATCCTCTCTAAATTTCATGTCCTTTACCTTAAATCTATGCCCCCTGGTTATTGATTCTCTAGGGGAAAAGTTTCTCCCTATGTACATCCTTCATAATTTTGTACACCTCAAAAGAGGTTCCCCTCAGCTTAGAACCATAGAACCAAAGAATTCATACCATGCAGAAGGAGGCCATTCAGCCCATTGAGTGTGCACTGACTCTCCAAAAGAGCATCTCACCTAGGCCCACCATTCCCATCCTATTCCCATAACCCTGCGCATTTACCACAGCAAATCCACCTACCCCTTGCACTTTTGACCTTCTCTGCTCAAAGGAAAGCAACTGCCGCCTAACCAGCCTCTCTTCACAGCTGACACATTCGAGCCCAAGCAACAGCCCGGTGAATCTCCTTCGCAACTTTTTTAATGCAATCATGTTCATCCTATAGTGTGGCAACCATAACTGTACACAGTACTCTAGGCTTGGCCTAATGAGCATTTTATACAGCTCCATCATAACCTCCCCTTGCTCTTATATTCGATAGCTTCACGTTTTAATGTTACAAATTCTGTCAACCACAATATTACTTTTAAGGCCAGCATTTACACAGCTGCATTTTAATTGGAAATGTCAAATTAGATTGTAAATCATCTAGCACATGTTTTTAAAATAACATTTCAACCAGTTCTATGATTAATTAAATGGGAATGTGATGTGGTGGCCATTACAGAAGCTTGGATATCTCAGGGACAGGACTGGGTACTTCAGGTGCCAGGATTCAGATGCTTCAGGAAGGACAGGGTTGGGGGCAAAAGAGGTGGTGGAGTAGCACTGTTGATCAGGGATAGTGTCATGGTTGCAGAGAAGGAGGATGCCATGGAGGGACTGTCTACAGAGTCTCTGTGGGTGGAAGTTAGGAACAGCAAAGGGTCGATAACTTTGCTGGGTGTTTTCTATAGGCCGCGCAATAGTGACAGAGAAGTCGAGGTGCAGATAGGGAAACAGATCCTAGAGAGATGTAGTAATAACAGAGTTGTCATGATGGGAGACTTTAATTTCCCAAACATAGACTGGAATATCCCACGGGTAAGGGGTTTGGATGGGGAGGAGTTTGTTAGGTGTGTTCAGGAGGGTTTCCTGACAGTACGTGGATAAGCCTACGAGAGGAGAGGCTGTACTTGACCTGGTGCTGGCTAATGAACCAGGACAGGTGTCGGATCTCTCGGTAGGAGAGCATCTTGGGGATGGCGATCATAATTCTATCTCCTTCACAATAGCATTGGAAAGAGATAGGATCAGGCAGGCTAGGAAGGTGTTTGTCTGGAGTAAGGGGAAATATGAAGACATCAGGCAGATTGTTGGACGAATAAACTGGAAGGAGGCATCCTTGGGGAAAAGTACAGAAGGAAGGTGGCGGATATTCAAGGAATGTTTGACTGGAGCTCTGCACGATAACGTTCCGATGAGACAAGGAGGTTTTGGTAGGGCACGGGAACGGTGGTGCATGAAGGTTGTGGTGAACCTAGTCAGGAGGAAAAGAAAGGTGTATAAAAGGTTCAAAGAGCTAGGAGATGTAAAGGATCTAAACGAGTATAAGGCTTGTAGAAAGGAGCTTAAAAAGGAAATTAGGAGAGCCAGAAGGGGTCATGAGAAGGCCTTGGCAGGTAGGATTAAGGAGAATCCCAAGGCCTTCTACAAATATGTGAAAAGTAAAAGGATGAGAAGAGGAGGGATAGGACCTATAAAAGGTGAAGGGGGAAAAGTCTGTGTGGAACCAGAAGAAATGGCAGAGGTGCTTAATGAGTACTTTGCCTCGGTATTCATGGTGGAAAGTGATCTGGGAGGTTGTACTACAGGTTTGCGGCAGTCTGAAAAGATTGAGTATGTGGATGTTAAGGAAGAGGATGTGTTAGAACTTTTAAACTCTATCAAGATAGACAAGTCGCCGGGACCAGATGGGATGTACCCCAGGTTACTGTGAGAGGTGAAGGAAGTGATTGCAGAGCCCCTGGCGATGATCTTTGCGTCGTCAATGGAGACGGGAGAGGTTCTGGGGGATTGCGGACATGGTTCCTATTTTCAAGAAAGGGAACAGGGATAGCCCGGGAAATTACCGACCGGTGAGTCTGACCTCAGTGGTTGGTAAGCTGATGGAGAGGCTTCTGAGGGACAAGATTTATGAGCATTTGGAGAAGTTTAGAATGATCAGAAATAGTCAACATGGTTTTGTCAAGGGCAGATCGTGCCTTACGAGCCTAGCTGAGTTCTTTGAGAATGTGACTGAACACATTGACGAAGGAAGAGCAGTAGACGTGGTTTATATGGACTTCAGCAAGGCATTTGATAAGGTCCCCCATGCAAGACTTCTTGAGAAGGTGAGAGGGCATGGGATCCAGGGGGCTTTGGCCTTGTGGATCCAGAACTGGCTTGCCTGCAGAAGGCAGAGAGTGGTTGTGGATGGGTCTTTTTCTGCATTGAGGTCGGTCACCAGTGGAGTGTCCCAGGGATCTGTTCCAGGACCCATGCTGTTTGTCATTTTCATAAATTACCTGGATGAGGAAGTGGAGGGATGGGTTAGTAAGTTCGATGACGATACGAAGGTTGGTGGTGTTGTGGATGGTCTGGAGGGATGTCAGAAGTTGTAGCGGGACATAGATAGGATGCAAGACTGGGCGGAGAAGTGGCAGATGGACTTCAACGCAGATAAATGTGTAGTGGTCCATTTTCGCAGGACCAATGGGATGAAGGAATACAATATCAAGGGTAGGAGTCTTAGCTGTGTTGAAGAGCAGAAGGATCTTGGGGTCCGGGTCCATAGGACTCTTAAATCGGCCTCACAGGTGGAGGATGTGGTCAAGAAGGCGTATGGTGTACTGGCCTTCATTAATCGAGGGATTGAGTTTAGGAGTCGGGAGGTAATGCTGCAACTTTATAAGACCCTTGTCAGACCCCACTTGGAGTACTGTACGCAGTTCTGGTCACCTCACTATAGGAAGGACGTGGAAGCTATTGAAAGGGTGCAGAGGAGATTTACAAGGATGTTGCCTGGATTGGGAGGCGTGCCTTATGAAGATAGGTTGAGGGAGCTGGGACTCTTCTCCCTGGAGAGATGAAGGTTGAGAGGCGACCTGATAGAGGTTTATAAGATGTTGAGAGGAATAGATAGGGTGGATTCTCAGAAGCTATTTCCCCAGGCTGAAATGTTCGCTATGAGAGGACACAGATTTAAGGTGCAGGGAAGCAAGAACAGAGGAGATGTTAGGGGTAAGTTTTTCACTCAGATGGTGGTGAGTGAATGGAATCGGCTGCCATCGGTGGTGGTAGAGGCGAACTCGCTGGGGTCTTTTAAAAGACTTCTGGTTGAGTATATGGGATCTAATGGGATTGGGGGTTATAGATAGGTCTTTGGCTTAGTAGGTATAGATGTGATCGGCGCAACTTGTGGGCCGAAGGGCCTGTTTGTGCTGTAGTGTTCTATGTTCTAAAACATCCGAACAGTAATATCTTTCTTTCTCCATAACTTATTTTCCAGGGATGGCAGATTGAAATTTCAATGCATTGTCAAGAATTGTTTGGAAGTGGGACTGGATCTCCACTTCCTCCAAAGAGAATTCTTGATTATGACATAATGAAAATACACTAAGCAAAAGCACTTCTGTACAACAAGGTTAAGAAATGTCAGAGTCAGTCATCCCAGGTCATAGTCATGCACATCCTGCAATCCAACCACAGTGCTCTGAGAACACACTTAATCAGAACAACTAACGTAAATCAGTTAAAATATAAATTATTCTTTAGAAAATGTTTGTCAGTGCAAGTGAACATTTCTGACAAGGGGTTAAAACTGTTTGACAGTATTATGAATACGAGTGCTTTTATAAAAGCTTATGACTTATTATGGTGTCTAAACTTATCATTTTTGACTAGATACACTTTCAACAGACAACTGTGAAGTAATTTTAATTTCATTTCTGAGGCAGTGTTTTATAATTTGTACATGACTACCAAGACTTTAGACGCTTTATTTCCTTGCAGAGTCACAATCTGCATCTGCAACAACTTTAATTAATTCATTTTTACTATCTTCAGACTTGTCTCTCGACATCACTACAATCAGGTTTTCCATCATGAAGTACATCCAAAATACTGATATCTCAACTTGATATCAAACAGATTACAGATTGGCTTTCTTTATATCCTTCCCTTCTGGCTGGCACTTTAGGATGTCAATAGCCAGGAAAATTCCGTTCAAAGGTCTTTTGTTCCCAGTGCCATTAGGTTACTAAATAGCATCATGCACACTGTATCTGCAGTTTGTGTTTATTTTATTTAACTACAGTAAATGTAATGGAAGAATGCAATATGTCACGTTTGTAATGGTATGGATGCATGTTATATATGCACAAATGTATGAATTTAGGTGTACATGAAATATTTACTGTTTGTAAACTAATGATTGTATGATTACGTTATACTGGAGGAGAACCAAAGATAAATTCATTCTTGCGCAGACAATTAAGTTCTATTCAATTCTATTCCTGAATATAACAATTTCTAAAATTGAAAATAAATAAAAAATAATTCTGCGGATTTTGGCAAAGTGTAAAAGTAACAAGGTTGTTGTGGAGAGCCGAAGGGCCTGTTCTTGTGCTGTAATTTTCTTGGTTCTTTGTTCTGTGGATTGAACTCAATGGTCCAAACTTGATTTTGCTACAGCACTGCAGCACCCAATCACAATGCGATCATTTATAATGAAACTGTCTAAAATAAGTTCTCCTTTATTATTTTAAAAGAACTAAGAATAGGAATGAATATAAGAAATGAAATGACAGTAGCATTTTCATGTATTTCTGTCTTTTTATTATGAAATTAAGTCACCTCCCCATGAAAACTTGCAATATTTTCAGTTTCATGATTTTCTAAATTGAGATAATATGAGCAATGAAACAGCCATTAGGATTTTATTGTTCTGATATACAACTCAGTGTGGAGAACAGATTTAGCAACACAACAGGGGAAAGAAAATCAATGGATTTTTTAAAAACTTGTTCTTGGGATGTGTGCATCACTGGCAAGGCCAGCATTTATTGCCCTTGCAAAGCTGGTGTTGGGCCACCTCTTGAACCACTGCAACACGTGGTGTTGGTGCAGTCGTGACGGAAAGGTGTTCCAGAATTTTGACTCAAGAAACAAGGAAGGAATGGCAAAATAGTTCCAAATCAGGACTTGGAGGGGAAGTTGGAGATGATAGTGGCTCCATCTATTGCCCTTGTTTCTCCAGGTGGGTACAAATCATGAGTTTGAAAACTGCTGTTGGCAAGCTCCTGCAATGCATCTTGTAGATGATACACATTGATGGCAGTGTGTGCAAACGGTGGATGGAGTCTTCCACACTTGAAACGTTAGGCCCTGTTTTCTCTCTCCACAGATGCTGTCAGACATGCTGAGATTTTCCAGCAATTTCTGTTTTTGTTTCAAATTTCAGCATCTGCAGTAATTTGCTTTTATTGTAACCTTTAGGATGTTGATGGTGGGGATTCAGCAACAGTAGTGGTGATAAACGTCTGGGGAAGGTGATTAGATTCTCTCTTGCTGGAGATGGCATTTACCTGGCACTTGTGTGGTCAGTCAATTTAAAAACGAAGGCTAATCTTGACCTACCAGAAATTTTTAACATTAAAATCATTACAAAGAGAACTTTTTCCTCATGAGGAAGAACACAAATTGAGGTTATTAATTTCCACCCCTCCTCTTTGTTCTGGAAGATGTGTGAAACAGAAGCACAAGCCTATCAACTGAGGAAACATTTTGAGAGAAAGTTTACCAACTTGGCGGTAGCATCAGTAGCAGATGCAAGTATAGACGGAGCACAGGGACTCATTGGTAACTGTGGATGTACTTAACTAAATATATAAGAATATCATGAACTAACGAAGTATCACAAAGATGGTATTAATAACTGAAGGAAGCCATATATTTCTGAATTACCTCTCAGGGCATCCTGCGAGAGCATTCCCCATATACTTACATTGAATAAACCATTAAAGTGCTGCTTGATTCACTTACATTTGTCTTTAGATATTGAACAACGTAGCACAGAAGGAGGCTGTTTGACACTTCCAGTCTATGCTCGGACTCTGCAAGTTACTCAGCTAGTCCCACTCCCCACAAATGGGCTAGAAATTTTGGTCAGTGGAAATATTTATGCTGACATAAAACAGAAACAGGTAGTCGGGAGCACGCAAACATACAAATTAAGAGAGATACACCATTCAGTGTCTTAAGCCTGTTCTGCTTTTCAGCAAGATCATGGCTGATCTGATCGTGGCCTCTACTTTCCTTTTATCCCCGATACCTTTTAATTATCTTGTCTTGTCTATCTACCTGAATCTTAAGAGAGACTCGGCAAAGCTTATCCTCATCTCCATCTTAAATGGGAGACCCCTTATTTTGAAACTGTGTCTCCGTAGTTCCAATCGCTCCCACAAGGGGGAATATCCTTTCAGCTTCCATCCTATCAAGTCTGTTCAGAATCTCGTATGTTTCAACAAGATTGCCTCTCATTCTTCTAAATACTAATGAATGCAGTGAAGTCCTGCTATTTGCGATTTCTTTCACAAATTTATGTACCCATGCAAAGATTTTGTTCATGGGATCACCTATTTCAGCTGCAAATCTTCACCTATCCACAGATTTAAATATTAAAAGTTTATACCTGTACTATGCTGGACCTGAAATAAAGAGAAAGCATTTATATAATGAAAAAACTGCAGTAGGAAGTGCACATGGATTGCTGTGATTTATGGGGTATAGTAATTCCTGACCAGTATTTTACAATACAGATACAATCATAGAACCCCTACAGTGCAGGAGGTGGTAATTCGGCCCATCGAGCCTACACTGACAACATTATCACTCAGGTCCCATTGCTTAACCCCATGTATTTACCCTGCTAGTCCCCCCTGACAATAAGGACAATTTAGTATGGCCAACCAACCAAACACGCACACCTCTGGAGTGAGGGAGGAAACTGGGGCACCCAGAGGAAGTCCATGCAGACATGGAGAGAACATGTAAACTCCACACGACAGTCACCCAAGGTCAGAACTGAATCCTGATCCCTGGCACTGTGAGGCAGCAGTGCTACCACTGTGCACCATGCTGCCCAAAAGTACAGTACTTTACGAAAAATGAGATTCAGGTGTAGATAATATTATCCTAGCTGACTTACAGATAGCTCTCAAACTAAAAGAATATTGTTACTGTTATTTCATGGCTATAGTTCTAATTAATACCTTGGTTGAAGGGCCATTTAAGTGCTGCTGTGTGCTTCATTTTGCACGGGGGGGGGGGGCGGGCTTGGGGAGGGAGAGGGAGAGGGAGAGAATAGAGAGAGACACGACTGGGACTGTTGGTAGGTCTCGGTAGTGTATCATTTGCCATTCTGGACAACATCCAGTGAGAACTTGCATTTTCCGATAGCAACAGGGAAACAAAGTAGAGGAAAATTAATTTTGTTAAATTGTTTCATTTTAGTAAAAATTTTTAATTTATTCTGTTGAGCCAGGGATAACTGTACTTGAACCTTTTTTTGATGGAGAACAAGTGTATTATCCCACAGGTTTGCAGACTGCAAATGGGGGCTCAAAGCAAGAAACAAAATCAAACTTTGGGATGGCTGGAATCTATCCAATTCGCTCCCATTATAAAGCATGCTCACCATTTGCAATTTCACCCCTTGTGAGACTTTGCAGGAGCATGACCTCTGCAAAACAGCTAACTTTACTGTATAGGCACAACCTGCTCAGTTTTTCCCCATAGGAAAAATCTCGTATTCCAGAAATCAGTCAAGTGAACCTTATCTAAACTGCTTCTAATGCAATTATGTCCTTTCATAAGCAAGGAATCCAAAACTGTACACAGTACTCGAGATGTGGTCTTACTGATACCCTATACAACGATAGCAAAACATCTTCACTTTTGTATTCCATTCTCCTTGCAATAAATGACAACATTCCACTTGTCTTCCTAACCTCAGCATAGCAACATTTTGTGGTTCATGCATCAGGACATCAAGATCCCTCTGTACCTCAGAGTTCTATAATCCCTTTCATTTAAATAGTATGCTTTTTTAAAAAATTCTTGCTGCCAAAGTGGACAAGTTCACATCTTCCCATATTATATTCCATCGACCAGATTTCTGCTCCCTCACTTAATCTATATAAATCACTTTGCAAACTCACTGGGCCCAATTTTTACCATCGCTTTGCACCTGTTTTCAAGCGCGAAAACTTGATAAAGTCAGGCACGAGGCACGTAGCACAATCCACATCTGCCTCCGTAACAGTTTCTCCTTTACCAAGGCCTGAAAATGGCTGCAATCGGGACCGTGCATGCATTTAAACTGACTTAATGGGCTGCCGCCCAACCTCACCGGCACTTCCCCTTTACCACCGCTTTCACCCAAATGAGGAGGTAGGTGCCTCGCGTCCGATGGCTCTCTGCTTGAGATTGGTGGGGGATGGAGGGGAAAGAGCTGCTGCCACTCTGCCTGAGATCAATGGAGGGGAAGGGGGTGTCTAGGTGGCGGAGGGGTGAGGGATAATGGGGTCAGTAATGTTGTAGGGGTGTGGCAATGCCTGTGGGGGCCAGGCGGAAGCATTATCCAGCCCGGAGGGAATGTGGCTAGGGAGCAGCATTCTATCTTCTTTTTTCTGCGCATGCGCAGTTGGAGGCACCAATCGGAACTACAGGGTTTCGGGCATGCCAAGCCCCACCCACACACAGGCTTCTGCAGCGCAATTCAGAATCATTGATATTTTTGCAGGCAGGGATACCTGAGAAAGGGTCTAAAAGTCAGATCTGAAACACTTCCAGTTTCAAGTCCACCCAGCACTTAGAATCAAAATGGTAAAATAGGGCCATTGTGTCCTCTTCACCACTTATTTTCCTACCTATCTTTGTGTCATCAGCAAATAATACATTTAATCCCATCCAACTCATTAACACAGCTTATAAATTGTTGAGGGTCCAGCACTGATCCCTGTGGTATTCCACTCGAGACATTTTGCCAACACAAATATGAACCATTTAGCGCTACTCCCTGTCTCCTGTTACCCCTACACCATAAAATTTGGTTTTCTGTCACATCAACCTTTGATGTAGAACTTTGTCAAATGCTTTCTGGAAATCTAATTTTATCATTTCCATAGGTTCCCCTTTGCCCATGTTGCTTGTTACTTCCTCAAAGAACGCCAGTAAATTAGTCAAACATGATTTTCCTTTCACAAAATCGTGTTGACTGGACCTGATTTTAGAAAGGTCCGATTAAATTGGAATGCTTCCTTTTTTCTAACTGATGGCACCTTTCCTGAACCGCAGGAGTTTTGGAAAATTAAGATCAGCAGCTGCTCCTTTTAAAATCCTAGGATGAAGTCTATCTTTCAGCTCTCATAACTTTCTCAGTAGTCTTCCCCTAATAAGGTGATTTTTAATGTTCCTCCCTCTCTTTCACCTCTTGGTGCACACTTATGTCTTGGACATTATTTGTATCATCTACAATGAAGGCTGATGCAAAATATCTGTTCAATTCATGCACCACTTCCTCATTTTCCATTATTGCCCCAGACTTATTCTATAGGGGATTAACATTCACTTACTCTCTTCCTTCTTAAATACCTATAGAAACTCTTATGATCTGTTTTTATACTTCTAGCCATCTTTCTTTTGTACTCTAATTCCCCCCTCACTTTTATACATCCTTTGCTTCTTTTATATTCTGTCCAACCTTCTAACATGACACTAATCTTTGTAGAAAAGTATGCTTTTTCTTTCAATCCAATACTATTTTTAACTTCCTTATTTAGCTACAGATGACACTTCCTTCCCCTAGAACAGTCTTTCTTTCTCACTGGAATTGTCTCTTTGTAGAGTATTACAAAGTATCTCCTTAAATATCTCTGGTGACATCTCCATTGACTCACCCCTTAATCTAATTTCCCAGTTCATTTTAGTTAGCTGTCTTCATACTCTTAGAATTGTCTTCATTTAAATTCAAAGCACTAGTCTTAAACCCACCCTTCTCCCCATCTGAACTGAATGCAAATTTAATCATGTTGTGATCACCACTACCAAGGGACACCTCTAAAATGAAGTCACTAATTAATTTTGCCTCATTGCAAACTACCAGATCCAGAACAGCCTGCTCTCTGGATGGTTCCAGCACATGCTATTCAAAGAAATTAAAACAATAATATTGGCACAAGAAACAGCAGGGTTTGAAATGAATGTTAAACTTCAGAAATTATTTTATTATTTTATCATTTTGTAAAAGGCATCACCATGAATTTGGAAGATTGGCAGAAAGGGCAAATTTAAGGCTTGTACTCGTTAGAGTTTAGAAGAATGAGGGGAGATCTCATTGAGACGTATAAGATGATGAATGGGATGGATAGGATAGAGGTGGAGAGACTCTTCCCGCTCAAAAAAGACAGTAGGACTAGGGGGCACAGCCTCAAGATAAAGGGGAGGCGGTTTAGAACGGAGTTGAGGAGGAACTTCTTCACTCAAAGGGTGGTGAATCTCTGGAATTCTCTGCCCGTTGAAGTGGTGGAGGCTGCCTCGCTAAATATTTTTAAGAAGCGGGTTGATGGGTTCTTGATAAGAGAGGGGATTAAGGGTTATGGGGAGAGGGCGGGAAAGTGGAACTGAGCTACAACAGATCAGCCATGATCTTATTGAATGGCGGGGCAGGCTCGAAGGGCTGGATGGCCTACTCCTGCTCCTATTTCTTATGTTCTTATGTTATGTTCTTAACACTTTAATTTACACAAAAGAAGCATTAAATATGGCAGTTGGGATAAAATTGAGGAAATTAGTAACTTTTAGTAAATCTACTGCGTCCCATTTAACATTGAAAACGGACAATAAAGAACATAAATCTAAGAATTGCAACTAGTTTTCATAGTGCCCAAACCAACTTGCTTTTTTAACAGACTAACTGATCACTCTGAATATTGGTGTATGTGGGATGTGCTACATACAAAGTGGCTACCATATTGACCTACGCAATATGTTATAAAACGTTACAGCAGAGAAACAGGCCAATTGATCTATAAATGTATTTTGTCTCCTCTGCAACCAAGATTAACCCCATAAACATTTCTCTTTCACGCAACTACCTGTCTAACTTCTGAAAATCCTTGGCTTCAATTATTGTTGTGAAATAATTGAACTCTACATAAATGCTCTGCTTTAAAACTACACCAGTTCTGGTAGCCAGAATTGAATTTTTTTTACAGCGTGGCACAATATAGAGGGTTGAAATACTTACACATTACGGCATGCAAAGGGCTTATAAAAGCCTACTTCCTTTCCACTGAAGGTGTTCACAACCCCACTATAATTTCTGCAGGTGATATTTGGAGCCGGTAAACATGGAACTGGAAACAAAACCAAAATAAAAGAAGTTATGGAGGGTTTCACTTCATATTTATGAACAGAGCTTACAGGTTAAAATTGTTTAATTCAGATTTCCCATATCAAGTTATTATGCTTCGACAAAGCGTCATCTGGACTCGAAACGTCAGCTTTTTTTTTCTCCATACAGATACTGCCAGACCTGCTAAGATTTTTCAGCATGTTCTCTTTTGGTTTGAAATTCTAGCATCCACAGTAATTTGCTTTTATCAAATTATTATGCATATGGTGAAACAAATGCGAGTGCAGCTTTAGAACACAGTGCATACCTTGGATTTGGTGAGTGGGAATTTGGGTGAAAAGGGGAAGGAGATGTCCTTTTCCTTTAGCATGTGCTACCTCTTTCACTCTGTAGGAATTGGTTTTTAATCTACTACAGGGAAAGGAGCTAGCATGTGGTGATTATCTGTCAAGAAGTTAAAATCTATTCCAGTCCTGAGGTTTAAAATAGTATACCAACTGGTGGTAAGGTCACTCAAGTAGATGAAAAAGGAAAATAAAAGTGAATAATATAATTAATTAAAACACATTAAGGATGGAAGGGCAGGTGGCATGTCAAGGCTGCAGCATCTGGGAGCTCCTGTATGCCAGTGTAATTTTGAGCAAACATGCTTGCAGTAAGTGTTTGCAGTTTGAGGAGCTTTAGCTCAGGGTTATTGAGTTGGATGCTAAGCTGCAGACACTGCAACACCAGAGAGGGGGAAAGTTACTTGGATGCTTTGTACCAGGAAGCAGTCATACCGTTTCGGATAAGGTCTTCTGATTTGTCGTCAGGAGATTGCGACTGCGTGAGGCAAGTGTGTACCCACAGGACAGAAGTTCAGGAGCCTCAGCCTTTGCAATACTCCAGTATGTCTGAGATTTTCAAAGCTTGTGTGGATGAGAGTAGGGGCTACAGGTTGGATGAGCGAACTGACCATGGCACTGTGGTCCAGGAAGTCACTCAAGTAGGGGGAGCAAAAAGCACCACAGTGGTAGTAGGGAACAGTATAGTGAAGTGGCTCGACACTGTTTTCTGCAGTCAAGAGCGAGGGTCCAGCCTATGTTGCCTACCCAGGGCCAGGGTTCTGACAACTGAGCACTGGAGAGGAACTTGCAATGGGAGGGGAAAGATTGAATTGCTTTTGTCAGTTGTAATAATCTCTGGATTATTACCTAAGCCACATGAAAATTGGCATAGGGTACATTAAAGTAGGGAGGTGAATATGAGGGCAAGAACTGGCAAAGTCAACTGGCAAATTAGGTTAAGGGAGAGGTCAATAGAGTCACAGCAGTGGCCATTTGAGAGAAATTTCAGAATACACATTCCAACAAGAGAACATTTTCAAGGGTGGGGATCCACCATCTATGGTTAACCAAGATAATATCAAATTTAAAGAAGATGCATTTAATTGTGCAAAGATGGGTGGGAGGTCAGAAGTTGGGACAGAATATCTAAAAAAAACAAAGAATGTTCAAAAGGCTAATAAGAGGGAAGAATCAAGAGCATTAGAGAAAGCCGGCTAGAAATATAAAGTAAGAGTTTCAATAAACATTTAAAAAGGAAAAGAGCGAACAAAGTCAGTATCAGTCGAATAGAAAGCAAGTCTGGGGAATTTATTAATGGAAAATGTAAGATTTTCTCCCATAGTCTGGAAGATGTGCTGGTTAGGTGCATTGACCAGAACAGATGCTGGAATGTGGCGACTAGGGGAATTTCACAATAACTTCACTGCGGTGTTAATTGTGACTAATAAATAAACTTCCACTTTAAGGAGAGGGCAGCTGAATTGAACAGCTGTTTGCACTGGTCTCCACTATAGAGGATACAATTTACATCCCAGAAATAGCTGTAAATCAGGAAATGGGGAGGAGGAAGGAACTCAAGATTAGGGATCCTAAGTTTCGCTGAATGTGTGTGTGTGTGTGTGTGTGTGAATGAAACGAGAGGGTGAGCAAGTGAAATGGGAGAGTTCCTTCAGAAATCTTGTCCGGGGGGTGGGTGGGGGTGGTGATGTCAAAAGGTTCTGTGGCTGGACGCAACATTGCTAACATCGAACTCAGCCCTATTCACTTTAAATACCTGCCTTTCACACTTCCCTCATCTTTGAAGACACTCAGGCGCCGGTTTCACTAAATTAGTCATACAACTCTTATAATCCTGCTTTACAGAATACCATAGCAAAGCACAGAAATATATTTAAAAAAATTTTCACAGTAAGCATGAATGGATCTTTTTTTGGTTGGTAAGATGTAACAAATGATGTGCAAGAGGAATCAATGTTGGGCTCTCAATTTTTTTTACAATCTAAATGTATGGCTTGGATGGTGAGATTGAACATAGGAAATAGTACAACACAGGAACAGGCCCTTTGGCCCATGATGTTGTGCTGAACATGACACCAAATTAAACTAATCCCTTCTGCCATTTCCCTCTATTCCTTGCATATTCACGTGCTTATCTAAAAGCCCCTTAAACGTCTCTATTGTATCTGCCTCCACTACCACTCCTGGCAGCACATTCCAGACATCGACCACTCTGTAAAAAACTTGCCCCTCTCATCTCCTTTGAACTTTCCCCCTCTTACCTTAAGTGTACGTCCCCTAGTGTTTGACATTTCAATTCTGGGAAAAAAAATTCTGATTATCAATTCTATATATGCCTCTCATAATTTTATAGATTTCTATTAGGTCTCCCCTCAATCTCCACCATTCCAGAGAAAACAACCTCAGTTTGTCCACCCTGTCCTTATAGCTCATACCTTCTAACCCAGGTAGCATCCTGGTAAGCTTCTTCTGTATCCACTCCAAAGTTTCCACATTCTTCCTGCAATGTGGCAACCAGAATTGAACACAATACTCTCAAGTGTGGCCTTATCAAAGTTTTATAAAGCTGCAGACATCCTGGGTCTTGTACTCAATGCCTTTACCAATAAAGGCAAGCACGCCATACACCTTCTTTACCCTGTATCTTCTTGTAATGGCCACTTTCAGGGAGCTACGGACTTGAACCCAAGATCCCTCTGTACATCAATGCTGTTCAGAATCCTGCCATTAACTGTATACTTACCCTTAACATTTGATCTTCCAAAGTGCAGCACCTCACACAATTCCGGATTAAACTCCATCTGCCATTTCTCCACCTTTGTCTGCAACTGATCTATATCCCGTTGTATCCTTTGACAACCTTCTACATTATACACAGCTCCACCTATCTTTGTATCATCTGCAAACTTACTAATCCACCCACCTTTGTTTTAACCTAAGTCGTTTACACATATCACAAACAACAGAGATCCCTGTATGGATCCCTGCAGAACACCACTAGTCACAGACCTCCAGCCAGAAAAAAACCCTTCCACCACCACTCTCAGACATCGACAGGCAAGCCAATTCTGAAACGAAGTGGTCAAGTCACTGCTTGAAGATATGGTTACTAAATTTGCTGAGCGAGTGTATCTTAATGTCCTTTTCGTAGAATCCCTACAATACAGAAGGAGGCCATTTGGCCCATTTTATCTGCACCAACTCTCTGACAGAGCATCTTACCCAGGCCCGGTCCCCATAACCCCACATATTTACCCTGCTAATCCCTTTAACCTACACATCTTGGGACACAAAGGGGTAATTTAGCATGGTCAGTCAACCTAACTCAAACATCTTTGGAGTGCGGGAGGAAATGAGAACCCGGAGGAAACCCATGCTGACACAGGGAAAATGTGAAAGCTCCACACCACTACTCCAGGCCAAAGTTGAACCCGGGTCCCTGGTGCTCTGAGGGAGCAGCATTAACAATTGTGCCACCCATCGGGAAGGAAATCTGCCAGCCTTACCAGGTCTGGCCTACATGGGACTCCAAGCCATACCGTGGGTGGCACAGTGATTAGCACTGCTATCTCCAAGCACCAGAACTCAGGATCAATTCCGGCCTCGGGACACACTTTCTCCCCGTGTCTGAGTGAGTTTCCTCTGGGTGCTCCAGTTTCCTCCCACAGTGCAAAGATGTGCGAGTTAGGTTGATTGGCTATGCTAAATTCACCCTAGTATCAGAGGGATTAGCAGGGTAAATGTGTGGGGTTACGGGAATAAGGAGAGCCTGTGGTTAGTACAGACACAATGGGCCAAAGGGCCTCCTTCTGTAATGTAGGGATTCTATGAATGCTGTTGACTCTTAACTGCCCTCCAAAATTGCCTAGCAAATCATTCAATTCAAAGGCGATTAGAAATGCTGGCTCATCCAGTGATGCCCACGTCACATGAATAATATCGACCTCTGGAAGCGTAACGGAGAACATGCCCCTGTCTACATCAACAGGGATGAAATAGAAAGGGTTAAGAGCTTCACGTTTTTAGGTGTCCACATCACCAACAACCCATCCTGGTTCCCCCTTGTTGACACCATAGTTAAGAAAGCCCATCAACACCTCAATCTGCTAGAGTTCAGAAGAATAAGAGGCAACTTGAGTGAAACATCAAAACCTGTGGGCCTTGTCAGGGTGAACGTGAAGAGGTGTTTTCTCTTGTGAGAGAATCTAGAACTCAGGGTCACTTTTTAAAGTACGGGGTTGCTCATTTAGGACAGAGATTAGATTTTGATTTCTCTCAGAGGGCTGAGAGTCTTTGGAATTCTCTTCCTCAAAAGAGTTGAATGCACAGTCTTTAAATATTTTTAAGACCAATCTATATAGAATCTTGATAATGCAAAGGGGTATTGGGCGTAGGCAGGAATGTGGAGTTGAGGTTAAATTCAGATCAACCGTGACCTCATTGAATGGTGGAGCAGGCTGGCAGGGTCAAGTGGCCTACTCCTGCTCAATTGTGTGTGTGTTGGTATTTAATTGCTGCTCAAAATGAAGACTGATGAGATTCATGTTGTAAAATTGCAATGTAAATCTATTCATTTTATCCAATTTCAAATCCAGGAAAAATATTTCTTAGCCAATTAAATCTGTACTTTGAATATTAAATTGAAATTGATACAATTTGCACAAAAGTGTGTGAATGAAGAAACTAGATGACAATTCGGGGAAAACATCACATCATCAGTTTCCCACTGACAACATTACATGAGTTACTGAGAAAACAGCTTATGTTCATACTCCTTCAGTGGCAGCCACATTTCCCTACTGAAAAAGTTTCACGGTGAACAGCTACAGTTTAAATGTAAGAGATGTAGAACAGAAGGCAATCAAAACTTTTTACAAGCAGAGAGTCCCAACAATTCACTTCCAGTGTTATTGATAGAAGCAGAAATGAACTAAACGTTCAAGATTCGATTGGATAGATGAATGAAATGGTTGAAAAATCTGAATTATTTCCTTCCGTGGAAGGTAAATGCGAACATAGACTTGTGAGGCTTAATGACCCATTGCCAAGTGGCAAGTTCTATGTATTTCCACGTTAGGGCTACTAAGAGTGCACTTCATATTATTTGGAACCTTTGTGCATCAGTCGCTGAAAGTAAGCACGTAGGTGCAGCAGGCAGTGAAGTATGTTGGCCTTCCACAGCGAGAGGAATCAGTATAGGAATAAGGATATTTTACTGCCTCACGGTATTGTGGGTCAACCCATAGCACATGGACAGCAACAATTCAAGGCGGCGACTCACCACCATTTTCTCATGGGCAATTAGGGATGGGCAATAAATGCCGGCCACACAGCAACACCCATGTCCCACAAATGAATTTTTAAAAATTGTATAAGGCATTGGTGAGGCCAAACCTGGAGTACTGTATGCAGCTTTGGTGTCCTTATCTGAGGAATAAAGTTCTTGCTATAAAAAGTGCAGCAAAGGTTTACCAGACAGAACCCTGGGATGGCAGGTCTGTCACATGAGGAAAGATTAAGTTGGTTATATTCATTGGAGTTTAGAAGAGTGAGAGGTGAACACAGTTTATAAAACCAACAGGATTAGACAAGGTAGATTCAGAAAGAAGGTTCCTTATGGTGGGGAATCCAGAACTAGGGGTCATAGTTTGAAGATAAGAGGTGAACCTTTAAGAACTGAGGTAAATAGAAATTGCTTCACCCAGAGAGTGGTGAATCTGTCAAATTCACTACCACAGAGTGTAGTTGTTGCCAAAATAATGTGTGATTTCAAGAAGGAATTAGATGTAGCTCTTGGAGCAATACAGATCAAGCAATATGGGAGGAATGCAGGATCAGGATATTGAATTCAACAATCATCCATGATCAGAATGAATGAAGGAAGAACTTGATGGATTGAGTTATAAAGAAAGGCTGGGACTTTTTTCTCTGGAACGTAGAAGGCTGAGAGGTGATCTTATAGAGGTCTATAAAATAATGAGGGACACAGATCAGCTAGATAGTCAGTACCTTTTCCCAAAGGTAGGGGAGTCTAAAACTAGAGGGCAGTTTAAGGTGAGAGGGGAGAGATAAAAAGTGTCCAGAGGGGCAATCTTTTCACACAGAAGGTGGTGAGCGTCTGGAACAAGCTGCCAGAGGTAGTAATAGAGGCGGGTGCAATTTTGTCTTTTAAAAAACATTTAGATAGTTACATGGGTACGATGGGTACAGAAGGATATGGGCCAAATGCAGCCAAGTGGGATTAGCTTAGGGGTTTAAAACAAAAGGGTGGCATGGACAAGTTGGCCTACTCCTGCTTCTTTTTTCTATGTTTCCATGAAGAATTATAAAGTAGTGGTACAGCATCTGAAACGCATATAAATTCATTGGAAATACAAGGTATTATGCTGCTATGAGATTAGAAGATTTACAACAAAATATAGTTCAGGAAAAACAATGATAGGAATTAATAGTATGGTTTAAAATTGTGTAGGACTTTTCATCTCTGTCTGGCAATCTGTTCAAGCATAAAGCATAGCCATAAAGCATGAAAAATCACTGTGTACAACAGAAAGGCAGTTTTAATAAATTCTAGAGTGAAATAAGATTGAGTCATATACATGCGAATAAGATTGGATCTGAAGTACTTTTTTAAAGCAAGATATACTAATGGAGAAATCTGACATTGTCCAATATAAAATTAGATTCTATGGGTTTTTTTTAATTCATTCGTGGGATATAGGTATCTCAGAAATAGTTATAGCACAGTGGGCCATTAAAAAAAATGCTTGTCATGTTCGATACAGGCATAAAGATGTTAAAAAATTTAAAGCATGACCTCAGTATAACACGTGAATTCTTTGGCATCCGAACGGTTAGACAATAAAGTATGTACCCAATACCTAATTGAATATAGACAGCCCAGAGTGAAGGAATGTCACACTCACTTGCAAGAGTCACAAATCTCATAACTTAAGAATGGACCAAAACCTAGAGACAATAGTGTTTGCAGAAACACGACTCCGTGTTACACCAGGGACAAGAGAGACATTGAAATGCCATGAGTTTAGACAAATATCAAATGGATCCTCTTGACCTTTCCTGGCAATGGTAATGTCTTCACATCCAGACACAACGAACTTGAACGTCTCAAACTTACAAAAAAAATGAAAAGCCATAACACAGGATGTTTACTGATCTGACACACCACCTATTTTGAAAAAAGACTTTGGACTTGAAATAGGTCAGATGTTAGGCACCTGCTTCTAAAAAAACAAAAGCTTTCTGAAACCAATACCATCAGAAATACAATCTAAGCCATCAAGACAGTTACAACTAAGCATTCAAAGCAATATACGTCAAAAGTGGGAGGAGGACTCTCCACCCAGCCTGTTCCAACTTCAAGCAGACCTATGAGCCAGCCTCCTGGAAATTCAACTCCAGGAAGCCTTACTAAGAATCTACTGCTTTCACCAGGCCTCCATTCCAGCTAAAGCATCAATTTATCCAAGAACCTTAAGGTGTGCTATGAAAGAGGACAAACAAATTCCAGACTGTAATCATTTTTTTTTACTTCATCTGTATCTAGTTTTTGTGTGATAGTATGTGTGGGGCACCACATTTTAAACCTCTGGGGTAAGTGTCTGATATTAAGTAATTTTCTTAATTTTTTAATTCACAAAAACCTTACTGTTGTGATCATATAAATTAGGACAAATGACACAGTGTAAGAAAACACACTAACCTCAGTAAAAAAAAGATATTATCACAAACTTCATTCAACAAAGTATAATTTTTATAGGACTTTTTTTAAAGCAGCAACACTGCAGTGTAAGAGGGGAGGTTCATGTATATGTATATGAACTGATTCCACTTCAGATCAGCCATGATCTTATTGAATGGCAGGGCAGGGTCGAAGGGCTAGATGGCCTACTCCTGCTCCTATTTCTTATGTTCTTTATGTTCATGTTTATTTAAATGTTCTCAAAATATTGCTATCTGCAAGAACATTTAACAGTGCACAAAGAAGCATGAATTCCCTGGTATCAACTCTGAATTTCCACATTTATACATTTGCAGGTGACAATTGTTACTGTCAGTTTCAGTTGTATTGACTGTGGAATTATCAGTGAATACCAACAGTTTCACTGTCATTGCAACCACAAAATTCAGGGCACTGTTTTGTCAATAATAAATTAAGTCAACTAAGTTACTATCTGTAAATATATAAACTCCTGGAAATACTCAAGAGTACTAACATTTGTGAAGACAGAAACAGATAATGATTCGGGTTGATGTCTGACAGGGTTAACTCAGTTTCTAGTTCCACAAATACTGCCATACGAGTTGAGTATTTCCACCATTTTCTGTTTTCAGATTTCCATTATCTGCAGTATTTTTATATTGTCACTTCTAGCTGTAAAATCTTAATGTACAAAGGATTCATCTAATAAAAGATAGACAATGAATCTTGGATGTTCTTCCGCAAGAGGGAGGATAAACCCTTGCTCTTGCACATTTTAGGAGGCAGGCCAGTTTCAAGGCCAAAAGCAAGAAAACAAGTAATTTCCCCTTGAACTTAGAACCATCATATTATAACTGGTAAGAAAATACATGTACCAAAAGCTATCTCATTCGTGCAATTTTCTGGCTCTTGTGTTACATCATTGATCTTGGGAGTTTCACAGATGTATGTATGGAAACAAATATTAAGGAAATATCACTAAAGTTATATCTTTTTAAGGTTATAGATATTTAGTGTTTATCATTAATATTGAAAGCAAACAACAGTGTCAAGAGGAAGTAAACACTGCAGAAAGTTTTAAAATATTTCCACATTAACATTTTATTCAAGTTAATTTATTGTAACATGAAACATATATCTAAATCTCAAAAAAGAATCCCAAGAATATCCCCACTAAACCACCAGTTTCAATTGATCACCAGACCTGATGCATTCGTAAAACTGGACATATACAGTTGTTGCACATATGCATATTTGAACGTCAGAAGAATTTACACAATCAGCGCTACTCTCCTGTCACTTAGTGGTTGTGCAGAAATGAAAAGAACCAAACACTTATTATCCACATCAGGTATGTATACTTAACAGCCTCACACTAATGTATGTACATATATATATAATGACACTATATAACAGCTTGACGATAACACTTCAATCCCACTCGTTTGCAGTGAAATCCTTACGTGGCTTTAAAAATAACAATTCATTGTAAGTTTTACGTGCATTAATCTCAACCACCGCCGGTCCTGCAGTGTTGGCCCTGAGTTTTGATCCCTAATTATTTTAATAAGTATCAGAAACACTGCCGCAGTTCAATTACTCGCCAACCAATTTATCTGATGATAAACGAATAACACAGAGTAAAGGATATTGCCCGAGTCGCAGTTCATCGCATTTATCAACATCAACAGAAACAGTGTTTAAAAAACAAAGACATAGAAACAACAGGAAGAGCCGCAGCTCCCACCGCTCCCTGAGCAGCGCCATCTTGAAATTTGATCACGTGCTGGGGGCGTGTCCATCACCTGTCATACAACATAAATGCAACACAGCAAAATAGACCACTGCACTGAAACACAAACTGCAGAAAACCAACGATGAATTATGCATAAATACAAAACAGAACTACAACTGTGTACACATACAATGCTGAACTGTGCACAAATACAACACGGTGGCACAGTGGTTAGCACTGCTGCCTTCACAGCGCCGAGGATCCAGGTTTGGTTCCCGGCTTGGGTCATTGTCTATGTGGAGCCTGCATTTTCTCCCCATGTTTGCGTGGGTTTCCTCCGGGTGCTGCGATTTCTTCCCACTGTCCAAAAGACGTGCTGGTTTGGTGCACAGGTCGTGTTAAATTCTCGTTGAGTGTACCGGAATAGTTGTCGGAGTGTGGAAACTAGGCGATTTTCACAGTAACTTCATTGCAGTGTTAATGTTAGCCTACTTGTGACAATTATAAATAACCTTTAAACAAACAACTATACATGCAATATAGAAGCACAACTACGCAAATATTTTGATTTGATTTGATGTACCAAGATACGGTGAACAATGCTGAAGTACAATTGTATACAAATACAATAATGAAATACATAACATTGCTTCTTCAAAAATTCTATCAAATATCACAGATATAAAAACATAATGCTGGTACCCAAAACATTTATACAAATATAAGTGGGAGGTCGGTTTAGCTCAGTTGACTGGACAGCTGGTTAGTGATGCAAAGTAACAGCATGGGTTCAATCTCTGTACCGGCTGAGGTCATTCATGAAGGCCTGCCTTCTCAAGCTTGCTCCTTGCCTGAGGTGTGCTGACCCTCAGGTTAAATAACTACCAGTTAGCCCTCCCCCTCACAGGGGAAAGTAGCCTATGGTCATCAGGGATTATGGTGACTTTACCTTTTACAAGTACAATACAGATATACAAATACAATACTGGTACAAATTAGTAAGCAAATACAACACTAATATACATCACAAACAAAAGCTGACAAAAAAGCATCTACAGAATTGGTACCCACAAGCTGTACAAAAATATCATGTGTGGCACTGTTGCCCAAATATTGTGTACAAATACTGATATATAAATATATCATTGTAGTATTAATGTAAGCCTATTTGTGACACTAATAAATTAATTTTATAAACTTTATATACTGCTCTTAATGTAGTAAAATTAGCCAATGTTCTTCATAGAGAAGTCCAGTATCGCTGCATAAATATTGCATACAAATACAGATATATAAATATAATATGCATTCAAAATGTCCAAAAATAAAAGTCAGCGAGGCTTTTAAGCAGAAAACTTTGATGAGGTTTTCACCAAACACAGGAGAATGCAAGAAACTAATTCGGAATTATTTTATTTAAATAAAATGTGGGGTGGAGGTCACAGTGATTCCTCTGGGTGGAATGGGGATTAAATTGATTCCCTGGGAGTGGGGTGGGGGTTACAGTGATTCCCTGGGGGTGGGGATTACAGTGATTCCGGGGGGGGGGGGTGGGGATTACAGTGATTCCGGGGGGGGGGGGGGTGGGGACTACAGTGAGTCCCCTGGGGGTTGGGATTGCAGTGTCTCTCTGGGGGTGGTGCCCCCTCGCGCAGTTTCCTGTCTCAGGTGAGCTCTCGCGGGGTGAGTCACTTCCGCTCGGGCAGGTGAGGCCGGAGAGCCGGGGCTGAGAGACTGGGCCGTGGCCGGGCTGGGCTGGGCTGTGGGGACCGGGGGCACGGCGCTGCCTCTGGGGGACGGGGAGGCGCTGCTGAGCCCAGGTTCCGGACACAGGTAAAACCCAGGCGGTGAACTGGACCTTGATGCGGGGCCGAGGTTCTCGGGGGTAAAGTTGGAGGAGCAAAGTGTAAATAACCAAGGCCTGGAAATGACAACCGAGTAATTCCCCCTGGACCAAAACTTAAGTTGGGGCGCAGCTTTTATCCGATAGGGAGCTGGCATTTTCACTAAAGATTCTGTCTGAATGTGAACCGACTGCTGCTTTATTCTTGTATTTGATTTCAAGGAAATGGTGGATTAATCTGTCCGGTTAATCTTCAATCTGTTGTGTTAGTGTTGTTTATTTTCTGCAGTGGGCCGGTGACACTGAAAACTGGACGTTATTTGGAATTGCAGGAAAGTCATAAATCTACCTTCATCTGACCAGAGATTGAAGAGTTTGCTGAGTTCTTTACCATTGATGTAATGGTGATCCCACCCTTTCGATTGCACAATGTATGATATTAAAATATGTTAGGACATCTTGTATGTTATAGTTTTTTTAAAATGTTAATTCTAGTATATCGACTTTTACATACTGCTCTCTCTTCATTTTGGTTAACGAGGCTTTACGATTATAGGATCCTAGTCTTAACAGTACATCTTTGGAAACTTATTATTACAAAAGTAAACACAACGAAATAAACATGAAATAATGACTGGTAAATAATGTCACAGCGATGTGATATTGATGGATGGCTGAAACAAAACAATAACATATGGTCAGAAGCTCATCTTGGTGTCAGGTTTGCAAACAGCCTGATAAAGGCAAAATACTACGGGGCTGCTGGATTCTGAAACAAAAGCAGAAAATGCCGGAAAAACTGAGGTGGCCTGACAGCATCTGTGGAGAGGGAATAGAGCCAATGTTTGAGTTAGATTATCAAGATGTTGGCTCTATTCTCTCTCCACAGATGCCATCAGACCTGCTGAGTTTCTCCAGCATTTTCTGCTTCTTTTGGAAACAGCCTGCTTTAGCCTCAGGCATTTGCCATGGAGAAGGATACAATCAGTAGTCAGGAAATGCAGGATCTGAAAACCATTCCAGTATTTAGTTGGAGGAAATTCCTGCTTATCCACTACTCAATGCTGTACAAGTAGCCTGCCAATTTGGAGACAGTGGAAGGATTGAGAAAGTTACAGCGATAGAGTTGGTGAGATGGTAGTTATTGTCAGTGTACATGTGGAAACTAATGTACTTGGATGAGATCATTGAGTGGCAGCACTTAGCTGAGAAATAGAAGAGTTCATGGATGGATCCTTGGGGAACACCAGAATTAATGGTTCCGGAGTGGAAAATAAAACCAGTGCTGGTTATTCTCTGGTTATAATCAGATTGACAAGACTGAGACCAGGCAAATGATCGCTCAGCTAGACAATGTTAGAGCGGTGAGGAGGATGTTGTAGTTGACCACAATAAAGGCTGCAAACTGGATAAGAAGTTTACACAACCATCCCACACGCACAACCACCAACTCAGCCGACTCCACTCAGCCATACCCACACACCTACTGCCCACTTACTTACCCCAGACACTGCATACTACATGCACACCACACACATGTGCACCCCACCCACATGCACCCACTTCTCACATATTTACCAACCACATATACAGATACACCAGAATAAATACAGTGATTGATCAAATGCTAAGATGGGGAACAAGCAATGGTTAAATGGCAGAAATGCATGTGCAGAAGACAGTGAGGCATAATGCGACAGATGTAAAAAAAATCAACATGTGCATGACAGTGTAAGAAGAACTGAAAGGTTAGAACTGAAGGTCTGATAGCATTTGTGGAGGGAGAATAAAGCGAACGTCTCGATAATCTAGATGCAAACATTGGCTCTATTCCCTCTCAACAGATGCTGTCAGACCACCCCAGTTTTTCTGGCATATTCTGCTTTTGTTTCAGATTCCAGCATCTGTAATATTTTGTCCTTATCAGGCTGTTTGCAAACTTGATACCAACTGAAGAGTTGTGTAAATGGAAAACGTACAGCACTAGCAAAGTGCAAGAGCCTCCACCTGCCAGGAAGTTGAACTAATCTTAACCCCAATGCAGTATAAAAGCTGATCAATGAAATGTGCACATATGTGCCCAAGTATCAGTTCCAGTCAATCTTTGGAGTTCTGTCATCAAAGCCAATATGCTCCACTGTATAATGGTGACCATAGTGCATGTAATAAACTCTGTGCAGGAAAGCAATATAACTATTGAACTAAAAACTGATTTGATCTGGATGCTGTGTATATATTTTGTATTTCTTGACTGATGTCTCTTTCACCATTGTAGATTTCCTGAAAAAAAACTAAACAATCAGTGGCATCATCATGCCTGAAAAGGCTGTCGCAGGTACTGCTTTGTCTATTTGTATAATTTTTTAAGGAACTGACGTATTTATTATCTGTAATAGTATATGCAAGTTTTGAGACCTCCTGAAGTGCCTTTCTCATTTTGCTGTCATACAGGGCCCTTCCTTTGCAAACAGAAAAGCCTTCCACTGTGTTTGTCTTGGCAGTGTGTGGTGGCACACTGGCAGCGGGATCTGCTGGTCCCGTTGCTATCACTGGGATTTCCCATTGATTTCACCGCACGCTGCTGGGAAACGCACAGTGGGGGTTTGCCGTCAGTGGGATCAGAAGATCCTTATTCTTAAAGTGTGCCCCGAGATCTGGATTTCCCATAAGGGGAGACATTATCTCAGTTTCTGCCCTGTCAAGCAGTCTCAACATTTTATTTGTTTGAATCAGATCACTTCATTCATTCTACTAAACTCCAATGAATGTAAGACCAACCTGCTCAACCTTTCCTTTTAAGACAACACCTTTTTCCATGGAACCAGCTGAGTGAACGTTCTCTGAACCTCCAATGCAAGTACATCCCTTCTTAAGTAAGGAGACCAAAATTATACACTGTTTCCTATGAACAGCTTCATCAATGCCCTGTACAGTCGTGGCAAGATTTCCATTTCCCCTGTAATCAAGGCCAAACTTCCATTTACCTTCCGAGTTACTTGCTGTATCCGCGTGCTAACTCCTGTGATTCAGGAGAGGATGGCGAGGACCAAGCAAATCTACCAGTGGTAAAGCTCCCCACAAGCAGCTGGCCACCTAGGCAGCTTGCAAGAGTGCCCTGGCCACTGGCGGCGTGAAGAAGCTGCACCGCTACCGCCCTGGCACCGTGGTGCTGTGGGAGATCTGCCGCTGCCACAAATCCACAGAGCTGCTGATCTGCAAGCTGCCCTTCCAGCGCCTGTTGTGGGAGATCACCCAGGACTTCAAGACCAACCTGCACTTCCAGAGCTTGGCCGTCATGGCCCTGCAGGAGGTCAGCGAGGCTTACCTGATGGGCCTCTTCGAGGACACCACCCTCTGCGCCATCAACGCCAAGCGGGTCACCATCATGACCAAGGACATCCACCTGGCCCGGCACATCCGGGGGGAGCGGGCCTGAGCTAAATTCCCAATAAAACACACCCAGATCGCTCTGTATTGCAGTATTTTGCAGTCTCTCTCTATTGTAATAATATTTTTTATTTTTGCCAAAAGTGGGCAACCTAATTTTTTTTGCATTATACCCCACACCAATTTTTTTCCTGCTCATTTAAGCTATCCATTTTCCCTTGCATGCTCTTCGTATCCTCCTCACAACTTGTTCTTCTATGCATTTTTTTTAGCATTATCAAATGCAGCTACACTTCAGTCTTCATCCAAATAGTAAATATTGACCAGGCCTCAGAATTGATCCCTGTGGAAGTTACTTGTTGCACTTCACTGGCTTGAAAATGATCCATAACCCTGACTATTTGTTTCCTGTCAATTCTATCCATCCACTTGGGAGAGAGGAGATTGGGAGAATTTTAAAATCCAGCAAGGGAGGTCCAAGAAATTGGCAAAAAAAGGGAAAATAGCATATGAATGTAAACTGGCAAAAAACATAAAAGTGGAATGTAAAAGCTTCTATAAGTTTGGGAAAAGGAAACATTTAGCTAAGACAAATGTGGATGCAGTATAGGCAGTGTCAAGATAATTTATAACGGGCAATAGAGAAATGACAGAGATGCTAAATGATTACTTTGTGTCTGTCTTCTCTGAGGAAGATGCAAGAAATCTTCCAGAATTAGAGATCTCAGGACCAGGGAGAATGAGGAATTTAAGGAAATCGATATTCGTAAGAAGGTTGTACTGGAGAATTTGATGGAACTGAAGGTTGATAGGTCCCTGGCACCTATAGAGTGGGATTTTCCAGCCCCAAGGTTGGAAAATTCTACTGGAGGTCAAAGGACTTTTGCGTGGTCCATGTCCTGCTCGCTGCGATTTCTGTGGTGGGTGGGACAGGAAAATTCAACTCACAGTCTCTATCCCAGAGTGATAATAAGGTAGTTATGGAGAGGGTGGGTGAATTGGAGATCTTCTTCAAAAATTGTTTTGATTTTGGAATGGTTCCTGAAGATTGGAAGATAGGAAATGTCACTCTATTATTTAAGAAAGGATGAAGAGAGAAAATGGAGAACCACAGACATGTTAGCTTTACATGAGAAGAAGGGAAATGCCGGAATCTGTTATGTAAGATGTGGTAAACTAATACTTGGGTGATTAACGATGTGAAGTCAGACTCACTCAAAGGGGAAATCCATCTCACAGTGATTGCTAGATACTTGTTGGAAGTTTTCTTTGAAATCAGCTGCTTAATAAAAAATATCGGTAATTGTCAGACCCAGTCTTGGGCCCAAAGCACCAGTTTACTTATTTAAATAAATTAGAAATATAAAACAGTAAAAACCAACACTATTCTCTTTTGTATAAAATAATGAACACAAAAGTTACTTGCTCATGCATTTTAAAACTTATAGTTGGTCCTATGGTGTGAAACATGTTGCACTTTCAAAACTAGTCCAGCCTCCTTACTGCTCAGCATAATCTTAAGATCACAGAGCTATTTGGCTGTCTGCAAAACAGGTTGTCCACCTAACCCCCATCATAAATCATAAAAAATATGATTTTAATAAAGGATCTGGTTACCCAAGTACAACCAAGTTGTGGCGCAGGAAATGTGACAAAAAGGAAGCATTTCCAGCTGATATCCCATGATAATACCCAAGGTAAATTGGAGGAGATGTTTTAATACAACTGGGCAGTTATCAAAAAGGTGACAACAAGGAAAGCATGTTGAAACTGTGACAGAGGAAGTCTGCGTTACATGCAAATCTTGGTATACATCCTTGTGAAATATCCTGGTGTTGCCCTTAGAAAATTGCATGCCTTCTCCATTTCTCTTTCTATGTATGTATGTATTCGAAGTATGTCATTTATTTTAATTTCAATGTGATTATTCCAGTGTGACATTACATTTCTTCGTTAATCTGGTTATTTCAATCCCAAATTACTTCAAGATTATGCAACTGGAGTTTCCCTGGTCCAATGAGGCCACAGTCTTTTCTTCTTCTGCTTCCACATTCTGCTTCTAGCCCCGATGCCTTTAAGTCCCTTACCTCAGCATATCTAACTATGCCCAAACTACCGATGCCTCCTTCTCCACAACTGTATAATCTGCCATCTGCTCTACATTGGAGAGACTAAATACAGAACATCATCAGTCCATCCGCAAGCAGGACCCAGACCTTCCTGTTCTTTGCCATTTCAACATGCCATCCTGACCTCATGTTCACATGTTTGTCCTTGGCCCGCCGCAACATTCCAGTGAAGCCCAATGCAAATTGGAGGAACAGCACCTCATCTTCCGATTAGGCATGTTGCAAGCTTTTGGATTTAACATTGAGTTCAATAACTGAGCTCTTTCCTCCACCTTAATTTTATTTTTATTTCCATCCATTTATTTTAATTTCTTCTATTGATTAATTTTTCTGTCCTCTATATCACCCCACTTCCCATCTTTTACCCCGCACCCACCGTCATCTCCCCTCCCCCCCCACCCACCCACCCACCCTACTGGAACCATCTGTCTCCTGTTCCAGGTTGTCATTTGTTAAACTGCTTACATTTGTTCTCGCCCCCCCACCACTCCCCCAAACAACAGTATAAATCTCAAACAAAAACAGAAAATGCTATAAAATCTCAGCAGATCTGACAGCATCTGTGGACAGAGAATATATTTCAAGTCTGGATGACTCTTTGTCAGAGTTCAGAGTATAAATCTCATCCTATTTCCAGTTTTATTTAGCTCTGATGTAGAGTCATCCAAACTTGCTGTCAGACCTGCTGAGATTTTCAAGCATTTTCTGGTTTTGTTGTTGTTGTATAAATTGTGACTCAGTGTGAGCAATGTTGTTAGAATATGTGCTATAACAAATGTCTGACATAGTTGTAATTGGAGTATGCTAATTTTTTCTATGATTTTTTAATGTATAGTCGATAAACAGCAGGTTTTACAAGCAGTGGCTCGCTTGCAGTCACGATTGCGTGAGAAAGGAGATTCATCTCAACTTGGGAAGCTAAATATTTTGCGAGATACAATTGCAAGCCCTCTATTTAATCAAATACTGACTCTTCAGCATTCAATCAAACAGCTGAAGGAACAGGCAAGTGCTTAATATGTTGTGACGTTGTTGTGTATGTTATTTTTGTTTTCATTTGCTTTGATCAAAAAATACATTATATTTTGAGATCAGTCATGCTTGATCTAACTTTTGTGAAGTTGTACTTCCTTGAGTTTCACCCTCCAAAAAACGACTGTTTCCAGCCATGTAGCAGGCAAATTAAGTGAGTACAATATAGACCAAACAAAAACTCTACACATCGTTCTAAATGGATTCCTTAACAGAATGGATCTCTAAACTGTCCCATGGTAAATTTTAAAAAAATCTTCTTTTAGGGAGTAACTATTTAATTATTGAGTATAGTTGCAATCTCAATCACTGCCTGGTTGCTAATGAGTGCTTTCATAATTGAAATGATGCAAGATTATAAAAATGAAACTTCATATCTATCTGCCCACAGCTAAACCGCATGTCCACAAACGCATCTCCTAATTTTGACTTTTCACAAGCGGGACTCTTGGTGTTCAATCCTGAACGTTATGTTAGTAATCCACCTTTGACAAAAGACACAAAACTTTTTCCAGATACTCCAATTTACGACCAACCGAGATCATTACAAAAACCTGAGAGAACGCAGGATGAGTTTGATAAAATTATTCAAATTTTAGCTCAGGTTAGTGTTTCTTTTTAAAATGTTAGAATGAACTATTATTTCACAGTTCGATTGTGCAAAAGTACTGAAAACAGTATTTGGGTAGAATTATGACGTTGTTTTGGTGATTATGGGATATTGAAGTGTGAAGATTCCTCGTAGAAAGTTAGAGTGTCATGAGATTTGATTTTTAAAATTCATGTTTTAGTTGTCACAAAAAGAAATCTGTTGAGTTTTTCTATGAATTTTTCTTTTAACAAAGCTATTAGGCACAGCACCTCATGATTTGCTAATTTAATCACTGATTATTGTACAGCTTCAATGCAATTTTTCTAAAGCCCTGCATTATGTGTTGGTAATATTGTTTCAATGATTTTTTTTGTGTTCTCATATGTTGTAATTGTAGTACTTGCCCTTGATAAGATTTGGTTTTGTTTAACATTATGCTTGACTCATTGGGTGTTTATGAACTTGAACTGTAATTTAATATTTGTCTTTTATTAATTCCCTTTTCTTAAAAAAAAATTTAGGGAAGAGAAGTAGAAAATATTGAATTGAACAAGCCAGCAATGGGAGGCCTGGGTTTTAGTGTGGTCGGTCTTAAAAATGACAATATAGGCGAACTTGGTATCTTTATACGAGAAATACAAAAGGATAGTATAGCAGACAGGTAAGAGTATGTTTTTATCACATCCCTTTGATAGCCATGAAGCTTGGGTTTAAAAGAAAAACAAATTACTGAGTGAGAAATTCACTTTGAGCAGTCATGTTTTCATTTTTTTCACTTTTCCACTACAAGATTTTTCTAATGCAACTTTACTTTTTCAGTATGAAATTTAAACTTGTTTCTTTGTGCCATAATCATTTTTTCTGCAACATTTAGAATATGGTTCTTATCAAGCTGTAGAAGTAAATCTTGGACTTGTACATTTAACCTGAGTGATTATTTGGTACTGTAAACTTCTGGGAATGTGCACTAATATGGAACTTTGGGCATCCAGGATCTGAATCTCCTTACCTATTAAATGGAAGGATTGTGAAATGAGCAACTCTAAAGACTGTCAAGGGAATGTTAATTAGAGTAGATTAATTTAATGTCATCATATAGAAAGACAAATAGCAAGAGAAAGAAAGATTGTATTGAGAGAGACAGGCCAATAAAAGATAAGGAAAGTAAAAATGTGAATTTCACACCTCAAAATATCCAATAAAACAACACCTGGAGGAATACAACTCCATGCTTGAAATAGTTAATTTTTGATGCCAACAAGAATCATTGTCAGTAATTAACAATTTAGCACATAATTAAAAATCTGACAGCTACTTAAAGCTTGCTAAAATATTAAATGGACCCCGGATTGGTGGCATAGTGGATGGTGAAGAAGGTTATCTAGGATTGCAACGGGATCTTGATCAATTGAGTCAGTGGGCTGATGAATGGCAAATGGAGTTTAGTTTTGATAAATTTGGTAGATCAGATCGGGGAAGGACCTACTCAGTTAATGGTAGGGCATTGGGAAGAGTTATAGAACCAAGAGATTTAGGGGTACAGGTTCATAATTCCATGAAAGTTGTGTCACAAGTGGACACGTGGTGAAGAAGACATTCGATATGCTTGGTTTCATCAGTCAGAACATTGAATACAGGTGTTGGGATGTCTTGTTTAAGTTGTACAAGACATTAGTAAGACCACACGTAGAATATCATGGACAGTTCTGGTCACCCTATTATAAAAAGGATATTATTAAACTAGGAAGAGTGCAGAAAAAATTTACTAGGATGCTACTGGGTGGTTTGAGTTATAAGGAGAGGCTGAATAGAATGAGACTTTTTTTTCCCCGGAGCTTAGGGGTGATCTTATAGAGGCTGATAAAATAATGAAGGGCATAGATGAGATAGCTAGTCAACATTTTTTTTCCCAAGGGTAGGGGAGTCTAAAACTAGAGGGCATAGAGTTAAGGTGAGATGGAAGAGATCAAAAAGGTCCAGAGAGGCAAATTTTTCACTCAGAGGTTGGTGATTGTCTGGAATAAGCTGCTACAGACAGTAGTAGGGGCAGGTACAATTTTGACTTTTAAAAAGCATTGAGATAGTTACAGGAGTCACATGGCTGTAGAGGAATATGGGCCAAATGTGGACAATTGGCAGTAGTGGTAAAAACTTGGGCGGCATGTACGGTTGGGCTGAGGGCCTGTTTCCAAGCTGTAAACCACTATGATTCTATAGATATTAAATGGCTTCAAAATAGATTCCTTCCATCATTTCAGACTGTCTCTAACTTTCTGTGATGAGTTTAGAACATAACTACTGTGCAAATAATCACTGCTCAATCAACTTAATAATGAGCCAGATGGTGAAATGCTATTTTTGCAAAGTTAACGGCATGTTGGAAAGAAACTTTTAAATTTTGAGTTTAATCACCCATCTGCCCTCGTGTGAAGTTGCTGCGGCATTTGTGCCTTGACAGTGGTGAGTTGTATTATTTTTGCCATTACTTTGAAGGCAATATTGGGTTGCAGTATTTCTGAGTACCCATTCAAATGTGGAATACTCTATGCATTAATTTTGGAAATTAGTCTTGCACTTAAACTATGAGAAGTATAACTTTACAAGAGAAAGCTGCTATGGAGTGAGAGAAAACTGCAAACACAGAGCTTTAACCCATCTTTAATGTATTTTTATCATGAATTAGAACACAGCCCTTTTGTCTCCTGAAATAAAGTTTGAATACGTGGTATTGAGATTAGTCTCCTCTCTGTTCTGGATGATTCAAAATTAAGTAACTATCCAGAGGTTTTCAAAAAAGTAATGACAAATGTAACAAAGCTCATCAAGCGTTTGGCAGTAAAGGAGATATGCCAGAAGTTCTGATTTGCCTCAAGCTCCTGAATGATTTGTACTATTTCACTGTTAACCTGGACAAAGCCAAAAAACTTTCGCCTTGCTCTGCATTTCTCTGGTGAAATTAATTGCACATTGTAAAATTGCTGGATTTATCCCATTAATATTAATTAATTTCAATGTAGCTATTTAGGGCTGGTAATTCATAAAAGACTCTTTTAGTGACATGATTTATGATCCTGACGCGACATTCAACCTTGGAGGCCCAGAATGGGAAAATGAAGCTGGAAAATGGAGTTTCATTCCAACAGGTAGTGAATTGTCGTGAGAGTTTTGATATCTTTTTACCTGCTTTGGCAATATTGCAGCAATCTTGTCATCCACATATTCGTTCATATTAAACGTCAGTTTTCAAAGTAGTTTTGACACTCATAAGTAAAAGTGAGGTTTATTTTAATGAATCTGGGGATACATCATATAAACAATTTTAAGACATGATGGGCAGGATTTTCTGGCTGTGTGCGCCCCCAGAACGGTCCACCAAATTTTCTGCCCTGTCTATTACGATTCCTGTGGTGGGCGGGATGTGAAAATTCTGCAAGTGTAACATGCTTGGAGGAGGAAAATGACTGGGCCTTTTCTTTCTGTCTTTCTTCTCCCTCTAATCCATTTCTTCTTTCACCCTCTCTCTTTTTCTTTCTACATAATGTTTGACTCTAATTCACCCTGTTTCCTTTTCTGTTGTTTGCTATGGATCTTTCTTCATTTTTTCTTCTTGGTTAAGGAGATAAATTGTTGGGCTTGATGTTCTTGAGGTTCCAGATCTGAGCATGACATTGTACAATTATCATTTAGCTTTTACAGCCATTTGCGACATATAATCATGATGAAGTTAAAAAGACTAAGTCATGTCCCTTACACTGAAATGTGGCATTTTTGGATCAACCTCCGATTGCCTTAACTCATTTCTTGATGACCTGTTAATCCACAGGAGACATAGGATGTTGCCCTGTTGTAGTATAGGTGGTGTTCTGAGATTGGGTTACATTACTATTGTCATATATGGAGTATTTCATATTAATTCATACTGTTTTCTTGACCTTATTGTAAAGGTATTTGTTGGACAGGGGACTAAATTTCTTCATAAAGGTGCATTTATTTGAAATACTCATCAGCAACACAAAATCTAACCAGTGAAACACACATTTCTTTCTTTAAATTCTACATTCGTATGTATAAAGATTGTCCTGCAACACAAAATATTTTGATGTTCCAGTACAATTTTTTCTCTCCATTTATATGATATAATGTGTGTTTATTAATTTTAACAAATTGAAATCTTCATTTGTTGATACAAAGCTGCACTGACACAACTACCTCCCTCTGAATTCCCCTGCTGCAGCTTTCCTAAAAATTACATTTCTCTTTAAGCATGGTTCACATGGTTTGCATTATATATTTTCATGACATGATAGAGGTTTACTTATGCTGGGTGGGTATTTTACTTATGCTGGGAGGGTAGTTAGTTCCATAATGCTCTAATGCCCCACTGTCTCTGTAGCCCCCCTCAGCCAACCGAACTCTCCACTTCTGTAACTTGGACTATTTGTATATTCCCATTTCTTTCATTCCTTCCTTATTGGCTGATATGTCTTCAGCTATCTAGGCTTAAAGCTCAGGAAATCTCTCCAAAACCCCTTTGTCTCTCCAACCTTATACTTATGTCTTAAACCAAATATTTGGTCAGCAGTCGGCTTATGGCTCCTCACTGTACTTCTAGATGTCACTTTGAGACATTTTACTACATTAAACACTCTATATGAATGCAAGATATTGTTGTTCAGTGTTTTACTCCCAAATGCTAATTAATTGCTTTTACAATTGTTGTACTCACACACATACTACTTGTAACTTTAAATGTCAGTTGAAGTTGGGATTCAGATTTGCAATGTTTTGACTTAACACTACCAGGCAGCCTCATAAAGTTGAAATTTGAAATCCTCCAAATTATGTATGATCATTATTGAATAGTTTCCTTGATGAAAAGAAAAATTTTTTTCTGCCAAAAATGGCAATGCATTTCATCCAGAGTGCTCATTAAACTTTTTGATGTTTTGTGAAAAGAGATGGCAGGTTACAAGAGCATGACCAGATATTGGCGTTGAATCATACACCATTGGATGAGAACATTTCCCATCAAGAAGCCATTGCACTGCTCCAGCAGACCAAAGGATCTGTGCATTTGGTGGTTGCCAGAGGATCTCTTCACAGAAGATCTGCCAATCCAACAGAAATGACAGACTTATCCTTTGCTTCAAAATCAGTAAGTTCTGTTTTGGGTTTTTAAGATGAGGACTTCATTTAATAAATCTAGAGGTCTAGGTATATGAATTTCATGTTCTGTTAGGTGCTTGTCTTGTTAAATATATTCAGTGTCTAATATTCATTGCCCACTGATGGTTATTTTTAAAATGTCAGTAAGTTTCAGTGAAATTTCTGCAGATTGTGATACAACTTGGTGACACCAGTGTACAGTTTTGGATTTTATTATTGATGTATTGTGAGCAAAGTAATGCTTTAACATCAATCGCAAAGTCGATTTTGCAAAACAATAGAGATCGCAAAACAAAATTGTACTCAATAAAATTCCGAACTGAATCTTTGGCCAGTCTACTTCAATTATTCTGAAGTGTAATGCTCAAACATAATGTAATTATCTTTTCAGTTTACTTCATTGTCTGACCTAAGTAACCTCATGTGAAATGCTGAAAACAGTTCCGACTGTCAAAGACATAAGCACAATCTCTAGGAGATCAATCTAACATTTTCCAATTATTGGTTTGCATTGAATTTTTATTGTAACCTGCAGCTTGTGATATTGAGAACATTGTAGTTTGATGTTTACAATAGGTGATATTCTTATTTTGAAATAAGAGTAGCATCTGCTCATTAGAATTCAGTATGTCCACTTCAATTTGCGTATGAGAAATCGAATGTTTAGACCGTGACCATTAAATAGAGTTAACTGATTTGCAGTATTTAATCTCTGTAGGTCTATACACCGTACCTTTTTTAAAAAGGGTGTTTTGATAAATTTGGACTTGGGTCATTTAGTTGCATGCAGCCTAATTACTACATCCTAAATTAAACTGTTTTGGTTTGACAGCTATATAACCATCAGGCAAAGACTCAATCACTGAATTAGCAACTAATATCAAAATTTATTGAATGAAAAGTAACATAAAGCAACAAAATGCTTATCAATTAACTACGGAGCAAAGAAACGAATAAAAGGTATACTGATCAATAAGAACTGCAGACTGCATTATAATGGGTTCATGCCAACAGGAATTCTGCTGCTGTGTCTAGACCAGGGCTATGTGACGCGTTATTGTGCCAACATGAATTCTACTTCTACCCCAAGAATGGACAAACTGGATGCTTCTCGAAAATATCTTTTATGCCGAATTCTGGCATCATGCCACCTTGATTCAAAGTTGTTGTTAACAACCACTGGTCAATAATGTTGTAAAGATTAATTTAATTCAATCTGCCCATCTGCGCACATTGCCTAAGTGTGAAAAGAGTGGAGGACGTCAATATGTGTTCCTTATCCCAATACTGGCAGATTCTTTGTTCTTTAGGCCCAGTACTATACTAGTCAAGGACATCGTGTTCTGATAGGGGCTTTACCCGATTAAGAACATAAGAACATAAAAAATAGGAGCAGGAGTAGGCCATCCAGCCCTTCGAACCTGCCCCGCCATTCAGTAAGATCATGGCTGATCTGTCGTGGCTCAGTTCCACATTCCCGCCCTCTCCCCATAACCCTTAATCCCCTCGCTTATCAAAAACCCATCAACCCGCGTCTTAAAAATATTTAGCGAGGCAGCCTCCACCACTTCAACGGGCAGAGAATTCCAGAGATTCACCACCCTTTGAGTGAAGAAGTTCCTCCTCAACTCCGTTCAAAACCGCCCCCCCTTTATCTTGAGGCTGTGCCCCCTAGTCCTACTGTCTTTTTTGAGCGGGAAGAGTCTCTCCACCTCTATCCTATCCATCCCATTCATCATCTTATACGTCTCAATGAGATCTCCCCTCATTCTTCTAAACTCTAACGAGTACAAGCCTAGTTTATTCAGCCTCTCCTCATAGCTCAACCCCCTCAACTCCGGTATCAGCCTAGTAAACCTCCTCTGCACTCCCTCCAAGGCAAAATATCCTTGCGTAAGTGCGGCGACCAAAACTGCACACAGTACTCCAGCTGCGGCCTCACCAATGCCCTATACAGCTACAGCAAGACCTCCCTACTTTTATATTCAATCCGCCTCGCTATGAAGAATGCAGGTTTTGGCTCCAGGTGATCAAATCACAAAATGGCTGCTTTTAGATAATGGGCCGAATTGTCTGTACCACATGTGGCATGCTTCTTGATGGCAGTGTCTTCAGGTCCCACTGCTGTTGATGGGTTTTCCCATTCTACCTGGTGCTGGGGTTCGCCGTTCGCGGGACCAGAAGAGCTCACTGTTGGGAGATGAGAAGATTCCGCCAGTGAGAATGGCTGGAAAATTCTTGCCAAAGTGTCAGCACAAATTGGTGGCTTGACGTTGTTAGCTTATTGAGGAAAAATTTGTCGTTGGTTTATTTTCTCCATCAGCACATTGTATTCCTGCACCCCCTCTTTAATCAAGAATCAATCTAACTATTGCGTGTTGAAATGATTCAGAAGGCTTCCTATGAGCTTAGCAAGTTGACGACTACGTACAAATAAGTTCTTCCTGAATGGAATTTAGGAATATAAACCAGAAGTTAATCAAACTTTTTGTTTCCCAGGTTCTGGGATACATACCTTCTTTTGTCATCATTAATTAACGAAGGGCTAATTCAGTTAATCAAAATAATAGCAATTAGTGATTAAACAAGGAGAGCACCACCAGTAACAGCTTTTCGAAAAGCACTTTTATTCTTTCTGGATTCAGTTCTCCAGTAGGATGAACCTATGCATCTGTTTGTGGGATGCCAAACTAGAAATGGAAGCAACATTTGTATCCACTAGTCGAAGGCAGGATTTATGTTTGTAAGTGATTTAAGTCTTTCTAGTGGGAATGCCTGGATTTGTATGGCTCAATTTTACACTGTGCAGCATATTTATCCTCTGATATATCAGGGGAAACCTAGCCTGTTATGCGTTACTTCTGACTGTTATTTGAATGATGCAATTTGTACAATTAACAGCTTACTCTTTCCTCTTGGTTAGTGTGCTGTGGTAGACAGTGATGAATGGCAGCCTCCTTGAACTTAATCACCTGATTGACCAGCAATGTCATCAGCATTTCTTACCTTGAATGATTCCTTAAACTATCAAAGCTTTATTATTCAAATAAATAACAAGCAAGTCCTTGTACAGAGCCTTGCATAGTGTTATGGGAATATTTCAGTTCCATCACCATTTATTATTAAGCCTGTGGATGACAGGGGCATTGCTTTTACATAAATACAAACTAATTAAGATGTTTATGAATCAAGTAATGCATTCAGCAGTAAAAACAACTGTCTCAATAGCTAATTTTTATTTTTTAAAAAATCTTGAGTTCTTGCTGAATTTCAGTTGAAAGGATTAATTTTGTAAGGTAAAAGTTTGATATATTTTGTTGTAAAGTGAATGTTCTGTTTTCCATCCATTTCAGATTCAATGGGGGCACGTGGAAGAAATTGAATTGGTCAGTGATGGATCAGGTTTAGGATTTGGAATTGTAGGAGGCAAACCTACTGGAGTAATTGTGAAAACAGTTGTACCAGGAGGGTTAGCTGATCGGGTAACTTTTCTTCCTTTGCATTATTATCTTGGACTTTAGGTTATGCTTAAAGATGATAATTGGTGCCTTTTACAGAACAGATCCTGAATTTTATCGTAGAGGCGTGTGGCTTATTTCCTGAAAGCAGAATAAAATGCTTTAAGTATGTCTGTTTAATAACATGTAAGCTGGTAGAATTTCTCCAACAACTTAATGTTGCCATTGCATTAATATTCAAAGATAACACTTCTTAAGCCTATTTTTTAGATTTTTAGCGAATGAACGGCCATAAAAGATTTACTGTTGCCAGTCTTTGAATTCCTATATATCCAGTTACAATTGAAAAATACTTGGTAATCAGAAGAATTGGTGACAAACATTATATTAATTGCCAGGTATAATGACATGCCATTTACAGGAAGTATTCAAAAGTAGAATAAAAAATGATGAGAGGTAATTTACTGGAACTAATTATAATATTGTTATTTCTATATTGTGTTGCAGTCTCCATCAGGACCACTAACTTTTAATCAGGAATTTAAGCTTCCTCTCAAAAGTTGAAAAATAAACAAAACAAGACTTCATTTTTTAAGACGCTTACTGTAACAAAGGATGAAAATCACTATTCACTATCTTTGTAAGCAGCTAATACTTGAAAATATATAACAGAGTATCTCCCTTTTTATTCTTAGCACAACTGGAAAATATGCTTCACAGTTGAAATTACATTGTCCTTTAAGCAGACATTTAATTCTCCCAAGATCAGTTCGAAATAATTCTTACCTCCCAAGGGTTTACTTCTGTTTCTTTCTTTGATTTGTTCTTCACTGAGAATATTACTAGAAAAGCTCCCTCTGGGGCAAGTGATTTTCCAGTTTTCCAGCTCTTTTTTCTCTCTTCACAAGGCCTTTTCAGTCTGAGCGTGAGCTCACACTTGCATTGTGCTCCGGTGAGCCATAGAGATTTTTGGCTTCTAGTTGCACTTTCTCTCCCTGAGCCTGCTAACGCTGGGGGTGATTTTACTGTTTTTGGGTGCGACATGGTCGTAAAGTAGGGCATTAAACGATTAGCATGATTGGCATCGATTTTCGCGACAGGCGCCATTTTACGAGTGCTGGATTTCCGGCACGGTCAGCTTCTTGCCGGAAATGGACAAAAGGCAGGTTAATATATTGAAATTTATTGAAAGAAGCATTTACGTGTCATTAGCGAGCCCGCGTCAATTGTCCAGGCTCACCTGCCTTTATGACCTCACCGGGAAAGATTCTCACCGGCGGGGATTAGACATGCTCACCATGAATGGGGAGCAGTTGATTTGGCCTCACTGATGGAACCGCAGGCCATTGAGGCCGTCCCCCCCCAGGGAGACTGAGGGCGAGGGTGGGGGTTGGGCGGGGGGGAGAGGTGTGTCCCTTGGGCAATGCCAGATTGGCAGTGCCACCCTGGCACCTGGGTAATGCCCACCGGGCAGTTCCAGGGAGTGGGGCTAATAGGGGCGGGGCACTCGCCCCTCTGCAGCAACTGGTGCTGGGAGGGCAGCGGAGCCATGATCGGTGGGAGAGGGAGGGGGTCCACAATTGGTTTGGGCTGTGGGAGGGAGGGGGTTGGTGGGGACCATATCTCGGGCCATGGGCTCCTGCAGTTGAATGGGGGAGAGCTGCTTCAGGCTGCCTGCACTAGCAGGGACCTGACAGCTCTCTTTTTGTCAGACCTCTGCTACTGCTAACGTGTGTCAAATGCCTGCACATGCGCACTACTTCCGCCTGCAGGCTTTTGGACATGTTAAGCCCTGTCCGCAGGCTTCTGGAGTGAGCAACAGGTTTTTGCAGGCAGAATGTATATGGAGGGGGGGCCTAAAAACATGTCCAAGAGATGGATCTGAAACTCTCTGTTTCAATCTGCCCAGCACTTAGACTAAAAATGGTAAAATACTGCCTAGTGTCTCTGAGTTTATCAGGATATCTAAGAAATCGTTTCTTTCTTAAAGCCCATTTCCATGGCAACATGAATCACAAGAGCCTTGCAAGAAATGCTGTTTAGTTCTTCTTAAAAGCCCAACCCTCTTTCATCATGGAACTTAGACAGTGTTACAATCTTGGTGGAGACCATTAACTTTTTTGTTAAGTTGAAGAAATCTGAAATCCAAGTTATTTGCTAAAAGAATGAAGCCACTAGCTTCCATGACTCAAACAAAAAATTTTTAGTTTGCAAGGGCCAAAACAAAGCAAAACCTAACTACAATCTTAGCTAACTTCCGTACTCTAAAACAAATCAACACAAATTAAGCATTAATTAACAGGAAAATCTCAATCAATTATACACTATAAATTACACATTAAATGGCAGAGGCAATTAAGTCAGCCCTTATGAATTGGCTCAGCATTCTACTCAGCATGTAGTTCATCAAACTCAGTCACAAAGTTTTTTAAAACCCTTGCTTATGAAGAATTTCAGCTCCTCTCCTGGATATAATCTAATCCCCAACCAACAGTAACCTGAATTCCACAAGTATTGTTTTCACCAAAAATAATACACATCTGCACTGTCTTCAGCTCAGTCTGATTGGTCTTGATGCATCAATATCACCTTGAAGTAACAGAAATAGTTGCAACAACTGTGTACTTCCTTCTTCTGAACTTCTGGATTGAACCCGACTTCTTCAGCTTGCCTGTACTGCGCTCCCTAGACTGATCAACTTCTGGGCTTGGAGGGCTTTGTTTCCCTTAATATGCTTCACCCAGTTTCAGTTTTAATTTCCTTAGAAACTGGAAAAATCAGTTTTTTTCTTAGTTTCCCTTTTCAGTTTGAGTTCTGTCAAAAAAAATAGGCTTTGCGAACATAGATTTCATCACAACTGTTTGGGCTCAACTGTTGTAAACACAGCATTCTCAACACTTCTCTGGGACATTGGCAACTCATAGCCTTAACCATTGTTAGCACACTGATTGCTACTGTTATCTCCAAACATAAACATCTTACACTCCCAGTAAAACCACCTGGGTCCCCTTTAGTCTTTAACACTAAAACCACATACTTGTTGTCAGATTTCAGCACCGGTCATGTGACCCTTTTCATTTTTATCCTATGTTTAAAGATACAGATCCAAACATAGTCTTACAAATCTATAATTTAAACGATTGACATAATTAAACAGGTCTTTTGGAAATATAAGTTTTAATGTAGGATTAATCTTTTCCTCATTCTTCTCCTTTAGTCAACTTGTGTCATGAGCTTTTGCATGCAGCAAGCTGATGTTGAAGGTTTTGCAATGCTGTTGTCAATGCTGTTTTATACTTAGCTTTCAGAAGATTTTTGTTTCTCCTTTCTTAATTTCTGGAGAAGTGCTTAGCCTCTTCTGAGTGCTTCCACAAAATATGGATATTGAATTGATACATGGAAAAAACATGAACTCGGTATTCCATAGCAATTGTGTTTTTTCCATCTGGATTTTTGAGTTCTAATGATACCAATTCTTTTGTTCTTTTATATAATGAAGACATGGATTATGTCCATTTTGCAGATGTAATTTCACTATTTCTAAGAAGGCATTTTCTTTATTTTAGTTAAGGCCAATCAGCGCAACATTTCATTACAGTGGTGTCTTGGGGAAATTATGTCCCAAAAAAACCATTGAAATAACTTGAATATGTTTAGATGTTATTTTTAATTTTTAAAAAAAAATTAATGCTAAATTTCATAGTTTAGGAAACAGATTTTAGGAAAATCTGATAATAGCTACATTGCTTGAGAGAGTCCTAAGTGAGCCTTTATTCTGAAAGTGTCAGCTGGAGAGCCCTAACAATCAGCCAAATTTTGTTGTAGGTATAGTGATGTTGTTTACAGTGCTCACTAAAATTTAGAAGGGAATCAGACAGCAACTTCTGCCCACTGAGCACATTGTCTTTAAACATGGAAAGCTGTGATTTTCTTTTGAATACTTACTGAAAATGACATGTCACTATAGAGCTTCCTATTCAATTACATTGCATGCCATGAAATTGCTGTATTTGACTTGCAGATGCAAACTAGCCCTACCAGAAAAAGATGGGGCTTGTCTATCCTAGTATCAGTGTCCTTTTAAATGACATAAGTTTTAATTGCTGACAAATATAAATTTTGGCACTGAAAATTAACTTGGTGGTGTATTATTTCTTTGACTTCAATTATTATTGGAGATTTAAGAACACTTTTAAAACATTTTTTCTCTGTCATGTCTCTTAAGCCAAACTTTATTTCTCCCTCTTTAATTCCTTTACTTAACCTGATTTGACATTGAGTTGCATATTCTAATTTATAGTTCTTGGTTCAGATCCTGTGCTGCTCATTAACGATACTTCAATCTGATTGCTTATGGATATATAAAGTTGCTTGTTCCATTCTCACAAGTTCCACATGCTCTTAATGGTGCTGTGCCTTTTGACTCTCTAATTTACAGTCTGTTCCAGTGAAAGACTGCATAGAAAGTTTGTGCATTATTCTAACAAATGATTCACACTGTTTTATGGCACTATGGGCAAAATCCTGCTCGTTGTCTTCAGCAGTTGTGGATTATGGGAGAGGAAAATTGGCTAGGGTTCTGATTGTTATGTAATTGGAAGCTGTTACTACTTCTGTAGGTGCAATTCTGAGGATGCGATATCAGGCCAGCATTGAGCCACTGACTCTCATGCTTGAGTAGTACCTTGACATTTGCTTCTCAGGCTCATGTATAGTGAACAGTTGCTTAAGTAAGGTCTGCTCTCACCTGTTGAGTTGAATTCTGTCGTGAATTGCTGCCACCAAGAGAAGACAAAATAAATAGTTTGAAATTATCATTACAATTATCAATTCCAATCTCGGAAGCATTTTTTAAAATTTCTTTGAGGAACCTCTTTCACAACAAGGGAGAAATTAGAATTTTTTTAATGATGTAATTTTCACTTTACATCTGTGATGTGTTAAATTTGGTAACAAAGCATCTGGCATGTAATGATAGTCTTGGTTAATAACCCAGATTTGTGTTTCATAGAATATTTCCCTAAATCAAATGAGTTCCTAAGAAACAGGAACAGACGGAGTGGACCATTTGGTTACTGAACTTGTTGTTCTATTTGACAAGATCATGGTTGATCTGATTATGGCCTTAACTGCATTTTCATTCGGTCCCCCATAACCTTTTAACTCCCTTGATGGTCAGAAATTTGTCTAGCTCAGCGTTCCAATAACTCAACTTTTAGTGTTCTCTGGGGAAGAGAATTCCAAAGAGTAATGACCTCCAAAAGAAGAAATTCATCCTCATTTTTAAAAAGGGAGATCCCTTATTTTTAAACTGTGCCTCCAAGTTCTACATTCCCACAAGAGGAGACATCCTCTCAACATCTATCCTGTCAAGTGCTCCCTCAAAATCTTATGTGTTTCATTAAGATCACCTTTTATTCTTCTAAATTGCAATAAGTATAAATCCAACATGCTCAACCTTTCCTTGTAAGACAACCCTTACAACTCCAGAATCATTCTAGTAAACCTCCTGTGAACTGCTTCTAATGAAAGTATTTGCTGACCTTCGTAAGAATATCCATCCGTCTCAAGAACAACTTCTCCACTTTTGAATGGACCTACCTCACATTAGGCTGATCTTTCTTTACACTCTAGTTACGACTGTGACACTACATTGTGCACCCTCTTCTTTCCTTCGCTATGAATGGCATGCTTTGTCTGTATAGCATGCAAGAAACAGTACTTTTCACTGTATACCGATGCATGTGATACTAATAAATCAAATCAAAATCAAATTTTACAGAGCATTTCAGATGTGGTGTCACCAATGACCTGTACTTATATAGCAAGTCTTCCCTACTTTTCTATTCCACTTTCCATGCAATGAAGGTCACATGTATGAGGTTCATGTATGAGGACACCCAGATCCCCACGTACTTCCTGCGTAAGTGGACAATCTCACATTTTTCCACATTTTGTTCCATCTACCACATTTTTGCCCACTCACTTAACTTATCTATATCTCTTTGCAGACTTATTGTACCTTCCTCGCAACTTGCTTTTCTACCAATCTTTATATCATCAGAAAATGTGGCTAAAATACAGTTTGTTCTTTCATCCAAGTTATTACTCTAGGTTGTAAATCGTTGAGATCCCAGTACTGTCTCCTGCAACACTCCATCTGTTACAGTTTACCAACCTGAAAATGATCCATTTATCCCAACTTCCTATTTCCTATCTGTGACCCAATCCTTTATTTGTTCCTATGCATCATCCCCAACACCAGGAGCTCTTAAGTAACCTTCCTTGTGGCACCTTTTTGAATGCTGTTTGGAAATCTAATTACACTTTGTCCCCTTAATCTGTCTCCATTACTTCATGTTACCTAATTGTAAGCAGTAATTTAAAGATTTTATTGCATGTTTTTAGGATGGAAGGCTTAGAACAGGTGATCATATACTCCAGATTGGAGGCACTGATGTCCAGGGAATGGGAAGTGAACAAATTGCTCAGGTGTTGAGAAACTGCGGTAATCGAGTCCACATGGTCGTGGCAAGAGATCCATGTGAAGACTTCCGTTTCAAATCTCCTGCAGTTATTCCTGCCCTGGTGCCTTCTCAGGACCATTCTAATGCTGTAAGTACTATTGAATCACAGAAATGCAAGGAATGTATATTTGTGACCATTTCTACTTGGGAATTGTATACTCACCAAAATGAGGATTGATCCTATTAAAAACTGGAATGTTTTCCTCTTTATTCCTAGTACATTAAAGAGAATGGTAAGTCTTTCTATCAAAACCTCTTCAAATGAAAGAAATGTAAAAAGGGACTGTGGACAATTGGGCTTCAAAGAGTTGGCTAGAGATGATCTTCCAGATGCAATAGTGAGGGTTTAGATGAGAACGTGCTGTCTTGTGTGCTGAACAGGAGTCTGAAGCTATTGGCATTTGATTCCGTGGCCTGTTACTGGTGGGAAAAGAGTTGATGAATTATGGATTTGTGTTTTTATTAACAGGTGAAGGGTTTTTTTTTTCCCTTTAGTTGCTTTGCATGTGGATATTAAATTGAGCCTATCCTTTCAATGTTCTCCAATTTCTTGTTTCATGAGTTGTAAAAATCTGGCATTCAGTCAGTTTTTCAGGCTGTTTGTTGAGTTATGATATAACTGGAGGTCATACATTTTGATATGCATTTTGTAAGTTCAACTTGTTTAAGGATCCATTTATGGACCTCCTTCACCTCACTCAAGTGAAGCTCCCATAAAAACATTTCCACTCATTTTCTCAACAGCATTACAAAATAAGTCAACTGCTAACTTGTTTTTGTGGAGTATACTACACATAAATACTCTTCTATGTTTGCCTATAATGTTAGGGTCCTGGACCAGAACCTCAATTTACATTAGGAAACCAGACTAGACCCAACAATTTTTCTTTTTTTGGCATAAAGGTGAGGATAGGATATTTCTCCCCAGGACGGATTCCACTGATATTTCTACTCGTTTTATTCATTTAGCATGTTCTTTTTTCCATTTCATGTATTTAGCAGTCTCTTGGAGTGAGAATTGCAATTAATATATTTGTAGGCAATTTTGTATGTGTTCTTTTATGATTAGTGCCATTCTGTTATAAATGTATGCCACAGGAGCAAGATTTGCAAGCAGCAGATTCAGCTTTTGCATGGAACTTTGTGTCTTGGGCACTTAGTTTTTACTATTTTGTGATTATGGGCAGGATAATTGTTTCTCACTTAATATTATGTTTCCAAACTAAATTTGGCAAGTTTCTAGGCAGTCCAGTGCCCTTGTGCTGTGCTTGAATTGGACTACATCCATTGTGGAAACCAAGTGGTGTCAGAGTATTTGCACGAGTTGGTGCCATCCTTCTTGGCTTTGCGTTCAGGAGTTAGACCGTGGTCCATCTGCTGAGTTAGTTGACCACATAAGGTTTTGATCTGTAACAAATGTCTTGCATTCCATTTGTTCGTGTTAAATTTGGGCTTTAATGCCAGAGGAAAAAAGAAAATATTTTAATCCAATTTTATTCCCTAAGTTATCCAGAAATCTGGTGCCTAGTATGGCAAAATAAATAAAAATCAATTTCAAGGTCCCTGTTTCAAAATAAAAATAGACATAATTAATGGTGATGAATTTCTTTCGTATTTGAATAGTTATGCATTTTAAAATTGTTACAAGAATTTAAATTTGCTGTTTATTTTTTTTTAAATCAGTGAGTCTGATAGCTTCTTGGGATAGCTCCAACGATAAAGCCAGTAATGAAGAACTGAAATAAAACAGCTGAAATAACCAGATTGATTATCTGAACTAATACAAAGAACAGTACAGCGCAGGAACAGGCCCTTTAGCCCACCAAATCTGTGTTGAAAAAGATGCCTCTCTAATCTAATATTTTCTTGCCTCTACATGGTCCATATCCCTCTATTCCCTGCCTATTCATGTATCTATCCAGGTGCCTCTTGAACGTTGTTATAGATTCTCCTTCCGCCCTCTCCTCTGGCAGCACGATCTAGGCATTCACCACCCTCTGTGTGAAAAGCTTGTATCTTACGCCTCTTTTAAACTTTCCCCCTCTGACTTTCAACCTATGCCTCTAAGGAATTGACTCTTTGACCTTGGGGGAAAAAGACTCTGATTATCCACTCTACCCAAGCCTATCATAATCTTGTAAACCTTTCTCAGGTCCCTCCTCATCCTCCGACACTGCAATGAAAACAATCCAAGTTTGTTCAACCTTTCTTCATAGTCCATATCCTCCAAACCAGGCAAAATCTGGTAAATCTGCACCCTTTCCAATGCATTAACATTCTTCCAGTAATATGACGACCAGAATTATACACAATACTCCAAATGCAGCTTAACCAAAGCCTTATACAACTGCAACATGATTTTCCAATTCCTATATTCAACATCCCGACAGATCATGGCCAGCATCCCATCCACCTTCTTGACCACTTTGCCCACCTGAGTTGCCACATTCAGGGAACTGTGGATCTGCAGTCTGGATACCTCTGCATGCTAATATTTCTAAGGATTCCACCATTTACTGTATATTTTCCTTCCAATTCGCAACACCTCACGTTTGTCTGGGTTAAGTTCTTTCGGCCCAGGTCTCCAGCCAATTTATATCCTGCTATATTGTCTGACAATCCTCCTCACTATCCTCGACTCTTCCCAATATTTGTTTCATCTGCAAATTTACTAATCAGACCACCTACATTTTCTTCCAAATCATTTACATATATATTACAAACAACAGTGCCCTAGCACTGATCCTTGTGGAATACCACTTGTCTCAGACCTCCAGTTAGAAAAGTACTGCTACTGTCTGCTTTCTGTACCCAAGTCAGTTTTGTATCTATCTTACGAGCTCACCTTGAATCCCATATGACTTCATCTTCTGTATCAGCCTGCCATGAGGAACCTTATCGAAAGCTTTATTAAAGTCCATGTGGACAATTTTCACTGCCCTGCCTGGTCAATTTTTTTTGTTATTTCCTCAAACAATTTGATCAAGTTTGTGAGACACAACCTCCCTTTCACAAAACCATGCTGTCTATTGCTAATAAGGCAATAATGATTATACTTGTTGAAATTTAGTTAGATTTCTTACATTTGCAGTCAGATACCCATATAACATCATAGCACCATCCTTAAAGAAGACAATAAGGGGAAAAGGGAAGCATGTGTCAAATATCGAGGCTCAATACTGCAGAAAACAAAGGAGTATAAAAAGTGTAGTTGTGAAATTTAAAGGAAAATTATGAACACAAAAAGAGAGGGCACGAAAACAAGTAAATAAAGGAAAACAAAAAGATATTTTGTAGATATGTGAAGAGCAAGAAGATAACTAAAAAAAAGAGTAGGGTCTATTTGGGACCAAAGAGTAAATTGTATGTAGCGTTAGATGATGTTTGCTTGGTTCTTAATGAATGTTTCATGTCTGTTTTCACAAAATAGAGGAACAGTACAAACATATGGACATTGTAATCAGTATTAGATGGGGAGATGATGTATTAGTGGTATTATCACTAGACTATTAATCCAGAAACTCAGCTAATGTTCTGGGGATCTGGGTTTGAATCCTGCCATGGCTGATGGTGGAATTTGAATTCAGTTTAAGAAATAAAACCTGGAATTAAGAATCTACGGATGACCATGTTGATTATCGAAAAAACCCACCAGGTTCATTAATATCACTTTAAGGAAGGAAATCTACCATCCTTACCTGGCCTGACCTACATGTGACTGCAGAGGGCAACTAGGAATAAGTAATAAATGCTGGTCAGCCAGCAACATCCGTGACCCATGAATGAATTAAAAAAAGAATAAAAATGAAATTATTATGTTGAGATTAAGGAGGACAAAGTGGGTTCCCGGACACGCGTCCTTTGTTTGAACAGAGGGGAGTACGGTAAGATGAGAGAGGAATTGGCGAATGTGGACTGGGGGAGCGTGTTGGAAGGTAGGTCTGCTGAGGAGCAGTGGAGGATCTTTAAGGAGATCTTTCTTGGTGCTCAGCAGAAATTTATTCCGATGGTCAAAAAGGACAGTAGGAGGAGAGGTAATAAGCCGTGGATAACGAAGGAGGTGAAGAAAAGTGTTAAATTAAAAGCGGAGGCGTTTAGAGTAGCTAAGAGTAGTGGGCGAGAAGAGGATTGGGAGAGGTTTAAATGTCAACAAAGATTGACAAAGAAGTTGATAAAGAAGGGTAGGAGAAACTATGAAGCTGGGCTAGCGCTTAATATAAAAAAGGATAGCAAGAGTTTTTATAAGTATATAAAAAGGAAGAGGCTGGCTAGGGTGAACGTTGGACCCTTAGAGGATGAGAAGGGGGACTTAGTGGTAGGGGATGGGGAAATGGCTGAGGTCTTGAATAACTTTTTTGTTTCGGTCTTCACGGAGGAGGACGTGAATAATTTGCCGGGTGTTAGAGATGGAAAGGTGGTAGGACTGGAGGGTCTCAATGACATTACTGTTACTAGAGAGGCGGTGCTCGACAGACTGGAGGGGCTGATTGTGGACAAGTCGCCAGCACCGGATGGAATGCATCTGAGGGTTCTGAAAGAAATGGCGGAGGTGATAGTGGATGCCTTGGTGGTTATTTTCCAGACGTCGCTGGATTCCGGGGAAGTGTCGGAAGATTGGAAAGCGGCTAATGTTACGCCGTTGTTTAAGAAGGGTGCTAGGCAAAAGGCGGGGAATTATAGGCCGGTTAGTTTAACGTCTGTTGTAGGTAAAATGTTAGAATCCATCATCAAGGAGGAAATAGCGAGGCATCTTGAGGGGAATTGCTTGATAGAGCAGACGCAGCACGGTTTCCTTAAAGGGAAGTCGTGTCTGACAAATTTACAGGAGTTCTATGAGGATGTGTCTAGGGCGGTGGATAGAGGAGAGCCGGTGGATGTGGTCTTTCTTGATTTTCAGAAGGCGTTTGACAAGGTACCTCACAAGAGGTTATTGCAGAAGGTCAGAGGACATGGAGTTGGGGGTAGAGTGTTAGCGTGGATAGAGGACTGGTTGTCAAATAGGAGGCAGAGAGTGGGGGTCAATGGGTGCTATTCGGATTGGCGGTTGGTGACTAGTGGAGTGCCCCAGGGGTCGGTGCTGGGGCCTCAGCTATTTACCATTTATATAGATGATCTGGAGGAGGGAACCGAGTGTATGGTGTTGAAATTTGCTGATGACACCAAGTTTGGTGGAACGGCAAATTGCGCGGAGGGTGTGGAGAGTCTGCAGAAGGATCTGGATAGGCTGGGCGAATGGGCCAGGAACTGGCAAATGGAATTTAATGTTGGCAAGTGCGAGGTGGTCCACTTTGGTAGGAATAATGGTAGGAAGGATTATTACTTACGTGGAGAAAAACTGCAGCAGGCGACGGTGCAGAGGGACCTTGGGGTCCTTGTGCATGAGTCGCAAAAACCCAGCTTGCAGGTGCAGCAGGTGGTCAGGAAGGCGAATGGGATGCTGGCCTTCATAGCGAGGGGGATTGAATATAAAAGTAGGGAGGTCTTGCTGCGGCTATATGGGGCCTTGTTGAGGCCGCAGCTGGAGTACTGTGTGCAGTTTTGGGCGCCGTACTTACGCAAGGATATTTTGGCCTTGGAGGGAGTGCAGAGGACGTTTACTAGGCTGATACCGGAGTTGGGGGGGTTGAGCTATGAGGAGAGGCTGAATAAACTAGGCTTGTACTCGTTAGAGTTTAGAAGAATGAGGGGAGATCTCATTGAGACGTAAGATGATGAATGGGATGGATAGGATAGAGGTGGAGAGACTCTTCCCGCTCAGAAAGGACAGTAGGACTAGGGGGCACAGCCTCAAGATAAAGGGGGGGCGATTTAGAACGGAGTTGAGGAAGAATTTCTTCACTCAAAGGGTGGTGAATCTCTGGAATTCTCTGCCCGTTGAAGTGGTGGAGGCTACCTCGCTAAATATTTTTAAGACGCGGGTTGATGGGTTTTTGATAAGCGAGGGGATTAAGGGTTATGGGGAGAGGGCGGGAATGTGGAACTGAGCCACGACAGATCAGCCGTGATCTTATTGAATGGCGGGGCAGGCTCGAAGGGCCAGATGGCCTACTCCTGCTCCTATTTCTTATGTTCTTATGTTCTTAATATCTTTGAAAGTGCATTTATTCCTGACCAGATGAAATGCATCCGAGGCTGATAGGCGAGGCAAGGTAAGAAATAACGGAGACTTCGACCGTTATTTTCCTATCCTCTTTGGCTAAAGGCATGGTGTTAAAGTAGAGTTTTTTAAACTTTATTTTATGGGCCCCACTTCTACCAACTGGCCAAGCTTTGGGACCCAGCCACATGCACTCGCCTTTAATATGGCCTGGTGCTTATGACCTCATTCAGGTTCCCAGGATGAGTGGGCAAAGTGCATATCAGGTGCAGAGTTCAGCCAGTTACATTGTGCTGCCTTCACCTTTATGAGAACAGAAAATTACAGATTGCAGATATGGGTCGTCGTGAAGGGCAATAGCAACAGTATGCTTGTTTTACTGAGCACTGGATGCTGTTGGAAGATGTTAATCCAGAAAGACCAGGAGTTGGTAAGTAGGAAAGGCTGGAAGGTTCTTTGTTGTCTGGCACGGATGCAAGAGAGGAGGAGCGTTAGGGCCTATGTCTCTGAGGTTCAGCATGCCAAAGGAGGGAGTGTCAGAACCTGTGCCTGTGGGAAGTTCAGCAGGCATGGGAATAGGGAGAAGTGGAGTGGAAGGCCGAGGGGACATTAGGGCCCTGCGTCTCCACAGATTCAGTAGGCTTTGGAGATTGCAAAAACAGGAGCTTGAGTCTCTGTGTTATGCAGCAGGCCTCGGCAGGGAGCAGCAGTCCCCAAATCTCCAAAAAGGTCGTCAGGCCTGGAATGGGGAAGGGGCTGTTGGAACAGTGCGGCTCAAGTCCCTGCAGAGTTCAGTAACCCTGGTGGTAGTGATAGGGAGGCGGTTGTGGGATGGGTATCGGGGGCTGTGCTTCTTTGGCATGGTTTGGCATGCAGAGTTGAGCATCAGAGCCCAAACCTCCCCAGGCCTACTGGAGGGAGCTGTGATTGGGAAGAGGGGATGCTGAGTGAATGAGTGGGAAGAGAGGGAGATTGTAAAGAGTGGTGTTGAGTGAGGTGTAGTGAGAATGGCTGATTACCAAGTGTGTGTGGGAGGAAAGAGGCTTCACTGAGGTCTCTGTCACCAGGGAATATGGAGAACTTGGCTTATTGCATGAATATATAAAATAATGCCTTTACTAAGTATTTCAAAAACACTTTGCCATGTTAAATGATGTATTATTACATGTGATACTTAAACTTAATATGTGGAATGTTATTATGCTGTTTAAGTGCTATTTTGTTTTTGCTGATGTCTGTGATCACGTTAATTCTGAATAATTTTTAAAATATATTTGTTTATGGGATGGGAACATTACTGGCAAGGTCAGCATTTGCTGTCTGCCCCCTAATTGCCCTTGAGAAAGTAAGGTGAGTTAACATAGGGTCATGTTGGAAAATAATTTGTTAAGCACTGTCATAGACTTTTGCTTCATTTCAGATGTGTGTAATACATTAAGGTCATGTTCTGTTGTTAGTGTTGACTTGACTTCATCCTATATTGCCAGCTGCATTGAATGCTGAAATGCTGAGGCTATTGTGGTTTGGTACATACCATCAAGACTGTAGATCAAATTGTAACAGAAGCTAGACAAAGGGAAATACCCACCTGATAATTTTTCTCATTTGAACTGGCTTAGAAGCATTGTATTTCACCACATAAAAAATGCTACAATAACATAATTCCTTGTCACAAAATCTTCTGGAATTTTTTATCTTCGGCCACTGATATTCAGACCTTTCTGCCTTCGGCCACTCTAATCTTGTTGGTGCAATATCTTTTTAGACCTTTAGCTAGCAGAAGTCTATGAATTTCAGATTTAAGTAATTAAATCTTCCACTGCGTATGGATTTTCAATAAAAAGATGAGTGAAGAGGCAGCCATGCTTTGTTAATTCAACGTTATTGCAATTATGCATCGCTTCCTTGAAGTCTTTCCCTATCTTATTCTCTGTAATTACAAAGGTGAAAAAAAAATTTTTATTGACAACTTCCTTCTCATGGGGGAGGCTTCAGGTTAATCTATATCCTAATAACCTGCTCTGAAAATCTGCTCACACCTTGACAGCTTTGATAAATTGCACATCGGCAGCTAAGATAATCCTCAGCATTCTCAAACAATCCACAACCTTTTTTTAAAAAAAAGTCATTCACCCAAGCCCACGTGTTAACATGTCCTTGAAAAAAATTCCAGTATCTAGATCTCCACCTTTGCCAAAACCAGTCAGTCTTTCCTTGGTGATATCTGTGCACAAAGTTTAGTAGCTTTTGAAATGTTTATGGGCTCACTAACTTGCTGTTTGTGTAAATATTTCCATTGTATCATTCTGCCAAACAATCAGATTGATTTGAAGGGTAATTTGATAAACAATTTGTTTGTTTTGGTTAAATGGTGTACCTTTATGTTGTGTGCAAGCTTAATGTATATTAAAATTCTTTGGTAAGTATTCTGTTTGATCTTTATAGATTACTGCAGACGATTATGATATTGATAACGTTGAACTCAAGAGAGATGGACAAAGCCTGGGCATTACAGTTGTTGGTTATGTTGGTGCATCCCATGGTGGTGAGTTCACAAATCAAAAATTATGGACTAGAAAGAACTGGGAGGCCATTCTACATTACCCTTTGTGTCTGGAATTTCTTTTAGCCAGTGTCTTATGGTAGTCGAACCATAGAACTGAGCTGGAGACTGAGATGCTAACAGTGCAATGGGAAAGGGGAACATTGCCTGGAGATCTTGTATCTTGTGTCACACTCCTTATGATAAAGTCTTCTGATTTGGTCAGGGACAGGTTGGTATGAATGCACGTGAGGCAGATAAGCGGACCTAGAGGGCAGGAATCCAGAAGGCTATGTTTCCTGCCCAGTGGCAAAGTGCTGGACATATGCTCAGGATTGCAGAGGAACATGGAATCGGAGGGGGTGGATCCAGTTGTAGCCCATACAGGTGCTACTTCTTTGCAAAAGCAGTCCAAAACTAATCCCACTGCCTTGCAGCCTCATCTTAGACTTGCACTTGCTTCTCATAAAAATGTTTCTCTGATCTACCCTCAAAGTGATGTCCTTTGTGTCCTTGTGGTAACAACAGTTATGGTTATACAGTGTTTATATTGCTGAAGTAGAAATCCAGAGCCGTAGACTGATTCGGAAGCGTAAATTCAAATCCCACTACAGAAGCTGGGAAGTTTAAACTCAATTAATGAAATACATCAGGAGCTAAAAGCTTATTACCAGTTATTTTTAAAGGTTACTTTACTAGTGTCACAAGTAGTCTGCAATAAAGATATTGTGAAAATCCCCTAGTTGCCACACTCTTGCACCTGTTTAGGTACACTGAGGGAGAATTTAGAATGGCCAATGCACCTAACCAGCACGTCTTTCGGACTGTGGGAAGAAACCGGAGCACCCAAAGGAAACCCATGCAAACACAGGGAGAACGTGCAGACTCTGCAGAGACAGTGACCTAATCCGGGAATCGAACCCAGGTCTCTGATGCTGTGAGGCAACAGTGCTACCCTCTGTTCCACCGTGCTGCCATAATGCTTACCATGAAACTTTCAGATTGTTATAAAAACTAGTCAAGTTTATGGTTGTTCTTCAGGAGATCTGTTGTACTCGTCAGATGTAAATGAAATTGCAGACTGAAAGTAATGTGGTTGTCTTCTAATCAGCGTGTGACTTTGAACAGAATGCTGAGTTGGATGAGTGAGGGAATCTTAATCTCTTTCTAAAAAAATCTAATTTATTTTGCATTTAGTATTTAATATCTAACCTAAATTTACTGTTTAAATTCTAAATTTCCTCCAAGCCTTAGCAGGAAAATACTAATTCTCCAGTGGAGAGCAGTAGAAGTTAGTTAATTAAAAAAACTAGCTTGAACTGGTTTCTTTGTATCTGGGGCTGAACAAAGTCTTTAGCTTCAGAACATATAAATACAGGCCTCTTAGTGTGACTTAGCACTGGAGTGTGACTTTGCACAAGAGTGCTGGGAGTTGGGTGAATGAAAGAGTTGGAAGAAGAGGGGAAGGAGATACTCCTTTGCTTTTTTCTGACTTGTTCAGATTTTATGCAGAGATCCTTCAAAATGATCTGGACAGGTTGGGTGAGTGGGCTAATCAATGGCAGATGCAGTATAATTTGGGCAAATGTGAGGTCATTCACTTTGGAAGCAAAAACAAGAAGGCAGATTACAACTGAATGACTGTAATTTGAGAGAAGAGAGCGTGCAGCAGGACCTGGATGTCCTTGAAGGTAAGTATGCAAGTGCAGCACGTGATAAAGAAGGCAAATAGCATGTTGGCTCCATTTCGAGAGGTTTTGAGTACAGGAGCAGGGATGCGTTGTTGCAATTATTCAGGGCCTTGGTGAGGCCACATTTAGAGTATTGTGTGCAGTTTTGGTCTCCTTTTCTGAAGAAGGATGTCCTTGCTCAGGAGGGAGTGCAGCGAAGGTTTACCAGGCCGATTCTGGGGATGGTGGGACTCGAGTATGAGGAGAGATTGACTAGGTTAGGATTGTTTTTGCTGGAATTCAGGCAAATGAGGGGGGGGCCTCGTACCGACTTCGAAAATTCTAACAGGATTAGACAGGATAGATACAGGGAGGATATTCCTGAAGGTGGGGGAGTCCAGAACCAGAGGTCTGAGGATTCAGAGTAAACCATTTAAGATGGAGATGAGGAGACATTTCTTCACCCAAAGAGTGGTGAGTCTGTGGAATTCATTACCGCAGGAAGTAATTGATGCCAAAACATTGAATGTGTTCAAAAGGCAGCTAGATGTAGCAATTGGAGCGAATGGGATCAAAGATTTTGGGGAAAAAGCAGGATTAGGCTATTGAGTTGTACGATCAGCCATGATCGTAATGAATGCTAGAGCAGGCTCGAAGAGCCAAATGCCCTCCTTCTGCTCCTATCTTCTATACTTCTATGTTTGTTCACCCTGTAGGAATTGGTTCTTATCTCCTTACTACATGAGAAGAAGTTAGCTGTTTGTTGTATAAACATGGGCTGTAGATGGGAAGTAATTAAAATTGGGATGCAAAAGAGACCAGAATTACTGGAGAAGTTACTGAACAAAATAATTTGGTATTATATTTACAGATACCTCTGGTATTTTTGTGAAAAGCATTATACCAGGAAGTACCGCAGAGCAGAGTGGACGTATTCAGGTTCATGACAGGATCATTGCTGTAAGTGACATTTTATCTTGACCATAAGACATAGTAGTGGAATTTGGCCACTTGGCCCATCAAGTCTGCTGTGCCATTCAATCATAAATATTTTTCTCATCCCTATTCTCCTGCCTTTTCCCCATAACCCCTAATCCCCTTATTAATCAAGAACATATCTATCTCAGTCTTAAAGACACTCAATGACTTGGCCTCCACAGCTTTGTGCGGCAAAGTGTTCCAGACTCATCACCCTCTGACTGAAGAAATTCCTCCTCATCTCTGTTTTAAAGGATCGTCCCTTTAGTCTAAGGTTGTGCCCTCTGATTCTAGTTTTTCCTGCTAGCGGAAACATCCTCTCCGCTTCCACTTAATCTAGGCTTTGCGATATCCTGTGAGTTTGAATAAGATCCCCCCTCATCTTTCTAGACTCCAATGACTACAGACCCTGTTCTTAACCATTTCTCATACGACAAGCTCTTTATTCCGGGGATTATTCTTGTAATTGTCCTCTGGAACCTTTCCAAGGTCAGCACATCCTTCCTCAAGTACAGGGCCCAAAACCGCTTGCAAAACTCCAAATGGGGTCCGACCAGAGCCTTACACAGCCTCTGAAGTACATCCCTCCTCTTGTAATCTAGCCCTTTCAACATGAATACTAACATTGCATTTACCTGCCAAACTATCGACTGAACATGCATATTAACCTTAAGAAAATCTTGACCAAGGAATCTCAAATTCCTTTGTGTTTCTTATTCCCAAAGCATTTCCCAATTTATAAAATAGTCTACGCTTCCATTTCTCCTGCCAAAGTGCATAACCTCAAACGTGTCCCCGTTGTGTTCTGTATTGCCACATCTTTGCCCACTCTCTTAATCTGTCCAAGTACTTCTGCGGCCCCCCTGCTTCCTCAATGCTACCTGTCCCCCTACGTATCTTTGTATCATCTGCAAACTTAGCAACAGTGCCTTTGAGTCCTTCTTCCAAATTGCTGTATATTGTGAAAAGTTGCGTCCCAGCACTGACCCCTGAGACACACCGCTAGTCACTGGCTGCTATCCTGAAAAAGACCCCTTTATCCCCACTCTCTGCTTTCTGCCAGTCAGCCAATCTTCTATCCATGCCAGGATCTTATCCTTAACACCATGGGCTCTTAACTTATTTAATGGTCTCCTATGCGGCATCCTGTGAAGGTCTTCTGGAAAACTAAATAAATCATGTCCTTTGATTCTCTTATCCCCTCAAAGAACTCCAACAGATTTGTCAGACATGACAGCCACCCACCCCCCCCCCTCCCCCCCCCAACACTTGACAAAGCCATGCTGACTCAGTCCTATTTTATGCGCTTCCAAGAACTCCGTGGCCTCATCTTTAATAATGGACTCTGTATCATAGTTCTTCATATTTCCTACACTTTTCACTGAATCGTAGGTTGTTCTCCATAGTCAGGCACAATTAATTACTTTGCTATATGAGAGAAGAATGTTGTTCAGAGAATCTTAAGAGCTCTGTGTGCTATTTAGCCAGACAATGTCGTGGAGGTAAAAGCCTTCATAATTGATGGGTTATTTTTCATATCTCGGATTAACATGATTAAAACAGATTACCAAGATTGGATACAGACTCTTTCAGCTTGGGGAAGCAGGCAGGGAGAGAAATATTAATTCCAAGGGGCCATTACATCTGTGACGGTGTCGCACTCTGCTAATACTGCAATGGAAGATCGTGCATAGGTTTGTGCCCTGAAGGGAGACCTTAACCCATTACCTTCAGGCAAAGATGAGAGTCATATTGATGCATAAGAATTGAGTTGAAAGACTGTTTAATGCAGATATATTTTATAACAACATTTCCCTTTCCAGACAGCATCAATGACCAAGTTTACATGGTGTCTATTTTGAACTATTGGCTCATAGAGGCAATATCAATGTTAGAAGGATTTCTATGAAGCATAGAGGTCGTTCACAAGAATAATATTTATTTGCAATAATGCTAATTAATTGTGCAACACACATTCCCAGAATGAGGACTCGTTATAGAAATTCAAGTTGCTACTTTGAAACGTTTTGTGAAAGAAAGAATGAAGTTAGATCTTTCATTAAAACTTGCCAAGGTATCAGAGGCTTGAGTGTTGACTCATGCCAGTGCAAAGTACACCAATGAGAGATTTTTTTTCTTTAAATGAAATTAACCCTTCGTTTAAGAAGAATGCTTTTGTATTTTGCTGATCTTCTGTTTGGTTTTCTGAAACATGGATAGCTATATTGTGATCAAACCCTGTTTTCAGTACTATTCCAGCATCCAATAATTATTTTATTACAGTTTACAATATTATGTTTTGTTCAGTTTTGTTCAATTGGTGATATTTATCCTCACTTTATTCCTGCTTACTTTATTATTGACATGTTTCCCAGTAATATTACAGGTGGGATATATTGTCCAAGCTTCAAGATATTATTTGGCTGGATTAGTTACTGATTTTCTTTCAAATAGCAGTTCTTGTCCCTGTTATTTGGATGTTGTTTTGGTCCAATTTATTATCGTCTGGCTTCTTCTTGCAATGAGCCAAAATAGAGGAAGTCCTAGTTTACCGAAGGCACTGCAGAGGATAATTAAAATCTGGGGCATAGAAAAAACAGCTCCACATGGTCCACATTGCATTACTTTGCACAGCTCAATATACAGTTTAGAAGATAAACTTTTTGTTATAATTGATAAATTGTTTAATCTGTAGAACTAAGCAAAATATAGAAGAAGCAATGGTAAGTTCCAGTGTGTTGAGCATAAAGGCCTGAATCTCTTAAATTGCTGATGCACCTTGGGACCCTGAGGAAGTCCGTCCTCGCGCAAACATGCAATAATTACACAAAATTTAAATTTCCGATTAGCAATTTTACCCTGTTTGGATTGCTGCACAGTGGGACGAGATAGCCATATCCATAGCAACTTGAGCCTGTACTTACCCTAGTTTTTACATACATTAACTTAGGGCTTTCCTTAGCAGGTATAAAGCCTGGAGTGCAGCTCGAAGTAAACTATTTGCAGTACCTAAGGATTCACAACACCACTGATTTCTCTCACCACCACCTGCCCCCCCAACAACACTGGACCCCTCCAAGCAATGTTCACCCCTCTTCTGACAGTGTTCATCCCTTCCCCTTTTCTCTCAATGTTCAGTAGGTGGTAATTTTCACTCCTCTTCCCCCCCCTAGCAAAGTTAACTACCACTGCATCACCCCCACCACTTCTGACATTGTTCATCCCTATCACTCATCCAGTCAGTGTTCACCCTCTCTTTCAGCAATGGGCCCCTCGTCCTTCCCCTCAACCACCTCCCCTGTAACATTTAGCCCCTCCCGATGAAGCTCAGCACTCGTTGCGTCACTGCACACCGAACTTCCCTGCACTGCCCACTTCCTCTCCTGGTGATGATTCCCTCTCCCTACCAATGATGATCCACCCCCTCCTCAACCCAGCAATGCTCATTCCTTTGTTGCAACACACTCTATGGAATCCCTGACACCTGCCAGTCAGGGACATGAGCAGATGTCAGAGTGGATTGAGGGTGAACATTGTTGGGGGTGAATATTGTTTGGTGGAGGGGGATCTAAAACTGTCAGAGGATTGAGCATTTTCTGGATGTTTGGGTTGGGGGAAAAGTTGGTGAAGAGATTCTGCAGTGTTTGAGTTGACAATCCCATTTAAAAGCAGACCTTAAAGGGCATATCTTCATGACAAAAAATGAGCTTGACTCTGCTAGCATTACACTCACCACTTGGCCTCCTCACAAGATTGGAAAGTGTAAAAGACTGAAGCATAAAATGGTACATGGGCATTTTAAATCACAGCCAAAGCTGAAAGCACTCGCTCTGTCATTGACTTGAAAATCTGAGCCAAAATGTTTACATCTTCACCAGTTAAAATTAACGTGGAGAATTGTGTTGAACATCACCCTGGTTGCCTAATCATTTTCTCTGTTGAATAATACCATAAATCCCAGGTGCTCAGATGACAGTAGTATGTTTCGTTTTTCAAGATGCATTTTTTAAAATGTATTTCATAAATTTATATTGCTGATTTACTAGGAGTGATCCAATGTGTTTGCAGCTTATTATTTCTCTAGTAAAATTCTCTAGTAATATTCAAAAGGGAGGTAGAGCGAAAAAACAGAATTATATACCAGGAAGCTTGACAACAGTCGTGAAGAAAATTCTTGAATTCATTATCAAGGACTTTGTAGCAGAGCATTTAGAAAATAGTGGCAGGATCAGACAGAATAGCATGGATTTGCGAAGGGGAGATCATGCTTGACAAATCTATCGGAATTCTTTGAAGATGTAACTAGTACAGTTGACAAGGGGAACATAAGAACGTAAGAAATAGGAGCAGGAGTAGGCCATCTAGCCCTTCGAGCCTGCCCCGCCATTCAATAAGATCATGGCTGATCTGTCGTGGCTCAGTTCCACGTTCCCGCCCTCTCCCCATAACCCTTAATCCCCTCGCTTATCAAAAACCCATCAACCCGCGTCTTAAAAATATTTAGCGAGGCAGCCTCCACCACCTCAACGGGCAGAGAATTCCAGAGATTCACCATCCTTTGAGTGAAGAAGTTCCTCCTCAACTCCGTTCTAAACCGCCCCCCCCCCTTTATCTTGAGGCTGTGCCCCCTAGTCCTACTATCCTTTCTGAGCAGGAAGAGCCTCTCCACCTCTATCCTATCCATCCCATTCATCATCTTATACGTCTCAATGAGATCTCCCCTCATTCTTCTAAGCCAGTCAACGTGGTACATTTGGACTTTCAGAAAGCGTTTGACAAAGTCCTGCACAAGAGATTATCGTGCAAGATTAAAGCGCATGGGATTGGAGGAAGTGTATTGAGATGGATAGAAAACTGGTTGGCAGAGAGGGAGCAAAAAGCAGGAATTAATGGGTGCTTTTCAAAGTGGCAGGCAATAACTAGTGGGGTGCTACAGGGATTGGTGCTGGGATCCCAGTTATTTACAATGTATGTTATGATTTGGATGAGGGAACAATATATAACATCTCAAAGTTTGCAGATGATACCAAGTTGGGTGGGCGGGTGAACTGTGACGGGAATGCAGAGATCCTTCAGAGTGATCTGGACAGGTTGGATGAGTGGGCTAATCAATGGCAGATGCAGTATTATTTGGACAAATGTGAGGTTATTTACTTTGGAAGCAAAAACAAGAAGGCAGATTACTACCTGAATGGCTGTAAATTAGGAGAGGAGAGCGTGCAGTGGGACCTGGGTGTCCTTGTGCAGCAGTCACTGAAGGTAAGCATGCAGGTGCAGCAGGTGGTAAAGAAGGCAAATGGCATGTTGGCCTTCATTGTGAGACGTTTCGAGTACAGGAGCAGGGATGTGTTGTTGCATTATACAGAGCCTTGGTGAGGCTACACCTAGACTATTGTGTGCAGTTTTGGTCTCCTTTTGTGAGGAAGGATGTTCTTGCTGTCGACGGAGTGCAACAAAGATTCTGGGGATGGCAGACTCCTCCTGTATGAGGAGAAATTGACTAGGTTAGGATTGTTTTTGCTGGAGTTCAATCGAATGAGGGAGATCTCGTAGAGACTTACAAAATTCTAACAGGACCAGACAGGATGGATGCAGGGAGGATGTTCGCTACGGTGGACGGGTCCAGAACCAGGGTACCCAGTCTGAGGATTCAGGGTAGATCATTTAAGACAGAAGTGAGGAGGCATTTCTTCACCCGAAGAGTGGTAAGCCTGTGGAATTCATTACCACAGGAAGTGATTGATGCCAAAACATTGAATATATTCAAGAGGTGGCTGGTAATAGCACTTGGGGGAAATGGAATCAAAGGTTTTGGGGAAAAAGCAGGATTGAGCAATTGAGTTGGATGATCAACCATGATCGTAATGAATGGCAGAGTAGGCTCGGAGGACCAAACGGCCTCTTTCTGCTCCTATCTTGTATGTTTCTAGTACAAAATTAATTTGGGCAAATCTTCAGCCATAACTGTTCATGATCTAGGAATGTTCACTTTCTTTAAAAAATGCACCTCAGTACACCTTGTAATAAATTAAGATTGGTCGTTTCATTTTTTAACATTAGGATGTTTCATTTCTAATCTCAGATACTTGTTACCATTTTGTATATTATTTTTAAAGGTTGATGGGGTTAATATTCAGGAATTTACTAATCAAGAAGGGATTGATGCTTTACGAAACACCGGAAAAACGGTAAACCTTAGGATAGCAAGGAGGAAGATGCATGCTGATTATGAATCCTTTGAAAAAGGTAATTTACATTGTACCCTCGTTCTGTTTAAGATGCAATGCAGTTTACAAAATTTTAAATATTTCACTTTTGGTGGAGAAGACAAAGAACACTTTCATTTGTCTGTAATTATAATTCAAATATTTTTTAAACTTAAAAAGAAAGGTACCTGAATGAATAAAATTAGAAATACCCCTCCACAAAAAAAGTAGATTTACCAGCCGCAGAAATGTAATCACCCCGCAATGCAAACTTCAATAGTACAGTACCATGCACTCCGATGTGTAACCTGCCACAGAATCATTTTGCCTTTCTATTTGTTTAAGTGAAAAGATTTCAGAGAACATTCTGTTATTTTTCTATCATCTTCCACAGTGCCTTACTGCAAAATCATCCTTCAATGTCATCCAGTGCATGAACAGCCGCTCTCACATGTTACCTACACAACTTCATTTTTTTATGTAGCTGTGCTACATGAAGGGAATGTATTTGTGCATATCTCATGTGCCTCCTTATTTTTCAATAGTATAATGTTGTCTTATGAAGTATTAGGGGAGATGAATTGCATTTTACATCATAATTACATCTTAATGCTTAGAAGTGTGTGTCATATTTACATCTGAATTACATCTGAACACTTCCATAAAACAGCAATAAATCAAACCTGAAACAGGCATAGAAAGTAACAATTAGTAAGTTGGAAGAATAACATCACTAATTGATGGTCAGTAATCAGCTCCCAATAAAAAGTAAACTTTTTATTGCTTAAGATTGTTCAAGAAATCATTTTGGCTACCATCCTGTTTGCTCAGAATCTAAGAAGCATAGAATTAAAATATATGCAGCATATTAAAAAAAAGTACATGATTCATAAAATCTTAAGAATAGAAAAAACATAAATCTGCTTAATTATATTTCAAAATCTTCAGAAATTGAAGTAATTGATTTGTTTCACTTCATAGAGGGCTCCCAGTGGCACAGCTCTTGTTTCCACATGATTCATTGAAATCTTTGTTGATTTTTTTTCATTAGATGATGCCAAATGTTATATAGAAGAGTGCATACTGCTTCCAATTAAAGTTATGTTTTTCTAAAATGGCCCTCGTACAAAAAAGAAAGTGAACCCATATTAACATAGAATGATTCTATGAACAATATATGGAGGTTCTAAAAACAACTATAATGTTGAGGGGCTTATAATGCAGATATATTAAATGGTTTTAATGTACATAATTTTAAGAATACACTCTCCTTCCTGTTTTGCAGCTGAGCCGGATTATGTAACTCATGTGACAAATGCAGTGACCTCTGAAATTAGCATTCCTTCTATGATTAAAGAGCCGGCAAGTGCAGGAGTGAAGGAACAGGAAGATACAAATGATGGTATGTTCTGTGGAATGAGGCCTCATTCCATAGATGTGAATGCAACATTAGGGCTGAAGCTCCAGTGAAATGCTGACAGTGCACTGTGCTAACAGAGTGGCTATCCTTCTGATAAAGGATCAGACCGAGGACCTCTCTATCCTTGGAGGTGAAGTAGGAGATCCCATTATTTTGAAGAAGAATAGGGGAGCTCTCCCCAATTTCCTGACCAATATTTTTTCCTCAACCGACAACACTTAGTAGTATGTAAGGCAAATATAGATTTCCCAATTTGTTATTTTTTTCCTCCCTCACTCCCTTACATACAATATAAATTTTTATGTCAAAGCTTTTTGAGATTTGTCCTCTTGTTTTCCAATGAAGGAAGTCTGAGTAAGTTGTGCTTAAAACTGAAAAAAAAATCAGTTCAGCATTTGACGCTGATGCACCGTGGGAAATTAAATACATTGCACCATCAAATTGCGCAATTTAAGTTCAGTTTGCAGAATCAAATCTGGACAGAAGTATTAATTAGAGTGTGAGAAACATAGCTGTAAATAGAGATGGATGGTAAGAGTTTCTATAGATATTTAACTAAAAAAAAAGTTAACAAAGTGAACATTAGCCATATGAGACTGGGTTATTATCTATATTGTAATGAAAAGTAAGAAGATGGCAGATGAATTGTCTCCTTTTGTCTCCTATGAAAACAGATACAAAAATTTTTGTTAAACATCTTTGTAATTTCTTCATTCCCCATGACAATTTCTCCTGTCCCTGATTCTAACAGACCAACATTGACTTTAGCTACTCTCTTTCTATATACCTATAAAAGCACTTGCAAGCTTCCTATTCTTTCTACTAATCCTGTATTTATCTGTACTGAACTTCCATCAGTTACTTGCCCATTTTACAAGTTAATTGATGCTTTCATGTAACTTTTTGCAGTCCCCTATATTTGCTGCTCCTGTCAATTTGGTGTTCTCTGCAAATTTAGCACTAGCTCCAAATAAGATTACAGCTATGGATTATAACTGTAACTTGAACTTGCATTGTGAACTGTAAGCAGACGTGAGCATGGAACTATTAAATTTCAGGCAGAATTTGAGACGAGGAAGCATCATCCCTTTCTTCTCTCTCAATAGCTGCAGCCATAAACCCTGTGTCTTAAACTAAAGCCATTATCCATAATAATGGGGTAGCTATCTATACTAATCAGACAGGTTTCTTTCGAGCATGATGATGTTTTTCATAATCATATGAAACCACATAGTGATTAACTTTTTATCCCCATGACAAGAACATGGCTTTTATGTTCCTTGATTTAATTTTTTTGGCTCATTTAATAATGTGATCCAACTGGAAAGGTTGAGAGCTGCAAATCATTGTTAAACAGTCGCAGGTTGCCATTCCCTACACTAGATCATTTAGGAGTGAAATAAGGAAGCACCTGTTAACAAAAGTAAATGCAAAATACTCTCCCCCAAAGGGCTGTGGATGATTGTTCAGTTGAAATTTTCAAGGCTGAGACAAAAGATGTTCATTACATAAAGGATTTCAAGAGATATGGATCAAAGGTAGATATATGCAGCTGAAGTACAGATCATTCATAATCAAATGGTGGAATAGACTTCAGGGGCTGAATGACCGATTCCTGCTCTTTGTTCCTTTAGCTTTGAATGCACACACCAGCAGAATTTTGATAGCTTGTATCGTGCATTTGGTGGTAATCAGTCTAAAGATTGCTGCGATAAATCAATATTATAAGTTATCCAGGCTTTTGAGAGCACGGGCTTTCATGGAGATTTTACAATGACTGCTACCTATTCATATTGTTTGATGAGATGTTTTATGAGTTCATTTGTGATCGAAGTCGACAATATATTTCAGCTTTTAACCCAGCAGTGACGGTTCTGTTCAACAATGGGGGGAGGGGGTGCTACACTTAGATGCTCTGTTGTTCAAATCAGATATTGCATTGAAGCTTTGAATCCCTGCCCAAGTGAATGTGAAAGATCCCATGGTCCTATCAGAAGGGAAAAAAAGTCATAACTCCTGACAAACATTCCTTCTAAAACGGCACTTTCAAAACAACATTAATTGGTTATTCAACATTGCTGATGCAATCATTTACAGTTTTGGGAATAAAAGCAAAATACTGCAGATGATGAAGATCTGAAATAAAAACAAAATACTGGAAAAATCCTGCAGAGTGTTTAGAAAGAAATTCTAAAAATAATTGGAGAATTCAAGTTATAATTTTCTTTGAAAATCATGATTCCAAATGCATCCTGTACTCCTCCTGTTTTATCATTTTGAGATTAATGCTGAATGTTTTCTGTGCTGAATGCCACTGAAGGAAAAAAATAAAAAATCAGCCCTCTGAAATTTTACTAATTTATAAAAATATTCTATTTCATATTTCATATTTTGCTTGCTATGAACATAACATTTTTCATTGCTTCTTTCTATTGTGTTTCTGGTTTCTGGAACACTAATTCCTGTGAAATCCACTCCAGTATTATGTAAATACAAGAGTCAGCACAACGCACAAGAAAATGAATCACATCATAATATGCACAGAAAGTTAACTTGATGCACGTTTGTCCTTGGGGTTAGTAGACTCACACCTCAGTGTCAGTAGCCAGTTCAGGAACTCTGTGGAGAATCCTTGATAGGTACACATAATTCTAAAAAGAACACAGAACACTCCTAATTAAAGTTGAGCACAACTAGAAAAGTATTTGTTTAGAAATGTTATATAATATTTCTCATGTAGCACTTACTGCTATTGTAGCAATTGCAACTGGATGAATTTGCTCGCTATTGATTTATTTTATAGGTTATATATAATTAATAACAGCAAATTAACTTGACGCATTTTAATTTTAGGATTTGAACCTGTTCCAACAAGAAAAGAATTGAAATCCAGATGGGAATATTTGTTGGGACCACAGTATGAAGTGATGGTATGATTTTCTAGCATCATTCTAATTGACAAGGATTTAGTATGAGAAAACAATAATACTATGCAATGAAATCAATGATGATAAATATTTTTTATTTTATTTGAGGAAATCGTAAAATATAGTTTCTATTTATAAGTATAGTCTGATAAGTCAACTTAGTCAATGTGCCTATATTAGGGAGAACCATGATTTCAATGGAAGTTGAATAGATTTTATGAATGCTCTTCTGAACTAATTCGAGTAAATTCTGAAGGGAGGTGGTGATGTAATGGTAATCATAGAATCATAGAACCGTACAGTGCAGAAGGAGGCCATTCAGCCTTAGCCACAACACTGGCATTTACCTGGCAATGTGGAAAGTTGCCAATGTATGTCGTGTCCAGAGACCCAGGTTAATGCTCTGGTAACGTGGGTTCAAATCCCAACATGGCAGTTGGTGGAATTCAGTAAATAAATCTGGAATAAAAAAGCTAGTCTTGGTAAAAGTGATTATGAAACCACTGCCGATTGCGATAAAAACCCACGTGGTTCACATCCTTACCTAGTTGTCATTCTAGAACCACCAGTGCTGGACATTTCAGACAGCAGTTGTCAAACTGCTACAAAGTCTATAAAAAAGAATGAAACTGACCCAGCCCTTTTGACTCTCCAAAATACTCCTTACTAACATCTGGGGCTTGTGCCAAAATTAGTCAAACAACAGCCTGACATAGTTATACACCACCATCACCATTCTTGTGTATCCCAAAATCCCATCTTCACATTGAGGATACCCTCCATCATGTTATGTGGCACTAGCATTGTAGAAAACAGATCTAATAGTTCAACTGGGCTTTCATGAGGTACTGGGTGCTAACGGCAGCACCAAAATTGTACAATCTGTAATCTCATGCTCCACCATATCACCCACTATGCTAGCATCATTAAACCAGGGGATTCAATGAAGCGTGCAGGAGGGCATGCCAGGATAGCACCTGGCATACCTTAAAATGAAGAGTCAAAATGGTGTAGCTACAACATACGACTACTTGCGTGGCGAAAAGCATGTCATAGTTAGAGATAAGTGATTCCACAACCAGCAGATCAGACCTAAGATTTGTAGTCATGCCACATTCTGTCGTGAATGGTGGGAGACAATGAGACAACTAACAAGAGAAGGTGGATCCATAAATATTCCCATCCTCAATGACAGGGAGTCCAGCACATCAATGCCAAAGACAGGGCTGAGGCATTTGCAACAATGTTCAGCCAGATTTGCCAAGTAGATGATCCAATCGTGGTTCTCCTCCCAAGATCCCCAGGATCACAGGTGTCAGTCTTTAATCAATTTGTTTAACTCCTGGTGATATCGTGAAACTGTAGGAGTCACTGGATACTGCGAAGCCAATGGGGCCTTACAACATTCCAGCAATAGCACTGAAGCCTTGTGCTCCAAAACTGGCTGCATCAATAGCCAAGCTGTTCCAGGACAGCTACAACACTGGCATTTACCTGGCAATGTGGAAAGTTGTCCATGTATGTCCTGTCAATAAAATGTAGGACAAATCCAACTCGGCCATTTGTCATTTAATCAGTCTACTCTCGATTATCAACAAAGTGGAACATCGACAGTGCCATCAAGCTGCACTCAGCAATAACTGGCTCACTGATGTTCAGTTTGGGTTCCACCACCCCGACGCAGCTCCTGTCCTTATTACAACCCAGTCCAAAATGGACAAAAGTGCTGAAAGTTGGAAGTGAGGTGAGCGATTGCCTTGACATCAAGGTAGCCTGTGATTGAGTGCATAATCAAGGAACTATGCCAAAACTAGAATCAGTGAGAATCGGGGCAAATCTCTCCGTTTGTTAGACACTTATCCAACGTAAAGGGAGATGGTAGTCATTGTTGAAGGTCAATCATCTCAGTTCCAAGACATCAGAGCAGGTGTTTCTTATGTAGTGTTCTAGGTCCAACCATCTTCAGCTGCTTTGTCAATGATCTTCCCTCCACCTTAAGGTCAAAAATGAGATGTTTGTTGATGATTGCACCATTCCTGACTCCTCCGGTATTGAAACAGTCTATCTCCATATATGGCAAGACATGGACAACTTTCAGTCTTGGGCTCATAAGGGGCAAGTAATATTCATGCCACACAACTGTCAGGTAATGAGAACCTCCAACAAGAGAATTTAACTATCTTCCCTTGTTATTCGATGGCATTACAATCACTAAATCCCCCACTATCAACAATCAGAGGGGTGCCATTGGCCAGAAACTGAGCTGGACCAGCCATGTTATGGTTACAAGAATAGGTCAGAGGCAGGAATGTCATAGAGAGTAACCTGCTTCCAGATGCATGTTCACCATCTGCAAGCCACGAGTCTAGAGTGTGATGGAATACTATGCATTTACCTAGATGAGTGCCACTTCAACAACATGCAATAAGCTCGACACCATCCAGGACAGAGCTTGCCCCTTGATTGGCACCCCATTCACCACTTTCAACATCCACTCCCTCCACCATCGATACATGGGGTTAGCAGTGTGCATAAGATGCACTATCACAACTGATCTTCAGCAGTACCTTCCAAGCCTATAACCTCTACCACTTGAAAGGCAGGTGAGATAAAAGCAGCTAACCACCATCTTCTCAAGGGCAATTAGGGTTGGGTAATAAAAAATACTGCCTCAACCAATGATGTCCTCATCCTGTGAAGGAATAAAGAAAATATCTTGTTTGAAGTGGATTGCATTCAGATTTATAAAAGCAAGATACTAGAAATCAGAAATAAAAATGCAAATGCTGGATTAACACAGAAATATGGCTGTATTTGTGCACAGAAACAGAACCTATAACCTGGTTGTTGTTGGATTCAGATTAACTTCTAGTATGGAGACCTGTATATTCCAAAAATAGACAACCAGAAAAACTGAATTGATATTTTATAGTATCAGTAAATGCTAAATGTAATGTTGCAAGGAAAATTATTTGCTGCTGATGATAATTGTTTCTCCAAGTTATCTTTCTCAGCTTTCACATCCTTGGTGATTTCAATTCCCCTTGTCTTCGATTCACCATCTTTTTGTACTCCTTAAATTCCTTTCATTATAATAAACTCTCCTATCTGAAATCATGGTTATCCCTTCAAGTTTAGCATCTCCTCAGCATCCCTAGTCTGAGCACTGACAAAGCTATAAAAAATTAAGGTTAGAAATGAAGAAGTAGTTTGCAGTAATAGAAAGATGTCAAGATTTTTCCTTATTGAGGGATGGAGTTCATGACAGCACTTCTGAAGTGGAGGTGGACAGTGCCTGAGCAAGGGAATCACTTAATATGTCAGCTAACGTAAGACCAGGAGAAGAGTTGGATATAATGATTAACACATCTATGATTTCATCACCATATTCTTTTAATACTTAATTATTTTAATGAGGTAAAAACTATTAGGTCTTGTAGATTTATTTTGATTTGATTTATTGTTGTCACATGTATCAGTATACGGTGAAAAGTATTATTTCTTGTGCCCTACACAGACAAAGCACACCATTCATAGAGAAGGATCTATCTTATCTGTCTTAAGTTATATTATTTTTTTCCACTACTAGTTTTTTTTAAACTGCATTAAGTCCAATAAGTTCTTCTCCTTGAGTTATTTTCAGCTTTTTTTAATTCTCTCCAAACAAACTCAGAAGCATGATTTTATATGTATATGTTTCATAATTGAGAATATTCCCTCCACACAATTAAGACTCTAACTTTGCTCAGAATGTTGATCTGCAACATTCATGAATAATTAGGTTAATATACAAGTGAAAATGTAATGTTCATATGCTGAGTTCAGCCAAATTAACTCTCACTATTTTTCTTACTTATGCTTAGATACTTAATTTGGACATTGAGACATATGATGATGTGGAACTGCAGAAATACTCCAAGGTAATGACACTCAATACTTCCAAAGCTTTAATGCCTGAAATAAGTAATTTTTTATTTTGTTTAAGAATTGTCCCATTTCTCTGCCTTTTCATTGAGTGAAAGTTTTAAGTTGATGACTTGAAGAGCAAGATCTTCACTGCATCCATGAGAGCAGTGAAGATTTATAAAATTCTCAGAAAAGGCAGGCATGTGGTGTTATGGTGTCAGCAATAACATGAAAAGATATTGTGACATGTGTTTTACCAGGCGAGTAAAACAACTTCAGATGTCACTTTTTGGTGAAGGTGTAACTCCCAGAATAAACTTGGTAGATTGCTGTGAATTTGTATGAATCAGTAGGACTGTGTGGTTATTGGATATCATTCCAAATTTCATTTGTTGTGCATACAAGCTGTAATACTGAAAAGCTGAAGAATATTGGGATATCTACAATGACCTGGTACAGTGAGATTGAAATGCTATTCATGCACAATAGCCGACCCTGAGAGCTCAGTTTGACTAATTGCTGTTCTCAGACTTATGTGAGGGAGCTGCACAGCCAACAAAAAAAATTCTGAAAGAAGAACACCATTTTCCTCTTTCTAAAATTGCAGAACAACTCCAATTGCAGCTACATTTAACAGCTGAGTTAGCGGTACAAAAAGATTAAGCATACAGCAGCAATTGTGGATTGTGGTCTGAAATAACATAGAAAATTGACAAGTCAGGTTGTTTAAAAGGCTGAATTGTAATGTCCAAGTTTCTTTAACCAACCATATTGAGTTACAGCTATAATCTAGTGATCAAGAAACAATTGAGCTTGGTGAGAGAAAAAAATCCAAGAATTAGTATAACAATAAAAGACAAAGATGCGATTCCAATATTATATATCATTCAGACAGATATTGGTTGTATCAAGAGTATACCTGCCACTGATTTTCAAGTACAAAAGTGAATTGATGTGTCATCAGTTACCAAGTGAATGTAAACCTTACAATTGCGCTGCTTAAGGACTTAAAGTAGCCACTCCAAATGATACTGCCACATCAGTTCCAACAGCAGAAATACCAAACCTGATGTGAGAATTTCTAATTTACAAATCTTACTTGCCAATTATCTGCCCTATCGTATCCAAATCTTGATGCATGGAATGCTTTATTATTTGAGAGGCTGAGTGGAACTGAACAGTGTGCAATCATCAGTTCTGACCTTAGGGTGGAGAGTTAGTCATTGATAAAGTAGCTGAAGATGGTGGGGCCTAGGACACCACCTGAGGAACTTCTGTAGTAATGTCCTGTAGCTGAGATGGTTGACCTTCGAGCAACAACCACAATTATTTCCTTTGTTCGAGACATGATCACAACCAGAAGAGAGGTCTTTTGTCTGATTCCAAATTACGTTAACTTTGCCTGGTGTATTGACACCATGCTGGGCAAAATGCTTGATGTCAAAGGCAGTGACACTCGTTTCATCTCTGGAATTCTGTTCTTTTGCCCATGCATGGAGCACAGCTGTGATGGTGTTTGGCTAATCACCATTTTTTTCTGGTTACAAGGCTCATGGGATTCATGTTGCCATGGAGATGGAAACCCTTCCCCTTTCAAAGCCTAAGGTATCTGTGAAACTCACAGGCAAGGTTGGTCTGCCAGGATCCATGACAACTGGACTCAAGATGCTGTGGTTCACTAGAAGGCAGTGTGGGTTGAAAAGGGGTACCCAAACTAAGCATTGATGAGCAAGTTATTAGTGAGTAAGTGTTACCTGAAGGTGAAAGTTGTGAGAAAACCAATTCATTGCAGAGTTCATGAGTAGTTCCCAACAGGAAGCAATATAGAAGCTGAATAATCTCCACCCCCTTGAGGAATCTTTGCACCAAAGTGCAGTTTGGATGTATTAGTTTCAACTAGAAACAAGGGATTATATGATGGTAAGTATAATAAAGTTCATCTCCATTTTTAAGAAAGCAGCCAGAAGACTAGAATATTTATTGTTTATTTGGATATTTGCTCGATTCTTCCGTGCAACTGTTTGTTATGATCTCCATCGAGATGGATAACTTTTAAAAATAAATATGAACTTCCTGTTAATCACTGAACGAATGACACAACAAGATTTCATGTTTTAAGACTTTTAATGTAATAAAAGACTAAACATTATTTTTATAAGCAACTTATACTTTAAACCTCAAAATAAACATTCCTCATTTTCTTTTCACATAACTGAAAATGTATTTCACAAATATACTCTGTCTTTAATAGACATTAAATTCTTGTACAACAATGACAAGGTGTCCCTGAAGATTGACTTTTGCCCTTTGCTTTCACAGCCTGGGAATTTTTAATTTGTCATTCACAGTGAGGTTTTCTTCTCCCAGAGATTATTTTTCTATCTCATGCTACTCCTCTGTCTTGTTTCAACTAGTCACAATGCAAGCAGGAGCTTCAACCCACACTCCTTTCTAGTGAATCACAGCATCTTGAGTCCAGTTGCTGCTTTCCCTGTCATGGATCCTGGCAGATTAACCTTGCCTGTGAATTTCACAGATACCTAATGCTTTGAAAGGGGAAAGGTTTCAATCTCCATGGCAACATGAATCTCATGAGCCTTGTAACCAGAAGGAAATGGTGATTAGCCATCACCGCAAGTTCAACACATTTTATTTTGCAAGTAAATGGACAATTTGAAGTTTATGACCCAATATTCTCAACATGTTTCTTGGACTTTGGGAAGTCACAGTTTATCCGCACTTAGCACATATGCTGCTGCCATTGTTTCCAAGTGTCAAGATGTTGCACCTTTTTCCTAGAAATATAACCCCTAACAAACAAACCACTCAGGCTTGTGTCGGATAGTGTTCAGAATAGGTTATGTGACCCCCCCGCCCTTCATTATTTTTGTTTTTAAATTAATGACACAGTCCCAAAATATCACAAACTTTAAAACCTCATTACTGTAACTTATTGCAAAAATAATATCAAAACCTATAAATTTAATGAAAAATCAAAATAGTTTGGTCATTTGGGCAGGATGTTCCAGCAATGCTGGCCCTGAAATAGGAAAAGCCACCCAAGGTCAAAGGATCTTTCAATGTCTGCCCCTCGCCCACTACAATCCCTGTGAGGGTGGAACAGGAAAATTTGCCCCTATATGTTTTATTGTGTATTGGAATTTAAAAATGATAAGACTAATTTACGATCAAAGTTTCGGTTGAAAGGTGAATCTTTGTTACAAAATCCTATTTACTCTTGAGAAAGAAGAAGAAATATGCATTTGTAATAAAATCTTTAATGGCCTCAGTGTGTCCCCAAGCGTTTTAAATTTTACAAGATGAACTTTTTGAAATTTAATTGCCAATTGTAATTTCGCTAACTTGCACATACCAGGGTCCCATAGCCCTAGTGAAGTAAATGTTGGATTTATCCATTTCATATGTTGGTATAAAAGTTGACAGGGCACCAGAAGAACTCCTCTGCTGTTCTTTGAATAGTGTTCTTGATGACTTTTATGTTTTCCTGAAAGAGAAGACATGTTCTTTGCTTATTGTATCATCTGAAAGACAGTTCCTCTGACAGTGCAGCATTCCCTGAATGCTACAGTGAAGTGCCACTTAGTTTATGTGCTCATATTTCCGTACAAGTGCTTGAAGCCATAACCTTCTAACTCTGATTTGAGATTGTTATAAGTGAGATAACACTGACACCCAAATTTTCTTTAACTTCAGTGTTCATGATGCAACAAGAACATGTAGTGACGGGACAGAAAAACATTGATCTTAGCTGAGTGGAAATCTTAAACATTGACAATTTTGTGTATTGATCCTCACATTTGACTTTTGTTTTAATTTAGCTGTTACCAATTCATACCTTGAGGTTTGGAGTGGAGCTGGACTCATTTGATGGACATCATTACATATCATCAATTGTTCCTGATGGGCCAATAGGCCAAACTAGATTATTACAATTACAAGATGAAATTTTAGAGGTATAGTTTTTAAAAAAAAGTTATTCATGTGATATCACTCTGTGGTTTGGTAATGATTAAATCTTTCTTTTAGGTCAGATACATTTTTGTAGCGTTGCTGTTCTGCAAAGTCATGTGACAATCACATTATCAGAGCAGAATCAAGTTATCACAGTTACTGTTAACTATTTGGTAGTTTCAGGTGTGTAGTTTTATGAAATCTTTGATCATAATTCTAATTGTTTAAGTCCAAAGAGCCTTATCAAGGGAAAGAAAAATGATTCCAGGCATCCCACAATAAAGTTTTTTTTTAAAGTTTATTTATTGGTGTGACAGGTATGCCCCAGGGGTCGGTGCTGGGGCCTCAGCTATTTACCATTTATATAGATGATCTGGAGGAGGGAACCGAGTGCAGGGTGTCGAAATTTGCTGATGACACCAAGATTGGGGGAAAGGCAAATTGTGCGGAGGGTGTGGAGAGTCTGCAGAAGGATCTAGATAGGCTGGGCGAATGGGCCAGGAAATGGCAAATGGAATTTAATGTTGGCAAGTGTGAGGTGGTCCACTTTGGTAGGAAGAATGGTAGGAAGGACTATTACTTACGTGGCGAAAAACTGCAGCAGGCGACGGTGCAGAGGGACCTCAGGGTCCTTGTGCATGAGTCGCAAAAACCCAGCTTGCAGGTGCAGCAGGTGGTCAGGAAGGCGAATGGGATGCTGGCCTTCATAGCGAGGGGGATTGAATATAAAAGTAGGGAGGTCTTGCTGCAGCTGTATAGGGCATTGGTGAGGCCGCAGCTGGAGTACTGTGTGCAGTTTTGGGCGCCGCACCTGCGCAAGGATATTTTGGCCCTGGAGGGAGTGCAGAGGAGGTTTACTAGGCTGATACCGGAGTTGAGGGGATTGAGCTATGAGGAGAGGCTGAATAAACTAGGCTTGTACTCGTTAGAGTTTAGAAGAATGAGGGGAGATCTCATTGAGACGTATAAGATGATGAATGGGATGGATAGGATAGAGGTGGAGAGACTCTTCCCGCTCAAAAAAGACAGTAGGACTAGGGGGCACAGCCTCAAGATAAAGGGGAGGCGGTTTAGAACGGAGTTGAGGAGGAACTTCTTCACTCAAAGGGTGGTGAATCTCTGGAATTCTCTGCCCATTGAAGTGGTGGAGGCTGCCTCGCTAAATATTTTTAAGAAGCGGGTTGATGGGTTCTTGATAAGAGAGGGGATTAAGGGTTATGGGGAGAGGGCGGGAAAGTGGAACTGAGCCACAACAGATCAGCCATGATCTTATTGAATGGCGGGGCAGGCTCGAAGGGCTAGATGGCCTACTCCTGCTCCTATTTCTTATGTTCTTATGTTCTTATATTAACATTACAATGAAGTTACAGTAAAACCCCCTTGTCTCCATACTCTGGTGCCTGTTCTGGTGCACTGAGGGAAAATTTAGCATGGCCAATGCACATAACCAGCATGTCTTTCAGACTGTGGGAGGAAACCAGAGAACTCAGAGGAAACCTGTGTAGACATGGGGAGAATGTGCAGACTCCAAGCTGGGAATCAAGCCCAGGCCCCTGCTGCTGTGAGGCAGCAGTGCTAACTACTGTGCCACTGTACCACTCTATGTAGTATGATGTATGTTGCTATTTATGAAAGTTTAGGGTGATGTTTTGCCTTTTGCACCATTTTCTAATTTTCTTTTGCTGCTGGTTGAGTCATACTAATTGGTCAAAATTAATATTGAGATTTGTTTTACTGCGTCGAAGAAGAACGCTATAGTTTTCATCATAAGGAACCCAAATTTTGTAAGAGTTAGTTGCTGATAAAGTTGGCTAAACTGTCAGCCTTCGTTGTTCCTAATTTGACAATTAGCTATGGAGGAGGAAATTTAAAGTAACACTATCAAGTTATTGAAATACCACTTTTGAGAGAATAAGCAGCACACTAGTGGAGTCTCTCAATAGTCCTGGTCCTGTCACTTGATGACTAATGTAAATTGCAAACTGATCATTTGTGGACTGAAGTTTAGTGATTTACGTCTGTATGCCAAGTGCATAACATCAGAAAATGCTATGTGATGTAAGAATTTGTACAAGTGAAGTTGAATGATAACTTGCAGGTATGTTTTGTGTATTCTGGTAAATTTTTAGAAGCATCTTGAGGAATAAAAACTAATTCTATTTTGATTTCATCATTTAAAAAACTCTATTAAATATGACATATAGGGGAACTAAAATATTTGACTGCCTTTCAGGTGAATGGAAAGCAGCTGTATGGAAAATCGCGACGTGAGGTGGTTTGCTTTCTGAAAGAGGCTGCTGCTCCTTTTACTTTGGTCTGTTGTCGGCAACTATTGGAGAATGATAAAGAAATCCCTGTGGATGAAGCCAGTGTTATGGACAGTGCAGCTTCCCAGGTGAGTTAAAAGTCATTAAGACATAGATGTTTATCCTGCATGTTGATGTGATGCATCTGATGTGTAGGTGAAGAGAGGTTAGCTTACTTCCCACTTTCAATGTTCTTATTTACTTTTCATTTTTAGCCTGCAGCATTGGCCAGCAATAATGCAAAAAGGAGAATGTCTCTCCCTGTCAATGCACTCTGCTCCCCTGTTGTGTTCCTTGTAGCAATACAAAGAAACCTGGTCGACCATGGTTCCAGGTTAAAGCTTCAGAAGAACTCGGAGGAGGTTTGACCCCCCAGACGTTCAAAGTGTGCAGACCCTCTGGCATGCGGATGTGCTGTGGCACTCGTGAACAAACACCCAGCTACTGACGAATAGCCGTCTTCTGTGTATCCTGGGATATCAGTGAGGGAGCAGACCCTGACATAAAATCTATTTTGGAGCCCAAATGTGAACTGCTGTCTCAAAATGTCATCTTTCTGACAACTTGTGCAACCGAGTTGCTGCCAAATGTAGTTCTTTGCATTCCTTGAGACCCAACAGGAAAGGTCGAGGCAGGGACCTTGACATTTGGGCTGCTCAGGATTCGTGGAAGCTTTGTCCAGGCTTGAACTCTTGAGAGGATACTCCTATTTTGGCTCAAAACATTCACACAACTTTGCAGCCTCTTTTTTTTTGCAATTTTCCAGCCTCCCATCCATTGACTCTGTCTACACTTCCCGCTGCCTCAGCAAAGCAGCCAGCATAATTAAGGACCCCTCGCACCCCGGACATTCTCTCTTCCACCTTCGTCTTTTGGGAAAAAGATGCAAAAGTCAAAGGTCACGTACCAACCGTCTCAAGAACAGCTTCTTCCCTGCTGCTGTCAGACTTCTGAATGGACCTTTGATCTTTCTGCACACCATAGCTATGGCTATAACACTACATTTTGCACTCTCTCGTTGCCTTCTCTGTGATTGGTATGTTTTGTCTGTATACTGCGCAAGAAACGATACTTTTCACTGTATGTTAATACATGTGACAATAATAAATCAAATCAAAGACAGTACCTAAATGTGATGGGCCCAACTTGATTAATGTAAAGAATGGGTGCTGCAGGTTGTCTCTCCTCAACAAATGAACTGAATACCTTACATCAGACAAACAAACAAAAATAAAGAATCTGCTAATAATTTATTGGCAAACTGGAATCTCAGGACCATGTGCATGGGACTGAGAGACAACTTGCAGCTAGTGGAAACATGCATAAGGCAATTGTGATCAATATGGAACTTGGTAGACTGAACATCGACGATGCTTCCTGACAAAAGGTAACGAGGAGATTCTCCCAGCCTGCTGCACTACTCTAGCAGAGAAGTGGGTTGGGAGAGATCAGCGGCGGCCGTGCAGTGGGCTTCCTGCTGGGCACCATGGCCTCCACTCATCTCCAGCTGCCAGATTTCCGGCGTCATCAACTCCGTGCTGGGAATTGGCACAGAGCTGAATAAATCATTTAAATGGAGATTTGTGTCTCATTAGCAGTTCTGGAACAGAAGTCTCTGGGGCTATGGGGCAGCGAGCGGGACTGCAGGGGGGTGGTGAGAGGAGCGGGAGATTGGGACTATCGGCGGGGTGGTGGGTGGATCTAGGTCGAGGCAGGGAGGTCAATGATCGGCTGGTGGAGGTGGAGGCGTCTTATGGCCAATGACGCGGAGTTGTGGAGCTGGCCAGTGATTGAGCTGGCCAGCAACTGGGAGACAGGCAGTGCAGGGCTTCTGCGCATGCGCCGATCTCAGCGTTGACAGATCAGCACGTGCACAGCGGCCTGCTCAGCTTTTTCAGCAGGTTTAGGCCCCGCCCCCTGTACAGTGGGAATCGGCCCTGTGATTCATGCTAAGGCACTCTGTGCATCACAGAGTGTGGGAGATTCATTTTGAAAATCCTGCTGAAAGACCAGCGGGATTTACTTCAATTTTTACGCAAATTTGGCGCTTAAAATATTTTTGGGAGAATCTCACCCAAGGATCTTCAAGAGTGGACTACTGTAAGAACAGTTTTACATCTTTATCCAGCATGGAAAAAGTTCAGAAGGAAAGTGTGGGTAGGATGTGGACTTCATTGTAAGAAGCTCTCATCAGAACAACTCCTTCCAGCCACAAATAATTCAGAATGTGTTCTCTGTATCTGCCTTTCAACTCAGAGGGCTACTTAACATCTAGGCTCCAAACCTCTGCACCATTACAGAGATGTGAGGAGCTTGATACTGCAGTGGCTGAATTCTCAAATCAGCACATCTTTAGCTGCTGGATGATTTTGATGAAAAAGTGGGTGCAAACTATGAATTATGGCCCTCCTGCTGCAGACATCCTAGCACATTAAAGATAACAGAAAATTGACAGTGATTGCTTGAGCTTTGCTGCTACCAAGAACTTTGTGTTACTAGTACTTTCTTTCAAAACAAGACATGCACAAGGTGGCCTCGAGGCATCTGAGGTCAAAACATTGACATCAGCTGAACCTGATCATTGCCAGATGTAACTTTCTCAACAACATTCTCAATATGCACAGCTGCCACAGACTGCAATACAGATGCAAATCTTGGAAGGTTTTTCACTCAAAGCAGAAAGACCATTCTTGTATCAAAATCAGCCATACCGCCTACCCACATAAGAATTGGCAGTTTCTCAACTGAATTGAGTAGGCAATTTCTGGCATTCCCACACAAGAAGTAGAACAAACCTTGAGACACCATTTTTAAGAAGGCAATCTCAACATTTGGGAAGCAAAAGCTGAAAAGTGCTGACTGAGGCTAACATCTTGGAATTGACACTATCATTGAAGCCAAGTAATCTGCTCTCATTAAATACAGGAGAGATCTGAGTTGGAAGATTCTGAATGCACTAATAGCCGCTCAGAGTAAAACCCAACAGCCCACTAAGTGCTGCTTCAAGAGCTACTGATTACAACTTTACTAGAATATCCAGATGTTGCTCGACAGAGAGGATATTAGGAGCATGTTTGACTGGATCAAAAAGATGAACAAGTACATTGCCAACAAAGGGGAGGTCGATAAACAGTTGGACTGCATTAAACAGTTGGAGAGATGGGTGGCACAGTGGTTAGCATTGCTGTATCACAGTGCCAGGGACTGGGGTTCAATTCTGGCCTTGGGTGAGTCTGTGTGGAGCTTGCACATTTTTCCCATATATGTGTGGGTTTTCTCCAGGTGTTCTGGTTTCCTCCCACAGCCACAAGATGTGCAAGTTAGGTGGATTGGCCATGCTGAATTGCCTCTTAGGGTCCAAGGATGTGCAGATTAGGTGGATTAACCATGGTAATTGCACAGGGATAGGGGAGTGAGTGAGCGAGCCAGGGTAAGAAATTCTTTTGCAGAGTCGGTGCAAATTTGATGACCTCCTTCTGTACTATAGGGATTCTATGGACCACTATGTTAAGTTGTGTTCTAGGGAGAATATGATTGCTGAGGAAGCTCTGGACATCATAGAGAGTCTGCTTACCATGGAAGAGCTGGATATTGAACACACAGTGGAAGACTTAGAAAAGGCATTGACTTATGTGCCATTGGCAAAGCTCCAGGTGATTATGCTATATCACCAGACCTCATCAAACATAGGAAACCAGCACTTGTGCAGCATCTGCACAAACATTTTCTTATCTGCTGGAGGGAGGGAGCAGTGCCCCCTGACGTGCATAATGCAAAGATTGTGAGTCTGTTCAAGGACAGGATGAGCACAGAAATTGCAACAGCTATTGTGGCATCTCCTTGCTAAGCAAAGTATTTACCCATATTGCTCTTGTCAGACTGCAGATTCAGGCCAAATACATGAATTCCAAAAACCAGTGTGATTTCAGAACTGAGATATCAACATTCAACATGACCTTCCCAGTCATCAGTTGCAAGAGAAATGCTATGAGTGAAATGATAACTCTATATTTCCTTCATTGATTTTATCAAAATGTTTGACTATATGAGCAGAGGCCTCTTATTTAAACTGATGATAACTGCTGGTCTGAACCTCAATATGAACTCCTCTTTGCATGACAGAATGATGGGTGATGGATAATGTCAGCTATGATGAGGCAGAATTGGAATCCTTAAAGATCAGCAGTGGGTTAAAAAGGGTCCTGTTCTGGCACCAGTATTCCTTTGACATTTTCTTGTCTTTGCTGCTGTCATACATCCTCGGATCATCTACAAAAAGTGACTACTTTACATACCAGACTGACAGAAAGCTGATCAGCTTTGCTCAAAAATGTGCCAAGCCCTTATTGAGAGTTGCTTTATGCAGATGATGCCATGTCAGCATTCTGCAAGGAAGACCTTTAGTGGCAAATGGATAGACTCTGCCATGATGGCAAGGAGTTTGATTTGACCACCAGCATCAGGAAGACAAATGTCATGATTTAGGATGTTGCCATACCACCATCTATCCATATTACCATGTGATATTCTTACCTGTCATCTCCCGCCGCATGCAGGTGCCTGACTGTGCATTTCTATTTTATTAATTAGTTTTTAATTTGCTTTTCACATTTCTGACTGGTCTTTGATCTTTTATCTGGCCTCAAATACTTCAGAAATTTTGTTCAGGCTACATGTTAACTATTTCTGCTTGGTTTTAAAAGTGAACAAAGTAATGTGCTGAAGTCTGACTATCCTTTTGGAATAAAATAATCACTTTTGCCTTTTGATGCATTTTCCCAATGGATTTATACTTCAAAACAATCATGTTTTTTTGCTCACTTGTTAACCTGCTTGACAAAGTAATCCAGTCAGACATTGGCTTTCAGTTTTTTGTCAAAATGTTATTTTTCTCTGTAATGTTGAGAAAAGATTGTTGCAATGAATGCAGTATATTGTTTGAAATTTTTCAAAGTATCTAGTCTGAGATTTGTGCATGTTGCCCTGGACAAGATATGCCTGTTTGAGCACCCCTTATCATTTGTTACTGCCTGTAAAAGAATCTGGTCTTGAATCATCAAATATTGTATGTTGTCTTCCTTAGGCTGCAGAGAACGTTGATCCAGTAATTAGGCCACCATCTCCCTGGAATAGTGAGAATTGTATCAGCCAGGTAAATATGGAGGACCAGATTTCTGTTGAAAATTGCATTATTAAACTTGAATGAAATGGGGAGGTGGAGTGAGTGTATATTCAATAAAACTCTTGAGCTTTTGTTTAAATTAGCTCGCTCTTACCCAGAATTTCCATATCTAGCTTAATTGTGGGAGCGGCCAGAACAACTTCTCTCTCTCCTTTCCTTCTATGATGTTCTGGCCTTTCTGGACACTGCTATTTGGAGAATCCTGGCCCTTTACTTGCATCTCTCCAATGTACAATGGCCTTGAGCCACTGAAGATTGCTCTTACTTGGAAGTTGTACTGCACATTTTAGAATATTACAAAGTAGTTTTGATTTCAATGTAAAATATGCATAATTATTTCAGCCAAAGCAACATTGATTTTGAACTTAGCTGTGTGGGAGATAAACTCAAGAATATGGTCACTTACTTCTAAACTTTACACCAATTGCTTCATCTTGATTTGTACAGCGCTGCACATACTTTTAATACAGATGAGAGGAAAATCTGCTTCTCATTGTAAGGGTACCATACGAAATGATTTGGACAATCTAAATCATAGGATATTAGCCACAACACAAATATATTCACAGAATTTGATTTAGATTGGCCCAAATGGTCAGAATCAGTTTCATTCAGAAATTACTTAGAAAGTGGACAAAATACACCAGTGCAATAGTGGATCCTTTGTTATGGTCAAAACGAAATCATATTGTGGTAAAGTAAAACACAGAACCGTAGAATCCCTGCAGTGCAAAAGGAGGCCATTCGACCCATCGAATCTGCACCGACTCTCCAAAACAGCATCTCACCGAAGTCTTCTCCTCCGCCCTATCCCCATAACCCTGCGTATTTATCATCACTTCAGATTCTTGCATTTCAGCTGATCTGAAAATATGGGTTGCTGATATAGGAAGATGACCTTTGTGAAAGAGTTTCCACTGCCCAGAAATGAAACTAAAATCTTTCACTGACAAAACAAAAATAGTCTTTGATTGAGGACTATGAACCATGTTATGAAATGGCTGTGGAGGTGGGAATGTAAGCAGATGGACAGCAATTTCCTGACACTGGTCCATGTGCTGGTCTACTGCTATTGTGCTGCTTTACTTCTGGGCGGGGCCGGGTGATAGTGGGACTGTTGGTGGCTCCCCTGCTACAAGTGACAAGTAGACTATTAAGTTAATAAAGTGGCTGATTTAAGCCATTGAGCAGAAATATTGAATGCGGCTTGCAGGCCTCCTAGTGAGACCAGAACAGCCAGGGGTCTAAGGTGGTCAGGATTCACCCTCTCCTTGCTCACCATAGCTGTTGAGCCACAGATACAGTCACTGGCTGTCCAGCGAAGGGATTAACGCTTAGTGGTGATGACCTGGCAGGTATGGCTTTTTTGTTGAGTTTAAACTTCTCTTCAGAAAGCACTTCCATTATGAGGCATTCTCTCTCTAACTTGCATCAACAGTTCTTATCTCAGACAGTAGACTTGTGTTGTTATTGATGGAATTCCTATTGACCCTCCAATCTGGGAACCTGCCCACGATCCTTAATTGGGAATTGAGTACAAACCTTGACCACTATTTTGCCTGCTGGTGAATGATCAAGTGCCAATGTAATGCAGGGTTGTGATCCGGGAATTCACATTATCTACAATTATAATTTCAGAGAATTTTTTTTCCCCAAAAGGTGGACTTGGATTCTGAGACAAATGCAGAGGAGGATGAAGTTGGGGAATTAGCATTATGGACTTCAGATGTGAAGGTGATTGAGCTGAATAAAGGTTCCAAAGGTTTGGGTTTCAGCATCCTCGACTATCAGGTACTTTGTAATTCATAAAATATACTTGCTTTTTATTAACACATTGTAAACCCTTACTTACAGGTTGTAGCTTTAAACCAACGTTTTGAATATGTTTGAACCATTAAGAATCTTTATTTGACCTTTCTGAACATAAACAGAATCTTGGTAAAGGGACGTCTTTTCTTCTATGAAAGGTTATATGTTTAATGCTAAGTATTGATTTAGGAATGAAATACCAATGAGATACTTTTATTTTTAGATTCCGTTTCAATTTTTTGTTTCCAAACTCTCAGTTCTTTCATATTTAAAAATTAATTTGGGGTATTTCCATATATTCTATTTACAATATCCCTGGTTGTGGGGATTTTCACAATTGTGTATAGTTGAGGCCATCGGTTGATTCTAAATTTTTTATGTTATGCTACTATGTATGGCACAGTCTAATCCAGTTGGATTTCTTGCCTGTTTCTGTTAGATAATATGTTTGGTTTCCACTTGCAACAAATAAACCCAAAAGGATCATGTATATTTCCAAAGGATGGTGGTGGGAATGTTATGATATCTGGTATTTTTGGAAGTTTTTCAGACTGTTCCCTCATTGCAGCTTCCTCTTTAATTGAGGATACTCTTCAATTTATGCCAGGCTTTTTGCCCATGGGAGAATATCACAGCTAAATCTAATGGTGTAACTAAAATGCAAAACCAAAAAAGACAACATTTTTAACAATTAATATTTGATAGCCATCTGTACTGCAGTTTAAATTTTAACGATCAATATGACGACTATTCAGTTAGTTATTTCTGGAAGACAGTGTACAATGCTCCTTGTGCAAGTTTGGATCCCATGTATAAAACCTTGTCTTCTCTGGATTGAATTCAAGCTGGCAGTGAAAATATGGCTCCAAGTTGCATTATAGTAAAGCCAATGCTGCATTTTTAGTACATTTTACAATTTAGAATTATACCAGTTCTGTCTATACTGGCAAATAAAACATGGCAAGTAATCAATTCTCTAAACGTTTTGTGATGCTAATTTAAGCCACCTGCTTGCTTAAAAGCAAAAAGGTCAGAAAATCCTAAGAAATATTAAATGATTCTGAAAAAACTGCTTAATCTAAGATACATTATTTGGTCTTCTGTGTCAATGTTTTTATGAGACTTTTCTACGTATAAATTTTCTATTGCACAATACAACATTACAATAGTGAATACATATAAAAATACTTCATTGCTGCTTTGAGACTACTTTTGAGGTCATGGAAGGTAATTTATAATTGTAGATGAATGTGCCTTTCTTGTTCTGTATTTTGACTCAGAGTGGCATGCATACTTTTCAAAATCTTTGTAAAATATTTGGTCAGAGAGATCGACTTATTGGCTGGGAACCTGAGGCTTAATATGATGCACTTGATTTTTTATTCAATTATTGAGTTGAGTTTTTTTCTGCAGAATATTTGGTTTTGCCTGAATGACATGGTCACCCATTTAAGGTAGAGATGAGGAAGAATTTCTTTTCTCTGAGGATAGTGAATCTATGGAATTCTTGGCTGTAGAGGCTGGGTCGTTAAGTGTGTTCAGGGCTGAGCAAGACAGATTTTAAATCAGCAAAGGAATCGAGGGCAATGGGATACTGCAGGAAAGTGAAGTTGAGGATTATCATATCAGATCAGTCATGATCTCATTGAATAGTGGCTGAGCAAATTTGATAGGCTGAATGACTTACTTCCACTTTTATGTCTTATGGTCTTATTACTGTCCAGGTCAATCACAGTCTGCCCCTCCTTTGTGTTGAATCTTGAATTTTAGGATCCCTACCTTCTGAATCTGAAGGACAGTGGTGGGATAGGTGAAAATAAGTGAATTTTTCTCTATGATGAAGAAATATAATTGCCATGAATACTTAACTCAATCTGAGATAATTAAAGTAAATATTCATATATAAAGGATTATTTCTTTGTGCTGTTATGCTTCTTTTTAAAACAGCCTCCTGTTTATTTGCTATTCTAATTTTTTGGCTCCCGGGTCCTCAAGCAGATTTTTGACCCATTCTGGGGTATTCTTCTGAGTGTTTTTTTCACTCCCAACAATGTGCATGAGATTTTTAATGTTGGGAGCCATTGGGCTTCCTGTAGTTTGTATTAAAACTAATCAGCAATTACCCACAATGTAACTGAGCTTGATGAAAAAGAAAGTCATTTAGTCCTAATGCAGCTGGATGTGCAAAGCATTGTCTCTAGGAGTCCCAACAAGTGGGTAGTTGTGAAGTGTACAAGCATCAAATTGGTGTTGGAATCTGTGATGCAAGACCATAGGAGTGGGTGAACTTGGGAAGGCACTTGATTTTAAGATATGGGAATTTTTGGAATAGCCCTGGGTCAGGAATGAATTGTGAGAGAGCCTGAATAGTTGGAAAAGGGAGCTAATCAGAATTCAGGAACCACAGATGGAGTTTGTTGTAGCACTGGAGAATGAGTGTTCTTGTATGGGAAGAGTAAAGAAGAGGAGTTCCCATGATCTGGGTAGGTTTGCCATGCACCTGCAGTCCACAAAGTCTGTGGATTGAGTCCTGGTCCATTGAAAGGCAGTGCTTGGGTCTGCCAGTATTCAAGTGAGGAAGGTTGTGGTAGCATTGACAGGATGGACACACTCGTGACACATTTAGCAAATTCAGCTGCTTGAGCAGCTTGTTGGTGAGTTCACATCTATTGACTGTGAGCCATTTGTGTTTGGGATTGCAAACATGAAAAATATGCCATAATGATACTAAAAAGAGGCAGCAGAATTGCATGACTTGTAATGAATTTCAAGCTCGTACTCTATTGTTGGAAAGGAGGTGCATGTAATACCCTTATTGTGGTTTCAATAAGTCTCAATCTTGAAAAATTGTTTCGGTTTTTCACTTTCAGCAAGAGTCTAAAGTAGCTTTGTTCGAGTGTACAGATACCATCAGTCAAATCTGCATATTGTCTGGACTGAGTTGACCAGGAGAAAGATCACTGGTTATGTTTGTAATGTTTTTTAAACTGTATCTCTAATGATTTAATCGCTTTCAGTTTAAAGGGTATTTTTGTGATTATTGTGTGATGATTCTGTTCTCAGTCCAGTTACCTAACTAAGGTGTAGACCAAGCTGTAGTTTTGAATAGAAAGTTAAATCACAAGGCGAATTGACTTGTAAGTTAGTTCAGCATGGAATTGGCATTGGGTAATGATGTAGCATGAGGAGGATTAAAGACAACCTAAAGATAGCAAAAACAGAGGAGCAATATAGTTTTGTCTTTTCTCTGAAGTCATTTGGGCATATTTCTCTACATCATTGCACATAATCACAAATGCTTTTGCTGTCTAAACTTAAGCAAGACCATGGCAAAGTTTGTTTTAAATATTGAGTGATTTATTATGTAAAACTGGTTAGGATTGAAGGATATTAACTTGATTTAATTCTAAGCTGCTGAGCTGTGGGAAAACTTAGAATATCATGCAATAGTTTGTTAAATGTTGAGCCACCATATCTTTATTCCTTTACTCGAGAATGAATTTAATCCTTTGCATATGTTGCCAGTTTCCTTTTGAAAGAAAACAGTGTATTTTCATATCTGAAGTGCTTGACTTTATAAGGACTGCCATCCAAAGAAGGTAGTGAGCTCATAGTACCGGAGGGATCATAATGTGGTACACATCCCTTATAGATGCTGCCCGACCTGCTGAGATCTTCCAGCATTTTCTCTTGGTTTCGGATTCCAGCATCTGCAGTAATTTGCTTTTATGATGTGGTAGATGTTGGATTGCATCACTTATTAGCTGCGTAGTTATAAGTTTAATTCAGTGTTGGTTTGAATTGGTTATTGAAGATAGACATTTTCGTGTGCATGGAGTCATGTGTTGTGTATTCTAATGTGGCTGTGGGGCCTGCTCATAGACCCGCATAGTTTCAACAGTGCAGTGTGGATGAATTGTTTAATTTTGTTGGGAATGCCCAGTCTTTCTAACTTGCCTTTTGTCCTTTGCTGTCCTTATTCTTTGCTGTTCAAGGGAAAAAGCACCATTCCTTGAGATTTCTCCCCATGTAGCTTTTTCTGGCATATTTTTCTCCCAACGTGTGGTGGACATGCCACATTTTATGAGGTTTGTCTTCAAGGAGTCTTTGAATCTTAATCTTGGCTACCTCACAGATGATGTTCAGGTTTAAGTTGTGAATACATGATTGTCTTAAGGATTTCATTTGTCAGCAGTGGAATTTCCATTCCATCTGAGCTGGGCTCTGATGGTGAATGCTAATGTTGGGCACTTAGTCCTCCTATTTGATACCTGTGCGTCCTGAGCATTTCTCATGTTGAACCTGTCCGGCTGTTTAATATTTTTGGCTTAGGCCTTGTCTCATAGGAGGGTAAGTATCACCAGTGCTGTTAATTGGTTGTGACTCACGAAAGAAGGATTGCAGAGACGTTGGTATGTCAGAATAATAACTGGTTTATTGAAGGTACGTAACAGATATTTGAGACTATAGGTGTTACTTACTCTAAGTCACATGAATGCTTCTCATCTCTTAGTCATGTGTTTATCTCTTGCATCATCTTGAGGGTGATATTGTTTTTCCAGTCCCATGCATTAAGCCTTTCACACTAACTCCGCAATCCCCCACCTGCCCCGAATAGTTTTTGTCCAGATATATTTTACATATCCTGTCTTCCCCCAAGTCTTTGACTTCATTGGTTTAATCCATCTGGGGGTTTCATGACTTTCTCTGATTGTGTTCTTTTTAGATTTGGAAAATCGGTAGTCTCCTCTAGACTTAGGTTGGACTTGATTGGCGTTCAGTCAAAGTTACAGTATGCTCCTTTCTGCTATACTCTAGATTTGGAGATATCTTGCGGAATTGGTGAGATGTAGTAATCCGTAGTTCTTGGCAAAATGGGTGAAGTAGTGAATTGCAGATCATTGTTGAACAACACCTGATCTACAATGCTATGTACTGCAAGATTTCTTTCAGTGACTTAATCACTGACTCCGTGGTTGTGGTTTATAAATGTTTCACCTTGATCCACCTGGAGAAGCACTGACAATGAAAGGAAGGATTATACATAAGGAATTGAGTGGGGGTAAAGGCTCGATGTGAAGTCATTTCTTCTGTCGACCTCGATATTCGCAGCCATCATAACTGAGCTCTTGCTCTGCATTTTGTGATGTCCATGTGGCCCTGGTAGATTCTTCCCCGAATCTCTAGCTGAAGTGAAGTACTACTTGATCATTATCCACCAACAGGTCATTAATGATGGTAAAGTTTTCTTTTGTTCCAAGCATATTTTCATTACCATTCATCCAGGACATTACTGTGGCCAACCTTGCATGCAGTATTGATTAATACAGATGTAGTCCTCATCCTGCATCTGCTCTTGGCATGTTTGTTGTAGCTTTTTTAAGTCCGCTGGCAATTGTGCTGCCATGAACTGGGGATAGAACAATGTCTCGTTGACAAAATTAGCAATCTGTGTTGCAAGATGTGCCCGCAGAGATTTGTACTTTGTCCTGGTAATACACTGACTTGTAAGTGAAGCGCATTAGCTGCAAACAGAATCTTTAGATTCTTTGGGGCATTCTGGCAAGCTGCTTGTCATTCAGTAATTAGAAGAATAGATTATGGTCATTCTTGATGACTATTTTTGGCCCAATGATGTCATTGGAGAATTTCTCACAAGCCCTTGTGACTGTGAGAGCCTCTTTCTCTATGACCATATACCTCATTTCTGTGTCAAATAATGCCAGAGATGTGTAGCTGATTTGTCTATGGCACTCATTTGGTTGCTTATGAAACAGGACTTCCCTAGTCCTGTAGATGAGGCATTAGCTTTGAGTGTGGTTGGCAGGAATGGGTCATAGTGAGCTAGGATATCTGGTGAGAGCAGCATGTCTTTAATCTGTTGGAATGCATGTTCTTGATGTACATTCCAACTCCATGCTTGAGCCTTCTGCTATAAGTGTCTCATGGCTCTATGATTAGCACTGAGCTTGGCTGGACTTTTGCCAATGAATTTGCCTCACCAGGGAATCATTGAAGATCTGGAATAGATGATGTAGTTGGAAATTCACTGATTGCACTAGTTTTTTGTAGGTCCACCAGCACAACTATGCTATTCACAATGTGACCTAAATATTGAATGGATGTTTTCCAACAGTCCAGCATCATTCGACACCAAATAGTGGAACACGCTCTCCTCCATTGTGCTTGATCTGCCCCTTCCATCAGCCCAAATCAGTCTGGCAAAATGGATTTGGAATTCATAGCTGTTTTAAGCTTTTAGGTCTGCTTGGAATTTTTAAACTTCCATTGCAGTAATTAAGTTTTCCTGCACTGTTCGGCCTTTCACTGAGACCTGTTGCGGTCACTAAAGCTTTTTGGAAATTGTTCCTAAACTTTGTAGGGATTTTAAACTAATCATTGGAAGTAATTATTAAATTCCTCCTGCTGGGGAATCATGACTGAGCAGCCAATTTTTTTTTTCAATTGCTGACTCACAGTCATCATGTGTGATGGCATCGACCTTGAACCTGCATGAACTAAAAATGGAATTTGCTCAGTGCTATCTGCTTACTGCATAGTTAATTTGAAGATTTTGAGCCATTTTCAAGGTTTGCTCACTATTCCATGATTGTCGCTAGGTTCTTGACACAACTGCTGGATCGGGACATTTTCGTGGACCGCTGTTTGCTATGCGTAGGCGTTATTAAACTAAACAGTTAATTTTTATGTGTCTCTATGCCTCCATGTCTTCTGTGGAGCTCTTTTGGAGGCTTTCAAATATCTTGCCAAGGTTTTCAGTTTTGGCACTTTTTTTTAGATCAGACTTGCAAATTTCTTTTTAAGAAATTGATTTTCAGTGATTTTGGGGTTCTTCACAGTTACTTTGTTAAAGTTCATTTTTGGAGATTTCAGGGTCCTTTATTGCTACCATCATGTTGTATGGTAACTGTGACTGGCTAAGGAAGAATGTGTTTGAATAACAGCTATAACTATATACAGATCATAGATTACTGGTGTTACTCAGTACAAGCCTCAAGCATTCTCCATCTTGATTCTTCAACATGTGTTGCTGTCACTGTCATTATGTATGTGGTTGTTTATCCAGTCCCGCACATTAACCCTTACCACTTTGAGCAACCTCTGCTGCCCCACTGACAGGAGAGACCTGGGAAATGGTGATAAGTGACATTATGTAAGGGCAACACAATGGCACAGTGTTTAGTACTGCTGCCTCTCAGCACCAGGGACCCAGATTCTATTCTGGCCTCGGTCACTGTCCGTGTGGAGTTTACACTTTCTCCCCGCGTCTGTGTGGGTTTCCTCCAGGTGCTTCGGTTTCCTCCCACAGTCCAAAGATGTGCAGGTGAGGTTGATTGGCCCTAGTAAATTGACCCTAATGTCAGGAGGATTAGCAGAGTGGATATGTGAGGTTACGGGAATAGGATCTGGGTGAGATGTGGTCGGTACAGATTCAATGGGCCTAATGGCCTCCTTCTGTACTGTAGGGATTCTTTGATTCTATGTATGTGAGGATGACTCTGTCAAGCTTGACCAGTCTGTGGGACAACTCTCCCAATTTCGGCACAAGTCTCCAGATGTTAGTAAGGAGGACTTTGTACAGTTGATGTGGCTGTTAATGACAAGTGGTTCATTCCTTATAGATTTCATTCCTTATAGACTTCATAAGCAATTTGATTCTACTGTGGTTTACCAGGGCATTTGAGAGATCCCCATATTGCTGTGGGTCAATAGTCAAATACACATCAGACCAAGTAAAGGTAGCAGATTTTCTTCCCTAAAGGATATTAATGAACCAGATGGATTTTTACGACAATTGACAATCACCATCAGACTTTTAATTTTTATTGAATTCAAATTTCACCATTTGCCACATTGGGATTCGAACCTGGCATTATTCTGGGTCTCTGGAATACCAATTCGGTGGTAATACCACTATATCGCTGCCTCTCTTGAGGCACACTTCTAAAATGCTCAGCCCACTGCTTTTTGATAACAGTCCACCCATCCATCAGTGCTGAGAGTAGCCATGTGAGGATTCACTATACAAATCTTCAGGGTGTTATAGCAATTCTTCATGATGTGCTGATCAGTAAACCTGAAACTATCTGACTTGGTTGGCCATCATACACCTTGTATAGAATGCAGCTTCTGTTGCAGGTTCCTTTTGCTCTTCTGGAGTAACTTTGTAGCACCAGCTGTATCTTTGTTTCCAAGCCATGCTGCAAGTGCTGCAATTTTCTACCACAGGAGTTCTTCAACTGGATCACTGTTTTTATCAAACCAATTTCAGTGATTTATTTTATGTATACTCAGGACATCATTGGCAGCTTCCAGAGCTACTGATAGTTGAGCACACCACTTCATCATCATTACTTGACTTTTCTTTGAAGGAGAGCAGTTCTTTAAGTTGAAGCCTGAATTATTTGCAACATGCTGTGGGTGTTAGTCTCTTCAAGTTGCTGGGGATCTCGTACATGTTGGTCTTCTTTCTGTTGAGTTAGTAGATTTCATCTTGGGATGTTGGATCTTGTCACCTGCAGTGATCTTGCTCCTCTCGTAACACTCGTGATCATAACATCTTTTATGTTGCTCTGCCAAGTGATGTTTGATGTTAGTGTTTAAATCTTGGGTGCATCCAATTTTTTTGTACTTTGTCTTCTGTTTAAAGTTGGTGTTGGCAACTAACATAATCCAGTGGGCGCAAAGGCGTGGGAGAAGCCTGCCACTGCTGCTGTATTTTCCCGCACCTTCAATCCCCAGGGTAGTATCCCAAGCCTCATAGTCAGCTCTTACTAGAACCAGAGGGCATAACCTCAGGCTGAAAAGATGATCCTTTAAAACAGAGATGAGGAGGAATTTCTTCAGCCAAAGAGTGGTGAACCTTTGGAACTCTTTGCCGCAGAAGGCTGTGGAGACCAAGTCATTGAGTGTCTTTAAGACAGAGACACATAGGTTCTTGATTAATAAGGGGTTCAGGGATTATGGGGAAAAGGCAGGAGAATGGGGATAAGAAAAATATCAGCCATGGTTGAATGGCGGAGCGGACTCGATGAGCCAAGTAGTCTTACTCTTGCATGGAAGTCCCCCATCACAATGAGCTTGTCTTCTTGTGGAGCATTTGCCTCGGTCTCCGTAGAATTTGCCCTTCATATCCTCAGAACCAGTCATTATTAGCTTCTGCAATGATATTTCTTGTATGTTTGTTGTTCACAAGAGATAGCCATAGAGTCATGGGACGATTGTTTATTCCCACAGGGAAAGTGTCCAGACTAGTTGTAATGTTAGATAGCAAAGATGACACTGGCTGTAAATTCTGGGATCTGGATAGGCTAAGCGAGTGGGCGAGGACCTGGCAGAGGAGTATAATGTTAGCAAGTGTGAGGTTATCCACTTTGGCAGAAATAATAGTAGGAGGGATTACTATTTAAAGGGTGAAAAGCTGCAGCATGCTACGGTGCAGAGGGACCTGGAGGTCCTTGTGCACGAGTCGCAAAAACCCAGTCTGCAGGTAATCAAGAAGGTGAATGGAATGCTGGCCTTTATAGCGAGGGGGATAGAATATAAAAGTAGGGAGGTCTTGCTGCAACTGTACAGAGTACTGGTGAGGCCGCAGCTGGAGTACTGTGTGCAGTTTTGGTCACCACACTTGTGCAAGGATATATTGGCCTTGGAGGGAGTGCAGAGGAGGTTCACTAGGCTGACACCAGAGATGAGGGGGTTGGACTATGAAGAGAGACTAAATAGACTGGGTCTGTACTCGTTGGAGTTTAGCAGGATGAGGGGGGATCTTATAGAGACGTATAAGATAATGAAAGGGATGGATAGGGTAGAGGTAGAGAGATTCTCCCCGCTTAGAAAGGATAGCAGGACTAGAGGGCACAGCCTCAAGATGAGGGGGGTGCAGTTTAGACCAGAGTTGAGGAGGAACTTCTTCACTCAAAGGGTGGTGAATCTCTGGAATTCTCTGCCCGCTGAAGTGGTGGAGGCTGCCTCGCTAAATATATTTAAGTCACGGGTAGATAGGTTTTTGATAGACAAGGGAATTAAGGGTTATGGGGAGAAAGCGGGAAAGTGGAACTAATCCACTTCAGATCAGCCATGATCTTATTGAATGGTGGGGCAGGCTCAAAGGGCTAGATGGCCTACTCCTGCTCCTATTTCTTATGTTCTTATGTTCTCATTTTCTGGTTGCCTATTCGGAAGAATATATAGCCTGCTGATAGCTCTGTTAGCTGGCCCTCTTCTCAGTGTTTTACTTAAAGCAGCACTGTCAATGTTGTATCATGATAACTCCCTGCCAACCAGAGCAGTTCTGTGCTGGGGTAGGTAGCTCTTGTCTTTATCAGGTAGAGCTTGTTCATTCCAAGAATCTAAATAGAGTCCCCATTTCTTCTTTTGTCTTGCCTGCAATATACTGTCATATTAGGATGAATAATAATCAAGTGCATTTTGGAACATGATGGGATTTGTGTGAAGGAATTGATACAGCTTGCTTCTCAGAAGTGCCTGCATGTGAGTTGATTATAGTGGAGATGGATTGTGCTTGGCCAGTCCCACTCTCCTGATCTTGCACGTCTGTTTCCAGTGATTTGACAAGTCAAGACGACTGGAGATGTGGTTGACTGCAGTGTATGGTCTGTGGCAATTTCTGTGCCTATGCCAATAAACTTTACAGCTGTCATGGAGCTGTGCTGCAATGCTTTCACTACCAGTAAAGGAATACTACTTCCCCTGCTAGATTCGTTAAGGCAGCTATTTTTGTGAACTTATGCAAGGGTGAATTTGGCGATAGCTGTTCCCCCTCACGCGAGGACATCAGTCCCCATGCTTCCATCGCTTAGGTTGGCTTGTGAACTGATGAGTTCTATATGCAGTCGATTCTCAGTTGCATAATCCACATGCTATCTATCATAAGTATACTTTTTATTCTTTTTAATCTCTGTCTCCTCCAGTATCCAGAGAGCTTTAGATCTGTTTGCCCTACCTCACCCCTTTAGTGGAGATATGCCTTGATGCACTTGATGGAAATGTGTCTTGGGTAACCATGTGACCAGGCTGAAATCAGTTGAACAACCTATCCCTAAAACCTGACACTTCAGAATAATTTAATCAGTTCAACAATGAAGTCTAAATTATTGACAAGATTCTCAACACTATTTTCTTCCAATATTTTAGTTCCTGTTGTCTCAGCATGACCTTCACACTAACGTTGTTAATAGCACAAGGGGAAGCCTGTTCTGTGGTCAGCCAACAGGTATTGAGCTGGTAGATGGGTTTTTCAAAGTGAAATAGTAGTTCGTCCATTCTACAGCCTAGTTATGGCTGATCAAACTCATCCCAGCTGTAGCTGCTAGACTGAAATGACAGGCAGCGCCAAGTCTTGAATTTGTGACCATCTGGTTGGTAAGCTGGTGGTGCAACCACATGATGATTGGGTTGTTCCTTCTCAATCCATCTTTAATTTAAAACGTATGCAGTTATTGCAAGATTTGTACTATTAACTGTACAGTGCATAATAAAACTTAACCTCCTGACGATAAAAAAAGACTATTAATCTTATATAAAATTGAACAAAATGCATCTCCAAGCAAATAGCAGTGGTAGTAAGCTGTATAATACTCCAGGTTAATTCTGGCTGTGTAAGATGTTGTTAAAAATAAGATTTATAACATACCAGTTCAACAGAGCTTTTCAGAGGCACTTTGCCATGTTGGACAACAAAAAAGATAAGAAATGGAGGAACAGGTTTTTAAACTGCCTAGGTTAACTGACTCAAGAACAGCTTTTTCCCTGCTGCCATCAGACCTTTGAATGGACTGACCATATATTAAGCTGATCTTTTTCTGCACCCTAGCTATGTCTGTACACTATATTCTGCACCTTCTCCTTTCTTTCTCCCTTATGTACTCTATAAATGGTATGTTTTATCTGTATAATGCACAAGAAACAATGCTTTTTACTGTATCCCTATACAATAGTAAATTAAATCAAATTTTGGGAAACGTTACTGATTCAGATATTGGAAAAAGAGGTCTTAAAGTTTTGCCAGAAGGAACTCGTCTCAACAAATGGAATTCAGAATTACTAGAAATACAAAAAGGGGAAGCTGACTAGATGGCTTCTTCTCTGCTAAAGGTGGTTTACTCTTCTGGCAGCTTCCTCTGGCTTCACCTTCCTCTGCTAAAAACACTCTCAAATCCAGAATCATGCTGAAATATAAAGAGATCCCTAGCTTCTTTCTTTCACTACCAAGCTATCTTCTGAATCCCTCTTCATCCCTCCAACATTACATCCAACAAGTATGAGGAATTCATGGATTTGTCACTAAGGCTGAGACTGTAATTGCCAGCTTCAACTCATTTCTTCCTTTCTCCTTGTCTGCCAGCTAAGCATCCCCAAGATTTACCTGCTTTAATCCTGAGACTATGTCTGCCCTCATTTTTTTTGCAGCTTCTGTTATCTTGTTACTTCGTCACCTTCTATTCTCCTGACCTTATTTTCATTTAACCTACTGACCATCTAACTTTCCTTCCTGGTTCCATACTAACTGAAATTGTGAAGAACTCACTTTTATCCCCAATTTAAAAAATATCTCCATCTCCTTTGTGGAGAAAAAAACACACTTGACTCCTCTATCCTTACAAAGTGCCATTCTTCCCTGATGTTTAAGTATTATGCTCCTTTGATATTCATCAACATTTGTGTATAGTGCATACCCAGATGACAAATATATAATCAGTTAAGACATTTACAGTGACCCGTTGCTTTCCAACAATTAGAAGATGGAAATTTCTTAATGATCATCCTCCTCACTTTCTGCTTCCATCTCTCTCTCTGAGGTTCTGTACCTCTTTCATTTATGTCTGCTGTCATTATCCCTCTCCTCAAAAAACACACTACTTGTCTCCATCATCTTTGCAAACCACTGCTACTCTCAACCTCCCTTTCTCTTCGAAGTCCTTGAATATATTGTTGCTTCCCAAATCCATGCTAATCTTCCCTGGAACTCCATGTTTGAATCCCTCCAATTGCGTTTCTGTCCCAGCCTAAATAGCCCTTATTGAAGTCACATTTGATACTCTACGTGACCGTGATGAAGGCAAACTGTCCTTTCTTGTCATCCAGCTGTGTAGGCCTACAATTGCTCGGTTCCATTCTTTGTTATTTAATCGTAGTCAGAGAATTGCTCACAATGGCTTCTGTATTCATGGGCTGTTGGCAAGACCAGCATTTATTATCCAGCCCTAATTCCCTAATTCTGCACAGTTACCTTTGGTGTTTCCAAAGAATCTATCCTTGGTTCCTCGCTGTTTCTCATCCACATACTACTCTGTGATGAAAGGTGTTAGTTTTTAAGTGTAAGGTGACGGCATCCAGCCCTACCTCACCATCACCCCTCTCAACACCTTCACTATTGGTAAATTATACTGTACTGGCAGAGCAGAAATTGCCTCCGATTAAATATTAGGAGAATGGAAGCCATTGAATTTGGTTCTCCTTTCCCTTCTCTTTCACTTACACTGTTCTCCTAATTCCTGGCCCTAATCGTTTATTAGTCCTTAACCTTCCTGTTCTCTTGCCACTGTCCCAGGCTTGACTCCCTGCGAAATAAGCTTCCAAATTTCCTCTATCTTTCTTGGCATCCTTCAAGTGGTTCGTTGATGCACATGGCACTGGCTCAATGTAAGCAGCAACTCTAATTGCTTCATCACATTATCTTGTTGACTTTCCCTTCCATTGTGCCTGCTGGGATTAACCTTGCCAATCTACTTCCTGTCCAACTCACTTACTTCCACTGCTGGCCCTGGGGACTCTGACAGTGGATTAGCTCTCACTTCTCCTCATGAATCTCCCTCAAGAATGACAATTCACTTGTGAACAAGGACATCCATGAACTAGGATAATTGCATTGACATCATGCCCTTAACAGAAACCTGAACTAAAACCTACTTTAAATATAGTTAGCAAACATAGATATACTTGCTATGAGTTAGGTTAACGACCTTGAAGCTTTCAGAGCTGTTTTGTGGAGAAGAGCAGACTTCTGTGTTTAAAAAACTCCAGACATCAACTGACCTTTAAACTGAAACAGAAAGCTGTTTCTCTGCTACAAACTCAGCTCCCCCCTTTAATTACATCACATGATCTTGCATTCCATGATCTTCCATTCTTTTAATTAAAAACAAAGGGGTATTCTCCATTTATTATCACAGGCTATTCTCCTGAATAAACACTACATGGCTAAAATTAGTAATTATCCTCCTGTCCAGAATCTGAGCTGCATGTTTTCCAGACACTCCAACTGCCTGTAAACAAAGCACTGAATCTTAAAACATTCTACAGAAATATAAAATATAAAAATAGCATATTATCATCACATGGGTAACAGTCTGAAGCCAAGGCAAACTGTCTTCAGCCTTGGTGTTATAGGCATGATCTTCTGACCACATAGCCAGGCATCACTATTTCACCTCTGCGTAACATTACCGAAATTTGCCTCAGCCTCAGCTCAACTGCTCATGAACTCCTCAAATCATGCCTTGGTTGCTTCCAGACTTGATGAGTCCTGGCTGGCATTGCACATAATACCCTCAATTAACTTGAGGTCATCCAAAACTCTGCTGCCCATGTCCTGACTTGCACCATCCCATTCAGCTATTGGTCCTGTGAATGCTGACCTTCTTAGCTCCAGATCAAGCATCAACTCCATTTTAAACTTCTCTTCCTTGCTTATAAATTCTTCCAAGTCGTATCCTTTGCTACCTCTATTACCTCCTTCAGCTCCACAACCCACTGAGATAACTATCATCTAATTCTGGCCTCTTGAGTGTCCTTGATTTTACTTGCTCCACAGCTGGTGGCCCTGCCTTCAGCAACCTAGGCTCTAAGCTCTGGAATGCCCTCTTTAAACCTCACTAATTCACAACCTCTCTTTCTACCTAACTAAGAGGTTTTTTAAAATGTGCCACTTTGACCAAGTCATTGGTCATTTGTTCCAATATTGCCTTTTTGCTGTCTGTCAGATTTTAAGTTAAACGTTTCTGTGAAGTGCTTTGGTATTTTTTGTTACATTAAAGGTGCTATAAAAGTTGTTAGCCATTTTTCATAAGAAATTCCTTGGTTACGATAGAGAATTAGTTAACAAGTTCAACCCTGGTAAAAGTTTCTGCTAAAACTGCCAAGCAGTTAATTGGTCAAGTATCATTGGGATAGAATTTTGGAAATAATTTAGTAATGTCTCTGGAGTTCCTATCTCTACAATATTTGTAATGGATTTTGTTCCTGTTTATGATGGACATATTCTGTTTCCTTTTTTCAGTTTTATCAATTTTGAATTTAGAATATTTATTTAACAAATCTTTTGAGCTCAATTTATGACCTTCAGCCCTCCATAAATGTCATCATTAAAAAAGAATATTTTAAGGATCAGTATATTTCTTGCCCAACAGGGAAGCTGCATTGCTCGATCTTGTTCTCGGAAATGAGGTGGATCAAATATCAGGAGTGAACCATTTAGGGAGCTATGATCACGGTGTCATAAGGTTTAGTTTATTTATGGAAAAGGACACGAAGCAATCCAGACTAAAAATACTTAATTGGCGAAGGGCCAATATCAGTGGGATGAGAATGGATATGCCTCGGGTAATTTGAATACTTGAAAGACAAAAGGAACAATGGGCTCTCTTAAAATTGGAAATAGTTCAGGTACAATTGAGATATGTTTCCCCAAGGTAGAAAGGTAGATCAACCAACTCCTTAATGACAAAAGGAATAAGAAGTTAGATGAAACAGTGTAAAGGAGTGTATAATAGATGTCAAGTTAATAATGCAAATGAGAACCGGGTTCCATATAAGAAGTTCAGAAGCAAGACAAGTTAGGAATATGGTTTAAAAGGCAATTGCATCCTGTACTTGATAAATATGCAAATGCATGGAGGTTAAGATAAATCTTTATAAAATACTGGTTCAGCCTGAACCTGAGTATTATGTCCAATTCTGGATGGAACAATAAAGACAGGATGTGAAGGCTTTAGAGAGGGTATCACAAATGTCGATGAGAATGGTTCCAAAGATGAGAGACTTTGTTTATTAGAATAGATCACAGAAGCTGGTGCTGCTAAGCTTAGAGAAGAAAAGATTGAAAGATTGAATGGAGGGGTTCAAGATCATGAAGGTCCTCAACAGAGCAGATGGGGAGAGACTGTTGCTGTTGGCAGCAGGGTCAAGAACCAGAGGGCACTGATTTATGGTGATTGGCAAAAGAAACAATAATGCCATGAGAAGCTTCACATTTCAAGTTGTGCGGACAGGAATGCACTGCGGCTTTCAGAGGGGAATTGCGTAAGTACCTAAGACAAAAAAATACTGTGTTATGGGGAAAGATGAGAGTATGTAATCAGCAATGTTGTTCTTGCAGAGAACCAGCAAGAACACAACAGGCTGAATGGCTTCCTTCTATGATGTAAGCTTTCTATATTTCTATTGTTTTATTTATTAAAAAGTCACATTGGTTTCTAAACAATTTATGTTTAGCATTTCATGTTTGCGTGGGGTCTGTATAACGTGTAAGCTTGGTTGGCTTAACTAATTTGGTCTGTTATTAAATTACATCTTTTGAAAAGAATGTTTAGTTACTTAAAATTGTATCATTTGTGATAGGATCACATGTTAAAGTAAACTGTAGAATTTGGCTAACTGATTTGTTTCAATTTTTATTTGTTTGCCAAGCTAGAAGCTGTTTTTAAACACAAGGTTTTAACTTCTGGTACTTGTTTAATTTTTGGATGTACCCTGGCTGGATAGAAAACAGCTTCTGACCAAAGATTTTGATGACAGTTCTGCCAAATAGGTATTACCAATACAAAGAAATATAAAAGATTTTAAACATATTCAAAAACATTGCATAACAAAGAAACTTAAAAGTATAAAGAACTCTGAATTCCACTATTATGAACTCTGAAGCTGGAAATTAGGAATTGAGAAAGTATGATGATAAAATATATTACTTTTGTGATGATTTGTAAGGAAAAAGCTGAAAAAGAATAGCATTGAAAATGATAAATTAAATGACGGGAAAATAATTTAAGAACAATTAATGAGAGAACTATCATAATTTTGGAATTAGAAGACATAACTATTGCTGCCAGAAGTGTCAAACTTAGTTCATTGTGTAATTAAATCTGTGCAGCAAGTTTTCCTTTTTTTGTTGAAAGTGCTGCAAGCATACTCGTTACTCAAACTTTAAAGAGTTAACTGAAGAAACACAATATTCTGACCTTAATAATTCAATTTAGATCATTCGTAATACAGTGGAAAATTTAAGTTGCTTGTAATTTAAACTGGTCAACAAGGTTATAATAACCTTGGAATAAAGACATTTCCTATAAATTGTACTTTATTTAGCACAGAGTAAAGTTTTCAGTACAAATTAACTATGCATTTAAGCGCATGTTCCAGATGAAATGCTGTCTTTCTGTATGCAGACCATTTCCCCGGGGTCCAGAGAATGTGATTGACACCAGCTGTAAAACTGAGTGTATTTTCTTTTTGTATTTACCATCTGGATAGTATGAGCATTACCTTACAAAAAACACACACTTAAAGAGGATTTGTAAGCATCATTGAAATGCTTTTCATTTTTTCCCTTTTGGTTTTTTTAAAATTTTAATGAGCAAATTATTTCAGAAATAAAACTCCCACTATAATTTTTAATGTGGGTGACATGAATAATTTGTGGCATTTTTAAAACTTTGTCAAGTATTTGATATGAAAAATAGGATTTCAGCAGAATATTAACTTTTCAGTAGAATGTTAACTTTTTCAATTGCTCTATGGCAGGGTCTTTGAGTCCATAATGGGAGGTCTACTAGTGACTGCGCGACTCATAATTTCCTGAAGCACGGACCATTTATAAGAATCCTTTCTCCACTTTTCACTTTGAAAATGTTTTGCATGGCAATTTACTGGTAGTGCAGTTGATGATGGGACATCTAAGATTTTGGTGATTGATGGAACCAATGGCTTACCTGATTAACCAATGTGATTTGATGATAGAGGAAAAGAATTGAGATTGAAAGGTAAATAGAGTGTGTTAGAGACAAATAAAGCACAGGGAAAGAAGATTGTATTAAGAGAGATAAAAAGATATAAATTTAAAAAAAATTAACATGCACATTTTAGACATTTCTAAAAGCAGTTTGCTAAATGCAGAAGTAAGACTCTAAAGTTTCAATTGTTTCTCTTCTGGACTGGAGGGACTGAGTGGCGTGCCAGGATCATAAATCTTATCATCAAATGGATTGTTGTTGTTCAGTCTTAACCCTAACTCTGTGGTGATTTTAATTTATTTTAAAAGCATAAATGCAGTAAATTCTTGAAACATGCAAAAAGTTTGGTGCTGAGCTGTCATTTTCAAGATGCTCATGTTAAGTTAGCTGCTCAAATAGTCCAGCAATTTGTGGTGATTTGCAACGAGGTGTGTCCCTTTCACACCATAAATTGCTGGGTTATTTATAACTTATAACAGCATGCACATAAAACTCTTCATTATTTTCCAAGTGAAATCTGGGCCAATGTGTTGAAATGTTAAAGCTATATTTTGTGTTCTGTAAATCAGATGAAGGGAAATATAATTGCAGCATCCATTATAGATGGAATTTACATAAGGCATATCTGAAAATTATATTTGCCTACTGAAAGAATAGGAAATTTTGCTCACATGCAACTTTTAAACCCATTCTTTCAAGCAGTTCCAACAAGTCAATTGGCAAAAATATATTTTATTGTGAGTTTGATTGCCTGTGATATTTTATGAAACTCTGTTAGGCAACTGATTTTTTTTTGTGTGTGACATGCTTCATTATTGTAGTTTTTGATTTATATTGAGAATAGTCATTGATATATACGAATAATGTAGATGCGATTGATATAGAGAATTATACCTCATGGTATTACCCAGTCTAATGATGCAACAATAACTATAAAGCCAAAAAAGAGCTTTGTATTGAACCATATCAGATTTTGAGAATGTTGCAGCCCAGAGAGTTGTGATATCTGCAAGCTTTTGGACCAGAAACACATTGTGCCACGTGGTAACAGGATGCTTGCAAGCTGTCAATTCGTCAATGACCAATCGCCGCTGTTCTGTCATGATTTAGAGTTTAGGTTAGAGCAGTGGATGCATGTGTGCAAGTGCCTGCAGGAAGAAAAGTTTGCCTGGACAGTTATCCTCGGACACCATTGTGCCCCTTCAACTGATATGTTTCTGTACAGCAGCAGCATCAGTTTGAGTGCAGATCTTTTGACCACTTTTTAAGTTTGGGATAATGTGCAGTGCAGCGATTTTGGCAGTTGAATCTTTTTGTTTTATGAATGTGACTCTGCTTTTTTAGTTAGCACTCATTTATATTTTAAGTTACAACATTTATCAAATAACAATTGTGTCATCAAATTCAGGGTAGTATTTGAAAGGGAGAAACATGAAACAGCTATTGAAACTCTAGATTTAGGTAAAGATGACTTCAGTTGGATCACATCAAAAGACAACTATATTAATGAGTTAAACAACAGATTATTAATGGAAGGTATGCAAAAAATGTGTCGCAGAAGCAGTTTATATCCCTAATGGGCAAGAGTTCTTGCCAAAAAATGTCACCCCCATGGATACTTAGGTAAGAGACAACATCAAAGTAAAAGAAAAAATAAATAAAAATTGAGAAAACGTCACAGATCCTGGAAGCTGGGAAAAATACAAAAGGACCAAAGAGATTGTATAAACTATAAAAACACAGTACAAAAGGAACTTTACAAGGGACATTAAAATCAACACACAAAATTTTTCCAATTAAATTGGGAACATAGGATGATGAGGGAACTTTGACAAAATCACAATTATCAGTTTCAATGAAAATAAAGAAATGGTGGACATGCTAAAGTATTACTTTGTGTCAGTACTTGCAGTTGAAAAAGAGATGTCAGGCATCCCATGAGAACGATCATTGAATCATGGACTCAACAAAATTAACATAAACAAGGTAACAGTAATGGAGAAATTAATGGCACGACAAAGTGGTGCCGCATCCATTGGTTTCTATCTCAGGGTTTGAAGAGAGATGGATGTGAACATTGCAGATGTCCTGACTATACTTTAACTTTCCAAAGTTCTCCTGACATAGGAATCATTCCTTTAGATTGGGGAATTGCACATGGCACTCCCATTATATAAGAAAGGCGATGGAGGGAAATCAGGGAATTCTAGATTTGTTAGCAGTTATCGAGAAATTGCTAGACTCTATAATTAAGGGCAGGGTGACTGAACGCCTTATGAGTTCCCACCTGATCTGAGAGTACCAGCATTGATTTGTAAACGACTAGTCATGCTTGATGAATATGATTGAATTTTTTGAAGAGGTAACTAAAGCAATGGACAGGGGAATGTCTTTGAATGTTATTTGATGGATTTCCAGGCAACATTTGCTCAAGCACCTTGTCAGAGATTCTTGCTAAAGTTGAAGCCCATGGTGTTGAATGCAAGTTATGAACCCGGTTCAGCCATGAATGGAAAAAAAGAGTTGTGTTAATGGGCCATAACCTTCTTGGAGTGAAAATTAGCATTATATTGCCACTCCATGCCCATTTATCTGCTCTAAAGCTCTTAAGTGCTTGTCTCACCTGACCTTACTGATTCAATCTGGGTGAGATTCAGGCAGCACAGCACATCCCTGGTTCCAGCATCAACGTCCAAAAGAAGTGGAGTGAAAGAGGACAGGCCATCTTTTTTTACGACGCTAAAGCGGATGAATTTAAAGATCCCATTTTAAGTCACAGGCCAGATTTATGTCATGTTACTTGGAGTACTGTGCGCAGTTCTGGTCGCCTCACTACAGGAAGGATGTGGAAGCTATTGAGAGGGTGCAGAGGAGATTTACAAGGATGTTGCCTGGATTGGGAGGCATGCCTTATGAAGATAGGTTGAGGGAGCTAGGTCTCTTCTCCCTGGAGAGACGAAGGTTGAGAGGTTTATAAAATGTTGAGAGGAATAGGTCGGGTGGATTCTCGGAGGCTATTTCCCAGGGCTGGAATGATCGCTACGAGAGGACACAGGTTTAAGGTGCTGCGAAGCAAGTACAGAGGAGATAGGGGAAAGTTTTTCACTCAGAGGATGGTGAGTGAGTGGAATCGGCTGCCATCTGTGGTGGTAGAGGCGAACTCGCTGGGGTCTTTTAAAAGACTTCTGGATGAGTGTATGGGATCTAATGGCATTGGAAGTTACAGATAGTTCTATGGTTTGGTAGGTATAGATGTGATCGGCGCAACTTGTGGGCTGAAGGGCCTGTTTGTGCTGTAGTGTTCTATGTTCTAATGTAAGCGTGGGAATAGCTGCATTTTCACGAGATCTAATGCTATTCATTTTTTAATCCTTTTAATTATCCTGATATACAACCCATAATGATCTAATCCTGGTGTGTAGACTCCATACTATGTTTCTGAATGATCTTGGTTAAGTTTGGGTGATGGGGAGCTGAGAAAAGCCAAGAAAATCCATGTTTGATCAAGATGGTCAGAGACTGCCAGGGTGGGGCTTTGTTTGCAGTGGTGGTTTAGCTAGTGAATGGACTTGTGCTCTGGCAATGTTATAGACATCAAGATGATGGCTGCATTGTGAGTAAGGTTGTGGATAATAGTCTTGGCTCCTTAGCACAAATAAGTTTTGCTCACATTGATAAACTGCAAACTATTTGAAATAAAATGGTTGAAGTGGAGAAAAGAATCCTGTAAGTCAGAAAGACGGATACTCCTCCAGCCCTACCTCCCTGATTTAACCAGAATGTCTGTCTGAGATACCATATGGCAGGATTTTCAAGGGCTGAAGGTGTGCCTCCACTGAAGAAACTATCACCTGATCTCCCGAAGGGAATTGAGGATAAATTCCCTGTTGAATTTGAGAACTAGCTGCCATCGTTTCGTAATCATGATTTGAAAGCTGGGCTTTTCAGAAGAGACATACAGCATTTGATCTTCAAGATCTGGGGTGGCTTATAGATACCAATTGCTGGTCATACATTGTCTTGACTTCAGTGTTTATCGAGAAGGGCTGAGGCAGCCGGACACGATGGGACCTCATCTGGGGCCAAGGCTGCTTGTTCTGCTGGGGCTTCTGAGCGATAACAAAATGGAGGTGTTAGAGACCTTGGTGAAACTATGGATGGATACTTAATGTTGCTCAGCAATGCAGTCAAGGCTTTGGCCTTTTCAAGCTTTGTGGATGCCTGTATTCTATAGTTCATCATTAAGCCTGAACTACTTCCTTTGTGATTATAATCCTGATTTTGTGATGTTGTCTTTTTATCTTGACAAGGGTGTTTGGTGTGATATATGAGCACCAAGGCATGTGTCATATGTAATCCTATTATCCTCTGAAAGCCCAGGGATATCCACTTATTTATTATGGAATTCATCCACTGGTATACTTTGACAATGGAGTGAGGAAGACCTTGATTTTAAGTGTTTTACTTACATTCAATCTTGGACTTCCCTTGTGGTTCCGGGGGAATGGGGTGGGTAAGTGGGTCTGCCCACTTTGCTCTGGACCTGTGTCAAATTTAAATTGTCACTGATATTTCCTTTGCTTGTGGACTGCTAATGGGTTTCCATCGTTCTATTGGGGAGTGAGCTGGGATAGTTGTATGGCATTAGGGTTGTGCAAAATTTACTAATTGATTGTTTTTGTTTTTGTATGGCATTTATAATGGAAGATTACATGATATAATATATTTTACTTTAATGTATAATATGAGTAGCACCACTGCAGGTTGGTGAGCAAGTGGTTTGATGTAGAGTTGGTGGGTATGGCCTTATAAGTTCTCATAGTGGGTGAGGAAAACCTCCATTAGAACTAATGATTTTGGATTTTCTTTTGTATTTTTGTTATTTTTGGGGTTAAAGGTGAAGGTGCAGACAGATCATGTATCCTGGAAGAGATTGAGTTTTATTTTCGTTGGCACCTCTGAGGAGCTTGGGGAAATATTTACTGGTGCAAGCCCAAATATGGTTGGGGAGTCCTTGGTTGTCTAGCCTTTCTTGGGTTGTTTTCCTTGGATGCGTGGGTTGCAACAATGGTTACTTAGTAGTTTGGCTTTGAGAGTGTATGGTGAGCACATCATCCTGTTGGGGGGAAGAGATTCTTGTCCTTCCGGGGATATCCTTGCTGTGGATGTCTGGACAACTCCTCCCTCTGTTGCTAGGGTTTCCTTGATGGAGGGGTGATTGTTGGAAACCTGTTGATCCTGAATGGCACCTCTGGTGTGACTGGAGATTGGGGAAGTTTGCTTTATTGAAGCCCAGGGGTAGTGTAAGTAATGCTGGCCTGTCAGTCCTTTTAATTGTGTAATTGCTTTCCTTGGCTGAGTAAGTTAGGGCAGTAGCAACTCTGATTATCCATTCCCAGATCCTGTGGAAGATATATTGGGCAAGGGAGTAGGTTGACCTCCCTAGAGACGTTCCGTTTTGAGGACTTCTGGTCCACCCTCCTTCTGGGGGTTTGGTTCCCCTGGGAGAATAGTATCTTTTTTTTTGCAGGGCCTGAGTGTGAGCCCAGTTACTTGGGTTCTGCATTTCTCCTCTGAGGTTACGTAGCACTGTTCCTGATATCCTGCATTCGAGAGTATACATTGTCAAACCATGTCTTATGCCTATTGTCTTATCCTGGTGTTCCTCTCTCTCTGAGATTTCCTCTTGCTATCTGGCTAAGTGGCGTGCTGATAATGGCTCTGACTTGTTATATTTAGTCCTACGGGGTTTCCCTTATCATGTCATGAGGAGAGGATTGTATCTCCCTGAGATATCTAGCTTGTGAATGAATGGTTTGATGGTTCTCCTTCTTCTGGTTGGTGGGGTCTCCTTCATGGGGAAACAGGTTCAATTTTCCGACTGATGGTGTGACTGGAGATGAGTGAGATTTATTTTTTGGTGAGCCCAAGTGGGGTGTTAGCATCCTTAGCTTTTTGGCTCTTCTTTCATCCATCTCAATGTCACTTACTTTCTTAAGCTGTGTAGGCAAGGGGAGCAGGTATTTCAAAGATGTGGAGATTATACTTCTAGTGGAATGTGCCCTGTTATCGGGGTGGGGCTGAGGATAAGTTTAGATACCTGGGCTCTGTTTTATCAGCATTCTCCCTGTGAGGCTGTGTAGCTTTGCTCCTGTTATCCTGTATGTGAGAGTGTACACTGTCAACGCCACGTGTTGGGTTTGGAGTTTATCTTGATGTTCCTCTCTTTCTGGGTACCCTTTCATTGTTTGGAGATTTTGGGGTGCTTTTTACACTCCAAATGGTTGTACTTAACCCTACAGGAGCTCTCTTATGCTATGTAGCTCGGTCCTTGTTATCCTGTGAGCAAGGATGTGCACCATTGTACTCATGGCTTTATCCTGATATCCCCACTCTTTGCAATATCCTTTCGTTATCCATGCAAAGGGAGGTACTGATTACGATGGCAATGAATTGTAATTGATAATCGAAACCAATTGTTCAGATATTTGCCAGCCTTTTCTGTGTGCATAGGTGGAATGATGATTATTGTGCTGCAGTGGATTTTGGGGTAAAATGGAAAATCTTAAAAATATTTAAAAGAAAAGAAAATAAGCGGCCAGAGAGCAGGAAAGATCCAAAGTTAGTGCAAGGAATGTGGGAGGATGGGGTGTCAGACATTAGGGCTGGGAGTTTGGATATCGGGGGGAGTTGGCATTGTCATCGAGGAGGCGTCAGTAGTCGGATATCTGGGGTTTCTTGATTTGGACATTCAACAGGATGAGGTTCGGGCCAGACGTTGGGGGTGGGTTGAGTCATGTGTGTGGGGGTCAAATTGAGTGGGGTGGGGGGAGTCCCTAGAGATTTGGTCTGGATCTTTAAAATAATTACATTGAAGCTAGAAGTGCTTTTGATGGTTCCCAGCGCAGTGCAATTGTCTGGAGGAAGTTAGCAATTGCCATCTTTTCCCTTAGCTGAGAACTTCTGAGAGTGGTTCCACAGCACATATTTGGGGTACCCACCCAAATCTGAGGCCAGGAGCCAGAAAGTTACAGCCAATTACTCAAAGATAGATGATATATAAAGCAGTGTGGATGGAAGCATAACATTACAAAGAGATATGGATAGACATGAGTATGCAAAACTGTCAGTTGAAGTTCAGTATTAAACAATTATGACATCATCCACTTTCGACATGAAGGGATGCAATAGGATGTTTTCTAAATGGTGTAAAGCTAGTGAAGGGTATATGGAGCTTTGTCGCAGAATCAGCCATGATCTTGTTGATTACTGGCTTGCAGGGCTAAATGGTCTACTGTTATATTCCTATTCTCATCTAATAAGTTTCTACTTTCTCAGGAGGCCATTATTTAAAGAATAATTTTGTTTCGGTAAGGACAAACAATAACCAAATTGCCTTTTTAAGTGTGTGACAACCTTTGCTGTATTTTAAATTCACTGTCTTCCACTTTAGCTATAAGTTAACCAAATTCACAATTAACAGTAATGACATTTGGGAGAATTGGCGACTTTTTACAAGTATTCATATTCCGTTATACAATTTTGATATGTGTGTGGATGGAACAGATATACACATCGCTAAAATTTAACAGCTCACATCACAGAGGTTTGACTGTTCTGTTTTCCTTATTTTTATGGCAGAATGCTCAGGAGTTTTACAAATTTTTACTTGAAAAAGTATTAATTTAGAGTTAAAGCCTGATAAATTGCTTAAGTACAAAAGTTGCTTTAGCCCAGTATGTTTCCAGTCACAAGGTCCAATTGAGAAATAAATTATAAGAAATTCAGAAAATTTCCATTCCAGGAATCTTATCAGCCTTTTCACTGTAAGAAGTCTGAAAAATATTTTTCTAGATTACTTAACTGAATTGTAAATTTCTTAACTTCTCATACATGTTTACGAGCTGATTCCAGTGCATGAGTAGTTCAGTCTTGTAGACTGTGCATGTTATTTTGAATAAACTGAGGGAATGTGTAACAGGATATCTTCAGACCTGATTCTGTTGTGACTCGTATGGATTTGTATGTTATTAGTGCACAATTGTCACAATGGAAAACTTTTTTATAATGCAGAAACAGGATTGGGTTAGTTGCTTTTTCATAAGCATGCCAGAAAGTCAGTTAATAAGTGTATGTTAATTTGCGAACATTAATTACATGTTATAAATTTATACTGTTACTTTTACCAACATATTAATATGCATAAACAGAATAATATTGAGAACATTTAAAAACATTTGGTTTCAGAAGATTTCATAGAAATACAGCAAATGGAATAATAAGTAATTAACAAAGGTTTTGTGATATTAATGATTAATATTTGCATTATTAACATTTACATGTTTTACATAGAGCTACTGGAAGTTCCAAAATCCAATTTCTCAGAGTACTAATTCTGCTTCTCCCAATGTGGGAAACTGTGATCTCCACCTATAAGAACAAGTCAAATTTATTAATGTTATATTGCATGGATACTTTTTTTCCATGTTGGTTATTTTTAATGCTTTTTGTTTCCTGAAATATGGTTGCAGAGAGTGCAATATTCTGTTCGTTTGAAGCTTCAAACACACTGTACTATGTAGTACAGCGTAGGCTATGTTTAGCATACTGCATACCCACATTGCTTTTGACTGGGGGAAAACAGAACTTCACATTTGCCAGCTCAAATACATGTGGCACAGTGGTTAGCACTGCTGTGCCATAGCACCAGGCACCCGAGTTTGATTCCTGGCTTGGGTCATTGTCTGTGTGGAGTTTGCATGTTGTTTCTGTGTCTGCATGGGTTTCCTCTGGGTGCTCTGGTTTCCTCCCACAGCCTGAAAGACAAATTGGTTAGGTGCATTGACCTGAACAGGCACCGGATTGTGGCGAGTAGGGGAATTTCACAGTGACTTCATTGCATTGTTAATGTAAGCCTTACTTGTGACTAATAAATAAACTTTGTATGGTAACTGGCCTTTTATTAATTGACTGCTGGTTGTATTATACAATAATATACCTTTTCCACTGTGAAATCAGGAGAAACTATATGAACCAATTTTTTCACCAGGAGCTGCTTGCTGTCCCTGACACAGTCTCTTTTTACGAATGACTGTTGCCTTGTAACTTGTAATAGTTACTGCAGCTTTTGTTTAATAATTTCATTACATGTGTCTCTGCCGTGACCCAAGATGGGAATTCAACCTGGGTCCCTAGCGCAACGAGGCATAGGTGATTCGAGCTGAGGACTGCCCCTTTAGTAACCCCCTTCTTTCCTGAGAGAGTGTGGTTCTTCTCTAATGGTATTGCTATGATTAGGAGCTAATTGCATGTTGAATTACATATAATTCAGTGACACTGCTGGTACAGTGACACAGCGTACCTTATGCTTGCTTGAATTTCCTTTTTGGCATTTTTCCTTGACCGATAGATGTTATTAATATTGTTAAGCATTTGGTTCTCCTTTTTCACAAGAAGTGCTGAACTTAACAATGGCTTTGTTAGTCTGGTATGCTTATGCAAAATAAACGACCTGGAAAGTATACATTTTCCAAGGAATATTTGTTGATTAATGCCTTGGTAAAGTGCATTACAACGAAAGCATGTGGAATTAATATATTCTTTTAGCTATGGGTGCTTTTTATGTGTGCTGTGTACCTTTGTCTGAGCTTGCTTTAAATCTTTTAATCTAACTTACTTCTTATGGTCTTTGGCTCCCTCTGCAGGATCCTTTAGATCCCGCACGTACTGTTATTGTTATCCGCTCTTTGGTGGTTGGTGGGGTTGCTGAATGTGATGGCAGGGTGCTACCCGGGGATCGGCTCGTCTTTGTCAATGACCACAATCTAGAGAATACTGCTTTGGGGGAAGCTGTTCAGGCTCTGAAAGACTCTCCGACTGGCAAAGTCCGCCTTGGCATCTGCAAACCAATGGTGGTAAGCACCAAAAATGTTCATGAAATACAAAAACTTGATTGCTCCATGGTTATAAAAGAATTTCTACTTTTATGAAAATGCTTGTGCAAGACAAAAACTTGGGACTTATTTTGTTACCAAGGATATCTATAGATTTTCCAAAATTGAATGCATTTGAAATATAACTGAAGTAATCGTTTTGGCTTTTTTCTGCATAAGAGACCACAGTATTTCAATAAAGTCCTTCATTTGAAATATGTTCATTTACCATTTAATTTGAAGTGACAAGTTAATCCTTTCATTGGTGGAATAGGTAATGATTACAATTTCATCTGAGTACCTTCAACATTTATAAAATACAATAAAAACTAAAAGATTAAATTTGATGGTGCTCCCATTTCTAAAAAGCCCAAATGTTTTATATTTCAGCACAAAACTTAGAACATTAGCAAATTATTTTTCTAAGGTGCATGAAATTTCTTGAAATTATGACTTTATTTGCTATTAGCTGAAATGTGACCATATTTGCATTGTTTTAGTGGAAGACTCTGTCATAGGAAGTTTTCTACAGCCACTTATCAGCAAATTTGAAATGGCCTTGAATTTTTAATGAAAGCAGTATAAAATCATACAATTCCTACAGCGCAGAAGGAGGCCATTCGGCCCAACAAATCTGAACTCACTGCAAACGCACCCAGGCCTGATCCCTGTAACAGCCATGCATTTACCTTACAAGTCCCCTGACACTAAGAGACAATTTAACTCTTGATGAAGTTCCTCGAACGATTTCGCTTTCCAAATCTTGGTGACATTGGACACAGCTTGATCTACACTCAGTTCATTTCTGTGACTGAAATACTCATGCAATTTTTAATCATCTCTCATTCATGATATTAAGTGAGCATTTTACTGAGTACCACACCATTGTGAGTTTCTTCTCTAATTTGTCTGGCATACTCAGGTAGGACATTTCTGCATCTAAAGTAATTAAGTAGGTCAATGGCTAGAAATGAATCCATCATAATTGGAAATCTTGAAAGAACATATGGCTAATTTGTCATTTGGTTCTCCCTGTTCAAAGACCACGTTGTGCTTTCCCTTTCTATCAGGTAGACTTTGTTCCCTCCTACTCCTACCGATGGCAACTATTAGAATATATCATCAAATTCCACCCTCACATTAACTTGACTGAGCACTGGAACACTGTTATTGCAATAATTAATCAATTTCACATCAGTTTTGCATTCAGGAAAGTGACTTGAGATTTTTTTGTACACTCCTTCTGAAATAACACCCTGTTACAGCTGTTATCAACAATTGTGAATCTCTGACTTTCATTTCTGCTGTAGGCATTGGAGTTATGTGTTCGGCCTATTATTCTCATCTCTCATGTTCTGTTTCTCTTGCTGTCTGACAAAATACAACTTTTGACCTTCTTGCTTGATAACATTTATTTCTGTTTCCATTATCTATAATATATACATTTGAGGATTTACAGACTCCCAAACTAGTTTTAGATCTGTCATGCCCTTGACCTGATGCCTGGCCGTGATCTGGGACGTGATTGTTTCCTCTAAACCTTCATGCCATCTCGGCGTGACAGACTTTTCCATTTTGGCTTGAAATTTAGGCATTTAATTGGTTGGTGGTTATCATGGCAATGGTAACATCTAAATTTCTGTCTCTGAAACTGAACTTGGCTGGATTCTGCTAAAATCTGGTGGACCTCTTCTGCTGAATCAGAAAACAGACTCCCTTGCAATTTGTAGCCATCATGTTTTCATAGTTCTGGCTGTATTACAGCCATCCTTCGACATCTGCTCATTGCCTCTGCTCAGAAGCTTGGCCTGGATTTTATTGTTCTTTAGGCCTCCAGTAAACCTGTCTCAACGATTGATTTCTAAGTTTGTGCCATACTGTGTGACAAGAGAATTTATTTAATTTGAAAGTGTAATCTATAACTGTGTCACTCAGCACCTATTTCCTTTGATGGAGCGTGTGCCCAGTGTAATCTCATTCTTGGTTGTGCCAGAATGAGTCCAGAATTTCATTAATTTCAGAATAATCCACAGCTCTGGGGTCTCACAGACATAAATAGATTATATTGTCACCTATTTTTTCTCAAAAGCTGCATTCCAAAATGTTGTATTAGAGCTGTATGACTACTGACATGTCTGTGCAAATACTAAATGTGAATGGCTTCATAACAAGTTTCCCTTGATTCTGGAATTGCAAGCCCCAAAACAACATCAGCCAGCTAGATACCAACTCAAAAGCCTCTGGCCCCTCATGATGAGGAAAACATTTCCTCCTTCCTCATCTACGATTTTATTCCCTTTCAGCCAAATATGTAATTACACCAGTCTTCCAAGTTAGGGTTGAATTTCCCCGTTGTCCCCAATTATACCATCTGTGCCAATTATGCAATTAATTACAATGCTGACTCACAATGTGTACAGAAAGCAATCTTTCAAATTGCTCTAACTTCTTTGACGTTAGGGGTTCCAAAATGTGTCACAATTTTCTTTTGTCCTCAATTTCTCAAATTAAATGTAAAGAAAATTCTAACCCAGTCTTGTTGTCATCTTTTGGTTGTGTATTGCACAGAGTAAGATGACTACATCCTCAACTGCAGGCAGCCATTATTGAACTAACTTTATTTACAACTTTGCAACAGAGAAGACAATATGATACAATGCTCAGATCTTGCAATGTACGTCAGTTTGGACAACATGAAGAATAATAATATGGATTTGCTAAACAACGGGGATATTGACTATTATTGAATTGTGTTTAATACTGGCTGATGTTGTCTTGTAGCTTGCAATTCCAGAATCAAGAGAAATTGGTTATAAAGCCATTCACATTTAGTATTTGCATAGATATGTGATTAATCATATAGCTCTAGTACAACATTTTGGAATGCAGCTTTTGAGGAAGAATAGATATCAATATAATCTGTTTATACATGGGCTACGGAAACTGAGAAACCTTGGAGTTCACATTCTGGGGTTGCCATTGACCAGAAACTGGACTGGACTGGTCATATAAATGCTGTGGCTACAAGAGCAGGTCAGAGGCTAAGAATCCTGCAGTGAGCAACTCAGTCCTAATCCCTAAAGCCTGTCAACAATGTGCAGTGCGCAAGTGAAGAGTGTGATGGAATATTCTCCCCTTGCCTGGATGAGTGCGGTTCGAGCAACACTAAATAAGCTCGATACTATTTGGGGTTAGCAGCCCACATAATTAGCATCCTATCTACAAATATTCACTCCCTCCACCACTGATGCACAGGGCCAACAGTATGTACCATTCTCAAGGTACACCACAGGAACTCACCGAGGCAGACAGCATGCTCCATCCCATGACCACAACTATCTAAAAGGACAAGGACAGCAGACACACAGGAACACCACCACCTGGTGGTTTCCCTCTAAGTCACTCACCATCCTAACTTAGAAATATATTGCCATTCCTCCATTGCCACTGGGTCAAAATCCTGGAAGTCCAACCCTAACAGCATTGTATTCTTGTAGCAAGGGCAAAGACTTCAGTATGTGCAATATTTGGAAAAACTATCATTTTTATCTTTCAAGCTGACTTATTATTCGGTTAAGGAAAGATTTACTGAGGTGTTCCAAGGGGTTTTGATAAGAGTAGGTAGTGAGATGCTACTTTCATTGGCACGAGGGTGGGTAACTCAAGGAAACAAATTTAAGGTAATTTGAAAAAGGTTCAGATAGGTTATGATTTTTTGTTTGCAAAGCAAATTATTAAGAGTTGGAATGTACCGAGAGAAAAAATCGTGGAAGCGGATTTAGTAAAATTTGACAGGGTATTGAATATGTATTTGAAAGGAAAAAGTGCAGGTGAGAATGTGGGAATAGAGCTGGAAATTGGAGCTGATAATTTAGCTCTTTCAAAGAATGTGCACAGGTGTATTATCTGTCTTACTCTGTTGTATCTTGCTCAATTCCTCTGTGATAGTGACATTGGTTAAATAAAGATAGAGGGCACGACTGCAAACTAAATCTGTCTGTGCATATGCACTTCTTCAATCGGAGTCACAGCGTAGCGATCAGAAGCAAGAATCTGGCAAGAAATGTTTTGCTTTTTATTGGTTGAGAATGAGGATAATGCTCCTCTTATCCTTCAATAAAAATCAACTAACTGTGTACAAAATAGAGATTCAAATACAACCTTTGCAGTTGTGTATGCCTCAATTCACCGCCAGGCTGTGCATTTATTCACTAAGTTGTCAGAAAATCCTTTTTTTAAAAAATAAAGTCAGTTGAGATTCATAATCCTATTGGAATGTCTCATATACCTCCACCGCGCCTCCCCCCAAACCCCCCCACCACTACATGTCAGATGATTTCACTCCTGCAATTACTTTCATCCATAAGGATCTGTTTTAATGAAACGTTGAAATCAATCATAACGAGGTTTGAACTTCTTAAGACATCTGAATTTATGCATAATCTAAGCATGTCATTAATTTATAAAGATTATATAATAATCACATTCATCAGAATGTGTATGAAAATCATGGACCTTTCTGAGGTGCTTAGATGTTGACCCCAACAAAGTGACAAAGTTGAAGCCTTTGTGAGGAGATGCATATCTCATTATAAATATTGCTTGATTAGATTGTTTTGCTGTATTTGTGAACATGTGTAAGTTGGAGTGAAGGCAGGAAAGACTATCACTTAATTTACAATCAAGTATTTTCTTCTCAGACGGAAGCAAATGAAAATGACAATTCAGATTTCACTAGCGTAACTGCTACCACAGAGAATAAAAGGGATGACTCAGAAATATTGGATTTAGATTATTCCTCAAATCTACCAGTACCCCATGTAAGTGCTTCTATATTTGCATTTTAAATTACTTTAATAATATGTGTATTTGCCTGCATGAATTTTAAATATACCTGAACCTTTTTCATACGGAACTTCACCTTGGACAAAGCAGTGGTGAATGCCAGTCACTAGAATTAACAGACTTACGGACAGAATTGACCTATTTGTGCATGCAGGGGTTCGGGGGATGGGATGGGTGGTGCTTGGTGGGAGCAGTGTTTCAGAAGAATCATTCTTGTTTAGTATCTGGTTAATTATATAAATTCATATCAAATGTAACAATCTCCCCAAATAAGTCAAACACAGTGCATTTTTCTTCCGGCTAAATTTGCTGACAATACAAAAATAAATAGGAAGGCAAGTACTCAGGGGAATACGAAGAGCCTGCAAAGGGATATAGATAGGTTAAATTAGTGGGCAAAAGCTTGACACATGGAGAATGATGTGGAAACAAACGTAGTTGCCTATTGGGATGCGGAACAGTTTGTAGTGAGAATAGAAAAGAAATATTATTTGAATGGAGAGAGACAATGGAATATTGCATTACAGAGGGATCTGGATGTAAGAACATAAGAAATAGGAGCAGGAGTAGGCCATCTAGCCCTTCGAGCCTGCCCCGCCATTCAATAAGATCATGGCTGATCTGTCGCTGCTCAGTTCCACTTTCCCGCTTTCTCCCCATAACCCTTAATCCCCTCTCTTATCAAAAACCCATCAACCCGCGTCTTAAAAATATTTAGCGAGGCAGCCTCCACCACTTCAACGGGCAGAGAATTCCAGAGATTCACCACCCTTTGAGTGAAAAAGTTCCTCCTCAACTCATTGTGGATAAATCACAAAGCATTAGCCTGCAGGCACAGCAAGTAATTAGGAAGGCAAGTAGAATACAAGGGGGATGGAGTTTAAATGTAGGGAAGTTGAGCTGTATAGGGCCTTGGTGGGATCGCATTTAGAGTACTGCATACAGTTTGGGCTCCTCATTTAACGCTGTATTGCATTGGAGGCAGTACAGAAAAGGTTAAATGTGTTAATTCTGGGATGAAGGGATTGTGTTCTGAGAAAATGTTGAACAGGTTGGGCCATGTTCATTTGGGTTCAGAGGATGAGAGGTGATCTGTTGAAACATGTAAGATTCTGAAGGGGCTTGAATGGTTAGAAGCTGAGAGGATTCCCCGGCAGAGGAATCTAGAACTAGAATGCAGTTTTAAAATACAAGCTCTCCCTTTTAAGATGAAGGGAATGAGGAAAATCTTTTCCCAAAGAGTAAATCTTTGTAATTCTCTATCCCAGAGAACAGTGGAGGCTGGGCATATTATTACTGAGTATATTTAAGACTAAATTGGACAAAATTTTGGATCGTGAGGGAGACAACAGTTTGAAGGGCAGGCAGTAAAATTGGGTTCATGTCACAATCTGTCAGCCATTATCTTATTGATAGAGGTTCCAGGGGCCAAATGACATACTGGTGCTTCTATTCCTCATGTTCCTATGTATAAAGATTATTCATCTTGCCAAAGTAATGAAAAAAACATGGGAAAAATCTGCATGAGAATAAGGCAAGAAAATAGGAGAAATTCGTGAAAGAGAAAGATTCTGCAGATGCATGTGATCTGAAATGTAAAAAAGAATGCTGATATGCATGAAGAGGAACAATAGACTGCCATCCTTATCACAAATTCCTGTCAGAACTGTTTTGTTGAATAGTCTACACCAGAATGGTCAACATTGTTCTCTCCTTGCGAGACATTAACAGACCTACTCCACATCACTGGTGTTGTACTCCAGAAAGTCAAGTAGTGAAGGATAGAGTTGGAGTCAGCCTTTATGTACTTATTTATTTGAAGAGATACATTAGAACCTTGTGGCTTCTAATCTAGTTATCACAGTTTTAGTTTGTTTCTATTTATAAGAGCACGAGTGAATCCCCAGCTAATGCCCCAGTTAATGCACGTTGCCTGCATGCGATTTGACATTATTATTTAAATAACAACTGGCACCCTCTGTTGTGAAAAAAGTAAGGTCTTTATAACTAATGACTGAAGTCACAATTCAGGTCAGACCAGCCATGAGTGTTATAAGCATGCTCCAGAGCATCAATGTAATATATGCACGATGACAGCTGATTTAGAGTTAACCTAGTATTCACTGTTTGAAGCTTCTGTTGATATGTACCGTGTTGGTTTCATTTTTTCCTATTGAAAAAGATTTGTGAAATTCAGCACTTGCATGTACAATATGGTTCTCTGAATTATGTGCTTTAATAAAATAGAAACTGATAATGCTCGCAACAAATAGATCTTTTCACAGTGCCCACTCATCATTAGGGATGACATGGATTTCTTAATGGCATCAAATCTTTTTAATATTTCAAATGTAAAGGAGAAAATATGGCACAGCATATAAAATGTGTGGCAAAATTACATTTAGAATTCAGATAAATCGTATGTTTCCTTATCAAACTTTGGCTAAAATAGTTTTTGACATTCAAAATTATTGTGAAATTATTGTACTAATGCCTAAATTAAGGGCTGGATTTTATGCTAAGCTGCTGGTGTGTTTGAATGCAGCATCCTACAGTCTATCCTTTCTTCTGAGGAAGGTCCATGCCAAGCAGAGCACCCAGCAGCTTTTAGTGGGCGACCTGATATTGGGCATCAATGGGGAGACCACTTTTGCAGTCTCCTGTGCTCATCGGAAGCAGCCTATCCCGTCAAGATCATATCCACCCCATTGATTCTCCCTCCCACCACACTGTCTGTCATATATGGCCCTTCTCCTCACCGCCTCCTCGGCGGGGCCTACCGGCCTGGACCCAGAGATAAAACAGACTTAACTTCAGTCTGGCCTCCTCTTCTGTGAGGATTGGCTGTGGACCTAACGGTTGTCACCACTTGAATCTGGTGCTGCTGGGATTACAGAGCAGCTGGCCAATCAGATTAGAAAGCTCTCTAAGGTGAGACTTCCTTCCAAGTTGGGGGCAAAAGTCTTGCCCTGAGCCACTAAATGCCTTGCTGAATATTAAATGGTTGTGGGGCAACTGGTTTTTTTTTGCAGGTGGGATCCTGAATTTAAGTTGGAGAAGGATGAGAAACAGATAAGTGTTTTGTTACATTATAAATGAACTCTAACTTGCGCTTTTTTTTTGTTACTTCCAATAGGAATTTGAAGATGCTTCATTTTCCGAAGAAGAACTAGTTGATGAACCTGAGCCGCATTTAGAGTTGTTGGATTTATGTCCCAGCAGGGCTGGCAGTGAAGCTAAATTTGGGCCAACAGAGAGGTTTGCAAGAGATCAGTGGAACCAGGGAAATGAAGAGCGGGAAATGTTGGTGGATGATGTGAATGAGCTAGAACAGCTAACTTATGAAAATGTTGACAAGCAACATATAAACGATCGATTGGAATATTCTGAGCTGACAATCCCAACAAACGTAAAAACAGCTGATGATCAAATACTTAATGTTTCACAATTATTGCAAGATAATAATGCAAGTGAGGTAAGAATAATGTTAATAAGTGTAACATGCACTTGCAATATCACAACTAAGTGTTTTTGAAAAATTGATAAGTACTCAGTGTCAGTAAGTTGATTCATCCCAATCCATAAACATGCAGTATAGTAATTAGAAGCACATAAGCCACATCCTCCTGCAACTTTGCTTCCTTTATGGAGAAGCATGGTGCTCTTATTTTAAATCTATTTCTTTTCTAAGTTATAATTCTCCCTGTACCTTGGACAGTTACTACTTTGATATTCCACTTTGCCAGAAGAATACTGGATAGTATCCTAGGAACGTGGAAGTTGCTTAATGAATCAAGACTGTGATCCATCTAGGTCTCCTGCATGCATTGTAGTAATTGTATGATACAATGATGATGGAATTGTTGCAATCAATTGTCATACATTAGACCCAGACATAAGATGAGAAAATCTTCTAGTGATGAAAAGTTCTAGGAATCATGTGTTCAAAAACACCAGCTCCTCTAAAACATGCTATTCTTACCATATGTATCCTATTGAAATAAATTTAACTGAATTATGGATGCTACAGGACTGGCCAGAACAATTTTGTTTGTGCAAAATGTTAAAAATTCTGGACTAATGGAGAAATGGAGTATTTTCACAATTTATAACCATAAGAACATAAGAAATAGGAGCAGGAGTAGGCCATCTAGCCCTTCGAGCTTGCCCCGCCATTCAGTAAAATCATGGCTGATCTGAAGTGGATCAGTTCCACTTTCCCGCTTTCTCCCCATAACCCTTAATTCCCCTGTCTATCAAAAACCTACCTACCCGTGACTTAAATATATTTAGCAAGGTAGCCTCCACCACTTCAACAGGCAGAGAATTCCAGAGATTCACCACCCTTTGAGTGAAGAAGTTCCTCCTCAACTCTGATCTAAACTGGGTTTCCTCCGGGCGCTCCGGTTTCCTCCCACACCCCAAAGATGTGCTCTTAGGCTGATTGGTTTACCAAATTGACACTATTCTCCCCTGAATCTGGCTAAGTTAGGGGTTCCATTTGTAGACACGCAGGGTAGAATAGGTGTAGGGTGTTGCGGCGGTGCGGGCTCGTTGGGCCGAAGGGCCTGTTTCCCGTGCTGGGTTGTTCTTTGTTCTTTGTTTAAACTGCTGTGCCGCCGGCTGTGTCCCCTAGTCCTGCTATCCTTTCTAAGCGGGAAGAATCACGTTCTCATGGGTAGGAATTTCTTCCATGGCCAATAATAGCCAAAACAAATCCCGGAAGTTGTGCGTGTCTATGTTATATCCTTGCTTTCTCTTTCTCTGTCATCACAAACTCCCAGCCTTTTCTCCCCTGTGTCTCTGTTTAGCTCCCATATTCTTCCTAACTGGTCATGGTCGTACAATGGGCTTCTGGTTCAGAGTGACTTGCAGCGTAGAACAGCTGCAAAATTTTTATGCCAAAAGGTATTTGCTTAAATTTTCAGCAAACCTAAGAGTTCTTTTTACAGAAATAATGACTTTCCCTTATATAATTTCATTGCATTATGCATTGATCAGGAATTACAACAAAGAGAGAAATAATGAGGTGCTTTACTTGTGTGCTTAAATCAGTGCAATACAGGTTTATTTTGGAGATGTTGCTTTTTCCAGGTTAAAGATGGAAGAGCCTCAAAAGCCTCCAAATCCCTCTGCTTATATCACTCCAGGCCACAAAATGTTATACCAGCAGAGATGCAACAACTTTAAATACATAATATACCTCCTGTTTTACTTCTTTTGTCTGCAAACGACAATCTTTCTTAATGTTTCACCAACAGACTGAATTAAATATGATTTCCCACATAAACAATTAATAAGACATTCTCTTAGGTGGATGTCTTTCTTTTGCATTGTACCGAATTCAATTGGAATTTTGCTACTTGAGACCCTTGAAGTGTCCTGTTTTTCTTCGGTTGGTAATTCCTCATGTGAAACTATTTCAGTGTCAGTTTCTATTAGTGTTGAAGATTCTTCAGAAACAGAATCTGGATTTGTCTAGACTAACTTAGCATTTCCAATGTCAGTACTTATTGTGAAGCATCAATGATTTCACTTCGTGAGGGAAGTATCTGGTCACTATGATGTTGCCAAACTCTCTCATTATTTGCCTGTGCGGTGTAAGATATTGGACCTAAAAATGCCCATGAAATGACCTTGGCAAACAGGATTAAGGAAAATCCCATGATGTTTTATACACATATAAAGAACAAGAGGGTAGCTAGGAAAAGGGTAAGTCCACTCGAGGACAAAGGAAGAAATTTATGCATAGAGCTGGAGGAAGGGTGAGGTCCTAGGGAATACTTTGCATCGGTATTCACAAGGGAGAAGGACATGGTGGATGGTGGGCCTAGAGAAGAGTGTATTGATGTTCTAGGATATGTCAATATAAAAAGGTGTGAGGTACTTTGAAAGACATTAAGGTAGACAACCTCCAGGATCTGATGGGGACTATCTCAGAATACTGAGGAAGATAAGGGAGAAAATTGTTGATGCCTTATACAAAATCTTTGTATCTCATTAGCAATAGGAGAGGTCCCAGGGGACTGGAGAATAGCCAATGTTGTTCCCTTGTTTAAGAATGGCAACAGGGATAATCCAGAAAAGTACAGTCCGGCAAGCTTTATGTCAGTGGTATGGAAATTGTTGGAGAAGATTCTTAGGGACAGAAATTTACATTTAGTAAAATATGGATTTGTTAGCAATATGCAGCATGGCTTTGTGCTGGGGTGGTCATGTCTCACAAACTTGAATGAGATTTCTGAGGAAGTGACAAAGATGATTGATGAAGGCAGGGTGGTGGATGTTGTCTACATGGGCTTTAGCAAGGCCTTTGACAAGGGACCTCATGATATGGAAGGTAAAGTCCCAGGGGATCCGCAGTGAGCTGGTAAGATGGATACCGATCTGGCTTGGTCATAGAAGATAGCGAAAAATGATGGAAATTCTGACTGGAGATTTATGATCAGTGGTGTTTTGCAGGGATCAGCTCTAGGACCCCGTTGTTTACAATATATATATTAAAAAATGATTTGGAGGAGAATGTAGGTGGTCTGATTAGTAAGTTTGCGAATGGCACAAAGATTGGGGGAGCTGCGGATAGTGAGGAGGATCACCACACAATGCAGCAGGATATAGATAAGTTGGAGACTTGGGTGGAGAAATGGCAAATGGGATTTAATCCCATAAAATGCAAAGTGATGCATTTTAGAAGGGCTAATGCAGGAGGGACGTGCACAGGAAATAGCAGAATTCTAAGAAGCATTAACATACAGGGGTATTGAGGCGTACTGGTCCACAGTTCCCTGAAAGTGGCAACACAAGTGGATAAGGTGGTCAAGAAGATGATGCTATGCTTATCTTCATCAGTCGGGGCATAGAGTATAAAAATTGGCAAGTCATGCCATAGCTGGATAGAACTTTAGTGAGGCCATGTTTGGAATACTGCATACAGTTTGGTCGCCACACTACCAGCTGAATGTGGAGGCTTTGGACAGATGCAGAAAAGATTTATCAGGATATTGCCTGGTTTAGAATGTTTTCGCTATGAAGAGAGTTTGGACAAACGTGGTTGTTTTCACTTGAAAATCAAAGGCTGAGGGGCAACCTAATAGAAGTTCATAAAATTATGAGACATGGATTTAATGGACAGTCAGAGTCTTTTTCCCAGGGTAGAAATATCATTTACTAAGGGACATAGGTTGAAGGTAAAATTGGGAAAATTGAAAGGAGATGTGAGAGGCAAGTCTTTTACACAGAGGATGGCAAGTGCTTAGAGTGCGCTACCAAAGGGGCTAGTAGAAACAAATATGGTATTAACATTTAAAAGGCATCTTTACAGATACATGAATAGGCAGGTAATAGAGGAATACGGACTGCAGAGAAGCAAAAGGTCTTTAGTTTAGAAAGGCGTCATGTGTTGGCTAAGGCTTTGTGGGCTGAACGGCCTGTTTCTGTGCTGTACTGTTCTTTGTCTTTGTCTTGTTTTTCCTACGATAATGGCAGGTAGCCATTTTCCATTGGTAGTGCTTGTACTTGTTCTCCTTTTTAGAGTTCTGGTCCTTTCCAGAAGCCTGTGCTTTTTGTTGTCATTCAATAATCTCTGAAGTATCAGATGGTATGAGAAGATCAAATTTTGCTCTTACCTCTTCAAAAGCACCTGACGAAGGGGCAGAGCCCTGAAAGCTTGTGGCGTTTTCTACCAAATAAACCTGTTGGACTTTAACCTAGTGTTGTGAGACTTCTTACTGTGTTTCAGCCATTCCCGTTGATGCCAGGATTGTAGCGGTGAAGTGTTTCCTAGCTTTGCATAGGACTGACATTGCCCCACATTCTCTTTGATTTGTGCGTCTAATCCTGGCCCCCAGAAATAACTAAGTGTCAGTTCCTTCATTCTCACCACAACTGGATGTCCCTTGTGCAGCTGTGCAAGGATTTTTCTACGCAAGCAAGGAGGAATATTCATTCGGTTCCCCATAACAAAGTACCACTCTGGACTGTCAACTCAAGTCGTCTTCTGATGTAAGGCTTGAGATTTGGGTTTTTACACTGTCCTTCTGTCATCATTCCTTTCATAACCTTCCTCATCACTGGATCAGTTCTTCTGTGTCTCTGAAGTTGAGATGAAGTCACAGGTACACTATTCGCTTGTAAGAAAGGTAGAAGGTTACAAAATTCTCTTCAGCTTCTTGCTTGATTTGTATTAGCAGTCTTGACAAAACAGCAGTGTTTGCATGTTGCTCTGATTGACAATATTTACTATCATAGGTGTGTGCGGATAATGTCAAAGACCATCTCTGTACCCTATGATCTGCTAAAGAAGGAATACATTTATATAGTGGACTGTTGTCGTCAAAAGGCAGGTGATCTGTCAAAAGCGTAAAATAACACCCATAAAGGTGGTGATGGAATCTTCTTCCTCCAAAGTTGCTTTTTCCAGCTGAGCCATAACTTGTTTCTGCGCTAGTAAAAGTTTGTGAAGCGAAGAACCGCAAGCAAGTTGTAACTTCAGTTTGGGCTTGAAGTAGACTAATTGCTCTGACTACTTTAAGAATTTTTTGACCTCTTTGCTGTTTTGCATTATTTTGTCCAGTGCCATGCCTGTTTGGTACGTAGCAAAGTGTTTATTGATGTTCATAGTGTTGCTAAATTTGGAACAAATTTACCATAATAGTTCATTAATCTGAGAAATTATCTCAGTTGCGTCACATTTTGAGGATGTGTTTCTAAAATCGCTATCGAGGCGATTCTCCCAGCTGCTATGCTATGTTAACTGATTAAAATATTTAAATCACAATTTTAATATCATTAGTCGGCCCAATACTGAAGTCTCTGGCCCATTAGCCACTCACCCCCTCCCTCCCCTGCCAGGAGTGTTTCACTCCAGCAGGGTTTGCAACAACTCCCCACTAATGGGGAGCTGGTGGCCTGACCCTGCTGGATGAAGGGAAGCCTTGGAGGCCCCCACAGGAAGTTGGAGACAAGGGATGCCCCCTGGGCATTGCCAGCCTGGCCCCCAGCACTGCCCAAAGGGCAAAGTGGCAATTCCCATGGAGCACCTTGGCACTGCTCACTGGGAAGCTGAGGAGGGTCCTAATGGGTGGGTGGGGTAGGAGTGCGTTTCAGGGACTTCAGGAGTGATGGGTGGGGGTTCGGGGTCCTGCTGCCACTCTGCAGTCAGGATTGGTGGGGACAGAGGGAAGTGGCTGACTGGACTGGCCATCAGGCGGCGGGGGGCTGGTTGGTTCAGCCTACCTGGGCAGTGGTGAGGGGTGTCGGGGTTTCTGGTGGGGGTGAGGATCAGGACTGGTGTGGGGGGTGCACAGAGATTGAGGTGGGCTGGAGTGGAGGCTGGCCCAAAGATGTCCAGACAGACAATGATCAGGCGTTGGGGGGGATTAGTAGGGCAATGATGAGGGGTTCCTGTGCTGACCAGCAATCTGGAGGCCGGCAATGCGTGATTACTGTGCGTTCACCGATCTCCGCTCTGACTTTGACAGTCATAAGCATGATATTTTTAATGTGATCCTTTTTTGCCCCTGAATGCAACTCAAAACTCCAATTTACTCCAGATAATGTTCACATTTCCAGTGTGCTTTCTGCTTCAGTGATATGCTGCTGGCCTTTGCAGCGGAGATAGACCTGCCCCCTGATTTTTGGAGTAATTCATGCTAGGGCATTATGTGATGTACAAGAGTGTGGGAGATTCATTTTGAAACTCCTACGAAAAAAAACTAGCAAGATTTATTCCAGTTTTTAAGCAAATTCGGCACTTAGAATTTTTTGGGAGAATCCTGCCCATCATCTTTTTGGGTACTTTTTGCAAATCATCCTTATTAATGATGTGACCCGTGGGAAAAATGAAAGAGTCACACTTTTTTTTTGACCCGGAGATTATATTTTTGCAGATGTTCCAATATAGCTTGCAAATTGTTCAAGTACTCTTGTTCGCTTGACACCAAGAGGCAATTTGTTCTTGGAACACTAACGGGCAATTTAGCAAGTCCAATCCACTTAACTTGCACATCTTTGGATGTCTTTAGATGTCAATTGTTTATTTTCTAGTTATAATATCAGAAGAAGACCCCAGAGTATCATAGAATCCCTGCAGTACAGAATGAGGCCATGCAGCCCATCGAGCCTGTACTGACCACAATCCCATCCAGACCCTATTCCTGTAAACCCACACATTTACCCTGCTAATCCCTCTGATACTAGGGTCACTTTAGCATGGCTAATCAACCTAACCTGCACATCAGACTATACGCTGGTTCAATTCATTCGTAATACTTGAAGACACAAGACATACAAAAACTCAATATACGTTCCTTCTTAAAGATCATATGTTTAACTCAGTACTCTAGCATTTCTTTATGACAGGTCGTGAGACCCTTATTGGATTTAAAATACTATCCATGTATGATGAATTGGTCATGTTCCGCTGAGCTGTAGTCTTCTCTAAATTATGAGGTCAGCATCTTCCTTTGTGATGGCCTGTCCGGATTGTCACTGCTGATACCTTGAGACTTCCACCTTTATACTACTTCTGCTCCAAAATGCTTGTTTGTCCAAGACTCTTCCAGTGTTGAGATCATTTGTCCAAGGGTCATAAAAACAGGACATTTATTCCATTGTTACCTATCAGTAGTAACCTTTGCAACCATAAAGGTCAAATGACCCTTATTGCAGGGACATTGGCCATTCAACTGCCTGTCTTCATTTCTCATTTTTTTTCTTGCTGTACACTGAACCTCAAACTCAGTTTTTTATAGTTCTGATGTTTGTGTGGTTGGCTGTTTTCCCATCATGCTTTGAAGAAGTCTTACTGTCAACCATGTGGTTTCACTTGTTCCAGGTCCAAGATGGCAGAACCTCAGAAGCTTCAAATTCCTCTGCTTATGTCACTACAGGTCACATGATGTTATACCAGTGAAGGTGTAACCACTTTAAATGCATAACACACTGTTCATGTGTTTTGAGGGGAAGGATATTGAAGGCATAGTGGAGAAGACCATGCAGGCGATACTTATAGCTATCTGTGTGATACAAGTGACAGAATACAGCATTCCGATATGGATTTTTTGCATTTTATTATCTGAGAAGACTGTTTTCTTCCTGACAGTGTGGCAGAGAAATGCCAGTTGTTTGAACCTAACCTGCAGCTGTGTTTCACTTGGGATACAACCCTGTTAATGACTCTGAAGGGGACAACAGTGCTATATTTTTATGCATTAAATGTTTCCAAATGGCCTCTGGTGACATTACTCACATTAGTTAGTCAACAGTGCATAAGTGCATTACTGATGATGGGTGTTCTATTCAGGTACTCCTGCCATGGTCCCAGCAAAGCAATGAGAGGCACCAATTAATTTCTCTACAGTGGTTTGATTTCTCTAAGTGCACGGTGCCACTGATGCCACTCTCATGGCAATAAAGGTCTTGTTTGAGAATTTCACAAACCATGCCTGCGTATAAATGAATCATGAAAGCTTCCTGGATAGATTGAGAAGAATGCAAGCCACCTCATTCTTTATGTCAATTTTGTCATATAGCCTTGATTCCTTTATCCTCAGGCAATATATATCATGGATAGATGGAATATTGATCAGAGTAGTGAGTCAGAATTGCTGATAGCAGTGGTTACTTTAACCATAGATGATGTTCCATTCAAGGGCAAAAGCATTAGAACTGGAATTCTACAGTTTTTTTTCCATTGCCTGGTTAGATCAAAGGTGCTCCTGTAGTACAGTGCACCAGCACTATAAAAATTTTAGTGGCTTATTCCACCCTTCATCATTTGGCCACTATAATAATCAGAGCTTACAACTGCAGAAAGCCAAGTGGAAGAAAATGGAGACCACCAATTTTTTGATCATGTTGAGAATTCCCAAGAGAAAGGTTAAATTTATTCCGTGAGCAAGTGTTGTACCTGCATAAGACCTTGATTATTCTTCTGACAAAGCATTATCTGGACTCAATTCTCTCTCCGCAGAAGCTGTCAGCCTTACTGAGATTTTCCAGCAATTTCTGCTTTTGTTTCAGATTCCAGCAACTGCAGTAATTTGCTTTTATGTTTGATTATTGCTTACCTTGTTTTCGTAGTATCTCTAATCCTTCTCAGGACATGGAGCTATTTACTGTGGAGGAGGTACACAATGATACACAGGATGATTTGCACAGCTAATGAGCAGGGGGAACTGGGAGGAAATTATGTGATAAAATTATCTCCCAGGAGGGCTGGAAATGGAAGCCATCCGCCACCAAGACTGAACATAATTTAAGCTAGGTGAATATAATCATTCAATTGTATATTTTAGGTACAGACAGTGCAACAAGGTGTTGATTATTCATTTAGACTCTGCAAGAAATGGGGCATGAAATAGTGCAGTGGTAGGAGAAGGACATTTGGCTGAGGGTGGGAGTGGGGAATTTGGTGAGGGCATCCTGCGCTTAATAGCTGTCTCATTCATCTGTTCTTTCAGACTATGTAGTCCTTTGGAGATGAGCCACACTTCCAGTATTATTTCAGTGTCTGCATTGGACATTTGTTCCTCAATCTGCCTTGATCAACCTTTATTTTGTATATGACACTGAATTGCCGTTGCTGAAGTAGTGTTGATTGCCTGAACCTACTTCTTCTGAGGCTTCCATTCCTTGATGCCAAAGAACCTCTCTCATTGACTTTGGCTCAGCAATATGACCCTCACTTCAGCTTCGGAAAATCTTGGGGTTTTGGCCAGTGCAGACCAGTCCAATGTTATTCCTCCTCCTGCCATTCCACTTTGTACTTGGACTGTAATACCAGCTTGATGGCCGATTAATGCATTTACTTAGTCTTACTTAACTCTTTCTTGTTTCCTCTTTTCATCTCCCTCTCTTTCATGTCTGACTTTTTTATTTGGTGCCCATAGACTCTTTGTCATTTTGTTTTTGTTTTCTCATTCTCATTTAGTTTTTTCTTCCCCTCTCTCTCACTTCGTGCTCTCTTTCTCTGCTAACTGAAATGCTGTACTCCTGGCTCTCAAAGCTGCTGCAAATTGATGGCACTTATCTCTCTCCCAATGATGAAGCAACAGTCGGAAGTGGGATCCTCATCCTGAATACGAAATTAGACTCTTTTCAAGGAAAGTGTGGTCTAGTGTTGCTGGAATCACAAGGACAGGTGGAAGTTCTCTGGCTCCTCCAGGGCATTTTATTTTTGATAAGTCCAGAAAAATCCAGACCAATCCTGTGTTAATCGGCATGTGCGTTAACCTTTGGGATGTTGCGTATGCAGAAGGCATATAATGTGTATTATAAGATTGAGGTTTCCTTTGATGTCACAACAGCATGTCTAAATAGAAATTGTATTTGAATCTCTTCAGGTCTTTAAACAGAAGTTGCCAAGTTAAATCCGAAGACAAAGGCAAAATACTGTGGATACCGGAAACTGAAACAAAACAAAAAATGCTGGAAAAGCTCAGCAGGCCTGACAGCATCTGTGGAGAGAGAATAGAGCCAACATTTCGAGTCAGAATGACCCTTTGTCAGAGCCCTGACAAAGGGTCACCCTGACTCGAAATATTGGCTCTGTTCTCTCTCCACAGATTTAAAGTTTTAAGTTTATTTATTATTTGTAAGTAGACTGACATTAACACTGCAATGAAGTTAGTGTGAAAATCCTCTTGTCACCACACCCCTCCAATTGTTCAGGTATGCAGAGGGAGAATTTAGTATGGCCAATGCACCTACCTAGTACATCTTTTGGACTGTGGGAGGAAACCCGTGCAGACACAGAAAGAACATGCAGACTCCGCACAAACAGTGACCCAAGCCTAGAATCAAACCCAGATCCCTGGTGCTGTGAAGCAGCAGTGCCACCATGCTGCCCATCTGTCAGACTTGCTGTATTTCTCCAGCATTTTCTGTTTTTGTTGCCATATGAAATGCTGTTTAATGTAACTCCTTGGTAAATGAAAAATAACTGATTCTGCTGAATCCATTTCAGAAATGTTGCACAAAACTTAAGTTATTTCCAAGGATGATAGTAAATTTCTTTTTAAATTGCTGTAGCTGAGTATTCATTTTGTTTGAGCATCAATATTATTCATGAAATATGTGAATAAGATTTATTAATCTTCAAGATTAATGATATAAATACATTTCACTATTTCAAGAAACCGAATAAAGGACGTGCCAAGATCTCCTACACCATCAGCAAAAGTTGAAGTGGGTGTCATTGGAAGACATTTGAACTTTATATATTCTTCATATTAAAATAGTCTAAATCTGTGTTGATGTCAGAACTAAATTCTAGATAATTTGCTGCTGAAGTGCCAATGTATATTGTTATCTTTTTAGGGTGAAGGGAAGTTCAGCGGAGCTTCCTTGTCTTTCCTTACATATGCAGAAGGCAGTGACCAAAGGCTGGTGTCTGAAGATTATGAACGAGCTGTCACCATCATGAGAAATGGCCTTGATCTAGGTTTGTCCCATGTTAAATAACTTATGTACTGTGTTCAATTGTCACCTTGTCTTCTTTCAATAAATGAATACATCCATAATACAAAAATGCTCAAAACATTCAGTAACGGTACAGTACTTATTACTTCCAGAACTGCAATAGCATTTCAGGTGCAACATTTCTATTAGGAATTGGCATATGTTCTGCCTGTTATTTGGGTGTAAAATGGGTGCAAGGTATACTAATTGTAATGTTATAAGCAAATCAGTAAATCAAGTGAAAAGCTCATTTGTTTTCATATGATTCAGATTTTCCTTCATAAACCTCAATTTTCCCTATGAACTACTAACTCTCTTTGACAAAGCTCATGACTTAGTCTTCAGAATCACAGAATTGTTACAGCACAGGAGGAGACCATTCACACTGTTGCATCTGCAGTGGCTTTCTAAATGAGCAACTCACCTAGTGCCTCTCCCCGTCTTCTCTCCTTAACCCTGCATATTCTACCTTTTCAGATAATAATGCAACTCCTTCTTGAATGTCTCAGTTGACTCTGCTTCCACCATGCCCTCAGGTAGTGCATTCCAGATCTTAATCAATCGCTATATGGAATTTTTTCCTCATGTCTCCACTGCTTCTTTTACCAATTACCTTAAATCTGTGTTCTTTTGTTCTTGATTCTTCCACGAATGGGAACAGTTTTTCTCTATTTACTCTATCCAGACCCTTCATGCTTTTGCATGTCTCTAACACATTTTCTCTCAACCTTCTCTTCTTAAAGGAAAACAGTCCTATCCTTTCTAATCTATCACAAATAACTGTTAATTCCTCATCTTTGGGACCATTCACATGAATATTTTCTGCACTCTAATGCCTCCTAAAGTGTGACATTCAGAATTGGACACAATACTTCAACTGAGGCTGAACCAATTTTAACATGACCCCTTTGCTTCTGAATTATTGCTCTGAATTATGTGTCCCTATTAATAATGTCCAGGAGGTTGTATGCTTTTTTAACTGCTCTCTCAACCTGCACTGCCACCTTCAGTGATTTATGCCCATGTACACCCAAGCCCCTCTGTTCCTGCAGCTTCTTCAAAATTGTACCCTTCATTTTAATTTGGAACTGTGTTCCAATCTGTTCCTAATTCAGGCTTCAGTTTACAAATCAGTAGTTAATGAATTGCCTGGCACTAACCTTAGAAAAGTAAGATTCTCTATCTGTTTTAAAATGTCAACTCCCAGAAGACTGTCTTTGGTAGAGCATGGATAGACAAAGCTGACCTTTGTCCCTCCCCAACTCTGGTAAGCATTAACTCAAACTTGCTATCTTAAATCAGAATTGCTCCAAGACCTTTTTATTCATGCAAGGATTGCAGGCTTTGCAGGCTCAGCATTTATTGCCTATTCCTAATTGTACTCGAGATGGTAGTGATGAACTACCTTCTGGAACTGTTGTAGTTTGCGTGTATGGGACACCCACATTGTTGTTAGGGAGAGAGTTCGAGGATTTTGACCTAAGGATATTGAAGGTATGGGGGCATATTTCCAGGTCAGGATGATGTGTGACTTAGAAACTTTCAGGTGGTGGCTTTTCCATGTGCTTACTGCCCTTCTGATAGAGGTTGTCGGTTTGGAAGGTGCTGTAGAAGGTGTCTTGGTGAGTTGCTGAAGTGTATCTTGTATATAGTACATTGCTGCCACTGCGTGCTATGGTGGAAGGAGTGAAAGTTCAATCGAGCGGCTGCTTTGACCCAAATGGTCTTGTGCTTGAGAGTTTTGTTGAAGGAAGTTGGGAGTATTCTATTGAATACTTGAGCTTTGTAGAAGGTGGACTGGGTTTGAGGAGTCAGGAGGCATGTTACGCACTGCATAATTCCCAGCCTCTCATCAGCTGTTATAGCCACTGTATTAATATGGCTGATCCAGTTTTGTTTCTAGTCAGTGTTCTATGTCACATAGCTAAGAGGAGAAGGATAGAACTGAAGCCTAATCTTTCAAGCCTTTATTTACAGGGATGCAAATTACAAGCATATGCCTCCTGCACCAACAATGAGTTTCAGTCTATTCACAAAGGCCTGGTTAACTCACTTGGCTAGGTGGCTAGGATGTGATTCAGAATAACTCCAACAGTGTGCCTTCAATGTATGTTCCAGTTGCCTAATTGAAACCCCTGTTAATATCAACCATTAAATAAAACACTCAATTGTGATATAATTGACAGTCACTGATATTGATTGTGGGGTATTTAACAATGGTATAATGCCTTCGAATGTCATTGGAAGATGATTCCATTTTCTGATATTGAAGATGGTGATTATCTGACACTTACATAGTGTGAATGTTACTTGTCACGTCAGCCTAGGGCTGAATGTTGTCCAGGTATTGCTACACGTGTGCATGGACTGCTTCATTATCTAAGGAATTGCAAATGGAACTGAACACTGCAGTCAGCAGCAAGCATCCCAACTTTCACTTATGATGGAGGAAAGTTGTTTATGAAGCAGCCAAAGAGGTTGAGCCTGGGACACTGCCTGAGGATCACCTACAGCAATACCTGTGACTGAGTTAATTGGCTCATCTGGCTTCAAATCATAGCCGTAATACCTACAATGTTTATTTAAATATGTGTACAGTCATGTTGAGCTTTTTAAAAAGGTATTTTAAAACATTCGCAAACACAGCCATCTTCCTTTGTGCCAGTTATGAGTCCAGCCAGTGAAGAGTTTTCCTTTGCTTTCCATTGACTTTCATTTTATTACATCTTCTTGATACCACACTTGGACAAATGTGGTCTTGATTTCAAGGACAGTCACTCTCAACTCACCTTTGGAATTCAACAATTTTCTCTATATTTGGACCAAGGCTGTAATGAGGTCTGAAGCCAAGTGATCCCAGCAGAAACAGGACCAACTAAAACCTCTGCTTGAATAAATGTAAAAAAACTGCAGAAGCTGGAAATCTGAAATAAAAACAGAAAATGCTGGAACATTCTGCAGACCTGGCAGCATTTATGGAGAGGACAGCAGAGTTAACATTCCAAGTCCATATGAGCCTACTTCCATGCCCCAGAGGTCATATGGGCCCAAAACATTAAGTCTGTTTTTTCTCCATAAATGCTGACAGACCTGCTAAGTTTTCCAGGATTTTCTGTTTTTAATTAAGACCTTTGGTGAATTCTGAAAGGAACCCATTTCGATATTGTAGGTGTGAGTATCTAGAAGATGTAACAACAGCCTCCACTGTCTCAAAGAATGATATGCAAGAAACAGAATTTGGTTGGCCACTTCCTGGTAGTTTTGGGATTTTTGATGAATTTTGTTCCTCTAAGGAAAGACTTAACAATAAGTTTTACTTAAGTGGTTTAAAGCAAAGTAGGTTTACATATATTTAAACAAATGTTGCAAACATCAATATTGTGTTTTGTAGCTAGCTGGAATGTTGTGGCTCAATATCTGCTTCAAACTGTGACCATGAGTTTCAGTTATTTAATTTGGGATCCATAAAATGACATGCAGTTCATTTTAAGGATAGGAAATGTTTTATTAAACCTGCTTGCCAAGGCAGGAGAAGATGTCTGATTGCTAGATCTCCTTGCAAAGTCATTGATTGAGGAAGAAATTAGAATGATTGCCCTTCAATTGGCTTGGAACACAGAGAGGCCACAGACAAAAAGGGATATATGTGCAGCAAGGTTGGACTGGGCAGGAACCTTAGCCTAGCCAGGGTAAATTGCTCCTCTGACGCTCGGAGCTGGTGAGAAGTGAGGCGTGCCAAGATACATAAAGTCATTAGTGAACCTGACTAATCAGAATGATTTGGTAAATTTTTATTTATTTATTTTTTAAATATGGGCTATTCAGTTGGATATCTCTTCATTTCTAAACCCCCCTCCACCAACCTAAGTGTCTTAATCTGTGCTCAAAGATTAAGGAAGGGCCTGTATGAAAGACACAATTTCCAGCTGATCACAAGATTTCTATAGTTATGCTCCTCAGTTACATTACTGTATGATTGGATTTTCAACAACAATGACCCACTCTTGAAACTTAGCTGCTTAAACCACTTACAAGAATAGCTATTGCTGCCGTGACTGAAAGTACTTCTGAAATTTTCAACAAGGTCTCTTCAATGTCATTAGATAGCTTGTGAATTGTGGGGAATTAACCACTTGTAGATCAGCCGTAACTTTTAGCAACAGCTCTGCTCTTTTGGCAACAATTGCCACCATCATTTCAGTCCTTCTAAACACATTTGGCATAACCCTTTCTTGCTGTTTTGACTATATTTGTGCTTGACTTCTGGCCACTTCTCTTATAGGGCAGTACGTTGGCACAGTGGTTAGCATTGCTTCCTCACAGCTGCAGGGAGCGGGGTTCGATTCCCAGCCTCAGTCACTACTTGTGCCGAGGTTGCACATTCTCCCCAAATCCACGTGTGTTTTCTTTCTGGATGCTCTGGTTTCCTCCCATCGTCCAAAAGACTGGCTGTGCTAAATTCTCCCTCAGTGTACCTGAACAGGGGCGGAGTGTGGTGACTAAGGGATTTTTCACAGTAAGTTCATTGCAGCATTAATGTAAGCCTACTTGTGACACTAATGAAAATAAAAACTGTATAAAATCTGTTTTTCTGCCCCTGTTGGCTGGCATTGGGTATGGTTTATTGCCATTCTCTCTCCGTTTCAAAGCCATTGTAATAAATCTGCTCTCAAGAACCCCTCCCCTTGTCTATAAGCTCTTTTATCCCTTTAACTTCTCCGCTGACCCACTTCTTCTGACTATGCCCATTTTATATAGCTTTCTCAGTTGTCCCACATTAGCAAAATATCTTTTTTTAACCTCTTGATACTTGTATTTAAAATTCCATCTTAACGTTCATCCTTAAGACCTGCTTCCTCAACCAAGATTTTAAATGCCTCTTCTTAAATCTCCTTCTTTGGGGGCTCGGCTTCTTCCCTTGATTTTGGCACAGAGGCACCTTAGGCTGTTTCTCCATGTGGAGTGCAGCATATAAATGCAGCTCATCTAAGCACTAAATATCAGAAGATAATTCATATTTCATTAAAACTGTCAATTTTAGCAGTGAGGCTACAAACTTTCATATGGCAGTATTTCAAGAACTTCGGGATGCTATTAAAATATAAGTATAGGCAGTCAGGAACATAGCACTATACTCACTTCTCCAAAACACATGGAGGCAACCAACTTGTATTTAGAACTGCCATTTGGTAATAGTCAAATTTTCTCATCCGCAAATAAGAAAATTTGAAAAATATTTAACTGCATTCTATTGTAAAACCGCGAGCCTATCTGCAATTACTTATGACAGAGGAAAATGTTGAAAGTTAACTAGGGCATTGGGAAGGGTTGCATCTGAGATATGCCACCATTACATCTCCAATGCATGCTGCTGTATTTTTGTATTTGAATTCTATCCCTTTGCTTCACTATTAAGCAAATTATGCACAAGCATGGTAAACAATATGCTCTGGGGTTAAGGGGATTGCAGTCATCAGTTGAGAAGAGACCTATTGCCCTCCAATTCGACTTTTTAACTTGCTGATGACACCACTGTAGTGGATTGGATCCTAAACAATAACAAGACAGAGTGCAGGAATGAAATAGAGAATCTGGTGAACTGGTGCGGCAACAATAATCTCTCTCTCTCAATGTCAACAAAACGGAGGCGATTGTCATCGACTTCAGGAAGCATAAAGGAGAACATGCCCTTGTTTACTTCAATGGGAATGAAGTGGAAAGCGTGGTGAGCTTCAAGTTTTGAAGCGTTCAGATCACCAACAGCCTGTTTTGGTTCCCCCCACCCCCCTTGCCAACTCTATCGTTAAGAAAGCCCACCAATGCCTCTACTTTCTTAGAAGACTAAGGAAATTTGGCATGTCAGCTGTGATTCTGATTTTACAGATGCACCATAGAAAGCAATCTTTCTGGTTATATCACAGCTTGGTATGGCTTTTGCTCTGCCCAAGACAGCAAGGAACTACAAAAGATCATCAATGTAGCCCAATCCATCATGCAAACCAGCCTCCCATCCATTGACTCTGTCTACACTTCACGCTGTCTTGGCAAAGCAGCCAGCATAATTAAGGATCCCGTCCACCCCGGACATTCTCCCTTCCACCTTCTTCCTTCGGGAAAGAGATACAAAAGTCTGAGGTCATGTACCAACTGACTCAAGAACAGCTTCTTCCCTGCTGCTGTCAGACTTTTGAATGGACTTGCCTTGCATTAAGTTGATCTTTCTCTACGTCCTAGCTATGACTGTAACACTTCATTCTCTCGTTTCCTTCTCTACGAACGGTATGTTTTGTCTATTTGGCACGCAAGAAACATACTTTTCTTTGTATATTAACACATGTGACAATAATAAATGAAATCAAATCAAATTCTGAACCCCCACTGGGGAGGTGGAAATTTGTGGCCAGGAAGCATGGCTCAGTGGTCTAAGAACATTCCAAGGAACTATCTGGAACATCTGTGTTGGGGAGAAAGATAGTACATATCATAGCTGCGTTGAGCAGAGAATGCTGCCACGTTTGTTGTAGAGAACAGTCACATTGCTTCTGGATAATGAGGAAGCTATAGCTATTCTTGCTGCTGTGACGATCTTGGGCAAAGATGCAGAAAATGATTGGATATGGATATGCAGATGTCTGAAATGTGATGTGTATGCATTGTATCAAGCTATAGTTGTTCAAAAGGAAAGTTGGCAGCTTGGTAGTGGGGGGTGGCCTGTCATTGACTGGTGGTGGGATCTTCTAGTTCCACAGCTGTCAAAGGAATTTCAAATTGAATCCGTCCCCTGCTACCAGGAAACCCATTACACCAGGAAACCCACAGCAGGGGTGCGCCATTGACAGGACAAGAAGATCCTGCTGGTGAGAAGGGTGGGAAAAGCTTGCTTGTAGGTTTTTAAATTCTTTTATGAGATGTGAATACAGCTTGCATGGCCATCGTTTATTGCTCATTCCTAATTGCCCTTGAGCCATCTTTTTGAACCACTGCAGTCCATCTGGTGCAGCATTCACAATGCTGTTAGGAAAAGAAGATGGAACATCATGACAAAAGACCAGCAGAAATAATGAAAGCTGAGAACAAATAGGAAACCCTAAGAGAGGAAGAAGATGTTTAGGAATTTGTTTAAATGGCATATGGGTTGAGTGGATACATTTTGTGACTTCTAAAATATGTAATGGGAGTGAAATATGCCAGTGACATGGCAGATATTTAGACAAAGCTTTCTCAACATGTGACTGGTTAATTTTGATATCAGTGGAAAATTTAGAGAGTGAACTTAATTTCACATTGACTAAAAAGGCGACAATGCATAGCTTGAGATTAATCTAGTTAGCATGTTTTGTGATGTACAAACACACGGAACATACAACAGTTCCACAAACTCGATTGTCACTCGCTTTTCTTTTAATCTTTCATGATGTGTGGGTATCACTGGTTAGGCCAGTATTTATTTTCCATTGCAAGTGTCCCTGAAAAGGTGGTGTTGAGCTACCTTCTTAAGCCACTGCATGCCATGTAGTGTAGATACACTGACAATGCTATTAGGAAAGAGTTCCAGGATTTTGACCCAGCAACAGTGAAGGATTGTGGTGATGTCACTGAACTAGCAACCTCGAGGCCCAGTCTAAAACTCTGTGAAATGGGTTAAAAAACAATTATGGTGGAATTTAAATTCAGTTAATAAATCTGCTGCATAAAGCTAGTCTGTGATGGTGACCATTAAACTATTGTTGATCATCGCAAAGATCAATTTGGTTCACGATTTCGTCCCCTGAAGAATATTAATCTGTCCCTATCCTGGTCTGGCCTACATATGACTCCAAATCCACAACAATGTAGTAGACTCTTGACCATCCTCTGAAATGTTCAGTTCAAGGGTAATTAGGGATGGGCAATAAGTGCTGGCTTTGCCAGAGATGCCCACATCCCATGAAAGAATAAGAAAAACAATTATACTTCTCCTTTAGGAAAGTTTTATTATTTTAGAATGTGGAATTTCTTTCTTCATTCTTCAGATCTGTCTCTGAATTATACTGAATTTGCATGGATATGCACTCAACATCCATGACGATTTAAAATTTAACAGGCAGGGTGAGTGTGATAATTGTTCATTTGATATGAAAGGAAGGAGAGGATTTGGTTGGGGAAAGGGAGTGTTACTTGTCTTTCTTTAATGACATTTCATTTAATTGGCAGCTGAAGAAATACATCAGTTATGGGAAGTAACATCTACTATGATGAATGCAATAAGGCAAAATGTTCATTGAGTAATTTTGTATTAACTACAATGTCCAATAGCTCCTACATAAGCTTTATTATGAATCAAATAGGATCTGTTGAAGTGTGTTCCATCATAGGGTGCTAACATTTGGTGTTGGAAATACTGATCATTTAATTGTAATTTTAACATTTAAAAAGGAATATTCAAAATAGAGATTTTCATTGGCACTTGTACGTGAAAGAATGGGTAAGAGATAGATTCAGCTTGAAATGTGGTTGAACATCGCTGATTTTTAAAAAATCAGCTGTTTGAAAGTTAGCATAGTATCATACCATTGTGGGATGCTTTCCACTGATCAAGTTCAATAAGTGACGAAATTCTTTACTGTGTTCTCTTAGAATTGCTTCATTCTAAGATTTTCATCAAACAAAAGCATTTATTGAAACAGCTTCAAGCAATATGTGCATGAAAAACCTGAGTGGAGGAAGCATGCTCCTTGCTGCACTTAGGACAACCCAAATACCTCAAACAGTTCTAATTGGGTGTTTGACCTATATCTAGTCATATGTTGGCCCAGTGCCTGAAAACTATCCAAGGTGCTCCTTGAGTGGAGTGGTGGAGAGCAAGGCAAGGCCTTGCAAAATTGCTTCTTGTTTATCTAGACAATAATTGTAACTACTACAAGTTGCTATGTGACTATCTAAGTTTACATATATTTTAAGTTTATTTATTATTGTCAGAAGTAGGCTTATACTAACACTGCAATCAAGTTGCTATGAAAATCCCCTAAACGCCACACTCTCCCTTCTGTTTGTGTATCCTGAGGGAGAGTTTTTTAGCGTGGCCAGTGCACCTAACTAGCATGTCTTTCGGACTGTGGAAGGAACCCGGAAGAAACCCATGCCAACACAGGGAGAACGTGCAGACTCCGAACACAATGACCCAACCTGGGAATTGAACACGGGGTCCTTCGTGCTGAGACAATAGTGCTAACTACTGTGCTATCGTGCTGCCTGTTGATCTCTGATCAACTAGAATGCAAAGATGTATTGCCATCTCTATTTCTAATCTGTAATATTTTCATGCTTTTTAAATTTATTTTTCTAAGTTTGTAATACATATTTTTGCTAGTTTCTTTCAGAGATAATGTAGCCAATAATATTGTATATTACTCGAGGTTGCTAGTCACACCATCCAGCTACAGCTGTTTTCTGCTCCCCTCCCACCGACTTATGGGAAACAGCATGTCCCCAGACCACTATGGATAGAGTAGTTGATGCACCATTTTAGCTGGAGCAGAAAACCTCCGTGCCAGTATCTTTAGAAATCTGGAAGCTGGGTTCTCCTAATCAGTATTAATCTCAGTTCTGACAATTACTCACTCACTTGAAAAGGGAACTGACACTGTTTAAAATGATGTGGGAATGCCGGCGTTGGACTGGCATAAACACAGTAAAAAGCCTGACAACACCAGGTTTTAGTCCAACCGATTTATTTGATAATACAAGCTTTCGAGGGGACTGCCTCTTCGTCAGGTGAATGGAGAGTTCTGGCCTCAGACAGAGCATATAAAGCACAGACAGTTTAGAGATTACTGATTACTGATTACTAATCAGTAATCTCTAAACTGTCTGTGCTTTATATGCTCTGTCTGAGGCCAGAACTCTCCATTCACCTGACGAAGAGGCAGTCCCCTCGAAAGCTTGTGAGTATCATCAAATAAATCGGTTGGACTAAAACCTGGTGTTGTCAGACTTTTTACTGTTTAAAATAACATTGATAAACTCTAAGCTCCTGTCTGCTTGTTTGCTTTCATTTGCTAATAAAGGATTATCTTTTAGCTGTCATATGAAAGTTCTTGTAAGTGACTGTTAATTACGTTATCTGTTGTATCTGGCTTGGCGTGGAATTTGGTAGTTTGTGGCCACAGGAGTTGTGCTTTGCCTTTTTTGTGTATATTTGCACTTACAGAATAATCAGTCTGTACAGCATAGAATGCATTCATCCTCTACTGTGTTATTTTAAGTTGCAGTAAAATATCCTTGTATGAATATTATTATTGTTTTACCTAGGATTGAATATAAAAAATGATCAGAGAGGACCTGGGGCATTTATCACGCGTATTAATAATGAGGGGGCTGCTGGAAAAGATGGACAGCTCCAGGAAGGAGATTATATTGTTGCTGTGAACAAGGAATCCATTTGTGGTCTAAATTCTGCTCAGACACATTTTGTCTTTGCCAACAAAGCCTTAACTGAAAAAATTTTGTGAGTATTTCTTGTGTTGTACTGGTAGCTGTTTTTCTCCCCTTCAACTTGCTGTAAATTATTAGTTTCATGACAGTAGATCTGCTCATGTTTTTGTTACAAACCTGAATCATTTGACAAATGTCAAGAGGATTTTGATTGTGAAATAAATACACTTTATTTTTGTGAATAGAGAAATTGAGAAATGATGCGCTAAGACAATTCAATAGATGCCTTTTATTTTGTGGTTCACTTGAAATTGGAAATTCTTGCTTGCTCATATTTGTAACCCAAAGTACACTGCACTATGCTTTAATTTGTGGATGAAAACAACTGGTTCGAATATTGCAACTAAATTTCAGTTTACACATTTCCATTTGTCAGTAAGCAATTTTGCTCGAACTAAATTTAATTATTTTTGATGTTTATGGTGGAGTACTATAGTTGGTGCACTGCTGACTGCTTGTCTTTTTGTGGAACTATACTAAAATATATTGTTGAAGTTGGAAGGTAGATTATGTAGAACAGTGGAATCTGTCCAAGATAAAAGTGTAGTATTGAGAATTAATTCTCGGCCTTCTCAATTCTCCTTTCATCAGATCAATTTAAACTAAACTAATTGCTCACAGCTCTGGTAATGGTGACCAATACCAGAACATTCAATGAAAAAGAATGAGTATTGCATGAGGATTAAATAGAATTATCAAAATTCCAATGCTTGAATGGATGCTACTCGAAAGTCACTGAAGATGTTTCGAGATCTGACCAGAATTTCAAACAATAACTTTTTCCTGCACAGTGCCATTAACCTAGAAACATATTCCAAGATGCTTCACTGGAGTGTGATCATTCTAAAGTATTTGCTAAACCAAAATTGGTTATTAGCTTTATTCCAAGATCATCCTAGATTAGAGTGAGCAATTTTGCCAGATGAGAGTAAGTCTGATAGTGCTTTGTGTGGTACCGCCAGATCTAATAGTGAATGGGTAGACTGATTGTTGACATATGAACTTAGCATCCATTGACTTTAGGGAGCAGAGGTAAGGGGCAAACCAGAGGGATCAATCAGGATGACAGAATGTGACACTTATAAGGATTATGTCTCCAAAAGGGAAGGGTCTGGTTGAGATGATTAGCTGCAGTTACATAGTTGTGTACAAACTGACAAAGGCTGAAAGTTAAGATTGTAAAAGGCAGTTTCAGATGTTTAGTGAAAGCTTATTGCTTGTGGCCACCTTCCAAATGGAGACTGGGCAATCCTTGATGTAAGTCATAAGATAGCACAGCTCAAAGCTCATCATTTTTGTCAAATTACACCTCTGTTAAACACATTGGAATATGAATGCAAGTTGATTTTGTTATGGATAAGCAAAATCTTTGGCCTGATAACTTTTGTTGGTCCTTAGATCACTAATTTCACAGTGCCTGTGTGCATTGCAAAAGTAGTGAGCTTGATGCATGTTAGGAGGCTGTAAGAGAAGAAAAGTAAATGCTGCTTTTGTGTGTTTGTTTTTAATAGTTTATTTAAATTGTAGGTATTAGTGAAGTGTTATATATGTTTGTACTTTGGTACTAGTGAATTTATTAAGAGAAAGCCTACCAGTTTTGTTTGCCAATTTTTCCTCTTCTCTCTTAACCTGAAAACACCACCCATTTGCTTGTGATCATACATCCTGATGCCTTCTGGAACCCTTAGCTTTCCCAAGTGACAGTGGTTCATTTATAAGGCTTGATATTAAATGTCAGTATTGTTTTGATCATAGCAATCCCAATTCTACTCTAATACAGATATTTGCAGTAGAATAAAAAGTGGAAGTAAAAGTGACTTGTTCATTTATTTATCCTCCCTGATTCATGAGGCAAATTTTAGCACTTCTCCTGCTTCCTTACATCAGAACAGTTAGTCTAAGGATCAAAAATCACAGCTTCTTGATCTGACCGCCTACTCTAAATTAGTTGGGCTGTTAGTGGAGTGGACTTTGTGGAGACCAGTGTCTCATTGTGTATTGTGATCTAACCTTTGTACGTGTTGACTAAAGTGTTTTTTTTAAATAACTTCTTCTCCTTTGGGGTGGGTATGGAATCTAGGGTTACCTATGTACCTGCAAAAGATGTGGAAGACTATAAAAGAAGTTTTTCATCAAAACAAACCAGGCCCGGTAGTGCTGCAATATTGGCATCAGAAACCAGGATGAAAACTGCTGTCAGGTATTTACATTAACCATATTATAAGAATTGAAAGACAGCAAATTTTTAATAATATTTTTGGATTGAAATTTTATTTCAAGGTGCTTCGATGGCAGTAATCCTTCATATCCTAGCCAATATTTATCCTTCAAAGTCACAGAAACTGAATAACTGGTCACTGTCACATTGCTGTTTGTAGGTATTGCTGTGCACACACTGTACTAGCTGCCACATTACAATAATGACTACACATCAAAAAGTGGTTCACTTGTCATAAAGATGTTTTCAGACATCTGGTGGGAATGAAAAGCGCCATTATGAATGTCAGTCTTTCCTTTTCCAATCACATTAAGTAGTTTTTGGAATACAACTAACTTTTTAAGACATTTCATTTCAAAATAACAACAGCTCAAGCAAAGAGGTTACTCGTTGAAAGAGGACAAGTTTTTTTATAATTGTTTAAGGTTGGGTAGCTGTTCATTATTTTGATGTTTTTCAGTTTGTACTTACGAAGTAGTGTCATATATTAGTAACATAAATTTAAAGAAAGGAAGATGTGTATTTATACAAACTTTTAGCATAATTCAGGTTCAGAGGTCCGGACAGGTTTGGATTGGAGTGAATGAGATTGGGCTGCCTTGCGGTTATCCAACCTTTTGCGTGTATGTATTTGTGTGAACTTCGCACAATGCAACTTTGCAAAACAGTGTTGGAAAGTATAGTTTATGGTGCTATGGAGTGGAAAAGTAGATAAAGAAAATGTACTGAAGAAGTAGCTTTGTTAATGTTTTCTAAATTGAGTACAATACTGACTTTTGCAGCAATTAATTTTTCTAAATATCTACGGTGAAACAAAATTGAATAGATCTTGTAAATATTTAAACTTAGCGCATTATTACAATTTTTCAACATCGGAACAGTTACATTTGCACAAACGATAGCTGAAAATTACCTGTGGAGAAACATTAAACACAAATCTCTACTGTGGATCATAATCTCTAATTTGCATATCAAAGCACATATGCAAAAATGTTTCATGCCCAGCTTTGAACATAGACTCTAATGGAATAAATTGCAGCAGTTTAAGTGGCTATTATGGGTACTACTGATCCATTGCCTTGAGTTCTTGATAGCTATTATGCAAAAGCTTTTAACAGTGGTATATATTGATTAATGGTTGAAAGACAGTTGAGATCAGTGTCTTATTTGTACTCTAGGCTGTATATTACATTTGATTGTTGCACACATAGTCATCATAATTGATTACTTTGTTTATAATTTGTATTTTGCAAATAATTTGAGAAATAATTTTCATTTTATTCAAAATTTTTACTAAATGCTACACACGAAACACACACAAACTTCATCAGTATGAGATGGAATTCCAAAACAAATTTTCAATTCTTTGGCAAATGTCCTCCGCATGTTCTTTGGAGCTTTACTATTGTCATTTAATATTGTTTCATTTATTTTTACTAGGCCACATTATCAAACAATTCATCTGGAACAAAATTCTTCACTTTTGTTGGTGCATGGTTTTCATGTGTTTGAGGAATATAGTGGTAAACTGTGGGATTTGAAGTCTTTAAATTGATGCAAACATGTTTTAAAATTGTAGCTTTCAGTTTTACTTGAATGTGACAATCATTATACATTCATGGAAATCCTCTGCATATATTGGCAACCTCCTGGCACCTTACAAAAGTGTTAATTTTTATAAGCCAGAAACAAGGCAAGACTATTTAGTTCTTCAAGCCCATTCTGCCTTTCAGTTAGATCATAGATGATCTATTTCAACTCCATTTATCAGCTTTTTCTCATGTGCCCTAGCTTAGCTAGCAGAAATGTAGGCGACGGTGCAGAGGGACCTCGGGGTCCTTGTGCATGAGTCGCAAAAACCCAGCTTGCAGGTGCAGCAGGTGGTCAGGAAGGCGAATGGGATGCTGGCCTTCATAGCGAGGGGGATTGAATATAAAAGTAGGGAGGTCTTGCTGCAGCTGTATAGGGCATTGGTGAGGCCGCAGCTGGAGTACTGTGTGCAGTTTTGGGCGCCGCACCTGCGCAAGGATATTTTGGCCCTGGAGGGAGTGCAGAGGAGGTTTACTAGGCTGATACCGGAGTTGAGGGGATTGAGCTATGAGGAGAGGCTGAATAAACTAGGCTTGTACTCGTTAGAGTTTAGAAGAATGAGGGGAGATCTCATTGAGACGTATAAGATGATGAATGGGATGGATAGGATAGAGGTGGAGAGACTCTTCCCGCTCAAAAAAGACAGTAGGACTAGGGGGCACAGCCTCAAGATAAAGGGGAGGCGGTTTAGAACGGAGTTGAGGAGGAACTTCTTCACTCAAAGGGTGGTGAATCTCTGGAATTCTCTGCCTGTTGAAGTGGTGGAGGCTGCCTCGCTAAATATTTTTAAGAAGCGGGTTGATGGGTTCTTGATGAGAGAGGGGATTAAGGGTTATGGGGAGAGGGCGGGAAAGTGGAACTGAGCCACAACAGATCAGCCATGATCTTATTGAATGGCGGGGCAGGCTCGAAGGGCTAGATGGCCTACTCCTGCTCCTATTTCTTATGTTCTTATTAAGTACTTCCAAAGATTTCAGGCCTGCGATTATTAAGTGCTTGTAATGCTGAGCAGTGCTCAATCACAGAATCCTTCAATGACAGCGATGTACTATATCCTAGAGAGGAAGACTACAGCATTTCATGCGTTTCAATCTGTGAAAGATTTTTTGAAAGTCTAAGTACAAAGCACTTCTGGATTTGCCACAATCAACTGATGTTGTCACACCTTCAGAGAAATGAAGAAAGTTGTTTTGAACTGCTATTCCTCAGATTTTCTCCTGATAATTAATTGCACTATTTTAGATGGAATTGAAGTTAACTAATGGTTTTGTCATTGCTGATTTCAATTTTGTCAACTTTTTTGAATATAGATTCCAAATTAGACTGGTCTCAATCCACTCCCAGTGTCAGTTAATTCTCTCACAATGTTACTGTACTATATCTGGCTTTTTCTTTTGTGGACATTCTGCAACAAAGACACCACCTTAATTTTATTTCTGTCAGTTACTGACCTTACAGTCTCATTTTTCCAGTTTTCACAAGTTGGAGGAAGTTTTGATATCAGAAATGAGTGAAGAACTGCAGATCTAAGAAGGGAAAACTGCAAATGACAAAATTATGAACAACAAACGGAAAATACTGAAAATATACTGCAGAACTGGCAATACCCGATAAGAGGGGGAAAAAAAGAGTTAATATTCTGTCTACTTTTATGGAATGTCTCCCCAAAAACCATTTATATATTTTTTCACTTCATGGGTGCCAATGAAACTCCATTAAATTTTCAACGATTTCTTTTTTTGTTTACAATGACTTGACTTATGCTTTGATTGGAGCTTGGGCTGTGTCTATCAGCAACCATCATAGTGTTTATAATACTGTCATGCGCTGTGTTCATTAAGCTGCTCTGCTTGTGAACAGTCAAGTCACCTGTTATTAGCAGTTCTTTTTTATTGTTTCCCATAGAAATATGGGATTCATTGCCAAATTGAAGTCCTTTTCACAGGTGCCACTAAATATGTTTCATGATTGATGAATTAGTATTAGATTTAAAGATGAATAGTATTCATTCAAACATTATATGTTTTGGTTGGTCTCATTTTAAAGTTACATTTCCATCCATTAATCTGGCTTGTTTACCTTATTTGAAGGTCATTGTCCTAATATTAAAAATACCATTATATTGTGTTCCAACATGGTTTTATTCTATTTTTGACCAGTGAACTGCCTGAAAGAGAAGAAGGCGAGGGAGAAGAAACCCCAGTCATAAGTCACTGGGAGGCACCAAGATGGTAAGAGGGCATCAGAAGTTTTGGTATTTGTTTCTTCAATAATTTTCTAACTTGTTTCACCATGTAGATATTTTTACTGCTACATAACCACAACACCTAGATTGTTGATGATACAATGGACTTGTGCAGAGTGTTTAGAAAGAAGGCGTAAATTAGTTCATTGAATGTGACTTTCAGAAATAACTTCGTTATTTTAGTTAATAACTTTACGAAATAACTTTCAGTTATTTCTCACAACTTGTCTTTGAAGTAAAATGCTTTGTTAATTGAAGCCACCAAGAGGACACAAACCCAGATGAAATTAAAGCCTAGCTTCATTAAGGACAATTAATATTGTGGAAAGTAATTCATTTTTGACATTTCTAGTAGAGTTCTTTGAGGAAATAATGGAGTGTTAATGAAAGAAATACAAGGGGTGTTTGGTGTATGTATTTTCACACGCAATTTTTTTATTGGTGCATGGGACATGGATGTCGCTGGCTGGCCAGCATTTATTCCCTATCCCGAGTTGCCCTTGAGGTGGTGGTGTTGAGTTGCCTTCTTGAAATGCTGCATGCATAACAAAGGCACTGCATAAAATTGCTGAGAATAAAGGGAATGATTTGGAGATGCCGGCATTGGACTGGGGTGGGCACAGTAAGAAGTCTCACAACACCAGGTTAAAGTCCAACAGGTTTATTTGGTATCACGATCTTTCGGAGTGCTGCTCCTTCATCAGGTGAGTGGAAAGTTGGGTTGACAACCACAGCATTTCTAGACTGAGACTCAGTTGCAAGATGATGGTTGGAATGCGAGCCTAAATAGATAATCAAGTCTTTGCAGGTACAGACAATGCGAGTGGAGAGAGGGATAATTGCAGGTTAAAGAGGTGTGAATCGTCTCAAGACAGGACAATTAGTAGGATTTTGCAGGCCCAGGCCAAATGGTGGGGATTACGATAGTGTGACATGAACCCAAGATCCCAGTTGAGGCTGTCCTCATGTATGCAGAACTTGGCGATCAGTTTCTGCTCGGCGATTTTGTATTGTCGTGTACCTTGAAGGCTGTCTTGGAGAACACTTACCCAAAGATTGGAGGCTGAATGCCCCTGACTGCTGAAGTATTTCCTGACTGGAAGGGAACACTCTTACCTGGTGATGCTCCAGACAGTGGTCTTTCATCCATTGTCATAGTGTCTGCATGGCCTCGCCGATGTACCATGCCTCAGGACATCTTTTTCTGCAGTGTATGAAGTAGACAACACATTAAGGTTTTAAATGTTATTACAGTGTCCTGTACATATTAAAATACAGATCTCTTTGATAACATTTTATTTCATTGCACCTGATTCCAACTCATTGCATCTTATTTGTTTGAGCCAGAAAAGTACTGGTATTAGTAAAGATATAGCCACACAACCTATCAATTTTTTTATGGGATCAAGGGGGAGCACCTTAGACAATTCAAGACTCTCTCTAATATATGCACTGTATAGGGGCGCAAGTGGAATCACACTGTTAGAGATGTTTTGTAGTTTTGCAGGTGTGTGGTGCAATGTTCATTTTAATGCATTTGAATTTAAACTGAGGGATTTTTAAAATATAAAATATTATGTGTTGGATGTTTTATGTGATCTCGATAACTGCCTCTATTTCCATTAGCTTCACTCAGACAATGGTTGCTGCCATGTGCTTTATGAAAGTGGGATTTCCACTGCAACTCTTGCATGATTGAGGTGGATTGACATGGCATTCACCAGGTCAATCTAATCAATGCATGAACTAAGATTTGCTCCATTGTCATCACAGATATACTAATTAGCATTTGCAAGATGAAATAGCCTTTTGTGTTTGTAGTATCCAGTATCGAGAGTCAAATCTTGGAACATAAAGTGGCCATCTTTCTTTAGAATATCACTTTTCTCTTATCTTTATATACTTCTGTTTGTTTCATTTTTGCATTTTGAATGTTGATTTTTTTCAGTACTGTGAAAACATTCTTCCATAGAAGTATTCATTTGGCAATGTATTCCATTTTTATAGGTTGAAACCACAAACCATGAATTTTGAACTTGAAGTAAAATGTCTTAAAGAAGGCCTTTCCTCCAAAAAAACTTTGACCTCATTGTAAATACTGAAATATTTTGAATATTATTTAACGGATGGTTTTGAATTTGGCAAAACAGAAATTAGGCAATGAGATTCACTCATCATTACAGCCTAAATTACAAGCAAATGTATCTTTATTCTAGGGTTGAGCTTTGGCGAGAACCGGGAGAATCACTTGGAATCAGTATTGTTGGTGGCAATACAGTAATAAAACGACTGAAAAATGGGGAAGAATTGAAAGGAATTTTTATTAAACATGTGTTAGAGGACAGTCCAGCTGGAAGATCCAAAGCTCTGAAGACAGGGGACAAAATTATTGAGGTAAATAATATTAATAAACACTAATAAATAAGGTTAACATAATAGTGAACAAGAACATAAGTGACTGTGACTATGAACTGTTAATTGGAGAGCTTGGCACACTAAGTTTTAATTTCTTAGTGTTGCCTGAGAGCACTAAAAAGAAGCATAGAGTGTTCATTCAAATTGCTGTGATGTATTTATGAGGAAATTTGTGGTTTGTTGCCCAATCAGTGTTATAAAGTTATCAATTTTAAAGGAAAACATGAAATTGTTGAAATTGTTTCAAGACCTTGTATTCACGGAGAATTTAAATTATTTCAAGACCTTAATGTATTCACCAAGAATTTATGTAATTGTCATCGAAATTATTGATCCATAGATGAAAAAAATTAAATGGTACAGTATTGTATTTAGGGCATTTTATTGCTAAAATAACATTCTATCTTTTATCTTTGGGGTAGTGATTTCAGCAGCTGAGTACTTCATCTCACTGCACTGAATGTTGGTGCCCTGATAATTCTATGTGAGTGGCTTAAAGTAAAATGATTGTGTAGTAGGACATCTGATCCTTGACTGAGAAATTGCATTTTTTAAAAATTAGTTCATATTGCTTATCGATGAACTATCTTCCTTTCAGTTTTTTTTAATGCTGGATATTTAACTTGGATTCAGCATCATTGATTTGTCCCATAAATAAATGTTGCATCCTCTCCGAAGCCAGATTGTGTCAATGTCTGCAATATTTAAGTTAATATAGGAAGTGGTTAAACAGAAAATCCTTGCTGACCAGAAACTGAATTGGACTAACCATATAAATACAGTGGCTACAAGAGCAAGTTAGAGGTTAGAATTCCTATAGCAAGTAACTCCTCCTGATTCCGCAAAACCTGTCCACCTTCCACAATAAGAAGTCTCACAACACCCGGTTAAAGTCCAACAGGTTTATTTGGTAGCAAATGCCACTAACTTCTACAAGGCATAAGCCAGAAATGTGATGGAATGCTGTCCACTTGCCTGGATGAGTGTAGCTCCAACAACACTTGTCACTATATTCTCATTTATTGGAATATATACTGCTTATATGCTGAACGCTATCAGGATATTATTAAAGCCCCCCCTTATTCTCCCAGCTAAGATTCACCACATTCTCTGTACCACACTTTCCCAGCTGTAACTTAATTTATTTTGTCCCAGGTTCTGAACAATAAAAACTGTATCTTTACTAGTAGATATTTAACTATTCTCAAATGTTTGTAATTCAACAAAATGCCTGGGAATCAAATATTTTGAGTTATTTTAGAGATGATCCCCATCCAAATACAGTGAAAGCAAATAGCCTTCTGCATCTTTGTGCCTTTACCATATCAGACCAAAATGTACTTTATCTGGAGCTTGCAGAAGGAGTAAACACTAATGATTTAATTGTGTGTGCTGTGCCCAGCAAGGGAAAATCCAATAATTAATCCAATATAAACAAAAATATTTAATTTTGTAATAGTGTGATTCATTATTAAATAGCCTGTGTAATTTGCTTTGGCAAATATTTCAAAAGCATGAACTTACAGTTAATTCACTTTGAATGAGAAAGTTCATGGGACACTGCTATATAAATATAAGCTGTTTTATGTCTCCCATCTCTTCCCAAAGCTGTGCCATTCCCAAGGTTCTCTTTCAGCAACTTGTTAAAGGAAGATAGTAATGCTGCACTTAACAGTTATATTCACACCACACAAGAGCCAAGCAATGACTATCTCCAGCAAGAGAATCTAACCATCATCCATTGACATTCAATGGCATTACATTTGATGAGTCCCCTACTATCAGCATCCTAGGGGGATTCCCATTGACCAGAAACTGAACTGAATTGGACTAACCATACAGTGGCTACAAGAACGAGTTAGAGGTTAGAATTTCTGTGGTGAGTAACTCCTCCTGACTCCGCAAAACCTGTCCACCGTCTGCAAAAAGAAGTCTGACAACACCAGGTTGAAGTCCAACCGATTTATTTGATAGTAAGCTCACAAGCTTTTGAGGTTTCCCTCTTCGTCACCTGACCTGGTGTTGTCAGACTTCTTACTGTGTTTACCCCAGTCCAACTCCGGCATCTCCACATCACCATCTGCAAAGCATAAGCCAGGAGTTTGATGGAATGCTGTCCACTTGCCTGGATGCATGCAACTCCAGCAACAGTTGACCATCCAAGATCGAGCAGCCCGCTTAATTGACTCCCCTTACACAAATATTCATTCCTTTCACCACCGGTGAACAGTGGCAGCTTTGTGTACCATCTACAAGATACACTGCAGGAACTCACCAAAGCTCCTGAGGCAGGACCTTCCAAACTATGGCTACTATTATCTATAGGGCAAAGGTCACCAGACACATGGGAACACCAGCACCAACTTGACTTGAAATATATTGCCATTCCTTCCGTCACTGTCACTAAGTCAAAATCCTGGAATTCCTTCCCTAACATCATTGTGGGACTACAGCAGTTCAAGAAGGCAGCTCACTGCCACTTTTTCAAGGGCAATTAAGGATGGACAATAAATGTTCAGACACATTTAGCCAGAGACGCACTCCCCCCCCCAACCCACGTTCCATAAATTAATAAAACAAAACGTGGTTGATGAACCTCCTTGTTTAAACAGACTACTAATGGGGAAATACAATGGCTGGCATTTAGAGCGAAGGGGGATAAAGTTTATTTATTAGTCACAAGTAGGCTTACATTAACACTGCAATGAAGTTACTGTGAAAATCCCCTAGTCGCCACACTTTGGTATCTATTTGGGTACACTGAGGGAGAATTTAGCATGGTCAGTTCACCTAACCAGCACATCTTTTTGACTGTGGGAGGAAACTGGAGCACCCGGAGGAAACCGGAGCACCCAGAGGAAACCTCGGCAGACACGGGAAGAATGTGCAAACTTCACACAAACAGTGACCCAAGCTGGGAATTCGAACCTGGGTCCCTGGTGTTGCGAGGCAGCAGTGCTAACCATTGTGCTGCTCCTATATGAGAAAGCTATGGCTGATAAAAGTAGGGAAAATCCCAAGATATTCTGTCAGTAATCAATGGGATGAGAATAACCAGGGAAAGAGTAAGGGCCCATTATGGACCAAGGGGACAATCTCTGGGTGGAACCAGAGGACACTGGGAGAGTGTTAATCGAATACTTCATATCCACCTTCGCCCACGAGAATGAGGATGATGATATGGAATTCAGGAGAGAGACTGCAAGGTTCCTGAGCAAATTGACATAGGGAAGGAAAGGTTTTGGAGGTGTTGATAGGCTTAAAGTTGGACAAATCTCCAGGTACGGATGAACTGTGCCCAAGGCTGCTGTCAGAGGCAAAGGAGGAGATTGCAGGGGCTCAGATCCAAATTTTCAATTCCTCTCTGGTGACATTAGCTGTTCTCCAGATGACTGAAGAACAGCGACTGTGGTTGCGTGATTTAAGGAGGATTGGAGAGATAAACCACTTAGTTTCCGTACAGCTGACGTGAAACTAACAGAGAAACTCATGAAGGAGAGCATCTATCTCCACCATAGAGAGGCAAGGCTTGATCAGGGATAGTCATGATGGTTTCGTCAGATTGATTGAATTTTTTGAGGAGCTAACCCGGTATGTGGATGAGGATGGTGCAGTCAATGTTATTTATTTGGATTTCTGCAAAGCCTTTGACAAGGTCTCACATGGGAGACTTGTAAAGAAGGTAAATGCATATGAGATACAGGGTAATTTGATAAAGTGGATTCAAAATTGGCTTAGTGGTTAGAGTTAGGTGAAGATGGAAGGCTGCTTTAGTGACTGAAAGCTAATGCCCACAGGCGTACCACAGGGATCTGTTTTGGATTCCCTATTATCTGTCATTAATGTAAGTGACATAAATGACTATATGGGGGATAGGATTATTAAGGTTGCAGATGACACAAAGATTGGCTGGGTGGTTAACAGTGAGGCTGAGTGTCTTGGACTACAAGAAGGTACAGATGGAATGATCAAATGAGCAGATAGATGGCGGATGGAATTTAGCCCTGAAAATTGGGAGGTGATGCACTTTGGAAGGAGTAATTTGATAAGGAAGTGTTCAATGAATGGCAGGACAGTAGAAAGTTCTGTGGAAGAAAAGGGACTTCGGCAAGTTTGTCCACATATCTCTGAGGCGAAAGGCCATGTTAGTAGGAGTGCAAAAAAGGCATATAGGACACTTGCCTTTATCAATTGAGATATAGATTACAAAACCAGGGAAGTCTTGTTGGAGTTGTATAGAACTTTGGTGAGGCCCCAGCTAGAGTACTGTGTGCAGTTCTGGTTGCCACATTATAGGAAAGATGTGATTGCACTGGAGGGGGTGCAGAGGAGCTTCACCAGGATGTTGCCTGAGATGGAACATTTAAGTTATGAAGACAGGTTAGGTAGGTTTGGATTGTTTTTGTTAGACCAGAGAAGACTGAGCGGATGACCTGATCGAGGTGTGTAAGATTATGAGGGACGTGGACAGTGGATAAGGAGCTGCAGTTCCCTTTAGTTGAAGGGTCAGTCACAAGGAGACATAAGTTCAAGTAGGGGCAGGAGGTTTAGGGGGGATGTGAGGAAAACCTTTTTGCCCAGAGGGTGGTGACAGTTTAAAATGCGCTGCCTGGGAGGGCGGTGGAAGTGGGTTGCCTCAGATTCTTTAAAAGGTACCTCGATGAGAACTTGGCATGTCATAGCATTCAACGCTATGGGCCAAGTGCTGGTAGAAGGGATTTAGGTAGGAATTCAGCTGCTTCCAGTGTGTTGGTACAGACTGAGTCAGCCAAAGGGCCTCTTCTGCACTGTATGATTCTATGAGATCGTATAACATTTTCTTCAGTGAACCAGGTGTTGTAAAAGGTAAGCAGTCAACTTAATCTGAATGTATATTACAGGTTTCTGGTGTAGACTTGCAAAATGCCACACATGATGAAGCAGTGAATGCAATAAAGAATGTGGAAAATCCAGTTGTTTTTGTTGTTCAAAGCTTACTGCCTACTCCAAGGGTGAGTAAAAACCAGAAAATGTTTAAGATTATATTTTAATTTTTTAAAGACAGCTTTTACAACCGTGTGAATAGGCAAGGAACGTAGTAGTAATTGGGGATAGTGGGGTTAAGGGTATTGACACTGTCCTTTGTCACAATGACAAAGTGCACAGAAGGGTGTGTTGTCTGCCTGGTGCTCGGGTCCGGGATGTCGCATCTGGGCTGCAGAGGAACCTGGAATGGGAGGGTGAGAATCCGGTCGTTGTGGTACATGTGGGTGCCAACGACGTAGGCAAAATGCGAACTGAGGATCTGGGGAGGGAGTATGAAAAGCTGGGAATGGAATTAAAAAGTAGAACCGACAAGGAATGGAATTAAAAAGTAGAACCGACTCTGGGCTACTGCCTGAACTGAGTGCAGACGGGCGTAAGGTTGATAAGATTAAGGAAGTGAATGGGTGGCTCAGGGATTGGTGTGGGAGGAATGGGTTTGAATTTATGGGGCATTGGTATCAGTATTGGGGTAGGTGGGACCTGTTCAGGCGGGATGGGGTTGGTCTGAACCGTGCTGGGACCAGAGCCCTGACAAATCATGTAAATAGGACTGTAGACAGGGCTTTAAACTAATTGGTGGGGGGAGGGTGCGAGGGTAGGTGACATTACGGGGTCTAAAGTTGAGGAGAGGGTACAGGTAACGGAAGAGGCCGAGGATGTCCCAATAATAAAGGGAGTAGGTGGCGTGAGTATGGTTGGTGGCGTTCTGGCAAATAGGGTCCAGGTGAAGGCTGGGATGAAGGCACTTTACCTGAATGCACGAAGCATTCGGAATAAAGTGGATGTGCTGGTGGCGCAGATCAGCACAAATGGATATGATCTGGTGGCCATTACAGAGACGTGGCTGCAAGGTGACAGGGACTGGGAGCTGAATGTCCAGGGATATCAAGTGTTTAGGAAGGATAGGCGGGAGGAAAAAGGGGGGTGCGTAGCTCTGCTGATTAAGGATAGCATCAGCGTGGTAGCAAAGGATGATATAGGAACCAAAGAGCAGAAATGGAATCATCGTGGGTGGAGATTAGGAACAGCAAAGGGAGGAAGACGCTGGTGGGTGTCGTCTGTAGGCCCCCGAATAATGACCTGGAGGTGGGGCGGGCTGTTAACGCGCAAATAAGTGCGGCGTGCAGGAATGGAACGGCGATAATTATGGGGGATTTCAATCTACATATTGATTGGTCAACCCATGTTGGACGCGGTGGGCTCGAGGAGGAGTTCTTGGAATGCTGCCGGGATAGTTTCCTTGAACAGTGTGTGTTGGAGCCGATGAGGGAGCGAGCTATCTTGCATCTGGTGTTATGTAATGAGGCGAGTAGAATTAGGGACCTTGTGGTGAAGGATCCTCTTGGGGAGAGTGATCATTGTACAGTGGAGTTTCTGGTGCAGACGGAGGAGGAGAAAGTGTGTTCCCGGACACGCGTCCTTTGTTGAACAGAGGGGAGTACGGTAGGATGAGAGAAGAATTGGTGAATGTTGACTGGGGGAGTGCGTTGGAAGGTAGGTCTGCTGAGGAGCAGTGGAGGATCTTTAAGGAGATCTTTCTTGGTGCTCAGCAGAAATTTATTCCGATGGTTAAAAAGGACCGTAGGAGGAGAGGTAATAAGCCGTGGATAACGAAGGAGGTGAAGGAAAGTGTTAAATTAAAAGCGGAGGCGTTTGGAGTAGCTAAGAGTAGTGGGCGAGAAGAGGATTGGGAGAGGTTTAAATGTCAACAAAGATTGACAAAGACGTTGATAAAGAAGTGTAGGAGAAACTATGAAGCTGGGCTAGCGCTCAATATAAAAAAGGATAGCAAGAGTTTTTATAAATATATAAAAAGGAAGAGGCTGGCTAGGGTGAACGTTGGACCCTTAGAGGGTGAGAGGGGGGACTTAGTGGTAGGGGATGGGGAAATGGCTGAGGTCTTGAATAACTTTTTTGTTTTGGTCTTCATGGAGGAAGACGTGAATAATTTGCCGGGTGTTAGAGATGGAAAGGTGGTAGGACTGGAGGGTCTCAATGACATTATTGTTACTAGAGAGGTGGTGCTCGACAGACTGGAGGGACTGATTGTGGTCAAGTCCTCAGGACCGGATGGAATGCATCCGAGGGTTCTGAAAGAAATGGCGGAGGTGATAGTGGATGCCTTGGTGGTTATTTTCCAAATGTCGCTGGATTCCGGGGAAGTGCCGGAAGATTGGAAAACGGCTAATGTTACGCCGTTGTTTAAGAAGGGTGGCAGGCAAAAGGCAGGGAATTATAGGCCGGTTAGTTTAACGTCTGTTGTAGGTAAAATGTTAGAATCCGTCATCAAGGAGGAAATAGCGAGGCATCTTGAGAGGAATTGCTTGATAGAGCAGACACAGCACGGTTTCATTAAGGGGAAGTCGTGTCTGACAAATCTATTGGAGTTCTATGAGGACGTGTCTAGGGCGGTGGATAGAGGAGAGCCGGTGGATGTGGTCTTTCTTGATTTTCAGAAGGCGTTTGACAAGGTACCTTACAGGAGGTTATTGCAGAAGGTAAGGGGGCATGGAGTTGGGGGTAGGGTGTTAGCGTGGATAGAGGATTGATTGTCAGGTAGGAGGCAGAGAGTGGGGGTCAATAGGTGCTATTCGGATTGGCGGTTGGTGACTAGTGGGGTGCCCCAGGGGTTGGTGCTGGGGCCTCAGCTATTTACCATTTGTATAGATGATCTGGAGGAGGGAACCAAGTGTATGGTGTCGAAATTTGCTGATGACACCAAGATTGGTGGAACGGCAAATTGCGCGGAGGGTGTGGAGAGTCTGCAGAAGGATCTAGATAGGCTGGGCGAATGGGCCAGGAACTGGCAAATGGAATTTACTGTTGGCAAGTGCGAGGTGGTCCACTTTGGTAGGAATAATGGTAGGAAGGATTATTACTTACGTGGCGAAAAACTGCAGCAGGCGACGGTGCAGAGGGACCTCAGGGTCCTTGTGCATGAGTCGCAAAAACCCAGCTTGCAAGTGCAGCAGGTGGTCAGGAAGGCTAATGGGATGCTGGCCTTCATAACGAGGGGGATTGAATATAAAGTAGGGAGGTCTTGCTGCAGCTGTATAGGGCATTGGTGAGGCTGCAGCTGGAGTACTGTAGGTAGTTTTGGTCGCCGCACTTATGCAAGGATATTTTGGCCTTGGAGGGAGTGCAGAGGAGGTTTACTAGGCTGATACCGGAGTTGAGGGGGTTGAGCTATGAGGAGAGGCTGAATAAACTAGGCTTGTACTCGTTAGAGTTTAGAAGAATGAGGGGAGATCTCATTGAGAGATATAGGATGATGAATGGGATGGATAGGATAGAGGTGGAGAGACTCTTCCCGCTCAGAAAGGACAGTAGGACTAGGGGGCACAGCCTCAAGGTAAAGGCGGGGGGGGGGGGGGGGGTCGGCGGCGGCGGTTTAGAACGGAGTTGAGGAGGAACTTCTTCACTCAAAGAGTGGTGAATCTCTGGAATTCTCTGCCGTTGAAGTGGTGGAGGCTGCCTCGCTAAATGTTTTTAAGATGTGTGTTGATGGGTTTTTGATAAGAGAGGGGATTAAGGGTTATGGGGAGAGGGCGGGAATGTGGAACTGAGCCATGACAGATAAGCCATGATCTTATTGAATGGCGGGGCAGGCTCGAAGGGCTAGATGGCCTACTCCTGCTCCTATTTCTTATGTTCTTATGTGAATGTATACAATGGGCTTTAATGGTTATTTCATTACTGGATGAGTTGGCTGGTAAGTGTTATTGATAAGGTTGGGAATTGATGCAGCAAAGTTATTAATTCTGTCTGTAGACATCTTATTTGAGTGCAAATGTTTTTTTATTTAAAAAATTATCCATTCATCCTACCATAAACTCTGGCACCTTACTTTCATATAAAAGGATTTTAATTAACCAGAAAAAATTGTTTATTTACATTGGTTACAAGAGAGTATTTCCGTTCACTGTTATTCTGGATGTTCAGCTTGCCTTTTTCTCTCAGAAGCCTAAAACTGTCTTCATGATTATGAATATTTGTATTCAAGCTGACCAACTTTTGCCTTTGGAAAAGAAAGGATGAAATCTGCCTCTCCTATTTCTCCCACGTCAGTGCAGTCTCAGCAGGCCAAAGGCCTCTTTGCACTCTATGGTTCAATGATTCTATGTCAAAGTCTTTCACCTCTGCATAACAAAATTCTATTACTTCCTCTTGCTCCAGATCAGTTGAATGAAGTATAGAAAAATCCAAATAGATTTTAGTTTATGTACAGGGCCCAGAAATGTTTCAATGTACAGCCCAAAAATAAGTTATGTGAAAAGTTGTTCACAGCCAATAGTTAACATGCCTTGAATATACTACTGTAACTGTTAACTTATAATTCGTATGATTCAAGGTCTAAATACTTGAGGTGAGGGTTAAATTGTGAGATAGTTAGCAGCCATAATTTGATGGATCTGGAAATCTTGCCAGATTTTTAATTATGGATATCTGGATTTATTATGGATATCTGGATCTATAGGCGTCTTAATAGAGGTTTATAAGATGATGAGGGGGATTGATAGAGTGGACGTGTGGAGAGTATTTCCTCGAGTGGATGTAGCTGTTACTAGGGGGCATAATTATAAAGTTCATGGTGGGAGATATAGGAGGGATGTCTGAGATAGATTCTTCACTCAGAGGGTGGTTAGGGTGTATAATAGACTGCCTGCTGTGATAGTGGAGTCGGACGCTTTGGGAACTTTCAAGTGGTTATTGGATAGGCACATGGAGCACTCCAGAATTATAGGGAGGGGATAGCTTGATCTTGGGATTGGACATAGCTTGGCACAACATTGAGGGCTGAAGGGCCTGTACTGTTCTATGTTTCTATGATTAAGTGAAGATGATGCTTATGGAGGAGAGTGTGCAAAAGTAAAAATTAAATAATGAAGTAAAGCTTAACACTTATTCCTTACTTCATAATAATGTTAAAAAAAGGTTGCTTAAGCTTGCTGCATTTTGCTAATGTTCTGTGCTTCCATTTCTACCTCCTGAAATAGCCCATTTTTTGGACAAATTTAATTAGTTGAGTTTCTTGCACACTGTGCTTCTTTGTGTCTTAGAAATTATGCTCATTATGCTTCTTATTATCATATGTAAATGTGGCTCTTTTACGATTGCAGCTCAAATGCTTTACAGATTATTGGCCTGGATTTTGAGATAGTAATGCTAGTTATACAACTAGTGTTGACAATCATTGCTGTTCTGAAACTGTGACAGCAAATTCACAAGTTTACGGAATATTGTGGAAATCCAGAAGTTAACATGCTGTCAGTGCACTTCAGAGATTGTGCTGCTGAGGTCCCCTCAGAATTCAATTAATTAGAAATCATTGAACTGACTATGACTTGTGCTCTTTCTCTTAGTTTTGTTGTCAAATTTATTAAAAATGTGCACCATATCTAGCAATATGTACCTGAAGTTTGAAGGTAATTAGAACTCCATAGTTATTGCTAAATACCTTCATTTTATGAAAACCTCATTTTAAATTTGTGGAATGTTAAATTTCTCCTTTTTCATAAAACTTGATGAAGTATTCATTTTTTTAAGAAGCATTTTTTGATATTTTATCTTTTTTCTTAATCACGTGTATATGTCATGATTACTTACCTTGACATCTGTAAAATTCAAATTTAAATGTGAAAAGATCCCATGGTTTTTACTGTTTGCTTTGCTGTCTGTGAGACTACTTCAGTGTGATTGGTTGTTTTCCCTGCTTGATGACAACCTATTGCTAGATGTATGGAGGCCCCTTCATTGAAGCTGACATCTGAAAGGGGGAAATCCAACCTCAGAGACTGATAGACCTTTGTGGACAGCTTTCTTCAAGGTCAGTGGCGAGTGCTGTTCCTTTGCCACTGATTACTAAATCCTGTCATTGTGCTTCTTGTATGCTTTTTACATCTGAGGCTTTGTTTCTGTCTTCACGGGTTCTGCCTGTCTCGCTCAGCATTTCTATCATTTTATGTTTTAGTTTTAAAGTGACACAGTAAGCAGAACTATAAAGTATTTGATGTACTTATTTTAATGGTTTGAATGTTTCAGTATTAAGTATACTTTTATTCAGTCTCAGGATGGGGTCATCTCATTTATTGCCTATCCCTTCTGCCTTGAGATGTTGATTTTTTTTTTCCCCCTTGAAAGCTGTATGATACAATCATGTGGCTTGGTAGACATGAGAAAATTAGAAGTCAGTGCTGGTGTGGGACTGAAGTCACATAGAGACTGAAGTCACGTGGAGACCTGTTTTGATATATTCAGCTGGTCCTTTAGAATGGAAGGTGAGGCCAAGGATAATCATTGTCCTGGCAGGGAGGGGAAGGAATGTGAGCTGCAGTGCTGGAATTGGAACAGATAATACCAAGAGCCCTGTCAACCATGGTAGGGGGATTCTGGTTTAGGAACAAAAGAAGATGAGTGATTTTCCAAAAAAAACCTAAGTGCCCAACGGGTGGGAAATTGAGAGATTATCCCGCCCGCTTTTTGGACGAACTTAGTTGGTTGAATTTCTGACACTGTGCTTCATGCTGGTAGCATGGGGGGTGGGGGGAGGCAGAATCCCGCCCAAAAGGCTAGCATCAGCACTCCACTAGCCCCAACACATCCCTCGATGGTCTACTTGAGCAGTGCAACGGGCCAGGAGAAATTGTGCCCTACACATCAGGAGTGCTGGTATGGAATGTTTGCATTATCAGAACAGTTATGATGGAGCTAAAAGAGCTAGCTTCTCACACTTCCATCCCTCCAGCATTCAAGTTCAATAGGCCATCCTATGCCATTTCTGTCAATTCCAGCATGATGTTACCATGAACCACATCCTCCCATCCCCTCCCATTTCAGCATTCTGAAGGAAGTGTTTCCTCTGTGACACCCTGGTCCACTTCTAATTAATCCTCTTTCCACAGCACTTTTCATGCAACATGAGAACATGGAAATTAGGAGCAGAGGTTGGGAAATTTAGCCCATTGAGACTGCTCTGCCATTCAATCAGACCATGGCTGATCTCTCCCTGGTCTTAAATCTACCTGCCCACCTGTCCCCATATCCTTCGTTCCCTTTTTTTATTAGAAATATGTCTAACTCCCTCTTAAAACCATTCAACCATTCAGACTCCATCCCGCTATGGCGCAGGGAGTTCCGCAAATTCACCACCTTCTGCAAGAAGTAGTTCCTCTTAATTTTGATTTTAAATCTACAGCCTTGCAACCTATTCTTGTGATCTCTTGTTCTAGATTGCCCCATAAGAGGAAACATTTCGTCTACATTTACTTTATCAATCCCTTTTAAAATTTTATATACCTTGATCTGACCCCCTCTAATCGTTAACTCCAGTGAATACAACCCAAACTGTTTAATCTCTCCTCGTATGTCAACCCTTTCATCCCCAGAATCAACCTGGTGAACCTCCTCTGATGTGCCTACAATGCCACCACAACGTTCCTCAAATAAGGAGACCAAAACTGGACTCAATACTCCAGATGTGGTCTCACCAACACCCTATACAATTGCAACAACATTTCTCCACTTTTATACTCCAGTGCTTTTGCAATAAATGGCAACATCCATTGGCCTTTTTTATTATGCGCCACAGCTGCTTTGATTTGATTTAATTTGATTTATTATTGTCACATGTATTAACATACAGTGAAAAGTATTGTTTCTTGCTCATTATACAGACAAAACATACCGTTTGTAGAGAAGGAAATGAATGTAGTGTTACAGTCATAGCTAGGGTGTAGAGAAAGATCAACTTAATGCAAGATAAGTCCATTCAAAAGTCTGACAGCAGCAGGGAAGAAGCTGTTCTTGACTCGGTTAATACGTGACCTCAGACTTCTGTATCTTTTCCCCGAAGGAAGAAGGTGGAAGAGAGAATGTCTGGGATGCATGGCATCCTTAATTATGCTGGCTGCTTTGCTGAGGCTTTGGGAAGTATAGACAGAATCGGTGAATGGGAGGCTAGTTTGCGTGATAGATTGGGCTACATTCATGACCTTTTGTAGTTTCTTGCAGTCTTGGGCAGAGCAGGAGCCAAACCAAGCTGTGATACAACCAGAAAGAATGCTTTCTATGGCGCAACTGTAAAGGTTGGTGACAGTCGTAGCTGACATGCCAGATTTCCTTAGACTTCTGAGAAAGTAGAGGCATTGGTGGGATTTCTTAATTGTAGTGTTGGCATGGGCAGATCAGGACAGGTTGTTGGTGATCTGGACACCGAAAAACTTGAAGCTCTCGACCCTTTTTACTTCATCCCCATTGATGTAGACAGGGCCATGTTCTCCTTTAAGCATCCTGAAGTTGATGACAATCTCCTTTGTTTTGTTGACATTGAGGGAGAGATTATTGTTGCACTAATTCACCAGATTTTCTATCTCATTCCTGTACTCTGTCTCGTCATTGTTTGAGCTCTGACCTACTATGGTCGTGTCATCAGCAAACTTGAAAATCGAATTGGAGGGGAATTTGGCCACACAGTCATAGGCATACCGACTTTCTGCAATTCATGAACATGGACATCCAGATCTCTCTGCCTGGACACATTTTGAATCTGCTTTCAATTTAGGTAATAGTGTGCCTTTCAGTTTTTTCTGCTAAAATATATCACTTCACACTTATGCACATTAAACTCTGTATGCCAAAATTTCTCCTAGCCTACCTAATATCCATCTGTAGAATCTTTACATCCTTTTCACTGCCTGCTTTCTCACCTATTTTAATATCATTGCAAGCATTGGAAATTTAAAATTTGAGCATTTACACCAAATTCCATACAGTCCAAGACTCCATATGGACCTCTCAGGTGAAACTGTGATTACATGTACTGCTTTTAATTTCTATGCTGTATTCAATGCTTACGATGCAGTCTACCCTACACCCAGAAGATCAAGTGCAGATTAGGAGATTGTTTTGCAAATACACTCCATTCAGCCACAAGCTTGACACAATCTTCCAGTTACCTGTTGTTTTAATTTTCCACCTCGCCCTCACACTGACCTCTCTGTCCTCAGCCTCCTGCAGTGTTTCAATAAAGCTCAACATAACCTCATGGATCAGCAGCTTATCTTTCAGTTAAGCACTTTACAGCCTTCTGGTTTCGACATTGAGTTCTCCCATTTTGAGTGTAATATTTGCCCCCATTTTGTTTCCTTTTCCTTTGCAAATTTTAGTTTAACTGTTTTTTCTTTTGTTTTTGCTTTTGGATCGTAACTGTTCATCACTCTGTCATTCACACTTCATGACAATTTTTTTGTTTCTTTACTTGCGCTGTTATTACTTCTTTTGATCCTGTAGTACCATATGTGTTGCAAAAGCCATGGACCATGGGTCCAGCAATAGTATTGAAGACTTGTGCTCCAAAATGAGCTGCGCCCTAACCAAGCTGTAAAAGGAAGCCATTCAGGTGCAGGGAGAAAAAAGGAATGTAGTGATAGTAGGAAATAGGATAGGATAGTCAGAGGGATTGACACCGTTCTCTGCAGCAAGGAGCGTGAGTCCAGATGATTGTGTTGCCTGCCGATGCCAGGTTTTGAGACGTGCTCAGGGCTGGAGAGCAACTTGTGGTGAGGGGGGTGGGATTTAGTCGCCATGGTCCATGTAGGTTATCAACGACATAGGCACGACAAAGAAGGAATTTCTGTATAGTCAGTATCAAGACCTAGGCACCAAATTAAGAAGCAGAACGTCAAAGGTCATTGTAAAAATTGACGTAGGAAAATTCAGGTTTGGGAGATAAATATATGGCTCAAATCATGGTGTGGGAGAAATGGGTTCCAGTTCTTTGGGCAGTGCACCAGTATTGAGGAAGGTGGGATCTGTCTCGTTGGGATGGTCTACACCCGAACTATGTTTGGGCTGATACTGTTGTGAACTGCATAACTGGGGAACTAGAAAGGGTTTTGGACTTAACTGGGGAACTAGAAAGGGTGAGGCAAGGGGTCAAATTTGCAAACCTAGGCATACTTGCTATAAATTGTGCTGACAGTCTTGAAGCTTCTATAGAGATTTTATGGAGAGAGAGTTCTTGGGAACAGTCTGCACATATCTCTGACATTAGCAGACGACCTCCTGCAACTGCTTAGCTTTTTCCTGCTACAGACTTTGTGCCTCTCATTACCAGATTAGCACCTGATTGATAACCCATGACCCTTTCAGTTAACCTAATAAAAACGCCAGGAGACATCTTCCTCTGTAAACAAAGATCCATTAGCATTACCCTAAATAAAGAGTACATGACTAAAATGAGTAATAATCTTACCCGCCCAGCATCTGAGCTGCATTTCTACCAAACGTACCAACTGCCTGTAGAATAAAGCTGAATTTTAAACATTCCCCTTAAACAATGAAACATATATATGTATATCAAATGCACTACTATTATCACAGTAGGTCAATAGAGATGCGACAGCAAACATTTCAGGAGATATTTCAGAATGCACATTTCGGTGAGCAAGAATATGTCCAAGGGATGGACCATCATCCATAATTAACTGGGAAGTTTAAATATAACATCAAACTTTAAGAAAATGCAGGACAGAATATAAGGAAGAACAAAGGATGACTAAAAGATTAATAAAGAGGGAAAAAATAGAGTGCAAGAGAAAGCTAGCCAGAAATATGAAACAGATAGTAAGAATTTTTATAAATAGTTAAGAAAGGAAATGTGTCAACAAAGTGAGTGTCGGTTCAAACAAAAGCGAGTCTGGAGAATTGCTAATGGAAAAGAAAAAGATGACAGATGAATTGAACAGGTATTTTGCATCAGTCTTCACTGTAGAGGATACAAGTAACAATCTCACAACATTTAAGATGTATTTGGATGGGCACTTGAAATGCCATAGCATACAAAGCTACATACCAAGTACTGGAAAATGGGATTAGAATAGGGAGATGCCTGATGGCCAGTGCAGACACTCTGGGCTCTTTTTCCACTACAAATCTCTACAGGTGAGATTTTCCGGCCGCGCTCACCCCAAGACTAGTAAATCCCGCCCAAGGTCAATGGACGCTTTGCACGGTTCTGTCTGGCCCACTACAATTCCTCTCTACAAGTGGGATGGCAAAATTCTGCCCTATGACGCTATAACTTCCCAGAAGTACTAGAAATCAGGAAATTGAAGGGAGGGAGAAATTCGGAGGCTGAGGAAAATTACTGTCACCAGAGAAGCGATACTGAGTAAATTCTTGGCGCTGTGGGCTAACAGGAGCTTGGATCCTGATGAACTTTATCCAAAGATTTTAAAAGAAGTCTCCACAGAAATTGTTAAAACATTGGTTTTCCAGAACTCCCTAAATTCAGAGATGGCCCCGTTAGGTTGGAAGATAGCAAATATAACTCCATTAATCAAAAATAGAGGAAGATAGAAAGCAAGAAACTGAAGGCCAGTTAGCTTAACATTTGTCATAGTGAAAATGTTAGAAGCTATTACTAAAGAAGTTATAACAGGGCACTTAGATAAGCTCAAGGTAATCAGGCAAAGTCAACATAGTTTTGTGAAAGGTATGTTATGTTTAACCAATTTATTGGAGTTCTTTGAGAAAGTAACCTATACTTTGGATAAAGGGGAAACGGTGAATGTACTATATTTACATAGAAACATAGAAGATAAGAGCAGGAGGAGGCCATTTGGCCCTTCGAACCTGCTCTGCCATTCATCACGATCACAGCTGATTGTCCCACACAATGGCTTAATCCTGCTTTCTCCCCATAATCTTTGATCCCATTTGCTCCAAGTGCTATATCTAGCCACCTGTTGAATACATTCAATGTTTTGACATCAGCCACTTTCTGTGGTAATGAATTCACAGGCTTACCTCTCTTTGGGTGAAGAAATGTCTCCTTATCTCTGTCGTAAATGGTATACCCTGTACCCTCTACCTATGATCCCCTGATTCTGGACATCCCCATCATCAGGAATATTCTCCCTGCATCTATCCTGTCTAGTTCTGTTAGAATTTTATAAGCCTTTATGAAATCCCCCCTCATTCATCTAAACTTCAGTGAAGACAATCCTAACCTAGTCAATGTCTCCTCATAAATCATTCCCATCATCCCCGGAATCAGCCTCGTAAATCTTCGCTGCACTCCCTCGACAGCAAGAACATCCTTCCTAAGGAGACCAAAACTGCACTCAGTAAAAGGAACGTAGTAGTAATTAGGGATAGTGGGGTTAAGGGTATTGACACTGTCCTTTGTCACAATGACAAAGTGCACAGAAGGGTGTGTTGTCTGCCTGGTGCTCGGGTCCGGGATGTCGCATCTGGGCTGCAGAGGAACCTGGAGTGGGAGGGTGAGAATCCGGTCGTTGTGGTACATGCGGGTGCCAACGACGTAGGCAAAATGCGAACTGAGGATCTGGGGAGGGAGTATGAAAAGCTGGGAATGGAATTAAAAAGTAGAACCGACAAGGTGGTTATCTCTGGGCTATTGCCTGAACCGAGTGCAGACGGGCGTAAGGTTGATAAGATTAAGGAAGTGAATGGGTGGCTCAGGGATTGGTGTGGGAGGAATGGGTTTGAATTTATGGGGCATTGGCATCAGTATTGGGGTAGGTGGGACCTGTTCGGGCGGGATGGGGTTGGTCTGAACCGTGCTGGGACCAGAGTCCTGGCGAATCATGTAAATAGGACTGTAGACAGGGCTTTAAACTAATTGAGGGGGGGGAGGGTGTGAGGGTAGGTGACATTACGGGGTCTAAAGTTGAGGAGAGGGTACAGGTAAGGGAAGAGGCCGAGGATGTCCCAATAATTAAGGGAGTAGGTGGCGTGAGTATGGTTGGTGGCGTTCTGGCAAATAGGGTCCAGGTGAAGGCTGGGATGAAGGCACTTTACCTGAATGCACGAAGCATTCGGAATAAAGTGGATGTGCTGGTGGCGCAGATCAGCACAAATGGATATGATCTGGTGGCCATTACAGAGACGTGGCTGCAAGGTGACAGGGACTGGGAGCTGAATGTCCAGGGATATCAAGTGTTTAGGAAGGATAGGCGGGAGGAAAAAGGGGGGTGCGTAGCTCTGCTGATTAAGGATAGCATCAGCGTGGTAGCAAAGGATGATATAGGAACCAAAGAGCAGAAATGGAATCGTTGTGGGTGGAGATTAGGAACAGCAAAGGGAGGAAGACGCTGGTGGGTGTCGTCTGTAGGCCCCCGAATAATGACCTGGAGGTGGGGCGGGCTGTTAACGCGCAAATAAGTGCGGCGTGCAGGAATGGAACGGCGATAATTATGGGGGATTTCAATCTACATATTAATTGGTTGACCCATGTTGGATGCGGTGGGCTCGAGGAGGAGTTCTTGGAATGCTGCCGGGATAGTTTCCTTGAACAGTGTGTGTTGGAGCCGACGAGGGAGCGAGTTATCTTCGATCTGGTGCTATGTAATGAGGCGGGTAGAATTAGGGACCTTGCGGTGAAGGATCCTCTTGGGGAGAGTGATCATTGTATGGTGGAGTTTCTGGTGCAGATGGAGGAGGAGAAAGTGGGTTCCCGGACACGCGTCCTTTGTTTGAACAGAGGGGAGTACGGTAGGATGAGAGAAGAATTGGCAAATGTTGACTGGGGGAGTGCGTTGGAAGGTAGGTCTGCTGAGGAGCAGTGGAGGATCTTTAAGGAGATCTTTCTTGGTGCTCAGCAGAAATTTATTCCGATGGTTAAAAAGGACCGTAGGAGGAGAGGTAATAAGCCGTGGATAACAAAGGAGGTGAAGGAAAGTGTTAAATTAAAAGCGGAGGCGTTTGGAGTAGCTAAGAGTAGTGGGCAAGAAGAGGATTGGGAGAGGTTTAAATGTCAACAAAGATTGACAAAGAAGTGTAGGAGAAACTATGAAGCTGGGCTAGCGCTCAATATAAAAAAGGATAGCAAGAGTTTTTATAAATATATAAAAAGGAAGAGGCTGGCTAGGGTGAACGTTGGACCCTTAGAGGGTGAGGGGGGGGACTTAGTGGTAGGGGATGGGGAAATGGCTGAGGTCTTGAATAACTTTTTTGTTTCGGCCTTCACGGAGGAAGACGTGAATAATTTGCCGGGTGTTAGCGATGGAAAGGTGGTAGGACTGGATGGTCTCAATGACATTATTGTTACTAGAGAGGCGGTGCTCAACAGACTGGTGGGACTGATTGTGGACAAGTCCCCAGGACCGGATGGAATGCATCCGAGGGTTCTGAAAGAAATGGCGGAGGTGATAGTGTGGATGCCTTAGTGGTTATTTTCCAGACGTCGCTGGATTCCGGGGAAGTGCCGGAAGATTGGAAAACGGCTAATGTTACGCCATTGTTTAAGAAGGCAAAAGGCAGGGAATTATAGGCCGGTTAGTTTAACATCTGCTGTGGGTAAAATGTTAGAATCCGTCATCAAGGAGGAAATAGCGAGGCATCTTGAGGGGAATTGCTTGATAGAGCAGACGCAGCACGGTTTCGTTAAGGGGAAGTCGTGTCTGACAAATTTATTGGAGTTCTATGAGGATGTGTCTAGGGCGGTGGATAGAGGGGAGCCGGTGGATGTGGTCTTTCTTGATTTTCAGAAGGCGTTTGACAAGGTACCTCACAAGAGGTTAATGCAGAAGGTAAGGGGGCATGGAGTTGGGGGTAGGGTGTTAGCGTGGATAGAGGATTGGTTGTCAGGTAGGAGGCAGAGAGTGGGAGTCAATGGGTGCTATTCGGATTGGCGGTTGGTGACTAGTGGAGTGCCCCAGGGGTTGGTGCTGGGGCCTCAGCTATTTACCATTTGTATAGATGATCTGGAGGAGGGAACCGAGTGTATGGTGTCGAAATTTGCTGATGACACCAAGATTGCGCGGAGGGTGTGGAGAGTCTGCAGAAGGATCTAGATAGGCTGGGCGAATGGGCCAGGAACTGGCAAATGGAATTTAATGTTGGCAAGTGCGAGGTGGTCCACTTTGGTAGGAATAATGGTAGGAAGGATTATTACTTACGTGGCGAAAAACTGCAGCAGGCGACGGTGCAGAGGGACCTCGGGGTCCTTGTGCATGAGTCGCAAAAACCCAGCTTGCAGGTGCAGCAATGAAGTGGCCAGAAGTGGAGAAGTGTGCTGATAATGCACAATGTTCAGCACATGTATCCTCAGATACTGAAGCAGGCTATGTGTCCATATACCGCAAGACCTGGACAACATTAAGGCTTGGGTAACATTCACACCAGACACTGACTACCTTCAAGAAGAGAGAATCTAATCATCTCCCCAGGACTTTCAATTACATTTTATTGCTGATTTCCCCCAATCAATATCCTGAGATTTATTACTGACCAGAAACTCAAATGTATACTGTGACTACAACAGCAAGTCAGAGGCTAGTACTTCTGTGGCAAATAATTCACCTCCTGACCCCTCAAAGTCAATCCACTGTCTACAAGGTACAAGTCAGGTCTGTGATGCAACTCTCTCCACTTACCTGGATGAATGCAGCTCCAACCACTCAAGAAGCTCAACACCGTGCAGGACAAAGAAGTACGCTTGATTGGCACCCCATCCAGCACTGTAAACATTCATTGCCAGCATCACTCATGCACAGTGGCAGCAGTGTATACTATACCACTTATAAGATGCCCTGCAGCCACTAACCTAGGCTTCTTGAACAGCATCTTCCAAACCACGACCTCTACCCACTAGAAGGACAAGGGCAGCAAATGCACGGGAACACCACGAGCTGCATGTTTCCCTCCAAATCATCTTATCTGTTGAGTTATTTGAACATTGCTGTGTTTATTTCAGACTTGCGGGATCCACGGTATTTTGCTTTTGCACTACAGCCAGGATGCATGGTATTTAATGTCAGTGTTATATGTTGTAGTCTGAGATCCTGGAATTCACAATTCCAAAGCCGTGTATGCAACTTCGAACATTCTGTGAATTTCCCTGCCAAATAATTTTATGGCTTGTTTTGCTTTGCGCGACAGCTAAACTACGTTGGATTAGGCTCTGCATTCGTAGTGTTTCCTGTGAACCCGTTTTTCCAACACTTATTGACATGCATGTTCCTAATTTTGCATGTTTAATAAAATCTGTCATGTAAAATTTATATGGGTTGGAGTAATCAGGTGGCTTTGGAGAAACTTTGTCCCTATGGGAGGTAAATTTGCCAAATGTAAAGTGCATGGAAACGAAGAAACTGTAAATCAGTGGGTTTTGAAGATCGGTGTCATTGACATCTTCTAATTCAAAACAAGTATTTGTACGTTACGTATGATCTGCAATTAACCCTTTCACTGAAACAATAGAAAATAAATTGCTTTTATGTAGTACCTTTCATATCGTCAGAATGTCCCATCATGCTTTACAGGCAATACATTATTTTGAAAGTGCAGTCACTGAATGTAGCAGCAACTTTATGAATGGTAAAATTCCACAAAGACCAAACTTGATGAGTAAGCAATTAATCTGCTTTTATTGATGTCGTTTGATAGATAAAGGTTGACCAGAATATTAGGAGAACTCCCCTGCTCTTCAGCAACAGATAGTTTACGTTCACTTAATAAGGCAGCTGAGACTTCAGTGTTTCATTTGATAGACAACACCTCTGAATATGCAGCATTCCCTCATGAGCTTGAACCCACCATATTCTAACTCCAAGGTGGAATCATTTACATTGACCATCTGATTTTCTTGCTTAGCCATCACTTGGAACACAGAAGGTAAATACTTTCTCTAAATAGTAAATAGTTTTTGATTGATTGTGTTAAATAATCATTTTAACCGTTCTGGACAGCATCTTGAGAATTGTTACCGTACTGAAATTTAAAAATTCAAAAACTCAAGACCTGCTGTCGAATCATGACACATGATTTGCTTTAGGTTGCTGCAGCATTACAGAAATGATAGTCATCATATTACTATAATATTTTCATTGTAGAAAAGACAACTAAATCAGGACACTCTTGAAGGCAGGAGTTCCACCACAAACTTAGTGGCTGAGTGGCCTTCTGATTTCCTTCAGTCAGGAAATAGGGTTAGAATTCATGGGACGGTATATTACCTGACCCTCCCCTCCTAGCAATGCCAAGTTCGTGTGGTGGCCACTGCTGGGGCTACAGGGTCGTCCATGAAGAGCTGGCAGACTCCAATGAAGTGAGTGAGAGGGGTGCGGGGGGGTTTGGAAGCTGCTGTTGAAGGATCCTTGGTGATTTCATGCCATGCATCTTGTGGATGGTATACACTGCTGCTACTGTGTATTGGTGGTGAAACGAATGACTGTTTGTGGATGGAATACCAATTAGGGAAGCTTCTTTCTCCTGGATGGTGTCAAGCTTGTTGTTTGGGCTGCATTCATCCAGGCAAGTGGAGAGTATTCGATCATGGTCATTATTTATGCCTTGGGTGAGCAGTTCTGGGGAGTCAGGAGGTGAGTTACCCACCACAGGATATCTAGCATATGACCTGTTTTTGTAGCCGCAGCATTTAGATGGCTAATCCAGTTCAGGTTCAGGTCAATGGTAATCCTCAGGATGTTGATAGTGGATAACCCAGCAATGATAATGCCATTGAATGTCGAAGGATTGTACGTTGCAGTAATTGATACTTTATTCAGAAACATACTTGAGAGGTATAGCCTTGTTCCTACAGAACGTCTGCTTGATACCAAGGCTGCGTAACATATTTATATCTTTTGGTTATCAGCCTTGCACTGTGAATTATACATGCTGCAACTGTAATTTAATGAACCGAAGGCTAAAGTCTGTGCTGCTTATCTCAATTTACTTGCCCATCTTGTCATGACCATGTATTTTTTAACTTATTATCCCATACTAGCATGCTGAGAAAGGACCCTAATAACTATTATTTTAAGGCTGTTAATACTTATTACTACAATTAACTACTTCAAAGCTATTAATGTAAACTTATTTCAATTAACCCACCAGAGCAATGGCTAGATTCTCTCTTGTTGGAGATGGTCATTGGCTGGCACTTGTATGGCGCAAATATTACTTGTCATTTGTCAGGCCAAAGAACAGTACAGCAGAAGAACAGACCCTTCAGCCCATCAAGCCTGTGCTGATCATGGTGTCCTATCTAGACCAACCATCTGTATCCTTCTATTCCCCAGCTGTTCATGTGTCTATTCAGATAAGTCTTAAATGTCACTAACGTGTCTGCCTGATCAACCTCATTTGGCAGTGCATTTTAGGCTCCCCTCCACCCTCCGTAAAGAACTTCCCGCCATTCCTGAATATTGTCCAGTTTTTGCCGCATTTGGGCATGGATTGTTTTAGCACCTGAGGAGTTGCAAATAGTACTGAACATTCTGCAGTCTTCCCATCTCCACTTCTGACCTTATGATAAAAGGAAGGTCATTGATGAAGCAGCTGAAGATTGCTGGGCCTTGGACACTACCCTGCGGAACACCTACAGCGATGTCCTGGAACTAAGATGACTGACATCCAACAACCGCAACCATCTTCCTTTATGCTAGGTATGAGTCTAACCAATGGAGAACTTCCCTGCACCCGTCTCACTCACTTCGTTGGAGTCTGCCAGCTCTTCATGGACCACCCTATAGCCCCAGCAGTGGCCATCACATGAACCTAGCATTGCTAGGAGGGGAGGGTCAGGTAATATACCGTCCCATGAATTCTAACCCTATTTCCTGACTGGAGGAAATCAGAAGAAGGCCACTCAGCCATTAAGTCTGTGGTGGAACTCCTGCCTTCAAGAGTCTCCTGGTTTAGTTGTCTTTTCTACAATGAAAATATTATAGTAATATGACGACTATCATTTCTGGAATGCTGCAGCAACCTAGTAATATGCTTCCTTGGCTAAGGCCAGTCACTCACCACATATCTTGAGTTAAGCTCTTTTGTCCCTGTTTGGATTAAGGCTGTAATGAGATGAGCAGCTGAGTGGCTGTTGATGAGCACTTCCATCACTTGACTGGTGACTGAGAGTAGACTGATGGGGTAGTAACTAGCTGGGATGGGTTTGCCCCCCTCCTTGTCTATATAACATACCAGGGCAATTTGCATTTTGCTGAGTAGATGTCGATGTCTAGTTTTACTAGAACAGCTTGGATAGGGGTGCGGCAAGTTCTGAAGTATGTCTTCAATACTATTGCCAGAATATTGTCAGAGTTCATAGCCTTTGCAATCTCCAGTGCTTTCAGCCATTTCTTGATGCCATGTGGAGTGGATTGAATTGGCTGAAGACTAGCATCTGTGATGCCTGGGGGCCTCCGGAGGAAGCCAAGCTGGACCATCCACTGAGCACTTTTGGCTGAAGAAAATTGCTAATGCATCTGCCTTGTCTTTTGCTGTGCTGTACTGGGCTACCCCATCATTAAGGATTCATATTTGTGGAGCTTCTTTCACCAGCGAGTTGTTTCATTGTCCACCACCAATGACGACTGTATATGGCAGGACTGCAAAGCTTAGATCTGATCTATTGGTTTTGGAGTTATTGCTTGACATGCAAGTAATCTTGTGTTGCAGCTTCACCAAATTGATATCTTATTTTCAGGCATGCCTGTTGCTGCTCTTGGCATTCTCTCCCGCACTCTTCATTAAGGGTGTCAGTAGGCACTAGGCCAAAGTGAAGGCTGGATATCTGATGTCTCCACTGTTTCCTGTAAAATGTGTAGTTGAGATGGGGTTAGTGTTGTATAATCTAACCCTAAAGCTTTTTAAATGTTAAGATACATCCTGTTTAACAGAACATTATTTCTGTACTAATTTTTTAAGAATTTTGAAATATCACCTGTCTATTTCCTCAATGTAATCATATCTTCTTAAAAATTCTAAAAATACAATTTTATATGAATTTGCTCATACAACTTCAATGTTTCAGTTTTAATGAACTCTTCAATGTTAATAATTTCAACAGGTGTGATCACCAAATTTTTGAAAAGTTTAACAACAGTATGTGCTACAAAATTTTAATTTATATTGCATTTTCATGTATATTTTAAGTTTACACATGAAGATTTTGATTCAAGCATATACGTGTTTTTTTTATTTTGGAAAGTTGCACCATTTCTACGTAATCAGTCATTTCTTTGGATTTTGTTCAGCTTTTGAATACACTGACTTCAAAGATGCTCAAATCCCAATTTGAGTTAGTCTAGGGATTTACATTCATTAATTATAGTGCATTTCTGAAGATAATTACATTCTGATCCATGAGTTGAAGTGTCAGTAATGCACCACACTTGACTTGTACGTGTAATATGAATAATTCATTTAGGTCAGTGTGTGCAAAATGATAACCTGTCTTTTAACATGTACTTGTTGTAACAGTGGTGCTTATGATATACACAAGTGTTTCCTGAACATAAAACTGTAGTGGATAATTTGTTGAACAAGAGTTAAGCCAGCATTGTGAAAACAAAAGTGCTGTGTGCTTCTGTATTCCCTAATTACCAGTTAACTAATTAACAAATGAAGAGATATAGTATGCAAATATATGCCACTGGCTTCCAAATTGTTTCTCTAATACTCTAACCCTAAAATCTTGAAAATGGTCCCTTCAAGAATGAGAAGAATCAAATAATGAATTAGATTGAGGTTATTGCATTTGTGACATAGTCCATTTTCACAGGTTGACTGTTGTTTGATGTTCCCACATTATGGATATCTTTTAATAATTCTGTCTGGCAATAAGTAAACTATGGTGAAATTAACCCTTTAGGTTTTGTACAATTCAGAAGGACTTGCAGACAATCAGTAAAAATTATACAGCAGGAATAATGTTCCAACAGCTTTAACCATAATCCCTTATTTTGAATACTTTTCACTCCCTCTAACTCACTTGTCTGTCTTTTCAAAAATAAAAAAAGAAAACTGCAAAATCTTAAAAAGCCCTAGAAGGAAGGGAAGATACAGGAATATAAATCTCATGGAAACGCCTCACCAGGTTTACTGGTTACCAGGCCCTCAGTTGTTCCAATCCAAATTATTTATCCTTTCACTTCAATTTTGCTCAATTTGACAGGTATCGGTATGTTTAATTCTATCCCAATTGTTTTAACATTGCTTTCACTATGGAGTAGTGTGAGTGCTTTGATCATTAAATGCTGTTGTTTCAGTCATCTGGTCCCATTACTTGACAAACAACATGGCATAAAATAGTTAATATGCATGTTGAAACCTGCCTGATCTTCAATGCATTACATGAGCACGACCTCAACCGGGACCTTGGGTTCATGTTGCACTATCTGTAACCCCCGTGACTTTCCTGGGCTTGTAAAATCTCATTTACTGTCCTGTCTGCAGACAATACACATCTCTTTAACTTACGCTAATGCTATCTCCACTCATATTGTCTGCATCTTTAAGACTCGAATAGCAGGTTAGCTGTAAAGACTTGCATTCTAATCAGTATTCTCAAAACTGTGTGTGATTTTATATGCCCTTCTCTGACCAGAACCTTCCACACACCTGACAGAGGAACAGCTTTTCCGAAAGCTTGTGAGATCACTATCAAATAAACTGGTTGGACTCCAACCTGGTGTTGTGAGACTTCTTACTAAGAAGTTTTAACCCAAGATCACTCGAACACAGGATTTTGCATTATTATTTCAAATATCCCAAATTTTAATTAAAACTATCTCATTTTCATGTGTGAATGTGTATCTGGATTAAAATTCCCACATGCTTATCAAAATATCCTGAAATCATGATTCTGTCCAGAAAACATGACCCCAGATGCATAACTTTTTTGACTTAAATCACTTAAACAGACAAAAAAACCTCAATGCTTGAAGCATTCAATGCGCACACTTCATCTACACACAAGCAGAGAAATATAGTGAATACTTCACAAGTCAAAGCTTGACTCAAGAATTGTTTACGGCAGAACTCTTAGAAACATTAGACCTGAAAGAAATTTACAAAATTATGAGAGGCATGGATATAATGGATAATTTTTCCCAGGGTGGACATGTCATTTACTAGAGGACGTAGGTTGAATGTAAAAGGGGGAAGGTTTAAAGGAGATGTGAGAGGCAAGTGTTTTACAGACAGTGGTAAGTGCCTAGAATACACTGCCAGCGTAAAGTTAATGTTTATTTATTAGTCACAAGGCTTACATTAACACTGCAATGAAGTTACTGTGAAATACCCCAGTCGCCACAGTCCAGCGCCTGTTCGGGTCAATGCACCTAACCAGATTGTCTTTCAGAATGTGGGAGAAAACCGGAGCACCCGAGGAAACCCAAGCTGACACAGGGAGAATGTGCAAACTCCACACAGACAGTGACCCAAGCTGGGAACTGAACCCAGGTCCCTGGGTGCTGTGAAGCAGCAGTGCTAGCCAGTGTGCTACCATGCCACTCTGTAGGTGGTAGAAGCAGGTGCAATAGCAATGTTTAAGAGGCATCTTGACAGATGCATGAAAAGGCAGGGAATAGAGGGATGTGGACCATATAGAAACAAATAATCTTTAGTTTAGAAAGGCGTTATGTATTGACACAGGCTTGTTGAGCTGAAGGGCCTGAACCTGTGCTGCACTGTTTTTTAGTTTCTTCTGTTTTTTAAGGACATCTTATAGTCATTGATGATGAAAGATTTCAATGACAATATTACAATTAACATAATAACTGAAATCATTCAGAGCTTGAATTCAGAAAAGAGTGGCATTTCCTCAATGTTGGCACATGGAAAAATAACATTAAAATGGTATGGCTTTTCAGGTGACAAATGAAATTTGATATCCTTGCAGGGCCATCAGTTCCTTTGTTCCACATGTTTTACAAGCAGTGGTTCACTTTGTGACCAAGTTTTCATAACTTCTATAACCAAATATTGTTATTGTTGATGACAACATGACTCTTGTATAGCTTGTGAGAATAAAGTGCATGTTATGCATGAAGCAATTACCAAAGTGACTTCAGCATTTCACTGTGATTACTACATGTAAACATGTTAAGGTAAACATGTCCATGTTGAGATTTTGCTTGTGTGTGCTGATGACTTGCTTTCCTGGGGTGACTGTGGAACGGTCTGGGGTAGCCATGGAAATGTTGAGTCGGGCTTGGGCAGCCACAGAACAATCAAATGGAGGCTGGGCATGTAAGAGTCTGATTGGGTCGGGGTTGGGAATGGAAGAATTAAATCAGGGACAGCCACGGGAGATTTTAATTTGGTTAGAGATGGCCATGGAAGAGTCTGATCAGGGCAGAGGTGGCCGTGAAAGCATCTGGTTGGAACGCCCGTGGTCGAGTTGGTTCTGGGATGGCCATGGAAGGTTTGGATTGGAGGCAGCTATAGAAGGGTTCAGCATCAGGAATAAGCATCATGTGCTGGCGAGAACCAGGCTAATTTAGCTTATCACTTGGAATTGCATCCTGTCCCTCTGGGTTATTCCACTGACACCAACAAATAGTCCCACTCACATGAAGTCAGTGAGAAAGGAAGAAACAGGAAATCTGGCTCTTGGGCTCCCTAATTGACGAGCTGCTCAACCAGTCATTGCTGTGGATCAGTTCGTTCAGTCTCCAAAACAACACTCAGTCGTAACAGTGGATGGGATCAGCCAGGAGAACAAGACCTGTGCTGGTTTACATATATGGTTTGCACCAAAACACTGATCAACTTATCAATTTTCTCCAGTCACAAGTAAAAGAAAATGTTTCAAGTCTGACTCGAAACATTTTCTTTACTTGTCAGACTCAAGTCTGACTCATTGCCTTGAGTCAACAATTGTACAAGTCAGAGCCTCAAAGTATTAGTACCTTAATTTGCAAATGCAAAGAGCCTCATCTGCATCAGTCATGAAGAACAACACTATTTGAAGGAAACAAATGCATTTTTTAATAAGTTTTAGATTGTTGCAGTTGAATGCAAATGGTGTAACATGAACAATTTTTTTTGCACTAAAATGCAAGATGTTTAAAACTGAATTTACTTGGATTTCTGTTCAACAGCCTTACTCTATAAATCAAAACAAACCTGGACAAAGAGGGGAAAGAGAAAGAAAAAGACTTGTAAAGGTAACCTCTTAAAAAAGAATATTCTGATAATAGATAGCTTTTTACTTGCTGTAAATTACTCCATATTTCGAAGTATTTTTTCAAAATACAGAATGAGAACCTTTTCCTATTATTTAACTTTTCATGTAATTTTGTTTCATGATTGCAGCAATGTGACTTTTAGAGAAAGTGTTGGATTCAAAGATTGGAATTCAGATCCAAATGAACTGATTATTAAAACAGTTTTTTTGTATTTTGGCTACAGTGGTCAAGACGATAGACTATCTTTTACAGCAATAAAAGCAACTTGCAATTATATAGTACCATTAACGTAGAAAAGCATCCAAAAATGTATCAGAGTTGTAATCATAATGGATATCGAGACAAAAAAGGGGAATATTAGGAAGATGTACTATAACATGGTCAGAGAGGCTGGCTCAAGGAGGATATTAAGAAGACAGAGGGAGATGGAGAAGTTTACTGAAGAACTGACATATTGTGAAGGTTAGCATAATGTTGAGAGCATTGGTAAATTCATAAGAGATTGACGAATGGAGAATTTGAATGGTGGATTTGAGGGCTTGTTGAGATTACAGAAAGAGGAAGGACCCAGGCTCTGAAGAGATTTGAATACAATGGTGAATAGGATATGGGTAGCAGGATTTTGGATGAACTGAAGTTTACTGAGGATAGTTTTTTTTATTCATCCATGGGACATGGGTGGCACTGGCTTGCCAGCATTTTTTGCCCATATCTAGTTGCCCTTGGAGGGCAGTTGAGAATCAACTGCATTGCTGTGGCTCTGGAGTCACATGTAGGTCAGACCAGGTAAGGATGGCAGATTTCCTTCCCTAAACGACATTAGTGAACCAGAAGGGTTTTTCCAACAATTGACATTGGTTTCATGATCATCAGTAGCTTCTTAATTCCAGATTTTATTTCATTGAATTCAAATTCCACTATCTGCCGTGTGGGATTCAAAGCCGGGTCCCCAGAATATTAACTGAGTTTCTGGATTAATAGTCTAGCAATAATACCACTAAATCATTCTGTAAATAGATTGGAAACTTGGGCACAGAAATGACAGATGGAATTTAATCTGGACAAATGCGAGGTGATGCTTTTTGGGGGATCAACTTTAGGTGTGAATTACGCTCTAAATGGCAGAACCCTGAGGACATTAAGAACATAAGAAATAGGAGCAGGAGTAGGTCACCTAGCCCTTTGAGCCTGCTCCGCCATTCAATAAGATCATGGTTGATCTGTCATGGCTCAGTTCCACATTCCCGCCCTCTCCCCATAACCCTTAATCCCCTTGCCTATCAAAAACCTATCAACCCGCATCTTAAATATATTTAGCGAGGCAGCCTCCACCACTTCAACGGGCAGAGAATTCCAGAGATTCACCACCCTTTGAGTGAAGAAGTTCCTCCTCAACTCCGTTCTAAACCGCCCCCCCCCTTTATCTTGAGGCTGTGCCCCATAGTCCTACTGTCTTTTCTGAGCGGGAAGAGCCTCTCCACCTCTATCCTATCCATCCCATTCATCATCTTATATGTCTCAATGAAATCTCCCCTCTAACGAGTACAAGCCTAGTTTATTCAGCCTCTCCTCATAGCTCAACCCCCTCAACTCTGGTATCAGCCTAGTGAACCTCCTCTGCACTCCCTCCAAGGCCAAAATATCCTTGCGTAAGTGCGGCGCCCAAAACTGCCCACAGTACTCCAGCAGCGGCCTCACCAGTGCCCTGTACAGTTGCAGCAAGACCTCCCTACTTTTATATTCAATCCCCCTCGCTATGAAGGCCAGCATCCCATTCGCCTTCTTGACCACCTGCTGCACCTGCAGGCAACATCTGGGTGTGTAGGTCAACAGTTCCCTAAAAGTGGCAACACAGGTGGCCAAAGTGTTTAAGAAGGCATATAACATGCTTGCCTTCATTGGTCATGGCATTAAGTACAAGTTGGCAAATCATGTTGCAGCTGTATAAAACCTTGGTTAGGCTGCATTTGGAGTATTGCGTGCAGTTGTGGTCGCTATATCACCAGGAGGGTGTGGAAGCTTTGGAAAGAGAGCAAAGAATGTCCACCAGGATGTTGTCTGGTCTTAAGGAGAGGCTGAATAAACTAGGATTGTTTTCCCTGGGAAGACGGCGGCTGAGCGGAGACCTGATAAAGGTCTATAATATTGAGACAGGCATAGAGGGAGTAAATAGTCAGAGGCTTTTTCTCAGGATGCGTATTAGTTACAAGGGGATACAGATTCAAGTTGAGAGGGGGCTTTCTCATGCAGAGAGTGGTGGGTGCATGAAACTCGCTGTCAGTGGAAGTGGTGGAAACAGGCACAAAGGTAGCATTTAAAAGGCATGTTGATGGGGACATGAATAGTGGGGGAATAGAGGCAGAAGATTTTTCTTGATTAGTTAGGGCATCATGATCAGCACAGGCTTGGAGGGCTGAAGCACCTGTTTCTATGCTGTACTTTCCTTTGTTCTTTACTTTATTGTGCTAGTTAGTGGAGGAAAGATGTATGAGGAGGATGATGCATTTGAATATTTGTCAGGCTGCACAAAGATCATGATCACTGTCACATAAGAACATAAGAAATAGGAGCAGGAGTAGGCCATCTAGCCCTTCGAGCCTGCCCCGCCATTCAATAAGATCATGGCTGATCTGTCGTGGCTCAGTTCCACGTTCCCGCCCTCTCCCCATAACCCTTAATCCCCTCTCTTATCAAAAACCCATCAACCCGCGTCTTAAAAATATTTAGCGAGGTAGCCTCCACCACTTCAACGGGCAGAGAATTCCAGAGATTCACCACCCTTTGAGTGAAGAAGTTCCTCCTCAACTCCGTTCTAAACCACCCCCCCTTTACCTTGAGGCTGTGCCCCCTAGTCCTACTATCCTTTCTGAGCAGGAAGAGTCTCTCCACCTCTATCCTATCCATCCCATTCATCATCTTATATGTCTCAATGAGATCTCCCCTCATTCTTCTAAACTCTAACGAGTACAAGCCTAATTTATTCAGCCTCTCCTCATAGCTCAACCCCCTCAACTCCAGTATCAGCCTTATAAACCTCCTCTGCACTCCCTCCAGGGCCAAAATATCCTTGCGTAAGTACGGCGCCCAAAACTGCACACAGTACTCCAGCTGCGGCCTCACCAATGCCCTATACAGCCGCAGCAAGACCTCCCTACTTTTATATTCAATCCCCCTCGCTATGAAGGCCAGCATCCCATTCGCCTTCCTGACCACCTGCTGCACCTGCAAGCTGGGTTTTTGCGACTCATGCACAAGGACCCTGAGGTCCCTCTGCACCGTTGCCTGCTGCAGTTTTTCGCCACGTAAGTAATAATCTTTCCTACCATTATTCCTACCAAAGTGGACCACCTCAAATCTATTTCATAAGCTAGATTTGGACCATTTCAATTCTGTGTGAGGGTTGCAAAGTGAGTTTCAGGAGAAATTAACTGTGATTTGAGATGAGAGAACTTGTTCTAGAACTTAAGGAAAGCCAGTTTGGAGATGGATGGGATGAAAGGCTACAGGCACAGAGAGAATTAAAGGTAGATTTTGTAACATGAAGGGATGATGACATGGGTTCTGAAAGGGAGGAACAGTACTAATTTATATTATTAGTTAGCATGGGCATGGGAAGGGAAGGTGGTGAACTGTTCAGGAGAATGTGGCTAAGGGAACAGAAGATTATTGTTTCATTGACTTGATCAGTTTGGAGTGGACATAACTTTTTATAGCACTGGGCAGAAGTGGGTGAAGATATCCATGAGCATTCAGTGTACTTGTTTGAGTTGAGGGTGGATGGCACAGTACAGAGGAGTTTAAGTCGTATGAAGAAAAGTTGAAATTAAAAATCATCAGGTTGTTGGTGACCTGGACACCTAGAAACTTGAAACTCTTGATCATATCCACTTCATCCCCATTGATATAGACAGGGGCATGTACTCCACGATGCTTCCTGAAGTTGATAGCTGTCTTCTTCATTTTGATGACATTAAGAGAGAAATTATTGTCATTGCACCAGTTCACCAGATTCTCTATCTCTTTCCTGTACTCCGTCTCATCATTGTTTGAGATCCGACCCACTACGGTGGTATCATCAGCAAATCTGAAAATCGTTGGAGGGGAATTTGGCCGTATAGTCATAGACATGTGAGGAGTATAGTAAGGGGCTGAGGGCCCAGCTTTGTGGGGCACCGGTGTTGAGAATGATCATGGAGGAGATGTTGTTATCTATTCTTAATGATTGTGGTCTTTGGATTAGGAAGTCTAGGATCCAGTTGCAGAGGGAGGAGCAGAGCCCCAGGCCCACATAGTTTGAAGATGAGTTTCATCAGAATAATGGTGTTGAAAGCTGAGCTGTAGTCAGTAAATAGGAGTCTAACATAGTTGTTTTTATTATCTAGATGTTCCAGAGTTGAGTGCAGGGCCAGGGTGATGGTGTCAGCTGTGGACCTGTTGTGGCAGTAGGTGAAGTGTAGTGGATCCAGGCAACCTGAGAGGTAGGAATTGATTTGTGACATGACTAACCTTTTGAAGCACTTCATAATGATGGAAGTAAGAGCCACCGGACAGTAGTCATTAAGGCACATTGCCTGGCTTTTTTTGGAATAGATGGTGGTCCTCTTCTTGAAGCAGATAGGGACTTCAGATTGGTGTAAAGTCAGGTTAAAGATGTCTTGGGAATACTCCCCCGCCAGCTGGTTCGTGCAGGTTTTGGCACCCCGGATAGTCACTTTCTGAGATTGACTTTCGAGAAGGCTGCTCTGATGTCTGCAATGGTGACCTCAGATGCAGATTCGCCTGAGGCTTCCAGGGTGGAGGGCGTGTTCTTGCTGACCTCTTATTCAAAAATGGGCATAGAATGCATTGAGCTCATTAGGGAGGGGTGCATTGGTGCTGGCAATTTTACATGCCTTCATCTTGTAACTCGTGATGTCTTGCAGACCTTGCCATAGTTCATGGGAGACAATGTAGCCTGGTACCTCTTTTGGCATCTCTGATGAATCGCTGTAGATCATATCTAGATTTTTTGTCTAGGTCAGCGTAGCCAGACTTGAACACCTCAGACTGGACTTCAGCAAGCAGTGGATATCCTTGTTCATCCCTCATTTCCGGTTGGGAAACACACACATTTGCTTCTTTGGCACACAGTCTTCTGTACACTTGCTAATGAAGTCAGTTACTGTAGTTGAGGAAATATTTAACATAGTATCATTGTCAGTTATCAGGAGTGTGTAAATATTTTAATGCATGTAAATACCAGACAAGAAAAGGTCAACTGGACCATCTATAGAGAACTTGCTGCAGGAGTTTCACAGGTATTCCACCATCATGTATCTCACTCCTCATAACTGGCCAAATCGACTCAGTGTTCAAATTCAAAATCAGTATATGAGCTACAGCAAGGAAATCTGCTGGCGACTGGGGACCCAAAAACTTCCTGAACAAGGAAATATAATGACAGTTATACCCTGTGGTTCAGCTACAAGCAATTAACATCTCACAATTAGAGGTGTATTTTGTTTAAAAAATGATCCATGTCCATTCACCACTAATAGTTGGGATTACGTAAATGTTTAAAATACGAATTTAATTGTCCAATTACAATGTGAGCACATTTACTTATACTACCATCAAACATATGTATTTCTTTATAGTTATCGACTAACTTCCAGATGTAAGTATGACAAAAACATGTTTGACCAATGATTACATGGGCTGCAGCCATACAGTGCTCACTTGTGTGCATATTGTGTGAAAAAAGCATCCTTTATAATTAATACAACCGTGGTCCTGTTAACTGTAGCTAAGGCAAATGGTTTCTCATTAGGAATTTCTCTGTAGAATTTTAGAAGTTTAGCAGCTTATGTGATTTTTAAACTTGTATGATTTTTAACTCTTTCAGTATCTAAAATCTGACTACCTGAGCACCAAATATTTTTGTATCCAGATCTTCACTGTTCGAGCCATTGCATACTAATTTTGGATTGCTCAGACGAATGTCCACAAAAAAAAAATAAACCAATTTGAGTAGCTGGACGTTATTTATAATGGCAGGCACAATGCACCTTGAGATCCATTTGTGCATGGAGCTAGATCCAATCCTAAGAAGTTTATAATTTCAAATTGGCAAATGCTCTCAAACTTTACAAAGCCAGAACAAACCACTAACTGATGGTCGATATTGCATGAGAACTGGACATAAACCTGATATATTGAATTCTGTGACTGAACCTATTGCATGACAACAAACTGGATTACTTTGAGTGGCATGCCAGATTGAAAGTTTATAATGGAAGAAAATCTGGCCCTGTGTTGATCTGAGGGTGCCAGATTTATGTGAGTATATTTGTACTTAAAATTAATTCTTCTTGCAGAAAAGTTGGTCAATTCTTCCTTTAAAACTTTAATCTCCCAGTGAGTTGGACATTAGCACTTCATTCTCTTCCAATTAACCATTAATCAATTAACTTTTTAATGAAGGTGGATAAGATTCCAGGATTAGGAGGAAGAGAAAAACTAAATCACTATTCCTACAGTTCAAGGATTTACCTCGTGAATGCTTCATCTTTTCTGTAAGCAGAAACTGTATTATGAAATTTGTACTTTTAATCTGTGCAACATTGAGCTGGTTTACCCTGGTTTAACAACCTACAGCAAGAAGTCTCACAACACCAGGTTAAAGTCCAACAGGTATATTTGTAACACAAGCTTTCAGAGTGTCACTCCGAGGCAGCAGTGCTAACTATTCCACATCATGGTTAACAATCTATGCCAGTGAGTGGGCCACATGAGTGATCCTCCTTCATCTCAGTGGGCCCCAAGATTGAAATTGGACATGTTCATTAACTATGAGCCTTGAGTAAGGTGAAATACTTTGAATACATGCTAATATTTTGTAAGTTATAGAAAATGCTTAATCATTCATAGGTTTTGAGAACTGTCATCAATTTAAAGTGGTAAAAACAAAAGAAATATTACACTTGATTGAATGCAGCAGGATTGAAAGGCTCTCGTAGTCAATGTTGTGTGCCATCAACACGTACCTCGCATCACACGCCATTTACATGTGTATCACTTCAGTTATAATGGCAGGAAAAAGCTACATAGATGGAAAGCAGCAGAATGTGGCAACTCTGTGCATAGGCAACAGTCAATAAAATGTCTTGTGAGCCATACTCAGAATCCAAGTTGGCCACACGTGTGCTCCCCCGGGGCACAGGTTGCCCACCACTGATTTAGATGGTGGTCAACTACTTAATGGATTATATGAAGGATGCCCACTAGATGCCCCTTTAAATCAGGTGGCTGGAACTACATAGACTAATGTTCTGGATGTAAATAAGTGGTGCAAAGAAACAAAACCTTAAGATGTTAAGTGAGACAATACATTGAATTATGTTCAAACTGGATTTAAGTGCATGGTTTTTCCAGTTTATATCACTAGATTCTTGATGAGGAATAATTTCTGTTAGTAGCAATCTAAAAGCTGCTCATGGAGCTCTATTCAACGCCGCCTGTTGCAATGAGAAGAATAGCAACTGAATAATTACTGCAAGATCTGATCTTGTATTGTTGAAGTCCTTTAATAAAGAGACAGTCTCTTTGGAGCTTGTCTTTAATAAACTGAGTTTGAGCAGAATAACATCATAGAAAACAATGGGACAGTGCCCTGAGATTTGTGGCTTTTCCTGGCAATGTTCACATATTTTAACTTACTGTTTTAATATCTGATAACAGAACAAAATTACATTTTTCAAATGCCATTGCTGCAATGACTTCAGTTATCTGAGCAAATGCTGCATTGTTGGATGTGTTGTCTTTCAAATGAGGTGTTAAACAAAGGTCATGTCTGCTTGTTGAAATGGCGCTACTTGTAGCAGATCTGGGGATTTCCCTTTTATTGTGGCCAATGTTTATCCCTCAAACAACAACAACATCAAAGCACATAAGCGACTATCTTTCAAAAGTAATTAATTAGCTATGAAGACCTATGGGACATCCTGAAAAAATGATTGGCAATAAATAAATACACAATATTTATTAAAAGTTAAATTTTTATATTTTTGTTAAAATAAGCAAGAAAAACACTTCAAAGATCCCTTGATAAGTATATTAAATTACAATTCTGTTACGTGAGCAGAGTAAACCCACAGCTCTCAGTACAGTATTCTCTATGTACTTACTCTAAAAACATTGATAATATTATTAGTATTGGTTGAGTTACTTGAATTTTGAAACCTCAAGGGATTCATTTCTTGATTGACTGAATTTGTTCAGGTCATTAGTTGTTGAGTATTTCAGCAGTATACACTTAGAATAAATGATGGGCTATCACATATTACCAATTGCTGTTGTAGTATTAATTAAAGGAAATGAGGTGTGGGGTTTATGCAAAATGTGCCCAGAATACCTTGATTTCTCAAAGTGAAATTATGCTGATGTTTGCATGCAAATTTAGTGCATGAAAGCAAGAACCTGCACAATCAAACAATGCATTGGAATGGATTTGTGACAGAAATCACATCTTCCAGCTTCACAAAGGGAAGTGGGGCTGCCTGGAATTGAGTAACGTCCTTCAACTTTTTAAAGAGGATATTGAATTGACTGATTTAATACATTTGGATCTTAATTGTCTTCAGTTGACTGCTCGTCACTGGCATGTTCAATTAACTATTTAATGCAGCACAGTAGGAAACACCTGACTGGTTTCGGTTAAGTGCTGGTCATATGTAGCCAAGTCTTGTGTATTAAGGGCAGATCAATATAAATAATAAACAAATTATGATACCAGTGGAAGAAATAGACCTGGGTGTGGTTTCAGTTGACTGGCTGGTCACTGTGGATCAGAGGATTCCTGCTGGATTCATGTAACCACAGGTGTCGAAGAACATCAGAAAAAGGAGCAGAAGTAGGCCATCTAGCCCTTTGAGCCTGCCCCGCCAGTCAACAAGATCATGGCTGATCTGAAGTGCTTTCTCCCCATAACCCTTAATTCCCTTGTCTATCAGAAACCTATCTACCCGTGACTTAAATATATTTAGCGAGGTAGCCTCCACCACTTCAACGGGCAGAGAATTCCAGAGATTCACCACCCTTTGAGTGAAGAAGTTCCTCCTGAACTCCGATCTAAGCTGCAGCCCCTCCCCCCCGCCCTTATTTTGAGGCTGTGCCCTGTAGTTCTGCTATCCTTTCTAAGCGGGAAGAATCCCTCTACCTCTACCCTATCTATCCCCTTCATTATCTTATATGTCTCTATAAGACCCCCCCTTAGCCTTTTAAACTCCAACGCGTACAGACCCAGTCTATTCAATCTCTCCTCATAGGCTAACCCCCTCATCTCCAGTATCAGCCTATTGAACCTCCTCTGCACTCCCTCCAAGGCCAATGTATCCTTCTGCAAATGCAGCGACCAAAACTGCACACAGTACTTCAGTTGCGGCCTCACCAGTACCCTGTACTGTTGTAGCAAGACCTCACTGCTTTTATATTCTATCCCCCTCGCTATAAAGGTTAACATTCCATTTGCCTTCTTGATCACCTGCTGCACTTGCAGACTGGGTTTTTGCAATTCTTGCACAAGGACCCCCAGGTCCCTCTGCAATGTAGCATGCTGCAGCTTTTCGCCTTTTAAATAATAATTCCTCCTACTATTGTTTCTACCAAAGTGGATAACCTCACATTTGCTAACATTATACTCCATCTGCCAGGTCCTCGCCCACTCACTCAGCCTTTCCAGATCTCTCTGCAGACTTTCTGCACCTTCCACGCAATTTGCTTTTCCACTCATCTTCATGTCATCAGCAAATTTCGTTACCCTACACTCAGCCCCCTCCTCCAGATCATCTATGTAAATTGTAAACAGGCCCCAGCACTGATCCCTGCGGCATTCCACTAGTCACCAACTGCCAACCAGAATAGCATCTATCGATTCCAACTCTCTGCTTCCTGTTAGACAACCAATCCTCTATCCAGGCCAACACCTTACCCCCAACTCCATGCACCCTAACCTTTTGCAGCAACCTTTTGTGAGGCACCTTATCAAATGCCTTTTGGAAATCTAAAAATGCCACATCCACCGGTTCCCCTCTGTCTATCGCACTCGCCACATCCTCATAGAAGTCCAATAAATTCGTTAAACACGACTTCCCCTTCACAAATCCATGCTGCGTCTGCTTGATCAAAGCAGAATCTGCATCTGAAAATCTCATGTAATTCCGTGTCTGCATCTGAAAATCTCTTGTAATTAGCAGGTGGGACAAAATCGCATGCGACCTTGCATTGTGATCAATTTTGTGGCCTAATGAATGTTTAAACAGAAGTATAAGATCATGATGTTCCAGCATAAAATGATTGAGTGTAGCTAACATTTACTTAAAATTCTGCGATCATACGCACTGATTAATTTGATTCTGTCCACCTAGAATTAGCTGATGTCTGGACAAAAATCAGGTGCAAACCTCAGGCCTGTACTTCCTATCAAATGAGAAACTTTTTTTGACCCGCGTGCAATTTATTTTTATAGCCAACAAAATGTTTATTTATATTATATTATTAATGTTTATGTATTATTTATGAATCTTTCATTTTCTAATTAATATTTCGTTGCTTGGGGAAATTGTGTAAATACTATGAATCTTAACTTTCAGTTTTTACCTTAATTGACTAGAATCTGCAGCAACACACACTGCATTTGTTCGTTGTTTAGTGTTGGTGCCAGTTTGGAGGATGCTTAACTAGTGACTTCTAATTAACAACTAGATTTTTGTATCAATTCTTGTAATCTATGGAATGATGAGGGAAACTAGGACATGGAATGAAGGACTTAAATGGCTACCACTAATTTTTGGTTCAGTAATTGATTGAGGTTGCTATGTCCTGAAGACAAACTGCCAAATGAACCTCCTTCACACAATGCGGGAATGAAAACCAAGAAGTAACTTGTTTGACCTTCTCGCTGATCTGACTGTTAAAAGCTGCACTAAAAGAAGTGGTCATTGAGTCTAAGTTGTATCTTCATATTGAAACCATTCTCTAATACGTAATATGGAAATACAGTGTTCATTATGCCATGCGCAATGTGTTGACCTATCTGTTGGATCATCTTAAGAGCACCGAGTACTGGCTTATCCAGCAGGTGTCCATGATGGTGCTTTGAAAGGTTTCAGTAGTAGTGTTTCTGCTAAGCTCCGTGGATGTGCAACTACACAGTAATTTGAAATCTACTGCATAGTACAGCAAACAAGCCAATACACTAAAGAAAAAAAAGCAGAAATATAGGAATATATTTGGGGTGGCACAGTGGTTAGCACTGCTGCCACACAGCACCAGAGATGTGGGTTCAATTCTGGCCTAGGGTCACTGTCTATGCGGAGTCTGCATGTTCACCCCGTGTCTGTGTGGGTTTCCTCTGGGTGCTCCAGTTTCTTCCACAGTCCAAAGACGTGCGAGTTAGGTTGTTTGGCCATGCTAAATTGACCCTAGTGTCAGATGGATTGGTGGGATAAATGTTTTGGGTTATGGGAATATGGCCTGCATGGGATTGTGGTCAGTACAGACTTGATGGCCTAAATGGTCGTCTCCTGTACTGTAGGGATTCTATGATTCTGTGATATGAAATGGTCTTGTGCTATAAGGAACAGCAGCAAGAGTTAGGAGTGGATCTAGTACTTTTACAAGGTGACAGGATTCCAGCCTTTGAAACTTTTTGTATTCATGACCAGGAAGAGGGGTCAACTCAAAACAAAAATTTATCTTGTCTGTAACCACAAGCATTTCACCATACAGGATGATGTCTATACTCAGAAAGCAGTCATATTATCCTTTGATCCAGGATGCTTTATCTTTGATGGATGGATTTTGACAAGTGTGAAATTGCATGCCCAGTATTCCTTCTGGGATCCCACTCACCCCAACCTGGATGGTATTTTATACAGGGATGGGCAGGACCTCCGACTGGAAGCCTACCCTTTCCAAGTGGCCATTAAAGGGCTTTTTCCCACCCAGCCTCAATCTTCAGGCTGGCGGAAAGCTCAGGTTGGAAAACAGACGAAGTTAACCCCTCAATCTGGGGCAGGAAAATGGGGAGGCGGGGTGGGGGGTCGAGCCCCTGCATCAGAAGCCTCCTTGTGATTGAGTGAGCCCTCCCCTCCCAGCCCCAGGCCCTATTCCCCAATAACCTAGTTGTCCCCACCATCCAGCTACTGCCGCGCTGTGCCTGGAGGGGCTGAAGATCTGTCAGCCAATCTGATTTACTGACAGCTGTCCAAGGTGCGGCTTCATCAAAGTGTGAATGGAAGTCTCACCTGTTGCCAATCAATGATCAATAAAATGGCGAGGGCCCTCTTTAGCAATCTGAAAAATTCAGTCTTTGAAAGCTGATTACTGATTTCTCTCAGTTGTGCATGATCCGCACTTTGTCATTGTCCAGCCATTATATTGCTTTGTAAATTTCCCTGGTTTCTGTTGAGAAATTGTTTGGAAAGGATTATTTTATCACTTCAACTGTACAAATACTGGCAACCATTGTGCAGTTGTACCACCGTTGTAAAGACATGTGAAAATGTATTAATGTTCTCTGTTCTTCTTTCAGAGCTTGGGTCCTGATGTAGGTGGAGCACCACCACCAATGCGACTGCCTCCACCTTACAAAGAACCCACAGACCTGCAATTGTCAAAACCAGAGGAACCAGATGATGTACCAGACACTGACAGTGCTTTAGAGGAACAAAATGAAAGTGACCGTAAGTTCATTAAGAAAGTAGTTAAACCAATGTCAGTATTCTGACCAGGGTTGTGATGAATGTGTAATGCATATAAGATATTTTTTCCCATTCAGATATTCTGTCAGTTGTCAGGACTCTGGGAAAATTGGGAATAGGCAGGAGTGCTGTCACCAAAATAAGTCTGATGATTTAATGTATGGCTACAGAATTTGTTTCTGGGCTTATCAGCAAGTCTAAGTATAAATGTTTCAAACCAAATGGTGCTATTAGTGAATGTGAAAATTAATGCAGAATGGATAATCCCCAATTTATGGATATGCTTTCAGATTTTGCAGTGTTTTTAATTCAAAACAAGTGATGGTAAAATGTTTAAGTGGGCTCTAAAAGCAAAATACTGTGGGTGTCGAAAGTCTGAAATAAAAATGGAAAATGCTGAAAGAACTCAACAGGTCTGGCAGCACCTACAGATGATGTGGATATGCCGGTGTTGGACTGGGGTAAACACAGTAAAAAGTCTGACAACACCAGGTTTAAGTCCAACCGATTTATTTGATAGTAAATTCGCTAGCTTTCGAGGTTACCCTCTTCGTCAGGTGAACTCTCCATTCACCTGACAAAGAGGGTAACCTCGAAAGCTAGTGAATTTACTATCAAATAAATTGGTTGGACTTAAACCTGGTGTTGTCAGACTTTTTATAGCACCTATAGAGAGAGAGAGACTGAGTTAATATGTCAAGTTCACATGACTGTTGTGCTAAAGAAAGGTAGAAATTTGATGGATTTTATACAATTCAGGAGTAGGTGGGAGCTAAGGAGACATTTGACAAAGGGAGACAAAAGGGAGTGTTAATGACAGTGTTATATTTATGCCACTATTAACACCTTCTTTAGTCTGTAACACTACCATTAGCATTTTAAATCTCTCATGACCTCCCACCTACCACTGACCTTCTATTTTGCTCCACCCTTAAATGGTATAAAATCCATCCCTCTTTACCGCTGAAGAATTAAATGGACTTGAAAGATTAATTCTGCTTCTGTCTCCATAAGTGCTGCCACACCTGAGTTTTCCGAGCATTTTCAGCTCTTCTTATGAATGGGTTGTTGGTGCTGGCAAAACCTTACCTATGTTTAAAAAGAAAACTGACTTTTTAAAAGATCTTCAATCCATTCATTCACATCCTTTGAAGCAAATGTCACATTTTAATTCCATATTTCAAAACCTTCTATGACCTTAGTGCTGATCAAGCCAAGGGAATGGGAATAAATTTATTTAGCCTTCATTTTGCCACTCCAGTAAGATAGACCTTGCTTAGTTTAAGATTAATTATGTGTGCTTGCCGTATTCTTAAGGATCTTTGTTCCATTCATGATGCTTGATACTACCCCAGTGAATAGTCCAGTAATGATGCAGTGGGGTACTTGCTGCTGCACTGTAGAGGCAGAGCTTCATTCCACATACTTAGAATGTTTCAGTTCTTTAACATTTATTTGTTATGTTAATTATTTTGTATTCATTAATTTACAGATTATCATCTTGTCTTAATTAGCTGAAAATATCTAAGATTCACAAATCTGCACATGAACAACAGACAAATGGAGCCTGAGCTTTTGACATTTAAGCTTGCAATTAATTTTAAAAACAGAATGGTCTTTTTTTTCTCTTTAATGCGATATAAGTCTTAAACTGAATACAGTCATTTGGGAATATAGAACTTGTGCATTGCTGAAAAAAGAGACGTTTTTGTCAAAGCTTTTCACTTTGCACCCGTCAGGTAATTGACTAGAAACCAATATAAGCAAAATCAACAAGATGAAATGCTTCAACAGAAATGTCCCCTTTTCTTCAGCAATACTGAGTACATATCTTTAGGAAAACAAATTCTCCAGTGATGTTCATCGATGCAAATAGATGCTTCTTGACATTTGAGGATAAATATTGCAGACACAAAATGAGAAGGAAGGAGTTAATTTTTTTTAACACATGGGACCACGTTTGTGAGGCATAAAACTAAATTTGATTTATATCTGAAGACTCATTATGCTTTCTCAGCATTTATTAGCTGAATTTAGCTTGTTTATTAGTAAATGCTCATGCAGAATTTATGGATACATATGTTGTGGTGCAAATTAAGACATTAACTGCTGTTACGTTCACACAAGCAAATGTAACAATTACCCTCAGTTTTCCTCCAAAATACTGAACGTCATTATGAATGCATGGGTATGTGAGATGGTAAAATCATACATGCCTCTGCACGTTTAGCAGTAGTCAAATTAGGTGGGGTTTGGGAGGGACTGCTGCTGTGTAGCAGTGTCCATTCAGCTCCATATGCTTTTGTCTATTTACAAATGGAAATCTGATAATGGAGGAATCAATTGTACCATAAATAGACTGGTTCGACATGAATCATCATGATTTTCATTGCTTCTTGCTGCTATCAAATAAGTGTCTCCCCTTAATATTTGAAGATAATTGCAACAATAATAGGCAAAATATTGAGGAACAGCACAGTCTTTGTTTTCGGTAGCCAAACGGCAATAGTTCTGTCTCTTTCTCCAGCATTACTCAAGTTCAATAATGTTCTCATTATCAGTCTAATAAAATAATGACTACTTCCGGTTTCAGAGTTTCTATTGCAAAGTTTCCATTTCATAGATGGCATGTGTAAAGTTTCAACTAGGCGAGTGGATTGAAGCCAAAATTCTGATTTGGTCTTGGATAGATCTCTGGTTTAAGTGACAAAAAAGGATATAACTTATTTTTGTCGGCAATCTGTTCAATTCAGAGAAAGCTGGGAAATTCTGATGGGTGATAACGTAGGCAATCTCCTTTCCATTCTTCCTTACTTTTGGGCTCCTGGCTGGGGCTCTCAAAATATATCTTAATCTCTAACCCATTACTTCTGGTACCTTCTCCTGCTTTATGCACCATACCTTGCGTTTTCTTTCTTGTCGCTGTATTAAAATCCTCATTCTTTACTGGCTCCCACTACAACTCCTTTCCCCATCCTAAATCAAGATATCTTCTGTTTCTTCCCTCAACAAAGATTTCACATCCTCGGTGATTTCAATCTCCTTCCTCAACTGATCTCGCCCTTTCTCACCAATTTTCACTGCTTTCCTCCCCTTCCTTAACATCTTCCTGTTACAAAGTGCAGGGTTTTGGTGAGACCACATCTGGAACACTCTGTGCAGCTTTGGGTTCCACATTTGAGAAAGGATATGCTTGAGTGGAGGTGGTACAGCAAAGGTTACTAAATTGATCCCTGTGATAAGGGAATTGTCTTGTGATGAGAGGCTAACAGATGTTTAGGATAGAATCCGCAGACACATGGTAAAGTGTGGGTTGATTAGGAAGAGCCAGCATGGCTCTGGGGAAATCATGTTTAACTAACTTACTGGAGTTTTCTGAGGGGATCAGTGAGGGTAATACTGTTGATGTGGTGTTCGTGAACATTTAGAAGGCATTCATTACGTGCCTCAAAACAGAGAAAAATTATAGTTCATGTAACAAAGGGTTAATAGCAACGTGGATACAAAATAGGTCGAATAATAGGAAGCAGAGAGTAATGATGAATGGATATTTTTCGGGCTGGAGAAAAGTTTGTAGTGGTGTATCCCATGAATCGGTATTGGGACCCTTGCTTCTTCTGATATAGATTAATGATCTTGGTGTGCATGGAACACTTTCATAGTTTGTGGATGACACAAAGTTTGGAATTATTGTAAACTTTGAAGAGGACAGTGTAGAACTTCAAAAGGGCATAGGAAAGTTGATGAAAGGGGCAGATACGTGCCAGATGAAATTAAATACAGAGAAGAGTGAGGTGGTGCATTTTGATGGGAAGAACATGAAGAATAAGGGATACAATTCTTAATGGGATGCAGGAGCAGTGGAACCTGGATGTATATCTGCGTAGATCATTGAAGGTGGCAGGACAAGTGGAGTGAGCAGTTAATTAAGCACAGAATACTCTGGGCTTCATTAATAGGACCATAAAGTACAAGAGCAAGGAGGCTACGCGCAACCTGTATAAGACACGACTTAGATATCAGCTGGAAAATTGTTTTCAGGTCTCGTTGCCACACTATAGGAAGGATGTAATGCATTGGAGAGAGTACGGAAGAGGTTTAAAGGAATGGTTCCAAGTATGAGAAACTTCAGTTATGAGGATAAATTGGAGAGAAGAAGGCTACAAGGAGATTTGAAAGAGATGTTCAAAATCATGGGGGTTCGACATAGGGAGAAATTATTCCCACTCAAATGGATCAAGAATGAGAGCTAGCAAACTTGAAGTGATTTGCAAAGGAAGCAAATGTGATGTGAGAAAAATCTTTTTCTCACCATGTAGTTTGGGTTTGGAATGCACGGCCTAGAGGTGTGGTCAAGGCAGGTTTAATCAAGGCATTCAAGCAGGTATTAGATAATTACTTGAATAGAAACAATGTGCAGGGTTATGGGAAAAGGCAGGGCAGTGGCACTAAGTTATGATACTCATTTAGCAAACCATTCAGTGAAGACATGATAGGTCAAATGGCCGCCTACTGCACCAAAGCAATTGTGATTCTGTAATATTGGGCTTATATTCTCTGAAGTTTAGAAGAATGAGAGGTCATGTCCTTTAAATCCACAAAATTCTGAAGGGATTTGATAGGGTAGATGAAAGATTGCTTCCACTAGGCAGGAGTCTAAGTCATGGGGGCACAATCTTCAGATAAGCTGCCATTCATTTAGACTGAGATAAGGAGAAATTATTTTATTCAAAGGATTGTGAATATTTGATATGCTGTATCCCTGTTGATTGTGGATGCTCCATAATAGAATATGTTGGGCTGGGATAGACAGATTTTTGATGTGTCAGAGAATTGAGGGAGATGAGAAGCAGGCAGGAAAATGGAGTTGACGTCTCAGATCAGCCATGATCATACTGAATGGCAAAGCATACTGAATGGCATAACAGGCCATATGTTCCATCCGTGCTCCTATTTCTTCTGTCCCTCAATATCAGTGCTCCCACCCATTTTCATGGCAAACCCACTTCACCTTCCCATGTCATATAACCTCCCTATGTCCATTGTTTCCTCTGATCACTTGCTTTCACCTATCCCTCACTATTTACATTTCATGCCCTCCTTGACCCCAATTCTATAGCCACCCTTTTGGGAGGGCGGGATACTCACTGGCAACAAACCCAGCTTACACTTATACACACATACACTCATACCTTTACTGGCAACTAACATCATTCTTCATAATATTCCTTAGGTGTTGACTGCTGTAATGGGGATGCAGCAAGTGTCGAAGCACCATCCATTACAAGTATATAAATATATCACGTTTATCAAGAGCCTCATAATGTGAGAGGAAGCGAATAATTGGTCTCAGCAAGCTGTGACTGGGCCTAGAGTAGGCAGTGTAGGTGACTGGGGATGTTCCCTTCCACTGGCAGAGTTTAAAGCACGGAGTGTATTTAGTCACTTCACCTAATCCTCTAATCTTCAGTCTTTCTCATAAGCAGATAATTATCATCCAGATCTTGTTAAACAAGTTAACCAAGGCAGTATAACAATTTAAATATTAATCTGTTTCACAAATCAATAATTCTTCAGCATAGAGAGGGAGGAAATTGTTTTTAACTTCTGTGTCTTGCGTAGGTGCGCAGTTGTAATGCTAAATTAACAATTTGACTGAAGTATCATACTTAAATAAAAAAAAGATTGTGCCCTTTAATGTTTTGAAGCTCAGCTCTGAAGCTTCTCTGTTATTTGTGAGAAGTGAAGACTCTAATTCCAAATCTAGAAAATAGAAATAATAAATATCCTGTAACAGACGGATAAAGGGTTAGAGAAATGGGTAAATTTAGCTGTGTTCATAGTACTGAAATCCAGTGTATTCCTGCAGTCTTGTGCCCTCTAAAGGGGCAGAATATGTGAATTGTTTTCTTGGGTGAAGGGCACACAAAGGTTTGCTTCTGAGATTAGACATCTGTCGTATGATTTCACCTGTGATTTGACTCACTGCTTGTACTTTTCTGTTGATAAGCTTGTTGCCTCTGCAGTTAACTCGCTTCGGTAAAATACTGCCTGATTTTTTCCTTGTTGTTTTATGAAAGGCTGTCTCTATGCACAATGCAAAAGAACAGATGGTCAGGGTTGAATTTAGAGACGTGTATGGAGTCCCTTATTACTCTGGGCATGTACAGAATCTGCCTCAGTTACATGAGCTGGCTATTCCAAAAGTAGCACATGAATTTGATTAGCTGTTAGTCCATTTTAAATCAAGTTTTTATCTCCAGTTATTAAGAATTAAATGGAAATATATCTGCATAGAATTTTGCTGAAGTATGCTGATAATTGCATCTAATTGCTGTGATAAATCATTTTCTGATCCTTTTGTTTTCTATAGCCAGTTTTGTTTTGGTAATTCTGCACACTTAAGATAATTAACCTTTCTGATACTATTGAAACCACATTTTGTCTGTTTTTTTCATATTAGAGCATGAGAGAAAATTAATTGATTTCATATTTTTGATGTAATTGAAACAAGCAAGGTACGGGTTAGTGGGACTGATAGGTAGTTCATTGTTGGGATAAGGATGTCACTGAGAGGGTGCAGAATATGCCAAGGGAGAAAATGGGAGGAACCAGAAATCATGATCCAAGTTTGAACCGATGACAGAGGGAGAGAGTGTGTTGCGATCCTGCAGTTAGAGTTCCAAAGAGCTAGAGAAGAAGGTAACAAACAGGATTTCAAAATAGTGACGTCTGAATTACTGCTAGTGAAATTCACCAATGGGAATGGATATTGGAGAATATGACAAGCGAAGGGCTAGAGTGGTGAAAGGCATGGTGTCAGAAGGAGGCATTCAAGATTGATGAATTGCTCCCAAACTGAGTTCGGGAAAATATCTTTGCAGGCAAGTTAACAATTCTGTGGGAGAGATGACCCCGAAGAAAATATCTAAGACAGGGCCTGCATTTGTAATACTTGGCCTTGGGTGTGGGTAGATTAAAAAAAATGAATTTTATTTCATTACAGAGTGGTTCAATCAAGTTACAATGGATCACTGAATCTAAACTTTTGCCCAGGTTTGCAGGAAGAGGGTGGTTGCATTTGACTACTATTTGCGTAGCCTTGTGGAGATTTCATTGAGACTTAATTATATAATGTACCAAAGAAACAAATATATCTTCGACACACAAGCCAGCTATCTTTTATTTTTTTCTCAGGATTTGGGCGACATTCCTGTAACTTGGCTGAAGAAGATGTTAGTGGGCCTTACATTTGAATCGTTGCAGTCCTATGTTGATATTGTTCCTGTGATTGTGTTAGGTAGGGAATTTCTGGGCAATGACCCAGTGAAGGTGAAAGAATAACAAGATATGTCTAATATGGTGTGACTCAGAGAGCAACTTGCATGCGATTATGTTTCTAATATTGTTGCTGTTACGTTTCTTTGTGGTTGAGGTCATGTATCTGTGAGACACTCTTACCGTTCATTGCTGAGTGTGGTGATTGTCCCTTTAAGGATCCATCTGCTGAGTAAGGGTCCAATGACCTGGGAACCATTCGGAGAGCAGGGTTGGGGATCACGGGTGAGCTCAGATTTCTGTTCCAGAGCGTTCTCGGAAGCTGACTGGAAGCCACGAGGCAACAAGCCTCTATATTGTAGTTATATGAGGATAAGCAATGTGGTGAACAGGAATTATTACATTGGTGATGAGGATGAAAGGAAAAAAGCGATCCCAAAATTGAAGGTATAAAGCCATATTGAAGTTCAGTTCAAATTGAGTGTTTGCAGATTAAGCCCCAGTTAGGATGGGTTGACTCTTTAGACATCTGAATGGAGGATTGGAGACAATACATTGAACTCTTGGGCTACTATTTTCTGGCCAACAGAATAGAAGAGGAGGGGAAGAGAAAGGCGATCCTTCTGAGCGTGGGTGGGACTTAGGCCTACAATTTAATACATAGGCATAATTGAAGATGTGAACCTGACCCCAAATCATTCACTGAGAAAGTTGACTTGGTGAAAACACACTACCATTTGAAGCCATCGGTAATATTGCAGTGATTTAAGTTTAACTCAACCAGGAGAACCCATGGGAAATCATTGCAACTTGCATTACCAAGTTAATTACCAGATCTCAGAACACTATGACTTTGGAGCACTCAATAATATGTTGTGGGACAGTTTAGTCTGCGGTAAATAATGTGACCGCCCAAAGCAGAGGCAGATATAAGTCTTAAGAAGAGCTGGAGATAGCGATGATGAATGAGAGAGGTGAAAGGGGTACATAAGGGATTCAGAGCACATGAAGTGGTGCGGTTTACCAATTAGGATGGGAATCTGCAGTTAGCAGAAATGAAGAAGTAATTTTAAAATGGAAGCAAATGCATCCACATATAGAGGGAGAGACTTTAAATGGGACAATCAGTTGCCTAGGACTGAAGTAGAGTGTTAACGGTGTGGGGGTAATCACTCCCCTGAAACCTTCAGGTATAAAGAGGCTGAATGGTTTTTCACTACCACAAGAGAGATTACTTAAGGAAGCAATGTAAAAGTAAGTCTAATCTATCCAGCAATGGAGTTAGTAATACATTGCAAATGTGTAATGTGGTAAAATCCATTACTGAGGATTTAAATGTTCAACATGAAAGCGGGAAAGGTAGTCCCCGTTGCTGTGATGCTTTTGGTAAATGGTAAGCCTTGAAGATGGAAATTGATATGGGAGCCTTTGTTGTGGTGAAAGGAGAACACTATTAAGTTTGCAGGGTACTGCAACAAAACTAACAGTTTACACTGGAGAAGCCATCAAGATAAATGATACTACCATGCACCTGTCAGCTATCAGCAGCAGTCAGCTGAGCTCGCAGCAATAATAGTGACAGGCCAAGGGCCAAGTCTTCTAAGCCGTGATTGACTCAAGTAATTAAGTTAAACTGGATGGAGATCTTCCAGGTCTGGAAAGGGGAACTGCCTGAGTTAATGAAGAAGAGTGAGACTGTTTTTTGCGATGAGTTAGGTCAAATAAAGAGCCTATCTATGGAGATCCAAAGGCAACCCCTTGTTTTTTCAGAGCAATACCAGTACCATATGCCTTGCAAGAAAAATTGGACACACAACTGAAGAGCTTGAAAGAACTGATATTGTCCAGCTAGTACAATTTGCAGAGTGGGCAGCGCTTGTTGACCCTGTGATCAAGCTTGACAAGACTGTCCCATTTGTGGACAGTCCAAATTAACAGTTAGTTAGGCTGCCAAATTAGGTAAATATCTAATCCCAAAGATTGAAAACTTGTATGCAAAGCTGGCTGAAGATCAGTCTTTTACAAAGTTTCATATGAGCTAAGCACATCAGCAACTTGAGTTAGATGATGCTTCCCAAAGTTATGTTGCGATAAACATGTATCAAGTGTTGTTTTTAGTACACTACCTACTATTTGGTGTGTCGTCAACATGTGTTATTTCTCACAGAGTAATCATAAAATCTGCAGTGCAGAAGGAGGCCATTCAGCCCATTAAGTCTGCACTGACTCTCCGACAGAATATCTTACCAGGCCAACCACACCACCCCCCAACCCCCATCCTTGTAACCCCACATTTTTATCCTGCTACTTCCCCTAATTTTCACATCTTGGGACACTAGGGCCAGTTCACCTAATGTGCACATCCTTGTGAAATCGGAGCGCCTGGAGGATATCCATGCTGATATAGGAGAACATGCAAACTCTACACAGTCACCCAGGACTGGAATTTGACTGAGGTCACTGGCATGGTGAGGCAGCAGTGCTAACCACTGGGCCATCCAATGGACTGTCATGAGTTGTAGTATACCTGGATTATGTGTCGATAACTGGATTGACAGAAGCTGAGTACTTGATTAATTTAGAGAAGGTGATAAAGAGATTTCAAGATACTGGAGTTAGCCTCACAAAGGAGAAATGTATTTTCAAGCTACTCAGATAACCTATCTGGGATATTGCATTGATGTATGAGGATTACGCCATGGAAGGCAAGATTATAACAATCGACTACCAGAAAAATATCTGAGCTCAAGTCTTTCTTAGGAGTGATGAATTACTGTGGGCATTTCCGCCAAATCTGTCTGCATTAGAAAGCGATGGCCAGTAGGTCAACTGATATTCTGAGGACCTGGGTTCAAATCCCACCACAGCAAATGGTGGAATTTGAATTCAATGAAAAATATCTGGAATTAAGAATCTACTGATGATCAAGAAAGCATTGTTGAATTTCAGAAAAACCCATTGGTTCACTAATGACCTTTAGGGAAGGAAATCTGCTGTCCTTATTTGGTCTGGCCTGTATATGACTCCAGCGCCACAGCAGTGTGGTTGTCTCTCAACTGCCATTGGGCAACTAGAGATGGACAATAAATTCTGGTCAGTCAGCAATGCCCATGTTCGATGAACGAGTAAAACAAATTATTGGTTCCTTTGCATATGCTGCTAAAGAAGCATCAGCATTGGTTTTGGAAGACACCCCAAAGAGAAGCTTTTAACAGAATAACAATTGTTACGCTCATTAAACTTGTTGGTGCATTTTGACTCACCTGAAGAATTGGTGTTAATTATGACACTTCTCCATATAATGCTAGTGCAGCATTACCCCAGAAGATACGGCGGATCTGAAAAACCTATCGGATACAGTTCAAGAATCCTTTCAGAAGCTGAAGAAGGCTACTCCCAAATTGAAAAAGATGGCTTGTCAATAGTATATTGAGTAAAGAAGTTCCACTAGTGCATGCGTGGGAGGACTTCACTGTTATGGACAACAAACCACTTTTTGGGCCTTTTTAAAGGAGATAAAGTTATTTTGCCAATCGCATCAGCAAGAATTCAGCGTTGGCTGTTATTTCTGTCAGCCTACGAATATATATTCAATCACTGACTTGGAACACACAACATAAACATGGCTGTGCTGAGCTGCCTGCCTTTGCCAGAGAGTGTAGCACCTCCCACAGTATTGCAGGAAATTGTTATGACATTGAATTTCTTGGACCCTTTGCCAGTTTTGGCTCAACAAATCAGGTATTGGACCAGCAACAATCGTCTGTTGCCCAAAGTGAGATACAGGCTATTAATAAGTTGGACCAGTGAGCCTGTTTCTGGAGAGGTGAAATCATATATACAAAGCAACGAATTAGGTTGTGAAGATGGCATCATACGTTTGAGGCGGCAGAGTAAATGTCTGTGTACCAGGAATGAAGTTGCTCTTGGCTGAATTACACAGTGCCCTTCCAGGTATATCTAAGAAGGAGATTCTTGCCAGGGGTTATGTCTGGTGTCCTGACATTGATGCCAACATTGACAGCCCAGTCAAGCACTGTGAACAGTGCCAATTGCAACAAAGGTTATCTGCTGCAGCCCCCCTTGGGAATGAATTGGGTATGACTCCCAATTCATTCTGCTGGTCCATTCATGAGCATAATGTTGTTGATGTACATTCAAAGTGGATGGAAGTGTTTGAGATGAAATCTCTGACAATGCATGCTATAATTGAGAAATCGAGTCAATGTTTTTCTACCCACGGAATATCTAAAGTCATAGTGTTTGATAATGGAACAGCTTTGATGAGTGCTGAGTCTCAGAACTTCACCACTCTCAATGGTATCAAGCAAGTTAGAACTGCACCTTACCACCTAGCATGCAGCAGCCTAGCTGAGCGAGGCAGCCAAACCTTTAAGTGAGAAGACAAACCATGATTCACGTGAGTCAACATGGTAGTTTTCAGTGGATGAAGCTTTGTAAAAGAGAAGTTTGGAAATGGGTCGAATTGGATCCCTGGAGGTTTTTAATGCAAAACAGGACCTCTGTGTTATCAAGTGGAAGTAGAAAGAAGGATCAATCAGGAACACGTAGACCATTTGAGAGAGTGAGAGTTGCACCCAGCAGCCAGTACTGCTATCAGGAACTATATTGTCATCTGAGAATATTGTTGACTATCCAAGCCCTGAATTAGCTGGTCATTCCGTGGCAGGTGCAACTGACATCTCCATGGAAACAAGATGAAATTGAACTGCCTGTGGCCAAAGAGGCACCTGTCATTGTGGTTTTGGCTGACAGCAATCTAGTGGAAGGACCCCTATCAGAGGAGTTACTCTGTTCCACAAGGATCCGGCTGGTGTAACTTGAACTGTGTGCATTGCGGATAAAGCTACGTTTATTGTTCATTCCTAATTGTTCTGAGAAATTATGCAAACCCCACAATGCTGTTAGGTACAAGGCTTTAGGTCATCGACCCAGGGATGACAAAGAAAGGTGGTCATCATCTATCATTGACGAGTTATGAATGATACCTGGATTTTGTTGTGAATGATGTTCAATAACATAGAATCACCAACTTTGACTATATTATTGCAAGAAAGTCATTGCTAAACAAACTGCAGATAGTCATTCCAAGGATGCTTACCTCTGGAACTTATGCAAAACCCAGAGACCTTGATATTTGGCATCCTGTGGTTTGGCAACTTTCCTCATTTTGAGCATGACTCCAACTACTGCAGGCTTTTACTTTTGATTCCAGTAACCTCTATTTTGCTGATACTCCTTGCTACCGTAGTTGCTCAAGTGCTTCCTTGATGGCAAGCCTGGATACTAACACCTCTCTTCTGGCATTCAGGTTTTGCATCTGTGTCTAGTGTAGCACCACTAACTTTTGGTGTCTCTGCTCCTGTTCTGATGAATAGAACAGTTTGGAGCATGCACAATGCATTTTTGAGCCCAGTTGTCTACCAAATTGCATTAGGCAGTACCATGTTTGGCATTGGACACTGATTTGCATAATGGCTTATCACCTGAAACAGGTGAACTCTCTGGTGGCAGCTGGAATTTTGGCATAATCAAGGAGGTAAGACCCCCATTGAGCTGCTCCTGCAATGCAAGATAAAATCCACACCTTTGTTAAGTACTTAATGTTTTTCTCATCAGTGCATGTATTTTCTATTATATAATTTATGATTGCATACTGAGCAATTAACATCTGCTGCAGCCCCAATAGTTAGTTATTTATTTTGTTTCCAAAATATTGCAGTAGGAGTCAAAGGATTCAGTTATATGTTAGATATGAATTCTGACAATTTGTAGAATCTACAAAAATTTAAGTTATGGAATACAGTTGAACATCTTATTCTTAGATAATTTATCTTCAGGTGGTTAAAGCTTCACAGTTCAATGATACAGATATGTTGGAAGAAAATTGTATAAGGTTTCAAAGATATGTGTAATATTCATGAAAATCAAGAGATTTATTTTTTATTAAAATCCAGACACATGATGTGTTAGTTTGTGTAAAGTGATTGATTTCTAACTTTGATGAGAGTACATTAGGTGCTGGAGTGAGAATATTTTTTGTTAATGCCAGGATTGTCTTTGCAATTTTACTTTTTTACTTTGTCAAAAATTATGACTCTTCTGATTTCAATTTGGAGCACAAAATATTACTTATGCAAGTTTTCATCTTGCACAGCAGTAAAAGCAGGCCCTGCATACCATAAGAAATGCAGAATTATATAATATCATTGTCTGTTTGAGAGCACAAATCACTCCAGGGATCAGGATAAAGCTATTAAGTGTAATGTTGTCAGAGCAGGCTAGGCTGCCAGGCCCTAGAAACAGTGCTTGACTGGATTAAGTGATGACGATCAACGTAGTGCTTTGATGTTATTCTCTCCCACTGGCTTCTGCTTATTTCAATAACTTAGAACATGACTAAATATGCTTGTGTGCCATATATCTCTTGGTATTAAATTAGGATAATTAATTATTGGCGATAAGTGAAACAGACTGACGGCTTGTCCTTAAGGAGGAAAATCTCATGAGACACCATATTGATTAGAAGACAGAGGGAGAGATTTTCAGTGCTCAGCAGCTACTGCACATTTTTTCTGCCAGGGATGCAATTGTCTGACAGTTAACTGGAGCAGATATGGTGCAAGGTGGGTTTCCAGGTAAGATCCCTGAGATTTGTACATGTGGTGCTAGAATACATGGTTAATTTGACTTGGAGAAAATGGCTTGCATACATTATAGGATTTTAATCTGAGGGAAACGAAGAGCTGCTCAGTTGAATGGAAAATTAGGTTTCAAACAAATTTGACCACAGAGAGAAATGAGGTGCCATTATTTTGGTAGTTAGGTAATTGCTAAGTCAATAAGTAATGAAAAATGTATTTAAGGAATTAATAATCTTGTTGTTAGGAAAGGTGCCTGTTGCGACAGCGTGTAATTTCTTGCTCATTCTTGTGCTTTTATTTCTATGAGGACGTGACATACAGCAGAATTAGTTCCTGTTCTTTCAATGCAAAGAAAGATGCTTTTATTTAAAGTTGCTACCCTTGTAATAGATTTCAGTTTGATGTGGTGATACTAATGTAAGCTGATTGACATGCATTCTGAAAAATTTTGTGGTGGCAAAATAGCTGCAAAGATAGATTAAATTAATGTAATTTACAACCAAAGGAAATTATCATTACTCTCCAGCATTAATAAGCAGATGTTTTTATGCTAAATGTGAAGTATTCATTCTGGTGAGACAAGGATATCACACACACCTTTTTTAACATGAAACATTGGCTTTTCCTTCAGCAATGTAAACCCTTTGCATGAAAATCTAATTTCTGGAAGAAAAATCAAATTTAAGACTGAAAAAGTATTTAATTTCTGATTTGATTTGTTTCAATGCTTCTGTTTGTCTGCCTGTGCAAAGGAAACTGTTTAATTGAGAAGGAAAAAAAAACTAAGAGCTCGCAGCTTTATAAATATAGCATTTCATGTTTAGGCCTCGTATAAAATTATATTTTCATCAATATTCCTACAAGCCCTAGTTTTTGCATTGTGTGTACATTGCACTGGAGAAAATATTAACTAGCTCATGCATGCAACTGCTTCTTTGTTGAAGGAACTGCTGTGGATTTTTTGCTTACTCCAAAGTAATGTTTGCTTTCTTGATTACCCTATTTGTGGAGCTTTTTCTGCAGTTCAGCAGGTACTGTGGAAATTAATGTAAAATCAAACTTATTTTTGCTTTCAAGTTAACTGAGCTAAGAACTGAAATTAAAAGAAAATCCATACAGTAGTGAATAGAAAGTTCAGAGGTAGGCGCTGTATTTATTTAGTCACATTCTTATTACTCCATTGTCTAGAACATAGGAATAGTATGACTGACGTGACATTTGGATGTAACCTGTTCATTCATTTCATTGTTTCTGTTCGATTGTGGAATGCGGGACCATCTGGCTAAGCCAGCATTTATTGTCCTTCCCAGATTACTCAAGAAGGTGGTGGTGGGCTGCCATTTTGAACTGCTGTAGCCTATGTGATGAAGGTGTACCAACAGTGCTGCCAGGGAAAGAGTTCCATGATTTTGACCCAGGAGCAGTGAAGGAAATGACATGCGTTTTCAAGTCTGGATGGTGTGTGACTTAGAGGGGAACTTGCAGATGGTGGTGTTCCCACTTACCTGCTGCCCTTTTCCTTCTAGGTGGTAGTAGTTGCGGGTTTGGAGAGTGCTGTTGAAGAAACCTGCAGTGCTTCTTGATAATGCACATTGCAACCACAATGCACCAGTGGTGGAGGAAGTGAATGTTTAAATGATGGATTGCGTACCAATCAAGCAGATTGATTTCTGCTTCTTGAATGCTGTTGGAGCTGCATTTGTTTAGGCATGATAAGAGCATTCCATCACACTCCTGACTTGTTCCCAAAGCTTCGGGCAGACAAGGGGTAAGTTACTCACCCAGTCTCTGACCTGTTGCTATGGCCTCAGCATGTATGTGGTTGACCCAATTAAGTTTCTAGTCAATAGCAACTCCCAGGTTGTTTACAGTGGGTAATTCAGAGATCATAATGCCACTAAATATTAAGAGGAGGTGATTGTTGGAGGTGGCCAATGCCTGTAATGCATCTATTTTACTTACCATTTATCCAGATCTTCCTGCATGTGGGCACAAACTGTTTCAGTATCTGAGGAGTTTCAATTAAAACTGAGTACCATGTAATTATCAGTGAACATCACTTTTGATTTTATAATGGAAGACAGATCATTGATAAAGCAGCTGAAGACATTTGAGCTTAGGACATTGCTACAGGAATTCTGGAGATGTTTGCTCCAAAACAACCACAGTCAACTTCCCTGGTGCTGGAGAGCTATCAACAATTTTCTCCTTTGATTTCCTTTAAATTGAATTTTACTAATACTACATGATGCCACGTTGAGCTAAATGCTCTGTTGATGTTGAGGGCACTCTCACCTCATTTCTGGAATTCAGCAATTTTACAGACATATGGAGCAAAGCTGTAATGGGATGCGGAGCTAAATAGTCTTGAGAGAATCTAAATTGGGCATTGGTGAGCAGGTTATTGGTAAGTGCTGGCAATAGCACTGTCAGTGACACCTTCTATCACTTTGCTGATGATTGAGAGTAGAATGGTGGGATGGCATTTGGTTGGAATGGATTATCCTGCTTTTCATGGACATCACATACCTGAGAAACTTTTACTTGGTCATTTAGACGTCAATGTTATAGTTGTACTGGAATAGCTTGTCTAAGGGTGAGGCTAGTTTTAGAGCACGACAGCCAGGTTGTTGTCAAGGCCCATGACCTTGCTGTAGCAGCGATTAGCTGCTTCTTGAATTCACATGGTGTGAATAGCTGTATACAGCTACAACTGTAATTCAGCAGGTGGAGGGAACACAGACTGTTAGCAGGTTAAGGGCACAGTTTTGAACAGTAAAACAATCAAGTCAGAGGGGATACAGCTGTATTAAGTTTCAAGGGAGTGAGGCAAGACTAGATGGCTTCTATTTCAATGCCAGGAGTATTGCAGGTGAAACAGATGAGTTAAGGATGATTTACACGTAGAACTGTGATATAGCAGCTATCAGAGAGACGTTGTTGAGGGAGGGACAGGATTGACAACGCTACATTCCGGGATATATAATCCTTACATGAGACAGAGGGGGTAAAAGGGGAGAAGGTATTGCATTATTAGTTAAGGAGTCAGTTACTGCAGTGAAGAGAAATGATATCTTGGATGGGGCATCAAATGAAGCTTGGTGGGAAGAGCTTAGGAATAAAAAAGGGGGCAGCCACTTTGCTAGGTGATTATTATAGATCCCCAGACAGCCAGTGGGAAATTGAGATGCAAATATGTGCACAATTTGCAGAGGTGTTTAAAAATAATAAAATATCGTAGGTGATTTCAGTTTTCCCAACATTAACTGGAGTAGACATAGTGTTGATGGAGTGGATTTCTAGATATGTGTACAGGAGAACTTTTTAGGTCAATGTGTAGAGCGTCCAACAAGGGAAGGAGCTGTCCTGGACCTAATTCTGGGGAATGAAGCCGGACGGGTGGTTGAGGTAGTGGTGGGGAAGCATTTTTGTGATAGCGATCACAACATGATACAATTTAAGCAAGTTATGGATAAAGAAATAGACAAGTTGCAAAAAAAAGCTTTTGGAGTGGGGGCAAGTGGATTTTAGTAAAATAAGGCAAGGTCTGGCCAAGGTAGACAAGAAAAAGTTACTAGTGGGGAAACCTACAGAAGAACAATGGGGGCAGGGGGGTATTCAAAAAGAAAATGGGGAGGTTACAAGTCCAGCATGTTTCCTTGAGGGTGACAGGAAGGAGAATGATGGACAGGGTGGTGAATCTCTGGAATTCTCTGCCCATTGAGGTGGTGGAGGCTGCCTCGCTAAATATTTTTAAGACGCGGGTTGATGGGTTTTTGATAAGCGAGGGGATTAAGGGTTATGGGGAGAGGGCGGGAATGTGGAACTGAGCCACGACAGATCAGCCATGATCTTATTGAATGGCGGGGCAGGCTCGAAGGGCTGGATGGCCTACTCCTGCTCCTATTTCTTATGTTCTTATGTTCTTATAACCTGAAATATCCAGAATATGATGAGAAAGAAAAGAAAGGGTTTTAGCAGGTACCAGGGGAACAAGTTAGTGGAAGCATTTGTGCAGTATAGAGATTGCAGGGTAAAGCTTCAGAAAGCAATTAGGAAAGCAAAGAGGGGATATGCAGTAGCTCCGGCTGATAAAAGTTGGGAAAATCTCAAGATATCAATGGGAAGAGGATAACCAGGGAAAGAGTAAACCTCATTAGATACCAAGGGGGCAATCTGTAAATTAAACCAGAGAGCATTGGGTAGAATGTTGAGCAAATACCTCATATTCGTCTTCACCAAAGAGAATGAGGATGAAGATATGCAATTCAGGGAAAGAGACTGCAAGGTTCTTGAGCAAATTGACATAGGCAAGAAAGGTTTTGGCAGGCTTAAAAGTGGACAAATCTCCAGATCTACATGAATTGTATCCCAGGTGCTGTGGGAGGCAAGGGAGGAGATTACAGGGGCTCTGACCCAAATTTTTAATTCCTCCATGGCCACGCAGGCTGGTGCCAGAGGACTGGAGAACAGCTAATGTGGTTTCGCTATTTAAGAATTGCAGAGATAAGCCAGGGAACTATAGTGAGTCTCGCATCAGTCGTAGGGAAACCATGGGAGAAAATTCTGAAGGAATGCATCTATCTCCACTTGGGGAAGCAAGGCTTGACTGGGGATAGTTCATATGGTTTCATCAGAGGGAGGTCATGCCTAACAAATTTGTTTGAATGTTTTAAGAAGGTGGCCAGATGTGCAGATGAGGGCAGTGCATTTGATGTAGTTTATATGGATTTCAGCAAAACCTTTGACAAATTCCCACATGGAGTACTTATGGAGAAGGCAAATGCATATGGGATACAGGATAACTTGATGAAATGGATTCAAAATTGGCTCAGTTGTAGGAGACAGGATGATGACAGAAGGCTACTTTAGTACCTGGAAGCCAGTGGCCATTGGGATGCCACAGAATTCTGCTGGGTCTCCTATTATTCGTCATTTATATAAATTACATAAATGACTATGTTGGGAGTAGGATTAATAAGTTTGTGGATGACACAAAGATTGGCTGGGTTGTCAACTGTGAAGTTGAGTGTCTTGGGCTACAGGAAGATATAGATGGGATGGTCAAATGGGCAGTTGGTGGTGAGTGGAATTTAATCCTGAAAAGCATGAGGTGATACACTTTGGAAAGACTAGTTTGACAAGGAAGTATTCAATGACTGGCATGACTCTTGCAAGTTCTGTTGAATAAAGGAACCTTGGAGTGTTTGTCCATAGATCTCTGAAGGCAGAATAGCATGGGACACTTGCCTTTATCAATCAAGGCATAGATTGCAAAAGCAGGGAAATCATGTTGGAGTTGTATAGAACTTTGGTGAGGCCAGCGCTACTGTGCGCTGTTCTGGTTGCCACATTATAGGAAGGATGTGATGTAACTGGAGGGGATGATGGAGATTCACCAGGATGCTGCCTGGGATGGAACATTTAAGTTATGAAGAGAGGATGGATAAGCTTGTGTTATTTTAATTGGAGCAGAAAGACTGAGGGGCAAGGAAGAGTGGATAAGGAGGAGCAGCTGTTCTCTTTATTTGAAGGGTCAGTCACAAAGAGATGTGGGTTCAAGGTGAGGGATAGGAGGTTTAGGGGGGATGTGAGGAAAAACTTTTCTACCCAGAGTGTGGTGATGGTCTGGAATGCACCATCTGAGAGGATGAGGCAAGTTGCGTCACATCCTTTACAAGCACCTGGATGAGCACTTTGCATGTCATAACATTCAAGGCTATGGGCCAAATGATGGTAAATGGGATTACGTGGGGAGGTTAGGTGTTTCTTGCGTGTTGATGTAGACCTGATGGGCTGAAGGGCCTTTTTTGCACTGTTTAATTCTCTGAATTCTTCTGATGGAATGTTTGGTAGAATGAGGCCATGCTGAGCATACTTTGTCAGCAGGAGGACACTATTTGTATTGGTTTTATCCACCCCATTTTTCTCAGTGGTTCCTCTCTAGACAACCCTGATATTAAAGTCCCCAGAATGATGATTTTTTTTCTTTTGGGATGGCAGTGAGGACTTCTTCAAGATCCGAATAAACTTTTCCTCAATGGTTTCATCTGAGTCAAGATTCAGGCAAATGCACTGATGACAGTGGCATATTGATTACAACTGAGCTATAGATGAAGCATCATGAGGTTTTTACACATTTGGAGGATTCTGGCCGTGCATCCAAGATCCTATTCTGGATGGCAAAACTAATTTCATGAATATGATAGTTACTGTTAGCCTTTCCTTTCTGTGTACCCCCTGCTTGTTCCTTCAGCTGTTCCTCCGTAAGAGACTTGTCTCACTGAACATGGTAATGCAGTATTGAAGTCTTGACAGCTCAAATTATGATTGCAGATTGCTCCAATATTTCAAGTTGCAAAATATAAGATTTTCTTTCTTTAACCATGAAATGCTGATCCCAGAGGTGTGGTTCTTCAACCTGGAGAAAGTAGACTATTCTTTTTTCCAACATCTTTTCAAGTCCCCTCCCCATTTGGGGTGAGCACAGGCTATCATGAAGAGGATTGCTCAGTCACAGATGTTGCTGCCAAAGACACTTCCAACAAACTTCATGTGTGCAGATTCTTGACTTGGGACTCCCAAATTTACAGCTCTTCCTCTGATACCAAATCTGCATTGCCGCAGGACTTGGCAAATGGACCCTGGCAGAAGTCTAAATGTGACTTTGTTGAACTTGAGGACTTTGGGGTGCCATTATTGTTCACTTGATCTTGGCGGGTTGGTGGTCAGATTTCGGTGATGTGTCCAGCCGTGTTGACTGGGATCACTTTGATTCTGCAGTTCTCTTCTGCCTTCGCGGCCAGTGATAGACAATTTTCCTTTGACTGTTCCGCTATTTACAATGTTTTGGACTGCACTTTGTCTGGCACCATCCCCAACGTTGTCGCTGTGGGTAGCCCTACCAGGAATAAGTGGATTCCGATGAATCACTCAAAGGAGCTTCAGACCGCACAAGCATCTCCACCACATGATGAAGGCAATCCTCTAACATCATATAGACAAAAAAAAAGCAAGGGAGATTTGGAAATAACTGTACAGTGAAAGTGGAGAATGCACTGTGAAAGATGTGTTGGCTTTATCCTGACAACTAAGAATAAAACTATACCAGTGCAATTCCATGAAGCTTGGCATTAAAGCAGAGCCGGCATTCCACGATATGACAATCCTATAATTGTAAAACTGTTTGTCATCCAAGTTAACTGAGCTATGCCATTAGAGACCTGCTAGTCAAAAAACCGCTTTGTTAAATTCAGTGTACGTTTGGCTTCTGCTTCTTTATCAGTGTAACTGAATTAGGAAATCAGTTGGTAATTTTGCTAATTATTTTGCAGTAATATTTTAAGAAATATCTGGGTGTTCTTATTTAGGCTCAAAACACTTATTCTTCAAATGGTGTTGTTTAGTGTTATCCCTTTTTACTTACTGCATACCAGATCATAAAGTAAGTTGTCTAAAATCCATTGAATGTAATACTCTTAATTATTTCTGTCATGCCAGCACAGACATGAAGATATTAGAGTTTTTTAAAGATGGACCCTGATAAACTGTGAGGTAACTGCTGAGAGGTCTCCTGATTTTTTTCAACAGCCTTGCAAGCTTTCTGGCAAGTTCAAAATTGGAATATAATGGAGAGGGGTCTCCCTTGAATGGACAAGCCGAAACAGCACATTTCTGTGGAATGAATTTCACTTTTTTTCAAGTCCTATTCCAAAACACGGACAATAAACTCCAGATTTTCTGGCTTTGGGTCTGCCGTGTTAAAACAGAAGGTTACTAAGACTCAGTATCCACCATGAAGTGCTAAACACCACTGTCTACCCCCTATTGTCTGTCAGCGATTATTGACTGTGTGACTGGAACACCTTCTTAACTCTGAAAGACCATCATTTGCCTTCCATCGTGTATCAATGGCCATTCATCATGTGGTTGAAACTGTTCTCTGATTTTGAAATCCTTATATCCAGCAACTGATGGAGAGAGAGGCCAGGCAGTCTGCAGAATACTAGCAAAGACATCGCAGCTGCAATGAAAAGCTGTGTTGTCTTGCCTTATCAAGACCTCTGAGGCTTGAAGTCTTTTAAAAGCGCATCCTCCAACCTGTTTTGAACAGCTCAGAATTTACCTGTAAGAATTTGGACCTCCTGCTACAACAGCCATCAGGGCCTGTCTGCACAACATGCTGAATGATTTTTACTTCATAGGAAGCCTGCAATCCAGGTTTGATCCGATCCATTAGAGTTTCAATTCCAGAGTGGGAAAAGCTACTTCCTTCACTGAACTTGCCTTAAAAACTGCTGACTATTCTGCTTGGTTTTAATATTTGTATAAGTGCACTGGTGTCTTTAATTGTATCTCTCTTGGCTGCTATTGATGAAGCAATAGACCTTTCCGGGGTGTGTGTGAATAAATAATACTGCTTCTTTAAATCCAGGAAAGTCTGCTGCTGGTGACTTTTAAATTGACGGGGGTGGTTGCTGGGAGGACATTCACATCAGCCTTATTAAAATTAAACTATACTGATTATGGACATAAGGGAATTGGGATTTCAGTCTGTCACTCTCTCTCCCTTGTCTGTAACAATTCCTAAATGAGAAGTTGTCCTTTCCAGTGAAATTGGAGTACATAATGGGTTAAAGTTACAGAAACGGTCTGTGTAAGTTTAAGAATGATAAATTTGCAAAAAACACAGGCAGTGACAGTAGATGCTTTTATTTTTCTGTTGAGTCAGATGCACCATGAGCACCGAAGTCGTTATTGTTTTGGATGATACTATATTGTGAGTAGAGTATTCTGGAAATTTCACAAAAGATTTTATTTGTGAAAATGAAGTGAAGTTCAGGAGCTTTAGGGAATGTAGTTATTTTGCAACGTCAATCATTGCTTACTGCTGCTGAGCACGAGAAAGTAGGTGTTGAGAAAAACATTGCTTATTGCAGCACTGCCCCCTGGGTAAGAGCATTACACGAAAGGCTTGTCTTGCTTCAGCACCACAGGAGTGACTTGTTACCTTATTGAGGAATATTCAGCAGCTGGGTTTTAAGCTTGAAGTCATCCAGCGTGATGGTTTGGAGCTAAGAGAAACCGTGGCCAGACAGCCGAGGAAATATAAGAACATGGGAAATGCTGCCAGGTCAGTAATGTTTTCTCTAAAAATGTGGAAAAAGTATGTTCATAATTAATCTGCATTAAGTTTAAATATGAGGTAGAAAATACATTTGCCGTTTAAGATGGTGGTGTTGAAATTTATTTTGTCTGGGATCACTTGACAACATGCATTTTATGATGTTATATTTACCTGAATTGATGACAACATTATTAAAAATTAAACTTTAAACCATGCCTATGACTTATAAATAAAATTGATATTTTTGTACATTTCTAATCAAGCTCTATTTTTGGTCTATAATTAATCACATTTTTGTAAAATTATGCAGCTGTAGGTATTGATCATTTGCTCAAAAATGTCATTATTTCCTCAATTGAATACCAAGCACATAAGACTTAGGATAGGACATTTTGCTGATTCTATTAATGACTGATAGACGTTAAATAATTTCTAATAGCTGTATTAATGTGCATAGTATATGTATATATAATACACACATATTTAAATGAGAGAGAAGTGCTAAGGTAATGAGAGTGTCATAAACTATTCACAGCCCTAACTGAAGAGAGTTTAAAGACATTGCATACATTCATTTTGTTTTAGTGAAAGATACTTGAAAGGTTTGCTTTAAGTCAATTGCATTTCTAATTGTTAAGATTGACTGCCAATTCATACTTTTCAATTACAATGTTTAAATCAGAGGCATGTTATCTGGTTAATTTTTATGGCGCCAAAGTATTTTGTAGACTACTGAAGGTTATTAATTGGTTTGAAATGTTTTAGAATTCTCTAATTGGCTCCCAGCAGCATCCAGATACCTTTTTGAACTGCAGTATTATTTTGTTGAAATTTTCAGCGTGGTGTCAATCTGATGTACTATTTCTAACCAGTAATCTTTCTTGTTTAATGTAAATTGGCAATATCCTTTGATGCTGCGTAACGTGTTTATGTTCCAAGGAAAACCTGATGAATCTTACAATAAATATGCAAAAATAAGTACAAATAGTATATTATGTTTTGATTAGAACTGAAAATGGACATAATCATTTCTGAAATTCTCCTTTATCCTTAAATTTATTTTTTATATGCCAAATCACTCTTTGCAAGGGGTAATAATGTGTGTGACATGCACATTATTTCTGATTAGGTCTCACGTGGCTTAAATAATGGAATATGTAGCTTGTATTCAGATTATTTTTTGCTTTGATTCTGAACCTTAATCAATCTTCACTTAAATCCGACTGAGCACTATGTTTCATTTGCTGTGAAAATGTCATCAAGCTATTTCAATGTCTCAATGCCAAGCTGACATATTGTGTTGAAATGCTTCAGTTCATTTTGAACATGAATGCAAAATCTCTTGGTGGCTTTGCACCTTTAAAGCTGGATCTGCATTGTTTTTTAGAGCAAGCACCATAGCAATGTCAAATTCAGTGTTCGATTGCAAATTGTTTAACCAAAAGCCTTCTGCTGGCGATACTGAAGATGGCCCTCTTGAAAAAAAGATATTCCTTCTATCTCACCTTGATGTGACTTGGACTTTCCAGAAATGGTGCTTAATTTTAATTTAATTAATCACTGTGGTGAAAGCATTATTGCTTGATTTGCTCCCTCACGTTGAATGTCAAATTGAATAATAGTGCAAGTTAAACGTACTCAAGAATATGGTTATGAGTATGAATGACAAATGGTGTAATGCAATAAAATTCTACTTAATTAGTTCATAGTCACTAAAAAGAGCTGCAGGCATGCCACAAAGTAATTAAATTTTTGCTTTTTTTTCCCCCCACTGTGGGAATTGCATGGCATCCACTCTACCTTTGCCTGGCAGCGGGGTTACGAGGTGATAGTCACTCTGTTGAGAAATCTTAGATATGAATCTGCCTCCCCACTCTGTGTGTCATGACATTGGAGTACTGAATCGTTGAACTATCCTATTGCCCATTTAATTATTTGATTGATTTTCTCTGTGAATGGACTTACCAGTTCTGCTGGTTACTGGTTCACGATTGAAGGGTCAGGAATAGGCTGCTCACTTCCTCGGGCCTGTTCCACCATTCATTCGGATCATCGTGACTGATCTGTATCTCGACTCCATGTACTTACTTTGATTCCATATCCCTTAATACCCTTGTCTAACAAAAATCCAATCAGTCACATTTTTGAAATGTTCAATTGATCTGGCCTCAGCAGCTTTTTGGAAGAGAGTTCCATGCATCCACTAGCATTTTGTGTGAAGAAGTGGTTTCTTACTTCACCCTTAAATGAATTAACCGTAATGTTAAGGTTATGGTCCTATGTTTTGGAAAAATGGTGGGAAATTCTATGCGGTTCAGAAGCAGGGGTTGGGGCTGTTAATCCTTTGAGAAAACACATGCAAGGGAAAAGTACTGTCAGGAGAAAAATTATAAAGCTGAAACATGGAATATAGCCAGATTTATTGTAACCATAAAGAACAGTATGTTTTGTATAGCATGGTTTAAGTTCAGTTTTCTCATTGCACATCATAAAGTGAAACTTTCCCAGGGAGTAGCATTAAAAACTATACGGCACTTTAATAGTTTTATTTGAATGTGAGTTTGCAAATTTTAAAAATGTCTCGAACAGCAATAGTAACATTTATATTTATTTCATGCGTCTCATATGAAAGTCAGTTTCATAGCATAAATAATGGGGAAGACATTTCGGTGACGTGGGTACAAACAGAAGCTTTTTTTAAGAAGTATAAACAGAAACTGTTAGAAATACACAGCACCTTTGGAGGGAGAAACAGTTAACATTTCAGGTTGTGACATCTCAACAGAAATTCAATATTAGCTCTGTTTCTTTGTCCATTGATGTTACTGTTGCGCATTTTCAGCATTTTTGTTTTCATTTCAGAGTTTCAGCATCTGCAGTATTTTGCTTTTATTTTCATTTTTTTTGATGATGGAGAGAGCACTGGGAAAATTAAGCAATTGGAATAGGGTTTATATGGTAGGAATAGATTTTATGGTCACGGAGGGTCAACAGAGCTGAATCTGATCTTGTTCTCAGCTGACATTCAGATGTTCTTTCACAGTTACAGAGGATGGACTTTTATGGCTCTGCCACGGCGGGAACAGGGCTGTAACTGTGATGAGCTGTTCACAAGTCCATTGACTTCAGCAAGACTGTAAAATCCCTCTGGTATAAAATTCCACATACAGAATTTATAGCACAGAGAAAGGCCATTCAGCCTAACTAATTTTTCCCATCCCTCTTCACCTCACCCTAATAGCATATCATTCTACTCCTTTCTGTCTCGTACATAAATGCGTTGATGAAATTTACCTCAATTATTCCTCCAGTAACAAGTTCCACATGCCTGGCATTCTCTGGGTAAAAACACATCTCTTTAATTGCCTATTGTATTATTTGTAAAGAGCTTGGTATTAATTGTAATGTGGATATGTATCCAGGGTGCCACAGTTACTACTGCACTGCAGTGAGGTGTCGAGCCGAATGTCTTAATTGGCCTGAATTAGTGCCAAGGAAAGAGAAAAGCTGTTTAGTGAGAAAATGAAATGGCCACCACCAAAACAGCAATAATCATACAGCCACAGTAAGAAGTCTCACAACACCAGGTTGAAGTCCAACAGATTTATTTGGAATCATGAGCTTTCGGAGTGTTACTCCTTCATCAAATGAGTAGACAGCAGCACTCCAAAATCTCATGATTCCAAATAAACCTGTTGGACTTTAACCTGGCATTGTGAGATTTCTTACTGTGCCCATCCCAGTCCAACGCCAGCATCTCCAAATCACACAGCTATAGTTCGTAATGAATTGGGAAGCTGATGTTGTGGTAGAGGCATTTGAGAAGTATAAAAAAAGTGAAGACTGACATTTAATAGTTTTCTAAAAGAAACTAGTGAAGAGGAAAGAGCTACATTTTTTGTGGGCTGGAGAGAAAGGGTTAAATTTGTTTCATAACTGGAAGGTAAGTGAGGACAACAGTAAAAAGTCAGGCAACATTTTTAAAAAATTCAGCCCACTTCTCAGGCCAAAGTCAAATCATCATATCCACCAATATGAGTGTTAAAGACCAATGCAAGAATCAGGTGAGCCTGTTGACAATTTCTTAATAAGCTTGAAAAATACAGCCATAAATTTAAATTGAATGAAACAGATGAAAGGCTGATAGATCAGTTCATTTGGGGTTCTACACACCACATGTTGACAGAAGAAGACATTGACTGCCCAAATATCTTGCCTTCAGTTAAGCCAAGAAAAAGGCACCAAGATTGATGCAGTGAAGCAGCAACCAAATAATGCACGCCAGATAAAGATGTGCAGGAGCTCTGGACAACCACAAGTTAATAGACAGAAGGAAGCGTGCTGTGCAGAAATCATTGTAGAGAATTGTGGAAAGCCAAATCACTGGGAAAAAATGTATAGAACAAGGAAGATGATAAACAAGTTTTCAGAGACAGATAAAAGGATGAATGAAAAGAAAAAGAAACCAAAACATTCATACCCATCAATTTGGGAACAAAATCAACTTCAGAGCCATATGATTGCAAGGAATGTAAAAGTTTGCAGAGAAAAGAAATTCATCCAACTATTCAAATCAGGAAGAGAATGAGTAATAAGACCACAACTATAAATCTGAATTTGAACACTGATACCGGAGCACAAAATAAGATCATCTTAATCAGGCTCTACCAGAAGAACTTTACTGAAAATTCCAAAGAAAATTGCTGTCTCCCAGCACCAGGGACCCAAGTTCAATTTTGGCCTTAGTCATGGTCTGGGTGGTGTTTGCACTTTCTTCCTGAGTTTGCACTTTCTTCCTGTGTTTGTGTGAGTTGCCTCTGGGTGCTTCAGTTTCCTCCCATGGTCCAAAAATGTGCAGGTTAGGTTAATTGGCCATACTAAATTGACCCTAGTGAAAGGGGAATTAGCAGGGTAAATGTGTGAGGTTACAGGAATAGGACCTGGATGGGATTGTAGTCTGTACAGGTTCGATGGGCTGAATAGCCTCGTCTGCACTGTAGGGATTCTATTCCAAGAAATTCCAAGGAAAAATGCCCTGAATAATAATCACATGGAAAAATTCCAGTCTAAAACTCCTTCAAAAATTTAACTGTGACCACTAGTTCCCCTTTCATCCATATTCCTATGGTGTGTGTAACTCCAGATTTTTAAATCTGTCATTATATTTATGTCCTCTCCAGCATATTATTTGTAATCATAATGGTCAAAGATAAAGAAAATCAAAATCCATTTTGCTCCTACAGCTTATTCCAATTACATTCCCATATTTAAAAATCTGTTTATATCTATACTATGGCTTCACTGTTCTGTCTATTTAAATTCATGAATGGAATATCGTGGGAGCTCTCCTTCTCCCACCTTTTGTTCAATGCCCACTTTGGTCATTTGTTTTCACCTCACAGTAGCATAACTGTCTCCAATTTTCTACCTCCACTGGACCATCCCTCTGACCTCTTGCTTCTCTATATATTTTGATGATATTGGCTGTCTGGATTTCTCTGCTAATGCCGTTCCCTAGCTGGATGGTCTGAGGACTTTTCACTCTTTCTTGGCCAGAGACCCAACCTGTCCCCAAACAATCTGCCTGGTTGAATGTCTTCTCACATTGAACAACTTCTTCTATAACTCCAGTCACTTCCTTTGAAAGGAAGGTACACCCATGGGTCTGAGCTATGCCTGCTTGTTTCTGGGATGTGGAATATTTTTTGTTCCAGTTCCATTCAGGTTCCCTCCTTCATCTTTCTTTTTCAATACACTGATAGCTGAATTGGTGCTGTTTCCTGCTTTGATTCTTGTGATAACCCCCACATTATCCATGAGGAATCATTGATTGATCTCTCTGTGGAGCTCATTAGGCATGAGTTCCCTTGGTAACAGGCAGTGGCTTTCCCCACTGGAATTCGTTATCTGAGCCTAGGCCCAGGACTGTGCCTGCTGACCTGTAATCCCAGGCAGGGAATAGTATGTGTACACCAGGGTAGTGATTTTATTTACATTCTGTAATAAATTCACTTCCTTTCCATTTGGGCTTCCTGAGTCATTTCGTTGGCGATCAGGAATAAGAAAACTTTCAGACAGCCTTGCCTTTCGGTGAACCTGGATAGAACAGTGGAGATATTGAAAATACCGCTGTTTTGGAAACTAGAAACATATGATGCGGTTGTTGAAGATTGGCTTCGATATGCCAGAAGAATAAAATATTTCTTTCAGGCAAACGGGATAGAAGGGGATAACCAAAAAAAGTCATCCTCCTGACCTCTTGTGGAGCCCCAAATTGCGGCATCGTAAAAGGTTCAATCTGTCTGCCAGCTCTGGATTGAAAATTATCTGATGAATTGATAGATATGGGATCGGACCACTACCATCCTAACTGTCTGTTACATTGCAGGGCTACAGGTTTAACATGGCAGACTACTTGGGGAACTAATCATTGAATTCTTGATAAGACTGTGTAAATTAAGAACATAAGAAATAGGAGCAGGAGTAGGCCATCTAGCCCTTCTAGCCTGCCCCACCATTCAATAAGATCATGGCTGATCTATCGTGGCTCAGTTGCACATTCCCGCCCTCTCCCCATCACCCTTAATCCCCTCTCTTATCAAAAACCCATCAACCCGCGTCTTAAAAATATTTAGCGAGGTAGCCTCCACCACTTCAACGGGCAGAGAATTCCAGAGATTCACCACCCTTTGAGTGAAGAAGTTCCTCCTCAACTCCGTTCTAAACCGCCCCCCATTTATCTTGAGGCTGTGCCCCCTAGTCCTACTATCCTTTCTGAGCGGGAAGAGTCTCTCCACCTCTATCCTATCCATCCCATTCATCATCTTATATGTCTCAATGAGATCTCCCCTCATTCTTCTAAACTCTAACGAGTACAAGCCTAGTTTATTCAGCCTCTCCTCATAGCTCAACCCCCTCAACTCCGGTATCAGCCTAGTAAACCTCCTCTGCACTCCCTCCAGGGCCAAAATATCCTTGCATAAGTATGGCGCCCAAAACTGCACACAGTACTCCAGCTGCGGCCTCACCAATGCCCTATACAGCCGCAGCAAGACCTCCCTACTTTTATATTCAATCCCCCTCGCTATGAAGGCCAGCATCCCATTCGCCTTCCTGACCACCTGCTGCACCTGCAAGCTGGGTTTTTGCGACTCATGCACAAGGACCCCAAGGTCCCTCTGCACCGTCGCTTGCTGCAGTTTTTCGCCACGTAAGTAATAATCCTTCCTACCATTATTCCTACCAAAGTGGACCACCTCGCACTTGCCAACATTAAATTCCATTTGCCATTTCCTGGCCCATTCGCCCAGCCTATCTAGATCCTTCTGTAGACTCTCCACACCCTCCGCACAGTTTGCCGTTCCACCAATCTTGGTGTCATCAGCAAATTTCGACACCCTACACTCGGTTCCCTCCTCCAGATCATCTATATAAATGGTAAATAGCTGAGGCCCCAGCACCGACCCCTGGGGCACTCCACTAGTCACCATCCGTCAATCCGAATAGCACCCATTGACCCCCACTCTCTGCCCCCTATTTGACAACCAATCCTCTATCCACGCTAACCCCCTACCCCCAACTCCATGTCCCCTGATCTTCTGCAATAACCTCTTGTGAGGTACCTTGTCAAATTGGTGGAACACCGAGTATGGGCCAGTACTTTGGCAATGTTAAAGATCGTTTAGTACGTGGAATTAATAATATTGCAACCTAAAGGCAGCTACTGACTGAGCAAACGCTGGACCTCAATAAAGCCACAGAACTGGCCTTTTCCTGCAAAAATGTGGAAAAGAGGGCTCTGGAGTTTCAGGGGTTCGTAGATAATACCGTCCACATCCTTGGCTGTCTCGCCTACTACAGAACCAAGTCCCTAGTGGATAAAGCTTGTGTCTCCCGTTTGCCCCCGAGAAGGGCACTTTGGAGTCAAGGGCCATGAGATTCCAGGTCTAGATGGGATGTCTCTCCACAGAACAGTGAAAAGTGAGCACATCCATGTTGCACTTGTAGTCATAGAGTCAGCCCCAGACAAGACTACTGAAACAGGCAAAACATGTACCACCCAAGCCAAAGGCTGAAGCCACTTTAGGACAGGGCTTTGCAAATAAGCAGCCTGAGAATGATGAATTCATGCAGCTAAATTGATTGCCACACCAATCAAGATAAATGGCTACCCCCAAACCTGGAGGAAGATGGGGGCCTATCAATTATTGGGGAACAAACCTTTAGTGAATTGTTTTTAAGCCTGTGGAATACCAAGGCTAGATTGGCCACGTACACTGGGAAGTCTTTATGTATTGCTAGGACCGCTGTTATGCACAGGCAACAGACAGTCTGACTTCCCCTAATAGTGATGCAAGGCCACTGCCCAACCTTTTGGGAAGGGACATGCTACAGAAAATCTGTCTAGATTGGCAACAGATTTTTAAAATGGGCATTGGTAATTTATACAAAATCATTAAGAAGTATCGCAAAGTGTTCCAAGAAGGTCTTGGGAAGATTAGAGGTGCTAGGGTCAAGATCTATGTGGACCCAGAGGCCTGGTCTAAATACTTCAAGGCAGGACTGGTCCCCCTATGCCTTACATGGCCTAGTACATTCCAAATCGGAACACCTAGAGGAACTTGGCATTACACTTAAGAACATAAGAAATAGGAGCAGGAGTAGGCCATCTAGCCCTTCGAGCCTGCCCCGCCATTCAATAAGATCATGGCTGATCTGTCGTGGCTCAGTTCCACATTCCCGCCCTCTCCCCATAACCCTTAATCCCCTCGCCTATCAAAAACCTATCAACCCGCATCTTAAATATATTTAGCGAGGCAGCCTCCACCACTTCAACGGGCAGAGAATTCCAGAGATTCACCACCCTTTGAGTGAAGAAGTTCCTCCTCAACTCCGTTCCAAACCGCCCCCCATTTATCTTGAGGCTGTACCCTCTAGTCCTACTGTCCTTTCTGAGTGGGAAGAGCCTCTCCACCTCTATCCTATCCATCCCATTCATCATCTTATACATCTCAATGAGATCTCCCCTCATTCTTCTAAACTCTAACGAGTACAAGCCTAGTTTATTCAGCCTCTCCTCATAGTTCAACCCCCTCAACTCCGATATCAGCCTAGTAAACCTCCTCTGCACTCCCTCCAAGGCCAAAATATCCTTGTGTAAGTGCGGCGACCAAAACTGCACACAGTACTCCAGCTGCGGCCTCACCAGCGCCCTGTACAGTTGCAGCAAGACCTCCCTACTTTTATATTCAATCCCCCTCGCTATGAAGGCCAGCATCCCATTCGCCTTCCTGACCACCTGCTGCACCTGCAGGCTGGGTTTTTGCGACTCATGCACAAGGACCCCGAGGTCCCTCTGCACCGTCGCGTGCTGCAGTTTTTTGCCATGTAAGTAATAGTCCTTCCTACCATTATTCCTACCAAAGTGGACAACTTCACACTTGCCAACATTAAATTTCATTTGCCAGTTCCTGGCCCATTCCCCCAGCCTATCTAGATCCCTCTGCAGACTTTCCACACCCTCCGCACAATTTGCCGTTCCACCAATCTTGGTGTCATCAGCAAATTTCGACACCATACACTCGGTTCCCTCCTCCAGATCATCTGTATAAATGGTAAATAGCTGAGGCCCCAGTACCGACCCCTGGGGCACTCCACTAGTCACCAACCGCCAATCCGAATAGCACCCATTGACCCCCGCTCTCTGCCTCCTATTTGACAGCTAATCCCCTATCCACGCTAACACCCTACCCCCAACTCCATGCCCCCTGACCTTCTGTAATAACCTCTTGTGAGGCACCTTATCAAACGCCTTCTGAAAATCAAGAAAGACCACATCCACCGGCTCTCTATCCACCGCCCTAGACACATCCTCATAGAACTCCAATAAATTCGTCAGACACGACTTCCCCTTAACGAAATCGTGCTGCGTCTGCTCTATCAAACAATTCTCCTCAAGATGCCTCGCTATTTTCTCCTTGATGACGGATTCTAACATTTTACCTACAACAGACGTTAAACTAACCGGCCTATAATTCCCTGCCTTTTGCCTGCCACCCTTCTTAAACAACAGCGTAACATTAGCCGTTTTCCAATCTTCCGGCACTTCCCCGGAATCCAGCGAGGTTTGGAAAATAATCACCAAGGCATCCGCTATCACCTCCGCCAATTCTTTCAGACCCTTGGATGCATTCCATCCGGTCCTGGAGACTTGTCCACAATCAGTCCCTCCAGTCTGTCGAGCACTGCCTCTCTAGTAACAATAATGTCATTCAGGCCCTCCACTCTTACCATCTTTCCATCGCTAACACCCGGCAAATTATTCACGTCTTCCTCCGTGAAGACCAATACAAAAAAGTTATTCAAGGCCTCAGCCATTTCCCCATCCCCTACCACTAAGTCCACCATCTCATCCCCTAAGGGTCCAACGTTCACCCTAGTCAGCCTCTTCCTTTTCATATATTTATAAAAACTCTTACTATCCTTTTTTATATTGAGCGCTAGCCCAGCTTCATAGTTTATCCTACCCTTCTTTATCAACTTCCTCGTCATTCTTTGTTGATATTTAAACCTCTCCCAATCCTCTTCTCGCCCACTACTCTTAGCTATTCTAAACGCATCCGCTTTTAATTTAACACTTTACCTCCTTCGTTATCCACGGCTGATTATCTCTCCTCCTACGATCCTTTTTAACCATCGGAATAAATTTCTGCTGAGCACCAAGAAAGATCTCCTTAAAGATCCTCCACTGTTCCTCAGCAGACCTACTTTCCAATGCGCTCCCCCAATCAACCATTCACTTCTGGTACAATTTGCTGAATGGACTGCGCCTTATAGGCCCAGTTTTAAAACTTGACAATTTGGTCAGTCTCTGTGGGGATTATAAGTTGATGGTCAACAGAACTTCCCTCTTAGACAGATACCCTTTACCACACATAGAAGACTTGTCTGTGAAATTTACAGGGGAAGGTCACCTTTTTCCAAATTAACCATGAGCCATGCCTGCCTCCAACTGGAGCTTGAGGTGTCATCCAGCAAGTATGTCAACAATATTGATACTCACAAAGGACTGTATGAGTATATTTGTTTGCCCTTTGGGGTGTCTTCAGTTTGTGCCATTTTTCAAAGGGTGATGCAAAACTTCCTTCAAGGATGACACAAAGTGGCAGTCTATCTGGATGACAGAGCTACTGCGAAGGAACATTTGGAGAGTTTAGAGGAGGTCCTACAATTTCTTTTTGTTGCTGGTGTCTGAATAAAGAAGGAAAAATGTGTTTTTCCAGGTCAACAAGTTAACATATGGTATGGTATGGAGGTATCTTAGACAAAGATGGATTACACCCTGTCAAAGAGAAGTTGAAGGCTATAAAAGGGGCTCTGACTCCAAGAAATAGAGTTGAAGTCTTTCCAAGGTCTTTCCTAGATCTCATAAATTATGAATGGGAAATTCATACAGAATTTGGCAACCCTGCTGGCGTCCCTCCATGTTCTGTTTAAAAAAACAAATCGGAAATGGTTGTGGCAAATGCTACAAATTTCAAACAGTTGCTGTCAACAAGTATACTAACCCATTATGACATCTTCAGTCCACTCATTATAAATTGTGATGCCTCCACCTATGGAACAGGAGTGGTAATGTTGCAGTGTTGAGATGATGGGACATAACGTCCAATTGCGTACGCAAATGCAGAGAGGAAGAATGCCCAGTTTGAAAAGTAAGGTTTGGCCATGGTGTTCATGATCGAAAAGTTCCATTAGCGCGTCTACAGTCGGCATTTCACCATGGTTCTGATCACAAACTTCTGTTGGGCTTCTTCGAGAAAGACAAGATAATTTCTCCCTTCACCATCAGCTTGGATCCAATGCTGGGTGCTGCTATTAGGTGGCTGTGAACCTTAGAATGTTAACTAGGGAGATATATAGTCAACATGAATGCCTCGAGTCGCCTGCTGCTACCCATCTGCTTACCACCTTCTCCGAATATGGATGATGTTTTCATGACACAGTTTCATGGACATTCTGCCAGTATCCACAAGAAAATCCAGGCATGGACCCAAAACGACCCTGTGTTGGCGAAACTACATCATGTTGTCCTTAGTGGTGGACCACCAAAACATCCGACAGAGGATTCCAAACCTTATCTCTCTCAAAAACAGGAGTTGAATGTAGAAGATGGCATCATCTTGTGGAGAGCCCATGTGGTTGTCCTACATCCAAGACAGTGAACATTGCACAATGACCACCCAGGAATTTCCAAATTGAAAATATCTGCAAGATGCTATGGCTGATGGCCTGACATAGACAGTGATATTGAAAGCCTGTTCAAACTTGCCAGGAAGAACAGAAGATCCCACCTGCAGCCCCATTGTACCCTTGGGAATGCCTGGAGATACCCTAGGTGTGAGTATATGCTGACTTTGCAGACACTTATGGACTCTATGTTTGTAATTCTCTCCAGCGCCCATTCAAAATGGATCATATGCATCAGATGGCCTTTACTACCACTAATAATACCATAGAGAAACTCCGTCAATCTTTCAGTATGTATGGTGTATCTGAGGTTCTTATGACAGACAACTGGACCACGTTTAGCAGCGGGGATTTTCAGACCTGCATGAGTAGAACAGAGTAAGGCACAGCTGCATGGCATCCTACCACCCATCTTCAAACGGCGTGGCCAAGTGGGCGGTCAGACATTCAAAGGTGGAAAACCACATGTTTTCTAGATACAAAGCATGCACATTTCCTTTTTAACTGTATCACTGTGCTGCATATGATGATGGGAATAGGTCTGTCAAAGCTATTGATGGGCTGATGCCTTCAGACTGGGCTCAGCAACACGTTCCCAAATTTGACTGGTGATGTTGAGTTAAAACAAGAATCCCAGAAAAGGGGCCATGATGACCAGAGACCAGATAGAGACTTGAAACCAGGAGAGACAGTCCAGAGCGATGGCTCTCCATGGATTCTGGTGGTTATTTGTGAGAAAACAGCATTGGTATGTTTGAAAGTAAAAACCAGGGAGAAGACCTTAGAGATGCACATAGACCAACTCTGTCACAGGGAATCCTCATGATGTGGGTATGCCAGCGTTGGACTGGCGTAAACACAGTAAAAAGTCAGGTGACGAAGGGACTAACCCCGAAAGCTTGTGAGTATATTATCAAATAAATAGGTTGGACTAAAACCTGGTGTTGTCAGACTTTTTACAGGGAATCCTCCACAGAAGCAACTGTGTTACAGCCACCATTGATGTCCTTCACATTAGCCTGTGGGTGGGAACTCTGCCCTCTAAAATGAACCAGTAATCTGGATGATGAAGATTCTGGCTTGGATACAGAGACAGAGGCAGCGGATGCTAGTCAAAGGTTACCACTGAAGACAAGACCCCTGTAGTGCTACTTCTATGCTCTTTGTGGAAGACGTTTTCACCTAGTTGTTACACACTGCTCCCCCCTCACCCAAACCAGACCCTAAAAGCAACGGAGATGAGGCTTGAGTAAAGAAATGGAATGGAGTGTTTCGATCATCATGGGAGTGAGGGGAAACCCTCAGACTAGACTGCATGGTGGAGCGGTGTTGTATGATAACCTCCACAATCTCCTTGTGGGGCTCCTTGAGTACGAGCTTCCCTAGTAACAGACAGTGGCCTGCCCAAATAGAATTTAGTACCTGAGCCTTTTATAAGGCAGGCTCAGGACTGGGTCTGTTGAACTCTAGTTCCAGGCAGGGACTAGGTGTGTACACACCATGGTAATGGTTTTACTTTGCATTCTGTAATAAACTATGTTCATGTCCAGTCAGTCTTCCTAAACTGGAAAATTTCTTTAACTTTGCTTCCAAGGTGCAACTATTTATTTCTGGTTAAACACTGATTTGCTTGCACCTCTTTCAATTGAATAAACCAAATTTTCTGTTCACAATGTGGTTTTTCTCTATGCGGGGATGGAGGGGGAGGGGTGGGGTGATAACCACAGTCAGATTGGTGATTGTTTATGGAATACTTGACTTCACAAGTATGAGCTCAGGCTTCCAATTGCATGTCATTTTACTTCTCAAACTTGCTCCCATGCTGACCCTACTGCTCTCAGCCTTCCAGTGTTACAGTGAAACCCCAGTTTTGATTAGGCACTTTGCAGCCTTCAGGGCTTCACATTGACAAGTTTAAATTGTAACGTCTGCCCAAATTTTGTTTCACTTCCCTTTGCTTGTTTAGAGTTTTCCCTTGGCTTTACTCTCCCTTTCTATGGCAGCGGTTCATGAGTCTGCATTCACACCTTTTCAAGAACAATCTTTCTTATTTCCTTTGGTCTTGCATTATGAAACATTTTATTATTTAATTTCTCCTGCCTTCTACCTTTATTGCATACCAAGGTCATCAACTTGAAATGTTGGCTTTTTTCTCTTTCCACAAATGCTGTCACCCTGGCTGAGTATGTACAGCATTTTCCATTTTTTATCATGGGGACTACATCTGCTGGAAAGAGAGTGCCTCTTTCTCCAGTTTGGAGTTGATTTATTAACTAAAGTACAAGTGAATTGAATATTGAAACCAATCAAAGTAGTGGAAGAATAGCAACAAAACAGATTGATGACAAGGGACTCTGTGACCTTGTCCTTGAGAAAAATGTGGAATTGGCACAAGTAGATAAATCGTTACGAGAAAGATGAATTACTTTGTAAAGGGCGATAGTGAGGGGGAGAATATAAGGAGCTGAGCATGTAGTTTGAAGAGAAAGAAGAATGGGATAATGAGTGATAATAGGAATAGTAAGTTGAATGGTGGTGACAGGGACGGGGAAAGCAGGTGATTGGATAAGATTAGGAAGGGAGCACTTTGCGCCTTATTTTTCATGCGATCTCAAATTGCTCTAGTTGTGTGTGCCATATATAGTCGCATAAAATATAATGGATTCTTGTATGAGATTTTTTGTTTAAGTTAAATTTAAAAACTTAAATCTGTTAACACTTGCATTTGATCTTTTAGCCCCCAACAAATTTACTTTTCAATAATACATAAAACACCATTTGAAGCAGCCTTTTCAATAATGAAGGCATTTAATTTAATAGGCCAATAATTAAAATTTTGTTTGGTGGAGTGGGGAGGTGGTGGGGTGATGTTGGGCTGGCGTATGATGCTCTTTTGGAGAGTCACTGCAGACTCAATGGGCCAAATGGCTGCCTGCTCCACTGTAAGGATTCTATGATTCAGGACAAACTTATCCCTTTTTATAATACTTCTACATGATGAAGGTGAAATTATTTTTACCAGGAATACAAAATGGCCTCTGGCAAGGATAACAGCTCATTTTACACCTTGTCCACCTCGATGCAAAAGCATACGGGAAATGTGTGGTCCATTATCATACATTTGGCACTATCATCCAATTACTAATTTCATCCTGCTGTTGCCAGACAAATTGTGAATCAGTAAGTACTTTTGTGCAATAGATATGGATTCAAAGAGATTGCTGACACTGTTAACTATTAGGATCTGAATTTCAGGCACGTTTAGCATCCGTTCTGTAATACAGAAAAAATTAAGGAAGAATGCACTTAGACTACCTATTTATTTTCACAATGGCTTAAAATCAACTCCTTTCTCTCTTTCCCATTGTTACCAAAATTTTAACTTAATGTTTTGAAATTGGAAGCCAGTGACTTTGTCAAAGTGACAGCCTGCTAAATCTGCAATCACAATTAGACTTGATTGTAATTGAATTATTTTCCAATGAAGTAATTGCTTGCAACTTTTTTGGAAACAAGGGATATTTGAATTGTTAGTCCCTTTGATGTGAATGTTTAATTGAAGCTGCTTTTATAGGAAATGATCCATTGTTCAAGTGAAAAATGCAGATACCATCAATACACTAGTATTTTGCATTTTGAAAGTATAGATCTAGCTTACAATTCTTTAAGTGCAAATAAAAGTTTCTGTTAACTGTTATTTGTCACATTTCAGTGCAATGGCTTATATTTGTATTATTTCCCATTAAATAAATTAGGATAAAAGAGAGATACACTAATTTTTATTTTTGTAGGTATCTGGCCATAATTATGATTGCAATACCAGTGTGCCCAAACCAAGAACATAATTCAGTGCTCCAACATTTTTTACTACTTCACTGTTGATTTAAAGTACTGTTGATCCACCTCATTCAACATTCGCTACTGTTATTACTGTCAAAAAGACAGAGGTTCAACCATGACTTTAATCAATTTTTTTCATCCTGAGGGATTACTTTGTTGCTTAGCAACCCATGGTATTCTCTATTCCAAAAGCATGCTGTGACAGTTGCGCTGCAAGCTTTATGTAATCTTTTGCTACTGATAATTGGGAGGAAAACATTGCATATTGATTCATAGATATCAAGATACTAACAATGAGCACCCCACATTGGATAACCTAAACAAGACCATTATTAACTGTACCTTCCATAGAGCTTCTTTTTCAAACGGAATGACATCCACAAAATAATAGTGGAGTGCACCATTGGCATATGATTATGGTTTCACTGGGAAGCAACTGTGTACTTCATTGAGGTTGTAATACTGCTAAAATCATTATCTGCTTTTTGAAGTTGCATTTTGGGTCAGACCTGAATTCAGTCAGCATGACATTTTAATTTATTTCCACAGGCTAGCATCACTATAAAGTCAGCAGGCCACAGTGCGTGGGTGAAAGCAGACTGATTGCTGGAAGATTGGGGATCTGTCATCTTGAGCCTTCTGTCAATTACTCAGAGCTAAGCCAATATCCTGGTTAAAAAGTGGCTGTAGCTAATAGAAATGGGAAAAACTATTCTACATCTGTAAAAATAGTCTTTGCTGCACCAAAATACATAACTTTTTTTAAGCCCTCTGAGATTATAGTTAATTGAAATCAGTATCTGCTTAGAGCTAGAAGACCCAAATTATACCACTGGCTTTGCACTGATCTTTAAATAAAGAAAGTGAAGCTCTGTCCATGCGCACAAATGCGTGCACAACTGCTTGTTAAATATTAGTACTGAGGTGTCTCCTCAAGAACTCTCCACAGCCAGGCATCAGGGAACACAGATCTTAATTCAATCTATTCACTCCACGCTCCAAATGTTGATTGCCCACGCAGGACAATTCCCAACCAGCTCACCCGACACACCAGATCACATGACCATTCCCTTAAAGGGGCTATGCCCCATCATACATAACATTGTTTATCACCTCCAAAATGCTGGTTGACCTTTCATGTTAAAATGCTGATGAACAGATGATTTTTAACAAAAAAAGAGAAATTGAAGCAAAGCTTTTTTTTTGCTTTGCAACATTATTAGTTATCTTGAAAACAAACCTCCAAGGTAATGTCATCAAATACTTATAATTGATTTGGGCAGCTTCGCACCAGAGTTAGAAATCACATTTCACGTTAATGCAACACCAAGTTAAAGTCCAGCAAGTTTATTTGGAATCACTGTGTTGCTACTGTAAATAGAGTATTGTAATATTCTAATTTGGGTGCCTATTGGATATTTTCATGATTGTAACAATCCAGTAGTCTTCTAATTTTATTACATTTCAGCTTTCAATCATAACTGTATATGAAGTGAATTGGTTCTGTTCAAATTAAACAACTATGATCTTTCAGATTTACTTAAACTAAATCATAAATCTCATTGTATAAATACTTTATTGAACTTGCTTTGCTTATTGCTACCATATATTCAGGAGCGTTCTTCACCAATCATGTTATGTACAATTTGATCCTATGTTCCTGCAACATTACGTTGCTATTATCAGGAGCTTTTGGTTTTAACCTACAGAATGTTTTGGGAGGAAAATGGACAGGTTGTCCTTCAAACTTCCAATTTGATATCTAAGAACTTAAAGCCTGAATCTTGTGATAGTTTCATGGCAATTCTAAGCTCTAGATTGATGGTTTAAGTTTTTAGTTCATAATCATGTCACTAAAACCAAACTTGCAAGTGACAAAAATAGTGTTATCACTGTAACATTTATATGTAGAGCTTAAAATAAACATGTTTTGAGTGACTTTGACTTGTCTTCCCCAATTTCCACGCTTCCCTGTTCTCCTAGTTTTACCAATTGTTTCTAATTCATCTTAGATTTTCAATAGCTTTTCTTGACTACTGTATCAGCTCCAAAGACCAATTTTCTAACCAGTTATGAGCTAGAATTATTAAGACTCGTTTAGAAACATCATCTTGGGATCTAGGTAAACCTTTATTCTTTTACACCATTAAGAACTATGTTGTTTTTTGCCAATCGCTGGCCAAGTTCTGATTGCGCTGGAAAGATGATACAGTCATGCAATTAGGGTTTCATTGCGATTTGTTAACTCTCTGTATATTTGAAATTTTGGGTAATTACCTCATGATGATTCATTTATTTATTGGAACCTTACTACAAGTAAGAGGAGAAAGCAGTGCCATCTTTTGAATATACTACACTGATATGATTTCTCTTACTCCTTTGCATATTTATTCACAAATTATTGGCTATCTTTGTCCCTTTATGTTTGGTAATTTAACTAAATATTTTAGAAATATCCCATTTAAGTACGAAGTCTACCAAGATGTTCATTATCTAGTGGATGTTGCATATCCTTTCCCTGAAACCAATGTTTCAATGTACCGAATGTTCAATGTACTCTCTTTGCTGGTGACTCCAGAACTATGTGAAACAGGTTAGGACAATCTCAACTTGAGCATCTGGTGTACAGTTTAAGTTTCAGCATAATTTGCAAATATTGCATTGCTGGCTGTGAAAGGAAGCATTAAAAATGCATATTGGTGATGTTCTGCAGAGGTTAAAGCTATGGTGTCTTACCGAGGTAATGTAGTGAGACCTTTCTCTTTATTCTCCAGAATGGATGTACCTTGCCTGACATTAGTGTATTGCAACTGTAAAAAATTCTCATCCTCATGATCTGTTGCCCTGATGAACATAAAAGTTGCCAAATTCCATGGAAAGTCGATGTAAATTACATCAGTAATTCATTGATTTATAAGTATTTTGAAAGATGTGTAATTTCTTTCAAAGCATATTTTGTGTTGGCAATTAAAGATCATGACAGAAACTATTATTAAAACTTCAGCTGCTAGGCTGAATTGCAAGTTGTCTTCATGTATGGTGCCACAATGCCAAAGATTGTAAACAATTTTAGTGCAGGAAGGAGTGTTTCAAAATCAAAACCTTGGTACTAACTTTGTGCTAGATTTCAGATCTTGACAATTTTCAGAAGAAGGCCTTGAAACATTTCACAATACTGTTGCGTAGATAAGATATGCAGTGATTAAACCTTAATCTAAGGCAGCCAAACTGAAACTAGATAGTACATTGGTAAGGTCACAACTTGTTCACTTCAGGTCAATGGAGCACTGCAGAAACGTTTGAGGTGGAAGTTGTGCAGAGAAGTGCAACTCCCTAACCATGTTTAGGCTGGATTGGCTGGAATTAAGGGTCACTCAGAGCATGGGAACTAACAGGCACGCAAAGAGAATAACTACTCAGCAAGCCGCCATGCCAATGGAACAACTCTGAACAAGCTAGTAAATTGTTTCACTTACTTAATCACACTTCAAATTCTTTCATGGCCCACTTAAAAAAAGTCTGGCTTTTGGAGATCTCTGGTTATTAGATGGCTGGATGTGAGACACTCTACCTGTGGTATTAAATATTTAGAATTTTATCTGAATGTTGGTATGAAATGGTAATTTTGAGACTATTATTTGCTGAAGAGTGAATGTTACTGTGCTTGCTGTTAGTGAGACTTGCCTTGCAGATTCATATTTTAAAACTTTTTGCATGGCAGTGCATTTTTTCCATTGCTGAAAGTGCAAACTAATAATGTGTGCCTCAGGCAAAATCAAGCAGTGAATGAACAGGACAACAACTCCGTCTCTCTGTAACCAGTCAGATTGAACTCAGTGCAAGGACTGACGGGAAGTGTAAGTTAGAGTGGGTGAATTCAATAACAAATCAGGTACAGAAAGAGAAATGAAGAGATGGAAATAAAGACTAGATTGTAAAAGATAGATAAAGTGAAGCACAGAAAGAACAAAAAGGGTATTACAATTAAAAATTTTACAATTTAAAATCTCCAATGATTAAAACCAAAAGAAATGAAACATGACACTTGTAATGGTTAATTTTCAGTGCCAGAAAAGTTGACTGGCAATAATTTGCACTTATTGTTAAAATGGTAGTTAGACTAAAATGGATAAGACTTGATTTTCTATCTCTCGTGCCTTTGGAGCGACTACATGATGTTCACTGCATTTTAATGGTAGGCCAACACAAATGCTGTTTGTGGAAGGCTGACAGTGATTTGGTACCTTTTTAAAAATTCTTTCAAGGAACGTGAGAGTTGCTGGCTAAGCCAGCATTTATTGTCCATTCCTTATTGGCCCTTGGGAATCGCCACTTTGAACTGCTGCATTCCAACTGGTGTAGGTACAGCTACAGTTCTTAAGGAGAAGAGTTCCAGGATTTTGATCCAGCAACAGTGAAGGCATGGCCAAGTCAGGATGGTGTGAGACTGGAAAAGGAAGTTGCAGATGGTGATGCTTCCATGTGTCTGCTGTCCCTTTCTTCTAGGTGATAAAGGTCACGGTTTAGAAGGCGCTGTAATAGGAGCCTTGGCTAGTTACTGCAGTGCGTCTTGTAGATAGTACACACTGCGGCCATTGTGCACTGGTGGTGAAGGAAGTGAATGTTTAAGTTGGCGACTGGATTGCTGATCAAGTGGGCAACTCTGTCCTGGATAGTGTTGAGCTTTTTAAGTATTGTTGGAGCTGCAATCATCTTGACAAATGGAGAGTATTCTATCATATTATCACTTTTGCCTCAAAGATAGTAGATAGCCTTTGAGGAGTCAGGAGATAAAGAATTTACCACAGAATTAAGAACGTAAGAACATAAGAAATAGGAGCAGGAGTAGGCCATCTAGCCCTTCGAGCCTGCCCCGCCATTCAATAAGATCATGGCTGATCTGTCGTGGCTCAGTTCCACTTTCCCGCCCTCTCCCCATAACCCTTAATCCCCTTGCCTATCAAAAATCTATCAACCCGCGTCTTAAATATATTTAGCGAGGCAGCCTCCACCACTTCAATGGGCAGAGAACTCCAGAGATTCACCACCCTTTGAGTGAAGAAGTTCCTCCTAAACTCCGTTCTAAACCGCCCCCCATTTATCTTGAGGCTGTACCCTCGAGTCCTACTGTCCTTTCTGAGTGGGAAGAGCCTCTCCACCTCTATCCTATCCATCCCATTCATCATCTTATATGTCTCAATGAGATCTCCTCTCATTCTTTTAAACTCTTAACGAGTACAAGCCTAGTTTATTCAGCCTCTCCTCATAGTTCAACCCCCTCAACTCCGATATCAGCCTAGTAAACCTCCTCTGCACTCCCTCCAAGGCCAAAATATCCTTGTGTAAGTGCGGCGACCAAAACTGCACACAGTACTCCAGCTGCAGCCTCACCAGCGCCCTGTACAGTTGCAGCAAGACCTCCCTACTTTTATATTCAATCCCCCTCACTATGAAGGCCAGCATCCCATTCGCCTTCCTGACCACCTGCTGCACCTGCAGGCTGGGTTTTTGCGACTCATGCACAAGGACCCCGAGGTCCCTCTGCACCGTCGCATGCTGCAGTGTTTCGCCATGTAAGTAATAGTCCTTCCTACCATTATTCCTACCAAAGTGGACAACTTCACACTTGTTAACATTAAATTTCATTTGCCAGTTCCTGGCCCATTCCCCCAGCCTATCTAGATCCTTCTGCAGACTTTCCACACCCTCCGCACAATTTGCCGTTCCGCCAATCTTGGTGTCATCAGCAAATTTCAACACCATACACTCGGTTCCCTCCTCCAGATCATCTATATAAATGGTAAATAGCTGAGGCCCCATCACTGACACCTAGGGCACTCCACTAGTCACTAACTGCCAATCCGAATAGCACCCATTGACCCCCACTCTCTGCCTCCTATTTGACAGCCAATCCCCTATCCACACTAACACCCTACCCCCAACTCCATGCCCCCTAACCTTCTGTAATAACCTCTTGTGCGGCAACTTATCAAACACCTTCTGAAAATCAAGAAACATCACATCCACCGGCTCTCCTCTATCTACCGCCCTAGACACATCCTCATAGAACTCCAATAAATTTGTCAGACACGACTTCCCCTTAACGAAACCGTGCTGCGTCTGCTCTATCAAACAATTCTCCTCAAGATGCCTCGCTATTTTCTCCTTGATCACGGATTCTAACATTTTACCTACAACAGACATTAAACAAACCGGCCTATAATTCCCTGCCTTTTGCCTGCCACCCTTCTTAAACAACGGCGTAACATTAGCCGTTTTCCAATCTTCCGGCACTTCCCCGGAATCCAGCGAGGTTTGGAAAATAATCATCAAGGCATCCACTATCGCCTCTGCCATTTCTTTCAGAACCCTTGGATGCATTCCATCCGGTCCTGGGGACTTGTCCACAATCAGTCCCTCCAGTCTGTCGAGCACTGCCTTTCTAGTAACAATAATGTCATTCAGGCCATCCACTCCTACCATCTTTCCATCGCTAACACCCGGCAAACTATTCACGTCCTCCTCTGTGAAGACCAAAATTCCCAGCTTCTGACCTACTCTTGCAACTACAGTATTTATATAGCTGGTCTAGTTAATTTTCTGGGCAATGGCAAATCCCAGGATGTTGATAGTCAGGGATTCAGTGGTAAAAATGCTATTGAATGTCAAGGGGAGCTGGTTAATTTCTCTCGTTGGGGGTGGTCACTGCTTGACGCATTTGTGGCGCAAATGTTACTTGCCATTTATCAGCTAAGGCATCATGGAAAGTATGGATTTCCACTTTTAGTCGAGAATTGATCCTCACTGAAGTTGCCTCAATATTTTCATTTGAATAACTGTGACTGCCAGTCACCTTGAGATTATTTTTGTGGATTAGACTATAACTGCTAATAAAAAACTGTGTAAGTAAAATCTTTTGGAATCTTTGGGGTACTCATGGTCTGGAATAGCTTTCACCCTAGTAACATATTACTCACACACATCTCATGTTGTCCAAAATAATTCAGTGCCCATATATCTATATAGAGATATTTCTGAAGCACTTTGTTCTCTCAGTGCTTGAACAGTACATGGTTCTCTAATCTCCTATAGGATTACAATAATAAAAACTTTGAAAAATAAACTAATAAATACTTACTGAAAACACAAACATACAAAAATAATGTACAAGCTTGTCCCACATTCATGGTGCCAGAAACAGCATAGCTCAGTCTTCTGTCACTATGTAATCTGGAAGAGATATAAAACCACAAAAAAGGCCAAGAAGGGAAAAATAAATTTGGAAGATTCTGTCTGACCCCACCTCCCCCCCCCCCCCCCAGCTGATACAAAAAAGTCCAGGGTGGAATTTAGTACTCCCTTGCAAATACAATCAAGGCATTTTAAGCAGCTTTTGGTTATTTTTGTGAAGATTAGAAAAAGTGAATTGCACTCAACTGTCAGCCTGTGTGGTCGATTGAAAGCAAACATGAGTGACACAAAGAGCCTGCGCTCCTAATTTAAGTAAAGCGAAAATCTGGCACCACCACTAGGCCACCAAAATAAAGGGGAATTTCTTCTATCAGAAGCCCATTTAGCATTCTCTTCCCAGTGATTGGTGGAGACTGGGTCATTGAATATATTCAACACTGAGTTGGACAAATTTTTTATTGACAGAAGAGTCGAAGGTAATGGGACCAGGTAGGAAAGCAGAATTAAGGCCACAATCAGTTGAATGACAAAGAGACTTAACAGGCCGAATGGCTTACTCTTATTACTATTTCTCGTGGTCTTTGTAGTTGCTGCCATTTTGAGTAAGGTTGTATTCTACAAACTGCTTATCAGGCATTTCATAATATAAAGCTACTTTGCCTGAAAATATTTTTCTTCACACTTGTAATTTAAGCTGATGCAAGTCTGTGTTTTCATCCAAATTCATAGCTCCATTAAATAGTTCAACACTGTAGGTGTTGTGGAATCTTTTGAGCTCAGATTTTGAGAGTCACGATCAATATTTCTCTGAAATTGACAACTTCTGGAGTCTGCATGTACACAACTAAACACAAAAATCCAAAATTTGCATTGTGATTTGGTGCTGCTCCGTAACGTGCACTATTGACGTTTCTGCAGGTGGAAAAGCACTGACCTGATGAGAATTACTATCTTATGCCACAGTATTGCTGTTAATAAATGCTGGGACCATTGCATCCTATTATTTTTTAAAGCATAATAGATCATAATTACTGGTGTAGAACCTTTCTGGCTCTGGAACATTAATTTACTATTTATGTGACATCAATTTTTTTCCATTATACTAAAAATCCCACACAGCTACCTTTCTGGGAAGGTAGCAGCCTACATACATTTCTCATAACATCTAAAAAATCGTATTACAGTCATGTAATGTGCTTACAGTTATAAAAGTTATAATTCTTTTGTGTTACAGATTATATTACCAGCTTTACTAATGCATCTATTAATGAATTACTTATTCTTTAATCGTCTGGCAATTAAGGCTGTCTATTTTACTAGTTTGGCTGGTTTCCAATAATGCATGTTTAGTTCTCAAAATGGCTTTTGTTAATTTAGCAAAAAATGCTAAATAACATATTAATTAAGACTACAAAATGATAGTCACAGGACAACTATTGATTTTGAAACTACCAACATACTTCACCACTGGAATCAGCTCTTTTGTCCATATTTAAACCAAGGCTGTAATGAGGCCAGGAGCTGAAAGGCCCTTGCAAGACCCAAAGTGAACATCAATGAGCAAGCTGTTGCCATTGGATAGCATTACTAATGACCCCTTCCATCACTTTACTGATGATATGATAATTAGCTGGGTTGGCTTTGTCCTGAACAGAACATAACTGGGCAAGTTTTCATATTGCTGGATAATGCCAGTGTTAAAGCTGAACTGGAAAAGCTTGGCTAGGGGCACAGAAAGTTCTGAAGCATGCATCTTCAGCAGTACGGCTGGAATATTTTCAGGGCCCATTGACTCTGCAGTATCCAGTGCCTTTAGTCGTTTTGTAATATATGGAGTGAATCAGTTTGGCTGAAAATTCACATTTGTAATGCTGAGGAACTCTGGAGAAGGCCAAGATGGATCATCCATGCAGCATTACTGGCTGAAGATTGTGGCAAATGGTTCAGCATTATCTTTTGCGCTGATAGACAGGGCTCCTCCATTATTGAGGTTGGGTATTTATGGAACCTCCTCCTGCAATGAGATGTTTAATAGTCCATCATCATTCATGGTAGGATTGCAGAGCTTAGATCTGATCCATTGGTTGTAGATTTGCTTAACTCTGTTACTGTTGTCATGCAAGTCGTCCTATGTTATAGTTTAATCAGGTTGATACCTCATTTTTAGGGCATATCCTCCTGACTTTTCATTGAACCTTCTTGATAGGCTTTGAGCAAAGACCAAGAAAGTAGAAGATGAGGTTGTAAGTGCTGAGCAGGAGAAAATAGGTTGAAAGGCAGGAAATATTAAATGACAGAAGGATGATAGTTTAAGTCAAAAGAAGATGTTGCATTTGTGAAGGTAATTTTTGTTTGTAAGTCTTCATTCTAGGCGTCCTACAGTGTTCCAATGTATTGCGAATGTTTAACTGATGTGTTTTACAATGTAACTTTTAGTTTCAGGAATTAAATGTTCACTGTAGGTTAATGGAAGTATCTGGTTAAAAAAATCTGATCACAAGCAGATGCACTTTTAGCAAGCCTGGAGTTAACTACGGTTAAAAGCTATCCTATGTTTGTCTTATAAGGACAAGGGAGAGGTATAAACAATTGAACAATAACCTATTTCTGGCTCTCATGGTAGAGCCAGCGTATCTATCGTTAGCTGCATAAAAACAGCTAAAAGTTAGCAATCCTGGGAAAGACAGTCATGGAGCGCCATTAGCATTAGAAATTTATTACTACAGGTTATAGAAAAGTTGTGTTGAAGGTAAAATAATTTATTTACATTTCTGTTTGAGAATGCCATATTGTCATGGAGGTGGGCTAGGTGGGTAGGGAATTATTTGTTTAATTTATTCGTGATTGTTTGCTAACAAAAACAAGCAAGTTTTTTGGAAGCAGACCGAGGCAGCATTGGACCAGGTATATATTACAGCTCTCTAAGTTAGGAGAGCTAAAGAAAGAAATACTAATCATATAGGCCTATAGTGAAGCTGTGAAAGTACAGCTGACATCGACCTCCACATGTATTACGAGTGAAGCTCAATGTCAGTTTGGATTTCGTAATAGAAAAACAACTGGAAGATTTGCAGCTAGTAGAAGTGGTGCTTTATAGGAGCAAGCAGTCAGTGGTTAGTTTGAAAAGCTGTAGGAAGGTAGTTGGGTATTGGCTATCAACTGATCGAGGAGCTGATGCATCCACTGTCATAAATTTTGTAAAGAAAAGGTAGAGGGACAACCAAAATGCTAATGGAAGGAGTTCAGGAGTGGGGAGGAAGGCTAGAAAGTTACCCTGCTCTGACCCTGGGCAGGAAGGGAGCAGTGCCTCCATCAACAGCCTCCTTCCAATCATGCCATTTCCCCCCTGAACTCTCGCAAGGAATGACCCATGCAAATGCTTCATCTGCCACCAGGCCTCTCTTTTAAATGCCACCACCCCCCTGCCCCACTCACCCACCCATCTACCCCTCTGTCTCCCCCCTTTCACCTCATCTCTCTTTTCTGCCCTGAGACATCCCCACGCTTACCTGGTCCTGGAGTCCCATTACTTAGACTCTGGGGTTGTTTGCAGATCCATTCCTGATCACTGCAGCTTCTGATGCTGCTGAGACCCAAGAGCTACTGGCCAGTCGGATTGGTGGGACTTCCTCCCAAGTGAGGAGCAGGACTCCCATCTCCTGTCAGTTAGGTTTAAGATAATTGGCAAAAAAAGCAATGGTAAAATGAGGAAAAACGGCAATTAGTGCTTACTGAAGCATTATTTGGCTCCAGTTGTCAACTGTGGCACAGTTGGCAGCATATTTGCCTATGATTAGATGATTAGGAGTTCAAATCGCAATTAGGACCAGAGTACAAAGACTGAAGCTGACATTCCAATGTAGTACCGAGGAAGTGCTGCATTGTTAAACGTACAGTCTTTTGGATAATGCATATGGAATAGCAACATGAACGTGAAATTTTCTGAGTGACAGGAAGCACAAAGTAGATGATTGTTCATATGGAGGAATGCAAGTGGTGGAGTTCACCAGGAGTCAGTGTTGGGTCTGCTACTCTTTCAATATAATATTGACCTTGACTTTGGTATGTCAATTTGGTGAATAATTCAAAACTTGGAATCATGATGAACTATGCGGAAGATATAGTCTTGAACTTCAAAAAGATATAGGTTGATGGAATGGCGGGCATGTGGCAGGTTAAATTTAAGTAAGAAGTCTAACGCTGGCATCTCCACACCAGGTTAAATTTAAGACAGGGAAGTGTTAAGTAATTAGTTATGTTGGGAAGAATACAGAGCAACAATCTAAAATAAAAGGTATAGTACAAAGGGGTTGCAGGAGCTAAGAGATTTGGGTGTAAATGTGCATGAGTCATTGAAGATGGCAGGACTAGTTGAAAGAGCTGTTAATAAAGCATATGACATTCTGGGCTTTGTTAATAGGGGCATAGAATATTTGTAAATAACACTGGTTTGGCCTCAAATTGAATATTGCACCTCATTGTGGGTGCCAGACTTTAGAAAGGATGTGATGGCATTGGAGAGAATGCAGAAATAAATGATTCATGAGAATGGGTCCAGGCGTAAGACTGGAATATTCAGGATAATTTTGCTTGGAGAAGCAAAGATTGAGAGATTTGATAGAAGTATTCAAAATTGTGAGTGGTTTGAACAGAGTAGATGGGGAATAAATTTTCTCGTTGGTGGAACAATTCAGAATCAGAGGGCACAGATTTAAGGTAATTGGCGAAAGAAGCAATGGTGATATGAGGTGAAATATTTTCATATAGGAAATGCTTGGGATCTAGAATGCACTGTTAAGAGTGTGATGGAAGCAGGAACAACTGAGGCTTTTGGAAGGGAATTAGAAAATTCTGAAAAGGAAAAATGTGCCAGACTAAAGGGAGAAGGCAGGAGAGTCATGCAAGGTAAATTGCTTTGACAGAGTGCCAATGCAGACAAGACAGGCCGAATAACCTTCTGTGCTATAATGATTCTAGGAAAACATATTATCTGGTCAATATCGCTGTTTGTGGGATCTTGCTGTGCATAGGTTCGCTGCCTCAGTTCCTGATCAGAACAATGATCACAGTTTAAAAGTATTTAATTAGCCTTAAAGCACGTTGGCGTGTCTTAGGGTCATGAAATGTACCACATAAATGTTTTGATAGATCATGTATTCTTTTATTCACCTTGCTACAACTGAATATTGTCTTATATGTTTTGTTTGGTACAGAAAAGATCAGGCAGAAATATGGAGACCTGCCAGGAGATCTACACATTATTGAGCTTGAAAAGGATAAAAATGGTCTGGGACTCAGTCTTGCTGGCAACAAGGACAGATCACGTATGAGCATCTTTGTAGTTGGCATCAATCCTGATGGTTCTGCAGGAAAAGATGGGAGAATAAAGATTGGTGATGAGCTTTTGGAAGTAAGTATTGATAATGTGGATATATATTGTATATAATACAGATGTTATTTGCTCACCTGTTTTACTGCGTGCATGAAGTGAAAACTTAGGGTTAATCCTGAAGCGTGAAGCACAGAATACGTGAATAGGATGGGTTGCTGTCATGCTTGGTCTTACTGACTTGGGGAAAAGTGTACAAAAGGCATATTTTACTTTGTTGAATAAAGCTTGATTGTCCAGCCAGAAGTGCAAGAAGCACGCAGAATTCTTTACCAGCAAAATAGATTACAATATATTCAGCTACCTTTGCATCTACCCTCAGAAATCCCTTTGCCATTAAGGCAATTCTGGAAGGCGACTGCTTTTCCACCCCTCCCACAACATAGAATTAGACTGAACCAAAGTCTGTAGCTATAACTGTGATGGATTATTCTTCCCTATCTTTCTCAGCCTCTCTGAAGCTGATGGTCAACCATGCCAACTTCATTGATTAATGACTGAGCTACCAACTCGGAAAGGAACTGTTGGACTTTCCCTGTCTAACATCCAGTTTGAAACTGCCATTTGTTAAAATTCCTCTCCCAAACACGTGCCAATTAATAGGTCATCAGGGTCCTACTGATGTAATATAGCTCTGATTTGCATACATGTGCATGGCTGTGACCTGATTTAGGCTATGTGATTAAAATGCTGGGCTGGTGTCTGTCTATTTGCAAAAAAAAAATCTTCCTTTGAAAGAATAAATATTCATTTTCAAAGCTTCATTTGTTTAGTCGAGGTATAGAAGCAGTCAGATGAAAAGTGATTCATAGAAACAACACAATAGTATCCTAATTGAGGAAGTGTTTGAGTCATTTTTTTTCTAATTAAATTTTTTTTTGATTTTCAATGAGTTTACTTAATGTTTGATCCTGAATAGTGTTTATTGGAGCCAAAATGGAAAGATGATGAGTTAGGGATTTATTCAAGCTTAAGACTATCTAAAATCACCTCTTCATTCAGGTCACAATGCCTACAGGAAAAAATGGAAATGGATGCTTTTGTAAATTGATCAGACAGGAGAAGAAAAATTACTGTGATCTCTGTGCAACCCAAGTCCCTATGTACTCCTTAAATATTTTTGCTGAAAGTTTGCCACATTTTCTGCAGTGTTAGCTGAAGGAAGCAGAAAATATTCACTGCACCAGCTTAGGTGTGTTCACATTATAAATCTCTCATTTTGGCTGCTTACTGAATGCAAAATCAGATTGCTTGATAGTGACATTCACCAGGGGCTGGTCTGAACAATATAGCTTTTAGTGTGATCCATAAATAATTACAGTGAAAGCACATCCTCATTTCCAGTTACTCAGGTCATTGTTCTTCAGATCATGATTTAATGCGCCACACTGCGTCTATCTATATGAATGTGTTTATTATTTGCCAGCTTCACCCAATATTCAGATTTGAATTTAACAACTAATTTAAAATGTAATATGATCAGAAAGTTTGGCAACTTATGCACTTCAGTATATACAGAATCTTTGCCTCATGAGACAAACGCAAGTCTTCAATGTTCAGCAAGATTTATGATTTACTTAGCTGTTTTTATTACAATGAAATGTGTACCCTGATGTTACAGTCCTCAAATATTTGTTGTGCTGTAATTAGATATGGATTTTTTCCTGACCCTGACCACCTCTGTTTGGCTGTCTTGAGGTTTTACTTCTGAGAGTCGTCACATTGTTGGCTTACCATTTAGTCATCAATTAAAGTTGATGGACCTATACGAACATTTTTTTGAAAAAGCCATAAATAAGTTAAAAATCATTACTCACTGACACGTCATGGCTTACTTGTATTATCCTGTAGCAATGGAAGCACTACGAAGCGTATTGTCTAAGAATTTAGAAGTCTTATAGTTTGATAAAGTGGTGAACATGTGAAGAACAAAGAACAAAGAAAACTAAAGCACAGGAACAGGCCCTTCGGCCCTCCAAGCCTGCGCTGACCTTGCTTCCTAACTTAACTAAAACCCCCTACCCTTCCGGGGACTAGATCCTTCTATTCCCATCCTATTCATATGTTTGTCAAGACGGCCCTTAAAAGCCACTACCATATCCGCTTCCACTACCTCCCCACAGCAGGAACTTACAGGCACCCACCATTCTCTGTAAAAAAAAAAATCTGCCTCATACATCTCCTTTAACCTGTATCCCTTGCATCTTAAACCTGTGCTCCCTAGTAGTTGACTCTTCCACCCTGAGAAAAAGCTTCTGACTATCCACTCTGTCCATGCCTGTCGTAATCTTGTCGATTTCTATCAGGTCGCCCCTCAACCTCCATCGTTCCAGTGAGAACAAACCAAGTTTCTCCAACCTCTCCTAGGGCTCTCCTATGGAGGGCCCTCCATACCAGGCAACAACCTGGTAAATCTTTTCTGTACCCTCTCCAACGCCTCTATATCTTTCTGGTAATGTGGCGACCAGAATTGAAAACTATTTTCCAAGTGCGGCCTAACTAAGGTTCTATGAAGTTGCAACGTGACTTGGCAATTTTTAAACTAAATGCCCTGGCTGATGAAGGCAAGCATGCTGTATGCCTTCTTGACCAAGTCCTCCATCTACATTGCCACTCTCAATGACCTGTATACCTGTACGCCCAGATCCCTTTGCCTATCAATACTTTTAAGGGTTCTGCCATTTACTGTATATTTCCTATCTGTATTAAACCTTCCAAAATGCATCGCCTCACATTTGTCCAGATTAAACTCCATCTGCCATCTCTGCACCCAAGTCTCCAACCAATCTATATCCTGCTGTATCCTCTGATGGTCCTCATTGCTATCCGCAAATCCACTAACCTGTGTCATCTGCAAACTTACTGATCAAACCAGTTACATTTCCCTCCAGATCAGTTATACATAATACAAACAGCAAAGGTCCCAGTACTGATCCTTGTGGGACGCAACTTGTCACAGCTCTCCATTCAGAAATGCACCCTTCCACTGCTACCCTCTGTCTTCTTTGACTAAGTCAGTTTTGTATCCACCTTGCCAGCTCACCTCTGATCTCATGCGACTTCACCTTCTGCACCTACCTGCCGTGAGGGACCTTGTCAAAGGCCTTACTGAAGTCCATGTAGACAACATCCACTGCCCTAACCTCATCAATCGTCATCGTCACTTCCTCGAAAAAATTGATCAAGTTGGTGAGACATGACCTCCCCTTCACAAAACCATGTTGCCTCTCACTAATGCGTCCACTTAATTCTAAGTGGGATTAAACCCTGTCTCGAAGAATCCTCTGCAATAATTTCCCTATCACTGATGTAAGGCTCAACAGCCTGTAACTACCTGGATTATTCTTGCTACTCTTCTTAAACAAAGGAACAACATTGGCTATTCTCCAATCCTCTGGGACCTCCCCTGTAGTCAGTGAGGATACAAAGATTTCTCTCAAGGCCCAGCAATTTCCTCCCTTGCCTCTCTCAGTATTCTGGGGTATACCCCATCAGGCCCTGGGGACTTGTCTACGTTAATGTTTCTCAAGAAACATTTACCTCTTTTTTGATCTCAACATGACTCAAACTATCTACACACCCTTTCCCAGACTCATCATCCACCAAACCCTTCTCTTTGCTAAATACTGACGCAAAGTAATCATTTAATTCCTCACCCATTCCCTCTGGCTGCACGCAAAGCTTCCCTCCCCTGTCCTTGAGTGAGCCAACCCTCTCCCTGTGGGTTTTTGTGTAAAAAGCCTTGGGATTTTCCTTAATCCTGCTGGCCAGTGCTTTTTCATGACCCCTTTTAGCCATTTTTACTCCTTGCTTAAGTTTCTTTCTACTTGCCTTGTATTCTACATTTGCTCTGTGTGTTCCCAGCCTCCTAGCTTTGACAAATGCTTTCTTTTTCTCTTTGACTAGGCTCACAATATCTCTCCTTATCTAAGGTTCCCAAAAGTTGCCATATTTATCGTTCATCCTTACAGGAATGTGCCAGTCCTGAATCCCTATCAATTTACACTTGAAAGCCTCCAAATTGCCAGATGTTGATTTGCCCTCAAACATCTGTCCCAATCTACATTCTTCAGATCCTGCCTAATATTGTTCCCCCAATTTAACACTTTAACTTGGGGACTACACTTATCTTTATCCATCAGTACCTTAAAGCTTACTGAATTGTGGTCACCATTCTCGAACTGTTCCCCTACTGAAACATCAACCACCTGGGCTCAACCGCTGGGCTCATTCTCCAATACCAGGTCCAACATGGCTCCTTCCCTAGTTGGACTATCTAAATACTGTTTCAAGAAGCCCTCCTGGATACTCCTTACAAACTCTGCTGCATCCATGCCCCTAGTGTTGAGTGAGCCCCAGTCAATATGGGGAAAGTTAAAATCTCCCATCATAACAACCCTGTTACTTTTACACCTTGCCTAAATTTGCCATCATATCTGTTCCTCTATCTCCCACGGGCAGTTGGATGGCCTATAGTAAACCCCCAACATTGTGACTACACCTTTCCTATTCCTGAGCTCTATCCATATTGCTTCGCCCTCCGAGGTGTCCTCCCGCAGTACAGCTATGATGTTCTCTTTAACCAGTCGTGCAACTCCCCCACTCCATTTACATCCCACCTGAAACAACTGTATCCTGGAATGTTAAGCTGCCAGTCCTGTCGTTCCATTAACTGAGCCTCTGTAATGGCAACAGCATCATAATTCCTAATACTAATCCAAGTTCTAAGTTCATCTGCCTTATCTTACATTTCTTGCATTGAAACAAATGCACTTCAGTCCACCAGGCCCTCTTTGATTAGCAGCCTCACCCTGCCTGTTCTTTCTCTGAGTCCTACTGGGCCCACTCTCTGGTTCCCCTTCAGCTAATTCATCTTTGCTTTTGTTCCCACCCTGCCCTGCTAAACTAGTTTAAATCTCCCGTGTGACACTAGCAAACCTCCTGGCCAGAATATTTATGCCCTTCCAGTTTAGATGCAACCCATCCTTCTTGTACAAGTCCTGCCTACCCCGGAAGAGACCCCAATTGTCCAGATATCTGAAATCCTCCCTCCTACAACACGTTTAGCCATGTGCTGAGCTGCAAGATCTTCCTACTCCTAGTCTCACTAGCACGTGGCACAGGGAGTAATCCTGAGATTATAACCCTAGAGGTCCAGCTTTTTAACTTTCTACCTAACTGCTTAAACTGCTGCTGCGGGACCTCATCACTCTCCCTACCTATGTCATTAGTACCAATATGTACCACGACCTCTGGCTATTCACCCTCTCCCTTCCGAATGCTTTGTGCCTGTTCAGAGACATCCTGGACCCTGGCACCAAGGAGACAACAGACCATCCTGGACACGCTTTCGCGTCCACAGAAGTGACTAACTATAGAGTCCTCTAAAACTATTGTTCCCTGCTTAACAACAGAGACAGCCGTGGTGTCACTGTTTTGGCTGCTGCTCTGTTATCTCCTGATAGACTACCACCCCCACCCCCTCCCCCTCCCCCCCAACAGTATCCTTGTTAGAGAGGGGGATGACCCCCAGCCTGCCCCTTCTAGCGGTCACCCATCTATCACCCTGCACCTTGAGTGTGACCACATCTCTAAAGCTCCTATCTATGACACTTTCCACCACCTTCATGCCCCTAAGTGCATCTGACTGCTGCTCCAACCTATCCAGGAGCTGCAATTGAGTGCACTTCCTGCAGATGTAGTTGTCCAAGACACTGGAAGCGTCATGGATCTCTCATATCTCACAAGTGCAGCACTTAACCACATTGACCAAAATTATTTAAGAAATATTATAAAACTTTTACCTTCTCACAGTGGTTTTTTTTTGTTTTTATTCCAATTCAATCAAGTCAAATCCAATTCAGAATCTCAACAAGTTGAGACATTCCCAATTCAAGCTGACAAAACAGGGTTCTTACCTCCTGTCTTGGGCTTGATGTACATGATCCAAGCTGATTGGAGTAGGCATAGCTCCTCCTCCAAGGCTTAATCTCATTTTCATCTTAGCCAAAAAGGCCGAGGTGTCGCTTTTAAAAGATGAAGTTAAAATGCGACCTAATGACTTCAACCGAGCACAGCATAAGGACATAAGAAATAGGAGCAGGAGTAGGCCATCTAGCCCTTCAAGCATGTCGATACTACATTTGATCTTAACCAAAAGGCTGAGGAGGGAGGGTGGGAAACACTAATATAGTGTTTCAGGCTTACCACTCCTTGACACCAGATCTTTCGCTTCCCATTTCTTAGTAGATGTTGCTGGTCCGACTTCTCCCAGAATGTACCAGTAAAATAAAAGAGGAACTAACTTTTTAAACTTGTATTTCTATCTTCAGTAAGAGATAAAATAGCATCATTTATTACAACCTAAGTATATAAAATTTCAGTCATACAAAATACGGAAACGCATCAACAAATATCAAATAAAAATTTAAAAAATCCTATAGCCACAAATTGTCAAAAGAACATCCTGTGGTAAATGTTAGAAAGGAAAATGTGATTCTGGGCAGGCCCTCTCTCTATTACTTCACAGTACTCCACTCTCACTGGAGTCCTGACCCATCATCTTATATTTGTTGTTCTGAATATAGTTGATAGCATTCTCATCTCTGAGTCAGTTGGTTGTGCGTTCAAGTCACACCACAGAGTAAGCGTAAATCAGGACTGGCGAAGGTGCAGTTTTCTGGATGAGGTGCTAAAGTGTGGCCCCATTTGCCCTGTCATCTGGGCAAAAAAATAGTCCCGTGGCACTGTTGTGGAAAAGAACAAGAGGTTATCTGTAGCCAGCATTTATCCCTCAATCCGCATTACAAAAAAACTTATCTGATCATTATAACCTTGCTGCTAGTTTTCTTTTGGAAACTTGGTGTATGCAAATTAGCTGCTTTGTTTCCTACATTACGTAGGTGACTACATTTCAAAAGTAACCCATTGGCTAGAAGGCACTTTGGGACACCCTGTGGTCATGAGAGGTGTTATATAAATGCATACTTTTTTCTGGAGAAATGCCATAAAAAGATATTGGAGGCCCATGGTAATGAACACTAAAAAAATACTGTTTTTAAAAATAAGGTACTGGACTGGCTACTTATCCAGGCTTACTATTCTTTACACCCTTGAGCCTATTGTTTAAAAATAGCAAGATCCATCTTTCGATCAAAGACCAAAATCTTTAATAAACTCACTTAGCCAAAACAATAAATACATATAATCAGTAGCTTAACTGAGCACATAGAAAGCTTCAGTTAATAAAATTTGGCTGTATTTAATACTCCTCTTCAGCTAATGATTATTTGCTATATGAAATTACAAACCACACCAAAATTGACCATTGCTGATTTATCACAAATTTCAGAAACATCATAATTTCGTCTGGGTACAAATGAACTACAATCAGTAGGTTAGCTGATTTCCTTAATTGTCAATATTTCTTAGCAGTTTTCAAAGGAGACATGTTTTGTCTGTGACACTTCCTTTCTGCTTTCTATGTGCCATCCTCGTCAACCAGACAGGCAATCTGTTTCTGTAATTGCTGAAAGTGATGTGTGGTGGTCTAAATATGAGTACTTTCTGATTTGTTGTCTCCCTTGCCTGTGAGGTTGTGTGTATTGTTTGTCCACTGCTCCATCATAATTGAGATCTGTAACTCCTCCAGGCCCCCCTTAAAAAAAAGGCCTGAGCCTCTTCTCTCCTGTGCTCGCTCGCTTGCTCTCTCTCTCTTTCTCTCTCTCCCTCCCTCCCCCCCACCCTCCCTTGCAATATTTGTGCTCCTGGACTTGGCATCTGCTGTTGCTGGCCAGCTGCCACTTTCTGCTGGAAATGGCTAAGCACCTGACTGGCACATTCAAATGAGGCATGTCAGTTAAAATCCTCTGATTCTCACTCCCACTCGAATTGCCAACTGCTTCCACTGGCTTCGAGCCAGGAGTTAAAATGAGCTCTCCACTTTCAGAGAGGTAAAAAAAAACCAATCAACACTTCTGAAATGAACCAGCCACCATCTCTGTTTGCTAAATAACCATCGACCAGCAACTAGCAAGTACCAGAAATCCTGAAGAATCAAAGATTTTTAAACTAGTTGCAATCACTCTTGGTTTTGATCCAGTCCAGTTTACATCCATATAAATATGATTCATAATATCATAGGCACAGAAATCTCCCCTTCTCCTCACCCTATACCCATTGCAACACTGCTGTCATTAGTGGTCTGTTCAAGCAATCCTTCAAATAATTATCCTTATCCATACAAACATTTCTTGTTCTATTGTGTAGAAACAAAATCCTACGGAGACGAAAACCTTTGTCAACTATTTAACAGGGTGGAAGGCTAATGCTGTCAATTATTAATGTAGCCTAATGCAAACATGCTCGGTTCAATAAGGCTAGCCAAAGGGTACTCTTGCTCTTCGGATACATTTTCTTCATTTAAGCACTCCTCTATCTTCTACATCCCCAATTCTCTTTTAGGATGCTTGTCACCTACTAGCCTCCAAAAATCTGATGTTCTTAGAAATTGAATTATCCTCTCCATGCTCCTGTTTTGAATTAATGTTTTATCACATAAGCTTCCCAATAGTGACCCCTTCAGTCTCACCATTTTAACTCCTGAGGTTTCAACCATTCACAAAAGGCTATCTGACTCTTCTTCTTTGCATTTTTACCATCCACATTTCACCTGTATTTTCAACTCTTGTACCCTCATTTTCCATTCCTGGAAAAGAGCTTATCCTGTTTCCTCAGCAATATGCTCCTGAATTTCAACTTCCCTTCTCACCCAATACCAATTACAGCATTGCTATCATAAGTGGCCTATTTAATCATTCCTTCATCTCTGCTTTTGATGTCCTTACCTCTACCAATACATTTGCTTTTTGCTTTCCTTGGCATTTCCAGTGGTACTTACTCTCGCAACTTCAAGTTGAGGTCTACTGATCTTGTGTACCAGGCACACAAATGTTGTTTTTAACCGCTATCAGATCTGTGTTAACCACATTGAGTATATTCTGCCTTGCCCTCTCTGATCATGCCAAAACATTGAATATTATCAAGAGGTGGCTCAATATAGCATTTGGGGTGAATGGGATCAAAGGTTATGGAGAAAAAGCAGGATAAAGGTATTGAGTTGGACAATCAGCCATGATTGCGATGAATGGCGGAGCAGGCTCAAAAAGCCAAATGGCCTCCTCCTGCTCCTATCTTCTATGGTCTATGTAAGTCATCTTCCTCCTATCCCCAGAGCATGCTACAGGTCAATAACTTCCTAGACATCTTTTATCTATATGCACTGTCTCGTCAAGCCCTTTTAACTCAGTGGTATCCCACATTGCCTCTTGAGTCAGAAAATTGTGTGTTCAAATCCCACTCTTGTACTTGAAGCATAATCTAGGCTGACACTTGAGTACAATGGGGTGTTGCAATGTTGAAGGAGCTGGCTTTCAGATGAGATGGAAGACAGAGGAGCTGTCTGTTTATTTCAAAACATGTAAAATTTCCATAGTTTCTTTTTAAAAAGGAAGAGCATGGTTCTCTTGATGTTCTAATCGATGGTTAGGTTTCAACTGATCCCACCAAGACAGGTCAACTGGTCATTTGCTTTACTGCTTTTTGTGGGACTTGCTGTGTTTCAGTTGGCTGCCAGACTTGCCTGCAAGTGGCTCATTTCAGAAAATATTTCATTTGCCATTATTTTGAGGAGTCCCCGAGTCCTGTTAAGCAGAAAATAAGTGGAGTCAAATTTGGACACCCATTGTTGAATTATGCTGCACTGAGTTTGTGCGCTCAGTCAGTTTTATTGTTACTCAAATGACATGCACAACATAAGCAATGTGCAAATAGAATAACTTCTTAGTGACACACACAAATTAAATTACCAATAGCATAAGGTTTCCAACATTTAAATAATATTCCTGCGTGTTTGTAAAACAACTATGGGATTTTTAAAAATTAATTTATGGGATGTAGGTGTTGCTGGCTAAGCCAGCATTTATTGCCCATCCTAAAATGTTCTTGAGAAGGTGATTGCCTTCTTGAACCTCTGTAGTCCATGAGCTGCAGGTGCATCCATAGTGTGGAAATGCTGGTGTTGAGCACAGTAAGAAGCCTCACAACACCAGGTTAAAGTCCAACAGGTTTAGTAGCACGAGCTTTCGGAGTGCTGCTACTTCATCAGGTGGGAGTGACTGCATCCATAGTGCTGTTGGAGAGGGAATTCCAGAATTTTGACCCAGTGACTGTGAAAGAGTGATGATATATTTCAAGTCAAGATGGTGAGTGACTTGGAGGGAGACCTCCAGATGATAGTGTTCCCAGATATCTGCTGCCCTTGCTCTTCTAGATGATATTGGTGTGGGTTTGGAAGGTGCTGCCTAAGGAAACTTGGTTGGTTCCTGCTGTAAATCTTATAGATGGTGCACACTGCTATTTTAATTGAGTTTTTATTTGTTGAAGTGAGTTTTAATTAAGAAATTCTAATACAGATGTTGGCCAGTGTCCTTTAGAGTACATTATTTTCTGTAATAGACTTCCTTGTCTATATTCTGTGATGTTAACAGATTAAATTCTAATTCATCTTCCTGCATAACGTCAAATAAATATTTGCATTGATTATTAAGTCATGGATGCATTTGAATTTTTTTCCAATTGAACATTGGAAAGACCAAACCAATCATGTTTGCCCCACCCCCTGGCAGTCCTCTCCCCAGTAGGAACATCACCCCTTTGCCGCCTAGTCCCACCCCACTTTGGTGTTTTATTCCACTCCAGACCTGGGCTTCAAACACATCATATCATCAAAATTGTCTGCTTCAGCCCTGCTGCTGCAGAAACCTTATTCATTATTCCCTTGGTGTCTTCCTATCTGGCCTTGCCATATCCACCCATTTATTCAGAGTTTAAATTGTACTTAAATCCTATCTTGTACTCGTACATGGTCAAAGCGAAATACTGCGAATACTGGAATCTGGAAAATCCTTCATCAGATGAAGCATCATCCAGACTCAAAGCATTAGGTCCACTTTCTCCACAGATGCTGTCAGGCCTGCCAAGATTTTTCAGCATTATCTGTTTTTGCTGAATTCGTACATTATTTCTGTCCTCACTGACCTTTTGGTCAAACTTTAGCTCATTTGTCAATGTCTTCAGTTTATTTTAACTGCTGTTCTCCCATTTTAGACTTTGGGTTGTGTTAAAAGATTTTCTGGAATATTGTGTAATACGCTCTACAAATAGAAACTATTCAGAATTACTGTGTTTCTTTATTTTAGTAGCTTGTAACTAGCATCTTTTATAACTGTTATTCACTGGCTCTTCTCAATTTTACAGATTAATAACCAAATACTTTATGGAAGAAGCCATCAAAATGCATCAGCAATTATTAAGAATGCTCCATCCAATGTCAAGATAGTTCTGATAAGGTAATAGTGTTTCCCTCGTTGTTTTATCTGATTAGTAATCAAGTCAGAAACCAAGGAAAAGCAGGATCTCAGATCCACTTCTTATTTCAGTGAAAAATATGAATCATCAGTTGCACTCAAAATGAGTTGCATATACAAATTGGAAATGCTAGTAAAATTTTGCTATAAGACTTATTATTCCTGCTGTTCCAAACTCAACTGTACCCTTCATTGACCTTGGTTCACTGTTTACAGGTTCCACAAATCCCCCAATCCTCAATGATAGGGAAGCCCAGCATTTCAGTGCAAACAACAAGGCTGAAGGATTTGCAAACATCTTCAGCAAGAAGAGCTGAGTGGATGATCCAACTCAGCCTTTTTCTGAGCTCTCCAGCATCACAGATGCCTGTCTTCAGCCAATAAAATTCACCCCATATGATATCAAGAAATGGATGAATGCACTGGAAAGGCTTTGGGCTCTGACAACATTCCAGCAAAATCTGAGCACTTGGGCTCCAGAACACGCGTTTCCCCTAGCCAAACTGTTCCAGTGCAGCCACAACACCGGCATTTATCCGGAAATATGGAAAATTGCCCAGGTTATGTTCTGTCCACAAAAAAGCAGGACAAATCCACCCCTTCAGGCTACACTCAATCATTATCAAAGTTATGGAAGGTGTCATCAACAGTTCTATCTAGCGACACTTGTTCAGCAATAACTTGCTTACTGATGCTCAATTTACGTGCTGCTGGGCCACTCAGTTCTTGACCTCATTATTACTTTGGTCGCAACATAGACAAATAGCTGAATTCCAGAGGTGAGGTGAGAGCCATCGCCCTTGAAATGAAGGCAACATTTGACCAAGTATGACAAGAAGGATCCCAAGCAAAACTGGTGTCAATGAGAATCAACAGGAAAACGCTTCAGTTGAAGCCATTGCCTGGCACAAAGGTTGTGGTTGTTGGACATCAGTCCTCTCAATCCTAGAACATCATTGCAGCCGATCCTCAGAGTAATTTCCTAAGCCAAAGCATCTTCAGCTGCTTCATCAGTGGTTTTCTCTCCATCATAATGTCAGAAGTGGTGCTGACCAGGGATAGTTACATAATGTTCGGCATCGTTCGTGACTCCTCATATACTGAAACAGTCCATGCTTAAATTCAGCAAGACCTGAACAATGTCCAAGTTTGGGCTGAGAAGAGGCAAGTAACAGTTGCGCCACACGAATACCTGGCAATGACCATGTCCAACAAGCGAGACAGTAACTATCTCCCCTTGGCATACCATTGCAAAAACCCTCACTATCAACATTCTGGGGGGGTTACATTGACTAGAAACTGAACTGGACCAGCCGTATAAATGCTGTGGCTACAAGAGCAAGTCAGAGGCTGGCAATTCTTTGGCAAGTAACTGACCTCCAAAGATTGTCCATTGTATACAAGACACAAATCAGGATTTTGATGGAATATTCTCCGCCTTTCTGAATAACTACAGTTCCAAGGAGCTTAACAGTATCCAGAACAAAGCAGCCCACTTGACTGGCACCTTATCCACCACCTGACATATAGTCACAGCAGTGTGTATTAGCTGCAAGATGCACTGCAGCAACTCATCAAGACTTCTTTAACAACATCGTTCAAACCTGTGACCTGGAAGGACAAGGGCAGCAGGTGCATAGGAACACCACTGTCCTGCAAGTTCTCCTCCAAGCCAGACATAATCCTGACCTGGAACTGTATCACTGTTCTTTCACTGCTGTTAGGTGAAAAATCCTGGAACTCCTTTCCTAACAGCACTGTGGGTGTACCTTCATCATATGGACTGCAGTGGTTCAAGAAGCAGCTCACCAGCATCTTCCCAAGGGCAATTCACATTGGGCAATAAAGGCTGGCCTCTTTAGCAACATCCACATCCCATAAAAGAATGGAAGATATTCATTCATGAACTAGCTTGTGTAGAACAATGTCATGTAGTTATGGTCAGAATGTATCAATCAAAATCAGATGCAGTTAATACATTCTAAATCTGAACCTTTAATAAAATTTAAGTATTTTCATTATTTCATAAGCTGCTTCCAGCCAGTTTAAAACACTAATATATCTAGATCATTGCTATTTCACTCAATCTGATATTTTGTTGATGGACCTGTTGTAGATAGTTTTTTTTCACTCATTCATGGGGTATGGGCATTGGCCAGCATTTATTGTCAATACCTATTTACCCTTGGAGGGCAGTTGAGGGTCAACCACATTGCTGTGACTCTGGAGTCACATATAAGCCAGAACAGGTAAGGACAGTAGATTTCTTTCCCTAAAGGACATTAGTGAACCTGATAAGTTTTTCTAACAATCAACACTGGTTTCATGATCATCAATAGATTGAATTCAAATTCCACCATCTGCAATTGGTGGGATTCAAACCTGGGTCTCCAGAACATTAGCTGAGCTTCTGGATTAATAGTCTAATGATAATACCATTAGGCCATCGCCTTCCCTGTTCAGGGCTGTTTACCAACTATCATTGAATTTACTCCTTTACTCCTCCGCAACAGTCAATCATCTGCTGATGTTTAAAGTAGAATCTGAAGGACAGGGGATCTGGGGCAAGAAGATCTCTAAAATATTGGGATACTTTTATTTCTTTTAGTTGCCTTGTGGACTGGGAAGAACAGGAGTATTACTCCAGGGCCAACAAGGAAATCTTGGACCATAGCTAAACGCCTCCTCCTTTAACAATGATGCCTGCCGATCCCCTTCTTGACTAGTTACCTGACCCTCGTGGATCTTAATGCCACAATCTGACACGAATTGCTAGTTGCCTGCCCACAATTCCACAGGGTAGGGGCTGAAGTCTGACATGAGCCATGTCTGGGAGGACTGAGAGTTAAATTCTGCTGGACACATTCTGCTGAGGACTTTCACATCCGCCTAAGCCCTTTTCTGCATAACTCTCACTGGGAGTTAAGATAGGACTTTGATATCTTTGAAACCTACTTTAAATTCTGTGTGCATCTGATTTGGTAATGAAATATTATACATGCTAATGGAATCCATTCAGTACAAGCCTGCTTTACTTAAGCACATAGCTTATTACAGATGACAGCCACATCAGCTGCACTTACATCAACCCTTCCCTGCAATCAGTTTTGGCATCTTTCGTTGGAAAATATTCCTTTTTGGAAAATGTTGGTGTTATAGAGTATTATAGTAAGCATCTCCAATCTGAATGTATGCATTAATGTTTGTAGCATGCCTGATATACTCAACCGGTGTCATCAGTAGCACAGGCTTTTGCAGTTCTGTGCTACCACAGGTCTTACCACAGGGTACCTTTGTAACTATTTGCTCCCAGTTCTGAGTCCAACTGTATTGTATTTCAATATTTTTAAAAGAAGATTGAATATCACAACGCATTTTACTATCTTTTTTGTGGCCAAGTACCACAGCTTTTTGGTGACGAGGCAAAAATGGCAAAAGAAAAGAAAAATAGAAATTCAGGGTTTAGCATGGTGCTATGGAGATTTGCACATTGAGTAGCTAGCTTGCAACATGAGTGGCAGTTGAGGGCTCTGATCAGCAGGTTCCTGAGTTCAGGTTAGCAGCACCATGACTATGTTCAGGATTATCAGTGAGTTTGTGGAAGAGAAGGGGGCTGGACTGAATATATGGAAAGATTAGAAAACTTTTTCTTGATAAACGAAGTTAAAAAGCACTCAGTTCTCCCAAGTTTGTGGGATTAAGACATAAACTAGTGAGGAATTTAGCAGCACCACTGAAACTGAAGGACATTCCACTTGCAGATTTAGTTGCACTTGTTCAGAATCTGCTCAATCCTAAGCCCTTGGTGAATGTCCAGCAGTTCAAGTTCCATTATCATTTTCGGAAGACGGGACAGTTCATAGCTAACTGTATTGCTAAATTAAACCAACTTTGGAGCAATATTGGAGGACGTGCAATGGGGCAGATTAGTCTGTGGCATTAATGAAGATAGCATTCAGCACTGTTTGTTGGGAGAAGCCACACTGACTATCAAGAAGGCATTAGAAATTTCTCAAGGCACGAAAATGGCTGTCAGCAATGCAAAAGATGTTCAAAAGGCTAATAGCAATGCACAGGTGAGTGCAGTGCATCAATGAAGAAAGAGACTGCAAGCAAGATGGTAAAAACAGGAATGTTTGAAGTGTGGACAGACACTATGTAAATCATTGCAAATTTATGGGCACTGTTGTCACCATTTCAACAAAAAGGGTCATTTAGCTGAGAAATGCAGAGATGCTAAGAGCAAATTGAAGGTTGAGCAGGGAAATTCAAATTTTAAAAAAACTTCTGTAAGCTAATCATCACCTAGAAGGCTAAGGCCAGGCAAAGTAGCACCCTTAGAAAATGTTTCATGTGAGTGAGAGCCATGCAGACCCCATCTATACTACAGTGGAGGTTGATGGAAAACGTTCAAGATGGAGAGGGACAAGGCAACCTCTGCATTTGTAATTAGTGAGGCAACTGACAAAACGACTTGTATTCTAAGGAGGTGTCAACCCTTACTCAAGCAAGGATCCAACTTTGAACGTACGCTGGAGAGGCTTTACCATTGCTTGAAGTGGATATTACATACAACAGCTAAGAACAAGAGAATGTCTCCTAGTGGTAAAAGGAAAAGGGCCTAGTTTACTAAGGCATGACTGACTCAGTAAAATTCTGTTGAACTGGGGTGAAATTAAGCTCTCACAGGTGACAGAGGATGTCATTCAGAAATATCCTGAGGCTTTCGAAGATGAACTGGGTACATTGCTTGGCACGACAGTTAAGTTGTTCACTGATCCTTCAGCTAATCCTCATTTTACAAGCCCAGGACAGTGGCTACGTCATGAAAGGCAAAGTGGAGGAGGAGTTGGAGCAGCTGCAGAGGCGAGGAATCATTCAGCTTACTCAGTTATCATTTTGGGCAGCTCCAATTGTTCCAGTTCTTAGAAGTGATGGTACTGTGTGTATATTCAGGGATTACAAACTTACCATTAATCAGGCCTCTAAGCTAGGTGCTTACCCATTGCAAGATCTGATCTCAAACCTTGCAGGAGGCAAGAGGTTCTCAAAACTTGACATGAGCTACACCAACCAGCAACTTTTTTTAGAGGCTGACTCAAAACAGTATGTCACAGTCAACACTCACAAGAGTTTGTTCAAATATAGCTGACTGGTTTTTGGGGTGTCCTCCAGTCTGGTGGCTTTTCAGAAGACAGAGGACAATTCATTGCAGGGGATTTCTCATGTAGCAGTTTACTTGGACAACATTTGGAAAACTAAGAAGGAGCTCCAGAGCAAACTGGATCAAATGTTTTTTAAAGTTTAAAGTTTAAAATCTTCAGAGGCAGGGCTGTGCCTGAAGTGTAGCGAGTGCAACTTTCAGGAACAGAGGGTGGAATATTTGGGTCAGAAAGTCACAAAGCATGGCTTATCCCCTGTGGAAAACAAAGTCAGAGATATCAAGGAAGCGCCAAACCCTAGAAGTGTGCCTGAGCTTAGGTCATTTCTGGGCATTGTAAATTATTACAGGAAGTTTCTGCCAGACCTTTAAACAGTATTGGTGCCACTGTGCCTGCTGCTTCACAAAGAAACAAAGTGGAAATGGGAATCAGCAAAAAAGGAAGCTTTTAAGGACACGAAAGTACTGCTACCATCAGCCAATCTGCTGGTTCTCTTTGGTCAAGACAGCATTCATTCTGTCATGTAATGCTTTGTCCTAGGGCGCGGGGGCAGTAACCTGATGGAGAATGGGTCAGAAAAACCCGTTGGTTTTGCATCACGTACAATGACAGCAGCTGAAAAAGGATATTTGCAGCTAGACAAGGAAGGCCTAGCCATCGTTTACATGCGAAACAGTTTCATTAGTATCTTCATGGTCATTCATTTACTATATGTACCAACCATAAGCTGCTGATGAGTGACTCAAAGTGCATTCCTCCCCATGTCCTCGGCGAGAATATAGTGCTGGGCTCTCACCTTATCAGTCTATTAGTATAACATCATGTGTAAGTCAGAGAAGGACAATGCAAAGGCAAAAGCACTGAGTCATCTTCCTTTACCAGACGTGCCCATCAAGACATTATTTCCTCCAGAGACAATTTTCTTGCTTGAGCAACTTTCACATTTTCCAGTGAATGCTAACACATTAAGCAGTGGATGGACTTGGACCCTGTTCTTTCCTAGGTGGAGATTTCTTATACAGCGTTGACCTACTGTTATGGGGGAAGATGAACTGAGACCACGTGCAAAGCTGAAAGATGAGCTAAGCATCCAGAGTGGTTTCCCCCCGCTCCCCCCACCCTGGTCATTTGCAAGACTTGGATGAAGTTTATGAGGCCCATTCGGGTGTCTCCTGAATTATAAGTTTAACCAGTTTGTATGTTTGATGGCCTAATATGTATCCGGACTTGGAGAATACAATGAAATCCTGTTCTGTGTGCCAGATCAATCAGAAGATGGTACCACAACAACCATGGGAGTGACTTGAGTCTCTATGATCTAGGCTTCATGTGGACTTTGTAGGGCCTTTCATGGATCATATGTTTCTAGTCATTGTGGACGTGCATTCTGAGTTGTCAGAAGTACATACCATGAGCAACGTCACAACTCACATTACGACAGAGAACCTATGCCAAATTTTTACAACCCATGGTTTACTGGATTCTCTTGTTTCCGATAATGGTGTAACATTTACAAGTGTTTTGTCCCAAGAGTTTGTGCAAAGGAATGGAATACACCATATGCCTTTCCATCCAGCTTCAAATGGTTTAGGTTAACAAGCTGTTCAGACGTTGAAAGAAGGATTGAGGAGAATGGTGGGTGATACTTTGGGAACCAAGCTCTCATGATTCTTGTTCCAGTAATGTACCATGCCATGAATAACAACAGGGCTCTCACCAGCTGAATTATTGATAGCTAGGAGGCCCAAGTCACAAATGTCAAAGCAAGAGTGGGAAGGAGTCAGAAAAAGGAGAAGGAACCATGCTAGGGAGAGACATTTCAACCCAAATGATTGTGCCTATGTAAGGAATTTTGGCAATATTATTCACAGCTGAAGTGATCCAGTATATTTGGTAGTGAAACTGACCAATGGAAGAGTTGTTTGCAGACACCAGTATCACATCTATCTGCACCATGACTCCGAGAAAGTAGAAGTTCCAGTTATCATGGTAGAAGGAAATGCAGCTGTAGCTATTCAACAGGAAATGCTTCCTGATGCACAAGGACATCCAGTGGGCTCTTTACCAGGAGAGGATGAGGCATATTCATGCACAAATGCTCAACCTACTCCTGTGCCCCAAATCCAGATCAACTGAAACAAGCCTCACCAGTGTCTATAGGGTCATAGCATAGTAACAAAACCCCTGAAAGACTGACATCTCCTTGAGGCATGAGTTCATTGTGGTTCTTTCCTTACAGGGGATTAAAATTAAGCTGGGGTCTGGAGGTGTTATTGTAAACATCTTCCTATTTGAATGTATATACTGATGTCTGTAGTGGGTATGAGCATGCACTCCACTCTCCCACCTCAAATCTTGCTGTAGTCTGCTCCAGTTGCCTCTCCTAGGATGCACAGAGCATGGTTGCCCGTGAGACAGGTGGTCCAGCATTGAAATTTTCATATGGAATGCTGATGAGTCTTGAGGACCAAATTTCACAAAAGTTCAAGCATGAGCTGCTTGCCCAATATCATTCCCAAGCCTCTGTAATGATTACTGCATAATATCCATTAATCCAATTTATGTTTCTAATTTGTTTTGTTTCTTATGCTAAATATATTCATGCACAGATTTCTGATTTGGGTGACTGTCTTCACCCTGTTCATATATCCTGCTGGGCTTTTTCTCACATTGATTTAGTGTGTTGATTTTCCTCTTGCAGCCCGTTGACTCATGTTACAGTAATTGTTAACATCCCTTGGCGTTCTTGACATTAGTCGTAAAGGGTGTTTAATGGCCTGCATCGATAAAAAATCATGGTACTTTCCTCGAACTAATTCAGATAATTAAACAAATCTGCACATTGGATTTGTTAAAAAAATCTTTTAAAATATTTACATGTGTGCAGATGACTTTCTTTCCAGCATGGAAACTGAGAAATGTGATGTTTTAAATGCTCAGACTAATGACAATATGGGTCAAGGATCACAGAATTTATGTAGAAGTGGGGGTCTGAACAGATGAAGGCTAATGGTATTCCACCAATAACAGCAGCCAACTGGTTTCTTGTGAAGCATAAATTGAAATATCTTCTGTTCAGCAGTCTGCTACTGTACCTTAACTCTAAATGCAGCCTCCTCTACATTCAACACAGATTGTCTTCCATAACTACATCACAAATGGTCCTCTGTATAACCATGCTCCAAATGGCACAAAAACACATCGAAAAGAGGTTGTGTTACAAACCAATCTACCTTTGGTTTCTTACAGACTAACATATTTGGAACAAAATGTTCAAAATTTTCAGTCGTCCTTTAATCCAAAGATAGCAATTAAGCAAAGTGTGTGATGCTTTATCATTTTATTGTGGTGCAGTTTGAGAATTTGACAGTTGTATAAAATATGAAGAAGATTGTTGTTGCAGCCTGTGTTGTTAGCAGTATTTGAAATACAGAATCTAAGCAAAGAACTGATGGTATTGGACTAACATTAATGACAGCTGCATCATGCTAGCTGAATTGTATCACCAGTTAACACGTGCACACAAAAAACACTCCTTTCTTCACTGAATTTGACATATAATTGTGCACCCAGTGCCTTAATGCGACTTGAGTGAGCTGTAAAGGACAACATATCTAAACAATTGTTAGCTCATCTACTGTCACAAAGACACTGCAAACTGCAGAAAGCTATTTTAGTATGTTTCTGGCCAAGTGTGAATACCTGATTTTCTAAATCCTTTATTTGTTCAGACCCTTACAAATAGAGTCATTTCTGGTCTGCAGACAACATTTGGGAGAAGCAACAGTGTTATGCGGGGGATGGAGAGAGAGAGAAATGTGAAAGATTGAATTTCAGTGCAGCAGTTCCCTAGTGTCACAGGGTTTGTTTTGCTAAATGAGTATATAAGCAAGGTAATTGCCTAGCATACTGGAGAATTCTTTCCATTCGCCGCCTTCAGCACTGAAGAATATCACTAATGATTCCTTTTAAAACAGAGATGTTTCTTTATTCTTATTGTCTATATCCAGTATATAGATATGCTAATTTGTTTCTGTTCAAAGGTTGTATTTGATAGTTGATCAATCTTACTTTTCTGAAACAACAAATGAAATTCAGTTACTACAAAATATGGTTAAAGTCCACTTGCTAATTTACTTGAATTGGTTAATTAATTTTGTTTTATGTTCAATTGTTTTTTCTAGCAAGGCGGCACAGCGCCAGTGACCTGGGTTCAATCTGGCCTGGGCTAACTGCATGGAGTTTGCACATGGGTTTCATCCCACTGTGCACAGATGTGTGGGTTCAGTTGATTGGCCATTACATTTTAGTGTCATGGAGATGAGCAGGGTAAATACATGGGGTTATGGAGATGGGGCCTGGGTGGGATTGTTGTCGGTGCAGGCTCGATGGGCCAAGTGGCCTCTTTCTGTACTGTAAAGATCCTATGATTCTGTATCTTTCTATGCATCAGATATTGGAGATCTACAGGTATATGTTCCTACATTCTTTCATGGGATATGGCTGATGATGGCAAGGTCAGCATTTGGTGGCCATTTCTAATTGCCTTTGAGCTAAACAGTTTGCTAGGCCATTTCAGAGGCTTTTTAAATCACCTTGCTGTGTGTCCAGAGTGACACATGGGCCAGACTAGATAAAGATGGCAAATTTCCTTTCCTAAAATGCATCAGTGAATCAGAAGTGTCCTTGCAACATTTGGTTATCATGATCTTAGTGACTAGCTTTACATTCCAAATGTATTAATTGTATTCAAATCCCACCAGTTACCGTGGTGGGATTTGAACCCTTTCGCCCAGAGCATTACCCTGGGCCTTTCAATTACTTGTCCAATGACATTACTGCTATGCCACCACCTGAACAACAAAGAACAAAGAAAATCACAGCACAGCAACAGGCCCTTAGGCCCTCCAAGCCTGCGCTGACCATGCTGCCCAACTTAACTAAAACCCTCCACCCTTCCGGGGGCTATATCCCTCTATTCCCGTCCTATTCATGTACCTATCAAAACGTCCCTTAAAAGTCACTACCGTATCTGCTTCCACTACCGTTCCAGGCACCAATTACCCTCTGTATAAAAAAAATTTGGCTTGTACCTCTCCTTTAAACCTTGCCCCTCGCGCCTTAAACCTGCGTCCCCTAGTAATTGACTCTTCCACCCTGGGAAAAAGCTTCTGACTATCCACTCTGTCCATACCTGTCATAACCTTGTAGACTTCTATCAGGTCTCCCCTCAACCTCCGTCACGCCAGTGAGAATAAACCAAGTTTCTCCAACGTTTCCTCATAGCTTATGCCCTCCATACCAAGCAACATCCTGGTAAATCTTTTCTGTACCCTCTCCAAATCCTCCACATCCTTCTGGTAATGTGGCGACCAGAATTGAACACTATGTTCTAAGTGAGGCCTAACTAAGGTTCTGTAAAGCTGCAACATAACTTGCCAATTTTTAAACTCAGTGCCGAGATTGATGAAGGCAAGCATGCTGTATGCCTTCTTGACTACGTCCTCCATCTGCATTGCCACTCTCGATGACCTGTGTACTGTACACCCAGATCCCTTTGCTTATCAATACTCTTAAGGGTTCTGCCATTTACTGTATATTTCCTATCTGTATTAGATCTTCCAAAATGAATCACCTCACATTTGTCCGGATTAAACTCCATCTGTCATCTCTCTGCCCAGATCTCCAAATGATCTATATCTTGCTGTATCCTCTGATGGTCCTCATTGTATCTGCAAATCCACCAATCTTTGTGTCATCTGCAAACGTACTAATCAATCCAGTTACGTTTTCCTGCAAATCATTTATAATATATACATAATATATATTACAAACAGCAAAGGTCCCAGCACTGATCCCCGAGGATCACCACTTGTCACAGCTCTCCATTCAGAAACACACCCTTCCGTTGCTACCCTCTGTCTTCTTTGACCTAACCAGTTTTGTATTCACCTTGCCAGGTCACCTCTGATCCCAAGCAACTTCACCTTCTGCACCAGTCTGCCATGAGGGACCTTGTCAAAGGCCTTACTGAAGTCCATGTAGACAACGTCACTTCCTCGAAAAACTCGATCAAGTTTGTGAGACATGACCTCCCTTTCGCAAAACTATGTTGCCTCTCACTAATACGTCTACTTATTTACAAGGATTCAAAGAATCCTCTCCAATAATATCCCTACCGTTGGTGTAAGGTTCACTGGCCTGTAATTACCTGGATTATTCTTGCTACCCTTCTTAAACAAAGAAACAACATTGGCTATTCTCCAATCCCCTGGGACCTCCCCTGTAGCCAGTGAGGATACAAAGATTTCTCTCAAGGCCCCAGCAATTTCCTCCTTTGCCTCTCTCAGTATTCTGGGAAATATCCCATCAGGCCTTGGGGACTTGTCTACCTTAATGTTTCTCAAGAACCCCACTATCCCTGCCGCCCCCCCCCCCCCCCCCCCCCCGGATCTCAACATGACTCAAATTATCTACACATCCTTTCCCAGAGTCGTCATCCACCAAATTCTTCTCTTTGGTGAATACTGATACAAAGTATTCATTTAATATCTTGTCCATTTCCTCTGGCTCCACGCGTAGATTCTCTCCCTTGTCCTTAAGTCGGCCAACTCTCTCCCTTTTATATATGTATAAAAAGCCTTGGGATTATCCTTGAAAAACCAATGCTTCTTCATGATCACTTTTAGCTCTTCTTACTCCTTACTTAAGTTTCTTTCTACTTTCCTTGTATTCCATATTTGCATTGTGTGTTCCCAGCCTCCTAGCTTTGACAAATGCTTCCTTTTTCCCTTTGAGAGATTTGACTAGATTCCCCATGTTATGTTGCTATTGCCCCACCTGCCCACCACTAGCATTAACTTTTCATTTTAGTCATTTGAGAAAGCTGCACCAGATTTAAATCAAACTAAGTAAGTGTTGTACTTACGTTAAAATATTTTTAAATGGTCATACCTAGTGCTGATCATATGCTCCATTTGCACTTCTGTGAGTTGTGAGATACACATCATTATCTTTAAAAACATTTTTGGATAGTCACCAAATTTACATGTGATTTCATCAGCATTTTTGTCCTTGTTTCACCTCATTAATCTGGTTTCTTATAAAGCTTAATTCTAATAAGAACATAAGAACATAAGAAATAGGAGCAGGAGTAGGCCATCCAGCCCTTCGAGCCTGCCCCGCCATTCAATAAGATCATGGCTGATCTGTCGCTGCTCAGTTCCACTTTCCCGCCCTCTCCCCATAACCTTTAATCCCCTCTCCTATCAAAAACCCATCAACCCGCGTCTTAAAAATATTTAGCGAGGCAGCCTCCACCACTTCAACAGGCAGAGAATTCCAGAGATTCACCACCCTTTGAGTGAAGAAGTTCCTCCTCAACTCCGTTCTAAACCGCCCCCCTTTTATCTTGAGGCTGTGCCCCCTAGTCCTATTGTCTTTTTTGAGCGGGAAGAGTCTTTCCACCTCTATCCTATCCATCCCATTCATCATCTTATACGTCTCAATGAGATCTCCTCTCATTCTTCTAAACTCTAACGAGTACAAGCCCAGTTTATTCAGCCTCTCCTCATAGCTCAACCCCCTCAACTCCGGTATCAGCCTAGTAAACCTCCTTTGCACTCCCTCCAAGGCCAAAATATCTTTGCGCAGGTGCGGCGCCCAAAAATGTACACAGTACTCCAGTTGCGGCCTCACCAATGCCCTATACAGCTGCAGCAAGACCTCCCTACTTTTATATTCAATCCCCTTCGCTATGAAGGCCAGCATCCCATTCGCCTTCCTGACCACCTGCTGCACCTGCAAGCTGGGTTTTTGCGACTCATGCACAAGGACCCCGAGGTCCCTCTGCACCGTCGCCTGCTGCAGTTTTTCGCCTCGTAAGTAATAGTCCTTCCTACCATTTTTCCTACCAAAGTGGACCACCTCACACTTGCCAACATTAAATTCCATTTGCCATTTCCTGGCCCATTCGCCCAGCCTATCTAGATCCTTCTGCAGACTCTCCATACCCTCCGCACAATTTACCGTTCCACCAATCTTGGTGTCATCAGCAAATTTCGACACTCTACACTCGGTTCCCTCCTCCAGATTATCTATATAAATGGTAAAAAGCTGAGGCCCCAGCACCGACCCCTGGGGCACTCCACTAGTCACCATCCGCCAATCCGAATAGCACCCGTTGACCCCCACTCTCTGCCTCCTATTTGACAACCAATCTTCTATCCACGCTAACACCCTACCCCCAACTCCATGTCCCTCGACCTTCTGCAATAACCTCTTGTGAGGCACTTTGTCAAACGCTTTCTGAAAATCTAGAAAGACCACATCCACCGGCTCTCCTCTATCCACCGCCCTAGACACATCCTCATAGAACTCCAGTAAATTTGTCAGACACGACTTCCCTTTAATGAAACTGTGCTGCGTCTGCTCTATCAAGCAATTCCCTTCAAGATGCCTCGCAATTTCCTAATATGATCCAATTACTGATATATTATTAACTAAATATTTAAGTTAATTACCATAAAAACAGAAAATGCTGCAAGATATGAGCAGGTCCAACAGCAAATGTGGGGAGAGAATAGAGGCGATGTTTCGAGTCTAGATGATCCTTCGTTTGCTCTGGGTCATCTAGACGAGAAACGTTGGCTCTATTCTGTCCCCACAGATGCAGTCAGATCTGCTGAGATTTTCCATCATTTTCTCTTTTTGTTTCAGTTACCAGCATCTGCATTATCTTGCTTCTAATTTAGGTTTATTAAAACATTTTAATACTTCCACTGTTTTTAATTTATCCAGCCTCATTCACTCTTGCTTTTTACAATCAATCTTGATTCTGGGGAAAGACCTTGACATCCCCATATCAAACGGCTTGTGATGCATTATCTGTATTTTCTGTTCATGAGCTTTGAGCATTACTCTGACCTAAACATCAGAATAGATTAATGGGGATCATTAGCTTAGACCAATTCTTACACATAACATAATTAAGCCCCACATCTATAATTATTTAATTTGGATCTGCCATTCAATTATTCATTTAGATACACCAATTGGATGTAAAAATGAGCAGAATGATATGTATGACCTCCAGCTGCTCATCCAAGTTTTGCAATCTAATAGTGCTTTTTGCTATATATGAATGTGAAAGATGTTTATGAATATTTCTTTAGACCATAAAAAAGAACAAAAATAGGCTAATTAACTTCTCAGGCTGTTCCATCATTCACGAATACCATCGTAAGTTTTAAGTTTATTTATTAGTATCACACGTAGGCTTACACTGACACTGCAATGAAGTTACTGCGAAAATCCTCTAGTTGCCACACTCCTGCACCTGTTTGGGTACACTGAAGGAGAGTTTAGCAATGCCAATCCACCTAACCTGCACATCTGTGGACTGTGGGAGGAAACCCGCACGGACACGGGGAGAACGTGCAGACTTCACACAGACAGCGACTCCAGCCGGGAATCGAACCCGGGTCCCAGGTGCTGTGAGTAAGCAGTGCTAACCACTGTGCCATCCGTGCCACCCACACTATCCACATATGACTTGATTCCACGAGTATCCAAAAATCTATTGATCTCTGTCTTGAATATACTCTTCTCACAGCTCTCAGGGTAGAGAATGCCAAAGGTTCACAACTTTTTGAGTAAAGAAATTTCTGCAAATCTTTGTCGTAAGTAGTGATTGTGGCCCCTGATTCTAGACACCTTTCATCTACCCTATCAAATGCTTAGAATTTTTCATATATCAGATATATATATGGGGCGGCACGGTAGCACAGTGGTTAGCACTGCTGTGTCACAGCTCCAGGGTCCTGAGTTTGATTCCTGGCTCGGGTCACTGTCTTTGTGGAGTTTGCACATTCTCCTCGTGTCTGCGTGGGTTTCCTGTGGGTACTCTGGTTTCCTCCCACAGTCTAAAGATGTGCAGGTTAGGTTGATTGGCCATGCTAAGAAATTGCCCCTTAGTGTCCAGGGATGCGTAGGTTAGAGGGATTAGTTGGTAAAATTTGTAGGGATATGGGGGTAGGGTCTGGGTGGGATTGTGTTTGGTGCAGACTTGTTGGGCCGAAGGGCCTCTTTCTGCACTGTAGGGTTCTATGATTGTGGGAACATCTATGATTCTGTCACCACTCATCTAATTTCTGGGGAATACAGGACTAGTCTACTCAATCTCTCCTTCTAGGACAATCCTGTCATCCCGGGAGTCAGTCCAGTGAACTGTCTTTGTGCTTCCATTCAGGCAAATATAGCTTTCCATGAGTAATGACAGCAAGTCTGTACGCAATGCTCCAAGTGCTCATCAAGGATCTATGTAATTTTTTTTTAAGAATTGTATTTTTGAATTACTTTCTTACTTTATGCAGGAATGAAGATGCGGTTAATCAAATGGCAGTTACTCCTTATCCTGTACCACCCAGCTCTCATTCTAGTGAGGTAAGGACGTTGATCTCATTCAATGCTGTTGTTATTCCAATGGTTTGAAAGCTGCCTAACCTATTGTGCTAATGAGGCAGTTTTGTGATAAACGTTGAGTGTCAAACATTCAATATAATTGCAGCAATGATTTAATGTTAAATGAACTTTTTTATAGGACTGCGTCATAGCCATGGTTGTTAAAGAAGCAGTACTTGGTAATTTATCAAATGCAACCTTTATAGAATTTAACTGAAAAATCTAGCAAAGAATGACTTTTGAATGATTTTCAGATATGCATTTTGTACGTATGCAGTATCTTTTTAACTATTGATATCTAAATGTGTAAAATGAACACTGTGAAATCCAATGCATATATCAGCATATATATAAAAACGACACAGGAAGTGCCCAGCTGATCATCATGCCTGTCCCTTCTAACACTATAATAAAGATTCATGACCCCAAATTGCTCTACTCACAAGCAGCATGTAATCTCTCGAATGAGGCAGATTCTGAGAAATTGTTTGCCATCTCCAAAATGAACTTCCAGGAAACCATAGTAATCATCATGCGTGTGAACCAACATCTCAGATACTTGTCATCTGCAACAATATCAGGTTCTTCCAGGAAGCCATCTGTTCTCTTTAGAATGTTTGCAATGAACCTGTATGAACCACCAATAATTTGCTACATTGATTCCTGGTCCTCCCTAAACTGTTTAATGTAAAGAACCTATCCATATGGTATTATGACCTCGATAAAGACTAGTAACATGTTTATTTTTTGAGAATCCAAAACCCCAACTCATTGCTGGAAGTTTGAAACAATAAGGCTCACAGTCTAAATCAAAATAATTTTATAATACACATTAAAATCATGAATGCTAATAACTATGTTCTATCTTAGTCAGTTACACTGAAGGTATTAGAAGTACAATGAACACAGTTACTTACACTTTAAAAGGAACTTCCTAATGCATCTTTCCTTCTATAACCATTTAATTTAGATACTGATTCAGATACTTACCTGAAATTACAAGATTAATCAATTGGTCTGAGTGCAACTTCGAAGATTCTTCGTAGGTTGAGATTTCTTGGGCTTTCCACTTATTTCAGATAAGATTTTCACTTCAAAACTCCTTCAACCTCCCTACAGTTATAGACTCCCAGTTCAATACAGGCATTGCTAATGTCTTAAATGCGGCTATGTCAATTCAGAACTTCCTTGTTTATAGTACTCTTTAACTGAAGTTTTGCCAATAAATTCTCTCTTCTCAGCTTGGCTGTATATGGAAGTGAAACTCACTATTAGGAGTCCCATCAGTTAACAAAGAATTTTAAACTCTTTTAGCCATCACTTGGTGTTTCAAGTGAACTCTGCTGGAAGAGATGTATGTATCCTGTTCTGCAGTGAGATTCTTCCAAACTCAAAAAACTGGCTTGAAACAGAACCAAGCACACATAGTCTAGTCACCCCTTTAAATAGCTTCTTTTTGACCCTTTGCTATTCTGTCATTCATTTTCCAGGCAACTTGGTCACATGATATTTTACTGGAAACCATGTGCTTTAAGAACATAAGAACATAAGAAATAGGAGCAGGAGTAGGCCATCTAGCCCTTCGAGCCTGCCCCGCCATTCAATAAGATCATGGCTGATCTGTTGTGGCTCAGTTCCACTTTCCCGCCCTCTCCCCATAACCCTTAATCCCCTCTCTTATCAAGAACCCATCAACCCGCTTCTTAAAAATATTTAGCGAGGCAGCCTCCACCACTTCAACGGGCAGAGAATTCCAGAGATTCACCACCCTTTGAGTGAAGAAGTTCCTCCTCAACTCCGTTCTAAACCGCCTCCCCTTTATCTTGAGGCTGTGCCCCCTAGTCCTACTGTCTTTTTTGAGCGGGAAGAGTCTCTCCACCTCTATCCTATCCATCCCATTCATCATCTTATACGTCTCAATGAGATCTCCCCTCATTCTTCTAAACTCTAACGAGTACAAGCCTAGTTTATTCAGCCTCTCCTCATAGCTCAATCCCCTCAACTCCGGTATCAGCCTAGTAAACCTCCTCTGCACTCCCTCCAGGGCCAAAATATCCTTGCGCAGGTGCGGCGCCCAAAACTGCACACAGTACTCCAGCTGCGGCCTCACCAATGCCCTATACAGCTGCAGCAAGACCTCCCTACTTTTATATTCAATCCCCCTCGCTATGAAGGCCAGCATCCCATTCGCCTTCCTGACCACCTGCTGCACCTGCAAGCTGGGTTTTTGCGACTCATGCACAAGGACCCCGAGGTCCCTCTGCACCGTCGCCTGCTGCAGTTTTTCGCCACGTAAGTAATAGTCCTTCCTACCATTCTTCCTACCAAAGTGGACCACCTCACACTTGCCAACATTAAATTCCATTTGCCATTTCCTGGCCCATTCGCCCAGCCTATCTAGATCCTTCTGCAGACTCTCCATACCAGAAATCTTTTTTTCGGAAAAGGGAATATCACCCCATCATAAAACACATTCCTCCTCTCCCAAAGCACCTAGGCCAGCAGAATAGATCACATCTATTTCTTTTTCAAAAGAGCAGAATGAAATATCCTCAAATTTCAGGTTGCTCTAGATTAAACAATACAATCTCGCTAAACTTGTTGTGGTGCCTGAAAGCTCTTGAAATAGGTATCAATCAGGGCAGCATGGTGGCACAGTGGTTAACACAACTGTCTCACAACGCACGGGCCCGAGTTCAGTTCCCTGCTTAGTCACTACCTGTGCAGAGTCTGCACATTCTCCCTATGTGGGTTCCCTCCAGGTTTTCCTGTTTCCTCTCACAGTCTAAAAGACATGCTGGTTAGATGCATCGTCATGCTAAATTCTCCCTCAGTGTACCCGAACAGGTGCCAGAGTGTGGCAACTAGGGGATTTTCACAGTAACTTCATTGCAGTGTTAATGTAAGCCCACTTGTGACATTAATAAATAAACCTTAACAATTCAATTGTCTTCTTCTGAAATTTTTGAGCAGTTTTTTCAACTGGGTAAAGAATAGTTATTACAGGTTTCCATAATCAGTATTAATGACCATTGTATGTTTGTTTTAAAATACTTGATCAATATAACTTGGACACTTAACAGTTCTGTATGAAAGGGAACTATTCCTGTTAAACTCTGAATTAAGTACTGTGAATAGTGGAACAGTACAATAAAATAACTTGCCCCAACTGTGTTGATTTTGAAAAAGAACTAATAGCTCTAGAATTCAGGGCCGTTGCAAGCATCAGATGAAGGAAATCTTGATCAAATGTTAGGAAAATACTTTTTTAAATGCTGCCCAGATCTATCCAATTACTAAGCAACTTCTACAATTATTTATAGAAGCCAAATATGAATTCATTGGCCTGAAAAAGCTTCCTGTTGTTAGCAGCGTTGTGTAAAATTTAGGCTACTTCCAGAAAAAAGTTTGATTTATTGCAGCTTGGCAGTGTCTTAAGAACATAAGATCACAAATATAATCTCATGAAAGAAGATTCACAAGAATTTCCAGCTATCCACTATCTAATAACATGTATTTCTTAATAAAATCATAAAACGTGCTCAATGAACTTGTTTTCTTTGTTTATAAACTCAAGTTTCATAATATTAAAGCACTTGGTATCTTTAATACCATTCCAGAGCTCTATACCAACTATTAGAACCACAGAAAATTACAGCTCAGAAACAGGCCTTTTGGCCCTTCTTGACTGTGCTGAACCATTTTTTGCCTAGTACCACTGGCCTGCACTTGGACCATATCCCTCCACACCCCTCTCATCCATGAACCCGTCCAAGTTTTTCTTAAATGTTAAAAGTGACCCTGCATTTACCACTTTATCCAGCAGCTCATTCCACACTCCCACCACTCTCTGTGTGAAGAAGCTCCCCCCCCTAATATTCCCTTTAAACTTTTCTCTTTCACCCTTAACCCATGCCCTCTGGTTTTTTTTCTCCCCTAGCCTCAGTAGAAAAAGCCTGCTTGCAGTCACTATCTATACCCGCCAAAATCTTATACACCTCTATCAAATCTCCCCTTATTCTTCTACGCTCCAGGGAATAAAGTCCTAACCTATTCAATCTCTCTCTGTAACTCAGTTTCTCAAGTCCCGGCAACATCCTCGTGAACCTTCTCTGCACTCTTTCAACCTATTTACATCCTTCCTGTAACTGGGTGACCAGAACTGTACACAATACTCTAAATTTGGCCTCACCAATGCCTTATATAACCTTACCATAACACTCCAACTTTTATACTCGATACTCCGATTTATAAAGGCCAGTGTACCAAAAGCACTCTTTACGACCTTATCCACCTGTGACGTCACTTTTAGGGAATTCTGTACTTGTATTCCCAGATCCCTCTGTTCAACTACACTCTTCGGAGTCCTACCATTTACCCTGTACATTCTACTTTGGTTTGTCCTTCCAAAGTGCAATACCTCACACTTGTCTGCGTTAAATTCCATTTGCCATTTTTCAGCCCATTTTTCTAGTTGGTCCAAATCCCTCTGCAAGCTTTGAAAATCTTCCTCACTGTCCACTACACCTCCAATCTTTGTATCATCAGCAAATTTGCTGATCCAATTTACCACATTATCATCCAAATCATTGATATAGATGACAAACAACAATGGACCCAACACCGATCCCTGCGGCACACCACTAGTCACACGTCTCCACTCAGAGAAGCAGTCCTCCACAGCCACTCTCTGGCTTCTTCCATTGATGTGGGTATGCCGGCGTTGGACTGGTGTAAACACAGTAAAAAGTCTGACAACACCAGGTTTTAGTCCAACCTATTTATTTGATAATAATTTATTTGATAATAATTCACCTGACGAAGGGGCTAACCCGAAAGCTTGCGAGTATATTATCAAATAAATAGGTTGGACTAAAACCTGGTGTTGTCAGACTTTTTACTGTTCTTCCATTGAGCCAGTGTCTAATCCAATTTACTACCTCCCCATGTATACCTAGCGACTGAACCTTTCTAACTAACCTCCTATGAGGGACCTTATCAAAGGCTTTGCTAAAATCTAGGTAGACAGCATCCACTGCCTTCCCTTCATCCACTTTCCTGGTGACCTCCTCGAAAAACTCTAATAGATTGGTCAAACATGACCTACCACGCACAAAGCCATGTTGACTCTCCCTTATAAGTCCCTGTCTATCCAAGTATTTGTAGATCCTATCCCTTATCACACCTTCCAATAACTTGCCCACCACCGACGTCAAACTTATATTTGGTCCTTTCATCACATTTGATGCAGGCATTCAGCACTTTAAAGCATGATTTGTACATTCACATTCCCTGTTGTGCTTATGCAACTTTGAATGTTGTTGCACACTGTTTTTGAAGTTTTCATGAGATTGGGAGATTCCTCAATGATGATCAAAACCAGGAGAACAATAAATGGACATAAGAGCCGACCAGCATAGAGAAAGGATCCTAATACTTGGGGGGGAGAGTAAGACTGAGTGTGGCACGACTATATAAGGGGAAGTGAAGAATTTCTGAGAATGGAGCTGGGAAGGAAGATAAGGGAAATGGAATGAAACCTGAGAGTACTCCTGGAGAGAGGGAGGGGAGAGATGTAAAATAGAATCCAAAGACCAGTGCTGATAAGATATTGACTGTAGGTCCTAAGTGAACTTTATGAAGCAGAAAAATTCTAACACAATGTGAGGGAGTTGAAAGCCTGCTTAAACTGATCAGGTTTGTTGGAGAGCACCTCTAAATTGAAGTGATTTAAAACGAGAGTATATCAGTTAACTGTGGTAGAATAGATTTCACAGAAGAATGCAGTACCTTTACTTGTAAAATTTAAATTTCTGTCAAATACACCGCCCTCACCTAACGGCAATTAGGGGTGGACAACGATGTCCATATCCCATGAATGAAGTTTTTTTTAAAATCAAATATTAAAAACTCTCCTTTGTTGGGAGAAGGGCATGTCTGTGATCCCCTCTGGAGAATTAATCTTGTACTTGTGTCACTTATATTTCCCTTAAACCTTTTATGTAATTTTTTTCTGCCCTCACCAATTTGAATGGAGGAATGTCTTTTACACCCACAACTTAAGTTACCAATGCAGTGACATCTATGATTAAGAAGAGTGAAGAGCTGGGGCCGATAATGTCAGATACATCTAAGGTCAAAAGGGTAATGGGAAAAGTAGGATAATGCCAAACTTGTCATTTACAAACCTTGAAATATTAAGGAGAAAGGAATGGGGAAGATGGTGCTGGTCATGAAATCCAGCTCTGTAGCTCCTGGCTTTTCATGGGATCAAGTGAAGCTCTGGTATTAGTTGTGACGGTAAGAAATCTCACAGCACCATGTTAAAGTCCAACAGCTTCATTTGGAATCACGAGCTTTCAGAGCACTGCTCCTTCATCAGATGAGTCAAACCTGATGGACTTTAACCTGGTCTTGTGAGACGTCTTACTGTGCCCACGGACTCTCACTTGATAAAGGAGCAGTGCTCCAAAAGCTCGTGATTCCAAATAAATCCGTTGGACTTTAACCTGATTTTGTGAGACTTATTACTGTGTCAAACCCAGTCCAATACTGGCATCTCTGCATCTTAATTGTGACTGGTAGAAATTGTGGTAGTTGGATGGTAGAGTGTGAGTCTGGTGTATAGTTAGTGGGATATGACACTTGAAGATGTATTCACTGACCTTGATTGTTTGTGAGTTTCTTGAACTTCTTGTAGCACTACATCGAGTTCTTTGAGGCTAACCTCCTGGGACTGACCACCAGGTAATCTGCTCCCACTGCATTTGCACAGTTTGAGGAGATAGAAAACAAACATCTCTTCTCCTCTTCACCTTCTGCATCAATTACTGCAAAATCCTAGGAGCCTGCTCTCTTCCATAATATGCCATCCATGTGTCTTATCCTGGCCATAATCAATTGCAGAATGATTTTTAAGATTTGTTTCAACCAGAAAACATGTTTTCCTTTAAGGGATGCAGTCTGACTTTAAGCAGTACAAGCTAGCTTTGAATGGTGCAAATGTGCACAATCTTGCACCTCCCACTGAGGCATGCAGCCCTCTCAACAGCATTGAGCATTGGCTGTATGCAGCTGCCTTGCAAATCAACAGACAGCACTTAGTTTGCATGCTGCCTGCATCAGAGACAAAAGGCATGAGTTAATTATACATTGCAATATCTGCGCCCATTTTCAAGCCCTGTCCAAATTCACAACCAAAGTTTTTAAAGCTTGGGATAAATAATGATCACCTCAGTGCTGCAATCAAATGTTCAGCTACAAATTGCCTTATAAAAATCATTTCAAATGTCTGGCTGTGATTACTTATCAGTTTATATTAATATTCTATTAAAACAGAAAAATCATTGAATATCATTTGAAAGGTTAAATATATGAAGATTTTATAACTAATCCATAATTCATCTTGTGTCTGAGAGTGAAATGAGATTTTGTTTAAACCTAATGGTCAAATGTGATTGTGCAATGACAAAAATGTAATCAAATGCACTCTGGATTTATTCTAGCTTTTCTGACAGGTCGTTATCATCACTCAAATGAAGCTAATGTAAGCTATCCTAGTAAAGGTCTGCTCTTGTTGTTTGTGTGATTGGCAAGAGCTGCAATACTAATGATAGGTTCTCTATTTTAGAATCGATTCTGGTATTATTTTGCATCTAATTGGCCTCTGTCTCTGAATCTTGGTAGAAAAAATTTGTTGCATTATTCTTAGGAATTTGCTCATGTGCCCATAGTGCTATTTGTGTCTATGTGCATTGCTTAAATATAATATTTCAGATCCAATATCAACCACTTATTGATGGCTATAATAGGATGCAATGACTTGTCCTATTCACAGGTGTTGGGACCCCTGCTGTTTTTGTTTGCATATATTAACAGTTTAAATTTGAATATGTGGACACGATTGGAAAATGTGCAGAAGACGCAAAAATTGGCCGCATAGTGGATACTCTAGAGGATAGCTGTAAGCTCCAAAATTTATATGGATGGGTTGGTAGAGTGGGCAGGAAAGTGGCAGATGGAGTTCAACTCTGATAAGTGTGAGGTAATGCATTTGGGGAGGCTAAACAGTAAAAGGGAATAAACGATAAACAGGAATGTACTGAGAGGGTAAATTAAGTGAGAAATCTTGGCATGAAAGTGCACAGGCCCTTACAGGCAGAAGTCCAGGTGAGTAAGGCTGTAAAGAAGGTATATGGAATGCTCTCCTTCAGTGGCGGTTGTATAAAATACAAACATAGGGATGTAATGATCGAACTATATGACATATTGGTAAGGCCACAACTGGAATATTGTGTGCAGTTCTTGTCACCACTTTACAGGAAGGAAGTAATTGCCCTGGAGAGAGTGCAGAGAAGATTTACTAGAATGTTGCTAGGCTGGAGAATTGTAACTACGAGGAGGGACTGGAGAGGTTGGGGTTGTTTTCCTTAGAACAGAGATGGCTGAGCGGTGACATAATTGACATATACAAAATTGTGATGGATAGTGATGGAGTAGACAGGAGAAACTTATATACGAGTGATAAGGAATGACTAGAAAAAGGGATAATCAGCCTTGGATATCTAAGGAAGTAGAAGAGGGTATCAAATTCAAAGAAAATGCATACAAAGTGGCAAAGCTTTGTGAGAAATTAAAGGATTGGGAAATTTTTAAAGGTCAACAGCCACAAAAAAAGCAATAAGAAAAGTAAGATAGATTATGAGAGTAAACGAGCTCAGTATCTAAAAACAGATGACAAAAGTTTCTACAAATATATAAAAAGAATGGCTAAGGTAAACATTAGTCCTTTAGAGGATGAGAAGGAGGATTTAATAACAGGAAATGAGGAAATGGCTGAAGGATTGAATAGGTATTTTGTGTCAGTCTTCGCAGTGGAAAATACAAATAAAATGCCAAAAATCAATGACAAGAAGGCCAAGGCAGATGAGGATCATTATTACTAAAGAAGCAGTGTTAGGTGAGCTAATAGGGTTAAAGGCAGACAAGTCTCCTGGCTCTGATGGAATGCATCCCAGGGTATTAAAAGAAATAACAGGGGAAATAGCAAATGTGCTTGTGGTAATTTACCAAAATTTGCTGGACTCTGGGGCAGCGGATTGGAAAACAACAAATGTGACACTACTGTCTAAAAAAGGAGGTAGACAAAAGGCAGGTAACTATAGACCGGTCAGCTTAATTGCTACAGAGGGGAAAATGCTTGAATCTATTATCAAGGAAGAAATAGCGAGATATCTAGATAGAAATTGTCCCATTGGGAAGACAGGTCATGTTTAACTCATCTAGTGGAATTTTATGAGGACATTATGAGTGCATTGAAAAACAGGGAACCGATGGATGTGGTGTATCTCTATTTTCAGAAGGCACTCGACAAGATGCCACACAAAAGGCTTGCATATAAGATAAAGGTGCACGGCTTTGTGGGTAATGTATTAGCATGGATAGGGGACTTGTTAACTAACAGAAAGCAAAGAGTGTGGATAAATGGGTGTTTTTCTGGTTGGCAATCAGTGACTAGTGGTGTGCTTCAGGGATCAGTGTTGGGCAGCAATTATTTACAATTTACTTGGATGATTTGGAGTTATGGACCAAGTGTAGTGTGTCAAAGTTCACAGATGACACTAAGATGAGTGGTAAAGCAAAGTGTGCAGAGGATACTGAATGTCGGCAAAGGGATAGAGATAGTTTAAGTGAGTAGGCAAGGGTCTGGCAGATGGAGTGTGATGTTGGTAAATGTAAGGTCATTCACTTTGGTAGGAATAACAAAATGGATTATTATTTAAATAGTAAAAAAATTGCAGCATGCTGCTGTGCAGAGGGACCTGGGTTTCCTTATGCATGAATCACAAAAGCTTGGTTTGCAGATGCAGTAGGTAATTAAAGACAAATGGAATTTTGTCCTTCATTGCTAGAGGGATGGAGATTAAAAACAGGAAAGTTATGTTGCAGCTGTGTAAGGTGCTGTTGAGGCACACCTGAAGTACTGTGTACAGTTTTGGTCTCCATACTTGGGAATGGATATACTAGCACTGGAGGGGGTGCAGAGGACATTCACTAGGTTGATTCCAGAGTTGAGAGGGTTGGTTATGAGGAAAGACTAAGTAATCTGGAACCATACTCATTGGAATTTAGAAAAATAAGGGGGGAATCTTATAGAAGCATTATAGAAAATTATGAAGGGAATAGATAAAATAGAAACAAGGAGCTTGTATTCCACTAGCAAGCAAAACCAGAACTGGGGGCATGGCCTCAAAACAAGGGGGAGGAGGAACTTCTTCACCCAAAGGGTTGTGAATCTGTGGAATTCCCTGCCCACTGAATCAGTTGAGGTTACCTCATTGAATATTTTTAAGGCAAAGATAGATGGATTTTTGAACAGTAAAGGAATTAAGGGTTATGGTGAGTGGACAGGTAAATGGAGCTGAGTCCACGAGAAAGTCAACCATGATCTTATTCAATGGCGAAGCAAGCTCGAGGGAACAAATGGCCTATTCCTGCTCCTAGTTCTTACGTTCTTATGTTCTTAACTTGTTTCCCTTGGAGGAGAGCAGAAAACAGTCGGAAGTCTCACAACACCAGGTTAAAGTCCAATAGGTTTATTTGGTAGCAAATCCACTAGCTTTTGGAGCGCTGCTCCTTCGTCAGGTAAGTGGGAGTTCTGTTCACAAGCAGGGCATATAAAGACACAAACTCAATTTACAAAATAATGGTTGGAATGTGAGTCTTTATGGGTAATCAAGTCTTAAAGGTACAGACAGTGTGAGTGGAGAGAGCGTTAAGCACAGGTTAAAGATTCCAAGTGGAGAGTGCAATAACCAGGGGTCATGGATTCAAGCTAAGTGGCAAAGGATTACAGGGTACATGAGGAAAAGGTTTTTTACAGAGAGGGTAGTGGGTGTCTGGAATTTGCTGCCTGAGTTGTGGTGGAGGCAGAGACCCTAAACTCTTTTAAAAGGCACCTGGATCTGCACTTTGAGCTGCAGAGCTATGAGCCATATGCAGGAAGATGGGATTAAAAAGGGTAGGCACCGGGTGTCTTTGGGTCAGCATGGACATGATGTGTTTCAGCTCCTGTGAACTTACGAATTTCAACATCAGCTGGTGCACTCTCCTTGGCAATGCCTCAATCAATCAGAGTCCACTTGCCAACCAAACAACACCCCCTTTTCATACATCTTATAAATTGTTGTCTTTCCCTTGTACTGTATTCTTATGAATTGTCCTGATGAATGCAAGCTGAAAAACTTCAAAGTCTCTTTGTTGACAATATTGAAGTTCTATACTATCAAATGACTATTTATACAGCATAAATAGTTAAATACCTACAAAAGGTATATCCTCATTAAAAGAAACTTAAACCTTTGTTGTGACCAATCAAGGAGGTTGAATAGAAGGTCGCCACCTTCTCATCTGATAGTAACAATTACACATGCACAGAAAGGCTTGTTAGTATTTACATGTTTTTGTAAAAGTATTATATTATCAGTTTTTGTATAAACCAGTTATACTCAACATTTTGCATTGATTGAAAATGACTGTTGCTTTATATTGACAATGGGCAGGATTTTATGGCCGCGCTCGCCACAAATTCAGAAAATCCGCCGAAGATCAACTGACTTTTGTGTGGTCCTCCAAACCCCCTCCCTCAAAACCCTCCCCCGCCCCACTACAATTCCCAAGGCAGACGGGATGGGAAAATTTCCCCCATAGAGTTTGTTACCTAAATCTGGTGTGAAGTTGCACAAATTGATTTGTTATGAGCAGCAAGTAACCACATCACATCAAGGAGTTAACATCACAGCATTTTGGCTTCGTAACGACTGATACAAAATGAAGTTTGAATGTTTAAGCATTCCATTTAGTAAAAGAGTAAGCTATCCTATTGGGTTTTAATAACAAAATTTACCACGTATTTAGATGCTGGTAGACCATTTTTTTCACTTACATATATTCATACTTAAGCTAAGTTTTGTTACACCTGAAATCAGTGCAGAGTTGGCAATAAAACTGACATGCTGACCCCAATCACTCTTTATAGATACCAGTCTCAGATCCAAACATGTCAACGTTTAGATTATTTGGACAATAACTGCATCCAAAAAAAAATCTTCGCAACACTTTGAGCACTTGAAGTTTGTATTGAAAATATTTTCACTACACTTACTGCAGTTCTATGGCGATGCACATAATCTAATTTAACTGTACGAAGAACAAATATTCAAGATACAGTACTTGCCTTGAAGTTTGATTATTTTGCCACAATAATCTGATCTCTGAGTGATAGAGCAAAAGACATAGCAAATCAAAACAGTCGATGTATTAAACCCTGATTTTGTCAAGCTCTTGCACTATTTATTAATTACAGAGTACTGCATCTACATAAACATATTAGTTGTACCATCAATCACTTGTTTCTTTTTGTGGGAAGCAGTTTAATTTAGGGCCTTAATGAAATTTTCAATTACACAGCTGACATGGCTATAATATTCTAAAATGTCTCTCTACATTATGATCAGTTTGAATTTATTGATGACTGACGTAAATATATCATTAGTATATTTTTTCTCAGTTGACATCCTCAGACTTTTTCAATTACAATATTAATATAGGATTTTTTTTAGGAAAAGGAAATTCAACCCAATGTAGCTGGAACCTTTTCACCTCCATCTTATACCACAAATGCCTTTTTTCCCACAAGTGTATTTACGTTTTATTACTATTACTACTTCCTTGAAATGAAATGATTTCAAATATATACTAATGAAATAAAAACTGAAAATGTTTGATTCCTGGCTTGGGTCAAAGATTGTGCGGAGTCTGCACTGATTTCCTCCAGGCGCTCCGGTTTCCTCCTCCTGTTTGAAAGACGTGCTGTCTAGGTGCATTGGTTTTGCTACATTCTCTCTGTGTACCTGAATAGGTGCCAGAGTGTGTGATCAAGGGATTTTCAGAGTTACTTCAGTTCATTTTTAATAAAAGCCTATTTGTGACACTAATAAATAAACTAATAAACTAATGGAGTGGACTTTGGCCTGAGAGTGATTGATGCTGATACTGAATGACTGAAATTACTAAAATGGAAGGTGTTCTATTCCTCAACACGCACACATCCATCAAATTGATGAGCACAAAAGCAAGAAAAAACTGCTCCATCTTCCTCAGTAAAAAAAAAATGAAATTTCTCTCTCCACATGGTGATACTGCAATAATCTGTAATGTGCTTAGATTCTAGATACCACAAGAGCATTGTCCTCTCTGGAACAATCATCCTCTCTTTCAGATTTTTCAAGTTTCAAGAATGTGCAGCATGTACTATTAACTAAGGTAAGCAAAGTGGTTCAATAAGTGATTTTCAAATTCCTGTTTTTAATCAATGTTCTTATCATATGTATGAGATATCTGTCTTATTCTAAACTGAAGAATATAGTAATGTGTTCTAAGGCAATTTATCAGTGCAATTTCATCAAAAGTGAGCCAGTTTTTATAGCTGCATTTTGTTTTAGCACACCCACTTCAGACCTGTATATCATCTCACTTCTGCTTGCATAAGTGAAGAGACAGAAATTTCAGTAAAAGTTTGCAGTGAAGAGCTTGATGTAATAAAAAATGTGAATGCAGAGCTTAGATCTGAATTTCTCAAGTTAAGTTTCTATTTGATTTGTGCATAAAGTATCAAACCAGTCAAACCAACTAGTACTGCAATTCAGTATCGAATGCTCAAACATAAAGAATGACAATCTATTCTTGGATCTGGAACAGAGGCATCAACTTGAATTCAAAATTGCAGGAGCAGGGCAGAGCCACACCACACAATTAGCTGTGTACATCGTGCTTATATGCTGAGATTTGAAGAAATTATAAAAAGAAACAAATTATTTTCTGAATGACGCTGAATAATTTACAGTTTAAAATGTATTGTTATAACTCAAAATTTGATGTAGGAAGATTTGCATGTTTTCCAATATCCCTCGGGAGGTTCTGGATCTGAAGTATGAACTCACCACCAGCTGTCAACTACAGCTTACCAGTTCTCATCAAGGCAGCTGTGTCAAATATTCCACTTGGTGTGAAAAGATTGTCAATTCAGTGCTATTTGAATACGTGTTTTCTGTTTGCTGAATTTCATCTCATTTGTTAGAGTTTACGGAGGCAATTAAGTGTTTTTGACATGGGTGCAGTTTATGTCCAAATAGCTAGAAACAGGATTTGGACTGACATTTACAAATGGGAAAGTGCTGTTTGCACCCAATTTCCAGGGTCAGCTATTTGTCTTAATTATGCACAGCTCCAGGTGCAGATTTATTTGTATGCAGGGAGAAAACTAGTGGTGCGAGTGAAAAATTGGTTAGGGGGTAATTAAAAGGGGGTGTCACAATGCTCTGATAAATTCTGAAAGCCAATTCTAAAATGCACCTGATTGCATTAGAAACCTCTGCCAAGATTGTAGGTGAAAAAAAATGTAGGGGAAACACCAAAGAATGTGAGGAAAGGAGACCCAAAATGCACACACGCTTCTACAGAGATATGCTGGATGTCCGAGTATCTGAAAGCCATTTCGTAGCAATGAGTAATGTGCAGCGCAATAGGATTAGTCGTTTATTAAAACAGCAGCTTGTTCCCATCTGTGCCGGGAGCAGCCACAATAAAATCAGCAGCAAAAAGAGCAGGTTGCATGAGTTGTAAATAAATTAGCTATGACCATCTATAATCGAATGTGGCATGAGGAATGAACCTGACTTAAATATTGTGGCAGCAGAAACGACAACAGCAAACCCAGCCCTGTCAACCCTGCAAAGTCTTCCTTACTAACATCTGGGGGCTTGTGCCAAAATTGGGAGAGCTGCCTCACAGGCTAGTCAAGCAACAGCCTGACAAAGTCATACTCAGGGAACACGTATTACAGATAATGTCCCAGACACACCCAGGAATGGTGACGGTTCTATCCTGTGTCATAGGCAAGACAGACCCTGCAGAGGTGGCACAGTACAGTGGTATACAGTCAGGAGGAGCTGCCTTGGAATCCTGAATATTAACTCTGAACCACATGAAGTCTCATGGCATCAGGTCGAACATGGGCAAATAAACTTCCAACATACTGTCCCCCTTCAGCTGATGAGTCAGTGCTCCTCAATGTTGAACACTGCATTGAGGAAGCACTGAGGGTACTAAGGGCGCAGAATGTCCATTATCAAGAGTGGCTCGGTAGTGCCACCACAGACCAAGTTGGCTGGGTTTCAAAGGACCTAGCAGGAAATGGCAAATGGAATTTAATGTTGGCAAGTGTGAGGTGGTCCACTTTGTTAGGAAGAATGGTAGGAAGGACTATTACTTACGTGGCAAAAAACCGCAGCAGGCGACGGTGCAGAGGGACCTCGGGGTCCTTGTGCATGAGTCGCAAAAACCCAGCTTGCAGGTGCAGCAGGTGGTCAGGAAGGCGAATGGGATGCTGGCCTTTATAGCGAGGGGGATTGAATATAAAAGTAGGGAGGTCTTGCTGCAGCTGTATAGGGCATTGGTGAGGCCGCAGCTGGAGTACTGTGTGCAGTTTTGGGCGCCGCACCTGCGCAAGGATATTTTGGCCTTGGAGGGAGTGCAGAGGAGGTTTACTAGGCTGATACCGGAGTTGAGGGGGTTGAGCTATGAGGAGAGGCTGAATAAACTAGGCTTGTACTCGTTAGAGTTTAGAAGAATGAGGGGAGATCTCATTGAGACGTATAAGATGATGAATGGGATGGATAGGATAGAGGTGGAGAGACTCTTCCCACTCAAAAAAGACTGTAGGACTAGGGGGCACAGCCTCAAGATAAAGGGGAGGCGGTTTAGAATGGAGTTGAGGAGGAACTTCTTCACTCAAAGGGTGGTGAATCTCTGGAATTCTCTGCCCGTTGAAGTGGTGGAGGCCGCCTCGCTAAATATTTTTAAGAAGCGGGTTGATGGGTTCTTGATAAGAGAGGGGATTAAGGGTTATGGGGAGAGGGCGGGAAAGTGGAACTGAGCCACGACAGATCAGCCATGATCTTATTGAATGGCGGGGCAGGCTCAAAGGGCTAGATGGCCTACTCCTGCACCTATTTCTTATGTTCTTATATTATGTTCTTAAACTAGCACTGCAGTCTGGTGAGGGAACCAAGAAGAGGAAAAGCATACTTGACCTCGTCCTCACCAACCTGTCTGCCACAGATGCTTCTGCCCTTGACAACATTGGTAGGATTGGCCACTGCACAGTCCCATCTTCATATTGAGGGTACTTTCCATTATGTTGTGTGGCATTACCACCATGCTAAGTGGGATAGATTTTGAATAGCTGGAGCAGCTCAAAATTGGGCATCTATGAGGCACTGTGAGCATCAGCAGCTGAAGAACTGTACTCAACCACAGTCTGTAACGTCACAATTCGGCATATACCCTACTCTACCATTACCACCAAGCCAGGGGATCAACCTTGGTTCAACAAAGAGAAATCTGGGAGTACAAGTCCACAGATCCTTAAAAGTGGCAGCATAGGTGGAAAAGGTGGTGAAGAAAGTATATGGCATGCTTGCCTTCATCCGATGGGGCAGCAAATATAAAATTTTCCGAGTTATGTTACAGATGTATAAAACGTTGGTTAGGCCACATTTGGAATACTGTGTCCTATTCTTGGTCACCATACTACCAGAAGGACGTGGAGGTTTTGAAAAGCTTTACCAGGATGTTGCCTAGTATGGAGGGTATTAGCTATGAGAAGAGATTGAATAAACTGGGATTGTTCTCCCTGGAAAGGCTGAGGGGCGACGTGATAGAAGTTTATAAAATTAAGAGAGGTATAGGTTGGGTGAACAGTTGGAAGCTTTTACCCAGGGCTGGTCAGGAAGGCAAATGGGATGCTGGCCTTCATAGCGAGGGGGATTGAATATAAAAGTAGGGAGGTCTTGCTGCAGCTGTATAGGGCATTGGTGAGGCCGCAGCTGGAGTACTGTGTGCAGTTTTGGGCGCCGCACCTGCGCAAAGATATTTTGGCCTTGGAGGGAGTGCAGAGGAGGTTTACTAGGCTGATACCGGAGTTGAGGGGGTTGAGCTATGAGGAGAGGCTGAATAAACTGGGCTTGTACTCGTTAGAGTTTAGAAGAATGAGGGGAGATCTCATTGAGACATACAAGATGATGAATGGGATGGATAGGATAGAGGTGGAGAGACTCTCCCCGCTCAGAAAAGGCAGTAGGACTAGGGGGCAGCCTCAAGATAAAAGGGGGGCGGTTTAGAACGGAGTTGAGGAGGAACTTCTTCACTCAAAGGGTGGTGAATCTCTGGAATTCTCTGCCCGTTGAAGTGGTGGAGGCTGCCTCGGTAAATATTTTTAAGACGCGGGTTGATGGGTTTTTGATAAGAGAGGGGATTAAGGGTTATGGGGAGAAAGCGGGAAAGTGGAACTGAGCAGCGACAGATCAGCCATGATCTTATTGAATGGCGGGGCAGGCTCGAAGGGCTAGATGGCCTACTCCTGCTCCTATTTCTTATGTTCTTATGTTCAGAAGTGGCAATTACAAGGGGACACAAATTCAAGATAAGGAAGGAAAAGTTTAGTGGAGATGTGCAGGGGAAGTTTTTTGTACAGAGGGTGGTGGGGGCTTGGAATGCACTGCTGAGTGAGATGTTTGAGGCAGTCACGTTAGCCACATTTAAGACTTATCTTGATATGCACGTGAACAAACGGAAATTACGGCAATATAAGCAATTGGTCTAAATAGGACAACGTATTCAGTGCAGGCTTTGAGGGCCAAAGGGTCTGTTCCTGTGCTGTTGTGTTCTTTGTTCAATATAAAGTTCAGGAGGGCATTCAAAGAGCAACACCAGGCATGTCTAAAAACAAAAATGAGGTGTCAACTTGCATGCCAAACAGCATAAACAACAAGTAATAGACAAAGCTAAACAATCCTATAATCAACGAATCACATCTAAGCTCTGCAGTCCTGCCACACCCAGCCATGAATGATGGTGAACAATTAAACAACTCAGTAGAGGAGGTGGTTCCACAAATATCCCCATCCTCAATGGTGGAGGAGCCCAGCACATCTGTGCAGTAGATAAGGCTGAAGCATTCGCAACAATCTTCAGCCAGAAGTGCCGAGTGGATGATCTATCTCAGCTTCCACCAGAGGTCCCCAGCATCAAAATTGTCAGTCTTCAACCAATTTGATTCACACTGCATGATACCAAGAAACAGCTGAATGTATTGGATATTGCAAAGGCTACGAGTCCTGACAACATTCCTGCAATAATGCTGAAGAATTGTGCTCCAGAACTTTCTGTGCCCCTAGCTAAGCTGTTCCAGTGCAGCTACAACACTGGCACCTACCCAGCAATGTTGAAAATTGCCCAGGTATGTCTTGCACACAAGAAACAGGACATATCCAATCCAATTACCGCCCTGCTCTCGATTATCAGTAAAGTGATGGAAGGGGTCATTTGCAGCGCTATCAAATAGCACTTACTTAGCAACAGTGCAAACTAGAATTTTAGTTGGAATTTTCTGATTTGTAAAGGAAACGTCTACTGGACAGTACATTGAACCATTGGAAAATCTGTAGAATATTATTTTACAAGTTAATAATGACTCACTGAATTATGAGGTGGTGAACAGTGAAATATTGACTTCTAAAATCTAATTTATAGGACCAGAGTGGCCTTGGTCTTGCTGTCAGTGAAGACAACACAAGTGAAGGTGTCATCATTAAAAGTCTGACTGACAATGGGGCAGCTATAAAGGTGAGAAATTGATTTGAAACAATTCAGCATTTCAACTACTTGCTGTTTAACTAAGCAGTTTGAAGGCCTAACATTGAATCCTAACGTCATTTTGGATTTCCAGCATCTGCAGTATTCTGCTTTTGAATTCTAATATTATCAACCATGTTGAATATACATTTTAATGTTAGCAAACAGCAATAGCACTGATTGGTAAATTCCAGGGTAGTTTAAACTACTTTGCCGCAGGTGCATAGTGAGGCAAGGTGGCCTCACACCATTGACCACAATTCAATCTGAGTGAATGACTTTTGAGATATACTATCCAAATTATTTTAATGCTAAGCTCAAATATCTTTGTATTAAGCATGTTCTATGGTATTATTGTCTTCCTTGTTGCCATACTCCAATTGACGCAACCATGAAAACTGCAAGCTGCATTTATATACCACTTTCAACGTAGAAATATGTACCAAGGTGCTTCACAGACAATTTGGGGAAAAAATGGATGCAGAGCCAAAGAAGGGGTTTCTTGCATGAGTAACTAAATATTGGGTTCAAAAGGTGGGCTTTAAGGAGGAGGTACTGAAAAGGGGAGAAAAAGAATGAGAATTTTAAGAAGACAATTTCAGAACATGGAATCGAGGCAGCTGAAGGCATGGCCAACCATTGTAAGGTGACCGGCAGTGGGAATTTGTGTGCAGTAAAGGTCAGAGTCAGAGCAAAGGAGCGTTTGTGCATAATTTTGACAGTGGAAAAGATGCCAGAAAGGTAATCTAGACATGTTGATTGTAAAAATTTAGGTTAACAGCCAATGCAAATTAGCAAGAACAGAAGTGATAGGTGAGGCAATGGCAAGTGTAGGATGGGAGACCAGCCAGAAATAATCAAACCTGGAAGTGAATGGATGTGGATGTCATTGACCAGTGTGGTGATACTAGTATGGAGGACAGATGATGTTGGGAGAAAGATAAAGGTAGGCTGTCTATGTGAAAGAAGTGCTCCAAACTATTTGGTCCATCTGCAGCAGTGGCCAGCGAGGTGATTGAAATGTAATGGCAGGGTATAATGTTGTGACAGATTGTTGCGATGATGGCTTCAGTACCCCTGATGTTGAGCTGAAGGAATTTCTAGCTCATCCAAGACTTGGTGTCACACAAATATTGTGACAACACAGAGGCTATAAAGTGTTTACAAAGTGGTGGAAAGATAGACATAAAGACCACTGAAGGAACAAATCTAATGAAGTGGCAAAATAGAAAGTCATGGTTTTGTCCCATTCAATGATAGACACCACATAAGATTCATTTAATGAATTGAAAAAGATTTTTTAAGGTACATTTGGAACAATGTGCTGGGTTGCAGTTTGCCATGAACTCACATCTACACTACATAAGGTGAATAGCCAGGGTCTTTTCCCCAAGATACGAGAGTCCAAAACTAGAGGATGTACGTTTAAAGTGAGAAGGGGTGGTGTGTACATGGAATGAGCTGCCAGCGGAGAAGGTAGAGTTATGATTAAGGAATGCTGCTTACATGGGAAATCATTTGCTCATTTTTTCTTTACTAGCTTCCTGCCAAATCTTATTTTCTTGTTCCTTCAAATTTAGTGAAACAAGGCTGCTGAGTTACGTGTTCTTTTAGTTCTTCGCTAAAATTTCTAATTTTTTGCACCTTGTGCTTGTAACACCCCTTTCATTCTCTCTGCCCTTTTAAGGAACAATTTCCCTCTCTTGCCACTGGTTTCATCTTAAAATCTACCAGAATTTTCATCTTGAATTTTATATGAAATATGTTACTTGAGATTTGGATAGGTCATAAATCAAACCTAACCAAATTAGAACTGTTCTACACCTTTAAACAGAAATCTCCCACAGTGATTTCATTATACAACTGAAAAACTTAGAAAGAGGCATTTATTGATAATAGAATCAGAGTCATAGAGCAGAACAGCATGGAAACAGGCTCTTTGGCCCAACTGGTCCATGCTGACCATAGTGCCCTAATCCTAAATGCCCATATTTGGCCCATAATCTCTCTCTGTGTCTCATTCCAAATCAATAAATGCTTCAAAATTTGCAAAATACTGTATGAAATTAAAAGTTGTTGTTCTGGAATTGAAAATATGTGGCCATTCAAAACTTAAGCTGAAGTCTGCCAGAATAGCCACAAGCTCAACAAGGACACGGAACAAAATTTCCTGTGCTGACTTGGACAACTATGTACTCGAATCCCCACAGTGCAGAAGGAGACTATTTGGCCCATTAAACCTGCACTGACAACAATCCTATCCAGGCCCTATCCTTGGAACCCCACATATTTACCCTGTTAGTCCCCCTGACATTAATGGACAATTTAGCATGGTCAACCAACCTAATTCACACATCTTTGGAGTGTGGGAAGAAACCGGAGCACCCGGAGTAAATTCATACAGACTCAGGGAGAATGTACAAACTCAGCACAGTCACCCGAGGCTGGAATTGAAAGGGGTCCCTGGCTAACCACTGTGCCACCCAATGGTGAGAAAGCCTCTTATGGCAGAGCTGTTTTTAGGGCTAGACTGGGCAGGGTTGAGAATTCCTGCAGTCACGGTCCTGAGTTGGAACTTGACATGGAGTCCAACAGTATACCAGGTTTTCACCAAGCCCTGTCTTTTCCTGTCTTACTGACTGGACCAGATGTGGTGATTATGTGGAAATTCAGACCAGGATGGACCTCTGAAGATAAAAGAAAATTACTGAAGATGCAGATGACGGGTCATCCAGACTCAAAACATTGGCTCTGTTTTCTCTCCACTGCTGCTGTCAAACCTGCTGAGATTTTCCAGAATTTTCTGTTTTTGAACCTGCAAAGATGTTGGACACTAAATTGTCTTTATAAATTACAAGCAAACTGTAGACTAGTAGAAGTGATAGGGAGCATCATACAAATGTTGCTGAAATCAGCAGCAAAAGTTACGACTTAACTCCTCCTCCTGCTATGATTTTACATATTGTCATTTCATGCATCTTTAGGTTTATTAATAAGACAGGAAATAAAACACTGATACATGCCTAGTTCCTGCAGTCAGTGGAGATTAAGTCTACTTATCCAATCACATGAGGGCGCCTATATTATCTCAGAGGTTTTTGGTGTAGAGCAGTTACGGATGCTAAACCCAGATGTACAAGTTTTTTACACATTTGTAATTTATTTCCCCCCCCCCAAGTTTGTCCACCTGAGTTGGGGGGATGGGGGTGTTTGTGTGTGTGGGGGGCGGGGGGGGGGGGGGGGCGGTGCGTGGGGGCGTGGGCAGGGGTGGCGATGGAGATGGGGAGGTAAATGATGGTTTGGTCTGTGATGGGAGAAAAATACAGCTATTTGACTATAATGTATTTCATTCTCTCGCTCTCAAGAAAACCAGACAGAGGCAGTTGGGGCACGATCTTACCAGCAATTCATGCCATGCTTCCGCTGCAGCAAGGTCGGAGGATTTGGTGCCCAGCCAAATCTCTGTTTGTTGTAGCAGGATGGGAAAACGTGAAAGGTGGCAACATTCTGGCCCAGGAGTTTCAAGCAAGGCCTTTATTATAACTACTGTATGGGCTGGTCCCATTGCTTCAACCAGTGACCGCCTCGGTCCACAAATTATACGTGCATTTATAATTAATATCCAGTTACAAGAAATTAACATACACCAATCAAAGGTGTACATTTGCACAGAAGTTCTACCTGTATCATAACTATTGATTAGGTTTACATTGTGCATAACATCAGGCTATAGTTATTCAATTACAACTTGTGCATGCCTACCTAATTTTAATATCAAGCACATATGTCTTCCTACTTCCTAATTATAAAGTTATCTTTATAACCAGTGGTATATCAATACCCTTGTCCCACTTCACTTCCTTCATCTATTTCAATGCGGAGTCTTACAGTCAGATACCATTAGAGAGGAGATGGGAAAATCATGCAGCAATTTCTGATTTTTATGTTTAACTGGGCATATGAAAGTGCCAGAGTTGCAGTCTGATAGACACCTTAATGGTAAGCACTGATAGTCTTAATGTTACTCTCACTGTAAAATCTGTGGTATTATAACGTCTTCCTGCATATATATTAAAAATATAGTTTAAAAATCTGTTATGCCAGCATAATGCAATTTATAATTTTAGGATGGAAGAATCAAAGTAGGTGACAGAATTCTGGCTGTGGATGATGAAAATGTCGTGGCGCAGCCTCCAGAAAAGGTAATCCCATGATTAGTTTAAGGTCTTTCATGTTCACTGATGGCTATTTTTATGTTTTTTCCAAAACGGTTTTGATTGATCAGCCTCCCCAATCTATGCAATTTGTGAATATTGTGCAATTTATGAGCAACCATGGCCCATAAAAGCATGTAAACTTTGCAAAAAAAAAGTTAATTTCCTCAAAAAGTTCTGAAATCTTACCACGATTTCAGGGGCCTCTTGTCATTATGCTGGTGGAAGTCCAACAGAACCACCCCACTGTGTCCTCCACCCTCCCCTGGCCCACCCGCTTTGTGAAATAGCAATGACTCAGTATTGCTGAGGTCTCCAACAGTTTCAGGGGTTTTCTCACTGCCTTCACTATGCAGAAAGAAACCCTAATTCATCATATCCATTTTATTGGTCATATAGACTCTGATTTCGAAAGCACAATATTCACAATGCTTGAAACTCAATGCCTGAAGCCTACAAGCAGAAAGTGAAGACATAAGTGAAAAAAAAACAGAAAATGCTGGAAAGCCTCAACAGGCAAGATTGTATCTGTGGGGAGTGATAAACAAGATTAACGTTTCAGATTGGTGACTTTTCATTACAAATGGAAAAAGATGGAGACAAAGTTGGGAGAAGGAAAGGGGAGAAAAGCTGAAAGTAAGATCTATGATAGCCTGGAAGGCATGAGAGATTAAATAACAAAAATGATGATGGATGTGGAAGGCAAAATGGGAAACATTAAGAGACAAAAAAATGGTTCTGGAGCAGGTATGAACGCTCATAGTAAGGTGCCCAACCAAAAGATGAGATACTGTTGCTCGGACTTCCATTGAGCTTCATTAGAACAATGTAGGGGGCCAGGGTCAGGGTGGAAATGGAGTGAAGAATTAAAATACCAGGCAATCAGGAGCTGCGGATTATATTTGCAGACTGAATGGAAATATTCCTCAAGGAATGGAGATATTCACTCAATTTATGTTTGCTACTCCATTGTAGATGAAACTACTTTATGAATGGCAAACACAGAATAGTAATTTGAAGGAAGTACAATAAAATTCCTGTTTCACCTGGGAGGGGTGTTTACGATCCTGAACAATGAAAAGGGAGAAGGTAAAAGGGCTGTTGTTGCATCTCTTGAGCTTGCAATGGGAAGATAAGTAGGTAAGGAAGAGATTGTTGAGAGCGATGGAAGAGTGGAGCAGGGTGTCACAGGGGAATGCTGAAAGGAGAGAAAGTAAAAAAAGGAAGATTTGCATTATTACATTGCCTTTCATTACCACTGGAGTCCCACTTTTTGAAATGTAGCCAATGTTGTAATGCAAGAAACATGCCAGCCAACTTGTGCACAGCAAACTCGCACAACAGCAGTATGATTAAAAAGCAAGTAATCTGTTTCAGTGATACTGATTTAGGGATAAATATTGGCCAAGATAATGGGCTTAATTTCCTTGCTCTTGTCCAAAATAATGCTATGGTTCTTTTATGTCTACCTAAAAGAAAAGACATCTCATTGAGACACGGCAACTCCAGTAGCTTAGCACTCACTCAATACCTCATTGGAGTATCACCCTTGATTTTTGCATTTAAGTCTTGGATTTGGTCCTCAGTCCACAGATTCAGAGCTACCAACTGAACCATGCTTGACATTTGAGGGGAGAGGAAGATATGTGTTAGTGTTGGTGGAGATGACAAAGGATACGTTGTTAAATGATAAAGTGGGGTGGCAAGTGGGGAAAAGGGGATCACTATTATGGCTCTGGGAGAAATTGGTGAGAGCTGATCTTCAAGAAATGGGATGGACTTGGTTGATTCACGTAACCTGTTAACCACCGTGGAATGGAAACTCATTTGGTGTAAAAGGACAAAATATCAGAATTACTGGCATGGGAAGTGGCAAAGTTAGAACTGATGCAGTGGAGATGGAAAATTGATTAGAGTCTGTTGTGGGGGAGTTTGATGTCCAGCTTCTTGCAGACTTTTTTTGCCTTCGTGATCACATGAAGAATTTTGGGGTTTTAAAATTGGTCTTTGTTTTCTGTAAGCTAGCAAAGGATCTAGTATGCCAGCTGGTGACGTTGCAGAGAGCACACTGTATACAGCTTCACACAGACAGATATACTTCCAGATTTGATTACAAGTAATTAGTTCATACCAATCAGAGTTGTATATTTGAAAAGGAATTATCTATATTCACTCACAATTAACAATTGGGATTACATAATGTATAACATAAGGGTATAGTTGTCCAATTACAACTTGTGCATGTCTAACTAATTATTATATCATTAAGCATATATTTCTTTCTACATAACTATGAAGTCATCTTTCTGACCAGTGGTGTATCAACTCCCCTGTCCCATTGTCTCTTGTTAGAACAGCCACAGACAACCTGCAGCTGTGCATAATTCAATGGAGGTCTGGTATCTAGGCTGTATCTAACTGAGAGTTCCAGAGTCTTTGACTCTTATCTGGATCTGCTTTAATCAAAATTTGTGGTTTTCTCAGAGATTTTCCTGTTGTGACCAAGTTTATTAACTTGCAGTTTGTGATTTTTAAATATGTGTGATTAACCCTTTCAGAATGTGGGAAAGGAGGAAAAGATGTAGCTAAATATCTATGGGGGTCAGTGACTATAGTGGATATTGTAAGAAGTCTCACAACACCAGGTTAAAGTTCAACAGGTTTATTTGGAATCACAAGCTTTCGGAGCACTGCTCCTTCATCAGGTGAGTCATCCAGCCTCAAAACGCTGGCTGAACTTATGTTCTCTTTTTGCATCCTGGGACTGAAGTAGGGTACTGACTTTGTGGATTATGACTGAGGTTGGAGAATATTGTGGGAGATCTCCAGAGCAGAGGAGGTTAGTGAAGTCTTCTAAATAATGACTTGATATTTGGTTATGGGATCATGATCCAGGGGAGGTAGGAAGAAGCGTTGGAGATTTGGCATTTCAATTTACCTGAGATGACTGGTCTTTCTTTTGTATTTTAAGCCCATGGAAATAAGATGTGACATTTTCTGTTCCTGTTCAAGGCCATCAATCTTCTCAAAAAAGCAAAAGGAACAGTGAAGTTAACTATTAGTTGTCAAGACAAGTCACTGCAACCATCTCCAGTGCCTCCACCTTTGTATCTTAGCACAGATTCTGAATTCTCTGATCGCAGTAAGTATTTCCAACGTTTCCTTTCATACTATGATAAATTAAGCCCAGAGTTACCATTTCAATCCGAAATGGAAGGTTAATCTGTAGTTATCCATCCACAGTTCTTTATTGAACTTGTGATATTCAATCCATTCAGAAACCTGATGTAAATATTAGAAAATCTTTATGCGAATGCTCTATATTCCAGAATAACTATTCAATATTTTCTCCAATGAAAATAATTTACATTAATGTTTATTGAAAAAGCTATCGTTCATATATGCAGTAATTATCAGAACATAAACCACCGAAAACAGAAAGCTCACGTTGATCTGAACTTATTGTCTGAGAGGCGTAGCATCACTAAAGAGCAATGAACCTATTAGAAAAGAGGCATGACCCCATTCTCAATCTGACCACATTATGTGGGCTTTATGGCAGAACCTGGAACACCTTCAAATGTTCTCCCAGCTGCCACCATTGGATAGATAGAGTGGAGAAAAATAAATTCCTGCAAGTTCTTTGGAGTAAGTTTGAGACACCCATTAATCCTCTGGTTTGTGGCATTCTGGCAGATCTGCTTCAAGTGCAAGCCCACCTCTAAGCATTTGAGAATGCAAAAGAAATTCTGGTGTAGCAAAATTTTCTCAGAGACCTGACATAATCACTTTGCGCCAGTATGTTCCTGAACGAAACTAATCATATGAAATTGTCCTATTTGTAAAGGTAACATATCAACGCCTGCAGTAGTGCTAGATCCAGCAACATGTCCTGTGGTCCCAGGACAAGAAACTGTTCTGGAAATATCGAAAGGACGTTCTGGACTGGGTCTCAGCATTGTGGGTGGAAGAGACACACTGTTGGTGAGTAATTTTCATTGTGGAGATTTGGAAGGGCGAAAGAAGGGAGCATGTAATTCCTTTGATTTGATTTATTTATTATTGTCACATGTATTGGTATGCAGTGAAAGGCACTGTTTCTTGCACACTATACAGACAAAGCATACCGCTCATAGAGAAGGAAAGGAGAAAATGCAGAATGTTACAGTTATGACAGTTACAGTCATAGGATGTAGAGAAGGATCAACTTAATGCGAGATAGGACCATTCAGAAATCTGGTGGCAGCAGGGAAGAAACTGTTCTTGAGTCAGTTGGTACATGTCCTCAGACAGTTGTATCTTTTCCCGACAGAAGAAGGTGGAAGAGAGTATGTCGGGGATGCGTGGGGTCCTTAATTATGCCATCTGCTTTTCCAAGGCAGCGGGAAGTGTAGACGGTGTCAATGGATGGGAGGCTAGTTTGAATGATGGACTGGGCTTTGTTTACAACCCTTTGTAGTTTCTTGCAGTCTTGGACATAGCAGGTGCCATACCAAGCTGTGACACAACCAGAAAGAATGCTTTCTATGGTGCATCCGAAGAAGTTGATGAGTAGCAGACATGCCAAATTTTCTTAGCCTTCTGAGAAGGTAGTAGGCTTTCCCAGCTATAATGTTGGCATGCGGGAACCAGGACACGTGAATTTAACTCTAATGTTCAAAACCCTATTTTGGGCATTGGTAAGTTCATTTAATGAACGAAAAAATGGTTCATGGAACTTTTTGAAATGAATTGTGAGTGATTTATTGGTAGGTTCTTCCTGACTGGTCATTCAAGGTTAGCTATTTTCACTCATATTTAGCAGCTTATCATTTGCAACTTCTTTCCATTTCCTTTGTTTCTGATTCATGTTTTCCTTACCTCACCATAATTCCAAGTACAAACATCAGTGAATGGAATACATGTTGTCACAGAGTAATTGGGCAGAATTTTGGCCACAGAGACAGGAAACAGGAGCTGAGTTTGCTTTTGGGTCAAAAACCTGCCTCTGGTGGGAAAACTGATTCAAGCTCAGATTCTCACGTGGATGAGCCAAGTTTCTTGTCCAATTAAGGACAGCAGTAGGGCTTTCAAAGCCTGAGGGCTGATCAGAGAATTCCAGCTTCAAAGAAGCACCTAGGCTGCAGCAGAAAGTAAGTAACTGGGTGGGTGCTTCTTCAAGAACGTGCCCCTCAGCTACTTATTTGAAGTTTAATTGAAAAATAAAGCGTCCCCTACAGGCTGATATTTATCTCTATTCCCACTACAAAAATCCTGAACCACCGAGGTCAAGCGCAGGATCTGATGGCAACACCCACTGTCCAAATACTTGCACTTGTTTGACTACATTATCGTTCATGCAAGGGACCACAAAGAATTTCACATTGTACTCTCCATGACAAGCACTGACAACTGTTGGGCCCATCATTGCCTTACCTAACCTGTTATCTCCAATGGCATGGCCCCCGCCAAACAGTGTTGGCAACAAAAGCAATTCCACAAGAAAATTCACAGCAAATGCATCAGAAGTCCTTGAAATGTGATCCTTTTCAGTCAGTGCCTCACTGCCTACCACTCAACCTCCAGCCTTAAGGGACCATAGCGTACCCAGAATGCCTGGTCAAACCTAAAACTCACTATTACAAAGCCTGAGAAGAGGTCCTTGGACTCATCCAAAACACATTGTGACAGGTTTGATGAAAACAACTAACAGGTACAGGACCTAATCAAGTTTAAGCACAAAGTTTCATTGACTGGAAACATTGCTATGGCTCAAAGAAAAGAGCAGTCAGCAGTTGGCTGAAGGCAGCAGTACAGCATAAAGACAACAGGTATTAAGGACAAATGGTGGGTAGAAAGAGCATGGAAGATTTAACAATTCTCAAATATCAATGACATGCATGGTTTCTTCAATGCAATAAAATGATCTATGGCCCGAGCACTCATGGGCCACCCAGCTGAGAGAAAAGCATGGAGGGGAGCTCATAAACGACTGGGAGGCAGTCAGTGCTTGCTGGAGAGAACCATTTGAAGAACACAGTCAAGAATCTGTCTTCAACCCGAAAGTCCTCAACTCCAAACAACTCAGTTTTCAGCTGACTAATGAAAAGAGTATTTGAGGATTTGAAACCTATGACTAAGATCATGGATTACTGGGCAGCAATGATCCCTGTGCTTCCATATGCTTTGGAGGTTTAGAGAACCTACGATAGGCACCTCAAAGCTCTGGACTAGTACCACCAGCAGTGCCTTCACAAAATCGTCCAAATCCAGTGGCAAGAAAAGTGGCCCCTCCCAAACCAAATTGCCCAGCACCTAGGCTCCAATCAAAATCAACTCTGCTGGTCAGGACATGTGGTTAGTATGCCTGACTCCAGACTCAAAATGTTCACTCTATTCTCTCCCTACAGATGCTGTCAAACCTGTTGAGATTTTCCAGCATTTTATGTTTTTGTATGATAATTGCTTATCTTTTTCCCACTTTCAAATTCAAGGGATATTTTTCTGTTGACCTATAGCTTAGTTTACAGAATTATACACAAAAATATTTCATCGTATGCTTGCTTTCATATGAGGCATTTGATGTAGGAAAGTATACCAAAATGCTTTATCAGAGCATAACAAGATAAATATTTATGTCAAACCAAAAAAAAAATTAAAGCAGATGGCGAAATGATTGGTCAGAAAGATGAATTTTAAGGAAAGTCTTAGGAATATAGGAACATAGTGAGTAAGTCATTCAGCCTGTTGCGCTTGCTCCGCCATTTAATATCATAATGGCTGATCGGACACGTCAATGTCTTTTACACCCACAATCCTCAAAACCCTTTACGTTATTGTAAATCAGAAATCTCTGCTTTACTCCATGACTGAGTTCCCATAGTCCTATGGGGTAGAGAATTCCAAAGATTCACAACCCTCTGTGTAAAAAATTTCTCCTCGTCTTGGACCTAAGTGACATTGCCCTTATTTTGAAATTGTGCCCCTGTTTCTGGACTCCCAAACCAAGGGAAACATCTCCCCTGCATCTACCCTGTCTATTCCTTTCAGTATTGTGAAGGTTTCTTTCATTCCAGAGAATACAAGCCCAGTTTGCCCAGTCTCTCTTCATAAGGTAGTCTTGCCATCCCTGGGACAAGTCTGATGAACCTTTGTTGCCCTCGCTCTATGTCAGTAATATCCTTGCCATAGAAAGGGTGCAGAGGTGATTTACAAGGATGTTGCCTGGATTGGGTGGCATCCCTTATGAGGATAGCTTGAGAGAGCTTGATCTTTTCTCCTTAGAGAGACAAAGGCTGAGAGGTGACCCAATAGAGGTGTATGATGATGGGAGGTATTGATCGAGTGGATTTTCAGAGGCTTTTTCCCAGGGCTGAAATGGCTGCCACAAGAGGACACAGGTTTAGGGTGCTGGGGAGTAGGTACAGAGGAAATGTCAGGGATAAGTTTTTCATTCAGAGGGTGGTGGGTGCGTGGAATCGGCTGCCAGCAGTGGTGGTGGAGGCGGATTCGATAGTGTCTTTTAAGAGACTTTTGGGTAAGTATATGGGACTTAGTAAGATAGAGGGTTATAGGTAAGCCTAGTAGGTAGGGAGATGTTCGGCGCAACTTGTGGGCCGAAGGGCCTGTTTGTGCTGTAGTTTTTCTATGTTCTATGTTTTCTGAGGTAAGGGGATCAAAACTACACCACTACACACTCTTACACAACTGAAGCAAGACCTCACAACTTCTGTACTCAAGTCCTCTTGCAATAAAAGCTAGCATTCCATTAGCCTTCCAAGTAGTTTGTTGCATCTGCATGTTAACCTTCAGTGACTTACGGATAAGGACACCCAAGTCCACTTGTACATCTACGCTTGCTAATTTCTCACCATTTAGGAAATATTCTGCACATCTTTTCCTTCTCTCAAAATGGATTATGTTTTTCCACATTATATTCCAATTTCTACGTTCATGCCCACTTACTGGATCTATCCAAATTCTCCTGTAGCTGCTGTACATCTCCCTCACTACACACTCCCACCAAGCTTTGTATCATCTGCAAGCTTGGAAATAATACCCACATTCCCCACATAGGCAGCATGGTTGGTACAGGCTTGGAGGGCCAAAGGGCCTGTTCCTGTGCTGTAATTTTCTTTGTTCTTTGTATTCCCCAGATCTAAATCATTAATATATTTTGCAAATTGCTGGAGCATAAGTACTCATCCTTGCAGCATCCTGCTAGCAACACTTGCCAATATGAGAGTGACTATTTTAATCTTACTCTCTGCTTTCTATTAGCCAATGACATGTATGTTGCCTGCTATCTCATGCGCTTTTATTTTGCTAGTAATCTCCTAACCTCTTGAAGGTGGAATGAGGTGGAAAGACAGAAAAGTTTACAAAGGGTGTTTGGGTCAAGTAACTGAAGACATCGATACCTATGCTGGGACAAAGTGAGTGGGGCTCACAATAGTTGGAAGAACACACAATCCTGAGAGGGTACTAGGACAACTGAATGTTACAGACAAAACAATGGAGAGATTTGAACACTAGAATGAGAATTTTAAAATTAAGGCATTGGTAGGCTCGGAGTCAATAGATGTCAATGAACAGAATGAGAGTTAAGGTACAGACAGAGTTAAATTATGCAGTCAGGAGATGACAGAAGGAACTTAGAGGCTGGCTGATTGGGGATAGGCTGATTAAAGCTGGCTGATGACACCAGTTTAGAAAAAGATCTCACTGGTTGAAAAGATGATACTGTAGCCTCACTAGAACCATCATGGAATATTCCAACAATGTTTACGCTGCCTGGGCAAAATAAAGAAGGAATTACATTTGTACAGTGTTATTCTCAGCCTCAGAATGTCCCAAAGCCAGCTTGATAGAAGTTTAGTCAACTCCTGCAAGTCACACATCATCTTGACTTGAATCTATATCACAGTTCCTTTATTGTTGCTGCGGCAAAATCCCTAACAACACTGTGGATGTACCTACACCACCTGGGCTGCAGCAGTTCAAGAAGGCAGCTCAACACCATTTCCTAAAGGCAGTTGAGAAGGGCAATAAATGCTGATGTCGCTAGCAGTGCCTACATCTGTGAAAGATTAATTCTAACATTTGAAACGTGGCAGCCAATTTGCACACATCCAAGCTCCAAAGACAGTGATGTGATAATAACCATTTTTTAAAATTATGTTAACTGAGAAATATATATTGACAAGATACCGAGGCTAACAATCCTATTCTTTGAAGTAATTTTTTTAATGTGCAGCTGAGAGAGCAGGCAGGCGGCATTACCTCTAAGGCGAATAGTTGAGTGGCCGTGCATCAATCAGGAATGTGCCATGCAGAGGACAAACAGGCTGTGCACAAACAGCTGTCCTTTTAAGATATGTGCATGCATGGTCACATGGCAATCTTAAACGGACTGTGCAAGGCAACAAACAGGGCACACAGAGCAAAGGGAAACTAGAGGGAATTATTGCAGACAGGGTCTCAGTTAAATATTTCATTTGAAGGACAAAACTTCCGACAGTACAATACTCTGTCCACACCGCACTTGAGCATGAGGCTAGATTTTTATGCTCAAATCCCTGGAGTGAGACTTGAACACACAAACGTTTTGATTTCAAGGCAAGAGTGCTACCAACTGGGCCATGAATGACAGGTCTATGCTTCTGCAGTACAACCCACAGAGAGTGCCTCAGGTTATGGCTGTTTGCTACATTCTACATAGCCTTGCTATGCAACAAGGACAGCAAATGGAACGTATACAAGGAAACCTTTTGCCATTTGAGGAGGAATATGCCTGTGAGGATGCAGATTACACCATTTTAGTCGCTGCCAGACTGCCTGTCCCCATCTGGCTTTCTGGCACCACGGCCAGAACTGCTTGAGGGGATGGTGAAGCAGCAGACGTTGCTGCCTTCCTGAGGGCTACATGTGCCATTCCTGTGGGACTACGATTCTTCATTTCCACAGATCTTTGGAAGAGTTGATCTATGGCAGAGTAAACCATCAAAACCTTTCAAAGGCAGTGGAGATGTTACCCCAATGAATGACAGCAGTTTGAGCTTTGAATAAAGCTGTAAGAACTGATGATAGAGGAACACCATACAGGTACCACAAGCTTCATGATAAACTGCTAATGCCTTATGCCAGAGCACCACACAAGCTAGAACTGGACTTCTGTATTTTCTTGGGAATCCTCTGTAGGCTGTCCAAATGTTTCAAACAGTTGCTGATTCTAGTGAGCAACAGAAATGTGAATGTAATTGTCAAAAGAGTAAAGTGAAAACAGAAAATGCTGAAAATACACAGCAGGGCGAGCAACATCAGTAGAAGGAGAAACAGAATTAATGTCTCTGGGTCAATGACACTTCAGCAAAAGCATTCAGGTCAGATTTCCAGCATTTTCAGTTTTTTTTTATTCATTCTTGCATTGTGGGTTTCATTGGCTCAGCCAATATGTGTTACCCATCCCTAATTGCCCCTTGAAAAGGTGGTGGTGAATTACCTTCTTGAACCATTGCAGTTCAAGTGGTGTAGGTACATGCACAGTGCTGTTCAGGAGGAGGTTCCAGGATGTGACCCAGCAACAGTGGAAGAACAATGACATATTTCCAAGTCAAAATACTGGGTAGCTTGGAGGGAAAGTTGCAGGTGATGGTGTTCCCATGTGTCTGCTGCCCTTGTCCTTAACCTAGATGGTAGGAGTTGTGGATTTGGAAAGTGCTGTCTGAGGAGGCTGGGTTATTTTCCTGTAGTGCACTCTGAGGATGGCATGCACTTCTGCCACTGTATCAGTGATTGAGGGACTGATTGGCACCCCATCAACAAACAATCAAGTGGGCTGCTCTGTCATGATAGTGTCAGGTTATGGCTGTTTGCTACATTCGACATAGCCTTGCTATGCAACAAGGACAGCAAATGGAACGTATACAAGGAAACTTTTTGCCATTTGAGGAGGAATATGCCTGTGAGGATGCAGATTACGCCAGCTTCTTGAAAGTTGTTGGAGCTGGAAACATTCATAAGAACATAAGAAATAGGAGCAGGAGTAGGCCATCTAGCCCTTCGAGCCTGCCCCGCCATTCAATAAGATCATGGCTGATCTGCCGTGGCTCAGTTCCACTTTCCCGCCCTCTCCCCATAACCCTTAATCCCCTCTCTTATCAAAAACCCATCAACCCGCGTCTTAAAAATATTTAGCGAGGCGGCCTCCACCACTTCAACGGGCAGAGAATTCCAGAGATTCACCACCCTTTGAGTGAAGAAGTTCCTCCTCAACTCCATTCTAAACCACCCCCCCTTTATCTTGAGGCTGTGCCCCCTAGTCCTACAGTCTTTTTTGAGCGGGAAGAGTCTCTCCACCTCTATCCTATCCATCCCATTCATCATCTTATACATCTCAATGAGATCTCCCCTCATTCTTCTAAACTCTAACGAGTACAAGCCTAGTTTATTCAGCCTCTCCTCATAGCTCAACCCCCTCAACTCTGGTATCAGCCTAGTAAACCTCCTCTGCACTCCCTCCAAGGCCAAAATATCTTTGCGCAGGTGCGGCGCCCAAAACTGCACACAGTCCTCCAGCTGCAGCCTCACCAATGCCCTATACAGCTGCAGCAAGACCTCCCTACTTTTATATTCAATCCCCTTCGCTATGAAGGCCAGCATCCCATTCACCTTCCTGACCACCTGCTGCACCTGCAAGCTGGGTTTTTGCGACTCATGCACAAGGATCCCGAGGTCCCTCTGCACCGTCGCCTGCTGCAGTTTTTCGCCCCGTAAGTAATGGTCCTTCCTACCATTATTCCTACCAAAGTGGACCACCTCACACTTGCCAACATTAAATTCCATTTGCCATTTCCTGGCCCATTCGCCCAGCCTATCTAGATCCTTCTGCAGACTCTCCACACCCTCCGCACAATTTGCCGTTCCCCCAATCTTGGTGTCATCAGCAAATTTCGACACCCTACACTCGGTTCCCTCCTCCAGATCATCTATATAAATGGTAAAAAGCTGAGGTCCCAGCACCGACCCCTGGGGCACTCCAATAGTCACCATCCGCCAATCCGAATAGCACCTGTTGACCCCCACTCTCTGCTTCCTATTTGACAACTAATCCTCTATCCACGCTAACACCCTACCCCCAACTCCATGTCCCTCGACCTTCTGTAATAACCTCTTGTGAGGTACTTTGTCAAACGCCTTCTGAAAATCCAGAAAGACCACATCCACCGGCTCTCCTCTATCCACCGCCCCAGACGCATCCTCATAGAACTCCAGTAAATTTGTCAGACACGACTTCCCTTTAATGAAACCGTGCTGCGTCTGCTGTATCAAGCAGTTCCCTTCAAGATGCCTCGCAATTTCCTCCTTAATGACAGATTCTAACATTTTACCTACCACAGACGTTAAACTAACCAGCCTATAATTCCCCGCTTTTTGCCTGGCACCCTTCTTAAACAACGGCGTAACATTAGCCGTTTTCCAATCCTCCAGCACTTCCCCGGAATCCAGCGACGTCTGGAAAATAACCACCAAGGCATCCACTATCACCTCCGCCATTTCTTTCAGAACCCTCGGATGCATTCCATCCGGTCCTGGGGACTTGTCCACAATCAGCCCCTCCAGTCTGTCGAGCACCGCCTCTCTAGTAACAGTAATGTCATTAAGACCCTCCAGTCCTACCACCTTTCCATCGCTAACACCCGGCAAATTATTCACGTCCTCCTCCGTGAAGACAGAAACAAAAAAGTTATTCAATACCTTAGCCATATCCCCTACCACTAGGTCCCCTTTCTCATCCTCTAAAGGACCAACGTTCACCCTAGCCAGCCTCTTCCTTTTTATATATTTATAAAAACTCTTGCTGTCCTTTTTTATATTAAGCGCTAGCCCAGCTTCATAGTTTCTCCTATCCTCCTTTATCAACTTCTTTGTCGATCTTTGTTGACATTTAAACCTCTCCCAATCCTCTTCTCGCCCACTACTCTTAGCTACTCTAAATTCCTCCGCTTTTAATTTAACACTTTGCTTCACCTCCTTTGTTATCCACGGCTTATTACCTCTCCTCCTACTGTCCTTTTTGACCATCGGAATAAATTTCTGCTAAGCACCAAGAAAGATCTCCTTAAAGATCCTCCACTGCTCCTCAGCAGACCCTCCCTCCAACACGCTCCCCCAGTCCACATTCGCCAATTCTTCTCTCATCCTACCGTATTCCCCTCTATTCAAACGAAGTACGCGTGTCTGGGAACCCACTTTCTCCTCCTCCATCTGCACCAGAAACTCCACCATATAATGATCACTCTCCCCAAGAGGATCCTTCACCGCAAGGTCCCTAATTCTACCCGCCTCATTACATAGCACGAGATCCAAGATAGCTCGCTCCCTCGTCGGCTCCAACACGCACTGTTCGAGGAAACTATCCCGGCAGCATTCCAAGAACTCCTCCTCGAGCCCACCGCATCCAACATGGGTCGACCAATCAATATGCAGATTGAAATCCCCCATAACTACGGCCGTCCCATTCCTGCACGCCACACTTATTTGCGCGTTAACAGCCCGCCCCACCTCCAGATCATTATTCGGGGGCCTATAGACGACACCCACCAGCGTCTTCCTCCCTTTGCTGTTCCTAATCTCCACCCACAACGATTCCACGTTCTGCTTCTTGGCTCCAATATCATCCCTTGCTACCACCTTGATGCTATCCTTAATCAGCAGAGCTATGCCCCCCCCCCCCTTTTCCCTCCTGCCTATCCTTCCTAAACACTTGATAGCCCTGTACATTCAGCTCCCAGTCCCTGTCACCTTGCAGCCACGTCTCTGTAATGGCCACCAGATCGTATCCATTTGTGTCAATCTGCACCACCAGCTCATCCACTTTATTCCGAATGCTTCGTGCATTCAGATAAAGCGCTTTCATCCCAGCCTTCACCTGGACCCTATTTGCCGTGACGCCACCAACTATACTCACGCCCCCTACTCCCTCTATTATTGGGACATCCTCGGCCTCTTCCCTTACCTGTACCCTATCCTTAACTTTAGACCTCGTAACGTCACCTACCCTTCAGTCAAGTGGAGGGTATTGTATCACACTCCTGACTTGTGCCTTGGATTTGATAGGCAGGCTTTGTGGAGTCAGGAAGCGAATTACTCCCCAGCACCTCTCCATTTTCCTGGAGGTGGGCTGGTGAGGCACCAGGGCAACCAACTGAGCTGCTTTATAGCTACTTAAGGCTTGTTGTTGGAGGCTAACTGGTATTGTCTAGCATCCAGAGCCTATGTAGCTGCCTCAAAGTAGCCCCCTGACACCGGACCAGGGCAGCCAGCAGCACCAGGCAGGCTTAAAGGCCTGGTGAGGCTTGTGAAAGGGCTGTCCACCACCTCCTTTTCTCCCTCCCATCTCCCCACTACCACGTCCCATCTCTCCATCACCCCGTCCTCCCTTGCACACACCACAATGATAGTCTGGAAGCAAAAGCTTTTATTATTTTACATTTGAAAAAGTTGGGGAGGTAGTTTTGGGGATGCCCTGCCTCTCATTTACCTGCCATTGCCACAGCGCCATGAGCCTATGCTCTGGCTATTAATTCCCAGATAGTGAGGGCTTCTTCCGACCTCTATTTGAGCTGGACAGTGTGGTACAAAAACACTGAGGAAAATTCTGCCAAATAAGTACTAGATACTCTTGACTTCGATATGTTGCAGTTCAAATCTTCCAAGTACAGCAAATATTTCCAGAGCTTCAAGCTGCAGGCATGCTTTAAGTATGCAGCAGGCCTGCCAAAAATTCCAACTTCCAGTCTAACAGCTTGCCCATCACTGTTGGAAATGTAGGGGCAGTCCATTAATGCAATTTTTATCAAGCCTATACCATCAAAGCTGTTTGAACGTCAGCTGATGGCAATGAGCAGATGGCCCGATCATCCCACTATATTTAGTGTGTGTGTTTTTATGCATTTACTTTTTATAAATATAGGTCACGATTTTATTGTAATTAATGGAATGAAAATCGGTGGGTTCTGTAAAGGGCTGGCCATCTATTCAGTTACACTCCTGCCCAAGTGGTAAAGATGAAAAGCTAACCCACACTTTCAAACATGTGGCCATCACAATCAAAATGTCGCACCATGGCAACTTGCATTTATATAGTGTACTTAATGTAATGAAATGTTCACACTGTTACAGATATAAAACGGTTTTAAAGAAAGCCAGCTATTGTGGTGGTATCTCAAGGAGAGCAATCTGGTTCTGGACCAGTATACTTAAATAAAACACTGAGTCTTTAGTTTTGAGATTCATCTGCAGAAGACTTTTCTACTTTTCATTTCTACCTGCTATTTCTTACTTCATTTCTTCAGGAAACAAATTGAGCATTTAATGAATACCACTGGGATTTATCTAAACTGATTAGGAAAGCAGCTTCCAGATGCGTATAAATTCTGGTCATGCTAAATGATAATTATGGATTTATTTCAGGATGCAATAGTTATTCATGAAGTATATGAAGAGGGTGCAGCTGCTAAAGACAGCAGACTCTGGGCTGGGGATCAAGTCTTGGAGGTGAGTGCAGCAGCGTTACGTTATACTTTGGACATGCAATGGATAATTGCAAAAAATTGCAGTCTGTGGCAATTATTTCCAGTAATCTAATTGCTTTTCTGGAGCTGGATTTCAGCTTCTCACTATTTTACTCAGCCTGTTTTTTGTCTCCAGAAACACATCAGCTTTCTTCTGAAATTTGTTGATACTAGTTCAATGACTTCCCCAGTGACTAATTTCGAAGAAAGTCTATTATTCTTTGGGTGAAAACCTTCCACCTAATTATCTCCTGCTCCAGTATTTGAACCGAAACATCACATTGAACAACTTGCCTGCCTTAGTATGGTCAAGGCAAAATGTTGTGGATGCTGGAATCTGAAACATAAACATAAAGTGCTGGAAAATCTTAGCAGGTCTGACAGCATCTGTGGAGAGAGATTAGAGTCAACATTTCCAGTCTGGATGACCAGTAACGCTGGCTTTATTCTCGCTCCACAGATGTTGTCAGAGCTGCTGAGATTTTTCCAGCACTTTCTTAGTTTGGTTTCATGTTAAGAAACAAAATTGATCAATCAGATTGTCTCAAAATTGACAGGTTTCTAAAGAAATCAAGTGAAAACACACTTTCATCCTGAATTAAGTATTTAATCTGCAATCGTTATTTTTATAACAGGCGTAACTATGTTAGTTTGTTCTCGGGTTGTGGATGATGTGAACATTCGAGGTTGCCATGCATTGCCATGGAGAAAGCTAGCACGAGGGGGCATGGCTTTAAATTAAGGGGGGGTAGTTATAGGACGGATGTCAGGGGTAGGTTCTTTACCCAGAGGGTGGTGAGGGATTGGAATGCCCTGCCTGCTGCGGTTGTAAATGCGCCTAGTTTGGGGGCGTTTAAGAGATCCGTGGATAGGTTTATGGACGAAAAGGGATTGGTTTTGGTTAGTGGGTCATTGTTTTTTAACTGGTCGGCGCAACATCGTGGGCCGAAGGGCCTGTTCTGCGCTGTAATGTTCTATGTTCTATGTTCATTGTTAATGTGTGGTATTTTTTCAAACTTTGGGACAAACTGCTTGGACGCAGTCTTATAAATTAAGTTCTTAATTTTGAAGGCAATCATGCAATATCTTATGCTCTTTATTTTTCTAAAAGTCACAAAATAGTTACAGTAAGTCTCATGGTCAGCAAGTGCCGATTTGTAACCCTATTAAATAACATAAGCATTTAGCTCCGGTTAATGTGGGATAACTTAGCTCTTTATGGTTCTCAATCAGTTCACAATTTCCTTCACATGTCAGAGCCACAGTCAGGTTAGAATTAGACACTTTGAACCATCACCTTTTATATCTTTCCAGAACATGTCCACAGAACTGCCCTTTGAGCTTGCACGTATGCAGTTGTGTTGAAGAAAGATTGAAATGTCAAGTTCCTTTCATCTTAATGAATATCAAAGACACTTAAATTTCTGCTACATTCAGAGATTGACTATGTTTCCCTCTAAAGAGCCCAATAAATTATTTTATTATTTTACTGACTGAACAGTACTGTTTATGGAGAAGTTGGGGTAGAGAGGCAACACACCTTGAGTAAGGATAAAAATCCAACAGTTATATTATTTGATAATGTCAGGACTTGCGTTAATAAAATTTGACTGTAGTCGGTTGATTTGAAGTAGTTGACTGAAGCTGAATGATTTCAGTTGTAGCTGCTTAATCAATGTCACTGTGTCAAGAAGTATAACAAATATCGCCGGTTGTGAATATTGCTGCAGTGTCCATAAGGCGGTGAAAATCTGACAACTTGCCTGTTTAATATTCAGGGAACATTGCCCCAGTTTTGTGTGTCCTAGCAAATGCCAGAGTCAAGCTTCTGTTGCTTTTCTGTCTGATGTCTTTAACTGAAAATAGTTCTACCAGCTTGGAACTGGCCGCTTGGACCAACAGGTCTATGTCAGTGTTTATGTATCACATAGCCACCTCCACACCAAGTATGTGCTTACCTGAGCTGTCATTAAACAATACTCTGTTTACAGATTTTTGAAAAATAATTTTTGCCAAAATTCGATGGTCAAAAATGTAGAAAGAGAATTGTGCATAAATGAAAATGATGATCAAACTCAAAATGAAATCCGAACAGTGGCCAGAGAATGTAATTCTTTTTGTTACAGATCTGTACATGTTCAAGCAGTAAGTATCTTGATATAGCCATTGGATTGTGTTGCGTGCTTTGTTCATTGTGAATCTGTCCAATTCCCTGCTATTATCATTACTTTAAGAAAAGTTAATCAGATTGTGAACAGGTTTAACAAGTGGCCCATTATTATCAGAAACTGTTTTTTTTAATGCAAATGCCAGGACCCATCCATCTGTTCTGTTCAATCATCTGTAAACACTGAAGTGCCCACTAATGAGCAGATTAGACAAGTGACTTCCTGGCATCAGACATTGAAAAATGGGCATATCAAAAGCTGTATATATGCCTGTACGTGCGTACCAAACCACTAAGCTGTCACAGGCAGACAGTCAGTTTTAACAGATAGTGCTCAGTACCTTGAGGGGTTTTGCTTCTTCTTTATTCCGTTCTGTTTTTTATTGCCTGAATTTATTTGCATTTTCAGTGTCCCATTAATCTCACAAGGATTAATATTGGATATGAAACCTACTTATTTTTCACCTAAATAGGTTGGCCTAAAAACAATTTATTCATTTTATTTCCAATTTTGCTCCCTCATTTACCGTCTTGCTTTTTCAATGCAACCAAAAATCTTTTTAGTAATCTCTCCTCACCTTTTTTGTCGCACCTGTCAACCCGTCTCAGCATCTTACTTACCACCGCATGTTTACTAAAGCCAAGACAACTGTAAACTCTATTTATCTGGCACCTTTAACATAAAAAAACTCAAGTAATTTACAGCAGAGCTATTGAAAACAGATGCAGAGTCACAAAATGAAAAATCAATGGAAGTAACCAAAACCTTGATGGAAGAGATGGACTATGAGGTGGTTTCTAGAGGAAAGGTGAAAAGTTAAAGGAAATTTGGATGCAATTCCAGGCAGTAGGACTGAGGGAACCAAAGACTCCATTACCAATTCTGGAACAAAAGGGGACGTACATGATGGAGTCAAGGGAATGGAGGAGGGTACGGGGTTTGAGGAGAGTGCACTGTTGAGGCAGGGTGGGTAATTGGCAGGGAACAAGGAAGGATTCAAAGTTAAAGACATGGATTTTAAACTTGATGCATTGGTGAGCAAGTTAGTGAGGACAATGATAAGAGGCAAGTAAAGCTTAACGTATGGCAGAAGTGATAGTTTGGAAGTGATACTGGCATTCGTAAGGATTCTTAGCGACAAAGAATGTGAGACAGGAATGTTGTAGAGTTGGAGAAAAGTTATCTTTATGTAGCAGAAAATATGGGGTCTGATCCTCAACTGAGGATCATAGTGAAAACTGGATTTCAAACAATCTCATTCAGCCTGAGAATAACAGGACATGAGAGAGATGTTTCTGAGGAGCAGGGTGAAGACGATGGCTTTGGTTGATGTTAATGTTGAACTAGAGCATTGTTTTGAAGACTTACCTGTTGTCAGATGGGTACCAGAGAAGTTTGAGACTAGAAATTGCAGAGACACCCTGTGGACAGATTGTGAAACTTCACTGTCACATCAATGGGGAAATTATTTAAAAAAAACAAATTGGATGGCAGGTGGAAAAATTTATAGGCATTAACCCCAACTCTAATGCATAGAACTTTGAAAAGAAACGATGGCAGTTATCTTCGAATTGGAAGTTTGCAAAAGTTACTTCATTATTTAAGATTGGATAGAGGGAAAATGCAGGCAGGTACAGATCTATTAGATTCCCCACAATTGATGTCAAGCTATCAGCAGGCATACAGTGACTGAGCAAAAGGAAAAGTGGTTGCTGATAAAAGAGGATCGACATGTATTTGTCTAACTAATCTGGATGTGTATTGGAAAGAAATTACTTTAAGGGTGATGGGATGGGGGTTGATGGGCACTGTCTATGTGAACAGCTAGGACTCGTCATATTTCCTGAATGCTTTTTGCATGTGCACATTGTTTTTAGTGGTTTGTGTACAACTTACTGTGCTTCCTAAATTATCATCATCTGAAATCTTGAATATATAAGTCTATAATTGTCATCTGTCATTAATATACAATGAAATCGCAATAAGTCAAATTCAGATGACACAAAATTCCTATTTTGTGAAATTGCCAACCGTACCCACCCCCAGAAAATCCCATTGAACGGAAAGGAATTTATATCTTTCTCACAAGAGATTAGCAAAAGTGTGAATGCATAGAGTTAAAAGTAACCTTAATACATGAGCTGGTAATTGGTTGGGAAGTAGGAAGCAGGGAGTGGGGTTAAAATGTGTGTTCTCGGATTGGTTGGATGTCATATTTTATGTTCCTGGGGATCCATACTGGAGCTCAGATTTTTCCCACATACAGTAAAATCCTGATGAGTCAAATCCCAGGAAATCCACCCAAAAATTTATGATAAGTGGAGCTTCGTATTGTCAAGGCGGCCCCATTCCTACCTGAATTCATCATTGTGCAACTCAATATGCCTACAAATGTGGTCTCGGTCAAAAACAGATTCAAGTGCCAAATAAGAACACTATAAGGCAGTAAATGTGTGAAAAAGTCTTTACTTAATTTGTTCACATCCTACAATGGCCTGACTTGGTAAAAGTAAGGGAACTTTGTAATTAAAAATGCCCATCTGCATGATTTTATGCTTTTTGTGATCAAGCTCTGCTCCAGTTGGTCGGCACAGTCATACAACAAGCTTAGATAAATTTGGCTAATCTGGAATTACTAGTATATCTTATGAGCATCATTCAATGGGATTTTCTGCTGTTGGGAATTTTGACAGTTTCAACAAAGCAGGAATTTTGTGTCATCCGAATTTGACTTATCGTGATTTCACTGTATAGTAATGACAGGTGACAATTAGAGACTTGTATATTCAAGGTTTCAGATGATGATAATTTAGGAATCACAATAAGCTGTACACAAATCACTAAAAATGATGTGCATGTACAAAAAACATTCAAAAACTATGGCCTTTATCTAAATAGAGGTGGAATGTAACATAGAGGAAGTCATGCTCAGAGTGCTGGTCAGATCCATCTGAAGTTTTGCATTTGTTTTGGAGCGTAATTCTCAAGAAAGATATATTGGCATTGAAAGGGATACAGCATAGATTCACGTGACTGATATCAGGATTTAAAGGATTAACTTGTGAGACTGGGTTGCGTAAACTTAGGCTTTTATTACCTTGAATTTAGCTGATTGAGAGGTAATCTTATCAAGGTGTTTAAAATGATTAAAGGATTTGATGGGTTAGATACAGAGAAACTGTTTCTTTCATGGAGGAATACAGAAGAAAGGGCATAATTACAATCAGAGTTACGCCATTTTAGACTAAACTCAAGAAACTTTGTTTCACACAAAAATAGTAAGAATTCAATATTCTTTCCCTAAATTCTGGGTCATGGCATGGTGGCACAGTGGTTAGCACTGCTGCCTCACAGTGTCAGGGATTCAGGATCGATTCCCGGTTTGGGTCACTGTGCAGAGTCTGCACATTCTCCCTGTGTCTGCGTAGGTTTCCTCCGGATGCTCCGATTTCCTCCCACAGTCTGAAAGACTAGCTGGTTAGGTGCATCAGCCATGCTGAATTCTTGCTCAGTGTACTCGAACAGGCGCCAGAATGTGGCAACTTGGAGATTTTCACAGCAACTTTATTGCAAAGTAAGCATACTTGTGGCTAATAAATAAACTTTTAAAAAATTGAGATATTTCAAGTTGAGCTAATCCTGCCTGACTGTCGAAGAATATGGAACAGAGGTGGATAAATAGAATTATAGCAGAGATCAGCCATGATCTAATTAATTACAGTACCAGACTTACTGAATGCCTACTTCTGTCCCTATGTTACTGTGTTGTGACATTTTTCATAACGTGCGGGTGATTACAAGCTGATTTTCTGTGGTTTTGTTCATATGAAATGGTACTAAGGCAGTCTCAAGAGAAATACCCTACTGAGCTATATCTTGATATCAGTTAGAGACTAACAACATGTTAGTAAAACTCTGGTTCTCACCATGGAAAGAAAGTAAAAACAGAATTTTACAATCCCTCTTGCTAGCAGGGCCTTCCATTCTGCTGAACTCAATGGAGCTTTAAATGGTTTGCCACATTTTATTGCCCCACCCCCACTGCAAAGGCTATAAAATTCCACCCTAGGTCATTAAGGATTAAAAAAATGATAAATAGGGAACTGGTTTTCTTTCATTTTTGAAAAAATCAGATGGATGCAGGCCGGATGCCTACACCCCTGTGAACTTATTCAGTGTGCCAAAGTATATGATGCTGTATTAAAATGATGGGTGTATTGCAAAATATAGAATATATTGTTACAATCTGTTTAGGGGCCTGTAACACGTAAAGAAAAATCCAAATAACTTGTTTCACCCAAGTGAACTACACCACAAGATATCATTTTTATTTACGAAGACTTCATTGTACACAGGAAAAATTAAACAAAGCAAATACAATTAATTTAACAGTGTAGATAACAGCCCACCCTTTGGTTTACTTCTTACTTCCACCAAGAATTCTCACATATGTTACAATATCTTAAGAAATAACTTTGAGGAACTGGTGAGAGATGGTTGAGGCTGAGGTGCTCATTTGGGTAAGTAATAAGAATAAGAGATGTGTCGGGGGGTGGGTGGGGGCATGAGGTGTTCTCGCGGATCTGGAGTTGACGGTTGAGAGGGCAGGGGTTAGCAGCGGCAGAGTATGGGAGGGCCAGTTGTGGTGGTCAGGGGGAAGAGTGTGGATTGGGGGCTATGGGATAATTGGGAAGTGGGGGTGGTCTGGGTTAGGGGAGTGGATGGCAAGGTAATTGAGGGTTCAGGAGGGTTAGTACTGTAATTACCCAGGAGTTGAAAGTGGTTTTAATCCTAAAATAATTGGAACCATTGAGAGTTTCCGATTTAAACTGGAATATTGGCTGGTTGTGGGTGCTCAGTAATTCCCCAACAGATGTTTAAACTTCCTGGACAATTCCTATGCAGTCCTTGCAACTAACCTTCGGGGTCTCCCCCAGCACATCTTCTGATGTACCTCGGGGGTATGATCACCCCCAGGGAACAGAAGATTTGGGACAACATTGCTTAACTGGGGTCCAATATTGGTCAACAAGCACAGGGGTCTGTCAAGTGAACGGGACATGGGCAATAGAGTTTTGAATGACCTCAAGCTTAGGGAGGGTAGAACCTGGAAGGTCAACCAGATGGACATAGGAATTGTCAAGTCTGGGGGCAGCAAAGGCATGAATGAAGATATCTGTGGCACAGATAAATTCGGGCAATGTTATGGAAGTCCAAATAGGTCGTAATCACCTGCACATTATGAAAAATATCACGATACAGTAACATAGGGACAGAAGTAGCCTTTGAGCAAGACTGATACCGTAATTAATTAGATCATGGCTGATCTCTGCTACTCTGCAACTCTCCGTTTTCACTCTCCTTTGGCACTTAGAATCCTTTTGATCCCCCCATGACTTCCAACTTCCCAATATTTAATTGAAGGAAATTTCTGCTCATCTGGTCCTGAATGTTGAACAAGCAGTCTGTAAATTTAGAGATAATGGAGGAGTTGGGAAAAACAGCAATAAGATCGAGCAGAGTGATATCAGTATACATGTCGAAGTTGATGTGTTTTTGGATTGATATTGCAGGGGAGCAGCATGTAAGTGAAAAATAGAAAGGGTTCAAAGATAAATCACTGGGGATCCCAAAAGTAGCAGTATGAGAACTAGAAGAGAAGCCATTGCAGGTGATACCCTATGACTCAAATTGGACAGACAAGATTAAAACAAGGCAAATCCAAAAGGCATTTAATAAGGTGCCACATGAAAGATTATTACACAAGATAAGAGAACATAGTGTAGAGAGTAAAAAATTAGTGTGGATAAAGGATTGGTTAGCTAACAGGAAGCAGCAAATAGAAATAAGTGGATCTTTTTCAGCTTGACAAACTGACTAGTGGAGTACCACAGGGATCAGTACTGGGACCCCAACTCTTTACCTCAATGATCTGAATAAAAAGACTAATGTATTATAAAATACAATAAGGTTTATAAAATGTTGCGAGGTATAGATAGGGTGGATTCTCGGAGGCTATTTCCCAGGGCTGAAATGGTCGCTATGAGAGGACACAGGTTTCAGGTGCTGGGGAGCGGGTACAGAGGAGATGTCGGGCTAAGTTTTTCACTCAAAGGGTGGTGAGTGAGTGGAATCGGCTGCCATCGGTGGTGGTAGAGGCGAACTCGCTGGGGTCTTTTAAGAGACTTCTGGATGAGTAGGTGGGATTTAATGGGATTGAGAGTTATAGATAGTTCTATGGCTTGGTAGGTATGGATATGATTGGTGCAACTTGTAGGCCGAAGGGCCTGTTTGTGCTGTAAGTGTTCTATGTTCTATTATGGATAAATTTTCCAATGACCCCAGGAGTAATAGGAAGATAAATTGTCAAGGGAGGTAGAGTCTACAAAGAGATATAGATAGGTTAAGTGAGCGGGAAAAAGTTGGCAAATAAAGTATAATGTGGAAAATGTGAACTTGTCAAGTTTGGCAGGAAGAATAAAAAAGCAGTATTTAAATGGAGAGATTACAGAACTTAGTGGTACGGATAGATCTGGGTGTCCTGGGGATACATGAATCACAAATGTTAATATGCAAGCGCAGCAAGTAATTAGAAAGGCAAATGGAATGTTGTCATTTATTGCAAGGGAATAGAATATAAAAGTGGGAAAGTTTTACTGCAGCTGTACAGAGCCTTGGTGAGACCACATCTAGAATACACAGTTTTGGTCTCCTTATTTGAAAAAGGATGTAATTGCATTAGACACATTTCAGAGAACGTTCACTTGACTCATTTCTGAGATAAACTGGGTCATGTTATGGAGATGGATTGAATAGTTGTGCCTATATTCATTGGGATTTAGAAAAATTGAAATGCACAAGATCCTGAGGGGAATTTACGGTGCATTCCACTTATGAGAGAGACTAGAACTAAGGGACACAGTTTAAGAACAATAAGACCCTCTTTTAAGACTGAGATTAGAAGAATTTTTTTCTCTGTGGGTTATTAGTCTATTGAATGTTCTTCACCAGAAAAACAGTGGAGACTGAATAATTGAATTTATTCAAAATAAAGTTAGACACATTTTTGATAGACAAGGAAGTCAAGGGCTATGGGGAGCAGACAAAAAAGTGAAATTGAGACCACAACCAGATGAGCCATGATCTTATTAAATGGCACAGCAAGTACAAAATGCCAAATGGCCTACACTGTGCTAAGTCCTATGTTCTATGAGCATAGTGTCACTTATAATTGTCAACTCTTTGACAGAGCTACCCATTTATCCCCACTGTTCTGTTGTCCCCACTATTATGATTCAGATTAGAAAGTTCAAAGTGTTTTATGAAGCCTGCCAGAATCATAAGTTTTGCATCTTGCACTTGGCTCAGATAAACATGACATTTTCCAAAAGACCCACTAAGGAACTCTTAGTCATCAAAGCTTATCTAAGAATACAGTTAACATGTACAGAACAAAATTAGCAATAACTTTTATCAATTACAAGTGAAAACAAAACAATCACAATATTGTAAGTATTATTAATGAATAATCTCTAATGTGTTCCAATTAAAACCAAAGCCCCTAGACAACAAAAACCCTTTTCACAGGTTTAACATAGCACAGACTAATGCGCACTTGATACTGGGATTGAATTCCCTAGGTTGAAAGCTGATTTCAAATCATCTTGAAAACTCAGAGCAGTTTGTAGTGGTATTGGTATTGGCTTCCCAAAACCCCAAAGCACGGATTCTTTACTGCAGGATGGCAACAAGCTGTGCTTTCAGCTAACTGGTAAAATTTTCAAACTAAAAACCGAGAGAAAAGAGACTTATTTTCCAACTTGCCTCTAAGACTGTTTCTAGGACTATGGCAGCCAAAACAAAACTGAAAGTCCATGAGCAACATGGACTCTGATGTCACAGAATTCCTATTGATTGTCTCCTTGTCTGCCCCTTGCATTTGCAACCTATTCCTGAATCCTAATTTGTTACCTGGCATGTCTCTATTTTCTGAAGTTTCTGTCAATCACTTGTAGTATAAAGCATAGAAATTGCTTGAATTAATGGTGAAATGCCAAAATGTGGCACTAAAACTGTAATGTTAGAGGCACAAAAGAAATTAGAATATGAAAGAAAAGTAGGGAAAGGGGAGAAAGTTAAGAGACCAAGGAGAATAGCAGAGGAAGAACAAGGTTAAAGACTGGAATGTAGGAATGAATAAAACAATTAGAGGCTAGGGTGAGTGAAAAAGATAGGACAGGGTTAGGGGTTAGGAGTGATTTGTGGATAGTGATGATGATCATCAGAGGATACAGCAGGATATAGATCGGTTGGAGACTTGGGTGAAGAGATGGAGATGGTGTTTCAACCAGACAAATGTGAGGTATTGCATTTTGGAAGGTCCAATGCAGATAGGAAATAGACAGTAAATGGCAGAACCCTTAAAGCGTATTGATAGGCAAGAGGACCTGTGTGAACAGGTACATAGGTCACTGAAAGTGGCAGTGCAGGTGGAGAAGATAGTCAAGAAGGTATACGGCATGCTTGCCTTTGTCGGCCGGGGCATTGAGTAAAAAATTGGTAAGTCATGTTCATAGAATCATAGAACCCTACAGTGCAGAAAGAGGCCCGTCGGCCCATTCAGTCTGCACCTAACACGATCCCACCCAGGCCCTACCCCCATATCCCTACATATTTTATCCACTAATCCCTCTAACCTCCGCTACTCTGGACACTAAAGGGCTATTTCTTAGCATGGCCAAACAACCTAACCTGCACATCTTTGGACTGTGGGAGGAAACCGGAGGAAACCCACCCAGACACAAGGAGAATGTGCAAAGTCCACACAGATAGTGACCCGAGTTGAGAATCATACCCAGGACCCTGGAGCTGTGAAGCAGCAGTGCTAACCACTGTGCTACCGTGCCGCCCTGTACCGTTCTATAAAGCTGCAACAAATCATGTTGCAGCTTTATAGAACCTTAGTTAGGCCACACTTGGAATATAGTGTTCAGGATGTGGAAGCTTTGGAGAGAGTACAGAAAAAGTTTACCAGGATATTGCCTGGTATAGAGGACATTAGCTATCAGGGGAGGTTGGAGAACTTGGTTTGTTCTCACTGGAACAACAGAGGTTGAGGGATGACCTGCCAGAAATCTACAAGATTATGAGAGGCACGGACAGAGTGGATAGTCAGAAGCTTTTTATCAGGGTGAAAGTGTCAACTACTAGGGGACACAGGTTTAAGGTGCGAGGGGCAATGTTTAAAGGAGATGTATGAGGCAGATTTTTTACACAGAGGGTGGTGGGTGCCTGGAACTCGTTGCCGGGGGAGGTAGTGGAAGCGGATATAGTAGTGACTTTTAAGGGGCATCTTGACAAATACATGAACAGGTTGGGAATAGAAGGATAGAGGGTTTTAGTTAAATCGGGCAGCGTGGTCGGTGTAGGCGTGGAGGCCTATTTCTGTGCTGTATTTTGTTTGTTCTTTGAGTGTGGGGAGGGGAATGGAGAGAACAATTTGAGGCCAAGGGGAGCAAGCAGCATAAAGCAAGGTTACTGGGAAAAGGTAATAGTAAAAAAAACTCAATAAGAAACCGATGAGAGCTAGAAACCTAGAAAGATTGGGGAGCAAAGTCGATGGACAATGGAGAGACGCAGAAGTCCGAAGAAATCATCTGCAATTCTACAAATAGAGATCCAGTATGGTAACGGAGCCCAGCTACAGCAGAGAAAGAGGAGGTGAAGGCAGAAAGAGGTGAATGGAAAATAAGGGAGGAGAGGAAAGGAGATCACAGGGATGGGAGAAGTAAGGTGGAGACAGAGGAAGAAGGATGGATGGGTGAACTGGAGCTGGAGCTCTTATTCATTTCTCAACTAAAGTTGTAACTTCATTGGAAAATTCATTACTAGAAAATCAAATGAATCATTACCTTGTGACTTGCTGTGTCTAAAAGTTTGGACATGAATTTCCAAACATTCAGAAATAGTGTAAACACAGAAACTCACGTTCTGTGGTCTTCTGCTGCGGCAGAGCTCTGTTAGTCAGCTAAGTTGGGATTTGACAGATATAACAGTCTAATGAGGGCAGGTTAAGTGAATTGGTCATGCTAAATTGCCCCTTAGTGTTCCAAAATGTGAGAGTCAGGGGGATTAATGTTGCAAATATATGGGGTTACAGGGATGAGACCTGGGTGGAATAGTCTCTTGGAGAGTTGGTGCAGACTTGATGGAGCGAATGGCTTCCTTCTGCACTGTAGGGTATCTATAATTCGATGAACTTGTGCGTGAAGCAAATGTTTGAAGAACGTTATTTGGATAGGATCTGAAGTAAAACCAGCCTTAGAGTTATATTGGACTCGAAACGTTATCTCTGTTTCTCTCTCTCTACAGATGTTGCCAGACCTGTGTTTTACTAGCGTTTTCTGTTTTTATTTCAGCTTTCCAGCATCCATAGTATTTTATCTTTACTGTACAGGCCACTTGTGTACCAGTTTCCTCAGAAAAACCTGGTACAAATTGGTTCTTCTGCTGTTGTTACGCTGATTTTTTTTAATCCTTTCTCAGAGTTACAAAGCCAATGTGCAGAGTGGATAGTGCAAGCTCCTAATCCATCTCCCTGCTTGCTCCAAAAAATAATTCAAATTCAAATTGAATCCAATTCATGGTTCCCACAAGAGACATACTAGATCCAAGCTGAAAAGAACACGCATTGCACCTGATCTTGATCTTGAGCTTGATCCTACGCTTGATCTTAGCCAAAAGGCCGCATTGAAAATGACACAGGAGTTTATGCCAGAAGTTTTTAAGTCAGTCCACGCATTTTAAAGAGCAGAGAAAGTACATATACCATGAGACATTTTGGTTCATATACCGTTCAATCTTTTCGATACAAATAGAGTTTAGTTACAAAATCAAAGGATTTTGATTTACTTGGTTAATCTTCTGGACAATTGTTCCATTCAATCCCATAGTCGAAATTTGTTTTGACGAGGATATAAATTTTGCAAGTTGAAAAAGTGTTGTTTAGTCCCCAACAGCTAGCACTAAATAATTTGGTTTCCTGAAACTGGCATTGACAAATATTGTTGGTCAAGTGTGCCATCTACTGGAATCCTGTTGAGGTGTACGGAGCTATTTTGAGGACATTTGATATTTGTACACAGCCCATTGAACCAAAGGTTTTTTTTAAAAAAGCCTCAAAATGAAATGTTTATTTGTGCACACTAATTTAATGTAAGTATGAAACAAATAACGAAAGAACAGCTATATGACTGGATTTTTTTAATAATATATTTTTAAAACTGAGTCTGCAGTGTTATATAACACTTTATTTTAAATTTGAACAGCTGGCAAGAGCTAAATCCTTTTCACACTTTGATAATAGAATACAATGACCAGATGCATCTTTGAATTATTGATTAAAGTTAAATGTGCTTTGCTATAGTGGAAAGCGCTGAGTACAGTGGTTCATGCTCCTGATTCCCGACAAGAGAGTTCTGAGTTCAGTCACGTATGGTGTAAAGCTGGGGCACTTTCTCAGTAGACAGCTGAAAAATCAAAACATTATTGAACCTTAGCCAGTTACACACAGCTCATTTTGGCCAGTTACAGAGCAACAGTGGCAGAGAGAAAAAATACATCATTAAATAGTACACAATGTAATGAGATATAAAGAGCCAGATCAAGGAATTATGTATAATGCTACAGTTTAACCTATTTGATCTGGCTTTGTACAATCTGTCTATACAATTAAAAGGTTTGTATCTTGCTTGTGTGTGTCATACATTGTCAGCTTCATATAGCCATGCTAATTAATTAAAATCTCACTTTTACGAAAAGGCCATTAACACTTATTTCATTAATAGATAAGAAATTTTCATTTCTAAAAAGTATGCTATTCATATTCCTGAAAGAGGTGTTTTCTTTAAATCTTGCTCAGTATAACATATTCCTTAAAAGTTAAATATCAGACATGTAAAATCAACAAATATGGAAATAAATCTCAGAAATTAAGAATAAATTCACTTGTCCCCTTTTCCCAGTACCTAAAATATATTTTGTCTGCATGAACATTCTTCCTCAATTCCCTTAGTTGGATCTACAGTTGAATGATTTGCATGTCTCCTTGTGTGTGTGCCTGAGAATTATCACTCTCACTGCTGCTTTCTTACTCTGATTGTTGTGTTTTTACACTGGGCTGCAGTCATTAGGCGGGATTTTCTGCATGCGGAAGTGGAGGTGGCCTGCCGTTGGCTGGCAGCAAGCTCCCACTGTTGTCAATGGGATGTCCTGTTGAATACACACCTCACCACTGGAAAACCCGTGGCAGATGTTTGACTTGGTGGAACCAAAAGATCCTACCCATGTGAATGGATGGAAAATTCCTGCCATTATATTTTCCAAGTTTTCCCTTGAGTATTGTCTAGTTTTTGTGAAGAAACAGTAAGATTCAATAAGAAGCATTCAGAATCTAAACTGCAAATGCTGTTACAACTCGGATTCCTTTATTCCCTTTCTAGACTCCCACTGTTGGTATTACAGGTCTGGTAGGCTTAAGTAGACAAAATGCATAATATAATTATCAATACACTAACAGTACAGCAATATAATCGAAAGTGAAGATCAGAACTCAGAAAACAACATGGAGAAGAAAAGATGATTGAGAGAGAGTTGGAAATGGAAAAAGCTTTTAAAAAGTACATTTTTTAAAAAATAAATCAAACCAAAAGCAGCCTTTCAGCCTTCATTCCTCACACACCCTCATCCTCTACACAATCCCCGTGCCCTATCCATACCAACCAATGCCTCTCCACCTCTGGCAACTCTTATCGCCCATGTCAACCTGTGTCTTTCTACCTGCTTCTTTGGCCTTCTTTGAGCCAACTTAGTGCCAACTCATGCCAACAGTGCCACCACCGCCTCCATTTACCCATACACCCTCCATGCCAGCATATGCAGCAACGATTGTGGACAGACCTCAGGTGAGATGAAATAAAATGGTAAGATTAATTAAAATAAAGTTGCAAGTGTCTGTTGATGACAACACTATTTACAAAAACAATCCCACTCATAAAACCCATTAAATACATGTAAAATCCTCGTGCACTCAATTCCCTTAAAAATGCATTAATGATTCCACATCAAAGACTTAATAATCCAAGTCAATTAAACTGTGAACCTACAGACTCACCACTGTAATAATGGCAGGTTGGGGAATCAGCCATGCAGCAGCAAGTCCATAATGTTAACTTCACCTTCAGGCTTATGTCAACAGAGAGTCAGTGAAATTGCAAGCTCTGATTTTTTTTCAATATGGGATTTTTTTTAAATTAATGAATTGGGGATTTAAATGCCTTAACAGCTTGACACTGAGTTTATCCACCTTTTATGCATGGTATATTTTTAACATCACAAAGGACACTTGACCACTCCCAAAGGGATAGCTCCCTGAAGGGGAGCTTGACCTCTTGAAAAGGGTACCCCACCTTTAAATATTTTGCTAAAGTGCCTAAAGCCCACAAGTCATGGACATCCTAGGAACAAAAATTGTATCTGTTTGAAGGCAGCTGCACTTTTACGTGTGTATCTGTCTCTATAAACCACAAATGTGCAAACTGCAATCCATCTCTGTTCTCCCCCCACCATCCCAGTAAAAATGATGGGTGCCAGATTTAGAGGAGGAACATCCAGGGTCAGGGCTGTGACGCCGTTTTGGTGAAGATGCATGTGGATCCCCTCTGACTCAGCAAAAGCTCAGACCTTAATGACTAGCACCCACAAGCTGCTCTCCTTGAAAACTCAACTTATTTATCGTTTTAAATCTAGATCCGTGACAAATGCCTAGAAAGATCCACTCTGTTTTCTATTAGGTAAATGGAATTGATTTAAGAAATGCAACTCATGAAGAAGCAATCACAGCACTGAGACAGACGCCTCAAAAGGTGCGACTCACTATCTTCAGGGATGAAGCACAGTACAAGGATGAGGAGAATTTGGATGTATTTGTCGCAGATCTTCAGAAGAAAGTTGGCAGGGGACTAGGCCTGAGCATTGTAGGAAAACGGTATGTAGAACTTTTCTCAGATCCTTACTAATAATAATATGCTTAATAAGGAACATATATGGAATTTTCCAAATATAACATTATATCCAAATGAATATTCGTTGAAAGTTAAATATGTTAGAAAATAACTGGATTCCATGACTGGAATTTTGCCGCTGGGGTGGGTGAGGCTCGCAGAATGGCATTTTCCGTTGGCCTCGGGCGAGATCTTACGAGTCTCGGGCATGCAAGGCAGTAAAATTCCAGCAAATGTGTCTAGATCAAACTTTTCGAGCAGTGGAACACCTGGTGACCTTCCCAAGTGCATTGGGGAACACCAAGCGTTCTCATAATGGCGATATCCCTTTTTTTGCCACGACATCGAAATCAAATGTAAGCCAGTCTTTTCTAGTTATTATCTGTGCATACATTAGGAGAGGCACAGAGTCACAAATACATTTTCCAGCTGCATGTCCCCGTCACATTAACCTCTGGAAGTATTACCCACTTTAGGAATGGGTAATTTGAAAAGTTATTTTATTAAGAAAAATTTAAGTCTTCCCTTTGTCATTTTTAATGGGAGGAGTGATGCTGGAAAACTGATACTCTTATCAAACTCGTGCATCTTCACCAGCATACACACACTCACTCACCCGGACTGTCACTCACTCACTCACACGGACAGTCATTCACTCACTCACACGGACAGTCACTCACTCACTCACCCGGACAGTCACTCACTCACTCACCCGGACAGTCACTCACTCACTCACCCGGACAGTCACTCACTCACTCACCCGGACAGTCACTCACTCACTCACCCGGACAGTCACTCACTCACTCACCCGGACAGTCACTCACTCACTCACCCGGACAGTCACTCACTCACTCACCCGGACAGTCACTCACTCACTCACCCGGACAGTCACTCACTCACTCACCCGGACAATCACACTCACTCACTCACTCACTCACCCAGTCACTCACTCACCCAGTCACTCACTCACCCAGTCACTCACTCACCCAGACAATCACTCACTCACTCACCCAGACAGTCACTCACTCACTCACCCAGACAGTCACTCACTCACTCACCCAGACAGTCACTCACTCACCCAGACAGTCACTCACTCACCCAGACAGTCACTCACTCACCCAGTCACTCACTCACCCAGACAGTCACTCACTCACTCACCCAGTCACTCACTCACCCAGTCACTCACTCACCCAGTCACTCACTCACCCAGTCAGTCACTCACCCAGACACTCACCCAGACAGTCACTCACTCACTCACCCAGTCACTCACTCACTCACCCAGTCGCTCACTCACCCTCGCTCACCCACCCACTCGCTCACCCAGTCACTCGCTCACCCAGTCACTCGCTCACCCAGTCACTCGCTCACCCAGTCACTCGCTCACCCAGTCACTCGCTCACCCAGTCACTCGCTCACCCAGTCACTCGCTCACCCAGGCACTCGCTCACCCAGGCACTCGCTCACTCGCTCACTCGCTCACCCAGGCACTCGCTCACTCGCTCACCCAGGCACTCGCTCACTCGCTCACTCGCTCACCCAGGCACTCGCTCACCCAGGCACTCGCTCACCCAGGCACTCGCTCACTCGCTCACTCGCTCACCCAGGCACTCGCTCACTCGCTCACCCAGGCACTCGCTCACTCGCTCACCCAGGCACTCGCTCACTCGCTCACCCAGGCACTCGCTCACTCGCTCACCCAGGCACTCGCTCACTCGCTCACCCAGGCACTCGCTCACTCGCTCACCCAGGCACTCGCTCACCCAGGCACTCGCTCACCCAGGCACTCGCTCACCCAGGCACTCGCTCACCCAGGCACTCGCTCACTCGCTCACTCGCTCACCCAGGCACTCGCTCACTCGCTCACCCAGGCACTCGCTCACTCGCTCACCCAGGCACTCGCTCACTCGCTCACCCAGGCACTCGCTCACTCGCTCACCCAGGCACTCGCTCACTCGCTCACCCAGGCACTCGCTCACCCAGGCACTCGCTCACCCAGGCACTCGCTCACCCAGGCACTCGCTCACCCAGGCACTCGCTCACTCGCTCACCCAGGCACTCGCTCACTCGCTCACCCAGGCACTCGCTCACTCGCTCACCCAGGCACTCGCTCACTCGCTCACCCAGGCACTCGCTCACTCGCTCACTCGCTCACCCAGGCACTCGCTCACCCAGGCACTCGCTCACCCAGGCACTCGCTCACCCAGGCACTCGCTCACCCAGGCACTCGCTCACTCGCTCACCCAGGCACTCAATCTCTTTACACAACCATTCCTCCCTCTCTCATTCAACCCCCCCCCCCAAACACATACACGCTCACCCCTCTTAGTCCGCCCAGGTGCCCTTCCAACCTCTTCCAAAGAGGCCTGCTCCAGGCCCCTGCTGTAGCATCGCTCCAAGGCTGTTCCTGGCCCCTGTACTGAGGCAAGCTCCAAGCTTTGTTCTGAGGCCCACACTTCCCATCATTCTGCTGTCCATGCTTGTCCATTCAGAGTCTGGCTTCTTCCTCCTGAAGCCAGCCTCTATTTGGACAAGCAGCTCTGCAACATTTTTCAAATGTGCCTGTCCTGTCGCAGTCCCCCTGGGTTCCACAGACCCCAATTTGGGAACCCCTGGTCCAGATGATTCTCTAACATAAGAATATGCAGCAAGGAGCAACTCGCCAGCAAGGTGCAGTAGTACACTTATTCTTGTTTTAGTAGAATAAAATGGATAGCAAAGTGGACTAGATATAGTGACCCTCTTTATTGTATTGTTTTTAGCTTTTAGTAAGGGTATAAAGTATTGATTTTAGAGCATTGTTTGATGGATTTTTGCTTTGACGTTTCTGAGACTATTATAATTGTGATGTAGTACAGTACCTTCAAGTTCTGTTCTTCGTTTGGATTAACTCTGTAAGAATTGTATATATTGCATAAACAAATATAAGAAATGAACTAGAAGCCCCTGCATATTTATTTCACCATTTTAGGAATGGGCATTAAATGTACACTTTTATTCAGCATAAGTTTTTAATATTGTTTGCTGTGAACAGTTTTGAGGCAGTTGAATTGAAGTTGTTAGGATTTCTATGACCAAATCAATAAAGTAACCCCCAGAGTTGTATGTTGGATAGGAATAGGACATTGATTTAGATCCATTGATGTGTTAATAAACTGAGTACAGAGTGATGTGACCAAGGTCATACCTAAATGGCAGGTTTTTTGTGCCATTGGAATAGGTGCTGAGGAGAGTGCAGGCCCTTTCCGTACAGGAATGTTGAACATTATGTACTTTTTTACTTCCTTCTCCCCTCCAATACCATCTGCTCAGTTCCCAAGAGCAGGGATTAAAGTAGTTTTCCTGCTTACCCTCGGTAAATTGTAATGAAAATCAAAAATGAAATTGAGTTCATGGTGCTTTGGAAGATGGGGGATAGATGGAGATTCATGGGGTAATATTCTGTGTTTATTTTGTTTCTGGTGCAAGCAGAGCCTAGGTCTCCCAATGTATATATTGGAACTAAGTCATGAAGACTGCACCAGCTTCTGATCATTCAGGATTATGAAAAAGCATCAGTTTGAAATCATGCTGAAATTATAATTAGAAATTTATGCTGTTTGTGCACAAGGCATTCCGCTTAAAGCATAGGGTATGTGACGCCGGGACAGGCTATTCAACCCAACTTGTTAATACTGACATTTATGTTCCACTTGAGGTTTTCCCTACATTCCTTATCTAAATCTGTCATCACAATTCTCAATTTTCTTCTCTCTCACATGCTCATCTAGCTTCCTTTTAATCGTATCTATACTGTTGGCTTGCATTTGAATTTATACCTCATGTTATACTACTGATATAGTTTATAAAATAGCTGCATTGTATGGAGCTTTAGGTCCATGTACTTTTGTCAACATACCCTGTGAAATCACTGGAACTACTTGATTTCAATAGGAATGGAACAGGAGTGTTTATCTCGGACATTGTTAAAGGTGGAGCTGCTGAACTTGATGGGAGACTCATGCAAGGGGATCAAATCTTATCAGTAAATGGAGAGGATATGCGAAACGCTTCTCAGGAGACTGTGGCAACGATACTAAAGGTAAGCTTGGAGTAACTGCATTAAAACCATATTTTTCAATTGTGCATGCATAGTTAAATACAGAAATCAGAAAGTTGCTGTTCGAGTTGCCCTACTCCTACACAAGCTTTGCTATTTTGGTCCCGCTGAGACCCCCAGTGCTTAAACAAATAGATGGCTGTAATATTACATTACTTAGATGATGGATGCCAACTAAATTCACTAAAAAAAAGTTAAAACTTATGCATTCCAACATAAATACCCATTCAATGGGTGTGATAAGTCTTAATTACTGTTAAACAAGCAGCCTGGCACTAAATATTAGCTTTTCGAAGTGTAAACTCATTCCTTCAGGTTTTCATTAATGTTGGAAATTTGAATAATTCATTTTTTTCTTTATTCTCCGTCTTAATTCCATCCTTTTCTACACATGCTTTGCTTTCTACACATGATTTGGCATTGAATGAACCATCCAAACTTCCAGGTTCAGACTCTGGTGGGGGTTGAATTAGTTAATCCACAAGAACGTGCTTGGAATTTGCAATACAGAATTAGTACTGGACCCTTTCATATGATTGTAGGCAGCATCTTAAAGTTCTGTTGCCTGCTGTTTTAAATTATTGCTAAATGCAGCCAGCACACCCCATGTTTTCATTGGCTGAATGCATCACCTGGGGACCCGATATCATGAGTGTCCAGTACTACTTAAAGACACTGTGCTTCTCTAAAAGGGGAAGTAATGGGAGCTTTTGGAAAAGTAAATCTGGGTTTTAGCATTTAGAAATGGCTGAACGTGAATGTTAAAGTTTAAAGAGTGAGAGGTTTAACATGATGTGTAGTCAAAGAGAATGTGTTCATCACTGAATGACATATTCTATCATCTGAACCTTTAGTCTCATCAACTGTTTAATTCATCACAGCCCAAACACACACCAAGCAACAATTTCTAGTAAACAATATTCAACTCTGCAATTTATATGGTTTACCTCATCCTCATGCGTTTAATACTATGCAGTTTTCACACCTACAATTTACAGTTCACACACACTGATAGATATTCAGCCAGGACAAGTGTGTCAAATACTGTCCTTGCCCTGGCATTGTGGCTGCAGCTATTGGCTCATTTCAGTTGCAGCCTTTTTGGTGATGCTAAGACATCGCAAGCATTGGTCCTCATTGTAGTAAAGACAAAAACACTGCTCCCTAAAGATCCCTAAGTGTGCACAACTTCCTGCTGTGACCCATTTTCCCCTTCCTCCATCTTCTAGTAGCTTGTCCTGCTCCACATGAGCTTTCTTCATTCTTTCAGTTATTATGGTTAGGGTCAGTAATGATGTGAAACCCTTGTACCCTTTCCCTTACTGCCCATAATGAGTGTGGTTTTTGGAGAGGAAGATATGTGTGTTTCTTTGCCTCCAAAGTGTGTAGTCCATCTAGATAGTGGTTTTAAGCTATAGTGGGTTTAAAAAAGAGGGTTATTTATTTGCACAGTCACCTCTAAAGAACACAAGAACATAAGAAATAGGAGCAGGAGTAGGCCATCTAGCCCTTCGAGTCTGCCCCGCCATTCAACAAGATCATGGCTGATCTGAAGTGGCTCAGTTCCACTTTCCCGCCTTCTCCCCATAACCCTTAATCCCCTTGCCTACCAAAAACCTATCTACCCGCGTCTTAAATATATTTAGCGAGGTAGCCTCCACCACTTCAACGGGCAGAGAATTCCAGAGATTCACCACCCTTTGATTGAAGAAGTTCCTTTTCAACTCTGTTCTAAACTGCCCCCCTCCCTTATCTTGAGGCTGTGCCCTCTAGTCCTGCTGTCCTTTCTGAGCGGGAAGAACCTCTCCACCTCTACCCTATCCATCCCTTTCATCATCTTATACATCTCAATGAGATCCCCCCTCATCCTTCTAAACTCTAACGAGTACAAGCCCAGTCTATTCAGCCTCTCCTCATAGCTCAACCCCCTCAACTCCAGTATCAGCCTAGTAAACCTTCTCTGCACTCCCTCCAAGGCCAAAATATCCTTGTGCAAGTGCAGCGACCAAAACTGCACACAGTACTCCAGCTGTGGCCTCACCGGTGCCCTGTATAGTTGCAGCAAGATCTCCCTACTTTTATATTCAATCCCCCTCGCTATGAAGGCCAGCATCCCATTTGCCTTCCTGACCACCTGCTGCACCTGTAGGCTGGGTTTTTGCAACTCATGCACAAGGACCTCCAGGTCCCTCTGCACCGTAGCATGCTGCAGCTTTTCGCCCTGTAAGTAGTAGCCCTTCCTACTATTAGTCCTACCAAAGTGGATAACCTCACACTTGCCAACATTGTATTCCATCTGCCAGATCCTCGCCCACTCGCTCAGCCTATCTAGATCCCTCTGCAGACTTTCCACACCCTCCACGCAATTTGCTGTACCACTTATCTTTGTGTCATCAGCAAATTTCGACACCTTACAATCGGCTCCCTCCTCCAGATCATCTATATAAATGGTAAATAGCTGAGGCCCCAGCACTGATCCCTGGGGCACTCCACTAGTCACCAACCGCCAATCCGAATAGCACCCATTGACCCCCACTCTCTGCCTCCTATTTGACAGCCAATCCCCTATCCATGCTAACACCGTACCCCCAACTCCATGCCCCCTTACCTTCTGTAATAACCTCTTGTGCGGCACCTTATCAAACGCCTTCTGAAAATCGAGAAACACCACATCCACTGGTTCCCCTCTATCCACCGCACTAGACACATCCTCATAGAATTCCAATAAATTCGTCAGACACGACTTCCCCTTAACGAATCTGTGCTGCGTCTGCTCTATTAAACAATTCTTCTCAAGATGTCTCGCTATTTTCTCTTTGATTACGGATTCAAGCATTTTTCCTACCACAGACGTTAAACTAACCGGCCTATAATTCCCTGCATTTTGCTTGCTACCCTTTTTAAACAGCGGCGTAACATTAGCCATTTTCCAATCTTCTGGCACTCCCCCGGAATCCAGCGAGGTTTGGAAAATAATCACCAAGGCATCCACTATCCCCTCTGCCATTTCCTTCAGAACCCTGGGATGCATTCCATCCGGTCCTGGCGACTTGTCCACCATCAGTCCCTCTAGTCTGTTGAGCACTGCCTTTCTAGCAACAATGATCTCATTCAGGCCCTCCACTCCTACCATCTTTCCAGCGCAAAATATTCGCGTCCTCCTCCGTGAAGACCGAAGCAAAAAAGTTATTCAAGGCCTCAGCCATTTCCTCATTCCCCACCACTAAACCCCCCTCTCATCCTCAAAGGGTCCAACATTCACCCTAGCCAGCCTCCTCCTTTTTATATATTTATAAAAACTCTTACTATCCTTTTTTATATTTAGCGCTAGCCTAGATTCATAGTCTATCCTTCCTTTCTTTATCAACTTCTTTGTCATTCTTTGTTGATATTTAAACATAAGAAATAGGAGCAGGAGTAGGCCATCCAGCTCCTCGAGCCCGCCCCGCCACCCAACAAGACCATGGCTGATCTGTCGTGGCTCAGTTCCACATTCCCGCCCTCTCCCCATAACCCTTAATCCCCTCTCTTATCAAAAACCCATCAACCCGCATCTTAAAAATATTTAGCGAGGCAGCCTCCACCACTTCAACGGGCAGAGAATTCCAGAGATTCACCACCCTTTGAGTGAAGAAGTTCCTCCTCAACTCCGTTCTAAACCGCCCCCCCTTTATCTTGAGGCTGTGCCCCCTAGTCCTACTATCCTTTCTGAGCGAGAAGAGTCTCTCCACCTCTATCCTATCCATCCCATTCATCATCTTATACGTCTCAATGAGATCTCGCCTCATTCTTCTAAACTCTAACGAGTACAAGCCTAATTCATTCAGCCTCTCCTCATAGCTCAACCCCCTCAACTCCAGCATCAGCCTAGTAAACCTCCTCTGCACTCCCTCCAAGGCCAAAATATCCTTGCATAAGTATGGCGCCCAAAACTGCACACAGTACTCCAGCTGCAGCCTCAGTAATGCCCTATACAGCCGCAGCAAGACCTCCCTACTTTTATATTCAATCCCCCTCGCTATGAAGGCCAGCATCCCATTCGCCTTCCTGACCACCTGCTGCACCTGCAAGCTGGGTTTTTGCGACTCATGCACAAGGACCCCAAGGTCCCTCTGCACCGTCGCCTGCTGCAGTTTTTCGCCACTTAAGTAATAACCCTTCCTACCATTATTCCTACCAAAGTGGACCACCTCGCACTTGCCAACATTAAATTCCACTTGCCATTTCCTGGCCCATTCGCCCAGCCGATCTAGATCCTTCTGCAGACTCTCCACACCCTCCGCACAATTTGCCGTTCCACCAATCTGGGTGTCATCAGCAAATTTCGACACCCTACACTCGGTTCCCTCCTCCAGATCATCTATATAAATGGTAAATAGCTGAGGCCCCAGCACCGACCCCTGGGGCACTCCACTAGTCACCATCCGCCAATCCGAATAGCACCCATTGACCCCCACTCTCTGCCTCATATTTGACAACCAATCCTCTATCCACGCTAACACCCTACCCCCATCAACCCACGTCTCCCCCCAACTCCATGTCCCCTGACCTTCTGCAATAACCTCTTGTGAGGTACCTTGTCAAACGCCTTCTGAAAATCAAGAAAGACCACATCCACCGGCTCTCCTCTATCCACCGCCCTAGACACATCCTCATAGAACTCCAGTAAATTTGTCAGACACGACTTCCCTTTAACGAAACCGTGCTGCGTCTGCTCTATCAAGCACTTTCTCTCAAGATGCCTCGCTATTTCCTCCTTGATGACGGATTCTAACATTTTACCTACAACAGACGTTAAACTAACCGGCCTATAATTCCCTGCCTTTTGCCTGGCACCCTTCTTAAACAACAGTGTAACATTAGCCGTTTTCCAATCTTCCGGCACTTCCCCGGAATCCAGCGATGTCTGGAAAATAACCACCAAGGCATCCACTATCACCTCCGCCATTTCTTTCAGAACCTTGGATGCATTCCATCCGGTCCTGGCGACTTGTCCACAATCAGTCCCTCCAGTCTGTCGAGCACCACCTCTCTAGTAACAGTAATGTCATTAAGACCCTCCAGTCCTACCACCTTTCCATCTCTAACACCTGGCAAATTATTCATGTCCTCCTCCGTGAAGACAGAAACAAAAAAGTTATTCAAGACCTCAGCCATATCCCCATCCCCTACCACTAAGTCCCCCTTCTCATCCTCTAAGGGATCAACGTTCACCCTAGCAGCCTCTTCCTTTTTATATATTTATAAAAACTCTTGCTATCCTTTTCTATATTAAGTGCTAGCCCAGCTTCATAGTTTTTCCTACCCTTCTTTATCAACTTCTTTGTCAATCTTTGTTGACATTTAAACCTCTCCCAATCCTCTTCTCGCCCACTACTCTTAGCTACTCTAAAAGCCTCCGTTTTTAATTTAACACTTTCCTTCACCTCCTTCGTTATCCACGACTGATTACCTCTCCTCCTACGGTCCTTTTTAACCATCGGAATAAATTTCTGCTGAGCACCAAGAAAGATCTCCTTAAAGATCCTCCACTGCTCCTCAGCAGACCTACCTTCCAATGCGCTCCCCCAGTCGACATTCGCCAATTCTTCTCTCATCCTACCGTACTCCCCTGTGTTCAAACAAAGGACACAGGTCCGGGATCCTACTTTCTCCTCCTCCATCTGCATCAGAAACTCCACCATACAATGATCACTCTTCCCAAGAGGATCCTTCACGACAAGGTCCCTGATTCTACCTGCCCCATTACATAACACCAGATCTAAGATAGCTCGCTCCCTCATCGGCTCCAACACACACTGTTCAAGGAAACTATCCCGGCAGCATTCTAAGAACTCTTCCTCAAGCCCACCGCGTCCAACATGGGTCAACCAATCAATATGTAGATTGAAATCCCCCATAATTATCGCCGTTCCATTCCTGCACGCAGCATTTATTTGCGCGTTTATAGCCCGCCCCACCTCCAGGTCATTATTTGGGGGCCTATAGACGATACCCACCAGCGTCTTCCTTCCCTTGCTGTTCCTAATCTCCACCCACAACGATTCCACGTTCTGCTCTTTGGCGCCTATATCTTCCCTTACTACTACCCTGATACTATCCTTAATCAGCAGAGCTACCCCCCCCCCCCCCCCCCACCCACCTCTTTTTCCTCCCGTCGATCCTTCCTAAACACTTGATACCCCTGTACGTTCAGCTCCCAGTCCCTGTCACCTTGCAACCACGCCTCTGAAATGGCCACCAGATCATATCCATTTGTGCTGATCTGTGCCACCAGCTTATTCATTTTGTTCCGAATGCTTCGTGCATTCAGATAAAGTGTCTTCATCCCAGCCTTCACCTGGACCCTCTTTGAAGGAATGCTACCAACCTTACTCATGCCCCCTACTCCCTTTATTATTGGGACATCCTTGGCCTCTTCCCGTACCTGTACCCTCTTCTTTACTTTCTACAGTCCTAGTTATACGATTTGCCAGGACTCTGGTCCCAGCACGGTTCAGACCAACACCATCCCACCTGAACAGGTCCCACCTGCCCCAGTACTGGTGCCAATGCCCCATAAGTTCAAAACCATTCCTCCCACACCAATCCCTGAGCCACCCATTCACCTCTTCAATCCTATCTACCCTACGCCCATCTGCACACGGTTCAGGTAGTAATCCAGAGATAACCACCTTGTCGGTTCTGCTTTTTAATTCCATTCCCATCTTTTCATACTCCCTCTCCAGATCCTCAGTTCACATCTTGCCTATGTCTTTGACACCGACATGCACCACAACGACCGGATTCTCACCCTCCCACTCCAGGTTCCTCTGCAGCCCAGATGCGACACCCTGGACCCAAGCACCAGGCAGACAACACACCCTTCTGTGTTCTTTAAAGTCTTAATGCCACATCAATCACTCAGCACTCACACTCATGCGCACACACACACACATGCTTGAAAAAGCATTTATTTGGAGAGAATAGTGTACTTATACAAGCTATAAACAAAAGAAGAAATCATTATTCACATATCTGGCTCACTGTACTAGAACAGTCATGTGAGTTCAGGAATCAAGGCACCTTCTCCACATTTGAATTGTAGGTTAGATGAGTTCAGATAGCTGAAGTTGGAAATCTAAATTCTTGTAGGATTCCTTGAAAAGAACAGGTCATGAAGCTAGGCATTTATGGTTTACGGATCAGGAGGTCCAGTTTCTTTACAGGTGGACTTGGATCTGAAAGGCAAAGATGACAGCAGCTGAAGTGACCTGCAGACTGGGTCTTTAAATAAAAGCTAGTTATTTATAGCCAGTTTTGGTCACATAACCAATATGTTTTTGCCCACTTTCTAAAGTGGCTTAAAGCTGAAAGCCAGTACAAGCTCTGCAGATAGTGATTGACTTCATAAGTCCAGTCCAGAGAGGCATCCACCCAGGGTGATTCAATTGGGAATTTTCTGGAAACTGCAGATGGTGTTTTGAAATTGGAAAGGTCACCTGACGCTAAGTAACCATCTGAACCACTTGTTTAGTGTATATTTGAAAGAAACAGTTCCAGAAGCTTAAATACAAGCATTGCCTATTTTTAAAGTGAAGACCAGGGCATGCCGTTACTGGGCACCACGTTGTACTGAGGATGATGTTATGTTCGGTTCCCTTCAGTAGTATGTGCATGATTCCACTTTAAAGCATTGGAAGGTTGCATTACATCAGGAATAAAGGCTCTGCACAGCCCAGTTTAACCCCTGTGTCTCTCAGAAAACTGATTAGTTAAGGCATGGATTGGCTAACGAACAGGGGACAGTCAGTAGGCATAGCAGGCATGGGTAATTTTCTGATTGACATGATGTAACAAATGGTGCGCATAGAGTGCTGGGGCCTCAGCCTTTTATAATTTATGTGTCTTGGATAAAGAGGTCAAAGGTATGGTTGCTTAATTTACTGATGATACAAAGGTAGATAGAAAGGCAAGTTGTGAAGAGGATAAGGAAGCTATAAAGGGATATAGTTAGGTTTAGTGAGTGGGCAAATTTCTGGCATCTGGTGTATGATGTGGAAAAATGTGACGTCCATTTTAGCTGGAAGAATAAAAAAAGAAGCGCATAATCTGAATGATGAAACTCTGAGATTTGGAGATATCTGGGTGTCTGAGTGCAGGAATTGCACAGGCACAGCAAGTAATTAGGAATGTTAATAGAATGTTATTGTTTATTGCAAAGAGAATTGAATTCAAGCATAGGGAGAGTATACTTCAGTTAAACAGAGTATGGGTGAGACCGCATCTGGAGTACTGTGTACAGTATTGGTCTCCTTATTTAAGGAAGGATGTAAATGCGTTGGAAGCTGGTCAGAGAAGATTTGCTCGAATAATACCAGGAATGGGTGGGTTGTCTTATTGGATAAGTTTGGACAGGCCGGGCCCTATATCTGTTGGAGTTCAGAAGAGAAGACGTGATTTGATTGAAACTTGTAACACCCTGAAGTCTCTTGACATGGTAGATTCGGGCAGGCTTTTTCTTCTTGTTGGGGAATCTAGAATGAAAGGTCACTATTTTAAAAATAAGGAGTCATCCATTTCAGACAGAGTTAAGGAGAGTTTTTTTTTACTTGGGAGATTGAGAGTCTTTGGAACTTTCTTCCTGACTGATGGAAGCAGAGTTTTTGAATATTTTAAAGGCAAAGCTAGATAATTTTTGATTAACAAGAGGGTGAGAGGTTACCAGGGATAGGTTACAATCAGATTTTCCATAATCTTACTGAATGACAGGTCAGGCTCAAGGGGCTGAGTGACCCTGCTCTTAATTCATATGTCCATACAGCATTATACGAAAGCTTGTTCTATTCATACAGGCATCAGATCCTGGAAGAGGGCACTGAGTCTAATTGCATCAATTTCCAATGCAAATTTCCTTAGAAAGTCTGTGGACAAGTCTAAGTGCAATGAATAATCTGCCCATTTGTTCTCTACTGACTGTGAAACCAGGCTATTGGTAATAATCGTGCACACTGCATCATTTTTTGACCAGGTGGGAGTGGAAAATCAAGCATTAGAAATTACAATTTCCAATATGTGCTCTTACTGTTCAAGACAGCCTATTAAATATGAAAAAAGAACATTAGTCCATTAACATTTTCTTGCTGTTAAATGTATGGCTCCTATTAACTGCTTTGGATTTCTTATTCTCTAAACTTTGTTATTTTGTGTAGTGCGCCCAAGGATTGGTTCAGTTGCAGGTTGGTCGCCTGAAAGCAGGGTCATGGATTTCATCAAGGAGAATATCACAAGGCAGTCAGGTCAGGATCTTTTGTTCTGTAAACACTACAGTCTGTTTCCTGATCGGATTGCTGGATGTTATTTATAATTTCCCAACTTTATATAACACCAAAGATATTTTAATTAAATAACTGCTTGTCAGACAACGCTCTTTACCAACACTACCCAAAATGCAATGAAATTAAACTGCGTTAAGAGTTACTTTGGTCTAGATTGATTTAATGTGTCCCCATCTGGCAAATCACATATGAACAGATCTGAACTGATTAATCATATGTGAACATTCAAGGCTATAGGCTAAGTACTGGTGGATGGGATTAGGTGGGAGTTCAGGTGTTTCCCATGAGACATTGCAGATTTGATTGGCTTTAATTCTATATTCTGGAAGCAGTTCACCTGTCTGCCACAACTGGATATTTGGCCGTGACTGAAAACATCTAGTTTCAAAATTACATTTAATGCTCTTTAATTGCTTCAACATCCTCTAGACCTGGAATACCATGGTGATATGTCTCCAATCCTCCTCCTGTTTATCTCAGCCAATGTGTGTGCATCTTTACCATTTATGTATGCAACCCCAATTTAATAAGAACATAAGAAATAGGAGCAGGAGTAGGCCATCTAGCCCTTCGAGTCTGCCCCGCCATTCAATAAGATCATGGCTGATCTGAAGTGGCTCAGTTCCACTTTCCCGCTTTCTCCCCATAACCCTTAATTCCCTTGCCTGCCAAAAACCTATCTAACCGTGTCTTGAATAAATTTAGCGAGATAGCCTCCACCACTTCAACGGGCAGAGAGTTCCAGAGATTCACCACCCTTTGAGTGAAGAAGATCCTCCTCAACTCCGTTCTAAACTGCCCCCCCCTTATCTTGAGGCTGTGCCCTCTAGTCCTGCTGTCCTTTCTGAGCGGGAAGAATCTCTCTACCTCTACCCTATTCATCCCTTCATTATCTTATACATCTCCGTAAGATCCCCCCTCATCCTTCTAAACTGCAACGAGTACAAACCCAGTCTATTCAGTCTCTCTTCATAGTCCAACCCGCTCATCTCTGGTATCAGCCTAGTGAACCTCCTCTGCACTCCTTCCAAGGCCAAAATATCCTTGCGCAAGTGTGGCGACCAAAACTGCACACAGTACTCCAGCTGCAGCCTCACCAATGCCCTGTACAGTTGCAGCAAAATCTCCCTGCTTTTATATTCTATCCCCCTCGCTATAAAGGCCAGCATCCCATTTGCCTTCCTGATCACCTGCTGCACCTGCAAACTGGGTTTTTGCGACTCATGCACAAGGACCCCGAGGTCCCTCTGCACCGTTGCCTGCTGCCGCTTTTTGCCCTTTAAATAGTAATCCCTCCTACAATTATTCCTGCCAAAGTGGATAACCTCACACTTGCTAACATTGTACTCCATCTGCCAGGCGCCCATTCGCTCAGCCTATCTAGATCCCTCTGCAGACTTTCCACACCCTCCGCACAATTTGCTTTTCCACTTATCTTTGTGTCATCAGCAAATTTCGACACCCTGCACTCAGCCCCCTCCTCCAGATCGTCTATATAAATGGTAAATAGCTGAGGCCCCAGCACCGATCCCTGCGGCACTCCACTAGTCACCAACCGCCAATCAGAATAGCACCCATAGATACCCACTCTCTGCCTCCTATTAGACAACCAATCCTCTATCCACGCTAACACCTTACCCCCAACTCCATGCCCCCTAACCTTCCGAAGCAACCTTTTGTGCGGCACCTTATCAAACGCCTTCTGAAAATCGAGAAACACCACGTCCACCGGTGCCCCTCTGTCTACCGCACTCGTCACATCCTCATAGAATTCCAATAAATTTGTCAGACACAACTTCCCCTTGACGAATCCGTGCTGCGTCTGCTCTATTAAACAATTCTTCTCAAGATGCCTCGCTATTTCTTCTTTGATGACGGATTCAAGCATTTTTCCCACAACAGACGTTAAACTAACCAGCCTATAATTACCTGCCTTTTGCCTGCTACCCTTTTTAAACAGCGGCGTAACATTAGGCGTTTTCCAATCTTCCGGCACTTTCCCGGAATCCAGCGAGGTTTGGTAAATAATCACTAAGGCATCTACTATCACCTCTGCCATTTCCTTCAGAACCCTGGGATGCATTCCATCCGGTCCTGAGGACTTGTCCACCATCAGTCCTGCTAGTTGATCAAGCACTACCTCTCTAGTGACAGTAATCGCATTCAGGCCCTCAACTCCTACCATCCTTCTATCTTTAATACCCGGCAAACTATTCACGTCCTCCTCCGTGAAGACTGAGGCAAAAAAGTTATTTAAGGCCTCAGCCATTTCCTCATCCCCCACCACTAAATCCCCCCGCTCATCCTCTAAGGGCCCAACATTCACTCTAGCCAGCCTCCTCCTCTTTATGTATTTATAAAAACTCTTACTATCCTTTTTTATATTTTTTATATTTAATCAGGATTGCATTGTCATCTTTAACGTTAAATGACTCAAGATTTACTTTTAATGTTCATGCTGACATGACAATCTAAGAACATAAGATATAGGAGCAGAATTAGGCCATTCGGCCCTAAGAGTCTGCTCCACCATTCAATCATGGCTAATAGTTTCTCAACCCCATTCTCCTGCCTTTTCCCCATAACTTTTGATCCCCTTACCAATCAAGAACCTATTTATCTCTGTGTTAAATACACTCAATGACCTGGCCTCCACAGCCTTCTGGGGCAATTAATTCTATAGATTCACCAACCTCTGGCTGAAGAAATTCCTCCTCATCTTTGTTCCAAAGGGTCATCCCTTTACTCTGAAGCTGTTCCTCGGTTCCTAGTCTCTTCTACTAATAGAAAAATCTTCCCCACATCTACTCTATTCAGGCTTTTCAGTAAGTTTCAATGAGATTCCCCGCTTAATCTCAAAAAGACAATATCCGTATTACATATTCTCAAAGATTCATATAATTTTCCCAATATTGTTTTAGCTTCTATTTATCAATTATGAAAATCTTTACATTTTGGCAGCAATCACTTTCAGTGAGGTTTGTAAAAGGCAGCAACAACCATTACATTGGATAAAATGTTCATGAACTGAACTCAAAAAATATTAAGTATTGAAGCTGTGATAAGCAGCCGTTATCTGTGGCTTCAAAATATTACACTGGTAAGTCATCAAAGAAGAATTAAAAGGATGAACTAACTAACTCAGCTGCAAGATTTAAATTACTCAGGCTTCTTTGATGAAGCCAATATAAAATGATTAGTGGCATTTAAAAAAAACACGTTGATTATTATTTTCCAGTTGGAATTCTTAGTTAAATCATTTATTTTCCGTTTGCAATGAGTTTTATTGCAAATTGTTAATTATCACATGCTCTGTTACATATTTTCTACAATGTGTTGTCTGATAAAAGTTTACACTCAAGATATTGGGCAGCACAATGGTTAGCTCTGCTGCTTCCAGCACCCTGACCTGGGTTCAGTTCGGGCCTTGGGTGACTGTGTGGAGTTTGCATGTGTGCGTGGGTTTCCTCTGGGTGCTCTGGTTTCCTCCCACACTCCAAAGATGTGTGGGTTACGTTGATTGGTCTTGCTAAATTGACCCTTGGTGTCTGAAGATGTATAGTTTATCAGGATTAGTAGGGTAAATACCTGGGGTTATGCGGATAGTGTTTGGATGGGGTTCCTGTCAGTGAAAGGTTGAATGGCTTCTTTCTGCACAGTAGGGATTCAATGATATAGTTGTATCTTTCTTTCAAATGATTTTAAGCCTCTGAATTTCCAGCATTTGTTGTGTTTATTTGAAATCGCCTGCTTTTATTTTTTCCCCTTTATTGTCAGTCCCTTCATTTTCACTGCTGTTTGGACCTGAATCATGATGGGATGGCAGTGGTTGGGCAGGAGAGATAGAAGGAAATGACAATATTAGTGACCATTAATCTGGAAATATTTGTGGATCCCCATGCCCAGCAGCTACATGGAGCTTACGTGATCAAAGTACAGTTTGACATGTCAGAAAGAACTGGAAAATAAACTCATTCTTCACTGCTCAAAGTAAACAGCACAAAAGATTAGGTTAAAACTGTAGACTGAATCAGGAATGCACTTGATTTCAATTTGCCGTCATATCTAGTTGCTTTCTTCTTTTAAATTGGGTAACCTTGTTTAATTAGAGTTCCTTTTGATTCTAGATGAGCCAAGTAAGTACTATCAGTAATCCTCCTGCCTTTGGAACTGCTGTGACCACGTCACAAAACATATCTGGTGGCAAGAAGAGTTCAGCTGACACCTCACAAAGAAACTCGGGTAAAATATCAGAATTATATGTATAATGTGCTGAACTTCTTTATCTGCAACCTTTAACCATGCTGAGGCAAATTTCACCTTGACCATCTGAGTGGGTTCTAGAATGGATGGATAATCCGCTCCGCCAGTTAATGACCAAGCTGATGAAAGTGACAGTAACCCCACTGGTTCTTTTGTACAATCCACTATAAACTTAAACATTAAGTAGGAAGTAAAGGTCCAGATCTCCTGTGTTGTTACTTTATGTTTGTACTATTGTTCAATTCTTAAGCAGGAGCTGAATTCCGCAAACACTCAAGGAACATGGACAGGAATTTGCTTTAACAGTGCAGCTATAAATGTAATTGTACAAACGTGTGCAGTTAATTTGAAAGGAATGACTTAAACATTAAAAAAGAATAAAACCATTCAGAGACAATCATTCAACAAAAGGGCCTAAATTTTCCAGTCTCTGGCTTGTGTGAAACCAGATGTGTGATCAATGCACATTGGAACCCCACAGAAGTCCTGATGTATTGACCTGTGTGAGAATTGTCTGGGAAGTTTGATGCGAAAATTCTCCTATTCTCTGGAACCCTCCAAGAATGTCTCCTCCTCTGATCTAGAGTTGGAGACTCTAGATCAGAGGAGGAGCCGGTTCTGATTTAATTGGCTGAATAGTTACCCAGCAAGTGTTAGATGGGAAAAAAACCTAGTCTAACTCTTGGGTAAGGACATAGCTAACCCCTAATCACTCACACTATGACCCCCCCCCCCCCACTTCCCTCCTCCCCGTTCAACTATCCTCCAACACCTGACTACCTCCCAAAACCTGACTCCTCCCTTGACTTCCTGAGTACCCCTTTGCCTATCACCTTCCCGAACCTGTGACTACTGTGCCAGCTCAACTAGAATACCTATCTCCAAGCAGCTGGCTACATCCCTCAAATGGACATGACTACACCCCCCCGACACAACTATCCCCTGACCAACTACCCACTCGTCCATCTGCCACCCCACCTGACTACCACCCTCCCCCAGCCACCTAGTTGCTTCCATCCCTTCCGGCCATTCAGTGTCCCTTCCCTGGCCACCCTGTATCCCCCTCCCTGGTGCATTCACCCCTCCCCCTCCCCTGCATCTCCCCATCCCCCATCCCTGGCCACCTCACATTCCCATCAACACTACATGTATTTTCTTATTCATCCATTCATTCACATTCACACCCGACCTTTAAACTTACTATATGTCAGCTCGTGCCATAAAAAGGGGGCATGTCCTGCACCCATACGCCCCTCCATTTCTACAACACTGTGATGGAGTTCTCAGAGGTACATTAGGTTCTGCATCTCTGGTAAAGCTGAGTTCAGAAGACCCATGCAAAAGAAACGTGCAGTTGTAAAGAGGAGAAGGAAAGCTCAAGGGAGCAATGATCTGATGATGATTACAGTTCCTTGGAAGACCCAGGCCAATATCTTGACTCTATTTTATTGTGTGCTCTTCTGAGGTAAAGTTCTGTGCGAATATCTCGCAGTGTAATCTAGCAGAGATTCACAATAAGCATTCATCTTCAGATATTCCCAACTGAACTCTAGCCTGCTGCCTTTCATATGCAACAGTCAATCAGATTTATCATGGATCAACTAAACTCAATGCAATGTACGCCACCATTTAAGCTGCAACAATGGAAGTATTTGGTTGCTCCAGTAACTTGGTGAATTTATCCATTGAATCATGAATCATTAATACCAGGAAGATGCCAGATTCAATCCATGTTTGTGCTAAGAAATTTGATCAACGTGGGTTAGCACAGCAGCATAATTGCTTTCATTGCCCTTAGTTCACCAAATCTTAGTTCACCATTTATCACTAAATAACAGCCACTAATGGAAGGAGAAGCAGGATTGAGCTCTCCTGTAAAGATTAATATGATTTAATAGTTCATCTATTCGTGCATTAATGAAGATCTTCAAAAGAAGAGAAAAGAGTAGAAAATGAGGGTAAAAATAGATACATTTTTAATAGCATGGTATTGCTTCAACATTTAAACTGTCATGAATAAGGTCTGCTTATTCTCTGCTCTGCAGTAGCCAGAAAAATATTTTAACACCTGCAATAAAGATAATGCAATTGCAATGAAGGGCAGAATGGTGGCACCATGGTCAGCACTGCTGCCTCACAGTGTCAGGGACCCAGGTCCGATCCCCGGCTTGTGTCACTGTCTGTGTGAAGTTTGCACGTTCTCCCCCTGTCTGTGTGGGGTTTCCTATAGGTGCTCCTCTTTCCTCCTGCAGTCCAAAAGATGCGCTGGTTAGGCGCATTGGCCATGCTAACTTCTCCCTCAGTGTACCCAAACAGGTGCCAGAGTGTGGCAACTAAGAGATTTTCACAATAACTTAATTGCAGTGTTAATGTGTGCCTACTTGTGACACTAATAAATAAACTTCAAATATTGCACAACAGTACTACCCATTATAAAAGTTTGGAATTATAACCTTTCTGTTCAGCATAATACTTAATGCTGTTTTTGTAGTTTTTCAACATTTGTAAAAATACAACTTATTTTACTATTGCTACCAATCAATAAAATATGACTAATGCCATCTAATAATGAGTTTGGTCTTGTTTTGAATCTTTTAGGTTCAGATACAGGACTGAGAACTGTGGAAATAACAAGGGTGAGTGCAATTTATTAATTATTTTTTATAGTATGCAGGCAACAATCCATAGTCGTGAAATGTAACGATTTATTTTCAATATAAAATAAGGGGAACAGAGGGACTGAACCAAGGGAGAAATTAGCAAGAGTGGTCAAAGCTCAATTCAAAGAGATGTGATTTAAGGGTGATCTTCAAGGAAATGGGATGATGAGTAGATTAAGAATGGATTACCAGTAAGTGAGATATCGACAGCTGAAAGAATTACCACCAATCCTAAAGTGAAGACAAGGGAATTTGGGCAAGAACTAGGAATCGGAGCATTGAAGATTCATCAGTGGGAAGGGGCAATTGTAGGATTGGAGAAGGCTTTGGGGAGAGGGAGCGTTGGAGCCATGGGAAGGTAAAAAGTTAAGAGCACAAGATTTAACTTTGAGGAATTGGAAACAGGTTGATTAGTCTAAGCAGTCATGATGGGCTCATGAGACTTGGTGTGAGATAGGATACAGGCAGTAGATTTTGGAGCTAGAGTTTATAGGGTGGTGGCCTCCAAGGAGAGCATTGTGGTAATCAAGCCTGGAGTTGACATGAGTGTGCATAAAGGTGTCAACAACTAATGAAGTGAGCTGGAGAAAATCAGGTGATTTACAGAGGTGAATTGTGCTGGTAATTCCTTCACTTCTTCTCTCTAGTTGAACTCTTTGCTCCTCTTTGTGGCTTTTCTTCCATCGATCCTCCTTGATGCTCTTGCTTATCTTTCAGCTGATACCGACTTTTCAGTTGGCACTTCTAAAGCTGAAATTCATCCTATATTCTCTCTTTACAGATGGTAACTCACCTACTGTATATAATCAGCAATTTCTGTCTTATATTTTAATTTATTTTTTCTTGCTCGGGGTTATTAGACCTTGGAATTCATTGCGGTGGTCATTTAAACTTTAAGCCTGTTGTTTCTATAATGGGCTTCCACTGGCACTGTAAACAAGGGATGATCAAAGTTTAAAGGAAGACAGAGAAGGTTTTTAGACAAACTAGCCTAGGCTTCAATGTATTTTTGTAAATAAATACTGATTGATTTTGTTTTTCTGTTCAAAGTATTGTTTTGTACAATTATTAACAGGCTTATTTATCTTTATCACAGGGACCAAATGATGCGCTGGGAATTAGCATAGCAGGAGGCAAGGGGAGCCCTTTAGGTGATGTGCCTATCTTCATTGCCATGATCCAAGCCAGCGGAGTGGCAGCTCGCACACACAGACTCAAGGTGGGACAACAAACTGGCACTTGTATTTTTGCAAATCTGCAGCAGTAGTTGCAATGTTACATTAATTCCAAGTGATAGTTTATGTAGGTATGGTTACTATAGAATGCTTCTGTGTTAAAATGTTTAACCTCAACAATCACTGTGGAATGCGAACTGATTCTGGAAGCAAGATGTCTGCTTTGAGTACATAAATTATTGATTCCATTGTGCTTATTAGATTTTCTGAGATAGTGCAATCTCCTTAATAATTTGTGTGCTGTTCGAATATTTTTATCATTCTAAATTTGAAGTATAAACAATAGTGGAATGAAACAGGGTTATTCAGTCTATCAATCCAACTCCTTCCAACATACACTTAAACACTTTGTTCAATGAAGGATTTTTCAATTTGATTTACTTCTCTAAGATGAATGAAGCACAGATTAAAACTGTCTCAAAGATGTAAATTTTTACTTGTAAGTATTGGAACACTTTCAAGATGATGTATGGATAAATGCTTATTGGTATCAATTTCATGGAAATTGGGCAAACCCCTGCATAACATTTCACAGTTCCCCTCTAATCTCTCCAGTTTAAACACATTTAAGAAAGACGAAGGATTTCACTCTTACAGCCAATGTCTAAATTTCCCTACAAGTATTTTCTCAAGATATAGAAGGCACAAACTTGCTGTTTGATTTGATATATTACGGCCACGTGTATACAGATGAAACATACCGTTCATAGAGTATTTAGGGGAGAAGGAAAGGAGAGAGTGCAGAATATAGTGAAAAGCATAGAATGAGAGTAAAACATAGAATTAGAGAGTATGCTGGAGACAGCTCACAAGAAGTCATCTTGCTTCGGCGTCATCTTAGTTGTGAACTCAGATTTTACATAACCTTGGGTCTATCTGTGATGATCTGTGGTTTTCAGCATGTCTGTTCCATTGATGACCTTGATTTATGTTACACACCTCTGGAAATCTTCTCTTAAATACTTGAATGAATCATTTCTTAAAGCTTTGTGCATCTTCAAATTCAGGCAGCAACCAACATCATGAACTTTTTAAGCAAGCTATAATGTTATAATCTCCAACCAATCTCCAGGCTTGGGTCACTGTCTGTGCAGAGTCTGCATGTTCTCCCTGTATGTGTGTAGGTTTCCTCCAGGTGCTTCAGTTTCTTCCCACAGCCTGAAAGACGTGCTAGTTAGGTGCATCAGCCAGGTTGAATTCTCCCTCAGTACCTGAACAGGCACAGGAGTGTGGTGACTAGGGGATTTTCACAGTAACTTCATTATAATGTTAATGTGAGCCTATTTCTGACTAATAAATAAGATAAACTAAATAAACTACAAAGTTCTGTTAGATTCTATGTATTTTCCTTTTAAGTCTTTCTGTCCGTGCTTCAAGCGATGGCTTATTCTTTATTTTTTTCTGTTGCTAGAATAGTTTTTCCCTTCCTTTTGATTCTTTTTCCATTAGTCTCATCCTACACTTGTTATTCATTACTCTTTTGCTGATGATCCACTGCATTCAATTTCCTTGAAATTGTTGGCAAAGTCTACTGTTGCTTTGAGCATAATGTACTAGTCCGTTACAATGATATGAATGTAGATTAGAATAGACTAATGGGTGTAACACAGGAACAAGACATAAAAACTGATGTGGGCACATTTAATCCGTACAAATAAATAGTTTGGAATATAGGTGTCAACAGACAACAGGTGGCGTCCTTGACCTGGTATTGAAATACACCATAAAAATCAATACATTCATGCCTTTAGATATTTACAACAATTATTTACAATGCATTTGATCCCGTGAAAATTATTGTAGTTTTTTTCAACGGTGAATGGTAACAGTTTTGGTCATACTTAATGTTATTTTATGTGTAATCCAAAGTTAAGCTAGTTATCCATTCTTCAGCTTTTCTATGTCTTCTATTCAATTAGTCTGGCAGCAGATTTCTGAAAAAATTATATCCTAAAAAATTAAACAGGATTTTCATTTTTGAGTATATTTTTCTCCTTCTGAACTATGCACCATCTGCAGTTGCAAAGAAGCGCTTAAGGATGATTCTTGTTCCTATTTTCTCTCCATTACTGTGCTTATGTGCTTGATTACAGTTCAGTGCCTCTATGTAGCTGAGAAAGCAGATGCTGTATTGCCAAGTTAAACAAATATTTAACTTGGAAGTCAAAATAGTAAACTGAATAGGAAATACAATTAAATTTTAAAACCATGGCCCAAATCTTCCAATATCGAAAGCAGCAATATCTGGATTGAAGTCTGTTTTAAGCGGCAGGATCGTGAGGAAAGCCTGGTGCATGGTGTGATTGCCTGAAAAGTCTAAACTTCTGATGGGATAATTTGCACTCCGTGGGACCCTCCTTGAAAATCTCCAATACTGAACTCAGTATTAGAGACTTGAGCCAGATACACAGAACCTATCTGGATATTGCCCTGGGAATGTTATGCTGGTTAATATCTGTCAAACATGATGATTTGCCAGTGTAACTGAATTGAGCATCACAACCAACTCCCCCAATTGCACCCATATCTCCGACCCAACTGCCCCACTGATCTGACCACATCCCCTGACCTGTCTCCACCCATCGTGACTACCCGCTCTTGCCCCACCCCTGCTCTTGCCTGCCCCCGACCCCACCTGCCTGCCCCCGACCAACACTGATGCCCCACCCACCCATGACCCCGCTGCTCCTGCCCACCCCTGCCCTCATCCCTGCCCCCACCTCCACTCCGACCCCTGCTCAACCCTGCCCGCCCCTGCTCTTCCTCGCCCCCGCTCCACTTGCACTTGCCCTTCCCCGACTCACCCCTGCCAACCCACACCTGCACCCCCTGCCCCCTCGCGCGCCCACCCACTCATTTATTCACTACTCTCACTCATTCATTAAAAAATTTGAGACATTTTAAAACTTACCTGACTGTGGCAGTACCATACAGAAGGTTCAAAGGGCCCTTTGTTCCATTCTCCTATGCTCACTGGGCATACCCTGGAAGATCTGCATTGTCCTCTTTCTGTTTCAGCCAGGATCAAAAGTCTCAGCTGAAAATGGACAGATCCATCTTTGCAGCAGCGGCAATACTTGCAACATTGCTGCTGATGGGAAGATCTGGGCCCATGCTTTCCATTACTTTGCAAGATAATGTGTAAACCTTTAGTGCTGATTGTTATGAAACCAAATTTAAGGGTGAAGCAGCTTTTTTGGGAATTAAATCTTCTTGGCAGCCTCAAATCTCATATTTTTCTATCTTGTCAGTTATCACTGGAGATCAGTGACAGAATAGGGTCATACCAGAGATTGAAAATAATCTGTCAATACACACTGCATCCTCACAGCCTTTATAGGTGCGAAAATTGCATTTCCTGACAGACCTTAATTTATGGTGACCTCCGAACTTTTCAACCAACGATTTGGGGGTATTCATCACAAAGGACTCCTTCCTTATAAGCTGGACAATTCCAAGATAGAAAGAAAAGGACAAGTCTAGGCATGACCAATAATGTAATGATGGAGCATTATAGGTAGAGGTCAAGAGTTCAAATCTACATTTCGGGAAGAGGCAGGCGGTGGTTTTAAAACATAATGTGAATGCATTGAAGATATTTTGGAAAGAAGGTTTATTGTGTATCCTTCATGTTGAGTGGACTGATATCCAATGTTCTCAAAATATGCCATTATGTGCATTTGAATCTATGAATTGTGTTGGCCTGATATCATCCCTAATAAAAGTATGGGGAAATTAAAATATCAGAATTCATTTTAGAGCCAGATTATTTACAACAAGCATGGTTACACTTCTCATCATGACCCTGCGTTGGAATGAAGTTGGCTGTGGGGTGAACACAAACATGCATCAAGCTGCAAGATTAAGGGGTCTGTCTGCAATTGTGTCTCTGAGTGCAGCTGCTATACAGTCTGAGGAATGAAGATCCTTTGCAGAAATATACTGAAAGTTTACCATTATTTCCCATTCATCATTGGACTGCCCCTGGAACCCTTGCAGAAATCCCAGTGTAAACCCCAATGAGCAGGTTTTAAGTCCTAATAGGCTGACGAATGGAAAAGTGAGGCAGAATGTCAGAAATACCCCCCTCCCTCTCTCTCTCTCTTGCAAATCTTTCCATCCATCCTGTTTTTCTATCTTTTGGGGAATAGTGGGGAAAGTGGTGGAAGGACTTCTGAGCTGATTATCAACTCTTTGAACTGTGTTGAATTCTCTCTATGGCCAACAAGTCCTCATGTTGGACTCGAACCAGGAACTTCTGGTCCAGCAGTATGGGTGCTATCACAAAGCTTCAGAAATATCCCCTTCTGCACCACTACAATGTTAGGCTGGATCTGCTCCTATTGCCCTAATTTAATCCTGAAAGGTAATTCATGGAAATCCTAAATCAGTGTAGCGTGAGCAGGAATCTTGAATCACACTGATTCTCGTCACCCCTTTCGTTTTTACTGATTGTTCAGCTCTTGGGAACAATTAAAATACAAATCCCCTGTTTATTTTAATTTTTTTTTAAATTCAAGTGTGAGTTCTTGCTTCTGTGGAATTTCATCAATGACAGAAATGATACTGATGTATGTTGGGGCTCGGATTAGTTAAATTGGCTGGTTAATGATGCAGAGCAATGCTAAGAGCATGGGTTCAATTCCCGTACCAGCTGAGGTTATTCATGAAGGCCCCATCTCGCCTGAAGTATGGTGATCTCAAGTTAAATCACCACCAGCCTGCGGTCATCTGGCATTATGGTGACTCTATTTTTACTATTATAGAGCCAGCCATGTGTTATTGTTCTGGCCCATTGCTAAGTTAGTGATTCATGTGATTGCACTGGCAAATAATTGTAAAGATTTTTTTCCCGATTCCTACACAATTTCAGTGATGCTTACTGATTAAGCAATTCATTAAATTGAATTTGTGATAGAATCCAATGTTCAGAGCAACTTATTTTAAATTAAGATTTAGGGGGCAATTTTCACTTTGGAACACAAAGACTTACCAGCGGGGAGTATAATTAGGGAAACTGTGGGTGTGCCCCACCCCCGCCCCTGTTTCTTGACAGCGGGAGGCAGAGGTGGGATCTTCTGGTTCTGCCGCTGACAGTGGAATTTCCCATTGAATCCATCCCTATCATCTACAGCAGGGGTAGGCTATCGACGGGACTGGAAGATCCTACTGGCAGGAAGGATGAGAAAATCCTACCCTTAACATACACTCGTGACTGTGATAGGCTGTGTCACTAGCTGCATTCAGAAAACTACCACCTTTAAAACTGATGAATAATTACATCAAAAGTTGTTAACAAATTAGTGTTTTTATCCAATTAAAATGCACAAAGTGTTATTTTCCAGTCATGCAAGAGTTAACTTCCTATTTGAAATTAATTTCCATTGCAATTAATTAGCTTCTTTTTAAATATTAGGTTGCAGATCGGATTGTCAGCATTAACGGCCAAGCCCTGGATGGACTGTCTCATGCAGAAGCAGTTAATCTGTTGAAGAATGCCTACGGAAGCATTATCCTTCAGGTACTGAGATAATGGCACCAACAGCTGCGTGCAGCAGATAACTCTCATTCAAAAGCTGTAGAGTACTGCTGGCAAACATTACCACGTCAAAGAGGGGATAAAGATTCCAGTCAGTGTGAATCACACAGGATTTGGCAGTTTTTAGATCTGTTGGTATCTAGACATTTCAGTGCCACCCACATGACAATTCTAATGATCCTGTGCACACTTTTGTGAATTCTAACAAGTGTAACCATAACACTTGGACAATAATGCTTTTTGCCCCTAAGATGCGTTTTCGTGCTTTTCAATTATGTTTTGTAGTTTCTATCAGAAAGTCAACAGTATAGCAGCTAAGCTCTTACTTTACTGATTGAAACGCAAACATAGCAAGATGATAAATGTTGTAGGTTTTTAAATGTGTATACTGCAATTTGTAACAAAATAGATTAAAAATTCAAAAATATTTTCTTAATGTGTTTTTGAAGTAGCATCAGTACATCACATATTCCTTTAGCCAAACCTGCAAACTACTTCAGCAACAGGAACTGCATTGCAGACGCAGTCAAATTGACCACTACTGTATATTTTTATTCAACTTTTTGGTCCAAGCAACAATTTATCAATGTTTTCATGGAAAATCTAACAACAGGCTAGAACCCTTCGTTTTGTCGAGTTAGAATTCTTACTATAGGATGTTATTGATAGCACAGTGTGGTCACACATGTTCCTATCCTCAAGCCATCCCTTTCATGAACAAAAATTAAGTTAATTTCCATCAATGTTTACCTCATCTTTGATCATAGGTACTGAATTTTATTGGTTATCCTATGAGTCCTTAATTTTGTGTGATCTATGGTTTTGTTTTTTGAATGAGCAGGAAGATCAGCTGAATGGCTGCTATAGGTCACTGCAAAAGTTTACCAAATTGGGGTATTTGAAGGTCGGAAGGAATAAGATGTATGATGAAGTGGACACCTGAGGGTTTGGGAGTAAGCATTTTGAAACTGATGTTTAAATACTTATCTAATAAAGGAAGGGTGCAGAGGAGTTGGTGATTTACTGCAGAAGAACCCCAGAGCAATCATATTTAGAAGTCGACCCAAGCCAAGAAGCAAACGGCATGACTACCAAAACAAACAGCTTATCAGTGAGAATAGTGAGGCAATGCTGAAAGTTGATACTTCAATTTAATCACTTGAGCAGTTGGTTCCAATCATTGTCTTAGCCCCTGTTACACTGAGTATAAAACAAGACTTTTGACCACAATAGAATTTCTCAATAACAATCTGAATCTGCCTCATAACCAAAGGGATTCTCTAGATATGGGCAAAGTATGAAAAATCCCTAATCCCATTTAACTGAACCCTGCAGGAATAAGCAGTGTATGTAACTCAGGTGCTTCCCTTTTGTAACATTAGTCAGGATTTTATATGGAGATAGTTGCCCCACTTACTGGCTGGAAAATCAAAGACAAGCACACCTCCAGGAAGCCATGGGTGAATTTTATGTTGTTCAAGCAACATAGTTGGCTGAAGTCATGTCTTCCACTACTCTGAGGCAGAATGGCCTGCCTCCAATAGCAACTGATCATTCGAAGGTCAACAGTTCTTCATTTCCTCACTGGGAGTGATGGGCACTGCTGTGGGAGGCTCTGGACCGGCTACCATTAAGGATGTTCAGAGTAAAGGTTAATGTGGTTAGGAATTACTGGGGCCAATCAGGCAAACTCCAGCATATGGGGGGGAAGTGATTGTGAGGGGAGCAAGCGATCTTCGAGCAGATGTGGTCCATGAACGTGCAGGGCACTCCATTGACCACCGAGTGCCCTATCATGCCCTTTTGCCCCCTCCCATGTTTGTAGGGAGTCCACCAAGTTTCAATGGGTGGCCTCCTCAGGTGGTGGTGACCATCTATTGTTGGTAAATACCAAGGGCAACAAGATGAGGCCCTTAAATGACCATTAACTGCATAAGGACCTCAGTTGGCCTAAAGGTGAGTGGGAGACAACAGAGGCAGGTAGACATAGCACCCTTTCAATCCTGCTTGATTTTATGCTCTCCCACCTCCTCCCATTCTACCCAGTCAGTGGATGGTAGAGGATAAAATTACAGCCATTTTGTGTCTTCTAGTTTCTAATAAAAATGAAATGAGTTTGTTCACAATTTGTGTATAAGTGTCGACTTGAAAGGTTGAACGGTACTTCCGTGTGCTGTATGTACAGATTACCCCATAAGGTACCATGACCATTGATGCAGTGGAATACATGGGTGAAGATTATTGGATATTTCAATGTAGCATCACAGTCCGAGACAACTTGTAGATTGGTGCAAGTTACAACCATTTCCCTCTTGCTGACCACTCATTCAGCCATCGGTGGCACAGTGGTTAGCACTGTTGCCTCTCAGTGCCAGGGACCTGGTTCGATTCCTGCCTTGGGTAACTGTCTGTGTGGTGCCAGCATGTTCTCCTTGTGGGTCTGCATGGGTTTCTTCTGGATGCTTTGGTTTTCTCCCAGTGAGAAGTCTCACAACACCAGGCTGAAATCCAACAGGTTTATTTGGCAACACTAGCTTCAGAGCCTCAAGCTCCTCCTTCAGGTGAGTGAGGACTTGTGTTCACAACAGGGCATATAAAGACACAAATTCAATTTACAAGATAACGGTTGGAATGCAAGTCTTTACAGGTAATCAAGTGAGTAACACACACCTGAAGAAGGAGCTTGAATCTCCGAAAGCTAATGCTGCCAAATAAATCTGTTGGATTTTAACCTGGTATTGTGAGACGTCGTACTGTTCTTACCCCAGTCCAAAACCAGCATCTCCACATCATTCCTCCTTGTGGCCAGAGATTTGCGGGTTAGGTGGATTGGCCATGCTAAGTTGCCCTTAATATCCCAAAATATATAGGTTAGGGGAATTAATGGGGTAAATATGTGTGATTACGACCTGAGTAAGATGCTCTGTTGGAGAGGTGGTGAGGATGAGATAGGCCGAATGGCTTCCTTCTATATTGCAGGGATTCTACGATACTACCCCAAAAATCTGAATTTGTACTGCTTTATGGCTGGATCAATCTGATTCACAACCATGGCAGATCCAGATAAAATGAACTGCTGTAGTGTGAAATCCAGTTTGCAGAGCCTCAATCAGAAAATGTGTGCCAAGGGAGCACTGTTGCAATTTGATAGAACCCTGCTACGACACTACACAAGTGTGAATTGTGAACAGCAATTTTCACAAAGCACTAGGCGTGCTCTCAAATAACAGCATGTTGTGCTGATGCTGAGCTACCAAACTGCACTTGCAGGCAAGCCAGGTGAATTCTGACACCTGTTCCCATTGCATGTGTTTGCAGTAAGCTTTCCCCTCTCCTTCCCGTCTGAAACTGAGCTTCACATGGCAAAGCATTTTAATGGCTCAGATTTTGCCATGAGCAGTGAAAGAGTTGCTTTTGCCATCCACCTCACATACAGTTTCACAGAATTTTAACAGGCTTGTCAGAGGAAATGTCCAGTTTTCCTGGGCCTTCCAGTGCAATCTTTGAAGTCTGTGAGTAGGGAAAGCAGCCATTGAGGCCTATCAACCAGGTGGAAGAATCCTGAAAAAAAAACATCGAAAAACAGGAAGCTTAAACTAATAAATAAGTGATGTGGAAAGAAAGAGGATGGGAAAAGGCAAAGATGAAAAGTGGAAAAAGCAAGAGAGAGAGGGATGATAAAGACGAATCAAAGTGTCAGAAGATGGAGGTGACAGAGAAGGGGGAGAGAGTTGGATAAGGAGGAAAGTAGATGGAAGACAGAAAAAGGTTGGCAGTGGAACCTGGGAAGAGGCCGGAGATAGATGCAAATGGTATTTAACACATCTTGGTTCACCCATCCAAAAAGGCCACACGCTTCCCATTACGGGGTCATTTATATTGTTATCGCTCTTTGCACAATTAACATCTCCTTTCCACTGCTGCCATATTGTTCTCCACAAACCTACTTATGTATTATCCAACTGCATACTACCACTCTTACTGGCATTAAACCTCAGCCAGCAATTGGACAAGAACACAGAGGTTTTCACATGTGTAATCATGCGTGCACAAAACTCTTTCCTCTGCCGACAACTGAATGATGTGGCAGCCTCATGCTGCTCTAATTGATTCATTGATATCCATAACATAACACCTTAGCATTGTGTAATGAGCAAGAGAGAGAGAAAGCAGTGGGAAAAAGATACATTTAGCACATTACTGAAACTCTTGGGGAAGAGGGGCCCACTGATGTCAGCATATTAGTATAAGGTTTGATGAACAAAGCTGCAGAGAAACCCGAACGTAATGTTCCTACAGGTCTTTAGAGCAAAGCTACAGTCATATGTTTTACAGGACTTTAATCAGAGTGTTTGTGCAGCATTTAGAAATTTTCTACAATTGTTCTTAAGTGTATGTACTGCATAGATAGTCCACAGCAGCTTGTCATTAGTTAACAACATGTATTTGTTATCAGCTTTTTAGCCCTATCCTAAACCAGAAGGTCAGATAATGCATTTATTCATGCAGATGACAAGAATGTAGGTTGATTATCTGCCTGCCTTCAATAGGATGTTAAAAGAGTTTAAAAATGCTGTGTTAACTAAAGATTAGGGTCTCGAGGGAGCAATTACCACCCTCTAAACCCAGTGTCTGTAGGCTTGCTTGCTCATCGCATGATTTAATCTGTTTGTATAGCAGGTGTCGTAATGAGATAAGGAAAGGCTGAGGGTGTTTGTTGACTGTTGTGTACAAACCAAACAGATCTGCTGAAAGGGACTGCTTCACCCGTTGGGATGCATTTTTACCCTTTACATACTAATTCTTTACGGTCTATTGCAGTCAGTCTCTTGGGGAATCGTATTTCAGAAATCAAAACTAAAGAAAGCAAAAAAATGTTTTTTCTCAGTTAGACCCATCAATGTTAATTGCATTTATTTGATTCTGTCAGCATAAAATTTGTGCTAATATTTGACTTCTAAATTTTGCTTGTAAATTATACAAGCAAAAGTATACATTTTTTTAAAGTTCACAGTATATAATGCATGAACCATGTGGAAAATGTACTGACATCAATTCAAAAAGACCAAAGGTATTGTTTTAAGCACTTGACATTAACTTTGCTCACAACCGGGATCCTTTTTTGCTCTCTTGTTGAGCCGGGACTAGATTAGTGAAATTTTGGTGCCCACAATGTATCCATCACCAAGATTGCTTACACCCATGTTAGCAAAAGTGGCCACTGATTCCACCCCCCACCACCATGTTTATCCACATTTTAATAAATACTAAACTCAATTTTACCAGTGCTATATTTCCCGCTCTCCCGTGTTCATCACCAATAAACTTTGACTTAGCTAAAAACTTATCTTTCCTTGCATTAACTTCCAATCGCCATCATCTTTGTATTGAATTTAAATTCCTTCTCTATCCTAGACTGACGCAATCTCAACAATTTCCTCTTGCTCTCTATTCCCTCCTGCATCCATTAGCCTAACTCTAGTCTTTAATTATCCTGCCCTTCCTTCATCCCACTGGCATTCAGTCATCTCTCATATTGGAATCATAGAATCCCTACCATTAGACACTGGTAAACCAATGGGCTGACTCCATGTTGCAGTGGGCTTTGCAAATAATTTATGAAAGGTAATTGTAACCTCAGTCACACACCCTGTTTATACAGTGCAATTTATCCCACCTCAAATTCCAGAGAAAAAGAGAAACAGTCAGATCACAGTTATTTATTACAAGACATGATGCTTAATGACATTTCTTCCATGCATGCTGAGCATGTCTTCTGACAACTGGTTATATTAGCTCAAAGGATGACTGGATGTTTTGGAGAAAACATTAATTTGGGAGACACTGGGGAGCTCGCACCAACAATATTTCCTTGTCCTTGTGCATGAGTCGCAAAAACCCAGCTTGCAGGTGCAGCAGGTGGTCAGGAAGGCGAATGGGATGCTGGCCTTCATAGCGAGGGGGGATTGAATATAAAAGTAGGGAGGTCTTGCTGCAGCTGTATAGGGCATTGGTGAGGCCGCAGCTGGAGTACTGTGTGCAGTTTTGGGCGCCGCACCTGCGCAAGGATATTTTGGCCCTGGAGGGAGTGCAGAGGAGGTTTACTAGGCTGATACCGGAGTTGAGGGGATTGAGCTATGAGGAGAGGCTGAATAAACTAGGCTTGTACTCGTTAGAGTTTAGAAGAATGAGGGGAGATCTCATTGAGACGTATAAGATGATGAATGGGATGGATAGGATAGAGGTGGAGAGACTCTTCCTGCTCAAAAAAGACAGTAGGACTAGGGGGCACAGCCTCAAGATAAAGGGGAGGCGGTTTAGAACGGAGTTGAGGAGGAACTTCTTCACTCAAAGGGTGGTGAATCTCTGGAATTCTCTGCCCGTTGAAGTGGTGGAGGCTGCCTCGCTAAATATTTTTAAGAAGCGGGTTGATGGGTTCTTGATAAGAGAGGGGATTAAGGGTTATGGGGAGAGGGCGGGAAAGTGGAACTGAGCCACGACAGATCAGCCATGATCTTATTGAATGGCGGGGCAGGCTCGAAGGGCTAGATGGCCTACTCCTGCTCCTATTTCTTATATTTCACCTAGGCCCTATCCCCACAACCCCATATATTTATCCTGCTAGTCCCTCTGACACTAAGGGGCAATTCTGCTTGGCCAATCAATCTAAACCACACGTTTTGTTTGAGAATTTCTCCTCACCCCTTCCACCTCTTCATTTCTCACTCCACCTTGAAAACATTGTTTTTGACCAAGCTTTTAATTACACCTCCAACTGTCCCACTATGGCTCATCTTATATTCTTATTTAATTTCCTTCATTACTCTGTAAAGCCCCTTTGTGAGTAATACCATGGAAGTGTAATGAGTATATTGTAAAGATTAACGACTCTGGCAGTAATTTACTTGTGTGTCTGCTAACTTTTTTAAACTACAAGCACTTCATTCATGCAGTTTATGTAATTATTATGGATTCTTTATGATGCTGTGCTTGTCTCACATCTATTGTGTTCCATTTGTATTTCAAGTTCGATGAAACAGATATGGAAATGCCTTTTGTTAGAGAGTGACGATAATATAAGGGTTGAAAGATTTAAACTTTATTTATATTACAGAAATGTAATTGGATAAGTGTGCTGTTGCTATTTGTAGTACAATGCCACTCTGAAGCATATCTGCTTAATCCTTTCCTGCTCAGTACTCTTTTGAAGCAGTAGCCACGTTTCAAAATAAAAAAGCTTTGATTAATTGATAGTGATCTGAGAATCAACCCCGGAAAATATGTTATTGTATGCACATGTAATTGCAGGACAACTGAATGAGTGCAAGCCCACGGTGTTAGTCTAAAAAAGAATTGCTTTCAATAATTAGAGAGAGAGGAAAGAAGTATACAATATAAGGTGATTTTGGGTAAGTGATGTGAAGAAATTGTGGTGTGGCAAGTTTGCTGCACTCATTACACCTCTGGTAGCAGCTCAAAGGATTGTAATAGAAACCAGGGTACCAGTGTCTCTAGTCCCGAGAAGCCCCACTTTAAGCGATTGATTTCCCATGCCACTGGACTAAAGTGCTGGCACTAACAAGCTGTGTTTGAATTTCTGGTCTTTGTGGACCTTCAACTGAATATTGGGGAGAATTGCAAATGCAGTTTGGAAGTGACATAGCTATGCAAAATCAGTGACAGAAAGTAGCTTTGAAGTCACTTTTTAAATTATTGAATATGTGCATGTGTAAACTTGTTTTATTATTACAGCTGTCACTGAAATTCATTAGGATAACGTAGAGCAATAGTGATGTTAATATACTGCTCATCTATTTTATAAATGCAAAATATGAAACTGATTTGTAGTCAACGGGTATCTGAATTTGACTGATGGCTGGGTGGTGGGAATGGAGTTTGGAGCAAGGGAAATCCATACCAGGATTGTTCCCTGATGCAGTCCCACCACTGGAGAAAGTACCCAGCGGTGGGCGGGAGATTGGTCGACTTGATAATTACAGCAAGTAAGGGATGGGGGGGTCTGCAGGCATTTGCTGTTGGTGCATTGGCCTCCTGATACCTCCTCCCCAGGTATCAGCTTTACGGATGTGCAGCAACCGGTCATCAGAGTTGGAGGATTTATGGTCCAAAGAACAGGCAGGATTGGCAGTCTCAACAGTCTCCTTAAGGGGTGTTTCCCTTCACTTCACGGAACCTTTTGTCTTCAGCCATCCTGAGTTTATTATTATTTATGATTTCTACTTGCCTGTCTCCACAATATCCACCTTTCCCAATGGTGCTGCTGAACCTTCAGAGCTGCCAGTCCCCTAGTTAGCCAACAGCATCAGGAGTTTGTCAGCTGTTCTTAATTGGACACAGGGCCCAGAACCCACAGTAAAATTCAGCCCACTGTTGTGATAGCTTCAGCCCACTTATCATCAAGCAGCATTCATTGTTGAAGCTGCCTTGAATATGATATTACTTCTTGATTTATTTAGATAGGTCACAAGTACGAAGTTTGTGGATAATAAGAATGTTTTGGGTCTGAACTTCCTCAGTGTGACAATCCAGCTCCTAGTTTTGTTTTTAACCTGCTGTTTTTTTTCCCCACCCTATCTCACCTGACCGTCTGACTCAGCCAGGGTAAACTACAGACATCTCTGGGATTTGACTGGGAGTGGGGTCTGATTGTGTATGGTTGGGCTATGTTGGAGGGGATGGGATGATCAGGTCATGCTGGTAACGTGGGAGAGAGGATGGCAATTAAGTTGGGCTTTGGGAGCAGTGGTAGATGAGATTTAGGTTTGGCAGGGTGCGGTCCTGGGGGAAGGCGGGATGGCAGAATGTGTCCCCATCGGGGAATTCCCTAGAGTTGGGGAGTTGCCTTTGCAGGGTGTAGTCCCTTGCGTGGGGGCTGGGAAGTCCCATGAGGAGTTATTGGGGGAGCTGGGGGATGGATCGGGGGTGGGGGGTGGGGTGGGGCAGGGGCGGGGGGCGGGGGGGGTGGACTGCCTCCCAGGGAGGGGGAACCACCGTTTGGTGTGGTGGTTTGGGTCTGTACACTGACTACCTAGACGTTAGACCTGTTTTCCACAAATGGGTGGGTTGAAGTGATTTATTATGGTTGACACCACACAACACACATGCTGGATACAATGCAGTGCAGAAATTGAGTATTACTGAAAAAAGAGACATTTTTATCCCCACCCCCGCAGCTCCCCCTCATGGAGAAATCACCTTGTGTTATTAGGATAAACTACTGTGCTTTTTTGCTTGGTTCACGGAGTCTTAAAATATACTCTGTAAATAGGCTTTACAATTTACTGCGTAAGTGCTGTAATTCCCACCCCACTTCCAACTCATTACATACGAAAAAGGAGCAGGAGTAGCCCATTCAGCCCTTCGAGCCTGCTCTGCTATTTAATAAGATCATGGATATTGGATAGTAATTTCAAATCTGCATTCTGCCAAACAATAATCAAAAATCACCTCTTGTTTACCAACAATCTATCCACTTTTGCCTTAAAAATTTTCAAAAAATCTGCTTCCATCACCTTTCAGGAAGAGTGGCCGCAATACTCCTAAAAGTGCTGAATTGGTGGGAAAACTGTCCTAGATCCGACTGTTTTCTCAGTTTAGCTTCTCACCCAAATCTCCGCACTCTGTGCACTGCAGAGGTCCCAGTTGTGAATATCATTAAAAACCCAGGGGGCAGGGCCTATTTGTGCCAGAGTCTGACAGTTCCGGAACTCTGTGCATGCACAGTGGTCCCGATCTGTCAGTCTCCCCTTTTGCGGGTCAGTTCGATCACTGGCCAATCCAGGATCACCACAATGCTGCCCCTTCAGCCTCCCCATGGCCTGATCGCAGCCCCACAACAGTTCCTGGGCCAGCCCTGACTCCCCTCCATCCCGCTGTCCCAGAGTTCCCCAGTGCACAGCCCACACCCCCAGCAGTGGCGATCCCCGCACACTCCTCATCCCGGCTGACCTTCCCCCTCCCTGGGAGGCAGTCCACCCCCCACCCCCCCCCCCCCCCCCCATCCCCCCACCCCCAAGTCGGCAGACCACCCCCACCCCAAATCACTGCCCTCCCTCCATCTCTGACCAGGCCTGTCTGCAGAGTAGCAGCGGGACCCCCCCCCCAACCCCTATCGATTGCCCCTAGGCCCCGAGACATAATAGACCCTGTCCCTTTAGCGGTGCCCAATGGGCATAGGCACTGGCCTTTGGGCAATGTTGGGGGCACAGGTTGGCACTACCAGGGTGTCTACTGGGGGCACCACTACCCTCCCACCACCCAACCCCCTGGGGGGCCCCGATTGCCTCCCCCCTTCATTTCAGCAGGTTCTTCCGCTAGTTTCCCGAATGTGGGGAGCTAGTGTAAATCCCACCGGAATGAAGTACTACAGGTTGAGTGGGAGATTCAATCAGGATTTGAAAGTTCTCGATGATGAAATGCTAAACGTGTTTAAAATACATTTTAAATAGACTTAAACGAGTTACCTGTCTTCCCACCAGTTTCCAATGTGGTCTGACTGACGACTGTTTACCGGCAGTGGGAGATGCACATGCGTTCCCGGTGCATGTGCAAACCCCAGTACAAGGCCAGTGAGACACATCTCCAACCGCGACCTGCCAGAAAAGTTGCGGGTCGCGATGGGCGAATGGCGGCCAGTGTTTCAAAGTCTCATGGCCTTCTGAGAATTTTTTTTAACCTCATCTCTGTTTTAAATGTGTGACCCTTTATTTTTAAACAATGATACCCCCCACCCCATCTCCATACCCTCAGTTCTAAATTCTGCCACAAGAGGAAACACGGTATCCGCATCCACCCTGTCAAGATCCTTCAGTATCTTAAATGTTTCAATCAAGTTGTCTCTTATTCTTTTAATCTCCAGTGGATACGAGCCTAGTCTGTCCAACCTTTCCTCATCAGACAACCCACCCATTCTAGGTATTAGTCTAGTAACCTTTTCTGAACTGCTTCCAACTGACAAAGTAGCAGGAATGTACCCAAAATGAAATTCTGTTAAGGACAATAAAGTGAAATTGAATTGAATAGAACAGACAATTAACCTTTAACACAGTGTAATATCCCAGGGCACTTCACAGAAATCTAATCTGACAAAAAGCTACGCTAAGCCAAAGAAAGAATTATTGGCATTGTTGATTAAAAGCTTGATGGAAGAAATGGGGAGATTATGTCGACTTATTTAATGTTTGTTTAAAGGAAAATTTTAGCCTTGGGTCTAAGTTAAGAAATGGCAAGTTTGCTACGTTTGTTTTTTTTAGGAAATTGAATTCTCTCTTAAATAAGGAATCCAAATGGTAAATTAATTTTAATCCTTGAACACTTTGGGCAGGTACTAGGGTAACATTAAGGTTGGGAAGTTATTGATACTTTATAGTATTGTGATTGGTTCACCTTTAGTATAATTTGGTTAACGTGAAAATACCCAAGAGAGATGAAGAAGTTGGTTTCAATCGATGTGTGAAGCAGATCTTTCGTTGGCTACATTCAATGTGAAAAAATAGATATGCTTCAAGGAGGATCAATTTAAGACATTTTGTTTTGCATTGATTCTGTAGTTCACCTGACAGCAAACTAGTATTAGCGCACTGGCTCGCTTCATCCAAATTGACAAAATTGATTTGTTTATCATGACAAGAGAATCATAGACCCATTATTTCTTGGATCAGAGATTCTGTAGTCAGAATGTGAGAGCTAAATTGGGCAATGTAAAGACAGAAGCCACACTTCTCCTATTTTCAGGCTAAGTGTTCCTGCTGGCATCGAAACAGGAGGGTGAAACGACCCAAGGCCCCTGCCTCAAGCCCCCTCCTCTCTCTCACCCCCACTCAGCCTCCCTCCCTCCCCCAAACACTTTTTCAGGCCACGAACCTTCAGAATGCAAACAGTGCACTACCCCTGGCACTTGCATCCTGGACTAGTGCCTTGGACCCTAAGAGGGGTCAAGGTGATAAGTCCAGTGCCCATGTGCCATTTGCCACTGCCAGGCTGTAGAGGAAGGGTCCCCGAAAACTCCTGGGGCTTGGTTGGTCTCAGGCTGAGGGCAAAGAGATGGCCTAGCCATTCTTCCCTGGGCTGAGGGTGTCATGGCTAGTCTGCCCCTTCTCGCCCTGACAGACCTGAAGATCACCCTGGCATGGTGATTTCAGGCAGCTCTATGATCAATGTTTTCACTCCTGTTTGAGAGCTGTGCAAACCTTTGAAGTAGCCTAGTCACTAATCTCCATTTACTAGGATACTACCAGAACTTGATGGATTGAGTTATAAGGAGAGGCTGAATAGATTGGGACTTTTTTCTCTGGAGCGTAGGAGGCTGAAGGTTGGCCTCATAGAGGTCTATAAAATAATGAGGTGCATAGACAAGGTAGATAGTCAATACCTTTTCCCAAAGGTAAAAGAGTCTAAAACTAGAGGGCAAACGTTTAAGGTGAGAGGGGAAAGATACAAAAATGTCCAAAGGAGCAGTTTTTTCACACAGAGGGTGCTAAGTGTCTGGAACAGGCTGCCAGAGGTAGTAGTAGAGGCGGGTACAATTTTATCTTTTAAAAAGCATTTAGACAGTTACATGGGTACGATGGATATAGAGGGATATGGCCCAAATACAGGCAATTGGGATTAGCTTAGGGGTTTTAAAAAAAAGGGTGGCATGGACAAATTCGGCTAAAGAGCCTGTTTCCATGCTGTAAACCTCTATGACTCTATGCCCCCTGAACAGCTGGCTTAAATCACAGCAAAAAGTCTGACAACACCAGGTTTAAGTCCAACCGATTTATTTGATAGTACATTCACTAGCTTTCAGGTTAGCCCCTTCGTTAGGTGAATGGAGAGTTCTGGCCTCAGATAGAGCATATAACAGCACAGACGGTTTACAGATTACTGATTAGAATGCGAATCTTCACACCTAACCTGCTGTTCAAGTCTTAAAGTGGCTGACAATGTGAGTGGAAGGAGCACTGATCACAGGTTAAAGAGATGTGTATTGTCTCCAGACAGTACAGTAAGTGAGGTTTTGCAAACCCAGGCAAGTCACGGGGGTTACAGATAGTGCGACATGAACTCAAGATCCTTGTTGAGACCGTCCTCGTGTGCGGAACTTGGCTGTCAGTCTCTGCTCAGCGACTCTGCGCTGTCGTGTGTCGTGAAGGCCGCCTTGGAGTATGCTTACCCGAAGGTCAGAGGCTGAATGCCCGTGACCACTGAAGTGTTCGCCAACAGGAAGGGAACAGTCTTGCCTGGTGATTGTCGAGCGATGTTCATTTATCCGTTGTCGTAGCGTCTGCATGGTCTCCCCAATGTACCATGCTTCGGGACATCCTTTCTTGCAACGTATCAGGTAGACAACGTTGGCCGAGTTGCAAGAGTATTTACCATGTACCTGGTGGATGGTATTCTCACATGTGATGATGTCATCCGTGTCGACGATCCGGCATGTCTTGCAGAGGTTGCTGTGGCAGGGTTGTGTGGTATTGTGGTCACTGTTCTCTTGAAGGCTGGGTAGTTTGCTGCGAACAATGGTCTGTTTGAGGTTGAGTGGTTGTCTGAAAGCAAGAAGTGGGGGTGTGGGGATGGCCCTGGCGAGATGTTCATCTTCATCAATGATATGTTGAAGACTCCAGAGAAGATGTCGTAGCTTCTCCGCTCCGGGGAAGTACTGGACGACGAAGGGTACTCTGTCCACCGTGTCCCATGTTTGTCTTCTGAGGAGATCGGTGTGGTTTTTCGCTGTGGCGCATCGGAACCGTCAATCTATGAGTCGAGCGCCATATCCTGTTCTTATGAGGGCATCTTTCAGCATCTGGAGGTGTCTGTCACGATCTTCCTCATCTGAGCAAATCCTGTGTATACGGAGGGCATGTCCATAGGGGATGGCTTCTTTAACATGTTTAGGGTGGAAGCTGGAGAAGTGGAGCATTGTGAGATTGTCTGTGGGCTTGCGGTACAGTGAGGTGCTGAGGTGACCATCCTTGATGAAGATGCATGTGTCCAAGAATGTAACTGATTCTGGGGAATAGTCCATGGTGAGTCTGATGGTGGGATGGAACTTGTTGATGTCCTCATATAGTTGTTTCAGTGATTGTTCTCCATGAGGTCAAAGGAAGAAAATGTCCATGCCCCCTTACCTTCTGCAATAACCTCTTGTGAGGTACCTTGTCAAACGCCTTCTGAAAATCAAGAAAGACCACATCCACCGGCCCTCCTCTATCCACCGCCCTAGACACATCCTCATAGAACTCCAATAAATTTGTCAGACACGACTTCCCCTTAACGAAACCGTGCTGTGTCTGCTCTATCAAGCAATTCCCCTCAAGATGCCTCGCTATTTCCTCCTTGATGATGGATTCTAACATTTTACCTACAACAGACGTTAAACTAACTGGCCTATAATTCCCTGCCTTTTGCCTGGCACCCTTCTTCAACAACGGCGTAACATTAGCCGCTTTCCAATCTTCCGGCACTTTCCCGGAATCCAGCGACGTCTGGAAAATAACCACCAAGGCATCCACTATCACCTCCGCCATTTCTTTCAGAACCCTCGGATGCATTCCATCCGGTCCTGGGGACTTGTCCACAATCAGTCCCTCCAGTCTGTCGAGCACCGCCTCTCTAGTAACAATAATGTCATTGAGACCCTCCAGTCCTACCACCTTTCCATCGCTAACACCCAGCAAATTATTCACGTCTTCCTCCGTGAAGACAGAAACAAAAAAGTTATTCAAGACCTCAGCCATTTCCCCATCCCCTACCACTAAGTCCCCCCTCTCATCCTCTAAGGGTCCAACGTTCACCCTAACCAGCCTCTTCCTTTTTATATATTTATAAAAACTCTTGCTATCCTTTTTTATATTAAGCGCTAGCTCAGCTTCATAGTTTCTCCTACCCTTCTTTATCAACTTCTTTGTCAATCTTTGTTGACATTTAAACCTCTCCCAATCCTCTTCTCGCCCACTACTCTTAGCTACTCTAAATGCCTCCGCTTTTAATTTAACACTTTGCTTCACCTCGTTCGTTATCCACGGCTTATTACCTCTCCTCCTACGGTCCTTTTTAACCATCGGAATAAATTTCTGCTGAGCACCAAGAAAAATCTTCTTAAAGATCCTCCACTGCTCCTCAGCAGACCTATCTTCCAACGCGCTGCCCCAGTCAACATTCGCCAATTCTTCTCTCATCCTACCGTACTCCCCTCTGTTCAAACAAAGGACGCGTGTCCGGGAACCCACTTTCTCCTCCTCCATCTGCACCAGAAACTCCACCATACAAAGATCACTCTCCCCAAGAGGATCCTTCACCGCAAGGTCCCTGATTCTACCTGCCTCATTACATAGCACCAGATCCAAGATATTTCGCTCCCTCGTCGGCTCCAACACACATTGTTCAAGGAAACTATCCCGGCAGCATTCCAAGAACAACTCCTCGAGCCCACCGCGTCCAACATGGGTCGACCAATCAATATGCAGATTGAAATCTCCCATAATTACAGCCATTCCATTCCTGCACGCCGCACTTATTTGCGCGTTAACAACCCGCCCCACCTCCAGATCATTATTCGGGGGTCTATAGACGACACCCACCAGCGTCTTCCTCCCTTTGCTGTTCCTAATCTCCACCCACAACGATTCCACATTCTGCTCTTTGGTTCCTATATCATCCCTTGCTACCACCCTGTTGCTATCCTTAATCAGCAGAGCTACGCCCCCCTTTTTTCCTCTCGCCTATCCTTCCTAAACACTTGATACCCCTGGACATTCAGCTCCCAGTCCCTGTCACCTTGCAGCCACGTCTCTGTAATGGCCACCAGATCATATCCATTTGTGCTGATCTGCGCCACCAGCTTATCCACTTTATTCCGAATGCTTCGTGCATTTAGATAAAGTGCCTTCGTCCCAGCCTTCACCTGGACCCTATTTGCCAGAACACCACCAACCATACTCACGCCCCCTACTCCCTTTATTATTGGTTCATCCTCGGCCTCTTCCCTTACCTGTACCGTCTCCTTAACTTTAGCCCCCGTAATGTCACCTACCCTCGCACTCTCCGCCCCCCCCCCCCCCATTAGTTTAAAGCCCTGTCTACAGTCATCCACATCATTAAATCACAGCAGCAATCCATTCTGCTGCAGGGATTTCTCTGTCTCTTTTGCAGACCACTTGCATCCTTTGAAGAAAGCATAGCTGTGAATCAGACTTGGAATCTTTGCAGATATTGGGTTAAGAACAATGGGGGTACTTGAGGTGCATTCGAGCGTGAAGGGAAAGGTAAATAAACAACTGACTGGAGGCTGAGTTGAAAACCACTAAGCTGTCAATCAAAGCCTATTTCAAAGCACTGCACCATGAAATTGAAAGAGATCAAAAGTTTTCAATTAGAGAAGGCTTCAAAGATTGCAACTTTCTGGGAAGGATCTGAGGCTTCAAATAAAATTTCCCTCTGCAGCCTGGCAGTGGCAGAGGGGCAAACAGCCACAGGATCTAGCTTCTTGAACCTTTCTGGGGTCCAGAGTGCCAGATCCATGCTGGTGTTTACCAGCACCAAGGCCCACACCATTCAGTTCCCCCATGGGAGGCAAGAGGGCAGCAAGAGGCCACTGAATGGGCCTACTAATTGTATCTCAATGAGGAAATTTACATAATTAGTGGGTTGCCATCTGTTCTAGAGCATTAGTCTGGATCACTCGTACAGTGATATTATCACTGTAGTTTAAATGATGGTGTGTTATGGTTTCATCCTTTTAATAAGTAACTGGAATTTTGGATTTTTCTATTTTAAAAAAATTGTTACTGGTCTTGACAGAGATCGTAAAATGAGCGACATATTTAGTGCATTGAATTATTTTTCATTTTGCAGTACATAAAGATTTCCAATCCTATTACATCTGTAAGTTTGATATTTTACGAAGTGATTAAAATTATGCAAAAGCATTAGGATGAAATAATCAAGAAAAACTGTTATTTTCAGTTTACTCGCAACACTTCATGACAATTCCTCAACTTTCACTGATTTTTAATCCTAATTATAAAATAATTTTCAAGGCTAAGACTTATAAATGTAACTCTGGCTTATTTAATAATTGTGCTGCATACATTTTATATCTTTCTACAGTCTTACATTTCCTCTCTCTCTCTCCCCTGCTCTTCTGAGTTGGTGTTGTCAGACTTTTTACTTCTGAGTTGAGTCAGCTGACCCCAGACCATCTACAGCAGTGAAGCCAACCCTCAGCATCTGTTGCAATGTGTGTAATGCAAAACAAGTTAGGGTCTGTCAAGCTAGGTTCCAGCCATGACCCTGGCATCAAAATAGCTCATCAATCAAATCTCTTCACTTCTTTGGCAGCAAACAGGTCTGAGTGACAGGTAGTCGAATTCATGATTTTCCAATACAAAGTCAGACGGTCTTACCAGTTGACTTACGTTGTCAAGAACAGTCTGATTTAAACTATAAAATATTTCCAAGAGACGGCATTTTTCACACACCTTTTCAGTAATTTGTCTTTTCATTTTTGAATTAACTTGAGTCCTTTTAATTGATCTGCAGGTCATAGCTGACACAAATATCACTGCTATCGCAAGCCAGCTTGAAAATATGTCAACAGGTTCCAACTTGAACTCACCATCTGACAATCGGCCAGAAGATCCAGAGTAAGTATGAGGCTAATCAGCTCAGACCCTGTTAATATGTGCAACATTTTATGCTAAAAGATGGGAGTTATAAATGGCTTTGCATGCATGCAAAAATTTTGTCTTGTTCAAATTTTCCACAATGTTTCATTAAATTAATTTCTGTCAAGTGTACATAATTTGCCATTATGTAAGGAACAGAACACTCAAACTGTGCAGCACTTATAATTAAGTACATAAAATTATTTTAATTTCTTTCTTGTTACATAGTCTCCCACACGTGCACCTGAATGGAAAACGATTGATGACAACAGAATAGAGTTCAATTGACAAAACAAAGCAGCATCAGCTGAAGCAGCAAACTAGATTAATAAAATGGAAAGTAATGTACAGTGTAATAGACAAATTCTTACTGAGGCATTTGTAGCTCCCATCGCACAATATCTTGTCGTTGCTGTGTTTTTTTTTCATTTTTGCAATTCTCTACAATCATCTAGAATTTCATTTGTGTATCCCTTCAACTCCATAAAAAACAGCCTACATCACTCACAGTCAAATCACTGGACAAAGTGTATTAATGCAACCACCCAAATATCAGTCGAGACTTTTCTCAATGATTAAAAGGGAAAATTCTAATTATCAGTGTAAAAACACTAGAGTAAATTTGCATTTCTTTAGTACCCTCAAAGTACCTGAATGACATTCATTGCAATTAATTACTGTTAATTGCAATGAATTAACCCTCAGTGAGTCAAAATTATCATGTAATCAAATAATGCAGCTAATTTGTGTAGAAGTCCATATATACTGCAAGTGGAAAGAGAACATTCTGCATCTATATAGAGCCTTTCATAATGTCAAGACATTCCAAAGTGCATTAGATCCAATGAAGTATTTTTGAAGTCATACTTGTAATTTAGAAAAAGTGAAATTAATTGCCAAATTTTGGCGTATTGGTTGCAGTAAGAAAGTTGTCTAGTTCACCAGACCAACTTCTTAGTTTTTGAATAGTGCCATGGATCCATTACAATATCTGAACCCTCCCCCCCACAAGAACATACAGATGGGGCATTTAACATGTTATCCTCAAAGCATTGCATTGAAACATCAACTTATGTGTTAAGGTAAGCTTGAACCGAAAAGCTTCTGACCCAGAGGCAACAATGCCATCAACTTAGCCAAGTTGACATACAATCACAGAATTAAGAAATTGTCACAATTCCTAAGGCCATTCAGCCCATCTTTTCTGTGTCTGCATGCCACAAGAACAATGTACTTTGTGCCATTTCCTGCCTTCTCCATGTAGCCCCACACATTCTTCTTTTTCTAACAACAATCCAAGTCCCTCGTGAATGCCTTGATTGCCTCCACCATGTTCTGAAGCAGCTTATTTCGCCAAATTATATTAACTCCTGGCCACAGATATTATCTCAGAAAGAGTGTAAATTACAAATTTATAGTTATACCATTTTTTTAAATGAACCTATCTCCCAATTTCTGTCTCAGGCAGTGGAAACTTGAGACACTTGATGGTAATCTTCAATATAATACAAATTATTAGCTGCCCTATTAATGCACAAATTTTCAAATGGGCCTACCAATGAGTGAGCAACCAGCCTGCCTGATACAAGCCGAAGGCTCCTTAAATATGTTAAGTCAGAGTCCTATGCTAAATGTATAGCCCCAGTTAAAGTTTTCAGCTATAAATTGGTGAAGTAAGCATCACACAACCACTGGCCATTTATACTGGACACTGAGCAGCATGATTCGTAGACCTTAAAGGGAAGCTGAAAGCCGCTCACAAAATGGCACAGCAAACTTGTAATTTTTTTTTGCTGGGTCCAAGAGCAACAATTTGCAGTTGTTGTCAGCAGTTCTGTTTCTTAATAGATTGTGGAATATAGAAACGGGCAAGAGAAGCAGTGAGTGAATGGGAGCAGGAAATTATAATAGTGAAATCGCAAGCTCAATAATAAAAGAAGGAATGAAGATATACATGGCATAGAGAACAAAATAATTTAAAAAATAATAGCTTTTTACAAGACAAGTAAAGCACTTGTAATACAAGCAGCAATATCTCAGAGGTGAAGTTTAATTCAATTTATTCAATTCAAATAAATCGAATTAATCCCAACATTTTTTAAAAATAAGCAAAATGTTAGGATAAAAATAACCCCAAAAATTGTGATATTAAAATGTTAAATCAAAATAGGAAAGGCACAAAATGATGCACAAAAGGTTGGATTATCTAGGTTGTATTACAAATATTGTGCTTTACATGGAATTCTAGCCCCTTATTCACTAGTGGTATGTCTTTGAATACCACCACAAGTGATCGATCAGTGTATGTTCTGAGTTTCAAACTAAAAAACTGGATTTATATAAATTATCTGCTTACCATTAGTGAAGGATGTAATGTGTTACTTTTCAGATTTTGTTCCTGTTTTAAATTTATTAAAAGATGTAATTTCACATTCTGATGTATAATACTCCAACAATAACAATTGTTGAATGTACATTAACATTATGAATAAGCTGTACTTTCATCATCAGACATCCACAGTATATAAACATAACTTTAGAGAAAGGAGCAGATGGACTAGGGTTCAGCATTGTTGGAGGACACGGAAGCCCTCATGGAGATCTACCAATCTACGTTAAAACAGTGTTTCCCAAGGTAATTGTATAATTCATGATCAATTTTCTTGATGGTATTCAAACATTGCATCAAGAGGTAGAATAGTCACCTTTGTTGTTTAGATGCTTTATTTATAAAAAATACTAGAGGATCGTTTATATTCCAAATAAAACTAGCTTGATTTGAGAAAATCTCTTGACTGTGAGATATCTCATGTTATTTCTCCTTTTGTTCTCTTGAACAAAGGTAACTAACTTAGTCTGACATCTTTTGCAAGGACAAATTACAACTAGAAACTTGCTGAGGTTGTCCAAGCTTATTTCAAGGACTCTTAGTACCAAGAGAAAAAGTTGAGTTCTGACGATGGGTCAGCCTGACGTGAAACATAGAACACTATAGCACAAACAGGCCCTTCGGCCCACTCGTTGCACCGATCACTTCTATACCTACTAAGCCATAGACCTATCTATAACCCCCAATCCCATTAGATCCCATATACTCATCCAGAAGTCTTTTAAAAGACCCCAGCGAGTTCGCCTCCACCACCACCAATGGCAGCCGATTCCATTCACTCACCACCCTCTGAGTGAAAAACTTACCCCTAACATCTCCTCTGTACTTGCTTCCCTGCACCTTAAATCTGTGTCCTCTCGTAGCAACCATTTCAGCCCTGGGAAATAGCCTCTGAGAATCCACCCTATCTATTCCTCTCAACATCTTATAAACCTCTATCAGGTCACCTCTCAACCTTCGTCTCTCCAGGGAGAAGAGTCCCAGCTCCATCAACCTATCTCCATAAGGCATGCCTCCCAATCCAGGCAACATCCTTGTAAATCTCCTCTGCACCCTTTCAATAGCTTCCACGTCCTTCCTATAGTGAGGTGACCAGAACTGCGCACAGTACTCCAAGTGGGGTCTGACGTTAGCTCTATTCTCTCTCTGCAGATGCTGTCAGACCTGCTGAGATTTTCCAGCATTTTCTGTTTTTGTTTCAGATTCCAGCATCCGCAGTATTTTACTTTTACGTTAGAAAAGGTTTTGGTCTTAATTTAAGCACGACTCCTACCCAGTTCCTCAGACTGTGGAAGTACAATTGTTTTTAAGTAATTTATAATTTCAATGGCGGAGACAAATTTTTGTGTGCAGAAAAGATTCAACTTAACAGGAGTTCCAATTTTAGGTTGTATTTATTTGACAAATGCGAAGTCCCTAAGCCAAGCAGTTTCTTCTGGTCTTGCTATGTTGAGTGTAGATAGACATCTGCTGAAACTGTGAATTGGACATTTGCCTATGATGGTGCATAGTTTGCTCTCTCCCACAGGCACATGGGGGATTGATGCCCCATCTGTGGAGGCTGTCCAAGAAGGGGCTGTGACCAGTCCTGAACCTGTTAAGGGTGGACCACTCTTTGCTTGGAAAGTTGAAACCGGGCAGCTGTTGTGTTGGGTTAGAGACCAGGTATTCTATGAGGATGTGTCTAGGGCGGTGGATAGAGGAGAGCCGGTGGATGTGGTGTTTCTTGATTTTCAGAAGGCGTTTGATAAGGTGCCGCACAAGAGGTTATTACAGAAGGGTTGGGGGTAGGGTGTTAGCGTGGATAGGGGGTTGGCTGTCAAATAGGAGGCAGAGAGTGGGGGTCAATGGGTGCTATTCAGATTGGCGGTTGGTGACTAATGGAGTGCCCCAGGGGTCGGTGCTGGGGCCTCAGCTATTTACCATTTATATAGATGATCTGGAGGAGGGAACCAAGTGTATGGTGTCGAAATTTGCTGATGACACCAAGATTGGTGGAACGGCAAATTGTGCAGAAGGTGTGGAAAGTCAGCAGAAGGATCTAGATCGGCTGGGCGAATGGGCCAGGAACTGGCAAATGGAATTTAATGTTGGCAAGTGCGAAGTTGTCCACTTTGGTAGGAATAATGGTAGGAAGGACTATTACTTACATGGCAAAAAACTGCAGCATGCGACGGTGCAGAGGGACCTCGGGGTCCTTGTGCATGAGTCGCAAAAACCCAGCCTGCAGGTGCAGCAGGTGATCAGGAAGGCGAATGGGATGCTGGCCTTCATAGCGAGGGGGATTGAATATAAAAGTAGGGAGGTCTTGCTGCAACTGTACAGGGCACTGGTGAGGCCGCAGCTGGAGTACTGTGTGCAGTTTTGGTCGCCGCACTTACGCAAGGATATTTTGGCCTTGGAGGGAGTGCAGAGGAGGTTTACTAGGCTGATACCGGAGTTGAGGGGGTTGAACTATGAGGAGAGGCTGAATAAACTAGGCTTGTACTCGTTAGAGTTTAGAAGAATGAGACATTGTGGTCAGTGCAGACTCAATGGGCCGGATGGCCTCCTGCACTGTAGGGCTTCTATTTAAAAAAAACTTGTAGCCAATCATTGGGGTATTGAGCTCTTTAATAATTTTAGATGAAAAGAGCATTTTAAAGTGCATCAATAGTACATATGCTGCTGAAAATCTAGTATCACCACCATGTAGCTATAGTGACCAAAGCTACAAATCATATAAAAATAGGAACCATTAAATAAATAGCTCACGTTAAAATGTAATAAATGAAAGAGTTGCATTCATATAGCACCTTTCACAACCACAGCATGTCCCAAAATCCTTCACAGCCAATTAAATACTTCTAAAGTGTAGTCACTGCTGTAATGCAGGAAATGTAGCAGCAATTTGCCTCAAAGTTCCTGAAAGCAGCAATATGTTGATCATGTCATTTTATGTGATGTTCTTTGAGAGCTAAATATTGGTCAGGGCAAGGGACATAAATCCCCTGCTTTCCTTTGAATTGTAGCATGTGATGGGATGTTTTACAACTGATAAGTGGGCAGATTGACCTTGGTTCAACATTGCATCCAGAATGGCCTGTTTTTGTGGAGTAGTCCTATGACTTTTCTTACCACTCTCTTACCCTTGGTTTCTCTCTTTTGTCTCTCCCTTCGTACAGCTCTCTCTTCAGCTGTCTTTGTGTGTTCTTTAATTCCTGTATTTTTCACTCCAGTGTGTTTTGTGTTTGTCTCTGCCTGTTTGTTTATGTGTGTCTCTCCCTCTGTCTATTAGGTCTATGTGTGTGTCTCTCTTGACCTCTCTCTGTTACTCTTGGATAGGGTTCTTTTGTGCTTGTTTGTGTCTCTCTCTTTCACTTTTCTAACTGCCTGGTGTGGAATGCTAATCACTGCTAATTTATTTGTTATTCATTGACCCTAGAGTAGATAACTTTACCTTGATATTTTTTCTTCTTTAGGGCTTAATTCCAGCCTTCTCAACCTGCTAATGTGTATCCACAGAATTGCCACCTCCCTGCATTCATTTAACTTTTCCAACGTGTTCAGGCACTGCCACAGAACCCCTTCAAACACATCCACAACACTCTGAACCTGGAGAGACAAAATCTGTGATTGGAGGAGCAGCAGCAGCAATTCCTCCAGTCACAGCTCTGCAATCAGTCAGTCAGTTCCCACTCTCAGCACTGTCAGAAACTGGCAGAGATGGAATTGCTGCTTCCAACTTTTGGGCAGCCTTATGAGTTTTCAGACAGTTTTTAGCTCCTTTTTTTTAAAGCCACCAGTTTTTTGCCACCTCTGCAAATTTTGCCACCCTAGGCAATGACCTTGTTTACCCACACTGGTTGTACTGAGCAGAAATCAGAAGTTTTTTTTAAGTTCAGAAATTGTAAGCACAACTTTAGCGCCTTAACTGCTCCCCTGACAAAATCAGCTAGTAAAAAGTCTGACAACACCAGGTTTTAGTCCAACCTATTTATTTGATAATAGGTTGGACTAAAACCTGGTGTTGTCAGACTTTTTACTGTGTTTACGCCAGTCCAACGCCGGCATACCCACATCAAAATCAGCTAGCACACGGATTGTACCAAGAACGTTGTCTGGTTTACACATTTTGATACCATCTGGCCACAAAATCACCAGGATGGAGGAGCTAATTCTTTTAAAATAAAAATCATTTTGGTTATGTTGCATCATGTAATCTTTGTTAAAGATTCATAGCAATGGTTGCCAATTCATACCAGATAACCAGAGACAAACTCAAAGTAAATGGGTAATATTGATTTCAGAATATTAGAGTCATGGAGCAATACAACATGGAAGCAGGCCCTTCAACCCATGCCGATCTTAGTGCCCTCCCAGCTAGTCCCAGTTGCCCGGGTTTGGCCCAAATGTTCTGAGGTCTCTATCTGCTTCCGGAAGTCGACAATCATCCTGGTACCAAAGAAAGGCAGCATGCCTTAATGACTATCATCCGTTGGCTCTGACATCCATCATTGGCTACAAAAGGTTACTTATGGAATGAGTCAATTCCGGCCTCCCAGATTAAGAACATAAGAACATAAGAAATAGGAGCAGGAGTAGGCCATCTAGCCCTTCGAGCCTGCCCCGCCATTCAATAAGATCATGGCTGATCTGTTTGCCTGGATCCACTACAGTTTGCCGACCACTGCAACAGGTCCACAGCAAACAACATCTCCCTGACCCTGCAGTCAACCCTGGAACACTTAGATAATGAAGACACCTATGTCAGACTCCTATTTATTGACTACAGCTCAGCCTGCAACACCATTATTCCTGCAAAACTCATCTCCAGACTCCCTGCCCTCGTGCTCAGCTCCTCCCTCTGTGACTGGATCTTGAACTTCTTAACCCATAGGCCGCAACAGAAAGTATAAGCAACAACATCTCCTCCATGATCATCCTCAACACTGTTGCCCACAAGGCTGTGTCCTCAACCCCTTACTATACTCATTATATATCTATGACGGTGTGGACAAATTCTGCTCCAACTTGATTTTCAAGTTTGCTGATAACATAAGAACATAAGAAATAGGAACAGGAGTAGGCCATCTAGCCCTTCGAGCCTGCCCTGCCATTCAATAAGATCATGGCTGATCTGTCGTGGCTCAGTTCCACATTCCTGCCCTCTCCCCATAACCCCTAATCCCCTCTCTTATCAAAAACCCATCAACCCGCGTCTTAAAAATATTTAGCGAGGCAGCCTCCACCACTTCAACGGGCAGAGAATTCCAGAGATTCACCACCCTTTGAGTGAAGAAGTTCCTCCTCAACTCCGTTCTAATCCGCCCCCCCCCTTTATCTTGAGGCTGTGCCCCCTAGTTCTACTATCCTTTCTGAGCGGGAAGAGTCTCTCCACCTCTATCCTATCCATCCCATTCATCATCTTATACGTCTCAATGAGATCTCCCCTCATTCTTCTAAACTCTAACGAGTATAAGCCTAGTTTATTCAGCCTCTCCTCATAGCTCAACCCCCTCAACTCCAGCATCAGCCTAGTAAACCTCCTCTGCACTCCCTCCAAGGCCAAAATATCCTTGCATAAGTACGGCGCCCAAAACTGCACACAGTACTCCAGCTGCGGCCTCACCAATGCCCTATACAGCCGCAGCAAGACCTCCCTACTTTTATATTCAATCCCCCTCGCTATGAAGGCCAGCATCCCATTAGCCTTCCTGACCACCTGCTGCACCTGCAAGCTGGGTTTTTGCGACTCGTGCACAAGGACCCCGAGGTCCCTCTGCACTGTCGCCTGCTGCAGTTTTTCGCCCCGTAAGTAATAATCCTTCCTACCATTATTCCTACCAAAGTGGACCACCTCACACTTGCCAACATTAAATTCCATTTGCCATTTCCTGGCCCATTCGCCCAGCCTATCTAGATCCTTCTGTAGACTCTCCACACCCTCTGCACAATTTGCTGTTCCACCAATCTTGGTGTCATCAGCAAATTTCGACGCCATACACTCGGTTCCCTCCTCCAGATCATCTATATAAATGGTAAATAGCTGAGGCCCCAGCACCGACCCCTGGGGCACTCCACTCGTCACCATCCACCAATCCGAATAGCACCCATTGACCCGCACTTTCCCAATGATGAGGCAGTGTACAGAAAAGAGATAGAAAATCTGGTGAACTGGTACGATGACAATTATCTCTCCCTCAACATCATCAAAATGAAGGAGATAGTCATCAACTTGAGGAAGCGTAGTGAAGGACATACCCCTATCTACACTACTGGGGATGAAGTTGAAATGGTTGAGAGCTTCAGGTTTTTAGGTGTCCTGATCACCAAGAACTTGTCCTGGTCCCTCCATGCCAATACTATAATTAAGAAAGCCCACCAATGTCTCTACTTTCTCAAAAGACTAAGCAAATTTGGCATGTCAGCTACAACTCTCACCAACTTTTGCAGATGCACCATAAAAAGCATTATTTCTGGTTGTAGCACAGCTTGGTGTGGCTCCTGCTCCAACCAAGACCGCAATAAACTACAAAGGTTCGTGAACGAAGCCCAGTCCATCACTCACACCGACCTTCCAACCATTGACATTTTCTACACTTCCTGCTGCCTTGGAAAAGCAGCCAGTATAATCAAGGATTCCATGCACCCCTGGCATACTCCCTTCCTCCTCCTTCTGTCGGGAAAATGATACAAAAGTATGAGGGCATATATCAACCGACTCAAGAACAGATTCTTCTCTGCTGCCATCAGACCTTTGAATGGACTTACCTCGCATTAAGTTGATCTTTCTCTACACCCTAGTTTTGACTGTAACACCACATTCTGCACTCTCTCATTTTCTTCCCTACATATGGTATGCTTTGCCTGTATAGTGCGTAAGAAACAATACCTTTCACTGTATACCAATACATGTGACAATAATAAATCAAATCAAATTTCTCTATCCTTTCCCACGTACTTATCCAAATGCTTTTTAACTGTTGCTATTGAACTTGCCTCAACCACTTCCTCTGGCAGTTTGTTCCATATGTGCACAACCGTCTGTGTGAAGAAGTTGCCCCTCAGGTCCCTTTTAAAACTTGCCCCTCTCACCTTAAACCTATGCCACTAGTTTCCAACTCCCCTACTCTGGAAGAAAGGCTGTCTGCATCCATCCTATCTATGCCGCTCATGATTTTATACATCTCAATGAGGTCTCCCCTCATTCTCCTAAGTTGAAGTATATTTTAGCAGACCTCTGAAAGAATAGAAACACGCTGGTACAGAGATACAAATCAAAATGTGCAAAAAAAATTATTCTAAACTGTCAGGAATTTGGATCCAAGTGAATTTGTATTTTCTTGTCCTTTTGCAGGGAGCAGCGACAGATGACAGCCGATTAAAACGAGGAGATCAAATTTTAGCTGTAAATGGAGAAAGTTTGGAAGGTGTCACTCATGAACAGGCTGTTGCTATTCTAAAACGGCAAAAAGGAACTGTAACATTAACAGTGCTGTCATGAATATAACAATGTGGCCATGATTAATAATGGTATCTCATTTAAATTCTGCCAGGAAATGATGTCACATTGCCAAACGCAGGAATGTCATTCAACTGAGATTGGTTTTAGACCCAATTCTTTTTTCTTTTAACTCATTATATTAATAACCAATATTGGTATGTTAAAAGAGAGGGAACCAAATTACTCTGCGTCAATCACTGTGCATTGATTTGTGAGAATCTTCCTATTGACCTTATCCAGCTGCAGCTTCTTGACAAATTTCACTAAGTGCTCTCATATTTAAGCATACCATGTAACTATAGTTAATTTTCTGGATCTGTAGTGCCTAAGACTGACTTTGGATACATGGGGTAGATTTTAGTCTTCATCACATGGGCAGTAATCTGACTGAACTGATCAACCATCAAACAGTTTTTCAAATCCATCTGAGTATCATTCCAATGATTTTATTCTGCTTTTTTTGATAATTTGTCTGTTAAACCATTTACTTCATGTTCTCCTTCTGTTCACAGCTTGAATTTGAGTTTTTTTAACTTTTAAAAAATTCTTTATAAGTGAAGATTTGCATATATTTACAATGATTGTCTAATTTGCACTATATAAGTATGAAAACTTCCTTAGTCACACTGAGCAACAAAAAATTGTGGGCCCTCTGTGTAACACTTGGAAATGCTTAGAGAAAATATCTTGTATGTCAAGCATTAGTTTTTCAAGTGTACGCTCAACTTTTTGACTTCTGTCCATGTTTCACAAGAAAATTACTCTCTTCCATAGGTATTGGAGGTTGGTAGTATGAAACAAATAGATCACTCGGAAAGTGGGCCTGAAACTACTTATTTTTGTCTGTAAACTTCAGGCAGAAAAGCTTAAAATGAACTCCTGTGGCCTGATTTTAACCCAAGCGGCTGATGGTGTGTGTGGGCCTGAGTGAGAAGCAAACAGTCCACCCCTGCCTGAGAGCGAGGGTCCAGGAGTTAGGTCTTCCATGCCTCACTAGCAGTTCTCCAACACTGACCCCCACCAAAGCCATTGAGAATTCCATTGCCGTCATAAGGTGGGAGTCAAATTTTGTGATGAAAGGCCTGACACTGGCAAAGGTGAATTTTCTGCAATGGAGGAGCTCAGGGAGGGAGAGACCCAAGTTATCTTTTAAAAATAAAAAAAAACCTTACCAAGACCATCTGAATCCTGGCCAGTATGCATGAGATGATGTAATCAAACCTTCAATTATAATAGCATGCATGTCAGGATGACATGTCAGAGCATTCCTTCATGTTCCTTTGGGTCTGAATTTAAGAACTTTACGATGAAATGATTGAAATTAGGAGCTCACTATGCAGAAATGATAGGTTCAGATACATACCAATTATGACGTGCTCCAGCACTTCAAGCAAGAGGTTAGGATAAGATGTTATAACACTTACTCAAACTGCAACAGCATACACCTAGTGCCATATTTTGCCATGTATATGTAAGTCACTCTTTTACGCTTCAAAGTGATGATTTAAAAAATAAAGTGACATTAGCTTCATTACTACCAATCATTCCATTCAGCTACATGCCTTAGTGTTGCTGCGTGTAGAGTGCTTTCTTTCAAATTTAATACAGCAGAATTAAGCTAAATTTTCTGTGTGTTTAAATGGTTCTTTGTGGTGGTGAACAGCAGCCTCTTGTTCAATTCTACTTTACATCTCCAGTTTTTGCCTGAATATATTTTGCATATTTGCTCAAATGTTTAATTCTGGAACATTGAGGAAAATAGATGAAAATCTAAGAGAGGGATATATATTGCAAAACTACTATGCCAGAAGACTTTAGTTAATTCAGTATTGTTTCTGGTGAGCTATACAATTGTGTTTTATTTCGTATCAATGCAAATTATATGAATTACTTTGCTGAGGAAATCATAAGAAATTTGTATGACTGTGGATTAAAAATACTTGAATAAATTAAAATGGAATTTGTTCAATTCAGAATGTTTTAATATTGTATGTGTTTTCTAGTTTTATTATGTCATCCTCACTCCAAGTTTGTCTCCTCACCTGAAATTGCTGACTCTTACTAGACTATAATTCCATGGCTGTCAGCAAGCAGGTCCTTGAATTGTTATTTTTTGCTCTTGAGGCAAATATGACCAGGTTCACTGTGCTGCTATTTTGAAATTCTCATTTTTGTTTCCAATCCCTCCATGGCCTCACCCAGCCCTATTTTTGTAATCTCCTCCAACCCTCTGAGATCTCTGTGTCCTTCCAATTCTGGTTCTTTGGATAACCATGATTTAAATCGCTCCACTATTGGCAGCCATGTCGAGCCTGTAAAGTCTGGAATTCATTTTCTAAACTTCCCTGCTTCACTACTTCTCTTTCCTCATTTAAAACAGTCCTTAAGACCTGCCTTTTTATTTCCTAAAATCTCTTTGTGGCTTGGCATCAAGCTCTGGTTGGTAATGTTCATGTGGGATGGGCTTACTACATTAAAGGCGGTTTATAAGTGCTAGTTGTTGTTATTCAATGATGTTGTATCATGGCTTGGCCCAAACCTGTGCTCACATTTGTGTACTTCCTATTTGGAGTTAATGGATGATTAACTGAGAAATTTGATTGAGTCAATTTCCTTTCCAGTGTAGCACCGCCACTGACACCCTGGATAATTCCTCTATCCTTTCCCCATAGCCCTGCAAATCTTTCAGCTTCAGGTCCTTATCCAATTTCCTCTTGAATGCCACAAATTTATCACACTGCACCATACTCTCAGGCAGTGCACTTCAATCTCCTAGTAACCCAGTGTCTGGAAAAAAACTTTTCTTCATGTTGCCCCTAGTCTTTTCACCATTCCCTTGAGTCAGTGTCATCTGGTTCTTGCCGCTGCCACCAGTGGGGACACTTTTCTCTCCATCTGCACACTTCTCCTTTTCAATGGGAGTTAAATAATCATTGAAAAGGAGAAAACATGCAGGATCATTGAGGGAGAGTGGGGCCAACTAGTTTGCTGTAAGAAAGAACCAGCACAGACTTGATGAACCAATTAGCCTGCTACTGCGCTGAATTATTCTGTGATTCTCTTTCTGGTTTTCCTTTGGTAACTATTCATGACACTTGTAAGTTTTTCTTTAACTTACTAAATGTTTTTAAGATGAGCTTTAGTTTTGCTAAGCCTCACCCAGTTAAGTAAATAAGAGCTCCATGGCAAATCTGATAACATACACTGACATTGTAATGCTATTTACAAAACCTTGCAATAATACAGAAGATAATGATCCTAAAGTAGTACAGTACAAGACATGAAGAACAGTAATGTTCACTTGGCTTTCATGATGTGAAGATCAGTGTTGGACTGGGGTAAGCACAGTAAGAACACCAGGTTAAAATCCAACAGGTTTATTTGGTAGCGCAAGCCACAAGCTTTCAGAATGCTACTCCTTCATCAGGTGAGTGGGAGTTCTGTTCACAAACAGGGCATATAAAGACACAAACTCAGTTTACAAAATAATGGTTGGAATCCGAGTCTTTACAGGTAATCAAGTCTTAAAGGTACAGACAATGTGAGTGGAGAGAAGGTTAAACACAGGTTAAAGAGATGTGTATTGTCTCCTGACAGGAAAGTTAGTGAGATTTTGCAAGTCCAGGCAAGTCGGGGTTACAGATAGTGTGACATGAACCAAGATCCCAGTTGAGGCTGTCCCCATATGTGCGGAACTTGGCTATCAGTTTCTGCTCAGCGATTCAGCATTGTCATGAAAGCCTCCTAGGAAAATGCTTACTCGAAGTTCAGAGGCTGAATTCCCTGTAACTGCTGAAGTGTTCCCCAACAGAAAGAGAACACTCCTGCCTGGTGATTGTCAAGCAGTGTTCATTCATCCATTGTCATAGCGTCTGCAGGGTCTCCCCAATGTACCATACCTCCAGCCATCCTTTCCTGCAGCTTATCAGGTAGACAACGTTGGCCGAGTTGCAAGAGTATGTACTGTGTACCTGGTGGCTGGTGTTTTCATGTGAGATGATGGCATCCATGTTGATGATCCGGCACATCTTGCAGAGGTTGCTGTGGCAGGGTTGTGTGGTGTCGTGGTCATGGTTCTCCTGAAGGCTGGGTAGTTTGCTGCAGTCAATGGTCTGAGGTAGTGCAGTTGTATGAAGGCAAAATATGGGGATGGGGGGATGGCCTTTGTGAGATGTTCGTCTTCGTTGATGACATGTTGAAGGCTCCGGAGAAGATGTAGCTTCTCTGCTCCAGAGAAGCACTGGACAACGAAGAGTACTCTGTCCATCGTGTCCTGTGTTTGTCTTCTGAGGAGGTTGGTGTGGTTTTTTGCTGGACTCATGGTGAACAATCACTGACACAACGACATGATGACATCAATAAGTTCCATCCCATCATTAAACTCACCATAGACTACTTTCCAGAATCAGTTGCATTCTTTGGACACGCATCTCCATCAAAGATGGTCACCTCAGCACTTCACTGTACCCCAAGCCCACTGATAACCTCACGATGCTCCACTTATCCTAAATATGTTAAAGAAGCCATCCCCTAAGGACAAGCCCTCCATATACACAGGATCTGCTCAGATGAGGAGGATCGCAACAGACACCTCCAGACACTGAAAGATGCCCTCATAAGAACAGGATGTGGCACTCGTTAATCGACAGTCGCAATGCGCCACAGTGAAAAACTGCACCGATCTCCTCAGAAGACAAACACAGGACATGGCGGACAGAATACTCTTCGTCATCCAGTACTTTCCAGAGCAGAGAAGCTATGACATCTTCAGAGCTCCAACATGCCATTGATGAAGACGAACGTCTCTCCAAGGCCATCCCCACACCTCGTCTTGCCTTCAAACACTGCATAACCTCAAACAGACCATTGTCCGCAGCAAACTACCTAGCTTTCAGGAGGACTGTGATCACAACAGCACACAATGCTGCCACAACAACCTCTGCAAGATGTGCCGGATTATCAACATGAATGCCATCATCTCACGTGAGAACACTATCCACCGGGTACTCGGTACTTACTCTTGCAACTTGGCCAATGTTGGCTACCTGATAATGCTGCAGGAAAGTATGTCCCAAGGCATGGTACACTGGGGAGACCATGCAGGTATTACGACAACAGATGACTGAACACTGCTCGACAATCACCAGGCAGCAATGTTCTCTTCCTGTTGGGGAACACTTCAGCAGTCACGGGCATTCAGCCTCTGATCTTTGGATAAGCATTCTCCAAGGCGGCCTTCACAACGCACGACAACACACAATCACTGAGCAGAAATTGATAGCCAAGTTCCGCACACACAAGGACAGCCTCAACCAGGATTTTGGGTTCATGTCACACTATCTGTAACTCCCACGACTTGCCTGGGCTTGCAAATTCTCACTAACTAAGCTGACTGGAGACAATACACGTCTCTTTAACCTGTGTTAACCCCCCCCTCCACTCATATTGTCTACACCTTTAAGACTTGATTACCTGTAAAGATTCGCATTCCAATCATTATTTTGTAAATTGAGTTTGTGTCTTTATATGCCTTGTTTGTGAACATAACTCCCACTCACCTGATGAAGGAGTACTGCTCTGAAAGCTTATGGCTTGTGTTACCAAATCAACCTGTTGGACTTTAACCTGGTGTTGTGAGACTTCTTACTGCACTTGGCTTTACCAGAAATAATAAAAGCAGTGTTTCTGTCAGTGGATATCTCTATCTAACAAAGACTGAATAATGGGTGTTTGGTCAATTAAAAACAAAAACTTGTCAGATCATGATGACACAGTGCATTAAAAAGTTTTTCTGACATTCTACCCTATCACCAAAGGTTAAGGAGGGTCATATATGATGAAGAGAAACACAATGAAGTTCTTGTTATTAGAACAGGGTTCTTTTTATAAGATCACTGATTTTAAAGATTATCAAAAAGACATCAATGTGCTGGACTATAAAGTGATTATAAGGCACTTTCAGCCTCTTCCTGGACAGTCTGCCTAAGGAAATGAGGGTGTTGAACTGGATAACCCTCAACGTCAGTCACAGTGACAATGATTACCCCAAAGTGATGTGGGCAGCACTCAAGCTTCATGCAGTCCCAGCGCTGAATGTGCTGCTGAGTGGTTGCACATCTCAGCAGGGGAGCTGCGCTTGTGCCAGGCTTGCACCATTTCAAGCCAGACCACATCTGTTAAAGATGAGGTCCATTCTGGCTGCAGCTGGGGCTGAAAATGCTTGACGAAGAGTGTAAAAGCAGAAGGAAGCTACAGGATTTGCGCAGCAAGCCAGAGAGCATGTCACAAGTTTCTCAGGTAACCTGCTTTAGAAATCGCTGCAAGAGGGTCCAACTCAGCCTTGAGTGTATTCAATGATCCAGCCTTCACTGTTCCTGGGGTTGAGATTTTCTAAAATTAATGACCCACTTGAGAGAAAAAAAAATCCTCATCTCCATCTTGATTGTGAGATATTTCAATTCAAAACTGTGTCCCTTAGTTCTAAATTCCCCAATGAGACCGTAAGAAATTAGAATTGGGGTAGGCTATTCTGCCCCTGAGCCTGTCTCACCATTCAATAGGATCATGGTTGATCCAATGTTCCTCACATTTATTGTCCTGCCATTTCCCCAAAACCCTTGATGCCCTTACTGGTCAAAAATCTATTTCAGCCTTACATATACATAATGAGTCTATCCCTATAGCTCTCTATGACAAGGAGTTCCAAACACTCAGAACCTATGGAGAGAAGAAATTCTTCTTCATCTGAGTATTAAATTGGCATTCCTTTATTCTGAGACTATTTCCTTTGGTCCTTGACTCTCCCATGAGGGGTAACATCCTCTCAGTATTTACCCTATCTAGCTCCTTAAGAACCCTATATGTTTCAATGGGATCACCTCTCATTCTTCTAAATTCCAATGTGTAGTGTCCCAACCTGTTTAGCCTTTCCTGAAAAGTCAATGCCTCCATAATAGGGGCCATCCTGGTGAAATTTCCCTGAACTGCCTCCAATTAAATAATATCTTTCCTTAAATAAGGGGACCAAAACTGCTCACAGTACTCCTTGTATCTTGTACAGTTGCAACAAGACTTTACTACTATTATACTCCAATCCCTTTGAAATAAGGGTCAATATTCCATTAGCCTTCCTGATTCCCTGCTGCGCTGTGTGCTAGCTTTCTGTGTTACATGCACAAATACCCCCAAGTCCCTTTGTGTTGCAGCTTTCTGCAGATTTTCTCCATTTAAATAATAGTGTTGCAGCTTTCTGCAGTTTAATAATACTGTGCTTTTGTTCTCCCTTCCAAAATGAACAAGTTCACATTTTCCCACATTATATTCAATTTGTCAACTTTTTGCCCACGTACTTAATCTATCAATATTATAGAATCCCTACAGTGCAGAAGGAGGCCATTCAATCCTTCTAACCTGCACCATCAAGAATTCCACCTGGCCCTATCCCTGTCACTCCATGTATTTACCCTGCTAGTCCCTGTGCCATTAAGGTGCAATTTAGCATGGCCAATCAACCTAACCTGCACATTTTTCTTGGAGCTTGGGAGGAAACCAGAGAACTGGAGGAAACCCACGCAGACACATGCAAGCTCCACATAGACAGTGGCTGAAGCCTGGAATTGAACCTGGGTCCCTGGCACTGAGGAGGCAGTGATAACCCTGTGCCACCGTGCTACCTATCAGTCAGTATGCAGGTACAACATGTCATAAAAAAGGCAAATGGAATGTTAGCATTTATTGCAAAAAGACTGCAGTATAAAAGTAGATAAGTGTGTTGCAATAGTATAGGGTGTTAGTGAGACTACATCTGGAGTATTGTGTCTGGTTTTCATCCCCTTATTTGAGGAAGGATGTGGTGGCATTGGAGGCAGTTTAGAGGAGGTTCACCAGATTGATTCCAGGGATGAAAGGGTTGATGTATGAGGAGACATTAAACAATTTGTATTTATACTTGCTGGAGTTTAGAAGGATGAGAGGGGATCTGATTGAGGTATACAAAATACTAAAAAGGATCGACTGAGTAAAGGTAGACCAAATTGTTCTTGTTCTAGATTGTCCCTTGTGGTAGAATCTGAATCATTAAATAGTTTCAAGAAGGAGACGGATATATTTCAGATTTTAAAAAACATGGGAAACAGGTGGGGAGCTGGATTTGAGACCAGGAAGGGATCAGCCATGACCTTATTGAATGGCGGAGCTGGTGCAGAGGGCTTATTGCCTACTTCTGCTCCTAATTCCTATGTTCCTATGTTACACACTTCCACATATCTTTCAGGACAAATTTGTCCCTAACAGGTAGCAGCAGCTATCTTATGGGAGAAGATACAACCAGACTTGTTCACCAGTGGAGGAGACACTGTGCTGAATAATTGGAGCAGCCATAATTGGAATTACGGCCAGCAGTGGAGCTGAAACTATTGAGCAAAGATGGTTTCTGTTGCCAACCTTCCCAAATCCCACTTTACACTTGTCCCACAGTCTATAAGTTCCAATCAGCTGATGATGTAAACATACACTACCTGCATTTCTCTCTTCCCTCATCCAACCCTGCCCTTGTGCCTTTATGCTTTCACTAAGAACTACTACCTGGTCAGGTAGTGGTGCAAGAGGCTGAAGAGACTGAGGAGGAAGAAACAATCAATTAACTTGCACTCATGGTTGTCTAAGTATCAGTCTGAGTGCTGCAATGGAAACTCAGGCAAAGGTCATTTAATCTCATCTTGTTCTCAGACAGCTTTAATCATGGTGGCAGATACCAGTGCTGGAAGAGGCTTGCAGGTTCCCAAAGCAGTTAGGTAATCTGTCCCTAGCCAATTATTCAGATTGCTGAGGTGCTGTCCCAGAAGAGGGTCAGTGGTGCTGTACAGTATCAGTCTGCTGACATCTTTCAGGGTGACAGCATTTGTTCTTCCAGTACTGCCACTCTGTCAGTGTCCTGGCTGTTGTCTGCCAGCCAGTCAGTTCAGACTACCATCACCCATACCAAAGTAGTGCTGCTCGAAACAGAGCTTTTATTATGCATAAAGTGCAATGATGTGTTCACAGACAGCACTCCCTGGAATATTATATGGTGACTGCATCCTCCCTTCTTCCTCCTCCCCTTGAGAAGCTGGCTAGGGCTGTGTCCTCATGATGGCCAGGTTATGGAGCATGCAACTTGAAACACACATGTCGAGCTGTGGCATGCAAATTGTCCACTTGACGATGTTCTCTGTGGCATAGCTCTCATTATATGAACGTTGATCGTGTGTGGTTCTGTTGCAGAGGAGTGTCAACCAGGCAGGTGTCACAGATAGTCTTTGTCACCCAGCAGCATTACTCTTCTTTGGACATAGGACTAAGGAAATAGGATCCAGAATTGACCCTACAGCTCCTTGCAGTTGCTTGAGGGAGAGGGGTGGTGTAGGGGTAATGTCACTAGACTAGCAATCAGAGGACCAGGTTAACACTCTGGGAACACGGGTTCAAATCCCCCCACTACAGCTGGCAGAATTTAAGTTTATTTAATAAATCTGGATGTTAAGAACTAGTCTCTAATAATTACCAGGAAATCATTGTCAATCTATTAAAAACCTATCTAGTTCACTAATGCCTCTTTAGAAAAGGAAATCTGCTGTCCTTACCTGGTTTGGCCTACGTGTGACTCCAGGCCCACAGCAATGTGAGTGACTCTTGAATGCCCTCTAAAATAGCCTGGCACACCCCTCGGCTATATTAAACTGCTATGAATTCTAAAAGAAATGAAACCAGGGGACAGTCTGGTATCAGTCTAGACAACAAAAATGACCATGGTAACTGTCAACCGTGAAACATTTTCCAAACTAACTTCAGAGGCTTTGTGTCATAAGGGGGCAAGCTAATATATAGACTAGTCAAGCAGCAGCCTGGCATGACCATACTCTTGGAATTATCCCCTACAATGTCCCTGGCACCATCACCATGCATGGGTCTGTCTCGTTGTCCAGGGTGTTTCTAATGTGCTGCAGACTCACTCAATTGTGTACAATGGATTTTACTCAAATACCTCTGCACAAATCAGGCAAAAGGACGACACACATGAACCAATAGTAAATAACCAATTCGCAACTTTATTCCAAACAGTAAAGAAGTTAAGTTTTACAGCTTTAACAATTCTCTCCCCCTCTAGGTAGTTGATCATTTAGAAATTTGTATACCACTATTGTTTAACTTTAAGTTAATTCATTTGTGTCACAAGTAGGCTTACATTAACACTGCAATGAAGTTACTGTGAAAATCCCTTAGTCGCCACACTCTGGCGCCTGTTTGGATACAACTGAGGGAGAATTCTGGATACTCATGATTGTGTCAGTCCGTTGATCTCTCTGTCTGTCTCTCTGTCCCTATCTCTGGACTGGAGGCAAGCTGCTCTTGTTGCTGTTGTGCCACGATGCACTCCTGGGAGAGAAGTGGTTCTTTTGAATGCTGCTAGCATAGATTTCTTATACCTGTCTGGCTAACTTCCGAGGATTTAGCCTATCAGGGGCTTTGGTCTGATCAGTTTCAATGGGTGTTAGAACATAAGAACATAAGAACATAAGAAATAGGAGCAGGAGTAGGCCATCTGGCCCTTCGAGCCTGCCCCGCCATTCAATAAGATCATGGCTGATCTGTCGTGGCTCAGTTCCACTTTCCCGCCCTCTCCCCATAACCCTTAATCCCCTCTCTTATCAAAAACCCATCAACCCGCTTCTTGAAAATATTTAGCGAGGCAGCCTCCACCACTTCAACGGGTAGAGAATTCCAGAGATTCACCACCCTTTGAGTGAAGAAGTTCCTCCTCAACTCCGTTCTAAAACGCCCCTCCTTTATCTTGAGGCTGTGCCCCCTAGTCCTACTGTCCCCTTTGAGTTGGTGAACCCCTTTGCATCTTGTGTATTACATACCTAGATGTCTAGTTGCAGCTTCTAATATGCATCAAATCTTTTTGTTTCACTGATGTATGTCTGGCCCTGTATTTATTGGTGATTTGTTTCTCAGGAAATGTATGAGTGAGTCCTTTTAAACTGATGCAGTGATGCTAATGTGCCCTTATGCATGTTCGGTTTTCAATTCTCTGAGCTTGAACCTTGCAAAGGGCCTGTCTCCAGGCAGACTTTTCTCTGTGTTTTTGGACTGAGCTAAGGCCAGCATACCTTACTTTCACGCCAATTTCCACATCAATTTTTATGTCACTTTGCTGTGCTTGTATTTGTGGCCTGATCGTTGTTGGTGGTTGGTTTCCTTTCAATGATTCTTACTTACTCAAGCAGTCTGCTACAGTCCTGTCCCACTGGCACATAGGCTTACCAGGGGTGGCTGCACCATGGCATACAGCCCTAGGATTCCTCAACATGGACTCTGGACCTCATGAAATCTGATGGCACCAAGTCAAGTGTGCAGACATACTCTGCTTGGAGACTTCAATGCCCATCACCAGGAATGGCTCAGTAGCACCAGTTCTGCTCAAGTCCTAAAGGACAAACTGCTAACCATGGTCTGCAGTAGATATTGAGGAAACCAACAGAGAGGAAAAAATCCCTGCTGTAGAGAAAAGGAAATAAGAGCATTGGCTGATCACTTGAGAATGAAATGTGTTTGGGATTTGTGGAATTCAAGGCTTCTGGAGAAAAATACATCCCTGGAAAACTTCTAAAACTCATTCTTTCAATAGAGGACTGCAATAGAGCCTGCAAGCAATGCTGACTGTGAAAGGGGATTCAGTGTAATTATTAACATTCTTACAGTGAAACAGACCACACTTAATACTCATCAGGTAGCAGACTTGCTATTCATTTCACACATGGGACTTGTTTATAGTCAGTGGAATCTGCCATATGTGAAATTGTGGCTTGAAAAGGGCTGATGTGCAACATATTCATCTGACAGCATGGCATGACAGGAACAGGCAGGGCAGTGAGATCAGTTATACAGACCAACGTGGGAGTTTCTATAAGATTAGTTCAGACTTTCATTCCAGTATTAAAGTTGTACTTTAGAGGGATCTGTCAAATTGTGTTTAGGAGTGGAGATGGGAAAGGGGCGTTGCAATTTGATCGTACCGGTAAAATATTTCAGTTATTTTCACCCCTTGATATTGTTCACAGTTGCCTGTCCAACCAATATCAGAATATAGCCCTTAGCTGAGGGTGCTCTACGTGCTCATCCCAATGATTAACAGAGGTGGGAATCATGTTGAATGCTTTATTCTCTTAAAGCATGGCCTATTAGATCTGTCCAAATTAAGCCAGCGGTGAAATCAGGCCCTAAACATAAAAATACTACAGACAGTATTAAAACCTATCTGGTTCACTAATGTCCTAATATGTAGAGGGACAAGTAGCATTGAGGAAGGAGGGGGGCGTCGCAGAACGACCTGGACAGGTTAGGAGAGTGGGCAAAGAAGTGGCAGGTGGAATACAATGTGGAAAAGTGTGAGGTTATGCACTTTGGAAGGAGGAATGGAGGCATAGACTATTTTCTAAATGGGAAAATGCTTTGGAAATCAGAAACACAAAGAGACTTGAGAGTTATTGTTCAAGATTCTCTTAAGGTTAACATACAGGTTCAGTTGGCACTTAGGGAGACAAATGCAATGTTAGCATTCATGTCGAGAGGGCGAGAATACAAGAGCAGGGATGTACTCCTGAAGCTGTATAAGGCTCTGGTCAGGCCCCATTTGGAATATCGTGAGCAATTTTGGGCCCGTTTTTAAGGAAGGATGTGCTAACTTTGGAAAGGGTCCAGTAGAGGTTCACAAGAATGACCTCTGGAATGAAGAGCTTGTCGTACGATAAATGGTTGAGGACTCTAGATCTGTACTCCTTGGAGTTTAGAAGATGAGGGGGGAATCTTACTGAAACTTACAGGATACTGCGAGGCCTGGATACAGAGGATGTGGAGAGGATATTTCCATGAGTAGGAAAAACTAGAACCGGAGGGCACAACCTCAGGCTAAAAGGATGATCCTTTAAAACAGAGATGAGGACGAATTTCTTCAGCTAGAAAATGGTGAACCTGTGGAACTCTTTGCTGCAGAAGGCTGTGTAGGCCAGGTCATTGAGTGTCTTTAAGACAGAGATAGAAAAGTTCTTGATTAATAATGGGATCAGGACTTATGGGGAAAAGGCAGGAGAATGGGTTTGAGAAAAATATCAGCCAAGATTGAATGGCGGAGCAGACTCGATGGGCTGAGTGGCCTAATCCTGTTCCTATGTCTTATGGTCCTTTAGGAAAAGAAATTTGACATTCTTACTTGGTCTGGCTAACATGTGACTCCAGAGCCACAGCAATGTGGCTGACTCTCAACTGCCCTCCAAGGGAAACTAGGGATGGGCAATAAATGCTGACCAGCTGACGTATCCCATATTCCACAACCGAATAAAAAAAATCTCTGCTCTCCAGAGACAGGGCCAGCATTAGTCCCAGGCTGCTACCCATTCTGCTCAATCACAGACCCATGCCTTTGCATCCGCAGACAGCTGTTCTGGTTGGTCTGCTGTCCAATTTTGTTAGGAACATAAGCGGCTTCCCTCCTAGAGAGGTAGGATAGGCACAAGACTATGCCTTGTAGGGACAGCAGAAGATGCTACGATCCATAGGGGGATGATTTTTACACTGGCTGCAACTATCAGAAGGATGAGAGGTTTCAGCGCAGATGAGCTCAGGGGTCAAAAAGACTGACGTCCATCCCAAGGGGGTGAATATCATGACCATATGCCTACTGCTAAACCATCTAAAGAGTGACATTCCTGGAAAGGTGGTGGGTACACCCCTTGGTTACAGTGATCAGAACTGAGGAAGCTGGCAGTCAGGACGATTCTCAGGATTGTTGAGCTGGCACGCAGCCAGGGGCTTTTGAATTCCCCTATGTCCTGGCAACCCAAACCACTGATGAGCAAGTCAAAGCCTGGTTTGAAATGGGAGCTGATTATACGGTTATAGCTCCTGTGCTTTTCAAGACTAAATGGGCAGATTTGGAGAGCTCAATTTATCAATTATCATTAAGGGGATTCACACAACGTCAAATGCAACTGATTGACTTTCATCAAATTCTGGTTACTGTCAAAGCCACCCTAGAGGTGGAATCAGTACCTAATTTGGTTTGCCCTCTTGTAGGACAGCCTGGAGTGTTTCCTTTAAGTGTCACCAGGCCTGCAGAAGTGTCCATGGATCAGAACACCCAACAGCCACACACTCAGGTACAGCTGGACTGAAGTAGAGAGATAAAGGTCTCCTACAGCAACTTTTTAATAAATACTACCCTTATTTACAGTATCATCCAAATCAAGCAAGGTAGATATAGAGCCTTACTCTGTTGATGCAAATTGGCACAAATCCAAGAAACAGTTGCCTATTCAAGGTCACAAAGGGAAATTGCTATTAAAGATTTAGAGGAACAAGGTGCCCTAATGAAAATTGCCTTCTAGAACTAATTGACCTTCTTTTGGCGTCCCTAAACCTGACTGCAGATGGAGATTGATGGTTGATTATACATCCTTCAAAGAAGTTTTCGTGCCACAGTCCGCTCAACAGTAGAATTCTACTGCCATCCCCTCTGATTATAAAAAGAGAAAAATATAAATCTTGAATTGACTTAGCAAATGGCTTTTGGTTGCATCCATTTAAGGAAACTGATTGGCAGAAAATAGCAATGACTGCAGCTGACAGCTATCACTATTGTCGACCTACATTGCCTCAAGGATAACAAATAAAAATAGCCCCGTTTTTTCTGCTCATGTTGTGGATCTTTTAGAAGACTTTCCTAATGTTAACTCTTACGTAGCCAACATACGTTTCATGAAATGATCACCATAACCACTTGAACACCATTGATATAGTTTTATCCTGGCTCACTGCTGCTGGAGATTCAATCAACATTAAAGAGAGTCAGTTTATTAGGGAGGAAGTAGATTTTTTAGACCTCCATATAATTGGCAATGGTAGAGGATTAATACGTTACTATGGTGGGCAGCACGGTGGCAGAGTGATGAGCATTGCTTCCTCACAGTGCCTGAAACCTGGTTTGATTCCAGCGGGTGACTGTGTGGAGTTTGCACCTTCTCCCCATGTCTGCATGGGTTTCCTCCAGGTGCTCTGGTTAAGTGGATTGGCCATGCTAAATTGCCCCTTTTGGCGAGTTGGTGCAAACTCTACAGGCCCAATGGCTTCCTTCTGCACTGTATGGATTCTATGGTTCAATATCCTCAAACTCTGAAAAATCTACAGGCAAGTTTACGACATCTTAACTTTGTTGGGTCTTTTATACCGACTTTTGCTGGGGTCTCAGTGTCTGTGTATGCTAATGGGGGCGGAGTGGCAAAAGGCCTATCCATATTTTGTCCAGATATTTAGTCAAAACTGCAGCAACTGTGCATGATGTACAGAAGGCAATTAACCTGGAACCAAGACACTTGCAGGTTCCACTCTATAGCCGTGTCTGGACATCATCTAAATTTTTACAATAAGCATCACATAGTGCCTGCTCAGTTTCATTCCTTTAATTCTCCCAATATTCGAAGACTGTACAATAAAACAGGGTCATGCCTATGTAGTCCAGGTAAGGCAAACTGCCCTGTCATCTGGACTTCATTTCAACTGGAGTATTGGTAATATTTTTCTTTGAGAAATGATCCATTTCATTGTTACTGCTTCCAAGTGTTCAAACTGTGGTATGGAGCTTGGCATCTGGATGATAACACCCTCTGAGGACAATTAGATGCTCTTTATACACTTATTAAACTTAGTAAGCTGAGCACCATTCCTACTCTGCTTCAATATATAGAGTTGATTCTCGCCTTTACAAATTACTCCATTAAGGAAATGATTGAAAGAGCACAAAGCTTGCTGTTGCTGGTTAAATTGACTAATATTTTGCAAGCTCCAGATTGGCCTCAGGTCAAGGCATTGCGATAATGATGTCTGGGTTAACTTCTGCAGCTAAATCTACCATTGAATGACTTACAAATGTAGTCTCAGGGGTATCTAGATGTACGTTTGATGTATTTTCACACTGACAGTGCTCATTGTAATTGGGACTGTTATTCTCATTCTTGTTCCTAAGTGATTTTTCTTTGCTATGTGCAGTGACATTGCTTTTGCAGGGTTTTTTTGGTCCTTTGTTGCTATGGATTTCTTCAGCTCAGTTAATGGCATCTCAGTCCATCATTGATCGTTCTTGCTGCTTGTTTCATCAAGAATTGCGTACCTTAACTTTTCTCACTACACTTCACATGACTTCTGCACCTCATTGCATGGTTTTCTGCTACTGATTATTGATTTTTGTTGACATGTCAAGATGTAGCCATCTCATCAAATGTTGACACTTTACCTTTATATACTACATGGCCTCGAACCAACAAAAATTGATGTGTTATTATTCTGGATTTTGTTAACTTTGCAATAACCCTAAAGATTAACTTTTTGAGAGATTGGGATCATCCCTGTTGTGGCATACATTTTGACTACTGTACATCTTTTAATTTTAAAATTGCCATTTGGGACTTTTAAAACTCCTCTGATAGCCATGACACCCTATTGAATATTTGACTTGTGCACATTACTTAGTTAGGCCTGTCTATCCTCATTGCTTGCATTTATGCTGGTCAAAAGGAGGACGTAAAGGAATAAAGACAATTAGGTGGAATAAAGATCCTTAGGTAGAATTCAGATATATCTAGGGCATTACATTTTAGTTAATACAAATGAATAGAATAAGTGATAATTTTTTCCTCAAAAGCAAAAAATGGTTCACGTTTCACTTACACAAGAACATCTTTGACCCTTGACTTAAAATATATGTTCATTATCTCATGATTTTAGAATTGTTGGAATTTCTTTAAAAGCTTCTTCAAATGTACACTATTACAGAAAAACAAAGTTTGTCTACTTCATAATCCGAATAATATCATTTTTGGCAACAGGGTATCAGCATATGTCAATATTAACTTTGTTTGTATTCTGGCATTATTAACATTTTAAGTTGGAAGAAAGAATTAGTTACAGGCTGGTACTAGATATAACTGTCTTGTGAACTATTATAAGTCTATTTATGGAGTATCAATCACAGAAAATGAAACCTTATATGTCATCCTTACAAGAATGGATGCTATGGAGATTTTTGATTACCTGGTTGTAAAAAAAACTATAGAAATAGAATGAGCGAATGTTCTTTAACCACTCTTTGCAAAAATTTAAAAGCCCTTTACATAAAATACAGATAACGAAATTCAGAAACAAGTAAATTAGTTATAGAGATTGTTACTCTAAGATATTTTTGACCAGATAAAAGCTCATAAATTCATATTAAGAGAATTTTCAACAATTATGTAATTTACTAATACTAGTGAATGACATAGTCTTAACAGGGTAATGAAAAGGGAATGAACTCACACAAAAAAGCAAAACCCACATTTATATCAGATGAGCTAATCAAAGTAGAAACAGCATTATGATATATGAACTTCACCATTAACAACTCAGAAGTATTGAAATCCTCAATCACTGCTTCTCAAATATATCAAATACATAGTCAGTTACATCTACTCTTAAATAAGGAAATGTATCTTGCTAAGCAGGCAGCTTGCTACTCAGGTTAGATATGTTAGTAAAATATATCATCTCATGTAATTATTGTGTACACCACTCATTGTTTATTCCAAAGTGGAGAGATGCATTATTGAAGAGAGACGCCTGGACCCTTATAATACCCGGGATATTTATAACCTAGCTAATGCCAATTGAAGACAGCTACCTGGAAGAAAGTAATATTTTTTGCTGAATTTAGATCAGTTCTCCAGATCCAAACAAGAGCTTGATTTCCCTTTCATGAGTTCATATTGACTGTGCCCTATCCTACTATTATTTTCTAGCTGGCCAGTTATCACATCCTTTATAATAGATTGACATGAGTCAATCATGTGTGCTGCCAGGATAGTTGACATTTAGCAGCATGACATGCTAAATATAGTCACATTAAGTGAGTGCTACCATTGCAGTTTCGACACAGCTCACCATTAAGATGTGGGGCCCACAAAGCCATATGTGTACAGTCAATGGCTCCTGCATTATAGGGACATCCTTCTACTATTCAGTCCCAACCTAGAAATATATCCATCCAAGGGGCACTAGAAAATAAATCTTTGATTCAATTTGATTTAGTATTGTCACAAGTATTGGGACACAGTGAAAAGTGTTGTTTCTTGCATGTTATATAGACAAAACATTCCATTCATAGAATAAATAGGGGAGAAGGAAAGGAGAGAGTGCAAAATGTAGTGTTACAGTCATACTAGGACGTAGAGAAAGATCAACTTAATATGAGATAGGGCTATCAAAAGTCTAATGGCAGCAGGGAAGAAGCTGTTCTTGAGTCCGTTGGTACGTAATCTCCCTTTTCCCAACAGGAAAAGATGGAAGAGAGTATGCCCTGGGTGTATGGGGTCCTAGATATGCTGGCTGCTTTTTTGAGGTAATGGGCAGTGTAGATGGAGTCAATGGATGAAAGGAATCAGAAAGGAATCCACCAGATATTGCTGATCGGAGTGAAGGGAGATATAGCCCCTGGGCTAAACTGTCTGAAGACCCAGATCTTAAAGGTCTTGTCTTTAATGAAGAGGCACCTGCAGAACAATCTGTGTATGGCCAAGGACACGAAATCCTAGTGCATATGGGCCTGAGAAAAAGTAGAGCTACGTCGCTCCGTGATGACACACAGATTTGATGCTCTGCAACTTATCGTCCTTTCAAAGGCAGATTTGCTGTTCTGAAAGAGAATTGCACTGTGTCAGTGCATTGCTGCCATGTTACTCATCTGTGAGAAAACAGGCCTAATGGTATCAATTCAGCTCTGACAGATGGTTCTCTGTAACCATTTACCAGTAAGACCTTTGAAGCTAGAAGAGGCTGCGTTACCCACTCTGTTGTGCCAGGTTTTTTTTGTTGTGCCAGGTTCCTATGACAGCAGTCTGAGAATTCATGGCAGGAGACTTTGGGCCTCTGCTGTAATCATCTGCAGCTGCCACATGCGGGTAGGGGGGCGGCAGGGGTGGGGTGGGGGGGGGGGTGGGGGGGTGGTGGTGGGGTGGTGCAGTGCTGACGTTTGGGGCTGCAGACAAACAACAACAGCTTAAATGTATAAAGGTGAAGAATGGGACCCCCAGAGCAGGAGGTATAAAGGTGGATTATGAAATGGTTAGCAGCAGCAAAAAAAAAAGAAGAAATCAAAAATCTACTGGGAATGAATCCTTTCATAAAAAAACAGCTGGACCCTTTCACTGGCTGCTTAGTAATGTGCTTTTATACAGGTGCAATTTGTGTCTTGTATTAATGAAGTAGTAATGATGTAAAATGGGACAGAAGGTTTCATCATCCCTCATTTAAATATTCCCTTTCCATTCCAGCATCAGGTGGAATTGCAAAATTAGGTGGTCGAACAAAATGGGAACTGGCCTACCAAGCAGTAAAATCCAGTCATCCCTGCTGGAAGTGTGCAGCTGTGGATCTTAACAGGCACAGACTCAGCTGCGATCTCTCCCACATTTAAATAACGTACTGATGCTCAGTGTAACCATCTGGCTGAAGTACTAGATGAAGACAGTCCTGGCACCCTTTGGTGGGTTTATCTTAACCTACTACTACCATCAAAAGTAGTAAATTAAACTTGGACCCCGACCAAGCATGACCACACAGCTCTGCTCTTAAGCACATAACAAAAACATTTGGTGGACTGTGTAAGAGTATTCAGAGGCCTTATGGCTTATCAGATAGGATTCACCCTCAAGGCTCACTATGTCCACATATGTACGGGTTGCCCAAATCACAATAAAGTGATGTCCCATTACACCCTATCTTATCCATGACTAATTCTGCACAACATTAATTGGCCAAATGGTTGAGTGAGTTTATAAAATAGTTCTGAGTGAGTTTTACACATAAACCGTGAAGGATTCATTCATCTTCATGCAGACTATATGTGACCAGCACATCAATAGCAATGCCATGTGCTTGTTTGATATCTCAATTCTATTCACTAATCTACCACTTAAGGGAGCCTCTTCAGACATACCACCATTTTCTGAATCTATATCCAATGAACCTCTGAATTTCTTCCCTCAAACAGTTGAGTTCAGTTTTAACAACACCATGTATTCCCAAAGAGATGATTGTTGGCAGTGGGATCCCCTCCAAGCCCAGTGCTCTCTAACAATCTTGTCATGTCCACAGGAAGTGCATTTTCCTTGGAATGAAACTTCTAACCTCTTATCACTTGTATATTTCTGATATGTAGATGGCAGGTTTTCGATATTTGAATCTGCAACTGCAAGTTGAAATTGCCTTACAAACCTTAGCAAACTCATTCTACGCTCAAATTCACTTTTAAAATAGAGCAGCCTGGCTGAGAAATCTGCTGAAGGCTTTTCTACTCCTGTCTACTGCAAGCCTACCTCCACTGGTCAATATACATGTTGGGATTCTGACAGCTCCAAGCACTAATAGATTATCATCATCTACAGCTTCATAAATAGGGCCTGAGCAATCGCTCACCATGTAAGCTTGATGCCGAAATAGGGCACATCAAAGCTACCCTGTGGGATAATGGCTGCAATTCAGAATGGGCCTAAGGCCATCACCTTTGGATCTGAAATTGCCCAGTCTACCTCAAATGGTCTTGAAAGGGTAAGGTAGCTCAAATATTTGAGCAATTGTTGAAGTTAGCCATTTCACATTGTTACTATGCACCAGTGGTACTTTCCAGTAACAGGATGCTGTTGTCATGCCAAATAGATGTTCCAATAATCGCACCAATGGGTAAGATGGTATATGAGTTTCAATGCTAATGTGCCAGCCATCCCAACAACTGGTGGATTGTATCAAACACGACTGACCCTACTCAAAGAGTCAGTGTTTGCAAAGTCAGAACATAGAGTGGGTGGGACCCATCGTGGGCAGGTCAGAAACTTCAGAAAGGCAGCCAAACATGTATGACTCTCCATCCAAATCTGATTCTGCAATTGGACAGTGCTTGCTAAACAATCATGAATGTGCAAAGAATTAAACTATGAACAATTTAAGATAAAAGTAAAACACTGCAGATGCTGGAGATCTGAAATGAAAGCTTCACAGTTCTGGTGACATCTATGCAGAGAGAAACAGAGTTAATGTTTTGAGTCCAATATGACTCTTCAGAACTGAAGAGAAGTAGAAATGTGGCTTTATGCTGTTGAAAGGGAGGTGGGATCACGTGGGTAGGAAAAGGGAAAGACCTGGATAGTTTAGAGCATGAGGGAGATTAAGTAACAAGAAGCAGAGCTCGGTAATGGCATTAGTAAAGGAACAAAGCATTGGTCCAGAATAGGTGTTAATAGCAGAACAGCAGTCGGTGCTGTCTGAAAGCAAAACATGAGAACAAGATACAGGCTGGCACTAGGAGGACAAAAAATTCAAAATGGAGGACAAAGCTCATGGTCTTAAATTGTTAAAATTAATGTTGAGTTCAGAAGACTGTAAAGCTCCTAATCGGAAGATGAAGTGATGCTCCTTAAGCTTTCTTTGGGCTTCACTGAAACAATGCAACAGGTTGAGGACAGAAATGTGGGCATGAGAGCAATGTGCTGAATTGAAATGGCAAACAAGCTGAAAGTTGGGATCATGCTTGTGTACTGAATGGAGCTGTTCCATCAACTTAACCAATTTAAGATTATCAATCAGGCTCGCAATGTACCTCACTCATTGCAAAAAGATATGTATTCATGAGCAGGGATCTGTCCTCTGTAGGCAAAAGGAACATGTCCAAGCATTGTGCCTTTTTCAAACTAAACAAAAGCATAAGGAGTAAAAGTTTCCTTATGCATTCTCCATGGCAAAGCCTTGCCCAATAAACATAGAACTGCCAGCCAATCATCACCCTTTTCTTGTTACTCCCTTTGAAATTTGACATTTGTGTGTCCGTCTTGATAAGTGAATGACAAAAAGCTTTAATGGCACTTGTCTGTTTTTCAGTGACTCTTATACTAAATTTCATTAATTACCATAAAAAGAGGGTTAGATTAGTTCAGTTGGCTAGATGGCTGGCACATTGTTAAAAATGTTGCTAACAGATCAGGTTCAATTCCTGTTCTGGCTGAGGTGGACTTGGGACCTGCTTCTTTGCCCTGCCACTGTGAGCAAAAGGCATTGGCAAACCACTCTGACAAAAACCAACTTAGGGTGAATCATCACAAACAATGAGCCAAGGAACTGCCTTCGGGCAGAGCACACATGAAAAAATGATTGACCATAAAAAAATTTGGATAAATACTCAATTAAGAATAATATCAAAGGCTTTAATATATACTCCAGAAACATGTCCAGTTGCTTACTAAGTTCATTACTCTCTTCAGTGCCTTTCCCTGGTAACTTATTTCACAAATTTGTTACTCTTCATAAAAAATGTTTCACATCACTTCACTTTGCATTCCTAATGTCTTTAATTTTTAACATGCACTCCTAAGTTTTGAATACTTCTCAAATTCGCAATAGCCAACAATTTGTTTGGGAAAATTCTGCCAATCTCATTTAAATTTCTTGGAAACCTCAACTGGAAAATCTCAAGGTCTGCTCTTGTCCAAAACAAATAAATCTGCTTGACAATATTGTTTGGTAAAGACAAGGTTCATATCTTGAAAATCAAAACTTTCACTTCTTGTCATCTCCATATTTGCTTATCAAATTTTTTAATTGAATCCTACAGTGCAGAAGGAGGCCATTTGGCCCATCGAGATTGCACCAACCACAATCCCACCCAGGCCCCATCCTCATACATTTACCCTAATTCCCCTGATGCTAAGGGGCAATTTAGCATGGCCAATCCACCTAAACCGCACACCTTTGGAGTGTGGGAGCAAAACCGGAGCATCCAGAGGAAACCCACGCAGATTTGGGGAGAATGTGCAAACTCCACACAGACAGTGACCCAAGCCAGGAATCAAATGCAGGTGCCAGGTGCTGTGAGGCAGCAATGCTAACCACTGTGCCACCCCCTATTTAGAACCTAGTGGAGGATGAAAGAATGAAACACTACTCTTAGGTCTAGGTATCCCTAACTGAAAGGAGCCAGTAAGAAGTCTTACAACACCAGGTTAAATTTAACAGGTTTATTTGGGCTCACAAACTATCTGAGTGCTGCCCCTTCATCAGGTGAATGTATTGGGCCCACCCCACTCCAATGCTGGCATCTTCACCTCATGAAAGGAGCCAGGTCAATCTAAAAGCATTTCCCAGTGGTCTGCAGGCTGTAAGACTAAAGGAAGCTTTATTTGGCACCTCTCCCATACTGTAACTGAGCTGAAGTGATTGAAAGTGGATACCTGCAATGAATCACTTATATAACCATCATTTTGGAGTGCATAAAAACTCACTCATTTATCTGAAATATTCACAAACCTGACTATTGTGCTTTTCTTGGAACTTGTCTATTCCATCCCCCTGCTATATTTAAGTTGATTGCATTATTAGATACTCAAAGGTTTCTGGTCACTGGCTTGCCCAATGGCAGAAGTTTGCTTGTAGTGGAATATGGCCCTGCCTTAGTTAGTCATTTCCATATGTCCAGACCTGAACTCCTGAGGCTGATGATCAAAACATAAGAACATAATAAATAAAAGCAGGAGTAAACTAAATGACCCTTGTGTCTGCCCTACCATTCAATGTGACCATCTCTGCTTTTCCTGCCCTCTCCCTGTAAACCTTGATTCTCAGGGCGATCAAAAGTCTATCTATCCAATCCTTGAATTAATTCAATAATGAACTTTCTGTGGTTGATAATTGCAAAGATTTTCAACCTCATCTCAGTCCTGAATAATCAGTCCTTTTTGTTTCAATGTTCTAGATTCCCCAGTCGGGGAAACAACCTCTCAGCGTCTACCTTGTTAAGTCCTTTCAGAGTTAACGTTACCAAACTGTCGATATGATTCTCACCTCTGAGTCAGAAGGTTGTAGGTGTAAGTTCTCTAAAAACTTGAGTTTACAAGATAGGTTGGTGCTGTAGAGCAGTATTGAACAAACGCTTCAGATGAAGGGTCATGGACTTGAATTGTTAACTCTATTTCTCTTTCCACAGAGTATTTCCAGAACTTACTTTCTTTATTTCTGAAGGAGTGTTGCACTAACTAGAGGTACTAACTTTCAAGTAAAAACATTGCAATTAAAAGCAAGAGTAGGCCATTCTGTCCTTCAAGGCTGCTTTGCTATTCAAATGTTTTTATTTATTAGTCACAAATAAGGCTTACATTAACACCGCAGTGAAGTTACTGTGAAATTCCCCTTTCAATTCAATATGATCATGGCTGATTCAGTATGATCATGGCTGATTCTCCATCTCAATGCCGTACCTAATCACACTTGATGCCATTAAAATCTAAAAAATGATCTATCTAATCTAAATGATGGGATGAGATGTTAAACTGTTGCCTGTTTGCTATTTCAGTTGGAAGTAAAAAAAAATCCCATGATATTAACAAAAGAAAAGCAGGGGATCTTGGTCATTTTTTTATCCCTCAATCAAAATTTCTAAAACAGACCAGAGAAGTTTAACAGCAGCAGTTGGATACGGGGAATGATTCAACTGCTGGAATAGGTAAGTCTGAGGAGTGATAAAACCTTGTACAATTTAGACTGGCTAACTGAAACCGTTTTCATGTATCCGGGTGGCTCGCTGGTGTATTAGTCACCAGTTTTGGGCCGCTACCACCTGATAGACGGTACATCTTGTAGTGGATAGACATTGCTGCCAATGTGCGCTGTTAGTGGATGAAACGAATGTCGAAGGTGGTGGATGAGATGCCAATCAAGAGCAACACAGGTCCAGGCAAGTAGAAAGTGTTCTATCACACTCCAAACGTTTGCCTTGCCACAGGCTTGGATAGGAGCCAGGGACTGAGTTACTCACTGCAGAATTCCCAGCCCCTGATCCTTCCTTGTAACCATAGCATTAGTGTGGCGAGTTCAGTTCAGTTTCTATTCAGTGGTGATCCTCAGCATGCTGTTAGTGAGAGATTCAAAGATGGTAATGTCATTGATTGTCAAGGAGACACAGTTAGATTCTCTCTTGTTAGTGATGATCATTGCCTGGCACTTGTGCAGTGTAACTTATTAGCCCAACATTTAATATTGTCCATGTCTTGCTGCATGCAGACACTGACTGCTTCCATATCTGAGGAATCACAAATGGTGCAATATCAGCAAATCCCCATTTCTGACTTCATGGTCGGGGAAGGTTACTGTTGAAGCAGCTAAAGATGGTTGAGGCTTGGGCAGGATTTTCTGGCCGCACTCGCCCCAAAACCAGAAAATCCCACCCAAGGTCAACGCACCTTTGCGTGGTCTGCTCCCACCCGCTATAATTTCCATGGCGGGCGGATGGGAAAACTCCCCCATTGGCACACATCCGTGAGGAACACTTCAGCGATTTCCTGCAGCTGAAGTGACCAGCCTCGAACAACCACAACTATTTTCTTCTGTGTTAGGCATGGCTCCACACAGCCATGAGAGTTTCCCCCTGATTTCCACTGACTCCAGTTTTGCTAGGGCTCCTTGAAGGACACTCAGTCAAGGATAGTCACTCTCACTATCAATGTCGTAACTTCAGCTCTTTGAAGTTTTTAGGTGATAAGTGCTGATGGAACCCAAACTAAGCTTTGGACAGCAGATGAGTAGGTGCCAATTGATAGCACTGTCAACAACACCATCTATTCATTTTACTGTAATCAACAGCAGACTGATGGGACAGTCATTGGCTGGATTGGTGTTGCTTTTAGTGGATGGTTATACCTGGGTAATGTTCCATATTTTTAGGTAAATGTAATGGTTAGAGATGTTGGTAGCTATGGAGCACACATCTTTAATACTACAGCTAGGATGTTTTCAGGGCCTGTAGTCTTTGAACACAGTTCTGCCATCAATGCCTCACAGCTCCTGATGCTTGCCCTGTTTAAGCTCTCAATTTATTCTGAGTCTACCACATTTAGCATTATAATAGTGTCACACAATACAATGCATTTTCTCACTATGAAGTCAATCTTTATCTTCACAAGAACTGTTCAGTGGCCATTGCTACCAAAACTGTCATAGACAGCTGCACCTTCCCCAGTAGACTGTTGAGGGCAAGATCAAGTTGGTTTCCCTCATGATGGTTCTCTCACCACCTTCAGGAGTCCACCAGTTCAGTCAGTAGAGGTACTAGACATTGAATTGAGTACATTGTGTGCCCTCATCATCCTCGCTGCTGCTTCCAAGTGGTGTTCAACTTGGAACTGATTCATTAGCCAGGGAAGAGCAATAAGCATGAAGCCTCCTTGTCCATATTTAACCTGATGCCATGAGACCTCATGGAGTCTGGAATCAATGCTGAGGGCTCCGAGGGGCCCTGTCTCCTGACTGTCTGACCTAATGCTGGAACAGGGCATACCCAGTGATGGCGATGGAAGAGTCTGGTACATTGGCTCTATGCTGTGGTGAGTGTGTCTATATCTAACTGCTCTTGAATATCCTGTCACTCTTTCAACTTCACATATGTTAATAAGAAGGGGTTTACAGGCAGAGTTCACTGGAAGGATGTGGCTTTGTTATTTTAGTGCCTCAATTCATGCCAAATAGTCCATCTGATTTTATGCTTCTGGTGACTCCATCAACCATAGAACTGTAGAATCTCTATTGTGCAGAAGTAGATGATTTGGCCCATTGAGTCTGCATTGACTCTCCGAAACAGCATCTTGCCTAGGCCCGGCCACCCACCCACCCTATCCCCCTAATCATGAGCATTTACCATGGCTAATCCACTTACTTATACATCTGGGAGGAAACTAGAGCACCCAGAGGAAACCCAAGCAATCATGGCAGAACGTGTAAACTCCATACAGTCAATCACCCAAGGCCAGAATTGAATGCAGGTCTCTGGCATTGTGAAGCAGCAGGTTAACCACTGTGCTACCATGTTGCCCCATCAAATTAAACACTCCTTTATCATTGTGACACCAAGCTCTGATACAGCCAAGATGAGGTTGTACTTTTCATCTTTAGATTGCTGCTTCTTATGTACATGAAGGTAGGAGGACTGCTAACTGTATCTCAAGGCTGAGGAGTAGGTGCCTTATATCTCTGGTACAGCTTCTATTCCTCCATGAATTTAAAGTCCATGAGAATTCCAAATGGAAAACCCATTGCATTTCCTTTTCTGGAAAAGGGGGGCTAGTGGCCCGTTAGCAAGTGGTAGAGAGAGATGACAAAGTAATTGGCAGGAACAAACAACTTCAAAGTTGGAATTGGCAGATATAGAAGAATTCAGGAAAGCATTAAAAAACATGGATTTCTAAATGTATCCCTTCCCCATCACCTCACAACAGTGAGCACCTATGGGTGGCACAGAGGAAAAGTGGTGAGCACTGCTGTCTCACAGCGCCAGGGACCCGGGTTCGATTCCCGGCTTAGGTCACTGAATCTGCACATTTTCTCCTTGCGCGCGTGAGTTTCCTCCAGGTGCTCGCGTTTCCTCCCACAGTCCAAAAGATGTGCTGCTTAGGTGCACTGGCCATGCTAAATTCTCCCTCAGTTGTACCTGAGCAGACGCCAGAGTGTGGCGACTAGGGGATTTTCACAGTAACTTCATTGCAGTGTTAATGTAAGCCTACTTGTGACACTAATAAACTTTAAACACCTGTAACATTCTGCAGAGCCATAAAGAGAATTAGCATTTCAAGTTGGTGATGTTACCTCAGAACTGAGGAGTTAGAGATGTAACTGTTTTTAAGCGAGGCAGGGAAAGAAAGGAAAAAACCACCAACAAGGATATTTTGGCCTTGGAGGGAGTGCAGAGGAGGTTTACTAGGCTGATACCGGAGTTGAGCTATGAGGAGAGGCTGAATAAACTAGGCTTGTACTCGTTAGAGTTTAGAAGAATGAGGGGAGATCTCATTGAGACATATAAGATGATGAATGGGATGGATAGGATAGAGGTGGAGAGACTCTTCCCGCTCAGAAAGGACAGTAGGACTAGGGGGCACAGCCTCAAGATAAATGGGGGGCGGTTTAGAACGGAGTTGAGGAGGAACTTCTTCACTCAAAGGGTGGTGAATCTCTGGAATTCTCTGCCCGTTGAAGTGGTGGAGGCTACCTCACTAAATATTTTTAAGACGCGGGTTGATGGATTTTTGATAAGCGAGGGGATTAAGGGTTATGGGGAGAGGGCGCGAATGTGGAACTGAGCCATGACAGATCAGCCATGATCTTATTGAATGGCGGGGCAGGCTCGAAGGGCTAGATGGCCTACTCCTGCTCCTATTTCTTATGTTCTTATGTTCTAAGGTTTGTGAGAGAGAGGAAAATATGAGCGATTAAATGAAAAGAGACAGAATAAATTAGTAGTACAAGTAAAGAAACAAAATGGGCATATGGAGGATTTGTAAATGGCTAAAGCAGCATAACCACAACTGTCCAAAAAAGGGATAGATCTTAGGAACTGAAACAGCTGAATTTATTTCCGACGATTGTAAAATGTATAACTAATCAAAAGATTAGTTCCTCCAGTCTACACTGACCTCAAAATCTGAATTACAGCATCATACATTGATTTAATTCTCAACAGAGCTTTAATTACACAAATATTTAAATAAAGTTTGATACACCATAATCTTTTAACATTGTAAGCGATTTTTTCCAAATACACTTAATTCATTTTGAAATCACTCAGAAGTGCGCTATTGAACATTTTTCATGGCAGAACAGAAGATCAGGTCACATTTATCGATATGGTACCAGCTGCAAATCAAAAACAAAATCATGATGATGGATGTGATTCTAAATTTTTATCCTGAAATAACCCAAAGCAGGTTCCTATCTGAGCACTGTCACTTTGAGCTGTCTCCATACACCCCCTTGTGCTGATTCTGGGTAGTGCAGGTAATAAATTTGGTAGCTCTGAGAACAGCAGTTTGTCAGGCTCAAAGCTATGGCTCTTTCCAGAGTTCGGTTCTGGACACGACTGTATTCAGTAGGTACAGTAATGTACTGCAGAAGTTGTTCATATAAAGAGAAAAATTAGAAGTTGAACAGTCCCAAATTGCCCTCACGTGTTTTTAAGCAACCAGTTGCAAGTGGTGGTCAGAGGGGCACTTATGAGCATGTCACCTGCTTACCCCAAGACTCAGGGAAAGTCAAAAATCTAAATTCTTGCACAAAAATATACTCAGAAAAATCAAATTTTCAACTTCAAATATGTGAAACACTCAGACTCATTGAAAAATGTGATTCAAGTTGTATTAAAAGCTCCATGCCGTGAGAAATTCTCCACAATATGGCCAATATGTATATTCAAAAATAAGCAAGGAAATGTGCTGCATATCTAAGAAATCATATGAAAATAATCCAGTACTGTATATAAATCTTCTGAAAAACATCTTAATGGTGCTACATTGCAGTTACAGTTATCTTTGGTGACTCATCGGTGATCACACACATATTTTCATAGACATTGGGATGTTCACTGGATCTGTTGTAAAGAGGAAAGTTAAACAACAGTAAGTATGAGTTATCAAATAAAATTATTCTTAAAATTACTACACTATTGTTTTATCATCTTGTACCAGGTAAAATAATTTCACTTTGCACCACATGTCAAATGATGATGGGTAATGAAATGATAATGATATGAAGATTTAAAGAAAAGTAAGTAACAATGGAAAAAATACATTCAAGAAATGAGGTGCTATAATCAGTCAGGTTTGCAATTTTTGATAGGTATTTGTGAGTCCTGCTGAAATATGTGCACAGGATTGGCTTGGCGATGCTAGCTTGTTAAAGAACACTGTCTAGGTTCATACAGTGGGCGGCACAATGGCACAGAAGTTAGCGCTGCTGCCTCACAGTGCCAGGGACCTGGGTTCGGTTCTTGGCTTGGGTCACTTCTGTGTGGAGTTTGCACATTCTCCCCATGTCTGTGTGCTCCAGTTTCTTCCCACACTCTGAAACACATGCAGATTAGGTGAATTGGCCATGCCAAAATTTCCCTCAGTTTACTAGGCTGATACCGGAGTTGAGGGGATTGAGCTATGAGGAGAGGCTGAATAAACTAGGCTTGTACTCGTTAGAGTTTAGAAGAATGAGGGGAGATCTCATTGAGACGTATAAGATGATGAATGGGATGGATAGGATAGAGGTGGAGAGACTCTTCCCGCTCAAAAAAGACAGTAGGACTAGGGGGCACAGCCTCAAGATAAAGGGGAGGCGGTTTAGAACGGAGTTGAGGAGGAACTTCTTCACTCAAAGGGTGGTGAATCTCTGGAATTCTCTGCCCGTTGAAGTGGTGGAGGCTGCCTCGCTAAATATTTTTAAGAAGCGGGTTGATGGGTTCTTGATAAGAGAGGGGATTAAGGGTTATGGGGAGAGGGCGGGAAAGTGGAACTGAGCAGCGACAGATCAGCCATGATCTTATTGAATGGCGGAGCAGGCTCGAAGGGCTAGATGGCCTACTCCTGCTCCTATTTCTTATGTTCTTATGTTCTTATGTTCTTATACCTGAACAGGCGTCAGAGTCTGGTGACTAAGGGATTTTCACAGTAACCTCATTGCAGTGTTAATGTAAGCCTACCTGTGACACTAATAAAAAAACTTTAAGACATATACAATGATACCATAGTCAGCACCTAATGGACTGGAAGGAACTAGACACAGGAAAAAGGAAAAAACTAAATCACATAAGGCCAAGAGAGGATTTTGGATGGTTGAGAAATACCTTGTTGTACACAGACTGAATGGTTTAAGCCAATATCTGAGTATGTAAGAAGGAACGAGAAGTAGAAATTGCATTTTACTATGTACATCTCGGGGAGATGTTGGCCTAGTAGTAAGTTCAGTACACTATTAATCCAGAAACTCAGCTAATGTTCTGGGGACCTCGGTTTGAATCCCTTCATAGCAGATGGTAGAATTTGAATTCAATTAAAAAAAAATCTGGAATTAAGAATCTATTGACGACCATGGAACCATTGTTGCTTGTCAGAAAAACCCATCTGGTTCACTTTAGGGAAGGAAACCTGCCACCTTTACCTGGTCTGGCCTACATGTGACCCTAGAACCACAGCAATGTGGTTGACTCTCAATCGCCCTCTGAAATAGCTTAGCACTCAGTAAGAGCAACTAGGAATGGACAATAAATGCTGGCCAGCTAGTGACACCCATGTCCCAGGAATGAATAAAAAAAAGTACTTACATTATTTTGTACTTAGTGTGAAATTTACAAACCTGGTACGATGCAGAAATACAGAACATAGAAACAACACACAGGAGTAGGCCATTTGGCCCTTCGAGCCTGCTTTGCTATTCAATATGATTGTGACTGATGCCATACTCCCACTTATCCCTCATCCCCCTTGATACCATTAAAATCTAAACAAATATTTATCACACCTTACTATATTTTTTTTTGTTTTTATTCCAATTCAATCAAATCAAGTCCAATTCAGAGTCTCAACAAGTTGGGACATTCCTGATCCAAGCTGACAAGACAGGGCTCTCACCTCCTGTCTTGGGCTTGATCTACATGATCCAAGCTGATTGCTCCTCCTCCAAGGCTTGATCTCATTTGCATCTTAGCCAAAAGGCCAAGATGCTCCTTTCAAAAATGCTTCAAATGAAGCTAAAATGTAACCTAATGACTTCAACCAAGTACAGCATTTCAATACTACACTTGATCAATATCCCTAATGTTATAATATTCATCTGAATAAATTGCATTATACAAGGTAAACATTTTATATCCATTTGGAAATACCTGTAAATATTTCAAGCCTCTGCTTATATTCCTGAATCAATCATGAATTTCTCTTATGCTTAAATTATTCTCCACATTTGTTGTAGATAAAACATTATCTTTTGGATTGCACCAAAGTCAGCAACATGCAGTACAGTGCTGCTGTAAGTGAGGCATTCAATGCTATACTTACAGTGATACAGGTTAGCGGCAGGGCATAGCTGGGCTCATTTAAAAAGAACACAATGAGCCATTGTATCAAGTTTAAATTTTAAAAGTTCTGATAAGCAACCATCAATTATTTTCTATTCTGCCTGCCAAAGGTCAGCAGCAGAGCTGTATGAAAATATTTAACTGCACATCAATATAGTTCTGTCATTTCCCACAGAATTAATATCACAGTTTGCCTCAGCCAGCTTGTTACAGCTCTGATACCTCTCTGTGATCAAGATTTAGTTCTGTGATTTGCTCCCCAGTTGAGACAGTAGCTAAGAGGTGGGAAGTGCTTTATTTTTCAACAAAATAAGTTCTAAACTGGGAAAATACACTCTATGTCCTGATTGCTGACCCTCACCTTGATTCTTTTCCAAGTTGGTTCAAGCAATGATTTCTAGAGCACACACTTCCTTTAGTGTTTAAATATATAAAATTAATTCATTGAACACAAAGGGAAATTGACTGTTAGTTTTGAGACTGTTAATTATGATAAGCAACAAAATGCTATGAAGGGACTTCCAAGTCTGTGTTCCCAGTACTACTGGAGGATAGTATCTCCTTTACCTCCAGTGACTGTGCTGCAAGGTAAATGTACATGATGTGGGGATGCCGGCGTTGGACTGGGGTAAGGACAGTAAGTGGGGAACACTTCAGCAGTGATGGGCCTCTGATCTTTGGGTAAGCATTCTACAAGGCGGCCTTCACAACACACGACAACGTAGAATCCCTGAGCAAAAACTGATAGTCAAGTTCTGCACACATGAGGACGGTCTCAACCAGGATCTTGGATTCATGTCACACTATACGTAACACCCACGACTTGCCTGGGCTTGCAAAATCTTTCTAACTGTCCTGGCTGGAGACAATACACATCTCTTTAATCTGTGCTTAACCCTCTCTCCACTCACATTGTCTGTACCTTTAACACTTGATTACCTGTAAAGATTTGCATTCCAACCATTATCTTGTAAATTGAGTTTGTATCTATATATGCCCTGTTTGTGAACAAAACTCCCACTCACCTGATGAAGGGGCAGTGCTCTGAAAGTTTCTGGCCTGTGCTACCAAATAAACCTGTTGGACTTTAATCAGGTAAATATACCATAGCTCGGAAGGTCTTTTTGAAGTTTATTCCTAACTGCTTCCAGGGACGTTCTGCCTTCTATGATTATATTGTCAGCTCTTCTGTTGACATACCTTTGTAAATGACATTTGTTGTCCCTGGCTACTCTGCTGGTGACTAAATAAAACATTTGAATCACAGCACTGCTGACATTCAGAGCATTTAGGAAAATATTAACCATTGAGTCACCTCACGGCATCTTTTAAAGTCAAGGTTTCAGTGATCTGTGTTCCATTAACGTTTGTACAGTCAGCTTCTGTTGCTGGCGATTCCGGTTGATTGTGCTCCCTGAGAAAAAAAATGAGAAAGATTTAAGCAAAATTTTTAAAATTACACTTTTGATGATGAAATTCAGCTACTGAATTATCAGCATGATTCATTTAATCATTTGACTATGCTGTCTGCAGGATGGTCCCTGGTGAAACATCAATGTCACATTCCAGACCTCCACTGGAATTCAATATAAAGTTCAACCTCCGGGTCATCAAGAACTAGTTTGATTTGCTGTGCAGTTTATGCTCTTACAAGTTTCAACAATTAAAATGTTTAGAAATGTAGTACTGAAAATGTAATCCTGGTGACTGTTAATCAGTACCTAGCAAGTTTATCGTTCTACATGTGTTTTGCAAATTTTTTTTTAAACTGGTTAACACCAAGGAGTTGTCATGTTTTAGAATGTTCTGTATGGGGATCAACTACCTCTTGATTGGGTGCAAACATTCCAAATGTTCTTGCAAAATATCACCCCCCTCCAACCTCCTTTTCCTCTTCAATGTCCTTGAACATGTTGTCACCACCCATCTGTAGCTTCCCTAATGCCCCCACCCTCACCCCCAGAACAAATTTGTATCCATCTTTCTTGAAACTCTGTCATTGAATCTCTGCTACCATAGTATCAAAGCCACAAGAGTAATGGTGACAAAGATAAATTTTCCCTCCTTTTCCTTCTTGTTCCCACCACCTCCCTCTTTCAATATCTCTCCCTGATTTCAACTGGAGGGGATTGCATGTGCTGAGATCCACTCTTATCACTTCCACACCATTGCTTCCAGTCTCCCCCAAGCAAATATTCGATTTCTCATTTACATACTACCCTCATGCTACATGATCTGAAAATGCAATGTCAGTTTCCACCAGTAGGCCGGTGACACCCTGCTCTACTGTCAACCTCTTCACTCTCTCTAAATTGTCAGATTGCTTGTCTGACGTTCAGTACTGGATGAGCAAAACTTCTGCCCAGTTAAATATTTGGAAAGACTACAGCCACTGTCTTTGGATCTTGCCATAAACTCCACTCTCTAACCATTGATTCATTCCGCTCCCTGGCATTTGTCTGACACTGAAACAGATACTGTTTGGAACCTTGGTGTTATATTTGACCTTGAGATGCAACTAAAAACCTAAACTATCATTAAATCGACTCTATTTCTGTCTCTGTATTATTGGCTGACTCTGCTCCTGCCACAGCTGCTGAAACCATTGTTGCCTATAGGCTTGAATATTCCAATACACTCCTGGTTGGCCTTGCATGTTCTACCCTCCCATAATGTGATGACATACAAAACTTTACTGCTTGAGTTCTAACTCCTCCCAAATCCCATTTTGCCCTCTTGCCCACTGACTTACACTGACTCCTGGGCAAGCAACACCTCAATTTGAAAATTATCATTTTCCTTTTCAGATCTCTCCACCGCATTGTCCTTCCCCTATCTCTGTAATCTCACAAGCCTCTGAGATATCTATGCACCTTTAATAATGGCCTCTAGAATATTTTAATCACTGCATCGCTGGGAGTCATACCTTAGGTTTACCTAAATCCTAAGTTCTGGAAATCCCTTCCAATCGGTGAAACTCTACCAACAAATGGCAGACTGTTGGTTATGGCAAGAAATCTTATGATGCTGTCACAAACAGCTGGGCATGTTTCACATGGTCATGTAAGGGGGCAGGGCCTTAAGATGCCAACAAAGCTGGGCTGCACTGAGATTGGGACGCCCCTCCCCATAATCAGAACCTTCAGCAGTCAGTACTGGTGCACCCTTGCTCCCCTTCCTGACATTAGGCCTCTCCCCACCTTCTAGCAGTCAGTCCAGCATCCTCCATCCCCGCAAACAGCCATCACTGGAATCTCCAGCTTCCACATCTGCTCCTGCCAACCATCACAAATAAGTGAATTCCCTGCCATTCCCAACCACCCCCCATAAGGCTCCCACTGGCGTCTGCCCCTGGCACTTGCCCCTGACATAGATTGGTACTGCCACATCAGCAATACATGGTGCCAACCTGTGCCAAAGGGGAGGGCCATGGAGTATTGCCAGGGCACTACCTGACCATATCCCTATCCCCAGGGGCTATACTCACCTTTATGCCCCCATGGGGATCACCATGATAGGTTCACATCAGAGTGAATTGTTGTAAACCTTGTTGGTGTCGTTACATTGGTGTGGTACGAATGTACAGCAGGGGTGTCAATAAAGGGTAAGGGTGGGGGGCGCGGTTAATGAAATATAAATACATTGAAATAAATGTAAATCAGGTTCACATCCATTATGTACATGAACCTAGTTACATCACCAGAGAGGAGCAGCGAAAATTGGAAGTCTCAATCTTGCCAACGAGATCCAAGATTTCAAGGGTTTCGCCAAATCTTGAGCCCCCATCATCATTCCCGCAGATGGAAAGCGTAGGCTCAAGATTGCCCACAATATCTTTCCACATCTAACATCACTTTCCAGCATCTTCCTCTCATGCCCCAATATCTCTTTTGTGGCTTGGGTGTCATTTTTTTTCTTATAATGCTCCTGTGAAATGTCTTGGCACGTTTTATTCTATTAAAAGTGTTATATAAACACAGATTATTTTTGTTATTTGATCACAGATAGTAAATGGATAACATTATATTGATTCGCATATGTATCATAATCAAATAATTGTGGGATATGTAAAATACTTGTGAATGACTGCACCCTATAATGTTTGATGCTAAAGTCAGAAAGGATCTGTTAGTTGACCTGAATGTATTTCAGTATTTCATTGGCACACTGTTTCATGCTCTACTTGTGAATGCTTAGAAAAATTGTAATAAAATTTATTATTTTTGGATCATTTAAAAATTGCATTTGTAGCTTATTCTCCCAGGTGGAAAATGGGCATGCAATTATGATTAATTAATATTATTCAACACCTTTCAACATAAAGATTTATTCCAATATTTTCCTTTACTCTATCTCTGCCTCTAAGGTACACTAAATCAGTTTGCAGACATTAAGAGCATCTGTCAAGCATCAGTTTTAGTCATACAGATTAATCCTGTTAACTAGGGTCACAAAGAATTTGTAGACTGCATTGTATTATCCCAAACCACACCGATACACATCAAGAATTGCATTGGTGGAGGTGTCCAAACAGCCCCCTCAATTGTAACCCTTTTCAATAGCATGAGAGGCCAAGGAAGAGAAGGAAATTATGAGACTAAAAACAGTACATTGCAAATTCCATTGCATTGGAATTTGCAATGTACTGATTTAATCTCATAAAAGGAGTAAATCAATATTCAATAAATTGTCAACCAGTAAGGAGTCCATACAATAAACATAAAGTAGTTCAGGAACTTACTCAGAATTTTTGCACCAGAATTTATTCATGATGAATCCAATGAGACACACGCACAAAAACACAATAACAGCAATGATTCCTGTAAGCCAAGGTTGTAAACCTCTGCGAGGCTCTTCTTTAGGCTGTCCTGTTGAAAACAAATTAGATGATTATTTGAACAGAAACAATGTGCAGGGGCATGGGGAAAAGGCAGGGGAAATGGCACTAATTCATGATGCTTCTTTGCAGAGCCAGTGCAGACACAATGGGCCAAACTGTCTCCTTCTGCATTGTAACAATCAGTGATTCAACAAAGCATGAGAAACTCCAACAACATTTCTTGTAATTGGCTCTCATTGTTTGTACTGTAATGTTTTTAGTATCTTGGGAAATATTGCTAATGCCTCATTGCCATTGCTTTTGCTGCCCTTCATTCTCCGTTCTGCTCAGTTCCACATCTCCAAATGGAATCATGTTTAAAGTCACAACCTACAGCTGAGACCCAAATTGACAAAGGAAGATAAGGTTGCATAGCTGGATGTTTAGAAAGCTTTTGACCTCATAAGTTGCTGTATTACACAACACCATATATTGCTAATGTTAGACATTATAGAAAAGTGGTATATAGTGGATAGATAATGAACTCAGAAGTGGAAAGCTAGCTACGAGAACTTTCCAAGCTAGAAGTAATTACTAAGTAGAATACTAGAATGATTGAGCTGGCAATTTGTGCTGCTTCAAAACACAATTTCTGTCAAGATTACAGTGAAATTTAAAAACAGCCATTCTGATTTGTTTTCTCCCTTGATTTGATTTCCAATCAGAAGTGTGTACCAGAGATAATTAGTTTGTTTCTTTCATCACAAATTTACCATATGGGAAGCAACAGAAGATTTTATAATTGATAACATGACTGACCATTCACAGAGCATTGTACAACTTCTTGTTTCCAGCAAAACTCCACGTCACAAACTCCAAAGAGAGAAGCAGATCTCCTTGGACATATTTCTAACATACATTTTATGGGAACATTTAAAGGTTGATTCTGACTTTGGTTAAAAATGGTTGATGTTCTCCATGCTAGTAGAATGGTAGCCTAATTCTGCAAGATGGCAATGGGGTTAGCAGTTTTGCGTAAATTTAATAAGCTTCTTATAGAGTCTTCCAGGCTATAGAGAGCATTGGGACAAACAGGTGTATAGAGTCAGGAGTGCAACAGCTGGAGGGTAATGGCAATCTTAAAGCAAAAAACCTTCTTCTTTGGAGATTTAGTTTTCAGACAGCTTGTCTATCAGAGGTCCCAGAATTGTTTTGTCTGTTCAGTGAACAATGTCTGGAGGTTTTACTGGAGCAGCTTGCTATGAGGAAAGTAGGGAGGAGGCAAATCCTCCAATGGAGTCAGTGTATGGAGAGCAATGGCTAAGCATGTGGATGTTGTCTTCTCAAAGCTTCATTCAGAGTAACAAATAAAACAAAAGGTTCTCCAGAATGAAGGGTGCCAGATAAAAAACTGTCCAGGAAAAGCACCAGCTTAGTTGCATTATACAAACATCAAGCACTCGGTCTACAGTCTGCCATCACATCTGCATGGCCAACTGTAGGCACTGATCCTTGCTCTCTTTTTTAAACCCCAGGCTTCCTTGCACTTATGCAATTCAGAAAGACTTTAAGTTTATTTATTAGTATCATGAACAGGCTTACATTGACACTGCAATGAAGTTACTGTGAACATCCCCTAACTGCCACACTCCGGAGCCTGTTCTGGTACACTGAGGGAGAATTTAGCATGGCCAATGCACCTAACCAGCTCGTCCTCCAGACTGTGGGAGGAAACAGGAGCATCTGGAGGAAACCCCAAACAGAAACGGGGAGAATGTGCAGACTCCACATAGACAAAAGAATGTCCAGGAAAAGCATCAGTGTAGCTGCATTATACAAACATCAAGCATTCAGTCCAGTGTGATATCACAACTGCATGGCTTCCTTGCTCTCTTTTAAACCCCAGGCTTCCTCACAATGACACAATTCCAGAATGTTTCATCACCAGTTCACTATATGACTCCTAAAATTATTGGCAAGCTCTCTGTTCATTGTATCACATTCAATGAAGTAAAGACTGTTCATTATGTGCCATTCCAGTTACATCGAAATGCTCAGACGCTCTTTGTTCTTTTTTCAAAAGGGAAAAAGCTGCTCATTATGAGGGGGAGTAGAGAGCCGTGGACAACTCAGACACTAAAAAGTTCAGGCCCACAAACATTGTGTTCTTTCATTATGGAGGAGGAACAGGCACAGGTGAGTTGCTTTGTTGATTCTGAAGTATAGCATCACTGCTTCCTGGATTGTGGAAGCCTGAGATTTGTCACCAAACACAAGTATTCAGCTGAGAAATCTTCAATGCAAGATTGGCGCATTTAAAGTAAGAAAATAAATTGATTGTATATTTTCGGGGGTCTGTATGGTTAGCATTTATTGGGCTAAGGGACATATGGAAGCCAACCCAAATTCTGGTGCTCATTCACCCAGCGGAAGTAAATGGCATTTTTCCACTTCCCACATGAGCGACATGGTGGCACAATGGTTAGCATTGCTGCCTCACCATCACGGACCCAGGTTCAATTCCACCTTTGGGTGACTGTGTGGAGTCTGCACATTCTCCCCATGTCTGCATGGGTTTCCTCCACATGCTCCAGTTTCCTACTACAGTCCAAAAGATTTGCTGGTTAGGTGCACTGATCATGCTAAGTTCTCCCTTAGTTTACCCAAACAGGCGCCAGAGTGTGGCCACTAGGGGATTTTCACAGTAACTTCATTGCAGTGTTAATATAAGCTGACTTGTGACGCTAATAAATAAAATTTCAACTTTTAAAAGGTTAGGTCGAGTGTCCAAAAGATGCTATGGTAAATGTGTGTGGTTATGGGATGGGACTGGGGACAGGATACTCTGTCAGAGAGTCAGTGCAGATTCAATGGGCCAAATGTTCTCTTTCACTGTCGGGATTTTATGATTCTTTTTGTCAGGAATTCGGTGAGGGCAAACATATTGAATAGTAGGAAAAGAGAACTTTCTTAGCATTTTGCTATGGGATTAATCAGAAAAAGCATCGAAAGATTGTCACTGTAAACCTGCTTGAGTTAAGGTCCAGTTCACGACTCTTCCTCCTCCAAATCCAGGACCTTTTTTTTAAACTTCTTAAGTAAAGAAACGCCCATGTGCTTGCAACTGGAAGGGTCAAATCAAAAATGCTACAGAGGGAGGTAAACACTGAAGTACTGCATTTAAGGAAGACAACAGCAAATAGTAGGAAAACACAGTGATTATAAACTACAAGTTTGTCTAAAAAGTCATCCTCGGCTAAGTGGCCGAGAGCTCTAACGAAACAGCTGGCAGGCCTCACATTTACTCGGGTCATCAGAGAAAGCAGAGCTGCAGAACAAGTGCAGAGTTGTGTCATTTCACTGTTTCCTCTGGACTACTGATACCAGAAAACGCCACCTCAACACTGAACGTTTAGCACCAAGTGCTCCTCTCCCCACAAAAAAAAGTGAGACTGAAATTAGTCTCTCTAAGGGAAGTACATTTTGAGATTTAACAGAGGTCCCATAGCTTTTAACCGGCCCGTTGTTTACTTACACTGAAATCACTAATCTTTTCGGGGAAAAAAGTACAGTGCTTATTGTGTCCCCGCGAGGTTAGAGGAGAAAGTTGAGCGGTGGATATTTGGTCCCCGTTGCATATGAATAGCTGTAAAAGGAGTTGACAAATACCGTTGTATTGTGTGGCCTGTGTCCCTTTGCAATAGTGGATTCTGAAGCTGGCCGGGAATCCGGAGTACCTTCACTCGAGAACTCAACAACCCTCAGACTTATTTTGTTAGTTATGCACCCACTTTTCACCATATGAGCAGGTTTTACTCAGTCAGAAGCACCCCTTTTTTGAAATCCCGGGTCATGGTGAAGTTTGTTTGAAAGATACATTTGAAAGCACAAAGTGTCGAACTATAAAAACCTGAAATCACAATCCGAAGTGCTACTAATGCCCTGAAATTTACTCAACTTCCGGGAAAGGAGTGATATCGACCCTAAAATAGCACCCAGCCTGTTTCAAATGTTTGAATTACTCAAGGATGCATTTTGTTATTGTCCTCCTAAGACTTTCTACATCAACAGTTGCTGAACACACTGCGCTTACTAAATATTCGAAAACGCAAGGGAACGGTGGAGCTGTTTTACTGTTAAAATGATTACTGCAACGGATCACTTGAGGTTCAGCACAGTTTTAATTCGATTCGCGTTCTACTATCCTCGTATTTACATTGTAAATAAAATCTATTCACCTACCATTCTGTGTATTTACAGAGACCACCAATGCGATAAAAACACAACACAGCTGAAGACCTTTGCGAAACATTGTGGATTGTAAATGGATTCCCGAAACTCCGAATTAAATCTTTCGGGGCAGGGTTGCAAAGTGGCTGAGATCCGACATTCCTGAAGATCTACGTTTCTTGCTAACCACGCCTCTTTTACCTGACACTGAGCACGACCTCACATTCATCTGTAGTCTAACTTAATCGCAAGAGTCTTTCTTTATTCTGGAAAGTTACTAAAGGCAGAAAATGGAAGAATTTGAAGACAAAATTAAATAACTTTTCAAGTTTCTTTATTAGTGTCATAAGTAGGCTTATATTTACACTATAGTGAAGTTACTGTGAAAATCCCCTAGTTGCCACACTCTGGTGCCTGTTCAGCTACATTGAGGGAGAATTTAGCATGGCCAATCCACCTAAGCAGCACATCTTTCGGGCGGGGGGGGGGTGGAACTGGAGTACCCAGAGGAAATCCACACAGACACAGGGAGAATGTGCAGACTCCGTACAGACAATGATCCAAACAGGGAATTGAACCCAGGTCCCTGGTGCTGTGAAGCATTGAGGGGAGGAAGATAAAGGAATTCAGCAAATATGGGTGTGATTGTAATGCGGGACTACATTTGGCACCCCTTTTAATATTACCCAAAATTGAGGTTGTGTTCTGCCCTGGTTGGTAAGGCACAGCTCTGGTGCCATCTATTTGAAGGCTTTCATATTCAATAAAGGATGATTTGCTCCTTTGCTGATTGACCATCCTTTTTTTATTTGCTCATAGGATGTGGGTGTTGCTGGCTGGCCCAGCATCTATTGTGTATCTCTGAGGGTATTTAAGGGTCAATCACATTGCTGTGGCTCTGGTGTCACATGTAGGCAAACCAGATAAGAACGGCAGATTTACTTCTCTAAAAGGACATTAGTGAAGCAGACGGATTTTTGCAACAATCATTTCATAAAGTTTATTTGTCAGTCACAAGTAGGCTTACATTAATACTGCAATGAAGTTATCATGAAAATCCCCTAGCTGTCACACTCTGGTGCCTGTTTGGGTTCACTGTGGGAGAAGTTAGTGTGGTCAATTCACCTAACCAGCACATCTTTGGAGTGTGGGAGGAAATCCACACAGTCACCCTAGCTGGGAATTGAACCCAGGTCCCTGCCACTGTGAGGCAGCAGTGCTAACCATTGTGCCACCATGCCACCCCAAAGTCATCACTACAGTAAGATGTATCACAATACCAGGTTAATGTCCAACAGGTTTATTTGGAATCATGAGCTTTTGGAGCGCTGCTCCTTCATCAGGTGATTCACTTGATCTCTGCCCACCCAGTCCAATGTTGGTATCTCCACATCATAGTCATCAGTAAACTTTTAATTCCATATTCCCATAATACATCCTGCTTGATTTTTTTCTTTCCATTGATCTCAGTGGAATCACTGCCTGGATTTTCAATTTGTAAGGTTTTAATCCTTGCTCTCTCCAATATTGTAGCAACGTGTTTGCAGGAGTTCCAGTGAGACCAGTGTGACAAGCATCTGGGGTAATTGATGAGAAATCCATAGAGGTTGTTTTGGGTGGCATCTGCCACTCTGTTTCAAAGTGTGGGTGCCTGATCACAGTTCATCTACTGGTTTACATAGACTGTGTATTTACTGTGAATATTTGATGATTGGTTGAATTTTGTAACTTGTGTTATCCTTATAAATTGATATATAATATCTATACTCACTCATTGGAGTGAAGGAGTGGCATATTATAGTTCATCCTTTCTTGTTTAATAAATGTTTTATTCTTTTGTTAAAAGTTCACCAGCTGACTCCTGTGACTCTATTCAGTAATCTCCTTCCATGTATCTAAACACAAAATAAAATTCAGAATCTATCAAGCTGGTTCCACTCTGGGATCTGACTTGTCCAATTGTATCAGCTAGGATCGTAACACTCGGAACCATTCACGTAAATCTTCTCTGCACCACTTCTAAAACACTCAATCCTTCCCACTGAAGCTGAACCAGTGATTTATGAAGGTTCATAACTTACTTGCTTTTGTACTCCATGTCCCTATTTATAAAACCCAGGATTCAATATAATCTATTAACTGCTTTCTCAATCTGCCCTGCCACCTTCACTGGTTTATGCACATATACATGCAGATCCCTCTGCTCTTGCCTTTTCAGAATTGTACTTTGTATTTTATGTAACCTTTCCTCAGTCTTCTGATTGAAATGTATCACTTCACATACCTCTGCATTAAATTTTATTTGCCCCCTATCTGCCTGTCTATATCTTCTTGAAGTTTATCATCATCCACCTCACAGGTCACAATTCTACCAAGTCTTGCGTCACCTTCAAACTTTGAAATTGTGCTCTGTGCGCCCAGGCCGAGGTTATTAATACACATACAGAAAAAGTCATTGTTCCTCTACATGCCATCCCCCAGTCAGAAATATGTAAAATTTTTAAGAGGCTTGAATTGGATAATTAAACTGTTGCATAATGAAATTCTAGCTGTTGTGGTGAAATTTGAAGGTGGCCAATTATGTCTTAAACTAAGACAATTCAAAACTAGGAAATTTCTCTGTGCAAAGATGTAATAAATTGATTTGACAAGTAAAACATAGAACAAACAAAGAAACATAAAGCCGACTGGAGACACCCAAAGGGTTAGGTAGCTCTGGGAATAGAGCAACAGAACCTCTCCGAAAGATCCTCCCTGACATTTCTTGCTCAAAACCGAAAGATCAGAAGAATTGTGAGGTCCCACTTTAACTGTCTGTGTTTGTAGATGAAGATCAAATGAGCTTCAGCCCTTCTGCACAAAGGAAGTTGTCTGTCCTTCCCGACCTGACCTTAGAACACCTTCATCAGGAGCAGTGCTCTGAAAGCTCATGATACCAAATAAACCTGTTGGACTTTAACCTGGTGTTGTGAGACTTCTTACTGTTCATTAGCTATGTTAGGGTTCAAAACAAACTGAGTAACGGCACCAATATTTTTCATTCAAAAAGCATAGTTTGAAATGTTTGGAGACTCAAACGATCAGCAGATTGGAAAACAAGCTCTGCCACCTCAAAACTTGGCACGGTATCCCTGGGACCACACCAACAATTTTGCAAGGTAAGCTCTTAGCTCTTGTTCCTGATAGGGACAGAGTGCTGAAAATGGATGTGGAATTGGCATCGTTTTAAAAACATGTGTAATGCTGTGTAAGGCAAGACTCCAACATTTAGTCTCATTGCTTTTGAGATGATGCTGCAGGGACAGTACAGAAAAATGGTTCTCCCATTCCTTAAAGCAGAGATGAAAGCTCCCTGGATGGAGGCCATGGAGTGAGGCAATGATATCTTTCAGATTGATCATACACAGAAGTGGAACAGGTTATGTGTCATCAGGAAATATGCCAAAATATACATGCTTATTCACCTCAAGTGAATAATATTCACCTCAAGTAAATATATAAAAAGGAAGAGGCTGACTAGGGTGAACGTTGGACCCTTAGAGGATGAGAGGGGGGACTTAGTGGTAGGGGATGGGGAAATGGCTGAGGCCTTGAATAACTTTGTTGTTTCGGTCTTCATGGAGGAAGATGTGAATAGTTTGCCGGGTGTTAGCGATGGAAAGATGGTAGGAGTGGAGGGCCTGAATGACATTATTGTTACTAGAGAGGCAGTGCTCGACAGACTGGAGGGACTGACTGTGGACAAGTCCCCAGGACTGGATGGAATGCATCCAAGAGTTCTGAAAGAAATGGCGGAGGCGATAGGGGATGCCTTGATGATTATTTTCCAAACCTCGCTGGATTCCGGGGAAGTGCTGGAAGATTGGAAAATGGCTAATGTTACGCCGTTGTTTAAGAAGGGTGCCAGGTAAAAGGCAGGGAATTATAGGCTGGTTAGTTTAACGTCTGTTGTAGGTAAAATGTTAGAATCCGTGATCAAGGAGAAAATAGTGAGGCGTCTTGAGGAGAATTGTTTGATAGAGCAGATGATCTGGAGGAGGGAACCAAGTGTATGGTGTCGAAATTTGCTTATGACACCAAGATTGGTGGAACGGCAAATTGTGCGGAGGGTGTGGAAAGTCTACAGAAGGATCTAGATAGGCTGGGCGAATGGGCCAGGAACTGGCAAATGGAATTTAGTGTTGGCAAGTGTGAAGTTGTCCACTTTGGTAGGAATAATGGTAGGAAGGACTATTACTTACATGGTGAAAAACTGCAGCATGCGACAGTGCAGAGACACCTTGGGGTCCTGGTGCATGAGTTGCAAAAACCCAGCCTGCAGGTGCAGCAGGTGGTCAGGAAGGCAAATGGAATGCTGGCCGTCATAGCGAGGGGGATTGAATATAAAAGTAGGGAGGTCTTGCTGCAACTGTACAGGGCACTGGTGAGGCCGCAGCTGGAGTATTGTGTGCAGTTTTGGTCGCCGTACTTACGCAAGGATATTTTGGCCTTGGAGGGAGTGCAGAGGAGGTTCACTAGGCTGATACTGGAGTTGAGGGGGTTGAACTATGAGGAGAGGCTGAATAAACTAGGCTTGTACTCGTTAGAGTTTAGAAGAATGAGGGGAGATCTCATTGAGACATATAAGATGATGAATGGGATGGATAGGATAGAGGTGGAGAGGCTCTTCCTGCTCAGAAAGGATAGTAGGACTAGAGGGCACAGCCTCAAGATAAAGGGGGGGGGCGTGGTGTAGAACAGAGTTGAGGAGGAAATTCTTCACTCAAAGGGTGGTGAATCTCTGGAATTCTCTGCCCATTGAAGTGGTGGAGGCTGCCTCACTAAATATATTTAAGACGCGGGTTGATAGGTTTTTGATAGGCAAGGGGATTAAGGGTTATGGGGAGAGGGCGGGAAAGTGGAACTGAGCCACAACAGATCAGCCATGATGTTATTGAAAGGTGGGGCAGGCTCGAAGGGCTAGATGGCCTACTCCTGCTCCTGTTTCTTATGTTCTTATGTTCTTAAGTTGATCATTGTCTTTAACCAGTACTCTCAGGAAAATAGAATGCAGAGAAAATTAACCTCATTCAGTAAAATATGGAGGTTGCAATAACCAAGAGCTGCAGTGAAACATCGCAAATGAAACTTCCAGAATAGTGCTCGCAGAAATAGCATGATTGCTCACTTGCAAAGCTTTAGCTCCAGAAAGAGCTAGGCTGGTTGCAAGTGTGCAGTTTGGCCTCTTTTAAGGTCAAACCAAATAAACAAACTCAAGTTAAATCAGGACAAAGTAAAAGGGGCAGGTCCCCAAAAGGGGAGGGGGGGCCGGGAACAGCCCGAACAAAATCAAAGTATAAAGGAAACTTGAAAACATAAATTTAAAATGTGATTATTAGGGTCGATAATGCCCCCTAGCCCCTGCAGTATCCAAAGGGCGTGGAAGATGGGTGTGCATTTTGGGTACACAGATTGTTCTAACTTCCTACACTTATAATTAAGGAGTAGTAATGGTGGGAATTGATGAGGAGCCATGATGAGTATGCACCTGAATTGTATGAAGTAATAGATAGCTAAACAACAATTTGTTATCACCTAAGAGCCTACATTGTCTCCACATTCATGTATTAAGAGATTGTGAGGCTGTGTTGGACTGATGAATGTCTGCAATACAGTAGCGAGGGACGATATAGGAACCAAAGAGCAGAAAGTGGAATCGTTGTGGGTGGAGATTAGGAACAGCAAAGGGAGGAAGACGCTGGTGGGTGTCATCTATAGACCCCCGAATAATGATCTGGAGGTGGGGCGGGCTGTTAATGCGCAAATAAGTGCGGCGTGCAGGAATGGGACGGCCGTAATTATGGAAGATTTCAATCTGCATATTGATTGGTCGACCCATGTTGGACGAGGTGGGCTCGAGGAGGAGTTCTTGGAATGCTGCCGGGATAGTTTCCTTGAACAGTGTGTGTTGGAGCCGATGAGGGAGCGAGCTATCTTGGATCTGGTGCTATGTAATGAGGCGGGTAGAATTAGGGACCTTGTGGTGAAGGATCCTCTTGGGGAGAGTGATCATTGTATGGTGGAGTTTCTGGTGCAGATGGAGGAGGAGAAAGTGGGTTCCAGGACACGTGTCCTTTGTTTGAATAGAGGGGAGTACGGTAGGATGAGAGAGGAATTGGCGAATGTGGACTGGGGGAGCGCATTGGAAGGTAGGTCTGCTGAGGAGCAGTGGAGGATCTTTAAGGAGATCTTTCTTGGTGCTCAGCAGAAATTTATTCCGATGGTTAAAAAGGACCGTAGGAGGAGAGGTAATACGCCGTGGATAACGAAGGAGGTGAAGCAAAGTGTTAAATTAAAAGCGGAGGAGTTTAGAGTAGCTAAGAGTAGTGGGCGAGAAGAGGATTGGGAGAGGTTTAAATGTCAACAAAGATTGACATAGAAGTTGATAAAGAAGGGTAGGAAAAACTATGAAGCTGGGCTAGCACTTAATATAGAAAAGGATAGCAAGAGTTTTTATAAATATATAAAAAGGAAGAGGCTGCCAGGGTGAACGTTGATCCCTTAGAGGATGAGAGGGGGGACTTAGTGGTAGGGGATGGGGAAATGGCTGAGGTCTTGAATAACTTTTTTGTTTCGGTCTTCACGGAGGAAGACGTGAATAATTTGCCGGGTGTTAGCGATGGAAAGGTGGTAGGACTGGAGGGTCTCAATGACATTATTGTTACTAGAGAGGCGGTGCTCGACAGACTGGAGGGACTGATTGTGGACAAGTCCCCAGGACCGGATGGAATGCATCCGAGGGTTCTGAAAGAAATGGCGGAGGTGATAGTGGATGCCTTGGTGGTTATTTTCCAGACGTCGCTGGATTCCGGGGAAGTGCCGGAAGATTGGAAAACGGCTAATGTTACGCCGTTGTTTAAGAAGGGTGGCAGGCAAAAGGCAGGGAATTATAGGCCGGTTAGTTTAACGTCTGTTGTAGGTAAGATGTTAGAATCCATCATCAAGGAGGAAATAGCGAGGCATCTTGAGGGGAATTGCTTGATAGAGCAGACGCAGCACGGTTTCATTAAGGGGAAGTCACGTCTGACAAATTTATTGGAGTTCTATGAAGACGTGTCTAGGGCGGTGGATAGAGGAGAGCCGGTGGATGTGGTCTTTCTTGATTTTCAGAAGGCGTTTGACAAGGTACCTCACAAGAGGTTATTGCAGAAGGTAAGGGGGCATGGAGTTGGGGGTAGGGTGTTAGCGTGGATAGAGGATTGGTTGTCAAATAGGAGGCAGAGAGTGGGGGTCAATGGGTGCTATTCGGATTGGTGGTTGGTGACTAGTGGAGTGCCCCAGGGGTCGGTGCTGGGGCCTCAGCTACTTACCATTTATATAGATGATCTGGAGGAGGGAACCGAGTGTATGGTGTCGAAATTTGCTGATGACACCAAGATTGGTGGAACGGCAAATTGTGCGGAGGGTGTGGAGAGTCTGCAGAAGGATCTAGATAGGCTGGGCGAATGGGCCAGGAACTGGCAAATGGAATTTAATGTTGGCAAGTGCGAGGTGGTCCACTTTGGTAGGAATAATGGTAGGAAGGACTATTACTTACGGGGCGAAAAACTGCAGCAGGCGACGGTGCAGAGGGACCTCGGGGTCCTTGTGCATGAGTCGCAAAAACCCAGCCTGCAGGTGCAGCAGGTGGTCAGGAAGGCTAATGGGATGCTGGCCTTCATAGCAAGGGGGATTGAATATAAAAGTAGGGAGGTCTTGCTGCGGCTGTATAGGGCATTGGTGAGGCCGCAGCTGGAGTACTGTGTGCAGTTTTGGGCGCCGCACTTACGCAAGGATATTTTGGCCTTGGAGGGAGTGCAGAGGAGGTTTACTAGGCTGATGCCGGAGTTGAGGGGGTTGAGCTATGAGGAGAGGCTGAATAAACTAGGCTTGTACTCGTTAGAGTTTAGAAGAATGAGGGGAGATCTCATTGAGACGTATAAGATGATGAATGGGATGGATAGGATAGAGGTGGAGAGGCTCTTCCCGCTCAGAAAGGACAGTAGGACTAGGGGGCACAGCCTCAAGATAAAGGGGGGGGGCGGTTTAGAACGGAGTTGAGGAGGAACTTCTTCACTCAAAGGGTGGTGAATCTCTGGAATTCTCTGCCCGTTGAAGTGGTGGAGGCTGCCTCGCTAAATATTTTTAAGACGCGGGTTGATGGGTTTTTGATAAGCGAGGGGATTAAGGGTTATGGGGAGAGGGTGGGAATGTGGACTGAGACACGACAGATCAGCCATGATCTTATTGAATGGCGGGGCAGGCTCGAAGGGCTGCTCCTATTTCTTATGTTCTTATGAAACACAAATGGCATCTGCAGTGGAAATCTCATTTACACAAGTCATTGGCACATCTCTTCCAAGTGTTTCCACCAAAGCTATGAAGCTTATTGATCCAAAATAGAAGATTAAATTATGGCCAGGTTTAGCTTCTTTCGAGAAAAGTCGGTGGCAATTGTGAAGGAGGAATTTTGAGAATAGATGACTAAAATCATAAGGAGATTCCTCACGGTGCTATTTTCAACAAGTATTCCAATCACTGACATAGAAATGTACATTGGAATGATTTGTAATGATTTTAAAACTGAGCACAACATGAAATAATCCTGTAGAGCTATAACATGCCTTGTTAGTGTGAATTTTGCTTCCAGTTTTCCCCTTGATTTCCGAACACAGCTTGTGGCAGCTGTTTACATTATCCGTGTGCATGGAATAGTGTGGTTACTTTGCAATTGTGATTTGAATTCTTGCTCTTTAGAACATTAAATGCACTGTTTAATTTTTCAACCTTCACGTGCCTATGACAGAATGAAACATTAAATTCTAACTAAGATGGTACATTATACATCAACTATTAATACGATTAGGTTAGCAATTTTGGAAGATGTGCATTTAACCGTATACTTAAATTGTCTCAGCTGTTAAAGGGAAATATCACTGTGGAATAACAGTGTTTTTGATTAAGGATATTCAATAGCAACAGTAGTTTATATTTATTAAAATACCTACATTAAAAATGCTCCAAGGGCACTTTGTAGGGCCATGTGTGAAAGAGTGGCTAAGCTAAAGACAGGGAGATTTGCAAGGGTGACAAAAAAACTTGATTAAGAAGTGGGTTTAAAGGAGAGTCTTGAATGAGGAGATGGATGTAGAGAGATGGAGTAGTTTAGAGTGGAGATTCCAGAGTGGCGGAATTAGAAGGTTGAAATTTATCATTGGTGGAACTGGTGTGGGATGCACAATGTACCAAAGTCAGTAGAATACTAACTTGAAGGCAGAGTGGGGTTGTGAAATAGGGTTTGGAAGTGATTATAAACATAGGGAAAGGCAAGATCATGGAAAAATGTAAACGCAAAAGCACAAATTTGAAATTTGAACCAAAGGTCAGTGAGGATGTAAGTGGCAGTTGGGGTACCTCAAAGAATGCACACGTTCACACAAAATAGGACAGTCTGCTCCTAATGGTTTATCACAAGATCATAAAAAATAAGTGCAGCATTGGGCCATTCAGTCCAGCAAGCCAGCTCCACCATTCAATAAGTGCATGGCTGATCTGATTGTGGCCTTAACTTCACCTTTCTGTCTTCCCTCATAACCCTTGACTTCATTGTGCTCAAAAATCTGTCTCACACAGCCTTGACTATATTCAGTGATTCAGCCTTCAGTGCTGTCTGTGGAAGAGAATTCCAATGTCTAATGATGCTCTGAGAGAAAAATATCTTCCTTATCTTGGTCTTAACTGGGAAACACATTGTTAAGTGTTTCCCCTGGTTCTAAATTCCCTCATGAAGAGAAACATCCTTTCAGCATCTACCCTGTCACACCCCCTCAGAAGCTTATATATATTTCTATGAAATCACCTTTCATTCTCCTCAACTCAAATGAGTACAGGCCTAAACTGTTCAACCTGTCCTCATAAAACAACCCATTCATCCCAGAAATAAGCTGAGTGAACATCCTCTGAACTGTCCCCAATGCAATAATAACCCTCCTTTAGCATGGAGGCCAAATCTGCACACATACTTCAGAAATTGGTTCTATTAAAGCACCGTAGTGCTGTGACAAGACTTCTCTACTTTTATATTCCATTCCCCTTGCAACAAAAGCCCACATTCCATTTGCCTTTCTAATTACTTTCTGTTTTTGAATGCCGGCCTTTTGTGATTCAAGTACCAGGACACCCAGATCGCTCTGTTCGTAGTTGTCTGCAGTCTCTCACCATTTAAATAATATTTTGATTCTTTTGTACTTCCTGCCAAAATGTAAACGCTGATATTTTCCAATGTTATACTTCATCTGCCAGGTTTTTTGCCCACTCAGTTAACCTATTTATATCCCTCTGCAGACGCTTCACTATTTGTGATCCTACCTATATTTGTGTTATCAGCAAATTTAGTTATCTTGGGTGTCTGCGTCCAAGTCATTAATATAGATTGTAAATAGTCAAGGCGACGGCACTGATCCTTGTGGCATTCCATTAATTATAGTTTGCCAACCTGAAATTTTATTCCTATTTTCTACAATAGGAAACATAGGAGCAGGAGTAGGCTGTTTGGCCCCTGGAGCCTGCTCCCCCATTGAGCTAAATCATGGCTGTTCATCTACCTCAATGTCATCTTCCCACACTATTCCCATATCCCTTGATGTAATTGGCATCTGGAAATCTATTGACTGCTGCTTTGAACATGCTCAATGACTGTGCAATGACTCAGCCCTCTGGAGGTGGAGAATTCCAAAGATTTTAGACTGAAGAAATTCCTCTTCATCTTGGCCCTAAATGTCCTATCTCTTAGTCTGAGACTGTGTCCTCTGGTTCAAGACCCCCTCCCAAACAGGGGGAAATAGCCTTTCCTGAATCTACCCAATCGAGTCTTATAAGAATCTTATACACTTCTAAAAAAGAGTAAAGTAAAAAAGTAAAAAGTTTATTTACTAATCACAAGTAAGGCTTACTGCAATGAAGTACTGTGCAATTCCCCTAGTCACCATAGTGTGGTGCCTGTTCAGGTCAATGCACCTAACCAGCACATCTTTCAGAAATTCAAGAGAATACAGGCCGAATCTTCTCAATCTTTCCTTGTAGGACAATCCAACCATCTCCAGGATTAGTTTGTTGCACTCTCTCTATGACCAGTATATCTTTTCTTAGGCAACAGTAACAATACTCTATATGTGGTCTCACCAAGGCTCTATACAATTGTAGCAAGACTTCCTTATTTGTATCAAATTCCCTTGCAATAAAGGCTGACATTCCAATTGCCTTCTTAATTGCTTGTTAGTTTTCAGTACCTAATAAATAAGAACACCCAGGTCCCATTAAGCATCAACATGTTCCAATCTCTCCCCACTTCAGAAATACTCTACATCCTGCCAAAGTGACCAACTTAACACTTCTCAATGTCACAGAATCACAAAATTGTTACAGCACAGAAGAAGGCCATTTGGCCCATCCTGTCTGCCCCAGTTCTCCAAACAACGAATGATCTCTTGAATCGCTCGATTGAATCTGCCTCCACCACACTTCCAAGTACTGCATTTGAGACCCAAACCACCCGTTGTATGAAAAATTATTTTCTCATGTCGCAATTGTTTCTTTTGCCATTCACTTTAAATCTGTGCCCTCTCATTCTTGTCCTTTTAACTGGGATGGCAAATAGAATGTTGGCATTTATTTCGGAGGGATTGGAGTATAAAAAGAGGGAAGTCTTGCTAAAACTAAACAAGGTACTCTTTAGACCACACCTGGAGTACTGTGAATGGTTTTGGTCCTCTTATTTAAGGAAAGATGTTCTGGCATTAAAGAAAGTCCAGAGAAGGTTCACTAGGTTGATCCCGGTTATGGAAGGATTTTCTTATGAGGAGAGTTTGTGTTTGCTGGGCTCATTGCAGTTATGAAGAATGAGAGGTGACTTTATTGAGATATTTAGGATTCACAGGGAGCTTGAGAGGTTGTTCCCCTTATGGGAGAGTTTAGCACCAGAAGGTGTAATCTCAGAGTAAGGGATCAACCATTTAAGACAGAGATAAGAAGTTTATTTCTCTCAGAAACTAATGAATCTGTGGACTTTTTTTACTGCAGAGGGCCATTGTCTGGGTCATTAAGAATGTTCAAGGCAGAAAAAAACAGATTTTTAATTATTAAGGGAAACGAAGGTTATGGGGATAAAGCAGGAAAGTGGAATTGAGGATTATCACATCAGATCAATCATGCTCTCAATGAATGCAGAGCAGACTCAGTGGGTTGAATAGCCTCCTTCAGCTCCTACATCTTATGGTCTTTTGGTCCACCTGTCCTGCCACCTTCAATGATCTATGCATATATACATCTAGGCCTCTCTGTCCTGCATCACCTTAAGAATTTTTATATTGTCTCTCCTTTCTCTTCCTTCCAAAATGCATCATCCCACACTTCCTAACGTTGAACTTCATCTGCCACCTATCTGTCCACTCCACCAACCTTTTTACATCCCTTTGAAGTTCTACACTGTTATCTTCACAGCTTACAAAGCTTCCAAATTTTCTGTTATCCATAAACTTTGAAATTGTCCCTGCATACCAAGATCTAGATCATCAATATACATCAGGGGAAGCAATGTTCCTAATACTGATGTCTGGGGAACATTACTACAAACCTTCCTCCAGCCTGAAAAATATCCATTGACCATTACTCTCTTCTTCCTAAGCCAATTTTGTATCCACGTTGCTACTGTCCCTTTTATTCCATGGGTTATAACTTTTCTCACAAGTCTGTTGTGTGGCACTGACTCAAATGCCTTCTGAAAGTCCATGTGTATCACATCAACAGCATTACCCTCATCAACCGCTTCTGTTCCTCTTCAAACAATTCCAGCAAGTTCGTTAAAAATGATTTTCACTTTAAAAATCCCTGCTGGCTCTTCCGAATCAACTCATAATTTTCCATGCAAATACTAATTCTATCCTAGATAATTATTTCTAGAATCTTTCCTGCCAGTGCAGTTAAACTGATTATTCTCTAATTGCTGGGGCTACTCTTGCAACCTTGTTTGGACAATGTGTAACATTTGCAATCGCGCAGTCCCCTGGCCATAATGGAAGGTTATGGCCAGCACTTCTGCAATTTCCATTCTCACTTCCTTCAATATCCTTACACATCTCATCCGGTCTCACTGCCTTGTCAATTTTCAGTACCGACAGTCTTTTCACCACTTCCTTTTACAGACAGAGTTTCCTCTTCTGTCGTCATGTCCTGGATAGCATTTACCACCTCGGTAAAGATCGATGCAAAGTATTAATTTAATACCTCAGCCATGCCCCCTGCCTCCATGTGTAGATTCAAATTTAGGTCCCTCCTTCTTTTACCACCCTTTTACTATTTACATGTCTGTCAAAGACTTTGGTATTCCCCTTTCTGTTGGCTGACAGTCTTTTCTCACAATCCCTCTTCACTTATGTGATAGTTCACCTCCCCTCTGAACCTTCTATATTCCTTTTGGTTCTGAACTGTATTTTCTACCTGTCATAAGGTTATGTTTTATTCCTTTTCTTAATTTCTATCTCACTTTTCATTCAAGGAGCTCTGGATTTATTTTGCCTGCCTTTCCCTTTTTATGGAATATAGTTTGACTGTGTCTGGACCATTTCTGTTTTGTAGGTAGTCCATTATTTAGCTATTGATTTTCCCACCAACCTTTCAATACAGTCTAACCAGTCCAGAACTGTTCCTGCCACATTGAAGTTGGCTCTTCCCAATTAATTATTTTTACTCTTAATTGCCTACTGTTCTTTTGTAATGTCATCTTAAATGTTACAAGCCAAAGATCACTGTCTCCGAAATGTTCACACTGGAATATGGTCCAATGACTGTGCATCCCCACCACAGGTTTCACAGCAACAAGCTATGCATTCAACAGGACAATGTGGGACCAGAAGATCCCACCAACAGCCAATTACAGGCCTCCTCCACCACCATGAAACAAACAGTGGATTGTGTGAAATCCCAGTCTTCATCTATTTTTCAAGAACCAGGACCTACAGTGCATCCTTTCCTGTTGGATTGGACACACACTGATGTAGAAAATTTGCCTGAGCACAACTGAGATACTTTTGCCGCTCCCTGCCCTTTACGCTATCACTGTCCCAATCTACATTTGAGTAATTAAAGTCCCCCATTGTAACTACTCTATAATGTCTGTATCTCACCCTGACTCCCTGCAGATTTGTTCTTCTACATCTGTCTCACTATTTGGCAGTCTATAGACTACACAAAGCAATGTGATTGCACTTCTTTTGTTCTCAAGCTTTAGCCAAATTGGTAATATTTTGAACCCTCCGAGACATCCTTGAGCCAGGTCTCTGTGGACACCACAACATCATATTTCCAAACTATAATCTGCACCTCTAACTCCCCAGTCTTATTTAGTGTACTCCATGCATTCACATACATGCAGAGTAACCCTGATTTAGACATTGTTATTGTACCCCTTACAATGACTTCATCTATCAACATACCATTCTCCAAACTAGTGCTATGTGTCCCTCCCAGTATTTTGTGCATTCTGGTATTCCTCTCTAAAATTTCCTCTAGGTTCCCATATCCCTGCCGAGTTAGTTTGTCAGGGACTCCTGCACTAACAGCCTAGTTCCTTTGGACTGCCTGGTGGTCAGCCATTCCCTCTCTTCTCCAAGCCCCTAAATTGTAATGTGACCAACCCCTCTGAATGTGCTATCCACATAGCTCTTAGCCTCGTGGATACACCACAGTGACTCCAACCGTTGCTTGAACTCTGAAAACCAGAAAAAATAAATTCAGAAAAATTTTTTCAATTAGTCAATGAGTTGGCACTGAGAGTATAAGTTTATGATTGTTATCAAAGAATGAATGGAGACAGCCTGTTGATGAATCATACCTTCTCACATGGGAAACGAGATTGAGCAGTTTGTGATAAGTAAGCCTGGGTCTGGAGATGGGCAAATGTTCCCCAATTTAGTTCAAGTCATCTCCTAAGCTTGATAAACTGCACCTAATTTCTCTACTCAGTAATTCACAGCCTTCTGGCTAAACATCGAGTTTAACAACTTCAGAGACTAATCATAACTCCCATTTTCTCTCAGATGGTAATGTTGGTAATGGAGGGTTGGTGTATGAGACCATTGGGAATGAAAGAGTTCTAGTGCCTGAAGTGGGAATCCCCTATTGGTACGTGGCCTGTGGGATAGTTTTCATGCTTGGGCAGATATAACTGCATTTCTTGCTTCATATACTAGATAAAACGTGGATCCACTTTGTTAGATTTTCTATGATTCCCTCCCCAAGTGCTATTCTGTTGTGACAATTTACAACTCCTCTGGACCTGACTCTACTTGGCTGCTTTTGTCTGCGCTATCAATCAATTTTTCATCAATCATGCCCTCAATTTCATTGTAGACTTCACCTCTTTGTTCCTTAGCATCCACTTCCCTTCCCTGACTCTACTTGCTTAGAAGCTTATTATCTCTAACATCTTCCGGTTCTAATGAAAGGTAATTAAGGTGAAATGTTGGGTGGAACCTTATGCCTCCTCCATGGCTATTCCAGTGACTGGGTGTGTATCTACTCAGTCAGGAAGGTGGTGGGTAATAGGTGAGCCTGGGTCTGGCATGAACTTGGACATTTCTGAAGCTCAATAACTGCACCTCATCTTTCTACTCAGCGCTTTACCTTTCTGGCTTTACCATTGAGTTTAACTATTTCAGAACTTAACCATAACTCCCATTTTCTTTCTCCCACTGCTTTTCTACCTCCACTCCAATTAAATCCTGCCACTATTTGAGACCATTAAGTGGCCAATTAATGTCTGCTATGTCGTCGGGGGCTCTCGCCAGCACTAAGCCAGGGGTGAAAACACTGTTGCTTCTGTCTGTTATCTCTGATTTCCTCTCCACAGATGTCTGATCTGCTGAGAATTCCAAAATTTTCTGCTCTTATTATAGATGTTCAGCACGCATGGTATTCTGTCCTTATTTTAATATGCTTTTGAACAAATGCTGACAGGTAATTTACTAATCAGGGCACAAAATCCAGTGGCCAGCCTGTGAAACTGAACCACTGGCCATTCCCAGAGAGGTGGCACACAACAGATAAATCAAGTGAAGTAAAGCTATTATTTCCCTATTTTTGTTCCGTCCTTAGCAGTTTCCTTGGTTACTTAATTATCACTTCCACTTAGAACTTTGCGTTAAATATTTCAATGAGGTTCGCACATGTTTGAGGCAGGACAGTTGGATTAACAACCCATACATTCAGGCGTCAGATCTTTTTCTCATTCAGCGCATGTAGGTTTTCCTGGCTAGGCCAGCATTTATCACCCATTCCTAATTGCCCTTGAGAAGGCGGTGAAGAGGTCTCTTTTTGAAATGCTGTAATCTATGTGGTGTAGGTGAACACACAGGGTGGGATTTTCCAGTTGTGCTCACCCTAAAACTGGAAAATCCTATCTGAGGTCAATGGATTTTGCATGGTTCACACCACCCTTTCAGTACGATTCCCGTGGTGAGCGGGATGGGAAAATTGCGGTCACAGTGCTGTTCGGGAGGGAGTTCCAGGATTTTGACCTAGTGACAGCAAAGGAATAGTGATGCATTTCCAAATCAGGATGGTGAGTAGCTTGGAGGGGAACTGTCAGATGCTGGGTTCCTGTGGATCTGCTGTCCTTGTCCTTCTGGATGGCTGTGGTCATAGATCTGGAAAGTGCTTTCTAAGGAACCTCGGTGAGTTCCAAGGTCTGCTCCAAAGTTGAATCAGACAGACCTCAAGCAATAATACTCTTCAAAAAATACTTTCCTCTCACTATCATCCCATTAAGGGTGAAAATGGGGCTGCAATGAGGGTAAAATCACAAGAGAATTCCCCATTATTGATTAAACTAGAGAGCAATATTAAAAGATCAGAAAAAAAAGGCAGCATCCCAGACAATTAACAAGATTGGACACTGCAATTAGGGAGCAGGAACTGAGAATAACAGGATGATTTACAATGGTTGATTTGCCAATTCACTTCAGTGCTGGGTGATCTGTCACAGCTGACATGCATTCTTGTGCTTTGCCACGGGGTGGCAGTATTCCATCTTTTAAGAGCAAGCTGAGGTGTGTGTTCTGCCACTGTCAAATCAACTAAATACAAGTTTTTGCACCAAACTTATTCAGGTAATCACAATAAATATCTGAACAAGTGAAAACCAGTATTTTGTATCCAAGGTGTGGTGCCCATGATAATTTACACCTGTATCTCAATTCAATCACAAAACTTTTAGCTTTTAATTCTGTTTTGATTCAGCAGGATGCTCTGTGTTTGCAGTTTGACTTTCTTCTATTAGAGCGATTGCTCAGTAACTTAACAGTTGCAGCAGATAAATACAAATAAAAACAAAATCATGAAGCAAGTTTTGGTATTCTTTATAATTATATTTGTCTGTTTTCAGCTAAAATGGTGTTCTGGCCCGAGCAATCTTCAGGCGTGAGGGAGCGTAAAGTAAATAAACACATCTGACTAAGTCAAAGAGTGGAGGATTGTGAAATAAAGTTTCATAGAATCCCGACAGAAGGAGGCCATTCGGCCCATCGAGACTGCACCGACAACAATCAAATCCAGGCCCAATCCACGTAACCCCATTATTTACCCTGCCAAACTCCCTGACATTAAGGGACAATTAGCAATGGCTCGCTGCATTGGCTATGCTAAATTGGCTCAGTGTACCTGAACAGATGCTGGATTGTGGCAACTAGGGGATTTTCACAGTAATGTCATTACAATGTTAATGTCAGCCTACTTGTGACACTAATAAATGAACAAACAAACCTTTAAACAAACAATCCAGGCTCCATCCCTATTACCTCACTTTCTTTAACCTGCTCGTCTCCCTGACATTAAGGGGCAATTTAGCATGGGCAATCAACCTAACTCGTGCCTGTTTGTTTGGATATTAAATGAGGTGACAGGCTAGGGAGGGCGGAGCTTGATATAACCCCACTAAATTACTCAAATAAAGGTGGTGACCAGTTGCCCCATACTTTACCTGAATGTATGGGTTGTTAATGTAAAGTTCGAGGGCTTATAACCTTTCCTTTTATTTATGTTGGTGTAGCTAAGCTTTAACTGGGTCCCCTCTCCACACCCCTCCAATACCCTAAAAAAATTAGATTTAAACCAAGGTTTTTTTTGTAAAGTGTGCAATTGGCCCCTGAAAGGATTCACGTTAGGATGAACTGAGCTGCGATATTATGCTCATCTTGATTGTACTCACCATCCCATATACAAACAAACATTCCAGTTTTGCAAGTTACTCAGCATTTTCTTGCTGAGTGGATTAAGGCAGTTGACATTGATCCCCTTTACCACATGCTACTGCCAAGAAAAACAAGCAGCCTTCAGAACAAACCAAGGTCACAAGTCGAGAAGACAGATTTCCAACAGTTCAAGGCTGACCCTCAAAGTCAAACCTGGAAGACAATGGACAAGTGACTTTTAAGGGGCGTCTGGACATGAATAGGATGGGAATGGAGGGATATGGTCCCCAGAAAGGTAGGCGGTTTTAGTTCAGATGGGCAGCATGATCGTTGCAGATTAGGGGTTGTGGCCAAAGGGCCAATTCCTGTGCTGTCATTTTCTTTGTTCTTTGTTCCAAGTGCTGGCAAGAGAAAGCCTGAAAAATCCAACAGTATATCGATCACCGTGAAATGCAAGACCACTTGAAACCACCAGGGCAACATTTAGATCATGGTCATTTGGACAAAACTCCTTTTGCTTAGTGCATGGCTTCTCTCTACCTAAGGATGTCAGTGCCATTTATAGATATTGTCAAATAACATTTCGAGCCATTCCTCAACTGTGAATCCACAGCAGCAGTCAATATTCTCCAAGATATCCCCCACTACCCTGTGGAAAATCCATGGGTGAACCACCATCAATGGGAGGGCTGCCACAAGCAATTAAACATGAAAAACAACAACTGCGGTCTCTATGGTGTTCCAGCTGAGGCCTTCAAAGTTGTTGGGCTTATGCTCCCATTAAGACTCCATGCACTCATCTAATGGATTTGGGGGGCAAAAAAGAACTCCTCTGCACCAGCCACCCCAACTTCAGGAGTTTGACAATTGTAAATATCTTCAAAAGGAGACAAACCATAAGATAAAAGCAAGTTACTGCAGTTGCTGGAATCTGAAACAAAAAAAGAAAATACTGGAAAATCTCAATGGATCTGACAGCATCTGTGGAGAGAGAACAGAGCTAATGTTTCGAATCTGGATGACCCTTGCGTACGTGAGCAGATAAGCCAAGCAGTGGAAACCAATGAGGTAATTCTCTCTTGTCCTTGGCAGGGAAAGTCCTGAAATGCATTCTCCTGGATTATACACTTACTGTGACTAAGAGAATCCTTCTAGGGACATTGTGTCACATTAGACCTTCCAGAGGACCCTCTGATATGCTTTTCATTGCTAGGCAAATCCCAAGAAAAATGTCGAGAGCTACTGCGAGAACTCTTCAGTGCATTCATCAACCCTATCTAAGCATTTGACTCAGGAATTGTGAGACTCTATAGATTGTGCTCCAGAGATTTGGCTGTGGAAGAAACTTCATCACAATGTTCTATTATGATATGACTGCAACTGTCTTGAGTGGGAGTTCTGAAACAGATGGCTTCAAAATGCAGATTGGTGTTAAGCAAGGCTTTATGATAGCTTTCATTGTACTTATAATCTACCTGACAGTGGCTTTTTACCTCATTAAAGATCAGCTGCAGCTTGGTGAGAGAATTAAATACCGTCCAGACGGAAAACTTTTTAACCTCAGTTGCCTCTGTACCAAAACTAAACAGTCCGCCATAGACCTACATGACCTGTGTTTGTGTCGTTGCCCACTCAGCACTAGATTTGCAAGTCAATCTCTTCAATTCTGCATTCAAGAGGCTCAATCTAACCTTGAACGTTTCCAGAACAAAACTGAGATATTAATCCACACCTATCAGCCAAATATTCCACCTCCCATAAATGCTGAAGGAGAAATTCTTGAATACTTCCCGCATCTTGGCAGCCATCCCAATCAAAAGGCCTTCATTGATGAGGAGATCTAACACTGGATCAGCTGTGCTAACTCAGCCTTCGATAAACTCTGGTAGTGGGTGTATGTTAACAAGGACCTCCACAAGTCAACAGAAGTCCTAATATGGAGAGCTTTTGTCGTCACCATACTCCTACACTGCAGTGAGATTTGGGCTGTGTATCAGCAATATGTAAAACATTCCATCAGTAATATCTCTACCACATCCTTCAACTCAATGGGAGGACGCCGAACAAATACAAATGTTTTGCTTGAAGCCAGCTCTACAGGTGTTCAGGCAAAACTCCTACAAAATCAACTTTGCTATCTAGATGGCCAAAAAGCATCTCCCCCACCGGGGTGTTTATTCAACTCTCAAATCACCAACATGACAGAGGAGGACGAAGGAAACACTACAAAGACACTCCCTGAAGTGTTCTACCCATGTCTGTGTGGGTTTCCTCCAGATGTTTCAGTTTCCTCCAACACTCCATGTTGATTGGCCTTGCTAAATTGCCCCTCAGTGTCAGGGTTATTGGGATAGGGCCTGAGTGGGATTGTTGATGGTACAGGCTCAATGGGCCAAATGACTTCCTTCTGCACTGCAAGGATTCTAACAACCATGATATTAATGGCTGGGAGCAGCTTTCTATCAATTGTTCAAAATAGCGACAACTTGTCCATTGAGCTGTATCACACTTTAAATCCACATGCCTTAATGGTGAGGCAGAGCAGTGGGAAAGAAGAAACGAAAAGGAAGCAAATCCTACATTCTGCATCCCATTACCTCATAGGAGGTCCTGTCCCATGTGCCAAAGACCTGTGATCGAGAATTGTCCTGTTTAGTCACATGGCAGAAACTTGCAACGCTGAGTAAATGCCATCCTTGAGTTGACAATGTAGGAAAATGTATAGACAATGGAATGGGTTTCCACAAAAAGGCAATATTCAAATTTGAAATCAATTAGAAGAATTGTGTTTACTATTTGTGTACAGCACATTTCTTATGCAAATTTAAATGAAGTTACATTTTAAAGTTAAATCAAGTTTGCAGTTGGTGCAGACTCAATGGGCCGAATAGTCTTCTTCTGCACTGTATGATTCCATGATTCTATGATTCTATGGAGTACAATGTTAGCAAGTGTGAGGTTATCCACTTTGGCAGAAATAATAGTAGGAGGGATTACTATTTAAAGGGCGAAAAGCTGCAGCATGCTACGGTGCAGAGGGACCTGGGGGTCCTTGTGCATGAGTCGCAAAAACCCAGTCTGCAGGTGCAGCAGGTGGTCAGGAAGGCGAATGGGATGCTGGCCTTTATAGCGAGGGGGATTGAATATAAAAGCAGGGAGGTCTTGCTGCAACTGTACAGGGCATTGGTGAGGCCGCAGCTGGAGTACTGTATGCAGTTTTGGTCGCTGCATTTGCGCAAGGATATTTTGGTCTTGGAGGGAGTGCACAGGAGGTTCACTAGGCTGATACTGGAGATGAGGGGGTTGGACTATGAGGAGAGACTAAATAGACTGGGTCTGTACTCATTGGAGTTTAGAAGGATGAGGGGGGATCTTATAGAGACGTATAAGATAATGAAAGGGATGGATAGGGTAGAGGTAGAGAGATTCTTCCTGCTCAGAAAGGATAACAGGACTAAAGGGCACAGCCTCAAGATAAGGTGGTGGGGGGGCGCAGTTTAGAATGGAGTTGAGGAGGAACTTCTTCACTCAAAGGGTGGTGAATCTCTGGAATTCTCTGCCCGTTGAAGTGGTGGAGGCTACCTCGCTAAATATATTTAAGACACGGGTAGATAGGTTATTGGTAGGCAAGGGAATTAAGGGTTATGGGCAGAAAGCGGGAAAGTGGAACTGAGCCACTTCAGATCAGCCATGATCTTACTGAATGGCGGGGCAGGCTCGAAGGGCTAGATGGCCTACTCCTGCTCCTACTTCTTATGTTCTTGTGTTCTTATGATTCTAAAACATAATTTAAATGTACAAGTTATGTACTTTGCAGATTTTTATAGCTTTCTGAGAAATGGGTTGGTATGATTTATTTACAATTATAACAACGTTTGCAAGCTTTTCTGCAGTATCACTTATTACTTGTTATGATTAATTGTACTTACGTACATTCAACTTGGCAATGACTTACAGAGAGGGAAAAGCAGGCATTCTGCAGGCAAACCAGGTTATTTTCAGCATCATTCTTCTGCACACACAATACAAAAAGCATTCTTATCGCAATATATTTTTAACCTGTTTAACTTCTGTTGTTGCAGATCCAGTTTGATTCCTAAAGGAGGTGAAATTTGAATGTTTTACACCTAATTAACTGATGATTCTGGATTTTAAACACTGCCAACAAACATATTCCACCCTCCCACCCCCATATATTCATATTTAACTTGCAGTATTTTTCTCAGTTTTCCTTAGCTGTTGATTTCCATGAATCCCGAATGACAAACTGAAATCTATATATCTTTCCCATGAGAAGAAATTAGTTTGCCCTTTGATCTTAGCGATGCGATCCAATAGAAACACACCAAGCAGTTGCTGATGCTTCCTCATTAGTCAGAATGAATGAGAAAGGTCAGGCAATTTCAGTTCTTCCACTCTGGGGAAAAATTAATTTAAATGACTTTGTGCATGTAACAAGGCTACATTATGTGTGTTCTCACTAATTATTGTTTTCCCACATTCTAATGCTGATATAGATTAGGTACCTCAATGGTGGTCCCTAGTAACTAAATTCTAATTTATTAGTATATAGTGACACTGTCCCAGGAAACATGTTTGCTGCAGTGCTCTGACCGATAGGGATGTACAATTTTAAGCTGCATAAATGTAATGAATTTAACAGATTAATTGCATTAGTCTGCCCACATAACTATTTATTTCAGTGCCGCAGTCATTTTAATCAATTTCACCAGTGATACTGCCCCTATTTCAAACATTAAAAAGCAAAAAACTGGGAAAAGGAGATGGATAAATACACTGGATACAATTGCTTGTTTTGCTTCATCACTGCCAAGTTATCTCTTTCTGGTATTTTCAAAAAGAAAGTCTCCATTTAGTTAGAAAGCCTGTTTTACTGAAAGAACTGCTATTAATATATTGAGAGGTCAATTTATTTTTCCAGGTATGTTATCCTCTTAAAAAGCAAAATATTTTTTAGGAATAAGAAAAGGACACAATGATAACCACAAAGAGTTTGATAGATTTCCCCTACCTGCTATGTCAATAGGTGCCATAATTCTGTCTTTCACCACCAGAACAGAGAGAATTTGATTTATATCTTTCACATCAATTGTCTTCCCTCCTAATTTATGTTTCTTTAAAAGCAGTGAGAAGTTTTACTGTTTTGTCGCAAGTAATGGAATAAATTTCTGTGCTTCACACTGTACTTTTAGTCAAGTCAGCTGGAAAACAGAGACAACAAAACTGTTTTAGTACAGTGTTGGGCAGGGATAATAGCACAAAACATTGTAAATCACTGTGTGTCGTAATAGAGCTCACACAAGCACAGCACAAATTCTCTGCTGGTTTTAGTGCCAAGGTAATTAATGCTGGTCTCTGAGGTGGAATAGAACAAGCGGATTTTTGAAAGTGTTTTTCTCAGAGGTTGTGTGTTTAGTTGCACTCATAAAATGTTACAGGGTTCTTATGTCCATATTTAGTCTACTGATTGATGTTCAGATGAAATAATTATTTAAATGATACAATATATTGTAATCAAGTTAATGCCCTTTGTGGGAATTTTCAAATTGATTTGAAAGCTTAAATGTTTATTTTATTTGGGATGTAACATTATTGCAATTATTTAAAAATGTAAGCAACTTATGCCCTTGTGATTGCAAACAAATATCAGTCCACATGGGATACTAGTGGTAGGATTCTATACATCATTTCTATTCCCTGTTGCATTCTGTCCCACACTTTGTGTATTCTGTTGCTATCAAAGCTTTTCTTATTTCTCCATATTACTAATACCAGTATTTCTAAGGCTATTCCTCCTCCAATGTTTTCTCCCTTGTTCTGTCTAAACTCTAGCACCGTATTGCCTCTCTTAACTTGCGCTCTGTTCAATTCAGTTACTCACATTCTTTTCTATTGGAATACAAATGTTCCAACAATTTGAATACTGTGGAATTCTAAATTTCATTCTAAATTTTTTCTTCCTCCTAATATCTAAAGGACTTTATCTTTGGCATTACTTACCCACTGCTTCTTTACTGATCCCATCTTCTCTGCTACTTTATCTGCCTTTTATTTAAGTTTATTTATTATTGTCACAAGTAGGCTTACATTAACATGGCAATGAAGTTACTGTGAAAATCCCCTAGTCGCCACACTCCAGTGTCTGTTCGGGTACACCGAGGGAGAACTCAGCATGGCCAATGCACCTAACTAGCACGTCTTTTGGACTGTAAGAGAAAACCAAAGCACCTTGAGAAAATCCGTGGGAAGAACGTGCAAACTGCACTCAGAAAGTGATCCAAGCTGGGAATTGAACCCAGGTCCCTGGCACTGTAAGGCAGCTGTGCAAGCCATTGTGCCACCCTGTCACCCATGAGTGGCTGAAGCCATTCACCCGGTTGGTTCATTAAAGAAAGTAACCCATGCCTGGAACACCATCTTGTGTTTACAGTCCCAGATGTGGCTGATCATGTTCTACAATACGGGACTGGGGTGCTTCTTGTCTCATGATAGTTTGCTCCTGACATGCTGCTGCTCATAGCTACATACCTGGAACTTTTTGTGGGGTATGTTGGTGTTCCTTCTATATTCCATTGCCAAGCTGCACAAAGAGGATAGGCCAGAAGTCTGATAATATTGCTGTTCTGAGAATCAGTAATATCAGGCTGCTCATCCCCAAATTTAAAGCATTCCATTGAACTTGGCTTAATTAATTCCAAGCATAGATTTCAATGCACATCAACTGCAGGATGGTAATGATAATATTCACTTCAGTGCATGCAGTATAATGAGTTAGTGATATGCTAATAAGACACAGTATACACCATCAAGGAAGGGATGCAATGCCACACCCTGCTCCCTCATGGCAAGGAAACTTGCAGTAAGAGACGTTCCAATAAAATGAATTGTCGGAATTCTACTGTCCCGCCCACCACGGAATCGGAATGGGCGAGGGGTGGAACAGTGGAAATGTCGTTTGATTTCAGGTGGGAGTTTCCGGTCTCGCTTAAGCGAGGCTGTAAAATCCCACCCAATGTTTTCCAGACTTTAGCAGTTTCTGTAAATATTCTGTGTTAGCACAATGAGTCCAAGAATTTTAAATGGTGGCAGCAGGTAAAAGACCAAGCAAGGAAAGGTCTCTGGCATTAATGGAAAGCTTCAAGCAAGTTGCAGGCCTCAATCAAGCAGAAATGTGGCTGAACTGACACTACTGATTTGCAACCAGGCCTCACTGTGAAGGACAGCAGTGAGCTGATCAGTATGCTATTGTATATGAAGGGTGGCTGTGCAGACGATATCCTAATCAGGCAAGCGCTTGATGAAGGAAAAAACTACACACAATGAAGTAATAAAAGTACTTGTTGCTCCTTCAATCTGCGAAAGAATATCATAGTTGAGTGGGTTAAATTTAACAAGCAAACCCAATAACAAGGGGAAAGGTGTTGATACATTTTTCAGTGATCTGTATAAACTTACAGAGAACTATGAATATGACAACTTAAAATCAAGGATACAATTGTTGGAGTTTTGAATGTATCATTGTCTGACCACTTGCAGTGAGAAATGATTTAACATTAACAAAGGTAATTCTACTGAGCAAAAAGCTCAGGAAGCAAAATTAAATGGTGATTTGGGATGACAAGAAGAACCATATCCCAAAAATAACTAACTCAGTGGAATATGTTAACTTTAACAGCAGAGAGGTGGCTGCCAAAAAGCAGATCAGGCAATACTGTGTCAAAGGCTGGTCAGCATCATGCCACACAGGGCGGGATACTCTGCATCCACCACCCCCCTCATCCCCCCGCCATGACATGTTTCTCGGCAGCAGGAAGCAGCCTGCTATTGATCTGCAGCGGGACCGGTGCTGTCAAGGTGAGGGTGGAAGAGGATGAGTATCATTACAGACAGATGTGAAATTATGACAAATGTCAGAGCAAGAAATCTACCAGAATCCAAACGTGGACAGCCACTTAGTATCCAAGAAAGCTGGTTCAACAGGCACCACATCCATGGTCTTACCTCATTCAAATCAAAAATAGTTGTGAGATGGATCATTTATGCGATAATTGCCACACAGAAGCAACTCCTACACAATCAAAGCAATCATCTACTCCATCAAATGGACCAGAGATTCCGTGATCATTGAGAGATCTGGTAGACTAGCAGACTGGTGAACCTGAGTCTTCTACAAGTTTTTCTTTATTTCAAAAATATACTCTATTCATAAATAATCTGAAATAAACCATTGCAGAAATGACATTTCCAATAATTACAAACAGTGTAAAAACCGGCCATATTTACAATACTTTACGCTGCTCTGTTCCAAGACATTACATTTATTACAGTCCAGTTCTTCAACAAAAACGATATACATTCATCTCATTTCACTGTGTGCTGTTGTTTTTACAGAGTTGTATACAGTTATGCAGTCTGAGGATTTTTTACAGTTACTGGCCCCCCGTTCTGTCTTGACTGGAAGACTTTAAGCGGTGGCCTTTCCACATTGTGCCTTTGCAGTGGCTGTCCCAAACTTGACAGTGTCCCTCAGCACGTTGTTCTGGACCTTGGAATGTGCCAGTCTCGGTCAGTGTGCTACTTGGTCAAGGACAACTTTTTGCACTGGAAGATCAGCAAGTTTCAGGTGGACCAAAATACATCTTTCACCATGTTGATGATGATGGGTATTGCCAGCATGACAGTGCTAGCCTGACCCCATGATTGCTGGGGAAGGGCTGTTCGGGACTTGCCACCAAGGGGAGGGGGTATTGGTGGACAGGAGTTTGGGACTGTTGTGGGGGGGGGTGGTGGGCAGTGGAGGTTGAAGTGGGCTGGAGGAATGTATTGTGGCTGGCCCGGACACATCAGGGAGGCCAGTTATCGGGTCATGGGGGATTCCATTGGGCAGTGATAGGGGGTTGATTTGCTGGCCAGCGATCGGGCTGGCCAGCGATCGGGAGACTGGCAATGCAGGGCTACTGTGCATGAGCTGATCTCAGCACTGACAGATTGGCACATTCACAGTGGCCCACTCAGTGCTATGCTGCCGGCTTCTCCAGTGGGAATAGGTCCCGCCCACTGATTTCTAATGGAATTTACGCTCGGGCACTCTGTGATGCACAGAGTGTGGGAGATTCATTGTGAAAATACCACTGAAAAAAACAGTGGGATTTATTCCAGTTTTCACTTCAATTTTTTCTGGGAGAATCCCATCTGTTATTTCTCTTCTCTCTTCCAGCTTTAACCCTGGCTGTCTGACTATCCCAGGTCTCAAGAAATTCAGCAGCTGAAAGAAGAAGAGAACTGCTGTGTGGAAGATCATGCTTTCTCTCCAACACTTGTTTGTGGAATAGGAAGAGAAGTACGTTCTTCTAAATCCCAAGCTAACCTGTAAAATCATCCCTGCTATAAGACAACGCCCAGTGGATGGGAAACCCTTTCTCCACATTCAGGCTGCTCCCCCCCCACTCCCATCCCCCCACAGCAATCAGACCCCCTGAATGATATCAGTGATTACACCCACCATCTCCCACACCCTGCCTTCCTCCCAAAACACAACCCCTCCCCCCAACCACCAAACCGTTCCATAGTCCAGAAATGTGATGGACAATGATGGAATACAGGCAAGGCATTGCTGGATAAACCACCTGGTGAAATGGTGAATTTTAATTCTGTATCTGTCTGGTGTTTGTCGCTGAGTAGGCCTACAATCTATTTCATTATGTTCATCCATACATATGAACTAACACCTTCTGAACCTGTCACAAAGGACTGGTCTGCACCCGGTCACAATGATGCCAGATATCTGGAAGAAATGGCAACATCTTCCTGCCTGCACCTCCTTGATGTCTGCCTATTCTCAGATCCTTCAGTTTGAGCCAGGCTGTATGCAGAGACCAAGGCCCAGTTGCCCTGGACACTGATCCAATTCACTCCACAGAGATGAAAATGAGGAACGCATACACAGAGAAGCTCATATATTTATTGCGCCTCCCCCAATTTGAAGGATGCCCTAAAGATCCCAGGACAAGGCAAAGTAAGAGATGATTTGGCACAACCGGAAAACAAAGGACAATCTGTCTCAACATGCTTGATATTAGACATTCCAGTATTATAGTAAAAGACGACTGAGCAATGAATATTAATGTGATATTTCAGTGATTATTTTCTTATTCCAAGGTCATGTTGTTTTTGCTTGAGTTAGAAAATAACGAGAATGCTATAATTCTTTGGCTGATTATCCTTAATCTCTAATAGCTGCTCCATTACTAGAGGGCATAGGTTCAAGGTGAGAAGGTACAGATACAAAATGGTCCACCGGGGCAATTATTTCAGAGGGTGATGAGTGTCTGGAATGAGCTGCCAGAGGTAGTGGTAGATGCAGGTACAATTTTGTCTTTTAAAAACATTTAGACTGTTATATGTTACTTAGGCAAGATAGGCATAGAGGGATATGGGCCAAACGCAGGCAACTGGGACTAGCTTAATGGTAAAAATCGGACGGCGTGGAAAAGTTGGACCGACAGGTCTGTTTCCACATTGTAAACCTCTATGACTCTATGACCAGATTTCACAAAGCCTTAAGCTGATCCATTGTTTCCTCTTCCACAATTCCATCTTCTTTGTTATTTTATTTATATTTATTTTACGTTGTCTAGATCCCCATTGAGCTGTGCTCAAATAAAGACCCACAGTCTCCATACACTAGTCTCCCCTCTGCATTTGAAGGCATTCCTCCATTGGAATCAATGACCCTTGATTCTCAATGCAGAAAGATTTTATATTTAAATCAAAATCAACACTTAACAGCAGATTCTGAGATCAACAAAACTGTGACTTGACAATGCTACTGGATTTCCAGTTCCTATTTCATTTTCCAAATTGTAGCAGCACTGTGTCTGCAGCCACTGGTACTTCAGGTGATAGTGGTGGTGTAGTGTTACTAGGCTGGTAATCCAGAGGACCATGTTAATGCTTTGGAGATATGGGTTCAAATCCCACCACAGCAATGGATGAAATTTAAATTAAGTTAATAAATCTGTAATATAAAGCTGGTTTCAGTAATGGTGACTATAGCTACCATTGATTGTTACAAAAACTCATCTGGTTTACTAATTAATGATAGGAAGTCAAGTCTAGCCTGCCGAGAACTCCAGAGCCATAGGAATGTAGTTGACTCTTAAGTGCTATTGGAAATGGCTGAGAAATCATTTGGTTTAAGGATCACTAGGGATGGGCAGCAAATTCTGGCCTTGCCAGTGATGCCCACATCCCATGAGAAAATAAAAAAACGCAATATGACTGTGTTACCCTTTATGCTCTATCACTTAATCATGCAGCATTTATTTGACAGGCAGTAACTGGCCTAACAAACCAGCAGCATGGTGGGTAGGAAACTAATGCACATTTATGGCCTTGTACCATATTGCTGAAAGAACAAATCAAGCATTCAGGACTCAGGAATTTAGGCCCTTTGCATAGGCAAAATTGGGGTTTAAAACCTGTTTCAGGCCCTACATTTCAAGACTGCTATGCATGGAGGCAATCTTGATATCAAATTTATGGAATATGTTATCAAGAATAAATATTTAGTTTAGAGACAATTAGGTGTGCTTTTGGAGAAAAAAAGGATTCATAAGCAAGGTGAGAAAGCAGACAGCTGGGTTTGATCAATCAAAAACGTTTATTGGGTGGTTGGCATGGTGGCATAGTAGTTAGTACTGCTGCCTCCTGGTGCCAGGGATCTGGATTCGATTCCCAGCTTGGTGTGGTTTTCCTTCGGGTGCTCTGGTTTTCTCCCACAGTTAGTTGAAATGGCCATGCTAAATTCTCCCTCAGCATACAGTTGCCACATTCCAAAAAGGTGCCGAAGTATGGCAACTGGGGGATTTTCACAGTAACTTCATTGCAATGTTAATGTAAGCCTACTTGTGAAACTAATAAAATAAACTTAAACTAATGTCCTCATCCTGTTCTTAGAAGTCTTTGAGTGTCAAAATTGAAAATCCTGAAGTTAAACTGGACCACAATTATAGTAAATACTATTCCTCTTTGCTTTCGATTCCTCAGGGAAGCAGAAGGACAGTATTAATAGCGTTTGTTTTTTTGAATGTCACTATCTTGTAATACTATCTAGCATTCAACTTGCCTTCAGTGTGCAGAAAGAAAGGTGGTGAAAACAATCCTTTTACTAAGTGCAAATGCCTGAAATACACGCCTGAAACGTGTTTCAAGCCTAATAATTGCACTTCACTCCTATTCAGTGAGTTGCAATGATCCAAATTGTTGTCCACTTTACAAGTGTACTTAAAGCACAACAAGTGCTTCACAAAAGGTTCACTTTTCTCCCCGTTATCAGCTCCAACTCTGACGAGTCAGTCTGCATCTGGCTACTGGCAACAGCCGCAGTGATTAGCATAACAAGCTAAGAGAAGGGGTGGGATTCAGGAGGATTTGACAATCCTGCTGTTTAACCTGGGATAAATAAAATCTACAATGGGTCGGGATTTTTTTTAACTAAACAAATTAAACAAAACTGAAGTCATGTTTCCTTGGCCAGGGACCAAGAAGGCAGATGCAGGTGCCGAGAACTAAAACTCACACACATAAAATTCTGTTTTGCATAATCAGTGTGTGCGCACTTTGTTGTGGGATTTTTTCCGACAAGCAAAACAGAATGCATTTCAATGTGGCCATTAGGGAGTTCCGAGGTGATTATCTTCCCAATAAAAAAAACTATACAGTAAAAGAAAAATTAAAAAAGTTCCCCATCATTGAGCTGAGCTTCACACTTGCCAAGTGCTGAATGTGAGAGCATGGATCTAAATGATGCTTTATCAAGGACTCAGCCTCCCAGGGGACCTCGAGCAGAATTGACTGAACAACAGCAGCAATCTCTACTGTGTCACATGGACTTTGGGAACATCCATGCTCTCCAGTGAATAGACTTCAAGGGCAACAGAAGTCAAAGACCCCTGAGAGAACCCATTCCCTGGGACTCAGTCAGAACAGCAGCTCCCCTGGAACCGGAGGCTGAGTTACCTTTGTTCCAGCTCCTTTCCTTTAGTGGGAATATTCACGTACAGAGATTACTAGCTGTTCAGTTGCAAGTGGGAATGAAGGACATAATGATGACTGTTAGGGAACTGCAAATTACTCTCCCAGTGACAGTTTCAGTATGCTAATGTAAAACTGAAGCTGCTCATGAATGTCTATGTTGGGAATGTTTAAATGCTCTATCCTACACAACTAATTATGTTTAATTATTATTATAGCCAGAACCTATCAATCTCTGTTTCCCTTCTCAAATAAGAGGGTCTTGTCACATATTTGGCTAAGGAGTCTGGCCCCCATTTACGCTATAAACTTAAGCTGGGTTATTCTGTGCTAATCACAATATTTTTGCTTCCTATTTGTTTTGCTAGGGCATAATTTTGTTTAGGGCACAATCATGCAACACTTAATTGTTTAACTGGTCACATTTCTGGGGAGAGCAGGCGACGGTATAGTTAGTGGTATTATTGCTGGTATTATTAATTCAGAAATCCAGGGTAATGCTCTGAGGACCTGTTTCAATGGTAGAATTTAAATTTAATAAAAATCTGGAACTAAAAGCATAATGATGACCACCAAATCATTGTCGATTGTTGTAAAAACCCACTGGGTTCACTAATATCCTTTAGGGAAGGAAATCTGCTGTCCTTACGTGGTATGGTCTATACATATGACTCCAGACTGACCGCAATGTGGTTGATCTTAAATGGCCTCTGAAATGGCCCAGCAAGGCACTGAGTTAAAGGAGGGATGGGTAATAAATGCTGGTCGGTGATGCCCACAATTCATAAATGAATGAAAAAAACCACTCTATATTCTGCTTTCTGTGCACTAAATTATAACTCTATTCACAGCTTCCAAATGTAGGTGAAATTTCTACTGTTAAAAAAGACGTGATGGGATATGTTATTCCTTTCTTGGAGAAGCTTAAGGCTGGTACAATGAACTGGGCAGGTACAATTTAAAGCACTGACCTAAAAGCAGGACAGGACTATGATTCCAGTCAGTGGTGCATACATTGCATGTACCTAATGAGACCAGCAACAGAACTTTGGTGAATTGGTTCACCAGCCTCATTTCCTTATTACAATTATGCTGTGGACTCACTGGCAGCTTACTGATTTCAAAAAACAAATGAATTTGGTCATAAGAACATAAGAACATAAGAAATAGGAGCAGGAGTAGGCCATTGTCGCTCTCCGAGCCTGCCCCGCCATTCAACAAGATCATGGCTGATCTGAAGTGGTCAGATTGAACCTTATCAGAATTCGGGAGGTGGAGGCATAAAATGAAAAAGTAGTTTATCTATTAGTCACAAATAGGCTTACATTAACATGTGAAAATCCCCTAGTTGCCACACTCTGGCGCCTGTTCGGGTGCACCGAGGGAGAATTTAGCATGGTCAATGCACTTAGCCAGCACATCTTTCAGACTGTGGCAGGAAACCGGAGCACCCAGAGGAAACCCATGCAGACACAGGAAGAATGTGCAAACTCCACACAGACAGTGTCCCAAGCCAGGAATTGAATCCAGATCCCTGGTGCTGTGAGGCAGCAGTGCTAACCACTGGGCCACTGTGCCATGGTGGGGTGGGGGGTGGGGTGGTGTGTGTGTGTGCAAGAGGCTGTGGCCTGTGGATTTAATGTGATATCTAGGAACAGCACTCATGCTCTTCTTGAATCTATAATGAATTAAGTAAAAAATTAAAACTTACCTTTCAGGTAGTAGTCTCCAACTCGCTTTAAGGACGTTGGTTTGACTAATCGATTGCCTGAAAAAAGTAATTGCAACAGGCACAGCAGAGGCTATGGTTATATGTAATTGAATTTTGCAACGGGGCAAATAACACCAGTTACAGGTTTGCACTCTGAGTGACAATAGGGACATTGTAATTAATATGGAATATATATGATCTGGAATAAAATTAAGTTTTATTGATAGTTAAAGGTTTGGCATCACCTCATCACTGTTGTGGATTTATCTTGTCTCCTTTTCTCACTACAAAGTAAAATGGATGTTAACCTTTGTTTCTCTGTTCAAAAAGATTTCCAGCAGGTTATGAGGAGTCCAAGAAACAAGAATTGAAACACAGCATTTCAATGAAGCAACTTAATTTTCAGGAATAGGTTTATTATGTGAACATTAAATCTGTTATTAAGTGTCTCCTTAGAAACTACTGATTAGTATGTCTTGCTTGTTTCCTTTTCAATTTCAACTTGACTTTTATTCAATTCCTAATTTATCCCAGATAATGTGTGTTTTATGTATATATATATTCATGTGCATGCGTTTGCTGGATTTTACTATCTATTTTTATGTTGGGAGCCAAATTTCAAAAAGTGGGCTTTGTCTAGAAACTGAAACAGTGGTAGATTATTAAGCTGTTAAAATGAGATATGAATTCAGTACCCACCTCAGCCCTAATGGTGGAGGGAGGGCTTTGGCAGAATGTAGCCTCACTCTCCAGCACTGACTATCACCCCATATCATTTTTCCTTGGTGTAGCTGATGATACTCAAAATTGCCCAAAACACTGGCCGGTGAGCTGGAAACGGAAATATAAAACACAACTCCATTTCATCTTGCTTTTTAACACAATGATGTGGAATGAGGTTGAGATTCTCAGGTACAAGTATTCAGACCCTGTCTGGAGTACTATTTTATCAAGTGTTCTAAGAACTTTGTAGGTTGATGTTTGTCAGCATTTACTTTGTTCTCTTTGAGGAAACTAACCTGGAGAAATTTGCAAAGGGGTTAAGCAAAAATTGTTCCAAACTAGCTGCAAAACTTTAGGTTGTTTTGTGAAAGAAGTTAACAAACTTGTAACACCCTACTGCATGACTTGTGAAATTCCATTGCACCGGGAGTGGTTAGCCTGGGTTGCATGAGATAAGAGGGTACGAATACACCCATTACTGTTCATGTGTGAGGATAGTTCTGCTGTTAGGTTTCAGGTGAAATGGGAGTGATGGTTACTAAATTCAGTGGTATATTGGGCCTGAACTGAATTCACCTGAGACAGATTATCATGTTTGGGATTTCTAAGTATGCTGCTATAGGATTCTGGCAGAAGAATGGCAGGTGCTGAGGAGGTGGGGGAGGGGGAGGGGAGATGAAATTGGGTTCAATGCCAACAAAGCCATCCCTAACACCTACTCTGCCTGACCCACTGCAATTTTACCAGTGGTGGTGCAGGCATCACGCAGCCCATTTACTCATGGGCCAATTAAGGCCCTTAAGTGGAAAAGTGTGAGGTAATTCAGTTTGGCAGAAATAATGGATGTGTCGAGTATAGGGCTAACGGTAGGACTCTGAATAGTGTGGATGAACAGAGGAATCTAGGTGTATGTGTACATAGATCCCTGAAAGTTGGGAATCAAGTAGATAGGGTTGTTAGGAAGGCATACAGTGTCTTGGTGTTTATTGGTAGGGGGATTGAATTTAGGAGCCGCAGCGTCATGTTGCAACTGTACAAAACTCTGCTGCGGCCGCACTTGGAGTATTGTGTGCAGTTCTGGTCCCCACATTATAGGAAGGATGTGGAGGCTTTGGAGAGGGTGCAGAGGAGGTTTACCAGGATGTTGCCTGATATGGAGGGAAGGTCCTATAAGGAGAGACTGAGGGATTTGAGGTTGTTTTCGTTCGAAAGAAGGCGGCTGCGAGGGGACCTTATTGAAACATATAAGATGATTAGAGGTTTGGATAGGGTGGACAGTGATAGCCTTTTTCCTCAAATGGAGAAAGCTAGCACAAGGGGGCATAGCTTTAAATTAAGGGGTGGTAGTTATAGGACGGATGTCAGGGGTAGGTTCTTTACCCAGAGGGTGGTGAGGGATTGGAATGCCCTGCCTGCAGCAGTTGTAAATGCGCCTAGTTTGGGGGCGTTTAAGAGATCCGTGGATAGGTTTATGGATGGAAAGGGTTTGGTTTAGGTTAGAGGGTCATTGTTTTTTAACCGGTCGGCGCAACATCGTGGGCTGAAGGGCCTGTTCTGTGCTGTATTGTTCTATGTTCTATGTTCTAAGCGACCAACTAATAGATTAAGGCCTTTGTTCCACCACTGCTGGGATTTTATTCACGGCGGGTATCATATTTCCAGCTTTCCTAGTGAATCCTGATGGACTAGTGGCTGAGCGGGGGGGAGGGGGGGCACATATTCAACCCACGTGCCCACTGAAGTGGTACCACCAAGGTACCACTTTCCCCTAACTTTCCCCTCCACCCCTGCCCCATCTACCCTGACCCCCACCTACCTCATCAGGGTCTGCCATCCCAGCCCGGGTGAGATGCTGGACTTACTTTCAAGTCCAGCTCCATTGCAGCTCACTTCCCTCTGGGCCAGCCTGCCATCAGTGGCTGCCATTTCCAGAGGCACTGTTGGGACCGGAGATTGACTGGAAGCTCTTCAAGTTGGGAGTTATTCCCTGATGGGAGAGAAGTCATGTCTCAAACCAATTAGCTCTAGTGTTTGAAGTTTGCCTTAGGCGGCAGGGTATAATGGCTAATAGCATTTGGTAGCCTCGCTTACATGTTGCCTGATTCTCGCTTCCATTGAATTAGGTGCAGTTCACTTAGTTGGCATCTCAGCCTGGCAACAGAGGGAACGGGCCACAGTTCTGTGGAGCTGCTGACTTCCTCATATGTCATTAATTACATTCATATCACACTGAAGGTCCCACAGAAAAATTTCTCATTGATGTGAACATTCTATTGAATGCCTAGTTAGATTGTGACATCAGTCAGAGGATCTTCCATGTTCTCCCACAAGAGAAAAAATCCTCTCCAGACCCACCTTCTCAGGACTCCTCAGATTCTTAAAGGTTTTGATCTGGTCATCTTTTATTCTTTGAAATTTAGTAACGGATACAAACCTAACCTCATGAGGAAACTGTCCATTCCTGGTGTTAAACTTCCCTGGCTAGATGTCATCCTGATATTCTAGTCTGGAGCTGGTCTGTGCCTCCTCTCCAGCAAGGTGTCAGGAAGGCTTCATCCTCCTTTGTTTGACCTACCCTAACCTTTTCATAGGAGCAAACCATGAATACACCCATTACTGTTCAAGAACATAAGAACATAAGAAATAGGAGCAGGAGTAGGCCATCTAGCCCTTCGAGCCTGCCCCGCCATTCAATAAGATCATGGCTGATCTATCGTGGCTCAGTTCCACTTTCCCACCCTCTCCCCATAACCCTTAATCCCCTCTCTTATCAAAAACCCATCAACCCGCGTCTTAAAAATATTTAGCGAGGCAGCCTCCACCACTTCAACGGGCAGAGAATTCCAGAGATTCACCACCCTTTGAGTGAAGAAGTTCCTCCTCAACTCCGTTCTAAACCGCCCCCCCTTTATCTTGAGGCTGTGCCCCCTAGTCCTACTGTCTTTTTTGAGCGGGAAGAGTCTCTCCACCTCTATCCTATCCATCCCATTCATCATCTTATACGTCTCAATGAGATCTCCCCTCATTCTTCTAAACTCTAACGAGTACAAGCCCAGTTTATTCAGCCTCTCCTCATAGCTCAACCCCCTCAACTCCGGTATCAGCCTAGTAAACCTCCTCTGCACTCCCTCCAAGGCCAAAATATCTTTGCGCAGGTGCGGCGCCCAAAACTGCACACAGTACTCCAGCTGCGGCCTCACCAATGCCCTATACAGCTGCAGCAAGACCTCCCTACTTTTATATTCAATCCCCCTCGCTATGAAGGCCAGCATCCCATTCGCCTTCCTGACCACATGCTGCACCTGCAAGCTGGGTTTTTGTGACTCATGCACAAGGACCCCGAGGTCCCTCTGCACCGTCGCCTGCTGCAGTTTTTCGCCACGTAAGTAATAGTCCTTCCTACCATTATTCCTACCAAAGTGGACCACCTCACACTTGCCAACATTAAATTCAAGTGTGAGGATAGTTCTGTTGTTAGGTTTCAGATGAAATGACTGTCAATGACTGTCCTCTTAATAACAAAGAACGCCCTAAACTCCCATAAAATGATCTCACTGCAGCTACTCCAAATAAAAGCAGAGGAGAGGTACATCATGGCACTTGAAGCTACCAGCTGATGGCTGAGAATTCAGCGCTGAGTTGTTGAAAATGCTATGTGTTCTGCAATATATATCAGCTAGGGTATCGAAAAATGTGATAGTTTTCTGTACTCTTTACAACTTTACCATCCAATACAGATTTTATTTTGGCTGGAGAGGAGGCACAGACCAGCTCCAGACCAGAATATCAGGATGGTATCTGGCCAGGGAAGTCTAACACCAGGAATGGACAGTTTCCTCATAACCTTATGAGGAAAGGTTAGGTTTGTATCCATTACAATTTCAAAGAATAAAAGGTGACCAGATCAAAACCTTTAAGAACATGAGGAGTCCTGAGAAGGTGGGTCTGAAGAGGATTTTTTCCCTTGTGGGAGAATGTAGAACTAGGGATCACTGTTTAAAAATAAGAGGTTGCTTGTTTAAGACAGAGATGAGGAGAAATGTTTTCTCTTAGAGAGTTGAGAATCTCTGGAACTCTTTTTCTCAAAAGGCAGTGGAAGCAGAATCTGAATATTTTTATTCAGAGTGAGATAGATTATTGATTAGCAAAGGGGCTATCTGGGGTAGGCAGGAACATGGGGTTGAAGGTACAATCAGATCAGCCATGATATTATTGAATGGTGGAGCAGTTTTGAGGGGCTGAACGGCCTATTCCAGCTCTTGATTTATATGCTTGTATATAAGCATATGCCGGCTGCATGTACATCAAAAGGCAGGTAGTCCTAGAAGTCTTCTCTACATCACTTTGCCTGATTTCCTTCTCCTCCACTGGCAAAATAAAGAGATATTTTTACAAACCAATACCCTTTCCACTACCTTTATTCCAAAAAGGACTTTGCCAATGATCATCACTTGTGCAAATAAGTTAGCATGAAATGTGAACTACTTTTCCAGTTTGATTGTCATTGCCATGAATAATAAGTCAAAACATTTCACATTACACTTTAATTTAATTTAATATTCTACTAGCCACCCTCCTGTTTGGTATTATCTGGATGTCTAACTATTCATTTTTATCATCTATTCTTGTGTTACTAAGTGTCATGAGAGAGCAATGATCTTTGGAAATAGCTGACATATTGTGCTATACTGTTGTGGTCTGAGATGGCAGTTTACTCTTACAATAGAGCTACTGCTGGCTCTATCTCTGGATCTTGTTCCTGGGCATCATGCCATTACCTCTCATGTTTCACTAGTGTATTTCTGACAAGGCTGGAGGCTTGGCACATATTACAGTGCTAAGAGACAGCAATGTCAAGCAGGCTGACTCAAAAGAGTTGCCATTTCTGTAGCCCTGTTGATCAGTAGGTTATCTGGTCAAATGGCAACTAACAAATCCTGCAGGACCTGCAATATAGCAGTTGCCAGGGTCTGAAATTCACAATCTGTACTGCACTTGAGTTAGTCCTCTATTACCTCTGCAACTCATGTTTTCTTGGATTTGGAAGGGCTAATTTACCTCTGCTCATTCCTTAGCAAGTGAATGATCATGAGCTACATAACCTTGGCCTTGAAGTGGGTGAGAGGTTTGAAGGTGGGGAGGTCTCCTGCAATGGCCTTCCTTTGGTGGACATTCTGTTCCAATAAGAACCAGGTTGTAGTTGAGGAGGACAGCTGTCAAGTAATACAAGAGTTAAAGGAATAGATGTGGAAATATGAGAGTATTATAGTGAAGGAAGGCGGCTCTAAGGAATTTGTGGCTCAGTGCTGGATAAGGAGTTAGAGGCACCCTTAAACAGAGAGTAATGTAAAGGAATTGTTGTGTATGTGCTGTTTTGAGAGGGTGAGGAGGGTGTTGATGAAAGCACTTTTTTTCTTAGTATATTGTCAGAATGTTGGTTGTTGCATGAATGGTTACAGTAAATAATCCTGTCCAATTTAGGAATCACTATTTAAAAGAAAAATACCTCTAAGATTTCTTTTTAATTTTTAAATTTTATTGTCGTCATAACAAATCTTTATCAGGTGGTTGCTGCTAAAATGTCTGCAGACGAGTGAGTGGCATAAAGGGCTTCAGTTACCTTCTAATAGGATGTTCCATGATTACATAGTTGATTCCACGGCTCCCGAGAAAGATTCTGAGGCATAGAGAGTGAGAAAAAGTGACCTGGCCTGCTACTGATGTGCAGTGTAGCTGTTGACTTGAATGCCATTCTTGTTTGACAGAGTTGCAAATTCATTTGAAATAAAACAAGTGTGTTAATGATCTGTTCAAAAAGGGACTGAAGAACGAAGTGCAATTGCACTAAATATTCATTTCAATAAAACATCAGAGAGAGCAAATTCATAGAAATAATTATTTCTGTGTGCATGTCATAAATTGTTTCATTGTGCTTACTGCCATCACCCTTATTGACAATTTGGAAGGATAGTTTCATCATGAATCTCCAATTCAATTGAAATGAACAGAAACAGCAGGGAACCTCCTATATCTTATTGGATTAGGTACTGAAGGGATAATGGAAAAATTAGCTAGCATCATTACAGGAATCCATAGCTGCTGTTCAGGGAGTCCACTCCACTAAGTTACACTAACCATTTGAAATGTTTACATTAATTATTTTTTCAGAATCAATGGGGAGCCATCTTTTGGCCACATTCGCAACAAATATAAACAGTGACATGGGCACACAATCTCATGAGAGCCTGCAAACGAGATTCTCGCCGGCGAGACCTTGTTTCCTGATTTTCACCTCCCCCCACCATTGGTGTAACTTTTAATAAATTTAAATACCATTAATCAGATGCCCTGCCACATGACCCTCCTCACTAAATATTCAAACCTCACTAATCTGAAATGAAGTTGGCAAGGTTTACAACAGCTTCAGAAGAACGGGATTCAGTCAAGGGGATTCTGCCAGGAGTGCCAATGTAAGTATAAGGGGAGAGGGACATGCCCAGTCAATGCTCTGGCACTGCCCCCTGGCACATGTTGACAATGCCTTCTGACAGAGATTTCCAGTGAAGGGAGGGTGGCCTGCCAGTGAAGGAGGAGACAGATCTTCCCAGTGAAGGGGAAGGGAACTTGTCAGTAAAGGAAAGGGGGAGGCCTGCCAGTGAGGGGGAGAATGCCTACGATACTTTCATGGCAGTAGAGGAGAGGGAGGAAGAAAGTCTTAGATATATGTGTGGTTGGAGTGGGTGGGAGGACCCCCCCTACCCCCCCACTACTTGTATGACCAACGCCTGTGTGGGGAGGGGTCCTCCATGTCCATGGGATGCAATGTGTGTAGTGGGGGAAGTTAAAAGTTTAACCAGTGCTGAATGGGACCTCCAGGCAATCCATTTAGTTTAGAAGTTTGTGATGCATAGCTATCAGTCTTTGTCATAGGCTGGGTCCATGAAGTAGACATTTGTGCCCACTGTAGCAGGGCTAAGATGTGAGCTTATACACTGGCAAACTAGTCTTGGGCTATCTTTTGCCACTGCCCTTACACCTGCGTGTTTATGCATGCTGAATTGTTCTGCACAGGGCCTTCTAACTAATACATAAACTCTGTGGAGCGCTGATCTTTGAGCTGATACGTGCTCAGTAGAATTATACCTTCAGGACAACAATTTGTTTCTTCCTCTTTTGTAACTAGGTAAGGAACTTGAAAACAGAATGGAAAAACAATCTGTGAGAAGTGTAAGCAAAGATATAACGGTGATATAAAGAAGAATTGTTTTATTATGCAGAGCTTGTAAAGAAGCGATTTCAACAAAGGAAAAGAAGGGTAAGATGGCCATGTTCACTGAGGAACATGTCACACAGCCCCTGTTAACTATGATACTTCTGACGAACTCTGTGCCTAATCATTTCAAAGCAATCTTATTCAAAGAGCACAGGGCTTGTGACCACGCTGACACTTTGGTTAAGAAAGCCCACCAATGCCTCTACTTTCTCAAAAGGCTAAGGAAATTTGGCATGCCAACAATGATTCTCACCAACTTTTACAGATGCACCATAGAAAGCGTGCTTTCTGATTGTATCACTACTTGGTATGTCTCTTGCTCTGTCCAAAACCGCAAAAAACTACAAGCGGTCATGAATGAAGCTTGGTCCATCACTCAGACCAGCCTCCCATCCATTGACTCTGTCTACGCTTACCACTACTTCAGAAAAGCAGCCAGCATAATCAAGGCTCCTGTGCACTCTGGACATATTCTCTTCCACCTTCTTCCTTTGGGCAAAAGAAGTCTGATGACATGCACCAACTGATTCAAGATCAGCTTCTTCCCTGCTGCTCTCAGACTTTTGAATGGACCTGCCTCTTATTAAGTTGATCTTTCTCAACACCCTAGCTATGATTGTAATATTACATTCTGCATTCTCTCCTTCTCTATGTATGGTATGCTTTGTCTGTATAGCGCATAAGAAACAATACTTTTCATCATATACTAACACATGCGACAATAATAAATCAAATCAAATCAAATCAAAAGGAGTATGGACCCTCCTTCTGTCCTCCTCTGTTCCTAGGTATTGTCCTCATGAATAAGAGACTATATTAACGTGTGGCCTGGTGAAAGATTGTGAAGGTGGGTGCGGGTGTATGTATTGGGCTAAAATTATGTGAATAGTATTTGAAATATGCTACAACTGTAAGAAAGTGAGGGAAGCCGTTTTAGGAAAGTAACAGATACAGAGAGTACAAATGACAACACAAGGCAGTTCCGTGGTATCTTCTGTTATGATTGCAGGGAGTGATATGAAGCAGGAGAATAACTTTTTTGTTTCTGTCTTCACGGAGGAGGACGTGAATAATTTGCCGGGTGTTAGCGATGGAAAGGTGGTAGGACTGGAGGGTCTTAATGACATTACTGTTACTAGAGAGGTGGTGCTCGACAGACTGGAGGGGCTGATTGTGGACAAGTCCCCAGGACCGGATGGAATGCATCCCAGGGTTCTGAAAGAAATGGCGGAGGTTATAGTGGATGCCTTGGTGGTTATTTTCCAGACGTCGCTGGATTCCGGGGAAGTGCCGGAAGATTGGAAAACGGCTAATGTTACGCCGTTGTTTAAGAAGGGTGCCAGGCAAAAGGCGGGGAATTATAGGCCGGTTAGTTTAACGTCTGTGGTAGGTAAAATGTTAGAATCCGTCATTAAGGAGGAAATTGCGAGGCATCTTGAAGGGAATTGCTTGATAGAGCAGACGCAACACGGTTTCATTAAAGGGAAGTCGTGTCTGACAAATTTACTGGAGTTCTATGAGGATGTGTCTAGGGCAGTGGATAGAGGAGAGCCGGTGGATGTGGTCTTTCTGGATTTTCAGAAGGCGTTTGACAAGGTACCTCACAAGAGGTTATTGCAGAAGGTCAGGGGACATGGAGTTGGGGGTAGGGTGTTAGCGTGGATAGAGGATTGGTTGTCAAATAGGAGGCAGAGAGTGGGGGTCAATGGGTGCTATTCGGATTGGCGGTTGGTGACTAGTGGGGTGCCCCAGGGGTCGGTGCTGGGGCCTCAGCTATTTACCATTTATACAGATGATCTGGAGGAGGGAACCGAGTGCAGGGTGTCGAAATTTGCTGATGACACCAAGATTGGGGGAAAGGCAAATTGTGCGGAGGGTGTGGAGAGTCTGCAGAAGGATCTAGATAGGCTGGGCGAATGGGCCAGGAAATGGCAAATGGAATTTAATGTTGGCAAGTGCGAGGTGGTCCACTTTGGTAGGAAGAATAGGAAGAATGGTAGGAAGGACTATTACTTACGTGGCGAAAAACTGCAGCAGGCGACGGTGCAGAGGGACCTCGGGGTCCTTGTGCATGAGTCGCAAAAACCCAGCTTGCAGGTGCAGCAGGTGGTCAGGAAGGCGAATGGGATGCTGGCCTTCATAGCGAGGGGGATTGAATATAAAAGTAGGGAGGTCTTGCTGCAGCTGTATAGGGCATTGGTGAGGCCGCAGCTGGAGTACTGTGTGCAGTTTTGGGCGCCGCACCTGCGCAAGGATATTTTGGCCCTGGAGGGAGTGCAGAGGAGGTTTACTAGGCTGATACCGGAGTTGAGGGGATTGAGCTATGAGGAGAGGCTGAATAAACTAGACTTGTACTCGTTAGAGTTTAGAAGAATGAGGGGAGATCTCATTGAGACGTATAAGATAATGAATGGGATGGACAGGATAGAGGTGGAGAGACTCTTCCCGCTCAAAAAAGACAGTAGGACTAGGGGGCACAGCCTCAAGATAAAGGGGAGGCGGTTTAGAACGGAGTTGAGGAGGAACTTCTTCACTCAAAGGGTGGTGAATCTCTGGAATTCTCTGCCCGTTGAAGTGGTGGAGGCTGCCTCGCTAAATATTTTTAAGAAGCGGGTTGATGGGTTCTTGATAAGAGAGGGGATTAAGGGTTATGGGGAGAGGGCGGGAAAGTGGAACTGAGCCACGACAGATCAGCCATGATCTTACTGAATGGCGGGGCAGGCTCGAAGGGCTAGATGGCCTACTCCTGCTCCTATTTCTTATGTTCTTATGTTCTTAAAGTGAAGGCAGGTTAGATCATTGAATTCCTTGTGATATTACAGTCAGGTCTTGCGGTCCTAGTATTAGCCTGCTCTTTCAAATCTTCCAGATACTGCCTTGGTATTCTTCTACCATTGACTTTTTAAAAAATTAATTGGGTGCTGTTGGCTGGCCAGCACTTATTGTCTATTCCTTGTTTTCCGACGGCAGTAGAGAGTCAACCACATTTCTGTGGCTTTGGAGTCACATGTAGGCCAGACCAGGTAAGGATGGCAGATTTCCTTCCCTAAAGGACCAGATGGGTTTTTCTGACAATCATCAGTGGTTTTATGGCCATCAGTCAATTGTTTACTCCAGAAATTTTTTATTGAATTAAAATTCCATCGTCTGCCACGGTGGGATTCGAACTCAGATCTCCAGAACATTAGCTGAATTTCTGGATTAACAATCTAGTGATAATACTATTAGGCCATCACCTCCCCAAACTAGAAACAGTACCTCCACCCACCCCTCCTGGTCAAATCCTCCAAAGGGAACACCAGAATGCTGGCTGAAAATTTAAGCTTCTTTGCAGAACTGTTCTAGCTCTTATCTTCAATTAACAGCAATAGTTTAAAACAGTCCAAAGTGCAGCTGCCCCTTTAACTTAAAAATTTTCCATACAAAATACAGGTTAACCACATTGTTGCAATGAAGAACAAAACAAGACTTGTTTTATTCTCTGGTTTGTCTTGATCCTTCTTGATGGAAGTTCGAACATCAAATCACAGTTTGAATTTTAACTAGTTTGGGGCAAGAAACACTGGGGTTGTTTCACTGACTGTCATTTCATTGATTCCAGTGGAATTAAATTTATGGGGCGACTTTCTATTCAACCAGATTACCACCCAGACAGTGAAAGTGAAAATTTTCTGTATGGGATACTCGACACCATGTTGCTGTGCATGGAAAATTATAGTTGCTTCGTTTTCTGAAAAAGCGCTTCAAATTCCACCCTCTGAGTATACACAATAAATATATTTTCATTTTGTTTGTGGTTCTATATTCAGCATTTTTTCAATTACATTGAATTTAAAATTCCATTGATGTTTTCACTTTTCTATCACTAGAATAGTAAACATTTAGGCAAAAGCGCGAGTTAATATTGGAAATCCATTATATTAACCTTGGCTCTATATCTGAGGGAAGGTAGCATTTAATATGGAGGAGCAGTAAACTGGGAATATAAGCTTGAACCACTCTAGAGTGGCTCTAGAGTTACTTTGCAACAGTCTTCATGGTGGATGACACCAGTGGGATGCCAGAGCTCCGGGAGAGTCAGGGGCATATGAGTCTAGTGGCCATCACTAAGGAGAAGGTTCTGGGGAAACTGAAAGGTCTGAAGGTGGATAAATCACCTGGACTGGATGGTCTACACCACAGGGTTCTAAAAGAGATAGCTGAGGAAATTGTGGAGGCATTGGTGGTGATCTTTCAGGAATCACTGGCGGCAGGGAGGATACCAGAAGACCGGAAAGGAGCTAATATAGTATTGCTGTTTAAGAAGGGAGGGAGGCAGCAGATGGGAAATTATAGGCCAATTAGCCTGACTTCAGTCATTGGCAAGATGTTAAATGAGATTGCAGAGCACTTGGAAGTGCATGATAAAGTAGGACTGAGTCAACATGGCTTTGTCAAGGGGAGATCATGTCTGACAAATCTGTTAGAATTATTTGAGGAGGTAACAAGGAAGTTATATAAAGGAGAACCTGTGGATGTGATTTATTTAGATTTCCAGAAGGCCTTTGACAAGGTGCTGGAGAGGAGACTGTTAAATAAGTGTCCATGGTGTTAAAAGTAAGATCCTGACATGGATAGAGGATTGGCTAACTGGCAGAAGGTAGTGAGTGGGGATAAAGGTGTCTTTTTCAGGATGGCAGCCAGTGATTAGTAATGTGCCTCAGGGATCAGTGCTGGGACCACAACTTTTCACAATATACATTAACGATTTGGAGGAAAGAACTGAAGGCACTGTTACTAAGTTTGCAGATAATACAATATATGCAGAGGGACAGGTAGTATTGAGGAAGCAGGAGGGCTGCAGAAAGACTTGGACAGGTTAGGAGAGTGGGCAAAGAAGTGACAGATGAAATACAATGTGAAAAAGTGTGAGGTTATCCACTTTGGAAGGAGGAATGGAGGTATAGACTATTTTTTAAATGGAAAAATGCTTAGGAAATCAGAAATGCAAAGGGAGTCATTGTTCAAGGTTCCCTTAAGATTAATGTGCAGGTTCAGTCAGCAGTTGGGAGGCAAATACAATATTAGCATTCATGTCAAGAGAGCTAGAGTACAAGAGCAGTGATGTACTTCTATGGCTGTATAAGAACATAAGAACATAAGAACATAAGAAATAGGAGCAGGAGTAGGCCATCTAGCCCTTCGAGCCTGCCCCGCCATTCAATAAGATCATGGCTGATCTGTCGTGGCTCAGTTCCACTTTCCCGCCCTCTCCCCATAACCCTTAATCCCCTCTCTTATCAAAAACCCATCAACCCGCTTCTTAAAAATATTTAGCGAGGCAGCCTCCACCACTTCAACGGGCAGAGAATTCCAGAGATTCACCACCCTTTGAGTGAAGAAGTTCCTCCTCAACTCCGTTCTAAACCGCCTCCCCTTTATCTTGAGGCTGTGCCCCCTAGTCCTACTGTCTTTTTTGAGCGGGAAGAGTCTCTCCACCTCTATCCTATCCATCCCATTCATCATCTTATACGTCTCAATGAGATCTCCCCTCATTCTTCTAAACTCTAACGAGTACAAGCCTAGTTTATTCAGCCTCTCCTCATAGCTCAATCCCCTCAACTCCGGCATCAGCCTAGTAAACCTCCTCTGCACTCCCTCCAGGGCCAAAATATCCTTGCGCAGGTGTGGCGCCCAAAACTGCACACAGTACTCCAGCTGCGGCCTCACCAATGCCCTATACAGCTGCAGCAAGACCTCCCTACTTTTATATTCAATCCCCCTCGCTATGAAGGCCAGCATCCCATTCGCCTTCCTGACCACCTGCTGCACCTGCAAGCTGGGTTTTTGCGACTCATGCACAAGGACCCCGAGGTCCCTCTGCACCGTCGCCTGCTGCAGTTTTTCGCCCCGTAAGTAATAGTCCTTCCTACCATTCTTCCTACCAAAGTGGACCACCTCACACTTGCCAACATTAAATTCCATTTGCCATTTCCTGGCCCATTCGCCCAGCCTATCTAGATCCTTCTGCAGACTCTCCACACCCTCCGCACAATTTGCCGTTCCCCCAATCTTGGTGTCATCAGCAAATTTCGACACCCTACACTCGGTTCCCTCCTCCAGATCATCTATATAAATGGTAAATAGCTGAGGCCCCAGCACTGACCCCTGGGGCACCCCACTAGTCACCATCCGCCAATCCGAATAGCACCCATTGACCCCCACTCTCTGCCTCCTATTTGACAACCAATCCTCTATCCACGCTAACACCCTACCCCCAACTCCATGTCCCCTGACCTTCTGCAATAACCTCTTGTGAGGTACCTTGTCAAAGGCCTTCTGAAAATCCAGAAAGACCACATCCACCGGCTCTCCTCTATCCACTGCCCTAGACACATCCTCATAGAACTCCAGTAAATTTGTCAGACACGACTTCCCTTTAATGAAACCGTGTTGCGTCCGCCCTATCAAGCAATTCCCTTCAAGATGCCTCGCAATTTCCTGCTTAATGACAGATTCTAACATTTTACCTACCACAGACGTTAAACTAACCGGCCTATAATTCCCCGCCTTTTGCCTGGGCTCTGGTCGGACACCATTTGGGCTATTGTGAGCAGTTTTAGGCCCCATATCTAAGGAAGGATGTGCTGGCCTTGGAAAGGGTCCAGAGGAAGTTCACAGAATGGTCCCTGGAATGAAGAGCTTGTCATATGAGGAACGGTTGAGGACTCTGTGTCTGTACTGGTTGGAGTGTAGAAGGATGAGGGGGGACCTTATTGAAACTTACAGGATACTGCGAAGTCTGGATGGAGTGGACATGGAGAGGTTGTTTCCACTTGTAGGAAAAACTAGAGCCAGAGGGCACAATCTCAGACTAAAGGGACAATCCTTTAAAACAGAGATGAGGAGGAATTTCTTTAGCCAAGCAGTGGTGAAATCTGTGGAACTCTTTGCCATAGAAGGCTGTGAAGGCCAGGTCATTGAGTGTTTTTAAGACAGAGATCGATAGATTCTTAATACGGGGATTGGGGTTATGGGAAAAAGGCAGGAGAGTGGGGATGAGAAAAATATCAGCCATGATTGAATAGCGGAGCAGACTCGATGGGCCAAGTGGCCTAATTCTGTTCCGATGTCTTATGGTCTTATGGCATTCTGTTTCTGGATTAAGCAGTTGACTTTTGAAGATCATTCACATTCAAACTTAAAAGTACATAGAAAACATCCATTAACAAAGCATAATGGACAATATTTGAATAAACTAATGACAGAGATTTCAAGATTCTTGATGGGGTTATTAGTTTGATCTGAAAATCATAATCCTGACATGAATATCTATATTCTCTATACAATGTCAAAAAGCTTTTTATACTACCTGGCCCAGCCCACAGTATAATACGCCTGACACACATAATTCTTCCTGTGGTTAAAACAAGGATGTTTGGGGGTTTTGTTTGTGCCTGCATTGGTTACTTAAGGGCACAGCCTAGAGCCTTGGGACTTCATTCAACATTTTCATTCCTGCATCAGAAGGTTTTGAATTCAAAATTTCAGCATTTGAGTGCCTGATCTACACTGTCATTTCAGTGGAGTGTTTTGTTGTCTTTCAGATTGTATGTTAAGCCAAAAAGGGACGACCTGATCATTGTCCCCATTACTGTTTGTGGAACTTTGATTTGTGCAAATTGTCACATTTTTTACTATTCTATTGTGGGACGTGAACATTGCTGGCTAGCCAACTCTTTTTGCTGATCCCTAGTTGCCCTTGACTTTGCCATGATTGATACAACTGAATGTTTTGCTAGGCCATTTCAAAGGGCAGTTGAGAGACAATCACATTTCTATGAGTCTGGACTCACATGTAGACCAAGGAAGGTTTCCTTCCTAAAGGACATAATAACATTAATCGCACCTCAAAAGTAATTCATTAACTGAGAAGCAATTTGGGATATTGGGAGGATGTTAAAAGATGTGAGTTCTTCGGTGCTTCAAGTATTTTGGATATATCTGGCATCTAACATGTACAATAAATATTGGCCTAGCCCTTGATGCCCAGATCCAGTGAATGAATACATTTAAAAAGTCTCAGGGTGGAGACATCAGCATATTTGTTATTCTGATTTAGAATTTATCTACAAGTGGAGCAACTAAGAGTCTTTTCCAAAATTTTCAAACTCACAAATTCAAACACAACAAACCAGCTAATGAGAAAACCCATTCTCAGATTGTCCAGTCTTGAGTAAATGGGGCCAGTGGGCCAAAGCTTGGACATTTTTTATGTTAAAATGTCACTCAGCAGCTTCATGTTTAAAATCAGTTTGCTCCAAAGTCTGACGTTTCCTTTAAGATAACGTTATGCACTTATTTTACTTTATTTTAGCAATGTAATAACTGATTTTCCAATTAAAATTTATATTTATCCAAAGGCATACTGAGCATCAAGGCGCCGCACTAAGTGCATTGCTTCTACATGATAGGTCGGATATTTCTGCGTATAATCAATGCGCCTGACCTTTACACTGCACCAAAAAGAGCAAAATATGCATAGATTATAATTCCAGTAGATCTTATAACAGCGTCTTCTTCCGATAGTTCTCTATTTAAATAGAGAGAATGTTAACAACGGGATACTACCCTTACTACCACATCAAGAACGTCTTTAAAAGGTTTTCTGGTATGCAACGGTGGGGTAGTGATACGTATATGCACATTTTTGTGACATCTGCTATATAAACATATTCACGAATACATACCACACATGCAGTTGTTAGTACAATATGTGTGTCATCCACTGTACGATGTGCTCGCACATCCGCCGGCATAAATGTCAACAGTCTATACACGTGCACATGGTCACCCATTGCTACCCACCCCTTGGATTGCCTGCTTCCATTCTACGGTGGGAATGAACGTCACTTATATGCATGCATTCCCCGATAGGGAATTGGAGGTGGACTTTGTACACGTGTTCCCTGACGCATAGTGTAATTGAGATTCCTCAGTTACGATTACATTTTTATGTAACAATATAGCAGAAAAATCCGAAAGCCCCAAATTAAAAATGTCTTTTAACTGGCGGGCTAGTTAATTATTTACATTATTTTCATTATTTGTACCGCGTCTCTTCGAATAACTTCACCGAGGAATGTGAATGGCAGCTCTGATAGGGGGAGGCTGTTGAGTTAAATTGTATACAATTTATTAAAAGTAAATTCTTGGTAATATAACATTGCATATATTTTACAACAATACGTGATATACATACTGCACGTAATCTTTGCAGCCACACTCGGCTTTACAAAGGATATCCATCGAGAATCACCTTGTCAGAATGTACATTGTAGTAGTTATTTGCTTAAGTTAATAGGTTTCGTTACCCAACTTCTGCAAACGCAGAAAAAAAACAATCACATACAAAATGTACTGAAAGTGCAGTGTGGATTATACACTATGGTATTCACAATACATATAGCAGGCAAGAGCGAACGTGGAAAATAAGGATGTGTACCATACCTTTTATATTTTTAAATAAAAATAAACAACACACCTTGTCCATTGAATTATTAAATACGTGACTTACTTTTTTTGCAGAATGTTAAAGTACTTTAGGAAAAAAATGTCACAATTTGTACCCATAAAAATTGCCTGGTGTCTTAATTATTCCCAAAAATCTGAATTATTGTTCAGATGGAATAAATAATAACTTGTCCGTAAGAAATAGAAAACAAGAACCTGTGAATAGCTGCAACAAGTTTCATTATTATACGCAGACAATGGCCCAATTTTCGGCCAAACCATGAAAATATACAAAATAGTTATCCCCGGAAATGTACATTTTCAAAGATTTAAACCCTTCGACGTTCTATTTAAATTTCAACATAAGTGTATTTATGTCTTTTGCCTTCTAATTTAGACAAACAAGCTTACCTATTTCTGTTTAAAATTGCAGTATCCCTCTTCGGGGATCCGAACTGCATTGTAAATTAAAAGTACCTCACTCTCCCGCTCAGTGCTGCTTCTTGTGTTCCGCTTGGAGCTCGGCTACATTGTACAGAACGGTGGCTGAATATATAACTAAAAGACAAGTTAACATGCAGTTCACTGGAAAAGGGATGCTACCGTTCCAACAGAAATAAATCTTGGTCCTCTTAGATTTTTCCATTACAAAAACATGTTTTTCCCCCCATAAAGCTCGAAAAGCTGAAGCTTTTACAATATTTACATGTACCTCAATTTAAAGATAAAATTAAATTCTTTAAATTTAAATTCTCTCGTCTTTAAACAGAAGTCAATGAAAAATTCGGTAAGACTAATTTTTTAGAGTTAAATTCATAAGGACGGAAGTTTAGTATTGATGTGTACCTGAAAATTGTTAGAGATACAGAAAATTGAAAGAAAATCAAATGCTAAAGGATTCGGTAGTCAGAGGTAAAACAGTAACAGTCTGTGTTCCTTTCGCTGCAATTTTCCATTCTCCCAGACGCATCAGTTTTCTTTTTTTGCAAGGATATCACCGTTGTCCATTGACATCTGGAGGAAGTATAGAGTGACGGTGGTTTCCATGTCGTGACTCGAGATGATCGTGTTCTTCGCTTAGACTTTCCGGGCTTCCTGTTCCATCGAAACAGCTTCCACAGCTCGAGTCTGGAGACATCTCCTGGATGTCATCGCTGGCCAGCCTGGTACTGTCCGCCTCTTTGATCTGCAAGCCCCGCTGCTCACCCTCCTGCTCCTGGTCGCTCAGCAGTTTGGCCAAGAAATTGATGTATTTCATGGCCAGACGTAGGATCTCGTTCTTGCTCAGCTTCTTGTCGGGCGGATGGGTCGGGATGAGTTTGCGGAGTTCTGCGAAGGCCCCGTTGACATTCTGCTGCCTCCACCTCTCCCTGCTGTTTGTGAAGATTCGGCGGACGATTTTAGGCTGGGCGACACCTAGTAGTAAAAAAAATGAAACCAGCCGTGACTTGGTTCAATCGCACACTCTTACACACAGACTTGGTTCAATTGCACACACTTACATGCAGAGATTAGTGATTGAAGGGATTTTCAGAAGTTGATATGAACTTTATAAAAAGGTGTACAAGGAAAAGCAAACATCCTGCGTGCGGGGTGGGGGGTGGCGGGGGGAACATGCCTGTGTGTTTGCCTGTGCTTACACATCTATATAAAGAATCAAAACATGCATTACAGAATGACCTGTTGAAACACAGCACAGATAAGGAAATAAAATAGACTTTCACTGTGAGAAAGATTTTAGATAGTTTTTTTAATGAATGCAACTATTTATCTATGTGTCTTTAAATGTCTCCAACCATCTGTCTGACTGCTTTTGCAACATTTCCTTACGGCCTGTTATCTGGCCATTGTATCAGCACTCGAGCAGCGCTGCGTATGGTTTAAGATTTAGTTCATTCTCAAGGCTGTGCATACCGGTAGTGACCTCCACGTCGTAAGGAGCTGGTCTTCTTTTCACTCTGTTGTTGGAGAACATGTTGAAGGGTTCTGGATCACTGATGTCACCATTGCAACAAGAAAGAAAGATTTACGATGAAAATCCCGAATCCCAATTTACTGATCGATACTATCAGATACTGATACTGGCGTAAATACTCCGAGTGACAAAAATCTTACGGCACGAATTATTCCTTGGCTTGCAATAATTATCAAGCAAATAAAAAGAGCGAAAATCTCTCAGCATTGAGAATGAAAAGCCATTACATATTTTATCAATCCGAGATCATTTATAATAAATCAAATCGCAATCACGTGTTAAGCTGGAGCCCGAGTCACATCGATTTGCAATCCAATTTTCATTTGGTAACTATTACCTTTCTGCACACAATAAAATAAAATTCTTACAACACAAAGGCGGCTTTTCAGATGCAGCTCTTTCCTATAATGAGACTGACCTGTTTAATAGTGGCAGGGTCTGATACTGGGATGTGCTGTTATACAGCATCGCTCTGGCTGCAGGCAGAGGGAGGTGAGCTGCCGTTAACTGGACCATCCGATTCTCACTCACTGGACTCTGAAGAGTCAGAGGCACCGGGGGTCTTGACAACTCGGTGGTGGGCACTGAGTGAGTAAACGTGCCTTTCTGATCACTCTCATTTATAGGCTGGGCCCCTCTTTGCATCAGGTTTATGACTGGCACTTCCGATAGGGGATCAGGGGAGTCGTGACTGGTTTCCTTGGAAACCCCATCATTTGACGCAGATTGCGGCTCAGCCTGGAGCTGGTGTCCCTCAGTGGGTTGATCTGCAGGCTCGCTCGTGTTTTCCGCTTCCTCGCGGTCTGCTCTGTGTCTGGAAAAATCCTTCTGAACAGGACTCTGGTCATCGCTGCGATTTTCACCAAGATCCAAGCCGACCTTTTCCATCATCGTATCGAAAGTCGGAAGTCTTCACCGTCTTAACTGCGTTACCATTAGATATCAAAGGGATGGAGAAACGCTGGAACAACTTCATCTGCAAGAAATATTCCCCTAAGACCAAAATTTAAAAAAAACACACTTTAAGGACAAGAGGACTTCAGAATTAAATCAATTGCGCTAAAATGAAGTAAACTTTCTCAGGTGTATGAACCTCGTTCTCAAACTCACCTATGTACGCAAAACAATGAATAACACGAGTAACCGAGTCATTTCGAAATATATCCGGCCTTAATCAGGTTGTATTTACAGAACCAGTCCAAAATTCACCAAAACAAAACGGAAAATGCCAAAGAATCTCAGCAGGTCTGACAGCATCTGTGGACAGAGAACAGGGCCAACATTTCGAGTCTGGATGACCATTCATCAGAGCCACTCAGGGTCATCCAGGCTCGAACGTTATCTCTATTCTCCCTCCACAGACGCTGTCAGGCCTGCTGAGATTTTCTAGCATTGTTTCAGATTCCAGCATCCGCAGTATTTTGCTTTTATGTAAAATTCACCATCTATTTTCAACAGGCAAGTCAATGGAATATAAATATTAACAGATGTTAAATGCAAATTTATCTAAAAGTGGAATAAATAAATCGTATGTCAGGCGTGTTTCTCCGTGCAGTGTTGACCGGTTAAGTTGTGACGACAGACCCGCTCACTTGGCGTTCATGAAAATGGAGACTTAATGATCCAAAGCATGCACAAGATAGGCTGAAACAGTGTTCCAATATACAATGGACTACTGCATTCCTTACTCATCTTTCAGCTAAAGAAATCCCGCCAGTTTTTTTATATGTTGGTTTCATCCCATTAAGGAAAATATAATACTCTCCGTGGCGCCCATACTGTGTCGCTGATAACATTGAAGTCATGTTTTATTAAACAGTTAGAAAGAGTCTGTTTTTTTCGTTTTGTGTCAGCCTGCAGTGCAACTGAAGCCAAAGATTCACGAGTTGTTTTTTTTCGGTTGCTGCTGTTTGCACCACGCAGTTGAATCTTGCTGTGCTGAACTCACTGGGGAACTGGATTTCTTGTACTAGAGTCGACAGAGGCACCCCAGCACCTGCAGCATTCCACACTGCTTTATTCTTTCAAAATAGAGAGGGGGGAAAAGCCTCTTGGACGGATTAAGCATTTCGCAGTTTATGGAAAATCAACCGAGATACTTAAGACAGTTGATCAATTAAGGATTAGGTTTAAACACCCTCTAAATTCTAAAGCTGCAGGGCACATTGTAATCTTTTTTTCAATGAATTAAGCTCAGAAACGCACATATATTAGAAGATTGAAATTTAACCTTGAGATTACACTGTTGTACTGCACACAACGCATTTGAAATAAAACAAAACCAGGTTAGTAATGCGGTTTGCAATTCGCTGAGCTTTTAGTGTGTATCCTCTGAGAAATCGCCTTCCCTGAAATTAAAGTGAGAATTAAGCCAGCAATCCCACCTCCAAACAACCAATTCCTCCGTTTTGTTCGGGTTATTTAATAAAGGTGGAGTTTATCAAATTGGTGGCCGTTAATGCAAGAAAATATAATCAGCAGTGAGGTACTCCAGTTCTAAAAAAATGGAAACCAGCTTGTGTTCTTTCAATCCAGCGTTAAAATGAACAGTTCTGGGCTCCATAACGTATATCTTAAAGGCAGTCCAACAATGAGGCCTGAGCGAAATGGAAGGGACAAAATAAACACACGAGGACAATGGAACGAAATGAGGGCCGTTTGAACACACGTAGGCAGCCGGCCTCCATCTCTAATGTCTGTGTCACTGTCAGAATGTTTTGAAGCTTCGAGAGCAGGCGTTTGGTTTTTAAAGTGATCCATTTGCCCACTGTGTGCACAAAAGCCTGAATCCAAAACAATAGCAAACATATTTCGGCCCTTTCATTTTGCTCTGAATGTTGCCAGAAGCCTGCATTTTGGCTGCACTGCAAAAATAAAAAAAAATACACCTTTACATCAAGATCGCACCATAATGTCCTTAAAATTGCTTTCGCCCCTTTAAATAATTTGGTGGACCAAATTCCAAACACTGCTCCCAGCGAGTTCAGGGAGAGCGGGCAAATGGTTCCTTAAATTCTTGAAACGAATCCGAGCGAATGCAATCGGCTAATTTGTATCAAACACAACAGGAGCCGTTATTTTTTCTCTACCGGAATATGTATCCGTTGTTTGTTTCTTTTTTCATTCCCCACAAATTAATAACCATCTGGGATGGAGAATTTCTTTTCTTTCGCAAATTTTTCAGATAGGCAAGATGGCAATTGTGAAAGAAAAACTATTGGATCGTAACATTATGTTAGAGCGTCTTCATCCGTTTCTGTCACTGTGCTGGTATTTCCCTTGAAAAAAAATCATCTCGATTTATACAAATCAAATTAAAATATCATTAGCGATTGTATTATACACAATCCATTAAGCAATTCGAAAATGTCCCAAAAAGTCTCCTCACTCCTGGGATTATTGAAAACAATGCTCGCAGCCATTTCCATATTTTTTAATTTATCCCGCTGTTTTTTTAAAGGAGTGCTTTTATATTGCAATTATTTACACTCAGTTCGAAATCTGTTATATTTGGGCATTTGGAAATGCAGAAGAATAAAACACACCCTGAAGAGGTGACAATTAGAAATCTACTCACCATCCTTGTTTATTTGAAAAGTGTTAGCAGCCATTTTCAGCCCCCTCCATGGCTGATCTTTGTGCTGTAATAAGTTTCTTTGGCAGCTTATGCCTTGGAGAGTGGAGTAGATTTTACATCACGTTCGATTTCCTATTTAGTATGGAGAGCGGAACACTACAGCAATGTGGCCAGGCGAGATAAGAAACCAGCACTGGCCGCCCTGCCCAGATAAGACAGCCAAGCCATTATTTATGAAATGATTCATTATTATTTGGCAATTTTATCGAGGGAAAGCGGAAAAATATTGCATGGATATGCATAGGAATAACTTTGGAACGCAAGACATAAAAACCTTATATAGGGTTTTTGTGGCACTAAAAGACACTGCAGAATAGCAAAATGCTCCTGCCTGCCTACCTGAATTGTAATTTATATATTTTTTGTGGCAATTATTCCATATTTTTATTAAATTGGAAACACCTACTCAGCCCTTAATTAATTTTAATGACGAAGTCAATACAGCCAGAGGACTGTTCGTTTCTCTCTCTCTCGATGATAGAACCAAACAAAGCCACTGTTAAGGAAGGGCATTGAGTAAAATAGTTTCCCATGCTTCCTCGCCAGTTTGAAAATATAGACATTTCCTAGACAGGCATTTTACCATCAACAATGTTAAGGTCCGGTATGTTCTAAGTCTTAAGAGAAATGATTTTTATCAGGGATGTGATTGCACTATAATAGCCCAGGACAGATTTAAAATTGGGCAGAAGAGGGAAGGTGCCTTATCAAAATGTTCTTAAAAGATCTATACAAAGGCTGATTATTTGATTATATTTCAATTCTTAAAGTGGCATTTCGGGGCTAGAACTATTTTATTTTGAAAATAATAGTAAGATTTCCCTTTTTAAAATGAAGAACTATAAAATATATTGCATTTTAGTCCCCCGGTTTGTCATATACTGCATCAGGTCATCGAATAGAATTGAACATTGAAGAACAGTTAATTGATATCACAAATACAAATTAAATGCAAGTGAGAGATGAATCCACATGTTGGGGAAACACTGCAAAGACTGTGGCTCTAACGTTAAGATGCTAAATTTTTCCACAAAGGAGTAAGGCATGTTAGTTAAAGGGCGACACCCACGGGAGTTTGATCACTTGGTATAATTTATGCTGTCTCTTTTTTCCCTAGTAATAGGTTAACTGTAGATGTGCATCTGTAACTCTTGTAATCGTAAAAAAAAATTGGATGCGATCTCTATTGCCGAGGTTTCCTCGATCAACAGAACATTTTTTTAGTGCAATTAATGTCCTACACAAATAATTTACATAATTATTAACCCTTTTGATAATTACTCCTATGATAACCACATCCTAAAGAATACACGGTTCATGCAATATTTCGTGTACATTCAGCAGATGTGTTATCGAACCTAGTTCAAGTAAAAAGAATTGTAAAAATAGAAAAAATAAGTGGGATATTATGTTATGCCTAAAGGCTATACAACCAGTGCAGTTAACATTTTGCAATATTTTACTGTAGCAATCTCCTCTGAGTCCTAGATTCCTACAAAATATGGGGACGTTCATTATGTCCATTAATGGATAGACAATAATTTAGTTGATAAGCTTGGTTACCAAATTAATATGATTACTATTCAGTATTGACCGAAATCTTCGCCAATTAGATAGCCACGTTCTATAGTCTATCTGATCATTTCGATAGACTAGAGGTAAATGAGACAGTTTAGCACATTACGCTGCACTCCCCCTCCCATTCAGAGCTCTACGACGCCATATCACGCTCTTTGACTGATGTAAACTACATTGGAAATTTCATGTTGGTTTATCTGTACATTCATATTTTCTGCATGAGTAACTGAAGCAAAATACAAAGTAAAATAGATAGCTGTAAATACAGCTACAGCTTAGCTGGGCTTGTTCCAAAAAGTAATGAATAACTATGAGCCATAACTGTCTTGAATGTCTGGCAGGGTAACCTTATCGCAAACAGCTGTATTTGTAATACCCGAGGATGCCCGCGAAAAAAAAACTGGGACCAGAGTTAGAAATTCTGCTGAAAATTGGCAATAGCAGTTGGTGTGGTGCGAATGCTTCTGTGTTTGCTCTGTTGCTATTTTGCTGTGAACTTGTCCAGCTGACTAACTTTGGTTGACCATTCTAAATGTCACACACTTTGTCGCAAAACCTGGTAAAATCATGTGCAAATTAAGACGCCTATTTATAAGTGAGCGAAGGCAAGGCCGTTAGTAATTATTTACTGCAAACTATCACATTTTAATTTTGACTGAGTAACTCGGCACAACAGTTTACATATTTTTATTGTAGGAGGAGAGAATTCTAGTTTTGGACATTATGGCAATCATATTTTTCACGAAGTAGTTTAATTTTGTCTGTAAAATGCATAATGCAAATATGCAGATTGAGGGGCACGTGTAATTTAAATGGCGTATTGAAAATGTCCTGATATTCATAACTTGCATCTGCAATTTCCTTTATAACTTTCGGATTCGGAAATCCGAAAATAGCCAGATTACAGGCAGAATGAACCTGGATAATTGTAGTCATACTAGTTTAGTCTGCCCACCAACAATTTGCAGATTTGGCACTTTAGTAAAACGCCGTTCTTGAGAAGGAAAGTGCGAGAGCGATGAAATAGTTGTAAGTTTTCAAATAATCACTTATTGCCGGAGACGAACTAAATCAGGAAATGTGACTCGTATAAAGGATAATAGCATATTCCGCATATTCAAGGATGACTTATTTGCATGTCACATGTTTGATCTGTGTACGAAGTAATTAATATTAATGAAACAGTTCAGTTCGTCTTTTCTAGAGGCTTTTCGTTTGCGGTGAAGAAGAGGGTGACCTAAATGACAATATTTCCCATATAGGAAAATGAGTCAAGTCCCAAACCCAGCTAAATAATTTTATGATGACATTAATGGGAATTGGGAATTCCTTGTCCGAAATTATGTGCAACTTGTTAAGTTCCAGTCCAAACATAATTCGGTTGATTTCCACAAATTACCCCGCCTTCAATTATAAATCTCCCGCCCACCCATAGTCAAGAGCAGAAGAGGAAAAGGATAAATGCAGGAGTAGACATTTCAGTTCTTTAGGTCTGCTTTGTCATATAATAAAATCATGGCAGATCGTCTACCTTCTAGTGCCATCAGATCCCCATTCCATTATTAATAACTGATTTGATATAGAATCCCTACAGCGCAGAAGGACGCCATTCAACTCATAGAGTCTGCATCAACCACAATCCCATTCCGGCCCCATGCCTATAACTCCACGAATTTAGCTAACCCGCACATCTTTGGACTGTGGGAGGAAATTGGAGCACCCGGAAGAAACCCATGTAGACACGGGAGAATGTGCAAACTCCATATAGACAGGGACCAGGGTCCAATTTCCAGCCTCTGGTTGGAAGCAGCAGTGCTAACCACTATGCCACCATGCTGCCCCTATGATATCTCAACGACTCAGCATCTAGAGCTCCCTGAAGTGGGGAATTCAAAAGGTTCACAGCTTTTTGTATGGAGACGTTTCTCCTCAACACGGTCCTAATTTGTTGACCCCATATTTTGAGTCTGTGGCCCCTAATTCCTAAATTCGTGGAGAAGAGATTACACTGGAGAGCATTGCATGCTAAGTACATTCTATATCTTAACATTGCTGTTTGTTATACTTGGATAAACATTTTTGCCACTTTGCATAATATTATCTTTGTCTATTGTGTGCTTGCTTCAAAGCCTGATGCTTAAGTTCCCAGTCATGATCATACCAAATTTTATTTGAGCATTTTAGGCTAGTTATCTGAAAATAAACTTTAGCCCAATCGTTAAACTTGCCTATATCCCTCTGCAGATTATTTGTCTCCTCCTCAGAATTTGCTTTCTACCTATCTTTGTATCATCAGCAAATTTGGCTACAATGCCAAAGTCATCCAAGTCATTATTACAGATCATAAATAATTGAGAAGTCAGCACTGATCTATTTCCCACTAGTTACAGTTTGCTAACCTGAAAATAATCCATTTATCCTGACTCTCTTTTCTGTTGATCAGTCATTTCTCTATCCATGATAAAATGTCACTTCCAACACTCTGAGCGTTTATTAAAAATAATAGTTCTGATGAAAAGTAGTGGATTGGCAGTGAAGGGAGTGAATGTTTTTGGATGGGGCCCCCAATCAAGTGGGCTGCTTTGTCCAGGTTGGTGTCAAGCTTCTGGACTGTTGTTGAAGAATGTTCTAGTTGAAGATCAAGAGCCTCAGGACGTTCCTGGGAATTAATAGATTCCTATCAGTCATCCAACAAATTTTAAGGCTCACCTTGTCACTTACGTTGGAGCTATTAGGGATCTTCCGCGACTGTCGGTATCGCCTGTTGTATGTCTATTTATGTTTATTGATGTCTCCTTTTACATCCACAGGCGTAACAGGTCCACCTTGTTGGCCAACAAGGTGCATACACGCGGTGCGTCGTGCGAGGGTTGCTCTTAGATGTTGCTTCAAGAGTTGCCTAGTGCTTCACGTCCGTTAGTGTACGCTTAATCTGGACCAATTGACGGGCAGCACGTTAGCTCAGTGACTATCACTGTCTGCTGTACAGTTACAGGGACCCAGATTGGATCTCCAGCTTGGATCAATGTCTGTGGGAGTTTACACATTCTCCCCGTGCTTGCGTGGGTTTTCTCCGGGTGCTCCGGTTTCTTCCCACATCCCAAAAACATGCTTTTTAGGCTGATTGGTGTCAGTAAATTGTCCCTGAATTGGATTTCCCTTAATCTGGCATACATATAATTCCCTTTATTGTGGAGTTCCACTAGAGGTAGACAAAAACGTCGACGATCGACGAAAGACTTGAATGAGGCACTCACTGAGTGTTAAAATGGGTGGCGCGGACTTGTAGGGCCGAAGGGCCTGTTTCCTGTGCTGTGCTGTTCTTTGTTATTTGTTCTTTGTTCTTTGAAGCTGTACACATCCGGGCAAGGGGAGATACTCCATTATACTTCAATTCTGCCTCGTAGATGGTGGACAGGCTTTGATGAGTCAGGGGGTGAGGATTCATAGCCTCTGACCTGCTCTTGCAACCAGGGTATTTATATGGTTAGTCTAGTTCAGTTTCTTGTCATGATAATCCACAGGATATTGAGAGCATGGAATTCAGCATGATAATGCTGTTGAATGTCAAATGGAGATGATTTATATTCTCTCTTGCTGGAGGTGGTCATTGCCTGGAACTTTGTGTGGCATGAATGTTACTTGCCAATTGTCAGCCCTAGCCTTGATATTGTTCAGATCTTGCTGTATTTGAATATAAATAGAAACAGAAACTATTGAATAAACTCAACAGGTCTGGCAGCATCTGTAAAAGAAACAGAGTTAACATTTTGAGTTTCATGATTTTACTTCCGTGTCGGATAGATCTGGCAGCACAGCAGAGCTTAGATCTGTTGTTATCACTTGCTGCTTATGCTGTCTAGCACACTATAGTAGCCCTGTGTTGCCCAGGGTTCACCAGGTCAACACTTCATTTTTAGGTACGTCTAGTGCTGCTCCTAGCATGCCTTGCTGCACTCTTCATTGAACCAGTGTTGATTCCCTTGCATGGCGACAATGGTAGAGTGGTGGATATGCTGGACCATGAGGTTCCAGATTGTAGTTAAGTCCAATTCTGTTACTGTTAATGGTCCACAGTGTCTCATGGATGCCCAGACTTGAGTTGCTAGATCTGTGTAAAATCTAACTCAGTTAGTGTGTTGACAATATGGTTAAAATAAATCAAATGACTTTACTTGAAAAAGTATTTCATTGGTTGTGACTCAGCACAATAACCATATAATTAATATGTCATACTAACTGCCTTTTTCTTAATATTTTCTCTATGCTTCATTATGATGCAATTTAAAGGCATCTTCATTCTTTATCCAGTTGTGGCATTGAAACTGAGTGGCTTGCTAGACTATTTTAGAGGACATTTGAGAGTCAACGACATTGGTATGACTTTGAAGTCACATGTAGGCCAGACCAAGTAAGGATGGCAGATTTCCTTTCCTGAAGGACATTAATGAACCAAATGGGTTTTTCCAAAAATTAACAATGGTTTCATGTTCATCAGTAGATTCTTAATTTCAGATATTTTTTACTGAATTCATGTTCCACCATCTGCCATGGTGGGATTACGAACTCTGGTCCCCAGAACATTAGCTAAGCTCTGGATTAATAGTCTAGCAATAATACCACTAGGCCATCGTATCTCCTTTCCAAGCAGTCATTATCCATGTATGAACCTCAAAAGTAAATGACTATCTGAAGAATCATTACAGGACACACACCCACCCACACACACACACACACACGCACACACACACCCACCCACCCACACACACACTTTCAACAGTGTTTAATAAATAGTAATTAGGAGCAGAGATTTAATGTACAATTTCCTTATGAACCCAAGGATGCAGAGACCAACTGTGGTTCCCAAATTGCTGCCTTAATCTCAGATAAATTAACTCAGCACAGACTCAAGATTAAACCTCAAGCTTCCTGGCCTGTAATGTTCTGTAAGTGCTTAAGTAAGACGTGATGGCCCAAAGCCTCCAATCAGAGTCATAACCCCAAGTCTGATCCTGCTCAGACAGAAAACAACCTACTTACATAAGACTTCTGATCCCCAATGCAGAAGAACTCACTCAGTACTGGAATCCTCACAGAGGCCAGATATCGCCACAACACGTCCAGAGCAGATGCCATTATCCTGGCTGTACACTCAATCCTGGAACATCTGGGCAACAAGAACACTTAAGTCAGACTCCTTTTTATTGACTACAACTCAGCCTCTGACACCATTATCCTAACAAAAACTTATTTCCAAATTCTGTGGCCCTAGGGCTTGGCTTCTTCCACTGCTATTGGATCCTAGACTTCCGAACGCACAGACTGGAATCAGTAAGGATGAGTAATGACACCTCTTCTACGATTATCCTAAACACCAGTGCCCCACAAGGTTGTGTCCTCAGCTACTTACTATACTCCTTATACACTTATGATTGTGTGGCCACATTCCCATCCAACTCCATTTTCGAGTTTGTTAATGACACCACCATTTGGACCAGACCTCAAACAATGACAAGATGGAGGACAGGAAGGAGATAGAGAATACGGTGAATTGGTACAACAACAATAATCTCTCCCTCGATGTCAGTAAAATGAAGGAGATAGTCATTAACTTCAGGAAACATAATAGAGGACATACCCCTATCTATATCAAAGGTGATGAAGTGGAGATGGCTGAAAGCTTCAAGTTTCTAGGTGTTCAGATCACCAACAATCTGTCCTGGTCCTTCCACGCTGATGCTATAGTTAAGAAAGTTCACCAATGCCTTTACTTCCTCAGAAGGCCAAGAAAATTTGTATGTCCCCTTTGACTCTCACCAATTTTTACAGGTGCTATCATAGAAAGCATCCTTTTCGGATGCATCACAGCTTATTATGGCTCCAGATTTGACCAAGACTGCAAGAAACTCCAAAAACTTGTGAACGCAGCCCAGTCCATCATGCAAACCAGCCTACCATTCATTAACCCCAGGAGGAAGTTAGGTTGGGTGGTAGGGGTTATTTAAAATGGGTCAGGAGGGAGTCAGGGGCTTGGGGAGAGTGAGGATGGCGTCAGGGGGTTAATCAGTAAGTTGAAGAGGGAGCCAAGGTTAGTTGTATAGTTACACTATAATTTTTCTGTCTAATGTTTCCTGGGTAATTACATCGGTACTTTCTGAAGAAAGTAGACTTTCCCAGGGAGCAGGAGAGATGCCCATTGAAAGGTCAAACTTCCCAGTCAATTCTCAGGGAGTCAGCGTGTCAGGACTTCTGCAGAGTCCCAAAGTGCATCTTGAGGAATATGTCCAATCACTGACAATCCAAAGATTGAAAGATCTGGGCTAATATCAATGAAGGATGAATCAACAAATTGCCCATGTATGCTTAGTACTATTTTGTTTTGCACACTTCACTTTTAAAAGTCTGTTAACCTATTTTTATTAGCTCTGTGCCAGTTCTTAAATTTTCTGGTGAGCACTGCTATAATGTTTAGTTCTGGTAAAGGTAAATGTAAAGGAAACAGGATTTCAATATGATTCGTAAATCTTTCACATTCCACTTGAATTAGCTTAAGAGAATTCACTGAGCTGTGATTTAATGGAAGGCTGTACAGGAAATGGTGTGCTATTCAAACAGGAAATCGCAGGTACCAATTGTAGCACATTTGAGATCAATTATTTTAAAATAGGCTAATGTTTGGACCTGATAAATGCCAGTACTATTAGGTTTCTAGTCATTACATACTATAAATTACTCATTGATTCTATCCATAACAGTATGGGTGATCTTTCTGGTTTGTCTGTATGCCTGAGTAGCAAGTCAGACAATGCAGTTACCCTTTGGTTTAAAACTCTTTCATCTCAAAATAGTCTGTTCAGAACTAATATTGAAACAAAATAAATGCACAACATATTTTATACGTGTAATACTGTGGCAAGGAGTGTGAAGTATGAAAATAGTTCTGCTATAATAGTGCAGAATTTCATCACATGGAATATCAACTCACCTTATATATATCCATCATCCCAGTTTATAAAAATACCTTGGGATTCTGATACCCACAAACAATAAATCATGGCAATGCAGAAATTCTGCAAATTCAGAAAAATTATTTGGGGTACTTGCAATATGGTAAAACTCATATTTCCAGTTTAAAGGGAATGTTTTATTCAGTAATAAAACATTTAGTCAATCTTAGTCAAGATGTTCAGATGCTGGCAAAAGAATAAATCCTAAACTTAAAACTTATTGTCCTTAGCATAAGACAAAAGAATAAATCCTAAACTTAAAACTTATTGTCCTTAGCATAAGACATAAGGCACAACATTTTCACGCAAATGTGAACATTTGGAGAAATCGGACTACTGAAATGCATGTCTTCACTGCAACATAGACAAGGCCATGAGTGAAATGTCCAAGTCAACACCTCAAGTTGATACATCCACACTGCATTAGGGGAATATTGAGGACAATATTGTAAAATAACTTAATCCTTTTTAACTCACTGAAAACTGAAAAAAATCTCTATCTTCCAAATAGTGCTTACATGTTTTGCAAGATTTATCAAAGTGATTCAGCTACAAACTGGTACTACCTCAGAGTAAGGAAGCTCTGCTCAACCATTGTCTAATAAGGATGTGTAGGGGGCATTGACTTTTATGAAAACAGGAAAAGCTTGTCACTTGCACAAGATTTCACCAGCCATGTTACTACACCTTGGAAGGAAGAGCATAAAAACGGTCATCAGTTCTTATGCCCATGTAATGCATATGTTGCAGCAGAAATCTGGAATAATAGACAAACCTAAATCAGGCAGAACCACTCCTTTCCAGTTCTACAAAATTTCTGCACCAATTAGCTACAGCATCTAAATCTGCAAGAATTAGAGCACAGTGGCACTGGCTCTAGAGAGTGACCAGATAAGACACTTGTGATCAAGTCCTTTGTCTTACCACATGTAAATAGATAAAACAACAACGCCATGTTTCTTAACTTGACAGCAGCATAAGATACCATCTGATATACTGATAAAGATGTCAGAGATATAATATTGATGGTTTGTAGTGGACATGACTTGACGTTTTGAAAGAGACAACTCTAGATAATATGGGGTAAGAAATAGCATTTAACTTAGTTTCACAGCAAGGGTACCAAGCAAAACTGAAGTCAATAGAATCCAGGGGTAAAGCCTCCACTAGTTCAGTAATACTTAGCACAAAAGAAGAGGATTGTGCTTGTTGGAGGCCAAAAGACACAATTGTAAGAGTTCTTCAGGTCAGCATTCTTAGCCCAATTACCTTGACCTTTGTTCCATTATAAAGTCAGAAATGGAAATGTTTTCATTGTGTTCAGTTATAGGTGCAATTCCTCAGATAATGAAGAAACCCATGACCACATGAGGCAAGACCTGGTCACATTCAGGCTTGGACTGATGAGGAGCAAGTAGCATCCCTGCAATACAAGTGACACAGTAAAAAGTCTGACAACACCAGGTTTAAGTCCAACCGATCTCGGTTTGTAGTGGACATGATGTTGTCAGACTTTTTACTGTGTTTACCCCAGTCCAACGCCAGCATATCCACATCATACAAGTGACAGACAATGACAATCTTCAAGAGAGTGTTTTACCATGGATTTAGTGGGAACACAATCACTGAATTCGTCTCACCATCAATATCATGGAAGTCACCATTTACCAGAAACTCAGTTGGACAAGCCACATAAATGTTATGTCTATAGGAGCGGACTCTGGCAACTGCAGCACATAGCTCACCATGTGACTTCCTAAAGTCTTTACACCATCTACAATCTCAAGCCAGGAACCTGATGGCTACTCTAAACTTACTTGCGTGAGTGCCGCTGCAAAAACTCTCAAGGTCTGAGAGCACTATTTGAAGAAGAACATGAGAATTTCACCAACATGCTGGCTGATACTTAACTCAAAACCAAAATGAGTTAGGAGGCCAGGGATCTCTTCTTCCACTGCATCTACATCCTTATATTAGCCTCGCACATATTCTAGGTCCCACTATTTTAAAGAATCTTACAAAATCATATGTACATGTGAAATAGGATCAGAACAAAGCCCTTGAGCCTGCTCCACTATTCAAAAAGATTATGGCTGATCTGTTGGTGTTTTGAAGTCTATGTTCCCATCCAACCCCGATCGCCTTTGATTCCCTTGCCTTACAAGAATCTATCTATCCAACTCCACATCCTAGTGCATGATGGTGAGAATTAGAAGCAATGGTTTGTTACCCTCATTTGATTGGGCTGCATAAAAGGAAGTACTGTTTCTAAGGTTCATGGAAGATTTCCAAGATATGAATAGCGTTCTCTTTGTTACCTGGTCGGTAATTTACTTGGGATATGTGGTCAGTGTTTAGAACTTCAGATCCTGCAATTTTGATTGGTATGAACCACTTTAATGGTTTCACAATCAAATGCATAACTTTGGCTTCTCATCCAACTAACATACATTAAAACTTTATGGATTTGAGGCAGTTTCTGAAACAATTAGCTGTAAACATGAGCAACAACATAATTTGTTCTTAATCACTATCCAGTGACCACTATTGGAGGGCTGAATGAAGAAAGGAACAGGTTCAGCTTTGGTGGCCCCCCCCCCTCCCCCCCCCGCCCCCTATGTTTGTCTACCCTGCTATTACTTTTTGTCTCAGCTTGCAAATAGTGTTCAGGCACTTGATGGTGAGCAGGAAGCAGTCATAGATTTTGGCATGCAACTTATTATTCATTCAGTGTATTTTATATGATATTTCAAAGTTGATTATTTTGAGGGACTTTACACAGTAAGAAAGATTCTTACTTTAAATATTTTTAACAATTTTCTTGAAAAGTTAAATTACCGGCACATAAGAATCATAGATTCTCAAAGCACACTGTATATATTGTGGAAGTTGCATTATTGACTTTAGATGAATATGTATCCATAGAAATTGCTCTTTTTTATATATTCTTTCATGGGATGTGGGTGTCATCGGCAGGGCCAATATTTGTTGCCAATCCGTAATTTGCCTTGAACTGAATGGTTTGCTAGGCCATTTCAGAAGGTAGTTAACAGTAAACACATTACTGTGGGTCAGGAATCACAAATAAGCCAGACCAGTTGAGGATGGCAGATTTCCTTTCTTAAAAGTCATTAATGAACATGATAAGCTCTGATGACAATCAATGATAGTTTCATGGTCACCATAATGAGACTAGCTTTATCATTTCAGATTTTATTAACTGAATTCAAATTATAACACCCATGGTAGGATTTGAATCTGCGTCCCCAGGGCATTTGTCTAGCCCTCTGGATTACTAGCTTATTGGCAGTACACTGCAACACTGTCCCCCCACAATTGAGGAAGTTCTATTTCTTTTGTAATGATCTCTTCCTGGAAATTAGAGATGTTGGCCAGAATTCACTGACCTCAATCAACGCCGTGATTCTCCAGTCCCACAGCAGTGGATGGAGTTTTGGCTGAACGCTAAATTTTCCGTTCTTGCTAGTAGCAATTGTGGGGCACACAACATCAGAGAATTCTGGCCTAAATTTGCCTATATTTTAATTGTAAATTTGTGTGAAATAATTTCTTCCATTTTATGGTTTTCATCATTTACTTTATGGCTCTGATATTAAGGGAGGACCTAAGATTATTTGGATTTGGGTGAATAATCAGACTGAAGAAATTATTTTTTCTTGCTCTGGTGTGTTATCTGACATGGTTCTTAGAGATTAAAAAACAAATATGATTGTCCTTTCTTCTGAACAGATCCCATGTTTTTAATTTGGATGTGTATAATTAATGGCTCTGCATCTTGCAAGTGCTCAAGGTTTCCAAACAAAAGAGGTTGATTAATTTAAACTTCAAAATTACTAAAAAGCAACCATTCAAAAATTATTTAAATACTTATTTTAATATCCCAATGCTCCCAAACATTTCTATTCCCAGAAAAATAAACAATCATGCCATTATTTTTACTTTATCCAATAACTTTCCCCTGTTTTAGCTTTCATCCATCCAAGAGCCCCATGTTTCCTTTATCATCTATTCACAATGGTTGGAGCCTTCAATTCAAGTGTCCCAACACTTTTCAGACCATCATATACATATTTAAATGTACAAATTGAATTTCCCGTCCTTCTAACTGTGGACAACTGTGGGGGCAATCAGATAGGAAATGTAGCAAGGAATTGTTCTGTTCAGCATTTGTCATTGTTACCAGAGTTACATAGGAACATAGGAATTAGGAGCCAGAGTAGGCAGTTCAGTCCTTCAAGCACACTCTGCCATCTAACATGTCCTGATCTCAACTCCACTTTCCTGCCTTTTCCCCAGAGACCTTAATCCCTTAATTCTGTAGGTGTGGTCAAATCTGGTGTTAATGAACTGCGTGCTTTATCCAATGTAACTCCCACCAAATGTACATTAATATATTGGTCTGTAAATCAACAATTGGAATTTTTAAAAAAAGGAGATTGCAAAGTTGCCATTTAAATGTACACCATTACAACAGCAGACAACTTCAAGTTTCAGGAAGCCAAAAATGAAGAGGTTATTGACAAGCTGCAGTTGAATACGGGAGCATCTGATGCCCATGGCTAAGATGATTGATAAAAAAGACAGAATATGAGAAAATAAAGAAGGAAGTTAGGAGAGTGATGAGGAAAGTAAAAGGGAAAGTGTCAAAAAAACTTAAAAATATTGAAAAGAACAGTATAAAGAGAGAAGTTAAATGTAAGGTTGAACCTCTGAGTGGAGGGGATAGTGATTTTGCACAGGATATGCAGAAACTAGTGGGGATACTTAACAAGCACTTTGCTTCAGTGTTTACACAAAAGAAGGAGACTGGGAACAAGGTAAATAAACCTTGACTGGTTAGAAGTCAAATGAAAGATATGTGAAAAGAAAATATTAAATAAATTAATTAAGCTAAAGGAGGACAAAAGGCCAAGGTCTGACAGGATACATCTAAGGATCCAGTGGGAAAAGTGAGAAGAAATAGCCTTAGAAATTATATTTCAGGGTTCCATTGTGAGTGGACATGTGCCAGAGGACTGGACAGCAGCCAAAGGAAGCTGCAGGGGATATTGATAAGATAATAGAACAAGCAGAAAAGTGGCAGATGGTATTCGAGGTCAATTTAAAAATAAGTAATATTTACACTTTGTATGTAGTAATGTAGAAGAACAGAGAAATTTTGTGGGTTTGTGTTAAAAGCAACATTTTAAGTAAGCAAAGCCATAAAAGATTGGTTTATGTGTCAAATGAGACGGAATATAAAAGTTGGGAAATAAAGGTGGATGTACAAAAAGCTATGGTAAGACCATAGTTGGGGTAGAATGCATGGTTTTGCGCTTCATCTCTGTTGAGATGAAAGGCTACAGCACAGGCTTATAAGAATGTTACCCAATTTGTGGAAATTCAAATACAGTGTAAAACTGGAAAAATTGGACCTCTTTTCACTAGAAGAGAGAGATTACGGGATAATTTGATAGGATGTTTAAAATAATGAAGCTTTAGACCAGAGTAAATAGAAGCAGACTGATAGAAATGTGAGAACAGGGCAGGCACATAGGCGCCTGTTCAAGTAAAGGATAACCACCAATATGGACAGATCGGCTGAAATGTCTGTTTGCATGTTGCAATTGCTTGTTATAACTGTGTAATTTTTTCATTCTCCTATAACCATTACCCTTCGCTTGTGCACAATTTTGAATATTCATCATTTATACTTTCTATCCTTCTTACTGTCATTTGTGCCCTCAATTCTTATTGCACTGCTCCCAAGTAATCACTTCCTGAGGTGCCAACTGCCTCAATTGCTAACCACTCTTTCCACAATCACTCATTACCCACACAATGTTCTCAACTCCTGACTCCCCAAAAGCCTGTCTGCCATCTACAAGGCACAAATTAGGAATATGATGGAATACTTATTTGGATGAGTGCAGCTCCAACAACACGTAGAAAAAGCTGAACACTATCCAGACAATGCAGCCCCCTTGATTGGCACAATATCAATTACCTTAAACATTACCTTAAACATTCACCACATCCACTACCAACACCCAATGGTAGCAGCCATGTACCATCTACAAGATGCTCTGCAGCTACTCACCCAAGCTCCTTCAACAGCACCTTCCAAACCAACAAACTCTACCACTTAGAAGGATTAAGACTGCAAATGCATGGGAACACTATCACATGCAAATTCCCCTCCAAGCACACACCATCCTGACTTGGAACTGTATCGCCTTTCCTTCACTGTTGCTGAGTCAAAATCCTTGGAATTTCCTTTATAACAACACTCTGAGTACACCAGATGGACTGTAGCAGTTCAAGAAGGTGGCTCACCACCACCTTCTCAAGGGAATTAGGCTGGGCAATAAATGCTGGCCTAGTCAGTGATGACCATATCCCATGAAATAATTAAAAATCCTCCTACCCTTGCCACTGACCTGAATTCTCACTACCTAATGCTCACATACTGATCACCAAAACACTGAATGTGTCCAATTTTTGATGCCATTTTAGCCATTGTTTTCTCTGCTGAAAATTATTTCTTTCCATCACTATTGTTACAACAATTTTATTTTATAGATACAATTTCTATTTTCTTCCTTTTTTTAGCTGGATTTAAAAGAAATGATTCCCTAAGGACAATAGAGACTGCCCAGACAGCTACAGTTTCCAGCTTGTATTACAACAAATGGCATGGAAAAAAAGGCACTCAACTTCCTTGGAAGTGTAAAAGGTCAGCATGGACAAGTTGGACCAAAGGGCCTGTTTCCATGCTGTAAACCTCTATGACTCTATCACTGTATAACCTCTATTCCAGCAACGACTCAAATCCAGGCTTATGGGATAGATTTCTCAAGCAAAGAGGAGCAAAAATACATATTTCACAATAATATAATTAAACCTAACTACAATATTGAATTTGAGAACCATTCTAAATGTTTTTGCATGAGAACCTTACTCTCTCCCAAAAGCCTTGGCTTAAAACAAAAGTTTCCTATATGCACCCCCTCAATTGATACATGAGTTGATGGCTTAATGGGATATGGGACCAGTGCCTTTTCACACATTCAGATTAGAAAGAATTAATCAGGCAGGTTTTCTTCAGCAAAATAAAGAGATAATAAGACTGTACAACAAAAAAAGGGTAGGATGTTCATCCCACGGAAGCCTATCCCCATGGAAGCCATGTAATTATCTGGAAGAATCTGAACATCACTCTCCAACCCCTTTATGTGATCAGAAATGAGTCCTGGAGACCATTCTTGCCTGAGCAGCATTGATGTGGGTATGCCGGCGTTGGACTGGCGTAAACACAGTAAAAAGTCTGACAACACCAGGTTTTAGTCCAACCTATTTATTTGATAATATACTCACAAGCTTTCGGGGTTAGCCCCTTCATCAGGTGAATGGAGAGTTCTGGCCTCAGACAGAGCATATAAAGCACAGACAGTTTAGAGATTACTGATTAGAATGCGAATCCTTACACCTAACCTGCTGTTCTGCTTTCTTGCATCTCTGTAAAAACTTGATGTCTGTGTCGATATGCGCAATTTTCTTGGAGATCCTCTCCACTTGGATCCGGCAGTTTGTGGTGTCGATAGTAGTCATGATGTGGGTATGCCGGCGTTGGACTGGCGTAAAAAAATCTCTAAACTGTCTGTGCTTTATATGCTCTGTCTGAGGCCAGAACTCTCCATTCACCTGACGAAGGGGCTAACCCCGAAAGCTTGTGAGTATATTATCAAATAAATAGGTTGGACTAAAACCTGGTGTTGTCAGACTTTTTACTGAGCAGCATTATCAGTTAGTAGGACTTTGCTTCTGAGTCACAAGATTCTGGGTTAAGTACCACTTGAACACAAGCAGAATTGCAAAAACCCAGTCTGCAGGTGCAGCAGGTGATCAAGAAGGCGAGTGGAATGTTGGCCTTTATAGCAAGGGGGATAGAACATAAAAGTAGGGAGGTCTTACTGCAACTGTACAGGGCACTGGTGAGGCTGCAACTGGAGTACTATGTGCAGTTTTGGTCGCCGCATTTGTGGAAGGACATATTGGCCTTGGAGGGAGTGCAGAGGACGTTCACTAGGCTGATACCGGAGATGAGGGGGTTAGCCTATGAGGATAGATTGAATAGACTGGGTCTGTACTCATTAGAGTTTAGAAGGCTGGGGGAGATCTTATAGAGACATATAAGATAATGAAGGGGATAGATGGGGTAGAGGTAGAGAGATTCCTCCCGCTTAGAAAGGATAGCAGAACTAGAGGACACAGCCTCAAAATAAGGGGGGGGAGAGCAGTTTAGATCAGGGTTGAGGAGAAACTTCTTCACTCAAAGGGTGGTGAATCTCTGGAATTCTCTGCCCATTAAAGTGGTGGAGGCTACCTCGCTGAATATATTTAAGTCACGGGTAGATAGGTTTCTGATAGACAAGGGAATTAAGGGTTATGGGAAGAAAGTGTGAAAGTGGAACTGATCCACTTCAGATCAGCCATGATCTTGTTGAATGGCGGGGCAAGCTCGAAGGGCTAGATGGCCTACTCCTGCTCCTATTCCTTATGTTCTTGTGTTCTTAAGCAGTGCTCTACAAAGGAGTGATGTCCTTCGGAAGTGCCACTAATCGGGAGCTCATCTGCCTGTCAAGTGAAAGTAAAAGATCCCATAGCACAATTTCAAAGCATTGCAGGGAATTATCCCTATCAGTGCTGGCTGATATTTATCCATCAATCAACAGATTATCTGGTTATTATTACATTGCTGTTCATGGAAGCTTGCTGTCTGCAAATTGGTGGCTGTGTTTCCTAAATGACAAGGAGATGCTGGCGTTGGACTGGGGTAAACACAGTAAGTTTACTCCCACCCACCTGCTGAAGGAACAGCCAATTCCAAAAGCTAGTGGTGTTTGTTACAAATAAACCTGTTGGACTTTAACCTGGTCTTGTGAGACTTCTTACTGTGTTTACCTAAATGACAGCAGTGACTACATTTCAAAATTAACTGTAAAGCACATTGAGACATTCAGCCGTTATGAAAATGCTATCTATATAAATGTAATAATTTCTTCTTTTCAACCTCAAACATCAGGGCCAGACTTTTATCACTTAAGCCTCACAAAACCTCACAAATGAGTAGGGGGGGAGGGGTAGATTCAGTAACACCAACCCTGAGATTTCTTGGCTCTGCTGTGAGATAACCCACCCATATGGTAATCCATTTAAATCTCCATTGACTTTGGAGGTACCAGAAGATCCCATCAGTGGGAGGGACTGGAAAACCTTGCTCCAAATCCTTGCCATTTTTTGCATTGTGCACATTTCTGGTCAGAATCCCCTCGAATGGTGACACAGTGGCACAATGGTGGGCAGCACGATGGCACAGTGGTTAGCATTGCTGCCTCACAGCTCCAGGGATCTGGGTTTGATTCCTGGCTTGAGTCACTGTCTGAGTGAAGTTTGCACATTCTCCGCTTGTCTGCGTGGGTTTCCTCTGGGTGCTCTGGTTTCCTCCCACAGTCCAAAATATGTGGGTGGGTTAGGTTGATTGGCCATACTAAATTTCCCCTTAATGTCCTGGGATGCATAGGTTAGTGGTGTGAGTGTGTGAAGTTGTGGGGATAGAGCCTGGATGGGATTGTTGTCGTAGCAGACTTTATGGGCCGAATGGCCTCCTTCTCCGCTGTAGGGATTCTATGATTCTATATTATAATAGAAGAAGTTACATCATTCAGCTCGCTTGCGGAGCTAAATGCAAGAAGTATACAATTTCTTGGAGTTTCAAATGTGATTTGTTTCAAATTAAGTTTTTGCTGATTTGCTCTGTGATTAATTTTGTTGGTGAATGAGATTTATAAGAGGATTTCCAATGCACTCATTTATTAAAGGAATGGACTCCTTAGTATGCATTCCAAAGAAAATCCCTCTTTATTTCTGTTATTTACAAGAAGAAGAAAATGAGAAAGAGTGGAGGATTACATCATACGAGAAGTCTACTTACCATTACCTTCCCAACTGTACAGACAACAGCAGAAAACCTGAGCCTGTCTGAGAATCAATATGCAAGAAAGCTTTGATTACCAGGGAGCTTTGGCTTAGTTATTTCATTTGCTGCACGCTGACTGACAGCCAAATTCCAGGGCTGTCAATGGCTTTCAAGGTTAGTTAAACCTTGAACATTAAAAGGGTTTGGGAAATGGTAGTGGAATGGAACTAATGACAAGGACTAGAAGCAGCAAATACGAACATGGCAGACAGGAAAAGACCTACAGGTTTATCCAGCCTGTCGTATGAAGTTGTGATGGCTTTTGCATAATAATATATACACGCTCTACCTGGGAGCTATGCATTCAGCTGAGTGAATCAAAAAAAAGATAGAAATTCAGACTAATTTGAACACAGGGTAAATGTGGAAAATTCCCTTCTGGCATCCTTCAGCAATTGAGAGAGGTCCAGGAGAACACTTTAGCTCTGAAGTTAATTATTTCAAGTTTATTTATGGTGTGTTTTAGATTTATAATCTATATTAAGAAAGCTGCAACATGCAGTTCTTGTAATGGATGTTTTGGATCCTGTTTAGACCTCAAAATTGCGCCAATGCTTCTCATGCTCACTTCCAACAAAGCTCATGTCAAATGTTATGTTAGTGAGATTGTTAGTGCTGGCGTTAGGAACTCCTGACAAATTATGTCTATTAAACAGGCCATGATGTCAGTCACTGTCATTTTAGACCACGGTCATTAACATCCAAAGAAAAGCTAGAGGCTGTCACTTAATGATTATTGTCTGGTGGCTCTGACACCCATAATTATGAAGTGATTCAAAAGATTAGTCAGTTCCGGCCTCCCAGATTGCCTGGATCCACTGCATTTTGCCTGCTGCCACAGCAAGTTCTTAGCAGATGCCAGCTTCCTGGCCCTACACTCAACCCTGGAACACCTAGACAACAAAGACACCTTCATCAGGCTCCTATTTATTGACTATTGCTCAGCCTTCAACATGATTTTTCCTACAAAACCTGTCTCCAAACTCTGATGTCTGGGACTCGGCTCCTCCCTCTGCAACTGGATCCTGAACTTCCTAACCCACAGACCGCAATCAGTAAGAATAGGCAACAACACACCTTCCTTGATCGTCCACAACACTGGTGCCCCACAAGGCTGTGTTCTCAGCCCTTGACTATACTCCTTATACACCTAGGACTCTGTGGCCACATTCCCCTTCAACTCAATTTTCAGTTTTGCCGATGACATCACCATAGTGGGTCGGATCTCAAACAATGATGAGATGGAATACAGGAATGAGTTAGAGAATCTGGTGAACTGGTGTGACGACAGTAATTTCTCCCTCAGTGTCAGTAAAACAAAAGAGATAGTCATCAACTTCAGGAAGCATGGTGGAAGTCATGCTCCTGTCTACATCAATGGGAATGAAGTGGAAATGATGGAGATCTTCAGATTTCTAGGTGTCCAGATCACCAACAACCTGTCCTGCTTCCTCCATGCAGTAAAGTTTATTTATTAGTCACAGATAGACTTATATTAACATGGCAATGAAGTTGCTGACGCTATAGTTAAGAAAGAACATTGACGCTTCTGCTTTCTCAGGAAGCTAAGGAAATTTGCCATGTCCGCTATGACTCTCACGAACATTTACAGAAACGTCATAGAAAGCATTCTTGGTATGGCTCCTGCTCTGTCCAAGACTGCAAAAACATCTGTAAATGAGATTTATATCATTCATGGGCTACCTTCGCTCAGACACAAGAATCTAGATCCTTCAATATCAAAACATCAGCTGAAGAGTCTGGACCAATTGCCCTTCTCTGGCCATCATTTGTAAGTTTGTAACTTCAAATATATTGTTTTGGACATAAAATTGCTTCCTTGAACCTTTCATTCCTTCAGTAACATTGGATTTGCACCCAATTCCCAAAGATCAGGAATAGGCAGGAAGGAGGTGTGGAGGAGTGAAGAAAAAATCTAGATCACCTCTTCACGTCTATTTTCCTTTGATAAGGACAGGGATTTAGACATCAAAGAACTCAATTTAAAAAGAATATTTTTTTCTGTGCTGCAATGATTGCTTAAGTCCAAAAGTAAATGGCAATCTGTATAAAATGGAATCCAAAAGTTTTCTTCAGCCATACAAATAGTAAAAGAAGGGGTGGAACTGATTCAGATACCAAAAAGAGGATGAACACATGGAGGCAGAGGGCATGATGGAGGTACTAAATTAATACTTTGTACCTGTCTTTACCAAAGAAGAAAATGCTGCCAAAGCCATAGTGAAAGAAGAGATGGGTGGACTTGAAGTTGGTGAAGAGGAGGTATTAGAAAGGCTGAGTATAATTAAAGTTTAGAAGTCACCAAAGATGGGATCAGATTCATCTGAGTATACTGAGGGAAGTAAGAATGGAAATTATGGAGGCACTAGCCCTAATCATCTAAACCATTTTAGACTCAGGGTGCTGCCAGATGATGTGAGAATTATGAATGTTACACCCTAGTCGATAAAAGGGTGAGAGGATAATCACAGCAACTACAGGCTAGTCAGTTTAACATCAGTGCTGGAAAAACCTTTAGAAACATTAATCAGGACAAAATGTATAGTCACTTGGATGAATGTACATTAATTAGAGAAAGCCAGCATGGATTTTTTAAGACCAAATCATACTTAAGTAACTCAATTGAGTTTTTGATGTGGCAACAGAAATGCTTGATAACAAGGTTGTTGCAGTTGATGTAATATATGCAAACTTCCAGAGGCTTTTGATGATGTGCCACCTATTAGGCTTGTCAATAAAGTCAAAACCTGTTGGATAAAAGGGACAGTAGCAGCATGATTATGAGGTTGAGTGATAGGAAACAAATGTAGTGGTAACTGGTTGTTTTTTGGATTGAAGCAGTGGGTTTCCTCAGGAGTTGGTACGAGGACCACCACTTTTCTTGATCCACATTAATGACTTGGGAGTACAGAGTGCAATTTCAAAATTTCCAGATGACACAAAACTTGGGCATATTGTGAGGATGGTGGTAGACTTCAAGAAAATGTAGTGAGGCTGGTGGAACGTATAGAGAAATATGGTGCATGAAATTAAATACAGAGAAAGGTGAAGTGTTATATTTTGATTGGGAAAATGAGAGACAATACAAAACAAAAATACAATTCTGAAGAGGATGCAAGAGCAGAGGGACTGGGGAATGGTGGGGGTGGTTGCGGGGACAGATGGTTGGGGGGTTTGGTATGAGTGTGGTGGTATGTATACGCAAATTTTTTGATGGTGTCAGTACATCTGGGAAAGTAGTTAATAAAGCATAAAGAATTCTAGGCTTTATGAGTTGAGGCAGAGAGAACAAATGCAAAGAAGTAATGGTGAACCTTTATAAAGTATTGGATCAGTCTCAACTGGAGAATTGTGGAGAGCTTTTGGCACTGAACTTAATGAGGAATGCAAAGTCATCAAAGAGCGTGCTGGAAAGATTTGCAAGAATGGTTCCAGCAATGAATGACTTCAATTATGCAGTAGATTGGAGAAATTGGGCCTATTCTCCTAGGAGCAATGAAAATCTGAGAAAGATTTAATAGAGGTATTTAAAATCATGAGAAGTTGAACAAAATAGGGTCGGGAGAGATTATTCTTATAGGCAGAAGAATTGAAAGCCAGAGGGTACAGATTAAGGTAACTGGCAAATTATCTAAAGCAAATAAAGTTTTTTTATGTATTGAGTGGTTAGGATCCGAATGCACACCTTGAGAGCATGGTGGAGATTGATTCAATCATGGCTTTAAAAAGGAAATTTGATAACGATCTTAAGAGAAAGCATTTTCAGGACTACAGGGAAATTGTTGCAAAGAGAGTCAGCATGGGCTTATTGGGCCAAATGGCCATTTTCTATGCTTTAACAATACTATGACTTGATGATTGCATATTTTTTAAAGAAAGGTTTCTTGCCTAAATGTGTGTTGTCTTGATGCATGGAATTGAAACACTATTCTGTCAAGTAGTATATATTTCATGGAGGGATTTGATAGCGTGGTGGTATTGTCACTGGACTAGTAATCCAGAGAACTAGTGCAATTCTATGGGGACCTGTGTTTAAATCCTACATAGCAGGTAGTGAAAATCAAATTCAATAAAAATCTGGAATTAAAAATCTAGATGGCTATGAAACAATTGTTTTAAAACCCATCTGGTTCATTAATGTCCTTTAGGGAAGGAAATCTGTTGTCTTTAGATGGTTGACTCTTAGTTGCAATAAATGCTGGCACAGCAACACCCACATCTCATGAATAATTTAAAAAAATGTAGAGGCAGTAGAAGTCATCCATGGCAGATGCCATAGGGCACTTGTTGCATCCCTGATGAATGCCCAGATTTCTCTCTTCCAGGGCTTGGACTCCATTATTTCCCTTGAAAAATGCAATGGAGAACTGTTAAATGGGGCTGTACCTATTCTATTTTACAACTGGCAATCATAAGATCATCAGATATAGGAGCAGAATTAGCCTATTCGGCCCATTGAGTCTGCTCCACCATTCAATCATGGCTGATACGCTTCTGAACCTCATTGTCCTTTGATCCCCTCACCAGTCAATAACCTATTTATTTCTAAATACACTCAATGACCTGGCCTTGACAACCTTCTGTGGAAATGAATTCCATAGATTCTCCACCCGTTGGCTGAAGAAGCTCCTCATCTTGCTTTTAAAGGGTCATCCCTTAACTCAGAGGCTGTGCCCTTGGATCCTAGTCTCCCCTGCTAACATAGAACAAAGAAAATTACAGCAACAGATCAGGCCCTTCAGCTCTCCAAGCCTGCACCGACCATGCTGCCCAACTTAACTAAAATCCCGTACCCTTCCGGGAACCATATCCCTCTATTCTTGTCCTATTTATGTACTTGTCAAGATGCCCCTTAAAAGTTACTACCACATCCGCTTCCACTACCTCCCCTGACAACCAGGCACCCACTACCCTTGGTGTAAAAAAAAATCTCGCTTGTACATCTCTTTTAAACCTTGCCCCTCGCACCTTAAACGTGTGCCCCCTAATAATTGACTCTTCCACCCTGGGAAAAAACTTCTGACTATCCACTCCGTCCAAGCCCCTCATAATCTTGTAGACTTCTATCAGGTCGCCCCTCAACCTTTGTTGTTCCAGTGAGAACAGGCCATGTTTCTCCAACTTCTCCTCATAGCTGATGCCCTCCATACCAGGCAGCATCCTGATAAATCTTTTCTGTACCCTTTCCAAAGCCTCCACATCCTTCTGGTAGTGTGGTGACCAGAATTGAACACTATATTCCAAGTGCAGCCTAACTAAGATTCTATAAAGCTGCAACATGACTTATCAATTTTTAAACTCAATGCCCCGACTGATGAAGGCAAGCATGCCGTATACCTTCTTGACTACCCTCTCCACCTGCGTGGCCACTTTCAGTGATCTGTGTACCTGTACTCCCAGATCCCCCCACCTATCAATAATCTTAAGGATTTTGCCATTTCCTGTGGCAGAGCCACAGGAAACTACAATGCTGTCGTAACTAATACAAATAAGAATGCACATTAAAATAATGCCCAGTTAAATTATGGAGGAATTGCTGTCCCTAATATACATAATATATATATCCTTCCTTCATCTCTGCTGATAATTTTAGATACGTGAACAGTAAAATGGGACAGGCTCTTCCCACACCCATGCTTGGATTATATCAGGCCCACGCTCACAATGATTATAAAACAGCTCTGTCTCAGGAATGTCTCTAACTGAGCATGATAATTATCAACTAATTTGTTCATTTGGAAGGTGGGACTCAGGTCTGTCAGAACCTCATTTGTTGAAAGATGGGACTCAAACCAATTAGACATTACATCGTTACGTTGTTAGCTCCACTCAAACCTGAGGCTGAAAAACAAAATGAACTCTTGGTTTCTGAGAGTTCCAGTTACTTGAGTTTTTAATTAATATTTGTCTCTAAAAAAAAATCACAAATTATAAACAAGCTGCTAAATTGCAACATGTCCACCTGTTGTTTTAGGTGAAGTATTCTTCAATGTTTGTTACAGCTGCTTTGTTGAGATAAGCTGGATTTTTCCGTGTGCGAATGCAAATGGCCTTATTTGACAATTAATGTCAATGCTTTTGTGAAACTGCCAAGATTTAGAAATAAAGTAAAATTAAGATTGGGGTTGAAGTGATGTATTACACTTTGGTTGGCATGTATGAATTCTGTATCCCCGTCACCAGTCCTGTAGTTGGCAATCCTTAAAACAAAGAACTCCACAGAAAATGGATGAACGAAGATAAAATGTGGTATGGTGACACAGTGGTTAGCACCATTACCTCACAGCTCCAGGGGCCTATGTTCCATTCCGGCCTTGGGCATGGAGCTTGCACATTCTCCCTGTATCTACGTGGGTTTCCACTGGTTGCTCTGGTTTCCTCGCACAGTGTAAAGATGTGCAGGTTAGGTGGATTGGCTATGCTAAATTTCCCTATAGTGTCCCAAGGCTGGTTTTCAGTGGTGGAGGTTGGTTTTCAGTGATGGAGGCTGGTTTTCAGTGGTGGAGGTTGGTTTTCAGTGGTGGAGGCTGGTTTTCAGTGATGGAGGCTGGTTTTCAGTGGTGGAGGTTGGTTTTCAGTGATGGAGGTTGGTTTTCAGTGGTGGAGGCTGGTTTTCAGTGGTGGAGGTTGGTTTTCAGTGGTGGAGGCTGGTTTTCAGTGGTGGAGGCTGGTTTTCAGTGGTGGTGGCTGGTTTTCAGTGGTGGAGCCTGGTTTTCAGTGGTGGAGGCTGGTTTTCAGTGGCGGAGGCTGGTTTTCAGTGGCGGAGGCTGGTTTTCAGTGGCGGAGGCTGGTTTTCAGTGGCGGAGGTTGGTTTTCAGTGGCGGAGTTTGGTTTTCAGTGGTGGTGGCTGGTTTTCAGTGGTGGAGGTTGGTTTTCAGTGGTGGAGGCTGGTTTTCAGTGGTGGAGGCTGGTTTTCAGTGGTGGAGGTTGGTTTTCAGTGGCGGAGGCTGGTTTTCAGTGGCGGAGGTTGGTTTTCAGTGGCGGAGTTTGGTTTTCAGTGGTGGTGGCTGGTTTTCAGTGCTGGAGGTTGGTTTTCAGTGGTGGAGGCTGGTTTTCAGTGGTGGAGGCTGGTTTTCAGTGGTGGAGGTTGGTTTTCAGTGGTGGAGGTTGGTTTTCAGTGGTGGAGGTTGGCTTTCAGTGGTGGAGGTTGGTTTTCAGTGGTGGAGGCTGGTTTTCAGTGATGGAGGCTGGTTTTCAGTGGTGGAGGTTGGTTTTCAGTGGTGGAGGTTGGTTTTCAGTGGTGGAGGTTGGCTTTCAGTGGTGGAGGTTGGTTTTCAGTGGTGGAGGTTGGTTTACAGTGGTCGAGGTTGGTTTACAGTGATGGGGGTTAGTTTTCAGTGATGGAGACAGGTTTTCAGTAATGTAAACAGATTTTCAGTGGACATAACTGACAACGGAGCTTTTGGAAAATACTAAAACCCCTCTGGTTCAGTGAAATTTTCACACTAAGCTGCTCTGCTACATTTTATTAATTTAAGACCAAGTTCACAATGAAAACTGGCTTTGAAGTTGGGAAGGATCCATTCCACAGGAGTCTCAATTCCTGTCCTTTCTCTACTAATTTTTTTTGTTGAATCTGGGGGGTGTGTATAGAAATGGACTGGGGACATGTACCATTGGCTCCTTGCAATATCTCTTGGCTCCAGAATTTTCTGACCAGAAGTAGAAGATTTGTAAAATGCATCCAACAAAATGGGTGACAATGATTAAAATTTTCTCATCATTTGCAGCACATGGATTGTGGATGCAAGCTGTGCTTGTTTCTCCTTGATGTCTACTGTTGCTTTGATGTCAGGGGGGTATATAAATTTTACATTGAATTTATATCACAGGTACAGACCATTCAGACCAGTCTTTGCCAGTATTTATTCTTTCCACTCAAATTACTTCATCTCACCTTTCCTTACACATACCGCCAATATTTTTCTCTTCCAAGTATATATCCAATTTTCACTTAACTGCATCAATGTTATTCACCTCAGCTACTCCATGTGGTAGTGAGTTCCACATTCTCACCACTTTGTTAATTTCTCCTGACATCTTTATTATATTTATTAGTGACCATCTTTTATTTATGGCCCCTGGTTTTGGAGTCGCACAAAAGTGGAAACACCTTTTCTATGTTTACCCTACTGAACTCTTTCATGATTTAAAATAAGTCTATTTTACCATCCGGCCTGCTACTGGAATCAGAGCGGATGCAGGGCGGCATGTGGAAAGCTCATAGAGTCATTGAGGTTTACAGCATGGAAACAGGCCTTTCAGTCGAACTTGTTTATGTTGTCCCTTTTTTTAACCCCTAAGCTAGTCCCAATTGCCCGTGTTTGGTCCATATCTCTCTATACACATCTTACCCATGTAACTGTCTAAATGCTTTTTAAACGACATAATTGTATCTGCCTCTACTACTACCCTTGGCAGCTTGTTCCAGACACTCATCGCCCTCTGTGTGAAAAAAATTGCCCCTTTGACCTTCTTGTGTCTCTCCTCTCTCACCTTAAACTTATGCCCTCTAGTTTTAGACTTACCTATCTTTGGGAAAAGATACTGATTATCTAGCTCATCGATGTCCCTCATTACTCTCTAGACCTCTAAGCTTCCTACGCTCCAGAGAAAAAAGTCCCAGTCTATCCAGCATCTCCTTATAATTCAAACCATCAAATCCTGGTAGCATCCTAGTAAATCTTTTCTGCACTCTTTTTACTTTAATAATATCCCTTCTATATAGGTGATCAGATCTGTACACAGTATTCCAAGTGTGGCCTTGTACAATTTCAACAAGACGTTCCAACTCCTGCATTCAATGCTCTGACCAATGAAACCATGAATGCTGAATGACTTCTTCACCACCCTGTCCACCTGTGACTCCACTTTCAAGGAGCTTTGAACCTATACCCCTAGATCTCTTTACAAGTGTGAGGTAATGCATTTTGAAGGTCTAATAGAGAGAGGAAATATACAGTAAATGGCAAAACCCTGAAGAGTATTGATAGGCAAAAGGATCTGGCTGTACAGGTACACAAGTCACTGAAAGTGGCAATGCAGTTGGAGAAGGTAGTCAAGAAGACATTTGGTGTGCTTGCCTTCATCGGCCGGGGCATTGAGTTTAAAAATTGGCAAGTCATGTTGTAGCTCTATAGAATCTTAGTTAGGCTACACTTGGAATATAGTGTTCAATTCTGGTCGCCACACTACCAGAAGGATGTGGAAGCATTGGGGAGGGTACAGAAATGATTTACCAGGATGTTGCTTGCATGGAAGGCATCAGCTATGAGGAGAGGTTGGAGAAACCTGGCTTGTTCTTACTGGAACGACAGAGGTTGAGGGGTGACCTGATAGAAGTCTACAAGATTATGAGAGGCATGGACAGAGTGGATAGTCAGAAGCTTTTTCCCAGGGTGGAAGAGTCAATTACTAGGGGGCATATGTTTAAGGTGCGAGGGGCAAGGTTTAAAGGAGGTGTGTGAAGCAGATTCTTTGAACAGAGGGTGTTGGGTGCTTGGAACTCGTTCCTGGGGGGAGATAGTGGAAGCAGATACAGTAATGACTTTTAAGGGGCATCTTGAAATATGCACGAATAGGATGGGAATAGAGGGATATGGTCCCCAGAAGAGTAGGGGATTTTAATTAAGTTGGGCAGCATGGTTGGTGCAAGCTTGGAGGGCCGAAGGCCTGTTCCTGAGCCATAATTTTCTTTGTTCTTTATTCTTTGTTCTTTGTTCTTTAACTCTCCCCAATGCCCTAGTTGGGGAGAATACCTTGGTTCGATGGACCAAAATGCATCACCTTACATTTATCTAAATTAAACTCCATCTGCCATTCATCAGCCCACTGGTCCAATTGATCTAGGTCCATTGACGTCAGGTGGGATTTTTTGGTTTCGTGGTGAGCGAGGCTGTAAAAGCCTCCCTATACCTCAGCTGTGTTTTCTCTTTACAAGACAATAGAACCCCAGTCTGTTCAGTCCTTCCTGATAACTGCACCCTCTATTTAAAGGCCACAAAACCTATGCAAATAATCTATCCACCCACTTTGTGTACTATTTTTATGTATGTGTGAATTTGTGTGTGTGTGTGTGTGTGTGTGTGTGCATGAAAGTCAGAGCATCTTTATTATTTTACTTAGACAGTGTTAAGTAAAGGGGTGGCACGGTAGCACAGTGGGTAGCACTGCTGCTTCACAGCTCCAGGGACCTGGGTTTGATTCCTGGCTCAGGTCACTGTCTGTGTGGAATTTGCACATTCTCCTCGTATCTGCGTGGGTTTCCTCCGGGTGCTCCGGTTTCCTCCCACAGTCCAAAGGTGTGCGGGTTAGGTTAATTGGCCATGCTAAAATTGCCCCTTAGTGTCCTGAGATGCTTAGGTTAGAGGGATTAGTGGGTAAAATATGTAGGGATATAGGGGTAAGGCCTGGGTGGGATTGTGGTTGGTGCAGACTTTATGGGCTGAAGGGCCTCTTCCTGCACTGTAGGGTTCTATAATTCTATGAAGTACAATAAAAACTATTCACTTTTCTTTTCAGAGAACTCAGGAAAACTTGTCTGTTTGTGTTGTTTATGGTCAGAGCACTTAATTCCCTGAGTTAACAGCATATCTTTGAAAAACAAACTGTTACAGCCAAACCAGGAGTGTATAAAAGGGAGTCATCCCACCTCACCTTGACTGATCATAATGGCCAATATAGACGAATAGAAAAAGCAGGCCCTAAAATTCGTCCCAGGCTGAACTCAGCAGGCCTCTGCGCATGCACAATGGCCCCAAACTGTCAGTCTCTTGTTTGATGGCCAGCTCGATCACTGGCCAGCCCGGGACAGCCCCCTCACACCCCAATGTCCCATCACGGCCCCATGACCATTCCTGGACCCAGTCCACATGCACCCCTTACATCCCGGACCACCCTGATTTCTCGCCCCCCCCTCCCCCCCAGCAGTGACGATCCCCTCCACACCTCAGCATGCAGGGTCCCCAACAGACCCCACCCACCCACAGACACCCCCAGCTGATCCCCCACCCCCCTCCACCCCCACCCCTAGTCTGCCTGAATTACTGGCCTCCCTGCAACACAACCGAATACCAATGCAGAGTGTCAGCAGGACCCCTCACCCCCACCAATCGCTACCTAGGCCTCACCCCCAGCAGGCCCTGTCCCTAGGCCTCACTCCCTTGGAATTGCCCAATGCTGAATGGGCAGTGCTAAGGTGTCCCTAGGCATTGTCACTTTGCCTTTTAGGCAGAACCAGGGGGTACACGCTGCTACTGCCAGGGGGCACCACCTGCCCCACTGCCCGACCCCTTGCGGGGCCTCGATTGCCCTTTCATTCCAGTGGGGGTCGTCCCACTAGTTGCCCGAAAGTAGGGAAAGCTGGAATGAAATACTGGCGGGGGGGGAGATGCTAGCGGGCCTAGAATTCAGACTCAGGCCCGCTAATAGCATTTAAATAATATGTAAAACACTACTTAAGTGGTAGCCCTGCTTCCCAGCTGATTTCTGGGGCCACACAGAAGCTGCTGGAAATGTGAGCCTGGGAGACACAACCATGGCATGAATGCTCGTGGGAATCACACAAATTGACTGACACGTGATTCTCCCGGCCCGCTGTGCTAAAAAGTTAGCAGAGCAGATGGGAGAATCACCCCCTTCTCCCCCACCCTCTCCCCAAAGACAATGTCCACTAAGGGGGCCCTTAGCTATTACTAATAAAAGCAGAAAATACTGGAAAAAAACTCAGCAGGTCTGACAGCATCTGTTAGGAGAGAAACAGAGTTATCGTTTTGAGTTCATAGACTCTTCATCAGAACTGAAAAGGTGGAGAATGTAGAAACTTTTAAAAAAAGTCACACCTTTAAGAACAAAGGACTGATGGCTTGCATCGAGACAATACGTGTATTGAATGTCAAAAAAAATGAAATGGGGGTTTAAAATAAAGGAGAAAGATCAAAATCTAAAATTGCCAAACCCAACGTTGAGTTCCAAAGGCTGCAACGTACCCAACCGGAAGATGAGATGCTGCTCTTCAGCTTGTGCTGGAGCACTGCAACAGGTGAAGGATGGACATTTGGGTGTTGAGTTAAAATAGCAACAGCAGGAGCGTTGGGTTCATGATTGCGGACTGAGTGAAGGTGTTCTGCAAAGTGGTGACCAAAGTCCCAGCTTGGGTCACTGTCTGTGCGGAGTTTGCGCGTTCTCCTCATGTCTGCGTGGGTTTCCTCCGGGTGCTCCGGTTTCCTCCCACAGTCCAAAGATGTTAGGTTGATTGGCAATGCTAAAATTGTCACTTAGTGTCCTGAGGTGCTTAGCTTAGAGGGATTAGTGGGCAAAATATATAGAGCTTTGGGGGTAGAGCCTGGGTGGGATTGTCGATACAGACTTGATGGGCCAAAGGGCCTCTTTCTGCACTGCAGGGTTCTATGGTTCTATGGTCTGGCATTTAGTCTCCCCAGTGTAGAGGAGACCATCTTGGGAGCAGCAAATACAGTAGACCAAGTTGAAGAAAGTGCAAGTGAAATGCTGCTTAATCAGAAAGGGCTGTTTGGGGCTTTGAGAAGGGAGGAAGGAGGAGGTAAAGGGATGGGTGTTACATCTTCTACAATTGCACAGGAAGATGCCATGGGAAGGAATGGGAGTTCAGCATGATAGAGGAATGAATCAGGGTGTCATGGAGGGAGCAATCCCTGCAGAATGCTAATGGGATGGGAGGGTGGGATGAGGTGTTTCATAGCAGCATCGTGTTGGAGCTGATGGAAATGGCAGCATATGATCCTTTGTATAGAGGGGCTAATGGCGTGGAAAGGGGGGCCCTATTCTTTTGAGAGGGTGGGGAAAGGGTGAAGGTAGATGTACAGCAGATGAGTCGAACCTGATTGAGTGCCCTGTTAACCTTGGACAGTAGTGGGGGGATCCTTAGTGAAAGAAAAAAGCAGATATGTCAGAAGCATCATTTTCGAAGGTGATATCTTCAGGACAATTGTTTGTCGTTAACTCAGCACCTTACTGTCATGACCATATGCTTGTCTTTGGTCTGCTGTTCTGCTCCAGTGAAGTCTGGCTCAAGCAGGAGGAGCAGCAGCTCATCTGCTAGTCGGGCAAGTTATAGCTCTTGGGACTCAACGTGCAGTTTGGCAGCTTTAGGTTTTGACCTTTCTCCTCCATCTTAAATCCTCTTTTATTGTTTTTTGATATTTTGTATATATATTGCCTCAAAGCAAAACATCCTTCCCACTCCCACACCCAGCCATAAGTCTTTTGTTGTTAAGGTTGCTACTTTTTGTTGCAGTTTCTCCATTCAGTTCTGATGAAGAATCCATAATCTTTAACTCTGTTCCTCTCCTGTTAGATGCTGGCAGATTTGCTGAGTTATAACAACATTGCTTTTGTTGGAAATAATTCAGCTTTAGGAGTAGCTTGTGATTGTCATGAATCAATTTCAAACTAGTAAAATTAAAATTTCTTGTTACATGTAATGCTCTGCTAACGGAAAATTGCAGAACTATCCAGCTTGTACATAATGACCAATTCTGGCAGACGTTAACGTTACACAACTTGAAGCAAACCCTTGCATTTCGCCACTTACCAAAACGTTTTTCATAATAGATTTCGTAACTTGAAATTGTGGGATGAGATGTATTTATGAAACAAAACATTGTTAAGTTTTGAAAGATACCATGGTAATATTTTATCAATGTTATAAATATCTGTGCGGAAAAGTAGGAACAATATCATTCGAAAATATGGTATGACTAAACAGTGTGGTGCTGAACTGCAGAGCACTAACACTTAGCAGAAGAATGCCCAATTTCGGATCTGAATAACATGAATATTGGCAATGTTAAACAGTCTGTAGACTTCCCAATTGGAGGGAAGTAGAATTTCCCAGGATAGTCCAAACTGGTCAACAATTCATGACTATTAAAAGCTTTTCAAAAGTAGGATAGGCTGACACCTTGAAGCAGGGAACATGTCAGCCTCTTAGCAGCCAAAGTCTGCGTTCTTCAGGCCAAGTGATTATTAGATGTATTTACTGAGAAAGAAGTGATTGATACATCTGATGAAGAAGTAGCATGGTGGCACAGTGGTTAGCGCTGCTGCCTTATAGCGTGAAGAACCTGGGTTCGATTCCTGGCTTTGGTCGCTGTCTGCACGGAGTCTGCACATTCTCGCCAGGTCTGCAAGGCTTTCTTCCAGCTGCTCTGGTTTCCTCCCACAGTCCAAAAGATCTGCTGGTTAGATGCATTGGCCATGCTAAATTCTCCCTCAGTGTACCCAACAGGAACAGTGTGTGGGATTTGGGGATTTTCACAGTAACTTCATTGCAATGTTAATATAAGCCTACTTGTGACACTAATAAATAAACTTAAAACTTAAACAGATATCTGTGATTGAAATCAAGAAAGAATACGCTTATTGGTCCTAATGACTTCTTACTATTACTTTGTTCTTACTGTAGAACATGCATATCTTACTTAACATGAACAAATCACCCATTAAGAGATACTTGATATGACAGATCTTGATTAATTTGTTGAAACAGAATTGTTGATTTCCTTGAGCCTCTTGATTCAGCACCTATAGGCATGCGAATGATCTATTGTTACAAGTGTTCACTCAATATTTAACTGTGCAAAGGAAATGTTAATAATAGGAAAAGATCATTAGACTCAAAATAATCAAGAAATTAACATCACAAATCTTATAACCTTAAAGGGCAAAGAACATTTTGAACACCACTTTGTCACACTTTCTCATTTACTGTTTAATTTAAACCAGTGACCCTTTGTATTTATTATGTTTTGGCTCATTGCCAGGGATCATTCTCTTCTTGGTGCTTTGCATTCAACTCAAAAAATGATTATATTATTCCAATATGTTTCTAATAGTGTATAGTTATTTTCATAATGTATACATATATGTAGACTTTTCCAGTCTAAGTAGTGTTCTCTAAGGCAAAAAGTGGTTCTGGCATTTTTATTATAAACGAGTTAATTTTAAAAGAACCAAAGAAAAGATACTGCCGTTACAACAGCTACTTTAGGTGCTATGTATTTAGTAGTTTGGACATTTCCATGCAGCAGTGATCATTAGATCAGCTGAAAAACTGTAAAATAGGTTGACTACTCATGTATGAGCTGAGGTTTAGACTGTCAATGTAATTATTAACAGTGCTTTTGATCATCTGCATTCCTCTACTGAAATGACTCAGATTTCTTTTCATATTTGTGCATGTTTTACTTTCTATATATTATTGTTGTTGCTTACAATAATGAACAAGTAATGGTAATTGTCCTCATTAAAAATTACTTCTGGCTGCCTGAGTGACTCGCTTGGTAAATGTTAGTGAAGTCTAAGCCAGAGCTGAATGTCCCAAGTTTAATTCCTGTTCGGTTAACAGCTTTGGTGACTGACTCAATCTCACAGGGGTCGGATTTGAATTTTGGCCACTCCAAGGGCAGTCAAAGCCAATTGCTTGCATACAGGCTGATGAAGCAGCCACAAGTTTAATTCACTGGCCTTATCATCATCAGGCCACAAACTGCAGGGTGCCGAACAGACGTCCTGATGTAGTTCACTGGACTGAGGCCCCAACTGACGCCCCCACTGACATGCCCCCCCCACCCCCCACCCCCACCATCTGGTCATGCCAATCGCCGGGCAGGTAAGCGGGGAGAACTTTGATCAAGAACTATCATGATCCAATCACTCACCTTAAATTTCTTGGCTCCAGAGCCCTCCTTCAGGGTGGAAGGACAGCTCTGGACCCAAGTGCATATTACACTAATATCAAAGTTACATTGATTGAGCCAGTTTGGCTCCATCAGCTGTTGAACAGATCTGAGTACACATTGCACAATCCAACCTGTTCAACCTAAAGTGACAAGTTACCAATGCCTTGAATTGTACATGAAAAGAGGCCAACCAACTGAGATAGGTGGACAACCAATTTTAGATCTCTTCCAAAATATTGCTGGTCTTGCATCCGTGCTGACAAAATGAAAGGTTCCCTGATTCAATTTTCAGACTAATACCATCTTATTATAATCAGACAATCAACTGAAAATTGAACCCTGTGTCTCTGTGCAGAGTGAAATCGGGCAGAATTAAGTTTGACTATACAAAACTGCTTAGAAATAAGAAGTATTAAATAAAAAAATAATTACATAGGTCATATTACCTTCAAAACTATTTGTTTTCATTCTTTGACAATTTCTTGTGAGTCTCAAAGAACAAAGAAAAGCACAGGAACAGTCTCTTTAGCCCTCCAAGCCAGTGCCAATTGTGATGCCCTAACTAAACTAAAATAAAACCTTCTGGCTGTTACTTGGTCTGTATCCCTCTATTCCCTCCCTATTCATGTACCCATCCAGAAACCTTTTAAATGTTGCTAATGTGCCTGCTTCCACCACTTCCCCTGGCAGCATGTTCCAGGCACTCACACTTTGCATGAAAAACTTCCCCTGCACACCTCCCTTAAACTTTCCCCTCTCACCTTGAACCTGTGCCTCCTTGTAATTGACACTTCCACCCTGGGAAAAAGCCTCTGACTATCCACCCTGTTTATGCCTCTCAAAATTTTGTAGACCTCTATCAGATCTCCCTTCAGCTTCCATCTTTCCCGTGAAAACAATCCTAGTTTATTCAACCTCTCCTCATAGTCAACACCCTCGAGATCAGGCAACATCCTGGTGAATCTTCTTTGCACTCTCTCTACAAAGCTTTCACGTCCTTCTGGTAGCGTAGTGACCAGAACTGCATGCAATATTCCAAATGCGGCCTTACCAAGGTTTTATATAGCTGCAACATGATTTCCCAACTCTTGTGCCCAATGCCCCAGCCAATGAAAGTAAGTATGCCATGTGTCAGCTGCATTGCCACTTTTAGGGAGCTGTGGACCTGCTTGCCCAAGTCCTTCTGTAAGTTAATGTTCCTTAGGATTCTGCCATTTACAGTATAATTCACACCTAAATTTGATTCTTCAAAATACAGCACCACGCATTTGTCCAGATTAAATTCCATTTGCCATTTCTGCAGCCAAGTTCTCCAGCCTATCTATATCCTGTTGTATCCTCTGACAATGTCCTGGTATGACACATATAATGAATTTGTAATTGAACTGGGTGGAATTCTGGGTTAAATGGATTACTGTACTGTACCAATACAGAGTTGAATTAGCCTGTGAGGCACACCATTGTTTAATTTCAGGTGGCACGGTGACACAGTGGCTAGCACTGCTGCAGCACAGTGCCAGGGACTCGGGTTCGATTCCTGGCTTGGATCACTGTCTGTGTGGAGTTTGCGCATTCTCCCCATGCCTATGTGGGTTTTGTCCAAGTGCTTCGGTTTCCTCCCACGGCCTGAAAAATGTGCTGGTTAGGTGTATTGACCCAAACAGAATGTGGTAACTAGGGGAATTTCACTGTAACTTCATTGCAATGTTAATGTAGGCCTTACTTGTGACTAATAAATTAACTTTAAAACTGGAGAAAAGGATAAACTGAGTAAGTATAAACCAACTAGTCTAATGTCAGTTGTGGTCAAATTCCTTATAATTCATAACTGAATACAAAATTAGTGACCACTGTTAGATGCAATTTATGTTTGATAAATTTAATCTAGTTTTTTGAAGAAGTGACTGAGTAGATTAAAAAATGGGAATACAGTAGATGTAGGGTGCATGGATTTTCAGAAGGTATTTGAGGAAATGTCTCTCAAAAGTCTTGTTAGAAACATTCAGGTATATGCTCTAAAAGCAAATGGAGCAACATGGTTAGAACACTAATTGATGGACAAAAAACAAAGAATTAGGATAAATAGGTTCTCCTCAGATTGGAAAAAAGTTAGAAATGATTTACCTGGTCAGTGCTGAGTCAATTTTTGGTCTCAGTTTATATCACGGTTTATGGGGGATTTCTTTGACAAACCTCATTGACTCTGGTTTTGAATGTGGGTAAGGGTTCATTGATGTTCCACTGTGACCTCAGGTCTCACTTATACTTCCATACAGCTGGTAATACACAGCAGCAGGCATAACTGATATCTCACCTTGGCAGACATGTTAAACTTAAGTGAAGGTATCATCAGCTTCATATGATGTAGATAGTGGCTATTGCCCCTTTAAGTGCACGAAGTCTGAAATGATGGTAGAAACAGAAGAGGACAATGGCTCCAAAGACGGACATCAGCAAGATATATGATATATGCAAGGCACTCTCCAGTCTTGTGGCCAGTCACCTTGAAAAGATTGAGACCTTACTGAATGCGAACCCACAGTTAGCAATGAAACTTAGGTGCAAGAATGTTGCTGCTTACATTAGATGTTACTGGTGCAACATTGCATCTGAACATCAGCATGAAGAAGGGACCCGAAGAGAGATATATAAACATGATTTGGAATTGGGCAAAGGAGCAGAATCTCAAAATATGCTGATCGTATAAAGTAGAAGGTTTGGCAAACAGTGATGAGGACAGTAAAATTCTCCAGGAAGACAGAGTCAATTTAGAAGAATTTAGAAGATGCAATTTAATATGATCAGCTGTGAAATAGATTTTGGGAGAAAAAGATCAAAGGAATGGGAATAAGCACTCAATGGAAAGATGCTGCAAGTTCTGTATGAATAGAGTGATTTTGTTGTTCAAATAAATAATTTCCTGAAAGTGGTAGATAAAACCATTGAAAACATCCTAACAGCATTTTGGGTTTTATTATTATTGACAGTTCCTTAACTCAAGGTTGACGGCCACTCAAGGTTGCAAGTTTCTACCATGTGGGCTTCATGTGACTGAACAAGCTGATCCTTGACTTGGACATCTTTGGGTGCTTGGGGCAGGATGAGGGAGTGGAATCCGGATTGCAGGATTTGGTTCCTTTTCTTTCCTGCTCTGCCACTGCTTTGCCTCTTCGTTAAAATTTGAGACTCAAAGGATGATGCAGCTTGACGGACAAGCCGTGGCCATTCTGAACAATTGATAGCAAGCTCCTCCCTCAAAAGATTACTCTCTGGTATTAGTATTAAATACCATCCAGATGGAAAACTCTTCAACTCAATCACCTCCATGACAAAACTAAACTGACCACCATGAATATACATGTTCTGTGAATTGTAGATAACAACAGTGTTTTGCTCACTTTGCTTCAGATTTGCAACCCACTCTTTAATTCAGCATATAAGAAGCTAGAATTCCCATAGTGCAGAAGGCTGCCATTTGGCCCATCAAGCCTGCACCAACAACAATCCCATCCAGGCCCTACTCGCATAACCCCACAATTTACCCTGTTAATCCCCCTGTCACTAGGGCAATTTAACATGGCCAATCAACCTAACCCACACATCTTTGGACAGTGGGAGGAAACCAGAGCACCCAGAGAAACCCCATTTGACTTAATTTGATTTATTATTGTCATATGTATTAACACACAGTGAAAAGTAATGTTTCTTGCGCGCTATACAGACAAAACATACCGTTCATAGAGAAGGAAACAAGACAGTGCAGAATGTAGTGTTACAGTCATAGCTAGGATGTAGAGAAAGATTAACTTAATGCAAGGTAATTCCATTCAAAAGTCTGACAGCAGCAGGCATGTAAACTCCTCATAGACAATGACCCAAGGCTAGAATTGAATCCAGGTCATTGGCATTATGAGGCAGCAGTGCTAACCACTGTGCCACCATGATGCCCTGAATAAACTCGTGAAGGTCGCCAGTACAAAAATTAACCCAATTCTGGTCAGCTAAATATCCCATCTTCCATATACCTTGTTGGTGGGACCCTGGAATATGTTGAGTACTTCTTATACAATAGGGCCTCTCTCAAAAAGCCACCTTTGATGAGGAGATCCAACACCAGATCAGCTGTGCCAGTTCAGCCTTCTACAAACTATGGCAAGGAATGGTTTAGAACAAAGACCTCCGCACATCAATGAAAGTCCTGGTGTACAGAAGTGTTATTGTCACCACACTCCAGTAAGACCTGAACTGCGCACTGGAGAAATTATATCAATAGGGATACACAGGAAAAAATAAAGACATACGGTAATGATAAATTTAGTCCACAATTATAGTACGTGCAGGTTTGGACATCCCATTTTAGAAAGGACCTTAAAATCATGTAGAGAATACAAAGGAGATTTACCAGGATGATGTTAGGAATGAGAAACTACCTACAAGAAGATAGTTAAGATCATGAGGCTATCTTTGTAGGATCAGAAATAGATAGGAGAAGGTTCAATGAAATATTTACGGAGTGAATACCTTGCCATAGGGAAAAGTTGAGACTGACATCATTGTCTCCTTTAAAGGGAAATTGGACATTCGAAGCAGCAGAAGATAATGGGTTATGATGAGGAAGCAGAGCAGGAATATTATTTCTGAATTACTCCAGCAAAAAGTTGACAGAAATACAATAGGCTGAATAATTTCTTTGCTGTAAACTTCAATGGTTCTACGAAACTTCTTTATAGATTTTCAAGCGTCCACTCACTTCCAAATGTTAGTTAAACACTAGTGCTAACCATTCTTGCTGCTGATATGTAAAATGGACCTTATAAAGTTACCACTGATGCTGAAGTCCAATGTGTGATCCCATCTTGGCACAGATGAAGATTAAGCCTGGTCTCTATGGTTCATTTCCCTATTAAACAAAGTATTTAATAACTGGGCTATCTTAAAGGCTACTGTGATGTGGTGATGCCAATGTTGGACTGGGGTGGACAAAATGAGAGGTCATATGACACCAGGTTATAGTCCAACAGGTTTATTTGAAATCACAAGCTTTCGGAGCACTGCTCCTATATCAAGTGAAGTGGAGCAAGGTGCGCAGGCACAGAATATATAGGGACGTGACAGTAGCCTGACACTAATAGGTAATCAAGAGTGTCAATGAATAAGTACAGAAAGTGTAGTACACACATTTGATTACTTGTTAGTGTTGGGCTGTTGTCACTCCGCTTGTGATTTTCACAGTAACTTCATTACAGTGTTAACGTAAGCTTGCTTGTGACACTAATAAATAAACTTAAATTTTATATATTTTGTGTCTGTGCAGCTCACTCCATTTCATCTGACAAAAGAGCAGCGTTCCAAAAGCTTGTGATTTCAAATAAACCTTTTGGACCATAACCTGGTTTCATGTGACCTCTCATCTTAAACACTACTATAATTACATTTATTAACTATAAGTTAAAAATGCTGAAGAGGAAGATATCATTGCATCTCAAAGTACATTGAAAACTCCGGTGTCAGACTGTATATGGCAAAACCAATGAGAAAGGTTTTATTGTTTACCAATAGAACTGGATGTACATAAAGCTGGCCCTGTGATTTGCATTTTTAATTCTAAAAGATCTGACACATAACATTAGTTGAAGCATACATTCCAGGACTGTATTTTAGTGATGAGACAGCAGCCTGCAGTTATAATAAAAAGCCACAGGATGGCAATACACAAATGTGTTTGCCTTTTGTACTGAATTTCAAGGTAAGGATTGGTGTGCGGCAACTATGAGTCAATAAATTGTTTGTTAAGTTTTGCAATTGTTAATGGGCTAATCATAATTGGATTTTGCACTCATTAGTTGGGTTAGGCAGGATAATATGGTCACAGAAACTCTGCCTGGTTTGGGTATTTGTAATGTGTTGCTTCCTTTGGGGGAAGTATAAGTCTAACCACTGTAACCATTGATTTTTTGAGTGTGACTTAGTTTGCTAAGCATTTCTCCCCTACATATGCTCAAGCAAAGCTTTGATGATCCAAACTTTTCAGACTCCAGAGTGGTGTTTGAAATTCTCCACAATAGAATTAAAAGATGGTAGGTAAACTGTTACCTTTTATCCTCCACTTTTCACAACCCATTTACAGCTATCAATCTGTTCAATCACCCTCCCTCTTCTCCTCAGTAAAACTTGACTATCTCACCCTACTCATTCCCCTTGGTATGCCCCCATCTTCAGTCCAAGGGCCCAAACTTAAATGTACCCGACATACAATTGGTTTAACTGTTCATCACCATTTGTAATTGGAAAATATAGAGCACCTATCCGCCTCCACACTCTGCCAAAACCTCTCATAATGTCAGGATAACCCATGGTTTTGTTATACCAGTCTCAACCACCTCCTTAAAATCCTCTCCTCTATACTCTTCACTCTCACCTCAACAGATGTGGAGTGCAGTGGACTACTTTGTCACTAAGATTGAGACCATCTAGTCAGCTACTTCTGCCATGACCCATAAAATCAAACTTAACTCCAAGGTTGCCCCCTGCCCTAGCTCTGAATGTGCATTTTTTCTCTAGTTTCCCTCCCATCTCCCCTCAGGGCCCTCCTAAGTTCACCTTCATCAGGAAACTCACCATCTGTTTTTTCAGCCTCATTCCTGCAGAAGTGCTGACTACACAACTTTCCTTCCTGGACCCCACGTAATCTAGCTTTGCAACAGTTGCATCATCTCAGGTACTGTTATCCTCCCATCCAAAATTGCTGTCATCAACCCTGCCCCACCCCCCATATACTTAACCCATTCATTCTTACACACTACTATCACATCTCAAACTTCCCTTTCATTTCCAAAGTTCTTGATCTTGTTCCCACTTTTGAAATCTATAATTTCTCCACAAGTCCATATTTGAATCTCTCCAAGCCACACATCTGCACCTTTCAATTTGTTCAATCACCCCTTGTTGCCTCCAGTAAAACCCTTGTCTCTCCTACCTTTCTCTCGGTATTCCTCCAGCTTCAGTAAAAGGAGCCCAGACTTAAATGTATCTGGCACACAATTTGTTTTACTGTTCATCACCACTTGTCAAATGAATATATCAATTCGATCCTCGTCTCCACTCTGCCAAAATTATCCATAATGCAAAGGAGGATAAAAGTGAATACATCAACTTTACATAGTGCTTTTAATGATGGAAAGCATCCCAAAGTATTTTACTGGAGCATAAACAGACAAAAATTGGCATCAAGTCAAATGAGGAGATGTTAAATGAGGTGATCTAAAGCTTGGTCAAAGAGATAGGTTTTAAGGTGTTTCTTAAGGCTCAAGAGAGGCAGAGAGATTCTGGTGAGAATTGCAGAGCTAAAGGTTTAGGCAGCTGGAGGCATGATTACTAATGTGGAAACAATGAAAATTGAACACGCTCAGAGGTTCAGAACTTGGGACCATAGCGCTCTTGGAGGGTTGTAAGGTCATGGTTTACAGTTAGGTCACTGATGTGATTATGTTGATTTAGACCTTGTTGATGGCTGTAAAGAATCACTTAAGCTTAGGCTAGCATTGCTGCATCATTGCAATTCCAACGTAAAATCAAATTGCGTCAGTAATATACCTTTGCATCCAATTTAGTCTGTACTAAATAATGGTTAACTTGAATTTCACCGTGGTGCTGCTGTTCATTGATTTAACTGAGTCAGAATGCACTTGCTGAAATTCAACTGCCTTGTCAGCCATGGAATCGGGGCAGACAATGGAAATGTCCATTGACCTCAGGTGAGAATTTCTGGACTTGCTCAGACGAGGCCGTAAAATCCTGCCCATTATGTTTGGGTCAACACTATATTAGGTCATCTGGAGCAAACCAGTTCAGGCTGTGCATAAATATATTGGACATAGACCTTAATCTCATTCATCTCTCTCCATTTCTTATCTGACCATTCCCGATACCCTTCCTATCTCTGTGTGCAAATCAGTCCTGTCCTGGTGAATTCATGTTTAAGATTGATAAGAAAGGAGGGTATAAGGCCATGGAGGCATTTGAATACAAGGAAGTAACTTTTAAAATGGAGGTATTTGTGTATTGGGAACCATTGTAGGCCTGCAAGTACAGAGATGACGTATGAATGGGACTTGGTGTAGATTTGGATATAGTCGGCAGTTTTTGGATGGGCTCAAATTCATTCCTGGTGAAAGATGGGGGGCTGTCCAGAGCACTGAAATAATTGAGCCTGCATTGTAGCAGAAGCAAAGATGGTTTTTCAGCAGCAGACAAACTGAGGTAGGGATAGATAGAACAACGTTAAGGAGATGGAAGTTGACAGTGTTTCTGATGTAGGGGTATGGAGTCAAAAGTTCATTTCAGTGTTAAATGGGAATTAGTTCTTTTCCTGTCCAGAAAACAAATGTTTATGTATTGCCTTTAGTGTTAGTGTGAAATCAGCAGAACCTTCCTGAAATTCCAAACAGATGATGTCAACTGTCCCAAAAATGGGAAAAGATCCATTCACCAGCACTAAATCCCTAATATTGATGAGCACAAGGAAAATAAATATGGCAGTATAGGATCTCACCTTCCTGGAGCAAAGCAGTACGTGGAATGAACACTTTAATGGTTTCAGGTTGTGCCATAAACCATGAGCGCAAAGTTATAATGTAATGATGACATTATATAAAAAGCTTGATATCAGTCTTGACTATCTTACATTTATAGTCTCATCGCTCCTATGGAGCGACTATAAATGTAAGATGTTTAGCAGGATCCATTCTTATACAGGCAATGGAACTAATTGCAGTTTGACTTTTAACCTAATACATATTTGACAGAATCAGTCAAGTTAACTTAACAAGTAGTAGCCCTTAAATTGATTAAGAAAATGTGACATATACCCTAAACAGAGGGGAATCAATATCTTGAACCAATATCAGAGGGGAACCAATATCTTGGGGGGAAAATTTGCTAAGGCTATGCAGGAGGGTTTAAACTGATTCAGAGGGGGGGGTGGGATCCTGAGTAGCAGGGATGAAATTGAGGGGGTCATAGATGAGGACTGCAAAGCGCGGCATCGTGGGGGTGGAGTAGAGCATGGTTTGAAATGCGTATACTTTAATGCGAGGAGTATTCGCAATAAGGTGGATGAACTTGCAGCGTGGATCAGTACCTGGAACTTTGTGGCCATTTCTGAGACATGGATAGAGCAGGGACAGGAATGGTTGTTGCAGGTTCTGGGGTTCAAATGCTTCAGTCGGAGTAGAGAAGGAGGTAGACGGAGGGGGGAGGAGTAGCATTATTAGTCAAGGACTGTATCACAGTGACAGAAAAGAAGTTTGATGAGGACTTGTCTGTTGAGGTAGTATGGGCTGAGATTAGAAATAGGAGAGGAGGTCACCCTGTTGGGAGTCTTTTATAGACCTCCTAAAAGTTCTAGAGAGATAGAGGAAAGGATTGCAGAGACGATCCTGGACAGGAGTGAAAGTAATACGGTAATTGTTATGGGAGACTTTAACTTTACTAATATTGATTGGAATAGCTATAGCTCTAGCTCGTTAGAGGGGTCAGTTTTTACACAAAGCGTGCAGGAAGGTTTTTTGACTCAGTATGTAGATAGGCCAACTAGAGGTGAGGCTATATTGGATTTGGTGCTGGGAAATGAGCCAGACCAGGTGTTAGACTTGGAAGTTGGTGAGCATTTTGGTGATAGTGACCACAATTCGGTTACGTTCACCTTAGTGATGGAAAGGGATAGGCATGAACATCAGGGCAGTAGTTATAGCTGGGGTAAGGGTAATTATGAGGCTATTAGGAGAGAATTAGGGAGCATAGGTTGGACTAGGAAACTACAGGGGCTGGGAACATCCAAAATGTGGAGTTTATTCAAGGAGCAGCTACTGCGAGTCCTTGATAAGTATGTCCGTCAGGCAAGGAGGAAATGGTCGAGCAAGGGAACTGTGGTGCACTAAAAAAGTTGATTTGCTGGTTAAAAGGAAAAAGGAGGCTTATGTCAGGATGAGGCTTGAGGGCTCAGGTAGTGCACTGGAAAGCTATAGATTAGCCAGGAGGGAGTTAAAGAGTGAGTTAAGAAGAGCTAAAAGAGGACACAAGAAGACTTTGGCTGATAGGATTAAGGAGAATCCTAAGGCTTTCTTTAGATATGTTAAGAATAGAAGATTGGTTAGGGCAAGATTAGGGCCAGTTAGAGACAGCAGTGGGATGTGTGGAACCGGAAGAGATCGGAGAGGCGCTGAACAAATATTTCTCTTCGGTATTCACGCAGGGAGACGTAAATGTAGTTGTGGAGAACACTGGGTTACAGGGTTGTAAACTGAATAGTATTGCAGTAGATGAGGAAGATGTGCTAGATATTCTTGAGGGTTTGAAAATAGATCAGTCCCCTGGGCCGGATGGGATTTACCCTAGGATTCTCTGGGAGGCGAGAGAGGCGATTGCAGAGCCTCTGACTCTGATCTTCAGGTCGTCATTGGTCACAGGTATAGTGCCAGAAGACTGGAGGATAGCGAATGTTGTCCCATTGTTTAAGAAGGGGAATAGAGACTTCCCCGGGAATTATAGACCGGTGAGTCTTACTTCTGTTGTGGGCGAAGTATTAGAAAAAATTATTAGGGATAGGATTTATAGTTATTTAGAGAGTAATGAATTGATTGGAGATAGTTAGCACGGTTTTGTGAAGGGTAGGTCGTGCCTTACTAACCTTATTGAGTTTTTTGAAAAAGTGACCAAAGAGGTGGATGGGGGTAAGGCAGTTGACGTGGTATATATGGACTTTAGTAAGGCGTTTGATAAGATTCACCATGGAAGGCTTCTGCAGAAAATGCAGATGTATGGGATTGAGGGTGATTTAGTTAATTGGATCAGGAATTGGCTAGCTGATAGAAGACAGAGGGTGGTGGTTGATGGAAAGTATTCGTCATGGAGTTCGGTTACAAGTGGTTTGCCTCAGGGATCTGTTTTGGGGCCACTGCTGTTTGTAATTTTTATAAATGATCTGGATGAGGGTACAGAAGGATGGATTAGTAAATTTGCTGATGACACCAAAGTCGGAAGAGTGGTAGATAGTGAAGAGGAGCGTCATAGTTTACAGAGAGACTTGGACAAGTTGCAGAGCTAGGCCGAGAGGTGGCAGATGGAGTTTAATGCAGAAAAGTGTGAGGTAATTCACTTTGGCAGGAATAACAGATGTGTAGAGTATAGGGCTAATGGTAGGACTCTGAATAGTGTTGACAAACAGAGGGATCTAGGTGTATATGTGCATAGATCCCTGAAAGTTGGAAATCAAGTTGATAAGGTTGTTAGGAAGGCATACGGTGTCTTGGCGTTTATTGGTAGGGGGATTGAATTTAGGAGCCGCAACGTCATGTTGCAACTGTACAAAACTCTGGTGCGGCCGCACTTGGAGTATTGTGTACAGTTCTGATCCCCACATTATAGGAAGGATGTGGAGGCATTGGAAGAGGGTGCAGAGGAGGTTTACCAGAATGTTACCTGGTATGGAGGGAAGGTCCTATGAGGAGAGACTGAGGGATTTGAGGTTGTTTTTGTTAGAAAGAAGGCGGCTAAGAGGAGACCTTATTGAAACATACAAGATGATTAGAGGTTTAGATAGGGTGGACAGTGATAGCCTTTTTCCTCGGATGGAGAAAGCTAGCACGAGGGGGCATGGCTTTAAATTAAGGGGTGGTAGTTATAGGACGGATGTCAGAGGTAAGTTCTTTACCCAGAGGGTGGTGGGGGAATGGAATGCCCTGCCTGCTGCAGTTGTAGATGCGCCTAGTTTGGGGGCGTTTAAGAGGTCTGTGGATAGGTTTATGGATGGAAAGGGAGGTTTAGGTTAGAGGGTCATTGCTTTTTTCTTAATTGGTCGGCGCAACACCGTTGGCCGAAGGGCCTGTTCTGCGCTGTAATGTTCTATGTTCTAAACTTGCAATCCCCTGAATGTGATGTTTACAATGTGGACAAAATGCAAGAATTGTATTTATAAAAGCATACGAACACACCATTTCCCAAACTGGGTTCCTTTGAACTCTGGGGTTCCGCAGAACTCGTCCACAGATTCCACAATAGGTCTGGCCATTTTAAATTTGAAGACAGGTATCCTTCCAGCTTGCCCAATGGAAGGTGATTTTCACACTGCATTAGCTACTGATAAGCACATCAGCAGCCAATGCATAGAAAATCTGGCCTCTGATTGGACAAGCTGGAAATGGAACTGGGATATTTCGAATGGAAGGATTTTGTCTTTAAAGGAATCTATTTGGAACTCTATGGGCAGATTTGGGCAAATGGGGTGGCACAGTGGTTAGTACTGCTGCCTCACAGCACCAGGGACCCAGGTTCACTGTGGGTCAGTTGTGGAGTTTGCGCTTTCTCCCTGTGTCTGCATGGATTTCCTGTGGGTGTTCTGGTTTCCTCCCACAGTCCAAAGATATCAAGGTTAGGTTGATTGGCCATTTTAAATTGACCCTAGGGGATTCGTAGGATAAATATTTGCAGATACAGCCTGGGTGGGATTGTGGTAGGTGCAGATTTGATGGGTTGAATGGTCTCCTTCTGTATTGTAAGGACTCTACGAACTTCCAAACGTCAAAACAGCTTGAAAATGGGAGTGTTCTGTGCTGATCTTTAAGGCGAGCTCGGTACTGCAATCTTCTGGCACTCTGTCAATTCCTTCAACAGCTGGGAGTCTGCACCAGTTTGGGGTGGTGGGGGAGCCTAAGTATGCTGGTGTAGCTGCCTTCAGAGCACTGGGGTGCCATTGTGCAGGGCACCCTGATCTGCCAGTGAACCTGGAGACCTCACCCTATCCCTTCCCCCACAGATATTGGAAATCCCTCCATTAGCATTGGCAGCATCGTGACCCTTCCCCATGGGTCACTGACATTAGGTCAAAAGGACCCTCCCATTGAGGCCCTTGGCAGACCCCCAACATACCCTTTCATCATGACCCACTCCATAATCCACCCCTGTGCCATCCTTCCCTTGCAGAACTGCCCCTTGATGGCCACTACCCCTTTGCGGATCTTCCTCCTTAAGGAGCCCTCTCCTTGCAGATTCCCCCAATATATCCCCCACCCTTGTGCACAGCCTCCCCAATCATAGCTCTACCCCCCCATTCATGCCCACCCCACCCACATGGCACTGCCCTGGCACACTTAGGGTACCCAACCAGGCACTGCCAGGGTGCTAGGTGAACATTAGAAGCTAGCACTGCCCAGCCATGCCCTTGACCACTTGGTGTCTTCAATGGCCTATATCCCCTGGCGTGGCCATGGCACCCAGTTTTCGCTACTGCAGAGTGGTAGTGATTCTTGCCAGAATGATGTCTTGGCGGCGAGAGGGGGAAATGTGCGGGAGAGCAGAACAGCTATGCCAAACATTTCATCTTAGTCATTTCTAGGTTAACAGGCTTTGCGTGGGCACAAATTGGCCTCTTACACTACATCCCCAGCTTGCCACACTGATCGATCAGCAGGTGAGCCGGTAAGATTGTGCCCTATGTTTTTTACTCACAGATAGATACAGAACATTTTCTGACCACTCTCCATGATTTAGGCCTCACTCTAGTTTTGGATAGCAGAAAAACTTTATAGGACCCTTGTCAGACCCCACTTGGAGTACTGTGCGCAGTTCTGGTCGCCTCACTACAGGGAGGATGTGGAAGCTATTGAGAGGGTGCAGAGGAGATTTACAAGTATGTTGCCTGGATTGGGAGGCATGCCTTATGAAGATAGGTTGAGGGAGCTAGGTCACTTCTCCCTGGAGAGACGAAAATGTTGAGAGGAATAGATAGGGTGGATTCTCAGAGGCTATTTCCCAGGGCTGAAATGGTCGCTACGAGAGGACACAGGTTTAAGGTGCTGGGGAGCAAGTACAGAGATGTTAGGGGTAAGTTTTTCACTCAGAGGGTGGTGAGTGAGTGGAATCGGCTGCCGTCAGTGGTGGTAGAGGCGAACTCGCTGGGGTCTTTTAAAAGACTTCTGGATGAGTATATGGGATCTAATGGCATTGGAAGTTACAGATAGTTCTATGGCTTGGTAGGTATAGACGTGATCGGTGCAACTTGTGGGCCGAAGGGCCTGTTTGTGCTGTAGTGTTCTTGGTTCTATGTTATTTGCTGATGACACCAGGATTGGGGGAACGGCAAATTGCGGAGGGTGTGGAGAGTCTGCAGAAGGATCTAGATAGGCTGGGCGAATGGGCCAGGAAATGGCAAATGGAATTTAATGATGGCAAGTGTGAGGTGGTCCACTTTGGTAGGCATAATGGTAGGAAGGACTATTACTTACGTGGCGAAAAACTGCAGCAGGCGACGGTGCAGAGGGACCTCGGGGTCCTTGTGCATGAGTCGCAAAAACCCAGCTTGCAGGTGCAGCATGTGGTCAGGAAGGCGAATGGGATGCTGGCCTTCATAGCGAGGGGGATTGAATATAAAAGTAGGGAGGTCTTGCTGCAGCTGTATAGGGCATTGGTGAGGCCGCAGCTGGAGTACTGTGTGCAGTTTTGGGCACCGCACGTGCGCAAAGATATTTTGGCCTTGAGGGAGTGCAGAGGAGGTTTACTAGGCTGATACCGGAGTTGAGGGGGTTGAGCTATGAGGAGAGGCTGAATAAACTAGGCTTGTACTCGTTAGAGTTTAGAAGAATGAGGGGAGATCTCATTGAGACGTATAAGATGATGAATGGGATGGATAGGATAGGATAGAGGTGGAGAGACTCTTCCCGCTCAAAAAAGACAGTAGGACTAGGGGGCACAGCCTCAAGATAAAGGGGGGGGCGGTTTAGAACGGAGTTGAGGAGGAACTTCTTCACTCAAAGGGTGGTGAATCTCTGGAATTCTCTGCCCGTTGAAGTGGTGGAGGCTGCCTCGCTAAATATTTTTAAGAAGCGGGTTGATGGGTTTTTGATAAGAGAGGGGATTAAGGGTTATGGGGAGAGGGCGGGAAAGTGGAACTGAGCCACGACAGATCAGCCATGATCTTATTGAATGGTGGGGCAGGCTTGAAGGGCTAGATGGCCTACTCCTGCTCCTATTTCTTATGTTCTTATGTTCTAAAAACGGTACGTTATCCTCCGTTTCTCAGCTGCATCTGTCTTCTGCACACCGAAGGTGTTAACTGGATTCTCTGTTGTTCATTGTGTAACAGTATTTCCCTGAGGCAGTTATTTCAAATACTGTCTTACTCTTTCTACCATGACATTTTACGTCGTATTTTGTAACACAAGTAAAGCCAGTTCCTGTTACTTTTGTGAAGAGTCTGACTTCAGGAAACTTTAAAAAGGAAGAGGAGAAATTGTATAATGTACTGGTAATTTTCGCAATTGATTGAGTGTGGCCTCATTGATTTAATCAGTTATCAATGAAATCACAAAACGGACACACTGGCGGATGTAAAATTAGCTAATCAGTAAATGAAAAACCATAATTCTCAGTCAATATAACCAATTCAAACTTATTAGATCTTCAAATCCTTATTAAGAAAAGATAAAACTGAAGGAGTCTTTTTGGCAGTTACTTGTTCAGAGTTACACTTAATCCATGCAATTTGCAAGCATTGTTTATTTTGATTCACAATTTTTTCAAATAACACATACTTGTAGTTCATCCTTCTCCTTTTGAATCCACGCAGGCTTACAGGCATCTCCAGTGTAAAGATGGACTTTCACAGACTTCACTCATGAACACAAAAGGTATTTATGAATAAGAATTATACAGCAGCTGCACAGATATAGCTAGCTCCCAAAATGTCTCTTTTCTGAAGAGCCTCTCTCACTATGCGGCAATTCCACAAGTTCGAGTTCTAATTGATCACTCAGGCCATGTGACTTGTACTCTGCTGTGTTGCCCTTAAAAGGGACAATCACCAAATCTGGTATATACAACACTTCTTGGATAGCTGTTCCTGCCACATTCTGAGATCCACACTTAGTGCCATGTACCACAATGGTGTACAAAGAGGCCTCTTCCTCTTTGAAGATTAACAGATACCCTTTTGGTGGACAAAATTAGTTAACACAAAGGCATTAACTAATGAAAGATGGATTAATACCTGAAGAGGAAACATTTGTAGGGCTACAGAGAAAAAAAAGGGAGGTGGCAGCAGTGTCAGTTGAATTATTCCTGCAGGAAGCCAAAGATTGAATGCTCTCCTTCTGCACTGTAACCAATTTATGATTCTATAAGTGCTTACAGAGATTGCCCTTTGCATTACTGAGTTTCTCAGAGACCCAGGTGCTGAGGGGGAAAGCATGACAGGTAAAGAGATGAGCGAAACATTTGATCAGTCAAACTAACATGTAGACTTATCACTATGGGCTAGGACAATCCACCGATGGCTCCAGGTAACTGAATAATGTTTTTAACAGTAAAGATAAGTAGCAGGATAAAGAGTGAGGCAAAAATTGCTTGATGCTGATGAGCTGTGCTGTTTTGGCAGATAAGCAACAACAGTTCCTTGTACACACAGAAACCCATAAGTCTTAACACAATCTGCACCTAAAAGGCCCTCTCTTTTCCAAGCAAACTCCTCAAAAAAAGCCTCAAACCCCCCGACCTTTGAAACTATTATCCCATCTGCAACTTCCCTTTCTTCTCCCACACCCTTGATTGTGGTCAGTTCCCAGGTCTCATCTCACATTCCCATTCTTTCCACAGTACTCAGACAACCACTACCAAAGACACAATGACATTTTTTGCGACCAGTCGTTGCACACTATTATTCTTTGCTCTGTTTGCAACCTTTGACATGGTTGAACACACCAACATCCTTAAACGCTTCTGTTACACAACTCTGTGGAACTGCCTCTCTTTTGTTCCAATCTTTCTTGTAAGTAATGCATTTTGGAAGGTCCAATGTATGTAGGAATTATACTGTAAATGGTAAAGTTCTTTGGAATATTGGCAGGCAGTGTACATGTCCACTGATCACTGGAAGTGGCTATGCAGATGGTTAAGGTGGTCAAGGAGACATACAGCATGCTTGCCTTCCCTCAGTCAGGGCATTGAGTATAAAAATTGGCTGGTTATGCTGCAGCTGTACAGAATCTTAATCAGGCCTCATTTAGAATATTGTGTACAATCCAGAAGGATGTGGATGCTGTGGAGAGGGTACAGAAGAGGTTTAGCAGGATATTGCCTGGTCTGGAGAGTATTAGCTATGAGGAGAGGTTGGATAATCTCAGTTTGTTTTCACAGGAATGACAGAGGTTGAGGGGCAACCTAATAAATTGAATGATTATAAGTGGCACAGACCGAGTGTATAGTCAGATGCTCTTTCCTAGGGCAGGAAAGTCAAGGACTAGGTGACAAAGCTTTAAAGTGCATGGGGGAAAAGTTTAGAGATGTGCAAGACAAGATTTTTACACAGAGGGTGGTGAATGTCTGGAACCCTCTGCCTGGGGAGGTGGTAGAGCAGGTAGGGGTATCAAGATGAATACACAAATAGAATGGGAATAGAAAGATCTGGACTCCGTCAGTGCATATGATTTTATTGGGAAGGCAACATGATTGGTGCGGGCTTGGAGGGCTGAAGAGCCTGTTCCTGTGCTGTACTTCTCTTTGTACATTATCTTCACTAATGATTTCATTTTTGACCCCTGCAATTTTCTTTACAAAATCCCCAGGACACAGCCTCTCTCAACTCTTTTTTGTTTGTTCTGTGCTGAGTTAATTCCCCAACATTAGTATTGGATGAACTACAATTTCCTTTTGCTAAGCACTGTAACACGAAAAGCATCAACTTCTCCCTCTATCACATACTCAAAGTGTCTGGTCTTCATCTTAGATGAACTCTGCTTGCAACTTCAGTGTGTTATTCAACCTGTGCTTCTAACTCTATATCCTCTCCAACAAAAGGTAGCATGGTGATAGGGTTAGTACTGCTGATTCAGTGCCAAGGACTCAGGTTTGAATCCAGCCTTGGTTGACTGCTTGTGGAGTTTGTATATTCACTGTATCTGCGTGGGTTTTCTCTTGGTGCTCCAGATTTCCTCCCTGCTCCCCACCCACCCACCCACCCACCCACCCACACCCACACACACACACACACACACACACACACACACACACACACACACACACACACACACAGTCTATCGATCTGTAGGTTAGGTGGACTGGCTATGCTAAATTGCCCTTTAGTATCCCAACATGTGTAAATTAGGGGGATTAGGGTTACAGGGATAGGGCTTGGGTAAGATGCTCTGTTGGACAGTCAGTGTGGACTTGATGTGTCAAAACGTCCTTTTGCACTGAAGGGATGCCATACTATGATCATAAAGACCAACTATTTCCACCTCTCTAAAAGGTTCTCTAGATCAGCAAGCAGAGTGAAGACTAGAAATTTTCATACTAATCACAGGGATAGGAATTATCTGAGATTTAATGGATGAGTAGACTTTGAAGAAAGTTTCAATGCAAGGAGCTGGTTTCAAAAGACGAGCAATAATTACAAAAACAAGCACTGATAGCAAACTGCAAAATAAAAACACAGGGTGTGGGAGTAAGGCTAAAAAAATACACCGGATGAAGTCCATAAAAAGAAACAGTCAACCAGTGATGACATTAAAAAACACTAACAGTGGAAGTGTTCCTAAAAATAATCCAAAAAAACGTTGGAGTCACAAAAATAAAGCAGAACTAGGAAAGAGAGAGAAAGAAAAACAAACAGTAGAGGCATATTTTGGAAAAAAACAGTGGAAACAAGAGTTAAGAGGAAATAGCAATTACTGTTCAAAACAGCAACAATAAGCAAAAGCTGCTTCGGGAGCAACAACAAAACTCAAAGCAAAGTTTATTTATTAGTTACAAGTAAGGCTTATGTTAACATTGCAATGAATTACTATGAAATTCCCCTAGTTGCCACACTCTGGCACCTGTTCGGGTCAAAGCATCTAACCAGCATGTCTTTCAGACTGTGGGAGGAAACTGGAGCACCCAGAGGAAACCCATGCAGACATGGGGAGAATGTGCAAACTCCACACATATGACTCAAGCTGGGAACCAAACCTGGGTCCTTGGCACTGTGAGGCAGCAGTGCTAACCACTGTGCTATTTTGCCAATAGCAGACATCAGAAAAAAGACTGATCTTAATTCCACATTGCTTTTGTGTGGATAGGGACTGAAGCAAATCTTGTCAACCTTCACAGTGGAATATAGTGCATATGTTACTGAAGTGGGGGAGGCGATAGCTTAAATGGTATTATCGCTTGACTATTAATCCAGAAACTCAAAGAATGTTCTGGGGACAGGGGTTCAAATCCCACCACAGCAGACAGTGGAATTTGAATTCAATAAAAAGTATCTGGAATTAAGAATCTACTGATGACCACGAAACCATTGTCCGTTATCGGGAGAACCCATTTGGTTCACTAATGCCCTTGAGGGAAGGAAATCTGCCATCCTTACCTGGTCTGGTCTGGTCTACATGTGACTCCAGAGCCACAGCAATGTGGCTGACTTTCAGCTGCCCTCCAAGGGCAACTAGGAAAGGGGCAATAAATACTGGCCAGCCAGTGACACACATGTCCCACAAATTAATAAAAATCCAGAAACCCTTACTATTAGCCCAGTGACAAATTCAAATCCCACCCATGGCAGTTGGAGGAACTTAAATTCAATTAGATAAATCTGGAATAAAGCGCTTGCATCACTTATGGTGACCATTAAACTACTGATTGTTGTAAAAGCCTAATTGGTTCACTAATAGGGGAGGAAATCTGCCATCCATATGCAATCTGATCTACAAATGACTCCAGATCCTCAGTCATGTGGTTGACTCTTAACTGCCTGAGCAAACCACTCAGTTGTATCAAACCATGAAAAGTTCAAAATAAAATGGGACAGATCATTAACATCGATCTTAGCAGCAGGAATGATAGTGACACACTCGCTAACATCTGGGGCCTTGTGTCTAAATTGGGAGAGTTGGCCAACATTTTTAGTCTTCCAGTCAAAAACAACAGAAAATACTAAGTGGCTGGCAGGCCATGGTGGGTTCCTGGCAGCAACAGATCAATGCACGAGACACAAAGGAACAGTTACATAGAAAATAATAGTAATAGGCCATTTGGCCTTCGAGCCTGCTCTGCCTTTCATTACGATCATGACTGATCATCAAATTTTATACTCTGATCACACATTCCCCTCCAAATCCCTCAATTCCTTTAGCCCAAGAGCTATATCTAATTTCTTCTTGAAATCACAATGTTTTGGCCTTAACTATGTGATAATGAATTCCACAGATTCACTCTGAATAAACTTCTCCTCATCTTAGTCCCAAAAGATTTATTCCCTATCTTCCAATGAGCCCTGGTGGACTCCCCCACCATTGGGAACATTCTTTCTGAATCTACCCTGTCCAACACTAAGAATTTTATAAGTTCCTATGAGATCCCCTCTCACTCTTCTAAACTTCAATGAATGTAATCCTAACCAACTTAGACTTGCTATAGAGGGAGTACAGCAAAGGTTTACCAGGCTGATTCCTGGAATGGCAAGAACAAAGAAAATTACAGCACAGGAACACACCTTTCAGCCCTCCAAGCCTGCACCAACCATTCTACCTGACTAAACTAAAACCTCCTAGGCTTACGGGGACCATATCCCTCTATTTCCATCTCATTTGTGTACTTGTCAAGATGCCCCTTTAAAGTCACTACTGTACACGCTTCCACGACCTCTCCCGCCAACGAGTTTCAGGCACCCACCACTGTGTAAAAAATCTGCCTTGTACACCTCTTAAAACTTACCCCTCGCACCTTAAACCTATGCCGCCTAGTAATTGACTCTTCCACCCTGGGAAAAAGCTTCTGACTATCCACTCTGTCCATGCCTCTCAATTTTGTAGACTTCTATCAGGTTACCCCTCAACCTCTGTCGTTCCAGTGAGAACAAACCAAGTTTCTCCAACCTCTCCTCATAGCTGATGCCCTCCATACCAGGCAACATCCTGGTAAATCTTTTCTGTACCCTCTCCAAAGCCTCTACATCCTTCTGGTAGTGTGGCAACCAGAATTGAACACTATATTCCAAGTGCGGCCTTACTAAGTTCTATAAAGTGTCAACATGACTTGCTAATTTTTAAATTCAATACTGCAGCTGATGAAAGCAAGCATTCCGTATACTTTCTCAACTATTTTCTCCACCTGCATTGCCTCTTTCAGTGACCTGTGTACCTGTACACCGAGATCCCTTTGTCTACAGTACTCCTAAAGGATCTGCCATTTACTGTATATTTCCTATCTGTATTAGGCCTTCCAAAATGCATCACCTCATTTGTCCAGATTACATTCCATCTGCCATCTCTCCACCCAAGTCTTCTACTGATCTATATCCTGCTGTATCCTCTGATGGTCCTCATCGCTATCCGCACATCCACCAACCTTTAGCAAGTTTGCGGACGACACAATCAACCCAGTTACATTTTCCTCCAACAGCAAAGGTGCCAGCACTGATCCCTGAGGAACACCAGCCCTCCATTCAGAAACACACGCTTCCACTACTACCCTCTGTCTTTGATGGAGCCAGTTTTGTATCCACCTTGCCAGCTCACCTCTGATCCCATGCAACTTCATCTTCTGCACCAGTCTGCCATGAGGAACCTTGTCAAAGGCCTTACTGAAGTCCACGTAGATAACATCCACTGCTCTACCCTCAACCATCTTTGTCACTTCCTTGGAAAACCTGATCAAGTTCATGAGACACGACCTCCCCTTCACAAAACCGTGTTGCCTAGGAAATCCTTCCTCAGATAAGGACACAAAAACCACACACAAAGTTGCAGGTATAGCCTCACCAACACCCCGTATAATTGCAGTAGAGCATCCTTACTCCTATACTTAAATCCTTTCATCATGAAAGCCAACACACCATTTGCCCTCTTTATTGCCTGCTGTACCTGCTGCTTACTTTCAGCAACTGATGCATGAGGACACCAAATGCCCCCTCTCAATTTACACACATTCAAATAATAATCTGCCTTCCTATTTTTGCTACTGAAGAGAACAACCTCACATTTATTCACACTATACTGCATGTCATGCATATGCCTACTCAATCTGTCCAAATCATGTTGAAGCATCTCTGCACCCTCCTCACAGATCACCCTCCCACCCAACTTTGAATTTGGGGATAACACATTTAGTTCCCTCTTACAATTCATTTACGATGTGTACAGTTGGGGCCTAGCACAAATCCCTGCAGTACCCCACTAATCACTGCCTACCAAATCGGAAAAAGACCCATTTATGCCAACTCTTCTCTTTCCATCTACTAACCAGCTTTCTATCCCTCTTAAGACACAACCTGCAATCCCAAGCACTTAACTTTACACAGTAGTCTCTGTGAGACTTGTCGAAAGCCTTCTGAAAGTCTAAATAAACCACAATCACCAATTCCAGAAATTTAAGTGGTGGGGTATGTCTCGAGGTGACAGGAAGAGGAGGGAAGACTGTGCAAATTTTCTTTCCGGGTGCACAATATCAATAAGCTAAAAAAAGCAGCATACTTTTATGATGACACTACAATTTTCTTAAATTTGAAACTCAACTGAAGCATAGGTTCAAAGGAGTTGTTTAAAATGCAACCATTTTCTTTTGAAAACACTGTTTGCAAAATTTGGCAAATAAATTGCCAAACTAAAATGTATCGAATATGAAATGAATACCAATATCTAGCTGCTGAAAGTCTTTTGCCCATTTACTTTTGTGCCTTATGTAGTGAAGGCGGCCGTTAAAAGATTTCCAATAAAACTTAATGAGCAAAGATGACATTACTGAGTTTTATGCTGCCACTCTTATCCTATGTTTCAGATTTGGAAAAAGGTGGCAGCGATAAAAACAAATTGACAAAATTGCAATACCAAAACGTACACATTTCTGTTGCAAATAAAAGATGGAGGATGCCCCCTTCTGGCTACAGACAGAATTTCAATGTTACTGAAAATTTTGTAAAAACCACAAATTAAAATTTATTATCCCATGTTCCAGTTTTTTGTGAATAAAGGCTTCACATTGGCCTCAAGGTTTACAGTTCCAGCCTAAACAGATGATGTAATCTAAATGAACACACAACTACAATGGTCATTTTCGCATGCTTTTCATGTTGTATTCAGACTATAATCTGAAGTAAATTCCTTGATTCACTTGAAGATGCTTTGAATTCAAAATTCCAGAGGCAAAATATATTAATAGTTCTCCTAAGTCTTGAAGGCAACTATCCCTTTCATCCTTTCACAAAATATAACTCCTCCTAGGTTTTTGCTCACAATTGTAATAACATTCAGCTACAAGTTTATATTTTTGTCAGGAAAGAAATGTTTTCTTTTGCTTTTGACAATCTGTAAATGTAGGTTGCTTGCACAGGTTCACTTCCAGCTTTAAAAACTTAATTGTAAAATATAGTAATGACTCTCAGTTCTGACATTCCAAAAAAAGAGTAAAAGGATTCACAATACATCATATGAAATACTTGGAAATTGGAAAACCAGCTGAACAGCTGCTGTGAACCTGGCAAAATGTTCTGCTAAAACCAGGTAATACAGCATGAATCTTGACTACCGATGGCACACCCATCCTTTTAGCTATTATATCTGAACTAGAAGAGAGTAACACTGTAGTATCTCATCCAAGTGTTTGCTCTTTGTTGATGAGCCTAGATTGCATCAGGTTAACTGGACATTGCAGGGGTGGAGGCATTATTGCGATCTCAGTCTTTCATTCCCATGACAATCACTTGATATACATGAGGAATGAGAAACTTCTTTTTATTTTCCAACACTGTGACAGCATTAGCTACGCTCAACAAGGCCATCATTGCATTTAGGGCATTGACTTAGAATTTGCTAAAAATGTGCACTGTAGTAATCATCACTGTGGCACAGAATAAAGGAAATTTCTGTGTTGGTAACTCAGGTCTTTTCCTGTTCAGGAGAAATCCAGAACAGGATGGAACATTTGGAAGTGCAATCAAGAAGCAATTTTTCCTGACATTAGAATGGAAGTCAAGAATTTGCTTTAAGAGGCTGTGGATGAGAGGTTAGTTTAAATTTTCAGGGCATATATGACTGATCAGCAAGCTTTCTCGCATGAGAGCAGGTATTGCTTGAGGGAGTGGTGGCTGAGATGTGCCAGCATTTAGGTGAACTGTTCCATCTCATTGTTATGGGACTACAACTTAACGTTCTCACTGATCTGTGGAGGGGAAGGCAATAGGGCACCCCTAATATGAATCAATTCCTTATGCATTTGGGTGTCTCAGCCAATCCAAGGTGCCGGAAATGGAGCACCATCTTGGCCATAGGTAGAATACCCCTGAGGAATGCTACTATGGTTGGCTCAGGCTGCAAGGATAGCCAACGGCAATATTTGTTAAGTAGCCACATGCTTCTTGGCTGACCATAAAATATCACATGCCAGAACTGAGTGGTTATTGTTAACATGGTGTCCGTAGCTCTCAGATAAGCAATCTAATACACTTAAATTATTACACAGAACACACCTTTCTTGTAAAAGCTGAATGAATGGTAGTCAATCTTTTTGGAAGGATGGCCCTCTGCAATCCATCAGTTTTGGGGCCTCAAGCCTCCTGCTGCTCCATCTGGAATGTTGAATACCCTCTTCACTGGTGTCAGAATTTGGTGTGCCAGGAACACCATCTGTCCTTGAATACAAAAATTGAAAGGAGCAGATCATATGGTCTTCCTTCATTAGTGCTTCCTGTGAAAAGAGCCAGTTATTAAACCAATTTTTGATTCTTAATGTTGGCTTAAGCATTGAAATTTAGTCTTCATATCGGGTGAAATTCTATTTACCAAAATGTTTCAGTACAACTAAGATTCCATGAGCATCTTAAAATAGTCACTGCTAACACAACAAATTGTACTTAAAAACATCTACTGGTTTAGTTAAAAATGAGCACAAAGTTCAATTATAAATAGAATGCACTGGGAAATAATTTGTATAGATAGTGGAGAACAACACTAATACAAATTAAATAACATGCAGAAATTGTGCATATGTTTTATTTATAATTTGCTCACAAAAATCCAGTGATCGAATAAACAAAAACAACTGCTGAGAAATCATAGAAAGGTAAAAATTAATCCAATGGTTCTGTATGATAAAGTGACCAAAAGCACAAATCTTAAATAGAAACACTGAAAAACCTCACACAGGAATGTTAAAAAACACAAATATCCCTGAATTTCTGTAAACATTAGCTACAAGGTTATATCCAAAAATACAATCATTGGCAAATTTGAATTAGTGAAGAGAGGCATAGCACTTATGAAAAATTGAACAGTCAACACCACAATTTCCTCAGGTAATGCCATTTTTATTAGCTGGCATTGGTTTTCCTACCTGAAACATACTGCATTCATACCTGCCTAAAAATCAATTAATCAAACCCTTCCCTTTATGGAATAATATTGTATTACATAAGTACTCTGATGCTTCATAACTTTGTAAGTATGAATTTATGCATTTCTAGCTTCCAGTCAGTAATTTGTGAAAGCTAATTGTTAAAAACTACTGACAGGCTATAATTTCTAGCTCTGTCATGAAATTTTGGAAGCATATACCTCAAAAAGTAGGCTAATTACTTCTCAGTTTGTTTTCCACTGATCACAATAGAAAACAAAAGTGGCCATTAAGAATGCCTGATTAACATTAATCACTGAGCAAAGAAACGCACTTCTAAATATGACCTACCAGTCTGATTGTTGTGGTTGATTGCTCATTACTGACCAGAGCTGGTATAAAGCTGCACAATATATTTACCAACTGATTATAATCCCAAAACAGTCATACTACACAAAATTTCTACCAAGTGAAAAGCCACAATTTATATGAACAAATTATTATTAGTTGCACATATTTACAGAGTACTTTCAGCTATATTGTAGTTGGAGTTGATAACCTATGATATTGTAATTGTATGTTTTTCAGCCCTCTACTCTCTCTTGAATATTAACCTGACTTATTCTCAAACATTAGAATAGTAACTTTAAGCATATTTGTACAAAAAATAGTGCCAACAAAATAGCTTCTACATATCTTGGAGAATTCTTGGCTTTTAGAACAGGAATTACAAAAATCCAGTTAGTTAAAAGAGTTTGGGCAGTTGTCGGAGTCGATTTACATCAAGAATGTTGCCCACTGCATCACTGTTTTTTGTAAACTTTTGTCTCTCGGAAGCATTTGGTCTTAATTTCTTGGAAAAGTCCTGAATTCTTTCAATTCCATTTTCCTTTTCAGGATTTTGCGTGTAACAGATTTCTTCAGCAAACATATTTTTGGGTTTTGGAATATTTGGAAACGGCTGACAATCTTGGGCCCGTGCATCCATATTCTGCTGTTTGGAGGAAGCAACTTCATTAGTAATGTTTTTTAGAATGTTTCCATCTCTCTTGGAAAAAGATTCCAAGGTACAGTGGTGCTTAATTTGGGCTTCAACCACTTTTTCAGACCTTTCTTTTCCCACAGAAAGACTTTCCAAATCAGATTTTATGGGCTGTACAATAGAACTTGACAAATCTTCTTCCTCTTCACTGCTGTGAGCATCCTCCACAAGTCCATATCTCTTCATGTATTTACGTGTTGCAAATGACATGTTATTGGGTGAAATCAGACTCAGGCCTACCATGCTTCTGTCTGTGCTCAATTCTAGCAGACTATTTAGGGACGTTGATTCACAGTTACCACCATGTCTGAGAGACATTTGAGAGAGCTGAGCATCATTCAGGTACTTCAGAGCTATAGCATTAGCCTCCATGCTGAGGTCCGCTCCACCAGCCCCAAGTCCACTTGTGCCAACATTGACAAAGGACATGTAGTTTAACCTTGGGATAACTGCTTCAGGGTTGATGCGAGCCAATGTGCTAAAAACAAGAAAATAAAAGTTAAATATATACATTATGCACATGATTATTCAAAAAATCCTGTATCACACTGCCACACAACTAGAAACACTTAGAGACTAATGCTTTATTATATCATTGAAATGGCAAAACTTTATGGCCATATGTAAGCAAACACAAAACCCATTTTGCACTAGTGACATTCCACAAATAGTTACTCGACAATGTTGGATGAAGGAAGAGTGTTTGTCAGAAGAGAAAAATTCCCTGCTCTTCGACAGTTGACTGGAACAGGCAGATGGAACCTGAAAGTCAGCACCTCTAACATCCAGCATTCCCTTGCCATGTCAGACTGAATTATGAACAAGTGTTATTGGGGTTTGAACATACAACTCAACCCAGATTAAAAAGCTACCAAGTGCACAAAGTCAAGGAGACACATCACATCAGATATAAGATTAAAAGCATTATATTCTGAGCAGGCATTTTATCTATTGAAGTTTATTAAGCCAAGACCATCAATGGAGGTCAGGGGGGAAACCTTTCAATAACTTGAGTTCCTCTTAACAGCAAGATGTTAAGATAAAAAAACCATAGCATTTGGCAGCGCTGCAGAGTTCCTCAGTTTAATCAACAAGGTCAGGTATGGCGCTGTATGCTGGCTATTCAGTTTTCATCACAACACAGAAGTCCTCACGTGACGAAGGAGCCGATGTCAGCCTACAGCAGGATCTGGATATCAGTAGTCTTGGGTTGACAAGTACATTTGGAGCACAAAAGCATACGCTGTACCGACTTTCAACCAGAAAAAGGCCCGATCGTTTCTCTATGATCTTTAGCTCTTGCACCACCATTATATAAAAAATTAACACCAGCCTTACAAACATTGCAGCTTCAAATGCATTGACATTATGTGAAGTGCCCATCTTCCCTCATCACAAAAGCTTCTCCAACATCTACAGGGCTAAAGGTATGCGGTGGGATACTAACAAAGCAAGTCCTCTTGATTAGTGGCTGCCACTGGACTCATAATTCCTTCCATTATGAGTGCATTATGACTTTAATTCAGAGTAAACTGCAACAAATTATGTTTTTCAAAGTTCTAGCACCTCTCAATGTAGTAATTTCTACAAGCTAGAAAGCAAACAGCATAGTAAAAGTCATCTATCATCCCAAATTGAACATATAACATTTCTCCTTCGCTATTTCTGCCAAAATTCTGGAATTTACTGTCTGACATCACTAATGATGTGGGTATGCCGGCGTTGGACTGGCGTAAACACAGTAAAAAGTCTGACAACACCAGGTTTTAGTCCAACCTATTTATTTGATAATATACTCACTAGCTTTCGGGGTTACCCCCTTGACTCTCCATTCACCTGACGAAGGGGGTAACCCCGAAAGCTAGTGAGTATATTATCAAATAAATAGGTTGGACTAAAACCTGGTGTTGTCAGACTTTTTACTGACATCACTAATACCAGGAATATAGTAGTTCAAGGCAGCAGTCCACCGCCTTCTTAGGGCTATGAGTGAATTGATTATTGCACCATTGTCATTTATCATACATCCAGAAGGGAAAAAACTGGAAGAATCCCAAATTCTACAGTTACTTCTGATTGCACTCAAACAAGTTGATCTAATTGAGCTAATGCAGTCATTTTGAAAATGCTGGGGCTGACAGCATGTCTGTGATGTTCATCTGCTAACCTGACCTTTCCTCTGAGCCACTGTTCCCTGATGGGAAATGGCTTAAATAGAAACATTCTGACATTAATTACTTGCTAATTACTATTGCTATTGAAAGTTTCTGCAAAATCAGCTGTGGAGCTCTTACCTTGTAGGGAGATCACATTATCTAAAAAAGTCTAAGGAAAAGCAAGTGATTTCTAAATATAGATTTGTTCAATGTCACATTAATCAATACCTTGCATTTTCAACTTTGCTTTTGGTCTTGGTCATACTGGAAGATTCAAGATCAATTTTCACTCCCATTTTCTTCAGTTGTCTCAGGGTTGCGCTCAGCACATCATTATCTTCCTTTTGACCAGTCTGGTGTTCAGACCATTTGTTCCTCTTGTCAGCGAGTTGCACTAAGGTTTCCGATTCAGCATTTTTATTCTCTGTTCTCTGGTTTAGTTTTGCAGGGGAAGATTCTAATAGTTTGTTCACCTGGCCCTTGTAGAAAAATGAACATTTATTCATTTAAACCAGCTAATTGTGTGAGCATTTTTACAAATTGTATGCATATTGTGACAATTTCTACACTAATTGCATCTCTCACCTTTAATGCTGTATCATGCAGGCATTTTAACTAGGGGAAGAGATGCTGAAACAATCAACTCAGTTTACACTTGTACCATTTTCCATATCACTGCAATAAAAGTATCTGCCAAACATCTCTGAAGGAGAATTCAGTCCATCATTGGTTTACAGACAGAATTCATGAAACGAGTTAAAAAAACTTATTTTCTAATTAACCCAGTTTGCATATCTACATGTATACAAAGAAAGACGAAAGCAAAATATTGTGGATGCTGAAATCTGAAACAAACAGAAAATGCTGGAAAATTTTAGATCTTGAGATCCTGCCAGCAATCTTGCAGACAGGGCATGGGCTCAAGATCACACCCAACCAGTTTCTACTCATGTTCGCCTGTTACACAGTAAATACCCTTACCCAAGCACAGTGACTGTGCCTCACAGCCAAAAGGGAGAGGTGTGTATGGGGTGGTCAGGCAGTGGTTCATGAATATGTGCAAGAAGGGTTGCTGAGTGAGTGGAGGGAGGTGGTACTGATTATAATGTCTATGGTGGGGTTGGAGGAAAAGAGAAGATTCACCAAGTCTTCGATGAACAGGGAACATGGAGAACTTGGCTGAAATTTACTAGAGCACAAAGTACTTTGCAGAAATACCCATATGCATATGTTGATTTATAATGCACAAACTTTAGTAATTATACATGGAATGCTGTTCTATTGCTGCTTTGGTTTTGCTCGCATCTGAGGTCATGTTAATTTTTAAATGTTAAAATAGGATCACGTTGGAAAATAATTTGAGCAGCAGTAGCCTAATGGCTGAAAGATATGATCACGTCAGAGTAAATCATTTGGATCAGAAGTTTGTAAACTAGATCTTCAGTCTGTTCCAAGTCAAACATCAAGCTGCCAGAAGTTGAGGGCTGCATTTGCTTTCAATTTTCAGTTACACTGGGAGTGGATGGGACGAAAGAGAAAAAAAATTAAGTTCTCATTCCTGACCGATTAGCATGACTGATGCTGGCCATTGGAAAAGGACAGGATCAGGAAAGTCAGATAACTGACTGCACATGCTGTCTTGGATTATACAAATATTAGGTATTGCGTAGCTAACTACTCATTTGAATGGAGGAGTGTTAGTGACATTTTAGATTGTCAATGAATACCATTGAAATAAAAGGGGAAAGAAAACATGAAGGAAAAGTATCTATATATTCAATAAACAAAATGCAGCATGGAAACATTATAAAAATATAATTTAACACACTCACCATTAAATTCTGGTAAAACCTTTGATCATCTTGTAATGGGGAGTTACTTTGTGATTCTGTGATATGTTCACCATTTTTTTCTGTTTCTTTATTACCGTTATGATGTGGTACATCTGATCGGCTACTTTGCAGGCATGTACTTACACTCTCCCCAAGTACTGGGCTCTGAAAAGTGACATGAAGGTCCCAGCAGTTTTTTGTATGCTCAGGTGAACAGCTAAATGGCAATGAATTAAAAGCTTATTAATCAGTGTACAGAAAGATTTTGGTTGCAAACAAAATAAGTGGAAACAAAAGCATCGTCAGCTCCAAAATGCTGCCACGTAGTGGTGACATCATATGCTTGTATGAGGAACACAGAAGCTTTCAAAAATCATTAAATTGAACAGACAAGTATAAAATGGTTTTACCCACCATTGGAAATTCTGAGAAACCCAAGTTCAGCTCAGGCAAGGCTGAAATAGCCTTTCCTGTGCTAAAATGTTTGAATATATAATATTTGAATAGACGGGTGATTTTTTTTTAAGGTCACTGCACAATGTATCAAAGTGTGGTTTTGGTCATTAATTTCAGCATCCATATTTTTTCCTACTAGATCAAAAGGACTTTTGGACAGTCATAACTTAATAATCGTGATAGTATCACCTTTCTTTTTCAATTTTAAATCTTTGAGGTTTTTGTCCAATTATAGCATTTGAGTAGCACAAGGACAAAAACAAAATTAATCACGATGCTGAATCTTTCGCACAGTCACCTTTGCATCAGGACAGGATTACTACAATTTTCCAATATACAAGAACCTAGTGCACAATCACCTTGCAGTTTACACCGACCATAATCGTGGTTGGTGTTATCGAATGAAGATAATTAATTACCTTCATTTAAACATTTAATTACTTCATGCTTCAGTTTCTATTCTATTCTGCTTGATGTATTTGCTGTGTCCAAAGACAACAACAAAGCAGAGTGAGACCACTCAGTTGTTGGGGATACAGCACTTAAGATGTTGAAAATACTTTTTAGCCAAATAGGGTGATCTACTGGCTGCTTTTTTCCCCTTCTTTTGCTTGCAGCATCTGATTGCTAAATGTAATTCAAGACTACAGACAAATGCAGTCTGGTTTTGGTGGTCTATGTAGGAATTCTTGAATTACAGTTTAGTGATTACCACATCTGTAGGAGGTGCATATTTGCATTTGCGGTGGATAATGGAAATAACTCCAAAACTATATGCCACATGATTTTCTAAACTAAAGACCAAAATATCATTCTAGGATAAAGAAAAATTTTCAAAAGCAAATATCAGAATCTGGAGTGACTGCACCATTTTATGACAGCTCCCAAAAACAATGCCTTTCAATAAGCTCTTTGATAGGCAATAAAGCTTAATGACTGAATAAATTATTTCATCCTCCTTCCAAGTTTTAATGGTTTCCTACTTACTTTGTCCAAGTCAATGGGCTGCATCTAACGTCTGGGTGAGGAGAGTTAGCATGCTTCCTGTTTTTGTGCACCAACTTGCGATGCATTTTCAGCCTACATCACTGGCAAACAGCAATGCAAAAAGAAAGCCAAATGTCTAATTCTCTCCATCAGCACATTGCTTCTCCATCAGCGAGTCCTTAGCTGTGCCTCATACCAACACACTGGATGCCTTGCAGCCCCAGGCTAAAGCTTCAGAGAAAACCAGAAGAGGTTCAGCTCCCAGTCATGGTGTGTGCACAAGTCACATATGTGGGTATACATATGTGGGTATGCCCCTTACGTTCATGAACAAAACTCCCAGCTATGGGCAAATTAGTTCCAGTGCCTGTGATAGCTCAGAAGAATCAAAATCTAGGGGAATAAGTCGAAAAGATGATTGATACTTAAATGTAACAGTCCAGAACTTGCACCCGGAAGGTGGGGGAGAAGAATGGGTCATATCCAGGAAATACAATATCTCAGAAAATGCACTAGAGTTCTTCCAGGAAATTCCCAAGCAATGATTGTAGAAGAGGCTTAAACTTTTGAAGGGCAACTTTCTCTGCACTGGGAACCATCTGATATTGAGACTTTCCAATCCTCTGAGCCAAAAAGTTAGGATTAAAACCACTTCTAACTTGTGGGTAACTATAATGAGGGCACTGACACTTGTGCTTCACCCCACTCCTGGGCAACTATAATGAGAGTACTGACCCTCAACCCACCTGGAGCAACCCTCACAATATCAGCTATACCCCAATTATCCATCCCCTCACTACTCAACCACTCCCTGACTTGACAGATCACCCTATCCACCCTCCCTAACCCATCCTGTTTAACCACTTTCCTTCTCCCCAACTTCTTAAAGTGCAATTAAACACAAAGACCTTTGAACTTAACCTGATTTACCAAAGGAAGTGGATGCACTTCCCTAGATACTGTTGTCGTGCACTGGAAGACCACAGCAACCAGATAAACTACACACTTCTCACCAGAGCTGGTTTGGAAGAGCCAGTAAGAAAAATTCAGCTCCCTACTTGGGCAAGTAAAAGAAATGGAGTGCCAATCTGACTGTGATTACCGCTCCTCAGAGGTTCTAGCACATCAGCTTTCCGGCAGTCAGGTCTGTGTCAAGTGTAGTGCTTTATATTCCTATGGACTCAACTGGGGAGGTTGAGAGAGAGAGGCCAGGCATTCCATTCATCTTGCCATTATGGCCTCTTTTGCTCTAGAGCATTAGCACAATATGGAAGGCAGCAGTTCCAAGTGTTAAACACAACTTGATTGGTGGAGCAAAAGGCTATTGTCCCACTGGTCAGCCACCAACCATCTCAAGTGAGGCAACCTCCAAATATTAAAAAAGATGCTGACCAATACTGATCCATATGTTTCAATGGTTGCTTAGAGGTTATGGTCTCTGCTCAACAAGTAGACCAAATCTATCACATTAGACAAATCAAACCAAAAAAAAGGATGCCAAGTCTTCAACTGGCAAACAATGTCAGGACCACGTACACAGGATGAACTAATGGCTTGCTGGTAATTAATGATTCAAGTGAGATCAGATAGACTGAATGTTGACATTGCTAGATGAGGTGTGACAAAAGACAAACATTACATTTTCATCTGGCAGGGATAAGGCCAGAGCAAATGCATGCTTATCTGTAAGGAAGTAATTACTCTTGACAAAATAACTCCCCACAAATAGCTCAGTCTGTTTTTCCCATCTGCTTCTCAAGTCAGGTGGGACCAGTTAATCTCAAGAATCTATGATCCAATTCTGTGCTCCAATAAAAGAGTAGTTTTGTGAGGAACTTGAGATTGCTCACTGAAGAGTCCAGAGGTCAAAACACTTTTACCTATTGGGAGTTCAACACAAGAGAGGCATGACCACAAGACATGACTCTCTTGACTTGGACTTCATTGCCTGGGGAAAGAAAAAATTACAATGGATAAGAGACTACGTGAGCTTTGCTGCTACCACGAGGTTTGTGCAACTAAGACTTTTTTCCAGAACAAGTTGTGTTACAAGGTGTCCTGTAGATATTCAAGATAAGGGCATTGACATCAGCTGGACTTGATCACCACCAAATGTGGCTCTCCCAACAGCATTTTCAATGCATACAGCCAGCATATCACTGACTGCGTTACACATCATTCTCTAGCGTGAACCAGGGTTAGGATGCAACACTTGCAAGATTTTTTCATTCAAAACAAAATTATTCTGATATTAATGCCAGCCATACTGCTTACAATGATTAAAAACCAACAGTTCCTTGACCTGATTGTATGCTAACGCTTGAGAACATCTTCACAGAGTGCAGGTCAAAACAGAACATACTTTGATACATCATTTACAATACTATGCTCAACATCTGGAAAGCAAAGGCAGAAAAGTGCTGACTGGTTTGAGGCCAACATAATAGTGATGGAACCTATTGTTGAAGGCAACTGATCTGCTTGTCAGGATCAGAATGAGAAGACTGCATGCACTAACGGCCGCTCAAAGTAAGTCCAACAGATAGCTAGGCACTGTGCTAATGCCTACTGGTTAAAATTTTGCCAGAATATCCAGGTGTCAGTTGACATAGGAAATGTTAAAGGCATATAAGAAAGGAGCAAAAGAGCAAAATACCTCTCAGAACTGAAAACAAAAGATTATACCACCTGAAATCAAGCACGGGAAACTGGAACTCCTGCAGCATCTGCACAAAAATCAGTCTTTGCTGGACTGCATAATGCACAGATTGGACCCAATACAAGAACAAAGGTAACTGCAAAAAAAAATCAAGGTGTTCCCCTGCTGAACATCATGAGAAATACTGGTCATGTTGCCTTCATCTTAATACAAACTTGGCTGAATACATTATCAAGACTCCGAGTGTGATTTCAGAGGCAGTAGATCTGGAGCTAACATGATTTTCTCAGTATGGCAGCTGCCAAGAGAAATACCATGAACAAAGGAGACACATAAGATTTCAGTGAGTTGTTTTACTCTGACGATGATGAACTAACATTCCACTGTGAGAAACACCTTCAACAGCAACTGGACAGACTCCCTCATGCCCGTACGTATTTGGTTTGACCATCAGTATCAGGAAAACAAATGTCACGGTCCAGGATGTTGTCCAATTGCCTTCAATCAGCATTACAACAATGTGATGCTAGAGGTTGTTGATAGATTCACATATCTAGACTCTGCAATAACTAGCAAATTGTCATTTGATACTAAAATCAACAAGCATCGCAAAAGCCGCAGCTGCTGTTCAAGGTGAGCAAGAGTGTGCAGAATAGCAGCAACCTGGCTGAGAATACAGAACTGTGAATCTACCAACCCTGCAGTGGTTGCACCTCATGTTAGGTAGGAGAAAAGGTTGAACAGTTTTCACCCTCTGCTGTCTCAGGCGCATCCTCAACATCTCTCGACAGGACAAGGCCACCAACTCTGAGATCCTGGAACATGCTAATTTCAGTGGCATATACTCAATTCTAAGTGAACAACATCTACACATGCTCAGCAGGTTCACCAGATGGACAATGGAAGCCAGATATCCAAAGGCCTTCTGTATTGTGAACTGATTATCAGTAAGGTCATTACTTCCTGGACATTCAGAACTCTGCTACAAGGAAACATGCAAGTGAGGTAGTGAAGATGACAAACATTGACACTCACAACTGAGACAGTTGCTAACAGCTGTGATCTCTGAAGGCTGACCTCTTTGGAAGGCATTCGAAGGAGCAAGCAAAAATGGAAAGCTCAGCTGGCTGAGAAGGCAGCCCAGGGAAAACAAAGGCTAACGAATCATGCATTTACTCAGCCTACTGTCTTCTTCTGCAGTAAACGCAACAGTGATTGTCATGACAGTTGAGACTTCTCAGCCACACTAGACTATGTTTAACAGTTGACCATTGTGCTAACCATCATCTTATGGGATGAAAGCTGCCTCACTACTTATTTCCCAACTCCATGTTTAAAATTATTCAGTGACAAAAACTGAATTAATCTAGTCAAAGCTTAAGCTTACAGTCAGTTAGACTAAAACATTTGCACTTTCTAGATTTGCTGTTGTACAAGTACAAAGTAACCACAAACTTTGGTTTAAAATCCCTTTGTCCCATTCACCAGCACCCCATCTCCTCTACCCCAATCTGACCTCTCCCCACACCCCATCATGCAAGTTTACAGTTGAATACAGAAGTCATGGAAATCACTACTGTTGTCACTTTCAAAAGTCATCAGAATTACTTTTAAAAGTGCTCAATTCAACAGTAGGTAGAAGCAAATGTCCAGACCATCTGTGCTCACCCGACCCTTTAGGTCCAACTGCAGTGTTATTCGATATATAGCTTTAAACGTAAATGCAAACTTAATCATGATATTGACCTGTATTCAAATTTCCTCCCGATGCAAAATGCTATCCTACATTTGGAACTAATCTTCAATTCTTTCAATTTATTACTGTCTTACTTTTGTACAGCAGTAGCTTGATCAGAGCTTTCTGTTGTGCCCTGACTGTTCTCCACAAAGCTGTGTATGTCCACTTCATTCAGGGAAGAGGCAATAGTGGTGTGACTTGTGTCCTCCGTTTTAAGAGAGAGTGCCATTTCTTCATTGGATAGTTCAGAATCATTCAACTTTAGGTTAGGTACAGATTGATTCACCTCTTGTTCCTCAGGTGGACACCAGAACAAACTAGCACCTAAGGAAGAATGATTAAGTCACATTATTACAGTATTACAAGAATGTTCTCTTTTTGAATAGTGCTACAGGGTCATTTTTGTTCATCTGAATTACCAGAACAAGCAGATTTGATCTTGATTTAATAGCACCTCTGGTGTAATAGTGTGTCAGTTAACTTCATATATTCACGTTTTGGACTGAGAAGCTCTAGACTACATTAAAAAGGCAGATATTGAAATCCCCCACCATAGTAGACCTGCTCAAACAGGTCAACTGATTTTTATGTACTAATACCCTAATTTCAGGCAACAGCAGTCAAAAGCTACTAGCTGCAGCTAAAGTATCAGCAGAATAAAGTGTGTGTCGTCTACTTTTGAACACAAGCTCCCAGAGTCTTACATAGTCAACTACATTATGATTGTGGAGGCCTCCACGCTATACCCAATATTGGGGATGCTTGCAATTACCATTGGATATTTGGCTCAATACATCCTCCCAGGAAGGTGGCTTTAGAATATCATAATCAACAGGTAACACCAGGACCAACTTACTGGCACTATTATAAATGTGGAAAAACTTAAGTGGAATAATAAAATATAGAATTGTTGTTATGCAGCTATAAAATACATTTTTTGAAAGGCTTTTCAAAAGACCAGACTTCGATTTTAAAAATAAATCAACTGGCTGAATTTTGAAACAATATATAAATGGATGGATGATTTGCCTAGCTTTGGCTAGAAAAAGGAGTCTACAGGGCAACCCTCATTATGAAAATCAGAAGTGTGATTAGAAATTTCTTAGCTGGGAAAAGAGTAGAGAATAGCTTTGGACCGATTCAGGAAAAATTAAATGTCCACAGAAGGGACAGTGAAAAGTATAATCCTGGTGGGGATTTCCAGGTGTGGAAATTTTTCTGTTAAATTGCCTACAGTTTAAATTGCCTACAAAATAAGTTTAATCAGCAGTGTTTAAGTTTGTTGCAATAAAAATCTTGAAACTAGAAGTCTTATCATGCAACCCTTCCAGTCAGTTAGCCATTGGAAATTCTAATACCTTTTTAAAAGTAATATAAAAAAGTAAATATAAAAAAGTATCTATAGGGATTGTTATGCTATTCTGGACCCTGGACTGATGGTAGCGTTTTGCAAAGTGCTCAGTCTGTATTGTGTTTGGTCTCTCCAATAGGGAATGTTTAGTATACTAAGATGATGTACAAGTAAACCATTATTTCACCTGAAGAATTGTTGGCACCTTCAACAGTGTGAAGGGGGAAAGTGTTGCATCACCTGTGCTGGCATGGAAAGCTGCTGTAGGAAAGCTAGGGGATGTTAGAGGTGACTGAGGAGTGGCGCAGGGTGTCATGGATGGAATGGTTCCTTTGGAATGTTGAAAGGGGTGGAGAAGATGTGTTGATGGTGGCATCATATTGGAGGGGGCAAAAATGACAGGACAAGATCCACTGAATACTAAGGCTAGTGGAGCAGGGTTGAAAACAAGAGGAACCCTATTGTGGCTGAGAGAAGAATGGGATGAGATGAGAGAAGAAATGCATGAAATAGAACAAACACGATCGAGGACCCTCTCAACCATGGTGCAGGGGAATGGAATTGCTTATTTAAGGAAAAAAGAACACCTGTGATGAAGACTGAGAAAATGGAAGAATGGAATGGGTTATTTGCAGTATATGTAGAAGTGTAGCAAGTAGCTGTAAGAGTCAATGGGCCTGTAGTGAATAATAGCTGATAGCCTATTCTCAGAAATGGAAATGAATGGAGGAAGTCTTTCTACAGTCTAGAAAAGTCAAGGGAGGGAAGAATCTGAGATGGGTCATGTACAGCAGGAGAATCCTTTAATCTATTTGAAAATTATGAATGTAACTTTTGTTTGTATTTACTATCTACATCAGAAACATTTTTACCCAGAGAATTATAGTAATATCACTTAAAGATGAAGGCCAAGAAAGCCAAATATCTGGTAACACTTGGGAAACTCCTTGCCTGTCACAGTTATTGCTAAGATTCAAACTTGAATATTACTTTATGTTACTTTACATTTTTAAAGTCTACCAAACCTGCTGCAAAAATAAGCCACCAAGCATGGGCATGGGATCCAAGGGCCTTTGGCCTTGTGGATCCAGAACTGGCTTGCCTGCAGAAGGCAGAGAGTGGTTGTGGATGGGGCTTTTTCTGAATGGAGGTCAGTCACCAGCGGAGTGCCTCAAGGATCTGTTCTGGGACCCTTGTTGTTTGTCATTTTCATAAATGACCTGGATGAGGAAGTGGAGGGATGGGTAAGTAAGTTCGCTGATGACACGAAGGTCGGTGGTGTTGTGGATGATCTGGAAGGATGGCAAAAGTTGCAGCAGGACATAGATAGGATGCAGGACTGGGCGGAGAAGTGGCAGATGGACTTCAACGCGGATAAATGTGTTGTCGTCCATTTTGGCAGAACCAACGGGATGAACGAGTACACTATTAAGGGCAGAAGTCTGAGTAGTGTTGAGGAGCAGAAGGATCTTGGGGTCCGGGTCCACAGGACTCTTAAATCGGCCTCGCAGGTGGAGGAGGTGGTCAAGAAGGCGTATGGTGTACTGGCCTTCATTAATCGAGGGATTGAGTTTAGGAGTCGGGAGGTAATGCTGGAACTTTATAAGACCCTTGTCAGGCCTCATTTGGAGTATTGTGCGCAGTTCTGGTCGCCTCACTATAGGAAAGATGTAGAAGCTATTGAAAGGGTGCAGAGGAGATTTACAAGGATGTTGCCTGGACTGGGAGGCATGCCTTATGAAGTTAGGTTGAGGGAGCTGGGACTCTTTTCCCTGGAGAGACGAAGGTTGAGAGGCGACCTGATAGAAGTTTACAAAATGTTGAGAGGAATAGATAGGGTGGACTCTCAGAGGCTATTTCCCCGGTTTGAAATGGTCGCTACGAGAGGACACAGATTTAAGGTGCGGGGAGGGAGGTTCAGAAGTGATGTTAGGGGTAAGTTTTTCACTCAGAGGGTGGTGAGTGAATGGAATCGGCTGCCGTCAGTGGTGGTGGAGGCGAACTCGCTGGGGTCTTTTAAAAGACTTCTGGATGAGTATATGGGGTTTAATGAGATTGAGGGTTATAGATAGGTCTGTAGGTTGGTAGGTGATGTGGTCGGCGCAACTTGTGGGCCGAAGGGCCTGTTTGTGCTGTAGTGTTCTATGTTCTATGTTCTAAGCGCCAATTGAAATGAGTTCTACCTTGATTGATAATATATGAAAGGTCACAGACTGGAAAGCTAACTGACTCTCTTTCCACAGATGCAGCCAGACCCAAGTACTTCCAGCATTTTTTGTTTTTAGAACATAGAACATAACAGCACAGAACAGGCCCTTCGGCCCAAGATGTTGCGCCGACCAGTTAAAAAACAATGACCCACTAACCTAAACCAATCCCTTTTCGTCCATAAACCTATCCACAGATCTCTTAAACGCCCCCAAACTAGGCGCATTTACAACCGCAGCAGGCAGGGCATTCCAATCCCTCACCACCCTCTGGGTAAAGAACCTACCCCTGACATCCGTCCTATAACTACCCCCCCTTTTTATTTCAGAATAAAGATTTATTTCTCCTGATACCACAAGGAACACAGTGGTCACACTTCAATTCGTTGCAAAACTTTGGTGGATTCAAATTTTAAGTTATGAAACAAAAAATGCCCCAAGCACATTTTGGTACACAAATTATATAGCATTTCTTTAAGAATATGGAAAAATAGTTTCTATTTAAATATTCAAAATGTAAAAAAAATTGTACTATTCAGATCAGATGCTGGATATGTTGTGTCTCACCTGTGCTCACAGCAATGCTAACACTTTTTTTCATGTGAATTCCAGGAGATGTCTGGGTTTCCATAGCAACAAATCCCACTTGTCTCTCTGGCTGTGGTGAGGTGTTAGAAATGTCGATACTTTTTGAAGAGCAATGTGTCACAGGAGTTGTAACACCGCATTGCTGCGTGCCCAAAAGTCGTTGAATCTAGGTGAAGCAAACACTTAATAGTTAACTAAAGAACATAAATGATTAATTAGGTTTCCACAAAGCTTTAGTATTTTGAAATATTATTGGGTTATAGGATTGATGCACTTAAGTCAGTTTGGTTTTGTCATGTGATATGAGGTTCTAAACCAAATCAAACTGATTATCTGAAATGGCACACACACTCTGGACATGCATCACTTACTCAAAGGCCATAGAATCAAAGGGCAGGTTGACAATAATCAGCACTTTAGGATTCTCACATCCCCAGAAGAACACAACCGGCGTTTAACCAATTCAAAATGCTTCCACAGCTCACATCCATCAGGACCATTGGTTTACAGTATTGTTTGGAGTACAATGCAAAAAAAAATTCTTACTAACCTTTTCATTTAACGTCACAAAATCAGCATGGCTAGTCAACAGCACTCAGAAGTTACGATCTTGCCTGCAGCAATTATTAGATTATTGGCTCAGTTACAATTTGCCAAGGCTAGTCACTTTGGAACTCATGCAACTTATCACACTTGATCATCTACCCCACTCCCCCTTAATCCCAGTCGTCCACTACCCAGATATATGCCTTCAATATTGTGAAAGGACATGCATTTGCAATGTGCCAACCAGCTCAATGCCCTTACCAATTATGCTGAATAGGAAAGGAAAGTAGTACAGGACTTGAATTTATACAGATTCTTTCATAATCTGAAGATATGTCAAAGTACTGTTTTTAAATGCAATCATGATTGTAATGTGACAGCCCCAATTTGCAAACAGCCAGGTCCCACAAAAAGTATATGAAGTACACAACTAATTACTCTGGACTGGACTGGACATCAAGAGAAATCCTTTGCTTCTCTTTGAATAGTGCTATGGGAGAGCTTACTATGACCAAGAACCAGCTTTAAGGTGATTATTGGAGACTCAGCTGAGGACAAAACAGAAACCTCCCCTGGTACACCACTATGTTATTTGATGGTTACAAATGGGAAGGGGGTGTCAGAGAAGAGAAGAAAGGCCAAGATCAAAAAAGGTAAACTTTTCTAACCATAACAAAGGAGTGAAAGAGGAAACAGAAATAAGAGACACTTACCCAATGAAAATAATTCACATTCACAATGGAAGTAGAGCAAAGAATAACTTTATATGTAATCAAATGGAGGTTATAGTGGGCGGTGGGGGAAACATGCATATTTATAAAGGTTTTTACAATGGCAACAAATACTTTCTCTGCAAGACCAGAGTAGTTTAGTTCCAGCAAGGTGTGCAATGATTTTACCTCACTGGTCAAGCAGTACATTGAGTAAATTTTCTGCATTTTTATAATAGGAAATTTATTGGCATATTCAGGTTTCTAAAATTGTCATAAGCAAAAAATAAAACATGATTCTGTAAGATTGACCAACTCATTAAATTTGCTGGAATTAAAACATTTTGAATCAATGGCAAGTTTGTACGATCTCCCTGTACTTGCGTGGTGCTCTAGTTTCCTCCCACAGTCCAAAGACATGTAGGTTAAGTGGATCAGCCATGCAAAGTTTCCCCTTAGCATCCCAAGAGGTGAATGCCGGGGGGTGGAGGGGAAGAGATAAGTGAGCTAAATACCTGGGTTACAGGAATAGGGGGGGAGGGGTGGCCTGGGTAAGGTGCTCTTCAGGAGAGTCTGTACGTACTCGATGAGTCAAATGGCTTCCTTCTGCACTGTAGGGATTCTATCATTCTATGATACCCAAGACAAATAATTTAGATGTACATGTTTCTAGTATACTAGAAGGTTTCCTTATTTTGGGCAGGGAAGAAAGGAAGAGAAGATGAAGGGAAAGATCACGACAGAATGAAAAAGAAATTATTGCAATTACCCTACCTGAGCCTGAAGGAGCTTTAGTTGTCTATCTTGTTCCACAAGAATCTTGTAAGCATCAACGGGCAATCCCATTGTTCCATTTCCTTCTTGGTCACGTTCCAGTCTTCCAACAGGAAAGTGTAAACATGCAGAGGGAACTGTGCACATTTTGCACTGATTTGACAGGGGTATATGGGAGCCTCCAGGTGGTTTCATCACACTGCTGCTTGGAGGTGAAGTGCTTCCTGCTGGCCCAGGCAAACCCTGGTTTATTGGGTTGTTATTCACACACAAAGTACTACAGTGTGAATTTGGTAAATAAGTTGGACTCTGTTGGCACGGTGCAGGGCTACAGTCATGACAATTGGGTGAGTGGATTCCTTTAGAGCCATACACTGGGATATTTCCTTGCCAATTAGCATTTATCGAAGGGCCACAGCAGGGTCCATGATGTTGGCAGCAATTACAGTGGTTAGTTGGATATGGTGTGTGAAAACGTTGGGGAAGTCCTAAGAGTTGCATTTCGGGAGAATGAGATGGAAAGTTAGGAGCGTGCTGTAACGACTGTCGAATGGATTTGTTAGAAGATGGTCCATGAGGGTGTCTTACATTGGACATGGATTTCCAGCCTCTGGGAGAAACCCCTCCTTTACTCAAACCACTGTTTTTTATTGGATCAACTATATCTGTGGACATAACCAACTTAGGTTGGTCTAAGGAAGTATCAGGTGAAGGTCCACTTGGTGGAGTAGAACAGGATGATGATGATGATGATGATCCAGAACTCTTCCTGACAAAATGGCCACCTTTCTGATGTTGCTTTGCTGGTCTTTCTTTACCAGACTTAACAGATGCAGCTGATCCACGTGAAAGAGTCAGATTTTGTTTTGAAGGAGGTATAACTTGGGAAGTCATTCCATGCTGCCCATTTTCAGAAGATTCCTTGGTTGAGCTAAAAGTTCCAGATGCTCTACTGAGTTTTGTTGTCTGATGAGATTGTAGTCTTGATGTAGTACACTTTGACTCTATAAAACTTCCATCAAATACAAGTGACAGCTCAGGTACAGAAGGATAGACTCTTGGACACTAAATTAATAGAAAGAAAAAGTATAATATGTTCTGGAATTTAAAGCATTCAATGCAGATAGCAACTAAGGAGGAAGCTAGTTTGGCCACTTTAACATATGTAGAATGTGCTAGACCCCTGTAATATAGTGCCATTTCAAAATTACAGTTTAAATCATACAGCATTACAGCACTTCATTTTAAGCCATGTAGCTCAACCAGCAGATCTACTCAACATGGCACTTAATAGAAATTTGTACAAATGCTGACTGCGTATGCATCAGAATCACAGGCCGAAAACATACCTCAAAACTTGTCCTATGCACTTCTGCCTTAAATGCATATTTACATTCTTGCTGAAGGGTCTGGCCAGATGTGGGCTACTTAAAATTTACACGACTACTAGTATCTTATGGCAAGAGCAAATTGTTACCATCCTTTAAAAGGAACAAGTTTCCACGAGAAGAGAATCATTCTATTAATAGGGGACAAAAGTTGTTTTAGGGTTAATGCCTGGAGCTTGCTTGTTCTGTCTTTGGGACTCGAAGTGGAGTTCCCCCCCAACATATTCTTCCATTAGTCACAAGCTTGTTTTATACATTTTTAAAGAAAGGTGGATGAACAATGTTTTTTCCGTGCTATTATCTGTAATAGGTGGGGGTTAGCAGTATTTTCTCATCCTTTTCATGTTTGCAGCTTTTAAACTTAGATTACTCATCATTATCACATTCTCCTCCAAATACTTGCGTTTAAAACGTCCCACGTAATTAAAGGTATAGTATTAAAGGTGTATTAAAGGTATAGTAACTAATAACCTTTTGGCCATGAGGATGTGGACTTGGTGTTGGTCTTGGAGAAAGGTCCTCTTCCTCCACACCAGAGTCATTGTTCAAAACTGACTCACACCGAAGGCTGCAAAATAAATTTTAAAAATGAAATCAAAATTTACAAACGTGTGGAAAATCTCCTTTCTGGTACATCTACTTAAACAGATTTGTAACCATCTCAGTCCAGAATTCTCAATTTCATGGTGTGGGACAGTAGCCGTAGCTGCCTCTCAGCGCCAGGGACCCAGGTTAAATTCCTGACTTGGGTCACTGTATGGAGTTTGCATTTTCTCTTTGTGTCTGCGCGTTTCCTCCAGATGCTCCATTTCTCCCATAGTCCAAAAGACGTGCTGGTTAGGTGCACTGGCCACGCTAACGTCTCTTTCGGTGTATCCAAACAGATGCCGGAGTGTTGTGACTAGGAAATTTTCACAGCAATTTCACTGCAGTGTTAATGTAAACCTACTTGTGACACTAATAAATAAACTTTAACTTGCCATTCTGCTTCTGGTTGAACTTTTTAAACAGCTATTAAAAAAATCTGCTCAAGTGCACACTTTTAGTGCTTATACCTGGAGCACTTAAAATACACACAAAATAAAAAAATCATACACAAAAGAACATTTAGTTCTAGCTAGGAGTCCACACCATCACTTGAAAGTCTTGTACTAAATCAAACTAGGCATTTGCATACATAAAAGTCATATTTTCCTAAATCAGCAAGCCACTTAAATTTGATCAGTTTTAATCTCATGTATCTAAGGCAATACTGCATTTTGTAGATAGCACACATTGTTGTCACTGGGGGAGGAGTGAAGTGGATGTTGAGGGTGGTAGATGGGCTGCTAATCAAGTAGGCTGTTTTGCCCCAGAGTCGAGCTGGAACGTTAACGGAGCTGCATTTATCCACAAGTGAAGACTATTCCATCATGCTTATGTTTTGTACCTTATAGATGGTGGACAGGCTTTGGGGCTTCAGGAGAATTATGTACTGCAGAATTTTCTTTCCATTAGTAATTCAGAGAACATAGGCTCATTACAGAACAACCCTCTCACCCTAGGAACCAATCAAGTGAACCTTTGCTGTGCTGCCTCAAAAGCAAATATACCCTTCCTTAAATATAGAGAACAAAAGCACACAGTGTTACAGGTTCGATCTCAACAACACTGTGCAATTGTAGCAAGACTTCTCGATCTCTATACTTCTAATTTTTATTCTATAAATGGTCAAACCGTTACTGCAAATACATAACAAATGGGAATATATTAAGAAGGGTAGATGAAGTGAGAGATCTTGGTGTAGAAGTACACAGGAACTTAAAAGGTCAAGTAGACAAGGTCGTAAAGGCGGCTTACGGAATGCTCTCCTTCATCGGCAGAGGAACAGAATATAAAAGTAAGGCTATAATGTTAGAATCGCATAAAACACTGGTGAGACCACAATTGGAGTATTGTGCACAGTTCTAGTCACATATTACAGGAAGGACATAAGAATGCAGAGGTGATTTATAAGAATGCTGCCCGGTCTAGAAAAGTGTAGCTATGAGGACAGGTTGGATAGGTTGGAATTGTTTTCTTTGGAACAAAGGTGGCCAAGGGGCGACTTGAGAGAGGTGTACACAATGATGAGGGGAAGATGGATAGGATAAAATTGTTTCCATTGGTGGAGAATTCTAGAACCAGGGAGACAGATTCAAGATAAATGGCAGTAAATGCAATACTTACAAAGTTTCCGCAAGGTTGCTAACCACCTCCTTAAAAAATTCACTCTCTGAATTTTTATTTTCATCGCTCAGTTCAAATTCAATTGGGTGTTTTGCTGAAGCCTCGGTGCTCTGAAAAAAAAAATTCAACTGCTCATAATATTAAGGGTTAAACTGGTCAGGTAGAACTAACATTAGCAATTCACCAATGTACAGTTAAAACCAACTACTGCAGAGTATTGCCATTAATATATTTTTAAAAATCCAAGACACATGATGTGCTGAAAAATGAGTTCCAAGCCAAAAGGTGGACAGATGAAATGGGATAACCACAATTTTGTTGAAGTGGTGGATTTTAAAAGAGGAAAGAGACAGGGGGGAGTCTAGGGCAGGTGAAGGCTTGCAGTGTGACAGAAATTAAAAGTGAGCAGTCTGGACAACTCAGAAGATTTAAACAAGATCAATGAACAAGGTGTCAAAGGCTGTGAACCAGCCATGACAGTGAAGGAACAGCAATATCGTCCCAAATCAGGATGGGAGTGTGGCTTGGAGCAGAACTTGCCAGCTGGTGGCATTCCCATGCATTTGCTACCCATATTCCTCTAGCTGGAGAATGTTGTGGGTTTGGAAGATCTGTTGAAGGAGTCTTGGTGAGTTGCTGCAGTGCATCTTGTATATACAATATACTGCTGTCATTTTGCACCAGTGGTGGAGGGGATGAATGCTTAAGATGGTGAGTGGGGTGCTAATCAAATAGGCTGTTGTGTCCCAGATGGTGTCAAGTTTCTTGAATGGTGTTACAGGCACACTCATTCAGGCAAGTGGCGGGTATTCCATCTCATTCCTGATTGGACCATGATAGTGAATGGAATTCTATTTGACAGATAAAATTACTAGCAACAAATTGACTTTAAACATTTACAGTATCTTTAAAGAGTAGAATCTTCCTTAGAATTAACCCACGTACTTACTGTGCAAATATTTAACACTTCTGTGCTAGTAAGCAGCTGGAAATCTAGTTTCTGATGCTCACTACAAGGACGACATTCATAGAACTCAGGTTGCCTATGTGTAACTGAATACAGAACCAGAAGAAAGCTTTTCTGCTCAGTCGAGAAAACTCTAAATTAAAAAAAAAGCCAGAGGTTACTGCAAATAAAACAAATTTATTATATAAAGACTACGATGCTCATGCTAGCCAACTTGAAGGCAACATAATGTTGCCATCACCCTGCAGGCTAAGGAAGTGCTGTCAAACTAACATTGGTGAATTGCTGCGTGCATCCTGTAGGTAAATGCATGCTGCAAACATAGCATGCGTGTGGAGGTGAGGGAAGATATCCAGCAACAATCAACTGAACTGTCCTGCCCTACAGTGTTATTGCAGCTGTACTTATCCAGGCACTTGCTTGACTTGGCTTTTGTAGATACTGGGGGCAGAGGCTGAGACAGCAGGAGGTTAACCATGCCATGCCTGTGTAAAAAAGGGAGGTGCTAATATTATGGACTTTGACAAGGTATCACATGGTAGGTTGTTGCAAAAGGTTAAATCTCATGGGACCCAGGGTGAGGTAGCCAAATGGATATAAAATTGGCCTGATGACAGAAGATGGTTATGGAAGATTGTTTTTCAAACTGGAGGCCTGTGGCCAGTGGTGTGCCTCAAGGATCAGTGCTGGGTCCACTGTTATTTGTCATTATATTAATGATTTGGATGAGAATTTAGTAGGCATAGTTAGTAAGTTTGCAGATGACACCAAGATTGGTGGCGTAGTGGACAGTGAAGGTGGTTATCTAGGATTGCAATGGGATCTTGATCAATTGGGCCAGTGGGCTGACAAATAGTATATGGAGTTTAATTTAGATAAATGTGAGGTGATGTATTTTGGTTGATCAAACCAGGGCAAGATTTATTCAGTTAATGGTAGGGCATTGGGGAGAGAGTTACAGAACAAAGAGATCTAGGCGCACAGGTTCATTAGCTCCTTGAGAGTGGTGAACAGAGTGGTGAAGGCGGCATTCGGCATGCTTGGTTTTATTGGTCAGAACATTGAATACAGGAGTTGGAACGTCTTGTCGAAGTTGTGCAAGCACATTGGTAAGGTCACACTTGGAATACTGTGTACAGTTCTAGTCACCCTATTATAGAAAGGATATTATTAAACTAGAAAAAAAAGTGCAGAAAAGATTTACTAGGATGTTACCAGGTGAGTTATAAGGGGAGGTTGGATAGACTGGGATTTTTTTTTCCTAGTGTAGAAGGCCGAGGGGTGATCTTAGAGAGGTTTATGAAATAATGAGGGGCACAGATCAGCTAGATAGTCAATATCTTTTCCCAAAGGTAGGGGAGTCGAAAACTAGAAGGTAAACGTTTGTGAGGGGGGAAAGAGATACAAAAGGGTCCATAGAGGCAATTTATTCACACAGAGGGTGGTGAGTGTTTGCAACAAACTGCCAGAGGTAGAGAGGCAGTTAGAATTTTGTCCTTTAAAAAGTATTAGACAGTTACATGGATTTAGAGGGATATGGGCCAAACGCAGACAATTAGGACTAGCTTAGGGGCTTAAAAAAAAAGGGCGGCATGGACAGATTAGGCCAAAGGGCCTGTTTCCATGCTGTAAACGTCTATGACTCTGTGGTATAGCAGTATTAAGGAGTCAATTACTGAAATAAGGAGGTGGTATCTTGGAAGAGGGTCTTCAAACAAGACTTTACGAATAAAACTTAGGAATAGTAAGGGGACAGCCACATTACCGGAATTGTATTATAGATCCCAAAGAGTCAGCAAGAAATAAAGGAGCAAATCTGGAGATAGTGTTAAGAGTTTAGAGGGAGCAGATTACTTGAAATCACATTGGAGAGAGTTTGCTGAATCAATAACATAATGTCCAACAAGGATGGTGCAGTGCTGGATCTGATTTTGGGGAACAAAGCTGGATAAGTGTTCAATGTGACAGTGGGGGTACATTTCAACGATAGCAACTACACTACAATACTGCTCAAATTGCTGTGGACAAGGAGAAAGATGACCTGCAAAAGATGGCTTTGGATTGAGGGAAGGCAGATTTTATTAAAATAAAGCAGGATCTGGCCAAAGTCGACTGGGAATATCTCCTTGTGGCTAAATCTACAGTGGAGGCCATTCAAAAAAAGGAGCTGGGGAGAGGACGGGTCCAACATGTACCACTTAGGAGAGAAACGTAGGGGCAAGCAGTTTAGAGAACTCCGGATGTCTAGGACAACTTAGGACCAGATAAAAAAGAGAAAGGCCTTTAAGTCAGAAGGGAGCAATTCAGCTGTGGCCCTAGAGGAATATAGGGAATGAAGGAGGGAACTTAAGAAAACAATTAGAAGAGAAAAAGATAGGCAGGAAAAGGAACTTCTGAACAGGATGAGGGAGAATCCCAAGATATTTTATAAATAAAGGGAAGAGGTTAAACCAGGGCAAGAGTAGGGCCAAAGGGATATGGTGTGTGAAGCTGCAGGATATTGGAAGGATTTTAAAAATACTTCTTTTCTGTCTTCACTCTGGGAAAGGAGAAGGCAGGTGCAGAATTCAGGAAAAGGGACTGTATGGAACTTGCACAGACCAGGAAATGGGGAGGTATTGGAGGTTCTGACAGGTTTAAAAATAGACAAATCCCTGGCCCAGATTAATTGCATCCCAAGCTGCTGTGAAAGGCAAGGCAGGAAATTGCAAGGGCTCTGACAAAGTTTTAATTCCTCTCATGGGAAGTACAGTAAGTTGTCTCACAACAGGTTAAAGTCCAACAGGTTCATTTGGCAGCACAAGCTTTCGGAATCTCATTCCTTACGGGAAGTGCCAAAGGACTGGAGGACGGCTAATGTAGTTCCACTTTTCAAGAAAGGTGGTAGAGATGAACCAGGAAATTGCAGACTGGTGAATCTCACATCAGTGGTAGGGAAATTATTGAAGAAAAATTCTGCAGTAAAGGATTAATCTCCACTTGGAAAGTCATGGGTTAATTACAGATAGTCAGTGTGCCCACAAATTTGATAGAAATTTTCAAAGATGTGGATGAGGGAAGTTCAGTTGATGTAGTTTTATATGGATTTTAGCAAAACCTTTGACAAGGTCCCAAATGGGAGACTGATTTATAAGGTTAAAGCACATGGAATTCAGGAAAACTGGTGAGATGAATCAGAAATTGGCTTAGTAATAGAACACAAACAGTAGTAGTGGTATTAGAAGACTGTTTGAGTGATTGGAGGTCGATGTCCAGCAGTGTGTCACAAGGATCAGCACTGGGACTCTTATTGTTTGAAATGATATAGATGAAAATATGGGAGAAGCGTTAAGCAAGTTTGCAGACGACACCAAGATTGAAAGAGTGGTCAATAATGAAGATGGTTGTAGTTTGCAGGAAGATATAGATGAGTTGGTTAGGTGGCAGAGCTGCGGCAGATGGTATTTTAACCTGAAAAGTGAAGGATGATGCACTCTGGAAGGAAAAACAAGACAAGGGAGTATTTAATGAATTGCAGGACACTGGATAGCTCAGAGGAACAGAAGGATCTTGGGGTAATTATTCACAGATCCCTGAAGTCAGAGAATAGGCTAGTTAAGGCACCACATGGGATACTTGCTTTTATCACTCATGGTATATACAGCATAAGATCAAGGAAGTAATGAAGTTGAACATTGCACTGGTTAGACCACAACTGGAGTACTATATACAGTTCTGGTCACCGCACTCTAGGAAAGATGTGACAGCATGAGGGAGCAGAGGATGTTGCCTGGGATGGAGCATTTGGACTACAAGTAGAGACTGGATAGGCTTGGAATGTTTGCTTTAGAGCAGAGAAGGCCGGGGGGGACATAATTGAAATGTATAAGTTTGAGGGATGCTGACAGCGTGAATAGAGAACAGCCGTTCACATTTGTTGAGAGGTCAATCACGAGGAGGCATAGTTCTAGGGTAACGGACAAAAGGTTCAAAGGGAATTTGAGAAAAACCTTTTTCACTCACAGAATGGTGGGAACCTGGAATGCATTGCCTGGGAAGTTAGTGGAGGCTGGAAACTTTACAATGTTTAAAATAAGTACTGTTACAAGCACTTGAAATGTCACAACATTAAAGGATGTGGGACAAGTGCAGGAAAATGGGATTAGCGCACCTTTAGTGATTGGTAGTTGTCAGTGCAGACTTGATGTGCTGAAGAACCTTTTCTGTGCTGCATGACTCTATGTTAACCTTTCTGCATTTTCCCAATGTTTGCTGCCAATGTCTATATGGCTGGTTCAGTTTTGTTTCTCTTCAATGATAACTTACAAGTTGCTGATGGTGGGGCTCTTAGTACTTTGACTACGAGAGGGTCTGAGTTCTTGGAAATGGGGAGAAACGCTTGCAATTCCATCAGAAATATCAACTAAATTGTGGTGCTTTGTCAAGGTGAAACAAATGCAGGAAATTATTTTCAGTTTGAGAGCTAAACTCTGGAGCAACAAAGAGATCATGTGCAGAATCTTCCTGTCCCACCCAACACCGGAATTGCAGCGGGCAGGACGTGAACCATGCAAAGATCAGTTAACCTCGGGCGGAATTGTCTGGTTTTGGAGTGAGTGCAGCCAGAAAATCCTGTCCCACAAGTTCAAATTCCATCATGGCAAACTATGAAACTGAACTTGGTAAATCTGATAAATCTATGAGAAATGACAATGTAAACGGTCAAATTAGTCATCAAATGGTTCAAACGTGCTCAGGGAAGCAAACAAAGCACAGAGTTAGAAAAGCAAGGAAGCTATGCTAAGTCTTTACAAATGACTCTTCAGAACTGTGTTCAACTCTGGGCACCGTACTTTAGAAAGGATGTCAAGTCCTTGGAGAGGTCACAGGAGAGATTTACTGGACTAGTACCAGGAATGACACTTTTCAATTATGTTCAAAGAGTGAAAGCTGGGATTCTTTTGCTGAAGAGTGGTGCAGGTTTGAGATATTTGATAGAAGAGTCCAAGAATCTGAAAGGTTTTGGAATAAATAAATATGGAGAAACTGTTCCCATTGAAGGGGGGATTGGTAATTGGAAGCAACAAATTTAAGATAATTGGTAATAGAACCAGTGAGGAAAAAAATAAAGGACTTAAAAAAAAAATCACCGCAGCAACTTATGATCTGGAATACATTGCCTGAAAGGATGGTGTAAGCAAACTGAACAGTTGAATGGTGGCAAAATGTATAGCTATACACAAAGTGCAGAGGAGTGGACACCGCTAAGAGCTGGCAAAGGCTTGATGGGCCCAAGTGCTTCTTTGAGCTGCATGATTCTAACCTATTCATAGTTTCAGTCCCAGCCCTGTTATAATAGAGTAAATGATACTTGCGCAAAACTGATTGCTACAAATTAAGAAAACAACATTCGACCACCTTAAGGAAATGAGGGTTAGGTAATAAGTGTATCTTAACACCATCCACGTTCCAATATAAAAGTAGCCATGGAATGTTGAGCCATATGCTTCATTTTAAAATTTTTGTTCCAATATTAGTGAATACCCCAAATAAAAATTATTAATTTGTTACAATTAAAACAAATTAATGCTTCGGAGGCTGGAACTGTTAAAAACATAGCACTAATATTAATTTGGCAAAAAACCCACAGCGGTGCATTATATCTGCAAACTGTTGGGTTAAAAATTCTAATTTAGCTTTTCTAAATTAACAACTTAAGTTTTAAAGCCAATTGTAACATGAAATTCAAGTCAGACATATTTAGCTTTAGCTGCAATAACTTGGAGCACACTCAATACATATTTCAGCAATAATATCTACATAGGAGAACGTAGAGAGCACTAGTATAATAAGAACATAAGAACATAAGAAATAGGCTGGGATGAAAGCGCTTTATCTGAATGCACGAAGCATTCGGAATAAAGTGGATGAGCTGGTGGCGCAGTTCGACACAAATGGATACGATCTGGTGGCCATTACAGAGACGTGGCTGCAAGGTGACAGGGACTGGGAGATGAATGTACAGGGCTATCAAGTGTTTAGGAAGGATAGGCAGGAGGAAAGAGGGGGTGGCGTAGCTCTGCTGATTAAGGATAGTATCAAGGTGGTAGCAAGGGATGATATCGGAGCCAAAGAGCAGAACGTGGAATCGTTGTGGGTGGAGATTAGGAACAGCAAAGGGAGGAAGACGCTGGTGGGTGTCGTCTATAGGCCCCCGAATAATGATCTGGAGGTGGGGCGGGCTGTTAACACGCAAATAAGTGCGGCGTGCAGGAATGGGACGGCAGTAGTTATGGGAGATTTCAATCTGCATATTGATTGGTCGACCCATGTTGGACGAGGTGGGCTCGAGGAGGAGTTCTTGGAATGCTGCCGGGATAATTTCCTTGAACAGTGTGTGTTGGAGCCGACGAGGGAGCGAGCTATCTTGGATCTGGTGCTATGTAATGAGGCGGGTAGAATTAGGGACCTTGCGGTGAAGGATCCTCTTGGAGAGAGTGATCATTGTATGGTGGAGTTTCTGGTGCAGATGGAGGAGGAGAAAGTGGGTTCCCGGACACGCGTCCTTTGTTTGAATAGAGGGGAGTATGGTAGGATGAGAGAAGAATTGGCAAATGTGGACTGGGGGAGTGCGTTGGAAGGTAGGTCTGCTGAGGAGCAGTGGAGGATCTTTAAGGAGATCTTTCTTGGTGCTCAGCAGAAATTTATTCCGATGGTTAAAAAGGACAGTAGGAAGAGAGGTAATAAGCCGTGGATAACGAAGGAGGTGAAGGAAAGTGTTAAATTAAAAGCGGAGGAATTTAGAGTAGCTAAGAGCAGTGGGCGAGAAGAGGATTGGGAAAGGTTTAAAGGTCAACAAAGATTGACAAAGAAGTTGATAAAGGAGGGTAGGAGAAGCTATGAGGCTGGGCTAGCACTTAATATAAAAAAGGATAGCAAGAGTTTTTATAAATATATAAAAAGGAAGAGGCTGGCTAGGGTGAATGTTGGTCCTTTAGAGGATGAGAAAGGGGACCTAGTGGTAGGGGATGGGGATATGGCTAAGGTCTTGAATAACTTTTTTGTTTCTGTCTTCACGGAGGAGGACGTGAATAATTTGCCGGGTGTTAGAGATGGAAAGGTGGTAGGAATGGAGGGTCTTAATGACATTACTGTTACTAGAGAGGTGGTGCTCGACAGACTGGAGGGGCTGATTGTGGACAAGTCCCCAGGACCGGATGGAATGCATCCGAGGGTTCTGAAAGAAATGGCGGAGGTTATAGTGGATGCCTTGGTGGTTATTTTCCAGACGTCGCTGGATTCCGGGGAAGTGCCGGAAGATTGGAAAACGGCTAATGTTACGCCGTTGTTTAAGAAGGGTGCCAGGCAAAAGGCGGGGAATTATAGGCCGGTTAGTTTAACGTCTGTGGTAGGTAAAATGTTAGAATCCGTCATTAAGGAAAAAATTGCGAGGCATCTTGAAGGGAATTGCTTGATAGGGCGGACGCAACACGGTTTCATTAAAGGGAAGTCGTGTCTGACAAATTTACTGGAGTTCTATGAGGATGTGTCTAGCGCAGTGGATAGAGGAGAGCCGGTGGATGTGGTCTTTCTGGATTTTCAGAAGGCGTTTGACAAGGTACCTCACAAGAGGTTATTGCAGAAGGTCAGGGGACATGGAGTTGGGGGTAGGGTGTTAGCGTGGATAGAGGATTGGTTGTCAAATAGGAGGCAGAGAGTGGGGGTCAATGGGTGCTATTCGGATTGGCGGTTGGTGACTAGTGGGGTGCCCCAGGGGTCGGTGCTGGGGCCTCAGCTATTTACCATTTATATAGATGATCTGGAGGAGGGAACCGAGTGCAGGGTGTCGAAATTTGCTGATGACACCAAGATTGGGGGAAAGGCAAATTGTGCGGAGGGTGTGGAGAGTGTGCAGAAGGATCTAGATAGGCTGGGCGAATGGGCCAGGAAATGGCAAATGGAATTTAATGTTGGCTCTCATTTGTAATGTAAGTTTGAAGCTGTACTGCCGTTAAAGAATGATTGCCTTAAAAAAACGTTTTTTGAATCTCACCTCTCTTGAATGGAAGAGCTGAATAGATACCGCAAGCAGCATGCCCAGACTTGTGGGCTATGTACATGGGTTGCACCACTCAACCAGCTGGAACAACAATAATGTGAAATAAAATTACAAAAAGGAAGCTTTGAAATAGGACTTCTGTACAATATATATTAAAAATGTTGCACTCTTAGTATGTCAACTTGTACTGACATTGATTCAATCGTATGTTTGCAGTGTTAACCAATAGAGTCTTCTAACATAACCTGAAAACAGAAATGGGAGTTTACTTTTTGACCCCTTGAGCCTGCTCTGTCATTCAGAGATCATGGTTGATTTAATTGTGGCCTTACCTCCAGTTTCCTGCCTGGCCCCCATAAATCTCAATCCCCTTGTTGTTCAAAATTCTGTTTAATTCAACCTTAAATATATTCAATAACCCAGTTTCCACTGCTTGCTAGATTTCCAAACACTAATGATCTTTAGAAAAGGAATTTCTCCTCATCTCTAAATGGAAGATCCCTTATTCTTAAACTGTGCCCCAAGCAAAAGATGATTAGTAGTCTCTTAGGAAACTGCAAAATGTTTGACCAATAAAAAAGTCCATTAAGGAAGGATCTAAAAGGCACTTACGGCCAAGTGCAGCTTGCAAAATGATGCCCTGTTCTGCTCAATTCACACTAAATTTACACTGAAGATTAATAAGAAAATCCTTATTACAAAATGATAGATCTGTGATTGTACCACCATTCAACCATAAAAATGTTAAAATTGCACAAAAGTTAACCCAGGTTTAATACACCCAGCACAGAAGTCAAAGTTCATTAACCATGCATAGTGATGATATTTACTATGCTGTATTACTTCACTTCCCTCCCAAATTAAAAAGAAAAATGCTTTCCTGCCAGCAACAGTTACAGAAATTATACCATTATTCTACCTTAAAATAATAAAAAGCACAACATGGTACCTACAATCTGATACTACTGATAAACTGCCTCTCATCTCCAAATAATCTTTAACCTCCCTGTCCCCTCTCTGCTGATCTCCATCATTATTCCTCTGCATTTTAGTTTCAATACTCCCAGTACACTTTTTGACCTCTTTTCCAAATGGCCTTCTTTCTCACTTCGATTCAATTATCTAGCCATCCTTCAACGTCACGGACTTGAAAAACACATGATGTTGGCTCCCTATTGCAAAGCCCACAAGACCAAATAGTGATAAACATGTGTGTATTCCAAGTTGGTAGATTCTAACCTGCTTTAGTAGAGTCAATAGGTCAGCTTTTTAGATAGTGACAGCAAAATTTTAGCATTTGCCATAATTATTCCTTTGAAACTGATACCTCCATTCCTTCAGTTAATAAATTTTGAGCAATCACAGAAATCACTGACATGAGAACTTGCCCCTTTACACTAGAAACTCACTGTTAAACAAAAACCCTTGAAAAAGTTACAGCTTGTTGAACGAGGTGCAGGAGTTCATAGGTACTCCTGGAGACCCCCTCTCTGACCCTGGAAAACTAATTTTATATTTGTGGAACATCAAATTTCTCCATTATGATAAAATTTACATTAAAATCTTTATATTTAATAGAGTTTATATTTCTGCTTCTACCTTATTTCTATATGCATGTCCTTATCATTCATTTTCCTCTCAAAATCAAAAGTGAAGGAGATCAGCACATTTTACTTTCTTGGTTGCTGTCAGGGAGAATACTTTAAGTGTACTGCTGCTTAATAATAAAATTTATCAGTTACAATTTTATTAGGCTTACGCTAACACTGCAATGAAGTTACTGTGAGAATCCTCTAGTTGTCATACCCTGGCTTCTGTTCAGGTACACTGAGGAAAGATTTAGCATGGCCAATTCACCTAACCTGCACATTTTTGGACTCAGAACACTCGGAGGAAACCCATGCAGACACAGGGTTAATGCGCAAACTCCACACAGACATGACCCAAGCCAGGAATTGAACCCAGGTCCCTGGCACTGTGAGGCAATAGTGCTAACCATTGTGCCGCCTGGATTCTTGAAGTTCCTCTGACTTGGTGCCAGATTCAAACTGACATTGTGAAAGGAGAAAAACCACATTAGAGACATTAATAGATCTTTGTGGACTGCTTTTTTAAAGATCAGTGGCAAATGCTGTTGCTTCCCCATTTACCCCAAAACATTATAAAACTTCAAGAGCTCAATGGTGTTCATCTGTCCTAATACACCCTGCTTTTGTTAAGAATGGTAAAAAGTCTGACAACACCAGGTTTTAGTCCAACCTATTTATTTGATAATATTCTCACAAGCTTTCGAGGGGACAGCCTCTTCATCAGGTGAATGGAGAGTTCTGGCCTCAGACAGAGCATATAAAGCACAGACAGTTTAGAGATTACTGATTAAAATGCGAATCCTTACACCTAACCTGCATTCTCCAAGGCGGCCTTCACAACACACGACAGCGCAGAGTCGCTGAGCAGAGACTGATAGCCAAGTTCCGCACACATGAGGACGGTCTCAACAGGGATCTTGGGTTCATGTCGCACTATCTGTAACCCCCGTGACTTGCCTGGGTTTGCAAAACCTCACTTACTGTACTGTCTGGAGACAATACACATCTCTTTAAACTGTGATCAGTGCTCCTACCACTCACATTGTCAGCCACTTCAGGTCTTGAACAGCAGGTTAGGTGTAAGGATTCGCATTTTAATCAGTAATCTCTAAACTGTCTGTGCTTTATATGCTCTGTCTGAGGCCAGAACTCTCCATTCACCTGACGAAGAGGCTGTCCCCTCGAAAGCTTGTGAGAATATTATCAAATAAATAGGTTGGACTAAAACCTGGTGTTGTCAGACTTTTTACTGTGTTTACGCCAGTCCAACGCCGGCATACCCACATCTTGGTTAAGAATTACAAACGATATCTCAACTGACATTTTATGCCTTGTACGCTGTCAGTTATAGAGTCAGATATTTACAGCATGGAAACAGGCCTTCAGCCCAACTTGCACATGCTGCTTTTTTTTAAAGAAAACCCCCAAGCTAATCCCAATTGCCCACATTTGGTCCATATCCCTCTATACTCATCATACCCATGGAACAATCTAAATGTCTTTTAAAAGATAAAATCGTACCCGCCTCTACAACTACCTCTGGCAGCTTGTTCCAAACACTCACTACCCTGTGTGAAAAAAAATTGCCCCTCTGGAAATTTTGTATCTCTCCCCTCTAGTTTTAGGCTCCCCTACCTTTGGGAAAAGATATTGACTATCTGCCTTTTCTATGCTCCTCATTATTTTACAGGCCTCAATAAGGTCACCCCTCAGCCTCCTACGCGCCGGAGAAAAAAGTCCCAGTCTATCCAGCCTCTCCTTGTAACTCAATCCATCAAGGCCCGGAAGCATCCTAGTAAATCTTTTCTGCACTCTTTCCAGTTTAATAATATCCTTTCTAAAATAGGGTGACCAGAATTGCACATAGTATTCCAAGTGTGGCCTTACCAATGTCTTGTACAACTTCAACAAGACATCCCAACTCCTGTATTCAATGTTCTGACCGATAAAACCAAGCATGCCAAATGCCTTCTTCACTACTCTGTCCATCTGTGGCTCCACTTTCAAGGAACTATGAACATGTACCCCTAGATCTCTTTGTTCTGTAATTCTTCCCAATGCCCTACCATTAACTGAGTAAGTCCTGCCTTGGTTCAATCTACCAACACCTCGCATTTGTCTAAGTTAAACTCCATATGCCATTCTTCAGCCCACTGGCCCAATTGATCAAGATCCCATTGCAATTGGAGATAACTTTCTTCATTGTCCACTATGCTACCAATCTTGGTGTCATCTGCAAACTTACTAACCATGCCTCCTATATTCTCATCCAAATCATTAATATAAATGACAAATAGTAGTGGGCCCAGCACTGATCCCTGAGGCACACCACTGGTCACAGGCCTCCAGTTTGAAAAACAACTCTCTACAACCATCCTCTGGCTTCTGTCAAGAAGCCAATTTTGTATCCATTTAGATACCTCACCCTGGATCCCGTGAGATTTAACTTTATGCAACAACCTACCATGCAGTACCTCGTCAAAGGCCTTGCTAAAGTCCACGTAGACAACATCAACTGCACTGCCCTCATCTACCTTCTTGGTTAACCCTTCAAAAAACGCAATCAAATTTGAGAGACATGATTTTCCACTCACAAAGCCATGCTGACTGTCCCTAAGCAGTCCTTGCATCTCTAAATGCCTGCAGATCCTGTCTTTCAAAATACCTTCCAACAGTTTACCCACCACAGATGTGAGGCTCACACTGGCCTGTATTTCCCAGGCTTCTTCCTACAGCCCTTTTTAAACCAGGACTCAACATTTGCCACTCTCCAAGCTTCAGGCACCTCACCCATGACTATCGATGATGCTAATATCTCGGCTTAGGGACCCGCAATTTCCTCCCAAGCCTCTCACAACGTCCTGGGATATACTTCATCAGGTCCCGGGGATTTATCTACTTTGATGCACTTTAAGACTTCCAGCACCTCCTTCTCTGTAATATGTATACTCTGCAAGACATCATTATCTATTTCCCTAACATCCATGCTTTTCTCAACAGTAAATACTGATGAGAAATATTCATTTAGGATCTCACTCATCTCTTGTGGATCTGCACATAGATGACCTTGTTGATCCTTAAGAGGCCCTACTCTCTCCCTTGTTACTCTTTTGCCCTTTATGTATTTGTAAAAGCTCTTTGGGTTCTCCTTTGCCTTATCTGCCAAAACAATTTTGAATCCCCTTTTTGCCCTCCTGATTTCTCTTAATGCTACTCCTACATCCCCTTTACTCTTCAAAGGATTTACTTGATCCCAGCTGCCTATGCACGTCACATGCCTCTTTCTTCTTCTTGACCTCAATATCCTGAGTCAACCAGGGTTCCCGACTTCTGCCAGCCTTGTCCTTCACTCTAAAAGGAATGTGTTTACCTTGAGCCCTGGTTAACACACTTCTGAAAGCAAGCCACTTACCAGACGTCCCTTTGCCTTTCCATAGACTCCCCCAATTGACTTTTGAAAGTTCCTGCCTGATACCATTAAAATTGACCTTGCTCCAATTTAGAACTTTAACTTTTGGGACAGACCCATCATTCTCCATAGCTATCTTAAAACTAATGGAATTATGGTCACTGGTCCCAAAGTGATCCCTCACTAACACTTCTGTCACCTGCCTTTCCTTATTTCCCAAGAGGAGTCAAGTTTTTCCCCTCTCTAGTCAGGCCAGCCACATACTGAATGAGAAATTCCTCCTGAATACACTCAAATTTCTCTCCAGCCAATCTTCTAACACTACCCAGTCAGTCAATGTTGGGAAAATTAAAATCTCTGACTATTACCACCCTATTTTTCTTGGAGCTATCTGTAATCTCCTTATATATTTGCTTCTCAATTTCCCACTGACTATTTGGGGGCCTATAGTACAACCTTATCAAACTGATTTCTTCTTTCTTATTTCTCAGTTCTATCCATATAGATTCAGTGGCTGAACCCTTGGCTATTTCCCCTCTCAGTATGGCCATGATGCTTTCCCTAATCAAAAGTGCAATTCCCCCTCCTCTCTTACCTCCTGTTCTATCTTTCCTATAGCATCTGTATCCTGGAGCATTAAGCTGCCAGTCCTGTCACGCCCTTAGCCATGTTTCAGTAATTGCTATAATATCCCATTTCCACGTACCCATCAATGAGTTCATCTGCCTTGCCCATCAGGCCTCTTGCATTGAAATAAATACAGTTTAATCTGGACGTCCCTTGCGCTCTGTCTCACAAACATTAATGCTACATTTTTGGCTCTTTCCTCTTGCTAGATATCCATTATTGACTTTGAAATTAACATGACTCAACTTTGTATTTCACACCCATTGTCCTTACTTTTCAGCAAATTAAAATTGAACTCAAATATTCTTTAACATTGGATACTGTATTATCTTATGATATTGTACTTACATTCCTATTAAAGGCAAAGTGAACACTTTTGGATCAGATTCAAGTATTAGTAGAAGCTTGCGTGTCTGATCCATTGTAAGGTATCTGTAATTAAACAAATCTGTTATATTTTCACTAAGTCTCAGTTTATAATAAAATTAGCAAAAGCAGAAAACATTGCAATTATGTAGTTTTTTTCCTAAATTGGTGTTGCAAAATCTTGATTTTTGTTGTTTTTCAGGGGGATGTGGGCATCGCTGGCTGGTCCAGCACTTACTGCCCATCCCCAATTGTTTTTAAATGGAATGAAATGACCTAGCAAACCAGAGGGCATTCAATAGTTAACCACATTACTGTGGGCCTAAAATCACAGAGCAACCAGACAAGGGTGAACCAGATGGTTTTACAATAATCAATAGTTTAATGGTCAGAATTGGACTATTAGTTCCAGATTTTTAAATTTTTACCATCTGCCATGGTGGGTTTCCAACCTGGGTCCTTGAGCATTACTCGGGGTCTTTGGATAACTAGTTAAGTGACAATACCACTACTCCACTACCTCCCATACCAGGCCTCTAAAATCATAACTATACCTGCAAACGTGCATATGCGTTACAAAACATGAAAAGGTTGAGGAATTTTGAAAAGTACCTCAAGAGAATAAATTACAACACCTCAGCGTCAAAGAGGGAATGGGATAATTATCTGAAGAGAGAAATTCTCAGGACTAGCTGAATTAGTCTCAGAGAGTTAGAACAGATGGGACAAATGGCCTCCATCTATGCTACAACCAATGGTTCTATGTAATCTAAATGAATTTCAATGGAATTCTCCCAACTACTTGCTACAACTCCTGAAGAAAAATGGTACAAATGGGTATTTATGCTGTTTTCTAAAGGAAAGACAAAACTGTTTTTTCAACCAGTAGAGGAGTTTCTAATCACAACTTCTTGCAATAATATATAGTAAGAGCCGAAAACCAATTGGCCAAGAAAATGTCCTTTATATTAATTCTGTGTGTAAACATTTCACTTCTGCATTATTTTAGTGGGGCAGTGAACATCAAAACAAAATTTCTAAAAGATCAACTGACATGATCCAAGGGCACTTTCATGCCACATAGACATGACAAAGACTATCAACAAGCATAATATGACACATGGTTGTGGGTAACCAGTTAGTACAACTCCTAGCCATGACTTCCTCTGCAATTGAACGCAGTTGCACCAGGTTAGTAGCTGCAATTAAAATTAGAAAACGATAAATAACCAAATGTGCAGACTAATAAATAAGGCTTTGATACAACATCTCTGAAACAAAAAACAAACTATTTACTTTATATTTAAAATACGTCTCCAATCAATCTGATATATGTTCCTTTAAAACTTGACTCAATTATTTCCCAGTATTAGCTATACAATAAAGGACATAAAGTAGGCCATTCAGCCCTTTGAACCTGTTCCACCACTCAATGCGATGAGTGCACAGATCTGCACCCTCTCAATCTCGAACATACAATTAGACATTGTCTTTAAATATTCACAAATTAAAAGGTGAAATATCTACAGATTTATTTCAACTACATTTCCAGGCTTAACTTACCCAAATTTGTACGTCCCTTGAACCTGAGCAATATTTAATGGGCTGGTTAAATTTCTTGCCAAAGCTGTAGGAATTATGGGTATTGCATTGATTGGTGTAGCCTCAAAGGTAATTGCAACTGTGACAGCTGCCCATTGAAGTTCAAGGGTCAGATTATCCAAGTTCTCAATGCAGTTAATGCGGCCTCTCATCACAAGGAGTTTCGAAGAGTCAATTGTTTCCTTGCTACAGCAATAATGGCATAGCATCTAGTAAATTAAATAGTACATAATTACTAACAGAAATGCATATTTTTCTCCATTGCTCTAACACAGAATCAAGGATGTGTATCAAAAGCCTCAAGACTGTCTAGCTTAAAAACCCTGAGGCAAAAATTACCTTAGCAGAATAGGGACAAAATAATCAGCTTCAGTGATTCCAATTAGGAATATTAAAAAAAAGCTTTTAATAAAGAGGGAAGATTGTTGAAGCACTTTGTTCTTATATTATTTATATGCAAGATTGATCCTGTACAATTGAATGCGTGAAAGGTTGAAATATTTAGGAGCCAATCGTTTGAATAAGCCAAATATTTGTTGCGCCATGCTACAACAATGGAACACAGCACCTCTTCTTTTCAGGAGCAAGATTACTGCGAAAATGTCAAGTAATAACAGGGTCTTGTTCTGCTAACATGTATTTTGGCATCCAAGGAGATGGCGGTCTAACAGCCCACCACACCAATCTCCAGGAAGACTGGGCAGGATTTTACATATTCTGCAGTAAGTGTAAGCAGTCAACTTGATTGATTAATTCAATCTGCTGGAAGACATAATTTGATCCCAAAGAAGGGGTTTGCCAAGTTTGAGAGGTCACAACTTCATCATGATGGAGATGGTGTCTTCAGAGTCAGTGGCATCTTTGGTGCATTTCCCCATGGGTTAGATATATTATTAGTTCTTTTCAGTCACCTATTGATGCGTTCAGTTTTACTTTTGTAGGGTTTGTGTTAATTTTTCTGACTTGCTTACTTGCACAAATGATTTGGTTAGCATAGTGTGCATCTTGCATCAGCACAAATGATGCTGAGAATATAATACATACACACTGGCATTCTTTGGTATCCATTACCGAGTCTTATAGAAAGAAGCAAGCACTGTCTTATTATTCAATAAATAGACAGAGAGCTGAATTTGACAGCTTACAACATGTGTCTTTGACAGTTAGGCAAACTAGAATTTTCAGTTAATGTTTGTCTACAACGCACAGTCGCTTCACAGCTAATGGAACTGTGCTCCTTTTAACAGACCACACAATTAAATATTAAGAGGTATGCACTTAAAACAATAAGAGACAAGAACAGTTTGATGCTGTATAGACCTTTATAAAAAAATTAAGCTTGAAGCTTAAACCAAAGCCACAACAAGTTTTAGCAATAAAACAGGAGGAGAAGAAGATCCATAATGCAAAACAGCCACTAGTTTATTCTCACTCGCACATTTTAGAAATACATTAGGGTACAAAATCCTTAGAAGCTTGTACTGCAAGCCTTGGATGGCTAATGCTTGATAAAAAAGCAGGGCCAAGTTATTATAGATTACTGTAGAAGGGAAGGAGGAAGAAAGAGGGGAATGCTGAGTTGTTTAAAAGGGTAAATCTATACCCGGATACACTTGCACATCTCCAATTTAATGTCGCGTTGCCATTCAGATTTAATTACCTTAAATGCAGCATCGAAATCTTCAGATGTATGGACGTTAGTGTCTCTAGAAACAGGTCCTTGAGTATCAATTATACAAGGAATGAGGAAATCTCCAGGAAGAAGAGCTGTAGGGATCTTGTCCAAACGTCCTGCAACTTCACGCCCAGGGTCAAGGCGATCTACAGTTAATGTAACACCTTCCTCATCTGTATCAAATGAAATTAGTCATATTTACTCAGGCAAATTAAAAAAATACAAAGTTGCACCAAGGATAGAAAACATTAACATCAACTTATATTTCTATAGCACCTTTAACATAATGAAATGTCCCAAGATGCTTCAAAGAGGCATTATATGACACCAAAGTACATAAGATAAAATCAAAAGCTTGGTCAAAGGGGTAGATTTTAAGGAAGTGCCTTATAGAGGAAACAAAGCAAGAGCAGTTTAGGTCTGCAAACACGGGGTTGTTAGGCGAACAAGAACATAAGAACACAAGAAATAGGAGCAGGAGTAGGCCATCTAGCCCTTCGAGCCTGCCCCGCCATTCAATAAGATCATGGCTGATCTGTTGTGGCTCAGTTCCACTTTCCCGCCGTCTCCCCATAACCCTTAATCCCCTCGCTTATCAAAAACCCATCAACCCGCGTCTTAAAAATATTTAGCGAGGCAGCCTCCACCACTTCAACGGGCAGAGAATTCCAGAGATTCACCACCCTTTGAGTGAAGAAGTTCCTCCTCAACTCCGTTCTAAACCGCTCCCCCTTTATCTTGAGGCTATGCCCCCTAGTCCTACTGTCCTTTCTGAGCGGGAAGAGTCTCTCCACCTCTATACCAGCCATCCCATTCATCATCTTATATGTCTCAATGAGATCTCCCCTCATTCTTCTAAACTCTAACGAGTACAAGCCTAGTTTATTCAGCCTCTCCTCACAGCTCAACTCCGGCATCAGCCGAGTAAACCTCCTCTGCACTCCCTCCAAGGCCAAAATATCCTTGCGTAAGTGCGGTGAACAAACAAGACTTGCTGCAAGTTGTGGGCAGAGTTTTCAGGAGGATAGAATACAGGAGACTAATCAGGAATGTGTTGGAAGTTTAGAGGTAATAAAAAGGGCATAAGTGAGAATTTCAATAACGGATGAATTGAGATGGTGCGATGTTGCACAGGTGGAAATGGACAGTCTTTGTGGGGGCACAAATGAGGTCAGAAGTTCATCTTAGGATCAAATGACACACACTGCTTAATTTTAGACCTTTGCCAGGGTGAAGGAACAAATTGTTAACTAGGGAATTAAGTTTGGAACAGGCACCAAAATAATGGCTGCAATCTTCCCAACATTTAATTGGAGGAAATTATTGTTCATCTCGTACTGGATGCCAGATAAACAATCTGATAATCTAGCAACAGCACAAGTGTTGAAATAAGGGGTTGTGAAGTATTTTGGAGTTTGCCAGCATACAGGTGGAAACTAAATGATGTTGTCCAGGGATGGCACGTAGATGAAAACTTGGAAGAGACACCAGAGTAATAGTGCAGAGCAGGAAGAGATGCAATTACAAATAATTTTCAGGCTGTGATTAGATAAGAATGGAGTCATGGGAGTGCAGTCTCACTCAGCTAAACAACAGTGGAAGTGTGTCGGAGGAGAATGGTGTGGTCAATCAGATAAAAGGCTGCAGACAGGCAAAAGGGCAAGGAGGAAGAAATTACTTCTGTCAGAGTTACAAAAGATGTCATTCGTGACTTTGATAAGAGCTATTCCAGGATCGTGGTAATCCTTCTTCAATTATGGAATTCAGGGAAAGATGGGAGAAGAAAGCAAGTTGGAGATGGGATGGCAGTTTAAGCATGGGTTAAATGTTTTTTTTGGAGCGGGGTGATAATGGCAGATTTAAAAGGAGTGGGACAATACTTTTGATTAGATCATTTGCAGTCTTGCAAATAATGATCCACCCCAACCCATATACAATTCTTTTTGTACTATCATGCACCCCTTGCTTGTTTCCTCCTGATTCAGCCACATCCTATGTTTTGTGCACTTGATTCTTTGAAAATAGATCCCACTTTTCAGCTTGCCAGTTCTCTATCAAACAAGACACACCTAAAAGTTAATTATTTTTAAAACTGAAACTTGCTAAACATGATTCAAGAAAAAAATAAAAGTTATTTTTGTCCTTCGCTGAAGTACTTCACTTTTGTTAAATTTAAAAAGATTTTAAAAATGTTGCCGTTAACTTCAGGGGTTGCCTTACCGAGCAGTTAGAATTATGTGTCATGGAAGAATCTTCAGGCCCATTGTGTGGCTCTTTGAAAGACCTGTCCAATTAGTCCCATTCTTTTCCCGTGGCCCTGTAAATTTCTCCTCCCAAATACATATCCAATATCTACCAGAAACTTGTTTGAAATTCATTCTTGAGGAATCAAATCTCCAATATGCTTAGGAACAGAGAAACTCTCACAAGACATGCCTATTTCAATTCATACTTAGTGCATGCTGAGAAATTCTATATACACCAGTTCAAAAAGCAGGGATGTGGTCGTAAGCTCTGCCCAAATGCGAGATAAAAATATCCACAGACTGAGGCGTTGAAATTAACTTTAATGTATTACATACAAAAAGCAATTCAAGTGGTTAATTTAATCATGTGTTTTTTTTGCTTAAATTTCTTACTCTGGACATGGAAGAATTTCAGTTTCCTGATCATGTGTCAGTCAAAAAGATTTCCAAAAACATTGAGAACTAACTATTTTAATCAAACTGAGCTAAATGCTGACATCTTCATTTGGGACTTCACAGGATCAATTACAAATTCCATTATAATTATTAGACAGTTAACTTAAGAGTTATGTCATTGGAAATGAGGTTTGTGGACAGAATATGAAAACCACATCTAAAGATTTTTAAAATTATTAGTTCTTCTCCTTCCTTATACATCAAGAACCAAGACCAAGTATAATTGTCAGGTGAAGTCTTCTTAGAGGAATCTTAAGTGATTCCTGATGATTGGACAAGGCACCCAGTCATACTGCACCCTCTATTAAATGCTGCATAAACTATCCTTACATTTCCATTGGAATGTGACATTTTTATGTCCATAATCCAAAATGGAAATTTCATATATAAACTTAATATATTGAACTGCACTCTGCTGCCAGTGACAGCAGCAACAGTGTAGAATTATAGACTGACGAGTCTATAATTACAAGACAATGTGCACGTAAAATGTGACAGCCATGACTCAGCCGATGGCTGGAGTCGCAGGGTTCAAGCTTTGTTTCAGGGCCTGAGCACCAATATCAAGGTTGAAAATCCAGTGTGGTATGGAGTGTTGCCCATCAGGGAGTAGTCCTTCTGAACAGATGTTAAATTGAAATTCAATCTGTCCCCTTAAGTGGAGGCAAAAGATCCTATGGCATGATTTTGAAGAAGAGTGAGTGCTAGTCTCAATTTGCTGGTCAACATTTATTCCTCGAATTAACACCACAAAAACAGGTTATCTGGTCATTGTCCCACTGTTGTTTGTGGGAGCATGATATACACATGTTGGCTACTGCATTTCCTGTAACACTGACTAATTGGCTGTAAAGCATTTTGGTACAACTATTGTGACAGTTGTTACACAAATACAAGAATTTTTTTTATAGGCATTTGTAATGTCAGAACACCAACAGAAAGTGGGCACATCAACAAAATTGTAATATATTCTGCAGATATTAAATATTCAATATTTCAAGTTAAAACAAGACAAACTTATATTTTGTTTCCTAAGCAACACTTTGTAAGGACTGCCACTGGAGACCCTAAATCTATAGCTTAAATGCAGTGCAGTTTTCTTGTTTAAAAATGGTCATAATGGACTTACCGTCATCCACTACAAATGACCCAAGTAAAAAACAGAAGAAATTTTTGTTTTCATTCTGTTTGGCATGACGATGGATGAGGCGCAAGGTCTTCTCTGCCACAAGGAGCCTTGGGTTTCTGTGGAGATGCATGTAATTACTCCATAGTTTAAAGACAATGGCAGAATGACAAACTTATCTTCAATCCACTCTTGATCATCAGCAAAGTGATGAAAGTGTCACTGAGTGTTATTAGGCAATACATACTCAGCAATAACATTCCACGAATGAAAAAAAAATTAAAAATCTCTGGGCTTCTCTTTTCTTTGAGCAGGGGTGCCAACTCAAGGTGATCAAGACATTCAGCAATAGCAATGTATGCAGCTAATTACATAGAAGTGTTCTCACAGACAACAAACCAGGAAGTAGGACAAGGAATCTCTTCACTTTAATTTTTTTTCATATAAATGTCACAAGATCGGACAGTCGACATACAATTAAGGCAGAAAGTAAAATACCATACATTTAAAAAAATATTGAAAATGTGGAACTCCTTAGCATAATGGCAAAAATTCAGACTAAACTATAAAAAATGTTTTCTGCATGCCAGTGAGGTTCTTTAGTAGTAATAATGGACTTGGTTTCCCTTCAAAAATCCAGTTACAGCTCACTCAACCAGCTGTACCTTTTAAGTGCTGTATACAAGAGCCAGTTTTGTCAGTTCAATGATTTTTAATTGATTGCACAATCAGGGAATTGCTACAGTGCACCATCTGAAGGATCACTGACAGCAATTTTTACATTTTCACTTTTAGCTGTTCGTGTGGCTTTCAAATGTTGCTGTCAGTTCTAGAGGAGTACAGATAGTGAACTCTGACAATTTCTTGGTCTATACTACCACAAAACTGGGGCCATCATGTAGTCAAAACAAACAAGATAACAGTGCTCTGAATCCATCAAGTGGACAGTGAAACAAAAAAATCTGGATCTTTTTAAACATCTATAATAGATAGCATAAAGTATGAGTAGGTAAATAGTCTCAGCACAAATTAAATTAAATTTAGTCATCAGCAGTTTGGTCACCCAAGGGAAAGGAATTCAAAAAGCTCCAATCTCCATTTGCAGCATATATCTATAAAGGCACCTCCTTTGTTGGTGAGATTTCCACAATGCATCTAGCATAAGAATCAAATGTTTACCATCGGTGATTTATATTTAAAACACCTCTATATAAATCTTCCATTCCCAGGAATTTACTCAGTTCTTTGAATTACAAACTTATCAGCCATGATTGAATGGTGAAGAATTCATGGACTGAATGGTCTAATTCTGCTCCTATACTTTATAGTCTTATCATCCAGAAGGTTTAGTCTAATCTAAACAAAATATTATGAAAATGAAAAAATATTGATATTAAAGTAAAGCTATTTAAACACTGTAGACAAATTATAGTCATGTGATTTCCACCAACTAGCAACCACATCTTCTCTAAGGAATTGAGTCCCACAAGATTCACAAGTGATATTGAGAATATATGTTGCTACAAATTGCCATTGACACTGAAAAAACTAAAATGATTAATGAAATACCAATGGGTTATGGACTTTGGGATAGGAAATGCCAGGGGAATTTGAAGATTTAAGGGAATACCTTGACAACATCTTATACTCATATAGCACCTTTTAAATTTATACAATGCCCCAAAACACTTTACAGGAGTATTACAAAACAAAATACAATACCAAACCATGTAAGATAACATTGGGTTAGATGACCAAATGGTCAAAAAGACAGTTTTTAAAGAATGCCATAAAGGAAGTAATTGAGGAAGGGAGACAGAGAGGGTATTTCAAAGCTTAGGGACCAGACAACTAAATGGCAGTGATTAAAAGAAGGAAAGCTTAAGTGGCCTGAAATAGAGCAGCTGATATCTTAAGGAAGTCGTGGCGCTGAAGGAGCAGTGAGGCCAATCTGAAAACAAGGATGGGAATTTTGAAAGCATGCTGTTGCTTGACCAGAAAGTCAAAGGCAAATCAGGACAATGAGTTACATTCTAATGAAAAGTACACTATCGAGTACATTATCAAGGGCAGGAGTCTTAGTAGTGTTGAAGAGCAGAAGGATCTTGGGGTCCGGGTCCACAGGACTCTTAAATCGGCCTCACAGGTGGAAGAGGTGGTCAAGAAGGCGTATGGTGTACTGGCCTTCATTAATCGAGGGATTGAGTTTAGGAGTCGGGAGGTAATGCTGCAACTTTATAAGACCCTTGTCAGGCCTCATTTGGAGTACTGTGCGCAGTTCTGGTCGCCTCACTATAGGAAAGACGTAGAAGCTATTGAAAGGGTACAGAGGAGATTTACAAGGATGTTGCCTGGACTGGGAGGCATGCCTTATGAAGTTAGGTTGAGGGAGCTGGGTCTCTTTTCCCTGGAGAGACGTAGGTTGAGAGGCGACCTGATAGAAGTTTATAAAATGTTGAGAGGAATAGATAGGGTGGATTCTCAGAGGCTATTTCCCCGGGTTGAAATGGTCGCTACGAGAGGACACAGATTTAAGGTGCAGGGAGGAAAGTACAGAAGTGATGTGATGGGTAAGTTTTTCACTCAGAGGGTGGTGAGTGAATGGAATCGGCTGCCGTCAGTGGTGGTGGAGGCGAACTCGTTGGGGTCTTTTAAAAGACTTCTGGATGAGTCTATGGGGTTTTATGGGATTGGGGGTTATAGATAAGTCTATAGATTGGTAGGTGTTGATGTGATCGGCGCAACTTGTGGGCCGAAGGGCCTGTTTGTGCTGTAGTGTTCTATGAAAATATCTGCACAAGAACATTTCATTTCCACAGATCTGCATGACCTGCTGGGTACAGCACTTCTGTTCTGAAAAAATCTAAAGCTTGTCCAGGTACTGTCACATCATAGAACAGAATCATAGAATCCCTACAGTGCAGGAGGCCATTTGGCCCATCAGGTCTGCACCGACCACAATCCCACTCAGGCCCTATTCCTGTTACCCCACACATTTACCCTGCTCAACCCTGAGACTAGGGTCAGTTTAGCATGGTCAATCAACCCAACCTGCCGCCTATATTTTGTTTTATAATACCCCTGTCAAGAAAGCAAATGGAATACTAGATTATATAAAAAGAGCAATGGGGAATAAAGTGAAGGGAACCAGAAAAAAAGTACCCTACCATTGCACAGTATTTTAAAAAAGATGAATCCCTAGATGTTTAAGATTATAGAAATAAACAGAAGGATAATCTCAGAATTGGGGGCTCTTCTGAGGGAGGATATGATGGAGACATTCAAATTAAGACAGTCCAGCATATAGACATTGGTCAAGGATGTTTGGTTTGCCATAGAAGACAACCAGATGCGACACGCATTACATTTGGATTTACATTCTTTTAGCTTATAGAAACATAGAAAATAGGAGTAGGCCGTTCAGCCCTTCGAACCTGTTCCACCATTAAGTTCATGGCTGACCACCCAACTCAGTAAGCCATTCCCGCTTTTCCCCCCATGCCTTTTGATCCCTTTAGCCCCAAGTGCTATATTTAAATCCTTGTTGAAAATAAACAAAGGCCTCAACTGCTTTCTGTGGTAGAGAATTCCACAATCTCATCGCTCTCTAGGTGAAGAAATCTCTATTTTTATACAAGTCTTACTCTCTTGAGTAACCGATTTTGGAGTTCACAACAACTTAACTTACAAAGTTCCTCTTTTATTGCAGAGCAAATATCAACTTGCATTTGATGAAATATACCTTTAAAATAATAGAACATTGTAAGGTTGTTCTCATGAGTTGTATAAAGCAAAATTTGACATTGAGTCAGGCAAAGAGATATTAAGGAAGATAAGGCTAAAAGCTTGGTCAAAGAAATTTTTAAGGAGCATCTCAAAGTAAAAAGGTAGCAAGAGAAAAAGAGATTTAGGAAGAGATTTCCACAGGTTTGGGTGTTAGTAGCTGATGATGTAGCCTATGATGGGATGATTGAAATTGAGGATGCCCAGGAGGCTAGAACTGGTGTAATGCAGATATCTAGGGAGGTTGTATGGTTGAAGATTAGAGATAGGGTGGGGTGAGACCAAGAAGGAATGTGAAAACCAGTTTGAGAATTTCAAGATTAGGACTGGAAGTGAATAGGACTTAATGCCAGGTAGAAAGGGCAAGTGTGTTTTTGAAAATTGCATAAAGGGCAAGGTTGCTCACAACTGTCAAGGCAGTAGGAACGTAGACAAGATGAACTCATACCATTGACCTCAATCCCATATAGACTCCATACAACTTAGCAATTTGTGTGCAATCTTTCCAGCTTAGCACTGTGGATTCATTGCTCAAGATATAATGAATATATGGCGAGACCTAAAGCAAATTACTGAACACTTTGCTGAGCAACCTTGTTCTTTATGCAAACTTCCTACTATTTTTCCTTTGATTTGCTACTTCAACCTTTTCTTTGTCATTCCAACTAAAAACATGCTTCTGAACCAGTGTACAGCATCTTCTCTTGCACACTTTGCTCGTATTTCGCTGCCTTGCTTAGTTATTTTTTTAATGGCTTAACTGAATTAATCATCAGTAGCTTTCAAATAAAATGTAAAATACAACACGTGGTGGAACTAAAAGAAACGAAAATGCTGCAAACCTACGGGCTTTGAGTTATTATCTTTTTAACTTAGATCCAAGATTTATTGTTAATAACTCAAAATGCTAAAATTCAACACCCTGGCATGATCACTTCTTAAAAGTATACAGAAACCAGTGGTCCAAAGTTTAAATGATTTTTAAAAAAGATTTTAGATAAATACATTTATAAAAACTGCAATGCCACACAAGTATGACCAATAGGTCTTGAGTTCATAAGTCCATTATTGAGTAAAACGTTTGTTTCTAAAAGAACATTGAGGGTTTTTAAGCCTCATAATAGGGGGAGAAACAGAAACTACACATTATACCTATAATAGGCAAGTTGCATGCTTGTTGCATCACCAAGTGGCGTTGGATCCCATAATGCTAACTTGGTCTTGGGGAAGCTGAAAGGCATTATTCCATGTTCCAGAGGCCTGTGGAAATCATAAACATAACCTTTCAGAAAATATGAATTAAAAAAAAGTCATCACACCATCTGCAGAAACTTTGTAAAAACTCACATCATTTACCTTTGGATTCCTTGGCCTTCCACATAATTGCGTGAAAACTCCATTAGCTGAGAAGGAAGGTTTTTTACATTTACTTCAATATTCATTCCTGAAATTAAGCAATACTGTCAATGCTGCATGTTTTACATTCTCAAGTTTTTATAAAACACGAGTTTCACAAATGATACACTAACAGAGTACCAACTTTTCAAGTACTAATTGGCAGCTAAAAACATTAAAGTAATAACCAACTTTGATGAAAGACACCTGAAATATTATAACCCTGCTTTCCTCTTTGCAAATTGCTTTTTTTGCCCTCTCGATTATACTTGCACCATCTTTTGGAACAGTCTACTTGAATTCTATTTCCCTTTCTGCATATCATTTTATGTTCTTTCTTGACAAATGCCATTTTAAACAATTAGCATTTCTATCAAAATTTCCTCAAAAGGGTTAACAGAATATTGTAACCTTCCCTATTCTATTGATCTAGTGTGAACAATATTTGGATTTCCTAGCATCATTTTTTTGATTATAGATAATGAGCTTCAATCATCTGCTAAGAATGAATGAAAAAAATCTCATTTTATCCTTGTAAGAGCTCTCAATTTTGAAAACTGATTGGATTCTGAAAGAAAAAAAAAGTGAACTCAGAAAACGCTGGAACTAAATGGAGAGAATAAGCAATATCAGTTTACGTGATGTGGACAAGCAGTATTGATCAAGATATTATAACAGATCTGCAGCGGGATAACAGACTAGAGGGTTCAAACACTGTAGGGAGAATTTCTCTTTCTGCCCACCGTGAGAATCGTAACTGACAGGGGGCAGACCATGCAAAGGTCAGTGGACCTCAAATGGGATTTTCTGGTTTTGGGGTGAGTACGGCCAGAAAATCCCACCCAGAATCTATCTGGTTAGGAGTTAAGGAACAGAAAAGGATCTATAACATTGCCAACTGATTACTATAAACCCACAAATAATGCAACAAAAGAGGGTATCAACAGACATCAACATCCTAGGGGTTACCACTGACCAGAAATTGAACTTGATGAGTCATATAAATATTGTAGCTACAAGGACATAGAGGTTAGGAATTCTGTGGCGAGTAACTTACTTCCTGTTCCTCCAAAGCCTGAATATTACCAACAAAACAGAAGTTAGTAGTCACAATTTCAACACAAATTCAATATCATCGAAGGCAAAGCAGACCATTTGATTGGCCCTCATCTACCACCTCAAACATACACTCCACCACCAACGTAAAGTGACAGCTGTGTGAACCATCTACAAAGGCAATGCAGCAACTCACAGGACTTCCAAGCCTCTGCCACCTAGAAGGACATGGGTAGCAGATGCATGAGAGCACCACCACTGGTTTCCCTCCAAGCCACGCACAATCCTGACTTAGAACTACATCATCATTCACTGGATCAAAATCCTGAAGCTCCCTTCCTAACATTATTGTGGGTGCACCACATGGACTGCAGAGGTTCAAGGTGGCAGCTCATCACCATCTTTCCTCAAGGGTAATTAGGGATTGGACATGCTGAGCTTGCCAAGTGATGCACATATCCCACGAACATGTAAGAAAAAAGAAATTTCATAGAAATGTACCAATAAAAGGACAGTAATAGTAAGTGGTTTAATCATCCCTAAAACATACAGGGCACGGGGAGGGAGTGGCAAGACAAGAGAGATCAGGACAGGTGAAGAATTCCTTAAACCTCGACCTGGGACATTCCTTAAAACAGTGTGTTTTAGCTCTGCAGAACAAGGAAGAAATGCTAGGTCTCGTTTTGGGAAATGAAGTAAGTCATGTGGAATGAGGAGAACATCTGGGCAAAGGTGATCACAAAATAATTTGTTTTGAAAATAGTTATGAAAAATAATAAAGCAAAATCTAAGGTGTCAATATACAATTGGTATTGAAACTATTTCAGTTGTTTGAATTTAGCTCAGGTGGGGCGGAGCAATGATTGGCCATGTAAACAGTAAACAAACAACTGCAGGCTTTCCAAGGTACATCGGGTAAAATCTCAGATCTTTTCTTAAAAAAGGAAATAAAGGGCATCCATATCCAAATTGAAAAGGAAAGCAGGGATTAGTGTCAATGGAAATATTGTGGAGGCAATGTTGGAGATTTGAATTGTTACCTTGTATCTAATGATATCCACTCATGAAGACAATGTTGTAGTAGTATACAGAGAATAGATATATTGAATAGGATAAAAATTGAAAGGTAGTATATAGGTGATAGAGATAAAAAGCAATGCGGTATAGATGGAATGGATGCTAGGTTTGTTACAAATTAGGTTTATAATGTGGTTATGGTTCAGGAAGTTGTTGTTAATTTAGGATAAAATTACATCAGCTGTGCGACCTATTCTGAAATCTGCCTGACAAGAAGCCTGGGTAACATGGCTGTGAAGCTCAAAGGGAGACCCAGGCTGTTCTGTAGGAAAGATGATGCAGGGAGTTGACACTTGGAGACAATGGCAGCAGTGTTTGTGTTTATAATGGTTAGATTGGTGCCATCTAAAGGCCCAGAAAGATATTGAGAATACCAGTTGTAAAGGGATATGCTTTGAACTTGTTACGGTTCAGATCAGAAACTCCAAAGCATTTTATGAAGCCCACCTGAATCGTAAGATTTACATCTTGAATTTGGCTAGGATAAGCACCATATGTTCCATTTTAGATGCAATTCAAAAGATCCACCAGGAGCTTTTATCAAAGTCTATTTAAGAATATAGTTAACATGTATGAAACGAAAATTAGCAATAACTTTTATCAATTACAGCAAAAACAAAACATCCACTATAACATATAACTATTAATGACTATATTGGTGTTGCAATTAAAAGCAAAACCCACAGACAAAAAAAAAATCTTTACACAGGTTTAACAGCACAGATTAATGGTCACTTGATACTGGGATTGAGGGTGTTAGCTGAATTCTGCAGTCCAATGTTCTTGAGACTCAGAACAGTTTGAAGACAATGGATTTTCAAAGCACCAGAGAAACTTTGGTCCAGCCCCCAAGAACAATAGATTTTCACCCTTCAGGAAACCAAGAAAACTTTCAAAACAACAGGGAGAGGGAAAACACTTCCTTTAGCTTGCTGTCCCTTCTAAAACCCAATTCTAACTTGTACCTCCAAACTGAAACTGAGATAGGCAGCACGGTGGCACAGTGGTTAGCACTGATGCCTCAGTGTCAGGGAGCCGGGTTTGATTCCCAGCTTGAATCACTGCCTATGTGAAGTTTGCATATTCTCCCTGTGTCTGCATGGGTTTCCTCTGGGTGCTCAAGTTTCCTCCACAGTCCAAAGATGTGCAGATTAGGTGAATTGCCCACGCTAAATTCTCCCTCAGTGTACCCTAATAAACACCGGAGTGTGACGACTAGGGGATTTCCACAATAACTTCATTGCAGTATGAACGTAAGCCTACTTGTGACACTAATAAATAAAATTCTAAAACTGAAATCTGTCACTTGAGTTGCACACAGCTTTATTTCTCCTCCCAATGACATCACTGTTAAAAGATACACTATCACCACAAACTGTCCATTTGATTCCAGGATAGGAGAGAGTTACAGTCTAAGGAATAGCTAATTAACATTTCTACCTGGATGCAAGATCCATCTAATTCTCATTGTCATTAGAATAATTTTTGAGAGAAGATGGGGGGAGAGGGGGGCAGGGAGAGAGCGTGTGGGCTCAGATTCGGATTGAAAACAATACATTGGTGAGGATTTTAAATTATGATTTACGTCTAGTTTGTGCTAGAGGGAACAAAACCAGAGAAAACCCTCACAATGTAAGTCAGCTGTAGAGTTAGGAGTTACCAGGCTGGGAAGGGAACTAAAGTAAATCCTTGGGAGCCAAGAATTACTTTGGATTGAGTTCCACTCGAGTTCCATTCCAGAAACTTGGCGATGAAAACCTAACAGGACACTCTAGTGCAGTATTAAGGAAGCACTGCTCTGTCAGATGTGCCATCTTTTGGACAGGATGTTATCTCAAGGTGGATGGAAAAGATCCCATAGTACTGTTTCAAAGATGAGTAGGAGTCTTGACCATCTTCTACTCATCAACATCATTAAATGATCTGTTCTTAGCATGCTCCTTCAGAGCAGTGTGATATGTATATATATATATATATAGATATATATATATATATATCTTGCCTCACAAGAGGTTATTGCAGAAGGTCGAGGGACATGGAGTTGGGGGTAGGGTGTTAGCGTGGATAGAGGATTGGTTGTCAAATAGGAGGCAGAGAGTGGGGGTCAACGGGTGCTATTCGGATTGGCGGATGGTGACTAGTGGAGTGCCCCAGGGGTCGGTGCTGGGGCCTCAGCTTTTTACCATTTATATAGATGATCTGGAGGAGGGAACCGAGTGTAGAGTGTCGAAATTTGCTGATGACACCAAGATTGGGGGAACGGCAAATTGTGCGGAGGGTGTGGAGAGTTTGCAGAAGGATCTAGATAGGCTGGGCGAATGGGCCAGGAAATGGCAAATGGAATTTAATGTTGGCAAGTGTGAGGTGGTCCACTTTGGTAGGAAAAATGGTAGGAAGGACTATTACTTACGAGGCGAAAAACTGCAGCAGGCGACGGTGCAGAGGGACCTCGGGGTCCTTGTGCATGAGTCGCAAAAACCCAGCTTACAGGTGCAGCAGGTGGTCAGGAAGGCGAATGGGATGCTGGCCTTCATAGCGAAGGGGATTGAATATAAAAGTAGGGAGGTCTTGCTGCAGCTGTATAGGGCATTGGTGAGGCCGCAACTGGAGTACTGTGTGCATTTTTGGGCGCCGCACCTGCGCAAAGATATCTTGGCCTTGGAGAGAGTGCAGAGGAGGTTTACTAGGCTGATACCGGAGTTGAGGGGGTTGAGCTATGAGGAGAGGCTGAATAAACTGGGCTTGTACTCGTTAGAGTTTAGAAGAATGAGAGGAGATCTCATTGAGACGTATAAGATGATGAATGGGATGGATAGGATAGAGGTGGAAAGACTCTTCCCGCTCAAAAAAGACAATAGGACTAGGGGACACAGCCTCAAGATAAAAGGGGGGCGGTTTAGAACGGAGTTGAGGAGGAACTTCTTCACTCAAAGGGTGGTGAATCTCTGGAATTCTCTGCCCGTTGAAGTGGTGGAGGCTGCCTCGCTAAATATTTTTAAGACGCGGGTTGATGGGTTTTTGATAGGAGAGGGGATTAAGGGTTATGGGGAGAGGGCGGGAAAGTGGAACTGAGCAGCGACAGATCAGCCATGATCTTATTGAATGGCGGGGCAGGCTCGAAGGGCTGGATGGCCTACTCCTGCTCCTATTTCTTATGTTCTTATGTTCTTATGTGTAAATTGGCTGTTGGGTCATCTGCATTACAACGGTGATTGAACTTCAAAAATGCTTTTGACTGTAAAGCTCATGTAATTTTTTTCAATCTTTGGAAGGAGTCATTGTGTGGGGGCCTAGGCTTAAAAGGTGACAGGATAAGTTGATAATGCAGTTTAAGGAAATATTGGGATACTTGGTTAAGAACACAAAACAAGGAAGTCAAAAAAACCTCTGGTCAGGCATCAGATTGTATTATACCACACGTTAAAAAGGACATCAAGGCCAAGGAGAGGGTGAAAAGAATGCTTATTAGCGTGTTCATGATGTGGAGATGCCAGCATTGGACTGGGGTAAACGCAGCAAGAAGTCTGACAACACCAGGTTTAAGTCCAACCGATTTATTTGATAGTAAACTCACAAGCTTTCGAGGTTTCCCTCTTCGTCAGGTTGAGTTTACTATCAAATAAATCAGTTGGACTTAAACCTGGTGTTGTCAGACTTCTTACTGTATTAGTGTGTTACCAGGAATGGCAGATCTTCAATTAGGTGAAGGGATTTGCAAAGCTGGAAATGTTAGAGGGAGTGTGGAGAATGGTTTCCTCTGGCAAATGGATCAATAATCAGAAGTCATAATTTTAAAATAATTAACCAAAGAGGGGAAATGAGAATAAATGTTGAACGAAGAATTATGGTCTGAACACTAACTGGAAATGGCAATGGAACATGTATTTGAAGAGAGCTAATTTACAAGGTTATGGGGAAAAAGCTGGCGTGTGGGATCAGATTGGAAAGATTTTTCAAAAACACAAATGCTATAAAATTCTATAATTAGATGAAAAAATGAAATAGAAAAAGCTTCTTTCACAACTTCAAGGGCTGCCGAACCACTTTTCAGCCAAATAAGTTGTTTTGAAGGGTGGACATTGTTCAAATTGAGGAAACGCAGCATCTGATTTTCACAAAACAAATTCTCGTGGACAAAAATAAGGCAATGAGTAGATAACCTGTTTTTTTTTAATGTTGATTAATGGATATGCATCAGCCAGGACTGCAGGGAAAACTCCCCTGTTCTTCATTCAGGGACTACCATAGGATCTTTTACATGCACCTGACAGCACAGACATGCCCTTAGTTTGACATCTCATCTGAAAGACACCAGCTCTGACAGTGCAATACTTAGGTTAGTATTGCACTGGAGTGTCATCCTAGATTTTGTATGACAGAAATCCACAAAATTTCAGACTCAGATGCAGCCACGGTACCATGCAGCTGATATAACTTTTGTTCCACAGAATCTTCCTAGCATCCTATTACTCCAATAACTTTAGTTTTAAATGTTCCAAGAAATGCATGATTTTCTTATTTTTATATTCAATATCCCATTTATAAAAGAATCTGTGACCTTTTAACTAAATCTCCTGCACTCTCAGGTTGTGCTCAATGTGAATACGAAGAGCTTTAGTGTCTGAAGAGTCGCGATTGCACAAATATTCAGCAGCAATCATTAGCAAATATTCCCACTTCTGACATTATGGGGGAAGGGCTGCTGGAGAAAAAAAGCCACTGATGGAGAAGCTGGTGACTGGCTGTAGGACACTACGCTATGGAATTACTGCAGTGATTTCCTGGGGCTTGAGGTGATTGACCTCCAACAATTACAACCATTTGTGTGCGCTAGTCATGACCTCAGCACTGGAGTCCTTTTCTTGGCAATTCTCATTTAATTCATTTTTGCTATGGGTCTTTGGTGCCACACTCGGCCAATTGCTACCTTTGTAGAAGGGCACCCATCTGCACTTCACCTCTGGTATTTAGCTCTTTTGTTAAAGTTTAAACCAAGGCTGTAACGAGGTCAAGTACAGAGTGTCCCTGGTGGGATTTAAACTGAGCATCAGGGAGCAAGTTATTTCTGTGTTAAGAGTCGCATGACCATCACCTTCCATCACTTTGCTGATTGTTGATTGTCGTAAAAACCCATCTGGTTCACTAATGCCCTTTTGGGGAGAAAATCTGCCATCTTCACATGGTCTGGCCTACATGGGATTCCAGATCAACAGTAACATCGCTGACTCTCAAACGCCCTCTGAATTGACCAGTAAATGCTAGCCGAGCCAACGACACCCAGATCCCATAAATCTGGGAACACCACCACTGGATGTTTCCCTCCAAGTCACTCATAAATCCCTGACTTCGAAATACATCACTGTTCTTGTCAATGGGTCAAAATCCTGGCACTCCTTCCCACACCACTGTGGATATACCTGTACCTCAGGGACTGCAACAGCTCATCACTACCTCCTCACAGGCAACCTGCAATAAGTGGCCGAATCCTGTAAAAATTAATTTAAAGAAAGTCCTCCTTGTCTAGGTGCTTAAAATGTTATACAACTCAAAGTTTTTTTTAAAAGTTTTTAGTCACAAGTAAGGCTTATATTAATACTGCAATGAAGTTACTGTGAAACTCCCCTACTTACCACAGTCCAGTGCCTGTTTGGGTCAATCACCTAACCAGACATCTTCCAGAATGTGGGAGGAAATCAGAGCATCTGGAGGAAACCCACATAGACATGGGGAGAATGTGCAAACTCCACAGTGACCCAAGCCAGGGATTGAACCTGGGTCCCTGGTGCTGTGAGAAGTAGCATGCTAACCAGTATGCTACCGTGCCGCCCCAATCAAGTCACTCTTCAGACTGTTCTCAGGAAAACACTCATAGCTCACTTAATCTGTCCTCAACTGCAAAAATCGACCATTTTCTAGCCCTGGAAACATTCTTGTAAATTTCTTCTGTATTCTTTCCAGAGTAACAGTGTCCTTCCTGCAATGCGGTGACTAGAACTATGCACAAAAATACAGTTATAACCCATCCAGTATTTTATATTGTTCCAGCATTACGTTTCTGCTTTTGTATTCTATACATCGAACAATAAGGGAATTGGATAAATTTAAAATGCTAAGAGTAAGGAGCCCATGGAATGGGAAGCTACAGGTGGAAAGGGAAAGTGAGAGCTTGGAAAAACCAAAAAAGGACCAGGTGGGGGTAAAAGAAAAACAACTGTCAAAAAGGTCAAGGGGATGGACAAAGGGAAAAGGAGCTAGGGAAAGAGCCTAGGATGATGAGAGTGCAGCTAATAAAATATAGCAAAGGAACAAAGATTTTATGTGGCACCTTACTATATGTTAGGATAGCTAGAAGTGTTTTGAACTAATTAATTACTTTTGTCAAGCTATCATTTACGTCAGACATGCTGATATCCTTCAGTATAAGTTCATGACACAAAGGGTAATAAATCTTTACCAAACAAAGTTAGGTCACTCAAATTTTGTAGAAGGATACAACAAAATTGACAATGTGAATGTACAAAATGTTTTGGCATATAACAGGAAGTACACAAAAAATCCTAACTGAAACAGCAGCAGGGGTCAAGTCAATAGTGCTCAAGTGTCAATAGTAAAACTACTGGAAAGCAAGTTCAATTTAATTGCATTTTGCATCATTTGTGTAACAACAGCTGTTATTAGCAGGGTAGAATTCAAGTTTTATTGGACATAATCCAGCCACGCAGATGGCTATGAATTGATCATCTACAATGGTTGCATAATTGGGAACCAAGCTGGCTACATAACAATGAACACTGGGTAAAAGTTTAATTTCTAATTGTCAGATTACTCACTTAACATGTTTCTCATCTATTCAGAAACAATTCATATTTTCATGTTCATTTACCACACATCACATGGAGATGCAACAATTTAAAAGCTTGAGTATTTCTAGATGGTGATAAGAAACAGTAGATCAAATATCATGATAAATTGATGCACAGAATTAAAATGACAAAAAGCACTGCATCCAAAATGTATTAACCCAATGAAAACAAGGACTTTTAAACAACCTTTTACTATGTCACAAAAGATCAATTTACACTGTGCTTCACAATTGGGCCTTTTAAAAGGTGAAAAGCTGACAGCTGACCAACTTACAATGCTGACTACAAATTCTACAGTGTTAGTTACAAGGATTGAATTCATAGTGAGCATGAAAATTGAAAACGATACAATTATTCCATTCAAAGCCAAGTTTTGCTCGCAAACTCATTTTGATCTGTAGAAGTAGTGGGTATTGAGCATAATCATCTGAGAATATCATACAACATACACTTGTATATTCTACGCAATTTACAGTTAAATTCCACTAACTTAGCATAAATTGGATCATTTGCAACAGGGGCATTACTATGTTGCAAGTAGAAGAAAATTTACTTTTCGCGATGAGTCACCTAAATTAAGCTAGTTTCCAAGCAATGTCCACTCTAAATGCGAGACTTGACAGATCCGAAAGATGTACAGATGCTGTCGCTGCAGCTTAAGACACCCGATTAGTTGAAATCTGTTAAATTAGAATATAGCAGCAAGCTAAAATGCAGTTATTTTGCACAACATTTTGCAGAATTGAATGCAGAATATTTTCATTTCACCCCCTATAGATAAATCAACGAAAAGTTGGCATTTCTTGGCAAAACTAAAGGGTGTGGGATAGATCAATTTAGAGGGGGGACACTCAAAAACAAAACTAATCTAAAGGGCAGCTACAAACACCACAATTTTCCTTCACTCTTTAACATAATCGTATCAATGATTTATTAACAGGGAAAGACCGCCGCCGCCCCTTACCCCCAGGACTTTCTTCCGGGCACACTGCTGGGCGCCTGAGCCGATTCAATCGCCCGCCACTTTGCCACAATCCTCAGTTTCAGAAAATTAAGAGCAACACCAACAACACACAGACGGCTTGCCCTTCCCTCTCATGGCCCCACTTAACATCCTTTAGCCACCGCTGCCTGCATTCAAAAGTAAATATGGCGCCGCGTTCAGACCCAGGCCCCGAAGCACCAATCAGGCACGACCTCTCCCATTCTGTCCAATCACCTGCTCGCTTCTCCCATTCTGTCCAATCAGGCGCAGCTGCCCTCCCGCTCTATCCAATCGGATGGCCCCTCATCCGCCCCCTCTCCAATCAGACGCTACCTCTCTCATTCTGTCCAATCAGACCCCGTCACTTCCGCTCCGTCCAATCAGACGCCACTTTTCCATCTCTGCCCAATCACGCGCCAACTTTCCCGCCCTGTCCAATTACCTGCCGCTTCAACGGTTCTGTCCAATCGCGCGCCACTCCTCCCGCCCTGCCCCAATCGCGCGCCGCCTCTCCCGCCCTGCCCCAATCGCGCGCCGCCTCTCCCGCCGCGTGGCGCTCAGCTCAATTCAACGGTCAAATCAACCTGATCGAGCTTAGGGGCCTCCGTTGGCCTGAGCCGGGTGCAAGGTAATGGAATGATTTGCCTCTCATAGCTGCTCCTTAAGTGGTCCGTGTTAATAATAACATCACTGTAAGTTAGCAAGAAAAGCGGAAACTGTTTATATCTGTTGTGAAATAAAGGAATGCCCACTTAGAAATGCGTACGATTCAAGTGAGGAAAGTGGAGGTGTAAGTCTGTGTAATGAATGTCTGTTCAGTTGGTACATTCACATCATGACTGCTACATTCACAGAGCCGTAGTGTGTTAGGATCAGCAATCTTCACAGACAGACCATTACTGCACACGGATCAGGAACCTCATGATCAAACACTCTCTTACAAACAAATTGCTCATTCATACAGACCCAGCGTTTTTCTCTCCTTACAGATGCTGCTAGATCGGCTGAGATTTTCCAGCATTTACTCTTTTGGTACAGGGATCAGGAATCCTAACTCCCAGAGACTTTGAGTAGCAGAATAAGGAATCCTCATCAACACAAAACAGTGTACCAGAATCGGGGATCCTCACTCCCAGAGACTTGAGTACCAGGATCAGCGATCAGCATCCCTCACAAACAGGACCGGGAATCCTCATTCACAGAAAAACACAGTACCAGAATCAGTAATCCTCATTTTACAGACCCCGAGAGCACCAGCATCAAGAACCCTTATCTCACACTCACACACACAACCAAAATCAGGGAATCTTCACTTGCACACACAGCACCAGGATCAGGAATCCTCATTCACATACATGCACGCATTACCACACTGCACATGCACACACACTCACAACTGTTGTCAGGATTCCTCATTTACAAATGGACATACTACCAGGGTCAGGAATTCTCATTCACACCCAGAAACCAGTTTTAGCAATTCTTGTCACATGCAGAATACCAGTTTAAAGAATCTTCATTACACACCTAATGTACCAGTATGTATGCAAATACCGCACACTTATGTGCGCAGCCACGTGTTACTGCACTCAGGAATGCTCCTTTCCAAAGTGCCAATGTCAGGAATCCTCATTCACATACTATACCAGAATCAGGAATCGTTATACACTCAACTCACTCACTCGCATATTATCAGTATCATGAATCCTCAATCATACACATATCTTGAGTACCAGTGTCAGGAATCTCATTCTCACACACACCCCAAGTACCAACGTCTGAATCCTCATTCGTTGATTGATACAGAGTACCTGTGTCTGGAATTCTCATGTGCACATGCACACACACACTTACACACTTTCTCTCCCTCGCTCTCATAATGAGGCAGAGTGGTAGCAGAGAAGGGAAGAAAGTGAAGCAATCTGGGCACTCTGAATCCCATTTACCTGTGGAATGCCCAACCCTGTGTGCCCAAAGATCTAAGGTTTGAGAGTTGTCTTATTCAGTCACATGAAGATCCATAGCACAAACCCACAACCTGAGCAGATGTCATCCTCGAATTGAGGGACAGTCGACCTTCCATCGATATTCTCCAAGTTTGAACTGTATGACTAGTAGTTGAATGAAATGGATATGTAATCCACTGAATATGTAATCCATAACTGGATTACATCCATACCAAATAGAAAACAAGTTATGGCCTTGGTGTTGTTGCTTCCTCCAAGAAGTAAAATGTTTTGTGGAATGGATGCCTAGCATTGGATGGATGCTTGCTTGCTTCCTTCTTTGGTTTTTTTCCCATGTTATATGGATTCGCCACAATGCTGGTTAATCCTTCAGATTATCCATCACTTTTCTGGATTTGGCAGATAGTTTTATAGACAGTTGCCCTTAGTGCCACTAACCTTTCTAATCTGTCTGGCATTGATGCACACAAGTATGTCAGTGCAGGTGGCTGGGTTCTTCTGTGGCCAGCAAGTTTTTGTGTGGGACTTGAACCTGGCCCAGAGGTAGGAGCATTGGCTACTGGTCCACTTAGATTCAAGCCTGTCAGAATGATAATGATGAATATTTAAACCTTTTATCAGTGTTTTTGGATGGAATCTACAAGAAAAATAATAAATTGTCAAATGCCTATGAGGTATGGTCAAAATTTGTTAGATTTCAGAAAATAAATATAAAAAAGGTTGACAAAATTCAATTCGAGGATTCCTGAATTGATACTAGTCCCTTTTGTGCTCATGTGTTTCATATGAACACACTACTTATTCTAACTGGTGTTTGGTTCTTGGAAAATCTGGTTGGATTATCTGGAGAAGTGGTGGCATAGTGTGGTGGTGGCACGGTGGCACAGTGGTTAGCATTGCTGTCTCACAACGCTAGGGACCTGGGTTCGATTCCTGCCTTGGGTCACTGTCTGTGTGGAGTTTGCTCATTCTCCCCGTGTCTGTGTGGGTTTCCTCCAGGTGCTCCAGTTTCCTCCCCCAGTCTGAGAGACATGCAGGTTAGATGCATTAGCCATACTAAATTCTCCCTCAATGTACCCGAATAGGTGCCGGAGTGTGGCAACTAGGGGATTTTCTCAGTAACTTTATTAGTGTTAACTTAAGCCTATTGTGACTAATAAATAAATAAACTTTTTGGTAGTGTTGTCTAAACTAGTAATCCAAATACCTAGGGTAATGCTCTGGGATCTATATTTGAATTTAAAAATCTGGAATTAAAAGTCTAATGACAACCATTGTTGATTGTTGTGTAAACCCAGCTTGTTCACCTTTACATAAGAAAATCTGCCGTTCTTACCTGGTTTGGCCTGTATGTGACGCCAGACCCATAACTTTGTAGTTGACTATTAAATGCCCTCTGAAATGGTCTAGCAAGCCACTCAGTTGTAGCTAAGAAATAAATCTCAACAGACCACTTAGGCATCAATTTAGATTCCGGAAATGACAACAGCAAACCCTCTCCTGTTGATCTTGCAAAGTGCTCCTTACTAACATTTTTGGGCTTGTGCCAAAATTTGGAGAGCTATTTTGCAGGCTAGTTAGACAATAGAGTGGTGTGGTCATACTCATGGAATCAGATCTTACTATGAAATACCCAAGGACAGACTTCACCAGAGATGATGGCACAGCAGTACACAGTCGGGATGGAATTACCCTGGGAATCCATAACATCGACTTTGGACCACATGAAGTCTTGTTACAGGTCAAACATGGGCAAGGAAACTGCTGTTGATTACTATGTACCGCAAACACTCCAATCTCAGCTGATAAATCAGTATTCCTCGATGTTGAACACCTCTTGGATAAAAGAACAAAGAAAATTACAGCATAGGAACAGGCCCCTCAGTCCTCAAGCCTGCACCAACCATGCTGCCCGACTTAACTAAAACCCCCTACCCTTCCGGGAGCCATATCCCTCTATTCCCATCATATTCATGTACTTATCAAGACGCCCCTTAAAAGTCACTACCGTATCCGTTCCCACTATCTTCCCTGGCAACGAGTTCCAGGCACTCACTATTCCCTGTGTAAAAAGTCTGCCTCGTACCTCTCCTTTAAACCTTGCCCCACATACCTTAAACCTGTGCCCCCTAGTAATTGACTCTTCCACCGTGGGAAAAAGCTTCTGACTATCCACTTTGTCCATGCCTCTCATAATCTTGTAGACTTCTATCAGGTTGCCCCTTAACCTCCTTCGTTCCAGTGAGAACAAACCAAGTTTCTCCAACCTCTCCTCATAGCTAATGCCCTCTGTACCAGGCAACATTCTGGTAAATTTTTTCTGTGTCCTCTCCAAAGCCTCCACATCCTTCTGGTAGTGTGGCGACCAAAATTGAACACTATATTCCAAGTGCGGCGTAACTAATGTTCTCTAAAGCTGCAACATGACTTGCCAATTTTTAAACTCAGTGCCCCAGCCGATGAAGGCAAGCATGTTGAATGCCTCCTTGACTACCTTCTCCACTTGCATTGCTACTTACATTGACCTGTGTACTTGTATACTCAGATCCCTTTGGCGATCAATACTCTAGGGTTCTGCCATTTACTGTATATTTCCTATCTGTATTAGACCTTCCAAAATGCATTACCTCACATTTGTCTGGATTAAACTCCATCAGCCATCCCTCCGTCCAAGTCTCCAACTGATCTATATCCTGCTGTATCCTTTGATGTTCCTCATCGCTATCTGCAAATCCACCAACCTTTATGTCGTCTGCAAACTTACTTATCAAACCAATTACATTTTCCTCCAAGTCATTTATATGTATAACAGCAAAGGTCCCAGCACTGATCCCTGAGGAATGCCACTTGTCACAGTCCTCCATTCAGGAATGCACCCTTCCACCGCTCCCCTCTGTCTTCTTTGACTGTGCCAGTTTTATATCCACCTTGCCAGCTCACCTGTGATCCCATGCAACTTCACCTTCTGCATCAGTCTGCCATGAGGGATCTTGTCAAAGGTCTTACTGAAGTCTGTGTCCAGTGCCCTACCCTCATCAATCATCTTTGTCTCTTCCTTGAAAAACTCGATCAAGTTCGTGAGACATGACCTTCCCTTCACAAAACTATGTTGTCTCTCCCTACTACGTTCACTTATTTCCAAGTGGGAATAAATCCTGTCTCGAAGAATCCACTCCAGTAATTTTCCTACCACTGAGGTCTGGCTCATCGGTCTGTAATTATCTGGATTATTCTTGCTACCCTTCTTAAACAAAGGACAACACTGGCTATTCTCTAATCCTCTGGGACTTCTCCTGTAAGAGTCTCACAACACCAGGTTGAGACTTTTTACTGTGTTTACCCCAATCCAACGCCGGCATCTCCGCATCATGACTTCCCCTGTAGCTAATGAGGATACAAAGGTTTCTCTTAAGGCCCCAGTAATTTCCTCTCTCTTGCCTGTCTCAGTATTCTGGGGTATATCCCATCAGGCCCTGGGAATTGTCTATCTTAATGTTTCTCAAGAACCCCAATACTTCCTCCTTTTTGATCTCAACATGACTCAAACTATCTACACATCCTTTCCCAAACTCATCATCCACCAGGTCTTCTGAATACCGACGCAACTCATTTAGTACCTCACCCATTTCCTCTGGCTCCACACATAGACCCCCTCCCTTGTCCTTGAATGGGCCAACCCTCTTGCTCTTTATATATGTATAAAAGGCCTTGGGATTTTCCTTAATCTTGCTGGCCAATGCTTTTTTGTGACCACTTTTAGCCGTTCTTACTCCTTGCTTAAGTTTCTTTCTACTTTCTTTGTATTCCACACTTGCTTCGTGTGTTTCCAGGCTCCTAGCTTTGGCAAATGCTTCCTTTTTCTCTGACCAGGCTCACAATATCTCTCATTATCCAAAGTTCCCAAAAGTTGCCATACTTATCCTCCACCTTACAGGAATGTGTCGGTCCTGAATCCCTAAGAACTTACACTTGAAATCCTCCCACAAGCCAGATTTTGATTTGCCCTCAGACATCTGCCACCAATCTACATCTAAACATCTACAATCTATAATCTGAAGCACTGAGGGTAGCAAGAGTGCAGAATATACAAAATGGACTTGACTGTCCATCACCAATAGTGGCTTGGTAGCACTACTGCTAACTGAAATAGCTGGGTTTTAAAGGACATAACTGCTAGATCAGATTTGCGTCAGGGTGATGATAGAATAAGCAAGGGAAAAATATACTTAACTTCATCCTCACTAATTGCCTGCTGTAAATGCATCTGTCCGACTACATCAGTAGGCATGACCACTGTTCAGTCATTGTGGAGACAAAGTTCCATCTTCACACTGAGGATACCGGTTCCCCACTGCATCTACTGGAGTACCTTTGGGATACCACCATTTGCAGATAGAAAACTCTAGGCCAATGTATTACCTATTGACAATCTTAAAAGACATCTCAAAAGGGACCTTCACTGATATAGCAATTATCGAAAACAACAATGCTCTAAATCTAACAATGCCCATCCTCAGATTTCTCATCTCATTTTGTGCAGTCCAGATCTCTTTCATTTCCATTGTAATTTTTGTCATCAACATTTCCCCTATGCACGTGTGTCTGTGTTTGTGAAATGCACCTTCCTGGGACAATATATTCTTCTCCTGTTCTCTTGAAACCCCACTCACTTCCTGTTCTCTTGAATCCTCACTCACTTTCAGAGACAGAGTGATGACCAAACAATTATAGGTGGAATAATGAGGCACTTGGGAATGATAACAAGTCACTTATCTAATCAAAGGTTCAGAATCCAAGAAGATTAGATTACAGTTTTAAAGTTGCACAATAAATAAATACCTATTTAGGAAGGAATTTATTCCTCTTCTGGAAACATTTTGTACAAGAATGTTGTAAATTGATGTGCATTGTCTAATTTCTTGCTGGAGGTTGCCACTTATGCAGTAATAACTGACATCATTACTGTAGACATATTGAAGAATAATCTCAAATTATCTTTGTGTCTACAACAGATTATTTAAATTTTGACACAATTATAGGGCTGTAATCTAACAGATGAATGTTAAAATGACTGTACAAAGTTCAAACCAGTTTGAGTGAAAGTTTTCAGGTGACACGAAGTGTGTCTGGATTGCATGTATCAAGGGGAAAAGTGAAAACAAAAGAAGAGGAAATGTATTTGCGATGTTAGCAAGCCAGGAGTGAACATATATACAAATATTGCTGGAGGTCCTCAAAATCCAAAAGTTGGCTTTTAGTAAGCTCAATCGCGAAGACAGATTGCCCCCATTTAACTAGCAGCATAGACACGCTGTTCCTCCTCCCCGACCAGAACGAGGGCTCGCTCCTCAAAACATGTGAGGGTTCTTAGCTCATGCATGACTCCATCTGGGTGTGCCCACTGATGCCTGTTCTGGTTGAGTTTGTCCTGTAATGACACTGAGAGGAATTTGATTTGATTTGATTTATTATTATTGTCACATGTATTAACATACAGTGAAAAGTACTGTTCATAGAGAAGGAAATGCAAGAGTGCAGAATGTAGTTACAATTATAGCTTGGGTGTAGAGAAAGATCAACTTAATGCAAGGTAAGTCCATTCAAAAGTCTGGCAGCAGCAGGGAAGCTGCTGTTCTTGAGTCAGTTGGTACGTGACCTCAGACTTTTGTACCTTTTTCCGACAGAAGAAGGTGGAAGAGAGAATATCCGGGCTGTGTGGGGTCCTTAATTATGCTGGCTGCTTTGCCAAGGTAGCGGGAAGTGTAGACAGAGTTAATGGATGGGAGGCTGGTTTGTGTGATGGATTGGGCTACATTCATGACCTTTTGTAGTTCCTTGCAGAGCAGGAGCCATACCAAGCTGTGATACAACCAGAAAGAATGCTTTCTGTGATGCATCTGTAAAGTTGGTGAGAGTCGTGGTGACATGCCAAATTTCCTTACTCTTCTGAGAAAGTAGAGGTGTTGATAGGCTTTCTTAACTATGTTGGCATGGGGGGGACCAGGACAGATTGTTGGTAATCTGGGCACCTAAAAACAGTATAGGTGGGAGTGTTGACATTTAAGATGGTAATGAGGTGTGGCAAGCAAGGGGCTAGGGTGGGAGCTGGAGTGTCAGGAGCATAGCAGATACTGGGGGAATGTGGTAATTGTGCGAGCGAGAGTTGAACCTGGTGCCTGGTGGTGGCAAAGGCCAAGGTGGCTGAGTGAGAGAAAGGGTTGGGGTTGTGAGGAGGCCCAGTGGGAGACTGGGAGTGGCTGAGCGAGGAAGATCATTCATTTCTTTTCATGAAGCTTCCTAGTGCTTGCAGCAGTTAAGTCATGGTGGGGTGGGCGAATTAGAAGGAATATGCTGGTATAGTAGTGTGAAATTAGTGGACATAAAAATTATTGCTAATGAGGCATAAGATTTGGCTCGAAATCACGCTGGTGCTATTGGCAGGAAACAGTGTTTTTTTGGCACCAGAAGCAACACTCTGATAAAGCAACTTTTGACAAAATTTTGCTCTGTGTGCCCAATCCCCATATTGCCTTTTCATGAAGGCCTGTCTCCCTTCTTGTCCCTTACCTATGTGGAGTGGTGTCCGTCAAGTCATTTGTGTCTTTCTAACAGAGAAATACATGTGATTCTCACGGACTAAGCCTAATTATTTTACCTTGACATATATCCAACTAACATTTATGTATATAATTTATGTCAATATATTGGCAAACAAATAATAAATTTACTAAGTATTTCATAAAAACTGTGCCTCTTATGAGATAATCCTTTTATTTCTCAATAAATGGATTATTGATTCTTATTCAATGAACCAGTGTAATGGTGTCACCACATATAAGGAACACTGAGGTCTTGTCTTGGCTTTTGGTCTTTTGCATATTCTACTACATATCAAGGCAATAGAGAGAAAAATCTTGTATGCTAAATTCTTCTACTTTTGACCCATGAAACTCTAAGCAGTTGAGAGCTGATGAGAGTTTTTTCAGGGCTCAGTAAAAATCCCAAAAGTCAAAGAAGCAATGCTAATCAATCACATTTTAAATCTAGGTCTCTAGCTCCATTGAAGCTGGAGAGGAAAAAAAAAGCTGCATAAAATTCAGCCCCAAAAACGTGGGGATCCTGTTGGCGAGCAGTAACGGCCTGTTCCGTATAATTCTGCTGGACTGATACATGTGCCTCTCAGCACTCTTCCAGCTGCAGGTTACCAACCCAGGTATGATAATGACTCTGAAATTTAGGAAGGATCCATGGGATAATGGAAAATACTAAACTGGAGTTGCTGGCGAACATGGCATGGGGTGTGGAGATGCTGTTGAGTGTAGCCTGTTGAGCGGAAATATTGGTGAGCGTGGCCTGTGGAGCGGAGATACTGCTGAGCGTGACCCGGGGAGTGGAGAGACTGGTGATCATAGCTTGGTGGGGTGGAGATATTGGTGAGCATGGCCAGGGAAGCAGGGATACTGCTGAACATGGTCTGGGGAGCAGAGATACTGACAAGCATAGCTCAGGGAGCGGATATATTGGTGAGCATAGCCTGTGGAGTGGAGAGAGTGGCGAGCCTAGCCCGAGGAACAGAGATACTGCTGAGCATGGTCCGTGGAGTGGAGAGACTGGCGAGCACGGTCTGTGGAGTGAAGAGACTGGCGAATGTGGCCCATGGAACGGAGAGACTGGCGGGCATAGCCTGGGGAGCGGAGAGACTGGCGAGCATAGCCTGGTAAGTAGAGATATTGGCGAGCATAGCCCTATAGCGGAGATACTGGTTAGAATGGCCTGGGAGATATTAGTGAGCATGGCCCAGGGAGCAGAGGTATCAGAAAGAGAAGATACCGGTGAGTATGGCCTGGGTGGCAGAGATGCTGGTGAGCTTGGCTTGGGAGGTGAGATACTGATAAGCGTGGCTCAGGGAGCAGAAGTACTGGTGGGTGTGGCCCATGGAGGGGAGATACTCGAGATCACAGCCCGTGGAGCAGAGATACTTATGAGCATGGTCTGGGTAGCGGAGATACTGATGAAGGAGGCCGAAGGAATGGAGATATTGGCAAATATGGCCTGGGGAGCAGAGAGACTAATGAACGAAAGCCCAGGAAGCATAGATACCGGTGAGTGAGCCCTGGGGAATGGAGATATTGGTGAGTATGGCCCAGGGAGCAGATAGACTGATGAGTGAGGCCCGGACAGTGGAGATACTGGTAAGTGAGTCTTGAGGAACCGAGATACTGGTGAGCGAGGCCTGGGGAGTGGAGAGAGTGGTGAGCGAGGTCCGGGATGCGCAGAGACTGGTGAACGAGGCCTGGAGAGCAGAGATATTGGTGAGTATGGCACAGGGAGCGGAGATATTGGTGAGCATGGCCTGGACAATGGAGATGATGGAATCTCTATAGTGCAAAAGGAGGCCATTCAGCCCATCAAGCCTGCACTGACAACAATCCCACCCAGGCCCTATTCCTGTAAACCCACATGTTTACCCTGCTGATCCCCCCTGGCACTAATGGGCAATTCAGCATGGCTAATCAACCTAACCTGCACATCTTTGGCCTGTGGGAAGAAACTGGAGCACCCAGAGGAAATTCTCACAGACAAGAAGAGAATGTGCAAACTTCACACTGACAGTGACCCATGGTTGGGATTGAATCCTGTAAGTTGATATGTACTCTTTGTCCTTATACAAGACATTGGTTAGACTAACATTGGTTAGTTCGAATTATGTATTCAATTTAGGCCTCCTCACATGCTGTGTAACATTGAGGCTTTGAAAAAATACAGGATAGGGCCATAAACTCAATTCTCAGTTTAAGGCATCTTTGTTACCAGAAAATACTTGAAGACCTTTGTTTCCAAACTTCAGTAAAGCACACTCTTAGCGGTAATTTGATCAAGGTTTATAAGATAATGAAAGGAATACATTATGCTTTGTAGACAGTTTGTTTCAACTAAATAGATTGCAGAGGATTAGTTATCACAAGCATAAGTTATGTAAGGACTGTTTGGTACTACCAAGACTACACGACTCCAGACCTCATTCCAACCTTAGACCAACATGGACAAACAGACTGAATTCCAGGGATGAGGTGAGAGTGACTACCTTTGATATCAAAGCAGCATTTAACTTCAGTGTGACCAATGTTAGCTAACAAAATATAGTCAAAAGGGATCATGTGGAAATCTCTTCACTAGTTGGAGTCATACATGGCACAAAGGAAAATGATCGTGGCTGTTAGTAGCTCCAGAATATTGTTGTGCAAGTTTCTCAGGGCAATGTCCTTGGCACAACCATTGACAAATGCTTCATCAGTAGCTTTCTATCCATTGTAAAGTCAAACGTGGGAATGTTCACTGATGATTACATGGTGTGCAGTTCCATCTGCAACTTTTCAGATACTGAAACAGTCTGTGCCTGCTTGCAGCAAGGCTTGACAATACTCAGGGTTTAGCCCAATTTAATGTCGAGAAGGATTTGTGCTGCACAATGTCAGACAAAATTCCAGACAAAATGCCAATTAACCTAGATTAGTCACACAGACACTATGCCTAAAAGAGCAGCTGAAGGAGGAAGGTCACCATCACATTCTTGAGGGCAGTTGGGGATGGGCAATAAATATTGGTCCTGCCATTTTATGAATGATTGGGGAAAAAAATTAAGAAACCGGTTTAGGTGTTAGAAGGTGCTTTGCTTTGTTTGAATAACTGACGTGGAAACAAATAGCTGGCTCATGCAAGAATTAACTGACTTTCTTCCAGCTTGTTTCTGGCTCAAGCAGTCCCCCCACCCCCCAAATTGACCTTGGGTTTTATCCTTTTTATCTGTCTTTAGAGATGATATAGCTTTTTGCAAGATGTGGGAGTGTGATGGACAGGCTGATGAACGAATGAGTCTTATTCTGTTGATTTAACATGATAATCTGGGAGAATATCCTCATAAACTCCAGTGCAATTCTTCGGAGAGGAACCAAATAATGCTTTAAAAAGGTACTCCACGGCCAGCCATACGTGATGATTTTTGAAAATAACATTAATTTCGTTGTAATCGTAATGTTCTAAAACGTATACTGTTTGCAAATTTCAAAAAGCTGAATTACAACCTTTCATATTCGCTCTGAACTGAACAAAGCTTGCTTGCTTGCGTGCAGCTCATACCCGGAAGCAGTCGTTCATCGGGTGATTTGTGTCAGAAGGCGGCTACTGTGTGTGTGTGGATTGCAGAAGAGGAAGTCAGCGGCCGACTACAGATTGCTGGGTTCCTTAAAGTATACCCCAGAGTTGTCAGCAGGAGAAGCGTGGAAGAGCCCAGCTGGTGCTGGTACATGGTTATTTCTTGTTGGGGAGCGTTGGTGCGGAAGTTGCTGATGATGAAGCCTGAGGTGGTTTTTGTCCTCGGTGGGCCAGGAGCCGGGAAAGGGACCCAGTGCGTCAAAATCGTCAAGGTGGGTGAAAAAAAATCAGATGCAGCAAGCAAGTGCCTGGTGCTGGAGGGAGAGCCGCCCTGGGGCCAGGGCATGTACGTGTATTGTAGTTAAATTATTCACACAGGAGTACGGTGGAACTGTTCATTCAATCTGTTTGATCTCAGACCGGGGGGGCGGGGGTTCTCCATACTGTTAATGAGAGGTCGATGTGAGTATTTTTCAAGTGTAATCGGGGTTTTAATATTTCGTCAGGGAAGTACGTAGCCGAAGCCGGATGCGAATGGAATGAAGCGGATGAAATTTATTTGAACAGGAAGTTTTTAAAACATTTAATCTTTATATAAAATAAAGTAGTCTAGATCATTTGGGATAAAAGATAGAAAATGCTGTGAACACTCAGCTTCTGCAGTGAGACAAAAATGGTTGGAGGTTTTAAACAATTACAAGAAGAAAAGGAGAGAATACATGAGAAGGTCTGTGATTCTGTGAAAGACAGGGGAGACCAAATGGCAAAAATGAATGTTGGGAGCGGGCAAGGGATAATAATCATAAGTGAAGGCGGATATGGAGGAGGTGTTAATGGTATTAACAGAATCATTATCCTTACCGTTGTCTGGAAAAACAATGGGGTCAGAGGTTACAATCTGAAATTGTTGAACTGGGCATTAAACCCAGAAGGCTGTAAAGTACCTCATTGAAAGGTGAGTTTACACTGAGCTTCTTTGGAACAGTGTGGAAGGAGGTTGTGGATGAAGAGCTCTGGGTGAGCGTGTGGCAGAGAATTAACTATCTGAGTTTAGTTTCCCCATTATAGAATAGACCACCTTGAAATTTTGAGTAGCCAATGCAGCATATAAAGATGTACAAGTTAATTGCAGTTTCATCTGGAATCCATCACCTATAATTTGGAAATTACTGTTACATTTTGAGATTGGATAGTCCAAAAGTGAAAGCTTGTTGGCCAATTTGTTAACATTTTCCATTAAAAATATTTCAAAGCACATGTGCTTTAAATTCATTAATTTCAAAGTATATTATTTCATAACAAAATATGGAAACATCATTTCCTCAGAATGGCAGTCAGCAGCAGATTGCCACTCTATACTGACTTATCTGCACTTAAATTATAAAGTCCCTGTCTTGTCTGGCCTTCCTGGCTCAAGCTGGATGAGATACAAGAAGCAAAGCACATCCCCAGTAGCAGCAGTGAGGTGTAAAAGGAGTGGAGCGAAAGAGAACGTACCCCCCTTTTTACATAACTAGCTGTGTAACGTAGTATAACTAGGTGAGTTTAAAGATCCCATTGAAAGGGAGAAGGTAAGTGAATGAGATTTGGGGGTGCTGGTTCAGATATTGTCGGGGAGGGAATCCAAATATACTTTATAATTGTCACATCATTATGAAGTGCTTCAAAAGGTTAGTCGTGGCACAAATCAATTTCGGCCTCCTCCATTGCCTGGATCCATTACAGTTCACCTACTGCTGCAACAGGTCCACAGCAGATGCCATCTCCCTGACCCTGCACTCAACCCTGGAACACCTAGATAACAAAGACACTGATGTCAGATTCCTATTTATTGACTATAGTTCAGCCTTTAACACCATTATTCCTATGAAACTCATCTCCAAACTCCGTGGCCTGGGTATCGACTACTCCCTCTGCGACTGGATCCTGAACTTCTAACTCACAGACCACGATCAGTAAGGATAGACAACAACACCTCTTCCATGATCATCCTCAACATTGATGCCCCACAAGGCTTTGTTCTCAACCCCCTATATACTCCTTTTACACCTGTGACTGTGAGGCCAAATTCCCCTCCAACTTGATTTTCATCACCATAGTGGGTCAGATCTCAAACAATGAGGGACATAGTACAGGAATGAGATAGAGTATCTGGTGAACTGCTGTGATGACTATAATCTCTCCCTCAGTGTCAACAAAATGAAGGAGATTGTCATCGACTTTAGGAAGTGTAGTGGAAAACCTGCCCGGTCCACCACAACGGAGATGAAATAGAAATGGCCGAAAGCTTCAGGTTTTTAGGTGTCTAGATCACCACCAACCTGTCCTGATTTTCCCCCCCATTCCGACATTATAGTTAAGAAAGTTTATCAACGCCTCTACTTACTCAGAAGATTAAGAAAATTTGGCATGTCAGCTATGACTCTCACCATCCTTTACAGATGCACCATCGAAAACATTCTGGTTGTATCACGGTTTGGTATAACTCCTACTCTGCCCAAGACCTCAAGAAACTACAATGTGAATGTAACCCAATCCATCATTCAAACCAGCCTCCCGTCCCTTGATTCTGTCTACACTTCCTGTTGCCTTGGCAAAGCAGCCAGCATAATTAAGGACCCCACTCGCTCCAGATACACTCTCTTAATCATCTTCTGTCGGGAAAAAGATACAAAAGTCTGAGGTACCAAGAACTCAAGAACAGCTTCTTCCCTGCTGCCGTTAGACTTTTGAATGATTTATCTTGTATTAAGTTGATCTTTCTCTACACCCTAGCTATGATGTAACACTAGATCTGTACTCTTTTTCATTACCTTCTGTATGAATGGTATGAAGGAAGGAGGGGAGGGTTGTGGGGGCGGGGGGGTGTGTTCCTTGATTATGCTGGCTGCTTTTCTGACACAGCAGGAAGTGTAGCCAGAATCAATGGATGGAAGGCTTGTTTGCAAGATGAACTGGGCTACATTCACAACCTTTTGTCATTTCTTGCGGTTTTGGGCAGAGAGCAAGAGTTATACCAAACTGGGATGCATCCGGAAATGATGCTTTCTGTGATGCATCTGTAAAAATTGCTGAGTGTCATAGCGGACATAACAAATTTCCTTAACCTCCTGAGACAGCAGAGATGTTGCTGGACTTTCTTAATTATAGTGTCAGGTTGGGGGTCCAGGACAGGTTGTTGATGACCTGATCACCTAGAAACCTGAAGCTCTCGACCATTTCCATTTCATCATCATTGACGTATACTGGGGTATGCAGATGACTATCTGTTTCGTTTTACTGACATTGAAGGAGAGATTATTGTCATCGCACCATTTCACCAGATTTTCAGTCTCTTTTTTGTATTCCGTCTCGTCATTGTTTGAGATTCGACCCGCTGCAGGGGTGTCATCAGCAAACTTGAAAATGAAGTTGGAGGAGAATTTGGCCATGCAGTCATAAGTGTATAAAGACTATAGTAAAGGGCTGAGGACACAGCCTTGCCAGACACTAGTTTTGATGATAATTGTGGAGGAGGTGTCGTTCCCTATCCTGACTGATTATAGTCTGTGGGTTGGGATGTCTAGGATCCAGTTGTAGAGGGAGGAGCTGAGCCCTGGCCCATAGAGTTTGGAGATGAATTTTGTTGGGACAATGGTGTTGAAGACTGAGCTGTAGTCAATAAAGAGGAGTCTGACATAAGTGTCTTTGTTATCCAGCCTTCCACATTCTACCCTTTGTGAACTTGAGGCAATCCCAAAAATTGTTGTCTATATCCTTGCACAAAATTCTGTTCACTCATCACTTCTGAATTTCCTGACCAACAGCGTCTCTCAGTTGAGTGACACCTTGATTTTAAAAAATCATCCTTGTTTTCAAAACTCACCACGACCTTGCTTCTTTAATTTGCTCCAGCCCTCAAATAACTGCGCTCCCCTAATTCTGGCCACTTCAGTTCTGATTATAATTGCTCCAGTACTTCTTGAAGCTTCCAGCTTCAACTGCCAACACTCTAGGATTCCCTCCCTAAACTTTTTTGCCTTTTTACCTCTCTTTGCTCCTTTAAGAACTCCATTAAATCCATCACTTTGGCCTTTGATTTATCTGCTGTAATTTCTCCTTATGTGGTTTGGTGTCAAATTTTGCTTTTTGCTTCTCTGTGAAGTGCCTTAAGATGTTTTATCATGTCAAAAGCGCTATATAAAACGAGTTGTGTTAGTGAAAAGTGGTCATGAAGCTGTTTGGATTGTAAAAACTTCCTTCAGGAAAAGAACCAACTCTGCCATCCTTATCTGGTTTGGCCAATATGTGACTCCAGTCTCAAACTGATCTGGTTGATTCTTGGCTGCACCCTGAAGAAGCCTAACAAGCCACTCAGTTGTATCTAATTCAGAGCTACTAGGGATGGGCAATAAATGTTGGATTTGTCCACGCTGAAGAATTTTTTTCAATTGACTAACTGGGTTCATTCAAATTTCTGAATGAGCATACAAGTGAGAAAAGGGTACACTCCAGTCATGTAAGGGTGCATTATCCTAGTTTTGTGTAGTTCAAGCATCAGAAAATGGTCCAAGTAAAATTTATAGATTTTTCTGCTGTTCAAGAAAATCTAGTTAGACCTTAATTGTGCAAAATGTTTAATTAAACTTTACAAGTACAATTTCAAAGTAGCTTTGGCATGTTACTACATCAAGCTTGGTATCTATTGGCTTAGTGTGGGACTAAAGCACGTAGGCTTGATCCACTATCTGTTGAACTGGAAGATAAAATGTGACAGAGTAGGCATTTGTAATGAAAGGATGGAAATAAGGACATAACTTGAAAATGGGCACTAATTTGTGTCTGCATCCCATAGTACAATTATTCCCTGCTCTGTAATCTTGCTTCACTTTAAGATTGTATATTTAGTCTCAATTTTCCACATGCAATGCCTTGGGAAATTGACGAGTTTACAATTGGAGACTGTATTTTGATAACACGCTGTTTAGATTATATCTAAGCATCATGCTTAATTAAAATATTCTGCACAATTTATTGATGGTTGTAGCTCGGGTTAGATTTTACGCTGTTTACAGTGAGTAAAAAGTGCAGCTCGGAGATTTGAACAGTATCTTGCACGTAATCTAGCACTTGAATATTGTGTTAAGTGAATTTTAACTATCTTAGTTCATAATTGTAACAAGGGTTAAAACTTGTAATCACTTTTTTGTTGATGTCTAGAAATATGGATACGTTCACTTGTCTGCTGGTGATCTCCTTCGTGCTGAACGAAGCAAAGAAGCTACACAGTATGGTGAACTGATTGACAGTTACATTAAAGAAGGAAAAATTGTCCCAGTGGAAATAACTATTAACCTCATAAAAAGGGTAAGCTAACTTTTGACAACCTAAAAAACAATAATATTTCAGGATGTGCAATTCTTGATCTGAATTTGTTTAACTTTCTTCAAGGAATCCACTGATGACATTTGGTTGTGGCAACCTGATGCTTGTTAGTTGAGCTGCAGACCTGAATTTTCAGTTGAGTCAGTTGAATTGCCTGGCCACCGCTTTATCATCTGTAATGATTTTTCTTCAAAAAAAATTGCAACTGAAATGAAAGTCTATGGTAAATTTGTGAAAAATTCACAGGGATGTTTTTGACATGTTGGATAGGTACAGTGGGTTCTATTTATAATGATATGTTCTTTGTGAAAGAACGTTCCAAACTAAAATTGCTTGCAAAATAATTTCTAACTTTCTGTGAAAAGTATTTGTTTGGCCTGGACTTACTGTCAGCCGACAGATGGAGCATTTTGTGTACAAAGTTATTACAAAAGCTGCTGCAGGAGGAAGCCAATTGTTTCACTTTTCTTTTACTGTATTCCTAGAATGGCAAATAACTCCTTTCCAAAAGAATATTTCTGCTTCATCAAATATCACATTTTAAATGGACTTGATCAACAAGTACTTAAAATCATGACAATTTAATTCAGATAAAAAGAATTTAGTGGGAAAAATAGTTAAATGTGCTGCAATTTTCATTTTTTAATAAGATGTTTTGAGAGGAATTTCTGAAATGTGGCTGTAACAATATTATTATAGTAAATTAAGGAGTGATTAGCACTGGAAGTTGGTACAGTGATTAACTCTGCTGCCTCACAGCGCCAGGAACCTGCGTTCGATTCCTGGCTTGGGTCACTGTCTGTGCAGAGTCGGTACGTTCTCCCCATGCTGCATGGGTTTCCTTTGGGTATTTTCCCACAGTCCAAACAAAGTGCAGGTTAGGTGTGTCGGCCATGCTAAATTCTCCCTCAGTGTACCCGAATGGGTGCCGGAGTGTGGTGACTAGGGGATTTTCACTGTAATTTCATTGCAGTGTTAATTTAAGCCTACTTGTGACTAATAAATAAACTTTATGCTTGCATGTTTCTTCCCTTCCCCCCCTTCCTGATATAATTTAACAGTAACTATATTTGATGTTTAAAATTATTTAATTTGACATATTATTTGTTTTTGATCTTCATATCTGTCATACAATATCAGTCTTGCTTATTGCCATTCTCTTCCGTTGAAACAATTGTAATATAAATACTTTGCAAAACTTGTAGAGGGCCATAAAGATATAATTTGCTATATAACCTTGTTATTCCATCTCATATCTTGACTGCGCATTAGTTAGTACTGAGTTAGTTTCTTCCATGTCAGGATATCGTTTATGATTCATCAAACAATGTATACACCCACTTCAGGAATTTTAAAGTTAAACATTAAGAGCAATGCCCCCACTCCCTTTTCTTGTTACGCCCAGCGTCATCAACCTGGTAATTAAGCAGATACTTGAATGCTTAAATGTGGTCTGTTCAATGATAGCAGAATTATATTAATGCAGATTGTCCTGTTCTTGTTTGCTTTATTAGATTTTTTTGCTGAAAAGGCAAACATGTTGCTGAAACCTGTAACCTTGAAGTCTTGTTTGCTTTAAGAATTACATTTTATTGCTGAAACTTTTAGTCTTGCACTCATCAGGAAATATACACCGTCAAATTTCTAATAGAAGATTGGCTGGCAAGGTGACTCTGGCCAAGGCTCTACCATGGAGAAAACAACTGAAAACTATGGGTACCCCGAACTCATAAGAACTTAAAGTAAAACATAAGGCTTGAACACATCCCCCTTGTTTGCAGAAGAATGGTTGCTACCTGAAGGTTTGTGGCTTCCAGCAAGTGCAAATGAACCATGTTAAGCACCCAATCCACCTGAGCAGGCTCAGGGCAGCTCAGCAAATGCTGTCCAACTCTAAAACCACTTTCAACAGCAGACTTTCAGTTCTCGAATTTGTGACCACAGGCTGGCTGAGCATGGCCTGTGTTCCATCCACCACAAAAAGCTGAAGGAAATGTTGTACAAACTGATCAGCGTTGACTGGACTCGTAGGGCAGCATGTTCCTTCAGTTGTTTGTGATGGATGGAATGCAGGCAGTGCATGACATGCCTGTGGTTACAGGGCTTAGAATGGAATGTCTGTTGATGGATGTGGTTCTGAGGATAGGCAACACATACTGATCAGTCCTGAGTGTACTTTGCCTAATCTAGCAGCCAATTTGAGGTGGTTAGATTTGTATTGTGACTTATTTGTGCTTGCTTCAAAGAAGATACACTGTGATAGAGGGAATGTTTGTATGCAGGGAATCATTCTCTGCAAATAAGTGTTCAAGTTTCGCACCTTTTTAAATTAGCTAGGAGCATGGGGAGTCTACAGTTCCCCATAACTTTCTCCTTGGTGACAATTCAGCCCATTGCAATTAACTTGCTAACCAATCAGCACTTTTCTTCCCTGTAGTATAAATCGTTGTGATCAATTGAAATTGTTTGTTCTGATGAGTGCAAGACAAACAGCCCTCAGCAACATGTCTCCCTTTTGAGAAATATTCAAGTTCTGAACAACAAAGTTGCAGTTTGATTACATTTTCTTTATAATTAAAAGATGAGAGAATCTTGCTAAATGTTTGCCGATGACTCCTGGGCAGAGGTGATTTGGATCTGATAAGCTGAATGGAGATTTTCATGAGGTCAAACAATGTTTGGATTCTCCCAATAATTCCATTTTAACACTTCTGTCAAATCTTGCTTGAATGTCTAGTTGACCTGACACCACCTGATCTTCATGGAATCATAGCATCCCCACAGTACAGGAGGAGGCCCATTGGGCTTGCACCAACAACAAACTCATCCTATCCCTGTAATTCCACGTATCCACCAGGCAAATCCCCCTGACACAAGGAGCAATTTAACATGGCCAATCCACCTAACCTGCACATCTTTGCATTGAGAGGGGAAACCAGAGCACCTGAGGAAAATACACGCACACATGGGGAGAACTTGCAAACTCCACACAGTCATCCAAGGCTGGAGTTAAACCAGGGTCCCTGGTGCTGTGAGGCAACGGTGCTAACCACTGTGCCACCGTCCTCTTGTTTTAGTATTAGTCTAGTGCAAACAATATGAAATTGGAGCAAAGTAAGCCATTTGGCTGCTGAAGCCTGTTCCACCATTCAATAAGATCATGGCTGATCTGTTTCAAATTCCGTATTCCCTGGATTGCAAGTTTTAAGTTTATTTTATTGTTTAGAAGTAAGCTTACATTAACATAGCAATGAAGTTACTGTGAAGATCCCCTAGTTACCATACTGCAGCGCCTGTTCAGGTACGCTGAGCGGGAATTTAGTATGGCCATTGCACCTAACCAGCATATTGTTTTGACTGTGGGAGCACCCAGAGGAAACCCACGCAGATTCAAGGGGAACGTGAAAATCCGCACAGACAGTGACCCAAGCCAGGAATCAAATCCAGGTTCCCGGCACTGTGAGACAGCACTGCTGTCTCAATGTGTCACCATGCCGCCCAGATTTATTTATACTTTTCTTGGTTCCAAGAACGTAAGCCTTGACTGCTATTTTCAAATAATCCCAGAAGTTGGCCAAATGAGTTCTGAATGAGAGGTTAGTTGTTAGCCAGCATTATTGGCATACATTTTAGCTTCATATTACATTTGGATTAACTCGTTCTTTCTGTTGTATGTATTGCTAGGCTGAGCAATACAGGTGTATCCAGAAATATACTAATACTTGGTAGCTGGCAGTCAATAATTATTTTGTACAGGGCTGTTATAGAAAATGTGATCTCATAACTCCTCAAGATAGATCTACAGGCTGATCTAAGTTACTAGCAGCAAGTAACTTTTTATGCCTTTAAATTGAACAAAATTCACAAGGTCTCACCATTACGGTGCCTCAAGAAGGCAGCTCACCACTACTTTCTCACAGGCAACTAAGGATGGACAATAAATACTAGCCAGCCAGTGACGCCCATGTCCCACAAATGAATTTTAAAAAATCTACCTCCAATAATCTTTGATTTCTTTGCCTAACAAGAGTCTTTCAACTCCACCTTTACAATATTCAGTGACCAGCCCTAGACTGCCTTCTGAAACAGAGTTCCAAAGTTACAACCCACAGAGAGAAAAAGTTTTATTTCTATCCTAAAAGGGTGACCCCTAATTTTAGAACAGTGCCCTCAGTTTTGGACTCACCGACAAGAAGAAACATCCTTTCCATATCCACTTTGTCAAGACTGTTCACGATCTTGTATACTTCACTCAAGTCACCTTTCACTTTTCTAAAATCCAGTCGTAAGTAAGCTCAATCTGTCCAGTCTTTTCTCATGAGACAATCTGCTTTTTCCAGGCATCAATCTAATGAACCTCTTCTGAACCACCTCAGTGGTTTTATTTCATTTATGCCTTTATATCCTTCCTTAAATAAGGAGAACAGAATTGCACACAGTGTTCAAGATGTGGTTTCACCATGAAGCATGATATCCTTACTTTTATCACACACAAAAAACAAAAATACTCGGCAGATCTGACGGTATCTGTGGAGAGAGAATAGAGCTAAAATTTCAAGTCTGGATGATCCTTCTTCAGAGCTCAGATTCCTCTCATACTATAGGAGAGTATTCCTTTAACCTTCTTAAATACTTGGTGTATCTGCATAGTAACTTCTTGTGACCCATGAATGAGAATAGCTGAATCCCTTTGCGAGCCAGACAATCTCTATCCATATTAATATGTTACTGCCTAACCATGAGCTTTTATTTTCTGCAAGAACCTTTAATGTGGCACCTCATCAAACACCTGGAAATTCAAGTACATCAGTACTTCTACAGGCACCACTTTATCCACAGCCTATTTCACTCCATCAAAGAACTCCAATAACTTGGTTAAACGTGATTTTTCTTTCACAAAACTATGCTGACTCATCCCGATTACCTTGATTTTTTTTTTCTCAGTACCCGGCTATAACTGTAATTATCAATTTTAGCACTTTCCCCATGACAGGAGTCAAGCTAACTGGCCGACTATTTCCTGCTTTTTGCCTCCCTTCTTGAATAGAGGGATCACATTTACTACTTGCCAGCCTGATGGAACCTTTCCAGAATCTAGCTAATTTTTGAAAGTTAATATCGAACACATCTACTACCTCATTAATGACCTAATTCTAGGATAAAGTCCATCAGGACAGAGACCTGGCAGCCTGTGGCTCCATCAGTTTGCTTATTACTGTCAATCTAGTGACTGTAAATTGCACCAAGTTCCTTTCCATCTTCCAGCTCTTGATTTACAGCTATTACTGGAATTTTTTTTGTATCTTCTATAGTGAAGACAAGCAAAATATTAGTTAATTTCATCTGTCATTTCCTTATTATCTACTATTAACTGCCAATTTCACTCTCTAGAGGACCATCACTTTACTGTTTTTCTGTAGAAACTCTTGCTATCCATTTTCACGTTTCTAGCTATCCTTCTCAACTTTTTTTTTCCTGATTGACCTTTCAGTCATTATCTTCTGACCAAACATCTGACCTGCCACTCATGTTTGAGCAATGATATGCTTTTTCCTTAAGTTTGTTACTTCCCTTAGCTTCTTTATTTATAATATTTTTAAAAAACTTTCAGGAAGTTGATTCAACAAAATGTTGGCATTAGATTTCTGTGTTATTTTGCAGGCAATGGATGAGACAATGGAGCAAGATGCCACGAAAAACAAGTTTCTCATTGATGGATTTCCAAGAAATACAGACAACCTCGATGGTTGGAACAAGAAGATGGATAACAATGCTGATGTGAAATTTGTCCTTTTTTTCGACTGTAGCAATGAGGTAACAGTTCCACTGGGGGAAAAATATCCAGAGAATGGCTGGTGATATCAATGGATGGATGCTAAAACTGCTGCTTAAGTAGGCAGGCGAATGTCATGAGAATAAACGTGATGTATTCTATGTTGCCACTAGTATTTTCTAAATAAATTTATGCAAAGTCCTATATTAATCTGAAATATCTTGAGCTGTATTTTGCAGCCAGGGATAAAGCAATTTTCACTGCTGCTCTTGAAGAAAACTGCTGATAAAGATCTGGTAACCTCTTTAGAATGATTCCTCTTTCCCATTGCACCAGAAACAGCATAAGCTATGGTCCCTTTCAACATTCCTGAAATTGTACTGATGGCTTCTGCCCCAGAACTGACCAGGCCTTCAACCACATAGCCCAGGCACATTTACAATACAAGTATTCGCCAAGCAATGTTGAAAATTGCATACCTATTTCCTGTCCACAAAACGTAGGACAAATCCAATCTGCTAATTACTGCCCTATCAGTCTACTGGTTAGGTGCACTGACCCGAACAGGCACTGGACTGTGGCGACTAGGGGAATTTCACAGTAACTTAATTGCAGTGTTAATGTAAATCTTACTTGTGACTAATAAATAAACTTCAAAATAAACTTTACTCTCGGCCATCAGCCAAGTAATCAAAGGTGTTGGCAACAGTGTTATCAAGTGGCATTTACTTAGCGACTCACTGACACTCAGTTTGAGTTCTGTCAGAGTTACTCTGCTGTACACCAAATTACAGTCTGGATCCAAACATGGATTAAAAAAATTGAGTCATGAGTAATTTTCTGTGACATCAATACAGTATTTGACCATGTGTAGCCGCAAAGAACCCTCATAAAGATGAAATCATTGGGAACCATGGGGAAGACTCTCTACTATTTGGAGTCAAACCTACCACAAAGGAAGATAATGGTGATTGTGAAAGCCAATCTCCTCCATTCTAGGACGTCACTGCGGGAGCTCCTTAGGCAGTGTCAAAGACCCAACCATCCTCAACTGCTTTATCAATGATCTTCCCTCCATCATAAAGTCAGAATTGGGGATGTTTGCACGATACTCTGTACTATTTGCAACCCCTCAGATATTGAACCAGTTTGTGCGTACATGTAGCAAGAGCTGAACAACATTCAGACTTAGGCTGATGAGTAAGAAGTAACATTCGCACCATACTAGTGCCAGGCAATGACTATCTTCAACAGGAGGAAATTTAATCATCATCCTTTGATGTTCATTGGTATTATATCATTGTCGTATTCCCCAAAAACCAATATCCTAGGGGTTACAATTGATTAAAATCTGAACTGGACCAGCCTATAAATACTGTGGCTTTGAGAGCAGGTCAGAAGCTGGGAATCCTGAGGTGAGTAACCCACCTCTTGATTTCCCAAAGCCTGTTCATCATCCACAAGGCACAAGTCAGGAGTGTGATTGAATACCTTGCACTTGGTTGGAGACGCAGCTCCAACATTTCTCTCGAATCATAGAATTGTTACCCCACAGAAGGAGTCTATTTGGCCCATTGTATCAGGACTAGCTTTCCAAATGAGCAATTCATCTAGGTCCATTACCTTGCCTTCTACTGTAACACTGTACATCCTTCGTGTTGAGGTAACAGTCCAATTCTCTTTTAAATGCTTCAATTGAACCTGCCTCCACCATACTCTGTGCATTCCAGATCCTAATCTTTGCTAATTATTTTAAAACTGTGCCCTCTCATTTTCTATTCTTTCATGGTGGGAATAGTTTCTCTTTATCTATTGTGCCTAGAGCCTTCAGGATTTTAAATACCTGTATCAAATTTCCTCTGTCTTCTGTTCAAAGAAAATAGTACTAACTTCTCCAAAATACATAACTGTCCCTAATCACTGGAACTATTCTCATGAATCTTTTTTGCACAGTCTTTAGTGCTTTCCCATCTGTCCTAAAGTGCGATGCCCAGAACTGGGTGCAGTACTCCAGCTGAGGTTGAAGTAGTGTCTTTTACAAGTTCAGCATAACCTCCTGCTCTTGTACTCAATGCACCTATTAATAAAGCAAAGCATACCATATTGTTTATTAACTATAACACTCTTAGCTTGTTTTACCACCTTCAGTGACTCATATACATATGCATCCAGGTCCCTCTGTACTCCTGCAAGGCAGCTAAACTTTCTCACAATTCTCTGTTTCCAAAGATCTGTATACAGCGTTGCCTTGAAAGAGGAAAAGGTAGTGGAAGAACAGATGACAACATCAACAGCCTGACGAAAAGGTAGAAATACAATTTTATTTTCATAGAATCATATGAGCTCATGGCATAGATGGAGGCTGTTCTGTCCTTTGTGCCTGTGTTCACTCTTTTTCTGTTTATAAAGAACCAGTCTTCTTGTGCTGTTGACCTTATAGCATCTCTTTCAGAATTCAAACATATATGCAGTCCACTAAACCCATTATAGAACTATATGAGAAAGAAGGGAAAGTAAGACGAGTTGATGGAACCAAAAGTGCTGAAGAGGTATGTGACGTGCAGCTAGAGTTAGACCTCTAGTCTTGCCCATGAACATGAATTTGTACTTATTTTAGGAGAAAATGCTCGAGATTTTCTCCTTTTAGGCTAACTAAATTCTTACTCCTTTTACATAGAAAGACCTGTGATGTAACATGTTATTGCCATCAATTTGTATGTATTTAATGGCCAGTGTTTGAAAATGTTCTATGTTAACTTTGAATTTATTTTTTCTATAGGTTTTTGCTGATGTCCAGAAAATCTTTGATAAAAACTGAATTGGCTGCTCTTGAAGTTTTAAAAATCAGGTGTTTCTGCCTTGCTGGGATTGCTAATCGACCTTTTTTGTTTATTTTACTGTACTGTCTTTTCAATAGAAGCCCTTGAATGGGTACCTAGATCTTTCCATTAATGTATCATTTGCTATTACTTTTATATGAAAGCATTCTTTGTCAAGTGTATTGAGGAACACTAATTTTTTTTAACCTGCTTCCACATGTGCTTGTCCTATCTAGTTTGTAGAATAGAATTATTCAAGTAAAACATGTATTTGCCTAAGGGTGTATCAAAACTCTCATACTTGAGGTACAGTAAGTTGTAACTGACTGTTTCATACCAAATAATCATATTTAAAACAGCTGGTGCACAAATGGGTATTATTTATCAACCTACATGGACATGACCCTGATTTAATTTTTTTGGGTGCCTGACTTATTCCACATTTATAAATCTGAACGCAATTTCTTAACACTTGAAGGAATACAAAGAGTGAAGTACTGAATTTAAGAAACTTGTTTCATGAATATTTAAAGCTGTGTGTGGTGGAAAAATTAAATTGGGAAGTGGTATCTGAAAATGTGTTTGTTGTCTTTGAGTTTATCTATTTATGTATTTTAATCTTTTCAAAGGAATTAAATTTATGTTATTGGCATACAATAGTTAAATGTTGCTGGGTCAAAATCCTAGAACTCTTAACAGCACTGTGTGGGTGCCTTCGTCACATAGGCTGTAGTAGTTCACGAAAGAGACTCATCGCCCCATTCTCGAGAGCAATTAGGGTTGAACAATAAAAACTGGCATTGCCAGCAGCACCCACATCCTGGAATTTTTAAAAAATCTATGTAAAAGTATTACAGTACTGTGCCCTGTAGGATGAATGTGTTTTAGGGAAAATTGTTGAATCTGGAGTAGGTGGTTGGAAGACCAGTGCTGAAATATTTTACGGTTTGTTGTTGTACAATTTGCAAGCTTGAAGTAACAATTTCTTTGCTACTCACTAGTCAATGCTCAGATGCACCAGTTAGATATGTGTAAGTACACAGTAGGATCAAACGGACATCATTTTGCACTATATTTATGTTGCAATATTTGTGTATAGGAGGACACGAGAGGGTATTTTCTTAAATTTGTGTCCCACAGTCGGGTACTGTGCATGTGAAACGAATAACTTGTAAATGTTGGAACTCCAGATCAGATCAATTGGCATCTGTAAGGAGAAACGGTTAACATATTTAAATGTCTATTGAAGTATCTAGACCTGAAATATTAACCTATGCTTTGCCCTTTATATATGCTGATATGCATGCTCTGTACTTCCAGCATGGTTATTTGATTTTATTTTTGTGCTTGGAAATATTATGACTAATTATTTACAATGATTGTAATTCTAATTCTTTCAAATAAGTTAACTGAGCTGGAATTCTGAGCATTGAATTCTGAGAAATTGAAATCTGATTATTAAAGATGAGACCATACCAGGGTATTTTGTTTCAATATCTTGATTGCAAGAGATTATGTTTTGTTGTTAGTTTGTGATCTCTTTGCTGTTTATCTTAGCCAAATTCATAGTTTGTACAGTCTTGTATTCAATAGACATGTTGCTCGAACATGACAAAAGTGGGTATGATGCTTCATCACAGATGACGATATAGTAAACATTGTTACAAACTAAAGGAAGTTTCAGTGTATAACAAACGTGTATATTTTAAAATGCCAGTCCTTGGGAAAGGCACAATATAATTTATGTTTCACAGAATAGCTGGATACTTTTCATAGGATTCCGTCCAAAGTTTGATAGTCTTGACGAATTGGTTTACCTTGAAATAATGCCCATTTACTTATGTAATAACAGTGCAAATAAAAAAAAACTAAATAAATTTGCTGCCTGTTCATGTTTCCAACTTTGCAGAAAAGTCAGAACTTCTCATGATTGCTTGGATCCGGAATATTTTTGCTTTAGATGGTATTAAACTATATGTTCATACATCCAGTTTATTATTATGCTGTGTCAATATTTTGTTCAGTTTCCTGTCCTCTGAAAATGCTCAAAGCGCCTTGGGGTACCTTGTCCAAGTAGCCTTAGTATACAAGTATTGACAAGATATGTGAATTGATGGGTAAGCAGGCATAATGGCCAGTTCTGAAATTCATACATGTATTTTCTAGTAGAAGTCTCGACTGAGTGACAACTTTGGCAGATGTTTGTTTTCCTATTCCTAGCTCAATATTGGACCTTTGCCTTTTAGATTGGCATGTAAAACTGAATTAAATTGGTGTTGCAAATTGAGGTTTTGCAAATTGATTTAGATTTAAGCAACTAAGCAATTTTTGAAAAAAAGCTTTTTTTTATATATATTTCACAGCTTAACTGATCTTTGTAAACTTGATCCATGTCCTGTGCTGTACTACATAGACTGTTCACTAGAAAGGTACTTTTTGACACATCTGTTCTGATTTGCTCAGTGATATTGTTTGATCCCTCCTTAATCTCCTACACTTTAGAATGTGTAACAAAATCTAAATTATTTTATGAATACACATTTTTTTAAAAATCATTTCTTTTATCTATTCAACCATTAGAAGACCGTGGATCAATAACTGCTGCTATTTTCAATACACTGATGGTGACCTGGATTTATTGAAAACTAGAGTAATGTCTAAATTGCAAGCATATACTTTGAGTAACAATCTATTACAGCGCATTTATGAATGATTAAGCTACCCACAGTAGCTCCATTTTGGCACAGTCCCTGAATCTAAAAATCTTCAATTTACTCACCTATTCTTTTTAACATTGGAATGAGAATCAATAGGTCTTAGAGATTTGTTTATCCTGAATCCCATTATTTTCTCCTACCATGTTTAAATTGTTATTAAGTCAATTATGTTCCTCACTTTCACTACTTTTAGATTCCTTTTTATGGCTGGTATTTTATCCTTACTTCCAGTATGAGAACAGGTGCCCCAGTTTCCTCCCACAATCCAAAAGATGTGCTGGTTAGATGCATTGGCCATGCTAAATTCTCCTTCATTGTACCCAAACAGGTGCTGGAGTGTGGCAACTAGGAGATTTTCATGAACTTAATTGCAGTGTTAATGTAAGTCTACTTGTGATAACAATAAATAAACTAAAAAAAAACTTTGTTTATAAACAAATGTGATGAAAGACAGGGAGGAGGAAGATATAAGAATGAAAATCACCAACCTGTAAAATTCAACCCCATTTCTTACCTTTTTGAAGTTCCAAAGTATGCAGGAGGGGTGAAAAGCAACATATACCAGGGATAGTATATGAAAAATTTAATAAAAAGGGTGTGGAAGGTCATCCTGGGAGGACTGGCCAGGAGGAAAAAAGGACCCAATTGGAATACTTACAGAAGTACCATATCAGGTACAGTTTTCTTTTTGTCTACATTACAAATGAGTAATTTAAAATGGAATGTAATTACTTTCCCCAAGAACTGAAAGGGACTATGTAAATCAGTGTTTATTTCTTCTTTACGTCACTAATTTAAAGACTGGGACTGTAGGTGTGCTGCTGGTGGATGCACATCTGAGTTGTCAAAGTAACCAGAGCAGACATGGCAGAAGCTTCTCCTTAGCACTTGCCTCTAGGCTGGTCTTCAGCACCAGTCCTGCCTTCTGTCCACTGCATCTTCAAGAGTAGGGATGTTGCCACGGGTGACATTACAAAGCTATTGCAATAATTAATATTTGCAGCAGTAATCTATCCCAACAGTGGTGGCAGCACCAACCAGTCAGAAGGGAATCAAGACAGAGTGGTTCATTTTTGCCTGTTCAGCTGATTAAAAATGCCTGGTTTGCACCCCTTTTTTCTTCACTTTTTGCATTTTCTCTACTGCTTTACTTTGATTTCTGACTCCTTCAGTGCTTCCTTTTGCTCATTTATTCTGTTTCTGGCTCTTCTCATATTATTTTATTCTTCACTTCCTGGTTTGTTTTGCTGTTCATTTTCCATCCTCATTAGTTAGTGGGTTGGAACATACTGAGCAAAGAAATGGGCATGTTGGGTGTGGGACATTTGAGTTGATCAAGCCAATAGTTGAGCTGAATGAAAGGCCAGGGAAGCACAAACTGGCTTAGTGATCTCTCTGTAAAGAGAGATACCTGTAAAGATTCACATTCCAACTATTTTGTAAATTGAGTTTGTGTCTTTATATGCCCTGTTTGTGAACAAAACTCCCACTTACCTGGCGAAGGAGCAGCGCTCTGAAAGCTAGTGGATCTTGCTACCAAATAAACCTGTTGGATTTTAACCTGGTGTTGTGAGACTTCTTTCTTAATAATCTTTCGTCAGCACAGGTCAGCAAGCAGTCAAGATACCTCTACGACCGAGAAATGTTGAAGGCAGGTAGCACACTTTAGCAGTTCAGGCTGCCTTGTCAGCATTGTTCACAACTGCAGGAATCTTAAATGATCCTTCAACCATGTTTTCCTCATTTGCCTTTGAAATATTTGGCTGTTCTATATTTGCTGTGAACATGCTAGTGATGAAAAGTAACAATCAGCTACTGATGTAGAACTGTAAGTGTAGAAGGACCACAGTTGGCAGAATAGCAAGAGACTCTAGGCAAGTTGAAATGCTCTGAACACAACCCTATGTTTACTAGTGTTGGTTGGATTTATAGACTCACATTAAAAATAAACATTTTACTTCCAATGTCATTCATATCTTTGTTATGGCTGTTTTAGTACTGTGGGAAAGGCAAAAAGTTGATTGGAGATATTCAAACAAGGAGTAGTAAGAGCAATGAGTACAGTTCTGAAAAATGACAGCAGATTAAAGGAGCCGAATACTCTATGGCGCCAAAATGATGTAGTCTACTACACTGGCACGGCGGCTCAATGGTTAGCACTGTTGCCTCACAGTCCCAGGAACCCAGGTTCAATTCTGGCCTCATGATAATGTGGAGTTCACGCATTCTCCCATGACTGCCTGGGTTTCCTCCCACAGTCCAAAGATGTGTAGGTTAGGTGGATTGGCCACGTTAAATTGACTATTAGTGTTGAGGGATTAGTAGGGTAAATACATGGCATTATGGGGATAGGGCCTGGTTGGGATTGTTGTCAGTGCAAGCTTGAAGGACCGAGTGGCCTCTTTCTTCACTGTAGGGTTTCTATTCTATGATTTTGCTTGTCAAGTCCCCAGGACCGGATGGAATGCATCCGAGGGTTCTGAAAGAAATGGCGGAGGTGATAGTGGATGCCTTGGTGGTTATTTTCCAAACGTCGCTGGATTCCGGGGAAGTGCCGGATGATTGGAAAACGGCTAATGTTACGCCGTTGTTTAAGAAGGGTGCCAGGCAAAAGGCGGGGAATTATAGGCCGGTTAGTTTAACGTCTGTGGTAGGTAAAATGTTAGAATCTGTCATTAAGGAGGAAATTGCAAGGCATCTTGAAGGGAATTGCTTGATAGAGCAGACGCAGCACGGTTTCATTAAAGGGAAGTCGTGTCTGACAAATTTACTGGAGTTCTATGAGGATGTGTCTAGGGCGGTCGATAGAGGAGAGCCGGTGGATGTGGTCTTTCTAGATTTTCAGAAGGCGTTTGACAAAGTGCCTCACAAGAGGTTATTGCAGAAGGTCGAGGGACGTGGAGTTGGGGGTAGAGTGTTAGCGTGGATAGAGGATTGGTTGTCGAATAGGAGGCAGAGAGTGGGGGTCAACGGGTGCTATTCGGATTGGCGGATGGTGACTAGTGGAGTGCCCCAGGGGTCGGTGCTGGGGCCTCAGCTTTTTACCATTTATATAGATGATCTGGAGGAGGGAACCGAGTGTAGAGTGTCGAAATTTGCTGATGACACCAAGATTGGGGGAACGGCAAATTGTGCGGAGGGTGTGGAGAGTCTGCAGAAGGATCTAGATAGGCTGGGTGAATGGGCCAGGAAATGGCAAATGGAATTTAATGTTGGCAAGTGTGAGGTGGTCCACTTTGGTAGGAAAAATGGTAGGAAGGACTATTACTTACGAGGCGAAAAACTGCAGCAGGCGACGGTGCAGAGGGACCTCGGGGTACTTGTGCATGAGTCGCAAAAACCCAGCTTGCAGGTGCAGCAGGTGGTCAGGAAGGCGAATGGGATGCTGGCCTTCATAGCGAGGGGGATTGAATATAAAAGTAGGGAGGTCTTGCTGCAGCTGTATAGGGCATTGGTGAGGCCGCAACTGGAGTACTGTGTGCATTTTTGGGCGCCGCACCTGCGCAAAGATATTTTGGCCTTGGAGGGAGTGCAGAGGAGGTTACTAGGCTGATACCGGAGTTGAGGGGGTTGAGCTATGAGGAGAGGCTGAATAAACTGGGCTTGTACTCGTTAGAGTTTAGAAGAATGAGAGGAGATCTCATTGAGACGTATAAGATGATGAATGGGATGGATAGGATAGAGGTGGAAAGACTCTTCCCGCTCAAAAAAGACAATAGGACTAGGGGGCACAGCCTCAAGATAAAAGGGGGGCGGTTTAGAACGGAGTTGAGGAGGAACTTCTTCACTCAAAGGGTGGTGAATCTCTGGAATTCTCTGCCCGTTGAAGTGGTGGAGGCTGCCTCGCTAAATATTTTTAAGACGCGGGTTGATGGGTTTTTGATAGGAGAGGGGATTAAGGGTTATGGGGAGAGGGCGGGAAAGTGGAACTGAGCAGCGACAGATCAGCCATGATCTTATTGAATGGCGGGGCAGGCTCGAAGGGCTGGATGGCCTACTCCTGCTCCTATTTCTTATGTTCTTAATGAATGAGCATTAAATTATTTGATACCACTACGAAATGTAATTTATGTTTACAAAATTCAACAATTTCTTTGATAGTTTCCAATTCTACCACTAGGTGGACTTAGAGACTCGCATTAAGAATTGACTTTCCAGTTTCTGTTGGTCTGTTGATCTGCAAAAATGCCTTGGGAAGTAACAGAATACTTGAAAATATATGCTATGATCGTGTTAGTGTCTTAAAGCATCTTTCAGAATGAAAATGTGTTTGAATAATAAACCAATTCTCAGAAAATAATTTTTTTGGAACTTAGACTTTTGGGACTGAACTGTTTTTGGATTTTTTTTCTGTTCCTGTACAATTCTGCAATCCTAGGTATATTTGGATGTATTAGCATAGGGAGATTAATTTTTTAATTTTATGTTCCTGAATCTGTTTGACTGCTTTAGGATTGGGGAAGAGTTTTAATGAAATTGGGCAATTCTTTCTCCTCCCTCCACTTCTTAGAAATTAGCATGACCAGAATTTCAGAGAGTGATGTAGAGGATTGTATCATTTTACAGACGTAAACACTGACAGTTTCCTTTTTCACCTGAACACCAAGAGCTTGGTTTAACATATCATCTGAACAATGCAACCTTCAACAGGACTAAATAAATAAAAATTATATTTCTACTGATATAACACTTGGGGCAAATGAGATCAAAGATTTATGGGGAGAAAGCAGGATTAGGCAATTGAGTTGGACGATCAGCCATGATCTTGATGAATGGTTGAGCAGGCTCGAAGAGCCTCCCCCTGCTCCTATCTTCTATTCAGTTGATCAGTGCATAATCGCTGTGGTGCAATTTATCAGCGTGTTCAGCCATTAACCATAAGTCTGGTGGTTCGAGACCATCTGGGGCAGTGCTTCCACTTTATTTCCTCTTCATTTGCATTCATTGTCCCCTGTTTTTAAAAAGAGGGGAGGCAGTGGTGGAGTGGTATTGTCACTGGACTAGTGATCTAGAAATTCAGATGAAGCTTGGTTCAAATCCCACTAAGGCAGATGGTGAAATTTGAAAACAATTTTTAAAAAGTCTGTAGGTAAAAGTCTAATGATGACCATGGATTGCCATTAGCAATCAATGCTATGTGCTTGATTTTGGTAGCACAGTGGTTAGCACTGCTGCTTCACAGCTCCAGGGACCTGGGTTCGATTCTTGGCTCGGGTCACTGTCTGAGTGGAGTTTGCACATTCTCCTCATGTCTGCATGGGTTTCCTCCGCATGCTCCGGTTTCCTCCCACAGTCCAAAGATGTGCAGGTTAGGTTGATTAGCCATGCTAAAATTGCCCCTTAGTGTCCTGAGATGTGTAGGTTAGAGGGATCATTGGATAAAATATGTAGGGATATGGGGGTAGGGCCTGGGTGGACTTGATGGGCTGAAGGGCCTCTTTCTGCACTGTAGAGTTCTATGATTCTATGATATTTAATGCACTGGCAGAGACCCACAAAACACTTGAGGAAATTGTATCTTTATTGTAATAATATTTCTCTAAATACAAGATTTCTGGTTATTCTTTAACCAAAGTCTATCAAATTATCAAATAATTATTCCAGCCATTTTGCCACAATTCCATCATCTCATTCCATCCCTTCCATGATATTCCATCCATCTCATGACATTCTCATCCAGTTCCTTTTATCCCTGTCAGATCATCCCATTCCTGTTCCCCTTTTACCTGTTTCCCTATGTGCACTGTATCCTAGAACTAGAATTAGTTGGTACCTCAAAGAGAGCATGAAAGAGAATCAACATCTTGTTGGATCATACCCCAGAAGGGGAGAGAGAATAGGAACCTCACCTGATTATAGGGAGGTTACCATATTTTTTTCTCCATCAGCTTGCACATCCCACTACTGCCGCCACCAACCATTGACAGCCAAGTTGGATGATGCTTCATATCTGAAAGTTTAATGGGACGTGATAAATGGGATTGAGTTTGAAAAAATCATTAGCAACCCCCACTAAGAAACACATCTGTAAAAATGTTACAATCCACATAGAGACTACTAACTTTAAACAAGAGATTTGAATTCTCAATGACCAATTTAAAGTTTTAAGACATTTACTTTAGTCTCTGATGCTTTAAGTTGGTTTGTTAACAAGCAACTAATACTCTACGGAAAAATTAATCCTAATTTACCTTTACACCGTAAGAATTCTGTGAATGCTTTAACATGGATCAATAACTCCATGCCACACTTATACTTTACCTACTCTGCAGATTTGACAGGGTCCTGTCCACCATCACTCCAGCTTTTAATAGTTTGTGTTCTCCCCATCTCTGAGTCATGTGATAGAGTAACTGTCAAAAAGTGCTGCTTCTCAGTTCCCAAAGAAGGCCTGAACTGACTGTCAATAGTCACGCCTGCTCTGGGGAGTCATTCACCCCACTAGCCACACCAGAACAAATCTTTCACATTCTGTAGATTGCCACAGGATGAATCTCTGACCAGAGACCATCTTCCTTCTTGCATTCTGCCTAGTGGAGCACAGAAAAGACTCACTTTCCTCTGTTCTGGCCACAATAGCTGCAGCCTTTCATCTTTCTGAAAGACCATCCCATCTCTGTCTGATATCTTGGAGTGGAGATGTCGGCGTTGGACTGGGGTAAACACAGTAAGAAGTCTCACAACACCAGTTTGAAGTCCAACAGGTTTATTTGCTAGCAAAAGCCACTAGCTTTTGGAGCGCTGCCCCTTCGTCAGGTAAGTGGGATTTCTCCCACTTAAGAACTCCCACTTACCTGACAAAGGGGCAGCAGTCTGAAAGCTGGTGGCTTTTGCTACCAAATAAACCTGTTGGAATTTAACCTGGTGTTGTGACACTTCTTACTGTGAAATCTTGGAGACAGAAAGGCTATCTGCATTCAGCCCAAGCCACACCTGTTTTGTGTGAACATTTTGCACCTTACTCTAAATACCTCTTGGGGGCCCCTTTTTCTGCACTAACCAAGCCATCTATGCTCTTTGTCAGACACAATTCAGAACAGACTGCATGACTCTTTTTCCTACCCCATTTACCTTGAATTAAAGGGACAGCCCCAAAATAAAACCTTTTAAAATCTAGCATTATAACATTTGCCATGGATCTCATCCCACTCAAACAAAATTTCCAGTACACACCTCTTTCACAGTTTAAAACAGTGCTGAAAACAAAATGTATCTTACATGCTTCTGTGTACTTCAGACATGGTCTGTTAAGCAAACCCAACAGCAAATGCACTTATTATAGATATGTCAGTGAATGTGCTGATTGGTGTGTCGCCAATCTGATTTAGAATATAAAATATGCAATATATCGGAGCTACTGATTAAATTGTTTTATTGTAGGATATCGTTAGAAGAATATCAGCAATATTTTTTGAGTTCAGATGGATTTCCACAGATACTTTGAATCAATTTTAATTATCAAAAATTGGTTCAACTATGTAGTTCATCATTTATTGTCAAAAATGCACTGGCCAATGGTAGAGAATTGTTCTAAGTTTTGAGTTGGCAGCATGTCTGTTGTTGGAACCATATGCACTAATTGCGGGCAGGCTATGCAAGTCGGTAGCACCAAGGGGCTAGAAGTGGAGGCCAAGAAGGGTGCCACATGACAGTGGGACAAAATCTTCCTGTTGGATAACAAAAAGACAACAAGAATCCTGGAGAACTTTTTTTATTAAGCTCATGCCCCCAACCACTTCCAAATTGCTGCCACTTCCAAAACCATTAGCTTCCCTCATTGCAGTAAAGTTTTAATCAGACTCAATATTCTCTCAAATCAACAACAATGAGCCTGTGTTTTGAATAAAATGTTGAACTAAGATTGTCTGATATCACCAGTATATGTGAAAGATCCTATGATTGGAAGATCAGGGTTGCTATCCCCAGCATTTTGGCCAATATTTATCCCTCAGTTTACATGATAAATGCATTACCCCATCATTGTTAGATTGCTGAGAGAGTCTATTTTCAAGCGTGCTTTTACTTCTTGGACCAAGAGCCTGGTGGCTGGGATTCTTGACAGCAGTTTGCAGGATTTCAAGTTGGAAAACTTTCATTAATAGGAGGACAATGTGAAGGTTGCTGCCTGCCTCATCTGAAATCCCATGGTCTGTACTGGAACATAATTACACCGTGCAAACTGACAACGGCCTCATTTCTCAATGATAGACCACCTGACTGACTGCAACGAACAGCATCCTGGAAGCTGATGAAGTCCCAGGTTTTAACCTTCCATGGAAAATCTAGACAACCCTCAACCAGTTAGGGGTCAGGCTAGGGAAGATGTGACTACTTGTTCCACAAGTGGAATATGGGGAACAGCTCAAATTGTGACTGGCCTTCCAAGTCAGACCAAAATCCACATACTGCATTTCAGCTCTGGGATACGTAATCTTGGTGGCATCATAGCCATTAAAACTGTGTTAGCTGAAGCTGTTGAATGGAATGTTAACTGTAACTGCTTACCCAGCCAAATGACTAAAATTCACACATGCTATTTGTGGGGGCTTGCTGCATGCAAATTAGCTGTCATTATTTTGTACCTTGCAACAATGACTAAATTGCATTGCTCTAAACCTACTTGAGATTTTTAAAATCATAAACGGTTTTGATAGAGTGGCCATGGAGTGAATAGTTCCTCTTGTAAGCAAGAGCTTCAGTAGAGATTGTAAATATAGGAAATCCAGTAGGGAATTGAGAACAAACTTCTTTATCCAAAGAGTTGTAAGAATGTAGAATTCACTACCACAGGGTGTAGTTGAAGCAATAATATAGATACATTTAAGGAGAAACAAAATAAACACGTGAGGGAGAATGGTTATGATCATAGATGTAGATGAAAAAATGATGGGCAGAAGCTGGAGTGGAGCATAAACACCAGTATTAACTGGTTGGGCTGAATGGTCTGTTTCCAAGTCCTATATCCTATTTAATATAATAGGTGCTATATATATTCTAGTTTTTCCAAATATTTTATGTGGTTAGGTTTTAGTAAGGTAGAGTTGTGGTTCTTCCCCATTAACCAGTGCCATATGTGGGTCTTCCAACAACTTTATCTCCCAGAAGTTTCAATGAAACAGCTGGATAACATCTAAACCCACTTTACCCTGTACAATTCATTCAGCTAAGGAGAGGCTATTTCAACAACATGCAAACTGAATAGGGAAAATGCAAAATGATAATGCAAAATAAAGCACAGTCCACAAAGAAAAAGAAAACATAAAGTGAATGGACAGATAATTCAGATAATAAATTAAATTGGTGGACTTTACAAACAAAGTTTCAAATTATAAGCTAAGAAAGCAGCTTAAAAACAAAACCTTTTGTGAAGACCTTTTAAAATTCCACTAGGCATATTTTGAGACAATGTGAATGGAGAAACCTAAAAGTCTGAGCTGGATGTTCACCTTCTTCATTGTCTCGAAGATATTTGGGAGATTTTGAATCCTGTGTTTGCCCTGTGATTCTTGTATGTGTGGGGTTTTGTCAGCAATAAACTCAAAATGACTTAATCTGTTTAAGAATTATACTTGATGCAGCTATTTTCAGTAGTTAATCATATTTAACTCAATGGGATAAGCATACAGATTTATTGCGTATAACAGGTCTCCTTGATCACTTTGACTTTCCAATCTGGCTATATCACAATTAATTAAAAGATCTTTTAAAATTGGTAATACCTATATATCATTTTGAACTCAGATATTTCTTCTGAATTTTACTTGTGAAAAGGAATTAATTTATGTCTAGTAACTAATGATTTCCTGGAAGTTTCTTCTATGCGTATTTTTTTTTGACACAGATGTTAAGGAAGGATGAGAACAAAAATTTCAGATTCAGATATAGAAATAATCGTACAATGGTAATGTTATGACAATTTTAAGTATCTGAAGAAGTTATTGGGAATATTCAGAGCTGGTTTAGCATTGTATATGAAGAGGTTAATAGAGTTTGTATAGCAGTTTGTGATGGGTTTAGAATTTAAAAAAACAGGAGGAAGCAACTTCTTTCCTGCTGCAAAAAATTGCAACCAGAGTTGTTTCTGCAGTCTTACTTACCCTGCTTACACTCCCTCCCCCCACCACCACCTAATCTAATTTTCTTGCTCTGTCCCAATAGCCTTTTCTATAGGTGTGTACCCTGTATATAATGAAGTATTGTAATGAATTTAATATTGGTCATTACTTGTGTCAAAACATTCTACATTCGAAAAAAATTCCCCTTTATATTTCTGGTGCTTATCTTGTGATTATAGTTTGATTTAACTACCATACAAAATAAATATTTTACCAATGATTTATTTTTACTTTATCATTTTGAACATGTATCAACCCCTATCCCTCAATTTTTTTTCAGTCCTGCAGAATACTGCCCTAATTTCTTGGACCTCTTCCAGTAAATTAGATTCCTTTCTCTTGGTAACATCCTGATAAATCTGCACTGCTTTTCTTTCAGGACTGCTGTATCCTTATAGAAGCACTAAATGAAAGAGCAATGCAGATTTACCAGGATGGTACCAAGAAGTCTGATTTACCAGAAAAAGAGGATTGGTTAGCTCAGTTGGCTGGACAGCTGGTTTATGATGCAGAGCTATGCAACAGCACAGGTTCAATTCATGTACTGGCTGAGGTTATTTGTGAAGACCCGCCTTCTGAACCTTGCCTGAGGTGTGGTGACTCCCAGGTTATATCATCACCGGGCAGCTCTCTTTCTCTTAGAGGGGAGAGGATCCTATGATTCTCTGGGACTAAGGTGACATTTTATCATTTTAGAGAACGATCCGCAAGCTGCACACAGCATGTGGACCATTGTTTTGCATAAATTCATTGCGATCTCTTTGCTTTAGCATTCACTATAAAGCCCAAAAGCCAGTTTGTATTCTTCTTTGTTTTACAAGTGCAACAATCCTTTAAGATTTAATGTATCTACATGATTTTGTTTTTTATTACATTGAGGTATTACTATGTTCATTTTTTAAATTGTTTTCATGGGGTGAGGATGTCGCTAGCAAGGCTGGGATTTGATCTCCATCACTAATTGCCTTTGAACTGAGTGGCTTGCCAGGCTATTTCAGAAGACAGTTAAGAGTCAACCATATTGCTCTGGCTGCAGTGTCACATGTAGCCAGACCAGGTATAAACAGCAGATTTCCTTCCCTAAAGGATAGTAATGAACCAGTTGGGATTTTACAACAATCAATTATACTTTCATGGTCACCATTACTGATGCTAGCTTTCAGTTTCAGATTGTATTAATTAGTTTAATTTAAATACCACCAACTGTCATGCTGGGATGTGAATCCATGTCCCTAGAGGATTAGTCGGACCTCTGGATTACTAGTTTATAGACATTGCCACTACATCACTATCTTCCCTTCTTCATTTTAAAATACATGAATACACACTTTTCTATATCAAACATCATCTGTCATTATCTACTCATTCTTCTAGTCTCTTTATGTCCTTGAATTTTTTGCATTCTTCCTGGCAATTTACTATTCCTCCTACAGTAAGAAATATTGATACCTACTGCTAAGGAGGATCTACTGCCATTACACTTGGAACTGGGGTAGACAGAAAGTAGTGAAAAATCAAACTGGTCCCTGCCATTCACAATTTCTGGGATTTTCTGCTGTTCCCTCAATTTATCAAGCGCTATCTGAAACAGTTAATAAATAACATCTATTGTATCCCCTTGTCTATGTTTAATTGAGCATAATATCACCATGCTTATTTAAGTAACCAATGTCCTCCTTATTGACGTTTCATTTCTTTTTGTAACTGTTCCCTCTAATGCCCTACATTACAGGGATGACACAAGTGACCAAAAGCCTGTTTAGCTAATAGCATTAAGGATATCCCTAGGTCATGAATGGGGCTGTATAAATGTGCACAGGAGGCTCCCACAAAGCAACAAAATAAAGAACCACCTCATCTATTTTAAGTGTTGACAAAGGGATAATGGTTATCTAGGAATGCCCCTGCGCTCCACTGGATCATGTTGTCAGATCATTTATATCAAGCTGAAAGATTAATATATCATCCAAAATAGTTGTTTTATTCTTTAGCTTAACCCACAAAGACTTCAACCTAGATTTACTGTTCATTATAGATCACATTTTACACAGAGCCGAACCTACCTGAGATCCACTAACATTATGAACTCTGAAGCCAAGTCTGACTTATGGGAGCAGTATCTTTACAATATTATGGGTGTACTGTTTGCACCAGATGGAGTGAATAGGATTGCTCAAGCAGGCTGTTCTTCCTGTGCTTCCACAAAAATCCTTCCAATCACTTTCTTCCATGTTCTCCCTTCAGCCTGAATCTCACCCTTTAAGGATGCTCTGTCGACACTCAGATGGGCTGCCAGATTTCCCATCAGTCCTCTGGTGAACTGCCTATCAGCACTAAAACCATGGCAGGAATCTCACCTGCTTTGACTTAAATAAAGCTTCGCTGTCAAAATAGTTCAGACTTTTCACGCCTGACATTGGATGGGTGAACATCTTGATTGCTCCACCCAATGAGCAGCACTGAATCAAAATCGACCTCATGCCACTGTGCGAAGTTTGCTTAATGCTGCCAAATTTTGCAGCAATATCAAAAAACAGATGTCTAGTTCCTCATTAATGTATGAAAGGAACATAATACCTGTTGGCCTTATGGCCAGGATATTGTGGCCAATGGTGAAGCGACAGTACTCAATGCTGATCTCAAAAAGACTAAAGATCTTGTGATTTCCACAGACTTTCCCTTTCTTGGCATCAGTATAAATCTGGTGCCAAGTCGAGGGGATCTACAGACAGCTGGCAATAGTGATGTCATCAAGCAGGACAAGGAATTAATATTGTAAAAATATTCACACACACAGAAGTCAGGTAGTAAAAATCATCTTGAATGCCTTCACATATTTTGTCTTTTGAAATATATGGTTAATGAAAGTCAACCACACCCAAGAATTTAAGGTGAAGATGCAATCTTAAGAAACTGATGCCACAATTGCAAGGCTCTACTGTTAAATTTACAAAGGTACTAAATGTGGATGGAAAATTTTAAGTGACCTTTTAAAAACATTCCCTAAGCAACATTTGCCCTTTTGCAGAGAACAAGTCACATAGTGCACAAATTTAGTTTTTCTGAGTGACCTTTAGCAGAAGATAATGTAAAAAGATATACCATATTAGCTGCAGCAAAATTTTGAGGACAAGAATTAAAAACAACAAAGGCTGCATTGGAATCATGACTTGTTCTTTCTAAGTGATACATATGACAAATAGGTTTTAACCTGATAAGCAACCACGTTATAGTGCATCATAGAAATCAAAACTCTCTATATAAAGCATTGGATAGAAATCCAAAGGTTTCTGATAGACATCCCCACCAAGAACTTTAATGAGAAATAAAGTTTGACAGATTGATAAATGAAGTTGGTTGAAATATTCTTATTTGGTCTGTCAGGAACTTTTAATTTTAGTGCAGAACCTCATTTTTCTTCTCAGGCAACGTCTTGACAGGAAATGTCTGTAGCATTCCACATGATATAGTAATTAATTCTGGAACATTAGTAGATATATATGTACAGCCATGAGTTTTACCCAAACAGATTTCAAACTGAAAGAACTTTTCAACTTAATATACTTTCGATAGCCTATGCTAAAGAAAATTAATCTCCCTTCAAGAGGTAATTTATGATATCATCTTGTTTTGTTGATTTACTCAGCTTTCTTTTTCAATTGAGAAGTTTAGGTAAAGGGCCAAGTTGAAAAAATAAGATAAGTTAAGAGGTAGAATTTAACTTGATGCCAAGCTTGAATTATATAAACTTATTTTTGGTAGGAATAAAGGCAGATTGAGCACTCAGCAGTTTTCAGGCCTTAAGGAAGAATGAATTAGATTAGAAGGCAATGCAATTGGGGAAATTCTACATGCCACCCTCCACCAACCTGCAACGGTGGTTAGCACTACCGCCTCACAGTGCCAGGGACCTAGATTTGATTCCTGGCTTGGGTCATTGTCTGTGTAGAGTCTGCACATTCTCCCCATATCTGTGTGGGTTTCCTCCGGGTGCTCTGGTTTCCTCCCACAGTCTAAAGATGTGTGGGTTCACTGCTTTGGCCATGCTAAATTCTCCATCAGTGTACCCAAACAGGCACCAGAGTGTGGTGATTAGGGGATTTTCACAGTAACTTCATTGGAGTGTTAATGTAAGCCTTTTTGTGACGCTGATAAATAAACTTTAAACTTTACTTCCAAAACATTTGTTCTTGACCTGACCTGAGCCTATTTGCCATTGGGGGTCCACTTCATTTCACTGAACAAAGGCAGGGTTGATCTGGGCCATCTTCCTGGTAGCATCTTGAGTCTTGAAATGTAATGATGTCAGGTTGCAACGTGAGATCCTTTGTCTGTTGCCAAAAAACAGAAACCCTCAAAATCCCTGGGCAGAACTGCTTTAAAGAAAAACTGCAACTTCATATTGAGTCTTTCACACCATTGCTACCGGAGTCTCTTTTCTCTAATGATCAGAGAAGTAAAGGCACATGGCCCCGGCCCTACTTCCTCTACACACCCTTTTGAATTGGGATACTCCTGGCAATGTCAGTGAAATTGATGACTCTGAATACAGATATTTTCCTTCCAACATCAATAGTTCTGACATTCACAATGAATTAAAGACATTACTGATTTAGGAAGCGAAAGCTGCTTTTATTTCACTGGTGGCCTTTTAGATTTCCTGACCCACTGCACCAAGTTGAAGGTGCAGCCCCAAAAACACTCAAGAAGATTAACACCATCCAGGACAAAGTAACCTGCATGATTGGTGCCCTGTCACCAAACATTCACTCCCTCCACTACTGACACAGAGTAGCAGTAATGTGCACCTTATAGAGGAACACACCAAGATTCCTTAGCACCTTCCAAACGCATGACCCCCACCATCTAGAAGGGCCAGCAAATACCTGGGAACATCAAAAGCTGGAAGTTCCCCACCTAGCCGCTCATCATCCTAACTTGAAAATATATTGCCATTCTTTCATTGTCACTGGGTCAAAATTACATAAACTTCCTCCCTAACAGTGCACTGGGTGTACCTATACTACATACACAGCAGTGGTCCAAGAAGGAAGTTCATTACCACCTTCTCAGGGACAATTAGAGATAGGAATTAAATGCTGACCTCGTTAGCTATGCCCACATCCCGTGAATTTTTTTTAAAAAGGTCACTCCGCCACCCTCCCCCGCTCCCCACCCCCGCAACCCCTCCAATGAGTGAACTTTAAACTTGAGCTGATGACTTTCAATCTTTATTGGGACATGCACTTCAAAATATCAGTTGTGTTATGTCAGCTTGCAGATAAGGGTGGTGGACATCCTCCTGACCCGATGCTCATTTATAACTTGAAAGCCTTATCCCTCACTTGCTCTGCTTCTATTGAATCGACTGACATAAAATTTGCCTTTGATAGGACCAAATAAATTATTTAAAGGTGGGCTTTGGGTCTTTAGATTGTTCCTGTGATTCAGAAAATGAATAGCTGAACTGTAAAGGCCATAGCAATTTGATTCCAATTTGTATCCATAGCTGGGGAGTTGAAAAGGGCACCAAAACTAAGCATCGGGATTAGAAAGGAGTCAACCAACTGTGTTCTTGATTGACTTCCTGGTATTCCCATTCGTCAAATAAGCAGCCTATGTTTTCCATCAGGCTTACATCCAGTGTACGGTTATTTGGGGCTGGAATTTACTGGGTGTTGTGAGAGTGGTGGCCACTGTGGGGACTACAGGTAGTCCCATTGCACCGAGGAGCCCAGGTAAGTCTGTGGTCAGAAATTGCAGTGGGGGTGGCGGGCTGGTTTCAAGAGCGGGGGAGAGGGATAAAGTGGAGGAAGACATTGAAGGTGATGCACCCGATGGCCCAAGGGGTCTGCAAAGTAGGTCCCACCCTTGCCCAACAACATCTAAAGCTGCTGGACTTCCTACATGGCATAAACCTCCACCTGCTGAGGGTAAAATACCAGTGGCAGTGGGACAAGGTTCTTACGTGGCTATTTAAGGGGCTCAAGAAGCTGCTGAGCAGTGGACTGCCTGACGCCTGTCCAATACCTGTCAATTTTCAGGTAGGTTGGGGCAGACAGGTAGGTGGAGGGAAAATCAACTGCTGGATTTTATATGTCCCTCAGTCTTCAAACCTGCCAACAGGGGGCTGTTAGTACCACGGTCTCACAGCGCCAGGGACCTGGGTTCGATTTCCGGTTTGGGTCACTGTCTGTGCAGAGTCTGCACATTCTCCCTATGTCTGTGTGGGTTTTCTCCAGGTGCTCCGGTTTCCTCCCACAGTCTGAAAGACATGCTGGTTAGTTGCATTGGCCATGCTAAATTCTCCCTCAGTGCAACTGAATAGGCACTGGGGTGTGGCGACAAGGGGATTTTCACAGTAACTTCATTGCAGTGTTAATGTAAGCCTTACTTGTGACACTGATAAATAAACTTTAAAATCCAGCCCTGAGTGACCAGTCACAGATGTAGAGTCATAATTTAATTTGAGTCATTACCTGCAAAGAACATTTTTAAAAAACTAATAAAAATAAGAAATGATTCCCTTATCCAGGTATCTCCCCTTATTTTTTGCAGCAGTTTTAATTTTCTTCTGAATTCTCCCAATATGTTTCCTTCTTTTCCTCAGCTCCACATAGTCTGTTAGCATTGGCAGCAGTTGTTCTCTTTTTTTTCAAGTAACTAGGATGAGACTTGAGTTCTGTTAAATCTGACATTCTATTGTTAGCTTGACTGAGGATTTGCTCTGCAGGTAATTACCAGACTAATGGGAAAAATGATTTTTTTAATGATGATTATTTATGAGTGAATTCCAGCTCCAACAGTACAATTTTTGCTAAGATGTTAATGTTTTGATTTAAAAACTGTGTTAAATTTGCTTTAGCTGAATTCTCTTCAGTTTATATGATATATCCTGTAAACCATATAGCTCACATCATGAATACTTGTATTCTTTTAATGCAGACATTGGGGTGCTTTAATTGTTATTTTGACCTTTACATACGACATTTCTATCATACATTGGAACTTTAAATGTTTCAGTGAGGATTTATATTGTCGCCTCCTGCTGCTCCATTCCAAAATGCCAGCTGTCATCACTTTTCCAAATCTTTTAAGCTTATTTGAATGTTACTTGGGTGCTTTGCTGAATAGAAATTGAACTACCAGTATTGAGCATTAGGTCATTGGGCTATTTTAGGACACTTACCTGGTCTACATGAAATTACTATAGTTACTCAAAGTTCCTCATGAAAGGAACGGTTGTGTGGAGGACACAGCAAGCCCTACATACGCATCAATGAAGTTCTTGTTAGTTTATGAAATCCATCATCCTCTGAGCATCCTGACGGATTTAAACTTTTCCTCATGAAGAATCTATGGGGGATGAATGAATTACCATTGGACTGTAACAAGAGAGACCCAAACTCAAATATAATGAATTGTATGAGATTATAACTCCTTTGTTTTTTGACTTCTTGCAATTCTAAATTACAAATTTCAACTTTTCCAGATCTTAGGGACTTGAGTCTTCTTCAACACCAAGTTCTAAACTCCCATCACTCATCAATATCTACTGATACTTTGTGTCCTAAAAGATTGTTTCAAATCTATGTTCTCACTTTCAAAAGTCTCCATTGCCTTTTCCCTCAGTGATCTCCAGATTCTGCATGCAGCTTAAGAACTATCCCACAAATTTTCACCCCTTGCCACCTCCCTTTTCACTTTCAAAAATATCCAAAACTTTGGATGTGAAATTCACTTGTGTAGCATTTGGTATTTCATAGAACTTAAAATATAGAACAATACAGCACAGTACAGGCCCTTCGGCACTTGGTGTTGTGCTGAGCTATGTCTGAACCCAAGATCAAGTTATCCCACTCCCTATAATTCTGGTGTGCTCCATGTGCCTATCCAATAACCGCTTGAAAGTTCCTAAAGTATCCAACTCCACTATCACAGCAGATAGTGCATTCCACACCCCAACTGCTCTCTGAGTAAAGAATCTACCTCGGACTTCCCTCCTATATCTCCCACCATGAACCTTACATTTATGCCCCTTAGCAATAGCTACATCCACCTGAGGAAGTAGTCTCTGCACATCTACTCTATCTATCCCCCTCATCATCTTATAAACCTCTATTAAGTGGCCTCTCATCCTCCTCTGCTCTAAAGAGAAAAGCCCCAGCTCCCTTAATCTTTCCTCATAAGACCTACCCTCCAAACCAGGCAGCACCCCAATAAATCTCCTCCACACCCTCTCTCCAATGCTTCCACATCCTTCTTACAATGAGGTGACCAGAACTGCACAAAATATTCCAAATGTGGTCTCACTAAGGTCCTGTACAGTTGCAGCATAACCCCAGAACTCTTAAACTCAAACCTCCTGTTAATAAACGCTAACACACTATGAGCTTTCTTCATAGCTCTATTCACTTTCGGTGCTATGAGTGAAATTTTGCTTCCAAAATGCCTCTGGTGATAGCTGAGCTGGATGTCCTTTTGGTGAGGGTGTTAGCGTGGTCCATCAAAAGTATGCCGATTAGACAGATCATGATGTTAATCATTGTGCAACACTAATTTGAACACCAGCACTGCTATTTTGGAGCCAAATGCTCCAGCTAACTTCCTCTTTCAATTTTGCACAACTGCATGTATTGAACAACAGGAAGGAATCTCCTCCAGCATTATTTAAAAGGATCATCAACTGCTTTCAGGTAAGTTGCTGATTCTTTACAAGCAACAGCACAGCTCACACTGAAGATTTCGTCCTGATTTCAAGGATTGGTAACAGGCTACTTGCCCACATGACCTAGATGCAGTAATTTGCATTACCCTTGGCCTACTGAAGGATAGGGAGAATGAGCAGAGGCAACTCCTGACCTACCTATCTAATCCCACTTACCAGCATTTGGCCCTTAGCCTTGAATTTTATGACATGCCAAGTGTTCATCCAAGTAATTTTTAAACAATGTGGGGCAATCCGTCTCCACCACACCCAGGCAGAACATTCCAGATCTCACTACCCTCTAGGTGCACCCATCGTACAAGGAACCCCCTGCTCTGTTGCAACATTACTAACTTCTTACAGATACTCAGCACTCATGGAGCAGTTGAACCAGGAGCACACCTCGTCACAATGGACATCTCAGCACTTTGCACCAGCATCTTCCACGATGGCGGCTTTGCTACAACTGCCTCAGTACTCTGCTAATCTCCAGATGCAATTCTACAACTCATCTGTTTCATCATGACCACAACATCTTCACCTTCAACAACCAGTTCTTCATCCAGACACACGGAACTATGGGGACCAAAGTCGCACCTCAATACACCAACATCTTCATGCACAAGTTCGAACAAGACCTCTTCGTCACACAGGACCTTCAACCAATGCTATACACGAGATACATCAATGACATTTTCTTCCTTTGAACTCATGGCAAAGGATTACTGAAACAACTACATGATGACATCAACAAGTTCCATCCCACCTTTAGGCTCACCATGGACTACTCTCCAGAACCGGTTGTATTCTTGGACACACGCACCTCCATCAAGGACGGTCACCTAGCACTTCACTGTACCGCAAGCCCTCAGATAACCTCACGATGCTCTGCATTTCTAGCTTCCACCCTAAACATGTTAAAGAGGCCATCCCTCAGGACAAGCCCTTTGCATACACAGGATCTGCTCAGATGAAGAGGATCGTAACAGACACTTACAAATGCTGAAAGATACTCTCGTAAGAGCAGGATATGGCATTCGACTCATTGATCGACAGTTCCAATGCGCCACAGCAAAAATCCACACTGGCCTCCTGAGGAGACAAACATGGTACATGACCGACAGAGTACCCTTCATCGTCCAGTACTTCCCTGGAGCAGAGAAGCTGCAATATCTTCTCTGGAGTCATCAACCTGTCATCAATGAAGATGACCATCTTGCCAAGGCCATCCCCACACCTCCACTACTTGCTTTCAAACAGACCATTGTTCGCAGCAAACTACCCAGCCTTCAGGAGAACAGCAACCACGCCACCACACAGCCGTGCCACAGCAACCTCTGCAAGACATGCCAGTCATCGGCATGGATACCATCTTCCCACATGAGAGCACCATCTGCCAGATACACGGTACACACTCATGCAACTCGGCCAATGTTGTCTACCTCATATGCTGTAGGAAAGGATGTCCCAAGGCATGGTACATTGGGGAGACCACGCAGACGGTACAAAAACAGATGAACAGACACTGCTCAACAATCACCAGGCAGGAGTGTTCCCTTCCTGTCGGGGAACACTTCAGCAGTCAGCCTCCATTCTTCGGGTAAGTGTTCTCCAAGGCAGCCTTCAAGACGCATGACAATGCAGAATCCCCGAACAGAGTGATAGACAAGTTCCGCATGCATGAGGAGGGCCTCAACTGGGATCTTGGGATCATGTCACACTTCGTGAAACATTTGTTCTGGGCTTGCAAAATCCTGCTAACTGTCCTGGTTTGAGATAATTCACACCTCTTTAATCTGTGATTAAATCGCTCTCCACTCGCATTGTCTGTAAAGACTTGATTACCTGTAAAGACTCACATTCCAACTATTATCTTGTAATTGAATCTTTTCTGTATATGCCCAACACTGCATTCGCCTGATGAAGAAGCAGTGCTCTGAAAGCTCGTGCTACCAAATAGAGCTGTTGGACTTTAGACTGGTGTTGAGACTTCTTATTGTGCCCACTCTCTGGGTAAAACGGTTTTTCCTCAAATCCCCTCTAAACCTTCTGCCCCTCACCTTAGCCCCCTTGTGACTGACCCTTCAGTGAAAGGAAACAGCTGCTCCATATGCACATGTCCATGCCCCTCATAATGCTGTAAACCTCGATCAGATTACCGTCAATATCTCTGCTCCAATGAAAACAACCCAAGTCATCCATAGCTAAGTACTCCATCCCAGATAATGTCCTGGTGAATCTCCTCTGTACCCCCTCCAGTGCAATAACATCTTTCCTATAATAAGGCAACCAGAACTGCAGACAGTACTCCAGCTGTGGCTTCACCAAAGTTCTATACAACTCCAACATGACTTCCTTGCTTTCGATTGATAAAGGCAAGTGTCCAATATGCCTTTTTCACCACCTCATGCCCTTCCACCTTCAGAGATCTATGGACTAATATGCCGAACTCCCTTTGTTCCTCAGAACTTCCTAGTGTCATGCCATTCATTGAATACTTCCTTGCCAAATTGCTTCTTCCAAACTTTATCACCTCAGACATTTCAGGATGAAATCACATCCAACACCTACTTGCCCATTTGATCATGATTCTGATCTTTGTGTGATCTGCGAGGTGATCTTGATCTTTGGGTGGTCTGCAAGGTGATCCCAATCTTTAGTTGATCAGGGGAGTTGTTCTGATGGCTGGCTGACCTGGGAGATGATGCTGACCTCTGGGTGTTCTGGGAGGTGATCCTGACCTTTAGTTGATCTGGTAGGTTGTCCTGTGGTATCGTTGTTATATTATTATTATTAATGGGGTTAATTGAACTAATCTGTTCTTTAAAGAAAGACATGATGGGGGAATGGTCAGTGGACTAGTAAACTAGAGGTTCAGGCTAATATTCTGGCAGCTGGTGAAATTTAAATTTGATTAATACAAGCTAGCCACTTGTAATGGTGACCATGACAATATCATGGATTCTTGTAAACACTCACTTGGTTCACTAATACCCTGAAGGAAGGAAGTCTGCCATCCTTATCTGGTCAGGTCCACTATTAACTGCCCCCTGATTCGTCCCAGCATACCATTCAGTTTAAGGGCAAGTAGTGATGGGAAGCAAATGCTCACCTTGCCAGCGACACTCACAACCCATGAAAGAATGCATTTAAAATATTATATACAGGTAGTCAGGTTGAGGCAAGTCATTTAGCAGGTTGCAAAGCATTATAGTTGGAACGTAATTGGTTTAAACAAGTCACCCACTGACGCGGAGATGTGTTGCATGATTATATTGTGTGTTTTATGTAAAGACCTGTTACAATGGCTGAATTAAATGGCTCTGATCATTATTATTTTTTTTTATATTCACTGCTGTCTGTGAAATTAAGCAACTAAACAAGTTGTGTCCCACCAAATGCTTTATTTGTCTACCTTTATAAGATGGAGATGCACTCATGGTGGAATATGAGAATGATACCAACATCTAGTTTAGTTCTCAAGGAGATAGTATTGTCACACCAATAATTAATTTTATAGTTACTGGGAACACCCATAAATATAAAGAGCTCAGATCATTTAGTGAGTGACTGGAACTGAGGCGCTTAAGACAATACTTAAGCAAGGCTTTGAATATCATTCAATCAATATCAATATCAATAGTGTAACAATATAAATATCAATAGTGTAACAATATATATGTTGTTGCCAAGGTGCAAAGGTTATCCTAAGCTACTAGAAAACCCAGTATCTCCCCCATGAAAAAGTGCAGCAGCTTTATAGATTTAGAAAGGTATACTGACCTCATTAAGTGGGCCTACTTCATGCGTGCAGCAGCCAGTACCCTGAGTGGTCAATAATTGTTGCAAAGAGCAAACCCTTACCTTACCTTGCATTCATTGAATGTTTATAATGAGACTCAGGATATCATTGGCATGTTACTCTTCTGTACAGAAAGTGTTTTTGTGGCTCCCTTACCAGCCTACCATTTCCTGATACTGTTTGATTACAGGGGATGAATGTGCACTCATTTGAAACCATTCTCTGCTTCATCACACACTCAACAGCTATTTAAGCTCTGCCAGTGAGAGGGTGCACTTTCAGTCTTTTTATCCTCTCTGACAACATTGCCCAGCTACTTAGAGACCTGTCTGAATAATTTATTAGGAATATTTGTTTTTATAATCTTATTTAACAATGCTTTTAATCATTCCTTAAAAGACTAAAAAACAAAATAAATGAAAAGGGGTACACCCTTGGTAGAACAGTTACTGAGGTGTGTTTCAGTAGTATTTATTAGGAAAGGATTGCAGAAATAAGTAGATAATGCTGAATGTCTTAAAATAGGAGAGAATTTTGCTCCTCTAATGTTCTTTTTCTGTGTCTTTTTAGTGGAAGGATCGGAATGGGAGAAGGAAAGGAGAGGTTAACGCTAGTATTCCACAGCACACGTATTGCCCACTCTTCTTCTAAACTGGACCACTCTTTATTATTCAAGTGTACCAAAAAAAAACAAAAAGCAGCAAATCTTCAGCACCATATGTTCAAAAAAATTCAATTTTTCAACTTGTTTTCATCAGTATATTCCTCTTCCATTTAGTTGTGTTTTCTGATGAGCCTAACCTATCTCCCTGTACATTCTTCTTCCTTCTATGTAACTCCAAAATGTTAAGAGCTAACCAACTGCCCTTTGGGCTAGATTTTGCTTTCAAGATGATGCTAATAGGACTCCAAGTTATCCATGCACAAATGGTATGGCAGCTTCAGCTGAGGGACAGCTGAGAGGCTAAGCTCAAAAGTTGGTTCTGAATTGTACCACTCCAAAACTAGTTTCCTGAGATTGGCATCTCACTCTCTGCCTCAGCATTGAAATGCACTGAAAAAGGCTTTACTTGTATTCAAATGGCATTTGATAGTGTAGAACTTGAGCTTTGCTGAACAAAAGACAGTAAAAGCTTTTTATTGTGCACTCATCAGGACAATCAAAAGAATACCACTGTCACAGGGTTTCTCCACAACTCACCCTGATGTAAGTAAACAATGTGCGGAAACCAATCTAGTTGAAACTCTGGGCCTGATTTTACCATCACGTTGTGCCCATTTTTGGGTGCGAAAACTTGGTAAAATTAGGCATGCAGCGAGTAGCGTGATCCAGGCCCGCCTCCACTTGGCTCCCCCCTTTAACAAGGCCTGAAAATAGCCACATTCGGGACCGTGCCCAAGATGGGCAAAATGGCCATTGAAATGTATTTGCATGCATTTAAATTGACTTAATCGGCTGCAGAGCTAACCTTACTGACACTTCCCCCTTTACCACTGTGTTTGCCCACCTAGGATCGGCGTGAAACAGACATGCTCCACAAAAATCCAATTTGGGTGCTCCAGTTAATGAGGAGTTAAGTACTGAGCGTCCGACTGCTCTCTGCTTGTCATCAATGGGGGGGAGGTGAGGTCCACTGCCACTCTGTCTGAGATCCGTGGGGGGAAAGGGGGCGGACCTGCGATCAGTCTGGCCAGCGAGTGGGGTGGGGGGATGAGGGGGTCAGTAATGTTGTAGGGGTGGGGCAATGCCTGGGGGGGTCGAGGAAGGTGGTATCTGGCCCGGGAGAGATGTGGCAAGGGAGCATTATTCTATCATTCATTTTCTGTGCATGCTGTTGGAGGTGTCGATTGGAGCTGCAGAGTTTTAGGCGCAGTAAGGCCCACCCATAGGCTTGTGCAGCACAATTTGGAATCACTAATTTTTTTTCAGGCAGAATGTGTATGGGGCACCTGAGAATGGGTCCAAAAATTGTACCTGAAACACTCCAAGTTTCAAGTCACCTAGCACTTAGAATCAAAATGGTAAAACAGGACCCTCTATTTCTCTCTCTGAAGGGATTCCAATCTTCCCCTTCAAAGACCTTGCCTTTCCTTGCATCTCTTTCTTCCGACTGTGAATTTCTCTCTACCTTTTCTTCCTGCCTGGTAACTCTCTTTTGCTTGTAGATTCCATTCCCAGGCTACCTGATCTGGCATTTTTTCCTTTGTGTATGGGTGCACTGAGAGCTCCAAAGCTTCAACTGCAACCAACCTGAGGGTCAGGTATTGCATTGGTTTATCTGTTGCCTACAGATTCATGTTTGCACTCTGGGTCTAATTTTCCTTAATCTTTTAGCTCAGCCCGAGTGGCCTAATGGATAAGACATTGACCTCCTAAGCCAGGGGTTGTAGGTTCAGGTCTCATCTGGGGTGAAGTAAATTTTAGGGCGGCACAGTAGCACAGTGGTTAATACTGCTGCTTCACAGCTCCAGGGACCTGGGTTCGATTCCCAGCTTGGGTCACTGTCTGTGTGGAGTTTGCTCATGTCTGTGTGGGTTTCCTCCGGGTGCTCCGGTTTCCTCTCACAGGCCAAAAATGTGCAGGTTAGGTTGATTGGCCATGTGAAAATTGGCCCTTAGTGTCCTGAGATACATAGGTTTGAGGGATTGGTGGGGAAATATGTAGGGATACGGGAGTAGGATTGTGGTTGGTGCAGACTCAATAGCCTGAATGGCCTCTTTCTGTGCTGTAGGGTTTCTATGTTTCTTGTTTGTCAGGCATGGCTTAGTCCTCTATACCTTCAGCCTTTGCAGAGATTGTCAATGGGCTGAGGTATCTCTTCAACTTCCTAAAAAGTCTGAAGTAAATTTTAGTCATAGAGATTTACAGCATGGAAACAGGCTCTTTGGCCTAACTTAGTTTAAACCCCTAAACTAATCCCATTTGCCTGCATTTGGCCCATATCCCTCTACAGCCATCTTATCCATGTAACTATCTAAATGCTTTTTAAAACAAATTTGTACCCGCCTCTACTACTACCTCTGGCAGCTTGTTTCAGACACTCACCACTCTCTGTGAGAAGAAATTACCCCTCTGGACACTTTTGTATCTCTCCCCTCTCACCTTGAACCTATGCCCTCTAGTTTTAGACTCATCTACCTTTGGAAAAGATATTGACTATCTCGTTGATCTGTGCCCTTCATTATTTTATAGACCTCTATATGATCATGCTCAACCTCCAAATTTTGTCCTCCTATTTAGGCCAGATGCCTTTAATTTTCACCAGACTGCAATGATTTCTTTTTCCTACTTCTGTGATCCTCCTGCACATTTCCAAACCTGCATCTGAGCTATAATTAAATATGCAATGACCGGATGCCAAAAAATTGCATGCTTATAATTAGACTAGCATTCTGGAAAGATTTGCACGATTTTAGCCATTAAGAATGCAACACCTGAAAATAAGACATAAGAAATTATCTAATGAGAAAGGAATGATTGAGAATCTAGTTGCACGAGGCCCCTTGGCCCCTATCAGAACGACCATAATCTGATAGAGTGCTTCATCAAGTTGGAGAATTATTTAGTTGATTCTGAGACTAGGGTCTTGGATCTAAATAACGGAAACTATGATAGTATGGAATGCAAGTTGGTTATGATGGATTGGGGAAAGTTACTTTAATGGAAGATGATGGATAGACATTCAAAGAGCACATGGATGAACTGCAACAATTGTTCATTTAAAAAATAAAATGTGGAAGGTGGTCAAAATATAACTTACGAGGGAAATTGGAGCGAGTATTAGATCCAAGGAACAGGATTATAAATTGGCCAGAAAATAAAAACAGCAGTGCTGAAGATTTGGAGCAGTTTAGAATTCAGCAAAGGGAAACAAAGGGGTTGATAAAGAAGGAGAAAATAGTGTATGAGCTTGTGGGAAACATAAAAACTGATGGTTAAATCTTCTATAAGTTATGAAGAGAAAAAGATTCATAAAGACAAATAATGTAGGCCCCTTACAATCAGAAACAGAAGAATTTATAATGGGGAACAGAGAAATGGCAGACCAAACACATATTTTTGTTCTGTCTTCACAGAGGAAGACACAAATTAATATACCAGAAATGTTGGATGGCACAGAGTTTAATGAGAAGGAGGAATTGAAGGAAATCAGTATTAGTAGGGAAATGGTGTCGGGGAAATTGATAGAATTAAAGGCCGATAAATCCCTGGGAGCCTGATAATCTACATCCAAGAATACTTAAGGAAGTGACCCTAGAAATAGTGAATTCATTGGTGGTCATCTTCAAGATTCTATAGACTTTGGAACAGTTCCTATGGATTGGAGAGTAGCCAATGTAACTCCACTATTTAAAAAAGGAGGTAGAGAGAAAACAGGAAATTATAGACCTAATGTCAGTCGTGGGGAAAATGCTAGAGTCCATTATAAAACATTTAATAGCGGGGCTTTCTCTACACCCTAGCTATGACTATAAGACTATATTCTGCACTCTTTCATTTCCTTCTCTATGAGCGGTATGTTTTGTCTGTATAGTGAGCAAGAAACTGTATGTTAATACATGTGATAATAATAAATCAAATCAATCAAATCAAATCAAATCAAAGCACTTGGAAAACACTAGCAGAATCAGACAGAGTCTGCATGATTTACAAAAGGGAAATCATGCTTGACAAATCTACTGGAATACTTTGCGGATAGACTTAGCAGAGTTGATGAGGAGGAGGCAGTGGATGAGGTTCATTTGGAATTTTAAAAGGCTTTTGACAAGGTCTCCATGTAAGAGATTAGCATGTAAAATTAAAGCACATGGGATTGGGAATAATGTATTGAGATGGATAGAAAGCTATTTAGCACACAGGAAACAAAGGGTAGCAATAAACCGGTCTTTTTCCAAATAGCAGTCAGTGAGAAGTAGAGTACTGCAGGGATCAGTTCTGGGATCCCAGCTATTCACAATGTTTAGTAATGATTTAGATGAGGGAACTAAATGTAATTTCTCCAAATTTGCAGATGACACAAAGCTAGATGGGAGGGTGAGCTGAGAAGAGGATGCAAAGATCTTTCAGTGTGATTTGGACAAGTTGAGTGAGCGGGCAAATATATAGCAGTTGCCGTATAATGTGGATAAATGTGATGTTATCCACTTTGGTAGCAGAAACAGGAAGACAGATTATTATCTGAATAGATTGGGAGAGGGGAATGTGTAATGAGACCTTGAAGCAAAGCATCCAGATAAATTCCAGAATGATGCCCTGTTTGTGTTCTTGATGCGAATTTCTACCATCTGCTCTTCCTGTGACTGAAGCAGAACTGGATGTAACTCATTTGGTTATGTGTCTTGGCAATTATGATGACTGAGACACCTGTCCTCAGGGCTGTAGCAACTGTGAGGGCAGCTGCCACAGGCTTCCTCTGTGCTGGGGGTTTGAGGTAATGCATGTGTTTCAATCAGAGGTGCTGAGGCATGGTGGCTGTACAGGGTCTCTTGAGGAGACGATCCATTAATAGTAGGCAGTTCTGTCTGTCTCAGCCTTTTCAAGCCTCACTAGTAAATCTGTGCTAACCAGGAGTGGGAGAGCACTGACTGGGCTTTGGTGCATTGTGAGCCATTTCTGTAACCTAGTGGTCAATGCTGCTGAATATTGCAAACATATTGTACATGCAACTGCATTGTTCCTGCACACTGACTGCTGCATTTAACTCTTCACAAGCATGACCATTCTTCCAATGGAGAAGCTGATGAGTTTACATGCCTGAAAAAGCAGGTCAATCATGGCATGATAGGCCCCAAGCATCATCTGATCAAGAATCCATACTGCCTCAGGAAACTCTGACAGATGCCCACATATCTCCTTTTACTGCTCCACAAGCACCCGCTTTATATATGACCCCAGAGGCTCAGCATCTCTGACCCAGTGAGCATGGTTGGACCCTCTGATGTGGGGACTGCCCACTGTTGTCAATGCTTCCACCACCTGCTCACATGTGACATGCTGCTCACCTTGTGTCACTGCATTGAGTGTTTTCCACCAATGTGCCTGTATCTGCACTGATGCAGCGTGCTCTTGACTTCTGTGCCAATGCATGCTCAAGGTGCAATACTTCCTCTGAGGTCTGCACTGCCCCTTTGAATGCTTACTTCTGCACCTGAGGGAAGGTGCTTGCATGGATAAGTCAAGTTCCTTGCATCTTCTCTTGGCCAAACACCCATCTTACCTTAGCTAATGACCTGACCAAATTGCACCGTGTCCATTTCAAGGGGCTCCTCTTGTTTGGTATCATTATTACAATCATTATTACAATTGTTATTACAATTACCAGGCAAGACTGTTCCCTTCCTGTTGGAGAACATTTCAGCGCTCACGGGCATTCGGCCTCTGATCATCGGGTAAGGGTTTTCCAAGGCAGCCTTCACGACACATGACAGCGCAGAGTCGCTGAGCAGAGACTGATAGCCAAGTTCTGCACAGATGAGGACAGCCTCAACAGGGATCTTGGGTTCATGCCGCACTATCTGTAACCTCTATGACTTGCCTGAACTTGTAAAATCTCACTTACTGTCCTGTCTGGAGACAATACACATCTCTTTAGCCTGTGCCTGATGCTATCTCCACTCACATTGTCTGTATCTTTAAGACTTGAGTAGCAGGTTAGCTGTAAAGGCTCGCATTCTAATCAGTATTCTGAAAACTGTGTGTGCCTTTTATATTTTCTGTTTAAGACCAGAGCTCTCCACTCACCTGATGAGGGGGCAAACTCCAAAAGCTTGTGAGTTTACTATCAAATCCAACCTGGTGTTGTGAGACTTCTTACCGTGTTTACCCCAGTCCAATGCCGGCATCTCCACATCATGGTATTATTGCCAGTAGAGGGAGTCCACTCTTCCCTGCGTATGCATCCTCTACTTAGCACTGTGTACCCTTTTCTACTGCAAAGTGAAGAACAAGACTGTTAAAAAAAAGTGAAGGTTCCCATATGCACTTCATGAGATGCATTTTAATTGAATGCTCCTTACACAAGGAAGTCCATGAGTAAAATTTCACCGTTTCTACAAGGAAAAGTAGCAAGGGTTTTTCCTATTGAAGTGAACTGAGCCCACATCCCTCAGTATTTCTTGGACATGTTTGTCTCAAGGCTGTGCTGTACAGAGGGCGACTGATCATCTCAGACCTTCAGGTCTGCCAGCTGTGTGCTGTAATGAACTCACCTTGCTAGATATTAAAAAATGATTGAAGCGCTTCCAACATGGGTTCTACTCATGACCATGCAGTGATGAGCGACCTCCAGCCATACATGCATCATGATGTTGGCTGACCTCCTCCTCTTGATCTCTGAGAGCAGAACATTTCTCCAGACTGTCACTGCTTCTCACCAGTGAACTGCCACTGAAGGATGGGGCTGCAGTGGCTCAACAGCCTTCCATATTGCTCCTATCTCCCCTGACCCACTTTCTGCTGTGTGTGTCTGCCTACAACCACAGGCTGCTGGGTTTCCTCTAAATGGCAATGGAGAGAGAGGGGGTGGGGCTCTGTATCTTACTTCTGCCTCCACCACTCACCCACCCGCCAAATTGGGAGCTGACAATAGAGACGCCCAGTCATTTGTTCTTCTCCCATAAAGTACAAGAGAAGGTGCACTACAGGAGCAAGTGGTGCTGGGAACCAAAAAGTAATCCCAGCTCCTAAAAATGTTCAAAGCCTGAAAGATCCTGCCCTTTATTCCAGCTGGATAGATTAGAGAGAACCAGAAGTCACAATCTCAAGGCCTGAGCTAGGTGAGGTGGTTAGCAAATGGTTCTTTTCACAGAACATCATGAAACAGGTTGTCTGTTCATGGAGGGTTCCTTTAAATGAGAACTAAACTTATGCTTGGCTGAGTCAGAGATACCTTGTACATTAGGCAGGTACTGTGTAACATTAATCAGGCCCAGAGTGGACTAGTTTCAATCATTTGAAGGATTGGAGAGGAATTTTTCAGATCTTTTCCCTAATTGCCAGGATTTTATTTGGGTTTTTTTTTAAACCAGTCTCCAGAAGTAGGAGCTTTCAGGTAAGATGGGAGTGCATTCATTGTAATGCACAGGGCATTGCAGTTATAGGACAGGTTGGATGGCCCAGTGGGTCTGTTGCTCTATGTCATTATTTATAGTGTCATGCAAATTTATAAAAAATATAATCAAATTATACCAAGTTATCACCGATCTGTTGCTGTGTATTTGCCAATTACTAAATGAAGGATCATTAGAGGCAGAAAAAGTGAAAATTATTATAACAACTGTTGAGTAAAAGAGAACAGAAAGCCAAAATAAAATGGAAGATAAACATGGTTTTTAAATCCTTTCAGTCACTATAATGATTGCCTGATTGGTGGAAAATCAAAGCAACACCACATTAAAGCTATCAGATGCTTTATCTAGATGTCTGGTATGTAAGTCAGAATTCTTATCAACAGTCAAATCAGACAAATAATCTATGGATCACTGACCCTGTCTCTAAAGTGACTGCAGCTCTTATTATGATTTCTTCCAGCCTTACATGGTGAGACAAACCTGGGGCCACCTAGCAAAGCAATGGACACATGTAAACTCCATAACCAAAATAATTTTACCTGTGGCCATTGCTAGATGTATGGTCAAAATTAATGTCCAGCTTTGTTATGCACAGTATCTCATGCTCTGTACACAATTCTCATGCACAATGGGAGTAAAGTGCCAGTGAAACCTATGTTATCTGTGGCTGCTACAAGCCCTTTATAATGTGATGTGACATGCTGTGACAGCTATTAGTCTGACAATTTGGAAATGGCACAGCGAGCTCAGTTTAATCCTTGAAATGCATCTTGGTTAATATTGTGCTGAGCACTTTTCGATATCTCGGCTGCATATTTGTAAAACCATTTCCTAATATGACAGAAAACCTGAAAAAAGAGGTCTCCAAAGAAAAGCTGTTGTCTTGGCCATCCAGCAATCAAAAATGACTAACTGTGCCTTTTTGGTGTTTTTGGTTTGTCAAGATGAATTTAATGCTGAATTTTCACTTTTTGCCACCTTTTAATATGTGTCCCTAGATTGAGTTTAAATGAACGCAGATTGAAGCTTCATTTGCATGACCAGTGCAATAGCTTATAAATTCTTAGTTGACCTATGTTTGACCAGAACTTGGACGATGCACAATGGACTTTAGCTTGATCTATTGTGTGCATAAATTATTCCAGGAACAAAAAATATAGGGCTGGATTCATGGCCTCACTCATCCCAAAACCGTAAAATCCTTTCCAAGGCCAATGGACCTTCCCATGCTCCATCCCTCGCCCACTCCGATTATCCTTACCCTGGCAGGTGGGCTGGTAAAATTCCCTTTTGTTCAAAAAAATTGGAACAAAGAAGCTTTTTAAGATTGTAACAGACTTTGGAAGGATAAATGGTGACTGTGGCCCAAATTCTTCACGGCTTCAGCCCATCTCCAGCCATGGCTGCAGCAAGAGATCAATGGGGGTCAATAGCAGGAGTTGTGAAATTGATTTGTAAGGGTCAAAATCGATGTCAACCCTGACAGGGATCCTGTTAGGGCATTGTCAGTACTGGAGGTTCCTCGAGCAAGCAGTATTCACTCAACTGGCTTTGACAGGATGTGACTTCATGGGCTCATATGCCAAATGAATTGAGAGGCACTGGTCTCCAGCTAGGCAAAAACAGAAACAACTGATTGGGCCCAGAACATTAGCTGCTGTCCCAAGAGAACTGCAGAATGTTTTGAAATAAACTACATCTTAAGTTGGTGGATAGGCGGGTGGCTGTGGTTAGAAGCAGAGAAGGTGGACCTGGGCAACCAACCCCATCGATAGGCACAGGCTGAATATTTGGCAATGTCGAGTTTCAGAGTTGCATTTATAGTGGTGCTTGTTGCTGCTCTGCCTTTTGTACTTAGGTACCCTCCTGCTCACACTCCGAGCTCTTGGGGTTGGTACTGCAGAGTACTGGTTGGAGTGGATCTGTTTTGCATGCTTTGGTTAATTTCTGTGGAGTAACACTTCCTACACACAGTATAGTATAGACAGTATGGTCGGGATTCTCCCTGAAAAATTTTAAGTCCCCAGTTCACATGAAAACTGGAATAACTGTCATTGGTTTGTTGAGTGGGATTTTCAGGTTGAATCTCTCACATTCTGTGCATCACAGAATGCCCTAGCGAGATTCCCTCTGAAAATCAGGAGACAGTGTCTATTCCCACTGGAGAGGTTAGCAGCATAGCACTGAGTAGGGCCACTGCGCATGTGCTGATCTGTCAATGCCGAGATTGGTGCAACTTTACAGCTGTCCTCGCATTGCTCTGCAACATGTGACAGATTTCACTGAGCATTTCCTTGTAAAGAGATGTCACATGAACTGTTCCTGCTTTAGGAAGAGGCTAGAGAAATGCTCCCTGAAGACTCTGAGTCTATATGGCTTCCTCCCCCCTCCCTTTTTGAGCAGCTTGTCTTCCTTGATGTTACCATTGCTCAAATTCCCCTGTCATGAAAAAAGCCAAGTGGAATAGAAATTATAGCATCCATAATTTGGAGGCTATAATCAGGGCAGAACACTTGACGTCAGAACTAATGCATTCACCACATGCCGCAAACCTTCCTGTAAGCTTTCATTCACCAGGAAGTGCACCAGTGTAAACCTGTAAGCATTGCCACTACTTTAGCAGCAGCATGTAGAATTCAACCAGCAGATAATCATAATTGATGTGACCCCTTAAAAGGGCACTGCAGGGTTGGGGATGGACCGTGGTCCTTCCTGCCGCAGAACACATATTCCGGTGTGCAAGGTTAAACGGTTTTAAAATTGCTCTGCTGTTAGGTCAGCAGTCCACGCTAACTGACATCAGAATCTGTGTGCTCTGCCTTTTCCGGCACATATTCCCAGCATCGGAGTTAATAACCTGCCCAAATTAGCACCATTGCGGTGTGCACCAGAATTGTTTGCACATGGCATAGACTCCATTTTGAACGCAAAACATGTCTTGTGACAAAAATACGTATCCTGCCCAATCAAATTTTATAGTCAAGGGAAGTATGACTGTGGCTGCTGCCAATGTGAAAACTGACCAAATTTATACAAAACATACAAATTAAGAACAGTTAAATGATATTTGAGGAGTGTTGTTTGGGCAATAGTCAGAGTTCAAAATGACAAGTATAAAGTTTTTGAGGTTAGCCAGCATGGTTTACAATGCCAGCTGAACCTTTCAGGTAGGCTTATAATCAACCCAAGAATTTATTATTTATGTGCAAAGCACACATCGACCTTTCAACCCTCGGTCACTAATCTTCAAGGTCACTAGCTGCACAAGCTTATTTTTCAGATAATTTAAATTTCCTTGGAATGTCTTATCAGAATGTGTCATTGCCTAATAAGAAGAGACTGCTTAGAGGGAAATTAGCGAACAGGAAGCCCATGTTTCTTTTAGTAGAGTTGACAGGTAGGAAGTTGACTTCTACACCTTCGGGGAGAAAATGTTCATGGAGACGTCCGGTGTCCTATTCCTCACACAAGGTTTTAACCTTTGTCCTTGTAATTTCTGCAGCCAGTTCAATGGATTATTCGTGGACAAACTGACAAACACCCTAAAGGATTGTTGTCCTTTTATTTTCTGAATAATTTAGTCACCATATTTGATATACAGTTTAATTGTTCTGTTGTGAATAAAAAGGGGGTATTTTCTTGCACCACAGGCATGCTGGGTTTGGGATGGTGGAAAATGACGTGTTGGATGTCAGAAAGGAATTGTGAATGCTATGACTGTGTTTTCTCAATGGATAGAGTTGGTAAAATGGGAGGATTATGCTTCTCCCCTCGTGTGAACCTCGTCATAGGTAGATTTCTCACAAGTGGAGAAAGGCCTTATCAGACCCATATTTCCCACTAATTGATGCAAATTGTACAACTTCATCATTGTGGGACTGTCTATATAGTGCACAGAACTACACAACAGGAATGACTGTGGGGGAAGAAACCTCTTGGTCTTAAAACTGTTCTTTGCATTACATTTAATGATGATTTGGAATTTTTGGCAGGGCTCTTTTTGGGGTCCCAGTTCTTCACTAATATAGGTTTCTGCTTAGTTCTGAATTTATTGTTCATGGTATAATCTTCCGTCACCAATCACCCTTTTATTTTCAGTGATATATGAACGTCATCCAAAGGCTCCAGAGTGCAGATCAGTCCTGAGTCTCCTGACCTCTAAACCCCTGCTGTTCCTTCCCTATTGGGCAAGCTTTCACTCATCTAATAGGGGAGCTCTTATTCAATGAGGCCCACGGGGAGATCTATTGATGATCCCCCTTGGTCATTATAACATTCATGTCACCCTTTTACCCTTCTTGCCAATCAAGGAAATTGTCAAGAGAGTTGCAGCAGTTACCTCTGCATGGATAGGAAACTTTGCCTCCGGGCAATGAAAGGCAAGAAAGAATTCTATAACAAGAGCAAAAGTAGTTTAACGAGGCCTCAGCAGACTTGTACCCACTCAAGGAGCTTTGTGTCTAGACCATGACAGAAACTGTGCTTCACTTGCAATATTCATTCTATCCTTTTACCAGACTGTCACACCACCTGCTGTCTCAGGGTACTCTATCCGTGGTAATGAAAGGCACGGTTGTTCTAAATTGCCATTGGGTCCTCTCTGATCACCCTTGGGTGAGATCTATCAGATCAGGTGATGCCACTCCATAAATAAGAGTTGGGAATGTCTGCTCCCCAGCTAAATGTACTCTGGCAGTGGTGGAGGTGGCTCTCCATTGGCCATTGCCAGGATCTTCTGTTCCCATTGATTCTTATGACGTTTTGCGTCAATCATCTGTTCCGCCATTGGTGGAACCTGCCACGGGGGCCATCTTTGGTGGGACCAGAAGATCCTGCTAGTGGGAAGGACTGGAAAATCCTGCCCCAGATCTTCATCACTTCGCTTAAATATGATGACAAGACAAGGCTCCTCACCTTTTCAAAGTGGCTCATTTCCTAAAAAGCAATACATCATTACAGTGACATTTATGAACAGGATGAGCCTACTTTCCTTCAGACTGCAAGTTGTGTGTGCCCATTAGAATGAAAGACAAAATTTTCCCAGATATTGGCAAAGGCCAATAACAGGAGGGAAAAGCGGCATTTTAACCATCGGCAGTAATGGTAGCTTTTGCTATCATACCGTTCAGGACTTAGTCAGAAAGACCTCAAGGTGAAGTATCACGATGTAATGCTGCGGGATGGGCTCTATTTCAGCTTACCCTGCCAGCAATTTGGATGCCTGGCAGTGTCCTCAAAATGGCAGGGGCCAAAGTTCCCAATAGCATGAACCCCTCACCTTGAGCAATACACTCACATGAGCTCCCCTAAGAGGTCTGCTCTTCTGGAGCATGCCTTGGGAGACCAGTCACGTTTAACACTTGTCTGCCCTGTTACCAATATTTCTGGACTTTCTTATGGAGGTGGGAAGATTCAGGTATTGAGACCTGATATTTTGATGTTAACATAAGAACATAAGAACATGAGCAGGAGTAGGCCATCTAGCCCTTCAAGCCTGCCCCGCCATTCAATAAGATCATGGCTGATCTGTCGTGGCTCAGTTCCACTTTCCCGCCCTCTCCCCATAACCCTTAATCCCCTCTCTTATCAAAAACCCATCAACCCGCATCTTAAAAATATTTAGCGAGGCAGCCTCCACCACTTCAACGGGCAGAGAATTCCAGAGATTCACCACCCTTTGAGTGAAGAAGTTCCTCCTCAACTCCGTTCTAAACCGCCCCCCCTTTATCTTGAGGCTGTGCCCCCTAGTCCTACTGTCTTTTTTGAGCGGGAAGAGTCTCTCCACCTCTATCCTATCCATCCCATTCATCATCTTATACGTCTCAATGAGATCTCCCCTCATTCTTCTAAACTCTAACGAGTACAAGCCTAGTTTATTCAGCCTCTCCTCATAGCCCAACGCCCTCAACTCCGGTATCAGCCTAGTAAACCTCCTCTGCACTCCCTCCAAGGCCAAAATATCTTTGCGCAGGTGCGGCGCCCAAAACTGCACACAGTACTCCAGCTGCGGCCTCACCAATGCCCTATACAGCCGCAGCAAGACCTCCCTACTTTTATATTCTATCCCCCTCGCTATGAAGGCCAGCATCCCATTCGCCTTCCTGACCACCTGCTGCACCTGCAAGCTGGGTTTTTGCGACTCATGCACAAGGACCCCAAGGTCCCTCTGCACCATCGCCTGCTGCAGTTTTTCGCCATGTTGATGTATTCAAATGATGTTCCCTTATGTTGAATGCCAGGAAAGGTGCAATGTCACTGATCTAGGGAGAGGACAATTGCAACACATGTTTATATTGGCGTGAAACTGATTTGGACCTCTCATGAGATTTTTCACTCCTGTTGCCAAACCTGCCCCAGAAAAACAGCAGCAGGTGGCACAGTGGTTAGCACTGCTGCCTCACAGCGACAGGGACCTGGGTTCAATTCCCGACTTGGGTCACTGTGTGGCGTTCGTATGTTCTCCCCTTGTCTACGTTGGTTTCCTCCGGGTGCTCTGGTTTCCACCCACAGTCCAAAGATGTGCGGGTTAGGAGGATTGGCCATGGTAAGTTGCCTTATACTGTCAGGAGGACTAGTTAGGGGAAAATACATGGGGTTATGGGGATAGGGGTGAGATTTTAATCTGTGAAGACTAGCTGAGCCAAATGGTCTCCTTCTGCACTGTAGGGATTTAAAAAAAAACAGGAATGGAAAATCCCGGCCATTGTGTCAGCAGAGGTCACAGTGCAACTTGTTTATACCACCTCCAATCACACAATTATTTGGAGGCAAAAAAGTTGCTTGAGGTGGGTGAATCATGGTTGACCCAGAACATGTTCTTAAGTGGCTTGTGGAATGGTATCATCATCAAATTAAAAAATTTTGCTCTGTTTCTTATGCTCCAAGTCATTTCTACATAACAAAAAAGGAAAATTCCAGCGATTATCCTTGCAGACCAGTACAGTCTACAACACTCCACTCTGGAAAACAACCATCTACAAAGGCTTTCTGCCATTCAATTACTTTTAAAATCCAAATACAACAAGCCCTCCTATTCCATGAGTTTCAATTTTGTTAACCAACATTTTTTGTAGTAACTTATCAAACATTTTTTAAAAATCTGGATAGACACCATCCACTGTGTTCCAATCATCAGCATTCTATTACTTTACCAAAAAATTCAATTAGTCAAGCACAATCTACCATTTACAAATCCGTGCTGGCTATTCTTTGTTAAGTTAAAGCTCCCCAAGTGCCCGTTGATTTTTCTTCCCTAATTAAGGATGCCACATTTTTTATCCACTATTGATGTTAGATTAACTGGCCTGCATTTCCTAGGATGGTCCTTTCCTGGATAATCACATTTGCCACTCTCCAATCCTCTGACACCTCCTTCATATCCAAGAAGCTTGAAAAATGAAGGCCACCACTCACATTATCTCCACCCCCATTTCTTTTCAGCCTTTCCTGTACCTCCTCCTTTCAATTTTCACATTATCCAATGCCTCCACTATTTACATTGCTGCCCACATTTTATTGGATTCCTTTTCCTTAGTGAATGCCAATAGAAATAATTCATTAATTTTTCTAGCCTTGGTCTGCACCTTAAAGTGCATAATACCCTCTTTTTGCTAAATATGATCTACTCCACTCTTAGCACCTACTTATTATTTACATGCTGGTGGAAGATGTCTGGTTTCTCTTTTGTGCTGATCACCATTCTATTCTCATACAGTCTCCTCCACAGTCTTACTTTCCCCTTCACCTCCCCTGTCAACCGTTTGTATTTGAGCTGATTTTCACTGAAGGACTCACTGGACATGGATCACACAATCTCCTTTTTTGTTTCATTATAATCTCTACCTCCCTTGTCATCCGTGTCTTGAGGGCAAACAAATACTTAAGAATTCTTATGAGACTATTTATTTTTGGCATGCCAATCTTAAGACTTTTTAAATAGATAAAAAGGTAAAGAAATAAAACAAAATGAAAATGAGTTGTTCATTTTTTCTTTAATTTGTCATTTCTTCCTCTGCTTATTTAATGAAAAACAAATAGTGATTGTGAAGCTCATATTGTTGAAAACAAAAGAAATGCCAAGCAGACAAAACTGAATTGTCAGCCATCAGTGCATTTTATTTGAAGACCCTCCAAGCAGAGTCATCTTTGGATTATCTATGTTTGCGTAATTTCTCCATTTATCCTTGATCCTATGTCACTGTTAAACAGACTGTAGTTTAACAGGAACTGTGACATTGATATGGGTTTGAATCTCGTAGCTCCTGCAGTTTAACCCAGTACAGTTCTCAGCATCCAATAAATCTACTCTGGTTGAAGGCTATGAATATCATTCCAGTGGATATAAACTTTTCATCATTTGCTTAAATTATCTCCTGCTAATGATAACTGCTATTCAATATGTAAGCTGTTGGCTTGAATTCAATAAACTATGACAAGTTAACATTTCAATTAGACCTCCATTGCTAAAACAGACTTTGCAATTGAAGACATGCATATTCCTCTACAAATGCATAAATCCTGTTGACCTGAGTAATTTTTAAAGTTTATTTATTAATGTCATAAGCATTAACACTGCAATGAAGTTACAGTGAAAATCCCTGCATCGCCACACTCCAGCACCTGTTTGGGTACATTGAGGGAGAATTTACTACAGCCAATATACCCAACCAACACATCTTTCAGACAATGGAAGGAAACCGGAGCACCTGGAGGAAATCACAGGGAGAACGTGCAGACTCTGCACAGACAGTGATCCAAACCAGGAATCGTACCTGGGCCTCTGGCACTGTGAGGCAGCAGTGCTAACGACTGTGCCATCGTATGTTGTTTTATTCTCACTTTCATTTATTATAATTTTTTTTTCCCCAAATGCTTTTTCTAGCATGCATACGGTCCTGCTCCTTTACCTCTGCCTGTAGTATTCTTAACCCAATCGCTAGAAAGTAACTGAGAACACCACAGACTATGTTGTCCTTTGATTATTTTCTTTATTTTTTCTTTGCAAAACCAAACCCTCTCATTTTTATCCCTTTAACAGCTTGGCTGGTCAAAATGAACTTAATGCATGGGGGAGCCATTGCACTTTTCTGGGCTAATCAATTGTAAGTTCAAATTCATCTTGATATTTTTGTATAAAATTAAAACTGCTTGATTTTGATTTCAAAGTTAATTCTACCAATGTTGAGAGATCGTAATTGTCATTTCAATTAAAACAGTTGATGTCTATATTATTTATAATTAAAAAGATTCCTGTGGAAAATAAATAGGGATGATGCCATCTTAGTAAATAAAATGTCTGATACTTACTGTACATTCAAAAAAACCTCTTTACAATATATGACAGCTGACAAATGATAAGGCACTGTTAGAATTATATGTAGAATTGAGTCAACAGAGCACTTAGGTGAATGACATGCCAAATATGTTAAAGCTTCCAAACCTGTTTCACTTTGCAGGCAGACCTCCTAGGAGTCATCCAGCACAGAATAGGGATTACCTGAGATTATTTCTAACCAGACCCACCTCAGTGCTGGAGGCTGTACAGACCTGGTCAGAGTCTCATGTTATAGTTTGAACTTCATTGTAATGTTACAGGTAATTTTGAGATGTGTGTAGTTTCTATTCGTAAGCACTATCTCTGCAAACCTGTGCTAAAGGCTAAAGACAGAATAAATCTCAAACACAGTGCTGCAGATCTATTAAAGGAAAAATAACCTGTTATTCAGTAATATATACTGAATGCATTACAGCTGGAGATTTTTTTAAAAAAACAATGCTGCAGCAAGCCAGAGGTTTTTTTTCAGATGGGAGATATATTCTGTGTGCCTTAAAGGATAAGTTAACATTAGGTACCCTAGACAAGTTTACATCTATAGAGGTTTTCGATGATAATTTACAGAGCTTCAAGTTAAGGAACTGAAGTGTAGAACATATTCCGGAATGTAGAAACACTGGGTAAATGCATTTTTGTCATAATACTTAATTTGATTTTTAATTGAGAAGGCTAAGTTAAAGGGCCTGCTCCAAAGTGCAGAATATCATCAAGCAATTAAAGAATGAGTAAGGAGTTTATGGGGGATTTCTGTCACAGAACTAGCACCTCTGAGTTATTATCAGCTGTGCACTCCAGTTTTCAATGTGGATAAGTCTCATTGGTCCCTTACAGTATCTTCAGCTCTCACTTATGCCTCTAAGCAATTGGTAATATGCAACAGCAGACATAACCTGGTAGTTCACCAGTTGATGAACTAAACCAAGAAAGTGTACCATCTGCTTTGTCTGGCGTAGTTGGGGGACATCATGTCTCGAAATGCATGAATTCTGGAATGATGGAACAGGCAGAAGATCCTGCAAGAGGATAAAGACACCACCAATCTGTGTGCTCCATCCAGGGCACTCCCCTGATAAGGCAGACTTGTGGCTAGTCACCTGGGAAAAGATTGGAGCCTGTTGACTGTATCACCTCATAGCAATGAAACATTGTTGCAAAAGTGCTATTTTTTCAGTAGAAGCGACTGGAACAATATTGGATCCAACCCTTGGCAAGAGAAAGGAACATGAAGAATGTACATTGTAGAAGAGAAAATAGAGTAAATCCAAAAGTCATGGCAAGATCACATTAAACTTTGTCCTTAAAAAATTAAAGATTGTTGGAGGAAGGGAATACTGAAGGAAATAAGGATTTCCATAGTTTTGATGTCTTTAGCTGTGCAATGAGTTTTGAGGGTTGAAACTGGTAAATTTCTGGAAAAAATTAACATGCAGAGATAATTTGATAGTTGAAATTTCAGTGCATACACAAAGTGGAGTGGTACTCCATTCTTCATCACCAATACCATTTGCATCGTTGAATACAACTTTTCTTTTCAGAAAGGACTAATTCACTCATAGTTTAAGAGATATTGACAATAGAAAGATAGAAGTTTGTTCCTTGTAATGAATGGATGAAATTTTGTCATTGGTTATAGAGATTAAAGTAAAGTATCCAATTTAAGACAAGGGGAATTTATTAGCTTGCACTGGAATGCTGTGCAGATTTTAAGCCAAACTTCTAATTGTATGATTGCTCTTGTCTGGACAGACCTGGTTTGCATCAATTAATATAAGATGATATCTTGGAGTTTGATCTTAATTAACCTCATTGTTTGGGAAGGTAATGCCAAGGTATTCTTAAATAAAGCTTATGAAAAGCCAATGACTAGAAAAATCAATTTGTAGGACATAGACACATTGAAGCCACTAATACCACATTACAAAATGAGGCCCAACATCTATTTGTAGGTATTTAGGCATGATTTAGTGAATTCAAAGAGATATTTATTTTTACAGCCAATATTGAAATTTGAGAATGGGGAAATGATTGGGGGAGTGAGTGAAAACATTTGGTAGCTAATTAATACCTCATGGCTCAAATCTTCCAGTCTCTGGATCATTGGACGTATGACTGAATATGTGTGTTAGAGCCTTGTGGAAGGCCTGGCACGCAGACTCACAAGGGATGTAGTAATTCAACCAAATGCGCACCAAAGAGATAGGCTGCACTTGTGTCAACACTGTGGGACGTATAACTCCAGTCAGGATTGAACAGCAGGTTTCAACTGACCACTTCTTATTGGGTGAACTTCCGTTCGTTCAGTAATGAAACTCATGGTCCATGAAGCCTGCAGGAAGATCTATTGATGATCCCCCCATGATTTTCATAGTTGTCATAACACTTCTCCCTGAAAGCCTGTGCAAATGTCCCTGACTTTGAGCTGGAGTCAGAGAATTGGGACAATTCCATTGCACTTAGCCAGATCATTACCCAGCAAATGTTAAACAGATTAAAACCTGGTCACATGCCTGGATAAATCTGATACCAGAATCATCACCCCACTCTGATCCAAACTAACTACCCCAAACTGCCACACTGACTCCTGCCCCTTCCAAGTGGTCCTGACTATCCCCTATCCTATATCCTCCCCAGACCTGATTATCTCCCCTTCTACCCCCTCCTGAGCTGACCCGACTAACTCCAACCCAACCCAACTACATCCCAACTATCTACCTCAGCCACCTATTCACTTATCCATCTTCTCACTCACCCAATTACCCATCTACCTATCCACTCACCCACCTACCCACTCACTCACCAACCTACCCAGTCACATACCTGCCTAGGAAAGGTAAAGTCATCGCAGTCCCAGATGATTATAGACAGATTGCCCCTTTGAGGAGAAAATACATTATTACTTGACTGCTAATTTTTATATACTTTTCAATCAAAAGTTTGCTTTTTCTTCAAATGTCTGAAATGTCAGGATACTAAATTCTTGTTGTGGGTTCAAACAACACTTAGGGGAAGAGCAATTTTAAAAATCCCTTAATTAAATGCTGTTAATCTACATACTGATAATGTACGTTAAGAATGGTGGGGTAGGTGTGCACAGAAAGAACATCTGCTCATGGAAGAAGTGATGTTGGAGCAGATTCCAACTGAATGATCTAGATACAAGCTATTGGTGCAGAAAGTAACATTTCACGTCTAACACTTGGCATCCATGGTAACACACTAGATTTATATAATAGTGAGAAAGAAACAATGAAGTGGTCATCCTGATTTCCAGTTGATGGGATAAGGAAGAGAAATTTGGCTATGGTTCTCTAGCCATCAGGGTATGGGGAAGATTTGATTGGCTAGCTATTTCTTGCATGCTCAGATTAATTTAATTTGCTAACCTCGAGGATTTTCCACTCTTCTCCTGCACTCCAAATGGCAGGAATTTATTTACATTTGGGAGACTCGCAGTGTCTCCCACTGCGAGGATTAGAATGTACATGGGGAAACCTCCATTAATTGCAAATCTATCTCCTTAACCACTCTGTTATGACTACATGCTTAAAGCATTAACTCAAATCTCTGTATTTCTTATCTAGTGAGTTGACCACTATATCACCACCCATGTAAAAGCAGTGAAAATGGGAAAGATGTAAATAAACAGATATCAGATCCTTTGAAGAATTCAACGTAAATTACTCGCTTTTCACGAATTGCACTTGACTCCAATTTAGTTTGTTTTCTGAAATCTGGATTGGACTCAATACTTGCTGAATGTTGGCCTATTCTTTTCATTATTCAAACAGGGAGAGAGACTAAAAGTGGAAACTACAGGCTTGTTAGCTTAACATCTGTCATAGAGAAAATGTCAGAAGCTATTATTAAAAAAATTATTATTAAAGAACTTATAGCAGGGCAATTGGATAGGTTCAAGATAATCAGACAGAGTCAACATGGTTTTGTGAAAGGAAATCATGTATAAGCAACTTTTTGGGTTCTTTAAGAAAGTAGTGTACTGTGGACAAAAAGTATATACTGTATTTCAATTTCCAGAAGGCATTTGATAGAAGTTATTGTGGAAAATAAAAGCTCATGGTGTAAAGGCTAACATATTGTCATGGATAAAAGATTGGCTGGCTGACAGAAAGCAGGGCACAGGCATAAATGGGTCATTTTATGTGAGCAAAATGTAAGAGTGGTGTGCCACCAGAACCAATGCAGGGTCTTCAACTGTTTACAATTTATATAAAATACTTGGATGAAAGTATTGAAGGGATGGTTCCAAATTGACTGATGTCACAAAGATAGGTAGATGAGTAAATTGTGAAGAGGACATAAGGAGACAGCAAAAATATATAAAAATCAAAGCAAATTTCTGCAGATATTGTAACCTGAAACAAAAACAGAAAATGCATCTGTAGCATCTGGCAGCACCTGTAGGTTTGAGCTGCTCTGACGCAGGGTCATCCAGACTTGAAACATTAGCTCTGTTCTCTCTCCACAGCTGTTGTCAGACTTGCTGAGATTTTTCAGCATTTTCCATTTTACAAAAAGATATATGTCGGTTAGGTGAATGGGCAAAGATCTAATGAAGCATGATGTGGGAAAACATGAAATTGTCTTTTTTGGCAGGGAGAATGAAAAAGCAGTATATTATCTAAATGGTGAAAGAATGCAGATCTCTGAAGTGCAGAGGGATCTGGGCATCCAAGTGAACAAATCACAAAAGACTAGCATGCAGGTACAGCAAATAATTAGGAAAGCTAATAGAACTTTATCATTTATTATGAAGGGAATTGAATACAAAAGAAGGGTGGCTATGCTTCAGTTTTCAGGGCACTAGTGAGGCCACATTTGGAACAGTGTTAGTCACCTTATTTAAGGAAGCGTGTAAAAAAGTTCAGAGAAGGTTTACCAGCCTAACACCTGGAATGGGTGGGTTGTCTAATGAGAAAAGGTTGTATCCTCTGGAGTTTAGGCAAGTAAGAGGTGACTTGATTGAAACATATAAGATCCTCAGGGGTATTGACAGGGTGGAGGTGGAGAGGATGTTTCGTCTTGTGGGAGAATCTAGAACGAGGGGGTCACTGTTTAAAAATAAGGGTCGCCCATTTAAAATGAGAGGAGGCAAAACATTTCTCTCAGAGGGTTGTGAATCATTTGGAACTCTCTTCCTGAACAGGTAGTGGAAGCAGAGTCTTTCAATATTTTAGGTAGATGTGTATAGATTCTTGGTAAGCAAGGGCATGGTAGGTTGTCAGGGGACGTAGGATGCAGATTTGACTTTACTATCAGATGAGCCATGGTCTTATAAAATGGCAAAGCAGTCTCAAGGGGCTGAGCGGCCCACTCCTGATGCTGTTTGTATGTTTGTGTGTTCATTAATTGTCGAATGGATGTGACTTCACTGACATTGTTTTTCTTTATGGGAAGCATAGGGTTTATCATAAAACCCTCATCTGGAATGCTGAGAACGTATGACACAGGAAAAATAATTCCACAATGAGGTAAAACAAGCTTTGGAAGGTGAGAAATTCCATGATGATTCCTGTGGCTGCTGCATTACAGTATACCAAGCGACCTCTGTATTGGAAATAATTAGAACTGAACCAAGTACTTGTTTCTCAGGTGTATAAGTTACCAGACTCCTGAAGATTGGACGTGTCTGGTGTTTTTTTAGGTTTATATGCTAAGCTACTTCATGGAAGGGAGTAAATCTGGATCAGCCAGTCCAGTCCAAAGATGTGTGGGTTAGGTTCATTGGCCAAGCCAAATTGACCCTAGTGTCGGGAGGATTAACAGGGTAAATGTGTGGGACTACGGGAATAAGATCTGGATGGGATTGAGCTCAGTGCAGACTCAATAGGGCAAATGGGAATCCTGTAGGGATTCTATGATTCTAAGAGCCCCATTGCTCATCTTCTCAGCACAGTCATCCATTCCTTCATTCTTTAGAAATGCTTTTATTTCTCTCCTGAACTCCATCATAACTGTACACTCAATATAAAGAAGAATGGTTGATGCAATGGTCAGCACACCTTTTTATTCTGGATTTAAAATCAGCTCAGACTAATGTGGTGCAAATCTGCTTTTTCTGCTGGCTATAAGGTACTGGGTTGGGTTCTTTGTAACTCCTTCCAGTACTATACTGCCTTGCAGTTGAAAAGGTTATGCCTAAATTCCCTCCTTCCTCCTAAATTTAGCATTCTTAACACTGGACCATTCAAGAGGTAAGCCCACTTGAACCCCCTGCACATGCAGGAGATACTAGATGCAAACCTGTGTGTAAGGCATTGGCAAAAATACTGATGTCTGTCACTTATTGTTGCCCGCGCAATACTAATCCAGGGATTGCAACTCTAAGTGGCCGATAGAACATGATTATTCTTGAAATTTTCTACAGCTCCTTTCTTTTCATTAATTGCTGAATGGATGTGTCTTCACTGGTATGGCTTCCCCTTGTTAAAAACATAGGATTTATTAAAAAGCCTGCATACCATGGTCAGACCTGACTGATGGTAAAATGTGCAGAACTTAAAGGAGCTGCCGTGCATTTGTTCTGGGGTGGCTGAAGACGAGACTGCCTTGATCCTACATTCACCTACAACAGTGAGCCGTGAGAATGAAGAGAATGGATCTCTTTGTATTTGCAGTGTAAACAGATTCCTCTCTGTCCGAGACACAAGGACTTAAACATGTAGTGGAGTAAGTAGGCCAGTGACAGGTTATTTACTGGTTGCTTGGCAACTAACAGCATTAGCAAAGTGCTCCATTGATTCAACTATGAACACTTATTTCATAGTCACATTCTAACATTTTATACATGTTCAATTACAATGACTATTTTGAAAATTTATTTCCCTCCATTATTGTGTATTTACTTTTAATTCAAGACTTTCAATAATTAATATAATTTGTAGACGACAGATTCCAATTCTGAGGATGTAACGCTGCCTCGGGTACTGAGACACAAAGCAGGACTCAGTGCAGTGCAATAACTGATAGATCATAGATGCAAATTACATCATAAGTTCCAGTGTCACTCTCTGCCTACGGGCAGTAATATGTTCAGCATGTGTGCAGGGCAGGCCATTCAGCCTATCAAGTCTGCATCAACTCTCTGACAGAGCATCTTGACCTTGCCTTCTATCCTGCCCTATCATTATCCCACACATTTCCCATGGCCAATTCATCTAATCTACACATCTTGGGACACTATGGAGAAATTTAGCATGACCAATCCACCTAACTTGCACATCTTTGGATTGTGGGAGGAAACCAGAACACCTGGAGGAAACCCACGCAGACACAGGGAGAATGTGCAAACTCCACACAGACAGTCACCCAAGGCCAGAATTGAACCTGGGTCCCTGGAGTTTTGAGGCAGTAGTGCTAATTACTGTGTCACTGTGTCATTAAATTTAATAAGCTCAGAAGTAATCAAATCTTTTAAAAATTGGTTCTGCAATAGGCTGCACTTGTATTTGAGTGTGTTATAACTGTAAAGAAGCTTGAGACGAAAATGACTTTATTCTTTGCTGCATTGACAGTGGATTTTTAGTAAGGCAAGACCTTTTCCTACCCTACCCTTCATGACTGATACCTGCCAGCTTTCCAGAATCAGAATGATAATCATGAATCAAAATCATTCATATTTGTTTCAACTTTTAGTATTTCCATTATGTCCCATGTGGATTGTAACAGCACTGGACTCGCTCACTGAAAGCTCAGTTTGATTTTCACCAGGTCATTCAGCTCCTGACTTCATTACAGCCTTGGTTCAAGCATGGACAAACGTGCTGAATTTCAGAGGTGAGGTGAAAGTGATTGCACTTGATATGAGGCTGCATTTGACCGAGTGTGGCGTTGAGGAGAATCAGGGTGAAAGCTGTCTGCAGGTTGGAGTCATACCTAGTACAAAGCAAGACGGCTGTGGTTCTTGGAGGTCAGCCATCTCAGCCCAAGAACATCACTGCAGGAGTTCACAGGCTAGTGTACTCGACCCAATTAGTTTCAGCTGCTTCATCAATGATTTTCCTCCCATCATAAGGTCAAAAGTGGGGATGTTTGCTAATGATTGCAAAATGTTCAGCACCATTCATGATTCCTCAGATGTTGAAGCAGTCCATATCCAAATGCAGCAAGACCTGGACAATGTCCAGGTGTGGACTGACAAGTGGCAGTAACATTCAGACTACACAAGTGCCAGGCAATGACCATCTCCAACAAGAGAGAATCTAAGCATAGCCCCTTGACTATTACCATCACAGAATCAACATTATGTGGGTTACCGTTGACAGAATTTGAACTGGATTAACCATTAAAAAATACTCTGGCTACAAAAGTAGGTCAAAGGCTAGGAATCCTTTGGTGACTAATTCACCTCCTGACTCCCCAAAATCTGTCCACAATCTACAAGACATAAGTTAATGCGTAATGGAATATTCTCCACTGGCCTGGACGACTGCAGCTCCATCAACACTCAAGAAGCTTGACACCATCCAGGACAAAGCACCCATTAGCACCACAAACACTCACTCCCTTCACTGCTGGTGCACAGTAGCAGCAGTGTACCATCTACAAGAAGCACTGCAAGAACTCATCAACACTCCTTAGACAACATCTTCCAAACTCACAACCACCACCATCTAGGAGAACAAGGCTAGCAGATAACTGGAACATCACCACCTGGTGGCTCCTCTCCAAGTAGCTCACAATTCTGGCTTGGAAATAGATCGCTATTCCTTCCGTGTTGCCCAACAGTACTGTGGGTGTATCAACACCACATGGACAGCAACAATTCAAGGAGACAGTGCACCATCACCTTCTCAAGAACAATTAGGGATGGGCAATAAGTGTTAGTCTAGCCTGTGACATCCACATCCCTTAAGTGAATAAAAGAAAGAAGGGGGAGGAAAGGACAAACTTCACTGTCAGTAAATGGTGTGTTACTTAATTCATCTAAAAATGTTGGATGACTATCTGGTGAAGATTAAGGAATATAATCAAGAAGTATGAGGTTGTGCAATTGGGAAGGATAAGTAAGACAAAGAAATAGATGCTAGGATACTGGAAAGGGTAGAGGACCAGAGGGATCTTTGAGTGCATGTCCACAGATCCATGAAATTAGGACAGTTAACTCATTATTGTCAACCATCGCTCAATTTGAGAATGGCATCTACTCAGGGTCACAGGTTCCTGTCATTGGTTTCCATGTGACTTGACAGGCCATTTCTTGAACCACAGTTCTTTTAAATGTATGGGGCAATGAAATGTAGGATTTACTTTCTTTACTTTACTTCTCTGCTGCAACACTGCTTCATCATTAAGACATTAGGTTACGAAACATGATGCAGCTTCATGGACAAGTTGTCACTATTCTGAATGATTGGCAGTAAGTTTCTCCCAGGCAAATGATGCCTTGTTTCAAGGAAAGTTTCATTATGTCTTTGAAGAATTCTGTTTATCCCCCTCTGGAACATTAGCCATTTGAGATATAGTGACTAGGTAGTTTTTGATCATCCAGGCAGTCAACAATCATCGAAGTTGATTTTGTAGGCGTTTTGCCTGAATGTTCAGGGATATATTTCAAGCATTTGTTCAATAGTCCTCTCATTGAATTCAAAGGACGCAGTGGAGACATTGTTGATGGAGTTTCTTTAGTGATCTTGCATGTGGCTGACAGTCCAGGTCTCACTGGAACATAGAAGTATAATGATGCCAACTATATGCTAGGATTTTTGTTGACTTGTGGAGGATTTTGTTATCTCACATAGTTTGTTGAAGGCCAAACCAATGCAAGTGATCCTGTGCTGAATCTCTTCATTAAATTGAAGGCTTTTGAGAGAGGTGGGTGCTGATATTTGCAAAGTGCTCCATATTCCAGAGTCTCTCCTTCAACATATTTGGGTGGTGAAATATTTAACTAACCAGGTATAGGTTGAAGTGAGTTATGCTTTGGCAACAATCTTGGACAAGCTGAGTTTCTTGTCAACAGAATTGAAGAGAATAGCTTAAAGATCTGGTGACACCACAATCATCTGCAAACTATAGACCTGCATATATATCTAGGGTGGTTAATTTAATTTTGGCTTGAAAGAGGTTGAAAAATGTTCATTCTAGATATATTTAATATTGGTACTCGTGGGAAGTTGATCTTTGATTCAACTCAATCTCACAACAGTATGATCAAATAAAGTTACCTGTATCAGACCCCTGTGTCCAGTTGATCACCAGGACTGGTTTGATGAAAACGATGCAGAAGTATGTGACCCTCTAGAAAAATAACGAGCAGCCTTTTTACCTGGCAGAGAAAGTCACAGCACAAAAGGCAGCATTCGAACAGCTCCAGAGGCAACATCCCAATAACTCAAGGCTGACATCCAATGACAGATCCAGAAGATAAGGAGAAAGCCTGTGAAATCCAACAATGTGCTGATCATCATGTCATGCAAAGCTTTAGACCTTCCTGAACAACCTCCAACATGGTCTTTTTTGTCAGACAAACCCACAAAGAATGTCAAGAACCAAACCAGAAACTCTTTATTGCATTCATCAACCTGACCAAATCATTTGACTCGGTAAATTGTGAGGCTCAATGAAATGCGTCCCAAAGATTTGGATGTCCAAGAAACATCATCACATCCTGCAATTACTTCATGATGAAATAACTCCAATTGTTCTGACTGGGAGATTTGTATCAGATACCTTCAAATCTGGAATGGGGTCAAGAAAAGCTGCATGCTAGCCTCCATGCTATTTGCTATTTACAGATTAATAATGTGGTAAAGTGGACAAACAGGTTGGGTAGCACAGTGGCACAGTGGTTAGCAATGCTGCCTCACAAGGCCAGGAACCTGGGTTTGATACCCGGCCACTGTCTGTGTGGAGTTTGCACATTGTCCCCTGTCTGCGTGGGCTTCCTCCAGATGCTCCAGTTTCCTCCCACAGTCCAAAGATGTGCAGGTTAGGTGGATTGGCCATACTAAATTGCCCCTTAGTGTCCCAGTTTGCATAGATTAGAGGGATTAGCAGGGCAAATATGTGGTTTTATAGGGATAGGGCCTGGTTGGGATTGCTGTCATTCAGACTCAAAGGGCCAAATAGCCTCCTTCTGCACTGTAGGGTTTCTATGACTCTAGGATATTCTTCTTTATTAGTGAAAGGACTGAATTTAATATAGGGAGATCACAATAAAACTATATAAAGTACGAGTTAGTCCATAGCTAGACAATTGCAGACAATACTGGTTATTGCATTGAGATTACACTAGGGAGAGTACAGGGGAGGTTTAAGGAGATGTTGCAGTTTTGGAAATTTTTAGCTCTGAGGTAAGATTGGATAGCTGGGATTGTTTGCTTTGGAAGAAAGGAGGCTAAGAGAAGGTTTAATCGAGGTGTGGGATTTTGTGTTTTGGGTCTGGAACTGATGCCAGGCTTAAATGCATCTCTCAACCTCACACAATGTAGGGAACAGAGACCAAATGTGGACATTGGCTAGATTGGCCAATTACTGGACAGGGACATTAAGGATGTTGGTGGGTTCTCAACGCTGGAGGGCCAATAGGAGGTCCTCCAGCACACAAGGAACTGCAGCCCGCCATTGCATGTAAAGGAACAAGAAGGTACCTCCATCTTGAGGTGCCCTCTGCACTTTTAAATCATTTGTAATAAAATGGCCACAGCTGCCTTCATGAAGGGGAACCCTTCCACAGAATAACCTATGGCCAGAGCTGTGGCCAAGTAATCAAGAGGCCTCAAAAGCACCCTGAAATTCTGCCTCCAATCCTTTGGTCTATCTCTAGCAAGCAGCCTCTAAAAGGCACCATCCAGGCAGATGTCATGATCCCATCATTAAGGGATGCCCATGGAGTGACTGGAAAATTAGAGTTTTTTTTGGCTGGCATAGCACAATGATTCAATGATAATGCAAGTATAATCACCTGTAGAGAAGATCAAATACTATGTGGAACAGTATGGTTCCTGAATGGGAACAAGAAAGTGTCTTGCCAAGAAAGAAGAATGGTAAATGATGAACAATTATTGGATTCAACATTCTGTAGTTTTAATTGATTTACGTTTGGATGACAAATATAAAATTGGCAAGATCTTTAGAAGACTGAATTGATCAGGTTGACAGCAAATTATATTGGTGATAATTGTTGTAACTGGCCTGAACTGGCAATGTAGAGATTGTACTGAGACCTGGGCTGACTGTAATTTTTTTAATGATCATACTAAATGGATTTCTTTGTGCTGCTGACACCAAACTGGTTAGGAAAGTAAAGTATTTTGAAGAGAAAGATAAAATGAAGCAAAGTTCTCCAATGATAGAAAAGGACTGAGGTGCATTTAGTATTCAGAAATGTAAGGTCATATATAGTGGTGATAAAATTGTCTACATATTTATACAATGAAGAGTAGAATATGTTATTTGATAATATGTTGAAAGTATTGTCAACAACAACTCGAATTGTAACTCTTCAAAGAAGCAAATTAGACAAAAACTGACACTGAGCCTAAAGAAATATTAGGAGAGAAGATTAAAAACTTTGACAAAAATGGTAGGTTTTAAGAAAGGTTTAAGGGAAGAGGGGGAGGTGAAAACATTGCCAGTTTTAGAAAATGAATTTGTAGGTAGCTGAATATTGCCAATACATGGGAGAGTCACAAGAGTTCAGAATCAGAGGAACACAGAGATCTGAGGGTTGCAAGGCTGAAGGAGGTTATAAAGATAGTCTCACCCCTCTCTAGGGAAGGATTCAAACATAAGGAAGGCAATTTTAAACTTGAGGGGGGCAAGGCATTAATTACATATCAAATATGCTTAATTGAGCTTATAATTAAAGTTTCACTTGAGCACATATAAAGAGACAATCTAATTTGTTTCATCCATGGGCTGCACGTTGACATAGTGGTTAGCACTGCTGCCTCACAGCACCTGGGACCTGGGTTCGATTCCCGGCTTGGGTCACCATCTGTGTGGAGTTTGCACATTCTCCCTTGTCTGTGTGGGTTTCCTTGGGTGCTCTGGTTTCCTCCCACAATCCAAAGGTGTGCAGGTTAGGTGGATTGGCCATCCTAAATAGCCTCTCATTTTCAGAGGGACTAGCTGGGTAAATGTGTGACTTTATGGGGAAAGGGCCTGGATGGGATTGTGGCCGATGCGGACTCGATGAGCCAAATGGCCTCCTTCTGCACAGTAGAATTTTATGAAAAGATACACTTAATGAAACTATTGAGTTCAGAGATGTATGTTTGTATACAAGCATATGAGTGTAGGCATTAGGAATAGAGTAGGCCACTCAGGCGTTCGAGCCTGCTCCACATTTGGTAAGATCATGGCTGATCTGATTGTGCCCTCTACTTTTAGTTGTACTTTCCTGCTTATCCCCTTTGACTCTCTTGCAAATCAAGAATCTATCTAAATCAACCTTAAAAGGTTTTAATGACCCTGCCTCCATTGCTGTTTAAGGAACAGAGTTCTACAGACTGTTCTACAGACTAATGACCTCTAAAAGAAAAATAAATCTCCGCATCTCTATCTTATTTTTAGCCCATGGGCTCCAAGTTCTAGTCTCTTGCATATGAGGAAATGTCCTCTAGCTTCTACCCTTTCAGTTCCTTCATGCAATGTTTAACTCTGCAAAAAAAAGTGCAAGACTGATAAATGATTGGCCTCAGTACTATCCTTCACCAAGTGGCTTATATACAGGGGACCAGGAACCAATATAGGCCAGTAGGCAAACTGGTGATGAGTGAGTGAAACTTCAGCTGGGATGGATGGGAAGCAGCTAATTTCCAGATAAACTGAAATTTAGAGGGTGACAGATGAGAGAATAGCCAGGAGAGCACTGGAACAATTGGGTACAGACATACAAAGGCATAGGTAAGAATTTCATTAATAGCTGAGCTGTGGCATGGGCAGACATAGGTGATGTTATGAAGGTGGAAAAAAGCAGCCTTCATAATGGAGGAGATGGTGTTAGAATCTCATTTTGGGGTAAAACAGGATGTTGATATTGAATGGTTAGTTTCAACCTGAGATTGTAAGCAGGAAGAGGAGATGGAATCACTGAAAAGTATGGAATTTTTGATGAAATCCGCAGACAATGGGTTTTGTCCTCCCATTGTTTGAATGGCGGAACTTGAGGTTGATCCAGGATTATATGTTAGACAAACAAGTTAACAGCACAGAGACAGTGACTGGGTTGAGAGGTGGTGGAAAGGTAGAGATGAATTGTCAGTACACACATGGAACTTGCCATCTTCAATAATGTCACAGGGAAACAGCATTCAGGAGAGAGCCAAGGATTGGTATATGGTGCATTCCATTAGTAACAGTGCAGTGGTGGACCAGAAAACTATTGTGAGATACTTTTTGGCTATGGTTGGACAGGTAAAATGAATGTCAGGACAAGAAAATCCCCTTTTGCTGGTCAGCTGAGTTGGGAAATTGGTGGTGGTAAACTATGGTTTATCATATCAAATGGTGCAGAGGGTAATAGAAGGGCAAGGGGAGATGGTGAACTACATTCACACTCACATTTGTAATTCTGATTCAGTACGGTAGCAAGTGTAGAAAACTGATTGGAGGGTTGTCGCCAAATTGGACAGTGCTTGGACGGGGTGGCGGGGGTGGTAGTTTGCAAGGACAGCAGGGCTATTTCTTTGGAGAAAGGGTGATGATGGTAGTTTTGAACAGGTGGTAAACAGTGTTTGAGAAAGGAAAACATTTATAAAATCAGCTATAATTGAGGCCAAGAATGGCGCAGTTTTGTGGGAATAGGTTTGAGATAACACAAATGGTTCATGGGTGAGATGAACTCAGGAAAGGCATTAATGGATAAGCACAAAGCTAAAGGGAACCCCCAAATGATTGCAAAGCCTCTTGCTCATTAGAGGCGACTTCCTGGCAGCAGGCTGGGGCTGACAGGTTGACAAGAATGAAAGCTGTAACTGTGTCTGCAAAGGTACCTGCACAGGGGTTTCTCCTCCATCCTGCTTCGGGCCTTACCATTTGCTAACTGTTCTGCAGGCAATTGAGATGTCTTCATTTTGAGGCATCCTCACAATCCCTTCTCTGCCTCATCAGTGCCCAACTCTCTAGGTGCAGTTACTGACTATCCTGTGATCAGGTGGTTTCAATGTGACAAATAAATGTGAATTTGTCACACATCATGTTGGAGGGCAGTGGAGACAGAGGAGAGAAACACAAGAGAAGTGGTTATCTTTCCATGGAGGTTCTGGAATAGTGAGTATTTTAGTAGATGGGAGCAGGATTTGAAAGCGATTTATGAGTTCCAGCCTGACCTGACACTGAATGGCTAAACCAGTTATCCATTATATCCATTCAAGCCTGCATCCCCTTGACTAAATAGAGCAGAGAAGCTATACTGGGCCAGTGTGAGGGAGAATAGTTTAACTGGGGACTAGGGCATCAAACATGTAGGTCTGGTTGAGGAAACTAAAGGTTAGCTTGTTGAAATTGTGCTGTTATAAGTGAATTGCAAAGCATTTTTCCTGAGGTGGATACAGAAAGAGGTTGGGTTGGGACGGTGAGGGGAATGTGGGTGAACAATATCACAACGAGTGATAGAAAGCCTTATGTATACCTGATACAATAGGCGTAGCAAGGCCACATGAGAAGTCAAGGCCAAGGTGTTGTCTGTGAATATGTGTTGGGCATTTATGCGGAAGGTAAGGTTAAAGAAGGATAAGAGGGCAGTGAACTTGGAGATAGCATGATGAGTTCCGATGGAGGCTGAAAGCACCTAAGATGAAAGCCACTTGATTCATAGGCTGAGGAAGGAAAGCAGTGAAGTAGGCAGAAAATTGTTACGGTACTTCAGTGTGGGAGTAATGAATGAAGATTTTAAATGACAGGTGAGAAGAGTTGCGCAGGTGAGATGCTCAAAGAAGGAGAAAATGCCAGAGGATTACTGAAACAAGCCAAGATATTATTTGGTGATAGGAACCACATTGGTCCACCACAATGGGCTTGGCTGAGTGCGGCACTGCCAGGCAGAGGGATCTAATTTAGGAGAAAGTGTCATCACTACCCCTGTCCAGGTTTCATCAAGTCCATGATGGTGAAGCAATCACCCAAAGTAAGCTCACGATTGGCAATGACCTTGCCACAAGTGAACAGAGGTTCTGGAAGGAGATATAAACAGAAATGGTGAGAGCTGACCTGTCTGCATTGTTCACAGAGTTAGCACTACGAGAGATGAATTGGAATATGATGTCCTAGTGCTAGACTATTAATCCAGAAGTTCAGCTAATGTTCTGGGAACCCAAGTTCGAATCCCATCATGGCAGATGATGGAATTTGAATTCAACAAAAAGTATCTGGAATTAAGTATCTACTGATGACCATGAAACTACTGTCAATTGTTGGAAAAACCTATCTGGTTCATTAATGTCCATTAGGGAAGGAAATCTGCCATCCTTTCCTGGTCTGGCCTACATGTGACTTCAAAGCCTAAGCAATGTGGTTGATTCTTAACTGCCCTGAGCAACTAGGAATCGACAATAAATGCTGGCCAGCCAGGGATGCCCATAAGCCATGAATGAATAAAAAAAATAGGGAGAAGAATGGCAAGATTAAGCCCCGCAGGCATGCTGAGGCAGAGGTCAACAAGAGATTAAAATGAAGAGCTGGGGTTTCTACTTATAAATAGTAAGAAGTGTATGTAAAATGTGCACAGAGTTTTTCTCTTGCTCACAAACAATTACTCATTTACCAAGTATATACCTTGAATCAATTGTATTTTTAATTTTAAGCCATGGATAACAAAGCAAGTATTCAGAACATTTGTTTATTAACCATAAAAAGAATCAGTACAAAATTGAATAAGTCTCTGCCATATTTTCCAAATACCAAGTTAGGTGCCTGTGCGTCAAGCTGACTGAATTCAAAGCACAACCGAGTTTGATATGACGAGAGTAATCCATGTTTTTATCATTCACAGGACGCTGTTTTCACAGTACATGGGCTGTAGTTTATTAGGTTGAACAGCTCTGGGACTGCAAGAAAGGCTTGGACTTTCTCATCGCCATGAGAACAGCACAGTGAATGGTTTCTAAGTGTTTACTCAGCATTTGTCTTCCGTTTCATCAGAGGAATTAGTGACGCAGACTTTTCTGATGATCAAACAGCTTGATGTGTTATGACAATGTTCCATTAATATGCAGAATGGCATAAGGGATTAGGCTGAGTTTTAGTGCTTCAGGCATTTGACTGGGACATTCAGGCTTTTTAAGGATGACCTATTCACAGCCAGGGCATTGAAAATCACATTTCCCAGCAGATTTTTTTTCAAAAATCTCACACTTGTCCAAAGCAGTTAATGTCTGGCTTTGACAACACAATATGTCGTTTTTCTGTATTGTTGTCCAAATTAGACACTTTGTGTATGGGCATGTAATTCATTGACTTCTAACCTTTGGTTAAATTTTGCTTATATGAATGTTAACCTGTAAATAAAAAGTTCGTAAATTAGAAACCAAGTTATTTGTTTTAAAAATTGATGAATGACTCGCCTTGTATTTTATCCCAAACGTTAAAATTTTAAATTGAAAGAAGTATTATTTACATGTAGTTGGATGTTTTAAATGTGTAACTACCACCAAAATACATTCTAGTTCACAACACTAATTCAGTATACAACCTGTATGCTTTGTTTAAGTATCTAAATCTAAAATACGTTCATGAAAATACAAAAATGCCTATTTTGCCATGAACACTATTTTTATACCAGAATTCTGGCTAAGAAAAAATACCCATTGTGAAAATTAATCATTTTTATTTTTTCTTCTTATTATTGATATTATTGATTGACTGTATTTCCACCATGTTCTGCTTTGATTTTGATTGACAGGATTTGCCAATGTATTTTCCTAGGTTTCCACCTGTATAGCTCTTGAACTGATTTCTAGACAGGGTGTGACAGTTGCCTGGGATGATTACCTCCAGCTTTTCTCTATCTCTCTCAGGAGAAAACAACCATAGTTATATACATTCTGTGGTGTCTCAGCTTTGGTCAATAATTCTGTATACTGAAAATTGGGTACAAACTTCCTTTTCAATATTATGCCAATGCTTTTACTGTCATGTTACCTGTAGAAATATTTGTACAGGTAACATGACAGTAAAAGCACTGACATTCTTATTTTCTCATTTCTGTGTTAAAATTGTAACAATTATAATATCAATAAACTTAATAACAAACATGTTTGCAGTTTTCCATCAGTTCACAATATTTAATTCTGACAATGGAAAATTAGAGAAAAATACTTATATTTAAAGTAAATCTTTGGGAGGTTGAACTTACTTGTTATTTGTATGTGCTGAGTGAGGGAGGCAGTAGAATAAAATTACAAGCAACTGTGAGTTTGAAAGCTATAATTTCCGTAGTTATTTGGCATTGATTTACTTTTTGTTAAGAAGCCATTTCATCCCATCCTACATTTTCTTTAACATGGCATTATTGCAAATGATGCTTGAATGTTGACCATGGCTGGAATTTTATCAGCATGCCCACCCCAGAATCGGGGCAGGCGAGACTCACAACCGGCATTCTCCACTGGCCTTGGGCGGGATCTTATGAGCCTAGGGTGGATGAGGTAGTAAAATTCTGGCACATGTCTCCACAACTTTGATTCTTCCGCCTCTTCCTAACATTTAGTATAAAGATTTAACATCAAAATATCCTTTTTTCTTCTCTCTGGTAAATGTATTTTTCTTCCTCATTGTTGTTGCTCCTTCTCTTGTCAGGTGTCATTTCCCAAGTCTACAACTAACAAAGTATCGGATGAACTTACAGATAACCTAGTGTAACCTGTCTGCCAATTATCTCTTCCTTTCTTGGGGCACACTCTATCCAGTATTGCTTCCTAGCAATCCAATCAACATTGTCATAAAGTAAACTGAGCAAAGTTCCATTGCAGACCTATATAACATAGGAGATCGCTCATATTCTTATTGAGAATCAACATAAACATGTTCAATAATAATTTTGCTGCTATTTTCTAGCACTTTTTCTAAATTGTCAGAATTGTCCAGGAATATTACTTCATTTCACATAATGCAAATGCTGTGCACTATTATTTTTAAAATAAATGATGCTGGTCTCATAAAATACATTTACCAGAGAGAAGGAAAAAAAAGTCTTGATGTTAAATCTTTATATTTAACGTTAGCAAGAGGCAGAAGAATCAAAGTTAGTTTAGTTTATTTATTAGTGTCACAAGTAGGTTTACATTAACACTACAATGAAGTTACTGTGAAAATCCTCTGCTTGTCATACTCTGGTGCCTCTTCGGGTACATTGAAGGAGAATTTTAGCATGGCCTATGCACCTAACCAGCAGGCCTTTTAGAGTGTGGGATGAAACCAGCGGAATCCCATTCAGACAAGGGGAGAACATGTAGACTGACAGTGACCGAGCTAGGAAACAAATCGGGGTACCTGGTGCTGTGAGACACAGCTGTACTAATGACTGTGCCACCATGCAGCCCCAGAATCCATGACCCATAAAACTGGAGTTAGGGAATCTGGCACTACAATAGTTTATTTTATAGTGCGCAGTCACTGCACAATTTTGTATGGCTGTGCACAGCTTGTGCAGGAACCTGGCCAGTGCCACTTACAGTGTCAGTGCAGTACTACCTCAGTTGGGTGGGACAACGAGTAGATTTTACTGTAATGCCTTGTTGGTGACTGTTCCTGTGGACAGGTTCAAAGTTTGAAGTTTATCTATTATTGCAACAAGTAGCCTTTCATTAATACTGCAATGAAGTTACTGTGAAAATCCTCTAGTCGCCACACTCCAGCGCCTGTTTGGGTACACAGAGGGAGAATTTAGCATGGCCAATGCACCTAACCGGCACATCCTTCAGACTGTGGGAGGAAACTGGAGCACTCAGAGGAAACCTATGCAGACATGGGGAGAATATGCAGACTTCACACAGACAATGACCTGAGCCAGGACTCGAACCCGGGTCCCTAGCGCTGTGAGGCAGCAGTGTTAACCACTGTGCCACCATGCTGCCCTCCATTGTGGAGACATGATCAACATTCAAGCATCACTTGAACTAATGCCATGTTAAAAAATGTCTTTCTTAACAAAAAGGTGTATTGAGGCCAATTAACGGACCATTTTAAAGATATTTCTGAATTCTTATGCTGGGCAGATGTGGGATGATTCTTCTGTTCTGTATTCAGTTGATCATATTGAAAAGTTTATAGGTTGGGATTTCCTGGCTTCACCAAGGCAGAACCCATGGTGGGGGATGTGGCAGGCTGGCTAATGTTCCATTGACTTTCCTGGCGGCAAGTGGGGCTAGAAAACCCCACCCTATGACAAGAAAGGTGACAATGATGAATGATAACAATTACTTGAATTCAATATGAATCATCACAACCTCAGTCAGAATGACCAGTGGGTGGCTCGTGTGGATAATAAGAACCATTTGATTCAATGGTGAGTACTCTTCATTGGGGTGGGAGGCGAAATACGTGAGTTTAAGTCTCTGTCAATCAGCTTCTAATTTAGCTGGGAGCTACTAGATGATGACACACCATGTCCAGCCATTGCTAATGTCATTTTTAAAAAAGTTTTTTTCTGGGTTGTGAATGTCACAGGCTGGACCAGCATTTATTGTCCATCCCTAACTGCCCTCCATTTCAGAGGGCATTTGAGAGTTAACCTCAATGCTGTGGGTCTGGAGTCACATTTAGGTCAGACCAAATAAGAACAGCTGATTTCCTTCCCTAAAGGACATTAGTGAACCAGATGGGTTTTTATGATGATCCACAATACTTTCATGATGACTTTTAATTCCAGATTTTTATTGAATTCAAATGACACCACCCGTTGTGACACAATTTGAACCATGGTCCCCAGGTCTCGCTCTGGGTATAATCCAATGACAATAACACTGTGCCACTGCCTCTCCAATCTTGATAAGATTTTCTCATGTTAAGTTCTATCAAGCTGCAACTTCCAATCTGATTTTTCTTTTCCAGGTTATTGGCAACCTGCAATATTTTAGCATTACAATAAATGATTAAAGGGTAAATTTTCTTTGTGTGAGTCCATTATAATGAATGAAATATCATGACCTTGTGCACACAATTTCTCTTTATGCCTTTCTAGAAGTCTAGAAGACTGTGCCTAAAAAATACTCTGAACTTTATCAAACTTGATGGAAATTTAAGTCTGCCAAAGTTAGCTTTTTGGGTTCAATCATGTCTGCTGTTCTGTAAGTGGTCTGATTGTCTTTGTGAGAGTTGATTCACACTGCCTACGCCTGCCTGTAGGATATTGCAGTATTTAATACTCAGACCTTCTTGAAATCTGAACTGAATATTTAAACAGTACTGCTTCAAACTCTCTGTAGGTGAATTGAGTACAGATTTGGTAAGATGGGACTTGATGTGAATTGATAAACTTATTTATTCACAGTCAGGCAAATATGCAGAATGACAGTAATACTTGATATCACATAATTCAAACAGTCCTAAATCTTACAAAAAAGAAAAAAAAGGCTTCCTTACTTCATAGGATGAAGGCTTCCTTGAATTGTAATAACACGGATCCTTGCACCTCTTTAGTGATATTGACATAAATTAGATAACTTCTAACTACCCCAGTGTTTCTCACTACTTAGTCTCAGAAGCTTTTGTACCTTTCTCTTCTAAAACACAATTTAGCAGTTTTCTGATTACAAAAGGCTCTTGCCTGTTTTTATCTTTTACCTCGCCCTCTGTTGTGATCCTAAAAAGGATCTCAATGACTTTTCAATACAATTGATACGAGATGTTCAGCAATCACTGAAATAAGCTAGCGAATTGCTTATTATTTACAACTTATGAGGAAGTATTAAAGCTATCTTATTAGCACCTTAATTATTTAATATCTTGGACTCATTTTGTGTTTACATGAATATACCATACTTTAAAACATAACACTTAAAGTAACTCTCTTTGAAAATGCTCTGAGAAACAAATCTAAAGATTGGGATAGGTGACAGCCTCTTTGGGCTGCAGTGAAGCTCTTTCAGGTACATCAGTGCAAATTGTGAAATGTAGCTATGATGTGTAATTGCCTATATGAATTTGGAGTGTATGGGTTGGTGACACCACTTTGAAAAGGACATTTTTTAGGAAGCTGTCTTAAAACCAACCGTTGTGTGCAACAAAAAAAAAATTCCTAAGAGGTTCCCTAGAAACGTAATCATTTTTCCTGGCACTATCTCACTGTCCATTTAGCTTTGTTAGTAAAGCATAATCGGTATTTAGGTGTAAGTCTTACATATGTTCATATTTTCCTCAGCAAAGACTGCTGCAAGATAAGCAGTACATTTCAGATCTGCAGGTTTTGAATTGTTCGAAGCAGATACTCATACCAAATCAGTAGCAGTATCTGTGATATAATGTCAACTTAGAGATCAGCATTTTGATGCAATCACTGGTCTTTTTTGCTTGTTGCGCTTTGGCTACATTTAATAGTTTGACAGCAATTTTTTTCTCTAGGTTCACATTTATAAGAAAACTAGAATATTGCACAGAGCTTGTACTGTTGAAACTTGATTCAACAAGCAGTTGTGAATCATGAAGATGTTGTTACCTTTTAATATTTTAAAATAGCATTGATGTAGTGGAACTCTTTGCCATCATTTGGAGAAATTAGCTCTCACTTCTTTGAAAAGTTAGGATGCATGAGAAGCCTCCTTGAATTGTAATAACACATCCGTTCTGCCTCTTTTGATTAATATTCTGTGCTTTCAAAACAATCATCCCAGAAACGCTTCTGAAGTTTACCATGCAAATCCTTCCCTTGGAAGAATTGTTTTACTTTGCTGAGTCATTGCTAAATTGCCTGGAGCAATCAATTGAGAAAATAAAAACAAATAATTCAAACCAAAGTTGTTCTTGAAAAATCAAAAGTTTGTGAAAGGAATTTGGTTATATAGAAGCAGACCTGATTCCGAAGGAAAGCTTTTTTACGATGCAAAGAAAACAAAGTAGTTCAGTACAAAGGGACTTAGAGCTGGAAAATACTATTGAAATAACTGTTCTTTTCATTTATTATTATTTGTGATTTATAGGTGCACAGCATAATAAAGTAACAATTTGATACTTGGAATAACACTGAGCTGAGCTATCTTCAGGGACGAACAGTAAGAGGCGGCTTTTTCCAATTGTTATTGTTCAAGGTTTTCACTTGTACTATTAGGAGAACTTTCAAGTTGTCCCATTTTGTCTTGGGTCTGTCTTGTGGCCTCTTCCATGTTGATGGTGGTCAGGTGTGGGCAAATTCTATGGCAGAATTTCAGATGGCGTTTTCATTTGATTTGACTTGATTTTATTTGATTTAGTTTGATTTATTATTGTCACATTAATTAGCATAAAGTGAAAAGTATTGTTCTTGCATGCTATACAGACAGAGCATACCGGTCATAGGGAAGGAAACAAAAGAATGTAGAATGTGACGATACAGTCATAGCTAAGGTATAAAGAAAGATCAACTAAATGCAAAATAAGTCTGTTCGAAAGTCTGACAGCAGCAGGGAAGAAGTTGTTCTTGAGTTGGTTGGTACTTGACCTCAGACTTTCGTATCTTTTTCCTGACAAAAGAAGGTGGAAGAGGGAATGTCCAGGGTGCATGGGGTCCTTAATTATGCTGGCTGCTTTGCTGAGGCAGCGGGAAGTGTAGACAGAGTCAATGGATGGGAGTTGGTTTGCATGATGGATTGGGCTACATTCATGACCTTTGTAGTTCCTTGTGTTCTTGAGCAGAGCAGGAGCCATACCAAGCTGTGTTACAACCAGAAAGAATGATTTCTATGTGTAAATGTTGGTGAGAGTCATAGCTGACATGCCAAATTTCCTTAGTCTTCTGAGAAAGTAGAGACATTGTGGACTTTCTTAACTATAGTGTCGGGGCATATTCTCCTGTATGCTTCCTAAAGTTGATGACAGTCTCCTTCGTTTTGTTGACATTGAGGGAGAGATTACTGTCATTGCCCCGATTCACCAAATTCTCTATCTCATTCCTGTACTCTGTCTCGTCATTGTTTGAGATCCAACCCACTATGGTGGTGTTGTCAACAAACTTGAAAATCGCACTGGAGGGGGATTTGGCCACACAGTCATAGGTGTATAAGAAGTATAATAGGGGGCTGAGAACACAGTCTTGTAAGGCACTGGCATTGATGATGATCGTGGAGATGGTGTTGTTGTCTATCCTTACTGATTGTGATCTGTGAGTTAGGAAGTTCAGGATCCAGTAGCAGAGGAAGGAACCAAGGCCCAGGCCATGGAGTTTGGAGATGAGTTTCGTAGGAATAATGGTGTTGAAGGCTGAGCTGTAGTCAATAATTAGGAGTCTGATATAGTTGCTTTTGTTATTTAGGTGTTCCAGGGTTGAGTGCAGGGTCAGGAAGATGGTGTCTGCTGTGGACCTGTTGCGGAGGTAGGCAAATTGTAGTGGATCCAGGGAGTCTGAGAGGCTGGAATTGATTTGTGCCATGACTAGCATTTGAAGCACTTCATAATAATGGATGTCAGAGCCACCAGACAATAGTCGTTCATGAAGGCACACTGCTTGGCTTTTCATAGGTACGGGGATGATGATCGTTTTCTTGAAACAGCTAGAGACCTCAGACAGTTGTAAAGACAAGTTGGAGATGTCTGCGAATACCCCCACCAGCTGATTCACGCAGGATCTGAGTGCTCGTCCGGGTACCCCATCCAGGCCAGTCGCTTTCTGTGGGTTAACCTTTGAGAAAGCTGCTCTGACATTTGCAATGGTGACCCCAGTTATAGGTTCATCCAAAGCTTCCAGTGTGGATGGCATGCTCTCGCTGACCTCTTGCCCAAAACAGGGGAAAATTGCATTGAGGTCATCAGGGAGGGGTGCACTGGAGCCAGCGATTTTACATGTCTTCATTTTGTAGCCTGATCTATCTTGCAGATCTTGCCATTGTCGGCGAGGGTTGGTGTGGCAAGCTTGGGACTCTAGCTTGTCCTGATACTGTTTTTTGGCATCATTGATGGATCTCCTTAGATCGTATCTGGCTTTCTTGTACAGGTCAGTGTCACCTGACTTGAACGCCTCCGACCTGGACTTCAGCAAGAAGTGGATATCCCTGTTCATCCATGGTTTCTGGTTGGAAACAAACAAATTTGCTTCTTTGGCACATAGTCTTCTACACACTAATGAAATCAATTAACGTCATGGCATACTCGTTCAGGCTGATCACAGTTTTTAAATGCCCTCCAGTCCACTGACTCCAAGCAGTCCTGTAGGAGATCATCTGATTCCTCAGACCAACATTGCATGACTTTCTTTGATGGATTTCAAAGGAGTTTAATAATTTTATCTACCACCAGGTTTGTAGTGGTTGTATAATCAGGTTTCACACAGTCAAATTTCAGATTTTATCTTGAGGATTAAATTGTAGTCGTGCGCAGAGTTCTCTAGAATCATATCAACTTATTTCCCTACTTAGGCTCAATGCATCTTGTAAATATGCAAAGATTGTCAGGGCAGTTGGGTAGTGTCTAAATCTCAAAATCAGAGCTACAGGTAGCTTTTAAATGATTGGAGGTGATTCTTAAGTAGGATACCATTAGGCAGAAGATTGGAAGATCAGGAAATGTTCCAAAGGTAAAATAAAGACAAAATTAACCTTTCATTAACTTTGCCCAGGAAGTTCCCCTGTAAGACATGCATAGAAGAAGGGTTATTCTTTTCCAGAGCCAAAGCCACACCTCTGCAAATGTAGCTGCCCTATCTCGGTTAGCGGTAGTGGTGGTGAATCTGGACCATGTAGTCCTTCAGGTAAGTTGGATTTGGTGACAAGATTTGGATGAGAATTTAGGAGGCATGGTTAGAAAGTTTAGCAGATGACACCAAGATTGGTGGCATAGTGGACAGTGAAAAAGGTTACTTAAGATTGCAATGGAATCTTGATCAATTGGGCCAGTGTGCTGATGAATGGCAGACGGAGTTTAATTTCGATAAATGCAAGGTGATGCATTTTGGTCAACTGAACCAGGGCAGGACTTACTCAGTTAATGGTAGGACATTGGGGAGTGTCTTGGAACAAAGAGATCTAGGGGTATAGGTTCGTAGCTCCTTGAAAGTAGAGTCACAGGAGGACAGGGTGATGAAGAAAGCATATGGCATGCTTGGTTTCATTGGTCAGAACATTGAATACAGGAGCTGGAATGACTTGTTGAAGTTGAACAAGACACTGGTAAGGCCACACTTGGAATACTGTGTACAGTTCTGGTCACCCTATTATGCAAACGATACTATTAAACTAGAAAGAGTGCAGGAAAGATTTACAAGGATGCTACCAGGACTTGATGATTTGAGTTATAAGGAGAAGCTGGATAGACTGGGACTTCTTCATGTGGAGCTTAGGAGGCTTAGGAGTGACCTTATAGAGGTCTATAAAATAATGAGGGGCATAGATAAGGTAGATAGTCAACATCTTTTCACAAAGGTAGGAGAATCTAAAACTAGAGGGCATAGGTTTAAGGTGAGAGGGGAGAGATACAAAAAGGTCCAGAGGGGCAATTTTTTCATACAGCAGTAATGAGTATCAGGAACAAGCCACTGGAGGTAGTACAAGTGGGTACAATTTTGTCTTTTAAAAAGCATTTAGAAAGTTACATGGGTAAGATTGGTGTAGAGGGATATGGGCCAAACACGGGCAATTGGGACCAGCTTAATGGTAAAAACTGGGCGGCATGGACAAGTTGGGCTGGAGGGCTTGTTTCCATGCTGTAAATCTCTATGACTGTATGACTCTAAGTGAAGAAATGTTCTTTGGGATCCTAGAGAGGTGGCAATATCATCACAGGTTGTTTTGATTGTGGTTGCTCTTCATCCGTGGCAGGTGGTTCCCAGAGTATCTGCATTTTCCTCCTTACACAGAACTCTTGCATGCAACAAGAGCGGAAGGTAGAGTTGCAGGGGGCAGAGCAATGAGCTTTTTTGTAGCAATTGCAAGCTCCATTTATATTGAGTACAACCATCAGCTTAATTAATGTATTTGAATGATGCCCCAGGATGGATGTGCTCCAATGACAGGGTGTTGAAGGCTGCTCAGGGAGTTCCCTGAAAATAAATATATTTTCTGCACTCTTTCAAGGTCAGGACAGTGCATGGCCACATAAAAGGGAACATGACAGTTGGGTGTAACTGATCATTTTCAACAGCAGAGGATACTGGCACTCTCTCCTGCATCAACGCAGATAACAGATCCTGAAGAATTAAATTCTGGCAAATCTGAAGGTGTGGAAGGTGTGGCATTCCATTCACTTATTGCATGCCATTAACAGCAAAACATCATTTATAATTTCTTACAGGTGCTCCCACTGTATTAGCTCACTTCTTGGAACATGAAGTCACAACATTATCCCTTAATTATAATCTTTTATGTCTTTGAAGCTATTGTCCAGAGGATAGTTTGACTAAATATTCTAGCCTCTTCCTGCACAGTCACCCAAGCTGTGAGAGCAGAATAAGATAGTTATATATTGCAGTACCTGTGTCAAACATTGCCACTCTCTCCTGCATCAACGCAGAAAACAGATTCTGAAGAATTAAATTCTGGAACTCAGTAAGACTCTGCAGAATTAATGCAGCTTACAACGTGGTTGTATTAATTCAGAAACGATTTCTCCTTTCTGAAGCTGAAGGATTTTGAAGAAGAGAGAGTTGGTTCTCCAGCCCCACATCAGGAAGAGATTGCACTGGAGATAAAGGGCTGGAGCAAGAGAGTTACCAGTCTGTTGCTAGAGGAAGGAAGCAACAACTTATTTCACATTGCTTTCAATAAATCAAGGTTGAGGTGAAATAAAACTCCTTCTGCCATGTCTGCTTTGTCATTTTCCCCCATCTGCCTTATGAAAACCTACATTTCCAAATGAGGGGCATAGATAAGGTAGATAGTCAACATCTTTTCACAAAGGTAGGGGATTCTAAAACTAAAGGGCATAGGTTTAAGGTGAGATGGGAGAGATACAAAAAGGTCCAGAGGGGCAATTTTTTCACACAGAGGTGGTGAGTATTTGGAACAAGCCGCCAGAGGTAGTACAGGTGGGTACAATTTTGTCTTTTAAAAAGCATTTAGACAGTTACATGGGTAAGATTGGTTGTAGAGGGATAAGGGCCAATGCGAGCAATTCGGACTAGCTTAATGGTAAAAACTGGGCAGCATGGAAATCTTGTACTTTAACATTTCAGTAACTCAGTCTACTAAGCTACACAAATGTAAAAAAAGGTCTTTGAAGGCTGTGTAATCAGTCATAAGAACATAAGAACATAAGAAATAGGAGCAGGAGTAGGCCATCTAGCCCTTCAAGCCTGCCCCGCCATTCAATAAGATCATGGCTGATCTGTCGTGGCTCAGTTCCACATTCCCGCCCTCTCTCCATAACCTTTAATCCCCTCTCTTATCAAAAACCCATCAACCCGCGTCTTAAAAATATTTAGCGAGGTAGCCTCCACCACTTCAACGGGCAGAGAATTCCAGAGATTCACCACCCTGTCAATTATTACTACAATCGATTACAATAATTTCATAAAATAATTATTACTTCTTGCCATCACATCTACTTATCATGCCAGGTAACTGTTTTTATGTTTCTCATGGGATGTAAGTATCGATAGCTAGGTCAGCATTTGTTACCCATCCTTAATTGCCCTGGAGAATGTTGTGCTGAGCCACTTTCTTGAACCGTTGCAGTCCATCTGGTGCAGGTAGGCCCACCAAAGAACACAAGAGATGTAAAAGAAGTAGAGCGTGCATCCCACCAAACTTTCTCTGCCATTCATTACAATCATGGCTGATCTTGGGCTTCAACTCCATTTTACAATCCATTCCCTATATCTCTTCATTCCCCAAAAGACCTAAAACCTGTCTAACCTAGCCTTAAATGTATTTAACTATGGAGCATTCACAATCTTCTCGGAAAAAGAATTCCAAAGATAGACTCATAACCCTTTGAGTCAATAAATTTATCTTCATCTCAGCCCTAAGGAATCATCCCCTTATCCTGACTGTAATACCATGTTTAGGATTCCCCAACCAGCAGACGTGACCTCTCAGTTTCTACCTTGCCAAGCCCCTTTTGAAATTTGTTTGTTTCAATGAGATCACCTCTTATTCTTCTCTCATTCTCTAACTCCAAAAAAACCCCAACTTACTCAGCCCCTCATTATAAGGCAAGCCTTCCTCTCAGGGATAAATCTAGAGAACCTTCACCAGCTACATTGCCTCTGATGCAAGTATATCATTCCTCAAATATGGAGATTATAATTGCACACAATGGGCAGGATATTCCATTCTCTGCATGGAACTCTGGCTGAGACAAGAAAACTGGCATGCAGCACACAGGCCCCATAGCCAGACTTTTTTTGCTACATTATGCAGCACTCTGCGCAAAAAAAAAGCATGGCTCACACTGTCCTGCTGGCGAGGCAGGGCCAGTCGAAGATGATGGCTCAGAAGCCTGAAATTGGGGTGCATTTTCCAATATAAAACACACTCACACAGAGACCACACCCCCCAGCCCCCACCCCCACCACCAACACATGGCTCAACAAGGGGCCTACATTCATGCAAGACTCGCACCAATTAAAGCTAAGCTACACCACTTAATGCCAGCCTGCGCCTTTTAATGGAACGGTTCATTCTGGCTGCAGCAAGTACTGGATCAGACTGTGGAAGATACTCTGAGCAGGAAAAAAAGTGAAAATAGTGCAATAGATCAGAGAGTGTGCTCCAATTGCTTCTGTGATGCCAGGTTGAAAACCTTGGTGCAGGTGGAGAGAGGTTCTCCACACACAAAAGGGGGGCAGGAGATTCTTTAGACACACAATGAGAAGGCAATGCAAACAGATAGTTGTCACTATTAATACAAGCAATCTAGTCCTCAGGACATGGATCTAGTGCAAGAAGAAATTTATTGACATGAGACAAGGGGTCAAGATCAGTGAATGCATTTCCAAATGTCATTTCCTTACAAATGAACCAGTAGCCTCACACAGTGCTCCATTCACCCAACCTCGGTGCATTCACCTACTAACATTTTCTATCAAGCACGACTCATATCTGACATTCTTAGCCTCACCTCACCCTTAGTTACTTAGCCTTGCTGAAAACCTCACACTCACATTTCTCCACTTTCACACATTCCACTATGAGAGAAATCTGAACATGTTGCATTACACTCACTGACACACTTTCCCCTCACTTGCAAGGATTAGGTGATTTGTAACCTCAAGACGCAGGGATAACTAACCTGTAAGGAATAGATGCAGCTTTATTTCCTGAATCCCATGTATGTGATGGTAATGGCAGTAGTTGGTGCAGCCTCACTGAGGCTATGAACAGCAGCAGGTGGGCTGAAGCCAAGGAAGATAATCCACTCTTTGACATCCCACTTCCCCTTCACCTCACAGTCTCTTGATTTGCAAGTTGCAGAGGATCTAAGCATGCATCTTACTTACCCAGCCTCCAGCTCTCAACGCAACCCTATCCTTGTGCCTTTTTCCTTTCAGATACCAAAGAACTACCACCCAGGTTAGTCAGTGGCATGGGAGCATGAAGTCCGAAAGAAGCAGGAGTTTGATGAAATGCCATCATTCAATCTCACATATGCCACCACCAGCTCAAATGCTGGCACTGCATGTTGTGTGGTGCATATCAAAGAGACAAAATTTTCACAATGTGCCATGGGGCATGAGTGGTCTTCAGTCAGGAAGAGAAAAGTGCCAGGCATGCTCCAGCTCTCCGAAGGGCAAGAACATACTTAGAAGACAATGATGTGGTGCCAATGAGGCAGCATACAGAAAAAGGCTAATGAACATGCATAGAGAAATGCTTGGTGTATTGGAAAGCTTGCCAAAAAGCCTGATATCACATCCAAAGAGTATGGAGGAATCAGTCTCCAACTCAGCACAGGAATTTGCACAGAGCCTGGGGATCATCCTTTCCAGTATGGAAGTGGTGGCCAATGAACACATCTACTGGCATCATGAGTCAGTGCTCAAAAGGGCTCGCAAAGTCTTACATCAATCCCATTATCTGTCCTCCAACAGACCACTAGGATTGAGAAGGCACTGCCCTGTTTCTGTTGTACACAACCTGTTGTCCTCTCTCAGTTTGACAGCAGTTGTACTCTCATCACTGCCATGATGCCAGTGCCCTTGTTGCCTGTCAGTCAACTAGTCTATACTGCTGGTGAATATGATGCGGTATAGTCCAAAGTCAGGTCTTCTCGGTTCAGAGATGTTCAAAGTCATCCTGCAAGGCCATCTGTAATCTCCCCCACTGAAAGCAAGTCATCTTCCAAAACCAAGTTAGCAATCACTAGAGTAACACTGTGTAGAAACACAAGAATAGAAACAGGACATAGGTTGCAAGAGAACGAATGTGGGTGAATAGTTGGGTTTTGTATGGAATATTTTATGGCCTGCTTCATTAAGTTGATTTGGAATGATTCTTTTGTGGTGGCTTTTGTTTCACTATTGTAGACAAAAGGACACTTTCAGAATGATAAAGTTTAGAGCAGTTGTACAATGAAATTCTGTTCTCATTGATGAATCATGATGCAGAACTTGCTGAGTACCGTAGTGCTCCTCCAGAGCAGTCCAGACAATGGAGCTACTGCTTGAGCAATAGCACCCTTGATAACATCATGTGGCAGCATGGATGGTTAACCATAAAACAATGCATCTCTATAATGAAAATCTAAATCTAAATTTTCATTATCACTGCAAAGTTTTGTGTTTCTACACTAAAAATGCTGAGATATGCGTACAGATAAAGACTAGTTCCTCTTTTAATGCATTGGAAATATCTATTTTTGTCACACAGCTTGGTGTTAACACAGCTATACAATAATGCTTCAAAATTAAGGCTTTTACTAATAATAGTGCATTTGTGAAAATTAATATCAATCTTTTTAATTACTGAAATTAATACTTTCCATCAGTGTTGTTCCTGTGCATCATTTGCGGTAAAACTGCCATTAAGAGATAGGCAATGCTTTTATACAAGCTCTGTTAATGGTAGTTCAAATCAGTAATTCAGCTTAAAATACATTATGGTTTCTTCCTTCACTGTTGGCTTTCAGGATTTCATTTATCTGTTATCTTACTGTTTAGGTTAGATAAATTTCTGTGATCTGAATTTTCTGCTGTACTTCTTTGTTAAACCCATCAATTTAAATTTTCATGCCCTTTTTCTCCAGATATTATTTAATTTTTTTCAGAAAATTACATGTTTTCTATGATATCTTCCTTACGTCCAACAACATTTCCCATCCAATACAGATTTACCAATCTGCCTTAGTCAGAGGCTGGTGGTGGAAAAGAAAATTACACTGGTTTTGCACTCAGTAGCAAAGGGGCTACATTCACTGAGGGCCTCAAAGTTTCCCACAAAGATTTCATGAGTCCTGTGGCATCAGTGTCCTCAATTACAACACAACTTTCTTTCTGGTGCAATCTATAGGGGATCTCTGGCAGCCAGGAAGCTGAGCAGCCAAACAGATTGAAGCATTCTCACCAGCAGCAAACTAGGAAGTAAATTAGTGATGGTTCCAACTCACTTACTCAAATAGTTACCGAGGAAAAGTTGGAAGGATTAAAACCAATTCTAACTCCAGGATAACTATACTACTAACCACCTGACCCTCACTGAATGCCTCCTACACCCCACACCCCAACTACCCCCCTGAGCTCCTAGTTAACCTCTGTAACCACTTGACTTTCCCCAACTTACCTGCGACCCAACCAGACTTCCTTCAATCGCTCAAACCCTGCCAAATAAGCCCCTACCCAACAAACCTTCTCAGCTTCCTTCAACTTTTCCCCAAGCCAACAATCTCCATCTGACCCCCGACTACCTTCCCAACCCAACTAACCCGCCCAGTCCTGAATACCCACCTGACTCCCAACAACTTCTCGACTGCCTGACAACCCTCCAGCCCCCTTATTCACTCTACTCCCTTATTCACTTACATTATTCATTTACCTTCCCTCCATAATTTCTGAAGTGGTTTTGAGAGATTTAAACTTAAACACTTCACTCTGGTGGATAAGATTTTGGTTCTCTCTGTGGGCTTCTCTTAAGGTGCTCTGGATGAGGGCAGTAGCTTCTCTGCCCCTCTGCCAATCACTGTGCCATCTTCTGAGTGCCCAGCCATGTTACTGTGCACACCTTCTCAGGTGGAGCCTCCTCAGGCCCCACTCGCCAATGGATGACCACCAAGGTCATCAGGGCCAATACAACAGCAGAGTAAGCAATCTGCCTCTAATGCCACTGTCATTGAGGGGGCAAGCATCAAGATGCAGCATTCACAAGCCTACACTTAAGGCACTGTGAGAACGGGAAGTGATTTTCACAGGTGACTGTATTTATTTCCTCTCCAACCATTTATGTTTTGTTCTTTGATTGCATCTCTGTTATAACAATAATCAAAATTATGTATGTTGAGTGTTCTGTATTATGTATCCTGAGTATGACAGAAGTTGTGAGGATACACTGGAGTCATGACATGATATTGTGTAGTGAATGTCATAATTGGGGACCACAAGTTAGTTAACAAACAACAATGGGTGTATTACTATTTACAACTATATACAGAGAACTATTATTGATGTGTTCATTCTCAGCTCCAGGTTTAAAATTAATCGGGCTACACTCTGCCCTGTGATCCCCATACTTGTTGCCCATAGGGTGATCAGGTCACATGACTCTTCCAATGCATGCCCCTTAAAGGGGCTGGCTACTACATATTGACTGAAAGGTTTGTAAAGGAGGCAATACCCTTGAGCTCAGAAGGAAGGCAAGACTTGGCATTCTAGCTGAAGGAGCATTGAATCAAGGCCTGTCTGGAGTCCCTGCCTCCCTAAAGGTTCTTCATTTCCGGCTCCTTATTCTTATCCTGTGCCTCCCTGGGTCATCATTAGGCACTTCCTCTAAGGTGAATATACCCCCCTCAATGTCCTCCTGGTCCAGTGGTTCCACCCTTGAAAGAATTATATTCTGCGGAGTACAGAATGTACTAACCATGAGTGACACACGTTCTGGTGAACATTGCAGCATTGCCCTCCCCCCCCCCCACCCCTTTGTGGAGGCATGGCAATGATTGTATCTGTCCTCCACCTCTATCCTTCTGTGTCTGAGTGATGTCATCAGCCACCTGTTCAAAGGATACCCCTTGTCACCCAGCAACAATTTCTTGGGGCAAACTGGAGCTGTGAATAACTTGTGGGAGCTGCCAGACAACTTTACACCAACTTACTGAATCTAAGTCCTGTGGTTCACAATATCTGAACATTCATGGAGTGATGCCCTTTCCTATTGACAGAGACACCTGGCTGGCTGACGCTTTGATGGCCACATATGTGCAATCAATGACAATACGGATATGGGGGGGCCCTGCAATTGTCATGAAATCTCTCACTCAGCCCAGCTAGCTTGGTCTGCCTTGAAATGCATGAAGGTCGTTATCTGCCTGAACAGAGTACCAGTCACCAGCTTGATGCAGCTATGCATAGCTGAGTGAGAGACTCCTCAAAGATCGTGGTGTGGAGAGAGGGTGTGACTTGGGTAATCTATCAGCAGCACTTCTTCAGGTGTCAGTGGATGGACCTGGGCATCTTGGCTTGCTCTGGATGATTGGTCATCTGATGGAGGAAAGCAGTTGGTCAGTTTTATCACTCATCACACTGTCAATACCCATGCTGGGCAGTTGGGCTTGGTTGATATCAATGGCATCATGATTTGTGATTGATGAATCACTGGAAACTCTTTTCCAGAAACCCTCACAAGGGACGAGGTGACTCTACATTCTTGTCATTCTCCAACTGTCCTGCCTTTGTCCACTGGGCTCCTATCTTCCTCTGAAACAGCTGTGTCTCCACCACCTGAGGAACTTCCTCTGCACTCAGATTCAAGCTCCAGGGGATCTGTTTCACTGCCAGTAAGGATTGTTAGCTTGTTGGCCACACCCACACCTGCCCCCCCCCCCCCCCCCCCCACCCACCTCCCACATACACACAGCTACGCCAGTTCACCGTTGCTAATCAAATTGTATTGCTGCAGCTTCTCTTCTCATTACTCAACCCTACCCATGCCACTGCCCCCCACACACCACCTCCAACACTATACCATGTTCTCACGCCCACCCCCCTCCCCTTCATCCTCACAAACCATGCTGACGTTCTTGATATCTTTGCACATCTGACCCCAAGATGACCCAGTGCTTCCAAATCCAATCTCCCAGCCTTAACAAGCAGATAAATGTGTGCTCTGTAACTCCGATCTCTATCCTCCTGAGCAGTGCTATAGACACCATTCCAGACATCTCCACACTGGAGCATGTCAACTCGGTACTCACCCTTGCCGAGTACAGAAGGTCATTGGACCTTTTTAGGCCCTGTATCCATGTGCAGGTCACCATGTCATTCTTGGTGATGGCAACTTCTTTCCAGGCCTTTTTTATTTGATGGGGTGGCCTCCTCTTGCTATCCCATGGTATAAGGATGTCCCACCTGGTGGTCAATGGCTTCATGAGAGTGTTCAAGCAGTTGTCTGAAAACTGGGAGGTTAACTGCCTATTTGCATTGCCCACCTGTCTGGTATGTCTCCTGGGAGCTGCTGCCATGATTTCTGGAGAGTTCCCTTGTGTCTCCTCCAACATCTTCTGTGTCTGACTCAGCCACTTCAAAGCTCTCACTGGTGTTCGAATGTAACTGGTGACAACTTTATATTGAATGTAATGTGACCAATGGTAACAAACTGTAAGGGTCAGCTGACCCAGTAAACAATGGAACCAATTACAAAATGACTTAATAGTCAGCTGACCAACTGTCTCACAATAAATAAGATTCTAATTGGAATTGTTGGGAGCTTGGAGTGGCCCAGGGTGAAGTCCCAAGTTTGGAGTAATGAAGTTTCTTTATTAAAAGCTTTCTTTGATTTATAAGCAAGAGTAAGTTTTGTTATATTTTCATTATCCACATTTGAAGAGTTCTGTCTGAAGAAATGTCTGTGTCCCCATTGGACTTGGCACCCACCATACTCCAACACCCACCCCCGCCAGCCTTGCAGCGCCTAAATCCAGGCACATTTCATGTTGGCTGGCTCTTAATTGGCCAAGCAGTGGGATATTGCACGTTTTAGGTTGATCTTGGACAGAACTGGAAAATGTAGCCACATAGAAGATAAACTTGTAAAGAAAAATTGTCTAGAATCTAGACCACACTTGGAGAACTGTGAACAGTCTCTTTCTATGTTACATAAAAGATTTGACAGGCACTGGAATAGATACAAAATCCTTACTAGAATTATACTTGTCATACCCAACAGGAAAGATTGAACAGGTTGTGTGGCTTTCTTCTCTAGAAAAGGTAAGTTTGAGGGGTGACTTGTCAGGGTTCTTTAAGGTTATTGAAGGATTTAATAAAATAGATATACAGAATGTTCTCCACTGATAGGGAAAGTAGAAATGGGAACCATAAGTATAAGATGGTCAAAAATAAATCCAACATTGAATTCAGGTGAAACTTCTTTACAATTAGAATGTGGGACTGGCTAGCACAATGACCAATGTAGATGCATTTAAGTAAAGTAGTTAAACATAAACGAGAGAAAGAAATAGATGTTTTAATTTGATTGGGTGAAGAATAGTAGCAGATGGTTCATATGGAGCATAAACACTTGCATGGATCTGATGGACTGAATGGTCTTTTCCAACACAGTAAGTAGGATGCAATGTCAATTAGTCCATATTTACCCTCCACATGAACAAAAGGTTCTAATCCACATCTCTCATCTTTGCTTGTAGAAAGTCTACATTTTGGTCACACCCACTCTGTTTGAAGCCTTATTATTTCATCAAATATAATGGGATTGGTATATTGTTGTTTGCCAATCTAAACCAATACATAGAGTTTAGAAATTCAAATCTTGTTGTACCAATTTAGGAAGTTGAACTAGGCAAATTTAAACTAGGATCAAACTCCTGGAAAAAGTTTAGGTAACCTACCAGCTTGTCATAATAATAATTGAATTGGAAATCTTGGACCAGCTCTTCATAGAATTTTGGACACTCTGCTGACCTTTAAAAGTGGCAGGTGGGACGTAGAGCTAGAAATCCTAGCCCTGTTCCCAACAGTTCCATTTTCACCAGGAACTGGTGGGATGTGGGTGGTGGAGGTGATGGATGTTGCACGTAGGGCTAGGACATGCGAAACTCATATGTGAAACATGAATTCAGCTGGGCCAAAGAGACCCAATTTTTACTGGCATGAGAGCCTTATCCCACAGTTTATTAATCTTTATGGTAGCTGCAAATACTCTTGAAGTGCAGATGTAAAAGCATGTAGTTATCAAGTTATTTAAATGGGCATCCCTTTAAATATAATAGATGGCACAGTAGTTAGCACTGCTGCCTCACAGTTCCAGGGACCGGTGTTCAATTTCAGCCTTGGGTGACTGACTGTGTGCAAATTTTGATGTTCTCCCTGTGTTTGCATGGATCTCCTCTGGGTTTCTCCCACAGGCCAAAGATGTGCAGGTTAGATTGATTAGCCATACTAAATTGCCTCTTTCAGTCCCAGGATTTGTGGATTATGGGATTAGCAGGATAACTACATGGGGTTATGGGGATAGGCCCTGGGTGGGATGTTTTGTTGGCGAGTCAGTGCAGACTCAAAAGGCCAAATGGTCTCCTTCTGCACTGTAATGTTCTATGGGCAGGATTTTATGGCCTTGCTTGAATGAGACTGGAAATTCCCACCCAAGATCTCCAGAGATTGTCATTACTGGACCCTTACCCACTCCAATTCCATGGTGGGCGAGATGGTAGAATTCTAGTGTATGATTCTAAGATCTGCCTTTCCGCATCTGAGTGGAAAAATCTGTTCTAGCTCTTTCAATACCTGTTTGTTGACATGACTCCAAATGCTATCATTATAGTATTATTAATGCTTGGCTGCTTTTCAGGACCTATCATCATAGTGGAGGTGGTGTGGTGGGGGCAGGGGGTGTTGTAAATGCACAATTTGATTGACAACACAAAGAAATTATACGAGGATTAGCTGCCATTAATGTTAGGCTAAAACTACAAATGTTTTTTTTAAGAGATTAAGTACTGAGGGGATTTAAATGTATTGAATGAGATTTCATGAATAAAAGTTTGTTCATTACACTGAAGCCTATAATACATATTTGAGTCTATTTTATTTCATTTAATGTAGCTCCAAAAGTCTGTCCATGGTGGATACTACCTGAGTTGTCATGAAGGGTGTGATGGCATTTGGTATGAGTGGAGCCATGAGTTGACATGAGTAAGCATTAACTAGGCATAAGGGCATAGGAGACATGGAAACAGGTGAGGGGCATGAGTTGGCACAAATGGGGCAGGAATAATGGATAGGGGAAGGGGGGAGAGAGATAATGGGGGATGGGGGAGCTAGAGATCTTATTGTTTACCAAAACAGCTGGGATGAAGTCCCAAAGAACTGAGACAGGCCCTTGAATCAGCCTCCCTCAGCACTTAACAGCTTCTGTGGCCACCTCTGAGCTGCTTCCGAGGAAACTGACCTGACTCCATCCTGCATCTGCTCCTCCCGACAACTTCCCCTCCACCCCACCATCCCCCGATCACAACATTGGGGCACTTTTTCCTGAGCCGGGTGCGGCTAACTGGGAAATTTCCCGCCCCAAGCTAACTGCCTCAGGAGTGAAAATTCAGCTCCAACTATGTCAATAAAGGGAAGAGACTGTCACCACCTAACATGCACTATGTGTGACTTCAGTTCTACAATATGTAGTCACTCTTCAAGTCCTTGTGGTACAGTTTAACAATCAGTTCAGTTACCACATAATCGTCTTGGCCACAAGGAATATTTATAGCGTGTATTTAATATGACTAATATTTTAAAAGACTCAAGGCACTTCACATGAGTATTATAAAAGAAAAATTGACACCGAATCAATAGGGAGCTATGAGAATATGTGGCCAAGGCTTGGTCACATGCATCTTAAAAGACAGAAAGAGAGGCAGAGGAATTTAAGGCAGAATTCCAACACTTGCAGCCTCTACAATTCTGCTTGAGCGTGGTTCCAATGATTAAGTTGTCCAATGCCCTTAAGCATTGGAAAGCTAGGTTCTTAAAAGGTGTGTGTCCGGGTGATAACATCTGCAATATGAGCATTTCTGCAAACTGATTCCTCGTCACATATTTATCGGCACATAAAATATTTTAATTTGGAAAATGATTTGTCAATAACTAGCTCCAAACCCGCTGATAACAATTTCTCTTTCTTTCGTGCTGTCATTCAGGTAAACCGAGAACATAAACTCCATGTTAATGTATTCAGGATTATACTCTTATTATTGTCAATTCCCCTCCCAGTGCTGTGGATGAAATCACTGTCAATGCCAATAAAACTGATGCGTCTACAAAAGCGATATCAAAACTGAAAACTGACATTGAAATAATGAAGGGTCCTTGGTCCTTTCTCTCTCTTTCTCTCTACACAGGTGCTGCTTGACCTGCTGACCATCTCCGGCATTTTTTTTTATGTTGTATGGTAGGGGCTGGATTGAGACGAAACTTAGCACACTTTGCATTCAGGTTTAATTGGAGATGATAGAGGGGTGCCCCAACCGAGGTCTTTATCAAAGCAGAAAGTGATATCGTACAAACACGTTTGCAAACAACTAGGGGTTGTTACGTTGGAGAATAGTGATAGGATGAGGAGGCACTGAGCCCAAAATGGGGACAATACTTTAGATCGCATATTCCGTCAGTAATATTCCAAAACATATTTGTCATTATCCGTCAGCTACTAGCCCTGCAAGCGATTGTAATCAAGACGCACGGAGGGAACTCTGACTGGATGTGAGATATTTACTGGTTAAAAATATTTAATCTCCTTATTTAGATTTTAAAGAATCTCTTCGTAATTTAAGTAACTTCTTTTGCACTGATTATACTCGCTGGATTCCCCGCGCAGTTCAAACACACTCTATTAGCTGTTGCGGCATTATTCCGCCTGGTCCCTAAAAGAGAGAAATGGAGTGAAAGTTTCGCTAACAGTCCCATGAAGTACTTGAAAGGTTTTAATTTCCTACAAAAGCTGGAGATCTGAACTAAAAACTAATGGCATGCATTGGAGAAATCTTCGTTTAATATTGACACCTGACTGGATGGCTGTTATTACTTCCCAGTCTAGGCACAATCATAAAGATCAGTTCAGAATTAATTCGACTTTTTTTTTCATTATCAATGTATCCACGATGAGCGAAAGTACTTAAATTGGGGCACTGTGGAGATCGCGGTAGTGTGTTCCTGACTGCATGTTAATTGTACGTTTCTAAAATGACTTCGTCCATTGGTATAATGTGACGGTGGAAGGTATTCTTCAGACACAAGCCCTTGCTTTTTACCTCAAACAGCAACCTTTATATTTGCTCCAGAGAGATAGCCGCGGCTTTAGTTTCGGCGAAGGGATGACTCGATCCACACACTGTGCGGCTGACGTGGGGTAGAGTACACCTGAGGAAGAGCAACTTGTCCAGGGTACAGCTCAGTAAGCCAAGTCGTTTCAACCAGGGAGGTTTGTGATCAGAACAGAAGGAAGCATTCATGGACCATTATTGCAGAAATATATCGCGTTACAACACTGGTTACATTGCCGAGGTAATAATTCCAGCAGAGAGTGAAGCCAAACTCCGGTCCTCTTATTTATCTCCAAACGCTGAGCTACCATGACAGCCCCAATTTATTTGTTGCTCATCTCACAATTATTTAAGCACGCATTGTTTCAGACCAAGGAACGGAACATAATAACGGATCTGTTTTTTTCATCTGTGATCTGTAAAAAATAATGATTCTATGATAATTATATTTTTGTATATAATTCGTATTTGTTTTCGTTATTGTTCCTAACTCTATCCATTGTTTAATTCTGCTCGTCCCGATATGTTGTAATATTTCGACCTTGTAGCTAGATGTTCCAGCAAGGGGTACGAGTTATCGATCATTAATACAAATAGCCGCACCGAATTAAACATCGGGTTTTGTAACTGTAATGAGTATAAATACTTACTATCACCTCGCTCATTTGTTTAACCTGCCTGGCTTTCCCAGTGAATTTTGTCCAATTGCTTCTGGTTCTAGTTCAAAAGAAAAAGAAAACCCCAATTCTAAAGCGGATTTTTTTTCGTTCGGACGCAGAACTACAAGCTAGCTAGAGTTACTTTTCTATAGATGCCTAACCAACTTCATTACATCCTCATTATATTGCCCTCTAATCACCGTAGGCGAAATAATGCACAGCACATGTCCTTAAAACGATATTGATATTATCCAATTCATTGCTGAAATGTTATATGATTTGAAACGTACGCTTTTTTTAATCTGAGAAGTTGTCAATTTCTTTCCTCAGAAATAAAATTAGGGTTGGTATTTATTTGAATTGAACTGGAAAGCCAGTACGGCAAATGAGAATTTAGAATCTTTCTACCTCCCACACAAATATCCCACTTCCAAAGGATTCGGGGGACTGCGAGGTAAAAGTTAATATAATTTTTCTGTGCAGACTAGAAATTGGTCATTTTGAATTCGGATTATATTTTCTCTGCAATTTATATCGAGCGTTCTACGGCACAGCACAATAGTCCATCCAATGAATCGGGCCCCTTTAAGAATATAGGTAAATATTTATTCAGTCCACTGTGCCTATAATCAAGTTCAAATCAATACCAAATATACTTAAAATTGGATTCCATCATTAGAATATGCAATGTACGATTTAGGAAAATGTGCAATCACAAAAAAGCTGTATTTCACCGTGCCAACGAGCACATTAGAGTCGTGCATTTCCATCCATTAAATGCTTCTGCAAATCATCAGAACTTTCTCAACTTTCTGCGGATTCTCCTTGTTGACTATTTCCTCTAATTCCACATTAAATTCTAATCTCATGTTTAAGCGTTGAGCAGGATTGTTACTACTTTGTGTACCTAATTCGGAGGCATTTGGGAGAAGGTGGGTGGGCATGCTAATTAAAAGCTTTGACACAATGAGGGCAAATAGGGTGGCGCCAGACTCCTTTCGCTCTGACATATAAACCAGGTGGCGTCAGTTCAGCACCTGATCCCGGCCTTCCCAACAGCAAAGCCACACCAGATTGTGCACGGGGAGCCCCTCCGGCTGAAGTTTATGAATCTAGCCGATATTTCCTATTTCACTGGCATGTGCACCATGACTGCAGAGTCACAGCAGTCGCCCACCGAGGCTTCCTCCGCTTCGAGCCCCCTAGATAGTTCGGCGGATGCGTCAATGGAGTCGCCAGGCAAGGAGGAGGTGATGGTCAAATCGGAGCCCAGAGGGAACACGCCGAACGCGGAGAGAGATGACGAGAACGCGGGGGATTTGGAGGGACTGGTGCCCACTTCTGGAGGCAGAAGGAGGAAGCGCCCCATCCAGCGTGGCAAACCCCCCTACAGCTACATCGCACTGATAGCCATGGCCATCGCCAACTCGCCAGAGAGGAAGCTGACCCTCGGAGGGATTTACAAGTTTATAATGGACCGTTTCCCATTCTACAGGGAAAACTCCAAGAAGTGGCAGAACTCAATTCGCCACAACCTGACGCTGAATGATTGTTTTGTCAAGATTCCCCGGGAGCCTGGCCGCCCTGGGAAGGGTAACTACTGGACACTGGACCCGGCAGCTGAAGACATGTTCGATAACGGGAGCTTTTTACGCCGAAGAAAACGTTTCAAGCGATCAGATATCACCACCTATCCAGGCTACATGCAAAATTCCAGCGCCTTCACTCCAACCCCCGTGGGGAGAGCTTCCTATCCCAATACACTCTATCCAAGCGTGGCCACGGGCTATACTCCTCAGGTCCATACTGCCAGCCACCACCCGGCTATGCTACACCATTACCAAAGCTCAGCAGTGGGCCAGGCTCAGCACCGGATGTTCAGTATTGACAATCTCATCAGCCAACAGTCTGTCCTACAGGCCGCCTCGGCGATTGATTTGAACTCTCATGTAAACGGGGAACTGGGGGCGATGGCCAGTTGTTCAGTTGGCGGGGTAGAGGCTTCAAGTTTTCAGTCGCAGTCGGTAAGCCCCACGGGGATGGGGACCATGTTGAACAGGTCTTCCAGCGTGACTTCGAACATGACCTATTCCTATTCCACGTCCCCTCCTCATTTATCTATGGCCCAGACCAGCTACTCGCCCAATAACAGCCAGATGTACTGTCCTTCAAACCGACTCGCCATACCGTCCATGAGAGCAAACACCTGCCCCGATCACACTGACCAGATTCTGGGCTTATCCAACCACCAGGTGAATGGACTTCCTCAGCTCAATGGCAATACCTCCTACATGAGACAGACCAATTACGCGCCTGGACTTGAAAGATTCATGTAGAAAGTTTGCCTTTTTAAAGAGAAAAACAGCCAAACAGAGACATTCCCTAAACCACAAAACAACTCACTCAAGGTTAGGTCTTTTACATATTTATATCGAACTATTACTGCCAAAGGTAATCGTTTTTCTGTCTTTTAATGATTCCGTATGTTGGTGTTTTATACTGGAATCTTACATTTCGACTTTATTATCGTAAAAGTGTAAATTTCAGTTCAAACAGGATTTTAAATGATTCTGTATGTTGGTGTTTTACACTGGAATTTCACATATCCACTTCATTACTATATAAGCGTAAATTTCAGTACAAACAAGATTTTATTTCGGCCTGTGAAGGAAATACATTTGTCACAAATTGTCAACAGGTAATGATTGTCTGGTTACAGAATGTCAATATTTCGTTCCAGAATTGAGGAGTACCGGTTTAACCGCATAGTCTGTGGGAGGTTTTTCTATGTATTTCGGGGAGAAGATATTTATCGTTTAGTTTGTGTAATAGCTACGTTGGATGCAATATCTCTGATTTGTTCTTACCGGAAACGACAAAAAATAAATATTGGATTTTTTACGGTGAAGGAAATTGTCTTTTTTTTGGAAGCATGTCCACAAATGCATGACTTTTAAGTATGTGGCAATCTGTTTTGCTCCTTAAAGAGTCAAATTCGCATTGAAATGAAAATTAGCAGAGCATTGCAATTTTTTTGTTGCATAGAGCTAACATTTCTCAAGCCCCGTGCAATGGAGGCAAGGAGTAAACAGCTTCTTGTACAGCTCTGTACGCGGGTTTACAAATTGAACCTGGATCCATCCGAAACTAAGAAAAGGAACGAAGGAACGGGGAAAGGAAGATAACAAAAAGTGAAGAGTTGCATAACTTTCTTAAGTTATTTAAAAGCAATGCCAACACGACTGGCAGATAATATTGGCGGATTCATTCGAAACTCGTTCCCTTTGAGTGCAGTGTTGTTGAATGCTACGTTTAAGCCACCATACCTTCCGTGTATTGTTCATTCTCGTTAAACTCCGGAGTTTGCTCTCCAGAATTAATTGGAAAGAGTTTACACAGCAGCAGGAGCAGCAGCCACTAATGGAATTAGGCACAGGTCGAAATACTATTGTCTAGTTGGTGACAATTGTTATTTTCTAATTAAATGGAAGAACGAGGCTGCCTTTGTTTTCTGACACCTGGTTAGTACAAACGTATCATTGTTTCAAACGCTCAGAGATTACTTTGAGGTATGTAAAATGAATTCCCCGGGACCATCATAAAGTTTACAATACCATCAACTTGCACTTATATAGTGTCTTGGTGATGTAGACCAAGGGCAGGACTTTATATCGACCTGTGCATAAAAAAAAACCATGATGTGGATATGCCGGCGTTGGACGGGGGTAAACACAGTAAAAAGTCTGACAACACCAGGTTTAAGTCCAACCGATTTATTTGATAGTAAACGCACAAGCTTTCGGGGTTTGTCCCTTCGTCAGGTGAATGGCGAGTTCTGGCCTCAGAGCATATAAAGCACAGACAGTTTCAAGTCCTAAAGTTTAGGACTTGAACAGCAGTTTAGGTGTAAAGATTCGCATTCTAATCAGTAATCTGTAAACTGTGTGTGCTTAATATGCTCTGTCTGAGGCCAGAACTCTCTACTCACCTGACGAAGGGACAAACCCCGAAAGCTTGTGAGTTTATTATCAAATAAATCGGTTGGGCTTAAACCTGGTGTCGTCAGACTTTTTACCATTAAAAAAAGCCCCAGGACGATCTTCAGAAGGGGAAATTTGTTAATGTGCACGGCGGTTTTAGCACTTTAAACTGCTTTGTCTGGAGTTACACTCAACTGTTTAAATGTTAACCCTATATGACGAATCGATGTGAAAGACAGTACGTCTGGTAGTATCCAGATTTCAGGTTCTAGAATAGTTTTTATATATAATTAAGCGTAACAACATGTAGAATGTAAAAAATAAAGCACTGGAATGTACTGTTGACGCAAGATGCGAGTTTACTTAAGTTTACATTCTCGGAATGGCACAACTCACCCTCCGGGGTAGTGAAAGAAACTGACATAAACCTGCTAAAAGCATATTAAAAATAACGCAGTTGGTCTAGAAACAAATGTCCCAAGGAACTACACACATGGTACAAGAGTGAACTTCCTTTTTCATTCACCCCTGGAACGTGTTCATAGTACTTTCATTTCATGAACCAGTATTAAAAATATACTCTACTCCCAGTTTCCGAAAGTCTCGATCAATCTGACAACATATATGTTAAGTAAAATCTTACACTTTTGTTTTGTCCAGATATCAAACACAGATTGAGTAAAAATCAAACACTTATGTTTTCCTTGTGGGTTGTTTGTTTGCACGCTTGGTCTTCAATTGGATGGGTTACAATCCTATTGTTAAACTCGATCAAATGAAAAAGTAATCGGCGACATGTAAAAAGGCCAAACTTTACAGAATTTTTTTTTCAATCGCCGTTATGTACAGTTTATTGATAAACAACGCGCCCAGTCACAGACCATTTATAACGCGGCTGATTGATGAGTGTTGGGAACATTCGTCCCGCTCTGTGAAGAGACAGAACTCGGAGCGTTACACTGCAGGTTCCTATGGCTCAGCAACTGCTCTCAGTTCTGGTTTCACCTCAAGTGGCTGTGGAGCCAGGAACGCTCAGGATGTCTGACCTAGGCTTTTGTATCACTGATCGCCATCTGCAGCTGGTATTATTGACCATGTTTGCTGTTCTGCTCACACCGACAGACACTTTGACAGGCTTCCTTACGCAAGCACATTCCCAAATCTTCAAATTCTTATAAAATTGGAAACGTTTGATGGCTTAATGTTGTTGCCCCAGGTAAATATTTCACACAAATACAATTTTTTAAATGAGTGACATATCGCTTCCTTACCAGCTGAGTTTCACTTCGGAAAAACAGGTTCTTTTCAACTTTTCTTTCTGTGCATTTTAAATTAAAGAGCAACACTGCGACAGGTGAGGGGAAAAAGGACCTCAACTAAAATATGAATAAGAAAGATAAAGCACAAAGCACGGCAGTGAGATTGAGCACACTAACCATGTGTACCAATGTATACTAAACATATATACCAATGCACGTGACAATAATAAATCAAATCAAACTAACAAGGTTAGGTAGCAGTGGGAGAGCACAAGCGCTGGTACATCAGTGTGCGTGAGGAGTACACTCATACTGCAGAATCAGTAGAACTAGACCCTGAATCCAGATTCAGGGCCGGAGTTTAAAAATCAGAATCCGTGAACTTGAGAACTCAGCTGTGGTCTTTGGCACTACTTACACTTTACAAATTGGACACATGTTTACAGCTTCGTCTCTGGGGCAACTAATTCCTAATGTTAGAAAAACGCAGGGAGAAACAGAGTTGGCTAAATCATCCCAGCATTTAAATTGTTTCAAATTTGTTTTATTTGATTTGATTCATTTTTGTCACGTATTAGTATGCAGTGGAAACTATTGTTTCTTGCACGCTATACAGACAAAGCATACCGTTCAAAGAGAAGGAAAGGAGAGAGTGCAGAATGTAGTGTTAGTCATAGCTAAGGTGCAGAGAAAGATATATTTAATCTGTAGAAGTTGCCATCTTGTTAAATAGACTATCCAATCGCCTTTTAAAATATATTTTTACACTGCATTGGTGTCTTACAGTGAACTTGATGTTATTTGCGATAGTTAATTGAAGGCAGTGTCAGCCACTCAATGTACTTTTGACAGCAAACCTCCTCTGGAGTTAGCCTGCCATTTTTTAATGTTGATGCCTCGAACACCAGGTTGAAGTGACGCAAAGTACGAGTTTCAAGTACAAACGAAATTAACAGCAAGAACATTAATGTGGAACCTGAGGCAAACGGTGAAGCGGCGAGAATTCTGACAGGGATTAACTTGGTAATTAACTTGGTAATTTGGGATTAACTTCGCATTGAGATTATCATTTGGGTCTGGCGGGGTTTCGGACAGGGATTTGCGGTAGGGAAGGTTTGGAGCATACTTTTCGGCATTCCAGATGATCAGACTAACAAGAGGGGAAGGGTGTTTGAGACAGTCTACTGGATTCAGACTTAGGCGGGGTGGGGGAAGTCAAAGGAAGACACGCAAAATTTGTCCATAATATTGAGGGGACAAGAAAAGGCACGAGAAGTCAAAGTGGTCAGCATTTCCTTAAAAGCAAAATCTAGTGACAGCCTCTCCCCGCTCACCAAACCTTTATTTTCACTTCACCATGGCAGTGACTTTCGTACAAGTTCAATAAGGTATAGATGTCTGCTCGTCATCCCTCTTCTCCAATGACATCAACTGCTGCAGAGCTGACTAAATGAGTTGTGCATTCAATGAGTTTATTGGAGAAGGGATTCAACCAGTTACTTGCATTGATCAAAACTTGCCAACGGAGATCTGCGGTAAGCGTCCACAATAACTAGATTGCTTTAAAACCTGTGCATTGCACCTGACACAAGCAAGCATGGATGCCAGTCTGATTGTTTATACAAAATACTGCACTGCTACTTTCAGCACTCAGGCTGTACGCTCTTGTTCTATACCAATGGAGAGAGCCAGGCGAGCCCCCATGGTCGCGTTTTATTCAGCAGGAACAAGGTTCGCTTACCTTGGTCAGGTCACCGCTAGGTAGCTGCGAGGTTGGTAGTTTATATCAACATGGAAACCGGTGATAGTAGTCCATGAACCTTGTGCCACCTTTGATCTTGATGGTGGCAATGGCTGCATTTTCTTTTCATGCATTTAGAGATAATTGTTTCTAAAGTGTCTCTAATTCACTCAGAGCCCAGGTTCTTGCAAATAATGCTTGTATATCTATTCCATTTCCATTTTATCATCAAAAGTGCACATACTAATTTTATGCTTTATTTTAGAGAACATACGAACATAAGAAATAGGAGCAGGAGTAGGCCATCTAGCCCTCCGAGCCTGCCCCGCCATTCAATACGATCATGGCTGATCTGAAGTGGCTCAGTTCCACTTTCCCGCTTTCTCCCCATAACCCTCAATTCCCTTGTTTACCAAAAACCTACCTACCTGTGTCTTAAATATATTTAGCGAGGCAGCCTCCACCACACTGACGGGCAGAGAATTCCAGAGATTCACCACCCTTTGAGTGAAGAAGTTCCTCCTCAACTCTGTTCTAAACTGCCCCCCCTTATCTTGAGGCTGTGCCCTCTAGTCCTGCTGTCCTTTCTGAGTGGAAAGAATCTCTCTACCTCTACCCTATCCATCCCCTTCATTATCTTATACATCTCTATAAGATCCCCCTCATCCTTCTAAACTCTAACGAGTACAAACCCAGTCTATTCAGCCTCTCTTCATAGTCCAACCCCCTCATCTCCGGTATCAGCCTAGTGAACCTCCTCTGCACTCCCTCCAAGGCCAAACTCCTCCACGATGCCCGACTCCATCAGAAACATTTGGCATATACAGGATGGTTCGCCAGCACGGAACATTTCTGAAGCTTAAATTCTTGTACAAAACAAAGTTAAATGCAAAGGAGAAGCTGCGTTCCATCTGTTGTCAGCAGTTATTCTGCTGTGCCTAATACTCTGGACGGCACAGTGGCACAGTGATTAGCACTGCTACCTCACAGCTCCAAGGACCTGGGTTCGATTCCCGGCTCGGGTCAGTGTCTGTGTGGAGTTTGCACATTGTCCTCGTGTCTGTGTGAGATTCCTCCGGGTGCTCCGGCTTCCTCTCACAGTCCAAAGAGTTTAGGTTGATTAGCCAGGCTAAAATTGCCCCTTAGTGCCCTGAGATGCGTAGGTTAGAGGGATTAGCGGGTAAAAATGTGGGGCTTGGGTGGGATTGTGGTCGGTGCAGACTCGATGGACCAAATGGCCTCTTTCTGCACTATGGGTTTCTATGATTCTATGAAATCTGGTGGAATGCTGTTCAATTACTAAATTATCTTTACAAAATGCATGCTTCCCAGAAGTAACGTCCTTTGGACTACAGCCGTTATCCAAACGATTAACTGAAAATCTATTGATCAATGAGTCCAAGAATCCCTCCATATTTGTAACAACTTGTTGGAGATGGTTTCCACTGTTAGGCCGCTCCCGGATGAATGACAAACGTATTATTTTAGGAACATTTAGCTTAGATGCATCAGAAATCACTAAAAGAGCACTCGGTTCTGAACACGCATCATATCCCTCCCTATACGTAAAGACCCAAATGATTTTGACCTCAATCTCACCACTCAGAAGCCAGGAGCTGTGACTTGCTTATGCAACTGTCAGTCGGATTATGCCTCGGTTTGAAGTAATAGTGCTCAAAGTGATGAGCATAATAGCAATAGGTATTATTAGGAAGGTTTAAATGGAAATATATTTTTCAGTAGTTTACAACATCTCAGAAATGATAGAAAGGGCATGGGGGACAAGTGTAACTTCTCCAATGAATACCTTTATAAAACGCTACTCTTTTAAATATCAGAAGCAATAAGTTTTCTCCTTGAAGGTACCTTCGAAATTTATCTTTAGTTTTAATCCCATGTGGTACCATTTCACAACAATGTTAGAGACGTTGTGTAAGCACAACTAATGCACAACAGAATACATCTCCAGACCGCAATGTCTAATGAGGAACTCTTGATATCAGTGTAAATGTGTTCTTCTGCAATTCAAGTCCCTTAGGGTGCTCGGGGTCCCTTACATTAGACAGCCAAGAAGAAATAAATTGTCAACTAAAAACAAAGTACTTCCATAACTGATCTTTGGCTTATTAGAAATTAGAACTCATTTTGAAAGGAAAGACTAGGTTAACACACATTTTGCTGCTCTGATGTTAACACCAAAAGAACCCCAGCAAAGTCAGAGTCGTTTTTAGAAGTATGGTCCTACACAATTTTCTTCTTGAACCCCAGTGTTCCGTTACCCTTCTTGTCTTTAAAAAGCCTTGTTATAACTCACCTCTCCTAACCAAGTTTTCATCCACTCCTCCTAATCTTTGTCTCTCCCTTGGTTTGATTTCAATTTTCTAGACACCGCAGTGAAATGTCTTGTTACAGTCATAGAATCATAGAACCTGTACGTACAGAAGGGGGCCATTTGGCCCATCAAAGTTGTACTGACCACAATCCCACCCAGTCCTATTCTGGTGATCCCACACATTTACCCTGCTAATCCCCCGGACACTAAGGTCAATTTAGCATGGCCAATCAGCCTAACCCACACATCTTTGGACTGTGGAGCACCTGAAGGAAATCCACACAGACATGGGGAGAAAGTACAAATTCCACACAGTGACTGAGGCTGGAATTGAATCTGGATCCCTGGTGCCGTGAGGCAGCAGTGCTACCATTGTGCCACCATGCCGCTCTATGCCAAACCTAGCATATTAATACAAGTTGCTATTGTTCTTGCTGTACTGGTTATCAGTGGTGGTCACACCTCGGCTGAATCCTGTGCTGTGATTTCACATGAAATTGGATGTGATTTCACTGGAGAATGAGAGAAAGTGTGAAGATGGTCAGTGCACTGACCAGGTTTTCAGTTTTTCTCCTCCATTACTAATGATTTCCTGCTACCAGTCTCCCAATTGTGGCCTCCTTTTCCTCCAGTCTGGCCCCTATCATACAACCTATTGAAGATCTCAGTCTCAGCTCAGGCCTTTAGTGTGACATTTGCCTCATCTAAGAATGTAAGAACTAAAAGCAGGAGTAAGCCATCTGGCCCTTCGAGCCTGCTGTGCCATTCAATAAGATCATGGCTGGTCTTTTTGTGGACTCAGCTCCACTTACCCGTCCGCTCACCGTAAACCTTAATTCCTTTACTGTTCAAAAATAGCTTTAGTATCTTTAGGATACTTCTCACCTTTTAAGATTAATGGCAAACTCTCTTTCTGCAATGACATCAGCATTTCTCTTTTCCGTACTAAGTGGTTTCCACACAATGACAGGAATACTGCCTGGACCTTGGTATACACCAGTAAGGAACCATGTCCCATGGGAATGTATTGCATTTGCAGTGGAATCTGAGGGATTGCTGGAAGTTCAGGCCACTGTAAATCCACCTCAGAGAATAGTTCCAGTCATAATGTGTAAAGCAGGCTCTCTCTTTGACGCATATATCTCACATTGCTAGTGAAGACAGATGTTGGTGTTCTAATTTAAGATTTATCTATTAATGGCACTGATGAGAACAGCTTTTGTGAACATCTAGATTAAAAGTTTACAGGACCAATAAGAAATATAAATAATGCTATCAAGATTGGTTTGCCAGATCTGGGTGGGAGGGTGAGAGTTGTTGGAAGAGAGGTGGGTAGCATTTGGGGAACCTGTGGCCTATAGTTTATAGCTTGTGAACTCCTGATATGCATCACTTAGCAAGACCAATGAATCATTTTTGAAAAACCATAAAAATCCAGTAACATTTTGGAGGGTCAAGTGAAATAACATTTATATATGTAACTTATTATGTTAATCTATAATATAGATTTCTATTTGTCATAATCATATTCAATTATTAAATTAAATCCTCAATTGAATCAAAAATATCTTGTGAAAAACTGCATGTGAAAATGCTGGCTAATATAAGTACTAACAGTTTGACAATGCTTGCTTCCCTGTCTCCTTTAGTTCTCAGCTGAATAAAGTACATCATAACTTGTATTTCAATCTGTCTGTCCTCATATTCTAGCATCAAACACATATAAACATGTTGATACTTTTCAATATCACTATATAAGGACAACAGTCAGACATCAAGCAATTTGACAAGATGCTACAAAAATATTAAAGTATTGGCAACATTTAGGTAAGTTCCCAGCTATTCCTGATGAGTAAAATATCTGATGACTTTTTATTTCCTTACATCCAGTTTAGACAAACACAATTCAGTCAACCAGCTGGAAAAAATAGACAGTGAAGTCAGTGGGAGGGAGATGACATTCAGGTTTGTGGTCAGTGAGACACAGAAGGAATGTAGGCAAACGATAAGATGAAAACATTTTCTTCCAGCTACCATCCAGAAATAAACTGGCTATGCAATTGAAGATGTTCCCAAAAAATAGGCTGCAAATCTTTACCACTAAATGGTTCAAAGCTGTCTCTTGGATGAGATCACAGAAACACCAAATAGTGCAGTATTTGCTCATCAAATTGAATGTAGGTTTCAACAATACTTAGTGTCTCAGCAATTAAGTACCAGTGTAAAAAAAAGTTGGGAAATTGGGGTTACATTGGGACAGCAGAAATAAAACCTGTTGGTTCAATTTTGTGGTATGGTGCATGTAGGGTCCATCAATATTAGTGTGTCTAGCTCTATGCTTTAACATGGTCAATTAAGTCCAGTCCAGACTATGAATAAGGCCTTTTGATTTACGAACATAAACAGTAAAGAAATCAAAGTGAATGTCAGGGCATTTGCTTCAGCCCAAATACATTTCAAGGTAGTTAAAAAATTCAAGTTGCTTTTATTAGGTTGTTACAATTGGTCCCCAGCCAAATGAACCAACTCTCCCCCACTGAGATGTTCTATGTGTGGCAGCATACACTCTTGCATGTATGTTGTAGCCTGAAGCTATGTATATAATCCCTGCAGTGCAGAAGGCCATTTGGCCTGTCGCACTAGCACTGACCCTCTGACAGAGCACCCTACCCAGGCCCTATCCCCACATTAATCCCACATATTTAAACCCCCCAACGCACACATCCTGAGAAATTTAGCATGGCTAATCCATCTAACCTGTATACATCTGGACTATGAGAGGAAACTGATAATCAACACAGAAGTGGGCAGAAGATGCAAACTCCACACAGAGTGTCATCAAGGCCAGAACTGAACTACTGTCCCTAGCACTGTGAGGCACTATGCCATTTTGTCACCCTAGTGATGGTGTAGGCTCCAATTTAGTTTAGTCTCATGTCTTGTTTTTGGGTGTTGGGTACCATTTGGTAGATCTTGATGAAATCTTTGTAGTCTCAAATTGATTAACTGTATATATTATTTTACAAGACCTGTGTACATATATAAAGCTCCTCACTCCTTCAGGCGAGGAGCTGTCTCCATTCTTGTTTATATGTAAAACTCTGTACATATTAAATGTTTTCTTACATCGCAATGTGAGTGGTGCTGTACTTAGTCACACATTAATCCTAAATATGCCAGACTCATATACCAAAACTCCCTCCAAGTCTTTATTCAATGTACCTCAAATTATTCTAGTTTATCACATATATTTACATCATTATTACTACCCTTCTTCCTTCAAGCCTCTGAGTTCATAGGTTCTGGCAGTCTGATGGCCTTACACCTCTTGCACATCTCATTTGCGTGATAGTTGGAAGTGTTGTAGGCTCCGTAGCTGCAGGTAATCATTGTTGATTTGGAGGTTGTAGTGCCACCTGAGTATTTTTTCATCCTCTTCTTCTATTCCTTGGCATTGAGTCATTCTTTGTTGATTCACCAGCTATGGTGTTAGGTAACTGTTGACTCATCTTGTTTTTTTAGGGTGAATGAATGCTGTGCTCATTCCCAGTGCACTTTTTCCCCTTCTTTCACTGTGTGACTCTCTGCAATCATATAGAAGTTCGTGTTTCAACCTTCATTTCCACTTGTTTCACAATTTTAGCCAATTTTAACTTCTTTTTCAACTGGTCTTCAAACTTATGAATCTTTTCATGCAACCCAGCAAGAACTCTAGGATGTTCTCATTTCAGAGCTAAATGAGGAACTCTTGTCCAAGTTTAACAATTCTGCTTGGGCAGTTAGTTCTGATCAGAAACTTTTTTTCCATGGTCACCAATTGTCCATTCATTAGATTTCCAATCTGTTCTGTAGAATTCACAATTTGATTTTAAAGCCTGGGTTTACTCTTCCACGCTGCATACTTCATCTTTCATGTTGTTCAGATTGCACAGAAGTTCAAGAAGTTCATCAGTTGGGTCGTCAGTCAGCTTTCAAGCAATTGCTTGGATTTATCAGCAGTTCCTTCTCCTCTTCCCAAGTTGGTATATCGTTTACTAGAGACCTTCGATACTTGAGATTCATTCAATTTTAACTGAAGATTCATTTTTATTGAATTTGTTTAGAATCATAGAGTCCCTATGGTGCAGAATGAGGCCATTCGGCCCATCAAGTCCATACCGACCAACATCCCATCCAGGCCCTATTCCCATATCCCCACATATTTACCCTGCTAATCCCCTGACACTAGGGTCAATTTACCACAGCCAATCAACCTTACCCACACGTTTTTGGAGCGTGGGAGGAAATCATAGCACCTGAAAGAAACTCACGCAGACACGAGGAGAATGTGCAAACATCCGCACAGTCAATGACCTGAGACTGGAATTGAACCCGGGTCTCTGGTGCTGTGAGGCAGCAGTGCTAACCACTGTGGCACTGTGCTGCCCCTATAAGTTAAACTAGAATCTAAGCATTCTTTCAGGCATTCTACTTCCTGTGAGTGACATTCCAGTGTTGTCATTACTTCTCATTTTCATTTATCAAGCATAACTTTCATATGTGAAAGTTGATTCTCGACACTGACCTGTATTTCTTTGATGTGGAGATGCCGGCGTTGGACTGGGGTAAACAAACTAAGAAGTCTCATAACACCAGGTTAAAGTCCAACAGGTTGATTTGGTAGCAAACACCACTAACTTTCGGGGCTTTGCTGCTTTGTCAGATGAGTCACCTGATGAAGGGGCAAAGCCCCGAAAGCTAGTGGCATTTGCTACCAAATAAATCTGTTGGACTTTATCCTGGTGTTGTGACACTTCTTACAGCATTTGCAGAGGACAGTTCTTCCTTGCTATCGTTCAAACTCACATTCTGTAACTGTGCTTCTGCTCATTGTTTTTGAGGTTACTCACGTTAGTTTGTGAGAACATTTGCTTTTTTAGCTTTATCCGATAATTTTCCTTCATTGGCTGCTCATCCGGCACTGTTACCTGCTGTTGCAGTTCAGATGATGGATGTGTCAGGACTTTTGAGACTTTTGGACAGTTCCCTGCCTCTTTGGTGCCCTCATGTGGTTTACTTGAGCGTTGTCCCATTCAGCTTGACTGCAAATTTTCTGTAAATCTTTTTAAGCTCCACAACTTGAAGATTAAAATCTTCATCAAAGGCTTATTGAAGCTGGTTGTGGATTTATGAAGGCACAGCATGATAATAACTTTATCAGCAAGTTCAGCAAACCAGAACAAAATATATTAGTCTGAATTTTTTCTGCCTTTCTACTTAGACTTGAGGTATTCCACTCATTTAATAATTCTCTTCTCCAGGATGCCTAAATTTTTGTTAAGTTTGGCCCTTGGATGAGTACAAACTGATCTGGTCATTTGGAATTTTGATCCACAGTTAAAAACACGAAGTGTGAGTTCAGCTTTAAGAAGATTTTGAAATTCAAGATGGTGTCACTTATTCATTTGAAGATGAAGGACACAATTGTATGGGATTTTTTCTAAGTGTTCAGCTAGTGTGAAAATGAAGAGTTCCTGATCTGTTTTTTGGACTAGTTTTCACACCCAATCTTAGAGATCTAGACATTGAAAATATGGGCTAGACCATTTCTAGCTATTAGAGGCAGTGGGTGGGGCTTAACTCACCAGACAGCCTTCAGCTCAGATCAGAGCCACAATCTGCACATGTGCAGGAAAAGCTAGAAAAACAGCAGCTCTCTCGGTAGAACCCTCCCAATCCAGATACAGCCTCCTCCTCCCTTGCCCCATGGACATCGGGGACATCCCCTAACATTACCAACCCCCCCACCACTACCAGGACACCCTTGCACATGGCCCCTTCATCACTCCCAGCCCTGATTGCTGAGTGATATGAGCCTCTCTCCCCCTCCCCCGTCTCTGATCATCGCAGAGGCACATTCTCACTCCCCACCATCAGCACACCTGCAAGTACTAACTTGGCTTCCCCTCTATGGTAATAAGGCATACTATATGAAACTCACTGGAATGCTCTAATGGGCCTGTGACTCATCAAACTGCCTGCAGCTGATCTGCCCTAACAAGGGAGAGTTTCATAAAAGCCCCAGGAATGGGATAGACAGGCAGGCAACGGAGGAAGAAATGGCCTCCAGGAAGACAGCCCTCCATTTTTCTGATGCTGATCTGGCCAGGTTATTGGAGGCGGTGGAGGCAAGGCGGGCTATCCTTTACCCCCCAGTGAGACTCTGCCCCAGGGGAGGGGATGGCAATGCAACCTGGGAGTCAGTGGTAGCATTGTGAGTGCCAAGGCACTGGCCAGGAGGACTGGAAAGCAATGCTGGGAGAAACTGAATAATCTAATCTGGTCAGCAAGGGTGTTTAGCTTTATTTAGCATCATCTCCCTAAATGATGTGCAAATCCCCCGCTCCCAGCACCCTGCATGCTTCCATCTCTGACTCCTAGCACCTCCGACCAACTCCCTTCCTCCCAAGAGTATCACAGTGCATGCCCTCTGAGGGCCACTCCCTGACATCCTCTAGGACTTGTGCCATCAGATTTTACATGGCTCCTTCTGCCCCACAGGAGAATAATGCCAATAATCACCAGGAGAGGGTGAAGATGGGGGGTTGTGTGCCTGAGATCCAGGTCCTCTACCCCCATGAGGAGTGGGCACTGGAGCTTGTGGGAGAGGAGGGTATCCGTACAAGTAGTGATAGCATGGCTGGGCTGGAACACAGAAGTGAGCACCTGCCAATCCTCCACTTGTTGGAGAGATCTGAAGTAAGTTGCGTGCAACCCAGATTCCTCTCCCTCCCTTGCACTCAACCTTGTGTTCTGGATTGCAAGAAGGGACCCATCTGGCATCGTGCCTCTCCTCCCCCCACCCCACTGCTCCCGCTCATCCTGCCCATGACAGCTCGGAAAACTCCTTGGAGGAAGGTGATGATGGGACCCCTGATGCTGGCACCAGTTTTGCATCAGCTTCCACCTCGCAGTTCACCATCCCAGAGTCTCTCACGTCAGTGGGTCAAGTTAGTGGCAAGGCATCTTGGTCACTTTGTGGTATGCACAACACATCTGCTGATGTACATCGGGTGGAGGTGGGAACGTCCGATGTCTCTGGCTACAGAGGCCTGCCAGAGGTGAGGACTCAGCTGGCCCCAGGCTACATGCTGGTCCTCTGAGATCACTTCTCCCTCAGCTGCTGGAGATCTGAACCGTGCTGGGACCAGAGTGCTGGCGAATCGAGTAAAGAGGACTGTAGACAGGGCTTTAAACTAATGGGGGGGGAGGGTGCGAGGGTAGGTGATGTTATGAGGTCTAAAGTTAAGGAGAGGGTACAGGTAAGGGAAGAGGCCGAGGATGTCCCAATAATAGAGGGAGTAGGGGGCGTGAGTATGGTTGGTGGCGTTACGGCAAATAGGGTCCAGGTGAAGGCTGGGATGAAAGCGCTTTATCTGAATGCACGAAGCATTCGGAATAAAGTGGATGAGCTGGTGGCGCAGATCGACACAAATGGATACGATCTGGTGGCCATTACAGAGACGTGGCTGCAGGGTGACAGGGACTGGGAGCTGAATGTACAGGGCTATCAAGTGTTTAGGAAGGATAAGCAGGAGGGAGAAGGGGGGGGCGTAGCTCTGCTGATTAAGGATAGCATCAGGGTGGTAGCAAGGGATGATATTGGAGCCAAGGAGCAGAACGTGGAATCGTTGTGGGTGGAGATTAGGAACAGCAAAGGGAGGAAGACGCTGGTGGGTGTCGTCTATAGGCCCCCGAATAATGATCTGGAGGTGGGGCGGGCTGTTAACGCGCAAATAAGTGCGGCCTGCAGGAATGGGACGGCCGTAGTTATGGGGGATTTCAATCTGCATATTGATTGGTCGACCCATGTTGGACACGGTGGGCTCGAGGAGGAGTTCTTGGAATGCTGCCGGGATAGTTTCCTCGAACAGTGTGTGTTGGAGCCGACGAGGGAGCGAGCTATCTTGGATCTGGTGCTATGTAATGAGGCGGGTAGAATTAGGGACCTTGTGGTGAAGGATCCTCTTGGGGAGAGTGATCGTTGTATGGTGGAGTTTCTGGTGCAGATGGAGGAGGAGAAAGTGGGTTCCCGGACACGCGTCCTTTGTTTGAATAGAGGGGAGTGCGATAGGATGAGAGAAGAATTGGCGAATGTGGACTGGGGGAGCGCGTTGGAGGGAGGGTCTGCTGAGGAGCAGTGGAGGATCTTTAAGGAGATCTTTCTTGGTGCTCAGCAGAAATTTATTCCGATGGTCAAAAAGGATAGTAGGAGAAGAGGTAATAAGCCGTGGACAACGAAGGAGGTGAAGGAAAGTGTTAAACTAAAAGCGGAGGAATTTAGAGTAGCTAAGAGTAGTGGGTGAGAAGAGGATTGGGAGAGGTTTAAATGTCAACAAAGATTGACAAAGAAGTTGATAAAGAAGGGTAGGAGAAACTATGAAGCTGGGCTAGCGCTTAATATAAAAAAGGATAGCAAGAGTTTTTATAAATATATAAAAAGGAAGAGGCTGACTAGGGTGAATGTTGGTCCTTTAGAGGATGAGAAAGGGGACCTAGTGGTAGGGGATGGGGATATGGCTAAGGTATTGAATAACTTTTTTGTTTCTGTCTTCACGGAGGAGGACGTGAATAATTTGCCGGGTGTTAGCGATGGAAAGGTAGTAGGACTGGAGGGTCTTAATGACATTACTGTTACTAGAGAGGTGGTGCTCGACAGACTGGAGGGGGCTGATTGTGGACAAGTCCCCAGGACCGGATGGAATGCATCCGAGGGTTCTGAAAGAAATGGCGGAGGTGATAGTGGATGCCTTGGTGGTTATTTTCCAGACGTCGCTGGATTCCGGGGAAGTGCCGGATGATTGGAAAACGGCTAATGTTACGCTGTTGTTTAAGAAGGGTGCCAGGCAAAAGGCGGGGAATTATAGACCGGTTAGTTTAAAGTCTGTGGTAGGTAAAATGTTAGAATCTGTCATTAGGAGGAAATTGCGAGGCATCTTGAAGGGAATTGCTTGATAGAGCAGACGCAGCACGGTTTCATTAAAGGGAAGTCGTGTCTGACAAATTTGCTGGAGTTCTATGAGGATGTGTCTAGGGCGGTGGATAGAGGAGAGCCGGTGGATGTGGTCTTTCTAGATTTTCAGAAGGCGTTTGACAAAGTACCTCACAAGAGGTTATTGCAGAAGGTCAAGGGACATGGAGTTGGGGGTAGGGTGTTAGCGTGGATAGAGGATTGGTTGTCAAATAGGAGGCAGAGAGTGGGGGTCAACGGGTGCTATTCGGATTGGCGGATGGTGACTAGTGGAGTGCCCCAGGGGTCGGTGCTGGGGCCTCAGCTTTTTACCATTTATATAGATGATCTGGAGGAGGGAACCGAGTGTAGGGTGTCAAAATTTGCTGATGACACCAAGATTGGGGGAACGGCAAATTGTGCGGAGGGTGTGGAGAGTCTGCAGAAGGATCTAGATAGGTTGGGCGAATGGGCCAGGAAATGGCAAATGGAATTTAATGTTGGCAAGTGTGAGGTGGTCCACTGTGGTAGGAAGAATGGTAGGAAGGACTATTACTTACGGGGCGAAAAACTGCAGCAGGCGACGGTGCAGAGGGACCTCGGGGTCCTTGTGCATGAGTCGCAAAAACCCAGCTTGCAGGTGCAGCAGGTGGTCAGGAAGGCGAATGGGATGCTGGCCTTCATAGCGAGGGGGATTGAATATAAAAGTAGGGAGGTCTTGCTGCAGCTGTATAGGGCATTGGTGAGGCCGCAGCTGGAGTACTGTGTGCAGTTTTGGGCGCCGCACCTGCGCAAAGATATTTTGGCCTTGGAGGGAGTGCAGAGGAGGTTTACTAGGCTGATACTGGAGTTGAGGGGGTTGAGCTATGAGGAGAGGCTGAATAAACTGGGCTTGTACTTGTTAGAGTTTAGAAGAATGAGGGGAGATCTCATTGAGACGTATAAGATGATGAATGGGATGGATAGGATAGAGGTGGAGAGACTCTTCCCGCTCAAAAAAGACAGTAGGACTAGGGGGCACAGCCTCAAGATAAAGGGGGGGGGCAGTTTAGAATGGAGTTGAGGAGGAACTTCTTCACTCAAAGGGTGGTGAATCTCTGGAATTCTCTGCCCGTTGAAGTGGTGGAGGCTGCCTCGCTAAATATTTTTAAGACGCGGGTTGATGGGTTTTTGATAAGAGAGGGGATTAAGGGTTATGGGGAGAAAGCGGGAAAGTGGAACCGAGCAGCGACAGATCAGCCATGATCTTATTGAATGGCGGGGCAGGCTCGAAGGGCTAGATGGCCTACTCCTGCTCCTATTTCTTATGTTCTTATGTTCTTATGAATGTAGGAGGAGCTGGTGGTCACACTGCACCAATTGCAAGGCTTTTGGGAAGAGTCCCAAAGCTTTCAAGTGGACAAGCTATTGCTTGTCTTGCATGGTTCCCCGGCCAACACTGCAAGGGTGGTGTCCGCAGTGGAAAGCCTGGGGCAGGAAATCATTACCAAGAGAGGCAGCCTCCAAGCGATGGCCGAGTCACAGCAGGCTACAGTGGAGTCCCTGATGGACACGGCTGAGTCACAGAGGGCATGGCTAAGGGCCTCACAGGCTCCTCGAGATTCTGCGGACCATGGCTAAGAGGGTTGAGAGACCCAGTGGGACAGTGCCGTGACCCAGCGGGCTATGTATGATAGCAACCTTTGAGAATGTGGCCAAATCAGAGAGGGTCATGACGAAGGGGCTACAAAGAGCCTAACCCAGTCTCAGAGGGCACTTGCTGCTGCCATTGACAGGTGGCCCCCGACTCAAAGTCCCATCGCTGAGGGCTCTTCCACCATGGCAAGAACATAGGTGGTCCTCCAGGATTGGCAGGGCCAGGTGATGCCAGAGCTTCTGGAGCTCACTGGGGCTCTGAGGAAGCCTGAGGAAAAAGGAAGAGCTTGAGCCCATGCCGGGGCCTTCCACTCAGGAAACTGCAGCAATGGCTACAGCTTCTGACTCCCCCATTCCTGACATTGGGCATCTCGGGGGCAGCGGGATGAACAGGGTGACATGGATATGTCCATGATGCCTGGAAGCTAGCAGGGCCCTCAAGGTCCAGGTCCTCCAGAGGACAATTGCTAAAGGCAGCACAGGCTATGGGGCCTAGTAGACAGCTGGCTATCTCCATCTCTGATGTGCCCCTGGGGGGGATGCAATGGTAGGCCATGTAAACGTAAGAAGTTGTAGTGGCAGTAAGGTGGCACGGGTGAAGGAATACACCAGTAAGATGGAATATTTAGGCACTTTGAAGTCTCACTTTCACCTTGTTATTTATTAACATTTATTTTATTGGCATTTTTATTGGCGCCAATAAATGATATTGCACCCCACTGCTATGAATAATTTGTCTCTGATAAGCCTCCAACAGGAATATACTTACCCTGACCTTCACTGGAGGGACCTTGCACATTGATGTCAGTGGGGAAGGGCCCTCAGTGCATCACTACTGCAAAAAGCAAGATGCTCAAATCATTTGCTAGCTGCAGTGGGTGGCATGCAACCTACAATATCTGCCATGGCAACCCCAGAACCAGGGAGAGATTCACCCCCACCCCCCACACCCCATCCTACCCCATCCACCCTAAGGCCCTGCATGGGAGTTTAATGCTCCCTTATCCCCTACCCAGATGTGAGCCCAGATGCCAGCGTGCATGTGGAGTTCAGATAGCAGCCAGACTAGTTTGTACTAGGACATCATCACAGTGGCACAAAGCAAGTCATTATCCATTCCTGCCTGCCACACAAACTCACTAACACAGCATACCCAGGCCCACCACTCTGGTGTTACAATGTTGTAGGAGGTTGTAGGGGCGCACAAGGGTGGACAACGTGTTGGAATCCGCATGTGGAAACACGGTCCCCTTATTCCCAAAATGCATGGTGATCAGAGCCTCCCTCACTGCCCTTGCATGGCTGACCCTTGCTGCCGCCAACCCTCCAATGCCTGGTCGCTGTCATTGTCATTATTTCCTCCCCCTCCTCTTCCTTGGTGACCTCCTCCCCAGCGACACCAGGCTGGTTGGCCTTCACCTCCTCCTTCTCCAGAAGGTGGTTCCTATTTTCAAGAAAGGGAACAGGGATAGCCTGGGAAATTACCGACCGGTGAGTCTGACCTCAATGGTTGATAAGTTGATGGAGAGGATTCTGAGGGACAAGATTTATGAGCATTTAGAGAAGTTTAGAATGATCAGAAAGAGTCAACATGGCTTTGTCAAGGGCAGGTCGTGCCTTACGAGCCTAGTTGAGTTCTTTGAAAATGTGACTGAACGCATTGACGAAGGAAGAGCGGTGGATGTGATTTACATGGACTTCAGCAAGGCGTTTGATAAGGTCCCCCATGCAAGACTTCTTGAGAAGGTGAGAGGGCATGGTATCTAAAGGGCTTTGGCCTTGTGGATCCAGAACTGGCTTGCCTGCAGAAGGCAGAGAGTGGTTGCGGATGGGTCTTTTTCTGCATGGAGGTCGGTCACCAGTGGAGTGCCCCAGGGATCTGTTCTAGGACCCTTGCTGTTTGTCATTTTCATAAATGACCTGGATGAGGAAGTGGAGGGATGGGTAAGTAAGTTCGTCAATGATACAAAGGTTGGTGGTGTTGTGGATAGTCTGGAGGGGTGTCAGAAGTTGCAGTGTGACATAGATAGGATGCAAGACTGGGCGGAGAAGTGGCAGATGGACTTCAACGCAGATAAATGTGTAGTGGTCAATTTTGGCAGGACCAATGGGATGCAGGAGCACAATATCAAGGGTAGGAGTCTTAGCAGTGTAGAGGAGCAGAAGGATCTTGGGGTCCGGGTCCACAGGACTCTTAAGTCGGCCTCGCAGGTGGAGGATGTGGTCAAGAAGGCGCATGAGTTTAGGAGTCAGGAGGTAATGCTGCAACTTTATAAGACCCTTGTCAGACCCCACTTGGAGTACTGTGCACAGTTCTGGTCGCCTCACTACAGGAAGGATGTGGAAGCTATTGAGAGGGTGCAGAGGAGATTTACAAGGATATTGCCTGGATTGGGAGGCATGCCTTATGAGGATAGGTTTGAAGGAGCTGGGGCTCTTCTCCCTGGAGAGACCAAGGTTGAGAGACGACCTGATGGAGGTTTATAAAATGTTGAGAGGAATAGATAGGGTGGATTCTCAGAGGCTATTTCCCCAGGGCTGAAATGGTCGCTATGAGAGGACATAAGTTTAAGGTGCTGGGGAGCAAGTACAGAGGAGATGTTAGGGGTAAGTTTTTCACTCAGAGGGTGGTGAGTGAGTGGAATCGGCTGCTGTCGGTGGTGGTAGGAGCGAAGTCGCTGGGGTCTTTTAAAAGACTTCTGGATGAGTATATGGGATCTAATGGGATTGGAAGTTACAGATAGTTCTATGGCTTAGTAGGTATAGATGTGATCGGTGCAACTTGTGGGCCGAAGGGCCTGTTTGTGCTGTAGTGTTCTATGTCATCCTGCTGCTGTGCTATATTGTGCAGAGCACAGCGCACCACCACAGTATGGGACGATATCAGGGATCTGTACTAGAGGGCATCACCAGAGTAGTCCAAGTACCCAAACCGCATTTTGAGGAGTCCTATGCACTTCTCCATGATTGACTGGATGGCAGCACAGGCTTCATTATATTGGGTCTCTGGCTCAGTCTCACACCTCTGCGCAGGCCAAGTCTGAAGAGGGTACCCTATGTCCCCCATAAACCATCCCTGCACCCTGGGATCCTCTTCAAAGACCTCTGCAATATCTGAGCTTCTCAATATAAAGCTGTCATACACGCTGCTGGGGTGTTTGGCGCAGATGTGCATGATGTTCAGCTGATGGCTACAGACTAACTGCACATTGATGGAATGGAAGCCTTTTCTGTTTATGGAGCTTCTAGGATTTTTCTCCAGGGCTTTGAGGGCGATATGGGTACAGGCTATAACCTCATGCACATTTGGCATCCCTATGATGGCCACGAATCCTTCAGCCTGGGCTTCTTGCTGGGCCTGGCCCATGTCAAATTTAATATAGTGGCCAGACTGGGCATGGAGGGCATCCGTGGCATCCTTCACATACTTGTGGACAGGTGATTGTGAGATATTACAAAGGTCTCCAATGGCGGACTGGCAGGACCTGGTGGCATAAAAGTTTAAGGTGGCTGTCACTGTCACAGCCACTAGAAATGGCTGCCCCTCCACCTCACCCACCCCCCCCACCCCACAAGGTGCCAGGTTCTATAATAAATGGCGTGGGTGGCACATTGTGTCCTTATGGAGCCGGAGACATTGGTAGCACGTGATGTCCAACAGTTGCTCAGTTGTGTGTGGAACTGCCAGGGTCCTTGATCCTTCCTTTTCTTATCCTCTACCTCAGGGCGAATGGCAGCCATGTCCTCCCTCCAGTGGCTGTCTTCCTCTCCTGCTGTGAGTGGTATTGCTGGGTCTCTTCTGCCCGCAGCTCATCTCCCTGCTCCTCCAGCTCCAGTGACAACCAAAATAACAACAAGATCACTGGGGAGGAAATGGCCCCTCTAAATTTCCTGCCCCTTGCCTTAAATTTATGCCGCTTAATGAAGGGGCAAAGTTTCTTGTCTACTGAGCAAGGGCAATTAGGAATGGGTAACAAATGCAAGCCTTGCCAGTGATGCTCACATTCCAGAAATGAGTAATGATAAACATATACACGCACACACCTCCTTGCCAATAAATTCTGTAGTGCTGACAATCAATGGTTTATTTTTGAATATAATACTGGTCTCCAGTTATTCCTACCTTAAATAAACTAATTACTATTAGATACTATAACCTGCAACTTTAACGTTGTTGGTTAATGCTTCTTGATTTTAAACAAATATTAGTGTCTGCCTGTTTTACTTGGTGGGGACTATGCTATAACAATGACTTTTATTCACTTATATATTGCAAAGTAGCAGAGGCCCTTTTCCCTAATTGACTACTTGCTTGTCCTTTATATTAATACTCATTCAGAAATTATTTAAGATCTTATTCAATTTTATATTCTGAATACAAAGAAAAATGGTTCTTTTTACCTTAATTTCATTTAGAAATTTCATGTGGAATTCATTACCACAGAGCATAGTTGGTGCCAAAACATTGAATGTATTCAAGAGACAGCTGGGTATAGCATTTGGAGCAAACAGGACCAAAGGTTAAAGTAGGTTTAGGCTATTGAGTTGGATGATCAGCCATGATTGTAATGAATGGTGGAGCAGGCTTGAAGGGCCAAATGGCCTCCTCTTGCTCCTAACTTCCATGTTTCTATGTTTCTATGTTTAGTAACTCATCCTTCTTCTGCCATGAAGCTGTAGATAAATCAAGTCTACAGCCAATGCGCAAATCAAGTGATTTCTGAGAAAGCAATAGCTAGTGGATTTACCATGATGTTGCTTACAAGTAGTCTAGGAATAGTCTAGAAATTGCTGTGTGGTTTCCAAGGCTTCTGGTCTACGTTCATTCACGTGGCTAATCATCTATCCATCTTTCTCATTCAGTAAAATTGACATAAATTCACTGATTGAATGTAGGTTAAAAAAAGTTATGCACCCACTGATAGCAAAAAATACAGATCCACATGCAAGTACAAAAACTTGCTCAAAATGAAACTTAATTTTGTTCATCTTTCCCCAAAGCTTCACATTCTCTAAGCCTTCAACAACACCTTCCAAAACCACGACTCAGAAGGGCAAAGGCCACAGATGCAATGGAAACACCATTTGCTGCGAGTTCCCTTCTATGCCACACATCATCTTGACCTGGAACTACAATCACAATTCCTGCACTGTCATTGGGTCAAATCCTGGCACTCCTCCCTAACAGCACTGTGGGAATACTGAAACCACATGCGCTGCAGCAGCTCAAGGCAGTGGCTTTCCTTCATCCTGGACAATTAGGGATGGGTTTTACATACTGCCTTTACCATAACAAATAAAAAACATTTTTTTTCTGCAAATCTACTATGTTTAAAAAGGCATATTATATCAGTAAAGTTTTGACCCATATACACATACAAAGAGCAGAAAGATATTTGTGAGGAATTATGAAGAGATTAGATATGAATTCAGGTAATGTGCTTAACTGCATAGCTGGGTCTGACTACATGTTTAATCTGGAGACGGTGCCATTAGTCTACTAATTGTTGGCAAACCAAACCTGGCCTCTGTTGAACAGCTAACCTGGTATTGTGATGTCTCAGTCATGCGAGGTTTAAAATCTCCCCATGACAAATGCATGCAGACATTCCAATTGGTCAGTGTAGTGAAAAGACAGCTGGGCCCATTTTCTTTTGCTCCATCTCCCATGACATATTTGAAGCATTTCAAATAACACCTCACTTTATATTACATGGCTAACCAAGAGTCTCTCCCACTCTTACAGCCTGTCACTGGTGTACCATGTTTGGCTGTGTTATGAACTTACCTTCCATGGCTACCAAGTCCTGGAGTGGGACTTGAACCCAGAGCTTCTGGTTCAGCGGAATTGTCACTCCCTAAGGTGCCGCAAGATCTTCAGGCCAAGAGTACTCAATTTATGTTCACAGAACAAATTCCCATCACAGGAACCAATCTAGTTATCTTTGTTGAACTCCCTCTGAGGAAGCCAATTCTTAAATAAGGAGACCAAAGTGTACACTGAACTTCAGGTATGGCCTCACCAAACCCTAGTGTAATTGTCATAAGATTTCTTTACTCTCATACTCCATTCACTTTATAACAAAAGCTAACATATCATTTGCCTTTCAAATTGCTTGCTGTAATTGCTTTTCTATTTTCTGTGATTCATTTATAAGGGCACCAGTTTCCACTAAATGCAAACAGTTCCCTATTTCTCACCATTCAAAAAATATTCCACTCTTAAAAATATTTTCCTATCAAACTGGTAACTTCACATTTGCCACATTATATTCTACCTGCTATGTTTTTGACCACTCACCCAAAGTGTTTATTACCCTCTGCAGTCCTTTTTCATCCTGTTCACCATTTACTTTCCCAGCTAAGCTTGAATTATCAGTACACTTGGATACATCAAACTCAGTCCCCTTAACTAAGCCACTAACATAGGTTATAAATGATGTGGAGATGCCAGCATTGGAGTGGGATACTAAGAAGTCTCAGAACATCAGATTAAAGTCTAACAAGTTTATTTGGAATCATGAGCTTTTGAGTACTGCTCCTTCATCAGGTGACTCCTGATGAAGGAGCAGTGCTCCGAAAGCTCACAATTCTACATTTCAAATAGCTAAGGAAAAATTAATCCTTGCAGTATTCCATTGGCTGTTGCTTGTCAACATAAAATATTTCTTTAATTCTTCCTCTCTGTCTACTGTCCATTAACCAATCCTCAATCCATGTTATTATATTATCTCCAGTCCCAGACCCTAAATTTGTGTCATGGCACCTTTTTGAATGCTTTGTGTAAATCCAAATACGTCACATGTACTGGTTGTCCCTTATCCATCCTCTAAAAACTCTGACTTTCGTAAATCCATCTTGACTTTACTTAATCATATTATGATTTTTTAAGTACCCTGTTATTACATTCCGAAAAAAAGGTTCCAGCATTTTGCCTACATTGATGTTAGGATAACTGATCTATAGTTCCCTGCTTTTTTTTGTTCTCCTTCCTTAAATGGCAGGGTTATGTTTGCTACCTTCAAATCCTTGGAAAGTGTTCTAGAATCTAAGGAATTCTGGAAGATCATGCATCCACTATCCAATGCATCCACTATCTCTGCAGCGATCTCTATTAATACTCTAGAATGCAAACCATCTGGCCCAGGAGATTTGTCACTACTTAGCCTCATTCATTTCTTCAGTTTTATCTATTATACTGATTTCTTTAGCCGCTTTGTTCTTGGTACACCTTCAGTTGGGTGATTTTAATCACATAGATTGGAAGAATCAAACTGGCAAGAATAGCTTGGAGGCAGAGTTCATCAAATGTATAAGAGATTGTTACTTGGAACAGTATGTTGTAGAACCAACCAGGAAGCAGGCAACTCTGGATTTGGTATTGTGTAATGAGGAGAGATTAATTGATAACTCCATTGTTAAGGATCCTCGAGGGAGTAGTGACCATTGTATGATAGAATTCAAAATTCAACTTGAGGGTGAGAAAATGGAGACCCACACTAGCATCTTGGAATTAAACAAGGAAATTAAATAGGCATGAGGACAGGTTTGGCCCAAGCAGAGTGGGCAGGAAGGCTAAAAGATAGGACAGTGAATGAGCAGTGACAGTTGTTTAAGGAAATACTCAAGTCCTCACAACTAAAATATATCTCAATGAGGAAGAAAGATGGTAAGAGGGGTAAAAAACATCCATGGCTGAACAAGGAGGTCAAGGACAATATATAAAACAAAAACTAAGGTACACCATATTGCAAAGACCAGTAGCAGGCTGGAAGATTGGGAAACTTTCAAACATAGACAAAGAGATACTTAAAAAAGTAATAAATAGAGCTAAGGTAAATTATGAAAGCAAACTAATACAAAATATCAAGAAGAATAGCAAAATCTTCTATAGATATGTAAAAGGGAAGAGAATCGCTAGGGTGAATGTTAGTCCCTTGGGAGATGAAACTGGAGAGTTAATAGGGGAACACTAAAATGGCAGAGATGCTAAATCAATACTTTGTCTCAGTCTTCATGGTAGAGGGCACTAGAACCATTCTTATAGGAACAGGCAAATCAGAGATAATAGGAAGGGTAGAACTTAGAGCAAGCAACATCGATAGGGAAAAGGTACTTAGCAAACTATTGGGATTGAGGGCAGATAAGTCAGCTGATGGCCTATATCCTAGGGTGTTAAAAGAATAGGTGGCAGAGTTAGTGGATCCATTGATTATAATGTTCCAAAATTCCCTTGACATAGGAAAGGTTCCAATTGATTGGAAAAATGTTAATGTAACACCCTTATTCAAAAAAGGACGGAGGCAAAATGTGGGAAATTACAAACCAGTTAGTTTAACATCTGCTGTTGGGAAAACGTTAGAATCAATTATCAAGGAACCAAATCAGGACATTTGGAAAGTCATAACACCATCCATTAGAGTCAGTATGTTTTTATGAAAGGCAAATCATGTTTGACTAGTTTGCTAGAGTTCTTTGAGGATGCAGCAAGCAAAGTGGATAATGGGGATCCTGTAGATGTGTTTCTGGACTTCTGGAAGGTGTTTGATAAGATGTCTCTCAAAATGTTAATTCACAAAGCTAGATCACATGGGATTAGGGATAGTTTATTAGCTTGGACTGGCTGATGGACAGAAGACAGAGAGTCAGGATAAATGTTCTTTTTTCTGGATGGCAAGAAGTAACTAGTGAGGTACTACAAGGTTCGGTCCCTGGGCCCCAGGTATTTACAATCTATGTTAATGACCTGGATACAGGGATAGAAGGCTCTATAGCCAAATTTGCAGATGACACAAAAATTGGAGGGACAATAAGTTGCAGTGAGGAAATAAGATCGCTATGGATGCAAATGGATATAGATAGGTTAGGAAAGTGGGCCAAAATGTGGCAGATGGAGTTTAACATGGATAAGTGTGAGGTCATGCATTTTGGTCGCAAAAATGGGAAGGCAACTTATTATCCAAATGGAGAGAAACTTTACGATGCAGAGGGATCTGGGTGTCCTCATTCATGAATCACAGAAAACTAGCATGCAGGTACAGCAGATAATAAAGGAAGCAAATAGAATAAATGTAAGGGAGTATTATTGCAACTATACAAGGCATTGGTGAGGCCGCATCTGCAGTATTGTGCACAGTTTTGGTCCCTGTAATTGAGGAAAGGTTTAGTGGTATTGCAGTCAGTTCAGTGGAAGTTCACTAAATTGATTCTAGAAATGAGGGGTTTGTCGTATGAAGAGAGATTGAACAATTTAGAAATAGAAACATAGAACAATACAGCACAGTACAGCCCCTTCGGCCCTCAATGTTGTGCTGAGCTATGTCCAAACCCAAGATCAAGCTATCCCACTCCCTATCATTCTGGTGTGCTCCATGTGCCTATCCAATAACCGCTTGAAAGTTCCTAAAGTGTCCAACTCCACTATCATAGTAGACAGTGCATTCGATAGCCCAACCACTCTCCAAGTAAAGAATCTACCTCGGACATCCCTCCTATATCTCCCACCATGAACCTTATAGTTATGCCCCCTAGTAACAGCTACATCAACCCGGGGAAATAGTCTCTGATCGTCGACTCTGTCTATCTCCCTCACCATCTTATAAACCTCTTTTAAGTCGCCTCTCATCCTCCTCCACTCTAAAGATAGGTGATAGTCTTGGGATACGAGATAGCAAATTTAAAATAGAGTTGAGGAGAAACTACTTCCCCTAAAGGTCTGTGAATCTGTGGAATTCACTACCCTAAAAGTGCGGTGGATGCTGAGACAGTGGGTAAATTTAAGGAAGAGTTAGATTTTTAATTGGTAATGTGTTGAAAGGTCATTGGAGGAAGGCAGGTAAACAGGGATGAGGAGCATATCAGCCATGATTGAATGGCAGAGTAGACTCAATGGGCTGAATGGCTTAATTCTGCTCCTATATCTTATGAGCTTATGAACTTATGGACCATGCTCATGGAATTGTTTTTGTATCTTTTTCCAAGAAGTGTGATGCAAAGCATTTGTTTACTATCTCTGTAATTTCCTTATTCCCCATTATAATTTCACCTGATTCTGCCTCTAACAGGCCTACTTTCACTATCCACCTCCTATTTACCTACCTATAAAAACATTCACAATCTAGTTTTTATATTTCTGGTACACATGAATAGTGAAATTTCAAATTGCGTACAGAAATGATAGGAATCTGGGCAAGACAAAATTAACTTTGGCAGTAATGGAGTGAAGTCAAGTTCAGAGTTAGTAGTTGGAACTTGAAGCCAGCTACAAAATAGCTCAGTCCAGGAGCCAGGAAAAGGTGTGAAACCCTACTCATGAACACATTAATGATGCCTTTGTGACTTGTCTAACTCAAGGCACAATCTAAACCTTTTATTCCCAGATCCAAGCCATTTTATAGCACATGCCACTTTTTACAGATGCATTTCAGCCAGTGTGCGAATCCTGAGCCTCATGCAGGCGAGTGCCTTATTAGAATACAAAGATAATGGGCAGGATTTTCTAGCCATGCTCACCCCAAGAACGGAAAATCTTGCCCGAGGTCAACGGCCTTTGCACAGTCCTGTCCCACTCGCTATGATTCCCATGACGGGTGGCCTGAGAAAATTCCACCCAAGGTATCTGATGATTTCATTCTGCCCTGGATGCAAAAAATTCACAGCACAAATTAGGAACACAAGGGCAGGAGGAGGCTATTTAGCCCCTTAAGCTGGTTCAATCATTAAATGAGAGCATGACAAATCTGTGACCTCACTACAACTATTACTGCCTGAATGATGGACGGGAGCTTAGATTATAATCAAGTCCAAAATGGCAGATCTGTGATATACTGCTGGCAGGAGCCATTTATGCAACAGAGGAAGTAAACTTGTCTATCTGCAAGAAATGCCTTGTCCCTCTCAATGAAAATGGGTCAGAAGCTATCAGTTCCCATTATGGACGCACTGCTCAACACGGTGTTAAACTGTCATTGGAGTCCTTTGAACATTACAGTACTTTCACCTACATATATTTGTGAAGGCGAATTGACTCAAGCAGGTACCTCTGCTCCACCAATAATAGTAGGGTTAAAGCAGAGGCAGGGCAAGAATGAAACAGCAACACAGCCATTTGATTATGACAACCTTGTTACCAGTTTTGGGCCCATGGTGGGTGTTAAAACAGTCTCATGATTTTCTCCACTTCTATGCTGAGTACAATAAGTATCTTGCGCCACCATGTGGTAATTAGAAATCCTGGTTCGAGAACTCAGAAACATACATAGAAAATAGAAGCAGGAGTATGCTATTCGGCTCTTCGAGCCTACTCCACCATTTATTTTGGTCATGGCTTATCATCAAGTTCAATACCCACCTTCCCCCCATATTCCTTGATCCCTTTAGCCCCAAGAGCTATATCTAATTCCTTCTTGAAATCACACATTGTTTTGGCTTCAATTACTTTCTATGGTCATGAATTCCACACATTCACCACACTCTGTGAAGAAATTTCTCCTCATCTCAGTCCTAAAAGGTTTACCCCTTATCCCCAAATGACGACCCTTAGTTCTGGATGAACCCACCATCGGGAACATTCTTTCTGAATCTACCCTGTCTAATCCTCTTAGAATGTTGTAAGTTTCTATGAGTGTCCCTCAGTCGTCTAAATGCCAATGAATATAATCCTAACCAACTTAGTTGCTCCTCACATGACAGTCCTGCCATTCTAGGAATCAGCCTGGTAAACCTTCGCTGCACACCCTCTATAGCAAGAATATCCTTTCTCAGAAAAGGATAGCAAAACTGCACACAAAACTCCAGGCATGGCCTCACGAATGCCCTATGCAATTACGGTAAAATATTCTTAGTCCTATACTCAAATCCTCTCACTGCCATTTGTCTTCTTTATTGCCTGGCATACCTGCGTGCTTACTTTCAGCGGCTGATGCACAAGGATATTAAGGTCTCGCAGAGTATCCACATCTCTCAATTTACACTCATTAAAATAATAATCTGCTTTCCTATTTTTGCTACTGAAGGTGCATAACCTCACATTGATCCACAGCATACTAAATCTGCCATGCATATGTTCACTCACTCAGCCTGTTCAAATCACACAGAAGTGTCTCTGCATCCTCCTCACAGCTCACCCTCCCAACAACTTTGTATCACCTGCAAATTGGCAGATAATACATTTAGTTCCCTTGTTTAAATCATTAATATATAGTGTGAACAGATGGGGTCCTGGCACAGATCCTTGTGGTACCCCATTAGTCACTGCCTGACAATTGGGAAAAGAACTATTTATTCCGACTCTGTACTTCCTGCCTGCTAACCAACCTTTTATCCATCTTAAGGCACGATTTGCAGTCCCATGTGCTTTATCTTTACATAGTAATCTGCTGTGTGAGACTTTATTGAAAGCATTCTGAAAGTCTATCGGTTTTCCCTGGTCAACTCTTACTAGCTATATCCTTTCTTCCAGTAGATTTTGTCAAATATGATTTCCCTTTCAAAAACTTATGCTGACTTTGTCTAATTGTAACACTGATTCCCAATGCTGTGTTATGAAATCCTTGATATTGGATCCTTGCAACTTCCCCAGTACTGACATCAGGCTCACTGGTCCATAGTTCCCTGTTTTCTCCCTACCTCCCTTTTGGAATAGTGGGCTTAGATTAGCTACCCTCCAATGTATAGGAACCATTTCAGAGTCCAAAGAATTTTAGAAAATGACCATAAGTGGATCTACTATTTCTCAGGCCAGTTCCTTGAGGACTCTGGGATGAAGATTATTAGGCTCTGGAGATAATCCACTTTCAATCCCATTAATTTCCCCAAAACCATTTTAAAGTTTATTAGTGTCACAAGTAGGCCTACATTAACGCTGCAATGAAGTTACTTTGAAAATCTTCTGGTCGCCACACTCCAGCATCTGTGAATTTAGCACGACCAGTGCACTCAACCAGCACATCTTTTGGACTGTGGGAGGAAACTGAAGCACCCGGAGGAAACCCATGCTGACACGGGCAGAACACACAGAGTCACTGCACAGCCAGTGACCCAAGCTGGGAATCGAACCAGGGTCCCTGGCACTGTGAAGCAGCAGTGCTGACCATTGTACTAATACTGATTTTTTTCAGCTCCTCACTAAAACTTGTCTTTCTTAGAAATTCCAATACATTATTCATGTCTTCCTTTGTGAAGACAGAAACAAAATACAAATTTCTTTGCTGCCCATTGTGAATTCCCCCATTTCTGACTGTAAGGGGCCTACATTCATTTTTGTTAATCTTTTTCTTTTTACATACTTACAGAAATGTTTCCAGTCAATTTTTATGTTCCCCACTAGCTTACTTCCATAATCTAAGTTCCATTTCTTAATCATTCCCTTGGTCTGCCTTTGCTGAATTTTAAACTGCTCCCAGTCTGAAGTTATTTTGTACGTGTGCAGATACTGTTAATTGAATGTACTTCCTTTCTTATCACATAAACAATAAATTATGTCTCACCAAGCTGTTTATCATCTTAAAGTAAAATTTATTATTTTTATTTGTAAGCTCTCGGTGAGAGCAGCATTACGTTTAGTTGTAATGCCCTCTGAATGATGCTCACTGCCTATTCACTGATATTTTTGTGGGAAGTGCCTCATCTCCTGACACCCAAAACCTCTCCACCATCTAAAAGGCATTGTGCAAGTGCAATAGAATACTCTTCACTTGCCTATATGGTTGCAGTTGCAGCAGCACTCAGCAAGCTCAACATCATCCAGGACAAATCAATTCACTTGATTGGCAACCCATCCACCAGTTGAACCATGCATTCCTTTCATGACTGCAATGTGTACCATATGTAAGATTTATTGCAGCAACCGGCACAGCTTCTTTGACAGAACTTCAGAAAGCTGCTATCTAAAATGATAAGGGCAGTAAGACCAAAATCACCTCTGTTTTCTCTCCAATCATGTCTTGAACATTTACCATTGCTAGGTTCAATTCATGGAACTCTCTACCTAACAGCAAAATGGGAGCACTTTCACAACATGGGCTGCAGCAAGACGAAGGCTCATCACCACATCCTCAAGGACAAATAGATCCTAACAGATCCATAAAGGGAAGTCTAAGTGTTCAGGCAGACTGGCCACTTGAACAAGATACTTGAACATGGGCAAAATTCATAAAATCGTATCCCAGAAAAAAAATCAGTAACTTTTGGTTAAGAGGAGAAAATTTGGTAAAACAAGTTAACCCAGTATTCCAAAGATGACTGTGAGCATGCACAAAAAACAGTAGCATAATCATAAGCCAAATGACATTCTTCACTAATTTTAAACTGGAAACTCCAGTCAATATTTATTTGATTATATCTTTGTTATTTTTCTCATTGAAACAAATATTAGATCATGTACCAAGCAGCATGGTTAACTAAGATTTGTTCAGAACTGATGGGATCTAAAAATGATTTTGGGAGGAATTTAATTCTCTTTATTCTGATGTAAAATTGATGTTAAACTTTAAATTCCACAACACATTGGCTTCTGTATCTTTTAGTTGTCCAGGATGCCTTAAGAATGCAAAGCAGAATCCTACTCTGCTTGTAGGAACGAGGATGTAAACATAAGGTTCAAAGGGATGGAGTATCCTGCTAGCTTTGTCTGGTTACACCAGGCATAGAATGCCTTAACTAGTTATCCTTAAAAATATTGCTGGAGCCTCCTAACAAAATGGCCCATGAATTGTGTTTTAAACATCTTTGCTCAGTAGAAGCAAAAGTGCTTCTTCTGGTCCAACAAGATACTCTGGCCCACTGCAAACTAGTACCCCCTCCCATCCCTTCTCCAGAGGATCTATTCCTCTCTATATAGGAACTGGTCGATTTCTCATTCTACTCAACTGGTGAGCAGTATCCAAATGACTGGAAACATTTCAATGAAGCTGTTAGATAAATTTGGTTTAGGCCTCAGGCTGAAATAGACCGGCACACAGAGTCACTGCTCTCCTGATTTTATGCACTTGGTGATTTTCTCAGCATTTGTTTTCAATGACAGGCCCCAAAGGAATTCATAAAGTCAAGAAAACCTGAAACCTGATGAAAATCCTGCTGCATGTGTCTGTACACTGATGAGAAAAATTATGAGCATGCTTGTAAGATTGAATGTGTAGGAATCTGCTTGCCCTGATAGGGAATGTTGCTCCACACTGCTCTATGTGGGTACCAGTAAGAAACTGGTACCTGAAGTGTAACCATAATTTATACATTCTGCTCACATCAATGAGCAGCAGACGACAGTAATTTACACAAGACTGTTGAATATAACCTTATTTCACTCCCATAATAGATCCACATTAGTCATGAATGCAGGTTTTGAAATGTTCTCCCTGGTGGACAATCCATTGTATTTAATAATCTCAGGTGAATTATCCCTGACCACTGCCATGTGACTACTTTAAAACTGCTCATATTTAGTATTTTACCCCGAGAGTACAATCCATCTCTTTATTTATGGTTTGATGGCTCACTAGAGTGGGGCGCAGTCTGGGTTGCAGGAAGTGGCACAGCGCACAGCAGAACATGAGACAATTTCCCTTCGTGTGATATCACAATACATTGACCCTTTGATTTCTGATGTCACAATCCTTCGAAAGTTACCTCTTTCACAATATCCCAAAGTGCCTTTAATTCTTCTGGAAAAATGCACAGTTCCAGGTCAGATATTAGTCTGCAAACCAGACACATACCTGGGCTGTTGTTAGCAATACATTAAAAAAAATGAGAACTACATACAGTATAATACCAGATTGAATTAAAGAGCTGAGTAGAGGCAAGCTGATTGGGAGATTCGCAAATAATTTATTTTTGGAACTCCTGATATTTTATCCCCTTTAAAAGGCAAGAGTATTAATATGGGGAAAGAGAGCAATGGAAAACTTGTGCTTCAGTCTGCATCCTAACAATGTCAAATGCAACAGGCATTGTGATATTCTAGCAAAGTAGTGTAGCCAATCCTTAAAAGTGTGTTACACACATATATAATACACACAGCTGTATGGTATTTTCTATTTGTGTTGCTTTACTTCATAGAATCACTACAGTGCAGTAGGAGGCCTTTTGGCCCATCGAGTCTGCACCGACTCTCTGACAAGGCAACTTACCCAGCCCTCCCCCCCATCCCTATAACCTGCACATTTACCCCACTAATTCCCTTAACTTACACATCTTGGGACACTAAGAAGCAACTTCGCATGGCCAACCCAACTTAGTGGCATTTAAAGGGCGTCTAGATGAATATATGAATAGGATAGGAATGGAAGGATACAGACTCCATAAGTGCATAGAGTTTTAGTTTAGGCAAACATCATTATCAGCACAGGCTTGGAGGGCAAAAGGGCCTGTTCCTGTGCTGTACTGTTCTTTGTTCTTACCAGCATATCTTTGGACTGTGGGGGGAAACCAGAGCACCTGGTGGAACCCCATACAAACATGGGGAGAATGTACAAACTCCACTGACAGTCACCCAAGATTGGAATTGAACCCGGGTCCCTGGCATTGTGAGGCAGCAGTGCTAACCGCTGTGCCACTGTGCCACCCTACTTGTTTCAACACCCCTACTATTGATCAATTGAGATCATGAGATTGAGATCAAACTGTAACACTGTCACTCTGAAGTAGATTCAAATTCAGCCAATTGTTATTCCCAACTTCTTCTGTAGCACAGGGACATGGAGAGTGAATTTGTTTTCTGCTATCAGCATAAAGTGGGCTTATAGAAAACCAACAGCCACATTTTCTCTGCACTTGAGCTTTCCACTGAAGTGAACAGTCTGGTAATTCAAACTCTTTTTTCAGACTTATTTCCCAGTTTCACTGTCACTTTTACTTGGATTGAAATGAAAAACCTTAGCAGTATTTTCTGAGAGAGTCAAACGGTGACACGTTAGGTGCCGATTCACTACAAGTCCATTTCATGTTGCATCGACCAATTTCACCTCCTTCATCTGCAAACACAGACTTTAACAAATGAGTCCAATAGTCAAGGAATACCTGATACTGCCAACCAAAATGCATCTTGAAATTAATCTCAAAAGATCAACAACTAGGCTGTGAGCCTGCTAATTAATAGAACATCAATGACAGCTGAGAATTTCCAATGGATGGAACAGCTCAGATCCAGAAACTCTTGAAGATGCCCCGTATTCTTACAGATGACTGTCCTGACACTACATCAGTCATGGTATTACCAGATCAAAGTTTATTGGAACAAATCCTTTCCTGTATCGGACTTTACATTAACACAAAGTAAGGAATATTCTTGCTCCCTATTTTTGATCTGCAGTGACAGCAGCCTCTTCTATTGCATCATAACATTTTCCATTTCTCACAATCCCTCTCTGAGTAAAACTGCCAATTTTATGAATGATTTTCAGGCTGTTGTTGTAGAAATTCATATTCCCAATGAAGATGGTGTGTGCAATGTTCTGAATCTGGATATGAAATGAAGAAACTGTTAATAATGTTAAATGAAAGCTCTTGTTACTTCAGCAGCGCAGCAGAGGGATTATGTGATAGTAAAACTATGCACTGCTGGCTGAACTGCTAGCTAAAATCTTTCTGCTGCACTGAAAGTGAGTAGAGCCAAAGTATATAATAAAACAAATTTTGACTACAATTGTCCAGCTATAGATTCTCAGGTTACAGAAATGACCTTGTGTTTGCAATGGTGCCCTTAATCTTCCATTTAGACATTTTAATAAGATGCTCAGCCATTTCTATTACTCTTGGTCAACATGCTAGCATTTTAGTTTACTGGTATATCAGTATTTGTGTAATCCTTCCAGCTGTGAACAGTATTCATTTCATATTTTTATATTGTTTTTCTCATTCCATTCTCCATTAGAGCTGAAAGATTTGTACTATTATGTCGCTCTGAGATTACCAAAATATTCGCTGTCTTTGTCATAAATATACTGAATCTCACAATTTGTCTTTCTAGGTCATTAGGATTCAGCTACTTTGAAAAATGAGCTAATAAAAACAGGATTTTCATTGACATAATATTGGGTTGTTCCTGTTGTAGAGACTCTTTTATTTGCAGCACACATTCCTCCAACCAGAATGAACAACCCACATTGCACTGAGATACATTTTTTAAGGGACTGTTGATACAAATCTTTATTTGGACTTATTATTCCTCTTATCATGTAACGTCCTAACTGAGAAAGAGACAAAATAAACAATTTATTTACAGATCTCTGATAATGCCAGTTAAATTATCTGGAGTGACTCGTGCTTTCATTCCCTTTAGTCCTCACTGGAGCACTGCACCCATTCAGTAACCCAATCAAATAGTAAAATCCAACACTTAGCACAGGTAGAAAACTGTGAACGTCATTTTGTATCTGGCTACTCTGGCACAGTGATAACGTGAGCACCAATTCACAGCTATGTTTATTTATTAGTAGGCTTACATTAGCACTGCCATGAATTTACTGCAGAATCCCTCTAATGGCCACATTCTGATGCCTGTCCAGGTACACTGAGATAGAATTTAGCATGGCCAATGTAACTAACCAGAACATGTTTCGGATTGTGGGAGGAAACCAGAGAACCCAGAGAAAACCAATGCAGACATGCAGAGAACGTGCAGACTCTGCCCAGTGACCTAAGTTAGGAATCAAACCTGGGTCCCTGGCACTGTGAGAGTGTAAAGATCATAAGGACATAAGAACTAGGAGCAGAAGAAGCCATCTGGCCCCTCAAGCCTGCTCCGCCATTCAGTAAAATCATAGCTGATCTTTCCTGCCTGCTCATCGTAACCTTTAATTCCTTCACTGTTCAAAAATTTATCTATTCTTGCCTTAAAAACATTCAATGAGATAGCCTCAACTGCTTGGACAGGGAATTCTACAGATTCACAACCCTTTGGTTAAAGAAGTTCCTCTTCAACTCAGTCCTAAATCTGCTCCCCCTTATTTTGAGGCCATGCCCTCTAGTTCTCATCTCACGTGCCAGTGGAAACAACGTCCATGCTTCTATCTTATATATTTCCTTCATAATCTTATATGTTTGTATAAGATCTCCCTTCATTGTTCTGAATTCCAATGAGTATAGCTCCAGTCTACTCAATCTCTCTTCAGAAGCCAACCCTCTCAATTCTGAAATCAATCTAATGAATCTCCCTGCACCCCTTCCAGTGGCAGAGGTGCTAACCACTGTGCCACCATGCTGCCCTGTGTAACACATATCCTATTGACAAAAGAGATAAAGAGCAGTTTTAAGCTGGTGCTGGAGTATTACGTCATAGGACTATTACTTACATGGCGAAAACTGCAGCATGCGACGGTGCAGAGGGACCTCGGGGTCCTTGTGCATGAGTCGCAAAAACCCAGCCTGCAGGTGCAGCAGGTGGTCAGGAAGGCGAATGGGATGCTGGCCTTCATAGCAAGGGGGATTGAATATAAAAGTAGGGAGGTCTTGCTGCAACTGTACAGGGCACTGGTGAGGCCGCAGCTGGAGTACTGTGTGCAGTTTTGGTCGCCGCACTTACGCAAGGATATTTTGGTCTTGGAGGGAGTGCAGAGGAGGTTTACTAGGCTGATACTGGAGTTGAGGGGGTTGAACTATGAGGAGAGGCTGAATAAACTAGGCTTGTACTCATTAGAGTTTAGAAGAATGAGGGGAGATCTCGTTGAGACATATAAGATGATGAATGGGATGGATAGGATAGAGGTGGAGAGGCTCTTCCCGTTCAGAAAGGACAGTAGGACTAGAGGGCACAGCGTCAAGATAAAGGGGGGGGTGATTTAGAACGGAGTTGAGGAGGAACTTCTTCACTCAAAGGGTGGTGAATCTCTGGAATTCTCTGCCCGTTGAAGTGGTGGAGGCTGCCTCGCTAAATATTTTTAAGACGCGGGTTGATAGGTTTTTGATAGGCAAGGCGATTAAGGGTTATGGGGAGAGGGCGGGAATGTGGAACTGAGACACATCAGATCAGCCATGATCTTATCGAATGGCGGGGCAGGCTCAAAGGGCTGGATGGCCTACTCCAGCTCCTATTTCTTATGTTCTTATGTTCTTATGAGTACCTTTTATTTTTTTAAAATAAAATAATGTAGCAGCAAACTCATCTCCTAATGCAAGCAGTTCTCACTTTTGCTAGAAGAATGGGAGTGTGAGTCTTTGATTGCTATCAAACAATTTCTGCCCAGGAGTGTTGCAAAGGCATAGCTTTACATTAATACAGAGCTAACCAAATTCAGCCTACAAGCCCTGTATGCATTTCGATGCTGCATTATTTTCTTTTTCTCCACTCCCCCATCCCTGTAGGCATTAATTTCCTGCTGGGGTTTTGAGCACCTTGTCCTTGTGGCTATTCCTCTTCATTTGTGAGTTCAGAAAATGAGTGTAAGCAGGCTATTTAGCTGTTTGGGTGGGCTTGGGGGTGGGTTGGGGGGAATATATCCTATTTGAAACATCAATTAAACCCCTAAGCAGGGATCAAAAATCAATTGCTCCATAGAGCTGCAAAACTCAGCACAAAGACACTTTTAACAGTTTTTTAAGCAGAGTTTTGGGCCACTGACTTGCTGCTATATAATTCTGTATGGCAACGGGGCCCCAGGGCTCATGAGAGCTTCCAAAAATATATTTCTACTGCTTTAAATTAGAAGGCAAACATTTTTTTAAACTTGAAATAAAACACATCTAAACTGGGCAACTTAGAAACAGAGTAGGCCTTTCAGACCCTTGAGCATGTTTCATCATTCAATTGATTCATGGTTGATTTGTACATCCATTCCATTTACCTGGCTTTGAGTTTTGGGACTGAATTTCTGCTATGGAAGTTGGAAACAGGAGCTGTTTGGTCAAAACCTTCCAGTGCGCCAGAGGAAAATTCAATTGCACTGGGGAGCAGGAGGCCTGGCGCCTGGAACAGGGCAGCCCCTCTCTTCATCAATGGCAACCTGGATCTAATGTTGGAGCCCAGGAAGAGGAGGAATGGGGGCCTCTGCCAGCAGGGTAGCAGGAGGAAGAGACCTCATCCTGCAGAAAGGACCCCTCATCTCTCTCAATTCAAAGTCATCTTCCTCCACCTCCAATTCCATTTTTTCTCTTATCCCCTGACCAACCTCTGATACCTCTTTCCAAGACCTCATTGTCCACACCTCTCTGGAGAGCCATGCTATAGCGAGTGACATGGACCACATTCTCTTCCTGACCTTCCTTCTTTTCATGAGCCCTTGTGAGTTCCGGTCTGCCCGCAAAAGGTGATGGTCCTCATTGCCACTGAACTAAAAATCTGACATTTCCAGTTGGCACCTTCCTTCTTGATACAATGATGCCCAACTGTCCTTGACAGCCTTGCCAGTGTGCTGGAAGAAGGGTGTTGACTCTGTTAAAGTTAATGTGCTGAATGCCCACTCTCCCTGGCATTGTGTTATTAGCACCAATGGAGCCTCCTTACCAAGTGTACAGTTCCCCTTTGCCCCACTGACCCTCTTAAGGTGATGCCCTAGAGCAGCCTTGGCTAGTTAGTTCCTCACTGTGCACTCACCTTTCCTCAGTGGTTCTGAAACTGACAGCTTTTAAAATATCTGACTGTTTCCCTTCATCAAATTTGATTAAACTGAATTAAGAGAAAAGCAGGATGCCTATCCTGCCCTCCTGTGGCCCTGATGATTATTGCTAAAATTTATTTATTAGTCATAAGTAGATTTACATTCAAACTGCAATGAAATTACTCTGAAAATCCCCTAGTCACCACATTCCGGCACCTGTTTGGGTACACTGAAGGAGAATTTAGCACGGCCAATGCACCTAACCAGTGCAAAATTGGACTATGCGAGGAAACCCACGCAGACACAGGAGAACTTGCAAACTCCACACAGCCAGTGATCCAGCTGGGAATTGAACACGGGTCCCTGGAGCTGCAAGGCAGCAGTGCTAACCACTGTGCTACCATGCCACCCTGCGGCAGTGGGGCTGGGAGTGGCATCTTGAAATTAACATGTCACCCAATACTGTTATTTTTGGAGCACTCCCAGCTTCTTTTCCCAGCTTTTTTTGGGGGTGGCGGGGGTGGGGGGAGTGGGGGGGGCAGCAGACGATTCAGCAGTTGGTGAGAACAAAGTCAGGAAGCATCCATTTTGACAGGATGAAGCTCAATGTCGAGAGATTGTGGAGCTCTGAGATGCTGAGGGATCTGGATGTCCCACACCATAAATTGCAAAAGCCAGTAATTAGCAAAGCTAAGAAGAATGGTATTGTTTATTGCAAGGGGAATGGAATGTAATAGTAGGGAGATCAAAGCAAATTACTGCAGACGCTGGAATCTGAAACGAAAACAAAAAATGCTGCAAAATCTCAGCAGGTCTGACAGCATCTGTGGAGAGGGAATAGAGCTAAGTTTCGGAAATGATGGCCGTGATTCTCGCACCCACGAGACTGTCCGATCCGCCAGCAGTGCACCCCCGCCCATGAGTTTCCCACCGGCATGGAGTGATGTCAGTGGAAATTCCTATTGACAGCAGTAGGACAAAAGAATCCTGCTGCTTGCAAATAACGTGTCATCTCCTGCCAGTGGGAAACACACGGCTGGAGAATTTTGCTTGTTAGCTCTATTCTTTCTCCATAGATGCTGTCAGACCTGTTGAGGTTTTCTAGCGTTTTCTACAATAATAGGGAGGCTATGCTTCAATTATACAGTGCACTGGTGAGACAACATCTGGTATACTTTGTATAGCAGTGGTCTCTTTATTTAAGGAAAGATGAAAATACCTTGGAAGCAGTTCAGAGAAGATTTACAAAATTAACACCTGGAATGGGAGCATTTTTCTTAACACGGTAGACAAGGTTAGACTTGAATCCACTGCAGTTTGAAAGACTAAGAGGCAACTTGATGGAAACATATAAGACTTAAGAGGACTTGATAGATTCTTTATGGAGAGGATGTTTCCTCTTGTGGAGAGTTGTTATAATTGAGAGTGACTCAATGAGGCTTCAGAACAAAAGGCTTTATTGCTAAAAAAAATGCTTCTTGATGTGACATCCTTCTATCTCTGCAATATAGGAGACTGGCTCTGTCTTTTCCATAATGTTCCCGGCCACCCATGCTGGCATAGCTGCAAAATTTCCAACCATGACTAAATCCTCGTCTCAGAGGACTCTGTCATTCTTCTTTGAGTTGCGAGCCTCTTTCTGAGAGGCATGCCTGGCCTTCATCCTCCCTACCCAAATTTGGGAATATCATATCCAATTGTCCCTTTAGACAGTTTCCTATTAGTAGCTCAGCTGGCATGACTCCTGTGGTCACATTTGGCATGGTGTTACAGACAATAAAAAGCTGGCAATATGTAAGGCCTATATACTTGTTTCTTCATTAAGGCCTTGAAAGTTTGCACGCCACACTCCGCTAACTCATTTGATGTTGGGTGGCAAGATGCTGAGCTAACATGATGAACGCAATTTGATTTTACAAAGTTCTGAAATACTGCTATGAACGATGTGCCACTCTCTGATACTAAGACCTCCAGGATACCATGAATAGCAAAGATTGTCTCAATTTATCAATGGCGGTAGTGGCCATTGTGGACTTCATCAGGTGGACATCCAGCCACTTCGATTGTGCATCCACCACAATCAGAAACATATGGCCCATAAAGATTTGAGTCCATCTGGTCCACTCTGATCGTCAGCTTTGTTTCCTTAAGAATGGGAGAGTTCTCCCCTATACCAAAAACAAGCTACTGCCCTTGACACTGTATACCTCTTATTGTCTTGTGGGAAGTGCCCACATTCAGGCAACCCTTCGCAACAGCCATTTCCGAGCACAAGTGGTTTACTTCATTTGGCATGTCTTGTAATTTGCCTACACCCTGTTCTGCACATTCAGTCACCTAAACCAGTTCCATCGCTTTTTCTAGAGAGGTTTTGGTCTCTGCCAATAACCTCTTTTATGTAATCAGGCTGTTCATACAGCAGACATTTCAACATTTTGCTTAAAGCTGGGCTAAATTTGCAATGTTCTGCTAATCCTCTCAATCTGACCACAAAGCCTGAGATTGTCTCCCCTGGCTCTCAGATTGCTGAGTGAAATTTGTACCTCAACATAATGATTGAGTGTCAGGGATTGAAATGATTCTCAACCAGCTCAACTATCTGGTCAAAGAATTGTGTGTCTGGAGTATCAGACGATATTAAACCATTGATTGAATTGTACATCTGTGGGCCACGAACTGTGAACAGAATAACTTTCTGCTTTTCTTCAGTTGTTATCGCATTTGCTACGAAAAAGTAATGTAGTCTTTCAATATACAGGCCCTAGTTTTCTACTTCAGAGTCGAAATGTTCTAATTTTCCAATCAAAGGCATTTTAACAGTAAGCCTCTCCATTGTTTTTTCTTATTTTTGATGGCCCAGTCTCTTCCCCCTCTAGTTGTGCACTGAGACCCCAAGTTTCCTCATCGCCAGTGTAATAAATTGAGAGTGAATCAATGAGACTTCACAACAAAAGACTTTATTGCTAAAAAAAGATTAACTATGTTTACAAATAGGATCCAATGGAATAACAATGCAACTAGGCACTGCCCCTGGCATTGCACCTGGCACTACCCAGGTATTGCCCCCGGCACTGCCGAGGCATTGTCCCTGGCACTGTGCATGGTGGGAAATGATGGGAGGGGTGGGGGGGTGGGGTTCCTCATGAACTATTGTGTGCTGGGGCAGCCTTTAAATTGATATCTGATCTTTGAGAAACTAAGTTGCTGGCAAGATTTTTAGCCTAAATACTGAATGATATGACAGAGAAAGCTAGTGTTGATGCTGGCAACTTCAATGCCACATTTCCCACCTGCAATCAGCCTTTGCCAAAATCTGGGAAAATTTTGCCTATTAAGTTCCTTCAGAGGATGCCAAAGAAATTCAGTAGAATGATACCAGGAGAAAAGGTTTTTGTTATGGAGAGAGAGTAACCAAACTGGGGCTGTTTTCAGTAAAACAACAGATGATGATACTTGAGAGAGTTATTTAAAGTTATGATGGACCTTGATCAGCTAAATTGAAAAAGGTTACTTCTGTGTGTTGGTAATTGGGTAACTTATCAGACACCAATTTAAAGTAATTGAGGTTAGATTTTTCTACATAGAGGATTTTTAGGACATGGAACACTCTGCCAGAAGCATTGCTGGATGTAGGGAAAGGGAAAAGTGGACAAGTACTTGAAAAAGGAAAATGTACAAGATTTTAGGCACAAGGCAGCAAATAGGGTTAAATGGACACCCCTTTCATTAATCTGGCATAGATGTGATGGGTCAACTTCTGTGGAAAGATCTATGATTCTATAAAAAGGCAAGGCAACTTCAATCTGTCTTGCTTCACCTTAGAAGAAGAGTTAGCATGATAACAGCAATTTAGGGTGGCATGGTGACACAACGGTTACTACTGCTACCTCGTGGCGCTAGGGATTCATGTTGAATCCCTGCCTTGGGTGACTGTCTGTTGAGTTTTCACTTTCTCCCTGTGTCCGTGTGGGTTTCCTCAGGATGGGCCCGCCACACATTCCAACGATATGCAGCTTAGGTGGATTGACTATGCTAAATTGCCCCTTGGTATCCAAATATGTGTAGGTTAAGGGGATTAGCAGGGCAAATACATGGGGTTACGGGGATAAGGCCCAGGTGAAATGAAGACTCTATGAGCCAAATGGCCTCTTGCTGCACTGTAGGAATGCTATGATTCTACATTTCTTTGCCAAAGATCTCCACTGGAAATCAGTGTAAGGCAATTGATGAGAAACGTGACTGGCATGTTGTATTAGATCCAGACACATCAAACATCACCTGTCTTTTTACCATATTGGAAGTAGTTGTGCCACCAAATTGACAATGAAGAAACTCCAGCACTTACGAGCACTGATTCTTGATGGCATTATCTAGCTGACAGGTATGTGAACTGTAAGTCAATGGAAGACATGGAAGGGTGGCTCTAGATGACTAAGTGGAAGGATGCTTATATAGACCTTGTACTTTTAAACTGCATAATTTTATCAGGGTAAATGCCAAAAATATCTTTATCCTCAGGAAATGTATTTGCTGACAGTTCCTTGTGTGTCAGACATCACGGTGATCCAAGAAAAAATAGGTTGGCCACTATAACCCTCAGAGCACTGGGGAGCCCCTCTTCATTTTGGAATATTTCATTGAAAGTTTTAAATCTATTGTCATGCTAAGAGAATAATTCCCATACTGACAGCAATATTACCTCACACATTCTGTTTTCAAACATTACACCACAATACTAATATCTTCATAGATCCTATCTAACACAAATCACAGCTACATTTTAAGTCATTCTTAATGTTATTTCTCCCTGTCTTTAGTCTTTCTGCTGCCTAAACATTTCTGACAATTAGAAACAATTTGGGAATCTGCTCTCTCACTGATATTATTGCTGCTCTTAAGCTGGCCACTCGGAAGTATGTAAAAGCAGTTTAGGATCAAGGATTAGTGCTTTATAACACCACACTGACAATCTGCATAATATATTAAAATTGATTTTAAGTATTATACTGTTGAAAAGGAAAGTTGGCTTTAGAATTAATCCTTTTATTAAGCTTCAGCCCTCTAATCCCAGTGAATGTCACTGCCATTATTGTTTAATGAAGTCTCGGAGGATCTGTTGAAGTGATTTGAGTATTCCTGTAATATTTCACTTTTAGTACAATGGTTATCTTTTATCTGTTTCTCGCAAAAGACCCAGAATTGTGCTCTGAAAACCACTTGTTCTTTTTTGAATTTCTTTACGTCTGCTTACCAATGTCAATCATTTAAAGCTGCTTTGTTTCACAATTTGACGTTGCCATTGTTTGGGAAATAACTTCATTTTTTTAATGAACAATCAACTTTGACCTGGTTTGCCATGTTTGGTTGCATCTATGAAAATTATTTTAAAGAAACACAGAATTCACCTTAATGTTGTTTGCAATCTGTGAAATATTTTACTTACATCACATTAGAGCATGAATGCACTGTGCTGCAAAGTGATAGGAGTCAGGTTTTTACTCTTGGCTAGTGGCATAGTAAATTAGAAATCTCAGTCATAGAAGTATTGAGATCGTGTTACCTTACGTAAGAAAGGAAAAATCAGCGGGAAGAGATTCACTGCAGCACAATTCTGAAGGATCAAATTAGAAGGTCAGGAGTTCATAGTGACTTGTTTGGAATAGACCTCCGGTATGTGATAAGTATTACTGAGTCATAACTCTTTTTTGACAATATTTAAAAAGAGCATATATCATTGTTAGCATTGTTAATGAAGGAATGGGAAAGCTATAACATCTAGATCAACTTATCACGTCATGAGTCAGAAAAAGTGAAAACTGGCAGCTGAATTTCCACAATATAGTTAATCATATGTAAATAGATATTTACTATTTCACAGATGTTGATGGCCCGTTTTGTTAACTTTGTTCCTTTCATATATCCTGAACCTGGTTAAGAATGGATATATTCTGCTATTAGACCACCAAAGAATAGGACTGCACCATCACTGGACCACCAGTGAATAGGATATATGCCTGCAAATACCACTGGAGAAGAAGACACAAATCAGCAGCAAACCACAACAGAACAGAATATACACATTGCTGGTAGACCACTAAGTAATATAGATGCATACCTCAATAGACCACCATGAAAAATGAATGTCTGGCCAGCAGATCATTATGGAAAATGAAGCCCTCAAATCAAACACAAAAACATGCAAAACCACCACTTATTATAATACAATCTGTTTCCATGTAGCTGGTGCTGGAGAGGGAAATTTATAAATTTGAAAAATATTCAACCTGCTTATCATGGTATTATTTCAAAGTGAACAACCAAATTAGGATATAAATTTGCATTTTTATGAATTAAAGCATTTTGGCCCAGTTTGAATGAAGTTTTAATGGAGGGACATCTCCCTCTCCACCCATTATTAACCATGATTAACCATGTCATCCTTCTTCAACTTTTCACTGCCGCTGTTCAAATGCATGGGACTGCACCCTCCTGCCTTCACTCTTACTTAGAAAGTTGAAGCTAAAGAATCACCTGCAATCACAGGGCTTATCTTCCCTTCCAGTGGCATTACTTCTGGTGTTGCCTAAAAAGCAAGACTTGTATTTATATAACAGCTTTCAGAACTGTTTGACTAATTTCCAGCTAATGAAGGAATTTTGCAGTGTTTTAATATAGGAACCATGGCAGGCAGTTGCATACAGCAAGCGCTCATAAGCAACAATGCGGCACTAATCACATAATCTGTTTGTGTGATATTGAGTGAGGGATTATTATTGGTCAGGACACCAGGGATCACTCCACTAAGAATCTATCCTTAGCTTCCTCTTAATCTTCATTTATATGTTGCCCTTTGGAAACATTATGTGAAAACACATCACTTTCCACATTCTGCTGACAACATCGAGCACCACCTCAGCATTGACCTCTCCATCGTCCCGATGTCATCGCGCACTCATACAATATTTTGGGCTCACACGAGATTTGGAAGTGCGCCTGCCGACAATCAAACAGGCAATATAGCATATTAAAGGGGCCAATTGAACACTGTTTTACACGGCCCGTTTGCATATATAAGTATATTAGATGATAAAAGGTATGGATAAAGCAGATGTGAAGTAGATGTTTCCGCGGGTGAGGCATTCTAGCACGAGAGGTCATAGTCATAGGAGAAGGGGTAGCAAATTTAAAACAGAGTTGAGGAGAAACTACTTCTCCCAAAGGATGAATCTGTGGAATTCTGTACTCCAAAGCACGGTGGATGCTGGAACAGTGAGTAAATTTAAAGAGGAGTTAGACAGATTTATAATTGGTAATGGGTTGAAGGGTTATGGGGGGATGGCAGGAAACTGGGGATGAGGAGCATATCAGCCATGAACAAATGGTGGAGCAGACAGAGTGGGCTGAATGGCCTAATTCTGCTCCTATATCTTATGAACTTCTCCGGTTGGCAGGTGAGCTGATTGGTTTTAACTGGAACTTTGAACCAGGGTGGGATAAACTGTCAGGGCTGAAATAAAATTTAAAATGGTGTCTGGGGACTGAGATTTATGTTTGAATATGTTGCTTAGACACTCTTTGCATAGCTTTCCATCACAATTTATTTTTCACAAGCCTACAGCTTCCTAAGAAAGCTCCACAGCAGATTTCCCCTGTGGGAACACATTAGAAAATCCAGACACACCCTCACTTTTCTTAACGCTTGCCCTCTTTCTGTCCTCCCCAGCAGTGCTAAGCATTTGCCAGCACACGTTTCCTGCTGGCTGCCAGTTAATTGACCCATTAGTTAGTCACATCTACCACTTGCTATAGAATTTGGTTTCACGGGGATTTAGAGGCCATCCACTGCCAGTGTCATTGTAAGTGGCTGCAGTGCTCAATTTAATACCAGCAGCTCCTTCAGGGCTGTGTAGGCAATCTCAATGGGATCTCGTAAGCTTCCACGCAAAAGTGCATCTTGAGGTCATGGACGCAATCTTTGTGACGGCACACAGCTTTATTCATTTCGACTGGAATTAGAGAAACCAGGCAGCAAAGGTGCTGGGATTTGCAGAGATTTCTGGCTTTCCACAGATGTAGAGCACCATCCACTGCACTCACGTGATTCTAAACCTCTGTGGTATCAAGCAGTCTACTATGTGAACATCAAGGGTTTCAATTTGTTGAATGTTCAGCTGGTCTGCAATCATGCCAAATTCCTCCTGCAGGTCTGCACACTATTATCAGCAAATGTCCACAACTCCTACATTCCCAACTGCTCTCAGATCCGGGATGTATTTTAAGGTTCTCAAGGGCTGCAGGATTGGTTCCTTGGCGGAAAAGGCTGCCCACAGAAGGTGTGGCAGAGGCACTGAGTGCAGCAGACAGAATACAACGAAGTTCATGCTGTGACTTGCATTTTGGTAGATCAATCCATAGGGATGCTGAAGATGAGCTTCCAGTGTCTGGACCGGTCTGGTGGAGCCCTGTTAAACAGTCCACAGAGGGTATCACGCATCATTGCTGTCTGCTGTACACTACACAACTTGGTGTCGTAACAAGGGAGCTGCCAGAGGAGATGGAGGAGTTGCACATCACCTCCTATGAGGAGAATATTGACAGAATATGGATGATGAAGCCCTCAAGGGCCATGAGTCCATTGTGATGTCCAGATGAGGCAGTCACACTCGAGGCATGCTCATAGTTGCTAGATTTGTGGAGAGTGATGATGACATGCAGTGAGGCCACCCCATTAACAACTCAGGGCAGCTGCGAGCATCAGACGTTTGTCTATCTGATGGAAGAACACATTCTCTCTGTGAAGGCTTCTGTCATGGGGATGCAGTAGATGTTTATAATCCCTACAATCCAGGAAGATGATGATGACATGTATTGGGAACAGTCCATAGATCCACACAGAGTTGACGTGAGTGTCTGACTCCTGTCTGGTTGATGGCAATTCGCTTGATCACAGTGACCAGGGTCATATCATAGGGCGACCTGGAGGAAAGTTTAACTTCTCCTTATCCTATGGCATCTTTGTGAGCTGAATGCTTCAGGACCGCATTGTCACTGGAAACAACAGCTGATGAGACTGAGGAGGTGGAGGGCACAGGGAGAATGACCTCACTGTGCTGGCCTGTCGACACCATCACCTCAGACTGAAGGCAGATGGATTCCTCCACAGTGCTTTGCAATCTGAGGGGTGTAGTAGACATCTCTTCCTGATTTTCCCTGGCTTGTCCTTGAAGCTTCAGTAACTGTGGCACCACTGAAATAGGGGCTCCTCTAATTGGGACTTAGCAGATTCCTGGCCTCCAGCAACCACCAAGTTCCAGCACTCTGGGATTCTGCTGCCTCTGCCTGCTGTGGATCAGTCTGTGCAATTTGCTCAACAGAGCGTGACCCCAAGGATACTCTACAACTAGGTCCCACTGAGGTGTGTCTCTGTGCTGATGGACGTTGTGGGTGATGTTGTGATGGGTCAACAATTTTGGTTTCAGTAGCTTGGTCATCTGTGCTATTCTTGAGGTTGGAGCCAAGGACCTGGCTCATCTTCTCCTTGGCTGCTTCCCAGAAGTGTTTGCCAAAGAAAGCAGAGATCATTGTGGATTGGTAGGGACCTGGGAAACAGGAGACGTGACTCACAGCATACTTGTCTGCTGGATGTTGCAGTGCTGAATCCTCACACAGTTGAGCTCTGCTGATATCACCATCTGCACAGGAATGATTCACATCCATGCTGACCAGTTGAATCACTCTTTTCTCAAAGTCTGTAAGGACATCCAATTCGAGCATCCTTCTGCCAGTCTGGCATCTCTCCCTCTTGTGTGTCAGCTTGTCCTGAATGAAGGCAGATGAGAGATTGTAAGCAGGATATGTGCCAAGGCAAATGATAAGGATGTCTAATATGTGTGGGTGGTGGATGGGGTGATTAATGTAATGAGAACACAACCCACAGGATTGATGAAAGTATGTGTGGGAAAGAAAGTGGTTTTGTCCTGTCAGTTGGCAGAGAATGAAATCCCTGTGGATGTGTGAGCTGTGAGTGATGACGAGAGTGACTTAGCATTTCAGCATGGAGAATGGAAGTTCTTTGTGCTGGGTGCTGAATGTTCTCTATGCTGGGTGCTGTGTGTTCTGTGTGTTGGGTGCTGTGTGTTCTGTGTGCTGGGTGCTGTGTGTTCTGTGTGCTGAATGCTGCATGTTCTCAATGCTGGGTGCTGTGTGTTCTGTGTGTTGGGTGATGTGTGTTCTGTGCACTGAGTGCTGTGTGTTCTCTATGCTGGGTGCTGTGTGTTCTGTGTGCTGGGTGCTAAGTGTTCTGTGTGCTGGGTGCTAAGTGTTCTGTGTGCTGGGTGCTATGTGTTCTGTGTGCTGGGTGCTAAGTGTTCTGTGTGCTGGGTGCTAAGTGTTCTGTGTGCTGGGTGCTAAGTGTTCTGTGTGCTGTGTGTTCTGTGTGCAGGGTGATGTGTGTTCTGTGTACTGAGTGCTGTGTGTTCTCTATGCTGGGTGCTGTGTGTTCCATGTGCTGAGTGCTGTGCGTTCTGTGTGCTGGGTGCTAAGTGTTCTGTGTGCTGTGTGTTCTGTGTGCAGGGTGCTGTGTGTTCTGTGTACTGAGTGCTGTGTGTTCTGTGTGCAGGGTGCCGTGTGTTCCATGTGCTGAGTGCTGTGTGTTCTGTGTGCGGGGTGCTATGTGTTCTGTGTGCTGGGTGCTGCGTGTTCTCTGTGCTGAGTGCTGTGTGTTCTCTATGCTGGGTGCTGTGTGTTCCGTGTGCTGGGTGCTGTGTGTTCTGTGTGTTGGGTGCTATGTGTTCTGTGTTCTGGGTGCTGTGTGTTCTCTGTGCTGGGTGCTGTGTGTTCTCTGTGCTGGGTGCTGTGTGTTCTCTGTGCTGGGTGCTGTGTGTTCTCTGTGCTGGGTGCTGTGTGTTCTCTGTGCTGGATGCTGTATGTTCTCTGTGCTGGGTGCTGTGTGTTCTCTGTGCTGGGTGCTGTGTGTTCCGTGTGCTGGGTGCTGTACGTTCCGTGTGCTGGGTGCTGTGTGTTCCGTGTGCTGGATGCTGTGTGTTCTCTGTGTTGGGTGCTGTGTGTTCTCTATGCTGGGTGCTGTGTGTTCCGTGTGCTGGGTGCTGTGTGTTCTGTGTGTTGGGTGCTATGTGTTCTGTGTTCTGGGTGCTGTGTGTTCTCTGTGCTGGGTGCTGTGTGTTCTCTGTGCTGGGTGCTGTGTGTTCTCTGTGCTGGGTGCTGTGTGTTCTCTGTGTTGGGTGCTGTGTGTTCTCTGCGCTGGATGCTGTGTGTTCTCTGTGCTGGGTGCTGTGTGTTCTCTATGCTGGGTGCTGTCTGCGCTGGATGCTGTGTGTTCTCTGTGTTGGGTGCTGTGTGTTCTCTGCGCTGGGTGCTGTGTGTTCTCTATGCTGGGTGCTGTGTGTTCTCTATGCTGGGTGCTGTCTGCGCTGGATGCTGTGTGTTCTCTGTGTTGGGTGCTGTGTGTTCTCTGCGCTGGATGCTGTGTGTTCTCTGTGCTGGGTGCTGTGTGTTCTCTGTGCTGGGTGCTGTGTGTTCTCTGTGCTGGATGCTGTATGTTCTCTGTGCTGGGTGCTGTGTGTTCTCTGTGCTGGGTGCTGTGTGTTCCGTGTGCTGGGTGCTGTATGTTCCGTGTGCTGGGTGCTGTGTGTTCCGTGTGCTGGATGCTGTGTGTTCTCTGTGTTGGGTGCTGTGTGTTCTCTATGCTGGGTGCTGTGTGTTCCGTGTGCTGGGTGCTGTGTGTTCTCGGTGATGGGTGCTGTGTGTTCTCGGTGATGGGTGCTGTGTGTTTTCTGTGATGGGTGCTGTGTATTCTCTGTGATGGGTGCTGTTGTGTTTGTGTTACCTCTGCTTGGTGCTAGGGGTATTGCATGTTGTCTGTGCTTCTTTCATTTCATGCTTTCTATTGTAGAACTTGTTTGAGAGCATTGGGTTCTCTGTGCTGGGTGCTGAGTGCTGAGTGCTGTGTGTTCTCTGTGCTCAGTGCTGCGAGTGTCTGATGTTTGTTGTACTTGGCACAATGAGCATTGTTACTGTTGTGAGTTTTCCTGAACTTGGAGTGGGAGTTCTGTCCTTTGAAGGCAATAATGTTAGCACTGTGAACTTGGAAGCTTGCTTGACAGTGATTGGCCCAAATTATCCAATAGAAGAGCCTATGGATTACTCTACAGCAGGCGGAATCTAATTACACATTCTAGATAGTCAGTGGATGTGCCTTGTTTTCCAAGGCACCCAGCCAAAAATCTAGTCTAATCCACTTGTGGTGCAAAGAAGTACAGTCAAGAAATTTGGCAACTTTGATATGTCAAATTGATGTAATTACTTTCTATTCTTGATTTCCACTATAGTATAACCTCCTCTATTTGCTATTCTGTTCTGATTTATTCTGCTTATAGGCATCTATTTCTCTTAATTTGAATCTTTTCATTATTTTGTTCCTTATTTTTGTGTCAGCTTGCACCACTTCCTAACTGTTCTCTGCTGGAGCCAGTAGGGCCTCTGAGATCACCAGCAGTACCACATAGCAGTGAACTTTAAATGAGACCTGTGAGTTATTTTTAAAATGGATCTACAAGTCCAAAGATGGCTAAGGATGTGAAGTCAGTCACTGGCTCAATTGCTCAAGTTAAGCAAATCAGGAAAGTCCACAGTGACAGAGAAAGAGGGAAGCTTCTCTACCAAATCGCAGGACACTGGAATCTCTAAACTGACTATTCAACTGCTGAAGTCAGTACCCTTGGAATCTCAAATCGCAACGGCCACAACACTCAACAATATACCCCTCACCAGTCACAACTGGTTTGCATTCCTTTGTTTACCTATTTAGTTCCGACTGAATTCTCATTTCTAATCAGTGTGAATGTATATACATGTGTTTTGCCATTTTCTTGTCTTTAGTAATTAATAAATTCACTCCATCTTTAACTCAAGAAAACCTGGTTAAGTTGGTTCCTTTAGAAACATAAATATTGGGGCGGGGAAAAGGTATTCAAGAAGGAAATAAATTTTATAAAATTAATCTTAAAATTAATCTTCAAAGTTAACCAGCAAGAGGAGGGAGGTGGATTGGGCTTAGGGTGGGGTGGGGGGGCAGTGGGTGGGGAGCAGGGGGTGGGGGACGACAAATGGTAGTACAGTGGTTATCACTGCTGCTTCACAGCACCAAGGACACAGGTTTGATTCCTAACTTGGATCACTGTCTGTGCGGAGTTTGCATGTTCTCCCTGTGTCTGTGTGGGTTTCCTCCAGGTGCTCTAGTTTCCTCCCATAGTCTGAATGATGTGCTGGTGAGGTGCGTTGGCCATGCTAAGCCCTCTCTCAGTGTAGCAGAACAGACACCGGGAGTGGCGACTCAGGGATTTTCAAAGTAACTTCATTGCAGTGTTAATATTAGCCTACTTGTGACTAATAAATAAACTAAAAAAAAAATGACAGGAGGAGCCAGTTCATCCTTCCTCGCCCAGAGAATAATAATTTGGGGTATCCCAATCGGCCTGTAGCAAATTGAGGATTGAGAATTCCCTCATCAGGGATCCAACTAAGAGAAATTGCCGAGTTAATAAATTTGATGAACTTCACCTGTAGGGGTGGTTGCAACAATAGTAAGCAAGTTTTGACTGGAAGATTCTTAAATAATCCCATCATTACAGTGCAGCAGAGAACATTATTGCTGTTTCATCTATCTCCGATGTCACTGCTTTACTTACCCTCCTTCACCCTTCTTTTTGCCTTTCTGTCCTTTTTCTTCCCTTCCGGTGGGAAGTGGTGGGTTACATGGCACTGCACAATGGGGAAAGAGTTGATAATGATTTAAGGTGGTGTTCACCAGGAATCTGTGATCCTCAGCCACCCTATTCCCTCCTTGAACCACTTTTCCTTTCCTGCCACTCTGTCATATTGAATCCCTTACCCCTTTATCTCTCAGTCCCCATTCATCTTGCTACCAGACCCTGTACCATCATGATCCATCCCCCATCCTCTCTGTATAGCATGCTAAGACCCACCTCTTCCCTTGACCCTTTGTTTCACTGTCTCTCAGCCTTATGACCTCCATCTACTTTCTTATATTCCCACTTGTTTCAAAGGTCAAGAGGCATGAGAATAGAGGCCCATTCCCGGCCAACTAATTTGCCTCTGCTCTCGTTTGTTCTTCAAATGGCTGTGTTTGCTTTCAACATTAAGCTTTTCATTAAATAAAACAAAATTAGAATAATTAAATAATCCTTACCTGCTTTTGGTTTTGTGTATCTCCAGTTGTCTCAAAGCTGGTAGACATGATAACCTCTCCCTCACAGATTTAAATTGTCAGCAGTGATATTTTTTACTTGTCAAAAGATGTAGCTGGAGATTGGAGTCACCAATCCATAGTAACATTAAATCAAGAAAATGTTGGGAGAAACTGTTCTTTTGGCCTGTTCGTTTTTGTGTGCAAGTAAAGGGGTGCAGCCAGCCTGCAATACAAAATGGAAGGCCTAAGGTTGACCCATCACCGAACCTCAAGCTTTAATTTACTACTTGTAGCGAGCTGTCAGTACTTATCACTCCTCCTGGGGCAGCTTGCCACTTTTCAGTGCAGCAGTGGTTCTCAGGTAAGTGCCAGCCAACAGTGATATGGGAAGGGCAATGAGAAGGAGGTGAACAAGACTAACAACAATCTTCAGGAGTGCTGTGTTCCGGCTCTTCCTGGGAGTTTTATTTTATTTTAATTTACTTTTCATTTGCAGCTACTTGTTTGACCGCCTGCATGACAGAGATACTTAAGAGAAGCATGCTTATACCATCCAATGCAGCCCAAATCCAGGAAGTCAAATTAAAATAGCTGGAGAGGCCCCTCCTTGACACCCTGAGAAATCATTCAACTCAGTATGTATTTAGAGCTATCTCATGGGTAAGCGAGCCAAAACACAACAAAATTGATCCCTTTTGATCTCTGTTCTGCCAGAAAACAGGAACAATGAGGTCCAATTTCAATGGAATTGTCTTTTTTCTCTCTTACCTGCCTCCTTTCTTCCCTTGTATTTTCTCTGATTCTTCCTCTTTTTCGCTGCCTCTCCCCCCTCTGTCTGATTCATCTCTCTTTCTCTCCATTAGCTTAGTACATTTTTAAAAACTATACCAAACACAAGATTTACCAGGGGTGAGTTTTATCTTTCACACACACACACACACACACACACACACACACACACACACACACACACACACACACACACAGGCAAAGAGCCTTTATTTGTTTGAAAAAAAACTCAATTTAAATTTTATTTCAGTGAAGCTTTTGAAAATTATACTCTTATTTTTTTCAAAATTATTTGAGTAAGAAAGTTACAGGGCAGCTGTTACAGTAAGGTAACGAAAAAATATCCCATCAATACAGCTGAAGACTGGCACTAACTAAACAAGCTCACACCATCCAAAATGAGCTCCTATACACAACCCTGGGGAAATTGCCAAAATCAAGCCTAAGCTTTTGGGAAAATCCAAACTTTCTAATTAAAATAAATTAAGATGTTAAAAAACAAAAATACATTTAATGGGTCAGTTTAATTATGCTTAAAGTCATTAAAGTCACCCCTCTTCTGTTAATGGTATATGCAACATATGTTTAATGCAACATACGGTGGCTGTAACTGTAGGGTTGAGGCTTGAGTAAGAAACAATTTAGTCACTGACAGTTAAATATGAAATAAAAAGCTATAAGAGTACAAAATCACAATGGTATACTTTACAAATGTCAAACAATGCATGGAAGTGTGCAAAACCCACCAGCAAGAGAACCTGGGTATGAGGGTTGGATTTTATGCATCAAGACCGGATCATATCTAAATGCAAGTGGAAATAAACAGCTCTCCCACTCCCAGTCATCTCTGTGATTGAGTTCTGGCCAGCTAATTAGCGGTTGAATGGCTGGTCTGCTGGCCAATTAGTGGCCATTTTGGTGGGGCTTGAAGCAAACTGGTGACCTGATGCCCTGCGGTGACAGTAGCATCATGCTGTGAAATGGAAAGAAGGCCTGGCGCTGGATTTAAAGTTCTGCTGGCAGTGCTGTAGTCATCCTGAGGAGTAGCATCTGGCATTCAGCTGCCTGTCAACTCTGGGGAAAGGTTTTAAAACATCCTTTTACAGTATGTGGGCACTGCTGGCTAGGCCAGTATTTGTTTTCTATCCTCAATTGGCCCCTGAGGAAGTGATGGTGAGCCACCTTCTTCACCCGTTGCAGTCCATCTGGTGTACGTGCACCATAGTGCTGTTGGGAAGGGAGATCCAAAATTTTGACACAGTGACATTGAAGCAGCAGTAACATAATTCCAAATCAAGATGATAGGAGACGAACTTTCAGGTTGTGGTGTTCCCACATAGCTTCATGCCTCTTTCCTAGATGATAGAAGTCGAGGATTTGGAAGATGCAGTCACAGAAATCTTGACGATTTGCTGCAGTGCATATTGTATATAGTACAAGTTGCTGTCCCTGTGACTTGTGGTAGAGGATGGAAGGAATGTCAATAAAGTGGACTGCTGTGTCCTGGATAGTGTCGAGTTCCTTGAGTATTGCATAGATGGAAAGAATTCCATTATACTCCTGACTTATATCTTGTAGATGGTGAATAGGCTTTGGACAGTCAGGAGGTGACTTACTTGCCACAGAATTTCAAGCCTTTGACCTACCCTGGTCACAATATTTATGTGGTAATGTGCAGGACATTGATAATGGGGTTTTTAGTGATGATAATGCCTTTGAATGTCAAGACAGGATGGTTATATTCTCTCTTGTTGGAGAAGGTATTATTTGGCAATTGTTACTTGCTACTTATCAGCCCAAGCCTCAATGTTATCCAGGTCTTCCTGCATATGGACACGAACTGTGCCAGAATCTGGGGGGGCTGCAGTTAGTGCTAAACATTGTGTGCCCTGAAAATGGAGAAAAGGCTATTGATGAGCAATTGAATTGGACCTAAGACACTATCCAGTGGGACTTCTGCAGTGATCTCCCAGAATTGAGATGTTCGGCCTCCAATGACCACAACTTTTTCTTTTGTGCTAGGTCTGATGCCAACTGTCACAGACATTTTATTTTGTTTGCCTGTGATCAAATATATTTGCATGCGGAAGTGTCTATGTTCTTGCTTTTGGAGTGATTGAATCAATTTTAATAAGTCCAAAGATGCGTGGGTTAGATGGATTGGCCATGTTAAATTGCCTCTTTTTGTCAGGGGGAACTAGCTAGGGTAAAGGCACAGGGTTATGGAGGTAGTAGTCAGTGCAGACTTGATGAACCAAATGGCCTCTTTCTGTAGGAATTCTATGGATTCTATGAACCCGGCAGCAAGCTTTTGTGTGTTAAAAGGAAAAAGGTACTTTATTTCTCACACACATGTCCCAGAGGTTAACATAAAATCACACAACTTATACATGCCAACACACATACGCTACATTTAGATAAGATGAAGATAAAACAATAACTGTAAAAATGAAATTCAACTCAGTCTCTATTTGGATGCAGGCCTGATGTTTCTCGGTTGAGTTGCTATTTCGGCTGAAGTGAAGACTCTGAGAATGCAGCAGTTTCGCAGTAGATGTGATGATTTCTACAGTCGACCTGCTGGGAGATTAATGCCTCAGGTGAGTCTGAAGATTAAATAGTTATCATGAATCTGGCTGTACCTACACCAGGTGGACTGCAACCATTAATTTCCCAATTTATTATAGAAAACAAATAGTGGGACTAGCCAGCAGTGCCCACATACTGTGACAGGGCATTTAAAAACCTTTCCCCAGAGCTGACAGGAGGCTGAAAGCCAGATGCTGCTTTCAGGATGCCTTCAGCGTTGCCAGCAAAACTTTAAATCGAGTGCCAGACCTTCCTTCTATTTCACAGCATGACCCCGCTGCCACCAGTACATTGGGCCACCAGTTTGTTATCTGCAAGGGTGTCCTAATTTTGTTTACAAGAATGGTGTGTGGAGCCATGTGTAAAAAGTCTGACAACACCAGGTTTTAGTCCAACCGATTTATTTGATAATATACTCACAAGCTTTCGAGGTTTCCCTCTTCGTCAGGTGAATGGAGAGTTCTGGCCTCAGACAGAGCATATAAAGCACAGACAGTTTAGAGATTACTGATTAGAATGCGAATCCTTACATTGCATTGCCCCACTGTCACAACATTACTGATCCCTTTATCTGCCACTCCCCAGCTATCCAAACCGATCGTGGCCCCTGCTCCTCTTCCCCCCACCAAACACACAGAGAGTGGCAGCGGACCACGCCCCCCACCCCCCCCACCAATTACACATAGAGTGGCAGCAGACCCCGTTCCGCCCACTGATTACTCACAAGTGGCAGTAGATCCCCTTGACCCCGCCGACCTCTCCCACTCACCAGAGAGCCATCTGAACCACTTCCCTCCCCCACAAACCAGAGAGCCATCTGACCCACCTTCCTCCCCTCAACCACCAGAGAGCATCTGACCCGCCTATCTCCCACTCCCCAAACCCTCTGCACTCCCCCCTCCCCACTGCCCCCCACCATCGATCTGAGTCAGAGACCCACTGGAAACTTTAAACTTAACTCCTCAGAAGCTGGAGTGCCCAAATCAGGCCTTTGCGGACTATGTTTGTTTCACACCGAACCTGGAAGGGTGAACACGGTGGTAAAGGGGGAAGTACCGGTAAGTTTGGACATGCAGCCCATTGAGTCCAATTAAATGCATGCAAATACATTTAAACTGACGTTGCACACATTTTGAGTGCGGTCCCGACAGCAGCCATTTTCGGCCATTGGTAAAGGGGGAACAGGTGCAGAAGCGGGTGCAGATCGCACTACTCGCCTCACACCCAACTTTACCAAGTTTCTGCACCCGAAAAAGGTGCAACTTGATGGTAGAATCAGGCCCAGTGAGTCATAATGAAATCAATGGTTAACTTTGTCCTTTCGAGGGATAAGACAATTTGATCCACAAACTATGCAGTTGTTCTCAGAGCCATCTTTCATTCCAATGGTCTTTAAAATATAGCTTTCAACGGTTATAATACTGTCATGCAGATACTGGCTATCCAATGGACAGTTATTCCCACAATCCCTATAACTTCAGTGTCAAGGGCAGTCACTCTTAATTCACCTATGGACTAAGGCTGCAATGAGTTCAAGAGCTGGGTGTCCCTGGTGCAACCCAAACTCAATGTCAGTGAGCAGGTTATTGCTGTGTAAGTGCCACTTGATGCACTGTTGATGACACCTTCCATCATTTTACTGATGATTGAGAGTAGACAGATGGGATGGGGTTGGATTTGTTCTTTTTTTTACTGAACAATTTTCCACATGGTCAGAGAGATGCCAGTATTTTAACTGCAATGGAACAGCTTGGCTGTAAGCGCAGCATAAGTCTTCACTACTATTGCTTCATGTTGTTACTGCCCCTAGCCTTTATAATGTCCAATACCTTCAGCCATTTCTTAATATCACATGGAGTGAATTGAATTGGCTGAAGACTGGCATCTGTGATGCTGGGGACCTCAGGAGGAAGCTGAGATGGATCGTCCTCTCGGCACTTCTGGCTGAAGATTGTTGCAAATGTCAGATTTATGTTTTGCACTGATTCGCTGGGCTTCTCCATCATCGAGGTTGGGGATATTTGTGTAGCCTTCAGTTGGTTGTTTGATTGTCCACCACCATTGACAACCGGATTTAACAGGATTGTAGAGCTTAGATCTGATCTGTTGGTTATAGAATTGCTTAGCTCTGTCTATTGCATGTTGCTTCTGTTGTTTGGCATGGAAATAGTCCTGTATAGCAGCTTGACAATATTAAAACCTGATTTTTAGGTGTGTCTGGTTACGACCCCTGGTGTGCTGTTCCACATTCTTCATCAAACCATGTTGATCCCCCTAGCTTGATGATAAGGCCAAGTACCAGATCATGAGGTTCCAGATTGTGTTTGAATAGAATTCTGCTGATGATGCACAGCCCCTCATGGGTGCATCATCACATTTGAGTTGCTAGATCTGCTACAAATAACATTTGGATGTAAAATACTGGATGCTGGAAATCTCAAATAAAAACAGAAAATGCTGGAAAAACACAGCGGGATTGGCAGCATCTGTGGAAAAGCAGAGTTAAAATTTTGAGCCTAATTCTTTAGAGTTATTCCATTTAGCACGTTGATAGTTTCACACAGCATGTTGGAGAGTATCCTCAATGTGAAGACAGGACTTCACCTCCACAAGGATTATGCAGTGATCACTCCTATCAATACTGCTGTGAATAGACTCATCAGCAACAAGTAGATTGGTAAGGATTAGGTCAAGTAGAATATTCCCTCTTGTTCATTCCGTCACCATCTGCCTGCTAGGAAAGAGGTTAGTGGAAAACAAAAGATCTAGTGAAGAACATCTGGTAATTTCTCACTCATCTGCAATTTCTGGCACCCCTCAAATATGAAATAACTGTTTCTCCAGGGTATATTGGCCACCCTCCACCCAACCCCCAGGGATCCATAGGGATCAGAGTGACCCACTCCCAAAATATCAACTGCTAAGGGCAATGGAGGGGGCAAATGTCAGGCATTTCCATTGTTTGATGATGGCTCCCTTTGTGTCCTTCCCCAGGCTTTGCCTGATCAGTGAGATGTTCTCACATTGCGAGATGTGAAGATAGGGAGATAGACCAAGAAAGTATGAATACAGGTGACAGTGGAGGTCAGTGGCAATGCGATCATTTGTAGCACCTATTTATAGTGCATAAGAGGCTGAGCAGCCTTGTCCATTCTGCAAGGGTGAGTGGCAAACTTAACACCTATGGAGGGTATGTAGGTAACATACATGGCAAACGGATACCTTGAAATGGATCAATGAACTAATCACAGCCAGAATGATGACTCAAGGAGCCTTAGCACCTTGCCTTGCTTTGGGAGCCAGAGATTACAAAGGAAGGATGCTACACGAAGAGGAGTGAAGCACTTTAGATTGTGATTCCAACCCCACAGTTATGATTTCTCCAGATGTAAAACTCTTCACTTTGCAGGATAAGAGGATTCATAATGCTTGGCAGAGCATAAGGACCAGTGGGGAAGTGCTGAACCTTGGCAGTGATGACTCAGGTGGAGAGAACATCTTGCAACTGGCCAATCATCAGGGATGCAGACACATTGACTGTAGAAAGGCCAAAGTTTGAGGCCAAAACTTGAGGCCAAAGAGAGAGTGCGGGTTGAGAATCATAGGAACCATCGCTTGGTCAGGTTTTTGTGGGGGTGGTGATGCTCTTTGTGGGAGGGTGTGGGTATCTATGTTGCTGTGGGAATTGACAAATTGAGTGTATCCTGTGCACTGAGGATTGCCTTGAGGATCTTTGTTCAATGTTTATGACCAAGAATGTACATGTTGCTGCTGTGAGGGATCTTATGATTAGATGTTGGTTCGATGTAGGCATCTAAGCCTGCAGAAGTAAGGATCTTCACAAGTCAATTCACCGATGAAGTATGCAACTCAGGCCTTGGCATTGTTGGCTTGGAACGCTCATTCAATTTGGCAGAGCAGGAGATTGTGGAGCATTGATTTTAGTGGTGAAAGGGCTCCACAGCCTTCAGTGCTTCTATATTAAAGACTCCCAAGTCACAGAATCATAGAATCATACAGTGCAAAAGAGGGCATTTGGCCCTTCAGCCCATTGAGTCTGCACCGACATGCTAGAAACACCAAAACTTCCACCAAATCCCATCTACCAGTACTTGGCACATAGCCTTGAATGTTATGATGTGCCAAGTGCTCATCCAAGTGCTTTTTAAAGGATGTGAGGCATCCCGCCTCTACCACCCGCACCCCCCCCCCCCCCACCTCTCCCCCCCGCGCCCCCCCCCCCCCCCCCCGCGCCCCCCCCCCCCCTCCCAGGCAGCGCATTCCACACCATCAGGACTCGCTGGGTAAAAAAGTTTTTTCTCACATTTCCCCTAAACCTCCTGCCTCTCACCTTGAACCTTAGAGTACTGCGTCCAGTTCTGGTCACCTTACTACCAGAAGGACATGGAGACTCTGGAGACAGTGCAGAGGAGGTTTACCAGGATGTTGCCTGGTATGGAAGGACTGGGTTATGAGGAAAGATTGAGCAAATTGGGGCTGTTTTCCCTTGAAAGACAGCGACTGAGGGGGGATCTAATAGAGGTATACAGGATTATGAAGGGTATAGATAGAGTAAACAGAGGTAAGCTATTTCCTATGTTAGAGGCGCACAGTACGAGGGGCCATGGGCTTAAGGTGAGGGGGGAGAGGTACAACACAGATATTAGAGGGAGGTTTTTCACACAGAGGGTAGTGGGGGTATGGAATGCTCTGCCAAGTAAGGTGGTGGAGGCAGGCACGTTGGAGTTGTTTAAGAGTAACTTAGACAGGCACATGAGTGGGTTGGAGATGGGAGGATATAGGAGATTGTTTTAAATAAGGGTCATTAGCATTGGGATGTCCCTGGTCATGTAAAAGGATGTGGTATGATAATAATGTTTTTCTCTTTTAAATTCACAGGTTTTAAGTCGGTCCGCCTTGTTGTCCAACGAGGGGCATACACGCGATGGGTCGTACAAGGGCTGCTCTTGGTTGTTCAAGATTGGCCTAGTGCTTCATGTCGTTAGTGTGTGCTTAAACTGGACCAGATGCTGGGCAACATGACAGCTCAGTGACTATCACTGTTTGCTGTGCAGACGCATGGATTTGGGCCAGTGTCTGTGGGAGTTTGCGCATTCTCCCCGTGCTTGCGTGGGTTTTCTCCGGGTGCTCCGGTTTCCTCCCACACCCCAAAGATGTGCTATGTGGCTGATTGGGAGTAATAAATTGTCCCTAAATTAGTTTCCCTTAATGTGGAATGCCATAAAACAATAGATAAGGGTCATGGGTGGAGCGGGGGGACTGGTAATGTTAAAATGGCGGTGCGGGCTCGTTGGGCCGAAGGGCCTGTTTCCCGGGCTGTTTTTGTTCTTTGTTCTTTATGTCCCCTTGTGACAGACTCTTCAACTAAGGGGAACAGCTGCTCCTTACCCACTCTGTACATGTCCCTAAGAATCTTGTACACCTCAATTAGGTCGCCCTCAGTTTTCTCTGCTCCAACAAAAATAACCCAAGTCTATCCACTCTCTCTTCATAGCTTAAATGTTTCATCCCAGACAGCATCCTGGCAAATTTCCTCTGCACTCCCTCCAAAGCAATTATATTCTTCCTATAATGTGGCAACCAGAACTGCACAGAGTACTCTAGCGGTGGCCTCACCAAAGTTCTATACAATTTCAACGTGACTTCCCTGCTCATGTAATCTATGCCTCAGTTGATAAAGGCAAGCGTCCCGTATGCCTTTTTCACCACTCTAGTAACATGCCCTAGCACCTTCAGAGATCTATTGACAAACACGCCAAGGTCCCTTTGTTTCATAGAACTTCCTAGTGTCCCGCCATTCAATGAATACTTCCTTGTAAAATTACTCCTTCCAAAGTGCATCACCTCATACTTTTCAGGGCTAAGTTCCATCTGCCACTTATCTGCCTTTTTGACTATCTTGTCAATAGGATTACGTAGCTCAAAACATTCAGCCTCACTGTTAACTACCCATCTAATCTTTGTGTCATCCGCAAACTTACTAATCCTATCCCCCCACATCGTCATCTATGTCATTTATATAATTGATGAATAAGAATAGGGATGCAACATAGATCCCTGTGGTATACCACTGGACACTGGCTTCCAGTCACTAAAGCAACCTTCAGTCATCATCTTCTGTCTCCTACAACTGAGCCAACTTTGAATCCACTTTGTCAAATTACCCTGTGCCCCATGTGCATTTACTTCCTTTACAAGTTTCTCCCATGTGGGATGTTGTCAAATGCTTTGCTGAAATCCATATAAACTACATCAACTGCACTATCCTCATCTTCACATCTTGTCACCTCCTCACAAAATTCAGCCAAATTTGTTAGGCATGACCTCCCTTTGATGAAGCCATGCTGACTGTCCCTGATCAAGCTTTGCTTCTTTACATGGAGATATATGCTCTCCTTCAGATGTTTCTCCAATAGTTCCCTACCACTGACGTGCGACTCACTTGTCCGTAGTTTCCTGGTTTATCTTTACAACCATTCGTAAATAGCAGAACTACATTATTGTTCTCTAGTGGTGTGGCACCTCCTTTGTGACCAGAGAGAATTTGAAAATTTGGGTCAGAGCCCCTGCAATCTCCTCCCTTGCCTTCCAGAGCAGCCTAGGGCACAATTCATCCAAAGCTGGAGATTTGTCCACTTCTAAGGTTGCCAAAGCCTCCAATACCTTGTTTTTCCCTTTGTGAATTTGCCTAAGAACCTCACAGTTTTTCTCTCTGAATCCCTGAAATTCCTTGGCATTCAGTCTCTGTTGGCTCTCAGGTAGAACAGCATTCACCTGATCCACTTCCAAATTATCTTCTAATTCATCATTACAGGGTGCGGCTCATCAACTAGATCCTCTTTTGTCAGGGATTCCCTCTCTGGACCGCTGTTTGGGAGGCATGGTGGCACAGTGGTTAGCACAGGGACCTGGGTTCGATTCCCAGCTTGGGTCATTGTCTGTGTAGAGTTTGCACATTCTCCTCATGTCTGCATGGATTTTCTCTGGGTGCTCCAGTTTCCTCCCACACTCCAAAGATGTGCAGGTTAGGTGAATTGGTCATACTAAATTGCCCCTTAGTGTCAGGGGGACTAGCTAGGGTAAATGCATGGGGCTATGGGGATTGGGTCTGGGAGGGATTGTGGTTGGTGCAGACTTGATAGGCCATACGGCCTCCTTCTGCACTATAGTATTCTATGATTCTATGACTGCAAGATTGTGAAGGCACAGCAGATGTCAACATCCAGAGAAACTCAAATCAATACATTCTGCATTGCACTACCAGCTGAGTTCAGAGAGCATGATTTCACTTTGAGCAACCCATTGTGATGGTCCTGCTGGATGTATAGCTGATGTGGTATCAGTGCTCAGCCTCTGTATACAGACTCCTTACCGGGTCATCATTCATCTCTTTAGTAGAAAACTTTTGTCACCAAGTATCCATCTCTCCAATTACACTTCCGAGATGAATTGTTGTGGCACCTGGGAGTGCATATCGGTGTTATGGCTGTTCCCTGGGCACAGCACACAGACACACATGATCCTCTGGCAATGGCCATATGCATATTCTGGAAATGTAATCTCTTGTGACCCACAAAAGAGTGACTGGCCTGCAGGAGCTTGATGTGACTGTTCTCATCAATGGTAATGCTGATGGTATCACCTGCTCTCCTAAAAGAGCAGTTACCACCTTGATGCAGTGATGTGCAGACATCTGCCAAATGTTACTCAGGTTTTTGACTGATACCTAGAGAAGGCTGAGGCTTAAAATTTCAAGGCTACAGTTAACTTCAGACCCACTGACATTGGATGGTTCCAAGGGCAATTTGAACTTATCTCCCCTGGCACAACTCACACAGCAGCATTGCTGCGAAAGATACAGCTGGCAAAGACTGGCAGTTAGACAGCTGCGGGGAGTTTGACTGCTATCTGTACACTCTACCTATAGGGTCACATTGTCTTCTTGGAGAGTCTTAATGACATTGGTCTGTTCAGCCTTCTGCCTTTTCACCAACACCAGGAACCTCTTGTGTCTGGTCAGCATGGTGCATCTGTCTGTGGACTACTATCCTCCTCTTCCTCCAGCTCCTCTTCTCCTTCTCACTGGAGGGCCTCCACCAGAGCATATAATGTTCAAGGGGCAGTGATTTCTGATTCCCTGATCTGGTTCTTCCCTGTTAAGGATCCTCCATGTCACCAAGTCCCCTGAGCCTCCTGGAGGCTCCTTTGCAATGAAACACTTTGGAAAGTTGCCAAAAGATTCAAAATTTAAAAAGCTCCTCACTTCTAGCTCAGCTGCTGTCTCCAACATCCCAGAATGAGTCTCTCTCCATTTTTTGTATTCTGCCATGTGTTATGATATTCACTGCTGTAAGGGCTCACATGTATCTCACAGGCTCTGTAAAATACCATTCAATAGCACCTTAAAGCACCTCAACTAGCAGATAATTTCTATTTTTTGGGAAGTGGGAGTGCTTCCAATTATAGTCTCTGCTTTCCATGTTATTGCAGAGGGGTGTAGTGAGGTTGGGTTTCTGACCTGCAATTATGATGCACAGTTTTATGGACACACGGGAGGGACTGTTGCCCAATCCCTCACTGTAAAATCCAGTCCATTCAGCCCTCAAAATGCTCCTCCATTCACTTCAATCATAATCCATACCTCAACTACATTTACCTACTCCATATCCCTTGGCACCATTACGTAACAAAAATCTATTGATATAGAAACATCCAAAATATATTTTTAGCAGTCACTTTGTGGGGAGAGAGCAGGACAATTGAACTAATTAGATAGCTCTTTCAAAGAGCCAGCATTATGAGCCAAATGGCCTCCTGTGCCATATTAGTCTATAATTATGTGAATTCTATCACTTATTATTTGAAAACAATATTGCACTATTCTCAAATTCAAGATGGATACTGCTGTTTTTGAATTGTTGAAAAGTTGTAAAGGTTAATCTGATGTCAAACCTAATTTAGACAGTGTGTAAAGTGGCAGAGTTATTTTAAATATGTTGAATGTATAGGTGACCACATGTGCATTCTCAAATCATTTAAATTTATGGCTAGGAGCCAAATTATGACACGTTGATTTTAATCATGTACAGCCCTCTTTGGCTGGTGCTGAGAATTCAACTGGGAGCCAGACTCTATAATAAGCAGGATACTGCATGACCAGAAGAAATTCTGCAAACATTTATTTCAGGTAGATAACTATAGTAAATGCATTCTTACTGTTTGGAACCTATGTTTTATTAATTATTGTGTTACGAATTATGTTTGAAAAGGCAGTATACTGTTGTGATGTCAGTGGTAAGGTAATACAGTACAGTTAACAAAAAGAGTGTAAATAAGCATTTTTATGGTGTAATTAATACTGGAGACTTTCAGTGTTCACAATAATAGACTGAATTAAATTATATGCAATAATTTAATATAGTGCAAATAAACAAAAAAAAAATTGGTGCTGTGGACAAGTAATCTCTGGACAGCCAAATATAATTAATCATACTGTTAAACTGAGTCAGAGAAGGTGAATGTGTACCTGTAGTTTTTGGGAATTGTACAATGTTCCCACATATTGTAATGTAAGAGAGCACATGAACTCATCCAGGGTGGTTTAGATTGGACAGTTTGGTATGTACCAGCAAGCATGAAGACAGCTACTAGCTTGCACCATTTTCTGTATATTTTTAAATAGTTCTGAAAGTCAGTAAAGACTTTGGCCGGAATTTTACCGGCATGCCTGCCCCGATTCTGGGAGTGGGCGAGGCTTGGAGAATGGCATTCTCTATTGACCTCAGGTGGGCCCTCGCACGAACCTTGCGTGGATGTGCTGGTAAAATTCCTTCCTTTGTTTCAATTACAGGACTTCACTGCAGGAGTTCCTCGGATAGTGTCCTAGGGCCAACCACCTTCAGCTGTTTCACCTCTGACCTTCATTCCATCATAAGGTCAGAGGCGGGATGTTCAACACCATTTGTGGCTCCTCAGATACTGATGCAGTTTATGTCCAAATGCAGTAAGACCTGGACAATATCCAGGCTTGGGCTGACAAGTGAATGTTGGGGAAGTTGATGAAAAGATAGGATTTAAAAAAACACTGACCTACAATTTTAGGAAGCCTCACATTTAGTTTTATTAACGGCTACACCAACCTGCCTTGCCAATTTCAGTGATTTGTGCACATATACCTCCACATCATTCTGCCCCTGCAGCCATTTAGAATTACACCCTTTTTTAATATTGTCTCTTCACCTTCTTCTTACCAAAATGAATCATTTTGAACTTCTCTGCATTAAATTTCATTTGTCTGCCCATTCCACCAACCTACATCATTTTTGAATTTGAACACCAGACTCATGGTTCACAATGCTTCCAGATTTTCTCATCTGCAAATTTTGAAATTGTGCCCCTGCTAGATCATTAACAAATATCAAGAAGAGAAGGGATCCCCATTAAAAACCTTCCTCCAGTCCAAAAGACAGCCACACACTGCCACTCAGCCAACTTTGTATCCATGTTGCTTTTGCCCTTTTTATTCCATGCGCTCTAACTTTTAAACATTAATTTATGGGAGGCGGGCATCACTGGCTAGATTTATTGCCCATCCCTAGTTACTCTTCAGAAGCTGCTAAACAGCTGCCTTCTTGAATCGCTGTTGTCCCTGAGGTGTAGATACACCCACAGTGGTGTTAGGGAGGAAATTCCAAGATTTTGACTCTGTGACAGTGAAGGAATGACAAAATATTTCTAAGTCAGGATGGTGAGTGACTTGGAGGGGAACATTTATGTTGTGATATTCCCAGGTGCCTCTGCCCTTGTCCTTCTAGATGACAGTTGTCATGGGTTTGGAAGGTGCTGCCTAAGGAACCTTGATGAGTTCCTACAGTGCATCTTGTGGATGGTACACACGTTGCCACCATTTGTTGGTGGTGGAGGAATTAAATGCTTGTGGAAGGGGTTGCAAACAAGTGGGTTGCTTTGTCCTGGATGCTTTTGAGCTTCTTGAGTGTTGTTGGAGCTGCATTCATCCAGGCAAAATGAAGAATATTTCATTGTACTCCTGACTTGTGCTTTGTAGATGGTGGACAGACTTTGTGGGGTCAGAAGGTGAGCTATTTGCCACATGATTACTAGCCTCTGACCTGCTCTGGTAGCCACAATATTCATATGGCTAATGCAGTTCAGTTTCAACTTGCTCAAAAGACTGTTGTGCGGCACTTTATCGAATGCCTTTTGGAAATCCATGTACTCATATCTACTTCTCTGTTACTTCATCAGGTACTCAAGCAAATTAATTAAGCATGATATGTCCTCATCCATTCGATCTGGTTTTCTTTAATTAATTTGCATTTGCAAGTGATTGTTAATTTTGTCCCAAATTGTACTTTCTAAAAGCTTTCCCACCACAGAAGTTAAACTAACAGGCCTGTGGTTGCTGTACTGATCTTTACACTTTTTTGAGCAAGGAATCAACAACGCGGTTTACAATCTTCTAGTCCTGTGGCATCAACCTAAGGAGAATTGGAAAACCGTTCCCAATGCCTCCATCATTTCCGTCTTTCTCTCAGTTTCCTCGGATGCATCTCGTCCGGTCTTGGTGAGATGGTTTACAGGATTAAGTTGGGCCACCTTTAGCCGGTGGCCTCTCCCACATACACTGAATGAATTAAACGAAGGGGTTACCCCAGTCTGTCAGTGCAATCTGTTCTGAAGGTAGCTGTTGCTTTCTCCTGCCTCTCCACAGCAGACAGTAGGTGGCGCGTCTGACTCTCGCCTACTAAATGTAGTAAGGTTTCCTAAATGGGAAGTTGTTCTTTTGACACCGGGACATGAAAGAACGATCAGAAACTCCATGTAGGGGGCGAGTCCGCAGCATGTTGGGCCGTGTTGTGTTCAATGCCGACAGATCATGATCGAAAGTGACAAAGGCAAACAAATATGTCGCGCCATGTTATCAGTGTCTTAAATCCACGCTCGTTATTAACACTTGGAGAGGTTTTTAGTGTCTCTAGCTCTCGAAATACAGCAACCAAACCGTTGCGACTGTTTCACTTAAACTTGGTGAAAAAGGATTTAGGTAAACTCGTTTTTAAATCCCTGTGTAAATACTGATGCAAAGCAAAATTCCTTCAAAATATTTTTATTTACCAGTGCTAAAGTTCAGGCTGACGCGTGGGGCTTGTTGCTTGCACAGCGTAAAAAAGAAATGACCTTTGTTCCTTTGAAACGATTACACACGAGGAACAATTCGTTAAGATTTACCCAGAATCACATTCACAGATGTATTGCTTAACGACAGAAAACGTCAGGAATATTGTAGTTTCGGCTGTGATTTTAAAGGTCATTGAATTTAATAAATAGGCTTACATTCAACGGGTTAGGAAAACCGAAGCAAGAACATAAATTTGCTAAGATTACTAAGCAAAGAGCCTCTATATCCTAATTGTTAATGTCACATTTTAAATTCCGGGTACTTACAACGCAGCCGGACAATATATACGTCCCCCTAAGAGGCCCTATTGAGCAGGAATAGTTGGCAGACAGGTAAATAACTAGAGGGAGTGGAGATAGAGAGATTATATAGTTGATGTTGGTAGCGACAGTGTCCTAATCCCTAGTTTTTATTTGCAAGCACAGGGTTTCTTTAGGGACGCTGGTGATCAGCTGTGTGTTTAGTTTAAATCAGCCTGTATGTGTTTCAATCTGTTTGTGGAATGCTTCAGAAATCAACAGGAGAGATCACATCATCATTTCGAAAGTACAAACTGTTGGGAATTTGAGAATTGAGTGGCGTTTGGGATTGACAGCTGTTGACCACGTTTGCTGTGTTGCTGTTAGCAGAAACATCCCACCCCAGCACCTGTTGCAGCATACAGCAGCGCTATCCGCTGAACACTGCACTGCTTAGCTACCATTCAGACTTCACCCTGCTTTCTTGGATTACAAATTTGTTAATCGCTGATGAATTGGGGTGGGGGGGGGGGCGGAATGCCATTTCGGTCACTTGCAGTAAATTCACATCAACAAAACGATGATTTTCTACACTAGTTTTCCAAAGTAATTCTGCTGTCAGCAATGAACCAGCGCCAGGCGGGGATCAAACTGATCATTTTAGCAAATCAGTCATAATGTACAAATTGCCAACACAGTCAACAAATAGGAAACCATGCGTTTGACAAGAACGTTTAGCACAGGTAACGCAAAGAGCCGAACTGTGCCTGGGCAGTGGGTTATGCAGCCCAGTTGTACCAGCTCTACCCACTGAAAGGCTATCTTCAAACATACATGTTGGGAATCAAATGTTCTCTTAGAAAATGCAAGTTTGAATGAAGAAAATAATCAGGCGATGTGACTCCAGGAAATAGTATTCTTAATAGTTCTTAATGATCTTAACCCGCTCGGAATGGACCGGTGAGTCAAGTCTAAATGTGAAGGGAGCTCATTGTCATAATTGTGGAACATTACGGATAACATCATGTACACCGATTATATAATAGCGAGGACTTGCTAAACATTAGCAGCCAGCGGCAATACGACAATCGTATACAAACAACCAGGCACCTCTTGGATAAATTCTGATTGCATCCAATAAAGTTTGGAATTATCTGTTTTGCGGCTGTCGTGTACGGATTTTTTTCTGCAATTCTTGCCTTAAACCGTTGGGAAAAAGTCGGGATCAGTGAAATAGCATATCCGGAGTCATGGTGATGAGAAAGGTGTTCCCCATGATGCACACAACCTGATTCTGAATCACCGCCGTGACAAAATGAACATTTAGATTATATTGTAAAACTCGACAAGTCCTGCGTTTGAGAATGTATTAGGGGAAACAGCGATTAATGAATCCAGTCTAATCTGAATATAAAGGTACTGATCTTTCCAAAGGGCGCAGTGTTTGAAACTGCGTGCATTTTTAACAATCTGGGATTGCACATCTTAAAAAAAGGTACTTTTATTTTCAAAGGCCGAAAGGCATTGTCCACAACACCCAATGTGCGTGCGCGGTGCTGATGGGAGGAACATATACCAGGTGAAGCATAAAATAATGATATTCTGTCTCTCACAAATCAATCTGAAGTTGATTTACTTTACGAACTGTGACTGACTGGCTGGTCAGTGGCGAGGGAGCTCAAAGTGACCCGATTTGCCAGATTACTGTATTACAGCGTATCCTTTTTGGTGTTTGTTCACAGTTAAAATTGCCTGCTATTTCCCCCGGGACAGTGCAACCCAGTTTAAAAGGACGCGCATGGTAAACTTTTTTTTCTCTAAGTAAACTCACGGCAGTTAGCCAGTTGAATCCTTGGAATTATTCTTCATATATTTCATAGGTAGCTGGATGGAGATGCACATATCCTCTCAGGTTATTGGAGTCATATATTTGGTAATGGGGCTATCTTAAAAAGCAGATTAAATATATACTGCAGAAGCTGTTTTAGATTACCGAAACGATTCTTCAGTATACTCACCAGCCAGTGAAAAATCACATCGGCGACTTGAACAAAACAAGCTGCAAGAACGTCATTCTTTTTGTTTAACGTTCTCTTATCACTTAAATGTGTGTTTCAATAAAGATATTTACTGATTCTCGACTGGACGAGATTCCTGCAGGTAATGCAGTATAGGAATGGAACAGGTGATATTGTATGGACACAATTCGATTAACAGAGAAAATCGGAGGTGACATTCTTTGAATCAGATTATATAAAATATTGATAATCGAAGTGATGGAAGACAGTGTGAATTGCAGGTTGAGTGATCTCGCTGTTGGGATTACTGTCGGTTACACTGGGAGATCACTGGCAAATATCCAGTATGAATGGCAGGCTGGGTGATCTCGCTGTTGGGATTGCTCTCGGTTACACTGGCAGGTCACTGGCAAATCTCCAGTGTGAATCGTAGGTTGGGTGATCTCGCTGTTGGGGTTGCTCTGTTTCTCTGGCTGATCTCCAGTGTGAATGGCAGGCTCTGTTATCTCGCTGTTGGGATTACTCTCTGTTTCTCTGGCTGATCTCCAGTGTGAATGGCAGGCTCTGTTATCTCGCTGTTGGGATTACTCTGTTTCTCTGGCTGATCTCCAGTGTGAATGGCAGGCTCTGTTATCTCGCTGTTGGGATTACTCTCTGTTTCTCTGGCTGATCTCCAGTGTGAATGGCAGGCTCTGTTATCTCGCTGTTGGGATTACTCTCTGTTTCTCTGGCTGATCTCCAGTGTGAATGGCAGGCTCTGTTATCTCGCTGTTGGGATTACTCTCTGTTTCTCTGGCTGATCTCCAGTGTGAATGGCAGGCTCTGTTATCTCGCTGTTGGGATTACTCTCTGTTTCTCTGGCTGATCTCCAGTGTGAATGGCAGGCTCTGTTATCTCGCTGTTGGGATTACTCTCTGTTTCTCTGGCTGATCTCCAGTGTGAATGGCAGGCTCTGTTATCTCGCTGTTGGGATTACTCTCTGTTTCTCTGGCTGATCTCCAGTGTGAATGGCAGGCTCTGTTATCTCACTGTTGGGATTATTCTCTGTTTCTCTGGCTGATCTCCAGTGTGAATGGCAGGCTCTGTTGTCTCGCAGTTGGGATTACTCTGTTTCTCTGGCTGATCTCCAGTGTGAATGGCAGGCTCTGTTATCTCACTGTTGGGATTATTCTCTGTTTCTCTGGCTGATCTCCAGTGTGAATGGCAGGCTCTGTTATCTCGCTGTTGGGATTACTCTCTGTTTCTCTGGCTGATCTCCAGTGTGAATGGCAGGCTCTGTTATCTCGCTGTTGGGATTATTCTCTGTTTCTCTGGCTGATCTCCAGTGTGAATGGCAGGCTCTGTTATCTCGCTGTTGGGATTACTCTCTGTTTCTCTGGCTGATCTCCAGTGTGAATGGCAGGCTCTGTTATCTCACTGTTGGGATTACTCTGTTTCTCTGGCTGATCTCCAGTGTGAATGGCAGGCTCTGTTATCTCGCTGTTGGGATTATTCTCTGTTTCTCTGGCTGATCTCCAGTGTGAATGGCAGGCTCTGTTATCTCGCTGTTGGGATTACTCTCTGTTTCTCTGGCTGATCTCCAGTGTGAATGGCAGGCTCTGTTATCTCGCTGTTGGGGTTGCTCTGTTTCTCTGGCTGATCTCCAGTGTGAATGGCAGGCTCTGTTATCTCGCAGTTGGGATTACTCTGTTTCTCTGGCTGATCTCCAGTGTGAATGGCAGGCTCTGTTATCTCGCTGTTGGGATTACTCTCTGTTTCTCTGGCTGATCTCCAGTGTGAATGGCAGGCTCTGTTATCTCGCTGTTGGGATTACTCTCTGTTTCTCTGGCTGATCTCCAGTGTGAATGGCAGGCTCTGTTATCTCGCTGTTGGGATTACTCTCTGTTTCTCTGGCTGATCTCCAGTGTGAATGGCAGGCTCTGTTATCTCGCTGTTGGGATTACTCTCTGTTTCTCTGGCTGATCTCCAGTGTGAATGGCAGGCTCTGTTATCTCACTGTTGGGATTACTCTGTTTCTCTGGCTGATCTCCAGTGTGAATGGCAGGCTGTGTTATCTCGCTGTTGGGATTACTGTGTTTCTCTGGCTGATCTCCCTTTAAGAGGAGCCCGGGGCTCTTCATCCAGAGAGAACCCAGCTCGCCCCTGACGTCAGAGCCACGTGACGCCCCCTGTCGGATAAATGTCTATTGACAGCTCATTGAGGAGCAGAAGTGCTTTCCGCAGTGTACGTGAACCCGGGCAACTTTAAACACAAACCTTTGTACCCAGCCTCGACCGGCTGTGCAGCCATATCCTAGCCATATGCATATGTATGTAAGAGGGTTCGGCTAGCCAGTGACAACATAACTCCAGAGGAAGAGTAAACTCCTGCAGCGACCTGCAAAGTGGTCGATGAGAATTAAAGAGAACAGGGACCTCTTGGAAAGAGCTGCGGGCTCTCTGATAGCGACTTGTTCTCCTTTGAGCCATTCTGAGCAACTCCGCTAGGGGGTCTGGGAGACTAGAGATTTACTACCGACAGAAGCATTGAAGAAACTGGGCCGATCACTTCAACAATGACTCTAGGTGCCGATATGTCTGATCATTCTCTGCTCTCCGAGGATACGGATATAGATGTGGTCGGTGATATGAACGGCAAAGAGGGGAAATATGGTAGCTTTCACTCAGACAATGATTCCGATGATAACTTAGGCAGAAACGTGTCTGAGAATGTGGAGTCGCCGGACTTGTCCAGCGGATCTGATCCAAGCACAACCCGGGGAAGTGACAAGCCATGTAAAAGTGCTCTGGTCAAACCTCCTTATTCTTACATTGCTTTGATCACCATGGCCATCCTCCAGAGTCCCAAAAAAAGACTTACTCTCAGCGAAATCTGTGAGTTCATCAGCAATCGTTTCCCCTACTATAGAGAAAAGTTCCCTGCTTGGCAGAACTCCATCCGACACAATCTGTCCCTTAACGACTGCTTCGTGAAGATCCCCCGGGAGCCGGGCAATCCTGGCAAGGGCAACTACTGGACCCTCGACCCCGACTCTGCAGACATGTTTGACAACGGCAGCTTCCTTCGCAGGAGGAAACGGTTCAAAAGGCAACAACCGTCCGAGATCTTGAGAGACCACAGCAGCTTCCTGCCCAGTTTTGGATATGGACCCTATGGCTGCGGCTATGGCATCCAGCTGCAGAACTTCCACCACCCCCATCACCACCCTTCACCCAGCACTTTCCCATTCCAGTCGCCACACTGCACCGTGCCACCTCCAGCCTCAATGTTCCCCACTCCAGCCATCCCCTCGCTTTTACACGGCAGCGACCTAACCAGGAAGTCCTTCTACCCGCAGTTAAGCCCCAATCTACCCAGCCTGCAAGGATTGAAAGCCGACCCGAGCCAGTCCAGGCCTTCCTTCTCCATAGACAATATCATCGGGGCTGCTCCATCGAATGCCCCTGGGTCGCCCTACTCAACCCCGGCTGGAAGCCAAGCCCAGGTACTGGCAATGTTAACTCCGGCACTCACACAGTCCCAGAACCCCCTGAACTTAACGCACGAAAATGTTCTACAGACTGGACAGAACTTTACAAGTAAACTCACAAATCTTAACACCTGTCACTATTAAATTTCTCGTCCCGTGCCAGGTAGGAATGATACATTTTTGAATATTTGGAGCCACACAAATATTTCTGTTCTGGGGGAAAATAAAAATAAATATATTTATCATATGTATATATGTAAAATTCAAAGAATGCGTGGGGAATACTGAATTCTTAATGTCATCCTTTATAGTGTCTCTGTACTGAATGTTAAGTCTTTTCAACATTTTGATCCACATTTTGTTCGTACACTGTCCGAGGACGGTTAGGGACCCTCAGGATTATTGAACCGATCTTTGATGTAAAATTCACGGAAGAATTTGACAAAAGGAGAATGAATAAAGTAATCTTTTAAACATTTCAGTTATCTTTAAGGTCTAGTCCCTAATCATCTGTTTTATGGTTTTTTTTGTAATTATTTGTATATAGATATAGGAAAGATGTACAACGCACACACCTCCAGCCTGCTGTCCCGTGGGTTGTGCATTGATTTATTTTATGAGGGATGCCTGTGAATAAGTACAGTGCTGTTTGTTTTTTTAAAAATGTCCATCAGGTCTTTCGGTGTAAATTAATAAATGTGTTGAATTCTGAAAAAAAAGTCTTCACATGTATTTGTATATAATATTTTCACGTAAAATTTCAAACCTACTTTTAACTAAGTGTGCTACCAATTTACAATTATCGTAAGAGCGCCAAGGGATGGCGGTAATAATTTTCAGTTAATGTTAAACATATTCTACCAAACACTATGACATTAGCAATGGAATTGTTCAAAAAAATGAGTGTTTTCCAGTTTGATTGAATATTTAGTCAATTCTAGGTTTATGATATGAATGACATTGCTCTCATTAACAGTGAGAGAGGAGAGAAACGCCGGCGCCCTTTTAATTTAACTAAATTCACTTGTAGTGTTGGTGAAACTGAGACCGCGAGTTGTACCATTTCAGCTAGAATTACTCTTAACAAAAAAATGGCAATCATTAACTTACCACTGAATGCACATTTTTAATGCATAATTTCCGCTTAGAAAAGGAGACCAAATGAACAACCAAAATATCCACCAATAATAACGTGTAAGAGCCGGTCTTTTTATATTCATGCGTCTAATTATTTAATCAGAAGTGATGTACGCGTTTCAAATTCATGTGTTTGTACGGAACTGCAAATTGTCGAAAGATGGTTTTTGAATGGGTAGCTGTCGATTGGAGTAGAAAAGTTTCATACATTTTACAAAACTTTTTATTCTCATGAAGCGTAAAGTTCAACTGGGATCTCCATTTTAATTCACCTGTACTTTGGTTGATATTTTCCCGTAATTGGTTGAATAGAGTTTGATCTAACAATTTGCATACTTTTGACTCTGGTTCGAACTGCTCCTTCCCAACCCCTCGAACACGGTGGCTTGTTGGTGGGTCTGGTTCTGGGTTCTATTTTCTAGGCAGCACTAATTTGCAGAAGCTTTTGTATCTGCTGTAATCCGCATAAAGGGCAGCTAGTTTGTTTATGTGGCTGATAATGCCCTGTCCTGAATAAACGACTCTCAGTGAGCGGTCCCAGCTCCAGCTCACACATTTGCTGTTGAAAAGCGATCTTCCCTCAGACAATTGAATTTGTCTTTTATGTTTGTATTTCTTTGCCTGTACAAAGGTTGTTTAAGACAAGGATCCGCGCCACGGGAGAACATAGACGGACAATGAATCTATTTTTAAAGTTTGTGAACTGAATGTTTTACTTTGAATTGTCGATGTGTTTTATTTGCTGGGTCTCGGTGCAAATTGCTACATTACTAGTTATGGTTTTGCCGACACGCTCATTACCCCAAGGTAGCTCTTTTTGAAGCCTTTGATGATGCTGAAATATGTGTCCTCTGTAGTTTCAATCTTCAAGATGTCAGTGCAACTGTTTTTAATTACTGACATCAGTCTGTTCATATCGGCCGCATAATTTCGACTAATTGGAAAAAAATGAAGACAATGGTCGAGAATCAACCACAAGATAAAAAGAACACGCCCAATTAAAAATAGCTTCCCTCTTGATGGGCCCATCTAGGATACAATTAAGGAAAAAACAGAATCCCAATCAATTCGAACAAATTTTTTGAAAAAAGTTGTTCTACTTTTCTCTAAGTGCCCTGTTTTGCGATTCTCTGCTATGGTGGCCTTTTCATGCGTTTAAATGTCTAAAGCAGGATTGAAATATACACTAAAGTATACAAACATAGCCCTTACGTACAAAACGCTATTCCCTTAAGTTTCCTGCATGGAATGTTTATTTGCAGCAAATATGTTACTGCTGTCGTTGTAATAGTACAGATTTATTCCTCTAAATTGATCCTAATTTTCAGTATCGGAAACTGAGCTGGGAGGAGGAATTATGTTCACTAGAAGTTAATGTGGCATGAAATCAAGTTTCTGTTTTTTAAAATTTCAGTCTTCAGCATGAGAGGTATTTTGCTTTTATTTTCGAAGTCAATGTAACAGACTTGAGGATGTTTATTTCAAATGTATGCCAAAAATTATCTATTAAAAAATTGTTCTGTTGGTGATAACATCTGATTTTAAATGCTTGGGATCCTGTCCCATTCAGAGCTGTAGAGGACACTGGTGGGGAGGTCGAATCGTAAATGGGGTTTTACCCCATTTTAAAAATGTTTTCTGCCTTGCTCTCGGGCTTTTAAAGATGGTCATTCGTTTTGTTCCTACTCGTTAAAGAGTGGAAGCATCTGAAATGTATATCCATGTCAGTACTTGAGGGACAAGTGCCGCCGCCTCACTTTTCTGTTTGCATTTGAATGTTGTCATACAAATAATGTGTGAAGAAGATTCTTCCTCCAATCTCTTTGGATGGCAACCGAAATAGTTCACGCACACAGAACGTTTGGGGTGGGCACAGCAAGGAGCCACATATACGAAATAGGAGCTATCACCTTCAGCCTAAATCTTTTAAGAACCATGTTAATAAGGGATTATTTGCAATAACAGCAATAAACACCCCCCATCCCCCCTAAAAAAGTCCCTATTTGTCGCGGATTGTGTAAATTTCAAATTATTGTTCAATGGGTCGTCACGGGCGCTGAAAGTTGGTTTGTTTTAACCCAAGTAAATACTGCTAAATGTACAGCTTAACGTCCGCTGCATCGAGTTTAGAGTTTCAACCCTCCCCCTTCGCATTCTGAAGGAGCTTTGCCTATTAACTGGATCACAGGGTTCTTCTGAACATGGCTTCGGCGTTGATTAGGGGGCTTTTTTTTTGTTTTGTTTTCCCAGCCATGAGCTGGGAAGGGGAGTTTGTCAGTTTTATACTAAGTGTGTGGCTGTTAAAGGAAGCGGCGGAAGCGTGTTAGAAATGAAGGATGTGTTGACTTGAGGCGGAACACTGAGGATAAGCATCTGGCTGGCATATAGTCAACTTCTGTGCCCACCATGTCAGCAGAGCCCAAACATGTGAACCTACACTTGAATGAAATTTATCATACGTAGATACCAGTTTCTCTGTGGCTGTGGTGAACTTTGAATGCCATTGAGATTAATAATGAATAATGAATTAATACACAACAGTGTAAACAACTGCCGAATTTTGGGAAATGCGATTTGTGTTCTTTTTACCTCTTCCTTTTCTAATCCGTATTTCCTGGGGTTAATGTTGAATATATACAAAAAATGTTAACTGTTTCTTATAAGGGGGTATAATGATTTCCTAAGTTTCTTTATGATCACGTTTCTAACCACAACCCCCCTCCCCCTGCATTTTGCGTTCAAAATAATCTGAAATTTTAAACCAATTAAGACGTATGGCAGGAAATCAGGTTTAGAGTCAGGATTAACGCTGGCCAACAAATAGCTGCTTTACACAACACAGCGCAACGCTCATGTTACCAATGGCGTACTGAATCACTATTCCCACCACTAAGTTTTAAAGCATATTCATTTTTTTCAGATGTGTAGATAATTATTGGACGCTGGTGTGTGTGCGTCTAAAACACCAAGATATTACGGCGCAAGCATGCATACGCTTTATTATCGAAATGTCTCCAATCCCCTCTCAATTGGAATATAAGATTCCCTTTCCGTTTCGAAGATAAACATTCAAATCTTGACTGCATAATATCCCAGCGTTTCCAAATCCCAGCGCAGGCCACATCATTTGGATTTTATTTTCTTTTGTAAACAGACCAGTCCTTCAAACACAGCAAACAATGTTAGTTGACAGGAGACAGTACAGTTCAATTAGAAGATTTTAAATGACATCCTCTTTAATGTAAGGTTACAAAACAGGGCGATTTTTTTAAAAAAAAGTATATATATTTTTCTGGCAAACAAATCCCCTTTACCGAGTTGGCCGTGTTGCACTGAAGTATTGTCCTCTACATAACCTGATGAAGTATCAAAATAACAGCTCCTGCCCGCGGTCTCCTGCAACAGGTGTCGGGTTCGCGCCGAACAAGAGGGCTTCCTTTGATCCTGAGATTATTGGTGTCATCCATCCGAACTCAATTCAGATGCAAATCGCGCGAGTTCGTATCTTGCTTTGATGGTGAAGAGAGTGGTCCAAGTGCAACGATTGTTGTGGGGGTGTTGGGGGGGGGGGGGGGGCGGGGGCGGTGGGGATGCTGGAGGATGTGTGTGGCGGGTAAACGCAGTTGTTCGGGTGGGTTATATGACATTGGATCCTCGCAATGATTGCTATCAAAGAAAGGTTAGAAATGTTAAAGTGAAAGGAGATAACATCCCCAGGAGAAAGTTATTCTATATTAAAAAAAGAACGAAGCAAGGATCTGGCAGATAGGAAACGTAACAAAGCTTTCTACATTATTTTTTCATGTCTTCCTCTGAAGAATGACAGGCTGATTGCTCACTGGACCGGCGTGCTGCACTTGTGGAGTCACTTATTATAAAACAATTGATTATGAATGTCGCCACAAAAATTATTGTTCGTTTTCTCTAAGTGTTCTTTATGTGTATATATAACAAACTGAAATTGAAACCTGCACCATTCAAAACAATGAGACAATGTTTTTTTGAATCAAGATGCCTCAGTCTCAACACTTCCTATGAGCTTGCTTTAGATTACGAGCTCAGCTATTTAATTCCCTCCCTTGAAACTACTGTGTATTTTATAAAGTGACGTTTCATTTCGCAAATATGATAATATCCAAAGGAGCCAGAATCCAGATTTGCACCCTTGCTTTCAACAGTAAATCTCCTAATAGCGGAAGACAAATCACTGAAGAATTGTGGTGTTAACTTTCGGTTTTTTGACACTCTTCTCACTGACTGTGACAGATTGATAGACACCTGCCCTCGTCATTTATCCAGACCCAGTGAGCGGGTTGCGGGTTTATACAGCAGCGCTCTTCCCGTAAAATGCACTTTCTTCTCGCAGACTTTAAGAAAATGACAACATCATTTGCGCTTTGAATGTTTTCACTGGTAACCTCATGAGCAGCTTTTTAACTTGAGGCTTGAGTTAGCCAGAATTGACGTTAAATGTTCATGATGGTTGTGTTCTGAGATGATAGGAATGGTTCAAAAGCATTACAATGCGTTTAATGTCAATGGAATTGATCGATGCCTCTTGTGGCTATCGTATGTTCTTTTACATAAAACGGCGTTATTTTTAAAAATTGTTGAGGGTCACATTATAACAATACCAATGTCTTTATTGAACTTACTTTGATCACAGGGTTTGAAATACTAAACGGAGTCTTAAAATGACATAAGATACGCGGCAGGAGTCCCTGTTGTATGTTTAATATTCGCATATTCAATAAAAATGACGAAAAAAGTGATTCAATATGGTTTACGGTAAGTTAACAACCACAGAATGCAATGGTAAATAAAACCAGTTGGAAAGAAGGAAAAACCGTGCACCATTTAATTATCTATGATAATGTTTCGGGAAATGAGATCTGAATTTAAAATGATTTTCATGAAATAACATAGATCATTGCAACCTCACCCTTTATAAAGTATTAACAAAAATATATAGAACTTTCGTTTTAGGATGGTCTCTGGATTTATGGTTGTGTTTTTGGACAGATACTTGGACCATAAAGAAATCCGGATTCTCTAAATCATATTCACCTAGAGTTCTGTTATTGGATTGGGAATGTCTTGGACTCTAATAGTCTCTTCAAGAGACAGAAGTTCCCATAACCTCTCCAACCCCGAAGAGGACAGCTAGTTCCTTTGACAGTTGCTGCTTTTAGCTCCTCTGACAGCATATTCACCCTGGAGGCATCGCCTACAATGATAAAGTGACTGCAAAGCCAGCACATCTCCGCTTCCAGCAGACTTGGATCAAGGTAAGTTCCCAGCACTATCCAAATTAGCAATACCTCCTTCAGATTCCCATAGTTTCCCCACTTTCAAAACGAAGGAACTTAAAATCCAAAGTGCTTGATTTTCGAAAAACTAAATTGAACAAAAAAAAACCGTGATATACAATGTTAAAGTGAATTCAATTTATGTAAATTGGAAGTAAAAGGGTGCATTAGTACGTTACGTTTCCGAATCGAGCTTTTGGAGAAGGTTATTAATTGGAAGAATAAATTTCGAGTATTTAAATGCACAGAGAGGATCTAGGGTTTCCTTTTTTAGTGTGATCTTTTGTGGTGAAAAGATGGGCGATGACCGCATCGTTCAGTTTTCGGGTTGAAACTTTGGAATAAATCCAACGGATGTACTTGTGTTTGAACTGAGATACTCAAAAAGCAGGGACTGAAAACTCTTAGATTTATTTTTGAAGAGGCTGTACTCAAACACACTTACATAAACATATATTTACACACAAACACACGCACACTCACATACATAAACACACATATACACTCAGGCATGCACAGCACACAGGCGCGTACGATCCTCATGTGAGGAGGGGTTTGTGCTCCTTTATCTTATATGCAGCAACTTGTTTCTTAACACCTCTACAAGACCGAGAGCAATGTTACCTAATGTAGATTTTTAAAAATGAACATGCACAGGGCATAAAGTGTCAATAATCCGTTCATTGTCTTTTAGAGAGACATTATCATCCCATAGTATGTGTCATCCCTTGTTCTTCTTCTAATGGCCCGGGGTAGGCCCGAGATTGCTTCACTTGCACATGACCAGCAAAGTTCACCACCACATTCTTAGCTTTTATTTAGGAACTTCAGCGAGTGGCATTATTTATCAAGTTCGTACGAAACCAATCGAATTGCCTTTTGATTTCAACCCAGTCTGGGTGTTCAAGTGGTCAAATATCATTCATTATGAAGTCCATAGGGTTGTTGTTCAGAGCAGCAAGCCCCTTTGCGCCCCATTTCTAAACACCAATGGGTGTTTAAATGTTTACCATCCTTTTAAAACGGAAAGTAACCATGAAGTGGACAGGATTCATCTTTATCTTGGAATGTTTTGCTTGTGCTTGTCTTCGTTTTGTAGTTATTAAGTATCGACACAGCCACAAAGACACATAACTCGAATTCATATCGCAGACATCTACAAATTTATTTTTGCTAATTAAAATGAACAAGTGTCTGGCCCATAAAAATGTAGAAGCTCAACCGTGTCTAAAAGTTGCAACTACTGACGAAGTTTGTCTTTAGTATATCTTCAATCTATCTTTAGTTTATCTTTAATCTACCTTTAATCTAACTTTTCCTGACAGATGTTGATTGACCTGCCATGCAATTTCAGCAAATTGTGTTTTTGTTCGGATTTCAATTTTAATTGCTTTCTATTGCAAACATGTCAGACTGTACATACATTCAGCGAAAACTGAACATATTACCGGTACTTATTCAGTAGATGGACTTGCTTGTACCAATTAAAGTAACCAAGCGATTTACAAAGGAAACGTCTATAATTGTTAGTAACTTTTTTTGGCAGGTCAGCGCCCATGTCCATGAGGTAACATGGGAAGTAATGCAATAAAAACAGTAAATTTCCTGCGAGGAATTGAAAATCTATCTTCACCGAGCCAGGTTCTAAAGGACTAAGTGCATTGTTGAAATTCGAAAAACGGAAAAAGATGCATTAAATATATTACGTAATGAAATATTCGCCAGGGGTCCACTGATAAAAATGTCACGTACTACTACATCATACTGGCTTACTCTCTTCGTCATTGTCGCTAAAAGGAGTGTTCTGCTTTATAAAGACTTGGTAGTGAGCCCAGTAGCAACACTGAGATGGTGGCTAACCCTTCCTGCCTACATAACGATACGTGGTGGTCATGTATGAAAGTGAAATTGTTGCAAGACGTGCCCATATGTGTGCACTCGCAACATATCGACATCTCGGAACGTGTGTACAAGCATGCATTTTATTTTATATAGATTGCGTACGTGTCTCGCAGTATCTGCATATGTGTCCGTTAATATGTGTACCTAAGCGTCTAACGACGTGCATCTCCGTGTGCCTCTCAATATGTATCTATGCAGCGGAAACAAAACATCGCGGGTGCTGGAAATTAGAAATATAAACAGAAAATGCTGGTAACACTCAACTGGTCAGACAGCATCTGTGGAGAGAGGAAAGTAGGGTTAATGGTTCCGGCCTATGATCTTTGCTCAGAACCAAAACATCGTGAACCTGAAGCGTTAACCTACCAGGCCAGATGAGCTTTTCTGGTATTTTCTGATTTTATTTCTCTAAAGGTCCGCCTATCAAGTTAAAGTATCTGTGTGGCTTTTACTATGTAACATTGGTTGCGTATCATCATGCATAAACATGTGCATATCAGTCGTGTACCAGTTTATACAAATATCGGTGCGCGTCCAATAATTTGTTCAAATTTTTCTTTATGTGTGTGTATGGATTGTGTGTAAGTTCCCATATTGTGTACATGTCAATATGTGTAAACACAATGGTGTCTCCCTACTTCTACTTATATCCGCTTTATTGATGACCTTTCCAAATTTCGAAGCTTTTGCGTGAGTAATTATTTCAATCGAACATCTTTCTATGTGTGTGGTTTTTTTTAAGGGCGCGTCTGTTTGCTTCCAAATTTTGAGCAATCGGTTTCTCTCGGGGTTCAGGAAGAAATGTGATCTCTGCAGTGAGCTGAATCCGGTGGCTGGGCGCTATTTCAATGTCAGTACCAGTAAGCACAGCAAAGCATGAGATCATACTTTGTCGGGTGAAGCGTTTGACTGTGTGTGGTTTGTGCTCGAGAGAAAAGAAGAAGTCACTAAATGTGCAGTGTAAGGGCGGAGATATTAACTAAATGACTGAAAGGGTTTAACATGTGACCTCTGCAATTACGGTAATTCAACCTGATCGCAGCTGGGGCCGCCTCCCTGAGTAGCGGTTGTGTTCTTAAGACAAAATCTTTCTCAAATAATTGGATACATTTCACGTATTAAAGCGGCGCTATCGCGTTTCAACAATCTGCTCGACAGTGTGAGGTCAGTCCGACATTAATTGAAACGAAGCAAACAGCCAGTAAATGGTGCAATAAACTTCTGATATCCGTAGCGCTTATTCATCGAAAAGCCCTCGTCCCGCACAGCGATTTGCATCTTGCCTGGTGAATTGATGGAGTGAGAAAGACGCCGAGATAAGATCGAACTTTTGTTGACCAAAATATGAACCGCGGTTGTAATTGTTAAAGAATAGTCTTAACAAAACTAAGTGTTAGCACATAACCTGCTGTAGAAGGGTCCGGTGCCTCGAGTGTTTTGCCGACATATCTGCAAATGAAGACGTCACTTAAATTGGAGGATTACTTCTCTTAAAGCTTTATAATCCCCTAAATGCACATTTCTGCATTTATTTCACCCTCATCTTTTATTTTGGCAAGCAACAAGCAATTGAATTAAAACAATTGAGCCTCCGACAGCCGGCTGTAAACATTTATCCACCATAAGCTTATGTGTTTGTGAATTTAAAAAATAACAAAAGCTCCTGAAAGAACACATTGAATAACGCCTGTGCATTTAGTTATCAAACTGGAGCTACCTTTTTTTCACACTCCTTCAGGCATTCTTCTCTTTATTGCTTGACACTATGTACATCAATTATACCAGAATATATATAAGTAAAGAAATTGCAGACACTAATATATGACCCTGTTGTCAATTTCGCGAAACTGATGCCAGGTTCCTGATATATGAAAGTTGGTTTGTGCAAAGAGAAGAAAGTTTTGGCTTTTCCCTGTCACATGTGCAGAGCAGTTGAGCAGTCACTTTGTTAATGTCGGCACTTCATGTATTTACTCATTCAATATTAATAAACGTTGGAACCAGGTACACTGGATTAGATTGAGTGACGACAGCACACCAAAATACTATTATGTTGGAGGCGAAAGTTGCGACCACCCCATCTCCCGCACCCCCCCCCCCACCCCCCGCACCTCCCTTACTGTCAGTGAAAGTTAAATATCCCATTTTAGTTACTCATTCTGAAATCCTCATTCAAAGCTTTGAAACAATCCAGGTCTCCCTTCATCACCCACTATTCTGGAAGAGAAGACAGAGGCGCTTTCATTTCTAAAAGAGCGGACAACGTTTCCCCTTCACCATTCACCCCAATGAAAAGTTAACAGCACCAAGAAACTCAAATCCCTCAACAATTCCCCCGCAAGTGACATGTTCCCATTGGGGCGAGATTGGACATTTTATTTCAAATGTCGCCGTTGTGAATGATAAGTGTTTTCTATTTTAGTGCGAATCCAAATGTTTAGCTGGCGATTTGGGTATGGACATGTTCAATTAATCTGGCCTTTAGTCACTGCTCGGTTTCTGTGCGCCGATTCACTGATGTTGCTGCATCCCTTAACCCGGCCTTTCCAAAGGCCCGGGCTGTAATTCGCAACACATTTCAGGCAATTGAATACCACTAGAATGTATTGCCTCCCTATTTTCCAGACACATTGTGATTTATTTTCATTCCCATGCACTTCTAATTCCACCAGATTACATACAAAACCAGCGACATATTTAAAAGTTGAAATGCACCCCCCCCCCCCCACACACACACACACAAAAGGCCACTGGAAGACTGTAAGTGCAATTGATAACATTAAACTTTTTGATACAAGGACCGCGGTGGAAAGAAAGCAGAGACGCAGAATGGTTGCGTATAAATAACAGTCCCACTGCCAACAAAAAAATATTTAGTCTGCGCAGAATAAAGAGATGTGGTTTTACAGAAATAATCGTAATCAAATGGTTGAGGTCAATAGTGCAAACTTTTTAAGACTAATGTTTATTTAGAGGAGTGATTGCTGTCTGCCTCGCTTTTCTTGTGCCCCTGTGCCTGGAGGATCCTAATAACTTTACCAGAGGTGCACACAACAGCCAATACAACTCGGCTGCCAAGGCTAGAGTAAACTGAACATCAACATCTATCATTAACCAGTTGTAATGCTCCAAAAACACCCACCTCTCATTCATCTGGTGCCTCCCATCTCCCAGAATCAGCAGTTCGGCCTGCCATCCTTATGCAGAGCGTGACAGAGCCAAAACCCCCGAGAACTGTCAATTCACTGATTGATTTTTTTTGAACTGAGATTTATTATTGTCTGAAATATACACGATGCTAATCTGCGCTTTCGCAAAAAGTAAAAACACGTGCCCGGAGAATCTAGCGGCCGTTTTTATTTCAGGCCAACGAAAACAAACAGCATTTTTTTAAAAAACAAAGCCTTACAACAGAACCGAATGCAAGCTGGAGCAACATGAGTTGTTATTCCCACCTATATGAGAAACTAGCGTTTGTTATGAAGTGAAAAAGGGCCCCGAATGCTTCGGCAGACACGAATATACTTTAATGCTGTGTAAAGTATCACCATGTTGCCGTGTATATATATTCTGAAATTATCTTGACATGCCATGTTCTTAAATCATTTCTCTTCCCAAACGATAACTGTTTGCATGATTTTTTAAAAAATAATCCATCCAGTAAATGGCAATCTTTCTTCTGTCCACAAACTGCACTTTAATCCAGGGTTGGTCGCAGTATCAGTTCAAGCGCTTGGTTGGCTCGGCGAGGTTCAGTGATTCATTTCTCTTCTGTCATTCTGCAGCAGCGGCCCAAGTACATTTTCACTCGATGTTTTGTTTTTACACAGTTCCTGGTGGAGACATTTATTTTTGTTTGTACAACTGGAAAAACCATCCGAATCTTTCACTGTTTGAATATATATAATAAAGGGATCACAGAGTCGGGCTCCGGTGGGGGTGGGGTGCATATGCATTAAACCGAGAGAAGATTTGCAACATATTTTTTTAAAAAAAGTCCAACTATCGATTACCTTTTTGCGGTTTCGTCTTTTTAAAAAAAATTTGCTGCACTGAATGAGAGGTCGCCGAAAATGTCAAGTTTGGCTGATGGGGGCTCCCATGTAAAAATTTGCCATCCTTGCTCTCCACGCTTGGCGGACTCTGGAAGCAGTTCGACTCCTTTGGATCTGGATAGCCGCAGTTGAAAATGTTACAATATAAATCCCTAGTCGGTGCTAAGCTATTTGGGGGAAGAGAAAAAAAACCTAAGCGTGTTGCTCAGGGTCAAACGCTTTCATTCAATTAAACATTTGCTGGAGGGTAATTCTTCCCAACAAAAATATTACATCATTGAGCCTGTTGGCTTTGGATTGTTTTCCTTTCCTGAGAAATGCATTTGCAGCATTCCGTTAAATAAATAAGACCAATAAAGTTAGAGGAATAAATCGTGCGGGAACACATTAGATTTCATATTCAATGCTGATATGTTTCATCAATGCTCCTAAACTACAATAATTGATCCAAATAATCCAGAAATAAAATGTAAGTTAGAAGAAAAACTGCAATTGGCCCACTGCCACTTTAAGAGGGGCAGCCAAACTGGTAGTTCTCTTTAAATGTGCAAATAGCGTTTTTATCATCCAACTGAAGTGACACTTCAGCGTAGAGAAAATGCTGGAAAATCTTAGCAGGTTTGGCAGCGTCTGTTCAAAGGGTCATCTGGGCTCGAAACGTCAGCTTTATTCTCTCCTCACAGATGCTGCCCGACGTGCTGAAATTTTCAAGCGTTTTCTCTTTTAGTTTCAGCATAGAACTGGTGATATAAAGCATGGTGTTCTCTTTCACTAGTTCCCCAGGCAATACAGCCCAAGGTAGCGTTGAAAAGTAAGCTTAAAATTCTTTTTTTGGGGTCAGGCGGACTCCAGTGGTTCCCACAATAATAACTTTGCACGTTGCCCCCTCGGATTGCTCTTGCTGCCAAAGAACAGTGGCCTGTGCAGCGTCCAACATTGGAACCGCCTGAATCCCATGCAGTGCGGTTTGCCAGGCCTAGTTCTGGACTCTTTGCCCCTAGTTGGGTTACTGAAGCGCCGTGCACACTGTGACCCTCCCTCTCCCCACCCATACACATACACACACGAGGTGAAAGTGACACCATATATTGGCACTGTCAGTCAACTTTATCGAGCGATAAAGCGAGAAATACTGGGTGGACCACTTCTTAAAACACCCCACCTACGTTCCACCTCCATCATATGGAAAGACAATGGTCGTAGTATATAATGGGCTGTCAAACCAAGATCAACCATTAAACAAGACCTCCCCCCCACCACCCCCAGGTCTTCAACACACAGGGTGAAAATTTCCACCGTCAACAGCAAACCTTAAAACTGACCACAAAAACATAATTGTAACTAATTCTCGCTGCAACTTTAAATTAGAAGATGCAAATATATCTCACGTATTTATATTTCTCATGTGACAGTATCTAGAACACCTTCATTTATATGTGCAGCAGAGTGTTCTGTTTAATACACCTTAATATCTTCTGTTCAGTCAATATCTTCAGCCCACCATTTTCTGTTGTTAATCAAGGCATGGTTGATGTATTTATAAGCGTCTTCCCAATGGGGCTATTAACCAGGAAACAGACCACAGTGTCTGATTCATCTCAAGTATCAAATAGTGTTAACATTAGAGTACAGCAAGAGTCGAAATTATTCAGTCGCAGTCTTATTACGAGGGACCCTCACACACATTCACAAATGCAGGATGAATAGACAGAGTGTATCATTATTAAAAAGCTAAATGCCTTACCTTTCAGAATGTGTGAGGGGCACAGTGGTTAGTACTGCTGCCTTAAAGTGCCAGGGACCGGAGTTTGTTCCCAAACTTGCACATTCTCCCCTTTTCTGCGTGGGTGTCCTCTCAGTGCTCCAATTTCCTCCCAAGTCCAAAGATGTGTGGGTTAGGTTGATTGCCATGCTAAATTGCCCCTTAGTTTCAGGGTGATTAGTAGGGAATAGGGGATAGGACCTTGGTAGGATAGCTGTCTGTGCAAGCATGATGGGCTGAATAGCTTCCTTTTGCATTGTATGGATTATATGTGCATTCTCGTGAATTCTCAAAAAGTAAATGCAAAACAAGCCTATCTTCATATCTTTTTAAACTGGTTAATCTTTTTCCAATATTTGATTTGTGTTGATATTTTAGAATATAATATTTAGGAGGGCAACATTAATGAAAGCTGATGTGACTTAAATGTTTGAGTATTTCAGATGTGTGCTTTGCACAGGGAATATGGGCAGGGCACCTAACTTAATGTTCCATTTACTTGTGAACAATGTCCTGAATAAATCAATAAAAATTTTCTGAAACGTTAAAGCTGCAAGTCCATTTTTTAAGATCATATTCCATGTGTAAGTGATGGCAGTGCATCTGCAAAACTATTTTTTAACTTTGAATAAAATGAAACTCTAAAGATATGCTTATCCCCCAATGATTGGCAAGATGCATTGTATAGCACTTGGTGAGAAGGCTTAAGCTTTCTTTTGTACGAGAACAATTTAAAGAGTATAGTGTGAGAGAACCCAAGCTGCACAATTAGAATTTAGTTTGCTCCACCGATGATACAACCTCTTGAAATTCAGCAGATTCAAGCACCTATAGGAACCATTCAAGTACAAGTTCTTTTATTTTGCAGTTAATAACAGGGTGAAGTAATTGAAAATCTGAATTGAGACAACGTATGCTAACCAGAGCTACTATGCATTATTAGCCTAATAACACACTAATCTTAACATTATACCTGAAACGTGTGAAATCTGCAGGACTTCAGACAGGAGAAGAGTATAATTACACTGCAAAGACTAATCAGTCAAATAAAACATTAAATCCAGTAAATATAAAACACTCTATATCTTTGAAGTGTTGGAAAAAATTACAGGGGCAAAACCTCAGGTTAAAAAGATTATTGAAACAGGAATATTTACCATAAGGTACAAAGTCAAAATCAGTAGCCATAAAATATTGTAACATCCCGTGATGATTAATTCAAAGCTTTTTGCCTGATGCCAAAATCCAATCTGATATTTAGTGTACATATTTTGCAAAAATCTTGACAGATATGGAGGAATATATTTTTCCCACTAATGTTTCCCTCCCCACTTCTTGCAAGTATTGAACCACAGAATGACACAATTGTTACAGTGTAGAAGGAGGCTATTTGACCCATCATGTCTGCACCGATTCTCCAAATGAGCTTCATGGCTTAGTGCCATTCCCCTTCTTTTACCCCATACCTCCTGCACATTGTTTCTGTTCAAATAATCATCTAATACACTTGTGAATGTCTTGCTTGAACTGCCTTTACCACACTTCCAGGAAGTGCATTCCAGATCTGAACCACTTATGTGTGATTTTTTTTTCTCATATCACATTTGCGTCTTTTGCAAATCACTTTAAATCTGTGTTCTCTTGTTATTGATCCTTTTATGAGCGGAAACAGTTTCTCCCTATCTACTCTGTCCAGTGTCCTCATGATTTTGAACATCTCTATAAAATTTGATCTGAACCTTCTCCTCTCCATGGAGAACAGTGCCAACCTCTCCAATCCATCTTCATAACCATGAATTCATGTACATTTCTTCGGCACTGTCCAATGTATTCACATCCTAATTATAGTGTGGTGTTCCAAACTGTACAGCTAAGATCTAACTAGCGTCTTCTGTGTATTAAACATAACCTCCTTGCTCTTGTACTCAATGCCCTTATTAATAAAGCCCAGAATACTATATGCTTTGTTAACTGTCATCCCACCTTCAATGATCTATGGTCATATACACCCAGGTCCCTCTGCTCCTGCACGCCTTTTAAAATTTTACCCCTTATCTTATATCATATCCTATCAGAATACATCATGTCACACTTTTCTGCATTGAACTTCATCTGCCAGCTATCTGCCCACTCCACCAACTTGTCTTAGTCCTTTTGAAGTTCTACTCTGTCCTCTTCAGTTTTTACAATATTTCCAAGTTTCCTGTCTTCTGCAAACTTTGAAATTGTTCCTTGCACACAAAGATCTAGATCATTAATATGTATCAACAAAAGTAAGGGTCCTAATACTGACTCCTGGGAAACACTGCTACAAACCAACTCAAAAATAAATCCATTAACAATTACGTTTTGCTTTCTATTGTTATGGTTCAGGCGAGAAGCTCCAAAGTATTTTACAGAGCCCGCCTGGATCATAAGAACATAAGAACATAAGAACATAAGAAATAGGAGCAGGAGTAGGCCATCTAACCCTTCAAGCCTGGCCTGCCATTCAATAAGATCATGGCTGATCTGAAGTGGATCAGTTCCACTTTCCCGCTCTCTCCCCATAACCCTTAATTCCCTTGTCTGTCAAAAACCCATGACTTAAATATATTTAGCGAGGCAGCCTCCACCACTTCAACGGGCAGAGAATTCCAGAGATTCACCACCCTTTGAGTGAAGAAGTTCCTCCTCAACTCCGATCTAAACTGCGTCCCCCGCCCCCCTTATCTTGAGGCTGTGCCCTCTAGTCCTGCTATCTTTCTAAGCGGGAAGAATCTCTCTACCTCTACCCTATCCATCCCTTTCATTATCTTATATGTCTCTATAAGATTCCCCCTCATCCTTCTAAACTCCGAGTACAGACCCAGTCAATTTAGTCTCTCTTCATAGTCCAACCCCCTCAACTCCGGTATCAGCCTAGTGAACCTCCTCTGCACTCCCTCCAAGGCCAAAATATCCTTGCGCAAGTGCGGTGACCAAAACTGCACACAGTACTCCAGCTACGGCTGGAGTATTTGCACCTTGAATTTGGCTAGGATAAGCATGAAGTATTTCACTTATGGTATGATTTAAATGATCCACTAGGGTGCTTTTATCAAACAAAGTTTATTTAAGAATATAGTTAACATGTATGAAATGGAAATTCCAATAACTTTTATCAATTACAACAAAAACAAAATGACCACAATAATATATAACTCTCTACAAATATATCTACAGTGTTCCAATCAAACAAAACCCTTGCCATAGGCAAAATCCTTTAAACAGTTTCAACACAGCAAAGTCTAAAGCTGATATGATACTGGAATTGAGTCCTTTGATTGGAGAATTGAAAGCTCTCAGTCTTGTGAGTTCTAGTAGTCCTCTTGACACACCCAGAACAGTTTAAAGTCAGAACAGCTTCCCAGAACCTCAAGTAGACTATGGTCAAGCCACCAACAGCAGATTTTCTACTCCACGAAGGTTTTCCGCTAATCCATAGAATTTCCAAAACCAGGGGGAGAAAGAGAGAGAGAGAGAAACTTCTTTTCTGTTTGCTGTCCCTTCTAAAACTAAAACCTGCATCTCTAAACTGAAAGTGAAAGAGTTCCAATCACCTGACCTGCCAACCAGCTTTTCTCCAAACTATGTAGGGTCAGAAACAACTCAGTAAAAATAAACAAACCCGTCCCCACCAATTAAACAACTCCTCCACACAAACCAGTGCCATAATGAAAAAAAACAAGTGAAACTAAAAAGGCCTCCTTACAAATGCAGAAAACATGATTTAGATAAAAAATCTCTTAATGGTACACTGATGTCACAGTATTATTCATCCAAATTGTATCCATGTTTCTAGAGTCCCTTTTATTCTTTAGCAAATCTATGCTGCCCTTCCTAATCACCCCATGTTTTTCCACCTGACTACTAAATCTATTCTGAATAATTGTTTCCAGAAGCTTGCCCATCACTGATATTAAATTGAGTGGCCTGTAATTGCTGGGGCTATCCTTACAACCTGTTTTGAACAAGGGCATAACATTTGCAATTATTCAGTTTAGAGTCTCAAGCTCTTTGAGTGGCATTATTTATACTCAAGACTTGTTAATGAGCTTTGGCAAGCAAGCAATTCTACAATGGGGGTTTTTGCAGTTAATCTTCTCCTGTCTTCATCCAACACCCATAAATTGGTAATCTCAACAGAGGTCAAGGGTGCAATCTCAAGTTGATTGCCCTCTCCCTAAATCAGGGACATTGAATCCAATTTTAGTGACAGACAGCCACCCAAGCTAAGCTTGACTATTCTAGCATAGTCTGGGAATTGAACGAGGCTTATATGATTCATTAATTTGTTAAGCTCACTGTAACCCTGGGGAGGCCAGATATAATGTTTTAGTTGAAATTGAAACACAGAAATCAGTTGAATACTGGTACAAATGTTCCATTCAACATGTCTTAGATTATCTGAATCTGACAATTGTTTTAACTGATAGCAGCAGATCTTCACAATTGGAAATATGCCCATAGGGACTTGCAGAGATGCTTAATTGGACCCTTAAGTTGTTCAGTTGTCCACCAAGTGGACAGTTGCACTACCAAGACTTTGCCACTGACCGTGAACATCTGCTGCTGTATGGCAAGACTGCCGTGTAGCTCCAAGCAAATTCCTTGGGGGGAGGGGGCCTTCCTTTACTGTTGCTCCATCATCCATGGAGGGCTTTTCTTATGACAACTGGCGTCCTCCCACTTAAGGTGTCATCACCAGAATAAGACCACCACCCCACCCTGAGGGCACCTCAACACCCCCCCCTTGAATGGTCCTGTTCGCCTGGCCCTGGTTTTACCAGAGAAGCTTACCAGTCCTTGAAGGCATCTCAGTATTGAACAGTGCTTTCCATTGTCATGCAACCTCAGCACTGCCCATTGCTAGCAGTAGTTCTGCTAAGGCTGCTGAGCTACCAGCCTTCTGAATTGGACTGGTAGCTCTGAGGAGCAGGCCATCGTCCTCAATTTGGTGATGAAGAATCTACCCGCCACTGTAGTCGGGTCAGCTACCACTTTCCATCCTGACAGAAGGATTTGACATTCTTTGCAAAAATTATACTCCAAGTTTTGATTGAAACTCAATATTGGCAATAGATTAGCCTTTCCTCCAATCATCTTAGTGGAAAGACTGCACATTTTAAATATTGAAGAACAAACACAAAACAATGTCATGATGTTGAATTAAAAACAGAACCATTTAATACCTTACTTTGTAAAACTACGCAATATTGTGAATTGATAGAAAAGAAGTTCTCAATATCATCAATGATATACAGGCATATTATTGTGTAAGGTGTAATTGCTTTAACTTTGGTATTGAAACCACAAGCTTTGGAATTCTCTCCTTACACCTCTGCCCCTCACTAGAATCATAGAATCCATTGAATCATAAAATCCATACACCGCAGAAGGAGGCCAATTGGCCCCTCAAGCCTGTATCAACAACAATCCCACCCAGGCCCTATTCTCATAACTGTACTCATTTACCCTGCCAGTCGCCCTGTCACTAAAGGGTAATTGAGCATGGCCAATTAACCTAACTTGCACATCTTTGGAATGTGGGAGGAAACCAGAGCACCAGTGGAAACCCAAGCAGACACAGAGAGAACATGCAAACTCCATACAGACAGTGACCTGAAACCAGAATTGAAGCCTGGTCCGTAGCACTGTGAGGCAGCAGTGCTAACCACTCTATCTTGCTTTCCTTCTTTAAGACACTCCTACAATTGAACCCTTTGATTGAGTTTTTGGTTATCCGGCCTAATAACTGCTTATGTGGTACAATGTGACATACTGCTCCTGTGAAGCATTTTGGGGCATTTCAGTCCTATAAGTTAGAAGCCCAATTCCTCTAAGTTGTCATTGCATGAATGCAATTGTACTACACTTCTTTTGCAAGAGCAATAGCTGTAAAGTATAAAGCTGCAAGATCTGAGTTTACTGTATTATGGGCAGTGGTTGGCATGCCACAAACATGTGATGTGTTCTGCTATCTCTACAATCAAACTTCAATCTTAGAAAGATTGGACTATAGAATTTGCTTTCTCAGAGCATTAAAGAAATTTAAAATGTATTTACAAAATACTCCAGAATTTTCATGGATTGCTTAAGCATTGTTTAAATTTGTTTTTGCTCCTGGATTGGACTTACAGTCCAGCAAACCATGATATGCCTTTTTGGAAGGGACCTCATGAAGGGACCTCATGGAGCTTGACTGTGGACTCAGGATTATACTGTGACGCATGCTCAAAACTCATTTGCAGCAATTCTGTTGTCACAGTAGAACTGCTATCTAAACAACCATCAACGATCTGCAAAACTCCATAACATGGTCTTTGCAAAGAAATCCTTTGACTTTGATTTGATTCATTATTGTCACATATAGAAGTTTACAGTGGAAAGTATTGTTTCTTGCACACTATACAGACAAAATATACTGTACATAGGGAAGGAAAGGAGAGATTGAAGAACATAGTATTACATTCATTGCTAAGATGTAGAGAAAGATCAACTTAATGCGAGGTGGATCCATTCAAAGGCTGACAACAGCAGGGAAGACATTGTTCTTGAATCTGTTGGTATGTGTTCTCAAACTTTTGTGTCATCTTCTCGATGGAAGAAGGTGGAAGAGAGTATGACTGGGGTGCATGGGGTCCTTGATTATGTTGGCTGCTTTCCCGACACAGTGAGAAGTGTAGACAGAGTCAATGGATGGAAGGATGGTTTGAGTGATGGACCGGGCTTCATTCACGACCCTTTGTAGTTTATTGCAGTTTTGGACAGAGCAGGAGCCATATCAAGCTGTGATACAACTGGAAAGAATACTTTCTATGGTGAAAATTGGTGTGAGTTGTAGTGGACATGCCAAATTTCCTTACCCTCCTGAGAAAGTAGAAGCATTGGTGGGCTTTCTTAACTATAACGTCTGCATGGAAGGTGCAGGACCAGGACAGTTGTTGGTGATTTGGATACCTAAAAACTTGAACCATTTCTACTTCATCCCCATCGATGGGGCATGTTCTCCACTATGCTTACTGAAGTCGATGACTATCTCCTTCATTTTGCTGACATTGAGAGAGAGATTATTGGCTTCATACCAGTTCACCAGATTCTTAGGCCAGAATTCTCCCAAAAAAATTCTAAGTGTTGAATCTGTGGGAAAACTTGAATAATTCACAATGGTTTTGTCAGCAGAAGTTCAGAATCTCCCACATTCTGTGCACTGCAGAGGTCACCGGCATAAATATCATTATAAATCAGTGGGCAGGGCCTATTCCTGCTGGTGAAGCTAAAACCAGCAGGCGTCTGTGCATGTGCATTGGCCCCTCACTGTTAGCCTCTTGTTAGCTGGCCAGCTTGATCACTGGCTATCCCGGGGCAGTGCTGCCTCTCCAAACCCTCCAAAAGCACAATCGTGACTCCCCCGACCATTAGGGCCCTGGCCTGACCCTCCCCACAGTCCTGAACCAGCCTGATTTCCAGCACCCTCTTGATATCAGTGACAATAACCCCCACCCTCCTCTTCGGCACAACACCCGCCCCGGCTGACCAACTCCCCAGCAGACCTGTCTTCCTCAGCCCGCCCTGATTGCTGGCCTCCCTCTTGCCCCCAACAATCTCAATGGCAGAGTGGCAATGGGACCTGCCACCCCCACTGATCACCCCCTATGCCCCGCTCTGCATGCCCCATCCTCTAGGCCTGACCCCAATAGGCTCCTCCTCCCAGCACTACCCCATGCCCAATGGGCAGTGCCAAGGTGCCTCCTGGGCATTGGCACTTTGCTACTTGGACAGTGCCAGGGACACAGGCTGATAGTGCTAGGGTGTCTATGCCCAGGCAGCACAATCCCCTACTGACCGACCCCCTTGGGGGTGCCATTTGCTGTCTCTTTCATTCCAGTGGGGTCAGGTTGCTAGCTCCCTGGAAGTGGGAATCCTTGCTGGAGTGAAACATTCTGGCGGAGTGGGAGATGCTAGTGGGCCCAGAGAGTTCAGGCCTGAGCTTGCTAATAGCATTTAAATAGTATATAAAATACTATGTAAATGCTGACCTTGCCTCCCAGCCAGTTTCCAGTGCTGTGCAGACACTGCCAGAAATCCGGGCCTGGGAAACACAAGCGCAGTGCAAACACATGTGGGAACTCTGCGAATGAGCCAACATGTGATTCTTCTGGCTCACTGTGCTAAAAAATTAGCACAGTGGGATGGGAGAATCTCTTTCCTGTACTGTTTCATCATAGTTTGAGATCTGACTCACAGCGGTGGTGTTATAAACAAACGTGAAAATCGAGTTGGAGGGGAATTTGGTGACACAGTCATAGGTGTATAAGGAGTATATGCCTACAGATGGGGAAAAGGCATTACAGGGGTGTCCAAGGGTGTGTGTGGCAGATTATGTTTAACTGTATAGATCCAAATGGGGCATAGGCACATTGATTTCAAAATGCTCAAAGCTAACAAATGGATTTGCATTACAAACACATTGGAATCAAGGAATAGAGGGGGAGGTTTGAAAGGTCTGTGAGGGAGGAAAACCTGAACATTAAGCTCCTTTGGGACGATGGCAGGGGTCTCCACACTCATACTGGGTGGGTTCAACCTGGTTTGGCAGTGAGAGTTCAGCATTACCATCTTGTAGCCTGCAGTGATGGTGCAGTATAAAATTCAAATGAAAAGTTCTGTTGGTGAGAGCTGGGCAGGTAGTTTGGAGGACAGATGTACTCACTGGGCTGATTAAATTGAACTGTGCATTCCCAAATGAGGAGAAAGGCAGAGTTGAGATATGTTAGGAGCCTTTCAATGACAAGGAGAAATTAGAAAAGTGAAGCCCGTTCATGCAGGACTAAAGCCACTAAGTGGCACTAATCAATTTCCTTTATCAACTCCTTGTTTACAGAATGGAAATTTCCCAGAGTAATAATGAACTCCAGACCAATTGGGCAACTCGACAAACTTCAGAAGCCTATTAAAAAGTTAGTGCTGGGTGGTTCACAGAAGAGAAGCTGCAGCTGTCCTCAAATAATCTCATTTTCTGACTCAACATTTATTCCAAAGAGTGTAGTATTAGAGTACAGTGAAAGAGGATTTCAGTGCCTGGGCTGAATGCAGCATATCCAAGTGCCTGGCCAAATCAGTGGCATAGCAGTTGGTCATGCAAAGTGTAGGGGAGGTGAATCCTGGATATGCACTCTGCAGTGATCATCATTTCAGGGGCAAGTACTTGCCAACACAGAAACAAAGCCCTTGAACCCACATTCACTAACAAGTCATTTAGAAACTATTGTTCTTGTCCGTTTCTGATTGACAGTACAGAGAGGAGACCATCAGGAAGATGGAGCCTGGATTTATTGTGGCTGCATTATTGCTTACAGGCAGGAAAAAAATCACCTGATTGACTGTTCATCATAAAAAGTGGGCATATATTGGGTAAATGCAGATTGAGTGTGATTCTATTCACAGTTGTGAACATTATATACATTTGGTAAACACCCACACCAGCATTGTGGTCGTAAATCTTTTTACTTTCCTAATCTTACTGCTACACCTTGGTGCTTCCCTGACCTCTGCAGCAGAGTTGGAGACAGCCTGCTGACTGTTATATCCTGTTGCCTGTGATGACTTTGGAGGGCATTCTCTGGAGAGTTGGATCTGGAGGGCCCAGCTCTGCTTTTGGTGTCCTGCTGTGGGGCAGTTGCACTCTCCTCTGTTTGTGGAGCTGGAGCTAATGGGGTGGTGGGGGGGAGATGGTGGCTTCACCAGAATTGGGATTAGGATTTTAGGATTGGCTGGCCACTCCTGGAGTCATCTGGGTGGATGGCCTTGAGGTGTCCTGCTGCTAGTTCTCCTCCCTATGGATGCCTGAGAGCCTCAATATGACTCCTTGAGGATAGGCAGCAGCTGGAGTGAGATTGAAGTGCTCTGTCCCTCTTGCGTTGACACTTATTTGGTGCCACCAATGGTTACACTGATGAAGTGCAGCTCCCACAGCAATGCAGAATCAATGTCTCCTCAGTGTCTGCCATCCTGCTGATGTTGACCTCAGTGTGTTGGCAATGCTGGTGCTCTCATCTCAGACTATAGACAGGTGAACCCCTCCATCATCTACTGAAATCTAAACAATGAAATTGACATCCCTTCTGTCTCTCACTCAACAGAACCCTGGCCTCTAGCTGTTATCCAAATGCTGGTCATCTCAGATGTTGCTGTCTCCACTAGCTGTGCTCACCAGATTGTGATCTTCTTTAGAACTAGATCCCAATCAAGTCTCTGCATCAGTGGAGGGTGAGTGCTGTGATGGGTTTTCAAAGGTGCTGTCCTCGGCTTCCTCATCTGAGGTGCCTTGGGTCTGGTGCTGAGGGCTGGATGATTGTGGGCCTTGGGTGCTTGGTAGAGGTGTCTGTGAAAAGAAAGTAGTGATAGTTAGTGCATGGCAACTGAATAAAAAGAAGGACAGTACACTTGCACTAACGTTGACTGAGGGTTAAGCTAATGCAGGATTCTCGTGTGGATGTTTGCCACAACATCACCATTGCCATCGGCATGGTCCACATCCCTCCAGCTAGCCCTGTGGCATGATTTTCAAAGGCAGCGAGAACCTGGAATTCTGACACTCCAGCTTCCATTCTGGGACCTCTCCCTTTTATTGTGGACGAGATTGTCATACATTAGGACTTATGGAGAGAGTGTCAGCAAAACATTTGGCAGGGCAGACATTAAGGATGCCTGCCATGTGTGGTGGTGATGGGAGCAATGGACGGTATGGGGACACAAGTTCCAGAGGAGATGCGATGGCGTGTATGTGAGAGTGAGTGGCGATGTCTCTTGAGCTGGCAGCAAGTGAGACACCAGTGAATGTGCAATGGATATGAGTTTGTGATTTGAGAGTGATGAGATGATTCAATTATCCAGAGCTGGGATTATTCATCCTCTTTCTACATTAGGTGGCTGATCTTTTACACGCAGCCTTAGTACTGATCACCACTGCCACTGCCTCTCAACCCAGAGTGGTGAGGTTGGTGGACCTCCTGTGGCCATCATAAGAGGTTGAGGACATTGCAGAGGGCCTCCAGTTGACATTTGAGGGAGGCGTCACTGAACTTGAGAGCTGTTGTCTCCTTCCCTTTTGGGACCAGTTGTGTGATCTGTAGCAGCCCTGGGCTGGAGAAACTGAGAAAGCTGTGAATGGGCTCTGTTTAAATGTGGTGCCCAGAGTGAGGGAGGAATAAGCTCACACTGGGGCAGACAAATCAGAGGCTGCCCACCGGGGCAGCGTGTTTCCTGTACGTGCATAATTAGCAAGATGGTGTGAAAATCTGCCATTGCAACTGGCAGGAAAAACAACATTTTTTATGACCACCCCCATACTTAGTGTGCGGAGGGGAAAATCCTGTCCAGGCAGTGTTTCCTAATTCACTCCTAAATGACATTTATCATTTTATACACTTCAGTTAGATTACTATTAGTCTGCCAAATCCAAGGGAATACTGGACAAGTTACTGCAACCTGCCCTTACAATTTACTTGACAGTTTGGCGTGATTTTGAGAACTACACTGTAAGGTATCTACCCTGAGGTGCACTGTCCAGAATTGAACACATTACTCCAGATGAACTGAAGTATCAATTTCTCAATCTTATATTTTGTACCTGTGCACTGGCTTTTTATCAATTTGTATACATGCATACCTGAATTCCTTTGCTGCTTCATAGCTCCTAGACTTTTATCATTGCAATTGTTTCTCAGATCCAAAGTAGATAAAACCTCACAGTTCCCTACAGTGAACTCCATCTGTTCTAAATTTGCCCACTCGCTTGGTCTGTCTATGTCTTTTTGTAACTTTAAGGTTTACTTATTAGTATCACAAGTAGGCTTACATTAACACTGCAATGAAGTTACTGTGAAAATCCCCTAGTCGCCACACTCCGGACCTGTTCGGGTGCACTGAGGGAGAATTTAGCATGGCCAATCCACCTAACTGGCATGTCTTTTGAACTGTGGGAGGAAACTGGAGCACCCGGAGGGAAGCCATGCAGACATGGGGAGAATGTGCAGACTCTGCACAAACAGTCACCCAAGCCGGGAATTGAACCTGGGTCCCAGGCGCTGTGAGTCAGCAGAGCTAACCACTGCACTACCTGTCACCTATGCTGTCATCCATACAACTTACTGTGCCTTCTAACTTAGTATTATCTGAAACCTTGATAAACAAGTCTATTCTGTCGCCTATTGGTAAATATATATAGTGAAAAGCAGAGGCACAAGTGCAGATTCCTGGGGAACACCATTTGTTACTTCCTGCCAATCTGACAACAAGTCCTTTATCTCTACTTTCTGTCTCCTACCTCCCAACCATTAATTAACATCACAAGGTTCCCTACAATTCTGTGCACTCTCCTTTTGGCTAATAATCTCTTGAGCTCAACATCATTAAATGGTGGGAACACCACCACCTGCAATTTCCCCTCCAAGTCACTCATCATTCTGACTTGGAAATATACACAGTCACTGGATCAAAATGCTGGAATTCCCTCCCTAATGGCATTGTGAGTCAACCAACAGAACACGACTGCAGCGATTCAAGAAGTCAGCTCATCACTATCTTCTCAAGGACAACTGCTGGTCAGTCAGCAACACCCATCTTCCACAAAAAGAATTAAGAAAGACTTTCTGAAAGTCTATCTAGTTAGCCTCCATGGACACTCTCCTCAGAAAATGTCAATGACCTCCTCAGAAAATTAACAAAATTATTCAGGTGTGGTCAACCCATCACAAGTGCGGACTGGCTGTACGTATTTCTGGCATTTTCTGTTTTTATTTTTGATTTCCAGCATTTTTATTTTTCATTCTGTTTTATCCAACCTTCACATCTTCACGAAGACCTGGCAAGACAGAAAAACAAATGCTTCTTCAGCATTTCATCATTGTTGTGATGCTTAGAGTCAGATTTGTGGTCTTTTTTCTTCACCATCCCCAGGGCTTGAATGCTACACTTCTAATGAAAATTATTATTTGAGATACATTAAAGGACATTTTAATGTCAGATCAACTACATTGTTATGGTTGATTTGAAATTTCTGTGACTTTTATGTCAACATGTCTTGATTTTTAAAAAAAATTAATTTAATTTAGTTATTACACCTTTGGTACAATGGCAAGTGGAATTTAACAAGCTCTGCAATTTGTAATGGTCAAGTGGGCAAAATTATTGGATGATTATGACTAAGAATACTCCTGGATTGTAATGTTAATAAACATAGTTCTTAAAATTATTAACACCACTGCTGAATTTCCAGCAATTTTCTGACCCAAATAGTTGACATATATTTGATGTTTCTTCTGCAATTGTTTAGCTGTAATACTCGCCTGTAATATGATAGTGAATGCTGTAGATGTTAACAGAACTCCAGGAATGGGTTCTTTCTTGTTAATCCTTTTGTCCATTTGCAATAGCTGATTCTAACAGTTCAAGAAGTAACCATTTAAATGCTATCGTTTCAATATGAGCTGCAATGGGATAGACTCCTAGCTTGCCACTTAGAAGTTGCCTAATTTGCAATCAATGCAGATGATGGCTGGGTCATTTCTTCAAAGCTTCTTCAGCCTCAAATTATGTAAACTGTCACAGGTATCGTCACTATCCTTCGACACACAAATACACTCCCTTAAACAAGGATGGCCATCAGTTACCCAAACCTTCACACAAATGGTGTTGATGACAACCAATGTCATTGGGAAAGGGAGGCCATTAAGCGTGATGGTAAGAGGTCTTTTTCCATTTTCCCCTCTCTTCCTTTTGTTAGCGAAGTCTCTTTCTCACACGCTCTGTTTGAGAACCCAGTGTTCCATGGAATTCCCACTGATACTGCTATCTCTTGTCACAAAGTCACTAACTCTGTCTATCTCTGCTTTTTCCACTGCAGGTCTCAGGCTCAGCTGTAGCTGCGAAGAAAGAAGACAGCGCTCTGATATCATCACATTTTCATCTCTTGCAAGCATCAGCTCAAAATTAGCAACTCATACACTTGTACGAACTGAGAGGCAGTGTCTATGCTGGAAAGTTTACCAAATAAAGATGAGCAGGCACAAGGGCATTTGGAAAGAACAGTACAGTCCAAAGCTCTCCAGAGGGTGAACATGTGTTCTAATGCTCTACAGAGGACATGAATGAGGACTTCCAGGAACAAGCCTTTAAAATGGTAACTGTGTGTCAAAATGGTAATTCCAGCCATAGAGCTCCTGCACAATGTTGGATAGTATGAAGGAATACACTTCAAACTTTTTGGTTCTTGTGTATTCAAGAAATGCAATCAACCATGGAGCATGTGGTCAGATTTATGCAACCTGCAACAGGGCTATTAGTTGAAGAGCCTGTGGTACCAGCACTGAAGCACATCCAGGTGTCATTCAGGTTCTGGGTTGCATCACCTGTATAGACGTGGCAAACTTGAACCAAGTGTATGTATGGGGGTTTCAATAACATCAGACTCTTCAGCAATCTGTTCTCCCACAAATCAGAACAAGTGAGAAATTTGTACTATGTAAAAGACAAACAGAATTTGAACTTTGGAAAAAAGTCATGTAACATAAATATACCACGTGGTACCTGACCATTGAATGTTGACCCATAAGGATAAAAATATTGAGAATTAAGCTGCAAACATTCTAAGAGCATTATCAAAGAAGTGTATCAGTATTTAGCCCCTTTGCACCCCAAATGGAACAATAATTTTCACAATGAAACTACCTCCAGTATAAATAAAAAGAAAATTTAGATTTTGAGGAAAGAAAACTTAAAAATATAGTGGTTTAGTATAACTTTAACACAATTCAATTACTCTGACTTGGAAAAAAAACACGTAGTGGAAGTTCACACAAGAGCATTTATTCACTACATTGAATAATGTTGAACTACCAAAATAGTTGATTGATAACTGATGAACTGAATGCTTAATTTATTCAAGACATGCGAAATGTAAAACAAAAGAAATTCATGAAGTGCTGTACACTTCCAGTATTTTTTTGTGTTTCAGTCCAACTTTTTCACTCGTTGCACTGTTCATTGTGTTTTGTGTCAACTGTTTGGTAAAAGGATAAGGCGGTTAATTTTGTTCCAACAATTGTCAACTCCACCAGAAATGTGATTAATGCTTCTTGTATGCATGCCTGAGTCATAAAACATGTAATTTGTAATATATAGAAATATTGAATTCTGCTATTTCATCCAAAAAGATAAAGAAATGGATGTATAAAACACCTTTCACAGTTTCAAGATGTTTCCAGCACTTTACAGCCAATGAAGTACTTTTGAACTTATGCCACTATTTTAATATGAGAAAAGGCTACCAATGAGCACAAAGCAAGCTCACATAAACAGCACTGTGATAATGACCAAATAGTCTGGTTTCGTGATGTTGTTAGAGGGATAAATATTGGGTAGAGCACAGGTCTCCTACTCTTCTCCAAATAGCATATCAGATCTTTTACATCCACCTGAGAGGGCATACAAGGCATTAATTAATGTCTCCATTTCCAGCAGCACAGCTGTCTGCAGGACTGCACCAGAGCACTGGCCTAGATTAAAAGAAACCTTGTGATCACTTCTTGTTTGACATTTGTTATAATGTCACTCTGAGCCTAATTAAATAAGTGCAGAAATGAATTTGGGATATCAATTGTTATTCACAACTGTAACTCTAGTAGCAAAAAAGGGCTAATGTAGTAGCTAAATATGGGAGAATCTAAACTGCTGCATACCCATAAACTATCACATATCTTGCAGTGTGTTGCCCATAATGTTGCATTCTGAGGTTGTGATAATATTTGATAACTTCCTCACACTTTACACTCAATCATCTCAAATCACCAATGCTTTAAGCCCTGTAACGTGTTCCACAATGTGTACCCTCTATAGGCATCAAAGTCTTATGCAACACATTTATGGCTAGATCACATACAAAGAGTTAATTTGCATTCATGGAAAAAGCCGTAAAGTAGGAAGAAACATCAAGCCTATGCACCAGTGGAGGAAGACACAGAATAAACCTATACAACAGTGTTAAAATTAGCTTCTGTCCTGCATGCTAAACAGATATTGTTGCATGCTTAATGACTCATAATGAGTTGAAGGGAGAATATTGTTTTATGTCCCGGATATGTGAATATCGCAGATGCTATCTGTTAGTTATTTTTTCCTTCCTTGTAGTGCTTCATACACAATTGAACTTAACAGGTTCTCTTTGAACAATCCACTCGGTAGTTACTTTTATATGTTTATGTTCAATAATGAGTATGGCCTAACAATTTTGAAATCTAAATAAGTCCCATAAACTTTAGTAGCTGATGGCTAAGGGTTTGAATGTCATTCCTTTCAATACAGGCATTTAACCCTTTACTTTAAATGAATAAATCCTCAGCTAAAATAGCAAACTTAAAAATATCACATGATGGTAATTGCACCAATACCATGAACAATCATTTTTAGGATATTGTTTTTAAAAGTAAAGAAATCAAAGCAAAACTAAAGAATCAGTCAAGAAACAGAATATCACTATTTCAGTATAGATGTGCACAAAAATGCACGCGGAATCTTGCATTTAGAAGATATTTATTAAATCTGATGATTGAGTCAAATCATCAAAGTAGGAGTTAAGTTTTTACCAAAAAGTTCTTCAAATGAAATATTGACCATGACTTTCACACACCTCCTATTTGTTTCAAGTTTATTTATTAATGTCATAAGTAGGCTTACATTAACACTGAAATGAAATTATGTGAAAATCCTCTAATCACCACACTCCAGTGCCTGTTTGGGTACACTGAGGGAGAATTTAATACGGCTAATGCATCTAACCAGCACATTTTTTGGACAGTGGGAGGGAACTGGAGCACCCAGAAGAAACCCACACAGACCCAGGCAGAATGTGCAGACTCCACACAACCTGTGACCCAAGCCAGGAATCAAACTGGGGTCTCAGGCAGCCTCCAAAGCAGTTGTTGAACAGCTAATTAATCTAATATCACTATTAACTGATACTTGTTTCTCAACAGTGCTGCCTTCTTCTAATTATCTTTCACACCAGTAAGTATGAAAATGTTAAATAAACATTTTTGTGTTTTCTTTCCTTACAGCAAACTACATCCCATACAATAATAATATAAAAATTAAGAAAAGAAAAAGAGCTGTTCAGAAATAACTTACCTATCCATTGCCCCCCTCCAAAGAATATTCAAGTCAATCTTTTCTCATAACAAAAGTTACTTTCTCCAGATGACACATTCAGATCCCAGTATACATAACCAAATGAGAATCCAGCCATTCCCTTTGGAAGATCATATACATTGACAATAGCACAATTTGTAGTAAATTGCACCCTAAATGTCTGATAGAATGCCTAAATACATTGGCTAAACTTAATTTTTGTACCTAATTTTCTACTTTTGCTTTATTTCCAATGACCTAACAAAATCCAGTAGAGGGGAAAGCAGGTTAATGGGGTATTTTGAAACTGCTTTTGAAAACTGCCAAAACCAGCTAATATGAACCTATAATTTTAAAAATGCACCCAGGATAAAATTAAAAAACATTATAGAATCAAAATCCCTGCTTCAACTACAATCCAGTCACCATAACACATAAATGTGTTTTGTTGGATCATCCTTCAAGGACTGGAGTATTAAGACCAAATCGACTGCAGTATGCAAAAGGGGATCAATTCATTTCATTGAAAATAGCTTCAACTGCAAGAAAATTAATGGCTTTTCATTACGCACAAAGGAAAGAGGCAGGTCATTTAAGTAAACTGTGTTTTTCTTCTCATGGCTGTGATAAACTATTATTGAAGATTATATTTATATTGCTCCAATCTTAGACCTGTTAGTTTGGATGAAATAACCCTGTTACACTTTAAAATACATTACTGAGCCTGTTTCTTTATCTCGTTCTTTCACTATTCAGTCTTCCACAATTCCAATTTCATTCTCATTTTTTTATGCTTACTTATTATTTTGAAGATTTCAACTTTGTAAATATTGTAAGTTATGTATTTCTTATGCAGGTGTCCAGATTCATGCTCTGTTCATTAAATTCATGTTCTGCTCATGCTGTGTTATTTATCAGACACTCTTACACACTGTCCATGTATTTTATATTCTGTTCATATATTATGTACTCTTGGACTCCATATTATAAATTCAATTCAGTTACACCATACCCTGCATATATTTCATGAATGCTCTCAGCAACTGCAGACTGGTAGATTTCTCAAAAGTGGCATGACATCATGAGTGGGGCATCACACTTAAGCCATTATGTTGAAGAGGGGAAATGTCAATGTCTACATATACCCAAGAAGCATAAATGCATGGGCAGCTCATGGCCAGTATTATCACTGAGACATTGCAAAGTATAGCAGCATAGGCATTCCATTAAGTGATATAATGTGGAGATCAAGTTCTAGTCAAGTTCCCTGCTTCATTTATGTTGAAAATGCTGAAAGGTGAAAAGATGTTCAAATCCTGTGCTAGCCGTTTACTGATTTGAAAGATTTTCACATTATTCAGCAATTGAAAAGCAATGATTAAGTGTCATTTAGATGTTGCAGAATTTACGATCATACGTAAATGGACTTTATATTCCGAATATACTTCAAATGTGGTTACATTTCATTTGTGCCATAAAATTACATCTGTTGTCATTGACTTGAAACTGGGAGTGTTTCGGATTCAATTATTAGACCCATTCTCCAGCAGTCTGGCTGAAAAAATATCAATGGCTCTGAATCGCGCTGCACAAGTCTATGGGGGGGTTATTACGCCCGAAACACTGCTGCTCCAATTGGCACCTCTAACTGCGCATGCTCACAAAAAGAAATGATAAAATGTTGCTCACCTACCACATCAAAGTCACTGTCATACCCCCAGTTCGCCCAACCACATGCTGCCCATGATCATAGCTCCCCCCACCCCACCAATTTCCCCAGCCACATGCTCCCTATAGTCACAGCTCCTTGCAAAGTTGAGAGGCTGCAGCAGTGCAGTTTGCAAGGGCTTTGTGCACATTCTTCAGCTGGAAGTGAGCTGAGTGCACTATGACCCAACAGCACCGCATAACCCGAGGTCAGTGCTGAGACCCAGGTCTGTGCTGCAAGTTGGTCATTGGAGATCCTGCAGAGCAACAGCCTCCCACCGCACCCTCCCCCCCCCCACAACCCCCCCACACACTCGCAGAGTCATCACCGACCTGAGACAGAAAATAGCCGCAACAACAGGATACCCTTGAGCAGCACTGGACGCTACGCACTTACCTCCTCACAAACCCTCGCCGATGGAGCGCCCAAATCAAACTTTTACTGAGCATGTCTGATTCATGCCAATTCAGGATTGGCGAAGATGGTGGTAAAGGGGGGAAGTGCCGGTAAAGTTGGGCGTCCAGCCCATTAATTTGATTTGAATGCATACAAATGCATTTTAATTGCCGTCGCACCTGTTTCAGGTGCAGTTGTGATTGTGGCCATTTTCAGCTATTGGTAAAGGGTGAACAGGCGAGGAGGCGGTTGCAGATTGCGCTACTTGCCTCACGCCAGACTTTACCAAGTTTTCACACCTGAAAACGGGCGCAATGGTAAAATTGGGCCCATGGTCTCAAAAAAGAATAAAGACAAGTTGTATCAAAAACAAACATGGTTTCAATTCTTATAGATACTTGCAAGTGTCTCATAAGCAAGGGACTCATAAGCAATGAATTAGAAAGGAGGAAGGATTACCTCACATTTGCAGCAGTGTGGTATTGGCTTCCTCTCCTCTCTCTTTTGGGAATTTAGATGACAGTAACTTAAAGTTGCAAGCTCTCAGTCATTTTTTTGGAAACTATTACTCAGCTTATCTGACTCAAGATTAGGGAAGTCTTCAGAGAAATAGTCACACAAGGGATATTTGTGGACAGTGAAAAGAAGAGTCACACAGAATAATATTACATGCAATATCATTGAGTGCATTAGCCATGACTATGTGTTATATATGTGGAGATTATTAAGTTTACAACTGCTGTAAAACCAAACTGCGACTATTATTCCTTTTAAAAATATACCTGGCAGTTCAAGTCAAATATCAAGTAAAGTCTTGATTCAGCACCTTCTAATGACAAAGATTATCATGAGGCACATGACAAAATACTTGAAAGAGGTTACACTTGGGCATGTTACAAATTTACCATGATATTTCTGCAGGTTAAAAAATACTCCCCGGGTCACAGAGTGCTAGGACCAACTATAGGAATGATTGTGTAAGAGTGAATTTTTTTTTGATATCTGTTTATTTAATTCTGTACAGAAGTGGTTAAAACCTTGACACAAAAGAAAATATCCTGGTTTATTTTGATACAATACTTGCAATCACTGACTCTCTGACCAAATGTTTGAGTAAGGGATGACTAATCATTTAGTTCAAATACAAAGCTGTACTGGGATTGGGGTGTGAATAAGTTTGCTGCGAAGTTAAAACTTGAGTCATAGTCCAGTGAAGTGTTTATTTCATCTTGCTGCCATCTGAAATCAAGAAAAATCACGAGCGGACACCCGGCAAAAACAGTAAAATGAAATCGGATTGGATCCCATGGCATTTATAAGCTTACCTAAAAATCCGAGGAAATTAAAATAATTTCTGTGAGACAGGAAGCATAGGCTAATTTGTAGAAGTGATCTCAGAGGTGGAACTCCAAAACTAGCTAGAGTAAAATAGAATATCTCTGCTGCAACGTGTTATTCCTTTCATTAACTCTACATGCCATATTCCACATTCCATTAATGTGTTGCATTTCTGTTCATGTATTCTTCTTCTGGTCATGCAGTCCCTTCGGGGGTATATAACACTAGTAAAGGCACATTTATTGCCCATTCCTAAGTGTCCCAAGAAGTTGCCGGTGGGATTTTTTCTTCCCACTGCTGCAGTTATGGTTGGGATAGTTCTGCCACAATAAGGTTACATAGAGAATTCCCAAACTTTGATCCAGAGATAATGAAAGAATGGAAATAAATGTCAGGATAGTTTGTGATTTAAGGGAATAATGATGTGTTCAGGATATTGCTGCTGGTATCCTTTCCAATGGCAGAGGTGTAAGGGTTGGAAGGTAAACTTAATGATTTGGTGCAGTGCACTCTCCAATTATTACATGCGACAACCACAATGCACTGGTTTCGGAGGAGGTGGTTCAGTGATAGAGGTGCCAATCAAAAGTATTCTGTTCTGAATTGTGTTAAGCTTCTTCAGTGTTTTGAATCTGTATCCATCCACCTATGTGAGTATTCTGTCACACTCCTGAGTTAAGCCTTTTAAATGATGGAATGACTTTGATGGGGGGTGGTGAACCACCCATTTCAGAGTTCCCAATCTCTATTCTGTCCTTGTCATTATGATGTGGCCATAGTTGGTTCTTGTCAGTGGTGATCCCAAAGATATGGATTCACCTATGGTGGTACAGCTGGAGAAAAAGCCACACTTTTTCTTGTGGCTAATGCTCGACACTCAGGTGGCACAAACGTCACCAACCATTTCTCAGATCAAGCCTAGATGTTGTTCAGATTCTGTTGAAAGCCAACATGACTGCTTCATTCTGTTTATGTGGTCCATATAATCCACATGTACTCTATAATCTTTCTATATACATCATATACAGTTGTGGGTCTGTCACCAGGAACTCTACATCTATTTTTATTTCATGGCTTTTTAGAAAGAGAAAAATATTCTCAAAACTTTCTTAAAAGTACAGTTCACAAAAGATGAAGCATAAGTGATCTTTTGTGCTGAGAAGGAAATAGCTGAAACATTTATATCATATCACATCTGATGCATAGTGCCCTCTTTCAGCACACCTACAATTATTTATGGCACACGCTTAGTGCATGAACAACAGAGGACGTGTTTCCAACAGGAAATTCCTGTCCACAATAATTACTTTACCACACATGAAGAAGCCAATGTGGCTACACCACAGCCTTCCAAATCCCTGGTGGTCTCCACAGTTTCTGATGCCAATGTCATTAAACAGCCCCATACAAATAAAATTGCATTTTAATTAGAATTGAGTCTTCTCCCTTAAGTCACTTCTGTTGCACATATGTGGTGCTCGTGATAATATGACGTTGATATGATGATGGCATTTTATATTTTGACAAGCTGAATATTTTGTTTAATTGTACAAATAAATACAATTGAGAGAGCATGTATTTTTGAGAACATGCTGAGTTGGAGTATTTCTGTACATACCTGAGTAAAGACTCTTTTACTAATTGTAGCATCCATATGCTATTCACCCCTTCAAAGTGTACGTATTTTAATTGCTATGTTTATTTTGATAGAATACTGGCAAAATGGTGTGAAAATGTGTTTCTTAAAACTGAAAAGTCACCTCCCAAAGAAGAAAAACATTTACTCTGTTATTCCTAACTTAAAGCTGGCCTCATGTAAGATTAGGAAGATTTCCTCATGGGGCATTTGTTTTAGTAATGGAAATTTAGCTTTACAATTACAGCAGTGTTTGTTAAGGAACAGCTTTAAATAGAATTGTTCTAAGGGAAAGAAAACATTTATATTGGAGGTGGGTTTTTTCTTCAGAAGTTAGTGCTGTTCTGTCACGGAGTATTGTAACAAGAAGTGATAAATGAAGTCGAGCTGGAAAGAAGGAAGGAAATGTTAAGTTGAGATAGAAAGAAAAACGGCCCTCATAGCACCCAAATTGCAAAGAAACATGAAGGTGTTTTTGCGCAAGTATGGGAAATTTTAATGAAGAATATTTCTTAAATATTTTTAAAGTTTATAGGATGCTGACAATTTTTTTCATTCCATTCCAAAAAAGAATGTGTTATTAAAGTCAAGGGTGTGATTGATCCAATTGTTTTGCATGTCTGCTCATCACTTATACATAGGGTGGCACGGTGGCACAGTGGTTAGCACTGCTGCCTCACAGTGTCAGGGACCCAGGATTGATTTCCGGCTTGGGTCATTGTTTGTGTGGAGTTTGCATGTTCTCCCTGTGTCTGCATGGGTTTCACACATGAAAATAGTTATGCCCAGGTATAAAGTTTTGCCAACCCTTTGAGACAATGGCCTCGTGACTACGAATCCAGAAACTCAGTTAATGTTCTGGGGACCCAGGTTCAAATCCCACCATGGTTGATGGTGGAATTTGAATCCAACAGAAAAAGAAACCTAGAATTCAAAATCTATTGATGACTATGAAACCATTGGTTGGTGCAGGTTTGGAGGGCCGAAGGGCCAGTTCCTGCGTTGTAATTTTTTTGATCTTTGAAAGCACCAGGGCTGTGCATGTGCATGCTCTGCTCAAAGCAAAAGTGAAACTAAGACAATCACAGGACATATATACCTTCACATGTACAATATCAAAACACCTGTGAACTCAAAGTGCATCTAGCTGCCCTTCTTAATGCATTTCCGTGTGCTGCTATGTGGTACAACCTGTGCTTGTAGCTGAAGTGGAGATAGGCTGCTGAATATGATGTCCTGTGGGCTGGGATGATCTTGGCAACCGTTCTCGGGCTGTGGGCCAAATGGCCCTGCCCCACTAAAGAGATCCTGCATTGGGGAAGGCCCCTCTTCTGTCACCATGCCTACTGGACAATTATTGACAAAGGGGCAGAGGAGCCACTTCCCATAGGAGGAGCACCCTGAATGTAGCCTCCAGAAGTAGAAGTCACTAGCTCCTCTCCCTTTGAAAGTCATACTTTTGCCTCCTTGCTGACCTGAGGATGACAAGGACCCAATGGGGAAACCAGGTGCCTCACTTTGCTACTGCTGCATAAAACTCATGAACAAAATGATGGAATGCACAGATTTGTATGCATTGAGTGATCTATTGCATCTGAGTCCCCATGAGTTTTCCCAACCCCTGGATGGAGGAAGCCATGCACACACACATCTGAGAAATGGCAGCACTCATGGCTTCAAGGTGCTCTGTCACCAATTGAGCAGATGTGCGCCCAGCCACTGGACTTCATTCTCAGCCACTTCTTTCTGGTGCTCCACAAAGCTCCGCAGTTTTGCTTCTACCTCCCTGCCCTTCTTATATACCATACCCCATCTAGCCCTGCCTCCATCTCCCTTCTCATGTTCCACACACCTCCCCATATCTAGCTCCATCTTCCCATGTCTTGTATTCCAGACAGCACTAGTCCTGCCACCATCTCCCCGCTGTTTCCTCATGTTCCACACATTTCCCCAGTCCTGCATTCATCTTCACCCTTCTGTCTCATTGCTCACATGTTGCCCCAATCCTGCATTGACCCCTGACTATGTGGGTGGTAGGAAGAGAAATCCTGACATCCAAAAATCTTAGCCATGGAAGCTGTGCGTAGCAGCTTGTAAGAGTGAAGCTTAAATCTATCAATGCAGTGTAACATGAGTGTGGTACACTGGAGGAAATACACTGATTTCACAATGTACAGCATTTGGCAGCTCTACCTCTCACTCAGAAGAAGGTGAGAGTTGAGTTTGCCTCACTGCAGGCTGTTCTCCACAATTTGTATGGCTTTTTATGGGCCTGAAAATCTCCTGTCTTCATTAATCTACTGTTATATTCAATGGTTTGATTGATCTGTATTTGAATATGTTAGTCAGTGCTCTAATCTATGTAACTGTACTTGATTTCTTAAGGTGGAGCTACAGAAGTTTCCAGAGAAGATCAAGACCCTGTACTCCCAGGTATCACATAAAATAGGGTGCTGGATGCCCACCCCACCATCTTCCCACCCACCACTGAATTAATCCCCCATAATTATGGGATGTACGGGTTTCAAAATTAGAAGACCATCCACCATATTTAAAAGAATAATTAAGGGTCAATTAGTTTATTACCAAGGCAATTGATCCAGATAATACACTGACTAATGAGGAATTGTAATTCTCAAATGGCTAACTGTGCTACTGGGCAAACCATTTTAGCACAAGTTTAACCACGAGTATTATCCTTTTAAATTGCCCGAGATCGCGAGTCGTTTTGTCCTTTCTGCGTCCGGATCTGCTTAAGCTGCTGAAGCTGGTTCCCCGCATTACTTCCCCAGGAGAAGCAACATTTAGTATCTGCTACTGCACTTGCTACACTCGTATCTGAGCACAGATCCATCCCTATCACCTTCAGCATCTTTACAAACCCTTCTTCTGCCAAATAATGGGACATTGTAGCTTTGTTCGATCAGTCACTCTTACCCTTAGAATTGGTGCAATCTGTCTTTACTCTAACTTGATACAGTTGGATGGTTTGTATCTAACCAGAACTTAATTTCTAAATGATCAGTGAGGTATATCTGGGATCACAGCCTTCTTTAAGATTGTAAGAAGAGCCTCACCACATGAGTTGCTAGTGGCTCATCCAGACTTGTTTGCCAGGAATGTAAATTTATTGCAGTTACTTCTCAACACAGGCCACAAAGTTATGTGCAAAAAATATCAGTGATGCGACTTCCATGGTTTTGATTCTGCTGCTGCAATAAATGAGCCGGATTCGGTGATTATTAACACCAGGAACTGGTCTCCCAGAATCAGACCTCAGCATACATCAGTGTGAAAGCAGCTGGAATTAATCATCAGTTTCTGCAGACTCCCTTTGTCTCTGGAAATCTGCGACCTGGTATCTGAAACAATTGGGTTTCTCCACGTCTTTACCTACTTTCAATCATCAATGTCAACTTTGAGATCCATTCTGTGAGACAACACCCTCGTTATGCCGTTACATATGTGAAAAAGAGAAGAAAAATCGTGAATTAATTTTTCACAGAAATTTTCCTCAAAGGCTTCGATATTTTATGGGTGATATTCTGTGGCAAGTTTGAGGGTTCAATTTTACACAACACTGACTGCAGGAAATAGAACGAGGCACAATGGCATTTCCTCCACACTGAAAAATTAAAGGCTTCACATTTGATCTCACCACACAGCAGCACATGGTTCAGGATGCTATTTAAATAGGTTTCCCCTTATGGCTTTGTGGTTGAAGGCACCACCAAGGGTGGCACAAACCAATTAGAAAGACCCAAGTTCAGTTCTTAGCCTGTGTTGAATTAGTTGATTTTAGTTAAGCACAAGAGATGGCTTTAGAACAAAAGGGTTAGGCAGGAAATAGTGCCACATGATTCCATCTTGTGTGTGTTTTGTGGTGTCTCCTGCACTTACATAAAATTGGGTGGACATTGGGGCAGGGTGGACTTTGATTTATAACACCATTCATTGTTTTAGGCTCACATAGGATAATGGATGAAGAGCAGAAAACCATGGAATCAAAACTCCAGCAGGAGTCAGAAGCTTCAGAGAAGAAAATATGGAATGATTAAAATACATGAACAGTTTTGTTTTGAATGTAAATAATTTTGTGTATTATTCTAAATAGTTTAAATAGTGACAAAGAAAAAAGTTTGTATTGCTAAAGGTTAGTTGTAATTTGGAGCTATGAAACACATTATTGTTGAAAAGACCAAATGCTTTTTAGAATTTGATTTTGTGCAAGAGAAATATTTTCAGAAATGCAATTACAGTTATTTTTTATTTCATATTTTATAATAAATGACATGCCAAAATTATCTGTTTTGCCGAAGTTACTCAAAACAGCCATTTAACAGGACAAGTAAGGAAACTGTGGGTTTGTTTTAACCTATGTCTGAGAATATCTCACTATTATGGCAGTGATAATTTGAAATGACAAATGATAGTCATCACCCAAGCAAATGGATGAGGTGTGACTTTATACACAAGGACATCTTTCATTTTGTTGAGGCCTATATGAATAGTGAGCTACTGATGATAGCTGACCATAGTCTTACAACATTGCCAATCTGCATTGACAGAAACAGGATGTGCACATTGGAAGGGCCTGAGGGATTTCCTTTCTTACTGGACTGCAATGAGCTTGTAAGTACAGTATCATATATCAAATTAGCCACGATATTTGGGGGCAATGAGAGTCAGCCGGTGAGGTAACACTAATTAAAAGTGTATTGTATTACCATCTCATATTATAGTTTATGTTGCTGTCCTGTCCTTTTCAATCTTTTTAGCTGTTCATTACCAGTGCAGTTAGTGCTTATCATCATTTCTAAACCACCTCCTCCCGCCCCTCCCCTCCCACTCCCTCCCACCCATTGTCCCTGCGCTCTCCTGCTTTTCCCTTTAACCCAAACATATTGACCTGAATCTTCTCACACAACAACAGTTAATCCCAATTCTTTAAATGCCATTCCATTGGCACAGCCTACACCTATCTCAACAATGAAACCTGTGGCCCAGGAATTCTGAGATCTATTTTATTCAAGATGAGATAGTATTGGTGAATAGCTATAATTCTGACCAGTTGTGACCTCACCACGCAGAGGAACACCTGCTTCCCAAAACATGCACGTGTCAATGAGCATTCTATATACACATGACATATGGGGGAAATATCAGACGGGATTTTCCTACCCTTCCGGTTGGCAGGAAATTCTGATTCCACTGAAGGTGGAAGGTGATACCACCTCCTCCCGCCCCTCCCCTCCCACTCCCTCCCACCCATTGTCCCTGGCGGTGGGACAGGCGAGCCACACAAAACGCCTTAGATGTTGGTGGGACTGGAAGGTCCCTTAGGGGACAATGGCCAGTTGTGTAAGCTGTCAGAAAACCTGCTGCGAGAGGGCTGGAAAATCCTGCCTTGTATGATTTCTGATAAATGAATCACATCGTTGGATGATTTCCTTGCTTGTTTAAAACTGTGTCAAGCATGTTTATGGGCCATCTCATAATGGCATGAGAAAAGTGAAAGGCTTTCTAAATGGTCACCAGGCATCCAAAGTCAAAATGAGGAGGTTGACATGAAAAGATGGTTTGCAATAATGTGATACATTACACTTACAACTAAATGCAGGGGACAGAAATGATATAATTAAAAATCAAATCAAGTGCAACAGCAGGGCACTACAAAATGAAAAGTGTTGAAATAAATGAGCCAGAAACATTCCAACACTTTTAAAATCAGAGATCAAGGTAAATACACATGTCAAGCCATTAAAATAACAGCACAAATCAACTTATAGCAATCAACAAAATAAATATTTTATCCCTGTCCTATCTATCCAACCAGTTGAATATGTAGGTTTATTTATGTTTCATATAAAAATATTGACCCATTGAATTCAGCATTAATCTAGAGTGCACTGTGACAACAAATTTTCAAATTCTTTCTAGTGGTACTCCCATCCCAGCAGTCTCAAAGATTCAAATGCTAATATGTCAAAACTCGTCTCCAACACTTGAGTGAAAACATTTGCTCAATGAGCAATTTAGTTTCACATCAGTCTTCAATACATGTGACCTTTGCTCTCTAAATATTCAAACACCCCACAGTATGCACAATCTGACCTGCCCTGTTTCACTGCAGTGCCATTTGCTTCCAAGACTCAACTGTCTTATGTAATTCTTCTCACCCCTGGCTATGCACAATGATAGATTCTATGCTGCAATCCAAAAAAACATGCACTGCTTTATATATAACTGATTACATGGCCAACACAGAGAATGCCACAGAGCTGTCTGTTTTTCCTAATGATATAATGAGAGGTACTTGTTGACGGGAACATTTGTTGTTACTGGACACTAGACGTAGCTGCGGTAACCACTGTCTCAGCCTCTTCCTACCACAGCCTTTTTAGCTAATGATGGTGGAAATGCCTTCCCACCAACCATGGTGGTTTGTACACCTGCACTCCTCTAGAAAGGGATGGGTTGCCTACTCTCTGTCAACCGACTTACTGAAGCCAATCTTCACTGGTTTGTTGTGCTCAAAGTTTTAATCATTTGCAGAACTGAGCACTTTTCTTCCTTCTTTAATTTTCTCCAAGCTGCACTGAAAGAAACTTAACACACATATCACAAACCTGGTTATATTATTTACTTTAAATCCACATTAGTTTTTTAGACTGTGAAATTCATAGTCAGTAACTCTGTTGTACTTTCGGAAAATATTGACATTAATTCTCACACAATTGAGCACATCGTCACCCTCCCTCACTTTCTTATTTTTTACTGCTCTCCATTTTGTCAATATTATTGGTTTTGGTGCTCCATTGAACTTTGCTATATATTTTTAGGACCCTATTTATTTGATTTGATTTATTATTGTCACATGTATTGGTATACAGTGAAAAGTATTGTGCACTATACAGACAAAGCATACTATTCCTAGAGAAGGAAAAGAGAAGATGCAGAATGTAGAGTTACAGTCATAGCTAGGGTATAGAGAAAGATAAACTTAATGAGAAGTAGGTCCATTCAAAAGTCAGCGTGCCCTCTCTCTCCTTTTTGTCCTCATCATATTGAAGCACGATGCTTTTCACAATTTTCGCATTAACTGGTACCTTGCCATAACCTCAAATTTGTGAAACGCTTTTCTTTCTCAGTGATTTAAAACATAAACTTGTTTGGACAAATGTGAATTACAGAACTCCAACATAGATTTGTTAAGAGCAATTTGTATTTAACTAACTTGCTGGAGTTTTTTTTTGATGAAGCAACAGGTAAAGTTGATGAGGGAATGCTTTATAAATGGTATACAGGAGGCATTTGTTATAGAGCTCCACAACACAAAAGCTGTTCGAATAAAAGGGACAGTGGCAACAAAAATTGGCTAAGTGGCAGATGTTGTGAGGATGAGCTTTTAAAAGATACAATTCTAACTTTTCATTTTTCCTTTTCATTGTAAAATACAGGTTAAAAGCAAAGTACGGTAATGCTGGCATCTGAAACAAAAACAAAAAATGCTGGAAACTCTCAGCAGGTCTGACAGATCTGATCTGACAGCTCTAACAAAGGTCACCTAGACTCAAAATGTTCTCTCCCCATAGATGCTGTTAGACCTGCTGAAATTTCCTTGCATTTTCTGTTTTTGTAAAACACAGAGACCCTCTAAAGACAATGGAAAAATGTTCAAACTGCGACAATGCATAATTCTGCATTGTACCAAGTGGAGTGAAGATATAGACATTCAACTCTCTCGAGAGTGTAAAAGCCCCCAACCCCTGTTGGCTTCACATGATCCTGAGGATTTTCAAATGTTCCTGGGATGAGACATCAAAATGTAATTACCTATTCTGAAACAATAACTGCAATAGACATGACTTAACAGAATTTCTCTGGAATATAGAGCCAGCAAGATACTTTAAGGACTCCTTACCAAGCAAAAGGAGAGGACAAAAGACAATTCTGTACTGAACACAGGCTGACTAAACCCTTGTTTCTTCTCTCTCAGAAGTATTGTACATGGTTTGCAATGTAACCACCCTGAGAAAAGAAATGTACTGTGAACCAAGGCCTTTTTGGAAAAAAAATGTAGAAACCAGTTCCATAAGACTACACTCAAGAAGGCAACTGAACAAAACAGCTGCAATGTGGAATCACTGCATTTAGACCAGCCAAGGGACAGCGAACCATATACTTCTTTGTTTTATTTTTCTGTAAAATATCCTAATAATCCTCTTAGTCTGCCATCAATACTGGTATGTATATGTGTGACCCAGAAGAATGCATGTGATGCATGAATGGTGGTTGCACTTTGCCTTGTTTTTGTTTAGTTTGACCAATTGTTTCAATAAACTTACCTTATTCTTCACTTAACCTAAGAAACCATCTGACCAATTCTTTGCAACGTGTAAAGGTAAATAATGGGATTCCTACAGAATTGGCAAAGCATTTCATCCCTAAATTTACAAAGAAATGCTGCCACGTCAAAAGTGGAGTGAGAAAATGGAGTAATTTTATCTCTCCCGTGGTTCTAACACGAGAAAAGAAAGTAGTAATTAATGGATATTTGTTAGGATAAAGGAAGATTTGTAATGGAGTTACCCATTCTTTCCTTGTTCTTCCTGAGAAATATTAATGAACTAGACCTCAGTGTACAGGGCACCATTACAAAATTTGCAGATGATATAATGCTTGGAAGCATTATGATGCTTTGAACTGCATAAACCGTAGTGCAGAAAGAAATTCAAAAGGAAATAGGCAAGTTGGTGAAATGGATGGATAAGCAGCAGATGAAATTTAATGAAGAGAAGTGTGAAACAATTCATTACAGGAACAGCGTGAAGAGACAATGTAAAAGAAAGGAAATAATTCTAATGGGGTGCAGGGCAGAAGGATCTGGGTCTATATGTGCATAAATCATTGAAAGTGACAAGACAAGTTGAGAGAATCTTTAATAAAGCATTCAGTACCCTAGAATTTATTACAGGGCATAGGGTATAGAAGCAAGGTTATGTTGCTAAAAGTTTATTAATTTATTAGTCACAAGTAGGCTTATATTAACACTACAATGAAGTTACTGTGAAAATCTCCTGATAGTCATGCTCCAGTACCTGGTTGGGTACACTGAGGAAGAATTTAGCATTTAGAACTCACCTGATGAAGGAGCAGCATTCTGAAAGCTTGTAGCTTGTGGCTTGTGCTGCCAAATAAACCTGTTGGACTTCAACCTGGTGCTGTGAGGCTTCTTACTAAACTTGCATTTTACAATGCTTCAATCTCAGCTGAAGTATTGTGTCCAATTCTGTGGATCACACTTTAGGAAAGATATAAAGGCATGAGAGAAATTGTTGAAATTTTTGACAGCAACAGTCCTGGGTATGAGGAACTTCAGTTAAATAGATAGAGAAGTTGGGACTGTTCTCCTCGAAGAGAAGGTGGAGAAAAGATTTGAAAGTCATATCCAAAACCATGGTGGGTCTGGACAGAATAGTTATGGTAAAGCTGTTCCCATCGCTGGAAGGATCAAGAATGAGTAGACACAGATTGAAGATAATTGATAAAAGAAACAATGGGACATGAGGAAGAAGTTTTTTTCATGCATCAAATTTATTAAACATAAGTCTATTAAGATAATTGGCCAAACTAAAAAAAACTAGGTAAATCACAATCACCATACATCATGTGCATTCTTCTAGGTCACACATATATAATATATATCATATATATATATAGATAGCAGAGTAAGAGGATCATTAGGATTTTTGCAGAAAAATAAAACAAAGGAATATACAGTTAGGTATTCTCTCAAAATTCCCCCAAAAATGCTTTAAAATCTTCTTTCAAGCAATATTTTTCCATCTGCTATTTGCACTAAAAATCCATGCCAGGTTTTTCTAACCTATCCTTTCAAACAAAGCTTCCATTCCACTTCTAAAAATGAATCCACTCCAAGTTTTCCACATTGTTTTTCAGGTTTCTTTTGTCTTAAATGCTTTTACACCAACTTGGAGATTGAGCCACCAATTTCCCCAATTATTTCAACTTATGTTCCAAGGGCTGTACTAAGTTCCCACAAACCTAAAAATCACTTCAAAGATCTTTCTGGGTTCTCAGTCGTTGCTTTCAGATCCATCTGTCTTTACTGAACTGTTCTAAGACCATAATCTCAAACTTCTTGGACACTTCTCATTTCCCTAGTTTCCATAACTAGCTGGTCTTTAGACCTCTGTACTTGTTTTCTTAGCCATTACACCATTGTATGTATTTTCTTCTAGCAAAGCTGAGAGAGATGTATCCATTTAAATGTAGCCATTTAAAACCACCTCTTTCTAGTAGAGCTTTGACAGTTGTCTTCTCTCTCACCTCCTATCTCCAACTGCTATAAATTGAACTAAAACTAAACACAAAAACCTCCAACCCTAAAAGGTGCCCCTGGTTGCTAAACAATGACCTTATGCTTCTGCAAATTTTTTCCTTTTCATGCCATAGCCCTCTCTCTAAGCACAGTAGAAGCACAGTCTGCACTGAACAAACCACTACACATACAAACATTTCTGTCTAGCATGAATCTAACTGAAGGTTTATCCTTCTTTACACAGAAACAGTAAATTAAATGCACTTAAAACTATACATTAATTCTAATATTTAATAATACAAATATAGCTTATCTCAAATTACCACTGTTTTCCTGACAAATAGCCTAGTAAACCATAAAGTTATGTTCGTGATTATGGCTCACTACTACCTGCTCAAGCAAAATAAGCACTGGGTAATAAATGTAGGCCTTGCCAGCAACACCTACATCCGTTGAGTGAATAAAAAAAACTGCTCTTCCTCCCTGTAATGTTATGTCATCTAGTTAGTGAGACAATGATGAGAAAAGCCATATGATCCATATCCAATTGATTATTGTTGATTTTTCCAATAACTGAGAAAGCTTGGACAGTAATAATAATTTATTATGTACATACGCATACACACACTCTTATGCCAAGCAAAGACTTGGAATTCGAACAGAACATTAGCTGAGTTTCTGAATTAATAATCTAGTGGTAATACCTCTAGCCATAACCTCCCCCTCGACAAATAAAATGAAGACCACCACTGTTTTTGAGAAAGGAACTGAAATTGTGGGGGGTCACACGATAAAACAGCTATGTTTCACCAGCCATAAGATCTTATTTTGAGATATAACCTTTGTTGTGGCACCTGATCAAACAAATTTTGGAAGTCCAAGAGGACCACACTTACAGGTTTCTCTTTATCCCCTTGTCACTTCCTTTGGCAGCCTTAAATATGGCTGCCAAAAGTCATCTGACTTTTTTAGCTGCAAGTGGTCAAAATTCCAAAAACTTTCTAGTGGATTGCCATGGACATATCCAAACATGTGAAGACATTTGAAATTTAGTTCACATTTTCCAAGGGTAAAGAGTAACTCATTGTAGCTTCCCTGGAGGTGTGGATAAATCTTTCCTACCTCCTCAAACCTGGGAAAATAGGAACCATTCAAGTTAATGGCTGAGACATTTGAAAGTTATTTACCTTGGCTAAAAAAAGACAATGGATGTGATGATGACCCCAGGCTAACACAATATCTAACATGGGAGCATGATTGAATAGTTTGGGATAGCAGCCATTTTTCATTTTGGTATTGCATAAAGACAGGTTGCAAACAGCCATTTTGTTTGCAGAACCATCCTGAACATCATGAGAAAGGCACCCTGAAACAGAAACTGTTACTTAACAGATAAAGATTGTGGAAGGTTTCCAGAAACAGTTATTGGAATGCTGTACTAAACCAGACCACTAAGAGCCTTCACCTGCAGTGCCATAAAAATGAAAACAGGAGCCTTTACTCCCTCCCAGGACCTCGTCTACTTGTTGAATCCACTTGCAAGGGGAAAGTCCAATTCTTCAACTACAGGAGCCATTACAGACACTAAACAAACCTCAAATTTCAACCCCTTCACTATGGAAAGAAGAAATCTTAGCAAAAGAGCTCAAAACAATATTGCTACAGAGACAAATTTGAAATCTCATCTTTAAATACCACTTTTTCTTTATCTGCTTTTAGCCTTTGTATATTTATTTTGGTTAATAATATTATCACTTCTTTCTCTCAGCTGTCGTTTTTGTGTTAAGCTAACCTTTTATCTTGTTTCAGATTTATCAAGGACTCTTTCTTTCTCACTGGAATGTATCTTTGCTGAAGGTTATGAAATGCCTCCTTAAATGTCTGCCACTACATTTCTACTGACCTATCCCTTATTCTTGTTTTCCTATTCTGTTTAGCCTGATCTGTCTTCATACCCTCGTAATTGCCTTGATTCAAGTTTAAAACCCTAGCCTTAAGTCCACTCTTTTATTCTTCAAACTGAATACAAAAATCAATCCTTCTATGCTAGCTGGAAGCTCCTTCACTATGAGACAATTAGTTAACCCTGCCTCACTGCACACTAATAGGTCCAGAATTGCCTGCTCTTTAGTTGGTTATGGAAAATGCTGCTTTATGAGTTCATCTTCCAGTCCAAAAGACTGCTAGACTGGATCTGTGGCAAATGGTGAGAGAACCAACAATAAGGAAATATCTATTTGACCTTGTACTGACCAAAGACCTGATGCAAATTTTTCTGTCCATTTCAGAATCAGTAGGATTGACCACCGCACAGCCCTTGCACTCCATTATTTGCTGCAAACCTAGCCAAGCTGTTCCAGTACAGTTACAACACTGACATCTATCCAACAATGTGTAAAACTGCCCAGGCATGTCCTGATCACAACCTGACCAATTACCACTCCATCAGTCTTTTCTCAATTATCAGCAAAGTGATGGAAGAGGTCACTGATGGTGCTACCAAGTGACATTTACTCAGCAATAACCAATCACGGATGCTCAGTTTGAGCTCCACACAGCTCCTGACCTCATTGCAGCCTTGCTTCAAACAGGAACAAAATAGCTGATGTGAGTGTCACTCATGTCAATGAATGGAGGTGGTTGTTGGAATTAAATCATCTCAGTTCCAGGACATCACTGCAGGAGTTCCTCAGGGTACTTTTCTAGGTCCAACCATCTTTAGCTGTCTCATCTTTGACCTTCCTTCCATCAAAAGGTCTGAAATGGAAATGTCCTCTGATGATTGCACAATGTTCAGCATCAAGCACAATTCCTCAAATATTGAGCAATGTCCAAATGCCGCAAGACCGAGATGATATTCAAGCTTGGGATGATAATTGAAAGTTACAGCACAGTACACAAGTGCCAGGCAATGATCACCTCTAAAATGAGAGAATCTAATCATCTCCACTTTACATTCAATGATGTTACCATCACTGAATTTCCTACTATTAACATTCTGGGGGGTACTATTAACCAGAACTGAGCTCAGCTATAAGAATAGATCAGAGGGTGGGAATCCTGCAGAGAATAAATCACCTCTTGACTCCCCCAAGTCTATCCACCATCTAAAGACCTGAATCAAGAGTATAATACAATACTCTCCACTTGCCTGGATGTGTGCAGTTCCAACAACACTTAAGAAGCTCAACAATATGCAGGACAATTGGCAGCCTGCTTGATTGGCACTCCATCTACCATTAATCCTTCCACCACCAACGCATAACAACAGCAGTGAGTATCATCTATAAGATGCAATGTATCAACTCAGCAAGGGTTCTTTGATAGTACCTTCTAAACCCACAATTTCTGCCACTTAGAAGGACAAGGGGAACAAATATGTGGGATCAAATGCAAGGATCCCCGCCCATCCCAGGCCACATACCATCCCTACTTGGAAATATATCATTGATCTTTCACTGTCACTGGGTCAAAATCCTGAATCTCCCTTCCTAAAAACACTGCGGGTGTACTTATGCCACTTAAACTACAACAGTTCAAGAAGGTGGCTCTCCACTCAATGGTAATTACAGATGGGCAATAAATAAGAACATAAGAACATAAGAAATAGGAGCAGGAGTAGGCCATCTAGCCCCTCGAGCCTGCCCCGCCATTCAATAAGATCATGGCTGATCTGTCGTGGCTCAGTTCCACTTTCCCGCCCTCTCCTCATAACCCTTAATCCCCTCTCTTATCAAAAACCCATCAACCCGTGTCTTAAAAATATTTAGCAAGGTAGCCTCCACCACTTCAACGGGCAGAGAATTCCAGAGATTCACCACCCTTTGAGTGAAGAAGTTCTTCCTCAACTCCATTCTAAACCGCCCCCCCCTTTATCTTGAGGCTGTGCCCCCTAGTCCTACTGTCCTTTCTGAGCGGGAAGAGTCTCTCCACCTCTATCCTATCCATCCCATTCATCATCTTATACGTCTCAATGAGATCTCCCCTCATTCTCCTAAACTCTAACGAGTACAAGCCTAGTTTATTCAGCCTCTCCTCATAGCTCAACCCCGTCAACTCCGGCATCAGCCTAGTAAACCTCCTCTGCACTCCCTCCAAGGCCAAAATATCCTTGCGTAAGTACGGCGCCCAAAACTGCACACAGTACTCCAGCTGCGGCCTCACCAATGCCCTATATAGCCGCAGCAAGACCTCCCTACTTTTATATTCAATCCCCCTCGCTACGAAGGCCAGCATCCCATTCGCCTTCCTGACCACCTGCTGCACCTGCAAGTTGGGTTTTTGCGACTCATGCACAAGGACCCCAAGGTCCCTAGCAAAGCCCACATTCATGAAGGGATAAGCAGAAAATAATTGTACATTATTTGCTTTGATCATCTTCATTGGCACTCTATTACAAAGCTCTACTATTATTTGGGTAAAAATGTTTCATAAGGCTTTCCTTCTTATTGCTAATTTCTCATATTTGAACTTCTAGTCCCTGGATTTATCAAATGCATTCATAATCCTGAAAGTTGCGGTCAGATCACTCCAAGTCTATTCCTTTTTACTAAACAAATAATTGATTAAGTCAAATTGATTAAGTTCCTTAATCTTTTCTCAGAAACTTCAAAGCATCTACTTTTCAAAAGGTTATCGACCTGAAACATTTAATTTTGTTTTTTCACCTCACTGCCTGACTTGCTGCTTTTTTTATTGCTGCCAATAAACGTCGCCAGCACCTATTAGTACTTGACACAGAATAGCATTGACATTTAGACCTGAATTTTTGCTCATGGGTCAAGAGTGCAGTCAAGACAATTCCTAGCTCTGCAAGCTCCACCGGGAGAGAGCGCCTTGAAAGATGGAATTTTTGTTCTGGGGTGGTAAGGTTCTCTGGGTGTTGGACCTGGCAACCCTAGAATGAGCTTGAAAGTTGCTTGATGCAGATGTGGGCAGGACAAAAGGCATTGGAACTTTGTCAAAAATTTGTTTAAAAGCATTAAAACAGCAAATAGCCCCCAAGCCTTCACCCCTCACATCTTTCACCAGCCCCTTACTCCCCATGCCCTATTCATGCCAACTATGCCATTTCATACTCCCCACTCACTCTCATGGCACCTCACAACCTCCATTCCAACTAATGTTCCTCTACGCGCTCCCATAATCCTTCATACTTTCCTCATTCTCTCACCCAACACCCTTTGCCCTTACACCTATGCTAACTCACCCAGTATCCACCATAGGCACACATCAAGAGCTATGCTGAGAGTAAAATAAAATGAAATTCCAATTGCCTATTACAGACTGTCACAGGCTTTGATGTCAGCCTTTAAATTGATCACAACTTTATCCTTCAAGTAACCAGACCAAGTCACAGAGTTTTCTTAAGCAATTGTTTTAATGCAAGCTATATAACGAGGTCCCTGGAGTCAAAGGTCAGTGCTAGTGACTAGACCAGAGCCCAGAATTCAGGAATATATAAGCAGATATAGTTTCAAATTCAATTACAAATAATTAGCATATACCAACCTAGGTAGAAGGAGTTATGTCAATCATTCACAGTTATTGATTAAGGTTACATCATTCATAAGGTATAGGTATTAAAACCAATCACAGCCATCTCACGCTTGCTTAACTATAATATCCAATCAGCATGAAGACTTAATCATGTTAGCTGACCTAATCCATCATTGTTACAAGTTATCAGTGATGTCCCAGTTTGTGTTGGTGTCTATGGATATCACTCTCATCTTCCAATTCCACATGTCTCATTGAATGATTTATCTCAGACTAAAGGCCTTTGTGCTTATCTGTGATGACTTTTATAAATACCTTTTATTTTCTCATAGCAGTTTATATGATTTTTAAGCTTACGTGATTATTAACCATTTCACAGACTTTATTTTTAAATTAAATGCTAATTCATAAAAACACATTCACTGTATTTGCATTCTTTCTCCTTCATAAGCCCTTTAAGAACAAATGTTTTATTCAAGCGTTCAATCCCCTGAAAAAACAAACATTGGAATTCATAATTCATTTCAAAGAGTCTATAACTTGCAGCTGTTAATCAAGCTATGAAATGGAAGGCAGTACATTGTAAAAATGGAGGCTGTTAAATCAGTCATGCAGTACAAGTCTTGTACTGATAACATAAGAATATAAGAATTAGGAGCAGGAGTAGGCCATCTGGCCCCTCAAGCCTGCCCCACCATTCAATAAGATCATGGCTGATCTTTCTGTGGATTCAGCTCCACTTACTCACCCACTCACCATAACCCTTAATTCCTTTACTGTTCAAAAATGGATCTATCCTTGCCTTAAAAACAATCAATGAGGTAGCCTCAACTGCTTGGGCAGGGAATTCCAAAGATTCACATCCCTTTGTGTGAAGAAGTTCCTCCTCAACTCAGTCCTAAAACTTCTTCCCCTTATTTTCCCTAGTTATAGTTTCACCTGTCAGTGGGAACAGCTTCACTGCTTCTATCTTATCTATTCCCTTCATAATCTTATATGTTTCTATAAGATCTCCCCTCATTCTTCTGAATTCCAATGAATATAGCTCCAGTCTACTTAGTTTCTCCTCATAAGCCAACCCTCTCAACTCTGGAATCAACCTCTTAAATCTCCTCTGCACCCCCTCCAGTGCCAGTATATCCTTTCTCAAGTAAGGAGACCAAAACTACACACAGTACTCCAGGTGTGGCCTCACCATCACCTTATACAGCTGCAACATAATCTCGCTATTTTTAAACTCCATCCCTCTAGCAATGAAGGACAAAATTCCATTTGCCTTCTTAATTACCTGCTGCACCTGCAAACCAACTCCTTGAGGTTCCTGCACAAGGACAGGTCCCTCTGCACAGCAGCATGCTGCAATTTTTTACCATTTAAATAATAGTCCATTTTGCTGTTATTACTACCAAAATGGATGACCTCACATTTACCAACAATAAATTCCATCTGCCAGACCCTCACCCCCTCACTTAGACTATTTATATCCCTTTGCAGACTTTCAGTGTCCTCTGCACACTTTGCTCTTCCATCCATCTTAGTGTCATCTGCAAATTTTGACACTCTACACTTGGCCCCCAACTCCAAATCATTTATGTATATCATAAACAATTCCAGTCCCAACACTGATCCCTGAGACACACAGCTAGTCACTGATCGCCTACCAGAAAAACACCCATTTACTCCCACTCATGATAACCGTCAAGCTTATGTTAACAATCAGAGTGAAATAGCAAAGCAATGTTTTTTTGAACACATCACACAATTGTTTCAAATAATTAAAGGCTGAACAGTTAAATGCTTTGACAGTTGCTTATAGCTCTTTTGTCATTTTTGACAGTTCCTTTTGACAGGACATCTTAACCGCTCTTGACCATTCCAATAGCTTAGGCACTTTCTATGCCCATTCATATCTATTTTTCACATTCCCAAAGGGCATCTTACTATTCTCAAAGGACAACTTACCTCTTCCAAAGGGCAACTTACCTCTCCAAAAGGGCACCTGAATTCCAGGGGCCAAATTCAAAGGGGTATCCTACCTCTCCAAACTGGTATTCTATCTCTTAGATATTTAGATCTGCTCCTACCAGGTCTATTCTGTACACTTCGTGTTTGTCATCCCTGACTAATGAAGATCAGACATGACTGGAGATGACTGCTGTTTTATACGGGCCTCCGTGAAACCTGCAAACACAAATCCTGACCTAAGCCCATTCCCATCACTAAGGAAGTAGTAGGTGCCATGTTCTGGGACTGGACTTCTGTGTTTTGGCTGGATAGGCTCTCCCTTGTTGCCTTACTCATAAAAACACTAGTGAGACTTAACATTTACTAAGGTGCATGTGATATATAAACTGCATTAGTCCTTCGGTAAAAGATGAGGAAAATCTTTTGATAAATTTCTGGTAAGCATCTATGTGGCTTTCATGATAAGAATTCTTTTTTTCAATGATGAACTTTGATGAAGAACTTTGTTAGATGCTATTCTATTTTTCTGTGGAAGATTTATTTTCAGATTATTCAGATTGAGTATTCCATTAGGGACACATTTTTAAAAAAAATCAGAACTTTGCTATATTGGGGTTATGAATTTTTGTTTGAGATGGTCAGGATGGAGGCTGGCCAGAGTTCAGTAACATTGACAGGCTTGACTTGATCTTGCTGAACAAGAAAACAGTACTGTCAATGCCTATGTGATGTACATCAACATAAAATAAAAACTGCAGAACCTTTGTGCAAGAATAAGCACCTGGACCAGACCACTAGATGGAGCACAATGCAGAAGCAAGGTGGAAGGCGCAAATCCCGCCTCTTCCACATAGGTATGAACAGTCGTGCCAGCAATGGCAGAGGTGGCCAAAGTCCAGGCTAAGGACAGTAAATGCTATTGAATGTTGTCAAGGATGAATATAACAATGGGAACAACCTTGAAGAAAGAATGAGCCTGTATAACTTCCTGAAACAATGTAAAAGCGCATGAAAATAGTTTTTAATTGTCTCCCTTTGCTTTTCCTTTACACTCAGACATTGCACTATCTCCTTCGCTTAGATGGTGACTATGACAGCTAAAGATTCTCCCATGCCTTCTAATGCTTGGCTTATTTACAAGGAATCACTAAAGGGGTGTGTGGCAGTGAAGAGAATATAAAGATTTTACAGACGGATATAAAAAGGCTAGGAGAATGGGCTGAAATTTGGCAAATGGAGTTTATGTAGATAAATATGAAGTTATGTATTTTGGCAGAAAGAATAGAAAGGCAACTTATTACCTAAATGGAAAGCAGACTCAAAATGCATCCAAGCAGAGGGATCTGGACGTCTGTATTCATGAATCACAGAAAGCCAGTATGCAGATGCAGCATGTAATTTAAAAAAAGCAAAAAGCATGTTTGTTCATATTGCAAAGGGGCTGGAGAATAAAAGTAGAGAAGTGCTGTTGCAATTGTATAGGGTGTTGGTGAGACCACATTTGGAGTATTGTGTACAGTTTTGGTCTCCTCATTTGAGGAAGTATGTTTTGGCATTGGAGGCAGCTTGGAGGATGTTCAACAGATTGGTTCCGGGGATGAAAAGGTTGACGAAAGAGAAGAGATTAAATAGTTTGTGCTTATATTCGCTGGCATTCAGAAGGATGAGAAGGAATCTGATCGAGGTATATAAAATTTTAAATGGGATTGATAAAGTAAATGTAGATTAAATGTTTCCTGTTATGGGGTAATCTCAAACAAAAAGTCACAGGTATATGTTGCGAGGTGGTAGATTTAAAACTGAACTGAGGAGGAACTACCTCTCACAGAGAATGCTGAATTTGTGGAACCCACTGCCCCATAGCACAGTGGAGCCTGAATCGTTCAATGATTACAAGAGGGAGATAGACATATTTCTAACAAGAAAAAAGGAAAGAGGGATATGTGGAATAGGTGGAGAGGTGGATTTTGAGACTAGGGAGAGATCAACCATGGTCTGATTTAATGGCAGAGCAGGCTTGAAGGGTTGAATTTGCCTTCTTCTTCTCCTAATTTCTATGTTCCTATGTATTCATGAGTTGAGAGAGACAAGATGCTCCTTTAGATCTTGCATCCCAAATCTGAACTTCCAGGTTAGCAATTTGATCCATTATGAACCTATCCTGCATACAGTATTAGTGGGCCATCTAAAGTACTGGAATATTTGAATCGGCAACCATAGCTTTGAAAAGAGAATTAATTACATTGCTTATAAGTATTTACTAGTCCTGAGTTCTGACATAAACCTTTGAGATCTGAATGAAAGTTGGTTCAAAATGACTCAATGCAGATTCTTTTGGCTGCCTGCCATTGGTGGGATCTAATATTAATAATGCAATAGATACTAGCTCATGGCTTCATACTTAAATTAGACAGAGGAAAAATGGAGGTATGTGGCCTATTCCCAGCAATTTACGGTTTCCCTCCAACATAAGCAATCCTGTTAGGCTTTCAGATTCAACCTCTGCTCATTTTTGGGTTTCAATTCAGTTGCGGAAAGAAATCAACTTTGATTCTGTTGTTTTAAGATCAGCCCCCTTTGCAAAAGAACAGTCCTAATGCAAATAAAGAAATACTGCATTTATATAGCATTTTTCCTGAAAAATTGGATGCCTCAAAGCATTTTACAGCCATTGAAGTATACTTTAAATTAGTTATTGTTGTAATTAGGAGGCATGGCAGCCAATTTGTTCAGAGTAAGCTCACTGAAACAATCATGTGATAACGACCAGATAATATGTTTTTCTGATATTGTTTTGGCAATATAAGGTGGCCGGAATATTGGGGTAACTCCCCTGCTCTTCTTCAAAATAATGCCACCAGGTATGTTACATCCACTCAGACAAGCAGGTGAGACCTTTGTTTGTACCTCATTTGAAAGACAGCACATCTGATAATGCACTGCTTTCTCAGTAGTGCACTGGACTGTCAACTCTGAATTTTATGCTCAAGCACTGGAAGTGTAACTTGAACCTGGAACATTGTGTCTCTGAGGAAAGACTGCTAACAACTGAACCATGGTTAAAACCTTATTTACCGTTTGAGCTGAGAGAGGAAAGATGGCAAAACTGAACTCAAGAAAAAACAAAATAATAGTTCTCAATTTTATTAGGGGAGGGACATAATTGGAACCTTTAACCTTATAGTTCACTAGGAGAGGAGGCAAAGGTTCAGCAGAAGGAACGTTTCAGTTTTACGAAGGCATTCTGTCACAAGTACATCAATATAAATTAAACTCCTATTGTACAAACATCCAACATTACCTCTAAGTTATGTATTTTTCATTTATTTTGTGTGATTTGTTTTTGATATATTGATATTGTTCAATTTCTTTCACAATAACCTCCTGAGATCTTAAGTAACCATCTGCTGTTCCTCACACCAGAACATCCTTAGGAAGTTTCAGAAATAGTCTGGAAAGATAATTTGCATTGTAGACATTGCTGTGTGCCCCTTGTTCCCTCAGTGAAAACATACTGGGCTGAAGTACATTTAAGCAATAATGTAAAGGAAGTTGTTGGGAAGTAAAGACATTTCAAATATCAATTATATTTGCATATAATATGAAATCTCAAAAATTTTGCATTTGTGTGACATCATTTAATTGAAATTAGGCTTAATTGAATCTTTGCTCAATTACATATTTAAAAACAAATACATATAAGCAAAGATGAATCATACAAAAGCTAGAAGATAACTGTTAAGGAAATCAGTGTGGAATTTATTATTGCAAATTTGCATCAAAGCTAGTGAGGAAACAGTTCATGGGTTGTTTCATTTTAAACTCTGTCACGTTAAGAATTTTAGGTTTTTATATGAAGCACATATATCATTTTTCTGCACTCATCAATTTTTCACGTCTGTGTAAGCACCTTTTGGAAATCTAATTCTCTCCAACAAGAGTGCTCCCCTTGACAGTCAGTGACATTACCATCATCAATTTTGGGGTGGCATGATGGCACAGTGGTTAGCACTGCTGCCTCACAGCATTAGGATCTGGGTTCAATTCTGGCCTCGGGTCACTGTGCAGAGTTTGGACATTCTCCCCATGTCTGTATGGGTTTCCTCCAGGTGCTCCAGTTTCCTCCCACAGTCCAAAGATGTGCAGGTTAGGTGAATTGGTTATGCTAAATAGTCCCTTAGTGTCAGGGAGATTAACAGAGTAAATACATGGGTTACGGGGATAGGGTCTGGGAGGCATTATGGTTGGTGCAGACTTGATGTGCCAAATTGGCCTCCTTCTGCACTGTAGGGATTCGATGATTCAAATCCCCATCATCCATATCCTAGAATTTAACTAGAACAGCCAATTAAAGATGTATTCCCAAAATTGTCCAAGATAAGTGTATTTGTATGTGTGTATGTATATTCTTATCCAAGGAGTGAGAAATTCAATTTAAATTTTAGCTTTTTGCTCCGTAAGAAATTTTGCAAAAGATAAAGATCCTTATAACATTAGATTAGTTTAGTCCATATTTGATGCAACGCTGTTGCACAGTGGTTAGCACTGCTACCTCACAGCACAGAGACCTGGGTTCAATTCCTAGCTTGGGCCATTGTCTCTGCAGAATCTGCATGTTCTCCCTGTGTCTGCGTGTGTTTCCTCCGGGTTCTCCAGTTTCCTGTCATAGTCCGATGCATTGGCCTTGCTAAATTCTTCCTCAGTGTACTCTAACAGGTGCCAGAGTGTGGTGGCTAGGGGATTTTCACAGTAACTTCATTGCAGTGTTAATGTAACCCTACTTGTGACATTAATAAAAAATGTTTCTGAAGTTGAAACATTGCCTGAAGAGAAGGATTTGAAGTTGTAGGATTGTCTCTGTGATGGTGAAACTGTCAAATTGCCAGAGGTTCCTTTAACAGGTGCGTTTAGTAGGTGAAATCAGGTTTACAGGGAGGAGAGAAGGTTATTTTCTTCTGTTACCAGTTCCCCCACATGGGATGCTTCTCTTGAATGGTGTTTCACTCCCATTCACACGATATGGATTTTTGCACTGCTTTTCTTTATGCTCAGTGTGCTGGGCTCATCCTCAGCCCAAAAACTTACACTGCTGAAGTGTACATGTGTGGCTCATTTCTGGTCTGCACATGTGCGGAAACTCCAAAGTCCGCTGTGGTTCCTGATCCCTGCTCTCAACTTTTAGGCATGTAGGATTTCATAACATAGTGCACAAATCCATACTGCTCTTCACTGTGTCTGTGCATCATAGTGCTGATTACAATGTGTTCTGTGTGGACCTGCATGAGCTGTGTACACATTCACTTCTGTGTGTGCCATGTCTCATATCTTATCTACAGCTTACAGATATGGACCTTGGGATTTCTGTGGATGAGCCTAGCTGCTTAACTTGCCAAACTGTATCAGGTGATTGAACCTTTCCCTGTGTGGAATCCATGATTACTGATAGTCTCCTGCTGCCCTCACCACAGCCGTTACTTGAATCCAGACCGTCTTGGTTGCTTCAGGAGCATTACAGCAGCCAGCAGGGTACAGGACTGCTCTCCTCTCCTAGGCTTCTTCCACCGAAATCTGAAGGTCTTCATCAACAGAAAATCATGCAGCAGCTGGACCCACCCCTTCCCCTTCATTTCCTCCGTGTGACATTTTATCAATAAAAATGTAAGGCGGAAGCAGTCGCAAGACGTTTGGATTATAATTCACTTCTGTGCACCTACACACTTTAACCTTGTCAACATATCATCAATGATTAGTCATAAGGGTTGGTAGAGAAAATAGCTCTGTGCAAATGTTTGGTGTCATGGATGTTGGGGTTCTGACTCCAAGGTAGCATGCTGTTTTCTGTGACTACCACCAGCCCTACTGGATTCCTCAATCTTAGTCATACTGTTATGCTATGACAATTTGCGTCTATGAGAGACCCGGTAAAGAGTCATACTGATAGATGGATGGCAAGAGAAAAAATGGATGCTAATGCTAATCATTCATCCATCCACTTAGTTTTGGCCGCTAACTATATGAGTACATATTCTATCTGTACCAGGTGATGGTCATGATGTGGAGATGCCGGCATTGGACTGGGGTAAACACATTAAGAAGTCTCACAACACCAGGTTAAAGTCCAACCAGTTTATTTGATAGTAAACCCACTTTACTATCAAATAAACCGGTTGGACTTTAACCTGGTGTTGTGAGACTTCTTACCAGGTAATGGTGGCAGGGCAATGCCATCTCCATGATTGTGCCTTGGGAATTCACTCCATGCTTTCATTGGTTCAGTAGAGGGCATTTTGATTAGCAGGAAGAATGACAACTCTTCCATCGGGAAAGCTCCTCACTGATCCAAAGTCAGCCAATAGGTGGACGTTTACAGCTTTGGCACTCACCTGACAAGGCAATGGCATCCCTTCCGAGGCACAGTGATGTCACCATTGACGGCCGACCTCTCAGATGGACCTTTTTGAAGGCCTGCTTTTCATCTGAGCCTGAGCTGCCCCACCCCACCAGGCCCGCCTTCGACCCATCACTACTTCTGAGGTTGCCTAACTCCTATTCCTCAATCCCTTCAGACTGAAAACCGGAAGCTCAGGCAGCCATTTTTAAACATTGGCTTCACAGAACTGGGAATTCTCCTGTCTCAATGCACCCCAACATGGGAATGAAAATTTGGGCTTTGTTCTTTATTTCTACTCTTCTCCAACAATGGGGGAGAACTTTCCCTTTGCAATAAATTCATAAATTTACTGAAATCTTCATAATAAAAGTCATAATGTGTTTATAAAAATCATATTTGCAGTTTTACCTATATAACATAAAGAAAAATATCTCCTTCAGTGTGGGTGTCATATATTGGGATTCTGTGACTATTTTTCACCCAGTGAGAGACAAAGTGACAATTCTAGCCTTCTTCACTCAACATTTGCCAGCAGGAAGGCAGCTTGAAATCACCTGCTGATGTCCAGCTCTCCTCCTGAAGGCTTTCATCTTAAACTACTCTTCAGTCAGGATACCTGTCGGAAATGGATAACATCCTTCTCCAGGCTGCTGCTTAGCCTTCAATGGCCGCAGGTAGAAGCTGCCCAGCGGAGGATCATCTTATCAGTTGTGAACAAAGTGAAACAAAATAGGGAAAGAAGCATATGTTCTGGGGGTTTTTTTCCATCCCGCCTGCCACGGGAATCGTAGTGGGCAGAGGTAGACAGTGCAAAAGTCCTTGACCTCAGGCGGGATTTTCCGGTTTTGGGGTGAGCGCGGCTGGAAAATCTTGCCCTTTGATTCAGTTTCTATTAAACAGAAAGCTGCTAGTGAAACTTTGACCAGATTCAGGAAGTTAGAAAGCCAAAGGGTTAGAAGTTATTTCAGTTAAGACAAACAAGGTGACCCATTAGTGAGGGAAAGCGTAATGCCCCCATTATTTTGCACTGCTATCCATTGACAAATTTAATTGATTGACTCTGGTTATGTTCATTGTTCTGTATTTTCAGTTGATGTGAAGTTAAGCAGCTGAAATGATTTGTTTCTGGGCTTACTGAGTTTTTTTGGTCTACCTTGTAAAATGTTGGAGAAGTTCACTAGGGTTCAGATGAAAAATATGAATCCAGTTCAGATCACATTAGACGTCTGGGATATATCATCGTATAGTTAAATATTGGTGCGGGAAACCAAAATGTGTAAGTACCTTGGACTGCTTAAGGAAGTGACCACAGTACCCAAGAGGATACCTAAGGCAAGATGCTAAACTTTTAACAATTTCAAACTCACTAAAGCACCCTGGACTTGAACAATAGGAACTTTCTTTTTTTCACACCGACTTCTCAGTGGCCTTTCTAAGAAGGACTGATGACTTAGTGTTAATTTTATGATGTTTCATTAGCTGAAAATAAGCATAAACAAATCAACTACTTCACAACCTGCTGTTTATAGTACAGAAAAATGCATTTAAGGAGCTGACATTATTTCTGGAAACTGTTTGATGTTATCTCATGTTCTGGTCTTTCACCTGACTGGAAAAGAAGCTGAGACTAAACAAATTCAAGGCCCATTGCCAGAATTTCAGGGCAGAAGTTTGCAGTTTGCTGCTGGCGTGTTTGCAGCCAGGAGAGTGGGGATGTGGCAAAATTCCCCAGGTGGCCTTTCAGCTAGCCTCCCTCACTGCTTCACCCCTTCACCAAGCTGTGCACAATTTTACATGTGGCAGGTATGGGGCCGGAAAGCCTGGCGTTTTCCTTCATTTGAGCTGAGGCCTTAAAGTGGCCAATTATGGGTCACTTAAAGGTCACTTGCCCCAATATTGAGGCTGGTAGGAAGAAATCAGGGGCAATGTCCTGGCAGGTTACCCCTCTTGGGCTCGGACAAAAAGGGTGTCACCTCTCTTTGGGTGTCCCTCTGCTTCGATGGATGCTTCCTTCCCTCCTAGCTTCTTCAGCAAGCTTGGGCTTCACCTCTCCTTCCCACCATTAGACCCCCACCCCCTGCTCCCCTCCCCCTCCCAGAATTACCTGGACTCTGGCAGCAGGAGTTTCAGGCCGCACTCACTCAAGACCGAAAAATCCCTTTCGAGGTCAACAGACCTTTGCAAGGTCCTGACCGGTGGTGGGGTGGGATGGGAAAATTCCGCCCCGGGACTTAGAATCTAGTGACTGCTTGTAGTCCCAGTCCTGACCACTGCTACAACTGGTGCCACCATGCCGAAAGAAATTGCTGGACAATCAGGTTGGCTGATGACACGTTGAGATGGGACTTCCACCTGAGTGATGGCTGAATGTTGCGTCTCCAGCCAATTAATATTCCTTGCTGCATTAAAGGCTTTGATTGGTGGGGGTGCATTCCCTGCTGACTCCTTGGATACTGGGCAGGAAACCTGCCATCCAAAAAATCCTGCCGACAATCATCAGATGTGATTTCGTGTCCTGCCTGCTTCTTGGAATTTCCCGGGACTGGAAATTCCTGCCAAAAGTCAATGGACCTTTTGCAGGTCCATAAAACCTTCCAACCCACTGTCGACAAATGTTGTGGTGAACATCCTGCCCAATATTTATTGCTTTCCTTCTAAATGCACCATGCAATTGGTTCAAAAATGCAGACTGATCACATTGTATGCACATTTCCACAGATGTGATTCTGTAACATAAGCAGAGTAAAAGGCTAATGTTTTGGCAGCAGTCAAATCTTCTCTGGTGTTATTATCTGAAGAACCACTCCTTTCAATCAATACAGCCAAAGAAAGTATTTCAGTTTACTCACAGATTACTGCCATTAATACAGTTTTGCTCAAATGTCCTTCTTATAGGTTTACAGCCTGAGAGTAAACAATCTTTGAAATTCTCAGTAGATATGAGGCCTTTTCCTCCCTAAAGTCTTAGCGTGCAAACACAAAATCACAGCAGAAACCCATTAATATTGTTTCATTAATATTAATTCAGTGATATGACCCCTTGCTTAATGCCGCCAAATAAAATAGGTTCAATTCGTAGCGCTTGAAATTGCAATGTGGGTTGATATCTATGCCAATGTAAATACAATTTAGTCAAATGTAATTTTTGTGCATACACATATAGTTCAATCTACAGTTGCATTTAAACCCTTGGTAAGTATATAAAACAGTGATCTTTGCAATCAAACTTTGATTAAATAAAATGTGAGATTTACTAGCTGTGCCTTTTTAAATATTAAAGCGTTAACAGAAAATTCTCATTATAATTCTGTGTGACGTGGCTGTTGAAATCATGAAGTGCTGTATCATAGTGTGGTTGAAAACATCTTCAAAGCTATGCTTCTTCATACAATAAACACCTCATCACTCAGCCTGTTGTGAAATTATTCAGCAAATGTTTCCCCACTGGGGGAGGCTGAGCAAAATGGACAACCATTCTCCAACACTAAACCTTCTTCAATTCTCATGCACAATAGTCTCAGAAAGACATCTTAGCCCATGTGGGTAATTTTTCTCAACCTGGGATTAAATGTCTTTTGAGACTTTCGAAAGGCTATCAGAATATTTGTCTCTCCAATATGATAATTCCCTTTAATTACCCTCTTTCTATTTAAAAAGTCTTCTGAAAGAAGTGCTGGTTAGCATTGGTCATGCTTAATTCTCCCTCAGTGTATCTGAACAGGTGCCGGAATATGGCGGCTAGGGCATTTTCACAATAACTTCATTTCAGTGTTAATGTTAGCCTACTTGTGACAGTAATAAATAAAATAAATATATTTTCTACATGATTTCCATTCTCTTCACCAGTATGCTTCTTACACTTGTTTTAGTTTTCACCTGAATCAGTGACTAATTGTATAAAAGGCTTGACCTAGGAAATTTGAATACTATTCGTACATTACCATTGGGATTAACACTGATACTTATATTTTAAATGGAACTTGTGCTTGTTGAGGCAAATCAATTCCAGTGTCTGGGGTACAGGAAGGCTCTAAAAAGAGGAGGGGAGCAAACATTTTGGAAGAGTTTCATTCTGAAGAAAGGAATATTATTGATTCACAAATGGCTTTTTATATATTTCAGAATGGCTGTGGAAATAATTACATTGCTTCTGCTGTTTTTGTTAATGCAACCTCCTGAGAAACTAACATGTTTGATAGAGTCAACATTATGCAGCATATAGGAAGAACATTTGTCAAAATATGTATAGAACTAGTGAAAGAAACATCAAAGTATGTTAAAATAATTAGTTGTGTAACATTTGGGTTTCAAAACTTTGATTATAACATTAAGCACACTGAGCATAAAAATAGAATTGATTCTTGCCCTCTAGTCCCTATCTTGCATTTGTACCTGTGCAGGTAGAAAGTCAGAAATGCAGCATTTAAATTAAAAACCTGAAGATTGGAACCCAACTCGTTAACTATTATAATAGAACCATGTCATTACATTGTAAGAGAAGTAAGTGGGTAGCGCATTTAGAATGCAGAACAATAGCCATTAGCAGCTCAGCCCTTCCTTTACTGAGTGTTTGTAAACACTTCCACTCCTTAAGCACAAATTGCCCTTTGGTATCTTATCCAAATTGACCATTACCCCACTGCAGCCCCTCAGATTCTGCAGGAGAACCTCCAGGTAAGAGTGAGAGACTCAAGAGGACAGCCCTCCCAGGTCAATCTCTACATTCCTATGGTTGCTGCAGTCGCAAAAACCCAAGTGCTGAGGAGCCATTGTAACCCGTGTTGTGGGCCCTTCAGTTAGAAATTCCACGATTGCCAAATTAGTCCAGTAACCTGGAAGTAGCATGCTAATGCAAGGCTCAGCTGTAGAATCAAAGCAAACCTTGATCACTAGTTAATCAGATTCCTGATGCAAAAATAATCCCGTTATTCTGATAGGGACTAAGTCCAACCTGAGTTTCCAATTACAGTAATAAGTCTCACAACACAGCCAAGACTATCAATGAGTCAGAAAGTGAATTTTGAACCACTTCAGGATAGTTACCTAATGGTTATTCTAGTGAAGATATTGCAAATCAACACACTAAGTTATATTAACTGGAAGACCCAAGGTTTAATCCTTGATCTGTTCTGAGTTATGTCAATTAAGGAAGTAGTTGCACTTCTAGGATATGCCTCGGTGCCATGTTCTAGCAAAGAGCAAATTCAGGGGTAGAGAGGATCTTAGTTACCTGAATTGTTTTGCAGTCGGAATCAAATGTGTTTCTCATTTGTCTCAGAACCCATCCCAGGGAAAATCGGATGAGGGTGGACCCTGACCCAAAGCCAATTTCCATACATACATCTACATCCGACTCCTGGGAGTGGCTGGGAGAATTTCTGCTCAATGTTTGAAATTACAGGATCCAAACTCATCCCCTGTATGTCATTACACCACAGGCCTTAACAAATTTATTTGGCAAAACAAATATGAAGCTGCTTCCTCTTCAGTTCTCAAACAACTGATTTTTTCAAAGTGGAATAATCATGATTTATTAATGACACTGAAACCTCAAATAATGTAATTGTGTGAGTGTTGAATATTTATAATCTGATCAAAATACCAGCTGATAATTCAAATTTCCACATCTTGACTGAACAACTGTTATTGTTTATTATTCATGCAAGTTAACGTTGTTGCAGCTGTAAGTGCCACGTCATAAATAATTTCCGACCATTCTCCTCTTCATTGTGAAAAACACTGAAATTTATATTTCGCTAACATCTATCAGGCAATGATAAACGGTTTAAATTGTTTCAATGGCAGAACTGCAAGCACTGCACCTAGCTAAATCTTCTTCGCTCTGAACGTATGTGCTGACGAACACAGTTAACATCAGGGAAAGCTGAGTGAGTCGGTAATGTGAGTGACGAGAGTAGATGGAGACAGGCAGTGTGGAGATCAGCCATTTGAGCCTAAGTGACAGGGGATAGAGTGTGTGGGAGATCAGAACCTCGCAGTAAATGACTTCAGTCTCGCATCTTTTTCCCCTTGCAGCAACACTCTCTAAAGCAATAGCATTTGCAGATCAGGGCCAGCAACTCCACATGTTGACACAGCAATAATTTTTAATGAGAATTTTTTTTTGTATTTGTGTGGGAGATGTGAGTATTGTGTACACAGATGCAGCATGGGCCACCATGCTGGGGACTGAAGCACTCATTGCCTCTCCTTGGCTTGAACTGTTGGGTCCCCAGACAGATTCCTTCCAACCTAGGGGGAAACAGGCAGGCCTACTCACCTCTGAACTTTATGTGAAGTTGTTTACCTTGGCAAGGAGAAGTGGCAGATTTACAGATGTTAAATACAGTCCTGAGGGGATCTTGAGGCATTCCTAAATTTTAATCACCTAATTTAAAAAGTGCAGGGAGAAGACCAGTGGTGACCTGTTGCATTTTGTTGAGTGCGAACCGATCCAATTTTTAAAAACATGAATATGCTAAAGTAATAAAACAGTCTGTAACTGCTTTTTAATTTTATAAGGAAAGAAAGTGTGATTTAATAAATTAATCCGTAGCACCTCTTGGACCAGCTGGTTTGTCTTCAGGCATTTCCTGCTAGTGTGTAATACCCCTGGTAACCCCAACTCCCTCGGTCTCCACATGCTTCATGAACCATTCATCTTCTGATTTGATTTTACCTGTCAGCGAATATTATTCCAAACCACTTTTTGCACATATTGAATTGAGGATGATTGTGACTGATGTTTGATGTCATGTCCAGGTCACAGCACAAGAAAAAAATGGCTGTAACTTTATTGATTCTCTTCTTCAGCAGCTTAAAGCTGACACCAGAGCGTAACTGCTGAGCTCTGTAAAACCTGGATTTAGCACTCCAGCCTCTGCTGACTTGTCAGAGGATTTCCTAAAAGACCACAACTCATATTGAATTGTACCGATTACGTTGTTTGCAATACTTCATCGGAAGATTTATTAACTTTTGATCAGGTTCTTATGGTTAAAATAGAAACAAAAATCATTGTTTAAATGTGTGTGTGTTTGTGTCTCTATCTGTGTGTGTGTTTATCTATGTGTGTTGTCGTGTATACGTGTGTTGTCTCTCTATCTATGTGTATTGTGTGTTTTTGGGTATATGTTTGTGTCTCTATGTGTGTTATGTGCGTGTGCTTATGTGTGTGTGCGCGTGTGTTGCGCATTTTTGGGGTGTGTGTGTTTGATGTATGTGTGTGCTTGTGTCTCTATCTATGTATGTATGTGCATGCGTGTGTGTTGTGTGTTTTTGGGTGTGTGTGTGTGTTTGATATATGTGTGTGTTTGTGTCTTATGTGTTTTAGAGTGTGTGTGCACATTTGTGTGTGCTATGTTTTTATCTATGTGTGTTTTGTGTGTGTGTTTGGGTGTGTGTGTGCATGCAATAAAAAAAACAGCATTCTCTTACAAGCATATCCAAGGAAAAGTGGAGCTCATTGTGACCACACAAGCTTAGGAACATTTTAACCAACTGCTGAGTCCAGTTGTTGACCACCTGCAATGTTTGTTTAATATTTGTCAAGTTTATGAAGACCATGGCTAATGTGGAATAATAACATGTGTGTTCCAGATTAAACCACTCTGGCTTGAGGCCATCTCTGATATGGTCACTTATAGTCAGACTTAATCCATTCAATTTCACAACAAATTCTTAAATTCTGAGAAGGGGCATTAAAGAACTAGACAGCATAGTGATTAAATGGGAGGCAGGGCTACAAAAACATAAATGTAAGGATTTTCAGGGAAGAAATTAGTGATCCTGACAACATCTGCAAAATGCATTAGTTGTTTGATTGGCCCCTGTTAAACAAAGATGGGATTAGATTTCATACATTTTCTGTGGGAGGCAATCTAAAGTTTCAGTTTGATGATTTAGTCAGGTGTAAGCATGAAGTTTCCAATTTAGCCAAATAAATCTGAGTGATTTTATTATCCTCACTTTTTCCCTGACACTCTGCTAACCCCTTGTCCCTATCAAGCTCACATGATCTATTTACTAGAATTGGAGTTTGATTGATAAGTCCACAGCCCCTGTTTCACTCCCCTCTTTAACTGATCCCATATTTTTTCATGCTCTTTCACAACTAAAAAAAAACACCCTTCCCTTTCCCACATCGCCTTCCTCGTATTCATTTTCCACTATCCACATTCCATTTTGCTTTGTGGATAATACTTACAGGGCGATCGAAGAGATAGGCAGCAATTGCAAAGTTCCTCAAGAATGACAATCACCCTCATGTTGCCCTATTAGAACAAACAGCATCTCTTTTCCCCAAATTCCTCTCAATCTAGCCTCAACTCCCCAATCTGGGGAGAGATAAAACCACTTGTAAAGATTGCCTCTGTTTGATAATTCTAGGAAAATTGGAAACACATTTATTTAAAATATATTAATGTTTTTGGCCAGGGAATCATTCAAGTTAATATCTCAATTTATATGGTCACCCAACAGATTCTTAGGTTTTCCTGTCTTGATAAGTCTGATTGTCTTTCAGATTTTTTTAAAAAAAATCCTTCTTGGATGGGGTTTTACCCTGGCAAGATTTTACAGCCCCTCCAAAGTCGAAGGGTTTTTGAACATTCTCGATGCATTTTATGGCCCCGCCCCCTACTGGCATGGGCCATAAAAATTCCGCCCCTTGTTTCAGATGCACAAAGTAACTCACATTTCTGTTTCACCGTACTTTTTCTAACATTTATTGTCATATACTTATTGCTCTTTGTTCTGCCTCTCTCTCACTCTCTCTCTCTCTCTCGGTTTGCCTCCTTCATTAAGTTTTCTTGCGCCTTTTCCTTGTATCACGCTCATCCACTGCTAGCACTGTGCCTTTTCTGCTCTTAATCTCTTCAACAGTCTGGCAGATTCTCACGTCAGTGCTTTAGAATCATTTGAAACATCTGAATAATGCAACGACAGTTAACACACATTACATACTGCTGGCATGTTTCAGAGTAAGCATGATTAACAAATCTGTAAATAGATAGCAAATCCTACCACAGTTGCTTAAATTAAAGCTACACTTCAGTTATTTACAGCATCATTATAAACTCTCAGCTGTGAGGCCATTAAAACTATCTTGCAAAATTAATTTAAGACACACATGTCCTTCTGATGAGTTGCTTCGACACGGTGCAAAAGAAAACATTTTAACCGGTTGACTCATTTACTGTGCTTCAGTGAAACTGCCACTTAACATCATGCTACCCTTTAAGCTGCGTCAAAATGATTTACCCTATAAATTAGTTCGCTGTTTTCTTTGACCAAAAGAATTGCCCATGTGGTGAGACTTCCTATGGGAGGGGATGTGGCTAGTCTCTAAATTTATCTGCTGTGTTTGTCTTTTGAAAAGGCAACACAGAAAGATTAACAAGTCTGTCAGTGAGGGAACTGACTGATATATCAAAGCTGTGCAGACAATGTGTGCTATTCATTCTGCACATTTCTCAATGTGAGATTCAGTGTACACTGAGGCCTGTGGCTGTAGGCCTTGAATAAAACACACTGCTTGCAGAAATCCACATAAGAACTTTTTCTTGCCCACTGCCCAGCCACCCTAAGTGTATTTGCCCTTTTCTGAAGGTTAAGTTGTCCTAACAGGTGCTAATTTTTGTTTTCTCATGGAGATTTGTCCACATTAAAAGCAACTGTGAACAAACAAAAAAGCCAATTAAAGTGCAAGGGCACTGCTTGTTCCTTCTTCCTCCCTGTAGTTACCAGCTGAACCCCAATCAGTCATGTTAAGCCACAATTTGATCCCCTCAGCTAGTTTGAGAAGTGTCAGACCTCTGCCCTCTTTGGGGAAATGCTGGCATAATGTCATGGGAAAATATTGTCATGGACAAGTGGATTGTCCCCTGCTAACTTGGATTTGTCATTTGCTAACGTATGTATGTATCACTCCTGAGATTCATTGAGCTGTAACAGTTTGGAAGGCTTAGAACAAATCTCATTGGTATGCAACCAGACTGTTAAGACAGCAAAATGCATAGTTAAAATATAAAATCAGATAGCCAGCAAGAAATTGAAACCTATTCCTTAAATTTCTTTCTATAATCAAATGATTTTGCTTGTGTGCTTGCTGTGTTATTTTATGTATGGAGGAAGCAACATTACACGTTTAACAGTTGTTTACATAAAAACATCTGAGTATGTATGCAATATCGTGAGGGATCTGGCATAAAATCTATTTACCACTGTGAACATGTAAAGGTTAAATGAAGTATTTGCAGCTATACGATGTTAGATTGCACTGTGGATAATTGGTACAAAACTAAACAAATACTAATTAAAAAGCAGAAAGTCAACACACAGCATCTCAGATCTGACCTCCTAGCTGTGTTTAGTTTACATGCCGAACTATCCTTTCTCCTAAGTATTTGAGAAAGGCTATGCAAAACATTGTCACAAATGCAAGAATTTGTCCTTTGACATTTGGTGATTTCATAGAATCATAGGATCCCCACAGTGCAGAAAGAAGCCATTCAGCCTATTGAGCCTGCATCAGAAACAATCCCACCTGGATCCTATCCCCTTAACTCCACGTATTTACCCTGCTAATCCCCCTGGCAGTAAGGGGCAATTTAAATTTGGCCAATGAACCTAACCCACACATCTTTGGAGTGTGGGAGGAAACTGGAACATCCGGAGGATACCCACGCAGACACGGGGGGAGCATGCAAACTCCATACAGACAGTCACCCAAGGCTGGAATTGAACCCGGATCCTTGGAGCTGGAAGGCAGCAGTGCTAACCAACTGTGCCATTGTGCCACCATTTCATTCTACCTCCTTAGTGTATGAGTCAATTGTTACATAACTCAATGTTAGAATAACCATTTCAGCTGAAATGCTGGTGATGATTGTGCGGTGGCAGGATGGGAATGCTGGCAAAGATTTTGGGGGAGGGGGTGGAATGCTGGCAATGATTGTGGGGGGGCAGTATAGGAATTCTGGCAATGATTGTGGCAGGTATAGGAATGCTGGCAATGATTGTGTTGGGGGGGGGGGGTGGGGTATGGGAATGCTGGCAATGATTATGTGTGTGGGGGGTATGGGAATGCTGGCAATGATTGTGTTGGGGGGGTGGGGTATGGGAATGCTGGCAATGATTATGTGTGTGGGGGGTGTATAGGAATGCTGGCAATGATTGTGTTGGGGGGGTGGGGTATGGGAATGCCGGCAATGATTGTGTTGGGGGGGTGGGGTATGGGAATGCTGGCAATGATTATGTGTGTGGGGGGTATGGGAATGCTGGCAATGATTGTGTTGGGGGGGGGGTATGGGAATGCTGGCAATGATTGTGGATGGGGGTGTATAGGAATGCTGGCAGTGATTGCGTGGGGGGTGTATGGGAATGCTGGCAATGATTGTGGGGGGATTAAAGGAATGCAGGCAATGATTGTGGGGTGGGGGAGGGGGGAATGCTGGCAATGATTGTGGGAAGGGGTTTATGGGAAAACCAGCAATGATTGTTGGGGGGGTGGGGGTGGGTGTGGGAATTCCGGCAATGAATGCACAGCGGGGGGTTGGAATTCCGGCAATGATTGTTGGGGGGGTGGGGTGGCTATGGGAATTCCGGCAATGATTGTGGATTCCCATACCTTGTAGTGAAATGGGTCATCAACACTGTTATCCAGCGGCACTTGCTTAGAAGTAACCTGCTCACTGACGCACACTTTGAGTCCTGCCAGGGTCACTCACCTTCTGACCTCATTACAGCCTTGGTTCAAACATGGACAAAAGAGCTGAATTCCAGAGGTGAGGTGAGAGTGACTGCCCTTGACATTAATGCAGCAGTTGACACTCCTTCCATAATAAGGTCAGAAGTGGGGAAGTTCGCTGATGTTCAGCATCATTTGCGACTCCTCAGATACAGATGCAGTCTATGTCCAAATGCAGTGACACACCTGAACAATATCCAGATTGGGCTGACAAGTGGCAAGCAACATTCACACCACACACATTCCAGGAAATGGCCATCTCCAGCAAGAGTGAATTTAACCATTACCCTTTGACGTTCCATGGCATTACCATTGCTGAATCCACCACTATCAACATCCTGCGGGTTACCATTGACCAGAAATTCAATTATACTAGACACGTAAATGCTGCAGTTACAAGAGCAGTGAGTAATACTCCTGCAGACCCACGCAAAGCCTGTCCACCATCTACAAGGCAAAATCAGGATTGTGATGGAACACTCTCCACTTGCCTTATTAGGATATGAGAATGATCAGAAACTCCAAGACATATTATAGTCAGACTAGATCCCAATAATTTGCTATTTTGGTACGAAAGTGAGGATATGATGTTTCACTCTAGGAGCAATTGTGCTAACATACTGGGAGGCTTTTATCAAATCAAACTTGATCTAACAATCAAATAATACTTAAACATGACAGGATACAAACTACTAATCTATCCCTATGAGTTCCAATTCAAGCAATTTTTTTTTAGACTTAAAATCCCTTTTCAAAATCAGTTAGCAAAATCCAGGCTGATGTGCTTTTGCTTAGGTTACCAGTCCTAGAGTTCTCAGAACACTTATGGAGAGAGAGAGAAAGGATGGAATTTTAGGAGAAAAATTTTAAGTGTTCTACCAGCTTGAAAATGGGAGAGTTTCAACTCCATTTTGTGAGTGAGTCTTTACTCCCAATCTTATGCACATAGTAGAGGAAAAAAATGGGCTAAACTGTTTCCAGCCACCAGAGGCAGTTGGCGGGGCTTAATTTGCCAGCCAGCTTGCTTTAGCAGCAGAGAAAGCTATTGCACATGTGCTGACTTCTGTAGGGGGACATTGCAACAGCAGAGGCCTGACACAGAGAGAGAGATCCATCAGGCCCCCTCCCACTATCGTGGGGGTCCACAGCCAATCACAAGCCTCACACTGCCCAGAATTATTCCCCCCCCAACTCCCAGACCAATTGCTACCTGCCCTCCACCACCATTGATCACCTTCAGAGTGACAGCAGGACCCCCTCCCTCTCCCATTGATCATAATGCAGAGTGGCAATAGGCCCCCTTCTCCCACCGATTACATTGCAGAGTGGCAGCAGGCCCTCCTCCCTGATTGGGCCACTGCAGCCTGGCCCTCAGTTTAGACAGACATACCATTAGCTAAAATGAGTTATTATCCCGTCTCAGTGCGTAGCTGCATGTTGTTTCAGAAAAATCAACTCCTTGGAACAAAACCCTGCCTTTCTCAAGGAACATGGTATAGATATAGATTTCTTAAAGGCACAGTATCATCACAGCCTTGATCTGTGCAATTCCAGCAACACTCAGGAATCTCAATACCATCCAGGGCAAGGCAGCCTAGTTGATTTGCACCTCTTCCATAAGCATTTATTCAATCTAGCACCGAAGAATAGTAGCAGCTTTGTGTACCATCCACAAAATGTACCGCAGAAAATTACAAAGTTTCCTGAAGTAGCATATTTCAAACGAACAACTGCTGCCATCTGGAAGAACAAGAGCAGATATGGGCCGATATGGTGGCACAATGGTTAGCACTGCTGTTTCACAGCTCCAGGATCTGAGCTCGATTCCCAGCTTGGGTCACTATCTTTGTGGAGTTTGCATGTTCTCCCTGTGTCTGTGTGGGTTTCCTCCAGGTGCTCCGGTTTCCTCCCACAGCCCAAGGATGTGTGGGTTTGGTGCATTGGCCACGCTAAATTGCCCCTTAGTGTCCCAGAATGGATAGGTTAGAGGGATTAGCAGGGTAAATATGTGGGGTTACAGGGATTGGGCCTGGGTGGGATTGTGGTTGTTGCAGTGAGTTCATTTTATTGTGCTCATTAAAGATAATGCCCCAAAGTCTGTGGAGCCAGCCTATTAGGTCCTGCACTGTCAGAATGATGCTGTAAACCATGCCCCTCAGATTCTCTATGCACTGGGTGCCAGAAATTCTGCAGAGAAAACTCGGCTGTGTAACTGGAGAGCTACCCGCTGGTTTTCAGACTAAAACTGACATTCTGACCAGTGGGCTTTGGGGGAGAAGATGGCAGAGTCAAGACAATGTAATGATTTAAAGTAAATGTCATGTAAGGAGTTAACATTGTATACTTAGGGAGACCTGTTGTATAATAGGGTATTGAATGTTTGACATAACTGAAACAGATATCCTTCAATTGAGCAGTTGCAAAAAACTTACCTCAGTTAACCATGAGCTGAAGAAGGCAACACTCTCTTTTTCTCTCCCTTGTAGGGGGATATATTATTAATCAACTATTCATCGATCAAACATGAAGAAATTACCTGCTCATGTTACTGAAAAATATTAAAGGATGTTTCATTGTTTCCATAAGCATCTAATTACATTTCTCTTGGCACAGAATAACTTACCAAAAAAGAACTTAGTATAAAAAAGATATTTTATTTCCCCATTAAGCTAAATTTAGTTATGTAACCAGCATATGTGTTGAATGAGAGTAGAGATATTTAATTCTTCAAGTCATTAACTTGCTGCCCATCGGTGGCCATACTGGAGTCGTATGTGTGATATTTTGAGAGAGCTTTGCTATGCTGCAAAGAATTATATGAACTCTGTTTTGCAGCACCACCACTAATGTAGAATGACGCATCAGCAGAGACCCATGGGTCTCATGGTGATCCATGTAATTTGAATAGTACTGCAGTAATCTAAGTCAACACTGCAAATGGTCAGCTGAAGCACATAAGGATCACTTGATTCTTAATTTTGAAACTGGCTTAAAATAACAAGTAGCCCATGGTTACTGAAGTTGATAGAAATATGTAAGTGAACAGTATTCAGTTACTGTGTGATCACAAATGGAACTTGGATGGAAATATTATGAGTACACCATCCATCAGTCTACTTGAAAGGTAAGACTGCTACCAGTCACGCTTCAAGTTTCATTCTGTTACACTTACTTATAATGCTATTAAAAGCAGCCACCCCTGACAGATTTAGGACATTGTCATTAAGAGACAGAACTCTGACGTGTCTGGAGAGAATTAACCTCTGCCTAAAATTCATAATAACTGCTACGAAGAACTATATAGAACTATATAATAAAAGATTATATTAGTCCTAAATAACAAACCAATTCTTGCCATTAGACATCATAGAGAACGTAGGAACTTGAGTAGAAAATTAAATCCCTTGAGCTTGAGTGATCAGTTAGATCTTGGATCTGTAACTCAGCTCCATTTAACTGCCTTTGATCTGTAACCTCTGATTGCCTTACCAATAAAAGTACATTGATCTCAGGAAACATGTAAGTTAGACTGGCCGATTCTCTTCCCTAAAGTACACGGGTGAACCAGATGGGCTTTTATGACAGTTAGAGACTAACTTTCAATTCCAATTTATTAATTGAATTTAAATTCCACCAGTGGCTAAGGTGATATTTGATCCCATGCCCGCAGAGCAGATCTCTGGATTACTAATATAGTGATAGTACCTCAATGCCACCGTCTCCCTTGCCAAGAGTCATTACACTGCTCAAAACTGAAGGCAGTGTTCCAGATGATGTCAGGTCAAGACTCTGTAGAATCCATATGGGTGGCATCATGCACAGTGGTTAGCACTGCTGCCTCACAGCGTCAGGGACCTGGATTTGATTCCCTACTTTGGGCACTGTCTGTGCAGAATCTGCATGTTCTCGTTATGTCTGCATGTGTTTCCTCCAGGTGCCCACGTTTCCTCCCACAGTCTGAAAGATGTGCTGGTTAGATGCATTGGCCATGCTAAATTCTCCCTCAATGTACTCAAACTGGTGCTGGAGTGTGGTGACTAGGAGATTTTTACAGTCACAGTAATTGCAGAGTTCATATAAGCCTGCTTGTGACACTAATAAATAAACTTAAATTTAAGTGCCAAAACATAATTTCCCCTTCTTTATTTCAGGCCAACATCCTATTAACTTTTTTAGATTACTTCTACCTGTGCTAAAATTTTTAGTGATTTGTATATGTAAACACCCACCTTTTTGCCAGCTGTAATTTCTAGTCTCTCACCCATCAAGAAATATTTCCATTTGTGTTTTGTGGATCCAGAGTGAATGACTTCACAATTCCCCAAATTGGATTCCATCTGCCATTTTTACCCATTCACTGCATTCCTTTGCAGGTGTGGCACAGTAGCTCAGTGGTTAGCACTGCTGCTGCACAGTGCCAGAGACCTGGGTTTCATCCCTGGCTTGGGAGGAATTTGCATGTTCTCCCAGTGTCTGTGTGGGCTTCCTCCACATTGTCTGGTTTCCTCCCACATTCTGAAAGATATGCTGGTTAGGTGCATTGCACCAGACTATTGCTACTAGGGGAATTTCACAATAACTTCATTGCAGTGTTAATGTAAGCCTTACTTGTGAGTAATAAATTAACTTTAGGTTGCTGCTCCCTTTTTGAACAATTCACTGTTGCTTTAACTTTGCAAGTTGGCATCTCGCCATTTTCATCAAATTCTTTGTGAAATTACACTGTGAGAAGATGAGGCACAGCACAGATTCCTGTTGAAAACTACTTATCACAGCCTGTCAACCAGAGAAAATTCCCTTCATCCTGAGTTTTTGTTTCTTACATCACAACCGGTAAACAATCAATGTCACAAATTTGCCTCCAATTGCTAGTAGCTTTATTTTTGCTTCTGACCTCTTGTGGAAATGCCTTATGGAAGTCCATTTGGTTAACTTTCACAGATATTCCTCTATCTACTAAATTAGCTGACATGACTTATCCAACACAAATGCATGCAGATGATCGTTAAACAAGTTGTACTTCTCTGAACACTTGGATATCGGCAGGTTAAAACAGGCCTCTTCAGTCAGCTTGCAATCTTCAGCTCATGCACACAGTATTGAAACATTCATTTCACTATCTATTTAAGCCACTCCATTGTCTTCATAGTAGTTTCTATCTCTTAAAGATCACCATCGAGACTCAAGAAGTGACTGTAACTAACTACTATTGATAATTAGATGAATAGAGTACTTGATTAGCAGTTCGTGAGTCTATCATCATTCAAGCTCTATGTGCCAGTAAAATAATGAAAAGTAATATAGTAGAAAGGGAAAAATTGGCTTTTATAGTTGATTGGTAACACAGAACCTGACTACTGCTGAAAAAAGATACATGCTGATTTAACTTTTTACCTTGTATTCATCAGGACAGACACAAGCATGCCAAATTTCAAAGGAAGAAACAATTGATACCGCATGAGAGAAGTGTGCAGAATAATTGACAACTTGGCTCTGACTGGTCAAAGCATTGCCATGGAAAATGTTATTGTCCCATGCTGCTATCTAATGTGTCAAAACACAGAGGTAGTTTTAAGAAACCTATATTTTCATTTGAAGCTATTAGAAAGAAGGTACAGAAACATAGAAACTAGAAGTAGGAGTTGTCTATCTGACCTCTTGAGCTCCTCTGCCATTCATTTTGATCATTGCTGATCATCAAATTCAATATTCTGATCCCTCTTCCCCCCATATCCTTTGATCCCTTTAGCCCCAAGAGCTATATGTAACTTCTTCTTGAAATCACACAATATTTTGGCCTCAACTACTTTCTGTGGTGAATTCTGTGGAATTCGACACATTCACTGCCCTATGGGTGAAGAAATTTCTCTTCACCCCATTCTAAAATGTTTACCCCTTATCCTCAAACTATGACCCACTAGTTCTGGTCTCCCCCACCATTGGGAACATTCTTTCTGAATCTATCCCACCTAACCCTAATAGAATGTTATCAGTTTCTATGAGATCCCCTCTCAACTCCAGCGAATATAATCCTAACCGACTTAGTTTCTCCTCACATGACAAACCTGACATCCCAGGAATCTGCCTGGCAAACCTTCTCTCTAATCCCTCTATAGCAAGGACATCCTTCTTCAGAGAAGAACAACAAAACTGTACACAATACTTGAGGTATATTCTGGTTGGCAGTGGTGACTAGTGGAGTGCCGCAGGGATCGGTGCTGGGGTCTCAACTGTTCATCATTTACTTAGACGAACTGGAGGAGGGGGCTGAATGTAGGGTAACGAAATTTGCTGATGACACGAAGATGAGTGGAAAAGCAAAATGCGTGGAAGGTGCGGAAAGTCTGCAGAGAGATCTGGATAGGCTGAGTGAGTGGGCGAGGACCTGGCAGATGAAGTATAATGTGAGCAAATGTGAGGTTATCCACTTTGGTAGAAATAATAGTAGGAGGGATTATTATTTAAGGGGTGAAAAGCTGCAGCATGCTACGGTGCAGAGGGTCCTGGGGGTCCTTGTGCACGAATCGCAAAAACCCAGTCTGCAGGTGCAGCAGGTGATCAGGAAGGCGAATGGAATGTTGGCCTTTATAGCGAGGGGGACAGAATATAAAAGCAGGGAGGTCTTGCTGCAACTGTACAGGGCACTGGTGAGGCCACAACTGGAGTACTGTGTGCAGTTTTGGTCACCGCATTTGTGAAAGGATATATTGGCCTTGGAGGGAGTACAGAGAAGGTCCACTAGGCTGATACTGGAGATGAGGGGGTTAGCTTATGAAGACAGATTGAATAGACTGGGTCTGTACTCGTTGGAGTTTAGAAGGCTGAGGGGGGATCTTATAGAGACATAAAAGATAATGAAGGGGCTAGATTGGGTAGAGGTAGAGAGATTCTTCCTGCTTAGAAAGGATAGCAGAACTAGAGGGCACAGCCTTGAAATAAGGGGGGGGGGGGGCGGTTTAGATTGGAGTTGAGTAGGAACTTCTTCACTCAAAGGGCGGTGAGTCTCTGGAATTCTCTACCCATTGAAGTGGTGGAGGCTACCTCGCTGATTATATTTAAGTCACGGGTAGATAGGTTTCTGATAGACAAGGGAATTAAGGGTTATGGGGAGAAAGCAGGAAAGTGGAACTGATCCACTTCAGATCAGCCATGATCTTGTTGAATGGCAGGGCAGGCTTGAAGGGCTAGATGGCCTTCTCCTGCTCCTATTTCTGATGTTCTTATGTTGAGGTATGGCTCACTAACTCCCTATACAAATGCAGTAAGACATCCTTATTCCTATACTCAAATTCTCTTGCTATGAAGGCCAACATACCATTTGCCTTCTTTACGGCCTATTGTACCTGTGTGCTTACTTTCAGTGACTGATGCACGAGGACACCAAGGTCTCGCTTAGTATCTACTACTCAATTTACACCCATTCAAGTAATAATTTGTCTTCCTATTATTGTTTTATGGTGAAATCATACTGAAGCATCTCTGCATCCTCCTCACAGTTCACCCTCCCACCCAACTTTGTATCATTTGCAAATTTGGAGATAACATATTTTGATCCCTCTTCTGAATTATTAATATATAATGTGACCTGTTGGGGTCCTATCACAGAACCTGCAGAACCCCACTAGTCGCTGACTGCCAATCAGAAAAAGACCCATTTATACTCCTTGCTTCCTATCTGAAGACATCACCTGCAATCCCACGTCTTTACTTTACATTGTAGTCTGCAATGTGAGACCTTGCCGAAAGCCTTCTGAAAGTCTAAATAAACTGCATCCACTGGGAAAGAATTCTCAAAAAATTCTAATAGATTTGTCAAGCATGATTCCCCTTTGTAAATCCATGCTGACTTTTACTGATTATAATGCTGCCTTCCAAATGCTGAGTTATGAACTCCTTGATCATGGACTCTAGCAACCAAAAGAGAAAATGCTAGAAAATCTCAGCATGTCTGACAGCATCTGTAAGGAGAGAAAACAGCTGATGTTTTAAGTCCAGATGACCCTTTGTCAAAGTTTTACTAATGCTGATTTCCTTCAGCTCTTCATGAAAATGTGTTTCTTTATAGCTTTAAGTTAGGTTAATTTTGTGTTTCTGTATAAGAACGGGTTAAAATTTCAGTTAGCTTATGTTCAACAAAGATGTCTGCATATCTGTGAGTTTTGGTTTCACTTCAAACTGTGCCTGAATTTAATTACAGAGTTTACGTTGCAAAAACAAACAGGGTTTTATAAAAACTAAGCTGTTGCTTAGCAACCAAGGGCCATCCTTGGTTAGAAAGAGATTTTGAGTTTAGTTTTAAGCTGGACCCAGAAGCAGTTAAACTGAACTAAGGAGCTGCAAAAAACAAAAGAAAAAAAGAAAGTCCAAAAACCGGGGAATTGGGACAAAAAAAAGTCTTAGGAAAACAATTAAGTTAAATAAACAAAGAACAAGAAGTTGAATAAGATCCTGTTGAGTGTAGTTAAAGTAAAAAGCAGAGAAAGTGCTCTGAGTTAAATAGACAGCTGCAGTAACTAGATTTAAAATGAGAACCAGACATCAGATGTAAATCAAAACTTTGGTGACATCTTAATACAGTGTGGGAAGCAGTACTGTTCTGTTGGCATGGCTGGTTACCTGAGAGATTGTGTGGAAGCTTGAAATCACATGGCAATCTGAGACAGAGGAATGCTGAAAGAAGAGATTGAAACCCTTGGTGAAGGCATCTGTTTGGGAGAAGATTGTAAGATATGGTTTTCGAGAGTGGAGTTTGGAAACATTTGTGTGGAGGTCAGACTGTGATAAGCATTTTGTAACTTGTGTTGTCCTTTCCTTAAAAATCTGTCTACATCTGTAAACATATATGAGGGGTAAAGGAGCATGCGAACCCTTTGACATCTAATAATTGTTTGTCGTTCTGTTTAAAAGTTAATTGATAAGCCCGTTAGGTAGATTGGCTGTGCTAAATTGCCCCTTAGTGTCAGGGGACAAGCTGGGCTAAATGCATGGGGTTATGGAAATAGGACCTGGATGGGATTATGGCCAGTGCAGACTCAATGGGCCAAATGACCTCCTTCTGCACTGTAGGAATCTTTGATATCCATGTCTCTAAATAAAAAGATCAAAGATATGGTCTACTGAGCCAGGGTTCCATACAGGGACTTGACTGTCCGGTAGTAACATCAGCAAGATCATAATAATGCAAAAACGGTACAATACCTGAACAATTTCTTTTTTACTACAGAGTGCAGGTCCCTGTGTATGAATACATATAGTTTTTAGCAAGCATAAGTGAGCTACATCGCAAGCCTGACTGGTAATCTTATATTGGTTGTTAGTGTATTAACACCCTTAGGGTTGTTCAGTAAGTGCTCTCCAATTTCAGAATCACATCTAATGTTACACATCATGTACTGAATTTTGCAAGCATTGGCAAGTTTGAATTCTTATGTTTTGGAAATAGTGTTCTCTCCTTTTCATTAGTAGGAGAAATAAAATTCATGAATGTAAATAATTAAGGAAATAAAGGGAGAAGTCCAGGGAACTGGGGCAATAGCTTTGGAACTCATTAAGAACAACAGTAAGTTGAAAAATAATGTCATTCCATTTTTATAAAAGGTCAGGGATAGAGTTCTGCAAATTATAAGCCTGTTGGCTTGACATTTAAAGTGGAAGAAAAATTGACGTGCGTTATGAAGTAAGTAATTCCAGCAGATTTAACAAGAAAGAGCAATAATTTTAAATTACCCTGAGCAGCCTGGCAAAGTTAATTACAATCCCTTGAGGATGTAACAGAAGTGAGTGATGATGGTCATGTAGTGAATTGCTACTCACATGTTTTATTACAACCTAATATATTAAGTTAAAAACCAGCATCATTGAAATTAATTATTAGTAGACCTTCTGAGCCCAATGTCTAAAATTAACAAAATGAATTGACAGGTAATAGGTTGACATCTCACTCTGCACAGTTCTCTTTCTATGCTGAGTAAATGCAGAAGCAAAAAGTAGTGATATCTTCCTACGAAAGAGGCAAAAAGTTGTGAGAGTCGAGTTTGGGCAGTTAATAGTGGCTGTGACTGAATGAGAAAATAGACAAAATGGATGATAGACAGCCTGGCATCCTGACACTGCCCATTGGCATTCTGGCACTGCCCACCAAGGGGGAAGGATCTGAGGGGGGCAGGGCCTGAGAGGGGCAGGCCCAAGAGGTTGGGGCCTGAAGGGGGCAGGAGTATGATGGAGGGAGGGAGCGAGGTGGTGGGGGGGAGCTCCTTAAGGGGCAGGAGGGAAGGAGGGAACTCTATGATTGGCAGGGGTTGGGGATCGGCCGGGCAGCAATCAGGGGGTTGTGAATCCTCACTACTGCCCTGCAGAGAACTAACGTTGTGCTGATGTGCACAACCCCACCTTGTGATCATTCCCTGTCTTGAATGAGAGCCTTGAGTATTGCACCCCCCTCCCCTCCCCCGGACACAGCAGCCTCTTGAATGGCAGCCAATCAGCACCCTGAGGGATGAATGACGCTCAACTGAATGCAGCCTTCAAAATTTCTCATAAGTGTTTGTTGCCAACGGGCCCTTGACTGGCCACACTCACTGCACCTGCACTCCCCTAATAAGCCAGAGCTGTATATAAGCTGCAGGAATGGACACAGCCAGTCACGCCACAAAGATGGCTGCTTATAAATTGGCTCCCAGATTTTTGGAGGCAGATCAGGAGCACCTGCTAGATGCCGTGGAGGAGAGGCGTCATTGTCTATTCTCTGGCCAGGGGCCTAGCACAAGGGGCGCATTTGCCACGGCATTGTGGGAGGAGGTGGCAGAAGTGGCGAATGCTAGGAGCCAGGATTGCACTTCTGAGGTGCTTGGAGGAGGGGTGGGGGGGAGGTGGGGGGGCAGGGGCCCTGATGGAACCTCAGCCAGAGGCCCCTCCAACTGCACCCCCCTCCACCCCCCACAGATGTCACTTGTCAATGGTTGAAGGCAGCAGGAGGGAAGGCCACCAGGCATCTCCAGGGCCTGCCTGCAACATTCCCTGTGCTCTGCTAGTAGCATTTACCTCCTCATGCCAGTGCAAGGCTGCCAAATTGAGGTTGCAACTTTTAAATACTTATTCTGATTCGCGCCAAAATTACATCACACCAAAGAGACATAGACATGGGCAGAGATTGCCATATTCCAATTCCAATAATGGCATGCAAAAGCATGTAAGCTCATGCTAAACAGCAGCCCGCCAATTTTCAGCGGGTTCCAAGTGGCACCATTTTTCTCTGAATGGGAGATGCACATGGGTCAAAAAAACTGTTAGGGAACCCGCGAAATGGCCGACACACGCATCTCCCTGCCCGACCTGACAGAAAGGTTGCGGGTCATAATGAGGGAACCGCAGCCATGGATTCAAACTAACACCCAAGAGGTTTTAATGAAAGGGGCATTCTCTGCACCACAGAGTACAAACTGGAAGTAAGATAGCAGCCTTTGCAAACACTCCAATGACATCACCATCAAATCATGTGACCAGCTCTTAAAGCAACCATGCAACCCTTTTAAATATATACCATGCTCCTGATGTATGGCACCCAATGTTTTGAAGAGCAATAGTGAAAGTTGACAGGAAGTTAAAGGTTATCAGGGATATACAGGAAAATATAGTTGAGGCCACAATCAGCTTAGCCATGATCTTAAGAAATGGTGGAGCAGGTTCAACGGGCTGAATGGCCTGTTCCTGCTCCTAATTCATATGTTTGTATGTATGCCATCCATTGGATTGTCCAGGAGGTCATCTATTCCGGAAAAGGAGAGTACATTGCTTTCTCCCTCAGAAGGGACAAGGCAGAGCAGTTAATTTTGCCAGGATAGCCAAATACATGGTGGTGCAGGGAGCCATTGACTGCAAGCATGTAGGCTTTGAATGTCAAAAGAATGTTCAAGAACCACAAGGGCTTATGTTCTATCAGCATGCAGTTGGTGTGTGACTATTTTCAATGCATCCTGCCGATGATTGCACATTATCCAGGCTGCAGCCGTTTGTCCAATGCCAGTTTCTGAGTCTCCACAGAGAACCAGAGGCTGGCCTTACTGGGGCAAAGAATGCACCCTTTACATATGACTGATGACTCGCCACCACCAGCTGACCACATAAGGGAGGCGTGCACATAATGAGAGCAATGGCGCCAATGAGAAACGTCATGGAACAGACAATTGACAGTTCTGGAGGTCTGCTGCATCTTTGCTGCAAAATATTTGCAACCATGAGGGCTCAGCAATTTCTCCCTGGAATCTACCCAGGCAGAGGGTAGAGAAGTCCCTCCAAGAATCAACTGCAGTTCTCAGAGCTGCTAAAGTAGCCAGCGCCTCAAACCTTTCTGGGTCAATCACTCTGCCTGTTGTAAGCACCTGCACAGATACAGCCACTTTGGGTGACTTAGGTAGAGAACTGCAGCAGAGAGTGTCAAGTGAATCATGGAGAACAATTGAAGAGGAGTAAATTGTGTCCAGCTCATATTCTTCCTCAGCTTTTACCACTGCTAGTTTATTGAAGAAAATTGAGAAAGATCAACTTATACAGTCATTAGAGGCTGTCCAAAACACCATGTGAAGTGGGATAATGGCTGTTGAAAAGTTCACTAACAACAGTATAACATACATAGTGTCATAGTTATCATTCAGTCCTAGCTTCTGTTATATTTATTTATACATTTACAAATAAATTTCCAACTTTTTTGATAGTTTACCACCACTACTTCTTTGAGTAACATTTCTCTGGCCACCATGAAACATTGATGATATGAAGTTGGTTCCCCTGAAAATTAATAGTGGAAAACTGGAGTTTTCTAGGAGTGAAAGGGGTGACAATATGGGTGTACGTTTGTTCATATTTGTTGTGAGAGAACATCTTCCATTGGTTCTTAATAGTTAATCATCAAGCAATGGGAATTTGAATTGCAGGATCGCTGGTGAGTACAAGGTATTAAAATCAGGATAGCCAAATGAGATTTCCCATCTCACTGGATCTGGATTCTGGGAACAATCCAATGTTTTCTTGGGAGAAGCTTTATGTTCAGTGTTCATGAGATCTTTTGTATTGTTCAAGATGGACAAAAGCTGGGATTTTCTGGCCCCATCTACCATGGCAGATTTGGTGGCTCCGCCAAAAGTCTGTTAACATTTGATGGGGCCAGACAATTTGGTTCAGCCAAACTGGAAAATCCCACTCAAGATGTTAATCAGTAGGGCCATGGATTTAAAAATACATGACAAACGAACACCAATGTGGACTAAATAGTAAGGAATAAATATGAAACTCAGTGATGAAATACACATTAGAACATGGCAGAATCCTCAGCTGGAAGTTGTGAGGGAGGTTTGGAAGATATTTTGGAAGGCAAGAAGCCCAAGTTGAATATCAAAACTTGAGGTTGAAAGAGTGTATCTGGAAATTTGTTTCATAAGTGAGTTGAGGGTGTACCTAGAAAGAACATTGTCTCAAAAAATCAATGGCGGTAGACAGAGTCAGTTCAAGTAAATTGTGCAGATTCTCACGATGTTCTCATTAGCAAGGTCAGGTCCACATTTGCAAAAAATAAATTTCTTTGGGCTGAATTAAATGATTTTGCATTTTGTCAAAATAATTCTGGTTGTCCAATGCATGGCTAAGGTTTCAGAAATATTACCTCACACAGAAATGCATGCATGTATATTTTACATACCGATACATATATACCTACGCGTCTCATTTCTGGAATTGAACTCAGGGGTTAAACAATTTCTACTAGTGATAGATTCTTGAACCAATCTTTAGCCAGACCATAAACCATTAGCTTTGGCTACAATCTCCACCTGAGCCTCCTTTTTACTGTTTGCTGCCAAGTTTTGCAATTTTGAAACCATAATCTTAAAAGTCTTTGAGAATTTCAGTGCCAGTGTTAATAAGCTTCAAGAAAAATGCCTTCACATTTTATGGCAAGGAGCCCAACATCTGTGTGGAAAAGAATAAAAATTGATAAATGGTAAAACCTCAAACACTGCATAAGCCTTCAGACTTCTACATTTTATAGCCCTTAGATTTTATTTTGGACTTGATTCACAAATAATCTTTGCATATATTTGTTAGCATATATTAAGTAGATAACCCTTTTAATCTACTTCAGTAAATTCCCTCTACCTTTGGCTCCCCAGTGTCAAAAGTGTTTTTCCCTGTTGCAGACATTCGATGTGCATCAAGGTAATATTTTGGCTTTTGAATCTCTGTAAACGAAACTGATAAATGAAGTGATAAATTCGATCAATTTTCCGTTGTTGACTTATGGCAATTGGAAAATTTCAACAGCCAGTCCCCCAGCCCCACTCCCCCTCCTTATTAAACTGGACTTGAACCAATGCAACCAACAGTATAAGATTACACAGCTTTACCCTGCAGCTGCCAATTCACATTGGTTGTGGATTTGATGTCCAAGTGGTGCCGAGTGATTTACTATGAGCTCAGGTAGTTTCCTTCCTCCTGACAGCAAAGTTGACTTGGACGGTGAGAACTTGGAAACTCATGGCAACATAACCTGTTACAAATCTCCAGAGCACTTTCCAGTGGGGAAGGAAAATTCAGTGCATGCATTGGGCTGATAGTTAATACTATCTTGCAAAAGGGCAGAACTAGGACAGGATTAAGTATATTCCCAAAGAGAGTTCTTTTGAGTTCAGACTATGATGATCCATACTTAAGAATGATATGCTATAAGATTAGCAAAATAGTACTTTAAGGGATAATATCCCTTTCTTCCAACCAATGGAAATTTGGGATCAATTTGAGATAAGTTCATTGGTATAAGGAAAAGTGAAACCAACTGGCAATAACAATAAACATTTATCAGGCACATCAGACTTTAAATCCAGTTCAGTGGGATACTTGGAAAACAAGAGTTTATCAATCTCTCATTGTGCACAAGAAAAATGTATTTGTGCCAACATTGAATCAAATTGTCCTTTCACTTCTAATTAAATGTTCAATTAATAATAGCTTGCATTTATATAACAGCCCATACGTTACAAGTTCCAGGGTATTGTAATTTGGGGGGGAGGGTGAGAACCCCAAACCCAAAAATGTGTTGGGAAAATCATCCCCCACCCCCCCACAGCCCCACCCAATGCCCCCATGTAAAAATTGCATTTAATTGCCTGCAAATTTTAACTTTTGATGGGCAATTGCCCAATGATTTGAAACTGTGATTTGAATCGCAAACTTCAATGGTTCCCAACCTTTTCAATGACAAGGCACGCTTAAATGCGACAAACAATTCCACAGCACATCCACTTATTTTCAGTTGCATTGATTGCTCATAAGCGTCCCATAATGTAGTCGAGAACTGACAGTGGCCAATCACATACAAAGTGGGGCTGAGGGACTGACTGTTGAAATTTTCCAATTGCTGTAAGTCAACAATGGAAAATTGATCTAATTTATCACATACATAGCGTGTACACCACAATTCAGCAACAAAGGGGGCGATTCTCCAAAAAAATTTTAAATGTTGAACTCGCGTAATAACTGGAGTAAATCATGCTGGTTTTTTCAGTGGGAGTTTCAAAATGAATCTCCTACGCTCTGTGCACTGCGGAGTGCCTCAGCGTGAATCACGCTGAAAATCAGTGGACGGCACCTATTCCTGCAGAAGAGGCCGGCAGCATAGCGCTGAGCAGGCCACTTGCTCTGGCAGTGGCCGAGATCAGTGCATGTGCAGTGGCCCTGCACTGCTAGCGTCTTGATCACAGGCCAGCCCCCTGACTCCTGCATCGCCAGGCGACTTCCCCATGGCCTGATCGCTAGCTCCCCACAACATGTTTGGACCAGCCTCGACTACCAGCCCCTTCCCTCCTACCCCCACGCAGCCCCAATCTCCTGAACCCCACCCCCCTAGACTCCCTCACCCCACCGGCAGCCCCGAACCACCCCCCTCCACCGCCCAGGAGGCTGACCCCTCTCCACCCCAATGTCCAGCCCCAGTTGCTGGTGTCCTTCCCTCTATCATTCAGCCTAAATGCAGAGTGGCAGTGGGACTCCCCATCCCTACCTATCACCGCCCCCCCCCGCCCAGTGGACATGCCCCTATTAGACCCCACCCCTCTGGCACTGCCTGAAGCTGGTACTGCCAAGGTGGAACTGCCCACAGGTAAACCCCCCGCCCCCCACAGCCCCCGATCCGCTGGGGCACCTCGATGGCCCCACTTCACTCCAGTGGGATTGGGTCGCCAGCTCCCCACAAGTGGGGAGCTATACTAAACCCCGCTGAAGTGCACCGTTCCTGGCGGGGGTGGGGTGGGGAGAGGGGAGAAGGGGGGCGTGGGGAGAAGCTTGTGAGTTCGGAGACTTCAGTCCCAGGCCCACTAATGAGATTTAAGTTGTATTAAAATGCGCATTTAAATACATTATACAACTCCACACCAATTTCTGGTGGTGAGCTGATGGTGTCGGGAAATCCGGCTGCTGAAGAATCGCGGAGGCCGTGGCTACCAGCGTGGAGCCCGCGAAACGGCCTCCGCTCGAGTCTCCCGCCACAAACGCAGTGCAGCAGGATAAGAGAATCGCTCCCAATGTGTTTCCTCATGGTACATCCATCCACCCTGTGTTCTCAGATTAAATCAGGATTTGGACTGAAATTCAGTTTAATTCAAAGCCGTTACATTCAGTGCAGAAATAATTCCACTTAAAATTCTAAGGTATCAGACATGAAGATATACCAATTAACACAAACCAGAAACAAATAACATATTGTTGCAGCGTGGTGTAACTGGTGTTCACGCTATATGAAAGCAATCTTTCTTACATTTACCAAGATAAAGGTCAAATCATTGATATTCGTATTTAACTGGCCTGATTGATCCAATCGAGCCAGAAGGAAAAGGAATGCTCACCCATCCCCATTTACCAACCTCTCACTTTCAGCATCAGCATTTCCCTTTAATGCCAACCACCCACACCCAACACTAACTTTATTCCTGAGACTGTTCCCTTGTTTCTGGCAACCTCAAACTCCCACCCAAGTTCCTGTCCCTGCCACACAGTTTTGAGCAGGAGACAGCTTTGTCAAATGATAATGAGAGCTGGGAGTTAAAACGGTGTGGGGTGGAGGAATAGGGGGATGATGAATAATCTTGGGAGGGGATTCCTGTCACCCTGTATTCTGCCCATCATACACTCTGCCCAACCCGGTTCCAGATTAAAATATATTCCATCCTATCTGTAAATGCCACAGATACCATCTGACCTGCTGCAGGTTGGCAGCATTTTCTGGGGTCATTTTTTGTTTCAGATTTACAGCAATTACAGTGTTTTGCTTTTTTTGTACCACGCAACCCCAGCTGTTAAAAGGCATATTGCATGACATGGAGCTTGATCATCATAAATAAAACAGCAATACGTCCTTGCAAATCAGAATCACTGTGGGCATTGGTCAATAACACAAATACTCATCTCACAAAACAATTTAAAAAGTGCTGTTTCACCTACTGGATGAAAAAGTCTCCTTTTTGGCAAGACCTGGCAGTGGGTGACTCAGACTGGTGCTGGCGATACAGATGGTGTTAAAGAAGACAGGCTGAAATCGGTAACTCCATCCCTGGAGCTTTCTAAACAGGGGAAAAGCATGGTTAAAGATTAGTTGCAAACCGTCAGTGAGAGAGAGAAAGAGATGTTGAATTGCTTTGCTCCTTGGATCACAGGATGATGGTCATGTGCATTCACTCAAATCAAAGAGGCTGCTGGGAAAAGCATGCAGCATTCGAGTGGCAGCTACATCCGGAGCTGGGCTGTCGCTGAGGGAAACAACTGGGGCTTGTGGGTGGCTTAATCCAAGGGTGTGTGTGCAGGGGTCCTGGCAGTCATGGCACACTGGCACCCTTCTCTGTTTAGACCAGTATGCCATGGTTGGGAACTGTTGGTCTAAACAGTAGTAACCCAAAAAAAATTAGACACATTTAAACCATTTCTAACATCTGCATAACTACAGTGCTGACCATCCCTGATCCATAGGATATGCCCCATTCTGACAATCCTGCAGTCGCACACTAAAACTGCACCCTCCCCTAAGTATCCCATGCCTAACCTCACCAACAACCCTTTCTTCCGTGACCGCCACTCCACTGAAGTTACTGCCCAACATAATGTCCGAATGTGGTTCACATTAGGTTTAATCCATCAGTATTCAAAACATATCAAAAGGACTTAATGCTAAAGTGGAGCTTGATAATATTTAATAATATAAATAGAGCATTCAAGAATGCTATTGACCACTTCTTTCGAGGACGGGCACTCACCGTCAGACCGCCACTCAAATATTTACTCACCTTGCATTGGAGCTCCACATTTTTCACCCAGATTTCTGAACTCCTGAGAAATTGACCTGATCCTTCCTTTCTTCATTTCTGTGGAGCATTGGGCAAAGCCTGGCCAGGCTCCCTTTGTTACAGCACCAGCTGCCATGAGCCAGCATGTTTAAATTCTCCAGCCACTTTGACAGGAGAGAAAGGTAAGTGTGCAAAGCTGGTGAGGGAATAGAGTGGTAAATTGCTGAGAGAGTAGGGTGGTTATTGGGGGAAATTGATGGTAGCCGAGTGTGCGGGGTGGGGGGCTAGTCAGAGGGTCATAGGGTGGTGAAGCAATAGTCGGGTAATTGGGGGGGTAGTTCGAGGAGTAAGGGGATAGTTAGGGTTGGGGATTGTGAGGGGATATTGGGGGGTGTCAGAGGGTGTTGGGGAGTAGTAGATAGTTACTCAGGAGTTAGAACTAGTTTCAATCCTGCCAACATTTCCTGGGCAACTACTGTGCTAAGTCTGTTGGAACCATCTTTAAAATGAGAGTTTTGGCGGGTTCCAGTCCCAAGGAAATTAAAACTTTCCTGGAAATTCCTGTGTAGTCAGTGCTTGGCCATTTCCAAGGGGTCCAGTACATTTTCCAGAGTATCTCCAGAGTACAAGCCCATTGCCTCTATCATGGGGCATTTTATTTTGATTTAACATTTTTACTGACTTTTGAATATGGTTAAAAAAAATGTCCTCACTGGTAACTGTAATAATTGGTTTGAACGGTAGATCCAAGTTAAACAAAGAGACACAGTCTTCCAAGGAATTCCAAGCAGTAGGGAAGCTTTTGCAGGATTTTACTTCCTCTTTTCTCCCAATATAAAAAGCTCCACCCACAAACACTGAAAATACAGGTAAGATATGAACCATTAGTCACACAAAGTGATTTCTTTGTGAGTATTTCTCCTTTCTCCCTCTATGCTTGGGTGTCAGTTTGAACTACGAGCAGGGAAAATAAAAATTTATAACGTAAACATAGTTATAACCATAATTTTATGAACGTTAAATGTACAGAGCTGGTCTAGAGGCATTAATTAAAATGAAGCGCAAGAGAAATTCTAAAAGAGGGAATAGAGGATTTTCTGAGCTAAGATAATCAGCTGAGTCCTGTTGCTCGTCATTCCTGGGCCATTTGCAGATTTCAGGAACTTCATGTGCCTTGTGGGACCCCATGTGTTGCAAAAGTCTCCAGCTGTTTGCGCTCAAGCTCAGGGCAGGAGGGAGCTGGTGGGGTGGTGGTGGAAGGGATGCCGTGGAGGTTACTCTGCTCTGACCTTAGTTGGAAGGGGGGTACCTTGCTCACTGGCCTCCTTTCACAGCGGGGTCCTCCTCCTTAAGATTTTCTCCAACAAAGAGTAAGAGAGAAATAGGAGGAAGGGAATGTATAGGGCAAGGGTAGGACAAGAAATCCCCACAAAAACAAGGATTTCTGTGAAGACAGTTGGATTTGTCTAATAATAGAAACTTAGGAAAAGAAAATTATTTCAAAACTTTAGAATCACACTTGAAAACATATGAAAATGGAAAACAATGTCAGGGAAAAGTTTCTTTTTCTGGATTTGTACTTTCCTGTCACCCTGCACCTGTGTGTCAGTCACACAGGTAAAATCAATTCAAATTAATTTTTCATTCTTAAATTTAAATAATGACACTGAAGAAATAATTTCAAATATGTTTTTTGTTTTAAAGTTCACAGTGCAAATGAAACATTTTCATACATCAGATCAAGATCAATTAGGAAATATAATTATAAAAAAGTTCATGCGAAGGTTTTTTTGTTGTTTAAAATGTGTTTGTCTATCCACAAAACTACCTAAGTGAACAAATAGGCTTCAGTGTATGTGGGGAATGGGTGATGCTGGTTAATCAAAAATTCAGGTTACGTTAGAGTTGTGTTTTAAGTTTATTTATTAGTGTCACAAGTAGGCTTACATTCACACTAAAATGAAGTTACTCGAAAAATCCCCTAGTTGCCACATTCCAGCACCTGTTTGGGTACACTGAGGGAGAATTTAGCATGGCCGGTGCACTTAACCGATGTGTCTTTCTAACTGTGGGAGGAAACTGGAGAACCCAGAGGATACTCATGCAGACATAAGAACATAAGAACATAAGAAATAGGGAGAATGTGCAAACTCTGCATAGTCAATAACCCAAGCTGGGAATTGAACCTGTGTCCCTGGTGCTGTGAGGCGGCAGTGCTAGCCACTGTCCGACTGTGCCACCCTACTCGTAATATCCCTATCAACTAATCGTGAGCTCCTGGATAATCTTGTGCTGGTGCGGGTGTTGAGGTCTCACAAGAGACCGCAACACTCGCATCAGCATAAGGTTAGTCTTATTTAGTAAGCATGATTAGTAAGTTTGCAGATGAACCCAAGATTGGTGGCATAGTGGACAGTGAAGAAGGTTATCTAGGATTGCAACGAGATCTTGATCAATTGGGCCAGTGGGCTGATGAATGGCAGATGGAGTTTAATTTAGATAAATGCGAGGTGATGTATTTTGGTTGATCCAGGGCAGGACTTACTCAGTTAATGATAGGGCACTGGGGAGAGTTGTAGAACAAAGAGATCTTGGGGTACAGGTTCATAGCACCTTGAAAGTGGAGTCACAAGTGAAAAGAGTGGGGAAGAGGGAATTTGGCATGCTTGGTTTCATTGGTCAGAACACTGAATACAGGAGTTGGGACATTTTGTTGAAGTTGTACAAGACATTGGTAAGGCCACACTTGGAAATACTGTGTACAGTTCTGGTCACCCTATTGTGGAAAGGATATTATTAAACTAGAAAGATTGCAGAAAAGATTTACTAGGATGCTACCAGGGCTTGATGGTTTGAGTTATAAGGAGAAGCTGGATAGACTGGGACTTTTTTCTCTGGAGCTTAGGAGGCTGAGGGGTGACCTTATAGAGGTCCACAAAATCATGAGGGGCACAGATCAGCTAGACAGTCATTATCTTTTCCCAAAGGTAGGGGAATCTAAAACTGGAGGCATAAGTTTAAGTGAGAGGAGAGAGATACAAAAAGGTCCAGAGGGGTAATTTTTCACACAGAGGCATGGTGAGCGCCTGGAACAAGCTTCCAGAGGTAGTAATAGTGGCGGGTACAATTTTGTCTTTTAAAAAGAATTTAGTCGGTTACATGGGTAAAATGAGTATAGAGGGATATGGGCTAAACACGAGCAATTGGGACTAGCTTGGGGTTTAAAAAAAGGGCATCATGGACAAATTGGGCCAAAAGGCCTGTTTCCATGCTGTAAACATCTATGACTGTAAGAGATGCAGGACTGTATGAATCTAGTGAGTGGCAGTGAGGGAATATGGTGCTGCAGAACAGTGAGTGGCTGAGTCCAGAGTGGAGACAAGCCACGGATAATAATGATTTGTGAGTTTGAGAATTCTTTGCTGTTGTGTGAGAATGAGACTAATGGAGAACAAATACTAGCACCATTTTGCTGCATTCATTCTTGAAAGTTAATTGTCAGTGGGCAAAGGTAGCACAAGGCTGACAGTTCACCTAGGCCATCTAATAAGATTACACCGGCCATGACAGCCCCTACCATCTAGAAGAAAAGGGAAAGGAGGCTCATGGGAACACCACTTGCAATTCCCCACCAAGTCGCAAAATAATCTGACTTGGAACTATATTGCTGTTCTTCCATTGTCACTGAGTCTAAACCCTGGAACTACATTCCTAACAGCACTGGGGCTGTATTTACATTATATGGACTATAGTAGTTCAAGAAGGCAACTCATCACCACCTTCTCAAGGACAATTAGAGATGGAAAATAAATGCTCACTTTGCCAATAGTGTCCATATCCCACAAACAAATAACAAGGTAAATTTCTGCTCATTTGACAGTGGGAATGGTTTAAAATAACCAATGAAAATACCTAGCATTAATAAATGAAATAAGTCAACATATTTTACTATTTCTATTCTGAAATATCTCATTATCTACTTTGACATGTTCTTTTTGGGAGGATAAAGGAATGCATTACTTCATTGAAACAGGTCATACAAACCAGGAAGGCCTCCATTCAAACCCCAGTAAACTCATCTAAGATAGGCTCATGATGTGGATATGTCAGTTGACCTTAGTGTCCTCAATTTGAGGCATGGGAAAATTGACTAGGCCTCTTATTCTAAACTGTTCCAAGCTCACCCTCACAGAGAAATGCACATACAGATTATGAGTGAGAAAGCTGTGGGCACACATTAGTGAACATTCACTGCTTTGGCTTATGAGCAAAAAATGGGGTATTGAGTGAAGTGCCAGAATGACGCTATTGTTTGTGAAGTTTCAGTCAACACCACTCTTCCTTTCTGGCTAAGGTGAGACTATAGGAAGAAATACATGTAAAAATATAATGAAGAAAGCTATTTTCCTTCAAACATTTTCCTTTGAAATATTACATTGCCCCTGTCTCAACTGTTTATTATGCCAAAACATTCAATTCTATCACAGATTTCTCCTAATTTCTATCCTTCTACTTCTATTGATCATTTTAAATTGATGGTCCCTTGTCAGTGATTCTCCAAGTAGAAGAAATCATCTTTCTTGATTCATTCTATCAAAGGTTTATTACATTATACATTAATTCTCCTCTTAACCTCGTCTACTCCAGTGAGAATAGGCTCAGCGACTCAAGTCTCTTCTTACAACTATGGTTTCTTAATTGTGATACCGTCTTGGTGAATTTAATATCTTATCATGAAATGCCTAAAACTACATATAATACTTCAGAATAATTATTACCCATACAAGCTTTGATTTGATCTGATTTATTACTGTCACATGTATTGGGATACAGTGAAAAGTATTATTTCTTGTGCACTATACAGAAAAACATACTATTCATAAAATACATAGAGGAGAAGGAAAGCAGGGGGTTCAGTGTTGCAGGTACAGATAAGGTGAAGAGAAAGATCAGCTTAATATATGACAGGTCCATTCAAAAGTCTGATGGCAGCAGGGAAGAAGCTGTTCTTCAGTCGTTTGTTATGTGTTCTCAGGCTTTTGTATCTTTTTCCTGATGGAAGCAGGTGGAAGAGAGAATGTCCGGGGTATGTGGGGTCCTTGATTATGCTGGCTGCTTTTTCGAGGCAGCAGGAAGTGTAGACAGAGTCAGTGGATGGGAAGCTTATACGCTATCATTCCTTTACAAAGTCCACAATAACTTTGAATGTTGAACCCATACTGTGAGAAACAATAGCCTGAAAGAAAATTACACTGTTACAAGTAATAGTTATGACCACCTCATAGTTATGACTACCTTGTCAGTTAAAATAGCAGACAAAAAAACTTCCAACAAGCATGTAAATGATCTGATTATCAAGCACTCATATCAAAATGGTTTTATGTTTAAAAATGCAACCTTTAAATAAGGTTACACAACAAGATTGAATAAATATAATTCCTTTTACATTTGCATAAAAACACATTCAATTTCCTTTGATGTGCTTCCTGTTAAATTTGTAGTGCTTGCTGTCAACAATTTTGCTCAGTTGAATTATTAGCCCCTCTGAGCAAGGACTATTTTACTTTTCTTTATTCCAATTTTCACCACTCTTGCCATGATGGCCATTCTTCATGGGAAATTGACACAGACAGTGAGTGTTAGCAGGCCATTTCACTATGGAAGCCATTACAAGCAAGTCATATATTTTCCTTGCCTGTCTTCACAAAAACAGGAGTAGAAACATTGGGATTGATAAATTGTATCCTTTAATATTCACTGTGGAGGTGTAAGGCCTGTAATATGGCAGAGGTACCTCATATGCCCTTAGCTTGGCAGATGCTGTGAGCCTGCTCATAAAATGTGTGATTGTCTTCTGCAGATGGTCTTGACAAAATTTTAAATATGGAACTTCCCCATAAATGATTAGAATTAGGGTAGAATTAGGGACCTTGTGGTGAAGGATCCTCTTGGGGAGAGTGATCATTGTATGGTGGAGTTTCTGGTGCAGATGGAGGAGGAGAAAGTGGGTTCCCGGACACGCGTCCTTTGTTTGAATAGAGGGAAATACGGTAGGATGAGAGAAGAATTGGCGAATGTGGACTGGGAGAGCGCGTTGGAGGGAGGGTCTGTTAAGGAGCAGTGGAGGATCTTTAAGGAGATCTTTCTTGGTGCTCAACGGAAATTTATTCCGATGGTCAAAAAGGACAGTAGGAGGAGAGGTAATAAGCCATGGATAACGAAGGAGGTGAAGGAAAGTGTTAAACTAAAAGCGGAGGAATTTAGAGTAGCTAAGAGTAGTGGGCGAGAAGAGGATTGGGAGAGGTTTAAATGTCAACAAAGATTGACAAAGAAGTTGATAAGGAAGGGTAGGAGAAACTATGAAGCTGGGCTAGCGCTTAATATAAAAAAGGATAGCAAGAGTTTTTATAAATATATAAAAAGGAAGAGGCTGGCTAGGGTGAATGTTGGTCCTTTAGAGGATGAGAAAGGGGACCTAGTGGTAGGGGATGGGGATATGGCTAAGGTATTGAATAATTTTTTTGTTTCTGTCTTCACGGAGGAGGACGTGAATAATTTGCCGGGTGTTAGCGATAGAAAGGTGGTAGGACTGAAGGGTCTTAATGACATTACTGTTACTAGAAAGGCGGTGCTCGACAGACTGGAGGGGCTGATTGTGGACAAGTCCCCAGGAATACATCCGAGGGTTCTGAAAGAAATGACGGAGGTGATAGTGGATGCTTTGGTGGTTATTTTCCAAACGTCGCTGGATTCCGGGGAAGTGCCGGATGATTGGAAAACGGCTAATGTTACGCCGTTGTTTAAGAAGGGTGCCAGGCAAAAGGCGGGGAATTATAGGCCGGTTAGTTTAACATCTGTGGTAGGTAAAATGTTAGAATCTGTCATCAAGGAGGAAATTGCGAGGCATCTTGAAGGGAATTGCTTGATAGAGCAGACGCAGCATGGTTTCATTAAAGGGAAGTCGTGTCTGACAAATTTACTGGAGTTCTATGAGGATGTGTCTAGGGCAGTGGATAGAGGAGAGCCGGTGGATGTGGTCTTTCTAGATTTTCAGAAGGCGTTTGACAAAGTGCCTCACAAGAGGTTATTGCAGAAGGTCGAGGGACATGGAGTTGGGGGTAAGGTGTTAGCATGGATAGAAGATTGGTTGTCAAATAGGAGGCAGAGAGTGGGGGTCAACGGGTGCTATTCGGATTGGCGGATGGTGACTAGTGGAGTGCCCCAGGGGTCGGTGCTGGGGCCTCAGCTTTTTACCATTTATATAGATGATCTGGAGGAGGGAACCGAGTGTAGAGTGTCGAAATTTGCTGATGACACCAAGACTGGGGGAACGGCAAATTGTGCGGAGGGTGTGGAGAGTCTGCAGAAGGATCTAGATAGGCTGGGCGAATGGGCCAGGAAATGGCAAATGGAATTTAATGTTGGCAAGTGTGAGGTGGTCCACTTTGGTAGGAAAAATGGTAGGAAGGACTATTACTTACGAGGCGAAAAACTGCAGCAGGCGACGATGCAGAGGGACCTCGGGGTCCTTGTGCATGAGTCGCAAAAACCCAGCTTGCAGGTGCAGCAGGTGGTCAGGAAGGCGAATGGGATGCTGGCCTTCATAGCGAAGGGGATTGAATATAAAAGTAGGGAGGTCTTGCTGCAGCTGTATAGGGCATTGGTGAGGCCGCAACTGGAGTACTGTGTGCATTTTTGGGCGCCGCACCTGCGCAAAGATATTTTGGCCTTGGAGGGAGTGCAGAGGAGGTTTACTAGGCTGATACCGGAGTTGAGGGGGTTGAGCTATGAGGAGAGGCTGAATAAACTGGGCTTGTACACGTTAGAGTTTAGAAGAATGAGAGGAGATCTCATTGAGACGTATAAGATGATGAATGGGATGGATAGGATAGAGGTGGAAAGACTCTTCCCGCTCAAAAAAGACAATAGGACTAGGGGGCACAGCCTCAAGATAAAAGGGGGGCGGTTTAGAACAGAGTTGAGGAGGAACTTCTTCACTCAAAGGGTGGTGAATCTCTGGAATTCTCTGCCCGTTGAAGTGGTGGAGGCTGCCTCGCTAAATATTTTTAAGACACGGGTTGATGGGTTTTTGATAGGAGAGGGGATTAAGGGTTATGGGGAGAGGGCGGGAAAGTGGAACTGAGCAGCGACAGATCAGCCATGATCTTATTGAATGGCGGGGCAGGCTCGAGGGGCTGGATGGCCTACTCCTGCTCCTATTTCTTATGTTCTTATGTTCTTATGATTGGTTCACTTGAGTAGCATTAACGTATTCAACATATTCCACAACATTCATTTGTCTGGCTCTTCCCTGTAACCAATCCCCCACCATCCCCCATCTGCTTTCCAGGAGTCCAACTTCTAGCCTCCATTTGTTCCAGTGCTCCCAGCAGTGCAAGCCCCATGCTCTGAGAACTTCACAAACCTATGAGTGAGCTAACCTCATGGAGCAAGGTCAACTCAGGGGAACATGTGGCTAGTACACTGTAGACAGAATTAAATGACAGGCCTCACTGGCTGAACTATTCTCCCTGGTAACAGGGATGCTTAGGCCAATTGGAGTGAGTGCTATAATTGAGTATACAATATAAATGAGCACTGCCAGTGCTCTGACTGAAATCAGTCACTTCAATAGGCAAGAGATTGAACCTCATTGTTTAAAACTGTGCAATCACTAACAGAAGCACTGCGATAACTACAGGATTAAATGTTCCCCATGTCAGTTACATCACTGAAAATTCCACAAAATAATTCTGAATATAAGATGAAACTTACAAAGGGATTTATCTTAATCTAATTTAATAATGCACTAACTGCAGTTTTTGCATAGTGCAAGGAGCATTCACGATAGTACAACTTCCATGAGATTGAATGATAATTAATGGGTCAATAATGTCAGATTGAATGGATAGTCCACACTTCATATTCCATTAATTTTCTGCTTAGAAAATGAGGGATTAAACTGTGTATGTAAGAACTCCAAGGGGTCTGGGTGTTTATCTTGGAAAAGAACATTTTACTTAGCTACAACAGGAATGTTCATGCAAATATCTCCAAAAGCAGCTCCAGCGGTAGTTCCCTCTGCACTGCATTGGCTTGATGTCAAAATAAACCCATGCTGTGTCCTTATTAAAGCAGCAGTGTCTTTCTCTTACAGAGTGACAATTTTAGGTCAGTTCTGTAAATTCAAGTTCAGACCAGGAGACCTCTGTATGTTTCTGTTGGCTCAAGAGCAGAACCATCAGCATTTACATTCTGTGGTATTAAAGTGTAAACAATTTCTTAAAAGGCTCCAAGGCAGTGCACTTTAATATTGACTCACTTGAGGAAGGAGCAGCACTCTGAAAGCTCGTGATTTCAAATAAACCTGTTAAAATTTAACCTGGTGCTGTGAGACTTCTTGCTCTGCCCACCCCATTCCAATGCTGACATCTCCACATCATCACTTTAATATTGCACTGGCTTTCACAAACTATTACCTGCAGTGTACCTGAGAAAGAAAATATTACAATTTTACAACCAAATTAGCTTGGTAATAAAAGTCCTTTTGTAATTTTTTTTGGACCACAGAAGAAAGGGAAATCCCAACTTTGCTCCCTGATATTTTTTAACTGCTCATTGCGTATGTGCAAGTTTGACAAAGCCAATGTTCATTGCCCTTGGGAAGGTCAAGCTACTTTCTTGGACTGCTACAGTATGGGTATTCCCATAGTACTGATCGAGCTTCTATAGAGCTCCTTTACAACCCTCCTATAGAGGGTTTTTTGACCTAGTGACAATGAATAAGAGGTAATATTTTCCATGTCAGGATTGTAGAGTTCAATTACTCTGTGTTTGATTATGTGAATCTGCTCATTCTTGATACTTGATTGGTTAAGTCTGTGTGTGGACTCAGAGATAAGTAAACAAAGCTGTGGAAGGAGCTGGAAACTAGAATTGAAGCATGGAGTTGACAATTTAAAGCACTGTGAATGAGACCTGTTACAAACATGAAAAGAAATGTCACCTCTGCATAGTTCTGAGATATAACATATACCATAAGGATGGTGCATAACTTTGCAAGGAAATTGCAGATGGTTGTGTTCTCTCTGTGCCTGCTGCCCTTGTTCTTCTAGATGCTTGATATCACAAGTTCGGGAGGGGCTGTCAAAGAAGCTGTGGTGAGTTATTACAGTGCCTCTTGTAAGTGATACACACTATAGCCAACATGCGCTGTTTGTGGAGGAGGTGAATATTTCAGATGGTGGAGGAGGTGAATCTTTAAGATGGTGGTTGGAGTTCTGATCAAGCTGCCTGCGTTGTCCTGGAAAGTTTTGAGCTTCTTGATTCCTATTGGAACGTCATTTATCCAGGTATATGGGGAGTATTTCATCACTCTTCTGACCTGTGCCTTTTAGATGTTGAATAGGCACTGGGGAGTTAAGGGGTTAGGTACTCATTGCAGAATTGCCAGCCTCTGACCCACTCTTCTAGTCATGTGTGTGCTAGACAGGTCAACAGCTGGCATGGCGGAGTGACTAAGAATATAGCTTTGGACAGACCCGACCAAGTTTCTTTGGATTTTCTCCATAGCAAAAGAGCTGACCATAGTTTTGGCAAGGAATTGGCAACTTCAATCTGGTAATTATTAGAATGGGCAGTTTTGGAGATTGAAAGATTTGCAGAGTACTTGTAGCCAATAGTGAATGACAGAAGTGGATACAGTGCTCTGGTTCCCATTCCTCTTCTTGATTCATTTTGATAAGCACAAAATAGACTCAAATAACCCCAAAAATGTTGTTGAACCACTTTTGTTTGTTGGATATATAACACCTTCGGCGGTCTCACAGATTATTGTGGCTTGCTGTACACTTCACGATCTAGTGATGCAAAGGGAGGAGGAGCTGCCAGATGCTGTGATGGAAGAGCTGCTGATCTCCTGTAATGAGGACAGGAAGGAGAGGAGGGTAGTGAGGTCAAGGAAGCTAAGGCTGCAGAGGAAGGGGCCATAGAACGGGTGAGATGAGACAAACATGAACATGAGTCACACACAAGTATTTGAAGATGATATCCATAACTTTTTATCCAAGTTTGTTTTGAACTAGAGTTGAGGACCTTGCTTGTGGATGGCATGGAACTAGAGTTGAGGGCCTGGCTCACTGGTGTGCTTAGGCGCATTCCAGACATTCCTATGGATAAGAGCAGAGAAAATTAATGCTTGGCAGAGGGTTTGAAAAGAGAACAATGTCATAGTGTTGTGTTCTGTGGGATGAGCTGGTGCAGGATTCTCACTTGTGTGTTCGCCACCCACTTCCCCATTGCCACAGGCATAGTCGACATCCTTGCCAGCCAGAGTGATGGCACATTTCTCAAAGAGAGTGAGGATCTAAATTTCTGTAACTCCACCCCCAGTGCTGTGTACAAGCTTGTCCTGCAAAAAGACAAATGGATAGAAATGAGCAGGGGGAATGACAAGATAGATTATAAGGATGCCTTGTATGATTGTGGATGGTGAGTTGGGCCATGGACAGGATGAGGATGTGAGCTCCATAGGATATGAGCCTATGCAAATGAGAAGGTGTGTATGTGAGTGAATGGAGATGTCTCTTGAGATGTGAGATGAATGTGAATATGCGATGGGTTGTTAAGCCCAAGAGTTAACAGTAATGAAATGATGGACTTACTGTGGCAGCTCCAATGAGAACATTCACCATCTTCCTTCACTGGATGGCTATCATCTTATGTGCTGAGTTGGCACTGACCACCATCACCATTGTCTCTGAAGTTGGAATGGTGACATTGGTGGGCCTGTGGCCGGAGCATGGTGCATGGGAGGCGGGGACAGGGGACATCATGTTGAATGTCAACTGTTTCCAGCAGATGGTCCAGGGTGCCATCACTGAATTCCAGAGCAACTATCTTCTTGGCCTTTGGAGGTGTTTTCCATGGCACATAGCAAGCAGGATAGAAAATTCAGCCTGAGCGTTTTAACCCCAGAGTGCTGTAACTGTCAAGAAAAGACAAATGTCTGGTTTTCTCATGAGATTTATAGGAAAGATAAATGTTTATTATTCAACGCCCGAATATATACACAACTACACCCACTCCCGCACTCATACAGATATAAAAACACTCAAGAAAAGATTGTGGTTACAGAAGTGAGATTAATTTAGGTTTTAGGATTTCAAGAGTTCTCTGTTATACTTGCTTCTCCCCGGGGGAAATGATGCAAGCCCGGAAACCTATTTTTATCCGGAGATGAAGAGAAGCTCTGGAAATTTAGAAAGTTAGATTTGTTGTTTAATGCTGGTAGTAGCAGAATCCTTTTTTGCAGATAGTAGATTTCTGGTGGCAGATTTCTTTCAGGATGAAACACTGGTATGGTTCCTTAGGTAGAGGATTCAAGGTCTCTGCCTACTGATGTTCCTTAAAAAGGATCTTTTCCCTTCGCTGGTCTAGATGTTTCTGCTTCATGTGCTCAGACTTTGGCTTATTAAACTGTGCACCAGAAACAAATGTGTGACTTGAGCATCTCTTTCCATTGGCCTCATCAATAGTTTCTGATTATTGGACCATTGTCAGACAATGGAGTTCAAATCTCACCATCCACATATATCACCTTCAGAAGATCAAGATTTTTACACTAATTTTCTGGATTTCAATTTTGGAGTCAAAGCCTGGATTTTCTCCTGGGGGGATATTCCAATCTTACTAAAGTCTGTGGACTTCTTGCACCCTCACCCACATCTACATCCACAACAGGGGAACCCACCAGGACAGGGATGGAAAATTCAACCAAAGAATCTGTAAACATTTTGTGAAACCAGTCTTTCTAATTATTTGGAGAAGTGCAGTCAATAATCATAGGAAGATTCATTTTCATTTTAAGGACTTGTCAAAGATACATCCAAAAAGATTGTTTGCATCTTAATGACTTTGTCAAGATTTGTCCAAACAGATTAATTGAGGATCCTTGCAGTTCCATGTACATTAGTAGAGAAGAGAAGGTCACCTGACATCTCAACACCATTTTGTTTTACAGGAAAGTGTCCATTTCAGGTTTATACTTCATATTTAACTCTTAATCCCATGTTGTGTGAGTGTGACACATGCCATATCTTTTCCACTCTTCAAAAGTCCTTGCCTACCTTAAAATCTAGTTGAGTAAAATACTTTGGATACTGGAATCTGAAACAAAAACAGAAAATGCTGGAAAATCTCAGTAGATCTGACAGCATCTGTAGAGACAGAATAGAGCCAACGACCAGAATTTTACCACCCTGCCCACCACGGGAATCGAAGTGAAGGAGGGGCAGACAATGGAAAGATCCTTTGACCTTGGGGGTATTTTATGGTTTCAGGACGAGCAAAGCTGCAAAATTCCACCCAATGTTTAGTTGCAAATGCTTCAAATCTGCTAAGATTTTTCAGAATTTCTGGAGCTCTGACAAAGGGTCATCCTGACTCAAAATTTGGCTCTATGCTCTCTGCTGAATAAATCCCTGTTTAGTTTCCTTGTTTTCGTTAAGTGCCGTTGGTAATTTTCCTACATAAGTGTTATATAAATGTATTTTACACTGTAATGCCCAAGGATTATGCCAATCTCTCAAATTGCCACTTAGGCAATGACACCATTTTAAAGCAAGTTTATTCGGCAAAGAGCAACTGTATATTTTGGATAACTTTTTGTTATGAACTTAAAACAGTTATCAAAACATTGAAAATTGATGATTGAATGAGATTAGCTCATGATTCATACAGCTGTGTTACTGATGACTCGTAACCAGTACACAACTGAGTGCACAGATGGAATACATTAATGTCAACGAACAAAGGAAATGAAAAGGAAGAAATCAGATATATTTACATAGTTTACTTCTCACATCCTCAGAATCATTCAAATCATTTCAGAAATTGGTCTTGAAGTCAGTTTTATTTTGTAGGCAAACGCAGCAATCAATTCGCATACAGCAAGATCCCTCAAACAGCAATGAGGTAAATGACCAGTTACATTGTATTTTTATAATATTGCTTGAGGGAGAAATGTTGACGAGAATAACAGCACCTATGTTGATTTACACCCATTTGAAGAGGTAGACAGAGCTTGGATTTAATCACAATCAATTTATAAACTCTGATCAGCCTTCAACAAATCCACGCATACTTTAATTTATTAGCCGGTACCTTCCTGTTATTTGTCATTTATATTAATGATTTGGATGAGAATATAGAAGGCATGGTTTGCAGATGATACCAAGATTGGTGGCATAGTGGACAGTGAAGAAGGTTATCTCGGACTGCACCGGGATCTTGATCAATTGGGCCACTGGGCTGATGAATAGCAGATGAAGTTTAATTTAGATAAATGCGAGGTGATGCATTTTGGTAGATTGAACCAGTGCAGGACTTATCCAGCTAATGGTACGATACAGGGGAGAGTTACAGAGCAAAGAAATCTTGTGGTACAGGTTCATAGCTCCTTGAAAGTGGAGTCACAGGTGGACACAATGGTGAAGAAGACATTTGGCCATTTCATTGGTCAGAACATTGAATACAAAAGTTGGGACATCTTGTTGTACAAGACATTGGTAAGGCAACACTTGGAATGCTATGTACATTTCTGGTTATCCTATTATAGAAAAGATATTATTAAACTAGAAAGAGTGCAGAAAAGATTTACTAAGATGTACCAGGACTTGAGTTATAAGGAGAGGCTGGGTAGACTGGGACTTTATCCTCTGGAGCGTAGAAGGCTAAGGGGTGAAGGCTAAAATAATGAGGGCCATAGGTAAAGTAGATAATCAGTATCTTTTCCCAAGTTAGGGGAATCTAAAACTAAAGGACATAGGTTTAAATGAGAGAGGAGAGATACAAAAGTGTCCAGAGGGGCAATCTTTTCACAGAGGATGATGAATATCTGGAATAAGTTGCCAGAGATAATAGTAAAAGACAATTGTGTCTTTTAAAAGGCATTTAGACAGTTACATGGTTAGGATGGGTATAGAGGGATATGGGCCAAATGTGAACAATTGGGACTAGCTTAGGGCTTTAAGAAAAAGGGGAGACATGGACACATGGATAAGTTGGCCAAAGGGCCTATTTCCATGTTGGAAACCTGTATGACTCAATGACTTTACAAACACCAATTAATTTTGTCCCAGATTATTGTACTTAAAAGTTTCCCCAGCACTGACACTAAGCTATCTTCCTTTAATCAGCTCTGATGAAGGATCAACCTGACTCAAAATGTTGGCTGTATTCTCTCTCCACAGATGCTATCAGACCTGCTGAGATTTTCCAGCATTTTCTGTTTTTGCCCTTTAATTGACTGGTTTATTCCTTTTGCCTGTTTATACAGGAGTGTAAAATTTGTAATCCTTCAGTCTTGTGGCAGAATACCCATATCTCAAGCTGATTTGTGCCCCCACAATTTCATCCCTTGGCTCCCTTATCCCATCTGAACTTTACAATTGTTCTACTTTTGGGAATTGTCAATTAAAATTGTCAATCTATTAAATCTATTAAATTAAATGAGTAAGTCCTGAGCTGGTTCAATCTACCAAAATGCATCACCTCGCATTTATCTAAAATAAACTTCATCTGCCATTTACTCTCTGTGAAAAAATTGCCGCTCTGGACACTTTTATATCTCTCCCCTCTCATTCAAACCTGTGCCCTCTAGTTTTAGACTCACCTATTAAAGGATGCAGCAGTGGGTGAATTGCACCTTTAGAAGACCAGCACACACATCAGTTTATATTTATTCTATCCAATATTGTTGATAGACCACTACATTGGCAGCATTCTCATCTCTATTGAAGGCAAAATACTCATTGAGTACCTTACTGTGCCTTCTGCTGCCATAATGGTATCTCCCTGCTGGTCTCTAATCATCCCCTCTCTTCCTTTGAGTGTAATGCTGAGAAATGTGAAGTGTTACATTTTGATAGGAAGAATGAAAAAAGGCTCCCATTGGTTGAAGGATTGAGAAACCAAGGGTATAGATTTAAGGGAATTGACAAAAGAAACAAGAGGACACGGGGAAAAGCTTTTTCATGCAGCAAGTGGTTAGGATCCAGGATGTGCTGTCTGAGAATGTGATGGATTTGGGTCGATAGAGGTATTCAAAAGAGAATTGGATTATTTTTGGAAAAGGAAAATTTACAGGGTTATGGGGAAAAGGTAAGGATGCAGCAATGGGTGAATTGCACCTTTAGAAGACCAGTGCACACATCAGTCAATTTTTTTAAAAACTGTATTAGTTCGTGGGTTGTGGACATCGCTGGCAAGACCAGAATTTGTTGCCAACCATAACTGCTTTTGGACTGAGTGGCTGACTCGACCATTTCAGAGGACTGTTAAGAGTCAGCTACACTGCCGTTGGTGAGGTGTCACATGTAGCCTGGACCAGGTAATTTCTTTATTTCCTTAGTGAATGCAAAGTCCTTTGTGTAGAGTGCAGATAGACCTCTGCTGATTGGATACTTGTCTATGACGTGGTGCATAGCCTACTCTCTCCCACAGGCACGTAGGGGGCTGGCACTAATGCCCCATTTGGGCTGTGCTCAGTCCTGAACCTTTTGAGGGTGGACCACTCTTTCCTTGGAAGATTGAAACCGGCAGTTGTCGGATTGGGTTTGAGACCAGGTACTTGTTTGTCGTGTCCAATGATTCTGGTTCAGTTATGCAAGTGGAATTTGTGTTGAAGTTCTTTGTGGGGGAGGGGGTTTCCAGATCAGCCTTCTTGATGACAGTAGAACCTTGGGTGGGCTGAATAGATCAACATGAAGTGGCAGGTGAGGGGGGGGGTGGGGGGCAGGGCGATGCAAACTATTTTTTAATCATTTTGTTGGTCGTTGCAAGTTGGCAGATATGTGGAGGAGTGATGTTTGCCAGGTCAGGGAGCCATAGGAGTGGTGTCAAACAGAGTGTTCCAGTAATGATACACATGGTAACATTCAGCTGAGAATCAACTCTATATATATGTGTGATGATCCTGATCAAAGAGGGTGCAGTATTTTGCTGCTGTGTATGAGAGTGCGAGTGCTGACATTCACTTGGGTGGGGGGGGGGGGGGGGGGTTGGTGGCTGCGGAGTAGGGTAGCAGCACCCCACGATGAGGCGGCTAGTTTGGCAATCAAGTTGTTTCTGGGCTTGACCTTGGCTGCAGTTGTTTTGCGGTGTCCCAAAGAAGGTCACTGTCTTATCAAGGGTCACTCTGGGGTATGTTGGAGTTGGATGAAGATTTAATTTGTAGCCATTTGGATGTTGAGCTCTTTATTGGCTTTTGCATTGTGAAGTTTGAATAAGCTGCCATGACTGATGTGTGTGCTGGTCTTCTAAAGGTGCAATTCACCCACTGCTGCACCTTTATCTTTTCCCCATAGCCCTGTAAATTTTCCTTTTCCGAAAATGATCCAATTCCCTTTTGAGTACTTCTATCGACCCAACTCCATCACACTCCCTGACAGTACATCCTGGATCCGAACCATTTGCTGCATGAAAGAACTTTTCCTTGTGTCTCCTTGTTTCTTTTGTCAAGTACCTTAAATCCATACCCTCTGTTTCTCAATTGTTCAACCAGTGGGAGCAGTTTCTCCAAATTTATTTTTCAGCAATCTTCATGTTTTGAAATATGTTTTTCCAATCTCCCCTCATTGTTCTCTTCACCAGGGTGCAATATCCCAACTTGTCCAGTCTAAACTATCCTCATCCCAGAACCATTTTCATTAATCTTTTCTGCGCTCTAATACCTTCACATCTTTTCTTTTGTTTGGTAACTCAGATCTGGATGTAATCCAGTTGAGGCTTAACCAGTGTTTATACAAGTTTAACATAACTTTCTTGCCTATGTAATCTACGCCACCATTTCTAAAGACTAAGATTCTGTATGTTTTATTAAACACTCTCTCAACCTGTCCTGCCATCTACAACGATTTATGCGCATATACGCCCAGGTCCCTCTGCGCCTGGATCCCTTTTGGAATTGCACCCTTTATTTTATATTGTTTCTCCATGATCTTCTGAGCAAAATGAATCACTTAACACGTCACTGCATTAAGTTTCATCTACTATTTATCTGCCTATTCCACCAAGCTGCCTATGTCCTTTCAAAATTCTACATTATCCTCCTCATGGTTCACAATGCTTCCAATTTTTATATCATCTGAAAGTTTTGAAATTGTGCCCTGTACACCGTGGTCTAGATTATTAATATATATCAAGAAAAGAAGGGGCTCTTAGACTGATCTCTGTGAAACTCCATTATAAACTCTCCTCCAGTCTGAGCACCAACAACCATTCACCACTACTGTTTGTAGTGTGAGATTTTTAAAAATTCCCTTCTGGTTTCCCTGGGCCTGTAAAGGGCATAAACTTATATCTGCAGTCAGAAGATAGGCTGCTTATTTGGTTTGCTCTGAAGTTATTTCAGTGCAGTATATGCACAAGGAGATGCAATCCATTATTGCATTTAATTTTACTTCACTGGCAATTTTCTTCGTTCAGCCACAAAATATTTTCCAAAGATTCAAACAGAAAGATGATTCAATGAGTCGGGGTTTATGGCTCAGCTAGAATGGAACAAAGCCCTGAGAGAATATTACAGTGTGCAGGGTCAAAGTCAAAGGTATTAAAATGTTTATATTGCTTGAGACAGGATATTCATTGCACTTTAAATGGAACAGTAAGTTGACTTAACATGCAAATCAAAGTCTGGAAAAAACTTTTTCAAGGGCAGGTGGTGTTATGACTTATTTGTATAGAGGCAACATCTTGTTCATTATGGTCCCAATGTCTTTTAAGAAAAAAAGATTCAGTCCAAATACAACATACCTTTCTCTTTGATCTTTCTTTTAAGGAGATTGTGACCTAATTTAATGGAATAATCATTAAAACCTGACCCAAAATTACCTTCCAATTTTTCCTCCCTAAATTACACCTCTCAGCGAAGAAGGTGTAGATGATAGGGGTTGAAATCAAATCTTATTTCATCTTTTCTTTCCCCTAAAGGACCAACTGTCTTTTTAATCTCTGCAATTTGAATAAAAGCTTAGAGCAAAAAGGTTTGAAGCAGGTGGCCCTTCATCTTTATGTGTGCAGATGGGCTGAATAGACCCATGATTTGTGGCTGGCTGTGATGTCTCCGCATCAAAAATAAGTTTCAATTAAGGTACTATCAATTCAAAGTGTCTCGGATATTTCCGTGTTTGCAAATATGTTGATGTCTAATGGAAACACTGCAGCAGGCCATTGAGATGGCTCTTGAGTCCCCACTTTGTGTGGGCGGGAAGGATCAAAGTGTTAATATTGGAGCATGTGATGGTAAGTTACAAATGAAGAGGTTAAAATCAGGAAAACAAAATAGTTAGGGGTGTTGAATTGTGGGGGGGAGCAGAAATATAGGTATTTCATGAAATGTAATAACAACACTACTCAGGTCACAGTGCAAACAAAATGTTTGCAAATCTAATCTGTGCTTGTGTATGAGCAGGTGGGTACAGAGACAGTTATGTCTTAAAAAAAACAAGCTCATGTGACTCTCAATAGCGTTCAAGTTAAGTGTTAGCACAATTTTTATTCGAATCGTTGGAATTTATAAACAAATTCTGAAGGTCACAGACCATGCTGAAGTTTATACAATGGTTAATCAGTGTGAGTAAAGCATTTTCTAGAAGTGGCGATGAGGTCATCTGTGCTCACTGCGGCTTGATGAAAGGCCTCGGCGCAGTGTGAGCCACATCACAGTACAGCTAACAGAAAGCGACCAGGGACAATTGAAAGAAAAGTGGTGGGGGTAGGAAAGATAGGCAGAACTGAAAGGGAAATGAAAAGGAAGAGAAAAGATGAAAAGAAAGGCCCAGCTATAAAAAAAGGAGCGCTTTAACTATCAGCTGTATAAATCCCAATCCAACCATATTGTTTTTCACAACTGCCCACTAATGAGCCCCTCCAACAACCCCCCTCCCCGCCTTGACAATAAATGGTTTCCTTTGCGAGCATTTCTCTCTTCAATTGCACCCTGTTCTGAAGCAGCTACAACACTTTACAGATATCATGCTATTAGAAATGTACTCTCTTAACCACAGGCAGAATTCTTGACAGGACATATTGCAGCCAGCCTGCTGCGTGAAAAAAATTTACAGCCACTGCACAAGGTTGGCAGTAAAACATTTTGTCAGAGGACACAAGTTAATGTTTAATTTCAAAGTGTCACGTCACTCAGGCTCCTGACTATTAGTGAATGCAGCTTGTAAAACAAAATGGTGAACATTTAGTACCTTGCCAGTATTAGCACTTTACACACCCTTAGTGCTGTAATTTGTTAACAAACATCATTAGGGGTGTTAAAAGGTCCCCTGGTGAGCTACAGAGGTTACTCTATTCAACCTTTCTGCTTTAGTTTGCCAACATGTACAATGATTATGTCTAACCCTTTGACTGTCGTCTGTCTTCTCTTATTAAGGCTTGAAAGATGCACAGTATGATTAGTTTGACAAATTTAACTGTATTTAACTTGTTCACGTTGTCTGTCATTGCACCGGGGATCTCATTAGTGTAATCTATTGGTATGTGCATGGCAAGTTCCCTTGATGAAAAGTTAATTAGTGAATAATTAAAATCCAATAGTCAGCTCTGTGCTTATGCATGAAGCAAATCCTCCTTCAAATTAAATGTGCATTTACCTGACAATAAGGGACTGTGAAAGAAAAGGACCATTGTGCGTATTTACAGCTTTGTGAAAACATATAATATGCAATCCTTTGTTTGACTTGGTGGAACTTAAATTGACAATCTCCTGCACTGAGGCACTGCATATGTTGCAATTGAAAACAGGCTAGCTTTCCATCCCACCCTAAGTGTCAAAATAGATTAAACATCAGTATGGTGTTCAGTTACAAAATTGTTTTCTTGATTTGCTGTTAATACCAGGAGGGTTAAGTAAAAGTATTATAGGCAGATGGGTGGTTTTGGTGCACAATGAGACCTGGCCTTACAGAAGGCTTTTCATGTATGACCTTCTCACAATGCTTACTCACTGCTAATTGCAGTCACATGTAAAGAAATTCTTTAAAGTCTGATCTTGTGGATCAGTGTTTATATCAATAACATTTTGAATACAATCACTCTAAAGCAATAAAGATGTATAGAGCTGGAAAGAAGGAAGTGGAATTGCTTGGTCTTGTTAAATGTTTGTCAGCTGATGCAATGTCCATTCCACACGCAGTAAGAATATAATGCAAGTTGGCACACCACTCTCCAAATGCCAGTAACATTTTAACAATATAAAGCATTGATTAAACAGTCAGCCATCATTAACATGCAATTAAAGTCCAGAACAGAGCCTTATTTTCATTTGTTTTGAAGAATTTATGAATTAAAATTGCATTTCTGCCAGTACTGCTGCCAGCAAACAGCCAAAATAATGAAAGACCCTCTCTGGAAGATACTTTCATTTACTTTCAAGCCAGCTTCATGCAGAAGTTATTTACTGTATCTGTCAGTATCTTGAACATTTCATCATACAACACCATCAAAAACTTATTGGCCGGAATTCACTGTCCATTCACACACCGCCATCGCTGCAAGTGAGGATGAAGAACTTGGAGATCAGGTGAATCTCTGTTTGTTGCAGTGGACGCAGTAAGAAGTCTCACAACACCAGGTTAAAGTCCAACAGGTTTATTTGGTAGCAAATGCCACTGGCTTTCGGAGCGCTGCTCCTTCATCAGGTGACTTGGAGTTCTGTTCACAAACAGGGCATATAAAGACACAAACTCAATTTACCACGGGCATTTGGCCTCTGATCTTCGGGTAAGCATTCTCCAAGTTGGCCTTCATGACACATGACAGTGCAGAGTCACTGAGCAGAGACTGATAGCCAAGTTCTGCACATATGAGGATGGCCTCAATCGGGATCTCGGGTTCATGTCACACTATCTCTAACCTCTACAACTTAGCTGGGCTTGCAAAATCTCACTAACTGTCCTATCTGGAGACAATACACATCTTTTTAACCTGTGCTTAATGCTCTCTCCACTCACATTGTCTGTACCTTTAAGACGTGATTAGCTGTAAAGACTCGCATTCCAATCATTATTCTGTAAATTGAGTTTGTATCTTTACATGCCCTGTATGTGAACAGAACTTCCACTCACCTGGCGAAGGAGCAGTGCTCCAAATGCTATGGCATTTGCTACCAAATAAATCTGTTGGACTTTAACCTGGTGTTGTGAGACTTCTTACTGTGTTTACTCCAGTCCAACACCAGCACCTCCATATCATGACTACCATTGACGCTGCAGTGGCACCAGAGAATCCTGCTGGCACGAACAGCTGGAAAATTCCAGTTGTTATCTTCTCACTTATATCTGTGAATAAATATTGACCAGAAGAACTGTGGTAGCTTAGCCCCTTTAAGGGGTGTTCATGCATCACAGGAACCACTTCAGGAGAAAACTCATGAACCGGCACCAATCAGGGCATAGGGCCTGGTAGAAGGGAACATTTATTGTGAGACGGGGAGTCAGTGGCACTAGATCTGTATCTGCATTGTGCTTGTTTGTGTATAGTTTTATCTTTCCTTCAATAAATCAAGGCTTCCTCGTCGTGATGGCTTGTGCTACTACACTGGCGATGAGAATAATCCACCTATAGTCACTAACATGCCAACATCTAGAGGGGTAAGGATGAATCCCAAAAAAAAATCTGCGAGAGAGGTAAAAAGGTTGTTGTGCCAACCTGAGTCGAGTAACCCTGTCACTGTTCAGGAAAACTGATCTGTTTGATCCAGAGATTGAAAGTTGGGGTGAGTTCATCAAAATACAAAATACTTTTCACAGCCAACAAAATAACACCCAAAGAAAATTATTTTACTCGTGGTTTATAACTTCATAAGAAGCCTTGCATCTCCAGAAGCATCGGATATGACATCTATTGACCAGCTAGTCACAATAGTGCAATCTCTGACCATCCATTATTATACAGCAATATGAATTCCACTCAGCTGTTGGGGAGACAGTTTCTACTTTTGTCGCTAGACTTTGTCAATTGGCTGAACATTGCAAGTTTGGCCTATCCTTAGGTGATATTTTACGTGATCATCTCGTATGTGGCATTAACAGTTTGAACATTCAGAGGGAAGCTGCCCACAGAAGCTAAAATTTCTCTGGATAAAGCCATTGAATTGGTTCAAGTCACTGAGAGTGCTGAACAAAATCTTTTTGAATTGCAAGGTGTGCAGGGTGAAGTGAACTAAATCTGGCGAGAAATGATGGGCACTCGGCATATCAGTAGTGAGGGCTCAGCGGAGCCCCAGAAAGGGAAGAGAAATCGCCTACTACAAGGAGTTGAAGAGTGTTATCATTATGACAGAGACCATCCTCAGGACAGATGAAAATGTAAAGAGTTCATTTGTTTCGGATGTAATTGGAAGGGTCACGTACAAGCCAGATGCAGAGTCAGGCCATCCATGCCTAGTTCCCAAAGAAAATGAGGACTCCAATGAATAAGATTGAGGAAGATTCAGAAGGAAAATCTGAAGTTTAAGAGCTCAACATTGTAAAGTTAAATGAAATGCAACCCCCCACCATTGAAACCTCTCTTATGGTCAACGGGTGCCCAGGCATTTTAGCCACAGTAATAGGTGAACAAACCTGTAAGTATTCGCTCAGAGGTCTGCAATCCATGAGGCTCAGTAAAGCCTTTTCATATTTGTGTCCTGTAAGGCTGAAGTAATTAGGCACGATGTCAACACTTTCTAGCTCCAGCCTGCTCAGCTATCCCTGATGGCAGTGAAAAGACAGAGGCTTAGACTTATGGGATGAGATTGATCGAAGCAAATTAATTGGCTGGAAATATTCAACATCACAGATGGTGTTTTCCAAGAGCTCTTGTGTAGATTTCAAGAAGTCTGAAAGCTGAAGAGAGCTGGGGTACACATAGGGGGTAATGGCTAAAATTTATATAAACCCCGGGTCAAAGCCAAGTTTTTAGAGCCCGGCCTGTCCCTTATGCCCCCAAGTCAAAAAGCTGAGATAGAGTTGAAGATGTTGGAAGACTGAGGAATTATTAAACTGGTACAATTCTCACTGACTGTAAGCAGAACTGCTCAAATAGAAATCACAGAATCCCTATAGTGCAGAAGGAGGCCTTCAGCCTATTGGGTCTGCACCGACCAGGTCGCCCAAACCCATCCAGACCCTACCCCCGTAACCCTGCATATTTACCCTAGCTAGTCCCTCTGACACCAAGGGGCATTTTAGAATGGCCAATGCACCTAACCTGCACATCACTGGACTGTGGGAGGCAACCGGAGTACCTGGAGGAAAGCTACGCAGACCCGTGAACAACGTGCAAACACCACACAGACAGTGACCCAAGCTGGGACGCGAACCCAGGTCCCAGGAGCTGTGAGGCAGCAGTGCTAATCACAGTGCCACCATGCTGCCCGCATGGTACTTGAGGCCTCCTGCCTGTTTAGTGTAAAGGTCTTCTAACCTGAGGATATCCTTTCCCTAGGTTAGAAGACTTTTACACTAAACTGGCAGGATGCCTCAAGTGCATGAAATTAGATTTACATCATGCATACCAACAGCTTGAGCTGGAAGAAAACTCAAGGAAATTTGTCACCATTAATATGCATAAAGGCTTATTCCAATATGTGCGACCACCCTTCGGCATTTCACCTGCTTGCAGCACATTATGGAAAGATCCTGCAAGGGATCCCCAGAGTGGTCGTGTATCTGGACCACATCTTAATAACAGAGGCATCACCTGAGACAAATTGGGCAAATTTGGGAGAAGTTTTCAAAAGATTCAAAGAAGCTGGTGTCGGTGATAGAGAAAAGTGGCCTTTTCAGGCCAATGAGGTTGCGTATTTAGGATTTGAGTCAATGCAAAGGATTGTGCCCACTGGAAAAAAGAGTAAAGGCACTGAAGAACGTAACAGAGTTGAAGTCCTTCTTAAAGACAGTCAACTATTATGGCTGTTTTCTTATCCAACTTGCCTACAATTTTGGCATCCTGAAACCAACTTCTAAAAAAAAATCAATGTTGGAAATGGGAACGTGCCCAAAGGAAAGCCTTTGGCTCAGTAAAACAGGCACTGTATTTATCCACCTTGCATTTCATTTTGACCCAGGCAAGGAAATGATTGCAACATGTGATGGCATAGGGGCCATGCTGTCCCATAAGTTGCAAGATGGCATGGAGCAAGCAGCCTGTCACTTTTGCTTCCAGGACATTGTCAGATGCCAAAAGGAGGTATGCACAGATTGATAAAGAGAGTCTAGCAGTTACATTCACTGTCAAGAAGTTTCACCAATATGTTATGGATACATTTCACCATCATGTTCAACCATAAGCTGTTGTCAGGGCTATTCCACAAAAAGAAACCAGTCCCGCTGACTACATCAGCCCGAGTTCAAAACCTTACCATTAGTTGTTTACAGCTGCACATTTTAACACCGGCTAGGGGTACAGATCTCCATGCTGAAGCTCTAAGCCAGCTCCTGCTTCCACTGATGGTATCCTCACTGCCCACAGGAGATAATCCTTGCTTTGAATTTTTTGCACACTGTATCAATTGTGTCAGCCCACATCAAGACATGGATCCAGAGGGACCCAATCCTTTCCAAAGTGAAAAGAATGGTTTTGGCAGGCCGGCAGTTGGACAAATCTGAGCAACTCTGGCTATTTGCAACACAAGAATGAGATCAGCTGTGAAAACAGGGTGCTTTTGTCGGAGAGCCAAGTGACAGTATCACCCCCAGGGTGACAGTCTGTCTTCCAGGAGTTGCACAGCATGCAACCTGGAAAAGCCAAGACGAAGATGTTGGCCAGGAGCTATGCTTAGGGGCCAGGAATTGATGAGGAGAGAAAGGGCACGGTCAATTCTTGTCAACATTGTCAAAAGCAGCACGATCTTCTGCCCACAGCAAACTTCTTCCCGTGAGAGTGGCCCGATCTCCTTTGGAAGGTTCTTCATTGATTTCACTGGCCCTTTCATAGAGATGGTGTTTTTGTTCCTTATGGATGCCCACCTGAAGTGACCTGATTTGCAACCTCATCTCCCACCACAGCAAATATTTGCAATTCACAGCATTCCAGAAGTAATCGTTTCTGATAATGACATGGCTTTTACAATTGAAGACTTTTAGCAATTTGGCAAAATAAATGGCATTCAAAGATGTGCAGGTTAGCTGAATTGGCATGCTAAATTGCCCCTCAGTGTCCCAAGATGTGTCAATTAGAGGGATTAGTGGGTTAAATGCGTGGGGTTATGGCAATAGGGCAGCAAGTTGACCTGTTTAAGATACTCTTTTGGAGAGTAGGTACAGACTTAGAGTCATAGAGGTTTACAGCATGGAAACAGGCCCTTCGGCCCAACTTGTCCATGCCGTCCTTTTTTTAATCCTTAAACTCATTCCAATTTCCCGCATTTCGCCCATACCCCCCTACACCCATCCTACCCATGTAACTGTCTAAATGCTTTTTAAGAGACAAAATTGTGCCCGCCTCTACAACTACCTCTGACAGCTTGTTTCAGACACTCACCACCCTCTGTGTGAAAAAATTGCCACTCTGGACACTTTTGAGTCTCTCCCCTCTCACTTTATGCCAATGCCGAGTCTCCTACCTTTGGGAAAAGATATTGACTATCTAGCTGATCTGTGCCCCTCATTATTCTATAGACCTCTATAAGATCACCTCTCAGCCTTCTACGCTCCAGAGAAAAAAGTCCCAGTCTATCCAGTCTTTCCTTATAACTCAAACCATCATATCTAGATGGCATCCTAGTAAATCTTTTCTGCAATCTTTCTAGTTTAATAATATCTGTTCTATAATAGCATGACCAGAACTGTGCACAGTATTCCAAGTGTGCCTTACCAATGTCTTGTACAACTTCAACAGGATGTCTCAACTCCTGCATTCAATGTTCTGACCAATGCTGAATGCCTTCTTCACCACTCCACTTTCAAGGAGCTATGAACATGTTCCCCAAGATCTCTTTGTTCTATAACTCTCCCCAATGGTCTACCATCAGCTGATTAAGTCCTGCCCTGGTTCAATCTACCAAAATGCATCGCCTCGCATTTATCTAAACTAAATTCCATCTGCCATTTGTCAGCCCGCTGGCCCAGTTGATCAAGATCTTGTTGCAATCAGAGATAACTTTCTCCACTGTCCCCTATGCCACCAATCTTGGTATCATCTGCAAACCTACTAACCGTGCCTCCTATATTTTCATCCAAATCATTAATATAAATGACAAATCACAGTGGGCCCAGCACTGATCCCTGAGGCACACTGCTGGTCACAGGCGTCCAGTCTGAAAAACAACCCTCTACAATCATCCTCTGGCTTCTGTCAAGAAGCCAATTTTGCATCCATTTAGATACCTCACCCTGGATCCTGTGAGATTTAATATTATGCAACAGCCTACCATGCGGTTCCTTGTCAAAGGCCTTCCTAAAGTCCACGTAGACAAATCAACTGCACTGCCCTCATCTACCTTCTTGCTTACCCCTTCAAAAAATTAAATTAAATTTGTGAAACATGATTTTCCATGCACAAAGCTATGCTGACTGTCCCTAATCAGTCCTTGCATTTCTAAAGGCCTGTAGATCCTATCTCTCAAAATACCTTCCAACAGTTTACCCACCACAGATGTGAGGCTCACTGGCCTGTCGTTCCCAGGCTTTTCCCTGCAGCCCTTTTTAAACAAAGGCACATTTGCCACTCTCCAATCTTCAGGCACCTCACCCGTGACTATTGATGATTCAAATATATCGGCTAGGGGACCCACAATTTCCTCCCTAGCCTCCCACAATGTCCTGGGACATACTTCATCAGGTCTCAGGGATTTATCTACCTTGAGACTAGTGGAGTGCCCCAGGGGTCGGTGCTGGGGCCTCAGCTATTTACCATTTATATAGATGATCTGGAGGAGGGAACCGAGTGTAGGGTGTCGAAATTTGCTGATGACACCAAGATTGGTGGAACGGCAAATTGTGCGGAGGGTGTAGAGAGTCTGCAGAAGGATCTAGATAGGCTGGGCGAATGGGCCAGGAACTGGCAAATAGAATTTAATGTTGGCAAGTGCGAGGTGGTACACTTTGGTAGGAATAATGGTAGGAAGGACTATTTCTTACGTGGTGAAAAACTGCAGCAGGCGACGGTGCAGAGGGACCTCGGGGTCCTTGTGCATGAGTCGCAAAAACCCAGCCTGCAGGTGCAGCAGGTGGTCAGGAAGGCGAATGGGATGCTGGCCTTCATAGCGAGGGGGATTGAATATAAAAGTAGGGAGGTCTTGCTGCAGCTGTATAGGGCACTGGTGAGGCCGCAGCTGGAGTACTGTGTGCAGTTTTGGTCGCCGCACTTATGGAAGGATATTTTGGCCTTGGAGGGAGTGCAGAGGAGGTTTACTAGGCTGATACCGGAGTTGAGGGGGTTGAGCTATGAGGAGAGGCTGAATAAACTAGGCTTGTACTCGTTAGAGTTTAGAAGAATGAGGGGAGATCTCATTGAGACATATAAGATGATGCATGGGATGGATAGGATAGAGGTGGAGAGACTCTTCCCGCTCAGAAAGAACAGTAGGACTAGGGGGCACAGCCTCAAGATAAAGGGGGGGGCGGTTTGGAACGGAGTTGAGGAGGAACTTCTTCACTCAAAGGGTGGTGAATCCCTGGAATTCTCTGCCCGTTGAAGTGGTGGAGGCTACCTCACGAAATATTTTTAAGACGCGGGTTGATGGGTTTTTGATAAGCGAGGGGATTAAGGGTTATGGGGAGAGGGCGGGAATGTGGAACTGAGCCACGGCAGATCAGCCATGATCTTATTGAATGGCGGGGCAGGCTCGAAGGGCTAGATGGCCTACTCCTGCTCCTATTTCTTATGTTCTTTGTGTTCTTTATGTTGATGCACTTTAAAACTTCCAGCACCCTCTTCTCTGTAATATGTACCCTCCTCAAGACAAAACTATTTATTTCCCCAAGTTCCCTAACATCCATGCTTTACTCACCAGTAAATACAGATGAGAAATATTCATTTAGGATCTCACCCATCCCTTGTGGATCCGCACAGAGATGACCTATTTGATCTTTAAGAGGCCCTACTCTCTCCCTTGTTACTCTTTTGCCCTTTATGTATTTGCAGAACTTCTTTGGATTCTCCTTTGACTTATCGCCAAAACAATCTTGTGTCCCCTTTTTGCCCTCCTGACTTCTCTCTTAACTCTACTCCCTATACTCTTCAAGGGATTCACTTGATCCCAGCTGCCTATGCATGTCATGTGCCTCTTTTTTCTTCTTGACCAGGGCCTCAATATCCAGAGTCATCCAGGGTTCCCTAATTCTGCCAGTCTTGCCCTTCTCTCTAAGAGGAATGTGCTTACCCTGAAGCCTGGTTAACAACTTTTGAAAGCCTGCCATTTGGCTTTGCCTTCCCACAGGTTCCCCCAATAAACTTGTGAAAGTTCCTGCCTAAAGACCATTCTTGCAAATTTTATTTTGACTGCATATATCTGTACATAAAAAGTTTTGTTTGTATTATAATAAATGGACTTAAGACAGGAGGAGAGGAATGTGGTAACTTGTCCCTTTTAAGGGATGGGTGTTCCTGTGTCACTGGACTCTCCTGGGGCCTATCAGGGGGAAGCGTGTGAACTGGCACCTATTGGGTTTTAGGGCGCAGACCATAGTAGGAGGGAACCTTTAGTGTGAGACTGGGAGGCAGAGGCACAAGACCTCTATCTGCATTAAGCTTGTTTGTAAATAGTTTTATCTTTCCTTCAATTAATCATTGTTCTGATTCAAGTCTTCCTTGTAGGTGTTATTTCTAGAATCACGAAACTCTTACAGTGCAAAAGGAGGCCATTTGGCCCATCAGATCTGCACCCCCTCTCTAACAGAGCATCTTACCCAAGCCCTAACTCCCTAACCCTGTGTAACTACCTCAATAATCCCCCAAACCTACACATCGTGGGCACCAAGGGGCAATTTAGCATGGCCAAAACACCTAACCTGAATAAGAACATAAGAACATAAGAAATAGGAGCAGGAGTAGGCCATCTGGCCCTTCGAGCCTGCCCCGCCATTCAATAAGATCATGGCTGATCTGTCGTGGCTCAGTTCCACATTCCCGCCCTCTCCCCGTAACCCTTAATCCCCTCTCTTATCAAAAACCCATCAACCCGCTTCTTAAAAATATTTCGTGAGGTAGCCTCCACCACTTCAACGGGCAGAGAATTCCAGAGTTTCACCACCCTTTGAGTGAAGAAGTTCTTCCTCAACTCCGTTCTAAACCACCCCCCCTTTATCTTGAGGCTGTGCCCCCTAGTCCTACTGTCCTTTCTGAGCAGGAAGAGTCTCTCCACCTCCCCGGATCACCCAGAGGAAACCCAAGCAGACATGGGGAGAATGTACAAACTCCACAGAGTCATCCAAGGCCGGAATTGAACCCAAGACCCTGGCCCTGTGAGGCAGCAGTGCTAACTACTGTGCCACTATGTCATTGTGATACCTCGTTTACAACAGGAACTCTTCTGCTCTTCCTCAAGTACTATCATGGGAATTCATACATTTACCCGAATGAGTGTAAGTGAGTTGGAGAACCGCAAAAGTCTGTTACAGCTTTTGGCCGGATTTCCACTGTCTGCTTTGGCTCAGAATAAAGAGTGTAGCAGTAGGTCCCAGCTCCACTTCCGGCAACAGTAATATTCATGAGGGCAGAGGAAGGAGATGTGGGCCTCCGAACTTGCTGGTGCTCCTAAACAGACTAAGAGGTCTCACAATGCTAGGTTAAAGTCCAACAGGTTTATTTGGTAGCACAAGCCACAAGCTTTCAGAGTGCTACTTTGAAAGCTTGTGGCTTGTGCTACCAAATAAACTTGTTGGGCTTTAACCTGGTGTTGTGAGACTTCTTACTGTGCTTACCCCAGTCCAACGCAGGCATCTTCACATCATGGTTCCTAAATAGGCCAATTAATCTCTTAAATGGCTTGTTAAAACCCAATCTCGAGAAGCATTTTGCATTTACCTATGGGCAGTCGACACTGAACAGTTTTCTACATCAGACCAACTGTAGGCAGGTGAAAACCATTTGAGGGTGAGTCATGGAGGCCAGTAAGGAAGGGGATTGTGTATCTTTTAGGCAGATTCTTAGGTTTAGTTACAGATGGGAAGGAAAAAGTTAAATAATTTACACCTAACCAGATCATGTTGGCAGTTTGCTCGTGTGTAAATGTGAAAAAAAATCCATTAAAAGGAATAAAAGATGATTTTAATATTAAAAGATATATTAATGTTGAGTGATAATAGAGTATTAATATAAAATGTTTGAAATAGTCACAACAGCCAACGTATGAATATTTCTGAGACTATAGAAGTTCAAAAGCTCAGAATTGGATGTCTGTTGGTCAGCAGAAAATACAATGGAATTTTGTATTCAGAACAATGTTGAAACATTTAATATTAAAAAATGTGAATGCTCATTTTCAGGACAGTATCAGCTCTATGGGCCCAAGTGATGGATGCTATCTATTGTTTTGGCAGAATGCCATTGGGAAAGGTTTTTGAGTAAAGGCGTCCTTAGAGGCATAGCAATAAGGAAGTTACTCATGCCAGAGGGGAAGTATCCAGTTTTTGGGTAAATGAATGAAAGATCATCAAGTCAAGCAGTGTTTCACAATTGGCTGAGGTCTGTCATGTACTGGACTGACATATTAATGTGAAATGAAATCAAGTCTAAGCTAATTAGAAGGAGAACCTTAGACATCAGAAAGATATAATTGTAATGGATTTTGGCTTAGAACTTTGGACCTTTGGAGTGGCCTTTAGCACCAGCTGATGTTATTCGACCCTTTGAAGGACTCTCGCGACTGAGGTTAATGACTTGTACGTTTTATGATTATCTTAAACTAAATTTTAATCACCCTTTATAACTGAAATATAGTTATGTGAAATTAAGTTTACTTAAGTTTTTAAGAGAATCAGGCCACCAGCAGAGAAATTCCCCACAACAGCCAGAAAAGTTTTAGAAAGTGAATATACATTTGACAAGTTATTGTTGCAGCACAGCATTAATTGTGGAGGAGCTAATTCAGAGGGTTATCAGTCTGCTGACATCGCCTGCAGATCAGAGCAGTGGGCAAGGTTGCTTCGACTTCACCCGAGCACCAGGAAGCAATAGCTGGAAATAAGTGCTGCACCCTCAAAAATCAAGGCTACTGGAAATGAGGAGCAGCCAGCTGTACAGGAAGGGCAGAGCGCTGGGTGCTAGGAGGCTAGAGCAGAGGGAAGAGAAGCACGAAGGAGAAGGAGACAGTACGCTGACTGTAGGATCTATATGTGAAGAGACCTGGGCATGACTGAAAATCTGAAGGAACTGGGACTCTCCTGGCAGATGTTCACAGACATCTGTGCCCTCGTCAGCGGCATCACATAGGTGACTGCACACTTGTGCTTCACCCAGGTAACAGATGCCCTCTTCATCAAAGTCTGGAAAACACTTCAATTTACAACCGTTGGCTCAACATCATAGGCTCAGAGGGCACTGAGTCTAGTATCTGTTCTGGTTGGGTTGAGTCCTGCAAGGGTCTCAGTCATTGTGGTAGTGTGTTGCACTCTCCATAACATGCTCCCCCTCCCCCAGTGCCTGAAGGAGTGTCACTTTATCTGACCTGCCTCCATTTCTGCCTCAGCTTTAATTGGACAGGAAACATTTCTCCATATCAGTTACGTTTCTCACCAGAAGCTGGTTTCTGACACAAAAACAGACCCGATTCCAGTTTCCTATCTCCAGGGCGGAAATACAATCCTTTGTCCCCAGCCAGTAATGCTGTTGAGACACCTGCTCATTAGTATAACAGAAATGTTGAATTCGGGCCAGCAACTTTGACAAATTTACTTCCTTTTTCAATGTTTTGTATGACTTTTCTATCAAATGTGTGAGAAATATTGACAGAATAGGAATCAGTGAAAGATATTTAACCCACTATGGTGTAGGTTAGCAGAAGTTCACCGTGTGGAAGTGAGGTCATTCACTTTGGAGCTAAGAAAGACAAGTCAGATTATTTTCTTCATGCTGAGTGACTAAAGGTTGTGGAGACGCAAGAGAATTTCAGTGTTCGTGTTCAAAAATCATTAAAACTGATACACTCAGTAATCAAAAAGGCTAATAGATTTATGTGGTCTTTGTCACAGCAATTGAAGTACAAAGGGAAGGTGATGACACTTCAGTTGTACAGAGCCTTGGTCAGGCTCCACTGGAGCCTTTGTTTTTCGGCACTGCAGCTCAGGGACAATATATTGGTCATGGTGGGGCTGCAGTGTGGATTCACAAGCCCCACACTTGCAGCTTAGGGCTGAACTGTGAGGACAGATTGCATAATCTTGGTTGTACTCCTTGAGTTGAGAAGTCTGAGCAGTAGTACAATTGAAGTGGTTAAAATGATAAAGTGATTGAATGGGGGAAGCAGGTGAGAGGAACCTAGAGCAAGGAGGCACAATCTTTAAATTAGCCACTGAGGGATAAAATAAGGAGGAAGTTTATCACATCAAGGATAATTGGACCTGCTCCTCCTAAAAGCTGTGGAGAGTGGGTCAGTGCAGGATTTCAAGTTCTGCAGATTTTGTGGTTAAATATATTGAGAGATATGGGTGAAAAATAGGTAAATATAAGTGAGATACAGCTCAGCTATCATTTAATTGAATGATGCTACAGCCTTTGTGGGGCTGAGTGACCTGCTCTGCTTCCTATGTTACATGTTAGGGTACAGGTCAGAAACCACATGGTATATTATGGAGTTAGTTTAGCTCCTATTTGCTATTTTTGGCACTAATGTGAGGATATGAGGTTTCACTCTAGTGCAATTCTACTGGCAAAGTGGAAAGCTTTTATCAAAAAAAAGATTTAACGACAGTTCAACTACAACAAATGAATTAGCTTCACATTTTAACATTTAAACAATGCTTAAACACAACCAGATACAATCCTTAACTGCCAATCTATCCCTATGAGTTCTAATTCCAGCAATATTCCTCCTACAGGCTTAAAACCCCTCTTCAAAATGAATTAGCAAACACAGGCTGATGTACTTCTACTCCAGGTACCAATCCTAGAGTTCTCAAGGCATTTCTGGAACAAGAGAGAGAGAGACAGAGAGATACATCTTGTTTCTTTCAGAACCAGTAGGAACTGACTGCTTTTTTAAAAAATAGAAGCTGTGTATCTTCCCTGCAAACTTAGCACCTCCCATTAGCGCATGACTGTCTCTGTCAATCAACTCCTCAAAACTCCAATTTGACTCCAAGGGAAACCTAAGTAAACACAAATGTTAAATTCTGTTTAACTCTGGAGCTGCATTTTTTTTTCAGATAAATCAACACCTTGTAAAACAGAGCTGAACTTTAAACATACCCCTATGAGAAACATGAGATAAATCTATTCCTTAAAGGCACAGTATGTCACATCCAGACAGCTCTTCTGTCTCCTCAGAAACAATAGGGCCATTAAATGGCTACATCTGGTGGTACTTATAACAAAGTTAGGCAGAATGCCAAGAACTGAAATAAATAACAACACTTAATTTAGTGCTGCTTTGAACCATTCCTGAATCCCAGGGTATTATTAACCTTTGGTGAAAGTGTAAAATGGGTGATATTATATTGGCCATTCATTATACACTGCAGTTGATTTTCCTTTCAGTTGAAGTTACCAGCAGAGTTAATGGGCAAAGATTGGATCAAGTGTATAATGGATGGCTGAGCTGATAGTATTTTAGATTACTGAGAAAAGGGACATCCTGCTTACAAGGTCTCAAGATGTGCATTTTGGGAAGGATTAGGCATAAATAACACAACATTAAAGAAATTGTGAAAGTGTTATGAATAAATCTGTAATTATGTTGTGGTTATTGGTCAACAGACAATCATTATAGTGTTGCTGTCAGAGTTGTGGCCATACTGAGATCCATGACAAAAATGTGAAGAAGAGTGAGTGTATTCACCTTGGTAGTAAGAATAGAAAAACAAAATATTTATTAAATGGTGTGAAACTTGTTAATGTCGATGGACAGAGGGATTTGGGTGTATTCATATAAGGAACACAAAAGTTAGCATGTAGGTACAACAAGCAATTATTGGCCTTTATTTCAAGGGGATTTGAATGTGAGAATAAGAAAATCTTGTTACAGTTGTACAAGGTTTAATAAGACCACACCTGGGTGCTATGCGCAGTTCAGGTCTCCACATTTAAAGAAAGGATATATTTGCAGTGGAGGCTGCATAGCAAAGGTTCATTAGATTTGTCTCTGGGATGTGAGGGTTGTCCTATGATTAGAGGCTGAGTAATTTCTGGTCTGGATCTTCTGGTCCCACGTGGCCCCAGTGCAGATCGGCTGGGTCCGTACGGGTTTGGAGAATCACAAGGGAGGAGCCAAGCTCATTTAGTGCTGGGGGATATCTTCTGGGATTCTCCAGCCGCTGCCTCCCCCCATCCCCAAGATGTAATCTGGTTCCCACCCAATGAGTATAATCTACTCCTGCTCATATTTCTTATGTTCCATTCAAATATGCTTTGTCAATTTCCAGCTGGGTACACCCTGTTCCCAGGTGTTTCCTCTATCAGAGATAGTGAAAATCCGACATGAATCACTACTGATCGCCACAAATGGAGACCAAGTGTGATGGCCGTGCCAGGGTGCTCGGAGGCCACTGAAGCCTCTGGATGGTTGGGGAAGTTGCTGGGTAGTGCTCTGGCACTGCCCCTTGGCATTGCCAAGACGCCAGGTTGGCAGTGCCAATGGAAGTGGCCTAAAAGTGGGGCATTGGTGTCTTCTCAAGGGAGTGGTGCATGGAAGTCACCTTTGGCAACCCCATGGCGGAGTGTAAGTTACTTGAGTGGGGGGGGCAGGGTTGCTGATATTAGTGAGTGTGGGAGCCTGACATGTGGGGCCTCTGGCTGGAGGTTTTCTTAGCCAGGAATGAGGGAGGGGGTGTATGTGTTATGTTGTCTGGAGGTCAGGCCCTTTAAAAATGGGCCTGAGGAGCCAGCCTTGCTGGTATCTTTAAGTTCCCACTCCAAAAAAAATTCCAAATATGGGAGAATTCAGTGAGAATCTCCCTGGGCTTCTCAATTGGTTGAATTGTGAACTGAATTGCACCATCCTCTTCATTTGGGACTACACTTAGAAATCTTTTTGGAGAATTCCGATCTCTGTCTATATTCTCTTTAGTTTAGAAGAATGAGAGGCAATCACTTTGAAATAGATAATGCTGTGAAGGACTTGGCAGAGGAAACACTGAATGGTTTATTCCCCTGACTGGGGGAATCTTGAACAAGGGTTAAACACAGTTTCAAGATAAGGAGATGAATGTTTAGGACTGAGATGAGGAAACATTTCTTCACTTAAAGAGTTGCGACTCTTTGGAATTCTCTACCCCAGAGGGCTGTGGATGCACCATCGTTGAATATTTTAAGGATGAGATAGAGTGGCTTTTGGTCTCTCAGGAATTCAAGTGAAACGGGGAATGGGTGGAAAAGTGAGTTGAAGCCGAAGGTTGGACTTGATGTTGAATGGCAGAGCAGGTTTGACAGTATGATTAGGACTATGGTCTACTCCTGCTCATAGTTCTTATATTTCTTACAAGACCGGATGAATGGATTGTTCCTAAAACAGATGTTACTTGCAGCTTCTGATCTGTGGACCTCATGTTGCCAGTAACAACTCCAAATGAAATGTATCAGTTTTTTTTAATTGCGGCAGCCAACTGACCCTGGTTTTCCTGGGCTTGGTAAATATACTTCCAGATGCATCATAATCCCTTGGGTATAATCAGGATGTGTCCTGATGTTAGTATTTTGCGCAGGCAGACTGGCCACTGGTGGTCTGTGCACATGCTGCTTAACAAAACCTGTTTTCTGCAACTATTTTACACCAAGACCAACAAAGAAGTGGGAGAATGCCACATGCTGGTCACTGCCCCAAGACACAGCCTACAATATAGAAATGACTATATTTCTAAGCAATGGAAATTATAATCCAGTATGACAGATCTTTCCTTTCTTTTCCAGTTATCATTCACTTAGGTTTCTGGCCACATACCATTCTCCTGCATTGCTTGACTGATGGAATAGGCAGAGCAACTGCATTTAATTTCTGCTTGGGCTGCTTTTGAGTTGGCTACTGAGAACACATACTATTATTTACCAGACGGTTCCTCTCGTGGCGAAGAGCCAAGGCTTAACTTTTCTGGTTGGTGGTCAAGTATACAATGAGGTAAACACTCTGCGGGTACATGGGATAACATATTACATGGGAGCATAGGAAAGCATAGAATCAGAAAAGATGATGTAGTCCACCTGAGTTGCCCAAAACCTAATACCTAGCAATTGCCACTCTGAAATACCCTAACTAATTCCTCTACATATATTTTTCTATTCTTTCTGTTTCAACTCTTTCCCTTAGCAGTCAAAACCACACATTCACCACAAATTCATCAGTATTTGCACATGTTAAACCGAAACTATCTGTGCACCTATCTCGTTCTAAATTTGCGGACATACGCCTCTGATTCTTGAATTTCTCAAACATGCTACCATGGCTCCATTTATCTATTCCCATAGCCTTTTAAATGTTTGAAAAATATCTCTCTTTAGGTTGCTTCTCTTTGGTGTAAATTATTCCAGGAACTTTAATCTCCCTGTGCAGTTTAGATGCCTGAAGGTCAATATTGGTTAGGTTGCCCCTTTCTGTCCCAATTGGAACACCAAAGGATTCTTTATCCTTCCAATACCATTTGAATAGATATAGCTTTAAAACATTCCACAGTTTTTGGACATTTTAAACAAATTCTATTCCATCCCAAAGGTGAGAAATGTAAAGTCTCTTCACTGAATTCATTGGGATCAATGTCTTTTAGGAGTTTTTGGTAAAACATATCCAAAAATGAGCTCCATCTGCTTTGTGCCACAGGTGAACTCTAATGTGGCTAAAACTACTATCTATCACAGAACAAAATAGGAAACAGATGTGTAATGATTAATCATTTACTGTTGATGACAAGACCACACTGACGTGACATATGTAAACATTGGCACTGGTTGTATTGTGGTCATAATAATGAACATAAAACAGACTCCACACTATGAATTTTAATTCCAAAAGTGAGGCATCTGCATAACTCATGATACATTTCCGAAATAGACAAACAAGATTGTATCAGATGTTAACTATTCTGTTACTTAGCTTTGGATGATGTGTTTTATTTTTAAAAATAGATTTAGGACCACCCAAGTATTATAAATATGGAATGACAGATGGATTCTGATGATGTTATACATCATGAAAGAAAAACTGAAGCAGCTTATAACTGTTCTGAACTGGAGCATTATGTTACAGTCTTGAAATCAAAATGGGACCTCAGTATTTTGAAATGTATAGTATGAACTTTAAGGGCAGGGTTCATTTAGTTTGGGATATGGATTTTTTTTGTCCGATAGTGCGGATATCAAATACAGGCTGGCATTTTAGCCTAGAGGCAGGTTTTGTATGTTTGTGAGGTCAGGAAACCCGGAAGAATGAGTTTCCCAAATGTCCTGCAGTATTTGACTGCAGAGCTAACTTAATTATTTTTTCTGTTCCTTCCCATAGGCAGCATTATTGACAGACTGGAGGCCTTTTGGCGAGAAGCTTGCTTCACAGGGCCAAAGACTATAAAAACAGGTAGGCCTTCAGATAATATATTTGACTATTATTCCCATGATTTACATCTCATTCCATGACACTGCCCAATTGCCTCATCCCATTGCTAATAAAATGTCATATCCTCCACAATGTCTCCACTTCTGCAAATTGAGTGATCTGGTAAAAGCACAAATTTTGATTGTGTTGCTGTCTCGTTTTTAGGGGGTAGTCATTGAGTTCATGGGGTTGGCCAAAATACTCATTTGTGATCCGCATTTTACAACTGCGCACAGCAGCTTTGGAATTTTACACGTTGCTCATCCTACTGTCAGCAAGGATATAGAAGGATTAAAAATATACAGCAACAGTCATCATGACAGCTTTTGGCAGATCTTTAAGTGACTTGCATGTCTGGCCTGTAGGACACTGTAATGTTCTGTCATATATGTCTGGAATCACTGCTTGGGAAAGGGTGCTGCCAAGATAAGTGAACTGGTCCACTGCCTGTAGTTTCTGCCCTTTGATTGTGATTATGGGTTCTGTGTAGGGTGCATGAGGAGCAGGTGCATGACTTTGGTCTTTTTAATGTTCATGGTGAGTCCAAAGTTGTCACAAGGAGTGGAAAATTTATCCATACTGACTTGCATCTCTGGCTCTGAGTCAGCATACAGGGCTTAGTCATCGGCAAAGAGGAAATCTCTCAGAACAGTTTCTTTCACTTTGGTAATAGCTTGAAGTCTATTGATGCAGAAGTTAACTGCAGAATAGCAAAGGCAAGTTCTGCTTTTGGTAGACTGCGTTCCACTGTATGGGAACGTTGAGGAATCAGCCCAGCAACAAAACTGAAGGTCTACAGCGCCGTGGTACTCACTACCCTCCTGTATGCCTGTGAAACGTGGACTGTGTATCAAAGGCATGCAAGACAGCTCAATCATTTCCACATGACTTGTCTTCACATCCAACGACAAGACAAAATATCAGACACTGAAGTTCTTTCTAGAGCAAGTCTACCATCAGTCCAACACACTGCTGATGAGACCGCCGACCCGGTGGGCAGGTCATGTCATCTGTATGTCAGACGAGCGCATACCCAAGCAGCTCCTTTTTGGGGAACTCTCTGCTGGAAGACACTTGCATGGAGGGCAGAAGAAACGTTTTAAATACACACTCAAAGTTTCCCTGAAGTCGCTTGGCATAGACACGACCACCTGGGAAACACTGGCGCAAAACCGTCCTACCTGGCGCTGCCTCATCCACAAAGGCTGTCAAGCTCATGAAACAAGGTGTATTGCTTAAGTTGGGAAAGGGTGCTGCCAAGATAAGTGAACTGGTCCACTGCCTGTAGTTTCTGCCCTTTGATTGTGATTATGGGTTCTGTGTACGGTGCATGAGGAGTAGGCTGGTGCATGACTTTGGTCTTTTTAATGTTGACGGTGAGTCCAAAGTTGTCACAAGTGGTGGAAAATTTGTCCATACTGACTTGCATCTCTGGCTCTGAGCCGGCATACAGAGTGCAGTCATCGTCAAAGAGGAAATCTCTCAGAACAATGTAAGCATGAGCTGCGCAAGTCCAGAGCCACCAGCGCAACAACTACAGTGTCTACACAAGTCTGTCCAGTATGTGCCAGGACATTCCGTGTCCGAATTGGCCTGATCAGTCATCTTTGGACTCACCACAACCAGCCTCAAAATGACTAATGGTGTCGAGGTCCTCATCGATGACGATGGACAAATAACAACATGTCTGGAATGTGCTGCCTCAATTGGGCTGAAAGCAGGTTCAGTAACTTTTAAAAGAGAACTGCATATATACTTTTAAAAGAAAAATATTGGAGGGTTTTGGGTAAAGAAAGGTGATTAATTGGGTAGTTGTTAATTAAGAGTGAGATTAATTGGGTAACTGTTTCGAATTGTTTGGCATAGGAATAATTAGCCAAATGACCTCTTCTGTGTTGAAAGGTTCTATGATTATGGGGGCGATTTTCTGACCTCACTGTGTCCGGTACAGATTGTACTGATCCTGGAAAATAGCGTGCAGACCTCAAAATCGGTCCCACACTCAACAACCATCCTGGTCCCTTTCTAATGGCATAAACTGGATCACACCCAGAAAGGATGTAAGGCCGATTAGCATATTTAAAGTCGTATTTGAATATGTTTAGCCCATTCAACGCCTGATTCTTCCAGCTCCTGGGACCTTCTGTCATTTGTGCAAGACTGGCAAGAATCACTACTGGTCTCCATTAGTGGAGACCAGGTCTAGTGGCCATGCTGTAGTGGGGAAGGCGGGGGGGAGGGATGGTTCAGAGGCCATTGAAACCCCCAGGTGGTTGGAGGCATAACCAGGAGTGCCCATCAGGCAGTGCCCACCTGACATTGTCCACCTGGCACTCTGGTAATGCCCACCATGCACCCCATCAGTGCCCACCAGACACCTCAGCAGTGCCCACTGGACACCCAGCAGTTTCCACCAGACACCCTGGCACTGCCCACCAGATACCTAGGCAGTGACAGTTGAGGACTACCAGTGCTCCAGGGACAGTGCCAAGGGGGTGGAGTCTGAATGGGGATGGGGCCTGAGTTGGAGCAATGATGGGGAGGCTATGATGGGGGGCTCATGCAGGGTTGGAGCATGAAGGGAGGTGTCATGAGGGGGCATGTTGGTGCTCAGGCAGGGGAGCCCATCACAGGTTTGGTTCCTCACTCTAATGATTTCACAATATCAGCCTCCTTATTTAAGAGGACTGGACAGCAGAGTGGGAAACATTGGATCACCTTATCCAGGCAGTTCTTGCAGATTGTGCAAAAAAAACGTGGGGAATCAGGGGACAACCAGTAGAATGGATAATAAACTGACTACAACACAGGGAAAAAAAGGTGCCAAGTATAATTAATCAAACTGGCAAAAGATGGGAACTGCAGACCACAACAACTTGAGGAGTATCATCATTACAGAGGAGGACTGTGATGAGAGAAAGGAAGAAATGAATAATTTTTTTGTCATGGGCAGGTCATTGGCAAATGAACTTCAATATAGATAAAAGTGAGTTGGGGCATTTTAGCAGAGGAATAAGGAGGTCATGTGACAGTAAGTGTCTAAATGGGGGAGAGGAAAAGCTACATCAAACATTAAAGTAGTGACGGGTTAAAAAAAAGTCACTTAAGAAAAGCAAATAAAGAACTTCAGGGTCATTTCTCGAAGGATAGAATTGAAAAGCAAAGGTTTTGTTAAATTTGCATAGAATCTTGATTAGACCACACAGTGAATGGTTTGGCTTCCATGTTATAGGTAGAGGCACTGGAGAAGGTGCAAAAAGAATTAATTATAATTATGATCTGGAAAGATGAGCAGGCTGTGGCACTTTATTCTAGCAAAAAGGAAGACTAAGGGGAGCCTAAGGTAATGAAAGGGTAGGCTTAGAGATGGTTTTCCACTTGCAAGGAAGACCAGAACTTCGGACTATTAATGTAATATTGTACTAATAAATGCAATAGGGGATTCAGGAAAAGTCCCTATCTGGAGAATGAAGATGAAACTCCCTACCCAATTTTGGGGTAAATAACAAACATTCATTAAGAAGCTACGTAAAAACATGAAGGCGGAAATAAAAGAAATGTGTTAATGGGGTTAGATGAAAAAGGGCGATAAGAGATTTTGTGGAGCGTAAGTTCCATACAGGAACTGTTCCTGTATGGAACTGTTGGGCTGAAAGGCCTGTTTCTGTGCTGTAAATACTCTAGATGATTGGGGAAACATTTTCATGGGGTCCTTTTTACTTCTGTCATTCTTATAGCTGTGCACATCCTGTCAGATTAAAGCATGGGAAGGGACAGAATAAATTAAAACAGAAAATGTTGGAAATTCTGTAACAGTCTTTCAGCACCTATTGTAATGAAGTTGCATATATAGGGTTAAAAATTTGGTGTTTGACAAATGTAAATATTGAAAAGAAATACTCAGAAAAATCTGAGTATTTTTCCAAAATAAATCTGATAACATTGTCTCTTTACAAAGCATGTGTCTTTGTGCTTGGGATTTTAAACTGCAGAAAGCAGGCTACAGAAGCCAATTTTGCAACATTTGTGTCCAAAGCAACAGCCAGGGTTTAAGCAGGGTAAAACAGACTTTTGAACTTGGACCAATGATTTTAAAGGAAGCATTCAAAGACACAGAACCAACTGAATTCAAATTTGAGTGTTATTGACAACCTTAAGCTACTCAAATTGCAGAAATACAGGGAGGTAATTCTAGGTATTTAAACCTGGACGGGGGAAATAACAGTTAAAGTTATCTGGTCATTCCTTTAGACAGAAGGTGGGAGAGACTAGGCTCTCAAGTATAAAATCCTGCAGTTTAACGTATATCTTCATCAAACTTATCATCTACAGTCAAAAATAGATCAACCGGGAAGATGTTTTAAACCTGATCAGCAAAGACCTTCAGACTTTCTAACAAGTGCCTAGGTATGTGATGCCTGGAATTTATAAGCCTTTGTTTCATTCACGAGCCTTGCATTATTACAACTGCATTCTACTGGGGAGTTTATTCAGTTGGTTATTGTCTTGATAAGGTTTTAAAATAAAGACCTGTTAATTGTTCATGATACAGGGTATCAGATCCTGCTTTAATTTACCAAAACCAGTAGTTTCCTACTATCTCACACACTTACTTAAGTGTGTGAGATACTTAAGATTACAAGGCAAGGTATATCCCTATGGGTGGGTTCCAAATTCATGCAGTGGGAAACTTCACCTCACCGTCGTAACACTATGAAGAGAAATCGAGTTAACAGCCTTAATTTAATGCATGTGATACCATTCTCAATGTGGCATCAGAGGCAGGGTAACCAACCAAATAATAGCCTAAGGGCACAGAATCCATCCAATGGGCCACAAGGCACTAATCGCAGTCTCACTTGGTGGAGAAGCAAATGCTGGTGCCATTGCATTCAGTCTTGTCTCACTGATTCCGATGGTTGCATCAGCAATGCTATGAAACTCTATGCACCCCTCCATTTCTGTGTCTGAACTCTGAAATCCCGATGCACACTCGAGACTAATCAAGGTCTGGATTAGGAGTTGCAGCAAACATATTGCTGAGAAGACACCGGGTGGCCCCATGATTTAGCGGGGTCTCCCTGCACGTTCTCCTCCAGGCTGCATAGACAAGGCAGGAGGTCTTTTTTCCAGTGGATGGGAGAAGAATCTAGCCTGCCTGACAAAAGAAGCCTTGGCAGTGATTACAGAAAATGTACAAGAAGAAGTCTCACAACACCAGTTAAAGTCCAACAGGTTTATTTGGTATCACGAGCTTTCAGAATGTTGCTCCTTCATTAGGTGAGTGAGGGAGTGGCCACTCACCTGATGAAGGGGCAGTGCTCTGAAAGCTCCTAATACCAAATAAACCTGTTGGACTTCAATTTGATGTTATGAGACTTCTTACTGTACCCACCCCAGATCAACACCGACATCTCCACATCACAGCAGAGAAGGTCAGCAGTGACTCCTTCGCTCTGTGACCTCAATGGCGACCTTTACTCTGCTGGGGTGAGCTCTCCATACTGATCTCCTTGGGACTTGTACATGACAGTGTAGGACAGTGCACTACATTGGGAGAGAATGACCAACCAGGGGCTGACAAGAAGGTGCAGCAGCAGCAGATCCCTCATGAATCATGGTGACATTGCAGTTACCGCCAGTTGTGTGTTTTTGCTTACCACCCTCATGTCCTTATCCTTGTTGGCCTATACACAGTCTGCGTTATGATTGAGCACACCATCCTCCTCCAGTCCCTTTCCACTGTCATTCAGCTGGTGGAATTGCTCTTACCTGTTTCCATTCTTTCCATTCTATCCAATCGAGCCAGAAAATCAGAGATTTCTCTTCCTATCATTTGTATCCCCAAAGATCTATCCTTGATTTCCTGCTATTTCTCACTTGCATGCTGCCTCTTGATGACATCATCTGAAAGTGGAGCGTTAGCTATCACACGTATGCTGACAACACCCTAACGATGCTAACTCACCACCACCTCCTTCAACTCCTCTACTATTGCTACATTTCCAGACTGCCTATCCAACATCCAGTCCTGGATGAGCAGACGCTTCCTCCAAATAAATGTTGGGAAAGTGGAAACCGTTGTTTTAACTCCCTGCTTTGATTCTGTTCCCTCGTTACCAACTCCCCCCCCACCTTGCTGGCAACAGTTGAGATTTGTTTGTAACCTTGGTGTCACATTTTTCCTTAATGTTGGCTTCTGATCTCAGATTCATGCTAGCACTAAAACTGCCTCTACCCACCTCTGTATTATCCATCTAAAATTGCCCTAATTTTGCTCTGCCTGAACTCATCTGTTGTTAAAACCCACTCATTAATGCCTTCATTAGTTCTAAACTCAGCATAGTCCTGGCTGTCTGGTCATCCACATTCGACTCTTCATAAACTTGAGGTCATCCTGAACTCTGCTGCCAACGTCTTAACTCACACAAAGCCCTGTTCCTTGTACTCACTGACCAACACTGGCTCCCAAAAATTCTCATTCTTTCAAGCCCTCTCCCCATCTCTCTGCAATCACTCCAGCCCCAAAACCCTCTGAGATATCTGCACTGCTCTAATTCTAGCCTTTTGTGTATCTTCTATTTTAATTGCTGCACCATTGATAGTCAATACCTTCAGTTGCATTAATACCCATGCCATACTTCTTTGCCTCTCTACCTCACTTTCTTTAAAACTTGCCTCTTTGACCAAACTTTTGATCATCTGATCTTTGATGTCTTATATAGCCCTGTGTCATATTTTATTTTATAATGGTCCTGCGAGGTGTCTCGAGACATTTTATTACATGACAGGCACTATCTAAATAAAAGTTGCTGTTGTTGTTCATGCTTCCTCATCCTGCAAAAGAACAGAATGGTAATGATTGTGATACTCTGTATATGGGTGATATAGTTAGCTGGAGTATGTCGACGAAACAAAAGCTGGGTGTGAGGCTGGCATCTTTGAAAATCTATGACATTGTAGAATATTTGAATGTTAGGTATCAGGTCTGAGCTAGGGATTTCTAGGGGTGTGATGTATTGAGCGTTACAAGAGGTTGGTGGAGAGCTGGGTAGGCGATGTCATGTGATGATGCATTCGGTGACGTTGACAACCTCTTGAGGTCATCGAATTTCTTTTGCCCCCTGCCACCAGGTTCTTGGGGCCAGAACCCGGGCATTGATCTCCTTGGCCACCTGCTCCCACTCACTTTGAAGTGCTATCCTGGCCCTCTGCAGAAACATGGCATCTCTCCTTTTGTGAACCTCCATGACTGGGGCACCATATCTATAAACTTGCCGTCTCTCTCTGCCCTGGTGCTCCATTTCTGCTCTCTCTGATTGCAGTAGCGACAGTCCGCAGCAGCCTCCTTTGATTCAGCACAGCTTCCCTTTAAAAGAGATTGACTGCCTTTAAGCTCCTGAGGTAACATGTGCTACCCTGCACATGTTCTGCCCCCTGTTGTGTGTGCAGTCAGGCAACAGAATGACTCACACTGGGCTGCACAAAGGAATCATGGAAATGAGCTTGCATGCTGCTTACCTCAACAGAAATGGGTACGAGGAGATTGCGAATCACAAACCCCTTGGCCACACTGGTCCCTTACGAATCTTTGGCTGATAGAGATACAGACCTTTCACTTCCAAAGATCAATCACTCCAATGCCACTGGCAGTTTCTAAAAATTCATGTTGTATTCGATAACACAAAAATACTTTGTTGAAATATCAAACATATTTACTTCATTAATTGATGTTAGATGGTCCAAAGCATACTTTCCAGCACAACAACAATAAACTAAACAAATTAGATGGTACACTTGATGTTTTCTTGAGACACTTGGCTTCATTTCATTTCCGAACTAATTTTGGGATTTACTTTTTTCCCAATAATGGGTAATCCTTTGTACATTTCTGCTCAATTAGCTAATTGGGTGGTCTTAATTAGATTTTGCAGTGGTCCAAAGGCAAAATTGCTTCAGTACCTTACTGTTGGACTTAAGTTAGTCCAATAAGGAATTACACATTTTAATGCTTCTATAGATTTTTTATTACCTAATTGGTGTATGTGGTCAGTCAGTAATAAATTCCAGCTGTGTTTTTGATTTCCATGCTGTATATAAAGTATGGATTTCTCTGTGACTCCTTTGAAATGAAATAATATGATACTCATGCTGATAAGGTAACACTAATCAGTTCCATACCCGTTCTAAGCACCATGTGGGCCCAGGTGTAATTTATTTACAGGGCTATTCATGATTTAGAAAGAAGTGTATGCCATTCCTAAGAAGCAGCTGGTATCTAGCTGCAGAAATATGTAACTGTGGCCACTCTCTCAGCAAAATGGAAGCCTGGTAATCACTATGGCTGCAGGCAAACTCTCCCAATGATTGTGTCACTTAAACAACTGTCTTACTATTGGGTTTTAATTAGACGTTTTTGAAAGATGTTAGGGCAAGTTGGATAACTGCAGAGAAGTTAAATTGATCTACTACTTTTTTGTATTTACTTATAAAATATTTTGTTGGGCAAATTCATATGTAGAAAGAAAGTACAGCACACTTTTAAGAATTTTCTTGATAATGATCTTGGCTTTAGATTGGCAACAAGTACCTAAATATATATGTTGTTGATAACACTAGTGCAGATCTATAATTTTTAACTCTGCCATCTTTTATTGGCATACCGCATTTGGTAATAAATGTCAGTTACATTGATGGAAAACCAAGTTGCATGTAAAATATGAAGTATAAATCTGACGCAAAGTTGCTCAATCATAGTTTGATAAGTGTTTAGACATGAAGGAAGTAGCCTTATGCAGTTACAGCTTTGCACTAGTTGCAGTATTACTGCATTTTTTAAATATATTTTTGATGTTAATACAAGCTGACTGTGTGCCATTGTTAATATTAAAATTTAACTAATACTTGGATGCTGGTGATTGCAAATCTGTGCTTGCATACATATACAAAGCTCAACTTTGCCTAACCAAAGCCAACAATATGCTGCAGCCCATTTGGCTCTGCTTTTCCCTAAACTGGAGTATAATGAATAATGAACCACACAGCATTAATATATTAAGTTGACTACATTTGCTTGACAGAGAATTTACATTAATTAACAATTGGTATGCTATACAGCAATAGTTTGAGTAATCTGTCGGCAATTTATAAACATACTTAATTTCGTATTCTTTAAATATTAGAAAGTTTATCTTATTGTAGCAGTTATCCAGGCCATGGTGTTTAATACAACTGTGTAATTAGTCTGTAAAAGTGGTCAAATATTAAGTCCAAGCAAAAAGTTTTCACGTAGCAGGAAATCACAGCTATTTAGTTTAAAGAGAAAATTTCAATTATCAGGCACTTCCTTAAGTGAAACTGGCTGTATATTTATATAGGAGCTCATGGGAATTCATGAAGTAAAGAAATCTTGCCTTCCCAAATTCTGATCAACTCTGATCTGGCTACCCACCATCAATTGTAAATAACTTCAATCTTGTGGAGCTAAATTACTGATTTCAATGTCAATTAAACTTGCAAATTGTTGCTGCTCACTGGCTTAATTACACAGATACATCATTTGGTTTTAAACAATTTAAAATGTAAGTGAGATTTTGCAACACTAAAAAGATCAGAAGTAAAATGAATGTTGAAATATTGATAATTGTTGACAGTAGAAAGAGTTGCAGGTGATTGAATATAAATCCTGTTAAGTGTCTTTGAACTCCTACATAAATACTGAAGGCCCTATTTTCAGAGGATTGGTCAATGAGGCACGACAGATGGTTGAGACTGTAACAGTTAGCTTCAACCAGACACAGCCTTTTCAGTTCCACTAGATTGGAATTTGCCACTGTCAGCAAGTTAAAGCATTAGATTGAATGTTAGGTATATTTTTTCACATTTATTGCCCTGATGAACGAAAGTGAGCCATATGGCATTGACTCCCCACAGTGTAGAAGGAGACTATTCAGCCCACTGAGTCTGCACCAGCTCTCCAAACGAGCATTTTTCCCAGGCCCATGACCCCACCCTATCCCTGTAAACTTAGGCATTTATATGGCTAATCCACCTAACCTACACATCTTTGGACACTAAGAAGCAATTTAGCAAGGCCAATCCACCTACTCTACACATCTTTGGACTGTGGGTGGAAACCGAAGCACCCAGACGAAATCCACTCCGACATAGGGAGAACATGAAAACTCCACATATACAGTCACCCAAGGATGGAAATGTGGATAGTCACACCAAATGTGCAAGAAATGCAAGAAATAACCAATACACAGAAGTCAACTCTCATAAAAGAATCCTCTCACATCATCAAATGAAATGATTGCCTAATTATGGATTCTAAGTGATTCAGTGGCAGCAATATCTGAACTAAAGGTGATTCTTAACTATGGTGGAGGATAAGAAAGGAGCAGCAACTGGTAAGAAGGGCGCCAAGGAAATCATCAAGAAGTCGGCATCCAAGAACAGCAAAAGTCGAAGAGAACCAGAAAGGAGAGTTACTCAATCTACACCAACAAAGTGATGAAGCAGGTTCACCCCGACACAAGCATATCCTCCATGGCCATGAGCATCATGAATCATTCATCAGTGACACCATTGAACACATCGTGGGTGAGGCTTCCTGCCTGGCCCATTACAACAAGCAGCTGACCATCAGTTTCTGGGAAATTGCCGTGTGCCTGCTGCTGCTCGGGGATCTGGCCAAGCACACTGTGTCAGATAAAACCATAAGACATTGGAGCAGAATTAGGCTACTCGGCCTATCGAGGCTGCTCCACCATTCAATCATGGCTGATATTTTTCTCATCCCCATTCTCCTGCCTTTTCCCCATAACTCCTGATCCCTTCATTAATGAAGAACTTAATTATCACTGTCTTAATGATATGCAATGACCTGGCCTCCACAGCCTTCTGCGGCAAAGGGTTCCATAGATTCACTACTCTATCAGATGGGACAAAGGCGGTGACCTGGTACACCAGCTCTAAATGGAACTGCACCAGAGCAGCTTAAATAAAAAAAAGTCCTGAACAATATTATTTGCTTTATAACTCAACCAGTTTGGGGTGAGGGTCGAGAGTGATGGAAAGAACGTTGAAAGTGACTGAGAGAGGGTGCAGAGTGATGGTTTCAAGTTTGAGGGCAGAATGGCTTTGTCCAGTGACATGATTGTAACAATGTTAAGAAATCTCCAAAGTAGAGGTCAATTATGGAATTGCCCACAGCAGAGTGAGTGAGGCAAACCCCATTAGCTGCTTCAGTTTCTTTCAACCTCATTAAGGAGGGCATTTTAAGGTCCTTAACAGCAACATTTACCAAACATTTGCAATATTTATATGAAAATGGGGATGTTCAAACACTGAAAATATATTTTTGCAGTGGTCAATTTTGAACTAAAATAGAAATGAGAACTTGCTCCAATTGTTTTAAGCAGCTTAAAGGAATCTCATACAAAACATATTAGGCATACTGACAATAGTCTTCCACTCACAAGCTTTAGCTTGAGGAATGGCATCTGTTTTGACCTTTAATTGTTACCTGTGAAAGTTTTCAGGGCCCAGTTCTGAGGTTCTTGATTCAACAAAAATTACCTTTCTTATATAGCACTTTTCACACAATAAAATGCTAAGGCGGTTTACAAGAGCGCTATGAAGCAAAATTTAACATTGAGTCACACAAAGCAATATCCAGATAGAAGATAGTCAGAAGCTTGTTCAAGGAGGAAGATTTTAAAGACTTGGTCTTACATGTGGTTAAAGGCAGCACCAAGGATGTATACACCATGTGGGCCATTAAATGAAGAAAACAAGGTAGAAGTTTAGGAAGGGAATTCCAGAAGTTAGGACCTAGGCAGCTGAAGACAGGGCCATCAAGAGTGAAGTGATTGAAATCAGAAATGCACAAAGGGTCATTATGAGATGAGCACAGATATCTTGGAGTATTGTGAGCTGGGGGATTTTACAGAGATAGAGATGAATGAAGCAATGGAAGGATTTGTAAACCAGGATGGGAATTTTAAAATTAGGGCATTGCTTGACCAGGAGTCGATGTAGGACATTGTAGTACTGAAGTGATGGGTGACCTGATATAAATAATGACATGGGCAACAATGTTTTTGATGACCCCAAGTTTACAAATTTGTCATGTGGTGTATTCAAATTACTTTAAGAAGAAATTCTGGTGTGAACTCACAGAGGGAAACTGACACATGTTACAGCATAAGTTGAAAGTCAAAAAATCCAGTTTACATAGATGACTGTACTGCCAAGCGGCAAGAAGACACAAAAAAAATTTCCATTTTTATTTATTACCTTTCATAACTTCAGTTTCTCCCATGGTTCTTTACAGCCAAAGAATTACTTTTGAAGTGAAGTCACTTGTTGAATTATAAAAAATGCACAGTCAATGTGTACATTGCAGCAATGATAACATATTATACACGGCCTTTTCTAAATTATGCAGTGCAAGACAGATAATCCACCACAGTACACAAGATCATGAGATGAATGTAGATGAATGAGGCCACTTCACCCACCATAGTTCATCCCTTCAGAACAAAACACATTGCATTCTGTCATGTCATCTAATTTGAATTAAATTACGTTTTCACCTAATCCAGAAGACTATTTCAATTTTAAATAATTATTGTATAAATATATTCTTCCCTATGTATTTTCTCCAGTTTAACTTTTTCTGGTATCAAAACTTGGACCATATGTAGTTTATTTATTTATCTTGATGCCTTCCCTCAGTTAGCTCCTTCAAAATTAAAAAAGCCACAGTATCTCCACATTTTTCTCATTACTGTGCTCCTTGATGCCTGGGATCAGTTTTGTGGTTTTAATGTTTCCTTCTAGGTTTGCCATTAATACAGTACTCAAGGTGCACTCTGAACAGAAAACTAGACAATTTTAGTTTGACAACCACTCAATTTCCCTCAACTGATGTTATAATGTAATAAAGCAATCTATGCACAACAATTTGATGCATTAACTGCCACAAAGGAAACCAGCCAGAATTACAAAGAACAATACAGCACAGGAACAGGGCCCTCGGCCAACCAAGCCTGTGCCAATTATGTTGTCCTACTTAGACCAACTGCCTATATCCCTCTATTCCCCATCTGTTCATGTGCCTATCCAGATAAGTCTTAAATGTCATTAATATATCTGCTTCAATCGCCTCAATTGGCAGTGCATTCCAGGCCTCCACCACCCTCTGTATAAAAAAAAACTTCCCCTGCATATCTCTACTGAACATTTCCCCCCTTACCTTGAACTTGTGCCTCCTTGTAATTGTCACTTCTGCCCTGGGAAAAAATCTTCCAACTGTTTACCTTATCTATGCCCGAAACACGTCAGACATTTCCCTCTGCTTCTCAGCTGTAGATAGCATCCAACGGGTAAATTTCTAGCTTCATGAGGCAATGCAAAATATCTGGTGATGATAGACCCAGATACATCATGAAAAGACCAACTTGCAGAACAAACTTTGGCAAGCTAATCAATATATTTTAACAAGCCAGACATTATCTATGTAAATGATCCAAGAAACATCTTATTCTCTCCAGTTCAACATTTGAAGATGTCTTCAACAACAACAACTTCCATTTTTATTATGCCTCTAATGTAGAAAGCATCTTAACGTTCATCACAAGAGGATAAACAGACAAATATTGACATCGAGCCAAAGGACATCTAAGGACAGGTGACTAAAAGCATGGTTTAGGAGAAGTTTTATAGACTGTGTTAAAGAAAATAAGAGGGGTACCAAGGTTAAGGAAGAGAATTCCATAAGTCTAGCAGCTAATGTCACAGAAACCAATGGCAGAGCAAAGGAAACCAAGGACACGAATGAGGCTAGAATTGGCGAACAGAGTTCTTGGAGGAAATTGCAGAAAAGCATGAGACCATGCAGGGAATTGAAAACAATGGATAAGAATTTAAAATTTGAGATGTTGGTGAAACAGGAGCCAATGTACATCAAAGAGCATGAAAGCAATGTGTGAATGAATCTTGGTCTAGGTTAGTATATGTACTGCAGAGGTTTGGATGAACTGAAATTTATGGAGGATGGAAAGTGTGAGGCTGACAAGGAGAGCATTGGAATAATTGAATTGGAGATTACAAAAGCATCTATGTGGGTTTCATTGAAGATGGGATGAGGCAACTTAGTTTGCAGATGTAAAATCATTCACATTACTAAAGCCTACTCTAAATGTGCACATATTTAGAAAAATGAGAATAATACTGGAAATACTGCCCAACTTATAGGTCTGCTAATAAGTAAAGTAAAGTTTATTTATTAGTCACAAGTAGACTTATATTAGCACTGCAATGAAGTTGCTGTGAAATTCCCCTAGTCGCCACACTCTAGTGCCTGTTCAGGTCAATGCACCTAACCAGCACGTCTTTCAGACATTTAAGACTTGTAGTTTTAATTCTCCCATGACGCTGGATGCTAAAAAGAACCAAGATAACAAAATGTGGTGGTAATAAAATGATCAAAACAATATTACCGCTAAGTACATTGGCTACTCAACATTAATTTAGCATACATTATAAATGATTGAAAAATAGGGCCCAGTATTAATGATTTAATAATAGCTATATTTTTGCTTCATGACAATGATTTACTATCTTAAACAACTTGCTATTTGCTGTTCTAGCATTTTACAGGTTCTATGCATTTTAAAGCAATTTCTATAACATGGAACAGTGTGTTTTGTGGAAAAGCTTTATGCAATGCAAATAGAAAGAAACTAACATTTTTCAGGTTTTGACAACATCTTTCATTAAGTCTCTTATTTTTGCTCTTATATGTTGTGTTGTCTGTATATTACAACCAAAATTGAAATAACCTAGTCCAATTAATGCAGTGAAAATGGAAAATGCTAGAAATACTCAGCAAGTCTGGGAGCATCTGTGGAGAGAAACTGAGTTAATGTTTCATTAACCTTCATTAATTTCTTCTGCTTTTATTTCTGTTTTCCAGCATCCACGGTATTTTGCTTTTGTACCATACAAATTCCATTTAGTCTCTCTTTTTATTTTGTCACTAACTAAAAGACAAAACAATCCCCTCAAAGTTCTTAATATCTTCTCTCAAATATGTTGCCCATCAAATTCTACTTGGTACACATTCAGATTTATTTCTATTATTTATATTATTTGGATGCACAGTGGCACAGTGGTTAGCACTGCTGCCTCATATGGCCAAGCATCCAGATTTGATTCCAGCCTTGGGTCACTGCTTGAGTGGATTTGCACTTTCTCCCTGTGCCTACTTGCTCTGGATGTGCACTCCAAGGATGTGCAAGTTAAGTGGTTTGGCCATGCTAAAATTGCCCTTAGTGTCCTAGGATGTGTTGGTTAGAGGCATTAGCAGGGTAAGTATGTGGGGTTATGGTGTTAAGGAGAGGAGGCCTCCTTCTGCATTGCAGGGATTCTATGATTCTAAACACAATCATTGTCTTCCAATACGATGCAATAATTTATTCACGTACTTCTTTCAATTTAGTGTATTGTCATCTCGCCCACATTTGGTAGACAAAAATAAGTTGAGTGATTGCACTTCTCTTCAGTTTACAGCTTAGACTCACCTGATGAAGGGGCAGCGCTCCAAAAGCTCGTGCTACCAAATAAACCAATTGGACTTTAATCTGGTATTGTGAGACTTCTGACTGTGCTTACCCGAGTTCAATGCCAACATCTCCACATCAGTTTACAGATGCGTGGGATCTTAATTCTTTGTTCCACTTCCTTGGCAACCTCTTTGTTCTTGGTCTCCTGCATTGTTGTGATGAAACTCTATGGAGATTTGAGGAACGGCTTCTCATTTTATAATTAGCTACTTTACAGCCTTCTGGGATTAACACTGAGTTCAATAATTTCTGATTATGACCAATACTCCCATTTTGTTACAGACAGCAGATGCTGTTAATGGTTCCACTATTGCCATTCACACCTTATCTGAATCACTCTTTTGTTTCTTTACTTGTCCCATTACCATCATTTTGCCTTGAATCATCATCATTTTTGTTATTTAATCTCTCCTCCCTTCCAGCCTATTACGGAATTCCCTTCTGTTCTTTTCGTCCCACGGTTACTGTCAAATCAACTCCTTTGCCCCACCACACACGCACACACACACACATACACATTTTCTGTGCCTCTGTACTTGTTTCAAACCTCTTATATTATTAACATCTTACTGCTCTGACTATCAACAGTGGATATTTCTATAAAATTTATGAAATTGACCTGAAACACTAACTGGGTATTTTCTCTCTGCTGGTGTTGCCTGAGTATTTCCAGCATTTTATTTTTTATTTCAGATTTCCAGCCTCTGCAGTATTTTGCTTTTGTAATAGTTTATTTGTTTAATTTCTTTCAAATTGAAATATGATTGCAGTTAGAATCATAGAATTCTACAGTGCAGAGTAGGCCCTTCGGCCCATCAAGTCTGCAGCAATGTGTGAGAAACACCTGACCTACCTACCCACCTAATCTCATTTACCAGCACTTGGCCCATTGCCAGTTACTGTACTTAATATAGGCTTTAAACTTTATCAAATATTCAATGACTTGCTCTTGCATCTTGCAACTGGATACCATTGTTATGATCAGAAATCTCCTAGTATATCAAGAATATTTCCATTAAAATAGATATCTATCATATTGATTTAAATTTTCTTAGAAGTCTAAATTGTCATTGTCTCAAATAAAATGAATTCCATGGTTTCACATATTTTAATAAAAAGGCCACATATTTGATCTAAAATTTCTGTCTCAAGTTTTGTAAAATATTCCTGAGTTGTTTCCTGTCTTCTTAACATTCTCTGATGATGGCAAAGTTGTGATTTATGAATGTCAGAAGAAGATAGAGATTGAATTACAGTAGCTACAGAGGAATTTCCTTGCCAACAGCCACAGTGAAGCTCATCACAAGAGTTCTCCTTAATCGCATTCTCTCTGTGGTTGAAGAGCTCCTCCTAGAATCGCAAGGCAGATTCTTCTCACTAAGGGGCACCACAAACATGATGTTCACCATATGACAACTACAAGAGAAATGGAGGGAATGGCGCCAACTTTTGTACATGGCCTTCTTTGACCTCACAAATGCCTTTGACACTCTCAGCTGTGAGTGATTATGAAGCGACCTCCCCCATTTTGGCTGCCCCCCAAAAGGTCTCCCATCATCCTTTGCCTGCTCAACCCCCACCACCTGCAGGCCAAATCCAAGGTTGTCCCCTTCCCTGTTATTGAACTATAGTATGCTGAATCCATTTTCATGCTGCCTTTGTTCATCTAGATGTTATAGATCAGGGATTTGGAAGATGCTGGTGGATGAGTCATGGCAAGTTACAACAGTGCATTTTTCAGATGGTACACACTGCCACCACTGTACAATAATGGTAAAAGGAGTGAATGTTTAAGGTGGTGGATGGGGTGCCAATCAAATAGGCTACTTTGTTCTGGATGATGTCCAGATTTTTGAGTGTTGTTGGACCTGCACTCATCTAGGCAAGTGAAGAATATTCCAGCGCACACCCTGTTTGAGCCTGATAGATTGAGGGCAATTGAGGAGTCGGGAGGTGAATTACTCACCACTAAATTCCCAGCCTGTTCTTGTAGCTATAATATTTATATTGACCAGTTTCTAGTCAATGGTAACCTCCAGGATGTTGAGTTGGGGATTTAACAATAGTATTGCAATTGAATGTCGTGGGCAGATGGTTAGAATCTTTCTGGTTGAAAATATCCATTTCCTGACATATGCATTGCACTAATGTTACTTGCCATTCTTCAGCCCAAATCTGAATGTTGTCCAAGTCTGTAATTGGAATGGAGGTGAGGATAATAGGAGGAAGTGTAACATGAAATTTCATGGCTAGAAGTTTGCAGTGATAATGATGATAATGCTCTTCAGGAACTGATAGAATGCAGAGAATATACAGCATAGCAACTGCCCAGTTGATCCAACTGGTCCATGCTGGTGTTTATGTGACACACAAGCCTCTTCCCATCTCATTTTGTCTAATCCTATCAGCACAGCTTTCTGTTCCTTTCTACATTATGTGTTGATCTGGCTTTCATTTAAAAACAGCTTCTACACTTAGTAACCCCTCAGCAACATTATAACCATGTTGTTTTCTTTTTTTTAAATTTATTTATTTGTGCCGCAAGTAGGCTTATATTAACATTGCAATGAAGTTACAGTGAAAATCCCCTAGTCGCCACACTCCAGCACCTGTTCGGATACACTGAGGGAGAATTTATCATGGCCAATACACATAACCAGCACATCTGGGAGGAAACCAGAGCACCTGGAAGAAACCAGTGCAGATACAGGGAGAACATGCAGACAGCGCACAGACAGTGACCCAAGCCAGGAACTGAACTCGGATCCCTGGTGCTATGAGGCAACAGTGCTAACCACTGTGCCATCTTCTAATTAAACTATTGTGCAGGATATATATTATTGTAATAATGATGTATTGATTGGAACAAATTAGCTTCTTAGTATACTGACAATTAGCAAGAAAGCTCCTTTACCACCTCATGACAAGATCTTTGGGATATACTCCATGGGTCACAGAGAATGTCAGAGAAAGCAATTAAGCAAATTGGATCACATGGCAGGATAATGAAAGCAAGAACATAGATCTGTCAATTTTTGCAGGAAATAACTAAACCTTTCAAATCGGGCTGTAAAAGCTCAGATAAGAAGTATGGTGCAACTCTGAGGTTTTGCTAGTGATATTCTTGAAGATATTAATGCAGTAACAAGATGATGAGAGGTTAAGAAAAGGAAGGAATCCGATCTGTTTACAAAGAGCAACTGTTGACACAATTATGTTTAGCTTTGAAAATTTAAAAAAGCTTCATAACTTGACAAATACAATAAAGCTCCTGTCAATTAATAAAGTAAAGATTCAGAAAATTTGAAGTGTTTCTGAGAAGTGATAAGGTAAATATAAGTCTACACGGACAATTCTGATGGTGTTTGCTGTGATGTCATGACATATCTGCAAAATCACCAGCCATTATGTAGGCAGGCTTATTCTAAATAAATAGATCACGATAGGGTCTGAGGATATCCCCCTATTTAAACTATACAAGTTGAATATATTGTGGCACCTCACTGACTTGGTGTACCACTGTTGCATAAAAGGTAATGTCACTATAGTCCCAGACTACCATTGGCTGATGGTGATTTTAATCTGAGGATCATCACACATCAGGCAAAGGGCAAGATTGAGATGGCGGGTCTTTATGAATAACTTCAGCCGGTATAGGAATTGAACCCATGCTTTTGGCATCATTCTGCATCACAAACCCACTGAACAGCCAACTGAGCTAACCAATATAGGGTGGCATAGTGGTCAGAGCTGCTGCCTCACAGCACCAGGGACCCCGATTTGATTCCCAGCTTGGGTCACTGCCTGTGTGGAATCTGCACGTTCTCCCCTTGTCTGCATGGGTTTCCTCCATGTGCCCTGGTTTCCTCTCACAAGTATGTGCATTGGCCATGCTGAATTCTCCCCCAGTGTACCCAAGTTGTCATTGGAATGTGGCGACTAGGAAATTTTCACAGTAGATTTGTTAAGTGTTAATGTAAGCCTACTTATGACACTAATAAATAAACTGAACTAATCACATATGTGTGGTACATGAATTGTTAACATTCACAAATGTACATCTTTGAGTGGCATCAATCTTACTGCCTGGGCTTTGCATGATAATGATGGTTAAATATAACATTTGCTACCATTACTCCTGTAAAAATGACAACAACTTCTGGAGTCTGTACATTTGCAGTTAAATGCAAAAATTGAGAAGTTGTTGTCAGTATTGTCAGTACCTTTCCCCATTGGATGTATTGTTGAAGTCCCCACAGACTGCAATCAAGTAAAAATTACTAAACAGGCAAAATCTTGCTTTATCATGCTTTACTCCTACTTTAACAATCTATGAAAAAGTTGCACCTTGTTGAATGAGGTGTAAATGGATTTTTAATGACATATTAAATTTGTAATTGCTGGTTAAATTCTCCAGGCCAGGAAAATAAATGTTACATTTTTCGAATGTCAAGTTTCTCCATTATGATAAAAAAATCCTCTTCTAAGTATAACATTTTTTAAAAAGTTTATTTATGATATAGAAAAAATTAAAGTGAAGGACAATCAATGTATTTTGCTTCCTGATTTGTGCGAATATTTCAACACGATTGGCTGCTTTTCATGCATGATGATGTTGCCAACAACATAGAGAAGGAACAATTGTTCCCATTGATGGAAGGATCGAGAAAAAGAGGACACAGATTTCAGGTAGCAGTGGAAAATCTTTTTCACTCAGCGAGTGGTTAGGAATGCACAGCCTGAGATTATAATGGCAGCCAGTTCAATTGAGCAATGAAGAGGGAATTGGATTTTAATCTGAACAGGAAGAACGGGCAGGGCTACAGGAGGAAGGCAGAGGAGTGGCACTGGGTAAATTGCTTCTATGGAAGACTGGCACAGCATGACAGGTCAAATTGCCCCCTTCTATGCCATAACAATTCTGTGAAATGGGCTGAATGGTCTTCTGCAGTGCTGCAATATTTCTGTGATTTTCTTGCTGGTCCAAAATTCAAGCTGTTATGTGAAATTGGGAACTACACAACACAGTGATTCTTAGATTTTTGTGGGCAGTTTTCTTTGAGATCAGCAGCAAGCGCAGTTGCTTCACCACTGACTGTGAAATTCAGGTCTACAACTTTCTAACCAACCCATTTTTTTTCAATGCATGAATGTGATATATATTAATCAATAATATAACAGGGCTGAGGCGGAGAAATATATGAAAACAATGTCTACATCTGCGTTCTGATAATTGAAGGCAAAATCTAGCTCAGGTCAACGGAAGATATAAAAGCCAAGCAATGAAGGAAAGTGTTAACCCGGATCTAATTGGAAACATTTAACAAAAGTTACGATACTTCTCAATTCCCCCTTTAATTCAAGATATGATTTAATAATGTTAGAAATGCACATTCTGTTATAAATGTGGAATTTTTTTAGTTGACTGCCATTACAGTATTGTACTCCTTCAGCAAGAAATCGAATGACATAGAACAACAAAGCCCAGACTACTGGAATGTTTTAACAATCTTGAAGCATTTATTTAAAAGTTGTATTTCCCTGAAGAGTGGTCTATGGTCAGATCTAAAGACAGATCAAAAACAAACAAACACTATCTTTACGAGTCCCTCAGAGTGGTATGTACCATCAGGCCTGTCAGCCTCTGTTTTCTTGGCACCTTGACAGCGTTCAGACCCTGGGGCAGAGAACTGGACTGCAAAGTGTTTACAACTTTTTTGAATTGTAGGCGAAACAGGAAAAGAAGGAAAATGTCAAAAATCACAATAAAACAAAGTCATTTAGAGTTTGAAGGAAGTGGAACACACAAACGTACAATTTATGTAAAAGTAGTCTCAGGTTTCTTAAAATAATTCGGTTTTACTTAGCTCACAGCGTGCAGCATTTACTGACTACAATACGCTGAACCATGTTTTAAGGAATGACTTACTGATTTGATAAATCTTTTTATATCTGTAAAAAATACAAAAAATAGGGGTATAAAGAAATATCCCATAAAGTAGTGAAAGTTCCTGAAGAAGTATTATGACTTAGCATCTATTGAAGCCAACAGACCCAAGCTATTGTAACAGTCACACACAGATCAGTTGCAGTGCTAATAGGATTACTGTGTCACTCCAATAACATACCTGACTAACAAGACAACCCACTCTATCATTAAATCTATACTCTAAGGTTAAACTGTCTTAAATTTCAGTTCTTTCAATCAATTTATCTCTTAGCTTAATAAATCACTTCTTGTTGTTGAGGTGTATGTGAGTGACATATGTAGGAGAAATACCTATGTCTATTCATTGTAAAATATAATATATTTCATCCTGCTTTGATGTAAATGATCATTTATAGAATCATGGGGCTCTATTTTACCATTTTAATTTGAAGTGCTGGGTGAATTTCAAACTGGGAGTGTTTCATATCTTACTTGGGCCCATTCTCAGGCACCTCCATATGCACTCTGCCTGAAAAAAGAGCAGCGATTCTGAATTGCCCTGCAGAAACCTCTGAGCGGGGCTTAATGCGCCCAAAGCTCTGCAGCTCCGACAAGCGCCTCCAACTGTGCATGCGCAGAAAAAAACAGAAAAAATAGAAAAATGCTCCCCTGTTACATCAGTCCCGGGCCAGATAATACATCCCCTGGCACCCACAGACATTGCCCCACCCCCACAAAATTACTGACCTCCTTATCCCCCACCCACCCACTACCCAGACTGATTGCAGCTCCTTGGCCCCCTTCCCTCCTCCACCGATCACATGCAGAGTTGCAGCGGGCCCTCTCCCCCCACTTACCACCCCACCCCCACCAATCACACACAGGGTGGCAGCAGATCCCCCTGCCCCCCGCCTCTAATCAGTAAACTGTAAACTGTCTGTGCTGTTATATGCACTGTCTGAGGCCAGAACTCTCCATTCACCTGACGAAGGGGCAAACCCCGAAAGCTTGTAAGTTTACTATCAAATAAATTGGTTGGACATAAACCTGGTGTTGTACCCCAGTCCAATGCCGGCATATCCACATCATGACCTCGCCTCACTCACCAGAGAGCCATCTGACCCGCCACCCTCCCCCCTACGCGAGAGCCACCTAACCTGCTTCCCTTCCCCACCCCCCACCAGACAGCCATCTAAGCCCCTCCACCACCACCACCAATTTGAATTAGAGAGCTGCCAGAAGCTCTGAACGTGCCTCCTCAGAAGCTGGAGTGCCCGAATCGGACCTTTGCGGACCATGTCTGTTTCATGCTAAGTCTGGATGGGCGAACACAGTGGTAAAGGGGGGAAGTATCGGTAAGTTTGGGGGTGCAGCCCATTAAATCAACATAAATGCATGCAAATGTATTTAATTGATGTCACGCCCATTTTGGGCGTGGTCCCAACAGTGGCCATTTTCGGCCATGGTAAAGGGGGAATGAGTGCAGAGGTGGGCGTTGATCGCACTACTCGCTTCACACCCAACTTTACCAAGTTTTTGTGCCCAAAAATGGCGCAATATGATGGTAAAATCAGGCCCATAGAATCCCTACCATTCAGAAGCAGACCATTTGACCCAACAAGCCTGCACCAACAACAATCCCACCCAGGCCCTATCCCCATAGTCCCATATATTTACCCTCCCTGACATGAAGGGGCAATTTATGGCCAATATCTTTGAACTGGAGCAGCTGGAGGAAACCTGCACAGACATGGGGAGAATGTGCAAATTCCACACAGGCCAGAATTGAACCCAGGTCACTAGAACTGTGAGGCAGTAGTGCTAACCACTTTTTTATATCAAAACCCTAATCCATAAACAAATTATATAATTTTCCATATCATGATATGTAACACCTTTTCATGTTAGAACATGTCAAAGAATTAAGCTGAGGGACTTTTTGTACAGAGGAAAATATAGCAACCACCAGTGAATGTATCTCAAAGAGCGGTGAATGATCAATCAGCCTATGTTTATCTAACATTCATCATCCCTTAGAAATTAAAAATGGTGCTTATTCTGTAAATGCTAGAAGTAACATGGTCAATTTTGACATAGGATTGGTTGATGATGTACTATTGACCAGGACAAATGTCCATCCCCTAGCAACAAACTAATTGCAGTAGGGTAGCAACTAATACACAGTACAGCTTTTTACCCAACTTTCTGTAGTTTCCTTGGAGGGAAAGCATGGCATTAAGTGAACAAATGCATGAAATATGATCATATAGTTCAATTGAAATTTCTCAAATAAAAATCCCATGAAAGACTGATGCATAATTAATGCATTTGAATAATGATTTTAATGTCAATGACTGACTGGAATTAGGCACAAAATACCAGCAAATGTCACAACCACTGCCTCACAGAGAAAAATAATGATGTAACATTGCGAATGACAATCCTTACAAATGAGACGGTGAACAATTGCATCCTTGCCCAGCAATAACTAGAGTTGGAGTCTTCACCTCCCTGCTCTAATGCTTTGAAACTCACTGCTTATTGTGTTCAGCACAAACTTAAGCCTATGGCTACCCACAGCAAGCAATAACTAATCCCCCTCTCAGTGTTAAATACCTTACACCTGCTGAAAAAGAGCTTGTACTTCTGCACCTGAAGCCACTCAGCATCATCAACCCAGCCAAGAACTTAACCACCACATGAGAATACTCCACATCCTCCCAACCTCTATATAGGTTGAATTGGGTTCTGAAGCAGCGCTGCTCCAGTGTCCCATTGAAAGGACAAATGTACTTAGTTCAAACCTCCTTCATGTATCATTAACCCCTGTTCCCCACTCCCTGTTCTCTTTCATGATGAAATAGAACTGAGTCAGCATGGCTTTGTCAAGCGGAGGTCATGTCTGACAAATTTGTTAGAATTCTTTCAGGAGGTTAGATAAAGGAGAACCAGTGGATGTGATTTATTCAGATTTCCAACAGGAAATTGACAGGATGCCGCACAGGAGATTGTTAAATAAGTTAAGAGCCAATGGTGTTAAGGGTAAGATCCTGGCATGTTTAAAGGGTTGGCTGACTGGCAGAAGACAAAAGAGTGAGGATAAAGGGGTCTTTTTCAGGATGACAGCCGGTGACTAATGGTGTGCCTCAGGGATCGATGCTGGGACCACAACTTTTCACAATATACGTTAACGATTTGGGAGAAGGATCTGAAGGCACAGTTGCTAAGTTTGCATATGACACAAAGATATGTAGAGAGATAGGTAGTATGGAGGAAGTGGGGAGGGCTGCAGAAGGACTTGGATAGGCTAGGGGAGTGGGCAAGGAAGTAGCAGATGGAATACACTTTGGTTATGCACTTTGGAAGGAGGAGTGGAGGCATAGACTATTTTCTATGTCTATGCCAGTTGTCAGCCCAAGAATGGATATTGTCCAGATCTTATTGCATTTGAACATGAACTGCTTCAGTGTTTGAGGAGTCGCAAATGATGCTGAACATTGTACAATCATTGGCAAACATGCCCACTCCGGCCTTATGATAGAGGGAAGGTCATTGATGAAGCAGCTGAAGATGTTGGGCCTTCGGAAATCAGAAGCACCAAGGGACTTGAGAGTCCTCATTCAAGATTCTCTTCAGGTTAACATGCAGATTCAGTTGGCAGTTAGGAGGCAAATGCAATGTTAGCATTCATGTCAAGAGGGCTAGAATACAAGAGCAGGGATGTACTTCTGAGGCTGTATAAGGCTCTGATCAGAGCCCATTTGTAGTACTGTGAGCAGTTTTGGGCCTCATACCTAAGGAAGGATGTACTGGCCTTGGAAAGGTCCAGAGGAGGTTCACAGGGATGATCTCTGGAATGAAGAGCTTGTCATACGAGGAATGGTTGAGGACTCTGGATCTGTACTCATTGGAGTTTAGAAGGATGAGGGGAGATCTTATTGAAACTTACAGGATACTGCGAGGCCTGGATAGAGTGGACGTAGAGAGGATGTTTCCACTTGTAGGAAAAGCTAGAACCAGAAGGCACAATCTCAGACTAAAGGGACAATCCTTTAAAACAGAGATGTGGAGGAATTTCTTCAGCCAGAGAGTGGTGAATCTGTGGAACTCTTTGCCACAGAAAGCTGTGGATGCCAGGTCATTGAGTGCCTTTAAGACAGAGATAGATAGGTTCTTGATTAATAAGGGGATCAGGAGTTATGGGGAAAAGGCAGGAGAATGGGAATGAGAAAAATATCAGCCATGATTGAAAGGTGGAGCAGACTTGATGGGCCGAGTGGCCTAATTCTGCTCCCATCTCTTATGGTCTTCTGGTCTTTTCCAGTCTTCTTTTCTTTTGCCCTTTCCATTTTCATCCGTCCATCCTTCCCATCTAGATCTCTCACCTTCACAGTGAAAGCTGTTGGGGGCTTTTTTTTACACAGGAGAAGTACAATGTGCTGCTACAAATTGCAATGGCTTTAAAGATTTATTGCTTCTCTCCATTTCAGCTCATTTTTAGATTCCACTTAAGATGAGAAAGTATTAAATGGCAACGTACGAACTGGGAACAGGAGTAGGACATTCTGAACTTCCAGCTTGCTCTGTCATTTAGTAAGATCATGGCTGATCTGATTTTGTCCTCAATTCTATTATCCTTTCAACCTTCATATACCCTTTTAGTCCCTTGTCAATCAATAATTTATCGACCTCTGCCTTAAAAATATTCAACTGCCCCTACTGCTCTCTGAGGGAAGAGTTCCACAGATTCTGAGTGAAAAGAATTCTCCCCATTTTCATCTTAGTTAGGAAACTGCATATTTTTAATCTATGTCTTTTAGTTCTAGTCTCTCCCACAAAGGGAAAGAACTTTTCAGCGTCCATTCCCGTCAAATCCCCTCCAGATTTTATATATTTCAGTAAGTTCACCTCATTCGTCTAAACTCTAATGGATACAGATCCAACCTGCCCAAACTTTCATATGGCACAGTGTCACAGTGGTTAGCACTGTTGCCTCACAGTGCCAGGGATCCAGGTTCGATTCCCGGCTTGGGTGACTGTCTGTGTGGAGTTTGCAATTCTCCCTGTGTCTGTGTGGGTTTCTCCGGGTGTTCTGATTTCCTCCCACATTCCAAAGATGTGGACAGGCCATGCTAAATTGCCCGTTAGTTTTAGGGGGATTAGGGCCTAGGTGGGATTGTTGGCAGTGCAGGCTCAAGGGGCTGAATGGCCTCCTTCTGTACGCGAGTGTTTCCTGGCATACAGGAAGATGGCTGCGGTTGTGGAGAGTCAGTCATCTCGGCTCCAGGACATGTCTGCAGGAGTTCCTCAGGGCAGTGTCCCAGGCCCAACATCTTCAGCTGCTTCATCAATGACCTTCCCTCTATCATAAGGCCAGAGTGGGCATGTTTGCCGATGATTGTACAATGTTCAGCACCATTCGTGACTCCTCAGACACTGAAGCAGTTCATGTTCAAATGCAATAAGATCTGGACAATATCCATGCTTGGGCTGACAACTGGCAATTAACATTCGCGCCACACAAATGCCAGGCAATGACCATCACCAATAAGAGACACGCTAACTATCGCCCCTTAATATCCAAAAGTGTTACCATCACTGAATCCCCCACTGTCAACATAATTTGGGTTGCCATTGTCCAGAAACTCAACTGAACTCGCCGCATAAACACAGTGGTTACAAGACCAGGTCGGGGGATAGGAATACTGCAGTGAGTAACTCACCTCCTGACTCCACAAAGCATTTCCACTATCTACAAGGTAAGAAGAGTGTGATGGAATACTCCCCACCTGCCTGAATGGGTGCAGCTCCATCAACACTCAAGGAGCTTGGCACCATCCAGGACAGAGCCGCCCACTTATTGGCACCACATCCACAAACATCCAATCCTTTCAACACTGACATTTAGTACCAGCAGTGTGTACTATTTACAAGATGCACTGCAGCAATTCACCAAATATCCTTAGACAGCACCTTCCAAACCCATGACCACTTCCATCAAGAAGAACAAGGGCAGTAGATACATGGGCAAACCACAATCTGCAAGTTCCCCTCCAAGCCACTCATCTTCCTGACTTGGAAATATTTTGCCATTCTTTTGCAGTCGCTGGGTCAACATCCTGGAATTCCCTCCATAACGGCATTGTGGATCAACCCACAGCACATGGACTGCAATGCTTCAAGATGGCAGCTTACCACCACTTTCTCAAGGGCAACAAGAGATAGGCAATAAATGCTGGCCAGCCAGCAACACCCATGCCCCATGAATGAATAAAAACTTAGGCCAGTTCAGAGGCTCTTAGCTATTGATGTCCAAATCCTTGCACAGGAGGCACTGCTCACTGGGCTAATCAAAAAATAAGGTCACTGAAGGCAGTTACCATGTCACATGGAAAGAGGTGACAGTCGTACTGGGTGGCACCTCTCTCATCCAGATGATGGCATGATAGTACCACAAAGTTTAATAACCTGATAAGGAAAGCCAAGGTAAGATGACATCAACCTCCCCTTTCACATTGTGGTATCATGGGAATCCTTCCACTGGTAATTACTAGGGGATTTTCGCAGTAATTTCATTGCAATGTTTATGTAAGCCTACTTGTGGCACTAATAAATTAATTTAAAACTTAAATTTAAACTTTAAGTCTTCATTAAAGCTACATTGTGGTTTGATGTCTCCCTAATTTCTCCACTCGGAATCAGTGTTTAAACCTTCCCTTATAACCCTCCAAGCTTGATATCCCTTACAAATCCAAATTATTAGGCTGAAGGGTTCTTCTAGCTCTTGTCCTTCAAGTTACTTAAGTTCTCTGTCACCACATGGAATAATTCTTTCTCCTGCATCCCAATATAACTACTCTTAATATAGTGCCAGTGGAACTTGTCACCCGTTGACCAGGAGAGACAGATAACCAACAAGTAGACCTCAGCTACAAGGAATCCAATGTTGCTCTATGATATGCCTTATTTACACTCTTTCGCAAATGCAGTAATTACCGAACCAGACAATAGCTTCCGCAGTGACTAAATGAAGCTCTTTGGGCCATTCAATGAATTTTGTCAACCATCAGTCTTCAGTGATGTGAGTCATTGATTGGGATGCATCACAGCTGCAGATTGGGACTCACTTATGCCAATTTGCTGTACAAAATCCTTGGCCAGTGTGGAAACGTTTGAGGAATGCCCAATTTTATCATGACAGGCTGAAGCTGGGTGGACAGGCTGTGATGAGAAAATGGGATCTGTGATGAAAAAATGATTTTTAATGGAGGTGTGCTGATTCCATTCCTGCTGCCATAGAGTCTCTGCTGTTACTCCTCTGCAGGTGGTCTTAGTCATAATGCTGGCATGATGGGAGGTGAGCAGTAGGTGGATTTTTAACATCCTTGTTTAGCGGCTGCCTGAGTTGATGTAAACCTTCTTGAGGAGCTTTCTTGTTGAGCTGTAATGGGGCAGGAATTTGCTCAGGACTGGGAGCTGGGTGAGTTGAGTTGATCTGAGGATACCCTGAGATGGTACACATCATTGTGTTGAGCTGGATATCTATGAGGCTGGTGTGCGATGAATTGTACGATGTGGTAGTCAATGGCAAGAGCTGAGGTTCTTCAGGTTTGAGTATCTGCACTCCATAAAGAGCCAGCAAGTTTGCTGAGGAAGTTTATTAGTGTTTTGATCTTTGCTGCTGTCTTACTCAGGTGTTTTTTGTATGTTGGCACATAATCAAGGGTAACACCAAGATAAGTGGGATGTTGTTCATGGTTCAGTCTCTTGCTATTCAAGATATTGTATTTTATCTTGACATTGGCACTTTGGAGGTGGAATATACTTGTGACTGTTTTGGTGCTACTGGGCTGTAGTTGTCTATCTTTGCAATATTATTGTTTTGTGCAAAAAAAATTCCTTATTGTGGGCGGGAATTAAAAATGTGCCAGAGTCAGAGATTTCCTCATTTTGACAGCACCCTAAAACAGAAAAAACAATGCCCATGTAAAGAGACCTGAGAAATGAGCAAATGTTTTCCACCTTGTAAGCATAATTACATGAATTACTTTCACTGAATGGTACGCTCATGAGAAGGCTTCACAACTTCCAACACTTCGCTGTGGATTGAGAGTAAAGTGATGGGGTGGAAATTCCATATTTATTCATGACTTATGGACTTTGCTGGCAAGGCCTGTATTTATTACCCATCCCTAATTTTCTTTGAGAAGATGGTGGTGGGCTGTCTTTCTGAACTGTAGTAATGTGTGTGGTGGGCTTGTTGCAATCTTGTGAGGGGGCAGGAATTTGCTCAGGACTGATGCTGTTAGGTAGGGAGTTCTTAGGTAGGTAGGATTTTGACCTGGTAACAATGAAGGAATCCTGATACATCTCCAAGTAAGGATGATACGGAATTGAAGGGAATTTCAAGATTGTGATGTTCCCATATATTTGTTGCCCTTGTTCTTATAGGTGGTAACCAGCATGGTTTGGAAAGTCAAACTTGGCAAGTTGCTGCAGTGCTTCTTGGAAATGATATACACAACTACCATGGTGCACTCATAATGAATAGAGCGAATACCTAATGTTCTGGATGTGTTGTGAAAGTGGGCCGCTTTGTCTTTTAAGTTTAAGTTTATTTATTAGTATCACAAGTAGGCTTATATTAGCACTGTAATGAAGTTTCTGTGAAATTCCCCAGCTCTGGATTGTGTTGAGTTTCTTCAGTGTTGTTAGATCTGCACTCATCCAGACAAATGGAGGATATTCCATCACACTCCTGACTTGTCTTGTAGATTGTGGAAATGATTTGGGGGGGGGGGAGGGGTCAGGAGATGAGTTACTCACCATGCAATACCAATCCTCTGACCTGCTCTTGTAACTATTATATTTCGGTGGCTGATCCAGTTAAGTTTCTTATCAATGGTAACTCCCAGGGAAGTTGGAAAAATCAGCAATAGTAATGCTGTTGAATGTCAAAGAGACATTGCTCGACTCTCTCGTGTGGAGATGGTAATTGCCTGACACCTAGGTGGCATAAATGTTACGTACCACATATCAGCCCAAATCTCAGTGCTGTCAACCTTCCAATACATGGCTGATGGTTGAGAGTAGAGTGATGGAATGGTAATTTGCCTGATTTAATTTATTCTGCTTCTTGCAGACAGGACACACCTAGGCAACTTTGCATTTCATCAGGTTAATACAGAGATTGTAGCTGGATTGAAACAAATTAGCCGGGGCGTGACTAGTTCTGCAGCACAATTTAATGTTCAGCATTATATCTGGAATGTTCTTCTATCTTTTGCAGCATCCAATGCACTGAACCGTTTATTGATATTATGTGGAGTGAGTGGAATTGGCTGAAGATTACTATCTGTGATGTTCAGGACCTCAGGAGGAGGCCAAGATGGACCGTCCACTTGGCGCTATAGGCTGTGGCTGGTTGTAAACACTAGAATCATAGGGGGAATTTTCCAATCTCGTTTGTAACCACCTCACTGCAAGTGCAAACGGAGATTTTGGCATTCCAACCAAAATTCCATTCACTTTTAGCTGCTCCGGAGAATCCCAGCCGTGAATGAGATTTTCAGCACTTGTCTTTTGTACTAACATGCTGGGATCCACCATCTTTGAGGGTGGAGATATCTTTTGGAAACTCCTGTTCCAGTTAGTTATTTAATTGTCCACCACTATGTATTTACATTTAATTGAAACCCATAATAATAATGATTAATGAGATGTAAATGATGCTTGTATGGTGTATACTATTTGCATTTGCAGGCTGGAAATTACCATAAATTTGGCATAAATAAGTTTGTGCAAAAATTGGACTCTTACAATTTTGTTGCACCAGTATTAATGCTCCCTTTCCCACAAAACCAGCCCATGTTTTCAGTCTCATCCTCTTCTGGCTCACTTAAAACAAAGTCCAAAACTTTACAAAATTAAATATCCACAGGTAATATCATGAAGTGTTTAATTATACTTATCTTTACTTTAGTTAGTAGCAAAAAAAATCCTAGCTTCTTGGAAGCAGTTGTAAAAGTGGGTTTTAGAATAATTTAATTTATGTGCCATTCGTGTGGTTCCAATTGTATTCAATGTCAGGCTAATGCCAGTTACTATGATATCTGTAAGAAAGTGCATCCCTCTAAAAAAAACTTGCATTTATATATCAGCTTCCACAATATCATAGAATAATAGAATCCTACAGTGCAGAAACAGGCCACTTGGTCATCGAGTCTGCACCAACCACAATCCCACCAGGCCCTACCCCCATATTCCTACATATTTACCCACTAATCCATGCATCTCAGGACACTAATGGGTAATTTTAGCATGGCCAATCAACCTAACCCACACATCTTTAGACTGTGGGAGGAAACCGGAGCACCTGGAGGAAACCTTTGCAGACAGTGACCCAAGCCGGGAATCGAACTCAGATCCCTGAAGCTGTGAAACAGCAATGCTAACCACTGTGCTACCGTGCTGCCCTATCTTAGTGCTTTCCAGCCAAGGAAAGACTTCTGAAGAGTGGCTATTCTATCACTATTGTAATGTCAGAAGCATAGCATCCAATGTGTGCACAGCTGGATCCCTGAAAATTGCTATCACCAGATAATCTTATTTTTGTGAAGTTGTTTGAAGGATAAACATTGGCTAAGGCACTGGAGATAACTTCCCTGTTCTTCTTTGAAATAGTACCATGGAATATCTTCGCTGGGAGGTCGGAGAGAGCAAACATTTTCCTGACTCACCCAGAAGCCAGCACCTCAGAGAGTATAGCACTGGAACATCAATCTAGAATTTTGCTGTCCAGTCTCTGCAATGGGAATTGGACTCACAACAGTTTGACTCAGGAGCAAGAGTGCCACCAACAGAGTCACAGCTGACACTAGCATGGAGGGAGGGGCGGGGGGCAGGGGGAGGGGGGGAGGTGGGGGGGGGGGAGCGCAAGCTTTCCCACAACAAATTTGTGGCTGAAACTCATAAGGAACAATTCCAAGTGGAACTGATGATTCTTGACCTCAGCCTGGAGCTAGGGAAATGCTTCCTGGAGGCTCACTCGAAACAAACACTCACAGCTTGCAAACCGCTTCTCTGGAGAAGAAAGGAGGCTAACTCAGGAAGATAAATATCCCAGCAAAAGTAACTTGCCTGAAGTCAAGTGAGCAAAGTGACCGTCACTGAAAATAGGACTATCCCTTCACCCCAACTCCCTTTGATTTTTGCATTGCTCACTCCTAGGAACCAAACATTTCACTTCAATCTGTAATCTTCAATTGTTCTCAGCCTATGAGCTGTTGTGGAAAGAAACCAAGTAGTGATCTATTCTTCTTGTTTGTACCACGCAATCAACCTGAACAAAATGTGTATCTAAATGTAAACTCTTGAAAATGTAATGAAGTCTAAGAGTTTCGGGGTTATACTCATACAGTCGTCCCATTACAGTGGAGTAAAATTGGGTGCAACGTACTTACTTGAAATATGTTCTGAGGGGAGTAAGAGAAAGGATCAATAACATCAAATTGAATGCAAATCTTATTTTGTGTGTGTCCTTGCATTAATCACACCTATGTATTGAACAGCTGGGGATGGTTGGGAAGGATTCTCTTTTGAATGATCACCCATTTTGGACTTGTGAAGTGAAATAAAGTAGATTCTGAAAGGCTACTGCCCCAAATCTCCCACCAAAAACTGCATAGAAAAGTCTTTCCAAAAATAAAATCATTTTTAAGCTTCCCAGCTGCCTACTCCATCATATCTAAGTGAGGTATTTTTAAAATTTGTTTATGAGATGTGGGCATCGTTTGCTGGACCTGCATTGTTTGCACATCCCCAGTTGCCTTTGGGAAGTGATGGTGAGCTGCCTTTTTGAACTGCTGCAGTCCCTGAAGTGTAGGTACACCCACAGTGCTGCTAGGGAGGGAGTTCCAGGATTTTTAACCAACAACAATGAAGGAACAGCGATCTATTTCCAAGTCACGATGGTGAGTGACTTGGAGTGATGGTGTTCCCAGATATCAGCTGCTCTTGTCCTTTTACATGGCAGTGGTCATGGGTTTAGAAGATGCTGCCCAAGGATCCTTTCTGCCTGAAATTCACCCCAAGTGATTACCACCAGGTTAGTGGCTGTACGAACTGCAGCATGGTACCTTTGAAGTGTGGATCCAATGAAGGAAGCTGTTTTGGGTTTTGTTACAGAAGATTGATGTTACTTTACTTGCATGTCAATCTCTATAATGACTTGGAACTTCAGACAGTAACTTTTGCTTTGAATCAACTCCATATGGTGTAATGACTCCAGTTCACCAGTTAGGTAAATAATATCTGTAATATTTATTTACGTACAACTATAATACAGAGGTTTTGCAGCCTTGTGCTGCCAGCCAGTTTCCAGGATCGAATCGGCTAGACAAGCCCAGGTTCGTTAGGGTGATCTCTCATCCTAACCTCTGATTGGTTACATGAGTCAAGTGACCCTCTCTACCTTAAAGAGAGCAACACCATATATGGCTTTATATTGGGAATTTCTCAGTGGCAATCCTAAGGATATGAGGAATGGCGATGGGGAAAGCAGTGAAAGGGTAGGGGGTGATTGGTACGATAAAAGGAAGGACTAATTTGTAGGACTACATTGTATGTGATTGAGGCCTGATGATGTGAAGGTAAGGGTGGTATCGTTCTTTTCACTTTCCACTAGGCTTCTAGGATTAGCCTCCTCACATATTACCAGCTCCCAGTAACCGTCAATCCTCCAAAGCTCTAATTTTCTGACTAACTGAACTCCATGGTACCCTTACCCCAACGCCTCAGACTCCAAGAGACTCTCTCAGTGCTTGTAAACCATAGGAATCCCTCCACAATTGCCACAGTGTTCCCAGTACACAAAGGTATAATGTTCTCAGAAGCACAGTAATCCCTTTCCAATGCTTTCCATCTCTGGAACACCATTAAATACTGCTTAAAATATGAGACTACATTCATCCCATTACTGCCATATTGGAGCAATGGTAATAAATCAGTGCCATATACCTCTGTTCAAACAAAATCTTTGACTCAGTTTAGCAATGCCTAAGGAGCTTTGCTAGTAATTTTCCAGCAAGGTTAAACACACTTATGCAAAGTAAAGAGCCAGTTTTATTGCGCAGTGGGCGTTGTCCTTACTTCTGAACCAAAGCTTTGAGGAGCAATCTTACCAAAAAATTCGAAGTGCCGAATGAGTGTGAAAGCAGGAGAGAATTGCACCCATTTTTTGGGTGACGTTATCTTATAGCATTTAGAAACAAATGAGACAGAGTGAGATTTTTGCCATTAGAGGAGTGGACAGTGTCTGTTCAATGTGGAAAGCCAGCTGCAGACTGCTAGAAGATGCTATTGTGCATGCACCCCAACCGTCCAGTGTACTGTGTACAAGAATAGAAGTGCACTGGGAGATTGTCACTCCTCCAGACATCATACCCCCACCCCCCGCCGATCGTGGCCCACGATCCCGCCTGGAATGATCACTGCTCCTATTCACCACCCCACCCCCGGTCGATCTCTGCCCTAGCAATCCTCAGTGAAGAGTATACAGCCCCCACGCTATGTAACAATGTTAAGAATTAAATATCCATTCTATGAACTGATTGTGTGTGTCACAGACAGTAACCAACATGTAATATTTCTATTGGAAGACCTTTTATGCACAATATTTATAGAATACTTAAAGTTATTTATTTATTTATTTATTAGTCACAAGTAAGGCTGACATTAACACTGCAATAAAGTTACTGCGAACTATTTGTTCTAAAGGGATTAATATCTCCTTAAAAGAGCAGAGATTAATTTTAAAGATACATGAAGTGTTCATACAGTAATAACTCATAACATTGCGTCAGGAATCTGTTCTCATCTCTTCACACTGGTCAGGGGAGAGAATAGCATTATAACTGTCTGGTAGATAAGACGAAACATGGACAAGGCTAAATTAATTTGAATCAAAATAAACGTTTTCTGATTGAGTATCAGGTTTTTGAGTACAAAAGTTGTAAAAATAATGTGAATATTGTCATCTGTAGTACTTTGCTCAAAACGTTGTTTCTTAATGTTATTGCAATAACATGAAGGAAAATTCTTGAAAACAATATCTTGGTTCATACACATTTTCAATTTGATTTAATGTAAAACAAAATCAACAATGTGCCAAAATTCCAGAATTTAGTTCATATAAAGCATCAATGCAATATGGGATACTTCAAACTAATAAGTTAAAACATCTAGCTCAACTCTCTGTAAAAAAAACCCTTTGAAAAGCTATATCAATTATATTCGAATGAGATAAACAAACATTAATTATTTCCTTTTACCAATACTTAATTGTAATTAATTCAGTCTGAATGGAAATGGTCATCTAAACAATTCAGTTAAACTTAGCTTATTTTGGTAGCAGCTACAGTTATGTTGGCCTCTCTTCATGCTTAGTAGGTCTTTGAACAAAGCGGGAGCTGAGCTTTGTTCCCAATCACTGTGTGGCCATACACTTTTTTTATGTAAGTTACTCTGGACAAGAACTTCTCTGTTTAACAGTTCAGTCCCTATAAAAAAAAAGCCAAGGCTTTACATTATTTATCTTGTACTATTTTACTTTTATCCCAAATTCAGCTGTGTTATGTTCTGCTGGATTTGGTTTTACATGATCGTCTTGGAGAGACCTTTCTTCGAAGAGCACTACAATGCTTCTTTGTTTATCCTCCTCAGTCTGTGCCCTTCCAAGTTGAATGAATGAACCCCAAATGTTTTGATTTGCTCCCCGCTGGCTGTCTTGATGAATCAAGCTGTCTTTTGGCTTCAGATTTTTCTTGTGTAGCCCATGCTGCATGACCTCTGGGCAGCAAGTGCTGGCACCCTCTTCCTCTGAGCTAGTCTGTTTTTTTTGCTATAAAACCTAAATGACATAATCTTGCTATCACAGTGGTATTAAACAGAACTACTTTCTTCCTTATGCAAGTCCTTGAATTAATTTTAGAAAACAAACTAATATTCTGAGAAATGATATTGATTTTCATCGTAATTCCAAATCAATCATTATTTTCCTTCAAGCATATTGCTTTCTATCCACTTCACTTCCACCAGTGTGACCCCAATATAAAGGAAGGTTGTCTTGTGAAAATTCTGTGATGGCACTTTGCCAGTTCATTTCACGAATATTTACTCATGAGAACACTGAAGCTGGAAACTTTTTGTTCTTTTCCTTTGATGAGGAATGAAAAGTTAAGCCAAATTTTCCACTGTTGTAGTTTCATCTAGAAGTCAGGTGGTCAGCAGTTTATATATTCAACATATTCGTGCTGCATCTCAGTAAGAGTAATCTACACATAAAATTTGCTTTGTGTTACTTAATTCACCCTTTCGGAATCGAGTGACCAAATCTTGTGAATTTTACATTCCAATCAGAACAATGGAATTGTCTTCCAAATTCAACATTTGGAAGAAGATTCCATTTGCAATTTGCCGATGAAGCAAGCTTCCTGTGAAAAACTATGAAGAACAGGTGACGCAATCCCTAAAATTATTAATTCTTCTGCAAAATTAGCTTTCTTTTTACACTGTAATATAACTGTTTAACATTTTAACGAAGAAATAATATGCAAATTAAATGAACAATACTCTGTTCATTTTCAAATCTTTAGAAACTACTATTATCTCTCATTCTTTTATATCAGCAATACATGGACATGTGCTCTGCCGAAAGGCAGGTCCTTGGCTCATTGTCTGCTCATGTTTATTCCTAAACCCTTTTTTCTCAGTGATGGTTTGTCATTGCTTTTCAGTCTTGGGCAGGGCAAGGAGACAGCTCCCAAGTATTTCTCAGCCAGAGCAGGAATTGAACCTGCACAGTTGGTGTTATTTCTGAACCACATGCTAGCCATCTAACCATTGAACTAACAGCTCTTTATGTCAACAACACAATAAAACAACAACTCAAACAATGTTGAGGAGATCTTTTAACAAGAGTGTCCCTCCTGATCCCACATCTTAGGATTTCCCTGCTTCAGCTTACTGCTTCCCTGTTTGCTTGGGAGGCAATGGCATACTGGTTTTATTGCTAGATTATTAATCCAAAAATTCAGCGAATGTTCTGGGGACCCGAGTTTGAATCCTGCCACGTCAGATGGCGGGATTTGAATTTATTTTTTAAAAAATCTGGCTGTAGGAATCTATGAATGACTTGATTGTCAGAAAAAACCCATCTGGTTCACTAATATCCTTTAGGGAAGAAAATCTGCCATTCTCACCTGGACTGGCCTACATGTGACTCCGGAGCCACAGCAATGTGATTGACTCTCAACTGCTCTCAGGCAACTAGGGATGGGCAATAAATGCTGGCCAGCTAGTGACACCCGCATCCCATGAGTGAATTAAAAAAAGCCTTCTCCCCTACTTGGATTGCAAACTGTACTGATTTCTTCCCATTCTGTACCTTTCTTACCTGCTATGTTGGAAAATGTTTTGCTGATTTCATGCAACAGCTTGACGCCCACCACTCTCCCCTACCTCCCCCGCTGTGAATTTCACTCCTGTCCACTATCATCAATGCTATCTCTGCTAACTTTGGTGGGCATTAGTGTTGGTACATCTAAATGATTCTTGGGAATCAAAGAGGGTTAAATTCAGGCAGCTTACTGATGTAATATTATTCCCTTGTGTGTAAGTGGTGAAGTTCTAGGAGCCCTGGACATTGGGACCTCGAATCTCATTGTCACAAAAATGAGTTTGTGACAGGAGATGTGTACTTAAGACCAGGTTTGTGTTCATCACGTTTGGAGGCTGCAGGTATGAGAGATTAGGCTGGGGGTGATCTGGATGCTAAGTTTGGTGATCTGGATGCTAACTTTGCTTTTATTTTGGTATTGTGTAAGCTTAGCTTTTACTGGGGCTGGCACTGGCTGCAGGGAGAACAGTAGGTTCTAGTTCTCTTTATTTACATTTGCTTTAGGTATGGATATAAGGATACCTCTTCTTTGTCCTTTCAAAATGGATAATGTACTTCCAGTTTGAAGTTGGCATATACTTCCTGTCTGCCATGTTGGGACCTTAGAAGAGCTACAATGCAAGAAAAACAGATCCTAAGTGACTATAACTTAATCCCCTGATCTCTGAAACAATTTGCTGACAGATATCTATTAGTGGAAATCACTTCTGTGCTTAATTTACCGATTTAGCAGTAAGTACTGGTGCAAATGTATTTGCAACAACCCTGCATTATTAGACATTAAATTCCAACTTTTGTTTCTGTTTTTTCACCACTTAACTCCAATTTTCATTTACATTGTACTTGTACTGGGGTTTGCTATGGTACTAAATCTGCAGAGGATTTTAAGATAAGATGAGAATAAGACTCACTTTGCTAAAGTTTGAAAGTTTTAAAGTTTTAGCGTATTGGTATGTCTCATTTTTGAATCCAGTTGTTTCTCACACTGGTCAAACTTGCCTATATATTTCAAATTAACTCAGCTTGCACTCTTCCAGCAGTCTCTCTGCTTTCCATTTACGACTGCAGTCACAGTCTGGAATACTAATACAAAGGGATGACAAAAGGGATGTGGTGCACAGCTCAACTCTCCTCACTCATTATTAACTTAGACAGACACATTTGTTGCATAGCTAAAACATTTATTTTTGCTGGCAACAGTTTCTCACTGGGTTAGAAGCAGTGGCACTGCATGCCTTTGCCCTAATGACTGACATAGATTCTTAGATATCCAGACTCTGCAGGAGTCCCTTCGCTTCTGCCGACAGTTATTTTGCAACGTCCATACCAAAAATAAACAATGTAATAAAACCATGATGCACACTTATATTAATCTGCAATGACACTGCTTCAACCTACCCTAAATTAAATTGTTTTTTAGCTGGCTTAGTCAAGAAAAATATACGTATGAGATTAGGAGAAGACCATATGGCAGGCAATATTCCCTTGCAAGACCTGGGCAGCCCTGATCAGTTCTAAAAATAAGCCAAATTTCTTGTATCATCTGCCCTCAATTTACTCCCAGCTGACCTGGGGACCCTATCTGTCAATTCAGCCCACATCTGTGGCCATCACCAAATAAATGCTGCAGGATTCCAGGACATATGGCCAAAGCTGTGCAGTGTATGTGATATTCATGGGAAATCTACTGAACACCGCAATTTCCTGCAGTCACACACATTCCCTCCAGCTATATATATATTTCCACTAGCAGAAAAGCTCAAGCCAAGTCGTGGCATTTTGTTGTGCTGTAACCATAAGAATGTTTGAAAACAAAATACACAACTACAAAAAAAACAGACCTCAAATCCAAAATACCTTTGGCATTAACACTTGCTACTTGATTGTGTACATTGCTTCATATTCTTTCTTGGTAAAAATACAAGTGCTGGAAGGAAGGGAGTAAAAGCTTATGCTATGAAGCATCCCTGGAATCTGAAATCTAGACTTTTAGTGAGTGTGTTTGGCTAAGAGTTTGTAGCTTGGGCTGCTATAATTCAAAAGTGAGAAACAAACTGCAAACAGCTGAAGCAATTTATTACGCATTTTAATTGAAGAGTTGGAACAGATTTGTGGGTATTAAATGAATGAATGAATAAATCTAGGAATACGTAAAATAATTGCGGCTTGGAGATGTCAATAATCATCAGTTCATGGTTATAAAAATTTTGTGACAAGTTATTTCATTTATTTGTATTCTCCAGTGCTGTGTTATTGTAAATTGATTTATATTAAACCTGTTAGTGCAACAAACATAACATAAGAACATAAGAAGTAGGTGCAGGAGTGGGCCATCTAGCCCTTCGAGCCTGCCCCGCCAGTCAATAAGATCATGGCTGATCTGAAGTGGCTCAGTTCCACTTTCCCGCTTTCTCCCCATAAGCATTAATTCCCTTGCCTACCAAAAACCTATCTACCTGTGTCTTTAATATATTTAGCGAGGTAGCCTCCACCACTTCAATGGGCAGAGAATTCCAGAGATTCACCACCCTTTGAGTGAAGAAGTTCCTCCTCAACTCTGTTCTAAACTGCACTCCCCCCTTATCTTGAGGCTGTGCCCCCTAGTCCTGCTATCCTTTCTGAGCGGGAAGAATCTCTCTACCTCTACCCTATCCATCCCCTTCATTATCTTATACGTCTCTATGAGATCCCCCCTCATCCTTCTAAACTCCAACGAGTACAGACCCAGTCTATTTAGTCTCTCTTCATAGTCCAACCCCCTCATCTCCGGTATCAGCCGAGTGAACCTCCTCTGCACTCCCTCCAAGGCCAAAATATCCTTGCGTAAGTGCGGTGACCAAAAGGATATTTTGGCCTTGGAGGGAGTGCAGAGGAGGTTCACTCGGCTGAGACTGGAGATGAGGGGGTTGGACTATGAAGAGAGACTACATAGACTGGGTCTGTACTCGTTGGAGTTTAGAAGGATGAGGGGGGATCTTATAGAGACGTATAAGATAATGAAGGGGATGGATAGGGTAGAGGTGAAGAGATTCTTCCCGCTCAGAAAGGACAACAGGACTAGGGGGCACAGCCTCAAGATAAGGGGGGTGCGGTTTAGAACGGAGTTGAGGAGGAACTTCTTCACTCAAAGGGTGGTGAATCTCTGGAATTCTCTGCCCGTTGAAGTGGTGGAGGCTACCTTGCTAAATATATTAAAGACACAGGTAGATAGGTTTTTGGTAGGCAAGGGAATTAATGCTTATGGGGAGAAAGCGGGAAAGTGGAACTGAGCCACTTCAGATCAGCCATGATCTTATTGACTGGCTGGGCAGGCTCGAAGGGCTAGATGGCCCACTCCTGCACCTACTTCTTATGTTATGTTTGTTGCGCTAACAGGTTTAAGATAAATCAATTTACAATAACACAGCACTGGAGAATACAAATAAGTGAAATAACTTGTCACAAAATTTTTATAACCATGAACTGATGATTATTGACATCTCCAAGCCGCAATTATTTTACGTATTCCTAGATTTATTCATTCATTCATTTAATACCCACAAATCTGTTCCAACTCTTCAATTAAAATGCATAATAAATTGCTTCAGCTGTTTGCAGTTTGTTTCTCACTTTTGAATTATAGCAGCCCAAGCTACAAACTCTTAGCCAAACACACTCACTAAAAGTCTAGATTTCAGATTCCAGGGATGCTTAGTAGCATAAGCTTTCATTCCCTTCCTTCCAGCACTTGTATTTTTACCAAGAAACATCTCAACATTACAGTAAATAAAACACCTTAAAATGCATAAGATAAACACTCACAGCGAGTATTTATTTGGCTCCATTCTGGGTAACTGAACAACTTGGAGATGGAATGTTCCAAGTTTGACCCTCAATTTGTGTTCAGTCAGGGCACTGGTAGCAATGCTGTAATTGGCTTCCATAACCTGGGATTAGGGAGGAGAAATGATTACTCCTGATTACCATCTAGTGACCCATGTCGAAAGTGTGCTGCACTTATCAACTTTGGGTGAGGAAAAGATTGGGCTCAATTGAAATAAGCCCCACAGCTGAATAACTTGATGACATGCACTGTCAAGACTCACACATGGAGGATGAGAACTTGGCTGAGGTACTAGAGGATAATTGACGTTTGTAAAACGAATGTATGAACCAAGACAATGTTGATGGATTATTTAACTACATAAGCAACCAAAGCCAATCCAATTCTGTCCTCAAATTGTGCACACAGCACTCACACAGACACAGACACACACTCATAGCAAAGTTACTGATTAAGATTGGGAGAGGATGAAAGAAAACAAGCAGAAAATAGGAGAGAATATAATTTTTTTTTAGTTTCCCATAATGAGAAAATATTGAGGTTCAGTTCATGAAATATTTTGCATATTTGTTTTCTGAAACTTAATTTAACAATAAGCCCTCCCTCCATCTATATACACAATGGGATTCCCTTCTCTCCATACAACCTTCTCTAAGGGAGGTGGTGGTGTAGTGGACTGGTAGTCCAGAGGCCCAGGCTAATGCCCTGGTGTCATAGATATATATCCCTTCAGGGCAGCTGGTGCGATTTAATTTCAATTCATCAAATCTCAAATTGGAAGCTAGTCGCAGTTAAGGTGATCACGGAACTATCATCAGTTGTCCTGAAAACACATCTAGTTCACTAATGTCCTTTAGGGAAGGACATCTGCCATCCTTACCTGGTCTGGCCTACATATGACTCCGAGCATGCAGCAATGATTGATTTTTAACTGCCCACTGATATGGCCTTGCAAGTCACTCAGGTCAAGGGCAATTAGGGATGGGCAACAAATCCTGGCCTTGCCACATTCCTCAAAGAGTAGAAAAAGTTGAAACATTAACATAAGCAGGCAACAAGAACCTTTTGTGACTGTCCACATTACAGAGAGACAAGCATGTACCCTCATGCGAGCCAAATGGAACTTGTATTGCGCCTCCCATGACTCAGCACGTTGCTTTACAAGCAACGGAATACTGTTTTTATGAGGTGTAACCACTGTTGTAACGTAGGAAATTTGGCAGTCAAATTGCTCACAGCAAAGCCTCACAAACAGAAATGCAATAATGATCTGATAATCTGTTTTAGTGATGATGGTCGAGAGATAAATTTAAAGTATCTAACCATGGCTAAAGGTTCATGCAGCGACACAATGAGGAGTAAAATTCATTCCAAGCAATGACAGGGGAACCTGAATGGCACGGGTCACCCCAGGGATCAGTCATAGCTCAATAAATTCAACTGAACTATTTTAAGGTGATATTAATATTTTTGCAGTACAAAGTATTAAAAATATGTCATTATATTGCTTAGTTCATAGAATCGTTACAGTACAGAAGGAGGCCATTCAGCCCATCAATCCTGCACTGACAACAATTCCACCCAGGTCCTATCCCCTTTACCTCACACATTAACCCTGCTAATCATCCACACTCTTCCAAAACCCAACTTTAACAGAAATGTGCAGTGCAGCTTCCATCGGGGAACTCCATTGGAGTGGAGAAGAGTCAGGCGAGGACAGGGCATGCACCCATTCTACAGCACCCGTTACAACATGGTAAGTTTAAAGGACCAGTTTGAATGTCCAGGAATGGATGAGTGAATGGGTAAGTGGGTGAGGTGGGTACATAGGTAGGGATTAAGTGGGTGGTGTAGGTAAGTGAATAATTGGGTAGGGAAGTCAGGGTTTGAGATGGGTAAATGGCTAGAGAGGCTGGGTATGTAAGTGGGTAAGTAGATATATGGGTCGGTGAGTTTGGTGGGTAGATGGGTAAAGGTGAGTGAGGTGAGTAAGTGGGTTAATGGCTAAGATAGTTAAGTGGGTAGGGAGGTAGGTGAGAGGTGGTTAAGTAGGTTAGTGGGTAAGTGAGTTAAGTGGATAGGCGAGTGAGGTAGGTAAATGGGTCAATGAGTAAGGTAAATAGACACATGAAGTGGCGAAATGGGTAAGTGAATAGGTTGTTAGGACATAGCTGAGTAAGTGAATAGGTGACTGATTGGGTAGTTGGGCTGTAAGGGTAGTCAGGTCAGATCCAGTCAGCATTCATTGGATGAAGGCAAAATACTGCAGATACTGGAGCCTGAAACAGAAAATGCTGAAAAATCTCAGCAGGTTTGACAACATCTGTGGAGAAAAAATAGAGCCAACATTTTGAGTCTGGATGACTCCCATCCTGACTCAAAACTTTGGCCCTATTCTCTGGCCATGGGTGTTATTTGGGTTGGGTCAGGAGGGTAGATGGGTTGGGTCTTGTCAGGAAGGTAGTCAGGTGGTTGAGGGGGTAGTCAGGTTGGTTTGGGTCAGGAGGGTAGTCAGGTCGAGCGGTAGCCTGATTGCGTTAGGTCAGTGAGATTAGTCCGAGGGTCAAGGTGTCAGGAAGGTGATTGGGGGGTGGTGGGGAATGGGGTGGTCATTTGTGTTGTTATCCCAATGGTAGACTAGATTTTAATGATGTGTCAAAAATTTCCTAGTATCTTCCCAAGTGAGTCCCAAAGAATTGTAATGGTCTCTCATCCCAACTTCAGAGTCAGTGACGACAAGGAGGAGGGTCCCAGGGAGCAGGGGAATTGTTCCCCAAAATTTCAACTTCCTGGGCAATTCTGGAGGTTCTGAGACTGGAAGATTTGGCCTGTTAACATCTTAATTAAAACAGCAGAAAGCTATCTGTGTTCATTTGTTCAGATGCTAATATGACATAACACAAGTGGTCAACTTCTGGTGGTCACAAAATTTGCCTCCCTAGTTCCCATATTTTCAGTGCTCCGGGCTGATTTGCATCTAAAATGATGCCCTATATACACACACACACACACACACACACACACACACACACACACACACACACACACACGTCTGCTGTGGGGTGCATCTGATGCCATTTTGTAGAAGTTAGTTAAGGCAGCACAAGGAACGTGCACTGGAACTATGCCAAATGGATAGATCATGGTATTAGTCAGGGTACAACATTAATTTAATTCTAGTGATGTCATTTTTAACCTCAACGCTAGAGCTAATCACTTTGCTTAACCTCACACATCTGAACATGCGCTCAGAAGCAAAAAAGACCTACACCACCCAACCACACAGTGCTATTTAAAAAGATTAACTACTTTCAGCCTTAGTTGCTTACTGAGTTCTACTGGCTGCAGCTGTGTTAGTAAACTGTATGGGAACTAAAACTGGTGCACTAAAACTGGTGAAGTCCAAGGGAAATGTACTATTTGGGAGATACCTTTGTGCTGAATTTAACAGTTCTGCCCAGACCATTTACTCACCATTATGGCATTGTGGTTTCTATTCTTGACCTGCAGCACTGCAGGGAGAACAAGTAGAGGCAACACAGATGAAGACATGTTGCCCAAAGAAGGAGGAGAGGAAGGGCTTGATGGACTCTCAGTGGGAGATAATATTCACTCAGGGGCTTCCAGGAACAACTCTCCAAATCCAAACTCAGTGTGCAGCAGTGAGTTAAACACTTCCATTGCTACTGAAATATGGCACCCATTTTAGGTAGTTTGCAGTCTCAGAACAGGATGAGGATGGGGAGATAATTGTAGCCATGAACATTTTCACAAAGCACCTCTGAGATGACATTTCTGGTATAGGGAGGCTGACTGATGTACTGTTTGCAGAGAGGAGTTTGTCATGTGGTTACACTAAAATAGTAGGCTTTCCAAAGGTGTGAGGTGCAAATTGACTTAATGGGTGCATCTACACACACACACACACACACACACACGTAAATAAATTAAAAATTCTTCACCTCATCATTTCAAAACAAAAGGAAAATACTGCGGATATTGGAAATCCAAAGTAAAAACAGAAAATGCTGGAAATGCTCATCAGATAAGGTAGCAAGAATAGAGATAGAAATAGAATATTTCTCCCTACAGCTGTTGCCTGCCCAGCTCACTATTTCCAGCATCTTCCGGTTTTATCTCAATGTAATCAGACTGAGGAATTATAGAATCATAGAATGGTTACAGGAGGCCATTTGGCCCATCATGATTATGTTGGCTTTCTGAAGGAGCAATTCACCTTGCACCACTCTGCTACCTTTTCTCTTTAACCCTGCACAATCTTCCTCTTCCAATTACAACAAAATTGCTTCTTGAGTGCCTCGGTTGAATCTTCCTCCACCGGACTCTTAGACAGCATTCCAGATCTGAACCACTTTCTGTGTGAAAAGGCTTCTCCTCAAGTGGCCATTGCCGGCTACCTTAAATCTGTGTCCTCTGGCTTGTGATCCTTCCACCAATGGGAACAATTCTTCCCTATCTCCCTTGTCCAGTCCCCTCATGATTTTGAATACCTGCATCAGATCTCCTCAAAAACTTCTCTTATCCAAGGAAGACTTCTTCAATTTCTTAATGTAACTGGAACTCCTCAATCTTGGAACCATTCGTACGTTTCTTTTCTGCACACTCTTTAATGTCTTGACATCTTTCCTAAAGTGAGGGGCCCACAAATGGATGCAAATTTCAACTATGGTCAAAGCGACATTTTGTACAATTTAAATCATTTCTTGCTTCTGTGTTTTGCCCCTATTAATAGATCCTATGATTCTGTACGCTGTATTAGCCACACTCTCAATGTGTCCTGCCATCTTCAATGATTTATGTACAGATACACCCAGATCCCTCTGCTCCTGCACTCCCTTAGAAATGCACGCTTTATTTTATATTGAGTCTCTATCATTTTTCTACCAAAATAAATCACTTCACACTTCTCTGCATTTCATCTGCCATTTGTCCAACTATTCCATTAACATGCCTTATGTCCTTTTGAAATTTTACATTATTTGTGTTAACCATTTTAAAATAAATAGGTTAGAGTCTCCACTAAAATATCTGTAATTTGATCATCAAGATCTCAAATTTGTGAACAATATTCATTATTAGGAATTGATTGTACCTCCTTAATGGCATCACTGGTAAAACCTTGAGACAAGGCCACTGTGAGAACAGTCAAATATCCACAAGTAGATGACTATAAAAACAACAGTTACGGAGCGTTATCAAAATCAATAGTAATTAACAAGCATCAACTATTAAAGTTACAGTGAGCAATGACATTCAAAATAAGGCAGAGCCAGATTTGGGTTGGTGCACAGTCTCTATTACCTTATTACCTTAGATTTCTCATCTACATGCAGCCATCCCTTAGATGAAGGGACCAAATTTATGGTTGCAAAATGTAGCAATGACACCAAGACAGGTAGGAAAGTGAGTTGTCAAGAAGAGGCAAACAGTCCACAAAAAGATACAAAATGGTTAAGTATGCGACGGGGGAGGGGGGGGGGGGGGGGGGCGAGGTGTGGAATGCCACATAAAGTATAATGTGAAAAAATGATAAATTGTACAATTTGTTCAGAAAAGTAGAAAACCAGTCTAGTATTTAAATTGAGAGAGATTGCAAGCTGTGGTACAGAATTTTGGATGAATCGCAAAAATCATAGAACACAATCATAGAATCCCTAAAAATGACTATGCAGGTATAGCAAGTAATTAGGAAAGCAAATGGAATGTTAATTTTTTTTTTCAATCCAGAAGTAGGAATGTTTTACTGTAGCTGTACAGGGCCCTGGTGAGATCACATCTGGAGTGCTGTGCACAGTTTTGGTCTGCTTGTTTGAAAAATGATATAATTGCATTAGAAGCTGTTTTGTTTGCCCCATTCCTCAGATGAAGAGCTTATTTTATGAGGCAAGATTATAGATTACAGGTTGGGCTTAGCCCATCACAGTTTAGGAGGTGATCTTATTGAAATACATAATATCCTACAGGGGTTTGACAGGGTGGATGCTGAGAGGATGTTTCCCTTATGGGATAGTCTTTTAAAATAACCTTTTAAGATAGAGATGAGGATTTATTTTTTCCTCTCATAGGGTCGTTTGTCTCTGGAATTCTCTTCCACGGAAAGCAGTGGAAACTGGGGCATTAAATTTATTCGCAGCTGAGTTAGATAGATTTTTGACTGATGAGGAAGTCAAAGGTCACTGGGGATACAGAAAGGTGGAGTTGGGACCATAACCACATCAGCCATGATCTTAGTGAATGCCAGAGCAAGTTCAAGGGGAGGAACAGCCTATTCCTGCTCACAAGCTCTGTGTTCCTATGTTCCTTGATTACCCTGAAAAGTGTGAGGAGATGCACTTTGGAATTTTAATTTGACAAGGAAATATTCTATGAAAGTTCTGACACTGGGAAGTTCCAAAGAACAAAGAGATCTTGGCATGTTTGTCTATAGATCTCTGAAGGCGGAAAGGTAGGTTAATAGGGTAGTGAAAAAGGCATATGGTACACTCACCTTTACCAATCGGGGTATAGATTACAAAAGCAGAGAGATCGTGAGGAGTTATTTGGAACTTTGATAAGGCCACTGCTGGAGTATTGTGTACATTTCTGGTCACCACATTACAGGAAGAACGTGAATGCACTGGAAGGGATGCAGAGGAGATTTATCAGGATGCAGCCTGGGATGGATCATTTAAGTTATGAAGAGAGGTTGGATACACTTGGGTTGTTTTAGTTGGAGCAGAGAAGACTGAGGGGCGACTTGATCGAGATATTCAAGGTTATGAGGGGCATGGACAGGATGGATAGGAAGCAGCTGTTCCCCTTAGTTGAAGGGTCAGTTACGAGGGGACACAAGTTAAAAATGAGGGGTGGGAGGTTTAGGGGGGATTTGAGGAAAACCTTTTTTTACTCAGAGGATAGTGACGGTGTGGAATGCAATGCCTGAGAGGGTGGTGGGGGGAGAATGCCTCACATCCTTTAAAAAGTACCTGAATGAGTATTTGGCATGTCATAACTTTCAAGGTTATGGGCCAAGTGCTGGCAAGTGGGATTAGGTGAGAGGTCAGGGCATTTCATGCGTTGACGGACCAAAGCGCCTCTTCCACATTATAGTATTCTGTGATTCTGTGACATTGCTGAGGCCTATGTCAGGTTGTGGATATATATTAACACAACATCCAGCTCTTCCTCAACTCTCTTGCCTCATCTACTGTCTTTGTGTTGTCAGACTACTTATCCAGTATCCAATCCTGCCACAATTAGCCACAATTGCCCCTAATTACATATTGGAAGACCAAAGCCATTCAATGGGATTTTATGGCCTCACTCATCCCATAAAATCCCACCCAAGTCAACGGACTTTTCCATGTTCTGTCCCTTACCCGCTCTGATTCCCATGGCGGCCGGGGTGGTAAAATTCCAACCATTGTCTTCAATCTCCTACACAAACTCTGTTCCCTTGTTAGTGACTCAAGTGTCAGCCCCGACCACTGATTCAGCCTGAAGCAAACATATGCAACAGTCTTAAGTTACTCTGAACTGAGATTCTGAACCCATATCTTCTCCATCACAAAGATCACCTACATCTACCACTGTACAATTGCCCATATCTGCCCTGCCTCAGATCATTCCACTGCTATAACCTTCATCTATACTGTTGTTACCTGCAAACTCAGCAATTGATCTTTAATATTTCACATTCCATAAAGTAGAACTCATCCAAAATTCCATTGTCTGTATCCTAATTCACACCAAGATTAAATCCAACTAACCCCGCACCCCCCACACCGCCCGCCCCCCGCCCCCCCACCCTGCCCCCGTCCTGTGCTCGCTGACCTATATTATTTTCCGGTCCTTGGAAGTTGTTATTATTCTCCTTCTTCAACAGTGAGTCAGATGATGTTCTCTCTCTCATTCCATGAATTCCCGAAGTTGTGACACCACCATCACATATTACCTTGAGATTAAAACATTTAGGTGGTATTACTAGATGATATTATCAATAAATCCCACACATTCTATACTATCCGTGAGATTGTTTATAAGTTTGAAATTATTGCCTACCTATCATTTCAACGTAACATGCGCTTAAATGTGAGCATATTATACAATTCATTTAGAAAAACATACTTTGATGTAATGCTCTCAGGCATTGTATTTTTGAGCCATTATTCAACCTAATCACCGACTGAGCTAACTGCATTCTTTGCAGCCTCCAGAGATGAACATATATTTCTGGCAGCTGTTTTTACTGGAAATTCAGGTTTCAGAACTATTTGGTTGGATGCTGGGAGCATGTTCAATCAAACATCGGGCAAGCGATGTTACTGGCAGTTTGGAACTCTTCCCTCTTTGACTGCCAACAGAAACTTGTGGCGATCTCACATGTAACATTCGCTTTCCTTGAGTTCCATCAGAGCCATTATAATTACTTTGATCCTGAAATGTTTAAAGAGGATAATGCTCAAATGCTGCTCCCCAGAACAACTACTAAATGACATCCTGATGCTTTAGTGGGCAGATGCAATGAGATATTGAGCCAGAGGACAGAGCTGCACCCACTTTGCTTCTGTAATTTAACTCAAAGTGTGGCAGAGACCCCAGGTATATGTGCAAGCAAGGTTCCACTGCAAATGTATAGTGGCAGAGTGGGAGCAGCTCCAAGGACAGATTAAATGCCAGAAAGACTCCAGCTTTGATTTGCTCACTCAGCTGTTGGAAACATGGAAAGTAGTTTTGAGTCACAATTTAACTCAATACCCTCTGGCCAGGGAGGAGGACAAGAACAGCCAGTATTCATAATGTGATCCTGTGATTCCAGCTGCAACTTGTGGGTGTTATTTAATGATGGTGCCGGGGGTCTCACCGGTCAGCTAGAAAGAGAGCCTTGTGCCTCTCTCAGGGAAGGTCAGCCACATTAAGTGCCACTCAGGCACTTTAACTGGAAAGTAGCGGGATGCCCCTGATTCAAAGACACCAGGGATTTAAATCTCGCCTGCTGAAAGCTACTGGCCCGAGGCCAGCAACTCTATTGAATGGGAATGCCATTGGGAAAGGGATAGTTGCTGGTCTAACACTCAAGGCCAAGTATTGGTGCTGGATCCTGGGCCACATATGAGTGATTTGGCAAGGTGGTGTGGTGGGGAGGTGGGAACAGGGGCCAGAAGCAAGAACAAGTAGTGGCTGTCAGTGGGACTTCCCTCAGAGTGTCACTCTATGATCTGACACTGCATTCCTTTCAAAGAGTAACCTCTCTTGGCAATCCCCAAGCAGCCCCGCATGGGTTTGTTTGTTGTGCTCCCTGTATGGTGAGCCCCCCACCCACCAATGGATCAATAGTGATAGCAAGATGAGGCCCTCACGTGGGTATTTATTACCCTTTAAGAGCCTTAATTGATGGCAGGATGAGAAGGCCACCCATGGTGATGGAGGCAGGAAGGAGATGGGGCCGTGCAGCAAACTTGCCATAGGGGAGAGCATTAAATTCTGCCCTCTTGTGCGTTGATATGGAGTGGTAATTCAGCTGTGATGCCTTCCATCATCAAATAGCCTGTTTAACTCATTTTCCCAGATTCACACGGGAAGAACAGTGACTTGACTCAGGATCTGGCAATGCCTTCAAGCAAGGACACAAGAAAAGGTGAGAAAATCCGCAAGGAAAAATAGATCTGTCATGAAGTTTTGGGCTTCACTCCCAAACACTACTGGTAGATGTGAGTCCGTTTCTTTCAGTTCTCAGCTATACCACCTGCTGGACTGTCAAACAGAATATGAAGAACTCGGCCAGTGGGACCATACAACTGAACCAAGTTAATCACCATTCATGTAGGTCAATCACAGGCTGCCATTTAACATTGCCTTGAATGTTCCCAACTTTCATAGTTTGAGGTTAGATGATTGGTAATAAATCCTACAGGAGTGAAGGTTTAAAAGTGATTTAAAAGTAAAAATAATGAATATAAAGGCAGCTGACTTTAATGTAACAAAATAATGTCAAAAGTTGACACCTCTGACTTATTTCAGTTAATGTATGTCAAAGATTCCAGCACCTACACTGTCACTGTTCCCAGGTTTGTGTTACAAAGTTACTTCTGTTTCAACATCCTTGTAACAGATGTTCCTGCAGTATTTTTTTTACACTGAATGTGAGGATTCTCAGAAAGAAAATCTATCTCCTATCAGACATCAAATGCTTCCACTATCACCTGGGGGAGAGGGAAGGCTGGAGGTGATTACAGTCTATTCTTGGAATAGTAATGACATTGTCCTGCTTGCCACATTGTTCTTTCTAGCTAATTTGCTGTGATGACGTTAATTAGTATTTTACCAAAGACTTTGGTGGGACGTTTCCTGCACATAGAAGTATCTCCAGATTTTGAGCAGCCACTCTGTAGTCCTGGTGAGCATATAGTTTTTCTCTTGTTCTTCAACACTGGCAGCAGGAACCTATTTTATATTGCTGGGTTCACAGCAATGTAAACCTGCCACCAGATTTTGACCTCTTTAAAACTCTTCAGTTTACGGCTGCAATAAATATCAGGGATTGCAGTATATAAGCCGACCCAGTGTACAAAATGACCCCACTATTTTGGCGCCAAAATGCAAGTTTAGGCCTATAGAGCAGCCTCAATTTTGCAGCTCAGAAATACATGTTTAGGATTAAACTCACCTCCTAAGCAGCCCAGGGGATGAAGCAGGCGACACAGGCTGCACTGTTTAAAAGGTTTGCAGAAGTTTAATTCGCGACCATGCTGAGCAGACGGCGCATGGCAACCAATGAGCAAAGATAGTCCTCCAGCAAAAAGCATAAAGTATGAAGCTGGTTTCAAGCTAAAAGTTGTAACATTTGCTCATCAAATATCTGTGCCAAAGCAAGAGAATTTGGTGTTAGTGAAAAATTGGTATGAAAATGGAAGAAGAAGGAGTCTACCCTGAGGAAGATGCCCTAAACTAAATGCACCATGAGAACAGGGACCAGATCTTGAGAAGTATGTATCAGGACTAGTCCTCAAAAATTGTCAGAATGATTGTATTGTCACCGGAAATGCATTGCATATTTATGCATTGGACCAAATCAAACCGAGTCCAACAAATAATTCACAGAAACAGCCTGTTGATGTAGCTGCTTTGTGGAACAAGAATGTCTAATGTTGCAGCAGAATTTTAATATGCCCAGCCCGTGCCAAGAGATCAGCAGGAGACCCAATGCTCCAATTCAAGGATGCCGTTAAATGAGGTGTGAACAACAACAACAATCACAAGAAATGGGAAACTCCAGCCAACGACCAATGCAAATGGTGACACTGGCTGTAAGCAGGAGTTTGTCATCACCATGACGTGTGAGCCCCGATTTAATGGCTGTGCTATCCACAGACACACATCATATAATAGCCGTTAAATTTCACGAGGGATTTATGCCAGTGAGATTTCCAAGAAGAATCTCCCCACTCTGACAATACAATCAGATTCACGCCTAGGAAGGATGAGAACTTGATTACCATATATTGTAATATATTTATGTATCATTACTGGGTTTAATGGCACCACTTCCATCTTCAATGTATTGTCCTACACAGTGGCTTGATGTCACATTGGCATGAATCACTCCTGGTTTCATAGACAAAAACCATTTGTGATGACCACATCGTGGGTGCACAGATATGTATAGCTCCTGAGTGGTGAGGGACATGCCTGAGCATCCTGGCACTGCCCTCTAGGTGTGCCAACCTGGCATTAGGCGTGGTTCTCCTTATGTGTGGTGGTGCTGGGAACCCCAATTCCTGTGAGGGGGGGATGCCTAGGGGATTGGGGAGTGCTCCGATGGCTGGAGGGGGGAGGGTGCCCCAATTCTTGCGTGGTAGTGGTGGATGTGACATGATGCATGTGTTGTCTGTGGGGGGATGGAGAGGTGCTGCTTGTGGGGGAAGGTACTTCATGCCTGTGGGGGTTGAGGGTAAGATTATCAGCACAGATTTAAGCTCCTTTTAAAGATGGGCCTGATGTCTATGGGACTGTCATTGCCATCTGCATCGGGCCCCAAACTTCCAGGGTGACAGTGCAAACCACACCCCCAGGATTTTTGTGTACCTCATGACAGAAAATCTGAAGTGACAACTGGGCTATGCATCTGAACAGATACAGGCCAGTTTTCAGCCTGAACTTGACATTCAGATAAATTTTGGGAAAATTCCAGCCATGGTTTCAGAAGATCCGAAGCAGCTGCCAGCCCCACAAACAAGGTGCCAACAGAAATCATCGCACACCACTGGCAAGGGCCAACTTCATGTGTAGTGCTTGAGGCAGACTTGGCCTATTGTTCTTTTGGGAACACATTTACCATTTGCTTGTCAGGACTGGCTCCCGAATCACCATGCACCCATAAAGAAAGGCAGATGTTGGCAAGTCAGTACGTGATTGCCTGGGAGTTGCCCAGAATGAGGCAGATGGTGACTGACCAATATGATGCAATGATACTTGTCACCACCAGAGGCAGCCCATCGAGCCTGGCCCTCACATGAATTGAGCTGGGATTATACCACATAAAATGCAACCTCCCATATTGATTCCCTCACTGGCAGGTATAAAACTAAAGAGTCCTCCCTATTTGTTTAGACAGGATTGGAAGATACAGACTTGTGCATCATCTGCATCTCCCTCTTGGCCTTATGGACTGGATCCAGAAGAAGGGCAGGAACTCCTACATCTCAAGGCCACTCAGTTGCAGGAGTTGCCGGATGAGGCTTGTTTGAAGGGTTGTGTGTCAGTGTTGGCCTCACCAACAATGTCCGCATCCCACGAATGAAAATAAATCCATTACTCCTGGCTATCTTACTAAGAAGAGGGAGCCAAGTTTGTCCTCTGCATCACCAAAATCCCTGTAATGCCTCCTCATAGCCACACAGAGCAACTAGCACCTTCTGGCCCTAGGCTGAGCTCCAAGGAAATTTGGAGAAAAATTGAGTCCCAGAGGTGTGGTATGCTGGTTCACCAGTGTGGAGACACACCCTGACATCACATAGCACCTAAATGTCTTGTGGGTCAGTTTAGGAGAGTCAAAAGCACTGGAGAAATCCAATAAATGCTGGTGATCCTTTTATAGAAGCAAGGAGAAACATGACACATTGGTTTAATTTTAATTACCAGTGTTATTGCTTTCTTTCACATTTTAAATTTGTGACCACTTACACCAAAACCAGTGATTCACGTTTCATACTCAATATGTAAATCAATTAGATTATTTGGAAGGATTTCTTGAGGGTTCAAACATTAAATTATGCAAAACGATCTACGCTATATGCCTGCGCTCCCAACATTGAGAGCAGCAGGGATACACAATTCCAGTACAGTCCTGTTCAGTGAGAACTATTACTTTCCGAACTTGCGAACTGGGATAAAGATTCCATTGTAGCCTTGGCAAGCCTTGTACTTCAATGAAATCTTTAACTCTGTTCAGTCATTCGCAACTTGCTGGCACAATGGAGAAACTAGAAAATATCGACATGCTATTTCTGACCAGGTTGGAATGCACTACAGCTACACCAATTACATTTTAAGGAAATGTCCATATACCCATTATTTTTGCAATTTTCATTCTTGGGTTTGTTGCTTCCATTTACAGGATTCTCTGCAAAATCAGCCCCCCTTGACCTGCAATGTGCAGCCTCTCCTCCAAAGCTGCTTTGATGTTCTCTGAAATCACCCTTCTGCATCAGAAATGGTTTTGCTCCACAAACAAAATTAGACAAGAGTCACGAGTGAAAAGGCTGCCTTAACTTCAAAAAGGAATTAACAGGAAACAATCCCCACCCTTCTTAATAATTGTCCGGTAGCTGTTGTTTTAATCCCATGTAGATGCCAGGTTATTGGCAGGCAATCAAACTCCACATATTGTGAGCCCTATTGACTTTATGGGGTGGCAGTGGGGTGGGGGGGGGCGGGAGGCGGGGGGGGGGGTGGGGGCAGTGGGGGGAGCGTGGGGGATGGGGGGGAATGGGGTGGGGTGGTGCGTGGTTGAGGGGTGGTTGATGAAGTCTATATTTTGTGTTGGGGTGATGATCCCTTGAAGAGCTAGGTTTTTGGTAAGCACCTGGTTTCTAGCAAGTGATCACATGACCAGGTTATCTGGGAGATAAATAATAGAGAAAAATGCAAGTTAATTATAGGGATATGATTTTACATTCAAGCAATTTAGGATTAGACTTGAGAACAAGTTGGCTGCGGAAGAGAAAGCATTTCCCTCAAATAGAGTCCAGTTGAAAGTTTATGTGTTGGCTTAAAGAGTTTAAAATCTTTTTAACCAAAGGAACCATAACAGTGAGTTGAACCTCTGGGATAGCTGTACTTAAAGAGAGGTTTTAGATGCAAAAATCCAGTGAAAAATGATATTAAAACCAGGAGAGTTCTGACCTGAAAATGCTGGAGATACTCAGCAGGTCTGAAAGCATCTGTAGAGAGAGAATAGAGCCAACGTTTTGAGTCTGGGTGACCTTTTGTCAGCTCTGAGTCAGAATGTGGGGTGAGACAGGCATGGAAGAAATTTTGCATAAGTAATTGGATAAGGGGTTATGGCCCATTACGTTGGCAACCAAATACTCCAGATTACTTGATGTCTCCAAAGGATAGACAAATGGAAAAGGAGACAAAGTAGTTTTGATAATAAAGGATGAGCAAGTATCTTGGCTGGAAAACCATGAAGTAAAATCAATATGGGTGGCATTGAGAGAGTTCAGTAAACATTGGTGCAAGGATTTTACTGCCCTCCTTCCCCCCTCCAACTCTATCTGTCTTGTTGAATAGAGCATTAATCAGGAAATTAGAGGATCTTGATACAAAAGCAATGCAATAATCATGGAGAACTTCAATCTTCATACGGACTGTATAAATTAGAGTTTAGAGGAAGAGTTTGGAGTTTTCTCAAATGATATGTTGTGTAACCAAGCAAGGGTTAGGGTATTTTGAAACTTGTTTTGTTAATTTGTAATCTCATAGAAAGTGATCCTCTGAGAAAGAGTGATCATAATATGTAACAATTAACAACAGGCACTTTCTGTTAAGTGTTGCAAAACTAGCAGGTTATTTTACAGTTTTTAATGTTCCAAGTTTAATTTAAAAAGTTAAACTAAAGTTCAGTTAAATACTGCACACCCGCTACTACTTATCAGCGAGCGCCACTTGCATAGCAAATTCCTAGCTTTTGCACTCTGGTTTTGAAACTCTCTGGTTCAGACCACTCTGTGCCAATCATTGACAGTGAACTAAAGTGCCAAGTATTTTATCTTTCTATCTTCTATTGCAATCTTCGGCGAGACCTGACATTTTAAAGGCTAGACTCTAGTTTCTACCCAACACTAACACAATTTTCCTACTTTACATGCGATTTGCACTATAGAATCAGTGGATGTGTAAGTGAGTGGACCCCTCAAATTCTGTTCCATTCCATTCTACAAAACAATAGCGGATGAAATTCTAAATTTATTGATGCAAATCTAGTACAATTGGCTATGTGAAATTTTTGAAATCCTTGTGTCAGGAAGAAACTTGTAAAAATCAATTTAATCTTCAGAAATGAAGGAATGTTGCCAACACATGTAAACATTGCTCAGTTTATATAAAAGAAAGTTCTCGTCAACTATAAATTATTGGAACTCTTTCGCTCTATGAGAAATCTTGGAGCCTATCCAACTTTTGAAGCATTGGAACCTTTACAACATTGCAAAAATACAGACCTCCTAATTCACAGAAAAACTACAGGCTTTTTCTTTCTTTGAAAAATGGAGGTCTTCCCCATTCTCCCTTACGATAAGGTACTTTATCACTCACTCCTCAACAGACGGACTTAACTTTTCCAAGCCCTCCTTCATGGAGATGCTCACCTGAAGCTCTCCCCCACTGATACTTACACCAGCTACTGTCCAACTGAGATACTTACCCCAAACCCAGCCTCTGAGGTACTTTTCCAACCCCTGCCTACTGAGGTCTATTCATCATACCCTCCTCCACTTTCTCTAACCTTTCTCCCACTGAGATAATCGCAAAAATCCATCTTCAGTTCAGGTACTTTTCCAACCCTTCCTCAACTGATGTAGTTTTCCAACATCCTCCTCTTCCTACTCATTTCCTGCCAGCCATACCTTCTCAACCGCTTTTGCTGAGGAACTTTTCCAACTTCACCCAACTATTCTAACATCCCCATTCCATTTGCATTTGACTTTTTTCTCCTCTCCCTTACCCAAGTAACTCCTCCTTTTACAAGCCTTTTTTTTTCCATCCCCCCTCTCTTCATAGAAATTATAAAAACCCTACAGTACAGAAAGAGGCCATTCAGCCCATCGAGTCTACACCAACCACAATCCCACCCAGGCCCTACCTCCCATACTTTACCAACGAATCCCTCTAACCTACACATCTCAGGACACCAAGGGACAATTTTTAGCATGGCCAATCAACCTAACCTGCACATCTTTGGACTGTGGGAGGAAACTGGAGCACCCAGAGGAAATCCACGCAGACAGGAGGAGAATGTGCAAACTCCACACAGGCAGTGACCCGAGCCAGGAATCGAACTCAGGTCTCTGGAGCTGTGAAGCAGCAGTGCTAACCACTGTGCTACCGTGCCGCCCTCTTGCTCTTCCTCAACGAATTCTCTGCTGTTCCCCCTTCCAATTACTCCTTTAATCCTTCTCGGACTGCCTAACCCAGCTTGAGCTGAAGGTATTTGGAACTGTATTTTACGTATTCCAGTTGGACAGGTTTTTGCCAAGGGGGGCATGTAAAATAGAGCAGCTGCTCATCTCTCCACCTTGCTGCTCACCCCAAGTTCACCCTCATAACATGGTAGGTGCACAGGCCCTGAAATCAACAGCCAACCTGCTATATGTATATAATTAATTAAGGGTCAATTGAGCTTGTCAACAAGATCGTGATGAAACACTGTCCATATCATAACATGTTCTGCATGGGTAATAGGGAAAGTGGGGTAGGTCATTTTTTAAGCCTTTTAAAAGGGTTGGATGCTAGGGGAGAATATTTTCTTTGAAAGTGCCCTATGCACATCAGAGGACAGCCCATCAAGACATTGTCCTTGCTTTTATCTTACCCACTTGCTTGCCAAAACCCACCATCACATCCCCTCTCTAAAGTGGCATAACTTTCATCACTCAATACCCCAGACATAACTTGCTCCGTGATCCACTGGGCCTTCCTTCAGGTGGGCTGTACTTCTGGCACTGCCCAGCCTGCTGGAGCAGTAGTTTCTGAGGGTGGAATATCCTCCCCATGCAGTAAGGGACTTGAATCCTAATGACAGTCTATTCAGCTTACCTGCAGTGAGTTACAGCTGCAGTGCAGGTTGAGTGTTCAGCTTTACATTCCTTCTGGAGCTGAGGTGGGAAGAAGCCATTCACCACCCGCCCTTCTGTAAGATACAGCCCTTGCTCTTGATTACCTATGCACAAGGCGATGGGAGATTTACTGGCATTAGATTCTAAAATGAAGCCGCAGTTTCTTTCAGTTTTCTTTCTCCTCACCTGATAGATGAGTTGGCCAACTTCCAATATCGTGCACAAAGGGCAGAATTTAGTTGCCTCGCAGGGGGCAAGCAGGGAGAGATGGAGAGCCATAGAATCATGAGGCAAGAGTGTGGGTGGAATCCCCTTTGTGTTTCCAACTCCTCTGCTGCCATCTCTCCACCCTCCCCCAATCCCCCCAATTAAATCAGGGTGGAGAAGATTGAGAATGGTCTTTCTGTGAAAGTAAGAACCTCATCCTGCTGCCACTGCTATTTGACCAGTGTTGGGGTAGGGGGGAGTCCATACTCCACATTGGGAGACTGCCCAGTAAAAGCTGACAGCTCCCTGCAGACTCAGTGCCTGGGGGTGCACTGAAGGGTGCCTCCTGAATGGAACCCCGTGGCTCATGACTAAGTCCAACCTGCTCCTTACCTAATGTCCAATTATTTACATCCCACATCCACAAGACAAACTCTTTTTTATTCTATTCTTAGCCAGTTATTATACCAGTGCATTTGTTGGTGTGGATTCTAAGAGCAACATTGGTACTGCAAGTTTATTGAAGAACAAGCTAGAAAAGTGGTCAATTCCGGGGAAGTTCTATGCACAGGATATATATTTTTATTCTTATTCATTTTCCAAAATATTTCCAAATTAATTGCTGATGTTTTAGCACCAATTGATTTTGATGAGTATTACAAGCAATTAATTGTGTTCAATTGTCACGTATATGGCAAATACTTAGTGAAAGGAAAGAGCTCCTCATTAGGTTTCATGTGAAAGCAATCTTTAATGTTATACAAATAATTTGAGAGAAACCTTTAGCCACATTTATAAATCCCCGTGGCAGCTGTATTTAAAACCCAAGCAAAGAAATTGAGAATAAGCTTAATATTTGAAAAATAATGCTAGATTCAGTTGAATAGAACATTCTGAAATCGGACTGAACAGCTGGTCTAACTCTCTGAGTGATTCAGTGGGAAATAATTTTCCACGGTGTTTTCAAAATAATAATTTGAGTTTTGACAGTTTACGCATAAGCTGAGCAAAAGTTTTGGAACCTGCCATAGATTTACTCAAATTGGAACAATTTAAAGGCTAACCAGTTAACTTCTTTGCTCCAACCCTTCCAGTTGTGCCAATATAACACTCCATACACACTGAGGACAAGTTACAGCCAACAGCGTGAAGTAATAAAGATCTCCTGAAGTCAGGCCGATTGAATGCAATGCTAATGAAATGTGGATGCTTATATTATCCCAGATTGACCTGTTCTAAATATAGCCCTCTTTGAAGTTTATTTTGTGTGTAAGTTATCCCTTACCTTTGGGTTTGACTGGTCTACATGCTTCTGCTGCAGAAAAAACGTGTTTGGCACTCTCAAACTGGAACATTTACTTTCCTAGTAATGCCCAGCAAGAGGCGAAGAGGCATGACTCACTCCTTGGATCTTCCCTCACTCTTCTGTAGAACTAACTTAACCTCTTCTTGGCATCTTTCCTTCTGGTGACATCTCAGGAACTTCCAACACAGCTTTACACCAGAGTGCAGCTTTGCAATTGGTATGCAACTCAAGTAGAGTGAAATCCCCCTCCTGAAGATAGTCTCATACTAACTGAGACTGCTTCATGTAAAGGAAACTGTAGATTAACTGACCTGTTAGAGAATCATCTGGCTAGAGAAATCTTTAATCCTATAGAGGAGACCATGAATTGATGACAGAATTTCTCAAAGCTCATCCATCATAAATGCTAACTATTTCCAATCCAGAAATCTTTTTGTTTAGAGTGTATGCAACTCTGTGTTCACATTTGGTCTTTTGCCAGTGGGAAGCCTTTCTGAAATGGTTAGGAATATACTCAATATAAGCCCACAAAATGGATTATGTCACTTTGACTAGTGGATCACTAAATATTGTTTTTTGTTAGTCAGTCCAGCACTAATGCACTGAATGAGATCGAGCCAGAAAAGTTGTTTTCTGAAGTCCGACTACCAGAATAAATATAACATGATCATAAAAACTCTACAGTGCAGAAAGAGCCATTTGGCCCATCAAGTCTCCACCGACAGCAGTCGTACCCCTGGCTCTATCTTCACAACCCCACACATTTACCCTGCTAATCCCTCTAATCTACACCTGCCGGACACTAAGGGGCAATTTTTCATAGCCGATCAACCTAACCCGCACATTTTTGGATTGTGGGAAGAAACTGGAATACCTGGAGGAAACCCACACAGACATGAGGAGAATGTGCAGACTTCACACAGACAGTGACCCAAGTCTGGAATCGAACCCATATCACTGGAGCTGCGAGGCAGCAGTGCTAACCACCCGTGCTGCCCACATGGTGGCTTAAATAAGTCATCTAAAGTATACAAATTGACATATAACTTGTTTCTCGGTGTGTCTGTTTTTACAGGTGTAAAACAGACAAAAGGGGCCTGATTTTAGCATTAATGGGCACGAAAAGATGGTAAAGTCGGGTGTGAAGCCATTAATGTGATCTGTGCCCGCGTCCGCACAGATGCCCCCTTTACCGAGGCCAGGGAATGGCTGCGATCTGATTCGCGCCCAAATCGGGTGCAACGGTGATTTAAATATATTTGCAGGCATTTAGATTGAATTAATGAATTGCCCGCCCAACTTTATCAGCATTTCCCCCTATACCATCGCGTTCACGCATCCAGATTTGGCCTCCCCCACCTCCCACCGCCAGACAACAATCTGCTCGGCAAAAGGTCTGTTTCGGGGGCTCCAGTTGCTGAAGAGGTAAGTTCAGAGCTTCCAACTGCTCTCTGACTCAGATCGGTGGCGGGAGGTGGGGGGAGGGAGGCTGACTAGGTTATTCTCTGGTGAGGAGGGGGGAAGAGGAGGCGAGTCAGGTGTATCGCTGGTGGATGGGGGGAAGGGAGGACACATTGCTCTTTGGTGGTGGTGGTGGTGGTGGTGGGGGGGGGGGGTGCGGGAGGGGATGGTGGGGGTAGGGCGGAGGGAGGCCAGATTGTCATGTGCTGGGGAAGGGAGGAGGAGGCAAGTCAGATGAATCACTGGTGGGGGTAAAGGGAGGAGGGAGGCCCGGTCGTTGTCTGGTGGGGCGGGGGGGAGGAGGTGGGTCAGATCATTCTCTGGTGAGGGGGGAGGCGGGTCAGATGTATCTCTGGTGGACGGGGGTGAGGGAGGAGGGAGGCCTGATCATTGTCTGGTAGGGGGGAGAGGGGAAGAGGGCAGATTGTTTTCTGGTGGGGGGAGGGTGGGGGAGGCCCTATCATTTTCTGGGGTAGGGGAGGCCTGATCATTTTCTGGAGGGTGGGGGAGTTAACTCTATCCCATCATATTTCTAATTCTGATCACTCTTGTTATAAATGCTACTGAGTTTATGTTTCACTTGCCATGAATGTTGTTTTTTTCTTCTACAGCAGCAAGTTCAGAAGAAGTAGAAATTGTTTTATTACCATTTCCCAAATTATCTTCTCAACTTGGAAATGCAGCTCTGAGAATTTACTGCAAGTTGGCTGTTGCTAAAAACAATTGTGAAGGTTGTTGAATCAAGCAGTGGTTATTTGTATATGTACCTATATGTTTCATTACACAACTTTAATAAAGGCCTGGATATGTACCTCAGTGGATTTTGCAAGTACAGGCAGCAGAGAGGAGGGATTCCACAGTTACAATAGTGCACGTGCACTTAATGAGTGAAACTGCCAAAGTACTCAGCTGTGAGTATGTGAAATATACTGGGAGGGAGGCCAGATGGATCTCTGGTGAAGGGAGGGAGGTGTAGGGGAGGCCGCTGCCACTCTGTGGGAGATCGCTGGAGAGGAAGGGGGGCGGGGGGTTGTGATTGGTCTGGGTAGTGGGGGGGGGAGGTGTTTAAGGGGGAAAGTTATGTTGTTAGGGTGGGGGTGTTGTCTACCAGTGGGGACCACCAGTCCCAGGCCGTTTTATCCGCTTTTTGCGGCCCAGGAGCGATGTGATAGCGGCTCGATTTTCAAGTTTTTTTCTAACATGTATGCGCTGTTCACAGCTCCGATCGTTTTGGGAACAATAAGCTCCACCCACAGCGTGATTCAGACTCACGATTTTTTTTCAAGCTAAGTGCTAATAGGGGCACCTGGGAACAGATTTCCAAGTTGGATCTGACTTGCGCCCAGTTTCAGCACTGAGAATGAAAATGGTAAAATCGGGCACAAGGTGTTTGTTTTTACACCTGTAAAAACAGACACAAAGGCCCAAGATCCTATACTCAAAATATGCTGAAAGACATCTGACCTGCTACTGGGTCTGGCCAATTTTTCCGACAACCTTGGTGGATATCTAAAGCATGGATTAAGTTCCTTGTACATGTAAATTAGTGGCCTGGCAGGAAAGATCCAACATAGAAGGCCTGATATTATAGAGGCACTGGGGTATGGAGTGTTGTCCAGGTACTAATACTGCAACCTAGCCCTAATTTGCATGTTTTGGAGTCAAGAACAGATGTTTGAGAGCTTTCAGAATCACAAGCACTTCCAAGCTGTGAAGTTGTGTGACACACACATCAGGTGTTGAGCAAATTTCAACATTGGTGTCCCATAATTAAGGACACCAGCACCCAATGTACAGTTATGCCCCAGTGCCAAATATCACTTTATTTGTTAACATGTATTATAATCTTAACAAGCTAGTCTTCTGTCACCATCACCCTTTATTTACAATGTGCTCAAAGTGCTGCTTGGTGGCTACAGTGTTCAGGTCAGCCCCAAAGTCGAAAGACTTTGGGACTGAGCAGAGCCACCTGGTTTTAACTCCTCACCACTGCTCCTTCCCTACTGGACAAGTCGCCACTGCTTAAGAGGGGAGCTCATATTCCACAAGGTCAATGGAGAGATCTGTTGACGATCCCCCGCGGCCATCATAACAACATTGCATAAGCTTTCCAATTGTATGTCACTGATTCATGATTAGGAGACCCCAAACAAAATCAAGTGGCTTAGCACAGATCATTCCTGGAATCTTTCTGACTCTTTATGAATTAGTATCCCATCACTGGTGCGTTTACCGATACAGCCATAAGCAAAGAGCTGATTCAGGGTTCAATAGTTTAGTTCAAATTTAATTCAGAGACTTGGCACATATCAAATGTCCCTTCTTTGCTAATGTAAGGGTAAGCATTCCAAAATGCTTAATGTTTGAACAGAGAGTCTCAAACTGACTGAAACACACAGTTCTGCTTTATGCATAAAACAGCTTTTTCCTCCTACTGATTCCAATACAAAATAATCTGGAATATCTATAATAACAAACCAGCATTTTTCTAATTATTTTTTGCAGTGAAGCATGTTTTATATGAACTTCTGTTAAATGTATACTTCAGTTAAATGAAATATTCTGAAAGAAGTTGTGCATAACTTTCTTTAAGATAATAATTGAAAAGCTTTGGCCTCTACCTCTGAAAGTTCATAAGATTAACAGTTTAGAAGTACCTTTTGTTTTCAAATCAACAGAGTGTTGCAAGTGGACAGCGCAAAGTTCTTTGATCTTGGGGCTAAAGGAATCAAGGGATTTGGGGGAAAGGTGGGATTGAATTTGATGATCAGCCATGACCATAATGAATGGTGGGGCAGACTCGAAGGGCCAAATGGCCTACTCTCGCTTCTATTTTCTACATATGTTTCTATGTATGTTCAGTTAAGTCTTGAACAAGCCAAACTATGTAGTAGTATGCACAGAGAATTTCTTACTGGCATCCAACTGATAAAGTCAGAAAACATTGGCTATCCTATTGGATTTTGTCCAATAATAAAATTGTCAGCATTAAATGTTAAGGAAATTCAATGGAATGCCTGAAAAGGCTCTGATTTTGGCTTCACAATGGTTGGTGCTATAACAATCCTATGTGAGAATACTGAATTCTGGCTATGGTTTTATTCCTATAATCATGATTTTGTTTTTCTCCTTAAAAAAATACTGACTAAACATTGTCCTAAGCCAGCTGAACATATTTATTTTCACTATTAGCATCAAGTAGAATTTCAAGTTCAGATTTTATTTACATTATACCTTGCACATCATTCATGGAGATCTTGTGGCACAGTGGCAATGTCCCTCCCGCTGAACCAGAAGCTCCAGGTTCGAGTCCAACATCAGGGCTTGTTGGCCATGGAAGGAGCATTCAGCATGGTCCAAGAGGCTGATAATCAGCTCAGAAATCCTTCCACCACTTCCTCCTGTTATTTCCCAAAGGGTAAAAAACAGTATAGATGTGAGATATGCTGAAAAATTATTATTGATCCATATCAAGATAATAAACCTTTGCTAACCAGAAACCAGTCAACAGAAAGTAATGTTGATGATCCTTCTTCTGATTTAGGAATGTAAGACTTAGGAGCAGGCCATTCAGCCCCGTGAGCCTGCTCTACCATTCAGTAAGATCAAGGCTGATCTGGTTGTGGCCTCAACTTCACTTTGCCATGTGCCCACTTAACCCGTGACTGTCTGGCATATCAAAAATATGTCTAATTCTGTCTTGAATAAATTTAATGAGCCAACTTCCTCTGATTTTGTGGAACAGAATTCATAGACTCATAGAAACCCTACAGTTCAGAAAGAGACCATCTGGCCCATCGAGTCTGCATCGACCACAATCCCACCCAGGCCCTACCCCCATATCCTACCACTAATTCCTCTAACTTACACATCTCAGGACAGTAAGGGGCAATTTTAGCATGGCCAATCAACCTAACCTGCACATCTTTGGACTGTGGGAGGAAACCGCAGCACCCAGAGGAAAACCGCGCAAACACGAGGAGAATGTGCCAACTCCACACGTACTAATTCCACAAATTCCACATACTAATGACATTCTGGGAGAAAGAAATTCTCCGCGTCTGTTTTAAACTGTAGTCCCCTTATTCTTAAACTGTGTCCCCCAGTTCAAGTCTCTCTCACAAATGGAAACACTCTCTTGGTATTAACTCTATCAAGTCCCTTCGAGATCTTATATATTTTGATATATTTTGTTATTCTTCTCAACGCTAATAGATACAGGCCTGACCTGTTCCAACTTTCTTCATAAAATAAACGCAGGAATGAGTCAAGTGAACCTTCTCTAAGCTGCTTCTAATACAATTATAAATGTTTTCATATAAGGAGACCAAAACTGTGCACAGTATTGTAGAAGTGGTCTCAATAAGACTCTGTACAACTGCAGTAAAACTTCTCACTTTCATTTTCCATTCCCCTTGCAATAAACACCAACATTCCACTTGTCTTCCTAATCATTTGCTGTGATAGTCAAACAAGGCCAGCTGTTTCTCTTTTCCCACAGTGTGTGGCACCATATGTCAGAGCTCCAACATATGGTGCCAACTTGTGGTGCCCACAGAAGAGCTATTCTTCAATCATTTCACCTCTCCACATTGGAACAAGGAACTGCCAAACTACAGCCAGCTGTAAACTCATCTTATTAAAGTGATATTTTTGGTCTAGCCTGCCTTTCAGAAGAAAATCTTATTTATACATCTGCAACCACTGTTGAAAGGGAAAAATTGTTCTTTGAGTGCAATGCTATGATTTAACCGTAACACAAATATACTCAAATAATCAACGGAATGGAATTTTGATGGACCCATTGATTTGATTTATTATAGTGATATGTATTAACATACAGTGAAAAGTATTGTTTCTTGTGCTGTACAGACAAAACATTCCATTCATAGAGAAGGAAATGAGAGAGTACAAAACGTAGTGTTACAGTCATAGCTAGGATGTAGAGAAAGATCAACTTAATGCAAGGTAAGTCCATTCAAAAGTCTGACAGCAGCAGGAAAGAAGCTGTTCTTGAATCAGTTGGCATGTGACCTCAGACTTTTGCATCTTTTTCCCAAAGGAAGAAAGTGGAAGAGAAAATGTCCAGGTGTGTGCGTTCTTTAATTATGCTGGCTGCTTTGCCGAGGAAGTGGGAAGTTTAGACAGAGTCAATGAATGGGAGGCTGGTTTGTGTGATGGATTGGACTACATTCATGACCTCTTGTAGTTTCTTGCATTCTTGGGCAGAGCATGAGCCATACCAAACATACTAGGCCAGAAAGAATGCTTTCTATGGTGCATCTGTAAAAGTTGGTGAGAGTTGTAGCTGACATGCCAAATTTCCTTAATCTTCTGAGAAAGTAGAGGCATTGGTAGGCTTTCTTAACTATAGTGTTGGCGTGGGGGGACCAGGAGAGGTTGTTGGTGATCTGGACACCTAAAAACTTGAAGATCTTGACCCTTTCTACTTTGTCCCCATTGATGTAGACAGGGGCACGTTCTCCTTTATGCTTCCTGAAGTCGATGACAATCTCCTTTGTTTTGTTGACATTGAGAAAGAGATTATTGTTGCCAGTCTAGTTCACCAGATTCTCTATCTCATTCCTGTACTCTGCCTCATCATTGTTTGAGATCCAACCCACTATGGTGGTGTCTTCAGCAAACTTGAAAATCAGATTGGAGGGAAATTTGGCCATACAGTCTTAGGTGTACAAGGACTATAGTAGGGGCACCGGTGTTGAGGATGACTGTGGAGGAGGCATTGTTGCCTATCCTTACTGATTGTGGTCTGTGTGTTAGGAAGTTCAGGATCCAGTCGCAGAGGGAGGTGCCAAGGCCCAAGCTATGGAGTTTGGAGATGAGTTTCGTGGGAGGTGTTGAAGGCTGAGCTGTAGACAGTAAATAGGAGTCTGACATAGGTGTCCTTGTATTCTAGGTGTTCCAGGGTTTAGTACGGGGTCTGCTGTGGACCTATTGCAGTGGTAGGCTAACTGCAATGGATCCAGGTAGTCCAGGAGACTGGAATTGACTCGCACCATGACTAACCTTTTGAAGCACTTGTACTGCACATTGCTTGCCAGTACTTTAACTCTGCATGTGTACAAAATGCAAAATATGATTCATGAAGAAATTGTCAAATTGATGGCACTTTGCATTTTACCGGGGGATAGGAACCTGAATTGAGCAGGTAATCTCATGCAACTTCAACCTTGCACCAGCAGCAGTGCAACTATAACAGATAAAAAAGTTCAAAAAATGTACCAATTGACGGGGGTTGATAATCTTAATTTAAACTTTTAATATTAGCTGATCCCTTCTGCTGTTCCCATCATTATAATTGTGACTGCCATTTGCAGGGCCCTGCTTTCTCTGCCTGTGTAGTTGGTTTGTTTAAATTACAGTGCTCCAAGTAACATTCTTAAACACACTGGCTCAGAATTTGTTGGAGTGGGTCAATCTCACAATATGTGCCTTTAGTCAGACCTTTTCCAGCATCCTTTAGACAATAATTTTATGTTGTAACTTGTTGGAAGTGCAAGCTGATGAAGGTGAGGACACTAAGGCATCTGGGTCCTTGAAGAACGATGGGACCAACAGTCCAGAACCTTAACTAATGAGATTAAAAGTTGGAGAATGAAACAGAAGAATGACAGAGAAGGACATAGATAAATCGCGAGCGGGAAAGAAAGATTGGATTCAGAGAAAGAGCAAAAATAGAAAATAAGATAAAGGTAAAATTTAGAATTTGGAATTTAACAAAAAAAGTAAGAATTTGCTGCATGCAGGGATATGACTCAACAGTTTAAATGTTTTCCTTTTTTGGCTGGGGAGCTTGATTGGCATCGCACTAATAATGATCATGTCATTAAAACTGCTAAGTGTAAGCTCTAATTTCAGAAATAAACTTAATGGCAATTCATATGCAAATCCAACGAGTTGTAAAAAATAATGCAGAGGTTAAGGGCATGATACAATCTGAATGAGCAAATTGACCAGCAGGTTTTGGAGATCTGCAATTCACAGCGTATCTGCTCTTCTCCTGAACTTGCTGGCCAATTTGCACTTTTAATGATGACAGGCATTGTGAACTCTTCGTTACTTTTCCAGCGAGATTTGGAGCATTAATGGCTGATAAAAATATGTTTAATAGTATTATCGGCTTGTTACATTTTCAGAGTTAAAAAAACTGTGTTCAAGCACATATATGATTTTTTTTCATGCATTTAGAGGATGTTTACTGCACTTTGCAGTGATTCAGTAAACCATGGCTTCAAATAAGTTGTTGTGTGTAAATTTGAGCAAAATGTGCAAACATCCAAGCCAATTTTACACGATGCAGAATTTGGAGATTTCCTGCAAATGACATATTGGTAGCTTGGACTACTTCAGAGAAAAAGAGAATGAAGAAATGTATATAAATAGAGACATTTTGAAAGTTATCCAACAGTAACAGGCAAATATCTTTCTAGATGTAGCACCAGGGTTTACCCAACATGCTTGTAGGCTTTTCAACGAGGGTGGCTGAATATGTTATAAGGCTATCGGAAATTTTGTTGCCAATGTGCAAATATTAATCTACAGCCATTTCCTTTGGCTTTACATATGAATGGTTATTTTTGTTTCTCTCTCCATAAGTTGCCCGTGGTCACAGGGGCATGCACTGTGTCAGAATTTCAAGCGTCTGGATCAAACAAAAAGGCCTTGTGAGCTCAAAGTGGAGACAAATAAATGGCTATTACCTCAGATTTTGCCTGAAGTCAAAACCATTTCTGTCAACAACGTTAACTTTGTTCAATGTGAAGGAAGCAGAGGGACTCTTAGATGATTCAAAAAAAAACCATTTTGAATGTAAGAATGAGAAAAGGCAGAGGTTACAGGAAATAGTAGACATTTTTTGTTGAATTAAGCCATTTAGGGTGACAAGAGCAAGACAAGCAAGAGCGAAAAAAAAGTAGGAAACAGTTGGACACATTTAGGTCAGCAATAGAGGCAAGTGGAGGAACTGAAACCAATTAACGTTGATGCATGTTTAGTTTTTTTTTCATGACCACCATACAAGTTCCCACAATTCTCTCTGTCATATCATAGCACCAGATGACTGTTGAAACGTTGCTGCTGTCCCTCTTACCCACCTCCCCCCCGTGTTATTACACCGCCGATGATTTATCGTGAAGCAACAACTTCTGAGCCGCGCTTCAGACGTTGAGGGCAACCGCGCTCTCTGCAGCTCCAAGTGCATCACCTCTCCCGTCAGCCTGCTTCTGTTTCACTGCACTTTTATCCTGCAGGAGAAATTAGGCTGCAACGTGACAGTGGGCCAAACCCATCAGAAAGCCACTACTTTCCTGGAGATCAGGTTTCCGAATGGAAGTAAAGACAAGAAAATCAAACAGCACGGTTTCTTTTTTATTTAAGCAGCCCAAGGTGGCTGCCAAGGCTCTCCGCTAAGAACACAAACAGTCCTCCACATATGCGATGGCTGCTTTGAGGCGAAGCTGATGCCTGGAAAGAAAAAAAACACACTCACCCAAAAAAAACGTTAGAAGTATAATCAAGTGGACACTGGCAGATCTGCCTTTGATGTTCAACGTGTTTCAAAATGATTAAAGTAAACCTTTATGCAATTTTACCTCGAACACTCATTGACCTTTTCTCTTCCCCCCTCTGGCTATCCCACTCTGGCTACCTTGCTTATAAAACGAACTTAGTTTTAATGATGTAATAATATTTTGGAAGAACTGGAAAGATTTTGGCAACAAATTCAGCAGCCCTTTCCCTTTGCTGTCATTCCAAAAACAAAACCATTTGGGTCATTCATTATTAGTGCTAAAAAAAAATCGCAAGTTTGCTTCGGAAAAATTGAACTGCATGTTCACGATTGTTAAAATCCACACGCATTAGTTCCAGAGGAGTTTAGAAAGATTTTAAAAAAAAAGAGAGCTTGGAACTTCATTTTTTTTTGGAAGGAGGTGAAGGCTGGGTCTTTGCGAGCAGTGACAAATTTGGGTTATTCATGTTGAAGTTAGTGAAGATTTTCTGCTCGAGCAGGCGAGGGCAAGCAGCAGGGCTGGTGAAGAGTGTAACCGAAAACCCACACAGCTGTTTTCGTTTTCCTTCTCGAAATGCAGTGTCTGTGTGGTACTTCACAGAGAGAATTATGAGGCTGCTGTGCAGATCAGGCGAGTAATGTCCTTGCTGTCGCGTTGACAAAGGCTGCAGCAGATTGTTGTCAGCAAGAAGAAGAAAAAAATACCTGGGAAGCAAAGTCCATGGTGCAGAGACTAATTTGCCACTTGTTGATTAGTAGTCGTAACAAGGTGCCTCAGAAAGCCCAGTACACGCCTCGTAGAATTTCTTTTTCTTCCCAGTTTTATCTCGAAAATGGGGAAGTCCTTTTTCCAACGAATCACTACAGTGCAGAAGGAGGCCATCCGGCCCATCGAGCCTGCACCCACAACAATCCCACCCAGGCCCTATCCCCATAACCCCACACATTTACCCAGCTAATCCTCCTGACACGAAGGGCCAATTTACAATAGCTGATCAAATTGACTCGCACATCTTTGGACGGTGGGAGGAAACGCACGTAAACACGGGGAGAACGTGTAGATTCCGCACAGGTAGTCACCCGAGGCTGGAATTAGACTCTGGTACCTGGTATTGTGAGGCAGCAGTGCTAACAACTGTGCCACCGCTTCTCCTGAAGGAACTGACCCCTAGAGGTCAACTTTGACTTTTGGGTGCCCAGTCGGCAGAGCACTTTAATGGCACCCAGGTCCTGCCCTCACCCCTGACCTAGTGAATTCGAGGCCTCCACTTGCTTCACATTTGGCAACTATGCTGGTGGTCAGCCTGTTTTGGTGCCCCAGCGCAGCTTGCTAAATTAAAACCTCAAAATCAGACTGGGTACCTGCCAGTGAGGAGGGAAGGCCCCATTCGTTTTTTTGATCCTGATCCAATTCCACCACCCATAGAACTGATTAATTGACAATTGAGATCGTATTTGTGTTACCAGATCTTGATTACTATATTGCTTGTGAACATCAACACCACTGTGGAGTGTGATTCTGAAAGAACCAACATTCAGATATCTTACCTACATTCCTCACATAGATGTTTAAGCAGTGAGTGTCAGAGCACTGGTAACATTTTAACATTGCAGCTGCTCCTAAACTTGTTCTGAATTGACACTCACACATGTACACTGCTGCAGGGGGTTGTCAGAGAATAATGATAAGAGATGGGAATCAGAGTTAATTATGCAATCCTACACCTAGACCAACTGAGGACAGTTGTACGACCTACAATTGGCTAAGATCAATTAAGTTAGTGCACAATAAGAAGTTTCACAACACCAGGTTAAAGTCCAACAGGTTTATTTGGAATCATGAGGTTTTGGAGCACTGCTCCGTCATCAGGTGAGAATGTTATATTAATGACACAGTGAGATGTACAACAACCTGATCCACTGCTGCTGGAAATACTAACAACAAAATGGCTTGAATCTTCGAAAAGCAAATGATATCTATGTGCTCGGGACTCTGATGAAGTCCTGACACATGCCTGGCCATGGTAATTACACACAAAGTTTAAATGTCCGATTGCTAGTATTACCATGTCTGGATTTCTGCACCATTCCCTAGAAAATGGGATTCGATGCCCAGAACCATGCAGACTTGGGCTGTTTGCCTGAAATTTAAACTGAATTTTACACACGTGAGTTTGAGATGTTCACCGCAGGTGTAAAGTCTGCTGAGCAGTGTAATTCCAAATAAATTAATTGGAGTGTCAAAACGTAATGGCGACCATTACAGTAATCTACCTCTCCTGACAATGTTCACCAGCCCTCCCAGCAATGTTCACCCTCGACGCAACAAAGCTCATATCCCCCTGTAGGCAATGTTCAACTCCTTTTGGCAATGTCCACTCTCCTCTCAGCAATATTCAACCCTCCCCATCGTGGCAATGCACACCCCTTTCCCAACAATGTCCACCAATCCCCCCAGCAATCCTACCCTGTTAGCGACTCACCTTCCCCACCGTCATGCCCCAGACAGTTCTCACCCTCTCCTGCACCCAACTCTGTAAATAAACCCTGCAATTCATCCTTCTGAAACCCCTTCTCCTGTCAGGCCTGGGTCAGAAGAGCCATCATTGCCAGATGATGGAGGTGTTTAAACATTGTCAGGGTATGTGCAATGTCTTAAGCTTTTACAGGTTGAGAGAAGGATTTGAGCATTGTCTAGGGTGAATGAGGCTCTGAGTATTGTCAGGGTGAGTGAGGGGGTAAGCGTTGTCAGAGGGGTGAGTGAGAGGGTATTATCATGGGTGAACGAGGACTTGTGAGATGTTGTGGGGCTATGAGGGGATATGTGATGTTGGGGGGGGGGTGAGTGAGGGAATGTGTGATGTTGAGGGTGTGAGTGAGGGGGTGTGCAATGTTGGAAAGTGGGTGAGGGGGTTTGGGATGTTGTGGAGGTGAGTGAGGGGGTGTTGATTTTGGAGGGGTGAGTGAAGGGAGTGTGTAATGTTGGGGGTAAGTGAGGGGGTGTGGGATGTTGGGAGGTGAGTGAGGGGCTGTGTAATGTTGGGAGGTTCATTGATGTCAGGGCCGAGTGAGAGGGTGAGCAATGGTGAGCGGTGAATAAGAAGATGTGTGATGTTGGGGGGTGAGTGAGGGGGTAAGTGTTGCCAGAAGGATGAGTGAGAGGGTGAGAATTATCAATGAGGACATGTGCGATGTTGTGGGGGTGAGTGAGGAGGGTGTGTGATGTTGGGAGATGAGTGAGGAAGTGTGTGATTTTGGGAGATGAGTGAGGGGGTGTGTGATGTTGGGGGGTGAGTGAGTGAGGGGGTGTGTGATGTTGGGGGTGAGTGAGTGAGGGGGTGTGTTATGTTGGGGGGGTGAGTGAGGGGGTGTGTGATGTTGGGGGGGTGAGTGAGGGGGTGTGTGATGTTGGGGGGTGAGTGAGGGGGTGTGTGATGTTGGGGGGGTGAGTGAGGGGGTGTGTGATGTTGGGGGGTGAGTGAGGGGGTGTGTGATGTTCGGGGGTGAGTGAGGGGGTGTGTGATGTTGGGGGGGTGAGTGAGGGGGTGTGTGATGTTCGGGGGTGAGTGAGGGGGTGTGTGATGTTTGGGGGGTGAGTGAGGGGGTTGTGTGATGTTCGGGGGTGAGTGAGGGGGTGTGTGATGTTGGGGGGGTGAGTGAGGGGGTGTGTGATGTTGGGGGGTGAGTGAGGGGGTTGTGTGATGTTCGGGGGTGAGTGAGGGGGTGTGTGATGTTGGGGGGGTGAGTGAGGGGGTGTGTGATGTTGGGGGGTGAGTGAGGGGGTGTGTGATGTTGGGGGGGTGAGTGAGGGGGTGTGTGATGTTGGGGGGGTGAGTGAGGGGGGGTGTGATGTTGGGGGGTGAGTGAGGGGGTGTGTGATGTTGGGGGGGTGAGTGAGGGTGTGTGTGATGTTGGGGGGGTGAGTGAGGGGGTGTGTGATGTTGGGAGGGTGAGTGAGGGGGTGTGTGATGTTGGGGGGGTGAGTGAGGGGGTGTGTGATTTTGGGAGATGAGTGAGGGTGTGTGTGATGTTGGGGGGGTGAGTGAGGGGGTGTGTGATGTTGGGGGGTGAGTGAGGGGGTGTGTGATGTTGGGGGGGTGAGTGAGGGGGTGTGTGATGTTGGGGGGTGAGTGAGGGGGTGTGTGATTTTGGGAGATGAGTGAGGGTGTGTGTGATGTTGGGGGGGTGAGTGAGGGGGTGTGTGATGTTGGGAGATGAGTGAGGGGGTGTGTGACGTTGGGGGGGTGAGTGAGGGGGTGTGTGATGTTGGGGGGGTGAGTGAGGGGGTGTGTGATGTTGGGGGGATGAGTGAGGGGGTGTGTGATGTTGGGGGGTGAGTGAGGGGGTGTGTGATGTTGGGGGGGTGAGTGAGGGGATGTGTGATGTTGGGGGGGTGAGTGAGGGGGTGTGTGATGTTGGGGGGATGAGTGAGGGGGTGTGTGATGTTGGGGGGGTGAGTGAGGGGGTGTGTGATGTTGGGAGGGTGAGTGAGGGGGTGTGTGATGTTGGGGGGTGAGTGAGGGGGTGTGTGATGTTGGGAGGGTGAGTGAGGGGGTGTGTGATGTTGGGGGGTGAGTGAGGGGGTGTGTGATGTTGGGGGGTGAGTGAGGGGGTGTGTGATGTTGGGGGGTGAGTGAGGGGGTGTGTGATTTTGGGAGATGAGTGAGGGTGTGTGTGATGTTGGGGGGGTGAGTGAGGGGGTGTGTGATGTTGGGAGGGTGAGTGAGGGGGTGTGTGATGTTGGGAGGGTGAGTGAGGGGGTGTGTGATGTTGGGGGGTGAGTGAGGGGGTGTGTGATGTTGGGAGGGTGAGTGAGGGGGTGTGTGATGTTGGGGGGTGAGTGAGGGTGTGTGTGATGTTGGGGGGTGAGTGAGTGAGGGTGTGTGTGATGTTGGGGGTGAGTGAGGGGGTGTGTGATTTTGGGAGATGAGTGAGGGAGTGTGTGATGTTGGGGGTGAGTGAGTGAGGGGGTGTGTGATGTTGGGAGGGTGAGTGAGGGGGTGTGTGATGTTGGGGGGTGAGTGAGGGGGTGTGTGATGTTGGGGGGTGAGTGAGGGGGTGTGTGATGTTGGGGGGGTGAGTGAGGGGGTGTGTGATGTTGGGGGGTGAGTGAGGGGGTGTGTGATGTTGGGGGGGTGAGTGAGGGGGTGTGTGACGTTGGGGGGGTGAGTGAGGGGGTGTGTGATGTTGGGAGGGTGAGTGAGGGTGTGTGTGATGTTGGGAGGGTGAGTGAGGGTGTGTGTGATGTTGGGGGTGAGTGAGGGGGTGTGTGATGTTGGGGGGGTGAGTGAGGGGGTGTGTGATGTTGGGAGGGTGAGTGAGGGGGTGTGTGATGTTGGGGGGTGAGTGAGTGAGGGGGTGTGTGATGTTGGGAGGGTGAGTGAGGGGGTGTGTGATGTTGGGAGGGTGAGTGAGTGAGGGGGTGTGTGATGTTGGGGGGTGAGTGAGGGGGTGTGTGATGTTGGGGGGTGAGTGAGTGAGGGGGTGTGTGATGTTGGGGGGTGAGTGAGTGAGGGGGTGTGTGATGTTGGGGGGTGAGTGAGGGGGTGTGTGATGTTGGGGGGTGAGTGAGGGGATGTGTGATGTTGGGGGGGTGAGTGAGGGGGTGTGTGATGTTGGGGGGTGAGTGAGGGGGTGTGTGATTTTGGGAGATGGGTGAGGGGGTGTGTGATTTTGGGAGATGAGTGAGGGGGTGTGTGATTTTGGGAGATGAGTGAGGGGGTGTGTGATTTTGGGAGATGAGTGAGGGGGTGTGTGATGTTGGGGGGTAAGTGATTGGGTGCGCAATGCTGAAATATCTCTGAAGCAGCCTGTCAAAGTGAGGAGGATGCGTGCTATGGGGTAACATGGGGAGGCTGTCACTTTGCAGTTCCCACGCATTCCGGCTAACTAGAGTACTCTTCTGCTTTTACTGTCTGCCATTGGTACATTGGAAAGATTTACAGGCTGACAATCAACCCGTTGAAATAAAAGCCATCATAAAATAAACACTCCAATCTAATTTTATCAACAAACCGTCCAATATTCTACACACAATTCAACTAATCACCTTGTGCGTTTCCTTAATGCCTGTCTGCCACATGCCTTTGCCTGTACTAGACTCCTGCACAATGTTAGCCCACAGCTGCATTGGTGGAAGATGCTGACTTTGTGCCTCTGCCACTCCAATGGGATACCCTCTCAGTAATCATAACAATGTGTCAAAGGACTCTGCAAATCCCTTTGAACATCTGCAGCCATGATGACAGGAATCTGTGTACGGAGTAACAAACTGAATCCTGCATGAGTTAAATCTGAGCTTCTTTTGCAGCGCTCAGACATTGAGTGGCTTCTCCTTGTGTTTTAATGGAAGCTGAGCCATCAGATGCTGCACCATTGTTTGATCCATAAGTACAGTCATTAATTCGCCATCAGTTCCATGTTGGAAAGAACAGGCTCCAAGCTTACTGTAAAGTCTATTGGAGTCTTGCTGCCAGACTCTTCCACAGTGATCATAGGCTTTCTGATGGGTCAACCATTAAACAAGGCACTGCCTCATTGTAGTGCCATCTGAATCTTCTGCTGCATAACTTCGGTGTGCGACTTCACCCCCTAGTAAGCTGGTACATATGCTATCCTTTCCTATTGACCTGGCTGCAGGCCAGTCATACCCATGTGCAGTTCCCATGTCCAAGCTACACACTAAAATATGTGCAGTGTCAGGCCTGAAATTTCACTCCTGAGCTCAGGAAATGCTCCCAGCTTTGCGACTTGGGAGAATGTGCCCCAGATGGTCTCATCTTCATTCTGGAGTGGGTGAGAGCAGGAGGGGGGCAGGTGGGGGGTTGGGGGTGGTGGTGATGGTGGAGGTGTGTGCTGCAGTTGGGCTTGTCACCTCTGGAAACAATGTTGAGGCAGCCACGGGTTTGCTGGGTGCTAAGGTGGACTGTACAAAAGAAAAACACAAAACTGCCCTCTAACCCTCATCTCTCACACCTCTTCATCTCCTACACACTCCCTATGCCTCATCCATGCCAACCCATTCCACCTCACACTCCCCACCCACCCCCATGGCCACTCATACCCTCCATGCCAACTCTCTAAACACCTATATGGTCATTTACAGCCATTTGCCAAACTATGTCCCTCTACCCACCCTATAGTCCTTTATGTCCCCTTTGTCAACTTATTGCCAACTTATGCCAATCTATTCCCCCCACTCATCACCTTTTGCCCTTACAGCCTCCATGCTAACTCATCCAGTATCCACTATGAGCAAACCTCAAGACCCATGCTAAAATTAATTGAAATAAAGTTTGAAGTGTCTATTGCAGACTTTATTTTCATGAACAAAACCTTCATCCATAAAAATTCATTCACATTCCTTTGACTGCATAACCCCTTGTAAAATCATGCATTTCAGTCAATGCTTAGTCCCTTATAAAAACAAACATTTATACTCATAGCCCCACATTAAAGATTTTATAACCACTTGAAGCAGTAAATGAAATTATGAATTAATAGACACCCCACTGTGATTATAAAAACAGTAAGGCAGCACAAATTCTATAATGACATCCCCCAGTCCCTCTAATACAATCAAAACACAAAGTGAGCTTGTGGCATTGTGTTTTAGAGTGAAATATTTTTCTAGATATAAAAGCCTGACAATCTGACAGTTGCAATGAGTTTATCAACATATTATGTACATTCATATCTACTTTTAATATTCTTAAATGGCAACCCACTTCTCCCCAATGACATCTTACCACTCTCAAAGGTGCCCCTTGTGTGAGTTACTGTACCTTTAAAATATTTTTTTAATATCACATTCTCTGCAGCCCTCAGCTCTCAGTGTTACTAAGTTGTCAATAGAAGACCTTTTATTGCTCCTTCAATGATTTAAATGGGGTTTGTTTGTTTTTATTCTGGGTAGTTTTATGACCCTGCCTTGTTAGGAGGAAGGTCATATTCTGGACAGCTTTTTTCCTTCCTAGTGAATTTAAGGTTTTGTTTTCTATTTGGCTGCAGAGTTAGTTTTTAAAAGGGACATCAGACTGAAAGCACTATCTCTCTCTCTCTTTCTTTCTCTGGCTCCTTAGTTTTAGAAATTCTGCTGGTTAGCTAAAAGCAAGAATCTACTGTTGATGGCTTGACCAGAGTCTCTCTCTGGTGTTCTGGGAAGCTGTTCTCACTTCTAAGTATATCCAGAGGGCTGCTAGCAGTCACAAGAGTGAGAAGTCAATTCTCTAACCAAATAACTCAATTCCAGTATCACGTGAACATTATTTTTTGTTGTGTTAAACCTGTGGAAGGGTTTGTGTATGGGTTTTGTTTTATTGGAACATTTTATATATATTTGTTAAGGTTTATACATTGTAATGATTACATAAGAACATAAAAACATAAGAAATAGGAGCAGGAGTAGGCCATCTAGCCCTTCGAGCCTGCCCCGCCATTCAATAAGAACATGGCTGATCTGAAGTGGATCAGTCCCGCTTTACTGCTCTCTCCCCATAACCCTTAATTCCCCTGTCTATCAAAAACCTACCTACCCATGACTTAAATATATTTAGCGAGGTAGCCTCCACCACTTCAACGGGCAGAGAATTCCAGAGATTCACCACCCTTTGAGTGAAGAAGTTCCTCCTCAACTCTGATCTAAACTGGCCCCCCATTATCTTGAGGCTGTGCCCTGTAGTCCTACTATCCTTTCTAAGCGGGAAGAATCTCCCTACCTCTACCCTATCCATCCCTTTCATTATCTTATACGTCTCTATAAGATCCCCCCTCATCCTTCAAAACTCCAACGAGAACAGACCCAGTCTATTTAGTCTCTCTTCATAGTCCAACCCCCCCCATCTCTGGTATCAGCCTAGTGAACCTCCTCTGCACTCCCTCCAAGGCTAATATATCCTTCCGCAAGTGCGGCAACCAAAACTGCACACAGTACTCCAGCTGCGGCTTCACCAGTACCCTGTACAGTTGCAGCAAGACTTCCCTACTTTTATATTCTAACCCCCTCGCTATAAAGGTCAACATTCCATTCGCCTTCTTGATCATCTGCTGCACCTGCAGACTGGGTTTTTGTGACTCATGCACAAGGACCCCCAGGTCCCTCTGCAGTGTAGCATGCTGCAGCTTTTCGCCTTTTAAATAATTATCCCTCCTACTATTATTTCTGCCAAAGTGGATAACCTCACACTTGCCAACATTATACTCCATCTGCCAGGTCCTCGCCCACTCGCTTAGCCTATCCAGATCCCTCTGCAGACTTTCCACACCTTCTGCGCAATTTGCTTTTCCACTCATCTTCGTGTCATCAGCAAATTTCGTCACCCTACACTCAGCCCCCTCCTCCAGATCGTCTATATAAATGGTAAATAGCTGAGGCCCCAGCACCAATCCCTGTGGCACTCCACTAGTCACCAATCGCCAATCAGAATAGCACCCATTGATACCAACTCTCTGCTTCCTATTAGAGAGCCAATCCTCTATCCACGCAAACACCTTACCCCCAACTCCATGCACCCTAACCTTCTGCTGCATCTGCTCTATCGAACCATTCTTCTCTAGGTGCCTCGCTATTTCTTCTTTGATGACGGATTCAAGCATTTTTCCAACTACAGACGTTAAACTAACCGGCCTATAATTCCCTGCCTTTTGTCTGCTTCCTTTTTTAAACAGTGGCATAACATTAGCTGTTTTCCAATCTTCCGGCACTTCCCCGGAGTCCAGCGAATTTTGGTAAAGATTGTTTTATTTTTATTTGTAATTCATAATTCATAAAAGTTAATTGCTAATTTTCTTTCTACATATGTTAACTGTATTCTTAATTAACCTTTGCTTGATAAAAGCTCCCTAGTGGGTCATTTGAATCATACCTGAGGTGAAGCATATCATGTTTAACCTAGTCAAATTCAAGGTGCAAAACTCATGATCCAGGCAGGTTCCATAAAGCACTTTGAAGTTTCTGACTCGAGTCATAACATTTGACATATCCAAAAGGGCACAGTGCCTCTCCAAAAGGGTATCCAACTTTCCAAAGAGCCCCAGCAGCTTTAGAACTTCTGAAAGATCTAAAGCTGATGTTGTATTTTCAACATCCCAGTTATGAAAATTGGATCCATTTGTACACTTACATTGGCAACATGCAAACTACAAACAGCCTTTGTTTCTGGTTCCATTGTGCATCCCACCTGCACCGCCCCCATCAATCCCCACCACACACAAAAATGGTGAATGCCTATGCCATCATGTATGCTAACCACAGTGGCACAGTGGTTAACACTGCTGCCTCACAGCACTAGGGATCTGGGTTCAATTTCTGGCTTGGGTCACTGTCTGTGCGGAGTCTTCACATTCTCCTCGTGTCTGTGTGGGTTTCCTCCAGTTCTCCAGTTTCTTGCCACAGCCCGAAAGACGTGCTGGTTAGGTGCATTGGCTATGCTAAATTCTCCCTCAGTATACCTGAACAGGCACCGGAGTGTGGCAACAAGGGGATTTTCATTGTGAGTTTTTACACTGTTAATGTAAGCCTACTTCTGACACTAACAATTAAACTTACACTTAAGCTTGACTAAGTTGGAGACCCTTTCCATTAGAACAAAAATTCAAGTCTTAGTATTTGAACTGGTGGCTGCGAGTGTAAAATCAAATTACAATGTATTTTCATCTTCAGTCTCTTCTTTCTCTTCTACTTCTTGCTCTGTATCCATAAAGTTCAGCCCTCTGTGTCCTATTTTCCAGACTAGACTGCTGGAATTGACCACAAAGGCTATCCTGCTATTTTTGCCTTGTGTGACTGGTGACTCTTTTAGCCTCCAGTGGATATAAGAACTCTTTGCTCCTGTCAATCCTGCACCAAGACGTAATAATGCTGCGGTGGAGAATCTTGGAGCGTGCTCTCTGCCCTGTTGTATCATTAATCAATGTTCTTCCTGCTCAAACATTAGCCACTTCCCATACCTGCTGCAGCCAAAATTCACCTCCCCTTTAAGTATTTACCTTCAGGTAGTGCAGTCTATCTTTCATTGGAACTAGCCTTTCACGCAGTTCAGTCCCCAGATGAAGCATGCAGCCATGCTTAAAGCTGACTGCATGCTGCAAGTATGGTAATGAGTGGACCACACAATCCTTATGTGCTACATGCATTGGATGGACAGGGCAAAGGTTAGGAGTGAATTGCAATCGCAGTAAATGTTTTCCTGGAGTGGATTATCCATTTTACCCCAAGTTTGGATTAACTGAAGAGGGAATAAAATTGACAATCCAAGCAGTACAATTGACAATGATTCCTCTGTCCCTCCTAAAGGGAGAGCAGCTAATTCCACTGACAGGATGATGAATAACAGATTTATCACAATTGGCAAAATTCATAGAATCCTACAATGCTGAGGAAGGCTATTCGGCCCATCGAGTCTGCACCGACCACAAACCAACCAGGCCCTATCCTCATTATCCTAGCTAGTCCCCTTGACGCCAAGGGCAATTTAGCATGGCCAATCCTCCCTACCTGTACATCTTTGGACTGTGGGAGGAAACCAGAGCACCTGGAGGAAACCCACGCAGACACAGGGAGAATGTGCAAACTCCACACAGACAGTGGTCCAAGCCAGGAATTGAACCTGGCACTGTGAGGCAGCAGTGATAACCTCTGTGCCACCATGCTGCCCGTTCCATGAGGAAACAAGAAGATTTTTCAATGCGGCAAGTTGTTGTAATCCGAAGGGCATTGCCTCAAATGGTGGTGGCATCTGATTGAATAAGATTTTACAAAACAGCAATGGATATTTACTTGAAAAAATGTAATTTGCAAAGACTATCGGGAGTGACCAGAGGAATGGGCTAATTGGATAAATCTTTCAAAGAACTGTCACAGGAATGATAAACTGAATGGCCTCCCAAGTACTGCATGGCTCTTTGATCTCAGTCACAGGAAGGAGCAGAAGAAATGAGAGACTGGATGCTAAAGTAATGACAGGTAAAGAACATTGGAGGTAGTGTCAAAAACAGAAAATGCTGGAAAATCTCAGCAAGTCTGACAGTATCTGGATGGATCCAGACTTGAAACGTTGGCTGTATTCTCTCGCCACGCACTGCCAGACCTGCTGAGATTTTCCAGCATTTTCTGTTTTTGTTTCAGATTCTGGCATCTGCAGTATTTTGCCTTTATTGGAGGCAGTGTCATTCACCTAAGTTGCTGCTTAGCGAAGAGTACATGCCAAGGTCTTTGAGCAACAAAATCAAAAAATGTTCTTGTGCTTTCAATTAGTTCAGTGTATATACATATATGTGTGTGTGTGTATGTGTGAATTTAAATCTGTGAATATTAGTCCCATTCATGTTGGTTCAATCCTCTTAGAGCTACAGCTATGACATAATGGTGTTATCAATGCCGTCGCCATTCACCTTACAAAGTGAAACCCATAATTTAACTTGCGCCTTTCAAAAGGGAAGCTTCACATTAATTATTTCCAGTTTAATATTGAGAATGTTCTTCCTGGCAAAGGGGAGAAATATTTTCATGTTGTGTCACTTCTAACATTGCTGCATCAGCTTGCGTTGACTCATTAGAGGCCAATGGGCCACTTCTTGCAGAGTCCCCACAGCTTTCAGGGATATTAGTGAAGAATACCAAGCAAGCTGTTCAGCCTGCAGTGCTCCCTCAGCCATGGCTGCCACTCCCCCAACTCCCACATAGTTCCCTTCATTGAATAAGTTTAACATTCCAAGTTCAAAATGGAATTGGATTGATATTTGGCAGAAAGTACAATTTAAGAGGAGTGTGAAAGGTCTAGTGGTTCGTGACATTTTTCAAACTTTGAGGTTCATCAATGGGGCCACATGGATTTATTCCTGTCCTGAACATTTCAAATTTCCTGTCAAATACAATAGGATAGAATCTCTACAGTGCAGAAGGAGGCCATTCAGCCCATTGAGTCTGCACCAACTCATCAAAAGAGCATCTTAGCCAGGCTCACCCCCTTGCCCTATCCCTATAACCCCACCCAATTACCATGGCTAATCCACTCAACCCACATGTTGCTGGATATGAAGGGGCAATTCAGAATGGCCAAGCCACCTAACTGCTCACCTTTGGATCATTGGAGGAAACCAGAGCACCCGGATGAAACCCACACAGGCTTGGAGAGATTTGCAAACTCCGCACAGTTAGCCAAGGCTGAAATGGAATCAGGGTCCCTGATACTGAGGCAGTGGCGCTAAGTTCTGTGCCACCATGCCTCCTGAATAGGATCTACACATTTTAGAATGGACATACCCATTCATGTGAGATAGTCATTACCTGATGTTGTGGTGTGGTTGGCAGTGCTTTGTCACCAGATGATGACTTGTTAAATAAGGAAGTTAGATACAAAATATAGCTTGCATTTATAGAAGGGTCTTTAAATGTAGGAATAAATCATCTCAAGACTCTTCTCAGAGATGTAAGGATAAAATAGATGCTGAGCCAATCAAAATAAAGGAGAGGTGACCAAAAGCTTGCTGGAAGAGATAGCTTTTAAGAAGAGTTTAATGAAAATACAGGGAGGTGCAGAGCCAGATATGTTTATAATGAGAATTACACAACGAAGCCCAAACCACAGAGGGCACAGCCACCCATCGTGGATCAAAAGGAAGGGACAATACAGAGGAAGCCAAAGCCAGAAGACATTTTGAAGATTGAAGGAGATTACAGAGATAGGGAAGGGCAAGGCCACCAAGGGGTTTAAATAAAAGGATGAATATTTAAAATTGAGTCATTAGGAGATCAGGAGCTAATGTAGGTCAGTGATAGTGAGTAATAGGACGTGGGCAGCAATTCTTCAAGTAAGCTCAAGTTTATGTTGAGTGCAGAGTGGGAAGCCAGTGTAGAGATTATAGGAACTGTTGAGTTTACAGGTGATAAAGGTGTGAATAAAGATTTCAGCAACAAATCGAGAAGGAGAGCAGTTACTAAGGTAGAAGCAGACTGTTTCTGTGGACGATGGGACAGGAAGATTAGCTTAGGGACAGGTAGGATACACAGATTGTGAACAGCCTTGTTCAGTCAAGGACAGTGGTTGTGGAGAGGAATTGAATTAGTAGTAAGATCATGAGTCCAGACAATTGGGGGGATTTTGCACCTCCACGTGCCATGAGCGTAAATAGTGATGGAAATCTCACGAGATTTGGAAAATGAGAATCTTGAGTGGTGAAATCTCACTTTCCAAATTTCCTTGCACTGCTAGTGATGTACCAAGGTTCCTATCCTAAGAAGGATGGGAACTTTATTTCAATATATTTACATATTATTAGCAGGTTTTCACAGTTGTACATTGTAGCAAATATAAATATGTCAGCTCCATATAGACTAGCCTATCAATGGAACATCTGTTCCTGAAGGGGAAGGGAATCGGAGAAGGGGGCAATGCTGACTGCTTGGACCTCTGATCTTCCCAGAGGACCTTTGCACTCATTCCTAATTGGGGGTCTTTGAGACAATAGTGTTGGGCATCTGCCTCTGATCATCCCAAGACCTGATGATCTGATCCTTGATCCTCTCAACCCCTGACCCTTCCTGTATCTGGAATTGAATGAATCCAATGCTTCAACAGTAATGAGCTGGGAGCTAAGTGGGCTGTCATCAGAAAGGTTGAACTCAGGCTTCAGATGCTGAGGAGCACCACAGCTTTCCTCACAAAACCCTCCCATCTTGTGATGAGACCCTTTGACGCTGCCAAACCAGGCCCACCACCCTGGCGGAATGCTATGCTGACCTTTGGAGGGGGGAAGTGAGTGGAATGCTGCAAGAGTGAGAGCGAGATGGAGCAGATGAATTTGGGGTGGGGGAGTTGGAAGGAGATCAGAACAGGGAAATGTGGGATTCAGGGTCCAGCCAAGGCAGGGTGTGAGGATCGGAGGGGTGGGAGGGGATTGATCTGCTGGATAATGAAGCTCCTATACATTGAACCTGGAGGCAATGCTGGTCTGACACCCCGCACAGACCCTAGTCGCCGGATACTCAGGTCCTTTGGCATCCTCCTCATTCTCCTCCTTTGACAAGGCTGCCTGTTCCTCTTCCTCAGCCTCCATCATGTTGTCCCACTGCTGTGTGAGGTTATGCAGCACACAGCAGTGGGGCCTCTGTTTAGACCGCTCTGGCAGGGTATTGTAGTGCCCTGCCGGAGCAGTCCAAACTGAGAAACTGCATTGTGAGGATGCCTATGCACTGCTGAATAATGCTCCTGGTGGTCGAGTGGGCCTCATTGTTACAGGTCTCCCTCTGCCTCAGTCTGGGGCCTCTGCATAGGCATCATCAGCCATGGCGCTAAAGGGTAGATCTTGTCCCCCACTAGCCAGTCCCTCTGCCGAGAGCAACACTTGAACATGTTGGATATCTCCAACTGTCCTAGGATGTAGGAGCCGTGTTCTCCCAGGATAGCAGACATGTATGATGTTCATGAGGTGGTTGCACACCAGCTAGATGTTCATGAATTGGTACCCTTTCTGTTAATGAAGGACACCCCATTTTGAGATGGAACTCAAAGGGCGACATGGATGTCATTTATTATCCTCTGAACCTGGGGCATCCCAGTGATGACAGAGAATCTTTCAGGCCAGGCATCTGGTGGACCTGGTCCAGATGGAAGGTGATATACTCAGATGCCAGGACATACAGGGCATCCATCACTTCGCAGATGCATCTGTCCATGAATGTGTGAGAAATTCTGCTCTGGTCAGCTTGAGCTCTGGGACGATTCAGATGCATAAAAATTCAAGGCAGCTGTGATCCTCATGGTCACCAGGAGTTGGTGTCCTCCTCCTCCTCTTTTAGGTGCCAGGTGAGCTAAAACCTGGAACAGATGCTGCACCATCTCCCTGTGAAGTGCTGTCTTCAGCAACACATGTTGTCTGACAGCTCATTGAATCACCAGTGCCTCCTGTGTAGCTGTGGCCCACAGAAAGGCTGTATTCATACCGCAACCCCCCCCCCCCCACAACGCATTTCCCCCCGCCCCCAACCTCAGCCTGATGGACAGCCAGCACCGGAGACTCTGCAGCTGCCCTCTGATGTTTGAGGTCCAGCTCCTGTGGTGCTGGATCAGGCACTGGAATGGTCCTGGTGCTGTCACCAATGCCTATCTGCCTCAGCAGCAGACAACACCGTGAAGGCTAGCTGGCCTGGCTGCAAGCCTAAATTCATCTATTCTCTATGGGGAGGATGGAGCAGGGAAGTGAGGGGGAGAGAGAGAGACACTCAGCATCTCAAGCACCCTGTTGCCCGCAAGTCCTCCCCTATCCCTGAATGATCTAGTGATTGAAAATTGACAGACGCTCTCCATTGCAGCTGACCAATGCAGCTTGCACAGCTGCTTCCTCCAAGAGTCAGATGGCAGACAACAGACACAGGCCTCAGCTGCCCCAGACCCAACCATGGCCTCTGGGTCAAGTGAGCCCCAAGCTCACTGGATATCGTCACACTCCAAACTGCAGAGTGCCCACCCAATGAACACTCAAACTTTCCACTCAAGAACAAAGAACAAGGAACAACAACACAGCACAGGAAACAGGCCCTTCGGCCCTACAAGCCTGCGCCGCCCATTTTAGCACTCAGTAAGTGCCTCATTCCAATCCTTATTCTACCTACGACTTTTGTCTACATCTCAGGGACTCCTCAATAAAGGGGTGCAAATTTAGAGAATTATATGTGCGCCAGATTAAGGGAGATCCAATTTAGGGACAATTTATTAACACCAATCAGCCTAAAAGCACATTTTTGGGGTGTGGGAGGAAACTGGAGCACCCGGAGAAAACCCACACAAGCACTCATGCCTACCTGATATGCAACCACCTGTACCCCTTTCCCCCTCACCCCCCCCAAGAAGGCCAGGCCACTCCAGCACTCCCACCTCAACCTTCTCCCCCAAAGGGTGACCTGGTGGCCGCTCCTTGATGCTTAAACCTTCAGATATCACTCATGCCTCTGTCTACATGGAGAACCTGTGTCCTCGTCAGCAGGGTCCCCACGGTGGTCTCCGTTGAATTCTTCCTGTGTTTCCCTGGGATTGCAGTGGAGGGTGGCTCTTGGAGGGACCCTGACACATTCCTGTATGTGCTGTGTTAGGAACTCATGTGCTGGGAAAGTGAAACCACTGTAGAAGAGTAATGTGCTGTCATACAGCACCTCAGATATCAGAGGTTAGGTGGAATTAGGTGAGGTGAGGGGTGGAGTGGTGGGTGCAGGTGAGGTGTGGTGGGGTGTCCGGGTTGAGAAACCCTATCCACTGGCACTGTGGTGAGACTGAGCAGCTGTGGGGCTGAGACAAAAACAGTGTGACCCTTGATTGGGGCTTTGAGTAATTGACTCAGCATGGAATTCCTCTATGTCACATGGGCTGACTGGCAGAACACTGATTCAGCTAATATCTTCATTTACATAACTCTCCTGGGCTGATCCCTTCTTAACCAGTTCTGCAGCTGTGACTGAGAGGCATTGAGAGGGTTTATACATGGTCACAGTCAGTCTTGTAAGGGAAAGATCCCAAACGTGTCTGATGATCCCACTGAGTAACAGCAGCTGATGGAGGTGTGCCAACACGTCAGAGTCATTGACTGAGCCATGGGCAAGCCCAGTGTACCAGTTGATTGCTTTGAGAGTAATGCAGACTTGCAAATGGATAGAGCAAGTGACGTTACCACTGGGGAAGGGGACATCATTGGTGAGATGTGCAACTGACACCAAACTACATGATGGGCAGCATGGTGGCACAGGGGTTAGTTAGCACTGCTGCCTCACAGTGCGAAGGACCAGGTTAGATTCCCAGCTTGGGTCTCTGTGTAGAGCTTGCACATTCTCCCTGTGTCAGGGTGGATTTCCTCCGGGTTGTGTTTCCTCTGGCATGTGTTTCAACCAGTGTTGTACAGAGGCTCTGAATTAATGGAGGATCGTGGGATTTAAAAATGAAACAAGTGTTTATACAGTACATAGTGAAGACAACTGGGCAGCGTTCCAAAGAGCACTGTGCTCCATGACTAAAACGCTGCACTTTAAAATTCAGTCTGCATAAATCATTCCAATGTTATGGAGAATGGGAACATATCTTTTTCAGCAAAAAAAATTTCCTTTTCAGCAGGAATAGAGGAAAAAAAGTGAAAATGAGAGAGTGAAGGAAGCAAAGCCATCAATGATGAATCTGTTTTGAATATACAGTCTGCTCGAATGGAACTCCAGCACTAGTTAGGGAAATACTAACATCAGTTATAGCAGAATGATTACTCGAATTATTTACAGCTGGGCTTGATTCTAGGTCTGTAAAATAACCACCACACTTTAATTGAGAGGAGTATGGTAAGCCTTGAAATAACTTTTGTGGCTGGACAACTGCTTCAAGGCTGCACAATTTTAAACATTCCAGCCTACATTTACATCTTTTCCTGCACTTCCTGGGATTCCATTTATGTATAATATATGTTAATAGCTTTATTATATTAATTACTTCCTGATCAACAGAATACTTTGCTTTTAATTTTAAATGTTTTAGAGGCTAACATATTCATTACGCAGGTCAAAAAAACTCTGAATTTGTTTTTTTTTAACAGCATAACACCAGATACAAATTAGATTAGAGAAAGGTTTTAGCATAATACTGTGACTGTCTCAGATATATATATTTTATATATATATACACATATTGCAAGTTTCCCCTATAGTTCATTGGGTGACTACACTAGTGCTGATCTTATCTCAGTTCACCGGTCAACTGCTCTCCTGTTTCCGACAAGGGATCCTGATGGTATTTTAATTCATTTCTGGACAGGGTGACGGAGAGGGGAAGAATGGGGGTGCACTACAGACACTGCACCAGGTAGAACAGATGGGATTTGGTGATGCGCAATATATGTGTGCCTCTCTAGCACTGCACACATCACAAGACCAATCCTTTTTTTAAAAAAAAGCTGCAAATGAGGCCTTCTGAGATAAATTTTGTAACTTCCATTAATGTGGCCTGCAAAGAGCAGGGTTGCTCCTCCATGCTTCTCAAGCAAAGACCTGGAATTTGCTGCACAGGGTTCTCATCCTCATTCCAGCTGCAAGAGCCTCAAATACTCCCAGACTTGACAGACTGCCCTGACTGCAGCAGCATTGCTACTGGTGGGTGGCTTCACGATTTTCATCCCCCCCACCATATCAGATGGAAAGTAGAAACTGACTGCTTGCATTCTAATAAGACTCAGCAGCTAAAATGTTTTGAGTTTCAGATGCAGGGTCCCATGTGGGACTATCATCCATTCATGCTGCCTTTCTGCAGGAATCTTAAATTGCCTCTATACATTGCCTGGCATGTCCTCTTGGGAAAGATCAGTGAGTGTTCCCACGGCTTGTGGAATTGCATTACACTACAATGTAATTCATGTTTCCAGAAAGGTGGTGGTGGTGGTGGAGGCTGGAAACAAAGATATTGCAAAGTACTGGTATATATTGGTCCTAATTCTAACTCCATGGCAGTTTTTGGTATGTGTGCAGCTGTCTAGGTTAGAAATTGACTGAGAAATCCCAGAATGAAACCTGGGGCATTTGAATTCCTGAGTTTCATTTTGAACCTGTCTGCTGACGTCTCACCCTTGGTAAATTTTGTGGTAAAGGCAAAATACTGCGGACGCTGCAATCTGAAATAAAAACAGAAAATGCCAGAAAATTTCAGCAAGTCTGACAGCGTCCGTGGCGAGAGAATAGAGCCAATCTTTTGAGTCAGGCTGACCCTGAGTCTACTTATCAAGGCTGATCCAGCCAATCCTTAGTGGGTTTGTATGGGGGAGTCTTTGGTTTCATCTCGGGTACTAAAGGGACACTCGTTTGTCTCCTACACAATCGGAGTAAGCTTAGAAATCATCCTTTTGGAACTTCTTCAATGGGTTGGCTCAGCAGAGCTTCACCAAGATCAAGTGTTAGCATTAAAATTGTAGTTGTCTCCCAATGACAATATCTGAATCTGCAATGAATAGAAACAAAGGACTTTGCTGTTTTTTGATAGGTATCCTTACTGCCAGATCAATTAACACAGGTTCAGCTCAAAGCTCACAGCTACTCCAAAAGTAGAAAAGTACAACCTGGGTGATTTTAGCTGCGACCCTGTCTGGTTTCCACCTCTGTAAATGGGATTGAAATGGCTTCTGTTATGCTGGGAGCATTGACTGTCTGTTCAGTTTTAACATTTTATAATGCTTCTAACTGAAACCGTTATTTAAACCTAAAGCTGGATTGAATTGTTTTCATACTGAGACAATAGTGTTTTCAGTGGCATCCAGTTTGTTCATTGCCAAAATCAAAGTGCATCACGTGTTTTTTTCTCAGCAATCAAGCCTAAACAATCACTGCAAATGATTTCTACATGCTCTCGTTCCTTGTTGTTGAACAAAATTTGTCATGATGTGGAGATGCTGGCGTTGGACTGAGATAAACACAGTAAGAAGTCTCACAACACCAGGTTAAAGTCCAACAGGTTTATTTGATAGCAAATGCCACTAGCTTTCGGAGCGCAGCTCCTTTGTCAGGTGAGCTTACTACCAAATAAATCTTTTAGACTTTAACAAAATTTGTGCCAAACTATACCAGAAATTATTTTTACGTGTTTGATTAGGAAACATTTTTATTTGAATTAAATCGATTTAATCAGTTCCTGTATATCAGCTGTAAGAATTGGGTTGTGCTATTTAGAATATTGACTTGTGCTATTTAGAATCAGGGAACCTTAAATAATATTTGTTTATATAAATGTTTTCGTGTTGTCTGTTATATAAACTGTCCAACTAAAGCTCATTTGAATATTATGGGTGCTAATTAATTCAAAAGTTATTAATGGATCAAGCAACCTTTATTCAGACAGACTAATCACCATTTTAAATGTTATGCTGATGTGTCAGAACATTAATTGAAGACAGTGGGAAGTGGCTGAAGTGTCTAAAGCTTAGGTATCTGTTGCACAGCAACTTATTGTCAGATATATAAAATATCACAGTACTCCAGCAAGCAAGGCAACTGAAAACAGATAGTCCATCTGATTGTGGTGAAGGACTGAAGGAAATCCGGGGACCTAAAAATGTTGGCTGTTTGGCTTTGAAGCCAACAATTTATTATCATTTTTTTTAAAGTATTCCTATTCTCTCTGTCATTTGTATTTCTCTCATTTTTTTAAAAAATTCCCCTAAACCAATGTTCTCTAACTGAGAGTACAGGTAACAAAATTGCATCCCCAATGATGTACTAATGACCAATTATGTAGGTTGTTTGAGAATGGCCTGAGGTGATTCCCTCACAAAGATCCTCTCTTTGTGTGTGTATGTGTGTCTCTGCAGATTAACCATGAAGTTGGAGCCTGCTGTGCAGAGAATCATGGATCTGAAATCCAATTATCTGGCGCATTGATACATACAATTGTTTTGCAAGCACACTCTCCAAATGCACTTTGAATGAGCATTTGAATGAATATTGTTATCCTGGTGTGTGACTTGTACACAATGCACTGTAATATAATAATCTGTGGACAATGTTTGCTTACATGAGGTAGATGATAGTCTGTCTCGAGATAAATTGAGGCTTGACCCACTAATATTATTATAAAGATACCAAAAAGCATTGAGTTCATGCTGTATAAATACATTTGGGCGTCACAGTGGCACGTGATTAGCACTGCTTCTTCCCAGCACTTGGGACCTAGTTCAATTCCAGGCTTGGATCACCGTCTGTCTGGAGTTTGCAAATTCTCCCTGTGTCTGCGTGGGTCTCCTCTGGGTGCTTCGGTTTCCTCCCACAGTCTGAAAGGCATGCTAGTTAGGTGCATTGACCGGAATAGGCAACGGAGAGTGGAAACGAGGAGAACTTAACAGTAACTTCATTACAGTGTTAATGCAAGTCTTATTTGTGACTAACAAATAAACTTTTTTACTTTAATTTGTATTTAGTCAACAAAATAAACAACAAGGTCAATAGATTTGACTTTTAGTCTTCTCTAGATATCTGGGCTATTCTCAATATAATGAGACTTTTGCTTCTTCTATTGGTTGATTAATTCGGTGGTCAAAAGGAGGAAGTATTTTCTTGGAATGTTTAGTGACAATGTGGTCAGCAGTAAACAAAGGATGCTTGATGTTCATTGCACTTAAACATATTCACAGACATTCCATGTGCTTTTGCACAGGAACGAGCAGTATTTAGACTTTCAAAAACAGCACAGCACCCTCTACAGAGCATCTAGAACCAGTGTAAACAAGGTGCCACTGTGTATTTCCTTAACCAATCAGACTGAAGAATCCTTATTGAGACACATTGGGATGAAATTTAACCCCAAAAATGGATGAATTGAGTGCGGGTGCAATGTTAACATTTTTTAAAAATCTCAAGCCTGAACCCTACCTACCTAATGCTGTTTTTTTATTCCATCATGGAACATGGATGCCGCTGTCTGGCCAATATTTATTGTGCATCCCTGGTTGCCCTTGAGAAGCTAATAGTGAAGGAGGAGATGGGCAGCCAACCAGGTGATGGAAGGAGTGGCATTTTAGCTATTTTAATAAGGCTGGTGTCCTTTTAATTAACTAGCTTTGGAGGTTTAACCTTAGCTGGTCAGGTTTCTCAGGCCCCAGTTAACTCGACTGTTGAAGTGAAGGAAGGAAGCGAGATGGTAAGTTCCCATACAGCTCTGCTTGTGGGCCATGGGGAGCAGGAGTGCTTCTTCTTGGTCCCTCAAGCTACTACCCTAATCAGACCACCATGTTACCCCCTTACTCAGGAATCAGCCACTACCCCACCAGGGTCGAAGGTTGGACACCTACCAGAATTGATGATTGGATTCCCCCTTGAGGTCAGGAGTCAGACATCTATTGCATCCCACCCTGGAATCAGGGATTAGATGATTGGACCTTCCATGTGCCCTGCCTTCCCCAACAATTGTTCCATTAGCAGATGTGACTTTCTTCTCTGCTATTACAGCCTGGTGTTGTCAGACTTTTCACTGTGATTACAGCCTGCTCCAGATGGTTGTCCACCAAGCCTGTCAATCAGGCTGACATCTAAATGAAGCACCAATCAAAGGAAGGAATCACACATTGAGAGAGACAAAACTCCATAGTAGGCAGGTTAATCTGGTTTTCCAGAATTCCCACCCATAACTCCTTCCACCAGCACATTTAACCTGCCCTTGCCAAGATCTGAACCACAGAATTGTAATTCAGAAATGTGATTTAGAAAGTTAATTCAATGCCAATTCATGTATAGAAAGTGAAATAGAGAGGGGAAGAAAGATGGGATTGAGAGAGAGAGTTAGACTGAAAGAAAAGGTTTGAAACTGTTTTGTTAATTTTATCAAGCTTCAACAATAATATGAAGGAATGATCCTCCATGCTTGTAAGAATTAAGTTTCATAACCAGAGAGGGTTTTTTGACAATAATTAAGACTTGCCATTCATTTACCCTTGAATGGACAAATCCTATTATTTTCTGGTGAGTTTTGTGGATATCTATCATGTAAACACTACAACTTCACACCGTTCAGTGTATTTTTGTGGTGAAGTAGTTGATGAGGTAGCTGTATAATGGAGTTTGTGAAGGAGTTGGGCAACTCTGACAGCAACTCCCTGATTTCCACATTCAACTGAGTACCTGCAGTCTCCGGAAGTTGTGGTCCAATTTACTGTTTTTAATAATGGTAGCTGGTGGCCTCTCCATTATTTGTACCACAAAATACAAGGCATTAATACTTTACTGGAGGAGATTTTAACCAAAATCTGTCAGAAATGTAATGGAATTGGCTGCAACACTGGTCTTACATCCCTCCTGATTTTACCCTTGATTGAAGTCAATTCCATGGGTTCCTTACCACCATACCCACCTCTCCCCCAGCCAGTTAGGTTAAAATTACTCCCAATGCCTTCATTATTAAAACACAGTGGGTGGGAATTTCTGGTCAACATGCCTTTCAATAGCCTTTTAAAATGTCCATCCCACAAGCAACAATTCTTGAGGCAGGTGGGATCGGAAAATTTATCCCAGTGGACGGGACTTTCCACCGCTTCTCTGTGGAGGCTGCCCACCATTGGCTGGTCTTCTGATCCCACCACTAACAATGGGATTTCCTGTTGTTCGCTGGGGAACCTGCAGTGGGAGGTTTTCGTCAATGGGACTGGAAGATCCCACAGGCGGGAATGTCTGGAAAATCCCATCCGCAGTGCATTCAAATGGTAGTGTACATTTAGATACTTTAATCCTATACTTCCCCAACATTTGTGTTGCAACAATGAGTGTTCACACACATTAAAATCTTTTCATAAGTTGGTATAATCATTTGCTCAGTTTGAGCTTACTGAAATTCACAGAAGGTGCCAGAAGCTTTAAGTAATAATACCAGGATTTTCTCATTTGACTGTCCTTCCACATCAGGGCAATTCCCCCAGAAGGAGGAAATTTTCTTTTGTGGACCAGTACTGAAATTGAACACAAGCTGAAATCCGGGTCTCAAATAACCTGCATTATACTCTAGTATTATGCCCTAATGCTGATAAACCTCTTGTAAAAGCCTGCAATCAGAACAAAACATTACTGCTAAATGCACACTCAGGAAAAAAAATCAACATGAAATGGGACTTAACAGGCCTGCCTGACACCATTTTCATTACAATGCCTAGAAATTATAACAAGGAAACAGGCCAACTAATCCATGCTGACACAAGGTCTGCACAGGCAAAAGTTTCCAATGCCATTTATCATATATTTTCAGTCTATTTTCCTTTATACATCTATCCAGTGCACATTAGCTTAGATTCTGCCTTCATCACTAATGTTGGAAATGAATTCCACAGCCACACAGCTCTTTAATAAAAACAGAAAATGTTATAATTATTCAGGCAGTGTCTGAGAAGAAAAAACGACTTTCTCCTTGAAGAAGTTTCTCCTGCTCTTTGGCCTTTTACAGTTAATTTTTTTATCCATATATAATTTTGAACCTCACATTCTTGACCCCTCAAATATTTGAAAGAGTCTGCTGCTACCTACCCTGACCCATTCTTCCATAATTTGAATCAATTATAATTGGTCTGTAATTTGTGCTGTTTTAACAAAAGAATCTCTGGCTTTCCAGGTCTTTCTTCATATTTGCCTTTCCTCATAGCAGACAGCATCCCTGTAAATCTGGTCTGTACCCTTTCTAAGCTGTCTCACACATGTATCTGTTAAAGTTTGATGTGGAAATGTAGGCGTTGGTCCAGGGTAAGCACAGTAAGAAGTCTCACAACACCAGGTTAAATTCCAGCAGATTTATTTGAAATCACGAGCTTTCAGAGCGCTGCTCCTTCATCAGGTCAGTAATAAATTTATTAAAGTCTATATTAACTCACCATTACCTCTGGGGCTTTTCTGTTTTATCCTTTTTGAGAATAAACCTAGAATTTTTGACAGTGTCTTATCAAACTGAGATGCTGCCTTAATTGGTAAATGAGCTTGTTCCCCATTTCTCTTTTGTTTCACAATACCAAATCTAATTCCATTCAGAATATAGTTATTGGTATTATATTATTTTAACACAAGGTATTATCTAACAAGTACTGATATTGCATTTCATTTGCCACTTTTTAGGCTGTTCCCCATCTTATAAGTAGTCCTTTCCAGTTTCCTTTAATCTTATAAAGAATTAGTTATGGTTCCTATCTTAGTATCATCCAAAATAAAATCACCAATCAATCTTATCCCATACCTAATCATTGATATAAATAATGAGCGGAATTGGACCTTGAGGTTCACCACCACCCACTTTCACTCTGAAAAAACTGCCTTTAATTTCTCTTCTTCCTTCAAGCTAATTGTTAATCCAGTTTGCAACTTTTCCCTAATGCTATATCCTTTCATTTTCTTTAACAATCTCACTTGCGGCACCTTGTCAAAGGCTTTTTGTGTGCAGTATTTTACTCATCTAATATGTCAATTCTCTCCTCAAGGAATTGTATTAGTTTTGTAAAGTATGATCACCTCTTTTGAAAGGCATGCTGGCTATTTCAGACTATTTTTTTTTCAGCTAGACGTGGCAATTTCATCCTTAATTAAAGACTCCAAAGTTTTCCATGCTGCAGATGTTAAACTAACTGGCCTGTAATTAGACAGAATAGCTGTCTTGCTTTTTAAACTGGATCCTACATTGACCACTCCAGTTTTCCGGCAGACATCCACACTCAAATTTAACCATCCATATCCCAACCTTCCAACGGCAGGCAAGAATGGGTCTGGCAGGGAGTTAAAATCTTCACAATGGACATTATAGACATAATTTTCCTGTTATGGGAATTGTAGAGGGTGGGATAGGACCATGCAGAAGTCTGTTGACTTTGGGTGGGATTTTCCAGTCTTGGGGCAAGCACAGCTGGAAAATATCACCCTATGGCTGAAATTTTCCAGCTGTGTTGTGGTGGCTTCCTCCGTGGTGAACATGACAACCCATTTAAATGTCCATTGACTTTGGGGGAAATCAGAAGATTCGAAAGCAGAAGATTCTGCTGGTGGGAGGAACGGGAAAATTCTATCCTATGCCTCTAAAGTACCATGTTCCCTACCACCATAATATTGCAATAGTTGAAGCCATCCACAATGTTGCTGGTGAAGGCAGGCAGGAGACAATTTAACATGGAAAAGTCATGGCTTGATAATATCATCAGTACTGTGAAGTAACATTAGCACCAAGCTGGAGGAATCCTGCACTATCTGTTAATTCGCTGACAGACCAAATGAAGACAAGGTAAATCATGGACTCACAAGGCAAAATTTTACAGCCTTGTCAGGCTGTGAGCAAGGATGTAAAATGTGATGGGCCATTCAAAAGTGCATTGATTTTGACAGGACTGGAAAATCCTACCAGCATAAGTGGCTGTAAGATTCTGCCCATAGTCATTGGGTTTACTTCTACCACAGGCTTCAGGGCATAAAGTGGGTCCCAAGCCTACTGGCAGCAGAACCAGCTCAACAATTTTAGCTCAGGTGAGCCTATCGTTGGCCACCTGGGGCCTCCTGTCTAATTGAAGACCACAGGGCAACTCAGACAGCTGGCAGCCCTAAAATATCTGAAGTATCAGGAAGCTCTGAAGTATCGGCAGTACCTCCAACAGTGATGGTTGCTGCTGAGGTCGGCAGGACACTTTCTCCAAAGTAAATAAAAAATAAAAAAGGGGACCGAAGGTCAGAGGAAAACCCCTTCAGGGTGGTCGTTCAATTAACAGGGGCTCCTTTCCTTCCTCATGACCCCCCCTTTGTTCCATGGATCCTCAGACCTCATTGACCTCGTAGGCTGCTGCAAAGAGGCTGCCTTCACTCAACTGACAACCTTTCCATGCCGCAGCGAGTCATCCCTTTGCAAGGGCTCCATAACATGGTCCTTAAAAAGCCCGCTACGTGTGCAAATCAGCTCTCCACCTCCTTGGTATGGGTACTGGTCGCCTCACTGCCCACTGCTGTGAAACCTCCCCAGTGGCAGGACTAAAGAGGGGAATATGATCTCTTCATGACTGCCCATTGTTTCATCAGCCCCAGACTCCATTTTTGCCACACGCAGGCCAGTAAGACTCTGCCAATAGTTTCTTTACAGCACAAAAAGGGGAATTCAGCCCATCAACTCCATGCCATCTCTCTATAGAGGAATCGAGGCAGTTGCACTCAGTGCCCAAGCAATTTCTTTTTGAAATAATTGATGCCTTTCACATCTACCATCCTCGTGGGCACTGAGTTCCAGGTTATTAACACTCACTGTCACCATAATCTTGCTGTCATTCACTCTGGCAAGATCTTACTCTCCTGTCAATGGTGCTCTCCCACTGAGGGTTTCTGGGCAGTAGGAGTGCCCATTGACAACAGTAGAACCATTAGGTTCTGCCACCAGCAAGTGGTGCACCGACTCCCACCACCACCAAACATGCTGTGGAGAGGGAGAAAATTCCCACTCAGCATAACAAATGTTCTTCCTTGATATCTTGCTTAAAATCTTAGACCTGTGTCTCCTGGTTCTTTTACCATCAAGTAATAGGAACAACTCTTTTTTGACTATCTTTACTAAACCTAACATTGCATATATCTCTATCAAGTCACTCCTTAGTTTCTTTTGTTCCAAGAGAACAACACCAACTTTTCCAACTTAACTTGGTCGCCAAAATTTCTCACCCCGGAATCCAGGCTGGTAAATCTCCTCTGCATTCTCTCAAGGACTTCCACATCCTAATTCTAAAGTATGGTGATCGGAACTTGAGACCTATCAATCATGATGTAATCTTTATGAAGCATTACCAGTTGACAATGGAACATGCACCAGAAGATGAGAACATTGATTGGATAAAAAAATGAGTCCAGGCTGAATTTCCTGAAATCTCTGAAAGATAATATTAGTGATCCAAATGGCCAAACCAGAGCTTTATAAAAGTTTAGCATAACTTCCCTGCTTTTGTACTCAATTCTTCTATGTTTGCATCTCAGGTACTTTGCTAACTACTCATTCAATGGTCAGAATTTTACCAGCACGCCCACCCTGATTCTGGGGGCGGACGAGGCTCGGAGAATGGCATACTGCATTGGTCTTTGGCGGGATCGTAAGAATCTTGGATGGATATTCTGGTAAAATTCCATCAAATATGTCATGCTTTCTTCAAAGATCAATGCACATGAACACCCAGGTGCACAAAGGGTAACTTATGCTTAGGGGTCCAGGGCAATAGTACGATACTTAATGAGTACATTGTATTGGCATTAATTAATGAAGAAGGAGCTGCGAAATCATATCAGTGGAAGTGGAGATGGTAGAGATAATGGATGAGGTGAAAATCGATCAGAAGGTTGTACTGGAAAGACTAGCTTCCCACTCTCCCTGCACATTCTTTAGAATTGTGCCAATATGTATGTATTGCCTTTCCGTATACATCATTTCACGCTTTTCTATATTAAATTCCACCTGCCACTTATTTTCCCCCATTCTGCCAATCATGTTTTAATTCTAGTTGATTGGTATCATACTCACATGTCTGCCACTCCTCCAAGTTTTGCATCATCAGCGAATTTTGAAATCTAACTCTGTATTTCATGATGCAAGTTATTTCTATATACATCCAACGCAGGACTGGTCCCCACATTGACCCTTAGGGAACACTGTCCACCATTCTCCAGTCAAAAAATAACCATTTCCAACAACTTTCTGTTTTCGATCCTTTAATCACATTTTTTTATCCAGGCTGACACTGACACTTTTATTCCATGAGCTTCAATTTTGTTACCCAACCTATTACATGATTTATCAAAATCTTAAAATGTATATGGACAACATCTATATTATATCCATCATCAATTTTCTGTTACCTTGTAAAAAAATTATTTAGATGAGTCAAACGTGATTTTTTTTATAAATTCTTGCTGGCGCTTCTCAATTAATTCAAACCTTTCTAACTGTGTGTTTATTTTTTTCCCCTCATTATTGTTTCTAAAACCTTACTGCAATGGATGTCAAACCAGCCTCTCATTATCAGGAATGCTCTTAAACCCTTTATTAAACAAGGGTGTCTCATCTATCACTTTCCAATTCTTTGGCACTTCCCCTGATTCCCGGGGAGATTGGAAGATTAATTATGGCAAGCCCTTCTGCTATTTCCACTCCCACTTATTTTAGCAACCTGTGATGCAAGCCATTTAGACCTGGCAACTTAATCAATTGAAACAAAGTCAATCATTCCAGTACATCCTTTTGATCAATTTTCACCCCATCCATTATCTTTACCATCTCCACTTCCACTGATATTTTGCCAGCTTCTTCTTTATTAAATAACACTGATACAATGTACTCATTAAGTATTGCACTCTTGTCTTGTACCCTTCAGCATACGTCACCTTTTGTATACCAAGAAGGATCCACCTCACCCTCTCACTACTCACTATCTATATAGCAGCAGGCCATTTTTGGATTCCCTTTTATTAAACTCCCATTGTGCCTGTTTTATGTTGCCCTGTGTTGAGCTATAATGTTATTCAGTTACTGAGGCTGATATTCACGTTCAGCATTTAGCACCACGAATTTTGTTTTAGCATTGCTTTTGTCAAGACAGATGAAGGGTCACATGATCAGCAGCCTCTTTCCTCTGAGATGGCGATGGGGGTCGCAGTTGGGGCACCGACTCCTGACGGCCAGGCCTCATTGGGTTCTTCTCCTGCAAAAGAAGACAAATGGTTCAGTCCAAGGGAGGGACAAGTATCAGGGCAGATTGCAACTTCCTTGAGAAATGTTTAGTGGCTCCTCACTTCCATGGTGCACCCCAACCTGGCCGTCAGTCATGATTTTCCTCTGCCTCCCCTGACAGTTCATTGGCACGGTCCTCAAAGGGAGTCAGGAAACACAGCTCAGGAACTTCACACTGGTCTTCTCTCACTCTATCTTCTCCTGCAGAGACAAAAGGGGGAATTGAAAGCCTGATGGTTGAAAGGGCATGGGGGAGGGGATGGGGTGGGTGCAATCGGGTGACTGTCCCACGGCAGGCAGGGGTTATGACGGGGACTGTCAAAGGGGTTGGAGGTAGATGCTGCAAGGCCATGGGTGTCAGGGATTGGATTGATGTGCACATTCCAGGCACAACAGATGGGAGTGATGCCAGAATGGGATGGACTCTCACCCTTGCTGCCCAAACAAGGTAGTTTATTTTCTTGCCGTACTGGGTGCTGGTTCTCTGCGTCGGTGCGTGGGCACTGACGTCCGCTACCACATTGCCGATCCGACCCCTGGGTCATTGACTGGCTCAGTGGAAGATGATGGCCTACCTCTCCTCTATGATGTCCAGCAGCCGACCCAACTCTCCCTGTGTGAATTGGGGAAGGGTGGGCGCTGCTGTGTGCGGTGTCATCTTTCTGGCAGGACTGACTGCTGCTGGGGTATTAAAATACAGCTCCCTGTACACAGCTGCGGCCACTTTGGGTGAGTCACACACCTGGAGCCTCCATGACAGTGTGATTCATATGGAGGCTCTTTCATTGCACTGAGTGTCAAAGGATTGCAGTGTGGAGTGTGCCTGAGAAACCAACGCGTTCACCCCATTTTTCTCAACATCATGACAGGAATTTTTTAGGAAAATTCCACCTGTTGTTTCACTTGAAGTTGCAGTTTTCAGGAATGGAACTAGCACATTAACTGAGCAATTATTCATTCTCTTTTTAACAGTCCTATTTTCCTGTTCACTTACCCTCTCAGCTGAGTGCATTTGAAAATTTCCATGTGTTTGAAATTCTCATGGGCAGAAGGAGAGGGAATGCTCCCTCTTGTATTTTATAGGTTCCACTCCAGTCAATCGCTAATAACACAATTGCATCAGGAACCCCTCCTCTCACTGACAGCTGGAGACCATCCACACATCTGCTGCTGTCAAATTCCCACTCCCAACTGCTGGCATGGAATTGAATCTATCTGGGTGTCAGGTGGGTATCCAGGACATTCCAACTAAAATGACAATTTGTTTCTGTGTAGCCTTTAATGTAATCAAATATATGCAAACATTTCCCAGAAACGGGTGGATGTAGCTGATACTGGGGGTCATAACTATAAGGTTCATGGTGGGAGATCTAGGAGGGATATCCAAGGTAGATTCTTTACTCTGAGAGTGGTTGGGGTGTGGAATACACTGCCTGCTGTGATAGTGGAGTCGGACACTTTAGGAACTTTCAAGCGGTTATTGGATAGGCACATGGAGCACACGAGAATGATAGGGAGTGAGATAGCTTGATCTTGGGTTTGGACATATCTTGGCACAACATCGAGGGCCGAAGGGCCTGTAATGTGCTGTACTGTTCTATATTCCAAGTTCTATAAACATTACAGAAAGTAAATGTACTGAGCTACTTATGGAAATATAAGTGTGCATGACCAAAACTTGGTCAAAGAGGTATGTTTTAAGGAGCATCTTAAAGGAGCAAAATGATTTAGACAGGCAGAAAAGTTAAAGGGGGGATTTCCAAACTCAGTGCCATAGCCGCTGAAGGCAAGGCCACCAATGATGGAATAATTAAAATTGTGAATGCATAATACAGCAGAATAATAGAAAATCCATTATCTGGGAGAGTTTTGAGGCTGAAGGATGTTACAGAGATAGGGAAGGGCCAGGCCATAAAATACCAGTGAATCATAGAATCCCTACTCTGCAGAAGGAGGCCATTCAGCCCATCGAGTCTACACTGACCACAATGCTACCTAGGCCATATCCCCATAGCCCCTTCTATTTACTCTAGCTAGTCCTCCTGACACTAAAGCACAATGTAACGTGGCCAATTAACCTAACTCGCACATCTTTGGACTATGAGAGGAAACCGAACCACCTGGAGGAAACCCATACAAACACAGGGAGAATGTGCGAACTCCAGACAGACAGTGTCCCGAGGCTGGAATTGAACCTGGGTCCCTGGCACTGTGAGGCAGCAATGCTAACCACTGTGCTACTGTGCTGCCCAGCTGGAAGGTTTAGAAATATGATGTGGCCACTATACCAGTCTGGAAATCGAAGTTGTGTTTTTAGGTGGTGTCACTGAGGGGGGAGTATTTAGATGGGAAATGAAGCCCTCCTATTATGATTGTCAAGCTCCCTCCACACAAATGTCTTCCGGCCCTTCATCTCACCATAGCAATATATCTTTCCACTCCTTGCGTATTTATTTAGTTTCCACTTAAATGCATCCATTCTGTTCATTTCAACTGCTCAGTGTGGTGTCAGTTCCATTATAGTTCTAGCTATATTTGGCTAAATAAATTAATACTAGATTTGTTGCTCCCCACTTTATATTTGTAGCCCATAGTCCTGGTCTCCCATGAGTCAATTTACCTTCACTACATCAACCCTATCAGACCTATTCATAATCTTAAACATCTCTATATGATCACATTTCTTTTCTCCTGTTTTATGACAAATCATTAGAATTAAATTAACAAATTAAGGAACAAAATAAAAAGACAATCCCTTAGAGGGGCATTGCATCAAACGAAAGCAAATTCCAAAGGAAAGGTGAAGAAACGGGTTGATAAAGCACTCCATTCCCCATGGTGCCCATCGGGCGTGGAAGACCTTGATTAAGCTGGCTGGCATCACATGCTCCCTTTCTGAAGACACCAACCTGCAAATGTAGCCATGGAAGTCAGGCAGGCAGTCGAGCTGGATAAAGTCTTATCTTTTCTAGGATGCCAGGCTATTCAATCTTTCTTTATAGGGGCAGTGGCTCTTTTCTGCTGTCATTTTAGTATTTTTTTCTTTTTGCACCTTCTCCAATGCCTCTGTATCTTTCTTATGATATGAAGATAAGTTGGTTACAATATTCAAGTGTGATCTAACCAAATTCCAAATAAATTTCACATAACTTCTCTGCTTTTCAATTCCATCCGTTTGGAAACAAAACCTAATGCTTTACTTTCAGTTATTTTTGACCTTATTAACCTGTTTCTCTACTTTTATGAATTGTTCATCAATAGCCCCAGGCTGTTCTATCATTTCATCCCGTTAAACACTTAGGATTGGCTTTGCATGGAGGAGGCAGAAAGGTTGAGTCACGAAACATCCCCACTCAACAGATCCATCTCCTTTAAAAGGGCTCCCGCCCACCATATTTTTGTTCTGGGGAACTAGGGAGTTGTGGGCGTAATGGAGTCAGGCTTATCACATTCAGAGGCAGACCCAAAGTGGCAAGGGAGGCAGATGGATGACCAGGCCTGCAGGATGAAATACCTGCTTTCATTTACAGGTCATGAGCCCAGTTTTAATGGTGAATATTAGCCCATCATCGCTAACTCACCTACTCCCTTATGTCCCCTCCTTGCTCCCAATAGCCCTCATCTCACTGCCATTCTGTCCTGGAACTCAGCCAAACATTCATAATAGCTCTAGTTATTAAAACTAATCCTGGAAAAAGTCAGCTATGGGATCCATTGAAACTGAAATACCGGTAGATTGTTTAAAAAGGTGCAGATGCTGTTTCATTTTCATTGTAAATCAATTGCCTGTCAATTCATGGAATGTAGCAGGTGCTTAGATTTTTTTTAATGTTCAAAAGCAGGACCTTTTTGTCAAAGCTCGAGATTACTAGATATCTGAGTCTTAGTCCAAAACTTGATGTGAAAGGTTCCCAGTTCATTCCTTTTTATAAATCTGAATGCATTATGATGCTTCCTCCATTGACAAAAGTACTCTAATGCATATCAATGCTTACATGATGGTCAAGGCAATGGCCAACTTTCCTTTGCAAGACAGAGCATTATATTCAATCACTACAGTGAAAACATATTTAATTCATAATATAATAGGCTGACTGCGAACCTGTATGCAACAATCCCATTCGCAATCACACATACGCCCCATAAAAATCCCACATGATGGGAATGAGGGTGGGAATTCTGGAATTGGGTCCTACCTAACATGCACATGAAGGAAAAGGAAATAAAGCAACTTCTGGAAAGGCCAGCAGCTAAAGGAATAGATCTCCAAAGACTTACATCACTCCAAGATGAAAAGTTAGAAGTAGAGAATTAAGTTGTTGACCTGGAAAGATTGAAGGCTGAGCAGGACACGTTGCAAGGAAGCATGTGGAAGAGAAACTGTTGGCTGCACTGTTAGTGGAGGAGTCATCCAAGTGGGAGTTCCTGGACCTGAGTTCAAAACTTTAGCAGCAAGTGTTTCAAATAGAAAAGCATGAAAAAGAACAGAATAATAGTGCTGACTTCAGACAGCAACTTAGTCAACTGAAGATGTGGCTTAACAATATATCACAGTGGAAGAATGATTCACTAACTGCAGGAACTGCTGGACTGTTTAAAAAAGGAAATATGAAATACAAGAGGCCAAGCAGAGCAGGAACAGCAAGGAGTTGGAAAACTGGTGGGAGAAAGATGCATTGGGTGAATGGAAGAGAAACATAAGCTGCTGAATCATAGTGCAGAGCTTGAGGAGAAGTATGGCCAGGCCAAAGACTGACTGCAGTGTGCAGCTTTAGCTCAGAAGAAGAGGCAAGACATTTTAGCACCAGAGCAATGCAGTGAATAATGTTTTGGAGAAAAGAAAATTAACTATGAAAGACTGTCAAGATATTTAGTTTATTTGCAAGTTGATTGTTAATTTTCCTTGTTTCATGCGTGATATAAAAAGTTATATTGATCTCTAAAGGCATTTTTAGGCAAGAGCGATGATATATTGTTCTCTTATTCTTGCTGATTTAGAAGTGAGATGTTCAAGTGTTTGTACATATAAGCATTCAAAGTGCCACATCACTCACTGCTGCACCATGTCTGTGTATCAAATTAAGGGACAAAATAAAAAGGCAGCCCCTTAAAGGGGCACTGCATCAAATGAAAGCAAATTCCAAAGAAAACTTAAAACATTGAAATGACAGGTGAAGAAAAGGGTTGATAAAACACCCCATTCCCCCAGGTACCTGTTGGACGTGGAAGACCTCGATTGAATGGCAGGCATCGCGTGCTCTCTTTCTGAAGACGCCCACCCAAGACCCATGTATCAGTTAACAGCAAATGGTCTGATCTGAGAAATACATTTGATGAAGTTCCACCATTTGAGTTCAAAAGAGTAATTATTTTGAACTTCTGGGACACAACAGTCTGCTTGAAACCTGTTGGTCTTCCACTGCAAAGTACTGTTGACACCCGAGGATGGCAAACTGGCACATTCAAAGCCTCAGGACTATGAGCTGAGGGATGCCGTAAAACTTGGGGCAGACACCACAGAGTTGCAATGGGGAAAGGCCACTGTCTAAGGCCCTACTGCATTAGGATACTTAGAGGCTAGAAATCATGTAAATGCTCATTTGGTCTGTGTGTACGCGAGTATGTTTAATATTAAATTTAAATGTACATGATAGCTATAACCTGTAAAGGCAAATATAGTTGGGGATCTGAAGTAACAACAGAAAATGCTGGAAAAGCTCAGCAAGTCTGGCAGTATCTGTGGAGTGAGAAATAGTTAATGTTTCAAGTCTATATGACTCTTATTCAGAGCTGACATTCTATTAATCATAAATTAATTATTATATTATTATAGTCAGGCATCTCATGTTCAATATTGAAAGATTCTGATCTGCGTTGCACTTTATGCAATGTGAAATCTGAACTGTTTCATAATGTATTGTTACAAATTTTATGAAAATAAATATAAGGGAGGAACATCTTCTGCTGTAATGCAGCCTTTGCATCCTACTGTGCAATTGCTCTTGTTCACCTGGGCTGCAGACAGAGTAAGGGTTATGGGGAGGTGTCAGGACAGGCAATAGAAGCTAAATTGCTGTATGGCTGCAATAATTGCCAGTAAGTGGCTCTTAAATTAGCTTGATTGCATTCTGGCCACTAATGAAAAGATATTGTTACTTATGTGACACTGCCGCTGGGAAAGCAGGTTGTAGTGGGTGCACATCGTGGAGCTGCTCCAAAGCTTTTTAGTCCAATTTTCCTAGCTCCCCTACCTCCAACGCTACAATCATGGAGCTGGGAAAATTCTGCCTCTACTGAGCACTTAGTATCCAGAAGAATCTGGGAAGAGATGAAAGAAGAGGCTGGAACATGGCCAGTGTTGGAAAATTTCCATTAGGTGCAGGCCCATGGAGCACAGGAAGAGTCAGAGTAGTTTAGCAGCACTGTACAAAGGACAAGTATAGTAAAAATTCCATTAGAGGCCCAGCCGATTTTCAATTGTAAAGACATTAGGGAAGGATTTTTTTCAGATGATGTTTATTAATTGTTTCATGCATGGATGATAGAAACTGGTTTATAGGTCGTGTCAGTTTCCAATTTCCCGATCTTAACATTTTCACCATGAACACCAAAACTCAATACATTTCCATCCCCCATCAAGATTTTCTGAGGGATCTACACTTCTTCCTTGAATGAAGACCCTACCAGCCTTCAACTACCTCTGCCTGCCTGAACTTGTTTTCATATTGAACAGCTCCTCTTTAACTCCACTCGCTTCCTCCATATAAAAGGTATTGCCATGGGAATCTACATGGGTCCTAACAATATCTGCCTTTTGCAGGATACGTGGAATATGTTTCTTTCCAGTTTTACTCAGAGTGCTCTTACCTCTGTTTCCAGTGTTTTGATTACTGTATTGGTGCTGTTTCCTGTGTTTGAACTCAACTGAAAAATTTCACCAAATTTGCTTCTTAATTCCAACCTACTCTCACCTTCTCATGGTCTATCTCTGACTCTTCCCTTCCCTTTCTTCTCTCTTTTTCTGGGAATAGGTTGCTAACAAGTTCAGTGACACCCACAGCTATTTTTACATTCCTCTCAGCCTGTAATAATTTGGGAAGCCAAATGGAAAGGAACAATATTTCATTCTTAACCAAAAGTTAAGCCACAACCCTGTGATGAATCTCTCCTCAGACAATAGTTCAGTGGACCTGCTCAGGGGTCTGCTTTATCAAGGGCTCAGGTGATGAGTTCCACCTGGGTAGGCAATTGCCTATTACCATGGGAACTTGTAATCCCCAAGTCCCACAGGAAGATCAATTAAGGATTCCCCATATAGGTTCTGCCAGTTATCAGACCAATGAAGCAACCTTTCCTACTAATACTTAATGATATGTCTTCATTTTCCTTTAACAGATTTCTCCTCTCACTGTAGTGGGCAGCGTCCTGGACAGTATTATGTGGTTTCACACACCTCTGCTCTCACCCCATCTCCTTCCTTCCAGAATCAGGGAACACCAATATTTCAGTGCAAATCAATTAGTACATTTATCAAAGTTTCCATTTACCAAGCAATTGTGAGTATGTTTTAGATTGACCATTAACAAATTTAAATGATCACCAACCCACCATTACTCTCAAACATCCAGCTGCCCCTGTGATGCTAGACTATGTGCCTAGTATCACATTTCCAAGACTCATAATGTCATCCAGTTCACTAGGGGAAAATTGAAGCCATGATCATCTTTAACATTCATCTAATTCTGCTTATTTTTCCTGACTCAGCTCCCCTTCCTGGACACTGTACCATAATGATCACAGTTTGGACATTTTGTTAGACCCTGAGCTGAATTTTAAACCCCCCTCACCCTGACCTCCTCTAGGCTATTAAAGCTTATGTGTGAATGTCGGAGATCTGTGCACTCAGATGTCCTGCTCCACCACAGGGTACAGTTAAGATCAAATTGTTCTCAGGAAAAAAAACTTTCATAGAATCATAGAATCCCTACAGTGCTGAAGAAATCCATTCAGCCTGTTAAGTCTGCACTGACTCTGCGACAGAACATTTTCACCCAAGCCCTATCCCTGTAAGCCCACATAATTACCCCGCTAATCCCCCTAACCTACACATTTTGGGACACTAAGGGGTAACTTAGCATGGCCAATTGACCTAACCTGCACATCTTTGGACTTGGGGAGGAAATCGGAGTAACCCAGACGAAACTCACACAGACATGGGGAGAATGTACACAATGTCCCTGGTGCTGTGAGGCAGCAGTACTAACCACTGTGCAATTGATTCAGGTCAATGCACCTTGTGTTCAGACATGTCTGTTCATCAACTGTATCTAAAGAAGACTAAATCAGATTTCAGAATATGATATGGACATAAATGTTAAATTGTTGATCTGAAATGTTCAGTACAAGGAACTCTAAAGCATAAGAATAAGTAGCTTAGCACCAGCTACTGACGATCCAAAAATGTAATATCTCCAAAGTAGTCATTTGGTGGTACAGAACTTGAATGTTGCTGAATAAAGAAACATTTTGTCAACGCTTTTCACCTTGCACTCATCAGAACAATTTGCAAGAATACCAGTGTGAGGAAAAACAATACATTTACACCGTATGAGATGAGAATACTGATTGGTTGGCAAATGGACTCTATTTGGTAAAGGTGTTGCCAAGGAGAATGCACCAGTTGATGATGACTGGCAGTTAACTGTCAAGCATTGTTTGAAATTTAAACCAGGCAGCTTGATTCTGGTCAAAACATTGCTTTGAAGAATGGCTGTCACTTATTTTATTTAGCTGAAATGGGTGCAATGTTCTTTCTGTCTGCAAAAAGCACAACACTGTATTAATATGTGTAACTTCCAGTACTGTACAAATGCAACACATTGCAAGCCTGACTGGTAATCTTAAATTGGTTGTCAGCTCAGTTCTTAGCACATTGTTATGATTCTGTCATTGGACAATGTTGGACACTGTGTTTTGAGTTTTGCAAATGCGGGCTGGTAACTTTTTGCAAACAGTGGATCAACGTGTTCTTTCGGAATAAGAGAGTAAAACTGGTGTCAGCATCTTTTTAGTTTATTTCTCATTGGAAATACAATTGAAATTAAGAAAGGTAGCAATGTAAACTTAATTGTCAGCAGAATCAGCAAGCCAGGAACAGTTTTAATCCAGCTAGCATGTTCATGGGAGCAAAATACACTGCTCTTGTTCATGGGCCAGCTTGTTTTCTATTGGGTGGATTTGCAAATCTGTCATCAAGAGAAAGCAGGAAGTAAGGCCAGCGTAAGATCCTATATTATATGCATTGATGTTACTAACTTGAAGCATAAATTATGTACAGTGTACCACACTAAGGCCGCCCTGAAAAGGAGTGAGGAACAGTATGTATTGCATACATTGAAATGGTTTATGCAACAATTGAGGAGTAAATCATTAGCACAGGAGAAAAGGCTAATGAATACAGCTTTGTGAACTGAGAAGTGACACAGGTGGAAATGAAATTTCTTGAAGTTATAGTGATATTGATTGATAACTATGTAATTTTACAAATTCTTGAATCACATATCAGTTTATAATGTATGACATTATCTGTGGAACTAAACAGATCTTAAAGTTGGTGGCTAATTGTGTTTTGTTTGGGATTGGAAAATGGAAATGAATCAGGATACTTTGTGCAGATGTTCAGAAACATTAGACCTGCTGTGTGCAGGTACCACATACATATGAGAGACATTGAGAGCCTTACTGCTCATTACTGCTGCAGCAGGTGAGATTACCCTTCAGGAAGATCTAAAAAATCTCATCAAATGGACCAGTATATGGGGAATAAAATTCAACACAGAGAAATGTAACATCCCGCAAATCAGCAAACCTCGCTGCTCATCAGTACCCTACTATATAATGTATATTTGAAATTACCAAAGAATGCCATTGCCTAGGAATCCACAATAATTTGAAATGAGATTTAAAAGGCTGATAGGCAAACAGAACTCCCATCATTCTTCAATTACAGTAAAGGAAATACTGTACCAGACATTGCTTAGAGCTCGCTCAGAATGAGGTTGAGAACCTTGGGATCCATATTTTGCTTTAAATTTTACCCTCCCTGATAAATTTCAACACTGGGTGGTTCAGTTTGGTTACAGTTACTTGCGGGATTCTAGTGTAGCCTAGTTGGTTATGTTGCTGGGCTGGCACAGTCCCCAGAATGGAAGAAAAGCCTCCATAGGTTGACATGCCTCTAAAATATTTTGAATGAACAATGCAGTATTTCTAAGCAGTACATTAAGCCCAAAAATGACAGCATTCGAAAAGTTCACCACCAACAATTCCACCTGAACACACTCCTGTGGACAGCATGGTGGCACAGTAGTTAGCACTGCTGCCTCACAGCACCAGGGACCTGGGTTCGATTCCTGGCATGGGTTACTGTCTGTGCAGAGTCTTCACATTCTCCTGTGTTTGCGTGAGTTTACTCTAGGTGTTCCAGTTTCCTCCCACGGACCGAAAGACATGCTGGTTAGGTACATTGGCCATAATAACTGCTCCCTCAGTGTACCCGGACAGGTGCTGGAGTGTGGTGACTAGGGGAATTTTATAATAAGAGGTGCTGGACTAGGGGATTTTCACAGTAATTTCATGTAAGCCTACTTGTGACACTAATAAATGAACTAAGCAACGTGCCTCCTTTATTAATTCTTTTTATCCCCAAGAACAGTTAAGGACTGAAATAATCTCCCACAAACCTTAATCTCCATGTCCTCTAAGGATTCATGTGAGGAAAATTTGTTGAACATTTTTTTGACCAATCAAGATCACTCTGGATCACTTTGTACCCTGCTTCAGTGTTAGCAATTATTGCTTCTGCCAGTGGCAAGTGGTGGTACATTCAATTTCATTGTTGACATTACACCACAGAAATTAACTGTACTATCCATGCTGCAAACTTGGTAATAAAGAATAATTAATTCTTCAATGGTGGGAATACTTCAACTGGTAATAACTATGCCTTAATCCCTATAATGTAGTAAACCCCTTTCTGGGTTAGATCTTTTATTTTTTTACTGAAGCATAATATGGTGGCCTCCAGAAACACTCCGGATTCGCTCAATCTTCCCTAGTTTAGGGTAACCTTCCGATTATTACACATCAATGTTCATGTGCCAGGGGTAATGTAAAACAGCATGTGCTGTAGTTAGTTAATTCCCGACAAATAACTGGTCATCAGGTATGATAAATGGACCACCAAACCGACACTTGAAAAACAGATTCAACAAAGGCAACATAAAATTGGGCCCACAGAGAAAGTCAGCTTGCATTGGTCGGGGGCTTTGAAGTAAAGGTCTATCCTGCGTCGGGGCTTTCCTTTCCTTAAATGGCATTGGCTTATTCATTAATCATACTGAAGCGGATGGCTGCACACGGTCATCTGTCGTACGGTTTTAATATATTCCCTTTAAGGCATCAAAGACTGATGACAAAGTCACGATGCTCTCGGATCCTGATAGCCCAAGAGTCCCAGAATGATCTCTAACTTGTTTGTACTCCACTTGACCTCTGCTGCTGTGCAAAAATGCAGGTGACCCCTGCAAAACAGTCACGACTATTTAAATAAGAATGTGCCTTTAGGGGTTTTTTTGCGCGTTGTATAAGCAGAGATTTGAAGATTCCCGCCAGTGAACGGGCTAAACTATTTTCCGTACAATAGAACTAAAATAACATTTTAAAAAAATGAAACCTCCGCCTAACCTCGCTGTCACCTCTCTGCATCCTGTGGAAACCTCTTTTGTCTATTTAAATGATTTATTTACTCAGGCTGCTGATTCCTGTATTAAATGTTCCGTGGAAAGGCAAAAGTAAAAGAGAGCGTTGTAATTAAATTTGGATTGAAAGATACTCAAAATATCCCTTCCCAAACTTGGCGTGGGTGGGCAGAGATGTATCCTGATTCAGTTGAAATAAATATTACAGGATAATAATGCCGCAGCTTGCTTTCTATTTGGGGGAAAAACACACGGAGAGAGATCACAATAGATAAAAGGCTTAACGAAGCTTTTACCATGGAAATGTGTATATTTGTGTTCTGCTGGGATGTCGTAGGTGTGCAACTTGCGTTTCTAAGAGACAATAGCTTGAGATTCGTATTGAAACAATCAGGACTTTGCCACCTAAAACTGTAACTAGGAACAAAACAGAAAGAAATCCCACAACACCAGCATAAAGTCCAAACAGGTTTATTTGGACTTCAAGCTGGTGTCGTGGGATTTCTTTCTGTTTTACCCCAGTCCACCGCCGGCATCTCCACATCATGACTAGGAACTAAATCCATGCCTTCATTCTGTAAACAAATGACACTGCTTTCGCAGAACTCAGTGCCAGTTACAGGGATATGAAATCTCTGTGACAGCACAACCACCATATGTATTTATGTAGCGATTTTAAAGTCGATAAACATCGGACGCTGCTTCACAAGAGTATGAGAAAGCAAAATTTGACGGGGAAGAGATTAGGACATGGCCAAAGGGGTAGTTTCTAAAAGAGTGTCTTAAAGAAGGAAAGGGGGATCCAGAGGAGATTTGGGGAGGGAATTCCAGGACTTAATGTGAGGGCATTGCACCAGTGGCAACATGATTCAAACAGGGGATGCTCAAGAGACCAACATTGGTGAGCACAGATAGCTCAGGGGGGTTTAGGGCTGGAGGTAGCGAGGGGTGAGTGCATGGAGGTATCTAAAAACAAGGATGAGAATTTTTAAATCAAGGCATATCTCGGGGCAGCACGGTGGCACAATGGTTAGCACTGCTGCCTCAAAGTGCATGGGTGGGATTGTAGTCGGTGCAAACTTAATGGGTCAAATGGCTGCCTTATGCACTGTAGGGATTCTATGATCTTAGCTGGAGCTCATGTAGGGCACAGGGTACAGGAATGATAGTGCCAATTCCACTGTTCAAGCACATTCGGATATAACCAGCAATGATTAAGATCCAACTACCAACTGATAGTTTCCGATCAAAATCTGAATAATCACTGGTGTTTCTTCATAATGTCAGTTGCTGTTTGTCTAAATCATGGAATATATCATTTGCAAGGTCACCTATTTCCTAATCAGAAATTCCCTGATTTAAATGGGGAGAAGGGCTACATTCATTTGTAAAATCGGCTAATTTTGTTTTTCAGTCAGCCACTTGTGATAACGTTGTTCTGAATGTGATGTTAGGAGTGAGTGAATGTGAGGGGGAGTGATTAGGCACTGAGTTGACAGTTTGACTGTGACTTGACACTTGCTGTTCAATATTTCACAGCAGCCTAAACCTTCTGAACTGTACATTCTTCCTTCATGCTCCATAAACATTCCGTTCTTAATAGTGTTTTACTGACCTGTCATTTAGGAATTATGTTGATGCATGTGTAGATGTATAAAAAGTCAGGTCCATGGTCCATATTTTTTAATTTGATAAGTACTTTTAAAAATCTTAAGGACATTTTTACTCAAAAATGCCTGATTCTAATTACAATTGAAATTGGTCTAATGTATAGGAATTTCATTGGATTTATTTCATAAACCAAAATGTTTACAAAAGATACTGGATTATTTCTACAGAAATATTGATTCTCATAGATTAAAGTTACAAGTACAACAAAGTGAAATTCCCCAATTATGTGTTAATATTTATGGTACAATGTGAAAATTTTAAAATCCCAATCCTAAATGACTACAGGAAACAATGCTTTTGATTGCAGAGGCAAGCACGAGCTTCATATTCAACTGCTAATGCTGTATTTTAAAATATAGAACATTAGCATTGAAATTTTCTCGGAAATTATTATTTCTTCTCTAAATTATTATTGAGCTACTGTGGGTAATAATAGCAAGGGATATGGAACTAAGCAGGCAAATAGAGTAAAGATACAGATCGGCCATGAGCTAATTGAATGGCAAAGCATGTTTGAAATGTCTTCTTCCTCCTATGTTCTTGTTTTCATTGATACAGAATTGCAGTTTGCTTGGAAAATTTTGCTTTGGCGAATAACATTATGGCTGGAATTCTCCTCCCAAAAATTCTAAGTATCAAATTCACATGAAAATTGGAGTAATTCATGTTGTTTTTTTTCAGTGGGGGTTCAGAGAAGAATCGCTCACATTTTATGCACTGCTGAAGTTTCCATTATAAGCCACTGGACCTATCCCCGCTGGAGAAGCTGAAATTAGCACGCTGAGTGGCCCACTATGCATGCACCAATCTGTCAGTGCCAAAACTGGTGCATGCGCACTGCTGACCTCCTGATTGCTGGCCAGCTCGATTGCTGACCAGCACTGCGATCCTCACATTGCCAGCCCTCCACCACACACAACAGCCCAATTGCTGCCCCCGACTATTCTTGGGCAGCCCCAAACCTCCACTCCCAACCCGCCCCGAACTCCAGCACCCCCGCCCCAATTCCACCCCCTCCCAACAGTGTCAACCAACCTCTCCAGAAGGCTGACCCCTCCCAACATCTGCCCCAATCACTGGCTTCTCTCCTTCCCCTAACGATCCTGTCTGCAGAGAGGCAGTGGGATCCCTTCATCTCCCATTGATCACCCCCATCAGGCCCCGTATCCAGTGGGCAGTACCAAGGTGTCTCCAGGCATCAGCACTTTGCCCCTTGGGCAGTGCCAGAGGGCACAGGCTGGCACTGCAAAGGTGCCAATGCCCAGGAGGCAAATCCCTGCCACCTGATTTGTGGCACCTGACCCCCTGGGGGACACCGATTGCCTCCTGCCTTTACTCCAGTGTGGCCAGGCCATTAGTTCCACAAAAGTGGGAAACTACTGTAAACCACTGGAATGAAATACTCTGGAGTGGGGGGGAGAGGCTAACGGGCCCGATGAATTCAGTCTCAGGCCCGCTATGGCATTGAAATTACATTGAAATTAACATTTAGCTAAGAGTGGGGTAAATGGGTATTTTTCTGGTTGGCAATCAGTGACTACTGGTATGCCTCATGGATCAGTGTTGGGGTTGCAATTGTTTACGACTTACAATGATGATTTGGAGTTGGGGACCAAGTGTAGTTGTCAACATTCGCAGATGACACTAAGATAGGTGACAGAGCAAAGTGTGCAGAGGATGCTGAAAGTTTGCAAAGGGATATAGATAATCTAAGTGAGTGGGCAAGGGCCTGGCAGATGGAGTACAATGTTTGTAAATGTGAGACAATCAATTTTAGTAGGAATAACAGCAAAACTGACTATTATTTAAATAGTAAAATATTGCAGCATGCTGCTATGCAGAGGGACCTGGATGTCCTTGTGCAGGAATCTCAAGGAGTTGGTTGCAGATACAGCAGGTAATTAAGAAGGCAAATGGAATTTTGTCCTTCATTGCTAGAGGGATGGAGTTTAAAACAGCAAGGTTATGTTGCAGTTGTATAAGGTGCTGGTGAGGCCACATCTGGAGTACTGTATATAGTTTTGATCTCCTTACTTGGGAAAGGATATATTGGCACTGGAGGGGGTGCAGAGGAGATTCACTAGGTTGATTCTGGAATTGAGAGGGTTGGCTTATGAGGAGAGACTGAGTAGACTGGGCTATACTCATTAGAATTCAAAAGAATGAGGGGAGAACTTATAGAAATATATTAGATTATGAAGGGAATAGACAAGATAGATGCAGGAAAGTTGTTTCCACTGGCAGGTGAAAGTAGAACTTGGGGACATGGCCTCAAAATAAGGGGAAGCAGATTTAGGACTGAGTAGAAGAGGAGCTTCTTCACACAAAGGGTTGTGAATCTGTGGAACTCCCTTCCCAGTGAAGCATTTGAGGCTACCTCATTGAATGTTTTTAAGGCAAGGATAGATACATTTTTGAACAGTAAAGGAATTAAGGGTTATGGTGAGCAGACAGGTAAGTGGAGCTGAGTCCACAAAAAGATGAGCCATGATCTTATTGAATGGCGGGGCAAGCTCGAGGGGCCAGATGGCCTACTCCTGCTCCTACTTCTTATGTTCTTATTTGCACAGTATATGTGGGTCCTCGCCAATTTCAGGCATGGATGTGACATCACTGGAAATCCTGTCCTGGAAGACATTATCTGACCGAGAATGTAGACGTGAATCCTGATAATTGGTTATTCCCCTGTACCACTATGCTAAAAAATTAGCACAGCAGGATGGGAGAAACATCTCCCATATCACAGAATCCCTACAGTGCAGCAGGAGGCCACTTGGCCCGTTGAGCCTGCACCAACAATAATCCCACCCAGGCCTTATCCCCGTAACCACACGTTTACCTGTTAATCCCCCTGACAGTAAGGGGCAATTTTCCAGGGCAAATCAACCTAACCCACACATCTTTCGACTGTGGGAGAAAACTTGAGCACCTGGATACATCGGGAAAATGTGTAAACTCCACACATTCATCCAAGGCCAGAATTGAAATTGAGCCCCTGGCGCTATGTGACAGTTGTTCTAAGCACTGTGCCAACATGCTGTCCGGTTCTGACCAACAGTTATTTAACAAGGATACATCATTGTATATGATTCTTCATTAAATATATGCCATTTCTAAAGCTGCAGTTCATAGAATAGTATGAAACCAGCACTTTTAGCCCATTGTGCCTCTGCTGAGTTTTTGGTAGAATCATAGAATCCCTACAGTGCAGAAAGAGGCCATTTGGCCCATTGAGTCTGCACTGACTACAATCCCACTCAGGCCCTACCCCCTTGTCCCTACATATTCACCCGCTAATCCCTCTAACCTATGCATCTCAGGACATTAAGGGGCAATTTTAGCATGGCCAATCAACCTAACCTGCACATCTTTAGACGGTGGGAGGAAACCTATGCAAACACAGGGAGAAGGTGCAAACTCCACACAGACAGTGACCCAAGCCAAGAATTGAACCCATGTCCCTGAAGCAGTAATGCTACTGTGGAACCCATTAGAGCCTCAGTTAATTATATATGTTGCCCATTTTGGGACTAAGAATGATAGTGGCAGATGATGAAGAAACAACTGGCAAGACTTAACTGCTTGCATAACTCTCATCAGAAAAGAAGAGCATAGAAGAAAGGACTTAGGATTATAAAAGTTTATAGCAGAAGACTATTCTACCCATCAGGTTAAGATCAGCCTTTTGTCAGAGGAATCTAAATCGAATCTGCTACCTTCTCCTTATAGCTGTGTATCATTCTGTCCATTAAACATCTAAAATAAACAATAATCTCTTCTTCAGCCATTGCCAATGACAAAACATTTCGCCTTCCTGCAACCCTGTATGTTCAGAAATTTCTCCCAAGATCTCATCTCATTTTGTTAATGACAATATTGAATTGATTTTGGCAGCGACTCCTCAAAGCCAGGCAACAACTTTTCCCTATTCACTATCCAAAGCCTTTCCTTAATTAAAAATATTATTAAATCTAATTTGGTCTTCTTCTCAGTGATAGCATAACTTAGATTACATATGGCACTTTCTGTGCCTTCACAAGATCCTAAGACATTTGACTGCCAATGAAATACTTCTTGAAGTGCAGTTGGTCAAACATGGTAACAAATTTGAGATAAATAACTGGTTAATCTATTTTGGTGGTGTAGATTGAGAGTAAGTATTAGGCAGGATATGGACAAGATGGCTATAGAGGGATAGGGGCCAAACATTGGCAATTGGGACTAGCTTAGTGATTTAAAAAAAGGAATGGCATGAACAAATTGGGTTAAAGGGCCTGTTTCCATGCTGTAAACCTCTATGACTCTATGACTCTAAGCTATCAGGAAAGCTCTTCAAATTGCATCTGAAGATTTTTTACATCTGTCTGAACAGGCAGCTGAAAAACTCCTCAAAAAAGTACTTCTGACAAAGTAGACCTTACTCATTACAACATTTAAACATATTCAGTAATAAGTTTGTAACATGCCCAGGGGAGTGGATGGATTATGAATGCATTTTAAATCCAGCTTCATAGTGGACAGAGGCTACGTTGGTGGGAAATTGCTTTCTCGAGGGATTCGCTTTAGCATATCTGGCAATGCAATCAGGACCTGACTCTCTCATTATACTGTAGCAAAGCAGAAACAACATTTTTCTGATTCAAAAGTGGCAGTAAAGCTGCAACACTCGAACATAGAAAACGGTAATAGAATATTAAATTAATCGTGAAGATGATGAATGGTGACTAGTTACTTTATCAATCTTTAAAAGAAATTAAATATATTCAAAATATGATTTTATAAATTGTAATTTTTTTCTATTAATGTAAAATTCGTAGTGTAATATAGTTATGCTGGTAGTTCTATTGTTTAAAAATTCATTCAAGGGATATGTGCATCACTGGCTAGGCCAGCATTCATTGCCCATCCCTAACTGCCTCTGAGATGGTGGTGGTGAACCGCCATCTTGAATTGGTGCAGCCCAAGTGGTGTAGGTATACCCACAGTGCTGTTAGGGAGGGAGTTCCAGGATTTTGATGGAATGGCTTGGAGGTGAAATTCCAGATGGTTGTGTTCCCATGTATCTGCTGCCCTTGTCCTACTAGATTGTAACGGTTGTGAGTTTGCAGCCTTGGTGAGTTCTTGCAGTACATCTTGGTACACATTGCTGCCACTGTGTGGAGGCAGTGGAGAAAGTGACTTATTGTCGAAGGGATGCCATTCAAGCAGGCTGCTTTGTCCAGATTGGTGTCAAACATCTTGTGTGTTGTTACAGCTGCACTCATCCAAGCAAGAAAAGAGCGTTCCATGACACTCCTGTCTTGTGCCTTGTAGGTTGTGAACAGGTTTTGGTGAATCAGGAGGTACTCAGCACAGGATTTCTAGTCTCTGATCTGCTCTTGTAGCCATAGTATTTACATGGCTAGTGCAGACCAGTTTCTGGTAAATGATAGCCCCAAAAATGTTGATATTGGGGGATTCAGCAATGATAATGTATTTGGATGTCAAGGAGTGATGGTTAGATTCTCTCTTGGTGGAGATGATCATTGCCTGGCACCTGTGTGGTGCAAATGTTTCTTGCCACTTAAGTCCATGCCTGGATATTGTCCTGGTATTGTTGCATTTGACATGGGTGACTTCAGTATCTGAGGAGTCGTAAATGGTGCTGAACATTGTGCAGTCATCAATGATTTCTGACCTTATGATGGAAGGGAGGTCATTGATGAAGCAATTGAAGATTATTGGACCTAGAACACTCCCTTGAGGAATTCATGCAGTGATGTTCTGGAACTAAGATGATTGACCTCTAATAACCACAATCACCTTCATTTCTGCTAGGTATGATTCCAACTAGCGAAGGGTTTTCCTCCAATTTCCATTGATTCCAGTTTTCCTAGGGTTCCTTGATGCCATATTCCATCAGAAAGAACTTCTTTAAATAAATAAAAAGGGAGAGAGAGGCCAAAGTGAACTCCACAGAGAATGAGATTGGGGAAATAATCATGCGGAGGAGTTAAATAAATACTTTGCATCAGTCTTCACAGTGGAAGACACAAATATAATTCCAAAAATACTAAATAATCAAGGGGAAAGGGGATGGGGGGGCATGGGGATGGGGCAGAATATATACAATAACTATCATTACAGAAAAAGTGCTAGGGAAAATAATGAGGATGACTGCTGATAAGACATCTGGACCTGATGCGATGCATCTGAGAATATTAAAGGAAGTACCTAAGAGATAAAAGTAAGGCTTACATTAACATTGCAATGAAGTTACTGTGTAATTCCCCTCGTCAGCAACTTCGGCGCCTGTTCAGATCAATACATCGAACCAGTATGTGTTTCAGACTGTAGGAGGAAACCAGAGCACCCGGAGGAAACCCACACAGACATGGGGAGAAGATGCAAACTCTACACAGACAGTGACCCAAGCCAGGAATCGAACCCGGGTCCCTGGCTCTGTGAGGCAGCAGTACCAACCAGTGTACCACCGTGCCACCCAAGATAATGGATATACTGATAATAATGCTCCAAGAATCCATAAATCGTCCCAGAGTATTGGAAAACTGCCAGAAAGTTATTCAAAAAGATAGGGAGACAAACTGCAGGTGAGTTAGCTGTCATTGGGAAAATGTTAAGTGTCCATTATAAAGAATGTAACAGCAGAGCATTTAGGCATACATAATATAAGCAGAGTCAGCATGGCTTCATGAAGGGGAAATCATGCATGGCAAATTTATTAAAATTTTTTGAGGTGGTAATAAGCAGATAGGTAAGGGGGAGTCGGTAGATGTAATATACTTGGATTTTCAAAAAGCGTTTTAATTATTATCCGGAGATGAGGGGGTTAGACTATGAAGAGAGACTAAATAGGCTGGGTCTGTACTCGTTGGAGTTTAGAAGGATGAGGGGGGATCTTATAGAGACATGTAAGATAATGAAAGGGATGAATAGGGTATGGGTAGAGAGATTCTTCCCGCTCAGAAAGGACAGTAGGACTAGATGGCACAAGCTCAAGATAAGGGGGGGTGCAGTTTAGAACAGAGTTGAGGAGGAACTTCTTCACGCAAAGGGTGGTGAATCTCTGGAATTCTCTGCCCGTTGAAGTGGTGGGGGCTACCTCGCTAAATATATTTAAGTCACGGGTAGATAGGTTTTTGACAGACAAGGGAATTAAGGGTTATGGGGAGAAAGCGGGAAAGTGGAACTGATCCACTTTAGATCAGCCATGATCTTATTGACTGGTGGGGCAGGCTCGAAGGGCTAGATGGCCTACTCCTGCTCCTATTTCTTATGTTCTTATTAGTGTCACAAGTGGGCTTTCATTAACATTGCAATGAAGTTATCATGAAGTTCAATAAGGTACTAAAGGCTACTTAACTTAGGCTACCTTCACTAGAGGCTATTTAATAAGATAACAGCCCATGGTATTGGGGGTAGTATATTAGCATCGATAGAGGATTATCAGATCAGATCAGTCATGACCTTATCAAATGGTGGAACAGGCTTGATGGACCAAGTCACCTACTTCTGCTCTAATGTCTTATGGTCTTCTGGCCTAAGTGCTACCTTGATGTCAAAGGAAGTCACTCTCACACCACCTAGAGTCATAGAATCATAGAGGTTTACAGCATGGAAACAGGCTCTTCGGCCCAAATTGTCCATGCTACTCTTTTTTTTTAACCCCTAAACTAATCCCAATTGCCTGCATTTGGCCCATCGTATACTCATCGTACCCATGTAACTATCTAAATATGTTTTAAAAGATAAAATTGTATCCGCCTCTACTCCTACCTCTGGCAGCTTGTTCCAGACACTCACCACCCTCTCTGTGAATAAGTTGCCCCTCTCACCTTTGGAGTTTAACTCTTTTATCTATGTTTGAAACAAGGCTGTAATAAGGTCAGGAGTTGAGTAACCACAGCAGAATCCAAACTGTGGGTCAATGAGCAGGTAATTGCTGAGTAAGTGCTGCTTCATAGTGCTGTTGATGACCCCTTCCATCATTTTAATGATGATCAAGAGTAAATTGATGGGGTAGTAGTTGGCTGGATTGGATTTGTCCTGTTATTGTGTATGGGGCATACCTGGGCAATTTTCCACAGTGCCATGTAGATGCTAGTGTTGTAACTATACTGGAAAAGCTTGGCTTGGGGCATGGCAAGTTCTGGTGCATATATCTTCATATAGAATATTGTCAGAGCCCATAACCTTTCCGTTATCCTGTGCCTTCAGCCATTTCTTGACATCATTGAAAGTGAATCAAATTGGATGAAGACTGACACCGGTGATGCTGGGTGCCTCTGAAGAACGCCAAAACAGATCATCCGCTCAATACCTCTGACAGAAAATTGTTGCAAATGCTTCAGCCATACCTCTTGCTCTGATGTTCTGGTCTTTTCCATCATTGAGGATGGGAATATTTTTGCAGTCTTCTCGTCTAGTGAATTGTTTAACTGTCCACCATGATTTGTGACTGGATGTGGCAGGACTGTAGAGCTTGGATCGGATCTGTTGGTTGTGGAATAGTTTAGTTCTGTATATTACTTGCTGCTTATGCTGTTTTGGCACACAAATAGTCTGATATTGTAGTTTCACCAGGTTGACACCTTATTTTTGGGTATGCCTGGTGATGTTCCTGTCATGTTATCTTGCATTCTTCATTGAACCAGGGTTGATCTCATGCCTTGGTGGTAATGGTGGGGTGGGGGATATGCTGGGCCATGAGGTTATACATTATGATTGAAAACAAGTTTGCTGTTGCTGACAGCAATAGCACCTTATGGATGCCCCTTCCTGAGTTGCTAGAACTGACCTGCCACTAGGGTGACACAGTGGCACAGTGATTAGCACTGCTGCCTCACAGTTCCAGGTTCAATTCCAGCCTTGGGTGACAATGTGGAATTTGCACATTCTCCCCATGTCTGTGTAGGTTTCCTTCTCATGTTCCAGTTTCCTCCCCACAGTCCAAAAATGTGCAGCGTAGGTGGATTGGCCATGCTAAATTGTCCTTAGTGTCCCAAGATGTGTAGGTTACATGGATTAACCATGGGAAATGTGTGGAGGTAGGGGGGGAGGGCCTGGCTAAGTTACTTTGTCAGAGAGCCAATGCAGACCTGATGATCCGAATGACCACTTCTGCACTGTAGGGATTCTATGATTGATGTTGATTCCATTTGCACAGTGGTAATGCTACGCAACACAATGGAGGGTGTTCTCAATGAGAAAATGGGACTTTGTCTCCATAAGAACTGTGCAGTGCTTCTACCAATACCGTCACGGACCGATGCACCTGTAGTATATAGGCAAGTTGGTGAGGATGAGTTCAAGTAGTTTTTCCTTCTTACTGGTTCCCTCACCACCTGCCGCAGCCCCAGTATTTCAGCTAGGTCCTATAGGACCCAGGTCTGTCTGTGGTGGTGCTACCAGGCCATTCCATCCACTCCAAGTCCCGTACCCAGAGTACATTCTGCACCCTTGCCACCCTCAGTGCCTCCTGCAAGTGGTATTCACTTCAGAGGAGACAGCACATGGTAATCTTCAGGAGGTTTTCTTGCCCATGTTTGACTTGGCGAGTCTGAAGTTTATGCTGAGGACTCCCAGGACAACCTCCTCTAACTGTGTGCCATTGTGCTGCCTGCCACCTCTGCTGGATCAGTCCTTTCTAGCCAGGAATAGTGATGGTAGTGTCCGAGTGTAGGGTGTCGAAATTTGCTGATGACACCAAGATTGGGGGAACGGCAAATTGTGCGGAGGGTGTGGAGAGTCTGCAGAAGGATCTAGATAGGCTGGGCGAATGGGCCAGGAAATGGCAAATGGAATTTAATGTTGGCAAGTGTGAGGTGGTCCACTTTAGTAGGAAGAATGGTAGGAAGGACTATTACTTACGGGGCGAAAAACTGCAGCAGGCGACGGTGCAGAGGGACCTCGGGGTCCTTGTGCATGAGTCGCAAAAACCCAGCTTGCAGGTGCAGCAGGTGGTCAGGAAGGCGAATGGGATGCTGGCCTTCATAGCGAGGGGGATTGAATATAAAAGTAGGGAGGTCTTGCTGCAGCTGTATAGGGCATTGGTGAGGCTGCAGCTGGAGTACTGTGTGCAGTTTTGGGCGCCGCACCTGCGCAAAGATATTTTGGCCTTGGAGGGAGTGCAGAGGAGGTTTACTAGGCTGATACCGGAGTTGAGGGGGTTGAGCTATGAGGACAGGCTGAATAAACTGGGATTGTACTCGTTAGAGTTTAGAAGAATGAGGGGAGATCTCATTGAGACGTATAAGATGATGAATGGGATGGATAGGATAGAGGTGGAGAGACTCTTCCCGCTCAAAAAAGACAGTAGGACTAGGGGGCACAGCCTCAAGATAAAAGGGGGGCGGTTTAGAACGGAGTTGAGGAGGAACTTCTTCATTCAAAGGGTGGTGAATCTCTGGAATTCTCTGCCCGTTGAAGTGGTGGAGGCTGCCTCGCTAAATATTTTTAAGACGCGGGTTGATGGGTTTTTGATAAGAGAGGGGATTAAGGGTTATGGGGAGAAAGCAGGAAAGTGGAACTGAGCAGCGACAGATCAGCCATGATCTTATTGAATGGCGGGGCAGGCTTGAAGGGCTAGATGGCCTACTCCTGCTCCTATTTCTTATGTTCTTATGTTCTTATGAGACATTTGGCAGGATTTCATGGCCTCACTTGGGCAAGACCAGAAATTTCCACTCGAGGTTAATGGAGATTTCCGTTGTCGAACCCCTCGCCCGCTCTGATTCTGGGGTGGGTGAGGTGGTAAAGTTTTGGCCATCGTCCATAAGGTACGATTCTGTGAGTATGACTATGTCAGGCTGTTGCTTGACTCTGACACGGTTCTCCCAATCTTTGTTCAACTTCCCCCAAATGCTAGAAAGGAGGGCTTTACAGATCCACTTTGCAGCAGTGGAGGGTTTGCCATTGTTGTTTCCGATGTCAAAGTCAATGCCGGTTGCTCCATCTGGTTTCATTCCGTTATAGCAGTTGATACAACTAAGTAACTCGATAGACCATATCTGAGGGCATTTAAGAGTCAACCTATTGCTCTGGGTCTGGAATCACATTTGACGAGACAAGGCACAGCCAACAGATTTCCTTCCCCCAAGGACAATAGTGAACCAGATGGGTTTTTATGACCATCAACAATAGTTTGATGGTGCTCATTAGACTTCCAACTGCAGATGTTTTAATGAATTTAAATTCTGCTATCTGCTGTGGTGGATTTGGATCTGGGTTCCCCAAGCATTACTCTGAATCTCTGGATTATTAGTCCCACCATCTCCCCATTACCATCATTAGAGCAATGTGACATTGCTGTCAGGAGGTTGGTCTACAACCTCAGGAGTTAACTTGGGAGATTCCCAGATCTGCCCTGCTTCCACCCTCATTATTGCTTGGCTTGTTGCATGGCTTCTACGCTGTTTGCTGCACTGTTCCCACCCTGCTCTACGCTTGCTCACCACTTTGCTGCATATGGCCAGAAGAATGACAATATTGATTAATTTGCCTCAATCTTGCTGCTGTTCATGTCGGTGGGAACCACAGTCCCACCTACGGCGCACACCAGCCGTGGGTTTCCCGGCAGTGAAGGGTGTGTTCAACAGAGAACCCCGTTGGCAAAGGTGGAACCATAAGCTCCTGCTGCAACAAAACATGCACCGAGAGGGAGGAAAATCCCACCCATTGTTTCCACAACTAGGTAGCACAGACTTAGAGAAAGATTTGGCATGGATTGGGAGAAATTTGCTGGGGATCAAGGGCAAAACGCATCTTGGAACCTAACTGCCATTTACACATAAACTCTCAAGCAAAAATCTGATGTTGTTCCACTTAAAGAATGCAACATTGATGTTAAGTGAGGAATTACTGTTTAACTTTTAAAAGTGATTTCAGTGATTTAAAATGAGTTCATTCACAGGTAGTGAGTTAAACACTTATTAGAATACTTATATTTTGTGATAGTTATTTTGAACAGTACTAATAAAACTACATCAGGTAAACAATCATAAATGCGGCAATGATTTTTTTATTGCAGTAAACGCAATTACATTCTATTATAATGCCCAATTGTGCTGGTCATGGGAGATTTTACATTTGTGGTTATGTAAATAAATTTGATTGAAAGTCTAAATCAAAACTGCATTTTGAAAAACCAACCAAGTTTATCATGGAGTATGTGCCCTTATTGAAGACTCTGTCCCATTGTTCTTAACAAATTTGCATCAGTAGTAAGGAGGGAAAAATAGTTTAAATAATAATTTTCCCATCATAAATTCCTGGCTATTCTCTGCCCCAGCTACTCACTCAAGCTGAAGAGACTGTGCAAAACCTTTACATCTTGTTCACCCAGAGCAAAAATTAAACCATATATTATTTTCTATCTTAAGAACATAAGATATCGGAGCAAGAGTAGGTCACATGGTCCCATGAACCTGCTCCATCATACAACATTGTCTAATTTTCCATCTCAATTTCACTTTTCCACCTGATCCCCATGTCCCTTGGTTTCCTTGGTCTGAAAATCACTCATATACTCAACAGCAGAACATCCACAGCCCTCTGAGACAGAATGTTCCACATACTAAAAACATGTTGAGTGAAGAATCTTTTGCACCACCTCAATGCCCAACACCTTATCCTGAGATGAAAGGTTGGATTTTGCAGCCTCGCTCAGGTGAGATCCAATAGAGGCTAACAGAGATTTCCATACTGGGAACCTCACCCCAATTCCAGGGCTGGTGAGGTGGCAGGTTTTCAGCCGATGTCCCTAGTTCCTAAAATTCAGATCAGGAGCAGCAGCCTTTCAGCAATTGTCAAGAATGTTATATGTTTCAATGAGATCACTTCTTTTCAACTCCTGAGAATATAAGCTGATTCTCCTCAATGCCCTTAAAGATCTCTTTCATCCCAATAAGGCACTTCTTATTTCCACTTCCTCAGCTTTGTCCACTTCTGCATCTAACCAGATCTAAGAAATGCTTGGTCAAACTCTTGCCACCCCTAAACTCAACTCACTGAATGTTTTCTCTTGGAGGTGATCCCCAACAATTCTAATTTGTCTAAATAATCAGCCATCACATCCAGTCCTGCACAAAGTCCCTCTCACCTGTTATTCCTGTTCTCGCTGATTAATATTGGTTCACTGGTCTGCAGACATTGAATATAAAATCATCAAATATCTTCAAATCTTCTCATGCTCCTACCATATTTCTGAAATTTCCCTAGCATTATGCTGTTTTCTGTATCTTTTTAGTCCCCTTTACTCAGCTTTGTCTTCACCCTTGGTGGCCGTGTCTTTTGTAACCCCAACACTACCCTCTAGAAATCCATCTCTGAAACCTACTACCTCTCTCCTCCTTGCTTGCCCTTCAGAAATCTTCTCCCTATATTTGTAAATCCTAAGATCCATTTTTTGAACCAAGTTTTAATTCACGTTTCTAACCCTCCCTTCATATCTTGGCATCCATTGATTAATTTATTTGCATTTCGTTTTATACTTATTCTCTCTTTACCCCAGTAAAGAGCCAACAGATTGTTTCTACAATAAAGTTAGGATATAAATGCAGGATTTTGTTGCAGGGTGATACAAGTCGGATTGTTATATTCCCTGTAGCCAGTCTGTACTAAACATTTAGACTGTTGCATGAAATGCAAGCAAAAAGAATATTTTTCAGTCAAAAATTTAATTATGTATGGAATTTTTTGAAGGCTTATCTCTAAACATTCAGTCCCAGTTCTACCTTTCAGCTGGACAAAAGAAATATGAATCCATCCTACACTTTACTACAAGAATAAACACAGGAGTTAACTATTCATCTCTGCTCTTTCAGGCGGGCACCCCTGATTTCTCAGTGCATCAAGTGGGCAGCAAAGAAGTGGGATGTATGATTAAGACATTTAATTATCTAATGGCTAACACAATTACAAACTGCATCACTTAGTTCATACAGGAAAGTGAGAGTCAGGAGATGCGTTTGCTTCAGAAGTTTGCAGATGTTTCAGGGAGAGCACATTTGCCATAATGCGATTTTTTTTTTCATTGCGAGAAATTGAACTTGTGAACTGGTTGACAATAATGTGAAGGAGCGAACACAATATATCTGAACATTTGGGAACATCAAAAATTGCATTTATTTGTCATTATACCCGACAGAATTTATCAAATGGAAGATGGTAGTAAGTGATAAAAGTTGGAGGATTTAGCCATGGATGTGGTTAGGAGTGCAGTATTATCTGTTTCCACCCTTCAAATCAGTTTGTGACTTTCCTCCTTTGTAAATCATCACCAAGCCTGGACATTAACTCTGATTGAATGTGCAGAATGTGGAAGGATATGCCAAGAGTAGCACCAAGCACACCTGATAAAGTAACTCTATTGGGGAGTAAGCACAAAGAGTAATATTTCTCTCATTTTAAAATGTTTGATAAATGATTGCGTTTTTTTTAGTACTTCCATGGCCTCTGATGTCTCTGTTTGGTCCTCCTGAATGACTTTCCTTTCAGTTAAAACAAAAACTAGAGTACAAATATTTTCATACAACAATGTTGTTTTCTTAATGTAACACTTACCAATAGGTTCTGTTGTACTTCAAATGAGAATGGAATTTGAGTCATTTCGGTGATCAATATATTTTTCAGCCAGCTTTTCTCTGGGAAATAAGACCAATTGATCTCAATAAGCCTTTGCGTGTCACTGAGCATTCAGAATTGGGAGAGAAGTGGCTTACACTTATGTTTCTCACCTTTTATGGCTGCTAAACTCAACAGCTTTGAAATGCAGGGACATTTTTTCCACTGTGGTTCCAGCATAATTTTCCAATGAATGAGCTCTCATGTGAAGAAGGGGGGGTCAGTGGATGTGTGGTTGCAATCAAAGCGTGATTGCCTGCTCCTCGACTTAAACAAAGAGCTCCAGCATTCTGCTTGGCGAGGGCACAATGAATTTGCATTGACTACAACGATGCATTTATTTGAGCGTCCCTCAATCTGGTGGAAAACATAGAGTGAGGTTTGGCACAAGAGGAGAGTACGTGTAAGGGTGGGGCTGTCAGCGAAAACTATTGCCCTCTGCTCAAGGTCGAGAGCTGAAATTTACAAGTGCATAAAAATAAAGCTCTGATGTAGGTATGTGTTAGCATATTGGCTTGAGAAAAATGCAGCATCTAGCATGTAAACAAACAGGGCCTGGCTATTTTCCTGTAGCAGTGACGAAACAACGGCTTTTGTGACTCTAACTGTCTTCCCCATTTTGGGTTGATGGCCTTTCATCAGGATTGAAGCAAAATAGAAATGTAAGAGTTTTTAAGCCAGTGGGAGGGGGAGAGTGTATGAATAACGAAGAAGATTTTTTTCTGATAGGGTAGAGGCTAGGGGAGATTAAATACGAAAAAATTTCATGATGCAGCAGCCAAAGAGAGTGGTTGCAAAGAAACCAGTGTTATCTCCAAATGAGGCATGAGTTGCTACAGAAAAAACATCTGAATGCAACATGAAGGGATAAAGAAAGGAACAAACCAAGATTAACCCAGCTTCTTCCCTTACTTCCCTTCACAGCCTGGCATACATTTCATCTCAGTCTGGTGGTTCATCCACTTTCAAGAATACTTTCCTCCTACAATTTCCTCCTTCACTAGTCGGTATTCTCCGGTCTTGTCCATGGCAGGACTTGTTGCGAGTGAGAATGGGAAATATGGTGTTCCAGTCAAAACTCCATTAACTTTCAGCCACACTGGAAAATTCCAGCACCGAACAAGGACGTTAAGATTTTGGCAACTATGTTTATCCCATCCAATATTTGTTGTGCCCTCCTTTGTGAAAACAGACATGAAATACTCAACAAGAATGATGTCCATTTCTTCTGCCTCCGCTGCCTAGTTTGTGCTGGAATCCATCATTTTTAAAGGCTGTATTTTTTGCCATAGATCCTAACTGAACAGGGAAACCAAGAAAGGAAACTGACTCCCCCAGTTTCTGAGGAAACTAAGACTAAAACCAAGATTTGAAAATCAAATCTTCTAGGAGACTGAAACTGTTTGAAATGATATAATTCCAGTCTCCCAGAGGACCTGGATCCACTACAGTTTGCCTACTGCCGTAACGGGTCCACAGCAGACGCCATTTCCCTGGCCCAGCAGTCAATCCTGGAACACCTAGATAACAAGGATACCTGTGTCAGACTCCTATTTATTGGCTTTGGCTCAGCCTTCAACACTATTATTCCCATGAAGCGCATTGCCAAACTCCGTGCATTGGGTCTTGGCACCTCCCTCTGCAACTGGATCCTGAACTTACTAATTCACAGACCACAATCAGTTAAGAAAGGCAACAACACCTCCTCCACAAGCATCCTCAACACCAATGCCCCACAAGGCTGTGTTCTCAGCCCCGAATTATACTCCTTATACACCTACTTTGCACTGCTGAGGTGCGATATCTCACAGCTCCGGTTAGATCCCAGACACTGGACCCATTTCAACAATGGGAAGCCTGAGAGAGAGAGAGAGACAAACTCATTTCAAACTGAACTCCCACCACTGGAACGGACTTTGGAATTTATTCTGGAGCACTTTGTGGACAGACAGTCACTGGGATGGGAACCGGGTGTTTATTTTAAAAGGACAATCATGAAAGCCACTATGTGGCCAAATTCCCTTCCAATTCAATTTTCAAGTTTGCTGACAACACCACCGTAGTGGGCTGGATCTCAAACAATGATGAGGTAGAGCACAGGAATGGGATAGAGAATCTGGTGAACTGGTGTGGCAGAAATAATCTCTCCCTCAATGTCAACAAAACAAAGGAGATTGTCATCGACTTCAGGAAGCATAAAAGAGAACATGCCCCTGTCTGCATCAACAGGGATGAAGTAGGGAGGGTTGACAGCTTCAAGTTTTTAGATGTCTAGATCACCAACAATCTGTTCTGATTCCTCCCCCCCCCCATTCATATGGATAACATTGGAATAGTTTAGGTTAGAGGGTCATTAGATTGGTTCCACTGGTTGGCGCAACATCGAGGGCTGAAGGGTCTGTACTGCGCTGTAATGTTCTATGTTCTATGCCAACACTGTAATTAAGAAAGCCCACCTACAGCTCTACTTTCTCAGAAGGCTAAGGAAATTTGGCATGTCAGCTACGACTCACATCAATTTTACTGATGCACCATAGAAATCGTTATTTCTGGTTGTGACACAGTTTGGTGTGGCTCCTGCTCTGCCCAAGACTGCAAGGAACTACAAAAGGTTGTGATTGTAGCCCACTTCATCATGCAAACCAGCCTCCCATCCATTGACTCCATCTACAGTTCCCACTACCTTGGCAAAGCAGCCAGCATAATTAGGGAAACATGTACCCCGAATATTCTCTTTTCAACCTCCTTCCATTGGAAAATGGATTTAAAAGTCTGAGGTCAAGTACCAACTGACTCAAGAACAGCCTCTTCCCTGTTGCTGTTAGACTTTTGAATGGACTTACCTTGCATTAAGTTGATCTTTGTCTACATCCTAGCTATGAACGTAACACTATATTCTGCACTCTCTCATTCTCTTCTCTATGAACGATACATTTTGTCTGTATAATGTGCAAGAAACAAGTCTTTTCACTGTATGTTAAGACATGTGACAATAATAAATCAAATCAAATCAAATCACAGAACCATCAGAGCTCACTAGATGATGATGATGCCAATGGCGCAGTACAAGCAGGCTTCTGAAAAGAGTGGTAAGTTCTAGAGATTGAGAATAAGCAAATATACGGTTGCTGCTGCTGTTTGAAGTTAACCTTGATGGATCTACATCATCCAGGCTGTTATAAGCAGAGTTAAGGAGGTTCTGCAAATGCATGCTATTTTCAGTGAAGACCTTTTCAGTGAAACACTGGTTGGTTATTTGCTACTGTCAGCTGAAGACCAGGCTAAATCCTAAAAGCAAAGGACTTTCCTGTAGGAGACAGTTTTGAAAGACTTCATGACAGAGATTGATGATATATATGTAAAGTGGACTGCTGAGCCAACTCATGAGATCTCTCTTAGTTGCACCTGCCATGTACTTTTTAATTGTAGGGGTCAATTTTGAGGTTGCACACTCTGAGAGAATGGGGATGCACACTCAAATTCTGGGAAGTGCGATTCGCATTGGTGAGTTTGAGTTCCAAACATGTTAACCCCTCACCAGCCGAGTGAAGCAAATCACTCTGCGAGAGGGCAGAAAGCTCATTTTAATACATTAGTATGTCATTTTAATACATTAGTATGTCATTAGGAAGTCTCTCCAGGACTTCCCTCTCATCAGATATTCAGTGCAAACCTGTCACGGGAGCCTCCATAGAGGCATAAAGGTTAGTATAGCCCCCGAGGGAGAGGAATATGGCTAGTCAGTGGCCTGGCAATCCCCCATGGCACAATGCCCATGCCAACCTGGCAGTGCCAACCTGTGCTAAGGAGTGGGCCCCAGTGGGAGCCTCATGGGAGCTTCATTCAGATTTGGTTGTGGCCAGGAGCAGGCACAACAGCAGGGGGTGCCGGTGATGGCCAGTAGATGGGGTGGGAGGGAAGGTGGAGGGTTGTTGTCACTCCGACCCTACTGCCTCCTGGTGTGCTGGTGTGTTGAAGCCCTCCCCCACCCCCACCCCCCACCCCCAAAACCCGCATGATGGCTTGAAACACGCTCCTTTAATTTTTTTTAAGCAGACTGTCATAAGATCTGGAGAGAAAACTGGCATGTTTCCCTGGAAAGAAACATGCTGGGTTTCTTGCCAGAAGCAACATTGCCATTTTTTTGGTAAGATTCCTCCCATTGTTTATAATTAACCACAATTTGCCTGTTAACTCATGCTTAATTTATATTCATTCTCAGTTGTAGATTATGGGTAGTTAATTATGATAATATTTAAAGTTCGACTCTTGTGCAATAAAAATTAGTTTGTTTCAAAGTGCGGAATCTTGCAGCTTCATTCTTTCAGTAAATAACTGAGATTTTAAATCTTTGTTTGGCACAATTAAGTTTACTGGTCTCATCCAAGATCATAACACGTAATCACTTTAGCCTCTAATTGGCCCTATCCTTTTTCTTAATTATCCACTTTCCTTTCATGTAACTTATAAAACATATTTGGGCTTTCCTTGAATTTTACTCACCAATATTTCATCATGCCCTTTTTGCTTTCCTAATTTCCTTTTTAATTTCACTCCTGCATTTCTATGCTCTGCCAAGCTTTCTGCAGTATTAAGGTCTTGGTACCTGCAGTGTGCTTTCTCTTTTTTGCCTTATCCGACTATGTTCTTTGAAGGGGTCTACATTTAGGAGTCGCACCTCATTAAGTTGATCTTTCCCTACATTTAACTATGACTGTAACACTACATTCTGCACCCTCTCCTTTCCTTCTCTATGATTGTTATGCTTTGTATAGCGCACAAAAACAAGACACTTCACTGTATGCTAATATATGTGACAATAATAAATCAAATCAAACTCCTTGTGGGAGCAGATTTGTCCTGAATGCTCTTTAGCTACTCCTTGAATGACTCCTACTTCATTGACACTGATTACTTCCAAGAAACTCTTTCATGTCCATTTTTGCCAAATCACTCCTCAGCTTTTTAAGATTGACCGTCTCCCAATTTATGATTTTTATTCTTCGTCTACAAATATTCTTTCCAATTACTACACTAAATCTAACTGAATTGTGATAATTGCAACTAAAATACTCACTCAATAATATCCCTTGCACTGGCACAGATTCATTCCTGAAAACTAATTTCAGAAGTGTCTCTTCTCTTGTTGGACTTGCACTGGCTCAAAAATATTTTCTTGAATGCATTTTAGAATTCTGCACCCTTTTCACTTTTTGCACCAAATTTATCCCTATTAATATTAGGACAAATGTCCTATTACTGTTGTTTTGTTTCTGCACTTATCAGCAATGTGCTACACATTTGCTTTTCTATGTTCCTCATATTCATTGGAGGTTAATAGTACATTCACAGCAGTGTGATTGTTCTTTTTTGTCCCTAAGTTCAACTCATATGATGCTCATTTTAGCATAGTAATCCTCTTCACAGCTGGTGATTGTTTCTTTATTTCTACTTTAACTTCCCAACATGGTTTTCATGTATCCAGATCAAGTACAAGTTGCAGCTGGCATATACTATGCTCTGAGGAGATTGTGCGCTTTCTCCATTTGTGGCTCAATAGAACTCCATTTGAACCTCAGATTGTTTCCCGACTGCATTCTCTCCAAACCTCAAGCAACTTCTACAAATATTACAAAGTCAATAGGAGTTTAAAATGTTAATAGGACAGAGGTATCAAGGAATATGGATTAAAGACAGTCAAATGGAGCTGAGGTACAAATCATCTATGATCTAATTGAATGAAGTACAGTAAGAAGTCTCACAACACCATGTTAAAGTCCAACAGGTTTATTTGGTAGCAAGAACTTTTGGAGCATTGCTGCTTCATTAGATGAGTGCCGAGTTGGGTTCTCAAACATGGCATATATTGACATGGATTCAATTGCAAGATAATGATTGGAATGCAAGTCTTAACAGGTAATCAAGTCTTTAAAGGTGCAGACAATGCGAGTGGAGAGAGGGTTAAGCACAGATTAAAGAGGTATGAATTGTCTCAAGCCAGGACAGTTAGTAAGATTTTCCAAGTCCAGGCAAATCATGGGGGTTACAGGTAGTGTGACATGAACCCAAAATTCCGGTTGAGGCCATCCTCATGTATGTGGAACTTGGCTGTCAGTTTCTGCACGGTGATTCTGCGTGTCATGTGTCTTGAAGACTGCCATGGAGAATGCTTACCAGAAGATTGGAGGCTGAATGCCCTTGACTGCTAAAGTGTTCCCCGACAGGAAGGGAACACTCCTGCCCGGCGATTGAACGAATACTAAGCATGAAGGATTGAATGATCTAATACCATTGCTCTGTTGAAGTGTGCTTCTTTTAGATTTTAAAATTAGTGTTTATATTCTGGTCAGTGCCTCTCTGCAGAAAAACATATGTTGTTGAAAGTGCTTTTGAGCTCTAGGGTCCTTATTGCCAAAGATAAATAAATAAATAACAGCAGATCAGTGCCCTAAGATTCTGCACCAAAAACATGCTTCAAAAGATAGCAGTGCTAAGTTCTGCAACTCTGTTGAGTAATTGTTATTTTTGACCTTGCATCTCCAACAACAATTTAAGGCTGATGAAATGAGACTACACATTTATAAACATTACTATGCTGTGCTAGAAAACTTGCCTAAGAGTAGTTCAGACTCATCATGCTGTTAAAACAGTAAAATGGAGATGTCCTAACATTCTATGGTGAGTTTAGTCCAGATCTACATCGGTACAGGAACTTCATGTCATCCAATACATTAAATGACTAGCCAGAGAAATGCTGTTATCCCTGAACTTGCAGTGGATCTCGGGCAACAACTTCCAAATTTTTGTATTTATGCATCCACCCTCAACTGAAGTTGCTGTCCAATTTACATAGAAATCATGATGATAGCTGTTAACTGGTATTTTTATCAAAAGTTCTGGCTTAATATCCTGCAGGAAGTGGAAGTATAACTAGCTTGAAGTCCAGTCTTAACCAATAGCTGTGTACGGTAATCCCAAAGAGAATGGAAGCATAGATGATATTGACTCTTTTACATTTGAGAGGTACTGAAAAAGCCAAGGTAAATGATATTGACTGCTGACTGTTTTCACAATTGAAGATGAGAGTTGAAAAGGATAACTAACCTCTGTCCTATTTGCCTTTTGTTTCTAGAGCCATTGCGAAGCAAGCCAATTATTTGCTGAGGGGGAAAAATAAATGTTTGGATTGTTCTGTGTGTGGTAATAGAACTGATTGTGGTATGTTGCTATTGGCAGTAATTCAGAATTTATGGAATTTACCATTACTCTGCATTCTGTTTGTAATATTTCATCAAATAATAGATAAATAAAATGCCAACTGAAGCCATTACTGGAGATGTATTTTGTCTGAATAACTCTGCCTGCTGATTTTCTTGTCCAGAGGGTGCAAACATTTGAAGTTGATTTAATACCCCCCACTGTGTTAGGGAATATTTCTTCATAAATGTGTTGCATTTTTGCCAAATATGAATATACTGTGCAGCGGTCTATCACACATCATATCTGATGCATTTAGCTTTAATCAATCTATGATGTTGAACCAATCTCGAATGTATGTTGTCCTTTATCGGATTAATTGGTACCAGGCAAACCACTTTTCACATCTATGTACATTAAGCAATGGAGTTCTGTACAGAAATTGCTGAAATATGAGATCACTAAACTGGATGCAAAACTACCTCATAACCCTCTGTTCAGCTTTTGTGATTGAGTTGTGAAGATGAAATTGCCTATCAGTTAATAGGTATATTTGGACAGTCAGCCTGCCATGACTCCCAGTGGCTGATGTAATCGTACTCCTCAGATCATTGTCTTTTGTTAAGTTGACTTGTGACAGTTTACAGGATATAGATATTTGAATCACTTCACAGTTTTGCTGCGTTATTTGGATGTTTGGGATCCAACTTTCTAGATTTTGTCCTCTTCTTCAGGATCATCTTACGCTCCAAATGATTCCTTACAAACAAAGCAAAGCCTGTCATTGTTTAGGATGCAACCAAAGCATCAGTGCCTTATTAAAAAACTAATTATTAACATGAGATTACACTTGATGTTCTCTAAGTCTTAAAACTATTATATATGCAGTTACATTAAAAGCCAAAATTGTTAATGATTTGAAATTAAAATTAATGCGGTCACTATTAAGTAAAGTTAAAATTAATATACTAGTGTTGTTGGTGTGGCCTCTTTCTCATCTAGAATGAAGATGTTTGTAACCCTTTTTTTTGATGTTATAGGCTTCATGTATAATTGATTGGCTGGGACTCTGCTCTTTGACCTTTAACACATGTTGAACCTTTTTTATTGCATGATTTAATACCTCTTATGACTTTTCAGGCTAATTCATCCCTGGGATCTAGATGTGTGCTCACAAGTTTAAATTATTAGATTCAGTTTTTGACTTGATTTCTGAATGCCTTAGTTTATATACATTTGTACAATTTATTCCCAGTAGAACTTGCCAGATTCAGTGTAAAGTGATTATTTATAACTGGTTATTTTAACACATTCATAACCTGAAACAAATTGTCGTTTTACAAAGGAAAATTGGAAACAATATTCTCGCAAAGGGATATACATAATATACCTTCAGCTGAAGTCAGGAGTGCAATGCTTGGCACAGCTGCCTCACAGCGCCAGGCACCCGGGTTTGATTCCTGTCTTGGGTGACTGTGTGGAGTTTGCACATTCTCCCCCTGTCTGCATGGGTTTTCTTTCACAGTCCAAAAATGTATGGGTTAGGTTGATTGGTCACACTAAATTTCTCCTTAGTGTTAGGGGAATGTCAGAGGGATTAGTAGGGTAATTGTATGGGGTTACAGGGATAAGGCCAGTGTGGGATTGTTGGTGCAGGCTTGATGAGCTGAATGGCCTCCTTCTGCACTGTAGGTATTCTATGATTCGATGATTCTGTCAGAAGCTGAAAAAGACCAAAAATCCACCTGAAAACAATGAATGAGAAATAAAGGACATTTATGCTGACTAGTGATGTGCAGATTTTGATGTGTTCAGGAACATAACAACCAAGAATCAATTGATTGTGAAAAGTTTTGTTTTTGAAGAATGACTATGTTTCTCAGCTGCTAACTTAGTCCATGGCTTAGGATCACTTCTCCAACTGTGCAAACCTAAGTAATTTGACTGAATTATTAACAAGCTAAGGTTGAAGAGAAGACAGTTCCAATTATTCTTTCACGGGATTTGTTGATCCTTGGATAGGCCATCATTTATTCCACATCCCTAATTGCCCTTGAAAAGGCGATGATAAGTCACCGTCTTGAACCACCACAGCAGGACTTCAGAGCTTAGATCTGATCCATTGCTTGTGGGATTACTCTTTGCTCTATTATATGCTGCTTCTGTAGTTTGGCAAGCAATAGTCCTGTGTCATAACTTCACTAGCTTACCAGTAGATGATAACCAGCAGGAGGTTTCCTTGTCCATGTTTGACCAGACGCCATGAGAATTTATGGGGTCCAGAGTTAATGTTGAAAACTCCCAGGGCAACCTTCTCCTGAATGCATGCCTCTGTGCCATCACCTCTGGTAGGTCTGTCCTGCCAGTGGGACAAGACATGCTCAGGTATAGTGATAGTGATGTCTGGGACATTGGGTTGGATCTTACAGCCTCGCTCATCCTGAAACTGTAAAATCCTGCCTGAGGTCAATGGGCCTCCCCATGAACTATCCCTTGCCCACTCAGATTTCCATGATGGATGGAGTGGTAAAATTCCGCGCATTGTCGAGAAGGCACGATACCATGAGTATTATTGTGTCAGGATGTTGCTTGATGAGTCTCTGAGACAACTCTACTAGTTTTGGGTAAGTCCCCGGATATTTGTCAGGAAAACTTTACATGGTCAACCAAGCTGGGTTGTGTGCCTATAATTTCATGCTGTAGTTGAATGATTTGTTTTGTTTCCTGTTTTTTGTTAACAGAGCTTGATATCTGTTATGAAGTGAGATCTCTGGTGCAGTCCAGACAGATGCCAGATACAAGATATTTTGTCCATTCTGGCAGTCTTACTGGAAAGCTCATGAGTTTGGCCAGGAGCTGGATATGTTGGGTCTCGGCCTTAAGCTCAAGTTTTGATGGCCGAGCTTCCACACGTTCCAAACATAATGATTGACATAAGAGTTGGGAATACTTAATGTCAGAATTTCCATCCATTGGCCTTTGTTACGACCAATCATGGTGCATGGTCAGCACAGGCAAGGAAATGATGTCTGAAAACATTTTGGAATTGTTGTAAGTGACAGTATTAGTTCTCTTTTGTTTTTCTGCCATTGATATGAATTTTCAGGGCTTTTCCCCAAAGGTAGGGGAATCTAAAACTAGAGGGCATAGGTTTAAGGTGAGAGGGGAGAGATACAAAAGTGTCCAGAGGGGCAATTTTTTTCACACAGAGGGTGGTGAGTGTCTGGAACAAGGTGCCAGAGATAGTAGTAGAGGCCTGTACAATTTTATCTTTTAAAAAGCATTTAGATAGTTACATGGGTATGATGGGCATGGAAGATATGGGCCAAATGTGGGCAATTGGGACTTGCTTAGGGGTTTTAAAAAAAAGGGCGGCGTAGGCAAGTTGGGCTGAAGGACCTATTTCTATGCTGTAAATCTCTATGTCTCTGTGAGTCTATGACTATGACTCTTATAGTTGATAAGTTCATAAGATATAGGAGCAGAATGAGGCCATTTGGCCCATCAAGTCTATTTCATCATTCGATCATGACTGATACGCTCTACATCCCCATTTTCCTGCCTTCTCCTCATTACTGCTCAACCCATTACCAACTAAAAATCTGCCTAACTCTCCTTAAATTTACTCACTGTCCCAGCATCCACTGTCTCATTAGTATGACTGAGCTAATAATTCATTGGAAGGCCCCAGCAGGAGAGTTAACACATGCTTTCATATCACTTTTAATAAAACACTAAAGGATTGTCCATATCTTGTTCATTGAATATGAGGAAATGATTTGTATTTTTGGGGGATGCGGTAACATTGCTGGAGACTAAAATTAGGGGAGAGTGACATAACTTATAGCAAGATTTCTGTGAGATACAGTAAAGACAAACAGAAGAATTACAGCTTTCCTCATCCATGGTATTCACCTGCACTATTAAATGCTGCAGCCACAAAATAAATCTGCTGCTCATTTCTGAGTCATGACAGGCCTTGCAACCACTTAGAATTCATTAGAAAATATAAAGATCTTGTTTTCTCTCTCTGTCTCTCTCCCATTCACACAAACACACACACACAAATACATGTATCTCATAAGAGATCTGAAAAGTTTATTTTAGACTCATCTGGAGAGACAAAACACACTATCTAGTCCACCCTGGAATTGGGGCTAACAGAATGGAACTCTCCATTGGCTTCGGGCGGGGTTTTATGAGTCTCGCCCAAGCGAGTCGTAAAATCCCACCCAACTTGACAGGAACATCAGGTTTTGAAAAATCTAAACAGATTATCAAAGTGAATCATGCTGGATTGTTTTCTACTGTGCACATCCTCAGAAATGCTGGAAATTTCTGAAACACATGCATTTGGTATAATTGACAAATTGTAGCTCTGGGAAGAATATCAACTCAAAGCCTCAACTTTTTAAAGGTTGAGAACTTCAAGTAATGTTAATCAAACACAAATTTAGGTAAATTTACTTTTGTTATGCTACTTTTCTTTTAATCCTTATTATGTCACAACTTTTATTTATAGCTCTAAATTTTAGCTGGTGAGAGTGCAGGATGAGAGATGAAAGATCTTTAAAAACACTCTTTGAGCATAATGATAATTGCTTGTCCCCCTAGTATTCGATTTTTCTTCACTTGCTGAATTTTAAAGTTTAGTTTTTTAGTAGTGTCACAAGTAGGCTTACATTAACATTGCAATGAAGTTACTGTGAAATTCACCTAGTTGCCATACTCCAGTACCCACGCAGACATGGGAAGAATGTGCAAACTCCACACAGACAGTCACCCAAGCCAGAAATCAAACCTTGGTCCCTGGCGCTGAGGTAGCAGTGCTAACCATTGTGCCATCGTGCCGCCCAATTTACCTAGTTTATCCTTTATATTTTCTAGCCATTTTAAATCAATTTGTTTTCTTATTGAATCCTGCTTTGTTGCTATTTAAAAATGAACCTGTCAAGTGATACCCAAAGAGTGATGTGTCAAGGAACATAAGCCATTGTCTTGTTTTAATTACATTAATAGCGAACTTTCTATGATCTTCTCGTGTGTTGTGAGGGAGATGGTGCTTTGTGATAGCATAGGTGTTAATAGAGTTTGAGATATTTGACCAACTAGTTGATAATGGCTGAATATGCCAATTCTATTTTTAATTGCATTCTTCTTTATCTGTTTTGTATGGAATCAAAGTCTGTGACTCTGCCCATTTTTCAAGGGGAAACCAGTGGGGCCAGTTTCAACCTTGCCAGGCCCGTGGAACTGGCCAGTTAAAAATCACCACCTATGTAACTTACCCATCCGGCTGTCTTCTGCAAGCCATATTGGTTTTCCAGGGATCTTGCCAACTTCAGGTATTAGACTCAAAAAGTCATGAAAATCAGAGGCCTAATGCCTAGCTCAGGTTTCAAACCAACAAAGTTGACACCTGATGTCCATTGCCACTGGTGCACTGCAACCAAACAAATGGTCTTTACTGGAATCACTGATAGAAGCCATCAAAAATGTAAGGAAATGCATGTTTCACTTTGCTGAAACTTCTGTTGGTATGGAGACTGAAAGAACAGAATTGTTCCACCCATCTCCACATTGAATGCGCAGGCAGCTGTCAGCCACTACTTACCTGCCTTCTCCACACCCACATAGTTGCTCCAATATGGGCATTCCCGCCAGCCAAATTTTTATCTTCTTTGCGGCCAATGCTTTATGGGATACAGCCTTCATACTCCCGGCATTCTGGTCATATCCTGATGATGTGAGAGGACCAATTTTGCATGAGGCTCTTGTCTCATCAGTTTCAACACAGTTTTGCACTGGGCCTATTCCCAAAGTCAATTGTAACCAATAACTAAGACCAGCATTGACCAATAGGGCTAAGCCAAAGGGAATATCTAAGGCAGACCCAAAATTGTAGCCAGCATAAAAAGAAAAAGGAGGAAAAGAAAGACTTGCATTTACTTAACACGTTTCAGAATTTCAGGGCGTCTCAATATATTTTATAGCCAATGAAATACAGTGACAATTGTAAAGTAGGAAACGTGGCAGCTAATTTGTGCAGAGCAAGGCCCCACAAACAGCACAGTGATGCTGATCAATCCATCTGTTTTTGTGATGTTTACCCAATAGGTCTTTACCAGAATACAATTACACCCATAATAAAATCAATTATGTGGTTTTAGCTTTCTTCCTAGATCATTCCATTCTTTGCATGCCTTAATTTTATTTGAGTCATGCTATCCTCTCTGACCCCTGTCAAGTCATGCCAACCCGCATTTTGAGTTAACTTTTTTTTTATATTCTATTTTCTCACCCTGAACATGGCAGTGCCCATTTTCATGGGGATGGGACTGGAGATGGGTTGGAGTTCAAACATGTACAGTTCACAGCAACAACTGACAATTTAAATCACCAGCTGCCTCCACTGAGTGGGATTTTGGGAGGCCAGGAATGTGTAACCCAGCATGTAAAGAGTAGACTAAATAAGAGGCAGTCTGAATTTGGTGGATTCATTTGGATAGTGAGGGTGCTACTTTGGAGTGGTAAGTTACCCCTATTGATATTGCCCTGGACATCTTTAGGAGAGTTAACGCACCCTTTCTGAGAGGTATGGTACCATTTTGTATTGTCAAAGGTAATCATGATTGTGTGCAAAAATTCATTGGAACTGTTGAAATCACCAAGGTGCTGTCAAAAAACTATCAAGTTATCAAAGAACTATCAAAGGATATTAGGTGAGCAGGCATGGACAGGGTATGGATTGTCATAGGTTGGCATCAGTCTGGCATGGGGCCGTAAAGGTCTTGAAGGCTCAGTGGCATTGTGGGTATAAGGTGCCATGGGGATGGGTTGAGAGACATAGATTGGTACAGGGAGGATTGGTACAGGGAGTGTGAGAAATCATAGGGCACATAAATAAAAGTGCATTGATTGGCACAGAGGGCATGGGGCTATGGGGTGGCTGGGGAGCATTGGATGGCATAAGTTGGCAGAGATGGGGCAGTGTGCAAGGAAGGGGGAACAAAGGTTTTTTTTTTGCTTTAATCTTTTTAAATAGCTTATCCGAAGTTCTGATGCACAGAGAAAGACCTTCTGTCCAGCCAGCATTCGCCAACAGTGTGGCAGTGGGCTTTTCAATCTGGGCCACCCACCTTGAAAACTGGGATCGGCTACTCTTAAGGTTGGATTCAATGACCTAGCATTCTCCCATCTCTGCACACCCGAGGTTGCAGCTGCTGACCTGCTGAATATTTCCAGAATTTTCTGCTTTTATTTCAGGTCTACTATTTCTGAAGTATTTTGTCTCTGACAGAACCTCATAATTAATGAGTTACATTTTCAGGCTTCCATTTAAAAATCCAATCATGTGTCACACGATTGTGGATTTTAATCTCAATTTCAATGGGAAGCCACCACTGTGCTGACATGCAATAGTTCATTTGGCTCCATGAAAGATCTTTGGCAATGCTTGGGGCCAGTGAGAAGATTTACATAGACAGTAACTAATCAGGAGGAACCACAGCATTTCCAAATAAAACAGTCAGCAGGGCCCAAGTGAGGGATTCAGTGGATTGATTCTTGGAAAGGCAAACTGAAAAGGAGAAAACTCAACTTTTCCACTGAGGAAAGATAAATATGTTGGCTTAGCCAATCTGTGAAGTTTTAGTATGATGGGTTGAGCAGGATTAACACAGCAGCTGAATCCCAACATGATCCTATGTCATGTCATACAACATGCTCAATGGAACAACTGGAATTGGTAACATGCTATTTCTGGGTTCAATATACACAGGAATGGGGCTCAAGATACAGCACAACCCAGAAATTGTGAATCTCACTCGCAATATCACAATTTCTGATTTTCACCATCACTCGCTGATGGTGTAATCAAGTTCATGCCCATTACAGGCGCAAATCTAATGTTAATACATTTTAATGCATTTTAGTTTAATTAAAGACCCCACCCCCAGCCATATATCCCCTTCTAGGCATATTTTCAAACCTTGCCAATGTGATGTCATGTGAACATGTCATGGGGAGTCTCCCAGGGATCCAAAGGTGAGCGTAGCTGCCAGCGGAAAGGGGCAAGGCCAGGTAGTGTCCTGGCACTGCCCTCTGGCATTGTCCTGGCACAGTTTTGTCACCTGCGTCAGGGGCTGTGCCTGGGGTGGACCCTAATGGGAGTCTCATGGGGTTTGGGGGAGGGGGGCAGACGGTGGGCTCATTTATTTGGAGATGGGAAGCGAAGTGGATGAGGGAGCTGGCAATGGCTGTTGGGGGGTAGAGATAGAGGGGGTCCAATACCAGCGATTTCAGGGAAAGGGGCACTGCTAGCATTAGCTGTTTGAGATGGGGTGGTGGGGGATAAGAAGGGGTCCCATGCTGGCTATGTCTGGGGAATGGTGGATGGAGACGCTAGCATTGACTATTTGAGGAGGGGGGGTTGGAAGGGGAAGATAACTTGGCTCTGACCAAGGAAGGGGAGGAGCCCCTTTGACCTCCAGGGTAAAGAAGATTATTTTACTGATTTTTAAAAGATACCTTGATCTCTGTACAGCTGGGCTTTGCTGCATGTTTAAGGTCCACACCGCATTGTGATGACATGCAACAAGCCCATCCTTTTTTGATAAAGTGTCAGAAGATCCGGAGAGAAAACTGCCCTGTTTCACTCAAGGAAAATACACTGATTTTCAGTCAGACCCTGACACCTTCGGTAGAATTTTCTCACAAAAATTCTACACTTTTTCAGCGAGTTATGTGGTGGTAATTTAGGGCACTTTGTGCAATACAGAGGCTGGAATGTGAATCGTGTGTGTGTGTGTGTGTGTGTGTGTGTGTGTGTGTATGTGTCTGGGGAGGAACGAATGGGGAATGAGGAGTCTTAGTTTGTCGGGAAGCCAGCTGCTTAGAACTAGGGGTGCCAATGCGCAGGCATCTTGATTCTCCCAATATCCTGTGTACACCATATACACAGTACTCTGGGCAATCTGTTCCCCATGTCACCCCCTGTCACCTACAGACGTAACCTCCCCCTCCCCACAACCCCGTGGACATCACCTCTCACCCTTCCCTCCCACGGATATCACCCCAACCTTCCCCAATCACTTCCTTATCCCCCAGATGCCGCCCACACCAATCAGCCCATTCTCCCGATGCAGAGTTGCCCCCATCAGGCTCTTCCCCCTTTAGACCCTGCCTGGCTGGCAGTGCCAGGGTGTCAGGCTGGCAGTGGCAGTGTCCAAGGGCATAGCCCAGCTCTGCTGCCATTGAAGCTTGAGGCTTCAATAGCCTCTGGCCTCACCCGTGAGGGCATCACATCTGGTCACCATTGGTGGAGACAAATTGTAATCATCACTGGTGGGGCCCTCCACTGGTGCCCATTACATCCTGGGCTTATTAATATCATGCTAAACAAGTCATTGCAAGGCTGATTTCACAGGTGGAATGGGGCCGGCAATATCGTGAGAGGTGAGAAATCGGGCGCAAACCTAATTTTTCACCTTTCACTCATATTTCCCCGCCATGCTATGTGACTCGACCAGTGCAGCGAGGCAGGAAAATCCTGCCCCTTACTGTTTTTTGGTAAGATCCCACCCTGAATTGCTCACTCCATTATACTGCTAGAATCTCAGTAACAGCTGGTTGCTCTGAGACATAGTAACATGCCCATGATCAGGTCAAAGATTGCTGCAAATATTTTAAATTAATTTCTGGCAAGAAATTTAGAAGACAATCAATCTCTCTAGGACTGGATATTTTGATTAAGTTTTATTTTTGGGTATTTTGACAGGATACAAAAGAAATTCCATCTGCATTTTGGGCAGATAGCAGAGAAATATAGGGGCAATTCTCCCAAAAGTGCTGAATTGGCAGGGAAACTGTTCTAAATCCCGACTGTTCTGGCAGTTCAACTTCTCACCTGAATCTCCACACTCTGTGCACTGCAGAGGTCCCAGTTGTGAATATCATTAAAAACCCAGGGGGCAGGGCCTATTCGCAGCAGAGTCTGACAGTTCTGGAACTCTGCACATGCGCAGTGGCTCCAAACTGTTGAACTCCCATTTGCTGGCCAGCCCGATCGCTGGCTAACCCAGGATCCCTGCAGTGCTGCTCCTCCAACACCTTCCCCCTGGCCCAATTGTGGCCCCCACAGCAATTCCCAAGCCAGCCCTGACTCCCCTGTCCAGGACCACACCGATGTCTAGAACTCGCTCTCCCCAAAGAGATGATTCCCTCACCTCAGCAGACCCTCCACCCCAACTAACCCTCCCCCGGGGTCAGGCACCTTTGGACACAGGCCCCCCCTGCCCCCCACACCCCCCCCACTCCCCCCCCCGGCAAACCACCCCCCAACCCGCCCCAGTCGCTGCCCTTCTTACATCACAGACCAATACCAATGCAGAATGGCAGCAGGGGCCCCAACCCTCACCAATCATCCCTAGGCCCTGCCCACAGAAGGCCCTGCCCCCTTGGCAATGCCTGATGCCTGCTGGGCAGTACCAAGGTACCCCCTGGGCATGGGCACTTTGCCCCTTGGGCACAGTCAGGGTGTCCATGCCCAGGAAGCACTATCGCTTTGCCGCCCGATCCCGTCCATTTGTCCCCCTTTCATTCTGGTGGGGTCTCCCGCTGGTTCCCCGAATGTGGGGAGTGAGTCTGAACCCTGCTGGAATGAAGTACTCCTGGCGAGGTGGGAGATTCAATCAGGACCTAAAAGGTCCCGATGAAGAACACAAATGCATATTTAAAATACAGGCAGAAAAGATTTAAATCACTTCCTGCCTTCCTGCTGGTTTCCAGCATGGTCTGGCTGGTGACTGTTCACCGGCTCTGGTAGATGCGCGTGCGTTGTTGGCACATGCCCAAATCCCTGTTCAAGGCTGCAGACGCGCATCTCTCGCCACAACCTGACAGAAAAGTTGCAATGGGAGGATCAGAGCCATAAGGAGAGAATTCTAATTCCAAGAAGGGGTTGCCAAGAATGGGGCAAGGGACTGGAGACACGCTCGAAGCCAAAAGCAGAGCAGCTTAGAAGAGGGACTCCTGGATGGACAGAGTGTACAGAGGACAGAGGGAATCAAACACAAAGGTGAGGGGCAGAAATCTCCATCGGGCTGATCTAACAGCTGGAAATTCTTGCCCAACTGTCAATGGTGTTTCACATTGTCTGCAATATGCCCGCAAAAATTCCAGTGGCGGGTGGAATGGGAGAATTCCAGCCAAGAATTCTAATCCTGAAGCACTGTGGACTTGGATCTTAAGGGAAAATGTGATTGCATCAAGGAAGTTACAGTGGAAATGTATGAGGATATTTCTAGGAATGGAGAATTTTAGTTATGAGGAACAATTGGACAGTGCTGTTTTATTTTCAACAGAGGAGATTGAGGGAAAACATAATTGCAATGTATAAAATTATAAGGGGTCTAAACAGAATGGAAAGGATGGCACTATTCCCCTTGGTTAAGGGGTCCATAACCCGGGGGTAGGTTTAAGGTAGGAGGTTTAAGAGGATTTCTTTTACGCAGGTAGTGTTCAAGGTCTGGAACTCACTGTTTCCTGCGGTAGAGGCAAAAGCCTTCATAGCATTTGAGTGGCACAGTGGTTAGCACTGTTGCCCCACAGCACCAAGGACCAGGATTCAGTTCCTAGCTTGGGTCACTGTCGATGTGGAGTCTGCATTTTCTCCCCATGTCTGTGTGTCTGCAAAACAGTATAAAAACAGATAGCAAAAGTTTCTACAAATATATAAAACGACAAAGAGTGGCTAAAGTAAACCTTTAGAGGACAAGAAGGGGGATGTAATAACTGGAAATGAGAAAACGGCTGAGGCATTGAACAGGTATTTTGTGTCGGTCTTCACAGTGGAAGACACAAATAACATGCCAAAAATTGATGACAGGAAGGCTATGGCAGATGAGAACCTAGAAACTATCATTATCATGAGAGAGATAGTATTGGATTAAAGGTAGAAAAATCGCCTGGTCCTGATGGAATGCATCCCAGGGTACTAAAAGGGATGGGGGGTGAAATAGCAAATGCACTCGTGGTAATTTACCAAAATTCGCTGGACTCTGGGGTGGTTCTCGCAGATTGGAAAACAGCAAATGTAATGCCACTGTTTAAAAAAGGAGGTAGACAAAAGGCAGGTAACTATATGCCAATTAGCTTAACTTCTGTAATAGGGAAAATGCTTGAATCTATCATCAAAGAAGAAATAGCGAGACATCGGGATATAAATTGTCCCATTGGTAAGACGCAGCATGGGATCATGAAGGGAAGGTCATGTTTGACTAATTTGGTGGAATTCTTTGAGACTATTACATGCGCAGTGAACAATGGGGAACCTGTGGATGTGGTGTTGCTGGATTTCCAGAAGGCATTTGACAAGGTGCCACACCAAAGACTTCTACTTAAGATAAAGGTGCACGGTATTGCGGATAATGTATTAACATAGATAGAAGATTGGTTAACTAACAGAAAGCAAAGAGTGGGGGTAAATGGGTGTTTTTCTGATTGGCGATCAGTGACTAGTGATGTGCCTCAGGGATCAGTGTTGGGACTACAATTGTTTACAATTTACATAGCTGATTTAGAGTTTGGGATCAAGTGTGTCAAAATTTGCAGATGACACTAAGATGGGGACAGAGAAAAGTGTGCAAAAAATGCTGACAGTCTGCAAAGGGATATAGATAGTCTAAGTGAGTGGGCGAGGGTCTGGCAGATGGAGTACAATGTTGGTAAATGTGAGGTCATCTATTTTGGTAGGAATAACAGCAAAATGGACTATTATTTAAATGGTAAAAAATTGCATCATGCTGCTGTGCAGAGGGACCTGGGTGTCCATGTGCAAGAATCTCAAGGAGTTGGTTTGCAGGTGCAGCAGGTAATTAAGAAAGCAAATGGAATTTTGTCCTTCATTGCTAGAGAGACAGAGTTTAAAAACAGTGAGATTATGTTGCAGCTGTATAAGGTGCTGGTCAGGCCACACCTGGAGTACTGTGTACAGTTTTGGTCTCCTTACTTGAGAAAGGTTATACTGGCACTGGAGGGGGTGCAGAGGAGATTCACTAGGTTGATTCTGGAGTTGAGAGGGTTGGCTTATGAGGAAAGACTGAGTAGACTGGGACAATACTCATTGGAATTCAGAAGAATGAGAATATGTTTTTATAGAAACATATAAGATTATGAAGTAGGCTTACATCAACACTGTAATGAATTTACTGTGAAAATCACCTAGATGCCACACTCCAGCACCTGTTTGGGTACACTGAGAGAGAATTTAGCATGGTCAATACACCTAATCAGCTCATCTTTGGAATATGGGAGGAAACCAGGGCACCCAGAGGAAACCCATACAGACATTAGATGTGTGAGTTAGGTTGATTGGCCATGCTAAAATTGCCCCTTAGTGTCCTGAGATGCATAGGTTAGCGGGATTAGAGGGTAAATATGTAGGGATGGGGGGGTAGGACCTGGGTGGGATTGTGGTCGGTGCAGACTCGATGGGCCAGATGGCCTCCTCCTGCACTGTAGGGTTTCTATGATACTATGATTCTGTGGAATTCCCTGCCCAGTGAAGCAGTTGAAGCTACCTTATTGAATGTTTTTAAGGCAAGGATAGATAAATTTTTGAACAGTGAAGGAATAAAGGGTTATGGTGAGCGGGCGGGTAAATAGAGGTGTTTAGCCATGATCTTACTGAATGGCAGAGCAGGCTCGAGGGGCCAGATGGCCTATTCCTTCTCCTACTTCTTATGTTCTCATGTTCTTATAGGATCATAATATCATAGAAACCCTACAGTGCAGAAAGAGCCATCTGGCCCATCGAGTCTGCACCGACCACAATCCCACCCAGGTCCTACCCCCCATCCCTACATATTTACCCTCTAATCCCGCTAACCTATGCATCTCAGGACACTAAGGGGCAATTTTAGCATGGCCAATCAACCTAACTCACACATCTAATGTCTGTATGGGTTTCCTCTGGGTGCCCTGGTTTCCTCCCATATTCCAAAGATGAGCTGATTAGGTGTATTGACCATGCTAAATTCTCTGTCAGTGTACCCAAACAGGTGCTGGAGTGTGGCGTCTAGGTGATTTTCACAGTGTATTCATTACAGTGTTGATGTAAGCCTACTTGCAACACAAATAAATAAACTATGAACTATAAACTGTAAAAAGTGTGGCCCCATTATAATACAATGGGTGGGGTCCATAAAATGTTATCACAAAAAAAGCGAGGTCACGCTAAATCGGGGTTCAAGAAAATCAGCGTTCAAACTGATTTTCCACCACATATGAAAGGTCAATTAATTATTTGTGAAAACTAAATGTTCCCAATTATACTTGACTTAGAAATAGACATGCATAACATCTGCCTAGAACCCTACCTCATTTAGGTGGTTGCTGGGTTAGGTATGACACACAACCATATGTCGAGTAAAGAATTCCTCTCTTGGCTCCGACTATATGTCTTGGTAACAGCCTCATAAGAACACCCACCATTGTGTACTTCCACTTTCCACGTTAGCATTTCTATGGAGGTAAGTGATGTTGCCAATTTATGTCTTTTGAGGAGCAGTTATTACTTTGAGACAATCAAGCAAGAGGAACTCTTTGAACTGGCTGACAAGATTCAGACTTGATTTTAGCCCAGGTCCAAGAGATGATGGAATCACGAATGATCCAATCTCCCACATTACAATTTTATCAAATGTAGTTTCACCTTTCTTTGTAATTTTAATGCTGCAAACTGATGAAAATCAATCTGTTTGCGTTCATTTCTCTTTATTTAAAGATCTTAGAACAGACTGCATGCATCTGACACGTTTGTATTGTAAATGTCTGCATAAACTGCATAAAAAATGGTCCAATGATTCATCACATTATATCCGAATTCACACTAAATCGGGACACATCAAATCGAGGTTTCACTGTACTTCAATATACACTTAAAGTGTTGCAACCTAGAAGCCCTCAGATCAAGAGCTGGAAATTAGGATTGGCTGGCAGGAACATGGGCCAAATGGCCTCTTTCTGTGTTGTAAATTTCAATGATTCAATGATGATTCACTGGAGGATAGTGGCGATGAGCAAACTGGACTTAATGGAGGATAAAGTCCAAGTAGTAGAGTTTTCAAAAGCATAACTGGAACATAGGGCTCCGCATTTATAAATTGGAGAAAGGAATAAAATTTTTAACAAGGGCTAAGATTTTGCGAAGCAACCACAGGCTGCAATCAGTTGAAGTATGCTGCAAACCTGTGATAAGAACAAAAGAAATGGGAACAGGAGTGGACCCTTCAAGCCTACTTTGCCATTCACTACATTCCTGTCTGATCTGCTTCAATTCCACTTTTCTGCTTGCTGCCCAAATCACTTGATTCCCTGAGAGACCAGAAATCTGCCGATCTCAGCCTTAAATTTATTCAAAAACGGACATCCGGAACCTTCTGTGAATCCCAAAGATTTACAATCATTTCAACAAATTTTTCCTCATCTCAGTCCTAAATGATCATACCATAATCTAAGACTTTGACCAGACATCCTAGATTCCCTAAGCAGGGGTTCTAGTCAAGGGGAAGCTCACTAATGTAAATAAGAACATTACGGCACTCCACAATGTGTTTACAGGAACAGAGGTTAGCATGTGTGAGTGAAAACTTTAACAGAGATTTCTTGTGACTTTGAAAATTACTTTTGGTTTTTGCTTACAGAAAAATAACTAATAACTTTATTGTATTGTTTTCTGCTGGTGACTTGTTACTCATTAATACCTAGAGCAATTAGCCAAATAAATGAAAATGCTTTTCTTTTGCTCATATATTGTATTTTTATTTTGTTAGTTAAGTTATTGGTCATTTCACTCAATCGCAACCTTCTACTTTATATTGTGTAGTGATTTTCAGGTGAGTGGCACACTTTTGAAAGGTATCATGCCATATGCAAGCACTAGATGCAAAATGTTTCATTATATAGATTCATGGTAATGTTTGCATTCAATAAAATAACTTATTTGGGCAGGCAGTGAGGTGGTAATGCTACCTTTTAAAGCAGGTCATCTATGCACTGGGGCTGTAAAGAACATGATGATGTCCATTGCCATAGCAATGAATTAGCCATGTTTAACTTATGAAGATTAATAGGGTCTTTTCACTGCCTGATGACTTTTTAGTTGCACTGCGCTGACCTTTCATTTCCTCACCTTTGATGTCAGTGGGAGGGCAGTTCTCCTGTGGATTGCTATTGGAACCCCACTGCTCTTAGATGTGGGGAAAATCTCACTTACCAGTGGGTGCCATGTAAACCCACGACTCTGGCAGGAAGGTTGTGTGAATTATCCCCTCTGTTAGAACACCAGAATTCCACATCTGGAACTTGTGTTCAATTCCAGTCCAGACCAACGGGATCAGAATTTCCTTTCTTCCTCTTTTGCCTGAAATGGTTGTGTATGAATTAAGTTTGCAGTTGTAAATGAGTGAGTATTTTATGTTATGCATTGTGCCTGCTTCTATATATTTTCTATGTTTCCTTTTGACTCCAAATGAACCCTAACCCTCTTCCCTACAGGATTTTTAGAAGTTTATTTTGAATTTTTGATTTGTTTATTAATCCATTTGGGCCCATGCCTATGCAGTTTGAACTTGTTGGTTTTAGTTATGTTGTGTGCTCCGTATTGTGCTTTAGAGAGTACTAAGAAGCCTCAGCCTTTTTTAAAAAAAGAACAGCCTCAGGTTTGAGTCAATATTCTTGCAAAAGTTATTATACCAGCTGAAGAGTTACATGCTATGTATTCTACCTGTACTGAAATTCATAATAATAATATGCAGGGTAGTGCCCTAGGCTCAAACATCTTCAATTGCTTCATCAATGGCCTTCCTTCCATCATAAGGTCATAAGTGGAACTGTTTGCAGGTTATTATACAATGTTCTGCATGATTTGCAACTCCTCAGATACTGAAGTAGTCCATGTTCATATGCAACCCAAACAATATTCAGACTTGGGTTGATAAGTGAACATAAGAACATAAGAAATAGGAGCAGGAGTAGGCCATCTAGCCCTTCGAGCCTGCCCTGCCACTCAATAAGATCATGGTTGATTTGTCGTGGCTCGGTTCCACTTTCCCGCCTTCTCCCCATAACCCTTAACCCCTTGCTTATCAAAAACCTATCTACCCGCGTCTTAAATATATTTAGCGAGGCAGCCTCCACCACTTCAATGGGCAGAGATTTCCAGAGATTCGCCACCCTTTGAGTGAAGAAGTTCCTGCTCAACTCTGTTCTAAACTGCCCCCCCCCCTTATCTTGAGGCTGTGCCCTCTAGTCCTACTGTCCTTTCTGAGCGGGAAGAGCCTCTCCACCTCTGTCCTATCCATCCCATTCATCATCTTATATGTCTCAATGAGATCTCCCCTCATTCTTCTAAACTCTAACGAGTACAAGCCTAGTTTATTCAGCCTCTCCTCACAGTACAACCCCCTCAACTCCAGTATCAGCCTAGTAAACCTCCTCTGCGCTCCCTCCAAGGCCAAAATATCCTTGCGTAAGTGCGGCGACCAAAACTGCACACAGTACTCCAGCTGCGGCCTCACCAGTGCCCTGTACAGTTGCAGCAAGACCTCCCTACTTTTATATTCAATCCCCCTCGCTATGAAAGCCAGCATCCCATTCGCCTCCCTGACCACCTGCTGCACCTGCAGGCTAGGTTTTTGTGACTCATGCACAAGGACCCCGAGGTCCCTCTGCACCGTTGCATGCTGCAGTTTTTCGCCATGTACGTAATAGTCCTTCCTACCATTATTCCTACCAAAGTGGACAACTTCACACTTGCCAACATTAAATTCTATTTGCCAGTTCCTGGCCCATTTGCCCAGCCTATCTAGAGCCTTCTGCAGACTTTCCACACCCTCCGCACAATTTGCTGTTCTACCAATCTTGGTGTCATCAGCAAATTTCAACACCACACACTCGGTTCCCTCCTCCAGGTCATCTATATAAATGGTAAATAGCTGAGGCCCCAGCACTGATTCCTGGGGCACTCCACTGGTCACCAACCGCCAATCCGAATAGCACCCATTGACCCCCACTCTCTGCCTCCTATTTGACAGCCAATCCCCTATCCACGCTAACACCCTACCCCCAACTCCATGCCCCCTAACCTTCTGTAATAACCTCTTGTGTGGCACCTTATCAAACGCCTTCTGAAAATCAAGAAACACCACATCTACTGGCTCTCCTCTATCCACCACCCTAGACACATCCTCATAGAACTCCAATAAATTCATCAGACGCAACTTCCCCTTAACGAAACCGTGCTGCATCTGCTCTATCAAACAATTCTCCTCTATCAAACAATTCTCCAAGTGGCAAGTAACATTTGTGCCATACAAGTGCCAGGCAATAACCATCTTCAACAAGAGACAATCTAAACATTTTCCCTTGACAGTCAATGGCATGACCATCACAACATCTCCCACTATTAACATCCTGGGGGTTACCATTGACCAGAAATTGAATTGGACCTTGACTTCAGTGTCAGTAGTCTGAATTAATGTTTTTAACTGTGGGTCAGCTTGCTGAGTCACGACCAGAAAAGATTTATTTATTACCCCCTTAGGGTCTTCTAGGAAGATTTCAGATACTCAAACTGGAGGGTCTTCTGTCTGCAGCACCATGTCAGCTTCCTTTGATGGAGTCTGTCTGGTCATAGACTGGTTAAGTACACAGCCAGGGAAAATGCCAGACACTTTCTCCTGCAGCTGTTTGGTCTTCTTGACCTCACTGGGCTTCTCTGAGACTACGGGGGATACTATTACCTTTGATCCCACCAGGTCATTGCCGAGGAGCAGGTCAACCCATTCACAGAAAAACTAAGGATGATTCCCAGTCACTTGTTCTAATACAGGGTCACACTCCAGATGCACCTGGTATAGGAGAATGTGCACTCCTGCAATCCCATTTACTAGAACATGGGCATTGACGACACACTAGGGTGGGAAGGTAATGTCTTGTCCCAATAGTAAAGTCTGGCTGGCTCTTATATTCCTCGGTATCATACAGGTTTGCTCGCCCTTGAGAAATGTGGTCACCCTTCCCTTGAATACAAAAGCCCGATAAACCTCAAAGATTTGTTTAACATCGTCCACACTCTCAGGAGTTCCCCTACGGGGCTTCTCAGCCGCAGTCAGAGCCAGAGACTGGTCTGCTATGCTGCCTGGCTGACTCCCATTTTCTGCATGGGGTGTATGCACCCTGATAAATCCCTTTTCCCTTAGCTCCAGCAGTTGGTCCAGACATGTCCTATCTTTTGGCAGTTAAAGCTTCTTGGCTTCACTTTTCATTTCAACACCAACGTTTCTATCCTGAGAAGGAGTTACAGAATTTCCCTCTCTCCCATGGGTTCTCAATTTCCTATTTCTCTCCCCACTCTATCCTTCTGAATTGGTTTGGGGATGGCTTCTTCTGGAACAAGGGTTTGTGGACCCGCTCATAGTATCAGCCAATGTGGCTGCCTGCCTGCCTCCCCCTACTCTCCATTCCTTGAGGTGTGTCCTTATTGGAATGATGCAGAGAATGGGAGTCAGTCTTTTAAACTCCTTAAGGAAAAATATTTCACAGAGGTTTTAAGTGCCCATAATGTTTGGTCAAAAGCAAGTTGCTTAAGCCTTTCAAATTCCTGGTACACCTGGTCAGGCTGTTTCCTGAGCCTATGGAATTTCTGAGGGTATATCTCTGGCACTAATGGCATGAACTTAAAATAGCCCCTTTCACTATCTCATAGTCAGTGGCACTTTTCATAGGCGAGAGGGAGTAAACCTCGTGAACTTTCTCTGAAAGCTTATTCTGCAGTAATAAGGACCACTGTTGGCCTGGCCATTTTCACTGCTGTGCTAACTGTTGGAAAGAGATGAAGAAGGCTCCCATCTCTGCTTCATCAAACTTAGGCAGCACGATGGCACAGTGATTAGCACTGCTGCTTTACAGTGTCAGGTACCAGGTTCAATTCTAGCCTTGGGTGACTGTCATGTTGAAAGTTTGAAGTATCATATATCGAACTGTTGCAATCCTATGCTGGGTGAGAATAAAGGTTGTTTGCAAACAGATCTGTGGCAGTGGAGCTGGTTAAAACCGGTTCAAGCTACAGCCTAGAGACCAAAGGAAAGATATTTACTAAGAATTTGTTTAAGTTGCAAAACCTGTTTAGCAACAGAGAGAATATAAAAAGAGGGACACCATCTTTTTGTGACATTGTATGGCTGGACTGAACACCATGTCCCTTTGAGATAAAAGTTCATAGCCAAAAGCTTGAGCCTCATCACTGTCTCTCCAAAGAACCAGGATTGATGCTAAAATTGAATAGTTTGAAGCTAGAACCCAACAGTGTGAAGTTTGCCCATTCGTCTATGTCTGCGTGGGTTTCCTCTGGGTGCTTCAGTTTTCTCCCACAGTCCAAAGATGTGCAGGTTAGGTGATTTGGCCATGCTAAATTGCCCCTTAGTTTCCTAAGATATGGAGGTTAGGTGGATTAGTGGGGTAAAAGCAAGGGGTTACAGGGATGGGACGGGGGTGGCTCTGACTAAGCTGCTCAGTGGGAGAGTTGATCCAGGCTCAATGGGCTGAATGGCCTCCTGTAGGGATTCTATGAAATGAGCTAAATGGTTGGCCTAAACCCTTCGTCTGAGCACGTGGCAACTTCAAGGTACACAGCAGGATTCCCAGTCCAAGTCGAGCTGTTTTAGTCGAAATTCCCTTTCCTCGTTCTTTCTTTTCTTTTGCCTTTCCTATTCTCTCCCGAATTCTAATTTCCACTTCTCCCATTCTAATCTTTCCACTGCCATAGCACCCATTTTATCATCCTCAATTTTCACCAGCAGATAATTGGCTGCCATGTTTAAAGTTTCGGGTTTTCTACCTTTCGGCCATAATTCTAATCCTAAATGCCTCACTAAATGTTTTAACTGTTCGATTGGGGACAGAACTTTTAAATCTTCAGAAGTAACTTTCTTTGGTTCTGCCATAAAAGTATTGGCATCAAAAGTGGACATTTTTACAGTTTAATAGCACAGACACAAGTAAACCTATTTTCAGTTTTTTAAAGTTGGATTCAAAGGAAAAATTTACTTTCCCCACTCTATTTCATTAGGGAAGAAATTTTGGACAGGAGCCCTCAATTTGTTACGATCAGCTCCCAGGGTGAGGTTCCCCAAATTAGTCAACCCAATCAAGATTCCCAAATCGTTATGTCCGGGACGAGGAGGGATACACTGGCTCCCTTTCTTAATGCAACCTCCTCTGTTGAAAGCAGCTAGATTAATCTAAAAAGAATCCCTTCCTTCACAGATACCTATTCTCAGTCCAAATATTTATGTTTGAAAAGGAGCCAGTTTAAGCAGGCTTTCGTGAGTTAAAGCTGGAGTTAGATTATTAACTACTAAACACAAGAAAATGGTAAAATACATACATAAACATTTGTATGGATTAGAAAGGAGAATTGAGTCTAAAGTGAGTTAAAAGAAAGTATACAAACAGTCCTTGACTCATGAGGAGTCGATGATTGAGCATGGCAGCTATTGTGATTTGTGATTCCAGTAGCGCTGACTTCAGCAGGTGGATAGTTGGTTTTGGGATTCCATTAATCTGCAGCCTGGCTAAGAAATGTCCCTGTTTCCTTTGCAAGCTTGGCTTCCTTCCATAATCAGAGAGAGAGAGATACCTGCAAAATCTTTTTGCAGTGGTTCTGCTGCTGGCTGGCATTTTGCTTCTGTGTCATACACACACACACACACACACACACACACACACACGGGGGCAGTTTTCAGTTGGCTTTGTTCTCAGCCTTTGCACGCTTCTGGAAGGGGGAATGCACAAATCCATTTGGGACTTTATGTACAAGATATTTCTTGTTGAGGCATCTCCCATTGTCTCCAACAGAGATGGCAATTAGTTTCTGTATGCTTTAGAAGTATCCTTGTCTGGAAGCAGGTTGGTTCCATTGTCCCTCTGAGCAGTACCCATCAGTAATTCAGGCAATGACTGACTTTATATCAGCTGCCACCTTTGGCTTATATGTTCTTTTTAATTAAAAAAAATTCTCACAGCTCAACATGTAATAGTTCCGGACATAACTCAATGTTTCTTCTCTATTATTATGATGTAAAACTGAAAGTAATGAGTATGAAAATTATGTAAGATATCTATTTGCACTATTACAAAATGAGATCACTTTTATTTTCTTTCTTAAGATATTGGTATAGCTCTCCAGGCCAGTGACAATGCTAGGCACAATGATCTGATATTACTGTCAATGTCTTCTGTGATTTCCAATCCTGGTTGACACAGAAATGGGCAACAGGAGGTTTCCCATCTTAGTCCATTGAGCAGAGGGAAGGGGCGGACACAAGCTCTTTTTAAGGCACTAGTTGCCCTATCCTGGTAAGTTTTTAAAGGTCCAACTCTTTTAATGAATGTGTGTGTGTTATTGAATGGCTGAGTGCCTTAATAGAGAGGTAGATAGGTGCATAATTGGGTGGTCAGAGAGGGTGGGGGAAGGGGGTGGGGGTGAGGGGCATTTAGGTCAGGTCAGTGGAGGGTATGTTGAGAGAGTTATTCAGCTCTTAAACTGCGAGTTAGCCGGACTTTAAACTGTCTAACATTTCCAGTGAATGTACACAGGCAAGTTCTATGTCTGTAGTCTGAGTCTCCACCCTAAGCTCAGGGTTGGAGACATTCCTGGAGAATCTCAGGCAGCAAAGAATCAGCCATTGGAAGTTTAAACTTCCCATGCAACTCCCTCATATTTGGACGGCACGGTAGCACAGTGGTTAGCACTGCTGCTTCACAGCTCCAGGGTCCTGGGTTTGATTCCCAGCTCAGGTCACTGTCTGTGTGGAGTTTTCACATTGTCATCGTGTCTGCGTGGGTTTCCTCCAGGTATCCGGTTTCCTCCCACAGTCCAAAGATGTGCAGGTTAGGTTGATTGGTCATGCTAAGAAATTGCCCCTTCATGTCCAGGGATGTGTAGGCTAGTGGGATTAGTGGGTATAATATGTAGAGATCTGGCGGTAGGGCCTGGGTGGGATTGTGTTCGGTACAGACTTGACGGGCCGAAGGGCCTCTTTCTGCACTGTAGGGTTCTATGATTCATATGTCCGCACATCAAGACTTCCACAGGGTCCTGAGCTGCAACTCCTGATGTATGACAGGAAATTTGAGCAGATATATGACAGATTTACTTTAATTATTTAACCACGAACAAGATTTGGTATATGTTAAAGCTACATTTCAAAAAATTGAAAAAAAAAACTTGCTGAAAGGTCAGAAAACTAAAATCAATCTTATTTTAATAGATTTTAATATAATTAACACACCCCCAGCAGACAATGATCCCTGCCATATCTTCCCACTGCACCAACGTGGCATCACATTGGCACATTTTTCAACAGATTCACCTAGACCTGAACTTGTTGTGGGGATCCCCCAACCCGGGGTGCAATGGTTACTATAACCCCCAGGGGAATGGGATATGGCCAAGCCATAACAGGTTGGCACTGCAAGGTTGGTACTTTGTCTGTACCGGGGCGAATCCCAATGTGGTATCATGGGATGGGGGGATTTATTTAAATGTGGTGATGGCTGTGGGCTGATGTGGGAGTTGGGAGTAATGGAATGGCTGTTTTAGATGTCAGGGGAATTTGGGTGCCAGCCGTGACTGTGTGGGTGGAGGATCGGAGGGAAGTGATCCAATGTTGGGGGGAAGGAGATGTGCCAGCTCCAATTAATGGCAGAGGTAGGGCAAGAGAAGTGCCGACTCTGATCAGGGTGGAGGTGAGTGGCTGAGACCTCCATGGTGGGCTGGGGGCTGGGATGTATCATTCACATTCTGATCGAGATGCCCTTTAAACATGACACCCCAGTATCTGTGCAGTTGGTTTTTGCTGATGTGGTTAGGCCCTGCCCCTCTTATGACTCACCCAGCTGTTTTTTTTTGACAATGTGGTAAGATCTGGAGAGAAAAACGACCTGTTGAGAAAGATAAGTATCAAATGAGCCTGTAAGCAGGAGAGCATCAGACTCAATTTTGGGCTAGCTTCCAGGCACTATCTTATGGTACTGAGAAACAAAATGAGGTAAAGTATGATTCTCGCCAGTAGGGGAAGTGGATAGAGGCTATTCATGCCAGAAAGCCGGCTGAAGGCTGCTAGAGGTCACTATTGCACATGCACCCTGATGTCCCAGTGTGTTGTGTACAAGAGTACACAGTGCACTAGGAGATTGTTATTTCCCCCACCCCCCCAGGCAATGCACCCACAACCCCTCATCACCCCTCCGATCTTGACTCCCCAAGATCCCCTCTGGAAAATCACCTCCCCAATACTCTCCCCGACTGATTGCTGCCCTTGATTCCCTGCTGTCCCTTAATGCCCTGCCCCCTTAGGCCTTGCTCCTCTCCTTTGGCCCCATCCGGGCAGTGCCCGGTGGGCAGGCTGGCATTGCCAAAGGAGCACTGCCCACCCCTGCCCCTAACCACCGGGGGCTTCAATAGCCTCTGGTCCCATTGGTGTTACCATCACACAAGGTCCCCATTACAGGAGACCATACATGATCCTCACTGGTAAGGACAACCACCTGCGAGGCCGTTAAGGCAAGTGAGGCCAGACGATTGCCCTGGGCTGTCTAATAATATTAAAGTGAAGTCATGAGTATTAAAATCAGTCTCACACCCTCCCTGGGCTGATTACGCTGGCAAAACAGGTCTGGTGATATTGCAAGAGGCGAGAAACTGTGTACAAAGCCATTTCTCGCCGCTCGCACAATCTTACCAGTTCGCCATGCCAATCGACTGGCATGACGAACCGGTAAGATTACCCCTTCTGTTTTTCTTGCTGGAACCAACACTCTGCCAAATTCTGTTAAGATTGGCCCCTCAGAATGAATCTTGTGCAACTGTTATTTGTTCTGTTTAATGAAGACAATGATGCCCACAGGTTATGTTCTTCCTATTGTAATAATGAATAATTAATTTGCTATTCCCAAAGCTAGCTTTCTTGGTTTGGTTGTTGCAGGACAGAAATTCTTGTTGAGACATATTCTCTATATACTGCTTTATGGTTGTAAATAGTAGAAGTTTTAGTTTGCCATCCAGACCCTTCACCCATCACCTCTGTGCCCATTTATCCATTTCCCAGACTTGCAATGTGTTACTTCTAATATTTTCAACCATGTTTACAAATCTGTACTTGGCTCTCTGCTACACCATCCCCCCCTCAGCCACACCACCCCCCATATCACTGAAATCTCCTCTGATTCTTGCCCTCTGCAATCACCAATATTAAAAGTATAGTCGCCATTGGCCTAGGAGGCCATATGCTGATCTCACCTTTGAAGGGGAGAGCTGACTGGCGGCGATTTAATCTTAGGATCAAAGTTACGGGGCCAGGTTGAGAAGGTGGGCCCTCATGAGAAACCTCAGCTGGTGCAGGAATTGAGCCCAAGCTGTTGGTATCACTCCATATCATGAACCAATTGTCCAGCCAATGGGGATAACTGATCCCAATATTACTCCACCATTGGCAGCTATGCCTTCAGTTGCCAAAGACTTGGGCTTGAGCCATTATAAAATTGGAAAGGCTCCGCACCTTAGTCAAATTCACACTGGAGTTTAGAATCCTAAAGTCCCACCCTCAAACCTGCATCCACCATTTTCAACAGGCTGGTGACAGGGGGTGATATTGCCTGACATGCGTAGGTGCTAAGTTGGCATGACACTATAAAGTGCAATGCGGCGGCTGGGGATCAAGTGTTAGCACGAGCCTGTAGTAAATTTGCATAGGGGCGATAAAGGTCCATGGAGATAAGTGAGGGATCATGGATTGGTATGAGATATCACTAAGCTTGAGGGTTGTAAAGATCTGTAGGGTGTGGTAAGGGGGCAGAGGTTGACATGGAGGTTATGAGGGGTCATGAGGGTGGGTTGTGCACATGATTTGGCATGAATAGGGCATGGGGAGTGTGTGGGTTGTGAAGGGATATGAGAAGTAAGGGCTTGAAGACTGCTTTTGGTTTTACTACTTCTTTTTAAAACAATGTCCGAGAAACAGCCTGCCTCAACACTCAGGAATCTCTGTGGCTACCTCCACACTGTTTCTGGGATTGCAGATCTGGCTCCATTTAGCACCCGCTCCTACACTTCCCAGAATGACGATCCAATCATTTGGACACTTTCTCCCAAGTTGGGTTTGCGGAATCAGGAATTTTGTCAACCATGCGTCTCCAACTTGGGAACAAAAGTTGTGCCTTTAAGCTCTGGAAAAGCCTCCCCATCCTCTGTCTCTGCTTCTCTCTCTCCTCATATAAGAGTCCTGAAAACACACCACTCTGACCAAACCTTTAGTCCACTATCCCAGTCACTCTTTATGTGGCTGGATGTTAAACTTGGGTTTACAATTATTCCTGTGAACTGTCTTGGGATATTTAAAAACACTAATTCAGTGCAAGATTTTAATATTATTTGGACAAGCTGTTCATTTAAAATGCTGTATCCAAGATAAGTTAGCACCATTTTTGGATTGGTTTCAGATTGTTTCCAATTCTGAAAGTAAACTGAACACAAATCCAAGACACAAGTCTGAGTATGTGGTGAGGATTTCATCAATGTTTTTTAATACATATGTGCCTTCTTTAAAACTGGATATATTTTGCAGCATTGCTTCACTGAAGGGATGGTGCCTGAATGTTGTGTATTCATCATTTTCTGATATAAAAATATTAAAGTTCACATTCAAAGTCCCAGAATGATTTCCATGTTTTTTGAAAAGGGAGAGGTGGAGCTTACAAATAGCGATTCCTGGCATATCCTGTGGACATCTTGGGCAGGAGTTTACGGCCTTGCTCATCCCGATACTGTAAAAACCTTCTCGAGTCAATGGACCCTTCCATGGTCTGCCTTTCACCCGCTCTGATCCTGGCTGGCAGGAAAGTAAAATTCTAGCCTCTGTCTTGCTATCAATCACTTTTATTTTGAAATTGAGTGTGATTGGCACAAATGCACGTTGGAAATTGTAGCCTGATATTTTGCTGCAACTCCAGCGAAGGCCCTAACACCTTGGCTTTACAAACTCTTTCAAGCCTCAAACAGAAAGATGGGAATTTCTGGCCCTTCCGGCCATCAGGATCTTTCAGTCTGGCTGAATGTGACCTCACGCGGCAGGCCTCCAGCAGTGGAGCTGAGCGATCCACACAAAGCGCTATAGATCTCAGCAGAACCACTTAACCCTGTCAGCTGTCAATGGCGAACTAACTCTGCTGCTGAATAACATCCCAGCCATTAGAAGCAATCGTACCACAAAATATATTGTTATTCATGTGAGTTTAATCACTTTTTGTATCATAGAAATCATTGAAACCCCACAATGCAGAAGGAAACCTTCAGCCCATCGAGTCTGCACCAACAACAGTCCCATCCATGCCCCATCCCCACAGCCTCACACGTTTACCCTACTAATCTACGCATCCCAGAACACTAAGGGGCAATTTAGCATAGCCAATGCATCTATAATGCACATCTTTGGACTATAGGAGAAAACCGCAGCACCTGGAGGAAACACATGCAGACACCAGGAGAACGCGCAAACTCCACACAGACAGTCACCCAAGCCGGGAATTGAACCCAGGCCCCTGGAGCTGTGAGGCAGCAGTGCTAACCACTGTGCCACCTATAATGCCACTGTGCCACCCATGTAAACGTTGTAACTTACTCTGCTTTCATTACAAATCTTTTTTTGAATAAAGAATATGCAATTAGTGCAGCAAATAAAATGACAGCTAAACAACTGATGCAAAATGTAGCTAGCTTTACTTAAAGGAGGATGTAAATGCATTGGAGATGGTTCAAAGGAGGTTCACTAGATTGATACTTGGAACGGGCAGGTTGTCTTATGAGGAACGATTGGGCAGGCTGAGCTTGTTTCCATTAGAGTTTGGAAGAGTGAGGTGTGACTTAATTGAAATATATAAGGTCCTGAACGGTATTGACATGGTGGACATTGAAAGGATGTTTTTGCTTGTGGGCATTGTTTTGAAAACAGGAGTTGCCCTGAAAGGACAGAGATGAGGAAATGTTTTTTTCTCTGATGTCTGTGCGACTTTGGAACTCTCTGTCTCAGAAGGCGGTGGAAGTGGAATCATTGAATATTTTTAAGGTGGAGGTAGATAGATTCTTGTCGGGCAAGGGAATCAAAGGTTATAGGGGAATAGATGGGGAATGTGGAACCTCAACACAAAAAGATCAGGCATGATTTTATGGAACGGCAGAGCATATTTGAGGGGCGAAGTGGTCTACTTCTGCTCCTATTTCATATGTCAGTGTGTAAAGCCTAGAAATTTGATACTGTCCATTTTTGGATGCCTCAGGATGTTAATGAACCCCATCAAACAGAGAGGTCTGTGAAGCCAAGGATTTGGGACTTCTGATCTCATTATGTGGAATATGCTGTGGCCAGAATCTGCACAGGTTTGAGAAGTAATTTGTGGGGTTAGGTAAAATTGTGGGGAGCTGCAATATTGTCAGATGAGCTTCAGAATGCAATCAAGGGTGGGTGGTGGAACAGCAATTCATGAAAAAGCATGATGGGCATCTGTAATATATGCTAAATACAAGATGGTGGGATTTTACTTTTTTTATTCATTCGTAGGATAAGGCGCCAGTGTTTGGCCAGCATTTATTGCCCATCCCTAGTTGCCCTCGTGGAGCGTTTGGCCAGCATTTATTGCCCATCCCTAGTTGCCCTCGCGGAGCTGATGATGAGCTGGCTTTTTGAAACACTTCAGTTCACATGTTGAGGGCTGACCCACAATATTGTAGAGAAGGAATTCCAGGATTTTGACCCAGCAGCTATGAATGAATGGCGATATATTTCCAAATCAGGATGGCAAGTGGCTTAGAGGTGAACTTGCAGGTGATGGTGTTCCTATGTATCTGCTGTCTTATTCATCTAGATGGAAGTGGTTTTGGGTTTGCAAGGTACTGTCTAAGGATCTTTAGTAAAATTCTATAGTGCATCTTGTAGATGGTACACACTGCTGCTATTGAGTACCTGTGATGAAGGGAGCAGATGTTTGTGAATGTGGTGCCAATCAAGCAGGCTGATTTGTACTGGATGAAGTTAAACTTCTTGAGTGTTGTCAGACTGCACCCACCCAGGCAAGTGGAGAGTATTCCATCACACTCCTAATGTGTGCCATGTAGATGGTGGGCAGGCTTCGGGGAATCAGGAGGTGAGTTGCTGGCCACAGTATTCTAACCTCTGGCTTGCTCTTGTAGCCACTGTGTTTATGTGGTGAGTCCAGTTGTGCTTCTGATCAATGGTAACTCCAAGGATATTGACAGTCTGGGATTCAGTGATGGTAACACCATTGAATGTCAAGGGGTGGTGATTATTGATAATGGTCATTGCTTGGCATCTGTGTGGCACGAATGTTACTTGCAGATATTGCTGTAGGTGACTGAAATTAATGCTATGGGGGCTCTTAGAAATATAGAGTAATATGTCCTATATAATAATTCAGATTATGTAATTCAATTTAGTTAAATAATCTAGTGCCCTTTATGTCGAACCTTGGATTCATATTATATATAAACCTAGTTTAATACAACTGAATACAGAGTCCATACACTGAACAACTGTTAGTTATTGGCTCATATCAGTATGTAATGTAAAATTAATCCTTGAAATGGATTAGTCTATGCTTAGTAATTACATTCCTGTTAAAACTGATGGACCCCAGTTGGGTATTCCCCAAATTGATCTTTGTCATACTTCATCTTGTGCTTGTTTTCTCTTTGATCCATCTGTCACAACGATAGGAAATATTTAAAAAAGAAAATCAAAATTGTGTAACTCAACCCATTTTGTGTAGTCAACACTCTTGCTTTTCTGCCCTGTATTGGATGGGTTGTTATTTGTTCATGTCTGTTTCTTTTTTACTTGGAAGGCTCCCTGCAACCTTACTTCTGCTTATACTTTTCAGACTGTTCAAGAAAGCTAGAAATCCCAGTATAATTGATATTAACCGATAAGCTGTTACTTGCTTATTGTGCAATTGTTGGTAGCGTTTTCTGAAGCAGGAACTGCTATATAAAACCCATGGTCTGCTTTTGGCTAAAACCATCCCTTCAGTTTTATCTTTACTCACCATATGTGCAAGCAATTCATTGTCTAAATACAGGAAGAAACAAAAAAGAAATCAAAAGCTGGACCAATTAAATTGAACGAGCATACAATACATTCAGTGTGAACTGGGCTCCCTCAGTCACTGGGAGTTCTGGAATTTGGTCTGTATTCTACAGCTTAAACTCTTCAGTGTTCCCTCTTAGAATGATTTCCAGATGTTTGTTACTAAAATTAAACACAAACATCAGAATGATATTACTTTCTCAATCAGAATGACAGCAAAAATGTGGGGAGACTGATGGGTCTTCTTCCAGCTTGATCCTTTATGGGTTATCTGATTCTTTTACAGTTTATTTTACATCTTGCCCTGCAGATGTTGCTGCGGGTGACTGAATTTAATGGTTTTGAAAAGATTATATCAGCTTTCCGCTGTATTGTGTTACTGTATTTGTTAGATTCTCTGTTATACTGCTTTAAAGGATCATTTTTTATCAGACATTACTGGTGGAATGCATAAAGGGAGAAGGAAAAAGTAAGCTTGGCTTAAAGAATTAGACACAGATTCCTCATAATCTTAAAGAAAACAAGCGCAGCTACCAAAATATATTTTTGATAGCTGCTCAGAAAATTGTTCAGATCATAATTTTATTACCATCGAAGGTCCTGAAGAAATATGTGTAACATATGTGTAACAATTAATTATTAGAAAGTTCATGACAATGTACAGTAGCATCTTACAATTGCCACCCTGACATTTGGCATATTGAAGTGTATAACATTTGATCTATCGTTTCTTTTTGGTGGATAACACAAACTTATTATAGGACAAAATAGCCCTCTTATTTCTTTAAGATAAAAGCAAAATACTGTGGACGCTGGAATCTATTGGCTCTATTCTCTCTCCACAGATGCTGTCAAGCCTGCTGAGGTTTTCCAACATTTTCTGTTTTTGTCTCTTATTTATTTAAAGGGATAGAATTCAAGTGATTAAATCCAAGAAGCAAGGAATCCGTAAGTTATTGGTGTGAAATTTTGTCCTTGCATTGGATGTGCAGAGTCGGGAAAATTGCCTGCACCATGAACCCTACTTCGTCAAATGTGACCCTGAACGTCTGATTTTCAGTCCAGAGGGTCTGGTTATATTAGGAATTGAAGTGGATGGCCCTGGAAGTAGTGACAGGTTGGAGGCAAGCCAGGAGTTGGCTGGGGGAATATAATAAGCAGGTCTTCAGGAAGGCCCATTTGTGAGGTCAGAAGGTGATGGGAAACTCACTGTTTTGGAGGAGGCATCGTTAAGTTGTCAGGTAAGTGGGAACTCTGTAAATGTTGTCCAATTGTTAGCTCTCTCTAGATTGGATGATCCATCATAGGATTCCCTGGAGGAAACAAAATTGTCACAGTTGCTGCCTACTCACAGTGTGTTGTACTAAAGCACTGAAATCATGGAATAGGTTCATAAGACAGCCATGGAGATGGCATTGTCTTGAAACCACTTTCTGATATTCTGCAATAAGGTTGTTAATTGCCATGCCTCTCTAGATAATGAGCATCTACTTATCCTCTTGTCACCCTTCTAGGAGGATGAGCCTTGACCAGGTTCCTCAAGTCAGCACACTAATAACAGTGTGACTAAGAGGGGGTAACCAATCATTCTGTCAGTGATCATGGAGCACAGTATGCTATCTTGGTGTGCCAGCTACACCACGCGTAGCACCACCAGGCAGTTCTTTCACCAAACCTTACCAGTGATTACTAATGATATTGAAAATGATTAGTGCATGTAAGCACACAAAAATGAATGACAGCATTGTAATCTGAATGGGTCATGAGCCTTTTCACTGAGGAGATAGAGGGGAAAGGGTGGGTTTACCTTCCCCATGTTGCTCACATCAGAACTTGTAAGTTTTAATCAAAGCAGTCCAGAAAAAGAGAGCTGCCGTCTATGCTGCAGACTGGTGTTGTCCACCAGTCACCATAAAGAAGGCCTGGATTCAAATTATGGCTGCAGTGTGTGGAGCGGAGACCCCAAGAGATCGTGGATACAGTGCAGCAAAGGCTGCAATCCTGCAAGGTGAGTAGTTTGGTTCATCCACAAAGAGATCTAAAGGATAGTTCACAACGCAAGCTGCAACTAATGTATGGAACCTGGCACATGGGGTATCATCATAAACAATCCCAGGATGTGTTTAACATAGACAACTGGAAACAAAGCCTCCAGGAACTGTCAAACATTTATTAACAATAAACAACTAAGTACAGGCATATGTAAGAATGAGATTTGTTCCAGAACCATCACTCTGCATTCTGGTGACATGAGATCACTAATAACGTATATTTGCTATTAGCATATTAACCCTTCATACTGTAGCACATACCTCTGCTTCAGTATTAAGATTTGTATGTGTAAGCTGCTCATGTAAGTGCGCACAAAACAGATATGAATGACCACAGTGATGCACAGCACAATGAAGAAAAATATCTTTCCATACAATACATATCAGCCTAAAATGAAATGATGTAATCGCGGCAGTCAAAAAGGGGGAAGAACGCTAAGGATATGGCCGAGACTGGGGGTGAGTCAGTCTGACTGAAACGGACTCACTTGGTGGAACAAATGGCAATGGCAATAGCCAGGGTAATGGAGCAGTTGTCTATTAATGATGGTGAATTGATGGTTGCAGGCAGAAAAGGTGCGGTAAATGCACCTTTGGTACAAGGGTGTAGCAGTGGAGGGCATGCTGTCCTTCACTGAGCACAAGGGAATGTTGGTATGAGAGGAAGTTCAAGGGTGAGACTGCATAAAGGCAGTGTAGGCACGGTTAAGACAATGGTGTGCATCAGAGAGTGTTTTCACAAGAAAGGCTTTACGTAAATAACACCCTTGATGTTTCAAATAGGCCCCAGCTCTGGTCCCCCACCCTCCCCTCCTCCTCCCTCTGCCCCTGAACCAGATCATCCCTCGTGTGTCAAAAGATATATGAAGAGGCAGCATCATATCAAACGACCACACAATCTAGCAACTCAGGCACCAGCATATTGGAGAGGCATGGTGCACCATTTAAAGTTGGTGGCACGGTGTAGGCCACAACACCACATTGCAGAAGAAGGTATCAGAGTCAGAGATATCTGTGCACAGTCCCCCTCGGAACAGGGTGGACATTCACAATGTTGCTTCAGTGGGCAGGAACATGGAGCCTCAGGAGTCACCTCTTGGGGAACAGTATTTAGATAATCAGCAGATGTGTGGTCATGTGGCAGAATTTCTTGAGGCAGTAGGAGCTCTAGGACTATGAATGGAGATGTCCATCACTGTCATGAGCTCCACAATGCCTGGGGCAGTCACCCACATAAGCTCTAACCAGGAGAGATTGGCCAACCTCATGGAGAGAAACATGCAACACTCACAGTAGATCCAAGAACAACCACAGCCAGGAATGGGTGCAAGGCCTACATAAGTGTTGATATCCATGGAATAAAGAAGAGCCACGTACTCTGAACAGGCTGAATGCACTGTTGGCACAACAGGATCTGGAATGAATGATTACTGCACACCAGCAACCAACTCCATCAATCCCACCTGAAGGTTAATCTAGGACTGTGGAGGAAACTAAGTAGGGTGAAGCTGTTTAGAGCTTCTCAGTGCCCTCATCTTCTTCCACCTCCCCAGCCCCTCTGCCAGAGGCATCATCTGCTCCGCATGAAGAGGCCACAGTTTGTAGGAGGCCCCCTCGAAGAGTACCTACATGATGAAGCTGGCCACCACATTCCTTATTGTCATATAGACCAAGAAGTGAGCAGTCTGCCTGCTTCTCCAAGGCAACATGAGCAATTCAAGGAACACAGTGGTTACACTTTGAATATTTGCATATCATATTTGAACACTTTCTCAACATATGTACATTGGTGCATGCTTGTACATTACAAACTCAAAAAGAATTCAGGGCATTCTCACCAGTGATAATGAAGGCAGTATGCTGAGTTCCATCTCACATCAATGTTATCAGAGCAAGAGCATAACCATCTTTATGAGGCAACAGAGAGCTTCTTCCTTCTTTGGTTTTGATTTGATTTGATTTAATTTATTATTGTCACATGTATTAATATACAGTGAAAAGTATTGTTTCTTGCATGCTATACAAAGCATACAGTTCATAGAGAAGAAAACGAGAGAGTGCAGAATGTCGTGTTGTGTACATACACTCATAGCTAGGGTGTAGAGAAAGATCAACTTAATGCAAGCTAGGTCCATTCAAAAGTCTGATGGCAGCAGGGAACAAGCTGCTCTTGAGTCAGTCGGTATGTGACCTCAGACTTTTTTATCCGTTCCCCGATGGAAGGAGATGGACGAGAGAATGTCTGGGGTGTGTGGAGTTCTTAATTATGTTGGCTGCTTTGCCGAGGTAGTGGGAAGTGTAGACAGAGTCAATGGGTGTGAGGCTGGTTTGCGTGATAGATTGGGCTACATTCACAACCTTTTGTAGTTTCTTGCGGTCTTGGGCAAAGCGGAAGCCATACCACGCTGTGATACAACCAGAATGAATGCCTTCTATGGCGTAAATGTTGGTAAGAGTCGTAACTGACATGCCAAATTTCCTTAGTCTTCTGAGAAAATAGAGGCATTGATGGGTTTTCTTAACTATAGTGTTGGCATGGCGTAACCAGGACAGGTTGTTGGTGATCTGGACACCTAAGAACTTGAAGCTTTTGACCATTTCTGCTTCATCCCCATTGATGTAGACAGAGGCATATTCTCCTTTTCACTTACTGAAGTCAATGACAATCTTCTTCGTTTTGTTGACATTGAAGGAGAGATTATTGTCGTTGCACCAGTTCACCAGGTTCTCTATTTCATTCCTGTACTCTGTCTTGTCATTATTTGAGATCTGGCCCACTATAATGGTGTCATCAGAAAACTTGAAAATCGAGTTGGAGAGGAATTTGGCCACACAGTTACAGGTGTATAAGAATCCAATGGTTAAAGGCTCCAGTGTTGAGTTGCTTCATGCTTCTTTCATTGCCAACCTGTGTTTAGCTTTAAGGGAAGTTCAATGATAGAGTCCACAAACTGAAGCAGGTCTCCAGCATGAGTGCTGGGTGCAAGGCGCTCACCAGCATGTTCATGTTAATCATTAGTCTCGGTGTACGCTCCAGGGAATGTTACCCTTCTGCCTTCCTGCTAGTTTGGCAACATTTGCATCACAGGTGTCAGAAGATGTGCTTTTGGCAGGAAGCAGAGATTTATGCAAGCCAGAACATTGCTTGTGTCACCTGCCACTGGAGAAACTTGACCATGGGCTGGAATGGATGGTGTGTAAGTTCATTCAAAGAGATATTTTTGGAAAGTTGTGGGCTCGTCCCCTGTTAAATTCCTTATCTCTGCGTATGTTGGCACATACAACCATATCGGTTTATACTGGGTGTGAAGATTGAAATCATGTTGGCATTCTCAGCATTGTGGACATGGTTAGAGTATGCACAGGGTGGCTGCTTTGTATCTTATTTACAGGCACTGGTCTTTATGTGAGGAGCCAGGATATAAAGGACTTCTTACAATGTATAATGTGCTGAGGTCCAGGATTATGATTGTGAAGTTTGCAGCCATTTTATTTTATCTGACATAAGCTCATTGATAACCTTGTTGGGGTTGAGCATTCCCCTGAGTAATTATGGCGCCAATTTAAATATTTCTTAGTTGGATATTGTTTATCAGGAACTGGCTAATGGCAGCTGTGAGATCAGAGGCCTAATGGGAATCCATTCCTCCTGTTCAGAATCAGCCCTGACTACTTGGCCATGACTTCCAGCTTCTCTGCCATTGGTGCCTTCTATCCTCTGTTTCAGAACCATCTGAATAGACAGTAACTTCTCCTCTGCCTGCTGCTTATTGTCCTCATCATCCTCCTCCTCAAAGGTTGCAACTCTGACCACAATATCTTCCTCCTTGAGTTATCGGTCCCTCCACTGCTCGATGTTGTGCAGCGTGTAACATACCACAGCTTGCTGAGGTATCCTGCAGGGATTCACGCATGTGATCGAGGCATCTGAATCATATTTTTGGAATGTCAATAGTCTGCTCAATAATGCAGAATAACATGGCTGCTGCTTTAGTTGTACACAGTCTCAGTTTGAGGACTCCTAAAGAGGGTCATTGGCAGAACTCTTATAAGATTGTCCTTGTCCTCGCGAAACCAACTACAGGTCTGCAGTAGTTGAAACAGCTGAGGGAGTTGGGAACTCCTCAGTATGAAGGAGCTACCAAGGGGCCTTGCACAGACCTGAAGGCAAACCTTGTTGTGTTCATAAATAACCACTGAGGAATGGAAGGACTTTTGGTTGATGAAGATGTCCACATTTTGAGCTGGGGCCTTTATTGCAACATGGGTACAATAATAACTCTCTGCACCAGAGAGGAGCCTGCTAATTTGACAGAAGCAATAGTTCTCTGTACCTGAGACACCAAAAGCTATAGGAAGATTAATGTGATTTCCCCATATGAACAAACAGGACATCAGTTACTGTCTTCATGCAGTTGTGTAGTGCTGACTGGAATATGCCAGACAGGTCTCCTGACGGGATCTTGAAAAAGCCAATGATATTAAAATTGAAAGTGACAATTATCTTTAAAGCCAGTGACATGGGGATTGATGGAATGTGGTTTGAGTTGTTGGTAGGTCATGTGACATATGTCTGAAACCTCAGTCTCCTTCAGCATCGGTTCTCTGTCACGTTTATAGGACATCAGGGGCCAGTTCACCCTGGTTGTCCTGTGTGTGCCCCTCTTTCTTGGTATGCATGGTGCTCTCCTTGCTTTCAGGAACTCATGTTGACTGACATCTGTGGTGTCTCTGTGCAAGGGTGCCATGCCCATCCAGTATCTTCCTTTGTATTGTGTTCCATCCTCCAGCTCATCCTGGCACCTGGATCACGAGCCAACTGGAGCAAATGATATCACCCTGCCAAGTCCAGCAGCCCCATTTTCTTACTCCCTTGGGTTCAAGCCAGACATTGATATTGAAATTTTGCCATTGCTGAGGCAGTAAATGCAACTTTAAAGCAAACTCCAACTTGATCTCTTCAACTCCCCAAATGGTTACCCTGGCCAATGAAAAGAATCCACAACATTCAGACCTTCACAGCAGGTTTAACCTGTGTACGCTGTTTCACACTGCAGGCAGCTGCTGATTTCAATGTGCAGTTTGCTCTGTGAAACACACATGTGTGAAATGGGACCATCCCATTCCTGTCCTCACACAAAAAATGTTAGCTGCTATGTCGGGGCTGACACTTCCAATTTCTGGGTTCATTCACCATTTTCTCAACAATGAAAAGGTTCTCCATCAATGCAAAAACAAGGCCCATTATCCAGACCAGTCCAGAGAAAGTGCAATTGACTTTTGTTTCAGTATTAAATGTGATGGAGGTCTGTTTTGATGTGTCGGCTTTCCTCAGGCAGAAAGCAGGTGAGACAAACTCACTGCTCACCCAATGGAAGTAACTGGACATCAAATCACCTGCTGGTTAGACAACTCTATTTCAAGAATCAATGGGTAGTAGTGTGATATGCTCTCAGTGGTTTTTTAAATTTGTATCCAGGTGGTATTGATACCATTGGAACCTAATCTGCATGGGATGCTGGGGTTCCAAGCTGTTTCTAGTGAGAACCGGGATTGCCTATCTCAAGATCTAGAAAGTAATGCCCTGGTTGTAACTAAATTGAAAATTCCATTCAAGGTCATAGGATGGGTCATAAATGACTAGGGAGTAATGTCATAGTGGTATAGTAGGGGTAACTGGTCCAAGGAATAACAGCTTATCATTTGCAAGTTAAGGGTTCGATCCACCCAAATGCGGTAGCTAAATCATTTTTCCCAAATCCAGCATTTCAAAAGTTGGCAATTTTATTTGTGATATACTAATGTTTTGGATAGGAATAATGCATTTGCAATTAGAAGTGTGAATACCAAAACAAAATATCTCATATCCTGCAAACAGTATCATCATTGGGTTACAATTTAATTTAAATAAGTTGAAGTTGAAGTTAAATAAAACCCCCCGGAATGAATTTTCTGGAAAGGCCTAAGGTCCCAACATGAAGACCAGAAGCAGGAGTCATTGCTCAACTCATACCTCAGGTGGTGATGGTGGTGGGGTACACGGTTGCACTACAGTGAGTGATTCAGTAGCAGCCGCCCAATTAACTGCTGGGAGGCCAAGGAGCTATTTAATCTGGAAGTATTGGCACCATATTTAAAGGCTGTCAGCATTCTGTCAGTTCAATCCATCCACATACTGAAGCCCTGAAGAACAAGGCAACATGAAGAATGGCTGAAGGACCATCCAGGATGTCCCTATGATTCAATGATGCCACCTTCCAAGTTCTCTCAAGCTGCTCAGACAAAGGTAGGCAGTACACTTTTCCCCCAGGATGGGAGACAGAAACCGGCTTGATGGATGCAGCAAGGCTGGGCAGAGATCGCAGAGGAAGCCAGCAGTTGTCATTAATACTTGGCTGCAGTGACACAAGTAGATTAATATGATTCAGCTAGGTGAGTGCACCACACATTGTTTACTTTCCAGAAGGGAGGAGGACAGATAAACCAGGAAACTACTGGCCAATGTCTAAACTCAATGATGGGGAAAGTATTGGAACCAATTCTACGACACAGAATTAAACTGCATTTGGAGAGGCAGGGATTAATCAAGAACAATCAGCATGGTTTTGTGAAGGGGATGTCCTATCTGACCAACTTGATCGAATTTTTCAAAGAGGTGACTATGTGTGTAGATGATGGCAAATTGGATCCAGAATTGGCTGAGTGGCACAAGGAAGAGGGTGATGGTTGAGGACTGTTTTTCTGACTGGAAGCCTGAATCCAGTGATCAGTGCTGGGACCCTTGCTGCTGTGGTTTATATAACTGATTTAGACTTGAATGCAGGAGGCTTGATCAGCTAGTTTGTAGATGATACTAAAACTAGTTGGGTGATAAATTGTGAGAAGGATAGATTTAGGTTATAGGAGAATATAGATGTACTGATCAGATGGGCTGATCAGTGACAAATGAAGTTCAATCCATGAGGTGATGCACTTGGACAGGACAAACAAGACAAGGGAATATATGATGAATGACAGGACCCTGAGAAGCACCAAGGATCAAAGTCACCTTGATGTAGCAGGACAATTAGATAACGTGATTGGGAAGGCATGTAGTATGTAGAATTCTATGTCTTTAGAACCAAGGCATAGAATTTAAGATCAGAGAGGTTATATTGGAATTATAAAATGTTGCTTAGGTCACAGCTAAAAGTATCGTGTGCAGTTCCGGAATCCACATTATAGGCGAGATGTGATAACATTCGTAGGGGTGCAGAAGAAATTTACCAGGATGTTGCCAGGACTGGAGAGTTTTAGTTATGGAGAGAGATTGGATGGATTGGGGTTGTCTTCCTTGGAGCAGAGGAGCCTGGGGGGGTGGGGGTGTTGGAGCATGATTGTGATGTGTAAAGTTATGAGGGGCATAGGTAGATGGAGTAGACAGGAAGAAACTTTTCCTTTTGTTGGAGGGATCAGTGATTACATTTAAGGTAAGGGGCAGGAGATTGCAAGTGGATGTGAGGAAAAACCTTTTTACCCAGAGGGTGGTGGGAGTCTGGAACTCACTGCCTGAAAGGGTAGTGGAGGCAGAGACCCTCATAACATTTAAGAAGTATTTAGATGTGCACTTGTGAACAAGATGATGGGCCAAGTGCTGGAAAATGGACTGGAATAATTAGGTGGTTTGTCTTTGGCTGGTGCAGATGCAATGGGTTGAAGGGCTTACTTCTGTGCTGTATATCTCTATGACTCTTTGACTAGGCTTGAATGTGAGATTGTTAGAAAGGGCTTGCTTTACAGTCACTGACAATAGCCAGGCAGCAACATTGCCAGCAGAAGTATGCTAGCCTCTGTGTGAAAAGCCCCAGTCCTGCAGATGTTGTTTCTGAGTGGCCATATGCAGGAAGCTTTCCTGTGGCTCCAATGTAGGCAGATTGTCTGTCACCAGCATTGGCATTGTGCTGAGCTTTGATAGCTGACTAACAATGGACACTGATGTGCCTGAAGGTAAAGATGGTGCATAACATAAAAGAAAGGGCCAAGACCTTGCGGTAATGGCATTCCTCCCTTGGTCACCTGCACACTGATGGAGGAAATGGTTCTGGAGCTCAGAGGGCTGCACGTAGACCAGTCCATGTTAATTGTGAGACAGGAGCGGAGATCCAATAAATTAAGTTACCCAGTAAAAGAGTACAAAAGAGCCTCTGTTGAGCATGACCCACAGTGCTCATTTGTGCACTACTGGTCAAAATGGAGCTCCACACTCACAGTGCTGTGAAGGATGTGATAGAACGCACGTATTCTTTGCTTTCATGCAGATTAAGGACAAGGGCAGATGGTTGGATTAGCTGGGGACTGAAGAAGAGAGGACCTCAGAGCATTCCATCTCATTTCATTCCCCCAACACCTTCTCCTCCATCAATGCAGAGAACCTCATGTGGATACTTTCTGCGCAGTACAATTTTCTAAATTTTCTACATATCTGAAAAGGAGGAGAGTGTGGTACGGGTGGGGAGGGGGAGAGAGTGTGGTGGCAGTATATAAATTTTTCCTTAGCACAGGCAAAGGAGGTTTTGAGTCATTAGAGATTTACAGAATGGAAACAGACCCTTTGGCCCAACTTGTCCATGCCATCCAGTTTTTACCACTAAGCTAGTCCCAGTTGCCCGCATTTGGCCCATATCACTCTTTACCTATATTACTCATGTAACTGTCTAAATGCATTTTGAAAAACAAAATTGTACCCACCTCTACTACTGCCTCTGGCAGCTCATTCCAGACACTTACCATCGTCTGAGTGAACAAATTGCCCCTCTCGACCCTTCTGTATTCCTTCCCTCTTACCTTAAACCTATGCTCTCTAGTTTTAGATTCCCCTACCTTTGGGATAAGATGTTGACTCTACCTTTTCTATGCCCCTCATTATTTTATAGCCCTCTATAAGATCAGCCTTAAGCCTCCTACGCTCCAGGGAAAAAAGTCCCAGTCTATCCAGTCTCTCCTGATAACCCAATGATTGGCCAAATGTGGTGTAATGATTCTGTGATTCTACCTGTTCATGATATATTTTGGGTCACAACCTGGTGAACTATGACAGATGTACCCGAATAGCTGACGGAGGTTGTAAGAGCTGAGGCCACTAACACTTGGGAATGCTGTAGGAGGCCAGGGTGTGCTGAGTCTTAGCTTGATTCTACAAATATCTCCAGTGGATCCCCAGTACAGTCTGGAAGCATAACAATTCAGTACTACAGTGACTTTCAGTACCACAGGCACTGCACCGTCACCACTTCCCATGGAACTCAGCTTGTCCTCGATGATGGCACACAGCTTGCTGCTCAGCTCTCTGGAGGAGCACAGTATTCAGCAACACTGCTCTGACATATGCAGGAAACTGGCCTTCTGATGGTAAATGTTCTCTGGAGGATAATCTCAATGCACCAAGTGTCATCCACCTCCTCCCTGCAGCTGCAGTTCCATCCCTCCCCGCTGTTCTTCTTCATTGGAAACCTTGAAGATTGAATCAATGAGGTCCACGACAGATAACTAAACTCAATTTTAATGGCCTCTTGGCCACATTGCTACATTCAGTTAATTACCTCTTCTGGGTCAAATGGTTTGTTCCCACTGTGCTACAAGATTTTCTCTGTTCCCAACTGCCAATGACCATGCCTATTCCATTCTCCTTATCAAGTATTCCCAATGGCTTGGCATTAGGAGCCAGCATTAACGCTGGCGAATCCACCACCTCCTGATAGCAGTGAGGTGCCACAGCCCCAGTACTTTGTAAAATTAGAAATCTCTGGTAAAACAGTGGTTAATTGCTTACTAACCAAACTTAATTACTTGCCAGCCATATTTCAGCATGAGGTCCAGCCTTGTGGAATATCCATTTGCTTCCTTCCTGACAACTTTTGTTGTGCTATTGAAACTCTTCCCACCTCCTAACCCATCACTATAGGTGTTGATGAAATCCAGCTCCATATTTCATTCCCCTCTGGCTCCACAAAAATTGTTAAAAGAACTTAACTGGCACTTTTCCAATCCAGAAGGGAAAAACAGTAAAAATGGGGAATTAAGAATACTGGTCCAAACTGGTTTTGTAAACCTTAAAATGGAAAACCATTAAAAACTGGGATATAGGAATTGTGGTCCGAACTGCTTTTTCCTATTGGGAAGAGCTCTTTACCAATTGCTGTAAACTCCATGTTGTGTTCAACTGGGCAGGACTTATGCAGAGTAGTTGCCAGCCACTTGTTGAAACAATAAAATTGCATCACGTTGCTGAGTAAGTCTGCTGTGCGTCGCAGGTTAATAAGACTTCCACTGATTCCCTGTGTGAGTGAGTACCAGCTGTCTAAACCGAAGCTGCTTGAGAATTGCATTGGCTGAGCCTTGGGCAGTGAATTAATGAGTTATTTCTTTCCTATTTTTATCTTACTACCAATTTACCAACGACATAGGCATTTTTACTGAAACAACTTGCAATTGTCTAATGCATTTAATGTAATACAATGTCTCAAAGTGCTTGACAATGCCATGATATGACACCAAGCCATTCAAGGAGCTATTAGGGCAAAGGCTTGGTCATTGAGGTAGATTTTTATGAGTATCTTAAAGGTGGAAACTGAATTAGGTGGAGAGATTTAGGCAGGGAATTCCCGAGCTGAAAACTCAGGCAGTTAAAGGTACGGACTGATTAAAATTGATGCTCTAGAGGCCAGGATTAGAAGAGTGCAGATATATTGGAAGGCTGTGGGACTGGAGAAGATAACAGTGATACACAATGCTAGAATCACTAGTAAATTCAACAATACAATCCTGTACCAAAGCCAAATTTTGCTGCTTTAACAAAAGAGATTTTCAATCAATACATTCAGATGTAGGCCATGAAAATTGACAGGAATAGAGTAAAACATCTAATTGAAGATGCGAGATTCAGTGCAATGAATTGATAGGATGTGAGCTCAGGTTCTATCTCTCCCATAGGCAGCTTTTGGTCTCAGTTGTGAATGCAGGCAGACACTGAGTGGACACCAAGTACTTTCCAGAAAAGAAGAGGGAATCAAATGGTTGGTTACCTTGCCCACTATTGTACAACTTCAAGCTGCTGATTACAGAGGTCCATTAGCATAGCATTCTGAGCAGAACTCCCATTTCATCACTTTGGCTTAATGCATAGCCCAGAGAGATATCGAAGAGAGAAATAGGCACAGATGGGTTATGCACATTTACAAATTAAAGATATAGCTCACTACAAATGTGCTACTAAAATACCAGAGGTTCAGGGAATGGTCATTAACTTAGCATCTGCTGCATGCAAGAGATTAAATTCAGAAAATGATACAGCACAAATGAAGCATCGGCTAGACAAGCAAAATATATAGCATCATTACTGGTATTTTAACTAGCATTGAGCAAGTGGAAAAAAGAGAATTTAATTTCGAAAGCACCTTTCATAACCTTAGGACATCCCAACCTACTTCACAGTGTTGACATTGTTATGCTTAGGGAAGTGCTGCAGCTAATTTGTACACAATAAAATCCCATGTAAGCAATAAGATAAATGATCAGGGAAAACTCCTCTCATTTTCAATGAGTAGAGTCATCAGTTATTTAAGAGCGACCTGAGAGGGCAGATGGGATCTCAATTTAATATCATACCGGAAAGACCACCAAAAATGTAGCACTCCCTCTGTATTGCCATGCAATCTGAGCCTAGATCATGTGCTTAAGTCCCTAAACTTGGGTTTAAAAGCATGACCTACCAACTCAGAGTCCACACTGAACCTAGCCTGAGATCTAACAGGATTAATGTAGAATCAATATGCACATGCTCGACATTCTTGAATTATAATAAAAAGTTTGAAGATGTGTCTTTAGTTTTATTAAGTCATGTGCTGCTTCTCCAGAGGACAAAATGTCCTGTCACATCCATAATTAGTCTGGAGGATGGACTGAAAGGTGAGTGGGCAACCCTTGTCTAGTCCAGTATCTACATTCCTTTCATGTTCAACTGATGACATGAGTGAGAATAAGGTTTTCTCCACAGCTTATCAAAGCAGTGGTTCTTTCTTTACACTTTGATTGAAGAATCAGTTCACTGGTGGCACAGTGGTTAGCACTACCATCCCAGGAACCTGGGTTTGATTCCTGGCTTGGGTCACTGGCTGTGTGGAGTCTGCATGTTCTCCGCATGGTTGTGTGGGTTTCCTTCAGGTGCTCCAGTTTTTTTCCCACAATCTGAAATACATGCTGGTTAAAATGTGGCGACCAAGCGATTTTCACAGTAATTTCATTACACTGTTAGGTGACACTAATAAATAAACTTTGAAACAGACAATAGTCCATTAGACAGATGACACTGCAACACAATACCTTTAAGAAACAAGTAGCACTTCTCAACATTTTGATGTACAAAAGTTCAGACACCTGGCTAACGAGGTTGGCTACTTCTGTCAACTAAATGCTCCACTGAGCTGAGATGTTGCCAGTTAAAACTGAGTTGTGAAAGAATAACTTGTACTGCTTGTGTTTGTGTTGAGAAGGGATCTGGAGTGCAAACCAAAGTGATTTTTAATAGCCTGAGTGGAACATTTGAAGAGGCCAGTAGCATGAATCCATGTTGTTACTCTTGACTTGTAACACACATAACCTAGAATTACCAAAAATAGTTTTGCTATTATGAACTGTAAAATAGCAAAAATTTTCCATTCGCCATTATTGTTAACAATTTTCCTAATGAGAATCAAAAATAAATGGACAACAGATTGATTTCATTATCAAATACTTGACATTCTCCTGTACTTCCTTGCCCCGCATTTTTGGCAGACACCAACAGTGGGAAGCTATGTTTACAAGTAATAATTGGATAACACATGGAGAATTTTATTACTTCAGGCAGTGTTGTTATAAGGGTCTTGTAAAAGAGAAAATGAGATGACATCTTTTAGGAGGACACTTTTATTAGGGAGAGCATAAACTGCAAAGAATACAGTTTCAGTATTTAGACTGTCTTTAATGATCACTACCACTAAGCTTTTCATTTCACTGACCCTGAACATATTGGAATTCTGTCACTGACAACAGGGAATTGCTATTGACCAAGAGCTAAAGAGACCACATTCCTTTGGCTTTTGCAAATCTGCAAAAGTTGGATTGAGCTAATAAAAAATACTACACTAACAAACGTGTTTGGAGTAGGGGATCATCAGTGTTTTTTAAAAAAGAATATAGTTATCCCCACGTATTCATACTGCGTCTGGCATCCATTTGTGCAAATTACTTTCTCTGCTTTTGTTAGATCAAGTGGGAAAATTACCTGTTCCCTGTCCCCTGCCTATATTTTTTCTATTACTGGCTGCAAGGGGAGAGTAACTTAACTTGCCATCTGTTTTTATTTAAGTAACTTGTTCAATTCTTATGGGGTGCTCTCATGTGAGAACTCCTGAGAGGAAAACGCACATCCCACTATTTTATCTTATCACATCAATACACGGCCACTGGGCTATCAGAGATGTGGCTTCCTTTATGAATTCAAATTAACAATAATATACTGTTCTTAAATTCAAATTTGGAAGTTAAAGAGAAGCTTTAAGATAAGCTGAGAAGTTTATTTTTAATTTGCAATTTTTGATTTTCTTATTCAACAAGAAGAAGTTGCATTGACTTGCTAAAAAATATTAGAAATGATTTGATGACGCTTTCTCTTAAAAGCCTGTATGCCCTTCATATTCAGTTCTCTGCCTGATGGTAGGTTTGACCCACTGTGCTACAACCTCCACCATGCGTAGGGCTAGAAGGTAGTGTAAATTCAGTACTACAAGAAAAAGGCCAATGCCCTGACTGTGTTCATAATGCCTGAATTTTAAGGGAGTCTGTGGCCCTACCACTATTTGACATTGAAAAGTAAGTTCCAGGGTGATTTCTATGGGTGTAAGGTTATCCTCTGCAGCCACAGCTAAAGGCAGTACAGTGGCACAGTGATTAGCACTGCTGCCTCAGAGCTCCAGGGATGCAGGTTCAATTCTGGTCGCGGGTGACTGTCTATATGGAGTTTGCACGTTCTCCCATGTCTCCGTGGGTTTCCTCCGGCTGCCCCAGTTTCCTCCCACAGTCCAAAAATGTGCGGATTAGATGACTTGGCCATGTTAAATTGCTCCTTAGTGTCAGGTGGACTGGCAGGGTAAATACATGGCAGTCACAGGGATAGGGCCTGGGTGGGACTGTCGAACGTGGAGGCTCAAAGGTCAAAATGGCATCTCTCTGTAGGGATCTACTGTAGGCTTTCTATGACTTCTACGATAAATATCCAAGATTAATACAGATCTAAAGGCCAATTTTCCTGGGTAGACAGTGTCTGTGCATAATGTATGCAAAGAACCCCAGGGGTGCAATGCATTGAGGGTGCAATAGTTTCTCAGGAAAGCTCATTGCTAGTTTAAAAATCCTTTCCTTTTAAAATGTTTATGTTCTCCACTATTTGGATAATACTTCAGAGGACAAGGAGTGAGGAAAAGGGCTCAATAGTTTAATGAAATAAGCAGAAAAATGTGGCTGCAGCATGTGGAGAGGTGGAGGGAAGTGATCGATCCCACATCAGGCAAAAGAGTTCCAACAATAGCTGGATTCAAAGCATTGGAAACAGACATTGAAACCACAGGGTGTCCAGTGTAAATGTAGCACTGCAAGAAAATGACCAGCTGAAGAATACTCCGGTTCTGCAGTCCAACATGGATGAACTTTCCTGCCGACTTTCACTGATCTCATCAGGTTCTGGATGGCTATGTGTCACATCAAAGAGAGCATGATTATTGTTTGCACTTTCCTACATTTTGCTCTGTTGATCAGTGTTTTACACAAGTTCTAGAGTCCTTCCCATCTTTTACTGCTCTAAATCTTCTTTCAGAAGTGGGAGAGATTAATGTTCATTAATAAGAATAACTTGGTAGCACCACTATTGACCAAACTGGTAGAATCCTGAAGGATATATCTGCCAGATTGAGCTTGTGGCAGGTGGTGAGACAGCCACCACAAGAGAAAAACTTACTAAATCTCGATCTCATCTATCTCCATGTTCAGTTGCCCACAATAGTATTGGTAGGAGTTACCACTGCATGGTCCTTATAGAGACATAGTCCTGTCTTCACATTGAGAATATGCTTCATTTTAGTGTGCGCTAGTATCACCGTTCTAAAAGGGATAGATGTAGGACAAATCTAGCAGCTTAAAACTGAGCAGTCAAAAAGACATTGTGAAATGTATTCAACCACAATCTGTGATCTCACAGCTGAGCATTTCCTTCTTTCTCCCATACCACAGGACAGATCCTGTTTCAATGGAGAGTGTAGCTGAGCATGCCAGGAACAACACCAAGCCCAAGAATGAAGTGCCAACCTTGTGAAGTTATAGCACAGGACTACATGCAGGCCAAACTGTGGAAGCAGCATGTAATAGATGGATATAATTAATCACACGAGCAATGGAACAGATCAAAACTGAGCAGTTCTGCCACATCTAGTTATGATTGGTGTCAGACAATAAAATAAATAACTGGAAAAGGAAGTTAAATATCCTCATCCTCAATGATGGGGGAATCCATCGCATCAGTACAGAAGACAAAGCCGAAACATTTGAAGCCATCTTCAGCTAGAAGTGGACAGCAGATGATCCATCTTAGCATGTTCCTGAAGTTTGCACCAGTGAAATGCCAATCTTTACATTATTTGGTTCTGTCCTTGTGATGTCAAGAAATGGCTGAAGACATTGGATATAGCAAAGGACCCTGATAACATCTGGCCTATAGTATGGAAGGCTAGTGCTCCAGAATTAGCTATATTCCATGTGAAGCTATTACAGTACAGCTACAACACTGGCATCTACACAACAATGTGAAAAATTGTCCAGTGATGTCCTGTCCACAAAAAGCAGGACAAATCCAATCCAGCCAATTATCATCCCATCAGTCTATTCTCAATCATCAGTAAAATGATGGAGGGTGTCATTTACAAAGATATCAAAGGGTATTTAGTTAGCAGTGGCCTACTCAGTGATGCTCTGTTTGAATTCCACAAGGGCCGCTCAGCTCCAGAATTCATTACAACCTTGATCTAAACATGGATAAAATAGCTAAAATCAACAGGTGAGCTATGAGTGATTGCCCTTGATATCAAGACAACATTTGACCTAAGTGTAGCATCAAGGGAGCCTTAGCAAAATTAAGTCAAGGGACAGCAGAGGGAAAGTTCTCCACTGGTTGGAGGCATAACTATCACAAAGGAAAAATGCATGTAGTTATCAGAGGCCAATAATCTCAATTTAAGGACATTGCTGCAGGAGTTCGTCAGGGTAGTGACCTAGGCCAAAACATCGTCTGCTCCTTCATTACTAACCTTCTCTTCAAGGTAAGGTCAGAATTGGAACCTCTCTGCCCAACTGTTGAGACCAGGCAAAACTATCATTCTGACCTAACTTTAAAGGGAATATTCTCTCTGCGTTTAACAGGTTTTAGTGGATCATTGATGGATCAGAATTGGAGATATTTATTGATGACTGCTTTTTGCAGCTCCTCAGAAGCAGTCCATCCTCACAATGCGACAAGATCTGGCAAACATTATGTTTGGGCTGATAAGTGGCAAGTAACATTTGTGCCACCCAGGATGACGGGCAATGATCACCTCCAACAAGAGAGATTCTAATAACATCCCCTCACGTTAATATTGTTAGATCCTCCACATCAACATCTTGGACGTTACCATTGATCAGAAACTTAACTGCACTCACCATAGAAACACTGTTACCACAAGGGTAGGTCAGGGGCTGGGAATTTTGGAAGGGCTAACTCACCCCCTGATTCTCAGACCACCATCTACAAGGCTCAACTCAGGAGTGTGATGTAGTACTCTCCATTTACCCTGATGAGTTCAACTCCAACACAGGCAAGAAGTTCAACACCTTTCAGACAAAGCAGCCTTTCTACCACCTTAAACATTTACTCCCTCCACCCCTCAGACACAGTGGCAGCATTGTGCACCATCTACAAGATGCACTGCAGAGATTCACCAAGATTCCTTTGACAACACCATCTAAACCTGAAACAAGGACAGTTGATAAACACCGCAGCTAGCAAATTCCCCTCCAAGCCACACATCATCCTGACTTGGAACTATTTTGAACTTCCTTCATTTTCAATGTGTTCAAATCCTGGAACTTTCTTAACAGCACTGTGGATATATCTGCCCTGGATACTCAATGGCAGTTAGGAATGGGCAATAAATGCTGGCTTTACCAGTGACTTTCATATCCCAAAAATGAATGATACCATTCTCAGGTTTTTAGAGATAGCCCTTCCTGGAACATGCCTGACAGCAGCCCCAGGAATAGTAATTCTCCTTACTCATTCACCAGGTCTAAGGTCTTCATCAAAAGACACTAAACTTTAAATAGACAGCAGGGGGACAGGGAATCATTCACTGGAGAGTGAGGCCACCTCTCTGCCCAACTGTTGAGACCAGGCAAAACAATCATTCTGACCTAACTTTAAAGAGAATATTCTCTTTGAGTTTAACAGGTTTTAGTGGATCATTGATGGATCAACCTAGAAGTCTCCAAATAATGTTGGCTAGTGTCCAGCAATAACAAATGGAGTGCTGATAGACAGTGCAGCCATTTTTAAATCAACTGCCAATTGCAGTGCCATTAGTGTCACTGCCCTAACCCTTCCACTGAAGAGTTACATGATAGTGCAGATAACAGCAATTCAGGCCTAATACATCCTGTTTTGGAAAGAGAAATTCAGTGACTGGAGGCAGTGGGGGTGGTGGGTGGGAGGGGAGAGTGGGGGTAATCAATTGCATTAATTGAGATTAAGTAAACCAGGCAGAGGACATTGTTTGGGCAGTTACTTACAAAGATATAAAGAGACATTTATTGACACAGGACTGATGTGGAATCAGAAGATATATACCTGCAATGTTTCAGTCTGTGAATAAATCTTTTCCAAGTAAAGACTGGCCCTGGTTTCTATCTTCACCAACCGGCTATCCAGAGTATAATAGGAAGTTCACTAATTTTTCCCTGGTGGTTGTACATCTGTGATTCTCCTAAGTGAATCCTCCTCAATAATAAACTACTTCATGCTATGTCTGCCAAAGATGGGGCTGGCAATGAGATGAGCCTTGATTGTCTTGAATCATAAACACGTGCAGTGTATGAGGAGGCCATTTGACCCATCAAGTCTGCACCAACCACAATTCCACTCAGGCCTTAACCCCATAGCCCCATCTATTTACCCCTGACATTAAGGGGCGATCTTAGCATGACCAAATGATCTAACCTGCATATCTTTGGAGTATGGGAGAAAACTGAAGCATCTGGAAGAAACCCACAAAGAGAATGTGCAAACTCCACACAGACAAGCTGGACATTGAACCCAGGTCCCTGGCACTGTGAAGCAGCAGTGGTAACCACTGTGCCACCATACTTCCCCACCAGGGGCTGTGATCTGATTCATGACAACCAGGTTCTGTCTGTATTCCAGTTCTTTGACAGTCGCGAATGATGGGTGAAGGAGTAGTTTTCAATCAGAGGAAGAGTCTCATTCTGTAGAGGCAGATATATCCTAATCTTACTTAGAGCCCATGTCACTGTGCTCTCACTCATTTATGAGCACAGACATCTTCAATAACACATCAACACCTCACAACTTAGCTGGGAAAGGTAATCAGAAAGCATACCCAATGATTGTCGATAATGGGCCAGGGTTTTACAGCCCCTGCCAACTGACAAGATATTATGGTCTCACTGAAATAAGCGGGAATTAAAATGATCTGCCACACCCTCCAGACACATTGTGATGGGACTGTAAAACCCTGGCCTTGGAAGCACAAATCAGAGGACATTGCAGAGAATTGCAAGGAATCCTGATAGTTAGGAATAAGCGGGTATGCATGGATCTCCAAACAAACAATAATTTGCCTGTATGCAGTCTGTAAATAATGCCACGTAGCTGAAAGACTGGTATTAGAGAAGTCGGTTTTGGTTTATGGGGCAGTGGATTCAGTACTGGGGAAAGTGAGGCTGTACCATTGAAACAGTCTATACCTGAATCGTGCTGGGCCCAGTGTTCTTGCAAACTGCATTACTGAGGAAATAGAGAGAGCTTTAAACTAAATGGGCTGGGGGAGGGGGGCTGATTCTGAAAAGGGGATAAATAGGCTTATAATGCGAAAGGATAAGGAAACATTGCAAGGCAGCTATTTAAGTAATGATATCTCGAATGTGACAGGAAGGGACAGAATGTACAAACATACCAAAAACAACTGCAAATAGGGTCAAAGAGGAAAATAATGGTAACAAGACAAAATTAATGGCTCTTTACTCAAATGCACATAACAGTTGACACTAAATACACAAATTAACGGCACAAGTTAAAGCTAATGGATATAGCTATTACAGAGATAGGGATACAAGGAGATGAAAGCTCAAAACTAAACATTCGGGGGATGTGGCTTTTCAAAACGACAGGCAGGAAGGAAAGGGTGGTGGGGTAGCTTTGTTAGTATGAGATGGAATAAGTACCATAGCAAGGAATGACCTTGGATTGTAAAGTGTAGAATCTATATAGATGAAGGCAAGAAATAACAAGGGAAAGAAGACACGTGTTGGAGTAGCCCCCTAACAATAGTTTTACTGTAGAACAGAGAATAATTGAGAAAAAAATCAGAGCATGTAAAAAAGACATGGGTCAACTTAATCTTCATGTAGATTGGGAATGTCAAATTGGCAAAGGTAACCATGAGAAAGAATTCATACAATGTTTTTGGGACAGTTTCCTAGAACAATATGTTGTGGATTCAAACAGGGATCAGGCTATTTTGGATCTGCTAACGTGTAATGAGGCAGGTTTAATAAACAGAGTAAAAGATCTGCAAGGAAACAGTGACCACAACTTAGTAGAAATTAGCATTCAGTTTGAAAGTGAAAAACTTGGGTCAGAAACAACTGAGCTAAAGTTAAATGAAAATAACTACAAAGGAATGAGGGCATAATTGACTGTAGTGGACTGGGAAAGGAGTTCAGCAGAAAAAAAATAAGCAAAGGCAGAAGTTTATGAAAATAGTTCATGACTCACAACAAAAATGTATCCCAGTGAGGAAGAAGGATTCTAGAAAGAGGATAAATCAACCATGGTTAACTAAGGAAGTTACGGAAGATAGTAAACTTAAAGAAAAAAAACATGCAGGGGGAATTTTCCTGTCCCGCCTGCCACGAAAATTATAGCGGGCAGGGGCTGGACAATGCAAAGATCCATCAGATGGGATTTTCCGGTTTTGGGGTGAATGTGGCCAGAAATCCCACCCACAATGTAGAAATGATTTGTGTTAAACAAGGGGATTGGGAAAATTTCAAAAACAACAAAAGATGGCCAAAATAATAAGAACGAGGAAGAAGACAAGCTATGAGGGTAAACTAACACGTAATATAAAAACAGACAGCAAGGGGAAATAATAATGCGGAACCAGGAAATGACAGAAGAGTTTTGCATCAGTTTCCAGAGTGGAAGTGAAATGTTAATAGCATTCCAAAAATACTAAATAATCAAGGGGCAAAAGCGGGGGAGTAAATAAATACAATAACTATCACTAAAGAAAAAGCATTAGGAAACTAATGGAGCTAAAGGCTGATAAGTGCCAGAGACCTAATGTGTTGCATCCTAGAATATTACAGGAAGTAGCTACAGCTAGTGGATGCACGGGTTGTAATCTTCCAAGACTCCATAAATTCTGAAAAAGTCCCAGAGGATTGGAAAGCTGCCAATGTAACGCCCTTATTGAAAAAAGGAAGAGGAAAAAAAAACAGGTAACTATTAGCTTAACATCTGTCATTGGAAAAATATTAGAGTCCATTATAAAGTATGTAATAGCAGAGCATTTAGAAATACATAAAATGATCAAACAGAGTCAGCATGGCTTCATGAAGGGAAAATCATGCTTGCCAAATTTATTAGAATTCTTTGAGGTGGTAATAAGCAGGATAGGTAATGGGGAGTTGGTAAATGTAATATATTTGGATTTCCATAAAGTGTTTGACAAGATACCACACAAAAGGCTACTTAATGAGTTAAGAGTCCATGACGTTGAGGGTACTATATTAGCATGGAGAGTGGATTGGCCAACTGATAGAAGACAGAGAACTACGGCATTTTGCAGATGGCAACCTGTAACTTGTGGAATGTCAAAGGGATGGAGCTTGGGCCACAATTATTTACAACTTATGTTAATGACTTGGATGAGGAAAATGAATGTACTATTACTAAGTTTGCAGATGACAAAAATAACTGGGCAGACAAGTGGTGAGTATGTCACATAGAGTGTGTAGAGAGCTATGAACAGGTTAAGTGAGTGGGCAAAAATTTGGCAGATGGAATATAATGTAGAAAAATGTGAAGCTATGCACTTTGGTAGAATGAGTAAAGAAGCTTAATATTATTTAAATGGAAAAAGACTGCAGAAAGCTGCAGCACAGAGAGACTTGGGGGTCCTTGTGTATAATATGTAAAATGCGTGTAAAAGATTAAAATCACATGTAAAATCTAGCATGCAGGTTCAGCGAGTAATAGGGAAGGCAATTGAAATGCTGGCCTTTACTTCAAGGGGAATAGAGTATAAAAATAGAGCAGCCTTGTTAAAACTGAACAAAGCACGAGTTAAAGCACTTCTGGAATACTGTGAACAGTTTCGATCCTGTTATCTAAGGAAAGATATATTGGCATTGGAAGCAGTCCAGAAAAGTTGATCCCGGGTATGGAGAACTTGTTATGAGGAGAGGTTAAGTAGGTTAAGCCTGTACTCATTGGAATTTAGAAGAACGAGAGATGACCTTATTGAGACATATAGGATTCTTAAGGTGCTCAACAGGGTGGATGCTGAGAGGTTGTTTCCCCCGTGGGAGAGTCTAAGACCAAAGGACATGACCTCAACGTCGCTCATTTAAGACAGAAATGAGGGATAATTTCTTCTTTCAGAGGGTAGTGAATCTGTAGAGTGCTGCAGAGGCTGGGTTGTTATGTGTGTAGACACATCTTTAATCAGTCAAGGTTTATGGGGATAAGGCAGGAAAGTGGAGTTGAGGATTATCAGTCCCGATTGGTGGAACAGCATCAAAGGGCCGAATAGCCACTTTTGCTTTTACATCCATAGGAAACTCGAGGTTGTCCCAGCTGGCCTCTGTTAATAGTCTTAATAGGCACTTAATTACTTGGATTGGCAACACTCTGTAACCCAATCCTGCCTGCACTAAAGTGGCCCGGTGGACAGTGCCATCTTGTCCCTTGGGCAATGCCAGGGTGCTTGGCTGACACTGTAAGGCTGGCACTGCCCCTTACTCCCCACCTCTTGGGTGGGGTCTCAATGGCCTGTTTCCTGCAGCAGACAGGCGCCTTTTCCCTGTTAATGGAAAACAGTCTTAAATGCTACTGGAGGGAACTGCTCCCAGTGACAGGGAGTTGGTTGGGGGCGAGGGAATGATTGCAAGACCAGACAATTCCATCCCAGGCCCACTAATCATATGGAAATGTCAATTTGCACGGTATTTTCTGTACAATAATCAGCTCTGCACTGGAAATCAGCGTGGCACTGATAACGCCAAGAAACTTACTTTGAGAGGTGGGCGGAGGCCATGACGCCCAATGTGAATCCCGCTGATATCTCTCGGCCCACTGCACCACGAGAGCAGTGCAGCGGGCTGGGAGGATCACCTCCGTAAAGTGTTAAAAATGGATTAATAAGATAGAAAGAAATGAAGTAAAATAAATTGAAATGGGGTGAAGGTGGAGGAGGGTTCATGCTCCGAAGTAGTTGAGCTCAATGTTCAGTCTAGAAGGCTGTAAAGATGGAAGTGCTGTTGTTCCAGTTTGTGTTGGGTTTCACTGGAACATTGCAAAAGGCCAAGGGTGGACATGTGGACAGGAGAGCAGAGAAATAGCAAGCAACAGCAAGGCCTGGGTCCTGCTTGCGGATGGACTGAATGTATTCTGCAAAGCGGTCACCCAGTCTACATTTGGTCTTCCCAATATACAGTAGACCACAATGGGAGTATCCAATGCAATAGACCAGGTTGAAGGAGGTGCATGTGAAGCACTGAAAGGGGTGATTAGGCCCTGGGACGGTGAGCAGGGAGGAGGTGAAGGGGCAGGTATTACACCTTTTATGGATGCATGGGAAGGTGTCATTGACGGTGGGGCAAGTGTTGGGTGTGATGGAGAAGTAGACCAGAATGTCCTGGAGGGAACAGTTCCTGCAGAATGCTGACAGGGGGAATGAGGGGAAAATGTGTTGAGCGTTATTATGCTGGAGTTGGCAGAAATGGTGGATGATGACCCTTTGAATGCAGAAGCTGAAGTAAGGTGAAAAGTGAGGACAAGGCAGACCCTATTCTCGTTCTGGGAGGGAGGGGTTGAGAGCAATGTCCCAAAGGATGGGGCAAACATGGCTGAGAACCCTGTCAACCACAGAGGGTGGGAAACTACGATTAAGGAAGAAGAAAAACATGTCAGCTGCGCCATTATAGAAAGTGGAATCATTGAAACAGATGTGGCGGAGGTGAAGGAACTGAGAGAATGGGATGGAGCCCTTTGTTCCAGAGTTTAGCATCTACAGTATTTTGCTTTTATCTTTGTTTGCAAAACTAGGTATTTTAAATCAGCTGGAAAGAAACATAAACAGGAGGAAAGCCTTGAATCCTTAACACTTTTATAAAATCACAGAATAGTTATAGCACAGAAGGAAGCCATTTGGCCCATCAAGCCTGTACTGACTCTCTGAAGGAGCAATTCGCGTAGTGTTCTTCTCCTGCTTTTTCCCCATAGCCCTGCAAATTATCCACTGCACATCACTGCTGTTGACAGCATACAAGAAGTGGTTGGTGGTGAAACGCTGTGCTATTGACATTCTTCTCATTATCCCATTCCTCCCCCAAATCTGTCACTCTGATAGCCCTCAAGCAAACAACAGCAACAACAATACAACAGGTAAAATAGTGTGAGAGCTGGAAATCTGAAATATAAACAGAAAATACTGGGAATGGTCAGGCAGCGTCTGTGAAGAGAAACAGGTGTTTCAGGTCTGTGACCCTTTGTCAGAACTGGAAAATGTTACAGATGTAACAAGTTTTAAGCAAGTAACACCGGTAGGGAGGGGAGGGGTGGAAGTAAGAACAAAAGGGAAGTCTGTGTTGGGTGGACTCATATTTACATAATGAAGTGGCAGATAGAATACAATATGGGAAAGAGTGAAGTTATGCACTTTGGTAGGAAGAATAGAGGCGTAGACTATTTTCTAAATGGGGAAAGGCTTCAGAAATCTGAAGAATAAAGAAACAAAGGTCTCTCTTAAGATTTACATGCAGGTTCAGTTGGCAGTTCAGAAGGCAAATTCAATGTTTGCATTCATTTCTAGAGGGCAAGAATGCAGGAGCAGGGATGTACTGCTAAGGCTGTATAAGGCTCTGGTCAGATCCCATTTGGAATATTGTGGACAGTTTTGAGACCTATATCTAAGGAATGATGTGCTGGCCTTGGAGGGCAGTCCAAAGGACGTTCACAAGAATGATCCCATGAATGAAGGGTTTGTCATATGATGAGCAGTTGAGGAGTCAGGTCTATGTTCAAAGGGGTTTAGAAGAATGAAGGAGGATCCAGTTGAAACTTACAGAATACTGAAAGGTCTAGACAGAGTGGATGTGGAAAGAATGTGTCCACTAGTGGGACAGACTAAAACTCAAGGGTGCAACCTCAGAGTGAAGGGATGCTCCTTTAAAACTGAGATGAGGAGGAATTTTTTCAGCCAGAGGGTGGTGAATCTCTAGAACTCATTGCCACAGATTGCTGTGGAGGCCAGGTCATTGAGTGTCTTTAAGACAGAGATAGATAAGTTCTTGATCAATAAAAGGATCAAGGCTTACAGGGAGAAGGCAGGAGAGAGGGGTTGAGAATCATATCTGCCATGACTGAATGGCAGAGCAGACTTGATGGGCCAAATGGCCTAATTCTGCTCCTATGTCTTGTAGTCTTAATGGTAAGAGAACATCTCAAGATGTTTCATAGACATGAGAAAACGTTGAATCAGGGCTTGTACGCCCTGCATACAGACTGCTAATATAGGAATTTTACTGGACCATTGGGTTAAATCTTACCCCAAAATGGCAGAGTGTTGTTTCCGGTGAGAAAACCAGGGTGTTTTTCTCCAGAAAAACCGGTCAGTTCTCTCAGATCATATGACACTCCCAAACAAAATCAAGGAGGAGTATTTCATAGAATCCCTACAGTGCAGAAAAAGGCCATTCAGCCCATCAAACCTGCACCGACAACAATCCCACCCAAGCTTATACTGTAACCCAAACATTTACCCTGCTAAGCTCCCTGACACTAAGGGGCAATTGAGCATTGGCAATACATGAACCAGCACGTCCACACAGACACAAGGAGAACGTGAAAACTTTACATAGACAGTCACACTAACCACTGAACCACTGTGCTATTGTGTTTCACTCTGTTATATGGGGGTCTGGGGCCTAAACACGCCAGTAAAACCTGGCCACACAGAGATTGGGGCGGTACCTTTAAAGGGCACACTGACCATAACCTGTATAAATCTACACCCTCAGCCCACCATGGGGATCTCAGAAGCTCCCCTCCCCACCCCAAATTGGAGTGGGTTCCTACTCTCATCACCCTGGTGATCATCTGCCTCTTCTCACCCCCGCCCTCTCACAATCTGAACCGGCACCCGCCTTTCCTGACCTCCTCCCCCATCACCCTGCCCCCAACCAAACGACCATTCCCACCACCCCTGCTCCTTCATCCACTCCTGGCCACCTCTACACCTAAAGGAAACCCCACTCCCCTCCCCCATGAGGCTTCTACTGGGGCCTGCCCCTTGGCACAGGTTGGCACTGTCTGCTTGGCACTGCCAGGTTGGCATGGGCATGGTGCCAGGGGGCTTTGCCAGGGCATTGCCAGGCATGTTACTCTCCCCGGGGGACTATAGCTAACTTTACGCCCCTCCTGACATGATCCCTATGTCTGTGGGTTAATAATATTTAAATATATTCAAATGAATGTAAAGCAGGTTCAAGCCCGTCATGGGTGTGAACCTGATGACATCACCGGCGAGAGATGGGGAAGACCTCAAATGGCTTCTCGCTGACAAGAACTGTGACTTCCAGATCTTGAGGCCCTGTTAGCATTCGCACAGACGGCAAATGCGTCCAAAGATGTGTGGGTTAGGTTGATTGGCCATGCTAAATTGCCCCTTAGTGTTCTGAGATGCATAGGTTAGAGGGATTAGTGGGCACAATATGTAGGGATATGGAGGTAGAGCCTGGGTGCAATTGTGGTCGGTGCAGACTCGATGGGCCAAATGGCCTCTTTCTGTACTGTAGGGTTTCTATTCTATTCTAAGAGCGGGCTCAAGATTACCCCATTGTGTTTTCATTTGCAAAGACTTGGGGAATCCCTATCTTGCACAACATGTGGCAGAGTTAACAGCTTTGAACAAGCAGATCAGCAATCTCACATCTCTCCAGAAACTAACAGGAAATGGGTAAGTTCAAGTGTTTTCGACCATCTGGATCTTCTGTTTACTCAACTCCCAATGCATGTTTCCAGTTCCAAATTCTAAACTATTGGATGATCACAATAATTTGTATCACATACTGTATAGATTATTTACAGCAGTAAGCTACTTTTCACAATTTTCCATCGCTATAGTATGGCTGGTTGTACGGCACTTGGAAGCAATTTGCAAAGCCATTAATAACTTTGATTTAAACTCAACATAGAATCCATTTTCCAGCCCCATACATCACTAGGGTCTTCCAGTACTGCTGGAAGTCTTTAATTGTGTTGTCAAATTCCCCTCCAACTCGATTTTCAAGTTTGCTGATGATACCACCGTAGTGGGTTGGATCTCAACCAATGATGAGACAGAGTATAGAAAAGGGATGGAAAATCTGGTGAACTGGTGTGGCAACAATAATCTCTCCCTCAATGTCAACTAAATGAAGGAAATAATGATCAACTTCAGGAAGCATTTTGGACGGAATGCCCCTGTCTTCATCAATGGGGATGAAATAAAAATGGTCAAGAGCCTTCTTTATACCCTAGCTATGACTGTAACACTACATTCTTCACACTCTCCTTTCCTTCTCTATGTATGGTATGCTTTGTATAGAATGCAAGAAATAATACTTTTCACTGTATACATGTGACAATAATAAATCAAATCAAAATCAAAGTCAATGGACTTTTGGATGGCCCATCACATTCCCCACTGTGGGTCCCACCACAGCAGGGACAGAAAATCCCAGTCGTAGGAAGTTGTTGGCACAGAAAGAAGATGTAGGCCCATTGCGTCTGCGCTGGCTGAAAAACAAGCCACCCAGGGGGCAATTTTACCATTTTGATTCTGAGTGCTGAACCTGGGCGGAATTCAGATCCGATTTGGAAACCTGTTGTCAGGCGCCCCCATATGCACTTAGCCTGAAAAAAAATTGCGAGCCTGAATCACGCTGTGGGCAGGGCTTATTGCACCCAAAACACTGCTGCTCCAATTGGAGCCTTCAACTGTGCATGCGCAGTGAAACAAAATCTGAAAAACGTTCCCCTGCCACATCACACCCAGGCTGCAAAAAGCAGATACAGTGGCCCGGAAGCGGTGGCCCCTACAGACATCGCCCCCACTTCCACAACATAACTGTCCTCCTTATCCCTGCACCTCTCCACTACCCAGACTGATCACAAAACCCTGCCCCACTTTCCCTTCCCCACCGATCGCCCACAGAGTGGCAGCAGACCCTCCACCTGCCCCTCCCCCCCCCCACCAGAGGTCCATCTGGCTCACCTTCTTCCCCCCTCCCCTGACCCCCACCCCCCCCCATCCCCCTCACCAGAGAGCGATCTGGCCTCCCTCCTCTTCCCCTCCCACCAGGGAATGATTGCCCCCCCCACCTCCACCACACCCCCCCCCTCATCCCACCAGAGAACCATCCAGTCTCCCTTCTCTCCCCCCACCCCCCGCCCCCCCACCACCAGAGAACCATCTGGCCTCCTTCCTCCCCCTGCCACCAGAGAACCATTTGATCTGCCTCTCCTCTCCCCGCACCCCTCCTCTCCCATCTGGAACCATGCAGCCACTACAACAATGGATGAATGATCAGCGCTCGACAATCACCAGGCAGGAGTGTTCCCTTCCTGCCGGGGAACACATCAGCAGTCAAGGGCATTCAGCCTCTAACCTTTGGGTAAGCATTCTCCAAGGTGGCCTTCAAGACACACGACAACGCAAAGTCGCTGAGGAGAAACTGAAAGCCAAGTTCCGCACATATGAAGATGGCCTCAACCGGGATCTTGGGTTCATGTCACATTATCTGTAACCCCCACGACTTGCCTGGACTTGCAAAATCTCACTAACTGTCCTGGCTGGAGACAATTCACACTTCTTTAACCTGTGCTTAACCCTCTCTCACTCGCATTGTCTGCACCTGTAAAGACTTGATTGCCTGTTAAGACTCGCATTCCATTCATTATCTTGTAATTGTTTGTGTCTTTATGTGCCCTGTTTGTGAACCCAACTCAGCACTCATCTGATGAAGGAGCAGCGCTCCAAAAGCTCATACTACCAAATAAACCTGTTGGACTTTAGCCTGGTGTTGTGAGACTTCTTATTGTGCCTACCCAGTCCAATGCCAGCATCTCCACATCTTAAATAACCAGAGCCTTAGGCAAGATGTTGCAATGTAACCCACATTGTTACCCGATAAAGTTTTCACTTGATATAAACAGAAAATGTGGAAATACTCAGCACGTCTGATAACATTTGTGGAGAACAAAACAGAATTAACATTTCAGGTCTGTGACCTTGCATCAGCACTGAGAAGAGTTCAAAATGCAATGGGGTTTGAACAAAGGAGGGTGAGAAGAACACAACGGAAGATCTGCAATAGAGTGGGGGGCAGGACAAATTAAAAAAAGCAAAAGGTTTCATAGTACAAAGCTAAAGGGACTTGTAATGGGATAAGAAACAAAACATGTGCCTAGAGAAGGTGTGAATGGCAGGGGAGCACCTGTCTGAACACAGAGTAAGGGAACTTGGAGGAAAGAAACAGGGAAAAAACATATCAAGAAATACAGGTCACTTTTTTCCCTTTCTCTTTCAAATTCACATTCCATCTTTCTTTTTTTACCTTGAAAAAAATGTTTTTTTTATTAGTTTAAGAACGTACACTTTTTAAATAATCCCACAATCATTCAAACAGGCACAACTGGCTTTGTTTTATTCCCCTTTCAGTTAAAGACATTACTGTGAGTGTTAAACATTTGACACTTAGAAACAACAGAACGTTTAAATCCACACAACAAGTTGGTTTAATGAATGAAGGTTATTTGAACAATTAAAGTTGGATACTTACTGTGGATTCTTGGGATTAAATGAAGGATTGCTAATGTCAGCAGATGTACAAAGCAAATGACGCTTAATCATGTTTGTATTAATTGTAAGTACAGATGATTTTTTTTTAAAATTACTGTACCAATGTCTAGCAAAAAAATCTGCTTTTAATAAATGTGGAACATTATAGTCCTAGCTTGTGATTAGTGAAACATCCTGTATTGTGATCATATTCTTTTTGTTACTGATGAACTTCAAAGTTTATGGAAACATCTTGTGATCAGTTATATGTGCCTTTAAAGCTTTGAAACTCCAACAAATGCTAACCTCCATGTGGGTGAGCGTGTGCAGCCTTGGGCACTTTTTTTTTAACGGACATCCTTTGCCTTCCAGAAGATCTGATACTTTGATTTCTACCACATGTGTGGTATGATAAACTGTGGGAGGGATTTTTTTGTTATACTGCACAGATGCATGATAACATGCATGTGGTAACATAATGACCACATTTTTAAAGAATCTTTTTTCCACCTCTTTTCGTGAGGTTCACTGCTGGCTATGATTTTACTTGCATAGATGTATGTTTGGCTGTGAATATGAACTAAGTTATACCGTAAGATGAAGTTGTGTCACCAAGTGTCTGATCCCTAAGGAAGAAGACTCAGGCAGAAGAAAATCTATAGATGAAAGTCTGTGCAGTAGAAAGTCGTGCCTCATAACCTGTGGTACACTTTGTACATTCCAGAAGAATTGATGGAATCATAGTGGGGCTCGACACGATCAGCGATTGTGAAATCATTCATCTATTTGATAATGAGCATGCTTCTGATTTCTTTTTATTCATTCATGGGACATGGGCGTAGCTGGTTGGCCAGCATCTATCGCTCATCCCAAGTTTCCCCTAAATTGAGTGGCTTGCTAAGCAATTTCTGAGGGCAGTTGGGAATCAACAACATTGCTGAAGTTCTGGAGTCAAATGTAGACCAGACCAGGTGAGGAAGCCAGATTTCCTTCCCTAAAGGACATTTGTAAACCAGATGGGTTTTTCCGACAATCGCCAATGGTTTCCTGGTCATCAGTAGATTCTTAATTCCAGATACTTTTTATTGATTGCTGGTGAATTGCTGCTATACTATATAAAAGTAAATTACTGCAGATGCTGGAATCTTTTCTCCCCTTACAGATGCTGCCAGGCCTGCTGAGATTTTCCCGCATTTTCTCTTTTGGTTGCTGCTTTAAGATGGTGTGATGTGAACATGCTGGCGTTGGACTGGGGTAAATGCTATAAAAAGTCTCACAACATGGCAGCAAAAGCCACTAGCTTTCAGAGCACTGCTCCTTTGTCAAGTAAGTGGGAGTTCTGTTCACAAACAGGGCATATAAAGACACAAACTCAATTTACAACATAATGGTTGGAATGCAAGTCTTTACAGGTAATCAAGTCTTAAAGATACAGACAACGTGAGTGGAGAGAGCATTAAGCACAGGTTAATGAGATGTGTATTATCTCCAGCTGGGACAGTTAGTGAGATTTTGCAAGTCCAGGCAAGTTGTGGGGGTTAGAGATAGTGTGACATGAACCCAAGATCCCGGTTGAAGCTGTCCTCACGTGTGAGGAACTTGGCTATCAGTCTCTGCTCAGTGACTCTGCACTGTCGTGTGTCGTGAAGGCCACCTTGGAGAACACTTACCCAAATGCTTACTCTTGCAACTCGGCCAATGTTGTCTACCTGAAAAACTGCAGGAAAGGAGTCCCAAGGCACGGTGCACTGGGGAGACCATGCAGACGCTACAACAACAGATGAATGAACACCGCTTGACAATCACCAAGCAAAAGTGTTCTCTTCCTGTTGGGAAACACTTCAGTGGTCACGGCATTCGACCTCTAATCTTTGGGTTAGCATTCTCTAAGGCGGCCTTCACGTCACATGACAACGCAGTGTTGCTGAGCAGAGACTGATAGCCAAGTTCAGCATACATGAGGACGGCCTCAACCAGGATCTTGGGTTCATGTCACACTATCTGTAACCCCTACGACTTGCCTGGGCTTGCAAAATCTCACTAACTGTCCCAGCTGGAGGCAATACACATCTCTTTACCCTGTCCTTAACCCTCTCTTCACTCACATTGTCTGTACCTTTCAGACTTGATTATCTGTAAAGACTTGCATTCCAATCATTATTATGTAAGTTGAGTTTGTGTCTTTATATGCCCTGTTTGTGAACAGAACTCCAATTTACCTGATGAAGGAGCAGCGCTCCGAAAGCTAGTGGCTTTTGCTACCAAATAAACCTGTTGGACTTCAACCTGTTGTTGTGAGACTTCATACAATGGTGTGGCAGGAATTGTGGGGTCAGGAATGGTGGGGTTCATAGAAACATCAAATGAAACAGCATTGGAAGGGTTATTCAGCCCATTGTGCTGTGTTAGCTCTTTGAAAGAAGTTAGTTCCAATTAGTTCCATTTCCTGCCCTTTCTCCAGAGCTTTGCAATCATTTCCTTTCAAATAATAATCCAATTCTGTTTGAATATTACTATGTAATCTGCTACTATTACCTTTCCAGCCATTGCATTCCAGATCATAACAACTTGCTGGGGTAAAACAGATGTTTCTCAACTCATCTCTGTACTTTTTTGCCAGTTATTTGAAACATCCTGCAGAAATGACTCTGGAATCTTCCTTATGACTAGTCAGTTATCCCTCTCCCCTACAAAGTGCCACTGTGCCACTCCAAGCTTGGCCTGGAGTCTGCCTGAGTGACTGACTAATCTCCTGGGCAAAGCTGCAAACAATCCAGGAGAAAAATTCACTTTCTTCAACCAGTTTTATTTTTTAGTTGTAAAAGTTTTAAGGGTGTGGACAAAAGGCACACTTTTGGATCGGTGAAGAAGTTGAAGGGGGGAGCTCATGTGATCGCATTTTCTATTTGTTCACGATACATGCTAAATTCCACAGAACAGGTTGTCCAGCCAGGATTATTGATGGCTGTGCCTTCTGCTACGCAACACCCTGTAAATCCCTTCCTCCTACGCCAACCCTTCTACTTCCCTTGGCCCTTTAAGGCCCTCCCTAAAATCCACCTAAAGAAGCTTTTGTCACCCTTCCTAACAGCTTCTTTGTCTCAGCATCTACTTATGTCGGATTGTATCTCTGCAAAGTGCCTTGGCATCATTCCATGTTAAAGGTGTGACATTAGTTGTTGATTTGTAAGAAGCCTAGAGGAACAAAAATACAAATTTAAGTTTATTTATTAGACACAAGTAAGACTTACATTACCATTGCAATGAAGTTGCTGTGAAATTCCCCTTGCTGCCGCGCTCCAGCACCTGTTCAGATCAATGTACCAAACCAACACATCTTTCAGACTGTGGGAGGAAACCAGAGCACCCAGAAGAGACCCGTGCATACACAGGGAGAACAGGCAAACTCCACATAGACAGTGACCCAAGCTGGGAATCGAACCCAGGTTCCTGGCACTGTGAGGCAGCAATGCTAACCACTGTGCCACCCCTTGTTCTTCTGAAATCATTGCAACACTTACCAATTCCTCTGCAGGCCCCCCATTTGTGTGACCCACAACTTCCAACCCCTGCCTGACTCCCACCCTGTTCACTTACCTAAATTCTCCTTCATGGAGAATCCATCAGACTTTTCACCTCCAGGATCAATGAGTTGTCTGTCCACACTCCAAAAACATAGACACCTAGCTGATAATGAAAATCTACCGAGCTTCTCGCTGGTGACATCTGGTGGGCAGTGGGTACAGAAACCTTAAACTGGCCCCTGTGTCATATCAACACAAAAATCACAAATTAGTCCTGTTACAATACTCCACTGGCCTTCGAATACTTCTTAATACCAGCAAACACCTGAAATTACAGACAGAAATGATCACAGCCATAGCACTGTTACATACAGCAATGAAATTAGCAGGCATGAAAAGCACATACTGAAGCAAATATTTGAAGCAGATTTATTGCCAGGCAGAGTTAGATTCAACCTTGTGTTTCTTCTTAATCCATTTTTAACACTGTTAAGGCCCAAAATTCCCAGATTTCTTTGATGCAAAAGTAATTTAGTTGTAGAGAAGGAGGGTTAGAATTTGAAGCAGAGGTCAAACACATACTCTCGTTCCAAATCCATGCTAAATTCCATCAGAATTCCGTCAGAAAACGTACCAAAGTGGTGCATGTTTGCAAATGACAGGACAATGAGGGCTGGTGCTGCTGCCCCTGAAATTCTGCCAGTTATACCAGAATTGCGTCTGTTGAAATTCTATAGAGAAGATTAGTGATTAACATTGTCAAACCAGTAAGTGGCTGATTGCACAGACTTTGAGAGTGGAAATTAACATTTCTAAGTATTTTGCACATTCACTGGGTCTAAATTCAAAATCCGCAGTGCGACATTCCGTGACAGAGCAACACAGCAAGTGCTCCCAATATCCTTTTGGTTCAGTGATTGATAGGCATCATTAGAACAAATGCAAGCATAATTTAGATGTTAATAAGGATCTTGCTCTTCAATCAGGATTCCTTTGCTAAATTAATGTTTGTGTGCATTTAAAATGACAACCCCTTACACCAACCAGTGAATCATTGAAGGGACAGTCAGTAAACAGCGTTCCAGTGAAGCATTTAAAGGGATTCCATCTCCATTAAATTAAGTCCATGAACAGTCATCTTGAATCTCTAGAATGCTATTGGGACAAATCTTTGGCTGTTTTGACAAGTGTTCTTCTTTAAGATGCTTTTGCCAAATGAGTTTGAGGGGTACAAGATTTGCTTCACAATTGGAAATCGTGGCGACCAGAAGAGTTGAAATACATTTGCTAAGGGTTGAAATAGGGCGACATGATGACGTGGTGGTTAGCACTGTTGCCTCACAGCTCCAGGGGCCTCGGTACGATTCGCGGCTTGGGTCACTGTCTGTGCAGAGTTTGCACATTCTCCCCGTGTCTGCGTGGGTTTCCTCAGGGTGCTCCAGTTTCCCCCCACAGTCTGACAGATGCAACGGTTAGGTGCATTGGCTAAATTCTTCCTTAGTGTGCCTGAACAGGCGCCAGAGTGTGGCGACTAGGGGATTTTCACAGTAACTTCACTGCAATGTTAATGTAAGCCTACTTGTGACACTAATAAATATATGTGAAACTAAGTTAAAAGAAGAGGAGCACTAAGAAGGATAACAAAGGGAGAGTGTAGATGAGGAATTGACATTGACATAAAACCCTGAAGGAAACCATGTGGAGTTGTAATACAGGTCAGTCCTTGGCCATGGAACAGTAATGAAGATCTTGGGAGTCCTGCCATGAAACAAAGGATGGCAAACCCCAAATACACATGGAGGCCCTGCACATCTTGTCCACCAATGTGCAGCAAGTAACTAGGATAATGGTAGAGTTCCCCCCTTTACTTTATGCCAGTATACCAGAAGGACTTAAGTCATTGCAGGCCAGCCTAGAGCAAATTTCCCACCACTTCTTGAGAAATCCAGAAAATCAGTCACTCGACCTGCTAGCACAGGATGGAGGAGTCCAGTTCCAGACCAAAATCTGAAGGGGTTAATGTCGCAGCATTGCACGATATATAAGGATATGATCTTGGAGTGGTGAAAGAATAATTGATATACTCTCTCTTGGAGATTTTGGGATCTTTTTTACTCCATTAAGGTCCATTCTCATGTCCATCACTAGTGGCCAGAGATGTGTTCCCAGTGCAGAGTTAGTGCATGTACAGAAGAGGCTGCAAGGAGCCTATAATAAAGAATCAGACTGTTTGTTGTTTATCTCAGGAAATGAGGGGCTCAGAGAGAAGGGCACCACATGAGGCTCATTATATTTAGTAGTAAACATTTGTACCTCAGATTCTTGATCCTCAGGTAGCATGTAGAGGAAATGTTAAAATAGAGCAGGGAGAAGTTGGTATGTGAAAAAGGTGTGTGCGCTGTGAGAAAAAACTAATTAACATTTTTATAAATAGCTGCAAGAAATCAATGGAACATTTGATTTAGGATGACTTGGTACTTATTCATTTTTCAGTAAGATAATGGTGAACAGGGGACGTGCTGATGTTCAGATACAGGATTAGGAAGTGATGGCTAGCCGTGAAATGAAGTAGACCATGGGGAGATTGATGGGGGGAAGCAGATCATTGATGGCTGAGACTTGCAAAAATTATTTTTCAATTGAACATGAAGGTGTTGTGAGTGTGTCTATCCCCCAACATTTTGGTGGCTCAAGCCACTGCATCTGCTTGCTGTTTTTCACGAGAATCTGTAGGGCAGGTTTGATGTATTTGCTGATATCTTTGCGTCCGTTATTTCCACATCTTCATATGCAACTTCACTGATAGTGCTCTATACAGTAGTTAGGCATCATGTAAGTAGTGGTTACCAACTTTGGAACAGAGTTTTTATAGAAGATCTTTGACAAAGTTAACAAGTACATTTACCTCTCTGTGTCTGTTGATTACATGTGAAGATCAACATTAGCTTGTAAATAGTCAAGCCACTAATGAAGGGTTTTGAAAAGCTAGAGCCAACATCTAAAACAAAACAGCTGGATTCTTGTTAACCACTGCTTAGGACTTACATATGTGAGAGGGGAATAGGAGGATATGGGGGTAGGATTGGCAGATATAAGCATGAGAGGGTAAGAGAGGGATATTGGGTTAGGATTGGTATATACATATCTGCGAGGGTAATAGGGGGATATGGGAGTAGGATTGGTGCATATATGTACAGTACTCCCAGGGTAAAAATGTCAATTACTAGGGGACATTTGTTTAAGGCTAAAGGGGGAAATTTTAAAGGAGATGTGAGAGGCAAGTTTTTTACACAGAGCGTGGTAAGTGGTTGGAATACATTGCCAGAGATGGTAAGAGCAGATACAATAGCAACATTTAAAAGGCATCTTGACAGATGCATGAATAGGCAGTGAATAGAGGGATACAGACTGTGTAGAGGCAAAAGGTCTTTAGTTTACAAAGGCATCATGTGTCGGTGCAGGCTTGGTGGGCTGAAGGGCCTATTCCTGTGCGGTTCTTTGCTCTTTGATCTGTGTGTGAGAAGAGAACGGGGGATATGAGGGTAGTATAGGCTATACATGTTTGAGAGGGTAAAAGTGGGTATGGGGGTAAGAGTTAATTAGAGAAATAGAAAGCTCAAGTGAACTATTAACATTGGCATAGACTATTTGGGCTGAATGGCCTCTTTATATGCAGTAGATTCTATGTAATTAAATTAAGTACAGGTCAGTTTACAAAATGTCCCTGGAGTCTTATACCATGTCGCTTTGAGTTAAACCCTGGCTTGTGAAGTTGATTTTCATTGATGTTAAACTTGCAGTTTAAAAGCACTTTCAAAAAATCAAATGATTTCATTTATTTTCAGAGTAGTTCATTGCATCAAATAAAACATGTCACTTGAAAAAGATGTGAGCTGACAATTAATGCATATGTGCAGAGAGTTCTGTCAGAAATGTTCAAGTTTAATTTCTAACCCCGGTTAATGAGTTGCTTAAATATATGAGATCATATTTACGTGACTAAAAGTCTTGGGATTATTTAAATTGTAATGTGCATTAGTATTACAATTCAGGCACCTTTTCAGGTTCAGTGACACTAGTCGCTCCCATCAGTATTCTGAGCATTTTTCCTTTTTGGGAGTTATTCATTCTGACTTCTATCTGCTTTCCTAATATCTCAACCCACTGACATTTTGGGATCTTGGGGGAATCAGGTAACGGCTTTTGTACAAATGCTTATTCAGTCCATCTGAAGTTTGACTGAGGAAACATTAGATAATACAAGACTGGATTCAAAACAATAAGCTACTTTATTTTACAGGAATGTGAGCTTACTGAACAGCCAATATGATCAGACTCATTTCATTCAAACAATGCAATTTTTTTTTTTAATCTGCTCACAGGCTGTGGCCATTGCTGACTAAGTCAGCATTTAATGCCCATCCCTAATTGCCTTTGAGAAGGTGGTGATGAGCTGTCCTCTTGAACCACTGCAGTCCATGTCGCGTAGCTATGCGCACAGCGCTGTTAAGAAAAATGATGCAAAATGATACAAAATGAAAGGCATGCCATGCTTATCTGCCTGTCCAAGGCAGTGAGATATCCCTGCCGGAATTCTCCAACCTTGTCCACGGCTGGGATTCTCCGGTCCCGCTGCAGTGAATGGAGTTTTGGCTGAACGCTAAATTCTCCGTTCCTGCTGTCAGCAGTGGTGGTACATCTGTGATTGGAAAATTTCAGCCCTCATCTAACAGGAATCAAAGCACTTTCCAACATGATAAATGCAACATATCTTGAATTACCCACATAACGTAATAAATTACTTATTGTTTAGTCACAGGGAAAAGAACGTGCTTTGTGTAGAGAAGTTTTCTAGCCAAGTATTGTGGAGGCAACGGGGGCAGATAGTCAGTATTAGCTGTGTAGTCCCAAGGATCTGGTTGCAGTTCTAGCACATACACACCAAAGTGGTGTTCAGTGCAAACTGGTGGGGCAGTGCCATTTTTCCACTAAACTGGCACTCATAGTGCTGAATTGGCCAAACTTTGCAGCCTTCCTAGGCTCTCACACAGGTGGTCAGTTCACTTTAGGCTGGCCAGTCCTGATGGAACCATATGTCAAGATGAATCAGCATATTTTAATACAGGGGAGGAAAAAATAAGTGAGAGGAAACAAAAAGTAGTAGATAAGGAAGCGGAAGTTAGAATCCAAGAGTAAAGAGAAATATTCCATTGTATGAAAGTACAAACTACATTTTCTGAAAAAGGACAATGGTTGGAATTCTCTGGTCTTGTACACCCCACCAATCTCGTTCACCCCACTCTCACTGCCAGTGAGAATGGAAAATTTGGTGCTCAGCCAGAGCTCCATTCACTGCAGTGGGAAGGCAGAATTCCAGCCAATATCTTAAAATGAATATCATTAAACAAGTTACATTTAACAAAGTAAAATGTTCCAAGGAGCTTCTTATTAAATGAAAACTTTTTAACGGGTAAGCCTTTGCACTCTTGCCAAAGTATTGTTTAAATGCTGCTGCGAAGCACCGTGAACACAACAACAACTTTCAGTAATATATACAGCTTTTAACATAGAAAAATGTCGTAAGACCTTTCACGGAGGCATAATGAGAAACAAATGGATACCTAGCCAAAGGACGGGTAATTAGAAGTGGTGACCACAAGAAGGGAGTTTTAACGAGGCTTTACAGATCGGGGTGGGTGAAAAGGCGACAGGCTGTAGGTAGAATATTCCACAGCATGGGGCTGAGGCCACCAAAGAAGGTGCAGAAAAGGCCAGAGTCAGAGGAACTTGAGAGTCAAAAGGCAACTGGTGCTTTTTTGATTCAGTCTTTTGATGGCAATATGAGAGATCCACAGTGAGCAGTCATAACATCCAATTTTTTTCTTATGGGAGAATCGAGCCCTCATTCTATTACATGTTTCTTATTAATACGTCTCAGTTGTTTTCCCTTTCTAGTTCAGACAGTCATGTATTTTTCTGTTCTGCTCTACCATGGCATCGATGCTATGACTCATTAGTAAATAAAACAAAAATGATTCAGTTTCCGTTCAAACCCTACACCTTTGCGGACTCTATTTCATTACTGAAATGAGAATAATGTCATTGGGTGGGCTTCAGTCATGCAGTACTGATTTTGCTTTTATCCATAATAACAGGAAAAAGATGCCATGTTAACCTAAACAGCTGAGAACAGATGATGGTAATTTAATAGAGGAAGTGAGTAAGGTTATAAAGGCTTAGTGCCACTTTTGAAAACTGAGTACCGGTCACACATTCCACATTTCTCATGTGATCCTCTGTGGGTTGGACAAAGTGGTTTTCATAAAATTAAGGCAATTAAGATGTCATACAAATAATTGCAAAAATATTTAGCTTTAAAATATTAGTAGCAATTTTGGCAGTCAGTGGTTAATAGCATGCTTTTTTTTGCAAAGCTGATTGTAGAGATATGTGGCCTTATACTTTAGATCAAGAATGAAACTGTAATGTATAAATGGATTCCAATTACCTAGTTTAGGCGAGAATAAACAAAGTTGAACTTATGATCAATGCAATTCTGGTGGGTGCTGGGTGAACTGAAAATATGAGTGTGCTCCAGAATCTGTACTGTGAAAATGTGAGAATCCCAGTGCTGAGTCATCATTAAATTGACTGTTGACACCACTTTCTAATCCTTTCACTTCACTTGCTTGTGTCACGCACAAACATAATTATTATTGATGTAATTCCCTGTTGATAAAAATTACTGACTTTTCCAAATGGACAGTTAAATCAATGGGAATCTGTTTAAGACATTGCTACATGACCATTGACTTGGTTAGCAACCAGATGCCAGTCAATTTACTCTCGGTGGTGGGGAAACTTGTGGAAACAATGGCCGCAATTCTCCCATCGCGATCCGTAACTTTACTGGCGAGTTGCGATGGGAGATGCGCATCACTGGCCATGTTCTGGGATTTGCACATGTGCTGGGAACGCATGTGCATCTTCCAGAGCCAGTGAACAATCACTGGTCAGATCACGCTGGAAACCACGGGAATGTGGGTAAGGCATCTGAATCTTTTTAAAATGTATTTTAAATATGTTTTCAACGTGATTATCGGGAACTTTCAGGTCCCGATTGAATCTCCCACCCTGCCAGGAGTACTTCATTCTGGCAAGGTTTACACTAGCTCCCCACGTTCAGGGAACTAGTGGGAGACCACGCCAGAATGAAAGGGAGGCAATCAAGGCTCCCCAGGGGGTTGGGCGGTGGGGGGATAGTGCCCCTGGGCATGGCACCCTGGCAGTGCCAGCCTGTGCCCCCTGACACTGCCCAAGGAGCAAAGTGTCCATGTCCAGGGGCACCTTGGCACTGCCCACCAGGTATCAGGCTGTGCCAAGGAGGCAGGGCCTATTGTGGGCAGGGCCTAGGGGTGATCAGTGGGGGTGGGGGTGCCACTCTGCAGATAGAATTGGTCTAGGATGGAGAGAGGGCAGTGATTGGGGCAGGCTTTTTGGGGTTGGAATGCTGGGGGGCCCTGGTTCCAGGAGGGTCTGACCCAGGAGGCAGTGGCTCTGTTGGGGGGGGGGGTTTCCAGGGTGAAGGGGGTGAGGGGATCACCACTGCTGGGAGGGGAGAGGGCGGGCTGTGCACTGAGGCGCTCCAGGGCAGCAGGGGTCAGGGCTGGCCCAGAATTTCAGTGGGGGCCAGTGCTGGAGGAACAGCGCTGCGGGTGTCCCGGGCTGGCCAGCAATTGGGCTGGCCAGCAAACTGGAAGTTTGATAGATCAGGACCACTGCACATGCATAGAATTCCAAAACAACTCTGGCATGAATGGGCCCCCTCCCCCCAGATTTTTAATGATATTCACGACTGGGACTTCTGCAGTGCACAGAGTGCAGAGATTCAGGTGAGAAGCTGAACTGAGAAAACAATCGGGATCTAGAACAGTTTTCCTGCCAATTCAGCGCTTTTGGGAGAATCGTGGCCAATAATTTGGGACAAAATTAATTGCTATGTGTGGGTTAATTAAGGAAAGCCAGCATGGATTTGTTACGGGAAAATCTTGTTTAGCTGACTTGCTGGAGTTTTTTGAAGAACAAAGAAGATCGATGAGGGTAACGCTGTTGATGTTGTGTACCTAGACTATCAAAAAGCATTGGTAAAGTGTTACACGTGAGATCTGTGAGCAAAGTTATAGCTCATGGAATAAAAGGATGGTAGGTAGTAATGTGGATTCAAAATTGGTAGAGTGCCAGGAAGCAGGAAGTGGATAATGGATGCTCATTAGACTGCAGGAAAGCTTGCAGTTGAACCCCCACAGGGGTGGGTGTTAGCCTCCTAGTTCTTCTTGATATATATTGATGACCTCGGCCTTGTGCAGGGCACAATTTCAAAATTTACGAATGTCACAAAATTTGGATGCATTGTGAACTGTGAGAAGGATAGTTGTAGAACATCAAAAGGATATTGACAGGTTGGTGGAATGCGTAGACAAGTGGCAGATGAAGTTCAATGCAGACAAGTGTGAAATGATTCATTGTGGTTGCTTGGGTGTATATGTACAAATCATTGAAGGTGGCAGGAAAAGTTCAGGGAGCAGATCGCAAAATATAAAGCATCCAAAGCTTTATCAACAGGGACATAGAGCACAAAAACAATGAGGTTTTGTTAAACTTGTATAAAACACAGTTTTAATCTCAAATGAAGTATTACATATGGTTGAGCACTGCATTTTAAGAAGCATGTGAAGGCATTAGAACAAGTGCACAAAAGATTCAAGGGGCTGGCTGCAGGGATGAGGAACTTCAGTTACGTAGATAGATTGGAAAAGTTTGAATTGCTTTCCTTGGAGGAGAAAAGACTGAGAAGAGTTGACAGAGGTGTTCAAAATCATGAGGGGTTTGGACAGAGTTGATAGGAAAAAACTGTTCCATTTCTGGAAATATCATGAACAAGATGACAGAGATTTAATTGGTAAAAGAAGCACTGGCAACATGAGGAGAAATGTTTTCATTCCACGAGTGTTTAAGATCTGAAATGCACTGCCTGAGATTCTTCTGGAGGTAGATTCAATCGAGGCATTCAAGAGGACATTGGATTATTGTGTAAAAAAGAAGAATGTGCAGGGTTATGAGGTGAAGGTGGGAGTATGGCACTAGATGAATTGTTCATGAGAGCCAGCACAGATGCATGGGCCAAATGGCCTCTTGTGCTGTAACATTTCTGCAATTTGTTAGTTCCTAATTCTCCTCCTTAAACCTCTCTATCTCTTTCTCTCCTCTGTTGCGACCCTCTCAAAACTTAACTGTTTAACCAAGCTTTTGGTCACCTGTCCCAATATTTCCTATTGTGACTCAGTGTCAAATCTTTGCCCAATAATTCTTCTGTGAAGCTCCTTGGAATGTTTTACTGTGCTAGCAGCTATATATAAATGCAAAGTGAGCGAAATTTAGTTTCATCTTGACATTTATGGAGCTATTTAGTTTTAGAAGATGGTAACAAAAATATTATCAAACACATAAATTAATTGTCAGTAGAACAAAATGCTGTAAAGAACATTTGACAGCTTGTGAAATTCCCAAATGCAAGGGCTAAATATGGATTCAAACATACAGAATGTATAGGATAACCTGGCTAGCATCTGCTCTGCGATAATAAATGCCCAAGCAGATTATTATTTGAACCCTTGACACATTGTGATGACATGAAAAGGAAAGCAATCCCCTGGTCCCCGCTAACTTGTCAAGGTGCCTTTTCACTTTAAGTAAGCTTCAGTCATAATTATTTTAAAGCCTCAATTAAATCTCTTCAACATCTACATTTTGTGAGTGAAAAGTAGTAGCTAGATAGCATATCATGGTAACTGAGAGTCCTTAATTTCAAAATAAAGGGTCTCCTCTAAGCCTTTCTCAAGGCTTCATGGTCACCCCATCATTGTGGGGGGATCAAGACTGAACACAGTATTCTAGCTGTGGCTTAACCAAAGTTTTACATAGGGAAAGAATCTTATTTTTTTCTTTTACAGTTAATGGTATTTGTTTTTACAATAGCTTTGTGGCACTGGTCATAAGACTTCATGCAGTATATTCCTCAGTTCCTTCAGCTGCTGAGCACACAATTCAACATGGTGTTGACAGTAAGTCCTCATTTTAAATCATTCTGTTTGCGGCTTTTTCATTTTAAAGTTATTTATTGTTTAAGGCTTGTTTCTCCAACTTATATTGCAAGTTTTGTTTTTACTGTGCCATCATATGTGTTGCATGTCGTCATTGTCATTGTGAACCATGTGCATCTTCATTAACGTTGGCGTTGTATAATGTTGATCTGATGTTGATCCCATGACCCGATCAGCACTTGGTGCAGAAAGTGAGATGTTTGCCTGCGCTCAAGGGAACTTTGATTTAAAACTTGCTGAAGCATTTGTGAAGAAATGTCCAAACCAACAGGTTTTTATCTTGCAGGCAAAATGTTGAAGGTTTAGTTGTTCATTTCTTTTGAAAAAAGGCCCATTTCTTGACTCAGTAAACTGATTTCAATTTTAGACCCTCAGGGTGCGGCACATAAGTTTGTGAGAGACAGGCACTTGTACACAAGTAAAATTGCTTTCTTTGTCTCAAGTCTTTTTGTGTGAAAAATACAGGGTGCACAGTACCTTTCACCTATAATTGTTTGATTAATTTAGTTCTGGTTCAAGTCTGCAGCAGCTGAGGCAAAGGAGCCATTTTAAAACCAGTAAGAGCCATTTTTAGCAGGTGAGGTAAAGGAGCAATTTTAAAATCTCTTGACTTGTGACTTAGTGCTGCAGTCTTTGGAACCAGCCCAGCAAGTGGTGGCAGAAAGTCTGATGCTGTAACAAAAGCAAGAAAAATTTACAATCTAGCACTGGATGTTTTAAAACCTCTTGAGGCTGGAGCCAATAAGAACGCTTAATTTGGATACCCCTTACAATGGTGAAAACAATCTTAGTAATACTGACAAAATCAAACAAAATGTACAAAATGTGATAGGTTTAAGTGCTGAAATGGTCAATCAGACTATAAGCAGCATAATGGAGAATATGGAAAGACTCTGGGCAGCCTGCAGCAAAGACCAAAACCAATGCCAATGAGTGTTTCTTAGGTTGATGGTCATCCAAGCAAAAAGCAAAAGCCTGTTTGATGCTTACGGAATGAACAAGGTGAGAGCTGTCAGTCAGAAAGATTCAAGGCCTAGTCGTGGATGGCTTAGCATTTCAAGAGGCATTCCGACCTGAAATCTCCAGCAAAGCAGCTAGGGTTGATACAGATAAAAGCACAATATTGTGGATCATAGCTAGATCCATAGATCCCTACTGTACAGATGGAGGCCATTTGGCCCATCAAGTCTGTACCAACCACAGTCCCACCCAGGCCCTATTCCCATAACCCCACACATTTACCCTGCTAATCCCCAAACACTAGAGTCAATTTAGCATGGCCAATCAACCTAATCCACACATCTTTGGACAGTGGAAGGAAACCAGAGCATCCAGAGGAAACCCATGCAGACATGTGGAGAATGTACAAATTCCACACAGACAGTCATCCAAGGCTGGAATTGAACTCAGTCCCTGGTGCTGTGAGACAGCAGTGCTAACCACTGTGCCACCATACTGTCATGCTGGAATTCAATCAGAAGCAGAAAATGCTGGCAAATCTCAGCAGATCCTGTGGGGCACCTGTGCAGTGAGAATAGAGCCAACTTTTTGAGTCAGGATGACCCTATGTCGGAGCTCACAAATGCTGTCAGACCTGTTGAGATTTTCCAGCATTTTCTGTTACTGTTTCAGATTTTATAGTGCTGATACAGAAGTGGCTGCTTTGGCTACTCAACAAGATTAGTTTTTAATGTTAATGAAATGGGGCTTTTTTGAAAGAGCATTCCATGGAAAAAGTAAAATGAGGTGAAGATGGCACCTGTATTTAAAGCTCTCAAAGTCCACCCTACTATTCTGCTTGGTGGAAACACTGCAGGAAATTTTAAGCTTAATCACACAGTGGTGTAACAGTCTGAGACACCACTGGCATTGAGGAATTGCTCCAAGGAATACATGTGCATCATTTGGCATTCAAATGGGAAAGTCTAATTGATAGAGGCTTTCTTTCAAGAATAGTTCAAGAATAGAACAATAATGGGTGGCATGGTGACATAGCGGTTAACACCGCTGCCTCACCACGCCAGGGATCCAGGTTCGATTCCCAGTTTGGGTCACTGTCCATGTGGAGTCTGCATGTTTTCCCCGTGTTTGCGTGGGTTTCCTCCAGGTGCTCTGGTTTCCTCCAGCCGTCCAAAATACGTGCTGGTTAGGTGTACTGGCTATGCTAAATCCTCCCTCAGTGTACCCAAACAGGCGTTGGAGAATGGTGACTAGGGAATTTTCACAGTAACTTAATTGCAGTGTTAATGTAAGCCTACTTGTGACACAAACAGATAATAATAAAAATTAAGTTCTCCTGACGCATCCCTGCCTGGACGGCCGATTGCACCAGAAAATGTATTGCCTCCAGGGTATTATTCCTCTTGGTTAATTGCTCAGGTCAACCTATCAACCTTGATAAATTGTCTGACAATGTGAAAGTGATTTTCTTACTATTCAACATGACTTCATTGACACCATCCATGGATCAGGGTGCAGTGGCAACATTCAAGGCTTATACTCTTAGGTCATACCTTCTCCCAAGCCATCAAAGTAACAGATGGTAAGAATGCACCATCAGTCAGGACATTTTGGCATAGTTACAACATTCTCAAGGACATTGACGATATCACTGAAACCTGGGATGAAGTCCCATCATCGTGCCTGGACGGTACATGATGGCCAATGTGTCAGTGACCACCAAGAATCTCACAACACTGTCCGTGAGGTTCAACGAGAGACAGGCTTTGATGAAGTGAACGAGGCTAATGTGATGGAATTGCATTAATCTTACAGAGTGGAATTAAAACCATAGAATCATAGAATCCCTACAGTGCAGAAGGAGGCCATCCAGCTCAAACAGTCTGCACTGACTCGCTGAAGGATCCAGCCCCTGAAGGCCCATGTCCCACCCTATCCTCATAATCCTGCACATTTACCATGGTTAATCCATCCAACCCACACATCACTGAACACTAAGGGACAATTTAGCTTGGCCAATCCACCGAACCCGCGCATCTTTGGATTGTAGGAAGAATGATGTGGGTATGCCGGCGTTGGACTGGCGTAAACACAGTAAAAAGTCTGACAACACCAGGTTTTAGTCCAACCTATTTATATATGTAAATATATATAAATATATATAAATATATATAAATAGGTTGGACTAAAACCTGGTGTTGTCAGACTTTTTATTGTAGGAAGAAACCAGAGTACCAGAAGGAAACCCATACAGACACGGGGAGAATGTGCAAACCCCACACAGTCATCAAAAGGCAGATTGAACCCTGGTCCCTGGCACTGTAAGACAGCTCTGCTAGCCATCGTGTCACCATAAACTGTTGAATGAAGGTTTAATGCAGCTCAAAAGTTAATGAGCTGAAGAGGAAGATCACGCAGAAACAGCATCCTGACAGTTTTGTGACTGAAATGACAGTCACGAGGCTGGAAGAGGCACTGGAAGTCTTCATGGTAGATGTCCTGAAGAGAGCACAGTGCCAAAGTGAACAGGATAATCAACATGGCAGGAGACGCAAAATAAAACCTTGGATAAGTTTTTCATGGTTCTTTTATCCTGGCTCTTTATCCCATCAGCTCCACCAGGAATAGGCTGTTGGACACCACCTTCAATTAAAACACAAATCACTCCAACTTCAATCACTGAGCTTCTCAGAACAAGGGTACCAGCAGCTCAAACCCAGGACTAAGGTCATGGCACTGGGTACTTGAAAGCAGCACCAGCAATGTCTTCAAAAGTTCCTCCAAACAATTAAAAGGCAGTGCAGAGAACAAGATCTCCCAGCTAAGCCAACTTGCCCAGCATAGAGGCTGATTTGCATGAGACTGACTGGATTTTACGTGTTTGGCACACAATCGCTCCCCCTCCCAGAATGTTCCCACCTCTCCAGCGAGAGGTCACACTGATGCGGAATCACTACACTGTGGGCAAAATCAATGGGAATCGGGGGGAAAACCCTCCACCGCAGTCATACCCAATACAAAGGAAGATGGTTGCAATTATTGGAGGCCAGTCACCTCATTCTCAGGACATCGCTGCAGGAGTTCCTCATAATGTCGTTGGCCCAGCTATCTTCTGCTGCATCATCAATGACTCCCCTGCATTACAAGATCATAAGTGTGAATGTTCACTGATGATTCACAATGACTAGCATCATTCATAACTCCTCAGAAACTGAAGCAGAACATCCCAAGATGTAACAATCCTGCGGTGAGTAATTCACTGCTCGACTCCCCAAAGCCTGTCTACCATTTACGAGGCACAAGTGAGGACTCTCCACTTGTCTGGGTAAGTATGACTCCAACAACACTCTAGAAGATTGACACCATCCAGGATGAAGCAACCTGTTTTTGGACACCTCCTTAAACATTCGATTGTTCCACTACTGGTGCACAATAGCAGCAGTGTGCACCATCTACAAGATGCACTGAAGCAACTCACTAAGGCTCCTTCAAGATTTTCTTCCCAAACTGGTGACCTCTACCACCTAGAAGAACAATGGCAGCAGCTACTCGGGAATACCTTCATCTGCAAGCTCAATTCCAAGCCTGACTTTGAACTGTATCACCGCACCTTCACTGTCAGGTTATCAAAATCCTGACACTCCCTTCCAACAGTACTGTGGGTATACCTGCACAACATCGATTGCAGCAATGGAAGAAGGTGGCTCACCACCAACTGGCAGTGATGTCTACCTCTCAGGAATAAACAAAAAAAACTAAATATTGTGCACAGCAAGTTAAATAGATAAATTGGCAATAAGTTGAAATGATTACGATAAATGTTGAAATTTATTCATAACCTGAAGCACTGTACTTAAATAATCACTTAGCATGCATGTGTAGGAGGCATGAAGGTGGAAGGAATGTTTAGGTAAGAGGGAGAAAGGAGAAGATGAGATGGGCAGGTGCAAAAGGAAAGGGAGAAAATGAAAGGGGATTAGTGAAGAGAGAGGGCAACCCAAAAGATTATGTGAATCAAATAATGACTCTCCAAGAAAGTATAATTTTGCAAATAAAATAAGGGGACTTTCCAGCATAGTCTCCATGTATCTGTAAATTATTCTTCTTTTAACAATAAAACAATCTGTACTTCGCAAACAGTCTGCAGGTTACAACAAAGAAAGCTTGCACTGTTTACTGAATCAAGGTGCAGTTGCATTTGAACATGGACTGCTTCAGTATCTGAGGAGTTGTGAATGTGCTAAACATTGTGAAATCATTGGTGACCTTTTGATGGAGGGAAGGTCAATGATGAAGCAGCTGAAGGTGCTTGGCCAGGGTGCTATCCTGAGGGACTCCTGCAGAGATGTCCTGGTGCTGAGATGACTGACCCTCCACAACCACCACAACCATCTTCCTATGTGCCAGGTATGACTCCAACTAGTTTTGCCGAGGCCTCTTGATGCCACACTCGGTCGAATGCAGCCTTGAAGACAAGGGTTGTCACCCTCACCTCACCTCTGCAATGCTGTTTTGTCCATGTTTGAGCTAAGGCTGTAATGAGGTCAGTAGCTGAGTGAACCTGGCAAAACTTAAACTGGGCGTCAGTGAGCAGGTTATTGCTGAGCAGATCACATGTCCATTGACTGTCCATTACTCATTCCTAATTTACTAACTAAAACTGCAATTACTTAAATTTGAGTTCCCAATTCACATTTAACTAGTATTGCAGATCCGTACCTGTCTGTTCAGCTGTGGAATCACAGTGACAGAGAGTATTCCTTTTCTGCAGGTAGCCCAGTAGCATAAAGAGATTTTCACTCATCAATACTGATCTAAGAAGTAGCTTTCATTGTTAACGATAATATGAGAGGAATATTGTAACCTTTTTTATTTGCGAACAATCCACATTCCAAAGCACGGCTAAGGTTGATATAGATTTAAAAGAAAATTAGATTAATCAGGAACTAAAGGTTAGGTAATGTCAAACTTCAGGCTTTTAAGCCTGCAGATTTAATGAGAGAGAAAAAATTGAGGGAGGGACTTTCAATGGATTTGTATTCCTGAATGCAAATTAATTATGATAGGGGATTATGCAATTGAACAAAGAACAAAGAAAATTACAGCACAGGAATGGGCCCTTCAGCTCTCCAAGCCTGTACCAACCATGCTGCCCATCTGAATTAAAACCCCCTATTCTTCTGGGGACCATATCCCTCTATTGCTATCCCATTTGTGTATTTGTCAAGATGCCCCTTAAAAATCACTAACTCCCCCAGCAGTGAGTTCCAGGCACCCACCACCCTCTGTGTAAAATAAACTGCCTCATACATCTCCTTTAAACCTTACTCCCCACACCTAAGCCCCCTAGTAATTGACTTTTCCACTCAGGGAGAAAGCTTCTGACTATCCAAATATGTTGAGGATATAGCAGGGAGAGCATGAGCGGTGCAGCTGAACTGTAACGTTATGGATAATAAAAGCCTACTTGTAATACTAATAAATAAATAAATAGCAATTTGCAATGGGAATCTTCCATTGTAACAGATTGAATAATTCAATATGATAATGTTTCTACTACTTTCAAAACATGTAAACACCTAATCACAGAATCCCTGGAATAGTTGGCTGGTTGACAAGGCGAAAGGCACATTCTTTCAAATCATATAACAATCCTGTAGTGAATAACTCATCCCCCGATTCGTTAATCTTGTTAATACAGTCAGAATAACTACATGATAGAACCAATCCCTGCAGAGTAGGCCTCTGTTTATCAATTCTCTGAACAATATATTAACAATCAAGCAGAATTTTTACTGTTCACAATTACAAATTTTTTCTTTAAAAAGAACATGAACAATCCTGAGTATAACAGAGATGTGAACAGGATTATTTGGGGACTTTCAGTGCTCTCCAAAACTGACTAAGCCAAAGACAGGATCACTCTAAGAAAGCCTTAGCTAACTTTTGATTTTCTGTTAACCAGTCTTGCAATGGCTACATATCTTGTTTGGCACCCATTTCAACTCATAGACGTGATGAATCATTCATTTTTTATGAAATGAAAAAAAAAATAAGTTTAGCAGATAAATAATAAACAAAACTATTAAAAGGTAATGGAACATCTGTCAGTGGAGATCTATAATTTTGCCTTCTGCTGTGACATCCCTGTCAGTGTGTAATCCCTAGTTCCTTTGATTGCAAGTTCCAGGGTTTCCCTTTTTCGGTTAATCTACATAATGAAAATCTCATCAAGTGACCTCAATGGTTACTGAGATTAGTGTGTGGGGTACTTGGTTGCCTAAACATTCAATTTTGCGCACTCCAATGAGTAATCAACGCCCATCTGTACTGTACTAGGTAATTAAGGATAGGCAGGTCAATTAAAGGATAGGACAGCAGGTCGAGTTCTTTATTTCATTTGTAGCCCTAATTTCCCAAATCATTACTGATGGAGTCCATTATTACTGTTGAACCTACCGCTTTAATGCAAAAAGGGGTTTCATATAGCTGTCCTTTTGTGGACTTCAGAAAGTGAGTGACCGCATTATATCAGGAGATGGAGACAACTGAAAAATGATTGAGAAAACTGGTCCCCAAATGAAGGGCTGAATAATATCCAGGCCTGTTCTGATGCAGTATTAAAATTTAAAGTTAATTTGTTAGTAGCTCCAGCAGGCTTACATGAAGGTGCTGTGAAAACCCCCTAGTCACCACAGTCTGGCATCTGTTCGGGTACATTGAGGGAGAATTTAGCATAGCCAACGCACCCAATCAGCATGTCTTTCTTACAATGGGAGGAAACCCACACAGACACGGGAGAATGTGCAGACTCCTCACAGACAGTTGCAGTGATGGTAGGTTGCGTTCCCAATATCATCGGACTGGTGGCCCCAGAAATTGGGAACTCATCCACCATATTCAAATGGGTGATAATATTTAAGCTAATAAGCACAACTGACTGTCATAATGTGTGCTGGCTGCAATATTATGGAGAGAGTGAGAAAACACCAGGTGGGCAACTCATCTTTTTGGGATGATTGAATATGACGGCGGGTTTAGAGGCAGCAGCTGAATTCTTTGTTTGATCTCAGCAGTTCAGGTTGTTGTGCGTGATGTTATCAGTTGTTATTAGAAGGTGTGCTTTCAATGCATTCCTTTGCTGTTTTCAGGCTTAAATTAGCATCTGGACTTGTGCATTTAATGCCTCATCTGAAGCTCAGCCTGCTTGGTTTGAAGGTTTTTCTCCACAAAATATTAAAGGTTTCGAATGCATAAAACAGGAATGTTCAATTCTTACAAGTATGCCAGACATCATACATCCCACCCCATCTCTAGCCTTTTCCCCATCTCACTTAAATTTTGGATCATACCCCTTTCAACTTCATCACTCCAAAGCCTTCCTCCAATTTCACATCTGCCAATTGACCAGCTACATTCACTTGAAGTCAATGGTAGAATCTCATCCTCCAGTGGGGTGAGGGTTACCATGTCGAGCACAACATTACCAGCCCTGTTCCTTTCCCTGGCATTGTGGGCCTGGTTTTTCTGCAAGGAGGTGTGATAATGCTGTGATTTTCATTCTCAGGGATGATTATTTCTTCACACTGCCATGCATTATGAGGAATGCACAGTCTCCACAATGATTGGTGCCATCGACACCTCGAATCCCTGTGACCCCTGCAACCACAATGACACTTCCACATGGATGTCAGGGCCGTGATCAGTATCATTTGTGCATAATGTTGCATCAGACTTCTGAGATTGTCACAAGTCACGGCTCTGATTGAGCCTTCCCTTTAGCTTCTGTGTACACTGATGCAAATCTCTAAAGACCATTCTGGCATTGTCACCAGATTTGAGGTACCACTACCCACATTGCTTACCTCTGCGGTCACCTCATTCCAGGCAGCTCTGGTGATTGTGGGAGGTTTTTTACGTCTTTTACATTTGAGCTCCTGGGGATCTTCCGTGAAAGATTGAAGCAATTGGGGCTGTTTTCCCTTGAAAGACGACGACTGAGGGGGGATCTAATAGAGGTATATGAGATTATGAAGGGTATAGATAGAGTAAACAGAGGTAAGCTATTTCCTATGATAGAGACACACAGTACGAGGGGCCATGGGCTTAAGGTGAGGGGGGAGAGGTATAACACAGATATTAGAGGGAGGTTTTTCACACAGAGGGTAGTGGGGGTATGGAATGCTCTGCCAAGTAAGGTGGTGGAGGCAAGCACACTAGAGTTGTTTAAGAGTAACTTAGACAGGCACATGAGTGGGTTGGAGATGGGTGGATATAGGAGATTGTTTTAAATAAGGTTCATTAGCATTGGGACATCCCTGGTAAGGTAAATGGATATGGTATGATAATAATGTTTTTTCTCTTTTCATTCACAGGTTTTAAGTCAGTCAGCCTTGTTGTCCAACGAGGGGCATACACGCGATGGGTCGTACTTGGGCTGCTCTTGGTTGTTCGAGATTGGCCTAGTGCTTCATGTCGTTAGTGTGTGCTTAAACTGGACCAGATGCTGGGCAAGATGACGGCTCAGTGACTATCACGGATTGCTGTGCAGACAGATGGATTTGGGCCGGCGTCTGTGGGAGTTTGTGCATTCTCCCCGTGTTTGCGTGGGTTTTCTCCGGGTGCTCCGGTTTCCTCCCACACCCCAAAGATGTGCTGTTAGGCTGATTGGCAGTAATAAATTGTCCCTAAATTAAATTCCCTCAATGTGGATGGCCATAAAACATTAGACAAGGGTCATGGGTGGAGGGGGGGACTGGTAGTGTTAAAATGGCGGCGTGGGCTCATTGGGCCGAAGGGCCTGTTTCCTGGGCTGTATTTTTTCGTTCTTTGAATGTCTGTATAGGCTGTGTATGTTTATTGATGTCTTTTTTTTACAACCACAGGTGATTCGGTCCACCTTGTTGGCCAACAAGGGGCATACACACTGTGGGTCATGCGAGGGCTACACTTGGATGTTGCTTCGAGAGTTGCCTTGTGCTTCACGTCGTTAGTGTACGCTTAAACTGGACCAACTGACGGACAGCTCAGTGACTATCCCTGTTTGCTGTGCAGATACATGGACCTGGGTCAGATCTCCAACTTGGGTCGGTGTCTGTGGGAGTTTGCACATTCTCCCTGTGCTTGCGTGGGTTTTCTCCGGGTGCTCCGGTTTCCTCCCACACCCCAAAAACGTGCTTTAAGGTTGACTGGTTTTCATAAATTGTCCCTAAATTAGACCTCCCTTAATCTGGCGCACATATAATTCTCTAAACTTGCACCCCTTTATTGTGGAGTCCAAGAGGCTTGGACAAAAGTGGTAGGTCGAAGAAGGATTGGAATGAGGCACTCAGTGAATGTTAAAGTGGGCGGTGTTGGCTTGTAGGGCTGAAGGGCTGTTTCCTGTGCTGTGTTGTTCTTTGTTGTTTTCTCATCCCAACAACTGGCATTAAAACTTCACACCTGCTGGTCACAGCCCGGAGGAGGGTTCTGAGGAAGTCACCATCAAGGTTTGGGGAAATTTGTCACCTTCTTTCCTCCCACTGCCCTTGCTCCTTTCTCTTTCTTTATGGAAGAAAAAAGATCAGAACAACTCAGCTGCTCCAAATTCACATCTTTCCATTACGTTGATGCTTACAATGCAAACCATGTGTCTTCTTTGCCAAAACTCCTCAATGCTGATCCTCTGTGGAAACTTGCACGTTATTCAGGTTGATAAAACTTACAGGAGCCAGTGCTTGTAAATTACTCACAAGCCAAAAATATTCTGCTTTCTGCCAATTCAGTCATAGCTGCATCTGATGCTGTCCCATGCCAGGTATCCCTTTAAGTTAATGGCCGTGACCTCCTTCCAGATCATGGCCTGCAAGTTTGGATGCTGGACAACCCACCCTCTGTCTCCAATTAGGCAGAAAGTTAACAGTCAAGTAACATCGTGGGTTGAAAACCTGCCCGGTGACCATTAACTGGTTCAATATGGGGTGCAGAAATGGCTGGCTTCAATATGGGGTGCAGAAATGGCTGGCTTGTTAACTCCTGCCCCACTATAGTGGGGGCAGGAGTTAGCAAGCCATCCATTTCTGATTCACACCCACCAAAACACGGCGTATTATTTGGTCCTAGGACTCTTAGAGATCCAATTGAAATATGAGAGTAAATTTTACACACTGCATTTTGAAATAAATATCCGATAAATATTTCTCATCTATAGTGAGTCATGACAAAATCAGTTGTTTAAGAGGAAGCCAATTAAAAATTTTTGCTTGGATTGAACTGTTCCTTTTCTGTTTCTGCCTTTTTGTTGTTTGACATTATTGAAGTCAAAGAATTACTGACCATTTACTCTGAGCATAAAGAAAAGGGAGAGCAGTATCCATACCACTAGCTGCCAGAACCTTACAGAGCAGTACATCCAATAGCTCTTCGCATGAACCATTCATTCCATTCCCAATATGCACCAATCTTTATCTCCACCATCCTGACTACCACCACCTATAAATGGAATTCACCTTTCTCATTGAACAGATTTATATACTTGCACTCTTATTTATTGCTTTTTCTCATAAAATATGTTGAATTTTCCCCCAAAAAAGCCATGACGGCTAGAATATCGAAGTGATCTGCACTGGTCCATCAGGCATGGTCTGGACTGCAATTATCCCATTGTCATTTCTTTTGGAAGAGTGGAGGACTTGGTGCCATTCTGAGGGGGTCGGGCTGAAACACACTGCTGAGCTTGGCTGTAAAGCAACCAGGCGCCGTTTTGGAAGGGCACCCTGATCTCACAGTGCAATGGGAGGCCCCTTCCTTCCCCCCGCCCTCCCCCATGGACATTGATGTCACCTTCACCAGTGACATGTTTCCCTCCGACACAGATTGCCAGAATCAAGGCCTTCCCAATAAGTCCCCCAACATGATCTCCAACTTGCCCCATGCTTCCCCATTCATGGCCCCCATCATGCCCCCTTTATGCTCCACTCCTGCATGCCCCCCCTGCACTACCCCACCTACACAACCTTCCTGCAAAGCCACCCACTTTATACCCTCCCATCATAGCCCCCCCCCCCCCCCCCACTATCAAAGCCCTCTGTCATAGCCTCCAGGTCATAGTCCCCTTCCGTCACACTGACCCAGAACACTGGCATTGCCCAACTTTTATTTGAACAATAAAAGAAAATATGTCAACTTAATGCATGGTATTGCACTATGCATCATTGCTATCAAACTATTATTTCATCTGTATGGCAAAAAATAGTTCATGAACCTGCCATCTATGTTCAACTGGCATTGTTTTACATTGAGAACAGTAGTAAGTTAAGTCAGGAATGGCAGAAAATTCTGGAAAATCTCAGCGGATCTGACAATATCTGCATAGAGAGACAGAGCTAACCTTTCGAGTCAGTACGACTCTTTGTCTTCTTTCTTATATTCCAGTGGTGACATGATTTAGGACAAGTGGGTCCACATTGCAGCAGACAAAACCAGTTTTACACTGGTATTTGTAACATTGCTGCAGACCAAAATTGTCTATTTACCACTTCCTGAAGGTAACCACTAAATAACTTCTCGAGATCATTCTGTATTTTGTCAACCGATGATGATGTCAATGGCTTATTTGTTACAAGGAAAATTATATCACCGCATTCAAGCTTTTATCAAAGGATTGTGTATAACATGTATTTATTGTAGTTACCAATCAGAGGAGTCACTCTTTTCTGCAAGATGGAAAAACACATTAAACATTTGGACCTCCTGGTTGTCAGCCAACAACTAACCCCTGACATCATCATCTGATCAGATGTCAAAAAGCTGCTAACAATCTCTCTAAAACAGATAATGGCTTTATTTCACAATTTTGAACTGCAGCCAACTGATCACAGAGGCAGCTGAATTCTAAAGATTGCCAGAGTTCATCTGCAGCTAGCATAACACACAAGAACCCACTTTTACAGTAGATCATGCCTATATAAACCTCATGCATCTGGTACATATCCAGCACATTTCAGCGTGTCATAATTTGTTACAGATGTAAATCTATGTCTCAAAAAATAAAAATTGATCATCTGGCATTATTCAAAGAGCAGGGATTTGTCCTAGCTAACATTCTTTTCTAAACCAATACCATTAAAAATAGATTAACGGGTCATTAGTCTCAACTGCTGTTTGTAGGATCTTGTCACAAATTGATGAGCACACTTGTCTACATAAAAGCAGTGATGAATGCTCTAGGATGGTCTATGCCTGTGATAAGTTGCTGCACCATCAAAGCATTACTGTGAGCAGTGTTAATGAAGAGTAATGAACTTTTAAAAAAAAATTCTTAAGGTGTGGACATCGCTGGCTAGGCCAGCATTATTCTCCATCTCTTTGAGAAGGCCAATTTGGGAGTAATCACAGAAATTGAATGACACAGCTACACCAGCAAAACTCAAATAGTTAATTCTATCACATAAAGCTCCAGATTAGATTAAAACCTTGTAATCACTCCCTTGTGTCTGTACATGTATACTATAATAATTATATGTTCAAGTTTGAAGTCTATTTCTATATTGCTAATAGGTGTCAAGAATTGTAGTGCTGGTAGTGCACACCATTGGCCCTTAATACAAAATTGTGGTCACAGTGCAGATTTGCCATTGAGATATTATTGCTGTAAATTACTGGTAGTAAGTAAGGAATAATTAGAAGTCATTTGCAGATGTTACCAGTAAAATGTGTGACTCAACATGATGCCTTTTTTTTACTACAGAAAGCAAGTGCACAGGAAACAGAGTGGATAAGTTCCAAAGAATTCCATAATCAGACTTCAATGGAATTTTAAAATAAAATCAGAAGGAAATTATTGTTAAAAGTTACAAAATTACCCTGAAAGGCGAGAATTATCTAAAACATATAGTTATACAGTATGCCAGATGCTGCAATTTGTCATTTTTTTAATATTCCAGTCCTCTTTACGGTTACGTAAATTGTGGAGATAGCCAAATGTGATCCTATAATGGAACACAAACTAGCTACATTTCAGTTACAGTTTTCAATGCAACTTCAGGGAGATATGAATGTGTAAAAATGTTATCAGAATCATTCACTGTGGATTAAAGGGGACAGCACAGTTATATAAGTGTAGCTTGGATTGACCCCAATCTGTTTAAATTTATGTACAGCCAAAGACCTATGTTGAACTGTAATTCTATCTTGCTTCTTACCAGAGAGGTGAAGCCATGTGTGAGTGGATGTGAACACACTTGACTCATTGACACTTGAATTTAAATTCAGCTTTGTACTCCATAAAGTGGTCTTACAGTTTACCCAAACTTAAGTTACAATTTGTAAAAAAAATCTGTGTCGTATGACTTTCCTATAAATGGCACCATCAATGTAATTTTGACCAGTCTTTAACTGTTGTATAAGTACTCTAACTAGTGTATTCGTTAATTTGTTCATATTGCGTGTAAGAGTCCCATAGTTTTGGACCAACCATAATGATGTTTCTACTAAATGGCCAATGAGTCACGTTTTGACAATACATATGAAGTGCATATTGCAGTCCAAACCCATAACTGTAAACTTTCGGGCCCCTTTTTAATAATTTTGGTCAGCTCCTGACTTCTAATGCATTCCACATGTGGCATTACATGGGTCTCTTTATGCATGCTAAGAATATGAAGGCCAAAATTGGTGCAAAATAAAGCTTTTTTTCTTATAATTGTTGTTTGTAATAGAGTCCTGACCAAATTCAGCCAGCCAGTTTTTGCAAAACTCAAAACAAAATGTCCACTGTTAGATATGATTATGTGACTTGCAGCACCTACTGAAGAGTGTATTAACAGCTACACTGACAATCAGTTTAAGATATTTGATAGAGCTCATAACATGGCTCATTTGCACTTGCTAGAAGTAACATCCATTCATATTCAGGGATACATTCTGTGCAAACAAAAGGAATATATCTGACCCTTGAGCTTTCTTTAAATTACCTGGGAGCTTGAGGAGCCGATTGTTCCCCATTGCTTTCTCCATGGCAATGCCTTGGCCAATCAGAGACAACTTTCCCTGCACTTAACCCTGGAACACCTAGATAACAAAGACACCTATTGTCAGACTCCTTTGTTGACTACAGCTCAGCCTTCAACGCTATTATTCCCATGAAACTCACCTCCAAACTCTGTGGCCTGGGCCGTGGCTCCTGCCTCTGTGACTGGATCTTGAACTTCCTAACCCACAGATCACAATCAGTAAGGATAGGCAACAACACCTCCTCCATGATCATTCTCAACACTGTGCCCCTCAAGGCTGTGTCCTCAGCCCCTTACTATATTCCTTATACACCTGTGATCATGCGGCCAAATTCCCCTCCAACTCGATTTTCAAGTTTGCAGATGACACAACTGTAATTGGTCTGATCTCAAACAATGATAAGACAGAGTACAGGAATGAGATAGAGAAACTAGTGAGCTGGTGCAGGACAATAATCTCTTCCTCAATATCAACAAAATGAAGGAGATTATCATTGACTTCACGAAGCGTAATGGAGAAAATGCCCCTGTCAACAGGGATGAAGTAGAAAGGGTCAAGAGCTTCAAATTTTTAGATGTCCAGATCACCAACAACCTGACCTGGTCCCCCCATGCTGACATTAAAGGAAATGAAGGATAGACTATGAATCTAAACTAGCGCTAAATATAAAAAAGGATAGTAAGAGTTTTTATAAATACATAAAGAGGAGGAGGCTGGCTAGGGTGAATGTTGGACCCTTAGAGAATGAGAGGGGGGATTTAGTGGTGGGGGATGAGGAAATGGCTGAGGCCTTGAATACATTTTTTGCTTCGGTCTTCACGGAGGAGGACGCGAATAGTTTGCTGGGTATTAACGATGGAAAGATGGTAGGAGTCGAGGGCCTGAATGAGATCATTGTCACTAGAGAGGTAGTGCTCGACAGACTAGTGGGACTGATGGTGGACAAGTCCCCAGGACCGGATGGAATGCATCCCAGTGTTCTGAAGGAAATGGCGGAGATGATAGTGGATGCATTAGTGAGTATTTTCCAAACCTCGCTGGATTCTGGGGAAGTGCCAGAAGACTGGAAAACGGCTAATGTTACGCCGCTGTTTAAAAAGGGTAGCAGGCAAAAGGCAGGGAATTATAGGCCAGTTAGTTTAACATCTGTTGTAGGAAAAATGCTTGAATCCGTCATCAAAGAAGAAATAGCGAGGCATCTTGAGAAGAATTGTTTGATAGAGCAGACGCAGCACGGATTCGTTAAGGGGAAGTCATGTCTGACGAATTTATTGGAATTCTGTGAGGATGTGTCTAGTGTGGTGGACGGAGGGGAACCGGTGGATGTGGTGTTTCTCGATTTTCAGGAGGCGTTTGATAAGGTGCCGCACAAAAGGCTGTTACAGAAGGTTAGGGGGCATGGAGTTGGGGGTAAGGTGTTAGTGTAGATAGAGGATTGGCTGTCTAATAGGAGGCAGAGAGTAGGTGTCAATGGGTGCTATTCGGATTGGCAGTTGGTGACTAGTAGAGTGCCCCAGGGATCAGTGCTGGGGCGTCAGCTATTTACCATTTATATAGATGATCTGGAGGAGGGAGCTGAGTGTAAGGTGTCGAAATTTGCTGATGACACAAAGATAAGTGGAAAAGCAAATTGTGCGGAGGGTGTAGAAAGTCTGCAGAGGGATCTAGATAGGCTGAGCAAGTGGGCGAGAACCTGGCAGATGGAATACAATGTTGGCAAGTGTGAGGTTATCCACTTTGGCAGGAATAATAGTAGGAAGGACTACTACTTAAAGGGCGAAAAGCTGCAGCATGCTACGGTGCAGAGGGACCTGGGGGTCCTTGTGCATGAGTCGCAAAAACCCAGCCTACAGGTGCAGCAGGTGGTCAGGAAGGCAAATGGGATGCTGGCCTTCATAGCGAGGAGGATTGAATATGAAAGTAGAGAGGTCTTGCTGCAACTGTACAGGGCACTGGTGAGGCCGCAGCTGGAGTACTGTGTGCAGTTTTGGTCGCCGCACTTGCGCAAGGATATTTTGGCCTTAGAGGGAGTGCAGAGGACGTTCACTAGGCTGATGCCGGAGTTGAGGGGGTTGAGCTATGAAGAGAGGCTGCATAGACTGGGCTTGTACTCGTTGGAGTTTAGAAGGATGAGGGGGGATCTTACTGAGACGTATAAGATGATGAAGGGGATGGATAGGGTAGAGGTGGAGAGGTTCTTCCCGCTCAGAAAGGACAGCAGGACTACAGGGCACAGCCTCAAGATAAGGGGGGGGCAGTTTAGAACAGAGTTGAGGAGGAACTTCTTCACTCAAAGGGTGGTGAATCTCTGGAATTCTCTGCCTGATGAAGTGGTGGAGGCTACCTGGCTAAATATATTTAGGACGCGGGTAGATAGGTTTTTGGTAGGCAAGGGAATTAAGGGTTATGGGGAGAAAGCGGGAAAGTGGAACTGAACCACTTCAGATCAGCCATGATCTTATTGAATGGCGGGGCAGGCTCGAGGGGCTAGATGGCCTACTCCTGCTCCTATTTCTTATGTTCTTATTATAGCTAAGAAAATTTGGTATGACAGCTACAACTCTCACCAACTTTTACAAATGCACCATAGGAAAGCATTCTTTCTGGCTGTCAATTTGTGTCTCCTGCTCCTCCCAAGACACCAAGAAACTATAAAAGGTCATGAATTTAGCCCAATTCATCATGTAAATCAGCCTCTCATCCATTGACTCTGTCTACATTTCCCGCTGCCTCAGCAAAGCAGCCAGCATAATTAAGGGCCCCTCACACCCTGAACATACTGCTTTCCACCTTCTTCCGTCATGAAAAAGATACAAAATCTGAGGTCATGTACCAACCGTTTCAAGAACAGCTTCTTTCCTGCTGCAATCAGACTTTTGAATAGACCTACCTCACACTAAGTTGATCTTTCTCTACGCCATAGCTATGACTGTAACACTGCATTCTGCACTCTCTCATTTCCTTCTCTATGACGTATGTTTTGTGTATATAGCATGCAAGAAACAATACTTTTCACTGTATACTAATAAATGTGATAATAATAAATCAAATCAAAGTTAGCACCCTTTCCTCCTGTTGTATAAACTCTTGTCATCATTTGAAGTTTGGCATTCTTGCATTTGCCTTGATGAGTGTAAAATGAAAAGCTTTGGCAACATGACTCTCTTTTCAATAATATTCAAGCTTAGTTCTACCAAGTGACTGTTTTTACTTACAATTACATGCATAATGACTTAGCAAATATTTTCTAATAACCTTACAATGAAATCACCCTAATGTAATATCTTATTGCCTGGCTCCTATTCTCATTGACTTATTCTGCTCCTTTTCCCAGTGAGGTCTCCTGTCACAGGAGTCTAGAAGGTGGAAAGGCTGCTGATCATCCACCAAGGGCACTTAAGATGACTATGGCGGTTGACCACATGCAGCTCTTGACTTTGTGGAAACTGCTATGACTTGGTATTTTCCAGGGCAGTCCAAGCCAGTAGATGCTGTGAAATCAACAAAGACACTGGGTCAGAGGCCAGCAAGGCAGCAGAATGCTGACATCCTGAGAGAGGAAAACATGAACCTCTCCCGTGGAACTAAAGCAACTATCCTGGCCACATATATCACGTCAATCTCACCTTACCTCCTTGAACTCTGGTAAGGTCTTTGGTTCCACGCGAAGGTGGGAAGTCTGAATTTGGAACATCAGTACTTGGACATTATACATCAAAACCAGAGGCACAGACCTACATGAACCAAGCCAAGAGAGCACACAAAGGGCAGTGTGCTTGGTGTTTGGGGGGATTCTCGAAGGGCACATTGTTGTTAACTCAGCTCAGCACCAACATTTCAAAACAACTCTGAGTCCAGACTTAATAAAGAAAACTTTTTGAGAAAACTACAGCACATGAGGAAGTCAGTCATCTCTCAGGGCTAGTGCTTCCTTGTGTCCCCACCACAAATACATTTTTATATTCTTCCTTGTCCACTATTTATTCCAAACTCTTTGAAATGAAGTTTTAGTCTCAACTCATATGGCAGAGTCCCAGTCTCAACTGCATATGGCAGAGCATCATCCCCAGTTCAAGAGCTTTTCTCTTATCTTCCCATTTGTATCTACAAAGAACAAAGAACAACCCAGCATGGGAAACAGGCCCTTCGGCCCAACGAGCCCGCGCCGCTGCATCCTCCTACATCTACCCTGCCCTGCGTGTATGCAAGTGGAACCCCTAACTTAGCCAGATTCAGGGGAGAATAGTGTCAATTTGGTAAAACCAATCAGCCTAAGAGCATATCTTTGGGGTGTGGGAGGAAACCGGAGCGACCGGAGGAAACCCACGCATCCGCAGGGAGAATGCGCAAACTCCCACAGACACAGGCCCAAATCCATGTATCTGCACAGCTAGCAGCGCTAGTCACTGAGCTGTTGCGGCGCCCGTCTACCGGTCCAGGATTAAGCACACACACCGACACGAAGTACTAGGCCACTCCCGGAACCTCCCAGAGCAGCCCACACACGACCCACTGTGTGCATGCCCCTTGTTTGACAACAAGGTGGACCGACACCTGCGGAATAAAAAGACAAAAACGTTAACATGTAAGTCTGCATTTCCAGTGTCTCGTGGCTCTGACCCTATTTAATACCCCCTACTATAACGTAAGAACATAAGAACATAAGAAATAGGAGCAGGAGTAGGCCATCTAGCCCTTCGAGCCTGCCCCGCCATTCAATAAGATCATGGCTGATCTGTCGTGGCTCAGTTCCACATTCCCACCCTCTCCCCATAACCCTTAATCCCCTCTCTTATCAAAAACCCATCAACCCGCGTCTTAAAAATATTTAGCGAGGTAGCATCCTTGTTTCGCTCATGTGTCTATCTAAGTAAACCTTAAATAAGTCCAACGTTCCTGCCTCCACCACCCTACTCGGTAGCGCGTTCCATACCCCCACGACCCTCTGCGTGAAGAACCTTCCTCTCATATCCAAATTATACTTCTCCCCCCTCACCCTTAGATCATGACCTCTTGAAATTGTACCCAATCTAGGGAGCAGCCTATCACTATTGACTCTATCTATTCCCTTCAGTATCTTATATACCTCTATCATGTCTCCCCTTAATCTCCGTCTTTCCAAGGAGAAAAGTCCCAGTTTCTCCAACCTTTCCTCATAACTCAGTCCTTCCATGCCAGGCAACATCCTGGTAAACCTCCTCTGCACCCTCTCCAGAGTCTCCACGTCCTTCTGGTAGTAAGGTGACCAGAACTGGACGCAGTACTCCAAATGCGGTCTAACCAACGTTCTGTACAACTGAAGCATTAGACGGCAGCTCCTATACTCTATACCCCTTCCTATAAAGGCTAGCATTCCATAAGCTTTCTTCACAACCTTCTCTACTTGTGTTGCAACCTTCATAGACTTGTGAACCTGCACTCCCAGGTCCCTCTGTATTTCTATACTCCTAATCGGTCTACCTTTTATCACTTAGCTCCTCTCTACATTATTCCTTCCAAAATGCATCACCTCGCATTTGTCAGGATTAAATTCCATCTGCCACCTATCTGCCCAATGCACCAACCTATCTATATCCTGTTGTATCACCTGACAATCCAGTTCAGTACCCGCCAACCCTGCCATCTTGGTGTCATCCGCAAACTTGCTGATCACACCACGTACGCTTTCTTCCAAGTCGTTTATATATACTACAAAGAGGAGAGGTCCCAGTACTGAGCCCTGCGGCACACCACTGGTCACTGGCCTCCAGCCTGAAAAGGCCCCCTCAACAACTACCCTCTGTCTCCTATTACCCAGCCAGTTCTCAATCCACCTAGCTACCTGCCCTTGTATCCCATGTGCCTTAACCTTTTCTACCAGCCTACCATGAGGGACTTTGTCAAATGCCTTACTGAAATCCATATAGATGACATCAACGGCTCGCCCATCGTCAACAGTTTTTGTCACCTCCTCAAAGAATTCTACCAGATTCGTAAGGCAAGACCTCCCCCTAACAAAGCCATGTTGTGTATCCCTAATCAGATCGCAATGCTCCAAATGCTCATACATCCTAGCCCTAAGCATTTTTTCCATTAATTTTCCTACCACTATCTATCAGTGAAAATCTTTGTTTTCCATTCTCTCATCTCCCATTCACTTTTCAGTGGAAATAAATTTTCATTATCGACCTACACTAATGTTGCATTCCTCCCTTTACTGGCTGCTTCTCTTTAAGTGCCACTTCCACTCATTACCTTGCTGCTTCTTAAGCCCACCACCAACCCATTTGTTTCACAATCCCTCAGCCATTCTCGTTCATGACTTTCCGTCTCCTAATTCCCCATCTTTCACCTGACCTTTTATTCTCCAGTGTCCATCTTGCCCTGATCCTGATTTCATGGTTTCCACCTTTCCCCTAATTCCTGTTCCCCAGTCTCCACCATTCCCCTGATTTATGTTCACTGGTCTCCACCTTTCCCCTGATTTCTGTTCCCTGGCCTTGATGCTTCCTCTTATTTCAATTTCCCCAGCCTGTATTACTGAGACTCTCCTTGTTCTCCTAGTCCCTTTATGTTTCCTCCCTCACTTCACTCTAAAGCTCCTCTTTGTAGAGCACAAAGACATACACTGTGGTGGGAAGACCGAACAGCTGATCTCCTGGATTGCAAAAGGAAGAGCTTGGGGAAGGTACCCTCAATTCAAGCAAAAAAGTGGTCAATCCAGGACGTTTGAGAAATCTAAGTAAATGGTGTGTGGAGAAAATATAGGATGAACTTAAAGGCTCAAAGAATGTTCGGCTGAAAGATCATCGATATGAAACATTAGGTGGAATTTAATGCTGTCTAGAGCCAGGCTGGAAGGAAGGGGTGGCACCACATAGGGAGCAGGAAGGTGAAGAGTGGAAACACCATTACCTTCTCGACTCCCCTGATTAAGTCTGAAGTGAGAGAGATTAAAGTCAATTGAAGTCTTTAAATAGCAGTTTAATGGCCTCATCCCAGCTCTGCTGGTGGGGTCCATGGTCATCTAGACAACATTCCAGGTAAACCCTGGAAAGCATACCAGCAGCTACTTTTTGCAGCCTGAGTGACCTGCCAGTAGCAAAGGAGCTGCCTCTCACTGGGGCTGGCAGTACTTGAAAGCTGCTCGCAATTGATTGACTTCCAAGGGATGGATACCTGCCCTGAAGACACCAAAGACCCCTGTCACAAAAGAGGTAAGTGCCTGACTGGCACTGAATCTGATCAGTTGAGCCCAAAGTGGCTATGATGGAGTTACCACCAGCTCTCCAGCCAGTGAACAAACCCATTGCCATGACCGTTGCGTTTCACCCGTCGAGTCTGTTGTTCTCTCCACAGTTGAATCCTTCCAGCATTTCCTGTTTTAATTTCAGATTTCTAGCACCTGTGGTATTTTACTTTTGTATTAGGTGAAGGTTTGTCCTTGTGAAAGAAAAAAAGCTACAAAATGCACTCTTCGGAATTGATATCGCTAATGGTGAAATGTGAAATTTATATCAGAGATATACTAAAGCCCATTGGGTTAGCATAAGATGGAACACAACTTATGGGAAGATAAGAAGGGAATGCAAATATGATAGGGTGAGTGGCCTCCTTCTGTGAGATAACCACGTTATGATTCTATAATGAAGTTTGCGAAGCATAGCAACTGAAATTAAATACTGCAGTAAACAAAAATCGAGCACCCCAACAGCAAGCAAACTATCAAAGAGGAAGTAACAACAATAGTGTGCAAACCAGCTTGAAACTCAGCACAAGAACAAAATAGCAAATTTTCTGAATGACTACTGCCTCCATGTATTCGTGAGGAAGATATGAGCAACATGACCTCTCCAAACAAAGCTACCTCAAGTAAAATCAGTGACTTAGTTCAAAATGAGATGGAAGTCAGGGAAGGGGTAATTAGACTCAAAATGAATAAATCTCCAGGGAAAGATAGCATTTATATCAGACTGCTGAAAAACATCAGGAAGAGCTTCGTGAAGCAGTGACAATCATCATGAGAGAATATCAAACACTAGGGAGATTTGAAATACTGGAAACAGGATAATATGGTGCCCATATTCAAAAGGGCAACATAACAGACAAAAACAGATTACAGACCCTTTAGTGTTTTTTGCATTGGATAATGATAATGGTTCTGCAAATGCAAATGTAATAAAGTGGTGTGAAAAGAGAGTGGGAAAGTGATATATTAACATTCCACCCCACCCCCCCTCCAAGTTTCTAGTCAGGTATATTAAATGAATGAATTGGTGCGTGTATATTGGAGACAGTGAACACAGTGGATGAACGGTAAAATGTCATGGTTCATTTATTCAACAGTGCCATTTACTGGGCATGGGAACAGACACAATCCCTACCAAGCTTCTCAAAACTATCATTGCATGAGAAATACTGGGGTTTCAGTTGCAATTGTGCTCTGATAGTACGGCAGCATTTCCTGAACTGAGGGTAAACTTCTGCAATTTTACATCAATGCAATGACCCTTGAAATAATTTTCATATTAAGAATTATTTTGAAAACAGATGATTGGCATAACATAGATTACACTTGTTACTAAATAGTGATATTTTGAATAATTTATATTTGTATTTTTGTCTACAAGTTTAAGTTTAATTTATGTTTCTGTATTTGTGCACTAAAACAAAGTTAAAACTTCAGTTTAGTCTCATGTTAAACACAGATGCCAGTAAGTCTATAGTTGAATTTCACTTTAAAATTTGCCTGCATTGTAATTAAGAGTTTGTGACGTAAAAATAATTACAGGAAGAAGAAAGCTAAGTGTTTGCTGATCAATCAGGGCCCCACAATAAAAAGCAGAAGCAGCTAGAGTTCAGTTGGAACCAGGCAACCAAAAAAGCAATAAGTTTTTCATAGAAGTTGCCAGTTGAGGCAGGAGAATAAATAAAGGACAGAAGACAAGTCTTAGAGGCTGAAAAACAAAATGTTCCTTAAATCAAGGAATAATAAGTGGAGTCTCAGGAAAACTGAAGTCAAAGGGACAAAGAACCAGAATCTGAACTAGGTACTGTTCACTGAAGTTAAAGATAGGAGCAGACAAGGGCTCTCAATTAAAGGCAGAGTTACAAGATGCAGACCCGGAGAAGTCTGCTAGCAAGAAGCCAGACATCTGAAGTAATCCTAAGGTTGCTGATACCTGAATATATTATGTGAAGCAGTAGTATTCTGTTGGCATGGCTGGGTACCTGAGAGATTGTGTGGAAGATTGAACAAAGAACAACACAGCACGGGAAACAGGCCCTTCGGTCCAACGAGCCCACGCCACCATTTTAACATTATGAGTCCCCTCTCCACCCATGACCCTTGTCTATGCTTATGGTATTCCACATTGAGGGAAGACTAACTTAGGGACAATTTGTTACACCAATCAGCCTAACAGCACATCTTTCGAGTGTGGGAGGAAATCGGAGCACCCGGAGAAAACCCATGCAAGCACAGGGAGAATGTGCAAACTCCCGCAGACACTTGCCCAAATCCATGTATCTGCGCAGCAGTGATAGTCACTGAGCTGTCGTGTTGCCCAGCATCTGGTCCAGTTTAAGCGTACACTAACGACATGAAGTACTACTCTCGAAACAACCAAGAGCAGCCCTCGTACGACCCATCGTATGTATGCCCCTCGTTGGACAACAAGGCGGACTGAAGCACCTGTGGATTAAAAGAGAAAAACATCAATACCATGCACATCCTTAAACAAACATTTGAATACACATGGTGTTCCAGGGCAGAGGAATACTGAAAGAAGAGCTTGCTATCCTGGATGTGGATTATCGATGAAGAGCGAAAGCATTGTTTCAGACAAAATTCCAAACGTGTTCTTCGAGAATGGAGTTTGGAATTCCTCATCTGAAAGCCAATGTGACAAGCATCTTGCAGCGGGGGGCGGTGGTGGTATTTAATGATAAATTCACAGAAGTTGCATTGATTGGTCTGTCACAGAGTGTGGTGTGTCCAACCACATTTCACCAATGGTTTATATGGACTCTGTACTTACTGAGAATATTAGAGTATATGATATATTCTGTAACTTGTGTTCATGGGGTGTGGACATCGCTGCCCATCCCTAGGGCATTTAAGAGCCATGGATCTGGAGTCACATGCAGGACAAACCACGTAAGGATGGCAAATTTCCTTCCCTAAAGGACATTAGCGAACCAGGTGGGGTTTTCCGACTATTGACAGTGTTTCATGGTCATCATTAGGCTTTTAATTCCCAATTTTTATTATATTCAAATTCTGCCATCCGCTCATGGTGGGATTTGAATGTGGGCCCCCAGTGGATTGGACTGTGAGTCCCTGGATTACTAATCCAGCGACAACACCACTATGCCACCTCCTCCCCCTACACCACTGCCTCCCCCACTACGTCTCATGGGCTGTATCCTTTGTTATCCTTACAAATCTGAATATATTTGTGAAGGCATTATTGGAGTGGAATATTGTTTTTAATTTTTTTTGTTCAATGAATGATTTATTCTTTTGTTAAGAGTTAATTGGTAGTCCGATGGCTCTGGTCATTCACATCTCTAAACAAAAAAATGTTACAATCTACTGAGCTGGGATCATAACACTCAGGAAACTTCTTAATCATGTACCAAACACTCAGGAAACTTATTAATCATGTAGCAAATTCAATCCATTTTACTCTAGTTTGTTAAGTAACTAGAGACATATTGGCCTTCATTCCGTACAATTAGCCTTGAGGCTTTCATACTCTGAAACCCCAATATGTGGGTGATCAAAAATGTACCAATCTCTTGCGACAGTTAAAGTTTCTTGTTGATTAGTCCCTGAGCTGATATCAAATAAGGGACTTTTTGGTAAGTTTGTAGAGCAGAACTGAATAAATCACATTAAATTTCAAATGTCTCCTATCAGGAATTCTTGACATTCTTTCTCTGTTTTTAAGCTAATGAGACTACTGAACTTGTTTCTATTGAGTACTAAGATAATAACCTCTATGTTTATATGGAAGTATTTTGTTTTGTTTAAAGCCTCAAACAGATTGAAGTTCAGATCCTTTTTGTTCAGCATTACATTTGTAGTTTGCCATTTTTACTTTAACTAGATTATATCCAGTTTGGAAAGATATCTACCATTGCATCTGGAGTTCTCTGTGCAGTTCGGGTTTCCATATTTAAGAAAGGGTATATTTACATTGGAGGTGGTACAGCAAGGTAAATTGGTCCTTGGGATGAGAGTGTTGTCATGAGATAGGAGGCTGAATGAATTGGTCTTATATTCCCTGGAGAGGCAATCTCATTGAAATGTATAAAATTCTGAAGGGGCTTGAAGGGCAGACACTGGAAGATTGTTTCTTGTGGTTGGGGAATCTGGAACATATGGGCACAATCTGAAAATAAGGGGTCAACGGTTGGGAATCTTTGAAATTCTCTATCCTGAAGGTAGTGGATGCTCCATTGCTGAGATAAGCAGATTTTTAGTCTCTCGGCATTAAGGGATACGGGAAATAAACAGGAAAATGAAGTTGAAGCCATGAGACCAGCTATAATCATACTGAATGGTGGAACAGGCTCGATGGGCTGTGTGGTCTATTTATGCTCCCATTTCTTGTGTTCATCTGTGTGTAAAATAGTGGAATCTGTCATAAAGTATAAACATGCAGATCACTCGTACAACAATAACTTAGCTAACAGTAGTTAGTGTGAATTCAGAACGAGAATGTGATGATACTATGCCTTTAAAGGATGTATTTGTATCATGTTTCTTGTAAAGGGTATGTTTAAAACTCAGCTCTGTTCATCCGGTGCAGATTTGTCTGCAAACCATGCAGCTCCATACTGAGAATGCAGAGGAATAATTGGTTTTATATAAAGGGGCATTTGTTTTAATCTGAGTTAATGCATTTTTATTTTGGTTTTTCCTTTGGGTTTTCAGAATGAGGTTTTAATTAGGTTGATTGATAGGTAGAGTCATGGGAATGGGTGGAGCTAAGCTTGCAGGGAAAACACAGTTCTCTTTGTTTTTTAAGAAGTGAGATTGTGCCTTTCCCTAAAAGGAGCAAGAGGTGTCTTTCTGTCTCTCTCTGTCTCTCCCTGGAGACTTCAGTTGGGGGTTGTCAGAAGACAGATGTGTGTGTGTCTCTCTCTCTTGCTCTCTTCAGAGGTGTTCAAAGGCTCTAGGGCTGTTAACAATTAAAAACACATAAGCCTGTGTGTCATAACTGAATTTGAAGAGGAGTTCAAGTCTATAAGAGGAATAATGCTTAAATTGGAACTGACAGAGAGATAGTTTAGCAGTTAAGAATTGTATCTGATCATGTTTTAAGTATTTCAATTGGTAAAAGTTAAGCTAATTCATTCATTATAGTTAAACTGAATTGTTAAATAATGTTTGTTTTGATAAAAGCTTCCTGATAGGTCAATAGAAACATACCTGTAATGAAACACTTTATCCTTACACTCATGCCAAAATCTAAAAACTATTGGGATCTAGTTGAGCTTTATAACATACTTTGGGTTTCTGCTCTAATATCTTATCTTAACAAAAAGTTGCTGTCAACTTCTGGGGAATGACAAGCTGGACAGATAAAAGATGGTCTAATGACCTGGTGTACCATGATTTCCCAAAGGTCTTTAACAAAGTTCCATACAAAAGACTATTAATTAAACTTAAAATGTTATGAATTTGGGGCAAATTCTACTAATGAATAATAAACTGATTGAAATAGAGGAAACAATTAATACTTGTTGTAAGGATTATTTCAGAGAAGTACTGGGGGAGGTCTCTGAGGGCTTCGTGCTGGAACCACTACTGATAATAATTAATGAACTAGATTCAGAAATTCAGTGCAGAGTAATCACACTTTCCAATGCTGCCACAATAGAATAAGCAGTGGAATCAGAAAAGGTCAGGTGGAGTTGTGGGGAGAGGCAGGATGGTTGGCAATGAGTGCAAGAGGTAGAATTCACCAGGACCCCCCTTCCCAAAGTTGAGTCTGTCATTAAGGAGCTGAGTGTCTTTGATCAATGGACCACTGCACTCCAACTGCCACCCCAACGCCATGGAGGTGAAAAGCTGGCTACATGATTTTAGCTGCCTTGCACACTGCATGCTGGCAGGATCACCTACAGGTGGGTTAAAAGCAGCGGTGGTGGGATAAAGTTCTTAAGTGATCATTAACTGGCACTTCAGTGTCTCATTCGGTCACGGGGCTGGCATGGGTCTTCATTCCCAGAACTTACTTCTGGCAGAGGAAGGAAGGTGGCAGGATTCCAGTACCTCAAATCCCATCCAATTATATGCCCTGCATCATCATCAAGCTCATCAGCAAGAGCTGAAGATTCTACCCAATATTACAACAATAAATATGCAACTGACCTCTAATTCTGAGACAACAATATTAGAGTTTGCTAACCTGAACAGATGTATGGGATAAAGTCTTTAAAAGTGGCTGTCTGACAAAGCATGCAATTTCCTATTAAGGTCAATTTAAAAATCTCAGCTTTAATTTTAACTGCCTATAAATCAATTAACATAGTTCACAATAACTTTCATGACAGTAGATATTAACCATTAAGCTGGCAAAGGACCAGGGTGGAGGGATCAGGGTTTGACCCAGACTAATGGGTGTCCTGTACCAGGCTGGGCCGGGGGGCATCAAGCTGAGATGGGGGTGCGGCAGAGGGGGTGTGGTTTGGGGTGTTGAGTTGTGGGGGGGTTGGGGCTAATGGGGGCATGATACCCCATGTCAGGCTCGGCCTGGTGTTTAAAATAGTTAGTCTGTCGTTAGAAGTGTTATTTTTTCTTCTAATTCTTTCAGAGTAACTATGAGGGTTGAACTGGCAGAACCATCTTAAGTTAGTGATTTAAATCATTTTGTCAGATGCTTCCTAGTGCAACTCAATTGTCCAGCGAAAGTTAGCCTTTCTGGACAATTGGCTGGTAACCCCTTAAATGTGGGAACTTTCAAGAGGGATTCCCCAGTGCATCATTGGGATACCCTTCAAATGAGACATGGGAAGCCAAGTTGTTATGACCCAGTCACTTTGGAGTTGTCACCAGTCACACAAGATATTGCCAAACTTCCCAAAGTCAACTGACTAAAATATTAAGTTTAAGAAAATCAAAAGATCTTCTAGTCACAGGTGCTAATGAATTTGACAAGTTTATGTGGTTCTGCTGTGGACTGTGCAAGCCATATTTCAGTTCAAATCTATCAATAGGTGCTGCTGCTCCAAGACATGACTAACAGTCTTGAGAAGGTTGGTCTATGCCAGTGGCCTAGCACAAAATCACTTTTAGCATCAAAATGCAGCACAAGATCTATTGTTAAAAAAAATCAGCTTTGCTAAAATTCCCTCACATGTAGTTATGCATAACACTTATCTATTCCTAGGGTGACATCTGTGCTTACACACCATCTGTGAGTCCTGAAACTCTGTGCATAGTTTGAATGGCCAGTCTCATACAATCCATCAGATGGGTGTCCATGAGACAAGTGCAATACTTGGACTTGATGGTTTTCATCTGGGGAAAAGCCACCTCACAGAGGTATGTGGAACAAAAGAAGACCTTCACCTTGAGTGCACATGATGTCAGTAGAGGTACTTCTCTCTGTTTACAAGTCTCCAAAAGTCTTTGTCCCTTGACCCAGCTTTCAGTTCTATTTCATTTCATTGGTAATTACTTCCATATCAAGCCCACTGCTTTGTTTCAACATCTGCTGAAATTCTGCTGTCAGTTCTCTGATGTCCCACTTGAAGAAAAGGATTTGAGACAAAGAACAAAGAACAACCCAGCATGGGAAACAGGCCCTTCGGCCCAATGAGCCCGCGCCGCCGCATCCTCCTACACCTACCCTGCCCTGCGTGTCTGCAAGTGGAACCCCTAACTTAGCCAGATTCAGGGGAGAATAGTGTCAATTTGGTAAAACCAATCAGCCTAAGAGCACATCTTTGGGGTGTGGGAGGAAACCGGAGCGCCCGGAGGAAACCCACACAACCACAGGGAGAATGCGCAAACTCCCACAGACACAGGCCCAAATCCATGTATCTGCACAGCTAGCAGTGCTAGTCACTGAGCTGTTGCAGCGCCCGTCTACCGGTCCAAGATCAAGCACACACACCGACACGAAGTACAAGGCCACTCCCAGAACCTCCAAGAGCAGCCCACGCACGACCCACCGTGTGCATGCCCCTCGTTTGACAACAAGGTGGACCTCCACCTGCGGAATAAAAAGACAAAAACGTTAACATACAAGTCTGCATTTCCGGTGTCTCCCGAGGCTCTGACCCTATTTAATACCCCCTACTATAACCCTCCATCCTTGTTTCACTCATGTGTTTATCTAAGTAAACCTTAAACGAGTCCAACGTTCCTGCCTCCACCACCCTACTCGGTAGCGCGTTCCATACCCCCACGACCCTCTGCGTGAAGAACCTTCCTCTCACATCCAAATTATACTTCTCTCCCCTCACCCTTAGATCATGACCTCTCGTAATTGTACCCAATCTAGGGAGCAGCCTATCACTATTGACTCTATCTATTCCCTTCAGTATCTTATATACCTCTATCACGTCTCCCCTCAATCTCCGTCTTTCCAAGGAGAAGAGTCCCAGTTTCTCCAACCTTCCCTCGTAACTCAGTCCTTCCATGCCAGGCAACATCCTGGTAAACCTCCTCTGCACCCTCTCCAGAGTCTCCACGTCCTTCTGGTAGTAAGGTGACCAGAACTGGACGCAGTACTCCAAATGCGCCGCGAGACAAACAAGATGATTTTTTTCCAATTAGTCTAGCTCCTGAAATTGTCTGTTGAATTCCTTTTCCAATTTGTTCAGGTGGTCACAAAATGTATTTGGATGGAACCCCTTTCTGTTCGACCTGTTGTTGGATTTTCTCCAGGTTTGGGAAGTGCTCAGTAATTTTGTTCTTTAACCGGGAGGACCACAGGCCCAGTTTCAACATGAACACATTCACTGCACTGACCATGCGTGACAAGTCTCTGACCCTCCTCTACAGTTCACAGTTTCGATCATTCAATTTTGTACTTATGTCCGTAAGAAACACCAAATCTAGCAACCATGCATTATCTGACAGATAGCTGTATACCCCATTTCTTGATTTAAGAAAGGTGATAATTTCCAGGAGCAGATCTAAAAATCTCTGGAGGACTTTTCTTCAAATTAACCACCTTACATCTGCATGAAGGATTAGCTCACCATCAACGGCATCAAGATCATCTAGTAATGATTTGAACAAGTGATGTTGCAAAGCTCTGGCACGAATTGAGTTGACTATCTTAACAACTGTCATACATGGGAAAAATCAATAACATTGCTCACAAACACTTGTTGGTGGTTAATACAGTGGCATTTGATAAAGGAGGGAAATTCAGGATCATTTCTGCAAAGTGCAACAAAGCCTGCATTGACACTTAGCATTGATGGTGCATCATCAGTTGTGATTGAAACCTTGTTTCTTGATCAGAATGCTTTTTTCAGTGACATATCTTTTAACTTGGTTATAGACATTCTTGTATCTTCTCTTTGAGAGGCAAAAGAGTGAGGAAGTCTCCTTTGTTGTTGCATCTTTGAATGCCATGCGAATGAAAACAATCAGTTGGGCTGTATCCGTCATGGCTACTGACTCAAACTGCAGTGAGACACATTCAACAGCTTAATACGTCTTGGTGTATTTGAACAGACTGAACCTAGGACAACAATTTTACCCTTCTGGCTATTGTTAAAATACCAAGTGCCATGTTCTTGATCGTTGTCATAGCTTCATCTTTGTTTTTAAAATCTTCGAACAAGGTGTTGACTGCAACCATTAAAGCCTCTTTGATAATTTTGCCATCGGTGAACAATTTCTTATGCCATCATTTTGTTAATGTGAAAAGACACTTTTTGCTAGTCTTACCCTTAGCCACAGATTTTGAAAAGGGTGATTGTTCAGTTTGCAACATTTGCATTAATTTCTCAACTTCCTTTCTCCAAATGTTGCTGTTTAAATGGAAAATTTCTTGAAATTTTGCATGCATTGTCTTGTAGTGCCATTCCAAATGACCTTGTTTACTCAAGGCTACATTCAATTGATAACTGAGACAAATGGTTTTGCCTTTGACATTCATAAACAGAAATTCACTTCCCCGTTCCTGGTGGAAATGGTAGGGTTTTGCCCTCTAAGAGCTCCTGGGCTCCTTGCTCCTCAATTTGTCTTCACCCAGCTAGTCCACGTTTTGGGACCTGCAATTGGGCAGCCAATGAGCTTATTCACTCATCATCACAAAAAGCCCAGGTCACGGGTATTTTCAGCAGCGGTTCAGATGCCATCTTTTTGAGACTCCAGGATCAGCCTGCCAATCACAATTGACTATTTGGAGACCACTGGTCTATGCATCAGCTATAAGAAGACTAAGGCATTAACAGCTGGAAGCAACAACACCCTTCCATCACCATCGAGCAACAGAACTCTAAGGATGTTGACCACTACCTTAGAAGCACCCTCCTTGTGGAGGGTGATGTAAAGGTTGATGTCCCATTCAACAGCTGAACATCATTGACATTCCAGTGACTTCACATCACCCAGGCACCAATACCATCAACACAGCCATGAAACTGACTCATGTCCATAGTAGTGCCAACGGCAATCTATGCCAGCAAAGACATGGTAGACAACAGCGAAGGTGTCACTTAAGTTAGATCTCTGTTGCCAGCACTGCCTAAGTATGATCCTGATACTCACATGGAGGGACAACATCACCAGTGAAGAAGTGCAACTGTGGGACGTCATGACGGAGTAACTAGTGAGTTGGGCAGGATATATGTTTGCCTCACCAGAGTAGGCAGTAGAATGGACACCACAAAATAGGAAAAAGAAAAATGGGGCAGCAAAACAAGAACTGGCCAACTACATTTAGAGAGAACCTTCTTGAATAGGCACCATCTGGGCTCAACCAACGAAATTGCAATGGACCATTGCCAGTGGTGAAGTCTTGCTGCTATTACACCACACTGAACTGGAGGAACTAAATCTAAGTAAGTGTGTCTATCAAATGATTCCTTATTGGGAGCCAAGAGCACTAACACAGAAGTTCATTCATTCAGCGTAAAAGCCACTTTGAGGGTCCTCTCTTTGATTCATTCAAGCTCACTTAGCGGTAAGCTTGGAAGAGACCTGAGACAATATCCCAGAGTCACAATCGTTAAATGAATACAAAACATGCAGAGTGAAAGTAAAAGATGCAGGTAATAGCTTTAAAAAATACACATTTGCAAGTGAAGAGGCTGTGTTCAACTTATCGGGTCAATTTTCTAATATTATCAGTTGTATTCATTTGCTAAAATTAGTTCATTTGGAATATGTATTTGGCATAAATTCAAGTTAGCTTCTCTTAATTTGGTCAACACTAGGCATATTGGTCAATTACAAGGCTTTACAGAATTCTTATAAATAAAGTGAAGGTAAGGGCTTCATGAACTGAATACATGAGTCTCCAATTGAGGCATTCACGGTTATATTATTCCTTCCATGAATTACTGGGCTGTATAACTTAAGCGTCTGATCAATTCAATTTGTAGAAGAATGTAAAGGCAATTCAATTTTTCCACAGGTTTGTTTACAATGCAAATACTTACTGCACAAGTTAATAAGACACAGTCTATGCTACGTTTAAAATTCTGATTTGAGCTGTGCTGAAAAACCATCCAAGCAATTTGGCCAGGTTAAGTCAGTGGGTGTGTGTATTTTTTTTATTCATTTGTGTGACATGGGTATCGCTAGCTGGCCAGCATTTATTACCCATCCCTTGAAGGGCAGTTCAGAATCATAGGAACCCTACACTGCAGAAAGAGGCCATTGGGCCCAACGAGTCTGCACCGACCAGAACCCCACCCAGGCCCTAGCCCCATATCCCTATACATTTACCCACTAATCCCTCTAACCTTCGCACATCTTTGGACTGTGGGAGGAAACAAGAGGACCCGGAGGAAACTCACGCAGACACGAGGAGAATGTGCAAACTCCACACAGACAGTGACCCAAGCCGGGAATCGAATCCCAGGTCCCTGGCGCTGTGAAGCACTTGTGCTAACCACTGTGCTACCACGCTGCATTGTTGTGGCTCTGGAGTCATAGGCCAGACTGGGCAAGGATGGCAGATTTCCTTCCTTAAAGTTTAAAGTTTATTTATTAGTCACAAATAAGCTTACATTAACACTGCAATAAATTTACTGTGAAAATCCCCTCCAGTGCCTGTTTGGGTGCACTGAGGGAGAATTTAGCATGACCAATCCACCTAACCAGCACATTTTTCAGATTGTGAGAGGAAACCGAAGCACCTGAAGGAAACATATGCAGACACGGGAAGAACGTGCAAACTCCACACAGGTTGTGACCCAAGCCGAGAATCAAACCAGGAACCTGGCATTGTGACGCAGCAGTGCTAACCACTGTACCACCATGGACATTAGTGAACCAGATGGGTTTTTCCAACAATTGACTACAGTTTTCTGGTCATCAGTAGATTCTTAATTCCAGATTTTTTAAAACTGAATTCAAATTCCACTATCTGCGATGGCGGTATTCGAATCCAGGTCCCCAGAACATTAGCTGAATTTCTGGATTAATAGTCTAGTGATAATACCACTGATCCATTACCTCCCACAAATGTGGGGTCATGTCCCAGACACGGGAGATAAATTGACCCTGACATCAAACTAGATTTACAAATAAAAGCAAAATATTGCTGGTGCTGGAGATCTGAAATAAAATAGAAAATGCTGAAAAAACTCTTCTTTGGAGGTCAAAATATTATCTGTCCACATATGCTGCCAGACCTGCTGAGTCTTTCCAGCGTTTTCTGTTTTTACTTTAAGTTTGCAAATACTTTAATTAGCTCTTGACTAAACACTTGCCAACTTTATAATGGATTTTAAACACAACCAAAATGATGATGTATTCTGATTGCTCCCAGCAATTCATTATTTGTATGGTTAAATTCAGACCATATTGAAATTGCCAGACTATTGGCAATAATTAACAGCAGTGCTATTAATATATTTTTTTTAATTAACCAGACAGCAATACCATAGATATCTGCCCCGGTCAGGGAGATTACACAGTTTTATATTAAAAGCCCATCAAAGTGTGCTGACACGTGCTCTTTATTTCTAACAGTGTGTGAACAGAAGTTGAACTAATGATGCTACGTGCGATTTATCATATTCTGCAGTGTACATGTTTTGTCTACCGTGAATAAAGCAGCTTACACGCCAAATCTAACAATGCTTTACGTGTTAACTTGGTTAGTCACCAGGGACCAAAGCTGTACATCCGCTGAAGGTGTGGAGGCCTGGCTTGGATCACAGTGGAATTTTCGTGCTGTACAGTCAGCAATTAAGTAGTGGAAGTAAACTTATGTCAAAAAATCAGACAGGCTATCTAACTACTTAAGGGAGAAACAATCACCATGAGTGGATGCCTGGCGTTATGTGTCAGCTGGGAGGTTAATTCTTAAAAATCTGAAACAGGAAGATAGCACTCCTGGAACCCCTCTGCTTCCAGTGTTAATGGAAGTAGGAGAAGTAGCAGGAAACCAACCCATTCTCAGGAGATGGCTTAGTTGTTCAAACTTTATAACATATAGTGTTTTAATAAAAATACAGCATTTCTATTTTAACCCATGTTGGTTGGGGTTCCTAATCTTCAAAAACCCTAACATAAGGAAGTGAGGGGAGGAGCTCAGAGATGTTGATTAGGTTTAACTAACCAAGTCTCGCATGAGGATGGCCTCAACCAGGATTTGGGGTTCATGTCACACACGTAACCCCCACCATACTGCCTGGGTTTGCAAAATCCTACTAACTATCCTGGCTTGAGAAAATTCACACCTCTTTAACTGTGATTATCCCTCTCTCCATTTGCACTGTCTGTACCTGTAAAGACTCGCATTCCAACCATTATCTTGCAATTATGTCTTTGCCTATGTATGCAGTTTTGTGAACCTACCTATCCATTCACCTAATGAAGGAGGAGTGCTCTGGAAGCTCGTGATTCCAAATAAACCTGTTGGACTTTAATCTAGCATTGTGAGACCTCTTACAGGTTTATCAGGTAAGTGCCTTTGTAGCACTGCTAATTGGCCAAAAGAAGTCCTGAAGTCCAACAGGTTTTACCTGTTGCAGGTTTACCAATACCCTAACCTCCCCACTGGTCCTCTGACTCACCCACCAATACATCTCCCCTGACCTCCAACCCTTACCCCAACACCCACAAACGTTAAATAGTCCTCAGCTGTCACCTTTACTGGGTAACTTCCTGGTTCAACAAGCAGCCATGTCAGTCAATCAAGTTGCTTTTCAGGCTGGGAATCTCTTTAAAAACAAAATGCATGCAATGCATAGAAACAGGCCCTTCCAGATTTCCCGACCCTAACCAGTCGGAAGACTGATTGAGCTTATTAACTGTGACAATTTCAGTGGCATCTGGAAAACTACTAGTAATGTTTTCAGTCATGTGTTTAAGAACTAGAGGTTTCACCAGCGTTGCCAAATCGGAATCAGAAAATAATATTATTATGAAAGCATTAGTGCTGCTGAGTGCCGTGATTTTGCAGCCTGGTCCTTGTCCGTCACTGCAGCAACCTAAAGTAAAGTTAAAAGTTAATTTATTAGTCACAAGTAGGCTTACATTAACACTGCATTGGAGTTACTGTGAAAATCCCCTAGTCACCAAATTCGAGTACCTGTTTGTGTACACTGAGGGAGAATTTAACATGGCCAATGCACCTAACCCACACATCTTTGGACTGAGGGAGGAAACAGGAGCACACCCATGCAGAAAGTGCAAACTCCACACAGACAGTGACCCAAGCTGGGAATTGAACCCGAGTCCCTGGTGCTGTGAGGCAGCAGTGCTAACCACTGTGGCACCATCCTACAGCCCTCTGACATCTCTTCACTCCTCCAGTTCTGCCCTCTGGTCCCTGATTTTAATTGCTGCACCATTGGCTATTGTGTCTTCAGCTACCAGGGCCCTAAGCTTTGAAATCCTCTCTGTTAGTTATACCTCCCTCTCCTCCTTTGAGATGCTCCCTGTCCCTGACCTACCTGAATGTGCATGGCTGGTGAACAGAAAGCTTGCAGCGGAATGACAAATTGGCAGTGTAACCTTTTCTTCTTCTTCATAATCCCGTGGAAAGCTTTCCTCTGGTGCTATGAGTGAGTGGGAGATTTCCTCCAATCCCTATTTACTTGTGGCAAAGTCGTTTCTTTTTCTTTGCAATTGACGAATTCAGGAATAGTGAACGTAACAGATTTGCTGATGTTTGCAAGGTTGCTGACACCGAGTGGCAGAACTTTCCACCCTTCACTATTTATAGTGAAACTGTATAAATATTGCATTTAATATGTTGCTGTGGTTAACAACGGAAATCTCCCTCTCCCAGAGAAAATCCCACCCCACACCCGTTAGGTTTTTATTCACATGGTTACTGCCCTTTTTAATAGGAAAAATGATCCTAACTGCTGTGTTTTTTTTGCGAGAGAGAAGGCTAACGTGGTAGAGGTTAAAGCGCCACCTGGGTAATTGACATTCGTGATATTTATTGAATTACCGCTTATTACAGACTCTGGCTGTCTCCACGCGTCTCGCTTGCATTTCTCAATGAAATCTGACACCCAAAGGCATCGCGGTGCCGATCATTTTAACTAATCGATCACATTATCCCTGGATGGCAGATCCGATCAATTCTCAATAGCAGCCTCACGGCAAGAAATTCCCAGATTCACAGCTCTAAACAGACGCTTCCCTGGAAGGAAAGCAAAGCGATGCCTGTGTGCGGAACACTGGAACTAAAGGGGTGTAAAAAGCAACATTGTAAATTACTTGGAACCGGTAGCATTTGTAAATTAGAAACAGCATCTCGCCAATACCTTGTTATTTTTTCCATGGGACGTGAATACAACAGAATATTCTTTGGCAAAAGGTTACGTACGGGGCGTGAAACCGTGTTAAACGGCTGATATCAGATTCATTCGCATTCCTTTCGGGTGTTTGCGAAGAAATTCAAACTGCCTCGCCTCCTTTTTCTCAAATGTTGCATTGTGTCCCAAAGTGCGACGTTTTGACCGCATTTCTGCCTTTATTTGTTTCACCCGCAGCAAAGCCGGGCTTCCCATTACAAACTCAAAGTCATCGTCAATCATTGCCTATTGTTATTGCATCCTGACAATTCGTGGGGAGTGGTGGCGGGGGAGGGGGAGAGCTGACATTTATCAGATTAAAGACATGTTTGTTCTGTTACTGTGTCTCACTTCGTCCTCTCAAACATATGCTTAAACAAACCCCCCAAGCTCGCATCTATCTTCCTCGCTGCTGACCATTTCAAAGTGAACAGTTAGTTGGAAATGTCACAGTGCTGGGTGTCGGGGAGGGGGAATGTGGTGGTGGGGGGGAATGGTGGAGGCTTCAGCAGGAATGCAAACGGGGACAATGATACCCCCGAGTGGGTAAGGGATTGTCCCTTTGTGCTCCTCTGTATTGAATAGGAAACCGCATAGCCGCTAGCCCAGGTTAAAACTGGGAAGCCGCTCCAAGTAAACTAGGATTGAATGACTGGGACACCATTCAGTTTGGTTCGAACCCGGCCTTGTTTATTTCAGGCCACATTTCACAGCTACCTTTTAACATACGTTTAACAAATCGGAATAGTTTTTGTTAGCTTTCTTTTATTCAATCATGGGTCATGGGCGTCGCTGGCTGGCCAGCAGTTATTGCCCGTCCCTAGTTACCCTTGAGAAGGTGGTGGGTAAGCTGCCTTCTTGAGTCACTGCTGTTCTGTGCGTTGACCCACAGTGCCCTTAGGGAGGGAATTCCAGGATTTTGACCCAGCAACTGCAAAGGAATGGCGATATATTTCCAAGTCAGGATGGTGAGTGGCTTGGAGGGAACTTGCAGGTCGTGGTGTTCCCATGGATCAGGCATTGGCTAGCTGATAGAAGACAGAGGGTGGTGTTTCATGGGAAATATTCAACCTGGAGTTTTGGGGCCACTGCTGTTTGTCATTTTTATAAATGACCTAGATGAGGGTGTAGAAGGATGGATTAGTAAATTTGCTGATGACACCAAAGTCGGAGGAGTTGTAGACAGTGAGGATGGATGTTACAGTTTGCAGAGGGACATAGATAAGCTGCAGGGCTGGGCTGAGAGGTGGCAAATGGAGTTTAATACGGAAAAGTGTGAGGTGATTCACTTTGGTAAGAGTAACAGGAGTGCAGAATATAGGGCTAATGGAAGGACTCTTAGTAGTGTTGACGAGCAGAGAGATCTCAGGGTACATGTGCATAGCTCCTGAAAGTTGGCACCCAGGTTGATAAGGTTGTTAAGAAGGCGTATGGTGTGTTAGCTTTTATTGGTAGAGGGATTGAATTTCGGAGCCGTGAGGTCATGTTACAACTGTACAAAGCTCTGGTGCGGCCGCACTTGGAGTATTGCATACAGTTCTGGTCGCCGCATTATAAGAAAGATGTGGAGGCATTGGAAAGGGTGCAGAGCAGGTTTACCAGGATGTTGCCTAGTATGGTGGGAAGGTCTTATGAGGAAAGGCTGAGGGACTTGAGGTTATTTTCATTGGAGAGAAGAAGATTACGAGGTGACCTAATTAAGGCATACAAGACGATCAGAGGATTGGATAGGGTGGACAGTGAGAGCCTTTTTCCTCGGATGGTGATGGCTAACACGAGGGGATGTAGCTTTAAATTAAGGGGTGGTAGTTATAGGACGGATGTCAGAGGTAGGTTCTTCACTCAGAGGGTAGTAAGGGTGTGGAATGCCCTGCCTGCAGCAGTTGTGGACTCGCCAACTTTAAGGGCGTTCAAATGGTCAGTGGATAGGCGTATGGATAATATTGGAATAGTTTAGGTTAGAGGGTCATGAGATTTGTTCCACTGGTCGGCGCAACATTGAGGGCCGAAGGGCCTGTACTGCACTGTAATGTTCTATGTTCTATTTATCTGCTGCCCTTGACCTTCAAGATGGAAGTGTTTGGAAGGTACTGTCTAAGGATCTATGGCGAATTGCTGCAGTGCATTTTGTAGATAGTACACACATGCTGCTATTGAGCATCGGTGGTGGAGGGATTGAGTATTTGTTGATGTGGCGCCAATCAAGTGGGCTGCTTTGTCCTGGATGGTATCCATCTTCTTGAGTGTTGTTGGTGCTGCACCCATCCAGGGAGTATTCCATCACACTCCTGACTTGTGCCTTGTAGATGGCGGATAGGCTCTGGGGAGTCAGGAGGTGAGTTACTCACTGCAGTATTCCTAGGCTGTGACCTGCTCTTGTTGCCATTGTGTTTATGTGATGAGTCCAGTCAAGTTTCTGGTCAATGGTAACCTGAAGGATGTTGACAGTGGGGGATTCAGTGATGGCTACACCATTGAATGTCAAGGTACGGTGGTTAGAGTTATTGGTGATGATCATTGCCTGGCATTGGTGTGGCATGAATATTACTTGCCACTTGTCAGTCCAAGTCTGGATGTTGTCCAGATCTTATTGCTTTTGAATATGGACTACTTCAGTATCTGAGGAGTTGTGAATAGTGCTGAACGTTGAGCAATCATTGGCGAACATCTCCACTTCTGATCTTATGATGTAGGAAAGATCATTGATGAAGCAGCTGAAGATTGTTGGGTGTAGGACATTACCCTGAGGGATTCATGCAGAACTGAGATGACTGACCCTCCACAACCACAACCAGATTCCTATGTACCAGATATGACTCTAACCAGCAGAGAGTTTGCCCCCTGTTACCCACTGATTCCAGTTTCGCTAGGGCTCCTTGATGCCACACTCAGCTGAATACAGCCTTGATGATAAGGGCTGTCACTCTTGCTTTACATCTGCGATTCAGCTCTTTTGTCTATGTTTGAACCATGAGGTCAGGAGCTGAGTGATTCTGGCAAAACCCAAATTGGACATTATTGCTGAGCAGCTGCTGCTTAATAACACTGTTGATGACCCGTTCCATGTTGGCTATGGAAGCGGCAAGTTCTGGAGCACAAATCTCCAGTACTATTGCTGGAATGTTATCAGGGCCTATTGTCTTTGAAGTATCCAGTGCCTCCAACCATTTCTTGATATCACATGGAGTGAATTGAATTGGCTGGAGGCTGGCATCTGAGATGCTGCAGATCACTCGAGGATGCTGAGATGGATCATCCACTCAGCACATCTGGCTGAAGATTGTTGTGAATACTTCAGCCTTATCTTTGCACCAATTCAAAGATTAAAAGAAAGGTTAGTATGGCACAAATCAATTCCAGCTTCCCAGACTACATGGATCCACTACAGTTTTCCTACCACTGCAACAGTCCACAGAAGATGCCATTTCTCTGGCCCTGCATTCAACCCTGAAACAGCTAGATAACAAGGACACCTTATGTCAGACTTCTATTTATTGGCTACAGCTCAGTCTTCAACACTGTTATTCCCATGAAACTCAAAGAACAATAAAGAACAACAAACAAAGAACAACCCGGCACGAGAAACAGGCCCTTTGGCCCAATGAGCCCGCGCCGCCATTTTAAAGCATTTTCCTACACATACCTTGCCCCGTGCGTATGCGAATCTCCAAACTCCATGGCCTGGGCTTCTTCTGCAACTGGATCCTGAACTTCCTGACTCACAGACCATAATCAGTAACAATAGGCAACAACACCTCCTCCATGATCATCCTCAATACCAGTGCCCCAGGCTGTGTTCTCAGCCCCCTACTATATTCCTCATACACCTATGACTGCGTAGCCAAATTCCCCTCCAATTCGATTTTCAAGTTTGCTGACGACACAACCGTAGTGGGTCGGATCTCAAACAATGATGAGACAGAGTACAGGAATGAGATAGAGAATCTGGTGAACTGGTGCAGCAACAATAATCTCTCTCTCAATGTCAACAAAACAAAGGAGATTGTCATCAACTTCAAGAAGCATAAAGGAGAACATGCCCCTGTCTACCTCAATGGAGACAAAATAGAAAAGGTCGAGAGCTTCAAGTTTTTAGGTGTGCAGATCAGCAACAACCTGTCCTGGTCTCGCCTTGCTGACACTATAGTTAAGAAAGCCCACCAACACCTCTACTTTCTCAGAAGACTAAGGAAATTTGGCATGCCAGCCAAGACTCTCACCAACTTTTACAGGTGCACCATAGAAAGCATTCTTTCTGGTTGTATCAGAGCTTGATATGGCTCCTGCTCTGTCCAAGACTTCAAGGAACTACAAAAGGTCGTGAATGCAGCTCAATCCATCATGCAAACCAGCCTCCCAGTCACTCACTTCGTCTACACTTCCCACTGCCAGCATAATTAAGAACCCTGTGTACCCCGGACATTCTCTCTTCCATCTTCTTGCTTTGTGAAAAAGGTACAAAAGTCTGAGGTCACGCACCAACCGACTCAAGAATATCTTCTTCCCTGCTGCTGTCAGACTTTTGAATGGACTTACCTTGCATTAAGTTGATCTTTCTCTACACCCTAGTTATGACTGTAACTGCACATTCTGTACTCTCACTTCCTTCTCTATGAATGGTATGTTTTGTTTGTATAGCGCGCAAGAAACAATACTTCTCACTGTATGTTAATACATGTGACAAAAATAAATCAAATCAAAATCAATGTGCTAGGCTCCTCCATCATTTAGGATGAGGATATTTGTGGAGCCTCCTCTTCCAGTGAGTTGTTTAATTGTGCACCAGCATTCAGGACCACTATTAGTATTGGTGATTTACTGCACTCCAGCATATTTGAACTTGCTCTAGATACTGACCCAGTGAAAGATCTTGCCCCACTCGTTTACTTGTAGGGGGATTACCAAACATTGCAATATTATAATGTCTGCCTTAGACCGCAGCTATGTAACTGTGTTTGTGTGGGCAAATATACTTTAACACCCATTTAAGTGGCTTGATTATGTCAATAGGCGATGATTACATTTTTGATGGACAGTTGAACTTTAACCTGGTGTTGTTAGACTTCTGACTGTACATTTTTAATGTACAGGAAGACACACAGATTTCTACAACGCAGATTGAAGGCTTGCGGGCCTGTTTAAAACAGATTATGATGGGGCATGTGCAGCACCTCTCTTGTCACATTTAGTGTTTGAAGCATTCGACACGTGTGAATTGTTGGCTTTCGGATGTCAACGAGTCCTGCTTGCTAATCCCTTGCTGTGCACTTGCTAAATGGGAACAGGGCCTTCTCCCGGGCGTTTTATCGTGAGTTTATTTTGGCTTGTTTGGTGCATTTGTAAAATTCCTAAGTACTCGGGGATTTAAGACAGCGCTTGTAAAACACACACATCCACACACACAGACAAAACACCCTCCCTGCCACGGTGGGGAATTGCTGTCAACGTGAGCCTTGCGCCTCTGAAATCCCTCAAAGACGTCGGATGCCGGGAGGGGAAATAACGTTTGCGTTCGCGTATTGCTCTTGTAAAAACAGCTTGGCCCCGCCAGATAAGCACCTCGCAGCTTTCCCTGTCAGTCATTCTTTGAGGCTCTTTCGTCTTCACAGCATGGCGGGCAAGCAGTTGAATAGCTCGCCAAACACATCTGAAACAAATTAGCTCTCTATTATATTCACCAAGAACTGGCTGATAAATAGGCGTCTGTATTTACAGCAAAACTAATTGCCTGCATACACAGACATATCACCGCGTGCTATTGTACAAAACCTGATATCAATAGATACTCCAGCTCACACATTTAACCGAGTCTTCTGTTTTGGCAGCTCTTTTGTAAATAGACTGTATTTCAGCACAACTTGTTTATATATATATATATCATAAACCAGGAGGAGCCCCTGGGGACATAATTTAAATCAATCGCATACATCACACTCACCTTCATCTGTTTCTTGTGGTTTTCCCCTTTATTATCCCCATTTTCCTCTCCATTCTGCATTCCCCCCCCCCTCCCCGTTCCCCCAGACACCACCCACCGCAATTGCCTCTTCCCTGTTAAATGTACGGACTGTTGCTCAGAGTCCATGGCCACTGACAGCTGCCTGGTACTTTGCCCAAGTGACCATTCTGCGCAGGGAAGCCTGCACAATGTTTGAATAAACACGACCAGGTCAGCATCGATGCCCAGTGATTTCTGCTTCATGTTGATACTGTGCTCCCAGTGTAAATCCAGAATCAGGGCCCTGGTCTCCTGCCGAGTGAAATGTGATTCTGTGGAAGCTGTCGCCATTCATTGCTTTTGGTTAACAGAGATGTATTGTGCGTGTCTTCAGAAAAAAAAACGAGGGATTATTATTGATAGGAAATGAAGAGATTTCTGTTTATCTGGATGGAAACATCACACCGCTGCCTTTAAGGTAGACTGAACGCATGGAACCAAAATCTACACGCCTTTCACCTCAGAATAAATGCGAGGATCAGACCACCGAGTAATTCCACCAGATTCTTTTGGACCAAGCCAAAATGTTGAATCATCCTGGAAGGTGCCTGTATTTCTAGGTGATTACTCATTTCCAAAATCTGCAGAATCCAAGCCAAATCCAGGGCCTGCGTGTCCACATGGACTTCATTTCTAACCCTGCATTAGGCAAAGACTACCTATCTCCACTTCTGTGGCAATGCTCAATTCCATCTCAGCTCAGCTGATGTTCTACTTGAAACACTCATCTGTGCCTTTGATACCTCCAGACTTTACTATTCCAATGCTGCCTTCCATCCTCACTAAATGTCCAGTGTATCCAAAACCCTGCTGCCCCTGTCCTACCCCACCAAATCCTGATCACTATCATACTTGTGTTGATTCACAGAATCACTACAATGAGGCTAATCAGCCCATTGAGCCTGCACTGACAACAGTCTCACTCTGGCCTGACATATCCTCATAACCTCACGTTTCTACCCTTACCCTGCTAATCCCCCTGACACTAAGGGGCAAATTAGCAAATCCAATCAACTTAACCCACATATCTTTGGCGCTTTGGAGTGTGGAAGGAAACTGAAGATCCTTTGTGGTGAAGAGGTCTTATTCAAACCTGTGTATAAAGATGTTGACATATTGACATGCAAATTTGGTCCCCATCGCTGCTCTGTGCGTCTGGATGAAGAACTGGTTGTTGAAGGTGAAGACGTTGTTGTCCACGATGAAGCAGATGAGTTGTAGAATTGCATCTGCAGATTGGCAGTTGTCTGCATTGAGTACCGAGGCAGTTGCAGCAATGCAACTTGTGAAGCCACAGTGCAACCATTATGTTATTATGCTGCTCACCTCTATAGATGCCCAATTACTCAATACCTCCAATTTAAAATCAACATAATTGTGCTTATTTTCCTTCCTGATTATCATCCCCATATCAACTAACCCTACAGTATTCCCAGAACTTTGATGCTAACTTCTTGTGCATCCCCTCTTGTTCCCATTATGGACATGTGATTCAACTGTCTAAACCATATGCTCTGCAACATAAGAAATAGGAGCAGGAGTAGGCCATCTAGCCCTTCGAGCCTGCCCCACCATTCAATAAGATCATGGCTGATCTGACATGGCTCAGTTCCACTTTCCCGCCTTCTCCCCATAACCCTTAATCCCCTTGCCTAACAAAAACCTATCTACCCACGTCTTAAATATATTTAGCGAGGCAGCCTCCACCACTTCAACGGGCAGAGAATTCCAGAGATTCACCACCCTTCGAGTGAAGAAGTTCCTCCTAAACTCCGTTCTAAACTGCCCCCCCCCCCTTATCTTGAGGCTGTGCCCTCTAGTCCTACTGTCTTTTCTGAGCGGGAAGATCCTCTCCACCTCTATCCAATCCATCCCATTCATCATCTTATACATCTCAATGAGATCTCCCCTCATTCTTCTAAACTCTAACGAGTACAAGCCTAGTTTATTCAGCCTCTCCTCATAGCTCAACTCCCTCAACTCCAGTATCAGCCTAGTGAACCTCCTCTGCACTCCCTCCAAGGCCAAAATATCCTTGCGTAAGTGCGGCAACCAAAACTGCACACAGTACTCCAGCTGCGGCCTCACCAGTGCCCTGTACAGTTGCAGCAAGACCGCCCTACTTTTATATTCAATCCCCCTCGCTATGAAGGCCAGCATCCCATTTGCCTTCCTGACCACCTGCTGCACCTGCAGGCTGGGTTTTTGCGACTCATGCACAAGGACCCCGAGGCCCCTCTGCACAGTAGCATGCTGCAGTTTTTCGCCATGTAAGTAGTAGTCCTTCCTACCATTATTCCTACCAAAGTGGACAACTTCACACTTGCCAACATTAAATTCCATTTGCCAGTTCCTGGCCCATTTGCCCAGCCTATCTAGATCCCTCTGCAGACTTTCCACACCCTCCGCACAATTTGCCATTCCACCAATCTTGGTGTCATCAGCAAATTTCGACACCATACACTCAGTTCCCTCCTCCAGATCATCTATATAAATGGTAAATAGCTGAGGCCCCAGCACCGATCCCTGGGGCACTCCACTAGTCACCAACTGCCAATCTGAATAGCACCCATTGACCCCCACTCTCTGCCTCCTATTTGACAGCCAATCCCCTATCCACGCTAAGACCCTACCCCCAACTCCATGCCCCCTAACCTTCTGTAATAACCTCTTGTGCGGCACCTTATCAAACGCCTTCTGAAAATCAAGAAACACCACATCCACCAGTTCTCCTCTATCCACCGCACTAGACATGTCCTCATAGAATTCCAATAAATTTGTCAGACACGACTTCCCCTTAACGAAACCGTGCTGCGTCTGCTCTATCAAACAATTCTCCTCAAGATGCCTCGCTATTTTCTCCTTGATTACGGATTCAAGCATTTTACCTACAACAGACGTTAAACTAACCGGCCTATAATTCCCTGCCTTTTGCCTGCTACCCTTCTTAAACAACGGCGTAACATTAGCCGTTTTCTAATCTTCCGGCACTTCCCCGGAATCCAGCGAGGTTTGGAAAATAATCATCAAGGCATCCACTATCACCTCCGCCATTTCTTTCAGAGCCCTTGGATGCATTCCATCCGGTCCTGGGGACTTGTCCACAATCAGTCCCTCCAGTCTGTCGAGCACTGCCTCTCTAGTAACAATAATGTCATTCAGGCCCTCCACTCCTACCATCTTTCCATCGTTAACACCCGGCAAACTATTCACGTCCTCCTCTGTGAAGACCGAAGCAAAAAAGTTATTCAAGGCCACAGCCATTTCGTCATCCCCCACCACTAAATCCCCCCTCTCATCCTCTAAGGGTCCAACATTCACCCTAGCCAGCCTCTTCCTTTTTATATATTTATAAAAACTCTTACTATCCTTTTTTATATTTAGCGCTAGCCCAGCTTCATAGTTTATCCTTCCTTTCTTTATCAACTTCTTCGTCATTCTTTGTTGATATTTAAACCTCTCAGCATAAACCCTACTACTTCATCATCTCCCACTTTTCCTTTTAAGGTCCTCCTTAAAATCTCTTTCATGACATTTGCTTTATTTCAATTCCCATGCCTTGTGGTGCAGAAGGCAGGCTTTCTTTTACCTGTTCCCACAGTGAGGATTTTCCCCCGGAGCAGATTTCTAGTCTGTCATCTGAGGCTTATAGCCTGAGGATTGCCATTCTGCATCATTTTGGGTGATAAATTTTCTGTGTTTCTGCGTTTGAAAGTACACACATGCCTTTATATAGAAACATTGAAAATAGGACAAGGGGTAAATCATTTGACCCTTCAAACCTACTCCGTCATTCGTCGTGATCATGGCAAATCCTTTATCTGAACACCATACTCCTACACTCTCCCTATATCCCTCGACACCTTTAACATCTAGAAATCAATCTGTTTCCTTCCTAAATATATTCACTGATTTGGCTTCCCAAGCCATCTGTGGTAGAGAATTCCACAGGTTCACCACCCTCTGAGTGAAGAAATTTCTCCTCATCTAAGTCCTAAATGACTATCCCTGTATCCTGAGACTGTGACCTCTTGTTCCAGAGCCCCCAGCCAGAGGAAGCAACACCCTTGCATCCAGTCTGTCCCAGCCCTGTCAGAATTTTATATCTTTCTGGGAACTCATAGCATTCTTAGTTATTCTTAGTTATTCTTAGTCCTATCGGCTACCATCGATGGTGGTGGAGGCAAAGTTGATAGGGTCTTTTAAGAGACTTCTGGATGAGTACATGGGACTTCATAGAATTGAGGGTTATAGGTAAGCCTAGTAGGTAGGGATATCATCGGCGCGGCTTGTGGGCCAAAGGGCCTGTTTGTGCTGTAGTTTTTCTATGTTCTTTTTCTATTAAGTTTCAGCCAAATTAATCTAGGTGGTCCGCACTGAATTTTCCAAATATCATTACTTAAGCTTGGCACACTGAAGTTATGGTGAAAACTAGAGAAAAGACATAATCCATTTTCCTCATTAAAAATTTAATTTTGGGGTGAAGTATCACATCATTTTTTCTCAATTATTTGGTTTACTATTTACATATTGACACAAATACATTTATGATTGGAACTAATGACCTTGGTTATGATTACTAGGGTGAGCTATTTCAGCTATATGTAGACAAACCAGACTTTGACTCCATGACAAGCTGAGGTTGCTTGTTTGCCAGAATTGATGTGAGGAAAAAAATTACCTAGGACTGAAAAAGGTGCCTTTATACCAAATGGAAATAACTGAATCTCTGTGAGACTGAACTCCACTCGAGGTTCAGAACCAGCAACAATGGATTGGTAATTAGATTCAATGATATTATCCCATGGGAACTCAGCATCAACAAGACTTGAACTGGTGCACTTCAAAATCTACTGTTGTCCTCAGCACATTGCTGATTGCCAAATTGATGGTGTGTTGTCTGATAATGTCAATAAGTATGTGTTATTACCTCCAGAGCTATTTATAGTCAATGCTGCTTTTGTAACTTGCTACACACTGCACCATTACAAATGGTGATATTTTTATGCACGGATATTTTGGTCACTACATTTCATTGGTGTTTTCCCAAAGGCTGACAGTTGGTGACTGATAAATTTGTGGGAAGTGCGATGTCGAAATTCTTGATGAGAGTAAAATAAGGCGCTTGCCCAACAATAAGGCCGAGTGTTAGTAACTTCAGGAGGAGATAGAAACTATGATGAAAAAGGTAAACAGGTGACAGGTGCAATTTAATACAAAGAAATGTGAGATCACATGTGGAATAAGAACAAACTAGAAGCTCAATGGTGAAACATCTGGAGAATGGATGGTAGCAAGAAAAAGCTGAAGAAATGGCCAGATGCATTTTGGAGTTTATTTTTGAAGGCGTAAAACACAAGATCAAGGCTCTTGGCATAAATTTTTACAAATAAGTATATAGGCTACAAGTAAAATGCAATTGTAATTAGGGGTATCCCATTAGTATAAAGGGTGTGAGTCTTTGGAATTCTTTTCCTCAAAAGGCATGAAAGCAGAATCTTTGAATAGTGTTAAAGTGGAGGTAGATAGATTCTTGATAAGCAAGGGGCAGGGGGGAGGGGTAGGCAGGAATGTGGAGTACATATAATGTAGATACACTGATTTTTTGATTACCCTCCCCAGTGCCTTTGGCTTAAGATTCATTTTTTTCTTGGTTATCTGTGAGGCACCTTGGCTATTTTTCTACATTAAAAAATACAAAAAATATATTACTGCAAAATGTTGGTTACATGATACTGGTGCTATTTCCACAAAAGTAGAGAAATTAAAGTTTTATATATTAAAGGGACAAATTGCTGCAGGTTTAGAAGTCAGTGATCAAATTAGAATTGTCACTGAATGCATGAAACAAGAGGTTAGGAGAATATTTTTTACAGAGTTATTATAACCTATATTGCCTTGGCACGTGTAATGTTTGAGGTAGTGATCCTTGCTTTCAAGGGAAATACAAATGAACCTTTGAAGCAGGGAAAGGCACATACCTCACACTTACCCTCAATTTTGATTGTCTACAAACCTGTCAATAATTCAAAACTTCATATCCATCTTTATAATAGAGCAATGTTATATAGTAAATGATGTCTGACATACAAAATAAGGAGTGGGAGTAGGCCACTCAGATCTTTGAGCCTGCACCACCATTCAGTAAGGTCATGACTGATCTTATTGTAACTCCAGCTCCACATTCCTGCCTATCCCCTACCCCATTAACCTTTCACCCCCTTGCTTATCAAGAATCTATCTATCTCCACCTTAACACTATTCAAAGGTGCTGCTTCCAAGCCTTTTGAGGAAAACAGTTCCAAAACTCACACCATCATAGAAAAAAAATCTCATCTCTGTCCTAAGTTTGATTTGATTTATTATTGTCACGGGTATTGGGAAACAATGAAAAGTATTGTTTCTTGCATGCTATACAGACAAAACATACCATTCATGGAGTACATAGGAGAAGAAAGAAAGGAGAGGGTGCAATGTTGCAGTCATAGTTTAAAAGAGTTAGAGTACAGTTTTAAAAGCATGGAGCGAGAGTAAAATTAGAGGGTATGCTGGGGACAGCTCACAAGAAGTGTCTTGCTCCAGCACCATCTTAGTTTAATTAACTAAATGGATGACTCCTTATTTTTAAACAGTGGCCGCAAGTTCTAGATTCTCCCACAAGAGGAAACATCCTCTTCATATTGATCCTGGTCTTTGTTCCAACTGAAAACAGGAATGTAAAGCAACTTTGGTTTCAAACCTAGTATACCTTTCAGCAATACCAGTGAGGGAGTGAGATTTAATTATACTTAAGCAGGTCCTGCATTCCAGTAGTTGAGGCAATTGTCCTAGACATTAGATAAATGGCTGACATTTGACGGGAATTAATCAAGTTTTTTGCATTTCAACAGACAGCATGTGGGCAACATGGGAGGAAGGATCTGGCATAACTGTGATTGGGCTGCTTTCAAAATTCAACTCAATTGATGTCTGTGGGAGCTTCCTGTGTACAAATCGCTTTCTTCAGCTCCTGCATAACAATGATCACACCTCAGAAATCTTTCTGTTATTGTCTTTGTCTCTCTCTCTCACACACACACACACACTCCTCTCTCTTTCTCTGGTTTCCTCTGTGTCTCTGTATATGAGACGTGCTAACAATTGGAATTTTTACATTTCTATGAATAAAATTAAGATCAACTTGTGGAAAGGTACACCAAGGATGGAGAATTTTGACTGCCAGTCACTGGCAGTCAATTTTTTGTCTGAATAACAGACATGGGAAAACTTATTTCCAGTGGATCTTGGACACCCATTTGTCTGGTGATCCAATCTTAGGCAGGCCTTCAAATTGACATACTGCACTCCCTGTTATGGTAATCAAATTCTCACGCTAATGTTAGCCTTGGCTCAATGACAACACTCTTACCTCTGATTAGAAGGCTTTTGGTTCAAAACACACTCCAGAGACTTTAGCATTCAATCTAAACTGATGCTTCTCTGAAGCATTGAGGAGTGCTGGACTGTCAGAGATGCCACTATTTTAGTGAACAATATACTGAGACTGTATCTGCCATCTTGAATGGATATCAAAAACCCCATGCTGTGATGCAAAAAGGAGGAGTAGAGATCTCCTGGACAAATTTATCCCTCAACCAACACTTACAAATTTTGTCTTAGACTTATCCCAAATCCTCCAAATGAAAGGTATGGCTATGGATACCCACATGGCTCCTAGTTATGACAGTAGTTATCGGGTATGTGGAACATTTCTTCTTCCAGTCTTACTCTGACCCCCTCACACAACTCCTTTACCCGTGCATTAATGACTATTTTGGTGTCCTTAATGCTCTCATCTGGACCTGGAGAAACTTTTATCAATTTCGCTTCCAATTTCTACCCCTCTATCACCTTCACGTGGTTCATCTTTGACACTCCCCTTCCCTTCTTTGACCTCTTTGTCTCCATTTCTGGTGATAGACTGTTCACCAGTATCCATTACAAGCCCACCAACTCCCACAGCTACCTCGATGATAGGTCTTTACACCCCACATCCTGTAGTACTCCATCCCATTCCTTCGGTTCCTTCACTTCCATCACGCCTGATCTCATGATGCCACTTTTCAAAATGGCATTGCTGATGTGTCTTTCTTCTTCCTTAATCATGGTTTCCTATCCACTGTGGTTGCCAGGGCTCTCAACCATCTCCACCTTTGTCCCATGCCCCAGTCCGTTCCTTCCCAGAACCAGGATAGAGTCCCCCTTGTCCCCACTTTTCACCTCACTAGCCTCTACATTCAAAGAATCATCCTCCAGCATTTCTGCCAACTCCAGCATGATGCCACCACCAAACATATCTTTCCCTCACTCCACTTTTCAGCACTCTACAGGGACTGTTCCCTCTGGGATACCCTGGTCAATTCTTCCATCGCACCCAACAAGCACCTCACCCCCTGCCCATGGCATCTTTTCGTGCAATCATAGTTTGTGTAGCACTTGCCCCTTTACCTCCTTCTTGCTCACCATCCAAAGATCCAAACATCCTTTTCAGGCAAAACAATGCTTCAGGTGCACATCCTTTAATCTGGCTTATTGCATTTGCTGCTTCCAATGCGGACCACTCAATATTAGAGAGACTAAACACAGACTGGGTGATTGCTTTGCAGAATACCTTCAATCCGTCGCAAGCAGAATGCAGACCTTCCTGTCACTTGCCACTTCAACATACCACCCTGCTCTCCTTTCCATATGTCTGTTCTTGGCCTATTGTAAAGTTCCAGTGAAGCCCATGCAAAGTGGAGGAGCAGCATCTCATCTTCCGATTGGGCACTTTACACCTTCCAGACTGAACATTTGAGTTCAACAATCTCAGGGTGTGAACTCTCTCCTCCACCTTCACCTCCACCTCATTTCCATTTACTTTATTTCACTTCATTTCATTTTATCTCATCTTTTAAAAAAAAATCATTTCTTCCATCATTTCATTTTTGCACTTTTAAAAAATCATGTTTCCATCTTTTTCCCCACCGCGGTCTCCACCCCCCTTCTCCCCACCCCATCCCACTAGGGCCATCTGTTTTGTGTTTCAGGTTGTCCTTTGACACGCTGCTTATCTTTGTCCTGCCAATTACATGTTCTGATCTCTTAATGGCCATTATTAACACCCTTCTTCACCTTGATTGCCACCATTTGCATTCCCTTTGTCTTTTTGTCAGTGATATCTTAGTCATTACCCTCCTGTCAGAGTTCTTTGGGTAATAACAACCTAAAGGCACTCAGTCGACTCTTTACACCAACAGCTCTGGACACCATGCAAGCAAAGCAGTTCTTCTTCTTGGCCTTTTGGCTAAGATCAAGTGAAGTATCGACACCGAGACAAATATCAACTGCTGCTGGAAGGTCATCAACTCGGTGAAGGACGCACTTTGGTCCGCCCGAAACTTGCTGATCTTCCAGCTGAAAGAACTGTCCTCGACCGAGTGTTGCAGACTGGCACATTCCAAGGTCCAGGACTACGTGCTAAGGGACGGGCTGAAGCTTGGGGCAGCCGCCGCAAAGGCACAATGGGGAAAGGCCACACTGTAAGGCCTTTTAACGGAGGCAGACCGAGGGCCCAGGAACTGCAGAATACCCTCGACCTGCGTATCTGTGTGCCAATCTGAGCACTAACGGCACACAGAAATCTATTGAGGCATGTATATATTTTTAAGAACTGAAATGTAACTGTTGTAATTAGTACGAATATGTAAATATTTGAGACATGCATATAGTTTTTTTTTAAGTATTGAAATGTAGACACTGTAATTTGGACAGATCTGCAAACATGTTTTGATTTCGCAAAGCCCTGTACAATGTAATAGATTACTTGAGATTTTTATGAATAAAGTATATTTTTGAAAAAAAAAGTGAAGTATCGACATGCTGCACTTGGTTGAAGTCATTAGGTTACATTTCAGCTTCATTTGAAGCAATTTTTTAAAGCGGCATCTCGGCCATTTGGCTAAGATGCAAATAAGATCAAGCCCTGGAAGAGGAGCTACACCTACTCCAGTCAGCTTGGATCATGTAGATCAAGCCCAAGACAGGAGGTGAGAGCCCTGTCTTGTCAGCTTGGATCGGGAATGTCCCAACTTGTTGGGACTCTGAATTGGGTTTAATTTGACTTGATTGGATTGGAATAAAGTTTAAAAAAAAAACTCCCTCTCCCCAACATGGGATGGCCGGAGCAGTTCTGAGTTCACAGAGAAACAGCTCAGCAGTTATAGTCAATTACAGCAAATCAGGAACAAGAGATTTTTCACATTTTCATTGGCTTACATATTTGCCAATTAAATCCCAGCTTTTCGCCCCTTCTCATTTGATGAAAAATTGACTTCTGCTAACCCTTCATTTGCATAACATATCCTCATATCTTGCCTTTGGTATTTGTTATGGAAAAAACTCTGGTCTTGCTCACGTGCTGGTGAAGGCAAAAAAAAGAAAATGTTTTGGGGCCTATGAGAAAATAGCAGAGACTGACTGACTCCTTTTGAAGGTCAGTAAGCTGCTAAACATTTTCCATTATTCTACAGAGAAAACATGAAATTTTAACTTGAACACTTTAAGAACATAAGAACATAAGAAATAGGAGCAGGAGTAGGCCATCTGGCCCTTCGAGCCTGCCCCGCCATTCAATAAGATCATGGCTGATCTGTCGTGGCTCAGTTCCACTTTCCCGCCCTCTCCCCATAACCTTTAATCCTCTCGCTTATCAAAAACCCATCAACCCGCTTCTTAAAAATATTTAGCGAGGTAGCCTCTACCACTTCAACGGGCAGCGAATTCCAGAAATTCACCACCATCGTGGGCCGAAGGGCCTGTTCTGCGCTGTAATGTTCTATGTTCTATGTTCTATGTTCTTTGAGTGAAGAAGTTCTTCCTCAACTCCGTTCTAAACTGCCCCCCCCTTTATCTTGAGGCTGTGCCCCCTAGTCCTAGTCCTAGTTTAACTTCCACACAATTTAACTTCCAAACTATGAGACTTCAATCTAAACATTTTAACTTCCATACTCCCCCTGATGAAGAGTAATCCAGACTTGACACGTTGGCCGGAATTTTACCACCCCACCTGCCACGGGAATTGGAGCGAGTGAGGGATGGAATATGGAAAGTCCATTGACCGCAGATAGGATTTTACAGTTTTGGGATGAGCGAGTCTGTAAAATCCCAGTAGTTAGCTCTAATTTCTCTCCACAGACGCTGTCAGGCCTGCTGAACTTTTCCAACATTTTCTGTTTATGTTTCAGATTCTAGCATCAACAGTACTTGGCTTTTAACTTAAAAATGATAACCTGGCCATTTATTATACTGCTGTCTGTGGGAGTTAGCTGTGCACAATTTGGCTACTGCATTCAACATTACACAGTGACTACACTTTATCAGCTGCAAATCACTTTATGATATACTAAGGTCCTGAAAGCTGCTATATAAATGCAAGTATTTTTTCTTTCTATTTTATTTGTGGATTCCAATTTCAATGCTTATTGTTAATTTGGTTGGCCATGCTAAATGCCCCCCAACACATTTTGGGGCCAGGTGATCCTGAGAGCACTGGGCCTTAAGCAAAGGGCACTGCCAGTCAGAAGCAGCACCCCCCCCCACCCAACTTCCTGCCCAAGATCAGACTCTGATCATTTTAAAGATGCCAGTCGCCAACCTTGCAACCCTCCCCACCTCCCCCTCCACGCACCCCCCCCCCCCCCCCCCCCAGGCTTTCCCTACACTCCTTATCCTGTGACCCCTATCATTTAACCCTTCTCCTAGGTCTTGGTTCCAGGTAGCCCTCTGCAGTGTCTCTTTCAGCCGCTGCAGCACTCTTCCTGAGGGAACTGGAAAGCGGGACTTCTTCCTGGTGAAAGGTGGAAGTCCTGCCTTCTGCCAGTCAATGCTGTTTAGAGCATGAAATGGCTTTGAGCCTGCTGGAGTCGGTGGGAATGTGTTCTCTGCTGACACTTTAGTTTTTGTCACCCTGATAATTCAGGTTTTGGATATGTATATACACATTCTCATTACTTATTAAAAATCCACTAAATATAAATAGTGTCTGCATGAAGTTTTTGAAATTTGTCTTTTAGGCTTTATTCAGTCTTCACTAAGATTGAACAAAAAGAAAAATACACCAACAGTTTATTTCCCTCCATGAACTATACAGACCTCCACTGTTAAATCTATCTCCAATGAAGGCAGATATATATCTTTGTACAAAAATATCAATTTGCAGCCCAGCTTGGGAAGACATTGAGCCCTATAAGTTAAGATTTCATTTACATTAATATGTAGAAAAGACAATTAAATCAATGTTTAGCTATGTTACTGTAAGATATGTAATTATTATTTTGCTTAAAACAATATAGCAGATTAGACATATCATTTACCAAGAAGAAAACAGTCAGATTTTGAGCAGTTTGCATGGAGCCACTGATTGTGTGAATTTGGAATCCATTTAATGTATTTAAAAGCGTCACACCAAAAGCACATGGTGTATACAGAATTTTCAGTTATTTGTATAGAATTATTTAATTCAAAGCTTTGTCCGTTTAATATTCTCCATTACAATTAACATTCTTTCAGAGAATTTTCATTGCATATGGGTATTCTCCATTTACAACATGTAATAACATAACTTTATGTATCATCATAAAGATTCACTGCATAGTGTGAGTTCATTAGATTCACTCATTGCTGATTCAGAAAGAGACATCCATTTGCATACAACTGTCCTTTTCCCGTTCTTTTCAGATAGCTACCGATTTTTTTAATTTTTGGAATCCTGCATACATAATTTTGAAAAATAAAATCCCCAACCCTCCTTTAGTCACAACCTGAATTGTGCAAACTAGTTAACAATTTTGACTGTATTGTATTTTTACTACTGTATACGAATACATGTGACAATAATAAATCAAATCAGATCAAAATACTGATGCACAGTAGAAATTATTTTCTATACACACCTTATTAAATCCTTTTGAGGCCTATAATGGTTCCTGGCCAAGTGGCTTTAGTTGAAAAATGATTGGGTAAGATTTTAACTCATTTAGAATCCTCCCCCTTATATCGACATATAACAAAGTTCCGCAAGTTCGTCATTTGGACCCCAAATGTTAACTCTATCTTGTTCCACAGATGCTGCCAAACCTGCTGAGTTTATTCAGCATTTTCTGTTTTTAAGTTCTAAGTTTATTTATTAGTGTCACAAGTAGGCTTACATTAACACTGCAATGAAGTTACTGTGAAAATCCCCTAGTCACCACACTCTGGTGCCTGTTTGGGTACACTGAGGGAGAATTTAGTATGGCCAATGCACCTAACCTACACGTCTTTTGGACTATGAGAGGAAACTGGAGCATCTGGAGGAAACCCATGCAGACATGGGGAGAATGTGGAGACTTTGCACAGACAGTGACCCAAGCCAGGAAATGAACCCTAACGCTGTGAGGCAGGAGTACTAACCACTGTGCCACCATGCCACCCTATTTCAGATTTCCAACATCTGCAGTATTTTGCTTTTATTAAAACTAGGCTTTTGTTTTCAACCTGCCCCCGCCCCCCGCCCCCCACCACACTCTGTCTCTTCGACCTCTTTCAGTTCATTCAAACCACTGACATTTCTGCTCTCCATCAATTTGTATTGCGCACCTTTCATTTCAATTGCTCCTTCATTGGGTGGTCTTGCCTTTAGTTGCCCTTGCTCTAAGTTGCGGAATTCCATCCCCAAACCATTCTGCCTCTCACCCTCTCTTTCCACCTTGAATAACCCTTTTAAACCCCTTCCTTGCCCAAGCTTGTGGTCACTTGTCCTAATATCACCTCATGTGGTTCCCTGTAAAAAGTTTGGGTTATAATCGCTCCTGTGAAACGATTTGGTGATTTTACTATCTTAATGACACTGGATAACTGCAATACTATTGTTGTTGTTGGTATGACCCGCTCTGTGGATTACAGTATAATTCACTAAGCATTTCAGCATTCTATTACTGTATTAGCAATTATATCAATGAAGAAGACATTCAGGAGGATATTGGTGGCAACAGGATGCAGGCGTGCTACCTGCTGGATATAAATAGACTTTTATGTGTCTAAGTTAACCATAACTCATTGTGCTGTATTGAAATGCTTCATACATTCAGAGAACCGCTGTCCAGTGTTAGCGCAAGTTTGCGATGCCATATATGTCATACTATTGCTTATGTATTGGTTATAAGTGTCATGCTAAATATCGGCGCTTACCATCAGTATTATAGTATCTATTACATATTCTCTGCACAAGAAGGGGGAGGGTGGGGGTCCTTTGCTAAAGGATTAGAAGCCTGCAGCAGACACGTGGTAAGAGATGGTTCTGGAGGGAATTGAAATTGACAAGGTATTAGATGGAACAGGGCGGAGAGGTTGGAAAAAATTGTTAATGGAAACGGATCCAATGATTTGGATTGTAGACAGACGAGTTGAAAATCCCCTATTCATTCCTAACATCCACGCAGAGAACACTTGGAGCGGATGGAGAAAAGCACCTGAAACACATTACATATTATGTGATCTGTTGATAAACACCTGCCAAAATCTAAGCAAACAACAGCGACAGGCAGATGTTTTATATTCCGGATCCTTAACAATATCCTTCAATACCTTCCATTTATTAAAGAACATTTATTGCGTGGACAGAACCATCCACCGATCGTGTTAATAACAAGCGCAGGCACGGAAATAGTTCTTTTTCATATAATACTGAATTTTATTCTGTTTTTACAACAGCGAGCAGGCACGTAATGTGCTTTTAAGCCGGAGTAATATCTAAAGCTGCTCCGAACAGATGGGCGACTTTGCGTGTGGGCTTAGCTATGTGGGCTAAATGAAAATTGATATATTTTTAAACACGTGCTAAATATTACCATATTTACATTTTTCCTGTTTTCAGTTGGAGCTCCAAAGGTCACAGGCTAAGTTAGACACCATTTGAAACCCAAAACCGTTTCATGCTTATTTATTTTATGATACTGTTGGGCTAAATGTTTACACTGAAAGTGGCACATCTGGATTAGATAATTTGTTGTGAATTAAGAAGGGTTCGATGGTTATCATATCTTGCGTGATTAAATCAGTTTCAATTTATAATTTTCTCAGGGAAACTAACAGCCGGTCAGGGGAAAAATGCCATAACTAACACTTTTATGTTTGGAATATTATGGGTCGGCTTTTAATGACATAAGTATACTGTATTTGGATTCAGAATTTCCCGCTTTAATACAATGTCTGAGTCCTCGTTTTCGAGAGGGCTAATAACCATACAGTTTGGTGAAGTGTTTTGTGAAATCGCGTGACTACGATGTGTGCCTTTACTTATTGATTACATTTTTGAACGGCAAATATGCTATTGCACAGAACTGTCTCAGCAAGACAATGAGATACATAATAAATCTGTGAAAAGCCCTTCTCTCTTACCAACTTCCTTCAAATCGAAAGTCAAACTTTTTCGTCCGCAGAGTTATGCAGATAACACTGAAATGATTTTTTCCACAGAATCATGAAGAAGGCTGTAATTTAATTTTGATGACGACGTTACTATCTACATAGAAGCACGAGTAGGCCATTCAGCCCCTCTATTCCTCCAGTCAATGAGTTAATGAATGATCTGCGTCCTAACTCCATCCAACTGTTTTAGCTCCATAAACTTTAATTACCCTTTGCCGACAAAAATCCATCGATTATAGATTTTTTTTAAATATGTAATTAAGTTGGTATCCACTGGTTTTAGTGCGAGGGAGTTACACACTTACAGAACCCAATAATTATTTCTAACTTCTCTCCTGAATGGAACTGATATGTGCCATTTTAAAATAGTTATCTCAAGTGGTTCATTCACTTTTCAAACTAATCACCCGATGAATCACAACCTTCGCATTATTTTCCAACTGCTACGACTTTTTTGCATTTGGGAGTATTGTTAATGCTTTGATATTATGAGACATCTGGCCCGATTGTACAATGGACTGGATGTGCTAGATCCTGTTGCGTTGATTAATAACTACATCTGATGGAGAAAATCAATTGTAGATGTATATTTAACTTCGTAGATTTTAAAGTTTCAGAAAAATTATGCTCATTCCAAATATGACCAAAATTCACTACAACAAGTCATGTGTACTAGTCTTTCACTGAGACATTTCTATTGTTTCCCATTCTTAGTACTACGTAAGGTTGATAGCTGTCTACAAAGGTCTGAGGTCACACATCAATGGACTCAAGAAAAGCTTCTTCCCGGCTGTGATTAGGCTTTTGAATGGACGTACCTTATATTAAGTTTATCCTTCTCTGCACCCTAGCTACGACTGTAACACTACATTCTTCACCCTCCTTTCCTTCTGTATGAATGGTATGCTTGTATAGCGTACAAGAAACAATACTTTTCACTTATGCTAATATGTGTGACCATAATAAAATCAGATCAAATCAATTCAAAGTCTGATATTTTCATTCATAACTCTTTCAGACCTTTCAAGTGTTAAAATGGTAATAGTGGGTGCTCCGGTTTCCTCCCACAGTCCAAAGATATGCAGGCTAGGTCGATTGTCCATGCTAAATTGTCTCTTCATTTCCCAAGATGTATAGGTTAGGAAGATTAGTGGGATAAATAGATGGGGTTACAGGGTAAGCCTGGTTCAGTGTTTGGTGCACACTTATAGGCTGAATAGCCTCCTTTTGCACTGTAAGGATTCAATGAGCAGGAGGTTACAGCCTTGCACAGGCAAGACTGGAAATTTGTGCCTGAGGCCAATGGAAATTTCCACTGCTGGACTCTCACCCGCTCTGACTCCATGGCAAGGTGGTAGAATTCCGGCCTATGATTCTAATAGATGTTTTTAGAATAGTGAGTGCAATTTTGTTTCCTTCATCTAGAACGTTATGTGAAGATTCAGGGGAGGGCTGCAAAATCGACTCCCAATTTGGAAAAAACCGCACTGGCACTTAGAGAAACTAGAGAACTGCATTTATTCCCACCAAAAGACAGGAAGACTTCTGGGACACTTAGCAAGGATAAATACAATTGTAAAGGGCAGTATTGTGTTCCTACTGACCAGAGTTAATAAATTGAGGAAGGTCAGCGATCATGCATAGAAGCTTTGCACAGATGTGATTTAGTTAGATCATAGGCTTTTTGTCCTTTCTTAGGGGATACTAGATATCTAGAATCAATTGGACTTCACTAGCCACAGTGTTGACTTACTGGAAATCTTAAAAAAAGTAGACGAAAGACCTAAGTTTATCTAGTGATTTTCACAACTCGTGGAGAATGACCAAATCATCTGTTTTTATGTAATATTTATTGAGGGACAAATATTGGCCAGGATGTCAGAAATAACAGTCTGCTCTTCTTCTCAATAATGCCATGAGATCTTTCATATCCACCTGAGCAGGCAGACCTAGTCTCATTTTACTGTCTCATCTGAAAAATGGCACTTCCAACGATGCAGCACTCACTCAGTAATATAATGGAGTGTCACTTTTGATTTACAGGTTGCAAGCCTGAGAGTGGGACTTACATGGAGTAACATGTGACTCTGAGGTAAGATAGCTACCAACTGATTCATGGTTCAAACTTCAAACTGACTCATGAATCATTCAAAAAGGTGTTGGTCCTGTTCCTGATTGGTGATCATATCTTATAAAAGGTAGCTGAGTTACTAGATCGTATGCAAGTAAACAACTCACCAGAGAAGGCTCTGTGAATTGTCACTAATGGAGCAGCTCAGCATGTCAGTGCAAAATTCAAGGCTGAAACATAGTGGCACAGTAGTTAGAATAGCTTCCTCACAGCGCCGAGGACCCAGGTTCAATTCCTCAAGTCAGTATCTGTGTTGAGTTTGCATATTCTCCCCATGTCTTTGCAGGTTTCCTTCAGGTGCACCGGTTTCCTCCCACAATCCAAAGATGTGCAGGTTAGATTGGCCTTGCTAAATTGATCCTAGTGTCAGGATGATTTACGGGATAAGTATGTGGGATGACAGGAATAAGGCCTGTAGGATTGTGATCGGTGCAGACTTGATGGGCCAAATGGCCTCCTTCTGCACTGTATGGATTCTATGATTTGTAACCATCTTCAGCTAGAAATGAGGAGTGGATTATCCATCATATAGTGCACAAGAAACAATACTTTTCACTGTTTGCCAATCCATGTGACAATTATAAATTGAATCAAATCAAATCAAATCAAAATTGATTGCTGGTCTCCAGCATCACGATTTCCTAATTTGATTCACTGTACATGTTATCAAGAAACAGCTGATGGCACTGGATAGCACAAGGTTATGAACTCTGACAACATCATTACTGTAGTACAGAAAACTTGTGCTCCAGAACTAGCCATGCTACCAACCAAGCTTGGCTATTTATGCCAAAATACTGGCAATTGCCTCACAATATGGAACATTGCCCAGGTAGACCCTGCCCACAAAATGAAGGAGGAAACCCAATCCAGCCAGTTACCACTTCATCAGCCTACTCTCAATCACCAGTAAAGTAATGAACACTGTCAATCACAGTGTTAGCAAGCAGCTAATATGAAAAATGTGATGTGAGAAAATGCTTTTGCACACAGCGGGTGGTTCAGGTCTGGAATGCACTGTCTGGAAGTATGGTGGAGACAGGTTCAATTGAGGAATTCATAAGGGCACTAAATGATTACTTAAGCAAAAACAATGTGCAGGGATAGAGGGAAAAGGCAGGGGAATTGTGCGTAGCCATGATGCTCGTTTGGAGAGTTGGTGTAGACGTGATGGGCCAAATGAAATTTGGGGCCATAACAATTCTGTGACTTGTTTTACTGAACAATAATTTGTTTATCATTGCATAATATGTCTTCCACATGGGGAACTCAGCTCTAGGTCTCATTATATCTCAAGTCGAAACAAATATACTGAATTCCAGATGTGACATGAGAGTCACATCAGGTAACATTTGCATCAGTGAGCCTTAGAAAAATTGAAGTCAACAGAATCAGAAGGAAATGCTCCACTGGCTGAAATTGTATCTACCACAAATGAAGATGATGTGGATATCATGTAGGTAATGCCTAGGCCCAGTCATCTACAGTTGCTTCAACCACCTTCCCTCATCATTATGTCCATGGTGAGGATGTTCACTGATGCTTTCACAGGACTTACTAGCATTCACAAGATGCTGAAACAGTCAGTGCCCTTATGCAACAAAGTCTAGCCAACATTCAGGCTTGATTGATAAGTGAAGTAACATTTGTGTCATACTAGTATCAGGCAATGACCATCTCCAACAAGGGACAATGTAATTGTGTCCCCTTGACATTCAATAACATTATCATTATGGGATGCCCCACCACCACATCTTGATAGTTATCACTGACCAGAAACTTAAGCAGATCACATGTATGATGAATATTTATAAATATTACATTAAAGAGCAGGTCAGAGAGTGGAAATTTTATAGTGTGTGACTCAACTCCTGTTGATTTACCAATCGACAAGACACAAGTCAGGAGTGTGAAGGCATATTAATTTCCCTGGTTGTGTGCGACTCCAGTAACACTCAAGAAGCTCAGTGCTATCAGGACAAAGCAACCTCTTTGATCAGCACTCCAGCACTATCTTAAACATTCACTCCCTCCATTATTACTGCACAGTGGCAGCAATGTGTGCCATCTCCAAGATGAACTGCGGCAATTTGCTAAGCCTCCATCGACAGCACATTCCAAACCCGATCGCTATCACGTGGACTGTCAGGGCAGCAGACGCAAGGCAATATCACCACCTGCAAGTTCCTCTCGAAATCACATACCAGCCTGAGTTAGAACATTTTTTTTGCTGTTCCTTCCCTGACGTTGGGATAAAAACCTGAACTTCATTTCTAACCGTACTATGAATGTATTTACACCGCATGGTGGGCTGCAGCGGTTCAAGAGGGTGGCTCGCTACACCTTCTCGAGAGAAATAAGGGATTGACGATAAATGTTGGGCTTGTCAGAGGTGCTCCCACCTCAAGAGTGAATTTAAAAAAAGCATATTCTAGGCGACCGAAGTATGGGCCCTGAATATCAGTTGTATACAAATTTATTCTGTATTGGATTTAGTAATGTTATTAGCATTCATGCTAAATCAGTAATTAATTGTTAATTAATTCTACTTTTCTACTAACTGCTAATAAAATTGCCATGAAACAAAACTAGAATGTCTGAAATCTTACTTATCCACTAGAACTGTGAGGGTTAAACATCCTTTAGTATTAATAATAAAAACCCATTTCAAAGGAGACAAAGAGAAAATTTTTAACAAGTGTCAACATCGATTCTGTGAAATAAAACGTATCTTACTGTTGTTCTATGTTCTTTTTAAATGTGGTACTATTTGCATAACAACGTAACGTAGGATCAAATTAGACCCGTCCTTTATATCTAAATGGGGACAGACTTTAACATTTTGATTGAACATTTTGAACAGTTTTCTTTCTGCAAGCAACATGGTCTAATTAATCCTTTTAAATAGGCTTGGTTGTCCTTTCCCCCTCTCTGCACACATTTTTTTTTAAACTACCCCTGTGGGTGTATATGTGTGTGGTCTTAAGGACTACATCAGAAACCGCGTTTTGTATAGGAGGAGTTGATTTTTGGCTACCCTCTGTAGTGTGTAATTGTGTACCAGTTCAATTAGAACTTCAGGCCTGGGACCGCACGCATTTCTGCTCAAGCTGCCATTGTTAGCTGGCAATTGTGCGCCTCCCTCCAGAAAGAGTGCACCGACCCCGTGGCAAAGGGGTCATGCCACACTGCAGACACTGAGCGCTCCAGCCAACACCAAGACCACAAGTTCGCAGCTACAACCTGCAAATCGATTCTCCTGACAGCCCGAAAGATGTCCCCAGCTAGCATATGCCTCATTGAATAATAGTACAATAAATCCATTTAAAATACACCTAGGGTCGCTGAACACTACTTCATTTTGCGCTCGTCTATTCCACTAATATTGTGCAAAGGTACAGGTAGACAGTCTGTTTAAATATGTTCGAATATATTCTACAAGAATGAATGGTGTAACATCTAAATTATTACACACAGATTTAAACGCTGCAATGATTTGCAATTTGGTCATTGCATCGTATATCTCTCCATCGAAGATATTTTGCAAACCTCTTCTGGTAGCTCGCAAGATTCTTTGACAGACCCAGATTGATCTAGTCATATCAATGCTTTGAGAGAGGTCGAATTTAAACACACAGTTATTGAGTGAAAATGGGTGTCGGGACCAGTTGTTCAGCAACGTGGGTGACATTCACGATATGTTAAACTGTATAACTGCTGAAGCGATGTGTTGTCATGGATTTTTCTCTCGTGTTCTTTAATTTTTCAGGCATGTTCTATATGACATCGTATTACATCACTTTTCCCTGGAATCCAAGCACAAGCCATTAATCCCAAATCGATTTTTTTATGGCCAAGTGTGATGCATCCCTCTTCCCACACACACACACACACACTTGAAATCAGGACAACTGTGGCCCTTTACATCTGAAAATAATTTTACGCCCCTTAGCCCTCTCTCCCGCCATTAAGTATTCGGTCTGAATCGCGTTCCCTCCATCTGTACTCTGTCTGTATACATGTCTTTGACTCCCTTTTCTAAAATAAAACGGTCTAGAAAGCGCCACAAGCACTAAGGACCATATTGTGCATTAACATTTCTTAAGAATTTTGTTTGCGGAACAAAAACTGAAACGACACAGGGACGCTTTAATGCCACAAGAAGCGTGTTCACTCGACTGCGTTTCAGTCCCCCCTCGTCCGGCTATTCACAAAACTCTCCAAGTTGGGCAAACTGAAAAGAAAAACAATAATTAGAGATAATTGCTTGTGTCCAAACATAAGCATCAAAGCATTTTGGATTCATTTGTAATGTGCCGTGGTGTGTAATCCAAAAGGATGACCCCTATTTTGCTTACTGAGTGGGAGCACATACTGAGTGACAGATGGAGTGGACCCAATGCACTCGTCATGGGCTCAGCCGGGGCAGCGATTGTGTAGGAGACAGTCTGCGAATAAAGAGATGGAGAAAGGTACAAAACGAGGGTCAAAAGAGGGTGCATAATTATCAGGGGTGGCTGGAGGTAGAAAAACAAAGAACACCACAGTCGATTTTAACAAACCGTGTATGCACAAGATTTATTCTCCTCTTGCACTGTAGACATACAAGAGTTCTTGTTACAGACACATCACTATATTGCAGTTCTATGTTTGTTATGGGAGGTGCTCATTCTAAAAAAGTGCATCAGAGAGTCGGGGAAAAAGAGGTCGTGTTTCTTTTAATGTTGCCCTTTAAAATCAAAATTTACGAATTAAATTAAATTTTCACTTCATTTCGAGCGAAGAGTTTGTTATCTTTGCGATTTGAAGCTGTCGTTTTTCAATCTAGTATATGTTGGGCGCAAAATGTGTCAGCTCCCAGTCACATTTCAAAACTACAATGAAAAATTAGACCAGTCCCATTTCATGATACCATCATACTATCAAATTCTGATTTGGGGAGATCAGGCTTTCCAACATTTCTCTTGCAGATGTTAAAGTTAGTTAGGGGAAGAATTTCGTCTTGAATAGGCGAAAGCTGAATGAATGGGAGTGAGGAAGAGAAGAGCAGCCTCGGACATGCCACCCAGTATCTTCATCAGAAGGGATATTTGGCTAGTTGAAGTGATTTGCCGATGAATGGACTGCCCGGGACAAAGGCCCGAACAACAGGGCTTCTCGTTCGAGTATTTGGAAAGCACTGGTTCGTGTGATAAGATAAAGTGCAGTTTTTTTGGACCCGCAGTCTATTACACAGTAATAGGTTTTGAACGACCTAAACGATTTGTTGCCTGGGATAATACACTTATTGTCCCCAATTGCATTTTAGCGGAATTGAATGCAAGCTTTTACACAAAAGAGCGTATAGTCTAACAAAACGACAAAGATGGTTTTATCTTGCTGTAGAGCAAAACTTTCAAAGGAGCAGAGAGCCAGGTGAATCATTTTCAAGATCCCAATGATACCTACTAGTTGTCATTTCCGAAATGTTCTGAGCCTTTTATGTCCAGTATACGTTCAGCAGGTGAAATAGTTCCACACCATTAAAACATAATTCTCTCTCCAATGCATTAACAGTAGTTAACTATCTATTTGTTGGTTCAAACCGGCAATAACATATTTTAGACAGATGTGTATTTATAGATTAATCCCATGACCTGAGTGGAGATTTTTTTCCACACTCTCCCCCCCCCTCGCCCCCCCCCCCCCTTTAATCAGTCTGCTAATGTGAAACAAGCCGAGCTCCAGTCTTAAGTAGTTCAACCCCAATGATGTGCTGTCACAGAAATATCTGTACTGTAGGACGGACCTGCCAGGGAAACGTGTGAACACGCTATATATGATAACAGCTGGATTGTGTATCACATTGCCTGTCTAATAACCCCCCTCCTTCGCTGTGCCAGGTCATGTTAATCTCTTCGGGTGTGCAAGCACTTGAGATCCGATCTCACTGCTCCTCCAACACTCTAAAGACGGCATTGCATGTTCCGATGCACAAAAGATATATAAGCACTGCAGTCGTGTTTAACTTCTGAAGAGTCATTTGATATATATTCCACTGGAGTCTTTAAAATGGATAAATTGCCATTCTGGTGTTACCCTGTATTATTGTGTATTTGATCAGGCTTGGCAAAATTACACTGAATAATCTTCAGATTCAACCTCATTCTCCAAGTGGAGTTTGGAACTACAGCAAGTATGTGGTCCAAAGTGTCCCTTTTCACCTTCGAGTTTTAGGCTAAAATCTGCTTGCTTTAAGAAATTAACCAATTTGTCAAAAAAATATTGCCTACAACACCTTTATGCGGAGTGCCCGGATGTATCCTTTCTGTTTTTGGTGATAGGAAAGTCTAGATAGATATTTAAAAAATCAAGGTCAAAGTAATATGAAGGCAATGGTGGTTCTGTGGTTATGTCCACTGCTGTAAGTTTTTCGGATGCGAATCGGAAAATAAATCAGCTACAGTCAATTGCTAAAGAGTTTTCGGTGTTAGAATATCTGCGAGCGCATAAGGACACTGTTAGACTGACACTTCCGTGTCCTGCGAAACCAGCCATCAGGAATAGTGCATGTCAGCTCTCCCTTCCGATTCCCGGTGAGACTAAAAGCATTGGTAGGTAGCTTTGTATCAGATGCAGTACAAATCAAACCCACATTTTAGAAACACTTTTTTAAATGTTGTTAAAAGTTATAACGTTTTCAATAGTAGGAGAAAGCCGGCTATGTCCACCTCTTACTTGCGTTGAATTAGTCACCCAGAAAGGGGAGCTCTGTGGATGAATGCAAGCATCCCGCACACCGCACACAGTTTCTTTGTCACTGACTTCCTTGCAAACTGCAGTCAAGCGCGAATAGGTTGTATAACTATACAAAACTGGACACGCATCACACTGCATCCGAAAGAGACGGTTCTAAATCTTCTTCCCGTCGAAAAGTAGGCTACATGATGTTAGTCAAAAACAAAAAAAAACTTAATAAGAACATTCGAAATGTATTAGGTACTTTTAAAATATGGCACGAGGAGAATAATTAAGTGTGTTTTGAAATCCCCGTTCAGTTGAGATTAGTAACACAAAGAGAAGACAAGATTACAGAGGATGAGCACGAATTGTACCTATTGTTTCCACATTTGAATGTAAATGCAGCGCAGTCGAACAGTGGTATAACAGTGGAATATTCAATGCTATTGAATATTCGGTTGTATGTATATACGGAAATAAATTGAAAGCAAAACATTTGATTCTGCATGAAATGCAGAGATGTGTTTGAGGCAACTTTAAATCGTCAACAAATTAATCAGTTTCTTGCACTACCATACAAATGATAAAATGTAACGACATGATTTATCAACGAATGTGTTACTCTACATGCGATGGAATTTTTAAAAAAAAAAATCAAAACTCTTTGTTCTTAGTTAATGTGAGGGCTGACATGGAAAATGCCCGATTTAAACCGTGCGTAAGTGACTGAGTTTGAGTGACTCAAAATTTCGCTATTTAGTATTTTTTGGAGAATGAAGTGGTTGGTTGATGTTTAGTTTAATGGCTCGTGAGAGAAATACTAATTTAATGTGCCTCAGCACCCCTTGTTAGGCAAGTGGTGTATTGTATAACTTGTGTGAAGGCTTAACTGGAAGCCTGTCTGTCTTTTTCTCAGCTAGTCTGACCTGACAGGCGATAAATGAACAGTAAGTGTCCATTCTTCCCGTTTATGGTGGTTTGCCAAGTCTAGTTGGACGAATTCCTGATGATTTTATCACATGGCCTCGCGTGTCCAATCCTCTCATTCAGTCAATCTTTCCCCAAATCCAATATTTTTATAACCCAAATGTTCAGAATAATTGGAGAAATAACATTAATCCCCCTATGATTGTTCTCTTGGGTTACTCTCCCGTGTTGCGATTATTAATCTGTAATTCCTGGAGATTCTAGGTTGGCAACCCCAGGATTTTATGTTTATCTGTATCTTTATTTCAGACGTATTATTTACAGTCGGATCTGGATCAGATTGGGATTTGCGTCGAAAGCTTTTGCAGTTGAAGGGAAGTTTAATTATGTGAAATATTTGTATGAATATTTGAATTTCCTGACCATATACATTGATACAAACAATCCCGAGATTGTTGGCTCTGTAATGGGCTAACCATTGTAAAAATGAAGTCATCATAGCTGTAACCATGGCAACAGACTCTGCTTTTCGGCTAATGTTTGTTTGTCCGTGCAGTTTATGAAGGTTCCCTAATGAATTATTTTTGCACCACACAGTGTGTTAATCAAGAAATGTTGTACTGTGCCTATAATTATCTCATTTCAGAATTTCTATATACAATGTGCACGTGCCGGTCCTAATCCGCGTAAATCAGAAATCGGCACAATACATACAACGCATTAGGAGTTACCCATTACACACAAGAGTATGCGGGAGTGCATCCACACCATTTAAATGTAGGAGCTGTACAGACCTCTGAATGTGAGGAGTGTAGTCACCGTTTTTGAGTATAGACCGGTATCGTTAACAGAAATGATTTTTTCAGCACAAACACCTGAAAATACTGGCAAATCTCAGAAGATCTGACAGCATCTGTGGAGAGAGAATGGTCCAGATTCGAAACGTTGGCTCTATTCTGTCTCTGCAGATGCTGTCAGACCTGCTGAGTTTTTCCAGCATTTTCTGTTTTGTTTCAGATTCCAGCGTCCGCTTTTATATTATGGAATTGCTTTCAAGTTTAGACTTGATGAGCAAGTGATATCCATTGTGTTCGCAAGTGTTACTCAATCTACGGACAGCACTGGTTAGTTATACTTTTAAAGTGCTTTCCCTCTGCTACTTCCATTAGGAAAGAATGCTTCACATTTGATCCTGATTTCAGAGACTTCCACCTATTATTTCTCGTAATGGGCCACAAGAAAATCGCGCTTGGTGCACGTTTAGGTTGTAAATGAAAATTGATATTTGCTCTAAAAGCCCAAGGCAACATATTTCACAATCGGCTCTAATCTCTGTTCACATTCGTTACAGGTTAACACAAGTTGTGTTCTTCATTTATTCCAGATCTTTTTGCTGCACTTGTTGACATGACATCGCGCAGTCAAATACAGGAACTTTTTTATAATTTACTAATTTTCTTCTTTTGATGAGAAGGAACACTATTGCAAATTAGGACGTTGATGAAACAGGTTTTGATGGAGGATACAGTGTTGGTAAGAACTGTTTTATCACTATCTTGCTGTCTAAAGTTTTAAAGTTTATTTATTAGTGTCACAAGTAGGCACTGCAATGAAGTTACTGTGAAGATCCCGTAGTCGCCGCACTCCGGCGCCCGTTCCGGTACAGCAAGGGAGAATTAAGCATGGTCAATGCACCTAATCAGCAGGCCTTTCCAATTGTTGGAGGAAAGTAGATCGCCTGGAGGAAACCCACACAGACACGGGGAGAACGTGTAGGCTCGGTAACCCAAGCCGGAATTTGAACTTGGGCCCCTGGGACGCTGTGAGGCAGCAGTGCTAACCACTGTGCCACCGTGCGGCTGTCGCATTCAAATCAGTTGGTTTTCTTCGATGAACTCCACTAACATCAGTGAAAAATGATGCCCGCAAAGAACATCTCTGAAGATGTGTGAACCACTATTTTAAACATGTCAATTTGAGCCCCACTCCAATGATGGCAAAAGATCAACAAGTTTGTTCCAGCAATCAATCTCTAACATTCGTCTCTTCCAGCAAACACTCATACTTGCATTTGTTGGTTGTTCACTTAACCAGCCCGAACCCTTTTGATAAATGATTGCATAACATATCCCGTTGAGTTTTTTTTAAGAAATGTAACGAGACGTGCCATGTTTACGTCATATTCAGTAGCTACTGATCTGGTGTCGTTTTCGACAGTCAGGGTGCATTGGAAAATACGAGAACGGGGTTTTATCATCTCTCCAGTTAATTGCTTTGACGCTGGCATTTTAACAGCCACACAACCTTGACGTTACCTGGTAACAGTTAAATTTAGGTGATAAAACTGAAAGGCGAATAGGTTTTGCATGCCACTTAGAGACGTTGGAAAGGATTATATAGCAGATCTATAAATTGAGGACGGTGGAGATATCACAATTTCCATTCATTCTCGAGATGAGGGTGTATTTCAGAAGCGTGTGTGGCGGGGGGTGGGGGAGGGGATTGGCATTTAAAAGGTGTTATTTCAAACACACGTTGTCATTTCCCTCCTGGGATCCAGGCTATAAAGTACAATGTCAAGTGCAGAACTAACTCTGTTCAACAAACAGGCAAGCGAAGTTTTGAAGTGCAAATATTTACTGTAATTCAGTAGGAATGGAAAACATTGCCTAGCTGCACATTGCAAACCATTCCTTTAGCTATTAATTTTTGATTCAAACTCCTCTCTGACAGAATCACGTGGAAGAGATACACTAGCAGGTTCTGGCCAATATCCCACCTGGATCTTGGCACGCTCAATCTTCTTCTTCTTTGAGGAGTATCTGGTTTTCCTTACACTCCTCCCCACACAAACCCATTGTCCGAAATCTCACTGTCGTTTCGTACCTGAAGTCAAAAAGCAAACCAGGCCTCTACTTTTATCCTGCTTATTTCAATTTGTCAAAAGATGGTGTAACCTTCCATTTATGGAACTTCAGTCTACATAATAAAATTAATATCCCATGTTCCCAGCTTTAAGTTAAGAACTGGACAGCATCATTTTGCTGCCATCCAGCTCTCTTCACTAAATGTCTTCTTGCTGGAGTGTAGTCCCACAGGTCGGGGGTATCCTCCTCTTCTGTCCAAAGATCAGCCTTCACGTATCAGCCTGGAGGATGAATGCAGCTCGTTTTTTTAAGAAATACACTATAGGAACATCAGGACCGAACCCAAACATGCACTAGTCCAACATTCACATGCAGGTAACTTAAGCAGTGGTCACTGGATAGCGACGAGGAATAAAATCGTGATTCATTCTGTCCTTCCTTATCCACGGACAGTGATGTGAACTTCACCTGGTTTTGTTGTTGGGGAGTGGCGGGGGGGGGGGGGGGAGGGGGTTGTTAAATCTGAAATTCCATTGACTTGCATGAGTGGAAAGTAAACGTTTCACATTTCTATTCATACAATGAGGGAAACATTGTCACAGAGAACAAGTTAATTAACAGATGTTGACTCACAAGAATGTAAGAAAGCACGGGCCCCGTGAACATTAGGTGCTTCTTGAAGGCCCGTCCATTCAGAGTGTAGAAACCTGCATTAGGAAGATTGGAATATTAGATCCCTGTCACACTGAAAACTTTTCCAAAATTGAGATAGTGAAGCTCCGTTTTTAAAATACAGGAACTGTCAAAAGAAAAAAAAACAAATGCCTTATTAAAAAAATAGATTTTAATGGTTTCAACCTCATAGCTGGTCAGCTATAACCGTGGCTGCTGAAGTGTGAGATATACCTCACATTGAACCTTTTTTTTAACCTGACGCCCTGGATTAATCGGGGATAGGCTAGATAGGACACATAGACTTATCTCCCTCCTATCTTGTATTTTTGTGTGCGTTAGGCAAAAGCTGGCACTTCCTGCCACGTAAATGTTGCAGTCTGATGGTTTAACGCTAACTGTTCCTGGGAGTTGTCGTACTGTCCCATGTCAACTATATGCAGCCATGCAGCAGGCAGTTATACCTGTAAGAAGTGTGCTCAGATATGTTCAGATAACGTTTTTTTCCTTCAGTGAATTCATCGGTTAAGGCTGGCCTTTCCTCTATCGCACTATTTCTTTACCTAAAGAAGTGGGGAAAGGGGAACGGTTTACATTTACATTTTCCATACCTTGAATAGAAAGCTAAGGAATACGCGAGCAGTTCCGCATAGCCAGTGATTCAGACTACTTACCAATTTGACAATAACTATGTGCTCAGAGATTGCTGTATTCGTTTTCGGGACATGGATTGGCAAGGTTGGCATATTTTACTCATCTGGAGTGGCCATGGGAAGTTGATGATGGCCTAACATGGTCCCGCCGGTAGCAAGTTTGAGGATAGCTAGATGCACGGCGGTTCGCATCACTGCACGGATGAACTATCGAAATGCGCACGACTCTGCTTCATGGCAAATTTTCCAATTCAATTCAAATTTGCTTGAGAAATTAAGCAAGTCCCCTTTAGGAATCAATAGAATTGCCGCGTTAGAGATCATTTGAGATGGGAAGTATTCATTAATCAAATTTCTAATAGTGTCTGGCCTATGTTGCTAGCACCAATTCTCTTAAACGTAAAGAACAAAAGTGTCAATGTTAGCTTCAACGTGCCATGGATGATGTCAGCAGAGCAAACTTCTCGAACACCAGTATCAAGTAATAGGTTGCTAACCCTTCCTGTTTTGAATAAGAATAATAACAATGTTTAATAATCAGTGCTTTCCACTGTATACTAATACATGGATGGCACTGTGGCACAGTGGTTAACACTGCTGCCTCCGGCCTCGGGCATTGTCTGTGTGGAGTTTGCACATTCTCCCCGGGTTTGCGTGGGTTTCTTCTCCGTGTTCCCGTTTCCTCCCACAGTCCAAAGATGTGCAGGTTGATTGGCTATACAAAATTGACCCTAGTATCAGGGGATTAGCAGGGTAAATGTGATAGGGTACGGGAATAGGGCCTGGATGGGATTATGGTCAGTGTAAAATCGATGGGCCGAATGGCCTCCTCTGTACTGTATGGATTCTGTGATTCTATGTGACAATAATAAATTAAATCAAAATCAGTATGACTGACGGATTTTTCCCACTTCCGTTGCTCTACACACCCCACAGCCAATACTCACAGCAACTCTCTTTATTTCAAAAATGTCTTTTCCCTATATATACTCAAGACCCTTGCAGAAATATTGTGATTCTTGATGGATTTAAATTTGCAATGCATCAGTGTTATGTTGAAAATTTGGAATGTATGAATCGCTTTGTATTTATTGAAAGGGTACTTAATGAAAAAAAAATTCTCAAACCATTCTCAGATTGGAAGAAACATTCGGTGCACTGGCCGGCCGAGATTTCGAATGACCCACTCGCCACGAAAATCCTATCACTAGATGCACCCCCCCAACCCCCTTCAGTTGGCTTCTCACTAAAGTTGGGCTGCACAATTCCTTCTTTACACATCATGTACACTTGGTCCAAACAACGCTTTGCTATTCGTTTCACCTAAAAAAAAACAGATTTACTAAGTCAAGCAAGAACTATATTAAAGACAGTGCATTATATTTGCTTATATGGAATTTGTCAACCTTTAACTCAGTTAATGCTTCTAAAGATGCAAGTAAATACATTCGAATTTCTTACTCTGCCATATTGCGGTCAGTTTTTTTTGACCCATGTTGACAATTTAAATATGAAACCGGAATTCTAAGAGTTCCCAGAATGTGAAACGTAATGTGCCGTGCTATTAAGAATCAAGTTAGATACAGCCTTGTGTTCTTCTGTAGGTTGGATGGAAATGCATAGTTTCTTTGAAACCTGGAAATTGCTACTTCGCCGATGGTATCAAGGTTTCCGGGTTGAACATTAAGTGTTATTTATTAGCTGCAACATTAGTAAAACTTTTTAAAAAAGGCTTTCAGAAATTTCAAATGAATGGAGTGGCGAGCCGCTGAAAGTCCGTGCATCACCTGTTGATTAATATTCAGCGCTCTGGAACTGGCCCATTGCATTGTTCACGGGGAAGAACTTGCATCTCAAATTCTCAGAAATAAAGATTCAACTCAGCAAAGCAGGAAGAAATGTTTCATAATTTTGTTCATTATTATTTATAAAGTTCAGATAGCGGCAAATGACTAATGCATTTATTTATATTTATGTTAATAAGATATCAAAATACACTTATTACGGAAACCATAATAAAATGATTACCCTTTCGTATTGAAATGACGAATCTTTCCTCTCGTTCTTTCTTCCATTGTTGGTATTTATTTTTATTCATATTCCTTATTTTGTATTGTATTCTATATTCCTGTGGCGAATACTTACTGCGGACTTGCTCCTTTTTTATCCGCAATCTATTCCTATTAATATGGAGTTCCTGAACTATGTTTTATGTTTGTAACTTCCTTAATATTACTTCGCTACAGACAACAGGTAAAATCCACAGACATACAAACATACCATTTATAGGCAGGAGCAGGCCATTCGGCCCCTCGAGCCTGCTCAGCCATTTGAAAAGATCATGGCTGATCTGAAACGTTTAAACTTTATTGTAAATCCATATGTTTTAATTCTCCTTCCAGTCGTGAGACTTCTCTTGGTGACAGGGTTAAATGATGGAATGATGTATATTGGCACTCTGATTCGTACTGTGTTCACACTATAACCCAAACTGTTCCTGCCAAAACAAAACGTGGTACAAATAAACTCAAGTCTCATTTAAAACAAGGATAAAGCAGACTTCTGACACAATAAAATCTCATTAAAGTCTTCAGAGTCCTTACAGCGATTGACAACAAATACAAATCCGGGAATAAACATTATTATCCGACGAGACGGTTATGACGGGATTATAGTACTTAATTTGCCCGGAGTTAAACCGCCTGGTCTAATACGTTGCCCTGATATGTCCACGTCCTTGTTTCAGTTGCATAGTGATTTTTTTCCCCAAGAAACAATTTATTTTTATTCAATGCATGGTGACCTAACCTGTAAAATATATAATAATCTGTTACTTTTGTTTAATATGCACCCTCTGTCATTAGTAACCTCCAATCTGATCATTATCGGTGTCATTTGTTAACTGTTTCTGTTTTTAGTGGGATATATTTAAAGAAGGTTTACAGCAATCTTTTATCATTTTTGTATTAGTTTGTTTCCCATACATAAACGTTTACTCTCAGGAATACAGTGCTAATCATCAAGGGTGGCTCTAATTGACGAGCACCCTTATACAAACCCAGTGTCAGCAGCAGCAATTTGCCTTTTCCCCATGTCACACACCAGGGATCAGTCACCACAATATTGGCAAGTAGTGTGCGAACTTCACCGTCAAACAAAGATCCTTCCTCCTTTCCCTCCTCTCCGTGGAATCCAAACAGCGTTTGACACAAACTAAACAGAATTTCAAGCCGTTTTCCAACTCAGTTCACAAATGAGGACATAAAGCGGTGTACATAACTGACTTAAATGCACACAATGGCTGGACAGCACTAATTTTAAAACGAGTTAGAGCAGGGCATATCTTAGTGATCCCGAAGGTCTCCTGTCCAGTTTCATTTCCTTGTGTGTGATCTTGCGTCCCGATCTGTGAAGCATAATTGGGTCCTGAAAAGCAACATATTCTGTGATATGATTAACATAAGAAGTCTGATTGAAACGATGAAAACGTTGTGTCATCTTGAGAATGGACCTGCTCATGGGTTTCGCACGAAAGCATGTCATTAAAATTATTCTTATTTCGTGTTTCTCTACATTTAAAACTACGGCGGCTCTTCAATCTGTTACTTAAGATCTCAACTTGCCAAGTGCCTTTTAATAATCTCTTTGCCAAAAAACATCAATTTCCAGTGGAGTGTGACATATAGAAAATGTACATCAGATGGAACAGAAAACCCCCCTTGGTGTTTGGAGCCCTCAGCCTGTACATATTATCAGCAGAGTTTCTTATCTACAATAGCGATCCATGAATTCAGGCTGATTCAGAAGCTGGCTGTATCAATAAACATATCCCAACGTACAAATCGTTCATGATTTAATGGCAAATTATATAATAACACATGACAACGCAGCAAATAAGAACCGATTTTTCCATTATAAACATCGGGAAAGTACCGCGGTCTTTTCAATGTTTTCAATATTGTTTATTGAAAACAAACATCGAGGCGATGCTGAAAGGCCCTTTCGAAATGATTATTATTTTAACCTTCTCTGTTGACCCGGACTCTGGAGGATTTGTACATTCTTATTGTTATGGCAGGCATCTCTACTGGTTCCGAGCCACATCTCCTTTTGAGCCATTACCCTGATCCGCTCTGATCTAGGGGGTGTCACAGGTTTTCTCTGGAGGCTACCGTTGCCTCTCTCTCTATTATTTTCGACACGAAATAAAAGCATAGTTTCACCGCCTTGTAGGAGGATAGTAAACACGCAGGGAAATGACTGCTATTCAATACTTCAATCGACTTCAATAACACAAGCCAAAGCCCAAAGGTAAAAGCGAAGATGATTATTTCAAAAATCTGGGAAATTATTCCATTCCATTTGGATTTTCCTGTCTTTTTAGTCGATTTCGTTTGTTGGCGAAGTGTGGCTATTTTAATTGTCGCCTGAAGATTTGGCAAACATATTGGGAACAAAAATAAAAACATGCATCCAACACTTAAAAAAACACTTGTATATCTATACACGATTTTTTTTGTAAGTTATACAGACCAATCCAAGACATTTTAAAGCTATTGAAATCTCGGGTCAAGTGAAGCTAAAGGAAGACCTTCTGCTAGATCGAGAGCAATAGCATTCCCGCAGCTTTCCCCTCTGAATACCTTTTCTAAACCGCAGCAGACATCTAACAATAAGGCAAAGCAGATAGACAAGTTGCGACAGAAATCGCAGACTTGGAAGGAAAGCAGCATGCACACTTCACCTATTATGGCCGTGGCCACAAAATGCAAAGTTTAAGCAGTTTCTGCATCTTACAGCATACGTTAAGAGATCTTGAAATGAGAGCCAGAATGAAGGCAGCGTCATTCGACAATCATTCCTCTATGGCAGCAATTTAAAGCGACCAATTCCAAATAATGGTAGCCAGGAATTGAAGTCACAACCACAGAAACTGCTTGGAGCAAAGGCAGCTTGTCTCGTTTAAAATTTTCAGCAATCGAACTGTTTGATAATTGGTGTAACTTTGTTATTTTGAATTCGGAGAGTAACTGATAATCTAAACATCAAACCGTACATTAATTATCGGTGGTATAAATTGTATTCGGTGCAAGGTTGCAGCAGCGAGGTGGTGTTTTTTCGGTGGAGATTGAGCATTCTTAAAAAGTGAATTAAAATTGAACGTGTAGCAAGATTTGAACCTCAATTTGCGCACGCATTCAGAACGGCTTCACAACAGCACATTTTGAATAATTTTTAAATCTTCTTGCTAGTTTGAATCTTTGGCGCACTCTACATTTAACAAATTGGGACGCGCATTTCTTTTATCAATTATTCGGCTTCAACTGTTCCTGGAGCTTTATTAAATAAATCAATCCAGTTTTAATATTATCAAATTACTTCACAATGTTAGGCAGCTCGTTGCAATTTGCGGGATGGAATCTTCAAACCAGTTCAGTGTCTAGTGCCCCATCCTGAAAAAATAAAGCGTTTATAATTAAAGACATTGTTTTAAAAAAACTAGATTTAGGATTCGGGGTAAATGTAGAATAAACTTATATAGGTATGGAGCAACGGGGTCTCACTAGCACCGGATCTGTAGACTCAGCGCTCCCGATTTGCTGCCGTTTTGTTGGAACAGCGTGATTATCTTAACTGTTTAGCAGAGTTTCCCTGCGTCGTGAACTCTTGTGTTCCAAGCACAGCCCGCCTGAGCTTTCCTGCTCCTTTATTATAAACTAACTCTGACTCAAGAGCCACTATTTAACCTTAGTTTCGTTAAATCAACATTGCTTTTGAAGTCCGCTTAAAGCAAGAGCACCCAGAGGCCAGACGATTTTATGCCTTAACATGTATGGCAAATCCTGCGCGGTTAAGTAAACTTAACCTTCATTTATGAAACTTACGAAACAAAGGGCAAATGTGACTTGTGCGGTAATTACAGCAGAGCCGGAGAGGGGGGTCACTTAAACGAGCCCCCCATGCCACGCTATCCTAATGAGTTTACCAGAAATTGATTCCCTATAATCTTTCTATTTATATGCAGCTTCCTGTCGCTGCCCCCATTAGTCTCCAGCTACCAGGGATCAAATTGGACAACCAGTTGATGCCTTTTGATGGTTTAAAATTAAAATGCGCATTTTTTTAATAGGTTGGGAATAGTTTTTTGTTCATTTCTGATCAGAGAGAATATTTTCTTTCCTGTGTCCATATATGTCCGTCCTATTTGTCATCATTTTGTCCCCACACACCTTTCCCTCCCGCAGAAAGTATATGTATCTAACGGAGAAATACAGAAAGAAAATGAGGCTTTTTTTGGAGTATGGGTGAGATAGGCCGGCCGCCGTGGCTCTTGATTTAGCTTTGCCCTTCCTTTCAATTACTTATTGCAATCTTATTGTATTTGTTCCTCGCGGCCTCAGATTTCCACTGCAAGAATACACAGACTGACTTTTTGAATTACGCTGAAATTATCAAGTAATTACCTCGATCGATAACAACAGTACCAACAACTATATCTTCCTCTTTCAATACAAGAGTATTTACTCTATAAAACGGTTCGCTGTGGCATAGAACACACGAATGTAGAAGAGGGGTGGGGGGCAGTTTCCTCTTTTTTATTGCTTTGTTGGTTCCAGTTTGTGACTATCACGCACCCACAACACTCAAAACCACTTGGGTGAAACCCAGCTGCGGAAATCCGCATCTTGGAACATTAAAGGGTGCCAAAGACTTGAAGGGCGAGGTGGATGATGGTGGTGGGGATGAGGAATGATATTTGTTTTAAAGTTTGCTCTTTAACCCGAGAACTGGTTCTGGTTTCTATGGAGTCTCCTAGCAACCGATCGAGTTCGAGCAACGAAAACATTCTAACAAGTTCAGGCTTCCTTTAAAATATAATTATCTTCTTGTTGTCTTTATTTGTAACCTGCTGGGTTAGACTAAAGTGCAACAGGACATGGTTTCATTACACCACCTGTACTCTCTCTACGACTGCAACACTGCCAGTCATCTCTGTACATACTTTCTGCCACACAATCTAATCAATGTGAGAGGTTGTCATTCCTTTTCAAATGCCTACCAAATATATAGCTCCACGCTGGGATTAGCTCAATTTTTTATTATTTCATCACCTAACCTAAACCTTTGGGGAAATACATTTAATCTTACCATCACATGAAAGATGCTGTTCAGTACCTCGACTCTTCTGCCATCCATAATGTCCCCGCAGAAGATTAAAGTATACTCTTTGTCAGTGCTATCGCTTTATACTAAATCTACTTAAGACCATAACCCGAAATACCGAAAACACTCAACATAATATTACCGCGACCTCTGATATAAAGTGCGTTGCTTATGATTTTCTCAGTAATGGATAAATCATGCAAAGTGTCCTTTTTAATAAAGCCCGTATACTTGACAAGAACAGCCTTCCATTGAGGGTCTGTATACCTGCTTCTTCTGTTGAACTTCACACAACAACTTACCTCAATTTCAGTTTTTCTTGCCGTCCGCACTCATGGATGATACTTCAGGACCTTTTGAACCAACATCTTTGATCTTCATCAATTTCAGCGGCATTCAAAATGACAAGTTATTCATATTGAAATACAATAACATACAAATCCTGCCATGTAATTGTGTTCAGGCAATTGCGACCACAACAGCAACCGCGTTCAATGAATGGTATCAGTAACGATAGTTTTCAGTAACTAAGGTCCGCAGTATTATACCTATCTTGTCCAAAGGTCCTTCTCAAACAGTGATTGACCATAGTTGACCACACCATCCTCCCCCAAAACCACTCCTACATTGTCAAGCTCAGGGTTTATTTATTTATCTATTAGCGTCCCAAATAGGCTTATATTAACACTGCAATGAAGTTTCTATGAAAATCCCCCAGTTGCCACACTCCTGCACCTGTTTGGGTCAATGCACCTAATCAGCACATCATTTGGAGCGTGGGGGGAAACTGACACACCTGGAGGAAACACTCTCAGACATGGGGAGAACATGCAGACTCAACATAGACTGTGACCCAAGCCAGAAATTGAATCCTGGTTCCTGGTGCTGTGAGGCAGCAGTGCTAACTATTGTGCCATCGTGTCTGAGTGGGAACAGAATGGCTTTATTCTTACCTGTCTCTTCCAAATATGTCTTCTCGCACAAGGTTCTCCCGCTTCATCTCTATTTTCACCTTGAATGGAGCTTCTGATCCCATATCCTATCCATCATAAAGACCATTTCCACCTCTGCAACAATGCTCATTTTCACCTATGCCAGAGTTGTCCAATATGAAAATCCTCTTCTATACTTTTACTATCTCCAGACATAACTATCCCAATGCACTCCTGGATAGTCTCCAATCTTTCACCCTTAATAACACTGAGTTCATCCAAAACTCTGCTATCTATCCTAACTCAGATCAAATCCCATTTTCTTATCACCCCTGTGTGCGTTAACCTGGACGGGCACCTGCTTTTCATTAATCTTGAAATTTTCATCTTTGTGTTTAAATGTGTCAATGGCCTTACTTCGCTAGATCATTGTAATCTCTTCCAGCTCTACAAAACTGCATTTGTCTCAATTTGGCCTCTTGTGCGTCTCTGAATTTCTTTATTATTAATATTTTTAATATTTAATAAGTGATTTCCACAAGCAATATTGTAAGTAGCTTCTAAACCTAAAGAGTATGTAGCTTCGTCAGGCAATAGTGCTCAATAAGTGACACATATTTGCTAATGAATAAGAATTCAGGATTACTCTTTGTGCTGGAATAGTTCAGAAGAGTAATGATTGGCCCAAAAACATCAGGAAGCTAATGAGTGGAGGTTCCCATGTTGTTATACAAATAAATGAGGCTTCCGTGGAAAAAGTGGAGAATTTATGAGCAACAAACAGTAAGGAATACCTAAGAAGGAACAAAAGGGGACTTCAAAGCTCTGGTTTTTGATCACACCTGCAGTTCTGGACACCACACCATATATAGGATATATTGGGCATGGAGGGGGCAAAATGTTACTAGCATAATAATCATAGAATCCCTAAAGTGCAGAAGGAGGCCATTTGGCCCATTGTGTTTGTACCAAAAATAATCCCACCCAAGCCCTATCCCCATAACCCTATTTATTTACCCTGCTAATCCCCTGAAACTAAGCAGCAATTTAGCATGGCCAATCAACTTAACCCGCACATCTTTAGACTGTGGAAGGAAAGCAGAACACCAGAAGGAATCCATGCAGAGATGTGGAGATTGTGCAAACTCCACACAGACAGTGACTTGAGACTGGAATTGAATCTAGGACCCTGGTGCCATGCAACAGTAGTGCTAACAACTGTGCCACCATGCCACCCCATAATCCAAGGGTAAAGCTACAAAGAGGGATTGAGCAAACTATTTCCTGAGATTTAAGAAGGTTAGGCAGTGATTTGACCAAAGTTTTCAAGAAATTAAGAACAATTAGAGTAGGTACAGAAAACAATTTGGGAGCTGAAGAGCTTAGGACAGGAGACAAACTCCAATGCTTAGATCCATTCATTTTAGGTATGAAATTAGGAAACATAAAGAGTGGTATAAATTGGAACTCTGTTCTGCAAATGGCAATCAATGCTAAATCAATTGTTAATTTTAAAACTGAGTTTGATAGATTCTAATCCTTCAAAGGTATTAAGGGATATGGGGCAAAGGCAGGTATATTTACTTAGGTTTCAGATCCATCATGATCTCAATGAATGGCAGATCAGACTCAAGTGGCAAAATGCTCTTGTTTCTACATTTCTAAAAATAAAGTGTAAAAGTGAGAAACATTTAAAAAGATCAAAAAATACAGATAATAAGAAGGATAAGGGGGCTGAGATATATGTACACAAATGCAAGGAACTCCAAAAACAAAATGGGGAAATCGAAGTAGTGATTACAGTAGAAAAATATTGTTTAGCACTATTGCTTTAACTGAAACTCATTTTTATTCAGGGCAAGACTGATTTTCTTTTACAAAAGTAGAGAAAACAAAATTGAAAGGATTCAACATTATTAACTAAAGAAAGAAGTTTAGTGTAATGAGGAAAGAGATTGTAAGTAATAATATTTACAATCTTTGGGTGTTGAACTGTGGAATACAAAAGACCTATTGCAGCTATATTGATCTTTATAGAATACCAAATCATTTGCAAGAAATTGAAAGGATAAATCATTGAGACAGGTGTTTATCAAAAACAGGACATTAATAATGGGCATGATGTGGAAATGACGGCATTGGACTGGGGTGGGTACAGTAAGAAGCCTCACCACACCAGGTTAAAGTCCAACGGGACATGATTCCAAATAAATTTGTTGGACTTTAACTTGGTGTTATAAGACTTCTGACTATTAATAATGGGCTCTTAAGCTTTGTAAAGACAGCTCTGGAACACATCTGAAGAATATTTAATTGTTTATTCATTCTTGGGATGTGGGCATCACTGGCAAGGTCAACATTTGTTGCCCCTCCCCCATTGCCATTGAATTTAGTGGCTGGCTCGATAATTTCAGAGCTGCGAGTCATACACTTTGCTGTGGTCTGGAATCACTTATAGGCCAGACCAGGTAAGAACAGCAGATTTTCTTCCTTAAAGGGCATGAGGGAATCAAATAGGCTTTCACAACCATCAAGGATAATGTTATTGTCATCGTTCCTGAGGCTAGCTTTCAATTCCAGATTTTATTAATTGACATCAAATTCCACAAGTTGAGGTGAGGAATTTCAATCCATGTCCCCAGACCGTTAGTTTAGGCCTCTGGATTACTAGTCCAGGAGTATCACACTTATGTCATCTAACCGGGGAGCGATTTGCAGGATGCAATCAAGTCTCTATTCTGAGTCAGTACTGTAATTACAAATCTAAAATGATGAGATTTAATACTTGACTTTCCCTGCATAATAAATTGGATTAGATCAGCAAGTGAAATTAAGAGAAAATTAGAGAAGCAATCAGAACATCAATGACTTCAACATTAAAACAGAGAAGTGGAGAAAAAGTCAAAAACACTTTTGGTAGATTGGACAACAGCAACGTACAGAGGGATGGAAGAGGGTTTAGCTTGGATCAACTAGAAGAAAAGTGAAATGATGTAACAGTGAAGTAAGAGTGAGAAAGATTTAATGGTACAATTGGTAGAGCAAGAATGATTCCAGTAAGGGAAAGGAGATCTTGTTTACATCATGGTCTCATGAATAGATAAATTAGATTGAAAATAAAGGTAAAAGACACATAAAGAAAATGTAGTTAGAGTGGCAAAATCATAAGAAATACTGTGGCCTTGGGAGTGGCTGTCTGTGTGGAGTTGGCATGTTCTCCCAGTGTCTGCGGTGGTTTCTTCTGGCTACGCTGGTTTCCTCCCACACTCCAAATTTATGTGGTTAGTTTGATTGGCCATTCTCAATTGCTCCTTAGTGTCCCTATGTGTAGTATAGGGGGATTAGCAGGATAAATACGTGGGATCATGGGGATAGGATTTGGGTAGGATGCTCTGTTGGAGAGTCAGTGCAGATTCAATGAGGAAAAGGCCTCCTTTCTGCACTATAGGGATTCTAACAGTATGTAATGTAATCATTCAGAAAAATATGTTGCCTTCTCAGTAATCTATCTGAAAGCATCATTAAATTGCATATATTCAGCTGCTTTGGCAAAGAGGGCATTGCCTTCTAAGAGACTATTCTAGGAATAAATTAAGACTCACCTTTTCTGCTGCAATTGCAGGTAGAATCTTATCAAATGGTTGGGCAGGGTCAAAAGGCCAAATGGCTTATTTCTGCTCTTATTTTATATGTTCGCATGTTTTTATTCTCTTGTCAATTATTTCAAATGTTACCAATATTTTTGCCAGTGAAAACAGTTTTTCCTTATCTATTCTATCAAACCTCTCCATGATTTTGAACGTCGCTATCAAATCTATCCTTAAGCTTCTCTGCTCTCAGAGGTACAACCTAAGCTTTTCTTGTCCCTGCACCACTGAGGATTATTTAAACCCTGGTACTAAACTAGCAAATTTCTTCAGAATCCTCTCCAAGAGCTTGACTTACTTCCTATAGTTACTTCCTATTGATCCTAAATTGGACACAAATATGATTCTATGAAGTCATATTTCACTGGTGCCTAAACAACGATTTAGAAAGTTTTAGTATTTCTTCCATAAATTCATAATTCAAGCCATCATTTATAAAGACATTTTTAACACCCTTCTCAGTTTGTCATGACACCTTCAAAGACAAATGTACATACATCCCCTGGTCTCTCTCTTTCTATAACCACTACAAAAATATACTAAGGTATATTTTGTGCAAGGATTTTATTGAAAACATTTGTTGATGATTTGTTGCCATCTTTAATCACAGATGATGGGATTTCCTGAACCTACCCCATCTCCTGCGTCGGAAATACTTCCATGATCTGATGTTGGAGGATTTATTCCTTTCCCCTTTCTCATCTGTATCTGATGGATCTAATGCTTCCTTAATTTCATTATTGCGCGACAGGCTGCAAAGCCTGAACTCTCGTGTGTTTTGCTGGACTGTTCCGCGAGTCAGGAAAACAGCTGAAGCAAGACTTCACTTTTTTATAGCCTGTTCATCAGAAATTCAACTTGATCGAAGTGCCTGTTCCTATCAATAGACCTGTAATGAGATGATACATCCCACTGCTCTGGAACACCATATTGTCTTTCATAATGCTACATTTGTGATCATGTTGTTTCCAAATGACAGCAAACAGTAGAATCAGAGGAAAACAAGCTATTTTTATTGTGTTATTTTTATATGAGGTCAAGATGGACTTCTGAAGTACCCAGTAAATGTTCATGCATTCTCTTTTGAGGCAGTGTTGTGAAAGGACGTGAAAGTGTTCCACTTTCCTTCATTTACTGAGGACTTCCTCGGCCATGATATTCAATGAATATGCCCTGCTGGTAACAGCCATCAATTATAGATTTCTGTTTAGATACAGGCAATAGTGTTCCTTTAAATAATAATATTCAGTGAATAATATATAAAGGTAATCATTTCCAATGAATCAATGAGTTCATTATTGACAAGCATGGGTGGCACAGTGGCACAATGGTTAGCACTGCTGCCTCACAGTACCAGCGACCCAGGTTCAATTCCAGCCTCTGGTCACTGTCTGTGTGGATTTTGCACATTCTCCCCGTTTCAGTGTGGGTTTCTTCCGGGTGCTCCAGTTTCCTCCCATAATCCAAAGACATGCGGGTTAGGTGGATTGGGCATGCTAAATTGGCCCTAATGTCAGGGGATTAGCAGGGTAAATGTGTGGAGTTACGGGAATAGGCCCTGGGTGGGATTATGGTTGGTACAGACTCGATGGGCTGAATGACCTCCTTCTGTAATGTGGGGATTCTATGATTCTATGAAGTCATATTTCACTCTTGGGAGTGTTGCTAGAGAGACTGGGGGGGAGGGAACATCCATGTGGGGCTGAGCTGATAGGGTGTGGAGCAGCATACCTGATGTTGAAAGGGAGCCATTGATTGAGGCACCACCTCCTGAGCAGGGTGATATCCAGCCTTCCAATATGCTCTTAAATTGTTTCCTTCAGCCTAAAAAAAAGCAAGGCTGACTGGGAAACAGCCCTTAAAGGCCTCAATAAGGGCAAGGGCAGGTGGTCTGGGCGAGGCCTTCCCTGCCCCACTCTCAGCACAGGCCAGTGGGAAAGTCATGTGGGGAATTTACAATGTCCCACTCCCATATCTTTCAGTGAATGGGAGAATGGGTGGGTGTGTGAATGGGTGAGATTGTCGGTGAGTAGGTGGATGAGGTAGTGGGTAATGGTGAGGGTAGTTAACCACTGCATTAGGCCACATACTAAATTGTGTAACATTTCCAGGGTAAGTGTGCAGGTAGGTCTCGTGTAGGTGGACCATGAACTCTGGGTTGGAGTTATTTGCAGGGGCAACAGGGAATAAGCCCATCAGAAGTTTAAACTTCCTGGGCAATTTCCATATATGTCTGTGCCAGGATTTCCACAGGTTCCTCATATGCATTTACCAGTCTATGTGCCATTTTGACAATACAGAAATCAGTAGATTTAGTTCATAACATTTTATCAAAATGAGTAGAAGGAGGCAAGTTGACACAGTAATTCGCTTTGTCCCAATTCTTCAGTAGTGTGTATTTGTTTAATTGAAAGCTTAGGGGTGTTAAGGAAAATAAATGTAACTATAAAGTCAAAGTCATAAAATGTTTTCTCTCAATTGTCCTTTACATTTTAAGCAACATGGTACCATCAGCTCTTCCTTACACCTTGAGTAACTTTCATTCTTGTCAGTGAGTCCGGCAGTAGTGATGGTGATTGGTTTTTCAGAGGTTTCGCAGTAAAATTTTATTGATTACTGGATGTTTCACTCAGTTTCTTCATCCATTTTTGAGGATTATTGTGAGTTACATATACTGGGAATATTTTGATTATTTTTCACACTAGAACAGGGTTTTCCAAGTAGGAGGCAAAATCATGGTTCAGAAAATGTGTTAAATCAACATCATCTTGTATGTTTGTATATAAAGTGTAATGCTACAGCTTTTAGTGGCACTGAGGTGCTTCAGTTCATTAACCTGCTCGTTGATCGAGTTAATGGATGATGACACTGTGTCTGAGATCTCTGACTGACCTCGAACAATAGCTTTCCTCAGCTATTCTATAGGCCAATTTTAATTTTAACCTGCTGTGGGTGGACAATAGTTCCATGTGAAAATGTTTGTCACGGGCTGGCAAATTGCAACTCTTGGTCCTCTCTTGACCCCTGCCTATCAGCTGCTCGGCTGTATCTGATAGAAAGTGGCAGCTGGCTGATGGGGAGGGACTGCAGCCTCTGAACTGGAATCAGCAGAAAGTTACTGACAGCAAAGTAATCGGTGAGGGGCTATGTCGCAAAGGTCTCATTGCTGGAGGGGAGGGTGGTGGGGGAAAAGGTGAAACCTATGTCTTTCTTTATGAAACCTGGAGAAGGATCCAGCTTTTCTTAAAGCATTTTTAAATCAGCTTTTTTGAATTCATTCTTGAGATGTTGCATGCAAGCATATGAATTAGGGGCAAGAGGAGACTATTCGTCCCCTCAAGCCTGACTGACCTTACTGTAGCTTCAGTTCTACTTTCCTTCCTACTCCCTATTCCTTTGTCCCCCTTATCAGTCAGGAATCTACCTCACTCAGCCTCAAAAATATTCACTCACCCTGCCTCCGCCACTTTGAGAAAGAGAACTTTATAGACTAATGACCCTCTAAGAGAAAACAGTCCTCCTCATCTCCATCTTAAATAGAAGACCTCTTATCTTTAAACTGTGTCCACTGCTTCTGGTCTCTCCCACAAAGGGAAATATCAAATACAATCACATTGGCTGCTCACACCCCACCACAGCTGCAAACGAGGATGGAGAATTTGGCACTCAGCCAAATCTCCATTCACTGCAGCTGGACTGGAAAATCTCGCCACCATAAACGGCTAGAAAGTTCTGCCCATCATCTCAGTATCTCCCTGCCAAGCCTCCTCAGGATATTACATATGTTTCAATGAGGTTACCTCTCATTCTCCTAAAGTCCAAAGAATACAGGCCCAAACTGGCCAACCTTTCCTCATCCCTAGAATCAGTTGAGTGAATCTTTTCTAAGCTGCTTCTAATGCTATTAGATTCTTTCTTAAATAAGGAGACTAAAACAGTATGCAATATTTGAGATGTGGTTTCACCAAAGCCCTGTACAACTGAAGCAAAAGTTTCATTCTTTTATATTCCATTCCCTTTGCAATAAGTTAGAGCATTTATTTTGCCTTCCTAATCATTTGCTGCACCTGAATACTAGTTTTCTATAATTTGTTTACCAGAATAATTCAGATCCCCCTGTATCGTTGGGGTCTGCAATCTCTCACCATTTAAATAATATGTGACTTTTTTATTCTTCACATCAAAGTAGGCAAGTTCACATTTTCCCACATTATACCCCAATTGCTAAATTTTGCCCACTGACTCAACTGATCCCATTGCAGTCTCATTGTCCTCTTCACAACTTAGCCTCCAACATACATTTGTGTTATCAGCAAGTTCACAATCATACATATGGCTCCTTCATCCAAGTAATTGATATAGATTGTAAATAGTTGAAGTCTCAGAACTTATCCTTGTGGCACTCCATTAGTTACTAATTGCAATCTGAAAATAAGCAATTCATCCCTACTCTCTGTTTCTTGTTAGTTAACCAATCTTCTGTCTATACTACTATGTTACCTACTAAATGAGAAGTTCTTATTTTGTGTATTAACCTTTGATGTGGAGCTTTCTCAAATGACTTTTGGAATGCACAGCACATCTACAGGTTCCCCTTTATCCATGTTGCTTGTTACTTCTTCAAAGAACTCTAATAAATTAGTCAAGCATGATTCCCCTTGCGCAAAACTATGTTGGCTCTTCAATCTGATGGGACTGTTCCAGGATCTAGGCAATTTTGGAGAATTACAATCAGTGCATTTTTTAACTCAACAACTTCTTCTTTTAAGGGTGCAGGCCATCAGTTCCAAAATTTGTCAGTTTTTGGTTCTAATAGTTTTCCGTCTCTGGTGATTGTAATTATTTTAGGTTCCTCTCTCCCTTTCAGCTCTTAATTTACAGGTATTTCTGGGTCACTGGGTTTCTCCATCTCCGTTGCATCTGTTCTAACGATATCCGCTTTCACAACAGGGCTTTCAACATGTTTTCCTTTTCTCTCAACTGAGTGAGGTGGGTGATGGTAGAGATTGAAAGGTTTTGCTGGTGTGAAGAAGTGAAAGAAGAATCTAAAGAAGGTCACAGTGTGTGGTCAGGGGCAAGCAGGAGTGAAGTGAGAAGGGACTGGCTTCCTAGGCGTGGTGGAGGGTAGTGTCTGCTGGTTGGTGGAGATAGTTTATCAAGGCAAGAAAATTAGAGGCATAATGATCAGTGTCAGTACTGTCCAAATATGTCCCCATCTGGAGGTGTTGGCTGGCAGAGTCTTTATAGAGTTGCAGTGATCTCCACTGAGACTGATCTCAGACAATGGCCGGAAACCTCAAACCTTGCCCATGGCTCTGATTCTCCAGTGGCACCAGGTGAGTAGAGTTTTGGCTTAGCGCCAAATTCTCCACACTCGCTGGCAGTGGGGGTGGGTGAGAGAGATTGAAGAATCTGGCCCAATGTCTTTTACAATGCATAGAAGGGAGGGTCAGCTGAGCCTGCAAGTTCAACCATCCATTACAGAATAGCGACTGCACCACTGGACAGTAACATGAACGTTGAATAAAGGGTGAATGCAAAAACACATCATTGTTTCTTCCATATTCAAAGAAATGTCCCTAACCACCCTCTCCATCACAAACCACCACCCCCACCCTGTAACCATCAACGTGCGCCCATGTATATAAAGTGATGTAATGTGGAATATTTACAAGTGAAATTGAAATTTGAAAGAAAACATCTGTTCCCCCTTGGTGTTCTCAAGCTTAAGTTAATAGCGGTGGAGTTTATTTTTATTCATCTGTGGGACATGGGTTTCAATGGCTGGCCAGCATTTATTGCCCATCCCTAGTTGCCCGTGGGCAGCTGAAAGTCAACCACATTGCTGTGGCTCTGGAGTTTCCTATAGGCCAGATTGGGTAAGATTGGCATATTTCCTTCTTTAAAAAACATTAGTGAACCTGATGGGTTTTTTCGATAATGGACAATGGTTTCATGGTCATCAGTAGATTCTTAATTGCAGATTTTTTTCATTGAATTCAAATTCTACTATCTGCCATGGTGGGATTCGAACCTGGTTCCCCAGAACGTTAGCTGTGTTTTTGGATTAATAGTCTAGTGGTAATACTACAAGCCATCACTTCCCCAGTTGGGCAGGAAAGCTTTGGTTGTGATGCTGAGTCTCCCTGTTTGCCCAGGAGGCTATTTTATAACTAAACCAGCATTATAAGCCAAAGGTAGGATTCACCACTGAAAAGCTTCCCCTGCCTCAGAATTATACCTATCTCCTGCACACGGCACCAGCATTTTAAATTTTAATTGCAATCATGTGGGAAACATGAAAATACAAGAGAGCAGAAGTTGTGCATACTTCTGGTTCTGTTGTCAAAAACAGCTCAGCAGCTATAAAATTCTCACAAAATATATTCTATACAGGACTCCATGGAACACTAGTGCAAGCAATGTTGTTCAGGGAAGCAGTAAACAAGGCACAAAATAGACAGGGATAGAGAAAGTGTGACAGAGAGCTAATGGCTGAGAAAAAGATCAAAGATTAAGAGAAATAGATATAAACGGAGCAATTGACTGAAAATAGAAAAACAAGCTGGGAGAGAATGAAAATTGTTTCAATGGGTCACAGGGAAGATGAACAACAAAGAGCGCAAAAACAACAAAAGAAAGATAGGTGTTTTTGATGTCAAACCAGTGTAAAACCACTTGGAAAATATAACTGATTAAAAACCATAGAGGAGACAATCCTCCACTCATTCTGGTTGGATTCCAGTGCAGTCACAGAGGTGGAATTATAATGTTCTACTTCACTGTGTTTCTATCATTGTCTCTATCAGGTCACTTTAACAATGCTCAGCTTCCAAGAAGCTTGCAATTCCATTATGTTTCATTAAATAACTTCTGAGTTCCTGGTTGCTGATGTAAAAAGCTTTTAGCACCTTTGTGTGGAAATCATTGGAGACACCTAGCTAATTCTTCTGAGTCAATGGCTAAGGCCTGAATCATTTGTTCAAATTAATTTTAAACTTAGCACTTTTCTCATCTACAATTATAATGAGTAAAAATAAATTCAGATTCCGATATTATTTTCTTGTACAATAATTTGTAGCTCTCCTTTCCAACATTAGTTTTAATGCTCACATGTTTATGAACAAGAAAACCCTTCTAAAAATGCAGGGCCCAAAATTGCAGAGAGGCACAGCCTGGATTGCTGGATGAGGGAAATAGGTTGGAACCCAATTTTCCTAGGATGTCACTAGATTACGCTGGCATAAGGTTTTCTGGTGAAGGGAAGAGGGCTTCTTCCCCCATGTCAAGAGAATATGTTGGGTGAAGTACCAGGATTATGGAAAATCTGCTCAGTACGCCATACAGAAATTCTCAGGGCTGAATGGTCTATTCTTGTTCTTGTTTTCCCAGTCATTTCCTGGTTATTACAGTCAATAAGTCAGCCAGCAGCATGTTAATGAGGCCTGGCCATTAAAATCAACTGGACCTCATACTGCCACTCTCAGAACAGCTCGGTACTGATGATGTAGTGGGCAAATCTATCATCATTAGACACACTGCTATAACCGGAAGAATCCAATTATTTCCCCATTCGCTCTCTTTGCAAGGCTGAAATATTTTCTGTGATAAAATCATGTGAAAGCTGGCAATCTACTGGTTTCTCATTGAACAGCTGTTCTTCATTATTGAGTCTTATCTGCAAGCTATGGGACTGAAATGTATTACAGCTATGTCTAATCTTCACCTCCCCATAAATACAAATGTTTAAGCATCACGGGTTAACTATCAAAATCAAGAAACCTTGCTCCTTTTTTCACCTTATCTCAATTGAGACCAATTGTAGCTTTGCAGCTAAGATAAGCGAACTCAAGACAAACCATGAATTGAACCTAAGACCTCTGATCTGCAGAAATTATTATTGTACTGAGTGATTTCTTATACCTTTCCCTACTAAGCTCCCTGGGGAATGAGGCTCACACAACGACAGAATGATCCTGATGTAAACTGACTGGATTTGTGATTGGGAAAATAGAGCAAAAGCAACTTACACCAGATTTAAATCACCATCTGGTGGCTAAAAAGACAAATAGCAGCTAAAAGCAACTGCTGAAATTAACATTAAAGGGTCAACAGCTTCATATTCAGCAGAGCTGACACATAATTACTTAATAAAGTAACTATTCTTTACACTAGCTCCAGACAGAGAGGGCATGAGAGAACTAGCGATCCTTGGCCCCTTCCTTTTTCTCATTGACATGCTGTCACTCAGCAACCCCAATTGTTTCTACAGGTACACTGAAGACACAGTAAAAAGTCTGACAACACCAGGTTTCAGTCCAACCAATTTATTTGATAGTAAGTTCACTAGCTTTCGGGTTAGCCCCTTCGTCAGTCCAACATCGACACTGAAGACACCCAGTCCTTCTTTCTCACCACTACCTCTCTCAACCCTTCTTTAGTTAACAGATTGTTTGTTCAATACCCAGTACAGGATAAGGAGAAACTTCTGGGAAGATCAACACCATTAGGTTGAATTTTCACCAAGTCAAAATGACTCAGGGGCACTTAAAAAATGGTGGTCCATTCCCATTGCCTAGATTTCTGATTTTTGGGGCTGCCTTTTAAGGGTGCAGGTTGGTTTATGCCATGGATACGTACCCTGATCTGGCCATTCCCATTGTGGGGATAGGTGTGTCCTAGCCCTCTACAATTTTCATGGAGCTGGCCAAGTTTTCAAAGACCCATGGTTCACAGTAGCTCAGAGTTTCCATGCACCACAGCCTTCAGGACATAACCATTTCAAAGGTGATTTCAAAAGGTCCTTCCCATGTCAAGATATGTCCCAAACAATCCCTATGGCCCCTCATGACCCCTTACTAAGAATGCTGCCCACCCATCCATTATGATCCCTCATCCCCCCATGCTGAGGCACATCCACCGTATGGCTCCTCGTGCGAAAATCCCACTAGGGGATTTTCACAGTAACTTCACTGCAGTGTTAATGTAAACCTATTTGTGACACCGATAAATAAATTTATAAAAACTTAAACTTAACTTCAATGGCAACTACACACTGTATATAAGCAATGAAACCTATTGTTACAGTGGGATGCAAATAGTCATTTATTGATAACTTTCCACTTTCTTAAAAAAATTAAAAACAGCCCAATAAACCTGTTATTCATCTAGGCATTTTGAGATATCGATAGCTGAAACTGCAAGCACTTTATTTTGTGTAAATAAACATTGTGAAATTGGCAGAATAGAACAGAGAGCCAGAGAGTAATTCAGGCATTGTTTTACTTAGGGGTCAGGCTTTTCCACAAGTGCCATGGCATGGGGGCACAAAGCGACATCGGAATTGTTTGGGAGCACAGCTTGGAAAAGAAGGCATGAGGGGTCATCGGAGTCATTTGGGATGCATAGCTTGACATGGGGCAAGCATTCGTTGTGGATTCTGTTTTTATTATATCTGGGGTCAAGTCCCACAGCACATGCCTTTCAAACAGCTCACTTCAGCACCTGGCCTCCGAATCCTTTCTTGGGACAGTTGGCAAACTGCTGTTTACATTCTCCACCAACTTCCCCACTCACCCACCCTTCCCACAACACCACCCTCCATAAGGTTGCGGGCACTTTCCTCTGAGTTGGGCAGACCTTGAGGATGAAAAGCCAGTTCATTGCCTTTGGTTCCCACCACAAACTCCACTTCCTTGCCAGTAACTCCATTCCTCTCCGTTGCAACTGACTGAGGCTGAGCCAGGCTGTTCACAACTTGGGTGAGATATTTTGCCCTGAAATAAGATTCCAACTGTATATTCAGGATCCGGGCAATTATTGAGGCCATTTATTTCCATTGCTAGAACACCAGCTGACACATTCCTGGCCAACCTATTCACTTTCTATCCTCTGAAAACTTGAGGTCATCCAAAACTCTTATTTCCACACCATTACTTGAATCAAGTCATGTTCATATGACAATCCTGTTCTCACTGAGCAACATTGCCTTCTGGTTAAGTAAGGTATTGATTTTAAAATAGTTCTTGTTTTCAAACCCCTCCATGACCTCGCACTTCAACAATCTCTATAATCATTTCTCCAGTCCTACAATCCTCCGACGTCCCTGTGCTTCTCCTATTCTGGTTTCTTACACACCTTTAACTTCAATTGCTTCACCACTGGCAAACATACCTTCAGCTGCCTCAGCCCTAAGCTTAGGTTTAAGGAGAGAAATCCTTTCTTCCTCACTACATCTCTCCTCCTATAAAACATATATTAAAACCTACCTCTTTAATTAAGGCTTTCATCATCTTTCCTAATAATGTCTTATAATTACTTCTTGGTGTCAAATTTTGTTTGTTTGCATTTCTGTGAAGTACTTTGGGGCATTTAGCATGCTGAAGGCACTTAATAAATACAAGTTGTTGATGTTGATGGATGAGATTTTAAGGATGGATGTAAGCAGAAGTCATGAACTATTTTCATGCTTGGGCCTCAAATGCAGAATTTCAGTAAGTTGCCAGTATTACAGAAGGCTGAGTATCTCTGAGAAACTCCACGCATTCGGGTAGATGTCAGGCTCTTTAACCTCAGCCTGAACTAACTGCTGGGGACTTTTCCCATGAAAAAAACATTCTCACACACCGAGTGGTTGAATGGTCTTGAATGTGCTGCCTGAGCGTGTGGTGGAGACAGGTTCAATTGGGGCATTCAAAAAGGAATTAGGCTGTTATTTGAAAAGGAGTAATGTACATGGTGTTGGGGAGAAGACAGGAGAATGGTGCCAAGTAAATTGCTCATTCAAAGAGTCGGTGTAGTCATGATGGGCTGATTGGTCCCTTTCTGCACTGTAAGAGTTTTGTGATTCTAGATAAGACACCCTCAAAATGACAAGGAAGCACTCCAATGGCTCCCTTTCTCATTCCAAACATATGCAGCTCTCCCTTTGTTCTCTTCACACCACACACATAACAGTATTCTCTTCTTACATCTTAGCAGTTGCTCCCCATTACTCTGTCCTCACTGCTCAGTCCACACTTGACTTTGCATTCATCACCTTCTCATGACAACATGTATTGTGCAGTCAATGATGCTCTTTACATGCGTAAAGCCAGAGTCAAGGTAGCTTAGCTCCACAGGCTCTGTAATGTTGACTGTCAAAGTTGTTGGGGAAGCTGATGTACAGGATAGCACTGGTGAATGGTATATCGCAGAACCATAGGATGCCTACAGTGCAGAAGGAGGCCATTTGGCTCATTGAGTTTGAATCAACCACAATCTCACTCAGGACCTATTGCCTTAACCCCATATATTTACTCTGCTAGCCCCCCTGACACTAGGGTTAACTTAGCATGGCCAATCAACTTAACCCGCATATCTTTGGAGTGTGGGAGGAAACTAGAGCATCTGGAGGAAACCCACACAGACACAAAGAGAGCGTGCAGACTTGGCACATTCAGTGACCCAAGCCCTGGCGCTGTGAGGCAGCAATGCCACTGTGCCGCCCAGTCATCTGCTTGACTGAGCTGTGCACGATAGCCTGGGAGATTTTATTGGTATTTTTGAATCACAATGGAATAAACTAATGGTAAAGAAATTAAAAGCGGTGATGACTTTGTTAGTTACTGACTGGTGCTACCATATGAGGTGCAGAGGCTGACAACATCCTGTCTTGAAAATCACAGCCACCTGATTTACTGTTTCTGAAATGGATCTAGGAATTTGACTTGTGGCTTGCACTCTGTGTCCTGGTTATTTATCTGGTAAAAAGAACCTATATCTTTTAGCTCCCCCATTAGCTGCTGTCTTATACCAGACCCATCTATCCCTCATATTACTTCCTGGGGTGACCACTGTTGCTCCACAATCTGTGGGTAGAACTTACTGAGCTAAGTAAGGCAAAAACATATTGACAACAAGAACACCTTGCACAAAAGCAAAATACTATGGATCATGAAAATCTGAAATAAAAACAGAGGAACCTGGAAATATTCAGGTACTGACTTGCAGTGCAGCTCCAGCATGTGATATTTAAATTCTATTTATAGAGTCCCTTTTACATAATAAGACAAAGAACAAAGAACAAAGAACAACCCAGCACGGGAAACAGGCCCTTCGGCCCAACAAACCCGCGCCGCCGCATCACCCTACACCTATTCTACCCTGCGTGTCTACGAATAGAACCCCTGACTTAGCCAGATTCAGGGGAGAATAGTGTCAATTTGGTAAAACCAATCAGCCTAAGAGCACATCTTTGGGGTGTGGGAGGAAACCGGAGCGCCCGGAGGAAACCCACGCATCCGCAGGGAGAATGCACAAACTCCCACAGACACAGGCCCAAATCCATGTATCTGCACAGCTAGCAGTGCTAGTCACTGAGCTGTTGCGGCGCCCGTTTACCGGTCCAGGATCAAGCACACACACCGACACGAAGTACTAGGCCACTCCTGGAACCTCCAAGAGTAGCCCACGCACAACCCACCGTGTGCATGCCCCTCGTTTGACAACGAGGTGGACCTCCACCTGCGGAATAAAAGACAAAAACGTTAATCACAAGCCTGCCTTTCCGGTCTCTCCCGAGGTTCTAACCCTTATTTAATACCCCTACCATAACCCTCCATCCTCGTTTCACTCATGTGCCTATCTAACTGAACCTTAAACGAGTCCAACGTTCCCGCCTCCACCACCCTACTCAGTAGCGCGTTCCATACCCCCACAACTCTCTGCGTAAAGAACCTTCCTCTCATATCCAAAAGTACTTCACGGCTGCATTATCAAACAATATTTGACACCAAGGAGATATGAGGACATGGAACGACCTTGGCCAAAGATGTAGGTTTGAAGGTGGGTCTTAGAGGAACAGAGAGAGAGAGAGAGAGAGAGAGAACTAGAGAAGTTTAGGGAGGGAATTCCAGAGTTCTAGGCCCAAGGCATTTGAAGGCATAGCTGACAATGGCGGAATTAAAATCAAGGCTGTGTAACAGAACAGAATTGGAGAAGTGCTGAGATTTTAGTGGAGAATGGGGCTGGAGGATATTTCAGGGATAGGGACAGATGATGCCATGGCAGGATTTGTAAACAAAGGTGAGAATTTCAAAATCAAGGCATTACTGGACAAGAGGCAAGTAATGATTTAGAAGCTGAGAACTCTCTTGGCAATCGAAACAGCACAATGCACACAGATACTGTGATCCAATTACCTGCAGCCAAGTGCCCTTTTAAATGCTGCAGCAGAGGCTTGGAGAGATCATTCATGCTATATTTAATTATTTACCAGCAGGACTTCCAGGACTTTGTGATCTAATTGGGTCAATGTCCTAAATGGGTAATAGTCTCCAGACTTATTTGAATTTCTGAGGTCTCCATCTATCCCTGGGAGTACCAGTTACGGTGAATAAATGTGAAGCATTGGGAATGATCTGGTAAATACTGTGGAACAAATAGAGTTAAAATCATCCCTATATGCATGTTCAGCAACAACATTACAGATCAGAGGGATTGTTTTCCATGAATACCTTCTTATCGCTCATAGAGGTGGAATGGTTGCATCATGGTTAGCACTGCTGTCTCACAGCACCAGGGGCCTGGGTTCAATTCTCTGGCTTGGATCACTGTCTGTGTGAAATTTGTATGTTCTTCCTGTGTCTGCCTGGGTTTCCTTTGGGTGCTCTGGTTTCCTCCCACAGTCCAAAGATGTGCAGATTAGGTGAATTGGCCATGTTAAAATTTTCCCTCAGTGTACCCAAACAGGGACTGGAGTGTGACTACTTGGGGATTTTCACAGTAACTTCATTGTAGTTTTAATGTAAGCCTACTTGTGACTAATAAATAACTTTTACTTTTTTTAGCTCTTTCCTTTTTCCTTTTGCTGTCCTGTCTGTGTACAATATTTCCCTTTCTCTCTTTATATCCTGGATCTATTTTGAGATTTGCACGTGTTTTTCACTCTAGGAAGGAAAAGAAAATGAGCAACAGTCGTGGAAGTTGGGCTATCCATGGATCTGTAGTGTGAATAAAAAGGTTACTTTAAGTTTCCGACAAGGGGAATAGCAGAAATTATTGGCACAGTTTAAATATATGTCAGGCGTCTCACTAAATATGAGATCGGAATGAAGCAGGAATGATGTAGTGGGCACATTGTGCTTTGAAGCTCTCCCTGAACTGTACTAAGTGTGAGCAACACTGCCTTGTAAAAGCAGCAGTGACATCCCACACTTGGAATAGCCGTGACAACTTTTATAAACAGAATTTTACAATGGACTCTGTTTAGATATTTTCAATAAGTCTCACGACACCAGGTTAAAGTCCAATGGGTTTATTTGGTAGCATCAGCTTTCGGAGTGCTGCTCCTTCATCAGATGGATGGCATTTTCTCATAAAAGTAGTTGAGAATCATTTGATTTAACAGCCATAGTTATATTTCCATCTGACAGCGGTTCTTGGCAATCAAAGAAATGAAATCTTATCTGCTCACAATCCAGTCCTAAAATGTCACAAAAATAATAAACCTTTGAAACCAATGATACTTTTAATATCATCATATTGTTTTACTTCTGAAGATCAGATTAAATTTGATTGAATGTTCCACAGTCTGGAACTTTTGAGTAAATTGCGATCCATTAAAAACAATTAACATGAACATCATACAATTTTCAACTCAGCTTTATATATCTGTGGTTAAATAGTCTTAATAAACTCACTGGGCATGACCTAATGGAGAACCAGCAAGAGATCCGCGTCACCTCTTTTTGGGAAGGCCACCATATTAAATGCCAATCAGGCATTTAGCAGGGCAGCAATTGACTTTCTGCAGGATCAAGAGCCCCAGGGCAGAAGTTCCACCCACCAAGAGCTGCTGGCCAATCAGAGACTGGCAGTTCTTCATTGCTCAGCAATGCCACAGCAGAGTGGATGTCTACTGCCAGTAATTCGTCCACTAGAGACCCCGGATCACTGACAATGGTAGGAGTGGGATTCTGGATGCAGGTTTTGGGAGTGGCGGGAAGGGGGGAGGTTGGAAGCAAGGACAAGGGGGTTGGTTCTCAGTGAGTTTTCTTCCCAATGACAGTCCCTTGATCAGACATTGGGTGTCTTTGAACGAGGGATTCCCGTGGGAGCCCATTAGTGACCTTGACAGGGTTTGCTTTTTGAGGCTCTTGCATGGTAAGTCCCCTGCCCACAGCTGGGTGAATACCAGCAGCGGCAGGAGGTGGTCTTTATTTGGGCAAGAATCACCTATTTAAGGGCCTCAAATAGTGACATGAGTGGGAATACCACTCATGAGCCTTCCTGTCATGGGGTTAATCGGGGCAAGTGGTGTTAAGGATTTGGGACTCTCAACCTGCCACCCATCCAATTAAAGATCTCCCTTCCACAAAACTCACCATGGGGGAGGGCATTAATTTCTGCCCATTGACTATATTCACAGATGAAATATAACTATTTGGACAAGGTACCAGAAGACAGCCTATGTCCAATAAATGGTAAACCAACAAAATCAGCACCTGTTTTCCCTTTATTCTTTCATTGAATGTGGGCATTGCTGGCAAGGCCAGCATTTTTTGCCCATCCCTAATTGCCCTTAACCTGAGCGGTTTGCTAGGCCATTTCTGAGGGCAGCTAAAAGTCAACCAAATTGCTGTGGGTCTGGAGTCACATGTAGTCTGACCAGGTAAGAACAGCAGGTTTCTCTCTCTAAAGGGGTATTAGTGAATCGGATGGTTATTCTTTTTACAACCATCAATGATAGCTGTCATGGTGACAATGACTCAGACTATTTTACAATTCCAGATTTATTAATTGAATCTTCCATGGTGGGATTTAATCCATGTCCACAGAGGATTAGCCAGGGCCTACTGGGTTCCTAGTCCAGTGACATTACCACTGCACCACCATCTCCTGGGTTGGGTGTGGAGTAGGAGATGGTGAGTAGAAATCAGAAAAAAAACAAATACAAATAAATCACATCAATGATGCAATTGACCTTTAACCAAAAATAGGATGTTGCCTGCTTAACTCAGTAATTAACAGCTTTCAAATGTGCAGTTTCAGAGAATGTAATTGTTATCAGGTCATTAACTGTGAAGAAAAACACAGTCCCTCTTTTCATTGAGAAAATAATTATCTCTCTCTCAGAATGACGTTGAATGCACCTGTTTGAAGTGATTTTTGTGCTTAATAAAGTTAATTCGAGGGACTGTAAAGAGCGTGCAGTATTAAATTGCAATAACATATCAAACCTGGGCCCCTTTGATCATTGCTGTCAGATTCACTGTTAAAGTCGTGTGGTTATAAAGAATTACAATTAGGGCAAGATGCAGCTTGATATCAAATGACAAATTCTCCCAAGCTTTAGGCTCACGCCTAATCATGTGGTTTGCTGCGTGGATACCACATGCGGGATTGTACGGCCTCGCTCATCCCAAAACTTAACTAACTTTCCGTAGTCCACCCCTCGCCCACTCCAATTCCCGTGGCTGGCGGAACGTTACAATTCCAGCCAATAAGATGTCTTAGAAAATATTGTCTGCTGTGCAATAAGAACTTGCCGTCTGCAATGCTTTACTTGCCCTAATAATGACCAACTGTTCTTTTTCTATTTTCAAATATTTTTGTTGAAAACAATTCATAAATTATGCAACGTTTGCTGCACGGAAGGAGGCCACTCAACCTCATGAGTCCATGCCAGCATTCTGTGAGGGCAAATCACCTAGTCATACTCCCATGACTTTTCCCTCCATTTTTTATCCCCAGATAATTGTCCAATTCTCATTTGAAACCACAGTTGAACTTCTTCTGCCTTACTCTTGGGCATTGCATTCTAGGTCCGAACAACTTGTTGTGTAAAAAAGAAATTCCTCATGTTACTGTTGCTTCTTCTGCCAATCACCTTAAATTGGTACCACCTGGTTCTTCATTCTTTCACCAATAGGAAGACTTCTATCAAATGTTGTTTTAATCTTCTCCGAGGTGAACAGTCTCAGTTTTCCAGACTCTATGTAACTGAAACCAGTTCTCATCCTTGGAAACATTATTATAGAATCATCAAATTATCTTTTGTACCCGTTCCCAACTCTGATGGTTTTCCTGAGGATAGGGGGAGAGTGGATGACGGGCAGGAAATCACCACCTTGTCATGTCTGCGTCAACTCTCTATAGGAGCAATTTAACTAATGCCAGTCCTTTGACTTCTCCTGTAGTCCTGCACATTCCTCTTTTTCAGATAACAATCCAAATTCCTCTTGAATACCTTGATTAGACCTGCCTCCACCATATATCATGAGATGATTAAACCTATACAAGAGTAACTGCTTCAGACCTCAGCCACAGCAGGAATAGCTATTTAACTCCCAACAGTGAAGACAGCCTGTCTTGCAAAGCCTGTTTTTTGTTTTACCTCAGAAGCAAACCTCAAAGAGATATGATTAGCTGGCCTTACTCAATTTTTTTATAATAGTTTTTAAAAATCTATAAGTGGTTGTGGAATGTTCAGGGAGAATTAACTCTGAAGGTAGTGAAATAAAGATGTTTTGAACGGGGTAAAGTTAATGATACTGTTTGTAGCCATTGTCTTAGTTAAGGGTGCATTTAGTTTATATAAAATTGTTGCTTATTTTATTGACAAAACATCTGGGACATTATTTTCTGGATTTCATATCTTTTCTCACATTATATCAACTTGCAAAATACAGTTGAGGGCAATTGTTTCAAGTTCCCAGTGTAGGATTTGGTGTAACCCAACATTTACCATCAGGCATGTTCTTAGAACAACGAAAAACAAAGAACAAAGAACAGTACAGCACAGGAAGCAGGCCCTTCGGCTCTCCAAGCTTGTGCTGCTCATTGGTTCAACTAGACCATTCGTTTGTATCCATCCATTCCCAGTCTGCTCATGTAACTACCCAGGTAAGTCTTAAATGGTGCCAGCATGTCTGCCTCCACCACCCCTAATTGGCAGCACATTCCAGGCCCACCACCCTCTATGTAAAAAACGTCCTTCTGATAGCTGAGTTAAACCTCACCCCTCACCTTGAGCCCGTGACCCCTAGTGATCGTGACCTCTGACCTGGGAAAAAGTTTCCCACTGTTCACCCTATCTATACTCTTCATAATTTTGTACACCTCTATTAGGTCTCCCCTCATTCTCTGTCTTTCCAGGGAAAACAACCCCTGTCTACACAATCTCTCCTCATAGCTAAGACACTCTACACTAGGCAACATCCTGGTAAACCTCCTCTGCGCTCTCTCCAAAAGCTCCACGTCCTTCTGGTAGTGTGGCAACCAGAACTGGATGCAGGACTCCAAGCATGGCCTAACCAACGTTCTATACAGCTGCAACATCAGACTCATGTTTTTATACTCTATACCCCATCCTATAAAGGCAAGCATGCCATATGCCTTCTTCATCACCTTCTCCACTTGTGCTGCCACCTTCAAGGACCTGTGGATTTGCACACCCAGGTCCCTCTGTGTTTCTATACTCAATGGTTCTGCCATTTATTGTCTAACTCCCCCCTACATTAGTTCTACCAAAATGCATCACTTCGCATTTATCTGGATTAAATTCCTTCTGCCATTTCTCCACCCATTTTTAGAAATCATAGAAACCCTACAGTACAGAAAGAGGCCCTTCAGCCCATCAAGTCTGCACCACCCACAATCCCACCCAGGCCCTACACCCAATCCATACATATTTTACCCACTAATCCTCTCTAACCTATGCCTCTACAGTCAATTTAGCATGGCCAATCAACCTAACCCACACAGCTTTGGACTGTGGGAGGAAACCCACACAGACACAAGGAGAATGTGCAAACTCCAAACAGACAGTGACCCAAGCCAGGGATCAAACCCAGGTCCCTGGAGCTGTGAAGCAGCAGTGCTAACCACTGTGCTACTGTGCCTCCCAGCTTTTCCAGCCTATTTATATCCTGCTATAGGATCAGAAGGAGCAAGGGTCCAAACACTGACCAATCAGAATCATGTTAACATACTGATCACATCAGTATGTTAACTGATTACATTAATTGATTGCAGCTGTATAAGGTGCTGGTGAGGCCACACCTGGAGTACTGTGTACAGTTTTGGTCTCCTTACTTGAGAAAGGATATACTGGCACTGGAGGGGGTACAGAGGAGATTCACTAGGTTGATTCCAGAGCTGATAGGATTGGTTTATGAGGAGAGACTGAGTAGACTGGGACTATATTTGTTGGATGAGGGAGGATCTTATAGAAACATATACAATTATGAAAGGAATAGATAAGGTAGAAGCAGGGAAGTTTCCATTGATAGGGGGCATAGCCTCAAATTAAGGGGGAGCAGATTTAGGACTGAGTCGAGGAGGAACTTCTTCACAAAAAGGGTTGTGATCCTATGGAATTCCCTGCCCGGTGAAGCAGTTGAAGCTACCTCATTGAATGTTTTTAAGGCAACGATAGGCAAATCTTTGAACAGTAAAGGAATTAAGGGCTATAGTGAATGGGTGGGTAAGTGGAGCTGAGTCGATGAGAAGGTCAGCCATGATCTTATTGAATGGCGGGGCAGGCACGAGGGGCCAGATAGCCTACTCCAGCTCCTAGTCCTTATGTTCTTGTCATCAGGGCAAATGTCTGTCATGAGTTATGTAGCTGGATGGCATGAAAGGGTTAAATGACAGCATCAGTCAGGGTGGTGATGGTAAATTAAATCCCTCCATGGCCTTGACCCTCCCTATCCTCAAAGCCTCCTCCATCCCTATAAGTCTCCAACCATTCCTCCAATTCTGGAGAAATTATACTTCCCTGATTTCCTTTACCCTCCTGTTGGCAGTCACACTTTCAACTGTCAATTCCAGAATTTACTCCCTAAACCTCTGCTCATCTTAATCACTCCTCCTTCAGGATGCTACCAGAAAACTATTTCCTTTGCCAAGCTTTTGTTTACCTCTCCTGATCTCCTTCTTTGACTTGAGGTTGAATGTTCATTTGTGGGTCCCACTTCTGACATTGAAAGGAAATCTGAGTTAAGAATCCACACAGGCTGGCACTGGAAGCCAGAGGGAGATTTTGTGAAGAGACAGTCAATTAAGTGGCCCTGAAGCCTCATCCAATTCAGAATCAAGTTTGGGATCTCGAGGCTGGTGGTCAAGTGGGAAGCCCTCCAGAGATGACAAGTGAGCCACTCCCCACTCCCACTATCAGAGATGTGAGCTGCTGCTGCAGGTAAATGAGAGAGAGGGCACCTTAATATGGAGGCAACCTCAAAAGACTTTTTAATAGTTCACAAAATATAAAAGAGGCCAGGCTGTTATTGTGGCAGGGCCTCTCAGGTTGCAATATGACCATCTTCTGATTGCAGGCATGGTGTGATTAGATTGGAACTCTAGCTGGTTTACTGATGGCCCATTAAAAGGCTTAATTGACTACCTGCCACTTACTACTGGTGGGAAATTGTTGGCCTATTCACCAGCCCACTTCATGGTCAGTTAAAAATTCAGCCCTTGGTGTTAATTTCTTTTTGCCTATTAAGCACTTTGGGACCATCTTACTTTGTTAAAAGTGCGATGTGATTGTGAGTTGTTGTTGCCGTTAATGGAGTTTTCCAACACGTTTGCCTTTGTGAGAATGCCAAGGGTCTGTTCTCTGAAAACACCATGTGCTTAAATAGTTTCTTAACACAAAAAAAAGAAGGAATTTGAAGAAAGCAGTAATTGCATTGAGAACTGATGGTTTTAATATATGCTGGTATATCATGTACAATATGGCACAACTCTCATTTCAGAGAAGGCTCAGATCCTGCAGAGATGGGCTGAACACTTTGAAGCCGTCCTCAACCAACTGTCATCTATTAACAATGAGGCAATACTCAGGATTTTCCAGATTGATATCAACAGCACCATGGATGAACAACCGATAGTAGCTGAAGTCACGAGAGCTGTCAACCAGCTATCCGGTGGCAAAGCCCCAGGGGCAGATGCCATACCCGCAGAGATCTATAAAGCTGCTGGTCCTGCACTTATTGAGAAGCTCACCGAGTTGTTCCAGTCCTTTTGGAAGCAAGGATCTATTCCTCAGGAACTTAAAGATGCTTCCATTGTACACCTCTACAAGAGGAAGGGCAATCGGCAAGTATGTGACAAGCACCGAGGAATCTCACTGTTCTCCATCACAGGAAAAACCCTCGCAAGAGTCCTGCTAAATCATCTGGTCACTCATCTGGAGCTGGGCCTGCTTCCAGAGTCACAGCGTGGCTTCTGAAAAGGTCTTGGGACGACTGATGTGATTAAAAGAACATGAATAGGGTGGCACGGTGGCACAGTGGTTGGTGCTGCTGTCTCACACTGCCAGGGACCCAGGTTGGATTCCAGCCTTGAGTCACAGTCATTGTGGAGTTTGCACTTTCTCCTCATGTCTGCATGGGTTTCCTCTGGGTGCTCTGGTTTCCTCCCACAGTCCAAAGGTGTGAGGTTGATTGTCCATGTTAAATTGACTCTAGTGTCAGGAGAAGTGTCAGGAGCAGAATTACGAGCTGTTTGTTGACCTCGCAAAAGCCTTCGATACTGTAAGCCAACAAGGCCTGTGGAGGATCATGTCAAAGTTCAGCTGCCCCACCACCCCGCCCCCCAACCCCAAAATTCACTCAGATGGTATGCCAGTTCCATGATGGCATGATGGCCAGAGTACTGGATGGCAGAGAATCCTCTGAGGCATTCCCAGTCACCAATGGCATCAAACAGGGCTGTGTGCTCACACCCACACTGTTCAGCATGATGTTTACTGCCATGCTGAATGATGCCTTCCAGAACAGTGTTGCTGGAATCAGCCTCAAGTACAGAGTGAATGGGAAGCTTTTCAACCTGAGGAGACTTCAAGCTATTACCAAAGTGAAAGAGACTGTTCTGAGAGATTTCCTCTTTGCCGATGATTGTGCCCTGATGCTGGCTCAGATCCAGAGATGCAAGTCAGTACGGACAAATTTTCCACGGCTTGTGACAACTTTGGACTCACCATCAACATTAAAAAGACTGAAGTCATGCACCGGCCTCCTCCTCATGCACCGTACATAGAACCCATAATCACAATCAAAGGGCAGAAACCTACAGGCAGTGGACCAGTTCACTTATCTTGGCAGCACCCTCTCCCAAGCAGTGACTTATGATGCAGAAGTTAACTGCAGAATAGCAAAGGCAAGTTCTGCTTTTGGTAGACTGCGCTTCACTGTATGGGAACATCAAGGAATCAGCCCAGCAACAAAACTGAAGGTCTACAGCGCCATGGTACTCACTACCCTCCTGTATGTCTGCGAAATGTGGACTGTGAATCGAAGGCATGCAGGACAGGTCAATCATTTCCACATGACTTGTCTTCACAGAATATTACGCATCAGATGGCAATTCAAAGTACCAGACGCTGAAGTTCTTTCTAGAGCAAGTCTACCATCAGCCCAACACACTGCTGATGAGAGTGCAGACCCGGTGGACAGGTCATGTCATCCGTATGTCAGATGAGCGCATACCCAAGCAGCTCAACATAAGAACATAAGAAATAGGAGCAGGAGTAGGCCATCTAGCCCTTCGAGCCTGCCCCGCCATTCAATAAGATCATGGCTGATCTGTCGTGGCTCAGTTCCACATTCCCGCCCTCTCCCCATAACCCTTAATCCCCTCGCTTATCAAAAACCCATCAACCCGCGTCTTAAAAATATTTAGCGAGGCAGCCTCCACCACTTCAACCGGCAGAGAATTCCACAGATTCACCACCCTTTGAGTGAAGAAGTTCTTCCTCAACTCCGTTCTAAACCGCCCCCCCTTTATCTTGAGGCTGTGCCCCCTAGTCCTACTGTCCTTTCTGAGCCGGAAGAGTCTCTCCACCTCTATCCTATCTATCTCATTCATCATCTTATACGTCTCAATGAGATCTCCCCTCATTCTTCTAAACTCTAACGAGTACAAGCCTAGTTTATTCAGCCTCTCCTCATAGCTCAACCCCCTCAACTCCGGTATCAGCCTAGTAAACCTCCTCTGCACTCCCTCCAAGGCCAAAATATCCTTGCGTAAGTACGGCGCCCAAAACTGCACACAGTACTCCAGCTGCGGCCTCACCAATGCCCTATACAGCTGCAGCAAGACCTCCCTACTTTTATATTCAATCCCCCTCGCTCCTTTTTGGGGATCTCTCAGCTGGAAGACGCTTGCATGGAGGGCAGAAGAAATATTTCAAAGACACACTCAAGGCCTCTCTGAAGTCACTTGACATTGACATGACCACCTGGGAAACGCTGGCACAAAACCGCCTTACCTGGCACTGCCTCATCCACAAAGGCTGTCAAGCTCACGAAGAAAGGTGTATTGCTGAAGCACAACTTAAGCGCGAGCTGCACAAGTCCAGAGCCACCAGCGCAACAACTACAGTGTCTACACAAGTCTGTCTAGTATGTGCCAGGACATTCCGTGCCCGAATTGGCCAGATCAGTTATCTTCGGATACACCGCAACCAGCCTCAAAATGACTAATGGTGTTGCGGTCCTTATCGATGATGATGTACGAACAACAACACAAAAAAAAGAGAAGGAATTTGAAGGAAGCAGTAATTGCACTGAGAACTGATTGTTTTAATATAGATTAAAAGAACATGAATAGGGCAGCACGGTGGCACAATGGTTGGCACGGCTGTCTCACACTGCCAGCGGCCCAGGTTGGATTCCAGCCTTCACTCACAGTCATTGTGGAGTTTGCACTTTCTCCTCGTGTCTGCATGGGTTTCCTCTGGGTGCTCTGGTTTCCTCCCACAGTCCAAAGATGTGAGGTTGATTGCCCATGTTAAATTGACTTTAGTGTCAGGGAGATTAGCAGGGTAAATGAGGGTTATAGGAATAGGGTCTGTGTGGGATTGTGGTTGGTACTGACTTGATGGGCCGAATGTTCTCCTTCTGTACTGTAGGGATTCTATGAACACAAACATTTTCAACCCTAATGAAACTTTCTTTTGCCAAGAATTTTGTAGCAATCTGAAAATGTGCTGAACCATGGTCATGTAATCATATGACAAGGATATGAAAAATGCATGGTATTCATGTTAAACAAATAGGCAGTAACCTAATGTGCTCCACCATCATCATTCCAAAGGAGTGAGTGTGGTTACAATGACTGGTAGGAGGGACATTTACTTGGTGGAAAGCCATCCTACTAGATTTGATGTTAGTATTGGAATCAACATTTAAGACTTGGACAGATACCAATCCACAATCAACTGACTGCTGTTGGCTGAAGAAAAGCCCAGCAGACACCATTAACTGAGGGGTTCTTTCCAGCTCAGGATCTAAAAATGGCACATTTCCTGCATTTTTTACTTTGAAATATATTCTCTGAAGACATATAAATAGTAATTATGGGTCAAAGCAGTTTTGAAAGTGTCTCATTCCTTTCAACGATTTCAATTCACACACCATTTAATTTTTATTAAAGTTTAACGACTTCAATTTTAACCACGGGTAGGTTAAGGGTGGCGTTTTTCTTTCAGCAAGATCATTTAAATCCTGTCGACTGACTTTTTATTCCAGGACAGCAGGGAGCCGGTGGAAAATAACGCAAAGCCAATATCATTGAGCGGTGATGCAGCGGTTAGCACTGCTGCCTTACAGCACCAGGGACCCGGGTTTGATTCCTGGCTTGGGTGATTGTCCTTTTGGAGCGTGCACATTCTCCGTGTCTGTGTGGGTTTCCTTCTGGTGTTCCAATTTCCTCCCACATTACAAATCCTCCTCTGGGACATCCATTGGTAAGCAGCTCAGCAGGGCAAACATAAACAATGTAGCATGTCACTGTACAGGAGACCCTGGTTGATTGGTAGCACAATGCTGCCCTCAACCTGTAGCAGTGCAGAAGTGCATTTTTAAAGTGCCAGTGGAGTGCTCTCGAATGATAGGACACCCAGCAATAGGCCCCACTTTCTATCCTCTGCATCAATACAGATGTTACAGTCAGGGATCATTAGTCAGATGAGCAAGACACCAGTCAGAACCTTGCCTTTTTTTTGGAACAGAGGAAATGTAGAGGAGATTCATAGGATAAGACCATCAGAGAAGCTTTCTGCAAATGAAGTTTTCTCATTCTGCTGATCACCTATCACTTCAATGCTGAGTAAGTGAAATCACTTTCAATTTACAAAGTTCATAATGCTCTGAGGTGGGGCCTGTCATATAGGTGCAAACTAAAGCACCTTGTACCCTGGGGAAAGTTGTCATATGATAACGTTTAAAGCCCTCTGATAGCTTGCCTGAGCTGATGTTCCAAAGGTTATAAATTGGGGTGCCCTATTCAAATGGGCATCTGCACCATCAGTGGCCTGCGAATTAAAGGACGTTGCAGAAATCATCACTTGCAGTCTGAAAGGACCCAGGGTAATAGAAATTGACATCTGCGGTTACTTAGAACTGGAAGGAGATAATAGCGGAAGTTTGAGAGGCTTGGTTGCAACAGACAACAGAGATTCTGGAACGACTTATTACTGAACTATAGCCTGCTTAAGCAAATTCCTTTGAGACATCCTAAAAGGCACAATCAGTGATTAAATCTTGTTGGCACATTGCCATTCACACCATATAAACCCATATAAACCTGATAAGGTCTCTTATCACAGCAACAGCATCTATTTTGACAATTACGATAGCTGGGAGGAACATGCTTTTTCTCACAAATACTCCTATAATAACTTTTTCAACTCTTTGCATATTTTCCATAGAATCTGTATAGTGCAGAAAAGGGCCATCTGACCCATCGAATCTGCACTGACTCTCCAGAAGAGCATCCCAATCAGGCCCTCCCTCAACCCTATCCCTATAAACCCACACATTTATTATGGCTAATCTACCAGCCAACACATCTTTGGATATCAAGAGGCAATTTATCATGGCCAATACACCTAACCTGCACATCTTTGAAATGTGGAAGGTAACTGAAGCACCTGGAGGAAACCCGCGCAGACATGGGGTGAACATGCAACCTCCACACATACAGTCACCCAAGGCTGGGATTGAACCCTGGTCCTTGGTTCTGTGAGACAGCAATGCTAACCATTGTGCCACCCACTGCGCTGTGGGTGGAGCGTATCATGCCCGAAATACTGCTGCCCCAATTGACACCTCCAATTGCAAATGCGCAGAAAAAAAATAGAAAAATGCTCCCCTGCCACATTGCTCCTGGGCTGGATAATGTTTCTTCCTGGCCCCCATGAACATTTCCCCGCCCTCACAACATAACTGAACTCCTTATGCTCCCACCCCGCACCCCACCCCCACCACCACCCAGACCAATCATGGGACCCTCTCCCCTTCCCCCCACTGATCACATGCAAAGTGGCAGTGGATCCCCCTTCACCCCACTAATCACATGTAGACTGGCAGTGGACCCCCCACTGATCACACACCGGGTGGCAGTGGATGCCCCCTTCCTCCCCACCGATCATACGCAGAGTGGCAGCGGACACACTTGCTCCCCCTTCCCTGCCATCTGAGTCGGAGAGCCACCTGGCCTGCTTCCTTTCTCCCCATCAGAAAGCCATCTGATCCGCCTGCCTCCCCACCCTCACCAGACAACCATCTGACCTACCTCCTGCACTGCCCCCAGAGAGCCATCTGACCCACCTCCCTCCCCTCCACCAGAGAGTCATCTGACCCACCTCCCTCCCTACGTTACAAGAGAGTCATCTGACCCACCTCCCTCCCTACGTCACCAGAGAGCCATCTGACTTGCCTCCTTCCACCCTCCCCCCACCTCCACCATCCCCCCTTCCTGTCACTCTGCCCCACCCCATCACCCCACCTCCATTCTGAATCAGAGAGCCGCTGGAAACTCGGAACATACCTCCTCAGAAGCTGGAACCGCCAAATCGGACCTTTGCGGACCACGTTTGTTTCGTGCCGAATCTGGACAGATGAACGCGATAGTAAAGAGGAAGTGTGTTTAATTAAATCATTTAATTAATTTTGGGCATGATAATGGGTGCACTTAATGGCACCCATTTCGGGCGCAGTCCCAACAGCGGCCATTTTTAGCCCTTGGTAAAGGGGGAACCCGTGCGGAGGTGTGTGTAGATTGCAATCCTCACACCCACCTTACCAAGGGCGCAACTTGATGGTAAAATCGGGCCCACAGTGTTGGTGAAGACTACTGGCTGTTCTTAATTCAAGAAATTATCAGGCAGTAAATGTGATTTTTCAAAATAAAAGGTTACTTCAAAAGGAAATTTGTTTGGCACATGAAGCCAACAAGTACAGGGCTACGAGGGAAAGGACTGTGGAGTGAGACTAACTAAATTGATTTGCAGAAAGCTGGCATGGCCCAAATGGCCAAATGTCCTCCTGCTGTGTGGTAACCATTCCATGTTTCTGCGTGATGCTTCATAATGCAATTCTACTTGGCACCTCACATAATCTCCGAGCTCTACAAGGGCCATTACATTGTGCTGTAATATTTTACAACTTACAAGACACATAAAAATGTTTGCCATTGGAAATTGGGAAAGAGTCAGTTACTTATTAATAGGTTTCTGAAAGTCAAAATAATTATGCCTGAAGCTGACATTGCATCAAGCACGATTTTGCATTTGTGTACTTGCACAATGTAAATCACCTAAGAATAGTTATAAAAAAATGCCGTATGCATTTAGGGCAAGTTTTTATTATGCTGTAATTGTAGGAGAAGGTTAACTGTATGAGTGAAACTGATCTTTACTTAAAAACTTGGGTGAATTACCACAGAACCATAGAATCCCTACAGTGCAGAAAGAGACCATCCAGCCCATTGAGTCTGCACTGACTCTGAAAGAACATCCCAACCAGGCCCTCCACTCCGCCCTATCTCCGTAACCCTATGCATTTGCCATGGCCAATTCATCTGACCGGCACATCTGTGGACTGAAATATTTGGACTGAAATTGAAATGTCGCTTTTCCAAATGATTGGTTTAGGAACAAGGGAACATAGGAGGAGGAGGAGGTAATTTTTCCTTTGAGTCTGCTCCGCCATACATGAGATCATTTTCCTGTCAACTCCCTATAACCTTTAACTCGCTTGACTGTGAAAAGCCTGCCTAACTCTGCCTTGAATAACTTCGATAACTCTGCTTCCATTGCTTTCTGCAGAAGAGAATCCCACAACCTAACAGCCTTCTGAGAACAAAAATATTCTCCTCATCTGTCTTAAGAGGGAGGCCACTTATTCTTAAACTGCATCCCCTAGTTCTAGTCTCCCCCACAAGTGGAAACTTCCGTCCTACATCTATCCTTTCAAATGTCCTCAGAATTTTATATGTTTCAACAAGATCTTTATATGGTTTGCTAATGTCCTTTAGGGAAGGAAATCTGCCGTTCTTACCTGGCCTGGCTTATTTGTGACTCCAGATCCACAGCAATGTGGATGACTCTTAACTGCACTTGGGGAACTAGGGAAGGGCAATAAATGCTGGCTAGCCAGCAATGCCCATCTCCCACAAATGAATAAAAAGAATCACTTCTCATTCTTTTAAATCTCAATGGTCTCTGCCTAACATGTTCAATCTTTCTTCATAGGATATGCCCTGCATCTTAGGAATGAACCTTCTCATGTTCGGGTTTCCCCACACGTTCAGTTGTCAGATGCTCCTGAACATCAGCCATTTGCACCGTTGAGGAAAGAAAACTGCAACACCTTGCTTCCTCATTCTAAACACAATCACTTCCTCTCTGATTTCTTCATACCTGAAGCTGGCATTCTCTTCTCGCATCTTAAAACACTTGCACAACTACCAACCACTCTCAGGACTCAGTCTCCACATCAGACCCCATACATTTAGCTTTACATTCCAGCTTACATTCCATGCACAAGCCCCACACATCTCCACTTATATTACAACAGAAGTCCATGCTCACCCGACCTTTCTGTATGACAGGTCAGCACTTAATTCCAGGAAGAGGAACAAGACTATAGAGAACTATGTGATGCAACAGTCCCCAGTGTGACAAGTAGCCCTGGAACCTAGTGGCTCAGTAAACACATGAGTATGAGGAAACAAGAGACTAACAGCTGACCTGATCTGTGTGGTAGCATGCACCTTTAAGGGGAGAGTTCTCGGTGGGTCTTGGGTCAAATTTGGTCAATTGGAGCAGACTGCGTGAATCCTGGGGCTGAGTGCAGGTTTTTCCCTCCGTTGGGAACCTGGAGTTGTGAAGTACGGTAGCTTTTATATCCCTCTCAAACAACAGCCATTTTCCTCCAATAAATTGTTTATTCACTAATCTACTTAGTGGTCACCCATCTTTGAAAATACCACGTATGGTGATGAAGATCAGTTGGAGTGCCTTCATACAGCTGCAGAAATTGGGACAGCAGATCTTGTGTCAAAGTCTTTTTGAAGCAAATTTGTTCAGCAGCCTGCAAGTATTAAAATGCCCCATTTTGGAAAACTAGACCCATTCGACCCTAACACAGGGCACTGGGATCAGTGTGTCGAACTCATGCATTTTTTTAGGCCAAGGAAGTCGGGACGAGGGGGGCTGGGGGGGATAAGCAGGGGGTAATCCTGTTAGTACTTTGTGCGCCTTCATCCTATAGCCTGGTAAGGAGGAATTTATTGAATTAGAACCATTGTCACTCAAAGTTCTCGGTGATGGTGCAGCAATACAACTTTAATTCAACTATAAGAACTCACGGGAGTTAGTAGTGGCATTTGTGGCGCGCCAAAGGCAAATGGCTGAACAGTGTGAGTTTGGATCTGCACTCAACCACATGTTGAGATAGATTAGTCTCTGGCCTTAACAATATAACCCAACAAAGGGAATTACCCTCAGAGGTGAGAGGTTAATTTGAAGAAGGCATTAGAGATCGCGTAGGCCAGAGAAAGTGCTGAAAAGGGCAGTTGATTGAACTGCAGAGCATACACACAGGCATGGTCCACTAACTTTTGGCAGGAAGCCACTGATGGTGAAGACGCCAGGGAAAGGGTACAGAAAGTAATGAGCAAAGAGACTTGGAGAGAAAAAGAGAGTGCAGAGGTATAGGGAATTGAGAAGTGGTTAGCACTACGACCTCACAGTACCAGGGATCCAGGTTCAATTCTGGCCTTGGGTAACTGTGTGGAGTTTACACGTTCTCCCCATGGCTGTGCAGGTTTCCTCGGGATATTCCAGTTTCCTCTCACAGTCCAAAAATGTGCAGATTAGGTGGATTGGCCATACAAAATTGCCCCTTAGCGTCCCAAATGCATAGGTTAGATGGATTAACAATGGTTAATGTGTGGAATTATGGGAATAGGGAGGGGGGGAATAGTGCTTGGTTAAGATACACTGAAGGACAGTCAGTACAAACTCGATGGGCCAAATGGCCTCCTTCTGCACTGTAGGGATTCTGTGATTCTATGGATTTGGTCCATAGACCAGAAGTTATGAAGAATGCTACTGGTGGCTGACATCACTCCCTGGAGAGATGTAAATTCAGGGAATTAACATATTATGCCCGCAGTTAGAAGGATCACATAGGAGCAAACGTAAGACCAAGCAGAGCCTACCAGGAGCCAACAAAAAAATTCTGACTCCAGTACACAGTGTTGAAAATAATCCTGAAAATGATTCTGACCTAAATGGGTTAAACAACATCAAAGTGGACAAAACGGCCCCAGTTGCATTTGTTTTGGAAGTAAACATCAGCCATTCAGGATGGAGGTGGATATGGCGCCTCCACACAGTTGTAGAGGAACAAATATTTCACTATTTATGAAGAGGAGTTGAACCCTTACAGTTAAGAATCACAGTGACCAGGCCAGCAACATACATGGGGGAAGCTTTAAAGATCCCAGGAATAGCATTAACACCCATAAGCTACCATCATCAGTCAGTTCAACTGCCTCTAACATAAGGCCAAAGGCCCATTTTGATGGGCTGAGAATTAAAATAAATTGGCTGGAAGTCTTCAAGATCAATAATGAAAACTTTCTGGAGGTCTTAAGTATCAAGAGGCTTCCAAGATAAATTAGGTAAGGTTCCAGCCTAAAAACAAAAATTTACATGGATCCTGAGGCCATGGACAAGTTCTACTGGGCTGACCTGTATCCTATACCTCACATGTTAAGGTTGAGTCTGGACTCAAGCAACTGGAAGAATTAGGCATCATCATCACGGTTTTCATTTTGGGCAACTCCCATTGTGCCAGTGGTAAAGCCAAATAGAACCATTAGGATATGTGAGGACTATAAATTAACCATCAATCAAACAGCAAATTTAGATTAATACCCAAAACCAAGAATTGAAGATTTGTAGTCAGCAGGAGTTTAACTTATTTTATTTAATTTTTACTAAATGTAATATGAACTATGTGTGTCAACAATTAGAGTTAGACGAGGCATTTAGAGAATTTGTTAAAAACAATACCCACAAAAATATGAATTTGGTCTGTAGACCAGAAGCTATAAAGAATGCTATTGTGTGGGGAAGATGACTTCCAGGAGAGATGTAAATTCAGAGAATTAACATGAATGCCTGCAATCAGAAGGAGCATAGAACATAGAACATAGAACATAGAACATTACAGCGCAGAACAGGCCCTTCGGCCCACGATGTTGCAAATACAATGAGAAGCAAATATGAGAAGCAAATACAAGACTTAGGCTTTTCCAGATAAGGAAAGACAGGTTGAGTTGTGAGGATGGCATATTATTATGGGGAGCAAGGGTGGTCGTTCCCATTCCCATTAGAACATTTTTGTGACAAGAATTACATTCCTGGAATGACAGAGATGAAAATGCTAGCATGAAATTATGTGTGGTGGTCCAGAATAGACACCAACATTGATTGCATTGCTTGACCAAATTCTCAATGTCACATGCAACAAAAATTCCCGTCTGTGGCCCTAATACACCCTTGGGAGCGACCAGTTGACCATGGGTGTAACTACATGTCAATTTTGCAGACTCATTCATGGATTCCGAGTTCCTCCTCATTAAAGATGCACACTCTAAATGATTGGACATAAATTAATCGACGTCTACAACTTGGTCAAGAAAGTTGCGACAGACATTCGCCCAAATAATGGTACTGCTTTCACTGGTGAACGCTTCTAGCATTTTGTGAGAACCAACGGTATTCAACATATTTAAACTGCACCTTACCGCCTGCTTCAAATGGGCTGGCAGAGCGAGCCGCCCAAACATTCAAAACTGCCATGAAGAGTCATCAGCCTCTCTACAAACCAAATTGTCCTGTTTCCTGATCACCTATAGAACAATGCCCCATATCACCATAGGTGTTACACCAGCTGAGCTGCTAATTGGCAGATGAATTAGAACAAGATTGGATCTCCTATTCCCTAATTTGGATGGGGGGAGTAGAGGCAAAATGGAATGCACAGAAGAGACCGGTGCTGGCTGCCTACCATGTTAATGGGATTGCCATGGATTTGTGTGCAGATTGACTGTGGCAGTTTGTTTAATACAGGTTACAATTAATGGGGAATTGGCCACTTTCTCAAATACATTGATAAGGAAATGGGCCAATTCTGCCATGTTAATACTTAGTGGTGGTTAACACTGCTGCCTTACAGCACCAGGGACCAGGTTTCGATTCCTGGCTTCGGTCACTGTCTGTGTGAAGTTTGCACGTTCTCCCCGTGTCTTCGTGGGTTTCCTCCGGGTGCTCCGGTTTCCTCCCACACTCCAAAGATGTGCTGGTTAGCTACATTACCCATGCTAAATTCTCCTTCAATGTACCCAAACAGGGACTGGAGTGTGGTGATTGGGGGATTTTCACAGTAATTTCATTGCAGTGAGGATATAAGCTACTTGTGACTAATGAACTTCACTTTTACTTTCACTTTTACTTTAATTCAGCTTTCAGTAGTGCCTGTCTTGAAGAGGCTGCAAAAATGGACTGAAATTATAATGTATTTGGTTGTAATTTATAATGTATTTGGATAAATTCTTTTAAAATAAAAGAAAGTTGGGACTCATGAGAAAAACAAACATCACAACTTGATAAAAATGGAGAGGGTATTTGAGGGTGACAACTTTTATACACAAAAATTGACGGTGATGGTCCATTTTGGATCACTGGAATGGTCATGGCTAGAACAGGCCTTGTCGTATGAAATTCTTGTCCAAGGATAAAGGGTAAAGAAATAACAGAACCAATGGAGAAAGAGAGGATCACAGAACCAGTGGGGAGTCTGTTCCTACTTTGTCTGTCAGTGATATTTCTCTGGATGAAAGTAAGGCAGCAACAACCTAACCCGAGGAAGAACCAAATCAGGTTCCAGTGGAAACTGGAGCAGTTCCCTGAACAAATGCACTTTCATAAGTCAAGAGTCAACCCATTGACGTTCACACTGAAGTTTCCTCTACTTCTAGAGAATCTGCTAATGAATTACAATGCTCCCAAAGGATCAGGAAGTCCCCAGACCCACTTGCCTTATAAAGGGCTGTGTTTGAGGTCTATGTTTTGTATAATATCATAAATAGTTCAATTATTATGGGGATGTGCTCATCAGGAACTTAAAGGGGGAAGCATGTGGTAGCATGACCCTTTAAGGGGCATATTCCCAGAGGGCCCTATGATCCGTTTTGCCAGTCAGAGCAGAGTGAGTGAATCCTGGGCCTAGTGCAGGTTTTTCCCTTTGTTGGGCATCTGAAGTCATGAAGTATAGTAGCCTTTATATCATTCTCTGTAAATAGTTATTTTTCTTTAATATTTATTCATTACTCTATTTGGTGGTCACCTGTCCTTGAAGATTCTGCAATCTGCTTATTTTTTGTCTTCCTTGTGCAGCAACTTCCACAATTTCAAGCTATTATCTTGAGACTTTTACCTGCTAATGTCTGGTTTCCACCTGTTTTTGCAATCTTTGGCTCTCTTATCATTTTTTAAGGTCTTTCTCAGCGTAACGCGGCTACTGCAGAGGACACCACAAAAGAGGACAATCCACATGAGAATGCGTCTTATGGCTCAGCACAGACATTGGCATTTCACTTGCATTAGGCAGCATGGCAGACGGATTGGCACATGGCCACCATAAGTGAGCAACAGCAGGTACTGATGGTAGGAACAGCCCAGGAGACAACTCGCCAAAGGGCAAAGTCCTGTCCAGCTCCCCTGAGCAGGACAGAGATGCTCAGCCATGATAGGAAAGACATTGGGTTTAGAAGGTCTGCCAAGGAATTCCAGCACTACTTCTAGTATATGTGTCGATACTTTTCTTCTTACAAACAAAGCACCATTCACCAAGATGTGTCTTCTTTTGGCAATATTCAAATATTAAAATTAATGTGTTAATGTGTTAATCAGGATCCATTGTAAGTCAATGACCACAGGGGTGATGGTGAATTGGGACTTAGTATAAGTTAGGACACAGCCACCAGAGTTTTGGATGAGCCTAGATTTATGAAGGGTAGGAGGTCATCAGGAGTGCAGTGGAATAGTGAAGTCCAGAGGTAACAAAAGCATGAATGAGGGTTCCAACATCAAATAAGATGAGACGGGGAGAACAGAATTAATATTGGACTTCAACACAAACAGAAAATGCTAGAGAAACTCGTCAGGTCTGACAGCATCTGTGGAAAGAGAATAGGACCAACATATCTGGGTCATGCAGATTCAAAATGTTTGCTCTGTTTTCTCTCCATGGATGCTGTCAGACCTGCGGAGTTTCTCCAGCGTTGTCTGTTTTTGCATCAGATTCCAGCATCTGCAATATTTTGCCTTAACCTTGGACTTCTCCTGTTTGATGAAGAAGAAAGTAAGTCGAAGAGACATCCCTGCTGAGTCAGCAAGTTCAACCACTGAGCAGTGTGAGTAGCTGAGTCACACTGACGAGAAAAAACAGATCCTACTTCTGGACTGTGCTGGTTTAGCTAATCTCAGCCAATGTATAACAATGATTATGATGCTCACTGTGGATAAAGGGACTGTTAATGCTAGCTGTGTAAGTACTGGGGAAAGCCACAAATGAAATCATGCCAGCAAGGAATTCATTCCATCAAGGGAGAAGTGTAAAGAAAAAATGTTTTGCAATTCATTGTCTATCCTGTCACTTTCATTTGGTTTTTCCAGTTATTGCTTTCCAGATCTGTTGTTAAGTCTTTCCAGTCGATAAATTAGTTGCAGCAGGCAGGGTGGGACCAGCTACTCCCAGGTCCTCACAGATGCTGGTTTGAACTAAGTGCTGAAGGGTATATGAGGCCCTCTAATGGCAAAGAGCCAGGTCATTTTTCTCTTCCTCATAAACATCTGCCTTCAGCTTGATATCTCCCTTGGCAGGCAAAGCAAAAACATCAGAAAGCTGTGCAGACAACCCTGAATCCACATCACATTGATGCCATGTGCTGTGGAATTGATGTGCTGCAGCTTATTCCCAACGCTTGTTCTTGACATCATGTGAAGTATAATTTTAATGTAATATTGAAGATAGATTTCAAAAGTGCCCAAGTGGATCAGAACCGCAAACCGAGATTTCTAACAGCATCATCCAATCTCTCCAGAGTAAATGAACCTTTGGCTGGTCTGCTGCATCCTCCCCGGTAGCGGGACTGGAAAATTCAAGCCACAGAATTGAGGCCAATTTGAACAATGATTTTACACTGGCCCAGTTCCACTCCATATTGAAATCAATAGGGCCTCATATTGGGTGGTCTGTAAAACTGACATTCTATCTGATCTCATGGGTTTAACCACCTAGCCGATTAGATTCAAACTGGGCCAATTTGTTTTGACTCAGCTTTCAAAACATTGATGTGCAATGGAGACTCAGCATGTGTACATGGAGGCAGAGGGTGACTTACTGCAGGCGACACAATGGTTGTCATCCTCACTGTAAAGCAGCAGGTTGCAGCATTGTGCTGCATATTAATGTAGCCTAAACAATGCTGGTCCAACTCAACATTATTTTTGATGGGTTAGTCAAGATGGATATGTGTATAGGGTTTAACTATAAAGTCTGATTCAGCCCCCAGATGCCAAGTGACAGATTATATTCCAAATAATCCTGGTGAGGGTGCACACCTGTCAACAATTTTCAAACCAAAACTGAGATCCAATTATGTTCAATGCCAGTGAAGCCATTGATGGAAAAGAAATCATGCGGGGTGTGAAATGGGCTGCCAATTTCCAAATAACCACTGGCTGGAATCATCCATTCCGGAGTCAAAGTCTGGTGGCAGGCACGTAAGTGAGAGTGATTTCTACTGACGGAGGTTGGGGGGGAGGGGGGAGTGCTGACCACACCATCTTCATTGTATATGCATCTGCGAGGAGTCATTTTTCTCATAGTGGCGGATGCAGTGCAATGGGCAGGAGGTTGCCGTCCTTGCTATTACCTCCTGGGGCCAAAGGTCTATCCATCTCATTTAAAGGACATCCAAGCAACCATTCACTCACTGCAAGCCAGGAACATCAGTCCGGCTAACAATCAAGATTCTGGCAAGACCAGAATGTTGCAGTTTGGCCCTGTAGTTCAGTGAAGCTCCCCCACCCCTTGCAGCTTCTCCTCTAGTTAGGACTCTTCTAGGAAGCCAGTGAAGCTACCTCCAGTCTGAGTTGACAGATATGATAACTTGAATGAGTTACTGCTTTAATAAGAGTGCTTGCTTAATCAGCCACTAAATCTTTCTGTTTGGCAATCCAAGTGCCAGCAAGGAAAGTGCGAGTCCCAAAGGGACAGCAGCCATAGAGCTAACCACACTTCTGAGGAGGATGGCTCAGAATCCTCAGAAAATGCACTATCATGGTCTTCACCTGCACCTTCCACCAACGCAGAGACATTCTCCTCTATGAGTGTACATACTAGAGTAGACTTGAATCCACAATTGGATAAGTGCCTCACTGACAAAGGTCCATAGCTGGCAAAGGAAGATATAGCTGAGGTCTCAGACCAGGCCCCTGCTCAGCTGCATGTAAACGATGAGTCTCTGAACTCGGCTACTGGAGACCTAATGGAGATGCAGATACAGGCCGAGGAACATCAGGCAGAGAGATACCAGAGGCCATGGTGCAGCCTGGGTAGTGGAGTTCATCCATGTTCTGTCTGCTGTCATGATTCTGGCGTGTGAAAACTTAGCTGCCATGAACTGGGTCTCATGGGTTTCAGCAGGTTGGTTGACTTCACTAGGGTTCGTCTTAAAATATTTGTTTTTATTCCCCCACTCTGAGCCCTTCTGGAGTGTTCTCTGGCTTTCAGCCATTGGGGTCAGTGGGCAGGAGTCATGGCACCTAATGAGATTAGGCCAGCTGATCTTTCAAGATCTGGTTCCAGGGAGTCTGACTATAACTGGAGAATGCAAAACATAATGGGTGGAATTTTCCCATTCAGTCCATCATGGGAATTGTAGAGGGTGGAACACGGATCATGCAAAGCCTCAGGTGGATTTTCCAGCCTTGTGGCAAGTGCCACCCAGTGTATTCTTCTAATGTTCTGGTTGAGTGGATTATGGGTGATGGGTTTTGGGTCATAATGACTTCCCCGTTGTTAAGGTTGATCAGTGTACAAGACAGGTCTGGGCTGGTCCCTACTGGCTTTTGACCTGTGTAACCTTGTCTGCATTCCATCAGGACTTGCTTAGAAGCAGTTTAGCTGTGTATTAATTTAAAGTGTCCAATTTTATGTTGGGTCTAGTTGCTGAAGCTGTTGGCCACTTGGCCACAGTTATACTGTGACTGGACTGGTCACTGTTCTCACTGAGTCTTGCATGTGGCTCCTTACACCGTTCCTGAAAATAAAGCTATACACCACCACAAATGGGACACTCTTGCAGAAAACATCAGCCAGGTTCATGACACCAGTTAATGAAACAGCAAGGAAACAGAGACAGCCCAGGCCAGGGGAAGCAATACTCTAACTGACCAGGAGAGTGACCATGCCAACACTGTGGAGTTAAGAATCCCCACAAGCAAGATCAATGTCTGGCAATTATAGCTCAATGCTTTCGATGTAAGTGAGTAGGACACTTTGGGAAATAGGGCAAAGCCAAAACATCAAGGTACACAGAGGTTAGCAAGAGGATTCATGAGATTGAGACAGCATACCAAGAGGACACACAAGCATGCTTCTTTGATGAGATGGAAGATCCTGAATTTTGATTCTGGAATGTAACATCTTGGTCAATGGCCACCTCACAAAATTTAAGATGGTCATGGGACCCAGTGTTACAGTCCTATTGGATAAAGAACCGTGGCTGAGAGACCTCTGATGATGACCAACAGACACATCACTTTATGGTCCTAGAAGAATCTGATTTGCAGTAATAGGCATGATTCTGGAACATTAAGTATGGCGGCAAAGAAATCTTCAAGCCGATGCATGTTATCCATAACCAATGCTTTTCCCCCTTGAGCAGAGATGCCAGTGTAGCGCTGAATCTCCTCCAAGTGGCAGAAGATGCCAAGACAGCTATCATCATAAGTTATACAGAATTGCAAGTTCCCAAGAGCTCTCAACTGGGGGCTTCAGTTCTGGATTGCCTTCTCTCTTTGCAGAACCAGTTTGTTCAGGTGCCAAAATCCCCTCAGTGGTCAGACCAGCTAAACCACTGAGATCAGGGGTGGGGAAGGTTTTGCTTCTCAAGAGCTGTCAGCACATAGTCAAAATCAGTCATAAGCCACACACATAAAAACTTTAATCTTTTGAAGAGAAAATATAGAAACATTCAATTCACCTGTTGTGGACGGATAATGTGTAATGTCCACTATGAAAGCCGAGCCACACAGCAACTTATCACTCATCCTAGCCACAGGTTTTCCCTTTGTCTCCATGAAGATTCATGTCATTTCTCAGTTCATAAAGCTGCATTAGCATATTGTCCCAGCTGATCCATCACTCTTCACAAAATCACACTAAATTGCTCTGATTCAAGGTTTTTCAATTACTGGCATCTGTTTAACCCCCTTCATTAATAACGTTAGTGCTGCATACTCCTATCAACATTACATTGCTCAGTCACATGGACTGTGTGCATAGATTCTTCTGGTGAATGATGTAGTGACATACAATCAACTTGTTTGCATCAAGTTGAAGTTGATTCATTTCTTCCTTACTTAGAGCAAGTAATCCCTCTTGGGATCCAACCTTAGCTGGAACACCATTTGTAATAAGACTACTTAATTTTTCAGGCGATAACTGAATTCAGTGCACTGCAGATGTAACTTTCTCAAACATCTTTACCGTTGGTGGCGCCCTGCTTTGCTCCTAAAGTAAACAAGTCCTGTCAAATCTCAAAGTCTATAGTGATTCCATGTGGAGAAATTGCTGGTTGGCGTGTACTGGTTGGGGGCAATTCTCCCATTCCGCTGCATTGATTTTTTAGCCCAGTGGGCCCGGAGAATCAAGTGGGAGGGTGATTCATGGGGTTCTCGTGAGCGTTTGCACCCCGCTAGCATCTCTCAGCACTAGATATCCGGTGCGGTGTGCTCTGCGCCGGAAAGCGGAGGGGCTAGCATTGAAATGATGTTGTAAATAATATTTAAATACTATTAGCACACGGGAGTGAAATCTCCAGGCCCACTAGCCTCCCCCACCCCGCCAAAGTGTTTCACTCCAGGGAGGTTTAAAATAGCTCCCCACTCTTGGGAAACTAGTGGCCTGACCCGCTGGAGTGAAGGGGAGGCAACTGGGGCCACCAGGAGGTCAAGCGGTGGGGAGGTGGTGCCCTCTGGGCATGGGCACCCCGGTTGTACCAGCCTGTGCCCCCGGCACTGCTCAAGGGCAAAGTACCCATGGCCAGGGGCACCATGGCACTGCTCATTGGCATGAGGGAGTGGTAAAGGGGTGGGGCCTGATGGGACAGAGCTTAGGGGATGATTGGTAGGGAGTGGGACGTCCCGCTGCCACTCTGCATTGGGATTGATAGGGGTAGGAGATAGGACAGCGATCAGGATGGGCTGGGGGGAGTCTGCTTCCAGGGTGTCTGCAGTGTGGAAGGGGGTTTGGTGGGTGGATTGGCACTGCAGGGGACGGGGGAACTGGACACTGGGGCGGTCCAGGACAGGGGTGGCCTGGGAATGGTTTGGGGGGGCTACGATTGGGCCATGGGAGCAACGGGTGGGGGTGGCAGAACTGCAGGCATCCCAGGCTGGCCAATGTTTGAGCCACTGTGCACGTGCCCACTTGTTTTAGCCACCTGGGCAGCCCTGCCCCTGAAATGTAATGATATTCACACTGGCAGCCTTTGCATTGCACAGAGTGTGGGAGATTCTAGTGTGAACTCCCACTGAAAAAAACAGCATGAATTACTCCAGTTTTCCAGCAAATTCAACAGTCAGATTTTTGGAGGGAGAATTCCACCCATTATGTATGTTGTCTCATTGTTAGTCACGATGTGGAGGTGCCGGCGTTGGACTGGGGTAAACACAGTAAGAAGTCTCACAACACGAGGTTAAAGTCCAACAGGTTTACTTGAGTTCATGTCACACTATCTGCAATCCCCAGACTTGTCTGGGCTTGCAAAATCTCACGAACTGTCCTCCCTGGAGACAATACACATCCCTTTAACCTGTGCGCTTAACCCTCTCTCCACTCACCTTGTCTGTAGCTCTAAGACTTGTTTACCTGTAAAGACTTACATTCCAACCATTATCTTGTAAATTGACTTTGCGTCTTTATATGCCCTATTTGTGAACTGAATTCCCACTCACCTAACAAAGGGGAAGCGCTCCAAAAGCTAGTGGCTTTTGCTACCAAATAAACCTGTTGGACTTTAACGTGGTATTGTGAGACTTCTTACTGTGTCTTATTGGTAGCCAGAGAGTAAAACTCAAAACCAGTGGTTGAATCGTTCAGACTCTGTTCAGTGTCTTGAGCCATATCATTAATTCAACCTGACATAGTCCTGCGAAGTAAGCACACACTCTGAAATAATTACACTTTTCTGGGGCCTATGCAGTTGTGGCGATGCACTCCTTCACAAACTTCTTCTGAATGAGGGCTTAAGCTTTTCTGTGACATGTGCATTCAACACAAAGCTGGCTTGCGTAACTCTGTCCATCACTTTTCTTGGTCTTGTGAAAATTGCTCGCTGTGTGCTCACACTCTTTAAGTGCTTTAATTTTGTCCACTCACACTGTCCTTGAAGTCCTTCACATTCGATCGAGCTTCACGCTGCAGTGTCTTTCTCCATTGACTTTTCTCGAACCGCTTCTCTACCAATCAGGCACACGGGTTTCCATTTCATCACCATACAAAAAAAATCATTTGTCCATTTTTCACTTTTCCTCTTTCACTTGCAATAGCCATTTTTACAATGAAACATACACCGCAGGATGTGAACAAACTGTAAGTATTACCATACTTCAAACAGAGTGATAGGTTTTGCAGTCTATTACTTTTCATAATTTAAAGAAAAAAGCTGAAAGAACAGCACATGAAGCAAAGCGTCAAGCACGTGTATAGTGTGGGATTAGAAGATTCTGGACAAATATCAAATGTTATTTATGTTTCTCTCCGATTAACTGGAAGGAACCAATGGGACATTTAAGAAATCCTGTAAAGGTCTTTGCTTTAGTAATGAGCATTGCTCCTGGTGGAGTCATAGAATCATACAATCCTTACAGTGCAGAAAGAGACTGTTCGGCTCATCGAGTCTGCACTGACCACAGTCCCACCCGGGGCCTATTCACGTTATCCAGCACATTCACCCTGCTAATCCCCCTGACACTAGCTTCAATTTAGCGTGGCCAATCAATCTAACCTGCACATTTTTGGACTGTGGAAGGAAACTGGAGCAGTCGGAGGAAACCCATGCCAACATGGGGAGAAAGTGCAAACCCTGCACAGTGACCTGAGGCCGGAATTGAACCCAGATCCCTGGTGCTGTGAGGCAGCAGCGCTAATCACTGTGCCACCGTGCTGCCTCTGCACGTCCTGCAGATTACTCTCAGGTTCCCGAGGGATTTGTGCTAATCGATTCTGTTGACTAAGCTGTTGCTCCATCTTGGGGAACACAGCTAGCTGCTTGCCTTGAATAATTTACAGAATTCAACCATCTGCAACCTACATCTCCTTTTGAATTTACCTTAGTTTTCAGGCAGTCTTCATGGGTAGACCTGCTTTTGGACCAACCAGCTTTCCATTGTAAATGTAATTATCTTATTTAAAGGGGCAGCCAACACATGTACCCAGAGAGAGAGGATTGCAATTGTGATGTTTGAGAGAAGTGAGGGAGGGGTGCGCAAATGGAAAATTAACTCAATCCCCATGGAGCGGATTGTCTGGTAGGCAGAAGTTGTTTCTATAATGGCATGGAGTTGTGTAGAATGGAGTAAGACCTATTGTTAAAGTTAATCCCATCTCAGGACAGCCTGAGACAGCCTGACAATGAATTATTGAGGAGAGAACACTGCAAACCCATCCATAACTATACAATGCAACTACCTAATCTATCGATTGCAATGGGAGAGGTCAGACTGGTCATTCTCACCGACCAGGGCTTTTTGCAGTGTTACATACAACATAATCTCAAGCAGCATCTGCCCATTTAGACTTTTGAGTTCTGGTTCTCCATAATGTTCAAGAACCCAAATGGCTGGGCTGGGAGATAGCAAATGGGGGAACCCTGTAAAATGACAGAGACACAACAGGCACCAAGATGCAGGGTAAGGATGAAAATGCATCATACATTCAAGTTTTTATAATTTTAGAAATCTTGATGCAGCATGGATGGAATTGAGCAACAGTCTGGATCTGGACAATGTGCCATGGCTTTCCCAGCCCTGACTTAGATGACTACTCAGCATACTTCAAATAGATGATAGTCAAGGGAGGAACCAGCAATTAAAAGAATATCGACCTGTAGCTCTGACACCCGTTAGAGAGATAAATCCTGAGCCCACAGAGCAGACGCTGCGAACCATCAGCCAACATGGCAGTGCCACAGATGATGCTGGAACCGATTAGCAGCCATCCATTGACCACAGAACACCACACAGACAAACGTAAAGGCTAACTTACTAAATCATGCCCTCACAACTGCAAGAGTCATCTTCCCTCTTCGTGTGTGTCACAGCAAGCCGCATGAAGGAAGAGAAAAAATATTATAGAGACGAGACCAGGGTTTGTCTGCCCCATAAAAAATGGGATAAACTGATTTCCATCTATTACTACAACTGGGGAATGAACAAAGAGCAATTCAATGCCAAAGAATGGAAAAAGAGGATGAAAAGATACCCAGCTACCAAAATAGTCTCCAATTCAACAAAATTTATCTTCAGCGACAGTGCCTACTACTCCTCAACGAGAGTGAGAGTGAGATATGGAAGGGTTATAAATCCTCCAGACCTACCTGAACCTGTGAAATGGGGTATATTTTGGTGGCCGGATTATTTAGGAAGTTCTAAAAAGCAGCTTCAATAAGTAAATTCTTGAAAGGTAAACAAAACTTAGTCTTCAAAGCGTCATAAAACTTATTTTTAAAACTAGTTTTATTGTAACATAGAAAATACAAAATTAAAATCATAGGAATCCTACAGTACAGAAAGAGGATATTTAGCCCACTGAGTCTACACTGAACACAGTCCTACCCAGGCCCTACTCCTATATCCCTACATATTTACCTGCTAATCCCTCTAACCTACACATCTCACAACTCTAAGGGACAAATTTTAGCATGGCCAATCACCCTAACCTGCACATCTTTAGACTGTGGCAGGAAACCAGAGCACCTGGAGGAAACCCACACAGACATGAGGAGAATGTGCAAACTCCACACAGACAGTGACCAGAGCTGGGAATCGAACCCAGGTCCCTGGAACTGTGAAGTAGCAGTGCTAACAACTGTGCTATCATGCCACCTAGAAACATGCACTCGACAAACAAAAAATTCAGCTGAAGGCAAGATTCAAGATAGGCTCAATGACACAACAGCAGCACTGAGTTTTCTCCAAAGATCGCCGTTTTCGTACCAGAGGCTTGGTCAATTAAACAGTTTGGTTATCTCAGTTATCTCAAAATACACCCAAGTAATCAACTTACAGAGTTTAATTTAATAATCAATGTCACTCTATTTATGATCATTTTGATGCTCGAATTATAATCTGACACTTAAAATATTAATCTGTCATTCGTCTGTCCGTTTTACAGAAGTTCTCTCCCAAAAATGGCTTCTTAAGATTCAACATTTCTCTAACCAGTTTAAGTTGGATCTAATACCAAATGAAGGTGCCTTTGTCATTTGTCATTATCCCCCAGCCTGGGAATACATGAGTAATTTACTTCGTTGCATAATTTGTGCCTGCCTTGTGCTGGTATCTTTCATAAACACATTTTTCATTTAATTGATATGTTATAAATTCATTTCTTAGAGACATTATTAATATATTACTTAGATATTTTGTATTATTCTCAAACCACACATTGAAACATTAGCTGCTAATTATCCTCATGTTGGATATTTAGAATTAATCAGAATTATCAACTACATCCTGTGAACTCAGAGACTTGAGGGATGGAAGGACTTGGGGTTGTAGTAGTTACATAAATATATAAGGTAAATTGGGATAATTTGTAACTATGTTGCATAATGACTTGAGGGGAGGTGTAGTCTGGCATACGAAGGGTTAACGTGGGGTTGAGTACGGTATCCCTACAAATTGATGTAAGAGAACACATTATTCACACCCCTAGATGTCAGTGTAGTGCTGGACAGAGCCGTGTGTAGAAGCAAGCATGGAGACAGCTCTGAGCTTAGACCTTTACTGTACCGGTGTATATAGTTTCTAGCTGCTAATACTTACCGTTGAGCTACCAAAGATCAGGAAATCCTTAACAAAATCTACTGAACTATGCCGCACACGTTCCAACAGAACTGTATCATCTAGGCCTCTGTGGATCTGTGAACAAATTGCTAAAATCAATCTGGTGAGCATATTTTTTGCAAATTTTCCTCCATGTAAGAGCTATCAAGCCAGTGCAGAGCCCTGTGCCTAACTCCCATCTAGACAAAGCATCCCTAACTCCCAACTAGACAAGGCAGCCCTTCCAGGTGATGGACATCCAGGAGGAACAGAGGTGAGTGTTCCTTCCATTGATGCAGGACAGTGCATGGAGACATTGCTCTTTGACCAGCTAGATGCTAGTCATCTGCGAGAACCCTTCCTAAAACACTACTCAGTTTTCCTCTATTATCCTCAAGACTCTACAGAGAGACCATTGTCCTGGCAGTGTAGAAGGACTTACCACATGAGCCACTCTCAGTCATGACCATTCACCCAAGATGATGAATGTTTAGAGTTGAGGATTTGCTTCCCTCGACCAGCTGTGGCCATTCCCTCTCTCCCTATCCCTCACAGCAGCAGCCGACAAACCACACAGAATAAAGAGCAGCTCCAGACTTTGGAGGGATCTTTATGCTATGAGACCCATGAGTCAGGGAGCAAAGCTGTCACAGCGTGCGTTTCACCATAGAAAGGTGAACACAGTTGAGTATGGCTCCCTTCTAGTTACCTTTTGATCATTAGAGTGCCCTTTAGTTAGCCGATTATGCTCACCTGGAACTCCACCCATCCAAAAAGATCGTCCTCCGACTTCGAGGATTCAAATGTGCAGAACAGCTGCTTTTTCAAAGATATATTTTAAAAATGGTGCATCTCATATTTCAGACCTGCTCCACCACCTTCCCCTTATCATCCTTGAAGCATCCAATGTAACCATTCCACTCTGTCTGTCATCTTTGATCCTCCCCCCCATTAGCTTTGAACTTATAACTCACCCTCTACATGTCCTCACTCTTCTCTGGGCCTACATCTTTTAACAACCCCATGGCCACCCTGACCACTCCTGTTGTCTAAATCGCTTGTTCCATTTATTTACATTACCCTGATCCCGTGAAACCTTCAGCTACCTGACTGATACCTTGCACCTGCAAACCTACTGCAAATCCCACTCCCCACATTCACTGTGACCACTCCCTCCACTGCCCAATACCTTCAGTTCAACCTCCAAAACCCCACAATAGACAGCACTGCCCTTACTCAATAGGACCATCTCTCTCCCATCATTTTTGCCTGGAATACACCAACTACATGGCTCCCAGAGGCAACAAGCAAGGCCCTTCCCTCCAATCTCTGTCCCTGTACTCTTGCATTCCTTCACTGCCTCCCTACTTGTTCAGAGTCTATCTTCCTTCCTCGGACAGCCTCACTTTCTGTAATGGACAGTCTATCTTCCTTCCTGGTAAAGTCTCCCTCCCCCTCCTCAATAATCTATCTTCCTTCCTCGTAAACTCTCCCTCCCTATCCCGGACAGTCTAACATCTTTCCTTTGGACAGCCTTCCCCACTTTAGCTTGCTGCCCATGTCCATCCTGTGGTTCACCCTTTTCCTGCTTGCCTCCTGTGTTCAGTTTTCATGCAACTTGCCTCCTGACACCTGATCTCAGCCCAGAGGCTGACATTTGTCAACGGTCCCCAAGAAGCCAAAGCTGTTCATTCCAATGTTGTGAAAGAAGCCAATCTTGCCAGGCTCATGCCACTCCTATGCAGTCGTGAATGGAAATGTTCTAATTTGTGGCTGGCAGGGAACTTCATTTGGAGGGGTAACTCAATTCTGACAAGTCGGCCTTTTAAAAAGAATGCGTGATTTGCTAAACACATGCAAAACGTAGCTCAACTCACCTTTAAAGTCTTGAAAAAATTGTCGCAAAAATTCTCCCAGCTGTCAGGAAACCGAATATTGGTCTCATGTCAAATTAAGTTCTCCCACCTGCCAAGCTTCTTGTTGAAGGTGAGCCTGGAAGATTCTGCCTGTCGAAGCCAATCAATTTGCACACCCAAAAAATTCTTGCGTTTCCTAATTGAGATGAATACAAGGGAATTTTGCCACATACACAGACATAGAATCCCTACAGTGCAGAAGGAGGCCATTCAGCCCATCGTGTCTGCACCGACCATCCAGGCCTTATTCCCAAAACCCCACGTATTTACCCGGCTAATCTCCCTGACACTAGAGTCAATTTAGCATGGCCAATCAACCTAACCGACACATCTTTGGACTGTGGGAGGAAACCAGAGCACACTGAGGAAACCCACACAGACACAGGGAGAATGTGCAAACTCCACACAGACAGTAACTCAAGGCCAGAATTGTACCTAGGTCCCTGGCGCTGTGAGGCAACAGTGCTAGCCACTGTGTTACCGTGCTGTTCTACATCTGCAAAACGTTTAACCTGGTGTAAATATGGAATGATAATGCCAAAGTACCTTCTTTAACTAAACATTTTCTTTCGGGAAACACAACAGATTGAAAATATGTTGCAGCATGGGGGTGCCAGCTTCAGAAGAATGCGCCAAGAGCCAAGCACAACTCTAAAGATTCAGTACAGTGCTTATTTACAGGGACACGAGTTTACACTGGCTGAATAAGTAAAATTCCATTTTTATCAAATGGCATTCCAGGATTGTTTTTGATGTCTTGGAGATTGCATTCCATGATTTCCTCCACCTTTCTTATAAATTGGTAAACAGTAGCTTTGTGCATTGATTATAGTCTTTAGAAAGGGCTAGAGAGGACTGTGGTAACAATAGTTTCAGTACAACATTTCTTTGACTACATTTTCTGTACCAAAATCTTTTTTTTAATTAAGGCACTCTGTCAGATCAGCAACCTTATCTCACACTAGATATACAATTTAATGTAAGTGGCATCATTCAGTGAACGTGTCAAAGTGGGATGAAAGCATTCAGTCAGATAATTGCACTTATTAGTGGTGTAAGCCAACCTAAAAGATCAACACTTCACCGTAGTATTTATTTCTGAACACTGCATGACCCCTTTGCTATACGCAGATGGTTGACCCTCTAATTTTCCATCTGTATTTATGCAATGAACTTTAATGTAATGTTTCAAAGTAAGGGCTTGAAATCTTGTTTCATTTTTCTACTCAGATTTTATCGCAATTATCTTCAGTGAGGCAAGCTTGTGCTGGATGGATTTTGTTCAGAAATTCTTTAGTGTTTATGAAGTGTTGGTTGTGATGGGGTACAGTGCATGTTTTTGAACTGTTCATATGTCGTGACAATGTTATCCACTCAAAGGTCAGGTATAGCGCAGGTCAATGGTTATAGGGCCACCTCCCCTCCAGTTCTGCAACAGCACACTTCAACTGCAACCTCAGCTGAAACACTATGCAAAACGATTGTTTCATTATTGGTGTTTCAGCTTCAGAACTGAAGCAGCTGAATTAGTTTCGAACCAGGATAATTCTGTGCTGGAGACTTACAGCCACCATTTTTTTTAAGTGTTTTAAAAATGTCAAAATTGCCTTTTGGTATGAGGGAATTCACAAACTAAATGTAATTGTGTCAAGATGTTCATCCCTGACTGTTTACTGATTCATGCGTAATGCATTTTGTCAATCATAAGGTACGGCATTTCAGCAAAAAAACACACTTTTTGCTTGTTGATTCATGAAGTATGGATCGAAGCGGTTGAATTTAAAGTAGTCCACTTTTATGTCTCTTATCCTTATCAGGGGTAATTTGTGAAGTCTATACTTTGAAATATTCCATTCATTTACATTTAAAATTCTAAAGCAGCCTCGATTAATTCTTTTGAATAACCTGGATTCCAAATAATAAATTGTTCCAGTGTAGTCAAAACTAATTAGACTGTTTTTCATTGTTTGAAAATTAAGCATAGAAACAGCCTTCTGGAATACAGAGAGAGTCTTGAAGCACCACTTGGTAATTAGGGTAAATTATCATTCAGACAGAAGTACCACCTACATCTCCTATATCCTCTGTAATGACAAGTTTTCCTGCCAACATCTGACTCATGAATGATAGGAAAACATCTTCAGCCTCATAATGATCAGTGCAGATTAATTAGACAGACAATTAACATTGTGCATAAGAAACAAGTGGGCAATCAAGAGATGCGTTGTCTGCATGATAGTGCCATTGTAAGGTTTCAATTTTGAGGCAATTGCCATGAACAATAATGTCTAGAGAATTGAAAAGGATTCTGAACTGTGCATATACAGTCCTACCATAAGCTTATTTACATTTTCTTTTCTATATATTAGATAATGGTGGAGCCAGTCCTGTCCCGTTACAAGCTAAATTAGATATACTTTTGTCTGTTCTCATTGATTGGGTACAAGAGGCTTTTATGTTATCTCATGGAAGCCTGGGTCTCCAGAATTTCCTATCAATTAGCTTCTCAGTTTCCACAGCTACCATACTGGTCTGATCAATGAGAGACTGACAGGATTTCAGCTCTCTAATATGATAATATACTTCTGAAACATAAACTATAAACATTTTGAAATTTAAGATTTGCTCTTCTCTTTGTTATTTGGACTGGTTTTTTCTGAAGAAGCTGAATTAATTTGACATTCGTGCGCTCAGCCAAATTTCACTTTGCACTCGAGCTGACATGTATTGCTCTGCATTGAATGATAACAAGACATTATTACCAAGTTAAGATGCATTTACATTCCAGCTACTAGTCTGAGGCTGATAGTTGGAGCTTGGTTTCCACTGTTGTTTATATTGCTTGGTCCACGGATGCCTGGATATATGCTCAGCCAGAGCTATCACTCAGCTGTTTGAAAGTAACAGCTCAGAATCTGGGGAGGGGGGAATCTCTGTTGTTGACGCATCTAATTTAAGGTCAGGTGTGTCGTAAAACAGGTTTGATCTGGCACAAGATTTAGACTTCACGCAAAGCTTAACATAATGCAAATGAAGTCTAAAAAGCACAACTCCTTAAGGCATTAATGCTGCCTAACAACAGAGCTGAAGGACATTGGTAAACTTCAATTAGCTGTAGGCTATATGATCGAATATATGTGCTATATTTGTATAAAACATTCCAAAATAAGGGTGTATTTAGAACACATGCTGAATTATGGAAATGCTCTTGAGCACAGAAAAACACACTTCATACCAACCGAAAAATTCATTTAAATTCAACAATTTTGATGGAAAAGAAATGGAATCCCAGGGAGGATATCACTTTTCCCTGAAAGTGAAATATTAACTCTTACCAAATAAGGAAGGGCAATGAAAATGAACCCCCTTAACAAAGTTTTCCATACCCGGATTACTTTGTGGAAGTCAAAGGATCATGTAACTGCACAATCTGTTGATTGTTTATTTTTGGACCATTGATTAAATTGTTCTCATATTATAAAGTAAAATGCTTAATGAAACTTCAGACAAACATAATGGGCAGAATTTAATTCCCTCCTTTGTGCTGGGTTTGGTGGAAGGAGGCATTTAATAGGGCAGGAGGATATTGGATGGCTGATGAGGACCCTGCCAACACCTCACCTCGATCCGGCTAAGTCTGTAGGGATAAGACCTGTGAATGGCTTCGTCATGCCTCTAGAATTTACACCTTTAACTGATTGAGGATCCCAACATTAAGAAGGCAGTGGTGATGATCCACTGAGGACTAACCCTCTGCCCCTGCTGCTGATTCCCTTCCCCTCCCAACAGTCTCCATCCCATGATCACTCAACTATATCTGGGTACATCAGTGATCCTGGGCTGATGTACCAGCAGCACTGCTGCTGAGCAGTGAAGAGTTGCCAGGGGTTCTTGAGCTAGGGAAAGGCTGAACGCTGCAGAGTTAAGTGCCTGAGTGACACTTCAATTGGTGGGTCTTTCCAAAGCTGGTAGCATGGGACTTTCGTTGGCTCTCCAGCTGGCAAGAGAGGCCCCTGAAGCTCCATTGAAGAGTCCCAATAAGTAGATTTCTCTTCTCAATAGTGAGTTCCTCCTGAAACTAAGTATATTTAGTTACATACCTAGATGCGGACATACAAAAGTATAACAAATGTAAATACATAGCCCACCACCACCTTCACAAGGGCAATTCAGGTTGGATAATAAATATGGCCCACATCCCATGAATGGTTTTAAGAATTAATTTTGTTAATACATTCCATAATCAGCAAAGGTATCGTAATTGGTGAACCCCACATTAGCCTAAAACTTGTAACTTGCACAAGAAATGAAAGAATTACTTGCAATCACAAGATACTATTTCAAGACTGATTATGTGCTCCTGCACTCAGTGTAGAAGTTAGCATACCAGGAACTATCTACAACAATCATCGACTTTCTTCTTTAAAAAAACTTAACTTAATTTTGAATATGTTCAATATTTAACTTTATCTTATTAGGTATTGTTCTGTCCTTAGTGGGTGGTAACGAATTAAGTTTTATTTGAAGTATTCTTTTTGGACTTGATGCCCCAATTTTTACTTCCACAGAGCAATTCCTAGCAAGCCAGCCAGTGATCTATTTAAAGCAGGTACTCACTTCTTTAAACTAAGTTGCATTCCCTTCTGCAAGCTTACACTTTGGAATGGCTGAGAACCAAACTAATTCATCCGGAGTCACAGGCAAGCTCTGAGGCCTCCCGGGAGGTCCTGCTGGAAGAGGGTTGGAGAAGGGACAAGTCCTAATTACAGCTAGTGAGAGGAAAATCCAAAAACACTAAGTCGACCAGACATCGAGAGAGATTGTTGAGATTGTCAGTCCTAAGAGAATCACTTCAGGATTTGAATTAAGTATGGGAAGCACTTGTCCTCAATAGACAAGCCAATGTGAATTACAACTTTTCATTTCTTCAGCTCACTTGTGCAACCCATGGCAACATGACTTTCCCCCTTCACAGTGCACTGAATAATCCTCCCTCATTTTTCATATCCTTCATCACTTAGCTCTCAATCTTACTATAATTGCATACCTACCTGTTCCTTGCTCCCTTCATACTCTCTATATACAGCATTCTTTGCTCATTTGGTGAAAGTTGCAAAATCACTAGCTTTTCTCATGGCTCTTTCTTTACTTCACATTCCAGAGATTTGCTTTCAATTTAACATCCCCAATCCTGATTGCATCTTTTTCCTTCACTCTCAGAGTCAGCACAACATGCAGAAGCCTCACACATCTTCACTCCTTTAGTAGGTGGCTTCTCAGGATAGAGCGCCTAATAGAGGAGAAGAACAAGACCAGGGAAGACCAGCCTTCTGGACTCGACATTGAGTCCTATACTGTAGATTGTAAACTTCCCCTTCCATCTTAACATCGCCACCCGCACCGCCCCGCCCCCACCCCCCAACCCCTCCCACCCGCAACAAACTTTTGTTTTATTGTTCATTGTTATTCTGTTCCCTGGCTCCTCCAACACAACCCCACCCCACCCCCACTTGGCAACTGTCCCTGGTTGTTTAGTTGCTCCCATTAACACATTCTGCTATCTCACACTTTACTGCTATTTAGCACTCTTCATCCATTAAAGGCATCATTAACTCTCACCTTTGTCTTATGGCCATGATCAATCTGTCAGTACCTCCTTTGCTCCAACCAAGCTCTGATATTCTGCCCCATTCCTCCGCCTCCTCCTAGTTCTTTATATTTTTACTTTTATTCAGTTCTGTAGAGGGATCATTTAGATCTGAAAATGTTAATTCTATTTCTCTCCACAGATGCTGCCTGACCTGTAAGTTTATCCAACATTCACTCTTTTTATTTCAGATTTTATTTCAGCTTTCCAGCAGTATTTTATTTAAGTTTTATGTTTCTGTTGGAGCAGAGGGGAAAGCACTGGTATTCGGTAGGTCTTCCAGAGCTGTCAGGATAGAAGATATTTTGACTGAGGAACCATGTGAACAAGGTCTGTGATGATTTCCTGAATTCCTTATGCACCTTGTAAAAATGTACTATCAGGCAGCACTGCAGTACACATAATTTGCTGCCGTTCAGGCATGAACCTCCATGCCAATTCTTATACCATAAGACCGTAAGACATAGGAGCAGAATTAGGCCACTCTGCCCACCGAGTCTGCTCCACCATTCAATCAGCACTGATATTTTTCTCATCCCCATTCTCCTGCCTTTTCCCCATAATCCCGGATCCCCTTATTAATCAAGAATATATCTCTCTTAAAATTGTTGTCTTTTTTGTCTTTGTTCAAGGTCTTTCTCAGCAGACTGGGTGGCACAGTAGCACAGTGGCTAGCACTGCTGCTTCACAGCTCCAGGGACCTGGGTTTGATTCCCGGCTCGGATCACTTGTTTGTGTGGACTTTGCACATTCTCCTCATGTCTGTATGGGTTTCCTCCCACAGCCCAAAGATGTGTGGGTTAGATTGATTGGCCATGCTAAAATTGCCCCTTAGTGTCCTGAGATGTGTAGGTTAGAGGGATTAGCATGTAAATATGTAGGGATATGGTGCCTGGGTGGGATTGTGGTTGGTGCAGACTCGATGGGCTGAATGGCTTCTTTCCGCAATGTAGGGATTCTACAAAGACCCTCAAATAAGAGAGCTTAAAGGAGGTGAGTCCTTCTAAGATGTCAGAACTGCATTCCATTTAAAGTTTATTTATTAGTCGCAAATAAGGCTTACATTAACACTGCAGTGAAGTTATTGTCAAATTCCTCTAGTTGCCAGAGTCCAGCGCCTGTTTAGGTCAATGCACCAACCAGCACATCTTTCAGACTGTGGGATGAAACCAGAGCACCTGGAGGAAACCCACCAGACACAGAGAGAACATGCAAACTCTACACAGTCACCCAATCCTGGAATCGAACCGGGGTCCCTGGCACAGTGAAGCAGCAGTGCTAACCACTCTGCTGCCACTCTACTAGAGATGACTGCCTTTAAAATGTCATGCTGGCTGTTCATAAGTAAATATGTTTCTAAATGCTCACAAGTTTCATTTAATATTTCATGTAGCACGGGTGACACTGGCAAGACCAACAGGGGTTACAGAAAAATAAATAAGGGGAGAGAGAAACATGGACAGAAAGGATAAATGTTTTAATTCTCTCTGAAAAAGTCAAAACTTAAAGTAATGAAACTCCAGACTCATAAGAGTTAACTTCTGGTGTCAGAAAGATTGATTGGCAGTCATGTGTACTTATGCCATTAAAAGAGAGCATACACTTGTAAGGGTGTGGCTTAATTTTCTGTGCTGAGTTCAATTAACAACTATTGTGTGAAAACAACTGGTTTCTAAAGAAAGGGGACATACCAAAGGCAAGAAGCTGCTTTTGTGCACCCACAGTAGAACGTGACGACTCAGACAACAATGCTCCTTTGACACACCTTTTCTTATTACATTAAAGGTGAGCTATATAAATACATATTGTTGTTATCCACAAACACCACGCACCATGTCCCTCACCTGAAGTTTTACATGGATACCATTTATCCATAAATAACAGCCTGCTAATTCTGGCACAATACCTCAATTGCTCCTTAGTCTTGTGGAACAATTTTCAAATCATTTCAATTTCCTTTGAACCAAATCCTACTGCTGTATTCTTAACATTCAAACTACTGTAATAATGTGATGGCCTTGGAATTCCAAAATGTTTTAAAATTAATGACTGACCGGATTGAGGTAGGCATGTTGATCATAATCTATGTTGAGATCAAATTTTAAACCATACAAATTCCTGGCATTATCACTTTCTTTCTGCGCACAGTAATGAAGATAATTTTAGAACTTCTAATTTGATGAATTACTCACTGATTGACCTCCAGTGATAAGTGGAAATGAATTGATCCTTTCTGGGAAGATTGACGTTTGCAGACAGGACTGCAGTAGTCCAAGACATTGCTGGGGTTTGGCCAGCCACACAGGCTCACTGATAGAACCTGTCACTGGCAATTTAGATTTGTCGTACTTGGCTTTGAGCAAATGGCCTGACAGGTAGGATGATTTCTAACTGAGAATGCAGCAGGAAGTCAAATAGAGCTTTGTAAAGGCAAGCTATACAGTTTTAGCTGGTCAAACCCCATCATACATTTGATTTATTGTAAATTTTGCATGACAATCAAACTGCCTGTTGTACCCTTCACATGTATGAGAAAACTGCAACAGATAAGACTCTGCAGTAGGGCATTTCCAGAATGGGGTACTCAATGGGTCCACAATGGATCTCTGGCCTCATCTATGTTCAATAAGAAGTCTCACAACACCAGGTTAAAGTCCAACAGGTTTATTTGGTAGCACAAGCCAGAAGCTTTCGGAGCACTGCTCCTTTGTCAGGTAAGTGGGATTTCAGTTACAAACAGAGCATATAAAGACACAAACTCAATTTACAAAATAATGGTTGGAATGCAAGTCTTTACAGGTAATCAAGTCTTAAGCACTGGAGTTTTACCATTCCACCTACCATGGGAATCAGAGCAGGCCGAGGGCGGACCATGGAAAGGTCCATTGACTTTGGGTGCAATTTTACAGTTTTGGGTTGAGCGAGGCCATAGAATTCTGATTGAAGAGATTCAAACTTGGAGTTTCAGGAAAGATGGATGTGGATTTGGGAGGTGATGACACATTTGCAGACTTTAGAGAAGAAAGGGAGGTGGCAGCACTTTGCAAGGAGAGTGGTTTATGCTCCGCAAAGCTAATTTCATGAACATAACCTTCAATGGCTATGGTTTTCAGATGTTCATTTAGCTCATGGCAGTGCTCCTCCCACCCCATCACTGTTTCACCTGTTTTATGCCTGTAAAATGGACACACCGATTTTTATCCAGGAATGCATAATAGAAATTTAAAAATCAGAACAGTATGTATGACTTTAACATGGGGAATCACATGAACTGCAACATTAGAGCTGAGCTGAGGGAATACTGCACAACTGCAAATTGCAAACTTCCAGTTGAGATGTTAAACAAGGTATTTGGTGCAACTAACAGGTTCAGAGATCCAATGCTACTATATGACAAGGTCTAGCCAGTGTAATCTGCCAACATTTATCCTACAGCTAATATGTCCGGAGCAGATGACCTGGACATTTATGCTGTTTATGGGACCTTGCTACACATTGAAATTAATCCTTAAGCACCTCATTTTAGCTCTCTTAATTGGTTCCATTTGGGATGTTAAAAGAATATTTTTTTCAAACATGTGCTGTCATATTTTCAGACCCGAGTGTTTTCTGAATCTGAATGTTTTAAAATACAAGCAAAAATGAAACTTAGCAACGGAGAATATAAAATTTGTAACCACACTCCCCCCACTGTCCCATCTATGAGAAAAGATTTATGAGACATTTCAAAGACTAACATTTAAGTAAACACAATAATCACATATTTTTGAAAAGAAAATGATGAGATTCCATATGGAGGGCCAGAAGGGATAGGAAATTGTTAAAAGCACAAGAATGTGGTTAATCCACAGGGAGTAATATAGAAGACAAATTCAGTGTGAATTAAGACTATGAGTAACATTAGCCAAGACCCTACGTAGTCAGCAATGAATGCAAAGATTATTGGAAAGGAGAGAAAAGGGGCCAGAGGAAGGAGATATCTGGACCAAACGGAAGGAATGTCTCCTACTAGGATTATGAATAGGAAATGTACATTCGAGCTGACTAAACACAGAAACACACAAAAACAAAATCACATTTTCAAAAAACGTCTCTGATCAAATTGAGATAATCAGAAAATGACAAGATGACTCGCTGCATGTAACTGTGATCAGTAACAAGAAATGTGGTTCAAATATAAATGGGCCAATTGTGAAACCGGACCAAAGAAAGGTGAGAATCAATGAATCAGATCAGTAAAAATTAAATCTTCATATGTAGATATTGTGCGTTTAAATTTAAAGGAATGATTTTCTAATGTCCTTACTCTGACATTAGAAACATAGAAACATTGGTGCAAGAGTTGGCCATTCGGCCCTTCAAACCTACACCACTATTCAATATGATCATGGCTGACCATGCATTTTCAGTAACCCACTCCCACTTTCTCTCCATACCCCTTGATCTCTTCAGCTGCACAGGCCTCTCCAGCTCTCTTTGAACATATCCAACAAACTGGCCCCAATGGCTTTCTGTGGTAGAGAATTCCATAGGTTCACAACTCTCTGAGTAAAGAAATTCTTCCTCATCTCAGTCCTGAATGACTTACCCCATGATTATGAGGCCTTTCTCCAGAATAGCAAACTGCAGAAATTTTCACGGCAACTAGTTTCACTTCCAGATTTCAATTCACTGCCATTACCCTATTCTCATTCTAACAGTTTAAAGGAAACAGACAGGATGTCAGTACAGGCAGTGGTTCACATGTGTTGTTGACTTATGTAGAGAATTTGTCTAAGAATGACAATCCTGACTTTCAGACAGAGAATGATGCATGACATGGAGGGTGGAAAGGGGAATTCACAAGAGATGAATGTCAAAAAGGGGGAGAATTTACAAGAGAAGAATGTCAAATGTTAAATGAGTGAAGATGCATTTATCAAGATTAAACGTAACAGTTACCTGATGCTGTGCTTGGGTATTTTAAAAAATAAATCTGGGATTGTAATTTATTTTGAATAGAGTTTTGGCATGATAACAACTCTTTCCATGATCTTCCTTCTACACTAAAGGATATAAAGAACAAAGAAAATTACAGCACAGGAACAGACCCTTTGGCTCTCCAAGCCTGCACCGACCATGCTGCCCGACTGAACTGAAACCCCCTACCCTTCCGGGTACCATATCCCTCTATTCCCATCTCATTCATGTACTTGTCAAGATGCCCCTTAAAAGTCACTACCATATCCACTTCCAGTACCTCCCCCGGCAACGAGTTCCAGGCACCCACCACTCTCTGTGTAAAAAATCTGCCTCCTACATCTCTTTTAAACGTTGCCCTTCGTGCCTTAAACCTATGCCACCTAATAATTGACTCTTCCACCCTGGGAAAAAGCTTCTGACTACCTACCCTGTCCATGCCACTCATAACCTTGTAGACTTCTATCAGTTCTCTCCTCAATCTCCGTTTCTCCAGTGAGAACAAACCAAGTTTCTTCAACCTCTTCTCATAGCTAATGCCTTCCATACAAGGCAACATCCTGGTAAATTTTTCTGTACCCTCTCCAAAGCCTCCACATCCTTCCGGTAGTGTGACAACCAGAATTGAACACTACATTCCAAGTGCAGCCTAACTAAGGTTCTGTAAAGCTGCAAGATGACTTGCCAATTTTTAAACTCAGTGCCCCGGCCGATGAAGGCAAGCATGCCGTATGCCTTCTTGACTACCTTCTCCACTTGCATTGCCATTTTCAGTGACCTGTGTACCTGTACTACTAGATCCCTTTGCTTATCAATACTCTTAAGGGTTCTGCCATTTACTGTATATTTCCTATCTGTATTAGGCCTTCCAAAATGAATTACCTCATATTTGTCTGGATTAAACTCCATCTGCCACCTCTCCGCCCAAGGCTCCGACTGATCTATATCCTGTGTCCCCTGATGGTCCTCATCGCTATCTGCAAATCCATCAATCTTTATGTCGTCCGCAAACTTGCTAATCAATCCAGTTACATTTTCCTCCAAATCATTTATATATATTACAAACAGCAAAGGTTCCAGCATTGGTGTCTGAGGAACACCACTTGTAACAGCTCTCCATTCAGAAACATACCCTTCCACTGCTACTCTCTGTCTTCTTTGACCGAGCCAGTTTGGTATCCACCTTGCCAGCTCACCTCTGATCCCATGCAACTTCACCTTCTGCACCAGTCTGCCATGAGGGACCTTGTCAAATGAAGTCCATATAGACAACATCCACTGCCCTACCCTCATCAATCATCTTTTTCACTTCCTCGAAAAACTAGATCAAGTTTGTGAGACACGACCTCTCCTTCACAAAACCATGTTGCCTCTCACTAATACATCCACTTATTTCCAAGTGGGAATAAATCCTATCTCGAAGAATCCTCTCCAATAATTTCCCTATGTAAAGCTCACCGGCCTGTAATTACCTGGATTATTCTTGCTACCCTTCTTAAACAAGGGAACAACCTTGGCTATTCTCCAGTCCTCCCACATCATGACCTCCCCTGTAGCCAGTGAGGATACAAAGATTTCTCTCAAGACCTCAGCAATTTCCTTTCTTGCCTGTCTCAGTATTCTGGTGTATATCACATCAGGCCCTGGAGATTTGCCTGCCTTAATGTTTCTCAAGAACCCCAATACCTCTTCCTTTTTGATCTCATCATGACTTAAACTATCTACACACCCTTTCCCAGACTCATCATCCACCAAGTCCCTCTCTTTGGTGAATATTGGCGCAAAGTAATCATTTAGTACCTCGTCCATTTCCTTTGGTTCCACATATAGATTCCCTCCCTTGTCCTTGAGTGGGCCAACCTCTCCCTGGCTACCATCTTGCTCTTTATATATGTATAAAAAGCCTTGGGATTTTCCTTAATTCTGTTGGCCAATGCTTTTTCATGACCCCTTTTAGCTCTTCTTACTCCTTGCTTAAATTTCTTTCTACTTTCCTTTTATTCCACACTTGTTTCATGTGTTCCCAGCCTCCTAACTTTGACAAAAGCTTCCTTTTACTCTTTGACTAGGTTCACAATATCTCTCGTTATCCAAGGTTCCCAAAACTTTCCATACTTATCCTTCATATGATTCAGAACCAACGGGATGAACGAGTACACTATCAAGGGCAGAAGTCTGAGTAGTGTTGAAGAGCAGAAGGATCTAGGGGTCCGGGTCCACAGGACTCTTAAATCGGCCTCGCAGGTGGAGGATGTGGTCAAGAAGGCGTATGGTGTACTGGCCTTCATTAATCGAGGGATTGAGTTTAGGAGTCGGGAGGTAATGCTGCAACTTTATAAGACCCTTGTCAGGCCTCATTTAGAGTATTGTGCGCAGTTCTGGTCGCCTCACTATAGGAAAGATGTAGAAGCTATTGAGAGGGTACAGAGGAGATTTACAAGGATGTTGCCTGGACTGGGAGGCATGCCTTATGAAGTTAGGTTGAGGGAGCTGGGACTCTTTTCCCTGGAGAGACGAAGGTTGAGAGGCGACCTGATAGAGGTTTACAAAATGTTGAGAGGAATAGATAGGGTGGACTCTCAGAGGCTATTTCCCCGGGTTGAAATGGTTGCTACGAGAGGACACAGATTTAAGGTGCAAGGAGGGAAGTTCAGAAGTGATGTTAGGGGTAAGTTTTTCACTCAGAGGGTGGCGAGTGAATGGAATCGGCTGCCGTCAGTGGTGGTGGAGGCGAACTCGCTGGGGTCTTTTAAAAGACTTCTGGATGAGTATATGGGGTTTAATGAGATTGAGGGTTATAGATAGGTCTGTAGGTTGGTAGGTGTTGATGTGATCGGTGCAACTCGTGGGCCGAAGGGCCTGTTTGTGCTGTAGTGTTCTATGTTCTATGATTCTTATATTTTATTCATTTGCCCTTGGATGGCAATTGAGAGTCAACCACATTGCTGTGGCTCTCAAATCACATGTGGGCCAGACCAGGTAAGGATGGCAGATTTCCTTCCCTAAAGGACATTAGTGAACCAGATGGGTTTTTCTGGCAATTGACAATGGTTTCATGGTCATCAGTAGATTCTTAATGTCAGTTTTTTTTTATTGAATTCAAATTCCATCATTTGCCATGGTGGGATTCGAAACTGGATTCCCAGAGTTAGCTGAGTTTCTAGATTAATAGTCTTGCGATAATACCACTAGGCCATTGCCTCCCCAATATATCATCTGTAAAGTTGAATACATATTTCAAATTCCATCAGATGGAAACGTACTATGTTTGTAATAGATGTTGATTTGTACAATAACCCTCAGGATATTGAACATAACTCATATTATCAAAATATAATTCATGTAATTTTGGAAACAGTGTCCAAGAATGGTGAAACATGTGTGATGGTAAAAAAATGTGTGCATTTTGCAAAATCTCTCATGAAAAGACTAGCAAAAATGGGGATGTTAGCACACACAGCTTGGGTGACAGAATTATGAATATGGGTAGAGTGCTAATAGCCCAATGATTGTAAGTTCACAATTCCAACAGGGTAAATTATGAGATTGAATTTAATAAATTGTACATTGGTATCTGCAAATAAAAGCTGCCACGTTGTTCTGAGCACTCAACTGGTTTAACATTACTCTTCAGGGCATGGAAACTGACATCCCCATATAGAAAAAGATTCCAAGGTTCCTTACCGAGAACTGATGAAACCAATAATGGCTGCAGAGACAAATAAGAAGATACAAAGAAGGGTAATAAAAATATTAAGATATATATATGTTAAAGAGGTTCTCAAAGGAAGTTTGCAGAGGTTTAAGAATGGATTTCCAAAGCATAGGGCTTGGATGATTATAATTCATAGGTCAACAGAAATGCACAAAATATTAGAATCAGAAGATCAAAGATTGTTGGAAGTCAGTTTTGGAGTGGGAAGTGATTTTATTGAGATGGAGGGACAAGGCCATGAAGCTTTTAAAGGACCAGTAGTTAATGTAGGGTAGGGTTAGCAACTTTCCCAGGAGAGGATTTACGCAGCAGAGATTTGGATGAGTTAAACATAATGGGAGTGATGGATGGGAGGCTGAGAAAGGTCTTCTTCCAACAACCTCAACAGCAACTTTGTACACAGATCTCACCATTAACACAATAAGTTGTCTAAAGGCACTTCACCGGAGCCTGGTTCAGGTACCTAGGTGATGTTTGGAGTTGGTGTCTAGGGAATGGAATTTGTAGTGAGTTTAAAGACAATAGTCTGAATTTTCATGTTGGGTATGTAATATGCAAGTTGAGCCATTTCCCATCTTCCAAAATGTGCTTTGACTCATCACTGTCTGTGCCTGAGATTTCATGTACATTTCAGGTGTCGTTTGTCAGAATGGATGCAGTGTAAGGGGAGTGTGGCCATATAAGTGGACTGGGTAGAAGGCCCACATCAATTCTCAGAGACAGCTGCCCAGATCCCAACATTGTTAAAAGGGTATCTAAACCATACTCCTCAATCCCCTCCTCACTCCAAGCACCTCCATGCTTCTTCATATCCCCCAATACCACTGTATGACCACCCATATCCCACATGCCCACTCCATGACTACTTATATCCCCATGCTTTTTCCATGTCCATCCAACCCCCTCCACCCAACCCCCACCACCAACCACCCACGTCCATGTATTGTCTATAGCCACTCACCCAATATCTGCTTTGTACAGTCCTCCGGAGCCATGCAATAACAATGGGAAATCTTTTGAATGCAAGGGTAAAAAATAAATCTGTGACAATCTAATAAAACATTCATTCAGAAATTAGTAATTGATATTGCAAACAAAATGGTACTTCTAATCCCTTAAGTGGTCATTACATTCGGCATATTAATAACCATGTACTATATAAAAGCAGAACATGTTATTACAACCTCTTTAAGCTATCAAATGTTCCCCTGAGCAGCCAATAGACCACCTGCTGAGCTCAGGCCATTTGTGTTAGAATATCCATTTTAGCAACTCAGCCAAGTATTCAAGTATTTATACTAGTCAGTACATTAAAACAAATCATTACAGCTATAATATGCTGAAATTAAAAGAGCAAATAATGTTATATTTCCTTTATCTGGACATTTAACTCACATACATTTTTAAATTAGTTATGGCACTATGTCCAATGGAGAAAGTATTGCAATGCATGTCAACACTCTCACAATGCTGCTCAATGTCACAATCAATTTATCTTTGTTAGATAAAGTCCTTTGATGAATCATTGCATTGCATCACATCTATATTGCAATAAAACAGCTAATAGTGACATTTGAAGACTTCAAGACAGTTAACATTTATCTATCAGGCACTCCTAACTCCTCAGCAGATTTTTCCCAGTGGTCACAAACTCTCCAAGCAGATGTGTTTTTTGGAGCTTTCAAACTCAATTTCAGTATACAAAAATAATGGGCAGGAGAAAATATAATTTTCCTGTGAACCTAACAATGGGAACCTCAACCCCAGAAAGGTGCATGTATGCCTTGCACCCAAGGAATTCCTGATCCATAAAAAGGCCACATGAAAATGACATGGGATTGGAAAGACACAGGAAAATTGATTTTCCCATGTTCTGCACTTTGAGAATTGATTCCCACTTTCATGAAGAGATGAAAATCCACCCAATGGCTTCAATCTCCACAATATTTAATTGGAAGAATTTTCTGCTCACCCAGTACTGGGTATCAGGGAAGCAACTGGTAATAGTTTTTAACTGATCAGATCACCAACAACCTGTCCCGGTCCCCCCATGCTGACACTATAGTTAAGAAAGCCCATCAATGCCTATACTTTCTCAGAAGTCTAAGGAAATTTGGCATGTCAACTACGACACTCACCAACTTTTACAGATGCACCATAGAAAGCATTCTTTCTGGTTGTATCACAGCTTAGTATGCCTCCTGCTCTGCCCAAGACCACAAGGAACTATAAAAAATCGTGAATGTAGCCCAATCCATCATGCAAACCACCTTCCCATCCAATGACTCTGTCTACACTTCCCGCTGCCTTGGCAAAGCAGCCAGCATAATTAAGGACCCCATGCACCCTGGGCATTCTCTCTTCCACCTTCTTCCTTCGGGAAAGGGATACAAAAGTCTGAGGTCAAGTACCAACTGACTCAAGAACAGTTTCTTCCTTGCTGCTGTCAGGCATTTGAATGGACTTATCTTGCATTAAGTTGATCTTTCTCTACACCTTAGCTTTGACTGTAACAATACATTCTGCACTCTCTTGATTCCTTCTCAATGAACGGTGTGTTTTGTCTGTGTAGCGCTCAAGAAATAATATTTTTCACTTATGCTAGTACATATGACAATAATAAATCAAATCAAATTCAGGCAGTAGACGTGTCGGGAAAGGTCGTGGTGAGGTAGAATTGGGTGGCAATGAAAATAGATGCTGTGTTTTCAGATGATGTTGCCAAAGGGTAACATGTTGTTTATTCAATCATTCAAGGGATATGGGCTTTGCTGGAAGCTAGAGAAGGCTGCTCTGACATACTGAGTGAAACAACGAGGATGAGCTTTAGTAGAGGCGTTCTCCAGACTGGGAGGAGGCCAGAGAAGCACAGAGAGAGTTTGCAAGGTGAATAAGGCATCATCCAAGACATAGGGTGTAATGCCCATAAGTGAGCTAGATACCAGGAGGGATATAGAGTTGAAGGTGCTGTTTGCATTTGAGCCGGAGACTCTTTGACCCAGGGAGAGGGCGCTGTCCCTGTCACCTTAATGCTGCCACTGGAGGGAATTTTCCTCTGATTCTTGGGCCTCCCTAATTAGGCCATTTAAAAAGTTACTCAATGATACACCAGTGGTGTGCCGCAGGGCTCGGTACTTGGACCTCTTCTATTTGTGGTATATATTAATGACTTGGAAGAGGGGGTAGGTGGTGTGATCAGCAAATTTGCTGATGACACTAAGATGGTTGGATTGGCGGGTACTGAGGAGCAGTGCCTGGCAATGCAACACGACATAGACAGGCTGGTAGATTGGGCAGATAGATGGCAAATGGAATTTAATCCGGAGAAATGCGAGGTGATGCACTTTGGCCGGAATAATGTGGAGGGGAGTTATACGATAAAAGGTAGAACTATCCGGAGTATAGATACGCAGAGAGACCTGGGGGTGCAAGTGCACAAGTCCCTGAAGGTGTCGGTGCAGGTGCAGAATGTGATGAGGAAAGCGTATGGTATGTTAGCCTTCATAGGAAGAGGTATAGAATATAAGAGTAGGAGTCTGATGTTGCAGTTGTATAGAACGTTGGTTAGGCCTCACTTGGAGTACTGCGTCCAGTTCTGGTCGCCGTACTACCGAAAGGATGTAGAGATCCTGGAGAGAGTGCAGAGGAGATTTACCAGGATGTTGCCTGGTATGGAAGGGCTGTCTTACGAGGAAAGATTGAATGAACTTGGGCTGTTTTCCCTTGAGAGACGTCGGCTGAGGGGGGATCTAATAGAGGTTTATAAGATTATGAAGGGGATAGATAGAGTAAATGGTGGTAAGCTTTTTCCGCTATTAGAAATGGATAGAACGAGGGGTCACGGGCTTAGGGTGAGGGGGGCTAGGTATAAGACAAATATTAGAGGGCAGTTTTTCACACAAAGGGTCGTGGGGGTGTGGAATGCACTGCCGAGTAAGGTGGTGGAAGCAGGCACGCTAGGGTTGTTTAAGAGTCACTTAGACAGCCATATGAGCGGGCTACATATAGGGGGATATAGTAGGCCTTACTTAACATTGTAGGCCTGGGAATACGTTTTGCCTCAGGGATGTTAGTCTTTGCCTGTTTAATAATGAATTTTTTTGTCTCCACAGGCATTTAAGTCCAGCAAGGGGCATGCATGCGGCAGGTTGTAGTGGGCTGCTCTTGGACGTTGCTTCGGGAGTTGCCTATTGCTTCATGTCGTCAGTGTGCTTAAACTGGACCATCTCGAGGGCAACATGACAGCTCAGAGACTATCTCTGTTGCTGTGCGGACACATGGATTTGGGCCTGTGTCTGTGGGAGTTTGCACGTTCTCCCCGTGGTTGCGTGGGTTTCCTCCGGGTGCTCCGGTTTCCTCCCACATCCCCCAAAGATGTGCTTTTAGGCTGATTGATTGGGTACTAAATTGTCCCTAAATTGGACCTCCCTGATCCTCGCACGTTAGGTGTAGACTAAAATCATGAATAGGTCACTGAGACAGGGGGACGGCGGCGCGGGCTCGTTGGGCCGAAGGGCCTGTTTCCCGTGCTGTGTTGTTCTTTGTTCTTTGTTCTTTGATTACCCTTCCAAGAGTGCCAGTATTTCAAGTCATCGTTGGACTCTCCTTGTTGCCTCAGCACAACAATCACTCAGATGTGACAAAGACTGCAAAGCTTCCAGCCCTCTGATTGGGCAAAACATGGAAGGCATGCCCACAGCCATGAATTGGCCACTTCCCAGGCCTGCTGGCTTTTAACTGCTTTCACCTGACAATATCACAGATGAAATCCCAGCTTCCTCTCCAGTGAACCAGCAACCTAGAAACTATCCCTTTCACAGCATGTTCATTACCTTTGGCAAAAATTGCTCCCAATGTCTTTTAAATTAATTAGAATTTTCTCAATTTTCATTGAGGAATTTCAGACAAATGTATGCGCTCTACAATGGGATTATTGCGAGTTCCAATATTTATATTGGTTAAGTTGTTCATTCACTGTTAAAAATAATTTGCAGGAATATTAGGCCATATCATCCTGTGTAGAATTAAGGGCATTACCCAAAGATGCATTGGGGAATCCCTCATGGAAGTTTCCCCATAAGGGTTTACCCAGCATTGTCCACAAAGACTAACTGCCCCGGACAATTATGCTGAACTGGGAACCATCTGACAAAGTGATTTAACTCAGTAACCTCGAATGGTTCTGCCAGTTTTATGCTCAGAGTTATTCTAAAAGATTGGAAGGGAGAAAAGCACTTCTAACTTCAGAGCAACTATTTTAGACATCCAGACTGAGACCCTCACAGTATACCCTCATACGCCTGCTCATAGCCCCACACACACACACACACACACACTCCCCCAACCTGAACTGACTGAATCAGGCCTCATTTCAAACTGACTGGGCCGGAACATCCCACCCCAAACCCGAATGCCACCTATCCCAATCCAACTAGCACCCCCGATCCAACACTCCAAAATCCAACCACCCACAATGTACAAACCGAGGCTAGAATTCTTACACCCTGGAATTCTCCCATTCCACCCGCCACTGGATTAAATGTAATGCAGGATTAAATGTGTGGTTTTGAGGGTAGTGAAGGGGTTTCAATTCATGTGGCAATGGAGAAAGGAGTTGTTTCATTGGTGTGGGCTCCACCTAAATCAAGATGGGATCACTGCCCCAGTGAATTAGATCAACAGGACTGTGGATAGGACTTCCAAGTAAAACAGGTTGGGGTGAAGGTGTCAGGTGAAGGGAAATTTAAAAATATAAGGAATAAAATTAAGACCTTAGTGCAATGTATTGATTTGGGTAAAGGTCAGCAGGTAGAACAGGAAGGGACAGAGAATTTAATAGTAATGGTGCATCAGTGAATAAGATCCATGCAATAAATAAAGTTTCTTCATTAGTCACAAGTAGGCTTACATCAACACTGCAATAAAGTTACTGTGAAAATCCCCAAGTCGCCACACTATGGCACCTGTTTTGGTACACTGAGGAAGAATTTAGCCAATGCACCTAACCAGCATGCCTTTTGGACTATTGGAGGAAACTGGAGCACCCAGAAGAAACCCACGCAGACATGGGCAAACTCTGCACAGTGACCCAAGCCAGAAATCAAACCCAGGTCCCTGGCGCTGTGGGGCAGCAGTGCTAACCATTGTGCCACTGTGCCGTGCCATGAATATAAAACAGTTCAATAAAGGCTCTCTATATGAATGTCCAAAGCATCCATAATAAGTTGAAAAAATAAACAGCACAAACAGAGAAACCAAAATGGACTTGATATAATTCCTGTTACAGAGACATGATTGGAACTGACCAAGGCAGTTCAATAAATAGTCATGGGCACACAACACACCAAAAAGACAGATAGAGTGGAAAAGGAGTAGTCTCGATAATAGAATACATCAGTAGGAAAGGATTTGGTTCAGAAGATAAAGAAACACAATCAAAATGGGTAGAGATTAGGAATTACAGGGAACAGTGTATCGGCCCTGCCAGTAAACATATCAATAGGGGGTTAGGGGTAAGGGTAGTGGCTTAAAGGTGTGTGCAGGTAAGGGGTAAGGGTGGTCAAGTGTGAGGGATGTGGGAAATGAAAGGATAAAGCAGGCAATGATGGTAAGGTGGATGAAAGGAATGAAGGGTAAGGGGTAAAGAGGGCCAAGGAGGAGCTACTGAGGCAAGAAAACTGGGAATGGATGTGGTCCTTTTAACCCCACTTTCATTTCTGGCTCAGGAGAGCCAGTAGCTGTAGTATACTTGTTCCAAAAGTCATTTGATAAAATGTGACATGGAAGATTTGTACACAAGATAAGGTCACATGGAATTTGGGGTAATATATTAACATGATTTCAGGATTAGTTAATGGACAGAAAGGAGAGAGTAAAACTGAACAGGACATTTTCAAGTTGGCAGGCTATGACCGATGCCCAAGGATTAGCGCTGAGGCCCAATCTTATATTAATGACATAGGAAAAGAGACAAAGAATAATGTATCTGAGTTTGATAAGGATACATGGTGAGGTGCTACAAAGTTCCTGAAGAAGATACAAAGAGGCTGCAGAGTGGTACACACAGGTTAAGTGAAAGGGCAATAAAGTGGCAGATGAAGTATAATGTGGACAACTGTGAAGCTAGAAATTAAATACTTTTTTGAAGGCACGGAACTGTTAAATGTTAATGTTCGGTGAACCTGGATGCAGTTCTACAACAAACACAGAAAGTTAGCACTCAAGGTGGATGGGTAGTGGGAATGAAGTGATACATTCTTTACTGCTCCATCCCAAACCAAGTGGAAGGTCCTCAAAATTGGAGCCTTGTGCATACTTACAACATTTGTTTATTTAGAAATTGGCATGTTGGCCAACATCAGTTCATTTGACTGTTGTTTTGTTAGGCTCACCATACCTGCTTCAAACTGATAGGAAATAACAAATTCTTTACCGTGGAACCTCTTGAAAAGTCTAATGCACATCGAAGTCTGATTTAGCAGCTAGGAAAGGTATTAGGATGAGTGTGGATTTGGGTTGGAAAATTTTCTATTCATATAACTAAAAATAATCTTTGAATTGCTAATGGGAGCAGATGTCATTTGCGTGTTATGTGCAACAGAATTATAATTCATTTTATAAAGAACAGCTTTATGATTGTTACACATTGCATAGCTAGCAAATCTTCCCCCAGGGTAGTTAGGAGTAATCAAGGAGCCAAAAACATTTCAACTGTGGATTACTTAAAGAGTTTTAAACACAGGTTGAAAATGGGTTTAAAATGGTCTTGTGATGTCCTTAGTATTTGACAATTTTTTTGTTGAAATTAAAGATTGTTTTTGCCAGGTCTCTGGTCACAACACATTAAATGTAAGTGAGGAACTTGGCAGTTCAGCAAGTTATTGCACCGGGGCCTGGATGTAAATTCAGTCCAAATATTTTTGTATTCATTCCTGGGACAGGGATATCGCTGGCTGGTCTATAGTATTTATTGTCCATCCTTAGTCGCTCTTGAACTTGCTAGGCCATTTCAGATGGCAACTGAGAGTCAACCGCATTGCTGTGGCTCTGGAGTCACATGTAGCCCAGACCCGGTAAGGAAGGCAGATTTCCTTCCCTGAAGAGCATTAGTGACCCATTAGTGAACAAGGTGGTGTTTTTCTGACAATTGGCAATGGTTTCATGGTGATTGGTAGATTCTCAATTCCAGATATTTATGAATGGGATGAACATTTAGTCTATCCCTCTTTTGCTTTGCTGGTTGTGAGGTTCTATATGAAGTGAGTTTAAACAGTCTGAGCCCAGGTCCAATTAAATAGCCGCCCACACCATAAGACCTGTCCATATCTTGGCACAAGAAGAGGATTCCATTCAGAAAACCACAAAGCTGGCAAGCGGGACAAATGCAATGAGTTTGGCTTTCACTCAGTCAGTTTGTTGAGACAGATCAGGAAGATTTGGTCTATCTTTATCCTTGCAAACGTGGTGCTGAGTGTCAAAGGCACTCAATGTTCAACTTTGAAAAGTGTTGGGCATTCATTTTTTCAATATGAATAACAAAATCTTCACTGGATTTCTTTTCAAGGTGATGAGATTTTAAGTAAAGAACACAATACCGTAGCACAGTGAAGCGATCAATGTTTGTGATTTAATGAACCTTAATGAAAATTAATGCAGTTGAGAAAGACCAAACCAGCTTGGTGCTTGTTGCAATTGTGGCTCTCTGCCCCAAGGTGGCAGCATGAGCTTCATTTTTAAGGCCACTGAGTTGCAGCTATCCCAAACAACTTCAGATTTCATCAAGAGACAGCCAGTAAATTATAATGATTTATTGACTCTTTATATTATCTTTTTTTTCAAAATTTCACAATTTTGTGACAAGCACAGTCACATGAAAATTGTAAACAAAATAATTCTATTTCAGGTTTGGTATGCTCCTACATTCATTTGATTAATGCGAACTATGGCCTTATTTACATGAATGTGTTAACCTCACGTCACTTAATCACTCCAGCTGAAGTGAATCACTCTTGCCTAAATCCCAGATTTCTTCTTTCCCTGAATTAGACCAATAATATCACTTGTATACTCTATGCTGAGAGGGTAAAAAAAATAGAGATATTAAAGGTCGGCAGAGGCTGGGGACTCGTGAAAACAAAATCTCCAAGTAGGTGCCTGCCAGAAAACTTACGTCCTGCTTTCAAGCATCATTTTCAAGTCTAATTTTTAAGTGTCTCGTCTGGTTAAATTGCATACTGTAAGCCAAATTTCTCTTGAATAATTGAATGAATTATCCAGTTATATCAAGAAGACTGGTGAATTTTGGATAAACAGATATGGAGGAAAACTGCACCAACCCAGCAAGTCATTGCTTAACACCTCCATGTAAGTAGGGCCATGGATAGATAGCTAACATGAAGAGAATACTGAAACGAGCTGCTGTACTGGTTTTCTACAAGAATATAAAATGTTTAAATCAGTAATAATAATTATTAATAAACATATTGATTCAAATTTACAAGATCCCGTCTTTAACACCTCACTATGGAGTCAATCCATTTCTTTTCACCATCTTGTCTTCTTTCTGTAAGAATTTGACTTGGTTGCTGCAATTACTCTAATACATATTCTGATTTATTACAATACAGCATTACATTACACTAAAAAAATAATATTTCTGAAAAAATAACATTAATAGAATCTTTTACAGCAGTGTGCTGAGAAAGGTGTCAAGATATGTTACAAAAATGTCAAAACAGATGACAAAAGTTAAATATTTTGCTTCTGTAATAACTTAATGTGTACCAATTAATTCATGACCAATTTTCTGTCTGGTGCGCATACAAATCAGTTCTTTTCCACCATGTCAGTTCAGGGTTCTTGGTAATATGCTCAAAATGAATTGTCAAAAGGAAATTGATGGAAAAAGTGCAGGGACTCATCTCCACATAAGTCACCAGAACAAAGGCAGTAGGCGCTCCAAAGGTCCCTTGGGTTCATATGCATGACAGAGGCTGAAGTGGAGCAGCCTGAAGTGTGTAAAACTCCCACATCCCCTCAGCAATAAGTCTCCTATCCTCTCCTTGACGTTAAGTTCAGAATGGTGATGAATATCAGCAATGGAGAACTTAGAAGTTCAGTCAGAGTGCCATTGCAATAGCATGGGCTAAATGTCTCAACACCCATTAATGATACAGGCTATCAAACCACTGGCAATTACTGTTTGTCTTGTATCAATGTTTGAGAAAGGCATACTTGATGTGCAACCATCCTTTTCTGAATGAAATTTTGCAATCTTTCCGGAAAGAACCAGATGTTGCTAGGGCATTGATTCAGAGGTGGCAGCAACCTGCTCGTACTTCATCTTTCTTTGTTGTGAATTCTAACAGTGTCAGCTGACTATTACAATCGGGGAGGAATCATCTTTGAGCTAATTCCTGCATCACCCAACATCCGGTCTGATGCATGGAAGGGGATCAAGAAAAAGATTTGCTTAACTTTTATGAGGACAATAACCATATAAACTGAAGCCTGGAGCAAGGGTCTGGTTTGACTGTGAGAAATCCGTGTGGATAAGTGAGTGGAGCTATCACTCTTATACTGAATGTAGGGCTTCCACACAAATCAAAGCTCGCAACCTCACCATCAAAGTTACACCTTACAATCCTTGGTAAGAGAGCATTGCTACCAGAGACCTGCGAGCTTAGTGACTGGCACAGGCAAAGGAGAAAGCACCTTCAAAAATAGAGGTAATCTCACTCAAAAAAGAAGAATACAAAATAAGTTTAGGGTGGCACGGTGGTTAGCACTGCTGCCTCACAGCTCCAGGGACCTGGGTTCAATTCCGGGCTTGGGTCACTGTCTGTGTGGAGTTTGCACATTCTCCTCATGTCTGCGTAGGTTTCCTCTAGGTGTTCCAGTTTCCTCCCATGGTCCAAAGATGTGCAGGTTAGGTGCATTGGTTAAATTGCCCCTGAGTGTCCTGGGGCAATTAGATGGATAAGCAGAGTAAAAATGTAGGGTTGCAGGGATAGAGCCTGGGTGGGGTGGTGCAGACTCGGTGGGCCAATTGACCTCCTTCTGAAGGGTTTCTATGGGAAGGTGCTGAACGGTGAGTGATGCAGTGAGCGTGACATGAGGAGGTAGAAAGGAAAATTACACATGGGTAGAATGGATGAAATGATACATATACACCGACACTCATATACCAGTGCCAAGAAGTAGAGAATGTGCACTGCAGAACAAAACTTGGGTTGTGGATAATTTCAGTCTGATCTTCAGTATTATGTGACAGGACAGAATCTCAACTGAAAAATCTCCAACACTGACCCACCAGTCCCATATCACAGGCTCTGACTGCCTGTTTAACATTGTTGTCCCTTAGTGACTCTACACCTGCAGTGGCAGCATTCAGTCAACAGACCTTGTTCCAAATTTAGTTCCATTGGGAGCTGATCAAAACTTGAGAAAGAGCTCATTTCAGCTCCATCTGATGTTCTTCTGCTCATTGCATTAACTTTTCCCAGGCTGAAACAGTAAATCTGCCATCACTTCAAATGAGCGATGCACCATTATTTTACATAGAATATTTTTGTTTCCTAACATGGCAGTGAAATAGAACATCAGAAAAATAACAAAAAGGAGGTCTCATTTTAGTAAAAAAAGTCTCCTTTAAACACTTTCTGTAAATATAATTCAGTGATAAGTAATGATGAACTGAGGCGAGTATTAGCACTGGACTTCAAAGTGTTGGTTGACAGATGTACTTTTTGACTTTCTGGAAGAACACTGCCATATAAAGAAAGGGAAGAACCTCTGAAGTCTGGAGTTGTTATGAAGCTATACTGATTGGTGGAGTTTGCTGCTTGTTCAGTATATTCTAAGCATCTGGAAAGAATATGTTTTGCAAAGTGATAAAATTGAGTGATGCAAATAGTGGAATAAACTGCAAAAGCAAATCTTCACATTAGACAATAAGGCTTAAAATACCTGGGGCAGATCCACCGCCTTAGATGTCAAGAAAGCTTTTGTAATGAATAGAGTTCCAGGCTACGATGGGTATTGAACACTTTATGCCCTCGTTGAACTTAAAACTCTCAACCTTTTACAAGGCCTAAATCTCTACTTGGATTAAAGTAATCACTTCTTGAGATAGAGGACTAATTACATCACCAGGAGCCAGAATAGTTCATGGTGTTTTCAACACAGAGGACCAAATAGGTGTGGGCTGCTTGGTCATACAAGGGCTGATTGGGCTCAACTATTCTACAGGATGGAAGATAGTGTTTAAAGGACTTAGTATGGAGGGTATTAGCATTTGAGGAGAGATTGATTCACAGAATAGTACAGTGCAGAAAAGGCCCTTCAGCCCATCGAGTCTGTACTGGGATTGTTCTCCCTGGAAAGATGGAGGCTGGGGATGGAGACCTGATAGAAGTTTATAAAATTAAGAGGGGTATTGATTGGGTGAATAATTGGAAGCTTTTTCCCATGACTGAAATGCCAATTACAAGGGAGCACAAGTTCAAGGTGGGAAATGTTCAGTAGAGATGTGCAGGGGGGGAGTTTTTTTTTTACACAAAAGGTGGTGGGGGCCAGGAATGCACTGCCAAGTGAGGTGGTTGAGGCAGATAAGTTTACGACATTTAAAACTTATCTGGATAGATACATGAACAGATGGAGAATAGAGGGATATAAGTGGTTGGTCTAGATAGAACAACATAATTGGCACAGGCTTAGAGGGCCATGGGGCCTGTTCCTGTGCTGTACTGTTCTTTGTTGACAAGGGACTTCTTACAGAAGGCATGTATTATTCAAAGAACATCACCAAAATGGATGAACTCATTGAGGTTGCTAACAACATCAACCAGCCTACCCACACCAGGCAGATTATCTTATCCCTGGGTGGCATTTCAGGTCAGGGTCTAGGCCCACTGGGGGATTCAAGCACTATACTTGTGCTGGTGGAGGAAGCCTCAGGTATCACAGGGCCTATCATTTTAAATATCGGATTCTCTTTTATCTCCACTTTTCCTAAAGGTGCTGAATGGTGTTTGAGGTACATTTCCACAGGAGCCAGTTGCTCTCTGGTACTTTACTCAAGAGGCTACTTTCCAACTGCAAGTCCAAACAAAAATAAACCAGTTCAGCACCAAGTAGAAGATAGGCACTCTCCGGCAGGCTAGCCAGTGCAGGATAGCCTGCATTCATTTTTGCATCTCTCTAACTCACAGATATTGAAGTCACTTGCATCATCTGCATGGCAGTCTCAGCCGTGAGCAGATCAGATATCAAACCTGGGGACTTGCTACTCTGCGTAGCTAAAGTTATTGCATGTACTCACAAAAATGCTGGTGTCGCTTGGATTTTGTGAGTTTGAGTGTTGTTTTGTGGTAGGTAGCATTCGTGAAGCAATCCAACATGCCGTTGCAGACTTCAGCACAAAATCTAGGCCAATGCTTTAATGCAACACTGAGCAAGTGCACAACACTAAGGAAATGTAGTATTGGTAGGGGGTGCCATCTTTCAGATGGGCTGTTAAACAAAGGCCCATCTGCTTATTCCTATGGGCATGGAAGATATTATTTAAAGAACAAGGGGCTTCTCATGTGTTCTGGATGACTCTGATCATTCAAAGATCACGACCAAAACAGATTAACTCATTGCTTATCTTAGTGCTATTTGTGAGCCCCTGCTGTGTATAGTTTGGCTGTTGCAATTCCCTAGATAACATCAGTGATTACACTTCAAATGTAATTCATTGACTGTGAAGTGTATTCAAACATTCTGAGGACATCAAAGGTGCTTTAAAAAATACAAGTTCTTAACTATCTTAAATTCACCAAGATGAATCCAAACTTGCTTCCATGTATAATGTTGGTTCCACTCAGTAATCTCTTTTTTAAACAAATTATGCTTTTGTATCTGCGTACCCCACATGTGGATGGTTGCACATTGATTCAAATGTCCAAGACTGGCTGTTTGAGGGAAGCTCTTGAGTAATATCAGCTTTGTGATGTATCAGATGATCCAGCTGAGTTCAGTAAGACCTCTGATAGGATGTGGGATCTTCTCATTTTCAGATGTGCACGCACTAACCAAGTGTCTGCAGGAAGACTTCTTTTTTATATATAAATCACTACTTTCCAAAGGATGAGTGGAACCAAACACCATTCAATTATCTCCAGAGCCACTGGATATACTGAACATCAGCTGAATCATTAAAGGCATTAAAGTGGGACTCGAGAAGAGTCATCTGCAAATATATTTCTCAGCAAATAAATATACCCACTAAGCAATGTTTGGTAGAAAATTAAACTTGCCTGGAAAGACTAAAGCACAACTTTTAGAGCACTGGATTTTTCATGTGTTGTGAAGGCGCATATGAAACGAAAATCTAACTTTGATGTGGAATAAATATACATTATTCATATGAACATATAGATTTTCAGAAGTAAATTTACAATGTCCCATAACATCATGGGAAAATATCCTTCTACAAAAAGAAGATGTTGTCACCATATGGCTGTTCAAGCCTCTGAATCTCATTTTCCTCTTTCCTGCATCATCGCAAAAGAACATGCTGGATCTGATGCAACAAAGTCTTGTGGGTCCTACCAAGCTGAGGACACAGGCACTTCCTTTATGTAACTGCAAAAAAAAAGCTCCGTCAGCTAATATCAGAAATCCATTGTAGGGATTTTGTCTTAAATTAAGAGAAATTGGTAGGTTAAGGATGTGAGTGCAGGGGTTGGGGGGGGTGTCAGGAAGGCCACAGCAGACTCCAGATTAAACAGACCACTCCACAGAGGAGTACAGTTGCTGACGGTGCTGTGGTTGTTGAAGCAGAGTTGAGAAAGGGATTCTGCTCCTTTTGACGTGAAGGTTCATGCGCAGGTTCCACTGTGATATAGCCATTGATGATTCTGATGTTGGAAGGCATGACTGTCGTGCTGAAGGAAAAAGCAAAATAGAAACATCAGATACCCAGGAAGTAAGCACCATAGGAACACTGAATCCTTAGAACAGCTTTAAGTCACCTGTAAAATGGGAGAAATTTGATAAAGAGTCAGTCCAACACCCTTTAAATGCGAGATAACTATTTCCAGCAAACTACAGCATACTTCACACTAATGTGTTGGAGAGTAACCTGCTGCTGTGTAAGACTGCCAGATAAGAGGATGTGTGTCTTAATTTCCATAGGAAGTGAGGAACTGAGGCACTCATTGCTCTGGCACTTGCCCATGTGGCTGGAATGGACTGACTGCCATTAACGAAGACTTAGGAGCATGCTGTCCTTCCAAACACTTGGACAAAGACAGTGTGCAATGCAGAAGACCCAGAATCAAATTAGAGAGGAAAAATAACTGAGAACAGAAGCCACCCCAAGAGTCTACATACGAGGTCAGCCTGATTTATAACAACTTCTATTTATACAGCACTTCAATGGAATAAAAAGTCTCAAGGTGCTTCACAAGTGTGTTATGAAACAAGAAGTGATGCTGAGGTACATAATGTGATTTTAGATCGGATGAGCTTGGTCAAAGAGATGGTTTGAAGGAGCCTTAAAGGGGAAAAGCATGGTAGAGAGGTATAGGGAAAGAATTTTGAAGTATAAAGCCTACACAATTGAGGGCACAGTTTCAGGTAGAGCAAGTAAAATGGGAATGGTGATAAGGTCATAATTTATGCAGAATATCAGACAATTGTGGGAATGGAGATTACTGAGATAGGGAAAGGTGAGGTTATGAAGAAATTTGAAAACAAGGGTTAAAATTTTAACACCAACGTGTTGCTTGACCAGGGGCCAATGCAGGTAGGTGAACACAGGGGTGCTAGGTGAACAGATGAAGGTGGATTAAAATACAGGCATCAGAGTTTCGTGTGACCTGAAGTTTGTGCGTGTGTGTGTGTGTGTGTGTTGGGGGGGGGGGGCAGGAGTGAATTGGGATGGTCAAGTATAGAGGTAACAAAAGGTGTGAATGAGATTTCAGCAACAGATGAGCTGAGACAGGTGTGATGCCACAGAGGTGAAAATTAATGGTCTTAGTGATGGGGAGAACACGTAGTTGGAAGTTCAACTCAGGGTCAAATATGCACCAATGGTGACAGCAGACTGGCCTAATCTCAGACTGCTGCTAGGTATAGGTCTGGAATTGGTAGCTGGGGAATGGAGTTTGGAGCAGGGACTGCAAACTATGGCTTCAGTCTTTTCAGTATTTAATTGGAGGTAACCGTTGCTCATCCAGTACTGGATGTTGGATAAGCAGTCAGCTAATTTAGAAAGACGAGGAGTCAAAAAAGAGGTGATGGTGAGTTAGAATCATAGAATCCCTACAGTGCAGAAAGAGGCCATTTGACCTATTGAGTCTGCACCGACAACAATCCCACTCAAGTCCCATCCCCATAACCCCATGTATTTACCCTGTTTATCTCCCCGACACTAAGGGGCATTGTAGCATGGCCAATCAACCTAACCCTCACATTTTTGGACTGTGGAAAGAAACTGGAGCACCCGGAGGAAACCTACGCAGACACAGGGAGAATGTGCAAACTCCACAAAAACAGCCACCCAAGGCCAGAATTGAACCTGGTTCCCTGGCACCATGAGGCAGCAGTGCTAAACATTGTGCCACCATATGGTTCAAAGTGGATGTTGTCAGCACTCGTGAAAACAGACGCTATGGCCGGAATGTTACGCCGGCAGGATTTTCCCATCCCGCTGCAGTGAATGGAGATAGTGGCTAGGGAGCAAATTCTTCAACCTCGTTGCAGCTGGAGTGTAGCATGAATGGCTGGTAAGATCGCACCACATGTCTTTTGGCAATGACATTGAGGGGGCAAGGATAGACCCTTATGGACACTAGAGATAATGGCGCAGAACAGGAAGAGAAGATATTTAAATGATACTCTGGCTACAATTAAGTAGATAACATAACGAGGTGAGAGAAGTCCTATTCAACTGGACAACAATGGAGAGGTGTTGGAGAAGGGTAATTGGTTGACCATGTAAAATGCGACAGATATTTTGAGAAGGACAAGGAGGGATAGTTTACCTTTGTTACGTCACAACTGTGACTTCAATAAGAGCTCTTTCAGTGTAACGGCAGGAGTTGAAACCTGATCAGAAGAATTCAAAGTCGGATTTTTGGGAAAAATGGGAATGGATTTTGTGAAGTGACAAATTGTTGAAGGATTTTGGAGAAGAAAAGGAGGTTGGAGATGTTTGGCAGCATGGTGGGGTCCAGGGTTGATCATCTATGGAGAGGTGTAATGACAGTAGATTTAAAGAGAGGGATAGCACCTAAAGTGAGACAATAGTTAACAATATTGATTAATATGGACAGCAAGGGGAAGTTGAGTTGCCAGCAGCTTAAGGAATAGAGTTGAGGAAGCAGGAACTGGGTCTCAAAAGCAATATGAGTTTGAAGGGACATGAGGGAAGATATGAGAAATTAGAGAAAGGTGCGAGTTTGGAGCTTGGGCAGGGGGCAGTATTAGAGGAAGGTCAACCCAGCAAGCTCGTGGGAGAGAGAAAAGCAGAAGAAGAAGATGAACAGAAAGTCGTGAACTTATTGACAAAGAAGTCCATGAGCCCCTCATACTTATGTTGGAGATGAGATGGAAGGAATGGGAAAGGAGATGATCTGCACCAGAGAAAAGAAGCCAGGGGATAACTTTTCATTCTAGAATAATCCTGGAATGGTGAGAAATTTTAATAATCAAGAGCAGGACCCATAGGTGCTTTCTGTAGTCCAGCCAGATCTAGCAGTGGCTGGCTAAATCAGTTGTTCACCATATATGTTTAAGTCTATGTCCCTTGGACTTGAAGGACTGGAAATAGGGTCATATTGTCATAGAGGTTTACAACATGAAAAACAGGCCCTTCGGCCCAACTTGCCCATGCCGTCCCTTTTTTTTAAACCACTAAGCTAGTCGCAGTTGCCCGTGTTTGGTCTATCTTACCTATGTAACTGTCTGAACACTTTTTAAAAGACAAAATTGTACTCGCCTCTACTACTACCTCTGGCAGCTTGTTCCAGACACTCACCACCCTCTGTGTGAAAAAATTGCCCCTCTGGATTGTTTTGTATTTCTCCTCTCTCACCTTAAACCTATGCCCTCTAGTTTTAGACTCCCCTACCTTTGGGAAAAGATATTGACTCTCTAGCTGATCTATGCCCTTCATTATTTTATAAACTTCTATAAGATCACCCTTCAGCCTCCTAGGCTCCAGAGAAAAAAGTCCCAGTCTAGCCAGCCTCTCCTTATAACTCAGACCATCAAATCCAGGTAGCATCTGAGTAAATCTTTTCTGCTGTCTTTCTATAATAGGGTGACCAGAACTGTACACAGTATTCCAAATGTGGCCTTATCAATGTCTTGCATAACCTTAACAAGATGTCCTAACTCCTGTGTTTAATGTTCTGACCAATGAAACCAAACATGCTGAATGCCTTCTTCACCACTCTGTCTGCGACTCCACTTTCAAGAAGGTATGAACCTGCACCCCTAGATCTCTTTATTCCATAACGCTCCCTAGTGCCCTACCAACTGAGTAAGTCTTACCCTGATTCAATCTTCCAAAATGCATCACCTCGCACTTACCTAAATTAAACTCCATCTGCCATTCGTCAACCCACTGGCCCGATTGATCAAGATCCCATGGCAATCCTCGATACCTTCTTCACTGTCCACTATGTCACCAATCTTTGTGTCATCTGCAAACCTATTAACCATGCCTCCTATATTCTCATCCAAATCATTAATATAAATTACAAATAACAGTGGACCCACCACCAATCCCAGAGGCACACTGCTGCTTACAGACCTCCAGTTTGAAAAACAATGAGGGGCGTACAAGATGGGAATGGCTAAGATGAGAGAGAGTCATGGTTTTATTGGGAACTAGGGCAGATGAGGGTGCAGTAGAGTAGATTAGTAGCTGGAGAAATGTTGTGGTGGATGGAGGGCCAGAGGCTAGATAGTTGGTGTAGATGGGGGTATAGAAATCCCTGAATAGGATCACAGTGTGCCTTAAATATACCATAAAGAATCACAAGTACTTCACGCAAATATATGTATATATGTGTCCTCGCTCTTACAGTCCAAAGATGTGCAGGTTAGGTGGATTGGCTGTGCTAAATTGCCTCAGTGTCAGGGGGACCAGCTTAGGTAAATGCCTGTGGTTATGGAGATAGGGTCTGGGTGGGATTGTGGCCAGTGCAAACTCAATGGGCCAAATGGCCTCCTTCTGCACTGTAGGATGCTATGTTATACCAGGTGAAGGTATTGTCTGCATTTACACATATGTAATCATTAGTAGAGAATTTTGAATAAGTATTGTAGATTTAAAATGTGTTTTCAAATGCCTTATAAATTTTGGCCAAGATGCTGCCTGCCCTAAAGCATAATGGGAAACAAGCAGAACTAGTCAGGCCACATTTTTTGCAAACAATAAGGTGCAGAATATATTCTCTATTATCAGCAGGAGACCATGCAGCTGCAAGTTACCAAGGTTTCAAAATGAATGGAGATATTTAGCTTCGACTGGTAAAGTGTAGTTAGCAGACGGAGGAGAATGACTCCCTCTCCATTCCCATGGTTTGCAAGTGGTGAGGGCGATCCTTGAACCGATAGGAGTTGTGTCGGTAACGTTGCTAGGCAATGGGGGGGAAGAACTTTTGGGTCTGGTTGACCAATGAATTCCCAATTTTGCTAGAGGGTAGAATGCCCTTGGCCAAAGTAAATAATGTGTATCAATATAATTGGATCATCCAGTGTGGATGACCAGTTGGGGGAGAGAAATAAAACCTTTGAAAAGATATATCTGTTTTACACATGTACCGTAACGTCAGAGAGAAGTTGGATTCTTCTGGATGTCTCTCTCCCAATGCGTGTTGGTCAATAAAGAATGTCTTTAAATGCACACTGTCTTTTGCAAGTCTTTGTATTTGCTGAATCTGAGCGAAGCCCTCAGAAAACCCCCTTACAGTTGGGATTTTGAAAGCACAGTTGGAAGTGAATTGAGAATATTTTTTTCTAGGAGTGGTTACAGGTCGTAAGGTAGGGGTGTGGGAGTGATATGAGAAAATGATACAAGGTTTCCTTAGCTGTGATTGATATGATGGGGCTAGCAGGAGCAAGTGAGAAAGTACAGTGATGGATGTCATCACTGCTTAGCCAGATTTCTGTCAAGGCCATGATATTAATGCACGCACCTACCAAAAGTGGACGGCACGACGCATGGTTCACAGCCACTTGCATGCGCACACATGCACAAAACCAGCGGTTGCCTAGCTGATATATCGGTTATTTAATTTAAGATTATGAAAGTTGAGGATAGGGTTCCTCCATGGTGAAGTACTCTTGCAGTTACTTATCCCATCAATTGCAGACTGCTGTTCCTCTCAAGCTGGAAAATCTCTGATTGGCTCTCTGGCTTGGAGAGCCTGCCCACCGCCCAAAATTGGACAGTAAACTCTCTCTATTTCAACGAAGGGATGGGGTGTTTTATCCAATTGAAATCCCACTGACTGTTACTCCTCCCCACAACTGGAAGTGGGTTTGGGTTTGGGTTTAGGACCCACAAACAGTTCCAACTTCTATTTCCTTGGAGGGAAAATTTATCCCAGTGTCTTTAATAGCTTTGGAAATGTAGCCCCATTGAGTGTAATACTCTAGTTCTTTAATCTTTTCACTGGAAATTACTAGACATATAAAAGGTATGCAAATTGAGCTTTCAAAAATGACAGTGCCTTCTATGCAGACAATAAAATATGGGAGAAAGATAGCCATGTGACATGTTCAGAAAGTGACACCCAAAATTATGCTTATTTGATGGCCCATTTTGTTGATTTTTGCTTACACCCAAATTTACTTCCAATTTAACTAACATGCATAAAATTATACAAAGGCAAGCAAAGCAACTGTGGCGTGAGGAATGGCTGAACTCAAATCATATATATAAGATGAAAATTAACCATCTAATTAACATTCATACACTTTAGGCACTACATGTTTCAGAACATACAATCATGGAAGATTTTCATATTAATTCGATTTATACTGAAGCCACAAAAATTCAAATAAACATATAATACTGAGCAGCTCTCAATGAGAATAACAGTAAAAAGAAATGTCACTGGTAAATGGTAATAAAACACCAGAAAAAAAATAATCATTTGTGACCACACCTAAAATTCTGGGCTTAATTTTGAACCAGCACATTGAAGGAAATTTGTGGGTAAAGTTTTTTTTAGCCTGGGATCAGGGCCATAAGAATAAATGAAGATGTGTTCATGCATAGGGATTGACAGATAGGCATAAAAATGAGTAAAATGGGCACAGCGTAATTAATTGCATAACAAATTTGCATCCGAATGTCCTTGAGCTATTATGTCAGACATTTTACCTTACGCCCCAAACGAACTTAGTTCTGGGCACTTGCATTCAGGAAATCCTATCCCATTATTTTGTGATTGTGTGAGGCCTGAAGCTGATGCCTGATGTGTTAATCATGGGGCATTTTAAAGGGTGATATATTTTATAGTCCCACTGTTATTGCCATTCTATATTTATATGTATGAATCGCCTTACTTCCAGACAGAAATTGAGGGGTTCTTGACAGCTCCTCAATACACAGGCAACTTCTGTTTTATTAAAATGCTGCTCCCACAAAAACCAGTCCATCTTGAAAGGTTTAAACTCCCCCCAACGCCCCCTAAGTTTCATCCCTATACTGTGCCATTTTCATACTCTGCACCAACTGGGATAATCACCTTGAGGTAAATCTGAAGCCTGACTTCCAATGCATTTTTTAAAGGAAATACCTCTTTTCTTTATTTAACATGATCTATTTCCTCCCAGAATACAGGAGGGATGAGTTTGGCTACATAACAGTATGTTAATACCAGGGTTGATCTGTAGTTTCTGGTGTCAATCATTAGTTGAATTGGATAAACCTGTAAGTGAACAAAATGCACCAAAACTACACACTTACCTCCCTTTCCCCGCTCACCTTCGCTACCGTGTATTTTGATTTTCACCTACCGGCAGTGATAGCAATCTCGTCAGTTCCAGGGGGGCATCAATATTTTACACGTGAATGGGTTTAGGGGGATAAAACTCCATGGACCTAACACTTTGGCAGACTCGCTTCTAGCTCCAATTCCTGCCCCAAATTAAAATTGTGGCATTGGTTACATTGGAGTGGCAATTTGAATGCCAGAAATATGACATGATGTGGACTTCCCTATGAAGAAGCCTCAAGTATCAAATACTTGATGTGGAAAAACTAAGAGAAAAGGTGAGCTAATACTTTGGATTTTCATTGTGAGCACATTCACCAATGAGGTTGAGGAATGTGTTTTCCCTGTACTAGTGTGTCTTTCCTACTCTAACAGCTCACTATAAAATCTTGCACAAGGATTGCCCTACAGTTATGAGGCAGCAAATTTGAAGGACAATAGAAAAGACACACATTTCTGCAGACTATCATATGGTATGAATCATTTTAACTGCTCAATATAACAAGTATTTCATCTGATGATAAGGAAAAGGGAAAGTTGAAGCAGACAAGCTTCTAATAGGAAACAGATTTTCATCTAAAAAAAATTCTTATGTGCATGTGTCAGATTGATAGAATCATTTTTTTTAATGCATTAGCTCAATGACAAAATCGTTGCAGTTCCACTTCAACTGTATGGTTACTAGAAGTGCCAACACACATCTGAGTTATGCCCAACATTTTCTTTTACAGTGAATATTTCGACAGCTTTTTTTTAATATAAAACCAGTTCTTAGACTCAAGGTCTAGAAGGGGCTCTGGACTGAAAGTGTTCTGGAAATAATGCTCAATTCAGTTCAGCACTGTATGGATACATTTCAATGATGAATTTCTTACTTGCACTATACACTATCATATCATTATGAGTGATATTAGGGATGAACAGATTCATCCTTTTCAACTCCTGGACATCAAAAACAGGCATAGTGGGTTGAACTCTTGTTCTAAATTGCTACTGGGCCAGTAATCCCGAGGATATGAGTTCAAATCCCCTCCCCTATGATAACTTTAGACTCTAATCAGCTTAGAAAATCTGGAAGTGTAATAAAACTACGATCAGTAATATGGTTAATGAAAATGCAGCAAATTCACATGATGATCTCTTGGTGGCTGCAGATGAGCTGAACACTGTTGGAGTGTTGATTCCTTTCAGCTGATAAGTACTGCTGGGTTATCTGAGGGCGCTTTGACTGCAACCTGAGTGCAGACTAGGACTCCCTATACCTGTGGGAATCCAGACAGAGCCCTAAGTCCAAGGGTCCTCTCATGCTGACTGAACTCATTAATAGCAAAGTGCAATGACAAATCATCCATCACCTCTGATATGTACTTGTGGGTAGCAGATCACAACATTCAGCAACAAACCGTCACCAGCAGAACCCTGCAAGGATCTGAAGGTGGAGAAGTTAAGGGTTGCAATGACCTTGCCTGCCACTGGCGATGTGTGCTCACACAGTCTAGTTGGAAGGAAACCTTCCAAGAGGCTGCATATATCAGCTACGACACAATAGCGCCTGGATGTCCTGAGGCACGGGTACTTTATCATGTCCGTCATGTGTGAGTTATAATCACAGAGCCATTGAATCCCTATAGTGCAGAAAGAGGCCAGACAGTCTATCAAACCTGCACCAACTCTCTGAAAGAACATCTTACCCAGGTTGAGTATGGTAGGATGAGAGAAGAATTGGCGAATGTGGACTGGGGGAGTGCGTTGGAAGGTAGGTCTGCTGAGGAGCAGTGGAGGATCTTTAAGGAGATCTTTCTTGGTGCTCAGCAGAAATTTATTCCGATGGTTAAAAAGGACAGTAGGAAGAGAGGTAATAAGCCGTGGATAACGAAGGAGGTGAAGGAAAGTGTTAAATTAAAAGCGGAGGAATTTAGAGTAGCTAAGAGTAGTGGGCGAGAAGAGGATTGGGAAAGGTTTAAATGTCAACAAAGATTGACAAAGAAGTTGATAAAGGAGGGTAGGAGAAGCTATGAGGCTGGGCTAGCACTTAATATAAAAAAGGATAGCAAGAGTTTTTATAAATATATAAAAAGGAAGAGGCTGGCTAGGGTGAACGTTGGTCCTTTAGAGGATGAGAAAGGGGAGCTAGTGGTAGGGGATGGGGATATGGCTAAGGTCTTGAATAACTTTTTTGTTTCGGTCTTCACGGAGGAGGACGTGAATAATTTGCCGGGTGTTAGCGATGGAAAGGTGGTAGGAATGGAGGGTCTTAATGACATTACTGTTACTAGAGAGGTGGTGCTCGACAGACTGGAGGGGCTGATTGTGGACAAGTCCCCAGGACCGGATGGAATGCATCCGAGGGTTCTGAAAGAAATGGCGGAGGTGATAGTGGATGCCTTGGTGGTTATTTTCCAGACGTCGCTGGATTCCGGGGAAGTGCCGGAAGATTGGAAAACGGCTAATGTTACGCCGTTGTTTAAGAAGGGTGCCAGGCAAAAGGCGGGGAATTATAGGCCGGTTAGTTTAACGTCTGTGGTAGGTAAAATGTTAGAATCCGTCATTAAGGAGGAAATTGCGAGGCATCTTGAAGGGAATTGCTTGATAGGGCGGACGCAACACGGTTTCATTAAAGGGAAGTCGTGTCTGACAAATTTACTGGAGTTCTATGAGGATGTGTCTAGGGCAGTGGATAGAGGAGAGCCGGTGGATGTGGTCTTTCTGGATTTTCAGAAGGCGTTTGACAAGGTACCTCACAAGAGGTTATTGCAGAAGGTCAGGGGACATGGAGTTGGGGGTAGGGTGTTAGCGTGGATAGAGGATTGGTTGTCAAATAGGAGGCAGAGAGTGGGGGTCAATGGGTGCTATTCGGATTGGCGGTTGGTGACTAGTGGGGTGCCCCAGGGGTCGGTGCTGGGGCCTCAGCTATTTACCATTTATATAGATGATCTGGAGGAGGGAACCGAGTGCAGGGTGTCGAAATTTGCTGATGACACCAAGATTGGGGGAAAGGCAAATTGTGCGGAGGGTGTGGAGAGTCTGCAGAAGGATCTAGATAGGCTGGGCGAATGGGCCAGGAAATGGCAAATGGAATTTAATGTTGGCAAGTGTGAGGTGGTCCACTTTGGTAGGAAGAATGGTAGGAAGGATTATTACTTACGTGGCGAAAAACTGCAGCAGGCGACGGTGCAGAGGGACCTCGGGGTCCTTGTGCATGAGTCGCAAAAACCCAGCTTGCAGGTGCAGCAGGTGGTCAGGAAGGCAAATGGGATGCTGGCCTTCATAGCGAGGGGGATTGAATATAAAAGTAGGGAGGTCTTGCTGCAGCTGTATAGGGCATTGGTGAGGCCGCAGCTGGAGTACTGTGTGCAGTTTTGGGCGCCGCACCTGCGCAAGGATATTTTGGCCCTGGAGGGAGTGCAGAGGAGGTTTACTAGGCTGATACCGGAGTTGAGGGGATTGAGCTATGAGGAGAGGCTGAATAAACTAGGCTTGTACTCGTTAGAGTTTAGAAGAATGAGGGGAGATCTCATTGAGACGTATAAGATGATGAATGGGATGGATAGGATAGAGGTGGAGAGACTCTTCCCGCTCAAAAAAGACAGTAGGACTAGGGGGCACAGCCTCAAGATAAAGGGGAGGCGGTTTAGAACAGAGTTGAGGAGGAACTTCTTCACTCAAAGGGTGGTGAATCTCTGGAATTCTCTGCCCGTTGAAGTGGTGGAGGCTGCCTCGCTAAATATTTTTAAGAAGCGGGTTGATGGGTTCTTGATAAGAGAGGGGATTAAGGGTTATGGGGAGAGGGCGGGAAAGTGGAACTGAGCCACAACAGATCAGCCATGATCTTATTGAATGGCGGGGCAGGCTCGAAGGGCTAGATGGCCTACTCCTGCTCCTATTTCTTATGTTCTTATGTACATCACCATCCCTGCTCTGCCTCAATCCGATCCTTGTAACGCTCATACATTTACCATCTCTATTCCACTTAACTTACCTACCTCTGGATTTTAAGGCACCATTTACCATGGTCACTCCACCAAACCTGGACATCATTGGACAGTGGGAGGAAACGGAAGCTGCTGGAGGAAACCCACGCAGACATGGGGAAAACATGCAAACATCACACAGACAGTCACCCAAGGCTGGAATTGAACCTGAGTCCCTGGGTCTGAGAGGCAGTAGTGCTGATGACTAGGCCACCCAGGAAGTTGGGAATACTGAGCTCATCCCCTCCACTCTGTGGAGTGGTATGTGGTTGAGAAGGCTGCTGTTGCTCCTGTTGTTCTTGGTATTAGTGTTGCTTCTCTCCTTGTTCCTCATCAGAGGTTCAGGGTAGAAGTACAGAAGCTGTTTTCACTTTGCTGAAAATGCAGAGAACTGAGAAGTGCAGCTCAAAGGCAGTGTACTCCAAGGTAGTAAAAATCATCTCCATGATGAGAATTAAAGCACACACTCAAACAACTCCGGCAAGCAAAACCCATTCACTTCGTTAAGGAAACAGCTGTCAGGTCTCCGTATTTATTGCTTTTCTTGCCTGTCAGTCACTCAGCCTCAACACTCCCTCCTGTCCTCTCACATGGTTCTATCTGGAAAGTTAAAGTCAGAATTCTCAGTTAAAACTGTAGTTAATTATTATTTAACATATTTAAACCTCAGGCAGGCCTGCCTCAGGGGAGGTTTCCTATGTGCTGAAGAACGCACTTGGGTTTTGGACGGAAATTGAGAGGTTCCTGATAGCTTCCAACACTGTGACAATTTCTGTTTTATTAAAATGCTGCTCACAAAGAAACCAGCCCACCATGAAAAGTTCAAACTCTCCCTTAGCAGAATATTTTCTGCAGAATATTCAATGGGATGGGGTGGTACCTTCATAAATGAATTACATTCTATTCAGACACAAATATGAATACTGTCCAGCAACACCCACTGGGCTGTGATCTGTACAAGGAGCTCTGGGTGATATTGTCCCCCTCCCAATCCAAAAATGCAAAAGACAATTGCAGTTCCTCAGAATTTCTCCAGTTCAAATCAGCACTAAACAGAGGAAAGGGTTTGAACCACGGGTCATCCTGGTCTAAAAGATTAATAGCTACAAGTAGAAGTGGAGTTACCTCTGACATTTGGAATTTATTTAATAGAATCATGTAGCATTGAAGGAAGATATTTAGCCCAAATGGGGAGGCGATCTGCCAGGGATTGGTGGGGGCTGGGTGGGGGTGGGGGGGGGAATGGTGGCGATTGATGGTGGAAGGGGGGTACAATTGCATTTGTGAGCTTGCCCAAAAATAGGATTTGATTCTCCCGTTTTCATGCTCTTTCAGCATTTTGAATTTTTTTGGTAATAATGTAAATATATGAAGCATATAGAAACTATTCCAATTCTGAATTCATCAATTCATTTTCCATTTAATTTCTTAAAGTTACATATTATCAGAACAGACATTCAACATATATATCTTAGATTGAAAGGATATAAAACTATCCACTGTGACAGATTGTGGAATATTTTCTTTAAGAACATACATAAGAACATAAGAAATAGGAGCAGGAGTAGGCCATCTAGCCCTTCGAGCCTGCCCCGCCATTCAATAAGATCATGGCTGATCTGTTGTGGCTCAGTTCCACATTCCCACCCTCTCCCCATAACCCTTAATCCCCTCTCTTACCAAAAACCCATCAACCCGCGTCTTAAAAATATTTAGCGAGGCAGCCTCCACCACTTCAACGGGCAGAGAATTCCACAGATTCACCACCCTTTGAGTGAAGAAGTTCTTCCTCAACTCTGTTCTAAACCGCCCCCCCTTTATCTTGAGGCTGTGCCCCCTAGTCCTACTGTCCTTTCTGAGCGGGAAGAGTCTCTCCACCTCTATCCTATCCATCCCATTCATCATCTTATATGTCTCAATGAGATCTCCCCTCATTCTTCTAAACTCTAACGAGTACAAGCCTAGTTTATTCAGCCTCTCCTCATAGCTCAACCCCCTCAACTCCGGAATCAGCCTAGTAAACCTCCTCTGCACTCCCTCCAAGGCCAAAATATCCTTGCGTAAGTACGGCGCCCAAAACTGCACACAGTACTCCAGCTGCGGCCTCACCAATGCCCTATACAGCCGCAGCAAGACCTCCCTACTTTTATATTCAATCCCCCTCGCTATGAAGGCCAGCATCCCATTAGCCTTCCTGACCACTTGCTGCACCTGCAGGCTGGGTTTTTGCGACTCATGCACAAGGACCCCAAGGTCCCTCTGCACTGTCGCCTGCTGCAGTTTTTCGCCACGTAAGAAATAATCCTTCCTACCATTATTCCTACCAAATTGGACCACCTCGCACTTGCCAACATTAAATTCCATTTGCCAGTTCCTGGCCCATTCGCCCAGCCTATCTAGATCCTTCTGTAGACTCTCCACACCCTCCGCGCAATTTGCCGTTCCACCAATCTTGGTGTCATCAGCAAATTTCGACACCACACACTCGGTTCCCCCCTCCAGATCATCTATATAAATGGTAAATAGCTGATGCCCCAGCACCATCCGCCAATCCGAATAACACCCATTGACCCCCACTCTCTGCCTCCTATTTGACAACCAATCCTCTATCCACGCTAACACCCTACCCCCAACTCCATGTCCCCTGACCTTCTGCAATAACCTCTTGTGAGGTACCTTGTCGAATGCCTTCTGAAAATCAAGAAAGACCACATCCACCTCTATCCACCGCCCTAGACACATCCTCATAGAACTCCAGTAAATTTGTCAGACACGACTTCCCCTTAAACGAAACCGTGCTGCGTCTGCTCTATCCATGGAGGTGTGCAAATGTATCATTTGCAAAAATGCTTTGCATTTTTGATATCGCTGAAAAGTTCTCAAGTTCTGCACTACCGAGCAACTGCTTTTTATTTTGAATTGAAGTTCTTGCAGTTTGTTCATTAATGCTTTTCTAGATTCTTAACTTTGATCTAATGTGATATCTAACATTTTCAGCTTGCAATAGCCAATCAGTTTAGCTGCAGTGAAAGATCATGCATCTTAGATTGCAGAATCTCATGCCCTGCTACTATTCAAGCATCAGGAATGTTAGGAGTCAGGAGCAGATCACAGCTCCACCTGACATAATACTCATAACATCAATGGGCTGATGTATTCACTCAGATCAATGTAACTATTCATCAGACGCCTCCCCTCCCTGCACCCAAGCCTGAAAGAGGAGACTTAACACATTTTCATTGTACGCAGCCAGGCTCGAGCCACAAGGCCTGTCTGCACCTAGCATAACAGACAGCAATGGGTTTCAGAGGTGACTAATGTAATGCCAGTTTAGAGACCTTATTGTTTCAGGGGCTCCAGGATTTAAACTGAAGTTTGCTCTGACATCCAAAAGGTACACCTTGAGTGCAAAGGATACAAAGCTGTCATTGTGACAAATTGCTTCCCGAGGAAACTTGGCTCCCTGCTAGAAAGCAACTTCAGTGGTGTTGAAAAGAAAAGATATCCTGTTTAGCTTACTGTTGGGGGTACAATATGAATATTAACTTCAATTTAAAACAGGAGATAAGTGGGGTTTCATTACATTGTCAAAAAATGCTGGAAAATCTCAGCAGGTCTGACAGCATCTGTGGGGAGAGAATAGAGCCAACATTTTGAGTCTAGATGACCCTTCATCAGAGCTGAGAGCAAAGAGAATGAGCAGAGATTTATACTATGGGGGGAGGGTGGAATGGGACATGGAAATGTAAATAAGGATGCAGAAGGCTGGGAAGGTGCTAAAACTGTCCATTAAGTGACCAGAATGTGTGAATGACAGAACTGAGGAATATGACAATTGTCCTGAAAAGGGGAGTGGGGTCTGGAAAGGAGAAGTAGAAAAATGGAAGTGAGAAAGAAGGATGATAAAATGGATGAATGAAATGAAACAAAATGAAATAAAATAAATGGATATGGGGTGAAGGTGGAAGAGGGAGTTCATACTCTGAAGTAGTTGAACTCAATGTTCAGTCCAGAAGGCTGTAAAGTGCTCAATCAGAAGATGAGTTGCTGTTCCTCCTGTTTGCGTTTGGGGTTCACTAGATCATTGCAAAATGTCAAGGATGGACATGTGGACAGGAGAGCAAAGTGGTGTGTTGAAGTGGCAAGTGACAGGAAATCTGGGTCCTGCTTATGGGTGGACCAAGACCCAGGACCCAGCAAGATAGGCAATGCCACGGTGCCAAGCTGGCACTGACCAAGGGGCACACCCCTCATCCTCACTGGGGTGGCTTCAATGCCCTCCGGTTCTACCAGCCAGGGCAACACGCCTGTTCCCCCCCACTTCCCCACCCCCCTCCCTCCCCACCCAACTCCACCCCCCGTTCATGGGGAACAGCTGTTTTCCTTGCCAGAGAGAACCTCTCCCAGCTCAAAGGTAATTGAGCCGGGACGATTGAGCACCAGGCTCACTAAACAGGTATAAATAAATCTTCAAATAAATTTAAATAATATATGCAGCCTTTCACTGGAAATGGGTAAGAGACTGACCATGCTGGAAATCTGGTGCCGGTAAGATTGCGAGAGCGGAGAAATTGGGCATGATGCTGATTTCTCACACGGGCAATTTTACGGCCTCACTATGCCCATCAATGTAAAACTGTCAGGCACACTGCCGGGGTGTCTGGTGCTGATGTGCATGATGTTCTGTGGATGGTCATACACCAACTGTACATTTATTAAATGAAAACCCTTCCTGTTCATGAATCTTCCTGGATTCTTCACTGTGACCTTGATGGTGACGAGGGTGTTGTTTACACCTTTGGCATCCCAGCGATGTCCGTGAATCCTGCAGCCTGCGCTTCCTGCTGAGCCTGATCCAGGTCAAATTTAATATACTGGCCAGGCTGGGCATACACAGCATCCTGACTTCCTTGACACACTTGTGGACAGATGGTTGGGGAAATGCCACAAAGGTCTCCACTGGTGGTCTGGAAGAACCCAGTGATGTAAACATTTAAGGCGGCCATCGCTTTCACAGCCATTGGGAGTGGGTGCCCCACCACTGGTGCTCTGAGGTACCAGGTCCTGTGACAGATGGCACAGGTGTCGCACTGTCTCCTTTCAGAGCCAGAGCCATCAGCTACTTGTGATATCCAACAGTTGCTGAAAGGGCACTCACGTGCAGAACTACTGGGGTCTCCGCTCCCTCCTTCTCCTGAATACCGCCCCCCCCCACCCCCCTCCCTCCGGGGTGAATGGCAGTCATGTCTTACCCTCTGGCAGCTGTCTCCCTCTACTCCTGCATTTGGTAAGGCCTGGGCCTCCTTGCCCACAATTCATTCTCCTGCTCATCCTCTTCAACTCCAGCAGCAACCAAAAGAACAGCAAGATCAATGGGTTGCAATGCAAAAACCACCTCATCAATCTGAGGGAGGGGGGGTTGGTAGGGAAGGGGAGAGATAGATGGAGAGGTTAAAAAACCCTGCTCGCCCCCAATCCAGCAACACAAACTCCCCACAATCCCCCCCGCCCTCAGAATGGCAACACAACCCCTCCCCCCATCAAACAGACATACACCCAGAACCCATGCAGTAGTGACCACAGAAAATGCAGATTGACAAATCCTGATGCTGCAACACTGCCACTTCAGGGAGTTTCCAGCCCATCCCCCACCAGCAACAGTGCTTGCTGCTGCCAGCACTAGGACCCAGAGTCATCCTTAAGACCCGAGGTCAGCACTTTGATCCGGGTCTGTGCTGAGAGTCTGGAGTCAGACCCCGTGAGCAACAACAGACCCCCAGCCCTCCACACACTTATAGGCCCTCCCGACCCGAAATACAACACGGTCGCCATGAAGTAACCTTCTCCCCACCCCCCACCGAGCAGCATGGAGCAGTTTGAAAACAGAGATTTACCTCCTTACTCACTCTCACCGCTCCAGTGCCTGAAGCCGACTTTTATACTTGGTGTTTTCTGTATGGCAAAAACAGGCGCCATTCCCACGAGTCGCATCACACCAGATTTTATGACTTTTTTTCCATAGCAAAACAGGTGCAATGAGATTGTAAAATTCCATCCAATATCTTATTTGCCTTGGTGTAACAAAGCAGGGTGGCCCATCCATAACCTTGGACCAAGATCACTGTTTAATCTCATTTTGTGCCATCTTAGGACTCTAAATATTACTGGGCTCACGGTGAAATGTTAATTCAATTTTAATTTGTACAGAATTCTTTTCCAGCCAGGAATCACCTTGCATACAAAAAAGCCCTGTGTTATTCATCAGCACTAAGCTATTAAGTGAATAACTTTTGGTTATTTTAGTTTGCTCCATCAGTTGCATGGACAGCTCCCTAATACAACGCTGTTATTTACAGATATTATTACAACACAATATTATTTCAAATCTAAATGCCATTATTAAACAGTGAGTATTCCGTGAAGATACCTGTGGCTTCAAACAACAAAGGATATAGTACATAGTTGATAGGTGTTTAAACTATAAGTAATGCCACAGAGAATGTGGGCACCTATGCCAGCCAGTTGGTTCAGGGGGTAAATGCACTATCGGGATGATGCTGAACCAAATAGGTTAGGAACATTTCAGAAGAGAGAGAATGAAGAAATTGGAAAAGAACAGAAAATTAACCCAGAAAGGAGAAAGATAACGAAAAAGGGAGGACAAGAAGAGTAAGATTTAGACAGTATGCAAGAACAGTGTTCAATAGGGCCATGGTATGAAAGTGAAATGTTTGGTCAATTTCCACAGCATAGATTCTCAAATGAAGAATGGCCAATTGGCCAAAATAGTGGAAGGTTGTCTTATCTCTTACAGCTAAAATCCAAGGGGTCAATTCTCCCAATAAAATTCAAAGTGTTGATTTTGTGTAAAAACTGGTATTTTCAGTGGGATTTCATAATGAACCTCCCAGACTCTGCATCACAGAGTGCCCGAGGGCGAATCATGTGAAAATCAGTGCTCGGGGCCTCTTCCTGCTGGAGAGGCCAGCAGCAAAGTGCTGAGCGGGCCACTGCGCATGTACAGTAGCCCCACAATATTGGCCTCCCGAACTCTAGCCAGCACGACTGCTGGCCAGGCCCATGACCTTGCATCGCTAGCCTTGGGACTCCCCAATGGTCTGATCGTTGTCCTCCTTGGATGAGTCTGGGCCAGCCTCAACGCGCCCCCAACCACCACCTCCCCCACACACACACACAAAGCCTGCTGCGCTACAAAAATAGCACAGCGGGATGGGAGAATCACACCCCGTACTTTCTGTCAGGACAAGTGTGGAGGGGAAGAGGTAGAAAATCCAGTGCAAATGTAGAATGTAAACAGATTTGATTAAAATGGAAGCTGCTTACTTGTTCACATAAATTATTCAAAGTGCAGAATATTCACTGTGTGAAGAGCAGCTCACTTTTATTAACTTAAAGTTCACTCATTTATTTACTAAAAAAAAACTTATCTCCACATTCCCTTTCTCTCCCTCTTTACTTATTCCAATCCTTAAGAACTCCAAATATAACTGGGAAGATTGAGGGCACTTTGCCATCTCAGTTAACAATTAGCTATCAGCGTTTCATGCCTAACAACACACTGTAATCTAGCTGCCTGACAGTTCCTTCTACTATCGGACTATTCTCGTATCTGCACAGCTCTGGATGTCTCACAATCATGATGTAGTGTTCTCATTCCTTGTTTATTTATGTAGCATTTAATTGTTATGATTTCTAACAGTGCTTCCCTGCCAGTTGATAGCATTTCTGAATGAATATCAGAATTAGTAAACTTCCATGCAGAACTAGTCTTGAAAAAGAAACTGCTTTCACTGACGGCAGCATTTTGGTGATTGTCTTGTCAGCTTGTCACTGAGTAATCGGGTCTCTCATGATTGTGCAGCCTATGGGCTAGAGACTGGGGCTTTGAAATTAGTTATCCCACTCTTCAAGCATTCTACACAAAGTCATGGATATATTCAAAGCTAGAAAAATAAATGAAATGGGAAATGAGAATGAAAGGAGGCAATTCAAAAGGTGAAAGATATATTCCCCAATGGTTCGGTTAGGTAAGTTCATGGCCCACTATGACCTACAGGACAAAAAGGTCCCAGGTTCAGTCTCCAGACTGTGCTGGGTTAGATGACCTTAGCCAGGGCACAAGTAGGAATGCTACAATTCACTTCAGCACCCGTGTCAAGGGAGGAAGAAGTCAGCTAAGGTTCCCTTTCCAGATTCAAAGTTTACATCTGTGTGAGCACTGTGAAAGAACAGGGTTGACTTAGCAGAAATCTTTCTGGTGTTTGAACAACTTACAAATATTCACTGCCCAGGCCGATGAACTGTCTGATCAAGAAACACTCGGGTGAATATAGCTGAGGGGATTTAGATTACAAAAGCAATGGGAAAATCAAATAAGGATTGATTTAAAAATCTGTGAAATGCAGTCAATCAAACCTAAGACGCATGCAAACACAAACCGAGTCCCAGCAAATTATTTTGGGCCACTAATCAAACCTTGTTATTGCCTGAAACTGTGCTTACCCCAGTCCAATTCCGGCATCTCCACATAATTTATTTACTGAACCATTGGCACAACCTACAATGCAGATTTCTGAAGATACAGAAATAACAATTTACCTAGAATGCCTCACTCAGGCCACATTAATGTTCAAGGCCATGTTGATCCAATTTTAGACAATGTAAAAAGCAAACTAAAAGAGATTGAAAAAATAAAATTCAAGCCACAAAATAAATTAGAATGGACTAAACTGAAATTTAATTTGATCAGTGCAGCTTTTCTTAAAAATTGAGATTTTAATATATAAAATCTGATAACACACAAAGTTAACCATGTTACTATTTTGTTATGGAGGCACTAAAGTAACAGCTAAGTGTGTAAATGTATCAGCTGAGAAATTATTCTGGCCATGAAATTCCCAGATTCGATTCTCAGCTCCTGCTGAATCATTTGATCTCAATAAAGGTTACCATATCGTTTCATCACCTCAGGCTTTAGTTCACTATTGGTATATATTTTGGGCATCACCATACCACACATGGATTAAGAGGAAGATAAACTATTTTTTTCCTTTCACTTCGTAAAATATGTAATGAATTCTCATTCCAGAACTGAACAAATATCAAAACCCACCTCTCTTCAATGCGAACCCACAGGTCACTAAATTGCCGTTGTCGCTGTTGCTTGGGCAGCTTCTTCTGTCTCTTCTTCTGGCGGCCAAACTCTTCCAGTTGACTAAGGCTGTCTGGCATCAGGAGATGTGGAGAAATTACATCATCATCTAAGTCAGCCACAGGAGAGGAACGGGAAGAAACTGGCAAGGAATCTTCAAATGATGCCTCAACTGAAGTGGAAGATGTTGATGGAAGCGATGAACTGCTTGAGGATGATCCACTTTTGTGTGTCCTTTTCCTTTACAAAGTAAGCAAAGGGTCAATCAATTTAATACAAGCATTGGCCATTATCCCCAATGACTTTATGTTATTTCATTCTGCACGTTTAACACAGCAGGGGGCCAAAACATTCAAGAGTCACTTGAGTTCTGATGAAAGGTCATTGATCCAAAACTTTAACTGAGTAGTAGGATGTGATAATAAGGTGCAAAGAAGTAAGATGGGTGGAGAATCTAGTGTAGCATAAACATTGTCTTACAATTATTGTGCACAATGGTCAGTTTCTGTGCATTAAAATTTGATGTAATTCTAGGTAAAGAATAATTCCTCCACAACCATCCACTGCTCAACTGCCCTGGGTAACATTTGGTATGATCAGAGTTATGGGAACATTCGTGTTCCCTCTGAGGGATCCCTAAAATGTGGCCAAGACAAAGTGAACCACATCATTGTTGTTTACAGCAGTCTGCACAACTTGACAACGCAAAGAGGATTGGAATCAGAGAAGGCACAGTGACAAAAGGCACCATCCATCAGGAAAAGATCAGATGAAGGCAAAGGAGCATCATGAGTAGGGAAATCAGCAGAGTGCATTTGAACAAGCAACCTATTTAATCTCTTTTAAATGATAAGACAAAAAAAGCCCCCAGTATTATCAATCCTTGCCACCACCATCCCCATTCCTTTGATTCTGCATTTAAGAACACTGAAACCATTCAGCTAACTTCTATGTCAATTACTTCCTGATAATTCAGATTAAGAAGCTGTAACATAAGGACGCCATATCCCATAGCTACAAAATGTAATAAAGGCACTGAATTTAATCCTAAGCATAATACTGCAGCAAATCATTTTGTTATCCAAGTGACTATGCTACAGTGCTTTTCTTAAAAAAAGGTTTACTTTACTATTCCTTTGAGGTACTGCTCCAGTGGTTTTGGCACAGCTACTGAAGGGTTGATTGTCATTTGAGGCTTTTTTGTGAGGAACTTGGTGTCTTCATGGAGCCTCGAGCCTGAGTGGGCTTGGCTCCAAAGCAGTCTGGTCATAATCTTTCTGGTACAGTGGTTGTTAATGGTTGCAGGGATGGCGAGAGGGCAGACTTGCTGACAGGTGTGAAAGGGTAACCTATGCCACCCTTATGTGTCACTGCTGCTCCTCTGGTGCTGGGGCTTGAAATTTCTACTCATCTGCAGGATAGCAGACTGCAAAAGACTAGTGTCACCAGTGTAGCACCAATTTCTTTAATCCCGCAACCTGTTCAAACTGGGCGTCTGCCTCTCTAAGGCAGAGATCAAATCTCTTAGAACCTTGGTTACTATTATGAAGACCCATCTACAGTGTTGCTAGAGCTAGTCACATTTTACAAGTAGATTCCAGAGTGTTGATGGTGTGGACTTCTGCACACTGTTCAGCATAGCAGAAAAACTCCTTGGTATGTCTTCCAATAACTAATATAACTGCTGTGTGGATTATTTTACTGCGCTCTACTGCACCTGAGGCCCCCATTTCCACCCTCCACAACAGTGTTGGTTTTGAACTGACACGAAAACTCATCCACAAAGAAAAAGATAACAAACTTCAGATTAAATTTGAAGCCACTGTTTTCACTTATGTGGGGTGAGCCCGTAAAGAAAAGGGCACAATTCTAAGATAGGCACTAAGAAATCAAATAAAGCATTTAGGGAGAAAGTCTTTACAAAGAGCAGGTTTTTTTGAACTATGAGCTATATAATAATCACATTTTCTTTAAAGTTAATATGTTAAATTTGAATTTAGCAGTGTAGTGTTAAAAAAGTATAACTGATTAGTTGAGAGAAATCCCACATCTGAAGAAGCATATTGCTTCTAAAATGTGTGTGAAGTATTTTCTTTTAATATTTAATAAGTTTAACATTTTTGAAAACACATTCTTATGAAATACTTAATTTAAACTTGCTTTACATGTTTCTCAAAGTCTTCATCCCAAGAAAATAAATTGTAAATCAGCTTAAAAGAATCTGAGAACAAGAAGATTTATGTAGCACTACTTATCTGATTCTGGCTGAAGACCCACAGTTATTTACACAGGCAGGCATGATTACTGAAAATCTTTGGAAGATACTTAAGAACATCCTTGCAGAGCCTACTGGCTTTGGAGATAACAAGCCTGTCTGCTGCCACTGCAAATTAGTAGGCTGGTGACCTTCGCCTTCGTGGCAAGATCTGAACTTATTACACTTAGTTTCAATCCAAGCATATTTTCTTTTGTTCAAAAACACTATGTTTCCCTGCTCTAGACCAGAGACCTGTGGAGTGAGTTAAAATATACGAGAATGACAGAATGTGCTTCAAAAAGCTGTCTGGTTCTTGTTACCAAAATGGAGCAACCTTTTGTGGATTATTTCTCAGAATACTTGATAAAGCACAAGTCATTGAATTGAGATTTTGTCCGTGATAACATTCGAATATTGGAGTCCCAGCCTAAAGAAATCAAACTCGATTCCCAGCCATGATTAATGTTCACACTTGAGCAGTTCCTTGGGATAGTTTCATTATCCTGTAGCAGAGCATTCAGGACAAGTAGATAAAAATGGTCTTTTCTTTCAATGTATCTCTGGGGCAATCAACCAACTAGTGACGGTCATGGAAAAATTCAGAATGTCTGCAGTCTAGGTAGTCTCAGTTTTCCCCTGGATTAAATATTTAAGCAACTCCCCTCTCATTTATGGCTGTATATGCTTTATAGAATACATTTTTGTAGAGTCCCTAAACGTCAACAAAGTTGGATTTAATGACTTGAGGACCCAGCTGTAAAATGTAAGTATGCAACAGATCCTTTTGGCTTTGGACAGGAACTTCATAGTAAAAAACAGTCCAATCTCATCACTCACATTCATTAACTCTTACTCTGGAGTTTCTATTTGCTTACTGCCTTGACAGGGAATATGGGAACACTTAGAAATCACCCATAATGGAAATAAACCTGATTTAAATACATTTTAATTCAGTTAAATATAATTAAACACACCCCCCGCACCAGTTATTGACCACCCGCTATATATTCAAATCGCGCCAACCTGTTCACAACAGATTCTTGCAGGCATGAATCTGTCGCGGTGATCCTCCTGGGGGCATAAAGCTGAGTATAGCCCCCCCCCCCAGGGTAGAGGAACGTGGTCAAGCAGTGCCTTAACAGTGTTCCTTGGCACAGGTTGGCACCATGGCAACCTGGTGGTTCTAGCCTGTGATGGGGCAGACCCCAGTTGGAGCCTCATAGGTGGTGGCGGGGGGAAGGGGTCCTATAATTTGGCAGGAATGGACGTGGAAGCTGGGGATGCCAGTGGCAGTCTAGCCTGCGGGGTGGTCATTGTTTGCTCTGATTGGGGCATCCTTTAAACATGGCGCCCCGATCTTAGTTCAGCCGGGCTTTACTGGTGTATTGGGAACCCACCCCCAATATGAAACATGCCTACCTGCTTTTATGCAGCAGAATGTGGTAAGATCCGAAAAGAAAACAAGGTATTGCTCTGGAGAGGAAACCCTGGAGAGAAAACACCATCTTTTTTCTCGCTGCAATCAACACTGCCATTTTTTGGTAAGATTGCACCCTTTATTTTAATATTCGCAATAATGATATCTCAATTAAACCAAATTTACACTGGGTTCTTGAGTAGGAATGTTTCGTGAGAAAATATTGTCCAACATTTAGATTCAGTTTGTCATTAGTTGTAATAGGAAACAATAGAAGAGACTTTGGGTTTAACATTTTGTTCAGACAGGTTGTCAGCTTTGACTCTGATCCCAATTCCCATAAATACAACTGCAAACTTAATTGGAACTCTTTATACTACAATCCTTCACATTACTAACTTCAATCAGGGTGCTTTTAGTCTGAATTGGAATGACCCAACCTCAGTGCTCTTGCTTGTTAGTCTTTTTTGCCTTAATGACTTGATTTACCAGGAATTATAGATAATCTGTCAATTGCAGGGAATTTATTTTTGTTCCCTTCAACATGCTACAAAGAAAAACCTTGTAGAACATCATGTCAAGGACCCAATCTTTCTGTGTTGTTTTTAATCTATTCATTCACAGGAGGTGGGGCTCAACAGCAAGGCCAGCATTTATTATACTTCCCTAATTTTCCTTTGTGAAAAAGATGGTGGGGGGGGAATTACACCCTCGCTCGAGCAAGACTGGAAATTCCCATCTGAGGTCAATGGACAATTCCGTTGTACTATTCGATTCCGTGGCTGGCAAGGCGGTAAAATTCCAGCGGGTGAGTCTCTTTCTTGAACTGCTGCATTGTGTGGTGACGGTACTACCACAGTTTTAGAAATATAGAAAAACTACAGCACAATACAGGCCCTTAGGCCCACAAAGTTGAGCTGAACATGTCCCTACCTTAGGGATTTCTAGGCTTACCTATAACCCTCTATTTTACTAACTTCCATGTACTTATCTAAAAGTCTCTTAAAAGACCCTATCAAATCCACTTCCACCACCGTTGCTGGCAGCCCATTCCACGCACCCACCACTCTCTAAGGTCATTTATAAAAATCTTCATCCAGGTCATTTATAAAAATCACAAAGAGTAAGGGTCCCAGAACAGATCCCTGGGGCACTCCACTAGTGACTGACCTCCATGCAGAATATGACCCATCTATAACCACTCTTTGCCTTCTGTGGGCAAGCCTGTTCTGGATCCACAAAGCAATGTCCCCTTGGATCCCATGCCCCCTCACTTTCTCAATAAGCCTTGCATGGGACACCTTATCAAATGCCTTGATGAAGTCCATATATGCTACATCTACTGCTCTTCCTTCATCAATGTGTTTAACCACATCCTCAAAAAATTCAATCAGGCTTGTAAGGCATGATCTGCCTTTGACAAAGCCATGCTCACTATTCTTAATCATATTATACCTTTCCAAATGTTCATAAATCCTGCCTCTCAGGATCTTCTCCATCAACTTACCAATCACTGAGGTTAGCCCACTGGTCTATAATTTCCAGGGCCATCTCTATTCCCTTTCTTGAATAATGGGACAACATCCGCAATCCTCCAATCCTCCGGAACTTCTCTCGTCTCCATTGATGATGCCAGAGGCTCAGCAATCTCCTCCCTCACCTCCCACAGTAGCCTGGGGTACATCCCATCTGATCCCGATGACTTATCTAACTTGATGCTTTTCAAAAGCTCCAACACATCCTCTTTCTTAATATCTACATGCTCCAGCTTTTCAGTCCGCTGCAAGTCTGCACTACAACCACCAAGATCCTTTTCCATAGTGAATACTGAAGTAAAGTTTTCATTAAGTACCTCCGCTATTTCTTCCGGTTCCATGCAAACTTTCCCACCATTACACTTGATAGGTCCTATTCTTTCAAGTCTTAGAGTGCCTTGGGGTTTTCCTTAATCCTGCCTGCCAAGGCCTTCTCATGACCCCTTCTGGCTCTCCTAATTTCCTTCTTAAGATCCTTCCTATTAGCCATATACTTTTCTAGATCTCTAACATTACCTAGCTCTCTGAACCTTTCGTAAGCTTTTCTTTTCTTCTTGACTAGATTTATTACAGTCTTTGTACACTGCAGTTCCTGTAACCTACCATAACTTCCCTGTCTCATTGGAACATTGCTATGCGGAACTCCAGACAAATATTCCCTGAAAATTTGCCACAGTTTTGGCCCAGCAAAATCCCCAAAACCACTTTCACAATTCTTTTCTGCATCCTTTCATCCTTCGTCAAATGTGGTGCCCTGAATTAGGGACACCAGCTGAGGCTGAATCAATATTCTATAAAAGTTCATCATAACTTCTTTGCTTTTGTATTCTGAACTAGTAATTATAAACACAGAATCCCATATGCATTTTAACCCCAGTCTCAACTGCCTTGTCACTTCAATAGTTTGTGCACACATTTTCATAGGTATCCCTGCCTCCCTTAGAAACATACTCTTTATATTGTCTCTCCTTGTTCATACTACTTAAAATTTATCACATCACACTTATCTCCATTAAATTTCGCCTACCACTAAAATTTCAATGTCCTTTTGAATCTATCACTACCCCCCTCACAATTCAATGTTTTTTGTGTCACAGTAAATTTTGAAATTGTGCCCTGTGCACCCAATCAAGAAAGGCAGTGGTGCCAGAGCTGACTCCAGAAGAACCTACTGTACACCTTCCTTCAGTTCAAACAACCATTCAATGTGGCTTTGTTGTCTATCATTCAGCCAATTTTGTAACCATGCTGCCACTGTCCCTGTTATCCCATAGTCTTAAGCCCTGCTGAAGGCTCCATCGGAGCTTGAAATCACTTTATTTTGATGGACTGATTTAAACTGAGGGCAAGATGTTATGGCCTCATTGTAGTGTTTTTCTTGCAGTAGCACACCTCTTGCAGTGGCAGGATCTTCTGGTTCCGCCAATGTCAATGGGTTTGTTTAAGTAGGGTAGCAAGAATAATCCAGGTAATTACAGGCCAATGAGTCTTACATCAGTGGTAGGGAAATTATTGGAGAGGATTCTTCAAGACAGGATTTACTCGTACTTGGAAATAAGTGGATATATTAGCGAGGGGCAACATGGTTTTGTGAAGGGAAGGTCATGTCCCACTAAATTGATTGAGTTTTTCGAGAAGTGACGAAGATAACTGATGAGGGTAGGGCAGTGGATATTGTCTACATGGACTGCAGTAAGGCCTTTGACAAGGTCCCTCATGGTAGACTGGTACAGGAGGTGAAGTCGCATGGGATCAGAGGTCAGCTGGCAAGGTGGATACAGAACTCAGTCAACCCTAGAAGACAAAGGGTAGAAGACAGAGGGTAGCAGTGGAAGAGAGCAGAAGGGTGGCATCAGCTGGGGCATTGAGTTTAAAAATTTGCAAGTCATATTGCCGCTTTATAGAACCTTAGGCCGTAATTGGAATATACTGTTCAATTCAGGTCGCCACACTACCAGAAGGATGAGGAGAATGTGGAGGCTTTGGAGAGGGTACAGAAAAAAATTGTCAGGATGTTGCCTGGTATGGAGGCCATTAGCTATGAGGAGAAGCTTGGTTTGTTCTTACTGGAATGACAGCAGTTGAGGGATGACTTGATAGAAGTTTACAAAATTATGAGAGGCATGGACAGAGTGGATAGTCAGAAGCTTTTTCCCAGGATGGAAGAGTCAATTACTAGGGGGCATAGGTTTAAGGTGCGAGGGGCAAGGTTTAAAGGAGATGTATGAGGCAAGTTTTTTTTACACAGAGAGTGGTGAGTGCCTGGAACTTGCTGCAAGGGGCGGTTGCGGAAGCAGATACGACAGGGACTTTTAAGGTGAGTCTTGACAAATATATGAATAGGATGGGAATAGAAGGATATAGTCCCTGGAAGGGGATGGGGTTTTAGTTCAGTCGAGCAGCATGGTCAGTGCAGGCTTTGGGAGCCAAAGGGCCTGTTCCTGTGCTGTCATTTTCTTTGTTCTTTGATTCCCATTGACTGCCCCCCACAGCCCCAGAAACCCACGGCCAGTGAGTGCAGTCAGCAGGACCAAAACAGTTGGTCCTGCCAGAGCCTTTGTCCACCACAGACACTGGAATGGACAGAGTATACAAGGGGAACAGTTCACCCATTTTCTGGGAGATTTGGCAAACAATGAGATGAGAAGAATGATCAGACAAATGAAAATATGATTTTACATGCCCAAGTGTGAGACAATACATTTTGGATGGAAAGAACGGGAGCACATATTTAACAGAAAATAAGAACATAAGAACATAAGAAATAGGAGCAGGAGTATGCCATCCAGCCCTTCGAGCCTGCCCCACCATTCAATAAGATCATGGCTGATCTGTCGCTGCTCAGTTCCACTTTCCCGCCCTCTCCCCATAACCCTTAATCCCCTCTCCTATCAAAAACCCATCAACCCGCGTCTTAAAAATATTTAGCGAGGCAGCCTCCACCACTTCAATTATAAATTCAATTATAAAAAAACATGGTTAAAATGGTAAAGAAAGTCATAGAAATAAATCCCAGTACTTTGTTAGCAATTTTAAATACTTTGCTAACTTGTAATGCGGGTTTTAATAATTTATTCATGTGTATCCTGAGGTTCTTTTGTTGTTCTGCCCCACTTATTATCTTATTTTTTGACATATAAGGTAATGCTACTATTTTTCTTATCTATGTGAATTGTCTCACATTTATCTGTGTTAAAGGCCAGAATGTAAGTTTTCTAATGCCTTCTTATGGTATATTCTTCCACACGATAAGAAAATATAGCTGGCAGGAGAGACTCGTGATGTTGACACTATTTCCACTGCAGCAGAGAAGATTAAGAGCAGATTTAATAGAAATCTTGTTTTTTAAATTATGAAGTGCTTTGATGGAATGAATAGGGAAAGATTATTTCCTTTGATTGGGGAGTTGGTGATGAGGGTATTGGATTTAAAATTATGAGGGGACTGAAGATAAACGTTTGGAGAAAACTCTTCATACATTGTTTAAAGGAAAATTAGATACATTTCTGAAGCAGAGAAAGATGCAAGGCTTTGGAATGGAATGAAGCTGCGGGATTATTGTTGGATTGCTTGAGAAAAAGAACTGGCTAGATAAAGTGGACTGAATGACCTCCATTTGTCCTGTAAACTTTTATGGCTCTACTTTAAAAAAACATTTTAAAAAGCAATTAATCTTCTGTTAGGCTCCCCAATGACTCAATTGTAGGTTTGTTCCAGATCCATGCTGTGTTAGCTGATGGTACTGTAGGAGGACTGTACTTGGCTTTAATGTCTTTGTTTAGGCTCTCACTTCTGACTGAATGTAGGAATATCAATCATTGGAATCAGGTGAAGACAAGAACAGATTCAGCTGCAACGTCCTTCACCAGATACAGATGTTGACTGCCCAAATTCAAATAGGATGAATGGCTACATGGGTGTAGTACCAGAAACTCCACTGAAATGGTATTCCAACATGGTTAATTCTCACGCAGAGGAGGGAAAGGATAATGGTAAATATAATGTGAGCATTGGTAAACTTACAACCTTAAAAGGCTGGAGCTCTGGAATGTGGAATGCTTTGTAAAGCTGGGAACAAACCCCATGATGTGCAATTGTATCAATTGCATCATTAAAATGTTATTTTCTGGGAAGAACTCAAAAAGGAAAGGATAATGGTAAATAAAATATTGTAAGTGTTGTCAATTTTACAACCTTAAAAGGCTGGAGCTCTGGAACGTTGACTGCTTTGTAAAGCTGTGAACAAATCCCCTGATGTGCAATTGCATGCATGTATTATTGCATCATTAAAATATTATTTTCTGGGAAGAAATCAAAAAGAAATAAATTACTCGAAAAAGGGCAAAAGCTAGCAATTTGCTGAAGGAAGTGGAAACTGGCAACAAAGCTGAAGTACACTTTTTAAAATTACAGAAGAGAGAATTGCAGAAGAACTAAGCCAAGAAGCAGGCTGAAATTCTCACAAAATATCAACATGCTAACCTCCAATTCTTATACATGATGACAGACTGAATAGAGGTTAAATAACTTCCAAGAATGTAATTTAATGCCTCATGTTTTGAGACAATTTACCTGAATTTTAAAGTGTGTGGGGGGGTGGGGGGGGTGGTGCGGCGGGGAGCTGTGGGGATACAATCTTAACTCTGCCCACCAACTGAAACGGGATGAGTGGAATATAAAATTGGCTTGGAGGTTTGCCATCCCTACCCCCTCCAACATCTTGCTCCATTCTCACAGTCTTCAATTTTAACCTGTTCCATGAGCATGCAGTAAAGACATCAGAGGGTCTTTGTTTAGATGCACAGATCAGCCTCCGGTGTTATCATTGGGTTCACACTACTATTTTAGTTGTGACCTGAGCACTGTGGCTCTCACGTCAGCCTGAATGAACACAAAGCGGAACAGTGGCGTCAGCGTAAACACCAAAGGGATGCGACTTTTCCATTCCTTGTGGGGCCAGTAATGCTTCTCTGAGTTCCATTGGAAAAGTTTACAGCTCCCCAAATCAGGCTTCGTCCCACCCAGGATTCTCCTCGAAACCCCCTCCCTGCGATTAGCATTCATGCTGCAGATGGCTCCTTTAGTTTCTGCTGATGGTTTCCTGCACCTGCACTCACATCCACCACCCGGCTGCCTATCCCAAGTGAACAGTTGACTAAGTCAGGCAGATGTGATCAGGGCATTAAATTGTCTAGTGCTGCTGACAACAGAGGAAGATTGTCACTTGCCTTAGTCCCTTTCCCTGTCCAATTGCCATCCTTATTTAAAGTCAGGTTTGAAGATTAGTTTTCGTATCGGCAAATCAGAGCCTTTTGGATTTTTATTTCAAAAATATTTGGGAAGACCTCCTTAGAAATGTATACAGCATCTTCTGAATAAAGTATTGAAACTGTAATGAAATTGTTTGATGAAAAGAGCTACAAGCCAAGGGTCAAAATGAGATGTTAACATGGTCAGCCACTCACTCACACTGATCTCATAGTCAGTTTCTGGATGAGATCATCAACATTCAAGTCATGAAGAAGCAGTGACAGTTAATATTCCCTGAGAGAAGCCAAGTACTTGAGATAATGGTAATGCTATTAAACTATTTTGATAAGCTCATTAGATAAAGGCACCATGCGTTATAATAGAGCGGCAAGCAGGATCTTAGGTGTGATCAGTCGTCGATAATAAATTTAAAAATCTGACCCATAGTTGTTGACTTGTGGTTTGCGCTCGGTGTGCAGGGTGAGTGTTCACGTGAGGACGTGATGATGAAGCTACAAAAGGGATCAGGTGTTGTCGGAAGTGCGGGAGCTCCCCCCAGGAGCACCAAGTACAAGAATGAAGAAGCAGCTCAACTAGCAAATAAAACTACTGTTTGTCACAAGTCTTTGTGGTCAATGTTTTGGAAAACCAACACATTTACAGTAGGTGGGATTTTCCAAACTTTGGTGCGTTTTGAGGTCCCAATGTTGTCAGTGGGGCAAGATAGGCGTAGGATTAGTCGGCAGATCTATCAGTGAACAGAAGATGGATGGAAGCTGGATCCAGGTATGTTCCAGGCTATTAGGTTGGAGAAGGATCCAAGAGTCAAGGGAGGAGGGAAGAAGGGCATGGGACTGGGGTTTGGAGGACAGGTGATGAGGAAGAAAACTGTTATGACATCTTATGGTTTGCCCCTAATGCACACATGACACCGCCCACCCCACCCCTTTCTGCATGAAGCCCACCGCCCCTTTTTAAATCTAGAACCATTAAAAAATGACTTGTTCATTTCCTATTACATTCCCAAGCCAGCTACATTATAAGAACATAAGAAATAGGAGCAGGAGTAGGCCATCTGGCCCTTCGAGCCTGCCCCGCCATTCAATAAGATCATGGCTGATCTGTCGTGGCTCAGTTCCACTTTCCCGCCCTCTCCCCATAACCCTTAATCCCCTCTCTTATCAAAAACCCATCAACCCGCTTCTTAAAAATATTTAGCGAGGCAGCCTCCACCACTTCAACGGGCAGAGAATTCCAGAGATTCACCACCCTTTGAGTGAAGAAGTTCCTCCTCAACTCCGTTCTGAACTGCCCCCCCTTTATCTTGAGGCTGTGCCCCCTAGTCCTACTGTCTTTTTTGAGCGGGAAGAGTCTTTCCACCTCTATCCTATCCATCCCATTCATCATCTTATACGTCTCAATGAGATCTCCCCTCATTCTTCTAAACTCTAACGAGTACAAGCCTAGTTTATTCAGCCTCTCCTCATAGCTCAACCCCCTCAACTCCGGTATCAGCCTAGTAAACCTCCTCTGCACTCCCTCCAAGGCCAAAATATCCTTGCGCAGGTGCGGCGCCCAAAACTGCACACAGTACTCCAGCTGCGGCCTCACCAATGCCCTATACAGCTGCAGCAAGACCTCCCTACTTTTATATTCAATCCCCCTCGCTATGAAGGCCAGCATCCCATTCGCCTTCCTGACCACCTGCTGCACCTGCAGGCTGGGTTTTTGCGACTCATGCACAAGGACTCCGAGGTCCCTCTGCACCGTCGCCTGCTGCAGTTTTTCGCCACGTAAGTAATAGTCCTTCCTACCATTCTTCCTACCAAAGTGGACCACCTCACACTTGCCAACATTAAATTCCATTTGCCATTTCCTGGCCCATTCGCCCAGCCTATCTAGATCCTTCTGCAGACTCTCCACACCCTCCGCACAATTTGCCTTTCCCCCAATCTTGGTGTCATCAGCAAATTTCGACACCCTACACTCGGTTCCCTCCTCCAGATCATCTATATAAATGGTAAATAGCTGAGGCCCCAGCACCGACCCCTGGGGCACCCCACTAGTCACCAACCGCCAATCCGAATAGCACCCATTGACCCCCACTCTCTGCCTCCTATTTGACAACCAATCCTCTATCCACGCTAACACCCTACCCCCAACTCCATGTCCCTCGACCTTCTGCAATAACCTCTTGTGAGGCACTTTGTCAAACGCCTTCTGAAAATCTAGAAAGACCACATCCACCGGCTCTCCTCTATCCACCGCCCTAGACACTTCCTCATAGAACTCCAGTAAATTGGTCAGACACGACTTCCCTTTAATGAAACCGTGTTGCGTCTGCCCTATCAAGCAATTCCCTTCAAGATGCCTCGCAATTTCCTCCTTAATGACGGATTCTAACATTTTACCTACCACAGACGTTAAACTAACCGGCCTGTAATTCCCCGCCTTTTGCCTGGCACCCTTCTTAAACAACGGCGTAACATTAGCCGTTTTCCAATCTTCCGGCACTTCCCCGGAATCCAGCGACGTCTGGAAAATAACCACCAAGGCATCCACTATAACCTCCGCCATTTCTTTCAGAACCCTCGGATGCATTCCATCCGGTCCTGGGGACTTGTCCACAATCAGCCCCTCCAGTCTGTCGCGCACCACCTCTCTAGTAACAGTAATGTCATTAAGACCCTCCAGTCCTACCACCTTTCCATCGCTAACACCCGGCAAATTATTCACGTCCTCCTCCGTGAAGACAGAAACAAAAAAGTTATTTAAGACCTTAGCCATATCCCCATCCCCTACCACTAGGTCCCCTTTCTCATCCGCTAAGGGACCAACGTTCACCCTAGCCAGCCTCTTCCTTTTTATATATTTATAAAAACTCTTGCTATCCTTTTTTATATTAAGTGCTAGCCCAGCTTCATAGCTTCTTCTACCCTCCTTTATCAACTTTTTTGTCAATCTTTGTTGACATTTAAACCTTTCCCAATCCTCTTCTCGCCCACTGCTCTTAGCTACTCTAAATTCCTCCGCTTTTAATTTAACACTTTCCTTCACCTCCTTCGTTATCCACGGCTTATTACCTCTCTTCCTACTGTCCTTTTTAACCATCGGAATAAATTTCTGCTGAGCACCAAGAAAGATCTCCTTAAAGATCCTCCACTGCTCCTCAGCAGACCTACCTTCCAACGCGCTCCCCCAGTCCACATTCGCCAATTCTTCTCTCATCCTACCATACTCCCCTCTATTCAAACAAAGGACACGTGTCCGGGAACCCACTTTCTCCTCCTCCATCTGCAACAGAAACTCCACCATACAATGATCACTCTCTCCAAGAGGATCCTTCACCTCAAGGTCCCTAATTCTACCCGCCTCATTACATAGCACCAGATCCAAGATAGCTCGCTCCCTCGTCGGCTCCAACACACACTGTTCCAGGAAACTATCCCGGCAGCATTCCAAGAACTCCTCCTCGAGCCCACCTCGTCCAACATGGGTCGACCAATCAATATGCAGATTGAAATCCCCCATAACTACTGCCGTCCCATTCCTGCACGCCGCACTTATTTGCGCGTTAACAGCCCGCCCCACCTCCAGATCATTATTCGGGGGCCTATAGACGACACCCACCAGCGTCTTCCTCCCTTTGCTGTTCCTAATCTCCACCCACAACGATTCCACTTTCTGCTCTTTGGCTCCGATATCATCCCTTGCTACCACCTTGATGCTGTCCTTAATCAGCAGAGCTACGCCACCCCCTCTTTCCTCCTGCCTATCCTTCCTAAACACTTGATAGCCCTGTACATTCATCTCCCAGTCCCTGTCACCTTGCAGCCACGTCTCTGTAATGGCCACCAGATCGTATCCATTTGTGTCGATCTGCGCCACCAGCTCATCCACTTTATTCCGAATGCTTCGTGCATTCAGATAAAGCGCTTTCATCCCAGCCTTCTTCTGGACCCTATTTGCCGTAACGCCACCACTTGGGACATCCTCAGCCTCTTCCCTTACCTGTACCCTATCCTTAACTGTAGACCTCCTAACATCACCTACCCTCGCACCCTCCCCCCCCCTAATTAGTTTAAAGCCCTGTCTACAGTTCTCTTTACTCGATTCGCCAGCACTCTGGTCCCAGCACGATTCAGACCAACCCCATCCCGTCCGAACAAGTCCCACCTACCCCAATACTGGTGCCAATGCCCCATAAATTCAAACCCATTCCTCCCACACCAATCTCTGAGCCACCCATTCACTTCCTTTATCCTGTCAACCCTACGCCCGTCTGCACTCGGTTCAGGCAGTAGCCCAGAGAAGACCACCTTGTCGGTTCTACTTTTTAATTCCATTCCCAGCTTCTCATACTCCCTCCCCAGATCCTCAGTCCGCACTTTGCCTACGTCGCTGGCACCCACATGTACCACCACAACTGGGTTCTCACCCTCCCACTCCAGATTCCTCTGCAGCCCAGCTGCGACATCCCGTACCCGAGCACCAGGCAGACAACACACCCTTCTGTGCACTTTGTCATTGTGACAAAGGACAGTGTCAATACCCTTCACCCCACTATCTCCAATCACTACTACGTTCCTTTTCCCCTTCTCTTTGCCTATGTCCTGCTGCATCACTGTACCGTGTGCAGTTTGCTCACCAACCTCACCTGCCTCGTCCTCTTCCAGACTGGAAGCAAGAACCTCAAACCTGTTATGCAGATTAAGAGGCTGAGGCCTCCGCTCCTCACCCCCCTTCCTCCTCCCAGCAGCCCCCTTTTGTTCCTGACCCTTAGATTTAGACAGTCTAGGGGGGGTGGATGTCACTTGCACCCCATTGACAATGACACCCTTTCTCCCCCTGATGAGCCTCAGTGTCTGTAGCTCAGAGGCTAGCTCATCCACCTTGAGCTGGAGCTCCTCCAGCAACCTGCACTTACTGCAGACATGGCCACTGGGAAGGACCCTGGGGTCCACCAGTTCCCACATCATACAGGAACCGCACATCACATGCCCCTCCATTATTCAATATAATTTGTTGTGGGAAAAAAATATTTTCCTTGTTTTTTGCTGTAGTAGTTTTGAAAAAAAAAATTTTTTTTTTTTTTCCTTGTTCTTTCCACCTGGCCTTTTTACCTTCAAGCCCTTTTTGATATTAAGCCCTAATAGCTCACTCTGCTTCCCTCTCACTCCGCTGCCCGCTCCGACGCTGCCCGCTATCTACACCAGGCCTCCTTTTAAACTTGGCGCTTATTTAAAGCTGATGGGCCACAACTGCCTGATAATCACTCCCTCACAATTCTTAAAGCAGTAAATACAATAAGTAAATGCTTTAAACAGTTCTACAAAGAACAAAGTGCTTTAAACTTATTTTAAACAGGTTTTTAACAGGTAAAGTCTTAGCTTTCTCTCTGATGCTCCTTCCTCGTCTGCTCCAGCAAACAATGTGGCATGGGCATCATTTTATCCTGGTCAATGAGCTTGCCTGCAATCCTATTATTTATATATTGTGGAGGACTGATGAGTTTGGGGCCCATCTCCTTGGAGGTCATGGCAGGGGTGGGCAGGAAGGCGGTGGGTTAGCCACCCCGACACATTTTGCATGCCCCCTCCACATGCCAGGAAACACGCCCAGTGGAGGCAGGCAAAATCCAGCCCTATAATTTCCGAAATGAGTTTTTGAATAGCTGGCATCAGGTGTGTTTGTGTTTTGGACTATCACAATTAAATTGCATTGTGCTGCTGAAACAAAAAGCTCTTCTAACAAATCAACTCAAGCTTCACAAAGCAAACCCACATTGACTTTGCAGCACCAAAAACATTTGAGTGTAGTGTGGCCAACAGGTCATGCCAAATTGTGCGCTGTAACTCCACCTGCTACTTTGAATGAGCTACCCAGAGGGTTCGGTCTGCAGCACACTTGGCTGGAAAATCAAAATCTGGTGATCAAGTATGTGTTCAATGATGGAGCTCATCAAAAAAAAGGAAGTTGTTTAATTGCTTGCAATGCCGCCATGGAGATATTTAGGCAACACTCTTTGATGTTGATAAATTGGAGCCCTTACTGCAAGGAGGTGCAGTCAAGGAGGGTGTTCCTCCTGGGGCTGAGCAATAAATGTACAGGTGACAGCTGTGAACTGAATCCATTTGTCACTGACTGCAAATGAGAAATATATTTGCTAATACTAGGATGGTGGCAATTCTTCACAATTCTTATGGCGTCCATCACCTCAGATAAAAGGCTAAAATGGCAAGTCCTATCCCTCTACAAAATAATTTTTCAAACATTTGCGTATATTCTTTCGTTGTGTCCACGCTGCTGAGCACACTTTCTTGAGGGTGATGATGAAAAGCAAGGATCAGAAAACACATAGAAGCATCCAGCTCCTCTGCTGCTAATAACTTTCTCGGTGGGGTGTACAACCTTCTCTTTCTAACTCACACACTAAGTGAAAGCTTGGACCCTGAACAACTGATGCAGCCTTCCACTGATTAAAGTTATTTGATCAAGTGATTCACTTACAAACAAGTGTTGCCACTTCTCTGTGGCATATGTGCATTGTGAACTATAAAACTGCATGTATGAAGGGCAGCGCCCAGACAACTGACCTATTCCTGCAGAGTACAAGCATAGCTGGAATGGGGCCTTGTGACTTGCACAACTTACAACCCGCAATGCGCAAGTCTTTGATGGCATAGAAAGTGACTTTCAAACTCTGGGCAGAGGGAACACCTTATCCATATGCACAACAATTGCTTTTATCTTAAAGAATAGGCTGAGCTCTTCCAATGTCACCCAAATGCACTGCCAAAAAATGTAAGCTATACACAGCAGGAAGATCCAAAGTTAGTTGATCACAGTTAGACAGGCAGCAGAGAAGCTGTAATTGAACACATCTCCTTTAGGCTAGGGAGTAAGAAACAAAGTCAGCCAAAATTTCTCTTCTGTGAACTCTGTTCAAAAGTGCACATGTGCTGGCTGACATCATGGTGGGCTTAGCTTTGATTCCCCATCCTCAGAACAAAATGGCCAGATGACAATTAATAGGCTCAGTAAAATTTCCCCTGGGATAAGTACCAGGAGACAATCAACAATGAAAGCATATCCTAGCATGAGTCAGCATCTTCAAGAGAGAACAGGGAGTACTTAGAATTTGGAAGCTGAAGTGAATATATTAAAAAAAGAGGGTACCCAAAAGGCATTGAAAAGTTAATTCCAAATAGGGTCAAACATGGATTCCTTTAAAGAACTTGAATGCAGCTCAACTGAAGTCAGCTGGGATTCAGTCAGCAGATCCAACACTCATCACTTTTGTCTGACACAACAGGGCTAAGTAATAAAACTACTGGGCTTACATCCACAATAAACACACTGAGGCAGCACGCATCAGGAGTTTTCACATTTTAACAGAAACTCACTTCCAAAGGGTCAGTAAACCAATACCAGGCCGTTACAAATATCCAAAATTCGAGATGCTGGGAGGAGACCAAACACAACAGAACCACAAACAATCCTCTGCCCCAGGCCCCATTCTTGTAAGCTCACACCTCTGGTGCATTATTGCAGTTCAATTTTCTTATTTGAACAGACTGCAGATGCTTAAAAAAGGCTTGGATACACAAAGAATATCCTGTGTGCTTCCTTTAGTGTCAAAAGTTTAAAGTTTATTTGTTAGTGTCACAAGTAGACTTACATAACACTGTAATGAGGTTACTGTGAAAATCACCTAGTCACCACACTCCGGTGCCTGTTTGGGTACACTGAGGGAGAATTTAGCATGGCTAATGCACCTAATCAGTATGTCTTTTGGACTGTGGGAGGAAACTGGAGCACCCAGAGGAAACCCACCTGTTCAAAAGTGGATGTTAAGCGAGAATAGGACTGGACTTAGCCATCATAGCTTTCACAGTATGCTGTTCTTCACCCTCCCTATTCATGCAAGAAAAATTACTTGGGTAATATTGAGGTCAATATCTGTTTGTACTGTATTAATTACCCCTGCAGGAGGAATAGGAAGAAAAGGTAATGAATCAGTTTTGCAGTTTTGTATCACAATTAATTATGGTTACTGATTTAAACACTATTGGTGTACATCAGGAAATAATTTGTATCTCAATGGTCAAGGTAAATTTGTTTGGACGATTCATGTGAATTGTGTGGTAGCATTTTTTAAAGAGTAGGCCTGTGCTACAAAGCAAAACTCATTCATCTTCAAACTACTTAAAAAGGATATCAGCTTAGATAGTTAACACAACTTTCCTGCCATGTTCTGTGGGAAGAATATCACGCCCTCAGCTGGTAACTCTGATGCCCTTCCGCAAACATGTTTCTATGTTTGTAGTCTTCGTAGTTAATCTCACTAACCACATGCCACTAAAGTCATAAGACCACATTTCTAAAATCAAATGGTGGCCAACTGCATTTATGAATCACACTTCACCCAACTCCCAAGGCAATTGTTACTTCATCTCTGACACTAGCCAGGTTCACTGCTCTTGGCCCACTGTGGCTCCATTCTCTGCAGAAAAGTGCAAAGGGCATAACAGGCTCAGAGGGAAAAAGGAGCAGGTGGATATAAAAATAATCCAGAGATGTAAGACAAGCAGACAAAGGAAATTATTTTATTTTTGACTATGCACAATGCCACAGAGGATTCTTTAAATGTATATTTACTCTACAAATGTTGCATTTGATGCAAACCGGCTTTGGCTTTGTACCAACTCTAAACTTCTGCAGCAAAAATCAGGAATTATTAACCCAGAACAAAGCCGAGCGAGAGTCCCACCTCCTGGGTGTCTGATTTCACTTTGCTCTGATGCCAAATGAGGCCATTACTCAAATTTAGGGGGTGGGGGATCCTCACAGGTGTTATGGCTAAGATGAAGCTGCAGCGGATCATTGTTATTCAGGGAGACTACTTGCATTACATCAGGAAGTACAACCACTTTGAGAAGCAACATAAGGAAATGTCTGTTCATCTATCACCTATCTTTGGAGTTAGAGTCATCAGGCCCAATTTTACCATTTTGATTCTAAGTGCTGGGCGAACTTAAAATTGGGAGTGTTTCAGATCTGATTTTTAGACCCCTTCTCCGGCGCCCCCATATGCACGCTGCCTGAAGAAATATCAGTGATTCGGAATCACACTGCAGAAGTGGGGCTTAACATGCCCGAAATGCTGCAGCTCCAATTGGAGCCTTGAACTGCGCATGTGCAGTAAAAAAAAAGATGCTCCCCTGCCACATCCTCCCCTGGAGGATAATGCCTCCCCACGGCCCCCACAGACATTGTCCCATCCCCACAACATTACTGTACCCCTTACCCTTCGCACCCCAGCTATCCAGGCTGATCACAGCCCCTGCCCCTTTCTCCCCACCAATCACACGCAGAGTGGCAGCGGACCCCCATCCCCACCACTGATTGCACACAAAGTGACAGCAAACCCCCCGTGCCCCATCTGCCCCTTCCACCAGACAGCCATCTGACCCACCTCCCCCCCCGCCAGAGAGCCATCTGATCCACCTCCCCCCCCGCCAGAGAGCCATCTGATCCACCCACCCCACCCCCACCAGAGAGCCATCTGACCCACCTCCCCCCCCGCCAGAGAGCCATCTGATCCACCCACCCCACCCCACCAGAGAGCCATCTGACCCACCTCCCCCCCACCAGAGAGCCATCTGACCCACCCACCCCACCCCACCAGAGAGCCATCTGATCCACCCACCCCCACCAGAGAGCCATCTGACCCACCCACCTCCCCCCCCACCAGAGAGCCATCTGACCCACCTCCCCCCCACCAGAGAGCCATCTGACCCACCCACCCCACCCCACCAGAGAGCCATCTGATCCACCCACCCCCACCAGAGAGCCATCTGACCCACCCACCTCCCCCCCCACCAGAGAGCCATCTGACCCACCTCCCCCCCACCAGAGAGCCATCTGACCCACCCACCCCACCCCCACCAGAGAGGCATCTGACCCACCCACCCCCGCCAGAGAGCCATCTGACCCACCTCCCCCCCCACCAGAGAGGCATCTGACCCACCCACCCCACCAGAGAGCCATCTGACCCACCTCCCCCCCACCCCACCAGAGAGCCATCTGACCCACCTCCCCCCCACCAGAGAGCCATCTGATCCACCTCCCCCCCACCAGAGAGCCATCTGACCCACCTCCCCCCCACCCCACCAGAGAGCCATCTGACCCACCTCCCCCCCACCAGAGAGCCATCTGACCCACCTCCCCCCCCGCCAGAGAGCCATCTGATCCACCCACCCCACCCCCACCAGAGAGCCATCTGACCCACCTCCCCCCCCGCCAGAGAGCCATCTGATCCACCCACCCCACCCCACCAGAGAGCCATCTGACCCACCTCCCCCCCACCAGAGAGCCATCTGACCCACCCACCCCACCCCACCAGAGAGCCATCTGATCCACCCACCCCCACCAGAGAGCCATCTGACCCACCCACCTCCCCCCCCACCAGAGAGCCATCTGACCCACCTCCCCCCCACCAGAGAGCCATCTGACCCACCCACCCCACCCCCACCAGAGAGGCATCTGACCCACCCACCCCCGCCAGAGAGCCATCTGACCCACCTCCCCCCCCACCAGAGAGGCATCTGACCCACCCACCCCACCAGAGAGCCATCTGACCCACCTCCCCCCCACCCCACCAGAGAGCCATCTGATCCACCTCCCCCCCACCAGAGAGCCATCTGACCCACCTCCCCCCCCACCAGAGAGCCATCTGACCCACCCACCCCCCCACCAGAGAGCCATCTGACCCACCTCCCCCCCCACCAGAGAGCCATCTGACCCACCCCACCCCCACCAGAGAGCCATCTGACCCACCTCCCCCCCCACCAGAGAGCCATCTGACTCACCCCCTCCACCCCACCACCAGTGATCTGAGTCAGAGAACTGCTGGAAGCTCTGACCATACCTCCTCAGACACTGGAATGTCAGAATTGAAATTTTGCTGACCATGTCTGTTTCGCGCTGAATCTGGATGGGCGAATGTGGTGGTAAAGGAGAAAGCACTGGTAAAATTGGGTGTCATTAATTCAATTTAAATTCATTCAAATGCATTTAAATTGCCGTTGTGTCCCTATTAACCCCCCCAGGAGTTATTAACCCAGAACAAGGCCGAATGAGGATCCCACCTCCTGGGTGTTCACTATGCTCTGATGCCAAATGAGGCCATTACTGAAAGCCAATTTTGTATCCAATTGTCTACCTCATTCTGGATCCCTGTACAGGATGGGGACAGCCTGACAGTGAGGGAGTGCTGGCCGCTCAGTAAGACTGTGCGTTTCAATGTCGTCAAGGTCACTAAAGCCACAGAAGCCATGAAACAGCTTCAGAAATTTTGAATATGATTGTCAAGTAAATCAGCCACAGTAAAACCTTTGTGAACAGAAAAAAATAAATGAGCCCTGAACTACCTCAACCGGTCAGCATCAGTCATTTTTAAAAGAAGACACATCCAACAGAAGATTCCTCAATTAAACAGCTTTGCATTAATGTGTAAAGTGTGTGAGTGGAAGTGTACAAACTGATACAACTACTCTGCCAGATAAAGTGCAACAGATGAAATGTTGTTCCCTTGCAGGAAATGGGCATAGGGCCTGCTCGCCCAATGTTGCCATTCTCCTGCTCTTATTAATAGGATACTCACATTTTCAAAAGGTGTTTGAAGGCAAGAGCCACAAGGGTGATATATTAGCATGGCTAGAGGATTGGTTAACAGACAGGGACCAGAGAGGAGGATTAAATGGGCCACTTCCAAATTGGCAGGCTTGGGACTATTAGTGTGCCACAAGGATGAGTGCTGGGGTCTGGACTATTTAAAATCTATATGGAGTTAGAGGCAGAGAGTAATGTATCTAAATTTGCTGAGGATACAAAAATAGATGGGAACACAAGCTATGAGGAGGACACAAAGAGGCTGAAAAGAGACACAAACAGATTAAGTTGAGTGGCAGATTAATATCATGTGGGAAATATGAGGTTATTCACTTTAGCTGTCAGTGTAATATATTGTAATGGCTGACAATTTTGTTATTTGCCCTCTTGGCTGGGGAGGTGTAACTAAAGGTAGTTCAATAATAGCTGCCGACTGTGAATCCATATGTTAATCTTTTCTCAGTATAACACAGGACAGAAGACTGAAGCGATGGCTGGGACAGCATTTTTTCACACCATTTCAGAAATTAAGGATGGAAGAGCAGTTTTTGGAAATTCTAAAGTTGATTTTAGTGAAACACTGTGCAATTTGGCATATTGCTCCATGTATACACAGTGAATCAGCAAGATACATGATTGAAAAACTGCCACTGAAGACATATTTTGGGGACAATGGAGGAATTCAACCCCAATAAGGAAGACAGAAGATAGAGGTTAAACATTTGGCTGAAAATAATAAAATAGGAGTTGAGACAAAAGTAAATGTTTTCCTCGCCATGATGGGGCCAAATGCTTTTGAGATTGTGTCAAACCTGCATTGTCTGTGAGATAGCAGTACCCAATATATGTCAAAATTAATGAAATTCTACTATGACACGATGAAGATTAAATTTTCCTGAGAGTTGCGTTCTATGAAAGGAAGCAGTTGCTAAGTGAGACCATTGTAGATTACGTCCTCAAATTTAAAAAAAACTCTCGTCATTGTCGGTATGGCACAAATTTAGAAATCAACCTCAGAGTCACGTTTGTAGGAGACCAAAAGAACAATAAAATCCAAGCCCAGGGTTTTGGGCAAAGACAATAAACTGACAGGAACAGTAAACTGGCCTGAGGCTGCAGCCATGGAAATGGCAGAAAGCAGCACTTGCAAATTACAGGGAATTCTTTTGCTGAGCCAGCAGGAGAGGTCACTGGAGATCACAGGATCCAGACCACAGGAGCCAGGTTCACAGTCTCAGGATCAGAAATTTAGCTGCTATCGTTACCATGGTAGCCACTGACTATTTAAATGCCACCATTTCCGGTCAAAATTGCAGGAACTTGGGGTCATGCTCAAACAGCATGCAAGAATAGAGGAAATAGTAATGGTACAGGTCATGGTAAAGGTCCAAGTCATAACCACGCATCCGGTCAAGGTCATGGTAGGTCTAAAACTAGTTCAGAAGTCTGGCAATCTTCAAATGTGCACATGATAGATATCAAGACAGATATTGAGCAGGAAAATCAAGAGTTCTACTCAGCTAAAAAGCAAGAAAAATGGAAGAAAAAGGGCTGAGGAATAATTCCAGCGCTCACAGTAAAAATGAAAGTCAGAGATTCACATCTTTGAAACAGCTACTGTCGTGAGTACTAAGGATCTCTACATCACATGCTCTTATCTAAAACTGTAACAGTATTCCACTGCTAGGTGAAGTTAGTGTTGAAGTGGAATACAATGATGCAATCTATTACTTGCCAATGATAAAGCAAGAGGGAACAAAGTCTGCTGATGGGAAGGAATTGGTGAAAGAAAATAATGTTAAATGGGCATAATTCACAGGAGAGGTCAGTAACAGTACATCTGACATTGAGAAAGTGCTAAGAGACCACAATATGGTCTCTGATGAAGGAGGACCAAATGATTAAAGTTAGACATCACAAGGCCAAAGATAAAAGACAATGGCTGGGATTTTCCACTCCCATGCCTGTTGGGTGTGTTCAGTGACGGGAGTGGAAAATATCGTGAAGGCTTCAAAGTTGTGTTTTACATTGTCATGAACATGTGTCACGACTGCCCCTCCCCATCAGTGATGGGATTCATATCCTAAGTGCAATGTTGGGAAAATGATTTGAATATATTAACATATAAATTATCAGGGCCCTGTGCCTGAATCCTGATGTGCCTATTCCATCAGAAAATCCACCCATGTCAGTTTGAGTGCAGAATGAGTGCATGAATAACAACTGGTCTCCAAGCAAGCAGGCCATGGAGGGGAGCTCAGATGAGTACAGTTCTCTCGGGCGGGGAGGGGTCAGGCTTGGGCCTCCTGACCCTGGCAACGACTGGACAGTTCCGGGAATAGCATTGGTGGCAGTGCAAGGGGGCTGTGGGGAGGGTTCCAAGGTGAACTCCTTTAGCTATCTCTGCACTGGTGCAGCCTTTGAAAATGGTACCCCGATCCTCAGCTGACTAAGTTGCTAGCAGGATGGGAAAATCAGATGCTGGCCCATCAGTGATATGTCAAACGCCTTGCCCCTTGATTTTTTTTTAAAGTCCTGGACAATCTGGCAGAGAAAGCTGCCATTGCTGTCGATTTTCCTGCACGATATTGGTGTTTGCTGATTTCCAGGAAAATCTCACCCAGTGTACAGTAGACATTTTACAAGGCTAGGTCGGTGACTTATGCATATTTAGAAGCAGTAAGTAAAGAACTGGCTAGATTAGAAAAAAAATGGTCAAATACGAACAAGAAACCTGTGGGAATATATGCATGTTGATTGTTTTGGTCAATAGCTATAGCAAGTGGATAAATGCTGAGTTTATGTTCAATAATGTAAAACTAGTGAAGTTTTGAGAAATTGATTTGAAATTGTTGGTTTGCCAGAGGTGTTGGTGTCAGATAATGGTCTACAGTTTACATCAGATGTGTTTGAAATGTTTCTGAATAAGAATGCACCTAAACACACACTAATACCCTACTAAAACCCAACATTAAATGCAACTGAAGAGAGAAGAGCACAGACTGTGAAGCTAATCTTTACAGAAGCATTTGCTCAGTGCCAATCAGTAATCTGACACAGGCTAGATAATTTTGTGTTCACTTAGAGGGTAATTCCACAGTTTACAGCAGGTTGCTCACCTTCTGGGCTCATGTCTAAATACGTTACCAAGACAAAGCTCAGTTTGCTTAAACCTGACACCAACAAATAAGTAAGAGAAAAGCAAGACAATGTGAAAGTCAGTTTTGAATGCCCGAGGCTTGAGGTCAATGCTGGTCTGAAGGCCATGGTAAGAAACCACCGAGATGATAAGGAGAAGTATGTGTTTTGGAGTTGTTGTAAAGATTCGCATATCTAGTGAAGATTGGAGAGATTCAGTCAGTGTCATGTAGATTAATTGCTTGAAAGAGGAAATCTGACAAAGGGAGCACAGGAGAAATTTCCGATAATCCAAATTCCACCCTGAAAAATAGTGAAACTTCTCCAGTCTTGCAGAGTCCACTGGTTGAGCAAAGTGATGATATAGAGATGCCAATGTTGGACTGGGGTAAACACAGTAAGAAGTCTGACAACACCAGGTTTAAGTCCAACCAGTTTATTTGATAGTAATCCCACAAGCTTTCGGAAACGGTGTTCCTTTGTCAGGTGTGTGGAAGGTTCTGATCAGAGAAGGGCATATATAAACTGGTTGGACTTAAACCTGGTGTTGTCAGACTTCTTACTGAGCAAAGTGAGTCAGGGTCTTTGATTCAGACAAATCAATCAATGTCACAGTCCTAACTAAGAATGTGGAGTTGGTAGTCAAAATTACACTTCTCCACTGGACCTAGAGGGGCACCAGTCAGGGAAATATAAAACAAGGCCATGGAAACCAAGTCCAGGGTAATTGCCATTGATTAAGCTGAAAGAAATCAGAATACTTTTCTTTCTTGGAGATCCTACAATTTGTAGTTTATCTCTTAGCTATTGTCAGTTCTTCGCACTTATTCTGGCTGGCTCAAAGTAACTCCAAATATAACCCAATGAGCTAACATAATGGAAGGAGATAAGTTACAGTGTCTGCGGTCAGAATAAGCCAATTTTGATCAATGTTGTGCCGACCATTTTCAACTTATTGAAAAGAAAACACCTCTTCACATGACGGTGAAACTCATGCTCAATTCTCAAATTCAGCCCCTCTTCAAATGGAAGATACTATCAGGGGCAGAAATGACACTAGGCTACTGCTCCGTATCTCAGAGAAGGGTTAACAGGTGTTTGGGAACAAGTCCTCTAATCTCTAGGAACTGCATGGTCCGAAAAACCAGAAGTGACTAAAAACTGAACATGAAAATCTCAGAGGTATGATAAACCACAAGGAGTCCTCTAGTCAGAGATTCCTACTGTCATGCCAGAATAGACATAAAGATGTTAAAAATTTTAAAGCCACATTTTAAAACTGTGAATACCAAAAGCTGTTTAAGATGACTGTAGTATATTACATTATGTGGCAGTATTCAGCTCCAGGTAGTTCTGAAACTCAAGCAAAAACAGAAATTAAAATACGGATAATCACTGCTACTTTTGAAATGCATACATCTCGTTTTGAAAGATGCACCATCAACACAAATGTCCATAAAAAAAATCAGTCCAGTCATCTTTCTGCTTCATAATAGAGACATCAAAACTCAATGTATGTTAATTGAATCTGAAATGGATCTCATGGTCATTGCCTGGTTAGCACTGCTGCCTCATAGCGCCAGGGACCTGGGTTTGCTTCCAACCTTGAGTCACTCTCTGTACACAGTTTGCATGTTTTCCCCATTTATGAGTGGGTTTCCTCCCCTAGTCCAAAGATGTGCAAATGCCCCTTTGTGTCCAAAGATGTATAGGTTAGATGGATTAGCCATGGTAATTGCACAGGGTTATGGGGTTGGGCAGAGGAATGGGTCTGGGGTAAAATGTTCTTTCAAAAAATTGGTGCAGTCCTAATGGGCTGAATGGCCTTCTTCGCACTGTAGGGATTCTATGGTTCTAAGACAACCAAGTAGCCAAATTAATATACAGCTATATCTTGAAAGTGAAAAGAACTACCCCCATACCCCACTCCCCAACAAATTGGTCCAATTTCAAGTTTACTTAAGAGCTAGCAATTCAACCGCAAGAATCCTTGCAGTTCACTGAAAATCCTCTGCTTTTACAAGACCTCTACGCCAGCTAAAGCATCAATTCATCTAAGAGTCTACAGGCCTGCTATGAAAGAGACTGAAATAATTCCAGACAGTAATCATATTTCCTTTTCCTTTATCTGCATCTAATCTTTGTGTGTGTGTGATAGTGTGTATGTGAGACATGTTTAAATCTCCAAGGCAAGCGTGTACTAATAAATAATCTTTATTTTTAAAGTCACAAAAGCTTGCTACCATAATTATATAAATTAAGGCAAACCACTCCGAAAGTAAGAAATCACATTAACCTCAAACATTAAAATACTTTATTCATGGACAACAGTAAAGCACCCAAATGATGATGTGAAACTAGGATAATAAAGTACGAGTGGTATTCATATTATTGGTAGAAGTATTTTTTGAGAAATATTTATTGTTATCAGTAACACATCAGAGAATCATATAAAATCTCTGAAATGTTGAATAAAGTTTCAGAGAAGCCAAGCCCCCTCTTATGCTTATGGCTCTGATTTTACCTGCATGGCCACCCCAAAATCGGAGCGGGCAAGGCTCACAGAACGACATTCCCTGTTGGCCTTGGGCACGATCTATCAAGCCTCGGGCAGCTGTACTGATAAACTCAAGATCTATGTGTGAGCTGAGATGTCTGCAGACTAGTCCACCACACTGGCATCACAATCCACTCTTATCTTCCCCTCACGCTGTGTTTACATCCACAAACTGTATGGTGGCTAGGGAATTCAGCCCTGGCTTTGACTAATTTTCCTCTCCCAGCCTGGGATGTTGAGGTCAATTCCAATGATGCATTGAGATCAGTTAGGACAGTACAGATCAATGAGCAAAACTTATTATTTTTAAAATAGAAATGATAATTCAAAGTGTCATCAGGATAGGTGCCGTGGGGATTGGGGGGATAATTATTTTTTGAAATATCAGAAATTAAAATAGTCTTGCTGCCAGAAGTACTTAACAGTTACCAGAAATTGGCAAAATAACATTGACACTAGAATCTTTGAACCTTGCAGCATTCACTCACTTATACCACCCACACAATACATAAAGCATTTCCTTACTAATTATACATTTATAAAGCATACTGTTAAGCTTCAAAGTAAATTATATACATATAGCAGTTTCAAAAGACAGTTTTAAATTGTGGTTTGGAACCTCCTTTGCTTAGTTCTGGCACTGCAACTACAATTTCTCAAGCATGACATTTAATACTTAGATATAAATCATTCTGCAGGTCTGAGTTCCCCAAGAGTGTGGGCAAGAATGTTGCGACATAGATTTTCTTTTTGATATTCAGTCGAATTTTCAGTGTAAACAATGCTGATAAAAGTGTATTTTTCACCGGTGAAGGGGTGTCCAAGTATATATTCATCCATATGTAACAGGGCTACTCCAATAATTATTCTTAAGCATCTTAAAATACCACAGATTCCTTCATAATAATTTCCTTCGGACCCACACTGAACAACAAGAAGTGAAACTAGTGCACACTACAAACACATTTTAATACTGTCTCTACACTTATGACTATTTGTTATGTCTCTGCTCGCTTGTGACAAATCAAAGGAAATGGTTGAAATTGATCATAAAACTCCCCATTGTAACATCCTAAAGTTATAAACATTTTCTAAGGGAAGAAAATAAAGTGGCCCAATTCACATTAAAGCGATGATTTCTTCTCCGTTTATTAACGATCTGTTTTGGATCCATGAATTTGGTGCTATCAGGATGGAAGTTTTTTGATACTAGGAATGGAAAACCCTTTTTAATGTTGTACAACCAGTATTGGAATTGAGCCCTCTCAAATCTGGTAAGATCCAGAGGAAAGGAAGTGAGTAAGGAGTGGCCAACCAACCCACTGCTGGAAGTGAGTTAGTAAGTCAGATATTTCCATGAAGCTAGTAACCTGAGTTAGCCTGCTCAGCAGCTTACCAGGGGTCAGTGAGATTTCCCTGGCCTTGGGAAACTGGACAGGCAAAGATCATCTTGGGGAGAAATTAAGTGTTTTTGCAGCGCTATTCATGAGTCAGGAAGAGCAAGAGTGTTTAGTCCCAGCCCTTAAGCTCCCTGTCCATCAGGTATCTTGACGTACAAGGGCCCCCAGTGTCAGACAACTGGGGCAGAAACTTCACCCCAAATTTCTAAGTGTCAGAATGGATGAAGTGGGGACATAAACACACCGGTGAACTGGCTGCAGAGGGCGCGGGCACGGTTTTGCAAGGGCCCACCGATCTCACAGTGCACTGGGAGACCACCCCTCCCCCGCCACGGACACTGGGACCTCCCTCATTGGCAGCATGTCTATTCCCCCACCCCGACATGCCATCCACATCGGGGCATCAGGGCCCATTGACATTACCACAATACACACTTGCACTAACGCCCTCGCATAGCCCCCTACCCCCCCTATCATAGCCCCACCCAGGCACCACCACCCCCACGGCACTGCTCCTGGCATGCTGGTGATGCCCATCTGGTGCCTCTAGGGTATCTGGTGGACAACACCAGGGTGTCTGGCAGGGTGTATAGCAGGGTGGCTGGCAGGTTGGTTGGTAGACACTGCCTAATGGGCACAGCCAGACCATGCCCGTGACCATTCGGGGGGCTTCAATGGCTTCTAAACCACCCCAGTGCAATCATTGCACAAGGTCTGTGCTAGTGAGAGCTGTACTGATTCTTGCCGTTATGGTGCTGTGCCCGAAGACCGGAAGATTCCGTGCACTGGGCTTTGAATGGGCTATGCATATTTAAATACTGATTTAAGTATGCCAATTTATTTCAAAGTGGTTTACGCCATTCAAGAGGGGCCGGGAACACAAACTGTTTTGGCGCCTGGTGCCAATCAGATTTTTGCATCACACGCTCGTATCCCAGCTTGCTGCAGTGAGCAAGGTGGTAAAATCATGCACCAGATATCCCCGGGATTGTGTCCTTCTTAGCCTTACCCCCAGGAGAGGGAATCAGTCCTCTCCCAAGGTTACAGTCACCATTTACTCACCTCCCCACCATCCTCCCCAATCACCTGACTTCCCCACAGGGATCAAAGATCAGGAATTGGATTATATCCCTTAACACCTGGGATCGGACTCTCTCAGGTTTATGGCTTTTTTCTACCTGATCGTGTGGCTTGCTGCCGACTGGAGGCCAAGCCTGTCAATCAGACTGACCTCCAGACCAAATCTGCTAGGAAAAAAGGCGTGTTGTGAAATGAAGGGCAGGATTTTTCTGCCGCAGTCACCCCAAGATCAGGAAATCCTGCCTGAAGTCAATGGACGTTTGTATGGTCTATCTCCGCCTGCTACAATTCCCATGGTGGGCTGGACGGGAAAATTCTGCAGCATCGGGGGGCATCCTGGACTTCAAAGTTTACCATCTCCTAACACCACCAACCACACCCCCCCCCCCCCCCCCCACCCCCACCGCCACACCACCCCTGCTGTCTACAAAGCTGATACTGACTAAAGTAAAACAGACTAAAGATCAAACCTGGAACCTTAATGGTTTAGATAGCTCAATCTCGCATTACGTCGGGACAACAAACCATCAGGACATCTTGCTGATGATTACCATAAATGTGAAAGTAAACCATTTAAAAACTACAGTTAAAAACTAGAATGTCTATCTGATAACCGCAGGCAACTCAGCTACTCTGAATGGGCAGCAAGGAGTACAGTCAGCAGAATCTCTTCAGAATGCAGTAACTTCAAACCATTCCAATATTTGTTTTAAAATACCACTTGAAGAAAAGCCTTTTGTGTTGGGTTTCTGAAGCTTTCAAATCTTAAAGCCTAAATGATACGCTTATCTGCAGTTCCAAGGCTACAATGCTTTCCTTTGAATGTTTATGATGTCTCTGTGTGATATATAATGACAAACTAAATGTTCTGGTGCCAGAGGTGATCTATCTACCGAGGTACAATGATGTATCACTATGAATCCACTGTTCACATGGTTAAACAAAAATACATTTTATGTTCTAACTGTCTAACTAAAATCATACACTGATAAAACATATTGTTGCATTTATCAATTGAATCAACAATGTTAAGGAAGCTTAGTTTGCAAACAGTACAGGAAGGTGATCAGAATTTTTATCACTGGTCAACAAATGTATTGAGAATAGAAAGTGAGGAGCAGCTCTGCTGAATCACAGAATCATACAGTGCAGCAGAGGCCCTTTGGCCCATCAAATCTGCACCAACATGTGTGAAATGCCTGACCTCCCACCTAATCCCATTTACCAGCACTTGGCCCATAATCTGGAATGTTCCAGGTACTTTTTAAAGGATGTGAATGTTTTTTTTTCACATCTCCCCCTAAACCTTCTGCCCCTCACCTTGAACCTCTGTCCCCTCATGACTCAAACTGTTCAGTTAAATTTACTTTAGGCTAGTGAAGACGTGTTGGAACTGGATGAGAGGGGATCTTACAGAGGTGTGCAGAATGATAATTTGAATAGAAGAGGTTGATCCAAAGCATTATTTTAAGTTAAGACAATCATGCAAAGAATGATAGACACCTAAAAGGGTCTTCCTGGAGAACAGTAGAGGCAAATACACTAGAATCTTTTAGCAGCCACCTAGATATTGTGATGGGTGATCTTAGCATCCTCTGGTAGATTGAGCTAGAAGGATTAAATATCCATATCTGTATAAATGTTGGGTGAAATTATCCAGCCTTCCAGCCATGTGCTTCCTGCTGGCAGGAGGTGGCACGTTGTTTGCTAACGGCGGAATTCTCTGGTCTCACCGCTGTCTATAGGAATTCCCTTTGATGTAACCCCATGTCAGCTGGAAACCTGTGGGCGGGGGTGCGCTGCCTGTGGGACTGGAGAATCCTGCTGGCCTGAACGGCCACAGAATTCCAGCCCTTATGTTTCTTTTTCTGTTCAAAATGTATTGAAAGAAATCTACTTAATGTGATCCTTCTCCCAGGGATCCTTCTTTTTCAACTGTTGTATACATTTCTGCTCTTTAATTTGCTGTCCCAGCTCCACAAAATACGTGGCTGTGGGATTTTGAGGTAAGAGTTCTGTTTTATTGTCTGGACACACTTAAGGAGTGTATACCAAAAAATTGCACACCCGCACTCAGTTATTTTTCAGCCACTAACAAATCGATTGTGCTGCCGAATTTTGTTTTGGACGCAGATTTATCAAAAATACACACACGGTGATATGTACATGGAAATTAGCCAGCAATTTCTAGCAGTGCTCAATCAACCAGCAATCTCTAGCAATGCTCACGTGTGATGAAATGCATATAGCAGCATATTGCTATTCATGATGCTCTTCTCGAAAACCTGCATGACAATGTTTCTCATTGAGAGGCTGGTCAGCAAAACAAAAAATTCAAAGTTGCTCTATTTACTTGATATATAAAACACTACACTTAGCAGAAAAAAAATCAGGGCTTTCCCAATCTAAAGTAAATGACCTTTTAACAATGTTGTAACTATTGAATACTGCCAAATAAACTTTCTGGCACTGAAACTTAACTTTTACAAGTGTGAAGTCTCATTTCTTCAAATTTTAATTATGGTTGGAGTTTTAAAAAAATGTAAAATGGAAATAATACTTTGTGTACTTTTCCTTTTGGTTTCTTTTGTTCGCTCCCTTAATTCCATCTTTCTTTCCATCTCCCTAGTTTGCTTTCTGTAACTGATTTGACATTATGTTCAATATTCAACTGCTCAAACACTGCACTACTCATTCACAATTATCAAAGCAGAGCCACCAAGGTAATAACATGCTTGTCCTGTTCACACAGGTCCCAGATACATTGTGGAGAGCGTTGCAATGCTTTGATAGCTGGCTGATAGTAACCTCCAGTGCAAAAGCCCATAAAATGTCTCTGAGCAAATGTATTGGCTACTGATTGCAAAATCCAACCACATGATTCCCCTCTCTCAACTTCCAACTCGTGAATACAGAGGCATTCCATTCAGTAACTGAACAGAGGTCTTGAACAGTAGATAACATGTGTCCTTTCCTACTGTCAAAAATAAGATTGATAGCTACATTTGACATAAAAAGGAATAATTGAGGTGATAGGTATTAACAGAAATGAACAGAAACCTCCTCCACAGTCAACTATTCAACAGATGTCTGATGTAAGCTCATTTCAGAATTACTTTAAACTGCTTTCTGATGTACTTATTTTATTTGTATCAAAAGAGCTTATTTAACTAAAGACAAAATGAAATTGAAAACCAAAGGGAATTGTTTTATATTTGAACTATTCCCAGTTTGTATTTGTCCAAGTGCCAACTCCAGGGCAATCAGCACTGGATCTTTACAGCGTGCTCCAAGGGAACAAAACTATACAAAAATTTCCCTGGTCCCCAATGGATTAGGCGTTTGCTAACAAACCTTAACTTTTCTATCAGTCATTTGCTGCTTTTTTTTAAGCAAAATTGAGCTCTCTTAAGATTAGTAAATGTTTATCAGAAGAAAAAGCTGATCTTAAGCAGGATTTTATCTTTAGGAATCTGTAATTTTCTTATCCTCATGAAAACAAAGAAAAGGCTGGCACAAAGCCTAGCTTCCTTTCCGGTATCTGACTTTGTTGGCATATTTAGAAAATACTGTGTTGGGATATATCTCAAGGGTATTATAACCATAAGTCAAAACAGACTACTATAACTCATTGATAGGACCACATTTAGAGCACGGTGTATTTAAAAGGACATTGATGTATGATTTAAACTCTTGAGTTATAAGGAGGTGTTGGAGGTAAGTTTGCTGTCTTTGAAGAAAGGGGTATAATGACAGATTTTGAAATGCTGAGAAGGTAGATATTGGAACTGCAAGAAAGTTAAATGAAGTACAGTGTGAAAAGGTGAGAATACAAAAGTAGCAAGTTCAAACAAGACTAGGAATTAGAAGCTGAAAAAAAATGCCTGTAGTGTAGCAGGCAGATGAAATGTATATGCTAGTCAAAAAAAGTTAATGCTATGTTAATTAACTCTGAAAAAGGAGCTGGACAAATATTTAGTTAAGAATGAAATTGGTCATGAGGAGGGTATTTTATGCATTACGTTTCTTGGAACCGTGCAACTGTCATCATTACAATGCAGTTGGTTACCACTTGATAGTCTTAGTCAAGGCTACAATGGAAGGAGTCATTTGCCTTCAATATCCCTGAATCAAGGGGGGGAATAATTAATCAAAGTTTCAGCGAGAGAATACACTTGTGTGAATGTTGAATTTGTACAGGAGAAGATATGACTATGATGGTCCCACAATTGAACAATCTGTTGCTATGGAGCCACACAAAAACATGGCCACTTTGGCACAATACTAGCAGAACTGTATTATACTTTAATTTAATCCTTCTGTGAGGGATTGGGTAGGGGGAAAAAGTGCTTAAAACATTTTTAAATTGTCACTATCATGCTGACCAGAGTAGTTACTGGCAGGCAATTAACTTAAGATTTCAGTTCTTCCTTTGGTTGTAATGGAGATTCAATGGGAAGGAGAGGAAATATTTCTTAAAATGAAAGACTTAAGAGTATAAGAATTGGTGATAATGGGACTAGGCTGTAAAACAGTGTTTCCCAATCAGTATGCCAGGGTGCACGGATTTGCTCTAAGAATGCCATGAAAAAATATTCAAAATTCATGTAATTAAACTCAAACTAACCTTTGTCTTCAGCTTTGTGGTTGGCACCTCCAAGATTCGAAGAATCTTGGGCCTCCTCTCACGCATGTGCCGGCTAGGAAAGAGCTGCATGTGCGTCGTTTAGACTTTTTTATGTTGGTCAGGCCCATGACATGACCAGCTGGACTTGGAACTGAATACAAAGGTCCCTTGCGCCCACACAAAAAAGCAAAAACTCAGAAAAGGCTGCAAAAACCGGGGAGAAGCAAAGAGACAGGGAGAGGTATGAAAAAAAACGACGAGAGGACAGAGAGAAGTTAAAAACAAAGTTCTCGGTAAGGGAAGGAGACAGAGAAAATAGGAGGTGTGCCTCAAAAACATTTTATAGTATAGAGATGTGCCCATGACATAGAAAAGATTGGGAACCAATGCTGTAGATTAATAGGCTCTGTAGCGGAGCCAAGACAGAGCCAAGTCAAGGAGGATCTTGGATCCACAGCCCTTCAGTGCATCATTGCTTAATAACTTCATATGGGAGCTGTAAATCATTGCAGTTACCATCATCCATTCATGGATGATAAATGAGACTGAAAATCAAAGGAATTTTCTATTGGAAGTGCTCTCAAATCTGTATGTTGCTGTCTATTATCTGTCAGTTCCCAAATCAAGTCCAAGGGGGGAAAAAATGGTTGTTTGCTCTCCATTCAAAGCACAACAGTTTCCCTCCCTGCACTTAGAGATATTTAGAAAGAGACTGTTTGGATTCCAATGCAAACTGAGATTCTACCCTGCAGTCATAGTGACAAGAGTATGTTTCCCTTTGATAGAAGTCAGAGCATGATTCAGTTGCTAGCAGGGCACAACCTTCAAATTCAGCCAGACAAAGACAACACAAGAACACAAAGAGCCATTTCAAGAGCTCGACCACTTAAATCAAACAAACCTCAAGAATGAAGGGATGACTATGACAGGTCCCAGCTCCATAGCATTGCCATAGTGATAAGCACACACGGGAATGGTAAAACATCCAAACATAGTTAATTTTTATATCTCTTAAAAGCAGTAGGATGTATTAAAATCTTATATCGCACATATTCATTCTGACAGTATGAGACTTAAATATGAGTGATACTGTCTTGCCGGCTAAGGTAGCTATTAGTTGAACCATAAAAGCCAGTTCCCAATCCCAGTCTCTGCTAAGTTAACTGTGAACCAGGCTGGTACTGCAGAAAGTACAATTTGACTCAGTGGCCTCCTATTACTTTTCCAAGTTTATTATTGATTGCTATTCAGTGTGCACATGAAGCAATTGGAAGAACACAGGACCCAGCTTAGCTATTGGATAGCCAACCAACACTCAAATATAAAGAGCAATCATGGAACAAAATCTATAGAAGTTAACACCTTTAGGACAGCAGGAAAGCAAGTCAGAAAGTTTGCAGATAAAGGAGTAAAAGCAACCTTGAGTTAATAAGATAATGCAGTCCTGGATCAAGACCAACAGGACCACTGCTCTGAAGGTGTTGTATATCGTAGATCCACTTGACTTGACCACACATCATAATTGAGTGCCGCTTCATTGAAATATTTTTGTGGCGCTGTTAGTTTACAATGCATTGTGCACTAGAAGTCCCACTTAAAACTGGAGATGAGAATATCAGGCATCAGTAGCAAAGTTGAGGCTGTCACAATTCTGCCAGTTCTTTGGTTTGATGGAGCAGGTGGGAGATCTACTTTGCCGTACTGGATTTGTCAACTAAAGGCCAAATTAAATGGGCAGGAAAAAGAGTGACTTTGTGCTAAGGAGTAGGGCACCAAGGAGCAAAACCTCTCTTCCCCGATGGCCTTCACTAAAGTACCAATTAGCAATTGGCTAACAGGTGCTTAGCATCTTGAAATCCATTCAAATGCCCCAGCTATATCAAGGAGAGGCTTCCTCATGTGAAAAGAAGCATGTCAAGTGCACAATTCAGGGGAAATTAATTCCTTATCTGTGGAGTGGGCAATGTGCAGAGCCCCAGCACTGTTGAGAATCTGGCAGCATTGGAACATGTAGCCACTTATATCAATAAGCATTGATCAGATAGGCCAGTATTGTCTTCTCTCTCTCTCTTTCTCTCTCTTTTGCCCACGCAGGTGAAGGTATTGCAGAATTCAGAGGAAGGATATGCTCAGGATGGGGAGTGCCACGACTCACCATCTGTGCAGCCAAGGAGGAGATGACTATCAAATTCTCTAGGGTGGCCCTGCATGATCAAGTGGAAAAGGGGAGATGGGAATATCTGGAGGAGGGAGAAAGGTAAATTCTGTAGATGAAGGGAATGAAACGCACTCCACTGCAGGGTCATGCTCAGAGAATGGAGGAGTCCGTCCATCTTAAGTGCACCACAGTGGCTCAGGGCTTTGACCACACAAACTCCTTCACTGAGAGAGTGGCCAGCCTCATTGACAGTCATATCCAGCAGCACTCAGAGTGGATGCTGGAGCAGTTCACTGACACATACAAAATGCACACAATGCTCTCTATCATGGACTGGGTCAGTGGCACCGATTGTGCAAAGATGCAGAGGGTAGATGCCAGTTGTGCCCCAGCTACTGGTCACCTCCAGTGAGCCAGAGTACCAAAGGATTGGGGCGATCACTGTAGGGGGTGAGGGTGCCACTCCTCATAGACCCATCAGCATCAATGGCTTCTTATGCCCATTCGACTGAGGAACCATCTTTGTAGCAGGGTCATGTGACAGAGGCTGCCCATGCATTGATGGCAGTGAAACAGCCTCTCGAGGTGCCACCATTAGCATTTCCAATGGCAAGGATGACTACCAGAAGGTAGTGAGCAGGCCAACTCCACCATCACCTCATGTGTGGCCACAAAGGGAGCAGCATGTGGAAATAGCTGCGAACGGAGGCCAATACCTCAGTCAGAAGACTAACTAGTTCACTGGGGTTAAGTTCGCTTATACGTATGCACTTTCTAAATTCTTATTAACACTGAAAATATTGATACAGTATGCCTGCTGTATGAGCTCCCATTATTTCATGGCAAAATTGGAAATGAGGGATGAAACAGTGAAGGAAGCAATGGTGTTTAAAGGGGATAAATGAGACCTTTGAACAGATATGCACTATGCATTGATGATACTAGTGGATCACTTCAAGGTTGTATCTTCAACGAAAGTGTCCAAACAGAACAGATCAAAATGTGTTCCAGCGTGTACTGTCCTGCTGAATGACAAACACTCAGTGAAATATGCCTGGGTCAATTGTTTCCTGGCAGTCATGAGGGCTTAGACTCCTGAGCAGGGTGCCTTTGCCACCTCTCTGCTCTGCACTTTCCTCCTCCACCTGTGCCAATTTAGCACCTCACTCTCTTCAAGGTCCACTTCTTTCTGGGGGATTATGTTACGGAGAATGCAGCAGACCACCACAGTGCATGAGACACTTTCAGTCATGTATCTCTGCATGCTACCCGATGAACCTAAGCCCTGGAACAGCATCTTCAGGAGCCTGATTGGCTGCTCGATGCTGGTTCTTGTGAGCTGAGTAGGTGCATTGGCCATGCTAAATTCTCCCTCAGTGTTCCCAAACAGATGCTGGAGTGTAGCGACTAGGGGATTTTCACAGTAACATCATTGCAGTGTTTATGTAAGCCTACTTATGACTCATAAATAAACTTTAAAACTTTAGACAGCTGGATTTGGTTGCTGTGTCTCTGTGCCTTCATCTCAGAGTCATGTAGAGTGGTAATTAATCCCTCTTCACAGGGCAGCCATAGAATTTGGATAGTGGCGTGAAGAGCTGCAGCACCCTGACTGTCGGAGGATGAAGACTTCATGGTGGCTGCCAGAATAGCAAGCGCCAACATGCAGGAAGCTCTTGTTGCGGTGACAGATCAGTTGAATTAATTAGTGGTCTTTGAGCTGCAGTGGTATGCTGCCACTTGTCAGACGCCACCATCTCTGCTGATACTGACTGATGAACTTCAAGACCACAGAGACTTTAGCAGCTACTGACAGGACATGTCCTTAGAGGACTCAGGTCTTCCTCACAGGGGCACAATCCTAGATACCTTTATCTGGGTCGGTGTGGTCTCGTGCGGGGCTGATTCTATTCCATTTCCAGCCAGTTTATCATTCAGCCCTATGCAAGATGTTGAGGGAATGGCCTTCACTGCCCTCCTGCCCCTTGCTCCTCTCCAATGTGCTCCTCATGCCCAGGGCTCTGCATTTCCTCCTGAGGAGGTCGATCTTTGTTACTACTGATCCTTACCCCTGAGCTTGTTACTGATTCTTAACCCAGAGCACCTTAACTAAAAAACCTTTAAGAAGTTGCAGCTAAAGCTTGCAGCAGCTGCAGACTGGGGATCAGCAGGTAAAGAGAGAAATGCGTAGCTCAGTGAGCTGTCAGCTCGCCTGACAGGATGTCTTATGGCTATGTTTGCATCACATTAGAAGAATGTTGTACCAGAACTTTACAGAGGGAAACAAAGAACGGAGCAGGGCATGACTCAGAGACTGAGAAGAAAATGTCACACTGTGTTTGACCTGCGTGTCCTGTTGGATGAAATAGAATGGATGCAGTGTGCCAGAAATCTGCTGAAAATGTCATTCACAGAGGCTTGTGGAAATGGCACTGATTTCCAAATCTCTCACTCCCCAGGACTGCAGAGTGGTGCCAGAGAAAACTCCCCGGCCTGAGCTGAACAGCTAAGAGTTGGTTTTCTTGGTTTGGCACCCTAGAAACTAAACCACTCCTCTAAAAATAACATTTGTATATTCGCCCCTACACAATGCATTAGTTAAGTAGGTTTCTAACCCTGGATCTTACAGCAAGGTCACCTATTTTCTTTACAAATACTAATGAACAGCATCTTCACCAGAACAATAACATCTATGCCTCTTGGCTAAACATTTCCATAGCACTTGGTCCACATTCCTCAGTAACATACTTGGCCTTATTGCAGGTGAAATGGTGCATTTGCCCAGGACAGGCAGCTGTCTAGAGAGGGTACCACCAAACTGAAACACCAGGGGCAGGTAATGGAGCTCATGGGGAAACATAATGGCAGGGTCTAGGGTTACACGTGTTCACTGTGTTCGTTGTCATATGTGGACATTTCTGGAGACAGCACATCTCCCGAAAGCACACATATGTGGGAAATGTCTAGAGGTGCAGAGATTAAGGGCCCGGGTGAGGCAGCTGGAACTGAGGCTGGAGGATATGTTTTTAGTTAGGGAAAATGAGGAAATAATGGATAGGGACAGTAACACTGAGCAGATACCAGGACCTGGGAGGAGAGATGGATGGGTTACAGTTAGGAAGAGCAAAAAGAAAAGGAGTCGTGGCACTAGAACCGCCCCGGAGGAATTACCCCGGAATATCAAGGGTGGGGTGACAGCTGGGGTAGAGAAGGCAAGGGAGGGAGATCAGAATACCTCGGAGGAAGGGAAGAGTGCAGGGTGTGAGATAGTGGTGGGGGATGGGAGAGTCAAAGGGATTGACAGGCGGTTCTGTGGGCAAAAGCGGGACTCCAGGATGGTAGTCTGCCTCCCTGGAGCAGGGGTACAGGATGTTTCAGAAAGGGTAGAGGGAATTTTGAAGGGTGGAGGGACCGAGTCTGATGTGATAGTGCACGTAGGAGAGAAGGATGTAGGAACAAAGTGCAGGGGGGACATCCGTAGGCAGTTCAGGGAGTTGGGGGCTAGGCTGAAATGTAGGGCCTCCAGGGTGGCGTTCTCTGGGCTGCTGCCGGTGCCTGGGGCTAGCAGGGCTAGAAATAATGAGATACTCCAACTAAATGCGTGGTTGAAGGATTGGTGTAGGGCAGAGGGTTTTAGATTCGTAGACCATTGGGAAGTCTTTATGAAAGAGGGGCAAATATACAAGAGGGATGGGGTACAGTTAACTGGGAAGGGTGTGCATATCTTAGCTGGAAGGTTAGCTGGAGTGTTTCGGCAGGGTTTAAACTAATATGGAGGGGGGGTGGGGATGTGGACGGAACTGGGATTGGGGATAGGGTAAGCCCGGAGGGTAGGAAGAAGGATCGGATTGTTTCTGAGGGTCTTCGATGCATGTGTTTCAATGCTAGGAGTGTGACTGGCAAAACAGATGAACTGAAGGCAATAATGTTCGAAAGGAAGTTGGAAGTGGTGGCGGTGACAGAGACTTGGTTAAAGGAAGGGCAGGACTGGCAGTTGAATGTTCCCGGGTATAAGTGCTTCAGGCGTGATAGGGGAGGGTCGCAGAGAGGTGGGGGAGTGGCGTTGTTAGTTAAGGATTGCATCATAGCAGTGCAGAGGGAGGGAGGTATAGAGGATATAGGAATCGAGTCGCTATGGGTGGAGTTGAGGAATAGGAAGGGAGATGTTACTATGTTGGGTGTGTACTACAGACCGCCCAACAGCCCGAGGGCTGTGGAAGAAGGGATAAGCAGGGACATTCTAGATAAGTGCAGGAAGAATAGGGTGGTGGTAGTGGGAGATTTTAATCTCCCCGGGGTAGACTGGAAGGTGCCGAGATCAGAGGGTGCTGACGGGGAGGAATTTGTACAGTGTGTAATGGAAGGATCCCTGGAGCAGTATGTGGATAGCCCGACCAGAGAGGGGGCTATACTGGACTTGGTTCTGGGGAATGAGCCTGGGCAGGTGGTTGACGTTGAAGTAGGAGAGCAGGTGGCTAACAGTGACCACAACTCTGTCTGGTTTAAGATATTAATGGATAAAGATGAAGTCTGTCCTAAGGGGAGGGTGTTAAACTGGGGGAGGGCTAGATACAACCGGATTAGACAGGATCTTAAAGATACGGACTGGGGTAAGCTGTTTGATGGCAGGTCGACGCTGGGTATGTGGGAGTCTCTCAAGGGAAAACTAAAATCTTTGCAGGAAAGGCACGTGCCGGTCAAGAGGAAGGATGGGAAGGGTAGGATTAGAGAGCCGTGGGTAACTAGGGATATTGAGGACCTGGTCAGGAGGAAGAGGGAGGCGTACATTAGATCTAGGCATTTGAGGACAGAGATAGCGTTAGAAGAATACAGAGAATGTAGGAGAGAACTTAAAAGGGGCATCAGAAAGGCAAAAAGGGGCCACGAAATGGCTTTGGCGGGTAGGATTAAAGAAAATCCTAAGGCATTTTACTCCTATGTTAGAAATAAAAGGATGGTTAGAGGGAAGATTGGTCCTCTCAGGGACAGAGGAGGGGAACTATGCTTGGAGCCTGGGGGAATGAGGGAGATCCTGAATGAATACTTTGCGTCGGTATTCACACAGGAGAGGGGCCGGATGTCTGGTGCTGTGCTTGAGGAGTTTGAGGATCCGTTGAGGGATATAGTCATCACGAGGGAAGAGGTGTTGGGACTTTTAGACAGTATAAAGACGGATAAATCTCCGGGGCCTGATGGCATCTATCCCAGGCTGCTAAGGGAGGTGAGGGATGAAATTGCTGGGCCTCTGACGCAAATCTTTGTCTCTTCTTTGGACACAGGTGAGGTCCCAGAGGATTGGCGCATTGCAAATGTAGTACCGTTGTTTAAGAAGGGTCAGAGGGATAACCCAGGGAATTATAGGCCGGTGAGCTTGACTTCAGTTATAGGCAAGCTAATGGAGAGGATCCTCAAGGATAGGATGTATGAACATCTGGAGCGCTGCAATCTGATCAGGGATACGCAGCATGGCTTCGTTACAGGGAGGTCGTGCCTTACGAATCTAGTGGAATTTTTTGAAGAGGTGACAAAAACGGTTGACGAAGGACAAGCCGTTGATGTCGTCTATATGGATTTCAGTAAGGCGTTTGACAAGGTCCCTCATGGTAGGCTGATAGAAAAGGTGAAGGCTCATGGGATACAAGGCCAGGTATGTAGATGGGTGGAGAACTGGCTTGGGAGGAGGAGACAGCGAGTAGTAGTGGAAGGCTCCTTTTCCAGTTGGAGGCCTGTCACCAGTGGTGTGCCGCAGGGCTCGGTACTTGGACCTCTTCTATTTGTGGTATATATTAATGACTTGGAAGAGGGGGTAGGTGGTGTGATCAGCAAATTTGCTGATGACACTAAGATGGTTGGATTGGCGGGTACTGAGGAGCAGTGCCTGGCAATGCAACAGGACATAGACAGGCTGGTAGATTGGGCAGATAGATGGCAAATGGAATTTAATCCGGAGAAATGCGAGGTGATGCACTTTGGCCGGAATAATGTGGAGGGGAGTTATACGATAAAAGGTAGAACTATCCGGAGTATAGATACGCAGAGAGACCTGGGGGTGCAAGCGCACAAGTCCCTGAAGGTGTCGGTGCAGGTGCAGAATGTGATGAGGAAAGCGTATGGTATGTTAGCCTTCATAGGAAGAGGTATAGAATATAAGAGTAGGAGTCTGATGTTGCAGTTGTATAGAACGTTGGTTAGGCCTCACTTGGAGTACTGCGTCCAGTTCTGGTCGCCGTACTACCGGAAGGATGTAGAGATCCTGGAGAGAGTGCAGAGGAGATTTACCAGGATGTTGCCTGGTATGGAAGGGCTGTCTTACGAGGAAAGATTGAATGAACTTGGGCTGTTTTCCCTTGAGAGACGTCGGCTGAGGGGGGATCTAATAGAGGTTTATAAGATTATGAAGGGGATAGATAGAGTAAATGGTGGTAAGCTTTTTCCGCTATTAGAAATGGATAGAACGAGGGGTCACAGGCTTAGAGTGAGGGGGGCTAGGTATAAGACAAATATTAGAGGGCAGTTTTTCACGCAAAGGGTAGTGGGGGTGTGGAATGCACTGCCGAGTAAGGTGGTGGAAGCAGGCACGCTAGGGTTGTTTAAGAGTCACTTAGACAGCCATATGAGCAGGCTACATATAGGGGGATATAGTAGGCCTTACTAAACATTGTAGGCTTGGGAATACGTTTTGCCTCAGGGATGTTAGTCTTTGCCTGTTTAATAATGAATGTTTTTGTCTCCACAGGCATTTAAGTCCAGCAAGGGGCATGCATGCGGCAGGTTGTAGTGGGCTGCTCTTGGATGTTGCTTCGGGAGTTGCCTATTGCTTCATGTCGTTAGTGTGCTTAAACTGGACCATCTCGAGGGCAACATGACAGCTCAGAGACTATCTCTGTTGCTGTGCGGACACATGAATTTGGGCCTGTGTCTGTGGGAGTTTGCACGTTCTCCCCGTGGTTGCGTGGGTTTCCTCCGGGTGCTCCGGTTTCCTCCCACATCCCCCAAAGATGTGCTTTTAGGCTGATTGATTGGGTACTAAATTGTCCCTAAATTGGACCTCCCTGATCCACGTTAGGTGTAGACTAAAATCATGAATAGGTCACAGACAGTGGGACGGCGGCGCGGGCTCGTTGGGCCGAAGGGCCTGTTTCCCGTGCTGTGTTGTTCTTTGTTCTTTGTTCTTTGTTATGCCGCATTTTGGAGATGGTGAGGACAGAGGCATAATTCTACAGTCAGGTTAGTATCTGAACAGCAACACAGTTGGTCCCATAAAACACCACACAAACAGAAACTCCCATTCCTTTCTCGATCTCTGAGTCATGCCAAATGGCCTCTTCCTGCTCCTATCTTCTATGTTTCTCTGATGCTGTGCAGGCACTGTGGTTAGTTTGGAAGGATCATCTACTGGCAAATATAGTCAAGGCTTTGTTGTAAAGATTTTTAATCAACAAAGGAGTCAAAGATTATGAAGTACAGGCAGGAAAATTAAATTATGACTAAAGTCAGATCAACTGTGATCTTATTGAATGGCAGAGCAGACTTGATGGGCTGAATGGCCTACTCTTACTCCTAATTCTTATGATATTTTACTTCTAACCATTTCCTATGCCAAGGAATAGCTTCCACTGATTAAACACTGAAAGTGGCCTGAAAGCAGCATAGATTTGTACAATAAACTTACAATTCAAATGGTTGTCCTGCAGGGGTGTGTTCAACTTCATATCCTGCTTGCCTTAAGACATCAATCACAGTGTTGTTCCCAAGGAAATGACCTGCAATAGAAGACACAGTTTTGTTTATACTATGCTGCTAGAGTCACCAACACACCTCATCACACAGGGGCAATTTCTCTTCACTGATAACGTAAAGATTTTGACAAATTGCATCGATCGGGGATACATTATTAGTAAATCATTAAGTTTGGCAGCATTTCAGAATGCTACTGCATCAATGCTTTGTCTGTTTATATTGAGTTACAAGTGTTGAAAGTAATAAGAGGCCATTTCCACATTCAAAGTTAAACAAGTCAATGCGCAGAACCACTTTATAATATTAATTGCCAAAGATTACTGAAATGTCAGGTCACAGGTAGAGCTAGTAGAAGCTCTTGGCTTACTGGAAGCTCATACAATTCATAATCAATGTGCACATTCTTCCACACATTACTGTGTTTGAAGCGTGGCACAGTGACACAGTGGTTAGCACTGCTGCCTCACAGTACCAGGGACCTGGGTTCAATTTCCAGCTTGGGTCACTGTCTGTGTGGAGTTTGCACAATCTCCCCATGTCTGTGTGGGTTTCCTCCAGGTGCTCCGGTTTTCCCCCACAGCCCAAAGATGTGCAGGCTAGGTTGTTTGGCCATGCTATATTGTCCCTTGGTGTTGGGGGGACTAGCTAGGGTAAATGAATGGGGTTGTAGGAATGGGACCTAGGTGGGATTGTGGTCGGTGCAGACTCGATGGGTGAATGGCCTCCTTTTGCACTGTAAGGATTATCTAAGGGTGGTGGTCTGAAACTTTGTTAATTGCAATAACTCTAAATGTGAATAATATTAAACAGATGGTAAAGCTCTGAAACAAAGTGTACAGTCAAAAAGTCCACTCCGATTTATGATGGTGTCAGTTCACACTTTTATACTTGTGCTATCACTTTACAGCATTGGGTTGAAGCAAAACCATGATGGACCCTTAATCAGATTTAAAATTAAAGGTTCAAAATCAGAACTTCAAAAATTCAGTTATAGCATTTACATTTCCACAATATAAGAATGGGCCTTGAATTTTATTTAACAAAGCATTGTACCTGCCAGCTATCTCTAGAACTTCCTGGGTCTGTACATTTACATTCCTACAGGTGTGAGTATTTTTGTGCTGTTGAAGTAGCGAAACTACTCAGAAACTTTGATGCATCCTTTAAAAACATTTAATTTTTCATCTTTATCAGCAGACTGGGAACAAACAGGAAGAGAATCTTTCACTTATTGGATATTTCAGGAATGTTTTGATTACATCATTTAGGAAGAATGGTAGGAAGGACTATTACTTACGTGGCGAAAAACTGCAGCAGGCGACGGTGCAGAGGGACCTCGGGGTCCTTGTGCATGAGTCGCAAAAACCCAGCCTGCAAGTGCAGCAGGTGGTCAGGAAGGCGAATGGGATGCTGGCCTTCATAGCGAGGGGGATTGAATATAAAAGTAGGGAGGTCTTGCTGCAGCTGTATAGGGCATTGGTGAGGCCGCAGCTGGAGTACTGTGTGCAGTTTTGGGCGCCGCACCTGCGCAAGGATATTTTGGCCCTGGAGGGAGTGCAGAGGAGGTTTACTAGGCTGATACCGGAGTTGAGGGGGTTGAGCTATGAGGAGAGGCTGAATAAACTAGGCTTGTACTCGTTAGAGTTTAGAAGAATGAGGGGAGATCTCATTGAGACGTATAAGATGATGAATGGGATGGATAGGATAGAGGTGGAAAGACTCTTCCCGCTCAAAAAAGACAGTAGGACTAGGGGGCACAGCCTCAAGATAAAGGGGGGGCGGTTCAGAACGGAGTTGAGGAGGAACTTCTTCACTCAAAGGGTGGTGAATCTCTGGAATTCTCTGCCCGTTGAAGTGGTGGAGGCTGCCTCGCTAAATATTTTTAAGAAGCGGGTTGATGGGTTTTTGATAAGAGAGGGGATTAAGGGTTATGGGGAGAGGGCGGGAAAGTGGAACTGAGCCACGACAGATCAGCCATGATCTTATTGAATGGCGGGGCAGGCTCGAAGGGCCAGATGGCCTACTCCTGCTCCTATTTCTTATGTTCTTATGTTCTTATGATTCTGCCCACCCTAGCACCATCAGGCAGTATGACAAGTCCAAAATAAAGATTATAGATCCTAAAGCTTCCTGAAACAAACCTGCATTTATTTAGCATATTTCACAACTTCAAAATCCCAAAATACTTAATGACCAACCAAAATCTTGCATTCATATACATCTTTAACATAATAAAATGTCCCAAGATGTTTAACAGGAGTGCTTTGAAGTAAAATTTGAATGGTGGTGCAGTGGTTTGTAGTGCTGCTCACAGCACCAGGGACCAGGTTCGATTCCCGCCTTGGGTCACTGTCTATGTGGAGTTTGCGTGTTCTCCCGTGTCTGCGTGCATTTCCTCTATGTGCTCCAGTTTCCTCCCACACTCCGAAGATGCATGGGTTAGGTTGTTTGGCCATGTTAACTTGCCCCTTAGTGTCAGGGGAAGTAAGAGGGTGAATATCTGGGGGTGACGGCGATAGGACCTGGGTGGGATTGCTGTCAGTGCAGGCTCAATGACATCTTTTGTGGTGCAGGGATTCTATGATTCAAGTCACAAAGGACAAATGTCCAGAAGCTTGATCAAAAAAGTTAAAGTTTATTTGTTAGTGTCACAAGTAGATTTATATTAACACTACAATGAAATTACTATGAAAATTCCCTAGTCACCACACTCTGATGCCTGTTCGGGTACACTGAGGGAGAATTTAGTACGACCAAAGCACCTAACCAGAATGTCTTTCAGAATGTGGGAGGAAACCGGGGACCTGGAGGAAACCCAAGCAGACACGGGGAGAACATGCAGACTCCGCACAGACCATAACCCAAGCTGGAAATCGAACCCAGGTCCCTGGTGCTGTGAGGCAGCAGTGCTAACCACAGTGCCACAAAGAGGTAGGAGTTTGGAGTCCGTTAAAGGAGAAAAGTGAGATAGGTAGGCACAGTGATTTGGGGGGAAGAGTACCAGAACTTAGGGCCCAAGCATGGCCATTAATGATAGAGTGATTAAAATCGAGGATGCTCAAGATCTGAGAATTAGGAAGGCTGAAGGGGCTGGAGAATTTTAGGGAGATAGGTAAAGGCAAGGGAGTTGAAAACAAAGATGAAAATCTTAAAATAGAGGCAAACCTTATTATTGCTCTTGAAGCATACCATTACACTTTAAATCACAAGAATGCTCTTTTAGCATGCCAGTGAGGACTCGATGAACTAAATTGTCTCCTCCTGCACTATAGAGATTCTGTGATTCTGATCACATGTTGACATACGCCATTCTAGATTTAATTATTGATAGTCAACTTCTATCTATCCTATCTAGCGGTTAGCATTGCTGCCTCACAGCTCCAGGGACGCTGATTTGGTTCCCGGTTTGGATCACTGTTTGTGTGGCATCTGTACATTCTGCCCTTGTCTGCGTGGGTTTCTTCCAGGTATTCTGGTTTCCTCCCAACTCCAAAGATGTGCAGGTTAGAAGGATTGGCCATGCTAAATTCTCTCTCAGTATACCCGAGCTGGTACCGGAGTGTGGCGACTAGGGGATTTTCACAGCAACTTCATTGCAGTGTTGATGTCAGACTACTTGTGACTAATAAATAAACCTTAACTTTTGATATTATAAAAACATATGCCAGATCCATTCCATAATCTGCATTGTTCATTCTTTGTATCTGTATTTTCTCATACCAGGTAGTAAGTACCTAGTAAACCTGTGTTATACTCTTCAATATCAACTACAGACCAACATTGCTACAGTATTCTAACAGCAGTTTCATGTGGGTCATCAATGTTTAAGTTTAATATTTTGATTTGAAACAAAACCGAGGGTGGGATTCTTCCATAGCTCCACCAGTAGGTTCAAATAGAATTTGGCAGGAGCCCAAAAATCTGTTACGCTGGCATGAATTTCCATGGAATCTTCCATTGGGGCCTGCCATGGTGGATCTGAAAACGCACTGGAGGATGAATTAAAACTGATTTGCATCCTATGAAGGCCCGACTAGAATCTTCCAAACACATCTTAATCATACCAGTGCTAGTGGGAAAACACCTTGAAACATCACAGTGGGATGGGGGACTGTCATCAGGAGTTTTAACCGCCAGCCTCAAATTGTTCCTAGAGATTCCTCTTCTTTTTCAGGAAGTTCATCGCAAACATCCCCACTTCTAACCCCATGATGGAGGGGAAATCAGTGGTCAAACAGCTGAAGACGGTTGGACCTAGCTTACTCTGCTGAGGAACCCCTGCACCAATTGTGATAGATGTGTATATAGTATATTGGGTGTTGAGATGTGGAATGTCTCTTCAAGAGTGTGGCTCAGGTGACTGCCAGGCAATTAGCTCTTCCCAGTGTAGGACCCTGTTGGGCAGTATTAGACCTGACTGTGAATGAATACACACCTTCAATAAAGAGTTCCCAGGGTTCAAGCTATCAAACCCACCTCGTGATTCCTTATACACCCTTAGACCATAGGGGCATAATAATACCAATGACCCGGGCAGAGATGATTGCCCTCTAATGATCAGTAGCTTCCACTGTGTCAGGTATGACTCCAACCAGTGGAGGGTTTTCCTCTTGATTTCCATTGACTCCTGTTTAGCTATGGCTCCTTGATGACACTTTGTCAAATGCAGCCTTAATGTTGAGGACAGTCAGTTTCATCTCAACTCTGGAGTTCAACTTTTTTGGCCATGTTTGGATCAAGGCCTTTATGAGGTCAAGAGCTCAGTGTTGCTGACGGAACCCAAACTGCGCGTCTATGAGCAGGTTATTGCTGAGTAAGTGCTGCTTAATAGCACTGTCGATGACCCCTTCCATCACTTTGCTGATGATTGAGAGTAAACTGATGGGGAGGGTTGGATTTGTCCTGTTTTATGTGCATAGGCCATACCTGGGCAATTTTCCACATTGCCGAGTCAATGCCAGCTTTGTACCTGTATTGGAGCAGGCACAGCTAGCCCTGAAGCACAAATCTTCAATACTATTGCTGGGATGTTGTCAAGGTGCAAAGTCTTAGCATCTGTCCTTTCTTGATTTCCCATGGAGTGGATCAAATTGCCTTAAGTGATACTGGGATCCTCCAGAGGAGGAAGTTTATCCCTGATATTTTGGGCTCCTCCATCATTGAGAATGGGGATATTTGTGGAGCCTCCTCCTCCAGTGGGTTGTTGAATTATCCACCACCATTCACAACTGGATGTGGCAGGACTTCAGGGCATAGATCTGATCCATTGGTTGTGGGATCTCTTAGTTCTGTCTATCACTCATTGCTTCCATTATGTGGCGTGCAAGTAGTCCTGCTCCTGGTATACACTCCTGCATGATTCATTGAACCAGGTTGATTCCTGGCTTGGTGGTAATGGTAGAGCGAGGGATATGCTGGGCCATGAGGTTACAGATTGTGGTTGAGTACAATTCTGGTGTTTTGGATTGCCCACAGCACTTCAGAGTGTCCATTTTGCATTGCTAGGTCTGTTCCATTTCATTTAACATGATTGTATAGCCACACAGCACAATGAAGTGAATCCTCACTGTAAAGACACAACTTCAGCTCCACAACTTCTGTGTGTTGGTCACTCCCATCAATACTGTCATGAATAGACATATCTGAAATAGATTGGTAAGGGTGAGATCAAATACGTTTTTCCATCTTGTTGGTTCCTTCACCACCTGCTGAAGACCCAGTCTAGCAGTTATGTCCTTTAGTACTTAGCCAGCTAGTTAGTTACGGTGTTATATAGTTATATAGCTATCGAGCCACTCTTTGTGAGGGACATTGAAGTCCCCCACTTTGCCACCCTCAGTGCTTCCTCCAATTGGTATTCAACATGAAAGAGTAATGATTCATCAGTTGAAGGGGGCACTGATGAATCAATACTCAATGGGCTGTATGCTTTTGTATTACACCAGGGGCTGCCTTTACTCTCTAGTCCGTGGGAGTTTCCAGTAAAATCCTAATGTGCTTTTCCTGCAGAATGCTGGTTTGTTTTCTGACAAGCTGCTTCTGGTGACAGTCTACTTTAATAAAATTGGAAGGTACAAAAAAAGGATGTAAAACATTTGGGTGAAGGAGGTTTCCATTTTCCGAAAGGAAGATGATGAATCCTCACCATCAAAACTGAGTTCTAGATCATATGCTGGGGCTGTTAAGGAAGTTAATTAATTGAAAACAATAGAGGAAAATGAAAGCTTTTTGTCTCCTTCAGTAATGAACTCTTATTAGCTCTTTCAATTGGGTTAGGGTGCTGCTTTGACCAAATTTGTTGAACTGTCATCTCAGATAATAGCCAGATCTAAGATCCCTGGGTTTAAAGTATATGTTAAAATGATCAATAGAGTGAGTGGGAAAAAATTGTTTCAGTTCACTGACCCAAACTAACTCAGAGAAAGATGTCCACATCTGGTCAGGCTTGATCTTAATGTGTGTTTAAAGAAACTTTGATTTCGCACCCCCCCACCCCCCACCCCCACACCCACCCCTCTCCAGCCAAGCTCTGTCTTTGTTCCCAATTTAGATTAATCCAGGAACAAATCCAAAACCTATTATATTAATTTATTGTGACGGCTGGTGAAAGCTGTGGCTTAGGAAAGGTCAGTACGACTCCCTGCCTGGGTTTGTCTATACATTTCTGATAAATGAGCACAGAACAACAGGCTGGATACTACAACGACTTGCGTCACAACTGGCTCTGCCACGTAGGGATGAATCACTCCGCTGGCTCCGGCTTTTATTGTTCTCCAGCCTGGCAGAACACAGCAGGACAAAGGACACTGAAAAATGCTCACATCAAAGGCCATTGCGCACCCCTCTTTGAAGTTGAGCTGAAACTAAGCTAGGCGATTTGCTGAGATACAACTGAAAACTGAACCATGTTTAAAGCCACACTACTTTATGCACAATTAGTCATAAAAAGACAAACATAAACATAGTCAGGAGGTCCCTGGTTTATCGCATTGCTTGCACAATGGATCAAACACATAATGCACTTACTACTAAAGCTGGGTATAGACCTCAGAGCTTGCCAGTTTCTTTCCCAGCCCCTCCTATCAGTGCTTATATATGCCAAGAATGTGCAGGCAAGGTGCTTTACAAAAGTCCTGACAAGATTCTACAACATCAGATTTTTCCCTTCTTAAAAAAACAGAAAGGAATACTGATAATAGATAGGGGAATGAATTACTGGAAATGAAAAGACTTAAGTTGAATAGTCATCAAAGCGTCCTGGGAATTTGTTTTTGAAGTTTGAGCCATTGCAATCTTGTGGCAGACCATTCAAACTTATTCACAAAACTCATAACTGAAAAAATGGTGATATTGGATAAAATTCTTGGTTATGTGTTTATAGACTTGAATCATCCTTTCAATTCACTTTGGATCTCGTTGTGCTCATTTCACATGCAAGGTGGTTGTGTAATTGCGGTCTCCATTTTGTACTTGGCGGAAACATTCAAATTCGTGGATGATGGCTTCTTCATAGTTTCTTCCTCCTACCATCAGACTTTTGAATGAAACTACCTCATATTTATTTGATTTTTCTCTGCATCCTAGCTATGACTGCAACACTACATTTTGCACTCTCTCCTTTCTTTCACTGTGAACACTATGCTTTATCTGTATAGCGCACAAGAATCAATACTTTTCACTCTACTAATACATGTGACAATAATAAATCAAATATCAAATGTGTAGCTTTCTCACTGCCTGGAGATTGTAACACAATTCAGTGGGTCTTAGCTGTTGCTGCTGGATTCACTGCCCCACTCCTGCTCTGCATTTAATGGAGAACAGTGTCCAGAATGATGCAATACGCTCATGTAAAGTGCTCACACACACAAAGACACACACACACAAACTAGCAATAATGTACAAACTTGCTACTGCAACTGAAATAACATGTCATCTGTATCCTGCTGACACTCTTACTGCTACTGAAGAATTATATTACACAGTTGCTTAAAATGAAAAGTAATTGCTTATTTAACATGGTCAATATGCTTTCCCCATCTGCACAATGGAACAATACATAACTCAGCATGACATAGAGTCATACAGGCCATGCAGCACACCCCAAGTTCAACTCCTGGTCAACTGGACTCACTGTCTGCAGACTTGGGAAGGAGAAGATCAGCCGAGGTTCCTATTCCCAATCAGTGTGCAGTAAACCCTGATGAAATGTTTGCTTAAGCAGATATCATGGTGCAAACTTTAGCATTCCTTGTGATTGAATAACCTGCCAAACTCACTTTTCAGGCTCAGACATGATGAATAGCATCACTCGGTTACGACAGTGTGGGACCTGTGGAGCTATGCCTTCAGTAGAGAGAGGAGGGAAAAGGGAACAAAACTGGATCTAAAATATGTAACAGTTCAAAACCAGGGCAGCACACACTAAAGTTTAACCATGCGTTTTTTTATACGGGGGGGCAATTTTGAAGTCAGTACCTCGGCGATTAACATGCAGACCATTGAACACAAGACTCAATGGTATCGAGACAGTCAGGGGAAGAGTGGCAGGATTTTGCATTTAGGCCTCGTCAATATCTGCAACATTACAGTTGCAGGATCTTGTGTGATGTCAATATCATTGGAGTCGAGGTCTGCTTAATCTAAGCTATTGTTTTGATTTCTCAAAAAAGAGCAAATAATAGGTAACACTTATCCAGATTGACCTTACACTGTAAATTGTACATGGCTGCTATTGTAAAGTTGTAAAAGAATGAAGTACTCTCCTCAGCAGCTGTGGTAGTGACGAGGAATCTGAGATTGTGAATATTTTAACAATGCTTTGAAATGAACACATTTGTGCAGTCCTTTTGAAATACCTTGACTAACCTCTGTTATATCAAGTGCTGGATTACGTTCATCTATTTTCAGCAGCATACTTGATTTATTTTGCTTTTTGTTCCTCACCGCCAGACTAGCCAGCTTTGAAAAAGATCTTAACATGAAATTCTTCAGAATAATGTTACAGACAAGAAGATGAAGGGTGCAATTCTACTGATCATGTGACAAGACTTAAAATCAACACAGCTCAGCTCACAGAATGATGGACTGAGGAACAAGCACAAAAGTTAAAACAAAAGTCTATTCCTTTTAATTTTCAAGTTGCTCAGCTTCTCAGATGAAAGGTGCTCTGGTACCAAGAAAGCAGGAACATGAGTTGGCAGCTCAGGTATACACCCCTACTGCCTTATTTACTTGCTTTGTTTTGGCGTGCACCTTTTGCAGATGAAAAGCATCCTGCAGGAAAATCCCAGAAATCCTAGTTGCTGGGTCTGCACCCTTTGGTCCTGGCCTTTCCCACTGGTAACTGTGTGTTCCTTCAGAGCAAAGATCAGGAAAATCCACACTGGTGACTTTGAGAGGAGCAGAAAATACATTTTAGTTGTATAGATATTGAAAGACAAATTTAAAGAGAAAAAATGCAGTGAGCCAAAGAAATAGAACATCAATTAAAGAATAACTGTGACTTTTTAATCGGTATTTAAGGCAAATAAATGTCTAAGTCTAATGTGATGCAAAGTTTATTGAAATGAGATTTAAATTCTGCACTGACTTTGTTAGTAGACTTTTATCCAATCTTTTCCTGAAAATGTTGGCTCACTAAATTTCTCTTTCCCTTTACTTCACTCTGCTCCTTTTAGACATTTAAAACTTTTTTGACCAAGCTTTCAATTACCTCTTACAATGTATAGGCAGCGCAGTCTGAAGTTCGTTTGATAATGCTTCTGTGAAATGCCTTGGACAGTTTTATTATATTCAAGATGCTAAATGAAATGCAAGGTATTCTGGTTGTTGTTGTATTATTCCGCAGTGCATGTTTTTCTGTGCTACTTTGCCTGCATATTATTCTTCATCTGTAAGCCTGGACCCATGAGTACCATCAACCTGTTTAGCCACACTGGCTGTCAAAGGCAAACCTGATAAGGTCCTCACCAAAGGTCCATGTACAAACAATTCCACCAGGGGTCACTGGACAATGATTATAACTGGCTTTTCTCATCTGTGGGCCAGCTGACGCCAACTGTGGTGCATCCTTGGCTAAAATCAGCCAATTCAGCAAATAGCAGAGATTAAACCCCTGACCTCTCTGCTCTGTATAGTTTAGCTTAGCTACTCAAAGGCTAAACTGGTTGAACCACCAGGGAAGATTTTGCAGTAGTTCTGACAAAAATTAATTTATACTTCGTTCTCCAGACAACAATGTAAACAGTGCTTTTCTCTGTTGATATTCTGTTACATGAATTGTGGACTGCTCTATTTCAGTGTCTACCAGATAGTAACTGTTGTTGACTGAGTACATCTTGCTACAATTATATGGTTTAAGAGCTTATTGTATTTGGGATTGTGTTTTGAAATTTAGGTTAAATGAGGCCATGTGATCTGTGCTGAAGCCCCACAACAGATCTGGGTAAGGTTATTAAAGATTAAAGGAAAGCTTAATGTGTTTTACTGAGAAAACTTACAGACAATGGTGAAAGCAGCGTATTTGCCAGTGGACAGGCTGTCCCAGGGAAGTGTGAAGAATGTCAGGTTGTAAAAGGATATACTTTGAAGTGGTTATTTGAATCCGGGTCACACAGAGGTGGGGTTGAAGGAATAGAAAATCTGCAGTTCTACTTGCATACAAGGCCTATGTGATTCACATTCTCATGGGGAGGAATGCAAAGGAAGCTATTATAAACATCAGGTTACAGGCTTTCTTAAAACATCAATGAATATCACAGACAGTTTGGTTTGTCATTGTTTGTGGGATAGAGAGAGAGATTAGCTAGAGGATGAAAGGGGAAAAAACAGAGCAAAGAAACAAGAAGAGGTAAGACTGTGTGTGGAAAAGAGAATCCAATATTTAGCAAGAAAAGGCCACCCAATTTTGATGCTGCAGTGGCTTCAGTTCAAAAAGGAGAGGGCAACATCCAACACATCCAGTCATGACTCTGAGTAACTGTAAGATCAATGAGAAATAAATTTGATGAATTTCAGACCTGCACTAGTGTTTTGGCAACTCAGAGAGCTGAGAGTGCTCTGCTCACCATAACCTGGTTAACTTTGGACATTGCAGACAACACAACTGATTTTGATGGATTTGATTTACCACAACAGCATAAAACAGGTACTGTTACAAATAAATCCTGAAGAGGGGGAATATGTTTGTATGTGAACAGACGCTGGTACCAATCTTTCAGGTTATGAAACATATTTGTCTTGCTAACATTGAATGACTTTGTGTGGCTTTCAGACACTTCTATCTGAATTGTGAATTCAATATATTACAAATTATGTTAGTATATGTTCCATTGAATGCATATGCGAAAGAGGCAGCAGGAGTTGTTTGTAAAACAGTCCAAAATTTGGCTGTTCTTTCTCCAGATTCTCCCAAAATTACCCTTGGTGATCTCAATCACTGTGACTTGGGTTTGAGGGACATGTTCTGTAACTATGCTAGATGTATGAACAAACCAACTTGTGAAAAGAAGACACTGGATCAAAGTATTTATTTCATTATCTTATGGGCGGCACAGTGGTTAGCACTGCTACCTCACAGCATCAGGGATTCACGTTTGATCCCTGGCTTGGATCACTGTCTGTGTGGAGTTGCACGTTCTCCCTGTGTCTGCATGGATTTCCTCTTGATGCTCTGGTTTCCTCCCACAGTCTGAAAGATGTGCAGGTTAGGGCATTGACTTGAATAGTTGCCGCAGTGTGGCAACTAGGGGATTTTCACAATAACTTTATTGCAGTGTTAATGTAAACCTTACTTGTGACCAATAAATAAATAAACTTTTATTTTTCATTCAATCAGGGATTGAAGATTCAGGTCATAAAGGCATGTATCTCCTCCCTAAACATCAACAAAACCTAAAAACAGTAAAACCTGGTGGGTAAACTGTTAAAGCTTGGGATAATTCAAGATGTGAAAACTTGCTTTGATAACACAAATTGGGATATCTTTTATGGAGGATGAGGACATAAATAAGAACACAGACATCTTAAATGATTATACCATCTTCTGTGAACAATTTCATGTCCAAATTAAAACAATTAAGATCTCATCAAACAAGAAACCTTGGATTACTAATGACTTGAAAGCAACAATGAAGGAAAGACAAATCGTGTTTAATGTTAGGGATTATTTAACAGAATAAAAATCAGGGTGTGAATGTAAAATCTAGAAAGTGAAAGCAGAGCATAGAGACAAATGATCCCAGAAATGCATGGAAGTGTATCAAATATTGAAACACACTGAAAAAAATGATCCTATTTTATCTGTTGATAATCCCTGTGATGTTGAGAAAGAATTGAACAGATCTTTAGCTGGTCGGAAAATGATGATTTTAAAGAAGGCGTGTGATTCCACAGCTGGTTTTACCTTGCGAGCTGGAAGGATCTCATGTTACTATCAACAAATGGGAGGTAGAGAAGCAATTCAAGTGAGTGAATTCACAGAAAGCATGCAGCTCAGATCAGAACAATGGAAAGCTCTTGAGGAGAGTGCTCATCAGTTGACAGTTCCTTTCTCTCTGGTCTTTCAGAAATCGTTTGACATGCATACTGTTCCTTCTTGTTGTTTGAAATCAGCCATCATTGTTCTGGTTGCTAAGAAGTCGTGGCCTGCTGAGCTGAATGATCACTGACCAGTTGCTCTGACATCGATAGTCATGAAGTTTATAGCACATTGTGCACAGTGTCTTTCAAATCCTCTTAGTCTACATATTGATAACTTAAACTTTTCCTATCAACCTCATAAACCAATAGCAATGATGCTATTTTAACCTTGGCCCATTTGATCCACAAACACACAGATAGATTAGGAACTATGCTTACACTATGATTTTTGTTTTCTCTTCAGTTTGCAAGACCAAGCAACCATTCAAACTTATTGAAAAATAGAAAAATCTTGATGTCAGTCCTACGCTTCTATTTTGGATCAGTGATTTCCTTTGCAACAGGAACAAGTGGGTGCTAGTCTTCGGGATTTACTTGAGCTCATGTTATCAAATATGGGAGCTGCTTAGGGTTGTGTACTTCCACTTTTGCTTTTTATCCTCTATACAAATGATTGTCATTCAGAGTACAATGACATAATGATCTTGAAAATATTCAGGTATCATAAGGATTAACAAATTAAACTATGGAAACACAGAATCCCTACTGTGCAGAAGGAGGCCATTCAGCCCTCTGAGACTGCATCGACTCTCTGAAAGAACATCTTAACCAGGGTCACCTCTGTGTCCTATCCTCGTTCGTACATTTATCATGACTAATCCACCTAACCTGCGCATTTTTGGACACCAAGAGGCAATTCAGCATTGTCAATTCACCTAACCCGCACATCTTTAAACACCAAGCGGCAAATCAGCACGGCCTAACCTGCATATCTTTGGACCATGGAAGGAAACTGGAGCACCTGGGGAAAATCCACGTAGACATGGCGAGAATGTGAAAATTCCAGACAGTCACCCAAGGCTGGAATCGAATCCAGGCCCCTGGCGCTATGAGGCGGTAGTGCTAACCACTATGCCACCATGCCACCCTTAGTTGAGACATTTGTTAGAGATGTTTGTAAAATGGTGCAGTAACAATTTTCTTAGGATAAAGCCAATTAATGATAATGTTCCCGCAAAGGTTCATGATGTGAACTTTGAAATAGTTACCAACTACAAATATCTGAATGTCAAAATAGATGAGTTGAATTAGAGTGCTCAGATATGGTGGCTAAGGAACATATCTCAAAGTTAAAATGCTTTTGTATAGATCTTACAATCATGAAGTTCTTCTATATGGCTATAGTTGAGAATGCTGTCCATTTTGGATGTCTCTCCTGCTTTTGTTATCTTAGGAAAGCACACACTTTAAAAGTACAGAAATTATTGAACTAGGCAGAACAGGTATTGGATTCACAGATCGTTCTTGGTGAAATCTGCTTTTGAAGAATTTTGCCAAAAGCGAAGAGTCACCAACAATGAGAATCGACCCTTTCTCAGTTGCCAGAATTTTACTGTCGTGCCTGCCACAGGAATCGAAGTGGGTGAGGGGCAGACCATGGGAAGATCATTGACCTTGGGCTGGATTTTATGGTTTTGGGATGGGCGAGGCCATAAAATCCCACTCAGTATTTCTTTTGGTTACATTGAAGAAAAAGGCCACAATCCCTCAGGCACAGGACAAATCACTGCTTGGCTTTTGTCTATAAGAACTTATAACAGGAATTTGATGTCTGGATGAGAACATGCATTTAGAGTTGGACTCACAAAGCAGACATGGGCTTCCTTCCTTCTGGCCAGTGCTGCTGGGAACACAAGTGACTGCATTTCCCCAGACCCCAGGAGCCTGGAATCTTAATCCATTTCTCTCTCATCCTTCCCTCTTCCTGCCACTCCCAGTAAGTGCTGTGTGGAACATAATAATGGACACAGGGCAGTGCCACTGAGTGGCCCAACTACACAAAATGGATGGAGCGGGTCTCGTAGCAGCCTCCTCTCACTCTGGTCTCATAACTGATAAAGTCCTTAAGCTTGGCCAAAGCTTTCATTTGGCGATCAAATCTACCTTTGAAGCACTGTCTGGACTTGACCCTTTTCTGTACCAGCGATCCCACTGCAGTCTTAAAGCAGGCTGTGCTTGTTGGTGAAAATGCTATGAATACTTAATAACTCTGACCTGTGGCATCAGACCAGAGTTAAAGTAGCATTGCGGATGTGGGAATGTAGACCTAACTCCCAAGATGACCCTGTCGGGATTGGTCAGGAAACTCCATCCCCTAACTCCAGCAAGTTGTCTGTCTGAGGAGGCTGTCATAATGGATCCAACAGTAGCCGGTTTCTCTTCTGCACCCCAGGCACACTGAAACTAACTGTAGCAATCTAAATGAGTGAGATCACAGCTAAATCGTCATAGATGCAGATGAAGCTTTGGACCTTTCTGATTCTGAATGTAGCATGGCGATACCAGGAGCTGCATTCACCTGCAAGTCACACAGTGTTAGGAATGGGTTAACAGACCTTCCAGTTAAGTCCTAATTTAATGTCAATTATTCAATAGGCATCACTGATATATAAAGGGGCCACAGGTAGCACTATTTGTTGGTGAAGATTTGTGTGTAGAGTTGGATCAAAGAAATAAAGGTATTTTATGAAGAAGCAGAACTCGTGTCTCCTTTACAGCAACTGAGAGGCTCAAATGCACAGCAGCCCTGTGAGTTAGTCTATAGTGCAGAGAATTTCACTCATTGTTTGAAGGAGCTGCTCATATCCAAGACCACCTCTTTGGATTGCGTCCTGTTTCCCCAGTTGTGTGAGCATGATTCTGTGCTGGCTGGCTGGCTGGCACTTCAGACTCAATATTGGGGAAACTGATAGTCAAGGCCTCAAAGCTTTGAAGTCGCAAGTGTTTAACGTGTCCGTGCCAACAAAAATATTGTCATTGTTGTAACCATGGGTGCATTCTACTACTTAAAAAAAATTCAAAGAAAAGCTACTTTAAACCATAAGATCATAAGAAGGGGAAAAAAGAACAGGTCATTCTTCCAAAGCAGCTCATTCCAGAATCACATCTGTGCTTCAGATTTCCCACTAGGAGTTTGTACCAGAAAATAAACTGAGCCAACTGGCCCTCTTTTGTGCTGTCAATGCTGTGATTCTATTTGACTGGTTTTTCTTTATCTCATCCAAATCTATATAAAGCCATTCACCTTGCTAAGTAGAACTACTTTTGTCTAACCAACATTTAACATACTGTGCACTGATTTTTTTTTGGCAAATTGTCTCCTCATCATCTTTTGAAAACATCAACCTCCGCTTGGTACTGTTCAGTAAGCATTATGCCTCCACTGGTACTTCACTGAAGTGGCCAGTCTTCTTCTTTGGTTACTCTCGGCAGTAAGCGTCAGCTGATGGTGGTGGGGGCTGGAGTGGTGGGGTTCGGGGTCAGGGGATAGAGGATGTGTGTGACGGGTGCACTCAGCTTTTGGCAGGGGGCACTGGATTCTGACATTGAGAGGCAATTCGAGGGGGAAAAGTATTGGGTGGTGAGGATAATTGGACACCATAACAATTGCCTTGTCAGAAATCAGTTAGCACCAATCAGGAACTGAACCTGTGCCCTTTCTGTTTGAATGACGATAGACAGAGAATCAGCACGCTCAACATCTAACTCCCTCACATAGAGAAGTCCCCAGAAAATGAACAGGAATGCAACACCTGGGTGATTTTCCTCTTTGTATATACAGTTCCCATAACTATATATAACTATGTAACTATAGTACTTCTAACAGTGAGCTCAGTTAACTCAACACAGGTCAGGAATCAAACGTGCGACTTTCCAATTCCACATCTCAATACCATACCAATGCATTTTTTATGAAGACCAGGACTATTTTCCTTTGTGCTAGCAAGCATCATTAGCACATAGGAAAATGGTTGTGGTTTTTAGAGGTCAGTCATCTCACTCCCAGGGCATCACTGCAGGCATTCTTCAGAGAGAAGATCTGATCCCACAGCCACAACAATTTCCCTCTGCACTAAGTATGATCCTAACTAGTGGATTTTTTTTTCCCAATTCCCCTTGACTTCATTTTTACTACTACGTGGTCATTATCATGTTGATGTACTTGAGAGCTTGCGGTATGTAAATTGGCTCATAATGGTGACTACACTTCAAAATTAGTTGGTGGTGGTGAGTTACAGGCCACATCTATTTCAAGTTGGAGTAATGTGAATCATTCAATGGGATTTTCCCATGTGCCAACTTGCCTTGTTATTCTAGGTGGCAGAGTTCCCAGGTTTGGAAGATGCTATCGAAGAAGTGTGGGTTCATAAATGTTGAGTTGTCAATAACCTTAGATGCTAATGGGCAAATGTGCCTGCAGAACTGATCCCAAGCATGTTTCAACTGGTAGCACCTTCCCTTTTGAACCAAATGTTTATAGCTTAAACTGCACTTGCAGTATCAGGGCATCTAATATTGGTTTCAACCTTAGTGCCACACTAATGAGTGCTGCATCGACTTTCATATGCAGTATTAAATCCAAGTTCTGTCCGTCCGATCAGGTAAATAGTAAAAATCCTATGGCACTACTTGAAGCTCTTGTATTGTCCTGGTCAGCAGTCAACCTTTGACCAACCCAACCAGATACAGATGAACTGACCATTCACCTCATTTGCTATAGTAGGATTTGGCTGCGTGCAAATTGCTTGCTTTATTTGACTGCCAAACAACAACCCTTCGAGAGATTGTAGCTCACTGATGAGAAGAGCTTCTAGAAATCGCAAAGATGTGATAAGGCACGTCATAAATACAAGTACTATCTTTTCACGATAGGAGGGCATTAAAAGGAACAAAAAAAATCAGTTTGCCAGTTTTGAAAAAACATGGGCTGCTTTTTCATTCTGCATTCTTGACAGCAATTAAGCGATTCTCATATCTCAGACGAGTGATTCCAAGTCTTAAACAGATGTTACCACCAACATATAAAAATATTTACAGCCCTAGTGAAAGATTTTACCAATCAAACAGCAAACCTCTTTCCTCTACATGTCATGACATGATCAGCGCTCTGTCTTCCATGTGTCTGTTAAAGTTATACTGTGCCTCAATAAATGTTTAAAAATAAAAACTTTTAGGTAATTTTCATTGTCAGTTTAAGGAATATACCAGATTTAATCTAATATTTGAACAAGTATTTAACCTGTGTAAGCTTTTATGTATCTGACTGTGAAGTGTGCCACCATTGCTCATCTTTTCCATACTTCCTAGTGGACTGCTTCAATTTCAGCTGCCGATTATAGAATCCTTACAGTGCAGAAAGAGGCCATTCAGCCCATTGAATCTGCACTGACAATAATCCCACCCAGGCCTATTCCTGGAACTCCACATATTAACCTTGCTAGTCATCCTAACACTAGACACAATTTAGCATGGCCAATCAACCTAACCTGCACATCTTTGGACTGTGGGAGGAAACTGGAGCACCCGGAGGAAACCCACGCAGACACAGGGAGAACTGCAAACTCCATACAGACCCAAGCTGGGAATCGAACGTGGGTCCCTGGTGCTGTGAGGTAGCAAAGCTGACCACTGTGCCACCACGCGGGCCCAATCTCTGGATCATTTCAATTTATTAGATCATTTATTTTCTTTGTGTCTTTTATCACATTAAAACAACGAGCAAACTTCCCAGAAGAATTTGAAAATTGATAGGTGGGAGTCAGTGGAAGTGCACGTTATATAAAATACATAATAGTCTAGTTTTTTGTTGCGAATTTACTGCAATCCTTGTATCTCATTGTTTTATCAAACACTTTGCTCATAGTCACTTCATTAATACCTCGGTCTTTCAATGAGGTTTTCACTGATTATTTTATTCATTCTCAGTTCCTCCTCCTGCATGCTCCTGCCTGTTCTTCAGGAAGCTGCCATGACATTTTGTGATCAAGCCAGTCCTATGACTCAAAGTCATGCTTCAGAATGGCTATTCCTTGCAGTCAGGGTTGATAACCGCAGGAGACTTCTGCAGTCAGACGGGCATACCAGATATACAGGTTCACAGCACTATAATAGGTGGATCAAAACAGTTTATATGAATGGTATTTTCAAGGCTCATTTAGGTGTTGGGACATATGTGGTGACGTCCTATATAAAAGCCCAGTTAAAGTCTTCAGAGACCTTGCAGCTTCAGGAAGCTGAAGTGATTGATAATGATGATGTAGAAGCAACTACATCCTCAGAGGATAAGGAGGTCGCAAAGGAAGGTAGAGGCATGGAACATAAAGCCAGATAATATGGGCCAGTTCTTTTAATGAATAAATATAACAGTGAAAAAAATCTCCCTTCACACTACCTGTTCTTCTACCAACTACTTTTACAATGGCTCTTATCATTTCTACCTATATCCTTAATTGCATAGAAGTCTCAACTTCCTTGAACACTCAAAAAGTTGCAAGCACAAATAGATATGGACTCCAGTGGTGTACTTTCTGGAACAATGCAACTAAAAGGTAGGAACAATCCATAAAAAAAAACATCTATAACTACTTCTTAACACTGGCCGCGATTCTCCCATCCGCGCCCGCCACATTTCTGGCAGGTACAGCAGGGAGACTTGTGTCTGCAACCTTGGACGGGGGTTTGCAGGGAATGCATGCGCATCTCCCAGAGCCGGCGATAAGTCGCCCACCAGACCCATACTGGAAACTGGTGGGAAGGCAGGTAAGTAATTTAAATCTTTTTAAAATCTATTTCAAATAAGTAGATTAGTCAATTATCAGGACGGTCCTGATCGAATCTCCCACCCTGTCAGGAGTAATTAATTCCGGTGGGGAGTTAGCGGGAGACCTCGCTGGAATGAAGGGGGGAACGATCGGGACCCCCCTGGGGGTCAGGCAGTGGGGAAATGGAGCATGGGAACCCTGGCAATGCCAGCCTGTGCTTCCTGGCACTGCCCAAGGGGCAAAGTGCCCATGTCCAGTGGGCACCTTAGCACTGCCTAGTGGGGCCTATTGTGGACGGGTCTTAGGGACAAATTGGTGGGGGTGAGGGGTCCCGCTGCCACTCTGCATTGGGATTGGTCTGAGATGGAGGGAGGGCAGTGAATGGGGCAGGGTGTTGGGAGGGGTTAGTCTGCCAGGGGGATCGTTACTGCTGGGGGTTGAAGCCAGGGCTTGCCTGTGAATTGTTGTGGGGCTGCGATCCGTGGGGGGACGGGGGACTGGAGGGGCAGCACTGTGGGGATCCTGGGTTGGCCAGTGATTGAGCTGGCCAGCAAATGGGAATTTGACAGTTTGGGGCCACTGTGCGTGCACAGAGTTTGGGAACTGTCAAACTCCAGTGTGAATAGGTCTCGCCGCCGCTGCCCCCCCAGGTTTTTAACGAGAGTCATGACTGGAACCTCTTCAGTGCACAGAGTGTGGAGATTCAGGTGAGAAGCTGAGCTGTCAGAATTGACGGGAACTAGACCAGTTTTGCCACCAATTCAGCACTTTTGGGAGAATCGCCCTCACTGTGTCTTCAGGAACATTGGAACATAGAACATAGGAGCTGGGGTAAGCAATTCGGTCATTCAAATCTGCTCTGCTGTTCAATAAGATTATGGCTCATCTGCTTCTGGTTTCCACTCCAGTTCTCTATTTGTCCATACCCTTGACTTCCTTGTCTTCCTCGATGCAGAGTGAAAATAAAATTATAGGCAAATGAGGTAAAATGCTTTGTGGCAGTTAACATATGAACATAAGAACATAAGAAATAGGAGCAGGAGTAGGCCATCTAGCCCTTCGAGCCTGCCCCGCCATTCAATAAGATCATGGCTGATCTGTCGTGGCTCAGTTCCACATTCCCGCCCTCTCCCCATAACCCTTAATCCCCTCTCTTATCAAAAACCCATCAACCCGCGTCTTAAAAATATTTAGCGAGGCAGCCTCCACCACTTCAACGGGTAGAGAATTCCAGGGATTCACCACCCTTTGAGTGAAGAAGTTCCTCCTCAACGCCGTTCTAAACTGCCCCCCCTTTATCTTGAGTCTGTGCCCCCTAGTCCTACTATCCTTTCTGAGCGGGAACAGTCTCTCCACCTCTATCCTATCCATCCCATTCATCATCTTATACGTCTCAATGAGATCTCCCCTCATTCTTCTAAACTCTAACGAGTACAAGCCTAATTTATTCAGCCTCTCCTCATAGCTCAACCCCCTCAACTCCGGCATCATCCTAGTAAACCTCCTCTGCACTCCCTCCAAGGCCAAAATATCCTTGTGTAAGTACGGCGCCCAAAACTGCACACAGTACTCCAGCTGCGGCCTCACCAATGCCCTATACAGCCGCAGCAAGACCTCCCTACTTTTATATTCAATCCCCCTCGCGATGAAGGCCAGCATCCCATTCGCCTTCCTGACCACCTGCTGCACCTGCAGGCTGGGGTTTTGCGACTCATGCACAAGGACCCCGAGGTCCCTCTGCACCGTCGCCTGCTGCAGTTTTTCTCCACACAAGTAATAATCCTTCCTACCATTATTCCTACCAAAGTGGACCACCTCGCACTTGCCAACATTAAATTCCATTAGCCATTTCCTGGCCCATTCGCCCAGCCTATCTAGATCCTTCTGCAGACTCTCCACACCCTCCGCACAATTTGCCTTTCCACCAATCTTGGTGTCATCAGCAAATTTCGACACCCTGCACTCGGTTCCCTCCTCCAGATCATTTATATAAATGGTAAATAGCTGAGGCCCCAGCACCGACCCCTGGGGCACTCCACTAGTCACCATCCGCCAATCCAAATAGCACCCATTGACCCCCACTCTCTACCTCCTATTTGACAGCCAATCCCCTATCCACGCTAACACCCTACCCCCAATTCCATGCCCCCTGTTAAGTGGTACAGACACATCTTTGTTCCCCATAGGAGCAGGTACATCCTGTGATGGTGAGACCTTCATGTTTCTTTAAAGCAACTACCTTATACATTGCAGAGCTCCAACAATGGAATCTGCCTAAGAAAGTGAAAAATTGCCCAACATTGTCCAGTCCATACAAATCCAATCTGGTCAATTATTGCCTCATCCAATGAGGCACATTGTTCGCCCAATGATCCAAATATACAATGGGACTTAATCTTCAACCCACAACTTACTGCCTCCAGAAGTGATTGACTCTGGAACCCAATCTTTGGAACATGAGACTCCCCAGTGCACCAACCCCATGGACTCAAAATTCTGGGTTGATATTCAATCAGCCATTAGTGCTCCCACAATTCCTGTTTTCTCTCATTGAAGATTTCTATTCCCAATTGCCTGTAGTTAGATGGGGACATCTTAAAGCAAAACCATCTATCTCTGTTAGTTAAGGGATTTTATCTGCCCTTTTATGTCTCTGGAACATAGATTGCACTGATAGTATCACCACCACGATATCTAAAGTGCTGTACAGTGGATGCAATAACTTGTTCTGCACTGATTTCAGTGGAATGAATATTGCACACTTTCTACAGAAGTGGATAATCCCCTCTGCCAGGATACTGCCAAGGTGGGACTTGATAGAGTAGGCACAAGTGAATGGTCCCCCTGGTTAGAGAATCCAGAACATATGGGTACAGTCTCTAGAAAAGGGGCTGAACATTTAGGACAGAGATGGAGAGAAACTTCTTGACTCAAAGGCTCGTGAATCTTTGGAATCTGTATCCCAAAGGATGCTTCATCATTGAGTATGTTTAAGACATATTTTTATTGCTGTAGGGAATCAAAGGATATGGGGGCTGGGGGGGTGGGGGGGGGGGGCAGACAAATAGGCTAGTGCAATTCAGACAGAACAGCCATCATCATACTGAATGCTGCAGCAGTCTCAAGGGACTATATCATCTACTCCTGCTCCTGTTTCTAATGCTCCTATGAAGTTGCAGATTATCCTCAAAGCTCTGAACATAGTGGGTAGCACTTACCTCAGAAACAAGGTCACTTCGGAAAGATTTTCTCTCTCAGTGCAACGGGTTTGAAACTAAAATGTGAGGTTTTTTTTTAACGGCACCAGCTGCCATTTGGTAAGTTTAAGGACTTGATCTGATTCTGAGTGAATGACTGGAAGAGCGGCTGTATGGATAAATGGGTGAGTGGGTAGATGATTAAGTGGGCAATTCGGTAAGTAAGCAAGTGGTTCAGTGGATAGGTGGCTAGGTGAGAAACTAGGTAAATAGGAAGGTGAGTAGATGGATAAGTTGGTAAAAGAGTAGGTGGACAGTTGGAAGGAGGGTAAGTGGGTAAATGGGTAAGTGGATTGGTGAGTGCATACGTTGGTGAACGGATAGGTTAGTGGGTAGATGGTGAGGTGGGTACAGTATCTAAGTAGGTAGGTGGATAGCATGTAGGAACTTAGGAATTAGAAGTAGAAATAGGCAAATTCAGCTTCTTAAGCCCACTCCACTACCCAATCAGAGAGATCATGACTGATCTCTCCCTCCCACCTGCCACTTGTTCCCTAGTTCCCTTTTATTATAAGAAATATATCTATTTCTGTAGGATGAGTGCAAAGGTGTGTAGAATGAGTAAGTGGATGAGGTGGTAAAGAGTGAGTTAGTTGATAGGTTGTGGAAGTCAGATTGGCTCAGGTCAGTTTTGCGGAGTAGATGGGTATTTGAGAAGGTAGTTAGGTTGGGTGCTCGTCGGGTCTGGTTGGGGTGGCAGCTGGGTGGTTATGGGGATAGTAGGTGGTTAGTTGGGTCTGGCAGGGTAGTTGAGTTGGGATTAATTGTCAGAGGTGAGGTTGTTGGTGGGTCTTTTGGGTGTATAGTCATGGGGTCAGGGGAGTAATCGTCAGGGGTGGGGGGTTGTGGTGGTGGTCAGTCATGTAGTTACTCAGATGTGAGACTATATTCACATTTGTTTAACATTTCCTGGGTAATGGCTCCAATTCGTACTGCAAAACTGTCTGAAGTCTCCGATCCTCAACACACAGTCAGAGAATTCCTGGAGTGTCATGGAGAACAGGGGAATTGCCTGTTGGAAGTTGAATCTTCCTGGGCAATTCTCACAGAGCTCCATGCGTTTGGCCCAGTGCACTATTCTTAAAGGAAAAGAAAAATAGAAATAGTGATATGGATTTCCAATTAATCTCCAGATTGCAGTTAATGGAAATATTCAGTACTCTAAATATAAGAGGACTTCAGTTTAAGGGAGATTAATCAACAGCAGTGTTGGCAACATATCCATCTGGAATCTCTGGGGTGCATGGGGCAGAGAAAATAAAACTACCAATCTTGACATACAAGCCTATAACTGAGTGCATTACTGGATCACTAAGAACTTAATCAGCTAACACTTTCCTGATAACTCTTTAAAATTCTCAATTATTTAAAGGAGAAATTTTTTAGGTTTAATCCCCTCATCTGTGCTGAATTAAAGAGAACTTCAGCCTGAGGAATGGTGGGGTCGATAAATATAGTTGTCAGAAACAAAAACAGAAAATGCTGGAAAACTTCAGCAAGTCTGACAGCATCTGTAAGGCGAGAATAGAGCTAACATTTTGAGTCTGAACAACTCTTTGTCAGTCATCCAGATTCGAAACATTAGCTCTGTTCTCTCTCCACAGACACTGTCAGAGCTGCTGAGATTTTCCAGCATTTTCAGGTTTTTGTTTCAGATTCCAGCACCCACAATAATTTTCTTTTATATTACAGTTGTATTATAGTTATATTATACTGTAGTTGTCAGGTTTGTCTATGTATGTGATTTTCCCCATGATCTGGCAGGTGAAGCAGTGAAAAGGTTAGATACCTGAAGGCAGCAGCTCTAGAGCTATGGCCCAGCACAAGCCATTCTCTTTGGAACAGCAGGAGACAACATTGTGAGGGAAGTAATTCCCCACATTCGCTTTCCATTGAATCTGTTCTCTATGTAAACAAAGGGGTCACTTTAACCCAAATTGCCTGGTGGGAAATTGCTGGGATGGGATTAGTCTCCTGTTTTACTTCTACAGGGTGAAGTATGTCCTGTACCAGAGGTGTCAAAAAAGAGGCAGCATGGTAGCACAGTGGTTAGCACTGCTGCTTCACAGCTCCAGGATCCTGGGTTTGATTCCTGGCTCAGGTCACTGTCTGTGTGGAGTTTGCACATTCTCCTTGTGTCTGCGTGGGTTCCCTCCGGGTACTCTGGTTTCCTCCCACAGTCCAAAGATGTGCAGATTAGGTTGATTGGCCATGCTAAGAAATTGCCTCTTAGTGTCCAGGGATGTGTAGGTTAGAGGGATTAGTGTGTATAATATGTAGGGATATGGGGGTAGAGCCTGGGTGGGATTGTGTTCGGTGCAGACGCGATGGGCCAAAGGGCCTCGTTCTGCACTGTAGGGTTCTATGATTCTATGAAAATTGAATGAATGATAAGTACATTCTCATTACTTGCCCTGATCAGATCAGTGAACTCTTTGTAGCATGAAGACTTGACAATCAGTGAAGAATTGTTCCAGTGAAATTGTATCTTCTTCTGTGTCTCCATGTCATCCTCCATCCTACTTCCTTGTCTGGTTCTTCAAGGTTCTTTTGTATTGGACATGCTCAGAAAGTCAAACCTTCCAGAGATATCCAATCAAGAAACCTGACCGACTTACTATGCGTGCCACTGTTCTGTCATACCTGCTACTACTCCAGCCTACAATTTTTAGCCTGAAGTGGCTTTTAAAAAGGCTCTCATGTCCATCTCATTGCTTTTCTTTTACACATGGATCTGTCACCGATACTGCACTGAACTATAGCTCTCCAAACCATGGACAGGTTCAATCTATTTTCCATTGGTATAAAAGTGATGCATTTCCTCACATGTCATTCTTGATCTCTTATTTTTAAAGACATGTAAAAGTTTATGAACTGGTTTGTCTATTTCTTTGGGTCTTTATTGACTTCTACTGGTAAAAATGTGTGGAAGTCTTCCAAGGCCTGTGATGGTGAGTTGCCTCTTAAGGTTCTTACATGGGGAATGTACACTTCTAGAAGAATCGGCAAGATGCTGACATGATCTCAATTCAATAAGAAGTCTCACAACACCAGGTTAGAGTCCAACCAGTTTATTTGATAGTAATCTCACAAGCTTTCAGAAATGGTGTTCCTTCGTCAAATGTGTGGAAGGTTCAACTGCATCAGGCAGTTGAATAAGAAATCATTTAATTAAAACTTTATAAAGCAACTGATTATGCCACAGACAAAGCACAAAACAACCAGAGTAATAAATAGTAGGGCAGAAGAAATCAAATTTGTACTCCGCAAAATATATTAAACCTAATACGACACTGAATTATTTTTCTAGAGTCTTATCGTGCCCATTAAGTGTTCTAATTAGTTTCAAAACATTGCTTTATTTTATATGGTGTTATTTTAGCCCATGTACAAGATTTGTCACAGTTATTTGTGACATAATCAAATTATTAACACACTGTCCATGGCTGTAAGATGAAAACATTTAACTAAGCACAAAGGTTTGCCACTAGGAAGCATCATCTTTATGCTCAAATCTCCTTCCTTCTCCCATCCCACAGTTTTATGTACTTGTATATCTTTATTATGCCATTAAAAAGAAACAAAATACTTTCACCAGAACATTGAATTTTGGGAATGGGCAAGTGGCTTGTAGATAGGAACTATCATCTAAAACAGTGCAGTTCCTTGTTTTATAGCAATCAGCACAGCGGTGATCAGAGAGCAGATAACACTGCTGCAGAAGCCACTGAGGATCTGAGATAAAAGTTTCCAGTACCTCCTTCTGATGTGCTGTCTGACAACAGTTTATTTTGTTTGTAGTTTTAGGTAAGATTTATGAGTCCCAATGAAACATGAGGTGTCACACTAAAATCATTCAACACTTACAAATTTCCGTTTCCTCTAATGTGGTATATTATATACAGATGCTGCTTTCTAATTTAGCCAAAACATCTGCTAATTTGTTTTTTCCACTTTAATGTGGTAATTAGGTTCAAGTCCCACTCCAGGACTCAAGTTCTGCATGCAAAGATGCTCAGTAACTATTCTATTTTTATTTACAAATGATATTTGAATCATGCCAACTTATTCCATTGAATTGCTTACAAATTGTCATATTGGGGTGAAAATTGTGCAGTTTTTTCTTTTTCCCCTCTCTGAACAAAACCTGTTCCCTCACTTTTTATTGAAGACAACATCCCTTTAATTCAAAAATCAGAGTGGGAAAGATTTTTATTTCTCCTGTCACTTTAAGTAGATTATAGGTATCTCATCAAGTTGTTTTAACATTTTTAAAGAAAAGCCATTTGAGTTTCTCTTGACGTGCCTCTCAGTTCCTGGTGGAATGGAGGGATTAACTGCAAACTTGAGCTATGGTTGGATACGAAGTGTAGCAGCCACAAACTCAAATTCCTGTGGAATGACTGAAGAGAGTGGTAGCTATGTAGGTCATATGTTGGGCAGGGGAGGAGGAGGAGGAATAGTCAAGATGCTTTGACCTCACTCAATGCTGTTCATTTCTAATGTTTGGGCTTTGTGTATTGACAGTACAGTCAATGGCCTTCCATAGGATCAATGGAGATTCACTTTTAATTGAAACAGCACTTGTGCTTACGTAGCATGTTTTATGTAAACACTAATTAGCACACTAATTAGTTAAATAAAACACAATAAAGATGGCAGGGCAGGTGACGCGTTGCAGCTGTAACACATGGGTACTTGTGGACACCTGTATGATCATCAGCAACCACATCTACAGGAAGTGCCTGCAGCTCTAGTAGTTCAGCCATAAGACATAGGAGCAGAATTAGGCCACTCAGCTCGTCTAGTCTGCTCCACCACTGAACCATGGCTGATATTTTTTCTCATCCCCGTTCTCCTGCCTTTCTCCCATAACCCCTGATCCCCTTATTAATCAAGAACATATCTATCTCAGTCTCAAAGACACTCAATGACCTGGCCTCCACATGTTTCTGCGGTAAAGAGTTCCATAGATTCACCACTCTCTGGTTCTAGCTTTTCCTACTAGTGGAAACATCCTCTCCATCTCCATTCTATCCAGGCCTCGCAGTATCCCGTAAGTTTCAATAAGATCCGTCCTCATCTTTCTGAATTCCAACGAGTACAGACAGACCTAGAGTCCTCAACTGTTCCTCATACAACAAACTCTTCATTCCAGTGATCATTCTTGTGAACCTCCTCTGAACCCTTTCTAAGGTCAGCATATCCTTCCTTAGATACGGGTCCAAAACTGCTCACAATACCCCAAATGGTGTCTGACCAGAGCCTTATACAGCCATAGAAGTACATCCCTGCTCTTGTATTCTAGCCCTCTCGACATGAATGCTAACATTGCATTTGCCTTCCTAACTGCTGACTGAACCTACACATTAACCTTAAGAGGATCTTGAGCAAGGACTCCCAACTCCCTTTGTGTTTCTGATTTCCTAAGCATTTTCCCATTTAAAAAATAGTTTGTGCCTCCATTCCTCCTTCCAAAGTGCATAACCTCACACTTTTCCACATTGTATTCCATCTGCCACTTCTTTGCCCACTCTCCTACTTGCCCTTGTCCTTCTGCAGCCCCCCTGTTTCCTCAATACTACCTGTCTCTCTACATATCTTTGTGTCATCTGCAAACTTAGCAACAATACCTTCAGTTCCTTCCTCCAAATTGTTAATGTATATTGTGAAAAGTTGTGGTTCCAGTACTGACCTCTGAGGCATGCCACTAGTCACCAGCTGCCATCCTGAGAAAGGCCCCTTTATCCCCACTCTGCAATCTGCCAGTCAACCAATCCTCTATCCATGCCAGGATCTTACCATTAACACCATGGGCACTTAACTTATTTAACAGTCTCCTATGCGGCCCTGTGTTGATGAGTTTGACTCAGAGTTTTGGACACTGCAATGCATCAGGAAAGGGGAAAATTGCTTTGTTCCTAAGGAGGTAGACATACCCATTAGGTTAGGTATTTCTGACTTGATCCATGATCAGGGGGAAAGAGGGTATGACTGTCAGTAAGGCAGCTATGGAACCCAAAAGGTAGCAATGGAGGAGCCTCAGCTTTTGCAACTGTCCAATTGGTTCAGCCTTCCTGCAGCTTGCATGGCTGAGTTTGGGGCTGCAGGAAGGATTAGCAAATTGCTCATGGCACCCTGATGCAGACAGCCATTCAAGTGGGAGGAGTAAAAGAGAATGTAATTGTAATAGGACATAATATAGGCAGGGGAAAGATACTGTGTTTTGAAGCTGCGACCTGAGTCCCAAGGACTATGTTGCCTGCTCAGTGCCAGAGTTAAGGACATCTCTGCAGGGCAGGAGAGGAGCAGGGAGATGAAAGGAGATGGATCCAATTGTCGAGAAAACTAACTAGAAATATAAAAACCAATAATGAAATCTTCCACAAGTATATAAAAAGAGTGTAGTTAAACTGAGTGTAGCTCTCTGATAGGGTGAGACCGGAGAATAATAATGGGAATGAAGTAAATGGTAGAAAATTTGAATTAGCATGTTGAAACAGCAGACATCAAAAAAAGCAGGGGACAAAAGGGAGGGAAGAACTTAAAGCAATCATAATCATGGGAGAAAAAGTACTGGGAATATTAATGGTACTGAAGGCTGTCATGTCCTGGACCTGATGGCATGCATCTTAGGGTCTTAAAAGAAGTGGCTGCAGAAACAGTGGATACAATGGTTGTAACCTTCCCTAGATTCTGGAAAGGATCTGGTGGACTGGAAAACCTCAAATGTAACATCTCTGCTCAAGAAAGGAAGGCTAGAGAAAGGAGGAAACTATAAGCCAGTTAGTCTAACATCAATTATTGGGAAAATACTACACTCCATTAGAAAAGAGGTATAGCAACACATTAAGGAAATCATAATACAATGAGACTGAGTCATCATGGTCTTGTGAAAGGGAAGTTATGTTTCACAAATTTATTAGTATTTTCTGAGGATGTAACAAGCTGCGTAGATAAAGGGAAACCTGTAGATGTAGTGTACTTGGATTTTCAAAAGGTATTTCGTAAGGTGCTACCTGTAAGTGTACTGGACAATTTCAGAGCTTCCAGTGTTGGGAGGTGTGATGTATGAACATTGACAGAGGATCCATTAACTGACAATTAACAGAGAATTGGGATAAATTGGTTATTTTAAAGTTGAAGTATTGCAGAGATCTGTGCTAGGACCTTATGATCCATATTACAGACTTGGATTATAGGACCGCCTGTATTGTAGCCAAATTTGCTGATGATACGAAGAAGCCTTTGGTCGGAAAGCAAGTTGTGAGGAGGATGTAAAAAGTTTGCAAAGGGTTATGGACAGGTTACGTGAATCATAGAATCCTACAATGCAGAAGGAGGCCATTTGGCCCATCTAGTCTGCACCGACCATAATCTCTCCCAGGTCCTATCCCCACAACACCATGCATTTATCCTGGCTAGTCCCGCTGACACGAAGGGGCAATTTAGCATGGCCAATCCACCTAATCTGCACATTTTTTGACTGTGGGAGGAAACTGGGGCAGCTGGAGGAAACCCACGCAATCATGGCGAAAATGTGTAAACTCCACATAGACAATCATCCAAGCCAGGAATTGAATCTGGGTCCCTGGCACTTTGAGGCAACAGTGCTAACCACTGTGCCATCATGCCATCCTGGCATGATGAGGTATAATATGGAAAGAGGTGAGATCACCCACTTTGGAAGAATAGAAAAATAGAATATTATCTAAATGGAGAAGAACTTAGAAGGCTGTACAGAGGATTTGGGTCTGCTAGTACCTGAATTATAAAAGATTAACATGTAAGTACTGCAATTAATTAAGTAGGCACATTGAATATTGGTCTGTTTTGCAAACAAGTTAGTGTACACAAGTAGGGAAATCCTGCTACAATTCTACAAATAAGCATTGGTCATAGTGTACTTGGAGTACAGTGTACAGTTTTGGTTTCCTTATTTAAGGACAGATATATCTGCATTGAATGCAATTCAGAGAAGGTTCACTAGGTTGATTCCTGTTATGAAGGGGTTGTCTTATGAAGGAAGGTTGAACAAGTTAGGCTGATACTCACTGGGATTTAGAAGAATGAGGAGTGATCTTTTTAAATCATTTAAGATTCTGAGAGGATATTTCCTCTTGTGCTGGCATCTCAAGTCCTCCCATTTAAGACAGAGATGAAGATGCATTTCTTCTTTCAAAAGAGTTGTTAGTTTTAAGAATTCTCTTCCACAGAGAAAAGTGGAGGCTGGGTCACTGCATATATTCAGGGCTGAGTTGGACAGGCAAGGGCGTAAAGGATCATGATGGACAGGCAGACAAGTGCAATTAAGGCCACAATCAGATCAGTAATGACCTTAATGAATGGCAAAGCAGATCCAATGGGTCAAATAGCCAATTCTGGTTCCTAATTCCTACAATTATGAAAACACACCATGGCACTTTACAAGGAGCATTATCAAATAAAATGTGATACTGAGCCACATACAGATGATTGGTCAAAGAGTTAGGTTTCAAGGAATATCTGTAACAAAGGAAGACAGGTAGGGATTTGGATGGGGAATTCCAGTGCTACTGGCCTTGACAGCTGAAGGCATGATCACCAATGCTAACATGATTAAAATTAGGAATATTAAAGTAGCCACAATAGGAGGAGTATAAATACCTTGGAGGGTTTTAGGGCTGGACATTATAGAGATAGGGAGGGTGAGGCCATGGAAAGATTGGAAAACAAGGATCAGCATTCCAAATGGTGTTGCTGAACAAGGAAGCAACATAGATCAGTGAGGACAGGAATAAATAGGGCATGATGCAATCAGAGTTTTTGGATGACCTCAAATTTGCAGAAATTAGAACATGGGAAGCTGGCCAGGAACATATTGGAATATTTATGTCTAGCGATAATGATGGCAAAAATGAAGGTTTCAGCAGCTGATGAGTTGATGCAGGTGTGGAGTCAGGCAATGTTATAGAGATGAAAATAATTGGCCTTAGAGATGTGTGAATCTGTGCTCAGAAGCTCATTTTGGAGTCAAATATCATATGAACTAACTGGTTCAGCATCAGGCACTTACCGAGCAAAGGAAATATGTCTTGTGGCTAGCTGGTAAGAGCTTGTGGTGTAGACCAAAGTTACATTGGTTCCTAATATTTAATTGGAGGGTTTTTTCTGTCTGTTCTTTTATTTTATTCATTCGTGGGACATGGGTGTCGCTGGCTGGCCAGCATTTATTGCCCATCCCTAGTTGCCCTTGAGCTGAGTGGCTTGGTACACCATTTCAGGGGGCAGTTGAGAGTCAACTACGTTGCTGTGGCTCTAGGGTCAAATGTAGATCAGACCAGGGAAGGATGGCAGATTCCTTTCCTTAAAGGACATTAGCGAACCAGATAGGTTTTTCTGACAATTGACTATGGTTTCATGGTCAGCATTAGATTCTTAATTCCAGATTTTTTTTTATATTGAATTTAAATTCCACCATCTGCCATGGCGGAATTTGAACCTGGGTCCCCAAAACATTAAAGTTTCTGGATTAATAGTCAAGCAATAATACCACTAGGCCATTGCCTCCCCCTTCTCTTGTGGGACCAAAGGAGATTCTCTTTTTTTCTACATCTTCTGTCCCACTGGTGAAGTTAGACCCTCCCATTTGACCTGCTAACCATTACTAAACTGGTGTTATTCATAGTTTGTTCATGATACAAAGCAATGTCTTGAGGCATGTATGCTTCCCACGGAACTGGCTAAGATCAATTTTCAGCCTTTTCAAATTGCAAAGCATCAGAGTCTTACTGGGATAGCTCGGGTATGTGTGGGGCCTTAATCATCAATAAAAGGTAAATAATTACTGCTGAAAGAATAATGGTACTTCTACACAGATGCCTGCAGGAGACTTTTGCACGTTTATAGAGGAAACAGTTCGTATTCCCCTAGGCACCAGGGACAGGTCAACATAAAAGTAATGGGGAAAGATTGTTTTGGTGTTGCACTCCCAGGGTTCAAGCTGTAGTTTTCAAACTGGAAAGAAATTAAGTGTTCACCTCTGTGGCCAGCAAGCTTGGGGATGGGAGGAAAAGATTTAAGAGAAATGAATATTTGCTTCAGAAGACAATTTATGAAATAATGTACAGTCAGTGAGCTAACTTGATCAAGGACACCTTTATCATGTGATAGCAACCATTCAATGCTTCAGCCAATATTTGCTGAAGGTCATACAGTAGGTGGAAGTAGGATTGTTGATTTTGTAGGTGCACTACTGTCAAGTTTAATTCAGTGCTGATCTGATATCCATATCTGAATTTTCCAGCAGGGGTCACTGTATGTTGATCAGAGTAGCAAGCTTGACTGATTTTTACCTCCTTGGGCTATACACTGGGTACGGTGGGTAGCGTACTGGTTACGGTAATTGGCTATCCACCCACAGCTCACGAGCCTGAATAACTCCGCACAGTTCATGATTTGAACCCAGGATCTTTGGGGGTCTTTGTGACCCAGTACCACACTGAGTGAGGTATGTATGCACTGAGTCACCAGGGGAGCTGATTGTTAAGAATTTCAGTTCTCTGGGCCAGTTATTGAAAAAAAATTAAGACATTTAAATCATGCAGCACCATCTGGCAAACGTTTATTTCACAACTTCCTGAATGGGATCCAGTTGTTTGAATAACAGAAACTAGAAAGGACTGAACCAGACTCAAATCTTGTCTAATGCATATAGCACTATCTAAATGTCATCTACAGACAACCAGAAGATGAAGTTCTCAGACACTGAAATCACTGTTTTGAAGAATATCATTTATTCCGAGAGTTAATAATGTAAGCTCGTAGAATGTCCAAAGACGATAAATCTTTGGAGCAAAAGATTAACTATTAACTCACCTTTACTAAATAACAATGTAATGTTGGAAGGAGAACAATATGAGCCATAATTGTTTTCTGCCCAGCCGGTCCTTTCAGCTGGGAAACAGCATAGGGTGTGTGGAAGCTCCACATAACTGGGCCTTGACTTTCAGGCTGCATTTACACAGCACCGGCATGAGGAAAAACCATTATTGCGTTGCTACTACAGTTACAGGTTAAATAAAATCTTAAATAATAGCTGTAGAGGGCACCTTATCTAGATATGGTTATGCCGCAGTTACATTAGTAGACTAACATCTCATGTTTTAAGAGCCAGGCCTGTTGACATCTGATGGATGCACGTTTTGTGAATCGGCCAAAGGTGATAGCCGCTTTCCCAATGCACATGTCAGGAGATTGAGAGTGAAATATAACACTCTCCAGAACTGAGATTGGAGGTGGGGGAGAAGGGAGGGGTTAATTGAGCTGCAGGGTGTGGGATAGGTACTCTGCTGCCTTCCCATCTCTGCCCCAATTAAGTCTGGGGTAAGAAGGCCTGGGTACAGCCTTCCCTCCCTGAGGCCCCAGCAAGGTCTCACCCGCCCCTTCTGGATTCAACTAGTAGTGGGCAATGATGAAGCTTGTAGGCTGTCAGGGGGTCCCTTGTTCTCAGGCACCCAGTATTTGATTGAAGAATCCAGCATCGGAAAATGGGGTCTCTGTGAGTGACCTCCTTACCTTGCCTTCCGACACCCTCTGTCGCTTAGTGAGCAACTCTTGCCTGTGATCCCCATCCTGTCTTCATTCACCTCCGGCCTGGGTTTCCTTCACTGATCCTGGGTCTCTGATGGGTACATCGCCAACATGGGCGGGGTTGTCCGTGACAGGATTTGTCGGCTTTGGATTTGCAAGCAGCAGAAATCCTTGATTTTTCAGAAAGACTGCTGGTGATGCAAGTGCCTATGGCAGCCTTCTTCCTCAGCGGAGACAGTGGCGGACTCTCGCTGACTCTTCAGCCGGTGGGTGAGACTCCTGACGCCTGAATTAAGTTCTATCGGATAATTATCAGAGGCCCAAGGTAGCAGAATTTGGCAATCACTTTTAATGGGAAGTTATAGATTGTGATCAAGAGTGGAGATGTGACATTCTGTCCCATTACCTGTTGTCTTGATATTTATAATAAAGGAGAAAAAGTTGCAGGCATGAGAGGGATAATCCATGAGGCTTTGCAGCTGAGTACAGTTGAGTTGTTATAAGAAACCAACTGATTCACCAATGCCCTTTTGAGAACTTCAGTCCCACATCAACATGATTGACTCTTTACTGCTCTCTGAAGTGGCTAAGCAAGCCACACAGTTGTACCAAAAATGCTTCTGGTGGTTTGAGAAGGAGGCCCACCACATTTCAGAGCAACCATGAGAGGGCAATAAATAAAAGCAAATTACTGCGGCTGCTGTAAAGTATCAGCAGGTCTGATAGCATCTGTGGAGACAGAATAGAGCCAACATTTTGAATTTGGATGACTCTTCATCAGAGCAATAAATGCTGATTTTGCCAGGATCAAACACCCACACACTGAGAATAATAAAATGTTGGTCATTCCCCATTGCTGGAGAACAACTTTTTTTTAAACTTTGTTCCAATCCAATCAAGTCAAATTAAAGCCAATTCAGAGACCCAACAAGTTGGGACATTCCCGATCCAGGCTGACAAGACAGGGCTCTCAACTCCTGTCTTGGGCTTGATCTGCATGATCCAAGCTGATTGGAGTAGGTGTAGCTCCACCTCCAAGGCTTGATCTCATTTGCATCTTAGCCCAAAGGCCGAGATGTCGCTTTAAAAAATTGCTTCAAATGAAGCTGAAATGTAACCTAAAGACTTCAACCAAGTGCAGCGTGTTGATACTACACTTGATCCTAGCCAAAAGGCCGATTGCTGGAGAACAACTGTGATTCCCACTGGCGTGGACCTCAACTGGTGAGGTCGGCAAGCCAAGTGATTCCAGACAATAGTGCTCAGAGCTCATGAAACACACTGAAATTAGCCTATGAATATTAAAATCAGCCTTGCACCTTTCCCTGGCATGAGGTTGATTAGGTGAAAAAAATGGCCTGAGAAAATCATGACCTGCCAGACACTGGATGTGATTCCAATTTTTGGCCTCTCGCTGGAATTTCCTGCCCCATTACACCATACGTGGGCACTCATTGTGATTTGAGGTTAGCTGGCATGGTTAGAGAAATGGCATAGTAGCATCAATGTGCTCAACAGTTTGGTATTAATGGCCTCGAAATAAGAACTGAACTTTGTTTTCCATACATAAGTAATATTTTTGCAATGCATTCAATGTCATAGAAGTTCCCCCAAGAAGCTTCAAGAAGGAGAAAGGTCACCAAGCAGCAATACAAGTTGGGACATGTACCCAAAAATAGAGCTGAAAAATAGGTCTTGAGGAAGCTTTGGAAGTCGAGAGAAGAGTATCAAGTTAAACAGGTTGAAAACACGTACTTTCCATCTGGTTCAGGAAACTGATGTGATTTCTAGTAGCTGTTCATTCCGACAGAATGCTGTTCTATCCCAAATTCCAACACTCCGCTTGACCAGCTCTTGACTATGCTTTCCCAGAACCTGAAGCATTTCGGGGTTCTTCTGTTGGTACTGACCATATTTGAGAAGCAGTACACCGTGCAAAATCTCCCCATCCAAGATTCTGATTTCACCTGCATTATTCTTGTCCTGCAGGGAAAGCGATGGCCCAGTGGTATTATTGCTAGACTATTAATCCAGAAACTCAGCTAATGTTCTGGGACCGGGTTCGAATCCCATCATGACAGACGGTGGAATTTGAATTCAATAAAAAAAAATCTGGAATTAAGAATCTACTGATGACCATGAAACCATTGTCAACTGTCGGAAAAACCCCATCTGATTCACTAATGTCCTTTAGTGAAGGAAATCTGCCATCCTTACCTAATCTGTCCTACATATGACTCCAGACCCACAGCAATGTGGTTGACTCTCAACCTCTCGTGGGCAACTAAGGATGGGCAATAAATACTGGCCAGTTAGTGATGCCTAGGTCCCACGAATGAATAAAAACTCAATAAAGCAGTGGAATTGAAGGAGAAAAATGGAACATGCCTGTTACTCTCAAATACATTTTGAGAGAGTTATTTGTTACACTCACAACCTTAATATCTTGAAGGTTTCTAACAGCATGTACCTTAACCTACCTGAAACTGGAACTTATTGCTACTCCCGTGCTGCAAGATTTTAAACAAATTCTAACTAGAAAAGTCCATCAGGCATACAGTAAACACTTGTCGCATAAAAATCACGCAAGTTCTAAAGAGGGTGAATATTGTACTTTGGCTGAAAATCCTTTTTTAAAGCAGACCCACTTCAGCATTCAATTAGCAGCATTTGTCCAGGTTCACAGGCAAAGGACTTCAAGAAACAAAATCCTTTTATCGAGGCCAATTAGCTTGAAACCAGAGCATTTTGTATGTGAATAAATTTTTCTTAAACTAAAAACACTATTTCATTAAAGCAGGGAGGCTGTGACGAGAGTTGGGCAAAGGCTGAAAGATGAAAGGCACTCTTGGAATATGTTTAAGTCATGTCGAATGCTCAATGAGCTGAGAGTCTGAAGCATCAATTGTGGCATTAAGTCCGCTCCTTGATCAAACAGAAGAAGCATGCAGTGCCACACCCTCCCTATATATTCCTGGCATTCTCTGTTCACCAGGCTCTTCAGCTTCCTTTCACCACTAAATAGTGGAAAAATTACATTGATTTACACTTCACAGGGTAGGCAACAAGAGAGGGAGCCAAAGATGAAACACATTCCAAAACCACACTGCTTTGAAATTGGTTGTGTGTCGACATTCTACTTTCCTTCCAAGAAACCTTCCTTTGAAAAATGTCTCTCCGCTGCTTATATCTTATATCTGCCCTTAAGAGACAAGACTCTTGCAGCATTTTGGAAAGCGCACTAAGGGGGCTCATCAAACGCTTCCCTAAAACAAGTAAAAACAAAGCAGTGTCTATACCCCAGACAGATTAAACTTTTACTGGAGTTAGAGGCTGCTTTTAATTTCAGCCAGCTTATGAAAGTGCCTGCCTGTTGGATTTTCAGGCACCGCCTGTCATTCCTCTGCACCTGTTGCTGCAATTCTTCCAAATTTAAATACATAAATATTAATTTGTTCCATTGGCTAAAACATTAATTCCTGAGCTGGAATTTTTTGAACGTGGCAGGGTTCCCGATGTTGGAAGCAGGGAGTGACCTCACAAAGCCATGCGGTGGGAGCCAGGGCTGCATTTTCCAGGTGGCGGCCAATTAAAGTACGTGGCTGCTGCCGGAGCCCATCCCCCAGGAGCTGCCTGCCCAATCGGAGGGCTCAGGAGCACTACACAGGGAGGAAGGGGACACAGCGATGGACGTGCACTCTCACTGCTGGATAACTGGGCCCTGGATGGAGGTGCCTGGGCCCAGGCAGGCAGGCCTCCAGCCAGGGGGTGTGGTCGCTGAGGGAAATCAATACTGAATACATGGGAGTGGCTATTCCTGACGTGTGGACCCAAAATGGAGACCCCCTGTACGTCTTGCCAGGAGATTGCCAGGATTTACGTAAATACCTTCCTATTGTTGGAGGGTCCTCTCTCCCACTGCTGGTAAATGCCAGTACAGCCACTAATTGACTAAACTGGCTCAATTAGGCTCTGAGCAGGGGAACTGTCTGCCACCCTTCCCGCTACTGGCAAAAGGGCATGGTAATGGGAAGGTATTGGGCATATCACCCAGCATCTTCCCCCACCATTTTGCCAACCTTCCCGTGTCTCAGCCTATTTCCAAATTTATACCCATTACTAGCAATATACTTGGAATTTAGTGATCCTTTTACAAAGTTAAATCCCTCACTTTTTTTTTTTGCTGAGGAAGTAGTCCCTGCTGGATTGTTTCCAATCCAATTTCTGGCCATAAAACATAACAGCATAAGAATTATGAGCAGGAGTAGGCCAATCAGCCTTTCCAGCCTGCCCAACCCATTCAGTAAGATCAGTGTTAAGAAATACTTACCTTTAGTTCATTGGTCGGGAATTCTGGTTCCCGATGAACTTCAGGGCTCCAACACATGTGAATGCCGGGAAATAGCTGCACACGTGCAGGTACTGCGTTCTGTTGATGGAGGACTGACCCTGCAGGGCTGCACAGAGAGAACAAATGGCACCAACAGACAAGTCAGGTGACCTGGAAAGGAATGCCATTGTAACAATGGAGTCAATTTTGCATCCACGTTCGCTGCGAGTGTCAACAATTTTGCAGGTGCAAAATCACGGGAGATTTGGGAAAAGAGACTCTCGCCATTTTCCCCGCCACTTGCCAGTGCTATAATGAGGTTCACGCTCTCATTTAAATGGATTTCATTAAATTTAATATGATTAACGGGCCTTCCCATCACATAATCCCCCCCTCACTGAATATTTAAACCTCACTGACCTAATTTCAACAGTTATTTTAAAAATGGGGTTCAGTCGAGGGGATCTCGCCAGAGCTTAGTATAATCCCCAGATGGAGAGGAACATGCCCTGGCATAGCCAACGTAGCATGTCCCTCGCCATCCGGGGACGATACCATTGTGTGTGATGGGGAAGGGAAAGGGCTGTGCCTTTGAAGGGGGGACTTGACAGTGAGAGGGAGACTGCTCACAATACTGTCACAGTGGTGGTGGGGAGAGGGGTTGCAAAACAGAGCCTGCACATAATGGTGGGGATGGGACATGAGCCAAGTGGACATGAGAAAAGCCTTGGAGATCTCATAACATAGAGCAAGGTTGGTGAATCCAGGTTGTGGGCTGTTTGGAGAAGTGGTGTTCTGTTTGGCAGGACCAAAGATCTGTAATTATGCATGGAAGGTGAAACTTGAGTGTATTCAGAGATCCAAAGGAAAAGGATCTTGGCCATATGCTCAACATTTATCAAGGTCATTAATAAAGATATCTACTAGCTCATCTGGATTCTGGGTCAATTTGTTAAACTTGGCTCTTGTTATCCATAAACCAAAATAATTATCAAAGTTGTTTAAGATTTCTTTGAATTTGTTGACTTTCTTCAGGTGAAGATTCGAGTATAAGAGCAAGGATGTCTTGCTGCAATTATACAAGGCTCTGGTGAGACCACATCTAGAATATTGTGTGCCATTTCAGTCTCCTTATTTGAGGAAGGTTGTTCTTGCTATGGAGGGACTGCGGAGAAGATTTACCAGACTGATTCCTTGGACAAGGAGATGTACATACAAGGACAGATTGAATCAGTTAGGATTACGTCAGCTGGAGCTGGAGAATGAGGGAGGGATCTCATAGAAACATAAAATTCTAACAGGACTAGACAGGGCAGATGCAGGAAGGAGATGCTAGAAGGATGTAACCAATGGCAGGGATGTCCAGAATGAGGGGTCACAGTCTGAGGATTCAGGGTAGACCATTCAAGACTAAGATGAGGAGAAATTTCTTTCAACAGAGAGGGGTGAACCTGTGGAATTCTCTACTACAGAAAACATTGCATGTTTTCAAGAAGTTAGATATAGCTCTTGGGGCGAAAAGGATCAAAGGATATGGGGGTAAAGCAGGAACTGGCTACTGAGTTGGATGATCAGTCATGATCTTAAGGAACGGTGGAGCAGCTTCGAAGGGTTGTATGGTGTATTCCTGCGCCTACTTTTTTGTTTTTATGTTTGATGCTTCATTAATGCCTTGTCTTGCTATCACATTTTCCACAATGGCTTCAATGGAGTGCATTAATGTATTTATTTATTCAGATTTATTATTCAGACTTATTGTCCAATCTGGAAGCAATTCTGAATTTAAAAACCTCTTCCTCCATTGTGTCCAATTCTGTGTTTGATGTCCTTCCCTGAGGCCAAATTGGTCAAACAAGGTTAATTTGAAATCCATAGCTGCTTTAAGCTTCTGGGAGGTTTGCCTTGATTTTTTAAACTTCTGTTGTGGTAATAGTGTTTTCCCCATGCTCATCAGCCTTTGACTGATGTCCGTTGTGGCTGCTGACTCTTCTTTGGAAATTGTTCCTGAACTTTGAAGAATTTTTAAACTAATCACTGGAAGTTAAGCTCTGTTCCCTGCTTTCCTTCATCTGCAGAATCCTTTTTAAACAGCCAATTGCTGCCTCGTGGTTGCCATGTGTAACGGTGCTATGCTCGGATCTAGGTTAGTGGGGCATATCAAAACCTGTGCTCACGGTTCCTCGATCACTGCTAGGTTCTTTGACTCTGCTACTGGACTAGAACTTTTCATGGATCACCAATTGGTACAGCCTGAGAAATCTGAACACTTGATATTTTTCTCGTCTTTACATCTTATGTGGAACTCTTTCAGTGACTGTCAACTGTCTCACTACAGTGTTCAGTTTTGGCACTTTCTTTCAGGTCAGACTTGGCAACATTTTAAAGATGTTTTTTGAAGATTGAGGTCCTTCATAATTGTCACCATGTTGTAAGATCCACCTCTGAGACCATATTGTATGTTGGTTACGATTGGCTCAGAAACAATTGCAGAGACATGGGTATGTCTGAATAATAACTGATTTATTGATGAACATAACTACACACTGATAGACAAGATGATAGGTGTTCCTCAGTCTAAACCATGAGCATTCTTCCTCTCATCTCTTGGTCACGTGCCTCTTACATCATCATCATGTGAGTGGCATTGTTTCTCCAATCCCCATATTGACCTTTTTAACCCTGAACACCCTAATACTAGTCTGTTCTTTTTTGTCTGGAGTATGCTCCCACACAGAGATCTTATGCTTTGCTATGTTTTGATAGCTTCCTAAGGCCTCACCTGACACTGAACTGGGATGCACGGGTTTGTCAAGTTTTGACTGTCGCTCCTAACTTTGCTATTCAACCACATCTCTCATCCGTGAGCCTGTGTAATAGCTTGTACCCTCTTCTGATTCCCTCTTTGTTGCTCTTGGTCTTTGTTTTCACTCCCACTTTTCCTACTCCTTTGCAATGACACCTTGTCAACTACATCTTTATTAGAAAAAACTGTGGGTGAAATTTTACTGTCCTGCCCACCATGGGAATTGTAGCGATGGGAGACGGACCCCGCAAAGCTCCATTTACCTCGGGTGGGAAGTTCCGGCCAGAAAATCCCACCCAATATTGAATGATGCCTGATCTTTGGAGATTTCAATCCCAATTCCATTTTCCCGTTCTCCTCAGATTTCATTGCTCACATGTCCTCCTTAAATCCTTCCCTTCCTTTAAACTCTCCAACTCATATTCAATGCTACATGCTTGACCTTCCTACCTCACAACGCTTATCTATTCTCACAATCTCATTGAAAGTCAAGACCACTTCCAGCCACTTCCTTATGTCCCTCATCAGCCATATGACCCCGAGACTATCCAAACCCACTTCCTTCAATGTTGCCTCCAGGAAGAATACCAAGTTACTTCGAATTGCACTTTCAAACTCCCAGCTGCTTAGGCTGTAGTCTTGCACTGCAATGAAAATGAAACTTCTGCAGCAACGATCAGCCCCGTCCTCACCTTGACCTGTCTTGCCCTTACCCCCATTAACAGCTCTACACCAGATTTGTCCAACGTAACACCTGAGGGCTGGACGTGGCCAACAGATGCAGCCCTTGAAACCACTTCTCAAAATTTCTGTCAAGGAGTTCTCTGGAAGATTTTGCTGTTCCACCAATCACAGGCCATTTCGCTTCAGCGTTTGCAGCTGACAGGCTCACTAGTGAAACTATCAGCAACAAATGAGAGAGGAAAGCAGTCTCTGATTGGAAGAGAAGTGTACACTGGTAGTGGTGATTGTGCTAGGGGGCTGCTGAGCAACGGAGAGGCTGGAACCTGGGGAGCCAGGCAGTGGTGAGGCTGGAATACCGGGAGCCAGGCAACGGAGAGGCTGGAATACCGGGAGCCAGGCAACGGAGAGGCTGGAATACCGGGAGCCAGGCAACGGAGAGGCTGGAATACCGGGAGCCAGGCAACGGAGAGGCTGGAATACCGGGAGCCAGGCAACGGAGAGGCTGGAATACCGGGAGCCAGGCAACGGAGAGGCTGGAACCTGGGGAGCCAGGCAACGGAGAGGCTGGAACCTGGGGAGCCAGGCAACGGAGAGGCTGGAATACCAGGAGTCAGGCAATGGCGAGGCTTGTACCTGGGAAGCCAGGCAATGGTGAGGTTGGAATACAGGGAGCTAGGCATTAGCGAGGCTGGAATACGGTGAGCCAGGCAAGGTGTGGCTGGAACCGGGGTAGACAGGTACATTGGATATGGGCCACACGCAGTTTTGGCTGCCTGGGAAAGGTCAGGTCACACATTGCCCAGGGAGGGCAAGGGCACATTGAGTTCAAGGAAAGAAAGAGTGCATCGTTCGCAGGGAAGAAGAAAGTGCATTGAGCCTGGGGAGGGCAATGTCTCAGGGGCCTGGTAAAGATGGACATTTGAAGGGCCCAGGGAAGAGACGGTGCCTTGGTTTGTATGTGGGAGTGACAGACTGACTGAGTGTGTTTGCATATGTGTGTGTGTGTGTGTGTCTGTGTGTTTGTGTGGTGAGGGGGTGGAATAGTGAGCATGAGTGACTGAAAGTTGAATGAGTATGACTGACAGTATATTTATGGGAGTGAATAAGTGAGACTGGGTAGGAGTGTGTGTGTTTGGGAGTGAGATTCTGAGTGGATGTGTGAGAGTTAGTGTATGTGTGGGAATGAATGTGAGTGACTGAGTGTGTGTGTGAGAGTGAGTGGCTGAGTGAGGAGAGATAAGTGCGAGACTGCGTGAGTATTTTGGTGTGTACGTGAGAGTCTGCCTGATACCCAGTCTCAAGTTTCTCACTCATTTTCACCACCATCCACACACACTTACACTCACCCACCCACATATGCTGACCCCCTCACACTCTGGCCATTTTTATTACTTGTTTTTAAACTTAACAATTTATTGCTATGACATTATTGTATTTTTGCGCAGGAATGTTTCTTTCCTTAAAACTTCAACATTTTTTTGAAATTCAGTTTAATGTGCCAAACTATTATTTTTCTGAAATTTGCTAATCTGTCCCTTGAGTGAGAAAAATTGACAAATGTGACCCCCCAGGCAAAAACATTGGACAAGCCTACTTTACACTCTTCAATCCTAGCTGTTCCCCTTGTCCATGCGGTGGCACAGTGGTTAGCATTGCTGCCTAATAATGCCAGGGACCTAGGTTCAATTCCAGCCCTGGGTGTCTGTGTGGAGTTTCAACATTCTCCCTGTGTCTTTGTGGGTTTCCTCTGGCTGCTCTGGTTTCCTCCCATTGTCCAAAGATGTGCAGGTTAGGTGGATTGGCCATGCTAAATTGACTCTTAGTGTTTAAAGATGTGTAGGTGGGGTAAATACATGGGGTTACAGGGAGAGTCAGCGCAGGCTCAATGGGCCGAATAGCCTCCTTTGCACTGGAGGGATTCTATGTCATCCACAAGCATGGATGAAGACTTGAACCAAGTAACTGATTGAGTGCAAATGTACAGATGTGAAGAATGGTCACAAACAGCTGCATGCACCTGTGCAGAAATGAACAGTTCCTCACCTTGCAGAGAGCAAGGGAGTAAAAAACAACCAACAGCCTCAGTCCTTGGGATCGTCATCTCGCCGAATAAAAAGTCCTCCTCTTTTAGGCTGCCTGAACTTTGTGTAGGACATATAAAGCCATTTTTCAGTTGCATATTCTGTAACACCCATTGCAAGGGAGGAACACATGATCTTTGAAAATTTATTTCATGTTGCTAATACAAAGATCAAAGTCTGAGCTTTATATCAGTACCAAGAAATCTGTTTAAAAAGTTTCCATTTGAGGTATGTACTAATTCATGAACATCAGAAGTTTGGCAACGACTGCAGTGTGTGTGTGTGTGTGGCCAGTGTCTTCAGATATCTCGAGTTACGTCAAGAATCCACATTTACTGCCCTATTTCATTGCTTTGTATCTGTTGGAATCTCCAAGAGACTGAAGAGTGTGTAGTGCAGCGGAAATTAAGTTTAATTCTCTGCTTTGCTAGCCAAATATTGGAAAATCTAATACATCCCTTTGTGCAATGAGGGGCAGGAACTTGAAAAACGGACAGAGTAAGAAGTCCGGTAAATAATTTTGTACTGTTCTCTGAGAAAGCAGAGATATTGCAGCAGAATAAACTGAAAGATATCCAAATAAGTTGATGGGGCATTTCCTTCAGAAACGGAGTCTATGAAGGCAAACACCCGAGAGTTTTTCATGAGGTATATCATTAGGATTGCAAGCAGATACTTAAGATCTAAGGCTTCCTGAGTACAAATATTTCTCATTAAAATCAGCAAATCCAGCAAATGGGAAGGACTTCATTGCTGAATGGACATTGGACCAAGCTTAATAATTCTCAGTGCTCTGGATGAACGTCCTTCAAACATAGCTAATACACTCATTGGAGACAGCCAACATCCATTATATCAAGCTTCCTTTGTCTCTACTTGTACCGTATATCCACTTGATGCCCTGTAGAAGTAACTTCAACTTCAAGATGCCGGGCTCTGTGAATTGCACTGCAATTCCACAGATGACACGGTGTCATCTTATGAAAGGCACTTTTATGGTGTAGCTTACCTTCAGAAACATTAATCAATGTTTTCTGTTGGAAGAGATGGAACTGACGCAGAGCTCAGGCAGGCTGACTCTGTATATAGTGCCCACAAAATCTCCATGTCTGGCACAAAGCTAACATGAACTAGCTTCCAAACCTGTTCAGCAAATTGAGCAAAGTGCTGTAATTGCTGCAATACACTAGCTTCTGGGGTTGTAACTCTCTCCCATAACTTATCCCACAATTGGATCCATTCTGCATGAATAAATGGGTACGAGCCAGAGAATGGTTCCACATCTGACGTGACTTTTACTGCCGTTTTCTCAGAAAATACGATGGAGAAAATCAGAGTCCAAAATGTAAGTGACTTAATCTTTAAGGTACAAGCATCAAGGACATTGTCAAAATACTACCACACATTAAAATCAGAAATAACATTGATATCATTATGGCATATTTGTTGTGTTACTAACAGCAACAATCCACACAGAATTTACATTGTTCCAAATGCCTGAGGTCAAATTATTTTGCAATGCACTGAAACCATTTTTCCATTACCAACTTAGAATCTGAAAAACAAGTCCAGTGTAAAATAACAGATGTGTGGCAATTAGTAAATGTCCCATTTTTGAGTAAACTTGCTGTCTCTTTCAGGATACACATCTTCTGAATTGCATTATGAAATGCATTTATATTCCATTATATTGCTGACATCCTTGGAAGGCATATGGATGAAAAAATGTACTTTGTATTCAGTAATGCATTCACAGGGGCTGATCCAGAATTACACTGGATCAGAAAAGCTGCTGGAGAGCTGTAACAAATTGAAGTGGAAAATCTCATAAATTCTATCGATTTAACTGAAGTAAATCTGCGGCTGGAGCTGCCAATTCTGGTTGGATGGATTCCTGGAAGTTTCATCAGATGGCCTCGCATCTCCAACCACACTGTCTCCCCACCTCCTGCTGTTGGCTAGCAAACTGTCTACCATACTGCACATTATTTTGCCATGTTAATTGGAAACTGAACAGACTGTTGTTGCCTAAATGGATGGTTCTTGATTGTCAATAAAACAAGCCTTTTCCCTCCATCTTCAATTTCTTTTTCCAAAGAAAACTAACGATAGCAGGTGGACATTCCCTGGATAGATTTTGGCTCAGAATTTAGAACGTCATTGATGTAAAATGCCTGACTTGTGAAATTGCAATGAGAAAGGAGGTTATCTATGTTGTATACTCTATCTTGTAAGGCTTGGAGTTGTGGGAATAGAAAGAACTCACATTGGTGGAAGGCTGTACATGGGATAATCTGCTTTACAAAGCCAGGAGCAGTGGGGAACTGTGCTCGCTTAACCTGCTCTCACAGCGGACAGAACATGACCAGCAGAAGGGAGGCTTCAACATTGGATGGTAACAGGCATCGGATGAGCTGCCAGGTCTCTTTATCAATGGCAGCCTCTTTAAGAATAGCTATGACTGTAACACTGCACCCACTCCTTTCCTTCTTCCCTATGTACTCCATGAACAGTATGTTTTGTCTGCATAGCGCGTAAGAAACAATACTTTTCACTGTAACCCAGTACATGTAACAATAATAAATCAAATCAAATTTGATGACTCCAATGTTATTTATCAGGAAAGTCACTGAACTGCATGAGCTGTTTAGCTGGTTGCTGCTGCCAAGTTAATGAACATCACAGGGTATAAAATACAATTGGGGTTAAAGAATTTCTGTACAGTGTTCAGTTCAGCAACAGGATCTTGATCAATTGGGCCAGTGGGCTGACGAATGGCAGATGGATTTTAATTTAGACAAGTGCGAGGTGGACCAGGGCAGGACTTACTCAGTTAACGGTAGGGCACTGGGGAGGGTTACAGAACAAAAACCTAGAGGTACATGTTCATTGCTCCTTGAAAGTGGAGTCACAGGTGGACAGAGTGGTGAAGAAGGCATTCGGCATGCTTGGTTTCATTGGTCAGAACATTGAATACAGGAGTTGGAATGTCTTGTTGAAGTTGTACAAGACATTGGTAAGGCTACACTTGGAACACTGGGTGCAATTCTGGTCACCCTATTATAGAAAAGATATTGTTAAACTAGAAAGAGTGCAGAAAAGATTTACTAGGATGCTACCAGGACTTGATGGAGAGGCTGGATAGACTGGACTTTTATCTCTGGAGTGTAGGAGGATGAGGGGTGATCTTATAGAGGTCTATAAAATAATGAGGGGCATAGATCAGCTAGATAGTCAATATCTTTTCCTAAAGGTAGGGGAATCTAATACTAGAGGGCATTGGGTTAAGGTGAGAGGGGAGAGATACAGAATTGTCCAGAGGGGCAATTTTTTCATACAGTGGGTGGTAAGTGTCTGGAACAAGCTGCCAGAGGTAGTAATAGAGGCGGATACAATTTTGTCTTTTAAAGAAGCATTTAGACAGTTACAAGAGTACGATGAGTATAGAGGGATATGGGCCAAATGCGGCCAATTGGGATTTGCTGAGGGGTTTTATAAAAAAGGGGCAGCATGGACACGTTGGGCTGAAAGGCCTGTTTCCATGTTGTAAACCTCTATGACTCTATGTTTAATTTCTAAACAATATCACACTTCCCAAATTTGGCTTTAGTTGAAGGTTTAAGCACTTATCCTGTTCCCTGATGATTCTGCTTTTTGCCAAAGCACAAAAGTTGAGGTAGTTAGAACCTTCCCAGCGAACAGCACCAACAGAACCGCTGCAGACACCCACACCAAATATGGAAATGAGTTAGAGAAGGAAGTCTCCTCAGAAAGGAAATAACTGGCCATACACTATCATAGTCAGATGCATCAAGAAGGGAACAGAGGAATCTTCTGCTTCCATGAAATTTCTGAAGTCTGAAGGGCAACAAAGAAATGGAGAATGATCTTTACGCCCCACTATGCTAATTGACCAGCACAGAAAATGTAAACAGGATGCTAAAAATACAAATTGCGCACAGCATCAGGCTGGTTGCAATCCTCCCAGGCCATTTATGTTGGCATAATCAGCCTCGTGCCTGGGAAGGTAATAGTCCAGATTCACTTAGCTCTCCAGCCTCGCCAGAGGAGGTCCTCACTGGTGACAATCACAGGTTTTCCCCACCAACAGCAACCAGATGGGACAAGGGGTTATTTAAAGCCCCTTGATGGTCAGGGGCAAGGCAGGACAGTGTCTCTTGGGCAATGCCAGCCTGGCACCCTGGTACCACCAGCTGGTCACTGAGCAGTGGCAAGGGACAGGGCTTGGTGAGAGCTGTGCCAGATGGGGAAGGGAGAGGGAACTCTGTATCAGGGCCAGTGATCAGGGGTCAGGGCCGCTGTTTAGGGATTGGCGATCAGGGAGGGATGGAGGGGGTGAGAGGCCAGGGAGACTGCACTGGTGCCAATGAGCTTCCTACTGCCTGCCTTTTTGTGGGATTAGGCTCCACCAGCTACCCCCCACCCCATACTGGCGTGAAACTCCTGACTGCCAAAAGAATTGACAGAGTATGGGAAAATTGCACAGGGTAGCGCACTGAGAAAAACCAGTTTTGTGGTTTGGGAGGAAATTTCTACCCTTGGGACCAAAGTCAGCAATCAAAATCATAGATTTAAAGATTTCTGCACGAACAGAGGACTCTGAAATATCAATCCGCTGAGCAAGGTCACACAGCCGCTCAGAACCTTGAACACAGCTCATGACATAACTTCTACAACGATAAGGCAAAATGTGATCAAAACTAATATTCAGACTCAGACCCCAGCTTGTATACAATGTAAGAACTTACAGCAGGTGAACTGAACTTCCATTGCAAAAAATTTTCCCATCCCACCTGCCCGATGGACAGAACCATGCAAAGGTCCATTGGCCTCAGGCAGGATTTTCCGGTCTTGGGGCAAGCGCAGCCAGAAAATCCCACCAGGGTACATTAAATGCAATGGGCTGGTCACCTGCCCAGCCTTGCTTTGATTATAATTATACCAGCAGTAGATGTGGTGTCAGGCAGCTTGCCAGCCAAAGGGCCAATTGAGCCCTTAATGCCCACTTAGAGGCATCATCCTGTTACACCAGTCGCACACGCCAAGCGGACAGCCTGATAGATGTTGCTGATGGGCTGTTCTGGATAGTGGGCTGTCCCTCATTAACTGGTCCACTGAACCCATCATTAAAACGCCCAAGGTGTAATCCCTTCAAACTGGTAAGTTAGTTTATTCAACGAGTAATAATATAAATCAATGCAAGACAGCTTAAAAAAAAAGTCTGGTTTTCAGGCATTGCTGGTTTTCAGATTGCTGGGTTTGAGACACTACCTGCAATTAAATTAATGGATTTTGACATTTAAAGGTGCATTCACTGACCTTGACCGCTCATGTGAGGGCATTGAACTTTCTATGACACTACATCCGGGTCCTCAGGGTTTGACTCCTGACATTAGACTCCATGCTTTACTGTTCCCATTGCCTTCATACTGTATGTCTGGAAGACTTCCTGCCTCTCTCCCCATAAATGCAGGGCATCACTCCTCCTCTCTCCGTCCCCTGTCAGGACAAGCCATGCAACATCCAAAAACATTGGAGCCCATTGCCATTTTTCAGCATTTTCCAGGACAGATTCACTTCCTGTACGACACCCATCTCTTGGTGCAGTACACTTCCCCTTCTAGAGATATGAGTTTGCTTTAACCAGTGCAGACCTTAAATGGTAATAGATAGCCTAGCAGAATGTTGGCCTCCCACTGATATGCACAATAAATGAACAGTGCAGTTAGTGAAGGATGCATGCAGAAATCATTCGAATGAGTAGGTAACATGAAATTGGCATGCTACCTGCAATTAATGGTTGCAGGACAATTGCAAATCACTATCCTAGGCCTGTTTTGGCAGAGGTACAGGGTTGGGTGGGAGTTTGGCTATCTAACTTTGCCCCCAGGAGAGAGAGAGTTGCTTGGCACACAGGCACCAGATTTCCTGTCATGTGGTTTTGGATTTTTAAATACTGCAAGTTCCTGTGTAAAATCCCATGGAGTTTGTCGACAAGTGTAAGTGTAACACAAATGCAATGAACAGCTAGTGTTCGCTGCTGATGAGCTGTTCATTGCTGACTGTAGAGTCCAGGCCAGTATTTTTAATAATAAACAAGGTTTAAATTGTTATATTGCTGATATTAAAACAAATTCTGTTTTCTCATCTTGTCTGGAGTCAGTGACGTTGTGCAGAAATGCTTCTGTTGACCCGAAAAGGTTAAGTGATTCTATTTGTCTCTTGTTGAATTATTGGTGAAGGAATCCATTAGCAACAAGAATATTGTATGACTAACATTTACAATGAGAACTGTCTGAATCTTCAGATATAATTATTGCATCAAAAGCGACAACCTGCTCACAACCTATACAAGCTTTCAACATTTAACACTACTTGGGCCCAATAATTTCTTTCTGAAATTTTAGGACTTCTTTTTGAACAGTAGTTCTTTGATATTATGACCAGGTATACATTATGAACATTTTCTTCATACACTTACACCTTCTTTTCTCACTTTCCAGTTGTGTCTCAACCCTTACTTATTTTGTATTTGCAAATATTTGTATTTGTTTGAGGGGGTTATTGGCAAGGCCAGTCTTTATTGCCCATTCCCAATTGCCCTTGAGAAGGTGGGGGGTGGGCTGCCTCTTGAACTGCCAGTGTGCTGTAATGAAAGAGGTTCCAGCATTTTGTTCCAGTGACAATAAAAGAACAGGTTGGACCATGTCGGGATGCTGTGTGACTTTGAGATGTACTTGCTGATGGTGATATTCTCTTGCATCCACTACCTTTATCCTTCTAGGTGGCCACGATCACAGGTTTGGAAGGTGCTTTCGAAAGTGCCTTGTTCAGTAACTGCAATGCACCTTGCAAATAGTACGCATTGCTGTCACTAAAGACCAGTAGTCGGGGGAGTAAATGTTTAAGGTGCTGGATGGGATGCCTTGTAGATGGTGGACAGGTTTTGGGGAGTCAAGAGATAAATTACATGCTGCAGAATTCCCAGCCTCTAACCTTATCTTGTAGGTATAGTACTTCTATGGCTACTTCAGTTAAGTTTCCAATCAATGGCAACCATAAAGATGTTGATGATGGGGAATTCAATAAACATGCACTTGTATAGTGCCTTCAATGTAATGAAACATCCCAAGACACTTCATAGGAGTCCTATAAAGCAAAGAATGACACCAGCCCACATTAGAAAATATTTGTCAGATGACCCAAAGTTTAGTCAAGGAAGAGATTTTATGCAATGACTTAATGGAAGTAGGTGAGACAAAAAGGCGGAAATATGCAAACAGGGTATTCCAGGGCTTGAGAAGCAACTGGAGGCATAACCTGCAATGTTGGAGCAGTTAAACTTGCTGCTGCCAGAAGTTAAGGACTGCGGATATCTTGGGAGGGTTGTGGGAATGGTGATTACAGAAATAGACAGGAGCGAGGCCATGGTAGAGCTATTCAACTCATTGCTATACATTTAATGCGATTCCCCTCGGCTTTCCCATATCTTATTCAATTGTGTTGCTTTTCAAATATTTATTCACTATCCTTTTTAAATCTATTATTGATTTTGCCTCCACCACTAAGTTCGAAGAATACTCTGCATGAAAAAAAGGCTCTTCTAATCTTGTCTTGAATTCAGTTTTAAGCTTACACCCTTTAGGTTACTGGCTCAATGGCCAGTGGGAATCAACTTGACCTTATCAAAACTCTCCTAATCTCTATACGACTTGTCTCGCCATCCCCACCCTGCCAAATAACCTGGTGATATCCATTATCTAGGTTTGGGTTCATGCATGAAAAATGATCAACTGGTTAGGAAATAGAGGAGTGCCAATTCCCACAGAACTAAATCCCAATACTCAGAACCTCTTGCACCTTCTGAGCTGCTACCAGTTAATTCAACCGGAATGGGTTTGGAAAAGCCACTCCTTACTTGCAAGCTTGAACTGCTGCCAGCAAAATACCTTTAAACTGGCCCAACACAAGATGCAATTCCCACACTTCTCATCACCATCATTTGAAAATGTCTTTAAAAATAGACTGGTACATCAAGATAAGTATTAACATCTCAAGGAATGTGCTCCCTACATTTAAGAGAAGGCTTATTTTGAAATCCATCATCCACTAGCAAAATAACTCCTATTTGTTAAATTTTCAAGATGAATATCTTGAAGCCACCAAGGACAATAAATAACAGGCAGTGGAGTCAAATCCACTTTCACACAAATCTGATAGCGCCAAATTGCAGGCAAATGCCGGATTTCTATTTCCGTTGTGTTCCTGTAAACATGGTATAAATTGCGATTTGCAGCTGTTTATTGTTCTGTGGGTCTGTCGTACCACACAAGTCACACAGATTGGATAACACAAAAAGAAATCTGCAAATTCCATCATTATAATTTATCTCCTGATGTTCTTTTGAATGATTTTGAATCCCTTCTTTGAGGTTCAACAGGCCAAACATCTCCAACGGGCGGCCAGGTGCTTAACTTTCAAATTCTCCCAATGTTCAACCATATTACTGAGCAAGGAGTTGTTTAAAAGTACCGTGATGCACCACACACTATAACACCCTTCCCGGCCTTAATCCAGGACAAATTGCTGCTTGAGAACTATGAATAAACCAATCTTCAATAAAACAGAAACATTCCACAGCCAGGAAAAATTTCCACAAAGTCACTCTTTATGAACCAGATACATCTGTATTTCAGATATCTGTAGTAAAGTCTGAAGTTCTGAATATGCATTCGTTTCAATACAGGACTAATGGTACTTAAATAGTCCAATTATTCTGGCTATACTTATGTATTGTTAGAAGTAACACCACCTGGCTGTCCCAACCTATTCTGTGTAACAGAATTAAACTGTCCAGATTTCTCCCTGGGAAACAAAAGAGGAAGGAACATTTTGTCAGTGACAGTGATGGTATCACCATCTGCCACATGTGTTAATATAAATGTCGCCAGGCAGAATTACAGCTTTCTGCTAAGGTACAGCAATCAACAACCCTTTTGCACTATTCCACCAATTCAAACAGAACAAAAAAGAGAAAGGTTCGCTGCAGAAAATTGTTACATTTGTAGAACAGAAACAAAACAGTGTGGAAATTCCAGAAATGTCATTGTATTGCTGGAAGCAAAACAGAGCAGTACATTGATACCTTACTTTTCTCTTGGATTTTTCCAGAGATAGAATTGTTAACCTATTGAAGCTAGAACCTGAAGCAACACAACAAACATACCTAACCAATATTACTGATGGAATTTCAGAATGGTAAAACGCTGTTTTGAGGAGGGATATGTGGGAGAATGCCAAAGATATAAGATAAATGTCATTAATCCTCTTTTGATCAAATCCCTTGGGATGAACTGGAGTTTGATAATTTCATGGTACAAACTCTGAACAAGGAGCAGGAGTAGGCCATTCAGCCCCTCACACATGTTCCACCAATTAATAAGATCATAAGTTGAACTGATAGTAACCTTAAATTCGCAACCTGCCTATTCCAATAACCTCTCACCTCCCCCATTTACTTACCAAGAATCTATACACCTTGCCTTAAAAATATTCAAAGACTCTGTTTCCATGAGCTTTTCACAGAGTTCCAAAGACTCATGACCCTCAGAGAAAGAATTTCACCTCACCTCCATTTTAAATAGGCACCTCTTATTTTTAAACAGTGACCCCTAGTTCTAGATTTTCCCTCAAGAGGAAACATCCACTCCACATCCACTCTGTCAATACACCTTAGGGCTTTATGTTTCCATCAAGTCACCTCTTACTTTTTTAAACTCCAGTAGGATTCACAAAGAGCTCAGAACCTAATTTCTCTGTAGGCCTAGATACTACAGAACCAATTGGAGGCTTAACTTGATGGGGTTCCTTGGGTAGCCCAGGATCACCCCAGTCATGCCCTCAAACTGATGTCAGAATGTGATGAGGGAGGGGAGCAGAACAATACCACCATATCTCTGAATTTGCTGTTTGTTAACTAAAGGCTACAAACATTATGAGTTTGTTGTTCTGTGCCAAACTTCACTGCAGCCACTTCTGTTGCACCCAAATTCCTCTTCAAAGAGGAAGAGAATTGTTGGGATGGCACATTTAGACATTTATGGCAAGTTCATAAAATATTAATCAAAAACAATTTGAAGTATTTTCATAGACTTTACGCTTGCAAAGCACATGGGATTGCAGGTAATGTCTTGAGATGGATTGAAAGCAGCCTAGCAGATAGGAAGCAAAATGTTGGCATCACTGGGTCTTTTTCTGATTGGCAGTCAATGACTAGAGTGGGGTCCTGCAGGGATCTGTGCTGGGACCACAACTGTTCGTATGATTTGGAAGACGGATCTGAAAGCATTATTTCCAAAATTGCAAATGATACAAAGTTGGGTCAGAGGGTGAGTTTGAGGAGGATGCAAAGATGCTTCAGCATGATTTGGACAAGCTGAGTGTGTGGGCATATGATATGGAGATGCTGGCATTGGACTGGGGTAAGTACAGTAAGAAATCTCACAACAAGGTTAAAATCCAAGAGATTTATTTGGTAGCGCAAGCTTTCAGAGCGCGGCTCCTTCATCAGGTGAGTGAGGACTTGTGTTCACAAACAGGGCATAGACAGACACAAACTCAATTTTACAAGATATGGTTGGAATGCTAGTCTTTACAGGTAATCAATTCTTAAAGGTATAGACAATGTGAGTGGAAAGAGGCCCAAGCACAAGTTAAAGAGATGGGTATTATCTCCAGCCAGGACAGTTAGTGAGATTTTGCAAGCCCAGGCAAGTCATGGAGATTACAGATAGTGTGATATGAACCCAAGATCCCAGTTGAGGCTATCCTCTTGTGTGCGGAACTTGGCTATCAGTTTCTGCTCGGCAATTCTGTGTTGTGTATTGTGAAGGCCACCTTGGAAAACGCTTACCCAAAGATCAGAGGCTGAATGCCCTTGACTGCTGTAGTTTTCCCTGACTGGAAGGGAACAGTCTTGTCTGGTGATTGTCGAGTGGTGTTCATTCATCTGCTGCCGTAGCATCTGCATGGTCTCCCCAATGTACTATGCCTCGGGACATCCTTTCCTGCAGCATATCAGGTAGAAAATGTTGGCCGAGTTGCAAGAGTATGTGCCGTGTACCTGATGGATGTTGTTCTCATGTGGCATCTGTGCCACGGATCCGGCATGTCTTGAAGAGGTTGCTGTGGCAGGGTTGTGAGGTTTTGTGGTCACTGTTCTCCTGAACACCTGAACAGGAGAATCGCCGAGCAGAAACTGATAGCCAAGTTCCACACACAAGAGGACAGCCTCAACCAGGATCTTGGATTCATGTCACACTATCTGTAATCCCCATGACTTGTCTGGGCTTGCAAAATCTCATTAACTGTCCTGGCTGGAGACAATACACACCTCTTTAACTTGTATCTGGCCCTCTCTCTACTTACATTGTCTGTACCTTTAAGACTTGATTACCTGTAAAGACTCGCATTCCAGCCATTAGCTTGTAAATTGAGTTTCTGTTTGTGAACACAAGTCCTCACTCACCTGATGAAGGAGTAGCATTCCGAAAGCTTGTGCTGCCAAATAAACCAGTTGGACTTTAACCTCATGTTGTGAGACTTCTTACTGTGTGGGCATATGCATGGCAGATGCAGTATAATGTGGATAAATGTGAGGTTATCCATTTTAGTAGCAATAATAGGAAGACAGATTATTACTTGACAAGGTGTAAATTGAGAGAAGTGGATGCTCAGCAAGACCTTGGTATCCTCATGCAACCGTTGCTGAAAGTAAACGTGCAAGTACAGCAGGCAGTAAAGAAGGCAAATGGTGTGTTGGCTTTCATAGCAAGAGGATTTGTGTATAGGGATAGGAATGTTTTGCTGCAATAGTATAGGGCATTGGTAAGGTCAAACCTGGAGTATTGTGTGCAGTTTTGGTGTCCTTATCTGAAGAAGGATGTCCTTGCTATTGAGGGAGCACAGCAAAGGTTTACCAGGCAGATTCCTGGGATGGCTGGTCTGTCATATGAGAAGAGGCTATGTCGGTTATGATTATATTCACTGAAGTTTGGAAGAGTGAGAGGGGATCTCTTAGAAACATCTAACATTCTAACAGGGTAAGACAGGGTAGATTCAGAAAGAATGTTCCCAATGGTGGGCGAGTCCATAATTAGGGGTCATAGTATGAAGATAAAGGATGAACTTTTTAGAACTGAGCTTAGGAGAAATTTCTTCACTGAGAGAATGGTGAATGTATGGAATTCACTACCGCAGAAAGCAGTTGAGGTTAAAACATTCTGTGATTTCAAGAAGAAATTAGATATAGATCTAAGGGCTAAAGGGATCAAGGGATATGGGAGGAAGGGGGGATCAGGATATTGAATTTGATATTCAAAATGAATGGCGGAGCAGGCTCGAAAGGCCAAATGGCCTACTCCTGCTTTCAGTTTCTATATGATCATAAATTGCTTAGTTTCACAACAACTCAGTATAAATTTTATTTCAGGCATATCAAGTGCAAGCATTGATTACGTAATTTCCGCCTTTAATAAAGGTATAAAGCTTTTGTTAAGGTGGGATTTCATGGTGGGGATGGATGGGGTTGCAGGGTGAATGTTTTGCTTGCCCCTCTGTTGTAAGAATTGGCCAGCAGTCAAAGTACTTGAAAGAAGCCACCTAACGGCCATAATGCCCTGTCAATGGGCTAAACAGGCTGAGAGCAGTACATGCACTCCCTCAGTTGGAGGGAGTCCTGTCCTCGAGAACTGCTGGCCAATCTACCAGCCCCAGCAATGCCAAAACTCAGCAATGAGTGCTGCTGCAAGGAGGCCCACAGATGAAGAGGGCACAGATACCGGGAAGGGGTAACTCCAAAGAATTGGACGGCAAGGGATCAGGAAACCCACTGTGAGGGGCTGCAGGTTTGGGAGGAAGAAACAAAGGCGGAGAGAGTATCATTTGCAAAGTGCACAGGGTATCCTCTGCGAAGGATGCACTCCTTCCCACCTTTGAAGTCATTCCCTTGAATAAATGGCCTGCCCACTCTTGCTCACCTGCCCAAGCAAAGCAGTTTAAGGCATAGGGAGCGTGTTATACCAGTTGATTGGCTTGGCAACAAGATCAATTGACTGTTAATTGCTTATTTTAAAATGGCAGGTGGGCTGCTAATTTCAGCATCCATTCATCTATTGTGTTCAGGGGAACATTTTGGGTGTTGGCAGGACTTGCCGCTCCTCATATTTTACTTGTACACCAATGGAGAGGCTGTAAAATGTAGCCCTTATTAACCTTATAAGCCTGACAATCCACTTAGAGATTAATATTCAGGCAAAAACCCATGGAAGCAGAGTGGAAACTTAGACTAAGCTGTTAAACAAGGGATTATTGCTTGTAGGTCTCCCTAGGTTAGAATTTATACTCTTGTGCAATAATACAGAACAGGGATATCAGAGTAAAGCTGAAGCCACTTTTGCAAGCACTTTTACAAAATGTGCAAGAATATTATTTCAATGGGCAATCTTATGCAATTCCATTTCAAACAGGCCAAGTGTTAATGGGATTTTATATTATAAGAGATATACTATGAAAGGACAAATTAATAATGCTGTTAAAAACATATATGATCCAATGTTTAATAAAGTACAAAAGCAAACACGGTATTAAATATTTGCAAAACACCAGTTAAACCTCAATTAGCATATTATGTGGTGCACATTGGACGCTAGATAGGATGTCGAAGTCTTGGGAGAATTTGGAGAGGAGATTGAACAGATTGGTGGGAGGGATCAACAGTTTCAGAAACTTGGAGATACAAGGTAAGTAACATATGAGAACAACAGAGCGTTAGGAAAGAATGCATGGTAAGAAAGAAAATGGAGATTAGGAAAGAAGTGAAAAAACACAATTAGAAGTAAACAAGGAAATTAGGTTACCAAGGAGGAAGAAACAAAATAATAAAATATTTCACAGGCTCATCAATAAATAAAGGAAAGATATGTTGGGAATAGGGCTATTGATGGATCATACAAAAAATAGACGGATGGCAGAAATATTCAATAATTATTTTGCCTCGGTATTTACCAGGCAGATAAGACATGGCATTGAATGTTCAGATGAGCAATGAAAAAAGTGCTTTTATATTAAAAAAAACGAATAAATTAAACAAACTAAAAGAGGATAAAATTCCGAGTCAGAGTGGATTGCATCCATGAATTTTAAAAGAATCTGCGGAAGAAGCAGAGATACATTACTACATATATTTAAGAATTTGTTAGAGAACTATGTAGTACCAGAGGACTGGTGAATAACTTATGTAATTCCTATATTTAAGAAGGGAGACAGAACATGTCCAGAGAATTATAGACCAGTCAGCTTAACATCAGCGGGCAGAAAAACAATGAAATCCTTACTGAAGGAGAGAATAGGAAAATATCTAGGTCTGAATTTTCACAATGGCCGAGGAAGACATTTGGAGGTAACCGGGCCTTAACGGAAGGGTTGCCCAGTTAGAAGGGGTAACTGACTATAAAGGGTGATGCAGGGAACCTTTCTTGTTCCTGCCCAAGATCAAACTTACTGTCGATTCCTGTCCTTTGGTTTGTTATATTAAAATAAGTACCTGGAAAGAGGTTTAAGTTTATGGTCAGATAACATTTAGCATCCCATGAGTCATCAGTAAGAAGAAGCTGACGTTGCTCCAAAATCGACATCCAAAACTTCACATTCTCAGACGTCCATCACGAGCTGGTAATCAAGAGGGTAGCAGCCCAACTTGATGGCCAGGATTCAAGTGGGTGAATGGAGATCAAGGTGGACCTTTTGGCTAGTAATTAAAACATGCATGCAATGGGAAGGAGAGAGGGTGTTGGGGGGTGTTTCAGAAGGTTGAAAGGGAAGGAGAAGGGAAGATATGTTAGATGTTGTCATAACATCAGAGGTAATGGAAATTGAGAATGATTTTTTGAATGCAGAGGCTGGTGGAGTGGACAAGCGGAATCTGGCTGTGGTTCACATGAGTCGCATTTTACCCAGTCCTCAATTAAAACATTGGGGCTTGGACCACGGTGTGCACTGGCAACAGATGGGAAGGTGTGGTTGTTGCAACCTCCCAGTGAGATTTCAGAAGGGCAATTCCAGCAACCCAGGTAGCAAAAGGGTGTGGACCATCAATTTCCAGTGCTGTCGCTGGTTTCCTTGTCCCTGTGCAGCCTGCTCTGGCTGGCTCCCAATCCCTCTTGTGCCGCCCTGTCTCCCCGAGTCATCAAGATGGGATGGCTGTGAGCATCCAGCTTCAGCCCAGCTCTGACTCCAGGCCCAGCATGGCCGAGTGGCTGACCAAACCAGTGATGTTGACTGAGGTTGCCACGTGCACCCTGGCCCTGTCTCCAGATGCACCCCTAACCACGCCGCCACAACCATCTCCTTCACGCCAGTGGCAGTGGCTCCTGCCGAAGATGCACTGGTATCGATCCCTGGAATGGCAAGAAGGAGAAAGAGGTGGCAAAGAGCAAGTGTCAGAATCCCCAACAGGAGCAGGTCGGGAAGAAAGAAGAATGGAAGGAGTCTGACTTGAGCAGGAAAAAGTTGACCTGGAGCAGCTCACTGAACAGGGCTGGGCTGAAGCTGGACACTCATGGCCATCCCGACTCGATTGCTCAGGGGGATCGGGTGGCGCAGGAGGGCACGGGAACCAGCCAGAGCTACCCAGAAGGTGATTACAGTGGCTTGAGAATTCATGCCTTACAAATCAGTGATGAAAGGGAGGAGGAAGACGATGAGAAGAATTAAAAGATCAAGACAAAGATGGTGGAGAAGGTCTTGTCTTGAATTGGAGAAGGAGACAAGACAGTCGGGCCTTGGACAAGACTACTGCACATCCTGTTATTGTGGTTAAAGAAACGCCAGAATCAAAGCAATCTGGCATTTTATCATCCACCTGCAGCCAGATTGGATATGTGAGAACAACACAATCACACGGAATACCAGAGAATTACAATGATGCAGTTTCCACTCCCACGCATATAGAAACCAGAAAAGAGAAAGAAAAGACTTTGAGACAGTGAAATACAGAGCCAGGGAGGATGGCTCTAAAAGTCAGACCATTCAGTTAGAACTTGGCAACCAGTTTGCTCTTGGGCAGCAGTAAATGTTGGTGCTCTGCATTCCATCCCAGGTAACTAATCGACATGGAACCCATCTGTCTTCACCCCACAATGTCAGAAAGATTTTTAACTGATCTGGTGAAAGCTTCTACAGACAAATGAGGCATCTGCAAGACATCATGTGAATTTTAAGCTTAAAGGAGAATAATTGCTGTCATCTAGTATGGACTGGAACTGTTAAAGGGTTTGAATGAAGTGTCAGTCAGTCTTGGGAGCGGCGGTTTTGGTTAAAGATTAAAAATGCAGCCATTAAGTGGTCCATTTGTTTATTGTCCTGCTTCCTATTTGAATGTTGAGCCTCTCAAAGGTGATTAACTCCCAGAACAACCTTTGGCCACTTCTATCAACCAACACTGGTTAATGAAGGAAGTGGGGAGCAGGAGCCCAGTCAGAGTGGGCAGAGGGCAATCGACCCTCTGCATCGCACCAAGGAAGACCTGATTTTAAATTTAACATCAACTTTATTCTGAGTTGACATCTAAACACTGAGCTGTGCCCTAACACTGTATGGATGCAAAATACTTGGATCCAATCATCCCAAATAAAATGTCTTTGCATACTCTCTTCTATAAAAAATCCTCTTAAGTTCACACTACTTTTGCTTCAGGAAAGAATATTTAAAGTGGGAAACAATGGATTTGAGTTTAGGGATTTCACACTTTCAAAATAATATAAAACAGTTTTTAACTGTTTTCAAAAACCTTTGCACCTGATATTGTAGCCTGGCTTGAATTTACACTAAAAAGTCTGACAACACCAGGTTTTAGTCCAACCTATTTATTTGATAATATACTCACAAGCTTGTGAGTATATTATCAAATAAATAGGTTGGACTAAAACCTGGTGTTGTCAGACTTTTTACTGTGTTTATGCCAGTCCAACGCCGGCATACCCACATCATTGAATTTACACACCATGTGAGAGTCCACTAACACAAGTTACTTTTTGGGAGACTTTTCAAACTACTTGAAATATTAACATCGCCACATTTGGCAACATTAATTAGAAGTGTAAAATACTGATCAGAGTAGACCACTTCTATTGATTCTTGAGGAGTGAACTATTGCTAAAGTAAGAACAACAACTATTTCGTATTTAAAGTGCAAATATCATTCTGGGCAGGGATCACTGGGAGAGGTCTGTGACATCATGGTGGGGAGAAGGGCAGAAATGAAGGTGAGCGCGGGGCCTCACAAAGTACAAGTCCGCCACTGTTGGTGGTGACAGGAAGGCTGCAAGATTCTCTCATAGAATCAGAGAGTCCTTGAAGTGCAGAAGGCGGCTATTGGGCCCATCATGTCCCCCCACCACAATCTCACCCAGGTTCTATTGCCATAACCCCACACATTTAACTGACACTAGGGTCAATTTAGCATGGCCAATCAACCTAACCCGCACACTTTTGGACCGTGGGAGGAAACCAGAGCACCCGGAGGAAACCCACACAGACACGGGGAGAATGTGCAAAATTCACACAGACAGTGACCCAAGGCCGGAATTCAACTCAGATCCCTGACGCTGTGAGGCAACAGTGCTAACCGCTTTGCCACCGTGCCACCCCAAAACAGGTAACGTGCCTTCTCCAGCAGCTGGCCTGATAGTTGGGAGTGCAGTCCGGGGGTTATCGATCACCAGATCACACAAAACCCCAAGAATATTATGGATGTGTCACAAAAAAATGTTATGAGTTTTTCTCATAAAATCATACATAAAACAAATTTCAGTAAAACGCGTTGCTGCTGGAGATGCTGCCTTTTGCGTGCTGCCTAACGCAGATGTACACAAATGATTGCATGTCACTATTCAGAGAACAGCACAGGAGTACATCCAGTGGCCTGGCCCATGTTCATCCCTGATCTAATGGATCATCCGACCCTGCCACCAGTGGGAATCCTGACTTCTTCACCCACCCCTGAACTTGGAATTCAAGTGGAAAATTCTGCCCTTTATTTCTGTTTATCGGAGCTTGTTGTGAGCAGTTCCGGGATAGGTTGGGATTATTGTCCATTCAGGCTCAATGGGCTGAATGGCCTCCTTCTGTACTGTTTGGATTGTATGATTTCCTAAATTACAACATTGACAACACGTCAAACAGTGTAAGTCGCTTGGGGAAAATCCGGACATTATAAATAAGTGTAATCTATTTTCCCTTCTAATTATGGTTAATATGCCAGATTCCACCATGTCTTAGTGTTACTTTTAGAACATGTGTAATACCAGCTATGTAAGGCACTTTTTGAAATTAAGCAAAGCAGGAATATTCCAAATGGAGTTACTTGCATAAGTAAACAATATTGATGAGATAGTTAACAGTGCTGCAGAGTCCCAGGGAGAATGAACCACTTAATCAAAACAAACTAGTCTGACAAGTCCCTTTGAATTATTCTTACAGATCTTGAAATGAATGCAATCTAGTTCCAGCAAAAACAGAGAGCAATCCTTGCAAGAATTACATAAAGCACAAGCTTCTGGAAGTTCATTTATCCTTCAGCTCCTTAGCTAGACACAGTTTAAATGCTCAAAATCCAGCTTTTCTTAAAAGCAAATTACTGCAGACGCTGGAATCTGAAAGCAAAAAGGAAAATGCTGGAAAATCTCAGCAGGTCTGGCAGCATCTGTAAGGAGAGGAAAGAGCTGATGTTTCAAGTCCAGGTGACTCTTTGGGCCATTTGGACTCGAAACATCAGTTTTTTTCAGGACTTTGCTAGACACTAAGGGGCAATTTTGCAAGGTCAATCAACCTAACCTGCATAGGGGGAAACCAGAACCCTCAGAGGAAACCCACACGGAAAAGGGGAGAATGTGCAAACTCCATACAGACAATGACCTGAGGCCGGAATTGAACCCAGGTCCCTGGCACTATGAGGCAGCAGTGCTAATCACCGCGCCACCATGCTGCCCTACAGCAAGATAGGAACTTAGCTTATCTGAAAAGCCAGAATTTCAGGCCAACACAGCAGTCACCCAGTCATTTATTGAGCTGTCAATCTCAAGTGAAGCTTAAACTCACAACTTCTGAATCAGAGACAAGGGTGGTACCAACTGAGTTAGTGCCGATCGTTATTTTTTATTGCTCAATAATGAGAATGTGGCCACCATATTCAACATGTTCAACTTGCCATTTAAAACCCAATAGTCGCTGGACTAGTAATCCAGAAATCCAGGGTAATGCTCTGGGGGCCTGGGTTTGTATCCCGCTATGGCAGATGGTGAAATTTGAATTCAATAAAAAATATCTGGAATTATAAAATGGTGACATGAAACCATTGTCGAGTGTCATAAAACCCAACTGGTTCGCTGATGTCTTTCGGGGAAGAAAATCAACCGTCCTTATCAAGTCTGGCCTACATGTGATTCCAGAGCCACAGCAATATGGGTGACTCTCAACAGCCCCCAGAAGGGCAATTAGGGATGGGCAATAAGTGCTGGCCAGCCAGTGATGCCCATGTCCGATGGGTGAAAAAAACGACGAACCATAGGGAAAAAAGTCAGTTTTTCTCACAGTTGTCTTTTCGGCTCTCTGTGACCAGTGGCAAAAATCGGTCCTCACAAATGATAATTCTCAATAATACTAACAAAATAATGATAGCTCCCACTCCTTAACCTAGAGAACAAACTATGCACAAATGTACACATCAAGTAATTTCTTCTTTGACAGCTCATCCTCTGGGGATAATTAATACATGTAAAAAAAAACCATATGGCTCATAATGGGATTTCTTTAAGGGTTACATTAAACTCTCCTTCAGTGATAAATAGTCCGGTTATCCCCAGTAACTTAACAACTGGATTCAGGTTACACAATAAAGTGCAAGTGTATCCAGTTTCAATCTACACACTACAAGTTCAGTACTTTAGACTATCTGTAATCTTAGTGTGCAAGAAAGATTGAATAAATTGTGCATATCCATTATTTGACATTATACTTGGGGTGATTATCAGTTTTAAATGTTTCCTTTTTGTAGCATATTTAAGTCTGATTTTGTTATGAGGGCATCGGGTTTATTTTTTCTTTTGAATTTCTGATTACCCAGAAGTTGCTACTGGTTGATAAATATGGGGATGCACCTTGCTTCCCCCACCCCCATACACACACACACACACACACACACACACACACACACACACACACACACACACACACACACACACACACACACACACACACACACACACAGGCATGTACCTAAACTAAATTCCAAATAACTCCTTGCTTGGGGATTTTTTCTGCTAACTTAAATGAGGTGGAAATCCAGCAATTCTGGATTCAAATTGCTTCCACTTGGACCTCTTCAGAGTGAACAATCTGTCTACATCAGTTTTGTCAATTGCCTTCATAATTTTGAAAACTTAAATTAGATAATCTTGAAATCTCCTTTCTTCCACAGGGACAAGTCAAACATCCTTATCTTTCACCAGACATTAAATTCCAGTTACCTGGAAACATCCTCAGTGCCTGTCCCTGATCAAGGGCGATATTGTTTCTTTTCGTAAGTCAGCAAGAGCTCATATGGTACTCCAGCTGAGAGTTGATCAAAGATTTATACAGCAACTATACATTTGATTCAACCTTCATGTTTCTTCTAATGCAATTCAGTGTGTGATCTATCCCTTTATAGATAGCCAAGGATTGGGAAGATGGATAATGGTCAATGTATTCGGGAACACTAGTTGAAAGAGAATGGGAATTTGAATTATTTAGCTTGATTTGAAGATAGGTTATTTTTCAATCATGCAGTGCTAAAATGTTGGCTGAATATACCCAATATGCCTAGTTCAGACTCCTATTCATGAACTACAGCTCAGTCTTCAACATCATTATTCCTACAAAACTCAACTCATCTCCAAACTCTGAGGCCTGGGACTCAGCTCCTCCCTCTGCGACTCAATCCTAGACTTCCTACCCCACAGTCCACAATCAGTAAGGATAGGCAACAACACCTCCTCCACCACGACCATCCTCAACACAGGTGCTCCACAAGGCTGTATTCTCAAGCTCTTCTTATAATCCTTATACACCTATGATTATGTGGCCAAATGCCCCTCCAACTCGATTTTCAAGTTCGCTGATGAGACCGCTGTAGTGGGTCGGATCTCAAACAATGGTGAGATGGAATGCTGGAAAGAGATAGAGAATCTCATGAGTTGGTGCAGCAACAGTCATCTCTCCCTCAATGTCAACAAAACGAAGGAAATGGTCATTGACTTCAGGAAGCATAGTGGAGGACATGCCCCTGTCTACATAAGAACATAAGAACATAAGAAATAGGAGCAGGAGTAGGCCATCTAGCCCTTCGAGCCTGCCCCGCCATTCAATAAGATCATGGCTGATCTGTTGTGGCTCAGTTCCACTTTCCCGCCCTCTCCCCATAACCCTTAATCCCCTCTCTTATCAAGAACCCATCAACCCGCTTCTTAAAAATATTTAGCGAGGCAGCCTCCACCACTTCATCAACAAGTAGAAAGTGGAAACACTTGTGCGCTTCAAGTTCCCAGATGTCCCAATCATCAACAACCTGTCCTGGTCCCTCCACGCCAATGCTATAGTTAAGAAAGCCCACCAACGCCTCTACTTTCTCGGGAGGCTAAGGAAATTCGGCATGTCCACTCCAACTTTCACCAAATTTTACAAGTGGACCATAGAAAGCATTCTTTCTAGTTGTAGCACAACTTGGTATGGCTCCTGCTCTGTCCAGGACCACAAGAAACTACAAAGGGTCTTGAACAAAGCCTAGTCCATCACATAACCTAGCCTCCCATCCATTGACTCTGTCTACACTTCCTGCTGCCTCGGAAAAGCAGCCAGCATAATCATAGAGCCACGCACCCCAGACATACTCTCTTGCACCTTCTTCCATCAGGAAAAAGATACAAAAATCTGACAGCATGTACCAACTGACTCAGGAACAGCTTCTTCTTTGCTGCCATCAGACTTTTGAATGGACCTACCTCATATTAAGTTGATTTTTCTCTACACCTAAGCTGTGACTGTAACACTATATTCTGCACCCTCTCCTTCTCTCCTCTATGTATGCTATGCTTTGTATAGCACAAGAAACAATATTTTTCACTGTATGCTAATATATGTGACAATAATAAAAAAAATTAAATCAAATAAATCACATCAAATCCAATGAAAAACCAAGGTAGTTTTCATGCAGTCGAATTACAGAGGATCAAATAAAAGTCAACATAGAATCATAGGATCCCTAAATTGTAAAAGAGGCCACGTGGCCCATTGAGCCTGCACCAACAACAATCTCACCCAGGCCCTATCCCTGTAACCCCCAGTATTTATCCTGTTAGTTCCCTGACACTAAAGGACAATTTGGCATGGCAAATCAACCTAACCCGCTCATCTCTGGAATGCAGGAGGAAATCAGAACACCTGGAGAAAACCCACACAGACACAGGGAGAACATGCAGACTCCACATGGACAGTGACCTGATGCCAGACCTCTGTCCTTGGCACTGTGAGGCAGCAGTGCTAACCATGATTGATAAAACTAAATAGGTAGAGTAACACAGCGCTAGAATTATTTATTTAACCTTTTTTTTTCTGTCACTGGATCCAGATTTGCATTTAACTGTCTTTATCCAAAATATCTTTAGCTTTGTTGATATCATTTCATGTTCCACGCCGCTCATTCTCTTCACAGCTGAAATTGCAATGTCATTATCTGGATAATTGTGCTGCACTGGTGCCAACTGCAATTAGCCTAAGTACTTGAAAAGTTACATCATGAACCAACAAACTCTGGATACTATTAATAAGGCTACACTGGGAACAACTCTGCAATTAAAATATGAAATCGAACACATGTTTCTGCAAAGAAAAATGAAAAAGAAATATATACTTTTAAAATTTTAAGTCAAAAACAAATGAACCAAATCATTAACAGTAGGGTTTTCACAGATGGCCTCAATTCCTCTGAATTGCAGAAGGGAAAATCTGACAGGTTGCACACTCTTACTCTCTACCTGGCAACCGTTGCTGAAAGTGCACATGTGTGAACATGCGAAGAGAGGAGCAAGCTCAGTTCTGATACCCTCAAACAACTGCCATCATCAACCAGGGCAGTAATCTAAGCAATAAAATTTTCAAAGGTAATGTTCAGAAGCAGCAACACACGCAAAGACAATGAAGTAGAAAACAGGGAAAGGGCTTGAAGTAAAATCAAAGGTGCAAATTGTGAAGTTTTTTTTTAGGTACAAAGATATATAGTAAGTCAGAGTAACACATAAGGGTTTGGAAAAATGATCCAGCGTGCAGAGTGATGGCTGAAGGCTTTGTCACTGTTGGTCAATTTTGAGTAAGACAGAGAGTCACAGTTGACCAGAAGGAAAACAGATACATGCAAAAGTGTAGGACTAGGGAAGAGTTCACAGGCAATGTGCAGTGAAGCCACAGAAAGATTTGAAGATAAAACAAGGATGTTGAAGTTGATTCACTGGATTAAAGGAACAAAATGATGGCTGGGCCGGTGCGTGTGCCATCCTGTTCAGAATAGAGGTATTTATGTGGTTTGGAGCTAGCGAGGTCAGAGAGGAAGTGTTGGGAAGAAGACAAGCTCCCAGTAACAAAAGCATGACTGCAGGTTTTGGCAGCGACAGAGGAAGGAAGTAGACATTGGACAGTAAATGGTGGTAAATCTGGAACATCACTTCAAATTAAACTGAGACACGGGTCAAAACTGCCAAAACACAAATATTGGATTGAAAATAGTAAGTTCTTCACAACATAAACAATGATCAGTACTTGGAACAGACTTGGATATAGGGAGCAAAAACAAAAAAAATCTGGAATAATTTAAAGGAATGGTTGAGTGCTGTTCTCTCTTTTAGGATGTACTAGTTATGATGGCAAAATGGCTTTGCTCATGCAAATCCATCTTGTGATCTCTTTCCAAGTAGAACAAAGTCGTCAAACATTTTGAGCTGGACCAATATGGCTCTGATTGCTTCTGGGATCAGGACTCTATAACAGTTTAGTCCAGAAACAATCCATGAGTGTTTTGACCTACATTTCTTAATATTGTTCTCTCTTTCTGGGTAGAATTCAAGGAACGCTAAATCACCTTCCAGCACCTTTCTTGAAATTCCATCTCAATTGTCAGCCCAAGTGGTGAGTATCTGTAGGCTCAGAGGAGTATAGACAAGCCTCATCCAGACCTCCATGCTTATGCACTTTCCAACAATTGTCGTTGAATGGCGATCTGGAAGGGGAGGCATGTGCCAAAAACCTCCAACCTCATCCTCAGCTGAGATTATCCAGTGCCACCGCAGTGAATGGAGTTTTGGCTGAGTGCCAAAATTGTCCATTCACTCTAGCAGTGAGGCGGATTTGAGTGAGATCAGAGAATCCTCCCCATTTATTCCCTTTCCTTAATCTAGGGTGGTAACTCTCCCCGACGGATAATGCATTCAGATCGGCTAACTCAAGGCAGATCACACACACTGAATATAGGTCTCTGTCATCTGAGAGCTGTCTTCTCACAGACGGAAACAGAAAGTCCTGTTGTCTTTTTATCACGCCTCCTTTGTTTCAGCATTTGCTAATCAGTGGTGGTGGTGTTTGCTTGAATCAGAATGCAATAAAAGGAGAGAAACTCTCCAGTGAACATATTGTGCTAATACAAGTTTGTTTGAAGTTCCGAGCTTCCTAAGAGTGCACTGAGTAACTGACCTCCAAGCATGTTTCGTATTATTTTGTAAAAAAGAATATCCTGCATTCTGTAGCCACAAATTTCCGAAGTATGTCATTTATATATTTTGGGTCACAGTTCAGTAATTGTTGGTTTTATCTCAGTAACCTCTGCTAGTTTCAAACCCATTTGTAATCACCATAAATTAGAAACATAAAGTAAACTTGAAGAGACTGGCTGAACTTATTTGTATGATAATTAAATCATATCTTCATACAGCACCATAATAAATTAGCTGTGCCTTGAGCCAAAACATAGAGAACTGTCACAAATTCCAGGACTTGTACCACAAACCACACATTTATAATTCCAAGAAATTTTCTCACGTGCATCACGCAAAGGGTCAAATGTGACAAGATTACCTCATTGCAAGAATCCATCATAAACAAAGTTTGGGACTAAATGGGATATATCTTGTGTAAATATCTTTTATAACTAAAAGAAATAAGGCAGAAACAAATAGTAGAGAAATGCGATGTAGGGTAGATAAGAATCAAGTTTTGTAACATTTGTATTTAAGCTGTTGAGTGCCCAATCAGAAGAACGGGTCGGGGAAGCAAATGAACCCAACAGGGTTCCAACAATGCACAGACCCGGTCACATTTCTCTACAATAACAGACATTGCGTTTCAAAAGTACTTCATTCTGTGTGAAGCAATTTGAAAGGTTTTGTAAAAAAGTATCATATATAGATGGCTATCACTTGTGTTTAACTATATTGACAATCTCTCGTGGCATTGTGCACAGAAGGAAGGTACCTGGGAACGTGGGAGGGAGGAGGGATAAATGTTGACCTTGTACATGTGTAAAATCAACAACCTGTTTTATGTTTCTCTCAACTTTTATTTCTATTACAGTAATGATTTACTCAAGGAGATCAAGATTTAATGAGGTCTTCAGATTTGTTTGCGTTTAATCCTCACACACGCATTTTTCTTTTGGGAAATAATGGGAAATTGCTTGAAAGATCAGCAGGCCGATTATTGACCTGTTGAACTACATCATGAACACTGTGGCCAACATGTTGTGTAGTGGGGCTTGAACCCAAAGCTTCTGGCTCAGGAAAAGGAGCTTCTAGCTACTTACTGAGCCACAATATCCCCAACACCAGTCTTTAGGTGTACAAGGGGTTGGACTAGAATATAGGGGCGATATAATGGGAATGAAATTGTCTGGAGTGATAACGCAGAATGGAGAAATGTTGATTTTGTGCCTTCCTCAATCATTTTTTCCCCTTGATTTCAGAGGGAAGGACAACAAGTCGTATGTTAAATGGACTGCTGATTCTGCCACCCATCTTGTGGAACCATCCAGAAACAATTTCCCTTCATTATATTCTAAATCTATATTATTCAAAATTAAGTAGCAAAGCAAGAGGCAATTTGGGAAGTTGAAAGGTATAGTTGGTTGGAGAATGGATAAGTTTACTTATTAGTGTCACAAGTGGCTTACATTAACACTGCAATGAAGTTATTGTGAAAATCCCCTCGTCGCCGTGCTCCGGCACCTGTTCAGGAGCACTGAGGGAGAATTTAGCATGGCCAATGCACCTAAAGAGCATGTCTTTTGAACTGTGGGAGGAAACCCGAGCACCCAGAAGAAACCCTCACAGACACGGGTAGAAGTGCAGACTGAGTATAGACAGCAACCCACGCTGGGAATCGAACCCGGGTCCCTGGTGCTGTGAGGCAGCAGTGCTAACCACTATGCCACCGTGCAGTCTGCAGTACATGCTGAGGACCTGGAAGATGCAAAATGGAGATACACAAATGCATATGAGCATGTAGTTCCCATTGTAAATACAAACAGAGAAATTTAGAATCAAAACATTTGTCAGAAAAGTATGACAAAATCAGGTAGCAATGTCAAAAGAACGTGCATACAGTCACAAGAATGAGAGTATACTATGTCGCTTTAATTCTGGGGTGAATTGTCTCATCTTATTTTATTCTGGAGAAGATTGGTTAATTCACTACAGGTAAAACCAAACCTGCTTGTTTGAGTTCAAATATTGGCAGTGCTTTTCACAGTAGATTCAATGGATTCATGATAGAGATTGTCAGGGTTTCTTGGTGTAGCATTGAATTAAAATAAAAGGTTCCAATTGCTCTACCTGTAACTGAATGGTTGAAAATTGGACCTTATTTTAATTCCAGCAATTTACTGTCACAACCTTTTCCATCTGGTCTCCTCCAAAAGTGCACCAAATGCCAAATTGGACTCTGTTGACCTTCATGTGGATAGGGCATGCATCTGGAGCAGGCAATAGGTGAGTTGAATATGAAAATCACAATTTGAAAGGTGGTTTAAGGACCCCAGTTCAAATTCACTCCCCAAAAAAGTAGTTCCAGGATTTCAGCAGTTTGAATAGTGTTTCCTAAAGGAATCACTGGCAGTCACCAACAAAACGAAAATTACTTCTCCCAATACCAAAGAGGTCCTGCAGCCTGCTTGCTGCTGTACTATACTGGCATAAAGCAAGGAGACCCAGCTGGTTTTGATCAATTTGTCCACAATTTGCCTTGTCATTGTTTGAGATCTGAGCCAATACAGTGGTGCCATCAGCAAATTTGAAGATGGAGTTGGAGCAAAATTTGGCCACACAGTCATAAGTGTACAAGTAGTATAGTAAGGGGCCGAGGACATAGCCTTGTGGGGCACTGGCATTGAGGATAATCATGGAGGAGGCGTCTTTATTACCTATCCTTACTGTTGTGGTCTGTGGATTAGGAAGTCTCAGATCCAGTCACAGAGGGAGGAACCGAGCCCTAGGCCACAGAGTTTACAGGTGAGTTTTGTTGGGATCATGATGCTGAAGGCTGAGTTGTAGCCAATAATTAGGAATTTGACAGAAGTGTCCTTGTTGTTCAGGTGTTCCAAGGTTGAGCATAGGGCCAGGGAGATGGCGTTTGCTGTGGGCCTGTTGCACCCGAACCTCCCGCATCTTCAAATTTCAGCTGTCGAGATCAGGACTGGGAAAGAGGTGGCAATTCCACTGATCCTCAGCATCTGCTTTCGGCTATGTAGGGGTGGGAGAGGTGAAGCTGAAATCAACTTCATTATTTCAGCTTACGACAATTAGGTGTCAAATAGTGTAAAATCACTATTGCTTCATGCAGCAAACACCAAAGTTGTGAATACTTGTACCAACTTTGCACCCCTGCAAACCAATGCTTACTTCAGACAGTGAGGGAATTTACCACTCCTGTCAACTGATGTTTTAGCAGTCTCTGACTTCACTCAACCAAGAAATCTGTGCCCCGCAGCAAGAATTACAGGATCAATATCAGGAATGGAAACCTTTGCTGATTTTCTTCTCTTTAGTGAAGCCAAACAGTCATATGCTTGTCCAATTGAGATCAACAAATTCTCAAACCATGGGTCAAATCTAGGAACCTCCTGATCTGTATGGTTCTGATATTCATACACAATACATTTACTAACAGGTCTTTAGGCAACTGCTTTGCAAAAACATTTATATATTCTGAACTGGGATGTTTATAATTGACATGTTAGCTCTTAGCTTAACAATAATTCTGATGCAATAGATCCAAGCGCAACGTGAAAAAAAATCTACATTGGCAGGATAAATATGTCTTTGTTGATAGCAAGTACTCACCCTGGACAGGATTTGTCATGAGTTATAAATGAAGTTGATACATCTCACTAACACAGCATTCCTATCACAATGAATTATATGCACAGGGTTGGATTTTCATGGAGCTAGAGAGACACCCTGGAGGGGTGAAAATGGCAGCTCAGATCCAATTCCAGGATCCCTGAATCAGTTCCCAGGGTTTCTGATTTTCAAGGGTGCCTAATTAAGGGTGCAGTCTGTTTGGGTAGTGAGCCCACACCCTGTCTGGCTCCATTGCAGGGACAGGCATGACCTACTCCTCCACAATTTTCATGCAGTCAGGACAAGATTTCAAAGAGTCACAGTTCACGGCATCTCAGTTGTCATGCACCACAGCCTGCAGGAGGGAACCTTTTGAAAGTTGAGTTCGAAAGATCATCCTCATGCTGCTCCATGCCAAGGTATGATGCACCACCCATCTTTTGTGGTATTTCATGTCCCTCTTTCCAAGATATGCCTCTCCACCCACCCCTATGGGCCCTATGCCAACCTATGGCGCTTTCATGCTATTTTACCTATGCACTGCACAGAACCAATGAACCTTTTGGTGACAATAGGATGTAGAAAATGCTTTTAAAAAGTAATTCCTTAATAGCTACATTTTTGTAAAGAAAACACTTTTTACTACAACCCAATTAAAATGCATCAATTAACCAAGCCATTTAAAGTATCGATAGCTGAAACTGAAAGCATGTGAAGTATCTCTATCTTATTCAAATAAACATTGTGCAATTGATAGAAGGAGCCTGAGAGCCAATCAAGCAGTTCCCTCCCCCCACCCCCGCCGGTGCTCAGATGTTTCAGTTCTCTAATAGATGTCTGGCGTCTCAGCAAAGCCTCATTCTATACTAAAACTGAAAATGCTGGAAAATCTCAGCAGGTCTGACAGCTTCTATGGAGAGATAATAGAGCCAATGTTTTGAATCTGGACGACCCTTTATCATTTTGTACTTTTGTTTGATATCTCAGACGTTAATTAGAGAACTGAAACACTCGAGCCCAGACAAACAAATGCTTGATTGACTGTTCTAGCTCTCTGATCTCTTCTATCAACTACACAATGTTTATTTACACAAGAGAGAGAGATTTCAAGTGTTTGCAGTTTCAGCTGCTGATACTTTAAAGGATCTGGGTAAATCACACTTTTATCAGCCTGTAGTAAAAAGGAGTTCTTTTTTAATTGGAAAACCATAAATGAAACATATTTTAAGCTTTATTTGAACATCATGTTGTCACGTTAGGATTCGTTGCTTCTGCGTAATATATAAATAGCTATGGAAGTGCCATAGCTTGTCATGGGAGGCATGAGGGGCCACAGCAGAGCAGATTGGTGGGGGGAGCATGTTTCAGCATGGGGAATGTTGCTGTGAGGGATTATGAAGGCTGAGGGGTGGAGGGTTCTACTTTTTTCATTTTAACTGGGGCAAAGTCCCACCACGAAGAAGTGGAACTTTTAAACTGCCCGTCTCAGCACAAGGCAGACCCTGTAGCTGTCTCTGAACTATTTCCCAGGTCAAATGGTCAGAATATAGTCTGCACCCACCCCTTCAACAATGAAAATGTTGCCTGGCACAGCAGTTAGCACTGCTGCTAACCTTGGACCTGGGTTTGATTCCTGGCTTGGGTCACTGTCTATGTAGAGTTTGCACATTCTCCGCATGTCTTCGTGGGTTTCCTCCGGGTGCTCCGGTTTCCTCCCACATTCTGAAAGATGTGCTGGTTAAGTGCACTGACCCTGTCGGGCGCCAGAGTGTGGCGACTGGGGGAATTTCACAGTAACATTATTGCAGTGTTAATGTAAACCTTACTTGTGACTAATAAATAAATAAATAAACTTTATAACCATTTCCTGGTATCTCTCCCAATGCTGGCAGGCTGAGCTGGGATTTTCCTTAACTCTTGCTACCTGCCTCAATGATGAAAATCCACCCTCAAGCTTTTAAGCTCTTTGGACTGCAATGGTTCAAGAAGGCAGCTCATCACCACCTTCTCAAGAGCAACTGGGAATGGGCAATAAATGCTGGACTTGCAACAAGCATCTATATCCTGTAAATCATTAAAAGATTCGCAATTACGTAATATATCTGCACACGATCAAGTGAGCCACAGCGGGTCAGTGTATGAACAATACCACTGAAGAATGCTTTCAGTTGAACCTGGAATTATTCCAAAACAGCATCTGTTAGACAAGTGTTTTTAGTCATATGAGTGGGTCCTTATATCCTTGAGATCCTTGAGGATTCTCACATGTGGTGTGTTCAAGAAGATGGTTGTTGGCATAAACATGTGTCCAATGCATTGCAATTCCACGACTCCGATTACAACAACAGCGCTGCGTGTATTTACAGTTAGGATCTCAAAAGGGTTATAATGTATAGAACAACACTCCCAAAATAGCACAATCATTCATTAGACACTCAGTGCCCCTTCCCTCTACTCTATATCAGCAAGCCTGTTTCTCAAAGCAATCATGAATCAGATTTGCACCTTTCATGGGTTTTTAAAATCCTCGAACTGCTTTTGATCAGAGATTGCATGTAGGGAGAAATGAAAAATCAGTACACACCCACAGTCGCAAAATCTATTCCCAAAGCAATGGCATTTGCCGTAATTATCTTTCAAGTTACTTCATGAAAACCTACAATTAAATGTTTATCCAATGCCACCTGATAGGAAAAGCAAATGAATTCCTGAATACTACTATCCACGTGCCACACTGAATTTCCTCTTAAAAAAAAAGTGGTGCTATGCCTACTTTACACAGATTTTACATGGGCAGCACAGTGGCACAGTGTTTAGCACTGCTGCCTCTCAGCGCCAGAGTCCCAGGTTCAATTCCGGTCTCGTGTCACTGTGTGTGTGGGGTTTGCACATTCATGTCTGCGTGGGTTTCCTCTGGGTGCTCTGATTTCCTCTCACAGTCCAAAGATGTGCGGGTTAGGTTGATTGGCCATGCTAAATTGACCCTAGTGGCAGGGGGATTGTATGAGTAGGTTGGAATTATGGTCGGTGCAGATGTGATGGGCCAAATGGCCTCCGTCTGCATTGTAGGGATTCTACGAGACAATTATGCCAAAGAGGTCCAGATCATTCCGGACCATTGTCTTCCTGCCATCAGACAGCAGGGATCTCATTCTAAATCTTGTATAATTTGTTTTCTGCAAAGGGTTCTAAATATTTCAACAAAATTAAAATTGATTATCACAGCCAGGTTATTAGAAAATAACTGTCAGAAGCTGGCTTAAGCAACTGCACAGAGTTCATTTATAAGCAATGATTTGGAAGGGGTAGTAAACTAGAATCTCTATTTTGTCTATCGGACTTCATTTTAGTACAGTTGTAAGAAAGTATTCACAATTGACTGTAGATCCAACAACTGTAAAAGTGTTGTTGTTGTAAAGATTTTAAGATAGGCTTTAAGATAAATAGTATACATTTATTTCTGAAGTCAACCATCTTAAACAGGCATTCTTTAATTGCATTGCATGAAAGCCCTTTTGTGTTCTGGTATCAGATGGGAAATGTACATGGAGAGAAGCCCTTGTCTACTCCAATGATATTTCGGCTTCTCACACTGTGACCGATAGTTAAAGCAACAAACCCAGGGTCATTGGTACAAAGAATGGACTGATCATTTTGTCAAATTACTGAAACTGGCAAAGTTAATGTTTATATACTAAGGCCAAACTAACAAATGTGCCCTTTCCCTTCCCACAAAAAACAGGGATGTGTGTGTATGTGTGAGTGTGTGTGGGTGAGGGAGGTGGGGGGGGAGTGTGGGTAGGAATCATCAAGTAAGTTAGCACTGAGTCTCCTGACTACAGCATGTTCTTTCACCCCTTGACCTTGAAGCTGAAATAGTTGGGCATCGCTCTGTGGCCAACCCAACTGATCTGCTGAACAAAAAAAAGTTCTGGAAATCAGTTGCAATCTTAAAATAAATCACTTCTTATTTTTTTTATCTGCAAGGAAAGCAAGTGGAGGTAATCACAACCCTCTCCCCTTAAACACTGCTGACATCACAAACTTGTCGTGAGGAAGCTGAAAAGCACACTCATACCTCTGCTCTTTGAAACAGTGCACGCAAACAGAAATAGTATTATCCTTTGCATAGGCTTCTGTCCGATTGTGCTGGCTTATTTGACACAATTCACTTGAATTCAACACAAGGAGTGCAAAGGATTGTGGCGATTTAAGCACTAATTATTTCAATGCAAATCAAATTCTGTCTGTCTTTTTTGTGCTAGGTTTACAAATGTCATCCTATGAGTGCACAAAACTGGGCAAGTCCCCAGGGTGAATTAAGCTAGATCTTCTGGATGCAAGGGTACTAAATGTCTGGAACTCTCTGTCTGAAGTAGTTTCATGTATGTCAGTGCAATGCATTCTCTAACTGACTAATGCAAGTTGCTCTGCGCAGCCCATTAGGATAATTAGTGTCAGCAAGCTCATCTGACACAGAAACAGGAAGGATGAAAGCCTGTACACATTAGGTCTTTTTTGTCATAAGTGGGTTGATTCCTGGTTTCTTCACAATAGATCTCCAGAAAAATATTATTTCTCTTTTTCCATGGAATTCTGTAAGACATTCCAGGACATGCTGATGAAGGAGTTCAATGATAGATCTGCAGTAATGGCAGCTCCTTGGCATACTTGAAGCAAAACATAAAAGTACAAACCAGATAAGTTATCAGTGTGGTTACGTCTGAGACAATCAGTTTTCAACAACAATCAGCTTCATCTCTCAAAGCTTGCGAGTGCCACACAAGCTGTCTTGTGCGGATTACATACAATCTGTCGCATTATTTGTAACAGATAAATCTCGCTGATCTATGGTCTGGGGCTTTGAGTAAAAGAATTAGTTGTCATGAGTAAAATCTCTAAAACATTTGTTTTTTTCTTCCCCCATGTATCTTTTTCTTGTCAATATCATTCTGCCTTTCCTGCTCTCCTGAAGCTACCGTGATCCTTGCTAAGTGTCATTCAGCGGCCACTGCATAATGTCATGTCCATTTTTAAGCCTTGACAGCAAGGGTCAGTGCACTGTTCAAATACAGGGAGCAAATATGGTCAAGTGTGATCTTGTCATGTGAGATCCTGACATATTCACCTTCAGTAAAAAGTCTGACAACACCAGGTTTTAGTCCAACCTATTTATTTGATAATATACTCGCAAGCTTTCGAGGGGTTACCCTCTTCGTCAGGTGACGAAGAGGGTAACCCCTCGAAAGCTTGCGAGTATATTATCAAATAAATAGGTTGGACTAAAACCTGGTGTTGTCAGACTTTTTACTGTGTTTACACCAGTCCAACGCCGGCATACCCACATCATATTCACCTTCAGCAAGGGTCACTCTCCAGTGATTAATAACCAAGCCTCACACGCTAGACATCTGGGGTGTTTAACCTAGCAAGGAAATAACTCATTACAAAGATATAACTTGAGAAAATTTATAAAAAATAATTTTGGTGTTGTACCTTGAAATTATTCTGGCAGCAGCAGATTAACTGTCCTGTGAGTTCTATTGAATGTTAAGATGTAATCGCCATTTGGATGTTGCTGAACAATGCTCCATGCATGCAGCCTCACCCTTTCTCCCCTGGTCACAGGGCCGTATGGAGGTGCTTATATAACATGTATTCGACAGCAGCTTATTGCACTAAGTACCATCCTCATGTTGTATGTCTATTGTAAATGCAGCCCTTTTTCACTTTACAATAACAGACATCTTGGCTGAATCTTACCACCATTCACTCTGGTGGGATTTTCCCATTCTGCTGCAGTGATCAAAGATTTAGCTGGTCTCTGACCTTGCTGCAGTGGGATTGTGGAGTGAATGGCCAGTAAGATCCCTCCCCCCTGCCTTTTGTAAGTGCTTATCAATCAGTTAAAACATTTTTGGTAAAATTTCTCATATTTTAATTGAGGGAAACATTTGTTTCTGTCTTCACGGAGGAGGACGTGAATAATTTGCCGGATGTTAGCGATGGAAAGGTGGTAGGACTGGAGGGTCTCGATGACATTACTGTTACTAGAGAGGTGGTGCTCGACAGACTGGAGGGGCTGATTGTGGACAAGTCCCCAGGACCGGATGGAATGCATCTGAGGGTCCTGAAAGAAATGGCGGAGGTGATAGTGGATGCCTTGGTGGTTATTTTCCAGACGTCGCTGGATTCCGGGGAAGTGCCGGAAGATTGGAAAACGGCTAATGTTACGCCGTTGTTTAAGAAGGGTGCCAGGCAAAAGGCGGGGAATTATAGGCCTGTTAGTTTAACGCCTGTTGTAGGTAAAATGTTAGAATCCGTCATCAAGGAGGAAATAGTGAGGCATCTTGAGGGGAACTGCTTGATAGAGCAGACGCAGCACGGTTTCCTTAAAGGGAAGTCGTGTCTGACAAATTTACTGGAGTTCTATGAGGATGTGTCTAGGGCGGTGGATAGAGGAGAGCCGGTGGATGTGGTCTTCCTGGATTTTCAGAAGGCGTTTGACAAGGTACCTCACAAGAGGTTATTACAGAAGGTCAGGGGGCATGGAGTTGGGGGTAGGGTGTTAGTGTGGATAGAGGACTGGTTGTCAAATAGGAGGCAGAGAGTGGGGGTGAATGGGTGCTATTCGGATTGGCGGATGGTACTAGTGGAGTGCCCCAGGGGTCGGTGCTGGGGCCTCAGCTATTTACCATTTATACAGATGATCTGGAGGAGGGAACCGAGTGTAGGGTGTCGAAATTTGCTGATGACACCAAAATTGGTGGAAAGGCAAATTGTGCGGAAGGTGGGGAGAGTCTACAGAAGGATCTAGATAGGCTGGGCGAATGGGCCAGGAAATGGCAAATGGAATTTAATGTTGGCAAGTGCGAGGTGGTCCACTTTGGTAGGAATAATGGTAGGAAGGATTATTACTTACGTGGTGAAAAACTGCAGCAGGCGACGGTGCAGAGGGACCTCGGGGTCCTTGTGCATGAGTCGCAAAAACCCAGCTTGCAGGTGCAGCAGGTGGTCAGGAAGGCGAATGGGATGCTGGCTTTCATCGCGAGGGGGATTGAATATAAAAGTAGGGAGGTCTTGCTGCGGCTGTATAGGGCATTGGTGAGGCCGCAGCTGGAGTACTGTGTGCAGTTTTGGGCGCCGTACTTACGCAAGGATATTTTAGCCTTGGAGGGAGTGCAGAGGAGGTTTACTAGGCTGATTCCGGAGTTGAGGGGGTTGAGCTATGAGGAGAGGCTGAATAGATTAGGCTTGTACTCGTTAGAGTTTAGAAGAATGAGGGGAGATCTCATTGAGACGTATAAGATGATGAATGGGATGGATAGGATAGAGGTGGAGAGACTCTTCCCGCTCAGAAAGGATAGTAGGACTAGGGGGCATAGCCTCAAGATAAAGGGGGGGCGGTTTAGAACGGAGTTGAGGAGGAACTTCTTCACTCAAAGGGTGGTGAATCTCTGGAATTCTCTACCCGTTGAAGTGGTGGAGGCTGCCTCGCTAAATATTTTTAAGACGCGGGTTGATGGGTTTTTGATGAGAGAGGGGATTAAGGGTTATGGGGAGAGGGCGGGAATGTGGAACTGAGCCATGACAGATCAACCATGATCTTATTGAATGGCGGGGCAGGCTCGAAGGGCTGGTTGGCCTACTCCTGCTCCTATTTCTTATGTTCTTATTTCAAAGAACAAAGAAAAGTATCCTACAGGAACAGGCCCTTTAGCCCTCCAAGCCCGTGCTGATCATGATACTCTAACTGAACTAACAAAATACTTCTGCCCTTACTCTATTCCCTTCCTATTCACGTACCCATCCAGATGCCTCTTAAATTTTGCTATTGTGCCTGCTTCCAGCACCTCCTCTCGCAGCACGTTCCAGGCACCCACCATTCTCTGCGTGAAAAACTTCCCCCGCATATCTCTCTCGACCTTTCCCCTCTCACCTTCAACACGTGTCCCCTTGTAATTGACACTTCCACCCTGGAAAAAAGCCTTTGACTGTCCACCCTGTCTAAGCCTCTCAATTTTGTAGACCTCTATCAGGTCTCCCATCAACCTCTCCTCATAGCCAACACCCTCGAGACCAGGCAACAACCTGGTAAACCTTCTTTGCACTCTCTCCAAAGCTTTCGCATCCTTTTCGTAGCATGGCGAACAGAACTGCACTTAATACTCCAATTTATTTCTGGTATAATTGACTGACTGAAGTGGATTACTGTGATGCCTGAATCACAACCCCCTATGTACCTTAAAAAGAAAGGATCACAGCCCAATGTTTAAACTTACGTTGATGATTCCTCAAGGTCAATTTGTTTGTCATGGTTAAGAAACATAATAGAATGCCTTAAATGGAAAAATCTCAAGTTGCAATGAATATACAGTGACTATCCTGTAAAGACTCTGCCCATCTGCTGCTGAAACTCTTATTCATGCCTTTGTTACATCTAGACTCCACTATTCCAATGCATTCTTGGCTGGTATCCCACATTCTACCCTTCGTAAACTCATAGTCATCCAAAACTTTGCTGCCCATGTCAGAGTTTACATCATTCATCAGTCACCCATCTTTGCTCAATACTATTCCTACCCATTTAGCCATGCCTCCATTTTGAAATTTTCATCTTTTGTTTCTAGATCTCTCTACAGCCTCACCCCTCTCTGTATCTCTGTAATCTCCTCCAGTCCTGCAAATCTCCAAGATACGTGCATCCCCCTAACCCTGGGCACTTGAGTATTCCTCATGGTGACCGTGCCTTCAGCCATCTGGGTCCTCAGCTCTGGAATTTGCTCCCTAAGCCTCATTGCTTTTCCATCTCAACAGCCTCCTAATAAGCTACCGCTTTGATCACGTTCTCGGTCATCTGCCCTCGTGTGGCTCAGTATCAGATTCTCTTCTGTAACACTCCTGTGAAGTAGCTCGGGAAATTTTATTACATTAGAGGCACTATATAAATGCAAATCATTGTTGTTTAAAAGGAAAGCTGTGAAACTTGAATAAAGTGAGGATGGCAATCATTTTTGCAGCATGGTGTATGTGATGATTTCATCATTATCACTGATTGCAGAATTGGATTAAATATGTTGTAGAAACACAAATGGGAAAAGCAATGTTGAAGGGGGCAAGGGCATGATGTGCTGATGAGTTGTTGGCAACAGGGGTTTGATGGCACATTATTATAGAAGATAAAAAGCACGTTTCACATCTCCATCGAGATCTTAAATAACAATCAATAAAAGTGAAACTGGGTGCCTTGTGATTTATCTTCTGCAGTGCCCAACGCAGATGATGAAATAAGAAATGGACATGTAGTATTCATGTGCCACATGTCTCTGCTCAATGTTGCTATCCCTCTACTCCAACATATGTATCATAATCACTGCTTAGCAGAAACATTTTTACAACATATATAATTGGGTGGCATAGTGCCACAGTGGTTAGCACTGCTGTCTCAAAGCGCCAGGAACCTGGGTTCAATTCTCGCCTCGGGTCTGTGTGGAATTTGTGCATCCTCCCCATGTTTGCATGGGTTTCCTCTGGGTGCTCCGGTTTCCTCTCACAGTCCAAAGATGTGCAGGTTAGATGGATTGGCCATATTAAATTGCCCCTTTGTATCCCAAGATGTGTAGATTAGGGGAATTAATGGGGTAAGAATGTAGGGTTACAGTGATAGGGCCTGGGTAAGATGCTCTGTTGGAGAGCCAGTGCAGACCCGATGGGCTGAATGATCTCCTCCTGAACTGTAGAGATACAATTGTAGATACTCAGCGATCTCTCTCTTTCTGCTCGTTGGTATAAAAAAGCTTAAAATTCCCTATTCCAGTGGGTGGTTGTCACTTTGTAAACATTGTGAGTCACTCAGTCATTACTTTCTCTAGGTTTCCTTCACTGTCAGTGAGTCAAAAATCCTGGAACCCCCTCTCTATCAGCACAGTGGGAATATGTGCAGCAGTAAGACAAGGCAGCTCATCACCACCTTCTCAAAGGCAATTAGTGGGGAGTGGGCAATTTCACATCTCAGGAACAAATTAAAAAAACTGTAAAGATAAAAATACACTCACTGAACCCCACCCTGCCCCCCAAGTGTGAAAGGAAAAAAGTGGCAAAATAAATTTTTTTGCAAAACCAACAGAAATATAAAACATTCCCCTTTACCTCATTCTGCAGGCCTCACCGCACCCCAAAGGATAACCACTTTTATGATTGTTCAGTGACAAATCTCCCAGACTCGAAAAGGCAATTGACATATTCCTCAGGTTGTAGGTGTTATTATATTTTCCTTTCAGTTTTGTTTTCTGTAATCCTAATTTAGTGGAAACGGCAAGGCTGAGCATTTATGCAACAAACAAAAGCAAAGTAACAATCAAAAAGTCATCAAAAATCATTTTCTCTGTTAACACCTGCAATTTTTATACACATAATTGTAATTACTCATTCACTAGATGCAGTATTTATAACATCAAGACTACTTAGTAACAGCTGTTATACCTAACCCAATAAACACAGGCAGATCATAGTAATTAAGCCATTTAGGTGTTGAAATATTTACCTTTTAAGTATTGAGGAAGATAAATATGCATTCAAAATGTTGTTAATAGAAAGCACCAAAATTAAAGCCACTTTCTAGTACTGGAAACACTGAATACTTTTTTAGTAAGAATGAAAGGACTCACTACTTAACGACTTGCACCTAAATGTATGTCATTGTCTATGGCAGTGATAAGTGAAGGATTTGTTTAGAATTGAATCATGGCTGCAAAGGAGTGTAGACGATGAGGATAAAGACGAGATTGCACTCGTAGAGCTAACATTCATCTGTACCCTCCACCAGCCCAGAGACACACTCCTAGGGGGCACAAGAACCAGTTCAGGTAGGGTCTCACAGTCTGGTGCTCACCACACAGCAAGTTTCCCTCAGCAAGAGGAAGCAGAGTTAGCCAAGATCACTGGCTAACAAACAAAAGCAAAATAACAATCAAAAAGTGGTACCTTCAAAGCCCTCGTCAGATAATGAGCCTCTGGGACTAGTCTGAGACAAGGTGCTTGAGGTACAGCAAGAGATGGGGGAACATCAGAGAGAGATAATGGAGGCCCTCGATAGAGTGGCACGTGAGGTGGAGGAGTCTGTCTGCCTGCTGTCTGATGAAGCTGTACTGATGTATGGGAGAAGGAGATGAAATTAAGAACGTATAAATGTGCTCCTCAGGAAAGATCAAAGCTTAAAACAAGTCTTCTTCCTTAACTCAGTAGAAAAGTTTGCAGCCAATTGTAAAAGTGATCAGCATAGCCTAGGCAGGTTTGAGCTCAATCTATTGATTCATAACATTACGACTGGACTCGGTGTCCCTGGCCCACTAGAGAAGGGATGCATATCAACCAGGTTTTCTTGCTTTTGAAACGTACGTGCCTGAGGGATGTCAGCCGAGGACTGACTTAGGGCAGGCACCCTTTCGTGACACACTTTGCCTGCCAACACTCACCCTCAAACAACTACCAACACTCTGGAACTGTACCTCAAACAAGATAGCAGCCTCAGAGGCAAGGGAAGAAATAACAGGAAAATTAGTTGGAAAAAGAAAGAATTATGGTCGTAGTAAGAAGAGAAATCCTGAAACTAAATCATATTTTTCTGTTACATCATGCATTTCAAAAAAACACTTTTATTTCTCTTTCATGTCATTTTTTCTGTGTCTCACCAGATTGTATGTTCACACCTTAAAAAAGGAATATTTTAAATGTAATTTGTACCATTAACTCCATAGCTTGCAGTCCCTATCTGTGCTTCTGTCTACCAAATCGCTGCTGTTCCTTTTGCTCGAAGGTCAGGTCATGTGGTGTGAATGCCTTACAAATGAATTACAAAAGATGATCTTTTCTGGCACGTTGACACTTAGGAAGAAATATTGTGTTGGACAGCAAAGGCTTAAAAGTGCCAAACAGACATCCATAAAATGGGGACGCTTTGCTGAAGATAGGGAAATGTGGCCAGAAACCATACTGGAGGATATCTCCAATTGTAAGAACCATAACATAGCTGGTGCTGAATGCAAATACCAGCTGAGGAGGTTTTGTCTGAACATCAAGACCAATCCTCTCCCCCGCCCTCCGATCCCTCACATCCCCAACCTGATTGAGGATGCATTGTTCAATTTGTGGATACTCATTCCGAGCAAAAAGAGGTCTCAATTGCCACCAATGAACTCAAAAGAAACAATCCTGGCTCTCTTCTTCGATATCGAAGAACAAATAATGACAGTTTTTCTCATTCTCCTTTTACTAATCAGTGGCCTTTGCTTTCATTCTCTCTCTCTCTCCTTTTTGACCTCCCTGATCAGAGAACTCTCTTTGCTTTGTGTGGTGTATAGGGTGTGGGTGTCGTTGGCTCGGTCAGCAGCGATTGTCCGCCCCTAATTTCCCTCAAGAAGGTGATGCCACTCATGACTATTTATTTAGCTCCTGACTAGAATATCCATTTGCCAAATCCAAAACCAGGTCAGCTCACAACAGGTGGGGACTATTGTTTGCTTTGTTAATTTGAACATCAATTGAGTGCTTTTGTAACTAAATCACAGGACGTGTAGAAAATTATATTACAGTTACTTTCTTCAAGTAGCGTGAGGCTTACATTTTATAAAATGCCAGACAAACCAATAAATGACAGACAATTCCGCCCAAACAGTTTGTAACTCTAACTGAAGTACATCAAATGCGTTTTCTTGTAAAGCCTACTCCACCGTCGTCCTACTAATTTTGCTGCATTTAAATTCGTGCCCCAGAGTTGAAGGCGCAATTCACCAGTCACCTACATTTTTCAGTAATATCCTGATGCAGATATTGACTTCGTATAGCAAGAAAACAAAATGGTTTCATGCCTCATCACCATCGTTAAGTATCACTATCAAACAGCATGTTTACCATTTTCCCTAGGACACTATATTCCATACAGAAAGAACCAGGTGTCTTACACAAATGTCTTCCAATTTTCTAGAATTTCTATTTCTTTTTAAACATGCACAAAACTTGCCTTTTCAAAAAGATATTTGAGAGGTGGAGAGAATGTCAACTAAACTTTCAACACCATCAGAAAATCCCTTGCCCCTCTTAAATCTTTGCAGTTTCAATTCAAAGTCTCTCATTTTATTAAGTAACATGTGCCTTCTGGGTATTAATCTTCTCCATCTCTTTCAATATTATCATTTATCAAACCCCTACTGCAAGCTGGACTGGTGCCCCATTGAAATAGTAATTGATGTATTTTCAGGAATCAATAAGATTTAGTTCAAAATAACCATTTGGGTTCAGTCAGAGAATCAATGCCTGGTCCTATTTTTCTGAAGCATAATGTTAGGAAACATACGCTCCCTGTTACAAGATTTTATGAAAATATAATTCAAATCATTATTTGAAAACATGTCTAGCAAACACAGTTTCCTGTCTGACAGCAGTTTATGAAAAAATATGGAAATACTAACCTTAGCCCCAGTGCCAGTCGGTAAAACATTCCTTAACTCAAGCAACAGCCTTGAAAAAACCCTAATAAATATTTGTGTTGGTTCACATCTGGAGTCCCTCCCATACAGTTATGTTTTTTGGCAATATTTCCGACTTGCAAAATGTTTTAATTTATGAAGTATTGATTGCAATGTTGCATTTCAATGAAATATGGGGAATTCAAATACAGTTATTCCATTGCAATCGCATAGATTAGAAAATATGCAAGAAGTGCATATGCTACCGAAGTACACCAACAAATCCAGCAAACCGACTTTCGAGGACACTGTGGTTAAAATTTCCCTCATTGCCTCTGGAAGTGTTTAGGCTCATTTCTTCAACAGGCGGTCAGCAGAGTGTCACAGTGGTTAGCACAGTTACCTCACAACACCAGGGACCTGGGTTCGAATACTGGCTTGGGTCGCTGTCTGTGTGGAGTTTGTATGTTCTCCCTATATCTGCGTGGTTTTCCTCCTGGTGCTCTGGTTTCCTCCCACAATCTGAAAGACGTGCTGGTCAGGTGCATTGGCCTGAACAGGCGCCAGGATGTGGCAACTCAGGGATTTTCATAGTAATTTCATTGCAATGTTAATGTAAGCTTTACTTGTGACTATAAATAAACTTTTAGTTTATTGTGGAAGGAGGCCATAAGTGTAGAAGGAGGCCATTCAATCCATCAAATTGGCACCAACTATCTGAAAAAGCATCTTACCCAGGTCCACCCCCAACGTCTCCTGCCCTATCCCCATAAACCCACACATTTACCATGTCTAATCTATCTAACCGAAACATCTTTGGACACCAAGGGGCAATTTATTTAATTTGATTTGATTTATTATTGTCACGTATTAGTATACAGTGAAAAGTATTGTTTCTTGTTTCTATTGTTTCTTATCATGGCCAAGCCATCTTACCTGCAAATCCTTGGGCTGTGGGAGGAAACTGGAACACCTGGTAGACATGGGGAGAATGTGCAAACCCCACACAGCCATCTAAGCCCAGAATCAAACTCAGGTCCCTGGCACTCTGAGGCACCAGTGCCATCATGCCATAAAGTACATGATTGATATATGGACCTTCTCCTGGCGAACTGAGAATTTGCGTAATTAGAAGCACAAGTTCTAATTCACAATTTGCTGAAATCAATGTTGTTGCTACTAGAGCTGTGGAGTTTCTAATATAAATGATGCAGATTGTGTAGCATTGGTCAATGGAAACTATAGTAGATCCTTAGCAAGCAGCATTACTTCATTCTATCAATGTAGTACCAGGCAAGAGGGAGTGCTTTTCGCTTTGCGCTCACTCTTAACATTCTATATTAACCAATGTACTCAAAGCTCTTATTGCCGAGACATTTCCATTCTACCCACCCCGTAGAGACACCTTTTGTAAAAAAAAGTGTTACTGGTGCTCGTTATTTTTCTTCCTACCTCTTACATTTTTTACAAAAATCACTTAATTAATATTAATGGGCTTCAAGTCTATTTCCTCCCCATGTCACTGGACAGGAAAATCCTTGTCTGCTGAATGACTTGCAAAGGGAAGCATTTCATCAGTCATAAGCATTTCTTTCTGTAATTTGGAACCAAATTTCCCACAAGGTTTCAGAAGGTAGAAGCTAAACGCGCAGCAAACTGACAGTAAAGATATATTGATATACTGCAAATCACCTCCAAACCAATTAAGTTTATCTTGGGGTCTGTAGAAATGTTATTGTTCGGTGAAATCTATCTGCCTCACATCATTGAGAAGGGTCAGGAAGAGACACATTAGCATAACAGCTTGGAACATCCTCAACTGTTACCAATTGCAACAGTGGTGTCCAAAATAGCAGCAAAGTGCAGACCACCGCTGGGAATTAATTATTACAACATTGCCAGGGAAGGAAGCTTAGGCTTTTCAAGTGCAAATTCTCTATGGAAAGTTGATTGGCAAACGTGTTATGTAAATTACATTGAAATACACCATTATATCACTGGTATGTGGCATAAGCACATTAACTATGTTGTTGGATGCTCTGTAAGGAAAACAATATTTTTCACAAAGGTGCTGCACTTTAAACAACTTTGCACTCTATTCGAGGTCAAGGGTTGACATCTTTGAATTAAAACCAAAGCATTCTTAATTTCTGTACCAGATTGCTAAATCAAAACATGCCTCTTGTTTTTTTCTTTCATATTAAATGAATCAATCTCAAGAGAGTAGCTCAATTTGACTGAGCATCAGAATTAATAAATAGATTTTAGAGCATATCTGTGTAGCATTTAAGAGCTCTTCCATTAAAACGATCTGCCACTTGCTTCAGTTACATGATCAATGACCAATAGAAGCAAAATCCGCAATCAAGATTTTTAGAAATTTGTCTTCATTGCAAATTGATCTTCGAAAGCCCAAGATTCTGATTCTTTAGAAGTGATCAGATTGAAAAGATGACCGATACATCACAGCCTGCTACCAGGTTTAACACTGCATGTAGGAGTGAAAAAGCTTTGGTTTCTACACCACAGATTCCTGATCGTACATCTTTAAGGGCTGCATGAGCAAAATGACAAAGTGGATGAGGCAAGGCCCCTGAGGGACAATGGATCACTCTACATACCTGCTCCAAATGCAAAGAAAAAGCTTTTATCTGGGTTTGCCTCCAGAAGAGCTGTCACCCTTTTGCCCATTCTTTCATTCCTCTTGTAGATTAACTCCTGGCGGAAATAGTTGTCTATCTCCTGAGCTGTCACCTGCTCATGCGGTGGGAGGGTGGTGTTGATAAAGTTAGGCAGCTGTGAGGAGAACAAGCCAAGTGATTATTATTCTAAGAATGGCTCCTAGATATGTATGACACAGGATTACAGAATCTCATGTTAAACTGTCGAGATAAGATAGATTTATTTAAATGGAGGCAAGGTGTAATAATCAGTCAGCTGTTAAATCATACTGATAGACCAGGCACACTTGATTGATTGAATTTTGGACTCATTTTTGTTTTGTACACACTATCTAAAACAAACAGGATATTATTTGATTATCAATATACAGACTGGGAAGCATTCCCAATAGTTCAACAAGTTTATTCATCAAGTAAAACAATTTTGATACGACTCCTTGCCTAGCGGATCTCAGCATTGCATTTGGCCCCAATCCGACAGTGCATGTCTGTGTGGTCATTGGATAAAGACAGGATTGGCCCTGACTGTGATTCTCCCTACAGTCAAATAGTTGTGACTCTCAAATCTCTCACTCTGAGATAATGCTCACATTGGCAGAGTGGCCAGTGCCTAATATACTGAACCCTAGTAAGCAGTGAATGCCCTCAGGGGTGAAAGGAAACAGGAGAAAACTGGAGACAAAATAATATTTAATAAAACAAAGCATTACGTGCTAGATGTAATCAGTAAAGTGAATAAAAAATTTCCATTTTGTTGGCCTGTGATTCTTATTGAATTAAACTGGGAATAAAGTTTGAGATTCTCACAGTGGAACGTTCTGGTGATTCAGTCCATCTGCTGCTCCTGTTCACATTCCGCGTGTGCTTCTCATTTGAAATTGGTTGCCATATTTTTAAAGTTTATTTTTTTATCAGTGTCACAAGAAAGCTTACATTAACACTGCAATGAAGTTCCTGTGAAAACCCCCCAGTCGCCACACTCCGGCGCCTGTTTGGGTACATTGAGGGAGAATTTAGCATGGCCAATGCAGCTAACCAGCAGATCTTTTGGACTGTGGGAGGAATCCGGAGGAAAACCAAGCAGACACAGGAACAGCGTTCAGACTCCGCACAGACAGTGACCCGATCCGGGAATCAAACCCAGGTCCCTGGCGCAGTGAGCTGGCAGTGCTAATAACTGTGCAACTGTGCCGCCTCATCACACTACATCAATGATAATACTTGAAAAGTACTTTATTAGCTGCAAAGCACTTTGTGATATTCTGAGATCATAGAAAGTGCAACATAAATCATGTATTTCGTTCTTTATTGCTGAGAAAAAAAATCAATGGCAAACTCCCTACAAAATATTGGCACTACTGCTTTCTTTGGGCAATAATCTTTCCTTTGCACAATAGTGAAAGTCAGATGATATTGAATCGGCCTCCTAGTTTCCATTTTTAATTTCCAGCAACTTGCTCCAGTGGTAAAAATCAAGAAAGCGTACTTGCCACTTCGCTAAGACCTATCTTTACATTATTACACAAAGTCAAAATTACACCCCATCTGTCTTAAGAAACAGCCAATTATTGTCAGGAACATTCTTTCATGTTACATCCAAAATTTTACTTAAAATGGGTCATGCTGCTTCCATAATAACTGCAGTGTTGTTAGTCTTTCTCTTGCTTCCTGGAGGATCTCTTGAGTACTGCGGACTGGAAACCAACTTTTTGTGATGTGCAAATTTTGTGAAAGAGACAAGGTATTCGATTTGTTGGCAGGCTTAAAAGTGGACAAATCTCCAGGTCCAGATGAACTGTGGGAAGCATGGGAAGAGATTGTGGGGCTCTGATGTTTAATTTTCAACTAGAGGACAGCTAATGTGGTTCTGCTATTTAAGAAGGGTTGTAGAGGTAAGCCAGGGAACTGCTGACCAGTGAGTCTCACTATCGGCTGAAAATTCTGAAGGAGAGCATCTGTCTCCCCTTAGAGAGACAAAGCTAGATCAGGGATAATCAGCCTGGCTTCATCAAAAGGAGGCCATGCCGAACAAATTTGATTGAATTTTTTGAGGAAGTGATCAGTGTGTAGACGTGCAATTGATGTGGTTTCTATGGATTTCAGCAAAGCCTTTGACAATGTCCCACATAAAAGACTTATAAATGTAAATGGAATACAGGGAAAATTGATAAAGTGGATTCAAAATTGGCTCAGTTGCAGGAGGCAGAGGGTGATGACTGAAGGCTGCTTTAGTGACTGAGAATCAGTGTACCACAGAAATCTGTGTTGGATCCCCTGTTTTTAATCATTTAAATAATAATTATGTGGGGGAGGTAGGATTAGTAAGTTTGAGGATGACACCAAGATTTTCCGGGTGGTTGAAATGAGGCTGAGTGTCTTAGGCTACAAGAAGGTAAAGATGGAATGGTCAGACAGACTGAGAAGAAGAGGATGGAATTTACCCCTGAAAAGTGTGAGGTGATACACTTTGGAAGGAGTAATTTGATAAGGAAGCACTCAATGAATGGCATGAAGCTAGGAAGCTCTATGGAAGAAAGGCATCTTGGCATTTTGTCAACAGATCTCTGAAGATGGATAGGCATGATAACAGGGCAGTGAAAAAGGCACATGGGTCACTTGCCTTTCTCAACTGAAGCATAGATTACAAAAGCAGGAGAGTCATATTGGTGTTGTGTAGAACTTTAAGTGAGGCCACTGCTAGAGTACTATGTGCAGTTCTGGTTACCACATTATAGGAAGGATTTGATTGCACTGGAGGGGGTGCAGAGGATATTTATCAGAATGCTTCCTGGGATGGAACATTTAAGTTATAGAGAGATGTCGACAGGCTTGAGTTATTTTCATTGCAGTAGTGAAGACTGAGGTGCACAAGATTATGAGAGGCAAGGACAGAGTGAATAAGAAGCCTTTATTGAAGGGTCAGTCATGAGCTGATACAAGTTCAAGGTGAGGGGCAGGAGGTTTGGGGGGATATGAGATACAGCTTTTTTACCCAGAGGGCAATGTCAGTCTGAAATGCACTGTTTGGGAGGTGGGTTGCCTCACATCCTTTAAAAAGTGCCTGTTTGAGCACTTGGCACAACATAACATTGAAGGCTATGGGCCAAGTGCTGGTGAATGGGATTGAGTGGGAGGTCAGGTGTTTCTCGCAAGTCTGTGCAGATGCAATGGGCCGAAGGGCCTCTTTTGCACTGTATGATTCTATGAACTATTGTTGGACCTGCTTGCTATATTTTTGTGATTCATGCATTAGAACATACGATCCCTTTGTACTTCACTCACCTTCAATGAAATAATAATCATTCATAGAATATGAGTGTCACTGGGAAGATCTGCATTTACAACCAACCTAACTGTTCCCGAGAAAGGGCACTGAACTGCTCTCTTGAACTGCTGCAGTTCACCTGATATGTGCACTTCCATGTGCTCCTATATGTTTAAGACACTTGGACAACCTACAGCAGGCACTACAGAGCTCTGGAGAAGTGCTGTTAATGGTGCCTTCACAAGATCCCTCAAATCCAATGGAAAGAAAGGTAGTGCAACAGCATTCAATCCCAAGATAACATGCCAAGCACTGAGATGCGAATGACTCCCAGCACCCTTTTCTTCATGATTTATAGCAGATGATGTTATCGTTCACTCTGCAGTGCACAGAACGTGGGAGAATCATTTTGAAAATCCCACGGAAAATAACAGCAGGATTTATACCAGTTTTTATACGAATTCAGCACTTAGAATTTCTGGGGGGAGAGTCCCATCCATGATATCTTTATGTGGGCATTAATAGCCCCCTTGAGGGTCTCATTTTGCATCAAAGTTGGAAGGCCTCCACGAGACTCCAACTCAATGCCAGTGAGAGAGGTGCATTCAATTGTACCTATTGTAAAATATAAGCTAGACCAGGTAAGGATGTCAGGTTACCTTCATTAAAAGGACATTGTTGCCCAACTAAATGGGTATTGAAAATCTTTTTAGAAAAGGCAAAACTGATCATTTCTGAGCCACCTCCAACATTGTTGTCAGACGTACTGGTCTATCTACTCAACACCTGGAAAAGAAAATCAATGACTACAACTCACTTTGCAACTTCCTCCCGTTTTTCGTCAAAAATGGGAGGTCATGGGACCAAAAGTTTCATTGTTACAATAGATGCAAGCCTGATTCAAGAATCAATGATGGTATCAATAAATTTAAGTGTCCGTGATGCCCACTAAACTTTCCTCTGAGCTGGTCAGCAACTTATGCATTGAGAAGCAGGCCACCAGCAGCTGAACATCCAGTGCAACAGAGCACCGACACTTTGTTCTCAAATATTTGTTGATATTATTTCTACCATGAGCCAACAAGTCACAATTAAGTTTGAGCTTTATATATACAACATTCTTTTCCTTGTCACTGTTATGTCTACACCAGCTCAGCAAAGTATAGCAGAGTAAAAGTTATCTACGGCATCAAGAAAAGTCAGTTTCTCCTTCCTCTCTATAGTGCTTTGGGCATTAAACATTAACTTTCTGATTTTCTACCATATCTTACGTTCTTCTCTGGCAATTTGTGACATGTAGCACCTTCCGTAACAAGGCACCTTTCTTGTTGATTTATGTTATAATGAACCACCTTCACCAAAAGAGGTTGGGTAATGATCGCAGTAAACCTTGCCACTCAATTATCAAGTTGTTTCCTCAAGCTATACTCATCAATTTTCCAGGAAAGTGCTCTAAAACATTTAAGAGCCCAACACCCTTTTCTTCATGATTTATAGCAGATGAAGTTATTATCATCCCATCAGACTACAAGGTCAGCCGCAAAGGAATTATAGACACGAAGCTAACCCTTCACATCAATCGCATATCAAAAGTACTTATCATGTTTCTTCACAATAATGTAATTAACTCATTTCGTAATCTTTATCCACATTCCTGATCTTATCTCGTCACAAAGTTGGATTTGAAAATTTCCTGCTTATAATTATGCATAAGGCAGAAAGATTTACATGCACTTATAGAAATATTTATCTCTACACTTTTCTAACTTTTAATTCTGCTAGTAGGTTTCAGAGGCAGGGGAATTCCATGAGCTCTAATTAGCTCTGCAGTATTTTGAGGCCTTTGCCTTTGCCTAATTTAATGCCTCCAATCACTATCACATATCCCACATCCAAAGCTATAGCAGACAGTGGCATAGTGGCATCTTCACAAGACTAGGAAGCGAGAGACCCAGGGTAAATCTCTGAGGACTTGCGCTCAAATCCCACCATGGCAGATTGTGAACTTTGAATTCAATAAAGATCTGGAATTAAAATCTAATATTAGCCATGAAACTGTTGTCAATTGTTGTAAAAAACCATCTAGTTCACTAATATCCATTAGGGAAGGAAACATGACATGTGACTCCAGATCTACAGCAATGAGGTTGACTTTGAAACGTCCTCTGCGTTGGGCAATAAATGTTGGCTCAGCCAGCGATGCCCTCACCCCATAAATGAACAAAAAAAATGCTAAGGTAATTTTAGTCTTCTGTTTTTCCATAACTATTAGTTACTGACTGCCTCAGAGAAGAAACCCAAACTATAATGACTGGAATCTCAGTTCAGGTTCTTCTTTGTTTTGGAAACAAACTCATTCTTCTTAAGCCGTTTACCCTACCAAACAATTCTTTTGTGCTTCCAGTAACTTAGCTCTAAATTAGCCACTGGAAGCTCTGGGAGAGGCTAGATAACAAACCAATCATTTTTCTATCGGATGCCAAGCCCCTCATGGAGAAACTGGATTTCTCACATTAGTGATGCAAGCAGGAACTTTACAATGTGAGACTACAAACCCACCTTGCTGCTTGCTCATCTTATACCGGAGATAAGCACTGCGTTGATTTATCTCTCATTTCCTTTCTGCGTAGATTTAGGTTTATCCCTGGCTGAACAGTTGACCTGCACACATGCTTCTGTCCATGTCACCTCTCAATTAATTGTAAGAGGAATAAAGCAATGTCCTTGTAAAGATTTCCCTTCAATCCACTTTCTCCACCAGCATTGCCTAGTTGATTCGTAAAATACAGTTCTGTTTTCAGTGCCACTAGTAATGGATCCAGGATTTGATCGGGCATGTAGTACACATAACAAAGGAACAGAATTCATTACACATATCCTCAGTTAATTAGTATCATGTCCAATTTTGTGACAGGAGTTTAAGCATCCCAAGAAGTGCTCAAGGGTTGTCTTTTGGTTGAAAATTAAACTACAATAATATAATTGTTCCATGCATGCCGCATGATCTCCCCGCATCAACATAATTTCAGTTCACTTGTCTATTCATATAAATTAGGCATCAGGGATTGCTGTTTACATATTTGAAAAAAAACACTCATATTTTCAAGATCAGTTGGAACATTATGAGGCCATTTCTGAAGTGTATTTCTTGTTTACTTCCTGTTTCCATTCAGATAATTAACAGGCTTGGAGCAAATAATTGTGGCACTGCCATTTTATTTTTACTGTTGTACATAATGGGTTTTCTAATGAGGGTCTCCTTTTACTTGCATATAGAAGAACAGAAAATCAAATTGTCATGCTTGGGAATTCAGAAGGCAATAATAGAGGTGCTTGAGCTCCCTCCATGACACATGCACAGAACATGTGTTGTTCCTCCTGAGTGCAGCATCAGAGAATCAGTTTTATAGTTCCAAATATTTTTGCTGATGAAATTGTGTGGGAATACAACATTACTAATTGCTCAAATACAGCAAAAATGTCCCAGATGCTGGAAATCTGAAATAAAAACAGAAAATGCTTGAAAATCTCAGAACTGAAGAAGAATCATCTGGGCTCAAAACATTAATTCTGTTTCTCTCTCCACAGAAGCTGCCAGAGCTGTTTCGTTTTTCCAGCATTTTCTCTGTCTTTTTCATTTATTTCTTCTTGGGTATGATTTCACAGGCTCTTGGGATCGATTCTGAGACTGCCCCTGACTTCACAGCTCAAGTCCACACTGGTGTGCACTTGCCAATCAAAGGAACATAGTTTCATTTCCCTTAAACACACAAGCCATCTAAATTCCAACTGAAGATGGCTTAATTTTCCAGAATAAACTGTAATTGGTGGAATTTAGATTTCATGAGCAGTTTTGAAGGCTTCCAATAGGCCTGCCAGTTGCTCCTTTTGGTAGCGTGGCCCCTTTAAGGGGGCAATCCCTGAAGGCCAGCTGATCACACCGGACCCTATTGAGTGTCTAGGTAGGAAGCCAAGCTAATCGGGTGCAAGGGCGCAAATCCAGGTGGCGAAAGGTCCTTAGTTGAGCCAAGAAAAAGTGGACAATAGTTGCATGGTTAGTTCTGTCAGACCCTTATTTGGAAATAACTATTTATCATTGGCAATAAACCTTTCTGAGGTGGCACAGTGGTTAGCACTGCTGCCTCACAGCGCCAGGATGCCAAGTTCGACTCCCAGCTTGGGTCACTGTCTGTGCGGAATCTGCATGTTCTCCCCATGTCAGCATGAGTTTCCTCCAGGTGCTCCCATAGTCCTAAAGATGTGCTGGTTAGGTGCATTGGCCATCTAAATTTTCCCTTAGTGTACCCAAGCAGGCACCAGAGTTTGGCAACTCGAGGATTTTCACAGTAACTTCATTGCAAAGTTAATGTAAGCCTACTTGTGACTAATAAATAAACTTTAAACCTTAAAACTAAACTTTTATACATCGAGCCACATCGAGTTGTCCCCAATTTATTTCACTCCTCCCCCTTGAAATTATGCACTGGATCATGAGCCTCGAAGTTTAAACTTCTCCAGGGATAACTGCTGATCACCACCCACACTGCCCTCCCCACAACACCTCCTCCCACTCCCAACCATTCCCTGTGGTGACTGTGCCTTTAAGAGCAACACAGTCAGAAAAGGGTCTCCTAGCTTGAAGGACCAACTGGGACTAAGAGTGGGTAATCGCCCCAGGGGTGGAGTCATCTTTGAAGCAGAAGGCATGTAGAAGACATGTAGGGACTGGCTAGTGGCGAGTTGCTCCAGGAAAGCCCGGGGATGGGTCCAGGCACTGTACAAGACTTTCCTTGTTAATGAATGCCTTTTGTGTCCCAGATGAAATCTGTAGCGTGCATTATTACACTCCCCCACTCCCCTTTCCCATATATGTGAAACATGCTAATTTAATGTTTTGTTTCATAGAAGCCATAGTCTGGCTACAAGACGGAACATTTCCTGCAAATTTACTATGCTGCAGCATTATTTCAAAACCGTATATATTTCTGTCCATTTAGGCTCCCCCACCAAAAGCTCCCAGTTTCCCAGCTGCAAGCTTCAAAGGCCTCCCAAGCTGCCTCTGAACTCACTCTCTGAGGGCAGTTAAATGTATGGATGGCAATAGAGACAATGATTCATACTCACAGTCATTCTAGCTAGAAGTCATGCGGTGTTCCAGCATTACAGCCAACTGGGTCAGCTTGGGATAAGTTCAGGTTTACTCAACCTCATGAAATCACTACTTTATGATATATAAGAAATAATAAATAAAATGTACTTTTCGGTTTTCGTTTGAAACATCAGAAAGACCTTTCCTCACAATGAACACCATGTTATAACAGTATCATTCATTTCTCCTCAATAAGCCAAAAGCATCAATCTAGCCCTCTGAACAGTCATTTCTTTGGCAGTACACAAGGTAACAAATCAGACAACCGAGCTATTTAAAATGTTGCTTCATGTACAAAAATGACAAATCATTGACAATAAATGTATCCATAGTATTTTGACATCTTAATTTAAAAGGTCCGATTATGTTTCCACCACATTTTAGAACCAGTTCACTCTGTAGGAACTCAGTTTCACTGTAACTGAACCCACAAGCAACCATAACCTAGCGTTAAAGTAGCCTTTTTGCAGCTCTAGACAATTAAATGGGCTATAAATGTTTAAGTAGCTAACTGTTAAAACACAAGCTCCTTTAATGTTACACTATCTCATGGGGAAAACCAATTAGCAAAACCATCATTGGGCTTTTAAAATAATTAATTGAAAAAATAAAAACACACCCCCCACCAACATACAGGCCCTAGCTATATAACATTTATCAACATGAACCAGTTTTTGGATCTTGCGACAAGCTTGATGGATAAATTTCAATAGCAAAACTTGCTGTAAAATATCTCACTATTATGGACATCTACCCAAAAAAGCAAAACCATTCACAACACCATTGTCCTGATGGATACTGTTTGGAGTCTGCAAAGAGGGGAATATTCACCCAGGAAATGATCAGATTTCAATAAGTGCAGTCATTTCAAGGCAATAGTAAAGGTTAACAGAGAAACATAGAAAATAGAAGCAGGAGCAGACCATTCAGTCTATTGATCCTGCTCTATCATTCATTATGATCAATATCCTGATCCTATCTTTCCTCCATATCCCTTGATCCCTATAGCCCCAAGAACTATATCTAATTTCTTCCTGAAATCACTATTTTCTGTATTAGTGGATTCCACAGATTCACCATCATCTGGGTGAAGAAATTTCTCCTCACCTCAATTCTAAAGATTTACCCCTTATCCTCAAACTATGACCCCTAGTTCTGAATTACGTCATCATCAGGAACACTCTTTCTGAATCTACCATATATAATTATAACAGAATTAGACAAGTTTCTCTGAGAGTGCTTCTCATTCTTCTGAACTCCAATGAATATAACCCTAACTGACATAGTCTCTCCTCACATGACAGACCTGCCAGCCCAGGAATCAGTCTGGTAAACCTTTGCTGCACTTGTCTAAAGGACATCCTTCCTCAGATAAGGACCACCAAAACTGCACACACTACTCCAGGTGTGGCCTCACCAATGCCCTATACAATTGCAGTAAAACATCCCTATTCATATGCTCAAATCCTCTCGACATGAAGGCCAAATACCATTTGCCTTCTTTACTGCCTGCTGTACCTGCGTGCTTACTTTAAGTGATTAATACACAATGACACCAAGGTCTCACTGAGTATCTACCTCTCTCAATTTACACCCATTCAAATAATAATCTGTCTTCCTATTGTTGTTACCAAAGTGGATAATTGTACATTTATCCACATTATATTGTATCTTCCATGCATATGCCCACTCACTCAACCTCTCCAAATCATGCTGAAGCTTCTCTGCACGCTCTTCAAAGCTCACCCTCCCATCTAACTTTGTATCATCTACAAGTTTGGAGACAATACATTTCATTCCCCCTTCCAAATCATTAATGTATAGCGTGAATAGTCGGGGTCCTAGCTCAGAACCCTGTGGCACTCCATTAGTCACTGCCTGCCAACCAGAAAAATACCCATTTATGCCAACTCTTTGCTTCCTATTTGTCAACCAGCTTTCGATCCATCTCAAAACATTACCTGCAATCCCATGTGCTTTAACTTTACATAGTAGTCAATATGAGACCTTGTCAAAAGCCTTCTGAAAGTCTAGATACACCATATCCACTGGTTCTCCTTGGTCAACTGTACTAGCTTTTTCTTCAAAGAATTCCAATAGGTTCATCAAGTGTGATTTCCCTTTTGTAAATTTATTTAATTTATTCCAACAAATGAGTTCCAGTCCTACATAATGAGCTATCAGCTTTGGCGCGACCATTGTCACATTGCCTCAACATTTATTGTTGTATCGCAAATTCTCACACAATCACATCTGGAATTTGTATTGTACTTGTAGCTAATTCAACTATCTAAACATTTATGTATAGGGATGAAGAAATGGATGTCACATCAGAAAGGTCATTAGGTTGGATTTTTTTAAAATTCATTCATAGGAGGTGGGCATTGTTGGCAACACCATAATTTATTGCCCATCCCTGATTGCCCTTGAGGAGGTGGTGGTGGTGAGGTGGTTACTTGAATTGCTGTAGTCCATGTAGTCCAGGTATATGCACACTGCTGTTAAGTATGAAGTTCCAGGATTTTGATCCAGTGACAGTCTCATCCAGGTCAATGGTGGCTTCCAGGATGTTGATGATGGGGGATTCAGTGATGGTAATGCTGTTTAATGTCAAGAGCACGTGGTTAGACATCCTCTTGTTATAGATGGTCATTGACTGGCATTTAGTGGCACGATTGTTACTTGCCACTTAGCAGTCCCAGCCTGAATGTTGTCCAAGTCTTGATGGAGATAGGCTCAGAATGCTTCATTATCTGAGCAGATGAGAATTCAACTGAATATTGTGCAATCATCAACGAACATTCCCATTTTTAACAAGAGTATGGTGAAACAGATGAAGGTGGTTGGACCTTCTATATAGCCCTGAGGAACTACTGCAGTTATGTCCTGGGGGTGAGATGACTGTCCCCAGTGCTAAGTGTGCTAAGTGTAGCGCCTATGGTTTCTTTCCGATACCACTGACATCAATTTTATTAGCATCCATTGATGCAACATTTGGTCAAACGCTTCAATGATGTTAAGTGGAGTCAATCTTGCTTTAATTGTGGAATTTAGCTGTTTTGTCCATGATTGAACTAAGGCTCCAATGAGGTCTGGAAACCAGTGCTTTCTGTGGAACTCAACTGTACATCCTTGAGTAGGCTATTGGTGAGAAAGCAGCAATTGAGAGCACTGGCGATGATACCTCCATCACTTTGCTGATGATTGAGAGTAGACCGATTGGCTGGTGGCTGAGTAGTCTCAGCAGCGCCATTCCACAGTAATGGCCAGTGCCGGGACTACAAGAGAGCCCAGAGAGAGAATTCTGGATACTATACCTCAAAAAAGGTACCAATCATTCCTTCCTTCCTGCTTTTTACCCAAGTTGGGGAAGTATTGATCGTAATATTCTTTCCCTCTTCCAGTCCTAACTGTGGATAACAGATGAATAATGTAAGGTGAGCACTATTAAGGAAAAGTATTCACCTCTGCTAGACACCAAGGCAGTATAAAGTCTGACAACACCAGGTTTAAGTCCAACCGATTTATTTGATAGTAAACTCACTAGTTTGAGGTTACCCCCTTCGTCAGGTGAATGGAGAGTTCTGGCCTCAGACAGAGCATATAAAGCACAGACAGTTTACAGATTACTGATTAGAATACGAATCTTTACGCTTAACCTGCTATTCAAGTCTTAAAGTGGCTGACAATGTGAGTGGAAGGAGCACTGAGCACAGGTTAAAGAGATGTGTATGGTCTCCAGACAGTACAGTGAGGTTTTGCAAACCCAGGCAAGTCACGGGGGTTACAGATAGTGTGACATGAACCCAAGATCCCTGTTGAGACCGTCCTCATGTGTGCGGAACTTGGCTATCAGTCTCTGCTCAGCGACTCTGCGCTGTCGTGTGTCGTGAAGGCCGCCTTGGAGAATGCTTACCCGAAGGTCAGAGGCTGAATGCCCGTGACCACTGAAGCGTTCGCCAACAGGAAGGGAACAGTCTTGCCTGGTGATTGTCGAGCGATGTTCATTCATCCGTTGTCGTAGCGTCTGCATGGTCTCCCCGATGTACCATGCTTCGGGACATCCTTTCTTGCAACGTATCAGGTAGACAACGTTGGCCAAGTTGCAAGAGTATTTACCGTGTACCTGGTGGATGGTATTCTCACGTGTGATGATGGTATCCATGTCGATGACCTGGCATGTCTTGCAGAGGTTGCTGTGGCAAGGTTGTGTGGTATTGTGGCCACTGTTCTCCTGAAGGCTGGGTAGTTTGCTGCGAACAATGGTCTGTTTGAGGTTGCGTGGTTGTCTGAAGGCAAGAAGTGTCCTCTTTCCGGAGACATCTTCTCTGGAATCTTCAACATATCATTGATGAAGATGAACATCTCGCCGGGGCCATCCCCACACCCCCACTTCTTGTTTACCCCAGTCCAACGCTGGCACATCCACATCAAGGCAATCATTAAAAAAATGTCACAAGTACTGGCACCAGATTTCTCAGCAAGATGTGCCTTCCTCCTCTGTCAGTTGGGTCCTTGTCAAGAAATTCAACTAACTAACTGGAGGAAAGCTGTTGAAAACAGGAGGAGCCTGTCAACCTGGTAAACTGAGATAGCTTGCTGTCTTCACTGCCTGTGATCCTTTCTAAATTCCTGGAATCTGGCAGGTCAACTGTTTCTGCAGCAGGAGGGGTGAACTAAAGGGTTCGGTTTAATGAGCCAGATAACATGGAGAACTAGGTCACAAGAGTGAATACACTCACTGTACAAAACTGACCAATGAGCGCTCCCTCCAACGATCTGCACTACTAATCTTCTTGGTTAAACAAATCCCAATTCCCCAGCCTCTTAACCATCTATATTTCTATTAACTATATTCATAAAATCCCTACAGTGCAGAAGGAGGCCACTCGGCCCATCGAGTCTGTACCAACCACAATCCCACCCAGACCCCATTCCCATAACCCCACATAGTTACCCTGCTGACTCCCGGACACTAGGGTCAATTCAGCATGGCCAATCAACCTAACCCACACATCCTTGGACTGTGGGAGGAAACCAGAGCACCCGGAGGAAACCCACACAGACACAGGGAGAACGTGCAAACTCCACACAGACAGTAACCCGAGGCCGGATTGAACTTGGCGCCATGACGCAGCAGTGCTAACCACTGTGCCGCCCTATCGTTGGAATGAAAAAAATATTTGCAAGGGAAAGAGTTGAACATTAGACCTTGCTATCTAAACACTGGGCTGCGCCCTAACACTGGATACAAAATGCTCAGACCCAATCATTTCAAATAATATGTCTTTGCACAACTGGAACTCTTCTATAAAAATCTGCTTCTGAAAATTCTGCCTTAGGAAAGAATATTTAAATAATTATATTTAAATGGGAACAACGGAATTTGAGTTTCAAGATTTCACAATTTTAACACAATATACAATGGATTTTAACTGTTTTCAAAAACCTGACATTGGAGCCTGTTTTGAATTTAGTGTCTACCAACACAAGTTACTTTTTGGGAAGCTTTTCAAACTACTTCCAAATGTTTACATTGTCACATTTAGTAATGATGATTCGAAGTATAAAATACTGATCAGAGCAGACAACTGTCACAGTAACTTTATTGCAATGTTAATAAAATAAGCTTCCATTAATTCTTGAGGGGTGAACATGGGCTAAAGAAAGAACAATAACTATTGGGTATTTCAAATGCAAATACCTTGGAGATGGGGTGTGACATCCTCCTTTTGGAGAAGAGGGGAAGTGGAGGTAAGGTTCCAATGTTCTGGGGATGCCATCCGAGTTGGGGCAGCTTGGGGCGGGGGGGGGAGAGGAATGGGGTGAAGGGATGATGGCCCTGATCTGCAAGGTGGTGTGGGGTTGAATGCCAATTCTGACGGAGGGAGAAGTGTCGGTTCTGATCAGAGGAGTGGGGGGCATGTGATGCCAACTCCGACTTCGATCATAGCGTTCTGATCTCAGTACAGTCGGGCTTTGCTGGCGAGTTGAACCCTCACTCCCCTACTTGACAGTGTGAACTTCCCCCAACAAATTCTTTGTGGCAGTGCCATAAAATCTGGACGGAAATTTGATGTGTTTTACTCCAGAAGTGAGGGGTAAGATTTTTGGTAAGATTTCACCCACAGTTTCCGGATAATATGGCCAAGATTATCCAGTCTTCTTTTCAGTAGAACTGAGGAAGCCCTAGGTCGGGGATGAAATGCATCCGTGACCATTTTTTACCTCCTACAGGCATTGCCCAGTACTGCACCATATAGATGGGCCTATCGCATAGAGAAAACACATCAGCCAATACGTTGTCAGTCATTTCTGTCAGCAACTCTGGAGATTACAGCATCAGTTCATCCCTGGCGTTCTGCGTTGGAGGGATTAGGGGAAGGATTTTAATTTAAATATTCAAAAGCCTCGATAATCAATCACAATTGAAAATATTGCATCAACTGCAAAGCAGGAACACTGCTGAAAAATTGGCTTACTAAGCTGAAAGACTTGTAAAAATACCAACCCTATGGATCTGTTCACAAAACAGGCTCTGGACCACTAACACTTCCCACTAACTACTTTGGGGATAATTCGCAAACTGAATAGAAGGGAGGAATGTCAGTGGAGTACAATTTGCTTCCGTATTTTTTTTTGAAACGCAAAATCTTACAACTTGCTAAAGCAACTGTTAGGAGATCTTGCTTCAGAAATCCATAGAAATTTAGACTAGGTTAACGGGGAACAGTAGCTGAATTGCAAGCTCTGGGGAAGACATTCCTGTTGCACCACACAGACCAAACACTAACAACCTCCTATTCGCAACAGTGCAGCATCTCAGCCACACTTTCTCCACATTTCCTTCCCTTAAATGAGAAAATATTTGCAGCAGGTTTTGCAAATAGGATAAGTGCAGTCTACAGAACTGTACACCTGAGCATCCAGCAGAAACAATCATTCTATAATTATAGGCTACACAAGACCATTAACAAACTTTTCATGAAGAAAAAGAATTAATGTTATCTTTTTCTTTGTAAAAATAATAATGACGTCAACAAACTTTTTCCACAGTCTTCAAAGGACCTGAGGCGTGCTTCTAAATTGCAACTGACAGCAAGCATTAAAGCCAGGGTGCAGTGCCAGAGCATACAGTAATCTAATCAGAAACCACGCTGGCTTGGCCAAGCTCCACCAACTCATGTAACGTTTGTTAGGCTGTTGTCCAATTTCTCCAAAACCATGTAAATATTATTCAAAAACAACAAATTTCTGAGGGCCCATTCAGTGCCAACTTCACATTAGTTTCATTAACGTGTGCACATTTTAGAGGCACAAGCCGCCACGTCGAAAACAGCCTATGGTTTACATGAGTTTGCTTCATTAAGCTAGCCGGCCATGAGCCAAAAGATTATGATTCAATTCAAAGTAGGCACAGAAGAAAACGCAAACTGATTTGACAGCCTTCTATATTTAGTCATTCTTGCAATTAACTGCTAAAAAACTTTTAAAATAACCCGGAACTTTTTTTTTCCCATCTCAATTGACCCTTTCTCTGCAATCGTTTTGACAAGATTGAAAATGTCAACAAAATAACAGCTACAGTTCCTTACTTGGGATGTGTCGTGATTGAAGATGACAGCATTCAAGTCGCCACAGTTGTAGTGTTTGATGAGGTCCTCTGTTGTGTAAGGGACCTGCAAACTGCCTGCTCGGAGGCTCTCATGTTGCAGTAGTGTTTGGTTTAAAGCAAAGAGGACCTGTAATGACACAGGAGTGAAAGGTTTGTGAAAAACACAGATGGAAATAGGTGGAATTTACAACCGTGAGGGTTGAGGGTATGCAACATTTTAAAGGCAGACACATCCAGACAAAGTTTAATCATAAAACATTATTTCACATAGGCAAAACATTGTGTATAATGTGAAACGTTGTGCAAGAAATGAACCAAGCAGAGATCCCATATGAATTCCAAATAGCTTAATTCCGGAACCATCATCGCCTACATATGATTTTCTCCTTTCTCCACCCGAAGATGCTGAGCACTGACCATAGTTTCTTATACAATCCAAGTAACAACCAGTGAAGTGAGCCTACTGATGTTTGAAGGGGAAGGGTTGCTAAACATTAGATGGCCATTACATTTCAGTGGTCCTCTGGCACAAGGTAAGGGCCACAGCAAAGTCCTACATCAATCACAATGCCAGTGACCGAGAACGATTTAAAGAATTTTTATAAAATTTCTTTAGTGCTTTCTGGAGCTCTTTGATGGTTCTAATAATTTTCATTGTACCACTCACTTGGAATTTCAGATTCAATTTTCCAAGTCATTTCACCGTCTTTTCAGCTCAACACGTTGTCAGACTTCCAGAGAAACGGCCCTCAGGTTTTCTTTTTAAGGTCAGTTTTGTATTGCCGTCATCTTCACTTAATTCACAAGACTCTTAACCCTCAACTCTGGTCACTGTTAGTCACTCCAAACACCCTACTTTCTTTTTCACTTCCCATGATATCTCTCGGATGTAGTTTTTACAAACTGTTAAATAGGCTTGACAAATGCTATTTGCATGAAGGTGAAGCATCGTTTACAGCAGAAAAGGGATCAAAGATAAATCAGAATATCTTAACACTTCAAAGAACTGTTTTGTAATATCACGTGAGACTATTGTTATTGTGAATTTTCCCTTTTATTCTGTGGGGCAGATTGTACACAAAATAAAAGTAACCCAACATACACAGTTCAGTACTGTTGTAGACATTTCTAAGTGAAAAAACCCTTCTCTAATGACAGGGTACGCTCATGCAGGTCTGTAAGAAACCTCCTGAGTGCAATCTTAGCGTCCCTTCATGCCACACTCCCGTTGCAGCAAAGACAGAGAATTTGGTGCCCAGCCAAATCTCCATTCACTGTAACGGGATGGGAAAACTCCACTAGCGTGAATGCTCAGAAAAATCTGGCCCCTAATTAGTTGGAGATGAAAGTTGTGTTTAACTAGGCAGCATTGATCATTGTGCTCCTAAATACTTTGGAGACCAACACAACCAATAGCAGGCCCTGAAAGCACTGCAGCAGTATCATCAGTGGTATCTTCACAAGCATATCCAACTCTAGTGGCCAGAAAGTTGGTTCCTTTCCCAAGCCAACATGTCCAGCATTGAGATTCCAATCAAAATCAACTCTACTTGACAGGATATGTCACTCATATGGCTGACACCAGGCTCTCAAAAGCAACTAGTCTACTCAGAACTCGGTCATGACAAGAAACTCCTCAGGGGACAGTGGAAATGCTTAAGGATTTCTTCGCAGCAGCTCTGAGGAGATGCAACATACCCACTGACTCATGGATCCCCTGGCTTGTGACTGGCTAAAATGGGATGGTACATTCAGGAAGGCACCAAACACATTGAAAGGCTTTGTCAAGAAATTGCAGCAAAGTTATAATTTATTTATTAGTGTCACAAGTAGGCTAACATTAACACTGCAATGAAGTTATTGTGAAAAATCAAGGTGTTGGAGAGAGAAAACAAATCTTCAAGCTCATTTCTCTGACCCTTCAAGCACCCACCTGCCTGCAAGTGGCAGAGTCTGCAGGTCACACATTGGACTTATTAACCACTTCAGAACCTGTTCAAACCAGAGTAGAAGCAAGTCACCCTCAATGCCAAGAGACTGCCCAAGAGAAACTAGCTGGGTTTTGACATGTTGGACAGCTGTTGTTAAAATTGGGCCAAGTATGCATGACTTTGCTGTAACTTATAAGGGGTGCGCCTTTCGTCTGTAAGGGCATCACACAGCACCTAGGACAGACCAGCCATTTAATGTCAGAATAGGTAATGTGAAGTGTGCTTGCCATTCTAGGTGTCAATCAATCAAAAAAGGTAATTAATTCCATCCCCACAATTAGAGAAAAGCAATCTCAGCCACAGTCATGCCAGTGTTGTGGCACCCTGGAGATTCTTTCTTCTTAGGGGCTGAAAAGGGCTGTTATATTCTGCATTTGTGAAGTCAACTCTGATAATATGGTCTAGTCTGCAAGCTTCTGAGAACAACCTTTAATTTCAAAGCTTAATCACATATTTAACATCTCAAATTATATAATGAGGACGCACACCCAGTAGAAGGGTATCAGATATTTGCCACTCACTTTATCATTGGCGGTGACAAAAATGCAATTCTGTCTTGGTTCACCTTTGCAAACATTTATTTAATGCATTTACCCATCTTAAGGTGTTTAAAAATGTCAAAACTTTCTCCAAATTTAACTTGATACAAGTATATAATTATTTGTCTGAAAAGCTTGCAAAGGGACCAAGCTACTTTCAAACAGAAGGGAAATTTGTTCAGATATGGTAGGTAACTATTGAAGCGCAGGAAATCTGTGGTGATAAAAGCTGGAAAGCTGTTCCAAATTAGGAGTTTCCAAAAGACAAATGAAAATCAAACATTTGTCCTGCAATCCGTAAGGGTGAATCACAAAAGGTCCCTTTTTGCAACTTTGGCAGAGCGATCAGCTGTACTCACAGGACAATTAGAGATCAAATTACAAAGGGCCTCCTCGACGTCCAGGTCGCTAGGTAAGGGACCCACCTTGGACCAGGCAAGCAACTTAAAACATCCGTAGAGATAGAAGGAACCAACAGGAAACACAGGGACAGCAACAAGGGCCAGCACCCATTCCTACGATCTCCAACTGTCATCACCAGGTGAGCACCAGTGCCCACTTGTTCAGTATAAATTCTCACTGGCCCTACAAATTCTGTAGGGGCACTGACAAAAGCATGATTCCAGTGTATCTGTTAGGAAACATAATTCATGCAACAACCACAGCCCCTGGAGTGGCAAGAAGTTTAAAAGGAAACCCTGACCCAAAAATTTGGCTGAGGTTCCCCTGGTCTCCTGCTATAACTTTGGCCAGAGAAACTCAAATCTCCCTTCCCCTGTCCCAGGGAAATTATATAGACAATCATATTTACCCTTCTGCTCCGTTTCTTTGGAAATTCCACAAGGCTTGAATTTGAGATGTGTAGAATACCATTGCTGAGTCGCACCCTCCCACGCCCCCCATCCCACCTCCCTGCCACCCCACAACCATCCAAAAGGAATTTCAAGAACTGTGAACATAAAAATTATCTATAAAAAAATATGCATTTATGTTATATCTTTTGATCCGTTTTCCTTTGAGGAGCTAAATATTAGAACTTCTAATTCATAAGTGTATTATGTTACTGTTTTCTTTTTTTGAGTGAAGTTGCTTAAATTTAAGGCCTGGGCCAGGATTCGCTGGTGTTGCATCGCTGCCAGCAAGAACGGAGAATCTGGCACTCAGCCAAATCTCCGTCAACAGCAGCAGGACCGGAGAATCCCAGCTGTGGGTGAGTTTGGAGAACATAGAACATAGAACATAGAACACTACAGCACAAACAGGCCCTTCGGCCCACAAGTTGCGCCGACCACATCACCTACCAACCTACAGACCTATCTATAACCCTCAATCTCATTAAACCCCATATACTCATCCAGAAGTCTTTTAAAAGACCCCAGCGAGTTCGCCTCCACCACCACTGACGGCAGCCGATTCCATTCACTCACCACCCTCTGAGTGAAAAACTTACCCCTAACATCACTTCTGAACCTCCCTCCCCGCACCTTAAATCTGTGTCCTCTCGTAGCGACCATTTCAAACCGGGGAAATAGCCTCTGAGAGTCCACCCTATCTATTCCTCTCAACATTTTGTAAACTTCTATCAGGTCGCCTCTCAACCTTCGTCTCTCCAGGGAAAAGAGTCCCAGCTCCCTCAACCTAACTTCATAAGGCATGCCTCCCAGTCCAGGCAACATCCTTGTAAATCTCCTCTGCACCCTTTCAATAGCTTCTACATCTTTCCTATAGTGAGGCGACCAGAACTGCGCACAATACTCCAAATGAGGCCTGACAAGGGTCTTATAAAGTTGCAGCATTACCTCCCGACTCCTAAACTCAATCCCTCGATTAATGAAGGCCAGTACACCATACGCCTTCTTGACCACCTCCTCCACCTGCGAGGCCGATTTAAGAGTCCTGTGGACCCGGACCCCAAGATCCTTCTGCTCCTCAACACTACTCAGACTTCTGCCCTTAATAGTGTACTCGTTCATCCCGTTGGTTCTGCCAAAATGGACGACAACACATTTATCCGCGTTGAAGTCCATCTGCCACTTCTCCGCCCAGTCCTGCATCCTATCTATGTCCTGCTGCAACTTTTGCCATCCTTCCAGATCATCCACAACACCACCGACCTTTGTGTCATCAGCGAACTTACTTACCCATCCCTCCACTTCCTCATCCAGGTCATTTATGAAAATGACAAACAACAAGGGTCCCAGAACAGATCCTTGAGGCACTCCGCTGGTGACTGACCTCCATTCAGAAAAAGCCCCATCCACAACCACTCTCTGCCTTCTGCAGGCAAGCCAGTTCTGGATCCACAAGGCCAAAGGCCCTTGGATCCCATGCCCTCTCACCTTCTCAAGAAGTCTTGCATGGGGGACCTTATCAAACGCCTTGCTGAAGTCCATGTACACTACGTCCACGGCACTTCCTTCGTCAATGTGTTCAGTCACATTATCGAAGAACTCAACTAGGCTTGTAAGGCACAACCTGCCCTTGACAAATCCATGCTGACTATTCCTGATCATGTCAAACCTCTCCAAATGTTCGTAAATCTTGTCCCTCAGAAGCCTCTCCATCAGCTTACCAACCACTGAGGTCAGACTCACCGGTCGGTAATTTCCCGGGCTATCTCTGTTCCCTTTCTTAAAAATAGGAACTACATCCGCAATCCTCCAATCCTCTGGAACCTCTCCCGTCTCCATTGACGACGCAAAGATCATCGCCAGGGGCTCTGCAATCTCTTCCCTCGCCTCCCACAGTATCCTGGGGTACATCCCATCTGGTCCCGGCGACTTATCTACCTTGATAGAATTCAAAAGTTCCAACACATCCTCCTCCTTAATATTCACGTACTCAATCCTTTCCATCTGCTGCAAATCCATAACAAAATCTCCCAGATCGGCTTCCACCGTGAATACTGAGGCGAAGTACTCGTTAAGCACCTCCGCCATTTCTTCTGGTTCCACACAAACCTTTCCCCCCTCACCTTTTATCGGTCCTATCCCTTCTCTTCTTATCCTTTTACCTTTCACATATTTATAGAAGGCCTTGGGATTCTCCTTAATCTTACTCGCCAAGGTCTTCTCATGACCCCTTCTGGCTCTCCTAATTTCCCTTTTAAGTTCCCTCCTACAGTCCTTATACTCCTCAAGATCTTTAACATCTCCTAATTCCCTGAACCTCTTGTACACCTTCCTTTTCTTCCTGACTAGGTTCAACACATCCTTTGTGCACCACGGTTCCCTCGACCCACCAAAACCCCCTCGTCTCATCGGAACGTTGTCATTCAGAGCTCCAGACACACATTCCTTGAATATCTGCCACCTTCCTTCGGTACTTTTCCCTAAGAACGCCTCCTTCCAGTTTATTTGTCCAAGTAACTTCCTGACTTCTTCGTATCTCCCCTTACCCCAGACAAACACCTTCCTAGCCTGCCTGATCCTATCTCGTTCCAACGCAATTGTGAAGGAGATAGAATTATGGTCACCATATCCAAGATGCTCTCCTACCGAAAGATCCATCACCTGCCCTGGTTCATTTGCCAGTACCAGGTCAAGTACAGCCTCTCCCCTCGTAGGCTTGTCCACATACTGCGTCAGGAAACCCTCCTGAACACACCTAACAAACTCCTCCCCATCTATACCCCTTACCCTAGGGATATTCCAGTCGATGTTTGGGAAATTGAAGTCTCCCATCACGACAACTCTGTTATTAAAACATCTCTCCAGAATCTGTTTCCCTATTTGCACTTCAACTTCCCTGTCACTATTGGGCGGCCTATAGATTACACCCAGCAAAGTTTTTGACCCTTTGCTGTTCCTAACTTCCACCCACAGAGATTCTGTAGACAATCCCTCCACGACATCCTCTTTCTCTGTAGCCATGACACTGTCCCTGATCAACAGTGCCACGCCACCACCCCTTCTGCCACCCTCCCTGTCCTTCCTGAAGCACCTGAAGCCTGGCACCTGAAGTACCCAGTCCTGTCCCTGAGACATCCAAGTCTCCGTAATGGCCACCACATCACAATCCCAAACAGCTATCCACGCCCTAAGCTCATCTACCTTATTCACTATACTCCTTGCATTAAAATATATACACTTCAGCCCCTCAGTCTGGGCATTTCCCATCTCCACCACCTGTCTAACCTCCCTCGCATACTGCCTGCGGTCCTCCCCTACCTGGGAGCGAACCTCCTCCGTCCCAGTTTCCCCAACACAGTTCCCTCCCCCCATCCTTTCTAGTTTAAAGTCCCCCCGGTAGCCTTAGCCAGTCTTCCCGCCAAGATACTAGTCCCCCTGGTATTTAAGTGCCACCCGTCCCTACTATAGAGGTCCCACCTACCCCTAAAGAGGTCCCAGTGATCTAGGAACCGAAATCCCTGCCCTCTACACCAGTCCCTCAGCCACGCATTCACCCTCCACCTCATTTCATTTCTTCCCTCATTCTCCCTTGGCACAGGCAGCAATCCTGAGATTACTACCTTCGCTTTTCTCTTCCTCAGCTGCCTACCCAGTTCCCTATAGTCCTTTTTCACAAGTGCCTCCCTCTTCTTACCTACATCAGTAGTACCTATATGTACTACTACCTCCGGTTCCTCACCCTCCCCTTTCAGGATGTCTGGGACCCGCCCAGAGACATCCTGGATCCCAGCCCCAGGGAGACAAACCACCATCCGCGACTCCCTTCTACGTCCACAAAAACGCCTGTCTGCGCCCCTCACTGTGGAGTCCCCTATTAATACTACCTTTCTGCTTCCCTTTTTGATTTTTTGGCTCACTGGCTCAGCTCCAGAGAGCTGGCCATCGCTTCCTCCCTCAGATGAGCTGTCCCCCCCAGTAGTACTCAGGCCGGAGTACTTATTTTGAAGGGGGACATCCACCGGAGTGCTCCCCATCACCCGTGTTTTCCCCTTCCTAATGGTAACCCAAGTGCCCTCATCCCGTTGCCCTGGTGTGACTACCTGCTGGTAGCTCCTTTCTATAACGTCCTCACTCTCCCTAACTAGCCGAAGGTCCTCGAGCTGCATTTGCAGCTCCTTAACCTGGTTTCGTAGGGCCTGCAACTCCACACACCGAGCACAGGTGTGGATGTCTGGCAGGCCAGGAGCCTCCAAGACCTCCCACATGTTGCATTGGCAACAACATACAGGTCTCACACTCATATTTACCCCTTATAGCAACCCAAAGGAAAAAAGGAAAAAAAAACTTACAACTTACCTTATCTCTTTGGCCCTGTGAGCCAAAGCACTTACAGCACACACAAATACAAAAGCAGTCTTACCAGCTCTCAGACAGAGCCCCTCTCTCTCTCTCTCTTTTTTTTAGGTTAGGGGAGGGGGGAGGGCTGGGATACTCTACCCGTGTAGAGTATCGGGAAACCCCTCCGGTCTAATTTATAGTCGGGTAAAAAAAACGCGACCCGAGTGCCCTCGCAACTACTTCCGGGGTCAAACTTAAAAAAAACAATCAAAAAAAACCCACTAAAAAATAAAGTTAGTTTCTAAAAGAAAAAGTCGCTTTTACTCACCCACAGAACTCGACCATAATTTAATGTGACACTCCAGTATTTCCCAGGAGCAAGCTGGGTCCCATTGAGCTATTGGTTAATTCCATTAGGTAACGTAATTAACAAAAAGATTATTCTTCTCATTCGTAGCAGCACATTGCTGAAAATTTATCCAGTTATCATGGATATTAAAAATATTCCTAGAAAATACAGATACTCAGGGTTCGCTTCCCAACATGATGAAAATAAAGGAAATAAAAAAAATCCCCAATGTTAAAAAAACTAAAATGTAACAGTGGTATTTCACTTTACTTTTTGTCTTACCCCCAACTACTTCCCTCTCCTCTATTAAAGGTACCTTTCTGTTTCCACAGGCCCTGGCAGCCTTCCAGTACCATACCTAACTCTTTACTCTTCATATCCATCTAATTACACGGATTAACCAGCGCAGAAGCAACAAATTCAGCCCAAACAGTCCATGCTGGCTTTTACGCTCCACCCGAGCATTCTCACATTCATCTTCATCTAATTCGATCAGTGTAACTCTCTATTCCCTTCTCCCTCATTTTGTTATGATCCCTGTAACTTCCTTCAAAAAGAAATCTGAAAAGCAGTTATTTACTGAAAGAATGAAACCTGAAAGAGTCCACGGTTTAAAACAGAAGATGTTTTACAGTGCACGAGACAAAGTAAAGGATAAATAGTGGCCAGAATTCTATGTTCTCATTCGCTCCGCCACCGCTGCCAGCCAGCGAGAATGGAGAACGTGGCGCTCAGCCAAAATGACATTCACTGCAGCGGGACCGGAGAATCCCCGCTGGGGGCGAGGTTGGGGAATTCTGTACCCTAAAACACAAAATCAACAAAATTGAACCTGTATTAACAGGCAAATTGCAGTCGATAATGATAAATTACACATTAAATGACAGATAAGGCTAAGACAGATCTTATGAATTGGCTCTGCAACTCACTCAGCACACATGTCATCAATCTCAGGACACAAAGTCCTTCAAAGCTCTGTTATCCTCGGAAAGAATTTCAGCTCCTTTTCTGGGATTTAACTTGATCCTCAGCCGATAGCGGTGCACAGCCAACCAAGCTTTGGCTGCAGATTCCATCACAATATGTTTACTTAGCCTCCCCATAAAGATATCTTTGCTATTTGCCCCAACTTCTGATATTCTCTGTAAGTTCTGTGCTCCGCGTAAAGTTCCAAAGTCCCTATTTGATTTCTTGGGGATTATTTTATATTGATAGCTTTCATTTTTCTCTCCTCCACATAAGCTTTTTTTTAAGTTTATTTATTAATGTCACAAGTAGGCTTACATTAACACTGCAATGAAATTACAGTGAAAATCCTCTAGTCACCACACTCCGGCGCCTGTTCGGGTACACTGAGGAAGTATTTAGCGTGGCTAATGCAGCTAACACATCTTTCGTACTGTGGGAGGAAACCGGAGCTGCCGGAGGAAACCCATGCAGACATAGAGAGAACCTGTAACCACACAGACAGTGACCCAAACCGGGAATCGAAGCCAGATCATTTGTGCTGTGAGGCAGCTATGCTAACCACTGTGCAGCCATGTAAGAGTATTCCCTAGTGCCCACTCCATTGCAAATCTTCATTATTTGAAATATAATTCTGTTATGTCAACTCTCAGTCTTCTCATTTCAAGCGAAAAAATATCCAGCCTGTTCATCCTTTTTTGATGAGTGTAACCTCACTGTTCTGGTTTCAATGCTTGTAAGACAAAAATGTTGCATCCCCTCTAGTGCCTCGCTATGCTTTTTGCAATCTGCTGACCAGAAGTGCACTGAAAATGTGGCTTGAATAAAGTTTGATATAATTTTATTTTTCAATCCTATCCCTCTACAAATAAACACCAATGTGTTGCTTGCTTTTTTAATATCACCTTATTAATCTGTGCTGCTACTTTAAATGATTTGTGTATTTGCACTCCCAGATATCTTTGCTCCTCTAATCTCTTTAGATCCTGATGTTCCAAGTAACACATAACCTCCTAATTTTCTTTACCAAAATGTGAGACCTCACCCTTTTCTATTTTGCAATTCATTAACTGTGGCTGGGATGTTGTATCTGAAAATCCCATGAGAGTCAAAAGACTGGAATCTCACTGGTGAGATCTTGTTTTCAGGTTTTCCCGACCACCCAACAAGCTACGCTATAAGGTTCATGCCCAGAAAAGGTCAGGAGCCTTATTTTAATGAATTAGGATATCATTAAAGGGCTTCACTGTGTATCATTGCAACCACATTGGGATGTCCCCGCTTGCTAACATGACATCACGTCAGCAGGTTTTTACAAGTTGTTAAAGACAGGGAACCAGGCAAAGGGAACCCACCAGGGGTGCAAAGCTAGGTAAAGCCTCTGGAGGAAGAATGCTATGGTGGGACAGCACCCTGGCACTGCCCCGGCACACAAGGGTCAGTGCCAGCTGGTGTACCAGTGGAAAGTGTCTGGATAGTGCCAAGGGGCTCCATGGGGGCACTTCATTCCCATGTCTGTAGGGAGTGGGGCAATTTGCCCATGTGCATGCAGATGTGTCTCTGTGAGTTTGGTAAGGGGTTGGGGGTTCTTTGTCTTTATCAATCAGAGATTGGGGCATTGGCATTTTCTGGCCCTGCCCCACCAGTGTGACGACATTAGCCACACCTCCCAATATTTTTTGATCCAAGTGCAGGACAACATCGTGAGAGAGGCCGGCAAGCAGTACGTTGCTTTGCTCAACTGAGGCAGCACTCAGGTGAAGAAAGGGAAAATTCCATGCTGTACATCCAATATGCAAACATATCAATGCGCCTCAGTGTGAGCTACCACACTCCCTCTCATTTACACACAAGGCACACATGCACATATACACTTTGGCCCAAAGAGCCCAGGAATGAAGAAACTGATATTCAACAGTTGAAGAAATTGCAGCCAAATCTCATCCAATGCTTACCTAGGGGACGAGGGGTTAAGCATTTCCTCTGTCCGCCCAAAGTAGCAGACATTGGATTGTGACCAGAAAAACAAACCTGGACAGGATTTCTCCTCTCTAGACTATGGGTTTTCTGGCTTTTTGTCCCATGACTGTCACTCTGGCTTACGCAGCACGAGGTGAAGTCAAAACTTGGACCTTATCATTCAATTGGCTCAGGACAATGTGTGGCAACATCATATCACAATTTACTTCATCCTATCCTTCTTATCATGGATGGCAGCTTTATGGTGATCGCTAGACCAAGTGGGATTCATTACCCAAAGAGCTGCTTGGTCAAATATTGCTGCCATTTGTTTACTGGGAAATTCAGTCAGCAGCAAAGAGGAAAGAAAGCAAAATATGCCCTCACCCACATGGGAAAAAATTCAATTTTACAAGCTGTGTCATTCCATGACTGGCTCGGGAAGCCTGGACAAAAGGATTTACTTAATGCAAAGAAACTATTGGCATTTATCATCTTCTTTAAATAGTTGACTCCTTCTTTTAAACTATTCAGTACATCTGAATTTGTTTAAAATATGTAGGTTCGACTGACTTGTGCCTTTAATTACAAGAGAAAATGCAATTCCTTTTCTGATGTAGCTTTCACCTGAATGTGGAATCTAGAACCAACTATTCCTTGTTCAAGCCTCAGCTCACAATACATTGGCAGTTTACTGTGTTATGCATTCGTAACAGGTATTTGGATTTGCAGGAAAGGGGTGCTTTACTCAAAGTAATCTTCAAATCTTACAGCACAAATGGCGGGAATTCAGTTCATCATCTGCATGTGTGCGTGTTGACTCTTTGAAAGAGCTATTGGATTAGTCCCACTCCCATCCTCTTTCCCAATAGTATATGCCCAATTCCTACAAACAAAAAAAATGCCAATTAGAAGCAGGAGTAGGTCATTTGACCCCTTAAGACAGCTCCACTATTCAATCAGATCATGACTGGTACGATGGAGGCCAAAACTCAAAGGTTGAATTGTTGGGATGGCAAGCAAAGAGTTAGCAGGGAACAGTTTCTGTCGGTTCCTATATCCCCTCTGCCTCACTACGCTCAATAGAGCTTTGATTGACATAAGGTGGGACTTCCGTCCCTCACTCAGGAGGATGTCCTGCCTTGGGGAGTTGCCAACCGATCAGTTTGTCAGCTCTCTGGGAACAGCACTGCAGTGGCTGGAAGAAGCACTTGCAGGGAGCTGCCTGAGACTGATGCCAAAAACCTTAGACCTCATGTGCATTTGGGATTCTCCCGTGACACTACAGTGAATGGAGTTCCAGCTGACACCGGGGCAGGAATGGATGAAATCAGAGAATCCTGCCCTAAGTCCTGGAAACCGGAGAAAAAGGTGTGTCAGGAATCTGGTTGATGAGGTGGGGAGGTAAGTCCAGAGGTCACCAGGCTTCTGATAGAGGCACCTTCCTATCATCCCTTCCTCCTGCCTGAGATCTAACTCTCTTCATTTTCAGGTTCCTCCCTCCGCCTGAGCTGTCATCTCGAAGCCAGACTACAAATGAGGCTGGGTGGGAAACTGCTATTAAGTGGCCACTTAAGGACTTTAATTGAGGCAAAGACGGGCTTCCCGCCCCAGCATAAAAGTGCTCTGAAATCAGATCAGGTGGGAAATTGGAGGGAATCCCCTCCATACAATTTCACATTTCATCCCCTCAACCACAGAACCCAAAATCCACTGGAGGAGATGGGGGTGTGTGCAGTGCAGTGGGGATACAAAATTCTGGCCCACTTTCTTTTCAACCCCCTATACCCTTGGAATCCATTGTCAATCAAGAAGCTATCTAACTCAGTCTTAAAAATATTCAATGGAGGTGCTCCCCCCACCCCCCTTGCACCCCCCGGATCTCTCAAGAAGAGAACTCCACAGACTCATGAAATTCTGGAGAAAAAATTCTCCCCTTAAGCCTTAAACTTTGTTCTCTAGTTCTAGTCTTTCAACAAAGCAAAACATCCTTTCAGCATCCACCCTGCCAACTCCCCTCAGGATCTTATATTTCAATAAGAATTTCATTCTTCTAAACTCCAACATATACGGTTCCAACCTGTCCAATCTTTCCTCATAGGATAACTCTCTCATTCCAGGAATCAGTCAACTGAACCTTCTCTGAACTGCTTTTAATGCAATTATGTCCTTCCTTAAATGGGGAGGCCAGAACTGTACACAGCACTCAAGATGTGATCTTGCCAATGCACTGTACAACAACCACAAAATTTCCTTACTTTTTATTCCATTCTCCTTGCAATAAGCAACAACCTTCTGTTTGGATTCCTAATCACTCGCTATATCTGCATGATTTTTTTTATGATTCCAACTACCAGGACACCCAGATCTCTCTATACCTCACAGAGTCTGCAATCTCTTCCCAATTAAGTAATATGCTGTTTTTAAAATCTTCCTGCCAAAATGGACACAGTGTTGTGAATGTAGCCCAAACCATCACGCAATCCAGCCTCACATCGAATGACTCCATCTACACTTCCTGCTGCCTTGGAAAAGCAGCCAGCATAATCAAGGACCCCACATACCCAGACAACTCTCTTCCACCTTCTTCTGTCAGGACATAAGAACATAAGAAATAGGAGCAGGAGTAGGCCATCTAGCCCTTCGAGCCTGCCCCGCCATTCAATAAGATCATGGCTGATCTGAAGTGGATCAGTTCCACTTTCCCGCCTGCTCCCCATAACCCTTAATTCCCTTATCTATCAGAAATCTATCTATCCGTGACTTAAAAATATTCAACGAGGTAGCCTCCACCACTTCAACGGGCAGAGAATTCCAGAGATTCATCACCCTTTGAGTGAAGAAGTTCCTCCTCAACTCTGTTCTGAACTGACCGCCCCCCCCGCCCCCCTTATTTTGAGGCTGAGCCCTCTAGTTCTGGTTTCCCTTCTAAGTGGAAAGAATCTCTCTATCTCTATTCTATCTAGCCCCTTCATTATCTTGTAAGTCTCTATAAGATTCCCCCCTCAGCCTTCTAAACTCCAACGAATACAGGCCCAGTCTATTTAATCTCTCCTCAAAGGTAACCCCCTCATCTCCAGTATCAGCCTGGTGATCCTTCTCTGTACTCCCTCCAAGGCCAATATATCCTTTCACAAATAATGGGACCAAAACTGCACTCAGTACTCCAGTTGCGGCCTCACCAGTGCCCTGTACAGTTGCAGCAAGACCTTCCTGCTTTTATATTCAATCCCCCTCGCTATAAAGGCCAACATTCCATTCCTGTCAGGAATAGAATACAAAAGTCTGAGATCATATACCAACTGACTCGAGAACTTGCTGCTATCAGACTTTTGAGTGGAACTACCATGTATTAAACTGATATTTCTCTACACCCTAGCTATGACTGTAACATTATATTCTGCACCCTCTCCTTTACTTCTCCCCACGTACTCTATGAATGGTATGCTTTGTCTGTATAGCGCACAAGAAACAATACTTTTTACTGTATCCCAATACATGTGACAATAACAAATCAAATCAAAATTAACTGGTCTGTAGTTTCCTGCTTCACTGTTATCTTGAATAGAAGAGTTCCATTTGCTGTTTTCTATTCTGGTGGGCCTTTCCAGAATCTACGAAATTTTGAAGAATTAACAACAATGCATCTAATATCTCAGCAACTACTACTTTTAAGACTCCAGGAAAAAGTCCACCATGGCAGCTTTAGTTCTAATAATTTTCTCAATACTCTTTCCCTGGTGATGTTGATTGTTTTCAGTTTCTCCCTGCCTTTCGCCTCTTGATGCACAGTTAATTCTGGGATGTCTTTGACAGTGAACAAAGAAACAAAATATCTGTTAATTCATCACCATTTCCTTATTTTCCATTATAAATTCCCCGTATTCACTCTGTAGAGGACCAACATTAGTTTTACTCTTTTCCTCATTAGATACCTGTAGGAATCTTACCATTTGTCTTTATATTTCAAGCTAGCTTTCTCTCTTTTTCTAATTTCTTTTGTTTTTCTTAGCATTTCTTTGCTTTTTTATTTTCTGTCCAATCTTCGAACTTAACATTAATCTTTGCAGAATTGTATGCTTTTTCTTTCAATTTGATACTATCTTTAACTTCCTGAGTTCGCCTCAAATGGAACGCCCTTCCCCGAGAGTCTTTCTTTCTCGCTGGAATGTGGAGTATTATGAAGATCTCCCTAAATGTCTGCCATGACATCTCTGCTGACTCGTCCCTTAATAGAATTTCCCAGCTCTGTCTTCATACCCTCATGGTTGCCCTTATTTAAATTCAAAATGCTTGTCTTAAGACTCACCCTTCTCTCCCTTGAGCTGAATATAAAATTCAACCAAGTTATAATCAGTACTACGTAGGGTTGGATTTACTATGAGGTCGATAATTAATTCTGTCTCGCTGTATTGTCTGATTACCTTTAGCACATGCTGCTCTGAGAAACTGTCCAAACATTCTGACCTCATCTACCTTTGCCCCTCTGATTTTCCCAATCCATACGTAGATCAAAATCTCCCATGCTGATCATCGTACCTCTCTCACAAGACCCCATTGTTTCTTCCTGTATAGTCCATCCTACAGTCTGGTTACTGTTGGAGAGGCAATAAATTATATCCATGGATGATTTCCAACCTTTACTATTTCATATCTCAAAGCAAACTGATTCTACATCATGACCAGTAGCACTAAAGTCATCTCTCTACTATTGCACTAATGTCATCCTTAATGAACAGAGCTATGCCCCTCCATCTTTTCCTAGTTTCCTGTCCTTCCAAAATGTTGCGGACCCTGGAATGTTCAAGTCCCAGCCTTTGTCATCTTGCAGCCTTGCCTCTGTAATGGCTATCTGATCATACATTCTTATTTATTTGAGCGGCCAATTCATCTGTTTTGTTACGAATGCTATGTACATTCAGATATTGAACAATAAACTCTGCTTTGTTGCCATTTGGGCAATCCCTGGCCATATCTGGTGCCCTAGTTTTACATTTATATTGCTCTGTCCCTTCCTGCCATGCTCTGATCATTATTTCCCTCCTTGCTACCTTGCCCTTTTGCCTTATCTTCTCTCTTTAATTGATCACACTTTCACAGACTTGGACTGGAAATTTTCAGCCATTAACGCTGTTGGGATTCTCTAGTCCCACTGCGGTGAAAGGAGATTTGGCTGATCGCCAAATTCTCCAACTTCATTTGCAGCCGCAATGGGGCGTGAACAGGCAGTAAATTCAGGCCTTGATCTATTGCTCCCACTATTTAGTTTAAAGCCCATTCTTCTGCCCTGGTTATAGGACTCTCCAGAACAGTGGTCTCAGCACGGTTCCAGTGAAGACTATTCCAACATTACAGCTCTCACTTTCCCCAGTACTGGCACCAGAATCCCTTGAATTGAAACCTGTTTCTCCCACACCAACATGCAACTTCCTAAGGGTGGTTCACGTAATAGTCTGGAGAACCTTTGAGGTTCTGTTTTTCAATTTACCTGAGTTGCTCATACTCCCCAAGTAGAACCTCTTTCCTAGTTCTACCTATATTGTTGGTACCTGTGAGGACTGGATCCTCCCCTTCTCACTGCAAGTTTCTCTTCACCCCGAGCTGATATCCTGAACCCTGGCACCAGACACGCATCACAGTCTTCTGGACTCTCGCTCTCAGCTCGCTCTCAGGGACTGTATCTGTCCCTCTGACTAAACTCTGTCCTCTATTACCGCTACATTCATATTTACTTCCACTGCTTGAATGGCCTCCTAAACAATTTTTTCAACATCACTACAGTATTGAACATGCTTCAACAATACTTTAAGGCAGCATCGGTGTTAACATTATAGGTAAAGCATAATGAGATGGAATAGAATGTTAGTTAATAATATTTTTTGCTGCATACTTTTAGTTTAGGCCAAAATTGACATGTGTATTATATAATCATCAACAATTTTTAAGACCAATTTGTTTCCCAAGCCATAAACAAACTCTCATGGGATTTACAATAGGATTCCATAAACTCTTTCAATGGCAAACACAGGAACACAGGAAATAGGTGCAGGGTTAGGCCATTCAGTCAGTCGCATCATTCAAACAGCTCTTGGCTGATCATCTACTTCTTCTGCCATTTTTTTCAAATTGCTCATATCCCTAAATGTCAATAGCATCCAGAAATTCCTTTCCTGAATGTGCTCAGTGACTGAGCTTCCACAGCCCTCAGCCACACAGCTTTCTGGGTCAATGTATTGTTTGGTATGGCACCTATCTACATCGACTAGAAAATGTCAGCTCTCATTTTTGTTTATTCTGTACTATCTGATCTCAGTTGGACAGTACAACAGGAGCCACATAGATACACATTCCATTTGTTTGACATGAGATATACACTTTCTCTCTTTCTCTGGGACTGTGGTTTCTGCCGTCACTCTGGCAGAGCAGACCTTGATAGATGCCATCTTTATAGGGCTCCCCAATCAGCATTAGCAATAAACTCCCCCCTCCCACCCCAACATAGGACCTACCTCACCCAACACAAGGGGAATCCTCCCCGCCAAAAGGGCTCCTGATAGTGCCCGTCCCTGGCGCAGCCAGGTTGGCAGTGCCAGTATGCCAGGGGACAATGCTAGGACACTGACCAGGAATGTCCTTCACCTCCCTTTACACCCCAGCAGGTTCCCCTGAACAGCTTCAAGCTTCTAAAAGCCTAATGTAAACATCACCAATGTGACAATAAATATTCAGTGGAGGGGGGCGGGAAGACTCTTTATTTATATTTAAATTGATTAAAATTTACTGAAACAAAGCTCCCTCCCCATCACATCACCGGCCAGGGGAGATGGAAAATCGGAAAACAGGGCCTCGTGATGAGATTTTCATTTTTCGATTGTCGTGAGGTTTGGGCCTGTGTTGCCATTTATGCTGATGGCTAACACAGGCTCACGGATACCCCTAATAGCTTGCAGATTCCCCGCTCCTAATGCCAATTTTATTCCTCTAGATCTCACTAATAGGCTAAACTAACCACTTGATCTTCGACAAATGGACCTGCTTGGCTGGGGTATGTGATTATTGAGCATTATTATTATTATTATTATTATTATCAAGAGTTAGGATCAGTTGATCCCAACCTCCAGTACCCCAATGGTGTTGTCTTGGAGGTAAAATAACCTCACTCATTTCATCCCAAGACAAATAAATGAAGCACTATACACATTCTTCTCTGTGCCGCAAATTTCAATATTATTATCAATATTATACTCAATTAGTCACTGGCTCCAATTTTACCATTCCACCCACCAGGGGAATTGGAGCAGGTGAGAGATGGAGCATGGGGAGGTTCATTGACTTGGACTGGATTTTACAGTGTCAGGAGGAGCGAGGCCAAAATATCCTGGCCAATGTCTTGATCCAAAATCAAATTTGCTGGCCAGTGTTCTTTAAAAAATATGCACCAGTGGTCAGACCTTGCTTTCTATTTGTATGCTAACATTCTTGTAGAGGTTTTTCATGTTTACAGCATGGCCATAGGTGGAGCAAGTTACTCGAAGTATTGCACTGGAACATTTCTACAGCTTTTGATTCTGCATAACACCACTTTCACTGGGAAAGCACGGTCTGTCATGATGTCAGCTTGGATTTGCTTATATGAGCTAAAATATTTCCAGCAATATAATGTGGTTGCACCAAATTTATACTTCCTCACAAAAGAGTAACAATGACAGTAGATTTATGAGCAATCTAGGCGAATATATAACTAGACCAGGAATGTTATTCATTGTGCCAAAATAGCTTTCTCTGTGAAGCATCTTGATGGTCAACCTGCATAGTACTCTGGTTAGATGCACTTGGAATATTATGCCCAGTTTTGTTCACTCAGGAATGAGAGCCATTCAAGCACTGACACAATTCAGAAGACAGCTATCTGGATGAACCCCAGATATTGCTAGAAAAGTATGCAATTGCACTGGTGCATCCCCACTGCAGAGACCTTATGAATGGCTTATAACGCCATTAATTATGGCACTCCGTATTTTCCTGGGATGTTTGGGCCACTTTGCTGATACCTTTGCCAAAAAAATCTTAGAAGGAAAATATCATGGCTCTGGCCCCATTAAGATCAATGGCAATTGAGCTTTTCCTGCACTTAATCAGTTTTCCCACTGCTGCCACTTACGACTGAGAAACAATGCACTGGTGACCTTACAGCAGTGTGATTTATTGACTTTAAATGTGGTCACTGATTGCGTTTAAATGACGTGCTAACATGTTTCTGATCAGGACTTGTTGAAAGACAGGTTCTTAAAGTCATTGCATCATAATGCCAATAAAAATGTACCATTAACAATTGTTTTAAATGATTTTTAAACTACGTTTCATTTTAAACTTTGATTGTTGTTTATGAGTATATTTCCTTTGAAACATTGACAGAAACCCTCACACAAATAAACTGGGTTGCAGGGAGCAGAAAGAAGCTGTTACAAAAGATTATTGGTCCATAATGTCAAGAAACTGAAGAATTCTTCAGCGTTGGCCTCAATTCTTTCTTCTTATGTAGGTTATTATTCTATACTTGGAAGAAATACCAGCTTTATAAATTTGTTAACATAATAAAATTTGCTTTGGTTCTTCTCAACATTTAAAAGGTCTGGTATTAATTGGAATTCCAATCTTGCTTTAGCCCAAGGTTCTTTTATCCTCAATCATGAATTGTGAAGATGAAAATGCTCTGGGATATTCCTGTCACCAGTTCCAGCAAATAATCCCTGCCCCTCTCGAAGCTGATACTCATTATCTGGGATAATAGTGAAGAATAAGCCTTTGGGTGAAGTACTGAAGGGCCACCACCTTGTAATAAGTCAGCCCCTTCAAGGCATAAAGGATTATACAGCCTGGAGTGCACCAAAACGTTAATAAAAGGGTCTGAAACTCTTCTTAAGATGCACAATGTGTAAAGTCTTGAATTTATGTCTCACTGTTTTACCACCTAATCTTCAGCAATGTATCAGACATAAAAGAAGATTGGCAATAATGGTTATGAGTGATGAGCCAACAAGCACATATCTTCCATGATGCAAAAGAAACCCAATAGTTTCGACATTAAACAGGCAACCAAAATTCCACAACTTTCCTGGTGTTTTCCTGCTGCAACATTGGCAGGAATATACAGAATGGCCGGAAAACAGGCTACGAAGTGGATGCACCACATAGCAGCTGAGTGTTCCCCATTGCCCGCAATATTAGAAGGAGGAGGTGAGGCTAGGGTTGCGTCTGACACTTCCTCCCTATGCCAGGGATCCTTGCTCTCACAAGAATCTTGCAAAAATATGGACATCCATACACCATAAAGTTTATTTATTAGTCACAAGTAAGGCTTACATTAGCACTGCAATGAAATTACAGTGAAATTCCCCAAGTTAGAAGTGCACCAGTCTTCAAACTGATGGAATCAAAGACTACCATGAAGCCTGGAAGTGCACAAGGCTACCAAATTATCTCTGATTGTGCCAGAAAGGTCAGATTTCTTGTTAATGTAGTGCACCTGCCAACCCCACTCTGAATGGGCATTCTTCAACAAATTTGTTAATTTTAAAAATTCATTTGTGGGACATGGGCATTGCTGGCTGGCCAGCATTTATTATCCATTCCTAGTTGCTCTTGTTCAGAGGGCAATTGAGAGTGAACCACATTGCTGTGACCTGGAGTCACATGTCTATTAGACTAGGTAAAGACAGCAGATTTCCTTCCTTAAAGGACATTAGTGAACCAGGTAGGTTTTTCTGACAATTGACAATGGTTTCATCTGAAGATTCTTAATTCCAGATTTTTTAAAATTGAATTCAAATTGCACCATCTGCCATGGCAGGATTTGAATCTGGGTCCCCAGAATGTTAGCTGAGTTTCTGGATTCGTAGTCTAGCCATAACTCCTTGTGGAATTTTAGGACCAGGGTATAATATGGAGTCGAATATTATTTTTTTAATATCTGCCAAAGAGCAGAGAAAGCAGTCATCAGTGGAACATACAGGAAGGCAGGGTAAGCCTGCTTTGAAGATACAACTTTCCACATTAAAGTGCACAGGGTGTGATAGAGCACAGAAATGTCATGTACAGGAAGGAAGTGCATTTCAACAGCCCAAGGGAACAAGGAGAACATGGAGAAAGTTAACTCAATGTCTGATGCCCACCACAGCTGGAAGTATACTCAGAAAAAGTCAGATCTAAAGGGAAGTGCCAATATAAGACCAGCGAATATAAGTGAAGTAGCAGAAGTGAAGGCAGCATAAGTACACACTATAACAAGTACCAGATGGCTCGCACATTACACTCTGTCGCTTTGCAAATATTAACTAGAAGCTTGAAAAGGAAGTGCTTCTAGGCACCACAAAGGTGAAATTAATTCATCTTTTCAAGTATTCCAGGCTGTATGGAGGAAGGCAACAAAAACTGCCTCTGTAATCTCCATTACTCTAACAACTACCACAGAAACAGGTTAAATAGTCTCTCAAAACTAATTAAGGCAAGTCAAGACAGTGTTGCCAATTCAGATCCCAATAATTGATAGAGCCTTCACTCCTCTCTGTATCCATTATCCTCTGTCTTTCAGCACCAAGGTGTTAAATGAACTCTCTAACACAAAGGAAATCTCCTGAAAACATTCAACCACTACTTCTACTCAAAAGCTCACTGGCCACAGCTCACGTTGCTTGCCAAAGGGTTTCTGCTCCTCTCCATTTAAGTTTACAAAGCATCTCCACTTCTCATGCTGATGGGATGTAGATGACCTTATGGAGGAAAGTTTTTCATTCTGTCCTCTCAAATATTCCTTCCATAGTTAAAGCCTATCGCGAACCAGCACCAGAAAAATACAACCAGATGGAGTACCATCACTGATAACAATGAGCTTCCCTGGAAATGAGGTTGATCGGCAGAGAGACGGGGGGGGGGGCCTATGGGAAATGGCAAGCTTGGAAGCAAGGTAGCAATCGAGCCTTCATAAAAGATGGTAAATACTCACTCTGATATCAGCTCTCTTCACGCTTTCTTAAAAATTTGCAAAAGCTTAAACTCAGCCATATAACAGAAACAAGACACTGAATGTTAGAAATCTGAAATAAAACAAAGTGAATTCCGAAATACTCAGCTGGTCTGGCAGCATCTTTGAAGAGAGAAACATAGTTAATATTTGAGTTGAATATGACTCTTCTTCAGAACTGGGCTAATCTCTCCTTCAGGCGGGATGTCACGATGAGAAGAGGAAAGCAAACTTTTATGCATTTTATGTCATGGGGCAATGTTGTAGATCTGGTTGCTCCAATGAATACCCAGTAACTCTAGAGCAGAATCTACAGTTATAACCAGAGCTTCAGCTGCTGCCATTTAGCACCAATTCTAATGTGGGATCTCACTCACTCCAACACCAGCCAAATTCACAAGCTAAGAGTTAGAAATTTAGATGGTACAATTGCTATGGTACCACGAACCATATAACTGCCTCTATTTCCTGTTAAAGTGCTGTGCCTGTGGGAGGGTTGGTCATATCCATATGGTATGCAGGAGTAGAGAAAACAGCAATGCTTCAGGTTGCAATCCTATTAGGCACCCTTCGTCAATTCTTTTCTTAGTATATTGATAAATGTATCAGTGACGAGTCCTGCTCTTGCTTTGAATGGAAAGACCATGTAAATTTTGCTTTAAATTTCCATCCTTCCCAGTTTCATAGGGTTCATTTCAGACTCTTCCCATCTCCTTCCTTGACTTCTTTTTCTCCATTATCTGGTGATAGGCTATCAAGTAGTATTCAGTTTAAACTCACTGACCCCCACAGCTATCTACACTTCCTCGCACCCTACACCCTCCATTCCACTCTCTCAGTTCCTTCATCTCCATCATATCTGTTTGGATGATGCCACCCTCCACACCAGTGTTTGAGATGTTGGCTGGGATTTTGTTAACAACGCATCAATCACAACATCATAACCAGAACTAAGCATCATTTGATAGTTCTGTTTTTGCTTTCTCCCACATGATTATAATTAAAGTCCTGTGCCAGTGGGGCAAAAAGACAGGCATGCAAAATACAACACTTTGGCGGCAGGAGAGGCTTTTCATTGGTGGAATCTGGCATCAAATGAAAATGCTGCATCTGCAGAGCAAATAGGGAGATTTTGCATCACAGCCATAGCTATCCTGCCCAACCCAATGCCACTAATGAGACCAATTAAAGACATAAAGGTGGCATGAGTGTTCTAAAAATTAAACTTCACTTGTAAACATTTTACATTATATTTGCTTCACCTTATTTACGCAGGTTTCATAATTATTTGTCGAGACAATTGCCGGAATTTTACCATCACGCCCGCCCCAAAAACAGGGTGGGTGGGGCTCACAGAACAGAAATCTTCGTTGGCCTCGTGCAGGATTTTATGAGCCTCGCCCAAGCAAGGTCGTAAAAAACTGGCCTATATGTAGTTGACTGTGAACTGCCCTCGGGCAACTAGGGGTGGGCAATAAGTGCTGGCCAGCCAGTGACGCCCATGTCCCATGAACAAATAAAAAAGGTTATCTAACAGGTGAAAGCTGATGTGTTTGGGACTGTAAATTACACCCTGTGACAATGAAAATGTTGGTATCAAATACCTTCAATTTCGTCAGGCACACTCTTATATTGCAGATATTTAAATACAAGTTTCCCAAAACCTGCCAATGCTTTGGAATCTGCCAAGAACAGTGATACTGAACTGCAGTAAACTCTAAATCATTTCCCAGTGATTACATCCCTCTGCTATAACTGCTTATAACTAGCCTTTTTATTTGAAAGCTGAGTGTTGCATCACTGCTATAAACAATGGCCTCTACCCTCACCTTACATGAGCTTTATAGGCTAGGTGACCTCATGACCCTTTTTCTTTAGCTGTTTTCCATTTAATGTCTCCCAGTGGCACCTGGGGCTACCACAGAACTGAAGTCAAAAGTAAACACACTTTAAATGTAATACCCAAATAGATGTTGCCTTCGTAGGCATTATTTTTGTCCTTCTTTTTGCTTCACATAATTACTGCTTATATTTTGAGGAAATCAATAACATTCCCAAGGGCGTACAAATTGATTTTTTGTTTCAATTTAAAAAGCAGCCACAATTCTAATGGGTGGAAGTTACAAAAGTTCATTTTTACTGACTTCAGTGTTTCTCATTATTTTCCAGGAACACTACCCATGCAAAAAAGAAGTTTGTTCTTTAATTGGTAAGCTTTGTGAAATGTTATCCCTTGAAGCAATTCATTTTCAAAATCAATAAAATCTAAGTGTTCTCGAAAATGAAGAAGGGAATAGGAAACTGCTCCAGTGTCTGTCACCTGAACAAATGTGGCCAATATTGCTCATAGCACAAACACACATCAGTGATCCGCTTTCCAGATTTCCATCTAATGAATGATACAGGACCCAATAAATCATTCATGTTAACTTTAGTGGAGAGCTCTTACGGAGTTGTCCCAATCTCCTACCATAACTTAGGGCTGTACCCTGTCAAAACACTGTTTTTTTTTAGCTGCTTGCACCATTCCTTCAGGAATTCCATTGATGTTCTCGGGGACATTGGGGAGAATTGACATGGAAATTCCAGACGTGTATCACCAAAGTTTTTTCCCTGGGTAAAACACTAATGTTGCATTAAGCCGACCAATAAGTTCTGAAGATTGTTTTCCAATTTGTTCCGAGTTAGTAGATCATAGGTGGGGCAGAAGTGGTCCCAAGGGTTTTTGGGTTAGAGAAGGAAAAGGCAAATTAGTGATGATGATTTCCTCTTGGTTCTGTGTGCAGTAACGATATAAACAATTGCAGGAGGATTTTCTTGCCATTACTTTTAACATTTTAGGCAAAAATATTTTGCAGTTACATGTCATCTTTTACAATCTCAGGACATCCCAGAGTATTGACAAGTTAAGTATTTTTGGACTGTAGTCACAGCTATAATGTAGGTTATACCATAGTCAATTTGCGCACAGCAAGATTCCACAAACAGGATTCCAATAATAGGTATGATTTCTGGCCTTCCTGTCAGTGGGATCTTCTGGTCACGCTAAAGGTGATCCTCCATGGTGGGTTATTTGGTCATGATGGGGAGATGCCAGCGTTGGACTGGGGTAAGCACAGTAAGAACTCTCACAACACCAGGTTTAAGTCCAACAGGTTTATTTGGTAGCACAAGCCACAAGTTTTCAGAGTGCTGCTCCTTCATCAGATGAGTGGGAGTCATGTTCACAAACAGGGCATATAAAGACACAAACTCAATTTACAAAATAATGGTTGGAATGCGAGTCTTTACAGGTAATCAAGTCTTAAAGGTACAATGTGAGTGGAGAGAGGGTTAAGCACAGGTTGAAGAGATTGTATTGTCTCCAGAGAGGACAGTTAGTGAGATTTTGCAAGCCCAGGCAAGTCGTGGGGGTTACAGATAGTGTGACATGAACCCAAGATCCCAGCTGAGGCCGTCCTCATGTGTGCGGAACTCAGCTATCAATTTCTGCTCAGCGACTCTGCGTCTTCGTGCATCATAGAGAATGCTTATCCAAAGATCAGAGGCTGAATGCTCGTGACTGTTGAAGTATTCCCCAACAGGAAGAGAACACTTCTGCCTGGTGATTGTCGAGCGGCGTTCATTCATCTGTTGTCGTAGCATCGACATAGTCTCTCCAATGTACCATGCCCTGGGACATCCTTTTCCGCAGCGCATCAGGTAGACAATATTGGCCGAGTTGTACGTGCCACGTACCTGATGGATGGTGTTCCCACATGATATGATGGCATCCATGTCGATGATCCAGCGCGTCTTGCTGTGGCAGGGTTGTGTGGTAAAATTCAGGCCATAACCTCTGACAATGCAATACTGCAACAGCACTGCACTGGGATTTGAATCCACAATGCTGTCACTCACCAGTGAGAACGTTACCAACTCAGTAACCTCAGAGGCCGGCACTAAAATATTTAAAGTTTCACAGGAATGGTATATCAGGTAGGCCTCAGGCTAACTCCTTAAAAATAGAACTGGACAGTTCGGGAGTGAAGTCAGGAAGCATTTCTGCATTGACAATGCTACGAGGAGTAGTCAAAATCTGAATTGTCCCATCCAAAAGCTGAGAAAGCTGGATCAATAGAAAATTACAAACCAGCGACTGATAGGTTTTTATTAGACAGAATATTAAGTGATATGGAACAAAGAAGAGTAGATCTAGTTAAGATACACATCAGCTATGATCTAATTCAGTAACAGAGCAGACTCAAGGGGTTAAGTGTCCCCTCAAGCTAGTGTCCTGTTCTTGTTCCTATATTCACATGCAACCAAACAACTTTTACTTTTCAACGTGTTTTCAAATCAATAATTTGAAAAATTATGGGTGGGATTTTCTGATCGTTCCTGCCAGTGGAACCTTCTGGTCCTGCCGAAAGGTAACCAGCCCATCTCGAGTTCTCTGGCGACAGGATGGACGAGCCACAAAAAAATGCCACAGATATCGGCGGGACTGGAAGCCACCCCCGCCAGCGGAACACACACCTGTTTCCTAGTACCTTGTCTATCAATTGTAACAGCTGACCTAATTCTTATAACAGACTCCCTGGGTGTTAGGAGGTTGAAAGGTGAGTAATGGGGCCTTTCAGGCAACTCTTCTTTCAATGAACCTGCTGTCCCTAGGTTTTTTTGTAACCAGGTCTAGGATTAGATCCCCTATATTGTTGGTACTTGGGTGGTGGGGGGGGAGGGAGAGAGGGGCTACATGTGCTGGTACTGTAGGCTTGTTACTACTCTCATAAGGGACAACAACATTAGTTATCACTCTTTGCAGCTATTTAGTACTGTGCATATGCTATGATTGTTATGAGAAAAGACCAATTATTTTCAATTAAGTAGCAGTGACCAGTAAAATTGATACAAGAAGGTTGTCCTTAAAGCCCACTATTGGAGCATTGCTAACTCCTACTCTGGGAGCCATCGATATTTCTCATCCTGGTGCTGTAAAGCTGCAGACATTGCCTGGACTCCCAAATTCCCCATAGCGTATTACCTGGTGAACAAACTTCTCACATTGTGGGCCCGATTTTACCATCAAATTGCACCTGTTTACGGGCACGAAAACTTGGTAAAGTTGGGCGAGAGACAAATAGTGCAATCTGCGCCCGCCTCTGCGCCGGTTCCCCCTTTGTCAAGGGCTGAAAATGGCTGCTGTCAGGACCGTGCCAGAAATGGACTTAATGGACTGCATGCCCAAATTTACTGGCACTACCCCCTTTACCACCACATTCGCACTTCCAGATACGGTGCAAAACAGACATGGTCTGCAAAGGTCTGAAATCGGGCTCTCCTCCTTCTGAGGTAAGTTCCGAGTGGCTCTCTGCTTTAGATTGGTGGATGGGGAGGGAGCTAGGTCAGACGGTTCTACTCACATTGGTTGGGGGGGGTGGGGTGTCAGATGGCTCCAGTCAGATTCTATGGGGTGAGATGGGCAGGGGAGGAGAAAGGGTTGGGCAGGGGAGTCCGCTGCCACTCTGCCTCTGCTCAGTGAGGGGGAAGGGGGTGTCCGCTACCACTCTGTGTGTAATCAGTGGGGAGGCAGGGGGCTGCAACCAGTTTGGATAGCAGGGGGATAAGGGGATCATGAATGCTGTGGGGTTGGAGGGCAGACATTATCCAGTCCAGGTGCGATGTGGTTATTTTATCAGGCAAGAGTGCGTATGGTGGTGCCTGAGAACGAGTCTAAAAGTGAGATCTGAAACACTTCCAGTTACAAGTCTGCCTAGCGCTAAGGATGAAAATGGTAAAATAGAGCCCTGCGTTGATAATACACATTGTAAATTTTGTCCAGCTTGCCCGGTGTCCTTTTGAGAAAGATGTTCCCTAGTCACTGACCATTTGAAAAATAAGCACCTAATGCTTGGTTCCCACGTTTCATAGCTGAGAGCTGTTAGGTAGATTTAACAAAAACCACGAACAAATTTAAAAACCAGATATTATATAAATGTCAGAATTTATGGAACTGTAACAAGTAATGAGGTAAAATGACCGAAGAGATCTTACGATTTATAGTTTCCAACAATCCATTCAATGCGGATGAAATCAAAATGATCACATCACAGTTCCTAATACCATTTATTTCCCTCTATTATTTCTCTCTCTAGACCAAGGTCATTTTGTAAATCCTATAACCTTTGAGTAACACTCAGTAAATCTTAGAATAATACAACAATTTCAATTATTTTGATTCCTAAGCACAACTTGGAGGGATTCCAGCTGTCAGCATTCTGAAGTTTGAAGAGGTCTGCAATTCACAAGATTATTCAAAAGTGCACAATGGTAATAATTCTGGGTGCAAACTCTCTGGGAATGTTGTGGGTTGAGTCCTGTGGGTGTTCTAGGGTTTACAATGGCATTTGATACATTTGGCAATCTTTATGCCCCATCAAAGTCAGGCGGGTCCAAGAACACAAGAGCCTATCTTCTATACATCAGAAGAAACCACACAGTATTCTTCACTGCGAGTCTAAGGGTAATACAGTATTCCTCACTATGAGTCCGAGGGTATAAGTGTGATATCTGAAGAATGGTTAAGTAGCATGAAAAATATTTGAGAAGTGTTCTTTTTCCTCAAGTTTTTGCAGATACATATTTCCACATCACTGAGCATAAAATTTGCCATGAACCAGCACAACTGAGCAGTGTTTTAAAACATAATTGTTAAAACAATTTTGCTTGAAAGATATTCCTTTCAATATTTTAAAGCGGGAACTAGCTGCCATTTGATGAATACTGCTGAAAAGGGGTATATCATGAAAGATAAGCATTTTAATCTGTATTACTTCTAATTTCTTTAACATACAGAAGCATTTGCTAAATTTTTTTGGTAGTTAGTTTCTCGATAATTAAAAAAAACTTCAATGGCTTTTAAAATGTACCTATGAGCATCCTTGCAACCGAACAAGCTAAGCTCAACTTCGTAGCCTCTTCCAAAGGCTTGAAAAAATTGCAGTAAATGGAAGGTAAAAGTAATACATCCAAGGGGGATAGTCAGTTTTGTGGATGGGATCTGCTTCTTGTGCAATGTTTTAAAACTCGTACAAAAGATCATGGAAATTCGATTTGCACTAAACGCAATTTGCGCTTAAAATTCAGTGCTCTTTTGTTCTGGTTACGATGATTATCAGGGAATTGTGCCAAAAGAAAGCATTATGACTGAGTGAATGCCACAGGTCAAGACTCTTAATGTATTCCTGGGAAACTGCCCATGGCATTGTCCATGATCACTAAGTTAGTTGGCAGAAATAAAACCTAACAAGTAAAGGATTTCATTTTCTCGGTATCGCACTGTAAACCATGTAAAAATGTTCAGTGCTCAATGAATTATTATGGCTGGGACTGGTTCATGCCCTTCGCCTAGTGAAGTATATTTATGAGACACTTTGATGCTGAACTCAGACCTTGCAAACAAAGCCAGTCAAGTTTAGGTTGTGATAAACATCAGAAAACGTTTCAGGTCTCAGACTACCCACAGCAATGGCTCATGAAATCTACCAGTGCATTGTAAATGCAAGACTTCGAATTTAAAGTATTTGAGTTTCATATGGTGGGTTTATCCAACTAAAACCTGAGTTTGAGATTTTAAATGGATAAACCCACTGAGCCATATAAAGCAGGAAAGTCCTATTTCATTGTGTGGGATGAACTGATTTCACAGCCAGGGTTGGTAGCAGCGTCGCTATAATTTACCTTAGCACCTATTGGTTAGTGGGGACCACATCAACCAGATCTACTTCTGATCTTTATTTAATAATGCTTAATATAAGTACGAATGCAACACTGCTGAATTATAATAAGATTAAGCTCAGCTTAGTAGACTGTTGACACCTCATCTTCACTCTTCATAATATGGCTATAATGTCCTGCAAATTCTCCCCCTCTGAATCAAGTTCCTTGTGCACTCGGTCTTTTCTTTTGCCCGACTGCTATCAGACATGATTCATCCATTGAGGATCTACACTCCAGAATTGACTCTCTAAAACTGTCTGCCTTCCATCTCATTCTATTCCTTGAAACCCATCTCTTTGACAAAGCTTTTGGTTGTCTTTCCTTGTATCTTTATTCATTACACCTGTGTGAAGAATTTTGTGAGGTGCTGTACATTAATAGGCATTTTACATTTCTGCTGTTTTCTATAAAGTATTATTTCTATGACGCTTTCTCTTTTTGCCAAATCACTCCATGATAACACTGGGTATTATTTAATTTTATCTTTCCACTCTACCCAAGACCACAAAAAATTACAGAAGGTCATGAATGTACCCCAATCCATCATGCAAACCAGCCTCCCATCCATTGACTCTGTCTACACTTCCTGCTGCCTCAGCAAAGCAGCCAGCATAATTAAGGACCCCACGCACCCTGCTGGGAAAAAGATACAAAAGTCTGAAGTCACATACCAAGTGACTCAAGAATAGCTTCTTCTCTGCTGCCATCAGAATTTTGAATGAACATACCTTGCATTAAGTTGATCTTTCTCTACACCCTAGCTATGAGTGTAACACTACATTCTGCACTCTCTCGTTTCCTTCCCTACAAATTGTATGCTTTGTCTGTATAGCATGCAAGAAACAACACTTTTCACTGGAGGCTAATACATGTGACAATAATATCAAATCAAAAATCAAACAATGAAGGTAGTTAGTTATACAGACACAAGCTCCGATGGTATGGTTCCAAAAAAAGTGGAAAAACTGTACTTGTCATGCTAATTCCCATGAGTTGCAACCTCGTAATTCACTCCCAGCAATTATCTTTTTTAGTGTCGCGTGTAGGCTTACATAAAGTTACTGTGAAAATCCCCAAGTTGCTGCACTCCAACGCCTGTTTGGGTACACTGAGGGAGAATTTAGCATGGCCAATGCACCTAACCAGTGCGTCTTTTGGATTGTGTGGGGAAACCAGAGCACCTGGAGGAAACCCCTGCAAACACTGGGAGAATGTGCAAACTCCACACAGACAGAGGTCCAAGCCAGGAATCAAACCCAGGTCCCTGGCGCAGTGAGGCAGCAGTGCTAACCACTGCGCCACCATTTATAAAAGATGTTAGGAACACCACTCAGGGAATTGGTGATCGTAAGTCCTGTATTTAACCCACATGGACAATGTATCATAGGGTGGGTTTATTCAACTAAAACCTGAGTTTGAGGTTTTAGATGGATAAACCCACTGAGCCACATAAAGTAGGAAGGTCTTTTTTCATTGTGCGGGATCGACTGATTTCACAGCCAGGGTTGGTAGCAGCATCACTATGATTTACCTTAGCATCCATTGGTTAGTGGGGACCACACCAACCAGAGTTCCTACTTCTGATCTTTATCTCGTAATGCTTAATGTAAGTACGAATGCAACACTGTTGAATTATAATAAGATTAAGCTCAGCTTAATAGACTGTTGACATTTTAGCCTCGGGATATAAACCAGGCATCCGACCAAATTCTACCACATTCCTGCCGGGCAGGTTAAGTTAAAATCAAGGGTTCTGTGACAAGACTGATGCATAAATAAAGGTCACTTTCAGCAAGGTACCAGGGGGATCTTGCTGCAGTATCACTCAGACCACTGGCTTCGGGAGAATAAGGGAAAATATTTTTAAAAGCTCCCTTTGTGATCTCACAATGGGAGCATGTAGATTCATGTCTACATTCCCCTACACACTGAGTTCCAAATCCTGCTGAGATTTCAGCAGAAAAATAGCAAAGCACCAATTTTTAAAAATAAGGAAAGAAAATAACTTACGTCAATCTCCATCTTTCCCTCTAGAGACTGTTCTTACAAGTATATTGGCAAATGTTTGAGAGCAGGTAGCATGTGTAATGGACTTATTTATGAATCAAGGGTGTTATAGACTTAAAAATGACAGAAGAAAATGGTTAAGAGATGAACTTCTTACAAAAGAAACACACCAGAATAAACTGTTCCATTGTAACTGTTTGACATTTCCATGCCCATCTTCATTCTCTCTATTCAGCTTTGTTTACAGTCACTCCTTTCTTTGTAGAAATCAGGAATGCCTGACAAGATTGGCAGATGGTGGGGGGAGGGCACCTTTAAACATATGCAGATCTAACTTTGCATTGCTACGTATCATCCCACCAATCAAGCGACTAATGAACCTAAAAGATTTTAAAGGTTTTTTTTCAAGCTCTGAAGGCCTGGGTCAAATGAGAAGTGCTCAAGAGACCAGTGGAGCCCTGCTGCATCTGAGAGGAGATGAGCATTCATCTGATCACCTCACTGACACAATCACGTCATTGTATCCAACAGGGTCCTTTGCCTTTCAGAACCCATGGAAAGAACTTTAACCTCTCCACAGCTCAATTTTCACTTTGCAATGTGATGCGTTTTATTCGTTTGTTTTGAATAGCCTTTTATCCGGGGAGCCAGTGTTATGATCCATTGGGATACCAATGTGCCATGCACAGTGAACTCAGGATTTCAATCTGAGCCATCACAGTAAGCTGCAGCATTTCATCGCGAGGAGAAGGGGAAGGAGAATGTCGCCGGCATCAACTGACCCCTTTCGGCGGGTTGGATGAATCAATTACCATTGATTTGACCGATCAATGAAACTGATTGCTTGATGGCTTATCCTACCCAGCTCAGTGATAAATCGGAAAAACATGAAAGAATGGAAAAATTGAAGAAAATTAGCTGCAGGAATAATTTGAACGTTCACCCAGAGTGAATGATCCCACAACACATACTGTTTGATTTGATTAGATTTATTATTGTCACATGTGTTGGGTATACAGTGAAAAGTATTGCTTTTTGTGCACCGTACAGACAAAGCATACCGTTCATACAATATGCTGGGGAGAAGGAAAAGAGGGGGTGCAGAATGTAGTGGGGTGCAGAATGTAGTGTTACAAGCATAGCTAGGGTGTAAATAGAGCATTGTTGGAGAGTTTTTAAGAGTTAGAACACAGTTTTAAAAGCACAGAATGTGATTAAAAGACAGAATTAGGGGGAATGCTGGGGGCAGCTCACAAGAAACTTTAACAATTTTATTTTACACATCTCCTGTCAGCTCACTGCAATCACAGTCAGGTCACAAACCTTGGTTGGGCTTTTCCCAGAGGTTTTTTGCTATGACGTCCTGTCTCTAACCACCACACCACAGCCTTATTTCCCATCTCCTTTTTTTTTTACAACTAATAAAAATTAAAGTCCTCTATTAAAAGTTCAAAAGGCATATTTTTTAAATGCCCCAAAGATTTTTCTGCTGCAGTCCTTGTAGCAGTGTCTAAGAAATCTTTCATTGCTGGAGATACCAAGATAATTGTAAAGGGTTGTTAACCCTAAGTCATGGTGGCTAGCACATTAATGTGCATTAAATTTGTTCAGAAACATGGCAACAAAGGAGTTTTGTTTTTGCATGTCTCTTATTACTGTATGTGTTTCTTAAAATTTTCTCCCTTCATTTCTGGCAGACAGTGGACAGGATTTTACAACCTCACTCTTCGCAAAACTGTACGATCCAGCCCGAGGTCAACGGACCTTTCCATGGTTTGCGCCTTGCACGCTCTGATTCCCGTGGTGGGCGGAATGTATAATTCTGGCCAGTGACTCATACAGAAGTTTACATCCAAATGCACTGGCATTTCTCTGGTATCTCAAACAAAGAGCGATTCTTTGTTTATGATCTTAGGCAGCGAGTATCAGCAAGCTGATCTCATTATTGAAGTGATGGGGAGGGTCGTAAGCAGTGGCGTTAGTGGGGGAGATTTACATCCCACCTGAACCCTGATGCCTTGTTTGCTGGATTACCATGTGTGGATTATGTTTACAAGTAGGGACTGTGGGTGTTTTATTTTCCTTTGCCTAGCCTAGCAATGCCAAGGATAACTGTTGTAATCCCCAATATTGTACCCCACATGAGATCATTGGACACAGATCAAACCTACGATTTTCCTGCGCCGTTCAGCACGGTGCTAAAGTATTTGTTGTATTTGCTTTGGACAGTTTTATAGATTATGGGAAGATCCAATCTCTACTAGTGGTGAATGTATGTTTATTGTCCTTAGCACTCTATATCCAGATACATCTAACAGGGGAACAGTCAGTTTGGGAGTAGGGGCCTGTGGACAAATCCAAATATAACTGATGGGAGAAGTAATCACATTTTCTGGGAACCTGAGAAGACTGTGTAATTAAATCAGAAGGACAAATATCAGCATTTTTGAATTGTCAATTCTGAATTGCTACAATACTATTACACTCTTCAGAATGGTTCCCAGCTACCACTAACAGTAATACTTATCTTACAGCCTGTATTATGCATAATTATTATGCAAGTCCTCTATTTTAAAAACATATATTGAAAAGTCAGTGAAATTATGCATGACTTTGTGGTCAGAATTGCAAGACTTTATTATTCTTAATGACTTAATTCACTAATTGCCCTTCATTGAGAGCTATTAGGAATTTCTTGTTTATAAGCTCTATCTGACGTTAAAATGGCAGCATTCTAAAATTCAAAGTGCCACCCCCCCTTTCCCATGCAGTACAGACTTAGTCATTTCTAAATTACTCTTATTTTGCTTGTAAGGGAATACCTTTTAACACAAACAAATTTCCACATCACTGCCCCATTGCTTTCATAGTTACAAAGTTTTCATTTACAAGGGACAATCAGTGTGCCTGAAATGCGAGACCTTCGTGGCAGTGTGCGCCTGTTTACTTACTCCATGCATCTTTATGTCCAGTTCCAAACAGTTGTCTTACAATCGGGCCCCACTTACCGTAAGAAAGCCACCAAGGTCCTTGACCGCGTCGCTGCTTTACATTGCGAAGCCCGCCAGGCATAAAAGCAAGACAAAAGATGAAAAGCACCACTTTTTATTTGCAGCATTTGAATTTACGGGAGAGGACCTCATTAATCAGTGTCAACTCTGCCTTCCTTTCTTGTTTATATAGGTGGAACTCGTTTAAAGACTCTGTGCATTTGAGAGGGAGAGAACAAAATGGCAGTGCGGAGTGCACAGAGAAACAACCTTCAAAAAAAAAGGACTGTTCTGGGGGGAAAATAAACCGGACTGATACACAACATTTTACAATTATCTTGTCGCATATGTAACAAAACATGCTCTGCCAATGCACTTATCTTCGCACATACCCCTTTAAAAGAAGGGTCAGAGAGGGTGCAGCAAAATCAGTTTCTTCGCATTAGATAATGCTGTGGAGCTGGTACAAATAGTTATAATGTCTCTGAACTAGTAATCCTGTAGCCCAGGCTAATGCGTTAGCCACACGGGTTCCATGTCCCACCATCCTAACTGGTGGAATTTAAATTAAATTAATAAATCTGGAACTGAAAGCCAGTCCCAGCAATTGTGACCATGGAACTAATGTTGACTGTCCTTGAAAAGCAATCAAGTTCACTACTGCCCTTTAGGATGTCATCTGTGATCCTTACCTGTCTGGCCAAATGCAACTCCAGGCCCACAGCAATGCAGTTGACTCTTACATGCCCCCCGAAATGGCCTAGCAAGCCACTCAGTTGTGCCAAACTGCAACAAAGTCAAAAAGGAATAGAACCGTGCTATATGACCCAGCATCGACCTAGGCACTGGAAATGACAATGGCAAACCCAGCCCTGTCGACACTGCAAAGCCCTCCTTACTAACAGTTGGAGGCATGTGCTAAAATTAGGAGAGGTGTCCCACATACTAGTCAAACAACAGCCTGACATTGTGATGCCCACTAAATCGTACTTTACAATATCCCAGACACCACCATTACCATCCCTGGGTATCTCCTGTCCCACCGGCAGGGCAGACCCACTAGAGATGGCAGCACAGTGGATTTTATTGGGAAGGAGTTGCACTGGGAGTTCTCAACATTGACTCCAGACCCCATATAGTCTCATGGCATCAGGTCAAACTGTTCAGGGAAACCTCCTGCTGATTACCACGTACTACATTATCCCCTGCTCTCCCACAACTAGTGGGAATCATTTACTCTTCAATGTTGAACACCAATTGGAAAAAACACTGAGGGTGGCAACAACATAGAACGTACTCCAGGTGGGTCATTTCAATATCCAACACAGAGTGGCTTGGTAGTACCAGTATTGTTCAAGATGGTGGAGTCCTAAAGGACATAGCTACGAGACTGGGTCTGCATTGACCTGACTCAATTGACCTGAGTTGACCTGGGTCAACTCAGTCCCAGGATATCAATGCAGGAGTTCCTCAGGTGAAGGAACCAACAAGGGGGAGAAACCTACTTAACCTCACCTTACCAAACCACTTGTCTCATCTGTCCATGACAGTACTGGTAGGCACGACCACCTTGCGGAGACAAAGTTCCGTCTTCACATTCAAGATGTCCTCCATCGTCTTGTTTGGCACTACAACCGTGATAAATGGGATAGATTTTGAACAGATCTAGGAACTCAAAACTGGGCATCTATGAGGCAGTGTGGGCCACCAGCAGCAGCAGAATTGTATTCAACTGTAATCTGCACATGTCGCTCCATCAACTCGGGGATCAATCCTAATTCAAAGAAGAGTGCGGGAGGGCATAGCAGAAGCAACACTCAAAAATATCTAAAAATTCAGCGTCAACCTGGTGAAACTGCCACACAGGTCTACAATGGAAGCAGCATCTGACTGTCAGAGCTAAGTTATCCCACAACCGGCAGAACGGCTCAAATCTCTTGAGTCCTGCTACATCAAGTCGTTAAGGGCAGTTCACAATTAAACAACTAGAAGAGACGGCTCCACAAATATCCCCATCCTCAATGATTGGGAGCTCAGCACATCACTGCAAAAGACAAGGCTGAAGTATTCACAACAATCCACAGCCAGAAATGCCATCTGGATGACCTATTTTGGTCCTCTCCTGAACCCCCAGCCACACAGATGGCTGAAATCTGCCAATTCAACTCACTTCATGAATTAACAAGAAATGGCTGAAGGCACTGGATGCTACAAAGGTTACTGGCCCTGACAACATTCCAGTAACAGTGATGAGGACATGTATTCCAGTACAACCACCACACAAGCATCTACCTAACAATGTGGAAAATTGCCCAGTTATGTCCTGTACACAAAAAAACAGGACAAATTCAGTCTGGACAACTACTGCACCGATCATCAGTAAAGCAATGGAAATGGTCATCAACAGTGCTATCACGCGGCATTTACTCAGCAATAACCTGTCCACTGACACTCAGTTTGGGTTCTATCAGGCTCACTCAGCTCCTAACCTCATTACAGCCTTCGTTCAAACATGGACAAAAGGAGAGAGTGACAGCTCTTGGAATTAAGGCAGCATCTGACTGACTGTGGTAGGAAGGAGCCCTGGCAAAACTGGAGTCAGCGGAAATCAGGAAGAAAACTTCAACTGACTGAAGTCATACCTAACACAAAGGAGGATGGCGTGCTTGATGAAGTTGAATCAACTCAGTCCCAGGATATCAATGCAGGACTTCCTCAGGGTAGTGCCCTAAGCCAAACAATCATCAGTTGCTTCATCAATGACTTTCCCTTTATCACAAGGTCGTAAGGTACAGTCCCAGCTCCTTCTCGAGAGCAATGAAGGGTGGGCAATAAATGCTGGCCTTACCAGTGATACCTGAACTGTCAATAAAAACAATGTTTCCTCTGGAGAGCAGCTGTTGTGATATTCTAGCAGCTGTCTGGGCTCTCGGCCAAGTGTACATAATGAGGCTTGTTTGAGAGTCCCGGAAGCTATTACAATACGAGAACACCTACATCCCTGATCTCTGTAGTCAATTTCACAATGTTTGTCGACACAAGTTAAACAAGTTCAGGCGTTTGTGGTTTCTGAAACTTCAAAGGGCCTGGATGATTGACATTTTATGAGCTTGATATTCAGACAAAGTTAATGGCGTACATTTTTTTGAAAGATTTTTTCTTACATGTACTATGCACTATGGTGCATTGGTTCTAGAGGGTTTATACTGGGTCAATGGCCAGGGAAGTACCAGAACTTGGCTGGGAACATGAGGGGCTTGAGGGTGTGGTTGAAGGGCAGAGTTTGGTATGAGGCATGAAGACCTGAGGGGTTAGACAGAAGGGCAGACCTTGGCATGGGGACATGAGGGGACACAGAGGGTGGGGGAAGGTGAGAGCTTGGCACAGGGAACATGAGGGGGACAAAAGTGTGGATAGAATGACAGAGTTTACCATCAGGGGCATGAAGAGAACCTTTAGAAGTCATATTTTAAAACAGTCCTCTCGTGCAGACTATGGTTCATGATTTCCCTAAGGGGCCATGAAACATGCCACTTTAAAACCCTGGTCCAACTTTGCTGAGAAGGACATGCCTCTCCCCACAATGGAGCAGGCAAGGTTGGGCAATCCAGATGCAGGTTTTTGACAGGAATCAGCCCACAACCTTTAATGGCACTTCCAAAAATCTCAACCCAGAAATGGGGTCGGGAATTCCACAATTGGAACCCATCTGCCATTTTTAAAGTGCTCCCGAGTCAGCCAGCTTGTTGAAATTCCAGGCCAAAGTTTCAGTAAGTATGGCACTGCTGAATTTTTCTTCTAATACAAAGTTAATTTTTTACTCAAGCCACTGCAGGGACGTCATTGAGTGGATAGAAATGCTCATTATTGCAAAAGTGCCACGACGCACTGCAAACATGGTACAGAGCATGAGGAACTTGGTCAATCCCTACAGTTTCCCCATATGACAGGTCACAAAACTAATCCAAGTCTTGTACTTAATATGAGGGAGAATCACCATTGTCTTATCTTGCTCACTTGCCAATTTTGGGTTTGACTGATATTGCAAAGGCCCGCAAGCAGATTAGTCGTCCAACTTTTTGGCAAGAGACAGCACGTGTTGCTGGGAAATAAAAAGAGTAATGAGAGAAAATGACTTGAAATGTATCTAAAGCGATACTTTCTCCTGGGAACTGTACACAGAATCCAAAAATGAAATTACGTAATAGGCAGATGTCCAATATTAGGTTCCAGCAAGGTGCTGTAGCCAGTGAGAAATCAGAAAATATAACCCATATAACATGGACAGATGGCAGATGTTTTAAATGCATTTTTTTTTCCAAAACAAGTTGCCTACATTTTATAAACCCATGTACAGTTTTGTTCAACAGTATTTTCAGAACCGTGCCTTATAGAAGGCTGGCTGAGACTCCTCAGCTCTATATCCATTCTGCATGTAGGTTTAGCAGGTTGTAAGTTTATCCGCTCAATGTTAGCCTGCCTGAACTAATTTTAAAGAGAGGCCAGAATGCGGAGCTGACATAACTGTAATCGTGTCTAGAAGTTCACTTCTCCTTTAAAACTCAGCTTTAAGCACCTGCTCAACACAGAAACTTTCACAAAAGATGCTTTAACAAAAGCTTTCAAAGCTTCCGTACTTAATACCACTGAATTGTGCATGCATTCTTCAGTTTGTTCAGCTGGGTTCTGTACAATGATAACAACATCAACTTACAACTTTGTTAGACAAGTTGTTTTCTAAAATAAAAAGGCAGAAGACTATAGACCCACAGACCTTGAAATATCACCATACTGTTGTACGACAGGGGATTTGTTTGAAATGACCCATTTCAGGATTCAATTTAGCTTTGAGTTTGTTTTGCTTTGTCAAATCTCTATTCTATCAAAGCTTTTCCTAGGTATTTTCATGTTTGCACCAGCAGATGAAGCATTGTAAAGAATCGCCAGCACAAATTATTTGTGGTTTTGTATCAGAAGTTTCTGTTGCTGGTGCAAATTTTCAAACACTCATCGACCAAAGTCCACTTGTCATAATCAGTGCAACAGTCTGCTACATTGAATTAACACCATACGTTTAATGTCATTTGCTGTTCTTTCATATATTTGGGACACCCCCTGTAGTTCAATATCTGGGGAAAATGAAAATAAAACAACTGTTCCCCGCCCTCACCTCTTTACTAATCATTCAGCTTGAAGGTATTGCCCATTGTAACACTAAGCCATGAAGACCAGAAGACCCCAGGCTTCAGTAATAGATCGTGGTGAGTTAGTTAAGCCCGAAATGCAATGCCAAACTTGGTCACGCTGCTCCACGGCTGAGACATAGAACAGTCAGTGACTGCTTTACAGAGGGTAGATAACAGATGAGAACAGGACTGGACTGATTCTGGTACACATTTCAACATTTCAGAATGCAGCTTTAATGTACCAAACTATTTTCCAATTATTCAATTTCCGATCAAAGCCATAACATGTGCAAAGCGTAACTGTTATGAAATTGCTAAAAGGTCAATGCAGTAAACAGGACTGAAGTAAAATTGGTACCACATCTTTAGATGTTCCATTAATATGGATTTGTCCTCTATCCAGGAAATATCTTGGACAGGTTACTCCCAATGCGAGAGGACATTTATATCACAGGCCCTGCTGGACACACAAGTATCCAAGAGAAGCTGTGGAGGCAGTTCTTGGTCCAATCACCACATCACTAATGCATAGACATTGGCTGTGTAAACATCAGTTAGCTCATAAAGTGATTATAGTAGGTGTCCAAAGATCACACAATGTTACCTGACAGCTTGAAAATGGTACAGGAAGGATTTTTATGATTTTTACATAAAATGTGGGCACTAGACTATACCTAATTGCCCTCCATGGGAAGATGGTGGTGAGCTGTCATACGCAACCACTTAGTCCACATAGTGATCTCCTGATCATGCTCACATTGGCCACAGGGGGGTGGGGGGGAGGCAGGGGGGGGAATGCTGGTGAAGAGTGGCAACGGAGTGCTGGCCACCCTTTCCTCATATGCCACTGGGAAACCAATGTTGCCAAGGGAGTTCCAGAATTCTAACCCAGTGACAGTGACAATACAGCAATATCGTCAGGATGCTGTGTGGCGTGAGAGGGGAACTTGTAGCTTTCTTGGATCTGTTGCCCTTGCGCATGAGTGTAAGAAGCAATTCAGAGAAGTGGAGTTATCCCATGAGAAAAGGTTGGACAGGTTGAATCAGTATCCATTGAAGAACAAGAGGAGTTCTTATTGAAACATGTGAGATTCTGAGGGGACTAAACAGGGCGAATGTTAAAAGGATGTTTCCCTTTTTGGGAGAAACAACAATTAGGGGTCACAGCTTACAAATAAGTGGTCTCCAATTTAAGTCGGAGATGAGAAGCATTTTTTTCTCTCAAGAGTTCCAAAAGTCTTTGGAACTCTCTTCCCCAGAGAGCAGTGGAGGCTGGATCATTGACCGTTTTTAAGAGGCAGATAGCTTCTTTGGACAAACAAGAGATTCAAAGGTGATTAGAAGTAGGCAGAATGTGGCGTTGAAACCACAATCAGATCGGCTGTGCTCTTATTGAATGATGGAGCAGGCTCTATGAGCCAAATGGCCTATTCCTGCTCCTAATTCGTACGTTCATATATTCTACATTGGAATGGTGTTGAATAAGGAATACAAGTAGCTGGCCAAGACATAACTCACTTTATCCTGAACATCTACAGTCACAACAGAGCTAATTAAAATATCCCCTGTGAGCTTAGTTGTATTTTAAATAATTAAACATCATAAAGTAAATAGAGTGGATTTTATTTTTGAAGTTGCCTCAGTGGGCTAAGAAAATGAGGCTGTCATTTAAAACTCCACGATTCACACCACAATTACTATCATTAGAGGTCATCTGGGAATACTATTGTTTACAAAAAAAACACAAAAACAACTGAGAAATATTATACACAGCACGTGGCCATTTAGAAAAGACACATTGGATTTTAGCTCTGCTGGTCAGGAGCTGGGCACATTTCCAGATCTCAACCCCATAATCGGGTTAGTGCCTGCTGCCCAACATGATTCTTTTACGAGCTGGTCAATTAGCAGCCAAGAAGTACACTCACCATCTGATTATAGATGGTGAGCAGGTGGGCCAGTAGAGTGCCCTCCAGCCCTGAAAGATTGGCAGCCCCGGAGGTGGGAACTGCCAACAGTCATAGAAACAGAGAGTGCTCCACCTTGAACTCTGAAGACTTTTTGACAAGGTAAAATTGAAACTGGTCACAGCTCCGCTATTGTGGAGAGAGAAACTGTGTGCACAGCTGTGGGCATCTCACTATCACAGATACAGGGGGCAGGGAGTGGGGTGGTGGTGCAGCAGGAACGTGGAATGTGGAGGTTTTTTTTAAGTCACTCCCTTATCTACTGCTGGGAAACTGCCACCATCCCTGGCCTGTGTTCTAGAAAATTCCAGTTGACAATGGCAGAGTGGCCTCAATCAGTCCGTAATGATTCCAAATTGGCCACCAATATTTGCCAGCATGGACCAAAATAAACCCAAAGCAGGAACAAGCTGGCAAACCAGTATGTTGACATATGGTGGGAAGTTGTAGTCACCAGTTCTGCCTCTGCAACCATTTAAAACTTGGCCCATTATTCATGATACCATCTTTTCTTTTGTTCTCATCCACACAATGATTGGCAGCCCCGGTCCTGACCTCTCTGCTTTATCAGTAACAAAATCAGAACATGAGTTACAGAATCATAGAATCATGAGGTACAGGACTCAGCTCACTTTGTTGGCTTTGAAAGAGCTATCCACTTGAGTCACGCTCTGATATCCTTTCTCCGTAGGCCTGCAGTTCATTATTCCCTTTTTAAGTAATTTTCCCATTCGTTATGTAATATTGCAATTCATCTTCCAACACTCTTTCAAGCAGCACATTCCAGATCATAACTCGCTACAGAAAAGACGCATGCTTGCCAACTCCATCTGCATGTATAACAATGTAACTCAGGCCATAGGATAGTGGGACACCAGTTCAGATGTTCTTTATGCAAATATACTTTCAACTTCCAGCACAGTCTGGCACGTACACTCTTAAGTGGAGCCACAGGAAGGATATTGTTCCTCATACTCAGCTGAAGGATACAGCAGAATTGCTCAACTGCAATTAAATGACTTTTTTTGACTAAGTCACAGAAGGAGAACTGGGTGTATTTTGATTTATATGTAAAGTAAAAATATTTCACCGTACAGTCAGTATAACCGCACAGGGCAGCACAGTGGCACAGTGGTTAGCACTGCTGCTTCACAGCGCCAGGGACCTGGGTTTGATCCCCGGCTTGGGTCACTGTCTGCGCAGAGTTTGCACATTCTCCCCATGCCTGCATGGGTGTTCTGGTTTCCTCCCACAGTCCAGAAGTAAGTTAGTTGGATTGGCCATGCTAAATTGCCTCTTAGTGTCAAGGGGACTAGCTAGGGTAAATGGATGGGGTTATGGGGATGGGGCCTGGGTGGGATTGTGGTCGGTGTAGACTTGATAGGCTGAATAGCCTCCCTCTACAGTACATTTTATGAACTACCAGTATTTTATTGAAATAATTTTTATTTAACTTTACCCAGCTAGGAAGAAAAGAAATATCAGAAATTAATCATGACTTTCAGACAACAGATTACTTCTTAAGAGCAGGCAAACACAGCCAAGCTGTGCACACATCGTCCCAACAACAAATTAATATACGGCCAAATAATCTAAATTGGATAGTGTTGGTTAATGGGAAAATGTAATTCATCATCAGAATTGCATTCACCTTTCATCATTTTGCCTTCACCTGAAAATGCCAGACATGTGAATCTTCCATCCAAAAGCCAGTACCTCTGACCGTACAACATTCCAATACAAATGGCATTAAAATTAACAGCTGAGACTGTGACCGGGATTTTCCAGTCCAGCCCACAGCGGGAATCGTCATTAGCAGGACAGAAAATCTCAGGCATCAACCAAAGATCCGTTGACTTGGACAGGATTTTCCAGCTAATCCCGGCCATACATGTGTTCAAGTCTGTGGTAAGGTTTAAACATCTGACCTGGAAGTGAGAACGCTTCTACCTGAGCTTCACCAGCACAAGTTGGGAAGTAATGCACGCCAGTGCCGGTTAAAATCAAGAAGAGCTTGTTGCATGAATGATCAGTTACTCAATGTAGTGGAGGTGGTGAAAGAGATATGAGAAAACTGCAGCAAAACAAGGGGAGCAAAGGACAGCCTAATTAAGTAATCAAATAATTACTTTCTACAGGAGCGCCTCAGAGGATTCAATGGGCAGGAGCTATAGGGCAGGATTTTCCTCCCCTGGTGGTGTGTTTCATGGTGGTGGGAGGCTGTGCGCCACTCACTGGCAGCAGGGCTGCCATTGTCAATGGGGTTTCCTGTTGAACACGTCCCTCACTGCCAAGGAACCCGTGATAGGGTTATGCCCTCGGCGGGACCATTATATCCGATTGGTGTAAATGCCAGCAACGTTTCAGCGATAGATTCTGTTCGTGATCCAGACTGATCAAGGCAGTACAGGGGTTAATTCCCTAGTATGCTTGATTCAGGGCCAGCACTGCTACAAACAGCCACAATTACCTAAGGCTAGGGCAACAATATCAGCCAGGACTCTGTGTATGAGCATTAAATGAACACAGGATTGGGTTCTAAAGATGACACCTCCATAAAATAGGCACCATCTGGACTTACACAAGAAGAATGCTGATTTCAACAGAAGGTAATAGGAGGAAGTCACCTATGGAACCATGCTCCTGCCTGCATCACTGCCCTTCAGAAAGGGGGAAGAAAATTGTGAAGGGAAACCATAAAAGTGAAACCCACTGTAATGATGCAAAACAATCAATCAGTAAGAACTATTGACAGATCGACCCTAGGAAAAAAAACCATTGATGATTGAAATCAATTAAAACATCAATTGAAAGTTCTAACTGGAATATTAAATTAATCATTACTGACAGAAAGATAAAGACTGGATAGTTCACAGCTGAGTGCCCCATTTAAACCTTATCTAAAAGACTGATTGTTAAAAGATGACATAAGAGGAATACTTGGAAAGTGCACTGTGGTGCAGTGTTTGTCTTCAGTTCCACACTATGGATGCATTCCAGATTGGAGCTGGCTCAAGATTACATGTAACCTAAGCTGATATTGACACAGACTTCAAGCCCCTGGAATGAACAACAGGCTACTGGCAAAGATATACAGGGCTTGAGAAACTAAATATTCCAACCACACACCTTTACCATTTATTGTTTCTAAAAAATACTTCTTCTCGAATGTGATCTGCTGTATTTGAAATAAAGAAATCTCAATATATCAAACACGGAAAGCGAGTGATTATTTTATTTCACTTTGATAAAAAGCTTATATTGTAATGCAGTTCACATCAGTGGCTCAATTAAATTGGAGAAAATTTGACTAAAGTGAGAGAGCTATAGGAACACAGGAATTAGGAGCAGAAGTAGGCAAATTCAGCTCTTCAAGCTTGCTCCGTTATGGACTAAATTAAATATTTGGAGCATGCAGTATATATAAAAATCAGCACAAAAATGCGAGAAGAATTTTCTCAAGATTCTTGAGTGAACTTTTAATTGTCAGGCAATGTTTGGTGTAGGGATCCAAGCAGAGAGTTGATGTTTGGGCATGCCTTGGGGAACAATTGAATTACATTCCTTCATACTATATTCAGGATATCAGGACACAGTGGGGGGTGAGCTTGAGCCCACGCTTACTGTCCGTGCGAATGACGAAAGGGGCTCAAGACTGCAAGTCATAGATCTCACTGGCAAAACGGCAATTTCAAATCTTCCCCACCCCTTGCCAGCAACATAATCAGGTTCATGCCAATTACAGGTGTGAATTTACTTTACATGTATTTTAATATCAATAAACTCAGATCAGCCATGATCTTATTGAATGGCTCAAGGGGCTAGAGGGGCTTATTGAAGGCTCAAGGGGCTAGATGGCCTACTCCTGCTCCTATTTCTTGTGTTCTTAACTGCCTCTTCACCAGACATTGATCTCCCACCACGTGACCTCATGTTGAGGAAATAATCTTCAACAGGTTCACCTAGATGTGAACCTGTCATGGAATTCTCCCCGGGGTCAGAAAGTGCAGCTCCTGGGGGAGAGGGACAAGGCCAGGCAGTTTAGTCCCCCACCACCTCCACATGACAGCATGAAACATGTCCCCTTGATTTTTTGTGGCAGAGCATTGCAAGATCTGAAGAGAAAACTGCCGTATTTTTCCCTGGAGTGAAACATGCCGGCTTCCTCGCCAGAAATAACACTGCCATTTTTGGGTAAGATTTCACCCAGACAGTCAAGTAACTGGGACAAAATAATTCAACTGTTGATTTCTCAAATAGGCAGCAATGAGCTATGTGCTTTAGAAATTCCTGGTCCATCACACAGAAATTTGAAAATGTAAATGAAGTTACTGAAGTAAAAAGAAAAATACTGAAAAACTAAACTTTGGTCAAATTGAATTTGGAAAAGTACATCTCTCTGATGTTGTACTTACATTTTGGAATTCTTATTCTCGCTGGATGTATTTCTGGGGGTTTGAGATGTATCATCTGACTGTGATAATTTCATCAAAAACAAACAACGGTAGCACCAGATGTCCACAATGTCCTGCACCAGTGAAACTTTTTTTTTATTCATTCGTGGGACATGGGCATCGCTGGCTGGCCAGCATTTATTGTCCATCCCTAGATGCCCTAAGAGGGCAGTTGAGATGCAACCACATTGTTGTGGCTCTGGAGCTACATGTCGACCAGACCAGATAAGGATGCCAGTTTTCTTTCCCTAAAGGACATTAGTGAACCAGGTGGTTTTTTTTCTGATAATCGACAATGGGTTCATGGTTATCAGTAGATTCTCAATCCAGATACTTCTTATTAAATTCAAATCCCACCAACTGCCATGGCGGGATTCAAATGCAGGTCCCCAGAATATTAGCCGAGTTTCTGGATGAATACTCCAGTGATAATACCACAAGGCCGTCGCCCATTGCGCCCCCACCCCCCCAACCAATGAAGCTGCTCTATTGTGCGATAGGAATGATCCCAGGTGCACAGGGGATTTGTTATGGGAGCAGCAACACTGACTCAGAAAGGAGATAAGTAAGCACAAAGCATGCAATTCGAGTTACAGCAGCTGCAGTCACCAGGTTCATTTCACTTTATTCTCCAGAGTTGCTCCCAAGAGTGCTGAGGAGGAGATAGTCTTCAATTCTGGGGCACTCCGAGACAATGAAGGAGAGTTGGAACATTATTCACCTCAGGAAACAGTTATGTGGCAGCTACAGCCTCAGCCCACAGGAAGTGCCCCATTTACATTGTGTATAATTTCTAGAGAATGGCATCCATAGAAACATAGGATGCGTACAGTGCAGAAGGAGGCTATTCGGACCATCGAATTTGCACTGACTCTCCAAAGAACATCTTATCTAGGCTCTCCCCCAGCTCCATCCCCACAATTCCATGCATTTGCCCTGCTAATCCCCCTAACCTACACATCTTCTGACACTAAAGGGCAATTTAGCCTGGCCAATCCGCCAAACCTGCACATCATTGGACTGGGGGAGGAAACTGTGCCATCAATTTGATGGGTGGCACCTAAACATACTGGGTAAACCTCCCTCCTCAATCAACAGCAGCATCTGTCTCCCCCCACCCATGCTCCCCAGCACCATCAATGCCAGCATCTCTTTTCCCACCCTCCTCCCCAAACTTGCCAGCATGATTTGCAACTTCCGAGTTTTGCTGGATCTTGAGTCCCCACTGCCGATCCCATGGATGGAGAATGTGGGCTCAAGATTGCCCCTTGACTTTAAAAACATGCATAGGCTGGGGACAGCCAGTGCCAACCTGTGCCAGTGGCAGGCCCTAGGTGGACTCTCACGTGCGGGAACACATCTCGTTGGCGGTGAGGAATAAACGTGGATACTGAGGGCAATGGAGATGCAGGGGTGATTGCCGTGGCGGTGGGGGAGGGTGGTTAGCAGTGATCGGGAGGTGGGGGTTGGGGGGTATGATCAGAGTGGCAGGTAGTGAGGCCCCAGTCGGGAATTAATTATTATTTGTGATCCTGGAGGTGGAAGGATTTGCTCTTATTCGTGATTGGGGTGCCCTTGAAAAAGGGCGCCCCAATCTCTGTGATGCCAGTTCCTCACTTTAAGAGAACTCACCCCACTCTTTTTGTTTTGATTTCCAAGTGTCAAATCTGGAAAGAAAACAGACCCATGGAGCTGGAAAGTTTCACAGTGGTTTTCATGCCAGAACTGACACTTCAACAAACTCTCATCAGATTCTCCCTATTTTTTTAATGAAAGTCTCTGTACTCCAAGCCTCCGTACACCACGGCCAACAGACGCCCTCCGTACACCACGGCCAACAGACGCCCTCCGTACACCACGGCCAACAGACGCCCTCCGTACACCACGGCCAACAGACGCCCTCCGTACACCACGGCCAACAGACGCCCTCCGTACACCACGGCCAACAGACGCCCTCCGTACACCACGGCCAACAGACGCCCTCCGTACACCACGGCCAACAGACGCCCTCCGTACACCACGGCCAACAGACGCCCTCCGTACACCACGGCCAACAGACGCCCTCCGTACACCACGGCCAACAGACGCCCTCCGTACACCACGGCCAACAGACGCCCTCCGTACACCACGGCCAACAGACGCCCTCCGTACACCACGGCCAACAGACGCCCTCCGTACACCACGGCCAACAGACGCCCTCCGTACACCACGGCTAATAATCCTCGTTCACAGCTAACAAACACGGAAAGGAAAGTAGTCCACATTTTTATAATTCTATGTTATGGTCAGGCAAAGATGTCTGCTCTAGTGCACTCAACTGTCCCCGCATAACTTCCTCGAAGCTATGACAATCCATTACTTGCACACAGAACCAATGTCTACAGGAAAGACTTTGCTGTTCAGTTTAAAGTCCCGCACAATTTTTAATTCATGGTGCACGATCACAGATGATTAAACGTTAATGAAGAAAGTCACAGAATAATAGAATCACTACAATGCAGAAGGAGGCCATTCAACCCATCGAGCCTGCACTGAACACAATCCCACCCAGGACCCAATATAGGTCCTGTTTATTTACCGTACTAGACACCTAACAATAAGGGGCAATTTAGCATGGCCAATCAACATGTTTGGAGTATGGGAGGAAGCCGCAGCATCCAGAGGAAACCCATGCAGACACGGGAAGAATGTGCAAACTCCACACAGACAATGACCCGAGCCAGGGATCAAACCCGAGTCCCTGGCTCTGTGAGGCAGCAGTGCTAACCACGTACCGCCCCTTTCAGCCAGTCAGTCATTTTTGCCTACTAGTTATCCAAAGTTGTTTGGTGCCATAACAACCTGAAAGGAGTAACATAAATAGCAAGGCAAAATGGGAATTCAGTGCAAAAACTATTAAATTTTCACAGTGACTTTATTGAGGAGTAAAGCATAACCATAAATACCTGAGAGCTACTCATATCGGGATCCAAATGTCTGCTAAAAGTCTGCGGGACTTTCACTTCCGATGGTCTATCTGGAAGTTCATTACAAATGTCAATGAGTTTTGTGTGAATACCTGACATCACACCTAACCATAATTTTCTTATTCTACTCTTGGCCTAAGAAAGAATGTGATGATCTGAATCTGCTTTTACTGCCTAATGTACTCCGATAACATCATCTCTCAGCCAGTGCCTTTCAGAACTGAAAAGTCCAACTGTTAATACTTTTCCTCCTGTAACCAGGAGTCCCTTGTCACTCTCTTTAAGCTATAAGTCTTCCTTTCGGCTTCTTGATCAATAAGACAGTTTTCACTTATTTTCTACCATCTATTGAACCTATCTTTGTGCTTAAACATTCAACAAAAAAAATACTCATGGCCTTCATCCTACACACACAGATACCATTAAGGTTCAGAACATGTTCAATATTTTTAAAATCAGAACATAAACTCTCCGCTTTTAGCTACAGGACCCCAGAGTTTTAACCTGATACTTATCTTACCTAGCTTTTTAATACAAAGCCTCCTTTTTGTTTCTCACTAATGTGATAGCAGTGCCCCCATTTATAATTTTACTTTGTAAATACTGACATGGACCTTTTCTGACTTGTGGCTTCTAGCTCTTTGAACTGCCAATCTGTTTACTTGTGGAAATTGTAGACCGTGTAGGTAATAGGTTCATTATCAGCAGAGTAACACAGGGTATGTAATTTGAATTTGATTAATCTTCATGGTAACAGCTCTACATACAGTCCAGTCACGAGTGAAGTCCTGCAGGGATGCACGGTGGGACAGTTGCTACTTACCATCTTTACCAACCTCTGAATAAAGGTCTCAAAAAACAATTCTTAAGTTAGCTGACAACATTTAAACGTGTGCAGGAGTTAGGACTTTAGATGAAATAAACAGACTGTAGATTGAAGCACTGGGCTCAGGAACTGCATCTGTCCATTAATGTGGATAGGAACAGAGAAGGCTGGTGAGTCTGCTCTGCCATGGCTGATTGGGCACTTCAATGTCTTTTGCACCCACTATGCCTGGAACCCTTTACGTTATTGTTAATCAGAAATCTGTCCATTTCTGCTTTAAACATACTCAATGGCTGAGCTCCTACAGCCCGGTGGGATAAAGAATTCCAAATATTCGCAATCCTCTGATTAAAGAAATTTTTCCTCATCTTGATCCAAAGTGTCATCCCCCTTAATTTGAAATTGCGCCCGCTGTAGCTAGCAAACCAAGGGAAATATCTCACTTGCATCTACCCTGTCTATTCCTTTAAGTATTTTCTAGGATTCATGACAGCATCAACAAACTCCAGAAAATACAAGCCCAGTTTACCCAGTCTCTCTTCTTAAGACAGTCCCGCCGTCCCTGGAGCAAGTCTGGTGAATCTTTGAGGTAAGGAGACCAAAACTGCTACTCCAGGTGCAGTGTAACCATGCTACTGTACAACTGAAGAAAGGCCTCATGACTCCTGTACTCAAATCCTCTTGTGATAAAGGCTAACATCCCATTAGCCTTCCTAACAGTTTGCTGCACCTTCATGTTAGCCTTCAGTGATTTACGGATAAGGACACCCAGGTCCACTTGTGCATCTACATTTGCTAATTTCTCACATTTAGGAAATACTCTAAACATCTGTTCCTTCTACCAAATTTGATTACCTCATATTTTTCCACATTATATTCCATCCTTCATGTTCTTGCCCACTCACTAAGTCTGTCCAAATCCTCCTGCATTTCCTCACAACACACATTCCCACCCAGCCTACAGCAATGAACTTGGAAATCATTGATATATATTGGGAATGGTTGTGGCCCAAGTACTGACCCTTGTGGTAACTCACTAGCCACACCGTGCAGCATGACGCTTTTGGGGCTGGTTAACTCTTGGATTTAAAGTTGCAGACTTAGAAGAAGACTTTAGGGTCTTAGTTCACAAAACACAGAAAATCTATGGTGAAACAGAAGACAGTGTTTAACTAAGACTGTGAAATGCAAATTAGAGATATGTTTCTTAAGCACATAAAAACAAAGGTCACATGGCCCATCGAGCCTGCTCCGCCGTTCAGTATGATCACGGATGGTCTGCAACCTCATTTTCCTGCCTGCTCTCCACATCCCTTAATTTCCTGAGAGACCAAAAATCTGTCTATCCCAGCCTTAAATATGTTCAATGACCAAACATCAACAAACCGTCTCGCGTAGAGAATTCCAAACTCGCAACCTTTTGAGTGAAGCACTTGCTTTATACAAGACCTTGGCGCAGGCACACCTAGAATACTGAGCCAAGTTTTAGTCTTCTCACATGGCAGTGATTATTGAGGCCTGGAAGAATGTCCAAAGGAATGTCACCAAAAAGATACTAAGAACTACAGGAGTTTTACAGCAACATACAAGTTATCTTCTGCAGCAATTCAAAACTAATCTCACCACCCTGTGCTCTCTACAGATGATACTTCACTCTCTTCAAATAATTATACAATTTCCCTTTCAGATGCCTCCATCGTTGCCTGTGACAATCATTCCATGCTCTCAATAAGTTTTTGTGTAAAGAGGTTTCTTCTGACCTCTCGCCTCACTTTCTTAACAATAATTTTAAATTAATGGCACAGTGGATAGCACTGCTGGGTCACAGTGCCAGGGACTCAGACTCGATTCCCGGCTTGGGTCACTGTCTGTGTGGAGTCTGCACACTCTTCCCATGCCTGCGTGGCTTTCCTTCAGGTACTTCGGTTTCCTCCCACAGTCCGACAGATGTGCTGGTTAGCTGCACTGGCCATGCTAAATTGACCCCAATGACAGATGGATTAGCAGGATAAGTTAGGGTTATCATAATGGGGTCTGGGTGGGATTGTGTTCGGTACAGACTCAATGGGCCAAATGGCCTCCTTCTGTACTGCAGGGATTCTATGATTCTATGACCCTGATTGCTCCCTTTGTTGCCCTACCCCACCCTCCAACTTTTCCTGCCGCCCCCTCTCTGACTGCAGCCACCATTGTCCCACTTTCTCACCAAGTGTCCACACACAATACAAGGTGTCAAAGCTGACCCTAATCCTAGCAATCAGTTAGCAGAAAACAAAACGAAACCTTTTCCCTCCATATCTGGGGCTCTTGTGAATGGGCTTAGTCCCAGGTGTCCTCCTGCATTTCTGGAGAGCTGCTGGCCAAGGCAGAACTTCATCTCGAGTGAGGTGCAGTGCCACTCCAGCGTTTTTAATGGCAGCGGGGCATTAGGCATCAGTGGAGATATGTTCCCAGCTAACTTTTCAGCTGGTGGGAAGTGAGACCCTGCCATCTGAATTAGGTTAGATACTAAGAAGTATCTCTTTTTGCAGGGCATCATCAGCTTTAGATGAGATTGTCAGAATGTGCAATAAATATGGATTTGTTATATGGCCTTCTGAATATTGCTAGAAAAGCTGTTGAGATTGAAAGACATTGCGGGTGGAATTCTCAGGCTGCACTGGTCTAAAAACTGAAAATTCCCGCTTGACCGTCAATGGAGTTTCATATTCTCCACAACCCGCCCGTTAAAATTCCAGTGACGGGCAGAATGGGAGAATACCAGCCTGTGAGTTTTGGGAGAAATTAGCTCAAATTGAATGCATCAGTGGATGCAATCTCCTGAAACTTTGCTCCTTTGTCTACAGAGGTCATTAGGAATTCCCCTGCAAGTTAATTCACAAATTTACCTGTACTTTCACCGTGTTTTAGTCATAAAATCACCTCAGAGAAGGAAGGAAAACAAAAGATACAACAAGTTAATTAGGAAAAAAAACAAGCGATTCCTCCTTGATGGCACCGGCAACACGAACATATTGAGTCTTTTCCAGGCTTATTGTATGCTAATACTAAATCTTTCTTACCAGAATGCAAAATTATCCCCATGGCACATAATGGCAAAGAAATGGTTCAGTCATTATTTTGTATCGTGGTTAATTCCCTGATTTTCAACCTATTTTCATCTCTCCTCATGAAGTACTGACTGCAGCCACCATTGTCCTGCTTTCTCACCAAGTGTCCACACACAAGGCGTCAAAGCTGACCCGAATCCCAGCAATCAGTTAGCAGAAACTGAAACCAATCCTTTTCACTCCATAAGTTAAAAGAGTGCTGAGGCCAATTTTAGCAGTCCTAACCTTGGCTGAGGTTAGCTAACAGCACGTACCGGGAACTAACCCTAAAATTTCTAGCCTTATAAATCTCCATCACATTGAAACAATACTTTTTATCCCTGAGGCACTAGGTGAACTTGCTAAATGCCTGGTGTTACAAAAATAGAACCAGAGGCATGGAGTGAAGCTTAGATTATTTGTTCATTTGTAAAAACTCTCCAAAACAGAGAAGTGAAAACATTGTTTGAATTTTCGTCGTGCTGAGTGGCCCCTCAGTTTCTACCTCAAAGGGTTAAGGTTCAATCCCCGCCCCAGAGCTTGATGTTTCCATATATCATTAAAGTTCGGTTCTAGGCTTTGGTTCATTAAGCACACTTAAATGTTAAAGTAAAAGCTCTAGACGGTATATAGTGGCAACATCCGCCACTTACACAACCACTGGCATGCAAGTGGAAGGCCATTAATCAAAATGCTATTGCCAGAACTCACCAAAATTAATGCAAGCCACTTAACTGAAACTATTCACTGCTTCCAAGTCATTGCATAAAAGAACCTCACATGGGAGTAAATTCTATTGACCATAACACAATGCAACTTGCACTAGATCATGATTACTAGCTAATAATATTAATCAATGTATTTCTAAGCGCACTCATGCTTACATGCTTCCTTTCTCCCATTGCACATTTAAAACCCTTGTGTCCACATTTTAGAACATACTCCTGTTCATTTTGCAGATATTAGTTCTGATCTTGCCAAGTAGCTTCAAGCCTCAAGTGTAATGGATTATAAACACTAATGGGGTACAGACCACAGCTGACTGGGTGGCCCCCCCACACATATACAAGTATGAGTGTTGTCATTTGAAGGGCTAAAATTGTAACCTAGAAATCTCCAGACAGCATCACACCCTGCATGAAGTCAGGAAGATTTTAATGAGATGAATGAAAAATAAAATCAAGACAAAGAACTCTGAGAACTTTAGTGAAATGTGTTACTGATTGTCTGCAGTTTTATCACAAAAAAGGGTTAAATAAAGTACCTTACCTGGAAGTCTGTCAGTAAATAAATTCAAACAATGACACTTAGAACTTTAATTGTAGCATTTGCAGCATGTGCATTCTGCACTCACTCCTTTTATTGATCCTCCAAAAGAATTCAAGGGAATGATACCTGGAGGCAGATTTGCTTTATCCTTCCAGTGCTTGGTCTCTGCTTAGCAGAAACCAGAAGCTCAGCGAAAGCTTTCCTCAGGCATTTTGCTGGTTGAGATTGTAGCCATCAACAAACAGTCTCTTTGTAATACAGAGCTTGAATATTGCTTAAAAGAGAGACATGTTCATGAAGTTTTTTTTATCATCAGGATAAATACAAGAATGCCAAATTTCAAATGATTACAACAATTTACACAACAGGATAAAAGGGTACTGATTGCTCCCAATCAGAGCCAACTTGATAACCAATCGGGAGCAACAGACTCAACAAGATTGTGGATAATTCAAAACAGGTACAAGGCTGAAACCTAGTCACTGTGTTTGTACAGAGCTGGTCTCTGAGACTGAATGTATGTTGAATCTAGCAAATGAGCCATCTTCTGAACCTGACTGTCATCTTAAATTGAGTAACCTTAATTGATTATCTTAAATTGGTTGTTAATATAACAATTAGCAAATTCTGCCCAATCATGGAATCACATCTAACAATAAATATACATTTTGTTTTGGGTTTTGCAAGTGTGGGCTGGTTGAATATGATCTGTTTTATGCATGTCAACTGTTAGCTGCGATTCGGTGATTGGGCAGCACTTACTGAACAACTCTTTGTGCACTAATACTTACACAAACAACCAAGTTAAGATTATAAATCTAGTTTATAATGTGGCTCATTTCTGCTTACTAGAAGCAACATATGTTCATTTACAGTGGCCCATTCTCTATAAGCAAAAGGAATACATTCAAGTCTTGTGCCTTATATGAATTACCCAGGAGCTTGGCCAGAGTCAATTTGCCAACCAATCACTTTTTTCCTGACGTATAAATTGTTGTAATCATTTGAAATCTGGCATTCTTGCATTTGTCCTGATGACACCAAGATGAAAAGTTTTGACAACGTGTCTCTCTTCTCAACAATATAAGAAGTTAGTTAGTGAATAAAACTGCAATGGAGAGTTGGACTCCAGAGATCAAGACCCAATCTTTATGTTGAAACAAGCTTGACAGTCTTCACATTTATGAAGTTCTGCCCAAAACACCAGACAAATGACTATGGCTCACTGGACACTGGATGGGATAGTTTACAGGCAAGGCTGCTCAGGACTCACAGTAAAAGAGGGTAGTCACAGGCTGAGGGAAATTAAAGACCTCAAAACTCTTGTTGCAATCAATAGCCCTATTCAAAATAAATGCAATGTAATATAAACCTTAATTGAATTTATTTAGACATTGAGTGCACATAATGTTCTCTCCAGTGAATTCAAAGTTCAATCTCTCAATTGTCTACTTAACTTTTTCTTTGCCTTTCCTGGTTCCAGGGCTTTTAAGACCTTGATTATTTTACTTTGAATGAAATACAGTGGAGCCTACATCATATCAGTGTGTGTAAAAACATTCAGATCTTTAAAAAGTACCTTCTGCATAATGACAATTTTTTAAAACTGAAAACTAATTGTTGTTTTAACATACCTGTAATTGCAAAGCTGCAGAATACTACAGTGCAGCTATATATCTTATATGGCACTGCACTCAAATTTAGAACGCACTTTATAGTTAAACATACCTGTGCACATAACGGATTAAAAACAGCAGGAAGAAAACACAACCTTAGCCCATGTTAGGTGGAGTCATGAGAATGTATTCATTCACATCAACAAAAGAATATTGTGCAAACATGAGCTCCTTCTTACTATATAATAATATCAACAAAGTGTCAAAATTGAAAGCTTCGCCCAGATATACTGGGAAGGATGGTTGACAGTGGGGTGGCATAGTGAGCTTTTATTCCCAGAACCTTAGTTCAAATTACAAATCCAACCCAGATGGATCAGATGAAAGTCTATGGATTGCAAGAGATAGAGACAAGTACTAAAATTTGGTGGTTACACCAGAGGCAATTCTGGGATCCAGAGCATGAATGAAATGGAAGCACAACTTAGGTCAAAGAAATAACCCAGAACACAGACTCCTCCACTAAATGGAGGCCCTAGATGGCAGAATCAATGTCAGGGGACATAATTCCAAACACTAATTCTGGGATGCAGCTTACATGGATTTTGAGCTGGATATTGCCTCCAGTGTGACTTTTAGGGTGGAATTTTCCTGTTCCCCCCCCTCCCCCACCACAGGAATCGTAGCAGGTGGGACAGGATCATGCAAAGGTCTGTTGACCACGAGTGGGATTTTCCATTCTTGGGGTGAGCGTGGCCAGAAAATCCCACCTTCTCTATTTCATATTAGTACCAAAGCAACTGACAAAATAGGAGCAGGAGGAGGCCCTTTGAGCCTGCTCCACCATTCATTGTGATCATGGTTGATCATCCAACTCAATAGTCTGATCTTGCCTCACCCCCCCATATCCTTTCGATCCCCTTGTAAAAAGGGGATATCAATTGCAGGTATTGTTAAATCTATACAGCAACTAATGGTGTTCCACAGGGATCAGTGCTGGTGCCTTTGTTGTTTGTTACATATCTAAATGACCCGAAGGAAAATGTGGGTGGTCTAATTAGTAAGGTTGCGGATGACACAAAAATTGGTGGAGTTTCAGATAGTGACAAGGATTGTCAAGGGATACGGCATGATACAGATAAGAATGCAGACTCTGGCAGAGAGATGCCAGATGAGTTTAATTCCGATAAATCTAAGGTGATGCATTTTGGAAGATCAAATTCAGGTGAGGATTATACAGTAAATGGCAAAACGCTTAGCAGCACTGACATAGAGGGATCTGGATGTACTGGTCCATGGATCCCTGAAAGTGGCAACATGGATGGGTAAGGTGGTCAAGACATTCTTGCTTTCGTTGGCCAGGACATCGAGCGTAAAATTTGGCAAGTTCTGTTAAAGCTACATAAAACTTTAGGCCGCATTTTGGAGTACTGCATGCAGTTCTGCTTGCCACACTACCAAAAGGATGTGGATGCTTTGCAGAGGATGCAAAGCTGGTTTACAAGGATGTTGCCAGGTCCGGAGGTTTTCAGATATGAGAAGAGGTTAGATAAGCTCAGATAGTTTTAAATTGGAAAAACAGGGTTTGAAAGGTGATCTGATAGAGGTCTACAAAATTATGGGAGATATAGTCAAGAGTCTTTTTCCCAGAGCAAAAAGGTCAACTACAGGAGGGTGCAGGTTCAAGGTGAGAGAAAGTTTAAGGGAGAAGAACAGGGAAATTTTTCACACACAGAATGGTGAGTGTCTGGAACACACTGCCAGTGGAGGTGGTGGAAGCAGGCACACCAGCAATGTTCAAAGCATATCTTGGTAGACACATGAACGGAGGTAAACAAGAGGATAGAAGGATAGAAAACACATCGGTGCAGGTTTGGTGAGCCAAATGTGCTTTTTCTATGTTCTCTTCCTTTGTTATTTGATAACTGAACTATTGCATCCAAGTGTGGGTACTCAACTTCCATGAAGAGGTCACACATGAAGCGGATACCAGGATGAATAGCTTTAGTTATCAAAGGACATTAGAAAAGCTACAGCTCTTTTCACTGGACACAAGAATTTAAAATATATCCAATGTTTAAAATTTTTAAGAGTAAGTAAAAACTATTTGCACTCGTAACTTAATACAGAGAGAATGTAATTGCACTAGCGAGGGTACAGAGAAAGTTTACAAGGATATTACCAGGATTGGAAAGTTGCAGCAATGAGGGAAAATTGGATAGGCTGGGGTTATTCTCCTTGGAATAGAAGAGGCTAAAGGGAGATATGTTTGATATGTAAGGGGCCTGGACAGAAGGGTCTATTTGCTTTAGCAAGAGGTCCATGACTAAGGGGTGTAGATTTGAAGTGATTTGACAGAAAGATTAGGGGGGAGATGGTGAAAAATGCTTTCACTCAGAGGGTTACAGGGGCTCTGGATCTGACTGCCTGGAAGGTAATAAAGGCAGTAACCTTTAACTCATTTAAAAGATACCTGGGTGTGTACCTGAAATGCTGTAAACTGCAGGGTTATGAACCAAGTGCTGGACAGTGGTATTAGGCCATCTGATTCATTTTTCATCTAGCACAGGCACGGGCCAAGTGGCCTCTTTCTGTGCCATAAACTTCTTATGATTCCATTGTCAGGGAGTTAGTAACCAGATAGCACAAAATTAAGATAGAAACATTAAAACTAGCAGCAGAAGTAGGCTCTTCAGCCTTTCGTGCCTCCTCCACCATTCATTTTGATCATGGCTGATCATTGAATTCAATATCCTGATCCCCCTTTCCCCCCTTATCCCATGTTCCCTTTAGCCCCAAGAGCTACGTCTAATTTCTTCTTGAAATCAATTGATAATCGTCAAAAGAACAATAGGAGGGATTTATTGTATGTAACATGTTCAAACATGGATTCTGTACCAGAAACAATGCAGGGCCTACGAACAGTTTTTGAACAAGAATTGAAAAAGTAGATGTTGTCAAACATCCTCTTTTGCGGTGTAAAATACAAAGTTTTTGTAGAGAAATTTACCATTAATCATGTTACTAATATACCAGTATATTAAAGCAAAGGTGGAAAAAAGTGCTGAAACCACTTAACAGATCAATCAGCATCTTGGAAGAGAATGGACAAGTTAGCGGTTCAGCTCACACAAGTGGTCTATACCTGAAATTGTCAGCTTGCCCATTTGCTCCACAGGTGTTGACTGCTCTGATGAGTGTTTCCAAGCACTTTCTTTTGTAACATTAAATAAGGTGGTGGAAGCACACTCTCTATCCTTTGGAAACGATGGGCTAGATACATTGAGGCAATGGGGGCCTTGTCCACCAGTTGGAGAGTTGGCGTGAACCCCGCATCGCCTCTCTTAGGAAAGGCCGGCTGAATAAACTGCCATTCAAACACTTAACTGGAAAACTGTGGGCCTTTCCTGGGATGAAAAACCCTGGGGTGTTTAAGTATTTCCACTCTTCTCACGTTTACCAGTATAGACACTGTGAAGATATGAAGTATAATGCTGGAAGTGTGAAACTCGTGAAATGAACATAGTGTAAAATTACATACTCAGGGTTGGATGTGTGGCAACGTTCATTGGTTTCACACAGCATTAACCATTGTTGAGTTTGAAATTGAAATCAAATAGACAGTGGCAATTCTGGCGGCTCCTTGCATCTCCCATCACAGAACACCAAGCCATAATTTCCCAGAAACTTCACCTCCTCTGGATATTTCCATCCCTGTGGGGCAGAGCTTATTGCCCTCCACTGTGGTGAGTTTGGTGGTGGGGGTGGTCATTTATTAAGAGAGGAGGGAGGCAGGTTGGGGCTCAGTCACCTTCCTGCCTCCACCCGGATCAGGTCCATAGCAGGAATAGCCTTCCTGCCAAGCCACTAACCGGGGCCTTTAAGTCTGAAATTTAATCTGGCACGGCTGATAATAACCCAGTGATGGGCAGGGGACTTGTCATGTAGGGAGCACAACAAGCAAACCCAGGCCTCGTGTAAGTGTTGTTTTGGCAGTAGCCACCATCTCCATGGTGGTGCTGCCATTCAGTAGAGCTGGTGTGTTTGGGACTTCCAATCCCAGGGTTCTTCATCCCAGAAGAGGCCCACAGTTTTCCTGTTAAGTGTTTGAATGGCAGTTTATTCCGCCAGCCTTTCCTAAGAGAGACGACGCAGGGTTCACGCCAACTCTCCAACCGGCAGACAAGGCCCCCATTGCCTCACTGTATCTAGCCCATAGTTTCCAAAGGGTGCAAAGTGTGCTTCTACCGCCTTACTTAATGTTACAACAAGCAAGTGCTGGAAACACTCATCAGAGCAGTCAACACCTGTGGACCGAATGGGCAAGCTGACAATTTCAGGTATAGACCACCTATCTGAGCTGAAACACTAACTTGTCCATTCTCTTCCTAAATGCTGATTGATTGGCTAAGTGATTTCAGCATTTCTTTTCCTCTTTGTTTTAATATACTGGTCTATGGGAACAAAATTATTATTGATAGCATCCACCTAAAATTCCAGAAAGAAAAAAAACATTATCACAGTGCGTTGGCTGTTGAACGCAACATCAATTACCTAATAGCAAAAGAAAGGTGGTTAACTTGTTGGCAAGAAAACATACTTTAGCAATCCTACCTATTTAAAAAGCAGTCCTTCTTAACCTGATGCAGATGTTATTGGTTGATAAATATAAGCTCCCTGGATCAAGAAAAAGAGAGCAATGCATGACATGTGGTTTGAAAATGAAAGCCACAGACCAGATGATGGTTCTCAGAACTGAGTCACATTTATGCCGTCTGCATCATTAACAGGCAATAAAATTGTAAACTGACTAAAACAACTGCTCAATTAGCACCAGTTAGAGGTATTTAACACCATAATCCCTCTTAAACAACACTGACAAAAAAACTCCAGCAGCAGTAAGGAAGCTTACAGACACTCAGAAGTGAAATTGCAGTTTTATTGCTGCCCTGTCCTTGGGGTAATTCTAAATTATAGCAGGGTTGTGTTTACTTCCTTTCTGCCAGGCTTTGCCATTAGAGGCAACCACACAAAAAAAGCTTGACATCTGATGACAGAAATCAGGCATTTTCAGTGAAATGCTATTTTGTGTGCCTGTGTCATTTGGGCAGGTCACTTCCATTAGGTCTACATACTGTATTTGTGATCGTGACTATATAACAGAACGGAACATGATACTCCCCACTAATTTCTACTTGCTTTTAGGATCAGAGCCAGAACCTCACAGTGCCAGGAACCCGGGATTGATTCCCAGCTTGGGTCACTGTCTGTGTGGACTTTGCACATTCTCCCCGTGTCTGCGTGGGTTTCTTCCGGGTGCTCTGATTTCCTCCCACAGTTCAAAGATGTGGGGGTTAGGTGGATTTGCCATGCTAAGTTGCCTCTTTGTATCTGGAGGACTAGTTAGGATAAAAGGTGATGGGGATAGGGCCTGGATGGGATTGTGGTCTGTCCAGATTTGGTGAGCCGAATGGCCTCCTTCTGCACTGTAGGATTCTATGAATTAACTATGGAAATCATTTCTTTGTCCCATTTCTTTGAGAGTTACAAATGTCAGAAAATTAGGATCGGTTTGATCAACTCGGTGCCGAACTGCCCAAGTCCAAGCAGGATACTGCCTAATTGATGTTTTAGTTGCATAAAATTCCCCATCTTACTCAGAGAAGCCACAGGGATATCTGGTGCGACAAATGCAAGTTCAGAGTGGTGTATAATCCAGAATGATGATCGACCTGTGTGATTTATAAGAGGTTGGGTAAAAACACTTCCTTTCCTCATCTTGATGGATTCAGCAATTTCAAGCTCACATTGGCAGGATTCCTGATATCTATTGTTGCAACCAATGTAGCAGCAGTGAACCTTTTCCAATCGCATTCACTAAAAATGCTTTATTGTGCTGTTTCTTCACAATGGCTGGAATTTTATCACCCTGCCCACCACAGAAATCGGAGTGTTCAAGGGACGGAACACAGAAAGGCCTGTTGACCTCGGGCAGGATTTTCCGGTTTTGGGATGAGCAAGGCTGTGAAACTCGGTACAATTTACCAAAGTGGTTTCACATGCCAGTGAATTCTACGTATGTGCATTTAAGCGCACAACTGAATGATGATCGCTGACAGTGACATGAACTTTATTCACATTTATAATATCACACGACCATATCCAGTTGATCTCCCCTCATAAGGATCATATGGGTGACAGACAGCAATAGACTTCTAGCATTGATGCAGGAAATTAAAGATGGTGCAGTGATAACAGAGAAAAGTAAATCATAGAATCCTTATATGCATTCGAGGCTACACAAACTCTCCGAAAGAGTGTCTTACCTTGGCCCACCCCAGCCCTATCCCCGTAACACCACACATTTATCTCAATGATCCCCCGTATCTACACATCTTTGGAAACTAAGGGGCGATTTAGCATGGCCAATCCACCTAATCTGCAGATCTTTGGACTGTGGGAGGAAACCAGTGTACCCGGAGGAAACCCACAGAGGCATGGGGAGATTGCGCACACACCACACAGTCACCCAAGACCAGAATCGAACTCAGGTCCCTGGCACTGTGAGGCAGCAATGCTAACCATTGTGTGACAGTGCCAGAAATAGTTATGTTACTCCACCTTGAACCCAGCTTAAACTTCAGGGTGGCTAGAGTGGCCCAGCTATTGCACACTTAGCATCAGCTTGGGACAAATTAGCACCATTAAACCCTCTTCAACAACACTGTGACAAAAACCTAACCTTCACAGTAACTATGGTGGCATGACTCAGCTGTAATTTGTGCAGATTTGTGGGCACCCACTGGAAATGTCATCTGATATCGCTGGTGATAAAAGCAGCATTGAAACATGGATCAGAACGGTCCAAGCTCTAAAGCAGAGTAGTCCCAGAGGCACTCGTGTTCCAGGCTCAGGTGAGCAATTATGTCAACTGGGATTTTCAGTCCCAATATGCCATGTTGGAAAATTATCACAAGCCCAGCCGAAACCTGTGTCAATGATGACTGGCAGCAGAACTGGACTCAGCTGTACATGCCAGATTCAGGGATTTAACAAAATGATGTTATTCTTGAGACCTTTACCCACTGTGCCTTTTCTACTCACCCAGGCTATTTGCTTAATCCTATAAAGCTAATGACAAAACATTAGTAAACAAGCCTATTTTTAGGATTAAAAGTACATTAGGCTGAAATTAATGCCCACCTCAATATGAGTTTGGAGACAGAGAGGGAATTTAACTAGGAGGGGGCAGAAGGGTAGGTTGCCATGGCTGCCCTGTTTAAGTTCATGTTGGGAAGGCTTGTGGGAAATATTTCTGCCCTGAAGCCAATTGAGACTCCTATATGGGCAATTAATGCCCACTTATGGGCTCATCCTCTTGCCATGGGCAATGGGTAACCCCCACGACTTGCCAGGGCTTGCAAAATCTCACAAACGGTCCTGGCTGGAGACAATACACATCTCTTTGACCTGTGCTTAACCCTCTCTCCACTCACATTGTCTGTACCTTTAAGACTTGATTACCTGTAAAGACTCGCATTCCCATCATTATTTTGTAAATTGAGTTTGTGTCTTTATATACCCTGTTTGTGAACAGAACTCCCACTTACCCAATGAAGGAGCAGTGCTCCAAAAGTAGTGGCTTGTGCTATCAAATAAACCTGTTGAACTTTAACTTGGTGTTGTAAGACTTCTTATTGTGTTTACCCCAGTCCAACGCCAGCATCTCCACAACATGGCTACCTTTAAATTTCAACAGGGGGAGCCACATGTAGAGGGAGTCACTATCAAAAAATGTGACGCTCAAATACCCCAAGGTTTCTTTGCTCTTGCACCCTTTTAACATTGCAGATGAAGACAAAATATCTGATAATAAAATCTCAGGGCAATTCATGCTAGCTCAGAGCTAACATAAGTTGCAAGAAGGGCCATCATGAAGATCCAAACTTCCATCACTGATCCTAGAGAGAACATCATACTTCCAAATAAACTGGTTTGTTCCTTTTGGAGCAGCAGATTACAAAGTCAAGGCGGCCACTGAGCAAATTAGTGGGTTTAGCTGAGTGACATGGCTTGCACTGGCCATGTAGACTGATTCCAGTGAGTTTCAATGGTTTTAGCATCCAGTTAGTAAAGTAAAAATGCATCTCATAAGTAAATGAACAAGAAACCAGCTTGTGCTCAGCTTGATTCTGTGTGTCACTACTGGTGGTATGACATAACGGATTCAATTCCTTTTGTGTTATTTTCAGCACAACTTGCTACATTTTAGTTAAATATTCAGCTATTTAAAATATTCTGGCATTAAACAATGTTAAATATATTACAGCATTAATACACAGTATTAAAGTCCAGGCTAAGTTTAAAGGCAGACAGTTAGCACAAACTGTATAATTTCACTTCCCTCAAATATTGATGTTTACTCTTTTATTTATTTCTTAAAAATATTTGTTTCTACTCTATAAATAATATGAACTAATGAAGTTCTTGGTTAAATAAAGTTCAATCATTTCAATACTTAATTCTTGATGAAGTTTATGTTTTGAATGCAGCAATCCCAAGGAGTTATTCCTGTTCAAGAATATTTTGAAAACCATTTTCTATCAAGGTGGACAATAAGTTTGGACAACCTCATGTAATCATCAGCAAGGTGCATCCCAAAATCCCTGCCAGAGCGCTGGATATTCTGAGAGAAAGAATTACGGATGGTAGAACAATGTAGGTGATCATCGTCCAAGAGTTTCAAGTCCAATGGGTAGCTGTAGGGAATGCGCCAGGACTTACTTCCCAACTCTGACAGAATGCACTTTATAAATACAGATCAAAGTGGACATTATGCTACAAAGTAACTGATGTTAAGATTGAAGTTAACAGCATAGAAAGAGACCAATTGGCCCATTATATCTGGAGTGGCTTTTGCCAGTCATCAAAAACAAATTGCACTATCTTGCTCTCCTTCCAAAACCCTATGTTGTCTTCTGTTCTAACATTTATCTAGTTTTCCTGTAAACATTAAAATAATCTCTGCTTGTCCAAAATATTCCATGATCCAACACCCTTCTTAGGGCAGAAGTTCTCCTAAATTCCCTCAGGACTCTGATAATTACAAATTGATGATGCTTAGTCACTGACTGCACTCAGCAACATTCCCCTCCCCCCCCGCCCTCCACCTCTCCCCACTCCACCCTCAACAAAAGGCAGTTGTTCTCTGAGGAAATTGGAAGCAGGTAGCCAGGGAACTGTGCCTTTAAGAAATTCATACCAACAGCCCATGAGTAACCCAAACATTTCCAAATTCTTGTGAATTTAATTGCAGACCATGGACTCCAGAGGTGCATCTCTGGATGACGCATTTGACTAACTGAGTAAGTTGGTGTCTCCGCCATCCTATCCATGAGGGTTCATGGACTTTACATTTGCCTGAAACTGCCTTTGTTCAGTGACGATGCTCTTGTGGTTGAATGTCCTGCTGACACCTCCTGACTTAAACACAAAGAATAACTATTTAAAGGAGTTGAGAATAGGTAAGGAAATAAATTATGCAAAACCAATTTTAATTAATGCAAAGTTCAGCTTTATATTTAAAAAAATCCTAAACCCTAAATATATAGTCATAGCGATCTTGTAGCATAATATGATCATCTCCATTCCTGCTTTATTCAGATACTGAGAGCTAATAGCACATGGGTGGCCAGATAAAACTAAAACAATTTTCAATACAACTGGTGAGGGAATGCAGCCTTATGAGAGGAATACATTTTTAGACGAATGACATTACAGGTGGAGGGGAAAAAAGCATTTGGAGCCAAGATAGAACCATTAACATAACAGTAAATGCCCACGTAAGAGATTTTCCAGATGACAGCCAGTTACATCTGGAGAGAGGTGAGACTGGCTTACATGACACAAATGGGAGTGTTAAAGTTTAATATTCTCCACTAAAGCTAAATAAAAGAAATAAATCAAACCTCATTTCACTGGTGTTGCAACATGCTGTGCAAAGGAGAGCACGTTGTGGGCATGTGCTAAAGATATTACACTGGAAGGGAAGTGCTGATGCCTGCAATGTTAGGTGGGAGTGACATTGAGTGAAGGTTGGGTGCGGTCCCACAAAAAGTCACACAAGCTAAACGACAGCATAGGCTGAAAGCAGATTATGTGGCTGTTCATTTGAACTAGGAATCTTTGCTCACTTCACCTCAAACTCATGGGGCAAAATCTTACTAAAATATGGCAATTGTTCCCAGCGAGAAAACTGGCATGCTTCTCTCCAGAGATACTGGTTGGATTTTTCTCCAGATTCAACCACATTCTGCCAAAAAGTAAATCAAGGGACAGATTCATATAGTCGAGGAGGTGGGTGGGGCTTAAACTCGTCATCTAAACCCAGCTGCTCAGAGATTGAGGCGCCATCTTTAAATGGCTCCCCAGTCAGAACTCCAATAAACCTCCCCTCACCCCACCACTGAGGCCTGAGGGGCTCCCCTCCCCAACCCCGATTGGAGCCAGCGTTCACTCTAACCCCCCTCCACCACTGCCCCGTGATCATCAGCCCCTTCTCCTTCGTTTCACCCACATGATCATCAATCCTTTCACCACCGCTCCCCCCGCCCCCCCAACAGCTGGAGCTGGCACCCATGCCTCCACCCCTCTCCTTGTAACTGCTATCACTGGCATCTGGCATACCCTGCTCGTATAACCGTTCCCAACCCACAAGCATAACAGCATTAACGCTTCCCCCCCCATTGAGGCTCCCACTGGCGCCTGCTCCTTGGCATAGGTTGACACTGCCAGGCTGCTCATGCCTTATATGTGAATCATTGTAAGCATGTCTGTCACTTGACTTCGACACAAATGTATTTCAGAATTGAGAATCCTCTTACCCCTACATAACCCCAAGGCTCTGAAGTCAACTCGTACCACCATTGTCCCGTTTGCAGCCTGCTGGTTCAAAGCAGAGCAGGATTTGAGGGTCTTCATCTCCAAACAATGCGTTTTATCACAAAGGCACCATAAGACAGCACTTTGAACACTCACATAATGGAAAATACCACTGGATCAACTTCACCCCTTCAGTTGCATCCAGTACTATTATTTTCCCCATCTCTCCTATCTCTGAAAAAGTGGATCAGAAGAGTTAGAGGGAAAGCTCCCGTTTCCCCATGGCTTGGGGTATTTAATTTATTGTCCAGTGTGACACTGAGTCGTACAGTAAAGGAAGTTCCCAGATTACTCCTTGCTGTATAAATAGGTTCCGGGCAGGGTAGCACCCGGTAGTGCTACAATTTTCCACAGTGTTCCTGGGCTCATAAGAGGAGAAAAGAAAATCTGTCTGGCACCCCACTCGGGAGCTCTTTCCGGTGGAAATTTCATAAAGTAGATGTGATTGCCATCATGGTGAATTAGGCCAGTTTCATTCATTGAACTCATACATAAAGAATGAAGATAGTGTTCAGGAACCAGAGAGTAAAAAGCATTTATGAAAGTGCACCTCAGTCTAACTCAACAGTAATGACTGAGGCCCAGGTTTTGCTGCCAAAATAAAGGTGAGCTGAATATGTAAATCATCCAAGTGTCAATGACATACCCTGTGAATGAAGGATTGTCATAACTTGCTGGATCATTTGCACAAATCCACCATTAACATCGTGAAAACAGCAACTCACCCTCGACCTTGCCATGAGATGAATAAAGCTTCTGAGTTGCATGTTTACTGTCAATCAAACTTATAGGGTATAATGTTATGAGAATTTGACAAAGGGTGGAATTTTACCGGCACATACACCCAAGGTTCATACGATCCTGCTCGATGCCAAAGGAGAATGCCGTTCTCTGAGCCTCACCCACCCCTGGAATCGGGATGGAGCAGCTGGTAAAATTCCAGCCAAAGTGTGAGTTCAGGTGAGCAAATTGATGTGAAACCAATTTCCAGCGCAGAGCTGATTGCACCAAAAAAAAAGCACCTGGGAGACTCGTGACCGGCGAACCTCGTGAAAGACCCCCTGCTATTGTCTCCCAGCCCACTGCACTGTTGTCTCTTTAACACCAAAAACTGCCGAGTAGGCAGGGTTTGCGCTGTCACTCTGATGGGGTGGAGACTCTTAGACTTGGGAACCGGCTCCACAGAAATAAATGGCGCCCAGTTACTGAAATAAATATGAATGCCTTTCCCCTCCACCACAGAGCTATCTGCGGCCTTCTCCCCCTCCCAGCCTCCCCCCACTTCCCTGGCATCTACTCCCCATAACACCCCCCTTCCCCAACTTCCCTCATCATCCCCAGCATCATCACCATTACCCCCTCACCCCCTCCCTCACGATCATCCCAGGCGTCCCCTCCCCTCTTGGGATCCCGCCCGCTGATTGTTGGAAATTAAGGCTGCTGCATAATGGTATATATTTCATGATGAGGTTATCTCACTGCCATGCCACTAAATCTCTCCAGCCCAGAAAGTGTACAATTTAATCTGTGGAATTGCATTCCTTCAGTTGCTAAATTGTTAGGGATACAAAAAAATTAAAATTTACATTATGTTCTTAATTTTCCTATCTGCCTCTTCATTTTTTTTAAGTTAATCTCTCCATTTCTATATTTCTCTCTGTGTCCTCAATTTGACTTCCATTTCACCTTATTTCTTTCACAATGTTTCGAGGAAATTTTTCAGTCCCATCCTGCCTGGGACTTTTGTTCCCGTTGTTTGCCAAGGTCCCAGATGTCCCATTGACCTCACCAGGCCATTATCAGCTCACACTTCCGGCAAGTAACAGGGAAAAAAATTTCCCAGCTTAAGGATAATGGAAAAGTCTAAGGCACATCGCAAGACGCTCCATCCAGAAAAATCTTGACCATTATATTCTTGAAGTAGAAAAACTGATCAACGTAAAAAGAATACTTGATGTTTGGTTTGAAGAGATAAATAGAAAGTACTGTCACTAATTTTAACGGACGAACACAAACAAGTTTTTAGGGAAGTCCACTATTTAGTGAAAGGCCACTTAAAATCAGCATATCAACATTAAAATGGTGGATAGCAGGCGTGAAAGAAAGTAGCGTTAACCTGCTAATGTCACCAAATGCAACTTCCAAACCATAGTTTGATATGTATTTTGAAGAAACTGTGAAGTTAAATGTTATTTTGCTGACTCCATATTTTTTGAAGTTCGGAGGGGTGGTGGTGGTGGCATGTACCTGTGTGTGAATTTGCGCGTACGAGAGAAAGCTCGGCCAGCCCAAGTAATTGACCTTCATCTGCAGACTTGTTATGACCCGAATTTGTGGTGTTAGTGGCCATACCAATTTCTTCCTGAAAGTTTCCTCTGGAACATAGGCCTCTCTGTAAAACTGCTTTCCACTTTTCAATGAATGTCATTTTCAGGTCCCTAGAAAACCATTTGCAGCCCATTTCTGTATAGTCATTATTAGGAATACTTGCTTTTGGTAGTATTTTCATTTCCTAGTTGGATAAATAAAGAGATATTTTGTCAAATGCAATAAAAAATGAACACCTTTTACTGACTGGTCCAACTTACAGATGTTTCTTTGTAGGTATGCCAAGTGACTTGCCTTTAATAAAGAATGTGGTCAACTTTTTTAATGACACCAGTAACAGTAATGAGCATTAATAGTTAGAAAATAAGATCTTATTAAAAATGTATAAATTCTGTGAAAACCTGAAGGTACACATTCTTTGGCTAAAAGACTATCTAAACATTGGCACTAAGTTTTCTTTAGCCACATTTATGATTAAGTTTAACTTGCATACATTTTGTTGCCTTTAGAACACATGAACTTTGCTGGATACGGATTGTTTGTACATTTTTTTTTCAAGTTTTAAAATTCCCACCTGCATAAAGCAAACAATGACAAATATCTAGATTAACAGCAGTTTATATACTAACGTAATAGGCAAAATGCCAACATATGCCAATATCTTAACTCCTGAATGTGATCACTTGCCCTGATCTTAGTGGGAAGGCTGAAGCCATTGGGCAGGATTTTCTGGCCACATTCACCCCAGAACCGGAAAATCTCACCCCGGGTCAGCGGACCTTTGCATGGTCAATTCCTACCTGCTACAGTACCCATGGCAGGTGGGATGGGAAAATTCCTCCCATTGTCTTTGGTCCCTGTCATAAATTCAGCTTCCTTGTCGCTGAATCCATTCTTCTCTGTGGCAACTGTTGAACCTTACTATCATACTTAATCCCAAAATGATCTTTCTTACCACATCCATATCATCATCAGACCATTTGTTTCCAACTCGATAACAAGGCCTTGTTTCAGCTGATCCGCTGTTGAAGCCCTCATCCATGCCTTAGCTACCGCTAGACTTGATGATTCCAATGCTTTTCTGACTGGCTTCCAACATTGCACCCTCTGCAAGCCTGAGGCCACTCAACTCGGATGCCCATGTCCTACATTGTTTTATTCACCTATCTCCCATGTGTTTCCTGGCCTACATTTACTCCCAATAAAGGAAAGCCATGATGTTAAAATTCACATCTTTGCTTTCAAATTCCTCAATGAATTCAGTTGCTGTGTGATCTTTTCCACCATTACAGCCTTCTAAATTCTCTGTTCTCCTCCAATTCTGGCCTCTTGGGCATTCCCATTAGTAATCTTGCCTCCAGCTATCTAGGCCCTATGTTCTGGAATCCTCTGCCTAAATCCTTCTGCCTTCCTATCTCTCTTTTCTCCTTTATGAAGCTGCTTAAAACCTACTTCTTTGGCCAAGCTTTTGGTCACCTGGCTAAATGCCCCCACACGTGGTCTAGTGTCAAATTTTGCTTGATAGCCCAGGTAACATGCCTTGGGATTTTTTAGTACATTAAAGGTGCTACATCAATGCAAACTGTTATGATTGTTTCATTTTTCAACAGGAGGAACTGAACTGCAATGCCTCGAAATCCAAACTACCAGCTCCCAGAGCTCAAATTGAGCTCAACAATAGAATGAACCATTGGTGGAGCCAACATTACTTTCTGACTGGGCACCAGACCTTTAATAGATAGACATACTTTAATATTTTTAATGAAAAGATCAGCCTGAACATTGATCATTCTGTTCTCTTCAAGTATAGGAAATGACCTACCGACTGCATTTGTTTTACATTTTCAGCTTTTTACCTGTTTTAGTACATTTAAGTTCTTTCTATTTTAGTTTCTCCCACATTACATGGGTCACCCCAATAACAGTTCATATAAAGCATCATATGTTGGATTTGGCAGGTGGTTTCACAGCCAGATGCCCTTCCTCCTGTCAATTTTCCCTATTTATCCAGGCTGGTGACCAGCACCAATACACACGGGCTGGTCTGCCCTAGTGGCAGGCTTCTTACAAAGCCAATAAAATATGGGCTAGGATTTTCCAGTCATGCCCTTGGCGGCTCAGAGGCATCAGAGCCTTTCCAGCTCCCTGCAAGTATACATTGTGAACAGAAATCCCAAGTATCCGTGAATGTATCCAACAGATTTGCATTCTGGCTCCGTAATAGTCTGCTTCTCTAATTGTGCTTGAGATGTGCCACTGCACCAGCATAGTAACAAGCCACCCTGATCACAACATCCACGCTGCATTTGCTAACCTCAGCTGGCAATAGACATACAACAATTGGCCTCAGCGATCCTGCTCCAGGAAAGGAGACAAACAGAATGACCAGGGGTCCCTTCTGAAAAGTGCACATCTGACGAGAACAAAAAGGCTTAGCTGTGAGGCACCCCATGGTCAAACAGTCAATCAATATTGATACCAAGCAAGGGCTGCCCCTAACATGCCAATGTGTGTACTGAGTGAGCAGAGTAAGCATAGGGAGTGCAGAATGTGAGACTCACATTTGTTATCCATCTACACTTCCCACTGCCTGGGGAAAGCAGCAGCATAATCAAGGAACCCATGCATCCCAACTGTACTCTCTTCTATTCTCTTCCATTGGAAAAAAGATACAAAAGTCTGATAACACGTATCAACTGACACAAGAACAGCTTCTTCTCTGCTCGCATCAGACTTTTGAACGGTCCTATCATATATTAAGATGATCGTTCTCTTCACCCTACCTGTAACTGCTACATTCTGCACATTATCCTTTTACTTTTCCCCTACGTACGTCAAGAATGGCATGTTTTGACAGTATAGTATGCAAGAAACAATACTTTTCACAATATCTCAGTACCTGTGAGAATTTTTTGTGACATCATTCATTTTGGTCAATCAAGCCCGGTGATGTTTGGGTGCCAGGAAGATGGCTGAATTATGAGCAGCTATGGGGTCATGCTCCATCCAGCAATTAAATGGAAGCAATCCACACTCATGCCGCATAGGAAGGTATAGCCAGCAAGCTGTCAACACTGATCCCATCAACTTACAGTAAATTTAAAACCCAGGCCCCAGAGGTGAAAGGCAATTGCGTCAACTAGGACCCTCACATTCATTGTAGTGAGATGTGCCTAGCAGGCAGCAGCAGGATAGCTTACTCCTGTTCACTTGTCTCAGCACTTTTCCTATGATCTATGTTGTTACTGAAATCATCCAAACTGTCGATGACAGCTCATTATCATGTTTAAGCAAACAATGAGAACAGTCAGTGCCTGACATGCATTATTATCTGTAAAAATGTCAGACTAGCTAAAATAACTGAAGGTTCTTCACTTGTCTCTTTTATTCCAAATACAAGGCTGTTCTGAACACTTTGAATGGACAACATCTTTCACTGTTTTCCATTCCAAACCCTTGGTTAATAATTATTTCCTGCATTTACAAGGAACAGGTCTTTAAAACGACAAATAGCACACGGCAGTAACATTCCCATTCTTTTTTCTTACATTTAGAAAACAGAAATTAGAACAGGAATGTAAAACTCAATAACATTGAAGCTTTACACAAAGGTGCTGCCCACCAAATATTCATTCATGTTTTATAGACCCTGAAAATTAGTTCAAGCACCTCACAAAATCCTAGAGTACTCATACAGTCCTTACAAACTGGTGGCATGATGGCACAGTGGTTAGCACTGCTGCCTCACAGCACCAGGGACCTGGGTCCAATTCCCAGCTTGGGACATTGTCTGTGCAGAGTTTGCACATTCTCCCCTATTTGTGTCCTCACAAATCCTGGAGTAAGAATATATTCCTCACAAATTGTACAAATTAACATACTGTTCCCAAAATCCTAGACCCCATCAATAAATCATGACTGCCAGCACAAAAGAAGGAGAGTACAGAATGCCTTCTGAAAGCATATTGTAAACATGGATAGAAACTCTTGAAAACACAACAATAAATTAAGGTTTTCAAGAACTCACTCATTAAAATTTTTCTTTGTGCAAATTCCAGTGCGCTTGCTCTTCTGGTTCCAGTGCCTATGTAAATATAGTTTCAATAGGTAGGTTTAGTCCTACAGTCACACTCCTCAAAATGCCTCCGTTCAGTTTATAGGATTTTTCTGTGGTGCTGTTTATAAAAGTGTCCATAATTTACAACATACTCAGCGGCTTCCCAATCACCTCAGGATTTTCCTTTGCTTCTCTACAACACCAGTACTAAAGCGTATCTGAAAACTGGTTCACCCCAGTTGCGGATTAGTATTTGCAGTGATTTCCTGAACTCCAGCTACTACAAGGGATATAATGATCTAAGAAAACCTTTCATTGTAACTTGTGCATTGTATGCATACACTTCGTGATCAGCTTAATTTTTTATGCCAGGTTCTGAACTCTTCGCTTTCTTGTTGATGTTTATATATTGCTGTATGAAGTGAGATGTTTGTGTCTCTTTTTCTCTTTGTTAGTACTTTTACTTGTGCTGTAGCTGTTACAAAATAATACAAAATTCTAAAAATAAAAAGTTTTAAGAGAGGCTTACACTCTAACAGAATCTAACATGCAGGTTTGTTTGAGCCCCTCATGAGCATATTTAGTAGAAAAGACCCATGAAGCAAGGGGAAAGACAAAGTAACGCAGCATTTTTTTGCAGTCTCTGTTAAAAAAGCATTGAAAAGTACATCTTAATTCCAATTTATGTCAACAGGATTCTGACAAAAGGCAAAAATAGCTGGGGTACACCCATGGAGACTTAATTAAACTCCACAGGTTTATTGACATTGTGGCATTAACCACATTGTTGTACGCAAGGCCTCAGCAGTAATTGCAACCACCGACATTCAGTGATCTGACACAGCTTCTCCCATTGGAAATAGGAAATGTAATTAATAAACTCCTTGCTGTCACATTCACTCCACACCAACACAAGCCGGCTTTCAATGCTGTAATCCTTGGTTGTTTGAACGAGATATTTATTGTGATTTCAGAAAGCCAAGCGCAGTACTGGTAGCAAGAGGATGGGGCAGGAGGGGGAAGGGGTATGGGGGGACGGCGAGGGGGAAAGAAATGTAATTAGAAAATGAATGAATGTTGGCTCAAGAACCAGTGAGAGTAAATTGGAATTGTGGTGTTTGCAAGAAACTAGAAATGTCTGAAGGGGGAGAATAAGGAATAGAAGCAGCCGTTAATGCATTTTCTATTTCTTTTCTTTTAAAGAATGTTCTAGAACCTGATTAACACGACAGGGTATTGTTATCAAAGAACTAAAATAACAACCGTGGATGAAATCATGAAACCTCTCTTAAAACCTTTGCAGGTGCATGGGAGGTACGAGAGTGAGAGGAGGATCTCATGCTTTCTCTGCCTGTGCTTTAAGTTGTGATTGTGTTCATCCCATCCAGAGGTGGTTTGAACACAAATAAACTCTTTTGAATAGTAATGAGACTCTAATAGTAATAAGCAAGCATAACAGCTCATTGCGTGTGTTCTTTTTGCTCTTTTCTTTGGGCCGGTTTTAACTGGATGCAAACAAAGCTCCTTATTGAGAAACATGATTTGATTTTTCTTTTGGCTAAAATGAAAGAGCAAAGCTCCACCTTTCTCTTTCTATTTCAATGTTTTTTTATTGTTTTTCAGTTTCATCAAAGTGCTGGAGTTATAGTTTTTCTGATCTAGCCTTTCTTATTCTTTCATTTCTGACCCTTTCTACAGTGAGAAAGAACCATTAAGACTCCTTGAAACCTCACTTCTTTGCTCATCTTCTCTCTTCCTCCAGTTCCCATTTTCCCTACAACCTACGTCACTTTTCACACCAAATTTTGACATTGCCTGAAAAATATGTTTCACTACAGGGCAACTGCCTCAAACTCTTCTCAAACTGAATGAAGTTGGGCAATTTGGGTCTTGGGACCCAACACCTCAACAAATATAAAGAAGTTCTGACCAGGGCCAACAATGGGGAATTAACTGACAATAAAAAGTTCCGTAGAAAAAGAGTGACTTTTGAAACCAGGACTTGTGTGGCCATCAAAATCCTGGAGGTACTTAATAACAAAAGTAAACATGAAGCCAGCTATACTAGGGTTGCTTTTTCTTACGGACAGATTTATGTGTCAGCAATCCTGATGGAGAAGGAAGTTATGGCCACCGCCCAAACAGATAGAGCAAGCAACATTGCGACAGAAAGGATTTTCTTCATGCTCAGCGAAGTATTGCATTTATTTGTTTCTCTTTCTTCAGGCAATCATACACTTGTGGGCTACCTCGGGGATTTCCGATTCATGCTGATCATCATCTCTGAGTCTCTCTCGCTTCCCCTTTTCCCCAAGGCCTATCTGAAGGTTGGTAACTTGGAGAAATCACTTACAGTGCTCAATATGCCTAGAGAAACACCAAGACTCTCCTTCTGGGCAAGGGACTGACTGTGACAACTCATACACATGCGGTGAAGTTGGAACTCCGTGCATGCAGGATATCATTATTTCTGGGTTCCTGATGACTTTCAGCACACTCCACTCCACCCTGCACCTCCACCCACTGTTCCCAATAGGCACAGTAAGTAAAAACTCAGCCCTTTTTGTGGATAGGTGTATGGGCTTTTTTTAAAAAAAACACCTTCACAACACCCCAAAATAGCAGTTAGACATCTGGGCCCAGATTTAACACTGAGGCAGGTAGATTAATGAGGCATTGGAATATGGCAGGCTGGGATTCCTGCTCCTATTGCAGTTTCTGACATCTTGTGCTGCCACTGGGTAAGTAAGGGTGTAGGTTAGCCCCTACATGCAGCACCCTCTCCCTTGCCAGCTCCACTGCAGGGTTGAGCAGTTCAAACCCTCCTCGCATGCCTCACCCGCCACAATCTTTGTGGAATCTGGCCCCATCCATAACTATATACTGCTCATAGCACGTCAGGAGTCGTGAAGCACAGGCAAACCCAGTGTCAAGTGAAGAATCAAAAAGAAAGTCTTCTGCTCACTGCTGCCTCACAGTGCCAAGGACCCAGGTTTAATTCCCGGTTTGGGCCACTGTCTATGTGGAGTTTGCACGTTCTCCGTGTATCTGCGTGGGTTTCTTCCAGGTGATCCCATTTCCTCCCACTGTCCAAAGATGTGCAGGTCAGGTGGATTGGCCATGCTAAATTGTCCCTTAGGGGACAATCAAGGTGACTAGTTAGGGTAAACGCATGGGGTTATGGGGATAGGGGCTGGGTAGGATTGTGATCGGGTGCAGACTTGATGGGCCTCCTTCTTTCTGCACTGCAGGATTCTATGATTCTGCACCTGGAATTCTTTAATTGACAGGTTTCAAATTACAAAAAATACTCTGTTCTTTCAGTTTCAACAGTTCAATGTCATATTCTAAATTGAGGTGTGTGTTCTGTGTAGAGATTGATTAAAGTGCTGAGTCCTGCAAAAGTAACCATTACATTGATCAGCATTGTGTAGGTGTCGAGATGCATTAGTGTATTTTTCCCATTGGGAAATATGCTATTCGGAATTCAGAAATGAAGAAAACACTGTTTTCAGCATCCCAACAGTGCAGAAAGAGGCCATTGGCACTGGCAACAATCCCACCCAGGCCCTATTCCCGAAACCCTATGTATTGACCCTGTCAATCTCCCTGACACAAACCGGCAATTTAGCATGGCCAATCCACCTAACTGCTCATCTTTGGACTGTGGGAGGAAACCAGAGCCCCTGGAGGAAACCCACGCAGACACGGGGAGAATGTGCAAACTCCACACAGTCACTGAAGGTCTGATTTGAACCCAGGTACTTGGAGCTGTGAGACAGCAATGCTAACCACTGCACCACCATAACACCCCTTGATAGTGCCTCGTGCTTCAGAACTTCTCCAGCTGAGCTATGCCTTTCAAGAAATCTAGCAGGGCCAAGATCAGGGTCAGAAAGGTTCAAAAGCGATCACTCTTACTAATTTTACAATTTAATTAAAAACAGAGGTACAGATCTGATTTAAAAATAAATCCAAATGTAACTTGATACCTAGATACAGAGTGAACATGTCTGACATGAAGATACTTCAGTGGACTCATAATTCTTCAATGAGAAAGATATCTTGAAATTGGAATAATTTTACTGAGTCATAACATGCTCTGATCTCAGTAATCAATTTGTACACTGCAGGAAAAATCAGCCCTTATGATGTTAGGTATTCTTGCGGAAACTGAAACTAATTTTTCTTTAGATTTAGGAGATTGTGTAAAATGGTGAGACACATTGATCTGTGATCCATATGAAACAAACCCTGAACAGCACATGTTGTATTCTCTCATATTGTTGAGTCTCTATCGACACAAGGCAAACACTGTGAGGCCTCAGGATTTAGGCTGGAATTAAATTACAAACACACCCCAGGATTAAGATTAAAGGATAATGGAATGGTAGAGTATAACGTTCTTCAAAATGTCAACCTACAGCTTCTGATAAGTCATGCAATGCGTGTAAACGTTGATGTAAATTCTTATTCGTACAGAAGCTGTCAACACTCTTGTACCTTGAGAAAAAAATATAAAGAGTGAGCCTTCCAATCTTTGGCCTTGCAGGGCTTGATTTGGCTTTAGTGGGAAAATATTTTGCAGCTTACATTATAGAATAAGAGGCATTGAGGTCATAGTATTAGGTAAAGACAAAGACACACGTGTATGACCTGTGAACATCTGGAATTTATCCATCGGTTGTTTTATGTGAGTGCATATGGGTTATTCTTTTTCCCATGTTCCCATCTGTGAAAAATTGCCATGCTGTATGAAGTGAGAAGGCTGCTACAGATGAACATTCATTTGAGGGAATTCCAATAGTCCAATTGGTAAATATGCTGCAGGTGTGCGACTGAACCATACAGGCTGAGGTCCCTGTTTTGACTGCTCTGTATCCAAGCTGAATGATCTTAGCTGGAATAGCTATGGGCATTACTATTTACTTTGGCAATATATAGGGCTTGATTTTCAATTTGGGGTCTGGAACCTGGTACCCAGATCATTTCTGGGTCCCACACCACATCTGTGTTGCTCACGTGGCACACTATCTTTAAATATAAATGATCTAACTCGGCTGGAGGCAAGCTCAGTGCCCACTTAGTTGTGCTGACCGTTAACAGGATGCAGGAGCTGCCTGTAAACAGCAAGTAGCTAAGGCAAGTGACAGCCACGATGGGGCCTGCCACTGCTTTGCTAAAGAGAGCAAGCAGCATCTCAGAGGGCCAGCAGCATCAAAGCTCATGAAAGTGGCCAACAGTCAATGAGAGATTTTCCAGCTGCGCTTGTCCTCAAGACCGGAAAATCCCATCCAAGGTCAACAGTCCTTTGCATTGTCCGCTACCATTCCCGTGGCAAGCGGGGCGGGAACATTCTGCCCAGTATGCAAAATCTGGCACAAGGTACGCCAGGCATTGAGATTTCTTACCTTATATAAGAAAATACCCCACATTAAGCCCAACAGCTGTGCACTAAAGTACACCACGTTGTTCAGATTCCAAATTGAAAATGGGAGTTCCAACATCCCCAGCTCAGTAACAAACTCCTCAAAGAGCTAAACAGGCTGTTAATTGAATGTGAGCTAGTTCCTGATTCCGTTGTCTGTCCTCAATTTGTGCAGGAGGCATTCGGACACAGAGGCACCCTTTGGGAACACAATTTTCAAATAGGTCCCACGGTCGTTTCTGACCCCATCAGCAAGTCTATAACATCTTATTGATAACAGAATCATAGAAATTACAGCAAATAAGGAGGCTCTTCAGTTCTCTCTGCCTGGATGCCACCCACCCTCATCCCACTCCCATGCCCCTTATCTGTACCTTATTGTATTCTCTCTTTTCAAATACTTATCCAACCTTTCATATCAAAATAATTTCCAGTTTACCTCTTTAATCTACTAGTGGAAATGCTATGTTTTTTTCCTGTTATCAATTCACTACTCGATAGAAATAATCCGCTGTCACAGGAATTATCTCCTCAGAAAATCCAACACACAAAACGCCTTGTATGTATTATGTTATGTTTGGTGCTCTCCTTAGATTTTCACTGAATACCAACAGTGGGCACAGTAGAATCAATGAGTAAACGTGACCCAATAACATAATGGATAAAATATTGCGCTTAGCTTGACAATATTCTTTCTTATACTTTTGTCTCTACACCTGAGCATGATAAATCATGTTACGGGAGAGATCCATAGGTGCTGAATGTCCTTCAATACTTCAGCAGAGTGACAATTCCAGAGTTCATTGGAACAGTTGTGTCTAGAGATAATAAAGACATCAATGAGGATTTCAGCAGCAAGTGAGATAAGACTGGGGCTAAGTCGGGCGGTGTTACAGAGGTGCAAATAGGCAATGTTGGTGATGATAAGAATAGGAGATCAGACACTCACCTAGGTTGTGAACAGACTGGCTTAAACCCAGGCAGTTGTTTGGGAGTCAGAGGGAGTCAGGCAGCTGGCAAACGGAGTTTGGAACTGTGACTTCAATCTTTCCCAATTTAATGAGAAGAAATTTCTTCTCATTGGATGAACAGTTTGACAACTCAGTATCAGTGGAGGAGTCATGAGAGGTGATGATGAGGTAGAGCTGGGTGTTGTCCTCATCCATGTGAAAACTGGCAATGTACCTTTGGATAATGTTTCCAAGAGGCAGCACACAGATGAGAAATAGAACTCACCCATGGTTAGAACCTTGAGGGACACCAGAGGTAATGGTGTTAACCAAAAACAATGGCAGGGTCTTTCTCTTCCTCATCTCAGAGTAATAGGATGTTGATGCATCCTGACAGCCATCAATGACCACAGTATAAAGAAGGAATCTAATGTGCCACTGTCGGATCTGCCTTACTCAGTACCAAGCTATCTGCTCTGTTTACTCACTAAATCAGCAATAACCGTGTGGGTAGAATACTGTGCTTCAGCTTGGCAATATCTTTTGTTATACTTTACACCTGGGCATGATGACTCAGCATTCCATGCTACAAGCATGGCTGTATTTAGCCAAACATGACCGGACCTCTGACAGAATATGTAAACAACTTTGGTATTTGATAATTACATTACTGTACAAGAAACGTAAAAGGTTCAAGAGTCAAAGGATGTATTTAGTGTGTCCTTTGTTCAAAAGGCAGTGTATCTTTCTTCAAAACAGAAACCATGGGATAGTCACACTTGGTTGTGGAATTGGAGGGAGCTGATCTAATAAGATGGTAGCTGTGGGATTCGCTGTCTTTTTCAGAATGGTTGAATTTGTGACTTACAGCTTTGCGAACAATTAAGACCATTATTAATTTGAAAATGATGGCCGACTCCAAGGCTGTCAGCACTTCCTATTCCCTCATCGTGGCCTCCCCCAGGTTTGGCCATGTTACCTGACACAGCTTTTCTGAAGAATCAGGATCTTCTTTCTTGAGAGAGTATTCCTTCAAATTTAGAAGCTCATACCTTGCACAGAAAGTCAATCAGTGACTGTTCTCCACTGACATCCCAAACAGTTAAAGGGTTGAGTGCTTTACGGGGGTCAGTAAGCTCTGTGCTTTGGGACAGTGCGATTCTGGCCATTTGATTGCTGGCCTGTCTAACAGATTGTTTCAAACTGTTCTGTAATAGTTTTTATTATCTCCCTGGGACAGGTTTATTCTTCTAGACTTCTGAAATGAACTGCTAAGCATTTTCCTGTTGTGAATAAAATGTGTGTCCATAATCATCAAATGACTCATCCATACTTTGAGAATATAATGTACTGGCTAAATTCAGGAAAACTTACTGAGCCATATGCGAGGATGATCCATTTATAAATGCACAGTCTGTACATTACACTCCAAGGGCTTTTACACTGAGCACATATGTATGCAATTTAACCAGTTCATGCTGCTCAATGGCCCAGTAAGTGGAAATGAGCCATATAACTTGGATGGTCCCTGGTCCAATCCACAGCCTGTGTCAAGTTTTCTGATTGTAATGTTGATAAGAATAGATGTTGACCTCTAGGAGGGAGGATGGGAGTGATTTATGGCTCTTGTTCCTAACTCCAACTGTAAAAGTTTGTTCATGAGATGTGGGTGTCACTGGCTGGCCAGCATTTATTGCCCATCCCTAATTGTCCTACTCGGCCATTTCAGAGGGGCAGTGAAGAGTCAACTACAATGCTGTGTCACAGATTTCCTTCCCTAAAGGACATAAGTGGGCCAGATTGGTTTTTCTGACAATCAACAATGATTTAATAGTTATCATCAGTAGATTCTTAATTCCAGATATTTTTTATTGAACTCAAATTCCACCATCTGCCGTGGCAGGATTCAAACGCGGATCCCCAGAACATTAGCTAAGTTTCTGTATTAATAGTCTAGCAATAATACCATTAGGTTATCACCACCCCTACTGAGTGAAGATCTATTTGAACTCAATGGTGAAGCCTTTAAGCTAAATAACTTGCTCATTTAGGAGTTGTGGAATCATACCTGGCTACACTCTACGCTCTGTGTTGGCAATCTCTCCAGAAGAGAAAAGGGGAAAAGCTGGGAGGAAAATAAATTTAAAATTTATAGAGATAACTTGGTAACATCTGCAAGGCAAATGTCAGCAGTTCATTCCTGGCATTTGCTCATTTTATTCTACGCCTGCTTTTGAGCACTTGCACTGAACTCATGGTATAAGTACAACTTATTTAGTAATTCTGATGGCAACATCTCAACTTCCAGTCCGGTGTGTTGGCTGTTTCTAATAAAGAGGTGCACCCTGATATTGCATTAACAGGCTATGTAAGTTTACAGTGTTAGAACACAGATAAAGCACATTGTGGGCCCATCTTAAGACATACATCAGCATCAGTCTAAGAGAAACACGCCAATAGTATCTGAACCCACAATACAATAATGGATGTCAAATTCGCACAGACAACAAAGCATTGGTAATCTGCAATGAGGGAGAAAAGCTGTAAGACGAACACTACTTCCAAAAGATCAATTGAGAGAAGGTATAACTGCATCCTTTAATGGGCTCACACATTAGATAATACCTTATTCATGTGGCATCACTTGTACACATTAATATCTTTGACCACACAAGTCGGTTCTCTGATGCTCTATAACTGTGTGGGGATTGGCCAGTTCTGTAAATCTTTCAATAAGGATTCCAAATTAATTCCAGATTAAAAAATATGACTGAGGTCTTAAATCCATTAATGGCTAGAATGAACATTAACATCAAAATCAAAGTGCCAAATGGTCCCTGGAATAAGAAAACACATGAAGATCAAAGAAACCTACATAATAATTTACGAATGAATGACAGCAGAATACAAACGATGTGACTTTATCTATTTTAACATGCACAGGCCACAAATCTATAATATCATGACAAACACTTAGAAACCATACATTTATGGCCTTCAAAGTATGTTTCAATAAAACGAGTTAAACTATTTCCTGTGCAGCCCTGTCTTATATTCATTTTGCAGTTAGCTGGTCCATTTCAGAGATTTACTTTGCTGGAAGTTTCAATTTTACATGGATTTAGTTAATCATTTTGAACAGAATTGAGCAACAGGGGGATGCTTTTTTTTAAGAAAAATCCCAAATCTTTGTCTAATTAATGTTGTTCAGCTTTGGATGCATTCTTCTCCTTCAGAAAATGATATACACAGAGGGAAAATTTATAGGTTTAGATTCACTCTCTCTCTCTCTATAGTGCAACTTGCTAAGCTAACTATGTTAGCAGTTGTATTCACATACAAAGGCAGAAAATAGGCCTGTAATTTCCTGTGTAATCGTGCCTACTTATTCTCACAATTGTAAATCAAATACGTGGTCTAAAAGATCCTGGAAATTTGTCCAAACCAGTGACTCATGGAAGGTCCAAATCTCATATTACCTATTCAATCTGTCCAAATGGCCACTACAATAATTGCCAAGGTCAAAGCCTGATCAGCAAGTTTCCTGCAATTGCACTCAGAGGTTCTCATTAAATTATAGCCAGGCTTTCAGGCCATTAGGAGATAAAAATCATTATTTTGGTGTTTTATTACAATTTTTTGAATGCAGCAAAGAAGTCTTACCCTCATTGAGACTTGGGGCAGGATTTTTCAGCTGGACTCGCCCCAAGGTCAGAAATTCCCACCAGCGGTTAATGGACCATTGCATGGTGCACCACTACCTGCTACAATTCCCATGGCAGGCAAAATTCCACCCCGTTCTATAGTTTTGTTTTCTGTGAATGGAGTTTTTCGGCATCATAACAAGTTACATTAAAATCTGAAATGTTTTGCTGCTTGTAGGTTTGACAATGTGTCTCATCTGCATGATAATGGCTAAATGAGTTTACAGCTTACTTTTCATAATTTGCTCTGAACAGGGTCCATTCTGGCTCCAGACAGAGGCAGAGACAGTTGGGGAGGGGGTGGGTGGGAGCGGGGCGACAGGTTTACCCACCTGTACATGGCAGGTAGCTGAGCAATCCCATCGTGATTACTTCAGCTGAACTGAAGGAGGCAGACTGGGATTTTCCAGATTACCAAAGGCAGTGGGGACATGCGTAGCTGCCTGGAGGGGGCCATCTGGCTAACATTTGGGACTGAGGTGCAGTAGCCGCCTTAGGTCGCCCTGTGGAAGGACTCCTCCAATCCCACTGTGGTGGTCTGCAAAAGCCACTCTTAAATTTAAAGTTCAAAACATTTAAAGAGAGTGTGCCTCCATTTTGAAGTGCTGTCTCTCTCAGTTACCTTCCATTGCATCCTGCCCTTGTTTTCAAGCTGGAAGACATCTGATTGGCTTCTTAGCTGCCATCCTTAATTGGACGACAAGCCTGCCCTCTGGTTACTACTTGACTGCTTTGGAAAATCACACTAGGAAACTGCCTCTCTCTGGAGCCAGAATGGACCTTTTTTAGTACCCACCCACCTCTGCTCCCTATCTCAGCATGGGTTCAAGATCAAGCCCGTGGCAATGTAAGAACTTTTCACATCAGCATTTCTCCAACAAGTCTTCCAGATGACAGATAAACAAAGCATTAAGTTAAAGGTAATCTTGGTGGGGGAGCCAAATGGAATGGTTGAAGCCCAAACTGACCATGGGTGCTGACAGTACAGTGAGTGACTTTCACGTTATTGAAATCAAAGCTAGGTCTCAAAATGTATTATGGCAATGCTCTGTATTACTCTGCCACTCTGTCGCTTGCATAATGGTTATTAAAACTTAAATGCAACGCTACAATCTATATGGTATAGATACCAATCTCACTATATAAAATGAAATGCACAATAACATAAATCTAAATGTTCAATTTTCTTCAAATCGACTGGACTCTTGCCATTATTGGGGTAAACCTGCTGGCACAAGCTATAAAATGGAATTTCATGATCAGGGGTTTTTTTGAGAGCAATGCAAATGTGGTGCAGGTCCTATAATTGCAAAAAGGGTCAAACAAATGCCCATAGATGATGAGCACCAGGGACAATGCCACAGGTAACAATCTCCCTATTTCTGTGCTGCAGCAAAGGGTTAGTACTTTAAATGTTTCACATGGAAATAAGTTGCTGCAACTCAGAGGTTTCAGCATCGACAAATTAAATGATTCTGGAGGCTGAGCCAGTAATGCAAATATACTCAATGGGAAGACTCTGCATGACAACTCGACTCAGTGCAGCAACAAAGACCTGCAAGCCCCGTGTCAAGTACCGAGTGAGCAGATAAATACTGAGCCTTTACTAACCAAGAATATTTGCTTAAAACAAAGTTGCGTCTACATTTTCATTTCATTGTTTCACCCCAGTCATGCTGTATGCAATAATACAGCCTCTATATAATGAATACAAAAGATCCTTGATGCAAGGAACATCTGTGTTTGAGCAGATACTACACATGGGCTTATTAAACAAACAGCTGACACAGCCTGGAGGACCAGGAACCTCATAATGCACACCATGTGTTTTGGTGCATCTCAGGAAACTTCATACAGGAAGATCAATCAAAGGTCTATCTGTCCTTCAAGAGGTTTGTGTTGTACGAGTCACAGACTGACATCTTGCTATAATGCAACGGTTAATATATAGAAAAAAGGGGAGCAAAACAGTTTTAGAAATCTAATTATTTATATTAATTCAACAGTTACTCTATCCAATAAATTCAGAAAAGAGATTACGTTTTCGTTTAGTTTTCTTTAATGGAAATGAGCAATGAGAAGTTCTATTGGCAAACTTCTTTCGTCACTTGATATATGTAAAATGAGCTGTGATGCAACCAAACAGTAACAGTTCAAGTATGGGAAGGAAGCCACAGGCAGCAATGCCCCTTCCTAATGAGTGTATTTGAGAGATTGCTGGTGTTGTCACCATTGTACTTAATTAATATTTTGCTCTGCAACTCATCACAGAATTTTGACTTGTGGAAAGGAGGTAGATATTTTAATGTAATTAAAGAACAGAGCATACTCAATAAAATGAAGAGTCCACCCTGGTTTATGTGCACTCATTCAGTGCTGAAAGTGTGTTCCGTGTCTTCCTCATTCTGGTGCCCAGAAGTCATCCCTGGTGTCCATCCCAAAACAAGAATTAGGCCCCATTGCTTGCAGAAATCAGAAACCAAATACTTGTTTCAATTTTCTTTGCCGAATTGGATTATAACTGACTGCAGCAAGAATATGTTGCCGTTCGTTTGTTTGATGCACATTAGCCAAATCAAAGGTTCTTAAAGACAGCAGTGGAGCATGCCAAGTAAACAATAACAACATGCTTTTATTGCACCTTTAACACACTGACACATCCCTTGGCACTTCATGAGAGTAATATAGAACTAATTATGACACCAAGCCACATATGGAGATATTTGCTGGAATTTTAACGCTTTGTCGCCCGAACCTCGTAAGATCCTGCCCGAGGCCAAGGGAGGATGCCATTCTGCAAGTCTTGCCAATCCTGATTCTGGGGCGGGCGTGCCAGTCAAATTCCAGCACTTAGGTCATATGACTGAAAGCTGGGTCAAAGAGATATCTGTCAATGAGTTCTTAAAGGAGGAAAGCCAAGCGGAGAAACAGAAGGGTGTATGGAGGGCATGCCAGATCTTGGGGCTAGGCAACTAAAGGCATGGCCACTAATGGTGGAGAAATTAAAATCAGTGATGAACAAAATATCCTATTGGATGAAGGCAGACATCTTGAATGGTTATGGCGCTGGAGGAGATTTCAGAGATACGGAAGAGTAAAAACACAGAGGGATTTGAAAACAAGGGTAAGAATTTTAAAAATCACGATGATGCTTGACTGGGGTCGAGATAACTTTTTTTTGGGGTTCTTTTTGAGGTTTCTCTTGAGAAATATTTTTCAGGGATTCCTTAGGACTAAACCTTAGAAACCAAACTGTATCTGAGGCAGGAATTTGTAAACTTGCCCTATGTCTCTATTAAATGACAGGGTGGCACTGCAGCACAGTGGTTAGCACTGCTGCTTCACATCTCAGGGACCCGGGTTCAATTCTGATCTTGGCTAACTGTGTGGAGTTTGCATGTTCTCCCCGCGTCTGCATGGGTTCCTTCCAGATGCTCCGGTTTCCACCCACAGTCTAAATATGTGCAGGTTAGGTGGATTGGCCATGCTAGGTTGTGCCTTAGTGTGCCAAGTATAGGTTGGATGGATTAGCCATGGCAAATATGTGGGATTACAGCGATAGGACAAAGGAGAGGGCCTAAGTAACATACTCTGACGGAGAGTCAGTGCAGACTGGATGAGCTGAATGGTCTCTTTTGCACTGTAGGGATTGTAATTGTATGTATGAAAAAAATGAGAGACTCAGTGTTAGACAGGCAGCCAAGAATCCAACAACAATTAGGCTGTTTTCCTTCCTTCACACCCATCCCCGCCCAGTCATCCTCCTCCAGTGTCTGGTATTAAAACAAATTTGAATCTTCAAAGGGCAGGCTCTGTTGGATCAAGTGGCCTCCCAATTTTTTTGACACATCAAAACTACTTTCAAAAAATCACACATACAACCCCAGCCAAGAAAAAATGCTTGTATACAGACAGACACTTCTGTAGCAGAAACGTTGTAGGAAAAATGTAAGGGAACAGAAATAATTGGTTTTCCCCCCACAATAGTTTACCCCGGCCCAGATCCCTTCCTATAAATTTTGCTCACTGAATAATTTACTGGATAAAAGGGGAACAAAGCCATTGCAAGGGATTATTTGTTTTCTTTTTGTTTGGTTATTTTTATTCAGCTATAGTTTATAAATTTGAAAGCCAGGCACAACAGAATGGTTTTAGAAGGAAAAATAAAGACTATCATAAGTGTAAAAGTGAGCAATGTTGTTTGTTGTCCACACCCTCTCTCTCTCACAGACACTGGGGAGCATCCTTCTCCAACCAATTCCCTCTCTCGAGGCTGGTATCTCTCACCAGATTCCCATAATTTACAAACTTTATTCTACTCTAAGAATGCTCAGGTACAAAGTCAGAATCAGTGCCAGTGGACCTGATGCTCCCATATTTATATACAAGTGAGGTTCCCTGATTAGGCAGGCATAAATGATCTTAATCAGGGAACTCAGACTCTGAGAGCCCAAACTCATGGGCCTCATTGAAGTCTTTACACTTTCCTCACTCTATTCCCTCACACACCCCCAGAGACATGGCAAGAGCCATTCCATCTACATGGGTCTGCCACCAGCTTCGTTTCCCTCTCTCCTGTTTTTCTCTTGCTGCCACTTCAGCTCCGTTAATTACAGGTTCCCTCTCTCCAATCCTTAATGCTCCTCCAATCATAGATACTGTCATTAGAAGAGCAGCAAAAGTGGAAGAGAGATTATTTGAGGAGCTGGAGCAGCCAGCACAGGAGAGACAGATCTCTTCTCCTCTGCATGATTTTCTGCTCTCTTCACCAGCACCTGTAATTATTCATCCCTGGACCATGTAGGAGTCATAAAGTAAGGTAATATTGCACAATGGATGATCTTTCTTGAGTTTTTCTTCCCTACCATTGCCTTTTTTGCAAGCTACTTGTGTTGCCTTAAGCATGAATTTGTCCATCCCCCCTGTGTATTGTGAAGCCCGGAGCAACATATTTATCAGCGAGCACAGGAGCGATAGGGATATGGGAGTTATTGTGAGTTAAGAAGCAGGCAAGCTATTAAGAAGGCAAATGAAATACAGGGCTTTATCACAAGAGGATTTAAGCACAGGAGTGAAGATGTCTTACTGCAATTAAATAGAGCCTTGGTAAGACCACACCAAGAGTACTGTATGCACTCCTCATCACCTTATCTTAGGAAAGATGCACTTGCCATAGTGGGAGTGCAACAAAGGTTTGCCAAACTAATTCCTGGGATGGAGCGATTGTTCTATGGGAAAGGTTAGATATATTGGACCTTTATTCTCTGGAGTTTAGGAAAATGAGAAGTGATCTCATCCAGATATACAAAATTCTTAGACGGCTTGACAGGAAGGATGTAGGAATAATATTTCTCTTGGTCTGGGGGCGTCTAGAAGCAGGGAACAGCTTCAGAATAGGGAGACGATGGCCTAGTGGTATTATCACTTAACTATTAATACAGAAACTCATCTAACGTTCTGGGGGTGCAGGTTCGAATCGCGACATGGCAGATGATGGAGTTTGAATTCAATAAAAAAATCTGGAATTAAGAATTTACTGATGGCCATGAAACCATTGTTGAAAAAAACCCATCTGGTTCACTGATATCCTTTCGGGAAAGAAATCTGCCATCCTTACCTGGTCTGGTTTACATGTGACTCCAGAGCCACAGCAATGTGGTTTACTCTCAACTGCCCTCTGAATAGGGGCAGTTAGAGGTGGGCAATAAATGCCGGCCAGTCAGTGATGCCCCTGTCCCATGAGCAAGTAAAGAAAATAAGCAGTAAGATATTTAGGATTGAGATGAGGAATTTCTTCACTCAGTGGTTGGTGAATCTTTGGAATTCTCTGCCCCAGAGAGCTGTGCAGGCTCAGTCACTGAATAGACTCTTAGATTTGTAGATTTCTACATATTAAAAACATCATGGATACAGGGACAATGTGGGAGAATGGATGGAGCAGAAGATCAACTGTGATCTCAAAGACTGGCAGAGAAGGCTTGGAGGCTGAATTTCTGTTATTCCTTATGTTCTTATGAGTTGATAGGTAGGAGTTTGGCTTGAGGGCCAGACACAATGGCTTTCATCTCCCCAATATTTAATTGGAGGGAATTTCTGATTACCCAAAATGGGATGTCGATACGGAGTCTGATAATTTAGCAATGGTGGAGGAATCGAGAGAGGTTGTGGTTGTAAGGTAGAGCTGGTACATGTGAAACCCAACACTGTGCCTTCAACTAATGTTGCTGAAAACTTTTTATACTTACCTAAATGTGGAGCCAGGAGGAGCTGATGTGTCCCTGTTCAGAATCTAAGTCAAAAAGAATTAGCTAGGAGGCAAGAATTTTTTTTTACGCAAAGGATAGCTCAAATCGCTAATACTTCAAATCACTAATCAAGCCAAAATGAACAAAAAAAGGGAATTTGATTGTTGCTTGATAAAGCTGAATATTAAGAGATATGGAAAGCCACCAGGAGTGTATGAAGTCATTTAGAGAAAAATACTAGGAAAGACTTGATGGACTGAATGTCCATTTCTGCGCTATAGATTTGTAGTAAGGGGGAAGAAGAAAGAGATCAGAGAGAGGCATACACAGACAGATAGGGATAGAGAAGGAGAGTGATCCTTGAGGACCACACACTGGGGCCGGACCCTATAGAGAGGCAGCGTGGGAGACCAAGCCAATTGGGAGCAAAGACATGCATTCAGGGATCAAGAGGTACCTTATGTAGAGCCAGAGAGGAGAAGAGAGTAGATATGTGTAGCAGTTCTGACAGACCTTGATTATACATATGGAAATATTGTAGTTACAACTTATAGTCGCCTCTGATGTTACTACAGGGAGAGAGATAATTGAGCTAAAGTTCCCATTCCCTGTGGAAAATATATGCGCCTGAACCCAGGCAAAGATATAATGAAGCTCTGATAATTGTTAAATCGCCTACTGAAAGTAAATATCGAGGGTTGCAGCTGGAGAGCAGGCACCTGGGTTGTCAGGGCCAATGGAAGACAGCACCAATGGTGTAGTTCAGGAATAGCGAGAGGATAGGGCAAAATATGTAATAAGGAAAATATCTGGGTGACACACCCTGCAATTTAAGACAAGGCAGCTGCAAGTAGCACAAAACAGATCTACTCTTGGCATCATAATGTAAGCTCAGTTTATGGAAACGTGGACCTTTCGTTCACACAAATATTTGCCAAAAATTGTACAAATAAATGAAAATAAATTGGCCTTTTTGTACCAGAGCAGCACAAATATCATTCACTTATTGAAGTCTCCAGGCAAAGCCAAGATCAATTTGCCAAGACATAAATACTGAAGCAGTGTAGACCTCTGAAAGTCCTAAGAATGTAAAGCAAGACAATTAATAATAATGAATGAGTGGTGGGACACATTTGTAAATAATAAGTCTCAGGATTTGTTTAGTCATTTGGCTGCACTTCATGCGCAGAAGAATTGATTCTGGCTTGTATAATTACTGGCCCATAAGACACTCCAAAGAAACAAAACCAGAGATCAAGAAAAGTTCAGTAATTGTTATTTCCTGCATACGCTATAACAGTTTACCATTCATGTAAACACCAATACACTAATGTGCAACTGATTAGTTATCTCTGCTTGCAATCATGGAGAAGATATCACAGTGGACATCTTAAACCAATCAACGGACAGAAGCCTAGCAGTCTGGTGAGACGTAATTAACCCTGAGCCTGCAGAACAAATTACAACTGCAAGTAGTTTGTCTAACCAAAGGCTTGCTGATGTTTGATGGAGAGAGCTGGAGAGGAATATTCTCCACTCATCCACATAACAACACCCATCTGCAGCTCTTTGAGATGTGAAACAGCAGTAGGGAAAAAGGCAAGTATTTCTCTCTTTCCCCTTTCCTCTAAAATGGGTGCATTGCAACAGAAACTGACTGTCCCCTAGCACTTCACCCAAATGTACATCATTCACTTGTAAGCTGAGACAATAAGTGTTGACAGGCTATTCAGCTGCTGTAGGCATCACAGCTGAATTTGTCTTTGTTCAGTTGTCTTTTTTCCAGCAGGGGTCACTGGACATTGAATTAATACAGAAAACGAAGAAAACTTATTCTACTGACAATTCTTCCTTTACCCCACATTTCCTTTGTTTTTATTGCAAAAAAGAAAATGACCATGAGTTAACACGCATCACCTGTGAATCAGGTGTCCAGATCACCAACAACCTGTCCTGATCCCTCCGTGCTGATACGATAGTTAAGAAAGCCTACTAACGCCGCTACTTTCTCAGAAGACTAAGAAAATTTGGCACATCACCAACTTTTACAGATGCACCATAGAAAGCATTTTTCTGGTTGCAGCATAGCTTGGTATGGCTCTTGCTTTGCCTAAGTCTGCAAGAAGCTATAAAAGGTTGTGAGTGTAGCCCAATTCATCATGCAAACCAGCCTCCCATCCATTGACTCTGTCTATGCTTCCCGCTGCCTTGGTAAAGCATAATTAAAGATCCCACACACCCTGGACATTCTCTCTTCCACCTTCTTCCATCAGGAATAAGATACGAAAGTCTGAGGTCACATACCAACCGACTAAAAAACAGCTTCTTCCCTGCTGCCATCAGACTTTTGAATGGACTTACCTTGCATTAAGTTGATCTTTCTCTGTGCCCTAACTATGACTGTAACACTACATTTTGCACTCTCTTGATTCCTTCTCAATGAACAGTATGCTCTATCTGCATAACGTGCATGAAACAATACTTTGCACTGCATGCCAATACATGAGACAATAATAAAATCAAATCACATCAAAATTTTTAATTTGCATAAAGCGAGAGTGGGTAGTTAGAGTCAGCAGAGGTTATACGGATTGCCCACTGCACTGACACAGCTCTCACCTGTCCATTTCAATAGGTGGAAAATACTATACCAATGGACAGCATGGTAGCACAGTGGTTAGCACTGCTGCTTCACAGCTCCAGGGACCTGGGTTTGATTCCTGGCTCGGGTCACTGTCTGTGTGGAGTTTGTACATTCTCCCCGTGTCTGCATGGGTTTCCTCCGGGTGCTCCGGTTTCCTCCCACAGTCCAAAGATGGGCGGGTTAAGTTGATTGGCCATGCTAAAATTGCCCCTTAGTGTCCTGAGATGCTTAGGTTAAAGGGATTAGCGAGTAAAATATGTAGGAATATTGGGGGTAGGGCCTGGGTGGGATTGTGGTCGGTGCAGACTTGATGGGCCAAAGGGCTTCTTTCTGCACGGTATGATTCTATGAATAATTCTATGGACCATTACATAAGGCAAAAGCTAAACTAACACTATTTAATCATGTTAAACAAAAGTAGAAATGCACAGTAAGAAACCAGAGTACAATAGGTGACGTGACCTAACCTGCCTCAAAACAATAACAAAGAATGGTGATTACTTAGAAGCTTATTCCAATCACTTCTGAAGATAAGGACAGGCTCACCCATTGAATATGGTTCAACGAGGAAAAATGACCCCTCAACCCTGCATGAACACCAACAGCAATGTAGGGCAAGATTCTCTGGTCTCCCAGCTGTGTTTTCCCCACTGGCAGGAGATGGCACGTTGTTTGCTAGCAGCAGGATTCTCTGGTCCCACCGTTGTCAACGGAAATTCCCGTTGTTGGCGGGAACCCATGGGCGAGATGGGAGCGGAGAATTCTGCCAGCGTGAACAGCCAGAGAATTCTGACCGTAATCTTCTGAGAAAAGATAAAAAACAAAAAGAAATCACAAAATACACAAGATGAATTTGTAGGAAAAAGGAAAATTGGGGTTATGATGGGAAATTCCATCATCACACCCAAAGCTAATTCCAGGAGCTAAATCTTTAATGTGGGGTCAGGCTTTATCTGAAGAACTGCAGTCAGTTTTGGGAGCCAAGCGTCAGGAGAGATATATTCGTCTTGGAGGAATTGTTGCACAGATTCTCAGGAAAGAAGCCACTGCTTGAAGGGTTAAGTTCTCAGTAATATTTGGCTTGCATTCCTTTGAGTTTAACAGATTGAGGTGTAGTCAATTGAGGTGTTTAAAATAATTAAGGAATTCAACAATTTCCTTTGGTGAAATTCAGAGCCAGACTATGATCTAAAATTTCGGGTTGGGGTTTTCCAGGAGTGAAATCAGGAAGCACATTTCACACAAAGGCTAGTGGAAATCCAAAATTATCTCCTGAAACATGAATGTAAGATCAATTGGAATGCCACAACTGAGCTCTTAACTTAGGTTAAGGGCGTCCAGGGATACGAAGCTAAGTAAATGCCATGAAAATACAGAGTAACCATGACCTAACTGTACATGCTTGAGAGGCTGAATGGTCTACTTTTTTTTATTCTTACGTGGGATATGGGCATCGCTGGCTGGGCCAGCATTTTTTGCCTATTCTTGAATGCCCTTGAAATGAGTGGCTTGCTGAGCCATTTCAGAGGGCAGTTAAATGTCAACCACATTGCTGTTGATCTGGAGTCAGGCCAGGCCAGGCAGGGATGGCAGATTTCATTCATTAAGGACATTAATGGCCAGATGGGCTTTTAGAACAAGCTTCAATAATTTTGTGGTCCTTCTTAAACTTTTAGTGATATTTATCAAATTCAAATTTCTCCATCTGCCATATTTGCATTTGAACCTGCATCCCCAATGCATTTCCTCCCGAAAGAACCCCCTTGCCAATGCATTTCCCTGAGTCTCCCCTTCCCTCAATATTCTTATGTGGCCAACTATAAAATGCCATATGAAACATCATCCAGACAAAACACACCATGGTCCCTCAAAAGAATTAAATAAAATTAATTAAAATAACTTATCTTTTACAAATGCATTCTGTTCAATTACCAAGAGCACAATTATTTTTTACTTTTCACTTACAAGTGCTTTGAGATGTATTTGTCAGTATATTTGATTTAAGATTTTCATACTATCTCCACAATGTGTTAAAATTAATAGAATTGAAAAAAATCCATATTACGCTTATTAGCAAAACTGAAACCTATGGGGTAAAAAGGACAGTAGCAGCATGGATGTGAAGCTGTTTAAGAGATAGAAGATATTGATTTGGCATGGTGACGCAGTGATTAGCAATACTGCCTCACAGTTCCAGGGACCTGGGTTCAATTCCAGCTTCGGGTCACTGTCTGTGAGAAGTTTGCACATTCTCCCTGCGACTGGGTGCTCTGGTTTCTTCCCACACTCCAGAGATGTGCGGATTAAGTTGATTGGCCATACTAAATTGCCCCCTAGTGTCAGGGCATTAGCAGGGTAAATATGTGGGATTACGGGAATAGGGCCTTGATTGGGCCAATTCAATGATTCTAAGTGCTACATATATGGATCTTGGTGCTCTGCCACCATTTCTCTCTAGATTGCTTCACTTCTTCAAGTCTCTCACACCATTTCTTTCTGAATTGCTGCTCTTGAGTGCAACTTCGATGTTGTCAAGATTAGGACATACAAATATAACGCATTCCATATTTTCTTTCTTCCACCAATTCAAAAAGCCACTTAAAAAGTGAGTATAATTAATGATTTTCAATGAATATTCAGACCAGGCAAGACTCTAACCTTGCAGCACAATGCAAGATGTCAAAGTTGGTGATGGTACCTGGTGCCAACAATAAAAACACTAACAACAAAACGAATTTTGCCAAAACCTCCTTACTCAAACAGAATTATATTTAAGTGCGTCACACCTGAAGGCTTGAATCAGATACTGAAGGTGATGCTCGTGAAACTCTGAACGTTTCAGCTAACAGTTGGCTTGCGCAGTACAAGTAATAGGGACACGTCCTTGTCAGCAGACCTTCCAACAGTCAGGTCACAAATCACAGGCTAACTTCTAAATTGGAAAATATTCAGCTCATCAGCACTGTTATTCACACAGTAGGGGTACATTCACAGTTTGGATATTCAATCAAAATCAAGAATATATGGGAACCTCCAGCCTAAGAAGCTGTAGCACGAGAAGGACTTGACTGCACATATGAAAAATGGCTTGAGGTTGCAACACCCTGTATGCATCTGTTTATTATTCAATGTAGACTTTCATGTTATAATGATGAATTGTTTCATTCTCCATATAACATTGTCCCCAGATGGCTCGTCTGAGTTTAAACTGCTTTTTGTAGCATCTGCTTTTGATAGCCAGAGCTCTAAATCCTTCAAATGACCAGGTTCTTCAAACTGTGGTTCCACAGGACTCCCTTGTTAAAGACAGTGGTTTCTTTAAAAAAAACAATAATTACTTTGACCATTTGTCTGCAAATAAAGTATAGTGATGTAACTTTCATGGTCAAGACAGCATGCTAGAGGGGGCTGAGATTGTGCTGAAATTCTTCCGACCCATTGTTGAAGTTGAACATACTGTCACAAAATATTGCACATTCTACATCTCAAAACTGACCTGAAATTCACCACATTTCTTTAATGGAAACATTTAATTTATTTTTGTTCTTTCCAAATTATACTCATTGGATTTTAGGAGAGAGGGGATCTCACAGAAACTTTCAGAACTCTAACAGGGTTAGACAGGGCTGATTCAGAAAGCATGTTCCCAATGGTGGGGGAGTCCAGAACTAGGGGTCATAGTTTGAGGTTGAGGGGGTAAACCTTTTAGAACTAAGGTGGGGAGAAATTTCTTCACCCAGAGGGTGGTGAGTGTGTGGAATTTACTACCACTGAATGTAGTTGAGGCCAAAACATTGTCTGATTTCAAGAAGAAATTAGAAATAACTCTTGGGACTAAAAGGATCAAGTGATTTGGAAGGAAAGGGGGATCAGGATATTGAATTTGACGATCAGCCATGATCAAAATGCATGGCGGAGCAGGCTCGTAAGGCTGAACGGCCTACTCCTGCTTCCAGTTTCTAAATTGGCGCCAATGAAAAATATAGTTAATGCAATCTGCAGAATCTATATCGATATATATTGCCCCATCAAATGTACTTTTTAAACACTATGACTGGAAGGAAATTATTGTCACTCATAAAAATATTTTGCTAATTAAAAAGTTATTTCTATTCGTTGGCCATACTCAACAGCTACTGTTTTCAACAGCAGATTCTGGACCAGATTTTAAGACAGACACATTGAGCCATCTGTAAGAAATTACAGTTGTCTGTAGCCATGTGGTGGACCAAAATCACTGAAACATAACTGAACTGAAAGATATACCACAGCCCAATAAGGCAGGAATTTTAAGTGTAGTGTATTCAAACCAAATGCTGCCGCTCAGTCCCAGCTATGTGGCAAAATCTAAACCAGGAACAAATTGACAGCTAGTGCACCTCTCCCTTCTGATTCTGAACGCATTCCAATAACATTGCTCTTCAAAAATGTTGCAAAAGAATCAGATGCACATTGGAAATTCAGTACAGATGAACATTTCCATTTTTCAAGTTGCACACCATTCATCAATCGATGTATAATGCATTGAAAGAGCAACTTATTGTTGAGTGGATTAATGCTACAGACATTCATAACATTGCAACTCTCTGTTCTCCCTGTCCTATATTGAAAGTGACATTTTTGCTAATACTGAGTTTGTAGCACTCCAACCTCATTTTTCACCCTGGCTCCCTTCTCCCTGAAAGGCACTGAGCAATGCTGAGATCAGGCAATGCAAACAAGTGAAATACTCATGTGTGATCCTTGGCAGTAAGTGTCAACATGCTATTCAACTGTGCAAGCATAGCAAAGGCAGTAAGTGTCAACAAGCTATTCAACTTGTGCAAGCATAGCAAACAAACCTCCTACTGTCCTTACTTTCTATAGATGCAACCTCCAGTACAGCACAGTCCATTGAACAGCAATCGGGAGCTCAAGCATTTGATGACTTTTCCTCTCCCTAAACCAGAAAATGCTGAGGCCAATGGCAGCATCTTTATCACTAATTTGGTTGAAATGGGTTTACTCAAGAGTGTATCAATAATACTTGTGAGCTTTCTAGCCTGTTTGCCTCAGGTCCACGATGGACAATGTGTTACTTCATTCGGATATTAGGGGAACTCAATCTTTGATTTAACCTGTGCAAGTATCAGCAAGCTGGAACAAGAAATAATTTCTCAATTGCCTTAGGTACAACATAAGAAGCAAGGCAGTACACCCATAACATGTTAAATATAACATATTTAACAAGCTACCCCTAACCCCATTAGGAAAAAACCTGCATTTAGATATCATTTTATTTCAGGAGCACTGTATGAGAAGAGAAATGTGGATTTACACAAGGCAATTCATTATCTGCCTTGAAATAATGACAAAAATAATTGAAATTTCATTTTAACCTTATTTGATTTGATAAATATTTTCATTTACATTTTTATATTTTTAATGGAGTAACTGACTAAAGTAGACAGTCCTGCAATGTGAACAACTTTCCAGAAGAATCTCGGCATGATTCATAGAATCCTGCTTCATTATCTGGCTTGGAAATGCAAAGGCAGTTCTTCAAACTGTGCAACCTGCACATGTTAAATCAATTTTGACAGTTACTTCATTGCAGTGTTAATGTAAGCCTACTGGTGACAATAATAAATAAACTTAAAAAAAATCAGAAAAAAAAAGATGCTTCAGTGAATAATGAGTGCTTTTCTTCTCCTCAATTTCATCTTGTTCCTACAACTTCAGAAGGCAGTGGTGTGTGGTTTCAGGGTGAGGATCATCCTTACGTGTTAACAGTGATTGGGAATCTTGGTAACAAAAACTAAGCCTGATCATGTCCTTCCCTCACATCCGCATGATTGTTCCTAATAGGAACAGGAACATGAAGCTTGGCCTCTATTCCATTCCCTAACCCAGAGTGATTCTTACCACCTCCTAACTAACATCAGCTGCAACATCTTTTTAATGGTAGCATTTTAAAAGGGAGGACGGCTGATGTCCTTTAAATATTTTTGGTGGGAGTCTCCTGGCAGCTACTCCAGCTCCATCACCACCACTTCACTGAAGGTGTGTTGTGAACTTCATTCAAAATGGTAACAGCTCAGAGGAAATTCCAGACTATAAAACTAAAGATACCTTACTGGTATTTTGTTATGGCCCTCTTCTGCTGAAGACACTAACTTATTCTGGGTATGTTTTCCTGAAATGGAAACCAGGACATTCCAAGCCTGTATAACTTAAATCTCTTTACCACTGAGCCACTGGGGAGAGTCAGTGTTTATTTATTGATTTAAAAGTGTTATCGGATAGGGAAATTTAAACATTTGCACTACGGTCAAATGAGTCAGCTCTTCAAAGGGTTAAATTAATCATAATGCCAACTGGAAGAACTCAATGAGGAATGACTAGCAACTTAATATTCCATCTATTTGTGAGCAAACTGGTAATTTCTTCAAATGCTACAATTATTTACGCAGTATGGAGTCAGTTTGAAACAGAATAATCAACAAATTCTGAACATCTGAAAATTAATTTGTCTAATACACATTATTAAACCAATTATTCTTAGAAATCCTTGAAGGTGTAAAGCCCAGGCACCTATGTATATGTATTAAAAAATCAAACCACTCTGAAATGTAATTATCACATCAGAAAAATGAAATCTCATCTTTGCTTCACCAGTGCTCCCTCTGTTCTACCTTTCACAAAGAGAGCATTCAAACATCAGGGTCTTTTAATGAGTTAAGTTTGGACTCAGACCAATTGTGGGCCAGTGTCAGGGTTCCCTTTTGGCTTTAACTCATTTGAGTCGCTTCTAATTTGTATCAAAGTTAATTTTTGATAGTTACAGTGCAAGGATTCAAACCTACAAGGAGCCATCATGAGTTTCACAGACTGCCCGCAAGCATTAACTTGCTCAGCATTACCACCTCTTAACTGAACTAGGAATTGTGTATTTAATAACAACCTTAAATGGCTGCTTTCTAAAATCAGTATGATGCTTCAAATCTTATTAGAACCTGGGAAAGAAGATTGATACAATCTAACTTTGGCAGACATGGAAAGTATCTTCCCCTACAACTTCTACCTCTGTCATCACAGTCCATAGAACCATTTAAATCCCTACATTGCAGAAAGAGGCCATCCGGCCCATCGAGTCTGCACCGACTCTCCAGCAGAGCATCTCTATCAGGGGTTGGGTACGTGGGGAGGGTAAGGGAAAGGGGTGGGCTGGACTTGGATGGTAGAAAATGTAACAGAATCTAATTCTTCTCATAGTTCACCGTATCATAGAATCACAGAATCCTTACAGTGCAGAAAGAGGCCATTTGGCCCATCGAGTCTGCACCGACCACAATCCCACCCAGGCCCTATCCCCACAAACCCTTGCATTTCCCCTAGCTAGTCCCCCTGAACTATGGGACAATTTAGCATGGCCAATCCACCTAACCCATCTTTGGATTGTGGGAGGAAGGAATGTTTTCACTTTCCAACAGGAGTCACTGGGAGAATTAGCAATGATACAAATTCTAGCTATTTAAATTTCTCTCTATAACATGACTGAGGCCAGTGATAGCAACCAGCTGACTCAATGCAGAGCAAGAATGAATAAGTAACTGTTCTGTACACCAAATGTTGGACAGAAGTAAGGATAATATGCAATAATATCATTTTTAGGGCCTGTAAAGAAAGAATTAAAAATAAGATCTTTGTTTATACTTTTTTCTGGTGACCAAAGGACATCCCATAGGGTTTTACAGTTAATGAAGTATTTTGTGGTCACTCCATGTAACATAAAAAACATGGCAGCCAATTTGGGCACAGCATGATCACACAACAGTAAGGTGATAACATCCAGATAATATGCTCTTTTGCAATGTGGATTAAGGAATAATTATTGACAAGAACACCAGAGGTAACTGCCCTATTCTTCTTCAAAAATGATACTAAGTGTTCTTTCAGGTCCATCTGAGAGGGCAGATAATTGCCATTTAACACTGCACCTGAAAGATGCGATTCTCCAAAAAATAAATTAAGTGCCCAATGGGCGGGAATACAGGAGTTTTCCTGGGCGAGCTGAGCGGAATGAATCTTTGAGAATCTGTGCATTGCAGAGTCCATAACGCAATTTATGCTAGTGAGAGAGGGAGGGGAGCCTGAACCCACCCGAGAGGCTGGCAACAGTGTGCTGAGTGGGCCACTGTGGATACACTGACCTGTCAGTGGGAAGACCAGTGCATGCACACTGGCCCTCCCCCATTGCTAGCCTCCTGATTGCCAACCTTCGTGACCCCTCACCTCCCTGATTGCCAACCTCCGTGATATCCTCCCAACCCCTCCCCACAATCACAGCCTACATGACCCCTCCCCTCCTCATCGCTGGCCTCTGTGGCCCATCCCCCCCAATGGCCAGCCAACTCTCCCCCACCCCCCATTCCCCTAAACAGCCTTCGCCCCCGCCCCCGCTCCCCCACCACCACCACCATGGGCAGCCCCGATTACTACCTCCCTCCCAATCCCACTGAACCCTAATGCAGAACAACCAGCGGGTCCCACACCCCATCATCATCGATTGGCTCCGCCCCGGTAGGCCCCACCCCTTGGCATATTCTGGTGCCCGGTGCCAGCCTGGCAATGCCCAAGGGCCATTCTGAATCCCTGGAGAGTCCTCAATGGACTCTGACCTCACCAGCCATATGTGATCCCTACTGGTGGGAACCTCTCCCAATGGGCTTGGAGACATTCGCAAGCCAGGATGATACTGTTTCGGGCTCGCTAATGATATGGAAATGAAAATTTCCATATTGTAATCAGCCTCAAGCTGATAACTGATGCAAGGCTGATTCCATTTAAAAAAAGGGCCTGGGAGAGTCACGATTGGCTGGCCACTGGTCGTTAATCCCACTATAGATTCCTTTCTGATATTTCCTGGCCTGCTGCATTACTCGAGCAGCGCAGCGGGTTGGGGGAATTGTGCCCAACGACTCTCAACAATGCAGCACTCCCTCGGTTCTGCACGGTTATGTCAGCTTTGATGCTTGTGCTGAAGTCTGGTCTGCAATTTGAACCCACAATCTTCTGATTCACAGAGGTAAGAGTGTTAACAACTGAACCAGACTGACACAAAGTCAATCGCTGAAGTCCAGAAAATTAAATATGGTATGTTTAAAAGTATTTTTCTTTTCATATAAATGCAACTACTCAGATCCAATAAATAATTGGGAAAGTGGGTTTGTTATCTCTTGGGAGTTGCATTGATATAAACAATAATTTCAACGCATGTTGGGATTTTGAAAATAAATTGAGTAATAAGTGAGCAATTAGGTATCTCAAATGTCTGTGAAACATCTTGTTGTAAATAAATGCTAGGAATTGTACAATGGCTTTACTGCAAGATTAACATCCACTTGAAAGTTAAGAATAATGGGAAGACTAATTGATTTATAGTCAAATACAGTGAGGTGACTGATGCATCTTGGCTGATATTTAGTATCGATTAACTCAATACAGGGCAGGGTTTAAAATAAGTAATTTTCCATTCTTTCTGTTTCAGTATCATATACAATATATAAGGCATAAGTGAACTGAATTTGTTCACTAAATTTGTTCAGAAGTATTATGCTCTTATGAATGTTTACAGCATTCAATTCAAAATAATTTACAGAGAGGCAGAACATATCAACAATCCATTTAGAAACTGTAAATTGCTACTGTTAATACTTACATAGTTTTCAGTGCTGAATATAGAGCTCAGATAATCAACTCAACATTTTCCTGTTCTTGGCACATCAGTAGCACATTAGTGCCAAGAATAGATACCAGACATTTCCCTCAATTTTACAGAATTCCATAGTTGCCCTAAATTGAGAACTTATGGTTGCATTTTCTATCATTATCCATATTTCACAGCCATAACCCACACCCACCAGTGTCTTGTGTGCAATCACTGTAGACTTTAACCCTTTCTTTGTAGTATAATCAGAAGGTATACACTCAGCACAGAAGCAGTGGCTGTCACTTATAGGGCAAATGCCTGACCTAATGCTGCAGGTTAGCTAACACCACTGACCAAATGTGAGTCAGAATTCACCAATCTGCATTCCTACTACAGAGCTGCAAACAAAGACAGTATAGATCAAAGTATTCACATTGATGTTGTGAGTGTATCTTCAATATGTACTCTTTTTGCATGCAAGTCCCTGTTGGAGTGCAGGATCAATTAATTTATCTTACGGTGGATTCACTTGTGAGTAGAACAAGCTTGGACAAGATTCAAGTTCTTGTCCTGAATCCTTGTTGTTTTTTTTAAAATTGTTGTGTTCATTGTAGTCACATTTGCACCACTGAGAATCTGAATAGTTTGCATGGGCAAAGGTGTGTGTACATTTGCATTCATTATTCCTCCCGCTCTGTTTCAGTTTCAATGTATTTTTATTCTCTTCTGTTATTTTCGTTTGGTTGATTTCTTTTCTTTCTCTGCAACTCTCTATTCCCATGGCTGTGATTCATGGTGTTGTAGAGTTCACAACAGTGACTGTGTCAGTCCTCAGACAATCGTGTTTAAGATCAAATGCCTTTAAGTAAAGAATTTTGGAAACCGTTTGGTCTGTTGTACCCGTTCTGGCTCTTTCACCCAGAAGTCATGCTCAATCTCACCTTCTTGCTTTTTGTCGTTATATCTGTAAGTTCCTCATCCTCAAGAACCTGTCCAATTCCCTTTCAAATTATTGATGGAATTAGCTTTCACCACACTTGCAGTTAGATCCTGACACCTTTGAGTGAAAAATGTTCTCCTATCCTACCTTTTCCAACCCATCCTCATAACTGAAGTCCACATACCCAGAAACATCCTGGTTAAAACATCTCTGCACCTTTTCTGAGGCTTTTAGATATTTCCTGAAAAGTGGCTCCCGGAATTGTCTACAATACTCAACCTGAGGCCTAACCAGTGACTCATGAAGCTCAAGCATTGCCACTTTCCTCTTATGTTGCATTCCTCTATTCATAAACTTAAGTAACACCTTTTTTTTCACTTGTCAGCTTGCCTTTCCACCTTTAAGGATTTATGCATGTGGATTTCAAGGGCTATCTGCTTATCCATAGTTTTCAGAATTGTGCTATTTTTGGAATATTGTCTTTCCATATCCATCCTCTCAAGGGGATGGTTAGCTCAGTTGGCTAGATGACTAACACATAATTCAATTTCCAATCCAGTTGAGGTAGATTTGGGATCTGCCTCCTCACCTGCCCCATGTTACATAACCAGTTGTTTCTGATAGAGAGAGATGCCTTTTGTCCCTCATGAATAATGGCTAATTACCTATCAGCACTCCTAAAGTGTATTACTGGGCACTTCCCATATTGAATTCCGTCTACCATTCATCTAACTCATTCCTAGCTCCATATGATCGACTACTTTGTCAAGTTTTATATCATCTGCAAACTTTATGATACTGCTCTCTAAAGGTGAGTCTAGATCATTTGTAAAAATTACAGAGCGATGAACCAAACTTTATACTTGTGAAACATCACTGCAAACCACTTCCCAGTTGGAAAAATACTCTTCCACTCTTTGCTTCCTGTCACTGAGCCAATTTTGTATCCAGCCACTTCCTCAAGTGCCTTACAAAAGTGCAGATAAACATCTACTCCATTAACTTGATCAACCTTCTCCATAGCCTTGTCAGAGAATTTGAACATGATTTACCTTTAACAAATCCATTCTAGTGTCCCTTGACTAACTCAAATTAAAGTTCAATTTGTCACTGAAATAGCTTCCAATAACTTCTCCAACATTAATGTTAGGCTGACTGTTCTGTAATTTCCTGGTTTATCCCTCTCTCCTTCTTTGGAGCAGTGGTATAGCATGAGCAACCCTCCAGTCCTCTGGCACTATTCCTGAACCCAATGAAGATCAAAAAGTTTAATTTTTAAATCTGCAACCTGTCTTGGCAAATACTTTCTATTTTCATGTGTATCTAAGGGCTCTAAATTTATGTTTAATTTTGCAGAGATAGACAGTTAACTTTTCAACACCCTGGACAGTGGACATCACTGTTTTCTTAATATGGTCCACTTGCTTGCTGCTGCTGTAGACGGTACTACTGTATATTAAGTTGACCTTGTTCTACACCCTAACTATGACCATAACACTACATTCTGCACCCTCTCCTTTCCTTCTCCCCTATATACTCTATGAACAGTATGCTTTGTCTGTATAGCGCAAGAAGCAATACTTTTCACTGTATACCAATACATGTGACAATAATAAATCAAGTCAAAGACTGAGGGAGGTAAGGAGTTCCAGCTTGGAGGTTCTAAGAAGGAACAAATTAGGGTTGGCATCGATGCAGGATTTTATTTACAGTACAATGACAAATAGGGTGAGATCTTCCGGCTGTGCATGCCAACGTGCTTTTCTGGTCCCACTAGCAATGCACCCTCACTGCACATTTCCCAACAGTGTGGGGTGGATTCATTGGGAAATCCTAGCAAACTGGTGGGCTACCCCCTTACACTGAGAAGTGTCCCACCGGGAGACCAGAGAATCTTGTCCATGATGGTTTTGACCCTGTGGTCAGCATTGAATGAACAGCACTAACCATTCATCCCAGTTGTCCACAGATGTTCTATGGGGTTTTGCACTGGCACATTCAATATCTTGAAAGAAATAAAAAGTGCAGTGCTCTCTATAGAATATTCGGGGCCTGTGTGAGCAGGGAAAGCAACCAAGTGTCTCTATAACTAATCAGACTGGAGAATCATTGATGAGCAACATCAAATCTGAAGCAGGAAGTGTCAGTTCGAGAAAATTGAACTTAATAATCAATCAGGTTCTCTACTGAGCCTGTAGCAGAGGAAAAGGTGGATCTGTAATTGCTGCTGCCAGGCTGTGATGAAGGCTGTCAACAGGAAATTACAGATAAAGGTGAATAAAATTCTAGACAGGTGGGTGCCTTCCCAGAGGTTGACAATCACCTATCAGTTAAGCTACTCTCAGAAAAAAAGAGTGCTTTGAACAGGAGTCTGTCAATTGCCATGACTGCATTTCTCCATTGCAACTGATCAAAGCTTTGGCAGCTTGTCAATTTCACTGAAGATGCTCCTCCCACTTCCAATTGCCTGAGTGAGCCTGGCAGACAGGGAGCCAGGTTCAATTCTGGCTTCAGGTCATTGTCTACGTGGAGTTTGCACATTCTCCCCGTGTCTGCATAGGTTTCTTCTGGGTGGGTGCTCCAGTTTCTTCCCATAGTTCAAAGATGTGCAGATTAAGTTAATTGGCCATGCTAAATTGACCTAGTGTCAGGAGGATTAGCAGGGTAAATATGTGGTGTTACCGGAATAGGGCCCAGGTGGGATTGTCATCGCTGCAAACTCAATGGACTGAATGGCCTCCTTCTGCATTGTAGGGGTTCGATGATTCTATGAAAATCTTCTCGTTGCCACACTCCGGGAGAATTTAGCATGGTCAATGCACCTAACCAGCACATCCTTCGGACTGTTGGAGGAAATTAGAGTATCTGGATGAAACCCATGCAGACATGGGGAGAACGTGCAAACTCCGCAGACAGTAACCCAAGCCGGGAATCGAACCCAGGTCGTGCTAACCATTGTGCCACCGTGTTAGGCATGCATGGCATGAAGAAGATCTTTTGAACTCACCTTTTGAAAGATCCTCTCAAGCCGACAAGGGTTCAAAACTCCTCTGTCAACCACAATTCTACCTTCACAAGTCAATGTGACTCCATGAAAATTACAGAGGGGTTGGGCATGCCTCTGTTACAATGAAGCCAGCCTGTTCGGGAATGACAGCTCTGGGCTTCTGACCTTCAGAACCAGCCTGCCCTCTTTAATGTGGCTCCTGAATATCAGACAGGCCGGGAATGGGATTAGGAATCCTGGAATCAGGACCTGCCCACCATTTTCAAAGGGCTCCCGAGTCAACCTGCCTGACTCACTGAAAATGCAGCTTAGGTTATAACACGTGCTGTTGGGATGGAGGAATCCGAGGTCAAAAAGAATAATATTTGCCTTTTTAATTGGCTCAATTATTTACCAACAGACCAAGGGGTGTTCCTCAATGGTGTCAATGGCCACTTTTGGGCGGGACTGTGTTAGGGATTCTGGGCCAACATTAATGTCAGGGACTTCAATACACACACACACACACACACACACACACACACACACACACACACACACACACACACACACACACACACACAAATCTGTCTCTGCTTGTCTGGAAAAATTCTATCCATGCAGTGCAGTTCTGACCTGAGATTTTCATTTCCAAACACACTAATCCTATGGATTGAGCTAATGACTTGCTCGGGTAGGGTTAGCTTCCTCTATATATTGCAGTACCTAAGGCAATGGCACTTCATATTTCTGTACTGGTCAGATCAAAGTGCTTAATGGATAATATTAGTTCTCCTGCAACACAAACATCTGCAGTTGTAAAATATTTTAACAATAATTGCTACTCAATATGTAACAGCTGGAGGAACTATCAATGCACAGCCAGAAGGAACAGGGCTTGATATACGACTGTGCACTAGAACAGAATTTAAGGTAGATTTGAGTAGGATGGGAGTGCCTCACTTTTCAACCATTGGTGAATTTGTGACTATAATTCCTCAGACAAGATATCAAAAGAGAGCAAAATTCTTTCTTATTCACCTTCTTTTATTTCTTCTCATATTTTTTCCCTCCAGTTTTCTCCCTGTCCCAAAAGCATGGACTTGTGTTTGGGCATTGTTCTATAAGCGCAGAGGTCGCATGAGTGTGACCAATCCAATCATTCTTTATGTGTGGGTCAAAGAAATGAGAGTCATCAGGCCAGATCAGGATCTTGCATGGAGAATAATGGTGAGGCAAAGGGCATTCACTGTTATAATAGAGTGAATCACACAGGCACTTTCAACATTCTCATATGTGAATTTAACAGTGCAAGTTCAGAAGATGCTGTCATAGTTACTGCTGTCTTCACTTGGGTGCACTGCAGCAGTCTTCATTGATTGACTCAGTTGAAATCAAGATAATAATACTATGGCCTTAGGGTACTTGCCTTCTCAAGACTCCATCAAAATGAATGCTACATTCAGGAGGAAGCAAATTTTTAATGGTTGGATGTCTGTTAATTACTGCAAAACAGCCTCTCTAGACCTGAAAATGTAAGTTTTCAGATGTGAAGGTTTCATTCCATCAGAAATTAATTATTGTTGGGGATTTTTTAAAATTTCAATAAATATTTAAAAAATGTTATCCCTTTTATCTCTCTCCTTATTCAATACATTTTTCCCCCTCTCTTTATAGTATTTTAGTGCATGATTTATATCCAATCTATACCACCAGTTTTATACTTTCTAATTTAGACTCTGCAGGCCAGATTTTCCTGTTCAAGGCAAGAATCAGGAGGCTGGACCAATTCTGGATTGCATTTCCCACCTCTGTTGCTAGCATGCCAAGAGATAAGATTTCGTGAATAATTTGCCGGGTGTTAGCGATGGAAAGGTGGTAGGACTGGAGGGTCTCAATGACATTATTGTTACTAGAGAGGCGGTGCTCGACAGACTGGAGGGACTGATTGCGGACAAGTCCCCAGGACCGGATGGAATGCATCCGAGGGTTCTGAAAGAAATGGCGGAGGTGATAGTGGATGCCTTGGTGGTTATTTTCCAAATGTCGCTGGATTCCAGGGAAGTGCCAGAAGATTGGAAAGAGGCTAATGTTACGCCATTGTTTAAGAAGGGTGCGAGGCAAAAGGCAGGGAATTATAGGCCGGTTAGTTTAACGTCTGTTGTAGGTAAAATGTTAGAATCCGTCATCAAGGAGGAAATAGCGAGGCATCTTGAGGGGAATTGCTTGATAGAGCAGACGCAGCACGGTTTCGTTAAGGGGAAGTCGTGTCTGACAAATTTATTGGAGTTCTATGAGGATGTGTCCAGGGCGGTGGATAGAGGAGAGCCGGTGGATGTGGTCTTTCTTGATTTTCAGTAGGCGTTTGACAAGGTACCTCACAAGAGGTTATTGCAGAAGGTAAGGGGGCATGGAGTTGGGGGTAGGGTGTTAGCGTGGTAGAGGATTGGTTGTCAAATAGGAGGCAGAGAGTGGGGGTTAATGGGTGCTATTCGGATTGGCGGTTGGTGACTAGTGGAGTGCCCCAGGGGTCGGTGCTGGGGCCTCAGCTATTTACCATTTATATAGATGATCTGGAGGAGAGAACCGAGTGTATGGTGTCGAAATTTGCTGATGACACCAAGATTGGAACGGCAAATTGCGCGGAGGGTGTGGAGAGTCTGCAGAAGGATCTAGATAGGCTGGGCGAATGGGCCAGGAAATGGCAAATGGAATTTAATGTTGGCAAGTGCAAGGTGGTCCACTTTGGTAGGAATAATGGTAGGAAGGACTATTACTTACATGGTGAAAAACTGCAGCAGGAGACGGTGCAGAGGGACCTCGGGGTCCTTGTGCATGAGTCGCAAAAACCCAGCTTGCAGGTGCAGCAGGTGGTCAGGAAGACGAATGGGATGCTGGCCTTCTTAGCGAGGGGGGATTGAATATAAAAGTAGGGAGGTCTTGCTGCGGCTATATAGGGCATTGGTGAGGCCGCAGCTGGAGTACTGTGTGCAGTTTTGGGCGCCGTACTTACGCAAGGATATTTTGGCCTTGGAGGGAGTGCAGAGGAGGTTTACACGGCTGATACCGGAGCTGAGGGGGTTGAGCTATGAGGAGAGGCTGAATAAACTAGGCTTGTACTCGTTAGAGTTTAGAAGAATGAGGGGAGATCTCATTGAGACGTATAAGATGATGAATGGGATGGATAGGATAGAGGTGGAGAGACTCTTCCCGCTCAGAAGGGACAGTAGGACTAGGGGGCACAGACTCAAGATAAAGGGGGGGCGGTTTAGAACGGAGTTGAGGAGGAACTTCTTCACTCAAAGGGTGGCGAATCTCTGGAATTCTCTGCCCGTTGAGGTGGTGGAGGCTACCTTGCTAAATATTTTTAAGAAGCGGGTTGATGGGTTCTTGATAAGAGAGGGGATTAAGGGTTATGGGGAGAGGGCGGGAATGTGGAACTGAGCCACGACAGATCAGCCATGATCTTATTGAATGGCGGGGCAGGCTCGAAGGGCTAGATGGCCTACTCCTGCTCCTATTTCTTATGTTCTTATTATGTTCTTAATGATCGTGGAGACAGGTATGCTGCCCAATTAGTGACACACTAAGAAATCTCACAACACCAGGTTAAAGTCCAACCAGTTTATTTGACAGTAAACCCACAAGCTTTCGGAAATGCTGTTCCTTCATCAGGTGTGTGGAAAGTTCTGATCAAAAAAGGGCATATAAAGGCACACACAGTTTACAGAATACTGATTAGAATGCGAATTAGAGGCAGAACATGAGGGAATGGGTCACGTTATGTTCTGCATCAGTGGCCATGGGTGTTGAGGCCAGCTGTGCCTTACACAAATGAAAGGACCTTCATTTTCCAAGTGGTCAGAACAAATGGAGAGCTGGGGCCAAGGATAGTGCATGGAAAGGTTAGTTATTAAGATGACATGGCTTCCCAGCGGTATTTTGCACATTTCCTTTTCCACCAAGTAAAACTATTTCAGTGCTGCTGCACCTGTTCCCACCAGGTTGGAGCTGGTCAGCTTCACAGCTCTCCTAATGATGGCCCACCACCATGAAAATATCAGGAATTCAGAAAGTGAGCTGTTAATGAGCTTCCTAATTGTCCCAACATGCCCATTGAATGAGGCAGGCGATTTCATTTTCCTGCCTGGCCCTATTCTCATTCTTTCCCACCAGCCTCAGATAAGTCACCAGAGTTGGGTACAGAGGTGCAGACTGGCCTGCAAATCACTGGTGCCATTTGCTTTGCCATCCTGTCTCCACTCCACCTCAATTTGCGATCAGAAAATCTGGCCTTGCATGTCTCGGTGACGATTCTTCAATTCACTGGGGAGGCAAGGGCCTAGTGGTATCATTGCTAGACTATTAATCCAGAAACTCAGGTAATGTTCTGAGGACCAGGGTTCGAATCCTGCCATGACAGATGGTGGAATTTGAATTGAATAAACATGTCTGGAATTAAGAATCTACTGCTAACCATGAAACCATTGTCGATTGTCGAAAAAACCCATCTGGTTCACCATCGTCCTTTTGGGAAGGAAATCTTTACTCAGTTTGGCCTACGTATGACTCCGAACCCAAAGGAATGTAGTTGACTCTCAACTGCCCTCCAAGGGCAACTAAGGATGGGCAATAGATGCTGGCCAACCAGCGCCGCCCATGTCCCACAAATGAATAGAAAAGAAAAAGAGGCTCACTATTTTTTGCCTAGGTTATAGGCACCACAGATGACCTATAGAGAGTGAGTTACTGGATCATGCATCAGATTTGATGAAATTTCCACTCAAAAGCAGAGCAGCAGTCAGCAGGTGAACAACGAGCGCTAATCCTTCCCAACAGAGAACAACATCTGGGCCAAAAGGTTGAGAAAGGTGCAAGCAGAAATGTCAGACCAATCAAGTGTTGACCATCTGATTCAGGCCATAGAATTAGGTAAAGGAAAGCCGCAAAAAACAGAAAAGCATAGGGGAGGTACTGAACTAATAAATTCCAGGCTTTGCGATATTTCACCAATATCTACAAGATTGAGAGAAAGAGAAGTCAGGACTATATATGGACCTTGAAGAAGACCTTGGGGAAATAGTCACTCATTAGGAGTTTCATGGAAGCACCCCTGCTAATTGACATGGAGGTGATAGATAGGCTCTTGAAACTCAGGGCCAATGAGAGGCTTTGCAGCCTGAGAGAAGCAGCAGACGTTAATGGAAGGCTCAGAAGAGAGAAAGGGTGTTCAAAATGAAGACACCCTCTCTCCAACTCTTTCAAATCCTTAATAAAAAAATTGATTTAGTAGCCAGGCCACCACAATGGTATTGAGGGGCCCATTTAGCCAGGCAGGCAGGAAGGCCCTCTCGACCTGTGTCAAGTGACTCCCACCCCCCAAATCCAGTAAAATGCCTGAGAGCAAGCACCTAAATTGGCCCTTGCCAATGCGGAAACCTGAAGGCTGAGCAGAAAATTTGAGTTGGTTTAGTTTAATTGGCCTTAATTGGTCTGAACGATGACTTGTATGGATTTGGAACCACAGAAATCTTGCCTGATTTTTGCCTTTCCAAACCCACTGTTCTGGTTGAATCTAACTCAAGACAGACCAGCAGCTTTAGCAGTGAGACATTTGAACTTAACTGGTTTGTCACTAATTTGCTTTGATCAATCTCATCATGATATTTAGATTCGGTGATCAAATCCTGATTTTCCAGCGCAGTGACTATGGCAAGGGCAGAAAAATGTGAGAAAATATTTCAATTTGTACCTGTGATCTATAATTCCATGTTATGATTCCCAATACACCTAGCAGCATGACACTAAGAATTGCTATTAGCACCTGCATTTGCACAGTCACACAGGCGGAATAAAAACCTACTCTATTTCTCTAAAATTACTGTAAAATTGTGGGAAAACACATTAACACATTTTATATATATATTACTCTCACAAATTAAGTTTACTGAAGGAAACCCTGTGGAGGTGCTACAGTATAAATTTGTGACCACGAACAGTCTTTGCCCCTTATTAAAACAGTCTACTATTTGATTTCAGACTCATTAAAGTAATGAGGTTCCTACAAAAAACTTGTTTTTATTAATCAATATCCAGACACCAGAAATCAAAGGCTACTGCTTTTTATTTGCAAATCTGCAATCCCTTCTACTTATTTTTCATTTTAATTCTTCTTTTAGGATTCTCAGATCCGTAATGCTTGTGATTTTTGTAAATATTTTGTTTGTTATGGAGTTGTTGATATAACTTACAAACTCAAAAGGAACACAGAAAATCCAGCTAGGGTTCCTGATCCATAACCTTTCTGATCAGATTAGAAAGAGATTGTGCTCCCCCCACCCCACCCCAACACCCTCCCAAAGTGGTTTGCAAAATCTTAGATCAGAAGAAATAGGAGCAGGAGTAGGTCATTCAGCCCATTGAGCCTGCTGTGCCATTCAGTAAGGCAATGGCTGATCTGATTTTGGCCTTAACTCCATTTCCTGCCTGTTCCCCATAACCCTGGACCCCTTGGGAACAAAAAGTCTGTGTAACTCAGCCCTGACTATATTCAATGGTGTGGAGATGCTGGACTGAAAACCTCTGCTACCAAATAAACCAGTTGGATTTTAACCTGGTGCTGTGAGACTTCTTACTATATTTAATGACCTAGCCTCCACTGCTCTTTGTGGGAGAGAATTCCAAAGCGCCAAGGACTGAATGTATTCGCTATCTTACTGACCATAATCATTATGAGGGCGATTCTCCAGTCTGGCTCATGCAATTCCCATTATGGCTAGAAACTCTCGTGAGAGGGGTCACTGGCACCGAGGGGAACTCATTTTGAGATTCTCTCTGCCCTAGTCAGTGACGTAATCTGTTTCACGCCCAGTGAGGGTGTGAACTAGATTTGCAGGATCTGTTTGAAGCCAGATTCACCTGCTCTCTGGAGCAATGTGAAACCATTGGGAATCACTACTCTTCTGTTGGCTGCAAGATCATAGACAACGGAGGCAAAATTAAACATCAATAAAGTCGAGTCTTAGCGAACCTCTGTTTGAAACCCAAGATCCCATACGCTTACCTAACCACTCTCAATATATCCTGCCACGTTCAAAGATGTATGAACATGAACCCGAAGTCTCCCTATCCCTTTACAGACTTTTAGTTTTAGAATAAATTTATAGATGGTTATTTAACTTGAGCACCAATTGTGCATATCCTGAGAAAATGGAAAGTAATTACATTCAAAATATGTATATGTTTCAGAGTTACACTGAGACAAAATTTGATGGAACATTTTCATCACAACACTGGCAGCATAAAAGCTGGAAACTAGGCCAGAACTGTGATGTATCAAGCAAAGCGCTTTACTTTCTGCCACTTAAAAGCCCACAAATCTTACATAAACTTATTGGGGCTTATGCGAACTCAGAATCATTCAAAGTAAACTGAGCAGAAATACTTACCCATCTTAATCAGCCTTTTTTATGTGCTCTGTTAGATAAGACATTTATTGTTCCATGTCAGTGTTTAGCAGACATGAGATGTGCACGCTCTTCAATATATTTTAATCCTCAAGCCCAGAAAAATTCTTCTTGGGACAGCTAGTTCAGCAAGCAAATGCATTGTGCAGTTCAGCACTGACTCACAATCAAGGAAGATTTTGGGGTCAGTTCCTGGTCTGTATTGGATAAACTAATCTGTACTGGGCCAGCACTCAAATCATGACTATGATACTCAATTTCTGCACATTAGGAAAGAGAAAGTTTAACTGAAATTTCTACCTGATTACTATTTAAATTCCTTTACTTGAAAATGAGCATCAGGTGATGGTAGGATTAGATTCAGCTGGGTTCCCAATCCCTTCCCCATCAAATAATGGGCAACTGATCGAGATTTTCCATGGACAATGGGAACTTCTTCAAGGTAAGAAGGTGACACCTCGTGCCCGAGCGCCTGTCATTGGCTTCTGCAACAGGCAGAAACTGAGTAATCTGATTTCCCACCTATCTTTGTGATGTTTCACAGCAAGTTGCTGATTTACACTGAACAACATGTAATGTTGCACTATGAAGTTACACCAATTGGAATCAAGCCTGAAAATTATTCATAATTTCTTCCAATTCAAAAGAAATCCATTCACAACCTCTCAGCTTGGACTGGTGCTGAACCCAGGTCCAAGTAATGAAATCATTATTTTTAATGCAAAGCTCCACTTAAACTCCCTTACATAAGATGATATACGTATGCATTAGGTCTTTAAAAATGCTTTCAGGATTACACATTGGCAAAAGGAATCTTCTAGCAATCACTTTTCACAATAACTTCATTATAGTTTGAACGTAAGCCTACTTGTGATGAATAAATAAATAAATTGAAACTTAAACATTGGCAGAGGCTAAGAAGGGCTGTTTAATGTTGCCCTGGGAAAATTTGAAGGGGGAGATGACGAACAGTAAGTGAAGATTGCAACAGTAAAATTCTGCCTTCTTATCTTTAACGAAGAGGTGATTAAAATTTGATTTTAATAGGCTTAGATTTAATGTATTATGTGGGTACAGTAGTGTGATGGCTATATTACTGAAGTAGTATTCAGGTGCCTGGATGAACTATTTATTAAAAGCGACAATTTGATACTTCCAATTCCATTTTTTAAAATCTAGAAATAAAAGCTTGAATTGATAAAAGTAACCTTGAAGCTGTCAAACTGTTGTAAGACCCCAACTGGTTTACCCAATGTCTTTTAGTGAAGGAAATCGTTACCTGATCCGGCTGCTATGTGACTCCCTTCCTACAGCAATAAAGTTGACTTTTAACTGACAGATGAAATGACCTAATAATGTCCATTTATGTCAAACTCAAACAGCAGTTCAAGAAGGTCCACTGCCACTTTGCCAGATAACCAACTGTTTGCAGTAAGTGCTGGCCTTTATAATCAACAATGATATCAACCCAAAATTCAATTTAAGATACGTAATCGTGCATTTTAAACAAAAGCTACATTAAATACCATCAAAACTCTGTAGGGCACAGAAAATCATTCCAAGGACTGCTTTGTCCTGTTTTAAATTTCAGTTTGTCAGTATGGCAGCAAATAATTTCACAATTTATTTCCTTGGCGTAAATTGTCTTGTCTGTACATTCAACTAGAAGTCAAGGTTAATGGTGTTAGTTAATAGTTTCTCAAAAGAAATGACCTACATTCATGCACTGTGGCCCTGAGCCCTCAGCATCAGAACAAAGGTGCACCAAGATTAGCCAGAACATAAAAGAAAAGCTGATCATTGACATTTGGATAAATGAATAAATTCTTGATTCTTAGTTCACAGTAAATGGCAGGGTCTAATTTCTTTAATCGAACTGTGGAGAGCAACTGAATTCACAAATGCTCTGGTTTTCCTTCAACAAATTACCCCACTGAACACAAGCTGTAAACATTCACAGCGTGCATTTTCATTCTTGATAGTCAGGTCACAATTTTAAGGATGGAGGGGTTCCTTTACTGTCATCGGAAGAGTGGGTGAGGATCACAGCCCCGCCAATGCTGCTCACCACGCAATAATTTCACGCTCCAAAGAGTGTTAATCGACTGGAACTGGGACCTCTGCCCTCAACTCAGGAGCATTACCTGCCTTAGAGAGTTGCCGGTCAATCTGACTGGCTGACAGCATGGTGGCACAGTGGCCTCTTAGTGCCAGGGACCTGGGTTCAATTCCAGCCTCGAGTCACTGTCTGTGTGGAGTTTGTACGTTCTCCCCGTGTCTGTGTGGGTTTCCTCCGGGTGTTCTGATTTCCTCTTGCTATCAAAAGATGTGGAGCTCAGGTTGATTGGCCATGCACAGTTGCCCCTTAGTGTAGGGAGTTTAGCAGGGCATATTCGTGGTGTTACGGGGATAGGGCCTGGGTGGGATTGTGGTCAGTGTAGACTCAATAGGCCGAATAGCCTCCTTCTGCAGTATAGGACTATATTATATAATGGTAGGAAGGACTATTACTTACATGGCGAAAAACTGCAGCATGTGACAGTGCAGAGGGACCTTGGGGTCCTTCTGCATGAGTCACAAAAACCCAGCCTGCAGGTGCAGCAGGTGGTCAGGAAGGCGAATGGGATGCTGGCCTTCATAGCGAGGGGGATTGAGTATAAAAGTAGGGAGGTCTTGCTGCAACTGTACAGGGCACTGGTGAGGCCGCAGCTGGAGTACTGTGTGCAGTTTTGGGCGCCGCACTTACGCAAGGATATTTTGGCATTGGAGGGAGTGCAGAGGAGGTTTACTAGGCTGATACCGGAGTTGAGGGGGTTGAACTATGAGGAGAGGCTGAATAAACTAGGCTTGTACTCGTTAGAGTTTAGAAGAATGAGGGGAGAGCTCATTGAGACATATAAGATGATGAAGGGGATGGCTAGGATAGAGGTGGAGAGGCTCTTCCTGCTCAGAAAGGACAGTAGGATTAGAGGGCACAGCCTCAAGATAAAGGGGGGGTGGTTTAGAACAGAGTTGAGGAGGAACTTCTTCACTCAAAGGGTGGTGAATCTCTGGAATTCTCTGCCTGTTGAAGTGGTGGAGGCTGCCTCGCTAAATATATTTAAGATGCGGGTTGATAGGTTTTTGATAGGCAAGGGGATTAAGGGTTATGGGGAGAGGGCAGGAAGGTGGAACTGAGACACGACAGATCAGCCATGATCTTATTGAATGGCGGGGCAGGCTCGAAGGGCTAGATGGCCTACTCCTGCTCCTATTTCTTATGTTCTTATTATTAATTTATGACTCAATGAGCTCTCTACTCCATAAAACACTAGAGGCTGTAGTGACCAGGACTGGGTCTTCATGCAGTTTCCAGAGCCTTAGTCTCTGGATTCCAGGAACAGATAAGTTTTGGGGATCTCAGGTCAGGGAGGGTCGGGATAGTCCTGGACAAAGGGAGGGATGGGGGAGGGCAGGCAATGAAAAAGTCAGGTGTGGAAGAGTGGGGGGGAGTGATGGGAGGAAGAGGTCCTGTGATTACTTGACATGAAGAGGGTGTGCCCAAGGTTAAAAGGGGGCTGCTGATGGAGCCCACCTGATTCCAACTTAATCTTGGGCTTTCCCCATAGCCCATATTTCCTCCTGCCAGCCTTAAAATTGAGGTTTGGCAGATAGCAGCCCTTAAGTGGTCAACAATTGGCCAGCTAAAGGCCTCAATTGGAGCAAGGGCAGGCCAGCTGGCCTGAGGCCTTGCCTGCCCCAGTGTAAACTCACTGAGAGGTCAGGGTGGACTGCAAGCCAGTGGGAAGTCCATCTGAGAAATTTCATGCTCACTCCCCCAATACAAATACGTTGGCATTGGGGGGGAATTAAATTCTGCTCCCAAAATTTCCAAAAATAAAACCCTAATTTGTAGATTACTATACAAAGCATCAAATGCTCAAGGTGGATACATCATCAAGCATTACTCTGGAATATTGTCAATAAAAAAAATTAACAGCTGCAATCCCAAAAGATGAAAGTGAATTTAAAACCATCCTTTTTTCACTTAGTTGAGCTATCTTGAAGTCCCATCTTTCTCTATCATCATAAACAAATGAAAAGCACAAGAATTTCTAAATTTTGGATTGCGTTCTCCCTTGGCCAGACTGATTGCATGCTTTTATACAGTCAACGTAATTCTTCCAACTACCATTCTAACGTAATGAGATAATTGCTAACTTTTTGTCATATCCACTGATTTATGTCACCAATGCAAAGCAATGTTACATTTTATGCAATTTTACTACAGGCTATTTTAATTTTGGCAATGCACAAAAAGGGCGATTAAAATTTACAATAATGTTTATAACTAAAATAAAATACATTTATATAGTGCCTTATAAAATCAATCAGAAACACCCCAAAGCACTTCACATAAAACAGAGAAAGATTGCAGTTACAATTATGAAGGCAATCGGCTACTGTGTACCCACTAAAATCCCACAAATAGCATGGAAATCAACAACAAATTGATCTGTTCTTGATGGTGTTGGCTTGACAGGGAATGTTACCCAAAGGCTAAATGAAATGTAACATTTATTATGAAATTTCACAGTTTGGAATCAAGGTTGATACTGTTCATATTTTCTTCAGTTAGGAAGAAGACATCCAGCAGCCTTTATCCCATCGGTTTGGGCTAGTTCTGTACTCAAAGTCAAGTTGTTATTTTTCATTCACTTAAACTCCTTTCATAACATGTTTTATCAAAACATCAGGCCTTGGTAAATACCTGTTCTCTCAAACTGGGACTCTGAGAACCGCTAGAAAAACATCAGAAAGACTTTGATTTCACTCTCAGCTAAAGGAAGATGCCTCCCGGCAGTGCAACACTCCCACCAGAACTGTACTAGAGTGTCAGCCTAGGTTTTGCGATCAATTTGTCACAGAGCTTAAACCCACAACTTTCTGAGTAGGAACTGAGGAAACTACAAAGGGGACAAATTGACAAATTTACACATTTAACATTAAAGGAAGTCATCTCAAGAGAAATGTACTTGTTTTTCATATTGATTGTCTTGTCTGAACATATATATATGTATAGATAAAAGGATTTGTTGTCCACATTACAATTATCTTACCCAAAAATATATGTATCTATTAAATTATTAAAAATTTGTTGTCCACATTGCCTTTATGGCTAAAAAGCATTGAAAAGTCTGTGTTTCTAATGGAAACTCCAGGGCATTCTTACATTTCAGTTGTCAATTCTGATATTAAATATGTCAACATTTAGCTGCATAGATAACTGGTCTTGCTACTATTGTGGCTTGCAACGTTTTCTGGAAGCCAAACTGAGGAATCAATTTTAAGTGTAGACTTTTGAAGGAATAGGAATGACAACAAGTCTGACCTGTCCTACCTCTAGTTTTCTCAGCCTCTCATTACCTCAGCTCAAAATCTCCTATTCTATTATCCCCCATCCCACAACTGTTTCAAAAATATAACTAGGTTCACAACTTTTTAAAACTCACAGCAGAAACATTAAGCTGGCTGGTGAGCATTTAACATACAACCTCCAAAGTCAATTTACTATATCATCAATTCACAGTAAGACCACATACATGAAAGACCAAAAATCTCATGAATTTCAAGAGGGCATCTAATCAAATATCAATATTAACAGAAACTGGGGTCATTTTTTAACCCAACTTACCTGTTAGATGAATGATGGGATTTGGTCTGTCTGTTTTATGTTGTGCTTCATTTCATTCTCCATTGATTTTGAACTTGTGACCAACCCAAACCTGGCCAGCTGGTTAGGTCAGACTTACCCCCTTTAATTTGGAATAACTGAAGCAGTCACTTATTGTACCTGAATCACATGTTTGTTTGGTTTTTCTATTCTTACGGCATCAGATGCACGTGCAACAATAAAGGACATACATTTAAATATAGCTTCTTGCAAGTCCTCAGAGTTTTCCAAAGCACTTGACAGCCAAAGTATGTCTTTTGTGAATTGCAATCAATATCATAATTTCAGGAAAATGCTGCAGCCAATTTGTGCACTGCACTATTCCATAAACAGCAATGAACAAATAGTTGTTTTAGATTTTGTTAGAGTTTAAAGTTTATTTATTAGCGTCATAAGTCGGCTTATACTGCAAAGAAGTTACTGTGAAAATCCCCTAGTTGCCACACTCTGGCACCTGTTTGAGTACACTGAGGGAGAATTTAGTATGGCTGAGGCACCTAACTAGCAATATTTCGAACAGTGGAAGGAAACCAGAACACCCAGAGGAAGCCCACGCAGACACAGGGAAAACATGCAGACTCCGCACAGGCAGTGACCCAAGTCAGGAATCAAACCCAGGTCTCTGGCACTGTGAGGCAGTGGTGCTTACCACTGTGCCACTGTGCCTAAGGGATAGATGTTGGCCAGGACACTGGGAAAACTTGCATGCACTTCTTCAAACAGTATCAGTGGATACATCCACCTGAATTTGACATCTCTTACAAAGGATGGCAAATCCGAACTCTGACAACAGAGCACTCCCTCAATACTGCACAGAACAGAAAGTTGGATTTTAAGCTCAAGCCTCTGGAGTTTGTCTTGAAGTCAAACCTTCTTACTCAGAGGCAACAGTGCAAACATTGAGTAAAGGCTGGAAACTGTGGAAGGAGCCAAGCATTGCGGCTGTATTTTCTGTTTTTCCCCCATAATGTTGGTTCAGCTGAGCAAAGGACTGTGTAGCACACTGGCTGCACTGCTTCCTAACATACTTTGAACATTTTCAAAAATCCTGCGGGAGGCGTGACTCACTGCCGGGTGATGCCGGAACAAGCGAGAATCAGAAATCCCAAGACCATCACGATCTCTGATATGAAAAAAAGGAACATCCTTCCCACACAATGGAGCTTCCCAGAGAGCCTGTCCCATCACTGGCTCTTGACAGCGTGGCAGCGCCAGCCTGGGAGTGCCAACGCACTGCATGGGCATGTACCTCTCTCCCCAGGGGCAATACTTAGCTGTACGCTCCCAGCGGGTTCTCTTCATGTTAGTGAAAATTAATTGTCAGCCCCACTAACGTGACATCAGGGGCCGAAAAAAATCAGAAAATGAGACCTCAGCATTAAGATTCCCATTTCAGCAATCTCGCGACATTTTCCACCAGTGTCACTATTTTCACCCACGGTGCACTGTGACAGAAAATCCTGACCTTGATAGATGATATACTTCCACCTCCTCCGACCAAAAGTCTCAAGCACAGTTTAATACTAAATGTGGGTAGCTGTTCCCAACCACTCTTATCTAGACCACCACTGCATGGTCAGTTAGACCTCAGGAATGACGAAGATGTATAGGCCATTGAGAATCTGTTGCTGATTTCTAATTCTCTCATCTCTTCGAGTAACCCATCTAGCTTTTATTGAAAGATGCTCCATGGAAACAACTACTGTCCAACCACTCCCCTGGTTACTATTCTTATGTGAAGCTGGAGAAACTGTTGGCAAGCATTTCAACTTTGAAGGCTCAAAACCTAGCCCAACCTTGTTTAAATCTGTTATACACAAACATCAATGATCTTGAATGTCATTGTATACAAACATGACATTTGGCCCTCAAATTTCTACTGGTGTTATTCTCTACATTAGTCACTAGACTAATCTCACTGCACTGTACTTTCCCCTTACCCCTTGAAAATCTTGTGGGCGATTCTCCCAGCCTGCTGTGCTGTTTTAGCTTTAGCATTGCAGCAGGTTGGGAGACTCAAGTGAAGGACGTTTAGCAGGCTTCCCACTGGGCGCCATGGACTCCGCAAGTCTCCAGGCACCAGATTCGCAGTGTCATCAGCTCTGTTCCAGAAATTAGCACAGGGCTGCATCAATTATTTAAATATGCATTTTAATACAGTTTCAAGATCATTAGTGGGCCTGGGTCTGAAGTCCTTGTGCCTGCTAGAGTCTCTCCCCATCCCCGCCCACCTCTCCTCCCCACCAGTCCTGACCATCCCACCCTAGCAAGGAGTATTTTACTCCAACGGCGTTTACAATAGCTCCCCACTCGCAGGGAGCTGGCAGCTCAGCCCCACTGGAATGAACAGGGCTATCGAGGACCCTCAGAGGGTCCAGGTATGACAGTGTGCCCCTGGACATTGCCAGCTTGGCCGTACCAGCCTGGTCCCCGGCACTGCGCAAGGCGCAAGTGGCAATGCCCAGGAATCTCCTTGACACTGCCAACCAGGGGGTATTGAGAGGAGATTTGGGGGGGGGGGGGTGGTGCAGGAGGATCCTGCTGCCACTCTGCAGTTGGGTTCAGTGACAGACGGAAGGAGGGCAATGATCAGGACTGCCTGCAGGGTAGATCAAGGTGGGCCGGGGGCTGGTGGAGGGGTCGCAGTTGCCATTCTGCAATTGGGCTTGGTGACAGAAAGGAGGCCAGCAATTCGGGCTGACCATTGGGCTGGCAGAGCGAGGGGGGGAGGGGTGGTCTGCCAGGGGTTATCTAAAATTTGGCCAATCAAATTCACATATCAGGGGAAATTAATCTTAACATCCAATCTTGAAGTTTTCGAAAAAATCACCAATTTGCGGGAGTGGGGGTGGGACACAATTGGGGTGGCGATCAGGGTGAGGGCTCATTCAGGGGGTGATTGGGGGGTGTGGGGGTGTGATGTCCATGGGGATGGGAGACAGATTTCCAGTGCATTGGGAGATGGGGGTGTGTGCGTGATAGTGCCTTCCAGCAGTCTGCAGCCAGCTTCCCAATGTGGACAGAATCACCTTTGGGATTATTTTTTTGTCTAAATGCCATAAGGTAGGATCCAGAAGTTTGCCCAAAAATGGGTGTGATTCTCTCCCGTTTTCACATTGATTCAGCACTTAGAAATTTTTTTGGAAAAGCCCACCCTTGGCTCCAGCGAGTACAGCACTAATTTTCAAAACTTCTTGACCCCTCATTTCTGGGAATACTGGCTGATCCTTCCTCTTCCCCAGCTCAAGGGTCCTCAGGCAACCTGTAGGTGTTGATCAGACTGAAGTCATCTAACTAAACACAAATACTGGGGACTTCTTGTTTGTCTGATTTAATTTTACACCAGAGAATGATTTTATTCACCGGGACAACATCACAGCTTCATTTGTCAATTTTTAATCTGTTGATTTTGGAAGAAAATTTTCATGATTTTCAGAAGTTCCATTTTAACCAGCTGGATTATTGAATGCACAGTTATTGATAACTACTCTGTTAATGGCTCACAGGTCTACAGCATAGGAGAGTCTGAAGTCTACAATATTGAAACATAGGGAATGTACAAAATTGGTTAGTCGCACAATTGCTCCTTAATTGTATTAACAATTTGCTTTGCACTCACTACATGAATATGTACTTTGAAAGGCAACTCTCTAGACATTGGAATGCTAAGCACGCTTTGAAAAGCACAGGAACTAAACAACTTTGACAAAAATGGTAACTTATTTACAGTAAAGATGAGATATCTCTAACGCGGACACACACGGAATACATGCTGGACTCCGCTCATAATTAATACAAATAAAATCCATCAATTCTGAAAATCTACACTAAATACAGAAAATATTAGAAATACACATGAAGAAAAAGTTAACATTGCAGTTGTAATCCTTCAATAGAATGTTCAAAAAGCCCTGCCAAGATTAACCTGTCCTCTCTTCGGTATTAAAGGTGGAGCTGACAGGGTCTCTGTGCCTGCGGGAGAGCCTGTGGCAATCCCATGTTGCCTCTTTTGAAAGGCCTGCCACACCTTGTGCCACTCAAACTCTAGGCACACCAGGATGGTCCTTTCCTGGGAACAAAGGCCCCTGAGGGGGCAGGAGCTTTGCTTGTCAAGAGCTGCTGCAGACCATTCAGTAGCACCTCCACATCATTCAGAGGTTGACCGCTTTCCTGTGCTCAGCAGCACATTGGGGAGGTGGTGGCTGCTGCTGGTATTACATCCATACGAGGCTTCCATTGAGAGGGAACCAAGTACTGCTGAGTGATGTCAGGAAGGGGGTCCCATGGTGTGCATGTGAAGAACTGGAAGGGAAATTGGTTTGGTTTGATTTGATTTAATTTGATTTATTATTGTCACATGTATTGGCACACAGTGAAAAGTAGTGTTTCTTGCATGCTACATAAACAGCATATTGTTCATAGAGAAGGAAATGAGAGAGTGTAGAATGTAGTGTTACAGTCATAGCTAGAGTGTAGAGAAAGATCAACTTAATGCAAGGTAAGTCCATTCAAAAGTCTGACAGCAGCAGGGAAGAAGCTGTTCTTGAGTTGGTTGGTACGTGTCCTCAGACTTTTGTATCTTTCTCCCGATGGAAGAAGTTGGAAGAGAGTATGTCTGGAGTGTGTGGGGTCCTTGATTATGCTGACTGCTTTTCTGAGGCAGTGGCAAGTGCAGACAGTATCAATGGGTGGGAGGCTGGTTTGAATGATGGACTAGGCATTGTTCACAACACTTTGTAGTTTCTGTGATCTTTGACTGAGCAAGAGCCATGCCAAGCTATGATACAACCAGAAAGAAGGCTTTCTGTGGTGTATCTGTAAAACTTGGTGAGAGCCGTGATGGACATGCCAAATTTCTTCAGTCCTCTGAGAAAGAAGAGCGTTGGTGAGCTTTCTTTACTAGAGTGTCAGCAAGGGGTGACCAGGACAGGTTGTTGGTGATCTGGACACCTAAAAACTTGAAGCTCGCGATCATTTCTACTTTGTCTCCATTGATGTAAACAGCTGCATGTCCCCCACTTCGCTTGACTATCTCTTTCGTTTTGTTGACATTGTGGTAGAGATTATTGTCGCCACACCAATTCATCAGATTCTCTCTATCTCTGTTCTTTACTCCGTCTTGTTTGAGATCCGACAAATCAAGTTGGAGGGGAATCGGCCATAGAGTCATAGACGGGCAGCAAGAGATGGGGAGTTGGCATTCAAATAAGCACTCAGTACCTTTGAACGAGGGACCATCCCTCCCCCACTGAGAGCCCACAAGCGACTAAGCTAGTGCATTGGTTGTCATGCTCCTCACATCATTGCTCCTCACATCCATCACTAGGTTATTAATACTGGTGGCAGGGTGAAGTCTTTAATTGCCAACTTAAGACCAGGGGAGCCTTCCCACTAGGGAAGGTGGGCCTTTCCACCAAGGTTGAAGGCAGGAATGTGCCAGGGTCCTCACCCTGCCCAATTAAATGCCCACCCATCACCAAATGAACCAGAGGAGGGCAGAAAATTCCTGAATTGGTTGCAAGCTGACCAAAGGAAAATGGAGATATTGGTCACAACGTCACAAGGATGTGGGCTTAAGAAAGGGAAGTAACTGATTGTGAGTTAACATGTTGAAGAACTGGCCTGCTAATAGGCAAGAAGATATCAAGTCATTCGATGATGAATATTTCTGTAGACACTCTGATTACATCTATGTATAGTCAGGATCAATATCTCAGTAAACATATTCACTGATTGTCCATTTACGCACATTTACCCCCTTATAATAGTTCTTTACACTAAATGTAGCATACCGACAATCTCCCAATGTTGGTTGGAAAGGTTTCTTAAATATCTGGTGTTGAATGGGTACGATTCCTGAAAATAAGTTGATCCTGGATGTTCTAAAAAGGTGTTGTTTAAATAAGCATATTCATTTTAGCAAATTACAATAAATTTAGCCATCTGATGGTGAAAAATTCTTCTCTTTGATTTGATCATTGTTGAAATAAAAGAGAATTCAGCTGGTCAAATGGAATTGACCAAAGTGGATGTGTGCATAGAGAAGGCCTCCTTTGAAAAGCGTAAGTACATGTTTATGTGCTCAGTGCACACAGCCTAGCAAGCTGAGACTGTTGGTGGGTAAATTACCAGAGAATCATGCACTTGCTCTGCAGCTCACTGTTTGCCCAACTATTCATTTTAATAGGAGGAAAACTGGATGGGGTGTGGAGCAGACACAATTACCTCTGCCCCAATATTCCAACATGCACTTACAATTTATGATTCTGTGAACTGAAGAGCACAATGACTAAAAATGACGCTGGCAATGCTTTAAATATTAAGACAGCGAGATGGGCCAATAAAACAAACAGATAGAAAATCCTGCGGAGGATGCCTATGATCTCCCAGTGGATCCAACAGGTGAGATTCTGAACTGGGACAGAGCATCTGGATAGCTGCGCGCAGTGGTTAGCACTGCTGCCTCATAGCGCCAGGGACCCAGGTTCAATTCCCAGCTTGGGTGACTGTCTGTGTGGAATTTGTACATTCTCCCCGTGTCTGCGTGGGTTTACTCCAGATGCTCCAATTTCCTCCCACAGTTCAAAAACGTGCAGGTTAGGTTGATTGCCATGCTAAATTGCTCCTTAGTGTCAGGAGGATGAACAGGGTAAATGTGTGGAGTTACGGGGATAGGACCTGGGTGGGATTGTTGTCACTGCACGCTCAATGGGCCGAATGGTCTCCTTTTGCACTGTAGATATTCTATGATTCTAACTATTCAAATTCTAATTTTGCGCAAAATCTGCAAAGCCTACATAATCCCTTTGTTTAGATTCGTTAGTTTTTGGGAAATAAATCTTCAGAATATAATATTCAAGAATAACAGAAAAGCGGACAGGAATAAACAGAAAGAGGACAACTAAAAAGAGGCTGTTTTAACGCTCCAGGGGAGGACAGTCTTACTCCACTTCATTCCAGGGTCAGTTCAGAGCACTTAACTCCACATTTACACCAAAAAGCTGAGTGTTTTGCTTCAATGTTATTGTTGAGGTGGAAATGTGCCAGCTTAAGCAAAGATTCTCACCCAGTTTAGCGACAATGCGAACTCTTCCTCCTCGAAGGACTGCTATAATAATTCTGACCCTGTGTTAATAAATAACCATGAAAAAAATGCTCAAGCTCCACACATTTAAAAATAGTAGAATGTTTACTTCGTTTGAAGCAGGATACTATGGAAGTTCTAAGATGAGAGATTTTGTCTTTTGTTTCCCTGATCTTTTTCTGGCTTATCACAATTGTGTCGAGTGTCAACTTTTGCTGATTTATTTAGTCCTGCTGCTGGCCTGACCTGTGGTAAAGCATGGTCACTTTGCCAAGAAATACTTGTTTGGAACACACTGTCACCAATTTAAACTATTTGAAACTCTGTACATTGTGCGGCAACCCAGCCTAAACTTAAAAACTGAATTAGCTCAAACAGAAATCTTTCACAACCTGTTGAAGTGTTCCTCTTTCTACTCACTGATTCATACTGGATAGGAATCTAATGACAACTTTATCAGCAGCTCCCTGTATTAGATCTGTCACACTGTAACAGCCAGTTAACGAGAAAAATTGACAACTTTATATATTCATGAGTTGGTATGAAAACCATTCTATCAAATTCAATTATGGTCCTTTTGGCACTGCTGCAATCAATAGGTCCTCTATGTCTGATGTGTAACCCTGTCATTTGCCAAACCCCTTTCATAGACACTTTCAAAAAAGACGTATCTGGCCAGCCTATGGCCTCTGGTCTTTCATCACCAAGTCGACTGCCTCAGCTGTTAAAATAAGACAGCCTTCAGACTGCTGTGACTGCAGTACACAGTGAACTGAGAAGCAATGTGCCTTCTGTTACAAGTTAGATTACCTGCTGTTTGATGTTACAGTTTCCTGGCACCATTCTGACAAGACATTCACAAAACCAGAATGGTACCAGCAGCCAACTGATAGCAAATACATTTCTGCATACTCCTCACTGTTTCCCAGTGAATATCTAATAGGGAGAGCAATGAATGCACAGACAGCACTGTATACTAATCTGGACATTAACATATTAACCTATCAGGAATTCATCAATAAGGCTTCCTTGAAAGGGTTTCATTTCTTTGGAAGCATTTGCATTGAATTGCTCTTAAAGTCAAGTGTCTTTGAATTACAAAAGAACAAAGAAATGCCAAACTCATTAAAAGAGCTAAAAATTAAATAAATGAAAGTTGAAATGTACAGAACTGCAAATGTCTGAATTGCTCCCTTGGAATTAGGACTTGAAACTAAAATACATCAAGCTAAACATCGCAGCAATAAAATTGCAAATAAAATTGTGCCTTCAAAAAAATTTAAGTCCTAAAAATGCAAAAATATTACTCGACAAAATTGGAACAAAGAGGATTACATAATGTATACTTTCAGAAGTATTATCCTTTCAGAACGATGAATTTGATCTCTGAATAAATGTTCAGGAAGTCAAAAAATCATCTTGAGGAGCAAAATATTGCCAAACTTTCTGCAGTTTACAAGTGGTCCCCTGTCACAGCTGGAGTCACTTTCCTCAGTCTTCCACGCAATTGGGTTTCCACAAAAGCATACTCATTTGTCATTTTTTTTGAAAAAAAAGTAAGATACTTCTGTAGAATTTAGAGAGTTTAATGTGGAAACAGTTTGAATTTTGCTTATGGTGGGTTCTAGTGCCAGACAATGCTGTTTGCATGCAATTCGCACTGCAGCTTCTGAACTTGTGTTCCTGAGCTTCACATGTTAACATCTTCACATGTTCCCAGTGTGTATTGGTGTATTGGGGCAATTCATATTCTGGCTGGGCAGGACCCTATTTACATTGCTGGCTCCTCTTTGACTAGAACTTAAAACTGTCCTGTTTAGGAGAGCTGAATACACAATTGAGAAGACGAGCCTTCCAAAAATTAAAAATTTAAAAGGTTAGACCTGGCACTGTTCTTAATTTTTTTTTGAATTAAGGTCAGGGCACATTTATGAAGTGTCTGGGATAGTGGAGTCCAATAAATCCCCTGAGTACTTTGCAAACTAGATACGAGACTGCAATTGATTTACACTCCATATGGTGTCACACTGAAGCAGAGAGAGACTACCACCTTCAGGGAGGATTTCTGTGGAGTTAAACTGACCCTTGGATTTCCACAACAAGATTAATGTTGGTGCAAAAGTGGAAATTTATCCTAATTTGGATAAATGAAGGAAGGATTATAGAGTGACTAAGTGGAGTCAGGCAAACATTAATAAACATGGTGCTTGCCAAACTGAGGGATAAAAGTTAGAAAGCAGCAGAAGAATCTCGTATCCTGGATGTGAAGATGACAGCCTGTCTCTGTTGCATCAGACTTGCATGGAAAAACCTAGGCCGACTTTCCAGTGCAGGAGCAAGGCACTGTCGGAAAGTGTCTCAAGAGTTTTTAAAAAATATTTCACTTCATTCTTAAAGTTACAAAGCCAACGCTCAGAGTGGAGCGGGCAGGCACAAATCCATTCTTTGCTTGCCCCAAAAACCAAATTCAAATTTCAATTGAATCCAATTCATAGTCGCTGCAAGAGAGACAAACAAGATCCAAGCTGACAACATAGAGCATTCCACCCCATCTTGGATCTGATCTGCCACTTGATCTGAGGCCACTCAGATGAGAAGTTGAACTGTGGCTTTGTCAGCCTGCATAAAGGGTGTAAAATACTTATGGCATTATTTGAAGAAGAAGCAGGAGTTACCCTGGTGTTCTGACCAATAGTTATCTCTCAATCAATACCTCAAAACCAGACCACTTGGTCATTATCACATTGCTGTTTGTGGAAACTTGCTGTGGGCAAATTAGTCACCTTCTTTCCTAAATGACAAAAGTAACCAAACTTCAAAGGTATTTCAGTGACTGTGAATCACGTTGGGGCATCTGGTGGTTTTGAAAAGCACTATATGCAAGCCTTTTTTTTGAGGCTAGAGATGGGATCCTATTCCAACAATAGCAATGGGTTAATCAGAAATTTTCAATGAGTAAATAGTTGCTCTTATTTTCCCCGATTCCCATTCATCCATCGCCCCTGTACTCGCTGACCCACATCAGCTCCCAGTTAAGAACCATTTTACAATTCTCAGGGAGGTGATGGCCTAGTGATATTATCACCAGACCATTAATCCAGAAACTCAGCTAATGTTCTGGGGGGCAGGGTTCAAATCCCACCACTGCAGCTGATGGAATTGAATTCAATAAATATCTGGAATTAAGAATCTACTGATGACCATGAAGCCATTGTTGATTATTGGAAAAACCCATCTGATTCACTAATGCCCTTTAGGGGAGAAAATCTGCCGTCCTTACCTGATCTGGCCTACATGTTACTCCAGAGCGACAGCAATGCGGTTGACTCTCACCACTGCCCTTTGAAGTGGCCTAGCAAGACACTCAGCTCAAGGGCGACTAGGGATAGGCAATAAATGCCAATGACGCTCATGTCCCATGAACAAATTAAAAAAAAATCCCTCTGTGGCCTTGCCCCTCCTAACTCTGCAATCTCTTCCAGATCTATAACTCTATCTGTTCTCATCTAATTCTGGCCTCTTGAAAGTGGCACACAGTGGTTAGCACTGCTGCCTCACAGTTCCATAGATCCAATGGATCTATGGATCTATCATCTATCTATTAGTGTATCTATCAATCCATAGATTCCCGGTTTGGGTCACTGTCTGTGCATTCTCCCTGTATCTGCACGGGTTTACTCCGGGTGCTCTGGTTCCCTCCCACAGCCCGAAAGACATGCAGGTTAGGAGCACTGGCCATGCTAAATTCTCCCTCTGTGTAACTGAGCAGCTGTGGAGATGCCAGCATTGGACTGGGGTAAAAACAGTAAGAAGTCTCACAATACCAGATTAAAGGCCAACAGGTTTATTTGGTAGCAAACGCCACTAGCTTTCGGAGCACTGACCTGATGAAGGAGCAGCGCTCCAAAAGCTAGTGGTGTTTGCTACTAAATAAACCTGTTGGACTTTAATCTAGTATTGTGAGACTTCTTACTAACTGAACAGCTGCCAGAGTGTGCAGACTAGGGGATTTTCACAGTAACTTTATTGTAGTGATAATGTAAGTCTACACAAATAAATAAACTTTAAAAATTGAACATGCCTGATTTTAAACAGTCCACCATTGGTGGTGGTGCTTTCAGTTATCAAGTCTTATTCTGGAATTCCCTTCCTAAACTTCTCCACCTTTTTTCCTTTCCTACTTTAAGCTGTTCCTTAAACCCTTGAACAGAATTTTGATCATCTTCCCTAATATCTCCTTTTGTGGCTCAATGTCATATATTTGGCATATACTCATGTATTTGGCAATGTCATATTTTCTTCCCGGCTGTTGTCAGACTTTTGAATGGACTTACCTTGCATTAAGTTGATCTTTCTCTACAGCCTAGCTAAGACATTACATTCTGCACTCTCTCGTTTCCTTCTCTATGAAAGTATGCTTTGTCTGAAGAGCACGCAAGAAATAATACTTTTCACTGATGTTTATATACATGACAATAATAAACCAAATCAAAGTTCCAATCAAGCACTTTGAAAGATTTTACATGATAAGTTGTACATAAATATGAAAAGGCTGTTGTTATTTAATATTGGTGTCTGTAGTAGGAGGAGTAAATTGTGTGTTACAACACTTCAGGGAGACCAGAGGGATAGTTGATGTAATTAGTGCATTAAGATGCTGAAAGATTGATTCAAGAGTGGCACACTCAGGAAGTAAGGAGCCTTGAAAATCTGGTGGGCAGGCCTCAGCATTGGATAACAGGACAGCACTCTGTACAGGGTCCGGTTTCACTGGGTAACAGGACAGCACTCTGTACAGGCTCCAGTTTCACTGGGTAACAGGACAGCACTCTGTACAGGCTCCGGTCTCACTGGGTAACAGGACAGCACTCTGTACAGGCTCCAATCTCACTGGGTAACAGGACAGCACTTTGTACAGGGTCCGGTTTCACTGGGTAACAGGACAGCACTCTGTACAGGCTCCGGTCTCACTGGGTAACAGGACAGCACTCTGTACAGGCTCCAGCCTCACTGTTTAACAGGACAGCACTCTGTACAGACTCTGGTCTCACTGGATAACAGGACAGCACTCTGTACAGGCTCTGGTCTCACTGGATAACAGGACAGCACTCTGTACAGGGTCCGGTCTCACTGGATAACAAGACAGCACTCTGTACAGGCTCCGGTCTCACTGGACAACAGGACAGCACTCTGTACAGGCTTCGGTCTCACTGGATAACAGGACAGCACTCTGTACAGGCTCCGGTCTCACTGGATAACAGGACAGCACTCTGTACAGGCTCCAGTCTCACTGGATAACAGGACAGCAGTCTGTACAGGCTCCGGTCTCACTGGGTAACAGGACAGCACTCTGTACAGGCTCCGGTCTCACTGGATAACAGGACAGCAGTCTGTACAGGCTCCGGTCTCACTGGGTAACAGGACAGCACTCTATACAGGCTCCGGTCTCACTGGGTAACAGGACAGCACTAAGAGCATAAGAAATAGAAGCAGGAGTAGGCCATCTAGCCCTTTGAGCCTGCCCCGCCATTCAATAAGTTCATGGCTGATCTGAAGTGGATCAGTTCCACTTTCCCGCTTTCTCCCCATAACCATTAATTCCCTTGCCTACCAAAAACCTATCTACCCGTGACTTAAATATATTCAGCGAGGTAGCCACCACCACTTCAACAGGCAGAGAATTCCAGAGATTCACCACCCTTTGAGTGAAGAAGTTCCTCCTCAACTCTGATCTAAACTGCCCCCCCGTTATCTTGAGGCTGTGTCCCCTAGTCCTGCTATCCTTTCTAAGCAGGAAGAATCTCTCTACCTGTACCCTATCTATCCCCTTCATTATCTTATATGGTCTCTATAAGATCCCCCCTCATCCTTCTAAACTCCAATGAGTACAGACCTAGTCTATTTCACCTCTCTTCATAGGCCAACCCCTTCATCTCCAGTATCAGCCTAGTCAACTTTCTCTGCACTCCCTCCAAGGCCAATATATCCTTCCGCAAGTGCGGCGACCAAAACTGCACACAGTACCCCAGCTGCAGCCTCCCCAGTACCCTGTACAGTTGCAGCAAGACCTCCCTACTTTTATATTCTATCCCCCTCGCTATAAAGGCCAACATTCCATTTGCCTTCTTGATCACCTGCTGCACCTGTAGGCTGGGTTTTTGCGACTCGTGCACAAGGACCCCCAGGTCCCTCTGCACTGTAGCAAGCTGCAGCTTTTCACCTTATAAATAATAATCCCTCCTACTATTATTTCTGCCAAAGTGGATAACCTCACACTTGCTAACATTATACTCCATCTGCCAGGTCCTCGCCCACTCACTTAGCCTATCCAGATCCCTCTGCAGACTTTCCACACCCTCCACGCAATTTGCTTTTCCACTCATCTTTGTGTCATCAGCAAATTTCGTCACCCTACACACAGCCCCCTCCTCCAGATCATCTATATAAATGGTAAATAGTTGAGGCCCCAGCACCGATCCCTGCGGCACTCCACTAGTCACCAACTGCCAACCAGAATAGCACCCATTGATAACAACTCTCTGCTTCCTATTAGACAGCCAATCCTCTATCCACGCTAACACCTTACCCCCAACTCCGTGCACCCTAACCTTCTGTAGCAATCTTTTATGAGGCACCTTATCAAACGCCTTTTGGAAATCTGAAAACACCACATCCACCGGTTCCCCTCTGTCTACCGCACTAGTCACATCCTCATAGGAATCCAATAAATTCGTCAAACACGACTTCCCCTTAACGAATCCGTGCTGCGTCTGCTCAATCAAACCACTCTGTACAGGCTCCAGTCTCACTGGATAACAGGACAGCAGTCAGTACAGGCTCCAGTCTCACTATTTAATGGGGCAGCACTCTATACAGGCTCCAGTCTCACTGGATAACAGGACAGCAGTCTGTACAGGCTCCAGTATCACTGTTTAAAAGGACAGCACTCTATACAGGCTCTAGTCTCACTGTTTAACAGGACAGCACTCTGTACAGGCTCCACTGTTTTTTGTTCTAATATGTGAATTGATGCAATGTGGAACCATTGGATTCCCAAGTCACTTTACCACACAGCTCATGATTGATCCTCTGCATAAATTGGGCAGCCCGCAGGCTGTGTTTTTAAGAGCTCTATCATTTTCAGCTAAGTTGCCGTATTAGTGGGATTGGCATTCTGACAGCTGTTTCTGACTAGAACTTGGTGCCTTTGAGCAAGTGACTTTTTCCTTACTGTTTCCTGTTGTTTTTCCTTCAATTTAACACGTCTTTGACAGCAACATTCCTGCTACCACCAATTCCTGGAGCCATAAGCAGTGCTTACCATGGAGCTACCAGTGGCTGTGTTGGCTCTGAATTTGCTAAATTTCCTTGGATCCCATGGATTCTTACCTTCACTATCAGTCTCACATGTAGGATTTTGTCAAAAGCCTTGCTTAAGTCCAAGAAGACTACATCAAATGCATGGCCCTCATCCACACACCGTCACAAATGTATCTATAAGTGTCTGCTCCTAGTCCATTCTGGCCAAATCATATCTGATCTTAATAGAATCAGCCTCCCCCCCCATTTAGAACTTTGATTTCTGGCCCATCCTTGTCCTTTTCCATAACAGTCTTGAATCAAATGGAGTTATGATTGCTGTCTACAAAATGCTGTCTCATTGATACTTCAACTACTTGCCCAGTTTTGTTACCTAAAACTAAGTTGAGGACCACCCCCATTCTTACAGGACCTTCTACGTACGGCTTAACAGTTCTCCTGGAAGCATTTTAAGAATTCTACTCTTTCTAAACCTTTCACACTATGATTACTCCAGTTAATGTTGAGAAGTTGAAATTCCCAAAATCACTAACCTATTACTTCTACACTTCTCTGAAATTTGCCTACATATCTGTTCTTCTACTTCCCCATGTCTGTTAAGGGGTCTATAGAACACTCCCAGCAATGTGATTGCTCCTTTTTGGTTTTTAAGTTCTACCCATGTGAATTTATTAGAAGAGCCTGCTAAGATGTTGTCCCTCCTTACTGCTCAGTAAGTAGTCTCACAACACCAGGTTGAAGTCCACCAGGTTTATTTGATAGTATGAGCTTTCGGACCGTTGCCCCTTCATCAGGTGAGTGATGAAGGGGCAATTTCATCACTCACCTCATGAAGGAACAATGCTCTGAAAGATCAGGCTACCAAATAAACCTGTTGGGCTTTAACCTGGTGTTGTGAGACTACTTATTGTGCTTACCCCAGTCCAACGCCAGCAACTCCAAATCATGGCCTCCTTACCGCTGTAATGGGTTTCTTGATCAAAATTGCAACACCCCATCCTTTACATAGTAAACCTACAGCACCGAAGGAGGCCATTCGGACCATCAAGTCTGCACCAGCCTAAATCCCATCCAGGCTCTACCCCCATAATCCCATGCATTTACCCTAGCTAGACGTCCTGACACTAAGGGGCAATTTAGCATGGCCAATCCACCTAACCCACACAGGAAACTGGAGTACCCGGAGGACACCTATGGAGACCTGGGGAGAACATGCAAACTCCACACAGACAGTGACCCAAGCCAGGAATCAAACCCGGGTCCCTGGTGGTATGAGGTAGCAATGCTAACCGCTATTCCACCGTGCCACATTCTCTTTGCTTCCTTTCCTGAAAAACTGAAGATTCAACCTTCTGGAATATTGAGCTGTCAATCCTGCCCCTCTTGCAACCATGTCTGAGTAACAGCGATGACATTAAATCCCCATGTTTTAATTTGTGCCCTCAACTCATCTGCCTCATTCGTCAGATTCCCTGCATTAAAATAAATAGCATCCAATCTTGCCAAATTCCTTTGTGCCTTAAAAGGCCTATAACTTCAATGTCTTTCTGATTCACTTGCTGTCTCTTCCAATTTTGGCTGTGCATCTCTCCCTGCTGAACCTTCTCTCAGGATCCCACGCCCCTGCCAAGTTAGTGTATACAACTTGGTACACAACTGCCTTATATATAAATATGCTGCTTCCATTTAAGAGTGCAGCACTCTTTAAAGATTGCTGCATTCCCCACCCCTACTGATGTCTAAACCCTCCCTACAGAGAGACATTCTTAAAATGATGCCTGGCTTCCATAGAACTAATGCAGGTGCTCCCAAGAATGTGAGCTAATTCTTGACTTAATCTTGGAATCAGCTTATAACTTGTTGCATGAATGGAAAAGCATTGATCTTGCTGATATTTGGCAGATAGTCACACAGTATCTGGAAATTATCGGACCCCTTTCTGTTCACACAGGACTCTGCATTAAGTAGAGTAATTCAGATGGCCACAGGAATCCCGTGATTCACTTCCAATACTATGTGACAGTTAGCAATGTGGAGGGAATGAGTCGCCTTATCGAGCTGCAGTTGCTGATCTTTGGGAAAGGAAAGGAACAATTCCAACTCTGATGCATCAGATGTGCTGATGCCACTAACTTGCTCTGCGCCACCCTCAAATAAACAAGGGATGTAAAAATTCAAAGACAGTGGTGATCGGTTTGACAGTCACTGGCAATGCTGTCCCAATGTTTGAGATTGGCTGCAGATTCATAGATATCTTCAAGGGGCAGTGCATTTGTAAGTGAACTTGTAGATGAGACGGATGCATAATGGTGACACCTGATATTTCTGACTGTCATCTTCATTAAGTCATGTGTCATAAAATCACTGAACAGAAGAGCAGAACCAGTGTATTTTCCTTCAGGAGAATGCCTATGTCCGGGCATCTCTGGTGAGAACTGGACTCTGCTAACAGCAGTGCTTTCATCTGGACATGAGGAGCAGATTATACCTGTGACACCTGAAGACTACATCTTGCTGCATCAATTATGCAGTAAGAAAGAGCAAAATAGGGTTAATATATTAATATATAATTTGTTCTGTAATATGATATTGACTCTAGGAAGCATGGAGGGTTAAAAACTAACAACGAAGAGCCTTATGTGCAAGGAGTGCTCACAACAGGCTGTTTCTTCACTCAGGCAGTTTCCCACCGGTCGACCCGCATATATTAATATGTGGTGCTTGGTGCAGCTACTAAGATTCAATATAAATACACCTTCCCGGCTCAATGGCGATTTTAGACTAGATGAAAATGGAGTGTGCATATCCCAGGGGACATTTGCTGGGCAGCACCATACAGTAGATGCTGGTGTGAAATTCAAGGCAGTTTCTGGACTACATAAAGTAGATGTAAAACATATCAGGTACTGAAAAGAAAGAAAAAATGAACACAGTTAAGCATAGTGCTCATGTTAACTATAGGGCCTGATAAAGTAATTTGTATAGAAAAGCAAAGAAAGGGTGAGAACAAAATGCGACAACAACAAAAAAAGTAGATTCACAGTTATATAGCACCTTGCACAACCTCAGGACATCCCAAAATACTTTACTGGCAGTTAAGTATTCTTGAAATGTCACTGTTGTAGTATTGCTTGAGGAATAAATGTCAATCAGGACACAGAGAGAAGTCATGTGCTTTTCTTTTAGAATAATGCAGTGGGATGTTCTGTTTCTCCTCAAGAAGTCAGACTCAGTTGGTCGCACTCTCTCCTCCGAGTCAGAAGGATGTCAGTTCAAGTCCCATTCCAGGACTTGAGCACAAAAGTGAAGGCTGATACTCCACTATGCAGTTATGAAGGTGTGCTGAACTTCTGAAGGTGTGGTCTTTCAGGTAAGATGTTAAGCTGAGGCCCATCTGGCCTTTAAGGTGGATTTAAATGCTCCATATTCAAATATACTATTCAAAGGGTGGGTGAACAATGTCTGATATCCCGGTCAAAATTTAACCAACATCACAGAAACTGAGAGTGGGATTTTCCGCTTGTACCTGCCCCAAGACTACAAAATCCACCCGAGGTCGATGAACCCTTGCATAGTCCGCCCCGGCCCACTACAATTCCTGTGGCAGGCTGGACAGGCAAACCCCACTCTGATTGTCTGGTCACTATCACTTTGCTGTCTAAGGGACGTGCAAATTGACTGCCATGTTCCCTGAATTACAACAGAGTCAACACTTCAAAAATATTTCATCAGCTGTGGTAAACTTTTGAGTCTTTCTTTCTTTTCAGCTATGTTATCAGTATAACATCTCACCTAAAAGACACATGCTTTGAAGGATCGATTTAAATCATCTGCTCAAGCCTCTGGAGATGGCTCAAACCTGCAGCCTTCTAATTCAGAGGTGAGAGAGCCACCACTGAACAACGGCTGACACTAAGGTGTGTCTGATGGTCCAAGATCCCACAAATCTTGCCGATTTTAATGGAAAGGCTGATTCAAGGTGACCATCATAGTAAGCTGGCTGGCAACATCCAGACTGAGTGGCTGCTTAGTTGGTGGTTGGAGAGACCTGCGTGGTCAGTTCCTAACTGAGAGGGGAGAGAGGGATGGAGGCATCAGTCTGCAACAGGATAGAGGTTTTCATCGATTACGCACCATAAAGAGATTGATATGGGTGTGAGAGGGTTGGACAGATTGATGTGGATGGGAGGGGAAAGGCAGATAGATTGTGGTGTGGGGTGTGGTGTACAATCACTGGGAGTGCTTAGCTTGCAGGATGGGGATAGAATTTGGAGAGCAAGCCTATTGTTGCTGTCCCGCAGTAGTGCAGTGCAGTCCTATACATGTCTTTACCTGAAGGATCCATTCTTTCCTCCCGTCTGCTGTTAGGTTCCCTGTGTCCTGACGATCCAGCTCGCAGGGGTTAATTGTAAGGCACTGCCAAACCTTCAGAAATACTGCCTGATTATCATATTTAAATTCAGCACCCATCCTAAACACAGACATAACCTTTAACACCAAGCTGGAGTCAGATTTCCCGTTTGAAAAACTTTTAAACCTTACCCCTCTCCAGTCCACCCTGGGGGTTTAAGATTCTCTCTTAAGAGCTGAGGACAAATATAGAACGATCCAAACAACTTTGTAGGAGAAAATTGGAATCAGGTTAGTGTACGCGGACCCAAGTTCAGAGAACCAATACTGACATCTGACTTTAATTCAATCACCATCACCATGAGCTGTAGGGAAACAGAAACTTTTCCTACCTTGGATACACAACACAGAAACAGACCATTTGGCCCAGCTAGTCTCTGCTGGGGTTTATGCTCCACTCAAACACCCTGCCATCTTTCTCACCTGAATCAACCAGCGTAACCATATCCTCTTCTCCCTCATGCTATTTGCTTCAGCCACTACCAATGACAGAAAGTGTCACATTCTTATCACTCTTTGGGTGAAGAGGTTTCTTCTGAATTCCCTACTAGATTTCTTGGTGACTGTCTTACATTGAAGGCCACTCGTTATGTTCTCCCCACAAAAGGAAACATTCTCTTTATCCATCAAAACCCTTTATAAGTTTAATAAATTTATTAGGTTATCCCTCAGCCATCTTTTTTCGAGAGTAAAGAGACCCAAACGTATTAGTCCTTTCTTGACATGTCCATTCATTCCTAGCATTATCCCTGTAAATCTGTGCCCTCTCCACTGCCTCTACATCCTTTTTATAATCTAAATTTGATCTAAACAAACAACATAAGTTTAGCATAAGATAAAAGCAAAATACTGTGGTTGCTAGAATCTGAAACAGAAACAGAAAATGCTGGAAAATCTCAACAGGTCTGACAGCATCAGTGGGGAAAGAATAGAGCCGAGAGCCAATGTTTCACATCTAGATGACCCTTTTTCCAGCATTTTTTGTTTAGGTTTAGCATAACTTTCCTACTTTTCAGTTCTATCTCTCTAGAAATAAAGCCAAGTGCTTGGTTTGCATTTTTATGCACCTATGGTCCAACTTTCAGTGATGGTGTATTTGTACTCCAAAATCTTTTTGTTCCTCTGTCCAACCTACACTAGCGCCTTCCAAGTGATCTCCCTATTTTTCCTTCCTCACGTTTAACTGTGTTGAACTTCATTTGCCAATTATTTGCTCATTCTATGGGTGGAATGCAAATTTACTAATGCCCTTCTGTAAATCGTTGTAGTTGTCTTCAGTATTGACTACACACCACCAACCACCCACAGCCTGCTCCCCATTTGATGTTGTTCATAAATCTAGAAATTGTACTTTTGATTCCAAAGTCTAAGCCATCTGTGTTTCTGAAAATTAAACACAACTAATTTTGCATTAAGCAAAGTAAAAAATTATACATTGAACACCCTCCATGAAACAATAAAAAGTTAATTTTTGTTTTTGTCTGCTGGCTGGAAACTAGTCCTTGAATGTTTAACAAAGCGATGTATTGCCCATTAGGTGTTAACAGCTCTGCTAGAACATTGCTGTCAATTATTTACATGCCTTTCAGTTCTGAAAAAGCATTTGTACTATAAATATTTTGTTTAAAGTAGCAAAGCCGAAGTCAATATAAGATTTGGCACCAGCACTGTGCCATTCATGATAGTGTGAAAGAAAACAGTTTAAACAAAATCCATTTTAATGGCAATTTTTTTAAATGCGGCATCCAAAGAAAAAATGATTTAAATCCTCTGGTGTCTAAACTGTGGGACAGCCAAAAAATGCCAGACATGCCCAACTGATCCAAGCAAAAGGTCAAGAGTTCCTGGTTCTTTCATACTTACACATTTCCATCCTGTAAATACTGCACATATGTAATACTATACATATGCCAACACAGCATAACATGTACAACAATTAATGTTTTTCAGAGGGAGCTTATTTAAATATTTAGAACAAGCTAACGTTTTCCCTTAAAGACTATGGGAGTCAGGAAAACACCATGGAAATGAACAGATAGCCGCTGGGACCCAGTGCTAAGATTCCCGATCCCGAATTTTCATCAGTGAGGTTTAAGGGTGTGGGCTGGGATGAGTCACAAATCTGCAACCTGCACTCCAAACATGGCCAGCTCCATAGCAGGGGTGGCATCTCTCAGTCCACCACAATTTTCATAGTGCTACAGAAAATCCTGGAAAATGGGATTAAGGTGCCTGATAGTTGGAGCTGACACAATGGGTCAAAGGGCTTCTTGCTGTGCCATAACACTCTGGGAGGTGAACCAGCTTTTAAAGGACTTGTGATTCATGGGCCTCAGAAGTGTCATGAACCATAGTCTGAACGAGGGATCCTTTTGAAAGATGAGTTCAAAAGGCCTTGCACATGCCCCCATGCAAATCAAACATACAAATCAGGATCGTGGGTAAGCCATACCCCACTACCACCCACCCGCTATGCCCCCTCATTCCCTCAATGCCTATCTAATGCTATATTTTGGGGAAGCAGTGGCATATTGGTTGTGTCATTAGATTAGTAACCCAGATATCCAGAGTAATGCTTTGAGAACCTGGGTTCAAATCCCTCCATGGCAGACGGTGAAATCTGAATTCAATTAAAAGCCTAAAGATTAAGCCATTGTTGATTGTTTTAAACCCATCTTGTTCACTTATGTTTTTTAAAAAAGGGAATCTGCCATTGCTTTAGCTCACATGTGACACCAGATCTCCAGCAATGTGTTTGACTCTTGAAATGAGTGGCTTGCTAGGGCAGTTCAGAGGGCATTTAAGAGAACTAGGGATGGGCCTATAAATGTTGACCCAGCCACCGATGCCCATATCCTATGAATGAAAGATATACTCTGCAGAACCAATGAACCCTAGGTTAACAATAGATCATGTGAAAAGCTTTAAAAATGTCACTAATTCATAACTTTTTCTTAAAAGAAACTCCTACCTTGTACTGTCAGTAAACATGAACTTATCCTAAAAGCTCTGATCTTAACAGGCACCAATTCGCCAGTTCACCCATTACCAGTGTGCTTGCTAACCTATATTGGCTCCCATTCTGGCAACCACTTGTACACTCGTACATGGAGAATGACCATTTGGACAATCTATATGGACCATCTAAGATATTGAATATATGTTTTAAAATATATGTTTAAAAATATAAAAATATAAAAATGTTTTAAAATATATGTTTTAAAATTCCCCACATGTTTGAATTCCTTCCATTGTCTCATCTTTCCCTGTTTCTGTCATCTCTTTCATGCCCTCAACCCTAAAGATATCTGCACCCCTTTAATTCTGGCATGCCCAATTTTAGTGGCTCCACCATTAGCAGGCAGCTTCAGCTGCCTAAGCCCAGAGCTCTGGAGTTCCCTCCCTTAATCTCTCCCTCCACGTATTTTCCTTTTTGATGCTTCTGAAGTATGCAACTGGGAAAAAGCTTTTGATCTGCTGCCCTAATTTTTCCTTGGGTGGCTCAGTATCAAATTGTCTTTGATAATGCTTTTGTGAAGACATTAGATGGGTTGGCCATGCTAAATTGCCCCTTCATGTCAGGGGGACTAGCTAGGGTAAACGCATGGTGTTATAGAGATTGGGCCTGGGTGGGATTGTGGTTGGTGCAGATTCAATGGGCCGAATGGCCTCCTTCTGCATGGTAGGATTCTATGATTAAGGGTATGATATAAAAATAAGTTGTTGTTATTGATTGCTAATGGCAGAAATGGCAGCCAGGCTGGAGAGAGCTATCTTTTGTTTCATTCCTATAAATGTCCCTTTCTCATTCCTGTTACTCACAGCACCCAATCGCATAAAGAAATTGCACTAAAAGGAAGCAAGAATTGGAAATCCGCAGTGACACTCAACTGAATTATATCCAGATCTTGGCAAACATTCAATATCTTAGATGGTCCATATAGATTGTCCAAATGGTCATTCTCCATGTACGAGTGTACAAGTGGTTGGCAGTGAGCTATTCAGCTCTGGGAGAGTGTCATAGACTCTCAACACTCTTCTGCCTGCCTGAAATCAGCCCCCCATTAAAATCTTCTCCTTCACATCTGAAATGATTTTGCCACTGAATGACATTTATTTCATCATTAACTCATTTTATGAGACTTTGACATGGTTGTTGTGACTGGATCCATTTTGCAGCCCTTAACAGAAAGCACAACAATATTCCTTGTACTGCAACAGGCCCCAGCAACAGAATCAGACTCCTTTGTTTTCAGGTTTTGCTTCCTGGCTCCTGAATTTTTCAATCCCAATAAATAAAAACCTTCAGGTGAAAACTAGGGGAGGGGGGGGGGGGGCGGATTTTCCAAATTGTAGAAAAGTGTATGCTTGTTCATTTGTCTCCTTTACTAGCTACTTCCATAGTGATATTCAGGGTAACTTGGATAATACAGTCTTTTAGTGTTATGTGTTACCCCATGTTAACATATTACTCTGTTTCTGTGATTAACCACATCTGTCTCCTTTAGGACACAAGGTCTAATTAGTGTAAATCCTGAGGTCAATTAATGGTTAATTACTGTCAGTGATGAGCATTTGCAGATTGACAGCTGCTTATAACTTTCTGTCTCCAGGTCAAAAGAAAGACCTCCTTTTCCCTTTTATACTTGTGACAAAGTGTGATGCCTGAAGTGTGACTGATACAAAACAGACACGAGACTTTTACACAGATAGCTCCGGGGGGAAGATTTAGTTTGCAACCAGAGACAACATTGTACACTTGTTTATGTAAAAAATGTTCCACTAAGCACACAGAGGAAATCTTCACCCATAAACAAGCTTTAAATTACTTTGATCTAATGTTGCTTGACTTAAAAACAACAAAAACATTGTACATTGTATTAAACAGTTCTAACATAACAATCACCTCTGTGACATCCTTTCTAATAGTCTCATGAACAGGAGACAAATGAAAGCTCGGAGGATGCCAACAGCAGGCAGCTTGAGCAGGAAATTGGGAAGAAGTTAGGGAAGTTTGGATTATGAGAAGTTTCCTGATGGAAGGCACAGGAGGTGAATTGCATAGGGTGCAGCCCTGAGGACTGAAGATCATTCCACCAATAATGGAACGAAGGTGATCAGAATATTCGTTCATCATGACAGGTATCCTCATCACTTACATCCAAAATAGCACCCAATGCACGGAATCAAATCTTGAAAACACCATCATTTGTGGATGTTACTTTTCAGGTGAAATTGATTTTAAACATTAAAATCCAAGTATTTATCAGGAAAACCACAAATACAAGTAAAATCTGAATACAGAAAAAAATTACAAAACACACGGCTTTCAATCAGTGATAAATGTGGAGATAGTTCAGCTCTCACAACTGATCTTACACTCAATAGTTACATCTTTCCCTAAGAAAATCCAAAACGTTCACATAAAAATAAAATGCTTCTTAAGCAACAGAAACAAGGAAGGTTCAAAGTTTTACCACAAGCCTACAGCTTTTGATATTAATGCAGTAACGGACTCAAGTAGTCAGCGACAAGCTTCACACTAATTCCAATGCAACCTGGTCTGGTTCTCCCTTTCTTCCACAAATCTCAGATAAAGGAACTTCCATTTGGAAACTCATTGATTGACGCCAGAGCCAAGTTCCCGGAAAGAAATGAACCATTGACGTGAAAGTATATGAAAACCTCACAGTCAACAAAAAATCGATGAAGAAAAGGGTGGTACAGTGGCACTGCTGCTTCACAGCGCCAGGTATCTGGATTCAATCCTGGCCTTGGATGAATGACTGTGTGGAGTTTGCACATTCTCCCTGTGTCTGTGTGGATTTCCTCCAGGTGCTCCAGTTCCTCCCACAATCCAAAGACATGTAGGTTGGGTGGATTGGCCATGCTAAATTGGTGGTTCTGGGTAAGATGTTCTTTCGGAGAGTTGGTACAGATTCAAAGACCAAATGGGCTCCTTCTGCACTGTAGGGATTCTATAAATTCTATGAAAAGTTATTTAAGAAATGACCAAAGCATATGGATATTTGCCACCAACTCACAACTTTGGGCATGCATTTCAAATGTGTAGAGTTGTGAATGGATGTTCTCTGCTTGCTTGAATATCAGCAAGTGAAGAGCACCATATCTATGCCCCTGCCCAGGCAGAAAGATGGATGAAGATCCAGTGTACTGAAACTCTGCCTGAATTAAACTTTTAAATCAGCATCAGAAAATCCTGCTCCAATCCAGACCCATTGTGTTTATTGCCATAAAACCAAAAGTCCTTAGTACTTTGAGACAACCAGAGCTCCAGCTCCTAATTGCTATCCCCTGCTAGAAAATGTTGGATCAGAAACAAACTCAATTGTTGTGGCTCCATGGTCTAAAGGTCTGGAGCCACTGAGCTGAGGTACAAGTGGACATCCATCAGAATGTAACAGCACAGCAGACATCATTCCTTTAATAAATTTCACTAAATTGGTCTCCACAGCACAATAGTAATACATAGAAACTGACTAAATTATTCACATCAGGAAGGTCCCAAGTGATAAGTCAGCTTCTTTGAGCTCAATACGCTGACTAATAATGATTGTAAATCATCAAATCCCTATAGTGCAGAAGGGGGCCATTCAGGCCATTGACTCTGCACCAACAACAATTCCACCCAGGCCTTATCCCCATAACCCCACATACTTGCCAATCAACCTAACCCGCACATCTTTGGAGTGTGGGAGAAAACCAGTGCATCCGGAGGAAACCTATGTAAACACGGGAGAACATGCAAGCTCCACATAGACAGTCACCCAAGGTCGGAATTGAAGCCTGGTGCTTTGAGGCATAAGTGCTAACCACTGTGACACTGTGCTGCCCATATGCATCCTATTCTGTTTATAGAGGAACTAATAAAGCTAATTTTAGACATTGTGCGCATGACAGACTGGACAATGCAGCACAGGATTACACTAAAAGGGAGTATTTTAAACACAAGAAAATCAACTAAAACTCAATTTGGTATCACTCCTGTCATTGTGTCAAGACCAATGGATATTTTATTACCACTGATATTGTTCCCATGAATGTTATTCAATGAAAATTATTCACATGTGACATAAAAGGAATGTGCAAACCATGAACAGGTGAGTGAAAGAATTTTCCTAACTGGTTGGTGCTGCAGCTGTTAAACAGTACCTTTGGCAACAGCACCGTTCCATTTTGCATAGAATGGCAAAAAGTGCAGCTCTATATGACACGTGTCAGCACAAACTGCAATCAGGCACCAATTTCTTTGCCCTCAGTAAACTTCACTTTTATTTATTTTTACAGAAATGGTCTTGAAGCTAATTGCACGATTGGTCATAGAATCACTGAATCCAACAGTGCAAGAAGGAGGCCATTTGGCCCATCAAGTCTGCATTGACAACAATTCCACCCAAGCCCTATCCCCATAGCCCCACACATTTACCCTACCTAGTCCTCCTGACACTAAGGGTTAATTTAGCATGGTGAATCCACCTAACCCGCACATCTTTGGAGTGTGGGAGGAAACCAGAGCACCCGGAGGAAACCCACACAGACACGGGGAGAATGTGCAAACTACACACAGACAGTTACCCAAGCCGGGATTCGAACCCTGGCACTGGGAGGTAGCAATGCTAACCACTGTGCTACCGGTCATTCAATCTCTTCACTTCTTTTCTTCCCTCTCTCTTTAAGGTGTTGGGTAAGAAATTGAGTTTGTTAGCATCCATTTTTTGGGTGTGACAAACTATTTTAAAGCTTCAAGATGGCATCTGTGACACATGGACGAACTTGTAGGGTTGAATTTCATATTGCAGTGTGTACATACTGAACAATATCAATTAGCATGCAATACCGAATGATGGTAATGCTGTCCTTTTAGAGCTCAATGCACAGCTATCACCCTCCCTTTAACTTGCAGAGCTGGACACACACTGAGCAGTTGAAAGGACATCCCACCAGTGCTACTTAAAGAGGTCATCAACTACTCACAAGTTAGCTGCTGGTTGAATTATTCTGGCTCTTGTACCATCATACAAGTGTTTGGTTCTTTCTACAGTTGCTTCATATTGCATACGTCTACAAAGAGTGATGTTCCAGGTAGCGAAAATTCTTTGCTGACTTTAAGATTTCTGCACAAATCAGTTGATCCCACACATGGGTGGACTAATAGGCATTCCCATTGAAATCCAGCATGGCATGCAGAATGAACAATGAGCATGCAGAACAGAGAGTTTCCTCTTACTCAGCGGAGTCAGAACATCTTTCCTCCCTTCTACCTCCTCTGCAATACAACCAGCACAGTATCTGACAATTGTGCTAGACTTCATTCTTTCCCAAGTCAGATCCTCTTCAAGCTCCCGCCACCTGCTCCAGCCACAGTGTACCTTCCCTTTCAGCAGTGCAAGCTGGCTTTAAGCGGTGCTAACCACTGCTAATATTGGCCCCAGGTTGATGAATCCAGTTGATGTGCAGTACGGTAGCATGAGTAGGACATAGAGATAATGGAAGTGAGCAGGAGTATGAAGTTGGCACATTGCCCACATTTGCAATCAACACGTACAGGTTAACCACACATCACCATCTCCAGGCCCATTTTCAGGAGTTATTGAATGTAAGCCCTTATTGCTTATTGTTAGGATTGTTCCAGGCCACTCGTTGGCTGTCCTCATAGCTGTTTTATATTTGAACACAAGTCTAATGACAGACTCATTCAACAGCCAATCATGCATTAGCAATCAAAGGTAGGAACTGTGCTGGACTTTTCTTCCCGACCCACTCCAGAATGCTGAAGAATAAACTGCAGCATTCCTACTGTAATTCAGCCCAGACCAGGGATCGTGCCTGGAATCTTCCAGATGTTTATGTATCTGTATCTTATACACTATATTTGCTACATGTTTAATTCCAGTCTTGGGTGACTGTCTGCGTGGAGTCTGCACATTTTCCCCACGTCTGCATGGGTTTCCTCCAGGTACTCCGTTTTCCTTCCACAGTCCAAAGATGTGCAGGTTAGGTGGATTGGCCATTCTAAATTGTCCCTTAATTTCCCAAGATGTCTTTGTTAGGTGGATTAGCCATGGTAAATGTGTGGGATTATGAGGATAGGGCAGGGGTAGGTTTGCGTAAGATGCTCTATCAGAGACTCGGTGCAGATTCGATGGGCCGAATGGCCTCTTTCTGCACTGTAAAGATTCAATATCTACTCATCGAGACATCGAAGTTTAATTCATTTTCCCCCTATTGAGAAAGGGTTAGCCATCTTCTCAATATCTTGATTAGTAACACACAGCACAGCTACGGACTGGTGAGCTGACCCCTGTGCAAATGTCTAAAACACACACTTACACGAGGGTCCATTAACCCTCCCCTAACAGTAGTGCAAGCAGGCAGTGCAACTGCAGCCCAACAATTACAATGTTGCGCAAATGCTGTCACTCCAGTAGGATCAGGTGCAGTGTGAAAATAAAAGCAGCTCAATGAGTTATCAGCATTACTGCTGCTTCCTATTGTACATGCTGTACACTAACAGTAAAGTGATATCATTGTTCAATGATTTAGTGACAGGTAAGTATGTTATACCACTCACTGAGTGACAAGCTTTATAGTTCTCATATTTAGAACTTAAATGAGAATTCCACATGGTTGAGAAAAAGATAAGCAAAGGATGTAGCACAAAGAATGTGACAGCAAACACCATTTTAAAAGGTTTAACCTCCATTCATTACAAATTACTAACACATGTTTCACAAGGTTCCTGGACCTTTACAAACTGGTTCTGGCTCTGTGCTGAACAACTTTGCTGCACTCTTCTCAATTACAGTGATAAACTTTATTGCAATGAACATACATTTATAAAGATATTGCACCTTGCTATCAGACAAGTGTTTTTTATAATGGAGCAATTCTGCTCTGTTAAATAATTAAGTGCTGGCTTATAACTGACACTTCAAATGAAGTGTTACAAACTGAGCAAATCGGGAGAGAAGCAAACTCCAAAAGATCGGAAAGTACATTTAATAAAAACACGGATGTGTCTTTCTATTAAAATCATGCTGCCAGGTCACTGAACCCTAAAGAATTAGTGATTGTAACAATGTGCTCTTGCATTGTAATTTTTGAGAGTCTTTCTTCCGGTAATAGACTATATCCTGCTTCCAGCCTGTAGAGTGTAGCTGAGCTCAGGCAATTGGATGTGGGTTTCTAATATCTAATAAATGTCAAAAGAGTCCACATAAAAAGCATTTTTTTAATCAGGCAAGCAAAAGCCAGAGCATCTGGAAGCCCTTTCAATAGAGAGACACATACCTTCTTATTTTAAAAAAAAAGCATCTGAAGGGTAGAGTCATTATTAAAAGCTACTTTAATATCATCAATTGGCACAATAAGATTGTCAAAATAAATTTCATGTTGAATTCTGAAAGGAAGGAGGTTATTGTTGATAAAGCTTCCTTAAATCAGATTACGGGCAGAATTTTCCCATTCTGCCTCCCATGGGAATTGTAACAAACGGGACACAGACTGTGCAAAGGGGCGAGCGCAGCCAGAAAATCCTGCCCTATATATCCACTAAGATGTAGAGTAACTTGTGGTCCAATAATGCATTTGCCAGCGTCATACTGTTAGAATCACAGATGCTGTCAGAACTGCTGAGATTTTCCAGCATTTTCTGTTTTTGTTTCACATTCCAGCATCCACAGTACTTTAAAGTTCGGCAAGATGATTTAAGGGTATAAATGAAATTCTTCCAACTGTGAATGTAATGGGCTTAAAATTGCTCTTCATTTTATTCCGAGAAACAAATCATGCCCAAGGGTAGCCAATGATAATTTCTCTAAAGTACCGTATAGTCAATCGCTATAGTGAGGACTTCAGAAACGGGAGCAATGTTAAGATTCCTAATACCTTACACTTAAAAGAACACCTTGTGCAAAAATAAAAGCATTAACACCGCCCTTGCTGTGGCAATAAGTATGATCAACTCAGACTGTCAGTCACAGGAGTGGTCAAGGAACTGAAGAATTACTAACATTTCAACACAGAAAGTATCCATTTTAGACTTTGAACCATTGATTAAACTATTTTTCAGCTCCAAATAACCATTAAAAAATTACTGAAACCGATAACAACCTGCTTCACTCACATTGCGTAGAAATCTTGACCAAAGCATAACTCCTTAACACAATTCCAAACAAAAGCCTGCCTTTCCACAACTAATTGCATTACATATTAAAAATGAATTGGTTCATAAGAACATAAGAACATAAGAAATAGGAGCAGGAGTAGGCCATCTAGCCCTTCGAGCCTGCCCCGCCATTCAATAAGATCATGGCTGATCTGTCGTGGCTCAGTTCCACTTTCCCGCCCTCTCCCCATAACCCTTAATCCCTTCTCTTATCAAAAACCCATCAACCCGCTTCTTAAAAATATTTAGCGAGGCAGCCTCCACCACTTCAACGGGCAGAGAATTCCAGAGATTCACCACCCTTTGAGTGAAGAAGTTCCTCCTCAACTCCGTTCTAAACCGCCTCCCCTTTATCTTGAGGCTGTGCCCCCTAGTCCTACTGTCTTTTTTGAGCGGGAAGAGTCTCTCCACCTCTATCCTATCCATCCCATTCATCATCTTATACGTCTCAATGAGATCTCCCCTCATTCTTCTAAACTCTAACGAGTACAAGCCTAGTTTATTCAGCCTCTCCTCATAGCTCAATCCCCTCAACTCCGGTATCAGCCTAGTAAACCTCCTCTGCACTCCCTCCAGGGTCAAAATATCCTTGCGCAGGTGCGGCGCCCAAAACTGCACACAGTACTCCAGCTGCGGCCTCACCAATGCCCTATACAGCTGCAGCAAGACCTCCCTACTTTTATATTCAATCCCCCTCGCCATGAAGGCCAGCATCCCATTCGCCTTCCTGACCACCTGCTGCACCTGCAAGCTGGGTTTTTGCGATTCATGCACAAGGACCCCGAGGTCCCTCTGCACCGTCGCCTGCTGCAGTTTTTCGCCACGTAAGTAATAGTCCTTCCTACCATTCTTCCTACCAAAGTGGACCACCTCACACTTGCCAACATTAAATTCCATTTGCCATTTCCTGGCCCATTCGCCCAGCCTATCTAGATCCTTCTGCAGACTCTCCACACCCTCCGCACAATTTGCCGTTCCCCCAATCTTGGTGTCATCAGCAAATTTCGACACCCTGCACTCGGTTCCCTCCTCCAGATCATCTATATAAATGGTAAATAGCTGAGGCCCCAGCACCGACCCCTGGGGCACCCCACTAGTCACCATCCGCCAATCCGAATAGCACCCATTGACCCCCACTCTCTGCCTCCTATTTGACAACCAATCCTCTATCCACGCTAACACCCTACCCCCAACTCCATGTCCCCTGACCTTCTGCAATAACCTCTTGTGAGGTACCTTGTCAAACGCCTTCTGAAAATCCAGAAAGACCACATCCACCGGCTCTCCTCTATCCACTGCCCTAGACACATCCTCATAGAACTCCAGTAAATTTGTCAGACACGACTTCCCTTTAATGAAACCGTGTTGCGTCCGCCCTATCAAGCAATTCCCTTCAAGATGCCTCGCAATTTCCTGCTTAATGACGGATTCTAACATTTTACCTACCACAGACGTTAAACTAACCGGCCTATAATTCCCCGCCTTTTGCCTGGCACCCTTCTTAAACAACGGCGTAACATTAGCCGTTTTCCAATCTTCCGGCACTTCCCCGGAATCCAGCGACGTCTGGAAAATAACCACCAAGGCATCCACTATCACCTCCGCCATTTCTTTCAGAACCCTCGGATGCATTCCATCCGGTCCTGGGGACTTGTCCACAATCAGCCCCTCCAGTCTGTCGAGCACCACCTCTCTAGTAACAGTAATGTCATTAAGACCCTCCATTCCTACCACCTTTCCATCGCTAACACCCGGCAAATTATTCACGTCCTCCTCCGTGAAGACAGAAACAAAAAAGTTATTCAAGACCTTCGCCATATCCCCATCCCCTACCACTAGCTCCCCTTTCTCATCCTCTAAAGGACCAACGTTCACCCTAGCCAGCCTCTTCCTTTTTATATATTTATAAAAACTCTTGCTATCCTTTTTTATATTAAGTGCTAGCCCAGCCTCATAGCTTCTCCTACCCTCCTTTATCAACTTCTTTGTCAATCTTTGTTGACATTTAAACCTTTCCCAATCCTCTTCTCACCCACTGCTCTTAGCTACTCTAAATTCCTCCGCTTTTAATTTAACACTTTCCTTCACCTCCTTCGTTATCCACGGCTTATTACCTCTCTTCCTACTGTCCTTTTTAACCATCGGAATAAATTTCTGCTGAGCACCAAGAAAGATCTCCTTAAAGATCCTCCACTGCTCCTCAGCAGACCTACCTTCCAACACATTCCCCCAGTCCACATTTGCCAATTCTTCTCTCATCCTACCATACTCCCCTCTATTCAAACAAAGGACGCGTGTCCGGGAACCCACTTTCTCCTCCTCCATCTGCACCAGAAACTCCACCATACCATGATCACTCTCTCCAAGAGGATCCTTCACCGCAAGGTCCCTAATCCTACCCGCCTCATTACATAGCACCAGATCCAAGATAGCTCGCTCCCTCGTCGGCTCCAACACACACTGTTCAAGGAAATTATCCCGGCAGCATTCCAAGAACTCCTCCTCGAGACCACCTCGTCCAACATGGGTCGACCAATCAATATGCAGATTGAAATCTCCCATAATGATACTGCTAGAAAAATCAAGCCTTGAATCTTGTTAAGCCTCATAGAAATAGCAGAACACCATTGAAATCTTAGTTATTTTACTGGAATCTTTTGAAGGCTAATTATTCAATTCTATATTCCAGTGAAAAAGAAGGAATGTAAGAAAAGGGATAACCAGCCGTAGATAACTAAGGAAATAAAGGAGAGTATCAAATTAAAAACCAATGCATGTAGAGTGGCCGAAACTAGTAGGGAGCTAGAAGATTGGGAAAGCTTTAAAAAACAACAAAGAACTACTGCGAAAGCAATAAAGAAAGGAAAGATAGAGTATGAAAGTAAACTAGCGCAAGATATAAAAACTGATTGTAAAAGTTTTTACAAATATATAAAATGGAAAAGAGTGGCTAAAGTAAATGTTGGACCCTCAGAAGATGAGAAGGCGGATTTAATAATGGGAAACGATGAAATGGCCAAGGCCTAAAACAAGATTTTTTTTGTCAGTCTTCGCAGTGGAGGACACAAATAGCATACTGAAAATTGACAGTCACGGGACTATAGGGGGTGAGGACCTTAAAACGATCACTATTACTAAAGAGGTACTGCTGGGTAAGCTAATGGGACTAAAGGTAGACAAGTCCCCGGGTCCAGATGGAATGCATCCCAGGGTACTAAAAGAAACGGCAGAGGTAATAGCAAATGCATTAGTTGTAATTTATCAAAATTCATTGGACTCTGGGGAGGTGCCAGCTGATTGGAAAACAGCTAATGTAACGCCACTGTTTAAAAGGGAGGTAGACAAAAGGCAGGTAGCAACAGGCCGGTTAGCTTAACATCCATAATTGGGAAAATGCTGGAATCTATCATTAAGGAAGAAATAGCAGGACACCTGGAAAAGAATGGTTCAATCAAGCAGACACAGCATGGATTCATGAAAGGAAAGTCATGTTTGATGAATTTACTGGATTTTTATGAAGATGTAATGAGTGCGGTAGACAGAGGGGAACCAGTGAATGTGGTGTTTTTCGATTTCCAGAAGGCATTCGATAAGTTGCCTCACAAAAGGTTGCTGCGTAGGATTAAGGTACATGGAGTTGGGGGTAAAGCGTTAGCGTGGATTGAGGATTGGTTATCAAACAGAAAGCAGAGAGTTGGAATCGATGGGTGTTTTTCCGGTTGGCAGTTGGTGACTAGTGGCGTGCCGCAGGGATTGGTGCTGGGGCCTCAACTGTTTACCATATACATAGACGTTCTGGAGGAGGGGACCAACTGTAGGGTAACAATGTTTGCAGATGACACAAAGATGAGTTGGAAAGCAAATTGCGCAGAGGACACAGAAAGTCTGCAGAGAGATTTGGATAGGCTAAGTAAGTGGGCAAGGACCTGGCAGATGGAGTATGATGTTGGTAAGTGTGAGGTTATCCACTTTGGAAGGAATAATAGTAAAATGGACTATTATTTAAATGGTGAAAAATTACAACACGCTACTGTGCAGAGGGACCTGGGAGTCCTTGTGCATGAATCACAAAAACTCAGTTTGCAGGTACAGCAGGTGATCAAGAAGGCAAATGGAATGTTGGCCTTTATCACGAGATGGATGGAATATAAAAGCAGGGAGGCCTTGCTGCAACTGTACAAGGTACTGGTGAGGCTGCAGCTGGAGTACTGTGTGCAATTTCTGTCCCCTTATTTAAGAAAGGCTATATTAGCTTTGGAGGGGATGCAAATAAAGTTCACCAGGTTGATTCCGGCGATGAGGGGGTTAGCTTATGAGGAGAGATTGAGTAGACTGGGCCTGTACTCATTGGATTTTAGAAGGCTGAGGGGAGATCTTATAGAGACATATAAGATAATGAAGAGGCTAGACAGTGTAGAAGCAGAGAGGTTATTTCCACTTAGAATGGGAACAAGAACTAGAGGGCACAGCCTCAAAATAAGGAGGAGTCAATTTGGAACAGAGTTGAGGAGGAACTTCTTCTCCCAGAGGGTACTGAATCTTTGGAATTCTCTGCCCATTGAAGCAGTGGAGGCTACTTCGTTAAATGTGTTTAAGTCACAGATAGATAGATTTTTGACCAATAAGGGTATTAAGGGTTATGGGGAGCAGGCAGGTAAGTGGAACTGAACAACTATCAGATCAGCCATGATCTTACTGAATGGCGGGGCAGGCTCGAGGGGCTAGGTGGCCTACTCCTGCTCCTATTTCTTATGTTCTTATGTTCTTTCCTTCCGACTCACCCTGCCATCTGCAACTTAGTTCTCTCTTGCCAGACTGTCTACATTTTCTTCAGTTCGCCTCCACTTCTCCCTTCAGCCTAAACCCCTGTCTTACTCTCATTTTGTTATCATTCCTCTCCAAAGAGCTACTAACAAGTGCATTCCAGTTCTGAACTTCCAAAAAGCCAATTCATTGACATTGGTAAGTTGAATGTGCTACATAGGTATTGAATTCTAGACTTAAGTACAAAGCTGGCTGTCCTGTATGCGTCTACATTTTGCCAAAATTAATTAACAGGGAAAACATACGCTGAAGTTTCCATCTGAAAACACAAATGTTCCTCAATTACTCACTTCTTAGAAGTTTGCAAAGTAAATATGTTTAGTTAATTAATTGCATTCTTCATATAAAGAGCAGCATGGCACAGAACTTGAACTCATTTTTGCACAAAGTAGATTCTTGCTCACTGCTTGCTATAGATTCTGTTTAAACAGAATTGCAGAATGAAGGATGGGTTGTGGCACAGACATAAGAATTTTCTATTTTTAACTGTAGTTTATAATAATCTTGATCCAACCATAAAATTTACTAGCAAACCAGTCGTATGTTTACGAGTATTCAGCTGGATCAGTCAGTTAATACCAACACAAATGCCCGTCTCTGCACCCAAGCTAGGCCCCAATCCTAAATAGCCTTGCGTTGGCAGGTTTTGTTCAGTCTTAATAGCATTCATCAACTGAATGCAGCAATTAGTTGGTTTGCATGATTCAAAAAGCCTATTTAATAGCTTCATTGGTTTCCACATTTTTTAAAGTCTATATTTTCTCCCCTCTCCGGGCACCAACTCAAGTGGCAGTACAATTACATTAGCGTCAGCTATTCTTCTTGTGTAAGTCAAGGCAGTGAAGGAGCCACACCCTATTTCCACCTGACAGTCACACATTCATGCCCAGTCAAAGCCACTTAATGGGAATTAAGAATATATATATTAGGCTGATTTGCCCCTCCCCCTCTGTATACCATGCATACCCAGGTCAACTGTAGCACCTCCTCCTGCTACCCCAGCTAGGAGCAGCAAATTCAGCATTGACCATGCGTCAATGCTGGGACCTACTTGTCCAAAGTATTCCATTCTAAACTGGGTAGCAAGTGTTTTGATCAAAGTTATTGGGAGAGCTATCAGAAATACTGGCAGATGCCAATTAAGGTCAGCCAGGTTGGTCAGCTTCAGGCAGTATATTAACAGAAATAACAAATCTAAAAACTCAGTAGGTCAGGCAGCATTTGTGGAGAGAGAAACAGAGTTAACATTTTGAATCCAATATGACCCTTCCCTGGAACAGAAGTGATGTAGAAATGTGATAGTCCTCCAGCTTGTGATTGTGCAGCATCTCACTTTTCCATGTGGCACTTTATAGCCTTCTGGACTCTGCATCAAGTTCAAAAACTTCAGACCATGAACTTTGTCCTCCATTCTGAATTTATTTTTTCTCCTCAAGTGCCAGTCTGTATCTTGTTCTCATGGTGTTGCTTTCAGACTGAGCTGACCTTTATTCTGCTATTAACACCTACTCTGGACCAATGCTTTGTTTCTTTACTACAACCATCATTACTCCATTCAGCTCTGTCGAAGGGTCATCCAGACTTGAAACATTGGCTCTATTCTCTCTCCACAGCATCCAGAATATTTTGCCTAATCCACTCCCTTTGCCTTTTGTTCCAGGACACGATTGGTATTTAATCTCCCCTGCCCACTGACCTTCCCTTTTGTTCCACCTGAATACTCACCCCCATCCCATCACCATTTTCAAAAGCATAAAACCCATCACATTGATACCTCTTTTGCGTTACAAAACAGAGTCATATTGGACTCAAAATGTTAACTCTCTTACTCTCTTCACAAGTGCTGCCACAGCTGCTGAGATTTTCCTTGATCTTTCACTTTTATTTCAGATCTGCAGTATCTACAGCATTTTATTTTTATTTCAGTGTATTAGTGGCATTGATTTTCAGCCATGTGTAGTTATGTTAAAATGTTAGGAACCTTGTTTATTGAACCATGAGAATTTTGAGGTGTGGTGAAGCATTTATTTTTAAATTATAGGTAACAGCTCAGCATCACATAAACCTACATTTATTTATTAGACATAGAATCAAACTGAATAGGCAGCTGTTGTACGTCCACAAGTTTCAAATGCATGCTGGTCAGGGAAATATCCGACATAGGGCAGAACTTAAGTATCTTCTTGTGCAGGCAGAAACTAGCCTTGACTTTGATTGAATGGGAAGCTAACTTGGTGATTGTACACAAAACTGGAAGCCTCACCTGAAATATTCAAAAGTACAGCAAAGATCAAGCCATGTAATGTGTGTCGTAAGTCTACTGAACTAGAACTTGAGTAAAACCAGTCATTTAAAAATGTCACGTTGACAACTGCGTGGAGTTCATTACTTCAAAAATGTTAGACAGGAGGTCATGACCAATATGTGATATCCGCTGGGAAGGTCAAACAAAATTCTTGTGAGTGTGAACCATATGCTGAACTTTCAGGGCTTCATCAGGACTCATCATTGGCAGAAATCATTTCTCCAACAGAACTTCGTGTTATGATGACACTACCAAGGAAAACTACAACTTGTGATGTCCATATTCAATATGCTGGATATTAATCAATCATTTTCAGTAAGTTCTATGTGTCAAGAGGAAGTGGACACATTGCTATATAGGGAGGCTGACAGAATTCACTGCGAGGCTGCCTACCTCTGCGCATTTCAAACCTTTTGTAAAGAAAAGCAAAATAGTATGAATTCTGGAAAACAGAAATAAGAACAAAACAATGCTGCAAAAACTCAGCAGGTCAGGCAGCATCTGTTGAGAGAAAAAGAATTAACAACATCACAAATATGTACAGTATTTAAGAAAATGATGACATACGTAATAATGAACATTTTTAGTGCATCCTGCTGTCTAACATCTGTGACAAACAAGTGCAACCGTCATGTACTAAATTAATCTTGAGAAATACTGGCTGTGAATTTTATTACGGACATGGTGCTGATTCCATAATATTTTCTCTTAACATTTTTTGGGTTGAGCCCAGTTTAATTAATTTATGTGGCATTTATTAATTAACGTGGGAATCTGATTTGTAACTTTAGCAGAGGTGGGCGCCACAGCAGTGAATTCTATCGGTCTCAGCATTGCGTCAGCTTCCTGCTTACACATAGAGCTGGTGAAAGGTCTTCAATCTAAAATGTTTACTACTATAGTATCTAGAGATTGGTGAGCAGAATTTTCATAGCTGTAGGTATTGCAAAATAATGGATTGTCAGTTTTGGTATCTCGCCCTCACTTCCACCCTCATTATAAAATTTGCATTTTAGACCTGATGCAGAATTTAACGGCAATAACACCGCGAGGACCAGTAATTCTTTGACCTCAAATGGCATTTGCAATAATGGCAGGACTGGGCTTGTACAAGTGCTTTACTCAGAACAGTGAATTGCTCAAGGAGGGGGTGGGGGGCACCTTTCTCTACCCCATGTCTTTGCTTTCACCAGTTAGAAATGAAATCTTGAGCGTAACCAGAACTGTAACCACAGGCACCTGCAGTGTGAAATCAGGAAAATTAATTGGAAGTTCAGTGTATCAGACTTTGGTTCTAGCCACATCTTTTGGTAGTGTAAGTGAATGATAACGATTACTTGCTTCCATGTGAAACAAGGCAGCAAAGTCAATTAATGTTCTGACTAGTAGTACTCCAACACACCACCAAAAACTGGCTAACTGGCCATTGATCTCATTGGTGTTTATGTGATTTTGCAGTGTATAAAATGACTGCCATGCTTATGTATATGAAAGTCGACATCACCCCCGAGGACCACAGGCTGCTCACCCCTTTTTTAAGAGACAGCTGTCTGGTATTGATTTAACCTGAGGGTCACCACACCTCAAGGGCAAAGTTGAGAAGGGGGGGCCTTCATGGATAACCTCAACCGTTACAGGAATTGAACCCACACGGTTGGCATTGCTCCGCACCACAAACCAACCGTACAGCCAGTCTGAAATGTTTCTGAGAGATGTGATAAGGTACTTACATAACTGCAATGTCTTTCAGCTTGGCTCACTGCCCCTGTTGTTTATAATGATTAAAAGCAGGTGATCAGCTAATCAGTTCTTTTCAATAATAAAACCTGAATAATGGTATACAGGCTGTTACGAGTTTGCTGTAACTTTGAAAGCACAAACTTTTTTGGCTGCGTTTTCTACCTGCTGCTTTGTATCCTGTTTGAGACCAGATCATCTTCTATGTGCTTTCTAATAAATAGTTGGCTAAAAGCCCTTTTCCATACAATGAACATAAACGTGACTGTTGTTCAAATGATAACTGAAAAATACCAGGCGGCTCCAAGCATTTTAAACAGAGCTCACAAAATACTCAATGTCTGAATTTTTTAAAAGCACTCAGGTGTAATGCTTCACAGTTATACATTATGCTAGCTAGAACTAATTTTACTTTATAAAGTCATGGGCAGATTGGTTTTAAGATACAAACACCAAACAGTCTTGGATAAAAACAGATATCCGCAACAATATAGAAACATAGAACCCCGACAGTGCAGAAGGAGGCCATTCGGCCTGCACCAACAACAATCCCACCCAGGCCAATTCCCTGTAACCCCATGCATTTATCATGCTAATCCCCCTGACACTAAGGGGCAATTTAGTACGGCCAATCAACCTAATCTGCAGATCTTTGGAGTGTGGGAGGAAACCAGAACACCCAGAGGAGACCCATGTAAACACGGGGAGAACGTATAAACTCCACAGACAGCTACCCAAGGCTGAATTGGATCCTGAGTCTCTGTGAGTCAGCAGTGCTAATCACCTTGTTTAATAATCTGGGTACAGTGTTATTATATTGCTGGCTGCATGAAAAAGACCCACATTATTCTCCATATCTTATTTTGTATTTGATTCATTGGGACATTGTATCTAATCTGTGGTATACCAGATTAGGCAAAGTGGAACTTATCCTGTTCTTGGTATTAATATCAGTACATGGATCACATCGCACATCAAGCTTGCGAAGCATGCATAAAAAAAAGCACCTAAAATACTCTGCAAACAACAGTATAAATCAAATCTATAGATCATGAGAGGGAGTTCAAGGCTGAAATCTAATCTGGAGGGTCTGATGATGGTTATAAACTTTGGACAGTCCTGAGAAGCTCTTCATTAAGTTACAAGTCATACTCCCAAGTTATCGAATATCTGCCACACATATTAATTAAAATGGGCTCATCACAAAAGAACGTTAAGAACAAAAATGTTAAGGAATCAGCAACAAGTGTGTGGGAAGTCTGTAATATAACTCCCAGCCAGTATTCCTCAGGATTCATTTAATACATGAGGTTGCACTCTCTTTCGTATGTGGTTTCAGTTAGTCGCAGATATTAGAATGCAAGATACACTAACAATGTTAGAAGTTCATTATTGAGTATATTTCCCTTAAATACAACACGTATATGTCTCACTCTTTTATAGTCAAGCGTCTTTTTGAAATACGTTAGTTGGATAAGAACGGTCTGTACATTTTTTTGCCAATAGCCCTCAGGTGTTCATGGCAACAACTCTGTCAGACTGGAGCATTTTTTAGCCAAACCGCTGGAGCTAATAAAAAAATTCAAAGAACCCTCAAACTTCATTCAGGAAGCTGGCAAGAATCAGTCTTCCTGTCAGGCTGTTAAAGCCACAAACTAACCCATGAGCCCAAACAGTCACACCCACTAGCAGAATCGGGTACAATTTACTAATCGCTCCTCTTTCTAAATTAAATTGGAGCTTTACTTCACATTTATTTGAGTGATGCCACAGGGGACCACTGGTTACAGTTAATGCAAATCTTTACCTCACAACCACATCAGATTCTAAATTCAGTATGACACCGCAAGTGAGTGAATTTTCTGACTGTCAGAGTGAAAAACATTCACACCTGGCTTTAATTTGCCAAGTGTTTACAGCTATCGCTCACTGAGTGCGAGGATATCAACCTGCAAACAGACCCTTAACGAGGGCCAGTGAAACAGAAAATGTAATGTTACATTTCTGAACGAAAAGTCATGTGGACCAGTTCTGGAGAGAGGTTTACATTCTTCGGATCAGTCACAGTTCTGGAACTTCCTCCTTCATTCCCACTCAGCTGCTCTTAAAAAAGACTTTCGGGAACAGGAAAAGATTCATCACTTTCAAAGGCTGAACACCACTTCCCTACTTTATCCTTCAATCCCTCTCTTTCCAGGAGTAGTGTGTGAGTATCTCTTGAACAAAACTATACAGTGTCATCTTCTGCAACCTTACCTGCCTTCATCAATGGTGATTGTAGTGTTAGTTTTTACAATAAATAATCATCCATCATCGGCCTCAAGTTCAGCAATTTAAAAGAAACCATATGCTCATATCATATAGTGTTAGGAACACTAACCCAGAACTGACTTCAATGAAAGGTGAAAACTTAAATGTTGATCCTTTTGCAACCGAGGATCCCACGAAAGTTTACATTTCCAGTGCACTGGAAAAAATGTGACAGAGCCTACCACAGGGCCTGGTGCAGAAGGCTAGGAGTTTTTTTTGCTTGATTATGTAGCTTGGGACTCTTTTCCACGTTGAAGACAAGTTTATAAATGCAAGATCTTGCTGTTGAAACCTTGGGCTTCCAATGTGACAAAACATACCTCAATAACAAAAGAACAAGAATAAATGGGACTGGATGGATAGCAGAGCAATTATGACCTGAGAGACTTTTCTGATGACCAAGTGGATAAAGGCATCCATAAATGTCTTGGCAGCTTTGTCCCTGTACAGAATCGTAGAATCAGAATCATAGAACCCGACAGTGCAGAAAGAGGCCCTTTGGCCCATCAAGTCTGCATCACCCATAATCCCACCCAGGCCCTACCCCCATATCCCTACATATTTACCCGCCAGTCCCTCTAACCTATGCATCCCAGTACACTAAGGGGCAATTTTAGCACGGCCAATCAACCTACCCCGCACATCTTTGGACTGTGGGAGGAAACCGGAGCACCCGGAGGAAACCGACACAGACATGAGGAGAATGTGCAAACTCCACACAGACAGTGACCCGAGCTGGGAATCGAACCCAGGTCCCTGGAGCTGTGAAGCAGCAGTGCTAACCACTGTGCTACCATGCTGCCCTGGAAAATCGCTAACTAGCCTGTGTCTCTGAATTATGGAGAAAAATAATATTTGGTTGGTGTTGCCAATTTGAAAAACTGAACACACTAGTGATGTTTCTATGCTAAAAGGAATCCGCCAATACTGACTCAGCAGTGCCATATGTGAAGAATGGGCACAGTGTCAGGTTCCAGAGAGCAATTAATACATTTACAGTCGTAATGTTTTTGATTTCCACTCATTTAATTGAAATGCCCTTAAGCGCTGTACTTGTACACAATAAATGAAGTGTGCCTGCAGTCCAAGGATTTCTTGTTGCAAGTTGCTCATCATTTCTCTTTTAATAAAATGAAATTACAACCAACATTTACAACCAACAACCATGAAACAAAGAAAATAGGGACAGGAGTAGGCCATCTGACCCTTTGAGCCTGATCTGCCATTTGTTATGATCATGGCTGATCATCCAACTCAGTAACCTGTTCCCAACTTCCCCCCAAATCCTTTGATCCCTTTAGCCCCAAGTGCTGTATCTAACTCCTTCTTGAGAACATACAGGCCAAAATCTGTGTTTTTGGAGATTCTCTCAAATCTCCCAAATTTGAGGAGACCTTCTGGTTGTGCCGACAGTGCACCCCTTCCGTGAGTTTTCCAATGGCATGGGGTGCAATCAATGGGAAATCCCATTGACAGCGGTGGGACCAGAAGATCCCTCCACTGGCAAACTGTGCACCACCTCCTGCTATGAGATACACACTGCAGGAGGGCCAGAAAATCCCATACACAATGTTTTGTCTTCAATTGCTTTCTGTGATGGAGAATTCCTCAGGCTCACCACTCTCTGGATAAAGAAATTTCTCCTCATCTCAGCCCTAAATGGTATATACTGTACCATTGGTGTATACTGGTGTATACTGAGACTATGATCTGTGGTTCTGAACGCCCCTACCATTGGGAACATCCATCCTGTAACCACCTTATCTAGTCCCGTTAGAATTCAATTAGTTTCTATGAGAACTCCCCTCATAACTTCAGTGAATATAATCCTAAATGACTCAACTCTCCTCATATGTAAGTCCCATCATCCTAGCCCTGCATGCCCTCCATAGCGAGAGCATTCTCTCTCAGATAAGGAGACCAAAACTGCATGCAATATTCCACATGTGATCTCACCAAGGCCCTGAATAATTGAAGCAAGTAAGAAGTCTCACAACACCAGGTTAAAGTCCAACCAGTTTATTTGATAGTAATCATAATTGAAGCAAGACATCCCTACTCCTAAACTCAGATCCTCTTGCTATGAAGGCCAACATACCATTTGCCTACATCACCACCTGCTGCACCTGCATGCTTACTTTCAGCAAATGGTGCACAAGGACACCCAGGTTTTGTAGCACATTCCCCTCTCTCAATTTATAGACATTCAAATGATAATCTGTCCTTTTGTTTGAGGTACCAAAAACAGAAGTGTCCTCAGAAACTTGATCAAAAAGAAATGCAAGGTTTCAAGTTATTTTTTCTTTGTTCTAAGGTTCCCTCCCGATCAATAATTTGTAAATAAAACAGCTTCTTGCAATTAAGTCTTGCCATCTATAGTTAGTTAATATATTATCATAACATGATTATATTTGTTATGATATTATGCACACCTGAATCCCTGATATTCCCAGGCACTAGGAATGGCATCAAGCAGAATGGTTCTTGCTGTCAAGATTACGACCCACAGTACTTGGTTCACACCTCCCTTCTTCCAGGTTTTAACATTTGGTACTGTGGAAGTGAATTTATAAAGATGTATAGATGTTTGCAGTAACTTCCTCATTTCATTTGACCTAATTACAATCACAGCCATGCAGCTCAGCCCCTACTTTCAGGAGATAGACTGAATAACTGCCAGAACCAAGAGATTGTAATACCTCTCTTAAAACTGGAAGAAGGGAATTTGAACGAAGTACCACAGTTGTAATCTTGACAACAAGAATTATCCTGCTTGACGCCATTCCTAGTGCCTAGGAATATCAGAGTTCAGGTGTGCATGATAATATATTATCTGATTATAAATTGCAAGATGCTGTGTTCTGTGTACAAATAATTGATCAGGAGCGAACATTATTGTTTCCTGCTAAGAGCTAATGAATGTGTAAGGTTGTATAATTCCTCACAAACCGTTAAGATTGTGATTTTTGTAGAAAGCTCCAATTGTGTCACTTTACAATGCCAGGAATAATGTAAAAGGCGACAGGCAATGCTGATATCCTGTTTGATCTGGGTTCCCTCAGGGGAGAAATTAATCTTTACTTTTATGTTACTTTTCTACTGCATAGTATGTCTCAGCCACACTCAAGAACTGTGGGACAGTGTGTTGGTGATTTAAACAGATCAAAATTCATGAAAAATAACCCAGTCAGGGCATTAATATGCTCACAAATCTGTCTAACTGCCTTCAAACTTGAACTGTCTTCTTTGGTACTGCAAAAATACTCCTAACATAGGCAAGTATATAACAGCTCCCTTTCCCAACAACATGCAGCACCCAAGAATTGGGATCACTGTGATTGTGCATCTTTGTTCCCCATTCTTTCCTCCTTCACCATCCAAGTGTTTTCTGACTGATCTTAATCACATTATTAAGATCTGGTGTATCAAATTACATACCAAATTTATGCCCATGTGTTTATGGAGATTTGATCCCAAAAAAAGCAGTGAACAGCAAGCCACACAATGATTCAACTAGTCCGATTTATCATCAGCAATCAATATCACAGAATATTCCACAATGAACACTGCAACTATTGATGGTGTTCAGATTCCCCTTTGGAAATAAATCCTGTTGTGAGCAGGCATTGTGTGCCCACAGCCAGAGTGGTCAGGCTTGGTATCTTGCCTCTCTTCACTTCTGACAGTGTGTGACTTACTGTTAAAGTATGTGTAATTTAACTTTGTGGTCTAACAGTCTAGAAATCAGGAAATCAGCAGGTTTGATGAAGACGTTCACTGACACACCCTGTGGGCCTACATGTTTCTGAGATCGCTCTTCCATATCTGAATCAGACATCATGGCGTTGAGGGTATTATAGAATCCCTATAGTGCAGAAAGAGGCCATTCGGCCCATCCAGTCTGCACTGACCACAAACTCATCCAGTCCCTATCCCCATAACCCCACTTATTTACTCTGCTAACCCTCTTGAGACTAGACGGCAATTTAGCAAAGCCAATCAACTTAACATGCACATCTTTGAACCATGGGCAGAAACTTAAGCACCCCAAGGAAACCCACACAGATGCAGGGAGAACGTGCAAACTCCGCACAGAAAGTGATCCAAGCCAGGATTCGAACCCGGGCCTCTGGTGCTGTGAGGCAGCAGTACTAACTGCTGTGCTGCCACCACCACCACCACCTCCCTCCCCACCATTGTATTAAGCAGTGGCAAATCACTGTATCCCAATCAATCAATGTTGAATTCCAAAATGATTAACACAAACAGAATAAATGCTGAAAAAACTTAGTCAGACAGCAGCTGTGGAGAGAAAAACAGAATTAATATTTCAGGTTGACGAGCTTTCATCCAGAAATGGGAAGAGTTAGGGAATGTAATGGATTTTAAGCCAGTGAAAGTATAAAGAGTAGCCAAAGAACAAAAGCAAAGGTCTGTAATAAGATGGAAGGCAAGAGGTTAAAGAATCAAAAGTCAGAGGGAGTGGTAATGGGCCAAATACAGAAACAAAAGATGTGTTTAGAAGTGTGAATAATAAATTGATGAACAGCTACCATCTAACATGGTGAACTATTCTGGATCAATATTTTGAGCAGAAGGGAGACTAATTCAAATGGTTCCTCTTATTCGTAACCTCCAGGGCTGACAATTGCTAAGTGGGTCTCTGACAACCTCTGATACAAATTACTGTTGCAGAAAATTCAGATTTAGTTTCATCTGGCTGTTTTTTTTTAATTGTTTCATTAAAAACGGCTCTTTTCTTCCTTCCTGAAGGCTGAATTCTGGTTCCACAGGCAGTGGACACATTCTGGTATTTCAACAAAGGCCAAAGCTTCAGCTGAAAGCCTAGGCTGGTGTGTGCAGAATTCTAGGCCATCAATATCAGATCATGATTCTGTCCACACCCAAGATCTGCACATGCACATCTTCTATTAGATGTCACTGGACTGAAATTAGACTTGGACAGAGACAAAAAAAAAATAGACAGAATCCATTTTATCACCATGATAGGCCACACCTGATATTTGCTTCTATTGCAGTTGTGTGCAGTTTTGGGCACCGCACCTGCGCAAGGATATTTTGGCCTTGGAGGGAGTGCAGAGGAGGTTTACTAGGCTGATACTGGAGTTGAGGGGGTTGAGCTATGAGGAGAGGCTGAATAAACTAGGCTTGTACTCGTTAGAGTTTAGAAGAATGAGGGGAGATCTCATTGAGACGTATAAGATGATGAATGGAATGGATAGGATAGAGGTGGAAAGACTCTTCCCGCTCAAAAAAGACAGTAGGACTAGGGGGCACAGCCTCAAGATAAAGGGGAGGCGGTTTAGAACGGAGTTGAGGAGGAACTTCTTCACTCAAAGGGTGGTGAATCTCTGGAATTCTCTGCCCGTTGAAGTGGTGGAGGCTACCTCGCTAAATATTTTTAAGAAGCTGGTTGATGGGTTCTTGATAAGAGAGGGGATTAAGGGTTATGGGGAGAGGGCGGGAAAGTGGAACTGAGCTACAACAGATCAGCCATGATCTTATTGAATGGCGGGGCAGGCTCGAAGGGCTAGATGGCCTACTCCTGCTCCTATTTCTTATGTTCTTATGTATATTAGACGTGACATATAGTAAGCATTTTAAGCAATTCCATTGTTTTGCAACTCTGCTCACATCCAAGTTCACCCCAGCTGAACAGCAATCAGTGCTAAAATTCTCCACTCCCTAACACAAAGCTAGCTACACTAAGGGGCAATTTAGCGTGGCCAATCCACCTGACCCACACATCTTTGGAATGTGGGAGGAAAACGGAGCACTTGGAGGAAACCCACGCTAACAGAGGGAGAAACTCTGTACAGACCCAAGCCGGGAATCGAACTTGAGTCTCAGCCAACGTTAAACCTGGAATCTTTTTGCAATGGACAGCTAAGTAGAACAATATAGCAGCTCACTCCCTTATTTATTTACCTCTCTTCACCCACTTCCTGTGATTTAAAATAAAGAAGTCAACAGTGTCACATGTGCAAAGCATTCATCAAAGCTTCCCACTGTCTGAGTGGAAAAGTTGCACGCCGTATTTGCATTTTCTCTTTATAGATGCTGACTGATCTGATGGCCACTACTGTTTTGTTCTTGAGAAGTGTTTTCTTGTTAGCTACAGGTTAGACATCCATGATCTGGTGCCCTTGGGACTGACAGCATGCTGGATTTGGAACTTTCCCAGAGCTGGACTCCTCTGCTCATTATTCTCCTGTGTTTATTAATGAAGCCTATGAAGTTATACTTTCATCATCCATGGTTAATTGTTTGCCCGGTTGTTGTTTCCAAACACAAGCATTTCTCAAAGAATAGCAGGAAAGTTTGATTATTAATCCGCAAATCTCCAAGATGTCCAAAATTCTCCGGCCGTCCACGCACTGCCACCGCTGCAAATTTGGCATTCAGCCAAATCGCTGTTTGCAGTAGCAGGATCGGAGAATCCCAACTGCAGGCAAGGTTGGAGAATTCTGGACATTACAGTCTTTTGCAGGAGTGTGACCAGTCCGTCATTTCAAAAATGTCCAGTTTTTGGACTGTTCTTATTTTTGGACAGCTGAATTTTGTCTGTCCAATCTGTACTACCACCTTGATAAAGTAGGAGGATGTGGTGCAGCAGATGTCACCGCATTAACAATTTGCTGTTTACTATAATTGGCGTTTTCACCAGAGGACAAAGTGTATATACCTGAAGCATAAAACTTTACACTACCCTACAACCAACATATTGACATCTACATGTTGAGGTGGCACAGTGGAGGGTGCCACAATGGCACAGTGATTAGCACTGCTGCCTCAAAGTGCCAGGGACCCAGATTCAATTCTGGTCTTGGGTGATTGTCTGTGTGGGTTCGCACATCCTCCATGTGTCTACACGGATTTCTTCCAGGTGCTCCAGTTTCCTCCCATATTCCAAAATGTGTGAGTTAGGTTGATTCGCCATGTTAGTGTCAGGGGGATTAGAGGGTAAGTGTATGGGGTTATGGGGATAGAGCCTGGATTTGATTGTTGTTGACTGTTGGATGGACCAAATGGCCACCTTCTGCTTTGTAGGGATTCTATAATTCTCTGGTAATGGGTATTGGTATCAGTTTTAGAGCTGAACTCTCTCAACTTGGTCCCAAGGTGCCAACTACAGTGATGTTTTAACTTCCAGAGGATATTTTCCTTTCCCAGTGACAATCCAAACAGAGTGTCTCAGCTCAACTGTTACAAATCAGCTTCTGGTCAAAAGTAATCAACAGCATCACAGTTCTATCAGCAGTCAGCAATATTGCTAACACATCAGTAACACGGTAACTGCAGAGACAAATAGGGGCAGCACGTCAAGCACAGGACGTAACTTCCAACCCACATTCCATCCTTCTCCTCACACAATGAAACATGGTACTGTCCAAGATGAAAAAATCACCAAGAAGATCCCTACCAAGATTGAGATTTAAAGTTACGTTGCTCAACATTTGAAAAAACTGTGCTGAAAATCTGAAGCTGTAGAAGATGATTGTGCATGGACAAACCTGAGGCAGTTAAAATCTAAGCAGCTTTGAATATTTTCACTGGGATCACAGGGACATCCTTTGAACTTTTGGATGCCATGAAGCTGTGATAAGATACTATATAAATGCAAGTTCTGTCTTTAATGAATGTTGGCAGGCTGTTTGACATGTGGAGATGATCACATAAGAGAAAAATCTTGTGCTATACAAGCACATTTTCCAACAGGAGTCCAGTTGGATAGCAATCTGGTGAAAGATTTTTCCCTCTTTCGTTACACGATAGTAAGAAGTCTCACAACACCAGGTTAAAGTCCAATAGGTTTATTTGGAATCACGAGCTTTCGGACCGCTGCTTCCTCATCAGGACTCATTTCTGCCCTAGCAAATTTTTCTCTCCCTCTGTAAATTGCATGCTTTAAAAACAATGGTGCAAAATCTGTAAATATTTAAAAATTGTGCAATTCTAAAGACCAGGTACCATATCTGGAGGCTACCTGCACTCTTCTCACCACCCCCCCCCCCCCCCCCCCGCTCAGTCTGTGTGAATTATACAATGTGTTTGTTAACAGAGCACTGATACACATCTGTGGACTACACATTTTTCTATGTGTGGGTACTAAATAAATGGAAGTTGATGATAACAAATGTTTTAAAAAGTTGCATTTTGTACTACACTTTCAGATCCATATTCCCAAAATGCTCTCTTGTCTAGAACACTGATGGACTTGTGCTTCACAGTTGTAAATGCCAACTACGTTACACTAACTGAAACAGCCATTGCCTCCTAACATTTTGATAAAAGTTTGTTTGTATCCTTTGTGTGTGCATCAGTGTCCTTTGCACTGACATCATGCCTCGGTATCTCATTTAACAGCAGGTTCTGCCATTCATGTCTGTTTGGCTTCCCTCCTATGTAAATGTGTAACCTCCTCTGGCTACCTGCCGTTAGCACATCATTCTATCATTATGCCTCCTTCATCCTCCTCCTGTTGCTAACACAATCACATCATTCTACATCCAGACCAGCTGGGGTTTCCTGCCTTCGCAGGAGGTGGAGTAAGAGAGCAAACAAGCAGGAAAGCTGGCTTAACATTATCAGTTAAGGACAATGTAAAGAGCAGCAGGTGAGATCTGGGGAGATCCTTTGCAAGAATCACACTGGGTTTAAAAGGCAGAGCCATCTAAAAACAAACTGACGTAAAATTACACAAAGACAGTTCATTAAAATGCAGTTCAAGAACAATCTAACACATTACAAGATAAAAGAGAACAAAATTAAATCCTTGCTTAATGAAAGGTTCATTTTGCTCTTGCATATTAAATAGAAATAAATATTTGTTTCAGCACAAACTATACCAAGTCCCAAACACTGATCAACAGTGTTCATTAATTGCTGCATTAACCTTGTAGCTTGTGTAGATCATCTGTGTTTCTTTGCAGTTTATATCGTATATGTTGATTGCTACTTGGTTGAAAGGGAGACAAAAACCCCACAACATGTATATTCTGATTAACATTAGAAGGGTCATTTAAAATGAAATGTTAACTTTGTTTCTCTCCATGATGCTGCCAGACCTATTCAGTTTATCCAACATTCTCTGTTTTTATTTCAGATTTCCAGCATCTGCAGTATTTTGTTTTTATTTGAGTGTCACTTTACTTTCCTCATGTCTGCATTTGATCTGATCTCACCAAAACCAATCTCATCAAACAGCCTCATTGCATCTGACAGTAGGAGACATACTTTTACAGCTTTATGATGATTGTATGGTTTACTCCCTTTAACTCCATCATTTTCTTCTGCCAAACAATTTGAAGTATTCAATTGTTTGAATTGCACAATTTAAACAAAGCAGTACAAAAGACTTTCTGCGCATAAGTTTAGATGAACAGATAATTCAAATAAAATGACTGAGTTGCTAAATCCATTAAAATTGTTTAAAAATTTAAAGACAGAAGTAATTTAGATTACACCAAATATTAGTATTAAATATCAAGTTGTGTAACAACCTTACTGAGTTAAACATCAGACATTTGATAGGAGAAGTACCACTTAATTATCATTTCTCAGTAACAAAACAGGTAGAAAATACCCTGTTTAGCAGAAACAGCGAGCACTATCAAGCCAGAGGAAAACTTTGGGGGAGATATAGACCATAAGGTATCAGAGCAGAATTAGGCCATTCAGCCCGTCGAGTCTGCTCTATCACTCGACCATGGATGATGTGTTTCTCAACCCCATTCTCTTGCCTTTTGCCCGTAACTTTGATCCCTTTACCAATCAAGAACCAATTTATCTCTAAGTATTTATAACCTATGTATCTTGGCTCACCTCCAGCTTGAACTCCCATGAGTGATTGTCACCCAAACTCATACCACCTGCCACCCAGTCTCATCCAAAAACTTCCCTGATGCTCTGCATTTGCTTGTTCTGACAGAGGTGGGAAACAGGAAGGTCAAGTGTTGGATCAAGCCCAAGATGGAGTGCAATGCCTTACCTTGTCAGCTTGGATCTTGTTTGTCTCTCTTGTGGGGACCATGCATTGGATTCAATTGGAATTTGAATTTGGTTTTTGCAGCAAGCAAGGAATGGATTTGGATTTGCCTGGTCCACTCTGAGCACTAGCTTTGTAGCTTTAAGAATGGAGTTATATACTTAAAGGATTTTCACAGTAACTTCATTGCAGTGTTACTGTAAGTCTACTTGTGACACTAATAAATAAATGTAAAAACTTAAGTTAACTTTAAACTTTAAAAAAACAGGAAGCGGCAATCACTCAGAGGATCATCACTGCTGGATCTTACCATAAGGCAAATCTTACCATACCCAAATGGGTACTGTGACCAATGATAAGGGTGTTTTAATGCAATTATACTGGGGCTGGCATTTTGGATCTCCCTGGTTTCTCTTCCTTTGCATCCGAGGAAAGATTAATAAAAAGGCAAAATACTAGCACATGCTGGAAATCTGAAATTAAAAGATCAGCAAGTGTAGGAAATATTCAACAGGTCCTGTAGAGTCTGAGCAGGGAGAACAGAGTTCATAATATTTCAGGTCTGTAATCCTTCATCACAGATAACTCCACACATAACTCCACAGATGCCGCCGGACCTGTTGAGTATTTCTAGCGTTGTGTTTTTAAATACTTTTCGATGTGCATTTTTAAGATTTTTTTAAAAAAGATTTTAAAGCGAATCAACAGCTGCAGAAAGGTAGCTAAGACAAAAAAGAAGAGTAATGTGTGAACACAGTATTGGCTCCCTCCCCTCCTGGACACGTACTCTGTGACAGGTTCAGCAACTGAGATCCTTTTTAACATCGAAGTAGAGGACATTTAACTAACAACGCGGTGTCCCGAATCATTCAAAAGCGACAAGTTACAACTATTGCAAAGTAATTAGGAGGTGTCGGTAAGAGGTGTTTACTGAACTGAAACCAACCCCCCCCCCCCCCCCCCCGCCCCTCAGATTAGAACATCAATCCTCTCATCGGAATTCAGAAATCACTGAACCCTTGAAACGACTTCGCTCCAACATCCAATCCGTTTCTCTAACTTGCTGAGAAACTCAAAGCAATAGAATTTAACGAGACATTTCTCTTCATCTTTCCAGACTGTTGAAGTTTTAAGTGTAAAACATTCGTGCGTGTTGGTTGTTACGTTGCTCACACCTGATGTATAAAACTTCACTATTTAATCCCAAGCCACTAGACGGCAGCGAAACTTCCTCATCTGGTAGATCAACTGGTTTCAATGCAGCGCTTGGGGATGGTCCAACAGCACCACATTCTGCGTTCAACTATAAAAGCTGCCGCTCGTCCGACCATCTAAAGAGCAAACACTGGTTGACACGAAATCCCAACCTGATGTGGCTCAAGATGCGGACTCCCCTTTGTGCAGACAAGTGAGCAGGGTGGTTTACCCCGCTGCAAATTCCTATACTGGAAACATAGGCAGCAGCACTGCTCGGGAGCCAGGAAAGAAGTTGCCTGAGTGATCTCAAATACTTTCTGCGAAAGGGAAGGAATTCCTCCAACTTTCCTTCTGCACCTCAGCAGTTAATTGGTGCTGGAAATCTTAAATCACCCACACAAGTGTCACAGCACCCTGAAAACAAACCGGCAGTATTCCCACACTTAGTTTACAGGAACAGGTCCCATTTGCGTGTCTCATTTAGGAAAGAGGCTGTAAGTGATTCCCCCACCCTACCCCACCCCCGCCCCCCGTCTCTCTTACCTGGGAGAAATTGAGGCCATTTAATGGATGACATTGCTCTTCGACTCGCTCCACCGCCCCGGTCCTTTTCTTCATCCGCTCAGCCTCCTGAGCCAGGTACAGATCGAGTACGGGGACCCCTCTGGACCTAATGTCAGCCTCGGTTAGAGAGTTCACCATTAGCATCACCCACACCGGCCTCTTCCTCTCCCAATTGCCGGCGATGGCGTTGAACAGGTAATCCGCGTACAGCCCCTTGCCTCTCTGGTCAGGAGTCATCCACAACGGCATCATCACCTTCACATATTCCAGGTGCCTCTTCAGCCTCCTGTACAACTCCCTGGGGAGGACATCCTGCAGGTTCTCCCCATGGGGCAGCATCTGACAGCTGGTCAGGGCCGAGATGGTGTAGGGGTCAGTCAGATCCAGCTCAAAGTACACACTGTTGCTGTACTGGAAAGCCCTCTTGCAATTATCAGCCACGAAATCCCACACTCTGGTGTAAGGGACGTGGATGGTCCCGAATAAATAAGCCGGAGGGTCGCGGCGGATAGTCCAGAGGAATGAATTCATCTCTCCTTGCTGCCGTTTGGGTGAGAGAACAATTTTAAAAAGGGAGAGTGAGACAGGGAATAAACTTCAATGTCAACTCAGCAAACAACGAGAAATGGGTAAAAAGAACAACAAAGTGGGAACCGTTTCCAGTTTAATTTTACTAAATAAAGGGATATCTTGGCAAATCACTCAAGCTGCAAAGTGAAGTTGAGTTTTATTAAAGTAAACGGGGGAATGTGCGGCAGAATGACATTTTATGTTTTAAAAATCCACTGGAATTCAGGTGTTGGGAGTGAAAGAGACATTCATCAGGTTAATTCTCACTGGTTTGGGGGGGGTTGGTTGAGTTTTTGAGTTGGGTGCAAAAAGCAGTGGGGAAGATAGTGGGGACAAGTTAGTGAGCGAGCGGAGAGAGAGGGGAGAGAGGCTGAAGAAGCTGCAGCATTGACACTGGAACAACAGAAACAACCAAAAAAAAAGTTAACTCACCGACTTGGGAAGTTCACACTGGCCCGTGTCTCGGAGATGGTTCTCTTTAGAGGTCACGCTTTGTACAACTAGACTCACAACAACCCACACCAGCCCGGCGTTAGCCTGCATCCTGCCTTCCATCCAAGTTGAGGTTGTTGTTCTGCTGTTGTCTTTCTCTCTCTCTCTCTCTCTAACTCATCCACACTCTGCGCAAAGTCCGGCGAGATCAGATCGCAAGATCAGAGAGTTCTCCTGCTCTGGGAAGCTGAACGCCACAAGCCGCCATACTGCCCCCAGGAGCATGGACGATCCTCCTCCCCCAGAAAGGTTGCCTCTATTGAGTTGAGGTGCGGGTGATGGGAGAGGCAAGGTTTTTTAAACAGCATCTCCTCCCCGGCGATCGCACATGGGGGGGATGCCGGCCGCGGCTGCCTCCGCTTGCTGCTGCTGCTGCTGCTGCCTCTTATTTGAACAAGCCCAGGAAGGCGGGTACTGCTACTCCGCATGTCAGCATGTCACTACTTCAGGGGCTATAACACTCTGCTTCTCTCTCACACACACAACTTCTAAACTGCACGGGCTGGAGGAGAGGGGGGAAGAGAGAGAGAAAAAAAAAGAAACTTTTTTTTTGTCCCGAGCTTTTCCAGCAGCAGCCCGAAGGTGGCGGCACACACGCGGCCAAAGCCAGAGTCTGGCCCTTCCCCAGTCGGTGCTGTCCCCTCTCCCTGTCCCCCCCGCCCAGCAGCTTGGCTGTGCCTCCTCATCCTCCCTTCAGACCTTTTCACATCACAAATAGAAGGTCAGATTCAGGAAGAACACATCAAAGTAAAAAGTCTGCAGTTTAAATGGACACACTGATCAAGTGAATCCCTAGACTGAGGGTAAAGACATTGAAATTGTGAGGTTAAAAAGGTATCCCTTTTGGCTAAAGACACTGAATTGCTTTGACAAAGGGTCATCTGGACTCGAAACGTCAGCCCTTTTCTCTCTGTACAGATGCTGCCAGACCTGCTGAGATTTTCCAGCATTTTCTCCTTTCATTTTAGATTCCAGCATCTGCAGTAATTTGTTTTTATCCATTGAAATTGTGAGATGGAAATAGACAACCCTTCATGTTGATGTTCATTTTCCACACCCAGCCTCTACCCTCTCACCAAAAGAAGATAGAGAGCATAAGTCGCAATCAATCTGCCAGTTCAGCCTCCAGTTCACTGAGGGAAAGAATATTTGAGGACCCAGATCTCAAAGCCCCAGACTAAGCTCATGGTTGACTGGACAGCAATGATTTCTGGGCTTCTTTTTGCTCCAGAGACTTGGACCACCTACAATAGGCATCTCCAAACACTGAAAAAGTACCTCCGGCAGATCCCTCACAAGATCTTCCAAATCCATTGGCAAGAAAAGCAATCCGACAGCGATATTCTCCCACGGCCAACTTGCTGAGCATTGAGGCACTAATCTCTCAAAACCAACTCCACTTGGCAGGATGTGATGTTCATATGCCTGACACCAGCCTCCCCAAAACAACTGTTCTAGTCAGAACTCTGCTGCGACATGAGACTCCCGGGAGGGCAGTGGAAACGATTTAGGGATGTCCTCAAAGCACCCCTGAGATGATGAAAATCACCCACTGGCTCATGGGAGTCCCTGGCTTGTGACTGACTGAAATGGAGAAGGTTCATTTAGGAAGCTCTGATCACATTGAGAAACCTTGTCAGGAATGTACAGAGGCAAAGTCGAGACATTAGAGGGAGCACACAAATCTCCAAACAGCCATTCTACCTACCCCTTCAAGTACTGTCTGCCCTAACTGTATCAGGGTCTGCAGGTCACACGTTGGGCTGATCAACCATCTCAAAACTTAACAAACGGGAGTGCAAGGAAATCATCCTCAAATCCAGGGAACATCTGCCTCGGAAGAAGGAAAAGTGTCTCTTATCTTTCGTCAAACTCTTACATTTAATCTTATGTCCATCATTTTTGATCCCCTCAACCATTGGAAACACTTTCTGTTCGGTTTCATCCTTGAGCGTTTTTAAGTTCTCACTTAAATTACTCCCAATTCTCTTTAGTTTTCACATTGGAACCTCCCTATTCTACTCCATTCTCCAACCAGTTACATGTAGGGCTCTACTTGAAAATGGTAATGAACTGTTGAATGCTGTGTAATACTTACATCTGCCATGTAATACCAGCCGCCACGATGCTTACAGAGACCGCCTTTTTGACCGTTGGACCTTCCGTTGGTCTCGTCCGCTCAATCCGCCGGAGTCTGTGTTCACATGCTGGGATAGACATCTCCCTATCTCACCGAGGGTTGAGACCCGTCGGCTACCCTCACCTGGTTTAGCCGGCTTGTCGAAGCCGTTTTCCGGGGTGTGGCCGCTGTCGCATGCAAACAGCTATGGGGGGCCACAGGTGAGAGCTGAGTGCCATTTGGAGACAAAGGGTGGACAAACGGCCCTGAAAAGGACTCGACATGTTCCCCCATGATCTTGCTTGGCGATTTCAATGCAAGACGAGGATGTGACTCTGCAATCTGGCAGGGAGTCATTGGGAGGCATGGAGTGGGCAAGTGTAACAGTAACGGCCTACTCTTAAAGAAGACCTGCGCAACGCATGACCTCCTCATCACCAACACACCCTTCCGTCTGCCCACCCATAATAAGATCTCCTGGATGCAACCCCACTCTAAGCATTGGCATCTTATCGACTATGTCATTGTCAGGAGAAAAGACAGGCAGGATGTCAGAGTAACCAAGGCCATGTGTGGTGCTGACTGCTGTACAGATCATAGGCTCATTGTCTCCAAAATGAGGCTCCGCATCAGACCCAAGAGGCGACCACCAGGAAGCAAGGTTATGAAAAGAATCAATGCAGCCAAGCTAAAGAACGCCAGCAATGCTTCAGCACTGGCTGAAGACTTAGAAATCAAGCTTGCTGACCTACATCTCGCAGGCAGCGCTGAGGATGACTGGGAACACTTCAGGGATGCTGTCCATACATCTGCACTGAAGACGCTCGGGCTCTCCATGCGCAAGCAGCATGATTGGTTCGATGAGAATGATGAGATACAGGGTCTACTTGTTGAAAAGCACCATCTTCATCGGGCCTGTCAGAACGACCCATCTTCAGCTGCCAAGAAAAATGCTTTTACCAGTGCTCGCAGGACAGTCCAGAATAAACTGCGTAAAATGCAGGATGCCTGGCTGAGCGCCTAGACAGATGAAATACAGGGATATGCTGACAGAAACAACTCGAAACGGATCTATGAAGCACTCAACACTCTCTATGGACCTCAATCTCTCGGGAGTTCCCCCCTCCTGATTACAGATGGTACAACTCTCATTACAGAGAAGGCTCAGATCCTGCAGAGATGGGCTGAACACTTTGAAGCCGTACTCAACCGACCGTCATCTATTAATGATGAGGCAATAGACAGGATTCCCCAGGTTGATATCAACAGCACCATGGATGACCCACTGGTAATAGCCAAAGTCACAAAATCTGTCAGCCAGCTATCCAGTGGCAAAGCCCCAGGGGCAGATGCCATACCCGCGGAGATCTATAAAGCTGCTGGTCCTGCACTTATTGAGAAGCTCACCGAGTTGTTCCAGTCCTTTATGGAAGCAAGGATCCATTCCTCAGGAACTTAAAGATGCTTCCATTGTACACCTCTACAAGAGGAAGGGCAATCGGCAAGTATGCGACAAGCACCGAGGAATCTCGCTGCTGTCCATCACAGGAAAAACCCTCGCAAGAGTCCTGCTAAATCATCTGGTCGCTCATCTGGAGCTGGGCCTGCTTCCAGAGTCACAGCGTGGCTTCCGCAAAGATTGCAGGACTATTGACATGATTTTTGCTGCGCGCCAACTTCAGAAGTGTCAGGATCAGAATCGCAAGCTCTACACAACCTTTGTTGACCTCGCAAAAGCCTTTGACACTGTCAGCTGACAAGGCCTGTGGAGGATCATGTCAAAGTTTGACTGCCCCCCAGATTCATTCAGATGGTACGCGAGTTCCATGATGGCATGATGGCCAGAGTACTGGATGGCGGAGAATCCTCTGAGGCATTCCCAGTCACCAATGGCATCAAACAGGGCTGTGTGCTCACACCCACACTGTTCAGCATGATGTTTACTGCCGTGCTGAATGATATCTTCCAGGACAGTGTTGCTGGAATCAGCCTCAAGTACAGAGTGAATAGGAAGCTCTTCAACCTGAGGAGACTTCAAGCTATTACCAAAGTGAAAGAGACTGTTCTGAGACTTCCTCTTTGCCAATGACTGCGGGTACATACTGGCTCAGAGCCAGAGATGCAAGTCAGTATGGACAAATTTTCCACGGCTTGTGACAACTTTGGACTCACCATTAACATTAAAAAGACCGAAGTCATGCACGAGCCTGCTCCTCATGCACCGTACACAGAATCCATAATCACAATCAAAGGGCAGAAACCTACAGGCAGTGGACCAGTTCACATATCTTGGCAGCACCCTCTCCCAAGCAGTGACTTTTGATGCAGAAGTTAACTGCAGAATAGCAAAGGCAAGTTCTGCTTTTGATAGACTGCGCTCCACTGTATGGGAACGTCAAGGAATCAGCCCAGCAACAAAACTGAAGGTGTACAGCGCCGTGGTACTCACTACCCTCCTGTATGCCTGTGAAACATGGACTGCGTATCGAAGACATGCAAGACAGCTCAATCATTTCCACATGACTTGTCTTTGCAGAATATTACGCATCCGATGGCAAGACAAAGTACCAGACACTGAAGTTCTCTCTAGAGCAAGTCTACCATCAGTCCAACACACTGCTGATGAGAGCGCAGACCCAGTGGGCAGGTCATGTCATCCGTATGTCAGACGAGCGCATACCCAAGCAGCTCCTTTTTGGGGATCTCTCAGCTGGAAAACGCTCGCATGGAGGGCAGAAGAACATAAGAACATAAGAACATAAGAAATAGGAGCAGGAGTAGGCCATCTAGCCCTTCGAGCCTGCCCCGCCATTCAATAAGATCATGGCTGATCTGTCGTGGCTCAGTTCCACTTTCCCGCCCTCTCCCCATAACCCTTAATCCCCTCTCTTATCAAAAACCCATCAACCCGCGTCTTAAAAATATTTAGCGAGGTAGCCTCCACCACTTCAACGGGCAAAGAATTCCAGAGATTCACCACCCTTTGAGTGAAGAAGTTCTGCCTCAACTCCATTCTAAACCGCCCCCCCCTTTATCTTGAGGCTGTGCCCCCTAGTCCTACTGTCCTTTCTGAGCGGGAAGAGTCTCTCCACCTCTATCCTATCCATCCCATTCATCATTTTATATGTCTCAATGAGATCTCCCCTCATTCTTCTAAACTCTAACGAGTACAAGTCTAGTTTATTCAGCCTCTCCTCATAGCTCAACTCCCTCAACTCCGGCATCAGCCTAGTAAACCTCCTCTGCACTCCCTCCAAGGCCAAAATATCCTTGCGCAAGTACGGCGCCCAAAACTGCACACAGTACTCCAGCTGCGGCCTCACCAATGCCCTATACAGCCGCAGCAAGACCTCCCTACTTTTATATTCAATCCCCCTCGCTATGAAGGCCAGCATCCCATTCGCCTTCCTGACCACCTGCTGCACCTGCAAGCTGGGTTTTTGCAATTCATGCACAAGGACCCCAAGGTCCCTCTGCACCGTCGCCTGCTACAGTTTTTTGCCACATAAGTAATAATCCTTCCTACCATTATTCCTACCAAAGTGGACCACCTCGCACTCGCCAACATTAAATTCCATTTGCCAGTTCCTGGCCCATTCGCCCAGCCTATCTAGATCCTTCTGCAGACTCTCCACACCCTCCGTGCAATTTGCCGTTCCACCAATCTTGGTGTCATCAGCAAATTTCGACACCCTACACTCGGTTCCCTCCTCCAGATCATCTATATAAATGGTAAATAGCTGAGGCCCCAGCACCGACCCCTGGGGCACTCCACTAGTCACCAACCGCCAATCCGAATAGCACCAATTGACCCCCACTCTCTGCCTCCTATTTGACAACCAATCCTCTATCCACGCTAACACCCTACCCCCAACTCCATGCCCCCTGACCTTCTGCAATAACCTCTTGTGAGGTACCTTGTCAAACGCCTTCTGAAAATCAAGAAAGACCACATCCACCAGCTCTCCTCTATCCACCGCCCTAGACACATCCTCATAGAACTCCAGTAAATTTGTCAGACACGACTTCCCTTTAACGAAACCGTGCTGCACCTGCTCTACCAAGCAATCCCCCTCAAGATGCCTCACTATTTCCTCCTTGATGACGGATTCTAACATTTTACCCACAACAGACGTTAAACTAACCGGCCTATAATTCCCTGCCTTTTGGCTGGCACCCTTCTTAAACAACGGCGTAATATTAGCCTCTTTCCAATCTTCCGGCACTTCCCCGGAATCCAGCGACGTCTGGAAAATAACCACCAAGGCATCCACTATCACCTCCGACAAACGTTACAAAAACACACTCAAGGTTTCCCTGAAGTCGCTTGACATTGACACAACCACCTGGGAGACGCTGGCACAAAACCGCCCTACCTGGCGCTGCCTCATCCACAAGTGCTGTCAAGCTTACGAAACAAGGTGCATTGCTGAAGCACAACTTAAGCGCGAGCTGCGCAAGTCCAGAGCCACCAGCGCAACAACTACAGTGTCTACACAAGTCTGTCCAGTATGTGCCAGGACATTCCATGCCCAAATTGGCCAGATCAGTTATCTTCGGATACACCGCAACCAGCCTCAAAATGACTAATGGTGTCGTGGTCCTTATCGACAACGATGGATGATCAACAACAATACCAGCCACCTCAGGAAATGTGAAATACTAATAAACCTTTTCAATTGCAGAAGGAGAACCACTTGTCACTGAACTACTGTTAGCAATCACCTAGCGTAACTAGCTTCAACATTGCCACTAGCATTTGTTGTTCATTCACCTTACACAAAACAGCAAACTGAAAATACAACTCTGTTAACACTGTGACTGCCTTTAATCAGAAACAACATAGTAAGGAAAATCTGTAATTTCTTTAAAATGCCAATTCTGTAATTGTCTTTCAGAACGTTTGAGGACTTCTGAACAGTTCCCATCAATTGTAAAGGGATCAATTATAATTTTCTTGAATAATAAGAAATCCTGGTCCAAGCAAGGCTGATAGCCCTTGACCTGGACACAGTGAAAAGCGAAAAGAAGTTAAGATACAAAGAAGCCAAATGGATGGCAGATGCAAGGGAGAGCCAGTGAATAGAAAAGTTGGAGATGAAGACATAGATGTAGACACAAGGAGAAAGCAGCTAGAAAGTGGAATATATAGGGCCCGAACCTCTACAGCGGAGCAATCAGAGTCAGATTCCTACTTTCTGATCTTTAAATGTTTTCGAGCCTGTCTTACCCCAACTTTCTATTTAGTCTGGGCAAGAAGTGTGCAGGGCAGCATGCCCCTGAAGTCTTCAGCCAAGCACTGCTGCACTGGAGAAAATGAGGTTGGGGTTCTGTTTTTACAGCATGAGCTGCAGTACTGCAGAGTGTAAAGATCCAGCCAGATTTAAAAGTCTTTGACAAGCCAAGGAGAAGGCAAGCATATAAGGCAAATGGTTGGGATTTGGGCAGGAGGAAAGGTCAAATCTAGCCTTGACACAGGAAGGGGGGAGAGGACTGGGCCTTGAAGCCCTGAGGGGAAGGAGAGTCCCAATTGCGAGAAAAACAGTTCCGAGGGGGTGTTATTCAGGGAGTGGCTGGACCCCTGTGTGAGGGAGGAATCCCATGAACGTACAAGTCCTTATATGGGCATTGTCAGAGGGTGGGCGGAATCTCAGGGGGTGGGGACTCCTGTAGGGAATGGTAATGGGGGAGATAGGGGATTTTCTTGGGGTGTTGGGGGATTCCCATGAGCAGTTGCTGTAGGTCTAAAAATAGTTACCCAGAAGTTAGAAGTGGTTTTATTATTCAAACTTTTTCTGGTAATTATTGTTGTAACCCAGTTGCAACTATCCAAAGTTTTCAGTTTGAATCACATTTCTGGATGGTTCACAGTTCAGGGTAATTGCTCTGGGGAAGTTTGCACTTTCTGGGCAATTGCCATGCAAACCTCACTTGTGAACTTCTGTTGGGGTAGTGGGGGAGGGGGGCATTCCCTGGCATTTCTGTGGGGTGCCCCCCCCCCCCCCCCCCCCCCCCCCGTTACCCTGCCCTGGGGTTCAGCCCATTTTGAATTCTTGTGAGGGGAAGAAACAAATCGTCCTCAGGAAAGAATCAGTTTTTTTCTCTTTGACAGAAAAGGAGACAGGAACTTTCAGAGACAGTGTGCAAGATGATGCATAACTTGGAAAGCTATGTGAATAGACGTCCAAGAGCTGGGTGTTTTCCCAGAAGTGGCCAAATCATGAATCAAGGTTTTGCTGGTTGATCAGTTGGAAAGAAACTCTGGAAAGCTGCAGCATCAGAACTGTTATGACCTGAGTAGGAGAAGATTCTTAGAAATGTGCCTTGCTGATGATAATCATCCCTGTGAAACTCAAAGGTGAAGATTGTTGTTGGATGGAACTCCTAACTATTGTGGAAAGGTATAACCGCATTGGGCACGTATCTGTGGGGAATGTTGCAGGTGCTTGTGGTTGTGTAAGAGATATCTTTGTTGTATCAGCTACATAAGGTGAAATGTACCTTTCTAATTGAAGTGTCAGTTGCCTGTTAAATCATGTCTGATTTCTGTTGTTTCTGATTTATGTTAAAGTAAAATTACAAAGAATGAAACCTTCTTGGAGATTTCTTCGTTTGTGTGTCATTCAGAAAATGCTGTTATTTTAGTTTACGGTACCACCACGGGGGTTGGAACAATACTCAAACACTGAAATAAAATAATTGTGCAAATATTTCCCTTAACAATCACTGAAATTTAACAAAATACAATTCTCTCTAAAAAAAATTAACTAATTTGATTATTGCTTGTGGGATGGTATTAGTATGAAACGGCTGTTGCGTTTCCCCATATTGAAGTACTACACATCGGTACATCTGTGACATTGCAACAATATGATAACACATAAGCCTGTGAGTAGGATTTTCTGCTCCTCCCCTCTCCTCATCCCAGGTTGCATGTTTTCTGGCAATGCTGTTGGCTTGCCATTAGCTACCAGCTGGATCTTTCAGTCCCGCCGATGTCTGTGCCATTTTGCATGGCTCACCCCGCACCCCCCTCCCTCTCCCTCCCCATACTGACAGGGAACCCACCACTAGGGAAGATGGTTGTCTTTGGCAGAATTGGAAGACCCCACCAGTGAGAAGGGCAGGAAAATCTAACCCCATATTGCTCAGTTGATTTCATTTGTTGTTTATAAGTCATGTCCTGTTCCTAATTGCATTCTTTAAAAGTTTAGTTTATTTTTTTATTAGTGTTGCTAGTAGGCTTACATTAACACTGCAATGAAGTTACTGTGAAAATCCTCTCACCGCCACACTCCAGCGCATGTTCAGGCATACTGAGGGAGAATTTAGCATGGCCAATGCACCTAACCAGTACATCTTTCGGACTGTGGGAGGAAACCAGAGGAAACCCATGCAGACACGGGGAGAATATGCAGACTCCACACAGACAGTGATCCAAACCAGGAATCAAATCCAGGTTCCTGGTGCTGTGAGGCAGCAGAGCTAACCACTGTGCCACCATGTCACCCCCGTTCCATTATCAATCTAAAAAATGCCATATTGTCACTGGTAATGCAATAAAAATGTGAAATGAGGCTGTGCATTTTTCAAATACAAATTCACAAAAAAAAAGCCTAGATAGCTATGTCCCATATATTTGCCAGTATACTTTGACCTCACCTACGGCTGGGATTATCCTGTACCCCGACAGTGAATGGAGTTTTGGCTAAGGACTAAATTTACTGTTTTCTGCTGGCATTGTGGTAGGGCGAACGAGATCGGAGAATTCCAGCCACATATATATTCTATACATTATATATAGAAAAGAATCTCTGGTAATTAAGTGATGATATTAGGTCTAAATCTAGATTGCAGTGTAGATTCTGGGCATAAGGGAAGATCATTGAGAGATAGAACTAGGGTTTCTGCTCTTGTATGGCCTATTCAATGATTGTGATATGTGTGATTGGATTGAGTTTAGCATCTAGTACCAACCAGCCAAATTAAAAGACATGGGGACATGGCAAATTGAGTAAAGAATTAGCTTGGCTGAAGCAAGTCATTTGTGGCTTTTCAAAGATAACTTTGAACCTCTAGTCAATATCTTTTTTCAACCTTGGCCAACTTGGCAATTGTAAAGAGATCACAATTATCAGTTAGCGGTTCAAAGATCGTTGAATGTGTGCGATTATTGATTAATCATTAACACACCCAGCAGCTGTCCTTGGACCATAGACCATCAATGCAACAACTGCCCTGGATGTTAGAACAACCCTGATCAACATTCAGCAAGCATTAGCTCTTCATGTGTTAAGGCTTCTCATTTTGTTTCTATTGTCAGTTTCCCATTCCCATACCTTTCTTCATCTCCATCTTCTGGGGTTTTCATCTTGAGTTTCTCTCCCTTGTTGCCTCGTGGTCTTAAAGACAGCACAGAGGAATAGGTGAAGTATAGAGAAAGAGAAGTGAGGATCAGTGAGGCAAAATAGATTTAGAGAACAAAGATAAAATGATGTAGGTGGAAAATAAAAGTGGAGAAGAAAGATTGACTTCAAAACAGAGTGTGCAGGAGAGAAATATTAACATCAAAGTGATGAAAAGACAGAAGTGAAGCAGGAAAGAGACCTGAAGGAGTGGAATTACAGAGGCACAGGTGTGGAAGTGAGCAAGCTCAAAATGAAGGAAGGGAGAGAGAGAGAGAAAACAAAACACGCAGAAGCTTCACATAATGATTACAACACAGAAGGAATGCAGAATGGATGACACGTTGGCACAGTGGTCAGCACTGCTGCCTCATAACACCAGGGACCCAAGTTTTGTTCCTGGCCTTGGCTGACTGTGTGGAGTTTGTATGTTCCCCCCTGTCTGCATGGTTTTTTTCGGGTGCCTCGGTTTCCTCCCACAGTCCAAAGATGTGTAGATTAGGTGGATTAGCCACACTAAATGCGCGGGCTTTACACAATAGGGTGGGGAGTGGGTGTGGGAAAGATCTTCGTTTGGAGAGTTGATGCAGACTCAGTAGGCTGAATGGTCTCCTTCTGCACTGGAGGGATTCTATGATTATTAGGAGGACATATGGCCCATTCTGCATATGTCATCTCTCTGTAGGAACAAATTAGCCAGTCCCACTCAGCATTGACCCTCTCCCCCATCTTTTCCTGCGACCCCACAAATTTGTTTTCTCTTCAGCTCCTTAGTCCCTTCAGCTTCAGTTCCATTTTGAATGTCATGATTGAATCTGCCCCCAATTCCAGTTTGTCCCTGACACTCCACTATGAAAATGACATGGACATGCACTGCTGCTCATGAGACCGGATCATAACATCAGAAGGTGCCCTCAACTCCTGCCTCAAAGAGTCTCTAACTGAAAGGTAGAGGATTCACTTGTGCAGCACTAGATTATGTCTTCCTTAAATGTTCAAATTCATGAGGGTGTAAAAACAGCAGATAGGAAGCTGTTCCCATTCATGGAAGTGCATCCTAACCACTCGCTGCTTGAAACGATTTTCCTCAGATCACCTTTGTCTTTTTGGCAATCACCTTAAATCTGTGCTCCCTGGTGCTCAAACTTTCCACCAGTCAGAACAATTTCTCTCGATCTATTGCATCTGGATCCCTTGTGGTTTTGAACAACACAATCAAATCCCCTTCCAACCTTCTTTTCTCCAATGAGAATGAATAACCCCAGACCCACGCAGCTGAAGTCCGAAAAAACTGTTCACCATTACTCTGTTTTCTGTCACTCAGTCAACTTGGTAGCTATGTTGCCACCATGCCCTTTATTCTATAAGTGTCAGCCTTGCTGGCAAGTCTAAAATGTGATATTTTGTCTAACACTTCAAATACGTTGCCCTCATCAACCCCGCTCTGTTAGCTAATCAAAATGTGTGTTAATTTAAAAAGAAAGTCTTGCCTTTATAAAGTAATTTTCATGACCAAAATGCTTTATAGCCAGTTGTAATGTAGAAACACAGCAATTAATTTTGTGCTCAGCAAATTCTGACAAACAGCAAAGTGATGATAACCAGATAATCTTTCTTTGTGATGGCAGTTGGGGGAAATGTACTGGTCAGGAGCCCAGGGATAAGTCCCAGGTTGTTCTTTGAAATAGAAAAGAAGAAAGCATGTAGTGAATGAAAGCAGGAGTGGGACAGGGACGTTTTTGTGGATGCATCGCTGAAACATATTGTTGGCTGGTAGGACAGGAAAAGTTGAGAGATTTGCTTGCACACATCCCAGAAATGTTTGAGAACCACTGAATTAAATTATTTGTTCAGATTTATTGTTAAGAATGAAAAACAGCTTCAGTGTATTGAGGTAAGCACATGAGTAAGATATGAATGTGAAAGGACGTACTTGCTGCGATCTTACCATCAGCAGCCTAGCACTAGCATGGATTTCCACTTAGTGCTACATTCATTTAGCTGCTGAAGAGTAGTTTGTTCCCTCCATGGAACAATGTTATTGTTACTGTCAAGGTAGCTCCAACTACATGGTTTAAAGAAATTATCAGCCTTCAACAACATGCACTTGCACTGTGGGAAGAGTGAGATCCATGTATTGCTTTAACATTTTTTGCAATGTGGAGACATTCTAATGAGGGATCAGCCCTCTCCACTGTAAATTTATGGAATTCCTTCCTGTCACTGAGAAGACAAGTAGTCTGGAAGTCCAGAATGGTGGGCGGCACGATGGCATGGTGGTTAGCACTGCTGCCTCACAGTGCCATGGTCCTTGCAGGAGCAGCCAACATGTCATTTGCCTTTTACTGCTTGCTGCACCTGAATGTTAACTTGCTATGTTCCTTGTATGAGTGTACTCAAGTCTCTCTGAACATCAACATTTAGAAGGTTTCACATCTTTTGAAAAATGTTTGCCTTTTCTATTCTCATAACCAAAATGAATAATTTCACAATTGGGCTGCAGGTGGCACAGTGGTTAGCACTGCTGCCTCACAGTGCCAGGGACCCGGGTTCAATTCCTGGCTTGGGTCACTGTGCATGCAGGGTCCGCACGTTCTCTCCGTGTCTGCGTGGGTTTCTTCCAGATGTTCTGGTTTCCTCCCACAGTCCAAAAGACATGCTGGTTAGGTGCATTGGCCATGCTAAATTCTTCCTCAGTGTACCTGAACAGATGCTGCAAAGTGGCGTCTAGGGGATTTTCACAGTAACTTCATTGCAGTGTTAATGTAAGCCTACAAGTGACACTAATAAATAAACCTAAATTGTTCCCAGCTTTAGTTTCCCTATCAGCTATAAGCCAGCGACTAGGCCGCAGAATGACAATTTAAGGATGACTTTCCTTTATACTGCCATTTTCAATATATTTTTTCCTTATACCTTTTTAAGGTTTTCATGCCATGCATAATTGTCTGTTTTATGCTTTAGACTGATATAAGTGCCATGCTTCTGCTAATGACATGCTATAGTGAACCAATAACAGATTGTTCAACGGCACTCGAAGGTAATTCATGTAATATTTGCCTCACTTGCTTTGCCTCAAGACGTTTCTGTTCATTTCCTCTCCTAGAAACATTAGCTGACTGTGTGAAGAATATTGGACCAAATCGACAGCACCATGTGATGGAGTACGGTTTTACCGTACCAACTATTGGTTTAATTTGCTGACTGGAAAGCCCATCAAGCCGTTATTTTTTCTTTCCACTGACTTACGACCTGTGAGATATTATGCAAAATAATTCATCACGCAGGTTTGCTGCTGTGGTCTGGCACAAATTGTGGAAGACAGCTACAGACGCATTCCAATTTAAACACCCCAAAAATATTTAATACCAACTGCGTGGCAGAAATGATCAATTATGTGAGCAGCTGAAAAAGCCAGACTTCAAAAGGAAAAACTGTTTTACACGATGTGGTACTGTGTCAAACAGATCAAGACTGCCTTAGGTTTGATCTCTGTTCCACACTGAGATACTTCATCTCAGTCAGGGTTGCTGTGGGAGTGTTACAATTGGCCTCTGTGTCAACAGGTCGGAAGGAGAAAATTAAAATCAGCACAAGTACCCACTAAATCACTATCCAGTGGACCCAGTTGGAAAATATTTTTATATGGACATTGAGTAACCGGATCAGAATAGGACAGAATCAAGCCCAGCCAAATGATGCAATCAAAAAGCCTGTTGGGAAAAGCCATTGATCAAAGCACGCGAAGCTTGGTGACATTTATAGAACTATACTTAACACACATCCCAGTGGTAAATTTGGGAGGGGTGGAATTCTAAAGTCCTTCTGTTTTTAGTTTCCTTTCTGTCCTTGAAGAAATTGATTTATGGATGTTTTGTCGAGATCTGTCTTTTCTGAACAGGGTTTTGATTATTTTTTTTCCATTCTCATGTTACTTTTGCACCGTTGTTTTGTTGGCTTCAGGATGTTAAGCTTGACCCAATCCTTGATCTGCCTACAATTGTTCCGTGTACTTTCATTCAGACAAATCAGCTTAACTTAATTACTAGCCCATGTTCAGCAGAACTGTAGTTTACAGTTCAAGTTACTACTGTGAATCACCAAATGTTAACTCCAAAAAGGTGCCAAGAGTTTAAATGAAGAAAAAATTTGGTAGCTATTCTCCCAAAATAATTCTAAGTGTTGAATTCACGTGAAACCTGGAGTAAATCTATTGAAAGTTTCAGCAGGAGTTTAAAATGAATCTCCCACACTGTGTGCATTGCAGAGTGCCCTAGTGTGAATCATGCTGAAATTCAGGGGATGAGACCTACTCCCGCTGGAGAAGCTGGTGGCATAGTGCTGAGCGGGCAATCTGGTAGTGCCAAGGTCAGCCCATGCACAGTTGCTCTGCTGCCAGCCTCCCGATCACTGGCAAGCCCCGCCACCCCTGCATCGCCAGCTCCAGACGGCTGACGGTCCTGGAAATCTGGAGTGTGCAAGGAAACCAGAGCACCCGGAGGAAACCCACGCAGATTTCTATGAAAATTCTTGTTCCAGCACCTCGGAAACAAAGGGATTGAAACAGTACTTTAACAGGTCTAATTGTTCGAACTGTGTGTACAATTATATTCCCTGTTATGTCACTAATCCAGTGGGAATTTCACCCAAGAAGTTATATTGATGTCCAGAAATTAAATTCCCCAGGCCTGAATTTTGGATTTGGTGGGGGAGTGGATTGGCGAGACTGGAAGTCAATGTAAAATCCACTCCCACTGTGATGGGCTCCCAACAGCAATTTCACACTGCCTGGCCAATTAACTGCTGGCTGGCTTGAAACCAGTGCTGCTGGGGAAGCAGGAAGGGGCCAGGCAAATGAGGGTGAGGATGGAGGGTTTAAATCTGATTTGATTTGATTTGATTTATTATTGTCACATGTATTAACATACAGTGAAAAGTATTGTTTCTTGGATTCTATATAAAACACATAGAGAAGGAAACAATAGTGTGCAGAATGTAGTATTACAGTCATAGCTAGGGTGTAGGGAAAGAACAACTTAATGCAAGGTATGTTCATTCAAAAGTCTGACAGCAGCAGGGAAGGAGCTGATCTTGAGTCAGCTGGTATGCGTCCTCAGACTTTTATATCTTTTTCCGACGGAAGAAGGTGGAAGAGAGTATGTCCGGGCTGTGTGGGGTCCTTGATTATACTGACTGCTTTGCCGAGGCAGCGGGAAGTGTAGACAGAGTCAATGGATGGGAAGCTGGTTTGAGTGATGGATTGGTCTACTTATATGACTTTTTGTAGTTTCTTGCAGTCTTGGGCAGAACAGGAGCTACACCAAGCTGTGATACAACCAGAAAGAATGCTGTCTATGGTCACCTGTAAAAATTGGTGGGAGTCGTAGCTGACATGCCAAATTTCCTTAGTCTTCTAAGAAAGTAGAGGCATTGGTGGGCTTTCTTTACTAGAGTGTCAGCATGGAATTCCCTGAGGAGGAGGCTGACAATTAGGGAGCTGTTGTGATTTTCCAGAGATCTGACTGCTTTTTTCAGATCTTGTGTTGCCTCTTGTGTCTGCAATATGTCAGCCACACCCAGAGCCCATGCCAGGTGGGATGGAGACAGCCGTCCCCACTGATATTAGTGGCAGATACTGCTGGAGGCAGTCAGCGCTCGATGAGAGATATTGCTGAATTGAGACAACAAGAGAACAGAATATTTCATAAAGAAAGCTGGACAGAGGTGGTAACTCTGGTCAGTGGACATGGTAAAGTGTAAAGGACATGGGTCCAGTGCAGGACGAGATTCTGCACTTGACCAGAATGAGTCCCGATTTCAGAAGTAACCATGGAGAGATTTGTTTTTGGGTGGCAGCATTGTTGGTGCTCACAAGTGTAAAATGCAGTGTAAATTGGCACATATCCCTGTGTCTTTACATTTGATTAGACCAGATGATGGCATGTATGTAAATCTGAGGCTTGACAATGTGATGGACTCCTGAACCTGTGTCTGAGGGATGGGCTGGGGGAGACTTATGTGTTCTGACATGTAGAAGGGGGAATTATGAAAGCACTTCTGTCCTTAGAGGAGAAGAGGAGATACAACTCGCAGGATCAGGAACAGACGGTGGGGGGTGATGTCCCTAATCTGCTGATATTAATTCAGGGAAAGGAACAAGTACTCAAGATGTTGTGTGAACATGAATTCAGGTCCACTGGTCATGTAGAGACATGGGTCTCAGAGGAGGTAACAGTCCAGTGGACAAGGAAGAGATTGAGGAAAGATGAGGTGTAGGATAGTGGTTAAAAGATTGACCTATGAAATCCACTCATCCCTGCTGCTCATCTATTCAGATATCTTAACTCAGCCAGATGTCCATTCTGAGAAGCGACCAGACTGCATGCTCTTTGAATTCATCATGCTGTTTGAGATTGACATTTTTCTTCCACCCTCAGGTGGAACATCCTCTCGGATCCATTAGAACCCAAGCATGACCTGCAGCTTAATACACTCATGTCACATACTCCCTCTGCACCAAACACCAGCAGAGATTGCTGGCAGATTGTGGGCAAAAGTGTTTCAGGGCAGATGATACTGCATTGTGGTGAAGGCACATCACACTTGCTTGGTGAGCAGGTGGAGGCAGAAACCACCCCTGGGCGTCAGCAGTCAGAGATTGCTGGAGACCAGGATGATGGTGAGCTCGAGATAGGTGATGAGCCTCTCGAGTCGCCCATCATGAGGCAAATACTGGATGTTCAGCGGGATGCTTGTGAAGATCTGGCAAAGATCCTTGAGGGCCCATGTGCCATGGTCTCTGTATTGGAGTGTCAATGCAGAGCATGAGTGCTGCACTAGCCCAGAACTCTGAATCACAACTTCCTCCATAGAGATTATCACAAAAAATGAAGTAGAGGTAGACAAGAGAACCTCGGTGGTGAGGGTGTTACCAGAAAGAGTTCTGATGGACAGAATATATCTACACTTGGATAGACACAAAATAATCAGGGATGGTCAACATGGATTTCTTAAGAGGGGGTTGTGTTTCGATAAATTTGACTTAATTTTTTTGAGGAGGTAAAGAGGTGTGCTGATGAGGGTAATGCATTTGATATGGTCTACATGAACTTTAGCAAGGCTTTTGATTTGGTCATTCATGGCAGAATGGTCAAGGAAGTAAGGGTCATGGGACCCCAGACAAAGTGGCATATTGAATCCTAAATCAGCTGAGAGAGAGGAAGCAGAACAATGATTTATAACCACAGTGCTTGGGCACCTATTTTTGTGGGAAAAAAAAATTCTGGTTACCTGTGAATGCTTCTTGGAAATGCACAGAATTACACGGTTAAAGTAACATAAACAACAACATATAATTATTGTAGGTTCATTTAAAAACATCAAAAAGGAAAGGAAACATTGTATCCTCAAACCTTAACTCTTCAGAAACTAAAATGATGCTGGTAACAAGACGACTTCTTGCGAGATCTCCCCATCATACCCTTTAATTCTATCTTTTACACTCATTCTATGCTTTTAAAATTGTACCCAATCTCTTTTAAATTCTAATAATGTTCCGAGCTTTCTCTACACCATAGCACAATATTTTGCACCATCTCCTTTCCTTCTCTCCAATGTACTCTCTGAACAGTATGTTTTGTTTGCACAGAGCACAAGAAACAATACTTTTCATTGTATACCAATACATGTGACAATGATAAGTCAATTCAATTCAAAAACTCAGAAGTAAGAGTGCCCCAGTTTTTACTGCTATGGTTATTCTGCATAGTTAAGGTTAGATCAGTTCAGGTGTCAGCTGCATTCCATCCTCTATGTGATGTAACCCCAGGGTTTACTCTGCCAGAGGGTTTCAAGGTGTTTATCAAAAATAAACTAGGTTACATGATACGTAATGCATTGTCACTTTTCCAGAGAATGATAATGTGTGTTTGAGAGAGGCGAGGGAGACGGAACATGCCACGAAATCTTGCTTTTCAAAAGAGAAGTTCATTACCAGACAATACTTATACCAGACTGCAACTGTGCAGTAGTTGGTTTGCTTCTGTCAGTTGCTTGTTTATCCGTTCATGATAGAGTTTGGAAGGATCGAAGCTAAACACTGAAAGGATGTGGCTTATTTGTCAAGAGCATTTGGTTGATAGGTTCCCATTACAATCCTGTGCTGGAGCACAGGGTGCTGAACTTTATCGTGGAAAGGTGGAGGAACTGTAATTTTAGCAGCAAATCTGGGTCACTAACACTGAAACAGTCAAAATGGATATCCATGAGTGCACATATTCTAATATGTTGTATAATAATATATAATTATGTATATAATTACACATAATAATACATAATTAGATGTTACACAATGAGGCTATGGTGGTGCACACTCCAACCTAAACAATAAGGCTGGGGAATATTCTATAATTATATAACTAACTTCTAACAGAAAAAGTACTTTGCCTGTGTTACAGAATGGAATTTTTAAAACATAGAAGCAGACCAGAAGCAAAATGATTGAAAACCCTTGTGTTCCCCATGTGAATCGCAAGTGCAAAATCATTGGTGTCATGTTTGACCTCAAGATTAGCTTCCGATTACATATCTGTGCCATCACTAATGCCTATTCCCACCTCTGTAACAGCACCCGAATTCACAGGAATAGGGGACAATTATAGTGATCCCCACAGTTAGCCAGCATTCTCTTTCCAAGCCCACACATGGAGAGTGATCACTGGAACGAAGTATTAGACAACCACATGTGAAACTGAGACTCAGTATTAATCACCAACTGCAGGAGAAGAGTGAAGAGGAAAACAGGAGTGAAAAATGTAGATGAGGAAAAGAGAAAAGCAGCAGCCTCGCCTTCAGGTTTTTTTAAGTGGCGAAGCTGGTTTTGGGATAATGGAGGGATATTAGTGGCCATTTTCCTCCATTTACATTTCCATCTGCCATCCCTTCTCCAACGTGTTATGGGCAGACAAACATAAGAAATAAGAGAATGAATGGCTTCACCATTCTGAAAGATCATGGCTGATTTGACTCTTATCTCAATTCCCTTTCCTGACTGTCCCCCATAACTCTCGACTCCTTTTAGATCAAAAATCTGTCTAACTCAGCCTTGAATATATTCAATGACCCAGCTTCCAATCCTATCTGCAGAAGAGATGTGATGGGGGAGTTTTTTACACTGAGTGTTGGGGTGGCCTACCAACTGAGGTGGTTGAGGCAGATACGTTAGTGACATTTAAGACTTACCTATATAAGCAGATGAACAGATGGGGAATAGAGGGATATGGGCAATTGGTCTTGATAGGACAATGTGACTGGTGCAGGCTTTGCGGACCATAAGGCCTATTCCTGGCTGTACTATTCTTTGTTCTATTAACAACTTTCTGAAAAAGAAATTTCTCCTCATCTCCAGCTTAAATGGAAGACCCCTTGATGTGAAACTATGTCTCCTAGTTCTAGATTCCCCTATGGTAGGAAACATTCTCTCAGCATCTATCTTGTCAAACCCCCTCAGAATTTTATGGCCAAAGTTCGAAGGCTTCTCCCACCCATTGGGATATAATGGCCTTGCTGAACTGAATGAAGATTTTAAGTGGCTGCTGCATCTGTTAGGGGAGATGCACCATGACTGGCACCAAGCATGAAGATCATCAGGTCCAGTGAACTCATTAGCTTTTTGGTTCTGTTAATTTTTCTGGAACATTCTCTCTAATGATAACAATTACTTTAAGTTGCTCGATTTTGTTCCTTGATTTTCTACTATTATTGGGATGTTTTCAATGCCTTCTGTCATGATGATAGATACATCGTAATTGTTCAAAATTTCTGCCATTTCCTTACTCCCTATTAATAATTCCTCAGTCTCAGCCTCTAAGGGATCAATATTTAATTTAGCTACTCTCTTCATTTCCATATACTTGTTGAAGAGTTCTTTGTTCTTTGATTTCTTGCTAGTTCATTCTCATATATTAATCTCACCTTTTTTTTTTGGGCACTCTTTGCTGGTTTCTAAAAGGTTCCAATCTTCAAGTTAACCATTAATCTTTTGAGCCTTTTCTTCATTTGATACCATCTTTAACTTTGTTCATTCTTGTCGTGATATTCTTTTTTCTCAATAGAATTTAACTTTGTTCAAGGTTATGAAATGTCTCCTTAAATGTTAACCATTGCTTCTCTACCTGATTAACTGATTTTCCTATTCCAATTTAGGCAAATCTGTTTCCATATCTTTTTGATTGCCTTTATTAAAATTAAGACACGAGTAGAACCAATGACTGACAGCAACGTATAGATTCACAAAAACATATAAATCAAGCAGGCTCATATAATAGAATTATAGAATCTCTACAGTACAGAAAGAGGTCATCTGGCCCATTCAGCCTCACCAACAACAATCCCATCCATGCCCTTTTCCCGTAAACCCGCGTATTTACCCTGCCATTTCCTCTGACACTAAGGGCAGTTAAGCATCACCAATCAACCTAACTTGCACATCTTTGGACTGTGGAAGGAAACCAGAGCACCTGGAGAAAACCCACATAGATATGGGAGAAGGTGCAGACTCCACACAGACAGTGACCCAAGCTAGGAATCGAGTCTTGATCCCTGGCCCTTGTGTGGCTAACTGCAGTGAGCAACCAGGGCATCATCATGGCCAAAGCTTTTAAAATGTAAAGGCACATTACATTTTCTGTTACTTTCTTGTTATAAGACTGCATACGGAAGATAGCCTTCAAACAAATGTATTGATTAAATCCTCTATTTTAACAGCAACTTGTATTTATATTTACATTTTACATATTTGAATGTAGTCAATGTTGTAAGCCATTCACAAATTCATTATGCATGCTAAGCTTTATTAGAATAAAATTCGTGAACAAAGACCTGGTTAAAGAGATAAGATTTAAGGAGATCTTAGGAGGTTGGGAGAACAATGTGAAAGGTACACACGGTGGCATAGTGGTTAGCACTGCTGCCTCACAGCGCCAGAGATCCCCGGGTTCAGTTCTGATCTTGGGTCACTGTCTGTGCAGAGTCTGCCCGTTTTCCTTGCGTCTTTGCGGGTTTGCTCTGGTTTCCTCCCCCATTCTAAAAGGTTGCTGGTTTAGTGCATTTTCCATGCTAAATTCTCCCTTGATTTGTTGGGTAAAAAGAACTCCCACTTACCTGACGAAGGAGCAGTGCTCCAAAAACTAGTGGCTTTTGCTACCAAATAAACCTGTTGGACCGTAACCTGGTGTTGTGAGACTTCTTACTGTGAATTCTCCCTCAGCATACCTGAAGAGATGTGGAGTGTGGTGCAGTAACTTCATTGCAGTGTTAACGTCAGCCTACTTATGATGCTAATAAATAGATAAATGTAAGTTGCAGTTGCTCAATGGATTTTGTTTTTGAACAACTGGGTTGAATTGCAAATATGATTGACTGGAGTGCAATTAAATACTATATTAAGATATGGGATGTGGGAGGAGGCGAAATGGAATTGCTTGACTCCAGCAGTGTAAGAAACAGGCTGATTGGAAATGGACAGCTGCGTTTACGCTGTGCCCAATCCTCTTTCCACTGAAGCTCACAGAATGAAAGTTTAAACTGTGGAGATTTGTTTCCTAGTCTCACTGTCACCTTTAATTGGATTAAAATGAAAAGTGTTTTCCGAGCAAACGGAAAATGAAAGTGAGCAAATGAAAAATCTGCCATTGATTTGTTGCATGCCCATTTCACACTGCTGAATAGACCAATTCCATCCTTCGTGTTATTTCCATCATTGTTATCCCAGTTGAAGTGAAAATCATATTCCCTGCTCAACAGGAAGGAATTTAAGTTTCTCCTGGGAAAGAATGAAGCAAAGTCTGAACATTAAAGTTCTTAAACGTGATGAGTAGAACAGAAAGCCACCAATATAGTGCATGAGAATACACCAAGCAACCCAAAGGATGCAAGGGTTAAAAGAAACATTGTTACTTGATTAATATGAAATTGCTGGAAAAACAGAAGTGCTAAATCGATCGTGATTGCTTTGTGAATGTCAGCGTTAATTCTTGCCCTTTGATGCCACATTTTTCATTCAGTATCTGTCAGATGGATTCCATATGGAAATAACTTGCAATATAAAAGTAGAAAATCAAAATGCGACAGGCAGCTACAATGGCACCTACTCACGGGTATTAGTGAAAATGGATGTGTGGCTGACTAGATGCCTTTGGCCCCTCCTGTGGCAACTAATGTTCCAGGTGATAATAATCTTTACAGAGTTAGTGTCTGGCATCTCAGCAGAAGCTGACACTTCAGTTAATAGGTGTTTTGTTTGAAGGTCAATAATCAAGAGGCCCCCACTTTCCACACCTCCGAACCTCTCCGCTGGAACGAATGAAATGTTGTATCATGGGTGTTGTTAGAGGCACAGTCGTTATCTCATATTATAGACTGTGCCAGCAGCAGCTCCTGTTGCTATTAACGCACTATCAATATAAAAGTGCCTCAAGGTAAAGTGCTACATGCTGAGTAGCTCTCCATTAGCATTTCTGGTCAGAGAATGCCTTTGAAACATTGATACCCGTGAAAGCAAATGTTTCTACCGACAAGAGGTGAGAGTCGGTCATTACCATTATCTCTTCAGTTTTGGACTCTATGCCAAATGTCACTTTGCTGCTCATCTGCTTCCCTGGTTATGATTTTTTTATCTCCTTTTGTGTTTTATTTCAACGGATGTAATCAAGAACTGCCCTTTCCACCCCCACACATAACCTGTAAATGGATCCATTGTGAAACAACAACATCATTGACACCATCACAATATCTTCAAACAAGCTTATAGGAAAGCAGTGTTCATGTGAATTGCCACACAATCCCAAACATTATCAAGGGAGATAACTGTGTACTAACTGGTGCCGCTCAGCTGTCTCTTGATCTGGTCCAGTGACTTTCTGAGTGAAGCATGACAAGCTAAAGCAGTTGACAAAAGTGAGAAACTTCCAGAAATAATTGCAGTCAGAGTTCTGGGCCAAGATGGAGCAAACTACAGCTAGTTACATCATTTGAACCTTTCATTAATTGATTTGCCATCGGCTAATCATTTTGAGTCTACTCCTCAGTGTAAGAGTACATCTGTTTGACATTGAAAATATTAGCAAAAATTAGCAAACCATGAAGCAAAATATGAATGGCACAAAGGCCGGAATTCTCTGGCCTTGTACATCCCACCAATGCTGCCAGCGAGAATGGACAATTTGGTTCTTAGCCATATCTCCATTCACTGCAGCGGGACCGGAAAATCCCAGCCACAGGTGAGGTGGGAGAATTCCAATCAATATTTTCAGTAATATAATTTAGTTTATATTTTCCCTTATTTTTCCACTCCACCCCCTCCAGCAGGTTTACAATAGAACAATTCCATTATCCGCTCTGTTTCGTTCATTTGTTTCAAATATTTATCCAATGTTTCCTTAAAGGAAATACAATGACGTCTGCCTAAAGCACTCCCTGTGGTAAAGCATTCTGTGCTCAAGTAACACTTGGCATTCATCTGTCGGAGAAAATAAAATTCCCCTGTTCACTCCAAACCCTTTATATTTAGCAAAACACTCAAAAAAACCTGCTACCTTAGCTTTCTCTGTACTAATGGAAACATTTCAATATTTCAAGTCACTTCTCATAATTATTTCTTCACCAACATTCTCCATGACGGCAATGCTCTTTATATAATGCATCGCACATAGTGCTCTAACTCGCTTGATTAATGTTTTGTACAAATTGATCCTCTCTGCTTTCATTATAAATTCAAAATGCTGTTTGTATTTTTCTGACTCTACCCACCTGATGTTGCATGTTTAGGTAATGAATATGAAGGTTTTTCTGTTCATCCTCTCCATTCAGCTTCTTTCTTAGGGCATATCTTCACCTCAAAACACGTAGCTCAAATTTGTCTGCAATAAATTGAACCTGTCAACAGCCTGCCTATTCAGTTTGCCCAACTGGTTGCCTGAGGTCCGGGCCAGTGGCCTTGACATCAAAGCAGCATTTGATTGAGTGTAGCAGCAAGAAGCCTAAGTAAAATTGAAAACTCTTTACTGGTTGGAGTCATTTCTAGCACAAAGGAAGATGGCTGTTGTTGTCGGGGTCAATTACCTCAGCCCCAGACCGTCGCAATAAGAGGTCCTCAAGTTAGTGTCCTATTGGCCCAACCATCTTCAGAGATCCATTCGTAACCCACCTTCCAACCTAAGATCAGAAGTGGGACTGTTCGCTGATTATTGCACAGAGTTCAGTGTCATTCAAAACTCCTCAGATACTGATGGCATGATGGCACAGTAGCCAATCAATCAAACCTTCACATCTTTGGAATTTGGGAGGAAACCAGAGCACCCAGACGAAACCCTCGCAGACATGAGGAGAAAGTGCTAACTTCACACAGACAGTGACCTGAGGCTGGAATTGAACGCAGGTCCAGGTGCTGTGAGGCAGCAGTGTTAACCACTGTGTCATTCTACCACCCCAAACATCTGACCCAAATTATAATCCTGGTGATTTTAAGGATGTAAAAATCATCAGAATCCATCTGGTTGATACTGGTTGTATTTGGGTAGACATGAATGGAGGTTTACAGGAGCATTTTCATGGAGGGGAACTCTCTGTGGAGAATAAACAGTGGAAGAGGATAAAGGATCAAATGCCACAGAGAGATCGAGGAATCATAACACAGCCATAGCACACTGCTATTATATAGGATATCATCATAATTCTAATCAAGCTTGTATTTGAGATGTGAACAGACAACAGTTATGGAAAGAACTTGCAGCTATATGGAGTAATGCGTGAGGCAAGACATGAAGGATATGTGTATTACATGGCCATGGGATAAGATTATGTGTGGGCTTTTTGAACAAAGAACGACAATAGTGATTTTAAATGGAAAAAGGAGAAGGAGGCTAGTTAACTTTGGAATGCTGGATCTTCTCACACAACAGAGGAGTAAAATAATGACTGCCAACAGTTGTAAGTAAGAATATGGCCAACATTTTTCAGTCCCGCTTCATGGTGGGACCCACCACGAGAGATTCGACAGCCTAGCCAGATGTCCACTGACTTTTGCCAGGACTGGACAATCACAGCAGTGGGCAAGGCCAGAAAATCCAGTCCTATGAATTCATACATTTAGCTGACATAGCAATTGTCTTCTTTGAATTTCACTCAAGATTTTACATTTGTTTTGTTTCATGATGTGTGTTCAAATTCAGCAAGCAAGTCAGCAAAATTATTAACTGTATAGAAGTCAAACCTTACATTGTTGTTTAAAAAATTGGTCTCAAAAATTCAATTTTTACGTAGGTAAATACTGTGGCTACAAGAGAGACAGCTTAGGCATTTTGCCATGTAACTCATCTTTTGACTCTCTAATGCCTGACCACCATCTACAAGGTAAAAGTCAGGTGTGTGATGGGATACTCTGCCCTTGTCTGGATTGAGTGCAAGCAGTTCAACACCATCCAGGACAAAGTGACCTATCAGTACCCAATCCATCATCTAAAACATTCACTCCTTCCATCATTGGCACACCATGGCAGCATTGCGTACCATCTACAAGATACACTGCAGAAATTTGCCAAGGTTTCTTCAGCAGCGCCTTCCAAAGTGGCGACTTCCACCATCTAGAATAACTAGAGCAGCAGACACATGGAAAAACCACTACCTGCATGTAAAAACCCTATTCTTTCTGATATTCATTCGTGACCTAGACTTTGGTGACCGGTATTTGTGGCAGACTCTCATATCAGTATCTGCTGATGGCAATGTTTTGAGGAATGGGAATCTGTCAACTATTATATCCAGAAGCAGATTTAATGAGGATTTTTCTGTGCTTCAGTTTAAGGCACATAATCTCTGGAATGATGAAGCTCTTTCTGCCAAATCAAAACACCGTAAATCAGAAATTCTAATGTTCTTTTCTGTCTACTATTTCTTGGGCAGTTTAATCTTCTCATGCATAAAAGATTGTGTTTTGATTGTCATGACCTTCATTTCAGCTCATTTATGATAACGGAAATAAAGAGTGTTAAAGAGCTGGGGGTGGCAAAGTTAACAATGCTGATGTTTATCTTGCTAAATTGATCGCGAAGGGAGAGATGGTAAAGGTGATGCTGGAGATCTGATTCTATTTATTTAATTTATGGCTCTTCTGTTTTCTATTCTTTCTGGATTTTATTACTTTCCTTCTCAGCCCTTAGTTTATTTGAAAATTAGAAAACAGAGCAATCTGAATTCTCTTGCACAGTCCAGTTTACAAGTTAAAACATGTCAAGGATGAAGGTAAACTCTATTTTGTTTTAGAGGTTTGACTGAAGTAGATGGTCTGCGTTTGTATCCTGAATGAAATTGCACCGAGTGAACTTACTCCATTCCAATTTGTCAGTCATTTAAAACACGCAAACATTTCACCACTGGCACACAATAACAGCAAGTGTACCATCTACTGAAATAACTCCCCGAGGCTTCTTCAACCTATCAACAACTCTATTATCCAGAAGAAGAAAGGCAGCAGGAGTCTGAGAACACCACCTGCAAGTTCTCTCCAAGTCACAAAGCATCTTGATTTGGAAATTTATCAGTTTCCCTTCATTGTCGCTGGGTCAAAATCCTGGAAGTCTCTTCCAAAAGTACTGTGTATGTCCCTACTTTATGGCAACAGCAGTTCAAGAAGAAAGCTCACCAACAACTTCTCAAGGGCAATTAAGGGTGGGCAATAAATTTTGGCCTTGCCAGCGACTTCCTAGTAATGGATAGAAAAATCTTGAATCTTTGATATGATGATGTTCTAGTTTAATTGCAAGTAATTTGATGTGGTATCTGATGAATAATGGCCAAGTTTGCAAATCGTGGTTGTTTGCTGATAATATCCACAAATTGAAAGTGCTGTAATGACTCATTGGAAAAATGCTCTGATAATGTGATGGGTTTATAAACTGGGAGCAGCAGGCTGGATCACAGATCTCTTCTGTGAGATAATCTCAATGGGCAGTAAAATTCACCTTCAAATATGAAGAATGGTGTAATCCCCAATAATTATGACAGACATCGATGGAACCAACTGCGTGGACTTCAGGTATGGATATGAAAAGTAGCTGGCATAGTTAAGGACCCCACGCACCCCAGACATTCTCTCTTCCACCTTCTTCCGTCGCAAAAAAAATGCAAAAGTCTGAGGATATATACCAATCGACTCAAGATCAGCTTCTTACCTGCTGCCATTAGAATGGACCTACCTCACATTAAGTTCATCTTTCTCTGCACCCCAGCTACGACTGTAGATTCTGCACTGTCTTCTTTCCTTATCTTTGAGCGGTATGCTTTGTCTGTAGAGCGTGCAAGAAACAATACTTGTCACTGCACGTTAATACATTTGACAATAATAAATCAGATCCGATCGAAGTTAAATTCTTGTCAATGATACTCTTTGGTGAGATTGGCTTGATCTTAATGCAGGTTCTTCTGTTGCTAATATAAATACAGTAAACTCATAATTGATTGTTTAGTCTTTCCATGTTAATGTGGCCCCTTTTTCCCTGGCACAAATCTTCCTTCATCACTCTTCCCTTCTAAGCCTGGTTTGCTGTTATAGTACTTATTTAATATTTTCCCCTCCTCCACAGTCTTGCCTCATTCAGTCTTCACGTGATTTGGATAAACACATACCTGACCTAAAACCAAAATTCCAATCTGTACACCTACTTCCATCATGTGAAATTCCTGATACAAGAACAATTTTCAGATTGCATGGGGACATAGCCGGGGGCATGTGAGCATCAACAGGAGACTGAGATACAGAGACCTGGACAATGGAGATGACTCACAACACAGAGGGTCTGTCATCCACAAATCTGCTTCCAACGCTTGGATGAGAGGCAGTGCAAGGCAAGGCTGCAATTGTTCAGGAATCTGGTCTGCCACATGTGCCACACACTCCGAGAAGACATGCACCATGTGCGTTTAGGGGCTTCCTCCTGTCAGTGGCCCTTGATGGTGATGGCAGCACTCAATTTCTTTGTCTCTCCGGTCTTTCCAGATATCAACTGTTGGCCTGTGCAGCATTTCATAGTCAGAAACATATCAGTGCATTCAGGAGATAACCAATTCCCTTTACATTGTTAAGTAAACTTTGCTCTGGGTCAGAATAGCCAGACTCAGAGATTCGCAGACTCCACAGGGTTCCCAAGGATGCAAAGATAAATGTACTGCACCTGTGTGGCTACATGGGCTCTCTGACAGAAGCCCTTGATGTTCATCAACCACAAGGGCTTCTAGTCTGTCAATGTGCATTTGGTTTATGATTATCAAAAGAAAATCTTGCATGTTTGTATTTGGTTCCCTTGGAGTTGCCATGAAGCCTACATCCTCAGTCACCCCCAGGTGCCTGGGACCTTCAGGGGGCCGGAATGGCTGCAGGTCAGATTATTGGGGAATATGGGCTATCCACCACAACACAGGCTCTTGACTCTGATGTATGACCCTCAGACTCCAGCTGAGGAAATGTACAATGTGGCTCACATCACCACATGCTCCCTCACTGGATTCTGAAGATACGATTCAGATGCCTGGATTGCTCATGTGACTCTCTGCGATATTCATTGGTGAGGCTTTGCCGCATGTACGCAGTTTGCAGTGCCGTTTAAAATTCATCTATGTAGAGATGAGACTCTGCCAAATGGTGACCTGGAGAAGGAGCTCCCTTTGGAATACAAAGATGAGGAGGTGCAAGAAGCCTAGGGGGATGGTGAAGATCTGATGCCAGGAAGGAGGATTCATGTGCTCATGTTACTCCAATAGTTTTACTACTCTTGGAACCTTTCAGCTAAGTCCAATCATCTCCCCCAGTCCTTCAAGGCATTTTGTGATTTCTGAGAGAATAGCCAAAACACCGCTGAGAGGACAGCTCCGGCATTCACACTTAGGCTTTAAGAGATCACCACTCACTCGGATCAGATCTTAGCTGTGGTCATCAATGTCCAATTGATGTGCTTTGTCAACTTAGTTGACAAAGCACATCAATTGGACATCACTGTGATGTGAGTCAATGTTAGAAGCTTTCTACACCATGTCATGAAGGAAATGCAGGCTAGCATAAGGCTCTCATCCTAAAGTGCATGACTTGGGTTGGGAATCTGTGTCTTAGGAAATCCAGAGGGTTGCATATCTGTTGAGCCCCCCTCAACCATTGCTATCCCTTGAGGACTAAGGATTGGGAATCACCCATTATACACTCTCTATAAAGACTTACACACATCTATCTCCCTGACAACACACAAGAGTCTGGTAACAAGTTGCACTGTGAGGTTGGCATCACATGAATCTTACTCTTAAAAGGGGAGACTCTGAGTGTGAGAAAGGCTGAACATTGGAACAAGAGAATAACATCCAAACCAAAATGTTTTCATCTGACTATTATAATATCACATATCTATGGAATAGTTTTCAAAAAGTGCGGTTTATTCACAGTGATAGAACACTCATGAGCTTAAAGTGACATCAAAGCTAAAAAAAAAGCTAAAGTTAAAAAACTTTCCCCACCCTGCCTTCAAGCAGGCCGTGGAGGCAGCATGCTGACTGTTACCCTGAAACCTGTAACATTGGTGGACGTCCTCTAGTGGCCCGAACCCTGGCGGGCCCAGGCCTCATAAGAGTCTCCTGCTCAGGGGCAGAAGCACCTTGCTGGTCTGTGCTGCTGGTGTTGGTGTGGGCACAGGTAGAGGGGACTCCAAGTGACTGCAGTCCTGTAGGTATTCTGAGTGGACTCCTCCGGGGTTTTTGGCTGACATGCATCCTCTCTGCAGGTGCCAGAGGATTGTAGCCTGACTCCTGAAAGAGATTGGCCACCTGGAGGGAAGCCAAGGAGCCTTGTCCCATGTGGCCTACATCCTGATGATGTCCAGCAAAGTGTGTGTGGCCATGGAGTGCATGACCGAGCGTAGATTTGGTAGATCCTGCTGGACCAAGGTCCCCGTTGTGGTTGCCAACCTTCTCATGATGCCTTGAGGCACTCACGTGTCAGAACCACAACATCAGACCAAATACTATCCCTTTGTGCATTCTACTCTGCTGAGTGACTGCCAAAGCTCTGTGCAATATTTCGCTGCCTCCCTTTGTATCTCCACCAGTGAGTTTACAACCAGAGGCTCATCATCTGACCGGGACTGAGCAAGTGGCTGGTCACCAGTAATCCTCTGAGTGCTGGAGACCTGAGCTGTCCCTACTTCCAACTGCTCTGTGAGCTGTTTTCCAGAATGTGGGCCCAAGCCTAGCCTTGAGATGCATGTTTCTGGGCTGGTAGAGGGTCAGCGCTGTGATGGTTCTTCCTGAGCCCTCTCACCCTGAGCTCTGGGATCTCAAAGAGTTGCAGGCAGGCTGGACGCGGACTGCTTGTATCCACAAAATATGAGAGGATCATTTTAGTGGATGAGCGTTAGCTATTGCTGAGTGCATGGCACTCAGTATGAATTGCAGGATCTGGCTAGGTTGTTGGAAGAGGCCAAGCTCTGTTTTGCTATGGGGTGAACCGTGGTACCACAGAACAATTATAGTGGAGAAAGAGGCCATTCTGTGTCTCAGCTAATCAAAAGAGTGAAAAAAGAAACTAGCCGCTCATTTTAATCCCCTTTCTCAGCACCTGGTCCATAACCTTGCAGGTTCTAGCACTTCAGATGTAGATCCAGGTATCTTTTAAATGAGTTGAACATTTCAGCCTCAACCACCAAGTTCCAGATGCCCACCACCCTCTGGGTGAAAACACTTTTCCTTATGTCTCCTCTCATGGGCGGCACGTTGACATAGAGGTGAGCACTGCTGTCTCACAGCGCTAGGGCCCAGGTTCGATTCCTGGCTTGGGTCACGATCTGAGTGGAGTTTGCATGTCTTCCCTATGTCTGCGTGGATTTCCTCTGGGTGTTCCAGTTTCCTCCCATAGTCTGAAAGATGAGCTGGTTAGGTGCATTGACACAAATAGGTGTCAGAATGTGGCGACTTGGGGAATTCCACATTAACTTCATTGCAATGTTAATGTAAGCCTTATTTGTAACTAATAGATAAACTTTTAATCCTTCTATTAACCACCTTAAATCTATGCCCCTTGCTAATCAATCCCTTAGTTAGGAGAAACAAGCCCTTCCTGTCTAACTCGCTTAAGATGTGGAGATGCTGGTATTGGACTGGGGTAAACACAGTAAAAAGTCTCACATCACCAGGTTGTGAGAAGGCACGCACCTCAGAAGGCAAACACGGGACACGGTGGACAGAGTACCCTTCATTGTCCAGTACTTCCCCGGAGCAGGGAAGCTACAACATCTTCTTCGGAGTCTTCAACATGTTATTGATGAAGACGAACATCTCGCCAAGGCCATTCCCACACCCCCACTTCTTGCCTTCAAACAACCGCACAACGTCAAACAGACCATTGTCCACAGCAAACTACCCAGCCTTCAGGAGAACAGTAACCACAACACCGCACAACCCTGCCACAGCAACCTCTGCAAGACATGCCGGATCATCGACATGGATGCCATCATCTCACATGAGAACACCATCCGCCAGGTACACAGTACATACATCTGCAACTCGGCCAACGTTGTCTACCTGATACGCTGCAGGAAAGGATGTCCCGAGGCATGGTACACTGGGGAGACCATGCAGACGCTACGACAACGGATGAATGAACACATCTCGACAATCACCAGGTAAGACTGTTCTCTTCCTGCTGGCGAACACTTCAGAGGTCACGGGCATTCGGCCTCTGATCTTCGGGTAAGCATTCTCCAAGGTGGCCTTCATGACATACGACAGCGCAGAGTCGCTGAGCGGAAACTGATAGCCAAGTTCCACACGCATGAGGACGGCCTCAACCGGGATCTTGGATCATGTCACACTATCTGTAACCCCCATGACTTGCCTGGGCTTGCAACATCTCACTTACTGTCTTGTCTGGAGACAATACACATCTCTTTAACCTGTGCTTAATGCTATCTCCACTCACATTGTCTGTGTCTTTAAGACTTGATTAACTGGCAATATTTTTTTAAATCTCCTCTGCACCATCTCCAGAGCAATTACGTCCTTCCAGTAAGGTGGAGACCAGAACTGCCCACAAAACGCCAGCTGGTACCTAACCAGCATTTTATACAGTTCTGTCATTTCATCCCTGCTTTTTTATTCAATACCTCAGCAATAAAGGGAAACATTCCACATCCTTTCTTGACCCCCTTGTCCATCTGTCTTGCCACCATCAAGGGCCTGTGAACATGCACACTGAGGTCTCTCACTTCCTTAACCCCTCTCAATATCTTCCCATTTATAGACTATTCCCTTGCTTTGTTTGCTCTCCCCAAATGCATTACCTCATATTTTTCCTCACTGGTGTGTCTGCAGCCTCCTCAAATTTGGTAAGGACAATGATCTCTGTTGTTCCTCACCAGTGTGTGCAAGTTTCGCCTGCATGGAGACAAAAATGCTCAGAGGGGATGGAGCAGAGAGCGGGTGAAATGTATATCCGAAGTACGTGATGTGTACTACCCAAAAGGAACAGATAATACAGATGGGATGGTGGTGTTGTGAAAGTCTTGTTAAGAGATTAAGTGTTGATATGTGTCTCCTGTGACTGAATGTGTGAGATCCATGAAGGGAGTAGCTATTTGAGTACAGAATACCACACTGAGAGTTTGGCAGCTGAGAGAGGACTTACCCTGGTTGAGTGGAGTGGATGAGATCATTCACCTATTTCCTGCACCGGATGGAGATTGTGGTGAGTGACAGCCACACTGACCTTCTCGACAATGGATTCCCAGACCTGAGAGGTGCAGCTCATGTACTTTCTTGTACCATCTCTTGGGTAGAGCACATGTTGATGGAGCTGGGCTCCTTGAATAAGGACCTGGAGGACTTTGGCAGTGAAAGCTGATGGTGCCTCTTTTTTGAGATTACTCACCCTTTGCTTCTGTGTTGCTGACATTCTGCACAATCTGGTGAAGACAGGTGGACTGGAAAGAGTGATAGAAGAATGTGCTGGACTGGTATTTAAATATGACGCTGGAACTTTCAAACCCATCAGCTAAGGATGAGTAGGTAAATCAGCTGCTGGCCCACCAAGTGGTTTGGGTGGGAGTTGACCTATTCGTAACTAATGAAGTTCCAAGCTTGCACTCTGGTGTGGGATCTTAATATTCCAACCACGGGGAAAGGCACTGTTGGAGCCACATTTAATCTCGAAAATGGAGAATTCCCCCATCACACCTCAGTGGGCGCACTAGGAGGTTCTTAAGCCTTGGCTTCTTCTATCCTCATGCCTACGTTCTTTGAAGATAGGAGAATTTGCACTTCAGGTCGGGCAAATGCAAACTCTACTTTGTGAATTTGCAGCAACTTAATTTGGAGATTCTTAAAGATGTTAATGGGGTTTTGTGCCTGTCAGTCAACCAGCTGACCAAATAAATGTCACAATTAACAATTCACCACTGAGTTTAATTTCAAGGAATCAGTCTTTTTCTGCCTGTTCACACAATTCCCAAATGAAATGTCTCAAAGGCAATCTCAAATCTCCATGAAGGTCTGCTCTATTCACAGGCACACATTTGAAGCAGCCTGTATTCCCTTTAAGCTGCATGGAAGTTTCCATGTACAAACCAGTCCCTTTAAGGCACCGCATGTGGATAGTCAGGCAAAACTGTTTCAAGATACTGTGCACTGAAATGAGCAGGGCATTCAGATTGGTGACAAATTAGAGGCAACAATTTTAGATACTTGTGAGTAAAGCACCTCTAACTTTTTGTGATTTGGTTGCTCAAACTGAGTTTCTGAATCAACAACCAATTGGCTGATTCCACAAACAGTTCTCAAATTATTTGATTCAGTGCAAAGTTAATGAAAATCTTGAATCAGAAGCAACTATTTTTGTGAAACTAATGATGTGGAGCTAGCTTCCTGATGGTTCAGTGTAAAATACATGGCCACAGGAGAGCCAACAACCATTATGCTGAGCAAACTGATCTCAGCTAGCGAAGCGATAGGGGTGCTTCAAAGAATCCCTATGGGCCACTGACAACGGATGATGAAAAATCAGCTGGGCTCCAACAAAATCTCAATCCAATGAGCCCTCCTGCAAAGCAGTTGTCAACAGAATTGACTTCTCCAGAGCACATACTTGATTGATCCGAGAACCATGACAAAATATATTTCTGAACTCTTTATGTTGCATTTCCCCGACTGACCACAGGTGTCAGTGTTCACACAATAGAATGCACACACATTCTAGTCATGTCCATTAAAGGGGCTTTGCTTTAATTACCAGCATCTGACAGAAGAATTGTATGCATCATAATTAATTAAGTACATCCAAAATATGAAATACAGTAACCTCCCAATAACCCTGTACAGGCTCTAGAGTCTAGAAATATTGCAGTAAGAGTTAACATTAGCTGAGATGGATGGGGCATGTCATCAGAATGCCTGATCGAAGGCTGCCCAAACAGGTGCTATACATAGAGCTATGCCAAGGAGCCTGTTCACACAACTCCCAAATGAAATGTTTCAAAGGCAATCTCAAATCTCCATGAAGGTCTGCTCTATTCACAGTCACACATTTGAAGCAGATTGTCCAATCAGGACTAAAATGTCAACGTAACATTAAAAATAGTGTCAAGAGCTTCCAAACAACTAGAGCAGTTACTGACAGAGGATGTCTAGAGAAATGGAAAGAGACGGCAGCTGCTTGAGCCAACAATCTGCCATCACCTTAACCAGCTGACAACCAATGCCTTTGCTATTAGAGACTGTGTCGGTGGCACAGTAGTTAGTATTGCTGCCTCACAGTGCCAGGCACTCAAGTTCAATTCTGGCCTTGGGTGCACGTTCTCCCTATGTCTGCATGGAAATCCTTTGGCTTCTCCGGTTTCCTCCCACAGTCTGAAAGACATGCTGGTTAGGTGCATTGGTCATGCTAAAACCTCCCTCAGCGTATCCAAACAGGCCAGAGTGTGGCAACTAGGGGATTTTCACAATAACTTCATTGAGTGTTAATATAAGCTTACTTGTGACATTTTAAACGTTAAGGATGAGATAGAGCTCAGACGCCACCACTGACGACTCATGTCAACCCAACCAGCTGCAAGAAAGAATTACCTTTGACACGATGGTTTGCTGATGGAGAATATTGCAGTGATCACATCAAAGATTTTGGCTGCAATTCTCTCACTGTTCATGCTGCAGGGATCTTCTGGTCCCACTGACGGCACACCCCGACAGTGTGGGGTGCAGTCAACGGGAAATTCCATTCAGCACGCCACCACCCATGATGGGGAGGGCAAAGAATCCCCCACTTAGTTAGCAAGAACACAATGAGAATACTCATCAGGTGCTTGTAAGAGTCCACACCCGAAAGAGCTCATACTTTTCAATAATATGAGCTGATGCCATTGGAATACTTCTCGATTATGCCTGATGTTTTAGAATCATAGAGTCCCTACAGTACAGAAGGAGACCACTTGGTCCATCAAGTCTGTGCCGACTACAATCCCACCCAGGTCCCACTCCCATAGTTCCATGCATTTACCTTGCTAATTCCCCTGACACAAGAGTCAATTGATCATGGCCAATTAACCTAACCTGCACATCTTTAGACTGTGGGAGGAAACCGGAGCACCCAGAGGAGACACGGGAAGAAAGTGCAAACTCCACACAGATGGTGACTCAAGGCCGGAATTGAACATGGATCCCTGCCGCTGTGAGGTAGCATTACTAATCATTGTGCCACTGTGCCACCCGTTTTATTCATGAAAGATTGGAAAAGTATTGAGGTCATAGCATTAGGGTGGCAAGAAAACTGCCTGGGTATTCAAGACAGCATAATGTTTTGTTGGGAGGTTGAGGGGAATGGAAGGAAAGTATTTTTGAAAGTAAACTGGCTTTTGAACCCATTTGGTGCAGCAGCTGGTGAGCTGAGTGGCCTGAGTACAAACTTAGCTCACCCTCGGAAAATTATTGAAGATTTCTCCACAGCCTTTCATCCCCTTAGCAAAATAGTTACTGAATGCTCAAAGTATTCCTCAGGTACTCAATGGAATTCAAACTGTCATAAGCATTGCAGTGCTTGGGGCAGTTCCAGCTGCTCTTTGCCTGTATGTGTCACAGTGAGCATGGAATTGACCACATACTAATGTGATTTGGTGACTGGAGATCTCAGTTTTGGCCCAAAGACTTGTTCATTGAATGTAACATTTGAAATATCCATAAATATCAGGACTGCCATTGCCAAAATAATGTGAGAACAAATGTCAGATTTGTATGTCCATTGGTGGTGAAAGCTAAATGTCCTGCTGGTGGAGACACTGTGCCTCCAACAACTTCATGCATGGGAGTACCTGTGTTGAGAAGGGCACCATGGTGTAACCTACATTCAATAGACCTTTGTGGAGTAGGTGCGATAATGCTGTTACTGCCAACTGATGTATGTCAGTCTAGGTATCTATTAGTCAAGAGGAAATAGGAAAAGTGATTTGATTATTGATCACTTATTGAAAGCATCCAATTACTGGGAGGTTGTTATGAACAAACAAGGTTAACTTTGTTGCTAAAGCCTTCACCACCACTGGCATGCACTTGGAATGCATTTTTTTATAATTCAAACCAGGTTATTGGAACCTTATAGAATTTGACTTTTTAAAAAATGCCTGGCTTTAGCTCAGGGAAATGGTTGAGGTTGGAGTGTTAATTTTGTGATAAATTTAATGAAAGCCATGCAAAATGTACACTGCTCCTTTGAATACTTGCAAAAGCATACATAACCCAAAGTCCTGAAATTTTAAATCCTTTCATTATATCTCATTTTGAAGTAGTCAGTAAATTTTATCTCGGTAAACTTTACCTTGCAAATCATTGACAAAATTCTTGATTCACTTTTCTTTTCATGTTTTTAGATATTAAAAAAACAAATTATGGTAACTAGTTCTAGTATTGCCTTTCTCGGGAGCTTTGTCTGCAGCAAATTGCCATGAGTACAGGGGAGGAATTGAGGTCTGCAAACATAGTGGAATTCTTTGAGGACGTAACAGACATGGTAGATGGACGAAATGCAGTGGTGGTAATGTACATGGGTTTTCAGTAAGCAGATGGGATCGAATGTCAGTAACTGTGAGGTGATGTATTTTGGTTAAAACAAAATAGCAGTAATTAGACTCTGAATGGAAACAGACTCAGAAGAGCAGAAAGATGGTGGGTGGGGTGGGGCACAAATTCACAGCACACAAAAGACAGCACTTCAGGTTGAAAAGGGCAAAATAGAGTTAATAGAATTTTAGGTTTTAGTACAAAGGATCTAAGTATGTAAAAGCCAAGAGTAAATGACTGCATTCCATCTGGGCTCGACAGGGAAGAACCATTATCTTGCAGTTGTGTCTTTGTATATATATGTTGTGTTTGTGAAACCTACCTCTCCACTCATCTGATGAAGGACCAGCACTCCAAAAGCTTGGGATTCCATATAAATCTGTTGGACTTTAACCTGGTGTTGTGAGACTTCTTACTGAAACAAATTGGACTGAAGATAGCGGGTAGTGTTGGTAAACATGGAGGATGAACACATAACCACACCTTAGGAAAGATGTGAAGATCCTTGCAAGGGTACAGAGGAGATTTCCAAGATTGGTCCAATGGATGTACGTTTTAGTTATAAGGTTAAGGGGGGAAAGGCTGGGTTTGTTTGCCTTGAAGCAAATGAGATTGAGGGGGACATTGATGGAGACATACGAGATTACAGCAAGTAGACAAGGAAAAACTCGTCCCATTAAGAACATAAGAACATAAGAAATAGGAGCAGGAGTAGGCCATCTAGTCCTTCGAGCCTGCCCTGCCATTCAATAAGATCATGGCTACTAGGAAGCACAAATTTAAAGTTTTGAGTAACAGATGCAGGGGCGAGTGTGGGGAACAACTTTTTTTTATACCACAAGTGGTAATGATCTAGAACTGGTTGCCCAAGAGGATTGGTGGAAATGGAAACAATCAATGATTTAAAATGGAAATTAAACCGGCACTTGAAGGAAATAAACTTGTGGGACCTCAAGGTTTGAGCAGAGGAGTGAGACTGACTGGGCTGGATTTATGGAGAGCCAGCATAGACTTAATGGGTTAAACTTAATGATTCTATAACTCTGGGTCTGGCTGAGCCAAGTGGCCTGTTTTCATGGTGTAATTTTGATGTACGAATGAGGACAATCCAATTGAAGGTCAGCACATATTCCACAGCTCGCAGAAGACACACTTACATTTGCTATAGCAGTACGTGTTCTTGAAAAGTACTTGGAGCTGAAGAAGAGTGATGATCGCATGAGAAAAGGTCAGTCAGCCATGGTAGACAGCCCGTCATGGTCAAATGCTCTTAAAATTTGCCCAAATTGTGGAGATAACCATTGAGTCCAAACATCAATGCCCAACTGAGGGAAAAAAAGTATAATTCATGGTTAAAGTGGAATTGCTTTACAAAGACATGCAGACTGTCAAAGAAGATGACTTCATCGGTTCAACATGTGGAGGGAGTCTCTTTCCAAGAATGAATTATGGTATGGATATATCATCACGGATAATGAAACATCAGTTCATTTTAAAGATTGCAGAGTTGAGACTGCAGGCATTTCAGTGTCCCTTCTCACTGAGTTTGATTTGAAAGTATTTGTATTAAGCAACAATCTCTACAATTGGTATTTCTCACAACTTTCTCCCACTCCTGCAACAATTATTCCCATTTTGGGAACAATAACAGTTCCAGTGCACCACCATACAGGTTCACTTGCTGTGTGGCCAAAGGCAGAAATCATATGGGGGTAAAGTCTTTTGAAAAGCTTGGCTTTGGATTTGAAGATCTCATTGGACATGATCGATGACATTGTCTATGTACAGTGGTATCTGGCCTGACTTACGGATCTGGGAAGATTAATGGTCCTCGGGTTGACATGTCAGTTTTGCTAGACCTGAGATGGTTGCTGTGTGGCAGGAGCTGAAACAACTCCAGTTTACTCCCACAGTCCAAAGATGTGCGAGTTAGGTGGATTGGCCGTACTAAATTTACCCTTGGTGTCAGAGGGACTAGCTAGTGTAAATGCATGGGGTTATAGGGATACGGCCTGGGTGGAATTATAGTCAGTGCAGACTCAATGGGCCGAATGGCCTCCTGAACTTTAGGAGTCAATGATTCTAACAGGTAGCAGATAGCATCATTGGATGAATCAACTCATCATTCCAGATCTCAAACCTCGTCACTGCACGCACAAAAATGGAAAATTCATACTACACATCAACCTTAAAACAGCCAATAAAGTAACCGTTCAGTATCCACTTCCTACAATCCAAGAATTATCGACAACATTTCATGACTCCACAGTCTTCACAAAGCTCGGCATGCTATCTTCAAATTCTACTGGCAGAGTATAGCTAATACATTACAGCTTTTGTTTAGAGTGGCATGATGGCACAATGGTTAGCACTGCTGCCTCACAACTCCAGGGACCTGGGTTCAATTCCTGGCTTGTGCACTGCCTGTGTGAGGTTTGCGCATTCTCGCCATGTCTGCCTGGATTTTCTCCAGGTGCTCCAGTTTCCTGCCACAGACGAAAGGTGTGCAAGTTAGGTTGGTTGGCCATGCTAAATTAACCCTAGTGTCAGGAGGATTAACAGGGTAAATATGAGAGGTTACAGAACAAGGCCTGGGTGGGATTGTGGTCGTTGCAGACTCGATGGGCTGAAAGGCCTCCTACTGCACTGGGGATTCTGTGATTTTATGAATGTCTATTTCAGTACTGCAGAATGCCCTTAACCAGTTTCAGCACTTAATGCATTCCAAAAGATAGTTTCTTCAGTCTTGTCAGGCATTGAGGGGATACTCCATTTACTTGACAAATGTACATGGAAGGACATGAACAGAACACGATCAGTGGTGCTCACTTGACTTGCACAATACAACTTCATGCTTAACAAGGACAACTGTACATGGGCAGCATCCAAGATTTATTTATTAGGGTACAGGGTGACAAAAGCCGGAGTAAAGTCAACAAACAACAACATCAAAGCCACTCACATGCATCCAACCCTGTCTAATACCAAAGAGTTGGTGTCATTCCTTGGTGCTACCATTCAGAGATTGTGGAGCATCCTCAAAAGCTACTGAGCAAAGGTGGACAATCACATGCAAACAGTGTATGACACTCTGAAAGTTAAAATAGCATCTCTGTCAATCCTCATGCATTTTAACTCACTTGCAGAAAAGTACATCACAACAAATGCATTTGGAAATACAATTGAATTGTGTTCTCAGAACACAGAAGGAAGAAGATGACCAATTGCTTTCGTGTCACACTCTTGTCTTAAACTGAATGGAAACACTAGCCTGAATCAAGGTTTGTGAACAATGGCACATGCATCTCTACAAGATAGGAAGTCCACTCTCTGCACTGATCATTAAATGCTGACTATATAGTTAGCCATGTCAGGACCTGGTCACTGACTTTACATAACTACAGATTAATATATCTTTGAGGCAGTGTAATTCACAGGTTCAATCAAGCAAGTGGGTTGCTGACATATTTAGCTGCACTACTATTGGGGATTACTTCAGCAGTCTCGCATTCAGCCTTTGATCTTCGGGCAAGCGTTCTCCAAGGTGGCCTTCACAACACTCGACAATGCAGAATCACTGAGCAGAAACTGATAGCCAAGTTCCGCACACATGAGGATGGCCTCAACCAGGATCTTGGGTTCATGTCATCCCAATCTATCAAAGTCAATAACATCAGCTCTCATTCTTCTAAACTCTGAAGGATGTTATCAGGTGAAACAACAATCCCATGAAGCAATCTGGTAATCAGCAATAGATTTGCACATCGTGGAGTTCATTGTGGAGCTTGTACTCTCAGTGAAAAATATGTTAAACCATGTCTCGCACCTCTATAATCAACACTATAGCTAACAAAACCATGGCAAAAACTTCAAGTAGATACTTTTGAAGAGCTGCAAACAGCCACTAGACATCAACAATTTTTTCTTGTTGTTCATGATCTACATAGCAAGTGACCAGAAATTCCTACAGTAAATATTGAACATTTGAACAATTTATTCATATCCTACTTCACACATAATCTACCCTACACCTTCTGACCTGTAAGACACTGGTTTTCAATTTGGTCAAAATCTTTGCGCGTCATTGACCATTTGCAAAGGGCTCCATTAAACCCAACTCCCAGTCCCAAATATCCCAGCAGCTTGTTAGTATTTCATCCAAATAATAGATATCCACTGAGCCATTAAACATACTGTTAAACATTGGGCCCCAACAATGCTGTTTAAAAGCCCATATTTAAACATTCCACATTGTTTTTGTTCTATGAAACAGTTGTAATATTATTCCCCTATCAAAAACAATTGCCTAGGTTACCTTCTATGAATATACTGGCATTAGTAACTTGGATTAATCTTCATATGATCGCTGATTGCTATCAGTAAGTGCAGCCTCTATCACATTCATCATCAACCCTCATCTGTGGGTATTTGCCCTCATCTATTCAGTAGTTTACCTGACCAGACTCAGAAGAATTCAGCTAAATTTCTTCACTTAAGTTGTAAACTGGCAACATTCAGAATGGTATATGAATTAAGAAAATACTGGATAAAACACCAAATGCACGTACACTCCTCTAAATAATGATCTCTTCAGCAACAGAAACTTCCAGAGTTCAAAACAATTCCCAACATTTTAACAGTCTTCAAACTATCTGCCCATAAAATCACAGAATTCTGGTGCAGCAGGAGGCCATTTGGCCCATCATGTCTACACTGTATTTTAATAGTTCTGTTATACAAACAAGTGGAGCAATAGTTGGCAATATGCTTTTGTTTCAACCCATAACCAAGCCTCCAATGCAGCCTAATCGATGTGATGACATTCCTTCTTTACTGAATATCTGCCAAAGGTCCTAACTTATATTCACTTATTTTGATAATAGCAGACCTAGTATAATGATAAAAGTTGACTTCAAACCTCATATTAGTTAATACATGCAGTTATTTGAGAGGCAGGTTGTAGTTGACGGTGCTTTTGTGTTAAGATTCATGACCCGTGTAATAAAGGCGGGGGATTGCATTGGATTTCACCTCAGCTGCACATAAGCTGAGAGAGCTTGGTGCTGCTGACAAAAAATATCCAACACTCCTACCAAGATCAACAAGCACTGCTTCATAAATGAAAGGAGGTATTTCCAAATACTTTTGACTTGTGCTAGCATGGGATTTAACATTCATTATTTTTTTAATGGGCCAAAAACAAAATTATTTTCTATTTCACTGCAGGATTCTGCAGCCAAGAAGATCATCACAAAGTTTATTGCCATGGGCTATGCTAATGGTACTGCCAAGGCATTCATAAAACACTCACCCTCTCATTCTTTTCCCCTTCCATCTCCCTGCAAAAGCAATTGCCTTTTTAGGAACCGCATATGGGAAATCGTGGGTGCTCCCATATGTCACAGTGCACTGGAACTTGTAAACTAAGAACTGTTTATGGAAACTAAAGGAGAGTGGCTGACTTCAAAGAGTCATGCCAAACAATAGTAATTATTCTTCTTGATGCGTAGCCTTTTGGGATGTGTGCTATAGTAGATCAACATGTGCACATGTATGGAATAAACATTTTCTTATGCCATAAATAAGATAATCCACTGAGATTTGATCACAAATTTAAAAATGTAAGCTTGATCATTTTGTTGCCCACAAAAATCTGTTTCAAAATATTGTGAGTTCTCCACGGAGGTCTACTAGTCCTTAAATAGCAGAGTAGATGTTCTCTGTGGAAGCAGCCAAAAGCCCATCATTGAGTGTCATTATTCAATGTATTGTGTCTGTCTCCAGACTGATTACACATCGTGGCTTTTTTCTCTCTGTCTCCCTCCATAGAATATTCCATTAGAGGTTCGATGATTTCACAAGTAGAATCTCACACAAAAATACTTCCAAACATTTAGCATATCCATACAATGTAACTGGCAAATTACGAGTTAAAAGTCTAACATGCTTTGGGAGTTTGCACGTTCTCCCGATGTCTATGTGGGTTTCCATCAAGTGCTCCAGTTTCCTCCCACGCTCCAAAGATGTACAGGTTAGGTGCATTGTCCATGCTAAATTGCCCCTTAGTGTCAGGGGTCTAGCAAGATAAACAGGTGAGGTTATGGGGATGGGCCTTGGGTGGGCTGTTGTCGGTGCAGGCTCAATGGGCCAAATGGCCTCCTTTTGCACTATAGGAATTCTGTGATTCTATGCTCAAATACCTATATAACTGTTGCACTGTACTGATGTAACAGCGGACTCCACCCTTCTTCTACAGAGTGGAACTGAAATGTGTAGAATTGATTCCACTCACTATACTTTTAATTGTCACTTTTAACCTGTTGTTGTCTTTATGTGTAGATACAATTTTCTTTTCTATAAATTTCCCATTCATCTCTTTTTATCAGATAATGCAATGACTATTTAATGAGATCTTACTTGGACTCAGGCCAAGCAAAATAATTTTGTAAAAATTTGTCTTGCATAGATGGACATTTTAGTCCTGAATGTCTTGCATTTGTTTGGTTGATATTTATCTGTAATTGGTAAGAATTTTGTTTAATATACAGAGCTGGAAATGGCTGGTATGAACAATAACTTCCAAGGATAATTGAATATGCAAAAAGAAAACATTGTACATTCTTGAAGTCGATAACACAATGCAAAGTACTAGAAGCTACTTAGCATGTCAGGCAGCATCCGAGATAAGATAATATTTCAGGTGTGTTTTGACTGTTCTCTTCATAGATGCTGTCTGACAATCTTGTGTGCTTCTGGCACCTTCTATTTTGGGTTTGCAAACTTGATTGTGATAGCATAGCTCAGTTCTTATTTTTTATTCAGACGGTCTGAGTTCAAGCCCAATTACAGGATTTTAGCACTTAAGAACATAAGAACATAAGAAATAGGAGCAGGAGTAGGCCATCTAGCCCTTCGAGCCTGCCCCGCCATTCAATAAGATCATGGCTGATCTGTCGTGGCTCAGTTCCACTTTCCCGCCCTCTCCCCATAACCCTTAATCCCCTCTCTTATCAAGAACCCATCAACCCGCTTCTTAAAAATATTTAGCGAGGCAGCCTCCACCACTTCAACGGACAGAGAATTCCAGAGATTCACCACCCTTTGAGTGAAGAAGTTCCTCCTCAACTCCGTTCTAAACCGCCTCCCCCTTATCTTGAGGCTGTGCCCCCTAGTCCTACTGTCTTTTTTGAGCGGGAAGAGTCTCTCCACCTCTATCCTATCCATCTTAGATTAACAATTCAAAGCAGTGCTAAGGGAGAACTATATTGCAAGCGATAACATTTCAAATCCTTACCTACCTATTGAGATGGACGTGAAATGTGCCAGAACACTCACTGTTAGAATAGGGACAGCATGGTGGCACAATGGTTAGCACTTCTGCCTCATTGTGCCAGAGACCTGGGCTCGATTTCCAGCTTAGGTCACTGTCTGAGTAGACTTTGTATGCTCTCCCCATCTCTACATGGGTTTTCTCCAGATGCTCCGATTTCCTCCACAGTCCAAAAGATGTGCTGATTAGGTTTATTGGCCATGTTAAATCTTCCCTCAGTGTACCTGAACAGGTGCCAGAGTGTGGTGACTAGGGGATTTTCACAGCAACTTCATTGCAGTGTGAATGTAAACCTACCTGTGACTAATAAATTAACTTTAAGGATAAAGAGTTTTCTTGGTGTTTTTGGCCAATATTTAGCTAAGATTACTCCAGCAATCAATACCACCAAGTACAGATTAACTGGTGAATCATCTCATTTTTGATTTGTGGAACCTTACTGTGTATAAATTGATTCAGTAAAAAGTCTGACAACACCAGGTTTTAGTCCGACCGATTTATTTGATAGTAAACGCACAAGCTTTCGAGGTTTCCCTCTTCGTCAGGTGAATGGAGAGTTGAATGGAGAACTCTCCATTCACCTGACGAAGAGGGAAACCTCGAAAGCTTGTGCGTTTACTATCAAATAAATCGGTCGGACTAAAACCTGGTGTTGTCAGACTTTTTACTGTGTTTACCCCAGTCCAACGCCGGCACATCCACATTATAAATTGATTGCCATATTTATGGAATTATAGAATGGTTACGGCTCAGGAAGAGACCAGAGTGTCATGGTTTACTTAACAAACAAGTGGTTATGTTTCAAAAGACATTAATTGCCTGTAAAATACATTGTGAGCCTTGAGGGTATGATAAGATATTTAAGAAATCCAAGCTTGTTTGTTTCTCAGTCTGTTTCTTTCCATCTCTGCTTTTTATCCTTTCCAGACAGATTTTTTCCCCCAGTGCTGAACTCCTCCCCCACCCCCCCACAATTTATTATCTTGTCTCAGTGTCCAGAATAAATATTTACATTGACCATTAAAGAGGAACTGATCAGTCATGCACAATTCTGTCTCTTAGCAACAAGGAGGTGTATATCTTAACTATGACAAAGTACACCTACTCCCAAGATATATGTGGACAAAACACAAGTCTGTGCTGATATTGCAAAGGCTCCATTTCCAGCCAGGAAATCCATGACAAAATATCTTGGTTCCTTTTCTGCACGCCCTCTCCACCTGACCTTTCCCTTTCAATGCTCCCGCCTTCACAGGGCTAAGACCTCAGGGGCAGCAGGAAATTGCCAGCACTATATCACCTTCCCATGTGCCACTAAATACCTCAGTAATTTTCACATGCGCTTACGTTCAATAAATAAAAGAACCAAATGCCCCCTTTTTTCCATAGCTTAACCTTAGCTATTCTTGAAAAATACCATTGCCACACTTGTACACATCTCTGCAAAGTCGAACATATCTACCTACATATAGGTGACCATTGAGTGTAAAGATTGTTTTAAATATGAGAAAAGAGAACCAACTGAAGTCAAGGTTGCTGTACTGATACAGAAAGGACTGAAGCCTTTTCTAATGCGGACTTATTCAACCCAAGCTTATCTAGAGTGTTTGAGGAGCATGGCATCAGACTCAACTGTATCTTTGTTATTGTCACTTCATACTTGTTGTCATTTTCTTGGCTGGTGAAGTGCAAGTGACAATAGGACCCAGTGTGTGTGCACGTGTGTGTGCCTTTGTGTACGTGTCTGTGTATGCTTGTGTGTGTTTATGTGCCTGCTACACTCGGAGTGGCAGCTACTTCCAAGTATTACATGCACATTCTGGAAGAATTTGTCATTTTTGGTAATAACCACCAACATTTTGTGGTCTGTTGTTTGTGCCCCACTTTAATTATTTAATCTCTAAGACATTAAAAACTCCAGATTCCTTTCTGAATATATGTTGGCACAGTTCTAAGTTCCGTTAATTGATTCCATTTTTATTCACATTCTCATAGATCTGCCCATCAGACCAAGAGATATCTGCTGTTCAAGTTTTGTAATATGCCTTTAAGGGATATAAGCATGTTATTACTAAAAGAAAAATCTGTCATATGATTCAGTTTCACTTTTGCTTTGAGCAGAGCACACACTCACACAGCTCTGATGTATTCAAGATTTATACCAATGTATAACCGTTCTCATGTGCTTAGTCTTAATAAATGAATCCACAACATGTTTACCCAAATCCTTTGAGCAATTGGTGCCTTGTACAGTAACTAAGACCAAGGTATTATAACATTATAATGACATGACATAAGAGGCTAGGGTGGGAAATGCCTCAACAGTTTAGTTTACAAAACAAAACCTGCTAAACGGTTCATGGAAATGATCAACAATGTGGGGAAACATCAAACATCTCACATGATGGGACGAATTTTATTGTCCCATCTGCCATGGGCATCATAGCAGGCGAGGGGCGAATCATGGAAAGGTCCGTTGACCTTGGGTGGGATTTTCCAGTTTTAGGGCGGGTGCAGCCAGAAAATCCCACTTGATATGTCTTCTTTAAAGCAGTTAAGATTGGGAAAATATTCAAAGGTGAAAACAGTTTGCTGTGCTGCAGGGATTGATCCAAATGTATGCTCCATCACAATTATATCATACCGGCACTGGCATTCCTAATTTCTCTCTTCGACTGCTCCCAAATTCCTGATTTGGGCTTCACCTGCCACATTTGACTTTTCAGGTTAAAGTTAATTTATTAGTCACAAGTAGGTTTACATTAACATTGCAATGAAGTTATCGTGAAAATCCCAGAGAGTTGCCACACTCCGGCACCTGTTCAGATACAAAGGGGCAGGATTTAGCATGGCCAATGCACCTAACCAGCACATCTTTTGGACTGTGAGAGGAAACCGGAGAACCTGGAGGAAACCCACGGAGACACTGGAAGAATGTGCTGACTCTACACAGACAATGACCCAAGTCGGGAATCAAACCTGGGTCCTTGGTACTGTGAGGCAGCAGTGTTAAACACAGTGCCATCACCAAATATAGTTGCCCAAATGTTCATGTTTTTCCAAGTTTCAAGTCATATGTTTTCCATCTCCAACTTTCTTCCTTTTTTGAAAGGAAATAAGGGATGTTAATCCACAGGATTCCTCACCCAATTGCTCACCAGTGTCTGTGAACCACTTGAGGTTGTCTAAAGGTGCTATAGAAATGTGACGCTTTCTATAATTAGAGCTTTGAATATTGTTGTAACATTTTTGAAATTCAGGATTTTAAAAATAACTTACAAATGGAACAACATTTGTAGTTATAAGTAACACTCTTAAATATATTTCAAAACACATTTTTACTTTACATGACCTGGAATATGAAGAATAAAAATAGAATGAAAAGCAGGAATCATTCACATAAATTTCATTACTTTTCAGAATAGCTAATTTTGAAAATTACAAACGAAACTGTATTAGTCAGAAGGTATGATCAGGACACATTATGTTGTTGATGATCTTTGTTTGGCATTACGAATAATATATATTCTATCAAACCATTATACAATTCTTCTAAAAGCACTTGGTAAATGCATAACATTCATGAGAGGGATGGGGCTGAGAATTCATTGCTCTCTAAATGCAGCTTGTAGGTGTTGACATTTTCATGGCCATATTCCACACAGGGAACAGAAGACAAGTTGAAAGAACTTGCCTCGTCTTTGAATCAATCTGAATCAAAGTTCTTACAGCCCATAACTATCCAAGAAATGCTGTGTAAGGCACCAACGCAGTATATAAGGTGACAGGATCTAACATAATTCAAACACAAGAAAAGAATGCAACAAAGTGGGTGGGGAACAGCTGGGGGTTTTGCAACATTGAAGGCACTGCTAATTTACATTAACGTCCCAAATAATCTGCTTAATCTCTCCTTTTTTTTCATTGGCTATATGAATCAGTCAGATCTGAATCTGACTATGATACAGAATATTATAAATGCTACCTCCTTATTCAACTTCATTTGGATTTGCATTTTGAAGATATCCAAAGTATCTAAAAAATCCTGATTCCTCCACATCACCTTTGTTTTATTTATCATGTTTTTCCTTATATTCTGTCTGTGTTTGTAACTTATAACATTCAAGACCAAAAACACAATAATTGATAATATAAAAACATTATTTTCCTGCTGTTACAGTTACTGAGTTTCCCATTTCTAAACTGGCTGCAACTTTAACAAATAATATTCCAGGTATTCCTATATCACTGAGGTCACTTGGCACTAAGTGGAGCAGATGTGGCTCCAGTTCAGAAATGTGCCTTTTCTATAAATCACTAATATGCTTCTTAATTTAAGCTTTCACTTCAGAGAGTGGCTGTGTGACTCAGTCTGCAGCAAGTGTGCCAGAAACATCAAGGGATCACTTGGGCTTTGAAATGACACTCAACCATATTAGTGTACAAACGCTTAACATACTCATAAGAAATTCCTACCAACTAAGTTAACAGCCATTCATCTATTTATTTTAAACCTTCCCATTCAAATAGCAAAGATATTTCCCTGGAATTTGTTGTGTTCATGTACCTTTATTAAAATGTGTCATTTCAAGGCTAAGGATTTACAATATCTTTGTTCATATTATTGTGATAATTTATTTTGTCCTCGAACAGTCTAGTTATGTTACATATATAACACCAACAGCAGTAAATCTAACCACTGAAACACACATTTCAACATAATTATGAAATGAATTTAAGAAGGTGCGGAAATTAATTACTTAATCTTAAGAAATGGATGTGCCATGTTTAACACCAGTGGTAGCATCGGCATAATTTCAGAACCACCCCCCCCCACCAAAAAAAAAGGAAAATGCCCTTCAGACATGATTAAGTAGAATGATCTCAGCTGACATGTATAAATTCAGGCAGATTAACAAAGATAGAAGGTTGATACCAGGACTGCAAAATTAAGCTTCTCCACACTGGTCGTTCCCGTCATGATACAATGATGTGTACCTTTAACTGCTGTTAATTGCTACCCACCTTAACATGTATTGATCCCAGGACTTGTATTCAGTCTCCAAACAGCAGTGGTAAGGATAGGATATTAACTGTATCCATAGGTCATCTTAAATGTAAATAAAGAGCCAGCATTATTAGTGTCACTAATCCTTATGCATAACTGGTATGTTTACATTGAAAAGAAGGATAGTGTAACACAGTGGCAGCTTGGTGTTTGAAAATTTGAGTTAAAATATACAACCATTCACATTTAGCAGAAGGAAAGAATTGGTATAAAAGTGAAATAGTATTCAAAAATCATCACGTAAGCAATTTTGCAGTTCTGTAGGACTCCTACTTACACCCATCCCTTTGTTCTGAGATTGCACCTCAGACGAGGCAGCAGGCATAGGGTTTAAGTAAGATTGTTCAAATCTTGGAAATCTTCAATAGTTAAACTCTACCTGCTATGAAGCTTAAGCAGGAACATAAATCAAACAGCGAACTCCGTGTAGTCTCCCTTTAAGCCGAACTCCACAGACAGGAGAATTCATTACTGTTTACTTTCCCTGTTAGAGGTCTGGGATCCTAAATATGGCAGATTGGATTGTACATAATCTGTTCAATTATAACTCCTGAAAGCTAAAGTAAGTTTTTTTAAAAAAAGCTTCTTTCTGCATTTACTTCCAAGATCCTGCAACCATGGCTGCGATTCTCCCAAAAGTGCTGAATTGGTGGGAAAACTGTTCTAGATCCCAACTGTTTTCTCAGTTCAGCTTCTCTCCTGAATCTCCACATTCTGTACCCTGCAAGGTGCCAGTTGTGAATATCATTAAAAATCCAAGGGGGCGAGGCCTATTTGTGCCAGAGTCTAACAGTTCTGGAATTCTGCGCATGTAGATCTGTCGGACTCCCTGTTTGCTGGCCAGCCCGATCACTGGCCAGAGAACAAAGAAAATTACAGCGCACAAACAGGCCTTCGGCCTTCTAAGCCTGCACCAACCATGCTATCCGACTTAACTAAAACCCCTACCCTTCTGAGCATCATATCCCTCTATTCCCATCCTTTTTATGTATTTGTCAAGACGTCCATTAAAACTCACTATCGTATCTGCTTCCACTATCTCCCCAGCAATGGGTTCCAGGCACCCACCACCCTCTGTGTAAAAAATCTGCCTCGTACATCTCCTTTAAACTTTGCCCCACAAACCTTAAACTTGTGCCTCCTAGTAATTGACTCTTTCACCCAGGAAAAAAGCTTCTGACTATCCACTCTGTCCATGCCTCTCATAATCTTGTAGATTTTTATCAGGTCATTCCAGTGAGAACAAACCAAATTTCTCCAATCGCTCCTCATAGCTGATGCTCTCCATACCAGGCAATATCCTGGTAAATCTTTTCTGTATCCTCTCCAAAGCCTCCATATCCTTCTGATAATGTGGCAACCAGAATTGAACGCTATATTCCAAATGCAGTCCAACTAAGGTTCTGTAAAGCTGCAACATGACTTGCCAATTTTTAAACTCAGTGCCCCGGCCGATGACGGCAAGCATGCTGTATGCCTTCTTGACTACCTCCTCCACCTGCATTGCCACTTTCAGTGACCTGTGTGCCTGTACACCCAGGTCCTTTTGCCTATCGATGCTCCTAAGGGTTCTGCTGTTTACTGTGTATTTCCTATCTGTATTAGACCTTCTAAAATGCATTAACTCACATTTATCTGGATTAAACTCCATCTGCTACCTCTCTGCCCAAGCCTCCAACTGATATGTATCCTCTGATGGTCCTCATCGCTATCTGCAAATCCACCAACCTTTGTATCGTCTGCAAACTTACTGATCAATTCAGTTACATTTTCCTCCAAATCATTTGTATATATTACAAACAGCAAAGGTCCCAGCACTGATCCCTGAGGAACATTACTTGTCACAGCCCTCCATCCAGAAACACACCCTCCCACTGCTACCCTCTAATTTCTTTGACCGAGTCAGTTTTGTATCCACCTTGCCAGCTCACCTCTGATCCCATGTGACTTCACCTTCTGCACCAGTCTGCCATGAGGGACCTTGTCTAAGGCCTTACTGAAGTCTATGTAGATAACATCCATTTACCTATCCTCATCAATCATCTTCGTCACTTCCTTGAAAAATTTGATCAAGTTGGTGAGACACGACCGCCCCTTCACAAAACCATGTTGCCTCTCACTAATACATCCATTTATTTCCAAGTGGGAATAAATCCTGTCTCGAAGAATCCTCTCCAATAATTTCCCTATCACTGATGTAAGGCTCACTGGCCTGTAATTACCTGAGTTATTCTTGCTACCTTTCTTAAACAAAGGAACAACATTGGTTATTCTCCAATCCTCTGGGACCTCACCTGTAAGAAGTCTCACAACACCAGGTTAAAGTCCAACAGGTTTATTTGGTAGCAAATGCCACTAGCTTTCAGAGCTCTGTTCCTTCATCAGGTGAGTGCGGAGCAGTGCTCCAAAAGCTAGTGAGACTTCTCACTGTGTTTACCCCAGTCCATCGCCGGCATCTCCATATCATGACCTCCCTTGTAGCCAGTAATGATACAAAGATTTCTCTCAATGCCCAAACAATTTCCTCCCTTGCCTCTCTCAGTATTCTGGAGTATATCCCATCAGGCCCTGGGGACTTGTCCAACGTAATATTTCTCAAGAACCCCAATACCTCCTACTTTTTGATCTCAACATGAGTCAAACTATCTACACACCCTTTCCCAAACTCATCATCCACCAAGTCCCTCTCTTTGGTGAATACTAATGCAAAGTGCTCATTTAATATCTTACCCATTTCCTCTGGCTCCGCGCGTAGCTTTCCTCCCTTGTTCTTGAATGGGCCAACCCTCTCCCTGGCTACCCTCTTGCTTTTTGTAGATGTATAAAAAGCTTTGGATTTCCCTTCTTCCTGTTGGTCAAGGCTTTTTCGTGACCACTTTTAACCGTCCTTACTCCTTGCTTAAGTTTCTTTCTACTTTCCTCGTATTCCACACTTGCTTCGTGTATTCCCACCTTCCCAGCTTTGACAAATGCTTCCTTTTTCTGTTTGCTTAGGCTCATAAATATCTCTCGTCAACCAAGGTTCCCAAAACTTGTCTTACTTATCCTTCATCCTTACAAGAATGTGCCAGTCCTGAATCCCTATCAACTTACACTTGAAAGCCTCCCACATGCCAGATGTTGATTTGCCCTCAAACATCTGCCCCCAATCTACATTCTACAGTTCCTGCCTAATATTGTTATAATTAGCCTTTCCCCAATTTAGCAACTTAGCTTGAGGACTACACTTACCTTTATCTGTCAGTACCTTAAAGCTTACTGAATTGTGGTCACTATTCCCGAATGCTCCCCTACTGAAACATTTACCACCTAGCCGGGCTCATTTTCCACTACCAGGTCCAGTATGGTCCCTTCCCTAGTTGGACTATCTGCATACTGTTTCAAGAATCCCTCCTGGATGCTTCTTACAAACTCTGCCCCATTCATGCCCTTAGCACTAAGTGAGTCCCAGTCAATATAGGGGAAGTTAAAATCTCCCACAACAACAACCCTGTTACTTTTACACCTTGCCAAAATGTGCATACATATCTGTTCCTCTATCTCCTGCTGGCAGTTGGATGGCTTATAGTAAACCCCCAACATTGTGACTACACCTTTCCTATTCCTGAGCTCTACCCATATTGCCTCGCTGTATGAGCCCTCCGAGGTGTCCTCCCACAGTACAGCTATGATATTCTCCTTAACCAATAGTGCAACTTGCCCACCCCTTTTACATCCGACCTGAAACATCTGTATCCTGGGATGTTAAGCTGCCTGTCCTTTCCTTAACCAAATCTCTTGTAATAGCAACAACATCATAGTTCCTAGTACTAATCCAAGCTCTGTTTATCTGTCTTACCTGTTACACTTCTCACATTGGAACAAATGCACTTCAGTCCACCAGACCCTCTTTGATTAGCAACCTCACCCTGCCTGCTGTTTCTCTGAGTCTCACTGGGCCTGCTCGCTGATTCTCCTTCAGTTAATTCACCTTTGCTTAGTTTCCCCCCTCCCCGCCAAATTGGTTTGAATCCTTCCGTGTGACACTAGCAAACCTCCCAGCCAGAATATTTATGCCCTTCCAGTCAGGGACTCTCGGAGTGCTGCCCATTCAGCCTCCCACCACAGCCCGATCGCGGCCCCCACCCCAATTCCCGGGCCAGCCCTGACACCCAATTCCCCAATCCCGGACTGCCCCGATGCACAGCCCACCTCCTCCAGCAGTGATGATCCTCCAGCCCCTCACCCCGGCAGGCCCACTCTGGCAGACCACCCCCCTCCAAGCCCACCCCAATCGCTGCCCTCCCTCCATCCCAGACCGATCCTGTCTGCAGAGTGGCTGTGGGATGCCCCCACTTCAATTGATCATCCCTAGGCCCTATCCACAATAGGCCCCACCCACCTTGGCACTGCCAAATGCCCAGTGAGCGGTGTCAAGGTATCCCTAGCATGGTCACTTTGCCCTTTGGACAGTGCCAGGGGGCACAGGCTGGCACTGACAAGGTGCTCATGCCCAGAGGACACCAACCCCCTGCCGCCCGACCCCCTGGGGGGCTCAGATTGCACCCCCTTCAATCTGGCAGGTTCTCCCTCTAGTTCCCCGAATGTGGTGAGCTAGTCTAAACCCTGCTGGAATGAAGTACTCCTGGCAGGTTGGGAGATTCAATTGGGATTTGAAAGTTGCCAATAATTACATTGAAAATATATTTAAAATACATTTTAACAAGATTCTAATTACTTACCTGCCTTCCCGTCGGTTTCCAGCGTGGTCTGATCGGTGACTGTTCGCCAGCTCTGGGAAATGCACTGTGTTCCCAGTGCATGCGCAAATCCCGGAACAAGGCCCGCAATGCGAGTTTCCCACCATGACGAACCAGAAAAGTTGCAGGTCATGATGGGAGAATCACGACCCATATCTAAATCACTGCTTTGTGGTTGGAGTTGAAGTAATCCCAGGAAAAGTCAGAAAGAGCTCAAGAGTGCCACCATTGCAGCCAACCAGCAGTCTATGGCCAGCTAAGGCAGTGGACATTAAAAGGTTCTGCAGCCAGAGCTAAATTAACTCTTAAAAGAACTGGAAGAAACTTTCTTAGCTTTCAATTGTTCCAGATAGCTTTTAAGATCCTGCAAAAAGTTAAACAATGACAATAGAATTTCCAACATTTAATTCGAATGTCTCATTTGAGTTTACTCTGTTCTGGCAGTGTATCAAGCTCTGTTTTCTGGACAGTAATATTTCAGCTAAATATGCCAATAAAATTAAAAATGCAATACTCAAAAAAAGTCTTATAGGCTGAGGGTTTTCCCAAAGGCACCAGTAAAGTGAAAACACCAGAAAGCTTGATGTTTAAGGGGGTTAATTCTGTATCAGCCTAAGAACTGTGGGAACAGTAAAGAACAGGATGTGCAGTCATGGAATAAGCATGGGACTTAATTCGACAGTGGTTTTTGCTATATCTTGAACAGACAGTGATTGAACACAAACCCATATGTCAGGTTCCTGAGAGAATTACGACCCCTGACAGAGGCATGACTCTTCAGCATTCATGACCAAAAAGACAGTGATTGATTAGTGCCCGTCCTGAGAGTACATGACAGGAAGCATGATCAGTGCTTGTAAGAACTGTATAAGAAGAAGAGACAGGGAAACATCGACAACAGTAACCCAGGATCAACCATTATAATAGAATAAGCAAGACCTTGAGTCTGGGACTCAGAGATTTTAGAACAAAGTCTATCTAGAGGGAATATGGTCACTTCACCTTGTCACAGGTAGTATCAAGAATCTAATCCAAATCATGAGTTTGAATATTTTGTGAAGTATTTGATACCTTTTGAATAATTTGTATTATGATGTAGGTTTGAGGTTGGATACTTTATGTATATCGAAGTAAGTCAGAGTTAGTTACTTTGTGTATAACAAAGTAAGTAAGAGGTTAAACACTTTGTGTATAATGAAGTAAAGCCAAAAGTTCAATACATTGTGTAACAAAGTTGATGTCGGATGTGCTAAAGTTTTCCAGCAGAGTTTCATACTTTTGTGGTAACTTGGTAGAGTACTATAATGGAGATTTATTGTACAATAATTTGAGACTATGAGTGTCTTTACCCCAAGTTTGAGGGCAACAGCCTCCGCAGACTAAACACACCATGACCATCTTCAGAATCCAGATAAAATATGGTCAACATTCAAAAATCAATGATAAGTGAAACTCAGTTTCAGAATACATCATCTGGAATTCATGTGATTTTGTCAGCAACCAACAGAGAGCATTGACCAATCCAGTCTCAGAGACAAGAGACAGTATTGCAAACTTATGGTGGCTGAACTAGTCAACAGAATAATTGAGCTTGTGATAGCACCTACTGCATTGGAAGCATTACAGAAAGGCCTCTTGGACCAACCAAAAGGTAACACCATGGAAGCAATGCTACAAATGAGACACAATTACAAAGTCATACTAATGGGCAGACAGAATCTACACGTGATGTGTAATTTGTTCACCATTGACATGATAGCCAACATAGGCAGGCCTAATGTACAGTGCAGGTGGTACGGTCTCGTACATGCATCCAGAAATGGCCCAGTTTTTAACAGTGTATGCAAGGCATGTGGCATCAGGGGACATTGGAAGCATCAATGCAGAAAGAAAAAGCTGTAACAAATGGTAGAATGTCATGAGGATCCCCAAACAGAGACCAAACAAGTGCACCATTCCAATCAACCAACTTCACGTATTAAACAACATCAAGACAAGATCCGTAAAATATCTAACACAGCTATACAGCCAGGTGATGAGAATGACCAAGCCATTGACACACAAAGTAGCTGACATTCAGCACATCAAAGCATGAATTGTCATAGCGGTACCAGTAGAAGCCTTTACTACCATATAAATTATATGCCCATAGGTGAAGGGTCAGCATAACCTATACAAAAATCTGGACACTGATACAGATGCAAACATTCTTCCATAAATAACCCTAACTAGCATTCTGAAATGGTACAGCGACCTCCAGCATAGATCACCAGAACTGGATGAATAAGCAAACCACTAATGTGTCTCAGAAACTGGTAAATTTGTGTCTGTGCTAAGTAACATACAGGCACAAACATGCTAAGTTTCTTTTACTTTCTCTAAGAGAAAACTTTTAGTTAGAAAAAAGGGGGATGTTGTCATAAGATAACATGCACCTTTAAGGAAGTGTATCGTAAGCTACTACCAGTCATTACCCATGATGACAGGATGTGATATATTAGTGTCACAAGTTGAATTCAGTCTGCAGGCAACAATAGTAGAGATTGGGGCGGAATTCTCCCAAATAATGACAGTGAGAATAATGGAGCAATCCGCGCTGATCTCTCACTGCAATCCTCCCACACTCAGTCACTTTTTCTGGAGACCTCCTCCTTCCCCTTCATTGGCGGCATGTTCCCCCACTCCCTTCCTGACACGGCTCATCAGGGTTGTGGCATTGGGACCCTCTTGGTCCCCTGCCTGACTCCTGACATTCCCTCCACCCCATCATAACCCTCGACATGATCCACTTCTGCATGACCCCTGCTGCATATCCCTGCCATCTTAGCCCCCACTTAGGCCTCACCCCTTGGCATTGCTCCTGGCACACTGGCAGTGCCCAGCTGACACTGCCTGTGATTCTTGCTGTTCTCGTGCCACACCCAGAGTTATGAGTGAGCACTCATAGAGAGTAGGCAAATCATGAAGCCAGTCAGTGTCTAATGCCCATTTAATGCCAATGTTGCCATTTTGAATCTTGCCACTCTTGTGAGAACTGACTGTTAAACACACAGAACTGAACACATGTTCAGGACTACAAAGCACTGTCCATTTATAATTATTTGAAAGGATTATCAACAATTTGCATGTTTGTTGCTGATTATATTATGTAGGTTATATTTGAGTTTATAGAAGCACTGGATGTTTTAAGGAGTTGTTCAGAATATGAGCATGAATCCAGCTATAGTTTATCCTTCTTTACATAGAAACACTAAAATAAATCCACTTAAAACTGTAACTTATTTCTAATACTTAGCAATACAAATATAAATCTCTTAAAACTACCTTTGGTGGTATGTGTTGGGAATGTTACTGCCTGTGGGACAAAGTGTTGCTTGTGATTGCACGGGCTCTAAGTATTTATTGCTCCTTTTTATTGTGATTTCAGTTAGTGTTATAACTGGACAAGAACATCCCAGAATGGAATCCTGGCTCAAAAGACTGGAACACATTTTTTCTTTAGAAAACCTGAAGGAACAGAGTCATAGTTCTGGCAACAAGAAAAATATCATTTATTGAACATAAAAGGTTTGATTATGAAACAATACTCCTTTACAGTCCCCAGAACCTCACACACATACACAGGTTTTAAGGTCACCATGGGTCACAAGGTATATTTCAAGCCATGATTGTCTCAGTCACAAACAGTCCCTGTAAACACCATCTTGGAACTAGCCCTGCAGCTTCAGAGTTTTTAGTTATGGAGCTTATTGGGTCTCTCAAATTCTTCGCACCCAAACCCTTTCAAGCTGGAACAGTTGACATATCCAAAATCTTTCAGATGGCCACTCATTGCTGTATCCAAGAAGTGACAGAGGCTCTTTATGTTCCCCTACCCCAGCCTAATGTCTTCTCTCTCACTGGGAGAAACAGGAGGGGCAGATCTTCTAGGATAGCAAGTTTCTCATGCTGCAAGGTGCCATCAACTGCACACACAAGACTTTGCAGGCATCTCATCACAGTGATGAGATATAACAGAAGCACAAGGGTTACCACTTGTGCAATGTAAAGTTAGTGTGCAGTCATACTCAGCACATCATGTTGGCAAATGTGGTAGCAACATTCAACTGATGGATCCAGCAATCTTCCAGCCACCACATCAAACCAGAGGGCTGTACAAGAAGGGGTATTCACATTACATCTGGTTCCTGATTTCTCTTTGCACCGCAACCACAAGTGTCCAGCATTCATACAATGAGAGCCACGTTGACACACAGAAGGTCTTTGTGCAGGTGATCAGGATGCTGAAGAAATAGATCCACTGTCTCAACTGTTCTGGGGCAACCAGTGAGTGACCCAATTTGTGATCGTCTATTGCTTCCTCCACAACCTGGACATTATCAGGGTGCAGCCTTATCATCAGGAGGAGAAGGAAAACAAAGTGGCGGAGAGGGAAGAGATGAACAGTACTAGGAACAAACTAAAGCAAGGAAGCAGCCAGCACATTTATATTCCAGGTAGGCTAACTGTGAGCCTATTCATTTCATTCTCAAGAATAGAACCCAGATCTCCATTGGACACATCCCCCAAAGATTTCTTTGGCCATAATCCTGAAATAAAAGCTACTACAACTGCTGACTTTGGTGGGCAAAACTGCAGGTGTCATGCAAGATAATTATGAGTCACTTGGTCCTAAAAGGCCCAGGTTTGGGCAGTACTAAGGTGACATGGGCGGCAGCAGTCTGGTCTAGCTGCCTGACAAACATGGAAACATAGAAACTAGAAGGAGGAGTAGGCCCTTTGAGCCTGCTCTGCCAATCTTCATGTTCATGGCTGATCATCAAATTCAATATCCTGATCTCCTCTTCTCTCCACATCCCTTGATCCCTTTAGCCCCAAGAGATATATCTAACAGCAAAAGCAATGACACATTGACAGATGTAGGTAGAATATAGTAATCCTAAGAGAGGACAGCAATTGGTGCTCCATAGTGCAACTAAAAACATCACGAGGGGGGGAGAGTTGTAATTCCAGCTCCCATTTTCACCAAGTGGGAATGGCAGTAGGAGACAATTGGATGAGAATCCCATGACGGCTTTCAAGCCAATGGGATTTCCCCAGTCCCCTACCAAATGCTGCAATGGGATTCCTGCCATGAAAAGTTGGGAATCCAATTGGCATACATACCCTTAGCGAGCCTTCCTGCAGCATCATCCCCACACTCACGTAAGGACCCCACACCCGCCCTACCCGTCATTTGCATGATATCACGTCAACAGGATTTACAACAACTTTCATAAAATGGGGGCTTGGAGAATGGTCCCTGTAAGGTGTGTACAGATAGGTGCAGCCCCTTGGTAGGGAGGAGGAGGGGGGAGGGAGAGGGTCATGCCGGGCAGTACCTTGGTGATGCTGGGGTGGGGAGGTCTCTGGGAGGTGGTGGTTACCCATGGGTGAAAGGGGGTTAGTGTAGCATGTTTGTCGGTGGGGGGGGGGTGCATTCCTTGTTTTATAATTTTTGTTTTGATCAGGCTGCTCTTGACGACAGAGCCATGGAGCCTGCATCCTAGTCTTTTTTCAACAAAATGTTTGAAAATATAGCAGAAAAAGCCGGTAATTCAGCTAGTGGGCTACACACTGCTTTTCCTGCTCAAATTCACACTTTGCCAAAAATGTAGGGGCTGCTTATTAATCCATAAGACCACAAGGTATAGGAGCAGTATTAGGCCATTCAGCCCATCGAGTCTGCTCTGCTATTCAAGCATGGCTGATATGATTCTCAACCCCATTTTCCTGCCTTCTCCCTATAACCCTTGTCCCCTTATTGATCAAGAACCTATCTATCTCTGTCTTAAAGACACTCAATGACCTGGCCTCTACAGCAATCTGTGGCAATGAGTTCCACAGATTCACCACCCTCTGGCTGAAGAAGTTCTTCTTCAACTCCATTTTAAAGGACCATTGCATCACCCTGAGGTTGTGCCCTCGAATTTTAGTCTCTCCCACTAGTAGAAACATCCTCTCCATGTCCACTTTGTCTAGACCTCTGTATTCTGTAAGTTTCAATTAGATCCCCCTCAACCTTCTAAATGCCATCGAGTATAGACCCAGACTCCTTCAATCCACACTGTGACCCCTGCATTTATTTTTGGGGTCAATCCTACTCAGTCCCAATGTTTTCTATTCTTCTGTACTGACAGTCTTGTAATTCTGGAGCATTCAGCTCATCTTTGCATAAAGTTCAGCAAATATTTTCCTGAAAGCATTGCAAACTCGGACTATTTTTCATCACTTCCAGGAGAGGGTCCAGAAATGGGCACAGGAACCTTATGATGAGCAGACACCATAGTGCCTGAATAAAAAACCCTGCTGAATTTAGCAGTGGCTCAAGACATACATGCAAGTCTTTCCACAGAGAAATTTCCCATTGTTGCTCCCATTTTCACTCAAAAATGGGAATGATGCTTTTGGATATAGATTCTGGGTGGGATTTTTCAGCCACATTCATCTCAGGACTGGAAAATCACTCTTGAGGTCAACAGACCTTTGCATGGTCCTGTCCCACCCACTACCATCCCTGTGACGGGTGGGGCAGCAAATTCCCACTCTCTGTCTTCAGTGATATGTTCTGTGAACTGAGAATAATAAAATTTGCTGAGATTTTCCAGCACTTTCTCTTTTGGTTTCAGATTCCAGCATCCACAGTGACTTGCCTTTATCCAGTATTTAACTCACTGCCACTTCTCTCCCAGGAATGCCTATCCTGAAGAAGTGCTGCTCTTCTCTTCGACAGGATTTCCGTATGTCTCTCTCCCCCATATCTACTTTCACTGCTTTCCATTTCTCTCTTAGTGTTGGATAAGGTATTTACCAAGACTCACTTCCACAGCCACATTTCCTTCCTCAGTGACTGTGTCCATCTCCAAGTTACCCTACATGGATTTCACCTCAAATTCCACTCTGAGTGTAACCTCAAGTATTACAGGTACCTCCAGGGTATACAACATGCTTCGAACTGCTGTTCTCTCTGCATCCTGAAACCCACACTCAGTTCCATACGCCACCACATAAAGATATTTGACATCTCTCTCCAGCAACACCGTCTTACTCTCTCTCAAAGCTGTCCCTGTCCCCAGTTTCATTTCATCCTCCTGTATCTTCGACGTCCTAACAAAAAACTTTTCCTGTTTCTTGCCGATGTAAAGAAATGCAAGCTTCAACAACTTATCGACACCACTGCCCATCCCAGGACCTCCACCTGTCCCAATCCCTTGGATTCCATCTCTTCTAGCGCCAGCCCTTGCCATGTCTTCACCATACCCTCTGACCTTCCCCTCTCTGATGCTGAGCAAGCGGTTCTCAGCAAAGGACTCAGCTTTGTACCCTTACGTCCCCACCTCAATCTATTCCGGGCTCCAAATTCTTCTTCTGTCGCTTTCGTCTGCAAGCCCACTTCTTTGGGCAAGAGTCCTCTCCCCATTCCACAGATCCTTCTAAACGTCTCCAACATTCTGCCTCCAACTGGACATCTCCACCAGGACAATTACCTGCCCTCGATCTTTTCATTGGGAACTGTTGACAGGACATTGGCCGTCTCAATTTTTCTGCCCCCTCATCCATTCCAACCTCTCTCCTTCCGAACTTTCCGCCTTTCGCTCTCTCAGGTCCAACCCCAACTTTGTCATCAAACCTGCCAGCAAAGAGGGTGCTGTTGTCAGCTGGCGTACTGACATCTACCTCACAGAGGCTGAGCACCAACTTTCAGATACTTCCTCCTAGACCGTGACCACACTACTGAACATCAAGCCATTATCTCCAACACCGTCACCGATCTCATCTCCTCCAGATGCCTTCTGCCCCCATAGTTTCCAACCTCATATTCTTCCAACCCCAGACAGCCTGCTTCTACCTACTTCACAAAATCCACAAAAAGGGCTTGCTGGTAGGCCCATCGTGTCAGATGCTCCTGCCCCACTGAACCTATTTCCTCTTACGTGACTCCATCCTCACTCCCTTGGTCCATTCCCTCCCCACCTAAATCTGGGATTCCTCTGATGCCCTGCATCATATTGCAGGCCCTATCCGCCTCCTATTCACCATGGATGTGCAATCTTTCTACACCTCCATCCCACATTAGGACAGACTGAGAACTCTTCATTTCTTTCTTGAAGAAAGGCCTGAACAATTCCCATCCACTGCCATTCTCCTCCACTTGGCTGAACTCGTTCTATTTCTCAAATATTTCTCCCTTAACTCATCCCACTTTCTCCAAATCAAAGGAGTAGCAATGGAGAGCTGCATGGTCCTAACTACACTTGTCTTTTTATGGGGTATATGGAACATTCCTTGTTATAGGGCTACTCACGTCCCCTCCCACAATTCCTCTACAGGTACATCGATGACTATTTTGGTGCCACTTCATGCTCTTGTCCAGACCTCGAAAAATTCGTCAACTTCGTTTCCAGTTTTCATCCCTCCAGTTTTCATCACCTGGTCCATCTCAGACACTTCCATTTCCTTCCTTGGATATTGGTAGATAGTCCATTGCTGGAAATAGAGACCTTTCTGTCTCTATTTCCAGCAATGGACTATCTACCAATATTCATTACAAGCCCACTGGCTCCCACAGCTATCTGGGCTACAGCTCTTCATACCCTACCTCCTGTAAGGACTCCATCCCCTTCTCTAAACTCTTTCACCTCCATTGCATTTGTTCAGATGATGCCGCTTTCCAAAGTGGTGCTTCTAACATGTGCTCCTTTTCCCTCAGCTGTGGATTCCCATCATGGTCATCAACAGGGCCCTCGACAGCGTGCAGTCCATCTCTCATGCCACTTCCCTCACCCCTTTCCCTCCCTCCCAGAACAAGGATAGAGGTCCCCTTGTTCTCACATTCTATTCCAACAGCCTTCACATGCAAAGCATAATCCTCTGCCATTTTCACCAACTCCGGCGTGATGCCACCACCAAACACATCTTCCCTTCACTCCCTCTGTCAGCATTCCGCAGAGACCGTTCCCTCTGGGGTAATGTAGTCCATTCCTCCACTATACCCAACATCTCTCCTGTCACTCGTGGCACCTTCCCATGCAATTGCAGAAGGTGAAACACCTGTCCCTTTATCTCTTCTATGCTCACCATCCAAGATCCAAAACATTCATTCCAGGTTAAGCAGCATTTCATTTGCACCTCTTTCAGTTTGGTGTATTGCATTCGCTGCTCCCATAAGACCATTAGACATAGAAGCAGAATTAAGACATTCGGGCCAACTAGTCTGCTCCACCATTCAATCATGGCTAATATTTTCTCATGCCCATTCTCCTGCCTTCTGCCCAATGTGGCCCCAATGTGGACTCCTCTATATTGGAGAGACCAAGCGTAGACTGGGTGATCGCTTTGCTGTGTACCTTTGGTCTGTGCGCAGTCAGAACCCTGACCTTCCGGTTGCTTGCCATTTTAACACAAACTCCTGCTCCCATGCCCATATGCCAATCCTTGGCTTATTGCAATGTTCCAGTAAAGCTCAACGCAAACTGGAGGAGCAGCATCTCATCTTCCTGCTAGGCACTTTACAGCCTTCCAGTTTAAACATCAAATTCAACAACTTCAGATGATTTGCTCCAACCCACCTCGACCCCATTGTTTTCGTTCTATTTTATCTAATTTTTTACTGTTCTCTACCTTTTATTTTTTATTGTCTTTCTTCATTTTTCTTCCCTCTCTCTCCCCTACTTTATCCCATTCTCTTTCCTTTTCTCCCACTTTCCTTCCCCTTTTCTAAATTTTACCCCTGTCCCATCCATTCCACCCCCCGCCCCTCAACATTTTCATCTGTCACAATTTACCCTCTCATTTTAGCTTCTCTGTCATTTGGCCATTCACACCCTTTATTCTGTCTGTGGACAGCCATTAGTGGTCTTTTCCCCTGGTTTCTGTGGCTATGACTCATCTTTCATTCCCTCACCCTGCAGTATAAATATCTCCCAGTTTCTATGCCTTTTAGCTGGACTTGAAATGTCGGCTCTTTTCTCTCCTTGCAGATGCTGCCAGGCCAGCTGAGATTTTCCAGCGTTTTCTCTTTTGGTTTCAGATTCCAGCATCCACAGTAATTTGCTTTTGTTAATAATAAAATCCACTTGGTCCATGCATAAACTATCGTTTGGAATAAAGAAATAACGCATGTGGTGTGCATCGCAACAAGGAGGTACTACATTTGCCAGTTGGTTAGCAGTTGGCTGGACGGCTGGTTTGTGACGCGGAGTGATGTCAACTACAACAGGTTTAATTCCTGTTCCGGCTGAAGTTATTTATGAAATCCTGGCCATCTCATCCTTAAGCAGGGATCAGTCAGCCATCCATGCCGCATTACGAACAGTAGGTCACAAATGCCTTACTTAGGAGGTCACGTCATTAAATATGGTTCCCCAGAATCAGGTAGCTGTAATTAGAAACTCAGTAACAGTTATACTCCACTAACTGGTTACCTGAGGTGTTCTGTTCCTCAGGTTCAATTGCTACCAGTAAGCTCTCCCCCTCAAAGAGGAGAGCAGGATATGGCCATCGGTGACCATAGCGGCTCCACCTTTGCTCCAAAACACCTTCTAAAATGGCATGTTTTTGGAAGTTTATTTTTTAAAATGCCCAGGTATAATTGATAACTGTATCAATTGGTTTAAAAGTTAGGTTATAGCTCAGCAAAGAAGGGCTTCCAGAATTAACTAGGAGAGTCATTATTCATATCTGGAGGCCATCAGCACAGTTGCCAATAGTTAACTCCTAATCTGTTCCAAAAATTCTGAATGCAGATGACTAAGTTACAATAAGGGAGTCATATGTAGAACCACATTAATCGGCACATACACATGCAAGCTTTGGAACTCGCGCTAGTATATTCATGCAATGAAATTGTTTCCTGTTTAAGTACGCAAAAACATTATGGATCAATGTTGACATGTGTGCAATTGATAGTAGCCAGTATCCATGGTAACCAGTTAGTGGAGTATAACTGTTACTGAGTTTCTAATTACAGCTACCTGATTCTGGGGAACCATATTTAATGATGTGACCTCCTAAGTAAGGCATTTGTGACCTACTGTTTGTAATGCGGCATGGATGGCTGACTGATCCCTACTTAATCCCCAGAAAACCGCCTGTAAGTAGCTGGTATCAAAGAAGTTAATAGCCGCTGTGACCTTCATGGCTACTAGTAAAGCAGTTGAAATTATAAATTACAAATTGAGTTTGCAATTCCTTATAAAGGTCAGCCAGAATTTGTCAGCTGAGCCTAAATATCTTTAGCCACTGTCTTTCAGAAATAAATAGATAACTATTTATCCTGACGAATACAAGCTTGTTCATCATCCTCATCTTCAGTCATTGGACAGCTTCATTCAGTTTTGCAGTGAAGTGAGTTATAGCTGGAATCAGAACAAGGAATAAAAATGTTCTCCAACCCCCCTCCCAAAGGCTGAACCATGGTGCTGGCAACCCTTATGATCCACCTAAATGATCGCTCTTCAATTGTGAGCCTTGGCAGGCAGAAGCACCTGGCTATTCAACTGTGGAAGCATCACACCTGACTCTCACCCTGTCCTCTCCCAGTGCCTACCCCCTTGCACCTCTCACCATCGATCATTGAATAGCTAGCTATCAGGAGTGAGCATCCAAGTAGATTTCCACCTCCCATGTGAACTTGGGGGTACATGCCAAGGTCAGAGAACGTCCAATCCAGGATCGACCCTGGGATTTTCCTAATTCTCTGAATGCTGCATTTACCCATTAAACTATCCATTAAGCTGAGTGTGCTTTTATACTACTTTGTATGGTAGTCTGTGGTTGATAAAAGACGGCGGAGGTGATTAAATGTTGGTGTTCTCCTTGCCATTCTGTTTATATCTATTGAATGCCCTGGTTGCCTATTTTAAGAATTTGAGCATAACAATTTTGGAGTAAACACGCCAAAGTACTAATGCCAAATTAAACATTTCAGACGGAAGCATCTGCTACTGCTTTATTTGGGTTAGGTGAATGGTGTTGTGCTGTCACCTCCAACATGGACTGACAGGAAGCCAGACTCAACAACTTAAGGCAGCCAATTACTGTATAATGTTTTTTTCTTGGCAGTAAGCAGTTTACTGTATCACACGTCTTGTGTTGATTTATCGCATTAATGTAAGCAAGGATAATTATGTAACTGTCACATCGATAACTTAGAAATGGCTTGAATATTTGCTATTTCTTTGATTAAATCCTTGGAATACATCCCTGTACTTGGCCGCCTGTCTGCCGAAACCATATTGCAGAAATCCAGAAATAGTAATGAAACCTGATCTTAGCCTATCACCGCCGCTTGCAGTGACCCACCCATTTATGGAAGTGAAGGGGGGAGAGAGTGGGGAGAGGAGGAGGGGCTGGGTTTAAAACTTTCCCCAACAATAATCAAGAGACTTGTCGGGACACAGTGACCTGTTCCAAAGCTTCACGAAACAAAATCTATCAAATGCCCTGCAGCATCTCAATCAAATGTCTGAAATACTGCAACCAGCCCTGTTTCCATTTGAAGCCTCAGGCAACATTCATCTCTCAGTTAAGTTGCCAACGTTGGAAGTGGGCCAGGATCCAGCTGCGGCAGGAAGTGGAGGGACATGGCTGGAGATTTCATGCTTTCTTTTTCTGATGATGAAAGAAAAGAGCAATTAAAACCTTTCGAAGTTCGTGGCAGCATATCATAATGTTTAGAAAATGCTAATGCTCCCCACGATTATCATCTGAGTGGAATTCACTGAGTGATTTGGATTTATGGGATTTCCAACCAATCATCGACTGTTTCTTTTTAAGTGGAAAATGGGAAAGCAAATTGGGTGAAATAAGCTGCTGATGTGCTGTTTCCTTGTCGCTGGTGGTGCCAAATTTCACCCTCTACATCCCTAATTCATCCCATTTTGCAGGTGAATTTCGTTCCTGTTTAATTGCTGTGATTTTGAAGAAATAATCAGAATTTTCCAAACCTAAAACTGTTTCTACAAACTTTAAGACGGTGTCATAGCACTGCAGGAATTGGCAAAAAGAGCAAGCCAGGATATTTGTTTTTCCTTAATTCTTTTCTGCAAAGGAAAGTGACAACCTATTGCATGGGGACATGGAAATTGCGGCTATGGCTCAACTTTCATTCCCACACCCTACAGTATAAATATCTCCTACCTTCTATGCCTTTTAGCTTTGACAAAAGGTCATGTGGACTCGAAGCGTCAGCTCCTTTCTCTCCTTACAGATGCTGCCAGATCTGCTGAGATTTTCCAGCATTTTCTCGTTTGGACAGAATTTGTAGTTTGATGATGCTTAACTAAAGACTGCCAACAGGAATTGGATCAGGGTAAAGAACTATGCACTTCAGTCATGGTCATGAAGCCTCTATGTCCAGGTCTATGTCCAGTATTTCCCTTTATGAAGGGCAGGATTTTCCAGCCCCACCTACCATCAAGATTGTCCAGTTCCGTTGAAAGACTTTTGGCTGGGCTGCCAAATCTCTTGTGGTGGATCCTGCAATGATGAGGTTGGAAAATCCTGACGGAAGTGTCTACACATAGGTTAAGGGTGAAGGGGGAAAAGTTTAAAGGGAATATTAGCCGGGGCTTCTTCACTCAGAGAGTGGTGGGAGTGTGGAATGAGCTGCCAGATGAAGTGGCGAAAGCGGGCTCACTTTTAACATTTAAGAAAAACTGGGACAGGTACATGGATGAGAGGGGTGTGGAGGGATATGGTCCAGGTGCAGGTCAGTGGGACTAGGCAGAAAAATGGTTCAGCACAGCCAAGAAGGCCTGTTTCTGTGCTGTAATGTCCTATGGTTCTACATAAAATATTAAATTGTCTGTTCTTCTGTGTTGTCAACATTTTCTATTTTTGTTTGGAATAATGAGTCCCTGACACCCACCTTAACTCTTTTACGTTCTTCCTAACAACACAGTGGGTGTAGCTACACTACCTGGATGGCAGTGGTTCAAGAAGGCAGCTCACCATCGCCTTCTCAAGGGCAGTTAGGGATGGGCAATAAATGGGCAGCACAGTGGTTGCCTCACTACGTCAGGAACCTGCGTTCGATTCCTGGTTTGGGTCACTGTCTGTGTGGCGTTTGCACGTTCTCCCCATGCCTGCGTGGGTTTCTTCCGGGTGCTCTCGTTTCCTCCCACAGTCCAAAGATGTGTGGGCTAGGTGTATTGGCCACGCTAAATTGCCCCTTAGTGATCGCGGTTATGTAGGTTAGAAGGATTAGCGGGGTAAATATGTAAAGTTACGTGGATAAGGCCTGGGTAGAATTATTGTCGGTACAGACCTGATAGGCCAAATGGTCTCTAAGGGTTCTATGATTCTTTTCAAATGCTGTCCTGTTTGCAGTGGATGAAAGCACTGCCCCCAAATGGGGCCACTGAATACACCATTATAAGGCCACATGAGGTATTGAGGACCTAGAAAAGTTTGCATTTGCTCCACTGGAGATCTGCCTGAGTACAGTGGGGAATTGACAGAACAGTCAAGCGATTTTGGCATTCATCTGAGTAACGAACTCCCTACAAACAACAGAGAAAAATATACCATCTAGTAGGCTTTCTCGTAATAGTTGGACTAGGAATATCTGATGCTATTCCCATCCCAATTCATTGTCTGGGTCATGGATCATTATCTTTTTAGAGTGGGCTCCTCATAGGATTGCTGTTATTAAGTGGGAGTATCCCAGCACCACAGAGGAATGCTAGAGTATGCTGCAGAGGGGACAGCAGTTCAGCATCAAAAGAGATTGTGAAATAAACTCATGAAGCAGGAGTTGCAGCTTGGTAAGTCTGGGAAGAGGCCATGACCTCCAAAGAAAAGTGCCTTTGGAAAATGAAGAAGTCCATCATCAGCAAACTCCCAGCAATTTGCAGAGATTGGAGGGTTAATGTTGCCTCAATCCCACGCCTATTACCACTTTCTGTCAGGCAGTCTCAGGAACTGGCAGTGAGAGATGGATCAGGGGAAATTGGATGGGAGCTTGCCTCCACTGACTACCATTTACAGGTGTGCAAGAGTTTGGCCAGAAAATTGGAAGCAGCATGAAGGACAAAATTTACCTTGAGACAGGAATGCAAAGTTAGGTCTCAGCACATGGACTTGACTCCTTTCCTACTGCTATCCTGCCTGATATCGAACTGGTTGGCAGGTTAAAATTCAGCCCCTTGTTTGAATACTTCCCTGGACAATATTGGGGTGACATGATGGCACAGTGGTTAGCACTGCTGCATCACAGCACCAGGGACACGGGTTTGATTCCTGGCTTGGGTCACTGTCTGTGCAGCAGCTGCATGTTCTCCCCGTGTCTGTGTGGGTTTCCTCTTGGTGCTCTGTCTTCGTACCACAGTCTGAAAGATGTGCTGGTTAGGTGGATTGGCCATGCTAAATTCTCCCTCAGTGTACCTGAACAGGTGCTGGAGTGTGGCAACTCGGGGATTTTCAGTAACTTCATTGCAATGTTAATGTAAGCCCACTTCTGACACTAACAAATAAACTTATTATGAATTATTGTCAGCAGCATAATGAAGAAAGGAATGCTGCTTTCTGGAAGCTGATGGGAATTATAAGGATGGGGGAGAAGGAAAATACTTTAATCTTAGTGTGTGGAGTTTGCACAAGAAAATACCGATCCATGACACACATTAGATAGACAGAGGGTACAATTCACAACTCAGTGATATTCCTTCTTAAACAAATTAAGGCTGAGTTTAAGGGCATTGCATACTTTAGGCAAGCGCATGAAGCTGCCACTATAGGCAATGAGCCTTTCCCAGCCTTTACTAACTTCCTGGGTCATTTTATCTCCCACCTCACCATCCATCTCAAACTATGTCTGCTGCCTACAATATTTTACACCTCCTCTTCAAACAGACTAAAGGTTATTTGATGGAACTCCTGCTCTTGTTTCATTTCTCTGGTGATGGTGCTGGGTGAACATTTTCTTAAAAGGGAGGAGGACACTGAGTCACAAGCATGGGAGTTGCCTGGATACTTCCTCAACATGTGTACATATATCCTGAGATGCTGACAGGAAGAGGTTTCTACTTGTTGGAAGTAAAGTGAGCTGGTAGAATGACCCGGAGTTGAAGTCATGTTTCACAGGAATATCCTTTGTAACTGTGTTATGGAAATGAGTCTAGGCGGCGCTGGAGGTTGAGCATGTGCATTGTGAAGATTTGATTTGTTTTATTATTTTCACATGTATCAGTATACAGTGAAAAATATTGTTTCTTGCGCAAAGCATACCATTCGTAGAGTAGGAAGGAGAGGGTGCAGGGTGTAGTGTTACTGTCATAGCTAAATTGTAGAGAAAGATCAACTTAACATAAGGATGGTCCATTCGAAAGTCTGATGGCAGCAGGGAAGAAACTGTTCTTGAGTCGGTTGGTGCGTGACCTCAGACTTTTGTATCTTTTTTCCAATGGAAGAAGATGGAAAAGAGCATATCAGGGGTGCATGCGGTCCTTGATTATGCTGGCTGCTTTTCTGAAGCAATGGAAAGTGAGGCCAGATTCAGTGGATAGGAGGATGGTTGGCGAAATGGACTAGACGTTGTTCATGACTCTTTGTAGTTTATTGCGGTCTTGGTCAGAGCAGGAGCCACACCAAGCTGTGATACAACCTGAAAGAATGTTTTCTATGGTGCATCTGTAAAAGTTGGTGAGAGTCACAGTGGACATGTTGAATTTTCTTAATCTTCTGAGAAAGTAGAGGCGTTGAAGATTGCACTTGCACTTGTGTGCCAGTTCTTCGGGTGGTGGAAGTTGCACTGGCTGCACCTGCTGAATCACTCCATACAGGAGCTTTCTACCCTTGGTCTCCAACAATCTTCATCTTCTTTCAAGAGGGCCTCCATAGGTTTGCCTGAAAATCCAGGAGTCCTCCTGGTTACTGATGCCCCAAGGCTGTTGATTCCTTTAACATTTTGACCACTCTGGTTTCTTATTCTCAAAAAAAAACACATGTGCTTCTTTAATTGGTTGAAACATTTTAAACAAATCAGCCTCAAATCTGCTTCCCTTCCAGTAGCATTAAATCTATAAGGAGCGGTATTACCACATGAAATCTGCCTGTGTGGCTGATGAGGGCTAGAAGAGGAAATTCCGGCAGAGTGTTGTATAGTCATACGAGCGGGTGTCAGTCCCATTCCTCTGCCAGCTTTATAATCGAAGAAAATTCTAGCCCAATGTTTAAACATCTTCTCATTTTCACATATGTTCTGCAGAATATATTTTATATAGTTCATATTTCTCCAGCATTACTTTACCAAATCGGCTAAATGCATATCTCGTTCAGAACTGCTGATGGAAAAGGTTGAAAAATCCATATCATTTTGAGTGGCTGCCTGCAAGTCATTAAAATCACAGTTGCTACACATACTGAAACCTTTGATGAATTGTACCCAGCACTTTTAAATGGGTTACTTCTCCATCATAATTCAAAGATGTAATTAGTGGCTGGGACCTGGACTATTTCCCCCTCAAAACTATAACACAGAGGATAACCTCCATGAAGTTAGTCCACTTGTGCGTACTCCTGCAGCATTTCATATTGTCTTTCCTTTCCCTGACTCTGCTATGGTTCATGACTTCATTGTGGCTCAGATTAAAAACTAGCTAAATACAACTCCTTGGTTTCATAGTACTGGTTGATTGTGATTTTATGTAACACAGACAGCTAATGTTATTAAAATGAATACTATACTGCTTTACTTTTATGCTAGGTTAATCACCAGTTAGTGAATGCAAAACAGCCATTGCTAAAGAAAAGCCATAAAGAATAGAAACCCTTTATCCTTAAACATTATCAAACTTATGGCAATAAAGGACACTAAATTCAGGCAAAGTTTATTTTCTTTTGGAGGCAGAGTAAGTTAATACAAAGTATTAGTATTTCTTGCTATTATATTATCTAATATATCACCAGTTAATGACCTGTCTAGCGAATCTCTTCAGAGATATCACAAGAGTGTTTGGAACAGGTGGAGACAATCCTTCTGTTCACCCACACCTAAACCACCCACAGTGTATCCTGTCTGATGTGTTGGGTTTAGCTGTATCTTTAATCAATTAGCCTACAGTGTAATGTTAATAAAAACAGAACTTTTCTTTTGCACCATGTGTTTGGAACATTTTTCAACCCAACACTGTCACAGACTGTTATTCATTTGAGACCTACATGAAACTGAACTTCGTGTGGTTGAATCAGAACCTTTACCTCCCTTCTCTTTTCACTGTGTAAAGCTGTAATACACAATGAGCAGCTGCTTCCCATTCTTAGTACAAAGGGTAGTTACTCATGACTGGAGGCACGAGACCATCTTGCTAAGGTCAATTGTTCCACAATGTAAATCAATTAATTTTCATTTTGATTTTCATTCCTCTATCCAAAATCAAACTACAAGTGTAATAAGCCACAGTGATACTACACTTTCAAAGTTGTTTGTGCCCTTTGGATTGATCATTGACTTTGATTGAGAAATCATGACATAGGGAATGAGATGGTACAAGTTTCATGGACTGTCCTGCTTTGGATGAAAATTTTAACAATGGCCATGTCATCTTGCTCAGCTAGACATAGGAATCGAGCTGATGCCACTATTCAAAGTGAGGGTGAGATTCTTCCAACGTCCTACCAAATATTTCTCTAGCAACCAACTCCACCAATAACATGTTAACCACAAACTCATCGATTTGCTGCTTTAAGACTTCCTTTTGAACAAAATGTGTGTTTTCTATTCAATGAAAGAGACTGCACATTAATCCATTGGTTGTAAAGCACTGAGGTTTCTTAAGTGTATGGAAGTATTACATAATTGCAAGGTCTTTCTAACTAATTATTGTCTATCACTCTATCTTCTACATTGGGGTTTTAATCCAGTGCAGGTGATAGGATGAAAATTTCAAATTAGTTTCCAAATAGTGTGCATTTGGGTCATTACAACCTGATTTCCAGTGATAAAAACTCATGGTATGAAAATTTATGTAATTTTAAAATAATTTATTATTTTTGATACTATGTTGGCAGTATCATTCAGAATGATTCTTGTGTAATTGGTATAGGAAACAGATCATTTATATTGTTACTGAGAGTATTCTTTTGAGTTTAGTACTGAAGTTCATTGTTGGGACATGGTAAATGATGATTGTATGATGGCTGGCCTGGGGTTGTTTGATAATGACATAGGACAGCGAAAAAGAAAATGGTGTTTTTGACATAATAACATGGCTACAACTTCAAAGTGTTTCATTGGATTCTGATTAGGCACTATATAAATGCAAGTTATCTCCTTTTACTTGATACTTGCAGACTGAAGGAAAATCAAACCACAAACTTATTACGTAAGTCAATTTGCAATCACAATAAAAATAAGAACAGATTATTTATAAGGAGTCAAAAGAACCTTCAAATTTGCAATGGAAATAAAAATGTGGGAGGGAACCCCCTTCACAGGGTGACACATGCCTGCAGCTGTAGCTCCAGTGGGGGTTAATATAGGAAGCCATGCAGAACTCCCCCACCCTCCCAGTCCAGCTGTCAATAAACTACCGCCAAGTATCTGCTGGGCTTTACCCACGAAAGGGTTTAGCTTTCAGCTGTCTCGTTCTAGAATTCCCTCCCAGAACCTCCCTAATTTTTTCTGTTAAAGTGCAACTTCAAGTCTATTTGTCAAACTTTTTGTTACCTGTCCTTAAATTTCCTTCTGCATCTCTGTGTAAATCTTTGTTCAATAATGCTTTTGTGAACATAAGGACACAAGAAATGGAAGCAGGGTTGACCATGTGGCTTTTCAAGCTCACTTTGTTACTCAATACAATCAGATCTGATCTTCAACCTCAGCTTTATTTTCCTACCCTCTCCCCATAACTTTTGATTGAGTAAAAATCTGTCTATCGCAGCTTTAAATATATTCAATGATGGAACATTTACACATCTCTGGGATAGAGAATTCCAAAACTCACACACCTGTCAACAAAGACATTTCTCCTCATCCCAGTCTTAAATGATCGGTTCCTGATTCTGAGACTGTGTCCCTGGTGTTCTGGATATCCCAAACAGGGAAAAACAGCTCTCGGTTTTTAGCCTGTTAAGACGCTTTAGAATCGTGTAGACTATTGGGAGGTTTTATTAAGTTAAAGGCACAACTGAATGCAAGTTGTTGCTGAAAATCGCAGACCAATAGAAGAGGCTGTCGGAGACAGTGAATTTACAAAACATTTGTAAAAGCTCGGGCAGAGGGATAGAGTCAGCCAAAGATGCTATCTTAAAGTATTACAACACCTTACAGCCAGCTATTGTTTATTCAAGTGCAAATGCTAATGGCAGTAAATATGGCTCTTGCTGATAGTGTGAAGGACACCACATCAACTCGACAAACCGTAAAACGTGCCTTCTGATTTTTGTTTCCATTGATGCATTTTAGACGATCAGATAAAGCAAAAATCAATTATACTTTGTGCACAGCTAAACAAGGTTGTGTGTTTCTCTGCCATAGAAGGACAAAACTGACCATGACAATGACCATTTAAGCACTTCCAGTGCCTCCAGGACACTTCCACATCTGGAATTCTGGAATTTTAAGTAGGTAAAGCATAGCACACTATAGAATGACAGAGAATGACAAATGGGTGTGGAAGAGAGGGAGAGTGCCATTTAAGCATAGGGAAATGATTGCCTTCAGCTAAGGTTTCCATGAACCCAGATCTCAGGGATTCAGCCTTCAGTAGATTAGTGAATGTCAGTCTCGCATGGAGGTGGTAAGGATGCTTTTCAATATGATAGAGAAGAGGAAGGGTTCACCTCTTGCATCTGTAACATATTCATTGAAATTTCCCATGATTAGAGGAGCTAAAAAGCGTTATGATGCTGAGGCTCATTTTATTGAGATCACTTAACTGAAGATAGACGAGGGGCCAAATTTCAAATCTCTTCCATGGAAGGCTGAATGGCTCAACTGTACATGGGGAGTACACTTAGAAAATGAGGTTCTGCAGAATTGGGACAAGCAATATTAACAGAAAATATTTTTGTTTGATCTCTTGCTTTCAATTACAGTCAAAACTGGATGTCTTTGACCATTAAGGAGCAGCGCCCTGAAAGCTTGTGATTCCAAATAAACTTGTCGGGCATTAACCTGGTGCTGTGAAACTTCTTACTGTACTTTAACAATTAAGGATCACAGTTTTAAGTTACCTTTTCTTCAGAAGGTCATACATTCAATAATGGTTCCTGTAGAATGTCTATTAAACTAGTAGACGATCTGCTTCCAGTATTTTTTCATTCTACCCCACATTAGTTATACATTTAACAAAAGAAGAAGTACTAACGGGGAAATCCCTCTTCCTAAGCAATTCCAGGGCCATTCCAGACTGCTGCACATCCCCAATGTATTATGAAATTCTTTATTATATAAAAAGGATCCACTGTTGCAGATGAGGTTAGAGAATTGTGTTTTACTGTACAGTATTGTAAGTATAATATCTTGTCTGAAATTTGAAATGAATAATTCTTGCACTGATATTCAGACATTGCGAATGGAAAAGTACTTTTTCATTGCTGTCATTTCTATTTAACTAAATCTGTCTCTCAATTTATAGGGTACTTGATATGGTGTGGTGATTTTTGTCCGCATTATATTTTTCTTGGTTGAGCAAAGGTGACAAGTTATATTAAACCACACACTGGTTAAGCAAAAAACTGCAGCAAAAAGGGAAAGAGAGCAAATAACTGAGGATGACTGGATTGTGTTTTACTGTCAGCATTACCACCCATCCCAAGAGACAACTCCACATCGCCTCTGGCTTAGGTGGAAAATCCATCTCTGCTTTAGAGTAAGCACTGGGACAAAGAGAACAGTGTAGGACGAGGAAATGAACAAGCTGTGGCATTGTTGGCAGAGGTTAGACATTAACTTTTTCATTAATTTTGCTTTCCTTAGCTGTCCAATGCCATGTAGCAGGACTTAGTGATGCTAAACAGCAATTGCATCCAATACCAACAATTAAAGGCCACCTCAAAAAAAAGAGAAATGTGGATACTGGAGGAAAACAGAGAAGTTACACCGTGACTGCGGCCAACTGGCAGAAGTACAGCAAAAACATTGCCGTCATTTTCATAAACACCTTCCTGTTCTGGGAACAGTCTGCCATGTTATAGCCTGCCTTGTGTGTGTAGAAAAAAAACATTTGTCCAAAGCAGCCTCTACCTTGTAGCAAGTTTGGTTATTGACTTGGACACTATTCGGAACAGTAAAAATACATCTATGCTTCAGACCAATTTGGTCTCCCTTTCCTAAAGATACTTCTGTTGAGTTAAGGTTTTCATCTTCAGGGTGGCCAGATTTCTGCCCACAATAAAGATCTGTCATTGACCCCAACAATTTCTTGTGCTTTGGCTTCACTTAAGTATTTTTATTTCCATTTAAATCCCTTGGAGGTAACTGTTACCAATAAACAATTGGGAAAAAAAAAGCACCAACATTTCTGCAACCAATTGGCCTGTGATTAATTGCACAACATTTCTGTAGCTCAAATGGTAAATCCTTGCTCTGTCACCATTGTATCTGGATTGTTCTGGCGCAAACAACGGAAAACATCATGGACAAAATATTTGCGTTATTTCGGTACATTAACTCATATATTTCACCTGTTTCTTGGGGTGGGCTGACAGAGCAACATTAGAAGGGCCCAGAGGGAGATTTCAATAGCCAGCACCAAGAATGGCTCAGTAGCACTGTTACTGACCAAGCTGGTCAAATCCTAAAGGAAATAGCTGCCAGACTGTGTCTGTGACAGGTGGTAAGGCAACCAAAAAGAGGGGGAAAACATATTTGACCTCATTCTCACCAACCTGCCTGCTGCAGATGCATCTGTTCATTACCATTACTGAATCTCCCACTATTAATATCCTGTGGGTTATCATTGACCATAAATTTAACTGGACCATCCATACAAATACTATGATTACAAGAGCAGGTCAGAGGCTAGGAATCCTACAGTGAGTAACTCATCGCCTGATTCCTTAAAGCCTGTGTGCACAACCTCCAAAGCACAATTCAGGAGTATGAAGGAATATTCCCCTCTTGCCTGGATCGGTGCAGCTCCAAGAAAACTCAAGAAGTTTGACACGATCCAAGACAAGGCAACCTGCTTTATTGGCATCCCTTTCACAAACATTCACTCCCTCCATTACCACAGTAACAGCAGTGTTTAGCATCTACAAGATGCACTGCAAGAATTTATCAAGGCTCCTTAGACAGCACCTTACAAACTCATAATCACAATGATCTAAAATACAAGGGCACATATACATGGGAACACCACCAGCTGTGAGTTCCCCTCCAATCACTCAACATTTTGCCTTGGAAATACATCACCGATCCTTCAAATCCTGGAACTCCCTTCCTAACAGCGCTGTGGGTGCACCTACACCACATGGACTGCAGTGGTTCAAGAAGGCAGCTTACCACCACCTTCTCAAGGACAATTAGGGTTGGGAAATGAATGCTGGCCTAGCCAGTGAACATCACTTGAATGAACTAAAAACGTATCAGTTGAAATACCACCCAAGCCATTTCTCACTCTGACTGCTGTAGTTCTGCTGAAACATTGATGGGGGAGTTGGAGTCTGAGATTTGCTTTTTTCCTGGAATACAGTTCCATGGGCATATGCAGCCTTTCATAGTTCCCTCAAAGGCCTGGAAAGTGAGCATTGTTACTTAACATCTGTCCTCACACATATCCATACACTTTCCTGTGGGCTCAGCTTTAAGCCATCAGATGCCTCCATAAGGAGAACATATTTTTCACCTAAAGCACAAAGATGTTTCCCTGGAGGAAAAAAAGTAGTTTTGTTTTTGAATCTGCTATTGAAATAGAATATTAACCATGGGGTGGGTGGGGGAGGGGTCTGGATTTTCCATCCCCATTTTTAGGTGGGCTGGAATGGTCGTGGGGGCAGAGAATGGAGGAGCATCCCAAAATGGCTTTTATGCAAGTGGAATTTGGGATTTCCTTGCTTGATTGTCCACGCAACTCCCAACCCCGCCAGTGAAATAATGAGGTTTCTGCCACACAATGATGCTAACCCCATTCGAATGTATTTTAATGTAATTAGTGAGCCTTCCTGCTTTAAAATCCCTGTACGTAAGAAGTCCTGGCCCTGGTTGAGTGAAGGCAAATCGCTGAGAATACAGTCAGGTTTTTGAGAATGGGGACGTGGTGAACAGAACCAACTGGGGGCGCCCAGTTAAGTACAGCCCCCAGGGTGGTGAGGGTCTTGCCCAGGCACTGCCCCAGCTCTGCCCCATGGCATTGCTAATGGGGAGGTTTAGGATGTGTGGGTTGGCTCTGCATGAGGAGTTCTGTTCTTAATTTTACCTCAATCTTTTACATCCAGATGCTGAGGTTGCTGGTGGGGTGAGCTCTGAATGAGTCCACCCCCACCAGCCTGACATTAGTGGACCCGCATCTTCACTTTTTTCCCCAAAGTGTTTGAAAATATAATGGGAAAACCCAGCAAGGCAGCCAGCAGGCTGCTCTCTGCGTTTCCTGCCTGGACAATATCTTGAAAAAAAAACAGAAAATTCCACGTTTTATTGATTATGTGGCTTTTGTCAGCCAATTTTTAACATAGGAATCATACCAGTGAAACCCCCTTCTAAATGTTTCTACTTTGCATACAAATACTCACGCCTGTAACTTAGTTGAGGCCTACAAAAGGCAGACAGAGTCAAGAAAAGTAAATAGTTTACATTATATTCTTTGGTAGAAAAATGAATTTCTTTTAACTAACCAGTTCAAAAGGAAGAGGAACATGTTGGAGTGTAACAATTTACCGGCCTATGGAAAAGGCATTCCTTTGGGCAATGCATGTCGAATTTCCTCACAAAGTCCAACTTAAGAGGTCCTGAAAAGATAAAAATGAAAAATATAGAAGTAAGGTGCACATTTTCAACTGGGAGATAATTTGCAAAACAATGAGGGGAACTTTAACCTAGAGGAGTGGAAGGGTTTAGATGCGGGTAGAGGTTAAAACTGGCAACTGACAAGAATTCAGCTCCATCCTACTTCATGTAACTGCATTGAGTTATTTGCTGCAACACATTTTGGGAGTTGGGGGCTGCAGATTAACATAGGCTAATCACTAAAATGGTGTAATACATCAACTAACTTACCTGGTAGGGGAAAGAGCGTAGGTGTGTGTAAGGCTGTGTTATTTTTTGTGGGTTTCATTTCCTTTTTAGTGGGGCTTCAGTGAAAGCTTTAATCTTTTGTCCTTTGGTATTGGGAGCTTTTCTTTGATTGTTCCCTTTAGTGGGATTTCAGTGCTTAACATCGGAAAACTGAAGAGTTGATGGTTGCAACCAATCAAGCCTCAAACCATGGGGTACATAGCACTGTTAGGGTGGTGGTGAAAGACAGTGAAAGAGGTACACTCATTGACTGTGGCTTCTTTGTTGAGCGAATCCTTTTGGAATTTTGAAGCTGCGGGCAATCTTCCCCAGCACCGGATACTTCGACATGAGCTTCAAGAATGTTGCAGCATTCATGAAATTCCTCAAGGTGTTGGAGGAGAAGAGAAAGCTGTCATAGATGAGAATCCTCATGGTGGAGCTGTTGTTTGCTCTGTCATTACAATAGGACCATGTGGTGACTGTGGGCCGCTACAACCCCATGTTTCTATTATTGATGTGCTTACCCTTCTCGCCAGGTATGTCGACTGGTCATGTGGTGGCCAACTGCAGCATTGTCATTTGCAAGAACTGCAGGCAGGAAGGGCATCAGGCAAAGGGCTGCAGTAGACTAAATGCTGCAACCTGTGTGGTGGACTGGCCATCTCTGCAAGACCTGCCCAAAACGCTGCCTCAATTATGCATAGGCAGCAAACACCAAGGAGGGGCAAACTGAAGCAACACTGAGTCTGACTACCACCAAGGAGACTTGTAAACTTGCACCCACCAAGGCCTCCAGTAGGCAGCAAGGGACAAAGGAAGATAGTGAAACAAGAGGAAGGAAAAAAGTGATGCAGCAGGCCATCAAACACCAGCACTGCCTTTCCCAAATCTTATGCTCCTCAGCAGACCAAATCAATGGAGGAGGGACAAACAGATGATCCACCACGGGATTGGCAGCTGGTGAAGAAAAGCAAAAAGCACAAAACACCAAGAAGGGGCCAAGCCACTTCCCAGAGGAATGGCAAGAGGTGACTCCCATCCAACACGAATGACAGAGGCTGCTGCTCTTCAGGTAAAGATGGACAAGGTTGGCACCCACAGAAGAAATGGCAAAGCTCTAGCGACCTGGAGAAGGGGGCAGCTAAGCTCCAAATCACTGAAACAGTGAAGAGGCCTGCACACCCTGACCTTAACCTCAAAAGTGAAGCGGCCAGTGTATCCCAGTTCCTGAAAGTAGGGAACTGCAAAGCTCCCAAAGGCGAATGGATGAGAGAGATTCTCCAACAGAGAAACATCCAAACCTCACTCCTTGCATGAACCCCCTCAGTATCACCTGGTCAGAGCATTTCTAACAGTGCAGACCAGGACTGTTTCTCAACTCATTATGTGAGTCAATTTGTAAACCATGGGTAAGCAGGAGCAGACCAAAGGATTGGAATTGCCAAAGACAACAGGTCCAGTAGGCAATAAAGTGCTATAAAATGGGACAAAACAGTTTCCATCAACTTACATAGTATTAAATCAACTACATGATGTGTTTAACAAATTTATGAGTGTTCTTTGAGGACGTGGCAAGCAGGATGTGTAAAGGGGAACCAGTAGATGCAGTGTGTTTAAATTTCCAAAATGCATTTGATAAAAGTTAATGGTGTTGGGGATAACATATCAGCAAGGAAAGAGGCCTGGCTAACAGGAAGCAGAGAGCAAAGAAAATAGATCATTTTCAGGTTGCCAAGCTGTAATCAGTAAGGTGCCATAGAATTCAGTGTTTGGACCTCAACTATTTACCATCCTGTAATGACTTCAATCAGGCCATTGACATTGGCCTATTGAAGTATGAAATCCCTGATTAAAGATCCAATCAATGGGCCAATCAGGGAGTCTTTGCTTTGTACTTAACTGGGAGTGTCAGTTCCTTTGGCACCCTTAGAGGTAGGTTGCTGGTACTCTGTGTACTGTTAAAAAAAAAAGGATTTTGGTGAAGGGACTTCTGCCTCTGCAAACTTGTTACAGATCTATATTAATGATGAAATGTACTGATTGTCATTCTAGCTAAAATGACTAATCATACAAAGATAGGTAGCAAAGCAAGTTGTGAGGTGGACATAAAAAGTCTGCAAAAGGGTATATAGACTGTGAACAAATTTGGAAAATGGAGTATAATGTGAGGTTATCCACTTTGATAGGAAGAATAGAGAAACAGAATACTATTTAAGTGGAGAGAATCTACAGAATGCTGGAGTACAGAGGGATCTGGGTGTACTTGTATACAAAAAGTCAGTGTACAGGTATAGCAAGTAGTTTGGAAGGCAAACAAATTGTTGGCCTTTATTGTAAAGGGAATGGAATATAAAAGTAGGAGGTCTTACTATAACTGTAAAGGGCATTGGCACATAGAATTGTTTCCAATTTTGGTCATCTTACTGAAGGTGATCATGGGGTACAAGCAGGAACATGGAGTTAAGGGCACAATCAGATCAGCTATGATCTTTTTGAATGGTGGAACAGGTTTGGTGGGCTGAATCACTGACTCCCACTCCTAATTTTTATGCTCTTATGTACTTCTATTCACTTGCTGTTGAGACCATGACTGAGTTTGAAGTGGCATGTGGGTTATTGGCATTTAATTGTGTCACTAGGTAACTGGAAGCTCCTCATCTGCAATGGCCAGGGATGTCAAAACCCCACTTACCTTCTGCCACTGTAGGCAGGTGGGTCCCAGAGGACTGAAAGTAACTAATGCAAGACTGAAGGGATGGAGGCAGCAGAAGAAAATTATAAGCCTGTGAGCTTGACTTTGGTCTTTGGAAAGATTATAGGGATGAGATTGTGTGCAGTACTTGGAAGTGTGTGATAAAGTAGGACTTTGTCAACATGGCTTTGTCAAGGGGAGGTCCTGTCTGATAAATCTACCAGAGTTCTTTTGAGGAGGTAACATGGAAGTTAGATAAAGAACTAGTGGACATGATTTATTTAGATTTCCAGAAAGCTTTTGACATGGTGTTGCATAGGAGACTGTTAAATAAGTTAAGAGACCATGATGCTAAGGGTAAGATCCTGGCATGGATAGAGGATTGGCTGACTGGCAGAAGACAGAGAGTGGTGATAAAGGGGTCTTTTTCAGAATGGCAGCTGATGACTAGTGGTGTAACTCGGGTTGGTGCTGGGACCACAACTTTTCACAATTTACATTAATGATTTGGAGGAGGGAACTGAAGGCACTGTTGCTAAGTTTGCAGATGATACTAAGGTATATAGAGGGACAGGTAGTATTAAGGAATTGGTGGGGGGGGGGGGAGGAATGCTGCAGAAGGATTTGAGTTTTTGGAAGTTAGGGTAAAGAAATGACAGAATATAATGTGGAAAAATGAGGTTATGCATTTTGGAGGGAGGAATGGTGGCATAGACAATTTTCTAAATGGGGAAATGCATAGGAAATCAGACGCACAGAGGGACTTGGTAATCCTTGTTCAAGATTCTCAAGGTTAACTTGCAGGTTCAGTTGGTAGTTAGGAAGGCAAATGCAATGTTAGCATTCATGTTGAGAGGGCTACAGTACAAGAGCAAGGATAACTTTGGAGGCTGTGTGAGGCTCCATTTGGGGTATAGTGAGCAGTTTTGGGGCCCCATATCCAAGGAAGGATGTACTGGTCTTAAAAATCCTCCAGAGGAGGTTCACAAGAATGATCCCTAGAATGAAGAGCTGATTGTATGAGGAATGGTTGAGGACTCTGCACTTGTTGGAGTTTGGAAGGATGAGGGGGGGATCTTATTGAAACTTACAGCATACAGTGAGGTTTGGATAGATTGGATGTGGAGAGGATGTTTCCACTAGTAGGAAAATCTAGAACCAGAGGGCACAACCTCAGGCTAATGAGACAATCCTTTAAAACAGATGAGGAATTTCTTCAGCCAGAGTGGTAAATCTGTGGAACTCTTTGCCACAGAAGGTTGTGGAGGCCAGGCCATTGAGTGCCTTTAGGACAGGATAGATAGATTATTGATTTAATAAGGGGGTCGGGGGTTACAGAGAAAAGGCAGGAGAATGGGGATGAGAAAAATATCAGCCATAATTGAATGGTGGAGCAGACTGATGGGCTGAGTGGCCTAACTCTGCTTCTATGTCTTGTGGTCTTAGAGACAATCCTCTTCTGCACCTGAGAGCTCCAAAATGTGCAAAGACCCATATCTGGTTCTCTCTCTTGCTCATGTTCTGTGCTCCCTTCTGCAGAAACAAAGGCAGGTGTAGACCAAAGCAGAATGTTCTTCCAAAGGACCATGTGTATTTGGTGAGAGTGGTAATCAGGGAACAGTGCCAGACCACACAAAGATAATTGAGAGCAGTGATGGATTTTTATGCATGTGAGAAAGTGCACTGAAAGAGAAGGATAGATGAAAGGTAAATAGGTATGAACTGTAATGTGATGATGATATAGGCTTTGCAAGGCATCATGAGGGAATTGGGATGATGGAAACAGCAGGATGTAGATTAATGTACAACTGTATTCTCCTTTCCTGTACTGGTTAAATAATTAAAGCTTTTCCTGATCTGAATCCAGGAATATGGCACTATGCTTCCCCTGCTTATCACATAGGCCACCACCTGAAATGCTTCTTTTGTTTCACCAGCAGGTTTCTTACCACTAGTTCTTGGGGCACAGTATCTCTATCCAGCTCCTCACTGTCCTTGGCAGCCCATTAAAGGACACAGCCGTGAAACAATGAAATGTAACCTTTGCATACGTGTAATCTATTCCTGAAATTTCCTCTTTCTTCTTCCAAATTCCATTTTTGGATTGGACCTTGGAATATAGATCCATGTCATGTCTGCTGCCAAATATTGTCCACCAAAACAAAGTAAAATAATAATCAGCTAGTTCAGCCACTGATGGACATGTTGAATTTACCTTTGGTTTTCACGTATGATATTACTGTTTCCTGAGAAATATTGCATCCCCTACTCACCTGGACACCCAGCACTCCCAACACATTTTCTCAGTCAATATCCAGACCAGTATCTGCAAAACCTCAAGAGAAAAATGAGTCAGCTAATCAATTCCTGGATGAAATCTGCCAAGCATAATGTTGAGCTTTATGAATGCTAAGAATGTGGCAGCAATTCTTTGTACTGTAACTGCGTTATTTAACTTGTGTTCCAAGAAGCACTTTGAAACAAACAGTTTGAAGCCATTGTCATTTTACAGCTGTGTTCTGAGCTTGGGGTATTAAAAAAGAAGCAGGCTGACTTCCTAAGTCACCCTTCCACCATCTATCAAACTAAGTTTTGGTATTAGAAATGGTTCTAACTTTTTATTAAATAACCTTGAAGGTCAATTGATATAAGAAATGAAAATGTCACATCAGCGCAGACTGTGATGGTTCAAGAAGGCCCATCACAAGCTTCTCAAAGGTAACTGGGGATGGGTAATAAATGCCAGTGATTCTCATATCCCATGAATAAATAAAACTATACAAGCCTCATTTCTTTGAGTAATTGATGCAGTCACATGCAATGTGTAGAGAACTGTTGTATTCTGTAATGCTGCTATCCCTCATCATGATCAACTCAAATGCATATTAATTCCCCAAGAGTTATGTTTATGCATCAGAAGTATCCCATTTCTTATTAAATATATATTTTAATGAGTTTTAATATTGTATTTACTTGCATGAAATCCACTTTGCTCCAATTTAAAGATATATAAAATAATCATTTTCTGGTGCTTTAATGCTATTCCAGCCCCAAACTGTCACAGTGAAAGCTAGCACCACCAACTTCAGAAGGCCTCTCAGATTTCACTTTGTGCTGCTGCCAGATGATACAAAACGGGAACCTAATGTTTTTATAAAGCACAGCATTACATTATTCCATGACACCTGACTATGAAAATCTCTGGTTTCATTTATGTTCCAACATTTATTAGCGTTTCTTGTCAACTATAAGATTGCCAATGTGGCAATCCACACATCATTTAGGACTTCCAATCATTCTGATTAAATGATTAGCAGCAATGCAGCAAGAGTGTTTATTTACATCATTAAACTTGACAGATTTTAAAGACAGAATTAAACTTCAAATATGAATAATATTTCAAAAGGTGTTATTCAGCAGGTGAGTCAGTATCTGTAAAGAGAAAAAAACAAGATTTAATACATAGCTTCGATCAAGTGTGATGAAAGAGGCCCATCTAAATATTTTTCTCCTTGTAAACATGGGGAGGCGGGTGGAGTGGAATTTTATGAAAAGAATTCTAAATGTCCAGCTAGCGTGAAAATGGGAGAGTTGCAGATTCATTTCTTTGAGTGAGTCTTTACTCCTAATCTTATGCACTTAGTGCATAACAAAATGGGCTAGACTGTTTCTAGCTACTCAAGACAGTAGGTGGGGCTTTCCTCACCAGCCAGCTCAGTCAAGCAGCAGATGGAGCCATTACACATGTGCAGGCCTCTGTGAGCGAGAGAGTGCCGCCGAGTCTCTGGTGCTGCAGGTGGCTCTAAACCCACCCCTGACTCTTCCCAGATATAGCAGGGGCCCACAGCTGATCAGGCACCCTACATGGCCCAGAAATCTCGCTGCCCACCCCACCACCCAGATCAATCATGTTGTGGGAAAAAATACCACCTCTGAGTCCGACTGGAGGGTTAGTAACACAGTTTATTTTAACGAAGCTTCGCGGAGAAAAGGGACCAGCACTCTGCAGTACTGGACAGCTACCTTCTCTCGATGAAACAGTAGAAGCAGTCCACCTTTATACCCTTTACACAATAGGTGGACCGGACACGATTATCACATTGTTATAGTCAAATGGGTACAACATTTCTTAGCTCATTATTATGGACAGGTACAGCCAATATCATTTCAATATCACATTGTTCCATAAATGGGTACATTTCCTCTTATCAATGACTTAATTTATTCTATTCTTGTAGTATGTGGTTCCTTTGTGTTTCTCTTGATCTCCCTATCAGACCCCAATTTCCCAAGTCTATCTTTATCTCTTTTAAGATGCCTGGCTTCCTGAAGCATTTGTTCCCTGTTTTAATTCAATTAACTGTCTGTCCTGTGGTTTAGACTTTAAGTGATTGTCTGTGTTTGAAAGTCAGTGTCTGTGCTGGAAGTCAGTGCGGGTTTAATGCCTTTTAACCCCTTATGTGCCGGACAGCTATTTTTATGCCAGGTACCCATCTTTATGGGGCTTTTTTCCGCCTTCAATCATATCCTTCACCGATCGCAGGCAGAGAGGCAGAATGTCCCCTCTCTCTCCTACCACTGATCACAGGCAGAGCGGCAGTGGGTCCCCCTAGTGATCTCAGGCAGGGAGCAGTGGACCCCCCTCCCTTGCCGATCAGGTTGCCTCAGCCTGGCCCCCCATTAGCCCCACCTTTTCAGGTCCCATCTCTGGCACTGCACAATGGAACATACCAAGGTGCCCAAAGGGCAATGCCAAGGTGCAAGCTGACAGTACCAAGGTGCCAGGCTGGCACTGTCAGGCTGGAACTGCCTAAGGGGCACCCCCCTTGCCCTCAACCACCAGAACGAGGCCAACATGGCTGTTTGGCATTCATGAGGAGCGGGCGTTTTCCTTGTTGGAGATAACCTTTCCTGGCAAGGCCACGAAAGCAATTGGGCCTCGCTGCTTGTGCCCTGGTCTTGCTAATGCTGTTCAAATCCCTATATAAATGCATTTAAATAAATTATTCAGCCTCTCGGTGGAAATGGCAAGCATGTGACCACACTGGGAATCCAGTGCTGGTAAGATTTGTAAGAGCCTAGAAATTGGGTGCAATCCTGATTTCTCATCGCTGGGTGAAGCGAGCAGTAATATCATGGCCACTGTGCAGTGATTTGTCTTTTTAAGGGCAACATAGAAGAAGAGGGTCGCATGGCTTGGGGAACCAACTGAGATTAGAGTGAGTAATCATCCCAGGGGGTGGAATCCTTACTTAGACAGAAGACTTGTAGACTGCATGTGGGGACTGGGGCAGCCGATAGATTGATCTAGGGTAGCGGAGGTGTCAGGGGGTGGGGCTGCATACCTCTGCACAGTTTTTCCATATTAATAATAACTCTCTTACAAAAGTCTGCAAAGTCTGTAAGTGTGCATGATTATGTTTGGCCAAAAGGATGGGATGGATAATGATGATGCAGCCTCTGGCCTGACACACGTGAGTATCCTGTTTTAATCAAAATTTGGAGAAAATGGTGTTCACCTGACTGCTTGTCTTTAGGCGTATAGATCCAGTGAGATGTTGAGATATTCCAGACCATGAGGCAAACATAGAATGAGCCTGGATTAGCCGGCAGAGCCAGAGGTTTAGAAATGCATAGAAAAATAATGACAGAGAAGGTCACCCTCAGAAACAAGAGCTGTGAATTGATATATAAGAAAAAGCAGAACTTAAGTTTGAAATAAAGGCAAAGGGGTGGATTTTCCAGCCGCGCTCGCTCCGAAAATGCCACCCGAAGCCAACGGATGTTTGCATGGTCTGTGTCCCTCTCGCTACGATTCTTGTGGGGGGATGAAATGCGAAAATTCCACCCAGAGTTGCTGCAGAGTTTCTCGCAGGAAAAGAAGAGAGCTCAGAGAGCAGTATTTGAAGTGAAAAGAGAAAAAAATGCCCAAGGAATTGCTGGACTTGTCACAGGAAAATGAAGATGCTGAGATTGCCAGGCTCCCAATCACAGTAGATCCTGCGAAGGTTCCAGGTAGCGGTCCCTGCACTGAGGGACTGCAGCAGCTAAACCCTGGTGTTTTGTAGGAGGTAGGAGTCCCCAAACTCTGTTTAATCAAGTTAGAAAGCTTTGAAATTAATGGGTCTTTTGATTTTGAAGATGCTGGGTCTCCAGTGAAATTGATGTAAATAAAAGGCATATTAAAAGGAAGAGAAGAATCGACTCTCCAAATGGCCAGAGAGAAAAAAACAGCAGAGATTGCTGAGAGAGATTTACATTCGTAAAAAATTTTAAAAGTTTAAAAGGGGAACAGCAGGTTCATGCCAAAGCTTCAAAAGAGCAGGAAAATAGAGAATAAGCAGTTGCTTACAGCAGTAAAGAAAGGCAGCAGTAAAGCATTAAAGAGATAATGCATTTAAAGTGCTAATACATTTAATGTGGCAGTGCATTTAACAGAGAGTAATGGACAGGAAAAGTGGAGAAGACTCTGAATAGAGGACAACTCTCAAGACAAAAGGTCCATGGGCATTAACGACGTCAAGGAAGAGGCAGCGTAAGATCTCAGAGGCAGGACAGTGAAAGACTCCAAAAGGAGGGCAATAAGGTACAATAAATGACCAAATGAAAGACAGTGAGGGAATTGCAGAATGAAACAAGAAGCACTTTTTCAGGGAACAGACCTGAGCAACAGTGAAGCCAAAAAGGGTTTAGCTGATTTTAAGGCAACAAGAAATGAATTTTCCATTTGTGAAAATATATGTCCAGTAAGAGCATGCTGGATTCACCTTGGAATAAACATGGAAATTAAACATTTCAAAAGAAATTAGGAACTACTGAACTTGAAGAGGAATCAGCATAAATAATTAAAACCCAAGACAAGGTATTAAAACAACAAGATGAAAGGAGAAATTAAATAAACAATATAGAATAAACTAAACTCCTTGAAAAAGCAGCTAGAAAATAAGAACAATTCCAGTGCAGAATTGAATCAGGGGAATAAGAGCTTGAGGAAGGAAACTTGACAATGAGAAACTAGCTGTAGAGTTAAAATCATTGAAATTGACTACAGAATCAGCAATTCAAATAGAACAAGAAACGAAGATTACATGCCAGAACAGGATTGCTGAAATGGCCACACAAATGGAACAGCAGCAAGCCTGTATAGAATAGCTCTATGCATAACTATGGGGGGACGAGGGGTGACTCTCCCAAAAAAAAGCTAAGTGTTGAATTTGCATAAAAACTGGAGTAAATCCTGCAAGTTTTTTCAGCTGTAGTTTCAAAATGAATCTCCCACACTCTGTGAACTGCAGAGTGCCTCAACGTCAATCAGTCCAAAAGTCAGTGGGCAGGGTTTACTCCCACTGGAGCGGCCAGCAACAGAGTGCTGAGTGGGCCACTGCGCACGTGCTGAACTGTCAGTGCCGAAATCAGTGCATGGGCAGTAGTCTGCACTGCCAGCCTCCCAATTGCTGGCCAGCTCCGCAACCCCCACATTGCTGGACCTCTCATGGCCCAGTCATTGGCCTCTCGAGCATGCCCAGGCCAGCCACCACTGCGCCCCCTGCCCCAAGCCCACATCAATGTCCTCCCACCCACTGCCCTGATCACTGGCCTCCCTCCCTCTGTCACTCAGCCACAAATGCAGAATGGCAGTAGGATTCCTCACACCCCCACTGATTGCCCCTCCAGAAGCTCTGCCCCATCAGGCCCTGTTCCCCCCCCCATTAGGCCTCATTCCCTTAGCACTGTCCAATGCCTGGTGGACCATGCCAAGATTCCCCCTGGGCATTGGCACTTTGTCTCTTGGGCTGGCAATGTTGGCAGTGCCAGGAACTGCCCCCCCTCTGGAATGAACCACTCCTCTTGAGGGTGGGCCCAGAGATTTCTGTTATAGAATCCCAGAATCCCTACAATGCAGAAGAAGACAATTTGGCCCATCAAGCCTGTACTGACAATAATCCCACTCAGGGATTATCCCTGAAATCTCACACATTTACACCCCTAACCGCTGAGTTTAAGGAGCAATTTAGCATGGCCAATCAACTCAACCCATACATTTTTGAACCTGCTAATAGGATTTAAATTGTATTCAAATTAGGATTAACATAAATTCTTCAGCTCCGTGCCGATTTCTGGTACAGAACTGACAGTGTCGGAAATCTGGTGCTCAGAGACTCCTAGAGGCCATGGCACCAAGTGGGAAGCACTGTGAACAGAACTTCCACTCGCCTAATGAAGGCACAGTACTCCGAAAAGTTGTGGCTTGTGCTACCAAATAAACCCATTGGACTTTAACCCAGTGTTGTGAGACTTTTTAAAGGAGAACTGATCACAACTGTAGCACACATACTGCTACATTGACTGAGACTATCAAAGTCAAAATGGATTAGAAATTTAAAAGCCTCCAATTATTGCAGGCCCTCTGTCCAGCCCCAAATGCTCCACCGCACACCCACCCACCCTCCCCTCCCACAACAGCATAAACATCATCCTATTTCCAGCTTTCTTGAGCTCTGATGTATAGTCATCCAAATTCTAAATGTTAGCTCTGTTCCCACCCCACAGATGCTGTCAGACCTGCTGAGATTTTCCAGCAGTTTCTGTTTTTTTTTTAGATTCCAGCATCCACAGTAATTTGATTTTTATCGTTAGAAATGTAATTGTTTAAATATGAAGTGGGTATGACCAGTATGTCACTGTGTGCTGTGCAAATGTTGGTTCCTGCCTCTGATTCTCCACAAGAGGTCCCTGGTCTTATTTGAGCCACCAGAGGGAGATACTAATTGGAAGCCATTTATTTGTCCAGAAAGAAGAAAGGAGATGAGGACAATTCAAGATTTGTACATTTTGTCACTTCTAACAGATGGGCATTTACCCAGCTTGTCAATTGATGAATTACGTGGAAAACCAAGGAACTTAACGGGAGAAGGAAATGCATTCAAATGGGGTATAGTAAATGAATGAATAATTATAAAAATAATATTGCAGCAGTGCTGGCCTTCATAAAATATTAAATAATTATTGAACATCATTACCACAATGGAAAGACTAAAATGAGATATGTTCAATAAAAGAAACAAGGATTAATCTTGGTATAAACAAAATGAAAGGAATAGATAACACCTATCATGAACTCACATATCTCAAGATGCTTCATAACTAATTATATAATTTGAAGTGATTGATATAATGTCAGAAACATGACAACCAATTCGCACATAGGGGACCTGAGATAATAACCAAATAATCTGTTTTACTGATGTTGGTTGAGGGATAAATGTTGGCCAGGAAACTCCCTGCCCTTATCTGAGAAGTGTTATAGAATTTTAAAATCCATCTGCGAAGGTAGGCAAGGTCTCGGTTCAACATCTTATACAAAAGAGGGAACGTTCAACTTTGTAGCACTCCCTCAGTACTGCAATGAAACATCAGCCAGGATTTGTCACGCTTGACCTATTGTTTGTAAATGCCGGCTGTCTCTCTTTGATTTTTGCCGACTTACACCTCTGGAGAGTGCTCTGATATGTTTTTCTGCAGTAAATGTACTGGATAAATGCAGGGTCCTTTGTACTACAGCAAGATGATGTTTTGATATTTGACACAGGAGAATGGAAATATTATCAAATGTATTCAATAAATTCTGAATGTTGTGTTTTTTCTAACTCAAGGATTCACCTACATTCCTTGATTGCACTATGCATTAAAAAATATCCTATATCCTCCTTATCTGACATTTATATACTCTTAGAAGTAGAGATTTGCATTTTCACTAAGGTCATCCCTAAGAATGTCCATTTCCATACACATAATATATCCCTACTTCACCCATCTCAGCTCATCTACTGTTGAAACTCTCCTACTTGCTATTCTCCATAAACTTGAGACATTCAAAACTCTGCTGCCTGTGTCTTAACTTGCAGCAAGTCTTGTTCAACTATTACTACTGTGCTCTTGCTGGCTCTGGTGCAAACCGTGTATTGATTTTTAAAATTTTCATCCTTGTTTTCAAATCCCTCCATGAGTTCACCTCCTCTCCCATTCATCCCTGTAATCATTTCCAGCTGCACAACCCTCCGAGGTCTCCGCAATCCTCCTAATTGTGCATCATACTCTTGTGCATCCTCAATTTTCATCACTCCACCACTGGTGACCATGCCTTCAGTTGTCTAGGCCCAAGCTCTGAAACACCTTTCGTACAGCTCTCTGCCTTTCTACCTCATTTTCCTCCTTTAATACGCTCCTTAAAACCAATCACTTTGGCCAAGCCCATACCTAATAGCTCCTTATGTGGCTTGGTGCCATATCTTGTTTGTAGTGCTCCTGTGATGTACCTTGGGGTACGTTTCAATACATTAAAGGCACTAAATAAATTTAAGTTGTTTTCTGTTTGATGTACCCTGACCCAAGTTGAAGTTCCAGCACTGGGGCCACCTGTAGGCTTCCTGACCTCCAGTGGTGAACCATACTTGTCCGGGGACAGTGTCATATTCTGGAAGACTTGCGTATGCAGTCAGTGGCAGGGAAGATGTTGTTGTTGCTGCGTGACCACTTTAAGCGTTTCTAAATAGAATCATTAATGGAAGTGACATGACACTTCACATGCCCCAGGAGTTGTGGATATTGAGATGAAAGATATCCTGAAGATTGATTTCATGTACTTTGGGTGCCACAAGTGTGAACAATTACAAGATGAGATGGCAGCTCAGCCTATCATTGTTGTGGAAAGTGATTTTGGACAATGGTCTGACATCATACAGGAAACAACCAATAATCTCCACTGATCTAGCCATATCAGGATGAGCTTGGCATTTCCTAAAGAGTGGTCTTTGAAAGGGAAACAACAAAGCTCTGCATTCTGATATTCAAACCGAATTAGGTCAAAGACGTTTTGGGATTAAATGTACTCAACATCTTGCTAGAGAGATGGTTTACTGGCTGGGAAGTTTGCAATTCTACATCTGAGTTATTCCTCAGAAATGCATGTACTGTCATTTGCTGAGTTGATGCCAGAAAGACAGGTAAGAACTACCACGCCCAGTCATCCCCCTTCTATGTTTTCAACAGTCAGAGATGGGGTACTTTAATGTATGGATCTTGTTTTGGGTGAATCTTCCAATAATCAAGTCATGCATATGCCCCATGACATTTTATAAATGCATTTAAATAGACCAGTCTATTAAAATTAGTCTAATCTTTCCTGATCAAGGGTAGCATAAGTAACTGGGGAGGGTCCACAACAATTTAGCAGAGGACAATTGGAATTCCTTTAAAGGCAGAGGGCTGGAGGTTTCTCTGAGTTACCTCCTATTTTCGGGTAGAGTTGGGACAGTAAAGTAGGAAATGGCTTCTTAGAGGCTATTCTCTCAAATCCACTGTTCATAAACTGCAGCTAAATTATCCTCCAGGAAAATCATCATTTTCTTTAATACTATCATAAACTCATTTTGCCACATAGAATCATGGCAATGCGGAAGGAGGCAATTCAGCCCATTGAGCCAGACTGACAACCCAAGTTTTGTCCTGTGACTGCATGTATTTACAATCACCCGAGGCCAGAATTGAACCCAGGTCACTGGCGCTGTGAGGCAGTAGTGCTAACCATTGTGCCACCGTGTCACCCTGGGGTTCTGGGTATGGCTAAATTTCCTGATACAATCCTCTACCTTCTAGCCAAAATGAACCCCAAATAACTTCCCACACTATAGTTTTAAGAATTGCAAGATGGTATGCCTAAATTGGGTAACATATTGAGGGGACATTTTGTGTGCTGCTACTGAATTGCTATTACTTCATCTGTATGTCAGCCTCTTTAGTTCTTTGGTGGTTCAGTCAGGAATTTTCCAGCTAGCATTCATCAGCTCAGTTTAAAGTACTGCTGTGCTTTCTGACATGATATGGCAGCAGAGTGGGTGTGTTTGGACAAGTAACTCAGGGCCTGGATTACAGATCAAAAGACATGAATTCAATTTTTACCACAGCTGCCGGGAATTTAAATTCCGCTGATGAATGAATCTGGGATAAAAAGCTTGCATGTGGGAGGCGATGAGATCAACACTAGAAGTCATACAAACTTTTCAGGAAGTCCAAGACAAAATCAATAAGACGGTCCAGTCACCTGTGTGGTCAAATTGACAATTTTGTTTTTGAAATCCCACAAAATGACTAAACTAGGGAATGGCCACTTAATTCATGTAAGTGCTCATAATATAACCCAAGTACAAGTCCTACAAGAGGAGGCCATAGAAGCCGTGATAAAATTTGGACACCCAATTTCACACCTATTTCTTAGATTAAGGCCCATCATTGAAAATAGTACTTCCAAGGAGCACCTAGTTAAGATGACACTTGACTTGAAAAAGCAATAAACAAACAAGGAGACCACCAGTGTTGGGAAGTAGCTGATACCACTCGCCAACTCTAGATAGAAGTATCCTTTGTAGTACTGTTAATTGTTCAGTTTCTGAGGGCATTAAAGAATCAACTACATTGCTGTGCATCTGATGTCACATGTGGGCCAGACCAGGTAAGGATAGCAGACTTCCTTCCCTAAAGGGCATTAGTGAACCAAAGGGTAGATTCAGAAAGGATTAGACAGAGTAGATTCAGCAATGTTACCTCAGGTGCTTGATGCACCAATTTGTGTCAATAACCTCCAAATGGCAGGGTTAATAAAAGGCTCAAAGTGAAAAGTTGAATGAAGTTTCTCCCTCCTAAGGTGAGGAGTCTGTTCAAAAAATTAGTATGCTCAGAATAAACATACATTTAGTAGTCAGCTTGAAATGGGTAAAGTTTAAAGTTAAAGTTTGTTTAGTGGTGGAGAAAAGTTCCTAAAGGCAGATCCATGCTAACACTCTTGGGTAGTTTAAGTAGTCGTTAGGATGTGAGGCACTAAGACAAAAGGAGACAGAAGAAGAAAGTAAGAGCTTCTCACGCAGATCAGCCCCCTGTCTAACCTGGACTCGGTACTTGTCATGATCATGTGTACCTGTTGCATATCTATCTAAATCTGATTAAACTCCGTGTGACACAATATTGGTTACAGTCAATCCTGATTGATTAACACATCAATGAACTTAAAACTCGATATGATCCAGAGACATGAATTTAAATCTCACCACTGTAGCTGGGGAATTCAAATTAATTTAATAAAAAAGAATAAAATTCTTGCTTCAGTAATGGTGACCAGTTGACTACTAGATTCACTGTTGTCCTTAGGTTACTGCTGCCATTACCTGGCGTAGTCTAGGTGTCACTTCAAACCCACGGCACTGTGGTTTGAACTGTCCTCACCAGTAACCAGCAAACTACTCAATTGAGGACAATAAGTAATGAACAATAAATGTTGGCTTTGCCAGAAATTCCCACATCTCTTGAATAGAATAAAAAAAGAGTGGATTTTAGCAGCCCATTGAGGACAGGCTGTGAGTGTGAAGACAGGAAAGATGGCAGCCATTGTCTTCCTGCTACCATGCCATCTTGCCCATAGGAGCCAAAATGGCAACTGGCCCTCCTGCTCAAAGCCTAACTGAGTCACTTAGGTAGTCAACTATTGGCCTCTTTTAACCTCCACTGATATTCAACCAGTGGTATGAAGGGGTGCTCTGCTGCATGGTCAGACCTCCAGGCTGCAGGTAATCTCATAGTGGGGGAGGTCTCCTTTTTGACAATCTTTGGCCCATATCCCCAGAGCAACACACTTCCTGCTCTCAGCAGCCTCCTCCCTCCCTGACTTGTCACAGTGTCTCAGACACAATTTATCTGATTCCAAAGATGCATGGCCATTGGTGTGTACTCCTTCTCAAGCCTGGCCTCTGCTCCAGATGGCGCTGTTGGGGCGGCTCAGACTGCTGAGCCGTCAGCCCTATAATTGGCCGGCAGCTCTCAGCAATGGACAGCCACCATTGACAAGCATGGCAGCTCCAGTGGCAGCCAATTAACAAGATGCAGCTCCTTGTTCCAATGATCATTGAATGAAGGTCACCCCTAAGTACAGATGCACTGACTGGACATCTACTGTATCTTAAATCCAGCCCATAGATTTCTCAATGGAAACTTCTGAAGAGCAGGACATAGAAAATTGGAATCAGAGTGTGTCATACCTACTCACTGGGATCTGCAGACCGGTAAGCTTTTTTTCTGACTATAAGATGACTTTATTTAGAAAATATCCGAGAATTGGCAAATATCCAAGAACTGGCAACACACTTTCCCATGTGCCAGTCAATCCCTATTCTCTGCTGCAGCTTCAGTTCCAGAATGGGGTTCCTGAAGGGAGCCTCCCATCAAGAAACACTCATCTGAAGACATCTATCAGTTTAGTACCATAACGGTAAATTTGTAAAAGGATATAATAACATTAGAAGCAGTGCAGAGGAGTTTCATTCAATTCATTCTTGAGATGAAGGGCTTATCTATGAAGAAAATTTGAACAGATTGGCCTATGGCTCGCATTGCTGCCTCACAGCAACAGGGACCTGGGTTTGATTCCTGGCATTGGGTGAATGTCTGTGTGGCATCTACACGTTCTCCTCGTGTCTGTGCGGGTTTCCAGTTTCCTCCCACTGTAGGAAAGACAAGCTGGTTCAGTGCATTGGCCATGCTAAATTCATCCTCAGTGTACCTGAACAGGCACTGGAATGTTGTGACTAGAAGATTTTCACAATAACTTCATTACAGTGTTAATGTAAGTCTACTTGTGACTCTAATAAAGAAACTTCAACTTATACCCTCTGGAGTTTAAAAGAATGAGAGGTGATCTTATTGAAACATATAAGGTCCTGAGGGGATTTGATAGAATCGACATTGGGAGGATGTTTCTGCACATGGCGGAGACTAGAACTAGGAGACATTGTTTAAGAAAGAGAAACCTCCCTTTTAAGACTGAGATGAGAAGAATTTTTTTCTCTGAGGGTTGTTAGTCTGTTGAATTCCCTTCTGCAGAAAGCAGTGGAGGCTGAGTCATTTAATTTATTCATGGCTTTTTCAGACAGGTTTTGATAGACAAGGGAGTCAAACGTTATGGGAGTAGACAGGAAAATGGAGCTGAGACCACATTCCGATCAGCCATAATCGTATTGGATGTCAGAGCAGGTTTGAATGGCCAAATGGCCGAATGGCCTATTCCTGCTCTAATGTTCTGAACAATGACTACAAACACTTTGGCCAAAATTTTCCAGCCATTCATGCCAGTGGAATTCTCTGGTCCCATTGCCTCGGAAAAGCAGCCAGCATAATCAAGGACCCCATGCACCCAGGACATTCTCTCTTCCACCTTCCATCAGGAAAAAGATACAAAAGTCTGAGATCATATACCAACCAACTCAAAAACAGCTTCTTCCCTGCTGCCATCAGACTTTTGAATGGACCTATCTTGCATTAAGTTGATCTTTCTCTACACCCTAGCTATGATTGTAACACTACATTCTGCACTCTCCCCTTTTCTTTTCTATGAACGGCATGCTTTGTCCATATAACAGCGCAAGAAACAATACCTTTCACTGTATACTAATACATGTGACAATAATAAATCAAATCAAATCAAAATCAGTGAATGGAGATTTGGCTGATCACCAAATATTCCACCCTTGCTTGCAGCACTGGCCATTTCAGTGAATGGCTGGAAAATTCTGGCCCTACGACTGCTTTAATGTGCAAAAAGCTTAGGCTTCTGCAAGAAAAATGTCTCCAAAAGCTGTATACAGATTTGGATAGCTGAGGATCACTTTAAATATCATTTGAATCAGTATTCTCAGGATGTTCACTGATCATATTGGGTGGGTGGGATCAGGTCATAGTGATGTTGGTCATGCAATAAGGTCAAAAAATGACATCAGCATTGTAGTGTTGTCACTTAACCCTGCTTTGGGTATATATGCTCAACAACTAGAGCAAAACATGCTCCTAGCATTAAGGTAACTAAACCTGAGGAGGTCATTAAGGAACTTCTAAAATTCTTGCAGCTCATAAGTTTGCTGAACACCTCAGCAAATGAAACACTTTGGGGTTGGCACACTTACAAAGTCGACACAGAATGTACTTTATAGAGATCCACTTTTTCATTTATTTTCAGCATGTTTCAAAATATTAAAGTCATAAAGATACATTGATTGCAGAGATTTTCCAATGAAAAGAATTAGAACATTTGTTGGTAACAATTACTGAGTGAATGTTAGGAAACCAGATTATTGAGACTCTTAACAAGAGGTTAATGAGTCAAATAATTTAATGATTTTGAGACTGAAAAGTAAATTGCAATTTGCCTAGAGCTGTTCAAAAAAAGAAGATTGCATTCAATTAATTGTAATTAATTCTCTTCTGCATAATAGGATCTTCCGTTTGGCCTGAGGTTATGATTGGAACGATTTAAGGCTTTAACACAGCATCGCTACTGGAGGCTATACATTAGAGCAACAGACACAGTCAGCAATACAGAAAGTCACCACCCAGAAGCAGCAGCCCAGCAAATCCTGAAGTACACAAACCTGACAGGAAGTATCAGCAGAGGGTTGAATTTCCTAGAAAATGCCGAACAAAAGGTATAGTGTTCACATGTTCTGAAAGGCAGAGTCGAAACAGAAGCATATTGGGGAAATCAGCTCAGATAATGCATTTAATAAAATTGCCTAAAGTCTTAGGAAGAAACCGTATCCTACAATACTATTAACTGTCTCTTCACCTTGAATTTTCATACGTCCTTTCATACTATTGTCAGAGGAAACGTTGGTTTGAAAAGCAAGGTAAAATTTCAATGTCTCATTGATGTTAAAAGTGATGATTTTATTGTTGTTTTCTTTGCACACTGGATATGACTCAAAGTGATTTATAAAATATGCACCACTGACAGAGGGGAAGGCAAATTGATACAAAAAGTATACCAAAGAACATCTAGAATCATTCATTTGATTCCCTATTAAACGCATGGATATTCCCTTCTTGTATGGCACATTGATAATCTGGTGAGTGTTGGGTTTCCTTTTCAGTTGATGAATAGTGGTATACTTTCAATAAAATGTGTTTTTCAAAAGTATCTTGTTTCTTTTGAAAAGCAGTGAATAAAGAATTGCTTTTAATATTGTCAATCTCTAAATGAAAGGCAAATGATTTGACAATGCGACTCCAGACTTTAAAGTGTTAAGTAAGGATGTTTTCTGAACCTACATTTCCTGTACTCAAGCAAGGCTTTGCTAGATTCACTTTCAAGATTCGGGACAATAGAAAGTTTCATATTTTTCACATCCAGGAAGCAAATTACACCAACACAAGTTAGGATCAAAAAGGTTTAAGGACTTTGAATCTATGTTGTTCATTGATCTCTTTTTGGGATCTCCAATATGAAAACTTGTGTAGAAAACTGCTACTTGTCAGAGGTATTATTGTTAACCCCAGTCACACAAAGTGTATGCAGAGATAACTTCTTTTCACTTAAGGAAAACATAGAATCAGGTAATAAATTTAAAATTTGGAAAGAATCCCAGAACAATAGGAATTCTCCACCTCACTAGATCTCCTATTCCAGGGGGATACCAAGAAAAATAGTTTTATACTTTCTTTTTGCAATTTCCTTTGTACACCATGATTAATTGGACCAGCAACATCTTGAAAATCTTTGACACCAGAAGATGGGAGATTTGTTTTCTACCTATAGAGCAAGTTGGCCCTGACATTGGGTGAGTAGTAATCACCTGTAACCTCCTCCAAATATCCAACTCCAATCATACATTGGTCTTTACACTAGGAGAGATAACAACATTTTTGCAAAGACCATGCCAACTCACAGGAGAGCCTGACTACCAATTATCTTTGAAACCTCTTGTTATTGGGCCATCATTGAGGCCATGTGGTGGTCAGCAAACAACAATCACTCCATGGACCATGGATCTTCCCACTCATCAAAAATACCACCAATCATAATGGGAGCAAGGCATCGCCAATTCCAAGGGACAGTGGAAGATCAAGGAATACTACAAAATCTCAGGGTGGCATGGTGGCACAGTGGTTAGCACTGCTGTCTCACAGCACTAGGGACCTGGGTTCAATTCTGGCCTTGGGTAACTGTGCAGAATTTGCACATTCTCCCCTTGACTGTGTGGGTTTCCTCCAGTTTCCTCCCACACTCCAAAGATATGTGGGTTGTGTGGATCAGCCATGCAAAATTTCTCCATAGTGTCACGGGATTAATAGGGTAAACACATGTGGATACGAGATAGGACCTTGGTGGGGTTGTTGTTGTTGCAGGCAAAATGGGCCACACAGCCTCCTTCTGCACTGTAGGAATTATATGATTCTATTCTATGAACTCCAATTCTTGATTCCCAATTTTCTTTACTCAACTATTGATTGCCATGCAATCAGTTGTCTAGGCACTAAGTTCTCAAATTCCCTGAAACCAGTTTGTGTTTTGTAGTAGTGAGCCCCTGTAAGGGATGAGGTTTTGGAGGTTCAGTGATCTGTTTGGTCAACTGGGCCAAAACACTCAAATCCTGGGACTGAGCATGAGATCTTCCTGGAGTCTAGAACTTGGGAGTTGAAACAATCGGTAGCACCATTCTCACTCTCTGTAAATAGTTAATACAGTTAATAAGTAGTTTTGTTGTTACTCTCCTTGGTGATCACCATTCCTTCTGAGACACTACGTGTTTTCAACTTCTTTTCATCTTTCAGATGTTTCTTAAAACCTATCTCTTTGACCAAGCTTTTAGTCATCTATCCTAATGTATCCTTATATGTTCTGGCATTAAATGTACTTGATTACTCTCCTGTAATGCATTTTGGAATGTTTTACTTGATATATAAGTGTAAGTTGTTGATGCTATAAACTGTTCAGCCTATTTGCTCTATGTTATTGGCCATCTGGTGAATTTTAGCCACTCATTATACAAATTTGATTGATACAGATTGTATAATTTGATTGATACATATTCTCTTGTAAGGAATCTTTTAATTGTCGAAACTTGCATATGAAATGCATTCTAACCGAGACATACTTTTATTCATTGGTGATGGTGTTTGGTGTAATAGCAATGTACTAACTGGTGCAGTACTGAAACAAGCACCCTTTGGAAGGTCTTGGCTTTACTTCATGGTCTGTGCTGAATTAGCTGATCTGAAACAGGAAATAAGTGGAGGACAGGGCAACAATTACCCTCCCCATCTGTGGAGTCAAAACCTTCAGGCTTTCCTCTACTAATGACTACCTATTTAGGAGGCAATTCGCCCAGCCCAGTGCACTGGAAATTGGCGCAGAGCTGATTTAAATACTACAATTCTAATATTAATATCATTAGCAGGCCCCGGGACTGAAGTATCTGGGCTCGCTAGTCTCTCTCCATCACCCCCCATCCTCCTCTCTATCCACACCTTGCCAGGAGTGTTTCACTCCAATAGGGTTTACAATAGCTCTTTGCTAACAGGGAGCTGGTAGCCTGACCCCACTGGAGTGAAGGGAGGGGCCACTGAGACCCCTAGGAGGTTGGGGTTAAGGTGGGGCTCCCCCTGGGCATTGCCAGGTTGGCAGTGCAAAGTGGCAATGCCCAAGAGACACCATGGCACTGTTCACCGGCAGCAGCATCCTGCCCCAATAGGTGGGGCCTATTGGGGCAAGATCTATGTGGGGGAACTCACTGCCACTCTACATTTGGGATTGGTGGCAGAGGGAGGGATGGGGCTGATTAAGTTTGGCACATTGACCCAAACAGGCGCCAGAGTGCGACAACTAGGGGAATTCCACAGTAACCTCATTGCAGTGTTAATGTAAGCCTTACTTGCAACTAATAAATAAACTTTACTTTACTTTTACTTTGATTGGGGCTGGCCATCAGGGTTGGGGAGAGGGCCACCAGGGACGTTGGGAGGCTGGAGGGAGGACTGCGGGGGGAGGGAGGGATGGAGTCAGGGACATTAGGACTGCCAGTGCGGGGGGAGAGGTTCGGGGAGATCGGGGCTGGCAGAGGCGGGGAGGGACATCGGGAGCCATCCGGGAGGCCAGCAATCAGAGAAGGCTGGGGGGATCGGAGATGCAGCATTGCAGGATCGTGGGGTTGGCCAGCGATTGAGCTGGCCACTGATCAGGAAGTTGCAATGCGGGGCCATTGCACATGCGCTGATCTCAGTGCTGACAGATCGGCACATGCACAGTGGCCCACTCAGCACTCTGTTGCCAATCTCTCCGGTGGGAATAGCCCTTGGCTCCTGACTTTCAACATGAATCTCCCTGAGGCATTCTTCAGTTCTCAAAGTGGGAGATTCATTTTGAAACTCCTGCTTAAAAAAAATGGCAGGAGTTGCTCCCGTTTGGCACTTCGAATTGTTTTGGGAGAATCCCAACCTTAGCGATCTGCACAATGTACTGACAAGCAAGGAAAAGAAATTCGGGATGAACTAGTCACTGTCCAGGAAAACAAATACTTGGCTGGAAGGATTGCTTCAAAATCATATGTCAACATAAATTACTGCCTTTAATTGAAGAGGGGTACGGATGATGAAAACTACATTTGTAAAATGTCTATTGAGGTGTTGAGGTCATTTTCTTCAATATCACCACTGACTTTTGTGCTCTTCATCGGACTTTGACTTTGTCTTTGTCTCTGTGCTCCTTCCCCCTCACTTCACCACCACCCCCCCACCTCCCACTCCCACCACCACCACACTCACTTTAAATTTAAGATTATCACCAAATATCCATAAGTATGAGACCAGCTGGCTACAATAATGGCAGTCAACTCTGATTTCCATAGTCAAATGCCTGTGTTGCTTTCAAATGTCAAGCATAATGTTTAACTCAGATTGTATTTGGCACTCGAGTCAGCCATGCAACCCCTATTGAACATTTAACCTGAAGAATGTTTTTGGTTAACTATCAGAAATTAGTTCTGTGTGGGTCAAATAAGTTACTAGTTGACATCAATCTATTGCTGTTCATTATATTTATGTATTGAGTGTTTTGAAAGTTTCAGTGTTCATTTATTAAGGTTGTGAATTTGAGAGCTATGCTGTAGTGGAAATAATAAGTGATACTATTTTGCTTCAACTTCTATTACCCACATTATACCCCTGACCCCCAAATCTAAGATCATTTATCACTGATGCCAATGATCAGACCATTCTCAAGTATCAAATTATCCATTCAATGATTGTTTAATATAGGTAATCATTTCAAACCTTATTCTTCTACAGTGACACATTTAATGAGGGAAAACACCTTTGAATCCATCTCAAACCATCATTGTTTCAGAAGAAATATAGTGAAAACTGAAAGTGCTGCATCATATCACCATACCCTGCTGAATAGTTTTGGACTATGGTATTTTTTTGCAAAATAAACATGGGAAATGAGCTGCATAATTTGTATACTCCCATTCAATACATCACTTAAACCTCTACCTTATCTAAACACACACAGCCTGCTGGTTTTGATCTGATGCCTGCTCACAGTTATAAAAAGTTGTCTTGTTTCACAAACAGTCTAGCAATTTTTGTGCCGGATCTTGGCAGAAGTATTTAATTTTGTTGGCATTTGAACTGAAATGGCATTATATTCATACTGAGATCAACATATGTTTCCGAATCCAAAGAACAAGATGTAACCACTCCTTGCCAAAAGTATGGAGTTGAGGCTGCTTGAAAGCAATTTCAGTCAATCTATAATTTGTATTTCTTAATTTGGGATTATTTAAACTTTTATTTTCCCCAAATGTTATTTTATGATGCTGGATGAAAATTTTAGGCATTAATTTCTTTTCCTATTTTGTTAAGAATACAGATGACGGAAAGGCAGGCTGATACTTGGAGTTAGTTACAGTATTAGCTACAGTAGTGAGGAGCTCTTCATTGCATTTGCATGCCTTGCCCTATTTTCTACATTTATGATTCTTTCTGAGTAAGATTGTTGAGAAAATAACACTTAACGTCAATGTAAAGGCAGTATTGTGTTGAGCATTTACTGCTAGCTGAGTGCTTATCTAGGATTGATCACGTTCATGTCATGTAGCACCTTACTGCAGTCTTAAGAGAAGATTTCATTGTGCTGTAGTGTCCACATTCAGAGTCAAAGATCCAGACCTCAGGACTGTAAGATCTGCCAATTGAACTGCTCGCCCTCTGCAACAAGATGGTAAAGGTCTCCATGACACTCTCAAGCCTGCAGGATTGTGTTCTTTTTCTATGAAGTAAAATACTGTAACCAACACCATAAAATGACAATCAAAGGAGGGCTACCATTACTGAAAACCCTGATTCTGTAGCAAGATGATGGCCAGAATTTTATTGCCACGTCCGCACCGGAATTGAGGTGAGCTGACAGAACAGAATTTTCTGTCGGATTCGAGAGGCCTCGCCCGAGTGAGATCATAAAATCCCGGCTGATGTGTTGAACCTAATAAGCAAATGGACAGATGGGCCTTCAGGAGAAGATGAAGTTGAAGGTGAACAAACAAGGGAAGATCAGCACTGACGAAGCGTCATCTAGACGCGAAGAGTTGTCAACAGCGCAGGTGGCACTTACTCACCAACAACTTGCTCATTGATACTCAGTTTGGATTCTGCCAAGTTCACTTGGCTACAGACCTCATTACAGCCATGGTCCAAACATGGACAAAAGAGTTGAATTCTAGAAGTGAGGTGTGAGTGACTGCCTTTGCTATCAAGGCAACATTTTGTAGAGCGTGACATCAAGGAGCCCTTACAAATCTGAAGTCAATGAGAGTCCAGACAATAACTCTATATTGGTTGGAGTCATACCAAGCAAACAGGAAGATAAGGGGGGTATTTGGAGACAAATCATCTCGGCACCATTGCTGCAAGAATTCTTCAGGATAGCATCCTCAGTCCAATTATTTTCAGTCACTTTATCAAGGATTTTCCCTTGGTTATAAGCTCTGAAGTGTGTATGTTCATTGAGGATTGCGCAGAATTCTGTACCATTCGAAATTTCTCAGATACTCAACCTTTGGGCTGGTAATTTGCAAGTAAGGTATGCATCCCAAAAGTACCAGGCAACGACCAGCTTCACAGAGAGAATTTACCACCACCCCAGTGATTACCGTCGCTGAATTCCCTACTATCAACAACCGGAGACTATCATAAACCAGAAACTGAACTGGACCAGCCATAAAAGTACTGTGGTTAGAAGAGCAGTCATGATGTGGAGATGCCGGCGCTGGACTGGGGTTAACACAGTAAGAACTCTCATAACACCAGGTTAAAGTCCAACAGGTTTATTTGGTAGTAAACACCACTAGTTTTCGGAGTGCTGTGCCTTCGTCAGGTGAGTGGGGAGTTCTAATCACAAACAGGGCATATAAAGGCACACACAGTTTACAGAATACTGATTAGAATGCGAATCTTTACAGCTAATCTGCTATTCAAGTCTTAAAGGTGCAGACAATGTGAGCGGAGATAGTATTAAGCATAGGTTAAAGAGATGTGTATTGTCTCCAGACAGACAGTAAGTGAGATGTTACAAGTTCAGGCAAGTCATGGGGGTTACAAATAGTGTGACATGAGCCGAAGATCCTGGTTAAGGCCATCCTCATGTGTGCAGAACTTGGCTATCAGTTTCTGCTCAGCGACTCTGCACTGTCGTATGTCATGAAGGCCACCTTGTGTGGAGTGTGCAAACTCCACAGAAACAGTGACCTGACACCAGAATTGAGCCTGTGGCCCTGGCGCATGAGGCAGCAGTGCTAACCACTCTACCACTGTGCTGCCCATTGGAAAAACTTGAAGATACCAGATAGAAAATTTCCCTGGAACTAGCAAATTGGCACAAGTCAAATAGCAAACAACAGCGGATGCATTGTCACTCACTCCTGTTGAAAAGCCTGAACAGGAAGATGTCAGTCTTGTTGAGAACATACTGTCATACAGCTCATTGACAACAAAATTCCAACCAGCAGCCACGCAGAGGCTGAACAAATACAGCAAGAACAGAAATCAGTTGAGGAATGTGCTAAAACAAGAGAATTATGCAAAAAATGGACAGTCAGAATATGTTCAAAGCTTAATCTTGAAGTAATATTTAAATGATACAAGATGACATAGTGCAACTGCTAAAGTAAAATGTTTAGTTAAATGTTAATATGTTATCAGACTTTTGTATTTATAACTTTTTTGTTAATAAATGTTTTCCATTAAACTTTATAAAATTCTACTAATGCTTTATTGAAACATTAAAACAAAATATTTAAATATGAAATTATATAAATGCTTTATTGAAACATCAAAACAGAACAGTTAAATATGAGAATTATAAATGAAGTACACAAGGCAGAAGAATACTAATGATAAACACAATTAGATTTTCCAAAATGTGAACTCTCCTTCGTTCAGCCTTGTGCAATAAGGTATTCAAATCATGATCCAAGAAGTTCTGACTTCTTATAAGCATGCCACTCGTAAAGTTATATAATAATATAATGCAGATTTAAATAGGAGTTTCACAAACTTAGAACAAACAACAAAACAATGTTAATTTATATGCTAAATAGGATTATAACATGAATCATAAGAAAAATAAACTCTATATTTCAAATGAGCCAATATATAACAATAGGATTAACTACTTGAAATAAATAGCAAAAACAAAGATTTTAAAAAAAGCTTCAACATACCTTTTACAACACAGGGAAATCGTTCTCTGTTTTCAGTGCAAAACTGCTATTTCCAAGCTGGGCTTCAGTGGACGTCTCCAGTCTGGCTGTGTCATAAGGGACTGTGGTTAGGATTCTCCTGCATCGTGCTGGGATCTGCGGAGTTGGTTTCACTGAAGGCCGAAAGTTGCTGCTCCCATCGGGAGTTCGGGCGCAATTTTTAAGTGCACAAAAAATTGTTTTATTTTTGGTGGCCCCTAGCTTTCCACCACTGAGCAGAAGTGGAAGTGCAACAAGCAGTGCTCCATCTGATGCTTTTAACAGGACACCTTCATAAGAATGCAGAAACCTGTTGAAATTACTCATACTCCGATGATACTAACCAGAAGTTCCTGAGAATGTGCCTTCATCTCCAGGAATGGTTGCAGATTTTGTTGTCTGAGTTTGAGATGCAATAAAGCTACCTGACAACCCATCCACTGTCTTCACATTGACAGCTTCAGATAGGGGTCAGGCATCCCTTACTCCTGGAAGTCCAAGGCTACTAGAAACTGGTGTCTCTGAGACAGCAGCTATCCGGGGAAGAGAAACATTTCAGGTTTCTAAGCCTGCTTAGGAACCATCCTGTCACTACTCAATCTCATCAAGCCTTGCAATAACTGTACAGGACATTGGTGAATGCACACTGTGAGTACTGTATATAGTTTTGGTCAACTTATTTAAGTAGGGACATCCTAGCATTGAAAGCAGTTCAGAGTAGGTTCATTTGGTTGGTTGCTGGGATGCGGGGATTGCTGTGCTTCCATTGAGAAATCCTTGAACAGAGGAAAAGATAATTGATGGAATTCTCCAATTGAGGACTAGCTCTGATGGCGGGGGCTGTTCTGAACACAGCTGATGGTAAATGCTGGGTTATCCCAAATTCCAGAGAGAAACTTAAAACAACTGCTCTCAAATAAAATAAACAGCAATAAAATAAACTAGAAGTACACTTAACTAAGACAATGGCTACAGACAGTATCAATAACTTTACCCAGTTCCAAACAGTTTCACTACCTTCAGAGTTAGCCCCCTCCCCACCCCTGAAAATTCTAAAACATCTTGTACATTTTTAAAAAATCGAGTGACAGTTTTCAGTCCAAAGATGTAACTACTTCTTTCAGGTTTGCTTTTGAGGTAAAATGAAAACTGGCTTCTCAAGTAAGGCTGTCTTCACAAACACTATTTACTGGGAGTTAAACCACTATTCCTGCTGTGGCTGAGGTCTGAAACAGCTAATCCTGCTTAGGTTTAGTTATCTCATAGAATCATAGAACCTCTACCGTAGATAAGGAGGCCATTTGGCCCATTGAGTCCATACTGACCACAGTCCGACCCAGCTCCTATTATCCCATGCATTTATCCTACTAATCCCACTGACACTAAGGTCAATTTAGCATGCCCAATCAAACTAACCCGCAGATCTTTGGACTGTGGGAGGAAATTGGAGCACCTGAAGGAAACCCACACAGGCATGGGGAGAATGTGCTAACTCCAGAGACCAAGGCCGGAATAGAACCTGGGTCCCCGGCGCTGTGAGCCAGCAGTGCTAACCACTGTGCCACCATGCTGCCCTGATATCACCTGATATGCAGTATGCCCTCTTCATCTCCATTATTTGAGCTAACTTCTTCAAAAGTCAAACCTAATTACCTTCAATTCGTGAGTCTATCTTTTGGAGTGTAAATGCAAAGCTCACACTTGTCTTCTCTTTTGAACCTCTAACAACTTATTCAAAACCCATTAGGTTCACCATTGTTACCAGCCTGCCTTAGACAAACATCTGTTTGCAGCATTCTTGGCTCATCAACACATCAGAAGCACTAGTCCCATTAGCATAGCCAAATTGTCTCTAGAGCAGAAACAGAAAATGCTGGAAAATCTCAGCAAGTCTGACAGCATGTGTGGAGAGAGAATAGAGATACATTTCAAGTCTGGTTGATCCTTCACCAGAGCTCCTTTCTCTCCCTACTCTAAGAAGTTCACATTTTCCCATGGTTTTTAAAATCTATCACTAGCAGAAAATGTTTTTCCTGACAGTGCAGGGAGGGTTTCCTGCTTCAGAGGCTGACAGGGAATCTTGTGGCCCTAGCAACGATAATTATGTACTCGGGGATTTTCCAACATCTTGTGCAGTGGGGTGGGCTGGATGGCACACACCCTACTGTTATACACGTGTCATATGCTAACTGACAAGGCCCATTGATATGGCAGGAAGAACGCAGGCACATCCTGTGCCTAAGTTCAGTGACTCATCCTGTGCATCCTCTTCAATCAGGTGGAGGTCAGGAGGAACAATCTTTACCCTGCTGGTGGGAGAAGGACATCAAGCAAGGGAACAAACCCTGCAAGGGTGTAGGTTGCCAACATAGTCAGTGTTCAGGCTGTTCAGTGCAGGTCTGTGAGAAACATGAGTGGAAACATGAGAAGTGAAGGTGAAATCATGATATTCAAATGAATGCCACATACAATCCTTTTAAGTCCCATCTTCTCTGTGTCCTTTGGTAGGTTAGTTTAAGCAACAACTGGTGAGAAGGTGAGAAGATGGGAACATGTCACCCACAATTAAAGGTTCTGACAGAGTTTGGGGAGAAGCCAGCCCAGCTGGTAGGTGTGGAGTTGGGCTAGAGGACCATTGGAAATGGGGAGGCTGAATTTGAATCCCTACCCAATAAGAACATAAGAACATAAGAAATAGGAGCAGGAGTAGGCCATCTAGCCCTTCGAGCCTGCCCCGCCATTCAATAAGATCATGGCTGATCTGTCGTGGCTCAGTTCCACATTCCCGCGCTCTCCCCATAACCCTTAATCCCCTTGCCTATCAAAAACCTATCAACCCGCGTCTTAAATATATTTAGCGAGGCAGCCTCCACCACTTTAACAGGCAGAGAATTCCAGAGATTCACCACCCTTTGAGTGAAGAAGTTCCTCCCCAAATGGAATAAAAATCTTAAGGCCATGGGTGCATCCGTATTGGAAGCAGTTTATCCTGTCAGCCACACTCTCCACTCTCACTTACCAATGCCATCAGGAATTGGCCAAGGCCAGAGGCAGAAGAATCTCTGTCAGACCTCAGCTGAAGTTCATGTCCAGAGACAAGCGAGGAGAGGATACAACAAGAGCCATGTGCAACTGTAGAGACACCACAACAGACACTTACACTCTCCACTACCCCGGAGAGACACACACCTTAGTGGGTATGAACTCCAGTGTAGGAAAGGCTTACATTCTAGTGGTCACCGCATGGACAGGTGGCAACAGCAGGAGGAAGCAGGATCAGCCAACCTCATTTGAACTTGGAAGAGTGCTGGAGAAGAGGCATCTGTGAAATTTGAGTCTGATGATCAGCCTCTGGAATTGGCCTTCCAAATGATGCTCGAGAATCAGCAAGAGGTGGGGAAACATTAGGCAGAGGTATCAGAGGCCCTCAACAGGGTGGCACTGGAGATGGAGGAGATCTGCTGTCTGGTGAGATTGTGCTAACATGTAGATGCATCAAGATCTCTATGGGGAGGATGATGGACTGCATGGAGATCCTAGTCCAGCAGATTCTGCTGGAGGTGTGCACAGAACTGTGCTCCAATGTGGTAGCCAGTAGGGAGCTTCTGCAGTGGCTTTGTGAAATCTCTCCAGGTGCCCCTTCTCCTCAAGGAGTCAGGGTAGGGTCCTCGGTCAACCAAAGGAAGGCAGAGTGGCAGCTTGCTCCTGTGGATCATCCTGCTCATCCTGATCATCCAGAGCTCCTGCTCTGCCCAAGGCCGCAAGAAACTACAAAAGGCTGTGAATGTAGCCCAATCCATCACACAAACCAACGTCCTATCCATTGACTCTGTCTACACTTCCTGCTGCCTCAATAAAGCAGCCAGCATAATTAAGGACCCTGTGCATCCCGGATGTTCTCTCTTTCACCTTCTTCCATCAGGAAAAAAAATACATAAGTCTGAGGTCATGTACCAACCGACTTAAGAACAGCTTCTTCCCTGCTGCCATCAGATTTTTGAATGGATTTACCTTGCACTAAGTTAAGCTTTTTTCTACACCCTAGCTGTGACTGTAACACTACATTCTGCACTGTCTCATTTTCTTCTCTATGAATGGTATGCTTTGTCTGTATAGCATGCAAGAAACAATACTTTGCACCGCATGCTAATATATGTATCAATAATAAATCAAATCAAATCAAGATCAAATAACTCAGGAATCTAGGATATTGTCAGTCCGTTTCAAATCTCCTTTACCTGTGACCTTCTCAACCTTGATCTCTGTCACCACAGAGGCAGCAGCTGGCCCAAAGCAGGGCAGGCAGAGTCAGCTCTCCAGAAAATGGCGGCAAAGTTATCCGAGGCATCAGGACCAACTGGTCAGGAGGCTGCCTCCTCCCTTGCTGTGAATGTTGGGGTAGTACTTCAAAGAAGTAGCAGGGAAAGGAAAATCAAGAAATATTAAATCACAACTGCTTACACAGGTAAATAGTTGAGTGTCACATGAATATATGGTCCAGGGTCCGGTTACTGGAAGTCTCCAACTTCTCAGACTTTTGTGAGTTTCCCAAGGCCCTCTAAAGGTAAATTCCAACATTTGCAAACTGCGTTGGTCTGGATGTGAACCAGCATGATTTCCTGCTGGCATTGAGTACAATTGGGCATGAGTGCCCAATCGTGCACAGTGGGAGGCACAATTTCAGTTGTGACTTCACCTGCATCCTATTGAGGAATACAAATTGGCCATGCTGATTTAGCAGGAATCATGGCCTGCCATGGCAAACTGTAGCAGAAGATTCAGCCGTCATTCCACGTTGGCACAAAACCAATTTTTGGACCTGCAGCCAAATTCTGCTCCAATCCTGCCAACAATGAAATCCACCAACAGAGGTATGGGAGAATTCAGCACAATGTTTTCAGCAGAACTGAGTGAAAAGAAGCAGCTAAGATCTTGAGTCAGTCACCCAAATACTAAGACAAAAGCAAACTACTGCAGATGCTGAAATCTGAAACAAAAAAACAGAAAATTCTGGAAAATCTCAGCTGATGTGGCAGCTTCTGTGGAGGGAAAAGAGGGCTAATATTTGAAACATCTGGAGGTTGTGTTGTGAGGGAACCTCCTAGTTGATTGTCTTCTTCTCAAGTTCAAGCTCATTCTGTGCGGTTTTTCATTTCCTCTTATATTGTTTGCGCTATAAGTACATGTATCCAAAGTGAACCTCAATGACAATTGCTTTGTGATAGGAGGAAAGCAACTGATATCCCTGCCTGAAAACGTCGTTTTCTCAGAAAAGGCTTTCCTAATCACTTTAGTTAAAGGTGCTGGGGGAGGCACTGTCCTAGTGGCATTATCACTAGACTATTAATCCAGAAACTCAGCTAATGTTCTGGTGACTTGGATTCAAATCCCGTCCACAGCAGATGGTGGAATTCCCTTTCAATTAAAAAAAAGTCTGGAATTAATAATCTAATAATGATCACGAAACCATTGTCAATTGTCAGAAAAACCCATCTCATTCACAAATGTCCTTTAGGGAAGGAAATCTGCTGTCCTTACCCGGCCTACATGTGACTCCAGAGCCGCAGTAATGTGGTTGACTCTCAACTGCCCTCAGGCAACTGGAGATGGGCAATAAATGCTGGCCAGCCAGCGACACCCATGTTCCATGAATGAATAAAAAAAATTCTCCAGCTGTTCATGCTAGCGGGATTCTCCGGTCCCGCTGCAGTGAACGGAGATTTGGCTGAGTGCCAAATTCTCCATCTTTGCTAGTATCAGCATCAGGGTGCGAATGGCTGGTGAATTCCGGCTGATTTTTCAGGCAAATTTTGCGGACTATCAAAGCCTGTCGACTTTAAGGTCCTTTTAAGGCCACAATGTCTAGGTATGATGTGGAGATGCCAGCATTGGACTGAGGTGGGCACACTAACCTGATGAAGGAGCAGCACTCCAAAAGCTCATGATATAAAATAAACTTGTTGGACTTTAACCTGATGTTGTGAGATTTCTTACTGTGCCTACCTCTAGTTAAATAGAGCATGACATTTATTAGAGTTTGAATTTTATTTGGCGAACACTGTTAACAGACTGAAGGGGGTACTTCTTGAAGTTCTCAAACTTAAATTCAACACCAAAGCTCCCAATTGCTCAAGTGCTTTCACCAGACACAATTTGCTTTTTAAGTTTAGTTTATCAGCAGGACTGTGCGTCAAAACACAGAAAGATCCATCTAAAGTAAAATGAAAAGTGTATGTAAATTCTGTATAAAATCCACAACAGATCAAAAATGACCTGAAAGAGAGATAAGCATTTTGAGTGTGAACCTGGTCCTGTGGAAGCAGGAAAAATACACAAGCTGGTTGAACCTAATCCATTTATACTCCCAGACAGCCATTTACAAAAAGTATCATAACACAGAATCGCCTGGCTGAATAGGAGGAGCAAATAAAGGTACAGAAAGAGAAAATTAGTAAGAAAAACAGCTCTTACAAGAAAGAGTTCATTTTTATGGAGATAAACATTAATTAGCGCATGTTTTTCAGTTCTGTTTTCTTTCTTCATTTGGCTTAAGTCAATCACATATTGCATCAGCTCTGAGCTAAAAAAAACCTGCAGCAAATGTTGGTTTTATGACAGATGCTGTTAAAACATCGCTATGATATTTGAGAGTAGGAAGGACTTTTTTTTAAAGGTGAGCACGTACCGGACTGTGTGATTTGAAGCCTGTCTGAATAACTCCATGGGAAGTTAACCTGTTGAAGTCAGACAGATCATGTTTGGCAGGAAGGTTCAATGAGTGCCCTGCAGGGGTTGGGAGCCACTGTCAACAGTAAAGACCTTATTAAGTATTACATCCTGCTCGCAACATCAATGAAAGAAGTTCTATGATGTTATAGATCTGTAAAATAATGAAATGTGTCTCCTTGTTGCATCCTTTTGAATCTCTTGGCTAGCGGATGTACATGTTCAATATCTTGGGTAAACGTCATCCTGTCCCACAAACTGTTAAGCAGGAAAGGAGTATGACTGAATGGAAAGCGTTTTCAGAAAGGTTATCAGCTAATAAATTGCAGTGGAGACTCTACGCAGATTAGCCAGTCTTTCTCTGAGATCCTGAAGCTCAACAAAACACGATTTACTTGGGTCATATTTTCTTTCAAGCTTCAAAGGAACAGCTAAATGACTTCCCACTGTGGGAAAGTCAGAAAAGCTCTGCAGAAACCAAAAGAGCAAAGTTAAATGAATGATCACAGGGAGGAAGGACTACATGGATCAAGATATTACTGATGGGCATGGTGGAGGTCTGAACACTACCCGTCATAATTTAGAGTCACATATAGGACACACCTAAAGGGCACCCATGAACTTTTTTCCATTTTGATTTGATCTCAGGTTTGCTGACTCATTCACTTACTCAGGAATACATTTAACCACAACACTACAATACCCATTGATGTGAAAATGATATTTGAAGGATTGTTTAGCAGTCTACATTCTCACGTACCTGCCTCCTCTGTTTCTGTACAGTGTCACAAGAATCACTTTGCATTGGCAAAGAAGAACCTAATAGCCTCCAACACATTCACTACACCAGTTAAACACGAGCACAGGAACTTAGACAGACAACTTGAGGAGGGATGAAAGGGACACAAAAAGCATAGAATGATTAAGCAGGAAGATGTTGTGGTGCTAAGGAGCAACTGTGTGTTTCAATAAATACTTAATTGTGGGCTTTACCCCCAGTCGTTCCTTTCTTTTTAAGTGGCCACTGTGACACCCAATGGCACAGTGGTTAGCACTGATGCTTCACAATGCCAGGGACCTGGGTTTGATTCCTGGCTTGGGTCACTGTCCGTGTGGAGTCTATACATTCTCCCCGTATCTCGTGGGTTCCTTCCAGGTGCTCCAGTTTCCTCCACAGTACGAAAGACGTGCTGATTAGGTGCATTGGCCACACTAAATTCTCCCTCAGTGTATCCGAAAAGGCATCAGAGTGTGGCCACTAGGGGATTTTCACAGTAACTTCATTGCAGTGTTAATGTAAGCCTACTTGTGACACTAATAAATGAAATTAAACACAGGAAATCTTACCCCACTCCTCCACTTCTTCATATTCAATGGTAGCCTACTGTACCAGTAATGAATATCTGAAGAGCACTGAATGCCTAAGTTAGCGTCAAAGCAACTGAAGCAGTCAAACGGTTGCAGAAACATCACGCTTTCTTGCTTCTGAAGCACTGCCTCAGAAAATTCACTTGTATATGCATAAGCTACTCGAGTATCATCCTATATATTATCAAATACTGAAAGATGTCTGAATATTGATGCCCTCTATAATGTTGGAACAACTTTAAATACAGATCCTCTCTCTACAACAGAAACAGGTTTGAATACTTATCCCTTCACCAGCACAAACTGAGTGACAACATCTTTCAGCATCAATTCATTAGGAATAAAGGCGAGTGATAGCTCAAATATTTACCATAGACTTGGAAAATACTCACTATTGAAGACATCGGTCCCTGAACATTAACTAGTTGTATATCAGGAGCGGAAGGTTTCCATTAACCATCAGATGGTTAATTGTGAGAGGCATTATTGTGAACAAAAGCAAGAGACTTTCCACATACAGTGATAATGCCAAGAAGCCTTTTGAACTGTCAGAAGCAAATATATTTTGATTAAGGTAACTTTCTTTGACCCAGTAGGGAAGAAAACAACATCTTCTGCTGCTTTGAAATGATTTTGGAATCACAGTTGAGAACCTGATCAGGTAGTAACTCATACTATCCACTTTTCCTTTCCTTTTCATGGAAGGCCAAGATTAGGGGAAATCACACTTTTATGATGGTACATTGCTGTTTAAAACGTGTTCAAGAGGATGAAATCAGTAATTTTGTGTGCAATTTCTCAAAAGACACACAGGTTAGGTGCCTTGGCTACACTAAATTCTCACTCAGTGTACCCGAACGGGCACCAGAGTGTGGTGACTAGGGGATTTTCACACTAACTTCATTGCAGTATTAATGTAAGCCTACTTGTGACACTAACAATTAGACTTAAAACTTTAAATCCTATATTTTAATACCCTATGGAATGCGAGTCAAAGATGTGAGGATGAAGAATGCAATTTGAAAAAAATCTGACAGTAATTTAAGAGTTAGGTATATTTGTTATACTGCAGTATAAGACAGCATACAGGAGCACTAATACAGGCTGAGGATTCTTGCTGCATTACAAAATATCAAGCTCAGAAATTGATAAACTAACATCAGGTTGGTTGGTTGAAGCATTAAATAAGAAGGAATTAAAGCATACAATGCTATAATGATTAATGATAATGCCAGCTCAGTATAAACTCTGTTAAACCAGTAGCAAGTTAGAATGAAATAAATATTCACAACTTCAGGAAGCAAAGGGGTCAAAAGCTAAAGAGTCTAATAGCTTATAGTGATAAATGCTAATGCTTTGATTGATGTGCTTGTAATGTGATAATGCAGCAGGTTTGTTCAGGTATCTCATTACTCTTAGAATTGTTTAAAACTGATAACCTCTGGCAATGCGATATGGAAAATATCTCATGAGATTGTAACATTTTGTATAGTCCCTTTCTGGCTTTCCTTCATGTTTATCTATTGTGCTGCTTCAGCATTTAACAAATCAGTTTGTGTTGTTTCAAGCTTTTCTGTTTGTTCACTGTATAAAAAACAATCACCAAGTATTTTAACAATTGTAACAAGTATTGATGAATGTAATTAATTTAATTGATGAATAACATTTATTGGTAAAAGGTAAATCAGATCATAGAATCAGAGAATCATAGAATCCCTACAGTGCAGAAGAGCCCATTCAGCCCATTGAGTCTGCTCCTTCTGCCCTATCTCTGTAACCCCATACATTTCCCATGGCTAATCCATCTAACCTATACATCTTGGGACACTAAGGGGCAATTTAGCATGGCCAATCCACCTAACCTGCACATCTGTGGGAGGAAACTGCAGCACCCAGAGGAAACCCATGCAGGTAAGGGGAGAACGTACTAACTCCACATAGAAAGTCGCCCAGGGCCAGAATTGAACCCGGGTCCCTGGAGCTGTGAGGCAGCAGTGCTAACCACTAAAGATCCAAGTGTTAAAGATCAGATTAATTTATTCATGGAGTCATAGGACTGAAGTTTCCTCGTCCATTAGAGAAGGGCTTAGAAAACACCACTCAGAGACTGTAAAGCAGTGACAGGATGGGTCCAAGTCAGCATGGGTTCATTAAAAGAAAATGGTCCTTGACAAACCTGGAATTTTTTGAGGATTTGACCAGTAGAGTGAGCAAGGGTGGACCAATGGATGTTGTGTATCTGGACTTTCAAAAGGCTTTTGATAAGGTCCCACAGAAGAGATTAGTGAGCAAAATTAAAGCTCATGGCATTGGGACAATGTATTGACATGGATAGAGAACTGTTTGGCAGACAAGAAGCAGGCAGTGGGAATAAACGATCCTTTTCAGAGTGGCAGGCAGTGGCAAGTGGGGTACCACAGAGTTCAGTACTATTCACAATATATAGTAATGATTTTAACAAAGGAATTGAATGCAATATCTCTAAATTTGCAGATGATCCTAAGCTGAGTGCAGTGTGTGTGGTAGGAGGATGCTAAGGACAAGCTGAATGGGCAAATACTCGGCAAATGCAATATAATGTGGACAAGTGTGAGATTATCCACTTTGGTGGCAAAAACAGGAAGAACAATTATTATTTGGATGGTGGCAGTTTAGGAAAAGAGGAAGAGTAATGTGACCTGGTTGTTATGGTGGAACAGTCATTGAAGGTCCAAGTCAGCATAGAGGTTGCCTGATAGAGGTTTTTAAGATGTTGAGAAGTATAGATAGGGTGGATTCTCGGAGGCTATTTCCCAGGGCTGAAATGGCCGCTACGAGAGGACACAGATTTAAGGTGCTGGTGAGTAGGTACAGAGGAGATGTCGGGGTAGGTTTTTCACTCACCACCCTCTGAGTGAGTGGAGTCGGCTGCCGCCAGTGGTGGTAGAGGCAAACTCATTGGGGTCTTTTAAGAGACTTCTGGATGAGTACATGGGATTTAATGGGATTGAGAGTTATAGATAGGTCTGGTAGGTAGGGATATGATCGGTGCAACTTGTGGGCCGAAGGACCTGTTTGTGCTGTAGTGTTCTATGTTCTATATTCTAAGGTTGGCATGCAGGTAGTGAGGAAAACTAATGGCATGCTGGCCTTCACAGCAACAGGATTGGAGTATAGGAGTAAAGATGTCTTGCTGCAATTATGCAGGGCCTTGGTGAGGCCTTATCTTAAGTATTGTGTGCAGTTTTGGTCTCCTAGTCTGACGAAGGGCATTCTTGCTATTGAGGGAATCCAGTGAGGGTTCATCAGACTGATTCCTGGAATGGCAGGACTGAGATATGATGAGACACTGGATCAACTGGGCTTGTACTTACTGGAATTCAGAAGAATGAGAGGGCATCTCGTAGAAGCATATAAAATCCTGATGGAACTGGACAGCTAGATGCGGGAAGAATGTTCCTGATATTGGAGAAGTGCAGAACTAGGGTCACAGTCTAAGAATAAGGGGTAAGCCATTCAGGACTGAGATGAGGAAGAACCTCTTCACTTAGGGAGTTGTGAACCTGCAGAATTCTCTACCACAGAGAGAGCTACTGGGGCTAGTTAATTAGATATGTTCAAGAGGGAGCTGGATGTGGCCCTTGTGGCTAAAGGGATTAAGGGGTATGGAGAGAAAGTGGGAGTGGGATACTAAAAGTGCATGGTCAGCCATGATCACATTGAAGATGGTGTAGGCTCGAAGGGCTGAATGGCCTAGTCCTGTACCTATTTCCTCTGTTTCTATGGTGCCACACGTCTGCAGGAGTGATGAGAATAGGAGTGGTTGTGTAAGACCTAGCTTTGTTGTATTGATTAATTAAGGTGAAATTTACCTTTTTATTTGAAGTATCATTTCCTGTTAACTCATGTACAATTTGCATTGGCCCTGATTTGTGTTAAAGTAAAAATTACAAAAGTGAAATCTTGCTGGTAATTTTTTCATTTGGTGTTGTTTGATGAGTTTGTTTTTTTATGGTTCCGCAATTGGATTGAAACAACATCAGCAAGCAAAAAAGAGAAAGTATTAAGGAGAAAGGGTGAACAGACATAGAGGATAAAAACATAGAGACACATAGGGATAGGAAGGTGTAGCAAAGGGAAATATAGAACCATTTTCAGCCTGAGTTTAGTACAGAACCAGAAATTCAGAAATAGAAAGACTAACTGTAACTTCCAACAAACCCACATTTCGAGTTCAGATGACCCTTTGTCAAAGCTGAATGTTTGTTCAACAATCCAAAGTGCTTTGTCAAAGGTCATCTGAACTTGAAATATCAGCTCTTTTCTCTCCTTACAGATGCTGCCAGACATGCTGAGATTTTCCAGCATTTTCTCTTTTGGATTCAGATTCCAGCATCTGCAATAATTTGCTTTAATCTGGTGAGTTGGAAGTCTACCAAATGTTACAGCCAGGCCTTGTTTGAATGCTGCTGGTCAGCTGTTGTGAACTGTTGGCTTCCAGGATTTATATAATACTTTTCCCATCCTTAGGTTATTCAAGGAGTTTCACCATCAATTAATTTTGCAGTGGAATCATTTCTGTTTTTTGGGCCAATTGCAGGTCCTGACAATTTTCCCAGTAGGAAGCTCGGTTTAGGACTCAAGTAGAATTTGCATTCAGTTCTAGTCATTACACTTTAGAAAGAGTATGAGGACTCTTGAGAGGGTGCAAAGGAAATTTACCAGAATGGCTCCAGGCTGAGGAACGTTAGGCACAAGGTTAGATTGAAGAAGTTGGGATTGTTCTTCTTGGAGAAAAGGAAGTTGGGCTATACAGGTTTTGGTGAGGTAAACAAAAAAAACCCTTCCCTTTAGATGATGTTTAAGGACAGGAACATGGGCCAGACTTAATGGCCTCGCTCATCCCAATACCGTAAAATTCTGCCAGAGGTCAACGGACCTTCCCATTATTTGATTCCTATGGTGGCCGTGGCAGTAAAATTGCGGTGCACAGGTTTAAAATTTTGGACAAGATTTGCAGGGGGATGGGTTGAAGAAGTTTTTTTTTTACCCAGTGGTGATAATGACTTAGAATTCTGCCTACAAGGGTGGTGAAATGATAGGTGATCAATTATTTTAAAAGGAAATTGGGTAAGCCATTGAGAAAAATAAACTTGCAGGGCTATGGGAATGAGAGTGAAGGAATAGGATTGTTTGAACTTCTCTACAAAGAGTTAGTATAGACTCAATGGACCAAATGGGTTCCTTCTGTGCTCTATGACTTTGTATATGGAGGAACACATTCATGGTAAACTCATGATCAGTAAAGGAATTAAGGGTTTTAGTCAGTGGGTGGATAAGTGGAGCTGAGTCCTTGAAAAGATCAGCCATGATCTTGTCGAATGACAGAGCAAGCTCAAGGGCCAAATGGCCTATGTCTGCTTCTAGTTCTTATGTTCTTATTGAAAGGCAGAAGATCACACAATTTCTCTGTGATTTTTGCATGGCTGCTATTGAGAAGCTGGGCACTTCCAAAGCACACCTTAAAACATACCTCAAGGGCAGGAGCACAGGTGCCTTGATGCCTATGTCCAAAAGGTGTAAATATTCGTTCATTATGCTAACCAAAGTATTTTGAGCCCATATTTCTTGTACAAGATTAGCGAGTTTACATGTTCTTTTTATCCCAGAGACGCTAAATCTTGGTAGAACATCATCCCACATGACCTGAAATGTTTTGATGAGTCACCCAAATGGCATTCATCACGCATGAGGCAATATGGTGAGTATTATAGGATCATGGAATCATAGAATCCCTATCATTCAGAAGGAGGTCATTTGGCCCACTGAGTCTGCACCAACAATCAGAGTAAATAATTTCACAACACCAGGTTAAAGTCCAACAGGTTTATTTGGTAGCAAAAGCCACTAGCTTTCGGAGCGCTGATCCTTCGTCAGGTAAGTGGGAGTTCTGTTCACAAACAGGGCAAAAAAGACACAAGTTCAATTTACAAAATAATGGTTGGAATGTGAGTCTTTACAGGCAATCAAGCCTTAAAGGTACAGATAATGCCAGTGGAGAGAGGGTTAAGAACAGGTTAAAGAGATGTGCGTTGTCTCCAGACAGCACAGTTAGTGAGATTCTTGCAAGCCTAGGCAAGTCATGGGGGTTACAGATAATGTGACATGAACCCAAGATCCTGGTTGAGGCCGTTATCATGTGTGAGGAACTTGGCTATCAGTTTCTGTTCAACAACTCTGTGTTGTGTGTCGTGAAGGCCGCCTTGGTGAACGCTTACCCGAAGATCAGAGGTCGAATGCCCATGACCGCTGAAGAGAACGCATCCATTTTCAATGTCTCATCAAGTTCACTTTCCAGAGGGAGTCACTAAATTGTGATCGACAGTGACTTTTTTCTCTTTGTAGTACATGACATCACCACCGATTATATTTCCCAACTGTTGCTGAGCTGGGAGCAGCTAAGAGCAGACTGGGATTGAACATGGTCTGTGGTTTGTTTGGGTCAGCACTGTACCTGGAGATGCAGTTGTCCATAGGATTTCAATAACAATTCTCAGCCTTCATGATTTGATGGTATTGCTGCCTTGAAGACAAATAGAAGATGAAAGCCTTTCACTCATTTAAAATCAGGATATTAGTATTTTAATCACCCTATCCTAACATAAAAAGCAATGTGTTTATATCAGAGTGAATTAAGAGACCACCAGGTGAGTCTAATAGACAGGTGGTATTCATGCTCTGTTCTTTGAATCATTTTAAGCCTTGGAGTGTCTGGCTCAGTTTCAAGAAATAATTTGTATTTACATAACAATATCATTGAGCAAGAACATATGGCTTGCTTTCACAAAAAAGTGATATCAAGAAAAGGTATTGGCCGGTTTTCTCTGGCTGTTTATGCCATGCCACAGCTGCCATCGAGAATGGAGGAATTGTCACTCAGCCAAATCTCCATTCACCGCAGCGGCACTGGAGGATCCCAGCATCAGGCAAGGTCAGAGAATCTGGCCCATTATCAGAATTTAAGATGCATTGGCATCGGCAAATTTGACCTGATCCAGAAAGTTTTGGAGAATTTTAAAAAATTTATTTGTGGAACATGAGCGTCACTGGCTGGTTAGCATTTATAACCTGTGCCGAGTTGCCCTTAGAGGGCTGTTGAGAATTAACCACATTACTGTGGCTCTGGAGTCGCATGTCGGCCAGACCAGGTAAGGACAGCAGATTTCCTGCCTTAAAGGCCATTATGAATGGTGGCATTCTTGCAAATCTTTCATTATTTTGCCAGTAGGAAAAAAGGTGGGTGGGATTGCATTGCATGGTGACACAGTCGAGGAGTTTGCATGCATAAAAAATACCTGCAAGGAGCTCATCTCCCGTGATTATGTTACAAACTGTCTCACATTTGGCTATTTTGTTAGCCATTTTTAAGCTGCTGTGTTTATTTAGCTTTGTCACACTGAACAGTACCATAACCAAACCAATTAAGTATATAATGTCATTTATTAATAAAACACTTTTAATCTCATATAAAATGCTTGAAAAATTAAATGATTCAGTTTACATTGTGTGTGCAAGTATTCCAAATGACAGAATTCAATACTTGTTGCAGAGCCTTGGGCCCCAATAATCCTTGGAGTCTAATTATCCTTTGATAGTTTACTTGCATTACCAGAACTGAGAACCATAATTAACTCGAACATTCTGGCAGAAAATTTGCTCTGTGTACCATGTAATATGAAATTGTAAACCCAATTATAAAGAATGTTGCCCTTAGTGCACAGGAGGAGCTCTTTCCCCTCCACCCCTGTTTCTAATAACAAAGTAGTTTCTTTTCGGAAAGACTGGTAACAATTTTTATTGTAGTTGAGGGAGGGGCTCATGAGGAAGGGGCTTTAGATATCTGATTAAATGAGATTTAGAAGCTGGAATAAATGGCTTTACATAGAGAATTGTGAGGCAGTAGAATTCACTTCCAAATGGGGCCAAAAACAAGATCAATGTTTAAAATGAGATGGATGAAGGAGGAAGAGGAGTAGAATGAGATTGGAACAGGGTCAGGAAACGTGATTGGAGTTAGTTCTTTGCGTGGAAGATAAAGACCAGTACAGACCAGTTGGGCCGAATGGTCTTTTCCACACTGCAAATCCACCACATTGTGACATAGAACCATAGAACATTACAGCACAGAAACTGGCTTTTTGGCCCTTCTTGACTGTGCCGAACCATTTTTCTGCCTAGTCCCACTGACCTGCACCTGGACCATATCCCTCCACACCCCTCTCATCCATGTACCTGTCCAAGTTTTTCTTAAAAGTTAAAAGTGAGCCCGCATTTACCACTTCATCTGGCAGCTCATTCCACACTCCCACGACTCTCTGTGTGAAGAAGCCCCCCTCAATATTTCCTTTAAACTTATCCCCCTTCACCCTTAACCTATGTCCTCTAGTTTTTTTCTCCTCTAGCCTCAATGGAAAAAGCCTGCTTGCATTCACTCTATCTATACTCATCATAATTTTATACACCTCTATCAAATCTCCCCTCATTCTTCTATGCACCAGGGAATAAAGTCCTAACCTATTCAACCTTTCCCTGTAACTCAGTTTCTCAACTCCCGGCAACATCCTTGTAAACCTTCTCTGCACTCTTTTCAACCTTATTAATATTCTTCCTACAATTAGGTGACCAAAACTGCACATAATACTCTAAATTTGGCCTCAACAATGTCTTATACAATCTCACCATAACATTCCAACTCTTATACTCAATACTTTGATTTATAAAGGCCAATGTACCAAAAGTACTCTTTACAACCCTATCTACTTGTGACGCCACTTTTCGGGAATTATGTATCTGTATTCCCAGGTCCCTTTGTTCTACTGCACTCTTCAGTGTCTACCATTTACCTTGTATGTTCTACCTTGGTTTGTCCTTTCAAAGTGCAATACCTCACACTTGTCTGCATTAAACTCCATCTGCCATTTTTCAGTCCATTTTTCTAGCTGGTCCAAATCCCTCTGCAAGCTTTGAAAACCTTCCTCACTGTCCAGTACACCTCCAACCTTTGTATCATCAGCATGAGCATGGGTTTCATCAGCATGTCATATGAATGAGTACCTGCCTATTTTTCAAATAGTGTTCCTTTTTTCCTTTTTTTCCATTTTCTGTATATTACATACTAACTGTCTGCGAAGGAAGCAGGTGAAATGTTCCAGTGTGAGGCAATGACTGAGTGCAGCCGGGTAATGACTTGTTCTACGTTCATTCTCCCTTGGCTTCTACCAATTACCTCTCCAGAATGTGAGATCAAGAACTGAGCAAAGTGCTGACTCTGGGCTGAAAGCCATTCCTCACTGCTCCCTGGCATCAGGCAGCAAATAAAAAAGCCCAAAAACACCATGGCACTGCGGTATCCAGCAGCTGGTAATATTGTTCCCAACCTCAGTAAACACCTCATTAAATGCAGTTTCCTCCCCACACTGGGAAAGCTTTTACATTCATCAATCTGTTGGAAATTTAAGTGTAAATATGGGTTTGCAACTTTAATTTCTCAGATGGCAAATTCTTAATACAGCCACAATGTTGGCAAGCAGCTTTCTTACAAAGAATAGATTTTTCTCTTCACTGGAAAAATGATTTAATAACGAATTTTAGTTATTCACAGCTCTCTAACGGAATGGTAGATGCCTGTGGTTTTTTTTGGACCTTTATATAATTCATCTTTCCACATATTTTGAGTTTTTTTTAATAAAAGGTTCATGGCCAATAAATTTGACCGTGCAGAACCAATTTGTCTAATGTGCCCCCCCAGCATGAAAGACAGGAAACGTGTACACATTTCCTTTGCCCACCATATTGGTGGAGGCCAAGTGGAGTAGGTGGCAGGGTACTTTGTATGTGCAAATGAGGAGGCTAACATCTGTTTGAAGCCACCTCTTCAATGAAGCAGTCAGGGCCAGTGTTGGGCATTCTCATTTAAATAGACCTTGGGGCCACCAATCATTACTTGAGTGCAGGCCTCAGATTTAAAGAATAGTGCTCCTAATCCCAATCCTGTTCTCACATTCTGACCTCTATCCCCCCAAGGACGCTTAACTTGACTGCTGCTAATGGACTTGGTTTTCACTTTGCTGGCTGGCTGGTCCAAGGTTGCCAACTCTCCAGTTTGGCACTCCAGCAGGTAAGCAATAATGTCGGAGACATAGCAGCAAACAATCCAGGAGACAAATAAGTGATGCATTCAGAAAGAGTTTTTGTTTATTTTCTTTGAATTTTATTAATATATCAGTATTAAAGGACTTGATGTGGAAACAAAATAGACTGGAAATGGCAGATCATGTGATGAAATCTCCAGCATACATCCAAGCAAAGTTGGCAACCCAGTTCAGAGCCTGTACCCATCTGTTCCCAAAAATAGATCTATTTAAATTTCTTGGCCCATGTGTTATATCGTCAAGTATTATAACAATTAAGAGTTTGCCTGTCGGAAAATTGTTTTCTTATATAGCATAAGACAATGGCTAGAATTCTTCAGCCATTCATAACCCACTGCCACTGCCAGCAAGAACAGAGAATTTGGCGCTCAACCAAATTTCCACTCACTGCAGTGAGACCGGAGAATCCCAACTGCGAGTGAGGTTGGACATCCCCACCCAATGTTTAAAATCAGTATATCAAAGCAATTTTTTGCCTTCCATAGCTGACAAAAAAAACTATGAAATATTTGTTGTATAGTTAGAAAAGTTAGGGTTAGACAGGGTAGATTCAAAAAGAACATTCCTGACAGTAGGGGGGGTCCAGGTCATAGTTTGAGGATAAGGGGTTAACCTTTTAGGAGTGAGGTGAGGAGAAATTTCTTCATCCAGAGAGTGATGAAAATGTGGAATTCATAACCACAGAAAGTAGTTGAGGCCAAAACATTGTATGATTTCAAGAAGAAATTAGATCTCGCTCTTGGGTGCTAAAGGGATCAAGAAATATGACGTGGAGGCGGGGAGAGAGGTGGGATCAGGATATTGAATTTGATTATCAGCCATGATCAAAATGAATGGTAGAGCAAGCTCGAAGGGTCACATGGCCTACTCCTGCTTCTATTTTCATATGTTTCTATGTTTAGATAAATTATCTTTAGTTTTATTTGTAAAGAGGCCTGTTTAGGTATAATAGTACAAGAGTTTCATTTTTATCTGATTCTCTTTCTCATTATGCACTTGATAGCAGATTGAATTTATATGTGTTCAAGAATTAATCAGCCCCAACATTTCTGAATTTCAACTGGAATGCCTATGCTGTGCAAGAAAAGCCAAAGTGTAGAATGGAAAGAGATGACATTGTATTCCCTTGACACAATTTAATAAACAAAAAGTTCCACATTCTTCTTGGCTCATTGGAAAATCCTGCTGTACTGGAGTGTAATAAATAATTCTGACTTTGATGAAGTTCTCACTGCCATCCCAAAAGAAGAAAAGATCGTAATTCTTGGGGAGTTGAATTCCAGAGTTGGCTCCAATGTCTGCATAAAAACCATTGAGAAAAACAGGGTGGGAAAAGCCAATGCAATTGGCATCCACCTGCTGACCTCATTGTAACAAACACCCACAAAAAGGACAAATGCAAAGCCACATGGAGGCATCACAGATCAAAACATGGGCACTTCCTATGTCATTGCACAGTTCAAAGATCTAAGTGATGTCTGTATCATGTGATCCTTGCGGGGGTCTCAAATCATTGGCTTGTCCATTTGGTGGTGAATATCCGCCTAGTACCAAACAATGCAAGACCCAAATGTCCAGGAGAAAGATGATTGTGTCTTAGCTAGAAAGCAGTCCAATGGAAAGAGGAATTCCGAATTCAGTTCACAACATGTCTGGAAACTCTTCATACATCTAACACAATGCCAGAACTTTGGGATCAAATAATGTCAGCTCGACTTCTGTGCCCAGAACACTGTGGATGAGCATCATTCTCACCGGGACTGGTTTGACAAAAATAATGCTGAAATATATCCAGAAGAAAAAACTGGGAGGTAAGGATACAGGTCCAAACTGGTCTTGTATACCTTAAAATAGAAAACCAGTAAAAAGTGGGAAATAAAAATATTGGTACGATCTGTATTTTTCCCTACCATCAGCATAGTCAGCATGGTTTTGTCAAGGGCAGGTCGTGCCTTACGAGCCTAGTTGAGTTCTTCGAAAATGTGACTGAACACATTGACGAAGGAAGTGCAGTGGACGTGGTGTACATGGACTTCAGCAAGGCGTTTGATAAGGTCCCCCATGCAAGACTTCTTGAGAAGGTGAGAGGGCATGGGATCCAAGGGGCTTTGGCCTTGTGGATCCCGAAATGGCTTGCCTGCAGAAGGCAGAGAGTGGTTGTGGATGGGTCTTTTTCTACATGGAGATCAGTCACCAGTGGAGTGCCCCAGGGATCTGTTCTAGGACCCTTGCTGTTTGTCATTTTCATAAATGACCTAGATGAGGAAGTGGAGGGATGGGTTAGTAAGTTCGCTGATGACACGAAGGTCGGTGGTGTTGTGGATGGTCTGGAAGGATGTCAGAAGTTGCAGCAGGACATAAATGGGATGCAGGACTGGGCGGAGAAGTAGCAGATGGACTTCAACGCGGATAAATGTGTAGTCGTCCATTTTGGCAGGACCAATGGGATGAACGAGTACACTATCAAGGGCAGGAGTCTTAGTAGTGTTGAAGAGCAGAAGGATCTTGGGGTACGGGTCCACAGGACTTTTAAATCGGCCTCGCAGGTGGAGGATGTGGTCAAGAAGGCGTATGGTGTACTGGCCTTCATTAATCGAGGGATTGAGTTTAGGAATCGGGAGGTAATGCTGCAACTTTATAAGACCCTTGTCAGTCCTCATTTGGAGTACTGTGCACAGTTCTGGTCACCTCACTATAGGAAGGACGTAGAAGCTATTGAAAGGGTACAGAGGAGATTTACAAGGATGTTGCCTGGACTGGGAGGCATGCCTTATGAAGTTAGGTTGAGGGAGCTGGGACTCTTTTCCCTGGAGAGACGAAGGTTGAGAGGCGACCTGATAGAAGTTTATAAAATGTTGAGAGGAATAGATAGGGTGGATTCTCAGAGGCTATTTCCCCGGGTTGAAATGGTCGCTACGAGAGGACACAGATTTAAGGTGCGGGGAGGCAAGTACAGAAGTGATGTTAGGGGTAAGTTTTTCACTCAGAGGGTGGTGAGTGAATGGAATCGGCTGCCGTCAGTGGTGGTGGAGGCGAACTCGCTGGGGTCTTTTAAAAGACTCCTGGATGAGTATATGGGATTTAATGGGATTGGGGGTTATAGATAGGTCTATGGATTGGTAGGTGTTGATGTGATCGGCGCAACTCATGGGCCGAAGGGCCTGTTTGTGCTGTAGTGTTCTATGCTCTATCTAGACTTAAGGAATGCAGCAATTCTACCCTCAAGGAGATAGCATTCTTCCAGCATTCTGTGAAACTATCCTGGATACTTCACTCTGTCCGTAGCAGGGAAAATCCTGACATGCACCCTCCTGAATTGCCTGTTTCCTGTGGCTGAGGAAAAATACTGTGGTCTAAAGCCCTTCCAGGGGAACCTCCAACATGGTCATTGTTGCCAGATAAATCCAAGAATGTCAAGAATACCAGAAGCTCTTCATGCATTCATTGAAAAAGACATAAAAAGTCTGAGGTCACATGCCAACCGACTCAAGAACAGCTTCTTCCTTGCTGCTATCAGACTTTTGAATGGACCTTCCTCGCATTCTTTCTCTACACTCTAGCTATGACTGTAACATTACATTCTGCACTCTTCTTTCCTTCTCTATGAATGGTATGCATTGTCCGTATAGCGTGCAAAAAATCAATACTTTTCACTCTATACTAATACATATGACAATAATAAATCAAATCAAATCAAAAAAGACCTAAACAAAGCAACTGATTCAGATACTGTCACCTCCAAAGGAAGTACATCAGTTAATAAATCAACACACTTGGCCCTTGTTTACTTTCCAATCAGTTACAGAGATCAAAGAGGAAGAATCCAGGAAACAAGCTCCAAGAATAGACAAGTAACTTGCAAAAATTGGAACATTAGTAAAGGGAGTCCAAAAATAATAGAAATTCTATCTAACATTTCACTTAACAGAATGAAGAATGGGGCAATAAATTGATTTTAGATTTACCATGCACCAAGCAATTGAATTCAGCCCTTGTTTATGAACTGATACAGATATCCCTGAGACAGCCCAAGGTTAGGATATATACAATTCCTGTAATTTGTAAGAAAAAGCACCTAAAGACTTGTTTTGTTTCAGTTTGGCCTGTTTCCTGCAGGATATGTTTCATATTTGCCAGTAGTTGTAATGAAAACATGATCCAAATAATTTGATTCACGTTACCTATAGAATATACTGAACTATTTCAGGGTAATATTCATCTTGCTACTGCCCTGCCTTAGGTTTCTCTACTTTTATACCATTTCATCTGCTATAGAAAGTAATTTAAGTTAGCAAATTGAAATATCACCAATTCTATGTTATGGTTAATGATATAAATGGTCAGTTTTCTTATTGAAACTATTTGGGACAGAACGTCCGAGCTCCCCAGGGTTTAATTTGGGGGGTAACCCAAAGAGGTCTGAGAAATGAATGCGGCATGGAGACAGTGCGGGAGAGGGGGTGGGGGTGGAGGGGTGAGGACGTATTGAGAAGGGTGCTTAAGATCACAGTAAAGGAATTCTGGTTCTGCTTGTATTCCTGCTGGCCCCATTTTAGCCACACATTGAATCATTACTTCCGAACACGCCAGCACAAGATTTGAAGGGTACTCCAAAGGTGTGCTGGGGAATCCCTCTCAAAACATTACAAGCAAGGATTTGCATAGCAATTGCCCGAAGTGCTCACTTCCTCTGGACAATTGCCCTCCACTGGGAACCATCTGAAAATGCCATTTTAATTGCAAACTTCAGTTGGTTCCACCAGTTACACCAACTGTTACTCTGAAAAACCCGTAAGAATTAAAACCTCTTTCAATGTCTGGGTAACTTGTAAACACCCAGAATGACACTCCCACAAGACTCCCCTTAAACCCCAATCCCCATGGGACTCTCCCCATGCTCCTGCCTAAAGCCCCCATGGTCTCCTCACCACTCTGGCTGCTCCACAAGGATACCCCCGACTCATGGACCCAACATCCCACTGACATGACACCCCCTCACCACCCACCCCTGTGTATTTGACCCGAACCCTTTCAGCTCAACCCAGCACCCCGTTGATCTGACCTAATCCCTGACCTAAACTGGGGACCAGTTCAGACAAGCCCACCTCCTCATGACTTGACTCACCTGTGATCTGATCTGCAGACCTCAGTCCCACCCCAACCTGACCTTTGGACCCAACTAGTCAAAATGAAAAGTTAAACTGGCTTTGTCTGTCCTTGCAAGTAGATGTGAAGAATTCCATGCCTGTATTTGCAATGGTGACACAGTGGCACAGTGGTTAGCACTGCTATCTCACAATGCCAGAGACCTGGGTTCAATTCTGACCTTCGGTGACTGTCTGTGCAGAGTTTGCATGTTCTCCCTGTGTTTGCATGGGTTTCCTCCAGGTGTTACGTTACTCCCACAGTCTAAAGATGTGCAGATTAGGTGAATTAGCCATAGTAAATGCATGTGGTTATGGGGATAGGGTAGAGGGGAGGGCCTAGATTGGATGGTCTTTCGGAAAGTCAGTGCAGACTTGATGGGCTGATTGGTATCTTTCTGCAGGTTTGGGATTCCATGTTCTACTTAAAGGTAGTCAAGATGTGGAGATACCGGCATTGGACTGGGCTAAACACAGTAAGAAGTCTCACAAAACCAGGTTAAAATCCCAACAGCCATTTATCACCAAATAAACCTGTTGGACTTTAACCTGGTGTTGTGAGACTTCTTACTCTACTTGAAGGACGATTATTGTACATGTGTGGTGTTATCCCCACTATATATCCCTCAATCTACATCACAAGATTATATGGTTGTTATAATGTTGCAGCCTATGGGAGTTTACTGTGCGCACATTGGCTGCTGCGTTTGCAACATTACAACAAGTGCTTCAAAAGGAATTGATTGACTGTAAAACACTTTGCAATGCCTTGTGGTCATGAAAGGCACTATATAAAAGCAAGTCTTTCTTTCATGTTGTGCTGCATGTGGGCATAAACTACTTCATTGTCTGAGGAAGTTGTGAATGGTGCCGAAAACACTGTAATCGTTAGTGGACACCCCCACTTCTCAACTTATGATGGAGGACTTGTTATCAGTGAAACAACTGAAGAGGTTTGGCACTAGGCTACTGTCCTGAGAAACTTCTGCAGTAATATCCTAATGTAAAATAATGAATGTAGGGATAAATTGTAGGTGTTTATGGAGTCCATTGAGTTAGCTTAAGGCTAATGTGCTTATGAATGGCACATTTATGAGCACTTCTTATGAGCATTTATAAGTTGGACTCAGTGAGGGGGAATCTGCAATTCATTTCCTGACTAGCCATTGTTTCATATAATAAATTTAATGAACTCTTTCTTTTTTTTCAATTAAAAAGCAGCAGTATTGCATCAGAGAGACAAGCAAGCGGAATGAAAGATGATAATTTTCTGCTATCAAGGCCGCAACATTCTAACACAAAACACTGCTTGACTCCAGAAATGCCATGCAATGCAATGAATTATTTTATAACAAATTTCACATTATTGTTGTGAGAATATCATTATCAGAAAACACAAGGGAATGCACAACCTAAATGGTAAATTTAATTACTATCACATTAGTCATATAGGCGCAGTCAAGAACTTGGGATATGTTCAAACACGTTATTACTTGGAAATTTTTTTTTGGCATGCTAACAGCAATTGCTGATAGGGAAATTTATTATTTTTGTATTGGAACTCTGAATTTGACATGATACACAACTTATGATGAGGGAGGTGATACATGTTAAATTACAATTTCTTTATTTTTTGTAAGCTGGATCTGGAATTGGTTCAATTATCTTTTGAATCCTTTAACAAAGTTAACATTTGTAATTTGAATCTAATTGCCCAGGAAACTGATGGCAACATGTTGTGGAATCCTGGAATAAAATGGCATGTAAATAGGCCATTCGGTCTATCTTGCCTATGTTAGCTCTTTAAACAAGTTATTCAATGGTCCCACTCCCCAGTCCTTTCCACATAACCCTCCATTTGCTTCTGAAAGTTGCCATTTAATCTGCTTCCACTATACTTTCAGGGGGTGTATTTCAGGTTGTAATAATTCACTGCACAGAAAAATGTATCAACGCCCTTGCAGTTTTTTCAATTAACTTAATTATCATTATTGACTCAGCTGCAGTGGAAAACATTTTCTCCCTAACAACTCTATTGTTATAAGAACATAAGAACATAAGAAATAGGAGCAGGAGTATGCCATCTAGCCCTTCGAGCCTGCCCCGCCATTCAATAAGATCATGGCTGATCTGTTGTGGCTCAGTTCCACTTTCCCGCCCTCTCCCCATAACCCTTAATCCCCTCTCTTATCAAGAACCCATCAACCCGCTTCTTAAAAATATTTAGCGAGGCAGCCTCCACCACTTCAACGGGCAGAGAATTCCAGAGATTCACCACCCTTTGAGTGAAGAAGTTCCTCCTCAACTCCGTTCTAAACCGCCTCCCCTTTATCTTGAGGCTGTGCCCCCTAGTCCTACTGTCTTTTTTGAGCGGGAAGAGTCTCTCCACCTCTATCCTATCCATCCCATTCATCATCTTATACGTCTCAATGAGATCTCCCCTCATTCTTCTAAACTCTAACGAGTACAAGCCTAGTTTATTCAGCCTCTCCTCATAGCTCAATCCCCTCAACTCCGGTATCAGCCTAGTAAACCTCCTCTGCACTCCCTCCAGGGCCAAAATATCCTTGCGCAGGTGCGGCGCCCAAAACTGCACACAGTACTCCAGCTGCGGCCTCACCAATGCCCTATACAGCTGCAGCAAGACCTCCCTACTTTTATATTCAATCCCCCTCGCTATGAAGGCCAGCATCCCATTCGCCTTCCTGACCACCTGCTGCACCTGCAAGCTGGGTTTTTGCGACTCATGCACAAGGACCCCAAGGTCCCTCTGCACCGTCGCCTGCTGCAGTTTTTCGCCACGTAAGTAATAGTCCTTCCTACCATTCTTCCTACCAAAGTGGACCACCTCACACTTGCCAACATTAAATTCCATTTGCCATTTCCTGGCCCATTCGCCCAGCCTATCTAGATCCTTCTGCAGACTCTCCACACCCTCCGCACAATTTGCCTTTCCCCCAATCTTGGTGTCATCAGCAAATTTCGACACCCTGCACTCGGTTCCCTCCTCCAGATCATCTATATAAATGGTAAATAGCTGAGGCCCCAGCACCGACCCCTGGGGCACCCCACTAGTCACCAACCGCCAATCCAAATAGCACCCATTGACCCCCACTCTCTGCCTCCTATTTGACAACCAATCCTCTATCCACGCTAACACCCTACCCCCAACTCCATGTCCCCTGACCTTCTGCAATAACCTCTTGTGAGGTACCTTGTCAAACGCCTTCTGAAAATCCAGAAAGACCACATCCACCGGCTCTCCTCTATCCACTGCCCTAGACACATCCTCATAGAACTCCAGTAAATTTGTCAGACACGACTTCCCTTTAATGAAACCGTGTTGCGTCCGCCCTATCAAGCAATTCCCTTCAAGATGCCTCGCAATTTCCTCCTTAATGACGGATTCTAACATTTTACCTACCACAGACGTTAAACTAACCGGCCTATAATTCCCCGCCTTTTGCCTGGCACCCTTCTTAAACAACGGCGTAACATTAGCCGTTTTCCAATCTTCCGGCACTTCCCCGGAATCCAGCGACGTCTGGAAAATAACCACCAAGGCATCCACTATAACCTCCGCCATTTCTTTCAGAACCCTCGGATGCATTCCATCCGGTCCTGGGGACTTGTCCACAATCAGCCCCTCCAGACAGGAAAGGATTGGGTGGGGGGTGTGGGGGTGGGGGGGGGGGGGAGGTGGTGGTGCGGGGGGAAGGTGTATGGTTGTGGTGTAGGCAAGGAGTTAATTTAAAGAATGCTAATTTCTCATCTCACCACCCATCCATAATCAAAAACGTGTTTTAATTTGCTTTACGAGTGGTGAAGTATTTCCCAACTCTTCATTTTGGTGTAATCCAAATTTTTATTCACAACTTTAGAAATAGCCATAAGGATATCTATAAGCATTTTATAATAAAATATACAGGGTGAAGTCTTTGTCCACTCACATTATCAAATCTTTTGAATGCACCTTTTGAATTTTCCCATAATCTCCTCTGGGCCTCGAAGGAGAACAGTTTCAGATTTGCCATTCTCTCCATAAGAACATAAGAACATAAGAAATAGGAGCAGGAGTAGGCCATCCAGCCCTTCGAGCCTGCCCCGCCATTCAATAAGATCATGGCTGATCTGTCGCTGCTCAGTTCCACTTTCCCGCCCTCTCCCCATAACCCTTAATCCCCTCTCCTATGAAGCTATCTCCATGAAGCTACATTGTTTCATCCTTGATTCTATTCTAATAAATCTCTGCTGCACCATCTCCCAAGCCTTGATACCTTAAAGTGTGATAGAGTTGAACATTTCAACAGAGATATAACCAGTGGTTTAGGAATGTTTAAAGTTTATTTATTAGTGTAACAAGTGGGCTTACATCAACTGCAATGAAGTTACTGTGAAAATGTCCTAGTTGCCACACTCCAGCACCTGTTTGGGTAAATTGAGGGAGAATTTAGCATGGCCAATGCACCTAACCAGCAGGTCTTTCGAACTGTGAGAGGAAACTGGCGCACCCAGAGGAAACGCATGCAGACATGGAGAACATACAGACTCTGCACAGACAGTAACTTAAGCTGGGAATTGAACCAGGGTCCCTGGTGTTGTGAGGCAGCCATGCTAACCTCTATGCCTTCCATAGCTTCCATAACTTCCTTCATGAGAAACAAGGAGGAACCTTCTCTGTGACTTGAGGAAATATAAAAATATTTAAAACCCTGTTACTTAAAACTAGGTTTTCTATTGAGCTTTCTTTCCACATCAAGTTTAAAAGGGGATAAATTAAAGGATAAATGATAATGATATAAGGATTTTGTGTCTCAATCTTTCCAGTTATACAGTCCCATTTATATAGTAGTAAATAAAAAGAGGACATTAAGGTTCTGACTCTTTTTCTTGTCTTCTCAATAAAGTATTCTGAAATATTTTTGAAATTTTTACAAATTGATTCTTTTATTCCTGATTTCCATCTTGTTAAATCTGGTCCTGTGAGGTTCATTCTGGTACACAGAGATAGTTAAAAGGCAATTATTTAAATGAAGGGGGCGACACAAGAGTATAACTCAGCTGTACAGACCCAGAAAGACTTTGGTTCCATATCTAGGTCTTGGCTGAGTTATATGAGGTATATGGGGACCAGACCAGATGCTCCAGCCCCCATCCCTGTCATCTCCCCCATCCGTCCAACCCTCACAATAATGTTGGCACTTTACAATAAATATTAAATATCAGCTCAAAAAGTGAGAGCACGTACATCTCCTGTAGTCACTGGTGCATTACATTACAACACTCTATGGTTGAGAACCACCCTTAGGGACCTCAATTGTCTTTCCTCAAATCTAAGCTAACTCAGTAAATGTTACCAGGCTGCTTCAGCATAAAGGGCATCACAAAAGCTGTGACTGTTTCCTGACTTGAAAGCCATGCAGGAATCATCAAATGGAAATCAGGAACAGAAGTCCATCTTCATCTTTCAGGGACTCAGAAGTCTTGTAGCATTGTCCCAATCAAAATAAGAACATAAAAAATGTAGGAAACCCGCTCCACCATTCGATAATGTGGTGGCTGATCTTCAACCACAACTTTGCTTTCAACAACAACAGCTTGCATTATGTATATTTTTATTGGAATGAAACATTCATGTTCACAATATTGAGCAAAGTTTGACCCCAAACCAGTTACAGCAACATAAGGGCAGGTGGTCAAATGTTTGGTTAATGGAAGTAGGTTTGAAGTAGTGGCTTAAAGGAGGACAGAGAGATAGAAACTGGAGAAGATAAGGCAGGAAATGCCAGAGTTTAAGACCTTGGCACTTGCCAATGGTGGATGCTCAAAAGGCCAGAGTTAGATGAGGGCAGATATCTTGAGAGGGTTGTGGGAAATGAGGAGATTACAAGGATCAGGGAATGGATGGATAGGTCTGTCCGGGGCTGGGTCATCAGCTAACTCTGTTAAAACCTAGAAATAGAAGCAAAAGCTTTCCTGATCTGTTTGGCTGAGTTACACTTACTTGGCAATCTAGCCTCTTTCATTTTAATATTATCCGTTCACTATCACTTGCAGTTGAATTAGTCTGACAGGAGCAGGTTTGGTAAGTTAGAAAACAGCAATCAAAGAACTCAGTTTGAAATGTTTAAAAGTTGTGCAGAATACCTTTTTTTGGGAAGAAAGAAGAACCCTAAACTTAATATAACTCTGAAAAACGTCCCTTCAGGTTTTGAGTGAAGTACACCCAACAGACATCGGCAATCAGTAATTCTTATTTTTATTACAATAAGAAAGGATTGGTTGAAAATGTATTAGGTTACAAGGATCAATCAACAGCAGGTCAAAGAGACTGGTAAAAAGCTCATGTTGGACCATAAGGGAAATCAGCCAACAAAATAATGCCAAAACAACTGATAATTCAAACCGGGAGGGTCGCCTGCCTCACTCGCAAAATACATTATTTTTAATAAACAGTTGTATGTTAAGAAATGGCTCAAATTCCAAGAAATGTGGAACGTCTTTAGTTTTACATAAAACTATGAAAACAAACTCTGAAGACACAAGCTGAGGCTTCAGCCATCTCACGTTGAGTTTTGACCGCATAGAATGAGTAACCTGGCTCTTCTTTTATTTCAAGTTTCTACTACGTTAATCTTGGAACACAGTGAGTGTTCTGAATGGAACACAGCTTGCGAACCTTCTGTCTGAAGGCTAGCCAATGCTATGAATAAGGAGTTGATCTGATGTATCAGTAGCTTAGCTCAGTATTAATATCATTTGTATTGTAATATGATGAGGCCTATCCTTCAGACTGCTATTTCCCCTGTATTTCTGGGTCTTTTGTTCCCATGCCTTTTTAGAATTTACAAAAATGTAGCCAGATTAAGAGTATACAGTAATATGACTACCTTTGTGTTATAGATTATCACATGGATAGGGGATTTTGTTGAATCTAGTGTTGTAGTATATTTAGCAATAAACACATATCCTTATTCTTTGTGATTTCTGTATTTTCTTTGCTCTTTCCCTCCTTTTCTGTTTAATTCTTATTCTTTTCCCCCATTGCTGTTTTCTTCTTTCATTGCCATATATCCTTTCTTTCTACCTTTGCCTTTTTTTGGTTTATTTTCTTATATGGGGTGGCATGATGGCACTGCTGCCTCATAGCACCAGGGGCCCGGGTTCAATCCTGGCCTCGGGTCACTGTCTGTGTGGAGTCGGCATGTTCTCCCCATGTCTGCACGGGTTTCCACCGGGTACTCCAGTTTCCTCCCACACTCCAAAGATGTTTGGGTTAGGTTGATTGGTCATGCTAAATTAACCCTAGTGTCAGGGGGACTGGCAGAGTAAATATGAGGGGTTACAGGAATAGGGCCTGGGATTATGGTCGATGCAGATTCAATGGGCTGAATGGTCTCCTCTGCACTGCAGTGATTCTGTGTTTCTTCCTTGTTTCCTTGCCCCTTTCTCCAGCCCTTTTTAAGGATGTTTCTGTAACAGCTCTGTTACTTCTGTTATTCCTGTTTTCTCTTGCTGTTTCTGATATTTTGTTTTGTTGCTGTCACCTTATTCTGTTTTGCAATGTTGTTTCTATGATTCCCTGTTTTCCAGATTCCATTCTAATCTCTGCTTATTTTGACTGTTTTCTTCTAATCTGCTTCTTCTTTCATTCATTGTCAATGGGATCCTAAGAAATTCGGGATGGTGGGGGAGTGGGTGTGTGTGGAGAGAGGGGGTGTATGGTTATCATATTCCTGCCTGTCTGGGTTGTGACTCACCTGACAGCACAGACACAAGCACTTGAAATGGGTTGCAACTATATTCCCGCTCCTTCACATTGTTTTGAGGATTGTTAGGCTTTCTGCCAAGTGGGAGGACCAGAATGCTCTTAGTTTGAACATCTTTGGTTAAAATCAAAATCTTGGAATAGTCTGGTAGTATCAAGAACAGAATACTGCACTGATGCTCAGTGACTCTAGATTCAGGTGCTCCTACCAGCAGTCAAATTCACTATGTCTTGGGTGGACTTTGCAAATTCTGTGTCTGACAAATTTGCAAAGAAACTTCATGCTATTCTTCAAAAACCCATTGGCGTAGAGAACCAGTCTCTAGGTAGCTCCTAGACTGACCCAGGCAGGACTGAGGTAAATGGCAGGCACTTCAAATTCAGATGAGGAAGGCTATTTCCATTTTTGCACTTTATATAGTTTACAATGGTCCAGTTGGGGAAGGCAGAAAGGGAACAGGAGCATCGCAGAGGGTTTGTCAGTTGGTGATCATCTGAAGAGAAAGAAAACTGTTCATTACTGAGAACGTGCACCAGGCTCTAGGGAAAAGTTCTCATTTAAGTAATACAATACAATTAGGAATAGCAAAAGACCTTGGTCGGAATGTTACAGCCTTGCCCTTATCCCATAACCGTAAAATCCCACCTGTGGTGAACTGTGTGATTGGCAAAAGAAAATAAGGTTATTTAGATAGGAAGGTTACTTAGATATAAGAGGCTAAATCTTTGTCTGGTATGGAGGTGCGTTTCTGTGAAAGGCCACACTTGGATTTTTTTTGGAGGAAATTCAATTTTCCTTCTCATTCCTGCACCCACGCAATTTTTATTTTGCCTTTATCGTGAGTGGGAAATGCTCTGTGAAATGTACACCCAGACTCGCTGACGGTAGGGTCCCAGTATAAGATAGGGACGATAATCACTTTTTCAAACCCTTGTCTTTTTCAGTTGGACTGCGTATTTTGTGATCCAATCACATGGTTCACAGCACAGGTTCACAGTGCACTAGTGCACCCATCAGGTAACCAATGCCCTTTTTGCCAGGGTAAGGCATTTCATCTCCTTTGACATAGATGATGCGGCACAGACATATAGAGTGACAAAATCTGCCTCATCTTCAGGACTCCCCCATTGCAGGGCGTACTGGTGATAAGGGCATGCTAAGTAAATACTGAGAGGTACATCAACCAAAAGGGTGACCACTTCCAGAACGTGCAACCATTTGTTTATTGGCAAAATCTGTTTATTTTGCAGATAAACACTGCAAAATGTTCATCGGGCAGGAATGTTCAATGGCGGGGTTTCCCCAGCCCATTCCTACAAATTCTGGCAGTCTTGCAGCCACTCACCATTCGACAGGGCGTTATTTGTCTCAGGATGAGATTTCCATCCTAATCTGGGGAGGATGGATGCTTAGCATGTTATTAATGGGCCCAGAATGCAGTTGTTCAGCCCCTTTTTTTAATTCATTTGTGGGACATGGTGAATTACTGCAGTGCATCTTGTTGATAGTATACAGGGCTGCTATTGAACGTCAGTGGTGGAGCATTTGAATGTTTGTGGACATGGTGCCAATCAAGCGGGCTGCTTTGTCCTGGATGGTGCCAAGCTTCTTGAGTGTTGTTGGAGCTGCACCCATTCAGGCAAGTGGGGACTCCTGATTTGTGCCTTGTAGATGGTGGATGGGCTCTGGGAAGTCAGGAGGTGAGTTACTTGTCGCAGTATTCCTAGCCTTTGACCTGCTATTGTAGCCATTGTATTTATGTGGTGAATCCAGTTGAGTTGCTGGCCAATGGTAACCTCAAGAATGTTGACAGTGGGGGATTCGGTGATAGTTATACCATTGAATGTCAAGGGGTGGTGGATAGACTGTTTCTTACTGGTGATAGTCATTGCCTGGCATTTGTGTGGCGTGAATGTTGCTTGCCACTTGTCAGCCCAAGCCTGGATATTGTCCAGATCTTGTTGCATTTGAACATGGACTGCTTCAGCTTCTGAGGAGTCGTGAATGATGCTGAACATTGTGCAATCATCAGCGAACATTTCCATTTCTGACCTTATGACAGAGGGAAGGTCATAGATGAAACAGCTGAAGGTTATTGGGCCTAGGACACTAGCCTAAGGGATTCCTGCAGATTTTCTTCCCTAAAGAACATTAGTGAACCAGATGGGTTTTTCTGACAATCAACAATTTCATGGTCATCAGTAGATTCTTAATTCCAGACATTTTTTATTGAATTCAAACTCCACCATCTGCCTTGGCGGGATTCAAACCCAGGCCCCCAGATTATCTGGGTTTCTGAATTAGAAGTCGAGTGATAATACCACTAGGCCATCGTCTCCCCATAAATTGTCCAGGCTCATTTACCTTAGTCCTCTCACTGGCCGAGGTTCTCACTGGCGAGGGTCACAGATTGTCCCCACCAATGGGGACCAGATGTGTTGGCCTCGCCAGTGGAATCAGAGACCACTGAAGCCCCCAGGTTGTCAAGGGAGGGCCTGTCACCACCCACTGGGCACCAGGCAGTGCCAAAGGGGTGGGGGCCTGAGGGTTGATCCCACTTGGAGAGCAGGGCCTGGTGGGGAGCAGGACCTGATTTGGCAGGGGGATCAAGGCCTGATAGAGATGGGGTCTGATGGGGTAGGGACGTGATAGGGGGTAGCGCCATGACAGAAGGAGGCAGGGGGGATAGTTCCACAGGGAGTCGAGAAGGAGGGGCACTTGACTGGCCGGGTGGTGAGCAGGGTATGGGGGAGGGTAACAGATCCCCCAGTATACTGTGTCCCTGTGCAATGGTGCCCCTAGATCTCAGCAGCAAGCATCACAGGCGGGCTGAGATTCCACACCCCACACCACCAGGGTCAGATTACAGCCTCTGTATTGCACAGAGTGCCATAAATTACCATTACTTACGGCAAAAACATTGAACTACACTAAGAATTGTTTTGAGAAAATTCCGCCCATAGTGTCTGATAATGGAACAATATTCACAAGTGCTGGATTTCAAAGATTAACACACTCAGTGGTATAAATTACATTAGACTCTGCATCCATTGAACTAGCTGAGCAAGCCATACAAGCTTTTAAGTCTGGCCAAAAGAAGCAGTCAGGAGGAACCCTGGAAAATCAGATTCTCACGCTTCGTTCTGGGTTATTGGAACACTCCACAGGCAACAACAGGTGCCCCACCAGCAAAGCTGTTCATGAACCATTATCTCAGAACAAAATTGAGACTTCTGTTTCAAAATTTGCCAGGGAGGCTGGAGACCAGCCAATGCTGTCAGAAGACAAGTCATGATTTATAATAGTCAACATGGTTATTTATGAAGGATTGCACTGTGAGGAACTTTGGCAGTGGGTCAAGTTGGGTCCCTGGAATCTTGTCTCTAAAACTGGAACACTGACTTATCAAGTGGACATTGAAGGAAACACATAGATCATTTGAGATAGAGAGTGATGCCCCAGCAATTAGTTTTGCTGGGAAAACCAGGAAATGAAAAGATAGATGTTCATTCCCCAGTTGAGGGAAAGCACAGCTTGTTTATTCACAGGTTAGAACTATACAGAGGTTTACATCCTCATGGTTGCAATCAACTCCTAGGATGACCCTGAGTACTGAAGCCCATACTTATCAGGGTGATCTCCCAGCCTTCTCCCGGGTCATGTCACCCTTATTCTGCAGATTGATCCTTAAAGATACAATCACCACAAACATTCAAATAATTGGTGAGCAACTTCCTGGTAACATGTGGCAATTTTAATCAGTTATATCTGTAACCAACTTGCAAGCATGCTTCTGATGTGCCTGCATATCATTCACGGCAATTTAATATTAATTTGTCATTCTTAAGTATCTGACACAATGATGTATTTTTTGCACACAGAGGCAAATTGGATCTATGTTTTCATGTCTCTAAGATCACATTTACACACCCGCCAAGGGAAATTAAAGTTCAAATGATTGGCATTTTGCTGAATCAGGGATAGGGATGGCTAAGTTCGAGAATGACCTTGGGTCAAAAGAGAAACGATGATTTAATTTGTAAGTAGATACATAAATTGGTGAGGTGGGAGACTGAATTCCTGTGCAAGATCTTAAATAATTCAAACCATCTGCTCCAAAGTGGTCTTTGATTTCCCAAACACCTCTGCTTTTCTCAGTAAGTTACAAATTCTGGTTAGCTTTTCAGTTTCAGTATTCAAATTAGTGCAGAAATAGTTAAACCAAGACTCTTGCCTTCATGATAGCTTTGACATTTCAATTGTAACGTTTTATTTTATTGGGTAGTATTTCCAAAACTCGAGAAGGAACCATTTTTAAATATACATACAAGAAGCATTCAGGTAAATTTCCTTTAATATTTTAACACTGTGGTTATTCCTTGAGAAAAGCTCTTGCCTGCATTGGATAACATGGGATAAGGCAATCTTAACGTTAAGCTGAGGAATGTGTATGTTTTAACAGTGAGATCTAATGTCATCATTGGAGACAATAGCCAGGTCTCTGCAAAAACATTACTCAGTCTAACAGCATAAAGATGCAAAATCAATATGCAGTTATTATTTAGGCACCATTGGGTTATGATCATTCATATCATTCAACATTCAACTGATGTTGAAGTTTTAAAGTTTACTTATTAGTGACACAAGTAAGTTTCCATTAACACTGCAATGAAGTTACTGTGAAAATCCCCTAGTCGCCTCACTCCAGCACCTGCTCAGGTACATTGAGGGAGAATTTAGTATAGCCAATACACCTAACCAGCATGTCTTTCAGACTGTGGGAGGAAACTGGGACACTCAGGGGAGACCCACACAGTTCACAGGGAGAAAATGCAGATTCCACAGAGAGAGAGAGAGACATGAACTGGGAGTCACATCTGGACCCTAGCACTGTGAGGCAGCAGTGCTGACCACTGCCGCAGTGCTGACCACTGCCACTGTGCTGCCCAGAATACATCCCCTTTATCCAACACACAATGTGAGACGAGTCAAGTTTCGCTTGAGGGGAGGTGCTAGGCCATAGCTCATGTTATCACCTCCCTAGATACCTTTAGAGTTATTTTGTTTACAAAATCATGGAGTTTATGAATAATACACAATTTCAGAGAATCTAAGGAGATAAAGCAACACAATGTCAGAGAATGTTGAAACAAAACTGGATGCCACCAGAAAATGAATAAGTCATTTCATGTTTATTTACTCCTCAACATCTCAAAGTTACCATACTGAGCTATGCCACTGAGACAAAGGGATATACAAACAAGTAGCAGGGGTAGGCCATTCAGCCTCTCCAGCCTGCTCCACCATTTAATAAGATCATGGCTGATTTAATAGTAACCTCAGATCTGCATCCCGCCTCCCCTTGATAACTTATCACCCCTTTGCTTACCAAGAATCCAACCAACTCTGCAAATTTAGCAAACATCCCTTCATTTGGAAATGAGAAAATGGCTGAGGCATTGAACAGGTATTTTGTGTCGGTCTTCACAGTGGAAGACACAAATAACATGCCAAAAATTGATGGCAGGAAGGCTATGGCAGATGAGAACCTAGAAACTATCATTATCATGAGAGAGATAGTATTGGGCAAGTTAATGGGGTTAAAGGTAGAAAAATCTCCTGGTCCTGATGGAATGCATCCCAGGGTACTAAGAGAGATGGTGGGAGAAATAGCAAATGCGATATGATAATTTACCAAAATTCGCTGGACTCTGGGGTGGTTCTCACAGATTGGAAAACAACAAATTTGACGCCACTATTTTAAAAAGGAGGTAGACAAAAGGCAGGTAACTACAGGCCAGTTATCTTAACTTCTGTAGTGGGGAAAATGCTTGAATCTATCATCAAGGAAGAAATAGCAAGACATCTGGACATAAATTGTCCCATTGGTAAGACACAGCATGGGTTCATGAAGGGAAGGTCATGTTTGGCTAATTGGTGGAATTCTTTGAGAACATTACATGTGCAGAAGACAATGGGGAACCTGCAGATGTGGTGTATCTGGATTTCCAGAAGGCATTTGACAAGGTGCCGCACCAAAGAATGTGACATAAGATAAAGGTGCACAGTGTTACGGATAACATACTAGCATGGAAAGAGGATTGGTTAATTAACAGAAAGGAAAGAATGGGGGTAAATGGGTGTTTTTCTGGTTGGCTAGTGACTAGTTGTGTGTCTCAGGGAATCAGTGTTGGGATCGTAATTGTTTATGATTTACGTAGATGATTTGGAGTTGGGGACTTAGTGTAGTACGTCAAAATTCGCAGATGACACTAAGATGAGTGGCAGAGCAAAGTGTGCAGAGGATGCTGAAAGTCTGCAAAGGGATATGGATAATCTAAGTAAGGGGGCAAGGGCCTGGCAGAAGGAACACAATGTTGGTAATTGTGAGGTCATTCATTTTGGTAGGAATAACAACAAAATGGACTATTATTTAAATAGTAAAATATTGCAGCATGCTGCTGTGCAGAGAGACCTGGGTGTCCTTGGGCAGGAATCTCAAGGAGTTGGTTTGCAGGTGCAGCAGGTAATTAAGAAGGCAAATGGAATTTTTTCCTTCATTGTTAGAAGGATGGAGTTTAAAAACAGTGAGATTATATTGCAGCGGTATAAGGTGCTGGTGAGGCCACACCTGGAGTACTGTGTACAGTCTCCTTACTTGAGAAAGGATATACTGGTACTGGAGGAGGTGCAAGGAGATTCACTAGGTTGATTCCGGAGTTGAGAGGATTGGCTTATGAGGAGAGACTGAGTAGACTGGGGCTATACTCATTGGAATCCAGAAGAATGGGGGGAGATCTTATAGAAACATATAAGATTACGAAGGAATAAATAAGATAGAAGCAGGGACGTTGTTTCCACTGGCAGCGACTTGGGGTCAATGCCTCAAAATAAGGGGAAGCCGATTTAGGACTGAGTTGAGGAAGAACTTCTTCACACAGAGGGTTGTGAATCTGTGGAATTCCCTGCCCAGTGAAGCAGTGGAGACAACCTCATTGAATGTATTTAAGGCAAGGATAGATAAATTTTTGAACAGGAATTAAGGGTTATGGTCAGCGGGCGGGTAAATGGAACTGAGTCCACAAAAAGTTCAGCCATGATCTTACTGAATGGCGGAGCAGGCTCGAGGGGCCAGATGGCCTACTCCTGCTCCTAGTTCTCATATTGAAGTCATTTGTATAAACTATAAACAGGTCAGATCCCAGTACTGATACCTGTGGCAAACCACTCATTACATTTTGTCAACTTCAGAAAGATCCATTTATTTTCTACTGTCTGCTCCCTGTTAGCTAGCCAACCTTCTATCGATGTCAATACATTGCCCTCTATAACATGAAGTTTTATTTCCTACAATAACCTTTGATATGGCACTTTATCAAATGCTTTCTGTAAATTTAAGTACAATTCATCCACTGGTTCCTCTTTAACAATAGTACAGGTTACTCCCTAAAAGAGCTCTAAAAAATTGGTGAAATAGGATCTCCCTTTCACAAAACCATGTTGACCCTGCCTGATTATCTTGAGCTTATCCAAGTGCCCTTTAACAATAACTCCTAACATTTTCCCTATGACATATATTAAGCTAATTGGTCTGTGGTTTCCCTGCTTTCTGTCTCTCCCCCTTTTTGAATAATGTAGTTATATTTGCATTGAGCAGTTGAGCAGTAATGGTTGGAATGCGAATCTTTACAGGTAATCAATTCATAAAGGTACAGACAGTGTATCCATAATTAAGGTATAGTGGAGAATGGAGAGAATGTTAAGCACAGAGTAAAGAGATATGTATTGTTTCCAGGCAAGACAGTTAGTGAGATTTTGCAAGCCCAGGAGTTATCTGTAACCCCCACGATTTGCCTGGGCTTGCAAAATCTCATTAACTATCCTGTCTGGAAACTATACACATCTCTTTAAACTGTGTTTAATCCTCTCTCCACTCACACTGTCTGCACCTTTAAGACTTGATTACCTGTAAAGAGTCGCATTCCAACCATTATTTTGTAAATTGAGCTTGTGTCTTTATATACCTTATTTGTGAACAGAACCCCCACTCACCTGATGAAGGAGCAGCCCTCCGAAAGCTTGTGGCTTGTGCTACCAAGTCAACCTGTTGGACTTTAACCTGGTGTTGTGAGATTTCTTATTGGGGTGAGAAGCCAGCCTGGGTTGAGGGATTGATAGGAGTGGTGTTCTGTTTATGCACAAAAACTCTTGTGCTGCTGGGATCAGTGGGGGGAGATGGGGAGAAAGGGTAGGTTGTTGTCCACATTGTACCTCTGTTACATTTAACAAAAAATATTTCAGCACTTGATGGCTTAGATTTTTGTACTAACTATCTTTGTAATAAAGGAGGGAGTGGGAAGGAGACAAAAGGTTTATTAAAGCAAATACTGCGTTGGGACAATTGAAGGCCTTTGCTTAAATGAATTCAGTGAGTGCTAAATCAAAGCAGCCAAAACTGGTTATTTCTTGCACAGCTTTGAAGTTTCCTCCTTATACAACCAAAATACGATGCATGTGGTTAACATGCTGGGATCACCACACTGCCAGAATTTGTGATATCTTTGTGTTTGTTTTTAGAAATAAGCTGGAACACCAGGAATGTATAAAGATGGCTGCAGTGTGATTCCCCACCCCCACACCAATCCACAGATAAAGAAATTAATGTTCATTATTTTAGATAAACTTCAGTAAATTTTCCATTTACAAGTTTAGGTAATTGGACCTTTACTATCTTGGAGTGGCCATCAGCATCAGATCCCGGGTAGGTGTGGCAGAATACTAAAGCAAGCATTTTATCTGTTTAAAAAAAAACTATAATACGGTACTGAAAGTGATAAAAGGAAAATTTGTAAAGTGGATGTCTGGAACTCAGTCACTGTTCTTTCTGGTGCAGCATCCTCTACCATTAATTTTCACGTGCTTGTTTCAAATGCCTTTTCTTGTCAGCTTGGATGTTGTATGTCCCTCTTGTGGGGACTATGAATTGGTTACAATTTTAATGGGTTTTTGGAGCAAGCAAGGAGATGCATTAAATGTTTGCCTAGTCCACTCCACATATTGGCTTTGTAACTTCAAGAATGGAGTAAAAATTTTTTAAAAAGTGAAAAAAACAATTGGAATTCAGCTGTATGCTGAGGAGATGGAAAACATCCTGCTAATAAACTGCAAAAAATATTGCAACATTATCTACTATCATAGCATTGCTATGGCTTTGTAAACAGCAGCATTGAGGTGTAAGACAAAGACTGTGGCTTGGAATTCCATGCCTGTTAGCAAGTGGGAAACATTGAAGCACAATTATTAAGGAATGAATAAAAGAGGAAAAGGGATTGATCTTTCTCCCCTTTGCACCAGGTGACAGCCAAGACAACATAGTCGAAGTCCATAATGCAGTTTTAACCTCGCTCGGGAAGACGGTGTGGAGTATCTGCACTTGCAACAAGTCGCAGTAATAATATTTCAAGAGGTGAGAAAGGTTTAATGTCAACTTTTCATTCTCCTCCAGAATTATTTTATCAGGCACCTAGTGAAAGTTTCTCTAGAAGAGTCAAATATTATTGTACCCTGCCATGCTCTATGTATGGTACCATGTACTGGAGCCCACCCAAAAGCAGCGTTCTTTTCTCATAAAAGTTGGAAGAAGCTTTTCCAGGCTGAGGTCTTCTAACAAATAGCTCTTTTATACTGATCAGTATTGGATTATTTGACATTATTATACTGAAATCCAGTGTTTCAGTTCCCAGAACAGTTCAGAAATATAAATAGTTTGGATATTTTGACAGTGACCGTACAATGTCTTTATATGTAATTATATCTTCAGATTCCACAATGTTGCCATTTGTCACCAGAACAACATATTTTCTTTGCTTGTTTTAGCAAATTGAGATCTTGAGGAAGCTAAGATTCATACATTTTGTCATATTTAACACTGTGTCTGTTCAGATAGTGCATTTATGGTTTAAGCAAAGAATACATTGTGTCAGCTGCAGATCATTGCCAACAAAGATATGTGCTTTTAAGAAAAATGGGGGCGTGGGATCTTTATCTTTTATAACATGAAATAATAACACCTTCAGCCTGCTTCTTTTAAAGATGTTGTTTACTAAATAAGGAAAGCCAAAGGTTTGTGTTGATATCTATTGGGAGCTGGTACCATTATCAACATTACATTGCTCAGGACATAATCCATCTTCTGGAAAGAAAATCACACGTGCACAGCAATCCAAAGACATCAATCCTTCTGTTTTATCAAAGCGAAAATCTAAACTATGGAATTTTTTTTATTACTGTACAATTGCAAAATCTAAACGAAAGAAATGCTAAAATAACAAACAGCAACATTAAAAGCTGATCAACAAAACTCCCTAGGGATCCTTCATTCTCTCCATTATACCAGACCGGGGAACATATGTCTTTTTTTGGTGCAAAATCATTTTGGCTTTTTAAGTGCGATCCAAGTCTTTTTGGGAATTTATTTTTATTTTCAATCATCTATTTTCTCTTTGGCTGTGTATCTTTTCTATTTTATTTTTCCCTGTGTCACTGTCCGATATTAACAGCTGATCAGGAAACAGGATTCCATGTTTGTAGGAAGTGCACAAGCTTATGCATCAAGCTAGGACAGAAGAAAGCTGGGCTGTAATGTTCCCCAGAACCAAATACCTTACCAGTAATTTGCATTTATCCAGCCCATTGAACAAAATATAATCGGTCAAAAATTAGCACTGAGCTAAAGGAGCAGATATTAGGACAGGTAACCAAAAGGTTGGCTAAGGAGGCAAGTTTTCGTAAGTGTTTTAAAGAGGGGAGTTTCAGTGGCTTAAGGAGGGAATTCCCCTACTTACAGGGTAAATTCTGTGAGATTCCTGATCACTAATTGGATTTCCTTGCAGCCTATGCAAATTGGATCACTGTGTGGAATCTGTACATTCTCCCCATGTCTGCATGGATTTCCTCCAGGTGCTCCGGTTTCCCCCAACAGTCCAAAAGGTGTGCTGGTTAGGTGTATTGGCTATGCTAACTTCTCCTTCAGTGTTCCCGATCAGGCGCCAGAGTGTGGCAACTAGCGGATTTTTACAGTAACTCCATTGCTGTATTAATGTAAGCTTACTTATGACACTAATAAAAAAAACTAAACTGAAATATCCCAGGCAGCGAGCTCATGATTTTCTGAAAAACTTGAACTGTGTGTGCAGTGTTAGGAACTCGTAAAAATGATCTTTTGTGCAAAGCAATTGTTGATCATTGTTCATTAATTCATCAACGGGAAGATATTTATACATACTCCTCCGCATTTATGTGCATATGCCCTCCACTTAACCAGGAAAGGGAAACAATGGCACAGGTTATAAAAATGAATTAATGCATTGGATGGTCTGCAGTCAGTAATATCAAAGCAAATCTTCAGATAATGGCTTAAAACTACTCAAGATTTCCTCATAATTTAGACATAATTTGAATTCTGTTGAGATTACCATCGATAATTATTCCAGGATGTCCACAATTGTCTAGAATTGGGATCAAATTTTCCCAGAAATACTACTATAGTCAGATAAAAAAAAAATGTGAATTGGTGGAACATCCATTAAACCGCTTTCATGAAAGAAAAACTGAACAATTTCTCCAAAGAAGTTGATAAGGAAAGGTTGCCTTTGAGTGTTATCTGTAATATTAGTCCATTTAAATAGAATGACTTAATAATTCCAACACATACGAACGACAAAAAAAATTTTGCTTAGTAACAGACTTGTGAATCCTATGAAATTTAGTTGTTACCAAATCCATGCTGCTATTGGAAGTATCAAACTGAAATATGAATGAAAAGAAGAACATCAGAAATCAGAAAGGCTTTTCAGTCTTTTGGGCCAGCTCTGCCATTGAATATATGATCATGGCTGATCTTCAACATCAACTCCACTCTACCATTTTAAAGTTGCTTGTTCACCAGTTTCAGTAAAACACAACTCGTGCATTTACAAATGAAAACTATACCGAGGCTTGCAATCTCATGCTTGCAACTCCCAAGATTACTCTGACTCCACTTATCTGGCTGATCTCCCCACTCTGTTCTCCATTTGGCTCCCCACGTCATGTAACCCTTACTCTGTACATTGATCCTTAAAGGGACAATCAACACATCCCTCCCCCTCTATGTCCTTTGATACAAGTGTCAATACTCAATTTACACTGTCCAATTTAGTTTATACAATTAGCCCATGATAACATTATTCTTTCAAGAGGTTTCTGAATCCTTGTGAAGTGGTGTAACTCCTCCGTCTGGAGTGTTTCCACAGGATTGCTGGCAGCTGAAACCACAATGACAGGCACCTCTTCAGGCGCAGGCAGTTCAGTTCCATCTGTTTCCATGGAGATGTTAATTGTGCCTGCCACAGGACAACCAAGTACTTCAATATTAAAACAGTCACCAACATTTCTTGATGGTAATATATTTCCTGATGGTAATACTGGCTGCTAGACCATCTCTCTTGATCCTTAACTGTTCTGTGTGTTTTCAGATTATCCTTCCTTTGACTTTCATTTGATAAGACAGTGGTCCAGTTTTAGACATAATTCCAAGGACCCAACTGAACACAACCAAAATTCCTCACATACATAGTGGCACCTATCATAAATGACCATGTTGACTGAGACATTTCTGTGTTATTGGAGCAGTTGTAACAGTTTCTTGTAGAGTAGGCACCTAAGTGCATCTGCATTTGTTATGTGTGTCCAATTCGGTGCTCGAATGTTTATTCATAGGTGATGATGTGGAGATGCTGGCGTTGGACTGGGGTAAACACATTAAAAGTCTCACAACACCAGGTTAAAGACCAACCAATTATTTAATAAATTGGTTGGACTTTAACCTGGTGTTGTGAGACTTTTTACTGTATTCATAGGTGGACAGGATTAACACCCAATGTTGAATTCTTGCTGATGCGATTGATGGAATAGCCATGTCTCCTTTAAAAAAGATCTGTAATAATCCTGGTTCACCAGTTAGGTAACTAACAGCTGTAACATTTATTCACATACAACTATAATACAGATGTATTGCAGCCTTGTCCTACCAGTCAACTTCCAGGACTGAATCTACTAGGCAAACTCGGGCTTGTTAGGGTGATTCCCTCACCTCGGCCACTGATTGGTTACTTGGGTCATATAACCCTCTCTCCAGTTCGACCCTTGAAGAGGACAAACACCACAAGTACCCAAGAGCAGTTTTTGTGGTCAGCAACAACAGTAAAGTGCCGCCCATACAAATTCTGATGGAATTTCCTGATATCAAAAACTATTCATTATCCTTCTTTCTCAATTTCTGAGTAGCTATCTTCAGTCTGAGAGGGTTTTGGAACATGGCCTATTGACCTTTCGGATCTGTCATCCATCTCATGGGATAGAAACATTGAAACATAGAAAATAGAAGCGGGGTAGGCCATTTGGCCCTTTATTTATTTGATCATAACTGATCATCAACTTCAATAGCCTGATTCCTCCTTCTCCCCATACCCTTTCATTCCATTAGCCCCAAGAGCTATGTCTAACTTCTTCTTGAAATTACACAACGTTTTGGCCTCAACTACTTTCTGTGGTAGTAATTCCACATATTCCCCACTCTCTGGGTAAAGAAATTTGATGCACCAATGCCATAAGGAGAAGCATGCAGGTCAGCACTAGTTCCTTAGATGGCTCAAAAATAGGTTTGAAGAATGCAGCAATTGTCTTACTCTGTTAAAAGTTTATTTTTGTGCCTTTTTCCAAGACAACGTGTGGGCTTCTTTAGCAGAATATGAAATGGGGCCAATAATTCAGTTAAAAAAAATCCATGGTAATTTACCATTCCTAAAAATGATTTGAAAACAGACGTGGTTTTGAGGGTTTGTGCCTCTTTTATAGTTCTGACTTTGTCAACCACGAGGTGCAATCCTTGTGGATTTTCATGGTACTTCAGGTAAGTTCCCTTTATGGCTTCAAAAGTACATTTCTCCTCATGCAGTTGAACTCCAGCATCTTGAAATTTCCTCTGTACCTACTCTAAGTTTGCCAGATGCTTGGCTTCTATAGCTCCAGTTATGAGAACATCATTGAGATACACCATAACTCATGACAGTCCCTGCAGCAGACTCTCCGTTGCCCACTCAAAAATTGCACATGCTGAAGACTCACCAAAAAGCAGCATGTGTATTGGAACAACCCTTTGTAAGTGTTTATTATGCATAACCATGGGAAGCATTATTTTCTTCGAGCTGCTGATGTGTGTGACTCATATTCAGATTTCTATGAGGTTGATCCCAAGCCAGCTTTACATACAGGTCTTCAATCTTTAGGATTGGATATTTATCCAACTTGGCATTCTGATTAACTGTTAATTTGTAGTCATCACAAATGTGCACAGTCTTGTCCAGTTTTAGTACAGGTACTATGAGTGTTGTCTGTTCCGAGAACTGAATTGGTTGGAAAATGCCCAGTCCTTCCAATCTCTTTAATTCAGTATCTATATTTTCCTCATAAAGCCTATGGTGGTGATTCTCCTAGTTCACTGCGCTGTTTTTGTTGTGATGTGGGTACTCTCCATTCACCTGACGAAGAGGCTGTCCCCTCGAAAGCTAGTGAGAATATTATCAAATAAATAGGTTGGACTAAAACCTGGTGTTGTCAGACTTTTTACTGTTTTTGTTGCACAGCAGGCCGGGACATTCAAGTGGAGGCCGTTTTGTGGGCTCCCTGTTGGCCCCACAGCGTCAGCGATTGAACTGGCCAGTGATCGGGACACCGGCAGTGTGGGGCCACGACGTATGCGCCGATGTGAATGATGACAGATCAGCACGTGTGCAGTGGCCCACTCAGTGCTATGCTGCCGGCTTTTCCTGCCCCCTAAATTTCAGCATGATTCACACTGAGACTCTCTGCAGTGCACAGAGTGTGGGAGATTCATTTTGAAACTCCTACTGAAAAAACCAGCAGGATTTACTCCAGTTTTTGCATGAATTCGACATTTAGATTTTTTTTTGGGAGAATCACCCCCATGGTACTGGTCTAGCCCTAAACAGTCAAAGGATCACCTCTAGACCCACATGGATCTTTGCTTTCTGGTCTTTTATTTTGCTTAATTCATCCTTGAGGAAACTCCCGTAATTCTTCATCACAGGCGACGGTGCAGAGGGACCTCGGGGTCCTTGTGCATGAGTCGCAAAAACCCAGCTTGCAGGTGCAGCAGGTGGTCAGGAAGGCGAATGGGATGCTGGCCTTCATCGCGAGGGGGATTGAATATAAAAGTAGGGAGGTCTTGCTGCAGCTGTATAGGGCATTGGTGAGGCCGCAACTGGAGTACTGTGTGCAGTTTTGGGCACCGCACCTGCGCAAGGATATTTTGGCCCTGGAGGGAGTGCAGAGGAGGTTTACTAGGCTGATACCGGAGTTGAGGGGATTGAGCTATGAGGAGAGGCTGAATAAACTAGGCTTGTACTCGTTAGAGTTTAGAAGAATGAGGGGAGATCTCATTGAGACGTATAAGATGATGAATGGGATGGATAGGATAGAGGTGGAGAGACTCTTCCCACTCAGAAAGGACAGTAGGACTAGGGGGCACAGCCTCAAGATAAAGGGGAGGCGGTTTAGAACGGAGTTGAGGAGGAACTTCTTCACTCAAAGGGTGGTGAATCTCTGGAATTCTCTGCCCGTTGAAGTGGTGGAGGCTGCCTCGCTAAATATTTTTAAGAAGCGGGTTGATGGGTTCTTGATAAGAGAGGGGATTAAGGGTTATGGGGAGAGGGCGGGAAAGTGGAACTGAGCCACGACAGATCAGCCATGATCTTATTGAATGGCGGGGCAGGCTCGAAGGGCTAGATGGCCTACTCCTGCTCCTATTTCTTATGTTCTTATGTTCTTATGTTTCAACAGTCCTTCCCGCTCTTGGAAAATCCTGGTTCCGCAGTAAAATCCCAGTCCTGGCTGCAGTCCTCTTCAAATTCAGCAGTGAATTCCTTCTCTCAAGCACCAATATGTTCATTTGTCTATCATCATAGCTGATGTCCCAGGATCAACTTTTATCTGAAGAGGCTTCCCGTTTACCTGGAGCATTATGGTAATAGGGGCTACCTTGCCCACTTTTATATTAAACTGAAGGTGAATATTTAAGCCCTTGATGCTTGAGAGAAAAAGTTCAACTATTGAATTTGAGCAGTACTGCAGCCAAGTTAACAACTTATAAGAACATAAGAACATAAGAAATAGGAGCAGGAGTAGGCCATCTAGCCCTTCGAGCCTGCCCCGCCATTCAATAAGATCATGGCTGATCTGTTGTGGCTCAGTTCCACTTTCCCGCCCTCTCCCCATAACCCTTAATCCCCTCTCTTATCAAAAACCCATCAACCCGCTTCTTAAAAATATTTAGCGAGGCAGCCTCCACCACTTCAACGGGCAGAGAATTCCAGAGATTCACCACCCTTTGAGTGAAGAAGTTCCTCCTCAACTCCGTTCTAAACCGCCTCCCCTTTATCTTGAGGCTGTGCCCCCTAGTCCTACTGTCTTTTTTGAGCGGGAAGAGTCTCTCCACCTCTATCCTATCCATCCCATTCATCATCTTATACGTCTCAATGAGATCTCCCCTCATTCTTCTAAACTCTAGCGAGTACAAGCCTAGTTTATTCAGCCTCTCCTCATAGCTCAACCCCCTCAACTCCGGTATCAGCCTAGTAAACCTCCTCTGCACTCCCTCCAGGGCCAAAATATCCTTGCGCAGGTGCGGCGCCCAAAACTGCACACAGTACTCCAGCTGCGGCCTCACCAATGCCCTATACAGCTGCAGCAAGACCTCCCTACTTTTATATTCAATCCCCCTCGCTATTAAGGCCAGCATCCCATTCGCCTTCCTACTCATGCACAAGGACCCCGAGGTCCCTCTGCACCGTCGCCTGCTGCAGTTTTTCGCCACGTAAGTAATAGTCCTTCCTACCATTCTTCCTACCAAAGTGGACCACCTCACACTTGCCAACATTAAATTCCATTTGCCATTTCCTGGCCCATTCGCCCAGCCTATCTAGATCCTTCTGCAGACTCTCCACACCCTCCGCACAATTTGCCTTTCCCCCAATCTTGGTGTCATCAGCAAATTTCGACACCCTGCACTCGGTTCCCTCCTCCAGATCATCTATATAAATGGTAAATAGCTGAGGCCCCATTCTGGGGATACAAATAGTGGGCATTGCAAAGGTACCTGTAAGCTATGGGCAAAGGTCTGCTCACTTCCCTGTGATCATGTAATATGCCACCTCATGCCTGCTGAAGGGAGGAGGAGGAGGCATCCCAGTGAAACCAATTCAGCTTGGGTGTAGGTCACAAAGGATGTTAGAAGCCATTGGGTGATCTGAAGGATACACTTGCTACCCGTTAGAATGCATGATTTGAGCACAGCATAATCATTAAATTTGCAGGAGAAGAGGGAAATAAATGCCAGAGAAAGGGACAGGACTGGAGCCAAGCCAACATGGCCATTTTCATGTTGGCCCTCTGTAGGAGGAAGTTCTAAAATTGCAGCAAATCAATGGAACCATTGAGTGAAGCAAGACTGCTGGAAGGCCCCAGGGTGGTCAGATTCTGACGATGCATAGTTTTCTCCTGCAAACCATGCAGAAGAAAGGGTTGGGGGATTGGGGAGGGGGGAGAAACTGCAGTGATAGGGCTCTTGGAAACTGAGGAAGGTTTGGGGAGGTAGCATCGATGGACTTTGTCTTTGGAGGTGAGCAGTGTTTGGGAGGGATATATATCACAGTGTTGCAGGGCCTAAGGTTCTAAATATAGTTATGGCTTGATGTCAGGTGGGTGTGTTTTTAGGAAGTCTGTCTCTCTGAAGTCATCTCAAATGATATTGGTATCCTTCATTCTCCTTGTTTATTCCCCCCACATGTGGAACATCAGCCACCAGCCCTAACTGGACCAATGTTGACCTCTGAGGAAAAGGCAGGGATGATAGGTATACCTACTGATCTGCACTCCATCATCTTGTCTCTGAGTTCTGCTGCCCTGAGCCAGGGCCAGAGAGAGCTGAGGAGCCTGGGGTCACATCCAGGCCCTGCGTCCTCTCGAGAGAGCAGAGAAAGCAAAACGACCTCATGGTAGGGGATGAGCAGCTGCTGCCTCCAAAGTGGGTATCACTCACGGTACTTCTGATGGTGACAACACCTCTGCCTTTTTACCATTGACACATGAGTGTGGCAGCAACAGGTGAGATGCCTGCCACTGTGCAGGAGCCTCCCAGCATGCCAGGACCATCATGGCGTCAGGCAATAGATGGTGCTTGCTAATATCATCCCAGGCAAAGGTTGGCAGCCTGGCTCCAGTAGAGCTAGCACTAAGAGAGGAGCACAATATTGTAGCACCCATTTAGGAAGTACCATCCCAGTCACATGTGAATTCACAAGGGTGATTGTTGAGTTTTGAGAGGCTTGAAAATTGTGGATTCATTTTGCTATTATATAACTTCTTTTCACTTGATGCTTCCCCGACTGTGTTATTGTTTCATATTTGTGATAGCATGGTTTTGATTTGGATTAAGAGCGTGATATTAAGGGAGATTTCTCATGTGGGTTCCTCTGATCACTCCATCTGGCATCTCAGCATTGGTACATGCACAGGTGGTCCTGATGTTTATGCGTGGGAGATACCAGGCAAAGATGAGTGTGGCCACAATGTTTTCATTGAGCAAATTACACAAAGCGAGTGGAATCCTCAAATTAGCAGAGAATCTCGCTGCTCGCTGCCATCCAAAGCTTTGTACAGCTGGCTGGTGTGACTCACTCTCATCATCATCAGATTTTTCATCAGAGGATGTGGCTCTCTTCGTCAGATCTTCCTCTGCTAGAGCTTCCCCTCTCTGAAGTTTTAGAGCAAGGCACAACTGTCAATAATGCTTGAGAATATTACAGAATATCAGAGAAAATGTTTTCTTATTGCTGGCCCTGGTGGATGTGTGGCCATCATTATACCTCCTCTCAGGGTGTGTGTGTGTGTGTGTGTGTGTGTGTAACTAGTATTGTTAAGAAACCAGCCATTCAAAGATTCCAGGCCTTGAATATCCCTGGCACCTGGGGATGCCTAAGTGTATATGAATCTTTAGTGTGCTCCCTGGGTACCACGCACACAGCTGTATTATCCTTTACCTATGATCATGCACATTGATGGACTGTTATCATTTTTCTATTATAAAATGCCCTGGCTCTCCAGATGGAGCTTTTATTGCCACAAGTATAGAATCGACGACCCCTTGCACCTTCAGAAATCCAGCCATGCCAGCAAAGCCTTTGAACCTGGCTCTGGCTCTTAGCTTGACTGGCATTGTCACTGGTAAATAAGGAAACTCATAGCACACCTGAAAATAGCTCTGTAAGAACCTTTATATTGTGTTAGGAAGCCGACTGCAAAATTTCACTAAGGATTCCAAATGATGCCTAGAATAACCCAGGGACACAAAAAAATCAAGGCCACAGTGATTTTCAATGCAACTGGAAATTGGGTAGTCATGAAAATAATTGGAGGCAATCTCTCCAGACACCATGTCACACAGGGATGTGATTGTCTCTCTTGAGTTGTGCAGTCAGCTGGAGCACTGGCGTTCAGTCTTCTGGAGCTATATCATCCTGTAGACATAGTTAGTCGGGTAGTGCCTTCAACTACCTCTTCCTGCCAGTGTTTGTTGATTGTCCTCCATATCTCCTTGCACAGCTGCAGGTAACCACCTTGCTGAGCTAAAGGCAACACCTTTCCTTCATGCTCAGCTGCCTTTCTCTATTCCTTTCTCTTCCTCTCCTCACTGGAGGAGGTGCCTCCTACAGAATGTACAATTCCCATGGGAGAGAGTGATCTAATGATCCAGTGTTGGAGGATACAAACTAGATTGTGGTGCGTTCTGCAAGTCCCCTTCCCTGAGAAAATGCAGGCTGGAAACAATGATAAATAAGTCAATCCACTGTGAAACTCTCCCACATTCAGCATCCAGAGTCCACAGCTGGATGCAGCTACAGTCTCACTATAAGCCTTTGTAACACATTCTCATACCTCCCTCTAAACATTTTTCACATGCACCCACCAAAAAACAGCACGGGCAATGTAAAATTTAAGTTGATTGCCTTGATAACAAACTTAGTAGCTTGTTCATTTGTTTATTTTTAAAAGGCAGGCCGTCGAATCCAGCACCCGCCTGACTTCCATATCGTTGGAGGCCGGCACGATGAAGTCAGATTGGCAGCCTGATGGCATGACGCTCTGGATTTGAGGCATGTGCAGTGGGGTGGGATAGTGGGGGAGATAGTGGTGTGGTGTAGTTGGGGGAGACAGTGCGATGGGAGATAGTAGAGTGAGTGATAGTGGGAGAGAAGACGGTGGGGTGGGATGATGGGATAGTGGGGTGGGATAGTGGAGTAGGATTGTAGGGTGGGAGATAGTGGGGGCAATGGTTTGGGGGGGTGTCTGTCTTCAAAACGATAAATATAAAGTTCACCACTATATCTTAAGCTACGCTCAGCTCCAATATTTACAAAATATTTAGTTTATATCTTTCGCTGGATAGGTCTGCTTACCACATTGTTGTAATAGTGAAAACAGGACCCTGGGGGGTTTGCAAACAAAAATGGGGAGTATCATGAGAGAAGTACAGTCAGTAAGAGGACATCATCAGGTCTTTTCCTATGTCCAGTGCTTTGATCTTTATTTAATAAGTGACATTAATAACTGATTCATCAAAGCTGTTAGGTAGTAACAAACGTTAAAAACTGAAGCATTTGTCTTCATCATCCACTCTTCTCTTAATTTTTGTGAATTTTCTGGATGTAATTTTTTTCAAAGTAGTTATATAGTTTCCCATGACATGGTTGTCTGTGTTTATGCTGCGAATTCCACAGACTCATGTAGTGCATCGAACCCTGCGTGACTGTTGTAGCGAAAGATCTATTTATTTTTGTACCCAAGACCTAGAGAAAACAAGCATCAGTGCTAATGTGTCTATCCGAGCTCTGGTTAAGTATTTCTTTTCTTCCATGAAATATTTCCCTTCATCTCCTTTTGAAGTCTAGCTTCAGGGATGCCAACCCTTGACCAAACGACTTTTTTATGCGTGACCTTTATAGTGAGATTTGTCAGGCTCTTTGACCTCTGGTACCATCTATAATGAGCCTAATTCTGTTCTTACTCAGTATCCAGTGGAAGTGCCTGGATAACAATAAGGATTGAGAAGCCAATCTTTTTCCTCCTCTTCACTTCTAGATGCCTCTCTAACTCTAATTATTGGTACACAGGGTTCATATCAAGTTTAGTATAAGTTAATCCTCCTGCTAATTTGGCTTACAAATCTTCAATTTTTGGTATTGGGTATCAATCCAAATTTGCTGCTTGATTGACAGTTACTTTGTAGTCCCCACAGATCCTAATGGTCCTATCTGGCTTAACTACTGGCATGATGCGAGCCACCACTCCAAAAATTGTACAGGCTTGACGATGCCTAATTCTTCCTGCCGTTTGAGTTCAGACTCAACCTTTTCATGTAAGGCATGGGAAACAGGTCAGCCTCTGTAAGACTATGGCCTCAGGATCCATGTATATCTATGATTTTACAAAGAACAAAGAACAACCCAGCACGGGAAACAGGCCCTTCGGCCCAACAAGCCCGCGCCGCCGCATCACCCTACACCTATTCTACCCTGCGTATCTACAAAGTCCTGTATTTTAAGTCCTGTATCTTGCCTAACTCATCTTGGAACACCTCTTGGAATTATTTTTAAACATCATGGAAGATTCCATCACTGGCTTTGAAGATTCCTAGCCAATTTAATTTAATTTGGTGAAGCCAATCTTGGTTCATCAAACTTGGCCATTGGCCCCCTATTACTATTATAGATAGTTGAGCTGACTGATGATGGTAGCTTACTGGCATTAATGCTGTTCCTACAGCTGCCCCAGTATATGTTGGTATTCTGGCTGTCATGCTCCTTAACTTTAAGGGCTGAATCCCTTTTTGTAAATAACAATACATTTGTTCTCCAACAATGTCCACTTCCCCTCTGATGGCTGACTGCACGTTCTCCCCATGGTTTCTCTGCGAGGTTTCCTCTGGATGCTCCGCTTTTCTCCCACAGTCCAAAAATGTGTGGGTTTGGTGAATTGGCCATATTAAATTCTCTCTCAGTATACCCAAACAGGTGCTGAAGTGTGGTGACTACGGGATTTTTACCGTAACTTCATTGCATTGTGAATGTAAGCCTAGTTGTGACACTAATAAATGAACTAAAAACTTTAAACTTTTGCCTTGATTACCACTGGCTTTCCACCAAACTTGGTGGACCTCATATGCCTCCACGCCCTGCAGCTTCATCAGCTTTCCTGTCAGCATTTCTATAGCCTGGGTGGCCTCCAATGTTTTTTTTTAAGCAATACCTGCTTCTGCTAATAATTTATTTTGTATAGTCATGTTGTTATCACCACAGACTCTTAACATGCCCTTGTGTGCAAACCCAAACTCGCACTTTTCAGTTGTTTGTCTTAGGCACAGCACAAAAGCCACTGTTGACTCCCCTGGAGCTTTAGTCATCAAATTAAACTTGCATTTCTGCTTATCATTGAGAGATTCGGGTGATAACATTGCCTGTCTAATTCCACAAGCTCCTTGAAAGTTTTGGAGTTGGGGGCATCTGGAGAAGTCAGGCTCCTTATCAGGCTATAGGTTGGAGCTCCACAGGCTATTAATAGGATTATCCATTGTTTCTCTTCCCTCCGCTTAAAAAAAATGCAGGCATTTGACATATTGCACCCATTGCTCTGTGTGAGGATTGAATGGGTCTAGTTTCCTAAAAAGGGGCATTTCAACCCTCGCAGCCTGCTGAATAAGTTTGTTTCAAAAAGGCTTCCACACAAGTTTCTGCAGCAGTAGAAAGGCACCCCAATTGACCCTCATCACCAAATATAGTTTCCTGCAAAAATGGACAGCCATCAAGTAGATTACTGAACAGACAGTGATATAAAGCCTACTGTGCTCATTGCCAGCATTCACCTGCTCCAGCACAATTGGCCATGTGTGTCACATTGCCTTCTGACAGCTTGCCCCTTAAAGGGGCACGCTATCACAGGGGGGAGCATCCCACCACCTCCTGCCTCCATCCTGATCAAGTCTGGGACAAGAAGGTCCTTGGTTGGCCTACCCAGCCCACCACCAATGAGACTTTTAAGTGGCCAATTAATCACTACTTGAGGGTCTCATCCTGTCATAGCTGCATTAACCCAGCTGTGGGTCGGCCTGTTACCATGCGGCCAGTGCAAGTAGTGATGTGTGGGCTGTTTTTCATCTCCTGAGGGGCAAGGACTGTCTTCTTAAAAGGCACTCAGTGCCACATCAAGTGACGTAGTATCGGGGAGTAGTGCGGAGGGGTGCCTACTAAAAGCCACGCCTGCTCCTGCTGCTGACCTCCATGCTAGTCCACAACTCTGACCTGTGAGTCCCTTTTTGCCATTACTTACCTGTGGCCTGGGTCTCTCTGTCTACGTGAGACTCCTGTCATTTCAGCAGCTGTCACTGTCTAACCACTGGTGCTGCTGCTTTAAAGAGTGGCTGGCAGTTCCTGAAAGCAGGACTTCTACCCCTGCCGTCCTGATCCTGGAGAAAAGCCCTCTGTTTGTGGTTCAGTCGGCTTTCCACAAAGGAGGCAATGTGGGTTTCTTGCCAGCTCACCATCTAGCAGTCAAGATCCCATCACCTCATCAAGTTCCGTCCCTCTTGTCCAGCAAAAATTTATATTTTATTCCTTTTGTCCACATAGAGACCACAATTTAACATTGCTCCCCAGAAGGAAAGTAAAAGTAAAATGGGGAAATAAGAATACTGGTCCGAACAGGTCTTTTATTTTTATGTATACACTCCTGTAGGCTAAGGGGCACAAAGAATCATGAGTTAGGCTTGAATACTGGGAGCTGTTTATTGAAGGTGTGCACTCATTCAAAGTCAGGTCTCAGAAAGCCCAACGAGATCCCACACTGGGTAGAGCGAACAGCCCAGAGCCACCTAACCTGTACAGTTAAAGGGGCAGTCTGCACCCCAAACCCCAACATACAATGTATACATACATACATCACAATAGACCATCCCACCAATAAAATGGAGAAATAAGAATATAGGTCTAAACTGTTTTTTTCTTCTGGGTTCTTCGTTGCAATGCAATACATCGGAAAATGTATTACTTCTTTATCTGTCATTTTCTTCCTCAGACTTCTCATTGCAATTGGCAAAATGGACACTGGATTTTTTCTTTTCTTCTGTTGGTTCTTCACAGTGCTATAACATAAGTTGAAAATTAATTTGCTTTTCCCTGTCTTCAATCCAGCAGCACTTCCTGACATTATTTTGCAAAATGGCAATTGTAACATTTATCATTCTCGCAAAAACATGGCCTAGATGTTGCTTTTTGGTACCACACTCCCAGATTGATTGAGCAACTTTGTTCTTGCTGGAATTGTTTGTCCCTGTGCTGTGTAACTCACTAGCCTGCCTGGCAGCAGTCTGGATCTTGAGTGTATTTTCAGACTGCAGCAGACATCTTCTGTTTTCTACCAACCATTTCCTCTGTGTCGACGTTTCCTTCAAACTGCAGGCTAAGCGATCTCTTTATACTGTCAAAAAATGCACGTGTTCAGTTTTCACAACTCTGCTATCAAACGACAAAATTATTATTGTACCTTTTACCTCCTCAGATTAAACTTGAACTGTTCCGCATTAACGTGTGCTGGATTCAGCTATACTTCGTCACTTGGATCAATTGTTGACTTTTGTTTTGTAGGCCGTCCAACAGCAATCAGTTCCTTAACCTGATTGCATAAATTGCAGGTCAGCGTATAGAAAGCAAAACTGCTCTCTCTTTGAAAGAAAGATTTGCATTTATATAGCACTTTTCATGTTGACCACTAGATGTCTCCAAGGCCTTCACTGCCAATGAAAAACTTTTCAAATCTTGTGAAGTAGGAAACATGGCAGCCAAGAGGTAGACGGCAAACTGCAAAGTTATAATGACCAGTTGGTCTGTTTTTAAGATGTTGGTTGAGGGTTAAGTATTGGCCAGGACACCACTGCCCATCTTCAGATCTCCGCGATCTTTTATATCCAACCAACGTGCAGATGGGGCCTCAATTTAATGTCATAAGAACATAAGAACATAAGAAATAGGAGCAGGAGTAGGCCATCCTGCCCCTCGAGCCTGCCCTGCCATTCAATAAGATCATGGCTGATCTGTCGTGGCTCAGTTCCACATTCCCGCCCTCTCCCCATAACCCTTAATCCCCTCTCTTATCAAAAACCCATCAACCCGCGTCTTAAAAATATTTAGCGAGGCAGCCTCCACCACTTCAACGGGCAGAGAATTCCAGAGATTCACCACCCTTTGAGTGAAGAAGTTCCTCCTCAACTCCGTTCTAAACCGCCCCCCCTTTATCTTGAGGCTGTGCCCCCTAGTCCTACTATCCTTTCTGAGCGGGAAGAGTCTCTCCACCTCTATCCTATCCATCCCATTCATCATCTTATACGTCTCAATGAGATCTCCCCTCATTCTTCTAAACTCTAACGAGTACAAGCCTAGTTTATTCAGCCTCTTCTCATAGCTCAACCCCCTCAACTGTCTCAGCCAGAAGATTGATAGTGCAGCACTCACTTCCTCAACTGGAGTGCCAGTGCTTATTTTTGTGCTCAAGCCCTGGAATGGGACTTGAATCTAGAACCTTGCAGCTCGAAGGCACACCCTGAGCCACAGCAGACACGATAAAGAGTTTTGGACATGTTGCAAGTTCATTTGCCTCAAAACAAGTTTGGAGGCCGCGATCTTCCCATTTTGTCCTGCCGGCTGATGGGTGGGCAAGACAGTGGGATCGTGAGAGAGCCAAGAAATCGGGTTGGTGCCCAATATCTCACCTCTCACGATCATACCATCACTCAATATCCGGCGAGATCAGCCTCACGCAAAAAGGGCCTGGAACAGATTGTAATATTTCAATTCCATTCCACGCAATCATCTAGGTTCACTTGCCTGTGCAGCCTTGCTGGTAAAGGTCCTCACCAGCAAGGATCACGTATAGTCCATATCAACGGGGACCAGACAAGATGGCTTTGCTGATAGGACCAGAGGCCAATCAGGCCCCCAGAAAGGTCAGGGGCAGAGGGGGTATCCCTTGGGCAGTGCCAGCTTGGCACTGCTAGCTGGCACCCTGACTGTGTCAGCCTAGCACCCTGGTACTGCCCACCAGACAACCTGACAGCCAGCTTGCACACCGGCAATGCCCACCAGACACTGGGCAGTGCCAAGGGGCAAGGCCAACTTGGAGGGGAGCAGGGCCTGAAGGGGGTGAGCTGATCGGGCAAGGACACACTGCACGCTCTGTAAATGTGATTGGGGGGGTGCGCGGGGAGGTAACGCTGCATACTCTACAGCCAGCAATCAGCCAATGCTCGTGCAGTGGGGGGATTAGCTGGGGAGCCCTGCGATAACGGGGATGTGGGGGAGCACAGGGTGGGGGGATTGGATTGCCCATGCAGTGTGGGGGGTGTGGGGGTGGAATGATCAGTTTGGGTGGGGCAGAAGATCGGCTGCAGAGGCCAGCAATAAACAGGGAATCAGTGACTGACAGATCGCTATATTCATGTATGTGCAGTGGTGTCCTCTGCTGCAATCTGCCGGCTTTCAGTGAACTTTGGCCCCCGTCCCCTCCCTCTGCTAGTGGATAACAGATGTTACATTTTTTTTTCACAGAGTGAGATAAGGTTCAATATTTTACTGGCCAAAAAAAAGTGTGATTCTCTCCCATTTTCATGTTTGTTCGGCACTCAGAATTTTTTGGAAAGGTCATCTCTGAAGTATTTGTACATATTCAATCCAGCTCAACCCCAATTCAATATTTTCTGATTGTTCCAACATGATTGAAAAATTAAATAATATCTCAGGGTTCAATCTATTTAACAATGTGCTCTCCTTTATTCTTGTCATCGCTGTAATGTCCAAATAAATAATAACATTTGTGTGGTAATAATTAACAGTTTAATTCCCTGACCCTCCAGAAAATTCCACTGAAGAATAACAAAAATATTACAAGAGAGACTTTGGGGTGTAATTACTACAATTTGTTTGTTCCCATTAATGGGCTATCTAGTGTTCAGTTAACAATATGTGAGTACATTACATGCTGACTACTAGCCACTTCACCTTTGAATCAGAAGGTTTCAGCCTTAACACCTGCTCTAAAACTTAAGCACATAATCTAGACCAGTAGTTCAATACAGTAGTGAGGGAGTCCAACATTGTTGGGGGTATAATGCCAGATGTTTCTGTAATGGAACATCTCAGTGTAAATCCCACCCGTTGGACTTACAATTGCACTTTCAGCTTTTAAATATTTTGTTCATAAAGTTGCTCAATAAGGCAGAGCAAGGACAACAGGCCATCTGAAAGTTTGGTGAAGAATGGGATAAGCAGTAAAACAAATTAGATTAAAGAATTGAGAAATAAGCAGGCGGTTCAGAAGAAGGGGAATTGGACTGGGCAAATTCAAAAGAGGTACAGACATAGAAATAGGGAGGAGAAGAGTGATTGGATTAAAAAGAGAAAAATAGACAGAAAGGAAAGATATCTTCCAGTGCATTGTCTGGATTTGTACTGTTCAAATTTCCCCTATTATTGCTTTTGTATAATGGGTGAATTTCACAAGCACATGAAGTTTCTGCTGTAGGATATATTTTCAATACTATTTAATCTCTATATACACTATACTATTTTAAAACTCTTGGAGACTAAATTAGGACATCATCAAATTATTTATTTGAAAAGGATTGGTTCACCACAAGTATAACACTAATTATTTCTCAAACTGTTTAAATTTTTGATGTGCAGTCAGGCATTACATCCTCAGCTATTAATCACCAGTGGCTGTTCTCCCTCTATCGACTGCTATTTTACGTGGCTGAATTAAGTCTAACTGTTGCCAGGGGAATTAAAATACAGGCGAATGAATGACCTACGACAAGTGCTTCTAATCATGGAGAAGCAGAAATTCTTCACTTTTGGTCCATTTCAGAACTATAAACATTCATAAAGCACAAATGAGATACTGGTTTTGTTTAAACAGTAAAAAAGGAAGGCATTGAACATTACCAGGCGACACTGCTTGGAACTATGCCAAAAGACATTAGAAAAATATTTAGAAAAGCTTTAGAATATTTGTTACACATAATCATTTAAATCAGATCTGTGAGTTTCACGTTTACAAGTAAAGTCTTACTCCCAATTTTCAGTTAATCTTTAACAACATTGATGTCTAGTTTCAAGTTCCATATTTCATCTTAAAGGTGGATTCCGCAGACTGTTATTACAGTAAAATATACCTTTACACAGAAGTGACAGACATATCGTGTGGAAAATCTTGCCCCCTGCTTCATTCTTTAACTTAGAGATTTATGACAACTTATATGTTTTACACACTAAAAGTGCACATTGTGGTGTGGAGGTAGCCCAGGGGCCTAAAGACCCAGTGGCATGCTGGGAGAAATCCCAACAGACTTTCCAATTGACACAAGCTTTCTTCTGTTTGAGGTTGAAGGGTTTCCTGCTGGCTGGTTTCCTGGGCCTCTGGTTAAGAGTCAGTGCGTTCCTTCGGTACAGTATGGGTAATTTCAATGTAGAAACACACTGATGCTGACTAATGAGCTAGGTTATTTGAATTTGAGAATCTTGTCAGAATTGTGTTGCTGAATACATACTTCTGGAGGAAAATGAGAAGTTTCTTACAAACATTTGTGAATTAAACTTCTTTTTAGAGGTAAATATACAATGTTTTATGCAATTTATTATTGTTATTTTGTGTATTGAACTTATAAAATTCATAGTTGTCACCAACCTCTTTAGATCAAGACTTCACGGATAGATAGACTGGGAAAGGTATCAAAAACCATTTTAAACATTTTATGCTAGGTAGGTTCTGAATAAGCTTTGAAAGGTCAGAAGTTGATATTTATTTTGCTGCAAACAAATATACTTTTTCAATTATAAACGAACGTAGGGTCAAAGGTGAATTCTCACTTATGAACATATGAACTAGGAGCAGGAGTAGGCCACTTGGTCCACGAACCTGTCCCATCATTCAATAGCTGCTTGTAACTTCAATCCCATATTCCTGCAAATCAATAACCTTTTACCTCTTATTAATCAAGAATTGATCTAGCTCTGCCTTACAAATATTCAAAGATTCTGCTTTCACTGTCTTTTGAGGAACAGAGTTCCAAGGACTCTCAACTCTCTGAGAGAAAATACATTTCCTCATCTCTGTCATAAATGAGCAATCCTTTATTTTTAAACAGTGGCCCCTAGTTCAAGATTCACCAACAAGAGAAAACATCTTCTCCACATCAACCCTGTCAATAGCCTTCAGGATCTTAAAGATTTCCATCAGGTCACCTCTTACTCTTCTAAAGCCTTTTGGCTAAGATCAAGTGCAGTTTTGCCACCCTGCACTTGGTTGAAGTCATGAGGCTTCATTTGAAGCAATTTTTTAAAAAGCAGCATCTAGGCCTTTTGGCTAAGATGCAAATGAGATCAAGCCTTGGAGGAGGTGCAATGCCCGCTGCAATCGTATAGATCAAGCCCAAGACAGGAAGTGGTGAGCCTATCTTGTTAGCTTGGATCTAGAATGGCTCACTTGCTGAGACTTTGAGTTGGAATTTGATTGGATTGAATTGGATATCTTCCTTTAAATAGGGAGTTCAGTGCTGTACACAATACTCCAGATGTGGTTTCACTATGCCTTGTACAACTGAAGAATAACCTTCTTATTTGTGTAATTAATTCCCTTCACAATAAGCTATAACATTCTATTAACTTTCCTAATTATGTTCTGCACCTGTATACCAACATTTTGTGATTCTTGTACTCGGACATCCAGATCCATCTGCACCTCAGATCTCTACAATTCTCCACCATTGAGATAATAAGCTTCTTTTTAATTCATCCTGCCAAATGAACAATCTCACATTTGACAGATTTGTAACCACTCACTTGACCTTTTATAATCTCCTTGCGTCCACTTCACAATTCACTTTCCTATCTATCTTTGTGGCATCAGAAAATTTAGCAACGATATTATCAGTCCCTTCATTTTATATATATTGTAAAAACCTGAGGCCCCATCACTGATACCTGTGGTACACAATTTATCACATCCTGCCAACTAGAACAAGACCCATTTATATCTCCTGTTAGCTGGCCAATCTTCAATCCATGCCAATATGTTATGCCCTATACCACAAGTTTTTATTTGACACAAAAACATTTGATGTGGCATTTTACCAAGTGCCTTCTACAAATCTAAGCACTGTATATCCATTGGTTCTCCTTTATCCACAGCGCATGTGATTCCTTCAAAGGCTCCAAACAATTAACTAAACATGATTTCCCTTACACAAACCACATTTGCTGAAATTTTCTGGCCCTTACCACCTGTGAAATCTTCCAATGGGGATTCCCTGAGGCACATTCCCCAGCGGCAGAGGGTGTGGGGCACGCAAAACCCATTGACATCAGCAGGTCTGGAATATCCCAATGGCCTGCCAACACCACTGGGAAAAACACCACAGATTGTGCTAGAAAATGCCATCTGTTGACTCTGCCTGATTACCCTGACTTTTTTCCAAGTGCCCTTAATACCCTTAATAAAAACACAATATCTGGAATATCTCAGCAGGTCTGACAGCATCTGTGAAAAGAGAATAGAGCTAACATTTCAAGTCTGGATGACCTTGCATCAGACTCAAAACATTAGCTCTGTTATCTCTCCACGGTTGCTGTCAGACCTGCTGAGATTTTCCAGCATTTTCTGTTTTTGTTTCAGATTCCAGAATCCGCAGTCTTTAATAATAACTTCTAACACTTTTCCTCTGATAGATGTTAAAGCTAACTGGCCAATAGTTTCCTGCTTTCTGACTCCCTCCTCTTTTGAATAAAGGAATTATATTTGCTCTCTTCCAATCTAATGGAACTTCTTGAATCTAGGGAATTTTAGAAAATTAAATTCTTCTGGTAATTGCTTCTCATATTTCTCAGTAATATTTCTGCTAACCTTAAATAAGGACATAAGAAATAGGAACAGACCTTTCAGCCCCTTGAACTTTGTTATTCAATGTGACCATTGTTGATCTTCTGCCTGAATTCCCCTTTCCTGCTCACTTTCCATATCTCCTGATTGCCTGAGAGATTAAGCATCTATCCACCTCAATCTTGAATACACTAAATGATGGACTATCCAAAATCCTGGGGGATAAAACAATTCCAATGATTCATAACCCTCGGTGTGAAGAAATTTCTGCTCATCCCTGTCCTAAATGATTGACAACTCAACATTAGATCGGCATCCCACCACCCCATACCAACAATTAATCTGGTGAACCTTCACGGTACAGTCTCCACGTCATTTATATCGGCAAGTCTCTCATGTCCTTCCTTAGATATTGAGACCAAAACTGTACATTGTATTCCAGGTGTGGTTTCTGTTTTATTGTGTAGTATCTAGATAGGTTTTAGGGATTATTTATTCTCCCAAATCATGCTGCTCAAGTCTGTAGTTTCTCCAAACCATTTATTTTTATTTACAGCAAGTATTCACTATTTACAGGATCACTATAAGAGGCTGGAACTTCTTTTCCTTCCAGATATCTCGTACTTCTCTGTCATGTGATCTTAAATCATTATTACATCAACCCCATGAATGCTTCTGATGTTAACAATTTACTCTACAGAGGGTTCTTTTATTTGACGAGATGAAACTATATATAAGAATAGCTGGAAAGTTAGTTAAAGGCCAGAATCCTCCATTCCAGAGTCTAAATCTGGTGGTGGGTATGGCTGACCATGAGCCTTCTTGTGCTGCTCAGCTAATTAAATATGCATCTGCGAAAAGCTTGCTGATTCCCGTGGCAAGGGCAGGCAGGAAGTTGCCATTACTCCTGGGGTCAAAAGTCAGGCACCATATTTAAATGGTACCTGGGGCAACCTGCACTATCCCTTCTACCTTTGCTCCACTCTTCCTCGCTAACCCTTCTTCCCTCCCTTGGTCATCTTCCACACAACTTGCACTGCCCAGCCTCAAACACAGGTTGGCATTTATAGGTGGTAAGCAAAGCGAATAATGCAAGGGTAACTCACCATTAATCATGGCAGAAGTCTACCTCACCTGGCGTATGTCACTTGTAAGCAGCTGTAAAAGTGAACATCCCAATTTCCTGCTGATGGGGAACTTAATTTTGAAGAGGAACTCCAGTGAACTGGCCTTTTAATGAGCATGCCTAACACGCAAATGCAAGTAGAAGGGCATCCCGACATTGTTCATCAGGAAGTCCTCCTGGAGGGAGGCACTGGTCTAGTGATATTATTAGACTTAACTAGACTATTAACCCAGAAGATCAGCTTATGTTCTGGGGATCCTGGTTCGAATCCCGCCACGGCTGATAGTGGAATTTGAATTGAATAAAAAAGATCTGGAATTGAGAATCTACCGCTGACAATGAAAGCATTGTCAATTGTCAAAAAAACCCATCAGTTCTCTAATTCTATAATCACTGTGAAATCTTGCAGTTATCCACACATAAGTGCATCTGTGAAGTGACGGATGCATGTCCAGAATTCAGACTACGTTAACTTTGACTTTGACTAAGCCCACCGGGACCAGAGATCTGCAGGCTTTGTGTCTGTCTCTAAATGACCGCTGAACAGCAACCCTCACTTTTCCGCATTACCATTCTGCCTTCTCTGTAAGGATCACAGGCTGCCAGCCCCTTAGAGTTGCATCCTTCCATGCATCGTCATCACTCCCTTCCCTCCCACCACATGAACACCACTCCCACAGATGGCTCATACTCCCTTGCCACTAACAGCTTTCAACTCATTCTTTCTTCATTGCCACACTGGCAGAAGAATTGTTCATGGCAGTGAAAAGGTTTTGAAACACATCGCCTTCCTGTATGATCACTTAGGGCAGTGAGCAGCTGTGATAACAGAAGACCTTTACATTCATTACAGGCTCTGAAGGGCTTTTAAGACAAACAGGTTGTGGGCTTCATGGCAACAGACACCAACCATGACACCCATCCGAGGAGAGACCCCCAAACTGCCCACCTCACCTCCAAACCCCACCAACTCCCTGCATCTTTGAATTCCCCCCTCTTCGGCTGGCCAGTGAATACTGTTTCCTTATACATCCTGGTCCAAGTTGGAGAGGGTTGCACATCCCATTTCTCCCTTTTGCAGGCCATGACACTTAGTTCCCATTTGTAAATGAGAGCAGTCATTCACGCCCGAGTGACATCATGCTGGTCAATGGGAAGATTCAGTCAGGTCTAAACATTTGACTTTAACATCGCTAATGATATTAAAACAAACTCAAATTCATCCAAATCAGCTTTGCGCCTTCCTGGGCAAGAACCTGATTGCATTAGCAGAGAGATCCTGGGAATATCGTGATCTGAATTCTTGCCGGAGCAAATACCATTTTTGGCCTCTCACTAGCCTCTGGAGCCATAATGGAATTTGTACCTGGGGTGAATGGGCCCTGAGAATTATGGCCACCAAATTGGAATATCCTTTGCTCATCTCAGAAACCCAAAAGGATCTTGGAACATGGGGAATGCTCTGGGAGATACTCTGGCCATACGCCAAATATGGTCTTCCAAAATTTTTGCCATCCAGGGTAATTGGACATTTCTTGTTGCAATTGTTGGCATTTATACTGCTGAAACTTATGGGGCAGAATTTTCCCATTCCACCCATCACAGGAATCATAGCGGGTGTGGGTGGGAGGGGGCTGGTGGACCATGCAAATGTCTGTTGACCTTGGGCAGGATTTTCTGGTCTCGGGGTGAGAGTGACCAGAAAATCCATGAAGTCAAGAGATAAGATGTCTTCTCTTTCAATATCAATGAGATCTCCCTGCAAGATCTCTGGAAATATCTGTATTTTTGGATTGTGTAAGCAACTTACATTATCAGATGTGACCATGGAAGTCCCAGCTGGTAACAGTTGTGACAGTTGTAGTCTTTTGGCGAGTACACGCTGTGGTTAACAGATTACACAAGACCATCTCCAGCAGTTTGTGGTTGGTTTCCACAATAAACATTTTTCCAAATAGGTACATCTGGAAAGATTGGATTCTAAAAACCAAGGCTAATGTTTCTCATTCAATATTCAAATCATTGGTTTGGCTGTTGATTGACTCTTAGAAGCAAAAGCAATAGATATCCCTTTATGTAGGATGCTCGTCCCAAGGCCTTTTTATGACACACCAGCTTTTACATTGGTTTCTGCTGCTGGGTTCAAAGTGTTGATCATCCTTCCGTCTTGCATTTATCAAATGTGTATTCATGATCCTCCCCCGTAAGGTAAATGGTACCATTTTCTCAAAGCGATGAAACTGCCTCCACAAAATTTGGTATGTATGGTGAAAGACATTGAAAAAACCTAAACAATGCTGAAGATCACTTTAATCTTGCAGACTGGACATTGCACTAATGCCCTCCAGTTTGCTAGGTTGAATGCCAGTGTCTGAATATATTGGCCCGAGAACGTTGATCTGTTGTACATTAATGTTGCATTTTTGGCGATTGAACACAAGTTCCTCTCAAAAGTGCTGCTTCCATTATGAGGTGCAAATTTCGATCATGCTCCCACTTTGTTTGGCCAACAGCAGCAATGTCATCTGCTACACAGATGCGTCCTGCAATTTCGTATGTGGAATGGTCCATGTGTTGTTGCAGGCTTGTGGAAAGTCTGAATGGTAATCATTGGAAACAATATCTCCTGAATGAACTGCAAAATGACATTAGCTCCTGAGAAGATTTTTCCAAATGTACTGATCAAGTTTGGGGAAAAAAATTAGTGTTCACAAATTTGGGAATTTGATGTGAACTTAGTTTCAGTGCAATATTCAGATGCCTCGGGTTCAAATAAACCCACTGAGAGCCATAGTTTTTGACAACACCAATCTGTGTGGTGTTCAACTTTACAAATTATACCATCTCTTTACACCTCAGACAGTCTTTCAGTTTCCAATGGATATGGATGATGCATTTACATGGAGGAATGATGGAAAGAATAACATCTACAAGTATGTTCAATACTTTATCACCTTTGAAACTTCTAATCCTCTCAAACCTACCCAAGAATAACAACCCAGACCTGGATAACTGGCTGCAGGGCAAAAACCAGGCCAAACTATAGCCATAGGAAATTGATTGCATCAGTTGGGTTGACACACTAAGGACGTTTTAATAGAAATTCTCCAACCTTGCCTGTGGCTGTGATTCTCCGCTCCTGCTGCAGTGAATGGAGTTTTGGCTGACTGCCAACTTCTCTGTTCTCACTGGCAGCAGTGACGGGGTGAACAACCCTGGAGGATCCTGACCTTAGGGCAGGATTTTCCAGTCCTGCCACTGCCAGGACTGGAAAATCCAGGTTTTAATTTCAATTGGGGGAAGCTAAGATGGCAGTCAGTAACCTTTCCATCAGGAATTTTCCTGCAGAGAAAGCAAACAGAAATGTGCCAGAATCATATGGTGACTGTATGTTAATGATGTAGTTTTATATTTTCTCTGACACAGCTGTTGACTGGTATGAGGTAGTCATTGCAGAATTTATAAGTTTTTATTTGCATTTTATTTTGGAATTGAGACAGAAAAAAAATTGGCCAGACCAAAGCACAGTAGGCAGGCAAGTCTATTTTAATAAAAGGGTTTATCTAAAGATTTTTTCTCATCAAGGTGATGAATGTTAGGACTGAGGAAAAGAACCATTTTTCCATTTAGTCACACAATAACAATATCAACCACTCCCAGGTGAGGTATAGCAGATGGAGAGTAAGGATACCTCTGTTCTGTCCAATAACGTAGATTAAATCTAGCCTTGGAAAATTTCCTTTTATTCTACAAGGAAAATGATTTCCACTTTCCACCTTTGTGGTTTCTTTGAGTCCAAGCAAATCTATTATAAATTATGAGTAAACTACTTCCATGAAGTGAGATGGGACTTCGTAAAATGCATTTCATGTAGAGTCCTTCCTTCCAGCAGATAGAGGGGACTTTCACCCAATTAGTCTAGGTCACATATCACAAGATTACATATTTTCTCCGAGAATCTTAGCTGCCATTTTGTAACCTGAGTAACTATAATCTTAAAATGGAACAATGCCAACATTGGACATTGATCTTAATCTGCAGTGATGTCAATAGTTAGTGGCCATGATCTTATTCTGGAGTGATGCCACATTCAAATGCTATGATCTAAATATGAAGTGATGCCAACATTTGATGACCAGAACCTTAACCTGGAGTGAAGCCAACATTTATCTGCCATGACTTTAATCTGGAGTAATGTTAATGTTCAGGTGCCATAATATTCACCTGGAGCGATGCCAATATTCAGCTGCCGTGAGTTTAATCTGGAATGATGCTTACTTTAAAGTAATGACTAATAAAAGCTCCCAGAAGCACTTAGGTTTTCACTGTTTTAAAATGGGAAGCGCGAGGATTGTTTAGCCTTTGTGATTGGGATTAGGGGGAAGTTTTGTGATTCACGTGTCCAACAGGCACACGTTCTCCGATAGTCATACTTTGAAAACCAGACATAGATGGGAAGAGAGTGAGACTTGAGATACAGGCCTGTTGGTGCCTTCTCTCACTTGCCTTACTGTGTCAGAGGACATGTCTGTGGTGAACAAAGGTTCAGTTCCCCCACCAACCTTGACTCCCTTCCCCTCCAAAGTTAAGCTCTTATGGCAACTTGGAAACAGCTAATATTTGGCCTCTCCCAGGATCAAACCATAAGAGTATCCATTCCACTTTCCCTTTTACATTTTGATCCTTCTCATCCAAGCAGTATTTGGGAGATTACAGCAGGATCACTCTACATTCTTTGACATCTGCCACCAAGTTTACCATGCCCTATTCATTAGAAGAACGTGGGATCTTGGATCTTATCATAGATGCAGATATAAAACCGATTCACTTGTGATAGCTGCTAAATTTCAGCAATAATCATGCACAGAGATCTTTGTAAAATTATAGTTTACAAATATTAATTCTGGGCAAACAGTCTGGCTGGCCTTGCTGCATGGTTTGAGGGTGTGAAGGAAAGAAGAGTACATTCTGCAAGGAAGTTCCTGTGCCCAACGGGAGCACCCCTTCAAGATGGAACTATTCCCCCTTCCTTTGTGTTTCTTCCTTTGGCCTCATAAACCCAACCAGGCACAGCATTCTCCCCATCCCCTGCCATCCCCCACCCCCATGTCAGCTCCAGCCCTCGTTACCAGGATCTCTTCTCCATCCCTGACCAAAATATCCAAAGAACAAAGAAAACTACAGCACAGGAAAAGGCCCTTCAGCTCTCCAAGCCTGCACCAACCATGCTACCCAACTGAACTAAAACCCCCTACCATTCCAGGGACCATATCCTCCCAGCCCCATCCTATTCGTGTATTTGTCCAGATGCCCCTTAAAATTCACTATCATTTCTACTTCCACTACTGGCAGCGAATTCCAGATTACCTACCATCCTCTATGTAAAAAAAACTTGCCTTGTACATCTCCTTTAAACCTTGCCCCTCACACCTTAAACTTAGTAATTGACTCTTCCACCCTGGGAAAAAGCTTCTGACTATCCAGTCTGTTCGTGCCTCTCATAATCTTGTAGACTTCTATCAGATCACCCCTCAACCTCCGTTGATTGACTATAAGTCCAGCAACCATCTTCCGTTCTTCTCTGGACTCCTTGTAGTAAGAAGTCTCACAACATCAGGTTAAAGTCCAATGGCATCTCCACATCATTGTTCCTTGTAGTCCCAGTGGTGGCCACTACTGCATTCTGGCACTGCTGATATGACAGAACTGCGGTCAGTCAGATTGGGTGGGAGCAGCCAAATTTACAATAAGTGAGGTGAATTTCCAACTGGCGGGGTGAGGAATACGTCCCCCATAAAATTCACATCTCTGCCACAAAATCTGCAATTTCTTCTTTCGTCTCTGAAGTCTGATTGTATTTAATATTGATACCCAGTGAAAAGAAAACAAAAATTGTTCTTGCCTCCAGCCGTAACATCCCTCATCTGGAAACGCATTATTAGCTTTCAGTGAAGGTGAACATTTTGAAGAAGAGGAAACCTGACACCTCGGAAATATGGGCGAAATCAAATTAAATAAAGCAGGTAATTTGAAATCAGTACACAACTGATTAGGAAGAGCAAATCTTCACATCCATTTTATGGTATAATTTTGTTTTCTAATTCAGTGGCATATTTGATTGAATAAAGGCAATAACAACCTGCATTTATATGGAGTGTTTAACTTAATAAAAAGCATTTCACTGGATAACAATGGGTGGGACTTTCCGGCCTCGCTCACTCTGAAACCAGAAAATCCCGCCAGAGATGAACAGACCTTTCCATGGTCCACTCCTCACCCACTCTGAATCCCATGGTGAAAGGGATGCTAAAATCTGCCCCCATGCCTAAGAAGACAGCATATGGCAGGTTGTCATGAGCTTGGTCAGAGGTGAGTTTTGAGGCTGATCTTTAAGGAAGCAAAATAGAAGTGGAAAGGCAGACATGTTGACAGAGAGACTCCAGAGCCTAGGAGCTAGATACCTGAAGACACACCACCAATGAAGGAATGGAGGGGTAAGGGTGGATGGACATAAGCTCTGATTTGAAGAAATGTAAAGCTGTCAGAGGGTGGCATGGTGACAGAGTGGTTAGCACTGCTGCCTCATAGTGCCAAGGACCTGGGTTCAATTCCGGCCTTGGATGACTGTGTGGAGTTCGCACATTTTCCCCGTGTCTGCGTGGATTTCCTTCAGGTGCTCTGATTTCCTCCGCACAGTCCTAAGATGAGCAAGTTAGGTTGAATGGCCATGCTAAAGTTGCATTTTAGTATCCAAAGATGTGTAAATTAGTGGGGATTGGTGGGATAAATATGTGAAATTATGACAATAAGGTCTGGATGGGATGTCCCATCAGAGAATCGGTGCAGACTCAATGGGCCAAATGGCTTGCTTCAGCATTGTAGAGTTTCTGCGATTTTGGTATGTTGGGTTGGAGGACATTAGATAGAAAGAGAAGGTGGGATCACTGAAATATTTGAACACGAGGGTGAGAGTTTTAAAATGAAGCCATGCGGGTCAACAAGCACAGGTTAATGGGTGAAAATCACATGATGAGAGTTGGAATAAAAGCAGCAGAGCACATGTTTATGTGGAGTGCAGGACAGGAGGCCATCCAGGGAAGAAATGGAGTTGTAGCCAGAGAGAAAGAAAGCAATGATTTATCTAGAACTTTGTTGCACTAAACAACACGAAAATAAGACAAATCAAAAGTCCAATATTTCCGCTCTTATATAGAACATAATGTTGCCAGATGAATCCAGTTCCTCCTTGTCATGCTACCTGCAATAGTTCTATTACAAATTTCACCAGTGTTAGAATTACTTTCTTCCACTACTTGTTACAGAATCTAAGGGGTTTGATTAAACTTGATTTGATTTATTATTGTCATGTGTGAGAGCAGTTACAGTGAAAAGTATTGTTTCTTGCGCACTATACGGACAAAACATACTGTACTTAGAGAAGGAAAGGAGAGGGTGCAGAATGTAGTGTGATAGTAATAGTTAGGGTGTAGAGAAAGAAAAGAGTTAGAGGTGCCACCTTAACTTTTATCAGTTAATTTTGCACAAGTGAGTCCCAGCAAGGTCAAATGTTGCCGACTGGAAGTTTTCAAGCCCAAACATATAATTTTAAAGACAGTAAGGGTGGTTCCCTTCTGTGATAGAGAGAATTTTAGAAATAGTTACTTTCTACTGATCAGATTGAAAGTTAACAAAGGCTGAGGAATGGACCATCTATATATTCTCTTCACAGTACAACCAAGCATGTAATGGCAAAGCAGAAGACAAAATGTTTAAAATGAAAGATGCAACTAAATAAAGACAACATGTTCAATAATTCTCAAACATATTTATTTTGGAAAAATTGTGGATTCTAGAAGATTTATTGAATGATGAATATTTTATTCATTTAGTTTAGTTTATTAGTTTACTTAATAGTGCCACAAATAAGAGGAAACTGGAGTACCCAGAGGAAAGCCACACAGGCAGAATCACAGATCACAGAATACTACAGTGCAGTAGAGGCCCTTTGGCCCATCAAGTCCACACTGACACATGAAATGCCCTGACCTGCCCACCTAATCCCACTTGCCAGTACTTGGCCTACAGCCTTGAATGTTATGGCATGCCAAGTGCTCATCCAGGTACTTTATAAAGGATGTGAGGCATTCCACCTCCACCATCCTCCAAGGGATCACATTCCAGACATGGGGAGGATATGCAGACTCCACACAGACAGTAATACTAGGAACTTCTACCTATTCCATGGCAATTTGTTTAAACTTTGATATTGTATAAATTTGAATCTAAATTGTGATAAGCTTGACAATGGAGGTCCTAGTAAAGAGGTAACTTTCAGTAGCTGATTGTGTTTCTTTAGTTTTCAAATTTCAAACAAGAAAAATTCATTCTGCAATGGAAACTTATAGTTGCTGTGTTTTAACACGTACATTTTGATTGTAACTGCTGTCAAACGTGCCAGAATTACCCTAATGCATTCCAGACTGCAGAGTGGTCTATGCGTGATTCCATTTTTTGGCTTTAATCATTTTTGTGCACCAAAGCCAACTGAAAGGTTAAACATTTTACTGCTGTGCCATAAATTACATAATTATAATTTATTCCACCCTTGCTCTGTTGACTAGATCCAAACAAGAAGGGATTTTTCAGGATGATTTAGTATTTGGAACACGTGAGTGTGCCTGGGAACAGAAGGCTTTATTCAGCTGGGTCACATCCTCTGTTCACGTTCTGCCCTTTCACTGAAAGCCTAGGCAAACATTAAAATTATTCAGGGAAATTATTTCAGAATTCCTAGAGATGACATTTATCGGTGGATATTAAGCTGCAAATAATCTGACATCTTACTGCAACAAAGCGGCCAGCCATGTGATTTATGCCTTGCACTTAACTTTGTGAAAATTGCCACAACAATCACTTACTCACACCATCCCTCAAAACATTGATGATGTTATTTTCTTTATTTGGGTGTATTTTGCACTGATTTCCTTCTGGTGTGGAAACTTCCCATGCTTTGCACCCATCATCAAAATCAATCACAAGCAAATTAGATCAGCTGATGCTCCTTTTTGACAACTTCAAGGTAAGTTTGAAGAGCCGGCCTCATATTTCACACTGTCTTGGTAGCTCCTGAATGAATTTGCCAGTTGAGTATCAATCGGTGCTAGTTTTGTGCTGTGAACTTAGTCCAATGATAAGTGGAATGAAACTTCAGTGAGGAGTCTTTGAAGCATCGTACAAAGGAGTTCTTAATGCAATTAGTCTGGGTTAGATCTGAATGCAAATGGCAGAAGTGAAAGGACAGATTGTTACTTAGTCACACGCACTTGCACACAAGAATTTTATAGCTTTCATAAGTAGTATCTCTGTAAAGCAAAATAGAAGTGGTAGGTCAGCTGTGTAAAATCTGACAACTCAATGCCACAAACTGCCAATCACAATCATTGTTTTGCATTTAACTTTACTGCATTAATACTTCCTAAAATAGATAATGTGAATTTTAAATCAAAATATATTATATAAAACCTACTTTTATTCTACTTGTCCTTTCATACCTGCTTCCTCACCTTGTTAATATTCTCTTTATCTTCTATGCTTATTATTTTTGTCATTCCTTAACAAAATTTATTACAAAACACTTTAAGATTCATTAAATTTATTCATTATAGTTGTTAAAATGATGAGGTTTGTTAGTTTGGTATGTTTTGGGACTGCCTCTTCTAAATTGAGGAAAGCTGGCTAATTATATATTAAAAACTATGGCAAATAGACGGAATAATCCCAGAAAATGGGTGCATGGTACACCATTAACCTGTGCCCATTGTTTAAAAACAAGGCTGTATGCCGCCTTCATTCTGCTTATTGATTCGTATGATTTCCACATTACCACAGAAGACATAGATGGTGCACGTCATTAGGGCCTTAAAATCATGGCCTGAATTTTTTGGATGGCTGGACCTCACTTCAGAGGAGAGCTGACGGGTGGTTATATAACTTGAGGATCACCACACCTCAGATCAGGGGCAAAGTTAAATCACCTCAGCTGGTATGGGAATTGAATCTGCATTGTTGGCACTGATTCTACATCACTAACCAGCTGTCTAGCCAACTGAGCTACACCATCTCGCAGTTATTTTACGCTTGAATGTGCATTAAGTAGCTCCAGAATGAACATTAAATAGCTCCAGACGGCCCTGGCTCCTCACTTGTGAGGAAGTCCTGCCTCAGAGAGTTGTCAGCCAAACTGATTGGCCAGCAGCTTTCCAGTTCCTGCAGTAGGGGCAGTGGGGCAGGCAGGGTGGGGGACACAAAGGGTCTTGAGGAAGAGAATGGGGGATGTGGGAGCGAGATCTGAGGCCTTTGGACCTTAAGGAGGGAGAGAGATGCCCAATTTCAAGCTGGCTTCAGTTTGAGGCTTCCTTTCCCTCCCAAGTACTAATTTTGATAACTTTTGGCTTTCTTCCATGCAGGATTAATTCCCTCTGCCAGCCTATAAATTGAGGCTGGATTGGAAATGGCCCTTAAATGCCCAATTATTAGCTACATAAGGACCTTAACTGGGGCAAAGGCATGCATCCTGTGCAAGGCCTTTCTCACCTCAACATACACAGTAGCAGTGGGGGCCAACTCAAGGGGAATCCCGTCCCTTCAATGTCACATTCCCTCCTCGTCCTGCCTAAAACTCTGCAGTGGGGGATTATAAAATTCTTTCAATATCTTCCAGCTAGGCTGAATCTTTTAAAGGGAAGGCGCTTGTGGCTTGAGCAGGTCATGGGAGTTATGACCCAGTGAAGTTAACCTAGAAAACAGTGAAAAAAAATGGCACAACATGAGAGGTCTCAGGCTCCAAGGTTTTCTGATACTGTACTTGCGGTCTTGTTGCAAGAGGCGGGAAAAAAGGAAAGATGTCCCATATTCTCAGGAAGCCAGAAGGCCCCTCCAGGCATACAGTCAAAAGGCAGTTGGAGCAGATAGCCATGGAAGTTAATGTCAGGAGTTTATTTTTATTCATTCATTGAATGACAGCATTGCTGGCAATGCCAGAATTTAATGTCCATCCCATTCTCTTATAGCAAAAGTGGTGCTGAGCTGTGTTCTTAAAACCAATGCATTCCACGCGATGAAGGTATTCCCATGGTGCTGTAAGCAAGAGAGTTTCACAATTTTAACCAGTGACGAAGATGAAATGGTCGTATATAGTCAGGATGGTGTGTGATTTAAAGCGAAACCATCCATTTGCTACCCTTATCATAAAGGGTAGAGGTTTTGGGTATGGAAGGTGCTGTCAAAGAAACCTTGGCGAGTTGCTGAGTTGCATGTTGTTTGGTATACAACGCAGCCATGGTGCTCTGGTGATGGAGGGAGTGAATGTTTCAGGTAATGGATAAGGTGCCTATTGAGCAGACTGCTTTGTCCAAGATGGTGTTGAACTTCTTGAATGTTGAAGGTGTTGCATGCATTCAGACAAGTGAAGAATATTCCATCACACTCATAACTTGTGATCAGAAGACTACACAGTCAGGAATTGAGATTCCCCAGAAGAATATTAAGTTTCTTTCTTGCTCCTGTAACCACAGTAACAATGTGGCTGATCCAGTCAATCTGACACTCATCATGTTGATAGCAGGGGATTCAATAGTGGTCATGGCATTGAATACCAAAAGGGAGGTGATTAGACTCTCTCTTGCTGCAGATAGTCATTGCCACGCACTTGTTGTGGCATGAAGGTTACTTGCTACACATCAGCCAGGGCCTGAACATTGTTCAGATCTTGTTGCATATGGATACAGCTCATTTCACTATCTGAAGTGTTTCAAATGGAACTGAACATAACACAAAAAGAGTTAGTATTTATATAGCCTCCAGAACACGTTAAAGATCACGAGGCAATTCACAGGAGGGTTGCAGAAGAGGATATGACATTGAGCTACAAAATGGAATATCAGGCGGATGGCCAAAAACTTGATCAAAGAGGTAGGTTTGAAGCAGCATCTTAAAGGAGGTAGAGAGGCAAAGAGGATTGAAAAGGGAATTCTACAATGCTCTTGGAAGCTGAAGGTAGATTCTCAAATGACCATAATATGGTACAATTCTTTGTCAAAGTGGATAGTGATGTAATTGATTCTGAGATCAGGATCCTGAATCTCAGTAATGCGGCATGAATTGGTCATGATGGGCTGGGAAACATTAATGAATGGAAAGATAGTGGACAGGCAAAGGCAGGCATTCAAGGAACAAATAGGTGAACTCCAGAAGTTGTTTATTTCTGTTTGACACAAGAGTGATAAGGGAATTATGGCCAAACCATGGCTTACAAGGGAAATTAGAGAAAGTACCAGGTTCAAGGAATATACAAACTGGGAAGTAGTTTAAAATTCAGCAAAGGAGGATTGATTAAAAAGGGAAAAATAGAGTATGAAAGTAAGTTAGCAGGGAACATAGAAACTTTCACAGTCTGTTAATATAGGTGTGTAAAGAAAAAGGATTGACAAAAATGAATGTAGGCCCCTTACAGTCAGAAATGGGAGAATTCATAACGAGAATAAAGAAGTGGCCGAGGAATTAAATTCGTATTTTTCTTCAGTCTTCACAAAGGAAACATGAACAATGTACCTGAAGCCTGAAAGAAACAAGTTTTAGCAAGGAGCTGAAGAAAATTAGCATTAGTAGAGAAATGGTTTCGGGCAAATTGATGGAGTTGAAGGTGGATAAATTTCCAGGTCCTGATAATCTTCATCCCAGAGCACAGAAGGAAGTGGCCCTAGAAATGATAGATCCATTGGTGTTATTTTTCAAAATTCTTTGGACTCTGGACTCGTTCCTACAGATCGGAGGGTAGCTAACGTAAGCCTGCTATTCAAAAGAGAGGAATAGAGAAAACAGGGAACTATAGACCAGTGAGCCTAACATCAATACTGGGGAAGTTGCTAGAGTCCATTATCAAGGATTTCATAACTCTGCATTTTGAAGGCAGTGGTATAATCAGACAAAGTCAGCATGGATTTACAAAAGGGAGATCAAGCTTGACAAATCTATAGGAATTCTTTGAGGATGTAACTAGTAGAGTTGACAGAGAACCAGTGGATGTGATTTATTTAGTGTTTCAGAAGGCTTTCGACAAGGCCTCACATAACAGACTACTATGTAAATTTGAAGCACGTGGAATTGCAGGTAATGCCTTGAGATGGATTGAAAGCTGGTTAGCAAATCAGAAGCAAAATGTTGGCACAAATAGGGCTTTTTCTGATTGGCAGTCAGTGACTATTGGGGTTCCACAGGGATCTGTGCTAGGACCCCAACTGTTCACATTATATATTAATGATTTGGAAGAAGGAACTGAATGTATATCTCCAAATTTGCAGATGATACAAAGTTGGGTGGGAGGGTGAGCTATGAGGAGGATGCAGAGATGCTTCAGTGTGATTTGGACAGGTTGAGTGTGTGGGCATATGCATGGCTGTATAATGTGGGTAAATGTGAGGTTATTCACTTTGATAGCAATAATAGGAAGATAGATTATTACTTAAATGGGTGTAAATTGAGAGAGGTGGATACTCAGTGAGATTTTGGTGTCCTTGTGTATCAGTTTCTAAAAGTAAGCATACAGGTACAGCAGGCAGTAAAGGAGGCAAATGGTATGTTGGCCTTCATAGTGAGAGGATTTGAGTATAGGAATAGGGATGTTTTGCTGTAATTGTATAGGCCTTTGGTGAGGCCACATCTGGAGTACTGTGTGCAGTTTTGCTGTCCTAATCTAAGGAATGATGTTCTTGCTATAGAGGGAGAACAGTAATGTTAACCAGGCTGATTCCTGGGATGGCAGATCTGTCATATGAGGAAAGACTAAATTGGTTAGGATTATATTCACTGGAGTTTAGAAGAGTGTGAGGGGATCTCATAGAAATCTTTAAATTCTATCAGGATTAGACAGGGTAGGTTCAAAAAGATTGCTCCCAATGGTGAGGGAGTCCACAACTAGGGGTCATAGTTTAAGGATAAAGGGCAAACCTTTTAGAACTGATGTGAGGAGAAATTTCTTCACACAGAGGGTGGTGAATCTATAGAATTCACTGCCACGTAAATAGTTGAGGTCCAAACATTGTCTGATTTCAAGGAGAAATTAGATATAGCTCTTGAGGTGAAATGGACCAAGGGATATGGGGGGGATGGGTAATCAGGATATAGAACTTGATGATCAGCCATGATCAAAATGAATGGCAGAGCAGGCAGAGTAGTATCTTGCTTCTAGTATCTATGTTTTTATGTTTCTGAATCCATAGCTGGCAAAGTCATAGATGGAGGGTCTCAGCACTTGGTGAACTGGGGCAGGGGCAGATTTGATCAATGTTATGGAGGTGAAAAGAGGGACACTGAATGATGTATGGCTGTGTATTGGAAGCATGTATCAGGGTCAAATATGACCCAAGGTTGTGAACAGTCTGGTTCAGCCTCAAACTGTTGTCAAGAAGAGAAATGAAGTCAATGGCTCAGGAAGGAGTTTGTAGAAAGGGACAAAGCAATGGCCTGAACTCTACCACCTTGCCGGCCCAGAATTGGAGTGGCTGAGGGGCTGACAACAGGAATTTCTGCCCGACGATTTCAGTCTCTTCAATAATTAATTCTGTACTAGATGTCAGCCTAATAATTCAGCGACAATGGAGGAGCCAATGATGGTGAGGTAGAGCTGAACGTAGTCAGTTTGCAGAGGAAAATTGATCTGGATGATGTTGCTGAGTGCCATTATGAGAAATAGACTAGGCTTGGTGGGGCTCAGGGACAGTTCATTAGTTTCTCTCCAGAGTAACCAATCAATTTTTTCTCCAAGTTCAATCACACCTGACCAAAAAAAGTCAAGGAGAGTGACTCACACCATCGACAAGGGTGGGGCTTAAACACCCCAACAAAACCCAGCTGCTCAGAGATCAGGGCATCATCTTCAAAGGGTGCCCCAATCAGAACTTCAATAAGCCTCCCCCCACCTCACCACTGAGGCCTCAGAGGGCTCCCCTCCCCACCCTCAATCAGACCAAGCACTTATTCCAAACACTCCTCTTCAAATATGGTTGTTTTGGAACTGATCATCAGCCATTCATCACTATTTCCCAAAAACCTTTTCACACGGTGTCTGCATGATGCATGCTGTTCAAGCTCAAACACTACAACCTCAGTGTCATCTACAATGATGGCAAGGAGCTGTACCACACTGATACTCTTTCTAGAGCCTTCCTGAATATCACACTGAATAGGCAGATCACGAGGAGGACATTGACATCTTGACCAGACAGGTCCTCCCAGCTCAGTGAATCGAGGAACTTGAGGATACCTTACAGGCAGACCTCATATGCAGGCAACTCCATGAATGATTATGAAAGGCTAGCCGGAGTCTGAGTTACAGGGCGTGCGAATCAGAGGGAGTATGTTACAGGCGCAGCTTGATACTCATGGGCATAAACACACATTTATCAATGAGGCATAAAATTTGGTCTGAAATCGCACTGGCACCACAGGTGGGAAACTCCGTATGGAATTTTACTGTCCCAAATGCCATGGGAATCATAATGGGCAGGGGGCAGATCGTGCAAAGGTCTGTCGACCTCAGACAGGATTTTCCTATTTTAGGGTGAGTGTGATCAGAAAATCCTGCCCTCCATTTTTCACATCAAAACCAACACTCTGCCATTTTTTGGTAAGATTTTGTTGTAATGTTGTTAGTCGCTGATTGCATTTATTGGAACCCAGTACTTCTGCAATGGGTTCTTTGATTATGGGAGCGTCAGAAATAGGTCGAAATGGATCTGCCAATTTGCACTTCTGTTGAAAACACTTCAAACTTTGTCTTTTGCACTCACAAGTGAGACTCACCGTCACTGAGAATGGGAATATTCAAAAGAACATAAAACATAAGAAATAGGAGCAGGAGTAGGCAATTTAGCTCCTCGGGCCTGTTCTGCCATTTAATATTATTATGGCTGATCTCACATTAGCCTCAACTGTACTTTTCTGCCTGTTCACCATAATCCTTCAAATCCCAACTAATTAAAAATCTGCACACCTCATTCTTAATTTACATAATGTCCCAGTATCCACCACAGACTCACGACTCTTCGAGAGAAATAATTTCTCTCATTTCTGCTTTAAATCTGCCTCCCCTTGTCCTAAACCTATGACCTCTTGTTCTAGATTGCCCTACAAGAGGAAGCACTCATTCCACGACTATTTTGTCAATCTCCCTTATTATCTTGAGTACCTCAATTAGATCTCCTCTTATGCTTCTAAATTCCAGGGAGTATAGGCTGAAACTGTTAATTCTCTCTTTGTAAGACAAACCCCTCGTTTCTGGAATCAATTTAATGAACCTCCTCTGAACTGCCTTCTATGTTCACAGAGCCTCCGCCTCCTGTTAATTGTTTAATTGTTTGCCCACGTTCGCAGCTGAATGTGACAAGGATGCAGAGCTTTGACCTGATCTATGGGTTGTGGGATTTACTATCTCTGCCTTGGTCACACAAGTTAAGGGGTCACGTGGGTTGGAGCTAATATAGTATGGCTGGAGGGTTGGCTGAAAGACAGAAAACAGAAATTAGAAATAAATGGGTCACATTCAGATTGGCAGGCTGTTACCAGTAGGCTGGTGCAAGGATTGGAGCTAGGACTTCAGCTATTTGCAATCTTGACTGAAATGAAAGGACCAAGTGTAATATATCCATGTTTACTGACAATACAAAGTTAGGTAGGAATGTAAGCTGTGACAAGCACACAGAGATTTGGATTGATTATATGAACAGACAAGAAGGTGGCAGATGAAGTACAAGATGGGAAACTGTAAGGTAGGAAGAATAAAAGTCAGGATATTTTTAAAATAATGAACTTTCAAATGTTGGTATTCAGAGAGATGCACACTCAAAATGGGTTCTCACAGACTGACTATTTATGAAGCTAAAATATTCATATTAAACATGAACTTAAAAGCCATTTCCCTGAAAGAATACAAAATTAAATTGTTCGATATGTTTTATTGTACCCTTTTCCTCCTTGGAACACATGAAGAAATGAACTATTAGCCACGCTATGAAATGTAAAGTTCCTTCGAAAGTAATTAAAGAAAAAGTAATTCTGTAAATCAATCCTTCTTTAGACAAATGAATGCTGGAATTTTCAGAGGTCCTTCAGAGTCAACATATAGTAGGAAATAGAAAAGTAAATGTTTGTAGTGCAAGAGTAAGGAAGTCTTACTGCAATTATACAGGGCCTCGGGGAGGCCACACATGGAGTACTGCTTGTAGTTTTGGTCCCTGGACCTTGGGAAGCTTTTAATTGCCTTCAATGAGGTGCAATGAAGGTTCACTGGATTGATTCCTGGAAGGTTGTCGTCTGAGAAGAGGTTGAACAGGATGGGCCTACACTCTGGAGTAGAAGAATGAGAGACGATTGGATTAAAACATTAAGATTCTAAGGGGGGCTAACATAGTAGATGCTGTGAGGATGGAGAATGTAAAACTAGGCACTCAATAAAAGGACAAGGAGACAGCAATTTTAGATGTAAATGAGGAGAAATGTCTTCACTGAGAGAGATATGAATCTTTGGAATTCTCAACCCCCGAGGGTTGTGGTTGCTCAGGCTCAAGTGATGGAGAGATTAGATGGGTAAGGGGAGTTTAAGTCAAGAATCAGCACTATCATAACGAAGCAGGCTTGAAGGTCCGTTTGACCTTTAAATTACTCCAATTTCTTATGTTCTTACGTTTCCTATGGATCTATCATCTGCGGGTGCTGCTTTCGCTGTTTTGCATGAATGTTGTAACTTCACTAGGTTGATGCCTCATTTTTACTTACCCCTCATGCTGCACATGACATGCTCTTCTGGGCTCCTCATTGTGTGGGAGTTAGTCACCTGGCTTGATCGTATTGGATAAGTGAAGAATATAGCTGAGCCACAAGACTATGGATTGTGATGAAATATGATTCTCTTGCTATTTATAGTCATTGCAGCTCATGGATGTCCAGTTTTGAGATCTAGCCTCTTTAAGGAGTTGAATGCAATGCTGCAAGAAGTCCAATTACTTCAAAGGTGCATGGCCAAGGTGACTAAATGTATTTGCAAATGCCATAATCTACCAGCTGCACCATTAGTCTTAGCTGCAACTCAATTCATCATGTGCCCATCACTCACTGATCAATTGCTGTCTATCAGGACTCATACCTAACATTCATATACTCATACTTACCACTAATGCCAGCCAGACCCCCATTGCTTACAGGTTACACATGAGCTGTATGCTCAACCAAGTCAGCTACATCAAAGTGATTGAATGTCACTGGCTGACTGTAACTATGTTAGGGCTTGTGTGTTTTAAACAGAAAGCAAAAGATATAGTTTGCACACATAGATTTAAAGTTACACACAGCAGGTTTATAACTCTGCGTAGAACAGTAACTGATAATAAACAGTAGCCTGTGAAATACCCTAATAACATCACCATCAAATCATGTGATCAACTCTTAAAGCAATCATACAAATACTTAAATATGTAACACCGGCAATCTTCCCTTTCATTTGCAAGGCAAGAAGCAGCTGGAAGCAACCATGAGGGATCTTTAATTTTCTCCCAGTAATTCAGCAATAAGGTGGCTAAGATCAGGTGTAGTATCGACATGCTGCACTTGGTTGAAGTCATTGGGTTACATTTTAGCTTCATTTGAAGCAATTTTTTAAAGCAGCATCTCGGCCTTTTGGCTAAGATGCAAATGAGATCAAGCCTTGGAGGAGGAGCTATACCTACTCCGATCAGCTTGGATCATGTAGATCAAGCCCAAGACAGGAGGTGAGAGCCCTGTCTTGTCAGCTTGGATCAGGAATGTCCCAACTTGTTGGGTCTCTGAATTGGATTTGATTTGATTGGATTGGATTGGAATAAAGAATTTAAAAAAATCAGCAATAATGTAGACCCCACTTAGAACATGAGGGAGGAAATTTCTTTAGGCATGTTTTTGGACCTGGAATGGAAGTCAGGCAGATTGTCACCTTGGAGGTCCAATGCCTGCTTCAGTCAGGGCAGCCTGATTTCCCTGAACATGCGCTTGGTACATCATTAGTATATTACAGTCATCTGAAAAATCAGGTTGGACATCTTTGAGATGCAAGACTTTAGTCGCAGAAATCTGATAATTACTTGAATAGAAATAATAGAATAAGAAATAAGGGAAAAGGGAGGAGAATGGCATTAAGTCATAATGCTCATTTGGAGAGCTGGTGCAGACATGATGGGCCAAATGGCCTCCTTCTGTGCCATAACAATTTTGTAATTCTGTGATCTTTGTTGCATCCATTTTACAGCAATACGACAGGTACAATTCCTACCTCACTGTATCTAGATCTGGCCTCCTTCAATTGTGGGTGACACGGACACTTTCAGAAAGGTTCAGAGGAAAATAACAAGAAGCATATCTAACTTAAAATACCTTAGTTACTCAGGAAGGCTTACACCACTGGATCTAAAAGACTCCAGTGATATCTCATTGAAGCGTTTCAGATAACAAAGGGGGCGAGACTGTGTTTATATTGATAGATCACTTTAATTGGGTCTGTTTGAGAGGAGCAGGGGTCATGTGTACAAAAAAAAACTGGCTTAGCTATCAGGAGCTTCTCTTTTTCCAGGGGCTATTGCATAGTCAGTGCTGATTCACTGTGCACCATTGAAAGAAAATAGGACCAGTTACTGGCAGGGCACAGAAATCACAGAGTACAAAAAAAAATAAATTTACTGCTAAATGATATAAATCAAGGACAATGTGGTCTCCTGAGCTAGTTCCTGTTGAAGAGATGGTGTAAAAGGAAAATTCCACATTTTCTCTCTTAAATTCACCATGTTCCTTTTCAAACTACCACTCTCAGGAGATTTCATCAATCTTATAAATACTTACAGATTTTCTGGAAACGTAAGAAAATAGAGTGTCTTGTAAAACCAAGAAATGTGCCAAAGAAAGATTCTTTGACATGAAATGAAAAATAGACTCAATGTAAAATCATAGAATTCTACAGTGCAGAAGGAGGCCATTCAGCCCATAGAGTCTGCATCTACTGCATTCTCACCCAGGCCCTATCCCCTTCACCCCATGTATTTACTTTAGCTAGTCTCCCTGACACTCAGGAGCACTTCAGCATGGCCAATCCACCTACCCTGCACATCTTTGGACTGTGGGAGAAAACTGGAGCACCCAGAGGAAACCCACACAGACATGGGGAGAATGTGCAAACTCCACACAGACAGTGGTCCAAGCTAGGAATCGAAGCTAGGTCCCTGGCGCTGTGAAGCAGCAGTGCTAACTACTGTGCCACCGTGCCACCCCTTAAATTAAACACTTTTATTGGTAGGCTGTAACAATGTACAGTTCCAAGTATACTCTTGCACAGGACTGTTCCATACAGGCATGCTGCTTACAGGTTTGTAGGTCTTTATGGAAAGTATCACAGTTATAGAGATGCGACTCACTCATTGGGAGTTCAGAAATGGTTCTGATAGAACCACCCACATATCAATAACCTGAATATGATTAGATTCTGTCCATTACTTTCATTGTCCAATTTTAGGGAGAGATGGAGCAAAAGCAGCCGAGGCACGAAGTATTTGTAATTAAATGCTTTGGGCTGAATGTATTTTGTAATTAAATGCAGATGTCAATTTTGTGTGTTTCATAAGGTCCAAGAAATGGATAATATTGGATAGAAGTGATTGTAGTGAGTCATTTTGGGTCTTGTAATATCACAGTAGATTGGTGCTCCAAATGGTTGGTTGGTCACAAATGTTCCCCCTTAATTTCCAACAGCTTTGGTTTATGATCATCGTCAAGCCCTCAGCCAGAGGCGCCAAGCAAAATTTGAGCAATTTGCCACAAGGGAGAAGGAGAAAAATAAAAAGGACAAGAATATACTTTCAGCTAAATAGGTAATGAAATATGATTTATTCATTTTTCTTTATTCTTCCATCTCTCTACCTGAACCATCAAACCACTGTGGTAAATCCATGAGAGCACAGAGGCAAGCGACCTGCACGTGGGTCTCCATGTATACGCACCCTTTATCCAGCTGCCAAGAGCTGTACCTTAGTGACAATTCCTTCCTTGTGTTGAATTGTTTCAGGCTGAGCACCACTCCAGAAATGTGAGGATAAGCCAAAGATTCTGCAGTGGAGAAATAAGCCTGTCTGCGCTGCTCCTTCCTGCCATAAATTGGCTACGTTCTTCATCACACCATCCAACAGTATGGATGCTGACATGACATGACATGTTCATGTGAATTTTCATTCAAATATGTAAATGCGCACACTTTCCAATTTTATTCTGTGCATATGATGAGGATATGTAATGTAAAGGTGCTCAGCAGAACAAAGGTTAACTTGGGCCTGGAGAGTGGCACTGCCCACAGTGTGATGCAGGTAATTACATGGCCATGAAAACAGTCTCGAATAGAAATCTGTAAGCAGCATGCCTGTATGGAACAGCTCGGTTCCAAGGGCATACTTGGAACTGTACATTGTTACAGCCTACCAATAGAAGTGTTTATGTTTAAACACACAAGCCTCAAGATCTCATCAATGAGCCATCTACCACATAAAGAACGCATGTTAATGACATAATATTACATGATGTTGGAATGGGATTTGGTGATTGTACCATGGTGACTGATGGTGGTGATCAAAAGTGATAAGGAAAATAACAACTAAATATAGGAAAGCAGAATAGTATTCCAAGGTATGGTACATTGAAGCCGAAATAGAGAGAAACGCACCTAAGAGGGAATCTTGCCGAATAATGTAGAATCAAGGAAAATAGACAGTTACAAGATGGGCGAGCAATGGAGAGAACAGAGCAAGACCCCTGGGTCAGAATCCACAAGGGTGAGTGAAATACAGAAAAGTAACTGAACTTATGTTGTAGGTGGTGGTCCAGGAGGTTCAGTGCATTAAAGAGGCTGAAAGACAGATGTGGAAAAAAAGAACCTGGAAAATTGGCTGGCAGAGTCAAAGGTTAAAAAAATAAACTTATAGAGTAAAGAATGGGTGAAGATATCTGTTTCGAGCTGACAGCTGGAAGAATTGGGGCTTTACGTATTAAAAAAAATAACTGCTGCTCTCCAGAAGAAACAGAAGCACTGTCGCTTTAAGTTTAAAAATAAACAGCAGACAACCGAAGGGCAGAGAAGTCTCACAGAATAAAGTTGCTGTAAAGTTAACAAAAACAGAGAACACAGGAAACACTGCTACAGTTTTAACTTTAAAAAAAATGGCCTGAAGTGAACTGCAGCAAGGTCTCTCGAAGAGCGGGAGAATCTGAGGGATAGATCCTGATGTGTAGGATTGGAGGAGAGCCTGTGGGAGTTCCATAGCAAGAACTGCTGCACTGATGAACTTAAAACAAAAGAATTCTCAAGCTTGAAAGAAAAAAAGAAAAGTTAATAAGTTTAAAAAAACAGCCCTGATTAGACCACAAGCACATTGCGTCTCTACGTACAGGGGAAATAGAAAAAAACAGGCACATTAAAAAAAAACAAAGGAAAAGAATGGGTACTCCAAATGATGTGGAGATGCTGGCGTTGGACTGGGATAAACACAGTAAGAAGTCTAGCAACACCAGGTTAAAATCCAACAGGTTTATTTGGTAGCACAAGCCACAAGCATTCGGAGCACGGCCCCTTCATCAGGTGAGTGGGGCTGTGTTCACAAACGGAGCATATAGAGACACAAACTCAATTTACAAGATAACGGTTGGAATGCGAATCATTATCTCATAAATTGAGTTTGTGTCTCTATATGCCCTGTTTGGGAACACAGCTCCCACTCACCTGATGAAGGGGCAGTGCTCCAAAAACTTGTGGCTTGTGCTACCAAATAAACCGGTCAGACTTTAAGCTGATATTGTGAGACTTCTTACACTCCAAATGCCAAAGGGGACAAAAGCTACACAGATTAGTGAAATGATCTTCCTATTGTGAAAGGATAAGTTTTATCAAGTTCAAAAAAAGCAGCCAGGATCGCTCCAACATTGAATTGATTTGATGAATTATTGTCACATGCATTAATTTACAATGAAAAGTTTTGTTTCCTGTGTGCTCTACAGACAAAGCATACCATACATAGAGAAGGAAAGGAGAGAGTGCAGAATGTAGTGTTACAGTCATAGCTAAACTGTAGAGAAAGATCAACTTAATGCAAGGTAGGTCCATTCAAAAGTCTGTTGGCAGCAGGGAAGAAGCTGTTCTTGAGTCAGTTGGTATGTGACCTCAGACTTTTGTATCTTTTTCCCAACGGAAGAAGGTGGAAGAGAGTACGTCCGGAGTGCGTGGGCTCTTTAAGTAAGAACTTGATGGATTCTCCTTGGAAGAAACACAGAAATTGACAAAGCTTTGACAAAGGGTCATTTGGACTCGAAATGTTAGCTCTTTTCTGTCCAGATCTACCAGACGTGTTGAGATTTTCCAGCATTTTCTCTTTTGGTTACAGAAATTAAAGACATCAGAAAGAAACTAGAACTTATTGAACGTAAAGAGGAATCAGCAAAAAGAAGCTAGAGAGAAGATATTAAAAGAACAAGATGAAATGGCTAACAGCAAACTTGGAGAAAGTAGAAGACAGTTCCAAAAATTCACAAAATGAAGTTAAAAAGGAGATTTAAGGTGGAATTTCCCTATTCTGACCGCTGTTGGAATCATAGTGAATGGGACACAACCGTGCAAAACTTCATTGACCTTGGGCAGGATTTTCCGGTCTTGGAGCAAGCACAGCCGTAAATTCCCATCCTTTATGAGAGAATGAAGAATGAATGAAAAGCAAATAGAAAATAAGATCAAGTCCAGCATAGCACTGAATCAGGAGGAAGTGTGCGTGAAGAATGGAAGCTTTCCAATGGAAACTTAACTGAAAAGGTGAAATCATTGAAATTAACAGCAGAAACAACAATTCAGACGGAGATGAGATTCCATTGCCAGAACAAGATTGCTGAAATGGTTACACAAATGGAAAAGCATAAATACCAATATCATAAAATGATTGATGATAAAGGTGCTGAATTGAAATGCTGGAATGCGAAGAAACTTTAATCACACAGTCTGGGTACCAGAAACAAAGTACCACAATAATTCCTTCACACGCAACAGACTGAGAATGTGAAAGAACTGTGAAAACACAAGACTGTGTTGTACTGTGATGGGAAATAAATTCTGGGGCTGATTCTCCGACCCTGCTGCATCTCACTTATACCATGCCTGGTGTCGATTGCGCTGATCTTGGAGAACACAGTGCGGGTCTAAAGATCGGTTTTGCACCTAGTGCCAAACAGTTTATAATTCTCCTGATCCTTTTCTAATGGCATGAACTGGATTGTGCCCAGAAACGGCGTGAGGCTGATTTTCATCAGATTGAGTGGATTTTAATCTCATTAGCAAACTTGGCACCTGATCCTCCACCCTTCCAGAATACTGCCCCCTCTCCCCGCCACCTACTCCAGCGGGAGGTCACACTGGCATGAATTATCACTAGTCTCTATTAGCGGAGACCTGGCGCGATGGCCACATCAGGGGGCTCGGGAGCTATTGAAGCCCCTGTGTGCTTGGGGGCCTGACCAGGAATTCCCATAGGGCAATGCCCACTTGACAATGCCCAACTGGCACATGGTGCCACTGGACTCCCTGGCAGTGGCCACCGGACACTCTGCCAATTGTGTGCTCCAGCGGTGCCAGTTGGGCATCAACTGTGTGCCAGGAACATGCTGAGGGAGTGGGGCCTGAGTGGGATCATGATGGGGGCTATGAAGGAGGGATCTGACAGAGGGGGGTCATGCAAGGGTGGATTATGAAGGCAGTCATGATGGGGAGGAGGCATGTCGGGTTTCACGATGGAGGAGAGGTCAGCAGTCAAGCAGGGGGGTGCATTGGGAGGGCCGCAGTGTCCCAATGCCTTGATGCCGGTGATCTGTGACGGGGGGGGGTGGGTGGGGGAACATGCTGCCAGTGAAGGGGCAGGTCCCGAAATCCATGGAGGGAAGGGGATTCCCGGTGCACTGTGAGATCGGGGTGCCATTGCAAAACAATGCCCACATGCTCTGAAGGTAGGCTCACTGGCATATATAGGCCCTGCCACTCACCCCACTCCACTCCACCCCCCCCCCCCCCCCCCACTGCAAAATGCCCACACGCCAAAAAAATGACTGTGTGGGCGGATTGTGGTACGGGGTGCGCCTGAAAGGCCTTTATCGTCACTGTTATAACAATATTTTGGGAGAACGCCACCCAATAGGTGGGATTTTTTTGGCCGTGCTCACCCCAAAACCAGAAAGTTACGCTGGAGGTCAATTCTTTACACGGTCCACCCCCCGCCCTTCCCAATGCTCCCCCCCACCCCCTCCCGACTCCACTACGATTCCCGTGGCAGGTGGGGGGGGGGGGGAGGTGCAGGAAAATTCCAATGTGTTGTGATCTCAGTTAGAGAGATGTTTGATAAAGAAAGGGGGATGTGATGATATGTGCCTGCATGCATTGTAATGGAAAGGTGCTTAGCAGACCAAGGGTTGACATGGGACTGGCCACCCACCGTTTGATGTAAGTAGTCACACAGTTGGAGGACAGTCTAGGGCAGAACTCAATAAGCAGCATATCTGCATGGAGCAGCTTCGTGTAAGAGCTGACTTAGAACTGTGCATAGTTACAGTCTACCAATAAATGCATTTATGCTTAAACATACAAGGCTCAAGATCCCATTGATGAGCCATCACCACTGTAACATAAAGAACTCATATTAGGTACATAATATGACATACATTTTAACAACTGCAATGCTGCTATGAGAAAATATTGTATTTCAACATATCTGCAAGCTTACCTATGACGGTGTGGCAATTTTATTAGCCAATTATGCATGTAAATGTTTGTTATGAATAACTTTTGTCAATTTTATGCATGTGGACCTCAAATCCTAAACATTTATTTGATTGTCTGCAAAATAACAAGTTATTCACACAACTATTCTATTATATATACTTGGAGGCATTTCTGATTGGAAAATCTCATGGCAGACTTCTATAACTTAATACAGGACACCTGTCTGCAGTGTTTGAGATTCTTTCAATTTACCTCCAGATTACCATGGGAAGTCAAGAGTTTGCTTTGGGTGGGAAGCAAAGTTTTAGCTCAAACTTCCCCTTCAACATACTCAGTGGGCATTTCAAATATTATTACTTTTATTCTTATACATGTTAAGCACTTTGTTTTATTATGATAAAGGTTTTAAGTTTATTTATTAGTGTCACAAGTATGCTTACATTAACACTGCAATGCAGTAACTATGAAAATCCCTTAGTTGGCCCACTCCAGTGCCTGTTCAGGTACACTGAGGGAGAATTTAGCATGGCCAATGCATCTAATTAGCACGTATCTTGGACTGTGGGAAGAAACCAGAACAAACCTGGAGGGAATGCAGACACAGGGAGAAAGTGCAGACTCTGCACAATGACTCAAGCCAGGAATCGAACCCGAGTCCCTGGCGCTGTGAGGCAGTAGTGTTTACCACTGTGCTACCATGCGTATTATATAAGTCCAAATGTTTTTGGCTCTGGCCAACGTGCACTTAACACCCTGGATTTAAATAAAAGGAATGTTCCCAATGGGGAATAGTGAACACTGCTAATTCAGCAAACAAATTCATTTGTGTAGATTTTTAAATAGTTTGATTTGGACAGCCTTGATTCATTTTGTGTTTAGCAGATATCAGGCTGACCAAAAAACTAACAGACGAGAGAATAGCAGCATAGTGGCACATGGGTGGCATGGTGGTTAGCACTGCTGCCACACAGTGCCAGGGATCCAGTTTCGATTCCTGGCTTAGGTCATTGTTTATGTGGAGTTTGCACATTCTCCCTGTGTCTGTATGCTTTTCCTCCCACAGTCTGAAAGATGTGCAGGTTAGGTGCATTAACCCGAAAAGGCACCAGACTTTGGTGACTCAGGGAATTGCACAATAACTTCTTTGCAGTGTTAATGTTAGCCTTATTTGTGACTAATAAATAAACTTTTGCTTCTATTGCAATTCAGTTAAAATCAATTGGGGTCAATTTTCCAGTCCTGCCTGCCGCGGGAATCATTGCGGGTGGGATGGAAAATTTGGTGGACCATTTGAAGGTCCGTTAACCTTGGGTGGGAATTCCTGGTCTCGGGATGGGCATCCCACCTTTAGTGTGAAAAAACCTTTACATTTAAATAACACCTTCCTTAGGTGGATTGGCCATGCTATAAAGCTCCTAAGTATCCCAAGAAGGTTAGGTTGGGGGGATTAATGGGATAAATGTGTGGGGTTACAGACAGAGGATTAGCCTGGGTGAGATGTCTTGTTGAAGAGTTGGTGCAGACCCGATGGCCAAATGGTTTCTTTCTGCACTGTAGGGATTCTATGATTCTATTCTATAATTCTATGTCCTCAGGACATCTTAAACAAAGTATTTTGCAGCCAGTGAAGTACTTTTGATGGTTGTTTCTGTACATAAACAAGTCAGGCTAACATTGTTAGTCACGTAATCTTCTGATCTTCCAAGGAGATTTTAATTTTAGATTTGGACCTTTTTGTGTTTTGTGCTATCATGAATATCAGTAAATAAAAGCCTTGTCATGTTGAGTTGGGATACATTTCTGAGCATTCCGAGGAGTGTTAGGAATGGCCAGACATCTATCTTACTAGCAGAATGCTGCCGCAGGGGAAATAACCAAGGACTTTTGATAATACAGCCAAACGTTAGATAGTTTGCCAAGAAATGTCCATCTTGAATCAATTTTTATAAACTCTAAAAAAGGAATATTTTATAAACTCATCACAATCTATTTCCAATTCATTTAGCAAATCAATAGAAAAAACAAATAAAAGATGAAGAAGATTAAGTTTCTCTGGGATACTGTTGCAGCACATAAAAATAATCTGGGAGAGTCACAGATCATAAAATTCAAGTTAACTTCATGTCAGTAGGACAAGGTGACAGGTTCAAAGCGGTGAATGGCGAAGTTAGGGTTTCGGAAGGTCTTCTTCCCAAAATGATCAACTGAAGGAATTGATTTCTGGGTATGGTAGTGCAGGCAAATGTCAGAGTCATTTAACCATTTGATGCCGTGATAAGAAAGCATTAACACCTTGACACTCAGGGGGGACGCTCAGGAACCAGGGGGGGTGAATGGCCTTGTTCATTCTCTCACACTTGATGCCAGCTCGCAGGAAAACCTTCCAACTTCAGAGCAGTAAAACACTTGAAAGGAAGTTTGCGTGCAACATTGGGCAGGAGAAGCTAGTGCTGCAGATGGCCGTAATCTGTAATTCAGCTGGATAGATCAAGAAGCTCAAAAGGCATATTATGACTGTCTTAAGTGTATTGAGCATTCAGTAATAAGCAATTTGGGAACTCTTGATTTTCATTTAAATGTTCAGTTTAAGTCAAGCATTGAGTACATTGAGAGTGATTTGGCACATTAGAATTCTGTGCTGGAGCTGGCTGATTAAACACAACAGCGAGACCCTTAGAATTACAGCTCACCATTTTTGCTTTTCCCCCTCCATCCAAAAAATTGCAAAGTGAAAGAAAACTTTATAAATGTAATTAGCTTCCATTTTAAAAGTGAGAAAAGAAAACTTCAGTAAAAATGTATCTCTTGTGATTTAGTTTTAATGACCATAAGTATTGTGCAACAAAAAAAAAGTGGCTCTTTGGTATGTATTACTAGTGGAGTTGGTTTGGGAATGGATTCCCATGTATACAATAAATCGGATACCACATATTGAAACACAAAACAAGACTATGAGTCATCATGCAACAATACTCGGCTGTAAATGCTTTAAAATCTTGTCAGTTTGTGACAAATAAAAAGGAAAAAGAGCAAGTTAAACTCCAGCATGAAATGTTTGGTTGACATATATATCAAGCAAGAAAAACAATTAAATGGGGAAAGGCTGAAATATTGCCTGAGAAATTAACTTAAACTTCAGCTGGAATATTCAATCCCGATTTGGGAGCACAGAGAGGGAACATTTGCCAGCTCCGTCAACCAAACCAGTAAAAAGAGGTCCAAGAGATTGGATTTCTGTTCCAGCGTGCTGGATTAGAGGTCAGGTCCATCGCCACGGGAACAAGCATGGAAGTTGCCGGATCAGAGGCCAGCTGGGCTGAAGGCCTGACTCTGTACTCTGGCATTTTGTTGAAGTTATTAAGAAAATTGTTGAACGAAAACCAATCATCCAACCCTCATCCCTATCCCCCTCCTCACATCCCCCATGCCCCATTCATGCCAACCTGTGCCACCTCATGCCCTCACCCAACTGCATGGCCCTTCATACCTCTAATGCCATCTCATGCCTCTCTATCCACTCCAACATTTCCCATAATACAACTTAGTAACAATTCATACCATCCCATTCCCTTGCCACTTCCCTACTAACTCACCAAGTACCCATCATGGGCAAACCTCAAAAGCCACACTGACATAAGAGAATGGACGGAATTCTCTGGTCTCACATACCCCGCTATCATTGCCAGCCAAAATGGAGAATTTGACACTCAGCCAAATCTTCATTTACTGCAGCGAGACAGGAGAATTCCAATCACAGGTGAGGTTGGAGAATCCCAGTCAATGTGTCTATTGATGACATCACTATTTTAAACAAAAAAACACGTTCATTGATAAAAAGCCATTCAATACATTGAACTTCCTTCATCTAATCTCTTTTGAGAACAAACATTTCAGTTAAGTATTTAAGCTCTTATGAAAACAAATATTTTTATTCTGCAACCACTTTGAGTCATCATCAAACTGCCCACTTAACAGGCACCCCAGTGTGATAATGCTAAAATTAGCACGCAGCACATTTCCAATAAGGATCGCCCTCAGTTTATGTCAACAGACAGAATTAAATAACAGTTACTAATTTTTTTAGCTCCACACAATCTTTTTAAATTCAAAACCAGCAGATTTAAATCCATTCAAAGTTCCAATAAACTATGACAGTTCTTCAATGGCTTTGATAGTCCTTTGACAGCCTGACACTTCTTCGATAGCTTTGAAAGTTCTTTGATGGTTTTGACAGTTCTTTCAAAAGCTTGACTGTTCCAATGGGTTTATGTACTTCTTACACCAAATCATATCTATTTTGAACAATTCCAAAGGGCACCTGATGCATCCCAAAGCACCTCTCAAAAGGTGTCCTTGGACTAAATCCAGAGGGGGTACCATATCTCTCCATAAGAGTATTCTGGCTTTTCAAGCAAATGCACCATGTTCAGAACTGCTCTTACCAGGTCTCATCTGCACATTTCCTGTTTCCATGGTCTGCCTGCTGTCCTGGAGACAATTCCTCAACAGACTGCTTTTGGGAAGATTGCAATTGACATCCTGCCATTGCCAATTACAGGAGCCCGACCCCAAATTCAGCCCTTGGTCAGGATCATAATCAAGAAAATTGAGCACTCAGTAACTATGAGCTCCACTAAACACTCTGCTTCTGGACTGAAGGAGCTCGTTAGGATGCTGCTTTGAAACTTGGACCCTTTTAAATGTACCCAGGTAAGTGCCCAGTTTTCTGACTGAGCATGGATGCGCAGATACCAAGGCTGATTAGAAGATTTGGGTATTGCTTTTGGATAATTTCTGGCTCTGATTCCTCTTCCAGCTGGGTGGAGTTGGTGGGGAAACCACAACAACTTTCCCCCACTACGTACAGAATGAAAACTTATTCATTAGAACTCAATCTGATAAAGACGATTCCTATAAACTTGCAGCAATGTCCCTCCTCTCTGCACAGTGGAGAGTGTTAAAACTGATGCCTGCAATTTCCGTGTGGGGCATCAGCAAGTGAATCCCATGGACAACATTAATTCACTGCCTGCTCAGTTTCCGTTGAGGTGGCTGGTGTTAAAATGGTTCCTATATTTCAAGATTGTTACTTGAAAGCATGTGAGATGATTCTTCACAGAACCTCAATCGGAATATCATATTGGCAAATAGTAAGAGAATTACAAATCCCAAGAACATCTCTGGAGCACTATGGCGCAAATTTTAGATCAAACAATTTGTCTGCAGCATTTGAGGAAGTTGGAAGCTTTAAAGCTTTGTTATGCCAAGCAGTAAAGCTTGAAATGCGGTCCACATATTCCATCCATAAGAAAATTAAACCCTGAGGGGATAACTTGAATTTTGCCTGATAGTATAGTATCATGGATTGACAATACTCTCCCTTCGAATGATTTATGAACTCAGTCTGCAGCAAATAATTCAAATCAGCTCTTCCGTGTAGTTTACTGTCTTATGATGAGTAGAAAAATTTGATGACCATTTACATTTTCACAATGTTATTAATCTTGAAGACCACTTTCAGGTTATCCTTCTCCACTCTTGTGTAAAAAGGCGATCTTATCAAACGTTTCTTCACGATTGTGACCTCCTCATCTCTGATAGCATCCTAATGGATCAGTGCATTACAAAGAACTAGAGGAGACAACTGACTGTTACTGTCACTCACGATCTTTGAAAACAGAAAGGAAGTACTGGTGATGGGTGGACAATCCAATAACACCTGTTTTGCACTGCCGCCAAAATTTTAAATGATTCCCGTTTGTTTCTATTGGCCACGCAATTAGCGCATAAAATATTTCTTCTTCTTTAAAGAGCCTTCAATGTGATTAATTCAAAATCAAAACCTACCAGGTTGCCCAGGGCAGGCAAATTATCTAGGAGCAGCGATTACAATCACACGTTAAACCAGTCCTGCCACAGGACAATGGGCTTTTGGCTGGGTCCACTGCATCATCTGTACCCTGACAGGGCTGGAAAATCCTGTCATTTGCATGGTTTATAAAAACAAAGGCTCGCAAAATTAATAGCAAACTGGCAAACCACATTAAGAACTGACTTAACAAATGAAAATAGAAAATGGTGATTAATGGCATTGAGTTTGATTCAGGGGTTGAAGCTAGATCCACAGCTGTCTGTTCTGTTGATAAATCATGCGGTAAGGGTAGTTTGTATAATTTAGCTTTCTTGATGATCCCAAGCTATGTGACTAAGTGACAAGTATAAAAGAGATTAATGGCATTTCAGGGGAGTTGGAACAATTACTTGCCTGGGCAAATGTAGATGGATTTTAAGGAGGAAAATGCAAGATTAAAGACACAGCAATGTGAAACATATGTACATGATGAAGGACTGTTCAATAGCAAAAACAGGATTTGGACTTTTTGCAGAATGGCCACAGAAGGATTCCAATTAATATGAACTAGTATCAACAAAGTTGATAATTTACTGCAATGATTAACAAACATAATTTATTCTAATCTTGTAAGGATCATTTTATTGTATATAATTTTGGAAAATAGCATATTACTCTGTGATAAGGATGATTGACTCAGGGCATTTCCTATGAAGGAAAATGTACATGATGAATTTTTTTTCACCATGGGGGAATCCATATTTTTTATGTTCTAAAAGTATTAAAAATGCCAAGAGAAATGACAAATGTAGATCATAGCAAATTACTTAATGTGGACTATGAAAGCAAAACTAGTGTAAGTTGCAAATGAGCTGAAATCAAAAACAGCTTTTTTTCCAGAAGGGAAATGTGGAATTGAGACAGTGATTTTAATTCAGGGCAGGTTCAGAAAGATTGGGAGTGCAACCAAGTCAAAACTCACCTGTTGTCCCAGAAAACAGCCCACACTATTTAGCTTCCAAGTTTCATTCAAATCCATCAGGAAGGTTTCTGACCTGCCTCTTTGACTGGACAGAGAAACTTCCAGAGAGCAATTTTTGGCAATCAGCGAGAGGCCTAAAGGGGCAGTGTGGCTCAGACACTGAGGTTGTTTTTCCTTATGTCTCCTGGAGAAACTATGCCGATTAGAGAAGGGGAAGCATCAGAGAAGGCATGGAAATGACCTTCCAGGTTCTCTGAAGTTTCTGTAAAACCCTGTTCAATATGATTAAAGAAGTTCTCTGTGCATGGGGGCAGTGGCCTAGTGGTATTATCCTAGACTATTAATCCAGAAACTCAGCAAACATTCTGGGCAGCTGGGTTTGAATCCTGCCACAGCAGGTGGTGGAATTTGAATTCAATAAAAAATATCTGGAACTAAGAATCCACTGATGACCATGAAATCACTGTTGATTGTTGGAAAAACCCATCTGGCTCACTAATGTTTTTTAGGGAGGAAATCTGCCATCCTTACCTGGTCTGGCCTACATGTGACCCCAGAGCCGCAGGATTGAGGTTGACTCTCAATTGCCCTCCAAGGGCAACTGGGGATGGGCAATAAATCCTGGCCAGCCAGCAATGCCCATGTCCCATGAATGAGTAAAAACAAAATGCAATGATCCTGAAATCTTCACAGGAAGTACGAGATGACAGTAAGTGCTCTACAAAGAATACCAGTTGAGGGAACCAAGTTGGAAGATTTGAATTTTATCGAGGAACAGATATGTTGAGAACTGTGGAGAATGATGGTCTGGCTGTACTTCTGAAACCCAATACTGCAGCATTGCTTTAAACAATGAAAGCATCTCAATCATTGCTGACCTCATTTTTAATAACAGAATAGTCATTCCAAGAACGCCTCAGATTGATATTCTCCAGAAAATAATCAAATTCATTTCGAGAAAGCAAAATATCGATCAAGAGCTCAGAAATCAGTCCGGTGTCAAGCAGTACACATTCTACTGAAGAACTAATTTCCAGTTGTCTTCAGTGTGCAGTGAAAAACCAAAAGCAAAAAGAACTTTCCACTTTTCCAACAAGACTATGGGAGTGCCGGAGAATGGATTTATTTGATTGTAAAGACATTAAGGTATTTCTTATTGTCATTGATTACTACTCCAAATAGATTGCAGTGAACAGATTGCACAACCTCAAGGCAAAAGCAGTCATTCACTCACTGAAGAGGGTCTATATAAACACATAACATCCCACATATTGCAGTGTCAGACAATGATCCACAATTCGTTAATGAGCTATTTCTAAATTTCCAAAGGAATATAGATTCATTCATATGACTAACTCACCTTGATATTCTTGAGCAAATGGAGATACTTAGAGAGGTATTTGAATCATCAAAGATTTGGGGAAAAATGAAGATGTTAGCTTTGTCCTTCCTAGTTATTGAACTTTACAACCAGCAACCATCAGAGTTGTTCATGGGAAGATGCCCACAAACAAAACTTCCAACTCTGTAACAGAAACGAGAACCAAATATCATCTCAAGTAACCATGAGAGAATTAAAAAGCATGAGCAGATCAGAGCCACAAAAAATCTCAAAACTTCACTTCCAAGCACAGAGGACAAGATTTATAAATGCTGCAGACTGGAGAACGAGTCTGAATGTCAGACCAACAGAAAGAAGACGTAATGGGCCCAATTTTACCAAAAATTCATGCCCATTTTTGGGCGCAAAATCGCGCTAAATTCGGGCGTTGGGCCTGTAACACGATCTGCACACGAATCCGAGCAGATCACACCTTTACCGACACCCAATTTGGGTGCGGATCCGGTCCGCGCCCCAATCAGGCAGCCCAACGATTTAAGTGCATCAGCATGCACTTAAATCAATTTAATGAACCACGCGCCCAACACTACCGCCAAATCCCTTCGGATCCGTTCCCGATCCACGCTGTTATCAACCTGCGAATAAAAGTCCGAAGCCGATTCCTATTCTGCAAGGTAACCCATGCTTCTCGAACACCCTTCACAGACTCCCCACTAACCACCCCGGCAGGCCCACCCCCGTGTGATCTGACCCATCCTGGGAGGCAGCCCCCCCCCCCTCCCCCCGTGCGATCCACCCCCTCTGGGAGGCAGGCCCCCCCCTCGGCTGAGCACACCTCCAACCTACCTCGATTGCTGCTCTCCCCTCCACCATCCTTTTGACCTGCAGTCATTGGACAGCCTGCAGCACCTTCCTGGCCTTCCGCAGGTGTCCACCAGAGAAGTGGGGTGGACTCAGATGGATCATTGGTTGGGGCAGGGGGAGGGGGTTGGCGGTGGTGGAGGTCTGGGGGCGGGGGGAGGACGGACTTGGGAGAATCTCGACCGACCAACCCCCACCCCACCCCACACAACGAGAGATCCATCTGAGATGCTCCCTCCTCTAGCAGATGCCAGCAGAAGGCCAGGAAGGTGCTGCAGACTGTCCACCAACTGCAGACTGCAAGTCAGAAGGATGGTGGAGGGGGAGCAGCAATCAAGGTAGGTTGGGGGTGTGCCCTGCTGAGGGGGGCCTGCCTCCCAGGGCGTTCCGATCGTGACTCATCCCCCCCCCGCCGGCTCTCTCTGCTGGATTTGTCTTTCGCGCCCGAGTGCACTGTTTCAGATTTTTTTCAAACTGCGCATGCGCAGTTCAGAGCTCCAATCGTTCCAGCAGCGTTAAGCCCTGCCCACAGCATGGACCACATCGGAGCTGGCAAAAAGCGTATGGACGCGCTGGAACGAGGATTCCGGCCTCGGATCCGGTTTACATCCAGATCGGGCCCTTGGCCTCCGATTGATAAAATCAGGCCCAATAACAGAAGAAGCTCCACAATCGAGGTCTTACAGAATTGAGACGGACTTGGGAAATTTAATTCAAAACCACAGAGCCTTAATAGCTTTGGGAAGGAAAGCTATAGAAACTTGGACTCCCCATTCAGATCCAGATGGAGATAAGGAACAACAAACAGACAAAATTGTACAGCCACCCAGGACAAGGCTTCTCATAACGAATGACGAGGGAATGTGCTCAACCTCAGAAAGAGATTAAAACGAGTTCAGGAAGTTTGGTCATGACACGTCAGAGACTGACCGTCTAAAGTCTGAGACTTTAAGAGGAAATGTAGCAGGATGCATATAGTTAGAATGAAAACTGGGGAGAGGTGTAGCGTAAAGGGTTAACCTCAAAAACATCTGATGTAACTAAGATGTAATGATACATGATTAAATAGTAGAAACCTGGAGGGAGAAGTCCAATCTCAGCATCTCTGAGAAGTTGTTTTAACAAATTAGGCATAGGGAAATTAGAAAATCTCCAAATACATGACAGTGTGGAGGTCTGTGGGGAGGGGTTGCTGAGTGGGGGAGGAATGGGGGGTTGTGGGGAGGGGTGGTGAGTGGGGGAGAAATGGAGGGTTGTGTGGAGGGGTTGATGAGTGGGGGACAGTGGAGGGCCGTGGGGAGGGGTTGCTGAGTGGGGGAGAGTGGAGGGCCGTGGGGAGGGGTTGATGAGTGGGGGACAGTGGAGGGCCATGGGGAGGGGTTGCTGAGTGGGGGAGAAATGGAGGGTTGTGTGGAGGGGTTGATGAGTGGGGGACAGTGGAGGGCCGTGGGGAGGGGTTGCTGAATGGGGGAGAGTGGAGGGCCGTGGGGAGGGTTGCTGAGTGGGGAGGAATGGGGGTTGTGGGGAGGGGTTGCTGAATGGGGGAGAGTGGAGGGCTGTGGGGAGGGGTTGATGAGTGGGGGAGGAGGGGGGGGCTGTGGGGAGGGGTTGCTGAGTGGGGAGGAATGGGGGTTGTGGGGAGGGGTTGATGAGTGGGGGAGAGTGGAGGGCCGTGGGGAGGGGTTGATGAGTGGGGGAGGAGGGGGGGGTTGTGGGGAGGGGTTGATGAGTGGGGGAGGAGAGGGGGGGTTGTGGGGAGGGGTTGATGAGTGGGGGGTTGTGGGGAGGGGTTGATGAGTGGGGGAGGAGGGGGGGTTGTGGGGAGGGGTTGATGAGTGGGGGAGGAGGGGGGGGGTTGTGGGGAGGGGTTGATGAGTGGGGGAGGAGAGGGGGGGTTGTGGGGAGGGGTTGATGAGTGGGGGAGGAGGGGGGGTTGTGGGGAGGGGCTGATGAGTGGGGGAGGAGGGGGGGTTGTGGGGAGGGGCTGATGAGTGGGGGAGGAGGGGGGGTTGTGGGGAGGGGTTGATGAGTGGGGGAGGAGGGGGGGGTTGTGGGGAGGGGTTGATGAGTGGGGGGTTGTGGGGAGGGGTTGATGAGTGGGGGAGGAGGGGGGGTTGTGGGGAGGGGTTGATGAGTGGGGGAGGAGGGGGGGCTGTGGGGAGGGGCTGATGAGTGGGGGAGGAGGGGGGTTGTGGGGAGGGGTTGATGAGTGGGGGAGGAGAGGGGGGTTGTGGGGAGGGGTTGATGAGTGGGGGAGGAGGGGGGGGTTGTGGGGAGGGGTTGATGAGTGGGGGAGGAGGGGGGGTTGTGGGGAGGGGTTGATGAGTGGGGGAGGAGGGGGGGCTGTGGGGAGGGGCTGATGAGTGGGGGAGGAGGGGGGTTGTGGGGAGGGGTTGATGAGTGGGGGAGGAGGGGGGTTTGTGGGGAGGGGCTGATGAGTGGGGGAGGAGGGGGGGTTGTGGGGAGGGGTTGATGAGTGGGGGAGGAGGGGGGGGTTGTGGGGAGGGGTTGATGAGTGGGGGAGGAGGGGGGGGGTTGTGGGGAGGGGCTGATGAGTGGGGGAGGAGAGGGGGGGTTGTGGGGAGGGGCTGATGAGTGGGGGAGGAGAGGGGGGGTTGTGGGGAGGGGCTGATGAGTGGGGGAGGAGAGGGGGGGTTGTGGGGAGGGGCTGATGAGTGGGGGAGGAGGGGGGGGTTGTGGGAAGGGGTTGGTTGCTCTGGACAGGATGATTAAGTGGAAGCAAGTCCAGGCCGGAGCCGACCTGAGGACAAATTTCTGTTCTCGTCCACACGCAAGGATATTTGTAAAAATAAAAATACATAATTTTCTCAGCCCTCTACTGAGCCCTTTGCTCCACAGGATCAAAGTTTCCTGGTGAGTTCAGAGCCAAGCTGTGACTTTGCTTCACAAAATTAAATAACATTGGTATTGAATTAACAGACCCTAAATTTTGAATCTCACATGAAGCCTTCGCTTTCCAGGTATTTGGACCTCACGTAATTGTTGGCCAAAATCCTCCGATTAGAATTGTGTGTGGCAACAGGTTGACATGGTTGCAGTAAGTTGCAGGACTGCTTTGATTTAATACCCTCTCCCCGCTGCCCACAATGTACCCTGCTCTCATTAAGGTCAATAAGGTTAGAAGTGGGCCTGTTTTGTTGTTCATTAGTTCTGCTAGTCAGGACCAGAATAGTAGACGGAGAACCCCACGGCAGAACATTCAATGTCAAGGAGAGCGAAAGGGAAAACAAGTGATAGAAGTTAGTCCATGCTTGGACCTTCCTACAGCCTTGCACATCTGTTAATAAAAAGGTGGTTTTGAAAAATTCATTTTCATGTGTACTGAAGAAGTATTTTGTATTAGGATCAAGTCTTGTGTATTGGTAAAATTGTTAGTAAGATTTACTGATCTAAAAATCATTGTTGTATATTCTACGGCAGCCACCAGCTTAAGGTTGAGAGCACCGCTGGTTTTGCTCAAGCAGTATTGCATTCTATTTATGCTGCCTGCCTGGAATTGCAACTCTCCTGCGCTGGAGAGACATGCTTACAGAGTTCCTCATCCAGCAATTAAAACTGAAGTGCTTGGAGAGAACTGTTGGCAGTATCCATACTGTCTGAACACTAAATTAATCCTGAGCATGTTAAAGCCAGTTTAAGTGATGTTAATACAACATGTTAATAATCATCTTTGCAGCCAACAACTTAGCCAATCTTAGTCAATTGATTTTTGGATGCATGAGCCGGTATATAAGAACCAGCAGTCAATAATCACACAATATAAATTCAGTTTTTTAACACTGCATTGAAATTATCTTTCACGAGGTGGCAAATTCAATTGATGTGAGACTATTTCCTGCTTCTCCCCAGAGTCAAGGTTTATATCGAAACATTAGCTTCACCTCAAGAATGGAACTTCATAATTACACTTCAGTTACCACATCAGTGCACACTTGGGCCTGGATATTCCTCCAGTGTTACTTCACCGATCAGAGGAAGGCCAAGTCCTGATCAACCATCCTCATTCCATCAGGACATCAACCCATTTTCTGTGTCAGGGCTCTCTACTTCAGGCATGCCATCAACAAAAGGTACCCTGGTCACTACCAAAGAGGTGGTGGTGCTGGACTTAGACACTTACTACGGGATCCAAAGAGGTCAAAGATCCACTTGGCGATAACACTCCAGGCTTTGGACTGGACTGTGGCCTAAATGGTTTTGGGAAGTGCGAAGAGTGCCAAGTAATCGCTACTGCACTTTTTCCATCCAATTCAGGCTTCATTGGTTCTTCCACTGCTAGCACAGGATCTGCCATTGCCACTGATCTGGCAGACCCTGGGATCATTGGCAGCGATTTAGCCTGAAACTACTATCACAGAAGGAAAAACTAGTAAAATTACAAATAGCTCGTACTGGTCTGAACTGGTCTTGCATATCTTTAAATAGAACTCTAGTTCGACCAGCTTGAGTCATTTCCAGGCTTTGCTGTTTTCTCTTATAGGGAAATTGGATGGATTTTCTATCTTTGCTGTAGTGGAGGAATAGCCAGCTACCTCTCGCTGCCAAGCTGGGAAGGAGAAAATTAATCGTACAACTTGGTACAACAGTAGGTCTCTCAGTTCAATTTCTTTTTATTTTTCACTACCATACTGTTTCAGAAAGCGCAGCATTGAAAAATCTGGGCTTGACTGTTACATTGATTTAGAAGTGAGAACCAGTGTCATACGTGACCTGCCAGCATCCACTGTGTAAACAGAGAAGGCAGTGAAAGTACAGAGTGACATCTGGCAAAGCAGAGATAATCTTTATTCACTGGGCATCTTGGAAATAATTCAGAGAAGTAAAGATGAATAACATAAAAGTAAGCTATCAGCAATGCTGTATGTAAGATGTTCTTCAAGCTCTTTCACATGATGTCAGTAATTGATAAGAAAAAGCCTTGATTTACAATTGAATCCTTTGTGCAATAAACATGTGGGCTTAGTAACTGCCAAACCACACTAATTTCAAAATTGCCCATCTAAGATTCGTATCATTAAATATAATCCACAGATAGTTAAATGTTGATTAGTCTATTGCTGGGATAAGTTCTGTATGTTAGCAGCAGAAAATACTATGTACTGTAACATTGCTGATTCTCATGAGGAAGAACAAAGACTTGACCACAATGCTTGAAAGAACTTTTCGAGCCACAGCAACCATTTGCCTTACTTAACATCATTATAAATAAAGTAGGTGGTGGACATTCCCTGCTGTTTATTTAGGTTTCCAGACATTTTTGACAGCATTCCAAATGAAAGACTTTCAATTAAATTAAAAACCACAGGAATTCGAGATAAAATATGGGACTGGATAAGGAGCTGGTTAAAGTACATAAAGCAACTTCGGGGTTTCACTGTCATACTGAATACTCAAGGTTTCCTCCCACAGTCCAAAGATATGCAACTTAGGTGGATTGGCCATGATAAATTCTCCCCTCAGTGTACCCAAACAGCCGTGGAGTGTGGCAACTAGGCAATTTTCATAGTAACTTCATTGCAGTGTTCATTGTGACTAATAAATATACTTTATTTTGAAGGTACAGTGATTTTTTTTCAGCTCCCATCACATAACAGCACTGTTGTCCATAAGTGGGTCACCAGAAATCTTAAAACAGAAGTCGTAACCCTGTGCCTGCTGGAAATATGAACTATAAACAGAAAGGGCAAGCTTTCCCTATGGAGGGTGTGTCTCCAGATTGATGATCTTCAGTCAGACTGATCTGATGTAAGGTGGAATCCTCCGGCTGCGGGTGCCCCAAGGCTGGAAACTCCCACCTGAACTCAACGGACCTTTAAGTAGTCCACCAAGTTTTCTGCCTCGCCCACTACAATTCCTGTGGTGGACGGGAAGGGAAAGTTCTGGCCAAAACTGAAAAGCTAACTCCATTACTTGCTTACCAGATGCTGCCAGATCTGCTGAATATTTCAAATACTTTATGTTTCAACAACAGAAATGTTACATCACATGAACAATTAGAATCATATGATCTTACTAATCTTACGCTGTAATCCCAATTAAAATGTGTCAGGGAGGGTTGCTAGTTCAAGTCAGTCAAAACAGAAAAGTAACTTCATCGACAATTTGATATAAAGTTCATTTGAACAATTGGCATAATTTCCCAGCAGAGCTAGTGCCCTCTGCTATCCTGATGGGTCAAGGTTGGGCATATGGTGATGGTCACAGAAAATTTGTCCAGAAGCTCAAACTTCAAATAATGGACATAATTAAACACAACTGCAACATTAAAGGTGAGAGGCTGGTCATGAGGGCAAACTGTTAACAACATAGTTCAATGAAGAGTGCATGAGGACATGGCAGGAGTGCACTAGGCATATCTGAAATTGAGATGAAAAACCTGGTGAAACTATAACACCAACTGCTTGTATGCCAAATATCGTTAGCAGCAAGTGATAGATAGACCTAGTGATTTCACAACCAATGGATCAGGTCTAAGCTCTGCAGTCCTGCCACATCCAATTGTGAATGGTGATGGGCAGTGGAGGAGGAGGCTCCACAAATATCCACATCCTCAGTAATGGGGAGCCCAGTACATCAGTTCAAAGGCATTTGCTACAATATTCAGCTAAAGTGCCAAGTTGATGATCCATCTCGACCTCCTCCATAGGTTATCAGCATCACATGCCAGTCTTAAGCAGCAGTGACACAGTGGTTAGCACCACTGCCTCAAGGTCCCGGGGCCTGGATTTGATTTCAGTTGGGTGGCTGTTGTGTGGAGTTTGTACTTTCTCCCCAGGTCTACATGGGTTTCCTCCTGATGTCCAAAAATGTGCAGGTTAGGCAGATTAGCCATGCCAAATTGCCCCATCCAAAGATATATAAATTAGATAGGTTAGCCAACAAGAGAGAACCATTGCCCCTTGACATTCAATCGCATTACTGTTGCTAAATCCCTCACTTTCAACATCTCGGGGGTTACAGTTGACCAGAAACTGAACTGGGCTAGCTGTATAAATATTCTGGTTATAAGAGCAGGTCAAAGGTTAGGAACCTTGTGGTGAGTAACTCACCTCTTGAATCACCGAAGCCTATCCATAGTCTTCATGGCACAAATTAGGAGTGTGATGGAATATTCTCCTCTTGCTTGGATGGCTGCAGCTCCACAACACTTAAGAACCAGGACAAAGGAGCCCGCATGATTGGCATCCCATCCACAAACTTTCACTTTCTCCACCACCAGTGCACAGTAGCAACGGTGTGTACCAAGTACAAAATGCACTGCAGGAGCTTAACAAGGCTCCTTGGACAACACTTCACAAACCCACAACTGCTACCATCTGGAAGGATTAGGGCAACAGACACATGGGAGCACCACAATCTGGAAGTTCCCATCCAAGCCACGTACATCTTTATTTGGAAATATATCGCAGTTCCTTCACTGTCACTGGGTCAAAATCCTGGAACCCCTTCCCGAACAGCACTGTAGAAGTACCTATGCCAGCAGTTCAAGGAGACAGCTCACCATTATCTTCTCAAGGGCAATTAGGGATGGGCAATAAATAAAATGCTCACACTGCTTGAAGTAAACAAAAACCTTGGTAAAATTTTGAATAGTTTTAAGCTTTATCAAGGGTGTTGGGACTTACTTTAATTCTTTCTCTACAGATGCTGCCAGACCTGTTGAGTGTCTCCAGCATTTACTGTCTCAAATTTTCAATATCTACAGTATTTTGCTTTTGTACCTCTGCTTCCAAAGTTTTCATAAGCTTTGCTATTTAACTGTAAATATATAAAATAAAGACGTAAAAGAACTGGGACTGAATATATGACTTGAATTTGTGAATCCAATTAAGTTTGCTTTCCTGGTCGAGTTTTTGCTGCCATCCAACCTCACTTTCAGCTGAAGACTATACCTGGTCTGCATTGCCGTAAGAGACTAACTTTCTAAAATATATTAAAATATTGGCTGTATTTGCTGTCAATGTGGTACATGAGCAGTTGTACAGCTTCACTGCATGACACCATTGTGAGTGACAAAGATCGGGGCGGGATTCTCCAGCCGCACAGACCCCAACACCTGAAATCCCCACCCGAGCTCAATGGCCCTTTAAATGGTCCACCGAATTTTCTGTCTCACTCACTATGGTTCCCACAGTGGGTGAGACGGGAGAATTTCGGCCCACAGCTCCCTTCGTTGCCCCAAACTCAATGTGATATTCGTTTTCTCTATTTAGTTCCTCCTTTTTTAATAAACAAAATTTAAGCTCACGGCAATCGTAATGAGAACTGAAACCGAAGAATACGATTCAATGAACAATCCTAGAGAGTGGATTTTGGAACCAGAAAGGGCTATTTTATTCAGAATAAAATACAGTACCCATTTTCTCCTCAGTCACTTTCTTTATCTTTATCTTTTTCTGTGTCATATTTTCAGTTTGATTATATACTAACCTAGCAGCTCACGCATCAATAGCTGAAACATTTTACTATTTTTGACAGTATTTCTTTAAATATAAAGTCAAATACAATTCACTATTTTCTCTTACACAATCTATAATATGCATAGGTTTGTTAACAATAATCATGGAAATGTGTGGTTTTACTTTCCAGTGTTTTTAGCTGGGCTGTGTTTGTTGCTGACACATCCAGCCAATGACGTCAATGATTTTCTGCACACGTACAGATACGTTCACACGTGCAGACAGGTGTTGGTAGCCATCTTGTATATTCACCTTTCTTTGGCAGGACAGAAGTGTCAAATATTATATCTGAGCCCACTTCCTGTATGTGACATTTGATTTCCTTTCCTCATGAGCACCACATTTTTGTGGCAGCTCAACACTTCTCATGAATTCCAATGTCCAGGTTTACTATAGGCTTTCCTTCTGTAAACTTGTTACACTGTAATCACATATTCAGCTTTATTATGTTACTTATCTACCACCAGTTCTCTTCCTTGTAAAAATAACAATCAAATTGTAACTTTCCTTCGTCTACCAGCTGATGATTTTCCCCCTCCTCTCTCTTTTGATACTCCCTTTGATAGTTTGATGACTGTGTATCAGCTAGTATTTGAAATGTTTGCATATTTGAAACTAATTTTATATTTAAATTTACTGATATTGGCTGGCTTCTCTTGATAATCTGTGCCTCAGAATGATGCCAACTCTTGGTATACCCACCCTGTTGGCATCATATACATCCCTCTGCCACTTGCTGGACAAATTTGGCATGTCCGTTATGATTCTCACTAACTTCTCAAGGGCAATTAGGGATGGGCAATAAATAAAATGCTCACATTGCTTGAAGTAAATAAAATCCTTGGTAAAATTTTAAATAGTTTGAAGCTTTATCAAGGGTGTTGGGACTTACTTTAATTCTTTCTCTACAGATGCTGCCAGACCTGTTGAGTGTCTCCAGCATTTACTGTCTCAAATTTTCAATATCTACAGTATTTTGCTTTTGTACCTCTGCTTCCAAAGTTTTCATAAGCTTTGCTATTTAACTGTAAATAAATATAAAAAATAAAGACATAAAAGAACTGGGTCTGAATATATGATTTGAATTTGTGAATCCAATTAAGTTTGCTTTCGTGGTCGATGCACCATAGAAACACCATAGATGCACCACAGATGCACCATAGAAAGCATTCTTTCTAATTGTAACACAGCTTGGTATGACTCCTGCTCTACCCAAGGCCGCAAGAAACTACAAAGGGTCATGAACAAAGCTCAATCCATCACTTAAACCAGCCTCCCACCCATTGACACTGTCTACACTTTCCACTGCCTAGGGAAAGCAGCCAGCATAATTAAGGATGCCATGCACTCCAGACACACTCTCTTCCGCCTTCTTCTGTCAGGAAAAAGATACAAAAGTCTGAGGACACATACGAACTGACTCAAGAACAGCTTCTTCCCCACTGCCATCAGACTTTTGAATGGACCTACCTTGCATTAAGTTGATCTTCCTCTATACTTTAGCTATGACTGTAACACTACGCTTTGCACTCTCTCCTTTCGCTCTCTATGTACGGTATGCTTTGTCTGTATAGCAAGCAAGAAACAATATTTTTCAATGTATACTAATACATTTAGACAATAATAAATCAAATCAAATCCCAAAGTGGTCCAATGCAAGCAAAACCTTCACTTGATGGGCAAACTGAGATTCTTTTCTCTAGAAAAGCGAAGACTGAGGGGTTGTCCAATAGAGTTTTTAAAATAAAAAAAGTTCAATAGATTAAATGTAGAGAAGACGATTCCACATGTCAGCTGTGATTTAATTGGTAACACCCTCACCTCTGAGTCAGAAGGTTTAGTATTCCAGTCTCACATCAGGGACTTGAGCTCACAAATCTAGGATGATACTGCAATGCAGGACTGAGAGAGTGCTGCATTGTCCAACATGCCAACTTTCAAATGAGACACTAAACTGAGGTTCCATCTGCCCCTTTAGGGTAAAATATCTCATGGTGCCATTTCAAACAAGAGCAGGGGAGATATCCTTCATGTCCTGGTTGATATCTATTCCTCAATTGACATCACAAAATCATGTTAACTGGCATTTTTACATTACTGTTTACGAGGGCTTGCTGCATGCAAATTAGCTGCTGTGTTTCCTACATTACAGCAATGACTACACTTCAAAAATGCTTGCCTGTAAAGTATTTTGAGATATCCCAAGATCATGAAGGATGCTATATAAATGCAAATCCTTCTTTCTTATTTTCTGTGGCGAGTCCAGAACTAGGCACGATAAGCTCTTCACTAATAAATCTAATGAGGAATTGAAGAGAAGGTGGGTGTCGTCTATAGGCCCCCGAATAATGATCTGGAGGTGGGGCGGGCTGTTAATGCGCAAATAAGTGCGGCGTGCAGGAATGGGACGGCCGTAATTATGGGGGATTTCAATCTACATATAGATTGGTCGACCCATGTTGGACGCGGTGGGCTCGAGGAGGAGTTCTTGGAATGCTGCTGAGATTGTTTCCTGGAACAGTGTGTGTTGGAGCCGACGAGGGAGCGAGCTATCTTGGATCTGGTGTTATGTAATGAGGCGGGTAGAATTAGGGACCTTGCGGTGAAGGATCCTCTTGGGGAGAGTGATCATTGTATGGTGGAGTTTCTGGTGTAGATGGAGGAGGAGAAAGTGGGTTCCCGGACACGCGTCCTTTGTTTGAACAGAGGGGACTACGGTAGGATGAGAGAGGAATTGGCGAATGTGGACTGGGGGAGCGCGTTGGAAGGTAGGTCTGCTGAGGAGCAGTGGAGGATCTTTAAGGAGATCTTTCTTGGTGCTCAGCGGAAATTTATTCCGATGGTCAAAAAGGACAGTAGGAGGAGAGGTAATAAGCTGTGGATAACAAAGGAGGTGAAGGAAAGTGTTAAATTAAAAGCGGAGGCGTTTAGAGTAGCTAAGAGTAGTGGGCGAGAAGAGGATTGGGAGAGGTTTAAATGTCAACAAAGATTGACAAAGAAGTTGATAAAGAAGGGTAGGAGAAACTATGAAGCTGGGCTAGCGCTTAATATAAAAAAGGATAGCAAGAGTTTTTATAAATATATGAAAAGGAAGAGGCTGGCTAGGGTGAACATTGGTCCCTTAGAGGATGAGAAGGTGGACTTAGTGGTAGGGGATGGGGATATGGCTGAGGTCTTGAATAATTTTTTTGTTTCTGTCTTCATGGAGGAGGACGTGAATAATTTGCAGGGTGTTAGAGATGGAAAGGTGGTAGGACTGGAGGGTCTTAATGACATTACTGTTACTAGAGAGGCGGTGCTCGGCAGACTGGAGGGGCTGATTGTGGACAAGTCGCCAGGACCGGATGGAATGCATCCGAGGGTTCTGAAAGAAATGGCGGAGGTGATAGTGGATGCCTTGGTGGTTATTTTCCAGACGTCGCTGGATTCCGGGGAAGTGCCGGAAGATTGGAAAACGGCTAATGTTACGCCGTTGTTTAAGAAGGGTGCCAGGCAAAAGGCAGGGAATTATAGGCCGGTTAGTTTAACGTCTGTTGTAAGTAAAATGTTAGAATCCATCATCAAGGAGGAAATAGCAAGGCATCTTGAGAGGAATTGCTTGATAGAGCAGACGCAGCACGGTTTCGTTAAAGGGAAGTCGTGTCTGACAAATTTACTGGAGTTCTATGAGGATGTGTCTAGGGCGGTGGATAGAGGAGAGCCGGTGGATGTGGTCTTTCTTGATTTTCAGAAGGCGTTTGACAAGGTACCTCACAAGAGGTTATTGCAGAAGGTCAGGGGACATGGAGTTGGGGGTAGGGTGTTAGCGTGGATAGAGGACTGGTTGTCAAATAGGAGGCAGAGAGTGGGGGTCAATGGGTGCTATTCGGATTGGCGGATGGTGACTAGTGGAGTTCCCCAGGGGTCGGTGCTGGAGCCTCAGCTATTTACCATTTATATAGATGATCTGGAGGAGGGAACCGAGTGTAGGGTGTCGAAATTTGCTGATGACACCAAGATTGGTGGAACAGCAAATTGTGCGGAGGGTGTGGAGAGTCTATAGAAGGATCTAGATAGGCTGGGCGAATGGGCCAGGAAATGGCAAATGGAATTTAATGTTGGCAAGTGTGAGGTGGTCCACTTTGGTAGGAATAATGGTAGGAAGGATTATTACTTACGTGGCGTAAAACTGCAGCAGGCGACGGTGCAGAGGGACCTCGGGGTCCTTGTGCATGAGTCGCAAAAACCCAGCTTGCAGGTGCAGCAGGTGGTCAGGAAGGCTAATGGGATGCTGGCCTTCATAGCGAGGGGGATTGAATATAAAAGTAGGGAGGTCTTGCTGCAGCTGTATAGGGCTATGGTGAGGCCGCAGCTAGAGTACTGTGTGCAGTTTTGGGCGCCGTACTTACGCAAGGATATTTTGGCCTTGGAGGGAGTGCAGAGGAGGTTTACTAGGCTGATGCCAGAGTTGACGGGGTTGAGCTATGAGGAGAGGCTGAATAAATTAGGCTTGTACTTGTTAGAGTTTAGAAGAATGAGGGGAGATCTCATTGAGACGTATAAGATGATGAATGGGATGGATAGGATAGAGGTGGAGAGACTCTTCCCACTCAGAAAGGATAGTAGGACTGAGGGCACAGCCTCAAGATAAAGGGGGGGCGGTTTAGAATGGAGTTGAGGAGGAACTTCTTCACTCAAAGGGTGGTGAATCTCTGGAATTCCCTGCCCGTTGAAGTGGTGGAGGCTGCCTCGCTAAATATTTTTAAGACGTGGGTTGATGGGTTTTTGATAAGAGAGGGGATTAAGGGTTATGGGGAGAGGGCGGGAATGTGCGACTGAGCCTCGACAGATCAGCCGTGATCTTATTGAATGGCGGGGCAGGCTCGAAGGGCTAGATGGCCTACTCCTGCTCCTATTTCATATGTTCTTATGTAGAACGGTGAGACGTTAAAGTTGTTATCAAATGGAGTGGATTTGGTGACTAGCATTGTAAAATGTTAAGTTACCATAATCCCAGATGACCAGGGGCTGCCCTCTCATTTGAGGGGGACCTGTCTGGAGGTGATTTAACCTGAGGATCAACGCTCCTCAGATGAGTGACAATGTTGAGAAGGCCGCGTCTTCATGAATCACTTCAGACAGTACAGGAATTGAATGTGTGCTGGGGGCATCACTCTGCAACACTAACCAGCTGTCCAGCCAACTGAGCTGAACTGATTAATGTTGATGCAGTTAATAGAAAGCTAGTTAAATACCAGAGGGAGAAAGGAATAATAACAAGGAACAAAGAACAAAATCAGCCTGGGAAACAGGCCCTTCGGCCCAACGAGCCCATGCTGCCATCTTGACACCACCTCTCTACCCATGACCCCTATGTTGATATGTTGAGTTGAAGTAAGGTGCAGGCAGATTCCTGTGGAACATACATCGAGCTGTTAGTCTGAATGACCTGTTTCCATGCTGTCAATTACTTGTTAAGGTTACTTCCTCTTTTTGATATACTTGGACGCAAAGAAAGTGAGAATGAAGATTTTTTAGCTTTTAACTTTTTTATGTATTTGTTCTTTTCATGTATATATATTATATTTATTAAATGAGCATTGTGATTGCATCGCACTTACACGCATAGCAGCAAAACATCAACAGCCCCCAAAGCGTTCAATCCTATATCCTACTTTGTTCCTCCATCCCCATCAATTTCTTCATTATCATCTGCCTCTTCTCATTCTTCCTCCTTCCTTCAGTTCCTTCCTCTATCCTCCTATCCTATCCTCCTCCTTCATTCCTTGCCTCTGTGCTCTCTTTATCCCTCACATCTCTTCCTCTACCCTTATGCTCTTTTTCATACAATCATAACAGTGCAGAAGAAGGCCATTCGGCCCATCGAGCCTGCACCAACCACAATCCCACCCAGGCATTTATTCCCATAACCTCACATATTTCCCCCGCTAATCTCCCTGACACTAAGATTAATTTAACATGGCCAATCAATCTAATCTTTGAACTATAGGAAGAAACCGGAGCACCCAGAGGAAACCCACACAGATGTGGGGAGAATGTGCAAACACCACACAGACAGTGATCCAAGGCTGGAATTGAACCCGGTACTACTGTGCCATCGTGCTGCCCATTTTCTCCTGTTCTCTGCCTCCCTCTCCTTTTCCTCAACATCATCTCCTTTCCCCCTTTCTACTCTTCCTCAAGTTTCATGCACTTCCACTCCTTCTTAGTTCCTATCCTTTCTCCTTTCTCTCTCATCCCACTATGACTCCTTTCTTCCAGCTCCTGCCCCCGTTCTGTTTCTTCAGTTATCCCTTCTAAACCTGTTTGGTTTAAAAACTGCACCAAAGATACAATCTGCTCCTTGTGCAGTCCATTTAAGGTTGACTAGTATATCTAGAATTTCAGTGTGCTCTGTCACCTGTCAACATTCTTAATGGAGATTTCATGTAAATTGTGTCAACACCCTGTTACATTTAATGCCTGCAGGTAACACTTTTCCCGAGAGAGCACTCAGTCTTTTCTAAGCCTTTTTACTCAAGAAAAGCTCTTTTTAGTTCCCCATAAATGCTTAGTTTGAGTGTGTCTACAATTCCAATTCATTAGCTGATTCTGTACCAATCAGGATTCTCAGACTTTCTTTGTGAGCTGGTTTGCTCAAAATAAGTTGCAAATGAGGCTTTAATTTTTGGAAACTGCTAATAAATTAAAAGCGCAAAATTGTTGTTACATTTTCTGACCAATACCTTTATACTAGAGAGATTTTGGCCTCAAAGATATGACTTCACTTCAAGTGTGTGTGTATTTTTGAGAACTGCACTATTGGAAGATTGAGAGGCTTTAGCAAGGGTACATTATAGGGTGTGCTGGGATTCTGCTTGTACATTATAGGATGTATTGGGATGCCATTTATACATTATAGGGTGTATTAGGATGTTGTTTATATACTATAGGAAGTATTAGGGTGTTGTTTATATATTATAGGATGTATTAGGATGTTGTTTATACATCATAGGATGTATTAGAACATAGAACATTACAGTGCAGTACAGGCCCTTTGGCACTCAATGTTGCGCCGACCAGTGGAACGAATCTAACGACCCTCTAACCTAAACTATTCCATTGGTATTGGGATGCTGCTTGGTGCAAAGAAATACAAATATAGTGAAAGACCTGAATAATTTGGAAATCAATTTTAAGCTTGCTAACGTGTCTAAAAATGATGCAGACAAGCAGTTAAAATTGTTCAGGTTATTTGCCCTGCAGAATTCTGCCAGAATCCCAGTGGCCAAGTTTTGAACCATTTGGGCAATAAAGATCCAAAACAAATTCCAGCAGCGTCCTTTGTGAATAAGCAGATTGATGTCCGATTACATTAATCGGACCATGACAGCATTTTAAACTAGCCCCATGCAGAGAAGCTACAATTGTTTTCTCAGCAGGCTGGAGCAGATCAGAAAATAGCCAGATGTGAAATGGTCCCTAAAATTGAGATTTTAACTTTCCTTGTGGGATGTAATGGAAAAAAAAAATTGTCAAGGATGTAACATTTAGTGTGAATTTGCTATCATTTTTCACTGCACAAAATCAAGATCTATCTCCCCTTGTGTGATAGATTTCTTTCCTCTACCCCCAGCTGATATAGTTTTATCCTTCTGCCTTCCTTTTTACGTTCCTAGCATCTCTCTCTCTATCCCCAATCACCTTCCTTTCTTCCTCAGTCTCCCACTGCCCCTGCTATCCCCTTTCCTCTTTCTCCCTATATGAATAGGTAACAAAGATGACATCTGAAATAAGGCAAATTGAACAATACACAAGATACATAAAAAGTAAAACAAAGTATCAGAAAAGAGTCAAACTTCAGAAAGAACAGCAAAAAGCAAGTCAAAATGAAGTTCTTTGGATTAAATTAAAGTTAAATGAAAAGGAACAATGGAGGAAAATGACAAAAGTAAGATGTTGTGTTGTGTGTTCTGTCAAATATTTAGCCGTGACAGAGTCAGTACAATAGAGGGGAGAGAAAAGAGACGTCATCTCTCTGTAAATGAGTATGCTTAAGGAAACAATTTTGACTTTAGATAGTGAAGTATAGAATCTTACATGTTGTTACAAATGCGAGGCTTTATAAGATAGTTATGTTTTGGACTGCCTCTTTTAAGCCAAGTTAAAATGATATAATGTAAAGGGACATGTGACCACCAAGTGATGATCCAAAGTGATCTGGTTACTGTTGTGGGACACGAGGCCCCAATCAAATGCTAGTGAAATCCACATGTCAAGTTTAACAATGGACAGAACATCTGGCTTTGCTATGGCTAGCATTACAGTTCTCAGGCAGTTTGATGTAAAAACAAACCTAGACTCACAGGGAGGGAAACAGATAACACTTTGTAACCATTCTAAGCAGCAGGAGAAAAATTGTTCTTTACTAGCTACCAGGCAGAAAGTTAGTTAGAATTTGTCTTCTGGGTGAAGAGAAGTAACTTGCAGAGAATTAAGATCGCTGGTGATTCAGTTTAGTAAGGTCAGGAGAAGGAATCACTGGAGTGAGTTTTGTTGCTGGAAGATAGTTTGGGAAACCTCAGAAGCTTGGTAGATAGGGCCTTTGACAGACAATGGATGTTATGAACAACAAACTGGCGAGAAGGAAGCCCACTGGAAGCTGGGAAAAATGTTGGATTGTTTCCTGGAAAGACTGCAATCCTGCAGGGAGCATGCTGTGAAGTATAAATGCATCATGGAGTTTTTGAGTATGATAAAATGCAGATAAAGGATTTCTTTCCTGTAGTTTTGAGCATTAGTTGCTTACAAAGTAATGTTTAGACCATGTTTATTTTGGTTTGTCTGTTACATTAGAAGAGCTAAATCTTGAAATCTTGTGCAATTCCTTTAAGTCAAGGAAAAGCAATTTTTTAAAAAGTTATTGGTTCTCTACAAAGATTGTAACTAAGTAAGAGATAAGAGAGAGGATTGTTGTGGGAAAGTAGAGAGAATTAGATGTCAACTGAGGTAAGTGCTATGGCTAGGTTAGGATCAGATCCCTAGAGCGAGCCTTCAATGATTGGAGCTGGAGATCAATATTACTTGGAATAGAGCTGTCATGAGGGATCAGTATTGAGTGAAACTGAGGTGATGAAAATGCTGAATGGATTATGGTTGGTAGAATGGTAAAGCTACCCACACGATTATACAAGCAAACAGATACCAGTCACTGTCAACACTGCAAAAAAATGCAGCATAGAGAACATGAGAAGTTTGTAAACCAGAGAGTACAGGCTGGACAAAGATACTGCTTGTAGGTCATAGAGAGATTGTAGTGATAGAAAATCCTTTGCTCAGTAAAGTAGACAGGCATATGTATGGTAACGACAATTGGTCAGATTGATGAACTGTCTAGCGGAATCTAGCAACAATGCATGTTGAGAATAGGCGGAAAAGAATACTGAAAGAGGCAGGTAAAGACAAAATTGTCACTTTGTCATTCAGTACAGAACTTGAATATTGCTGAGAAGCAAGACAAGTTGCTGAGGCTTTTTGTCTTGCGCTCATCAGGTCAATGCCTCAGCTAATCAGACTGGCTTGTCAGCCAATCAGCAACCCCTTTTTCCTGTAGTACAAATTGTGTCATTTGAAATTGGCATTCTTACACTTGTCCTGATGGGTGAGGGATGTAAAGCTTTGACAGCTCTTTTCACAATAGGCATAATTGTAATAGTTCACAAAGGAATAAATGCCATGGGGAGAAATATTATAGAGGCCTTAAAACTCATGCAAATGAAATTTATACATAGAGAGTGCAACAAACTTCTCTGGAACACTCTCAGTGTTTAAGAAATAAAAGTTTGTCACTGAACAAAAAGCAAAGGAAACAAAAACTGCCGGTGGCATCATTTAAAAACAATGCTTTCTTTGTAAGTAAGAACTAGGAGCAGAAGTAGGCCATCTGGCCCCTCGAGCCTGCTTCGCTATTCAATAAGATCATGACTGATCTTTTTGTGGACTCAGCTCCACTTACCCGCCCGCTCACCTTTACTGTTCAAAAATTTATCTATCCTTGCCTTAACAACATTCAATGAGGTAGCTGCAACTACTTCATTGGGTAGGGAATTCCAGAGATTCACAACCCTTTGTGTGAAGACGTTCCTCCTCAGTTCAGTTCTAAATCTGTTCCATACCCTCTAGTTCTAGATTCACCCACCAGTGAAAACAACTTCCCTGCTTCTATCTTATCTATTCCCTTCAAAGCCTTATATATTTCTATAAGAGCTCCACTCGTTCTAACTGTGCATGTTATAGAAAAAAAATAAATTGATGCAGGAAAGACAGGTTACATTTCAACCAAGCTGCAACAAAAACAATTTGATGGAAAGATCACAAAATCTTCTCTTAGTGCTCACAACCTCATAGGCATCATTGTTTCCTCGACCCAGAACAACTGCAATGCTCCCGAACCTTGTATTACGCTCAGATTGCATCTTTCTCCCAGAAAATCCTAATCACAGGATTTGCCCCATTGTTTCTGGGACTTTCCTTTCTATCGCCCTCATAACTGTAGGCTCCCACCTCCTGCCAGAGCTCCCACTCCCACACCCTGAGAAAATGCTGTGGCTATTGGAACAAGTCAGAGCCTAGCTATTCTGTGGTGAATGGCTCACCACATCGCAACCGACAGGACACAGGTCAGCAATGTGATTGAATACTTCCTATTTGCCCAGGTGGATACAACTGTAGCAACACTCAAGAAGCTCAACAACATCAAGGACAAGGCAGTTCACTTAATCAACAATCCAGTTAGCACCTGAAGTGTCTGCTCCCTGAATTGGAGATTATTTAATTATACCTCATTATTCCTATATGAGTAATTCCTATTTCATGAAGTACAACCTGCTGATTTGATCTTTGGTACATTTGTTTCCTTTAATTGTTAACTTGTTTTACTCAAAAAGAATACAAAAGACAATAGTATTCATGCCCACATTTCAACCTGGCAATTCAACTGGATTCGCATTCTATCTCCTACAAAGACCTACTGCTGGATAGGGAAATTAATGTAGCAACCATTTTCCTTAAGCGTTGCTATCCACACACTTAAACACTTAAGATTTCGTCATTTTAAAGCTTACGACATAATGTCAAAAATATTTTGGAGGATTATGTCAGCTTTATTATTTTTTCATATACATCACACTTCTCCAAAATATGTCCAAGTGTATCTAGCAAAGGTGTATTACTGCTTGATTTTTCTTAAATGTGAAAGTTTTAATACATCTTATTGTAAAATAAACAACACCCCGTGAGGTAATGCTTGTGAAAATGTTGCTGTCCTTAGTCAAACTTCAAAGAAGCAACAGATCTTTTAATTGTTTCCTGATACTCCCCTTTCTTCGTAAGTTGATAGATTTATTTGATAGTGAGTGATTCATAATAAACATTTGAAATGGAAAGAAGTCAGAAATTTCTAGTCTTCTTGCATATCTAGGTTGTTGGATAATGTAAAAATTAAAAATGAAATTACGACTACTGTGATTTATTCTACTTTGGCTTGCAAGAGAAAATGCTATTTTAACAGACTCAAATTTGCAAAACACAAGAAACTGGCTGAGTGCCAGACTATAGTGAGACCCATATGATGTTGCCTAGATTTTCTTTATTATTGGCACAGGCTTAGCATGCACTGTCATGTGCTTAATATCCAACCACAATCGCAGACTGGTGTTTTCAACAGCATTTTTTCTATCCAAATCAGAACTGATTGGAACTAAAAATGACCTACTTTTTAGGATGTTTGCATAGTTTGTAAAACATTCATCCCTGCAGGCAACACATTTCATCAGTTATTCATCTCAATTACATATGTACGAGTATATACTTATGAGCACAGACACGCACATGCATTGTTCTAATGAGTTCTCTCAGGCCTCACGAAAAACACAGGACACTTATAGCATATGTTTTCACGCACAATGGATCGCCTCGGTGACTTGTGCATAATGGAAAACCACAGTGTATCCCAACCAAGATATGCTTTCATGAGTCAGTAACTTATAATAGAAATCTTTGAAATATGAGCTCTCATTTGCCCCAGGCATGAATTTAAAACTATGGGGCCACTGTCCATCTTCAGTGCCAATCGGGTGGATGGATATTTTGGCAAATGACCCAAACTGTGTTCACGGTCAGGCTTCATTACAATAATATTGGCAAGTTGCCTGCGCTGAACAAGTGCTGACAGACGATTTTACAATTAGGAAGCGGAAGTGTCAGGATTTCTGGTAGTCCCTCCACAGAACCAAACTGGAATTGGGGTATAAGCTTGGACAGGCCATCCAACAATAACAACTTATATTTATACAGTACCTTTAACATAATGAAACATCCCAAGGTGCCTCACAGGAGCATCACAAGACAAATATAACAACAAAACAAAGAAGGAGATATTAGGTTAGATGACTAAAACCTTGGTCCAACAGGTCGGTTTTAAGAAGATTATTGAAGGAGCAAAGCAAGGTAGAGAGGCGCAGATATATGCCACAAGTTGAGGCATATACTGAAGGCAAAGTAAAATACACTTTGCATTGCACTTTTGCCAGGAAAATATATGTGCAGAACTTTGATCAACTGCTTCCGAGTATTTGTTTCTTTGAAAGTTTTGAAAATTGGAGTTTTTAAATCTGATTTGGTAAACTTGGCACACAAGTTGCAATGCACAAATTCCATTGGTGCAAAACAGCTTCAGATCAACACCAATGATAACTGACAAAACTGTGTACAGTTTTGCAATTGCCCAACAAAGCAAACTTCCTCTGGGTAATTGCCATTCAAAAATGTGATTTAAATTGCAAGTTTTAGATGGTTTCAATAGGATTACACCCATACTCAGAAAAACTTACAAGAATTAAAATATCTTCTAACTTCTGGGTAACCATTGTAAAGAACCAGACAGACTCTCCCCCCTGCCACTTCCTCCTCCCCGCTGCAATTGGAACCCCCCCAAAGACTTGGTCCACCCAGTGACACCCCCACAACATCAACCCTTCCACAGTATTCCCCAGTGCCTTGATTCCCCATAGGATTTTCCCCACCTGCATGGGACTCCTTGCCAGCACTACCCTCGCTCTCCTCTGCACCCACCTCTCTTTCCCACACCTGCGGAGGCCCAATCCCACCCCAAGAACCAACCCAAACACCACCCCACCATACCAACTTCCAACCTAATATGATTCCCCCAACTTGACTCAAAGCCCCCCAGACCAACCCAACCTATCACCAATAAAATAATGAGAAGCATAGATCAGCTAGATAATCAACACTTTTTCCCAAAAGTAAACAAGTCTAAAACTAGTAGTAGAGTTAATTACAATTCTGTCTTTTAAAAAGCATTTAGACAGTTATATGGATAAGATGGGTATAGAGGGATATGGGCCAAACATAGACAACTGGCACTAGCTTAGTGATTTGAAAAAAAGAGAAGCATGGACAAGATGGGCCGAAGGGCCTGTTTCCATGCTGTAAACCTATATTACTCTATGATGCAGGCCTGACCCAATCCCCACCAATATCAACCCAACCCAAAACTCCCACCCCCATTCTGAGGTTGATTCCTGAGGTCCAACTATTATGCAAGGTCCAACCCCACCCCTGCAAAGTCCAACCACATCGTCGCAATGTTTAACCCCCTTCCACAGTGTCTGACCGCCCCCACCTCCCCCACTCCCTTAATCCTATCCACTCACCTTAGACACTTACCTTCTTCTGGACCTGTCAATTATGGCAGTTAGTGTTGTAAACAAAAAGGATGTGTCTTCCCAGACCCAACCCACCCTGAGGTGAGACAGGATCGGCAGAAAAATCCCATAAGTAATTGGGCACCGAGAAGCAATTTGACATCGATTGCCACTCTGAGGAAGTTAAGTCCATTAAGTAGAGTGGAATTCCAGACTGCCCAGATGATCTCCATAGATGCTGCCTGATCTGCTCAGTATTTCCAGAAGGCTGGGTCATTGAATATATTCAAGGCTGAGTTAGCTAGATGTTTTATCAATGAGGCAATCAAGAGTTATGGGAGAAGACAGGAGAGTGGAGTTAAGGCCGCAGTCAGATAAGCTGTGGCCTTATCAAAAGATAGAGTAGGCTAAAGAGGACAAATGAGCTATTCCTGCTCCAAATCCTCACGCTGTTGTGGATAGCTGAACTGGGAAAGATCAGGAGAAACACATGAGTGTAAGTGCCTCCCAAGACTTCATTGCACTTTGAACATGGTGCCCTCAAACTGTCTTCTTTAATTAATTTCAGTGAACGTCAGTTAAAATTGTCAGAGTTAAAGGGAAAAGTATAGGTTGAGAGTAGTGATGAGGACAATGAGAAAGAGCAACAGTGTCATAGTCAAAGCCTCGGTGGGGATCTACTTAAATATGTCCAAATGTTGCCAAGGTTTGATGGCAATGATGTAGAAGCCTTTTTAATTTTATTTGGGTAGGTGGCTAAACAAATGAAATGGCCACAGACCATGTGGGCATTACTGATTGAAACAAAGTTGGCAAATGGACAAGTGAAGTGTTTACATCATTATCAGAAGAGCTACCTGGGAAGTATGATGAAGTGAAAAAATCTAAGATGCACATGAACTAGTGTCAGAAACCTACTGACAATGCTTTAGAAATATACAGAAAGAACCTCGTCAAACGTACATAGAATTTGGAAGGATCAAGTAGAATAATTTTGATAGGCGGATAAGGCTTTGAAAATAGGCCAGGTGTATGAAGTTCTTAGAGAAATGATTAGCTTGGAGGAGTTTAACAATTCGCTTCCTAATATAGTGAGAACTCATGGAAGAGGAGAGGGTTAAAACTGTGAGGTTAGCAGCAGAAGTGGCACGATTATAAATTAGTTTGTTAGTCAAAGTTTGGTTTCTGACAGAGGTTTCAGCCTGTGAGGAATGGGAACTGGGGTAAAGGCTGTGGGCCCTAACAAAATTCCTGCTACAGTACTGATGACTTGTCCTACAGAGCTCGGGGCATCTTGAGCCAAGCTATTCCAGTATAGTGACATTGGAATTAATTAGATAAAGTGGAAAATTGCCCAGGAATGTTCTGTCTATATAAAAAAAAGACTATCAATCTGGTCAATTGTTGCCCCATCAATCTACTCTCAATCATCTGTAAAATGATGGAACATGATGTGGAATGTTATCAATAAACAACCTGCTTACTAATACACGGTTTAACAAGCCACTGAGATTCAGACCCCACGACAAACATAGATAACAGAATTGAGTTCTAGAGTGAGATATGAGTGTCTGTCCTTGCTATCAAGGCAGCATTTGACCAAATGTGACACCAAGGTGCCCTAGTAAAACTGAACTTAATGGGAATCAGGGGAAGCTCTCCAATGGTTCAGATCGCACCTAACACAAAGGAAAATTATTGTGGTTCTTGGAGCCAAATCAGCTGTGGCCCAGGACTTGGCCGTAGGACTTCATCAGGATAGTATCCTAGACCCAACTATAATCAGCTGCTTCATCACTAACCCTCTCTCCATCACATGCTTAGAAGCAGAGATGTTCATTGATGATTGCACTGTAGTTAGTTGCATTCACAACTCCTCAAAACTGAAGATATCCTGTGTTCAGCAAGACCTGGGTAACATTTGTCTTGTGCTGAAATGTAGCAAGTAACATGTGTGCTATACAAGTGTTCAACAATGCCCATCTCCAACAAGAGAAAGGTAGTCATTGACTTTCAATGACAATAACATCATTGAATTTCCCACTGTTAACATCCTAGAGTTATTATTGATCAGAAAGTGTACTGGACCAACCATATAAATACTGTGGTTGCACGATCATGTCAAAGGTTGGGAATTCTGCGGTGAAAACTCACTTCCTGACCCTGCAAAGTCTGTCCACCATCTACAAGGCACAAATTAAGAGTGGGATGGAATACCCTCCACTTGCCTGAATGAGTGCAGCTTCAACAAAATTGAAGAAGCTTGATCTATCCAGCGTTAAGCAGCCTGCTTGATTGGCACCCCAGCCACAACCTTAAACATTCACTCCCTCCGCCATGCAGAGTGACAGTAGGATGTATCATCTACCAGATGCACTGCAGCAATTCAGCAAGCCTTCTTTGCCAGCACCTTACAAGCCTGCAAACCTCTTGTACTGAGAATAGCAAGGTATCATTCGCCCGAATGGAAAACGGCTAATGTTACCCCATTGTTTAAGAAGGGTGGCAGGCAAAAGGCGGGGAATTATAGGCCGGTTAGTTTAACGTCTGTTGTAGGAAAAATGTTAGAATCCATGATCAAGGAGAAAATAGCAAGGCATCTTGAGGAGAATTGTTTGGTAGAGCAGACGCAGCACGGTTTCGTTAAGGGGAAGTCGTGTCTGACGAATTTATTGGAGTTCTATGAGGATGTGTCCAGGGCGGCGGATAGAGGAGAGCCAGTGGATGTGGTGTTTCTTGATTTTCAGAAGGCGTTTGACAAGGTGCCTCACAAGAGGTTATTGCAGAAGGTCAGGGGACATGGAGTTGGGGGTAGGGTGTTAGCGTGGATAGAGGATTGGCTGTCAAATAGGAGGCAGAGAGTGGGGGTCAATGGGTGCTATTCGGACTGGCGGTTGGTGACTAGTGGAGTGCCCCAGGGGTCGGTGCTGGGGCCTCAGCTATTTACCATTTATATAGATGATCTGCAGGGGGGATCCGAGTGTATGGTGTCGAAATTTGCTGATGACACCAAGATTGGTGGAACGGCAAATTGTGCGGAGGGTGTGGAGAGTCTGCAGAAGGATCTAGATAGGCTGGGCAAATGGGCCAGGAACTGGCAAATGGAATTTAATGTTGAAAAATGTGAGGTTGTCCACTTTGGTAGGAATAATGGTAGGAAGGACTATTACTTACGGGGCGAAAAACTGCAGCATGCGATGGTGCAGAGAGACCTCGGGGTCCTTGTGCATGAGTCACAAAAACCCAGCCTGCAGATGCAGCAGGTGGTCAGGAAGGTGAATGGGATGCTGGCCTTCATAGCAAGGGGGATTGAATATAAAAGTAGGGAGGTCTTGCTGCAGCTGTATAGGGCATTGGTGAGGCCGCAGCTGGAGTACTGTGTGCAGTTTTGGTCGCCGCAATTATGCAATGATATTTTGGCCTTGGAGGGAGTGCAGAGGAGGTTTACTAGGCTGATGCCGGAGTTGAGGGGGTTGAACTATGAGGAGAGGCTGAATAAACTAGGTTTATACTCGTTAGAGTTTAGAAAAATGAGGGGAGATCTCATTGAGACGTATAAGATGTTGAATGGGTTGGATAGGATAGAGGTGGAGAGGCTCTTCCCGCTCAGAAAGGATAGTAGGACTAGAGGGCACAGCCTCAAGATAAAGGGGGGGCGGTTTAGAACAGAGTTGAGGAGGAACTTCTTCACTCAAAGGGTGGTGAATCTCTGGAATTCTCTGCCCGTTGAAGTGGTGGAGGCTGCCTCACTCAATATTTTTAAGACGCGGGTTGATAGGTTTTTGATAGGCAAGGGGATTAAGGGTTATGGGGAGAGGGCGGGAATGTGGAACTGAGCCACGACAGATCAGCTATGATCTTATTGAATGGCGGGGCAGGCTCGAGGGGCTAGATGGCCTACTCCTGCTCCTATTTCTTATGTTCTTATTTATGTTCTTATGAATTCAAAGTCACACGCCATCCTGACTTTTAAATGTAGAGTTTTTTCTTCGTCATTGCTGGATCAAAATCCTAAAACCCCCTTCCTAACAACTCTCTGGATGTATCTACACCATACATACTGCGGTGGTTCAAAAAAGAGGCTTGAGGATAATTAGGGATGCGCCTAATTACACCCCAAAAACAAACTTAAAAAAGACCATTGACACCTGGCTGGGATTTTCCAGCTGCACTCGTCCCAAGACTCGGAAATCCTGCCCAAGATCAACAGACCTCTGTACAGTCCTTTTAGAGGTTTGCAGCATGGAAACAGGACCTTCAGTCCAACTTGTCCACGCCGCCTTTTTTTTAAAACCCCTAAACTAATCCCAATTGCCCACATTTGGCCCATCTTCCTCTATACCCATCGTATCCACGTAACTATCTAAATGCTTTTTTAAAGACAAAGTTATACCCGCCTCAAGCTTGTTCCAGATATTCACCACCCTCTGTATGAAAAAATTGCCCCTCTGGACACTTTTGTATCTCTCCCCTCTCACCTTAAACCTATGCCCTCTAGTTTTAGATTCCCCTACATTTGGGAAAAGATATTGATTATCAAGCTGATCTATGCCCCTCATTATTTTATAGACCTGGATAAGATCACCTCTCAGCCGCCTACGCTCCAGAGAAAAAAGTCCAATCTATCCAGCCTCTACTTATAATTCAATCCATCAAGTCCGGGTAGCATCGTAATAAATTTTTTCTGCACTCTTTCTAGTTTACTAATATCCTTCCTATAATAGGGTGACCAGAATTGCACACAGTATTCCAAGTGTGATCTTACCAATGTCTTGTACAACTTCAACAAGACATTCCAACTCCTGTATTCAATGCCCTGACCAGTGAAATCAAGCACGCCAAATGCCTTCTTCACCCCTCTGGCTGCCTATGACTCCACTTTCAAGGAGCTATGACATGTACTCCTAAATCTCTTTGTTCTGTAACTCTCCCCAGCACCCTACCATTAACTGAGTAAGCTCTGCCCTGGTTCAATCTACCAAAATGCATCACCTTGCATTTGTCTAAATTAAACTCCATCTGCCATTCATCAGCCCACTGGCTCAATTGATCAAGATCCTGCTGTAATTGGAGATAACCTTCTTCACTGTCCACTATGCCACCAATCTTGGTGTCATCTACAAACTTATTAACCATGCCTCCTATATCCTCATCCAAATTATTAATATAAATGACAAATAACAGTGGGTCTAGCACTGATCCCTGAGGTACACCACTGGTCACAGATCTCCAGTTTGAAAAACAACTCTCTACAACCACCCTCTGGCTTCTGTTAAGAATGATGTGGGTATGCTGGCGTTGGACTGGCGTAAACACAGTAAAAAGTCTGACAACACCAGGTTTTAGTCCAACCGATTTATTTGATAATAGACTCACAAGCTTTCGAGGCTTCCCACTTCGTCAGGTGAATGGAGAGTTCTGGCCTCAGACAGAGCATATGAAGCACAGACAGTTTAGAGATTACTGATTAGAATGCAAATCCTTACACCTAACCTGCTGTTCAAGACCTGAAGTGGCTGACAATGTGAGTGGAAGGAGCACTGATCACAGTTTACAGAGATGTGTATTGTCTCCAGACAGTACAGTAAGTGAGGTTTTGCAAACCCAGGCAAGTCACGGGGGTTACAGATAGTGCGACATGAACCCAAGATCCCTGTTGAGACCGTCCTCATGTGTGCGGAACTTGGCTATCAGTCTCTGTTCAGCGACTCTGCGCTGTCGTGTGTCGTGAAGGCCGCCTTGGAGAACGCTTACCCGAAGGTCAGAGGCTGAATGCCCGTGACCACTGAAGTGTTCGCCAACAGGAAGGGAACAGTCTTGCCTGGTGATTGTCGAGGGATGTTCATTCATCCGTTGTCGTAGCGTCTGCATGGTCTCCCCAGTGTATCATGCTTCGGGACATCCTTTCTTGCAACGTATCAGGTAGACAATGTTGGCCGAGTTGCAAGAGTATTTACCATGTACCTGGTGGATGGTATTCTCACGTGTGATGATGGTATCCATGTCGATGATCTGGCATGTCTTGCAGAGGTTGCTGTGGCAGGGTTGTGTGGTATTGTGGTCACTGTTCTCCTGAAGGCTGGGTAGTTTGCTGCGAACAATGGTCTGTTTGAGGTTGTGTGGTTGTCTGAAAGCAAGAAGTGGGGGTGTGGGGATAGCCCTGGCGAGATGTTCGTCTTCATCAATGATATGTTGAAGACTCCGGAGAAGATGTCGTAGCTTCTCCGCTCCGGGGAAGTACTGGGCAACGAAGGGTACTCTGTCCACTGTGTCCCATGTTTGCCTTCTGAGGAGATTGGTGCGGGTTTTCGCTGTGGCGCATCGGAACTGCCGATCTATGAGTCGAGCACCATATCCTGTTCTTATGAGGGCATCTTTCAGGGTCTGGAGGTGTCTGTCACGATCCTCCTCATCTGAGCAAATCCTGTGTATACGGAGGGCTTGTCCATAGGGGATGGCTTCTTTAACATGTTTAGGGTGGAAACTGGAGAAGTGGAGCATTGTGAGATTGTCTGTGGGCTTGCGGTACAGTGAGGTGCTGAGGTGACCGTCCTTAATGGAGATGCGTGTGTCCAAGAATGCAACTGATTCTGGGGAATAGTCCATGGTGAGTCTGATGGTGGGGTGGAATTTGTTGATATCATCATATAGTTGTTTCAGTGATTGTTCACCATGAGGCCAAAGGAAGAAAATGTCATCGATGCATCTAGTGTACAGCATTGGTTGAAGATTCTGTGCAGTGAAGAAGTCTTGTTCGAACCTGTGCATGAAGACGTTGGCATATTGAGGTGCAAATTTGGTCCCCATGGCTGTTCCATGTGTCTGGATGAAAAACTGGTTGTTGAAAGTGAAGACATTGTGGTCCAGGATAAAGCGGATGAGTTGTAAAATTGCATCTGGAAACTGGCAGTTGTCAGCATTGAGTACTGAGGCAGTCGCAGCAATGCCATCATTGTGGGGGATGTTGGTGTAGAGCGCCGAGACATCCATTGTGACGAGGAGTGTCCCTGGTTCAACTGCTCCATGTGTGCTGAGTTTCAGTAGGAAGTCCGTAGTGTTGCGACTTGTATCCATTTAGATACCTCACCCTGGATCCCATGAGATTTAACTTTATGTGACAACCTACCATGCGGTACCTTGTCAAAGGCCTTGCTAAAGTCCATGTAGACAGCATCAACTGCACTGCCCTCATCTACCTTTTTGGTTACCCCTTCCAAAAATTCAATTAAATTTGTGAAATATGATTTTCCACTCACAAAGCTATACTAACTTCTCTAATCAGTCCTTGCATCTCTAAATGCCTGTAGATCTTGTATCTCAAAATACCTTCCAACAATTTACCCACCATAGATGTGAGGCTCACTGGCCTGTAGTTCCCAGGCTTTTCCCTGCAGCCCTTTTTAAACAAAAGCACAACATTTGCCACTCTCCAATCTTCAGGCACCTCACCATGACTATTGATGATTCAAATATCTCGGTTAGGGGACCCGCAATTTCCTCCCTAGCCTCCCACAATGTCCTGGGATGTATCTCATCAGGTCCCACAGATTTGTCCTGCTTGCTATGATTCCTGTAGTGGGAGGGAAAGGAAGATTCCGCCCTTAATCTTTCTGTGTAAGCAACAATACCAAGCATAGTTAGCTTTGTGAATCCAGTGAGAGTATAAATCTTGTTTTTGCCAGATCTCCTGATCTGCTGTTATTTCCTGCAAATTTGAAGTTTGGCCAGTAAATATAAGAAGCCAGATTTAGCATATGGACTGCTGTCAGTTGTTATGCACACTCTCCAAAAAGGCACAACCCAACTATACATGAGTGATTGAGTAGGTTCCATCAAAGCACAAAATGTGAGTGAATGGGGTTTATGGAACGCACTCAGCATTCAGATCTGGGACCCAAAAAAAAGTAAAAGTGATACTAAGATCACATATCTTCAGTAACTCCAGCCTTCTAAATATTGGTGACAGCATTCATTATCACTCCTCAGCTTTTTGGCTAAAATCAGTCCTGAGATGGGCACTGTCTTACCTTGTCAGTTTGGATCTTGTTTGTCTCTCTTGTTTGGACCATGCATTGGATTCAGTTAGAATTTGAATTTGGTTTTTGGAGCAAGCAAGGAATGGATTTAAGTTTTCCATGTTAATTCTGAGGATGGGTTTTGTAACATTAAGGATGGAATAACAAATTTTTAAAATAAAAAAAATTCAAAAGTATCTCAAAAAATTGACAAGAAAATGCATAGATTTTTTAAAGTTTATTTATTAACATAAGAACATAAGAAATAGGAGCAGGAGTAGGCCATCTAGCCCCTCGAGCCTGCCCCGCCATTCAATAAGATCATGGCTGATCTGTCGTGGCTCAGTTCCACATTCCCGCCCTCTCCCCATAACCCTTAATCCCACAAGTAGACACATTAACACTGCAATGAAGTTACTGTGAAATTCCCCTTGTCACCAGACTCTGTTCAAGCACAACAAGGGGCAACGTAGCGTGGCCAATGCACCTAACCAACACACCTTTGGATTGTGGGAGGAAATCGGAACATCCGGAGGAAACCCACGCTGACATAGGGAGAACATGGGGGGGAGGAGCGGCATGGTGGCACAGCGGATTCCCCTGCTGCTTCACAGCTCCAGGGGCCTGGGTTCAATTCCCGGCTTGGGTCACTGTCTGTGTGGAGTTTGCACATTCCGCTCGTGTCTGCGTGGTTTTCCTCTGGGTGCTTTGGATTCCTCCCACAGTCCAAAGATGGGCTGGTTAGGTTGATTGGCCATGCTAAATTGACTGTAGATGCATAGATGAGAAGATTAGTGGATAAAATGTGTATGGATATGTGGGGTAGGGCCTGGGTGGGATTGTGGTTGGTACAGACTCGATGGGCCGAATGTCCTCTTTCTGTACTGTAGGGTTTCTATGATTTCTATGAACATGCAGACTCTGCACAGACAGTGACCCAAGGCAGAAATCGAACCTGGATCCCTGGTGCTGTGAGGTTGCAGTGCTGACCACTGTGCCATCATCCCACAATGTGACAAAAATTATAATTCTGAAAGTGATTCGCTTGATAGTCTTTCTCAAAATGTGCTGAATTTCTTTCTTTGACATAATGTTAAGTTCAAAGAAGAAAAAAGCTGAATTTATGTGTCATCATAGGAAAGTCACAGTGTAAATAGAGGCCATTCAGTCCACTGTGTCTGTGCTGGCCAAAAAAAACATTGTCCATTCTCATCCCACTTTCCAGCACCCGGTCCGTAGCCTTGAAGCTAATACTGCTTTTGGTGTAGATCCATGTATCTTTTAAAAGAGATGAGGGTTTCTGTCTCCACCACCAAACCTGCAGCAAATTCCAAACACCCACTACCCTCTGGGTGAAAATGTTTTTCCTCTAATCCCCTCTAATCCTCCTACCAATTACCTCAAATCTGTGCCCCCTGGTAATTGACCTCTCTACTTGGGGAAACAGGGCATCCCCATCTCCTGTATTGAGGGCCCTCATCATTTTGTACAATCAGGTAATTGTTAATGAAATCAAAATGGAAGGATATTGCGCAAGGATATTTTGGCCTTGGAGGGAGTGCAGAGGAGGTTTACTAGGCTGATACCGGAGTTGAGGGGGTTGAGCTATGAGGAGAGGCTGAATAAACTAGGCTTGTACTCGTTAGAGTTTAGAAGAATGAGGGGAGATCTCATTGAGGCGTATAAGATGATGAATGGGATGGATAGGATAGAGGTGGAAAGACTCTTCCCGCTCAAAAAAGACAGTAGGACTAGGGGGCACAGCCTCAAGATAGAGGGGGGGCGGTTCAGAACGGAGTTGAGGAGGAACTTCTTCACTCAAAGGGTGGTGAATCTCTGGAATTCTCTGCCCGTTGAAGTGGTGGAGGCTGCCTCGCTAAATATTTTTAAGAAGCGGGTTGATGGGTTTTTGATAAGAGAGGGGATTAAGGGTTATGGGGAGAGGGCGGGAAAGTGGAACTGAGCCACGACAGATCAGCCATGATCTTATTGAATGGCGGGGCAGGCTCGAAGGGCCAGATGGCCTACTCCTGCTCCTATTTCTTATGTTCTTATGTTCTTATGTTCTCATCCACCCCAGTTCTGAGAAAAACTCCAAACTATCCAGTCTTTCCTCATAGCTGCAATTTTCAAGCCCTGGCAACATTCTCGTCAGTTAACTCCATACTTTCTCTGGTGCCATCTTGTTCTTCCTGTAATGTGGTAATCAGAACTGTACACAAAATTCCAGCTGTGGTTAACCACTATTTCATACAGTTCTATCATCATACCCCTGCTTTTGTATTCAATGCCTCATCCACTAAAGGAAAGCATTCCATGTGCTTTATTTACCACCTTATTCACCTGATCTGCCACCTTCAGGGACATGTGGACATATGCTTTAAGATCTCTCATTTTCTCTACCCCCTTCTAATATCCTCCCATCTACTGAACATTCCCTAGCTTTGTTTGCCACTCTCCCCCCCACCCGCCCGCCCAAATGTGTTACCTCATTTCTCTGGATTGAATTCCATCTGCCACTTTTCCACCCACTCAGCCAAGTCATTGATATCATTCTGGAGACAACATCTGCACTTTTAACCATCAACTACGTGACCATTTTTTATGTCATCTGCAAATTTCTCAATCATGCCACCCACATTTAAGTCCAACTCATGAATATATACAACAAACAGCAAGGAACCCAACACTGAGGTCTGTGGAAAAGCACTGCAGAAACATCCATCAGTCTTTAGTTTCCTGCCACTGAACTTGTGTACCAAAAGAATCCAATGGAACTTTTTCAAAGGAAGACTGGTCCAAGCAAGAAGATTAAAGGAAATTCTTGCACTCTCCTGAACAGGATGAGGATGGATAGCATTCGCTCAAAAATCTTCAGTTCCCTTTTGGGAGATAAATTATGTTCAACTCCAACAAAGAACTGTACAGCTGGATCAATTACTGCTGCGTTGAGAAGGAAAAAGGCATTGAGGACCTGAGATTCAAACAAATTTGGCCAATGAGAAGATTTTGCAGGAAGTGAAGAAGTATGACTTCCAGAGAACACTTTGGAAACTATTTCTGCTTTCTGTGAGGCATTGCCACACTTGGTCCATTGTGAAGCTGCTCGACTGGAGGCAATGGGGTGACTGCGTGAGCATGAGACAATAAGCCAACAACATTTTAGCAATGAGATGAATCCCTAGAACATTCAAAACCCTTGTATAAGACTCATCAGTCATGCAAACTCTGAAGTTTTGGCCTCTGCCTCAGTGCTGAAGGACAAACTGTAATGGAAAGAATATTTTCTAATGAGTCTGAAGTGTGGCCATCAATGTACTTTTGCCCAAACTAATAGGCCCCACCGATGTTCTGGTAGTGTAATGCTGCATGGAATCAAGCATTTTGGTTTCCCTGGACAATTCTGTATGGTCAGCCAGTGACATACAATGCATCCTATTGTTAGGTTCAATAGGACAATGATGTTCTTCAATAGCAAACTCAGCTGACTCCACAAAACAAAATAGAGACTTTATATGCTTCTGTAGTAGATCCACATAGCTTTCAAACTTCTAGGACCTCATCTTCCAATGGATCAGTCTGTGCTACAATGGCTTCTTTCTCATTACTTTGTTCTAGAAGCAGCCCACCCACATTCAGAAGGTCCCTGTCTGCAGCAGTGTCCCTGTTTCTGCACCTTTCACCCATCTTCAAAAAGAAATGAGTGATCCATAATTGCAACCTCCTCCTAGGGTCTATTAGATGGTGTTTTTGTGATGGAGATTAAATCACTACTCAATGTGTAATCTTATCAACTGCTGTTGAATGAAAGTTCATCTGTCCCACATTCGACTTTGGAAATTGCTCCACAAAAGGAATCCAGTCACCCAGCTGTAACTTGTCATTGAATTTTTCCACAATGCCCAGTTGTAAACATACGTACAGAGCAAAATCTTCCCAAATAATGGCCGAGTGTTTTTCCTGGTGATAGAACCAACAAACACATTGGTTTTCCCTCCAGATCTTACAACTCGCTGCCAAAAAAATTAAGGGAGTATGTTTATGTCATCATACAGGAGGGCATGGCCTTAACACAGCAGCAAAACCCAGCTGCACTGAGATCAGAGCGCCATCTTTAAAGGGCTTCCTGATCAAAACAACAATAATCTTCCTCCCCAAACCATCACAGAGTTCTTCGAGGTTCCCCTCCCCACTCCTGATCACTGGCCCCTTCTGCCCCCCCTTACCCTACCACTGCCGATCATCAATCTTTTCCCGCCCTCCCCACTGTCGGAACCAGCAATCAACTCCTCCCCCACAATAGCCATCACTGGCACTCCCTGCTCCTCTGTCTGCTCCCGGCCACCACCAAATATGAATGAATCCTTCGCTGCGCCCCGCCCCCCCAATGAAGCTTCCACAGGGGCCTGCTCCTTGGTATCATGGGCACTGCCAGGTTGGCATAAAGATGGTCCCAACCTGTATCAACCTGTGCCAGCAGCAGTGTAAGTTGGCAATGCCAGGCCACTGCCTGGTCATGTACCTCTTTCCTGGGAGCTATACTTACCTTTACACCCGTGGCAACACCACCCGGCGGGTTCACATCTAGGTAAACATGTTGTAGACTGCACCAACATGACGTCGCCTTGGCGTGATGTCAACATAGAGGGGTTGTCAATATATAGTGAGGAGGCAGGTTAATTAGATCAAATGTATTGAAATTCATGTAAAGCAGCTTCTCACCTGCTGTGGGCATGAACCTGATAATGTTGCTGGTGAGGGCTAGCAAGATCCAAGATCACAATCTCACTGATGAGATCTGTAACTTCTGGATCTCGAGATTCCGCTGGCATTTGCATGGACAGTGACTACAGGCTCAAGACCGTCCCCACAGATACGCTTTAATTGTAGGCTACGTATTAGGGTCTCAAAAATCTGACAACCCTTGGTGAAGGGTAGCAGTGAGCTGACCTTTTACTGGAATATTCATATCAAATGGACCTTGAAATTTGATGTTTGGTGGCAGGGTGGCTACTCCGTTGAGTTATTTCAAATGATAAACTGGTATTGTAACACAAGTTCTGGGGTCAATTTTTAAGCCAGTGTTAAAGCCCTTAACTGGAACAGTGACTGACCAGAATTATTGGTCAGGACCCTTTACTTCTCCAAGGAAATCTGAAATTTCATGTCTTCTCTTATTTCCAGTTTTTTGAATTGCATGCATTTTATTATGTTCTCCTTCCCTCATCCTTTACTGAAATTGTTAGATTTATAGAACTGCATGATGTGTTCTATCTTGCCTCATTGGAAACACTCTGCACCCCCTGCTGGGCAATCTTGCCTTCTGTGCTGCTTTTTAAACACCGAGCGGATGACTGCAGTTAGGTTTCCTGCCCTTTTTCCCATTTTGCTGGCTTTTGAGTGGGCGAGGCTTCCACCTTTAGGCCTAATCAACTATCAGATTTGTCTGAAGCCTCAGGGAGTCAATGGGTTATAGGCTGAACTCACTGTCTATGTTTAGCCTGCTTGGTGTCTCGAAGTGTTCGATCAAACTTTAGGTTGTCCTTTGTTTGTAAAATGTCAGACAGTTTTTTGTCGCATCCTCCTATGACAATGCAGTCGTCAATGAATCTGTCAAAACACCATACCTTCAAGAACAGGCTAACCTACTCTTTGACATGCAAAGCTGATGCTGCTTGATACTTTCAGAAGTATTTTTGCACAACTCCGAACTCTGGCCTCTCTGTGAACCTTCGAAATGCTTGACTGATTCTGATATTGCTACAAATTCTCACCAAGGTAAATCTTCAGATTCTTTCTATGAATAAGTCATCTATCACTTTCTTGCTGTGGGCATTCTATAGATAGCACCAAATTATTGTTAGAGTGGATTCACCACTGCAGTGATCATGTTTTGTGGTTTGTCTCAAGGCCTAATCTAGACTAGGAAAGCATCCCTTTACTCATAAATAACACTGGTCTGACTCAGGTAAGCTACTTCAAAACTACTTTATTAACACTGTACAAATGATAAGCTACAGAGTAAGCACATCTCTCTTGTGTATTATCTGTTCCATCTGCTCTAATGAGTATCTAGCACCTAACTACTGATGTCACTGTTACATCATGATATACATCACTCTCTCATAACAATTAACTTATTACAGAACAGCAAACTTCCCAAAACAACTAGGATATCAGGAGTATTCCCTGCTTCTCTTCAAATACTGCAATGAAATCATTTACAATCATCTCAATAAGAAGGTGTCTTCTGGGTTTAAATGTATCACTAGAAAGTTGTCACCTTTGACAAACATAAATATATTAACATGCAAACAAGGAGAGCCAATTCAACTCAAGTAGGCCATTCGGCCCCTTGAGTCTGCTCCGCCATTTAGTAAAATCATGGTTTTCATGATAGTAACCTCACATCTGCATCCTGCCTACCACAGATCACCCATTTGCTTACCAAGAATCTATCTACCTCTGCCTTAAAAATATTCAAAATCTCTGCTTCTATCGCCTTTTCAGGAAGAAAGTTCCAAAACTCACAACCCTCTGACAGATTTCATCTCGCCTCTATTTTAAATGGGTGACTCCTAGCTCTAGATTATCCTACAAGAGGAAACACCCTCTCTATGTTCACTCTGTCAAGTCCTCTCAGGATCTTATATGTTTCAATTAAGTCACCTCTCACTTTTCTAAACTCCTGCAGATATAAGCCTAGTCAACCTTCCGTCATCAGATTCCAGGTATGACTCTGGTTAACCCTCTCTGAACTGACAATGTAATACTTTCACAGAATCATAGAATCCCTACTGTCCCATCAAGTCTGCACTGACTCTCCGAAAGAGCAACCCATGCAGGCCCTCCCTTTTGCACTATCTCTGTAATCCCATGCATTTACCAGGGCTAATCCGCCTAACCTACAGATCTTTGGACAGTAAGGGGAAATTTGGTATGACCAATCCACCTAACTTCCATATCTTTGGATTGAGGAAGGATACCCGAGCACCCAGAGGAAACCATGCAGGCATGGTGAGAATGTGAAGACTCACACACAGAGTCACCCAAGGTTGGAATTGAACCCAGACCCCTGGCATGGTGAGGCAACAGTGCAATCGATTGTGCCACCATGCCATCCTGTATTGCACTAATTATTATCAAATTCAAGTTCAGGTTGACACAGATTAACTTCAGATGGTCACAATGATATCCAGATATAGATTTGCTTTGTATTTAGTATTTTTATATTGGATATTATGGCATGAAATTTAACTTTGGCAAGGTGCCATGCTGCCTGTAGCAAATACATCCTACCTGCCTTCCAGCTCCACAATGGAAAGCAAAATCAGGCAGGGTACATAATGGGTGGCAGACCTGCTCCAACCCATTTTGTGCACCCACTAAAGTTGAATTTCATCCCATCCCCCATTATTTTTCATTATGGCATCACAAGCATATTTTAATATGTATGGCAATATGTAGACTGTTGGGATAAAATAACAAATGTAATTCATTTTCTGCTATGTTGGGGTTAGACCACCTCATAGCAAAATGGAAAGCAGGCACAGTTATAAACAGGATGTCATGAAGAAATAAGAATAGAGACTAAGGGCATGGTTTTATATATAAGCAAACTATATTCTTGGCATAATGGAACAATCACTCCATTCAATCTCTATTAGTGTTATATCAAATTGAATTTAGATTTTCTTTATACTCCCAGTTCTTATCGGGTGAACCTGCAGAATGTCTAATATTCCCTTGGCACTGCTGGTACTTTATCAGTCAACTGATCAAGGCCAGCTTCTCCATGAAATGAGTTTGGTTGATGGTTCCACTGTGTCTCATGCTTCTTTTCACATATTTCCCTCGACAAGCAAACCAAATAGGTAATAGCTTTCAGAATGATACTGAACAGATTTTGTCCAAAATATTACCCACATGTGTTTTTTTAAAAATTTGTCAATCCTATTTTTCTATGGATGACAGGATATTAATTGTTGGCAGACAATGTTAAGAACTTGCAGACTCCAAGGAGTCAGAAACAAATGTGATAAATGTCATGAAGCCAAGGTCTTCTGTTATTTATCAGATTAGAAACTTGTTGCCAACCGTGATTTGAAGCTCAATACTTATAGAGCACTCACAGAAGCATTATCACAAATGTATATCTTTTCATGTCCCGTACACGTCACAGCGTGAATAACGTTATTGGCATTATTACAAATTCAAGGTCAAAGGTTATCATGTCCTGTGAAATAAGTTTTAAATGATCACTATTAATCTTCAGAGCTACTGAATGGAACTTAGTCCAGTCTGAATTGATAATTCAAGCAGCATACAGAGAAGTGGAGATGTGCAAAATAGGATGTTGGTATGGCATTTATATGATGGCTTGGATTTTACAATAAGCAGCAGGGCATTCACCCTCAACACTGAAATCAAAGAAAGCTGCCCCTGACAATTTATCTATCTCTATAGCCTGGACTTCACCTTTCCAGAAAGAAGTTTAAATCTGCCACCAAGTCAAGAGGATGTGGTGATGTAAGCAAAAAATGAAGCAACCAGTCACATTGAAGTATTTTCATTGTTGGTAGACTAGAAAGTTAAAAGCACTTTATCCTTCATTTGCTCTTCCAGATAGCAAAATAAATAATTATGATATCATTAAAATGGAAGCAAAAAGACAAACTTCTGAAATATATGTTTATAAATATGTGTTATTTTTATCACTGTAGGCCAATTTGAGAAATTTAACATTATCTGTAAGGGCCAATGATTCTGAAGTTAGTACACTATTAAAAACCCAGTTACGACTCATTCCACAGGTGTAACCTTTTGAAGAATTTTTACACAGACGAGCAGTGTAAAAGTGGAAGTTTTGATGGATTCATAGATTTTCCATTCATTACACTCTCCAGGTCTCACAGCAAACCATCTGGAGAAGTATAGAATTGCTGTAAGACCTGGATTTCTGCATTAATCTATACAAGTGCAGACTTCAAAAGTTCTTTTCAGTGGCCAGATGACAGCAAACATAAAATTCAGGCCAATATTTTGATCATATTGTCAGAGTAAAAATAAACTTGAATGCACATAACTCAGATACTCAAGTCCTAACATGTAAAGTGATCCTGTCCCAATACAGCAGTAAGAAACTTTAAAAGAGTTTTGTGCTGGTTAGCTCCACAGTTTTCAGCAATGATAACTCAACAGCATATCTACACATTTGTTCAGGGCCCATTGGCTCTTGCCACCCTGTGTCAAGCCTCTCAAAATTTGGGTAAGTGAGATATAATCCATTGGACAATAATGTGCATCACATGACAGGTGATTAAAATCACTTCTATAGATCTTTCAGTGGCCTTGTTTGGAGAATCTTTTAAGTTTCCAAATGGGCATGGAATTCCACATAATCAACCAGCCATAAAAGCATAAGAACTAGGAGCAGGAGTAGGCCATCTGGCCCCTTGAGCCTATTCCACCATTCAATAAGTTCATGGTTGATCTTTTCATAGACTCAGCTCCATTTAACTGTCTGCTCGCTATAACCATTAATTCCTTTACTGTTCAAAAATTTATCTATCCTTACCTTAAAAACATTCATTGAGGTAGCTCAATGGGCAGAGAATTCCACAGATTCATAACCCTTTGGGTGAAGAAATTCCTCCTTAACTCAGTCCTAAGTCTGCTCCCCCTTATTGTGAAGCTCTGCCCCCTAGTTCTAGTTTCACCCGCCAGTGGAAACAACCTTCTTCTTTCTATGTTCTCTATTCCCTTCATAATTTTATATGTTTTTATAAGATTCCCCCCTTATTCTTCTAAATTCTAATGAGTAAAGATTTCCCAATTTTTTGGTTTCCCACTAATCTTTGCCACTTTGTATGCATTCTCTCTCAATTTAATATCCTCCTCTATTTCCATAGATATCCATGGCTGCTTATTCATTTTCCTACACTCCTTCCTTTTTACTGGTGTATACTTTTGCTGAGTACTGTGAAAAATTGCTTTGAATTGCTTTGGGAATGGAGAGATACAAACGAATGGTCTAGTTGGACCAATGAGCGGCACATGCTTGGAGGGCCGAAGGGCCTGTTTCCTGTGCTGTTCTGTTCTTTGTTCTTTGAAAGTCCTCCACTGTTCCTCAATTTTTGCACCATAAAGTCTTTGCTCCCAATTTGCTTTAGCCATCTCCTCCCTCATCCCACTGTAGTCTCTGTTGTTTAAATACAAGACACTGGTATTGGATTTTACCTTCTCACCCTCCATCTGTATTTTAAATTCAACCATGTTAGGATTGCCCCTTCCTAAAGGATCCCTAACAGTGAGATCATTAATTATTCCTTTCTCATTACACAGAACCAGCCTGCTCCCTCATAGGTTCCATTACATACTGTTCTAAGAAATTATCATGGATACATTCTATAAGCTCCTCCTCAAGGCTGCCTTGACTAACCTGCTTTAACCAATCAGCATGTAGATTAAAATTCCCCATGATAATTGGCGTACCATTTTTACATGCATCAGTTATTTCTTTGTTTATTGCCTGACCCACCATGATGTTATTGTTTGGTGGCCTGTAGGCTACACCTCTCACTGACTTTTCTCCTTACCAAATCTGATTTCCACCCAAATGGATTCAACCTTTTTCTCCATAGAACCCATATCATTTCCCAATACCATCTTGATTTCATCCTTAAATATCAGAGCTACATCACCTTCCTTACCTTCCTGTTTGTCCCTCTGAATAGTCTGATACTTCTGTACATTTAACCGTCAGTTGTGGCTATCATGTAACCATGTCTCCGATATGGCCACTAAATCATACTCATTCGTGATGATTTGTATGTCAGCTCATTGACCTTGTTTCAAATGCTACGAGCATTTAAGTAAAGTGCCCGTATCTAGTTTTTACATCTTCTTTTTGAATCCTAATACCTCCATTAGTAACATCTCACAAGTCCTCCCTCTTTTTAACTATTTTTATTATTTTCTATGACGTTGAACCCTTTTCCCCACATGCTAACCTGCTGCTTTGCTTCCCATTAACCATTATACTTCTCTTGGTTTCCTTCCCTTCCCCTCCATTTGCTAGTTTAAAATTCTTGTGACCACCCTGTTTATCCTTTCTGCTAGAACACTGGTCCCAGATCAGTTCAGGTGAAGACCGTCCCAATATTGCTTCTGTTCCAATACTGATGCCAATGCCCCATCAAATAGATCGCCTCTTTCCTGCACCACTCCTTTAATTACATATTTACGTCCCTAATTTTTACATCCCTATTGCATGTGGCTCAGATAGTAATCCAGAGATTATAAGCCTTGAGGACCTATTCTTTAATTTAATTCCTGGTGCCTGATCTCCCAAACAGGTCCTCTTTCCTAGTCTTGCCTATGTTGTTTGCCCAACGTGGACCACAATAACTGGATCCCCCATTTCCCACTCCAATATCTTTTCAAGCTGGTCAGAAATGTCCCTCACCCTGGCACGGGAAGGTGGCATAGCATGCGGGACTCTTGCCTCTGTTTACAAAGGATGCCCCTAATACAGAATTATAGAATCCCCCACAACTACCATTTGTCTTTTTGCTTTCTACTCTTGAATGCCTTCTGTATCACAGTGCAATAGTCAGCCAGCTCATCCTCCCTACAGCCCTTTTCCTCATCCATACAAGGAGCAAGTACCTCATATTTGTTGGACAAGATCAAGAGCTGAGACTCCTCCATTTCTATACTCAGGATTCCTCTACCTGCCTCAATTGCAGTCATGCCCTGTTGTCCCTGACCACTGACTGAATTAGAGGTAGTTAATCTACCAGATATAACTGCCTCCTGAAACAAAGCATCCAGATAACTCTCCCCTTCCCAGATACTCCATAATGTTTGAAGCTCAGGCTCCAGTTCATCAATTCTGAGTCGAAAAGACGAAAACAAATGGGAAGAGGTCATAACAGTACTTCTATAATGCACCAGAAAATCCTGCAATAATGTAAAATATTAATGTATGCTAGATTTCTGTATTAACTTCTGTGCAGCAAATAACTTCAGTTTCAAAGCTGGCTCAGATGATTGTATGCATCTCTGGATTAAAATACCCTAAAATCTTTAAAAGTACAAAAATATATAGTTAAATTTGGTTTTAAATCTTTCTGTACTGTACAACCTACTGCACTGGTTATTAAAAATAGAAGATCCTCTTCTCTATGATATTTTATGTTGTATGCAAAGAAATCATATCTACTGGTTAAGCTGTTGGTGAACTGTAACAAAACTATTGTTGATCAGTTAATTATTTTGAATGGAATTTATGTTTGAAAAATATCCTGAAATTGGCCATATTGTAGAAACACTATGGCCTGAAACTTCAGGATAGCTAGAGTTTAGGCATGGAGCGCATCCCTGCCAACTCCAACAGGCAGTTGCCATTTTATACTCAATTGAGCATTAAGTGACAACCGGTGGGATTTCCATCTGCACTCAGGTGGAATTCCCACCTTCGGGAACAGCTCTGCAGTGGTCAGAACAGGTACTGCGTCACTGTGCTTGAGCCTAAGTCCCAGAACCACGCTTCATGTAAGTTAAAAGAGTCCCTGAGGCAGGAGAGTAAGGGATGCCCTCAGGAATCAGGAGGAGGATGATCTCAGTGTCAGGGAGGCAGGCCAGAATTGGGGGGAGGAAGGGCCAGAGGTGCCAGCTCCCTGAGGAAAGGTTCCCCAAATCTGAAGGGGCCCCCCTCATCAATTCCCTCTGAAGATCAAGAAAATTCACTTTTTCTATTTAATAACTTGACATAACCAAACCCACCAGTCTAAAAATTGAAATTGGGCAATAGGAGGCATACAAGTGGCTTTAAGGGCTTTAATAGAGGCATGGTTGGGCTTCCAAGATACTGTCTGCCCTACCGTGAAATTGCATCTGGGATGAGGCAGACAGGATCCCAGAGAGAATCCCGTCCATGCAATTTTATGCTGTTTCCTGCTTGGAATCCATCTGGGAAGAAGCGTAAAATGTGGGCCTATGTATGCTCTTCAACTATTTCATCAGAGATATCAACCTATTTATTTTAAAGGTTAACTCTTAACATAATGGAGGGAGGAATTTCAGATGGATGCCTCAAGTGTTCACATTCTAATATTAGGTCCCCAGTTGTTGCTTTTCCTTTAGAAATCAACATTGTAGAATATTTGAAGGAGAAATAAATCAGAAAAATATCTATTCATAGTTTCCAATTCCAATGAGGTTGATATGTAATTATCTGCTCCATCCCCCTGTACTAAGAACCCAACATGCATTCTGGCAGTTTCAACAAAGTTCCATCTAGGTGAGAATCTGCAAGTATTAACTGCCATTTATTTATTATCTCACTCAAGAGGTCAGCAGACTGTCACATTGATGTGGCCAAAGCTTTGAATCATCGAATCGTAGAATTCCTACAGTACAGAAAGAGGCCATTCAGCCCATCAAGTCTGCATTGACCACAATCCCACCCACACTCTATTCCTGTAACACCATACATTTACCCTGCTAATCCCCCCGACTCGAAGGAGGCAATTTAGCATGGCCAATCAACTGGACATCTTACCTCAAGAGCAATGTACAGCAAAAGTGAATAAATATTCTATTCCGCCAACGAAAGGATTTGTTTTTGATTCACATTAACATGGAAAGAAATTACAAGTGGACAAAGCTGAAAATGACAGAACAATTCTTTTCACTTATTTGTTTGTCAGATACCACACCTGAGAGATTCCATCTCTATTTGATAGGATGAATGGAAGTGTAAAGAAATTCCATTCCAGTTTGCATTGCTTTCAGACTTGCCCAAATCTTAAGTACCAACATCACTCAACTCCATTTGTATGAACACATTCATAACTCCAGGGGAAAGCTCCGGTTGGTCTTGTGATGGCGCCAACATTAGGAAATGAAGGTGATGTGTAAGCCAAATCTAAAGAAATGGGAACAATTAAAGAGGAGTGTTACACAAAGGACAAACTGTTAAAAAGCTTCCATTAATATGAATTTCAACCCTGCAGCAACCTTTTCTAAGCCTGAAGGGATAAAGGGAAAGGGATCTTTATGTTCAGGTATAAATCTGTGAGCAAGTGATGTTAGACCCCAGCATATGGCCTCTTCATTATCGTTGCTGAAGTTAAGGTCATGCTTCATGCAATGCTTACAAAGAGCATTTTCCTTTGAGTCACATTTTAACCAGATGTTTCTTGACCTTCCATTGAAGAGATTCCAGGCCTTCAGAGGACAGGCTTTGAGTGTTATGAAACCAGTCAAATTTAGCCATGGACTGTGAGAAACAGAGATGTACAAGCTATGTTTATCCCTCTGAGGGAACATGCTACAATGATGAGTTCTAATATATTATCACAAAAGTCAGCACTGTAGCATGCACGCAAGAAAGTCTGACCAAGTATCAGGCTACAGTTGACTGTTATTGGTCCTGCCGGGTGCCAATTCTACGTTGCATAGAATAGATGCTGTTGGCTTTAAGGCAGACAACAAATCTCAGCATCTTCTTCTCTGCTGAAAAAGAAATGGCAGTTCAACAAAGTAATTTCCAAATGGGTTTGTCAATGTCCAGAAAATGGCTAATGGCCAAAGATGCAAGAATGGATCCTGATCCCCTATGCATGCCTTCCTTTGTACAACCCCATGTAAAGTAAGACATGAAGTAATTGGGATGATTCTGTGGAACATTCTAATTTATGTGTTGTATAGGTATTTACATGTTACAGTGATTCCACTGTGATCCCACTAATTATGTAGCCATCACTAGAAAGTCTGTCAAAGTGTTGTTTAGGACCCTCAGATGTTGCCGTGAGCACCCTGGTGGGATGACCCTGTTAGGTTGCAAGGCTTGCTGTCATCCATCCGTTTGTCGACATTAACACCGAGAGATTACTGATGACTAACCCTTTGGTGCCTATAAAGGGAGCTCAGAGTAAAATAAATAAATAACTGCAACTGGAACAAAGCTTAAGTGCAAGCTGGGGGCAAAAAAAAAGGATCTTTTGGATGCAAGTCCACTGATGTCTTATTCCCATCAGGTTTTACTGGGTGACCAACACATACGTAGACCTGAAAATGTCCATTCCTGCCAATTCTTACACATGCTGAAGGAGCATTTGCCTGCTTCAGGAGGGAGGTGTAGGTACGCATTATAGGCCCAACCCCTGTTTAGACAAGCTGGAAGCCCAGGAAATTGATTTCTGTCACTGCCATTCAGGCCACTGTCTCATTGCTACCCAATTATTTCCCAGATAAATTGAGGGTGAAATGAGAATCCTTTATAATGTAAATAGAATTCAAGAGACTAGGTGAGCAAACGTTTTGGCACATCTCAGCATCTGGTTCACATGTAAATCTTCAAATGCCTGCAGTTCAGTTCTCAACACTTCGATATACAAAAGATTACTGGAGAAAAGAGAGTTCTCACTCTTTTACCTGTTCCCATTCCAACCAGATTAAGTTTCAACAAAACACTTTCAGCCCATCAATGAACAATATTTCCCTTTCCATTAACACCACTTTTCAATGAATAATATTAATTTTTGCAAATGAGTTAAATAGAATTTCATAATAACCACTAACAATGACAATTCAACAGAGGGAATAGGGGGATTTATGCCCTTGCAATAGTTTCCACACCCGCATCACTAGGCCCCATTGAACTCTCTGTACCTCTAACTGAAACCAGTTTTTTTAAAGTTTGTTTTTATTAGTGCCACAAGTAAGCTTACATTAACACTGCAATGAAATTACTGTGAAAATCCCCTAGTCGCCACATTCTAGCACCTGTTCAGGTACACTGAGGGAGAATTTAGCATGACCAATAGACCTAACTAACATGTTTTTCAGACTGTGGAAGGAAACCTGAACACCTGGAGCAAACCCATGCAGATACAGGGAGAACATGCAGTCTCTGCACAGACAGTGACCCAAGCCAGGAATCAAATCCAGGTCCCTGACGCTGTGAGGCAGCAGTGCCACCATGTTCATCCTCCCCTCATTTACCCTACTATTTGTGTCTGTGCTTTCATCCACCTGGGGTTAGCTCTGATTACCTCTTCCACTCTTTTTAAGATCTTCCTTACACATCTGAATTAAAATAGGTTGGCTTTCCACAGAGACCATTGGCCACTCTCATCTTTCCACGCAGGAGTTAAAATCCATGTTCCAAAGTGTAAACAAATGTCTGCAGGGATGCTTTCACAATTATCGTAGAGACATGTCAGTGCCATTTAGAATGATTAATGAATATAAAACTCAATATTGATGGGTAGATTACCATCCTCAACAGTTGCTGCACTTCAGAGTAAAATAATTGGCTGTGAAATATTTCAGGACATTCTGATGACATTGCAAGTTACTTTATGAATGCAAACTCTTTCCTCCTTTATTTTCATCTCAAGCCCCATGTCAAGATGTGTAAACTAAACTGAACTCCAGTGCTGAGGAAGTGCAATATTGAGGTGACATCCTTCAAATTAGATGCTAAAAGACAAGGTTCTGCCCACTTATTCAGATGGATGTTAACATAAACAAGGGAAGATAGGAGGATTGGTATTGTGGGATGATAAGGTCAAATGGATCGAAAGGCCAACTTCATCCAAACCTATCCATTAAGATTCAAAATACAACCAGCATATTTTGACACTCCACTGATGAGGGAGTAGCAGAATATATATAATTGAAACGCTTGTTCTCATGTACCTGTCTGTTTATTAGGATGTAAATGCCTCATTCATTAATTCAGCCACTGAAAAGCACATTGTGACATGGTTTGCTGTGGAAGATCTGTCCTCATAATCATATAATTATGTCACAACTGCAATATTTCCTTTCCGTTTGCCAACATGGTTTTTCTCACTATTCCTTTTCCCAATCTTCACAGACGTGCTGGGGCTGCAACGAGTCATAACACCCCACAGTCTACAGGAACCAATGCAGACACCACCACAGAGGGAAATGATGAGCAGTCAGCCCCACCCCCCCAAGTTCACCGCCACATCTGGATATAACATGGCACAGCTGCCTCCCATTTTCGTGTTGCTACAACTCAGCAAAAGGAGGAATTAATCTGAGGAAAATTCTCTGTGAAATAACCAACAGGGGAAAACAAACGAATATCTACACATGTTCATCTGGCACTCCTTCGTAAAGTCTTGAAGCACAGGAAGCAGAAAATATGATTGCTAGACACCATGTAGAGGGGAATATCTGCAGATAGCTGTATCGTAAGCAGACAAGATGTTTAACAGTTTGGCCTACCAAGATATACAGATGCCATAATAGGATTTCAAGAAGCCACACAAGATAGATATTTAGAATATATCTGAACGACAGGTGGGATCCTGTATGTTCTTAATCAGCAGTCTAGGCAGTAACACTTGTACACAACTGTATACATTAATTTGAACAAATTACAAAGAATATTGGCTTAACTTTAAATACTGAACTAAATTCAAATCAGACATTCCTCCAATCAGCTGACCAGTTTTTCTTGTAAGACTGAGTTAAATAGAGAAGCACATTGAATCTGCTTCCACTCTTCCTGCAAGAGAAGATCTGCAAAACTCAAAGGCATCCAAATGCCATTAGAAGTTTGTTCTTCACTCTAAATGACTGTCAAACCAAGGAAATGGTTTTGGAATGAAGTATACAAGAAGGAGCAGGTGAAAGTCCCATCCACTGGAACTCCAACCCAATTTGCAGCAAGGCTTAATGCTGGACTGAGAAACAGCGTCATCCACAGTGTGTCGAATTATATATATAAATATACACATAGTTATGTGTTATCAATAAACACTTTGTTCAACCATTTAAGACTCAAAACCTCTTCATGAGATTTGCTGAACAGATGTTTTACATAAAACATTGACCTTATTGAAGCATATAAGATTCTGAGGTAGTTTGACAGGGTAATGAGACAATTTGACATCCCAGCAGCCTGGAATACCCCATCAGCTCCTTCCGCCCTCCAATTTAATCAAGGTATGTTTTGCCACTGCCAGGAGATGGATGTGGGATCACTGTGGTGATAAAGTGGGCCCAGCTGCCATGTTTCCCATTGTGACAGGCCACATTAAATCAGGCCCATTAACTCACTTCTCTCTTTATAGATGCTGTGAGATCTGTTGAGTATTCACTTCATTTTCTGTTATTAACTATTTCAGACTTCTAACATCTCACAATATTTTGCTTTTCTAATATTTCCTAATGGAAATAGATCGTGCTCGCTGTAACCACATTGCCACTGTGGTCGAGGAATAGTGTTGAAGATGCTGGATGGGATGCCAAACAAGGCTGCTTTGTCTTGAATGCTATCCAGCTTTCTGAGTGTGACTGGAGCTGGATTCACCCAGGTAAACAGAGAGTATTCTATCATTATCCCTAATTGTGTCTTGTGGATGGTGGACAAGCTTCGATAAGTCATTTAATTTCCAGTCTTGTAGCCACAGTGTTTATCTGGATTGGCCTGTTGGTTCTTGGTCAATGGTGACCCTGCCTCCCGCCTCCCCGTCTCACCCACTTCTGCAACAAGATTGCTCAGAGGTGGTCAGGTGGGGACCCACCATGCAACTTTCCAAAATTCTTTGCTCGCCCTCTACTGCCACCCAATATTTCAGGATGATGGTCTTAATTATGCTTTTTGCCACAAATAAGGATGATAATTTGCAACACCAATGAAACATCAGAATGTACAATGTGTAGCCTTCTGACAATATCTTATTGTTGAAAAGCCAACACCATTGAAACAAACCTGCCCTCTGAAATATTGGTAACGAAGACTGAATATATTCATGCTTGGTGTGTTAAGTAGCTGCCTGGCAGATAATTATCAAACCAAATATTTACTAATGTAGTTTCAAGTTGTGATGACAAGACACAATAAACTATCTCCTTTGGTAATCACTTAATTTGTGCTGCATCCAGCATTTGCTGAAGAAGCTAATTTACAGCATTTAATCCTCAATTCTCTGACAGACAATGAGGTACCCTCAAAGGAAATCCATTCCATGTCAGTTTGATAATTTGACTGTTTACATTGAAGCAGTTGCACAATGGAGGTAAATGTATGTGAACAGAATTTGTAAATATCTTGAGAATAGTTGCTGCTTTTAACTCCAACCCTGATTCATGAGAACTATTCTTCAGTGATGCCAGGTCCATGAATTGTGTGTCACAACCAGATTTTATCGCTTGGGGTTTAACGAATATTATTTACTAAATAATTCAATTCGAATAACTCTCGCTTGACGACGTTGCCATAAAACAAGTCCCCACTTAGAGTGGTACCACAGGAATGGACGAAATGATATTTTTGCCTTCCCCTTTGCTCTCCAGACAGCAAAACTGGAGCTTTGCAAATGTATTACTTACATCCAAATTTGAATCTAAATTTTTCTGATTATGAGTTTTATATGATTGTCATGTTTTGGGACTGTGTTTCTAATTTAAGGCAAAATGAAAGGGGTCATGTAACCTGTTATCTGCTTGATATCTTTCCTATTTCTTATATCGACCCAAATGATTCTGTATCTTGTTCTTTCAAGTGAAGTCATCTTTCATGACTGTACTAATGACATGCTTAATTAGTTGAGATATCCAACCAGATTCCTAAATTCCTTTTTATTTTTGAAATGTCACATACCATTCAATATTATGGTCGTAGCTCTGACCACGGTTCAACTTTGCCTCTTTAGTGGTCATCAATACAATTATTTATATTTGTGCTAATAATTATATTATTAATTATAATTAATAATTATAATTGTGCTAATAATTATATTGTGCCAGGTCCCTGCTACTGCAGGCTGCCTGAAGCACCTCCCTTCTCTTGCAATCGCGGAGGCTCGCAAGATGTAACCCCTGCCAACCCCCCACTGCCTAGACTGATCGCGGATCCTCCTTCCCCCGCCAATCGTGGACCTGCCACCTTCCCCCCACCAATCACTGCAGAGTGGCAGCAGCCCCCTCATTCTCTACCCTCCCCCCACCGATCCCTGCAGAATGGCAGCAGGCCCCTTCCCCCCATTTTCCCCTCCCCATTTGCCCCTCCCCTATTAACCCTGTCCCCATTAGCCCTGCCCCCACTGGCTCTACCTGCACTGGCCCCTCCCCCTTTAGCCTAGGAATTGCCTAGGTGTCAGACTGGCATTGCCTAGGTGCCAGGGTGGCACTGCCAGTCTGACACTGCCCAAGGGCACCTCTTTGCCCTCGGCCTTCCCAGGAGGCTTCAATTGCTTCCAGTTCCACAGGTGAGGCCAAATCAACTGCTGTCCGTTCAAGGGGAGCATGTCTATTCCTCATTGGTGAGAATCTTTCGCATCGAGTTCATAAAAGGGGAACCGAGTCCTGACAATTGAGCGCCAGGCTCGCCAAGCAGATGCAAATGTCATTTTATTAAATGTAAATATATTAACATGCTTCTTGCCCATTTCCGGTGAGAGACCGACTGTGCCATATATCTAGCACTTGTAAAATGGTGCCAGTCACGCTCAGCACTTTACAGCCCATTTTACCATCACGTCGCACCTGAGAATGGGCACAATGTGATGATAAAATCACCCCCTTTATCTCTTTCTTTTTTAAAATATTCTTAATTTCGTACATTCTGTTCCTAACCTGCCATACTTTGGTGATCATTATCCAGATCTCTACCCTGCCCTACCGCCTCATTGTTTTCCTTTAATTTAATACATCTCCTCTCGCATGATCCCTTCCTGAATCAAAGTTGTTTTACCTCATTGTATACTGTGAAAATATTTCCTCCAACTTCCTTCACTTTTTCAAGCCCTCCTGTGACTCCAGGTGTTTTATTTTCATATGTCAAAATGAAGGCCAGCGCACGGCAGCTGTCGCTTTCTTGCGTTTTCACTGTTTTCACATTTTGCGTATTTAAATTGAAATATGTGAGAGGTGAAATTTGTCTTGGGCATAAGTGAATTGATAGCTTGTTTTAGACTCTGTCTGTTGCTCCCATTTACTATTGACCATCTTGCGGATGAGAAGAATTCCATGTATAGCTTCAAGGGTGACCCCGAGCAGATCAAGAGTCTGGTGAGCTTCAACACTGAGTCCTTTGGCTGGTAAAAGTAAAGTATATTTATTAATCACAATAAGGCTTACATTAACACTGCAATGAAGTTATTGTGAAATTCCCCTAGCTGCCACAGTCCGGCATCTGTTCGGGTCAATGCACCTAGCCAGCGCATCTTTCAGAATGTGGGAGGAAACTGGAGCACTCGGAGGAAACCCATGCAGACATGGGGACAATGTGCAAACTCCACATAGACAGTGACCCCTGGCGCTGTGAAGCAGCAGTGCTAACCACTGTGCCACCATGCTGCCCCATGGGGAATGCTTCTCAAAACATTTTCTTCTTGATTTCTGACTACAAATACCTGCACTAGCTTTTGGCTACTGCTGTCATCAGAGACAACAATGTCATTTAGCTGCAACTCCTGGGTGATTTGGTCCTCATGATTCTTTTTACTGTTATCATCACGATCTTCTTTACTCTTGCTGCTACATTCATGGCTTGAGGAAGGGCTCCTATCCAATTAAGGGTGGTGGGCTCTAGAAGCTGGGATGGAGCCAGGGAATTGACACGCTAGGCAGATGAATGAAATCCCATACGCGCCCCCCCCTCTCCCCCACAACTCCCTGCCCTCTCCCCATTGGAGACTAAAAGACCAGTCACTGGTCTCAATAAATCCCTCCCTGTTCTTCATGACTTTCCTACATTGGCTCCTGGTTGGGCTGCAGCTCAATTGTAAAATCTTTATCTTAATTTCAAATTCCTCTGTGATCTTACTCTCCCCAATCTCCTCCCCAACTCTAAAACCCTCCAAGATCTCTGTGACCCTCCAGTTGTGATCTTTTATACGTGCCCAATTTTAATTGTTCCAACACTGGAAGACATACCTTGAGTGGCCTGGACCCTGAGCTCTGGGATTCCCTCCCTGACTTTTCTACCTCTCACTCTTCCTTTAGTATTGTCAAATGAGGAGACATCGGGTTGACCGCGCCTGTATTCATTGAAATTGAGGAGTCCCTAATTGAAACATACAAAATTCTGACAGTGCTGGACAGAAATGATGCAGGGATGTTGTTTCCCCTGATTGGGCTGTCTAGAACAAGGAGTCTCAGTCTCATGATAAGGGCAGGCATTTAGGACTGAGATGAGGAGAAACTACTTCACTCGGGGAGGGGGGTGGCAGGGTGATCCTGTGAAATTCTCCACCACAGATGGTTGTGGAGGCCAAGTCACTCAATATATTTAATAAGGAAATAGATTTCAAGGGGGAAATCTTACCAAAAAAATTCTAAGTGTTGAATGAATGTGACAACGGGAGAGTTTTGGGTCAGTTTTTTGAGCAAGTTTGAAATTGCAAGCTACACCACCTTGTGCAAAACGTGATGCACAATCTGATTCCTGTCAAGAGTGGGTGGGGCCTAAGCTCACCGGAAAGCCGGCTCCTCAAACCAGAGGACACAATTGCACATGCACAGGCCTCTTTCTCTGTTTTGTGCAACAGAACAGAGATTTGTCAAGCAACACCTTCCCCCCCACCAGATATCACATGCCCCCCCACCACTGGTCCCCCCAGCTCAATCAATCTCCACCTAAACACCCTACCCAGCCAGATTTATTTCTACCCAAACCCCCTCCAAATCCTGGCCCGGTTGATCACTGCCCGAACTCCCCACCCATGGCCCAGTCAGTAGCTTCCAGTCCCTCTGGCAAAGCCATCATGCCAAGTCCCGTTGGTGGGGACCATATGTGATCTATATGTGATCCTTCACCAGTGAAGTAGCTAAGGCAAGTGAACCTGGACGTTAGCGTCCCTGGCTCACTAATTGTATTTAAATTTGATTTAAAACATATTTAAATATTTAAATCAGTCTCACGCCTGAAAAGGGCATAAGGCTGATCATGCCTGATATTTGGGACCACTGGGACCAGTATGATTGCAAGAGAAGAGAAATCATATGTAATCCTGATTTTTTGCTTCCCGTGTGATCTTACTGGCTCACCCCACTCATCAACCAGTGAAACAAAAAGGTATGATCTTTTATGCTTTCCTGTAAAGGCAACAACAGAATGGGAGACTGCAGGAGTATGGTGTTGAGATAGAGGTTCAACCATGATCATATTGAATAGTGAAGCAGATTAAAAGGGCTGAATGGCCTACTCCTGCTCCTGTTTTCTATGTTTCTAAATCATATTTTGCTTAAAAACCTGCATCTTTAACCCAGCTTTTGGTCATCTGTCCTAATATTCTGATGTGGCTTACTGTCAAGTTTTGTATCATAGAGTTCCTGTGAAGTGCCAAGTGATGTTAAAGGCACAAATGCAAACTGTTGTGTTTTTGTTTAGATATTGCTTGTCCTTGCAGTTCCAAATCAACAATGAGACTGAGCCAGATCTTCAGGGTTACAGCTAAACTATCCAATTTCAGGTGGGAAGTCTGGAGGCCTCACATTATAGACCTGTTTACAGTTGAATTGACAGGTTGGATCCAACCTAAAATCAAATGATATATGACCTCCATTAACCATTACAAGTGGTACAAATCAGTGCACATTTAAAATAGACTTTCCCAAGGTTTCATGCTTGAATTGATTTGGATACTTACCAACAAAAACTGTAGAAGGTTTCCAGCACCACATCATGCATAACTGCATGAACAAGGAAATTGGATAAATCCTACATTACAGTTCTGGTTGCTGTACTGGTTCTAGACTTGAATGTGGTTTTGGCAACTGTAGCTTGTATAACTCTGGTGTTATCTGAACCATTTGATTAAATAGGTAGGAGGGAGTAACAATAACACATTCTATAAAATGGCTGAAGAATAAAAATGAAGATGTGAACTTTATCAACTTATTAACATTGAGATAGGGTGGGCTATTAATCGCTATGGTGCTAATATATCATTTTGTGCTATTTCAGAATGAAAATTGTGGGATGTTGATTTTGCAGACAAACAGGGAAGAGAAATTTGGTGCAGAAAATCACACTTTCAAAGGTTTTGCAAAGCATCCTCCTACCTTGAATAATAACACTAGACATTCCTGTTACTTCATGTATAAGTTTCAAAGAGAATGAAATTCATCTTGGGAAGGGTTGTAAAATGGATCAGTTGTTATACATTGTGTCCAATACTCAGTTCCATTGACATTAATACAAAAGAACATGGTGCTGGGATTATAATGGAACAGACTCAAGTCTCTGTTCAAATCAAACCTTATTCCCATAAAGTTCAAAAATTTATGTTGGGCAAATCACTTTAGTGGGTGCTAACATTTCAAACGCATATCATATATCTAGAACGCTGTCTGTTTGTATATTTAGTAAACAGAAGGCAACTTAAAATACTGGGGTGGACATACTTAAAACACAGGAACTGGCATACCACCAAGCTATTGGCAGTCATTATTAAACTTTATGTGAGAGAAGGATTTTCAACCGTCAGACTGAAACCATGACGGAGCTTCTGGTGGCATGCTTATATTGGGTGGAAATCTGTAGAATATTAGTTCTGTCATTGATCTACCAGAAGTTGTTCATTGCAGTTAAACAACTAAACATCAAATTTGCTTGTGTGATGGTTAAAAAGCCCAAGGAGCAAGTTGTAATGTGAAAAAATATTGTTACATTGTGCCAGTAGGTGTCAATGTTGATGGACACAATTGAATTCTGGGACTGTTATTGTTTACCCTTTCCTGTGTTTGTTTTTATTCATTCGTGGGACATGAGAATCACTGGCTGGGCAGCATTTATTGCCCATCCCTATTTGGCCTTGTTCAGAGGGCAGTTGAGAGTCAACCACATTGCTGTGGCTCTGGAGTCACATGGAGGCAGGATCAGGTAAGAATGGCAGATTTCCTTCACTAAAGTACATTAGTGAATCAGATGAGCTTTTCCAACAATCAACATCAGTAGATTCTTAATTCCAGACATTTTTTATTGAATTCTAATTTCACCAAATGCCACGTCAGGATTCGAACCCGGGTCCCCCAAACATTAGCTGAGTTTCTAGATTAATAGTGTGGCAGTAATGTCATTAGGAGATCACCTCCCCCAAGCTGAAAGCTATCTTCTTCATTCCCAAAGCTGTAATCATTTTCTTAAAATCAATATAAGTATTAACATGCTTGCAAAATATAGTGCAGATCAGTATAGTGGCATCTGTTTGAAGCTACATTACATCAGAGTCCCCCAGTGTAAAGCACTAAGGAACAGAAGTCTGAGACAAATCAGGTCAGACTGCCTTCTAAGTGTCTTCCAAAAAGCCAGACTGTACTGGAAAGGAAAAGTACTTTGATCCTCTCTCAGAGAGAACATAACTGTCCATCACATCTACTTAAATTAATATCTAATAAATATAAATTGAAGATTCAATTGCTTTGCCTGATTTGAGCGATTGTTGCTGATAATCAATGTCTGAACTAAGAAAGTATTTTATTTCCCAGAAAAACACCTTTCATCTTGCTGGCAGATAATTTGCCACTTTCCAAATAAGTTTAGAGAAAACCTGAGAATATGTTTTTCTTTTTGGACATGTCTTTTATTAGCATAGCTTTTATTTGGACTGGAAGGAATCTGTCATGATGAAATGGAATATTATAGTGTATGAAATATTAGAAAAATAACATGAAAATAAGCAATTTTCCCTTCGACACTGGCTTGGGTTCAAAGAATACAACTGTATGAATATGAATAGGATCCCAGTGGTTTAGTGCCTTTACACCAAATATTGGCCCTAATCCTTTGGTCTCCTGATTATCGGAGACCAAACAGATAATACGTGTTAGAAGATTGGAAGTTCAGATGCATGGAATTACACCCGAGAAGTTTAAACTTCTGACAGACTTCTGCTCCCAGAGACCTTCCCTAGCTGTCTCCAATTCTAAGCTACAGTTTTATTTTGATGGTTTTAGTTATCCAGAGAATGTAAGACTGATTAAAACTTGGTCTAACACCAGGGTAACACCGCAATTGACCCCTCCCCCTGTATCCCCTTCCGACCACCCAATTATCCTTAGATTATCTGACATGACTGCCCATCCCTGACCAGACCTTTCTAACCTCTGACCACCCAAATACTAACTCACCTATCCACCTCACACGTCTACCCACCTGCTGCATCAAAAGTTTTGCCTTTTGAAACATAACCAGGTAAGTGTGCAGTTTTCAGTCTGAGTAGAATTGGATGTCATGGTTCTGACTGTGTTGTGTTGTGTTTCATCTTGTGTTTAGTAGATGATAGTACATAGTTCTCCGGGAAGGCAATGGCCTAGTCATGTTATCACGAGACTATTAACCTAGAAACTCAGCTAATGTTCTGGGGACCTGGGTTTGAATCTCACCAAAGCAGATGGTGGAATTTAAATTCAATAAAAAGAATATCTGGAATTAAGAATCTACTGATGATCATGAAACCATTGTTGTAAAAACCAATCTGGTTCGCTAATGTCCTGTAGGGAAGGAAATCTACTCTCTTTACCAAGTCTGGCCTACATGTGACTCCAGAGCCACAGCAATGTGGTTGACTCTCAACTGCCCTCCAAGGGCAATTAGGGATTGGCAATAAACGCTGGTCAGCCAGCAACACCCATGCCCCATGAATGTTTTGTTTTAAATGCCACATTGACATTTTGTTTCTAGTAATCACTAAGAAAATTGGTGTGGAAAATAGAAGTCATACTGGTGCTGTGTAACCAAGTGCCCTGGGATTATGGTTAATGAAAATTTTGTGTTCATAAGGTTCCAGCACATTTTGCCCACCCCTAATTGTCTTGAGAAGATGGTGGTGGTAATATAATGGTCTGGCACATGAAAGGCTAAGTGGAACTGAGTACAGTGCAGCCCACAGAGAGATATTGGAGAACATGACCCACACCTAAGGATCAGTGCAGCATTAGACAGAGTCATGTATAGAAGCAAGCTAAGTTCCTAGCTTAGACATTTACATACATAGCTTAGAACTATGTAGATACTTTCTAGTATTTAACAAATGCTTACTGTTGTACTATCTAAAACTACAAATACCTTAATAAGACCTGCCAAACTATACCCAACATCTTTACAACATGGTGGCACTGAATGGAACAATTCAAAATTTCACATAAGAAAATTAAAATCCTAGGAAACTGAAGGAAAAAAGCTCAAGATATACAGGCACAGAAGGAAATCACCAGAGGAAAAACTCCAAAGCTGGACTTGGAAGCTGAAGGCAGAAATTAAATTCCTCATTGGAGTAGAAAGCTAACTGCATCCTATAGAAGTCCACCTTCACAACCCAGCATGTATTGAGTTAGTGGATCGAGTGAGGTGAGCTAAACAATTCAAATTCCTGGACAACACAAGTCCTATAAAAAGTTTTATGCTAAAGTGTTCAGAAACTGACATTGAATTCACAATCTAAGGGGTCGGGGGAGGTGCGATTCTCCCAAACGTGCTGAATTGGTGAGAAAGCTGTTCTAGATCACAACTGTTTTCTCAGTGCAGATTCAGACTTGAATCTCCATACTCTGTGCACTGCAGAGATTCCAATCATGAATCTCATTAAAAGCCCGGGGCGAGGGGCCTATTCAGGCTGAAGTTTGACAGTTCTGGAATTCTGCACATGCACAGTGACTCCGATCTATCAGTCTCCCTGTTTTCTAGCCAGCTTGACAGCTGGCCAGCCTGGGACCTCTGCAGTGCTGCCCCTCCAGCACCCCCGCGCCTCATTCCACAGCTTGATCATGGCCCCCACAACAATTCCTGGACCAGCTTTGACCCTACCCCCCCTGGAGGGCCCCGATGTTCGCTGTCCCCAACAGTGGTGATCCCCCCACCTCCCTCATCCTGGCAGACCCTACCCAGCTGACACCCCTCACCAGGATCAGAACCGTCCTGGGAGGCAAGCCCTTCCCGGCAGATCACCACCACTCACCCCCCAACCATCCCGATCTCCGGTCTCTCTCCAGCCCAGATTGATCGCCATGCAAAGTGACAGCAAGACCCTCCACCCCCACCAATTGCCCCTAGGCACTGCCCGCAACAGGCTGCACCTCCTTGACACTGCCTGATGCCTGATGGGAGTGCCAAGATGCCCCCTGGGCATGGGCTCTTTGCCCCTTGGTCAGTGCTGGGAGCACAGTCTGGCACTGCCAAGGTGCCCATGCCCAGGGGACACCACCCTCTGCTGCCGACCCCCCTGGGGACCTCGATTGCCCCCTCTTCATTCCAACAGGATCTCCTGCTCATTCCCCGAATGTGGTGAGCTATTCTAAAACCTTCTGGAATTAAGTACTCTTGGCGGGGTGGAAGATTGAATTGAGCCTGGCAAGTTCCCACTAATCACATGCAAAACATATTAAAAACTACATTGAAAAAAGATTCAAATGATTTACCTCTCTTCCCGCCAGTTTCCAGTGTGGTCTGGACTGCGACTGTTCTCCGGCTCTGGAAGATGCGCATTCATTCCTGGGACATGCGCAAATCCCAGAAGAAGGCCGACAACACGCATCTCCCAGCCCTACCCACCGGAAAAATTGTGGGTCGGAATGAGGGAATCGCACCCCCCCCCAGATTTCTGAGTTGGCACCTGAACATGAGTTGGTTCACTCCAAACCTACACAGTTCATTGTTAAAGATTTTTTTTCCAAAGTAGGCAACTTCAATGCTTCCATGAGCTGTTGACATTGCAATGAAGTAGTGAAGACTCTAACCCAGGCAGGCATGGATGAAAAAAATTAAATGCTAAGACTGCAAACACCATTACTGGGGGAGCCTACTAAAACCAACAGGTTCAGGAAAACCCTTTTTGCAGAAACATATAACGATGCCATCTTGGATTTTCAGAAACTTCTTAAAACTGAAACTGCAATTTAAAAATTTTAACCATGGATCAGAAATCCACAATTCCCAGATCCAAGGCTCAAATTGTACAAGTTTTGGGTTCCAATGACTGGCGACCAAGAACTTACAACAACAATAGTTTATTCAGTACTCTTATCAGCTGTAACATGTTTTCACTCTGTCCATGCCCTGGGGAGAACTCTTGCACTTCTGACACATAAGAACATAAGAACATAAGAAATAGGAGCAGGAGTAGGCCATCCAGCCCTTCGAGCCTGCCCCGCCATTCAATAAGATCATGGCTGATCTGTCGTGGCTCAGTTCCACTTTCCCGCCCTCTCCCCATAACCCTTAATCCCCTCTCTTATCAAAAACCCATCAACCCGCGTTTTAAAAATATTTAGCGAGGCAGCCTCCACCACTTCAACGGGCAGAGAATTCCAGAGATTCACCACCCTTTGAGTGAAGAAGTTCCTCCTCAACTCCGTTCTAAAACGCCCCCCCTTTATCTTGAGGCTGTGCCCCCTAGTCCTACTGTCCTTTCTGAGCATGACCCTTTAAGTAGCCATGTCATCACATGACCACTCAGTCTACAAGATCAATCACTGAGTTAGGGACTTTGGAGAAAAATTAAGATTCCTTAGACACATGATTGCTTCAGGTCCAAATAAAAAGGCAAAAGCTGAATAAGTTAACAAGGTGCTTTGTTCAGTTGGCTCAACAGCTAATGATATAATAGCTAGACAAGGAATCAACAAATCATTTGCAAAATTTGATGAAGTTTTAAAATAATCTGATTTTTATTTTAACCTCAGAATTAACAGAAACAATGGTGGCACAATGGTTAGCACCATCCTCACAGCACCAGAAGCCTACGTTCAATTCTGGCCTTGGTGACTGTCTGAGTGAAGTTTGCACGTTTTCTCCACATCTGCATGGGTTTCCTCTGGGTGCTTCCACAGTCCTAAGATGTACATGTTTGATGGATTGGCCATGCTAAATTGCCTCTTAGCGCCTCAAGATGCGTAGATTAGTTGGGTTAGCCATGGTAAATGCATAGGGTTACGGAGGTAAGGCGGGGGTTGGGCCTGGTTAAGATGCTCTTTCAGAGAGTCAGTGCAGACTCAATGGGCTGGATGGCCTCCTTCTGCACTGTAGGGATTCTATGGATTCAATGTACCTAAGACCCAAAATATCATAATAAGATCTAACGAAATATGTCCAATGCCTTACAACAGTGGTGAGTTGCCTTCTTCAATTACTGCAATCAATGTAGGAGCAAGTTCCAGGTTTTTGACACTGGGGTGCTGAAGAAATGGTGAGATATTTCCAAACCTAGGTGAATGACTTGAAGGGAAACTGACTGGAACTTACAGTTCTTGCTCTGTAATGAAGTTGTGCTGGGCCTAAGCTGGCCATTGGATATGGAGAAGTGTGGTGCTTCTGAGTGCTAAGTGTCTTAATGAATGTGAAAATCATCACAAGTTAGAAAATGTAAAAATTGAATCACGTTTTGTACATTGGATGAAGCAAGTGATTACTTGCAATTGTATTGCTCATTAATTATGAAGTTGTTTTTGATATTCAACCAGATTAACATTGTATCTATTAGCATCTCTAAGTTTATATTCACATTGATGTAATCTAAATCAAAACATAATTGACTCCGAATTTGTCCAAATTCTTACTATCCTAGTTGCAGATTATATGTTACTTACGATGTATTTATTCATATTTTCCTGTAATAAAAATTAAAAACATCAACTCAAACACTTACCATTAGGCCTTTAAGACCTTTGAGGAATTAATGTTGACACATTCGCCTTTCCAAAGGAATACACTTGAAAAATATCTGCACTTAGAACTGAGTTCATTCATTGTAAATATTTTTTGAGAGAGAGGGGACTAAGTAAGTGAACTGTCTGGATCCCCATGACATTTTAATACTGGAAGAACTAACAGTTACCAAGTTGTGTCAAATTCTGTGAAAATTGGAAGCTTCTCAAAATTAGGAGAACTGTCTATGTGCAGTAATTTTATTCATTTCAGGCCTTTCAAAACAGGAAGCACATCAACATCTTGGAAATTTGAGGTAAACAACTTTGTAACAGACCATTTGAATTAATACAGAGGCAGTATTTTGCAGTTCCATTCCCAGGAGCTATACTAACCTACTTAGTCAGTAAATACTAAAGAAATGACTGGTTTAGAATGTTTCAGACAGGGGTTCCAATAGTGCCACGAAACGCAAACAGCACGTATATAAAGTCATCAAAAGTATTTTAATATCTTAAAATATGTGGGGGTTTAACTTTGCAAAGTGAACCTTCAGCTGCAGAGATATATATTCACCTCCTTCTGCTTCCCCTTCTTCCTCTTAATCCCTAAGGCCACATTCCCTCAAATCCTTTACTTCTCCTGGTCCTCATCCCCAGCTCTCTCCAAATTTCCCTATTATATCCTCCCCTGTCTTCTCCAAGCTGAGTTCACTGAAGAAACACGTCTCTTATTCCCATTAGAGTATAGAGAAGTTACAATGTGCACGAAAAATACTGTTTGCGTAGGGGCATCTATAACCACTGTTAGAGAATTTAGACATGTATTTTTGAAAACATATTCATTATTAAAAACATATACCTCAGCTAATGACACAATGCTCTAAGGCATGATGGGACGTAGTCAAGTAGGAAGAACTGCATTCCTCAGAGCAATGCAGCTACTAAGTGAAGGGAAGAGCAACTCTTATCAGTGTCTCTAGACAGTCCTAATGAATAAGATATTCACTAACCAAAGTCTGGTTGCCCAGTCTTGAGTTGCTAAATCTATTTGAAATCTTTCTCATTTAGCAAGGTGCCACACAACATGATGAAGGGAATGCTAAGTGTGAAAATGTGATTTCCTCTACACAAGGGCAGTGTGGTTGTCACTCAATGCCAATACTGTTATGAACAGTTGGTGAGAACATCGAGAAAAGATCCTAAGTCAAAAACAAAAACCATGGATACTCACATCTCAAATATTAGGAGGCTGTAGAAAAACAACAGCAGGATTAAAAATTGAAGTCCAATGGAGGAAGACCAAATAAGAGAAAAAAGAATTGTGTGACCCCCTCTAATCTGCAGAGTCTGCGCGCAGGTTGTAGAATATAGTGGCAGAGCAGGAGCCACACTACGGAATGGAAAATGGGTGGAAGCTCATGCATGGTTTTAAAAGAAGGCTATTTTTCCAATCAGGGAAAGGTGTGATTCCAGGCAATATCTGGCATATTTGAACAGAAGTGGTGCTTTGCTGTACAGCTGGGGCTATTTGAAAAAAATACATCAATCAAAGGTCTCAGGGTTAAAGGTGAGTACTGGGATGACAGCAAAAAAAATATAAAGACTGAACAGTCCCAAGTTACTAGTGCATGCAAGAGAAATGGTGAATCAATTAGGAGCTGTGGGTCCTTGAAATGAAGAAAATGAATCTTGGTGCTCCTACTCAGTACTCCGTACAAGTGGGTAAAATTGAAAATGAGTTGCTCGTACCAGCTTTTCTCAATACAAGAAATAAACCCTTTGAATAGCTTCAGAGCTCACCTCATCTCACAAAGCCAGGAACAAGAACTTACAATGAATTGACAAAGATCCTTAAAAAGTGTTACTCTCTAAATCCACTGATCATCAAGGAACAGTTCAAGTTTCACTGAAGGAATCAAGTGAAAGGTGAAAGCATTGCTTAGTTTGTGGCAACCTTAAAAAGACAAGCACAACAGTGAGTTCAGTGAAACATTAGAAGAAACTCTTTGAAATTGCCGAGTATGTAATCTCCAAAATGAGGACATCCACCGAAGATTGTTTACTGAACATGCTTTGACTTCAAAGGCGGAAATGGAAATTGCAGTGTTGATGGAACTGACTGCTAAAGAGGCTTCACAATTTGGTGCAGGAATGAAGATCCAAAAGGGATAATGGTTCACCGTTTACTTCACAAGAATTTGAGGATTATCTCAAAATGAATGGTATTCAGCTTATAAAATCCGCACTTTATCACCTATCAACCAACTGATTAGCTGAAAGATTTGTACAATCCTTGAAACATTCTCTGAAGCTTCATGGGAGCAAAATTTATCATTACGTTGTGTGAATGGCTTTTTGGCATTTTATAGAAACACTACTAATGCTACCACTCTTAAACGGGAAGCTAAGAACTATGTTTGATTTGTAATTACTTCCAGAACCTTCAGAGATAGTAGACCAATAAGAAAAATCCCAAGTTGCTAGATGAGGGGTGAGGACAAAACAACATTAATTTCAACAAGGAGATTGAGTCTAAGCATGCAATTATGCCACAAGTGAGAAATAGGTACCAATTTCTTACCCTATTCAAACTGAAGATGAACTAGTCTGGCAATGCCATGCTGATCAATTGTTGTCATCTCAAAATGATTTCTATGAATCATCTCTAGAAGCATCAACTTCTTTAGTCCCTAGTGTTGTGAATACTATTATAGAAGACTTAGTTGAATTTGAATTGCCTGATGGTTATGTTTCTGCTACTTTACCATGTAAGAATGATGCAGTATTAGTTCCAAGAGAAGTGTCTATTAGAGTTCTAAATCATTCTTCTAGGATCAAGGACCAATTCCAGAACATTGTGTACAAGCAAAGAGGAATAGCTACCCTCCCAATCAACTGTGCATTATGATTAATGGTGCATAGTACTGTGTCTGGTGTATTATTGATCCTAGATATAATGTCATTGCAATTTGTTGTTATGACCATAAAAGAAAAAGGGGAGGGATGTTGTATATTTAAGTGATTGCATGGTTGCTTTAAGAGCTGATTACATGATTTGATGGTAATGTCATTGGGGTGTTTTGCAGGCTCCTGTTTCATTTCATTTTCTACTCTGTACAGGCAACAACGCCTGCAATAAACCTCTTGTTGTTATTTTGACTCTACATAAGCAAATTTTTTTTGTTTAAAACCCACAACTGCTGACATAGTTCGAACATTATAGTTTGTAAGATATGATTCGGGAAGGATGACTATGTAAGACTGTTGCTTGACTGGTCTCTATAGCTCTTTCAATTTTGGCACAACAACAAGGGAGCAACCACAGCCCCTCAGTGGGCTGGGCCAAGTGGGGGCCTCTTGGGCATTGCTACCTTGGCAGTGCCAGTCTGGCCCCATGATACTGCCAACCAGACATCAGGCAGTGCCAAGGCAGAACAAAGAACAAAGAACAAAGAACAAAACAGCCCGGGAAACAGGCCCTTCGGCCCAACGAGCCCATGTCGCCATCTTAACACCACCAGTACCCCCCCCTCCACCCATGAACCTTGTCTAATGTTTTATGGCCATCCACATTGAGGGAAAGTAATTTAGGGACAATTTATTACTGCCAATCAGCCTAACAGCACACCTTTGGGGTGTGGGAGGAAACCGGAGCACCCGGAGAAAACCCACGCAAGCACAGGGAGAATGCGCAAACTCCCACAGACACCGGCCCAAATCCATGTGTCTGCACAGCAATCAGTGGTAGTCACTGAGCTGTTGTCTTCCCAGTATCTGGTCCAGTTTAGGCACACACTAACGACATGAAGCACTAGGCCAATCTCGAACAACCAAGAGCAGCCCAAGTACGACCCATCGCGTGTATGCCCCTCGTTGGACACAAGGCGGACCGACTTAAAACCTGTGAATGAAAAGGGAAAAAAAAACATTATAGTTGTACCATATCCGTTTACCTTACCAGGGACGCCCCAATGCTAATGACCCTTATTTAAAACAATCTCCTATATCCACCCATCTCCAACCCACTCATGTGCCTGTCTAAGTTACTCTTAAATGACTCTAGCGTGTTTGCCTCCACCACCTTACTTGGCAGAGCATTCCATACCCCCACTACCCTCTGTGTGAAAAACCTCCCTCTAATACCTGTGTTGTACCTCTCCCCCCTCACCTTAAGTCCATGGCCCCTTGTCCTATGTGTCTCTATCATAGGAAATAGCTTACCTCTGTTTACTCTATCTATACCCTTCATAATCCTGTATACCTCTATTAGATCCCCCCTCAGTCGCCGTCTTTCAAGGGAAAAGAGCCCCAGTTTATTCAATCTTTCCTCATACCCCAGTCCTTCCATACCAGGCAACATCCTGGTAAATCACTCCTGCGCTCTCTCCAGAGTCTCCACGTCCTTCCGGTAGTAAGGCGACCAGAACTGGATGCAGTACTCTAAATGCGGCCTAACCAACGTTCTGTACAACTGCAACATTAGACTCCAGCTCTTATATTCTATACCCCTTCCTATAAAGGCTAACATACCATAGGCTTTCTTCACCACACTCTCCACTTGCACTGCCACCTTCAAAGAGGGGCCTAAAGTGAGGGGTCCTCTGTGGGGGTGGTGTCCCGCATTCGGGAGGCCAGCAGTGTGGGGCTACTGCAGATGTGCTGATTCTGGTGCTGATAAATTGGCACATGCGCAGTGGCCCGCTCAGCGCTATGCTGCTGGCCTCTCCAGCAGGAACAGGCCCCGTCCACTGATTTTTGGAGTGATTCACAGTAAGGCACCCTGCAGTACACAGAGTGTGGGAGCTTCATTTTGAAACTCCTGCTGAAATAAACGGTGGGATTTATTCCAGTTTTTACATGAATTCGACACTTAGAATTTTTTTGGGAGAATCCCACCTGTCATTTTTGGTGTCTAGATAGATGGTAGATAATCCATCCTTTTTGATTTTTCTGTGGTGGTTTAATGCAGTTGTGCGTCTTGTTGGAACATTTCAGAGAGGCAGAGTCGACCTCATTAATGTAGAGCACGTAGACCAGACTAGACAAGCACGGCAGATTTCCTTGCTTACAAGGAATTAGTGAGGCAGCAGGTTTTTATGACCATCAATTATAGTTTCATGGTCACAATTCATGGGACTAGTTTTTAATTTCATATTTATTAATTAATCAAATTCAACTATCATTCGCTGCAGTGGTGGGATTTGAGCTCACGTCCTCAAATCATTCACCGAAGTCTCTAGATTACTAATCCAGTCACATTACAATTACAACATGTCAGCATTTTTGCTTCCCTTGAGCATTACTCAACCAATGGTGCAAAGAAACCAACAAAACTCGCAGCAGCAGCCGAAGTGTGGCAGTCTGCAATCAGGCCCTTACGGTCTCAAGTTCCCAGAAGTTAGCAGCACAAACATTTCAAGGGGCGCTATATGCACAGCAGCAGATTCACACCAGCTTTGCTGAAATCACTAAAAGCGTCGCCTTGTGGGAGTTATCAACTTGGGAAATTGTCTTTTAATAAAGACATTGTTTGTTAACAAGTGATTGGAAGAAGAATTCAAGGAAATTATTTTGTTTAGAGTTACTCATCAATTTTTCATTTTAGCCAGTAGTGTGCCTTAAAGTTTAATTTATTGGTCACAAGTAAAGCTTACATTAACAGTGTAATGAAGATACTGTGAAATTCCCCCAGTCACCACAGTCGGCGCCTGTTCAGGTCAATGCACCTAACCAACACATCTTTCAGAACATGAGAGGAAGCCAGGGCACCCGGAGGAAACCAACACAGACACAAAGAGAATGTGCAAACTCCACACAGACAGTGACCCAAGCCAGCTATCAAACCTGGGCCACCATGCCACCCCAGTAGCTACTTCACAGTAGCTCCTGAGCCTACATTGTTATAAAGGTATTAAATGGGTGTCAACTGAATGCTCTGTGTTCTTTAATGCATATTAAGGAAGTGGTGATTGGAGGATAACAAGAAGGATTTTGTATTACTTTTTAGGAGAAAAGTAGGTCACTGAAGGTGATATTCTACCAACAATTCCCATTCTTTCTAGTTGCAAAGAGTTTTGCTCATCCTTTCTCTTCTGCTTCTCCTTCGTGTTCATCCATGGCTTCTGGAAAAGTGGATGATGTCTTATCAACAGTAAACGAAACCACTGAGCGAGCTCTTCATCTAGCTCATTGTAGTAAAGTAAGTAAACATGTTTCACGTACTCTGGGTCAATGCTTGGATAATTACCGATTAGAATCAACTGATTGTGGTCGGGTGCATATTAAAACCTTCATCATTTTAGCACTTTGGTCAGCAATGTGTTTGTAGAGCTGTTTATGAGCCAGCCTTGCCAGTAAATCATTGTTGCAAAGACTGTTTGAGTCATTTCAGTGTTGTACAATGCAGGAATAAGGAAGAATGAATGTAGTTGACAGGACTGTTCATGCAGAGGAGCTTTGTGTACATTGCCAGGAGGAGTGGAATGAGCAGTTCACCTGAGGTGTTGAGCTACTTTCTAGAAGACATCAAACCTCTCATACCTGTGCCTCTCTCTCACCATTATGCAACTGTTCCTCATCATATGATGTCTTCTTGTAGATCTACTGCCTTTAGCTGCATGTCCTATCCATATACAAATACTGTGCAAGATGCAGCAAGCCACCTTAACACAGAGAGTCTCTCTGCAGCATATTCCAAGGAGTATCTAGACCCATCCAGACACCTGAACTATTGCTTCAAATGAGCTCAGTGATTCTCCTCATAGTCATTCTCTGGTTATACCTGAGCAGCTCAGGTGTGGAGCACTTGCAAAGGATGATCATCAGTCACATGAAAAGGGGTAATGTCTGTCCCAAAGCAGCCAAGCTTGAACAGTCCGTGTAGGGTGGATACCCATTTGTCAGAGTGACTGGATCATCACAACTGTGTGAAAAGCTGGGACACACTTGCATGATCCTTCTGCATTGACCTACAGTTGCACACTGCTGCTCTTGCCTGTTGACAAACCAGTTCACAAAAGCTCTTGGGTTATCCTGTGGAGCCTTTCGATGTGAGTAATTAATGATGTCCTGCATAGGGAAATCAGCTTAGCTGCAATCTCTGTGGCTACCTCACTCGACTGTACACATTCGAAAAGTAACGCACTAATTGGCCCTAGGAAATAATGTATGGTGACCTACCAGATGCAGTTGTGGACTTCAAGTATAAGCTATACAGACTGAATTAAGTGAGAAACATGTTGCTGTGTATGTGCACATGTTGTTACTTAAAGCAGCTTGACAAATTCTCATCTGACCATTGTATTACCAAGTGCTTTCTCTGATTATCTTCAAAGTAATTAGGTATATATGAGATTTAATGCAAAATACATGAATACTCAATTCAGATCACACTGGAGCACTGTAATTACACTTCGGGGTTATATTATTGTAAAGTTAGACATTGGGCAGTATGGGCTCATCCCTAAATATATGGCACTGAAACCTCTTTTTGAAATGAATATATCCAAGAGAATATCAATGAAAAAGCCATCAGTTTGCAACAATGCCATCAATATTATGACTATGTGTGTGCACATGCATATATGCATTGTGATATTTTTTTCTGGCTGTGCCCTGTGCACTGGTGTTCACTTCTAACAATATCTTTTGTGATTCTTTTAAGTAGAATAGCAGAGCACTGGAATTTGACCTGTACTTGCAATCTGATTATCAGTTTAAAAGCAAAATCATCACTTTCCTTTGTTATCAACACTAAATTTCAAAGTCCAGTACACAGCATAAACGATAATAACCACTCTTTCTATCAAAGTTGTACATGGCTACACATTTCCCGTAGAATGAAAAGCATGTGTTGCTTCCAGGTCTACCTTAATTGTGTCCTCTGTGTTCGTTAGATAAGCATTGGTAATAACATCAATGCTGTCAAATATTTTATATGACAGGCAATAGGTTAACTGATGTCAATCTTTCAGGTTGATGTTTAATTTCTTTTTCACACTATAAGAAGGCATTTAACTCATTCTGCCAAATTTCCACTGGAACTATTTACTCTCTTTCTGATTCCCTACCCTTCCTTGTTTTTTCTTCCATTTTGAATACATTCATTCCTTTTTAAATAATGTTGTAATCTCTGCCTCAATAACAAAAAAAGCATTCTGTTTTCTAATAACATTTATGCGCACATATGAAGCATTTCTTCTAGTTTCCCCCTTCATTCTTGTCATGATTATCTTCAATTTGGGCCAAGTCACCAATCAGTGTAAACCCCTACTAAAAGTAAATGCTATTAAATCACCTTGGCCTCATCTGTGCCAGTGAAAGCCTCAATTTGTACAGCATTTTTCAAAGCTATATTTCATTTCTTGCTTTATTACTTCAAAACCTTCTATTTTTCAAGTACTACTCCAAAATTGAGGTAGCCCCTAAAATTTTGAACCAAATTTCTCAAATGTAATGGGCCAGATACTCCAACATTGCCTGCAGTTTGGATTCACCAGTTCCGCTGCAGTCGCTGCAGATTTGGCTGAGTGCCAAATGCTCAGTTTGCTGACAGTAATAGTGGGGCATGAATGGCTGGAAAATTGTGGCTTCTCTCTTAGGTCCATGAACTTTTTGGGCTCATACCCAACCTACCGTAGCCAACTTGTGGACATGCAATTATTTGAATTTCCACATATTGGTGTAACATTTATTTATCTTATAGATTCCTGTGCTAAAATGTCAATTATTATTTTGTCTTACAGTAAAATTAATATGATATGCGTAGCATACAAACATTTACCATTTATGTGGAGGATAATGTTAGGGCCTGGAGCTGAACCTCAAGGTATATTATGAAGCCAGATTAGAGCTCAACAGTTTTTCTAGTTTGGCATAAATGTTAGAATAGGATGCTCCGCTCCAGGAGGAGTTCCACTTAGAAATTAGGGATCTTTCATCAAAACAAATTTTATTCATAACACAGTTTAAATATATCTCTAATAAAATGAATCAACTCAACTTTTAACAGTTTAACAATATTTTAAAAAATGAAAGGAAACACCTTTAATTTCTAACTTATCACTATTTCAGTTCCAAATAAGCAATATTCCTCTTAGACACAAATGCCCATTTTAAATACAGTTAGCAAACGCAGGCATACTCTCTATAAATGTTGTTAACAGCCTTGAAGCTTTCAGAGAGGTTTTGATTTTCAGAACAGCTTGCAAAGTTTTGTATTTAAACAATTCCAGCCAGAGACTGAAGTCTGAACTGTTTCTCTGCTACACACATAGCTCCTCCCATTAACCACATCATCACATGATCCTGTATACCTAAACCCATCTACCATTCCTTTAATCAAAAAACTCCAGGGAGTCTTTTGTTCCATGAATTAAAGTCTCTTAGCTCTCTCCTAAGTATCAGCATCTAAGCTGTATTCTCACCAGACATGCTGACTGCCTGTGAAAAAAGGCTGATTCTTAAAACAGTTCCCTTCAACAGAAAATATATCAATAGCACAGTATCATCACAATAGGATAGCAAAGAGAAATGGCGGCTCATCTTTATCGAACCAATATTTTCTTCTTTGTAATTTTCTTCTCGAATTTCAGTTCTCATGTTCAGAACCGCAAATTCTTGATTACTTCCGGCTCTTGACCCCACATCATATCGGCAATGTACACAACTTGCAATTTTAATAGGAAAGTAACTGAATTGGATCAGAGTCACATTTGCTGCCCAGTTAGCATGGTGGACAAGGGAAAGGGAACAGCTCTGAGGGAGCAATGGGCCCAATTCGGGCTGGACTCATTACTGTGTTTTCCATTGAATCCACAATAGAAAATGAAGTTGAGCAGAGATGGCAGCAGTTATGGAGGGCATGAGGTAGACAGGGCCCCAAGCCACCTCGGCAGGACAAGACCACATTTTTATGAACCTTCTTTTGACGTGCTACTGGAAGCAGAGACAGCAAAGTTAGAAAGGAATGGCTAGAGGTGGCCAATAGGGTTATCAGCAGAGGAGAGGTGAGGTGTGGAGGAACTGGGTCCAGTGCAGGAAATGCTGCAACGCTGCTCTCCTCACTCAGGAAACATCAGTCCTCTGTCTGAAAAGGTCATGATTTCTGGATTTAGAGAGAACTCAATCTATGCCAAAGGCTTTTCGGTAACCTAAATGACACTGGTTAACATCACTGCCATTTGACATTTGCATCACTTAACTTTACTTCACTTTTCCCTTTGGCCCTAAATGATTAACTGTTCTGCGATTCAATCTCTCCTGTCTTCCACCCTAACACAGACCATCCTTTAATCCCTTTTCCCCTCCACTCCATGATCAAAACCTATTACATCTCTAACCTTTCCCAGTTAGAATAAAAGATCATTCTCCTGAAAGGTTAATGCTATTCTTCTCTCCACAGATACTTCCAAACCCATTGAATATTTCCAGAATTTTCTGTTTTTGTTTCAGATTTCCCACATCTGCAATATTGGGCTATAATGTCCATGGAGTGACGATCACAGTTCTCTTGCCATCCCTCACCTATAGACTTACACTAAAATGCAACTTCACCTTTCTTGCCCAAACTTCTAACTTGGCCAGGTGAGACAAATGAGGTGCACTGGGTCCCTGAGGCCTCCAATCAAGTGCAAGAGAGTTGGGAGAAAGGAAACCAGTTTGATTGACAGCTCTAAAGTGTTATAAAGGGATTAGCAGTCTTTGATGTGGGTTATGAGTACAAACATTTGATTTTATAAGGGATTAAGTAATTGAGGTTTAAATGTATTGAATTGGCTTTTTTTTTAGTATAGTGAAGTCTGTAATAGATGCTAAGAACATTTGTTTATTTTGTCTTAGCATGGCTCCTGAAGTCTGCTCATGGTGGATACTGGTAAGTTAGCATGGAGGGTGTAAGGGCAAAAAATGGTGGGTGGGATGCATGGGGATTGGCCTGAGCTGACACTAAGTTGGCTTGGGGGGTTTATAGGGCAATGGGAGTAGTTAGAGGCACATTTGATTTGATTTGATTTGATTTGATTTGATTTATTATTGTCACATGTATTAGTATACAGCGAAAAGTATAGTTTCTTGCATGCTACACAGACAAAGCATACCGTTCATAGAGAAGGAAATGAGAGAGTGCAGAATGTAGTGTTACAGTCATGCTAGGGTGCAGAGAAAGATCAATTTAATGTGAGGTAGGTCCATTCAAAAGACTGATGGCAGCAGGGAAGAAACTGTTCTTGAGTCAGTTAGTACATGATCTCAGACTTTTGTATCTTTATCAGGCCAAAGAAGATGGAAGAAAGTATGTCCGGGGTGCACGGGGTCCTTAATTATGCTGACTGCTTTGCTGAGGCAGCGGGAAGTGTAGACAGATTCAGTGGATGGGAGGCTGGTTTGCATGATGTATTGGGCTACATTCATGACCATTTGTAGTGTCTTGTGGTCTTGGGCCGAGCAGGAGCCATACCAAGCTGTGATACAACCAGAAAGGATGCTTTCTATGGTGCATCTGTAAAAGTTGGTGAGAACTATAACTGACATGCCAAATTTCCTTAGTCTTTTGAGAAAATAGAGACGTTAGTGGGCTTTCTTAATAATAGTATCAGAATGAGATTACCAGGACAGGTTGTTGATGATGTAGGTGACACTTAAAATCTTGAGGCTTCCAACCATTTCTACTTCATCCCCATTGATGTAGACAGGGGCATGTTCTTCTTTACGCTTCCTGAAGTCGATGAGAATCTCCTTTGTTTTGCTGACATTGAGGAAGAGATTATTATTGTCACATCAGTTCACCAGATTCTCATTCCTATACTCAACATTGTTTGAGATCTGACCCACTACGGTGATGTTGCCATTAAACTTGAAAATTAAGTTGGAGGGGAAATTGGCTACACAATCATAAGTGTGTAAGGAGTATAGGAGGGGACTGAGAACACAGCCTTGTGATGTACCGGTGTTGAGAATGATTGTGGAGGAAGTGTTGTTGACTGTCCTTACTGGTCGTGGTCTATGGGTTAGGAAGTTCAGGATCCAGTCGCAGAGGGAGGAGCCAAGATCCAGGCACCGAGTTTGGAGATGAGTCAAAGGTTGAGGTGTAATCAGTAGATAGGAGTCTGACATGGGTGTTTTTGTTATCGAGGTAATTGCCTATAAAGACTTGATTACCTATAAAGATTTGCATTCCAACAATTTGTAAACTGAGTTTGTATCTTTATATGCCCTATTTATGAACAGAACTCCCACTTACCTGACGAAGAAGCAATGCTCCAAAAGCCAGTGGATTTTGCTACCAAATAAACCTGTTGGACTTTAACCTGGTGTTGTGAGACTTCTTACTGTGTCCACCTCAGTCCAGCGCTGGCTTCTCCACATCTTATCTAGGTGTTCCAGGGTTGAGTGCAGGGCCATGGTGATGACATCTGCTGTGGACCTGTTGAGGCAGTACATGAACTGTAGTGGATCCAGGCAGTCTGGGAAGCTGGAATTGATTCATGCTATGACTAACCTTTCGAAGCACTTCATAATGACGGATGTCAGAGCCACCAAACAATAGTAATTAAGGCACACTGCTTGGCTTTTGTTTAGTACTGGGATGATGGTACTCTTCTTGAAACACATACGGACCTCCAATTGTTATAAAGAGAAGTTGAAGATGACTGCAAATACCCCAGCCAACTGATCCATGCAGGATCTGAGTGCTCATCCAGGTACCCCATCTGGGGCAGTCGCTTTCCATGGGTTGACCTTCGTGAAGGCTGCAATGGTGACCCCAGATATAGGTTCATGTGAGGCTTCCAGGATGGAAAAGTGTTCTCCATGACCTCTTGCTCAAAACGAGCACAGAATGCATTGAGCTCATCAGGGAGAGGTGCTTTGGAGCCAGTGATTTTACATGCCTTCATCTTATAGCCTGTTATGTCTTACAGACCTTGCCATAGTCGGTGGGGGTTATTATGGTTAATCTGGGACTCTAGACAAGACTGTCTTTTGGCATTTTTGATGGCTATCCTTATATTATATCTGGCTTTCTTGTATAGGTCATAGATTGATATGGATTGATATGGAAAGTATGAGGATCATGGGGTGGCTGAGCTCCTTGAGATAGCCTGAGTTGCATGGATGGGAGTGTGTAGGGTGAGGAGTGAGGGCTAGAAGGCCTTTGTGTTGTTCTAGTGGAATTCTCTGCCCATTGAAGTGGTGGAGGCTACCTCGTTGAATATATTTAAGTCACAGGTAGATAGATTTCTGACCGACAAAGGGATTAAGGGTTATGGAGAGAAAGCAGGAAAGTGGAACTGATCCACTTCAGATCAGCCATGATCTTATTGAATGGCGGGGCAGGCTCGAAGGGCTAGATGGCCTACTCCTGCTCCTATTTCTTATGTTCTTATGGAGTCCCAGAGGCCAGGTGCATGCTTTTTAAAGAGCACCCCAGGCTACCTCTGCACTGTTTCTGGGAGTAGTGGACCCAACTCCAGAACTTCAGTTAGCCTCAACCACAATGACCCCCGCCACCCACAATCCCACACCTGGAGAATGAATTTGACCCACAGGATAATTTTCCGCTGAATCAGGTTAGAGGAGTCAGGAATTTTCCTGAATATTAATCTCCTGGATTTACCATTGAACGGAAGCTGAGCTGGACTAGCCATATAAATGCTGTGGCTGCAATAGTAGGTAAGAGGATGAGAACTCTGAAGTACATAACTCACCTCCTGAATCCCCAAAACCTGTCCACCATCTGCAAGGCACAAGTCAAGGATGTAATGGAGTACGGTCCACCTGCCTGGATGAGGGCAGCTCCAACAACACTTAAACACCAGCCAGGACAAAGCATTCTGTTTGATTGGCACCCCATCTGCCAACTTAAACACTCACTCCCTCCACCACTAATACACCATGGCAGCACTGTGAACTACGTATAAAATGCACACCACCATGTTACCTTCCAAACCCATGACTTCTTCTCCTTTACTACCCAGAAGAACAAGGGCAGTAGACACATGGGACCACCACGACCTGCAAGATTCTCTCCAAGCCATACATCATCCTGACTTCAATGGATATCTCTCTGTTCCTTCTCTTTTGCTGGGTTGACATCTTGGCACTCCGTTCCTAACAGCACTATGAGTGCACCAGCACCAGAAGCAGTAAGTAGTCGCACAACACCAGGTTAAAGTCCAACAGGTTTATTTGATAGCACGAACTTTTGGAGCTCTGCTCTGAACGACCAGAGGGCCAACAGTCGTTCAAAACTCTCGCAATCACCTTCTCAATGGCATTTAGGAATGGACAACAAATGCTGGCCTCACCAGTGTCACCCACATCTCATGAAAAATGAAAAGTAAAGCAGGGTGACGGAAGAGTTTAGATACAAATATATCCAGCAGCAGCAAGACAAGTCAATAATTCTGCAAATGAATACACAAAGTTCTAAGCTTTTGGGATATAGAATATAAGAACATAAGAACATAAGAAATAGGAGCAGGAGTAGGCCATCTAGCCCTCCGAGCCTGCCCCGCCATTCAACAAGATCATGGCTGATCTGTCGTGGCTCAGTTCCACCTTCCCGCCCTCTCCCCATAACCCTTAATCCCCTCTCTTAACAAGAACCCATCAACCCGCTTCTTAAAAATATTTAGTGAGGCAGCCTCCACCACTTCAACGGGCAGAGAATTCCAGAGATTCACCACCCTTTGAGTGAAGAAGTTCCTTCTCAACTCCGTTCTAAACCGCCTCCCCTTTATCTTGAGGCTGTGCCCCCTAGTCCTACTGTCTTTTTTGAGCGGGAAGAGTCTCTCCACCTCTATCCTATCCATCCCATTCATCATCTTATACGTCTCAATGAGATCTCCCCTCATTCTTCTAAACTCTAACGAGTACAAGCCTAGTTTATTCAGCCTCTCCTCATAGCTCAATCCCCTCAACTCCGGTATCAGCCTAGTAAACCTCCTCTGCACTCCCTCCAGGGCCAAAATATCCTTGCGCAGGTGCGGCGCCCAAAACTGCACACAGTACTCCAGCTGCGGCCTCACCAATGCCCTATACAGCTGCAGCAAGACCTCCCTACTTTTATATTCAATCCCCCTCGCTATGAAGGCCAGCATCCCATTCGCCTTCCTGACCACCTGCTGCACCTGCAAGCTGGGTTTTTGCGACTCATGCACAAGGACCCCGAGGTCCCTCTGCACCGTCGCCTGCTGCAGTTTTTCGCCCCGTAAGTAATAGTCCTTCCTACCATTCTTCCTACCAAAGTGGACCACCTCACACTTGCCAACATTAAATTCCATTTGCCATTTCCTGGCCCATTCGCCCAGCCTATCTAGATCCTTCTGCAGACTCTCCACACCCTCCGCACAATTTGCCTTTCCCCCAATCTTGGTGTCATCAGCAAATTTCGACACCCTGCACTCGGTTCCCTCCTCCAGATCATCTATATAAATGGTAAATAGCTGAGGCCCCAGCACCGACCCCTGGGGCACTCCACTAGTCACCAACCGCCAATCCGAATAGCACCCATTGACCCCCACTCTCTGCCTCCTATTTGACAACCAGTCCTCTATCCACGCTAACACCCTACCCCCAACTCCATGTCCCCTGACCTTCTGCAATAACCTCTTGTGAGGTACCTTGTCAAACGCCTTCTGAAAATCCAGAAAGACCACATCCACCGGCTCTCCTCTATCCACTGCCCTAGACACATCCTCATAGAACTCCAGTAAATTTGTCAGACACGACTTCCCTTTAATGAAACCGTGTTGCGTCCGCCCTATCAAGCAATTCCCTTCAAGATGCCTCGCAATTTCCTCCTTAATGACGGATTCTAACATTTTACCTACCACAGACGTTAAACTAACCGGCCTATAATTCCCCGCCTTTTGCCTGGCACCCTTCTTAAACAACGGCGTAACATTAGCCGTTTTCCAATCTTCCGGCACTTCCCCGGAATCCAGCGACGTCTGGAAAATAACCACCAAGGCATCCACTATCACCTCCGCCATTTCTTTCAGAACCCTCGGATGCATTCCATCCGGTCCTGGGGACTTGTCCACAATCAGCCCCTCCAGTCTGTCGAGCACCACCTCTCTAGTAACAGTAATGTCATTAAGACCCTCCATTCCTACCACCTTTCCATCTCTAACACCCGGCAAATTATTCACGTCCTCCTCCGTGAAGACAGAAACAAAAAAGTTATTCAAGACCTTAGCCATATCCCCATCCCCTACCACTAGCTCCCCTTTCTCATCCTCTAAAGGACCAACGTTCACCCTAGCCAGCCTCTTCCTTTTTATATATTTATAAAAACTCTTGCTATCCTTTTTTATATTAAGTGCTAGCCCAGCCTCATAGCTTCTCCTACCCTCCTTTATCAACTTCTTTGTCAATCTTTGTTGACATTTAAACCTTTCCCAATCCTCTTCTCGCCCACTGCTCTTAGCTACTCTAAATTCCTCCGCTTTTAATTTAACACTTTCCTTCACCTCCTTCGTTATCCACGGCTTATTACCTCTCTTCCTACTGTCCTTTTTAACCATCGGAATAAATTTCTGCTGAGCACCAAGAAAGATCTCCTTAAAGATCCTCCACTGCTCCTCAGCAGACCTACCTTCCAACGCACTCCCCCAGTCCACATTTGCCAATTCTTCTCTCATCCTACCATACTCCCCTCTATTCAAACAAAGGACGCGTGTCTGGGAACCCACTTTCTCCTCCTCCATCTGCACCAGAAACTCCACCATACAATGATCACTCTCTCCAAGAGGATCCTTCACCGCAAGGTCCCTAATTCTACCCGCCTCATTACATAGCACCAGATCCAAGATAGCTCGCTCCCTCGTCGGCTCCAACACACACTGTTCAAGGAAATTATCCCGGCAGCATTCCAAGAACTCCTCCTCGAGCCCACCTCGTCCAACATGGGTCGACCAATCAATATGCAGATTGAAATCTCCCATAACTACTGCCGTCCCATTCCTGCACGCCGCACTTATTTGCGTGTTAACAGCCCGCCCCACCTCCAGATCATTATTCGGGGGCCTATAGACGACACCCACCAGCGTCTTCCTCCCTTTGCTGTTCCTAATCTCCACCCACAACGATTCCACGTTCTGCTCTTTGGCTCCGATATCATCCCTTGCTACCGCCTTGATACTATCCTTAATCAGCAGAGCTACGCCACCCCCTCTTTCCTCCTGCCTATCCTTCCTAAACACTTGATAGCCCTGTACATTCATCTCCCAGTCCCTGTCACCTTGCAGCCACGTCTCTGTAATGGCCACCAGATCGTATCCATTTGTGTCGATCTGCGCCACCAGCTCATCCACTTTATTCCGAATGCTTCGTGCATTCAGATAAAGCGCTTTCATCCTAGCCTTCACCTGGACCCTATTTGCCGTAACGCCACCAATTGGGACATCCTTGGCCTCTTCCCTTACCTGTACCCTATCCTTAACTTTAGACCTCGTCGCGTCACCTACCCTCGCACCCTCCCCCCCCCAATTAGTTTAAAGCCCTGTCTACAGTCCTCTTTACTCGATTCGCCAACATTAAATCAAAGAAATAAGATGGAGCCTATTGAAAGCATTGGTTCAGCCATAGTTTGATTATTGTGCATCATTTTGGGCACATTACTTTTAGAAAAGATGACAAGGCCACAGACAGCATGCAGAAATTCATAAGATGATATGAGGGATGAAAGGTTGTAGTCTTGAAAAGAGGCAAGAAAGCATGAAGCTTTTCTTATTAACAAGGTTAAGAGGAAATCTGATAGGTCTTCAAAGTTATGAAGGGTTTTGATAAGGTTAATTAGGAAAGGAATTTCTATTGGCGTATGAGTCAATGAGTTGGGGGCATAAGTTTAATATCATTACTATAAATGATAAAGGAAAGATTGATAGTTCTATTATGCAATTGGTTGTTAGGACACAAAATGCCGCACAAGAGAAAATGGTGAAAGGACAATATATGAGCTTCTGAAAGTGAAGTAGATTAATTTTTGATTCTTTTTAAGAATGAGCAAAGAACAAGTGAATGTGATAAAGTGAGCAAAGCTGTTACAAGTACAACGGGTCGAAAAGACTCCAGCGCTGTAAAATTCTATGACTGTAAAAAAAAATTAAATAATACTTAAGTTCCAGTAAATTTGTAGATTAAAGCCAGGTTATAAAGATTAATGTTTAGTTGTAAACCTGACAATGCTGAGTAGCTAACTAGTTCAGACAGCTTGGAATTTATGGAAATTACTTTCTGAAGTTTATCATGTTTGATAGTCCATTACTTAAAATAATTATCTGTAATTTCCTTGCCTCAGTCGCATTCAACTTTGGATACATTTAAGCTTGGCACGTTGAAGTACTTGTTATGTTTTACTAGCGTCTTACAATGCTCATGGATCTTTCTGTCTCAATGGCATGATTTGATTTATGCTTAGGTCTTTTATTGTCTTTTCAATGTTTCTTTTATAATTTTTTATTAAGTTGATAAAAATGTAATTAGGCAGTAAGTAGTGTCATTAGAATAAAGGTCAATTTATTGCATATTTTAAAACTTAGTGCCGTATGATTTATAACCAAAAATAGTTCGCCCAACAATGTGAGATATAGATGCCTGTTTATCACAATTTGATGTTTTCAAACCATGCTTTAACTTTCTGGTGTAGTATCAGTGAAGCTCATCACTGGGAGGTTAAAAGATGATTTATAAAGCATTAGAGAGAGTATTTTCCATCTGAGTGTTTCTAGTGCAAGCTGGGAGCACATATTAAAAAGTTGTAAAATTTCAAGTTCATTTCTTTGCTTTCCATTAAAATTAATGAAGGGAAAATTATAGGCTAGGGTGTGAAATGTCCTGATAAGCATTTCCAGTGGGCGCCAGGAGCATTATAGTGGAAAATTGCCCCTTGTATTCCTTTGTGGTTTGGCTTCAGTACAACTAGAATCAGGGTAGGTGGTAATGGACATATTGCTGCCCAAATTTCAGATGTTTATGCTTCAAACAATATCTGAAATTAATCTTCAAAAGTGAAATAAATCCTTACTTAGGAAGTAATGCAATGTAATGTGATATACAATGTAGATCTCATTATACAAACGGGCATAGATTGTTCCATAACATATTATAGCCGGAATCTTACTATGTTCACACCAGCAGGATTTTCCCATCCGGCCATTGTGAACGGAGCTTTGACTGGCCACCAAATTCTCCAATCTTGCTGCAGTGGAAGTGTAGCGTAAGATTGCATCCTAAATATTTTAAAGGTTTCCTTAAACTTAGTCCTCAGCAGTGAATGTGTGAGCAGTCTTAGTGTGTCAGTTTCTCTGGACCTCCCTCTTCAAATAGATCTCCTTCACAGATCTTTCATGAATCACTTAAGCCTAACCCATATGTTACAACTTATTACAAGAGCAAAATACTGTGGATGCTGAAAATCTGAAACAAAAACAGGAAATACCCAGCAGGTCAGACAGCATCTGTGGAGAGAGAAACAGAGAGCGAGATTCTCTGGCCTGCCCTCAGTGTTTTTCTGGGCAGTGGGAGGTAATGCACCATTTGCTGGTGGTGGGATTTTCTGGTTTTGTCGCTGACAATGAAGTGCCCCGCGTCACTGGGAAACCAACGGCAGGGGATGCAGCGCCCGGGGGACCAGAGAACCCCGCCGGCATGATCAGTCAGAGAATTCCAACCCAGGTGAATGTTTCAGCCCTGCAAAAGCTTGCTTCCATTTCTCTGTGGTTTGACCTGGTACACTAGAATGTATGTTTAATTCAAGCACCAAAAGTGAAACTTCTCCAAAGCCAGCTTGAGATGCGCAGAAGGATACAGAATACTGATCAAAGTGAAACAGACATTTCTATTATAATTACGTTCCAAAAACCTAAGACAAACACAATTCTGGCTGCATGTCAATTTCATTCACTTAATTGGTCAACATGTAAAAAGAATTCAACTAAACTGAGCACTGTGGCAATTTTAACATTAAATTTGAAATGTCCATTACTTTAAGTAAAAACTGGCAGCAATTTTAAATTATAGTGCACAATCACAAAGAGGGGTGATTCTCCCACCCCACTGCGCTGATGAAGCAGTATAGTGGGACGGGAGACATAAGCGTTTAGCAGGCTCCCCATTGGGCGCCACGATCTCCACACGTTTCTGGCCGGTGAAATTCCAGCGTCAGCAGCTCCAGGCAGGAAATCAGCATGGAACTGATTAAAATATTTCGATACAGGTTAGGTGCAGTGGCCATGTTAAATATTTTCTCTCAATGTAGCTGAACAGGTGCCAGAGTGTGGCAACTAGGCAATTTTCACACCAGCTTCATTGCAGTGTTAATGTAAGCCTACTAGTGACATTAATAAATAAGCTTTTAACTTCATTTTTACAGATTCAGGCCAGGTGTCACATCATTATGTACCTGGCTATACAATATCAGGTCCTCCAGAACTCACCAATGTCAGCTCTGCAAGGGACTGGGTGAGAGGAAAGTGGCTCCGAAGCTCCTGGAACTCTGATGTGACACTGCAGGATGCATGTCAGTGGAATAGAAGGCTGATTCCATCATACTAATTTTCATAATACTTGCAGGACAAATACAGGATCTTGTTAACAAATAGACCAGGACACGAGAAAGGGATGGAAGATTATGGAAGGGAGTACAGCAAGAATGAAACTTCCTTACAGAAGGGACTACATTCATTTAATGGGATAGGCAGCCTTTTGGAACACAAAATGCAATCACGCTGTAAAGGAGTTTCCTCCCACACCCCAAAAACGTGCTCTTAGGCTGATTGGTGAAACAAATTATCCCTAAATTAGTCTTCCCTTAATCTTCCCCAATAGGCATAGAGAAAGGTCATAGGTAGAGGAGGGCACTCATAATGTTAAAATGGCAGCGCGGGCTCGTTGGGGCGAAGGGCCTGTTTCCCGTGCTGTGTGTTGTTCTTTGTTCTTTGCCGACCATTTAAGTTTCAGAGGATGATGTGGAAATGCAACCCGCACATCTTAGAGAGAGGAGGGAAACGTCTGTTCCAGGGACAAAGGCATCGGGAGCAGCCATAAAGCTGATGTTTGTGGAGCTGGATGCTTCATGAATTGGTGCCTCTATACCAAAGGCATTCCCTTACTGTGCTATAGGATGAGAAATGGCCTCACCAATCAGAAAACCAAAGTGTTGTTCGCTGAATAACAGGACAGGGAACTGGATATCCCATGGGCAATAATTCAAGCATTTTGGGAGTTCTCATGGCACCATGTACCTTATTCCAGAAACATATAACACAGCATCATTCATCTCAATTGTTCCACATCCTGTAATGCATGTTATAAACATGGAATTTCATATCCAAGGTTCTTGTTCCCTTCCATTTAATCTATGAATTCTGGCAGATTTGAATATGGAGACTGCATCAGCCAATTAATATAATACCTTCAATCTAAAGGAAATACAAAATGTCAGGAAAATGCCAGAGGAGAAAGACATATACCTGCATTTCAACTTATTGGAAGAATTGAATGCTGCTCTGATCTGGCAATTGAACATGGAGTTGAGAGTTAATGGACTTTTGTGACCAGTTATAATTTCTGTTATGCATTGTTTCTACATGTTCTTCAATAACTTCACAATATTTCACCAGCTGTTGGTTTCCTCATAAAAGGTTGTTTAAAGACAGTAAGGTGCCTTAAACAAATAATGGGACACTTTTTCCCTCCAGAGGCTGCAATCCAGGAAACAGATGAGGAGGGAAATGATGAGCAAAAGAATGTAGTCCCCTTTATCATCAAACAATTCATCATTCCTCCTCTGCTTTGAAATCAGCAGCTAAGTAACACCTAATTGAGAAGGCGCAGTAGCGTAGACAAGGAATGACAATGTGGTGAGGCAGACAAAAGGAAACTGAAGGTTGTTGATTTAGTTCAATGGAGACCAAATACCTGTCAGCACACAGATGATAATCATGTGAGTCCTGTAATGAAACAAAGGATGTTAACCTAGCATTAAACACATATGAATGTTCTGCACGGCCTCATCCAGTATGTGTGACAAATGGCTGGGATAGCAGTGAAATCCACAGTCCTGCTGTACTCCAACATTTCAGGTAGTTTTACCTCATTTCAAGACACTGTAGAGGGAATGGTACTGCACAAACTTCTGCAAACCTTCTTCCTTTTCATGAACCTTGTAAAGAAATCTGTTAATTTAGCATGCAAGTCTTGAGAACAGTTTGGAGAGATGCATATCAACAAAACTGCAAAGTGCACAATTCAACTGACAGATATTCATAGTTTTATGTAGTTTCCTGAGTCTAGGAGACCCATATTCCCACTGATTACAAGAAACTGGAATCCTGTTCAGGAACTGGTCATAGAGGTGACGTTTTGCCTCAAAGAGTTAAACTTTGTAGGACAGTGCAGCCAAGGAGCCCTCCTCTTGTTCAATGTCCATTTTTGGGAAATGCTGGGCCCTGATTTAAGAGCCACCTCCAACGCAAGAGGCTCATAATCTTTTGCAGCACCTATGTGGGCCTCACCTAGGGTGTGATGTAGAAGAATAGGCAGGAGAAAACTTGATTGGATGCCATATTCCAACAACCATGAGGAAGAGGGAGAGCAACACCACAGAGAAAGTTGGATCTTTGTGGGTAGCTTTCTTCAGGTTCAGCCGCAAGCATCATTGCTTCACTGTTGACTTCAAAATCTGTGACTTTGTGGTTTACTTTCAGGACATGCAGTGTGTGAAATCAATAACCCTGACGAACATAGGGAATTTGACAATCTTGAAAAATATTATGGTTCTTTTCATCATTTGCTTGGAATAATTGTTAACTGTATAAACTGAATTGTCCTGGTAAAGAGAATATTGATGATTTTTCTCTTAGAAAATGTACAGCAAATTGACTCTCCGATGGCTTCATTGAATGAGCTGAATTCTAAATGTTTACAGCTGTGCTAATTTTCTCTTCCACAGTCAGAACTGTATGTGCTGTGGAGCTTGATAACTGATTTGGCTGCAACAACAAAGTTTAAGAACTGAAGCATGACGCTGCTGAGATAAACCTCCTGGTAAAGTTCTCAGAAAGTGCATTGGGTTTATATACCCTATGGATAGATACAATTGTGATGATATGGTTTCTGTCTGATGTTCCTGATTAATCTGACATCTCTTGTGGCTTACTGCTGGTCTTTTTTCTCCTCATATCAGGTAAATTGTGATGCCTATTGAGAAACCCATGGTGCAGCCTTTAAATAAATGCTCTCTGCTCCCTGAGGTCACAGTTTCTTGAGTACACATTCAACACTTTTCCTTTAAACAAGTGCCTAATAATCAGTTTTGGACAAATTGTGCACATGTTTACAAAGGAACATGGGAAGGCAGATGTGGTACAATAAATGAAAGGTGATGTTATCCCACCAAATTACATGCTCACATGTAGGTGCCAGTCAGAGAGTGGATGCATTAAGCACATTACAAAATGTAAGGAAGTTTGTGTGAGGCACTTTTTGGGCACAGAATAGATGATTAATGGGCTTAGCCTAGCCCTAATTGCAGACCCAACAAAGGTAACATTAGAAGGCTGAGTTGTCATGGCCCTATAGTTAGGGGCTGGGATGCAAACATGTGGGATAAGTGATCAGAAGAGGAGCCCTACACTTTTCCACTGCCATATTGTTCACCAGTCAGCTAATGGAGCCACTTAAGTAGCCAATCAAAAGCCTTCCTGGCCCCAGTGTTCATGAAAAAACCCTCAATTTCACTTTGGGGGCACCTTGTCATTGAGCAGCAGTTCAGAACTGGCCATTGTTAGAAAGTAAGAAATCTCACAACACCAGCTTAAAGTCCAACAGGTTTATTTGATAGCAAGAGCCACTAGCTTTCAGAGCGCTGCTCCTTCATCAAGTGAGTGGGAGTTCTAATCACAAACAGGGCATATAAAGACACAAACTCAAAACTCAATTTACGGAATAATGATTGGAATGCGAGTCTTTACAGCTAATCAAGTCTGAAAGGTACAGACAATGTGAGAGGAGAGAGGGTTAAGCACAGATTAAAAGATGTGTATTGTCTCCAGATAGGACAGTTAGTGAGATTTTGCAAGTCCAGGCAAGTCTTGGGGGTTACAGATAGTGTGACATGAACCCAAGATCCCGGTTGAGGCTGTCCTCATGCGCTGAACTTGGCTATCAGTCTCTGCTCAGTGACTCTGCATTGTTGTGTGTCGTGAAGGCCGCCTTGGAGAATGCTTACCCGAAGATCAGAAGCCAAATGCCTGTGACCGGGTAGTCCAAACGTTGCTGCCCATTGCAGTATATTGAGGCCTGACAATTGTTTGTTTTTGCCAAGTCACCTGAACCACAAAGTGAGCACCTTATGCTAACACCAATTAAAATAGTTCATTCTCTGGCCTGAAAACCTTATTATTACATCAAAAATTTATTCATAAGAACATAAGAAATAGGAGCAGGAGTAGGCCATCTAGCCCTTCGAGCCTGCCCCACCATTCAATAAGATCATGGCTGATCTGAAGTGGCTCAGTTCCACTTTCCCGCTTTCTCCCCATAACCCTTAATTCCCTTGCCTACCAAAAACCTATCTACCCGCATCTTAAAAATATTTAGCGAGGCAGCCTCTACCACTTCAACGGGCAGAGAATTCCAGAGATTCACCACCCTTTGAGTGAAGAAGTTCCTCCTCAACTCTGTTCTAAACTACCCCCCCCCCCTTATCTTGAGGCTGTGCCCTCTAGTCCTGCTGTCCTTACTGAGCAGGAAGAACCTCTCCACCTCTATCCTATCCATCCCTTTCATTATCTTATACGTCTCAATGAGATTCCCCCTCATCCTTCTAAACTCTAACGAGTACAAGCCCAGTCTATTCAGCCTCTCCTCATAGTTCAACCCCCTCAACTCCGGTATCAGCCTAGTAAACCTCCTCTGCACTGCCTCCAAGGCCAAAATATCCTTGCGCAATATCCTTCCATTTTGATTTCATTAACAATTTCGTGGAAAATTGAATGGATACATAAACGCGCAGGCAAAATACTGTGGGTGCTGGAAATCTGAGATTGGTACAGAAAAACACTAACTCTGTCTCTCTCTGCCCAGTTGGTGCCAGATCAGCTGAGTGGTTCCAACTGTTTCTTTCTTGTACAAACACCTTGAGTGGGATATTCCAGCCACGCTCGCCCCAAAACTGGAAAATCTCAGCCAAGGTCAATGGACCTTTGTGTGGACCGTCCCCTGCTGGCTACGATTCCTGCAGTGGGCAGGGTGGGAAAATTCCACCCCCCCAACCACCCCCTACCCCCCAGCCCCCACCCAGAATTGTTTTAAGAACATTTCAAAAAGGTCATACTTCAAGAAATTACAGAATCCCACTCCAAGTAAGTAAGAATGCTACAACATTTCCTGATCTGATGAGACAGATTCTGTATGAAAATAGCAGTATAAATGGACATGATCTCATTTTATTTTAACTAAGTATAAATGCATGTGATTGTCAAACGTTAGACATTCTTAACAATGCATTGTTTGCAACATTCTTTTCTTAAAATATTGTCACTGTGTCTGACAGATAGCAATAGCATGTCATGTGAACTCCCTTGCCAATTACACTTTCTTTTCACTCTTTATGTCAAACACCGGTGCTGACTGTAATTGATATAGAATGCTACAATGTTCCATGGGTAAATGTGCAAGGTAAGTGGCAGAGACACAATAAAACAATGAAGACATCCTGTGCCAGTCCCTTTAGACAATTCATGGCATTATAAACTGGTAAATATCAGACAGAACAAGCATTGTGAAGAGTACTTTTAGTACTTTAATGTAATAGTGCCTATCTAAAAGGAAAATATGCTGCCAACTGTGTTCCCTTTTTATAATGTTTGACCTTCCCTTGCATTTAATGATGAATCTGTTTTGTGGTGTTCAGGTTTAAAATCTCATTTAAATGCAGCACAATTTTGGGATCCAAATATGTCAGCAATTAACCATTTTATTTGTGTATTTCAACAATGTCAATTCACTCCCGAAAAGTTTTTAAAAAAACTTACAAAGAATTGTATCTTGATTGAGAGGATTGCAGAACCTGCTGTGGATTTTTCCTTCTATTCATTTAAATGAAAAGATGATTAATTAGGCAACTTCTGTTACCAGTGTGTAGTGCTACCCACCAGATGTTCGTCTTGTTTTGCAATGCTTAACACGCAGGTGGTTAAAAATGAAAGTCTAACTCATAATGTGCTGCTGTGTAGGTGTTAATTGAAGGTGAGGCAGCCCAATGGAGAGCTAATGTGAAGCACTTCAGAAAAAAACAAGGCAATATTTTTCTTTTTTTCCCAAAGAAAGGTTGGTAACCCTCTTTCGAAAGTTATTTGTGACCCACAAACAAAATGGTGATTTGTAAAACTACAACATAGCTCGTGAAAAATAGACAAAGACAAACCAATCACATTATACCGATAATATTCTTTTCATAGAGAGTGTGCCACTTAACCGGTACTGATGATGAAAGGTTTGATAATCTGTCTATGGAGTGTACAATTATGTGTAATAGCTCACTGCAAATCGAGCAAAATAGGTCCTGCTGGAAATAACAATGTTAGTTAAAATACAAAAGAGATCCCACCGGAATGAAAAATGCAAATCTGAAATTAAGCAGATTACTGAGAGAGAGAATTACATAAATTTCCACACAATAGGATTCTTAGAAAGCTTTCTATTTTTATATTTTAACTTTATTTTTCACAAATGATCCCATGGTTAAGACATCAAAACTTCATGCGCAGCTTTCGAAAACTAAATTCATACCATTTACATTGTAGAAAATTGCACAGTGATATCATTTTCAAAAAATTGAAATTTGTGAAAACCCAAATGTTTTCATATGTATTAGTATTCCATAATATGTAGCACATCTATTATTGGACATACATTAATTATGCACCACAAACGTTAGCGATGTGAGAACATTTCTTATAAGAGAAAGGGAGCAACAATTATTTGATCACCAAAAGAAAGTGCAGCAGTTTATACTGTGTGTGTGAGATTCATGATTGATAACTGCTCCATCCATTTATTGAAGACCCATTCCGGAGTTCAGCATTTACACTATTGTTCATATGTTAGTTTTACAGCTTGATTAGCTCAATGCATCCCAGATGTATCAAACCCTTCCTGCATAGATTTAAGTGCGTCTTTTGTGCTGAAAAAATCCCCAACAACAGGCAATTGGATTGATATTCATCTATGGAGTAGAAGGGTCTGGTACAGAAAGGGTTAATGTAGGACTGCGTATAATACAATTCACTCAGTGATGTAAGAAACCATATGACTCAGGGCCAGTGTCAATCTGGAATTGGACACAGCTGGATTAAGACCTAGAATGGGGCCAGCTCCAAACTTTCTACCATAAATTGGAAAATTTTAGAATAAATAGCTGTTTTTCTGATTGGCAGACAGTGACTAGTGGGATACCACAGGAATCTGTGCTAGGACCCCAACTGTTAACATTACATATTAATGATTTAGAAGAGGGAACTAAATGTACTATCTCCAAATTTGCAGTTTAATGTGGATAAATATGAGGCTATCTATTTTGGTAGCAAAAATAAGAAGACGGGTTATCGTTTGAATTGGTGTACATTGAAAGAGATGGATACTTGGTGAAACCTTGGTGCCCTCGTGCATCAGTCACTGAAAGCACACAGGAACAGCAGGCAATAAAGAAGGCAAATTGTACGCTGGTCTTCACAGCAAGAAGATCTGAGTATAGGAATAAGAATGTTTACTGCAACTGTAAAGTCATCATAGTCCCAGATGACCATAGGCTGCTCTCCCCTTTAACCTGAGGATTACCATACCTGAGGCAAGGGCAAGGTTGAAAAAGCTGGGCACGCATGACTAACTTCAGCTGGTATGGGAATTGAACCCATGCTGTTGGCATTGGTTTGAACCACAAAACCAACCATCCAGCCAACTGAGATAACTAACCCCCATCGGCTGTTGGTGAGGCAATCCCTGGAATAGTGAGTGCCGTTTTGGTGTCCTCATCTGAGGAAGGATGTCCTTGATGTAGAGGGAGTGCAGTGAAGGTCTACCTGGCTGATTCCTGGGAAGGCAGGATTGTCGTATGAGGAGAGGCTAAATCAGTTAGGATTATATTCATTGGAGCTTAGAAGCGTGAGAGTGGATCTCACAGAAACTTACAAAGTTCTAACAAGGTTAGACAGAGTAGATTCAAGAACGTTCCCGATGGTGGGGGAGTCCAGAACTAGGGAGTAATAGTCTGAAGATGAGGGGTAAAGCTTTTAGGACTGAGGTGAGGAGAAATTTCTTCACCCAGTGGGTAGTGGATATGTGGAATTCACTACCACAGAAAGTAGTTGAGGCCAAAACCTTATGTCATTTCAAGAAGGAATTAGATATAGCTCTTCGAGTTAAAAAGACCAAGGGACATGGAGAGAAGGGGGATCAGGATACTGAAACCAAAAGAGAAAATGTTGGAAAATCTCAGCAGGCCTGGCAACATCTGTAAGGAGAGAAAAGAGCTGACGTTTCGAGTCCAGACGACCCTTTATCAAAGCTTTGACAAAAGGCCACCTGGACTCGAAATGTCAGCTCTTTTCTCTCTTTATAGATGCTGCCAGACCTACTGAGATTTTCTAGCATTTTCTCTTTTGGTTTCAGATTCCAGCATCCACAGTAATTTGCTTTTATTTTAATCAGGGTATTGAATTTGATTATCAGTCATGAAAATAATGAAGAGTAGACCAAGCTCAAAGGGCCGAATGGTCTCCTCCTTTTCTTTGTATATTTCTCTACCTATGCTTATAAGTTGTTCATACAGACTTGGGCTGGAATTCTCTGACCTTGCCTACGGCTAGGATTCTCCAGTCCCCCTGCTGTGAATAGAGTTTTAGCTGGCACCAAATTCTCTGTTTTCTCTGGTTGTGGTGGTGGGGCGAATGAGATTGGAAAATCCCAGCCTCGACATTAACATATTCCAGACAGGAAGGTCAACAATCCCAACTTCTCCAATCTACCTTCGTAACTGAAGTTTTCCTGCTGCAGCCACTTTCACGAATCTTTTCTGCATTATCTGCAATACGTTTACATCTTTTCTAAAATGTACAGAGCTGAACACATTACTCCAGCTAAACTCTAACTAATGAAATATACAAGTTCAGCTCACCTTCTGCCTCTTATACTCCATGCTATTACGAATAAGATCTAGGATACTGTAAGCTTTATGAACTGCTCTCTCCACCTTTAATAACTAATGTACATGTGCACCCAGGTCCCTCTTCTCCTGCACATCCTTTTGAATTGTGCCCCTTATTATACCTCTCAATGAATGAATCACCTCACACCTATATGTTCATTCCACCAACTTGTTTGTGTGCTTTTGGAATTCATCATTAATATATTATCAGGAAATCATGGGTCCCAATATAAAACTCTGGAGAACTCCACTACAAATTTTGCTCCAGCCTGAAAAATAACCATTAACCAGTGCTCTCTCTCCTATTACACAGCCAATTCTATGTCCACGTTCCTACTGAAATCACACAACGTTTTGGTCTCAATTACTGCATTTTGCAACAGTCTTCACAATAGAAGCAGCTATAAACCAGAACATAAAAGGGAGGGAGGGAGCTCAGGCAAACTGCAATCACCAGAACTCTGGTACTGAGTAAATTGTTGGAGTTGTGGGCTGGCAAGTGCCAAGGACCTGATGGACTCCATCCTAAGGTCTTGCAAGAAGTGGCTAGTGAGATAATTGACGCATTGGTTTTAATTTTCTGGAACTCGCAAGATTTGGGGAAGGTTCCATTACATTGCAAGATAGCAATTGTAACACCATTATCCCAAAAAGGGAAGGAGACAGAAAGTGGGAAGTTAGTTTAACATCTGTTATAGGGAAGAAGTTAGAAGGCATTAACAAAGGAGCTATAGCAGTGCATTTCAATAAGTTCAAGGTAATCAGGCAGAGTCAACCGGGTTTTGCAAAAGGATAATCATGTTTCACCAATTTATTGGAGTCTGGAGTTCAATAACCTATGATGCAGATAAAGGGGAACTGGCGGATATACTGGACAAGTACTCCTTAAACAGATGCAGAAAATAGTCAATAGGTCTAATGGAAAGCTGAACTTCATATCTAAAGGGTTGGAGTATAGTAATGTAGAAGTTAAGCTGCCTTTGTACAAAATTATTTTTAGATCCCCTTCAAGTACTGTGTACAGGTATGAGCACCATACCTTAGGAAGGGTATTTTGGCCCTGGAGGGAGTTCAGGGCAGGTTTAGAAGAATGATATTAGAACTTCAAGGGTTCAGTTACAAGGAAAGATTGGACAAATTAGGTCTTTATTCTCTGAAATTCAGAAGTTCGAGGGGGGAATCTGATAGAAATCTACAAAATATTTACGGGGAAGTACAGGGGGGATAAGGATAACCTGATTCCCCGAGTTGAAGACTCTAAAACCAGGGGCCATGATCTAAAAATTAGGGCCAAACCATTCAGGAGAGGTGTTCGAAAGCACGTTCCTGGGGCTGGAAGTAGTCACTCGGTGGTTTACAAAAAGTGATTGAAACAAAGCTTTTGCAATAAGCAAAAATACTGCAGTTATCATTAGCTAATGGGGAGAGGAAGGTTGAAATAATTGTAGCGATAGCTCAGTATTCAAAATGACCAGAAACACAAACAGAGGCAGAGATTCTCCCAAAATATTGTGTCGAATTCATGTGAATTCATGAAGTAAATCATGCTTTTTTTATCAGTGGGGGTTTAAAAGTGAATATCCCACAGTCTGTGCACTACTGAGTTCACTAGCGTGAATCACGTTAAAAATGAGGAGGCGGGGTCTATCCGCATTGGAGAGGATGGGAGCATAGCACTGAGTGAGTCACTAAGCATGCATGGATCTGTCAGCACTGAGATCGGTGCAGCGGCCCCGCACTGCCGGCCTCCCGATTGCTAGCCAGCCCCATGATCCCTGCAATGCCAGCCCTCCGACCATCCACAGAACCACACTCAATCCCCCCCCAACCCCGCAGCCCTGATCCCCTGCCAGCTCCCCCGCCCAACAGTGCAGAAACTCCTCCCGACTCCAATCGCGCCCCCCCCCAGAGGCTCCTCCCCTATAGGCCCCTCCTCCTATTAGGCCCCACCTCTTGGCACTGCCCGATGCCTGATGGGGATTACCAAGGCGCCCCCGGGCATTGGCATTTTGTCCCTTGGGCTGTGCAAAGGGGCCAGGCTGGCATTGCCAAGGTGCCAATGCCCAGGAGCATCCCTAGCACCTGATCCTCTGGGGGGCCCCCGATTGCCCCCTTCATTCCAGCGGAGATGGGCTGCCAGCGCTCCAAAAGTGGGGAGACATTATAAACCCCGCTAGAGTGAAATACTCCTGATGGAGCAGGGCAAGAGGCTAGTGGACCTGGAGGCTTCAGTCCTGGGCCCATTAATTGTATTTAAATCAGATTTATATGCTTGTTTGCATGTATAATGCAGTTCTGCGACTATTTTCAGTGCAGAGCTGACAATGCCAGAAATTTGGTGCTGGGAGACGCTATTGGGGCAGGACAACCAGCATGGAACCCACGCATCAGGTGCCGCTTGAATCTCCTGGCCCACTGCGCTCAGTAAAAAATGACTAGAATTCAATTACAAATGAAACAGTTTGAGCTTGAAAAAGAATTAAAGCAGCTTGAATTTGAAGCAAAATTAAGAGAAAGGGAGTCCATTGCAGCAGAAACAACGAAAGAAAGGAAATAATAACAAAGAAATGAAACTGCTGGAATTGCAGGTGGGGGGGGGAGGTAAACAGAGAGAGGGAAGGGAAAAAGAGAATTTGAATTTCAGAAACTGGCAATGAAAAGTGAATGTCAATTTAAAATGGCAGAGATGAAGGGAAAAGTCTGGGAGTAGAAATGAGGACAGGGAAGAAGCGTCACAGTCTTGTAGTCAGAGGCTTGGTGGGCAGCTACTTAAATCTGTCCAAGTATTGCCAAGGTTTGATGAGAAGGATGTGGAAGCCTTTTTCATTTCATTTGAGAAAGTAACTAAATAAATGAAATGGCCACAGATCATGTGGTTTGATAAAAGTTGGCAGGTAGAACTAGTGAGTTTTTGCATCACTATTAGAGAAGGTATCTGGAGCTTATGATGGGGTGAAAAGAGTCAGTTCAAGTGCATATGGACAATTGCCAGAGCCTACAGACAACAGTTTAAAAATCTAAGAACCGGATCAAATGTCCACGGAAGTTGAAAGGATCAAACAGAGTAATTTTGACAGGTGGATAAGGGCTTTGAAAATTGACCTGACACGTGAAGCTCTTAGAGAGATAATTACTTTAGAGGAGTTTAAAAATTTACTTCTTGATGGAGCGAGAACTCATGTGGAAGAACAGAGGGTTAAAACTGTAAGGTTAGCAGCAGAAATGGCAGATGATTATGAATTTATTCATAAATCAAAGTTGGATTTGACAACAGTTCCACCTTGATGGAATATAGGGATAGAAACTGAGGGAAAGGAAATCCTCGGGTGCTAAAGAAAAGGAGATGACAGAGGGAATGATAAAGACAGTGTACCTCAGGTTAAAAAGAAAATATGAGGATGGAAGAGAAATGAAAAGTCTCCAATGTTTTCACTGTAATAAAGTGGGACACAAAAGGTCACATTGTCAGTAGTTTAAGAAAAGCACTGGGAGGAGAGATGTGGTAAAACAATATAAGAGAGTGCAGTTTGTTAAGGTGGTAAAGGAAACCCCAGTTAAAGCTAAATAGCAAAAAGAATGTACAGCTTGGTAGGGGCTGATTAATAAGACGGTGTCAGATCTATTCAAAGAATTTATGTATGTAGGTAAAGTTTACTCATGTGTGCCAGGAAGAGTAGGTAAAGAAGTTAACATTTTAAGAGATATGGGGGAAAGTCAATCTTTGATGGTAAGAGATGAGGAGTTATGGAATTTGGAAAAAATATTGATGGAAAATATGATAATATGTGGAATACAGGTTGAGAAGAGTAGTGTTCCATTACATGAGGTGAGGTTGGAGATTCCAATGAAAAGTTGTGAAGTGATAGTAGGTATAATAAAGAAATTATCTTGTTCAGGGATACAATTTATCTTGAGTAATGATCATAGGTGAGAGCGATGCCTACCGTGGTTGAAAAGCAGTGGAAAATCAAACAACTGAGTTGTTAAAGGATGCATATCTCGGGATTTTTCCTGATTGTGTGGTAACATGGTCACAAAGTCACAGGTTAGGACAGGAGGAAAAAACAGAGTTAAAACAAAGAAGTTGAAGTTCAATTTTCAGGAACAATATTTGATCAGATTGTTGGAAAAGAAAAAGAACAGGTGGAGGATGAGGTGGGTATTTCTAGTTCAGGAAACCTCAAGCCGTGATAAAACCAGCACCCTTAATACCCATTCCAACATTTGAGGGACCTTTTACAAGGGTCTGTATTGATTGTGTAGGACCCCTCCCTAAAATGTAAAGTGGGAATCAATATCTATTGACCATAATGGATGTGTAGGCTAGATTTCCAGAGGCCATTCCATTATACAATATTACAGCTAAAATGATTATAGTGGAATTACTTAGCTTTTTTACTAGATACGGACTACCCATAGAAATACAATCAGATCAAAGATCAAATTTTATATCAAAGTTACTCAAGGAGGTTATGTTAGCATGCTTTGATTTGATGAAGTGTAGGGTACTAGCAGTAGTGTTTTGAAAAATGAAGCCATCTTCGAATATTGATGGTTCATTTTTTTCTTAAGGGGGAGGTGTGACAAGACTGTGCCTTCAAGACGTGTATTTTAATCATGTTTCTTTGCAGGTTTTATCATGCAGCTCCAAGCATTTCACTGGCCATCATTTTGTCTGTAGCCAGTGTCCTCTAATTGTTACTGAAGCAATATAATGGACATATTGTTTGGTTTAACTTGGATTAATGCTGTGTACTGGGGTGCTATGGTTTTTTTTGGAATTGCTGGGTAGAGCATGATTGACAGGTCAGGTCCTGCCTGAGGACAGTTCTTTTCCCCCCCAACAGAAATGTCCAAGGTTTTAGTTTGATTTTTCTCAGAAGCTGTTTGGATGTGAGACAGAAATCCATGGCTCTTGTTTTCCCCTCATTCTGGAGTTGAAAATTCTGCTGTCGGTGAGTTGCAGTTAGAAGCTGGTGGAAGCAGGTAGTGTCTCTGTCTCTCTCTCTCAGTCTCTCTCCCTGTCTTCAGAGATATGCTGAAAGTCACAGGACTGGGAAGCCTCAGAATCTTAATCAAACATCCAAAGGGCCAATTCATTGCAGGTGTTAAAAGGCTGCAAAATCCAGCATCACATGAGTGTACTTGTTTCCTGTGCCAAGTTAGAGAGGTGTTTGTTTGTGGAGTGTTGTTTGACTTGGAACATCACAGCTAGCTGTTAAGGTTTATACTATATCATGGTTGTGTTTTATGATTGGTAAAAGTCATGCTAATTTTTCTTATGTATTAACTGTGTTCTTAATTAAACTTTGTTTGATAAAACTTTCCTAGAGGGTCACTTGAATCATATCTGGAGTAAAACACTTTATGCTCACCCGGGTCAAATTCATAGGGTCTAGGCTATCTTCATAAAACACCTTAGAGATTCTGGCCTGGGTCATAACAGTGTGAAAGGTATCTTGTAATGACTTATCCTTTTCCACTCACACAATAAAACAGGGATAAGAGAAAGAAAGGGGTACTGGGCTAGACCACAAGTTATGGTTTTACATGAGCCCAGAATCAAAAGTCTAATGGAGTGTATCTTCAGAGGGTAGGTTGGTTATCTGTGACAGGGTGGTCCATCTTTCCAGAATCAGACTTTTACAAGGGGAGAAGGCATGTAGAGTTGAATTATGGTTCAAGGCACTAGTTCCAATATTCTAATAGTTCATAATGCAGATAAGGGCCAAACAATTGTACCTGGACAGAGCTCTTTCTGCTGTTAACAGTTTGATAGTAAAATGATAAATAGCAATAGGCTGTTTGCCTCTTTGGAGGTCGAAAATTACTGAAGATAAGATCCAACAGCTTACTAATTAAAGGAATCCAGACAGCTCAAGTCATAACAAGGCCTCTGATTGAAATCCATTGGCTGCAATCTTACCACCTTGCCATGTCCCTATTAACATGGATAGCTGGGAAAACACTGGCAAAAAATCCTATCTGCGCCCAGCATGTAATGGTTTTCTATCTTCCTGGACCCTTTTGAATGGCAGCAATCATTTTGCGGTGGGTCGCAGTGGAGGCTGCAGGAGCGGGGTGCTGACTCCTGATTTGGCCAGCCTCATCGGTGTTGTCTCCTGAAGAAAGAAGGTACATGGCTAAGTGCAAGGGAGGGACAAATATCTGGGCAGATTGCAACTTACTGGAAAAAGGTCACATGAATGAAGGTTTTATGGCTTCTCAGTTCTGTGGCACACCCCCGCCCTGGCTGTTGGTCATGGCTCTCTCCATGGACTTCCCCAACAGCTCCATTGCACGCTCCTCGCTCTCAATGAGGATGCTCAATTTGGACATCCCACCTCCGATCTTCACCCACTCCTGGTGATTATGGGCTATCTTCTCCTGTGGGGATAGAAATGGGGTTTGAACACCTGATAATGAAAGGTAATGCGGTGTTAGGGGTGGGGGCAATCAGGTGGCATGTATTGGGACCGTGCCTTGGCAGGCAAGGGCTGTGACAAAGAGTGCTAGAGGGTTTGGAGGGAAGGGCAATGGGGTCAGGTGCTGCAAGGCCACTGGACTCCACAACGGCATGTTTCACCGGGAGGCCCAACCAGTCAACTGAGTGTCAGAGGATTGTGATGTAACGTGCACCAAAGAGACCAGTGTGAATTATTCTCCTTTCCTGGCCGTTATGACAATTAGAAACTTTTTGGGAGAACTCCACTCATGGGATGCGATCTTAGCAGTCATTCATGCACTGAAGTCACTGCAAGCGAAGACAGAAAACTTGGTGCTCAGCCAGATCTCCGTTCACTACAGCAGGATCAGAAAATCCTGCCAGGCTGAGCGGCTGGAAAATTCTGCCCATTGTGTCTGTAGCAGGATTCTTCAATCTGGACAAAGTAACTGGGTGTTAAGCGCAAACTGCAGCTATCCAGAGGAGTCAGCAGAAAGAGCTCTGTCCAGGTACAATTGTTTGGCCCTTATCTGCATTATGAACTATTAGAACATTGGAACTAGTGCCTTGAACCATAATTCAACTCTACATGCCTTCTCCCCTTGTAAAAGTCTGATTCTGGAAAGATGGACCACCCTGTCACAGATAACCAACCTACCCTCTGAAGATACACTCCATTAGACTTTTGATTCTGGGCTCATGTAAAACCATAACTTGTGGTCTAGCCCAGTACCCCTTTCTTTCTCTTATCCCTGTTTTATTGTGTGAGTGGAAAAGGATAAGTCAATACAAAACATCTGCTGTGACAGACACTCATTATCAAATAATTAATAAGCAGCACATTTAGCAGGGTTTTCCTCAGCAATCAAAAAATTAAAGAATACTAACAGAGAATAGAACCACTCAGCATGAAGAAGGGAGAATTACTCTGGTGGTGTGATATAGATATTAAATATTTTGCATCAATTTTTACGAATGACAGTGGAGGGAGTAAACAGGGAAAAAAAACCATGTATTATCAATGATCAAGCTAACTGTAGAAAAGAAAGTGTTCTTGTAAAAAGGCAGGAGGGCTGGGATGTTCCGGAAGGGTCAAGTTCAGACATTTTTGGGTAAAGCTGAGAAACAATAGATGTATGATTATATTGCTGGGTGTATTCTGTGAATTACCAACCTTTGGAATTGGAGTGTATTCTCAAGTTTTCAGTGGGATCAGAGTGTGATCCTAGGTTCTCAATGGGATTGGAATTTATTCCCAGATTCTCGATGGGATTGGAGTGTATTCCCAGATTCTCTGTGGGATTGGAGTGTATTCTCAAATTCTCAATGGGATTAAAGTTTATTCCCAGATTCTCGATGAGATTGGAATTTATTCCCAGATTCTTGATGGGATTGGAGTGTATTCCCAGATTCTCTATGGGATTGGAGTATATTCCCAGATTCTCAAAGAGATTGGAGTATATTACCAGATTCTCAAAAAGATTGGAGTATATTACAGATTGTCTGTGGGATTGGAATGTATTCCCAGATTCTCTATGGGATTGGAATGTATTCCCAGATTCTCTATGGGATTGGGGTGTATTCCCAGATTTTTAATGAGATTGGAATGTATTTCTAGATTCTTGATGGGATTAGGGTATATTCCTAGATTCTCTATGAGATTGGAGTGTTGGATCAGGCTTTCTGAATGCTGCCTGAGATCCTTAAACAAATAACACAAATTGGGAGACAAGGGCATATTCCTGTTAGGAACACAATACTGCATTTATCTTATGAATCAAAAGATAAGAATAGTTCTAAATCCAAAAGTTACATTGTGTCTGTGGGTTGAAAGCATTCTGCTGTTCTGAGAGGGAAATATTCCCAAGAGTTTTACTTTCTTGACTTTGGAAAGGACAGATGGGTGAATGAAACACCAGTTACCATCTATAACAATGTTTACATAAGGTAATGTAGTGCAATCCACTCAAAGATTCTTCCATGAAAGAGAAATGGAAAGTTTTAAATGTCTGAGAGGGTGATGCTCTAAACATTAATATAGTGCTACATCCTTTTACTCAAACTTATGAGAGGTATTGAGAAAATATTTGAGGGTCATTTTTTAAGTAAACACTTGTTCTAGCAGATAGCTGTGTCTTTGTTGCCAGTTGTGAGATAAATTGGTTTTGTGAACAATATGTTCTCAAATACTCAAAACACTTTAAAATCTACTTAAACAACACATCTTATATAGAATTAACATGCCCAGAGCCATGTAAGTGATGAGGAATCTCAAAAATATGAAGTCTAATTATTATAAAGATGAACAGTTAATGGTGACTATGTGTGCCTTCTCTAATCCTTTCACATTCAAACATTTGCTGAAAGAGTATACCTTCCTGTAAGACAGGGACTTACAATAAGATTTACAAAAACTGGCACGTTGATATTCAAGAGCACTTGGAAACTTTCCCAAATTTTCATGTGCTTAGAAGGACTAGCATGATGATAACCAGACTATTTCAAAGACATCTCCCTGACAATTTAATATGACAGTTTATTAAACTAATAAACTCCCCTCAAATTAATCTTAGCTTACATCAGTTCCACCTTGCCAACTCTGATCATCCAGTAGAGTTACAGCATGTGAATCTTTCCTTTGAAATTTTCTGTGAGGTGTTTTATATTTGCAAATATTTGTACTTTATTGAAGTCTTGTGCAGAATATAAATTTGAACATATATTCAAATGTTGAAATACCTGCAAATATAGCTTCTATCTGGCATCAGGAGTGGATACTTATACATACATTTCAACTACGCTTGTTAGCTAAGGCTGCTTCATGCATGATTAAAAAGTGAAAAAGGAAGTAAAATGTCCAGCTATTGTAAATATACTACATTTGCAAACTGCCAATTTTCATCAAGCTATTAAAGGTAAGAACAGAACCATTTAGCTTTCAAAAACAAAGTAATACTCATTTATAAGTGCAAATGAGTGTAAATTCACTTATCAGTGGAAAGATTACTCAGAATTTAGGAATAAAGCAACACAAGTAAGCCACTCAGCCCCTCAAACCTGTTCTACTATTCACTGAGATCATGAATAGAATATTAGGGCATTGGTCATGCTAAAGTCTCAGCGTACCTGAACAGGCACTGGAGTGTGGCGACTAGAGGATTTTCACTGTAACAAGGATACACGTGACAGTAATAAATAAACTTTAAAAAAAGAGGCAAAGTCAATTTGGAAACAACCTGTTCAATGCCAACCCACCTTGTAGTAACATGGGACCTTAGCTCCTCATTGGGGAGAACCAATGGATCCTGGAGAAAGATAAGTTTGGGGTCTTGGCCATGGGAATATCTAGGCAGGATAGGGAGAGGTGGTGGGTAGGAGTGGGTGCTGAGTGTATTGCAGCAGGTGGGTACAATGAAAGAGGAGGGGGCTTCTATCTCAGGAGTGCTAGCCCATTTGACCTTTGATTACTACTTAAATCTGGTGTGCCGTTTGCTGATTTTGGTGGCTGCCAGCCCCATCTATTATGGGGTTGAGCTCAGGGATATGCGGGAAAATGGTAGGGTGGGCACCTATCCTACTTTATGTATCCCTCGGTCAAAAATAGGCCCAACAGAGGCGCATAAAAACAGTCTTGAATTGATTTGTATCCTAACTTCATCGACATGTCTTGGCTCCATATCCTTTTTATATCCTTGTCCACTAAAAATCTATCAATTGAGCTAGTATCCATTGCCATTTTGTGCAAGAGTCTTCCACATTTCTACCCTTCTTTGCATGAAGAAGCGTTTTGCAATTTTCTTTCTGAATGTCTAGTTCTGTTTTTAATGTTATGTTTCCCTATCCTAGAGTCCACTGGAAGAAGTCTCACAACACCAGGTTAAAGTGCAACACCATCCACCAGTTTAAAGTGCAACACCATCCACCAGGTACACGGTACATACTCTTGCAACTCAGCCAGCGTTGTCTACCTGATACACTGCAGGAAAGGATGTCCTGAGGCTTGGTACATTGGAGAGACCATGCGGACGCTATGACAACGAATGAATGAACATCGCTCAACAATCACCTGTCCTCTTTCTGTTGGCAAACACTTCAGTAATCTCGGGCATTCAGCCTCTGATCTTTGGGTAAACATTCTCCAAGGCAGCCTTCATGACATATGACAGCGCAGAGACACTGAGCAGAAACTAATAGCCAAGTTCCACACACATGAGGACGGCCTCAACCTGGATCTTGAGTTCATGTCACACTATCTGTAACCCCCATGACTTGCCTGGGCTTGCAACATCTCACTTACTGTCCTGTCTGGAGACAATACACATCTCTTTAACCTATGCTTAATGCTATCTCCACTCACATTGTCTGCACCTTTAAGACTTGATTAGCTGTAAAGACTCACATTCTAATCAGTATTCTGTAAACTGAGTGTGTGCCTTTCGATGCCCTGTTTGTGATCAGAACTCTCCAGTCACCTGACAAAGGGGCAAAGCCCCGAAAGCTAGCGGCATTTGCTACCAATTAAACCTGTTGGACTTTAAGAAAAAAGGTTGGACTTTAACCTGCTGTTGTGAGACTTCTTACTGTGTTTATCCCAGCCCAACGCCGGCATCTCCACATCTAGACTCCACTACCAGCAGAAAAACTAATACGCCTACATAAGTTAATCCGTTATGTGCTGGTAGATTCTGATGAGCCTGTACTGTACACTTTCCAAAGCCAATATATCCTTTCTAAGGTGTAGTGGCCAGAACAGTACCTATTACACCAGATGTAGTCAAATCAAGGCTTAGCATAGCTGTAGCAAAACTTCCTGAGTTTATCGTTTCGCCCTTCCATTATAAAGACTAACATTCTATTCGGCTTCTTGGTTATTTTTTCTTTTCAGCTACTTCTTTTTTGTATAAAAATAGAAAATGTTGGAAATGCTGTCAGACATGTCAAATATTTCCGGCATAATATTTTTGTTACACATTTGCAGCATCCACAGTATTTTGCATTGTATATTAGTGAGGGGGCACAGTGGTTAGCACTGCTCCTCAAAGTGCCAGGGACCTGGGTTCAATTCTCAGTTTGGGTCGTGCGGAGTCTGCACATTCCCCCTGTGTCTGCATGGGTTTTCTCTAGGTGCCCCGGTTTCCTCCCACAGTCCAACAGACATGCTGGTTAGATGCATTGGCCATACTAAATTCTCTCTCAGTGTACCCGAACGGGCACCAGAGTATGGTGACTAGGGAATTTTCACAGTAACTTCATTGCAATGTTAATGTAAGCCTACTTGTGATGAATAAATTAACTTTATCCATGCAACCCTATCTTAGTGCTCAATATACCTGAGCCATGAATTCTGATTAGATCCCCACCCTCATCCCACCTGTTCCTGGTTTTTCACCAAAATGAATGCTGAAAGCTGCCTCCTGCAGTTTTGCCCACTCAGTTCGTCCATCAATGTCTCTTTGTAACTTTGTATCATATTTGCACTACTTATATCACCAAACTTCATGACATCAGTAAACCTGGATATTTCATTCTTGATCGTATCATCTAATTAATTAATGATAATGGTAACTAGCAGAGTAAGTAGCAGAGCCAACAGCACAGATCTTTGTCACTTCCTTGCTATCAGAGTAAACGACAACTTCAATGCCTTCTATGTCCTACACAGTGTTTATTTTTATTCACTACTGGGATTTGAGTATCACGACAAAGCTAGCATTTGTTGCCCATCCTTAATTGCCATTGAAAAGGTGATGTGAGCTGCCTTCTTGAACTGTTGCCGCTGAACTGGGATAGATAAACCCACAATGTGATTAGGAAGGGAGTTCCAGGATTTCAACTGGTGGAGAGGTGGATGGGAAAGGATAGCTGACACAAGGGGGGGCAAAAGGGCAGGAACAAATTGCAAGGGTTTGAAGAAGGGGGAATGATGGAAGACAGAGGGGCAGGAAGGCTTTGCAAGATGGGGAGGAGGAAGGCAAATGTTGAGATTCTTGATGACAAAGACTTCTCCAATTAGATCTATCCACAATTGATTTTTCACATGCATTGGGTACGACATATAGGGTCTGAGATTAGTTTTCAGGATGCTTTTATATCTACATGAAGGAAAATTTATGGTGCGGGTTCCCATGTTCAACTGATTGGAGCATCCCTCTTTTCATGTGTAGGAATCACATGGCCAGCTCAGCAAAGCTGAGCTCTGATGATCCTGCTCTTAATAACAGGCATAATGAGGTGTTAGGGACTTTGTCCTGCCACTTGATGTTACATCAAGATCTTCAGCAGTGAAGGTGGAATGAACTTAATTGCTTTATGTGCCACTGGTAGGTTGTCCAAGCCCCACAAGCTCCATACCGTCTCTGAAGCTGTGGATGAGCCTGCCAAATGTTGGGTTTGATTTTGCCATCATTATCCAATGTGACTTTGCTGGAGAGGTTACTCCCACAATAGCAGAACTTCTTAAGGGTGGATTGTTGGTTGTGACTTTGGGATGTCGCTGTTTGTGGACAGGGGCAGGTTGGTTCAAGATCTTTTTCAGATTTATTGTAACAGGGTTCTGAGGCTTGTGCTGTGTTCAAACCGGTGCTGTGGATAACTGTGTGATGCACAACATTACACTAGATCATCAAGTTAGTGTAAACCAATGCATTGATTCATTGTGTAATTGGTCAGATCCATGCATTGGATCATTGGATTGAATTTTTATGCTCATGATGGGTAGCGGGAGTTGAGAAAATTCCCAGCCTTGTGCACCCACCTTGGGAAAAAGTGACTTCGGATATTTGATCATCATTGCTGTGAGGCGGATGCAGGCTGAAGTTGGGCCATCCAACCCTGGAACACTCCTGCAAAGGCAGGCCTGATTTAGAAGGTGGGCTTTTCAAACTCAGGCCCTAAACAAAGGAAGTCACTCACTGTGACAGGAAAGAATTTGTGGAGGGATCACAAGGGTGTGTACAATGTTGTCATGTGAGTGTAAGTTTTAAATGTTGGCCAACTGGTTATTATTGTTGTAAGAGATATCCCATTAAGAGACTTCCATACAAAACTTTAGTTGCTGAAGTCTGCCCATTGCAAATATGTAAGGCATGTCCACACAGATGTTCACTGTTGCAAAGGTCCACCACACCCAGCCCTGCAGATGCCTGAATCTTTGCAGCTACAATGGGTCACAACACTATACAACAGATGAAATGAGCATGGCACCTCAGGGGAGGTATCAGGTCACCAGATGCATATCTTTCATGTCTAGTCACATGTCATTTCATCATTCACATTTTCATGTGTGGGCACTTAGAAGTGCCTCACACACAACTGTGATATCAGCACATTGTTCTTTAGGCATGTGTGACTCCAAGGGAATATTCTAGCAGGGTCCTGTAAGCTCCAGACCACATCATGACATTCTGGGGTGAACAGCAAAGGGACAGGCCCTTCAGTCCTCCAAGCCTGCACCAATCATGCTGCCCAACTGAACTAAAACCCCCTACCCTTCCGGGGACCATATCCCTTCATTTCCATCCTATTCAAAAAATCCTATTCAGAAAAGAAAAGCGTACAAAAGGTTCAGGGAACTAGGTAATGATAGGGATCTAGAGGAGAATACGACTTGTAGGAAGGAACTTGAGGAGGAAATTAGGAGAGCCAGAAGGGGTCATGAGAAGGCCTTGGCAGGTAAGATTAAGGAAAACCCCAAGAGCAAAAGGATGAGATGTGAAGGAATAGGACCTATCAAATGTGACGGTGGGAAAGTTTGTATAGAACCGGTAGAAATAGCAGAGGTGCTCAATGAATACTTTACTTCGGTATTCACTGTGGAAAAGGATCTTGGTGGTTGTAGTGCAGGCTTGCGGCGGACTGAAAAGCTTGAGTATGTGGCATTAAGAAAGAGGATGTGTTGGAGCTTCTGAAAAGCATCAAGTTTGATAAGTCGCTGGGACCGGATGGGATGTACCCCAGGTTACTGTTGGAGGCGAAGGATGAGATTGTAGAGCCTCTGGCAATGATCTTTGCTCATCGATGGAGACGGGAGAGGTTCCGAAGGATTGGAGGATTGCAGATGTGGTTCCTGTATTCAAGAAAGTGAATAGAGATAGCCCAGGAAATTATCAACTGGTGAGTCTAACCTCAGTGGTTGGTAAATTGATGGAGAAGTTCCTGAGAGACAGGATTTATGAACATTTGGAGAGGTATAGTATGATCAAAAATAGTCAGCATGGCTTTGTCAAAGGCAGATCGTGCCTTACAAGCCTGGTTGAGGTTTTTGAAGATGTGACTAAACACATTGATGAAGGAAGAGCGGTAGATGTGGTTTATATGGACTTCAGCAAGGTGTTTGATAAGGTCCCCCATGCAAGTCTTATTGAGAAAGTGAGGGGGCATGGGATCCAAGGGGACATTGCTTTATGGATCCAGAACTGGCTTGCCCACAGAAAGCAAAGAGTGGTTGTAGATGGGTCCTTTTCTGCATTGAGGTCGGTCACCAGTGGCGTGCCCCAGGGATCTGTTCTGGGACCCTTACTGTTTGTAATTTTTACAAATGACCTGGATGAGGAAGTGGAGGGATGGGTTGGTAAGTTTGTTGATGATACAAAGGTTGGAGGTGATGTGGATAGCTTGGAGGGATGTTAGAAGTTGCAACGAGACATAGATAGGATGCAAGACTGGGTGGAGAAGTGGCAGATGGACTTCAACCTGGATAAGTGTGTGCTGGCTCATTTTGGCAGGTCATATGGGATGACAGAATATAATATTAAGGATAAGACTCTTAGCAGTTGGAAGATCAGAAGGATCTTGGGGTCCAGGCTCATAGGACTCTCAAATCAGCTTCGCAGGTAGAGGATGTGGTTAAGAAGGCATATGGTGTACTGGCCTTCATCAATCAAGGAATTGAGTTTAGGAGCTGGGAGATAATGCTGCAGCTGTATAAGACCCTGGTCAGACCCCACTTGGAGTACTGTGCTCAGTTCTGGTTGCCTCATTACAGGAAGGATGTAGAAGCCATTGAAAGGGCGCAGAGGAGATTTACAAGAACGTTGCCAAGATTGGGTGGCATGCCTTATGAGGATAGGATGAGAGAGCTCGGTCTTTTCTCTTGAGAGAGAAGAAGGATGAGAGGTGACCTGATAGAGGCGTACAAGATGTTGAGAGGTATTGGTCAAGTGGATTCTCTGAGGCTTTTTCCCAGGGCTGAAATGGCTGCCACAAGAGGACGAAGGTTTAGATTGCTGGGGAGTAGGTACAGAGGAGATGTCAGGGGTAAGTTTTTCACTCAGAGGGTGGTGGGTGCATGGAATCAGCTGTCAGCGGTGGTGGTGGAGGTGGATTCGATAGGGTCTTTTAAGAGACTTTTGGATGAGTACATGGGACTTAGTAAGACAGAGGGTTATAGATAAGCCTAGTAGGTAGGGATATGTTCAGCGCACCTTGTGGACCATAGGGCCTGTTTGTGCTGTAGTTTTTCTATGTTCGATGTTTATGTATTTGTCAAGGCGCCCCTTAAACTCACTACCGTATTCACTTCCACTATCTCCCCCAGCAGCGAGGTACTTACACAATAGCACACTACACAAAGCCCATGAACTGTTACTCCCACCAGTACAAATCTATGCACTACTCAAGGGTCCAGCAGGTGATTGCACATGTGTACTGCGTATCGTGACATAAAGAGAGAATCATGACTTATCCGTATGCTTCATTCATTGTCATGGCAGAATATCCCAGAGGAGCAGTGTAACTGAGGCTGATGGGAAGCATGGTAGAACAATGGTTAGCACTGCTGCCTCACCGCACCTTGACCCAAGTTCAATTCAGGTCACTGTCTGTGTGGAGTTTGCATGTTCTCCCCGAAACTCTCTGCATGGGTTTCCTCCAGGTGCGCCAGTTTCGTCCCACAGTCCATAGATATTTATGTTAGGTTGATTGACAATGCTAAATTGATGCGAGTATTAGGGGGTCTAGCTAGGGTAAATGTGTGGTGCTACAAGAATAGGACCTGAGTGGGATGTGGTCCATTGAGACTCAATGGTCCAAATTGCCTCCTTCCGTACTGTAGGGATTCTATGATTAAATACACCCTGGTTCTGTGACCAGGACCTGGAGATCCTGGTGCAGGAGGTCAAAAGCTGGAGAAATATCTGTAGCAGCAAGTAGAAGGAATGCTCCTGCCCTCATAAAGAGAGCATGGCAGGTAATTATTGCTGAGGTAAATACATCAGGCCAATATGTTTGAACATGGAACCACTTGTGACATTATAAGGAGGATATTATAAATGCATCCAGTCAATTTGAGCTGTTTGACTGAATCAAACATTGGTCTCTGGTTTTGGTCTCATGACACAAATGTTGAGTATGTCCCCATTAACACGGATAGCCGAATGGACACTGGCAGCATCTCCCAGAAAGATGGCGGCAACGTTTTGCAGCCAAAACCATGGTAACCAGGCATGAGGTGGAAGAGCCTCCAGTCAGAACAGCAAGAAGGAAGGGGAATGAGATACCCTGAGAAAAAGTCCACTACTGAAATAAGCTTTCTCGCAATGACCGAAAGGCATTGTAGGCGAAGGTTTAAAATGTCCCAGAGTGGCCTGCGATAGTGCTTTGATGGCGATGTGTGTCCAAAGCATCATAACTTTCACTTGTGCAGGGCCAGCTATTGACATGAACTTCATTGCTCTTTGACTCTGAGTCTCCACGTCTGTTAGGAAATTACACTGCTCGCGTATAATAACATCAGTTCCCATCTGGGTTCAAGTGCAGCCCTCCCCTCTTTCCTGCCCAGAGCCCACTACACTGGCTTGGACATGTTCCAGTTTGATGAAAACTGCCCATATGCCAATTGGAATTGGGCTCTTAGGTACATTAATTTTATCAAAATCGACAACCCAGTGCTTGTGGGCAGGTAGCTGTTCACTGTTTGAACTCTCTGAGAATGGCTTGGGATTGGGACTGTGTTCCTCTTTTTTTAATTATTTCAGGGAACATGAGCATTGCTGGCTGGCCAGTATTTATTGCCCATCCTTAGTTGCCCTTGGAGAGCAATTGAGAGTCAACCACATTGCTGTGGCTCTGGAGTCACATGTAGGCCAGACCAGGTAAGGATGGCAGATTTCCTTCCCTAAAGGACATTAATGAACAAGCTGTTTTCCCAACAATCGACAGTGGTTTCATGGTCATCAGTAGATTCTTAATTCCAGGCATTTTTAATTTAATTTATATTTCACTATCTGCTGTGGTGGGACTCGAACCCAGGTCTCCAGAACATTAACTGAGTTTCTGGATTAATAGTTTAGTGATAATCTCACTCGGCCAACACCACCCCTCCTCATACCAATGTCATAGTTAGTGTGCCATATTGCTGGCCCACCACAGGCAATTGAAAATTCAGCCCCCAGTGACTGTGATTCCCCCCCGTTGCTACATAAATGCAAGTCATTTTTTGCTATAACAAAGAAATTGGCTGTTGATCCCATGAAGCCTACATTGCTGTTTTTACCCAGAAACTATCCAGAATCTCCACTCTCATTTTTGCTCCTAATTAATTTCAAGACTTCTCAATTTCAAACAATATATTACAACTTACAGAATGCTTTTCTTCTCGTCCTGCTAGCCATCCCATGTTAGAATTCCTACAATGCAGAAGGGAGCCATTCGAGCCCTCGAGTCTGCACCAACACTGACAAAGCATCTTTAACCAGGCCAACTCCCCACCCTATCCCCGTAACTCTATAATATTCATCTGTAATCTTTCATATGCCTTACCACAGTTTGCTTTATTCTCCAATAATGTCAGTTAGTTAAGATGCTGGAGGGCTAATGATAACCCAAGTAACCGTGCCTTAAGATCTCATGAGTCGGTAAGAAAAAAAAATATAGAAAATATTATAAGAAGCAGTGGTTGGCTTTCTTCAGGCGTCAGACACATTTATTTGTGTTATTTTAAAAGGTAAAACTCACAAATTACTGACAGATTACTTGCAGACTCTGTGTAGACTTGTCGTAAAATACAGCATATTATTGTGACAGGACTGACATAACTCATCCATCTGGATCCTGAATTAGTAACTGGAAAAAAGGAATTTCTCCACCTTGACACATCTTAGGCTGTGGTATTATATTCCTCAGTGATGGCTCTGGGGATCAGAGACAAACATATCGTCATTTTTCTAAACTAGTAAAAACAAAGAAAGTTGTACTGCTTTGTTTCATCACTGTTTCAAAGAAATCCACAATTTCTTTCAAACTAGCTGTCCAATTTATCTCCTGGAATCTGTTATGGTCTATGAATTATTTAAAAAGTCATAAATCATCAGACCATTCAGGGCATTGAATACATTTAACCTTTCTTGGTTTAAGAGAAAATCAGAATATAAATCACAGCTGGTATAACTAAGTTCCTGCCTATTTTACCATTTTCTTCCAAGTAATTCCTTTTACTTGTAAGTTCCTACAGTGCATCCTGTAGATGGTACGTACTGCCGCCGCTGTGCATCGGTGGTGGAGGGAGTGAATATTTTTAGATAGGGTGCCAATCAATTTGTCCTGGGTGATGTCAAGCTTCTTGAAAGCTGTTAGAGCTGTACTTACTTAAGCAAGTGGAGAGTATTCTATCACATTCTGACTTGTGTCTTGTAGATTTTCAGGCTGTGGGGAGACAGGAGGTGAATTACTCGCTGCAGGATTCTGAGCCTCTGATCTGCTCTTATCACCACTTTATTTATACTGCTAGTCCACTTCAGTTTCTGGTCAACAGTAACCCCCAGGATGTTGATCGTGGGGGAATTCAATGATGGTAATGTAATTGAAGATCATGGGGTAGTGGTTAGATTCTCTCTTGTTGGAGATGGTCATTGCATGGCATTTATGTAGCATGAATGTTCCTTGTTTCGTGTCAGTCCAAGACTGGATATTGTCCAGTCTTGCTCTGCATGGACATGGACTGCTTCAGTATCTGAGGAATCGCGGACGGTGCTGAACATTGTGCAATCGTTAACAAACATCCCCACTTCTTACTTGTGATGAAAGGAAGATCATTGATGAAGCAGTTGAAGATGGTTGGGCCTAGGACACTACCCTGAGGAACTCCTGCCATCCTGGAACCAAGACGATTGATCTCCAAATACTATGCCATCTTTCTTTGTGCCAGGTATGGCTCCAATCAGCAGAGAGTTTTTTCTCCTTAATCCCATTGTCTCCAATTCTACTAGGACTCCTTGATGCTGTATTTGCTCAAATGCTGCCTCGATGTCAAGAAACAGACATTTTCACCTTACTGCTGGCATTCAGCTCTTATGTCCATATTTGAATTAAAGCTGTGAAGAGGTCAGGAGCTGAGTGATCCTGATGGAACCCAAACTGAACATCAGTGAGCAAGGTTTGTGCTAAGCAAGTGCTGCTCGGTAGCAGTATTGATGACCCCATCCACCACTTCACTGATGATTAGGAATTGACTGATGGGGTAGTAATTGGCTGAGTAGGATTTGTCCTGCTGTTTATGTACAGGACATAGCTGGGCAATTTTCCACATTGCTGGGCAGATGCCAGTCCTTGGAATTTTCTTATGAACTTGCATTATTATCACCACAATTAACATCATGCAACAGTGACATGCAAAGCTATGTTAAAATTCGAGGTGATGGTACACATTTTCTAGTGTTACACTTCAAAAGTGACCCATTGCTGCAACAACTTAGGCTCTTGGAATTGGATAAATGGGTCTTCATTCACATGTTGCTGAAATCCCAATTTCTCATGGAAACTGCACTATTAGTGTGCATTAACCTCATTAATAATTCTGAAGTGATGTGACTGTGTGATATTTGGTCCCTTAAGAAATTCCCAGATAAAATGAAAGGCACCAGTGCTTGAAGCTAATTTGCCTTCTGGAAGAGTTGTAATTTGGCTGCTGCGTTTGACTTGCCAAAGTGACCTTTGGGCATTACAATTGTGTGTTTTCCTTTTTGTCACTTGCCACTGTTATCTGCAACGTAACAATCCTTCTGGTGAATATCTAGCAGCATTCCTGTTGTAAGCACCTTGTTGAGCAGAGGCATTCTGTTGAGCCTGCCAATAACTGTGAACAAGGAAGACAAATTCCTGCAGATGGAAGACAGGAACGTTCAGATCACTGACAGGCAGCACATGACATGGCTCATGTTCAACCACTTGGCAATGTCAGCAAACACTTGCTTCACTATCTGTGAAGATGGTTGTTGTTCATGTTGTACTAGAGCCTGGCATTCAGGCTACATCAAGCAGAAAAATAATCTGTCCATTGTGGACAAAGCCACTAACACATTGATCCTTTTTTGCTACAGGAGCGTTTGATGCCATCATTGACCTCTAGAATAAACAGGAAGAAAGAAGGGAATAACTCATGTGGAATCATCACTTCCCCAGGTGGCTGTGTTCCACAAAGTGCAAGGGCTCGTTGATGGCACTTCTGTTAACATCAGTACAGAACTAATACAACAAGTCAGACAGGAAATGCCATGTGGCTTGTTCTCCCCACTTGAACTCCGATGGAATGTACAATTGGTCTGGGTTGTTCTGAGAAGCTGTTGAAGATCATCTGCAATTGCTGCGTCTGCACAACTTGGTTATTTGTAGAAGGAAGTCTCTGTAGCCAGAAAGACTAAAATTGAGCCTGTACTCTTGGCTGCAAAGAAGGTAGAAGCAAGCAAAGGAAATGTGTAGTCAAGTGGTATGTAGGTTAGATAGAGTAGGGTGTCCAGCAGAAATTGACAGGACTCACAATTAAACGCAGCCCTTGAACCCATACACATTTCAATGATAATTTCTGTACCACACAAGCCCTGTACAACATGCTTTTTCTGCCTTCACTACAATGGTTATACATTTGCCCCGTGCATCAACAGTTGCATGTTCCGTTTAGGAAACCAAACACTTCAGAAGTTGAAAGTCTATTTCACATCTGATACATTTTCCTGCAGTAATGCTTTCTTCTCCAGTGTAATGCAGGGTATGTGTTGTCTACATTCTAATACCACACACCTTTTAAATACTGCCTCAGTGGAAACATCATGTGTGGACAGCTGATCCTTGAAAAGGAATTTATGGTTTCCTTGTGGTGAATGCCCTTTTTGTTGAATCAGAAAGCCTTGCCACAACTGCCAGCGCTTGGCACCTTCACTTGCTGGTTTTTCCCATTCTTATCTTCCCCTTCTGCCTTTGATAAGGCCTTTATAAGTTAATTTTCACTGACAGTTAAATTTAACATCTCCAACTTTTACCAGAGCTCATGAATATCATCAGTAAAATGCATGCAAGATTGCACCACAGTTCAGTGTATATTTAAAGTTCTGATTGTTCCATTTGAATGAAACCTCAGTTATTACAGATGGTGCCTCAATTCCTCTTGGCAGAAAGTCCTTGAGTTAAAACAGCTTTTTCAAAACTTTGGAGCCTTTCAGACGGAAAAGGTCAGGATGCGAGTTGGATTGGATGGCTTGGATTTAATGCTTCCCTGCTGGCTGGTAAAACTAATACCTATTTAGGGGTTTCATCCCACTGCCAATGGGATTAAACCAGCTGAGGGATAGGTCAAACTGCCAGTCCAGCAGGTTTCTCAGTGTAAGGTGGTGGTGGTGGTGGTGGTGGTGGTGGTGGTGGTGGTGGTGGTGATGGTGGTGGTGGGGGGAGGGGGGACAATTGCCAGTGTTCAAGGTGGCGTTGCAGATGCATGAACGCTTCTAGCCTCTGCATGGTCAGCAGCTCTGACGCCAGGCTACCTCACCTCGAGACTTACATTGCTGTTATTTTTGATAAAAGAGGTTCATGCCGGTATGCACCAGTAGACATGATGCTGTTTTCATTCTGCGACAGTGCACAGACCTTATCATTCCAGTAAGTGGACTTGATGCTGGTTCGTGGAAGATAAGAAATACTGCCTTCCAACTCATGAACACCATTGAGGAACTCTTCCAATGAGAAATAGGAAAACTACAATGAGAGCCAGATGACCACCAGGGGATGTCATGGAGCAAACATTAGCTGCTTAGATCGATCTGGAGGTACTCATTAGTACTTGTCATCAACACCATCCAGAACAATCAGGGTATGTTGCTTCCAGTACAACATTGTGCAGCAAAGAAGGAATATAGAAAGGGGAGGATGCAAGCTTGAGGATGAGGTTTTCCCGCTGGAGGTTCTTCTTTGGCGAAAATTAGGCTGATTTTCCAGCCTTGTTTTAACTTCTCATGAATTCAGTATTTTCAATCCGAGAACAAACTACCAGGTGAGCCGTAGCAGCTTGCTGCTGAATGCTGCTGTCCTTCTCTCGGATCCTGGCTGACAAACTTGTCTGTCAGTTTTGGGGATGCCTTAGAAACCTTTCCCCACTCAAATCTAATCTGAATATGAATTACATGGGCCTTGTGTCCAGGTGAAAACACTGATTACCTATCCATGAGACATCAACTCTCTTGGAATTAAACTGATAGTTTAAAGCATGACTGTACAACCCAACATTCTCAACACTCTTTTGGACCGGTGGAGACTCACAGTCTATCCCCTGTTAGCAAACAAGCTCCTGCCATTCTCTCCAAGTATAAACTTTGCACCTTCTTCCCAGTGAAACAATCTGTCCCCACTTTAATCTCTAACAATTCAAACCATCCAAGTTTACTATCGAGCAGACTGCAGAACATGTAATAAGACTCCCTTCATTTTACCTTAAATTAAAGACACAAAACATAGCGATCTTAATTGCAATATCTTCCATCTACTCTTGCACTAAATAGTTCCTTAGTGTGCATCCACTCTTTTCACATCCATCTGATGGATCCTATCACATAATTAAATCCATCATGAAATAAATGAAAGGGCAAATTGATACTCAAGACAATAAAAGGCAAGGTGTGGATTTGGTGCTGGAGAATAGTTATGTGCCCTCTGACAGTCCCTTTCAGAAGTAATAGACCCCTCTGAGGAATCATCCTCCAGCATTCCAAGCTGTACGTTCATAGGCCCTGGAAGTTAAAAGCAAGAAATATGAGTTAGCCATGGCAAAGTCACAATTTTGACCATTATAATAGTCCTTTTATAGTTTTGTCGCTGATGAAATAAGTGCCAGAAACCTTCGACCTTGCTGGGATTTTCTGGTCCCACTACAGTGAATGGAGTTTTGACTGAGCACCAAATTCTCCATTCTCGCTGGCAGTGCTGGCAAGGTGAATGAGACCGGCGAATTCGGCCCAAAGTCAGCATATGTGTGTCAGAAATAGTTGCAACTCTGCCAGCAATTTCCAGTGAGTTCCCTATCTCTTGACCTCTGATTAAGAGGGATGCCTGGCATTCTCTTCTCTATCCATGACCTGCATCGTTTTTGGAGACAACTTCAGTTCTCTCATTGTCCTTTGTGCTCTTATCTCTGACTGGGAGCAATGAGATTGACCTGTAAAAGAATGAAGGTCAGGTTCTGATTGACCTGATCAATGCAGTGTATTTTATGAGGGTGACTAGGAGACAGGTACGTTACATTGCATAAAGTTTGGACTGAATGGCAATGGTGGGAGGATAAAGGGGAAGCGATAAAGTGCATAGAAAGCTGAGTGATGGTGCAACGTACATGGGTGTGAGGCGTAATATGATGGAACATCCTTGGCAACATAAAGTAACATAGGGGAGGAGGGTTTACACCATCAAATGTGTCAAATCAGTTAGTATACTCATTTTCCTGTTCTGGTTAGGTTATTAAATCACTTCATGCACTCCATCCAAGAGCGGGCATAATGTCCTTACTGCTTATCTCCTCAGCTTCCATAAACCATGCCTTCTTGGTGAGAGCATCAGCCTTTTTCCTGTCACTGATTTTGATTTGATTTGATATTATTTATTATTGTCACATGTATTAGTGTACAGTGAAAAATATTGTTTCTTGCATGCCACACCGACAAAGCATATCGTACACAGAGAAGGAATGGAGAGAGTGCAGATTGTAGTGTTACAGTCATAGCTAGGGTGTCGAGAAAGATCAGCTTAGTGCAAGGTAGGTCCGTTCAAAAGTCTGATGGCAGCAGGGAAGAAGTTGTCCTTGAGTTGGTTGGTGCATGACCTCAGACTTTTGTATCTTTTCCCCGATGGAAGAAGATGGAAGAGAGAATGTCTGCGGTGCGTGGGGTCTTTAATAACGTTGGCTGTTTTTCCAAAGCAGCGGCAAGTGTAGACAGAGTCAATGGATGGATTGGGCTTCATTCACGACCCTTTGTAGTTTCTTGTGGTCTTGCAGTACACACTGTATGACTACAGCTCGGAGCAAATTAGGGGAAGCAAAATTAAATCTGGGTGTTGCCCTTGCCCATTGTGCATTCATGAAAATAGCTTTTGGCTCCTTCAAATTCTATATCTACTTTGTTCCTTTATATAGAGTTGAGCTCACATCTTGTGGATGCACCTCATGCCTGGACTGTGGCCTGCAGGTGTGAAAAATGGACAGTAAATTTATTACCTGGGCCAAACAGAATTTAGAGAATCAATGCACTGACTTGGATCCTGTGTTTCACCAGCACAATTCCTCTCAATTAACTTGGAAGCTGGCTTCAGATTAATATTAGGGCCAATTCTAATGCCTTGCGCCTCACCAACAGTGATTCATGTGAGGAAAACATAATACATTATTTAATCAATGTCATTCTCTTTAAAGTGAAAACCCCTGTAATTTGACATGTCTTACTTCAGTGATGTGTCAATAACTAGCTTTCAGTATTAGTAACCTCTAATTACAGCCTTTTGCTAATACTGCAGATCAAAGCTGCACATAATTGCTCAGATTCCACACTGAGCAGTTGGTTTCTACAATATTTACATTAATGACCCATTTATTTTTGTTTCCATTAAATTATAGCTATCACAGTTGTAATGTCTGCCATAGAATTAGTGGTCTGCAGTTGTTAACCAGCACATTTGTGGGAAGTACTATTCATTAACTATTGTATGATACCCATTCCTTTCCAAAACTCCAAATTATGTACTTGTTTGGTTTGGCAGATTCTGTGTCTGAGTGAAATATTTTAGCAATATCATCACATAACAAGTTTTCTAGGGTATTAACCCAGCCTCTCTCCCGTACACAAAATGGGCAGTCATTAAAATGGCAGCAGGAACTCACCCGATCCTGTTGCCTCCCCATAGGCTTGCAATCTTGACCTACTCTTCTGAACAGGAGAAAGGCAAATGGGGCCCTTCGCTATATATCTAGATGAGGCTTTGATGAAATTGTCAGAATGTGGAGATGAAGGTAATCACTCACCTGATGAAGGAGCAGTCCTCCGAAAACTCGTGCTACCAAATAAACGTATTGGACTTTAACCTGGTGTTGTGAGACTACTTACTATGCTTACCCCAGTCCAACACTGGCAACTCCACATAATCTGTATTGTAGGGATCCTATAATTCTATATCCTTGCAATATCACCCTTTGCAACCTGACAGCAATGCTCTCCTGAACATTTTCTGAACCACTTCCTATTGCTATTATTGTTGCTATTCTTTCCGGTTTTTGGCAGTAGTCTTTCACCACTCAAAATCTGTACCAACTTCTGAACTATAAAGTGCTTCCTGTCAGATTGAGACAATTGTCTGACTGGGCCTGTGTACATAGCAGCAATTAGGGAAAACTTTCCAGGCCACTTTTCCAGGATGGGCTGAAAGCGTTGCCCTTTGCTTCCGCCTGCACCCAGACAATTCATGTCCAACTGTTAATTCAGTCCTTTCTAAACATTTTACAATGATGAAATGTTGCAATGCATTATTGTCATCATAGTACCCTTGAGTGCCTTTAAGGAAAACATAGATTTTCCTCTGAGCTGGTCAGTGCTGTTGCATAACAATTGACAAAATTGAATACTTGCTGCCGCAGAAGGAACTTAACAATTTTTCGGAATGAACTAGACATGCTCTGTGCAGCTATACAGGTGAGAGAACTGCAGAAATACTGGTCTTAATATTCCAAAGCTCTGAGCAATTGTGTCCTTGGACCAGAAAATTGAAAATGCCACACAATTATTTAAGATGTGAAGGAGAGAAAAAAAGGTTAATGATACACCTGTCAGTTTAACATTAATGATGAAGCTGTTACTGGAACCTATTAACAGAGACTGAGTAACTAAGCACTCGAAAAGGTATCAGTTAATCAGAGACAATTGTCTGACTAATCTAGTTGAACTTTTTGAGCAGGTTGCAAGCATTATGGCGAAGGGTGTGTCCATGGGCATTGTCTATATGGAGTTCCAGAAGGCATTTGATAAAATTCCACCCAATAGATCATGTTTGTGAAAAAGCAAGGGATTTTAGGTGTCATGTAAACAAATACTAATGTGCAAGTACAAATAGTAATCAAGAAAATTCTTCTAGCGTTGGCCTTTATAATTAGAGTTGGAATGCAAAAGAGAGAAAATTATGCTTCAGTTGAACAAAGCCTTGGTCAGATCCCATCTGAAGTACTGGATTCGTTTACAGCACCAAATCTCAAGAAGAATACTTAATCATAGGATCTTAGAATCCCGACAGTGTAGAAAGAGGCCATTCGGCCCATGGAGTCTACACTAACCACAACCCCACCCAGATTCTATTCATGTAACTCCACATATTTACCTTGCGAATCCCCCTGACACTTGAGTCAATTTAGCATGGCCAATCAACCGAACCCGCACATCTTTGGACTGTGGGAGGAAACTGGAGCACCCGGAGGAAACTCACACAGACACAGGGAGAATGTGCAAACTCCACTCAGACAGTAGCCCGAGATTGGAATTGAACCTGCATCCCTGGTGCTGTGAGGCAGCAGTGCTAACCACTGTGCCACTGTGATGCACCAAAGTCAAAGAAGAAGTCACAGATTTATCAGAATAATATTAGAGTTAAATGCAAAGATAGATGTATTAAGTCATGGTTTATATTCTCCTGTGTTTAGAGAAGTGATCTATGTTGCAAGTATAAGGACAGCTGTACATCTTCAATGTGTTTCTGTGACAGTCAGGAATATCCTGCGTTATTGTATTCCAAAGTCATAAGTTGAATATTAAAGCTTAATACATTTTTTTGCACCTGTTGCATAATAGTAATGGCTGCACACATCTATATGTTCGACAAGTTATGTGCTTCATTGCTTTTCTTAACCAATATGTAACTTTATCTAACAGCAATAAGCTTAGAGATTACTACTGCCAATACAATATTAGCCAACAAACGCAATGCACTTCTATTTTAACACTGGTGTCAGTCTCTATACTGTATGGGCTGACACATACAAGGCAGAGAAAGAGAAATATCATAATAATGCATTTGGCATTCATCCAAAAACATTATCAATAGTAATTTTAAGTTTGCTAACTGAGCTGCACAATAGGCGCAAGAATTAACTTCAGCATCCATGAGCTGAAGCAAAGACAACTGTGTGAACCATTCCACTCCTGACCAATAATAAAGAGACTCCTGCTGGACTGTGCGTTGGTGTGGAATCTCAAGAAGGTGTTTGCTTAGCTTTGCATCCCAGGGTTTGTCAGCACTCAACACTTTGGTTTACATGTAAAGAATTGTGACTTTGCTGAGGTATGGGGAGCAGACAAGACGCTGTAAAAGCACAATTCAACATGAAAAAATGAGAGAATATTGGAAGGACAAATTGTGCAACAAAAAAAATCAACTGCAGAAACAATGCAAAGTATTTAGACTGGCAAAAGTCAAGCAGTGTACATATTGCAGTACCTGCTAAAGTGCTGTGCAATGTGAAGCAGAAATAAATAATGATGCACACAAGCAGGTGAATGCCATCACAAAGAGGTACAAGAGTCGCATTTATCTTCTTACTTTGAATGCACTTGTTTTAGTTTCATCATCCCTTTTCCAGTATCAACGTTTACACAGTCCAGACTGCAGGCATGATCCATCCCAGCTGTTGGACACTCTGTTTGATAACGGAAGGGTCAACCTCTCAATGTAATGCTACTGAATTTTTATACATTTACTCAATCAGACATCTTTGTGTCAATTTTGCAACGGTTGCTAAATGTTTGTCCAAGATCAAGGAGATGGTGCATTTTTTCAGATGCTGTAGGTTCCTGAAGCTGATTTGTGCATAATTACAAATATGTGATAATATTCAGTCTCCAAAATAATTTGATTTTAAGCATTAAAAGCCGAAGAAACTGTAACAAAACGAGACCATTTAATTCAGCCTGTACTTTAGGCTCATTTCGGGAAACGTACAAAGAACATTTTCAGTTTTCTCTTCGCTTTGCGCCAAGTTGCTAACTTGGTGCTCCAACCCAAAATAGCAAACTGTTCATTTATTTTTGAATACTTCAAAGAGTTGGAAGCTAAGCGAGGTGCCAATCTAACAGTCCTTTTGTAAGCACAAAGCTCTCCACTGATCCTGTTTCAAGCCACGTTGCTGTTAATGCTGACCTGTTTACTTTACTGGATGGTTTTAGCAGCAGTCAGAGTGGGTAGGTAGCAAAAGACCTTTGACAGTGTGAGTAACTGAAACACTACCATTCCCTTCTCTACAGGGATTGAAATGGTTACAACATCACACATTTGTCCAAAGTTTCCCCTGCTGTGGTTGAGGGAAAGGGGGGAAGTTGGCATGGCATGGAGGAGAGGGGGTACATGCTTAAACATTGAGAATACTCTGCAAGGACATAGTAATTCTAAAACTCCTTTTTCCTCATCAGTCTGAAAACAGTATCCTTTTGTTTTGCATGTGCTGTACTTCAGAGGCGATATCCAACCAACCTGCCTGCTTGCTGAAGTAAATGTAAAAGATTCCATGGCACTTATTTCAGAGCTATCTCAATGCCCTCCTCAACTGTAATCCACAACCAAACACCCACAAAAACAAATGGTTAATCATCTCTCTACCCCTTGTGGAAACTTGCTGTATGAAAATTGGTCCAGCATAAAAGAACAGTGACGACACAGTGACTACACATCAAAATGTAATTCACTCCCAGTGAATGTTTGAAGATCTGAAAGTTGATTTATCAATCACACCACAGCCATCTGTACCTGACAACCTCCACCAACTTGTCTGTGTTTGCCAGTTTCAAAGTTCCAGTGGATTGGGGATTTACCCAAGCGGTCCATGGTTCTGCTGCTTTGCATCAGTTTACAAGTGTCATTCTCCCAAAATCCCCACTGGAGTAAAGTATCAGAGAATTTTAAGCATAATTTACATCAACTATAAATCAAATTTCCACAATTTTTAATGTTGGGATGATTTTCCGGCCTCGCCGCACCTTTTGCAGATCACGCCATCCTGGAAAATAGCATGTGGGCCTAAAGCCTGACTTCATGCCTGGCTCCAAATGGTCTGCAATCATCCTCAACCCTTTTTAGTGGCACAAAGCAGAAAGGATGTGAGGCCGATTAGCATATTTAAAGTAGCATTTAAATACACTTAGCCCATTCGACGCCGGATTCTCCCAGCTCCTGGGATCTGCCAGTGGTCTCCATTAACAGAGACTTGATGTGATGGCCATGCAGGTGGGCTCGGAAGCCATTGAAGTCCCCAGGTAGTTGGGGACATGGCTTGGCAGTGCCCATCTGGCAGGGTCCAATGGGCAGTGCTCATCTAGTAGTGCTGATTGGGCACTGCCAGTGTGCCACAGCAGTGCCAGGGGATGGACCTGGACAGTGTTGGCAGAGGGGGAGATCATGTAGGAAGGTTATTGGGGGGGCGGGGTCATGGAAGGTGGGTTGTCCAGCGGTGGACCTTGAAAGAGGGTTTGCATAGGGATAGAGCACGAGGGGAGGCATGTCAGGAGTCATGAGCAGGGATGCATGGCAGGAGTCATCAGGAGGGCCCCAATGCCCCAGCACCGGCAACCCGTATCAGGGAGTTGTTGGTTGACATTTTGCTGATTGGGGGGCTCCAGAATCTGTGAGACAAGGGGGCCCTTCCAGAACAGCATCTGATCGCTTTGCAGCCAGGCTCACTGGCGTGTCTAGGCCTCATTCCCCTCAGATGGAGTGCACAACTCTCCACTCTCCAAAGAAATGTTGAGTGTGAGGTGATTGCATTCCTTACCACGTCGGTCCCACTCCGGTTTTCTCGCCATTATGACACTAAGGCTGGAAACGTCCGGCTGTTCAACCCCTGCCACTGCTGCAAGCGAGGATGGAGAATTCGGCACTCAGCTGCAGCGGGACCACAGAATCCCACTGGCATGAACGGCCAGAAATTTCCACCCTTAGTGTTTCTTTGGGGAAAATCGTGGCCATTGTTTAAAAACAGCTGTGAGGCAATGCAGCCGCAGCCAGAGAATTGATCACAGCATGGGATCCAATTAATCTGCATGGGAAGTTTCCATTGTACAAACACACTTCAGATCCTTTGAGGAGAATTTTCTAATTAGGATGGGATTTATTTGGCCACAAAGATCCAGGTAGGCACATTTTAAAAAGCTTTTAGTATTCAAATAAATCTACTTTATTAAGAAACTGACTCGGGTACATCAATCAAATTAGTAAATGGTTCTGTATTTTTTTTAAATCATAGAATCCCTGCAGTGCCGAAGGAGGCCATTTGGCCCATTGAGTCTGCACCGACCACAATCCCACCCAGGCCCTTGCCCCATAACCCCACAAATTAACTCTGCTAATTTCCCTGACAGTCAGGGTCAATTTAGCATTGCCAATCAGCCTAACCCATACATCTTTGGAGTGTGGGAGGAAATGGAGGAAACTCATGCAAATAGGGGTAAGAACGTGCAAACTCTACACAGACAGTGACCCAAGCCAGGAATTGAACCCATGTCCCTGGTGTTGTGAGGCAGCGGTGCTAACCACTGTGCCACCCATTTTTAGTGATTCCAATTCAGGCTCCCCACAGGTGGTCAACTGGGCACTCTTTTCAAAAATACTTTCTCAGCGTTATGCACATTTTCAGATTTTCACAGTGACTTCATTGCAGTGTGAATGTAAGCCTACTTGTACTAATAAATAAACTTTAAAGTTGTATTAATAAAACTGCAGGAGGGTCACCCAATTGTACCGGTTCATGTTTATGTTTGACGATACGCACATGGATTTCAGCAAAAACTAGAACCATAACTTTGTTTCTGAAAACTAATACAATTTCAGGGACAACAATTGCCTGGATTGCCAAGTACTCCCAAAGGGGAAACTCTATCCTTCTATCTTCACTATTGCCAGCAACAGTGTCATTGATGTGAGCTGCTAATGTGAAGGAGGATATTGGTTAATATTCCTGTATAAAAGGCCATGTAGGTTAAACACAGAACACGTAGCTTAACTATTGAACTACACTGGTGACAGTGAAACAGATGCAGCCTTTTGAAGTGAAGATAAACCAGTGAGTTTTTGAGGTTATTGTTTTAATGCCACATTGTATCACAAATCAGCTGTTAAGGGCATGCTCTCAGTTTTTATGAACTGGTTAAATTTTTTCCATTACGTTTTCAATTTCTGATAGAAAAACACATTTCCTTGCTAAACTCACTGCCTGTAGAATTGTTGAGTTAATAGGGAGCTCCAATATCCCTGCATCTTCAGAGATATGTTTACGATTCAAGTGCTAAATTATTACAGAATCACAGAATGGTTACAGCACAGAAGGGGGCAAAAAAGGCTATTATTTTCCTCCATCATACACGTAAATTGTGACAATATTTGGCCTTTAGCCAAAGCTAATAGCAGTACAGATGTTGCAATCCTCACACGTTGGCCTAGTCTCAGTGATCCTGCCATTCAAAACAGACCCTTTTCCTGAAGTGACAGACACAGACAAAACTGTCCTTTCTCTGGTTCACACAGCTCTCACAGATACAACAAGGAGCAATCTTTCACTAACAAAACAGACTGGTCTACAATTTAAACTGCAGCTCACTCCACTTATTGCTGAATTATGCTGAAGGAGAAATTCATGTCATGCAGTGAAGTAAAATGATGGGATTAGTGCCCCTTTAACCGACATAGACATACCACACTCTCGGGAGCAGTTAACTGGATTTTGGTTTGTGTTCTTCTCTTTGGTTTAAACGGTACAATTTTACAGTTGTATGACATTCCAGGCATAAAATGTGCATCAACCAAATTAAACTGAACAGAGGATCAAGGTAATTTACAGGTAATTTATCAGTCATGAAGTGAGAAGGTGCAACATCCACAACATTATCATCCTGTTCTAATTGTCAGGACTGGTAAACTAATGTATCTTGCAGATATTGTGCAATATTTTATGTCACTTCCAGTCTGGGCAGATGTCTTTTTTACATTTATCATCCATGGGAAAAGACAGCAGCCTTCAAAAAATTGAATATTTTCTGTTTTTGGATATTGTTAGGTTTAACATTTGCACTGAACCAATAATATATTTTAATCATTGTTTTCAAGGTTTAGTCTTACTAACATCAGGTGAAATTTCTACTTATTGAAAAAAAAGCCTTCCACTTTTGCTTTTAATGTGAAGTCAGGTGCCAGTGTGTTACTAGCCCACTGTATAGTGTAAGAAAAGTGAGTCTTAATCTAGTTCATCAGAAAAGCAGCTGACAAAGCAAACAAACACAAAGCTGGATACAGTTTGAACCAGAGCAGAAAAAGATATTACAGATCCTGACTTTTAGTTTTTGACAGTATTTGTATAAATTGCAGACTTGAGGAGAAAGGGGATAATTTTTTAAATATAAGTTTACCTGTTTGACCTCATTTAATAATTAAAATGCATGGGGTTATGAAGATTGGGCAGGGCCGGTAAAATATTTCTTTTGGCGAGTCAGTGCAGACTCGATGGGCTGAATGGCCTCCTTCTGCACTGCAGGGATTCTATTGATTCTATGTATTCTATGTCAGCCATCAAGTAACCTTCCACTGTCCATACTTGCTATCTGATTTTTGGAGGTGAATCTATAGTATAAACCATAGATTGGACTGAATCTGTCTGCACTTAGTTGATATGAGATGCTGCAAGTCATCTAAAGGACACAGCTTTAATGTCATCCAATTAAAAACTGGCTAATGGGGGTAAGTCTTTGAATCCAAACTTCAGATCTGTAACATGCCATGGGTGCCATTTCCACGTCAAAATGGCATTTATACTGCGCATACACTTCCAACAGGGCCTTGACCACTTGGGTGAGGTTATGAACCCTCTTTCTGCACTGTACCCACAATCTCAGGGTTGGACTGCTGGTATTGGCCATGATGCTCCCATTGCCAGCTCAATGTGTGTCTGGGGAAACTCCAGGCCTCTGTAAGTGGAGGATCTCTCTCCTCCTACCCACCTCCTGCATTAAAGCCTCTGGTGCTGCATCAAAGGAGCAGCCATCTGTCCTAATATGCTATTTTTACTCTTGTTCTTACCTAGAATATCTTCAACAATCAGTTCCAGGGACGAGGGATGGGCTTGGGCAAGGGCATGGAAGAAATCGAGAGGGTTTCAGAGGAGGACAACAAGTAAGTGGCGGAGAGCATGGAAGACTCGAAGAGTATCACAGGTGGGATCAGAAAGTGGAAGTGTGCAATGGGGGATGGGCCTGACATCTTGGATGTGGTCAGAGGGTGTGGGGGAAAGCCAAGGCCATTGAGAGACTAGTCAACAATACAAAGGACAACCCATGGCAAGTAGAGACGGAGGGATTGATAGCACTGAGGCAAAGGTAGTAATATGCATTATTATGAAGAAATTGAAACGTGAAGTGTTCATTAAGTGTTTTTCTAGATTGTATTTGGGCTATGAATAAAACATTATGCACATTCTAATGTTGTGCCACCTCTCACCTCTCACCATGTCTATTTGACAAACCCAGCATGGCACTTGTAACACTGCATTCTGCAGTCTCTCATTTCCTTCTCTATGAATGGTATGTTTTGTCTGTATAGCGCACAAAAAACAATACTTTTCACTGTATAGTGATACATGTGACAATAATAAATCAGATCAAATCAAATCAATCCTGAATGTGCACTGCTGGAATCTGCATGCCTGTATCTGGGAACCGAGGGACTCTGCTGGAAAGTTTCTTGCATCAGATATCTTCTTGCAGTTCAATACTGCTCCTTCCTTGCTTTAGATACATAAGAACAAAAGAAATATAAGAACATAAGAAATAGGAGCAGGAGTAGGCCATCTAGCCCTTTGAGCCTGCCCCTCCATTCGATAAGATCATGGCTGATCTGTCATGGCTCAGTTCCACATTCCCGCCCTCTCCCCATGACCCTTAATCCCCTTACCTATCAAAAACCTATCAACCCGCGTCTTAAGTGTATTTAGCAAGGCAGCCTCCACCACTTCAACGGGCAGAGAATTCCAGAGATTCACCACCCTTTGAGTGAAGAAGTTCCTCCTCAACTCCGTTCTAAACTGCCCCCCGTTTATCTTGAGGCTGTGCCCTCTAGTCCTACTGTTCCTTCTGAGCGGGAAGAGCCTCTCCACCTCTATCCTATCCATCCCATTCATCATCTTATATGACTCAATGAGATCTCCCCTCATTCTTCTAAACTCTAACGAGTACAAGCCTAGTTTATTCAGCCTCTCCTCATAGCTCAACCCCCTCAACTCCGGTATCAGCCTAGTAAACCTCCTCTGCACTCCCTCCAAGGCCAAAATAACCTTGCGTAAGTGTGGCGACCAAAACTGCACACAGTACTCCAGCTGCGGCCTCACCAGTGCCCTGTACAGTTGCAGCAAGACCTCCCTACTTTTATATTCAATCCCCCTCGCTATGAAGGCCAGCATCCCATTCGCCTTCCTGACCACCTGCTGAACCTGCAGGCTGGGTTTTTGCAACTCATGCACAAGGACCCCAAGGTCCCTCTGCACCGTCGCATGCTGCAGTTTTTCGCCATGTAAGTAATAGTCCTTCCTACCGTTATTCCTACCAAAGTGGACAACTTCACACTTGCCAACATTAAATTCCATTTGCCAGTTCCTGGCCCATTCGCCCAACCTATCTAGATCCTTCTGCAGACTTTCCACACCCTCCGCACAATTTGCCATTCCACCAATCTTGGTGTCATCAGCAAATTTCGACACCATACACTCGGTTCCCTCCTCCAGATCATCTATATAAATGGTAAATAGCTGAGGCCCCAGCACCGACCCCTGGGGCACTCCACTAGTCACCAACCACCAATCCGAATAGCACCCATTGACTCCCACTCTCTGCCTCCTATTTGACAGCCAATCCCCTATCCTCGCTAAACAGATACACAGATAAACTCTCACTTAATTTGCCTCAGAGCCTTAGATACCAGCAACAAGTACTGAATTCTTACCTCCAAATTAGTGAGCTCCACAAATCCCAAGTCTTTTACCATCTCACCGAAATGGTCACTTTTCATGTCAAAACGGCATTTATACTGTGCATAACAGGGCTTTGACCACTTGGATGAGGCTATGAACCCTCTTTCTGCATTGCACCAACATTCTCAGGGTTGGACTGCTGGCATTAGCCATGATGACTATTTACTATACTGATGAGCTGGCAAACCTTGAAAGGGGTGCTGTTTACCAGCTATTCTTCCACAGAGTATAGAGAGCTCCTCACCTTATAGAGAGCTTCCATAGAGAGCTCCTCACCTCTTCTATTAATTTCAAACTTTGTTCTGTCCTGTGCTGAGTGTTAGCCTTATTTCTTGATTTCTCAATAAAATATAAATTGAAGACAGCATCTAACTTTGCTACCATGTTATTTCATTCATGGGGAGACAGTGGCATAGTGGTTTTCTCATTGGCCTCTGATAATCCTAAGACCCAGGAAAGCATTCTGAATAGATGGTGAAATTTGAATCCAATAAAGATTTGGACTTGAAAGTTTAATGATGATCGTGAAACCATTTGTCGGTTGTCATACAAGTCCACCTGATTCACGAATGTATATGAGGGAAGGAAATCTATAATCCTTACCCATTTTGACCTACGTGTGACTCTGATGCCGGAACTTTACCGCCTCACCTGCCCAAAGCTTGTAAGATTCAATCCAAGGCCAACAGAGAATGCCATTCTGCGAGCCTCACCTGCCCCAATTCTGGCATGGGTGAGGGAGGCAGTAAAATTCTGACACAAATCTACAGCAGTGTGGTTGACACTTAAATGGCAATTAGGGATGAGCATTAAATGCTGTTCTTCTCCATCACCCCCCCCCGCCTCCCAACCACTCCCCCCAAACCTCCCAAGCAGCACAGATGAGATTAAGATTGAAAAAGACATGAAAACTTAAAAATATACAATTTTTCAATCTTCAAAATTTGAAGGAATGTGACAACACACATATAACATGGAATCCTCAGGGCTCGAGAGGTTGTTGGGTGTAATTATCACGTTATTAAATGTCACTTGCTCTCGAATGCAGCATCCCTAACTTCTCTGGTATCTTCAGTGGGGAACTAACCAGTGAGCAAGTACCCCAAGTTGATGCCCTTAGTTGTGCAGACATCAGGATGGAATTTTCCTACTCGCTTGCCACAGGAATCATAGTGGGCAAAGACAGACCATGCAAAGGTCCGTTGAACCTGGGCAGGAATTTCCAGCCTCGGGGGTGAGCGTGGCTGGAAAATCCCACTCCAGGTTTCATTGTCCTATTGATCCCTTATATGTCTTTTCTGTAAAATCCAGGACAAAACCGCAGCAAGTTGAAAGACTGCACTGGGGATGTTTGAAGAAGGTAACTAAAAATTTGAAAAATGGAAATTTGAAGTACAAACACAGGACACTTTGAACTGTACTATTAAACATGGTGATGCTGCCACCTGCTGATTAATGTTATACATAACACACACAACATTTACCACCAATAATAAAAATCAGGCCACAACATTTCTTTCATCAGGTTTAATGAAACCCTCCAACGGTGAGCCCAGTGGAGTTTACAGAGGAGAGCACCTCACTTGAATGGCGTAGGCACAAATGAGACTTCAGACATCTGCTCAGTGCCTGCAAACCCTTGCCACAAATACAAGTCCACCCGTACCCCGGTCAGCTGGAATTGCTCAGAATGTTCTTTGATCCACTGGACAGGGCAATAAGATCTAGAAATTTGTCAATGAGAAATATGGAGGAGGTTAAGGGCTCAGGGCTAAATTCCACCAGTGGGGCCCACAGGGGCCCAAGTGAAAGCCAATACCCTCCATTCATTTGGCATGCTGATCATTACTTTTTATTCGTTCACGAGATGTGGGCATCACTGGCTAGACCAGCATTTATTGCCGATCCAGAACTGCTGCTGAGAAGGTAATGGTGATCTGCTTTCTTGAACTGTTGGCACCCATGTGGCATAGGTACACACATACTGCTGTTAAGGGGGGAGTTCCAGGATTTTGACCCAGCAACAGTGAAGGAATGGTGATACATTTCCAAGTCAGGATGCTGAGTGAATTGGAGGGGAGCTTGCAGGTGGCGGCATTCCTATACATTTGCTGCCCTTGTCCTTCTAGATGGTAAAGGTCACGGATTTGGAAGACGCTGTTGAAAAAGCCTTGATGAGTTATTGCGGTGCATCTTGTAGATGATACACATAGCTGCCACTGTGCATCAGTGGTGGAGGGAATGAATGTTGAATGTGGTCGATGTGGTGCAAATCAGGCAGGTTACTTTATCCCGGATGGTGTTGAGCTTCTTGACTGTTGTTAGAGCTGTGCTCATTCAGGCAAATGGAAAATATTCCATCACACTCCTGACTTGAGCCTTCTCGATAGTAACACGTTTCAAGGAGTCAGGAGGTGAGCTGCTCTCAGAGCTTCCAGCCTCTGAACTTGCTTGCAGCCACAGTGTTTATTCTGTGCCTGGCCCAGTTCAATTTCTGGTAAGCCCAGGATGTTGAAAGTGGGGGATTCAGTGAAAGTGATATCATTGATTATCAAGGGACGATGGCTTGATTCTCTCTTGTTGGAGACAATCACACGTGTGGGGCAAATGTTACCTGCCACTTGTTGGCCCAAGCCTGTATGTTGTCCAGATCTTGCTGCATGTGGGCACAGACAGTGTCGCTATCTGAGGAGTCATGGATGATGTTGAACACTTTGTAATCACCCAACAGCAACAATAGATTTTAACAAAGGAGGAAGAGCAGGAACTTATATCTTAGGGAATCCCCATCCTGGCCAGGCCCATTAGATCAAAGTGATGAAAGTTCTTTCCATTCTCTGCAAGTCATTGAAGAATTGGCAACATTTCTGCCATTTGTCTGGAAATTTGTCAATGTGAAAACAGAGTGTTAGCAAGAAATCATTGAAACACCTGTGGAAAGTTAGAGCTATTTAAATGATTGATTTTCTTTATCTTTTGCTAAACAAAACGAAACAGGCTCTCCAAAACACTTCATTTCACCAATTTTTCTGGCCTCTTTTCAAGTGTTCTTATAATATTCCCTTTGTTTTTTAAAGTTCTTGGTTTTTGATCCTGTACCTTGGGGGCCAACATTCAAGATATGAGACCAATTTCAAAATGTACACTGATGATACCAGGGAATATTTCTCAAATTTCCATAATATCACCCATGTCGACCTTCCTGACAAACAGAATTGTGATAATGACCAGATCATCTCTTTTGGTGATGTTGTTTGAGGGATAAACATTGGCCTGGACACCAGGGATAATTCCCCTGTTCTTCTTTAAAATACTGCCATGGGATCCTATACTATCAGCACAGTAAAAGTCTCACAACACCAGGTTAAAGTCCAACAGGTTTATTTGTAGCAAACGCCACTAGCTTTCGGAACTGGCTGTTCCTTCGTCAGGTAGGCATCCACCTGACTTTAACCTGGTGTTGTGAGACTTCTTACTGTGTTTACACCAGTCCAACACCAGCATCTCCACACCTTGAGAGAGCATGCAGAGCTTCTATGTTAAAGGTGCTGCATGCATCAAATTCAATTTATTATTGCGGTTGGTAGCATCCTAATGCATGATGTTCAATTTAAATACAATTCTTGGATTAATTTGATTTTCAGTGAATTTCAGTTCATTCCTATTTGGAATGATATTCAAATCAGAACTCAACTTAATCCTTGCAGGTAATCCACCTCATGGCTTGAAATTATGTACATTCGCTTTTGCATTAGCTTTGGAAATGGCTTGTATTAATGGCAATAGAGCAACAAAACCTGACTTAGTTGTATTTCTCTTTAACACTGTGAAGTCCTTAGCAATTTCAATTCTAACGTGATTTCATGGAGCCTGCAAGAGCCTGCCCGAAACTCTCCACTCACCTGAAGAAGGGGCAAACCCAAAAGCTTGTGGGTTTACTATCAAATAAACTGGTTGGACTTTAACCTGGTGTTGTGACATGTCTTACTGTGTTTACCCCAGTCCAACGCCGGCATCTCCACATCATGACCAACAATACATGCCAACAATGAGGCATGCCGGTGTGCTTAGCCCTTTGACTAAAGACATCTTGACAAACAACATGCCAACCATGAGGCACGCCAGCACATTTAGCTCTTTGACTAATGCTATTTCAGGGCAGTGCTGTGGCACAGTGGTCAGCACTGCTGCCTCACAGCTCCAGGGACTTGGGTTCGATTCCTGGCTTGGGACACTGTGTGGAGTTTGCATGTTCTCCCTATGCCTGTGTGGATTTCCTCCGGGTGCTCCAGTTTCCTCCCACAGTCCAAAGTTGTGTGGGTTAGATGCATTGGACATGCTAAATTGTCCCTTAGTGTCCCAGGATACATATGTTGAAGTGATTGGCAGGATGAATGTGTAGGGTTGCGGGGATAGGGCTTGAGTGTTGTTGGTACAGACTTGATGAGCTGAATGGCCTCCTTCTGCACTGTAGGGATTCTATGATCTCAGCAAAGAACAATGAAGCACACATAAATATAGTGTGACAATGTAACGTGTAACATTTACATTCAAAATTTTAATTGTAAAACACTCACACCACCTTTGTGCTCTCAATGCATCTTATGTTAACGTAATGGAGTTGGGCAGGAAAGCTGTGGCTATGATGAAGGGCCTCATTGTTTGTCCAGGAAGCTCTTTCATAGCCCACCCGTGCCTGCTGTACTGTCAGCTTCGCTGGAAGGCTTCTCCAGCTGTGTGACTGCACTTGTCTCCAGTGCAGGCTGGCACTTCACATTTTAATTGTAATCACATGGAAACCAGCAAAAAGTAATAGAGTGAAAGTGGCATCCATGTCCTGTTCTGCCCTGGGAGCGTCGCAGAATAGTTAAAAATCTGCCCAGTGTTTCAACAGGGTGGCCCAGATAACTGCATCCTGGGAATAATGTCACACTGTGGACTAGATAAAGCTTTTCTTTAGAACTTTGAACATTTTCTACATCCCACCCCCTCTATCACAACACCATCCTCCCCCTTACCCAAGGATGGTTCACCTCACATATGCTGGAAACCATTAAAACTGGGATCTCTTTCCCCTTCAGAGCATTTGCCAATATCACAGACACAATAATCATAAGGACCAGAAAATAGAGAAAGAACAAAGAGACACATTTCATTCACTCCCTCACTTCATCTCACTACAGGAATTGTCATATTGAGTTATGTGTAAAACAACAAGTTAAGCACAATTTTTTGAGGTAAATACATATTTTTACTGGATAAACTGTAAATGTTCCATTTCTCACAAGTTAAATACGGCAATTGTAAAAGCTGCTATTATATCAATGATGACATATAATTTGCCTTACACCAAAACAAGTGATTAGGCAGCCTTTGCAGGACTGAATAGATTTGTCACAATCTATTAGAAAAACAATAACGTTTTATGATTCATGCATCAGGACACCCAGATCCCTGTGTCCTACAGAGATCTGCAATCTCTCACCATTTAAATAATACGCTGCTTTTCAATTCTTCCTGTCAAAATGGGCAAGCTCAAATTTTTCCACATTAACTGCCAAGATTTGACCCAATTACTTGACCTATCTATGAGCCTTTGTAAATTCCTGGATTGGATTTTTCCAGCCGTTCACACTGGCGGGATTTTCTGGCCCCATTGCAGGGAATGAAGATTTGGCTGAGCACCAAACTCTCCATCCTAACTTGAAGCAGCAGCGGGACTGGAAATGGCTGAAAAATACAGGCCCTGATGTCCTCTTCACAGCTCACTTTCCTACCTAGCTTAGCCAACGTACATTCGATCACTTTGTTGAAGTCATTGATATAAATTATAAGTAGTTCAAGTCCCAGCACTGATCCCTGTGGCACACCACTCATCACAACTTGCCAACCCAAAAAATGACACATTTACGCCCATTCTATCTTTCCTGTTAGCTAACCAAATCTCTATCTCAGCTAATATGTTACCCCCTACATCATGAGCTCTTCTTTTGTGTAATAACCTGTGGTGGCTCTTAATCTTGTCAAATTCCTTCTAAAATACAGCACATCCACAGATTCCCCTTTATCCACGTAAATTCCAATAAATTATTCAAATATAATTTCCCTTTCGCAAAACTATGTTGACTCTACGTGACTATATTGAAATTTTCTAGTTGCCCATAATAGCTTTCTTAATAATAAATTCCAGCAATCTCACTACAGCAGATGTTAAGCTAACTGCCCTGTATTTTCCTGCTTTCTGTCTCCCTCTTATCTTAATTAGAGGAATCACAGATGGGATTCTCCAGACCAGGAATTCCTGCCCAAACTCAACAAGCCAAAACATTGAATGCATTCAAGAGGTGACTCATACAGCACTTGGGGCAAATGTGATCAAAGCTTATGGGGAAAAAGCAGAATTAGACTATTGAGTTGGATGATCAGCTATGATCGTAATGAATGGTGAAGCAGGCTTGAAGGGCCAAATGGCCTCCTCCTGCTCCTATCTTCTACGTTTTTCACTCAGAGTGTGGTGGGTGAGTGAATTGGCTGCTGTCGGTGATGGTGGAGGCAAACTCGTTGGGGTCTTTTAAGAGACTTCTGGATGAGTACATGGGATTTAATGGGATTAAGGGTTATAGATAGGCCTGGTAGGTAGGGATATGATCAGCGCAACTTGTGGGCCGAAGGGCCTGTTTGTGCTGTAGTGTTCTTTGTTCTATGTTTCCATGACCTTTGAATGGTCCATCAAATCTTCTGTCTCATCCGGTATGATTCCTGCAGCAGGTGAGATAGGAGAATTTTGGCCCACATCTGCTATTTTCCAATCTTTGGAATGTTTCCAGAATCTAGGGAATTTTAGGAAATTGAAGCCAACAAATCTAATTTCTCAGCAGCTACTTCTTTTAAGGCCTTAGGGTGAAGTCCAACAAAATCAGGGGACTTGATAGCTTTTAGTTCTAATAATTTTCACAGCATATTTTCCCTGGTGATTCTACCCTCCCTTTCTCTTCCTGATTCATAACTATTTCTGGTGTGTTATTTGCACTATCTACAGTGAAGACACATGCAAAATATCTGTTCAATTTATCCGCTATTCCCTTCTTTTCCATTATTAATTCTCCATTCCCTCTCTCTAGAGGACAAATGCTCACGACTTATTTTTTCATTTTTAAATATATGTAGAAATGTTTGCTTTTTTATAAATATATTTCAAGCCATCTTTCTCTCATACTCTAATTTCTCTCTCATTAACTTTTCAGTCATTTTTTGCTGTTCCTTATATTCTGTCCAGTATTCTGACCTGGCACACATCCTTGCAGAATTACATGCTTTTTTTCTTTCAAATTGATACTATCATTAACTTCCTTAGTTAGCCACGGATATTGTATTCTTCCCTTAGAGTCTTTCTTTTTTCATTAGAATGTATTTATTCTAAGTATGCGGAAGTATCTTCTTAAATGCCTGCCACATCTCCACTGGCCTAGTCCTAACCTAATTTCTCTGTTCCCTTTAACCAGCTGTGCCTTCTCATCCTCCTAATTGTCCCATTTAAGTTTAAAACATTACTCTTAGATCCATTCCTCTCTGAATCAAACTGTGTATGAAATTCCATCATATGATCACTGCTACCTCAGGGCACCTTCATTATGAGGCCATTAATTAATCCTGTCTCATTGCACATTATCAGATCTTGTGTAACTGCACGCCCCCCTCCACTCAAGATAACGGTGGGGGGAGGGTGGTGTGCAGTTTAGATCGGAGTTGAAGAGGAACTTCTTCACTCAAAGGGTGGTAAATCTCTGGAATTCTCTGCCCGTTGAAGTGGTGGGGGCTACCTCGCTAAATATATTTAAGTCACGGGTAGATAGGTTTTTGACAGACAAGGGGATTAAGGGTTATGGGGAGAGAGCAGGAAAGTGGAACTGATCCACTCCAGATCTGCCATGATCTTATTGAATGGCGGGGCAGGCTCGAAGGGTTAGATGGCCTACTCCTGCTCCTATTTCTTATGTTCTTATGTAACCTTCTTTCGGGTTCGCTACAGGACATGCTGCTCTAAGAAGCTGTCCCAAAGACACTCTATGAACTTATCATTTAAGTTACTTTGCTAATCTGATTCATTCAATCTATATGTGAATTAAATTCACCCATGATTATCATCCTAACTTTCTTACAATATTTTCCTTGTATATCCCCTTCTATAATGTGGGTACTGTCAGTGGGCCTTTAAACCAACCCGACAAGTGATTTCTTACCTTTACTATTTCTCAGTAAGTAATCCCACAACACTAGGTTAAAGTCCAACAGGTTTATTTAGCATCACGGGTTTTCGGAGCACTGCTTCTTCATCAGGTGAATGAATCCATTCACCTGATGAAAGAGTAGTGCTCTGAAAGCTCATGATACCAAATAAACCTGTTGGGATTTAACAGAGTTTTGTGAGATTACTTACTGTGCCCACCCAGTCCAACGCCAGTATCTCCACGTCATTACTTTTCTCATTTCTACCCAAAATAATAATACACCTTGATCACCAGAATGAAAGTCATCTTTCTCTCTATTGCTACCCTTCCATTCTTCCTACCTTCCACTACTTCTTAAAAACCACATACCCTTGAATAGTCAGGACTTTGTCAATCAATGGTCATGCCTCTGTAATGGCTATTAGATCATAGATATTTACTTATATTTGTATTGCCAATTCATGTGTTTTGTTATGAATGCTATGTGCATTCAAATACAGAGCCTGTCCTGTCTTTTTACTATTTTTGTGACCTCTTGCTTCAGGAGCTGGTACATGCTCAGGCTTGTACACTTCGACCTTCCTGCCATGTTCTGATCGTCATTTCCCTTACACCTACTTTGCTTTCTTGCCTTGTCTCCTCTACTTAATTTATTGCATCTTCCCAAACTTAATACCTCACTCTTACCCTTTAGTTTAAAACTCCCTCTACCACAATCATTAAATGAATCATCAGAACACTCATCCTAGCAGTCTTCAGGTGAAGACCACCCCAACAATACAGGTCCAAGATTCCCCAGTCCTTGTGCCAGCGCCCCATGAACTGAAATCCATTTCTCCCGCACTAATCTTTGAGCCATGCATTTAACTCTCCAATCTGATTTACTCTACAAAATTTGCATGTGATTCAGATGGTGATCCAGAGACTTTACCTTTGAGGTTCTGCTTTCTAATTTAGCTGCTTATACATCTTCAGCAGAACCTCTATCTTAGTTATATTTATGCCATGGTACCTACATGGACCATGACCATTACAAATTCCTCTCCAACCTTGGCATTGCAGTCATCTGGACTCTTGCTCTTGGCTGCAAAGAACTGTGCCTATTGCCCATTATGCTGTCCACAATTACCATTATATTCCTATTACCAACTCCCTCCTCCACCTCCCACTTGAATGGCTTCCTGTATTTTGATTCGGCATAACTTTCTTCTTTTTACACTAAAGACTTCCATTTAAGAAGCCCAAGATCCCATCTGCATTGTTAGCCATTCCCTTAATCTTATAATTATGAGGTAAATAAAAATGTTGTGTTTTGGGGTTTTGTCTCTAACTTAACATGAAATGAAAGGATTCATGTGACCTATTCTGATGTCTGCTTGTCAGAAAATCTGGATGGTCTTATTGTTAGAGATTAAAGAGGGCCCAAACCATTTTATTGGCAAGAAGGGGCAAGGTGTTTATACTTGGAGATAATAGCAGAAGTCTGTGTTCTAACAGTGGGGTCTCCAAAACCCCAGAAAAGTGTTGAGAATGTCTGGTTGTAAACAGTATTGTTTTAAACTGCCCAGTTACTTGCAAGATAAAAGAGAGTTGGGGATCTCAAGGATAACTAATTAGCATTTCTACCTAGATACACAGCTTATGTGATTCATGTTGTCATAAATATGGGTTTTGAGAGACGAAGGGTTTCTAAGATATCCCTGAAAATGGATCCGGAAAAGGGAGAACATTTATAGACAACTTGGCACTATGGTTCATCATGTGGGAATGTGGGCAGGAACTCACACTCAAGTTGAAAATACCAAGTTCATGAGCAGTTAAAATGAGACTAGTAGATTTGTGTAGTCTGCATTAAAGGGAGAATCTTCATAGAAAACAATCTCACTGTGAAAGATAATTCTAAGATTGTATAATCCCACATTGAGATCAGAAAAGGACAAAAATAAACGCTGGTGAGCTTAGAATCACTTTGGGTTGGTTCTAAGAGAACTGGCACATCAGCCAAAATCTGGCCCTTAATTTTCCAACTTCAAAAGATACATTTAATAAATAAGATCTCATGATTTATTCCTTCTTTTTAAAAAACAGTCTATTTACATAAACAAGCGAGGCAGCCTAGTTCACAGATATTTTGCAAAAGTAAGAATGCATGCTCTATCTGTTTTCAGATCCTGAAACTTTGTTTACACTGGTGGTTATATTTCTGCTTTTACAGCAACACAAAGCAAACTAATGTCAAATGGACATTTGTACAAAACCAATTATGAACATGGAGTCAGATATCATGATTTCATTATCAAACGTACTAAAGCTAAGAAACGATCTCCAGTAAAAAGCTTCGCATTGTCTCATATGCATACTGGGTGCAATTTGATCTGTACCCAAGCTCATAACGTACATCTGGATGACCAGAAAACTTCTTCATATTTTCTTTTTAAAAAAACATAATTAACACAAATCATTTCTTCTTCATGGGGCTCCATCCTGGTCCAGATAAGAGTCTTAGGTGCCATGAACAAATCCCCTCAGGTCAGTTGTAAAGGCAGTAGTGAATGGACAGGAGAAATTCATTTTATTTTCTGCTCACTATCAGTCCATTTGAGTGGAAACAGGGTGCTAAGGAGAGAAAAATCATCCCCTCTAAACCAAGATGCTTCTTTTGTTTTGTTTATTAGTGTCACAAGTAGGCTTATATTAACACTGTAATGAAGTTACTGCAAAAATCCCCTAGTTCGCACACTCTGGCACCTGTTCAGGTACATTAAGGGAGCATGACCAATGCACATAACCAGCACATCTTTCAGACTGTGGGAGGAAACTGGAGCACCCAGAGGAAACCCATGCAGACATGGGGAGAACATGCATACTCTGCACAGACAGTGACCCAAGCCAGGAATTGAACCCACGTCCCTGGCACTGCGAGGCAGCAATGCTAACCACTGTGCCACTGTGCGCAATGTGAATGTAGTTGTAAAAGACCTGTCTCTGAGTTGAAAGTCCAAGATGAGCTTAATTCAATCCAGTCACCAGTTATAACTCTAGTATCTCAAATATTTCATCCAAGTAAACATTTTGAGGAAGGTGCCTTAAAGAAGCAAGATATATGCAATCGACCTTTAGTTAACTGATCCAGTTTGTTAGTGAAATAAAATATCAGTGTTATGTATGAATTTGCTCACGTTATCACAGATTAGGTTTCTTATCAGACATTAATGGCCATCAAATGTTATGGGTTCTCCCAGTCTATGCTTCTTATGTCATTGTTCTCATGGAGATTGAAAGAACTCCTGTTGAACTTTAGGCTAGCATATAATAAATATAGTTTAAAGAGCAGCTGAAAAAATGCCATGTGTAGTCATATCCACAAGGTGGTGCTGTAAATATAATAAATTGCTGACTTGTTTTGGGCTTGCTTGAGAATGCCTAATTTTATGTATTTATACTTCATAGTTACCTTGTGTTTCTTCATAGAATCTCTACAGTGCAGAGGAGACCATGTAGCCAATTGAACCTGCACTGACAATAATCTCACCCAGGCCCTATCCCTGTAACAACACATATTTACCCTCAGGGGCAACTTAGTTTGGCCGATCGACCTAACCCACATACCTTTGGAGTGTGGGAGGAAGCCGGAGCACCCGGAGGAAACCCACTGTTCATTATCTTTGATTAAGTGTTTTGTTAACACAGATTCCACTCAAAGATGCACGTTTGTATCCTGGTTTTTGGCATTCCCTCCTTCTTATTCCCCGGACCCTTCGATTTCAGCATTGTCAGCCATTCCTTCAGCTGTTCTGTCCTCAGCCTCTCAAACTTTCCCTTTCAGCATTTCTGACCCATTACTATTCTCTTGTTTGAAAGGCTCCTATTCACATTTCTTTTCAATTGCACTTTCAGATCCCAACCATTCCTCCACTTCGCCTTCCTGCTTCACACACACTTGTTGAATAGCCTTATAAAGTGGTCTGAGATATCTCTCTGCAAGTCAATGGGATAAGTGTCAATTCGTATTGGTAGCTAACAGTTAGGTACTCTCTACAACAACATGCAGGGGAACAGGTTCACAGGGATATTTAGATCTAACGCAGAACCAGCAACAATAATGATCAGGGAGTGAGGGAGAAGTTGAGCTGGAGGTGAAAGATGCTGAGCTTTGTTTGGAGGTGAGGGGAGGTAAAAGCATTTCATAGGGAATGAAGGGACTGAACTGTCAGTGGGTGGAACGCTACTGCGAGGGGGACAAGGTTAGCACTGTCAGTGAGAGGAGCTTGTGCAGTGTTGGGGTTGACAGCTCTACTTAAAATAACCTAAATCACTGAGCTGAAGGAAGACCTTTATGGGTATATCTTCATTTCAGGATTTGAAAAGGGGACATGATTGTGAAGGACTTACTCTTGACAATTGGCCACTTGACTGCATTCACCCTGTATCCCTGCTGGAGCTGGCACCAGTAAGTGCAAAGGCTTTAGCATAAAATGGTAGGTGGGCGGATTGCATTGCACTCTCTCTGTCATTGACTGAAAGAACGTCACTGTGCCACAAGCCCATGGATAACCTCACGATGCTCCACCTCTCCAGCTTCCACCCTAAACACGTTAAAGAAGCCATCCCCTATGGACAAGCCCTCCGTATACACAGGATCTGCTCAGATGAGGAGGATTGCAACAGACACCTCCAAACACTGAAAGGTGCCCTCATAAGAACAGGATATGGTGCTTGACTCACCGTTCGACAGTTCCGATGCGCCACAGCAAAAAACCGCACCAACTTCCTCAGGAGACGAACACAGGACATGGTGGACAGAGTACCCTCCGTTCTCCGAGCGGAGAAGCTACGACATCTTCTCCGGAGTCTTCAACCTATCATTGATGAAGACGAACATCTCGCCTGGGCCAACCCCACACCCCCACTTCTTGCCTTCAAACAACAGCACAATCTCAAACAGACCGTTGTCCGCAGCAAACTACCCAGCCATCAGGAGAACAGTGACCACAATACCACACAACCCAGTCACAGCAACCTCTGCAAGACATGCCGGATCATAGACACAAATGTCATCATCTCACGTGAAAATACCATCCACCAGGTACACGGTACATACACTTGCAATTTGGCCAATGTTGTCTACCTGATATGCTGCAGGAAAGGCTGTCCCTGAGGCATGGTACATTGGGGAGACCATGCAGACACTATGACAACGGATGAATGAACACTGCTTGACAATCACCAGGCAAAAGTGTTCTCTTCCTGTTGGGGAAAACTTCAGCGGTCATGGGCATTTGGCCTCTGATCTTCAGGTAAGCGTTCATGACAAGGCGGCCTTCATGACACACGACAATGCAGAGCCGCTGAGCAGAGACTAATAACCAAGTTCCGCACACATGAGGACAGCATCAGACAGGATCTTGGGTTCATGTCAACACTATGTGTAACCATTATGACTTGCCTGGGCTTGCAAAATCTCACTAACTGTACTGGCTGGAGACAATACACATCTCTTTAACCTGTGCTTAACCCTCTCTCATATTGTTTGTACCTTTAAGACTTGATTACCTGGAAAGACTCGCATTCCAACCATTATTTTGTAAATCGAGTTTGTCTTTATAAGCCCTGCTTGTGAACAGAGCTCCCACTCACCTGATGAAGAGGCAAGGCTCCGAAAGCTAGTGGCTTGTGTTACCAAATAAACCTGTTGGACTTTAACCTGGTGTTGTGAGACTTCTTACTGTGTTTACCTTAGTCCAACACCGGCATCTCCACATCATGAAAGAACTGGGCCAATATATGAAACAAGCATCGTTTTTAAAGTTTATTTATTAGTCACAAGTAGGCAATTAACACCAATAAAGTTACTGTGAAAATCCCCTACTTGGCACACTCTGGCGCCTGTGCGGGTAAACTGAGGAAGAATTTTAACATGGCCAATTAATTAACCAGCATGTCTTTTGGACTGTGGGAGGAAACCAGAGCACCCAGTGGAAACCCACACAGACACGGGGAGAATGTGCAGAGTCCGCACAGACAGTGACTCAAGCTGGGAATGGAACCCAGATCCCTGGTGCTGTGAGGCAGCAGTGCTAACCACTATGCCATCGTACCGCCATTCAGGCGCACCAACCAATATTGCACACACTTGATGCAGCCGGCAGCCAAATATGACTTTGGTGAAGGCGAACAGGTCAAAAAGGAAATAAAATCACAAATCATCGAAGGTGTCTGTCCAACCAACTACGCCCGGAGACAGATAGAAAACTGTTAGGGTTGTTGAGCCAGCATGGTCATTAGTGATTTCCGAATCCAGAGATACTGAAGCTCAGGCTGAGAAACACCACAAGTCCAACTCCTGTGAACACTGTTCATTGCTCACATGTAAGGAAACCATCTGCAAAGCAAAAATCACAATCCCACAAATACAGTTGCGACATGTCCAAACAATGCTTCCATTGTGGCGGTGCTTACCAATCCCGGATAGTGTGTCCTGCTTCCAGTAAACAGTGCAAAGTCTGTGAAAACTTTGCTCATGCTCAACTAGCAACAGAAGGGCACTATGTAGGCACAGCACAGCAAAAGGGCAAGTGAACAGACAGCACAGGCAAATGATCCTGAACATACTTTTGTACTCTTTCCAAACACAGCAACCAGCCACGCGTAAAGGCAAGCATTGGCTGCTCAGATGTAAATGCTTTCACAGAAACAGGAGCATCAGTGTCATAACACCAGGATTGCCCCATTCTCTGAAAATCAGCAAATGCAAAAATATTCACTGACAACAGTGACAACCCCCTGAAAATTCACAGTTCTTTTCAAAGACTAATCTTATTTAAAGACACAGGAACGAAGGTTGTAATTCTGTCATGTCTGGATAACGTGACACATTTGTCAGTTTCCACAACAACACATGATTGCTGATTCCAGCAACATTTTTGAATTGCATGTTGACCACCTCACTGGCATCAACAAATTGAAAGGTGTTACATATAAGTTGAATGTTGATCCCAATGTGTCTCCAGTAGTGCATCACTGGTGGCAAACCATTTCTATGTCAGGAAGCAGACTGAAAAGGAACTTTAGCATCTACTTGACTTAGAAATGATTGAGAAAGTTGGGGATAACTCTACCTCTTGGGATTCACCAATAAATGTGGCCAAGACACCCAAGAGTTTAAACCAGATTGGAACCTGCACTATGATATACTGTTATCAAACCAAGTTTAACAACCAGAAAGATACTTGCCATCGATGAAAAATGCAAGATGCTAAGCATTTCAATAAACTTGACCCTAATGTAGGATACCATCAAACTGGGCTTGCAGAAGAATCAAGATATTTTACAGTATTCAGTACTCACATTAGACCTTTTCAATACAAGAGACAAGCTCACCTTGAACAAAACCAAATATCTGAGTAAGAATCAAATTCTTCAGTCATGCATTTAATGGTGAAGGAGTATCACCTGATCTACAGAAGATTGAAGCCATTGTAAGTGTTGTATGGATGCTACAAATATACAGGAAGTCCAGAGGCTGCTGAGTCTCAACAGTATTTAGCTGCCTCATTCCTGACCTTGTGACATGATCTCCCCCTTTCGTCGTCTGACAAATGAAACCACCAAGTAGGAGTGGGAATACATCACACAGACAAGCTGAACATCAGATCAAACATCAGTTATCAGCAAGTTACAATCAGCAAGTTACATAAATGCCTACTTTGACCCTGAGAAAGTCAGCCAACTAGTTGTGGATGCAAACCCAGATGGTTTAGGTGTTGTTCTCATGCAAAAACAAAGCAAGGAACCCATCAATTGTTGTGATGACATGTTCACTACTACATTATTCACAAACAGAGAAGCGCTCTCAATCACATGGAGAATCATATATTTTCATCTATGTTTGTGAGGAAGCAAGTTTGAAGTTATAATCAATCATAGGCTATTTGCAAGCTTGTTAACATGTCCAATTAGCAAGCCACCTACTTGAATAGAGCTTGGATAGAGTTCCATGTTGAGTATCAATCATTCAACTCAGTGGACTATCTTTTGCAACATCCATTGTCGACAGTCCTACTAGTTGTAAGGAAAATGTTGCTGAACAACATCTTAATTATGTAAGAATAAATGCAATGTCAAAGTCACTAAAGCTAACTGTCATCAAAGCAACTGCAAAACAGGATGAAGTCTGAAAACTATGTATGAGGCAATGTAACTACGAAACTGGGATGATTTGAGGAAAAGAGCATCTAAAATGGAAATCGCACACAATTTGCAAGGTCATCATGATATTCAAAATGAGCTCATCGTTACAATCACACCTGATTTTGTGTCATACAATTGCATTATCATTCCAGAATCATCAAGGGAATGTGTTGTTGACAAAGCACATGATAGTCACCAGGGAATTGTCAAAATCAGATAACTACTCAGAGAAATTGTATTGTTCCTGGGAATTAACCAAATAGTAGAATATAAAATAAATCAACATTTGCCATGTCAAGCAATCACAATGTCAAATCTCCATGATCCACTCAAGAATTATCTCCAGAACCATGGACTGAGATTGGTGTTGACTTTAAAAAACGTAAGAACTACGAGCAGCTGTAAGTCATCTGGCCCCTCAAGCCTGCTCCACCATTCAATAAGATCATGGCTGATCTTTTTGTGGACTTAGCTCCACTTACCCACCCACTCACCATAACCCTGAATTCCTTTACTGTTCAAAAATTTATCTATGCTTGCTTTAAGAACATTCAATGAGGTAGCCTCAACTGCTTCACTGAGCAAGGAATTCCACAGATTCACAACCTTTGTGGGAAGAAGTTTCTCCTCAACATAGTCCTAAATTGGCTTCCCCTTATTTTGAGGCTACGCCCCCTAGTATTAGTTTCACCCACCAGTGGAAACAACTTCCCTGCATCTATCTTATCTATTCCCTTCATAATCTTATATGTTTCTATAAAATCTCCCCTCGTTCTTCTGAATTCCAATGAGTATAGCCCCAGTCTACTCAGCCTCTCCTCATAAGCCAACCCTCTCAACTCTGGAATCAATCTAGTGAATCTCCTCTGCACCCCCTCCAGTGCCAGTATATCCTTTCTCAAGTAAGGAAATCAAAACTGTACACAGTACTCCAGGTGTGGCCTCACCAGACCTTATACAGCTGCAACTTAATCTCACTGTTTTTAAACTCCATCCCTCTAGCATTGAAGAACAAAATTCCATTTGTCTTCTGAATTACCTGTTGTACCTGCAAACCATTTCCTTGAGATTCCTGCACAAGGACACCCAGGTCCCTCTGCACATCAGCATGCTGCAATTTTTTACCATTTAAATAACAGCCCATTTTGCTGTTATTCCTACCAAAATGGATGACCTCACATTTACCAACATTGTACTCCATCTGCCAGACCCTTGCCCACTCACTTAGATTATCTATATCCCTTTGCAGACTTTCAGCGTTCTCTGCACACTTTGTTCTTCCACCCATCTTAGTGTCATCTGTGAACTTTGACACACTACACTTGGTCCCCAACTCTAAATCATCTATGTAGTCTTTGCAGGCTTGTATATTGATAAAAACTTATTTGTTGTCACTAATGGCTACAGCAGATTCCCAGTTGTTGAAATGGTCACATCAACTTCAATGAAAGCAATCATCCCAAAGCTTGACCAGACCTTCACCCTGTTTGGAATTCCTCAAACAGTGAGAAGTGACAATGGACCCCATTCAGTAAAGTTGTGAATGACCTAAGTTTCACTGATCAAAAGATCACACCTCATTGGCGAAGAGCTAATGGGGAAGTTGAGAGATTTATGTGTACTTTGAGTAAAGTGGTACATACAGGTACAACTGAGAACAATTAAGTCGTGGGAGCAAAAGCTGCTTTGCTTTCTCTGCACAGAGCGACTCCTCATTCAACTCTGGAAAGCCTCCAGCTACTCTTATCTTTGGACATCCAATGTGCAGACCTTTTCCTGAGCTACCCTGTACAGTCTAATGATCAACATTGATGCAAAGGGGATTGCATACCAACAATTGAATAAGAGTAAATGCAGAATAAAACATGAAACCAAATGAATAAAACATAGTTGTTGACATTTTCCTTTCTGCCATATTTTCCTTCTCAATGCAGAAACCCCAGGAGATGTTCAAGTATTGATGTCACGATGTTTAGCATTATTCTGGGCCAACTCATCATTTGCCACAAATAGTTTTCACACCAAATTGGATTTATGCCATTTTACATGTTGAAGTGTTTATTAATTTTTAGGTACTATAATAAAAAGGAGTGTGGATGAAATGAACTATTTAAGCATCAAGTCTCATTTTAAAATCTGTATAAATTGGATTCAAATGGAGGCCATCAACTAAAAAAAAATAAATGCATTGCATATTAGAATGCTCCATTAAATCCCTGTTGCTGAGTAGGAAATGTAATTTATTTTTACTCAGTTATTTTTCTCTGCCCCAAAGGTATTATTATACGCATTCTAGTTTGGAATATGCAAGCTTGTCAGAACTAAATAAACACTAGTTTGCTTTTGCTGTAGAATTGTTGATGTGTATGATGCTCAGAATGATCATATTGCCTTTGATTGCTTCAAGTACCATTTCAGGTAATTGCAAACCATGCCAGTTTTGTAGCACATCAGAAGCAATGAGGTTTTCTTTGCGAAGTAGGGTGGTGGTTGGTAACTCATAAAATTCTGCTTATATAGGATTTTAATGTAACTGTTGATCAATCCCTCCAAACGGAACCAGAAAGCATTTTTATCCCCAGTACTGCCATTGTATCTACACACACACACACACACACATTCTGCTGCCTCACTGCGCCAGGAACCTGAGTTCGATTCCCGGCTTGGGACACTGTCTGTGCAGAGTCTGCATGTTCTTCCCGTGTCTGCTTGGGTTTTGTCCGGATGCTCCGGTTTCCTCCCACAGTCCAAAAGGCGACCTGGTTAGGTGCATTGGCCATGCTAAATTCCCCTCAGCATACCTGAATAGGCACCGGAGTGTGGTGACTAGGGGATTTTCACAGTAACTTCATTGCAGTGTGAATGTGAGCCTACTTGTGACATAAATAAATAAATAAAGTACCAACAAGAATAGCAAAAACAGTCTGGTATGCTGTTAATATGCCATCATAGAACAGATATTGCTCATTCATCTGAGCAGGGGAAATGCATATAGATTCCCTGGGATAGGCTGTCCGAAGAGCAGTAATAGGACTTCATTGGTTTCTGAGCCCAGTCGTTCTGGTATGAAGCCCAGTAATCTGGTCCTTTTCCCATTTATATCTCTGACTTTATCTGAATTTTATGGAGGTTTCGAAAGAGCTACTCTCAGTGCTGTCACTTCAATTGATAGATGAATCGGAAAACCCTGCGAAAATCAAGGTATACTGCATGCAAATAGTTCTAGTAGTAGTTTTATTAGCCCTGGGCTTCCACTTCCTGGGGAGTTGTACTCCTGAGTTACCCCACAAGGTGTGCTGGAGTATCCCTCACAAAACTGCACAGGAATTGCCTGGGCAGTTTAAACTTCTGTTGGGCAATTAACCTGCATCTAGAACAATCTGGTATTCCAATTTAAATCAGAGGCTTTGGATGCTTCCAACTTATTTTTAGCAAAATACGAAAAGCTAGAAGGATTTAAATGACCTGGGTAACTATGATATTGACCCTCCCAATGGATCCCCAACCACTTCTCGAGTAGTTGTCCCCCCCACTACCTGCCAACTAGCTGACACCCCCCACAACCTGCCACATCCCAACTACCCTCCTGATAACCTGAGGCACCCCCAGCTCCCAACCACCCCTGACTACCCTCACCCCTGACCACCAGCAACCCTGACCACCCAAATCCCCCTGACCTCCCTCCCCCTCTCAACCACCTGTTAACCCCCAACCAAATGGGCCACTGACTGCTCCCACCTCCCAATCACCCCACAACCAACCACCTGACCCTGTGATTACCTGATTCCCCCCAACACACCCAACCACTCAACCCCATCTGACCACTGAACACCCCCCCCAAAAGACCCAACTCCCCCTGACCCTACCAATTTCTCAGCTTCAATTACCTCAGCATTTAACCAAGCTCATTCCAAATCAGAAAAGTATCTACAACTCTACCTTACAAGGGACAGGTTTATTAGACACAATCAAGGGCATTTCTGACCTTTACCGAGTCAGGGACAGGCACCACAGTAACCCTACTCATGCCTAAATTCTGCCTGATGCAATTTTCAAATGGGTTTGTAAATGGGTAAGGAGCCACCCACTTAAAACAACAGGAGGGAAGAACCTCCCTATAGGTGCTCGAGGGCCCCAGGCTTTCACCTTGAGATAGAGAGATAACTGGAAATGCAGAAGCCCTTCTGTGGTCTGGTACTGACACTCGTGGATGCCCACAAGTGCCTGGATCATGGAGTTCACACCTTCCACCATGGAGTTCATCCCCTGCACCATGGAGATTGTGGCCTTCAGCAGTGCAGGACAGAAGTCCTGCACCAATGTCTCCATTGCAACATCACCCTCGTAGTGTTGATCTGGCTGCATCGGCATGTTGACATAATCCCTGGTGGGACTCCTACTGTCAGTCTTGCAATCTGAGGAGTAATGTTCCTGACGTTCCCTACTCTGCCTTTGGAGCTTCAGCAGCTGTGGGACAACTGAGCCCAGAGGAATGTCACAAAACAGGGGTTCATCAGCCACTCTACCCATGCCTAAATTCTGCCTGATGGGATTTTCAAATGGGTTTGTGAATGGGTAAAAAGCCACCCACCTAAGGCAACAGGAGGGTATAACCTCCCTGTGGCAGAGTCCTGGCAGCCAGCATTCCTCCGAGTGCTGGTTCTTTGGGATGTCCTTGTGTTCTCCTGTCCCTGCCTCCACTTGCTGTAGGTTAGAAAACTGAGGTGCTCACCAGTTTGTGACCCCAAAGCCTCTCTTCTATTAAGGCCAACCAAGGTGTTTGTCTGTGTGCTGACGGAGGGTGTGACTGAAAGCTGTGACACATTTTCCAGGTGTATGTTCGAGAATTCCTCAACTGCTGTCCGTCTGCTGTCTTCTGCCCTACCTATAAGCGGCCCTGGCTGCTACTTTGTTGTGCCTGCAAGAGAAGAGAAGTGGCATTAATGTATTGGAGTGTATAACTATGTAAGAGATAGAACACGTGTGAGTTTCACAGGGTAGACAATGGGGTTCTGGGTCCTCACTTTAATTTTTGCACCCACCTCCCCCTTACCACAGGAGCAATCTTCTCCCTCCTCAGCAAGTGAGACAGCTTTCTCCTCAAACTCTGTTAGGAGTTTCAACTTGGCCATCCATCCCGCTGACTGTGCTCCCTCCTTTTCCTGCAAGAAGATAGATGGGGAAAGTGTAAGCAGGTGTGCAGTAGGTGTGTGTGTGAGTGGGTGAGAGAAGACTGGTGAGAACAGTGACCTTCCCAGGATGAGCAAAGGAAGCCATTCATTCTCTTACTGCACTGCCCTTCCGACCTCCTGTGCAAGGAGCTGTTGCTTACCAGCGCTGCCATCGCTGCCCATGCTGAGTTGGCGATCTTGCTGAAGGATCTCCTCCTCAATGAAGGGGAAAGAATCCTGAGTCTCGCCTCCCCCACGTTCAGCATTCTGGTCAGGTCTCAGTCTGAAAACTTTCGCCTTCCTGGAGTGTTATGTAAATGTTTAAGTGGAGCTCCCCAGTAATTGAAGTACTCAGGCTAAAGGCAGGCCGGGCGAGTCAGGTTTGGTTCACTGCCAAGGTGGCATGAAACCCGAGAAAAAAATTCCTGTTTAAATGGTTAAAGATATGGAGGGGAAAACCATCACTGCCGCCAATGGGAAACACCCCAGTTTTCCCACCTGATTTAATACTTTGTCAAAACATGGGAAAATTTTGCCCCATGGGAGAACTTTTAACCATCCATTTGTGTTCTGATCAAACACTGCTCTTGCACCTATTGAAACCTGAGACAATGTCTATATCTATGTTTGCACCAAAGTGCAAAGTATATACCCCGTTCTTTTTTTTTAATTCATTCGTGGAACATGGGTGTCGCTGGCTGGCCAGCATTTATTGCCCATCCTTAGTTGCCCTTGAGAAGGTGGTAGTGAGCAGCCTTCTTGAATTGCTGCAGTCCATGTTCTGTGGGTTGACCCACAATGCTGTTATGGAGGGAATTCCAGGATTTTGACCCAGTGACTGCAAAGGAACGGTGATATATTTCCAAGTCAGAATGGTGGTGAATGGCTTGCAGGGGAACTTGCAGGTAGTAGCGTTCCCATTTATCTGCTGCCTCTGTCCTTCCAGATGGAAGTCATGGGTTTGGAAAGTCTAAGAATCTTTGGTGAATTGCTACATTGCATCTTGTAGATAGTACACACTGCTGCTGCTGAGCTTCAATGGTGGAGGGACTGAATGTTTGTAGATGTGATGCTAATCAAGTGGGCTGCTTTGTCCTGGATGGTGTCAAGTTTCTTGAGTATTGTTGGAGCTGGACCCACCCACGCAAGTGGAGAGCATTCCATCACACTCCTGACTTGTGCCTTGTAGATGGTGGATAGGCTCTGGGGAATCAGGAGGTGAGTTACTTGCCTCGGTATTCCGAGCCCCTGACCTGCTTTTGTAGCTACTGTGTTTATGTGATGAGTCCAGTTGAATTTCTGGTCAATGGTAACCCGAAGGATGTTGACAGTGGGGGATTCAGTGATTTTACACCATTGAATGCTAAGGGACAGTGGTTAGAGTGTCTCTTATTGGTGCTGGTCATTGCCTGACATTTGTGTGGCGCAAATGTTAGTTGCCACGTCAGCCCAAGACTGGATATTGTCCAGATCTTTTTGCATTTGAACATGGATTGCTTCAGTATCTGAGGAATCGCGAATGGTGCGGAACATTGAGCAATCATTGGTGAACATCCCCACTTCTGACCTTATGACAGAGGGAAGGTCATTGCTGGAGCAGCTGAAGATTGTTGGGCCTAGGACACTCTCCTGAGGGACTCCTGCAGAGATGTCCTGAAGCTGAGATGACTGACCCTCCACAACCACAACTATCTTCCTCTGTGCCAGGTATGACTCCAGCCAGTGGAGAGGTTGCCCCCGATACCCACTGATTCCAGTTTCACTCGAACTCCTTGATGCCACATTCAGTCGAATGCGGCCTTGATGTCAAAGGCTGTCACTCTCACCTCACCTCTGAAATTCAGCTCTTTTGTCCATATTTGAACCAAGGCTGTAATGAGGTCAGGAGCTGAATGACCCTGGCAAAACTCAAACTGGGCATCACTGAACAGGTTATTGCTGAGTAGATGCTGCTTGAAAGCGTTGTTGATAACCCTTTCCATTATTTTACTGATGATCAAGAGTAGACTGGTTGGGTGGTAATTGGCTGGGCTGGATTTGTCCAGCTTTTTGCGTACAGGACACATCTGGGCAGTTTTCCACATTGTTGGGTAGATGCCAGTGTTGTAACTGTAGAGTTTGGCTAGGGGAGATACAACTTCTGATGCCAGAATGTTATCAGGACTGATTGCCTTTTAACAGTATCTAGAACCTCCAACCATTTCTTGGTATCACATGGAGTGAAACAAACTGGCTGTAGATTGGCATCTGAGATGTTGGGCATCACTGGAGGAGGCCATGATGGATCATCCACTTGGCATTTCTGGCTGAAGAATACTGCGAATACTTCAGCCTTATCTTTTGCACTGTTGTGCTGGGCTCCTCCATCATTGAGGATAGGAATATTTGTGGAGCCTCCTCCTCCAATGAGTTGTTTAATTGTTCACCACCATTCTTGACTATGTGAAAAGACTGCAGAGCTTAGATCTGATCTGTTGGTTGTGGGTCACTTAGCTCTGACTATCACTTGCTGGTTTTGCCATTTGGCATGCAAGTAGTCCTGCTGTTTGGAAGCTTCACCAGGTTGACCCCTCATTTTTAGGTATGCCTGGTGTTGCTCCTGGCATGCCCTCCTACATTCTCCATTGAACCAGGATTGATCCCCTGGCTTGATGGTAATGGTAGCATGGGGGATATGCCAGGCCACGAGGTTGCAGATTATGCTAGAGTACAATCCTGTTGCTGTTCTTGCCCTACATGGATGCCCACTCTTGAGTTGCTAGATCTGTTCAAAGCCTGTCCCATTTATCACATTGATAGTGCCACACAACGCGATGGAGGTTATTCTCAATGTGAAGGTGGGACTTTGTATCCATAAGGACTGTGCGGTGGTCTCTCTTACCGATACTGTCACGGTTAGATGCATCTGCAGCCGGCAGATTGGTAAGAATGAAGTCAAATATGTTATTTCCTCCTATTGAACATAAGAAATAGGAGCAGGAGTAGGCCATCTAGCCCTTCGAGCCTGCCCCGCCATTCAATAAGATCATGGCTGATCTGTCGCTGCTCAGTTCCACTTTCCCGCTTTCTCCCCATAACCCTTAATCCCCTCTCTTATCAAAAACCCATCAACCCGCGTCTTAAAAATATTTAGCGAGGCAGCCTCCACCACTTCAACGGGCAGAGAATTCCAGAGATTCACCACCCTTTGAGTGAAGAAGTTCCTCCTCAACTCCGCCCCCCCTTTATCTTGAGGCTGTGCCCCCTAGTCCTACTGTCTTTTTTGAGCGGGAAGAGTCTCTCCACCTCTATCCTATCCATCCCATTCATCATCTTATACGTCTCAATGAGATCTCCCCTCATTCTTCTAAGCTCTAACGAGTACAAGCCTAGTTTATTCAGCCTCTCCTCATAGCTCAACCCCCTCAACTCCGGTATCAGCCTAGTAAACCTCCTCTGCACTGCCTCCAAGGCCAAAACATCTTTGCGCAGGTGCGGTGCCCAAAACTGCACACAGTACTCCAGCTGTGGCCTCACCAATGCCCTATACAGCTGCAGCAAGACCTCCCTACTTTTATATTGGTTCCTTCACCACCTGCTGCAGACACAGTCTAGCAGTTATATCCTGTCAGACCTGACCAGTTCGATCAGTAGAGCTGCTGCTGAACCAGTCTTGGTGGTAGACAGTGAAATCACCCATCCAGAGTACATTTTGCATCCTTGCCACCCTCAGTGCTTCCTCCAAGTGTAGTTCAACATGGAGGAATACTGATTCATCAGCCAACGGAGGACAGGACATGGTAACAAGTAAGAGGTTTCCTTGCTCATGTTTAACTTGAACCCATGAGACTTCATGAGGTCCAGAGTCAATGTTAAGGACTCTCAGGGCAACTGTCTCCTGACTGTATACCACTATGCCACCACCTCTGCTGTGTCTGTCCTACTGGTGAGGTAGGACTTATCCAGCGATGTTAATGGTGGTGTCTGGGGTGTTATCCGTAAGGTATGATTCCGTGAGAATGACTATGTCAGGCTGTTGCTTGACTAGTCGGTGAGACAGCTCTCCCAATTTTGGCATTAGCCCCCAGATGTTAGTAGGGAGAACTTTGCAGGGTCGACAGGACTGTGTGTTTTGCCGTTGTCATTTTCGTTGTCGATGCCAGGTGGTCTGTCTGATTTCATCTCTTTGTTGAGACTTTGTAGCGATCGTCACAATTGAGTGGCTTGCTAGGCCATTTCAGAGGACAGTGAAGAGTCGACCACATTGCTGTGGCTCTGGAGTCACATATAAGCCAGGCCAGGTAAGGAAGTCAGATTCCTTCCTAAAGGACATTAGTGAAACAGATGAGTTTTTCCCCGACGATCAACAATGCTTTCGTGGTCATGAGTAGATTGTTAATTCCAAATATGTTTTATTGAATTCAAATTGCACCATCTGCCATGGTGCGATTCAAACCTGGGTCCCACGAACATATCTGGATTTCTGGATTAATAGTCGAGCAATAAGACCACTAGGCCATCGCTTCCCACCTTTTCCAGTTGCATAAAAGCCAGCAGTACTGCAGGACTGTACCAGGATATATAAAGGTCATCAAGTTTTCGCAGAAACCATAGGGAACATCAGTGTGTGTGAATCCAGCTGTTAACTTAATGTGGAAGAGCTTCAGAACTTGTTCAGACCTGCAGTGTTGATGAATTATGAGTCTTTCACTCATACAAACAAGAGTAGTTACATGGCATACTTGGGATGATAATTAGTAATGATCGCCACCATCTGTTTTGCATTGTTGATCTTTTTTTGGCAGCTTGACAAAATCATATGTGATAAAGCATTGGATAATTTGGAAAGCTAAATTTATTCCTAGAACTATCTGAAGCCCTGTGCTGGTGAAATAAATATATGCATGGTAAATACTAAACAAATTATCTATCAGTAGAGTATACTTGTGCAATTCAAGTCTAACTTGACCTATGTTTTCAAAAGAACAATTTTTATAAAAGAATATATGATCAAAACATTGAAAATGTATGTTAGTCAAAGAAATTTGCATTTAAACATCTTCAGGTATTACCCAGGAGGGAAACATTTCCATTGCAAAGTACATATGCATTTCCACTCAATCCAGACATTTTTACAGAAAACATCATTAAATTGCTTCATAAACTAAAATGGGACAGAGAACTTAAACAAGACATATTATGAATATCCAGCTCTCTCCCTCAAAACTGCATGAACTACGTTATTTCACTCCGAGAAAAGTTTCACTGACCACTTATCTGCTCCCCAAATTCATTGAATGTCATTAGATTCTGCTCCTGTCTTGGCTCATCTGCTACTGAAATCCTTATCCATGCCTTTGTTGCCTCTAGATTTGACTGTTCCAACGTTGTCCCGGTCAGTCTCTCATCTTCCATTTTCCATAAACTTAAGCTCTCTGCTGCCTGTGCCTGAACCCACATCGAGTCCTGTTCATCCAATATTGTCATGTATTCATTGACCTTTACTGACTCACAGTCTGAGATGGGAATTTTAAAATTCCCATCCTTGTTTTCACATTTTTCTATGGCTTCATTCCTCATCTTCATAACTTTCACCAGCCTCACAACCCTCTGAGATCCTGCCCTCTTCCAATTATGACTCATTGCACATCTTGGCTGGGATTCCCCTGGCCCACTGCATTGCATGAGCAGCACAGCGGGCCAGGAGACACCAGTCTTCAGTGAGGTTCGCTGGTCGCAAATCTCCCAAGCACTTTTTTTTGGGCAATCAGCTCTGCACGGGAGACCAGAACAGAGCTGATTATCATATGGAAATAACAATTTCTATATGTTGAGCAGGCTTGAAATGGTATTCTCTGGGCCCACTAGTCCCTCCCCTCATCCGCTGGGAAAGGCTTCCTCCAGCGTGGTTTACTATTGCTAATGGAGAACAGACGTCGTCACCCCAGGGCTGGCTAGAGGCGTAGAGTGAGACAGGCCCATGGGGGACTGGAGCTGGCAGGGGGGTAGATCAGAGCCGGCTGGGGGATAGATTGGAGCTGGTGGGGTTGGGGGGGTGGTGGGTAGATCAGAGCTAGCTGGGGGGATAAATCAGAGCTGGCTAGAGATAGATCAGAGCTGGATGGGGGAGTAGATTGAAGCTGGCTGAGGGAGTGGGCCCACCAGATAAGCAATCGGGGGGTGGGGGAGTTAAGAAAACCAGTAGTGGGGAGTGATGCGTGATGGTGCACTCAGCAATATGCTGCCAGCTTTAAACTTATTTACCAGAGGGAATCATACTGAGGCACTCTGTATTGCACAGAGTGTCAGAGATTCGTTCTGACAAGTACGCCCAAAAAAATAGGCAGGAAATACTCCCTTTTTCCCATCCATTGGGCACTTAGTTTTGTTTTGGGAGAATCCCAGCCATTATTTTTGAATGAAATTTATACTTTTTAAAAAAATTTATGTCATTTAACAATTGTTTTCATTTATTTTAATTTGGTGTCTATGTGAGCAATTCAGGAAAGTTGCATCTGTAACAACTTAAATCATGTATTCATCAGTTAAAGGAATAAGCTAGGCTTTTGAAATCTGTATTGCACTTTGGCACATCTAAGTTATATTTCAAAAACATTCCCACTCTAGTTTTCTTAGAATACGCCTTATTATATGTGCAACTGTTGATGAAGGACAAGACGCTTTAACATTTTGGATGTGAATTTTTGGCAGATGTAAAGGATCATTCATACTTAAAATTCATACCTTAACTCTGCCATCTCTTAGATACCATAGAATCCCCACAGTATAGAAGGAGGCCATTTGGCTCATCGAACCCGCATGGATAACAATCCCACCCAAACCCTATTCCCGTAACCCCACATATTTACTCTACAAATCCCCCTGACACAAACAGACAATTTAGCATGGCCAATGCAGTTAACCTACATATTTTTGGACTGTGGTAGGAAACCAGAGCACCCAGAGGGAACCCACACAGACATGGGGAGAAAATGTAAACTCCACACAGACAGTGACCCAAGCCAGGAATCAAACCCAGGTTCCTAGCACTGTGAGGCAGTAATGCTAACCACTATGCCACTGTGCCACCCACCAATATGTCTATCAATGTATGTATACTGATATATACATCATGCATTTCCTGTGTCTATTTGAGGTTAGAAACATAGAAAAACTACAGCACAATACAGGCCCTTCAGCCCACAAAGTTGTGCCGAGCATGTCCCTATCGTACAGATTACTAGGCTTACCTATCACCCTCTATCTTACTAAGTTCCATGTACTTATCTAAAAGTCTCTTAAAAGACCCTATCGAATCCACCTCCACCACCATTGCTGGCAGCCCATTCCACGCACCCACCATTCTCTGAGTGAAAAACTTACCCCTGACATCTCCTCTGTACCTACTCTCCACCACCTTAAACCTCTGTCCAAAGCTTTGGATTTTTTTTCCCATTATCAAATGATATTATTAGCGAAGCACTGTAATGATCTGTCCCTGTGCATTCTGTCAGTATGTATATATGAATATCAGTTAATGCAGTAAGATTGGATTTTACTTGAAAGGAGAGTGAGAAAAGGTACTGTTGAGAGAGGGTGCCATTAACCTTTCTATAATTTCAAAGAAGCAGCTTGAGTTTTGACACACGAGGTTGCTTCTAAGTCATGCACATCAATGGTTGGGAAGTATAAAAGCAAGTACCATAATGGCTTATTTTGGCCTATGTGTGAAGATTCGGGTCCAATTTGTGAGTTTAAGTGAAGCAAATACAAAAGGCTCCAGCCCTACAATCAATAGGAGGGGAGGGAGATGACCTATCTCACAGCAAACAAGTCTTTATGCCAAAGCCTCTAACAAGATTGCTGCAATTGTATAGGGTGTTGATGAGACCACACCTGAAGTACTATGTGCAATTTTGGTGTTCTTATCTGAGGAAGATATCCTTGCAATAGAGGGAGTGCAGCGAAGATTTACCAGGCTAATTCCTGGGATGGGTGGACAGTCATATGAGGAGAGATTAAGTCAGTTAAGATTATATTCATTTGACTTTAGAACAGTGAGGAGGGATCGCATAGTAACTTATAAAATTCTAACAGGGTTAGACAGGGTAGAATCAAAAAAAATGTTCTTGATGGTTGGGGAGTCCAGAACTTGGGGTCATAGTTTGAGAATAAAAGGTAAACCTTTTAGGACTGAGGTGAAGAGAAATTTCTTCACCCAGAGAGAAGTGAATCTGTGGAATTCTCTATCACAGAAAGTAGTTGAGGTCAAAACCTTGTGTAATTTCAAGAAGGAATTATATATAACTCTTGGGATGCAGGGGTAAGGTGGGTTCAGTGTATTCAATTTCATGATTAGCCATGATTATAATGAATGGCAGAGCAGGCTCAAAGGGCCAGCTCTTGTTTCTGTTTTCTATGTATTTTTCTGTGTATCAGCAAAGAGATGAAAGATGTTATTGACAATGCTATCAAGCATTATTATAGTCTTGATCCAAAATGGACAAGTTTAACTTCATTGTTGAGGTAATAGTGACTGACTTTTTTTAAGATTCAGCATGAATTGCCCATCCCTGAGGGCAACCCTAAGAGTCATAAGAACATAAGAACATAAGAAATAGGAGCAGGAGTAGGCCATCTAGCCCTTCGAGCCTGCCCCGCCATTCAATAAGATCATGACTGATCTGTCATGGCTCAGTTCCACATTCCCGCCCTCTCCCCATAACCCTTAATCCCCTCGCTTATCAAAAACCCATCAACCCGCGTCTTAAAAATATTTAGCAAGGCAGCCTCCACCACCATCAACAGTGGTTTTGTGGTCATCATTAGATTTTAGTTCCAGATTTTTATTGAATTCAAATTTTATCATCTGCCATGGGGGATTGGAACCCAGGTCCCCAGAGCATTACTTTGGGTATCTGGATTACCAGCCCACTACGCTGCTGCCTCCCCCTACCTTAACATCAATGAGTAATTTGACCAAATCTGTAATCAAGGAATACTTGTAAAATTGGAGTTGGGGGAAACTATTCAAAGGTTGGAGTCATACCTTGCAGGAAAGTTGTTGCTGTTGGAGGCCTATCATCTCAGTTCTAGGACATCATTGCAGGAGTTCCTCGGGGTAAAGTCGCAGGTCGAATCTTCAGCTGTTTCATCAATGATCTTTCTTCCATCATAAGATCAGAATTGAAGATGTTCGCTGATGATTGCACAATGTTCAGTGCATTCACAATTTTGTTCCTCTGTGCCCACATGCAGCAATATCTGGACAACTGGACAATGTTCAGGTTTGGGTTGATAAGTAGCAAGTTAAATATTCATGCCACACAAGTGCCAGGCAATGACTATCTCCAACAACGGAAAGTCTAACCATCTCAATTTGACATTCAATGACATTACCTTCACTGAATCTCTAACCATCAACATGGGATAACCATTGAATAGAAACCTAACTGGACCAGCCATTTTGACTACAAGAGGTCAAAGGCTCAGAATTCTGTGGTAAAGTTTATTTATTAGTCACAAGTAAGGCTTACATTAACACAGCAATGAAGTTACTGTGAAATTCCTCTACTCGCCACAGTCTGGTGTCTGTTCGGGTCAATTCACCTAACCAGCACATCTTTCAGAATGTGGGAGGAAACCGGAGCACCTGGGGGAAACCCACACAAACACAAGGAGAACGTGTAAACTCTACACAGACAGTGACCCAAGCCGGGAATTGAACCTAGGTTCATGGTGCTGTGAAACAGTGATGCTTACTGCTGTGCTACTGTGCCGCTGCACCACAACTCACTTCCTAACCTCTCGAACCCTTTCCATCAAGCTGGAGGCACAAATCAGGAGCATGTCTGCCTGAATGAATGCGCTCAATTATAATAAAAGATTATGGCACAAGATAAGAGCTCATGGTTTTGCAGGTAATATGTTAGTAGTGAATGAGGATTGGCTAAATAACTGTAGAGATTCAGGATGAATAGGTCATTTCCAATGTCATGGACAGAAAATATCTGCTCTCTAACAACCCACACTCAGTATATTTTGTATAGAAAGAGGTGTGCATTCCAATTAAAGAATTCAGCAGCAAGCTTTCATAAGTTTAAAATAAAGATTGTTTATTCTCACATACTTGATCACACACACACTCACAAAGATTGGATACAGAGTCAAAATACATTTTTGCAGATTACAGTTACTTAAACATTATCACAGAATTCTGATTTATGGTTTCCAGTTTCCCATGCGGCAGGCTTGTGGTCTTTGGAATAGATTTGATTATTTGAAGTTAAAAAACAGTCTTGTAAAATGAAGGATTCACAGCAGCTTGTAAGGTTTCTTGCAGCCAAATATCTAGGAGTTTGGTTCTCAACTGAATACTGAAACTGGAACTTTTTGGCTGCTTGATGACTTGTAGCTGGATTCTCTATTAAGGACCTAACCCTTATAGGATGAACATAAGAGCATTTATTGACATCACATGGATAGATTTTGTGGCCAGAACATTAAATGATAAGTGGCATGGTGACAACAATGGTGAGCACTGCTGCCTCACGGCCCCAGGGATCCAGATTCAATTTCAGCCTCGGGTCACTGTCTGTGTGGAGTTTGCATGTTCTCCCTGTGTCTGTGTGGGTTTCCTCTGTAAGAAGTCTCACAAAACCAGGTTAAAGTCTAACAGGTTTATTTGGTAGTAAATGCCACTAGCTTTCGGAATGCTGTTCCTTCGTTAGGTGAGTGGAGAGTTCTGATCACAAACAGGGCATATAAAGGCATACACAGTTTACAGAATACTGATTAGAATGCGAGTCTTTACAGTTAATCTGCTATTCAAGTCTTAAAGACATGAGTCTTAAAGACACAGACAATGTGAGTGGATATAGCATTAAGCATAGGTTAAAGAGATGTGTACTATCTCCAGACAGGCCAGTAAGTGAGATGTTGCAAGTTCAAGCAAGTCATGGGGGTTACAGATAGTGTGACATGAATCCAAGATCCTGGTTGAGGCCGTTTCTCATGTGTGCAGAACTTGGCTATCAGTTTCTGCTCAGCAATTCTGCGCTGTCGTATGTCGTGAAGGCTGCCTTGGAGATTTTTTACGCGAAAATCAGAGGCCGAATGCCCGTGACCGCTGAAGTGTTCGCCAACAGGAAGGGAACAGTCTTACCTGGTGATTGTCGAGCAGTGTTCATTCGCCCGTTGTCATAGCGTCTGCATTGTCTCCCCAATGTACCATGCCTCGGTACATCCTTTCCTGCAGTGTATCAGGTAGACAACGTTGGCCGAATACCTCTGCAAGACATGTCGGATCATTGACATGGATGCCATCGTCTCATGTGAGAATACCATCCACCAGGTACACGGCACGTACTCTTGCAACTCAGCCAACATTGTCCACCTGATACGCTGCAGGAAAGGATGTCCCGAGGCATGGTACATTGGGGAGACCATGCAGACGCTATGACAACAGATGAATGAACATCTCTCGACAATCACCAGACAAGACTACTTCCTTCCTGTTGGCAAACACTTCAGTGGTCACGGGCATTTGGCCTCTGATCTTCGGGTAAACGTTCTCCAAGGCAGCATTCACGACATACAACAGTGCAGAGTTGCTGAGCAGAAACTGATAGCCAAGTTCCGCACACGAGGACAGCCTCAACCAGGATCTTGGGTTCATGTCCCACTATCTGTAACCCCCATGACTTGCCTGAACTTGCGACATCTCACTTACTGGCCTATCTGGTGACAATACATATCTCTTTAACCTATGCTTAATGCTATCTCCACTCACATTGTCTGCACCTTTAAGACTTGAATAGCAGATTACCTGTAAAGACTCGCATTCTAATCAGTATTCTGTAAACTGTGTGTGCCTTTATATGCTGTTTGTGATCAGAACTCTCCACTCACCTGACGAAGTAACAGTGTTCCGAAAGCTAGTGGCATTTATTGCCAAATAAACCTGTTGGACTGTAACTGGGTGTTGTGAAACTCCTTACTGTGTTTACCCCAGTCCAACGCCGACATCTCTACATCATGGGTTTCCTCCCAGTCCAAAGATGTTCCAGTTAGGTGGATTGGCCATGTTAAATTCCCCCTTAGTGCCCCAATAGGTGTAGGTTAGATGGGTTAGCCATGGTGAATGTGTGGGGTTATGGGGATAGGGTAGGAAACAATGCTTGGGTGGGACGCTGTGTCAGAGAGGTGCAGACTCAATGGGCCGATTAGCCTCATGCAGGGATTCTTTAAGAATACTTCAATTGACAACTAATGCAAACTAAAAGTGCAATCCCGATGAAGAGAGAATCGTGTCGGATATTTCACATCATGTTATACATTTCAAATGCGAAAAGAAACGGAACAAATTGACGACATCCATCATCAAAATAAGTCCGAGCTCATAGGGTATGTATCCTGGGAAAAACACCCATTTCCAAGGATGTAATTCACCCACAGACAGGGCCAAGATTCGAGCGACCCAGCGGGCAGGCAGCAGGAGGACTGACCCACAAGCACACACGCGGCCCCCGGACCGGCAGGGCAGGGCGGAACTACAATTCGGTGCCGCCGTTGCACTGCGGAGCCGGTCGGTGCGCTGAACATTTCCGGTTTGTGCAGATGGCGCTGGGCCGGAGCGCGCGGCTGTGGCGGTTTGTGCCGTGAGTATTGGGCGCGAGCCGGGCGGGGGGACGGCGGCCGTTACATTTCAAACACAGGCCCCGCTGCAGGGCGGAGCTCTCCCGTACCCAGGCTGGGATCCGTCTGCCCGGCCAGGAGCCCGTCAGTTCATTCACCTCACTGATTTGGGAGGAATACGTCATACCGTGGCCCGGATTTGATGCTGCTTTAACTCCCAGAGCGTCTTGTCACCCTGTCCCTATTTTGATTGAAACCTCCCGCGAAAAATTAAAGCTGTCAAAAGTAAGAATGAGCTGGAGATGCCGGCGTTGGACTGGGGTGGGCACAGTAAGAAGTCTCACAACACCAGGCCAAAGTCCCAACAGGTTTATTTAAATCACGAGCTTTCGGAGAATGGGATGAGCTGGATTTTCCTACCTTGTTGGAACATTGAAATGTTAGATTTAGGTTTATTAGCAGGGTTACATTAACATTGCAATGAAGTTACTGCGAAAATCCCCTAGTTACCACACACCGGGGTACACTGAAGGAGAATTTAGCATGGCCAATCCATCTAATCACTCCTTTCAAACTGTGGGAGGAAACCCAAGCAGACACGGGGAGAACGTGCAGACTCTGGACAGACAGTGACCCAAGTTGGGAATCGAATCTGGGTTCTTGGCACTGTGAGGCAGTAATGCTAACCATTGTGCAACCACCCCCCCCCCCCCCCCCCCCGCTGCCAAATGTTGCTTGATGTGAGACCAATAAGAAGTCACACAACACCAGATTAAAGTCCAACAGGTTTATTTGGTAGCACTATCTTTCGGAGCACTGCTCCTTCATCATCACTCACCTGACGAAGGAGCAGTGCGCCGAAAGCTCATGATACCGAATAAACCTGTTGGCACCTTAACCTGGCGTTGTGAGACTTCTTACTAGTCTCACATCAAGCAACATTTGACTTCTTACTGTGCCCACCCCAGTCCAACGCCGTCATTTCCACATCTTGATGTGAGACAGCAGTATTTGTGCAGAAATATCTGCTACAAACCAGCGCCACTTTAGTTTGCACTCATACTTGAAAAATGTGATCTGACAGTGCTTGTGCTTTTGGGGAAAATATGTGTATTCATATTACCAATATTACACACAAACAATAGTTTCCAATAGCTTGGAATTCAAGATTAATCTGATAATGGCACATTTTTCTGCTCACCATGTTCCAAAATTTGTGAACCTTTTTTTGTATCCTTAAAAGGCTGAACTAGATTGCTCACATCATTGGTGTCATGTTTGAATCCAAGGTGAGCTTCTGATCACATATCTGAAATAGCCTAGACCCATCTCTCATATCTCCCAACAGCACTCTTGCCTCAGCTCATCTGCTACTGAAATACCCATCCGTGTTGTTGTTACATCTAGACTTGGCTATTCCAATGCAGTCCTGGCTGGCCTTTCATATTTGTGTTCCTGTTTGTAAAATTGAGCTCATTCAAAGCATTCTGTCCACGTGCATGCTTCTTTCAATTCCCATTCATCCATCATCCCTCCGCTCACTGGTGTACATTGACTCCCCATTGAGCAGCATCTTGATTTTAAAATTCTCACTCATGCTTTCAAATCCCTCTGCAGAAAAATGTGCCATATCAGATTAATCTTGAATTCCAAGTTATTGAAAACTATTGTAAAAGATATGAAGACACATCTGTGCCTATCTTAGTAACCTCTTCCACAACTCACAGATGTGTGCTGCTTTTTGTAGCTTCTTGAACATCCAGAATTTTAATTGTTTTGCTGTTGGTGGCCATGCTGGACAAGCTGCCAAGGCCTTAAGCTTTGAAATTTCCACTCTAAGCCTCTCTTTCCTTCTTTAGGACACTACCTCTTTAACCAAGTTTTTGGGCACCTTTAATATCCTCATATAACTTAATTTCAAATTTTGCTTCAGAATTCTGTGAAGAGCCTTCGGGCATTTTGATGCTATGTAAAAAAAAACTGTGATTTCCCCAATCTTTATGGGGGATAAGCAAGATTATCAGATTTCGGTAGGTCAGATTTCTGTATTAGTTAACTTTCGCTCTTTTGTGTCATCGGACATTAAAGAAAAATATAATTTTAAAAACAATTTGGTGACTAATACTGATTTTTGGACCTCCGAAATGAAATGAAATGTCACCACAGTCCCCAAGAACCATGGGTTCCCCCTTTTGAGAGAGAGCTAACTGATGGTGATTTATTCTGAGGATCACCATACTTTAGGTGAGGGACAAGGTTGCAAATGTTCATGGATAACCTCAGCCGATATAAGAATAGAACTTATGCTGTTGGCGTCTCTCTGTATTGTGAACCACTGAGGTAACCAAATAAGATGCCTTACACAAATTGGCAAAATTAACTATGAAAACTTAATTTACTAAAAATCAAACCTTTGATTTCTTGTGTTAAGTTAATTTGCTAGAAGATATAGGGAGGTCAAATAATCATGTTTTTCTTGATAAAATTAACCATTCTGGGAAAGGAAAGTTTGAAAATTTGAAAAAAGAAAGCTCTTTGCTAATTATGAGAAACAAAGATTGGAGGTGGTGGATCAAAAGCTGCATATAATTATAAAGTTTAATAAGAAGAGCCACTAGGTGGAACAATTCCTTTGTTACCTTAGCAGCTTCCCACTATATTCTTTAAATCATTCCCTCTCCAAAAAGGCATCAAACAATCTCTTGAGTGAAAGCTGTCTTGATAACGCCCTTGACAATGCAGCACTTCTACAGCACTTCAGTGAAATGATAGCCTAGATTTTGTGCTCAAGTTTCTAAAGTAGGATTTGAACCCACAATCTTCTAATTTAGAGACGAAAGTACTAACAACTAAGTCATGTTCCCTTCATGTGAAAAAGCTTCTCCTTGGTTTCCCTTTTTATTCCTAAGTCAACTTGCTTGAAGCAGTTTATGAAAGATTTTCATATCTGCTGTCAGCCATCAGCATTGCTTGCAAGTCTTTACTGAGCTGAGTGGCTGACTCAGAATGCCCATATGCCTGACTAGAAAAAAGGAAGATTCCAAAAGAAGTATTAAATGGCAATTTATATGCACTGGATCACATTTTCCATAATGAGCCTTGACTTAGTTGTTAATACTCTAGCTTCTAAATTAGAAGATGGTGGGTTCAAATCCCACTCTAGAGATTTAAGTACAGCATCTAGGCTGACATTTCACTGAAGTGCTGTAGGAGTGCAGCATTGTTGGACGTGTCATCGTTCAGATGAGATATTAAATCAAGGGCGGTGTCTTGGGTAGATAGAAATTCCCATGACCCTATTTTGAAGAACAGCCGATAGATAACCTGAGGCAACAGAACAAAAACCTGACTATCTAATTATTACTACATTGCGGGGGGTTGTGCACAAACTAGCAGCCATTTTTCCACATTTCAACAGTTAGTGCACTTCAGATGTAATTTATTTTGGTGGTAAAGCACTTTAGGACATACTTTTGTTGTGAGTAGTAGTACATAAATGCAGAACTTTCTTTTCCCAAAAACATGATTATTTGACCTCCCCATATCTTCCAGCAGATTAACTAACATAAGGGAATCAGTGGTCTGATTTTTAGTAAGTTAGGTTTTCATAGACTTAATTTCGCCAATTTAGTTGCACGTTCAAACCTAGCTTCCATCGTCACTGAAGTTATGTATGTGCTTTAACAGACTTAGTAATCATTTCTTTAAATTTATTAGTAAAATTTTTATTTTTAACAGTTCTTTACAGCTAAATATTTCTGAAAGATTGCTTCCTGCTCTGTATCCTGTGTCCAGTGTGCCCAGGCGGAACAATTCAAATAGAACATCAATAGTTCACTTTGGAAGGCAGGTCTATGCCAGGCTGTATCCTGTTTTGCTGGTTCGACCTGATGGGTCCACTATCAATATCCGATACAAGGAGCCTAAAAAAATTATTATGGTAAGGATTAAACAATTATTCTTTAGTGAGGGAGGGAAGCAAATTTGTTTAAAAAAACAATCAAACTAGCTTATGGTTTAAGGACTTATTGTTTCTAAGGATGGCACAGTGGTTCGCACTACTGCCTTAGTGTGCCAGGGACCAGAGTTCAATTCCAGTATCAGGTGACTGTGTGGAGTTTGCATATTCTCCCTGTGTCTGTATGGTTTTCCTCCAGGTGCTCCAATTTCCTTCCATGCTCCAAAGCTGTACGGTTAGTTTGATTGGCCAAGCTAAATTGCCCCTTAGTGTCAGGAGGATTAGCAGCGTAAATATGTTGGTTTATGGGGATAGGCCTGGGTGGGATTGTTATTCATGCAGGCTTGATGGGCCACATGGTCTCCTTCTGCATTATAGGGAATTTATGAAGAAACACAAGGTATCATAAATAGAATTTTGTTATTTCAGAATCTTCCATAATGTTTTAACTCAAAAACATTTTGCAAGTATTTTAGATGAAGAGGATTTAACCCATATTAGTGGGTTTCCCACGTCAAACATTATCTTGAAAAGACTGAGTAGCTAGCTTCCAATATCATATTGAAACTTGACATAAGGAAATAAAGATGGCGGTGTATGTGTATCGCTTCATTGATCTACCTACATATAGTTCTTTATTCAAGTAGTCTCCAGGATTATAGGAAATATAAATTATATCTGCACAATAACTCAACCTTCAATCACTTAATCCAGAACACAGCAAAGACTATTTAATATCTTTCACAATTTCTTCAATGTACTGCTTGTTTCAGCAGGACTGAACTTTTTTCACAACAGCTGTTAACTTTAACAAAACATTTTACTTGCTAACTTTGTGCACATTGCTGTTTTAAGTTACAAAGAACACAATATTCATACAGCATGTGATGAAAACATAGAATAACGTTATATTTTGTGCTTTGTGGTTGAGGTGTTAAAAGTCTGTCGAAGAAGATCAGGTTAAAATATATCTGTTGCAGAAGACTTGTTTATTTAAAGAAAGGAATATGTGAGAGGAAATAAATTTCTAACTCATATTTGCATAGAATAGAAACTGAATAGATTATAGCTTATAAATTTCCTAGTAATGTTAAAGAAATCAGCGTGATTATTAAGATGGGGCTCCCCATTGCTTTACTACACAGGTTGCGGGGGAATATGTATCCTAATGTGGAGTCAGGGGAATACTTCAGCCTGGAGTCTGTTTCATTTGGTCTGAGGACCTACTTTCAATTCCATATATATCATTATAGATATTTTATTTGAGTTGAAGGGCTCGTGTTAACTGAAACATAGGTTTCACGCTGGATCAGACTTCTATTCAGTTTTTCTGAAACATAGGATAGCAACTTTGCTTATAGCAGGGTACTTAGAAAAATCAAGGTATTCAGGCAGAGTCAAAGTGATTTTGTGAAAGGGAAATCCTATTTAAGTAATTTATTGGTATCCTTTGAAGATGTAATGTGTGCTGTAGATAGTGGGGAACTAGTGAATGTACTGTACTTCGATTTCCAGAAGGCATCTGATAAACTGCCACACCAAAATTAAAATCTCATAATGAGTGGGTAACATATTGACATGGATAGAAGATTAGAACAGGAAACAGTCGGCATAAATGGGTCTTCTTCTGGTTGGTAGGATGTAACAAGTGGCATGCCACAGGAATCAATGCTGGCACCTCAGGTTTTTACAATTGGATTGGTAGCATAGTGGTTAGCACTGCTGCCTTACAGCACCAGGGACCCGGGTTCAATTCCCAGGTTGAGTTACTGTCTGTGTGGAGTTTGCGCATTCTCCCCATGTCTGCATGGGTTTCCTCCCGGTGCTCTGGTGTCCCCTCTCAGTCCAAAGATGTGCGGGTTAGGTGGATTGGCTATGCTAAATTCCCCCTTCGTGTCAGAGGGACTAGCTAGGGTAAATGCTTGGGGTTATGGGGATAGGGCTTGGGTGCGATTGTGGTCAGGGCAGACTTGATGGGCCAAGTGACTTCCTTCTGAACTATAGGGATTCTATGAATTTACATAAATGATTTAGATGAAGGAGTCAAAAATATGGTTGTTAAGTTTGCTGATGACACAACGATTGTTAAGAAAGTAAGTTGTGAAGAGAACATAAGGAGGCTACAAATGCATACAGATAGGTCAAGTGAGTGTGCAAAGATGTGGAAATGGAATATAACGTGGGAAAATGTGAAAATGTCCATTTTGGCAGGAAGAATAAAAATTAAGCATATAGCATATTTCTAAATGGTGAGAGATTTCAGAACTCTGAAATGCATAGGGACCTGGTTGTCCTAGTTCGTGAATTGCAAAAGGCCAGTATGCAGATCCAGCAGCTAATTAGGAAAGCTATTGGAAGGGGAACTGAATACAAAAGCAGGGAGATTATTCATCAGTTATACCAGGAATTGATGAAACCACATCTAGACTATTGTGTACAGTATTGGCCTCCTTAATTAAGAAAAAATGTGTGTGTTGGAAGCAGATCAGAGAAGGTTTACCAGACAAATACGTGGAATAAATAAATTGTCTTATGAGGAAAGGTTGGATAAACTAAGCTTGTATCCGATGGAGTTCAGAAGAATAAGAGGTGACTTGAGTGAAACCTGTAAGATCCTGACAATCTTGATAGGGTGGATGTGGGAGAAGCTAGAACTAGAGTCACTGTTCAAAAATGAGGGGCCACCTATTTACGACAGATGAGACTTTTTTTTGGAGGATTGTGAATCTTTAGAACACACTTCAAAAGGCAGTGGAAGCAGAATCTGAATATTTTTAAGTTCTGAATAACCAAGGGGTGAAATATTAGTGGGGTAGGCAGGACTGGGAAATTGAGGCAACAGTAAGATCAACCATGATTTTATTGAATGGTGGAGCAGGCTGGAGGATCCAAGTGGCCTACTCAGGTCCCAATTAGTATGTGCATATGCTGTTAGTCAAAGTGCAATCTAAAAGTGTTTATTTGTGTTTTATTAGTTATGCTTGACATCTCAAACTCAAATCATTATTAATACTTCACCAGAGCACCAGCAACATAGGAACAAGTGTCAGCCATTCAATTTCTCAAGCCATCCCATTAGACCTTAATGAATGTGTATCTTAATATGGCTTGCTTAATAAAAGAAATTCTTAGTTTTGAAAGTTTCGATTGACTTGTCCTCACCAGCGTCTTGAGAGAGTTTGAGATTTTCATTGCCTTTTGTATGAAGGTGCTTAGGGGTGGCACAATGATTAGCACTGCTGCCTCACAGCGCCAGGAACCTGGATTCAATTCCTGTTGTGTGTATGGAGTTTGCATGTTCTCCTTGTATCTGCGTGGGTTTCCTCCCACAGTCTGAAAGACATGCTGGTTAAGTGCATTGACCCGAACAGGCGACGGACTGTGGTGACTAGGGAAATTTCACAGTAACTTCATTGCAATGTTAATGTAAGTCTTACTTGTGACTAATAAACTTTACTTTTACTTTTATTGAATTCATCCCTAAATGGCCCAGTTCTAATTTTAATTTGATTTTATTTATTATTGGCGCATCTATTGATATACAATCAAAAGTGTTGTTTCTTGCACACTATATAGCCAGCATACAGTTTATAGAGAAGGAAAGGAGAAGGTGCAGAATGTAGTGTTAAAGTCATTGCTAGGGTGTAGAGAGTAGATCCATTCAAAAGTCTGATGGCAGCATGGAAGAAGCTGTTCTTGAGTCATCGGTACTTATCCTCAGACTTTTCTATCTTTTTCCTGATGGAAGAAGGTGGAAGAGAATATGTTCGAAGTGCGTGGAGTTCTTAATTATGCTGGCTGCTTTTCCAAGACAACGAGAAGTGTAGACAGAGTCAATGGATGGGAGGGAGGTTGGTTTCTGCGTTGGACTGGGCTTCGTTCATGACCCTTTGTAGTTTCGTGCTGTCTTGGTCACAGCAGGAACCATACCAAGCTGTAATATAACTAGAAAGGATGCTTTCTACGGTGCATCTGTAAAAGTTGCTGAGAGTCGTAAAGAAATGCCAAATTTCTTTAGTCTCCTAAGATAGTACATTGGTGGATTTTCTTAACTATAGCGTCAGCATGGAGGGACTGGGACAGGTTGTTGGAGATCTGGACACCTAGAAACTTGTTGACCATTTCCATTTCATCCTCATTGATGTAGGGAGGAGCATGTCCTCTCCAATGCTTCCTGAAGTCAATGACTTTCCCCTTTGTTTTATTGACATCGAGGGTGAGATTACTAATTAATTGTATATTGCAGTCATTTCACCCATTTGAATGACTCTTCATATTCTGCCTGTACTTTTAAACCGAATCGTTTATGTTTGCTTGTATTGTATTGGACAGGCTTGAATATTTTCCCATTGTGACTTGTGTATTTTAGTGCACTTACACAGGATAATTAGAGCACCCAGGTTGCTTGAAACAATTTTTTGATTTGTTACAGATGCCTGTCGATGTTTCCCTTCTGCCAGAAGCTGAAAGGAAAGCAAGAATGCGCAAACGTGTTCCCAAAAGAGCTAGAATGAAAGAAGAGCAATTTGAAGATGAATTTAAAGTTGACGATTATAGCAAATTCTGGAAGAAAAAGTAGTCTTCAAAATTTTGGATTTTAGAAACAACCATCACTGGACTGCTTGACTGGTGTTGACATCAGTGGAACTTTGACAAATGCACATATTATTGTGATGTAATTAATAAGTAGTTTTTTTATTTATGATCTAATTCATTTATTTTAAAATGTGTTTCTATAGGAAGCATACAAGGAATGAAAAAACAGATTCCTGTTTTTGTTTCTACTACTACATGGCTTAAATGCAAGGAGAAAATGCTTTGAATGACAATACCCATTCACATTAATTCTATGCCTCCTGTTCCTGACTACATTTGTGTGGATTTGACTTGCATATATTTAGTTGTTTTTGTGATGTATCATTAAAACCAGTTGCAGGAAACTGGATTTGAGTATTGTTAGTCATTTATCATCATTCATGGAACATTTAACTGGAGGATTACAAGTGTTTTCACTTAATTATAAATATCCTAGGAAATCAATGGTATTTGTTTACAACAATCTGAAATGCACGAGTAGTGTGGGTGGTATTAAAAGTAAAATACTTACATTTTGAAATTGGGTCAGTAATGATTGAACATAAACTTCTGGATATAACATGCACTTCAGGACAAAGTTCTGAGCAGTTTTGCCATACTAATCTTAAATTGTGCTATATTTAAAATACTGAGATGTGATTTTAATCCTATCTACTTGGCAGGAAGCAGGTTGGTGAGCAGTTTAAATTGCATGTATTAGTTATCCATCTAAGAACTGACCCATTTCAAATTAAACATAAGCAAGGGTACATTCCCAAAATATGCGAGGATCCATTTTTAGATAAGCATGTCTAGTCCAGATGATGTAATTAGGACCCAACTGATCAGAATGCAGTGATTTTTCCAGTCATGCCAACCTGGGAACAGTGGGTTTGAAAACCTTTGTAAAAAGATTGTTCAGCTTGAGTGTGAGTAATCTGTCAAATTCTGGCACGACACCTTAGCAATGATGTGAAGGTATTAGGATGCTGGAAAGATTTTCAAGAATGCTTCCAGAGATGAGAGGTGGGTAGATTAGAGAAGCTAGGGCTGTTATCCTTAGAGAAGAGAAAGTTGAGAGGAGATATGGTCAAAATCATAAGGAATCCCGTTAGATAGAAACTGTTCCCATTGATTTTAGGTGAATGACGAAAGAACCAAAGATGATATGAGGAAAATCCTTTTCACATAAGTGGTTAGTATGTGAATGAAATGCTTGTAAGTGGCAGAGGCAGATTTAATCATCACTTTCAAAAGGTATTAGGGTAAGTATCTGAATTGCAGTGGCTATGGGGGAAAAGGTGGAGGCGTTATCCTTGAGCTGACATAGCAATAGCAAGTCAAATGACTTCTTTCCGTGCTGTAAACATTCTCTCAGTCCCACATCAAATCTTGAGCACAAAAATCTGGTACTGAGGGCTTGTTGCACTGTTAGTCATGTTATCCTTGGGATGAAATAACAAAATCAAGGCCCCATTTGCCCTCTGAGCTGGTAATTAAGTATTCCCTGGTATTACTTTGAAAGAGTAAGAAGTCTCACAACACCAGGTTAAAGTCCAACAGGTTTATTTGGTAGCACAAGCTTTCGGAGTGTCACTCCTTCAGGTGAGTGAGCTGTTGTGTTCACAAATAGGGCATATGTAGACACAAACTCAATTTACAAGATAATCAAGTCTTGAAGGTATAGACAGTGTGAGTGGAGAGAGGGTTAAGCACAGGTTAAAGAGGTGTGTATTGTTTCCAGCCAGGACAATTAGTCAGATTTTGCAAGCCCAGACAAGTCGTGGGGGGTTACAGATAGTGTAATGGGTAAGCATTCTCCAAGGTAGCCTTCATGACACATGACAACACAGAATCGCTGAGTAGAAACTGATAGCCAAGTTCTGCACACATGAAGATGGCCTCAACCAGGATCTTGGACTCATGTCACACTATCTGTAACCCCCACGATTTGCCTGGACTTGCAAAGTCTCACTAACTGTCCTGGCTGGAGACAATACGTATCTCTTTAACCTGTGCTTAACCCTCTCTCCACGCACATTGTCTATACCTTTAAGACTTGATTACCTGTAAAGATTTGCATTCCAACCATTATCTTGTAAATTGAGTTTATGTCTATATATGCCCTGTTTGTGAGCACAACTCCTCACTCAGCTGAAGGAGTGACACTCTCAAAGCTTGTGCTACCAAATAAACTTGTTGGACTTTGACCTAGTGTTGTAAGACTTCTTACCATGCTTACCCCAGTCCAACACTGGCATCTGCACATCATGATTACTTTGAAAAACAGCAAGGCATACTGTCTTGGTCAATATTTATTCTTCAGTCCACATCACAGATAAAAAGATTATCTGGTCATTATCACATTGCTGATTGTGGAAGTTTGTGTGCAAATTATTTTTCCTATATTACAACAGTGATTACAAAAGAGTTAATTCACTGACTGTAAAGTGCTTTAAGACATTTGGTGGTTGAAAAAAGCATATAAATGAAAATCTTTTCTCTTTGATCAAGTTTTTGGCCATCCCATTGCCTGATTTTTTGACTCTTTGTCAAAAGTGTCACTTGATATTGCTGAGTATGCATCTTGGGATGTTTCCTAATGTCCTTTCAGGAAGGAAATCTGCTGTCCTTACCTCATCTAGCCCACATGTGACTCCAGAGCCACGGCAATGTGGTTGACTCAACTGCTCAGGCAACTAGGGATGGGCAATAAATGTTGGCCCACCAACGACACCTATGTCCGACGAATGATTAAAAAAAAGGATATGCTGACCTGCTCACTGTTGCCTCTTATGGTCAGAGATTACTATTAATTATGTTTTAGTTTAATTTATTAGTGTCACAAGTGGGCTTACATTAACACTGCAATGAAGTTATTGTGCGAATCCCCTAGTTGCTACACTCCAGTGCCTGTTCGGGTACACTGAGGGACAATTTAGCATAGCCAAAGCACCTAACCAGCACAAGCTGCAAAACTATCACGTCACATCCCCAGTTAATGATGAGACTGCCAGTGAACCTAGGATAATGGTGGTGAACTTTGTCAAGCTAATGGTGGTGAAGTTCATTAGGTTAATGGTAATGAAGCTCGTCAGGTTAATAGTGGCGAAGTTCGTCAGGTTAAGGGTAGTAAACTTTAACAGGTTAATGGCGGTGAAGCTTATCAGGCTAATGGTGGTGAACATCATCAGGTTAATGGTAGTGAATTTTGTCAGGTTGATGGTGGTGAACCTCATCAGATTCATGATTGTTTCTGAAAGACAACATTTCCTGAAAGTTTCAGACTTTTATTCTCTGAACCCCTTTCAGTTAGGGACATATACTGTAATAATGTTTCTTTAGTCCATTTCAAGTATATTCAAAAGTAATAACTTAAATTGTCATCAGTTGAAAAAGCAATGCAGCCAGTCCACTCTGTGCACTGTGAAAAATATTTATCACTCTTAACAAGAAACTGCTTTGCTTGACAGCCACGAAGAATTAAAATGGGGCAACCTTAAACAGCAGGCTTTTGAGTAAACCTGAATAATGGTCTGGCTAATTGCATTATCTGACTTAAATTTGTTAATAATTAATAATGTCTAAAGTTCAGTTTAAAAGAGTGCAACATACAGAATTCATCAAACCAGCAATCAAAGTTGCCAGAGTGTTTGAAATAAAAACAGAAAATGCTGGAAATATTCAGCAGGTTATGGCAGCACCTGTGAAGTGAAACAGTAACCCTTCAAGATCTCTGACCTTTCATCAGAACAGGGAAATGTCAAGAATGTAATAGGTATGGAGCAAGGGGTGGGTGGAAAAAGCACAAAATTAAGATCTGTGATAGGATGGAAGTCAGGAGAGATTGAAGGACAAAAGAATTAGTCTTCCAGCCAAAAAAAATATTGATGTGGCCAGAAATGAAACAAAGACACAAATTGTGTGCCTGGAGAAGGTGTGCTGCTGAAAGCAAACAAAAAAATAAGCAAAGGGAAACAAAACAGGGCAGCAATTGTTAAACTCAGTGTTAGGTCTGGAAGGCTGTGAAGTGATCAATTGAAAGATCCTTAAGCTTACATTCAGCTTCACTGGAACAGCTGCAGAGGACAAAAATGATAGCACGGGAGATAGTGGAGAATTAAAAGGACACACCATCAGAAGCCCAGGATCGTATCTATGAACAGAAGGAAGGTGAAGATCAAGTGCAGTATTGATATGCTGTGCTTGGTTGAAGTCATTAGGTTACATTTTAGCTTCATTTGAAGCAACTTTCAAGAGCGGCATCGCAGCCTTTAAGCGAAGATGCAAATGAGATCAAGCCTTGGAGGAGGAGCAATGCCTACTCCAATCCACTTGGATCATGTAGATCAAGCCCAAGACAAGAGGTGAGAGCCCTGTCTTGTCAGCTTGGATCGGAAATGTCTCAACTTGTTGAGACTCTGAATTGGACTTGATTTGATTGAATTGGAATAAAAACAAAACACAAAAATGAACAGAATGGAAGCGCTCCGCAAAGCGATGGTTCACTCTGCATTTGGTGGTCTCAATGTTGAGGGGGCCACATTGTGAGCAGCAAATGCAGCAGCTTAAACTGAAAGAAGTAAACATAAAACATTGATTGGCGTGGGAGGAGCATCTGGGACTTTGGACAGTGAGGAGAGTTGAGGTTGAAAAGCAGATGTTAAATCTGCGTTTGCATGGAAAGGTGCTGGGAGAAGGAGATGGAACAAAGAAAATTACAGCATCGTACAGGCCCTTTGGCCCTCCAAGTCTGCACCGACCACGCTGCCCGTCTGAACCAAAACCTCCTATCCTTCCAAGGACTATATCCCTCTATTCCCATCCTATTCATGTATTTGTCAAGAAGCCCCTTAAAAGAGATGGGGGATAGTCTGAGTGGATCAGGGTATCATCATCTCTATTCCATTTTGTTTGTTTTTTCAGTGAGCAGCACACCTGTTCTGGCCACATCCTTTGCCTCTTTGTTTCACTCCTGCTCACATCTTCACGCCTTTGGCCCTTGGATGACCTATCTCTTCTGTCACCCAGTCTCTTCTGATGTTCACCCTATCACAGACATCCCTTCAGTCCTTGTCCCACCCACCGCTTGCTCAAAACCTATCACACCTCCACAACTTCTCCCAGACCTGATCAAAGGTCGCAAAACTTGAAACTATTTTTTTCTCTTTCCACAGATACTTCTGTCACGTGCTGAGTATTTTTTGTTTGATTTCAGACTTCCGCCACCCACAAGCATTCTGCTTTTCGAGAATGTTTACCTTAGAGACACCAGACATCGTTGTGATTATCATTTACTTTGCATTTGTTATTAGCATTGGAATATGGGTGAGTTAATAAGAATCCCCTGAGTTAAGCCAGTCTCTTTATTTTTCAGTTTACATTAATGAAGGTTGTAGACTTGAACTCTGATGTTTACGAATGCACATTTGTACAATTGGAATAAAGTTAATATAGTGCATCTTCTGCTGTATATTGTTTCATTTGTTGGTGGGAATGTACTCCCTCCACTTTGTCGTTAAAACCTCCTTGGACTTGTACTGGAAGCTGATGTAATGCAATAAACTGACTCTGCGACCTGGTGCATTTAGAAAACCCAAGGGATTTTTAATAAAATTTTTGGGTGAAAATAATGCAGTTAAGAGATTTTAGCATTCCTTTACTATTGTTGTCTTACATCGACATAATTGAGAATTCTTTTGTGTAAACATTCAGATTCCGATTGTTCATTTTTTAATTACGTTCTTAACACTTTTTTATAGTCCTGGTGATTATACATAGATCGTGAACTAAAATCAAACATTTACTGCATGTTTATAATATAGTGAAATTTAAGCTGTTGGGAATGTCATTTAACGATCCACTTTAGGTTGCAAGCACTGCAAAATGTGAGCAAATGTTTGATTACTGTATATTTGAAATACTTTTTTTATGTGAAAATTACTCTTGGGGCTTGCTTGCTTAAGCAGACGTTTGTCGAGGTATAACTGAATTAAACAGGTAGTTTTTACTCTGAGCTGAGCAGGCTAAAAAAAATCGCGATGGCTAATTTTTCTTTGAACATTTCCTTGTTCCTGTACTTTTAAGTCCTCACTGGGTCCCAATGACCTTATTGTGATGTATACAGTTCATTTTTAATTTTTTTGTCTATTCCATTTCACTTGGACTTTGATTGAAAGACACACATCTAAAAAATCTTTTTGCATTACAGTCATCTGTGAAAGCCAACCAGAGCACAGTGGGAGGATATTTTCTTGCTGGAAGAGCCATGACCTGGTGGCCTGTAAGTGTTTTATATTTATTATTTTTGGAGCATGTCAATATTTGATAGGGATGAATGCAATATTCAAATAATAGCTAATAATCACTTGTTAATGAGTATTATTGTTTGATGTTTATGGCTTGTTCAGTTGGTCTTACAGATAAGTTCAGATACTTGTATAGTTGAACAGTATTATTTGCTGACAATGCATACCTAGTATAGCCCAAAATAGGAATTAACTTCATAGTGACTTGTACCAGTGTTCTTCCATACAATTCTACTGTCCTGTGTCTCTCTCTATATCATTTTGTTGGCACCACTGTTCTCCAATCCCACATTACCAAACACCCTTATTACACAACAAAAACAGAAAATGCTGGAAAATTTCAGCAGATTTGACAGCATCTGTGGAAAGGGTCTGGAACCTTATTTCTCTACTCTGTCTCCACAGATGCTGTCAGACCTGAGATTTCCCAACATTTTTCTGGTTTTGTTTCAGATTCCAGCATCCACACTATTTTGCTTTACCCTTATACTACATCTCCCCCAAACCTTTACCCAACACATTTACATTACAGTCCTTCTTTACTTGCTACCCCTTCCAGAATTTTGCCCCAGGCAGAACCAGTGACAGAGCAGCAGTGTATTTCCAAGTCAGGATGGTGAGTGACTTGGTAGGGAACCTCCAGGTGGTGGTGGTCCCTGGGATTTGCTGCTCTTGTCCTTCTGTGGTGTGGGTTTAGGAGCCTTGGTGAATTCCTACATTATTACATGGTACACATTGCTGTCATTGTTCATTGGTGGTGATAGGCTTGAATGTTTGTGGATGGGTAGAAAACAAGCAGGTTGCTTTGTCCTGGATGGTGTCAAGCTTCTTGAGTTTTGTGGGAGCTGCGCCAATCCATGCAAACGGAGAGTATTCCATTACACCCCAACTTGTGAATTTTAGATGCTGGACAGGCTTTGGAGAGTCAGGAAGAGAGATACTCGATGCAGAGTTCCTAGCACTTGACCTGCTCTAGTAGCCATAGGATTATATGGTTAGTCCAGTTTAGTTTCTGGTCAATGGTAACCCTCGGGTATTTATAGCCAGGGATTCAGTGATGGTAATGCTATTGAATGTCAAAGAGCAGTGGTCAGATCCTCTTTTGTTGAAGATGATCATTGCTAGGCACTTATGTGGTGCAAATGTTACTTGCCACTTGTTGCCCAAGCCTGGATATTGTCCAGGTCTTGCTGCATTTGGACATGGAATGCTACTGAACATTGTGCAGTCATCAGCAATATCCTCACTTCTGTCCTTAAGAAGGATGCTCATTGACAAAGGCGCTGAAGATGTTTGGGCCTAGGACACTACTGCAAGAAACTCTTGTGGTAATATCATGGAACTGAGATGATGGACCACAACCATCTTCCTTTGTGCCAGGTATGACACCAACCAGCAGGGAGTGTTCCACCTGAATCCCATTGATTTCACTGTTGCTAGGTTCCTTATTGCCATACTCCATCAGATGCTGCATCGATGCAAATGGAAGTCATTGTCACCTCATCTCTGATATTCAGCTCTTTTCAACATGTCTGAATCATGTTTGTACCTCTTATTCATGTTTTAGATCTGTTTGATTCTCTGTTATGAGCCTAGTGTAAGCTTTTTTCTGCTTTATTTAGTCTTTATATACTTAATCATTCAGGACATTAAAAATTTAATTGCCCTTCCATTCCCACATGTGGGAAAATGTGTCCACTCTGTCCCCAACCATTTCCTCCTATTGTTTGATTTGATTTTATTGTCACATGAATTAGTATACAGTGAAAAGCATTGTTTCTTGCATGCTATACAGATAAAGCATACCGTTCATAGAAAAGGAAAGGAGTGTAGAATGTAGTGTTCCAGTCACAAAATTAAAGCAATGTTAGAGAGTTTAAAAGAGTTAGAATGAAGTCTGAGAAGCATAGCGTGAGAGTAAAAAATAGAATTAGAAAGTATGTTGGGTGCAGCTTGCAAGAAGTCGCCACACTCTGGCGCCAGCTTAGTTTTGTTTGTATGTTTGATTATAGCTGTGTCCATCAATGTTTGATTCCAGAGTAACTGGGACTGATACCTCCTCAGCTCACTGAAGCTAATATTCATCCTATTAAATATTTTTACACTTGATTGTGCTACTCCATAACCATTCCAAACGTAATGATGTCATTGAGAGGAGATTTGAAGGAGGTGTTCGAAATCATCAGAGGTCTGGGTAGAGTAAATGGAGTGAAACTGTTCCCATTGCAGAAGGGTCAAGGGTCAGAGGACACAGATCTAAGGTGCTTAACAAAAGACCCAAAGACGACATGGGGAGAAACTTTATTTGCCCAGTCAGTGGTTAGGAATTTACTAGCTGAGGGTTTGGTGGAGGCAGACTTAGTTGTGCTTTTCAAAAGTGAATTGGATCATTGTCTGAAGAGGAAGAGGCTGTGGAGGAAAGGTTGGGAAGCGTGACTGGTTAATTGGCCCTTGTAGACAGGAGACATAGACACAATGGACCAAATGGCCTCCCTCTGTATTGTAACTATTAAGTGGTTATCCAATTCTATGTTCAAGAATATTTAAATAAATGATTAAAAAATGCATTAATGTGTCTAATTTTGCTTTCTTGTGCTCCTGCGAAATGCCTTGCCACTTTAATCCTTCCATTTAAGTTGTCTTTCCTCATTTTCCCCCTGAAAAGGTATCCCTTCACCCTCCTCTGTATTAAATTTTATCTTCCACCTGTCCATCCAGAAGGATGTGAGGCTGGAGGAGATTACAGATGAGACCCTGGATGGATTGTAAACAAGGATGATTTTAAATTGAGCCCTTGATCAATAGTTAATGTAGGGCACCAAGCATAATGGTGTCGGAGGAGTGGGACCTAGGACGGAATCTTGTGCCTTCCTCCTGTGGCAGGCTTGGTGGCAGAGGGAGCATTTAACCAGACGTGGGAGCGATGAGTAGATATCCTGCCACTTCCTCATTTCCACCCTGATTGAGTTCATGGCAGGAAACCACCAACTGAGGCTATTAAGTGAGAAACTAAATTACCTTTAACTGTGGATAAATGGAATTTGGAAAGCAGTTACACTGAAGGGAAACAATGAAATAAATGTCAACTAATTAAGATGAAATAAACAGACATGAGGATTGGGTTTTTGTATTCCCAAAAATCTCAAGAATAGGTACAGAAATTCACAAAATTCAGGCCGCAGGATCATAAATTTGAATTTCCACCTCAAGAAGAGCCCCGCACAAACTTCCCAGAGGTGGGAAAAAGTTTGGCATAGGTTTGGCTCATGGTCCAGCTTATATGTCCTGTGATGTTATTTCAGCCAAGGGGAACTTTGTATTTAATGTTTCACAGTATTTTCATCAGGATGAGGGATTTAAGAGACTTTAGGAATCTCCCCCCAGTTAAAAGAGTTTGTGAACTTTGAGAAGCCCGCTGAAGAGTTGGGAACATTCTGATGAGTAAGTGTAAAATGTCTTTGTTAGATGTCGAGTAAGTGAAAATGTGTTTTTATTGCATTGTTTTATCATATGGCTCTATCCTGAAAAGGTCTGTTGACCATTACATTGACCAGCACTGTGCAAGTGTTAGGGTGTATTGGAGTACTTTATCCATTTGAAAGCATGCTATTGCAGGTTCAAAACTGTAGAAGCGCGTGATTGGAAACCATCCTCTTGTGGTCTGAGCAGTGATTTAAGTTTCCAAAGTGCTTTTAACATAAAAAATGATGTGCTGTTCAAGCTTAGTGAGAAAAGCTTAGTGAGAAAAACATAGCCGCTTGCAACTTCTTGGATTGACAGGTCATCTGGTTTGAAATTGAAAACAGATCATCTTTTCTTTCAGTTTCAAAAGGCTCCATTGTGTGGTGCTGTAATGGTTTGCTTTGACAATGGAGTTGATTAAGAATGCTTGGCTGAGTGGCAAATGTTTGTGAAATACTTAGCTCAGCAAGTGGTTGTTTATGACAGTTGCTTAGGAGACTGTAAGCATGGTTTGATTGACATTTTTAAGAGGATTATCCTAGCGAAGCAGCAGACCCGAACCTTGCCTACCCACATCCCTAGGAGTTGAAAATAAAGCAGGAACGGGAGAAGCTGATGGGAGTGTTCAGGTTGGCAAGCCCTGACTTGCGTTCCCCAATCCCGAGATAAAAATCCAGCCTTGAGACTCAAAACTTGAAGATAAAGTAGACAACAGAATTGATTTCCTTTTAGCTAAATATTACTTGGAATAAAAGGCTGGATCTAGAACAGTATATCATGTAAGAAAATTACAACATCATTCGGATTACAAAACATGGTTCAGCGCAGGAGTCTGGTGCAAATTCAATGTGCAGGAGTTTAGAATGCTCTGGGAAAAAAAAGCAACAAGAACAGACAAGGAGGAATATGTGTTCATTTTTCTTACTATGTCATTGCTTCCCATCTGAGCTAAGAACTGTGACTGTTCCCTTTCCTCCACTAAACTGTTTTACGTTCTCAAAGTGATGTTTTGATTCGGCCTGACTACCCCGTCTACGTCCACTGGGGAAAAGAAAATGCAAGATTTAAAAAAATAGTAAAAGCAAGATGGAAGAGAGGAATTTTCACCTGTGATTGAGACACATGCTCTCTTTAATCCCAAAGTCCTTCATAAAATCAGTATCCCCTTTTCCTCTTTGCCCCTTGGATAGACTACTTGGCTGCTCATAAAGGGACCTTGTTTCCTCAACCACAATATTTAGGCATCTGGCAACAAATAATGCTAGAGCCTAAGGGGCAAAAAAGTGCTGGCATTTTGAATGAATTTCTTTGGTCTCACAGTCGAGAAAAGTTATTATTAAAGATCATATTATACCCTCAATAGATATGCTTAAAGTTGAAGTATAATGACAGAATTAACACTGATGCATTTCACAACTGTTGGAAGTCTCAGTAAAATAAAATGTCCATTATAAAAAGTGCTTAACACTGAAACCAGTATAATCCTTCTGGTTATCTTATGTTGACAGATTGGGGCATCACTTATGTCCAGTAATGTGGGCAGTGGCCTGTTTATCGGTCTGGCAGGAACAGGAGCTGTAGGAGGCATTGCTGTTGGAGGTTTCGAATGGAATGTAAGTTCCGTTGTTGTTTCTAACTTATTATGTATGTATGTTACCCTGATAAAGTGTTTTCTTTTGTCCAGTCAGGCTTAGTATGGCTTCCTGTTCTTCCACCCGCACTGTGGATCCTTGCTTAAAAGCTGCCCCTTGTTGAAACAGGAATCTCTAATGTACTGTATGGTTCAGTCTATACTGAGCTGCAGTGAAATACTGTTTCTAAATAATAAAAGCCACAGAACAAAGTTAACTAATTACAATCATTTTTTTTCTGTTTTTTCTTCCTTGTAATTGTCTTAATTTCATCACATGTATTGGATTCTAAAGTAAAGTAACATCATTTTACAACAATACTGAGTTACCTAGGAGGCAAACTGAAGACTGTAGAAACATGTCAAATTGGGACTTTTGTTATGGTTATGAGGGTCATGTGTAAAGCAGTGAGATCCAATTTAGTGAGCAGTAAAACAAAAAAGATGTAAATTATTTCAATATACTGTAGAGTAGGTCAATCTCATAAAGTCACTGCAGAGATGTCCAAGTTTTTACAATGCAATAGTTATCTACCGTAGAGACTTGGGTGCCACGCATAAAGTTGAAATCCATGTTCCCATAGATTAGCTGATAACAAATAGTGTTCTGTTTAGGATTACTCTACTTCTGAAACAATAAGCTTAAAACAATCTTTTCTAAACATCTTTAAATCAGGTAGTGCCAGGGACCCGGGTTTGATTGCCGGCTTGGGTCACTTTCTGTGCTGAGTCTGCATGTTCTCCCCGTGTCTGCGTGGGTTTTCTCCGAGTGCTCCGGTTCCCTCTCATGGTCTGAAAGATGTGCTGGTTAGGAGCATTTACCATGCTAAATTCTCCCTCAGTGTACCCGAACAGGTGCTGGAGTGTGGCGACTGGGGGATTTTCACAGTAACTTCATTGCAGTGTTAATGTAAGCATACTTGTGATAATAATTAATAATTAAATAAAATGATTCTACAGGATAGATATGAAAAGCTTATTGCCATTTACATTTTCACCCATACTCATGAAGACTTTCTATGTTACACTTGGAACGCATTCTAATTCAACACAAATCTGAGATTTTCACAATGGGTTTACCAATCGATATCCCACTTGATAAGTTCTATATTCAGGAGCAGGGGGAGCAGTAGGAGGGTACAAGGGAAGCCGGATTAATCAGGCAGGATCAAGCCAACTCAACACAGTTTACATAGCAGCATTGACAGACCCAGGTGCCTTTCCTGGGAGCTGTATCTCAGGAGGCTCCACTTTAATTATAAATGTGTGGGGGAAGCTCTATTCATCACTGCAGCAAATGCATGGCCAAAGTCCGCATTATGGGTAGTGTCTTACCATGGCACAGAGGTGACCCCACAGTTCTCTACTTGATGATTGAAACTCAGGATGCCAGAGAGACTTTGTCAGACCAGCCAATGTGTTCTGCATTCCTCTCTCTCTCTCTCTGTAAGGCAAGTTGGCTCTTTGTTGAATCATTTACCATTAGCCCTTTCCTGATTGCAAAGTTGTGAAAGACAATCTTAAAAAATACATTGTCAGCACAAACTGCAAGGTACTTCTGAGAGTATACGAAGGAATCTTTCTTAGTATCCCAATGGTTTACTCAATTATTGTCTTCAAGTATGATTCAGTACAGCACTTTTGTTTTTGTGTTAGATGTTCATGATGACACTACTAATGCTAAACATGTGAAGAGGAAGCAATTGCAGTGACATTGGTTGCAAGACAGCCGAGGAACAGATTCGTCTGGTGCATATCATTACGTAAATTTCACGCTATTATGTGGTTGTCTCAGTAAATTAAAAATCTTTATGCTGTCACCAAACTCTTAACGGTCTGGTTAAAATCATTGCTCCCCTTAAATAACCATTACTTCCAAATGCTTCCAAATCTCCCATTGTCATAAAAGGGGAACAGACATTAAACTATCCTTAAGAACATAAGAAATAGGAGCAGGAGTAGGCCATCTAGCCCTTCGAGCCTGCCCCGCCATTCAATAAGATCATGGCTGATCTGAAGTGGCTCAGTTCCACTTTCCCGCTTTCTCCCCATAACCATTAATTCCCTTGGCTGCCAAAAACCTATCTACCCGTGTCTTAAATATATTTAACGAGGTAGCCTCCACCACTTCATCGGGCAGAGAATTCCAGAGATTCGCCACCCTTTGAGTGAAGAAGTTCCTCGTCAACTCTGTTCTAAACTGCCCCCCCCCCCCTTATCTTGGGGCTGTGCCCCCTAGTCCTGCTATCCTTTCTGAGCAGGAAGAATCTCTCTACCTCTACCCTATCCATCCCCTTCATTATCTTATACGTCTCTATAAGATCCCCCCTCATCCTTCTAAACTCCAACCTTGTCTATTTAGTCTCTCTTCATAGTCCAACCCCCTCATCTCCAGTATCAGCCTAGTGAACCTCCCCTGCACTCCCTCCAAGGCCAAAATATCCTTGCGCAAGTGCGGCGACCGAAACTGCACACAATGCTCCAGCTGCGGCCTCACCAGTGCCCTGTACAGTTGCAGCAAGACCTCCCTACTTTTATATTCTATCCCCCCCGCTATAAAGGCCAACATCCTATTTGCCTTCCTGATCACCTGCTGCACCTGCAGACTGGGTTTTTGTGACTCATGCACAAGGACCCCCAGGTGCCTCTGCACCATAGCATGCTGCAGCTTTTCGCCCTTTAAATAGTAATCCCTCCTCCTATTATTCCTGCCAAAGTGGATAATCTCACACTTGCTAACATTGTACTCCATCGGCCAGGTCCTCACCCACTCGCTCAGCCTATCCAGATCCCTCTGCAGACTTTCCACACCCTCCGCACAATTTGCCTTTCCACTTATCTTGGTGTCATCAGCAAATTTCGACACCCTACACTCAGCCCACTCTTCCAGATCATCTATATAAATGGTAAATAGCTGAGGCCCCAGCACCGATCCCTGCGGCACTCCACTAGTCACCAACCACCAACCAGAATAGCACCCATTGATACCAACTCTCTGCCTCCTATTAGACAACCAATCCTCTATCCACGCTAACACCTTACCCCCAATTCCATGCTCCCTAACCTTCTGAAGCAACCTTTTGTGCGGCACCTTATCAAACGCCTTTTGAAAATCGAGAAACACCACATCCACCGGTTCCTCTCTGTCTACCGCACTAGTCACATCCACATAGAATTCCAATAAATTCGTCAAACACGACTTCCCCTTAACGAATCCGTGCTGCATCTGCTCTATCAAACAATTCTTCTCAAGGTGCATCGCTATTTCTTCTTTGAGGCAGGGAATTATAGGCCGGTTAGTTTAACGTCTGTTGTAGGTAAAATGTTAGAATCCGTCATCAAGGAGGAAATAGCGAGACATCTTGAGGGGAATTGCTTGATAGAGCAGACGCAGCACGGTTTCGTTAAGGGGAAGTCGTGTCTGACAAATTTACTGGAGTTCTATGAGGATGTGTCTAGGGCGGTGGATAGAGAAGAGCTGGTGGATGTGGTCTTTCTTGATTTTCAGAAGGCGTTTGACAAGGTACTTCACAAGAGGTTATTGCAGAAGGTCAGGGGACATGGAGTTGGGGGTAGGGTGTTAGCGTGGATAGAGGATTGGTTGTCAAATAGGAGGCAGAGAGTGGGGGTCAATGGGTGTTATTCGGATTGGCGGATGGTGACTAGTGGAGTGCCCCAGGGGTCGGTGCTGGGGCCTCAGCTATTTACCATTTATATAGATGATCTGGAGGAGGGAACCGAGTGTGTGGCGTCAAAATTTGCTGATGACACCAAGATTGGTGGAACGGCAAATTGCGCGGAGGGTGTGGAGAGTCTACAGAAGGATCTAGATAGGCTGGGCGAATGGGCCAGGAACTGGCAAATGGAATTTAATGTTGGCAAGTGCGAGGTGGTCCATTTTGGTAGGAATAATGGTAGGAAGGATTATTACTTATGTGGCGAAAAACTGCAGCATGTGACAGTGCAGAGGGACCTCGGGGTCCTTGTGCATGAGTCGCAAAACCCCAGCCTGCAGGTGCAGCAGGTGGTCAGGAAGGCTAATGGGATGCTGGCCTTCATAGCGAGGGGGATTGAATATAAAAGTAGGGAGGTCTTGCTGCAGCTGTATAGGGCATTGGTGAGGCCGCAGCTGGAGTACTGTGTGCAGTTTTGGTCGCCGTACTTACGCAAGGATATTTTGGCCTTGGAGGGAGTGCAGAGGAGGTTTACTAGGCTGATGCCGGAGTTGAAGGGGTTGAGCTATGAGGAGAGGCTGAATAAACTAGGCTTGTACTCGTTAGAGTTTAGAAGAATGAGGGGAGATCTCATTGAGACATATAAGAACATAAGATGATGAATGGGATGGATAGGATAGAGCTGGAGAGACTCTTCCCTCTCAGAAAGGACAGTAGGACTAGGGGGCACAGCCTCAAGATAAAGGGGGGGCGGTTTAGAACGAAGTTGAGGAAAAACTTCGTCACTCAAAGGGTGGTGAATCTCTGGAATTCTCTGCCCGTTGAAGTGGTGGAGGCTGCCTCGCTAAATATTTTTAAGAAGCGGGTTGATGGGTTTTTGATAAGAGAGGGGATTAAGGGTTATGGGGAGAGGGCGGGAATGTGGAACTGAGCCACGACAGATCAGCCATGATCTTATTGAATGGCGAGGCAGGCTCGAAGGGCTAGATGGCCTACTCCTGCTCCTATTTCTTATGTTCTTATGACGGATTCAAGCATTTTACCTACAACAGACGTTAAACTAACCGGCCTATAATTCCTGCTACCTTTTTTAAACAGCGGCGTAACATTAGCCGTTTTCCAATCTTCCGGCACTTCCCTGGAATCCAGCGAAGTTTGGTAAATAATCACTAAGGCGTCCACTATCACCTCTGCCATTTCCTTCAGAACCCTGGGATGCATTCCATCTGGTCCTGGGGACTTGTCCACCATCAGTCCCCTTACTTTACATGTTACAGGGATTTGCTCCACTCGATTTATTACAAGTATTTACAACTATTTACAAAAGTGTAATTTGGTTCTATCACTGTGACCATGTGAATTTCTGCACCATAATCTAACACATCTTTTATAAATATGGAACAGATCTTATACTCCTAGGCACACTAGATAAAGACATTCCTGTAAATCTGAAGGCTTCTATGGAGAGCTGGTGGAGTAATCCACTTTGCTGCTCCCGAAATGTCACCTCATTTATTCTCTCCACAAATGCTGCCTGGCCCTGTTAGACATTTCCAACATTCTCTCGTTTGTTTGAGCTTTTCAACACCAGCAATACTAGGGGCAATTCTCCCAGCCCACTCTGCTGCTCTAGTCGTGCAGTGGGCCGGGTGACATCAGCTGAGGCCATTTCGAGGCTTCCTGCTGGGCGCCCAGGTCTCCGCGCATCTCCCAGCAGAAAATTTCCAGAGTAATCGGCTCCACACCACAAATCAGCAAGGACCTGATTAGCATGTGGAAATCTGGATTTCAATGTCATTAGCAGGCCAGGGACTGAAGCCTCCAGGCTCGCTAACATCTTCCCCTCCTCCCCCTTGCCAGGACTGGTTCACCCAGCAGGATTTACAACTGCTCCCTACTAACAAAGAACAAGTGGCCTGACCCCACTACAGAGAACAGAGGCCATTGAGGGCCCCCGAGGTTATCGGGGATAAAGAGGGGCGGGGGGGAGTTGCCCCTTGGACAGTGCCAGCCTGGCCCCCTGGCCCTGCCCAAGGGGGCAAACTGGTATTCCCAAGGGTGAAAGCCAGAGGGAGAGGGGGATTGGGGTTGGGACATATTGGGTAGGCGATTGGATGAGGAGGTCCCACTGCCACTGCATTCAGGACCATGAGCAGAGGGAGAAAGGATGGCGATCTGTTTGGCCATCTGGGTTGGGGTCAGGTTGGGGCAGAGAGTGGGGCATCAGGAGATCAGGGCTGGCCAGATTGAGGGGAGGGTCGGGAAAATTGGGGCACGCCTGAGGGGAATGGGGGTCGGGACTTGCCTGAGGAGTTCCAGGAGCTCAACAAGTTCCATCCCACCATCAGACTCACCATGGATTACTCTCCGGAATTGGTTACATTCTTGGACACACGCATCTCCATTAAGAACGGTCACCTCAGCACCTCACTGTACCGCAAGTCCACAGACAATCTCACAATGCCCCCCTTCTCCAGCTTCCACCCTAAACACGTTAAAGAAGCCATCCCCTATGGACAAGCCCTCCGTATACACAGGATCTGCTCAGATGAGGAGGGTCGCAACAGACACCTCCAGACGCTGAAAGATGCCCTCATAAGAACAGGATATGGTGCTCAGCTCATTGATCGACAGTTCCGACGCGCCACAGCCAAAAACCGCACCAACCTCCTCAGAAGATGAACACGGGACATGGTGGACAGAGTACCCTTTGTCGTCCAGTACTTCCCTGGAGCGGAGAAGCTACGACATCTTCTCCGGAGTCTTCAACATATCATTGATGAAGACGAACATCTCGCCAGGGCCATCCTCACACCCCCACTTCTTGCCTTCAAACAACCGCGCAACCTCAAACAGACCATTATCCACAGCAAACTACCCAGCCTTCAGGAGAACAATGACCATGACACCACACAACCCTGCCACAGCAACCTCTGTAAGACGTGCTGGATCATCGATAAGGATGCCATCATCTCACTTGAGAACATCATCCGCCAGGTACACGGTACATACTCTTGCAACTCGGCCAACATTGTCTACCTGATACGCTGCAGGAAAGGATGTCCCGAGGCTTGGTACGTTGGGGAGACCGTGCGGACGTTACGACAACGGATGAACGAACACCGCTCGACAAACGTGAGCGGCACAGTAGCACAGTGGTTAGCACTGCTGCTTCACAGCTCCAGAGTCCTGGGTTCGATTCTTGGCTCGGGTCACTGTGTGAAGTTTGCATGTTCTCCCCATGTCTGTGTGGGTTTCCTCCGGGGTGCTCCGGTTTCCTCCCACAGTCCAAAGATGTGCGGGTTAGGTTGATTGGCCACGCTAAGAAATTGCCCCTTAGTGTCCAGGGTAGCGGAGGTTGGAGGGATTAGTGGGTACAATATATAGGGATATGGGGGTAGGGTCTGGGTGGGATTGTGTTTGGTGCAGACTCAATGGGCTGAAGGTCCTCTTTCCGCACTGTAGGGTTCTATGATTCTATGAATCATGAGGCAAGACTGTTCTGTTCCTGTTGGGGAACATTTTAGCAGTCATGGGCATTTGGCCTCTGACCTTCGGGTAAGCGTTCTCCAAGGCGGCCTTCACGACACATGACAGTGCAGAGTCGCTGAGCAGAGACTGATAGCCAAGTTCCACACACATAAGAATGGCCTCAACCAGGATCTCGGGTTCGTGTCACACTATCTGTAACCCCCACAACTTGCCTGGACTTGCAAAATCTCACTAACTGTCCTGGCTGGAAACAATACACATCTCTTTAACCTGTGCTTAAAGCCCTTTCCACTTACATTGTCTGTACCTTTAAGAATTGATTAACTGTAAAGACTCACATTCCAATCATTATGCATGTAAATTGAGTTTGTGTCATTTTTATGACCAGAACTCCTAGCCTTCTGACGAAGGGACAGGCTGTCCCAAAAGCTTGCGACATTTGCTACAAATAAACCTGTTTGGACTTTAAACTGGTGTTGTGGGATTTCTTTGAGTTCCAGGAGGCCAGCAATTGGGTGGTGTGCAAGGCCAGCGATGGGGAGATGGGGTTGCGGGACCCCATCGGTTGAATCGGTTGGACTTAAACCTGGTGTTGTTAGAGTTTTTACTGTGTTGCGGGACTGGCCAGAGATCAGAAGGCTGGCAATACAGCACCACTGCAATGTACCAATCTCCACATTGACAGATTGATGCATGCTGTGGCTCGCTCAGCACTATGCTGCCGACCCTTCCAGCGGGAATAGGCTCCACTGCCTGATTTTCAGAGGGAATCCCGCTGAGGCACTCTGAAATGCAGAGCGTCCGAGATTCAACCTGAAAATCACACTTTAAAGAATCGGGGGGAGTCACTCCCATTTTCATGCAAACTGGGGACTAAGAAATTCTTTGGGAGAATCCAGGCCACTTTATTTTGCTTTATATTGAAAAAGATTGATTGATCCCTCAGCTTTACCAACAACTGAACTAAACTTGATACTTAGGTAACAAGCTTGAGCCAAGCTTCTATCTGCAAATCACCTTAAAAATAATGAATAGCAAATTAATTTAAAAGAGATGTACGAGGCAGATTTTTTAACAAAGAGTGGTGGGCGCCTGGAACTCGTTGCCGGGGAAGATAGTGGAAGTGGATACGGTAGTGACTTCTAAGGGGAATCTTGACAAGTCCATGAATGAGATGGGAATAGAGGGATATGGTCCCCGGAAGCGTAGGCGGTTTTAGTTAAGTCAGGCAGCATGGTCAGTGCAGGCTTGGAGGGCTGAAGGGCCTGTTCCTGTGCTGTAATTTTGTTTGTTCTTTGGTTCTTTCTTTGTTCTTTGTGCTTTGTTTTTTGTTCTTTGTTTTTTGACAGGCCCCAAGGGCTGAAGTGAGACAAACAAAAATAGCTCATTTTATCCCAGTTGTTTGAATTATCTCCATGACTCACATTGACACAGGGTGAAACTAAGTTGAAATGGTCAGCGACATGGTTTAAAATAAAACAGAAAGTTAATACAGAGAGGTCTTTGAGGGCTGAATGCATATTTTTAATAATCGTTAATGAGGGGTTAGTGTGGTTTATCAAAATAATGTCACTCTGCACACAAGTAGAGATCTGAGTTCTATTCCCTCTTCTTGTTTTAGGCTACTTGGGTTCTAGTGGCACTTGGCTGGATTTTTGTTCCAGTGTACATTGCTGCCGGAGTGGTCACTATGCCTCAGTATTTGAAGAAGAGGTTTGGAGGACAGAGAATCAGAATCTACATGTCCGTATTATCTCTGATTCTGTACATGTTCACTAAGATTTCGGTAAGTGGCAGATGTGTTGCTATGTGTCGTTTCATTACTCAGTTGTAGTTTTTTAAAAGTTTATTAGTCACAAGTAGGCTTACATTAATACTGCAATGAAATTACGGTGAAAATTCCCCAGTTGCCACAGTCCGGCACCAGTTGGGTATACTTAGGGAGAATGTAGCATGACCAATGCACCTAACTCTGGGAGGAAACAGGAGTCCCCGGAGGAAACGCACGGGGACACGGGGGGGGGAACGTGCAAACTTCACGCAGGCAGTGACCCTAGCTGCGAATCGAACCTGGTTCCCCGGCACTGAGGCAGCAGTGCTAACCACTGTGCCACCGCACCGCCCCAGTTTTAGCAAGACTTCTCTAATTTTATACTCCATTCCCTTTGAAATAAAGGCCAACATTCCATTTGCTATCCCTATTACCTGCTGAACCTGCATGCTAGCTTTTTGTGATTTATGCTTGAAGACCCCCAAATCCCTCTGTGCTGCAGCTTTATGTAGTCTTTCTCTATTTAAATAATATTCAGCTCCCTTATTCTTCCTACCCAAGTGAATATCTTCACCTTTTCCTATGTTATATTCCATCTGCTAGGTTTTCACCTACTCGCTTAACCTGTCTATGTCCCTGCGTAGACTCTTTGGCCGCATTTTCCCATCCCATCCGTGGAATATGCAAAGGTCCATTTACCTTGGGTGGGATTTTCCGGTCTCGGGCGAGCGCAATCAGAAAATCTCACCCTTTGTGTCATCCTCACCACTTGCCTTCCCACTTTTTTTTGTCATCTGCAAACCTGGCAATAGTACATTCACTTCCCTCTTCCAAGTCATTAATATATATTGTAAATAACTGTGGTCCCAGCACTGATCCCTTTGGCACCCCACTAGTTGCTATCCTGAAAATGCCCCTCTTATCCAAACTCTCTGTCGCCTGTTAGTTACCCAAACTTCCTCCCATGTTAATATACTACCCCCAACACCATGGGCTCTTTTCTTATTAAGTAATTTTTTGTGCAGCACCTTATCGAACGCTTTTCTGAAAATTGGATCAACTGCTTTCCCTCTATTTATCCTGCTCATTTCTACCTCAAAAGAATTCTAATTCAAGAGGTGATGGATAAGGCAGATAAAAAAAGCAGGAAAAACTGGCCAGATCAAGAAGGGTCCGGTGGCCCAAGAACCTGTGATTAAAAAATAGCAGGTTAACATCAATAGTGCCAAACACAGTTTTCCAACAGAAAGTCCCTACCTAAGGCAATAAAGTATTCCCTCCTGCCCAACATTGGGAATGTGGTTTGTTTAACCTAATCCTCTTTCTGATCTGATCTTTATTCTTGTATTTTTTGCTTTCTGTCATTTTCTTTTTACTTGCTTTTTGGTGTTTTTTGTCCATGTTTTACATGCTAAAACCCATAGTGCTAGTTACATAGTCCCAGCACTAGTTCCTTTTGATGGATTGCAAGTGACGTTTGTACGCACAACTTGATATAAGTTAGCTACCACTTGTTGCGAGTTACTGAGTGTGTATTAAATATGGGAAAATTCAGTTTCCCCACTGATAACCTGGCCAGCATGATGGCACAGTGGTTAGTACTGCTGCCTCACAGTGCCAGGGACCTGGGTTCGATTTCTGGCTTCGGTCACTGCCTGTGTGGAGTCTGCACGTTCTTCCCGCGTCTGCGTGCATTTCCTCTGGGTGCTCCGGTTTCCTCCCACTATCTGAAAAGTGTGCTGGTTAGGTGCATTGGCTGTGCTGAATTCTCCCTCAGTGTACCCGAACAGGGTGTGGCAACCAGGGGATTTTCACAGTAACTTCATTGCAGTGTTAATGTAAGCCAAACTTGTGACACTGATAAATAAACTTTAATCTTTAAGAGACATCCATCAGGTCTTTCTATATTTTTACCAACCACCAGGGTCAGTTTGTCCTTCTCCACATGTCTTGATATGATTGATTTTTTTGAAACCTGAAGCAGTGCTATTAGCTACAATGAAACAATGCTGCATGTCCTTTGTTCATGAGCATGACTCACATTCATGGAAATAAATGACAAATCCATAAATCTTATAAATGGACATTTTAGTGCAGAAAGCACTAAACTAGAACTTCCAGCAGGAAATAATAGTTACGCCAAACTTAGCCATTTCTTCATGGTAAATGGAACTATATGCTTTATCGATATATTCACAAGTAGAAGTCACACCCAGAATTTTGTTTCTAGGTATATTTAGCCACCCTAGGGGCATAGCCAGGTGATCTAGTCCTAAGCTTCAATGCTTGTCAATTTTCAACCAGAAGTTAGAAGTTGTTCCAGACTGGTTTAGGTGACCACTAATCTGCTGCTGAATTTCCCAGTTTCTTTCACTCAGAGATGTATGCAATTGACTAAACTCATCACTCCAGAAATTCACCAAAGATCCTTCGACAGTATCTTCCAAACCCACAACCACTTCCACCTAGAAGGATAAGGGCAACAGATACTTGGAACACCATCACCTGCAAGTTCCCCTGCAAGCCACTCACCATCTTGACTTGGAAACATGTCACTGTCCCTTTACAGTCACTGTCTGTGAATCCAAAATCCTGGAATTCCCTCCATAATGGCACAGTGGACTGCAGCATTTCAAGCAGGTAGTTCACCACTACCTTCTCAAGGGCAACTAAGGGATGGGCAATAAATGCTGGCGAGGCAGCAACGCCCATGTCCCACGATTGAGTTTTTAAAAAATCCACTGACAGGGAACGCCATCCTGGATCAAGCTGTAATATCTTCAAAAATATACAAAGGGCTGGATTTTGCAGATAGCAGGAGTCAGGAAATTTGTTCCAGAAGAAAGTGCTTCGAAAGACATGATCTTCATTCCAGTGGGTCTGGGTGTTGGGTACATACTGGAGTCAGTCTCATCGCCTCCAGAAACAGTCCAGAGGCAGCCACGGAGGCTGACGACTGGCACGGCAGGTGGGTTAAAAGGCCTGACTTCGTTCTCTAGGACTTAGTCTCAGTTGTTTTGATCAATAATAAGCCCTCACCAATGATATCCCCTCATCTCATTCCCATCTACTCCCTATGTCTCATCAATGCAAATTCATGCCAAACTGCTAACCCATTTCTCCACTCTATTGCAATGGTCCCCCATATATTCAATCAAGCAGCAGTTTCCCTTGTGTGCACCTGTTTCAAAATGTTAATGGAAGCCTGGGCTTTCAGCCAAGCATACATAATGAGGATTGGCTAAGAGCCCAGAATCCCATTAAGCTTGTTTGGTCAAATCTAAAAGGTTTTGCTGGGTGGTTGATCTGCATGGTAAGTTCCCCATTGGTTTCTGGTAAAATTTGAGGAGCAACAGGGTGAGGCCCTTAGCTGGCAATTTAAGGGTCATTTTGATATGAAGACTTCCCTGCAGCCTTCTTGCCCAAGACTTGATCGGAAGGTGGAGAATGAGGGCTGGGGTAGTCCTTGGGTCATCCCACAAACTCCTCCTGATCATCAAATGACCACCTCTGCCTCAAACCCGCCTTGGGATGGCAGGGCATAAAATCTCACCACCCATCTTGTTCACTGGAGTGTTCCTGGGTTCTGGTTCTGCCCTCAGAGCAGCGTGGAGCCAAGCTAGTTTTCCTTGCCTTGATACTTGGCTTCAGAACTGTATCCTGGTGCCTGTCATCAAATAGAAATTATTTATCACAAACTTTCAGCCATAGAATGACAGTCATTTTGTTGCAGATCAGAGATCTGGAAAGTACTGAATGCTGCTGCTACCACAAAACAGGCCCCAAATGAATACACCCGCCCACATAACGAAGGCACTATGAACAGTAACAAATGATTTGTAGGGTTTAATGAACTATTGCAAATTATTTCAATTTACTTATGACATCTCTAAAACCTTATTTAGATTTTCTGCTGTAGTCTACTCAGCAGTTTAAGAACTTCAGTATTGATGGAAAATTATTACCATTGTATTTTTAAGAGAACTCTTAATTTGTCCTGATGTTTTTGTTGTTGTGTGTCGACCTTTAATGTAGGTTACAGATTGTTATTTAAAATTAAAGATTGTGTTCCTGCTTCAGACTGACATTTTCTCCGGAGCACTTTTTATCAAAGTCTCATTGGGTTGGAACCTCTACATTTCTACAATAATTCTACTGGTAGTGACTGCTATTTACACAGTGGCTGGTAAGCATTTATACAAGAAATATTTTGCTGTCTGTATGAAAAGTCCTCCACATACCACATTTAATAACAGGGTTCTAGTGCCCATGTGCTGTGAATTGTTCCAAAGCCAAGAAAGCAGACTGATGAATTCCTCTCTTATCTGGTACCAATATTGTGCTCTAACCAGATTGATAGTTTACGGGGGCGTTCTTCATACATGTACTACTGGTTCTCTTTGTGCTCAGGCTAAAATCAGGAACTCTCCACGCAGAAAGGTGCTCTTTTCTGATGGAGAGAGTGTGTACAATCATGACTTGCATTTACATAAAACCTTCACGTTAAAATCCTAAGGTGCTTCAATGGAGCGTAATCAGACAAAAATTAACATTGGGCAGGATTTTACGGCCTTACTCGTCCCAAAACCATAAAATCCCCCCCTCAAGATCAACGCTTGCCTACTCCAATTCCCCTGGTGGGCAGGACGGTAAAATTCCGGCAATTATGTCCAAAGAAGGAGACGTTAGGCTGGGCGAGGTCAAAGAGAGAGTTTTAAAGAGTACCTTAAAGGAGACAAGTTGCAGAGGTTTAGGGAGGGAATTATAGAACTTACGGTTAAGACAGCTAAGCAATTAGTATCCAGGACGTTGTACTAGCTTCTGCCTTAGCACTCTAAGGCTTGAATGTATACAGACTGATGTCACTGATTTGCTCATCCATGGTAAAAGCAGTAACATTATCCAAAAAAAAATCAACGCTGGGAAGTCTGTTGAGAAACAACAAAACTGAGTGTTTGAGGCAATTATTGTCTTTGAAACCAAACCACTGATCCAGATAATAGATGGCTGCCTGAAGAATGATAAACAAGTCACTCCTCAACATGTTGCAAGAGCTCTTCCAAGTGTCACTTTGTTAATCTACCATTCACATCAATTTTTTTATTCATCCTTCCTTAAACAAGTTAATCAGGGAGGGTTGGTAATTTCTTTTAACTTTGATCATGTGCTGCAAAAAAGTTGGAACAGTTGAGAATAATGGAGATGGATGTGCAGCAACATGGCTTTTCTCTCTCCATTGTAATGTTCATTAAATTGCCACTGTGTATTTGTAATTCTTCTTCTTCAGCAGTTAACAGAAAGCACACTCATGCAGTTGACAGATTTCTAAAGAATCCTGTTAGCTGCTGAAAGCCAAGCCAGTCAGTTTGTAGAACTAGTTCAGAAGGATTTTTCTTAACGAAAAAATCCTAACCTTGTGCAAGTTTCCTTGTGGTGGAACTCTTCCTAATGTTGTCCCCTTCCTGAAAAATATCAAAATACTAACGCAGAGTAAGTGAGTAATGCACTCACTACTCTATGGTTAGGTTCTCTCATATATTCGGTGCAATTAAGTGGAAGCTGGTGCTTGAACTTTATTTGGACCTTGTGCAAAGTAATACAGTATAAGAATCTCCAGTGGCTATTCCCTTGCAAAACAGATATACCATTTTGAATGCTGTTGAGGGAAATGGCCTCTCCGGGGATAACAGCAGTGGCCAAATTTGTGGCATTGTGGTTGGCTCTGCTGCATAGGCAAGAAGCAAAAGGCATAGAAATGCAATAGTCACAGGGATTCAATTGTGAGGGGGATAGATAGACAATTCCTTGGCCACAGAGGAGACTTGAGGATAGTATGTTGCCTCCCTGGTGCTAGGGTCAAGAGTGTCTCAGAGTGGTTGCAGACATTCTGAAGGGGGGAGGATGAACACGGTGGCACAGTGGTTAGGTCTGCTGTCTCATTGAGACAGGGACCCGGGTTCAATTCACGGCTTGGATCACTGCAGAGTCTGCATGTTCTCCCCGTGTCTGTGTGGGTTTCCTCCACGTGCTCCGGTTTCCTCCCAAAAACTGGATGCATTGGCCATGCTAAATTCTCCCTCAGTGTACCCTAACAGGCACAGACTGTGGCAACTAGGGGTGAACATTAAAACTGACTGTAAAAGTTTCCATTGGAACGTAAAGAGAAAAAGATTGACAAAAACAAATGTAAGCTGCTTATAGTCAAAAATGGGAGAATTTGTAATGGGAACAAAAAAATGGGTGAGGAATTAAATTTGTATTTTGCTTCTGTCTTGACAAAGGAAGACAGGAATAATGTACTGGAAGTTCTAAGAAATGCACATTTTAGTGAGGAGCTGAAGGAAATCAGTATGAGTACATAAAAAGTTTTGAGGAAATTAATGGGATTGGAGGCAGATAAATCTCCAGGGCCCGATAATCTTCATCCCAGAGTACTTAGTGGCCTTGGAAATAGTAGATCCATTTGGTGGTCTTTTTCTAAAATTCCTTGGACTGTGGACTGGTTTCTTCAGTTTGGAGGGTAGTTAATGTAAGTCTACTATTCAGACAGGGAGGTAGAGAGAAAATAGGGAATTATAGACCAGTGAGTCTAACGTTGGTAGTAGGGAAGTTGCTAAATCCAATTCAAGGGTTTTGTAGCACAACATTTGGAAAGCAGTGGTATAATCAGACAAAGTCAGCATGGATTTACAAAGGGGAAATCATGTTTGACAGATCTACTGGAATTGAGGAAGTAACTAGTAGAGTTGACCAGGGAGAGCCAGCGGATGTGGTTTAATTAGACTTTCAGAAAGCTTTTGACAAGGTTTTATTTAGCAGAGTACTATGTAAGGTTTAAAGTGGGATTGCAGGTAATATCTTGAGATGGATAGAAAGCTTAGTTAGCGAACAGGATGTAATTCTTTTAACACAATTAAATGTACCTTGCTAACTTTTAATTAAGCACAGATGCCAGGCACCTGCAGAGATAAAGCAGTTGGACAACAGATGGTGTGCTATTTTAATTGGAAACCTATCATTAATCTCTTACGCTAAAGAGGTACTACTAGCAAAGGAGAAAACCAGATATAGGGTCTTCTGTTGTTAGTTATGACTGGTAGCACCCAATGGGATAACTTTAAACATAATAGATTTTTTATTAGCTTTAATTAGTTATATGTTTATACAGTTTTAATTGGATTATTAATCTTGATGAGTGGTTAATTAGTTAATCTTCTGAAATGCTTTAATTTTGACAAGATATTTAAATTGGAAGTTTTTACCTGAGAATTTAAAAAGACCAGCAGAAAGTTCTAAATAAGTTTGGAGATGATTTTAAAATATTGTAGAAACTTTGGAAAGAGTGAAGAATGTTTGGTAGAAGTATAAATTAGTTGAATCATAAGAAATAAACAGCAGCAATTTCCTCGAGAAGTTAGTGCAAGATGAAAATAAAAACAGACGAGATGTAAAACATGCCATTCATTCATTCTCACCCATTTTGATTTATTGCCAAAGACTGCCGTAGGAATGTGATAATATAACACAATTCAGTTTAGAATTACAAATTGGACATAATTTTGACATCAAATTATTGCAACATTTACGATATTAATTCCTTAGACAACTGCCTAACCGTCCACATAGAAGTTAGAAAAAAGTTGTTTGTAACATGCCAAGCTCTGTTCTATTCAATTCTTGAAATATTTCAAATAGCCATGAGTTAAATTACAACTAATATTGGATTGATAATTAGCATCTAAGTTATGCCTGGATATTTTCAATTTGAGTTGATCATAATGGGGACTTCAAGAACTAGATTAGTTTTCATAATCAGATCTTAGATGCAAGCGTAATTTTTTCTCTTTATTGTCTACTTTACATTTCCAGCCTACATTGAATTTTGTAATCTGTATTTTGTAATCCTACGGATTCTCTAATTCTTCCTTTTATCAATATGTTGAACAATAAGTTCCAGTGGGTTTATACACAGAGCACTATAGGCATTGCTGTGAATTTTCAACCTTAGTTTTTCCCACATGATGATTTCCAGATTGAATAGATGAGTCACCCAAGAGCAATTATCTAGCTGCCAATTCTGGAAATGTATAGACAAAAGTCCCCCCCACTCAGCCTGGAAATGAGATGGAACCAAAGAAGGGATCAAAAACAAATTTTATTTTAGGTTGTTTGTTTTCAAAAAATCACCCTTCTTCTGTCAATGTAATAGTTGGGCAAAAGGCTGAGTGTGAAACTAGCTCAAAAAACTTTATCTATGCTGCTCTGTAATAGCCCCTAGATTGTGTTTGACAACAATTAAGTGTGGGTTACCCTCTAGTTTTTTCTTCGTGCTCCTTAAAGATGCCTTCTTCCACTCGGCACTTTTCCCAGTATTGCAGCAGAGGTTAGAATACCATCGCGTGAAGACTTTTAGAATCAATCCAGTGTTGTGGCACTCGGTATCACAGCATATTAGAGCTTTAACATACTGTGCTGCTCAAAAAAAGCAAAATTCATAAGGTACCCATTTCCCCCTCCCTCCGTCCCCCACATAATTTAGACTTGCAGTATCAGCTCATACTCATCAGAAATCTGATTAGCCATGCCACCTGAACAAGCATCAGAGCTGAATAGCCATGTCGAGCAGTAGTATTAGTAAAGGTCAGCAGTAATTTACCTTCCAATGGGCACATTGCACAGGAAAATGGAAAAAGAAAATCTATAAAGAAATGAGAGAATAAAGCTGGGAAACTGTTTTATCTTCAGCAGACATTGTTACTTATAAAACCTGAAGGACAATTGACTAATATTTCAAATTCTATGCTGGTAAGGAATTTTAAAAATCATGAGTTTCAATCCCTTCTCTTACTCAGGTCTGTGTCCTGAATTGGCTCAAGGCTTGCTTCCATTGAAGCACTATTGAATCAGAAATCTGTCCTTAAATATCTTCTGATTTGGAGCCTTGCCAAGTCCTTGTGTGAATGCCAATCATAAATGTATTTAAACTATTTGAAAGCAAAACTATGATGGTTGTGATTTCTGCAACAGACTGAAGTGTCCAAGAAAGATTTATCTTCGTTCAAATTCACCTAAAAGCTTCAGGGGAACAGCATGACTTCAGATTTAGTAGGTACAATGTGGAATTATTTGCTTGAAAAATCAGTAAATGGTTACTTTTGCTTTCCCGCTGGCAGGTGGTTTGACCGCTGTGATTTACACCGATACCCTTCAGACTGTGATTATGGTGATAGGCGCTGTTGTCCTTATGTTTATTGGTGAGTCTTTTAATATGAACAAACATAAAAATTGTACATATAAGTTAAGTATTGTCGAGAGGAATGAATATATACCGGAGAACAAATTCAGCTTACTGACTTTGAAGCCCACACATCTACCACTTATCTGTTAGTTGGAATATGATAGCTTCAGGCTGAACAGTAATATGCTTTTAATATAAACAAATTTTCAGCAGCATCGGACTACGTTTTCTGAAATGGATAAATCACAGAAAACCTTTTATATTGCATTGTATCAGTCAATTTTCCTTTTTATATTGAAAATCTAATCTAGTATTCATGAGTCTCAGTCATATGGTGTAATTTATCTCCAACCTCTATGTCCCTATCATTGTTATTACATTTCCAAATACACGATGCAGTCTCTCATGCACAAGTCCAGGGTTACTTCTATGCCTCATTCAACATTTGGCAAAAGGCGCATTATGGCACCAATCATTGCCTCCTGCAGAACACTAAAATCGGTTGCCCTCTTCTGCTTTATCACTAAACATCCTGCCCAGTATGTGCATTGAGAATTAATCTCACCAACTTCTTCCCCATTCCACTCGCACTGTCCACTATCATACTCCTGTTTCTGCTGACAGATAACAATCACTGCTTTTTCTTTCCCTTTAGAATCTCCACTTACACTTGAACAAGTCCCTTGTCTTTGAACAAATCCTTTGCCGTCCATGAAATCAATTGGATATCCTGGCTTTGATTGAAACTTGGCTCACTGCCAGTGACTCCTTGCCCATGCCAAAGCGTCTCCACTTAATAATGTTTTCTACCATCTGCCTCACCCACTGGCAAACAACAATGTGGCCCTTACTGTAAAGTTGTATCTTGACCTCAAATGTCCTCCACTGGCACATTTAGCCTCCTCTACTCAGCAGTGTGAGGTCAAAAGTAATTTTTAATCTATATTTGTCCATAAACTGTTTAAATTACTGACCCAAAGATTTATGCCAATCCACAATGCTCTATCCTACTACCTCCTGCCCTCAGTATCCTTTGCCTCTCCAACCTACCATAGGATTTTCCAGGCATCGATTCTGTCATTCTTTAACTTTTCTCTGCCTCACCTTGTACCTCGGACCCAATCCCTCTAATCATTGTAAGATTAAGTGCACACTGTTACGTAAATTCCTTCTCTACCCATGACCTGTGATCAAAAAGCACTCATAACTATTGCCATGCAGTAATGGCTAGATCAGTCACCATCTAGGATCCCAGATTCATTTGAAAGTTGTGGATGGACACCAATTCTGGGACTGCTGCTCTTATTTCCATCGCCTCCAATTTTAAGTAGCATGCAATAATGATGAAAGTGGCAAGCCCACACCCTGCACTCCCTACCTGGTCAATTCCATTGCAGTTCCAACCAGCTATGTAAGCACCTCCCAGCGCACCATTTCCCCCCCCCCCGTCAACCTCACACCTGCAATTTTCGAATATGATTCTCTATGACCTATGGTTTATGGCCCTACAGAGGAGTCATGAACTATATTCTGGATTTAAGAACCTTTGAGGTCTTACCCAGGCCTACCAGGCCCCCTTCCTTGCCAAACCATTGCCAATTTATTTCCTCACCCGACCCTTATAGCCTTCATGTCTACTCAATGTCAACTCATGTCCTACCAATCCCCAGTGACCCCTCCCACCATCTAAGCCAACCCATGGTCCTTTCACACCCACTTACTCAGTGAGCACTCTGTACAGAAGCCCATAGTAACAATGGTATGTATGAAATTGCTTAGAAAAAATGCACGCATTAACAATTCTTTGAAAAAATCTGATTTTCCTACAACCTGACAAAAATCATAGAAACCCTACGGTGCAGAAAGAGGCCATCTGGCCCATCAAGCCTGCGCCGACCACAATCCCACCCAGACCCTATCCCCACACATCTATCCACTCATCATAGGACTCATCAAGGTGAGGCAGAGAAGGGGCAATTTTAGCATGGCGAATTAACCTAACTCACACATCTTTGGACTGTGGGAGGAAACCGGAGCACCCGGAGGAAACGCACACAGATATAAAGAGAATGTGCAAACTCCACACAGACAGTGACCCAAGCCAGGAACTGAACCCAGGTCCCTGGAGCTGTGAAGCAACAGTGCTAACCACTGTGCTACCGTGCCGCCCAGTGTCAAACAAGCAGATCATTGGAGTTTCAAAGACAGAAACTTTAAACAATTCAAATCTCTTACTCTTCTGTAAATAAATATTTGGACATTAACAACATAGATCACAGCAAAAAAAAACTTACATCCATTTGAAGATTCAACCAAATAAAGTCAACAGTTCTGTTTGTCCAACCATCCCATCTCAGCCAAATAGTATTCGGTTGCCCATAATAGGCAAAGTACGCACCATACTCAATCAGACTGTGCATATAAAATCCATATGTCTACTGTTAGATGTGATTCCACCATTTTGGAGCATTTTTTTCAACAATCCTGAGTGCGCTAAAAGTTACACAAATAATCATTTTAGAGAAACCAGTCAAGCTTGTAAAATGGCACATTTATGTTGCTAGAGGTGCTGTACATTCATACGCAGGGACTCTTTCTCTGCAAACAATAAGAAAATGTTCAAGCCTTACGCTTTATTTGAATTACCTGGAGCCTGAGCACTGTGTAGTTTCCTATTGCTCTCCCCATTGCAACATCTCAACTAATCACAATTGACTTCCCAACCTTTTGCTCCTGCAACATAAAATGTTGTGATCATTTAAAATTTGGAATTCTTATATTTATCCTGATGACAGAAAGCTTTGGCAACATTTCTGTCTTTTCAGCAGTTCAAGATTTTAACTTGTGGCAGGGTGGCACAGTGGTTAGCACTACTGCTTCAGAGCGCCAGATTTGATTCCCAGCTTGAATCACTGTCAGTGCAGCGTCTGCACATTCTCCCCATGTTTGTGTGGATTTCCTCCAGGTGCTCTGGTTTCTTCCCACAGTCCGAAAGACGTGCTTGTTAGGTGCATTGACCATGTTAAATTCTCCATCAGTGGAGCCGAACAGGTGCTCGAGTTAGGGGATTTTCACAATAACTTCATTGCAGCATTGATGTAAGCCCACTTGTGTCACTAATAAATTAACTTTAGTTTTAAAATTTTAAACTTCTCTCCTTGTCTGCGTGCATTTCCTCCAGGTGTTCCAATTTCCTCCCACAAGATGTGCAGGTTAGGTGGATTGGCCATGCTAAATTGCCCCTTAGTATCCCAAGATGTGCAGGTTAAGAGGATTAGCAGGATAAATGTGTGGAGTTACAGGGATAGGGCAGTGGGTGGGCCTGGGTAAGATAATCTGTCGGAAAGTCAATGCAGACTCAATGGGCTGAATGGTTTCCTTCTGCACTGTAGGGATTCAGTGATTAACTGCAAAATATAAACTAAATATAATGATTTCTGGAAAGCCAATTATCTAAACTGCATGACATTTATAAGAACAATGCTTTTCCATAATTACTTCAAGTACCACAGAAGTGTTGATCCCACAGATTGCATCAGTTTCTTTGAAAAGAAGCCAAGGTCAACAATACCCTGTTGGAAGTTTCCTTACAGAGTACTGATGTTCATTTTCTCAAACACGAAACAAGAATTTCAAACCAAACAGTTGTTTTCTGAGTCTATCATACTGAAACATGCAGCTGATTCCACTGGAGGGCAGAAACACGGCATGTGTGGTATCTCAACTGTATATTAAGTTACAGTTGAATATGTAACTTAAGAGGAAGCTTAAAATTTCTTCCAACTCTAATGTTGTTTCCCTTTTTCTCAAGGTGTTTCCTCTTGTTGGGATTTGAATCCACTTGCAATGATCACCTTCCAATGAATTCTCCCACCCCTGCCCAGATGGCCATTCCTCATGTTTGAGATTGGCATGAGGTCTGGATTCCCCTTTTTGTTGGCTAGGTAGTTGGGGGAGGTGAGGAGGGAGTAGGAATTCTACCTGCCACAGTGACTTCACTGTAACCCATTTGTCATTCAAGGTGGAGATTGGATTGGGATTTTAAAGGGAATTAGTGGGGTAAATATGTGGGGTTACAACAAAAAGGGCCTGGGTGGGATGCTCTGTCAGAGAGTTGGTGCAGACTTGATGGGCCAAATGGCCTTCTTCTGCACAGTAGGGATTCTATAATTCTATGCAGACTTGGCTCCTGACAGAAACCCCATTACCAAAAGGGAGTCTGCTAACACCAGCATGGAAAACCCTGACGACACTGCAGCAATACCATTGAAAGAACAACTTGAAGAGATCAACAATATTAGGCTTTAACTTTGTCTGAGACAGAGATCTCAGGAGAATGAAACTGATGAATACCAAAAGCGCAAAACATGTTTACAACTGCCTTTTTGCCATGCTCACTCTCTTTCCACTGAGTTCACAGAATAGTGTTCCAAATTTCTTATGGAGATTTGTTTCCTTGACTCACTGTTGCTTTTGCTTGGTTTAAAATTAAGAATTGTGGCAATACTTTCCAAGTCAATGGAAAATAACTGTCATGGTGGAAAAGTCCACCGCTGATACACCACAGGTATATTTCATTGGCAGATTTAGACAGATTTCATCCTGAAGAAAAAGCAACAGGATGGACTAATTGGATAATTCTTTCAAATAGATATGATGGGCTGACTGGCCTCACTCTTTGTTGTAAGATTCAAATATGGAAGGAGAAGAGGCCACTATAAGGTATGTCCACTACCTGAGGGACCACTGACCTGAGATCCTTTTCCCAAAGGTCCAGGGTCAGCAGAGACAGCAGCTAATAAATGGAAGTTAGGGAGCTTACTGCATGCTGATTTGCCACTAACAGCCGTTGAAGAAGGGATGGACAACTAACATCTCAATAGCGATAGAAAGAGTTAACATGAATTTGGAGTGGGTTGAATTCAGTGATAGCCTTATCTCCAGATTGTTATGGAACTCTCCTGCTAAATTTTGTGTCGGAGAGCAGATGAAATTGCAAACTGTACACTCTTTAATAATAGGGTAGGAATTGGGGATTCACAGCCAGGCCTGCACAGACATAAACTGTGCAGCAGAGGTCACTGGTTAACAAACACAGTGGAGACTGGCGGTTGAACCAGGGATTTTGTATTTCATATGATTTGACACAACTCTGGATTAGGTCACTGGAAAAGCTTATCCTCTTGAATTTTAAAAGCAGAAAGCAAGTTAAGCATGTACAAATTTCAGTTAGTATTTGAAGCAGCAAGTGTTTGAAGCTACCTTCTGTGTTCAAGATGGAGACAGTCTTGAAATTTTTTGTATATTTTAATTTCCTCACTTTTTACTTTTGTTACAATTCTAGAAACATAGAAACATTACAGCACAGTACAGGCCCTTCGGCCCTCAATGTTGTGCCGAACTATGTCCAATCCCAAGATCAAGCCATCCCCTCCCTATAATTCTGGAGTGCTCCATGTAAAAGTGCCCATCCAATAACTGTTTGAAAGTTCCTAAAGTGTCCGACTCCACTATCACAGTAGGCAGTCTATTCCACACCCCAACCACTCTCTGAGTGAAGAATCTACCTCGGACATCCCTCCTATATCTCCCACCATGAACCTTATATTTATGCCCCCTAGTAACAGCTACATCCACCTGAGGAAATAGTCTCTGCACATCCACTCTATCAGTCCCTCTCATCATCTTATAAACCTCTATTAAGTCTCCTCTCATCCTCCTCCGCTCCAAAGAGAAAAGCCCCAGCTCCCTCAACCTTTCCTCATAATACTTACCCTCCAAACCAGGTAGCATCCTGGTAAATCTCCTCTGCATTCTCTTCAATGCTTCCACATCCTTCTTATAGTGAGGTGACCAGAATGGAACACAATATTCAAAATGTGGTCTCACCAACATCCGGTATAGTTGCAGCAATTCTGTGAAAATTTTCCTTTCATTTTTGTTTTCTTACCTGCAACTGTATGATGGCTGTGGTGAAGAAGGCAGGCACTTGATCAATGGCCCTATGCCAGTAGTAATCCCATTGAAAGGAATTAAATGTATTTGGTACTTTAGCAGCCTCCAACCCTTTAAAACAGTTATCTTCACTGATCTATATTAGTTCCAACTCTCCTCCCAACTCAAGCTTAACATTCTCATCCTTGTGTTTAAATCTCTCTACGGCCTTGCTTTCTTTTCCTATCTATATAACCGTCCCTGGTTTTACAAAGATTTCCTTCATATTATTAATTCCTCTGACTGCAGCCTCTCATGCATCCTCTCCTCCCTATACCCTACCATGGGTGAAGGTGCTATTAATCACCTAGGTCCCTCACTCTGACATTCTAGTTCTAAATCTCTCTGCAACTCCGTTTCCTCAAGACACTCCTGTACAATGCACCTCTTCAACTTTCATACTAGAAGAGATTTCATAGTGGGAAATTTACCAACTCAGTGAACCCGACCTTTAAAATTGAGCGCCTGCCAATGGAATTAGTGATTTGTATTTGGGGGTCGGGGTCTGAAAAGCAAGTTTCGGAGAGGGCGACCCTGGAATGAATGCACAAGTTGCCAGTCGTGGAAGTGGGCTGGACTCAAGACCTGCCTCTGTGCTCTCTCATTGAGTTGAAATAAATAGAAAATAACAATAAATAAAAGCATCCCTCCAACCCTAACTCCCTACACACTCCATATACCCCATCCATCCCAAATCATGCCCCTCAACTCCATGTCCTATGTCCCTCATGTCAATTTCATGCCCCTCAACTCCATGGATTCCATATACCCAATGCCAACTTGGTGCCCCTCGACCCAACCCTATCAGTCAACATGGCTTTGTGAGTAGAAAATCATGTCTCACAAATTTGATTAAGTTTTTTGAAGAGCTAACCAAGAAGGTAGATGAGGGCAATGGAATTGCTGTTGTCTCTATGGACTTTAGCAAGGCCTTTGACAATAGAACATAGAACATTACAGTGCAGTACAGGCCGTTTGGCCCTCGATGTTGCACCGACCAGTGGAACCAATCTAATGACCCTCTAACCTAAACTATTCCAACGTTATCCATATGCCTATCCACTGACCATTTGAACGCCCTTAAAGTTGGCAGGTCCACTACTGCTGCAGGCAGGGCATTCCACGCCCTTACTACCTCTGAGTAAAGAACCTAGCTCTGACATCCATCCTAAATTTATCACTCCTCAATTTAAAGTTATGTCTCCTCGTGTTAGCTGTCACCATCCGAGGAAAAAGGCTTTCACTGTCCACCCTATCTAATCCTCTGATCATCTTGTATGCCTCAATTAAGTCACCTCTTAACCTTCTCTCTAACAAAAAGTTAGAACGAGGTACCTCATGGTAGGTTGTTGCATAAAGTTAAATCTCACATGATCCAAGGTGGGGTAGCTAAATGCATACAAAATTGGCTTCTTGACAGAAGCCAGAGGGTGGTTGTAGAGGGTTATTTTTCAAAATGGAGGCCTGTGACCAGCGGTATACCTCAGGGATCAGTGCTGGATCCACTGTTATTTGTCATTTATATTAATGATTTAGATAAGAATATAGGAGGCATGGTTAGTAAGTTTGCAGATGACACCAAGATTGGTGGCATAGTGGACAGTGAAGAAAGTTATCTCCGATTGCAATGGGATCTTGATCAATTGGCCCAGTGAGCTAATGAATGGCAGATTTTAGATAAATAAGAACATAAGAACATAAGAAATAGGAGCAGGAGTAGGCCATCTAGCCCTTCGAGCCTGCCCCGCCATTCAATAAGATCATGGCTGATCTGTTGTGGCTCAGTTCCACTTTCCCGCCCTCTCCCCATAACCCTTAATCCCCTCTCTTATCAAGAACCCATCAACCCGCTTCTTAAAAATATTTAGCGAGGCAGCCTCCACCACTTCAACGGGCAGAGAATTCCAGAGATTCACCACCCTTTGAGTGAAGAAGTTCCTCCTCAACTCCGTTCTAAACCGCCTCCCCTTTATCTTGAGGCTGTGCCCCCTAGTCCTACTGTCTTTTTTGAGCGGGAAGAGTCTCTCCACCTCTATCCTATCCATCCCATTCATCATCTTATACGTCTCAATGAGATCTCCCCTCATTCTTCTAAACTCTAACGAGTACAAGCCTAGTTTATTCAGCCTCTCCTTTGAACCAGGACAGGACTTACTCAGTTAATGGTAGGGAGTTGGAAAGAGTTACAGAACAAAGAGATCTAGGGGTACATGTTCATAGCTCCTTGAAAGTGGAGTCACAGGTGGACAGAGTAGTGAAGCAGACATTTGGCATGCTTGGTTTCATCAGTCAGAACATTGAATACAGGAGTTGGAATGTCTTGTTGAAGTTGTACAAGACATTGGTAAGGCCACACTTGGAATACTGTGTGCCATTCTGGTCACCCTATTATAGAAAAGATATTATTAAACTAGAAAGAGTGCAGAAAAGATTTACTAGGAGGCTACCAAGACTTGATGAATTGAGTTATAAGGAGAAGCTGGATAGACTGGGATTTTTTTTCTCTGGAGCGTAGAAGGCTGAGGGTGATCTTATAGAGGTCTACAAAATAATGAGGAGCATAGATCAGCTAGATAGTCAATATCTTTTCCTAAAAGTAGGGGAGTCTAAAACTAGAGGGCATAGGTTTAAAATGAGAGGGGAGGGATACATAAGAACATAAGAAATAGGAGCAGGAGTAGGCCATCTAGCCCTTCGAGCCTGCCCCGCCATTCAATATGATCATGGCTGATCTGTCGTGGCTCAGTTCCACTTTCCCGCTTTCTCCCCATGACCCTGAATTCCCTTGTCTATCAAAAACCTATCTACCCATGACTTAAATATATTTAGCGAGGTAGCCTCCACCACTTCAACGGGCAGAGAATTCCAGAGATTCACCACCCTTTGAGTGAAGAAGTTTCTCCTCAACTCTGATCTAAACTGCCCCCCCCTTACCTTGAGGGTGTGCCCTCTAGTTCTGCTATCCTTTCTAAGCGGGAAGAACCTCTCTACCTCTACCCTATCCATCCCCTTCATTATCTTATACATCTCTATAAGTTCCCCCTCATCCTTCTAAACTCCAACGAGTACAGACCCAGTCTATTCAGTCTCTCTTCACAGGCCAACCCCCTCATCTCCGGTATCAGCCTAGTGAACCTCCTCTGCACTCCCTCCAATGCCAATATATCCTTCCACAAGTGCGGTGACCAAAACTGCACACAGTACTCCAGCTGCGGCCTCACCAGTACTCTGTACAGTTGCAGCAAGACCTCCCTACTTTTATATTCAATCCCCTTCGCTATAAAGGCCAACATTCCATTCGCCGTACAAAAGTGTCCACAGAGGCAATTTTTTCACAGAGGGTGGTGAGTGTCTGGAAGAAGCTGCCAGAGGTAGTACTAGAGGCAGGTATAATTTTGTCTTTTAAAAAGCATTTAGACGGTTACATGGGTAAGATGGGTATAGAGGGATATACCCATGCGAGCAATTGGAAATAGTTTAGGGATTTTAAGAAAGTGGGTGGGCACGGACAGGCTGGGTCAAAGTGCCTTGTTCCATGACCTTGTGACCCTATGACTCTAACCCTATTGCTCCCATATCTACATGCTAACTTAGTGCCTGTCCGGGCTCTCCATACATCACCCTTTGCCCTTACTCCTCCATGCCAACTCACCGAGTATCCTTGCGTAGTCCCTTGGCAACTTTCACCCTTTTAAGGCAGTTTTGACATTTGGACAGCTTTGACAGTTGGGCAGATTTTTTTACAGTTTATTGATTGCTGCTCAGTTCTTTGACAGCTTGACAGTTCCAATGAGTTTGATCGTAAAATGTGCCGAATGATAGTCAGTCTTAACAATCCCATAGTATACCTTACTTCTCCCAAAGATGTCCCAACACCCCACCCAAGTACCTGGGTGATTGCCACTAGAATTGGCAGAGGGAAAATGTGAAGAAGCAACGTTTATCTTCAAGTGAATGAACTGTATTAAATACTGATAAACAATTAATAAGCAACCACAGTTTGATCCCTGAAAACCATGGCTGATTTTTACACAGGGTATATGGGAAATTATATTTTTTGAACTGAAGGTCATGCAGTTTATTTCTACATGAGGTTGATTTTTACACGTGTATATGATATTACAGATATTAAGAATCATTCTCTTTTCATGTAATCTTAATGTATGTTTCAGGTGAATCGCATGAATGAACTGTAAAAGTCTTCTTGGCATGTGTAACTAAGAGTAATCTTTTTTTAATTTAGGTTTTAGCAAAGTTGGTTGGTACCCAGGCCTGGTGGAGAAGTATTTTCAAGCAATTCCCAATGTCACTGTGCCAAACACTACATGTCACCTTCCACGTCCTGATGCTTTTAACATGTTTCGACATCCAGTCACTGGTGATCTTCCTTGGCCTGGGCTCATATTTGGTCTCTCAGTACTTGCCACATGGTGCTGGTGCACTGACCAGGTAACCACGTCAGCCTGAAGATGTTCACATGGAAAATGTGACAACAGTTGCTACTTGATCTCCATACGACTGGATTTCTGGCAATTATTCTAGAAACTAATTGCACATTTTTTTAAATTATGGACTTCCTAAAACTATTTTCTTATCATTTCTGATTTTCTAACTACTTCTGAAGTTTATTTTTCTAGTTACAGTCACTCATTGGCACTGGGCAGCTCGATGGCACAGTGGTCAGCATCGTTCCCTCGCAGCGTCATGGACCTGGCTTGGGTCACTGTCTGTGCGGAGTCCATACATTCTCCCCATGTCTGTGTGGGTTTTCTCCTGCTGCTCCAGTTTTCTCCCAGAGTCCGAAAGATGTGCGGGTTAGGTGCATTGGCCATGCTAAATTCTCCCTCCGTGTACCTGAACAGGCACCGGAGTGTGGCGACTAGGGGATTTTCACCGCAATTTCATTGCAGTGTTAATGTAAGCCTACTTGTGACTAATAAATAAACTTTAACTACTTTAACTCATTACCATGTGTCCATTCATAACACACTGACAAGGAATTCCCATGTTAGTGAGCGCATAAGGACTTGTTTAAGTTTGAAGGGGCACAATACTGGTTGTGGAGTTGGAGCATGTAGTAAACAGACCAAGATTCTACATCGCATTGATCTTCACAAAACTGTTCAACTGAAATAAAGTCGCTATTGGTGCAGAGCTCAGAATATCCCCAATCTAACCAGACTCTCCTAAACAGTCTAATTGTTATATTGGAATATATTGTTGTGGTAATAGCAGATGAATGAATCTCTGAATGAATTTGCAGTACATTCCTCTGTTACTTTAACAAGCATGTATTAGCAGTGGTAAGCATTTTCCCACTGTTATTATCAACAGTAATTGCTAGCCTTCTGGCACTGAAATTAAGCTGCGGGATGCTAAGGTGCAAATGTTTACTTTGAGCATCTGACATTTCCTCTTTATACCTCAGTGGAAATGCTAACCCATTTAAAATAACAACCTCTAACAACAGAGGAACTCCAAACAAAGCCAAAAGAGTTAATATGTTACTATTTCATAGTGTAAATTTAGGGTTCCATTATTTCATTGTTTACCGTGTCTAACCTCAGGATTGTCATCGAAATGAATCTTTCTAACTGCCAATTCTATTAGATTTTTGACCTCTACGTCAATTGATTGTGCCTCCATTGAACTGCTCTGAAGAATGCTATGTTAAAAATGCCAGCAGCAAAATTGGTGGGATGCCCTGCTTGGCCTGCCATTGTAGCTGGCATCTGACTGCCCAATGATTGTCCATTTTCAGCTATCAGTTGAACATCATTCCTACTATAATAAATACTGCTCGCTATTGTTGTTACTGGAGTTTTAATGAGATGATAACTTTCAGACATCTTTTGAAATATATTTGTAATTGCCTCTTTTAAATAGGTAATAGTACAGAGATCTCTTTCGGCAAGAAATCTTTCCCATGCTAAAGGAGGATCCATTTTTGGAGGTTACTTGAAGATGTTGCCTATGTTTTTTATTGTTTGGCCAGGCATGATTAGCAGAGCATTGTTTCCAAGTGCGTATAAAACTCATCTGAATTTAGTTTTAAACCATAATTCAAGCAAATTCAAATTGTAACACTTGCTTTGCATAGAAAAATCAATTAAATGTTTAAATGTGGCATCTATGTAACTGATCTACATCAGTAAAGAGATAGAGAGATGAATAACAAGTGCTTTCATTTGATCCATTAAAGAGTGACAGTCCTATTCAGTAAGTTCTGTGAAATTGCATATCTTCAGGTGTATGACAAACTCACAACACAAATAGGATGAGCATATTATTTATGTTCTGAATTGTTTTTAAGAGTTAAATGATACATTTAGTGAATTGTACAATTACTGTTCTTATAAATTTAATTTGAACATCTCCAGATGAAGTGGCCTGTGTGGATCCTATTATCTGTGATTCCATTTGTGGAGCCAGAGTAGGATGTTCAAACATTGCATACCCCAAACTGGTAATGGAACTTATGCCTGTAGGTAAGAATATGCATTTACTATATTTTAGTTCTAGACATTCATATTTATGAACATTGAGCCTATTCTTTACTCCCTTGTCCACTGCCTCATGTACATTATCATTTACTGGGTCCATTGTTATGGTTCAAATCAGAAATATCCAAAATGTTGTATGGAGCTTGCCTGAATCATGAGTTTTGGCTAGGATAAGCACCATAGATATCACTTCAGGTAGATTCAAATGAACCACTAGGGAGCTTTTGTCAAACAAAGTTTATTTAAGAATATAGTTAACATGTATAGTAAGAAAATTAGTAAGAACCTTTATCAAATACAACCAAGAGACCAAAACAACCACTATAATGGATAACCCTTAACAAATATATCTGATGTGTTCCAATCAAAATCAAAACCTTCCACAGACAAAACCTTTTAAACAAGTTTAACACAGCAAAAACTAATGCTCATGTGATACTGGAAATTGAGTCCTTTGGTTGAAGTCTGCAGTCCGCTTGATACATCAGAACAGTTTGAAGATGAAACAATTTATCAGAACCCCAGGAAGAGACTCTTTGGTCAAACCACCAACTGTAGAATCTTTATTGCAGGAAGATAAGACCTTTCTTTCAGATAACCAGCAGAATTTCCAAAGCAACAGGGAGAGCAAAAACTTTTTTTAAGTCCCTTCTAAAACTAAACTGTGATGCAGAACTGAAAATGAAAGCATTTCTGCCATCCGACCTGCCAACCAGTTTGTTTTCCTCCTAACAAGGTAGAGTCATAAAAAAAATCCTAAAATATAAACAAACAACTCCCATCCAAGTCACTCAAGGAAAAATAAAAAGGCATCTGGTAGCCTGCCTGGCGACAACAATGACATTAGCTGAGGCTGAGAGCTAAAAAATCATAGAAACATAGAAGATAGGAGGAGAAGGCCCTTTGAGCCTGCTCCACCATTCATCACAATCATGGCTGATTGTCCAACTCAGTAGCTGAATCCTGCTTCCTCCCCATAATCTTTAATCCCATTCACTCCAAGTGCTACATTTAGCCACGTCTTGAATACATTCAATGTTTTGACATCATTTGGTAAAGAATCATTTTGGTGATGAATTCCATATACTCACCACTCTTTGGGTGAAGAAATGTCTCCCTGCTTCCGTCCTTAATGTTCCATCCTAAATCCTCGGACTTAAATCATGATTTTTTTAAAAAACCTTTCTTAAAGCTACACTAACGTCATACTATTCACAAGCAAATTTGTCTAAATTGTCAACTATTGTTATTCATTCATAGTTAAATTATTTCTTATCACATTTCTAAAACTTGTTTTTTTCCACCTACTATTTGATCACAAGGTGAGCAAGGTGCCTATTTTCTAGCAGAGATCAGGCAGGCAAACCACTTAGCCTAGCTCACTGTTAGTCTACTGGGACAGAATGATTTATCTTCCTTCTTTTTCCATAGATGGAGCTGTCTTGCCTTCAATCAGGCCCTTTCATTCACTGTAGAACTTAGAAAATCATCACATTCCAGATGAGAGGAATTTATTTTATTTGAAAATTTCAGTAGGATTCATTAATTTTCTGAAAATGTCAAAATCAAGGACCCATGCCCTAAATGACCAAAATCAAAGATTCATTATTGTGAATTTAACTCCCCCTGACTTGCAGAAATATGTTTAACCAAGTAGTAAAGTGAAGCTGGAAAATATCTCTCTCTATTCCTCCCTCAGCTATTTCAATGTGTTTCCTTTTGGGTGGCTAAGGTACCCATTGTGTAAGCCGATTCAAAAAGGGACCTTATACATTTCTGCCAATAGGTGGTGCACTTTCAGATTTGAGAGCCATCCACGTTCTCGGAGTTTGCATTGACCAGAAATTTAACTGGACCAGCCATATAAATACACTGGTTACAAGGGTAGGTCAGAGTCTGGGAATTATGCAGGCACTAACTGCTTCGATTCCCATGGTGGATGGGGCAGTTAAATTCCAGCCTGTATGTTTTTAAGAAGGAGTTAGATATACTTCTTGGGGCAAAAGAGATTAGTGGACATTGGGGGAAAGCAGGAACAGGTTATTGAGTTGGATGATTAGCCACAATCATAATGAATGGCAGAGCAGTCTTGAAGGGCCAAATGGCTGCCTCCTGCTCCTGTTTTCCTATGTTAATGTTCTAGACTGTCACATTGCTGACTTTTGGGTTCATTAGTAACAACCACAATCGCCTGCATGGAGTCTTAGTCACAACAGTAATTGTATGATTTAATCCCTTACGCTTCTTTGAAGTTGCTGAAAAAGATTATAATTGGGACAGCATGGTGGGGTGGGGTAGCACAGTGGTTAGCATTATTGCCTCACAACGCCAGAGATCTGGGTTCTATTCCCGGCTTGGGTCACTATCTGTGTGAAGTCTGCATATTCTCCCCAGGTCTGCGTGGGTTTTCTCCAATGCTCTGGTTTCCTCCCGCAGTCCGAAAGACATGCTGGTTAGGTATATAGGGTGTGCTAAATTCTCACTCAGTGTATCCGAACAGATGCCGAACTGTGGTGACCCAGGGGATTTTCACGGTAACTTCATTGCAATGTTTATGTAAGCCTACGTATGACACTAATAAATAAGCTTGAAACTTGAATTGTTATTAATTTACATTATCTAAATTTATGAGTTTCATCAGAAGTTTTAGATGTTGGCTTCCATTTCCCTCTCTGCACACCAAAAAATAATTGATTGTAAATATGATTGCTTTTGTTTCCTTTGTTTTTGAGCCAGGCATGAGGGGGCTGATGATAGCAGTAATGATGGCTGCTTTAATGAGTTCACTCACCTCAATCTTTAACAGCAGCAGCACACTCTTCACCATTGATATCTGGCAGCGAATCCGCAGAGACGCCACCGAATTGGAGCTGATGATTGTTGGCAGGTAACCTCACATTTCAGTAAGAAATGACAAGAAAATAAAACACAGCAGAATATTAATATGAATCACCAACTTAACACACTGCTGGATGTTCATGTGTTTTGTTTTTCTACTGGCTTTGAATTAGGTAGCCATGCTTCTGCTAAGACCAAGGGGGGCATCAGTACCATGATCAACATGGACATAGAGTCATAGAGGTTTACAACATGGAAACAGGCCCTTCGGCCCAACTTGTCCATGCCTCCCTTTTTTTTAAACCCCTAAGCTAGTCCCAATTGCCCGCATTCGGCCCATATTCTTTTATACTCATTTTACCCATGTGACTGTCTAAATTCTTTTTAAAAGACAAAATTGTACCTGCCTCTACTATTACCTCTGGCAGCTTGTTCCAGACACTCACCATCTTTTGTGTGAAAAAATTGTGCCTCTGGACACGTTTGTATCTGTCCCCTCCCACCTTAAACCTATGCCCCCTAGATTTAGACTCCCCTATCTTTGGGAAAAAATATCCGCAGCTGGAGTACTGTGTGCAGTTTTGGTCGCTGCGCTTGTGGAAGGAAATATTGGCCTTGGAGGGAGTGCAGAGAAGGTTCACTAGGCTGATACCGGAGATGAGGGGGTTGGCCTATGAAGAGAGACTGAATAGACTGGGTCTGTACTCGGAGATTAGAAGGCTGAGGGGGGAATCTTATAGAGGCGTATAAGATAATGAAGGGGATAGATAGGGTAGAGGTAGAGAGATTCTTCCCGCTTAGAAAGGATAGTAGGACTAGAGGGCACAGCCTCAAGGTAAGGGGGAGGGGGGAGCAGTTTAGAACGGTGTTGAGGAGGGTGAATCTCTGGAATTCTCTGCCCATTGAAGTGGTGGAGGTTACCTCGCTGAATATATTTAAGTCACGGGCAGTTAGGTTTCTGATAGGCAAGGGAATTAAGGGTTATGGGGAGCAGGCGGGAAAGTGGAACTGATCCACTTTAGATCAGCCATGATCTTATTGAATGGCGGGGCAGGCTCGAAGGGCTAGATGGCCTACTCCTGCTCCTATTTCTTATGTTCTTATATTGACTATCTAGCTGATCTATGCCCCTCATTATTTAATAGGCCTCTATAAGATCACCCCTCAGCCTTCTACGCTCCAGAGAAAAAAGTTCCAGTCTATCAAGTCTCTCCTTATAGCTCAAACCATCCAGTCCCAGTAGCATCCCAGTAAATCTTTTCTGCACCCTTCCTAGTTTAATAATATCCTTTCTATAATAGGGTGACCAGAACTGTACACAGTATTCCAAATGTGGCCGTACCAATATCTTGTACAACTTCAACAAGATGTCCCATCCTGTTTTCAATGTTCTGACCAATGAAACCAAGCATGCTGAATGCCTTCTTCACCATTCTGTCCACCTGTGACTCCACTTTCAAGGAACTATGAACCTGAACCCCTAGATCTCTTTGTTCTGTAACTCTCCCCAACGCCCTACCATTAACTAAGTCCTGCCCTGGTTCACCCTATCAAAATGCATCACCTCGCATTTATCTAAATTAAATTCCATCTGCCATTCATCAGCCCACTAGCCCAATTGTTCAAGATCCCGTTGCAATTGGAAATGTGTGGAAAGGCGCCAAGGACTGTTTCAGGAACAAAACTGACATTGTATATTGGTCAGACATTATAGAAACCATCAGATTTTCCAGCAAAGGTATGCCAAGTGGTCTTGCTGCAAGCAGAGCCAATGTTCTCATTCATCCTCATTTATTCCTATTCATCGGCTAAAAGAGATTTGAAAACTTCATGTTGGCAAACATTAATTACTAGAGTCTCCTCTTTCTGATGACAGATGTGCTTTGCAAAATGTGGGCATAGGATGTGAAAAACACACCAAGAAATGATCCTATTAAAGGCAAAATACTGCGGATGCTGAAACCTGAAACAAAAACAGAAAATGCCGAAAAATCTCAGCAGATCTGACAGCATCTGTGGAGAGAGAATAGGGTCAGCATTTTGAGTCTAGATGCCCCTTCGTCAGAGCTATCCTGTTCTATTAACCTGCCTTCCAAAGCCCAGCTGAGCAGAGGGGAAGATATTGGATGTAATTTTACCACCACTTTATGCCCATTTTGCAGCAGGAAAATGCCATAAAATCAGGCATAAAGCAGCTAGCAAGATTGATGCCAGTTTTCGCAACCTGTGCAATCTTATGACACCCTGAATTCTGGCGCAGTCACCTTCTCGCTAGAAATGGGCGAGAGGCTGATTTGTTTATTGAAATCAAGCTTTGTGTGTTTTTTTCGCGAGCCCGATGCTCAATTGCCTGGTCTCACATGCCTTTTTGGTCTCGCCAGGAGACGTTCCCCATGAATGGGGAATAGTTAGTTGCGTTGGCCTCACCAGTAGAACTGGAGGCAGTTAAGATCACCCAGGGAAGCCAAATGCAAGGCAGGGGTGCCCCTTCGGCAGTGCCAGCCTGGCAGTGGCACCCGGGCAAGCCAGCCTGGTTACCTGGGCAATGACCATAGGGCAGTGCCAAAGGGTGAGGCCAATGTAGGTGGAGCCTGTGGGGGAGGGCCCTGCTGTCACTCTGCATATAATTGGTGGGAGAGGATGGCAGGACTGCAATTGGTAGGGTAGGGTGGTGGGGCCATGATGGATGGGGGAGGGAGGGCGTCTGCGATCAGCGGGGGAAGGAGGGGTCCGTGATCAGGCTGGGCGCCGGGGCCTCAAATGGACTGGGTGGCAGGAGCATGACGGGGCCTGCATCTCGGTCCTGGGGCCCCCTCAATTACAGGGGATGGGGAGCTAGTTCAGTTTTCCTGCAATAGCTGGGGCCTGTTAGCTCTCTGTCTGTACATTAGACTCCTGTTACTGTTAATGTGCATGTACAACATTAGAGGTCTGCACATGCGCAATACCTCCCTCTACAGGCTGTCTGGTGAATTAAGCTCCGCCCACAGCTAGAAACTGACGAGTCCATCTTTTTAGAGACAGAGTGCATAAGACTGGGCATGAAAATTCACCCAAAAAACGGATCCAGAACTCTCCCATTTTCAGATTTGCTGGACACTTGGAAAATGTCTTATAAAATTTTACCCCGTCGAGCCTCAATGTCTGATGCAAGGACACCGGGGTGACAGTGCAGCATAGAGTTTGAATGTATGCAGGAATAATAATGGATAGTAATGCCCTGAAATTTGGCTTCAATTTCTTGTAGACATGTTGCAGTACTGACCTAAAGCATGGTGCTGTGGAGAGACAAAGTGAGAACCCACCTTGCAAGCAATTCATGCAAAAACCATTAAAACAGAGGAGAAGTGATGGGCTGTGTGTTCACAATTTTTTGTTCCATTGTGACAATCCCTTTTAATTATCCCAATGCTCTTGAAAATTGACTTTACTTGAAATTTTCCCAGTTGACACTTATGACCCAACTGGATTTTTACAAATATCTGACAACCTCATGGTCACTTACAGATACCAACTTTATATTCCAGATCTATTTATTTTAGTTCAATTCAAATTCTCCCTATATCTTCAACCAAGTGTTTGGTCAGTTTTTTTAAAATCTTTCCTTTGTTGGCTTGTTTTCCATTTTTCACCTGCCTACATTCTGCAAAGCACCTTTTATTCCTTTTTTAACCCAAAGTATATATAATGGAGGTTTTGAGAAATCATTCACCATCTTAATGTGATTGTTTGGGGCGTTTGTAATAATAAAAAGATCTCGAGTGTTTTTGCCATGATTAGCCAAGTGTCTATAAATAAAGAAGATAGTTGATGGACAGAAATGGATTAGCATAGAGACCTTGCAGTAGTTACATGGAAGCTGTGTCTGAATGTTATTTCCTATCATTTATCATGGTTATCCTCTCCAGCAGAGGAAATAAGACATTCTGATTACTTTTCTCATGCTTCTGCTTTAATTTCTTTCTTTTGGCAGGGTATTTATTATTTTCCTCGTTGTCGTCAGTATATTGTGGATCCCTATTATTCAGACAGCTAACAGTGGCCAGCTCTTTGACTACATTCAGTCTATTACCAGTTACCTTGCGCCACCAATCACCGCACTCTTCGTTGTGGCAGTGTTCTGGAAGAGAATCAATGAGCAGGTAAGAATCTGCACCACATTTGTTCTTGTGAGACAACTTTCAATTATGTATTTTGAAAGACCTCACTCATAAAGATTGGAGGCTAGCTTCAGCAGAAGGAACATTGGGATATTAAATATCTGTAATTTTAACACCTTTCATCTGGCAATACCAAGCCTGTAAAGAGAAGATTAAGAAGGCTGACCAAAAGCTTAGTTCTTGGTTGACTGAGAGTCTGAACTCAGTTAAAGTAGATAACTTGGTGCTATTCCTGATAAGTGGCACAGTGGTTAGCACTGCTGCCTCACAGCGCTAGGGACCCAGGTTTGATTCCTGGCGTGGATCACTATCTGTGGGGAATTTGCACATTGCCCCCCGTGACTGCATGGATTTCCTCCAGGTGCTCCGGATTCCTTCCACAGTCCAAAGACATGCTGGTTAGGTGCATTGGCCATGCTAAATTCCCCCTCAGCGTACCCGAATCTGGCGAGAGTCTGGCGACTAGGGGATTTTCATAGTGACTTCATTGCAGTGTTAATGAAAGCCTACTTGTAATTAATAAATAAATAAGCTTTAATAGGATTTGTTCCCCAAACAGCATTAGTGAACCAACTGCTTTTTTACGACTGTCTGACTGCCTCATAGCCACTTACTGATACAAGCTTTATTTTCCAGATTTATTTACTTTAACTGAGTTCAGACTCTCAGTCAATCAAGAACCAAGCTTTTGGTCAGCCTTCTTAATCTTCTCTTTACAGGCTTGGTATCGCCAGATGAAAGGTGTTAAAATTATAGATATTTAATACCCCGTTAATGTTCCGTCTGCTGAAGCTAACCTCCAATCTTTGAGTGAGGTCTTTCAAAATACATAATGGAAAAAGTTGTCTCACAGAAAATTCACTCAAAAATAATCCATGCTACTGAAGGGAACATTTTGTCCAGCAAAAATGTACTTTGTTGTTCAGAACCATTCTAATGTCTCCACTCAACTGGCTGAGATACAATCCCATGGGCGTTGACCAAATGGCTATACTCCAGATACAAGTGTAGATATTATTGGATGGATATCTAATGTGTGATTATTACTGTCAAGCCCCAATTCTATTTTACTCTAATTCTACCTATATATAATTTTCCAACACTGAAAACATGATCATGAACTTTGTTTTTTTTATCCATTCTGGTGTGATGACACTGAACTTTATGGTGATGGCTCCATCATCAAACCATTTGATATCATGGACCCTTTATCCAATTTCTCTTTTATATTTGTGTTTTTTTTCTGAGTGGATAGAACTGTGTTCAAAAAACCTGTGGGACAGAATTTTATGATTCCCCAGCCAGTGGGATTACAAATGGAGACAGCCTGTAAAGTTCCCCAGACAGCCTTCCCTATGTCCTTAATAAAAACAAATTACTACAGGTGCTGGAATCTGAAACCAAAAGAGAAAATGGTGGAAAATCTCAGCAAAGCTTTGACGAAGGGTCCAGACCTGAAACGTCAGCTCCTTTCTCTCCTTGCAGATGCTGCCAGACTTGCGAAGATTTTCCAGTACAATGTTAGCAAGTGTGAGATTATCCACTTTGGCAGGAATAATAGTAGGAGGGATTACTATTTAAAGGGTGAAAAGCTGCAGCATGCTACGGTGCAGAGGGACCTGGGGGTCCTTGTGCATGAGTCGCAAAAACCCAGCCTGCAGGTGCAGCAGGTGATCAAGAAGGCAAATGGGATGTTGGCCTTTATAGTGAGGGGGATTGAATATAAAAGTAGGGAGGTCTTGCTGCAACTGTACAGGGCACTGGTGAGGCTGCAGCTGGAGTACTGAGTGCAGTTTTGGGTTGCCGCACTTGCGCAAGGATATTTTGGCCTTGGAGAGAGTGCAGAGGAGGTTCACTAGGCTGATACCAGAGATGAGGGGGTTGGACTATGAAGAGAGGCTGAATAGACTGGGTCTGTACTCGTTGGAGTTTAGAAGGATGAGGGGGGATCTTATAGAGACGTATAAGATAATGAAGGGGATGGATAGGGTAGAGGTAGAGAGATTCTTCCCACACAGAAAGGATAGCAGGACTAGAGGGCACAGCCTCAAGATAAGGGGTGGGGGGGGGGCACAGTTTAGAACAGAGTTGAGGAGGAACTTCTTCACCCAAAGGGTGGTGAATCTCTGGAATTCTCTGCCTGTTGAAGTGGTGGAGGCTACCTCACTAAATATATTTAAGACACGGGTAGATAGGTTTTTGGTAGGCAAGGGAATTAAGGGTTATGGGGAGAAAGCGGGAAAGTGGAACTGAGCCACTTCAGATCAGCCATGATCTTATTGAATGGCGGGGCAGGCTCGAAGGGCTAGATGGCCTAATCCTGCTCCTATTTCTTATGTTCTTATGTTCTCTTTTGGTTCCCAAAGCCCTTCCTATTCCCAACCTGTCAATGGGATGGGCAAGGCCTAGGCCAGCCTGCAGACTCTTGTGCCAAGTCAGCCTAATTGAGACCCTTAAGTGGGCAATTAATGGTCACTTAAGAGCTGTTTTCCACCCACCCTCAATTTTGAGGCTGGCGGGAGGGGTTCAAGGAGGGGTGGGGAGAGGAATCCCTGCTTATGTGGGAAAGATGGGATGACACATTCAATGGCCTCCTTTCCGCACCTCCCCAGATCTCACCTCTCCAGCCTGCAATGAAACCACCTGCAATTTCCTGCGCCAGGTCTTAGAATCTGAGATCTGGGAACTGCTTGTAATAAGAAGTCTCACAACACGAGGTTAAAGTCCAACAGGTTTATTTGGTAGCACAAGCCACTAGCTTTCAGAGCGCTGGTTGTTCCTTCATCAGGTGAATGGGATTTCAGTTACAAACAGGGCATATAAAGACACAAACTCAATTTACAAAATATTGGTTGGAGTGCGAGTCTTTACAGATAATCAAGTCTTAAAAGGTACAGACAATGCGAGTGGAGAGAGGGTTAAGCACAGGTTAAAGAGATACGTATTGTCTTCAGCCAGGACAGTTAGTGAGATTTTGCAAGCCCAGGCAAATCGTGGGGGTTACAGATAGTGTGACATGAAACCAAGTTCCTGGTTGAGGCCGTCCTTGTGTGTGGAACTTGGCTTTCAGTCTCTGCTCAGTGATTCTGCTTTGTCATGTGTCATGAAGGCTGCCTTAGAGAATGCTTACCTGAAGATCAGAGGCTGAATGCCCGTGACCGCTGAAGTGTTCCCCAACAAGAAGAGAACATTCTTTCCTGGTGATTGTTGAGTGGTGTTCATTCATCATTGTCGTAGTGTCTGCATGGTCTCCCCAATGTAGCAAGCCTCGGGACATCCTTTCCTGCAGCATATCAGATAGACAACGTTAGCCAAGTTGCATGTGTATGTACAGTGTACCTGGTGGATGGTGTTTTCATGTGAGATGATCCGGCATGTCTTGCAGAGGTTGCTGTGGCGGGGTTGTGTGGTGTCGTGGTCACTGTTCTCCTGAAGGCTGGGTAGCTTGCTGGGGACAATGTCTGTTTAAGGTTGTGTGGTTGTTTGAAGACAAGAAGTGGGGGTGTGAGGACGGCCTTGGCAAGATGTTCATCTCCATCAATGACATGTTGAAGGCTCCGGAGAAGATGTTGTAGCTTCTCCGCTCGGGGGAAGTATTGGACGACGAAGGGTACTCTGTCCACCATATCCCATGTTTATCTTCTGAGGAGGTCAGTGCGGTTTTTCGCTGTAGCGCGTCGGAACTGTCGATTGATGGGTCGAGTGCCATATCCTGTTCTTACGTTCAAAATCTCACTAACTGTCCTGGCTGGAGACAATACGTATCTCTTTAACCCGTGCTTAACCCTCTCTCCACTCACATTGTCTGTACCTTTAAGACTTGATTACCTGTGAAGACTCGCATTTTGTAGATTGAGTTTGTGTCTTTATATACCCTGTTTGTGAACTGAAATCCCACTTACCTGATGAAGGAGCAGCGCTCTGAAAGCTAGTGGCTTGTGCTACCAAATAAACCTGTTGGACTTTAACCTGGTATTGTGAGACTTCTTACTGTATTTACCCCAGTCCAACGCCGGCATTGCCACATCATGACTACTTGTAGTTCCAGTCTTGGCCACTGCAGGAATATATCTGTTTGAAACAAAGTAGCAGGGATGAGTTGCACTATCGCAGATTGTGCACAATTACTTTACTTGAGTAAGAGATTGTGACATGATTATCCAATACAAACACATAAAAAATAATGACATTTTGCACTGTACTTTGTTCAAAGTTATCCCCCAAAAGCAACTCCTCACCTGGTGGCTAATAACATAGACTGTAAATGTTATACCCTTATTATAAATTGTCTTTGCTGGAAATGGTATTTAATAAAAGCAGTGGAACGTGTCTTTTTTTAAACCTCACAGGGTGCATTCTGGGGCCTTATGGCAGGACTCATCATCGGTCTTGTTCGAATGATCATGGAGTTTGTTTATGGAGTGCCATCATGTGGTGAAGCGGATCCCAGGCCCAGTGTTCTCAAGGATGTGCATTACCTCTATTTTGCTATAATACTATTTGGATTATCTTTAATAATTATCATCATTGTCAGCCTATTAACCCCAGCAATTAAGGAAGAGAATGTACGTAACAGGTATTCTGCATTTCACTGACCTGTCAAAGAAACTGCATCCTTTTTTCACTTTAGCGTTAGTTATAAAGTTATTTTCCATTACTGAAGTGCAATCCAAATGCTTACCTGGATCTCGTTAGGTTTTCTTTTCAGGAATTTTAGTGTATTGTCCATAAGATCTATTTATATTACATCTGAAGCCAATAGATATATGGATTTTTCTTATTTCATCTTAGATTGTTGTCTTTCTATTTTCCATTTTACTGGTATTGAAAACCCAACCCAAGCATCAGAAGAATTGCAGAATCCTTACAGTGCAGAAGGAGGCCATTCAGTTTGCACCAACCCTTATCCAGACCCTATCCCCATAGCCCCACGTATTTATCCCACTAATCCCCCTAACCTACACATCTTGGGACACTAAGGGGAAATTTAGCATGGCCAATCAACCTAACGGACACATCTTTGAACTGTGGGACGTGGTGAGAATGTGCAAAGTCCACACAGACAGTCATCCAAGGCCAGAATTGAACCTGGGTTTCTGCACTGTGAAGCAGCAGTGCTAACTACTGTGCCTCCCACTATTTCATGATTGAGCTCCTCCACTGCAGTTTCTTGCTCTGTACCATGTTGAACCAACACTTACATTTCTGGATTGGAAGAAAACCAATTTGTTCTTCATATGGGAGAGGTAACAAATTGATTGGGACTACATACATGAATCTTTGGAACTTCTTATCCCCAAAGACTTTGGATGATTAGTCATTGAGTATGTTCAAGACAGATTGATAGATTTTCAGGCATTAACTGATGAAGAAATACGGAGATAGGGAGGAGGTAGAGTTGAGTTAGACATGATCTAACTCAGTAGTGAAGGAGGCTCATGGGGACCATGTGGCTGTACTTCAGCTCTGACTTCTAACGTACTCAAAAGGTGCTAGCGCTGATTTATGGCATAATTATCTAAGCAGTCATGAAGAAAGGATTCATGGTGCCAGCTTGAATCAATCACTATTCCACTGTGAAATGAAGATGGGATTTTACATCATGATCAAAAAGATACTTAATATGTTTTATAATCAGACTTTAGCTGCTATGCAGTGCTGAAGCAGTTTTAATCTTTTGCTCCCCCCTCATGGAGCTAAAGTTGTGTGTTAACTCCAAGATCTTAATGCTTCACTTTTCTTTGATCCTTATATGTGGAGAAATTTCTATATTCCATAGCATTCTTAGGTGTCGTGATAATGTCACTGGACTAATAATAACTCGGGCTAATGCTCTGGGAACAAAGGTTCAGATCCCACCCTGGGATGGGCCTAACATTCATGAATCTTTCATGACAAGAGTCAGAGCACACGGAGTAAGAGGTCAGATAGCAGAATTGAAGTAGGTCTACAAGCTGGCTAACAGAGTAAGGGGAGTTTTTTTTGGAGGGACAGAAAGTGGGAAGTAGAGTTCCACATGGATCTGTGCTGGGACCACTTTTGTTCAACTGTAAATGTAAATTATTTGGACTCAAATTTTGGAGAAGGAAAAGGGAGAAGGCTGTTTTCATTGGCAAAGGGAGGAATGCAATGTTAAATCCTATGAAAAGTCTTTGGCTTGGAATCCCAATATTATCCAGCCCACCTCCAGGATTCTGTCATTTTGAACTCAGGACCGGTCTTCATCAATGAAGTATATATATGCATCAATGTATGTTTGAACAGATATGTCAAACATTTAAAATACTCTAGAGGTATGATTTGGTATTTTCAGTATCCGTAGACTAGTGTTAGCTTGTCTTGTGACACAGCAGGTAGTGTCCCTACCTCTGAACCAGAAGCTTCAGGTTCAAGTACCAGTCCAGCACTTAATGGCCACAGAATATGCATTTAAAACCTGCTTTGTCTGTCTCATGCCATCAGACATGGAAAACCTTTAAGTCTAAGTCTAACAGTGCACACAGCCATTAAATAAGTGTAAATTGGACAGAAATCCATAGATTTGAGTTATAGTGCCGCCTTTTGGTTACATTCTACCCATCGCTTCTCAGCCTTTTGACTAGGATCAAGTGTAGTATTGACATGCTGCACTTGGTTGAAGTCATTGGGTTGCAATTCAGCTTCATTTGAAGCAATTTTTTAAAGCGGCATCTCGGCCTTTTGGCTAAGATGCAAATCATATCAAGCCTTCGAGGAGGAGCTATACCTACTCCAATCAGCTTGGATCATGCAGATCAAGCCCAAGACAGGAGGTGAGAGCCCTGTCTTGTCAGCCTGGATCGGGAATGTCCCAACTTGTTGGGACTCTGAATTGGCTTTAATTTGACTTGATTGGATTGGAACAAAGTAAACAAAAAAAAATCTACCCAGTGACAATGGACCATTTTTATAACTTGCTTCACACTTGTAGAGATACTACTATTTGTATGAAACTACTACTTCTAGGTGGTTCTTTTACCCTTAGTGAAGTCCCCTTACTTAAGAAAGGATGTAAATGCAGTAGAGGACATACAGAGAAGGTTCATTAGATTGATTCCAGGGATGAAAGACTTGTCTTGTGAAAAGATATTGAGTAGTTTATGCCTGTACTCGCTAGAGTTTAGAATGAGAGGAGATCTAATTGAAGTATATAAGATGCTAAAGGGGGTGACAGGGTAAATATAGAGCATATGTTCCACTTTGTTGGATATTCTAGAACTTTAAGCTAAGAATGGCAGACATAAAACAGAAACGAGGAGGAATTGCTTCACTCAAAGGGTTGTGAATCTGGAATTCTCTTCCCCACAGAGCAGTAGATGCCAAAACACTAAATTTTAAGGCAGAGACAAATAGGTTTTTAATTAGTAGCGGGATGAGGGGTTATGCAGAGCGAGCAGGAAGGTGGAATTGAGGCCAAGATTACATCAACCATGATTGTATTAAACATTGGAGCTCAAGGGGCTGCATTGCCTAATCCTGCACTTAGTTATCTTCTTATGTAAACTGTCATCCCATAAACATTCACATTCAGCTACAACTGTGCTGTAATGGGCCATATAAAGAAGGCCTTTGATGCAGTGCCTTGCAAGAGACTTGCGAGAGAAGTTATGGCTTGTGGAATAAAGGGGAACATAGCGATGTGGATGCAAAATTGGCTGAATGATAGGAAGCAGAGAGTGGGGTTATGGGGATAGGACCAAGGTGGGATTGTTGTCTGAGCAGACTTGATGGGCCAAATGGCCTCCTTCTGTATGTAGGGTTTCAATGATTCTGTAATGGTCAATGGATGTTTTTGGGACTGGAGAAAGGTTTGTAATAATGTTCCCCAGGGGGTGGGATTGAGACCTTTTCTTTTCCTGATATATATGAATGATCTGGGTCTTTCCAAGCTTGTGGATGATGCAAAAGTTGGAACTATTGTAAACTGTGAAAAGGATAGTGTAGAACTTCAAAAGGACTTAAGTAGAGTAGACAGGTAGATGGCAGATGAAGTTCAATGTGGAGAAGTATGAGCCAATACAGACATGATGGGCCAACTGTCCTCCTGAACCATAACGATTTTGCGATAACAGAGGGAATCTGTGACATCAGAACTTTGCAATACCTTTTAAAAAATAAGTTTTTTTCAGAAAGTGAACTATGTTCAAAAACCATCATTCTCCCATGATTCGCATGTATTGGCAATGCAGGGAGTTGGGGGGGTGGGGAGTTGGGACTGACGATCAAGAGGCTGGCGATGGGGGTGGGGGGGGGGAAACAGTGACGCACAAGTCAACCGATCTCCCAGTATCCTGGGAGATCAGCGCATGCACAGTGGTCCCCTTAACACTCTGATGCCGGCTTCTCAAGTGAGATTAAACTCCGCCCCTCTCACCCTACCAGTGTAAATCCCTGGGCAGATTCTGTGATGCAGAATGCTGGAAATTTATTGAACTAAACTCACCCAAGAAACCTCTTGTTCCTGCCCACTTAGTTTTTCTTTAATGGAAATCGCACCCGATATCTCCAACAGTGCAGTATTCCTTCTGGACTGCCCTGGTGTGTCAGCTTTGACTTCTGTGGTCAAATCCTGGAGTGGGAATTGAATCCCGTGACTCCGAGATAAAAATATTACCCACTGAACCACAGCTGACACGTCTGTCCTTCAAGAAATTAACTTGTATTTTGTTTGCTTTTCTTAAAAGCTTTATTAGCCTGTGTTGCTTTTTCAGTGATTTGTGTGCACCCAAGATAACTTCTCTTCTCTATCCCAGTTGGACACTTATTTCCCAAGGCATTTGTGATTCTCTTTGTTTTCTCATCAAAATGTATGTTGATATCTTTCTATAATTTGTTCCTGTGTTACTCTATTAGCTACAACCACAGTTTAGTGTTGACTACAAAATTTGAAATTATAATTACAATTCTCAAGTCCATGATCAGCTAACAGCAGCTCGAGCACTAACATCTGAAAAACGACACTTCCCAACTTTTACCAATATGGGTAACAACTTTTAACCCCATACTCTGTTTTGCAGCCAGCTCTTATTCATTCTATTACTTGTTCCCTGACACCTCTGCCAGAATTTTACCGCTCCGCCTGCCCCAGGAAGTGAAGCAGGCAAGGGGTGGACCATGGAAAAGTCTGTTCACCTCGGGTGGGAATTTACAAAAAATTTTTGTGATGAGCAAGGCCATAAGATCCCACCCACATCTTCTGGTTTTAGCCATGGCTATACTATGTGGCACCACATCCAAAGCTTTTTGTAGATCTAATGGATTATGTCTACAGCTTTGCCATTATCAACTCTTTCTGCTAGTTATTTCAGAGAGTTCAATAACGTTGGTCAAGTATGACCTACTTTTTTGAGGTTCCAGTTACTCTACTACTAATTTTCTAGGTGGTACTTCTATTGCAAATTTGTGCGACAGTCTATTATTTTTCCTCTAATCTTTAACCAAGATGCATTAAACATCATCATTGCACGTTGGCAAACAGGGTGTTGAGTTTAATTGGTTTGCAGCAAAATCTCTTTTTCAAAGTTAATTTTTTAGTCACAAGTAGGCTTACATTAACACTGCAATGAAGTGACTGTGAAATTTGCCTAGTCGCCATACTCCGACACCTGTCCGGGTACACTGACAGAGAATTTAGCTTAGCCGATGCACCTAACCAGCACATCTTTGGACTGTGGGAGGAAACCGGAGCACGCAGAGGAAACCCATGCAGACACGGGGAGAATGTGCAAGCTCCACACAGACAGACAGTAACCCAAACCGGGAATCGCACCTGTGTCCCTGGCGCTGTGAAGCAGCAGTGCTAACTGTGTCACCTCTTATACAGAGTGCACGTGAATTTATTTCCATTCAGACTGCCTACTGATTGTGACTCATAAATCCAGAAACAAAATTCCACCAATGATAACATGCCAGGGGACCAAAGCAATGACACATTTGCTTTTGAAGATCTTGTTTATATCAGTTCTGCTGCAGTAAACACCCTGTTTTATCTTCCATTCAACTCAAGGTTGAAGTAGTCTGTGGCCAGTATTTTGTCAAATGAATTAAGTTTTTAAAAAAATTATTGTGCAGTCTTGACACCAAAAAAGAAACTGCATGTATGGTTTACTGAAGTCAATATAATTCACAGAGTAAATGACTGCATTGTTTGATATTTCCAAAGCTGGCTCGATTAACGTGGTGGACTAGACGTGACATAATCTTCAAGATTGAAATGCATAATACCGCAAATCAGCCAAAGAAAGTTGAAGAATCTGTTGAGAATAATGATGAAGTGCAATCTATTGCAGAGACTGAAGATCTACCCAAAGCAGGTAGATGAACAATGATTTTCTGATAGTATTGTCACATGCTAAGAAGAGAAGGGATAGGACCGATAAAAGGTGAGGGGGGAAAGGTTTGTGTAGAACCAGAAGAAATGGCGGAGGTGCTTAACGAGTACTTCGCCTCAGTATTCACGGTGGAAGCCGATCTGGGAGATTTTGTTATGGATTTGCAGCAGATGGAAAGGATTGAGTACGTGAATATTAAAGGGGAGGATGTGTTGGAACTTTTGAATTCTATCAAGGTAGATAAGTCGCCGGGACCAGATGGGATGTACCCCAGGATACTGTGGGAGGCGAGGGAAGAGATTGCAGAGCCCCTGGCGATGATCTTTGCGTCGTCAATGGAGACGGGAGAGGTTCCAGAGGATTGGAGGATTGCGGATGTAGTTCCTATTTTTAAGAAAGGGAACAGAGATAGCCCGGGAAATTACCGACCGGTGAGTCTGACCTCAGTGGTTGGTAAGCTGATGGAGAGGCTTCTGAGGGACAAGATTTACGAACATTTGGAGAGGTTTGACATGATCAGGAATAGTCAGCATGGATTTGTCAAGGGCAGGTCGTGCCTTACAAGCCTAGTTGAGTTCTTCGATAATGTGACTGAACACATTGACGAAGGAAGTGCCGTGGACGTAGTGTACATGGACTTCAGCAAGGCGTTTGATAAGGTCCCCCATGCAAGACTTCTTGAGAAGGTGAGAGGGCATGGGATCCAAGGGCCTTTGGCCTTGTGGATCCAGAACTGGCTTGCCTGCAGAAGGCAGAGAGTGGTTGTGGATGGGGCTTTTTCTGAATGGAGGTCAATCACCAGCGGAGTGCCTCAAGGATCTGTTCTGGGACCCTTGTTGTTTGTCATTTTCATAAATGACCTGGATGAGGAAGTGGAGGGATGGGTAAGTAAGTTCGCTGATGACACGAAGGTCGGTGGTGTTGTGGATGATCTGGAAGGATGGCAAAAGTTGCAGCAGGACATAGATAGGATGCAGGACTGGGCGGAGAAGTGGCAGATGGACTTCAACGCGGATAAATGTGTTGTCGTCCATTTTGGCAGAACCAACGGGATGAACGAGTACACTATTAAGGGCAGAAGTCTGAGTAGTGTTGAGGAGCAGAAGGATCTTGGGGTCCGGGTCCACAGGACTCTTAAATCGGCCTCGCAGGTGGAGGAGGTGGTCAAGAAGGCGTATGGTGTACTGGCCTTCATTAATCGAGGGATTGAGTTTAGGAGTCGGGAGGTAATGCTGGAACTTTATAAGACCCTTGTCAGGCCTCATTTGGAGTATTGTGCGCAGTTCTGGTCGCCTCACTATAGGAAAGATGTAGAAGCTATTGAAAGGGTGCAGAGGAGATTTACAAGGATGTTGCCTGGACTGGGAGGCATGCCTTATGAAGTTAGGTTGAGGGAGCTGGGACTCTTTTCCCTGGAGAGACGAAGGTTGAGAGGCGACCTGATAGAAGTTTACAAAATGTTGAGAGGAATAGATAGGGTGGACTCTCAGAGGCTATTTCCCCGGTTTGAAATGGTCGCTACGAGAGGACACAGATTTAAGGTGCGGGGAGGGAGGTTCAGAAGTGATGTTAGGGGTAAGTTTTTCACTCAGAGGGTGGTGAGTGAATGGAATCGGCTGCCGTCAGTGGTGGTGGAGGCGAACTCGCTGGGGTCTTTTAAAAGACTTCTGGATGAGTATATGGGGTTTAATGAGATTGAGGGTTATAGATAGGTCTGTAGGTTGGTAGGTGATGTGGTCGGCGCAACTTGTGGGCCGAAGGGCCTGTTTGTGCTGTAGTGTTCTATGTTCTATGTTCTATGTTCTATGCTAACCATTAGCCATAGTAATCTATCCAGTAATTCCAGCCCAAAGAGGACATGCATTCTGTCCTACAAATGCCAGTGACCTGTGATTCAAATCAAATCTGCTTTCCAGAAAGAAAATTCATTATAGCCAAAGGATAAGACTAAGAAGGGAGAAGGAGGTCTGGATCAAAAAGATATAAAAGCAAAAACAATATGGAATATTGGTGATTTTTATAGAAAATAGGGAATAAAAAGCTGTGTTTTAAAGTCTTGCTGTGTAACTTGCAGTATGTGTAATCCTGATCAGGCTAATAATGGAACATCTAGGATCTTAATGAAGATTAGGACCTAACATATTTCTCCTAGGCTGATGAGATATAAGGAATGAAAGGAATCAGAGGAATTATGGAGAAGCAGGATTAATCCATATCAAATTAATCACAGAATGAAAAACAGAGGAATTAAGGGTAGGATTCTCTGGCCATCCCCTCAGCATTTTTCTTGGCAGCAGGAGTGGACTCACTGTTTGCTGGTGGTGGAATCTTCTGATCCTGCCACTATCAATGGAAATTCTGTTCCAGCCACCCCACATCACTGGGAAACCTGTGGCAGGGACTGCCCCACCAGCGGGACCAGATAATCCCACTGGCCTGAATGGCTAGAAAATTCCAACCTAAAAGAGAAAAGAGACGTAAGAAAAAGCTAAAATTAGAATTCTGAGATCTTCTAAGATCTCTAACAAAAATATTATGTGTCGGAATGAGATTGAACGGTTGGAATTGTTACCTTTCTTGATCAGAGAAATTAATTAGCATCGCAATTGTCTCATTAGTAAATTCCAATTCTAATGTTCCATGACAAGATTAGTGTGTGAACCCAGAAAGTTCTAAAAAAAGATTTTATGGGTGTAATGTTGTTTATGCAAACAATGATGGTAATCAACCAGCAATTTCTAACACTGCATATGTCATTGAGACTTGGTGTGTCTCCAGCAAGTTTATTGTTGTTCCCCAGAATTTGGTCATTTGTTATTACATTTCCTTTGAGACACAAGGTTTGTTTATTGCAGCTGTTCATTTCATTAAATTTTACTGTTTTATTTCTGTTGAAACAGAGGAACCTCCCCAATGGAAGAAAATACTTTTTTGTTTGTGTAGCCTCAGAGTAGAGCAGAAACAGGAACTCACAGAAGAAGAATACATCGCCTTGCAGAAAAGGTTAACCAGCATTGAAGAGAAACCTCTGTGGCGAAAAGTGTGCAATATAAATGCTATTATTCTGTTGGCAATTAATGTCTTCTGCTGGGCATACTTTGGATAAGAGGAGTTTTTGGGATCTTATTTAGTGCAGGATCTGTGTTTTTTTACCTTGTTGGTGAAATAATTGTTTCTAATAATATGTTTATGGCCACAGCTATTTAAATGTTCATTTTTGTATTACTGATTGATGCAGCTAAACATTATTTCTGTTGTGCCAGATAATTTTGTAAAGCTTAAAGTGACACTTTTCTGAACTAAACATTATTATTGCAATTATAAGCGACTGCAAGTAGCTCAATTAAAGCAACCTTTCCAGGGATGCATATTTTTAAAAAGAGAAACTGAATTTTATATAAGAATGGAAAGGTAACACTCATTTTTCTCAATTTTTTCTTGTCCCTTCACCTCGACTTTGATGTTTTAAATTTTAACTTCAGCTTTTCTGTCCAATCATTCTAAACAATTATTTTTGTCATCATCCACTTATTGTAAATTAGTTGAAATATTTCTCACTAAATCAGTGAAAGACCATTCGTCTGCTTTTGTAAAATTAATATCTCATTAAAATTTTGTCAGGGCAGAATTCTTAAGTGAGGATTCAGGAACAGAGATATCTGATGGTATCAGTGTACAAATCATAGAAGGTGACAGAGTGTATTGAGAAAGTGGTTAAAAGAATGCAGGATACTGGTCTATATAAATAGAGGCCAAGGGTACAACACGGTGGCACAGTGGTTAGCACTGCTGCCTCAGACCGCCAGGGATCTGGGTTCAATTCATGGCTTGGGTCACTGCCTATACGGAGTCTGCATGTTCTCTCTCCATCTGCACGGGTTTCCTCCGGATCCTCCGGTTTCCTCCCACAGTCTGAAAGATGTGCTGGTTAGGTTCACTGACCATGATAAATTTTACTTCAGTGTACCTGAACAGGTATTGGAGTGTGGCGACTGGGGGATTTTCACAGTAACTTCATTGCAGCGTTAATGTAAGCCTACTTGTGACACTAATAAGTAAACTTTACAAAGCACTGGTTCAGCCTCTACTGAAGTACTTTATCCTATTCTGGTCACCACATTTCAGGAAGGATGCATAAGTACTGGAGAGCATGCAGAAAAGATTTGCAAGAATGGTCCAGGGATGATAAACCTCAGTTATATGAATAGATTGGAGAAGGCGGGGTTGGTGTCTTTGGAGAAGGGAAGGTTGAGATTAGATTTGATACAACTCCAGGCAAAGTAGACAGAGACTATCCCCACTGGTGGATGACTTCAAGAACTGGATGACATCACTATAAGGTGATATGGAACTAGGCTAGGATTTTACCAACATGCCGTGAGTTCTGACAAATGCAGAACCTGATAGAGCGAGAAACAGAGGCTAGTACTTTCTGGCCATTGTTGCTAGCAGGATCTTATGGTCCTGTCGATGACGCACCCCCACCATGGGTTTCCCGGGGGCGAGGGATATATTCAACAGAAAGCTCTTATCAATGGCGGGGCCACAAGATCGCTCCGCCGGCCAAGTTGATGACTTTCCATTAAAATTCTAAGGGAAAGCTAGATACAGCAGAAGCTAGTCTGTCAGGCCCAGAAAATATCACCCGAGTCTTTGAAACCCTGTGGAAATGTCCTTTGAAACTTGTGCGTTCAAAAGTAACTACAAAAGTTAAGCCCACACATTAATAAGAAGAACTAGTAACCACGAGATATACTTCAATTTTTGCAATTAGAAAAATTGATATTTGTCAGCCAAAATGAATATATGTTATAAGGCTGGAGAAGTTTTGTGAAGGAAAATACAGATTCTAAAGCTGTCACCCAAGAAGGATATTGTGAAATGGTCTTCTGGCTTTCAGTATGATTAAGATAGCAATTTATGTCAGTGAAATTTCAGACAAGCCATATTCTAACATGGCTAAACAGTATCTTGTCCAACGAACTTGAGGACTGTCAAAGTAACAGATGTCTTAAAAATTATTTGTTAAATGATGTTCCTTTTAAATGTAAGATCTTTGAAGGGTTTTGTAAGTACATTTTTAATTTTACATGTACAATCCTTGAAGTACTCACTCTAACACTGAAACTGATTTATTCAAGTAGCTTCTAGCAGTAAAAATACAGCTGCCAATTCTGTTTTACTTTTTTTTTAAAGAATTTCTGAACTGAATGCTTGGCTCACAATAACTTGATTTTATTTTTCTTCATGAAGCAGGTTTAGAGTAATAAGTTTAGTTTATTACAAATAGAAATGTAATGGGATTTGGTTAGTAATTATTTTATTGATTCCCCATTAAGAAATCGATAAGGTAAGTTTGGGGTACCCAAAAATAAAGCTAAGCAAGCCAAATTCATGGATAGCTTAGCTGTGTAATATAAATGAAATTTGGTCTATGTGCAACATTTGGATCAGCAATGCACCCCCCTTCCCTGAGCATTATTCATTTTGAGTATTGCTGAATCAATGGTTAGCCATATAGATGATCTGGAGGAGGGAACCGAGTGTAGGGTGTCGAAATTTGCTGATGACACCAAGATTGGGGGAAAGGCAAATTGTGCGGAGGGTGTGGAGAGTCTGCAGAAGGATCTAGATAGGCTGGGCGAATGGGCCAGGAAATGGCAAATGGAATTTAATGTTGGCAAGTGTGAGGTGGTCCACTTTGGTAGGAAGAATGGTAGGAAGGACTATTACTTACGTGGCGAAAAACTGCAGCAGGCGACGGTGCAGAGGGACCTCGGGGTCCTTGTGCATGAGTCGCAAAAACCCAGCGTGCAGGTGCAGCAGGTGGTCAGGAAGGCGAATGGGATGCTGGCCTTCATAGCGAGGGGGATTGAATATAAAAGTAGGGAGGTCTTGCTGCAGCTGTATAGGGCATTGGTGAGGCCGCAGCTGGAGTACTGTGTGCAGTTTTGGGCGCCGCACCTGCGCAAGGATATTTTGGCCTTGGAGGGAGTGCAGAGGAGGTTTACTAGGCTGATACCGGAGTTGAGGGGGTTGAGCTATGAGGAGAGGCTGAATAAACTAGGCTTGTACTCGTTAGAGTTTAGAAGAATGAGGGGAGATCTCATTGAGACGTATAAGATGATGAATGGGATGGATAGGATAGAGGTGGAGAGACTCTTCCCGCTCAAAAAAGACAGTAGGACTAGGGGGCACAGCCTCAAGATAAAGGGGGGGCGGTTCAGAACGGAGTTGAGGAGGAACTTCTTCACTCAAAGGGTGGTGAATCTCTGGAATTCTCTGCCCGTTGAAGTGGTGGAGGCTGCCTCGCTAAATATTTTTAAGAAGCGGGTTGATGGGTTTTTGATAAGAGAAGGGATTAAGGGTTATGGGGAGAGGGCGGGAAAGTGGAACTGAGCCACGACAGATCAGCCATGATCTTATTGAATGGCGGGGCAGGCTCGAAGGGCCAGATGGCCTACTTCTGCTCCTATTTCTTATGTTCTTATGTTCTTAAAGCTGACCGTTAGAGACTTGTGTTCACACTTACCATCTATTAACACAGGGTGTTTAACTTTCCATCATACTCCCACAGTAATAAATGTATTTGTGTAGAAATGAAGCTGTGTAATTCTTATGAAACTGACTGACCATCATTCATAGAATCCCTACAGTGCAGAAAAAGGCCATTCGGCCCATTGAGTCTGCAATCCCATCCAGGTCCTATCCCCATAGCTCCATGCATTTACCCTAGCTAGTCCCATGACAACAAGGGGCAATTTAGCAAGGCCAATCAACCTAACCCACATATCCTTGAATTGTGGGATGACACCAGAGCACCCGGGGGAAACTCACGCAGACACAGGGAGAATGTGCAAACTTGGTGTGCACAAACAGTGATCCAAGCCAGGAATCAAAACCAGGTCCCTGGCACTGTGAAGCAGCAGTGCTAACCACTGTGCCACCTTGTTCAGAGGCCAGTAGTATCAGAGGGTACACACCACCTAAGTGAGATATTACAATAAGTTTTATGAAACAATGTATAAATGAATTCATAATTTCATTTCTCATAATGTTCCTGAAAGTGTACTCGATCTACATACAGGGTTGGTTGCAATTAAAGTTTACATTTAATCCTCGCAGTATGTTTTGCAATTTGTTGGGTATGGCTAGTCAAAAAGTGAAAAGTTCTTGACAGACTTGGAGCTGCTGCCACTTCTTCTTAGAATATTTTATTAAAAGTAGTTATAATTGAGGCTTTCTCTGAGGTCCTCACATCACAGATGCTAGACTCCAGCCAAATCAAATCAATCCATCTGATATCAAGAAACGGCTGAGCACACTGAATACAACAAAGACCCTGGACACCAACAACATCCCAGCAGCGGTGCTGAAGACTTGTGCTACAGAACTAGTTGCACCTGTAGCCAGTTGTTGTGCTACAGCTGGAAACAGGCGTAGGAAAATGGACAAGGTATGTCCTATCTACAAAAGGCAGAACAAACCCATTCGGCTAACTGCCTTGTCAGTCAACTTATAGATCCCTACAGTGCAGAAGAGGCCATTCGGCCCATTGAGTCTGCATCGACTCTCTGACCGAGCATCTTGACTAGGTCCTCTATCCTGTCCTGTCCCTGTACACATTCATCATGGCTAATCCATCTAACCTAGATATCTTGGGACACTAATGAACAATTTAACATAGCCAATCCACCTATCGTGCACATCTTTGGAATGTGGGAGAAAGCAGGAGCAACTAAAACAAACCACGCAGACACAAGGAGAATGTGCAAACTCCACACCGTTATCCAAGGCCGGAATTGAACATTGTTGTGAGGCAGTAATGCCACTGTGCCTCCTTCAGTCTACTGTCAATCACCTACAAAATGCGTTGCACTAACTCTCCAAGGCTTCTTAAACAGCATTTTCCAAACCCATGATCTCTTGCCCAGCTGAAGAAGGGCAGCTGGCACATGGGAACACCACTACCTTTCTATGCCATTCCCAGGCATGGACCATCGTGACTTGGAAACACTTTGCTGTTCCTTCACTATCACTGGATCAAAATACTGGCATTCACTCCGTAACAGTACTGTGGATGGATCCACACCACAGGAGATGCAGACATTCAAGAAGGGGATTCAGCATCACCTTCTCAGGGGCAATGAAGAATGGTCAGTGAATGATGCATGCATCCCATGAATGAATAAAAAAGTAGGACATTTCAACTATTGTAATTATATAGATGAATGTTTATAATGAGTAAAAGAATGTTAGCAGTGTGTTCATTTAACATGAAAGCAAGGAATCAATAGTTCTTCACAATTAGTAAAGGATGCAGCATAAAGGTAGGGGAGTATTTCGAAAACAATATAATTAGTTGCAATGTTAACAGAAGAATACAAGGCTAACAACATTCGAGTGGATAAATGGTATTTTCACAGATCAGAAGGAAACACTGGCAAATGGAACAATAGATCAGCAATGAAAATTACATAAGCTGTGAATCTAGAGGGTATTATGTTCCAATGTGACATTTTTAAGTTTTTGCATTTATAGCCTGGGGGAGGGAGGACTCATGAGTCTCATGGGTTGAATAGTAAACGAAGCTGCAGTAGGGAAGAAATTGAGGAAGCAAATAAATTAAAGCCAACCCTCAAGCTTCAGACAGCTTGAGGAAGATAAAGTATAATAGTGGAATCAAATGTAGCTGGGGCGCATGTATTCCTGTGGATCTGTGTTCAGAGCAGAGACTGTTGGGGTGGAATTTTATTGTGTGCTTCAGGACCTTGGAGTCGGAACCAATTCGGCGTCCCGAGTCCATTCTATTAAGGACAGTGGGGCACTTGATGTGCAGGCTGAATCCGAAGGACAGCTGTTCTGGAGCCTCAACAGCCCCAACACAAGAGATAGTGCTGCTGAGGCAGGTCAGAGGTCAGGAGGAGGCCACAACATGATGGGTCCCTAATTTACAGCCTCCCCACCTCAAATGCCCCCCAACACAGGGATGGGAAAATTCAACCTATATTTTGGATATGATGTGGAGATGCTGGCGTTAGACCAGGGTAGACACAGTAAAAAGCCTCACAACACCAGGTTAAAGCCCAACAGGTTTATTTGGCAGCGCGAACTTTCAGAGCGCTGCTCGTGAAAGCTCGTGCTATCAAATTAACCTGTTGGACTTTAACCTGGTGTTGTGAGGCTTCATATTTTGGATAGGAAATGATGTTACAGTATGAGGCCCGCTCATCCTTTATCGGCAGTCTTTTTAAACCTCTTAAGGGTCATAAAAGATTCATTAATATTAAATCCTGCAGATTTAGATCATAAAAGAAAATGGTATAAAAGATAATAAAACAATTCACTAATTAGAAACCTTACCACATTCAAGAAGGTCGCTTGAATAGACGTGAATCAACTATTCCCACAATTTCCTGTCAAAGATGGGGACGATGTATGGGATTTGAAGATGAATATTTTGAAACAATAATAAATGAGTTATATACCAAAGTTCCGCTTTTCGTTTTTCAAACCCATTAAGATAAAGTAGGAATTAGCCAAAGGATCAAATCTGATTTGGGTCAGCTTTTAGACTATACCATAACATATTGGTTTCAAGATATCTTATTACCAAAAGTAGGTATATCGTAAAAACTTCAATGTAGAATGCAGTTGTTATCGGACAACAAATTTTATGAAATTGGGCACACAAAATGGAAGCAAACTAAAGCTATCCTCAGAGCCCTCCACTAAAATCACAAAGTAACAGATACTGATCAGTAGGCAAGAGCATGCTTTTAGAATGCAAATGAGGGCTAGCACATAAGGGAAATTGGACAGGATGGCACCTACAGGAACTAAATTAAAGAACACATCCCCATCCCATCAAAATCAGCACTTCTAAACCAGTCAAACAACCCATGGAGACACTTAAAATTAACACAGTTAAGGAAACATCCCTGGCCCCTCAAGCCTCTTGAAATCAATAACACACGTATGGTTCAAACCCCAGAGATTCTAGACCATTGATAACCAACCAGACAAAAACGATTAACACAGACATAAAACAATTGTTCCAACACTCGAAAACATCGAAACAGGATGGCTGAAGTCAAAAACTGTAAATAAAGGATTAGCATTTGAAACGCTAAGTTCAGGTATAACTGTAGTCCGTTGTGGGGGAGTCTTTAGAGTGCTTTCGGGGCAGTCCAACTGTATGTCCTGACTGTGCTTCTCTGTCGACGTAAAAAGAAAATAAAGCTGTGCTGTTATTGAACTTCACCCTGAGTCCATAGTGGGCGTTTCGCCCACTCGCGCTAACACAGTGTATCTTCTAGAGGTCACAGCTGATCAGAAACTGGATTGCACAATGTAGCTTTCCTAAATGTAAGCAGAATGGACGTATTTGCTTGCTTGAACTCAATGTATATGTTCAATAATTCTTGCAAATCAACTTATCTCTGGGCTTCAACGTTTTCCCAGGGTAGAAAAATCTGCTTAAAAGGGAGTGACCACTATCAACAAATGCAGCGAATATCAAATGTAGGAAAAGTAATTTGTACTATCCAATAAAGTCTTACATTCACATGGCACCTTTCACAATCTCAAAATGTTTTGCAGCCTATTACTTGCTTTTGAAGTCACTGTTGTAATGCAGGGAAACAGCACAATTAAATTGTGCTAGTGATGTTATTTGAGGAACACTTCTGCTAAAAAAAGTTTATTTATTAGTCACAAGTAGGCTTACATTAATACTGCAATGAAGTTACTGTGAAAATCCCCGAGTCACCATATTCCAGCACCTGTTCAGACAGTGACCCAAACTGGGAATTGAACATGTGTCCCTGGCGCTGTGAGGCAGCAGTGCTAACAACTGTGCCACTTTGCTGCCTGCCACTGCTATTTGAAGAATGCTGTGGATCTTTAACATCCATTTGAAGGACAGACATTAAACCTCAGTTTAATGTCTCATCAAAGGTTGGCAACTCCAACAATGTTACACTCCTTGGGCTGAGTGTGAAGTCCTGGAGCAAGTCTTGAGGTGAAGGTTCTATGCTAAGTCAAAGCAGACACCTCCAAAAGCTAAAATAGTTTCCAGCTTTTAAAAAAATGTTGAAGAAATAAATACAACTAAACATGCATTCAGTTAAGGATGTGTTATTTTATGTTAATTTACTGTCATATCTACACCATGGTTATCTATTATGATCACAATTTACAATACTGCTGAAGAGTTGTGTGAACATAATACAACTTTCAAATCCAAAATGGTTTTATGCAATTACTTGGCAAGCATCTGTCCACATGTTAACATCTGGATATTTTATATCCATAGCCTTGTATTACATTGGTTTCAGCACTTAGAATTCTATAATTCTAGCTTCCCTAACAGTGCTGCAGCCTTGGGGCTTTACAAGACCAGTGGTTGAATGTTGACAGCTGTTTAATAAACCTACGGGAAAACTGTCATAGTCTACCTTCCTGAATATAGAATGACCTTCCAGATAGTGGAAGCAGAAGTCTGGAATAATTTAAGAATCAATTGGAAAAGAAAAAACATAGAGGCTTGCGTTTATGTAGCACTTTTGCCTTACAGCCAATTAAGTTACTTTTGAAATGTAGGCACTGTTGTGAAGTAAAAACAACAAATCTAATTTACACACAGTAAATTCCCACAAACAGCAATGCAGTAATGGCCAGTTTTTATTTTAATATGGATAAATAATGACAGTAAGATGTCAGCAATAACATGTCTCTCTTTTTCAAAACCTCATGAGAGGGCAGAGTCTTGGTTTAATATCTTATCTAAAATACACCATCACTGACACTGCAGCATTCCCTCAGGACTGCACTGAATTGATAGCCTAGACTTAATGCTCAATTTTCTGAAGCTGAACCTACAACCTTATAAGTCAGAGGTGAAAGTGCTGCCGACTAAGCCATAATTATGTTGTGGGGTACTACAAACTGAAGTCATTCATCGATGGGCGACTGAATAAAGACAGACGGTAACAGAGTGGCAATGTTACTGGATAAGTAATCCTGAGGCCCAGGCTAATGCTCTGGGGACAGGAGTTCATATCCCATGATGGAAACTGGTGGTATTTAAATTCAATTAATAAATCTGGAATGTAAAACTAGTCTCAATAATTGTGACCATGACAACCATCATCAATTGTTGCAAAAACCCATCTGGTTCACTAATAGCCTTTAGGGAATAAAAACCTGCGATTCTTACTCAGTCTGGCCTACATGGGTCTCCACATCAACAGTAATCTCCTGATTCTCAACTGTTTTTTAAAACGCCAAGCAAGCCCCTTCATTTAAGGGCATTGTGCCCACATCCCTTGAAGGGATTTGAAGGAAGTTACTTAACTAACGGAGACAATCAGATGCCCTTTTTGTAAATTATAAAGTACAAATCAAGTAGGCACTTTTGTTTGTATTTAATGTTTTACTTTATTATTGTTGCAGACCAAAGACCAACTGAACAAAATAGTATACTGGAAGTTACTTGATGTCTTTTTAAAGTTTGTTTATGTGAGGAACAAAAATAAAACCCCAAAGGTGTAAATTGAACTTTCAGGCTGCATTGCAAAGCTAAGTGGAAACAATTTTGTCAGCATACTAGCATCTGCTGTATGATTACTAGAGCTTTCCATTTTCCATCCCCTGGGCTCTGGCATCCTGTTTTTTAAACATTTTAAAGCAGACAACGCCCTTCATTGCTCAAAACATGCTGGACCACGAGCTACTGAATATTTAAAATATTAAGAAGATAATAAAAGTAGGTGTCAACCTTACAGAAAACTTGCTTAATTATGCTTTTTCCTCAGTACCCCTACAATGGTGTGGCAAACAACAAGCACGACAAGTGTGCTAAACTCTGGTTGTACATGAACTGAAAGCCATGATGACATTGATAAGTTTCTCCCCTCAGAAGAGAGTCTAGGGGGCTTAATCTCAGAGTAAGGGGTTGCCCATTTAAGGGAGAGGTGGGGAGGAATTTCTTCTCACAGAGGGTAGTGAATCTGTGAATATCTTTACTGCAGAGAAATGTAGAGGCTGGGTCATTAAGTCTGTTCAAGGCTGAGATGGACAGATTTTTAATCAGTAAGGGAATTGAGAGTTATCGGGATAAAGTGGGAAAGTGGAGTTGAGGATTATATCAGATCAGTCAAGATCTTACTGAGTGGAGCAGATTCTATGAGCTAAAAAGTCTACTTCTGCTTCTACGTTTTATTGTCTTACGGAGGTAACTTTGGAGTAAATTGCCTCAGCAAAATGCTTCGTCAAGTTCCGTACATGGAGTGTCTAGAAAATTTCACTAAGTAACATATTTGATCCACTGAGAGGACCAACTACTAAATGCATGGAATTTTATTGTTGATGAAATATGCACACAACTGAATTTTATTAATAACCCATCATGTGTTCCTGATTATCACAGCCTTGACACTTACAAAATGGGACTTGTAAATTTGTAAATGTGTTGTGCTAATAGATAAGGCACTGGCCTCCTAAGCCAGGAATTGTGTTCAAGTCCCATCTGGGATGAGATTGTTTATCCCTGGGGTGGCATGGTGGCACACCGGTTAGCACTATTGCCTCATAGCACCAAGGACCTAGGTTTGATTCCTGCACTTGAGTCACTGTCTGAGTGGAGTTTGCACATTCTCCCCGTGCCTGCGTGGGTTTTCTCAGGTGCTCCGATTTCCTCCCACAGTCCAAAGATGTGCAGGTTAGACACATTGGCCATGTTAAATTCTCCTTCAGTGTACCTGAACAGGTGCTGAAGTGTGGCAACTAGGGGATTTTCACTGTAGTTTAGTTATAGTGTGAATGTAAGCCTACTTGTAACTAATAACTAAACTTTATTTTAAATTTTTCTCCAGTAGCCTCGGCAATAATTAGCAAGACTCAGTCTTTCTACTTACGTCATGACTGTAAGTACTGTGCCTTCTCTGCCATGGCCAGTATATTGGGAACTTTGAGACCCTCTGTGCTGCAGCCATGACCTTTGACTGTTTGATCAACCTTCCCTTTTGGCATGCCTCTACAAGGATAAGGTGACCATTAATACTAAGAGAACAGCAGCACTATTACCTAATGGACTCTCATCTGAATGCACAGCATTAAGAAAGGAGGACAGCAGGTCCAAAGCACATTAGACCCTGGGGTCCAGCACTCAGCAGATCCATGCTCTGCAATGTTGGAGCAGAAAATTACAGGCCGCCCCTTCAGTCAGTCCAAATTTGTTGTGCTGAATCTCTCCCACATGCTGAGTCCCCTCTTCTATCAGTTTCTCAAACCTGATTTTCCAGCTGCATTTTTGATTACCGAGTGTGATGATGGCATCCCCACCCAGGTAAAGGACATCCTGGAGATGGGTGTTCCTCCCATTGAATCATCAATACGTATGGAGACATTGCTATTTGACCAGGGTGATGAGAACCATGTGCAAGAAGCCTTACATGGAACTTTTCCACTTCTCCCACTACCCCCTCAAAAACTCTATACAGAGGCCATCGTCTTGGTTGTATAGAAGATCAACTGTATGATTTCTTGTCAACCATGACCCTTCACCTAGAACTTGGAAGATTGGAGATGCAAGTCGGCTGCTCTCTACCAGCTATGCCCCTTGGAGACATTCATCACCCTTCCTTCTTCACCCTGCCTCTAACTGCAGCTAATGGCAAATGGCACAGAATGAATGGTAAGTCCACACTTTTCTGATATCTTGATGCAGTGAGAACCATGTTCAGGAACAAACCAGCTGCAGTGTTGGCTTCAGCATACAGATGAGAAATGTGAGGATCTTTGACAACTAACTGCCTCATAATTATTAGGGTGACACTTTCATTGGCCAGATGTGCTGAACCTGAGCTCTTCCCTCCCAAAAACACCCCAGCCTCCATCAGCTCTAGGAATCTCAGTGGTCAAAGCCAGCCTGGAAAAATGGTGTGTGTCACTTTCAAAACATGCTCCATCTCCATGTTACCCACCAAATTTCTAATATCACCATTCCTCTCCCTCTGTCACACTTGAACTTCCCCCACCGGCCTATCACCATCCAAATCCACTTGCCTTTCCTCCCCTCATAGCCCGCACCTGTTACTATCCTCATGCCCACCGTGTTCCTGCCCCTTCCAGTTATCAAAGCTCCCTGTCTTGTCCCCTCCTCGTCTCACCTGATGATAGCCACCACTTGCCAGACTCTCATCTTGGACCTGCCACCATGTTACATTTCACCTCATTCCCCTTACCAACCCCCCCTGCCACCTTCTATCTGTGACTGTTCCCTCCCACCACCAGTTTCTGAGTTCCCCCACTCTTCAAGTGTCAAAAGGCACAGACCCTGCTCTCCAAGACACTCGCCCCATTTTCCTGGACACACTCTGCTGGAGACCCTCCCTCTCTTGGCACAGTGGTTAGCCCTGTTGCCTCACAGCACCAGAGACCCGGGTTCGAATCCCAGCTTGGATCACTGTCTGTGTGGAGTCCACACATTCTCCCCGTGTCTACGTGGATTTCCTTTGGGTGCTCCAGTTTCCTCCCAAGGCCCAAAAGACGGCTGGTTAGGTGCATTGGCCATGCTAACTTCTCCCTCAGTGTACCTGAACAGGCACTGGAGTGTGGCAACAAAGGGATTTTCACAGTAACTTCACCACAGTGTAAATATAAGCCTACTTGTGATTAATAAATAAATAAATAATACACTTGTAGCCTGCTTCCTGTTTCTAGCCTCTATTTCATCCTTCAAGTTTTCACCTGCTTCCCATGCCCAAACTCACTGGCAAGCTCTTGTTTCTAGTCTCTGCTCTGCCCTTCCACCCTCCCTTGCACTCTTCATCTGCCTCCCATTTGCAGACTTAGCTACTAGCCTCGATATGACTGATTGGTCCTCAAGAAGGCAAAAGAAACACCTACCGACCTGAATGTCTAGGAAGAAGTCTGCCTTGCTAAGTATCACACCATTTATCTACCATTGTGAAACAGGGCTCAATTTTACCATTTAGATTCTAGGTGCTGAATCTGGGTGCAATTCAGATCCCGACTTGGAAAACTGCTCTCAGGCACCCCCCATACACGCTCAGCTTGAAAAATAAATCATGAATCTGAATCGTGTTGTGGGCAGGACTCAGCATGCCTGAAATGCTCCAATTGGAGCGTTGAACTGCGCATGCGCAGTGAAAAAAATTTTGAAAAACGCGCCCCTGCTTTATTGCTCCCAGGCCGCAAAAAGCAGGTAAAGTGACTTAGGAGCAATGCCCCCAGGGGCATCGTTCCACCCCCACAACATAATTGACCCACCCCCCCCCCCTTATCTAACGACCCCTCCCCCCACTACCCAGACCAATCGCAACCCTCTGCCCTACCTCCCCACCACCCCTGATTGCCCGCAGGGTGGTAGCAGACACCCCACTCCTGCATCCCCCCACAAGAGATCCATCTGGCCTCCTTCCCCACCACCAACCCCCACAACCAGAGAATGATTGTGTCTCCCTCCTGCCCTCCTCCTCACCAGAGATACATCTGATACGCTCCTCCCCCACTCCCCATCTGAGAACAGTCAGGCCTCTCTCCTCCTCACCAGAGAATGATCTGACCCACCTCCCTCATCCCCACCGCCACCAATCTGAGTCAGAGAGCTGTGAAAGCTCTGAACTTACCTCTTCAGAAAGTGGACCTTTGCCGAGCAGGTCTGTTTCGCACTGGATCTGGACAGGCAATCATGATGGTATAGGGGGGAAATGCTGGTAAAGTTGGGTGGGCAGCCCATTAATTCAATTTAAATGCATGAAACTGCGGTTGCGCCCGTTTCGGCCGCAGTTTGGATTGCGACCATTTTTGGGCCTTGGTGAAGTGGGCATCTGCGCTGACGGGGATGCGGATCACGCTAATTGCCTCACACCCGGCTTTAACAAGATTTTGCGCCCGGAAACACGCGTGATGCAATGGTAAAATTGGGCCCTGAATGTTGGAAGCTGGGGGGAGGAGCAAGTTTCTGGTGTGTTGACCTTTTAATCAGCATGCACGAGATGTAAATTGGGTTCCTGGCATAGTTCTGTGAGACACTTGACCCACCTTTAAGTTGTCATGGAGGTTTGGAGAACAAGAATCTAAATTAATTTCTCGCTGTCAGGAACTGATTTTTGGCCTCCTACCAAATCTTGCTCCTCCTCCCAGCATGCCTCCCACTGCTGGAAGGAACAAAGATTCTATCCATAACTTCAACACATTCCTCCACATTAAGGGCATAAATAACAATCTAGGTGCTGATTGTTGATCTGCTGGTTGAAGCTAGTTGAGTAATGGTGGGTGAAATGAGTGAGATAGGAAGGAGGTTAGCAGAATTATTTCCCAGTGCATTGCTGACTGTGAATGCTGGCAAGAGAGGAGCATGGAGGCAACTGGAGTCATTCCTTATATGGAGATATTGCTAGGTGCTTCATTGGAGTACTTTGCAAATTGCCAGAAAGGCACTGTAGCTTGGGCTTATTCACAGAGCTTCAGGTCTGGGATGTGGATAGAGGGTTGGAGCAATGACAGGTTCAAGTAAGCATTGAGAAGGTCAAAAGAGCAGAAAGAAGGAGTGGCATGATTAAGTGTCAGCGAGGGAAAGACAAGAGAGTAAAGGAGCCAAGTGGGGTAAAGAAAAGAGAAAGAAAATAGGAGGTTTGGACTTGGGTACAGATTAATTAAAATATGCTGAAGCGGCATGGTGGCCCAGTGGTTAGCACAGCTGCTCCACTGCACCAGGCACCCAGGTAAAATCCTCGGCTTGGGTTACTGTCTGTGAGGAGTTTGCAACTTCTCCATGTGTCTGCGTGGCTTTCCTCCAGGTGCTCCAGTTTCCTCCTCCAGTCCAAAGGTGTGCCGATTAGGTGAATTGGCTATGTTAAATTCTCCCTCAGTGTACCTGAGCAGGCACCGGAGTGTGGCAACTAGGAGATTTTCACAGTAACTTCATTGCAGTATGAATGTTAGCCTTCTTGTGACACTAATATATAAACTTTTGGAAATGTTGATTCTGACAGAAGGTTGTCAACCTGAAACATTCACTTTGTTTCTCTCATCAGATATTGTCTGACCAATTGAATTTTCCCAGCATTTCCTATTTTATTTCTGGTGACTTTGATGAGGATAGATGTGTCCTGATTGTCAATGGAGAATAGAGAGAGTTCAAATTTAAATTCAGAAGTTCCATGGTAGACAGTGGGATAAAGGTAACTTGTAGATATGATAGAATCAGTTTAGATCACCGACGTCCGATATCACCCAGGTTTGGAGACTTGTGTGGACAATGAATGAATGAAGCCTGGAGTTACTTAAGTGTTTGATTTTCAGTGGATACACCACTGAAGGATCCCCTGTGCCAGCAATGGTTCGACAATCAACCATGAAGAAGCATCATGCAGATCCAAGAGTGCAGAGAACTGAGTAGTAGCCTCGGTTATTCACATTGCACATCAGCAGATATAGTGTACCACTGGAGACAGTATGGCAGTAAGAAGCTGATGGAAATCAATAAAGCAGTAGTCCAGTGGTAAGGAATGCAGGAATCTGGGAAATCAATCATCTGCTACTAAAACTGTTCAGGGCCAAGTTATTGCATCTGGACACTTCTGAAGACTCACACATGTTGAACTCAGTCCAAGACTTTTCTCAGACACCATAACATCATCAGAAGCACTTTAGAGACCCAGCTTATGTGTGTAAACAGAGTGAAATACCAGCATAAATTCCTGAAGAATTATGCATATCTTGCAACCTGACTTGAGAACCATCAGGAGGGAGATATTTCTAACAATAGTTGTTCAGATCATCACTGCTTTATTTTGTTAGGTGCAAGGTTGAGTAACATCTGGACAACATTCAGGTTGGATTGATAAGTAGCAGGTTTAATTCACATCACACGTGCAAGACAATGACCATCTCCAACAAGAAAGGACCGTTCTCCCTGGACACTCAATGGTATTACCATTGCTCTAACCTCTCTATCACCATCATGGAGGTTACTATTGACCAGAAGCTGAACTGCACCAGCCATATAAATACTGTTGCTGTGAGAGCACGTCAGAGTCTAGGGTTTCTGTAGTAAGTAACTCATCTCCTGGCTCCATATAGCCCACCAGATAAGGCACAATCAGGTCATCCAGGGAACTCTGATCTTATTTGCTTCATCTTTCCCTTTCAAGGGAAAAAAGTGCTTGACTGTGTCCAAAACATCTCTTCTTTAAGGTAGCCCATAGATCAGCTATTGTTTTTCCTGCTGACTTTTGACTCCAATTTATTCAGCCCAGATCAATTCTTACTCCGATATAAATCTTAGCCAGTCAGCTCATGTGGCTCTGACCCTAGCAGAAGCGTGAATATATCAGAGCAGAATTCAATCCCATCATCATCCAAATTCCATACGTATACACTTTGTACTATGGGACCAGTTAGTACCAATATAAAGCAGGACTCCCTGTATTTTTGTCAACTACATCTCCAGATAAGACTAACTAAAACAGCACACAGACCGAGGATTGAGCTTGACATCTCTGTGGCCTGTTATAATTCAATGTCTTACAGACAGACAGAAGCTACATTTACTAATTTAACCATTGGACTGATGGGAGTTCATGTTTATTTTATTTGTAATGCACTCCTTATTGATTATACAGCAAAACAAACATTGGCCAGATAATTAAAGTAATACTTCATTTCTTTAAGATATATTCTTTGCAAATTCTAAAATCCTGATACTTTTGTTTGCACACTGACTATCCCACGACAGGGCTGAACTGACTCCTGACAATGGAAGATGGGCTGAATCAATTATACACGAAATCTGATTGCTGAGCTAGGTATCTGTGCAGGACCCCAGGATACTATTTATGCTGTCAACCAGCCTAGTTTATTAATAGGACCTAGAAGGTTAGACCTATCACTGGGGATTGAGTTTATTTCCAATTAGTTCCCATTGACCTTGAAAGCTAATGTTTTAATCAGTAGGGTGTAACTAGTTGGATAAGCAGCAGAAATCTCCCCAGTGCTTTGCTCACAAGCTGCATATTTTTAGCTGATAAATCTTCAACTGCATCCTTGAACATACTTGAGATTTCCCTAAGTTGTGGCTTAAACTTCATGCACTTAAGTGAGAGAGTCATGCCCCATGGGAGAAAGTTTCTATTCCATACTAGGCAGACAGAAACATTGCTTATAAAGGTAAAATACTGAGGATTCTGGAAATTTGAAACAAGTACAGAAAATGTTGGAAATGATTAAGGGGTCAGGCAGTGTCTGAGGAAAGAGAAACAGAGTTAACGTGGAAGGTATGGGCGTGGGGAGGGGTGGGCATTGGGGGTGGGGTAGATTTTCTGGCCTCCCCAAAGTGCATTTCTCGCAACAGGAGGCATCATGCCATTTGCCTGTGATGGGATCGTCTGGTCTAATGGGATTTATCATTAACTGTATTCTTCACCTCTGGGAAACCCACGGCGGGGGTGTGCCATTGGTGGGACCAGAAGATCCCACAAGTGTGAATAGTTAGAAAATTCCAGCCAAAGCCAATAATTCAGACGGTCATTAATCATAGGAATTCTTTATTCCAGAGAACAGTGGGGATTCAAGGCAGAAGTTCAACAGATTTTTGATCTACAAAAGGAGTCAAAGGTTAAGGAAGACAGGCAGGAAAATGGAGTTGGGGTCATGATCAGATCAGCTATGATTGTATTGAATGGTGGAACAGGCTTGAGGAACTGAAGGGTTCACTCCTGCATCTATTTAGAATCCTACAGTGCAGAAGAAGACCATTCGGCCCATCAAGTCTGCATCAACTACAATCCCATCCAGGCCCTGTCAATATAAACCCATGCATTTACTCTAGCTAGTCCCCTTGACAACTAGGGGAAATTTAGCATGGCCAATCCACCTAACCCACTGAGATTGTGGGAGGAAACTGGAGCACCCAGAGAAAACCCATGCAGACATGAGGAGAACGTGCAAACTCCACACAGACGATGACCTAAGCCAGGAATCGAACCCGGGTCCCTGGTGCTCTGACGTAGCAGTGCTAACTACTGTGCCACCCATTGGCACAGTGGTTAGCATTGCTGCCTCACATTTCTGATATTTTTTATCAACTTTTAGGATTCTGAAGAAAGATTATTGATCTAAAACACTAATGTGAATTCCTCAGGAACATAATTAGGAGAATATCAAACAGGTTGGTGTTTCTGTGATCCCAGTTCTTTTCTAACCAACGTAAAAGGAGAAATCGAGAAACATCAATATAAATATTTTTAGAACAACAAAGTTGGGCAGATCAACAAATAAAAAAACTCACCAAGAACAGAAGATTCAAGACAGTTCTGCGAGCAGCTCATGTAATTGGGTCACCATACAAACTGTGTCAGCATTATTATAGTTTTGGTATTATTGCAAATATATGAGATATAGGGAACAGGCACACCTCATAAAATCTCAGATTCTACAAACAGAATTGAAACAGAAATTTGTGAAACAGGAATTTCCCACTCCTGACATTTCCATTTATGGGGCGGCATGGTGGCACAGTGGTTAGCACTTCTGCCTCACAGCGCCAGGGACCCAGATTCGATTCCCAGCTTGGGCAACTGTCTGTATGGAGTTTGCACTTTCTCTACGTGGGTTTCCTCCAGGTGCTCCAGTTTCTTCTCACAGCCTGAAAGGCGTACTGGTTAGGGTGCATTGACCCAAGCAGGTGCTGGAATGTGGCGTCTAGGGGAATTTCACAGTAACTTCACTGCAGTGTTAATGTAAGCCTACTTGTGACACTAATAAGTAAACTTAAATAAACTGTTGACCCTGGTAATGGGTCCTGATCATTTGATGCAGTATAGCATTTAACAAGTTATAAAATTGCTGCTCAAACTCAAAAGACATTGACCCACATTAGTAAATTTTTGTACAATTCAAAACTTCACTTCCCATTCCATTTGATAATAGAAAACCGCATATATGAAATATATATGTGCAGCTCTTATTTACTTGATCATCTACAGTTTGCATTTTTTTTCTTCATGACTTACATTTTCAAATTATATTCCAAATTATCTTTGGAACAAAAGATTAGGTTAACATTTTGTATTTCCCAGCAGTTGGTTTTACAGCACTTGAAATTAACAAAACCTTTCTTGAATAATCTGAGTAAGTTGCCGTTTACTCTTAGAATCATAGAACCCCTGCAGTGCAGAAGAAGGTCATTCAACTCATCCAGTCTACAACGACCACAAACCCACCCAGGCCCTATCCCCGTAACCCCACATATTTTCCCCACTACGCCCAACACGAGGGTCAATTTTAGCATGGCCATTCAATGTAATCCACACATCTTTGGACTGTGGAAGAAAACCGGAGCATCCGGAGGAAACCCACGCAGACACAAGGAGAACGTGCAAACTCCACACAGACAGTGAACTGAGACCAGAACTGAACCTGGGTCCCTGGCGCTGCGAGGTAGCAGTGCTAACTACTGTGCCGCCCACAATTCTGTGACATTATCCACAGCAATATTCAGATTATACGCAAAGATTAATAAGAAAGCAGATGCTGGTGTTTCATTTTGGGTATTGCTTATCAAAAATAAGTTATTTTGAAGGTATGCATTTTCTCAACAATAGATTATCTACTTTGTGGCATATTCTTTCATTGTATGATATGATGCATTTACTGCAAACTGTTGGAAACCTGACAGGTTACATTAAATGACCTGAATGTTTCCTGGTGATGTGTTTAATGAACCAGTATCAGGTCACAGTGACCCACATAGTACAAGATCTCCAATATCTTCCTAAAGTTCTGTGCATTGTTGGGGTTTGTTTCGATATATAAGCTAAAAACAACTAACTTAGTATTAAAAGAGTGGAATATACAGTATCGACAAGAATATGAGAATTAGGAGCAAGTGTAGGCAATTTGATCCTGCTATTAAATAAGAATATGACTGATTTGATTGTGCCTTCAACTCCACCTAACAGTCTACCATGTTTAACACTTGACTCCTTTGTCGATGAAAAATCTATCTAACTCTAACTCTGTATTCAATGACAGCCTCTACTGCTCTCTGGGAAGAGAATACCACAGCCAATAGCTTTCCTCATCTATGTCTTTATGGGAGACCTCTAATTTTAAAACTTTGTTCCCAGTTTGTGACTCCTCCCCTTAGCATCCAGCCTGTCAAGTCCACGCAGGATCTTAAATGTTTCAAGAAGGTCACCTCTCATTCCTCTAAACTCCAATGAGCATAGGACCAACCTACTCAGACTTTCCTCATAAACTAGCCCCTTAATTCCAGGCATCAATCAAGTGGAAACTCTCTAAATTATTTCTAATGCAAATATATCCTTTCTTAAATAAGGAGACCAAAACTGTACACTACTTTAGACGTGGTTGGACCAAAGCCCTGCACAGCTGTAACAACAGTTCTATTGGTTTTCCCCTACAATAAACACCAACATTCCACTTAGGTTCTGAATCACTCATTGTACCTGAATACTAGCTTTTTATGATACTTGGCAGATATCACTCTGTACCATAGAGCTTTGCAGTCTTTCTGTCTCCTTATATGCCAGACCTGCTATCCCAGGAATCAGCCTGGTAAACATTCACTGTGCTCCCTTTATAGGCTTGTACTCGTTGGAGTTTAGAAGAATGAGGGGAGATCTCATTGAGACGTATAAGATGATGAATGGGATGGATAGGATAGAGGTGGAGAGACTCTTCCCGCTCAAAAAAGACAGTAGGACTAGGGGGCACAGCCTCAAGATAAAGGGAGGGCGTTTTAGAACGGAGTTGAGGAGGAACTTCTTCACTCAAAGGGTGGTGAATCTCTGGAATTCTCTACCCGTTGAAGTGGTGGAGGCTGCCTCGCTAAATATTTTCAAGAAGCGGGTTGATGGGTTTTTGATAAGAGAGGGGATTAAGGGTTATGGGGAGAGGGCCGGAAAGTGGAACTGAGCCACGACAGATCAGCCATGATCTTATTGAATGGCGGGGCAGGCTCGAAGGGCCAGATGGCCTACTCCTGCTCCTATTTCTTATGTTCTTATGTTCTTATGTTTATTGGAAGGACACCCTTCCTCAGATAAGGACACCAGAACTGCACACAGTACTCCAGGTGTGGCCTCACCAATGCCCTACACAAGTGCAGCAAAACATCTTTATCCTTATAATCAAATCCTTTTGCTATAAAGGCCAACATGCTAGTTGCCTTTTAATGCCTGCTGGACCTTTGTGCTTACTTTCAGTGACTGATACACGAGGGCTCCAAGGTCTCACTGAATGTCCACCTCTCTCAATTTACCCCCATTCAGGTAATAATTTGTCTTCCTATTATCACTACCAAAATGAATAACCTCACACTTATCCACATTATACTGCATCTGCCACGCAGATGCCCACACACTCAGCCTATCCAAATCATGCTGAAGCATCTTTACATCTTCCTCACAGCTTACCCTCCCATCCAACTTTGTATCATCTGCAAATTTGGAGATAATATATTCAGTTCCTTCCTCCAAATCATTAATATATAATGTGAACAATTGGGGTCCAAGCACAGATCCCTGTAGAACCCCACCAGTCACTGACTGCCAATCAAAGACCCATTTATGCCAACTCTTTACTTCCTATCTGCCAACCAGCTTTCTATATGTTGCAAGACTTTACCTGCAATCCCATGTGCTTTAACTTTACATAGTAGTCTGTTATGTGAGACCTTGTCAAAAGCCTTCTGAAGTTTAAATAATCCACTGATTATCCTCAGTCATCCTACTAGTTATGTCCACAAAGAATTCCAACGGATTCATCAAGCATGATTTCCCTTTGGTGAATCCATGTGACTTTGTCCCAGCACTGATCCTTGTGGCACTTGTTAAAGCTTGCAAACCTGAAAATGATTCATTTTTCCCTACTGCCTGCCTCCTGTTAGCTGTCAATTCTCTACCCATGCTAATATGTTATCCCCATACCATGAGCACTTATTTTATGTCGTGATCTGTGGCACCTTACCAAGTGCCTTTTGGAAATTCAGGTGTACCACATTTATCGATTCATTTTTATTCACCTTGCTTGCTACTTCCTCAAAGAACTCTAAGAAATTAGTCAAAAATGGTTTTCCTTTCGCAAAACCATTGTTGACTCTGCCTGATTACAGCGTTATGATTTTCTAAATTTCCTGTATTAACATCTTAATAATGGTTTCTAGCACTTTTCCTATGGCAGATTTAGGCTAAACATCCTATAATTTCCTGCTTTCTGTCTTCCCCCCATTTCTTAAATAATAGTGTTATATTTGCAATTTTCCAATTTGCTGGAATCTTTTCCAAATCTAGAGCATTTTGGAAGATCACAACTAATGCGTCTCTTTGCATCTACAGCTTTTAAGGTCCCAGGATCCAGGTAAACAGATCCAAAGGACTTGCCAGATTTTAGTTCAAATCATTTTCCCAGTACCTTTTCCTCAGTGACTGTTTTCAGTTCTTCTGTCCCTTTTCCCTCGATATTCAATAAGTCTCACGATAATTTTCATGTCTTCTACAGTGAAGGCAGAAACAAAATACCTGGTATACCTGTTCAAAGCTTCCACTGTTTCCTTGTTTTCCATTATTAATTCCCCGATCTCACCCTTTAAGGGACCAACACTATTTTAGTGAGTCTTTTTGTTTTTAATTACTTATAAGAACTCTGGCAGCGCAGCAGAGTCCCTGTAGTGGGTTTCCCGCTAGGCACCACAGCCTCCACCAGTCTCCAGCTACTAGATTCCCAGCACTGTCAGCTCCACGCCAAAAACCAGCATGGAGCTGAATAAATTAGGGAAATGTGAATTTTAATATAATTTCAATATCATTAGTGAGCCTGGGACTGAAGGAAATTGGGAAAACGGGACTACCAATGGTGGGTGGGGGGCAAATCGGGGCTGACCTGGACATGTTTAGAAGGTCAGTGATCATTGGAGGGATTTGGGTGGAACAGCTTTGCAGGGTCGTTGTGCATTTCTGAAAGCTAGTGGGATTACTATCAAATAAACTGGTTGGACTTAAACCTGGTGTTGTGAGACTTCTTACAGCAATCAAGCTAGCCAGCGATCGGGAAGCTGGCAGTGCGGGTTACTGTGCATGCGCTAATCTCGGTGCTGATAGATCAGCACATGTGCTGTGGCCCACTCAGGGCTATACTGCCAGTCTCTCCAGCAAGATGAAGCTCTGCCCTTCACTTTTCAGCGTGATTCATGCTAGTGCACTCTGCAGTGCACAGATTTAATTCAGCTTTTTGGGAGAATCCCACCGTACATTGTTAGGAGGCTTATAAATTACTCCCACAAGTGACTTCTTTACTATTTCCGGTCTCTACCCAAAACTGCTTTGATATTTAAACCATTTGCCCCTTCTGCACTGTCGTCCTTGATTAACAGAACTATCCCACCGCCTTTTTGCACTTCCTATCCCTATGAAATGTCAAGTAAATTCAATATTTAGTTCACAGCTTTGGTCACCATACAATAACATCTCTGAAATGACCATCAGGTCATTCAATTTTTTTCTATTTATGCAATTAATGCATCCTTTTGTTATAAATGTTGCATGCATTCAGATACAGAGCTTTTGGCTGGAATTCTCAAGTTGCTTGTGTCAGTGGGACCTTCTGGTTCCACCAAAAGTGCAGCCCCACTGTAGATTTCCTGGCAGCATGGGGTTCAGTCAGTGAGAAATCCCATTGACAGTGGCGGGATAAAATCCCACGGCTGGCAAATGGCACACTGTCTCTGCCCATGAGAAACGCGCTATGGGGAGGCCAGATAATCCCCCTTTAGTTCTGTCTTTTTACCATTCTTGCAAACTCTGCCCTTATCTGAAAACTTCCTCAACAGTACAGCTCCTACTTTTCCCAGTGCCCCCATCAGTTGAAACTCATTTCTCCCGCACCAATCTTTGTGTCATGCATCCAACTCTCTAACCTTATTTATCTCGGTTAATTTGCTGGTGGATCAGGTGGTAATTCAGGGATCATTAGCTTTGTGGTTCTAGTTTTTAAATTTAGCCCCCAGCGACTCATAATCCATGAGTAGAAACTCTTTCCTGGTCCCATTTATGTTATTTGGGCCATGATAACAGGATCTATCCTGTTCTACTGCAAGTTCTTCTTTAGCAAGAAGTTGATGTCAAAGCATCCAGGATCAAAGTGTCCAGGTAACTTTCCCTCTTTTTGGTGTATCGCAATTTCTGAAGCTTCACCCTCAGTTCATTGATTTTGAGCTTAAGTTTTTTAAGCCTCAGATACTTACTGCAGATGTGGTCACAATGGATCACATTAGACATATTGCAGCTGCAACACATCACCTGCTCAGCCATCTTTATTGTGTTTTAATTAATTAAATTTTTGTTAATGTCTCTGGTCCTTCTTGTGCATATACTATTTCAATTAATGTTCTATATATAATTGCAATTCACTTGTTTAGATGAATAAACATACTCACCAGTATAACAACGCTGTACCTTTAAGAAATGTACTTGTGATATGTTTAAAAAAATCCTGCCCAATAAACAGTCAGCTCTATTCACCCAGTGCCACTTCGTCTGTAACCGGCCCTAGCCCCTTTTGCAGAAGCATAATTGCTCCTACTTGCTGGAATGTTTGTTTAATCTGGACTAATGCAGTTCTTTTATTGTAGTGTTTTCCCCTGAGGTTTTTTAGCGTAGGCCTTGATTAGGACAAACCATGTGATAGGGTAGGACTACACTTACACAAATCAAGTCATTTGCTACTCGGGATCTTTAGAGAGGTAGCTCTCTGGATTTGGAGACTGGGATCTGCCAAGAAATATTTTTCTCTGGAGGTTGCTCTATGGGAGTCAGAAGATTGGCATGTTTCTGTATCTGTCCAGAGGGGTTAAAAAGCATTGTACCCCTTGAGCATATATTTTTGTGCTGATTCTAAACATGGATGGGTATCTGTGGGGATTTTGATCACATTGGAACTATATAGATATCTCGCTGTTAAGAATTATACCTTGCCCTGTTTAAGTATTTCAATTGGTAAAAGTTATGCTAATTTTTTGTTATATTTCAGCTGCACTGTTAAAAAAAGTTTGTTTTAATAAAAGCTTCCTAATGGGTCAATTGAAACATACCTGAAGTGAAGCACCTTATGTCAAATTCACCTAATGCCAAATTCAAAAAAAACAAGGTCTAAGGTAACTTCATTATATATCTTGGAGTTTCTGATCTGGTCCCTAACACCAGCTAGTTTCCCACCTCCTTCTCTGTGATGTTACAGCGTGATCTTTCTTTCTAAACACCATCTCTAAAACTACTGAATAGCTGTTTTGTACCTAGTTCTGTTTTTGCTTTTCCAACAACTCACCAAGTCTAGCTCTCAGGCACTTACATTCCCATTCTTTCCAGCCATTCCAAAGTCAAAGTTTGTTGTTTCTATGCTTTTTCAAAAAAAAATCTCTCTCCACTCTTCCCCCTGCTAAGTGAAGTCTGGTGCTCTCTGCATTGTTTTGTATCCTACTCTGCCCTTTCTGTTTCCTACTGTTCATCAAGTGTAGTGTTACTTTCTCCATGTTCGTTTGTACACTACTCTGTTCTCTTTTCTCTGTTCACCATCAAAAAGTAGATTCATCAAAATGGTGCCAGGGATAAGGCAGTACAGTTACACAGAATGACTTAGACAATGCCACCATTTTCATTGGAACAAGAAAAAGGACATCTTTACTCTTTCTTGGGAAGTGGGCATCACTGATAAGATTTGCATTTATTTTCCATCCCTGGCTGTGCTTAAACTCTTGCATTTCTGTATTGTGAAGCTTCTCCCATAATCCTGTTAGTTAAGAGTTAGGAGGTAGGAGCTATCAAGTGTAGAAGTGAGCCATGAAATTATTGTGCATCTGTTATATGAAACATATTTTAATGAATACACAACCAAATAATTGGACTTGATTAAAATGAAAAAAAAAGTTCACAGCTGAAGCTGATTTTAATATATTATTAAATTATAACATACAAACTGAAATCTTTACTCCATTTTAACTTTATTTAGAAGTTTAAAAAAGTGTTGTCTTACAAAATATGCTGTAAATAACAAACTGCAAATTATTTTATTACATTAAGCAAAATCAGCTTGAAGTTGTCATAATTGTACTAAAATATTTTAATGTTAATGAAAATACAAGCTGCAATTATTTTTTTTGTTTACTTTATTCCAATCCAGTCAAATTAAAGCCAATTCAGAGTCCCAACAAGTTGGGACATTCCTGATCCAAGCTGACAAGACAGGACTCCCACTTCCTGTCATGGGCTTGATCTACGTGATCCAAGCTGCAGTTATACTGTAGCTATTAGCTTGGCATCTGAAATTTCAACCATCAGTAGAACAGTATACTATTTATTGTAAATCAGTGACTGTTACAGATCAGGTGCAGGAATTTTTAATTTTTTTTTGTTTTTATTCCAATTCAGTCCAATCAAGTCCAATTCAGAGTCTCCACAAGTTGAGACATTCCTGATCCAAGCTGACAAGACAGGGCTCTCACCTCCTGTCTTGGGCTTGATCTACATGATCCAAACAGATTGGAGTAGGTATAGATCCTCCTCCAAGGCTTGATCTCATTTGCATCTTAGCCAAAAGGCCCAGATGCCACTTCAAAGGTACACAAATTTTTAATGTTGAAATCAATTAGGACCAGCCAATGTGTCTTATCATTGAAACCATCAATTCAAACAAAACAATTTAGGCAACAAACCACTTTTAAGTTCACCTGGAATTGCACTGCAGTTGTTGTGAGATGATTTCCAAGTGGAGGTCTCACATTACTTGACATCTGTACAATCAAACATCAAATCTGGATCAGACACCTGAGTTACTGCACCTCTTTGCAAAGATGTAAAACTATTCTATTCACAACTTTAGATACGTTTGAATAGAAGGTCATTTTTAAAAAAAACTGCAATTCACTTTTTATGAATGAACTTCAATTTTGGGTTTATTGGTCACGATTCTGCATCTGGATTGGGTGGATACTGGGAGGATGAAGCTTGTAGGAGATTAGAATGAGGGGACACTGTAAAATGGAGACAAGGAGATCTTTTGAGGAGGGTTGTTAATCTCTGAAATTCCATTCCCCAGAAGTAATGGAAGCTAGGTCAATGGATTTACTCAAAGCTGAATTAAATGGATTTTTTGGATGGTCAAAAGATCAAAGGTTATTGTGGCATAAGGAAAGTGGAGTTTAGATCCCAACCAGATCAGCTATAATCTCATTGAATAGAAAAACTGGCTCCAAGGGCCAAATGGGCTACTCGTGCTTCTAAGTCCTCTGTTATTGTGCTCTAGCATCAATATGCACTGTCTGGGTACATATCACTAACACTGGTGGAACCCAACCTAATTTCCTAGGTTTGGAGAATTAAAGATGAGGCTTCTCCCTGTAAAGATTTCCCATTGCTATTTCAATGATACAAATTTATAGCAGTATTGCAGGAGGTCTGTTGCTACAGCATTACAGCAGATGGGAGTGCTGCTAAAGGGTCAGGAGTACCATGAAGATTTATCTTTTTCACCCAGTAAATACTTGTCTGAAAATGGAGCCTTCAGAAGCCAAGTGATATGGACAGGATGATGGGAAAGTAGACTGCTCAAATGCTCTCTTCCTCTATGGGAGCAAGTCAGGATTGTTACTACTGGCTTACAGTCACTTTTTCCATTGTGGCTCCTTGAAGAAACAGTAGAACTGGTAGATGGGAGAGAAATCAACCTGGGGGCTTGGATATGTCTCTACTTTCAATTATAAACTATGGGATAGGGAGAAAAGGTTTGTTGTTTTAGTATTGAAGAAAATATGTCAGATGATGAGTTGGTGGTAGGCATCACTGACGCATTTTCATTTATTCTGTTGTCTCGTCTTGTCAAGGAGAAACAACTAGTCTATTATATCATCTGCCCTTCAGCAAAGGGCCAACATTGCCTGCTAGACAATAGAGCTTGAATTAATAATATACATACCAAAAGATCTAATTCATAAACCAATAATAATTCATCTGGGATCTGTTCTTATCAGTTGCTATTAACAGTAATCTTAATTTAGAGTACTGATTGCTTGGAGTGTAAAGAAAACAACTTCTCTAGTGTGCTGATAAATAGAACTTCATAAAAATATGATGATGACAACAGTTCATATACACGGTGAAAATATATCTTGCCCTAAATGCTTTGCTTTGGAGGTTTCATTTTACTTGCAAAAACTTTGAGGTGCCTGTCAACTGCCCATTTCTTGCTTGAAGAATTGATGGTGGAAAATTGAGGGTACACAAATGTCATCTTTTGGACATCCCAGTTCAGCCTAACTTTCAGGCAACCTTGCAAATGAATGCACAACAAGCACACCCAAAACCAATGGGAGGCTGATTATAGCTACAAAGAAGAGTCCTATTCAGGTTGTACAACGCTGTTGCATTTTTTAGATACACACAGGCTTCTGTGCATTTCTCTACCCATTGCTATCAAGTGATAATTGTTTTATCCAGCATTCCTTAAGGGGTCTCCTTATTTTGGGCCTATTGGTTTGCTAATTGGCCTTTAGAGCTTGGCAGTTCACCTGAATGATACTAATAAGACACATGTGGGCTTTCCATGTGGACATTTGAGTGGGTTGTATAGATGCTTCTCCAATTTCTTGACTTTTATGAATAAATAATAAAAATTGTCCTCTAATGTCCACAGGACTGGAAATAATGAATTTAGTTAGTAAATCTAGCATGGAGAATGCATTTTAAAAGATTATCAGTTCAACTATTTATGAATGCTGCATTTCAACTGCTAAAATATTTAAACATATGTGAAATTGCCTGTACTATTCCAGTGAATTTGGGCTATATGGTTAATGTTTTCAGATGAGACTGTGAATCTAATGCGTCAAATCACAGGGCTGAATTTTTCCTACTGAGGCGGGAAACCGCAGTTGGAGCTATTTTGAGGTCCCAAATCTGCCTCCGACAGGAGAGATGGCAGCAGGAGGTCATCTGCTGAAACTAAAGAAGCCTGGGTTCAGATAACAGTAGCAGAAGAATAGGGATTCATTGCCATAAAAAATTCAGTGACTCCATGTTCTGTCAAGGTGAATGTAATCTCCAACCCTCAGGAAAGGCCTCTGGAAAATCAATCTCCAAGAGATGTAGGTGCCCCAATCTCCCAGTTTACTGTGTACATACAGTGTACTGGGAAATGTCCTGTCACTCTCCCATCCCTCCACCCCACCCCCAATCATTACCTTCACTGCCCTCTGATTGCAGGATTGGTCATCGCCCCTGGCTGATTCCCATCCCCTGACTGCAGAGGCCCCTGTCTTCTCTCCCACCACCCCATCACTGGCCCTGCCTCTCTTCAGGCCCTACCCCTTGGGCAATGCCAAGCTGTCAGTGGGTAGTGCAAGGCTGACAATTTTTTGCCTCTCACTCAATCTTACCGGCTCACCATACTAATTGACAGGAGAGATGAGCTGGAAAGATTGCCCCCAAAAACTCTGCTAAAACTGTCTTTTGAGAAAGGAATGTCTTATGAGAAAGAAACCCTCCGACAGAAAAAAAATCTCATGTCTTAAATTGGTGACTCTTTTAAACAGTGACCCCCGGTGCTAGATTCTACCACGAGGAAACATCCTCCCAACATATCAAGGATCCAATTCACTTACATAAACTTTTTTATTTGTATCCTCCTCTTGGAATTTTATTTCATGTTTTCTGTAATATCTCTTTAAAATGTCTGACATGCATCTCAAATAACCTATCCCTTAACCTCATTTTATTCCCACAAAATGGCCCTTATTTAAGTTTAAGATATTTGTATTGGACCCAATCTTCTCTCCCTCAAACTGAATGTAAAATTCAATTATATTATGATCACAGCTATCTCAGGGTACCTTCTCTATGCGGTTATCAATTAATCCTGTCTTGTTACACAGTACCAGGTCCAGTATAGCCTGCACTTCTAAGAAACGTTGCTTAAAACATTCTATGAATTCCCCAACTTGACTATCTTTGCCCATCTGATTTTCCAGTCTATGATTAAAATCCCCTATGATTATCACTGTACCTTTCTGATAAGCTCCCATTATCTTTCTTTACACTCTGTCCTACCATGTAATTATAGGGAACCTATACACCACTCATATGAAAGACTACTTGCCTTTATCTTTCTCATCCCAACCCACAACTGCAATGTGCATCTCAGTTGTAAGCCGACACATGTGAGCAGGCTTCTTCTACTTCCTCCGAAGCCACAAGTAGGAGTGGTTGAGGGTGAAGGCCACCATTTCATATGGAGCACTAAGTGGATCACTATGGAAACTCTTTCTTACTATCTGTCTACTTTCCTCTGCATTATGTAACTGATGACATTTTAAGCCACACATCTGGCACTCCTTTTATTGCTGTCATGACAGGAAAAGTGGCATGTGGTCATGAAATAATAATGGATCCTCCATATTGAGGGGAAAATCTCTGGTCAAATGAATGTCTGAATATTGTGCGCCTGCTCGTAATGCTAACTATGCAGTGCCAAGGGTACCTGTTTTTCAAATCCTCTTATGGGGCCAGAGTAATGCCTTGGAGTGGCCATGACCAGCTCACCATTCTGTACCCACGCCTTCAGCTGGTCAGCCTCAGACACTGCACAAAACACATTAACTCCTGTAAAAAAAATTTCAACCTATGCCTTTAACTGGATCATAATGAACTCTTAGAAATTTCAGTTGGCCTGAATCAGGAGGCAGATGGGACAGATATCCCATCCTTACCCCTGTCCTGGTGAACTGCTGCTGCAAATGGTGTCCCAAAATCAACATGCTGGCAGACAGCGCTGATATTTTTGGGATCCACCTGCCTTTCTTCCCATCCCTGACGATTCAGCCTGTATGTAACAATCCAGTTATTAAACATGGTGGAAATCATTCTTCATTGCTGAAACGTCATGTTATCACTTTGTGTTATTAAAAATAATGCAATCATCCTATTATTAAACTCAGTGCAATTACTGTGTTACTAAACATAATCTTATTAAATAAATCTTATGGAAGAGTGCAATCACACTATATCATTAAAAATTTGTAATCACGCAGTTATTAAACGTATCATTGCTTTGCTAAATATAGTGCAGTTACACTATGCTGTTAAAAACAGTGGCCTGAAACTTCCTCTCTGAACCTAACCCTGGAGTTTGATCTCAAATTTTTCCCACCCCCATGCCCATCAAATCAAATTCAAGTCTCCTGCAATGTTAGTAGAATATATCCAAATATTAAAATCAGCATAAACAATTGAAAAACATGGAACTTACATTTTCTTACATTCATTAAAGTTAAAGGGAAAATTAAAGTTTTTAATACAACTTACTCTATAAAAATACATTTTAAAAAATGCAGAGTATAGTGCAGGTTTCAACAAAAACTTTTTTTTAAAACCACTCCACTCGAAGTTTGCAATAATTACATGAAATTCAAATCACTTCTGTTTGCGTTAGGCAAAACGTCTGTCAGTAAACAATGAAAAAACTATACCGGACATGTTGTATTGGGTCCTTAATAGGCTGATTCATTCCTTTAACCATCTTTTGTATTTGTAGATTTAAAAACATAAATTCAAGTAACAGAGCTAGCTCTTATGCTGATTTACATAAAAATAAATTAGTAATATACAGTTGTTCAGACATTTGGAGTTCACAAAAATCATCAAAACCATAAATAAATTTAACAGGATTTGCCAATGTAATTCAATAGTTTCTCTAATGTTAAACTACCTGTACACTTTCTTAACTCCTTATATTCCAGTGTTTAACATTTCTCAGTAAGGGCTCATTGCAACAATTTCATAAATCAGTCACTTTTTAACATCATCATCTTTTCTTAGTTTAGATAAATGGAGTAAAATTTTCAGATAGTTCTATGATCTCCTGCCATTACTTTGATGGAAGATCTGTTGAACCCTCAGAAAAATCAGCATAAATGGTTGTTCACTGTTTCTTTAGAGTTAGAAATGGGCGATTGAAAGAAACCCTGAGGAAGTTACTGGAAAAGATGTATTTGTACAGCTACACGAAAATATGTAATTTTAATATTCAGTGTTCAGGAATGATTTGTCAGATTGCAAATTATTCTCCCACAAAGTTGTGTATAATGAAAAAGATGTTAAATTCTTGAGGCACAAAACTAGCATTTAGTGATTAGCTGTAAATCTTAACAACTGCAACAGCTGAAAATATATTGTTTAATATACTGCCTAAACTGTAAATATTAATTAGAAGGTATATTTTAGTGGAATTTTACAATGATTAATAAAATATGCATACCATGCTCAATATATATGACAACTCGGAATTTTTAATTAGAATTGAACTTTTCTGTGAACACAGACTACATAAAAGCAGACTGCTATTCCTTACTGACTGCATTTGACATTTAGCCTACCTAACCAATGTGAAATGCTTTATTTTTAAATGGATATCATTTTGACTTCTAACAGAGATTAGTGGCATAAAATTCACTTTTCACAGATACAGCCTTTGATCCTAACATCAACTCACTATTGATTTAATGGAATGTACATAATTTAAGCAAGTAGAGCTATGCAAGCTCTCCAAATAGTAACAAAATATTTTTCTCCGAAGTCTGAGTATGCCAAAGCTTTGGTTTGTTATTTCTAAAACTAATTTGCAGAGTCACTATATATTGAATGCAAAATGTAAAATGTTTTAATAACTTTAATATACTATAGTTGAATTCTGTGCTCCCACTTTTAGCACATGGGTAAAACAGAATTTATTTTCAAAATAAATAGGGAAATTGCCGAAAACCTAATTTTTTTCCTGATAATATGAAAAACTAAAATTGTAATGATTATTATGGACATTAATTGTTGCTACAGATAGAAAACATACCGACAATACAATTAATTATTGACCATTATTTGTGAATTCTAATACAACAGCAACAGGTTGGAGGAAAAGCCCCAAACCCAAGACAAACACAGTAACAGACAGAAGTATATTGATCTTTGTAATCTTTATGTGCTATCTGCAGCTTTTTTGTACATAGTTCTGTAGATCTTTTCTAGACTTTCTTCAAAGATTGCCCTGTGAGGCTTTCCTTGATAAACAGCAGCACGATTCGACCAATAATCACCATCACCCAGATGTACAGAAGCATTTTTCTGAAGCACTGAGCTGTATAGGGATAGAAAGAAGTCCAGATTGTACATCTGTACCACTAATTTTACAAAGCTTGTAACTTATCTATTTTATTCTAACAGTTAATACACTTCAAAAATAATTTGTTACAAAGTAACTAAAATATTTTCAGAGAAAAATACATAAAATTTGTCTATACTGCTTTTACAGTGCTTTCAAATTCTAAAGATAGAACATGTTGATGTCATAGGTTGAATACAAATTAAGTTAGGGTGTATCCCTCAAGATAAAATGAAACATGTAGGGCTTAGGCCACAGGCATTAAATGGGAAGGTGAAAACTGAAAGCCAAACACAAAATAAACAATTGTCATGAACTTCTTCAGGGGTTCTTCTAACTGGCGACCATGATTTGGGCTTCCACTGAGATGATGGCTGACAACGAGAACACCAGATGAAATTTCTGGCAAGAAATGAAGCAAAGTTTGCTCGAGAAGGTATAGTAAATATCACAGGATATGTTAGTTCACTGACTCTGGATTTGGCCAAATGGATCATAATCCTTTCTGATCCTGTGCATTTATGTACTACGAGGTATGGGATTCATTTGAAGATCAGTTGAGGACAATTAAAATCAATATTAGTTGATATAAAGCAACAACAATAAGGCAGACTGTAGAAAACAATGAGATCCATTTTTTTAGCCAGATAATAGTAAAAGACCATTTAGGTATTTCAAGGGATACATTGAATAGGGTGTTTTAGATGATCAGGGAATTGCAGATTTTTAAATAGCTGAAACAAACATCAAGTATATTGTCTTAAATTGATGATGATGATGGTAGATGGTTAGGTAGTTAAAATAAGCTCTCTTACTTGGAAACTGCCTGAAGTTTCTCAAACCCAAGAGTTTCAAGGCAAGCTTCAGAAAATTTTAGTATTAAAATCCATCTGTACCTGAGATGGTCTGAAGTGTCACACAATCGATCAATAGATGAGGCAGATCTTCTGCCTGAAGGATAATCTACTTCAGCAAAAGAATCCTACAACATGAAGCAACAGTCAAGAAATCTGATAATTACCAAAAATTCTACTTCACTATTTTCAACAATATTCTGAGGTGCAAAGCTTCATGCTAGAGTACTAAATAATCAACTGACTTCCTTTCCCACTAAGGAGCCACGACTACCAAGAGCACTTGAGAAATGTCAACACATGCTATGCACAATTTTATGCTATACTGGAATTTCCAACAATGCCAAAAGAACAAAATACATATATCAACATCAAAACTGCAATTATTAAGCTGTTAAAATTGTGAAATTTCTTCCTAAAATCTTAGTAAACTGAGATGTGATTTCAATCTCAAAAATATTGACCAGGTGATTCCTGTGTAACATTGTTTAACTATCAGTAAAGGTTTTTTGTTGGTTCTTCATAGAAAAAGTTGGAATAATTTCCTATCTCATCTGAGTTAAATATCTATTTTCACTCAATTGTTAGTTTGGCTTTGTGGAAGTACTTTCATCTTTGAGTGAGAAGACTGTGGGTCCAAGTCTCAGTCCAGGATTAAAGTAATCTAGGCTCTCAATGAGTCCTTTCACAGTCTTAATTGCCAGGGCCCATGGTTTGAGTGAGATTTTGAAACTACTTTCTCCCCATCCTGGTGAAACTTGCTGGCATTGAGAACAGCACATCGGACAGCACCGCATCAGTACTTTTGCATCTCCTCCACTGCCCCACCCCTGTTGCCTCTCCAGGGGGACCTGAACTTTCAACCCTTGGTTTCTCAGCCTATGAGAGAGGGGAATGTAGCCGCAACAATGAAATATGAAGGAAGAATACACAAAGCATTTTTAAAAAAATAGAACCATTGCTGAATATATAAAATAGAAATCAAGCTCTCAAAAAACTACGCTAAATACTAGCATGTTGAAATTCAAATTTAATTATTTAGTTTCCCTTCATTTCCGTTCCAACATTAAGTTCTTATGTGACTTTAGGTTTAGTTTTTCTGTGAATTTTTAGTCTCTGTCTCCAATACTATATAAGTCAAATTATTATAGTACTTACAAAATGCAGCTTCTGTCTTGCACTGTTTGATTTCAAAACTTTTAGTACTCGCTGATGGATCTCCTCCCATTTTGTTGGCCCAGAGAATTCTGGATAAAATCTAAATTATACATAAAGCATCCACATTGCTTTGTATCACTAGTAATAAATAAGAACAAAGTTCACACTAAATGCACTTATGGAAGGGTAAGAACCACGCTCTCTGAAGATTTTCTGAGGTCGTGACCAAAGCTTTGTGCCAAGCCACCCCTGTGACCTTATTGGAAATGGCTAATCGAAGGCCTGGCTTTATCGGCAGCATGGGCTAATCTGCCAACAATTGGATTCTGGTGGCTGCCCCAGTCTGGCCCAAAAGTCACTAATTGGCTACCTGTCGCTACCTGTAGGGTAACTGTTTCCATTGCTCACTTGCCTCTGGCATGTTTGCTGGGAGGCAGGATTGTACTGGGTGGTTGAACCAACAGGCACCTCTGCAAATCTTCCCCCATCTGCCTCCAAAGCTGCCTTTGTGTGGCTGGTAGGAGCTGCTCTTTTAAAAAGTCAAAATGCAATGAGGAAGCATGAAAATGTAAAATATATGCAATAGTAAAGCCCCAGGTTTCTCTTTTACAAAAACAGCACTATCTTTGCACTGATCTTCTATAGGAAAATAAGATTCACATAAATAAGTCCTCAAAGTTCTTTTCTCCCATGATACACATATATGTTTAAAATTATCTAAGTTGCAAGGCAACTACATCTCCTTCATGAGATAATGGGTTCTGTCACTCTAATCCCTTTGGACTGAAGCCACATTCCATAAAATTCCTGAATTTTGGAGATATGCAATTCAACCTTGTTGCAAAATAAGCTTAAGTAAGGCTAAACAATGTTGTCAGTTTTCAAAACCAAGATGGTTTTGATTTTTTTTGACAGTTCAAAAGGCGGCTCACCACCATCTTCTCAAGGACAATTAGCGATAGCAATATATGCTGGCCTAGCCAATAATGCCCACATTTGAAGAAAAAAAATCTTGAAGATATCATTACGCAAATGATTCTGACAGCACATTTGTGTTCAATTTTATAAATTTTCTTGATGAAAGGTTCTGACTCATCTTGACATGTTCATAAAACAATGTTATTTTAAAAATAAAAGTAGTCATTTTTCAATAAATCAAGGGATTTACTTAAACTATTGACAAAGTAATCTGGTAATTTGTGTCTTTCTTATGAATGTCAATAGTGATCAAAAAGCAATTGTGTGACTAGGGAAGAGAAGAGAAATAATTTTGTATTTTTAAATAACCAGTGTTGCTGTTGATCACATCAGCTTCATTACTAGCACACTGGCAATTGTACTTGTTACAGAATATTCTCACCAATAAAGCTAGTCTTTAACATCTGTTTGCCAGGCAAATTCAAATCAATCATTTAAAATCAGACATAAAGTGATATAAAAGTATTTTACTAGCTCAGCTAATTAATTGTTTGCATAATAGAGTAACAGTTTGGACAATAAAATTATTATTTTCAGGTTTATGTTGCTGTTTTAGTCAGGCACAATATGAAATATTTATCAGTTCATATCCTAGTTTTGTGAAAAGGATGACTTCCCTTTGACAATAACACACTTGGTTAATTGTAAATATTCTCACTATCAGTATGAGGTGAGGGTGACTATTCTTGGCATTTGACCCAGTGCGACATCAAGGAGTCCCAGCAAAATTGAAGTGAATGGGAACCCAAAGAAAAAATCTACCTTAATTGAAGTCATGCTTCATGCAAAGAAAGATGGCTTTGCTTGTTGGAGACCAATCATCTTAGCCCAGGACATCACTGCAGGAGCTTCTCAAGGTACTGTCCTTGGCTCAACCATCTTTTGCTGCTTCATCAATGACCTGTCCTCTATTGTGATCAGAAGTGGGGATGTTTGTTGATGATTGCACAGTGTTCAATACCATTCGCAACTTGCCAGATACTGAAGCATTCCACGTCCACATACAACAAAAACCTAACAACATTCTGATTTAGGCTGATAAGTGGCAATATTTGTGCCTTACAAATTAGCATTACCAGAGCTGAATCCCCACCATCCATATCCTGAAGATCACCATTGACCAGAAACTTAACAGCATCAGCCATCTAAACATTGTGGCTACAAGAGTAAGTCAGAGGTTTTGTGTTCTGTGGCTGGTAACTCACCTCTGACTCCACTGAACTAGCATTTTATTGAAAGCAAATGTGGATGGAGTTTATTAGTGTCTGAAAAAAAAGCCCAGTCAAGTCCTTTGTGTAAACATTTGATGTGTGCACATTTCTGTTACATCAAAGATGTACTGGAGCACATGTCCTATTACCTTTGAAATAACACATAATGAATTCCCTCGTTTCCAATATTTTATCTCACCAGTGTATTTCGTAGAACAAGTATTCATTGAGACATTTTTTTATTAACAGATAGAGAATAATGGTTCAGTCATTTGCCATTCCTATCCACTAGTCTGTGCTATTGTATAAAGTAAATGAATTGCAGCTTTACGTTATGAAATTTAGATTTTCAAAGTCAAAATGACATTAATGTTAGATATGGGATTGGCCACCCCTTGTCTGGAAGTCTCCTGGAATCAATCATTAATCTCCTTTGAACATCCAAGAGAAAACATAAGAGAGTTTTGTGGCTTGTGTATGCAGAACTTCTAATATGTCAGATTTAAGTTCTGGCTCCAAGTCCTTCCTGCCCAGCGTCGTAAAGGAGAACTCGTGTGTTGCCAACATTGGGCAAATGGCACAGGTGGCATAAGTTTCAATTGAATTCAAAACCAGACAAGAAATGAGATGAATTTGCAAAACGTATTGGCCAGAATTCAGCTGCCGTTCACACTGCAGTTTCCTAGCAGCGTGAGGTGCTTCAATGGGAATTCTCATTGACAGCAGCAGGAACAAAGTGAATGGTGTGCCGAGTCCTGCTGGAATGAAAAACGAATTAGAGGTTGAAAATTGCTTTCATGTTGGTGGGATTTCCCTGTTCGATTGACCTGTTTCCCCACCCGCCCCCACCCCTTCCAATAATATAATGGTGATCATGACTTTAAAAGGCAGGATCCCCATTTACATCCGTTTGGATGTGCACTATGCCTGATTGTCTCCCCATTCACATTTGCATGAGGGCACGATAATGTGAATCACAACAGATCCCCCATGATGTGCATCTGGTGAACAGAACCCACTAGAGGTGCACAGCGGAGAAGAGGTTATGCCCGGGCAGTACACTGACAGGGGACAGTCTGGGGGAAGGGCCAGGGGATCCACGGTGGTGGTGGGATGGAGGGAGTTTCGTTGTGGGAGGCCAAGAGGTTCCATGTCCATGGAGCGTTCCTTTACATTTTACATCTGGGTATCCTTCCTAAGTTGCTGGTGAGGTGGGAGCTGTCATCATGAAGTTGTGGGTCCCGCCCCATACTAACTTTTGACAAAGTATTTAAAAAATTGCTGGAAAAGTTGGCAGTGCACTGACAGGCTACATTCCACTTTCCCGCCCAAGAACACATTTAGCCAAAAAATGGCAGTCTACTTTTACATAAAGTTATTCTTAAATTTTTTTGTTTTTTACCCAAAAGTAAAGTTACGGACAAGCAAAGACACTCAACCATAAGGAACCCAACTTTTATATGATAAATGCTTGCAAAATGTGGGCAAATACTTAATGATCAAATGTTACTTGATTAACTCCAGGAATATATCCAATGAGAATTGACACTCAAAGGTAGATCATCTGATAGACGTTACATAAAGCGTTCAAAAATTTGAAGCTGGTGAACTGGTACAACAACAATAATAAGAACATAAGAACATAAGAAATAGGAGCAGGAGTAGGCCATCTAGCCCTTCGAGCCTGCCCCGCCATTCAATAAGATCATGGCTGATCTGTCGTGGCTCAGTTCCACTTTCCCGCCCTCTCCCCATAACCATTAATCCCCTCTCTTATCAAGAACCCATCAACCAGCTTCTTAAAAATATTTAGCGAGGCAGCCTCTACCACTTCAACGGGCAGAGAATTCCAGAGATTCACCACCCTTTGAGTGAAGAAGTTCCTCAACTCCGTTCTAAACCGCCTCCCCTTTATCTTGAGACTGTGCCCCCTAGTCCTACTGTCTTTTTTGAGCGGGAAGAGTCTCTCCACCTCTATCCTATCCATCCCATTCATCATCTTATACGTCTCAATGAGATCTCCCCTCATTCTTCTGAACTCTAACGAGTACAAGCCTAGTTTATTCAGCCTCTCCTCATAGCTCAACCCCCTCAACTCCGGTATCAGCCTAGTAAACCTCCTCTGCACTCCCTCCAAGGCCAAAATATCCTTGCGCAGGTGCGGCGCCCAAAACTGCACACAGTACTCCAGCTGCGGCTTAGTGTCAATAAAATGAAGGAGATAGTCATCGACTTCAGAAAACACAGTGGAGTACATGCCCCTGTTTACATCAATGGGGACAAAGTTCTCTAGATCACCAACAACTTGTCCTGGTCCCTCCATGCCAACACTATAGTTAAGAAAGCCTATCAATGCCTCTGCTTTCTCAGGAGGCTAAGGAAATTTGGCACATCTGCTACAATTCTCAGCAAATTTTACAGATGCACCATAGAAAGCATTCTTTCTGATTGTATCACAGCTTGGTTCCTGCTCTGCCCAAAGCTGCAAAAACCTACAAAGGGTCATGAATGAAGCCCAGTGCATCACACAAACTGGTCACCCATCCACTGACTCTGTCTACACTTCCTGCTGCCTCAGCAAAACAGCCAGCAAGGATCCCGTACATCCCAGACACACTGGGTGGAATTCACCCAAAAAAATTCTAAATGTTGAATTTGTGTGAGAAGTGGAGTAATTCATGCTTGTTTTTCAGTGGGAGTTCAGAGAAGAATCTCCCATACTCTGTGCACTGCAGAGGGCACCAGTGTGAATATCATTAAATTTCAGGAGGTGGGGCCTCTTTCTGCTGGAGAGGCAGAAATCAGCCCGCTGAGCAGGCCACTGCATAGTTGCTGATTAGTCAGAGCAGAGATCAGCGGAAGTGCAATGTTCTTGCCAGTGACGGCCTCCCAATTTGCTGGCCAGTTCGATCCCCCGCAATGCCAGCTCTCTGCATCTCCACGGTCCGTTTACTGCCCTACTAACTGTTCCTAAGCCCACCCAACCCCTCTCCTTCCAGCCCGCCATGATATCCAGCACCTCCCAACCCGCAGTGCCGACCCCCCAGCAGGCTAACCACCCAGTCCTGCCCAATTGCTGGGCTCCCGCCTTCCCCACCAATCCTGACTGCAGAGTGGCAGCAGGACCCCGACCTCCACCGATCACACCCTAGGCCCCATCCCATCAGGCCCCACCCTCTTGGCACTGGCCTATGCAGTGCCAAGTTACACCCTGGGCATTGATACTTTGCCCACTGAACAGTGCAAGGGGCACAGGCCGGCACTGCCAGGGTGCCAATGCCCAGCAGGCACCATGCCCTGCTTCCAACCCTCTGGGGGCCTCAATTACCCTTTTTCACTCCAGCTGCTAGCTCCCCAAAATGGGAGCTACTGTAATCTCTGCTGGAGTGAAATACTAATTAGGAGACACTAACTAGGGCCAGAGAATTCAGTCCCGGGCCTGCTGATCACATTCAAATAATATTGAAACGACCATTTAAATGATCTGTGCATCTCTTGGCCATTTTCTGGTGTGGAGCAGATGCCATCGGAAATCTGGCACTGGGAGATAGAAGCAGAGTGGGAACGCTCGCGCAAACCCCGCAAATCAGCCATTACAGTGTTCTCCCGGCTCGTTGCACTAAACAATTAGGGGTGCTGACCCTAATGCTGCAGGAGATATGCCCTTAATGGAATTACTTGCATTGCATAGGGAGGAGTTGTCCAAAAGAACTTGATGCAGCTAGGGAATCAATGAGCTCAAGAGGAAGAACGTGCTGAAACAAAACCCACTCGAGTTTTATCAAAGAAACAACAGTTAAGACTTTTCCAACTTAAAGCGATGGAAATCTTAACAGAGAATGATCTGAATAGGAAGTGCCGTTCCCTTGTGAGCACTGTTCAATGATACCATGAACTCCTACAAGGAGATCTACCATAAAAAGCAAAAGAAAGCTATCCAACAGTTCCTGGATAGTTTTTTCAAGCCTGTTGGTAATACTGGCTCATCAAAAGATCATCAGAATACAGTGACAAGAAACGCAAAACAACAGCAAAGTTTTCCCCAAGCTAACATGCCCAACATTAAGGCTCTGAATCACTCAAAGCTGCCTCCACTGAAATGGTTAGGGATTCCTCAAGTATTTCTGCAAATGTCAAACATCAGCAGCAACTTGTGGTGACTAACCAAAATGGGAAGAGGTTCGTTTGGGAAGGCAGTAATAAAAAGAAATACTGACCTTCCAAGCAACACTTGCCTACACGTAGCAAAGTCTGCAGATTGCTTGTTGCACTTACTATACAAGTCAACTCAGACCCTATGAGCTAGATCAGAAACAAGTCATTCATTAGCTGGAGTGACTGTTTAAGAGAGATTGGTGAATGTTGTTGAATTTAAATTTATAGAGTGTTTTTGCTAAATTCAGTGATTTCTTTTATTTTGCAAATTATTTCAGCCAGGGGAGGTGCAGTGCTACAATATGTATGGTAGAGTGTTTGAATTTTTACGTTGATTTTTCTGGACAAAAATTGTCTTCAAGAACTTAACCCTGGCTTTAACATTGATCCCTAAGGGAAACCATGCCTCACTTAAAAGGGAGATTTTCAGGGAAAACTACCACTATTTTATGTGAGGACTCATATTATTTTTAAAATAAGTTCAGCTGCAAGAATATTCAAATGTTTTTGTTTTCCATAGCCAATAGGAATGATAAATCACTCTTTTTTTTACATTAAGAATTTATATTTCATTCTTATTTATCTAATTTTCTATAGACAAGATGGGCCTAGGAGTTTAGAGATCCACCACCATTGAACAATAAGTAAAGATTTGTGGAAGAAAATGGAGTCCTTTAAAATATGGATGCAATGATATTTGGTGAGACAGTGGTGTAGCAGTAATGTTGCTGGACTTTTAATCCAAAAGCCCAGGCTAATGTGTAGGGGGCATGGGTTCAAATCCCACCACAGTAACTGGTGAAATCTGAATTCTGTTAATAAATCTGAAATATAAGTTAGTCTCAATCATGAGACCATGAAGCTATCATCGATTCTTGTAAAATTCCATCTTGTCCACTAATGTCCTTTAGGGAAGGAAAGCTGCCACCCTTAGACCCACAGCAATGTAGTTCATTCTTAACTACCTTTCGAAATGGTCTAGTAAGCCACTCTGTTTAGGGGTAATGCCTTGCTAGCAATGTCCACATTCTATGAAAATATTACTAAAAAGCTTAAAATTCCATAAAGGGACCTTCTGACAAATTAAAGTGTTTCAAATTGCAAGATCAAAAAGAATTTTAAAAATGACATCCAGAAAAGAAAGTATCAGTTTGTTGGCCACTTGATCAGAGCTGAACAGCCACGTTGACCTCTTCAGAGCAAACTGGAGAGCAGCAGAAAGGGGGATCAACCTAGGCACAGTTTGATGATGGAAGTCACAGAGTGGTTGCAGATGAATTACAGTGCATTCAGGAGGATGGCAAATAACATAGTATGACAGCAGATCTCCTGGAATAGCAGGAGTAGCTACAAACATCAGCAGCCAATAATGTCATCATTCAACTTTTTACTAATGCAGTATCGTAAGGTCATAATGCAGTATGACCTTACAGTATTTGTGATTTTTAGTTCTTCATCTGAGTGATGGTAAGGAGAAAATATTCTGGATTTTGTGTGATGTCTGATATAGTAGGCGAGCTGAGCGTTAACATAACCTCTGTTTGCGGCTACCATACTGACATGTCAACAAATGACAAAATAAAACATAAACTCATAGGGCTGAATTTTACCGTCCTCCTGGGATCTCCTCCTTGTCCCTATTAAGGCCCTTAAATGGCCACCTAGACTCAATTTTCAGGCTGGCAGATGCCAGATATCTCAGGGAGGGAGACTTAATCAATATTGGGCTGGAGTCTCCATTGGAAACTCTCTTTTGAATGGATGAAGTCCCCCCACCCCATTTTGTTCCACTCCTCTACCTATGCAAACCTCCCACAGAATATACCCTACCCACCTTTCTCTCCAACCCCTGCTGCTTACCTTACACTGACACCCTTTGTCCCAGGAATCGCATTATAGTGCCTACACCAACCATTGCAGCACTCTGCTTGCATGTGCTGGAGGGCTGTCTGTCAATCAAATTTTCAACAGCTCCCATAGAATCACAGAACTGTTATGACGTAGGCCATTTGACCTATTGCGTCTGCACCGACTCTACAAACGAGCATCATAACTTAGTGCGTTCCTCTGCCTTTTCACTATACCCCTGCACGTTGTGTCTATTCCAGAAATCACCTAATGGCCTTCTGAATGCCTTGATTAAATCTGGCTCCACCATACTTCCAGGTCGTGCATTCCACACCCAATCCACTCATTTGCCGCAACCTTACCCTCTCACTCTGCTGGCAGGGTGAGCTGGTAAAATCACGAGAGAGCTGGCAAATCAGGTTTGTGCCTGATTTCTTGCCTCTCATGATCTTATGGGCACCAGATATCCAGCGAGATCAGCCTTGCGCTGTGTTCATAGAACACAGAGATCTGAGCATGTGCAACTGTACTCTCTGCTGCTATTTGCTGGTTTTAGGTGAGTTTAGGCCCCACCCTTTTCCCTGGTGAGAGCCATGATGTGGAAATGCCAGCATTGGACTGGGGTGGACACAGTAAGAAGTCACACAACAGGTTAAAGTCCAACCGGTTAATTTGGCAGCACAAGTTTTCAGAGCACTGCTCCTTCATCAGACGAGTGGAGAGTTGGGTTCACAAACAGGGCATATATAGACACAGACTCAATTGCGAGATAATGGTTGGAAATGGTAGAAAGTTATGGCTTCCAAAGGGAAGAAACAGGTTGCCCTTAAATTCAGGTTCATTTCTCTTGAGCACCTACTGGACACAGTGGAGGCCTGCCACAAAGTTCTCTTTAGCAGGTGTGAATGAAAAACCTCACCAAAGGTGGCAAATCCAGCATGGGAAGCGGTGACAACAGTGATGAGCACCAATGCCCTAGAAAACAGGAGTCACCAAGGAAGAGGATGAATGAACTCACCAGGGTAAGTCACCCTTCTCATCATTCTGAACTCACGCATTCCTAAACCCACCACACAGTGACAGGGAACTCACTAACCGTCAGCTCAAGGGACATAGCCACTCATTCCTCACAAAAACAGAAAATGCTGGAAGATCTCAGCAGGACTGACAGCGTCTGTGGAGAGAGAATAGAGCCATTGTTTCAGGCCCTCCTGATTCGTTGACAGCTCTGACGAAGGATCATTCAGATCCAACACTGGTTCTATTCTCTCTCCACAGATACTGTCAGACCTGCTGAGATTTTCAAATATTTTCTGTTTTGGTTTCAGATTCCAGCATCCACAGTATTTTGCCTTGACATTTATTTTCTCTGTGGATCACGTCCTCATCCTGCCTTTGGTACCATTCACCACTCACAGATGCCAGGTATCCTTCTCATCTAGTCTGGCAGGTGTCCTGCTTACACTTTTCATTGACCTTCATATGCAGGACAATCTGGCTGATAACAGAAGGGAGAGGTCCCAGATTGGGGTGGGATGCCTGACTGGAAGGTTCTGACCAACTTTGAGAATAGAGTCATTCAACTGGCCAGTGAGGTTGTGGACCATTCCTCCACCCATGGTGAACTCAGTGGCACTCAACCAAGTGAGGATCTTGCATTGCCGGCAGTCAGGAGCTCTGGAGACATCTCAGAGGAGAAATGTGATAACACCCCAATTGAGGACCGTCACCAACTCACCCAAGCCAGCACAGAGACACAAACCTATATGCACCCTAGTTCTAGAGTAGCCTCAGGGTCACAATCTACTGAGCATAGCACACTGTCTGATTCATAGCAGGTAGAGGCAGGGGCATCCAGCACACCAATACTTGGTGGATAGCTGGAAGGTAGCATTCAGCTAACAAATGACAAGCCTCTGGACTTGGATCTACTTTAGTTGCTGGAGCTGCAAAGACAAACTCATAAACATTGCTCGGCATGATTGAGGAGTCTATCCATCTTCAGTCTGATGTGAAAGCACATCATGTCAACTACTGAGTTCAACACTGGTAGGATGGAAGCTGGCATGGTGACCTTGGTTCAGCACACCATACCTGCATTATTGCATGAGCTGCACTCCATTGCTGAGGCACTTGGTGGCATCCATCAGTGTAACGTGAGAGGGGGATCTAGATTCTTGTTTTCACTCCAGCTGCCTCTTCTCCTCAAGGAGTCAATCAGGAGCCCTCGGGCACTCACAGGAAAGAAGACCAGCAACTGAATGCCCAGATGACTCTGGGAGACTCCAGCCAATCTGAATCCTCTCTTCCTGAGACCACAGCATCTCCAACTCCACGGGTTGAACAAGACAGAGCTGCCATACAACAGGATCTCGAAAGCAGGCAGATGTCCTTCAAAGGACACCCACCTAGGTCATCATAGAGTGCAGCTATAAGCAGGTCACCTCTACTTCCATTATGGATGATCATGGGTGTTAATCACTGTACAGAATATTAACAATAGTAAATATGCTCCCAATAATGTCTCCTTGTCTATGGTTTCTTGTTATGATGATCAGTGTTCAGATCAATCAGATGTAAAACCTTGGCTGCTGCACAAAATGAAGGCAAGTGTTGCAGTCCAGGGCCTTTCCTCTATGCATTGATACCCTTCTGAGCACAAGTGATTGTCTGACATCAAAGTCACTCTCCAGATCAGTGATGACTGCACCTTGATGTGGATTATGATTTCTGCAAGAATCTTGTACCCAAGTGTTGCAGGGTTCTGTGATGTTATCTGTGTGCTCTCATTTCGCTAACATTCCTAACAGATAAAAGTGTGATGCTGAAGGGAACAGGTGATGATGTCTGCCAAAGGATCAAGTTGTTATGCCCTCTGTATCTCAGCAGCATCTCCCTCTTCAGAGTGTAACTGTGCTGTCCTCAGCCAGACAGGTGTCAAGCCTTCCCAACTGCATTATGATCTCAGGTGTATCTTCACTGCTTCTCATCATTCTCTTCATGGGATCTTGTGGCAACAAAGTCTCAAGCATGCTTGCCTCTTCTGGCCAGCGCAATGGCTCTTTGCCTGCATCCTTGTCTTCCAGACCTCATCACCCTGATCTCTTTCCACTTCCTCCTCACTGGAGGAGACGTGCAGCTCTTCTATTTCATCATCATCCAGGTCCTCCACCTTTTGCAATACCAGGTTGCATAGGACAAGGAAGCCAAATGATACTTGACATGTTGAGGGAGTGTTCTGGAATGTTCCACCACATCTGACGAGGCAGAACCTAATTTTCAGAATTCCGATAGTATTCTCCACAAAAGTCCAGGTTGTGGTCGGAGCCTCGTGATACTTTCTCATAACAGGAGTCTGAGGTTGCTGTATGGGTGCCATCAGCAACATCGTTTGTGGGTAGCCAAATAGCATTGGAGTGCAGGTTAGGATAAGGAAGCTCATGATACAGTTGAGCGGCTGAAGCTGTTGTTATTCGGTCATGTGGTGTGGGACAGAGGTGGGTGAGGCTGTGGTGAACTTTCAAGCACACTAAGCACTGAACCATTTGGTTGCCAGCTCTCTCTGACAATGTAAAGGGGCCTTAAGACACAGCCACAGGTGATGACTTGGCTAAGAGTGGTTCTTATGGGACAATTGATGACCATTGCATTTCTCTCTTTGATACTGCAGTGAGGAGACCATCAGGAAGATGGAACCTGATGATCTCACTTTCTGCATCATTGCTTACAGGCAGGAGAGAAAAATGAAATGGAGGTGCCTGGATCATCAAAGGGAGAAACAGAACCCTAAAGATCATGGGATGCAGGGCCTCCTCCGCATACAGAGCCTATGTAGCCTATGTAGACTCTTATAGATGTAAGGAATTTGAGATGTGCTGAGGATATAAGAGTTGTAAACACCGCAGGATCCATTTGTTATGGGTGCAGACCAGTTAAACTTGAATGGAAGTCTTAGCAGTTGACATTCTGGACTGCTTGGTGCCAGGAAGATTTTAGAGCCGCGTAGTGCAGGTAATATTACCCTGTACCGTGTGAAACCGGAAACTCTAGCTTGTTGGCTTGCCTGATCTCTGCTGAAGTTGACAAAGTTGACTTGCAAAAATGGTGTCTGCGATCTTCTGGATGCAATTAAGCTTGCAAAATCCTGCACAAGTCCCCAGTGAAACCCTGGGAGGAGCCTCTACTGAAGGAATTGAGTGCAGCTGTTATTGCCACTGGCAGTGGGCTCCCTCCAAGTTCCTGTGGCACCAAATCCTGAAGAAAGTGGCATATGTGGATGACCAGTCCCCTCGACATGGCCATCAGCAACACTGGTGCTCATTCATCTGAAGGTAGCAGTCTGTAGTCCTTAGGTCTTGTGAAGCACCTATGAACAACAACTCTCTGGGATTATCCTCTGTATGCGGAACAGGCCCTACACCCCATGATCGTTAGGGTTCTGTTCCTCCCTTCGATGATCCAGGCATGTCCATTTCATTTTTCTCTCTATAAGCAATGATGCAGAAAGTGAGATCACCAGGTTCCATCTTCCTGATGGTCTCCTCACTGCAGTATCAAAGAGAGAAATGCAATGGTCATCAATTGTCCCATAAGAACCACTCTTAGCCAAGTCACCACCTGTGGCTGTGTCTTAAGGCCCCTTTATGCTGTCAGAGAGAGCTGGCAACCAAATGGTTCAGTGCTTAATGTGCTTGAAAGTTCACCACAGCCTCACCCACCTCTGTCCCACACCACATGACTGAATAACAGCAGCTTCAGCCACTCAACTGTATCGTGAGCTTCCTTATCCTAAACTGCACTCCAACGCTATGTGGAACTATGAGGGTAAATGTTCAATGCCTATGTAAGGATAATGCTCAGGATCAGAATATTATCCTCAGTGAGTGTGCCATGCCCACTTCTCCAAAGGGATCCTCAGGCTTGCTCAGTCACCCAATGGTTCTGCTGCTCCACAACACTCAGTTGATTTTGAAATCTGCGTTTGAGGGGTTAAAATTAGAACAATGATCATGGGCACTCTCAGGAATTAGTGTTGCTCAAGTAGGAATAATTACTTCACTAACCTGACTCCAAGCATTGAACTGATGTTAGTAGAACTGCGGTAGAGGTCAATTTTTTGAATTGTTTCTCCATTTGTGTGGCTGTTTTCTTTCCCTCAATTCTCCACTCCATCCATGTGTTTGTGTGCAACCTTCCATGCTTTTCATACACACTTAAGCCCTTGCACCAAAATTTCCTTCTTTCAGTCTACTCTGCCTAACCCTCTGCCACTCCCTGCACCCACCCCCCCCTTCCGCTGCACAGAAGTCCTTGTCCTGGCAGCACACTAAAATCGAGCCACAAAGGTGACTCTGAAGACTTGCCTGTGACCCCTACCCCCGCAAATCCCAAATCCATGGCTTTCTTTCCTTGCATTCCTACTGAGATCCTCACAAGCACTGTATTGAGTTGCATAAACTCCTTTGAAGTTCCCCTTTAAGTTTAAGTTACAAGCTGATATAAAAATTGAAACAGACACTTGGCTGAAGTTTCTTCCCCAATATGGGAATGGATATAGACTGAGCTGACATAATTTCACACTACCAGCTGGCATATAATTTCATGTTATCCATGTGCCCATTTTCTGTTACCATCTCAACCTCAAGCCATTTTCCCAAGGGCAGGATCAAAAGTGGTCACCAAATAAGCCAATTATCAGAGACTAGTTGGAATTCTTCAGTTGACCACCTGCAAGTTCCTTGCGGCATCAGGAGCATAGCAGTTTTCTGAAGGTGGCTTCCTTCAGATGAGAGTCCAGCATTCCAGACAGGCTTGGTAACTCTCTCCACCTCTTCGGCTCCAGCTGTGACTACAGATTGCCCTTAGAGGAGACTCCCCCTCCATATTGTTTGGCCAGCAACTGTGGCCATGAATTAATTCAAAAGTGTTAAAAGTTGCTGATAGGACACTTCAAGATATACGCATTCACAATGTCCAATGGCAGGCTGCATCTTCTTCCATGCTGGAGGATCTCGTAACAACCCTTCGGCTTTGACAGCCCATCCACCTTCCTTAATTGAACAGTGAGCATGCTCTTTGGCCAATAGTTGATCAATCCAGCAAAAATCATTGCTGGGTGGCTGCTCTTAACATTGCCGGTTCCCAACTCAAAACCTCAACTCTTGCCCTTTGATATAGTAGCTATAGCAATTTTTTTAATGCCTGGAGTTAAAATAGGTGCTGGGGGCGTGCAGAAGGAGCCAACTTGTGCAAAACATGATCTAGAAAAAATTGACTCTCAATGTAGAACTAATGTTAAAGTTATCATAAATAAGTTTGTATAGAGCATGAACGTGGGCTAAATACTCCTCACTACATTGGTGATAATCTGGCAAAATCAAAGATTACTTAATGAAATGAAACTGTAATGGGCTCCATAGTGTGGCTGATCCGGTCATCCTTACTTTCAAATGCCTCCATCCCCAGCCTCTCTCCATCACTGTAATCCTTTCTAGCCTTACAACCCTCTGAGATATCTGTGCACCTCTAATTGTGACCTCTGGAACATCCCCAATTTTAATTGTTTCACCACTGGTGGCCCTGCATTCAGTTGTTTCGACTCTAAGCTCTGGAATTCCATCCCTAATATTTCTCCATCTCTCCACCTCATTTTCCTTCTTTGAGACATTCCTCAAAACCTCATTTTTTTGGTCATCTACCCTAATACCTCCTAATGTGGCTCAGTATCATATTTTGTTAAAAAATGTCTCTGTGAAGCATCTTAGTATGGTTTACTACATGAAATGCACTATACAAATAAAGTTGTTGTTTCTAAATAACATCCTCTGTAGCCTCAATGAAAATTGATCTTATATTTGTATTGAAGATTAGACAAGTAGATTAAATCACCAAAGCCTATTTCATAAATTTCAACACAAGACCATTCAATACTGTCGTCTACTGCCCCTTGTATAAGGATGAAAATACTCCAGGGGCTTAAAACAAACAATGGAGGTAAAGCACCACTGCGAGCATTATAATTTATGTCTTTAAACAGATTCCTTATGCAGAATGCAGCAAACATTTTACTAATACTATTGTACACCTTCATGTAGAAGATTTACAAGGCGCTAAAAAATTACTGCAAAGAAACCTGCATTTGATAACCTGTCCGTTTGTAACCCAAGCTAGTTGCTGCAATGCACTTGCTCTGACTATTTATGCAGAGGAATAGATCTGGCCTCTGACCAACAATTCAACTAAAACTCAGTTTCAGAAGACAAAAGAACCAAGCTTTCTCCAACAATAAGGAGGTTTACTGTGGACAAATTGCCGTCACATCTGTAGAATTTAAGATTCAAAGCACAGGCAAAGAAATACAGGAAGGGACAAAGACTTCCTTGAAGAATCAGAAAATGCAGGATTAATTTCAACAGTTTTGAGTAATACTTAATTCATAGTTATAAAGCAAATATATTGAAATTGTGTCCAAGGGGTATCACACATACACTCAAACTATTATTTATTCCCTACAAAAATTCATAGCTCAATACTGTTCTATTTCAAAGAACAGAATTTTCCGATTTTTTGGCAAACTGTCAACTAGGGCAGGACTGTCAACTACTGGCTGGGCTGGCAGGTTTACCAGTCATATTTTTAGCCATCTTTTTCACAGCTGTCATGCCACCTCCATGGCGAATGCAATCAGATTTGTCCATACTGCTGTCAGTTGAGTGCTTTGACACTGGGACCTCCATTTACACCCCTCCGCAGCATTCCCCACCATTTGTTCCAAGTCCAAAGCAGAGAATGGCTGCTGGGAAGGCCACCAAAATTTACAGAGGGAGCCCTAACTAGAATGTTGTACGTGATGGAAGAGAGGCTCCACAACCTTCACCTTCAGGTGGGAAGGAGACCCTCCAGCAAGATCACCAAACCTGGATGGAAGGCGGTGGCAACTCAGGTAAGCACCAACTGCCTGCACAAGAGAATGGGTGTGCAATGCAGGAACAGAATGAATGAGCTCCTCTGGGTTAAGTCACACTTCTCACCCACTCACGCAACCATTGCAACCCTGCTGGAAGTTCTGCCAACTCAAGGGTAACCACCACTTCTGCTCCCACATACTTCTTCATCTCCCATGCAGCTCCTCTCTTCATCACATCGTTGCTCCCACCCACCAACCCCACGTGCCAGGCATCCTTATCATCTGACATGGCATACGGCCTGCTTATACTCACCCCATCTGTTCTTTGGAAGGAGAGGCTAGCTCATAATAGGCGGGAGAGAGCACAGACAGCAAGGATAATGTTCAATTTAAAAATCCTGTCAGTCTGAGGACAGCCCACTTGCTGGCCGGGGATAAGGAGGACCCCTCTTGTACCAAAGTGGAGGTGGATGCAAAAAAAAAAGTGAGGATCCAAAACACAATTATCCATCTTGTCAAACTATATGAGTACTATATCTTTTATCTTTAAAGCCCTTCCATACACAAATGCCAACTTCCTTTTCTTGTTGGCAAGGCAGGAGAACTGCACAAACCTACAAACAAGGCTAAAGAGAACAGCTGTAGAGCAGCTCAGAAGCTTTCTTGAACTTGCACATGGAAATTGCATTACAGCTTCCACTGCACCTTTCAACAGCACAGAGACGCACACCTTGGTCAATAATCTGGCAGGCAAGGGTGACAGCTCAGTATTAAAGATCACTTGTTCCATCATTAACTCACAATACATCCCTCGTCTCTTCACTAACTTTGATGCCTGACCTTTATGGCCGTCCCGGTGCACTCCCTGTTCCTTCACTAACCCTGGTGCCTAACTTCTATGGGTGCCCATATACACCCTTTCTTCCCTTCAGTCACCCTGGCGGCCTTTATGGCCGCCCATGGTACATCCCCCTGTCCCTTCAGTAACCCTGGTGCCTGGCCTCTATGGTTGCCTGCTATTCAACTCCCCGTCCCCCTGACCAATCTCATGCCTGGATTCTATACCCACCCGCAGTACACTCCCCTTCCCTTCACTGACCCAGTGCCAAGCTTCTATGGCCATGTATAGCATTATCCCTCTCCTTTCACTAACCCAGCTGCCTGGCCCCCATGGTCACCCAAGTACACACCCCACTTTCCCTATAGACCTTCAACCCCACCGGATCCATAACATCCACCTTCCCACACCAGGAGCCACATAGCTGGCTTCCCCTGTGCTGCTCGATGCCCTCTCCTCCTTTAGAGTCTCTGCTAGCCCATGACAACCTGCACACTCACCTTCAAAAGTAAGGTTGCCAGGTTCCCTTTTTTAAAAAGCTGTTGTAAAACCTGCCAACATATTACAGCGTCAGGAGCAGATTATCGAGTGTCAGTGGAAGTTACGCTGGGACTGTCTGCTAATGATATGATAATAAATTCAAAATGAGGTTTCCAACCTTTCTGGGTTGGAACTGTATCATGTCAACATCAGGAAGTGGGGACAATTGCTGCTTATGATGGGTAAACCTGCCATCACAAATCCTGTTTTTTGGCTTCCGCAAAGTTTTGCATCCCAACATCATTTCTGCCTGAGGCAAAGGGTGGAACATAATCCAGGCCAAAGAAATAACACCACTCATGTTGTGATGAGCTCCACCAAAAATAAAAAATTGAAAGCAACAATATATATGAGTCAATTAAAAAACATACACCTTACTATCAATACTGTCATTTTGTAAACCAATGCAGAATGGTTGATTTTATAAAACATGAGGGTGAAAATCGTATAACTTTAATTGTGTATTTGTAAACTGTCCAAGGAAATAGATGATTGTCTCTAAACTAAAGTTTGCTGTGGTTGTAATGTTGATCAGATTGTATAGAAGCCAAAGGGTTTCGAATTGGGAAAAATATCAGGTGGTTATGCATTATGGTCTTAGAAATAATTTTCATTTATCTTCATGTGACAAACGCTGGTATTTTTAATTGGTTATTGATAAATATCAGCTCAGACACAGTATTTCCACTGTGGATCAAGCAAGGAAAGCAGGTCAGTCAAATGAATCTCTGGATTCATCTGAGCAACATTTGGCCAAAACACTAAGCATAGTGACCCAAATATGAACGAATCAATAACAATTTCTTGCAAAAGAATTGCAATTTCAAAATGTATGATCATGTAATCAATATGAGAGCTGTGAAACAGGTCACCAATCAATTTTTAAAAATGACATTTGTGACCCATGAATTTAGAACCTCATGTTGATATACTTCTACTGAAACATGTGTCTTGAATTACTTGCCTTTTATTACAGAGCCATCAAGATGGGATGCTGCTGAAATTCTTATTTTTAATTTTAGACATTTAAGCCTTAAAATTGCTGCTAATAATAAGGTTAACATCAGTGACAATGGAGTGTTACTATATTGCATCTGATTAACTGCCAGTTAGCATTCAAGTGTTGCCTGTTTTAAGAATGCTTCAGAATTGCTAGTAACATTTTGAACGCCACAGCATTACAGACATGTGTTACACTAAGTCAGTTTATTGCTGCCAGCAAAATACCTTAACAATAAGATCATTGAGGCACCATTCCCATTGAGTGGCAATGGCTCCATGGAGCATAAACACTTTGTCCTCCCACTATTGCCAATCTGCTAGTACTCCTGCTGATGCCTATCAGCTCATGCAGAAATGGTGCAGACCAAGAACTACTCAAAGGTTTGCTGCAAGGTCACCTCAATCTCCCCAGTGAAAATAGGCAACTTTCTACCAACCATGCTGTGCCCATTGGAGCATCACTGTGTAGCAGCGCATGGATAAATAAAAACATATGGAAGACAGGCACTAGGGAAAAGCACAAAGGTGATTAGTTGATTTTGTATGGAATATTGGATAATTTGATAAAGTTAGTTTGGAACTTCTGTTTTATGGTAGCTTTTATTTCAGTATCATAGGCAATATAATACTATGATGATTAGGAAAAGAAGGAAGCTAAGTTGTGAAACTGTTGGTGAATGAGGATTTGGGGTTATGTTCACTGATATTCCAGTAAAATAAGCCATTCATGGACAGCCAGCTGGAGACGAGTTCTGTTGGTTCTGTTCCCACCGCCACCCGACCTCCTTATACTCTTCTTTCTCCTCAGCAGCTTGACATATACCTGACTGCAAGGGTTGTGTCCTTATAACGGCAAGGTCTGTTGCACATTTTGCACTGCCATGACGAATTGTAAACACATTCAGGTGAGCAATGCAGAGTTCCCTCTGAACAGTCCGGGCAGTAGACCGACTGCTTAAGGCAATTCTGCTATTTGCTCAATGCCATTTTGTGTGGAAGTATGGCTTTTGTTACTTGCATGCTGCTCATGTGTGTGTGGGATTTGGGAGCCACACAGTCAGTGGATGGTCCCTGTGTCATTTCCCTGTCATGCTGCAAGCCAAGTGGAATAGAAAATACTGCACCATTGACTGGGAGCAAGTGATCGAAGCAGAACCCTTGAAGGCAGAACTAAGGCCCTCAACAGATGCCACAGTACTCACTGCAGACTTTAGAAACTTTAAATAACAGTACAGACTACCAAAGACTTCTACTCACTGCCAGTAAAAATCAATCAACTTATGAAAGAAGTTGATGGTCCTTTTAAATAGCACTGCTCCTTGCTGATGTATGTATGTTCACTTGTGAGTTTAAGAGAAGTCATTAACTGGAGCATTCGGCGCGAAAATGGCAACACTGGTATCATATCAGCGCTACACAGTGAATGACATTTAGGTACTGAAGTTACATCCATGATACTGAAAATAAAGGTGATATGCAAAAACATAAAAAGGTCTTTCTTTACTTCAAATGAAGGCATCAGGGAATATTTCAAAGAATCACTAAAGGGAAATTTCTTCTCACTATAATGTATAATGTATAAATGTTATTTAATAATCTTGGAAAAGGCGAATTTACACACAGATTCATAGAATTCCTACAGTGCAGAAAGAGGTCATTTGGCCCATTGGATCTGCACCAACAACAATCCTACCTAGACCCTGTCCCCATAACGCCACGTATTTACTTTTCTAATCTCTCTGACTCTAATACAATGCATAAACAGGCATATATATACACACATGAACAGTACATCAGTGATCTTGAAATATAAATTGATTCGAAAGAAAAAGAATAAATACCTTTCTCTGAGAGATAACCGGTTTAACACTGGGCTTTGTTTATGGAAAGATGAGGTTGTTGAATAGCTCACTGGAGCTGTGGCAGGAAAATGTTGTTTGCCAGCTGGTCCTGAGATAATAGGCTCATCAGTGTCTTCAAAAGAATAATCTAGCAGATCTTTCTCATGAGGTTTCTTGATGGCCTAGAAGATAATAAAACAGCTATAATTGTCACCAGAAATACACAATTGAAGCTTTGTCCTTGGCAAATACTAGACTTTTGAAATTCAACTGTATCTAGCTTTATTTTGATGGTCTGAAATTCAATTCGATCCATACTTTTAATCTGCAGAAACTGCAGTAAAACAGCAGCTTTGTTTATTAACAAATTATTTATGGTTTGATTTGTGTCAAGAAGTTATCAATTGTATGTTTGCATTTATAATTATTGAGCAGCAAGGTTGAACAGTTGTTGGCATTGCTGCATCACAGCGCCAAGGACCCGGGTTCAATTCCGGCCTCGAGTCACTGTCTGTGTGGAATTTGCACACTCTCCCCTTGTCTGGGTGTTTTAGTGATCAGCAACGTCCAAATAGTGGCAAGGTGAAATCTGGTCCAGTGCTTTCCAATCATCCCATATTATGCTCCTGACGTAAATCACAGATTTTCCAATCTACCATTAGCAGCGTCATGGGAAATGTGCTGATATATAAATAAAAGTCTTGCAACTGATGTGCATTTCCTTCAGTCCAATTCAGACAGTATGCATGCACATATATGCAAATTTAAATGTCACACTTTCAACCCAATTATCTTAAATTCCATTTTCATGAACAAATGGAAAAACCACCAAGAAAGTACCACTAATAGGAAACGAGAAATCAAGAATGTGCAGTTAGAAAAAAATGACTGATTAAAAAAACAGTATATATCATTACAAATGTTTTTTTCATTTCTTTTCCAACCACCCTGCCTCCACTCCCATCTTGTTTTATCTACCGCAACTGAGAAAATACTGCTAGAAATAGTTTCAATATAATAAATGCATTAAAATTTAAAAACAAATAATTCACGGCAAATCATTTTTAGTTTTCACTCGGAGGCAAGTGCTCCTCTGAGAAACTTGAGACTGGAGTTCATGCCTTTCCCAGGCCCATTATTGTCAGATGAAATGACAGATCCTAACACTCACTTATACCTAAATGAGTAAGGTGTTTTAATGTTTGATAGTATCATGGCTATTTACAGATTGCCAGAACTAGCTGTATCTAAGCCCCATCCATCACTTGCATTCCTGTGCATAATGGAAAGCCAACTGAAGACAAAGGAATCTCCAAGCAGTCCATTTTTAATAGCAGTGAATGTAACTAGGATTTGGTTTTAAGAGAAAAAATGGAAATTGAAATAAAATATGAAACTTTCCATTTTTTTCTGCATTAATTCTGTTTGAAAGACAATGTAGATTATTCTATTAAAGGACTTGTGTATTTAGAAAATGTAGCAAGCTATATGTGTGACAAACCAACATTAGCAAAAAAGGATTTGTAGTGTTTGGTAGAACAGAACATAAGCATTAAATTAACACATGCTATCAAAGTTTTATGTCTTGCACTTATCAAAACAGCTCACAAGAAATACCAACAGTAAATTTATACTGCATAAGAAGGAATTACTGATTAGCAAGTGGACTCTGATTGGTAAAGTGGCTGCCATGGAGAATTTATCAAGGAATAGTTAACTGCCAATTTTTGTTCAAATTCAAACCAGGCAGGTTGACTTTGATACGTCAAGGCGATGGGGAATGAACCAGGGAATGGCTGTCTGCCAATTTTTTATTTTATTGAAAATGGTGCAATTCATGGACAAGTTCCTTCCGTCTGCAAAGGATAGGGCCCTCTGTGTGAAAAGAATGTGGCTTTCAGGATGTATGTGAGCCACACTGCGAACTCGACTGATAATTTTATCTTGGTTTTCATGCAATTCACAGCACAATCAGGATTGTTTAGCAAATATTAGGTATGGTCTGTATTGTGCCTGTTGCAAATAGCTGAAGGGACATGCTTTGATATGATCCACCAGACATTGGGTTGTATGGCGAACATACTTAGCATCATTCCCTGGTGAGGACATGAATCTGCAAACAAGTGATGGCAAAGGCCAATACCTGCCTTCCTCTTTGGTGGTGAAGTAGTGCTGCATGAGATGTTGGCAAGAGAAGTGTCCTGTGTACAAGCCCACATTGCCATCCCACAGGTCAGAACTGTAGCATGATGTCACCAGGTCTCAGGCCACAGCTGACTGTTAACGTCCTTGGAGCTATGTTGCATGACACCAAGTCCCATTCCTCAAATCTTGCTGACCTACATTAGCTCCCAGTCAAGCAATGTTCTGACTATAAAATTTTCATCCTTGTTTTCAAATTTCTCCATGATCCCACCCCCAACTCTGTAACTTTCTCCAGCCGCACATCCCTCCAAGATATCTGTGCACATCTAATTCGGGCCTCTTGAGCATCCCCTTTCCTCCATCCACTTCTTTACCTCACGATCCTCTTTTAAGATATACCTTAGAAACTGTCCTTTGATCAATCTTAGGTTCATCTGGCCTAATATCTCTTCACATTGCTCGGTGGCCACACTTGATTTCATATTGCTCCAATGAAGTACATTTAAAAGTTTTATTGCATTAAAGGCATTATTCAAGTTCAGGCTTCTGGTATTCTTGCAGCAACTGGGATAGCTTGACATCTGTCTCTTTACTAATTCAGGCATTAGAAAGCAGATTACTATATAATTTTCAGCAAAGTTTGTCAGGGCCTCCAGACATACTTGGTGATCTCTTGTTTACAGAATTTGCTGGAGCTACATGCATCTGCAGTGTTTAAGTCAAGTGGCATAGGATTCAAACAAAAGCTGAGTGTGTTGATGTCTCTTCAATGACTGATCCTTATGACAATATTAGTTGAATGACAACAATCTCAATAGGACAGCCCTTAAACAGCAATAAGCCATGCGAAGTGGCGCACTATATTCTGTTTTTGGCAGGAGAGCAGCAAATCAGACAATGTACAGAATATTCACGCTCAGTTGGAGAAAGGGAAACAATGAAATGAAAAGACCTTTTGTACTATTTTGGTTTTCTTTTCCTTTAAATCAATATAATATAAATTCTGCAATCAATTAGGTTCATAATTTTCAAGATAAACTTGATACAACATTTAAAGCAAAATACATTTAATGAAGTCTTGCTGGGTCCATAGCTGCCACGAAGCGACGGATCTGAAAAGAATAAAACACACAAGGCACAATGACTGATCCATCACATTGAAAACAAAATAGATCTTCCCATCATCATCTGTTAATTTAAAGTCTGGCAAAATGTTTATTCCTAGTGTTAAAATACCAGTAAAATTGCAAATGCAAAATAATAAAAAAAGATACAAAGCACTTAAAGGCTGATCCCCTTGTTGGCTGCAGCCGGAAAATTCAGTGTCCATTCATCCAAACTTATTTGTCGGATGCCCAATTTTCCTTCGGGCAAACTAATATAAAAATAAAAAGAAAGCCAATTTGATAAAATACATAACTTCTAACTTGTCATATTTAATATATTTTATAATTTATCATATAATTGCAATTAGTGTTTAATTACTCAGTCTTAGGGGGATAAAATTAAAATTAAATAAAGAGGCATCAAAACTAAAGGGTTCCTAATTTTTCATTATATTAAAATTTGACACAGATAGATAATAAAAGTTAAGTAAAACATGTTAGTTCAGCAACCTATACAATAGACTGTGGCAGCATAAGGGAAGGAACTGACTGGTGAGTTTTTATTTAAATCTTAAGTTTACTAGTTTAATTAATAGAGATATGGCAGAGGACCTCAGTCCCATGGCATGTGACATGTTTCCTTGTGGAAACTCCAGGATGTTGCTTGTGCCCTGGACAACTACAGGTACACAAAGTGTTGCCAGCACAAGAAACAATGCTTCTCATGTACAGAACATGTGAAAATAATAAATCAAATCAAAATGCTGGATCACCTCAAATTCTAAGGTTTGGAGCTTGAGCAACACACTGTGCATCTGTGAGGCTCCAAATTATGTAGATAACACATCGGTATGGTCACCCCAAAGCTTAAGGACATGCAAGTAGAGATGGAATGGGTGACTAACAGACAGACAAGGGAGACCAGAAGATAGTGCAAGAGTCCCTTGAGTGCACCTGGCTCTCCAACCAGTATTCAGTTCTGAATTCTGGTGAGAATGATAGTTCTGCAGCCAGAGGCATGGTTGGCTCAGCTGTGCGGGGATGGGGAGGACGAAGATTGGGAAAACAGTACACGGAGCAGTCTTTTGTTTGGGGAACAGAAAGACATTTCTATAGCTGCAGGCCATGATTCAGGGTGCCAGTTTCCCTCCCTGTTGGCAGGAGCACTGGTGCTTCTGAGCGGCTGCAGGATTGGGGGAGGGGCAAACAACAAAAAAGTGTGGTCCATATCAGTACCAATAACAAAGGTAGAAAGAAGAATGAGGTCCTGCGTGCAGACTTTTGAGAGCTAGAAAGGAGATCAGCAGGCAGAACCTCAAAAAACTATTGTTTGAATTAGTCCAGGTGCCACGTGCTAATGAGTACAGAAATAGAAGGATAAACAAATGAAAACATGCAAAAGGAAGGACTTTAAATTTCTATGACATTACGTCACTTCTTTAGGGAGGCCTAATGGGTTGTAACTCGGCAGTCAGAATTGATGGCCCCATGGAATGGTTTGCTAGCACTGTTAGGGAAAAGTTTAAAGTAATTTGACAGGTGGATGGCCAGAATGCAGCGACAGGGAAGAAAAACAAGGTGCACAAAGGACTGGGAAAGATTGTAGTCAAGTATTGTATCGGTCAGACTAAGATGTAACGCAATTAAGTTTACAGTGCATGTATGTAAACACACAATGTAAATTTATCACAGGCAGAGTAAATATGGTTGGTGTGGTGAGCTGCAGGTGCAGAGGAATATGATGTCATTGGGATAATGAAATCTGGCTCAAAAAAGGACAGGGCAGAACTAAATATCCTTGGTTACACAATTGTAGGAAACATAGAGAAGGAAAGGAAACAGGATTAGTGAAAGTATTGTGTAAGGATCATATTACAGTGCTTGACAGCGAGAAAGAAGGGCCAAGGACTGAATCTATTTGGTTAGAGCTAAGAAACAATAAAAGTTTCACTACACTACTAATTGCTTATTATAGGCCACCAACTAGCTGGAAAGATATAGGGGGATAAATTTACAGAAAAATTATAGAAAGGTATCATGTAGAAGTGATAATGGTGAGCTTTAGTTGTCCTAATATAGACTGAGATGGGGATAGTGTAAAGGGCAAAGAGTAGCAGGAGTTTCTGAAATTCAGGAGAATTTTCTTGATCAGTATGTTTCTGGTTAACAAGGACAGAGGCCTGGTTCTGGAAAATCGAGATGAGTCAAATGGATCCAGTGTCAAGGAAAACATTTAGGAAATAATTATTATAGTTTCATAAGATTTAAGATGGACCATGATACAATGGTTACTATACTGTCTCACAGCACCAGAAACTGGGTTCAAATTCGGTTTTGGGTGACTGTGGAGTTTGTACATTCTCCCCATATCTAGCTGGGTTTCCTCAGGGTGCTCCGGTTTCCTTTCACAGTCCAAAGATGTGCAGGTTAGGTGGATTGGCCATGCTAAATTGCGTCTTACTATCCAAAGATGTGTAGGTTAGATATGTTAGCCATGGTAAATGCGAGGGGTTACAGGGAAAGGACTTGCGTGGGATGCTCTTTTGGAGAGTTGGTGCAGACTCGATGGGCGGGATAGCCTCTTTCTGCACTGTGGGGATTCTATAATTCTGTTGTTGTTCATCCACCATCATCGAACCTCAACACCATTCGTCATTTTGAGGCTGGTTGCAGTGCGTCCGAAGATGACTGATCAGGCCAATTCGGGCACGGAATGTCCTGGCACATATTGGACAGAATTGTGAAGACACTGTAGCTGTTGTGCCGGAGGCTCTGGACTTGCGCAGTTTGTGCTTAAGTTGTAATTCAGCAATACGCCTTGCTTCCCTTGACAGCCTTTGTGGATAAGGCAGCACCAGATAGGGCGGTTTTGTGCCAGCATTTCCCAGGTGGTCGTGTCAATGTCAGGGAGGCTTTGAGTGTGTCTTTGAAACGTTTCTTCTGCCCTTCATGCCAGCGTTTTCCAGTAGTGAGTTCCCCAAAAAGGAGCTGCTTGGGTATACGCTCATCTGACATACGGATGACATGACCTGCCCACCGGGTCTGCGCTCTCATCAGCAGTGTGTTGGGCTGATGGTAGACTTGCTCTGGAGAGAACTTCAGTGTCTGGTACTTTGTCTTGCCATCGGATGCGTAACATTCTGCAAAGACAAGTCATGTGGAAATGATTGAGCTGTCTTGCATGCCTTCGATACACAGTCCATGTTTCACAGGCATACAGGAGGGTAGCGAGTACCATGGCGCTGTACACCTTCAGTTTTGTTGCTGGGCTGATTCCTTGACGTTCCCATACAGTGGAGCGCAGTCTACCAAAAGCAGAACTTGCCTTTGCTATTCTGCAGTTAACTTCTGCATCAAAAGTCACTGCTTGGAAGAAAGTGCTGCCAAGATAAGTGAACTGGTCCACTGCCTGTAGGTTTCTGCCCTTTGATTGTGATTATGGGTTCTGGGTACAATGCATGAGCAGCAGACTGGTGAATGACTTCGGTCTTTTTAATGTTGATAGTGAGTCCAAAGTTGTCACAAGCCGTGGAAAATTTGTCCACACCGACTTGCATCTCTGGCTCTGAGCCAGCATACAGGGTGTAGTCATCGGCAAAGAGGAAATCTCTCAAAACAGTCTCTTTCACTTTGGTAATAACTTGAAGTCTCCTCAGATTGAAAAGCTTCCTATTCACTCTGTACTTGAGGCTGATTCCAGCAACACTATCCTGAAAGATATCATTCAGCATGGCAGTAAACATCATGCTGAACAGTGTGGGTGTGAGCACACAGCCCTGTTTGATGCCATTGGTGACTGGGAATGCCTCAGAGGATTCTCCGCCATCCAGTACTCTGGCCATCATGCCATCATGGAACTGGCGTACCATCTGAATGAATTTGGGGACATGGTCCTCCACAGGCCTTGTCAGCTTACAGTGTTGAAGGCTTTTGCGAGGTCAACAAAGGCTGTGTAGAGCTCGCAATTCTGCTCCTGACACTTCTCCTGAAGTTGGCGCGCAGCAAATCTCATGTCAGTAGTCCCACGACCTTTGCGGAAGCCACGCTGTGACTCTGGAAGCAGGCCCAGCTCCAGATGAGCGACCAGATGATTTAGCAGGACTCTTGCGAGGGTTTTTCCTGTGATGGACAGCAGCGAGATTCCTCGGTGCTTGTCGCATACTTGCCGATTGCCCTTCCTCTTGTAGAGGCGTACAATGGAAGCATCTTTAAGTTCCTGAGGAATGGATCCTTGCTTCCATAAAGGACTGGAACAACTCGGTGAGCTTCTCGAAGAGTGCAGGACCAGCAGCTTTATAGATCTCTGCGGGTATGGCATCTGCCCCTGGGGCTTTGCCACTGGATAGCTGGCTGACAGGTTTCGTGACTTCGGCTGCTACCGGTTGTTCATCCAGTGGTGCTGTTGATATCAACCTGGGGAATCCTGTCTATTGCCTCATCATTAATAGATGACGGTCGGTTGAGTACGGCTTCAAAGTGTTCAGCCCATCTCTGCAGGATCTGAGCCTTCTCTGTAATGAGAGTTGTACCATCTGTAATCAGGAGGGGGGAACTCCCGAGAGATTGAGGTCCATAGAGAGTGTTGAGGGCTTCATAGATCCATTTCAAGTTGTTTCTGTCAGCATATCCCTGTATTTCATCTGTCTAGGCGCTCAGCCAGGCATCCTGCATTTTACGCAGTTTATTCTGGACTGTCCTGCGAGCACTGGTAAAAGCATTTTTCTTGGCAGCTGAAGATGGGTCGTTCTGACAGGCCCGATGAAGACGGTGCTTTTCAACAAGTAGACCCTGTATCTCATCATTCTCATCGAACCAATCATGCTGCTTGCGCATGGAGAGCCCGAGCGTCTTCAGTGCAGATGTATGGACAGCATCCCTGAAGTGTTCCCAGTCATCCTCAGCGCTGCCTGCGAGGTGTAGGTCAGCAAGCTTGATTTCTAAGTCTTCAGCCAGTGCTGAAGCTATGCTGGCGTTCTTTAGCTTGGCTGCATTGATTCTTTTCATAACCTTGCTTCCTGGTGGTCGCCTCTTGGGTCTGATGCAGAGCCTCATTTTGGAGACAATAAGCTTGTGATCTGTCCAGCAGTCAGCACCACACATGGCCTTGGTTACTCTGACATCCTGCCTGTCTTTTGTCCTGACAATGACATAGTCGATAAGATGCCAATGCTTAGAGAGGGGGTGCTTCCAGGAGGTTTTGTTAAGGGTAGGCAGACAGAAGGTTGTGTTGGTGATGAGGAGGTCGTGTGCTACACAGGTCTTCAGTAAGAGTAGGCCATTACTGTTACACTCCTGCCCACTTGCCCACTCCATGCCTCCCAATGACTCCTTGCCAGATTGCAGAGTCACACCCTACTCTTGCATTGAAATCGCCAAGCAAGATCAGCTTGTCGGTACTTCTGGTTCTTCGTAGAACTTGTCTTTCATCTCATCTGGGTTGTTCATTGTGGGAGCATAGGCGCTGATCAGGGTGGCTTGACTTCTGTAGCTGTAATGTCATAAGCCGGTCGTTCACACCCCTGGGTAGACTATCAAGTTTCTGAACAAGGTGACTCCTGATGGTGAATCCAACTCCAGCATCATGATGCTCATCGCTGCTGCGAACGCTCCAGAAAAAAGTGTATCCACCTCCAGTAGGTCAACTGACCTACGTTGGCAAGACGAGTTTCCTCAGGGCTGCAATGTCAATGATGTATCTTGCAAGCTGTCTGGCAACAAAGGCTGTTCTCTCTGGTCTATCTGCTGTAGGGATGTCCAAAAGCGTGCGCATGTTCCAAGTGGCAATGGTGAGTGGTGTCACCATGTGTTTTATTTTGTGTGTTTGACCGCAAGATGGGATCCCCGCCAGCCGTGGTAAACTGGCGAGGGTGTAGTGAAGCAGGTAATGTTTAGGGCACCTTTTCTAGCCCCTTCCTCATACTATGAAGGTGAGCAGTGCATTCCTGAAGAGGACTGCTCAGTTGCCCAGGTAGACGCCGAGTTCCACCACTGCTTCGGTCAGCGGAAAACGACCGTCAGACCTGAGCCGCCTACATGCAGGTCTGTGACTATAGCTCCCAGTGTATCCACACCTGCTGCTTCGTCGCTCGCCCATCGCCACAGGACTTCAAGGGTTGAACAGGACACTGATGACGACGATGATGACGGTGGTGTCGAAACTAGTGCTTGATTTGGATTAAAGTGAGGGAGAGTTGGGCAGCGTCAGCCTCACTCTCTCTTCCCAATTCCCATCTAGATCCAATGACAAGACAAGAGTCAAGACGGCTGGTGGTGGGACTAGGTGCAGTGGATGACCAGGACGTCTTGTGTCTTGTCCTGCTCTTCGCTTTCCACGACGCTTGCAGAGACCACTTTCTTGACCGTTGGACCTTCCATTGGTCTCTTCTGCTCAATCCTCCAGACTCTGTATTCACATGCCCCCCACCCACTATAATTCTAAGTTACCTATGAAAAGCAGCAAGGAGCAACTTAAAATTTAAAAAATATTTAACTGGGTGAGGGCCAATTTTAGTCATGTGAGAACTGAGCTCTCCTTGATAAATTGGAATCATAGATCGGAATTTTATGGCCCCTGGATGGGTGGGTGGGGCTATAAGATTGGATGCCATGTGGCAGTGCCATGTCTGCTGCACACCCACCTCTGTGGTTATTTTATCCATAATGAGGAAGATGTGGGCACTTTGCTTGTCTGTGGGCCAGTTCAGGTCAAAGGGACAACAATAACTATGGATTATTGTAATCTACATGTAAACTGGAAAAATTAAACTGGCAGTAGTAGCCTAGATAAGGAATGCATAGCAAGTTCTTTTCATAGAGCAGCACATTCTGGAACAAGACAGCAGATTATATTAGCCTTGATATTGTGCAATGTGACAGGATTAATTAATGAACACAGAGTGAAGGCACCCCTGAGCATTAATGACCACAATATGATTTTTACATCCAGTTTGAAAGGTTTGAGTAGGTTTAAGACTAGTATTTTAAATACAAGTAAGAACAATGATGTGGTCACAAAAGCTGCACGAGCTGAAGTGAACTGCAATACTAGGCTAGAGGATAGATCAATAGAGAAGCAGTAGCAGATACTTAAAGGGATATTTCTGAATATTCAGAATAAGATATATCTACTATAAAGAAAAATTCTAAAGGGAGGACCCAATATCCGTGATTAACTAAGCAAGTTAGGGAAAGCATAAAACTTAAGGAAGAAGCGTAAAACTGTGCAAAGATGAGTGGCAGGTCAGATGACTGCTTAGTATATAAAAACAGCAGCGAATGACTAAAAGATTAATCTGGGGAGGAAATTTGAGGAAACTAGTTTGACATATAAAAATGGATAGTAAGAGTTTGCATACATATTTAAGAAAGAAAAAGAGTAAGTAGGTTGAATGTTGATCCTCTAGAGAATGATTGCGAGGATTTATTAGGCAGTAAGAAAATGGCAGATGAAATTAACAATAACTTTGCTTTTGTCCTCACTACAGATACAAAAAATATTCTAGTAAAAAATGTAAATCAGGAGATGGAAGGGAGAGAGGAATTTGGTGAAAATACAATTGCTCAGGAAGTGGGACTGGGCAAATTGATGGAGCTGCGAGTTGCCTAGTCTCTGGGTCCTGATGGATTTTATCCTAAGGTCTGAAAAGAGGTGGCGAATGAGGTAGTAGATGTGTTAGTATTGATTTTCCAAAATTCGCAATATTTTGGAAAGGTGTCAACAGACTAGAAAGTAGCAAACATAAAACTCCTATTCAAGAAGGGAGGGAGGCAGAAAACAGGAGGGTTGGTGGGGGAAGAGTTAGAATTGATCATTAGAGACATTATAGCTGGGCACTTAGAAAAACTCAAGGTGGTCGGGAAGAATCAGTACCATTTTGACAGAATTTATGAGGTGTCTAGACAATGTATATGGTGAGAAAATGTTCCCATTTGTGGGAGGTCGAGAACCAGAGAACACCCAATTTAAACTGATTGGCAAAAAAACCCAAAAGCAACAAGAGAAAGTACTTTTAGAACATAGAACACTACAGCACAAACAGGCCCTTCGGCCCACAAGTTGCACTGATCATATCCCTACCTACCAGGCCTATCTATAACCCTCAATCCCATTAAATTTATTTTTAATCCAATCCCATTAAATTTACTTTTATTTATGCGGTTGGGATCTGGAATTGCCTGATAGTGTGATGGAGGTAGATTCAATCTTGGCTTTGAAATGGAAATTGCATAAGCACCTGAAGATAACTAATTTGCATGTTATGACAAGAAGTAGGGGAATAAGACTGGCTGAACTAATGATGCAGAAAACCAACACAGATACAATTGGCAGAATGTTGGAATGTAACCATTCAATGATTTTATGGGTGACAAATATCAAAAATTAGGCAATCAAGCCACTTGCAGAGTCTGAGGTCAATCTCTGAGAATGATCATTAACTGACAGATGTGACAGTTGAGTTTACAATTTCCTTTTGAGGGAATATTACAGAGGGATTTATCTCCATTACAGGAACTAATGGATAACTGGAATCTGCAGCAGAACACCAGGTAAGAATCAGCCAGGAACCAACTGACGCTTTCATCTCTGCAGAAACACAGGCTGGAATTATGAAGGTATTTGCAAACAGAAAGGAGTGCAGTACATATACTGGCTTCTAGACCACAGTCACTACACTGACTTGTAGCTTCCAGGAGCTGATAAGCACCCCGATAAACAGTGGACTTTCAGAGAACAATAGAATGGCAACAGCTTTAGTTCTTCTGCATGATACTGCTGCCTCTCAGAATAGCTACATGTACTTGGCTACCTTATCATAGGACCACACCAGAGGAATGTGGGAGATAAGGTTCAGAAATGGTAGTGGCTTCATGCCAAGAAGAAGCTGGCATGACATATGGACCATGAACCTTTCATAGTGCATAAGAAGCCAACCACCTCTTGCATTCCTGGCCCTCAGGTTCAAAACATGTGTGTGCACACAAGGGACTATTAAGAAACTGTGGATTGTTTGTGTCCACTTTGGTAATCACAGCAATAAAAACATCTGAATTTGCTGCACACCGGAACTTCAATAACGACAGATTAACAATGTGCACCATGGTTAATATGTAGAAGCTCCAGAAAATAGTAAAATAAAGCAACTGAAGCAAAAGGGAAAGGGGAGAGGAGTGGGGCTGAGCTGAGTTACTCTTCCAAAAAGCTAGCACAAACTTGATGGGATGAATGGTTTCTTTCTGCGCTGTAATCATTCTATGATTCGATTATTCTATGCTCAAGAATATTTAAATATAAATAAATGATAAAGTGATGCAATTCTAACACAAATATTTCATAGTAGAAGATAAAACATTACAATACAGAAAGTACAAGACATTTGGCCCTACCATTATAAATCGGTGAATCCAGAGGCCAGCTCTTGTCAGAACGTGGTTTGGAAGAAGGGGAAGATGAAGCAACAAATACATCATTAGTTGGCAGCAAATTACGATTAACCTGAAAAGTACAGAAAAACGTTACTTACATTTTACCCAGTAAAATGACTTTTTACCTTTATTCATGTACATTTTATTAAAAGTAAACTGAAGATATCACATCTAATCATTCCACCTTGTCATGCCTTCAGGACATCTCAAACTGCAACGAAACCAATGAAGTATATCTGAAGTGCAGTCATAGCTTTTATGCAGGAAACCACAGAAGAAGAACCCACAAACTACAAACAAGCTGATCGATTTATTGATCAGCGTTGCCTGAAGGTAGATTATTAGCCCGAGCACAGTGAAATTTGTTTCAAACAGCACCATGAGATCTTTTAAATCAAACTAAACAGGCAGATAGGCACTTCGTGTCACATTTTTTCTGAAATAGAACAGGCATAAAATTCATACCTGCTGCACCACAGGACATGGCCCTGCAAAGATCTAAGACTGTTTTGCTGAACAAATTGTGCCACCCAATTCTTCTGGTGGGGCCTCTACAAATGACTTCTGTGCAGGCATCCCCAGCACGCACAGGGAGCTTGTGAAGCAGGAATATCGTGGAGTCATACTGACCACCCACCTGATGAAGCATCAGCATCAACTGGTCATGGCAACAGCTGCATACCTGCAAACATCACTCTGCAAACAATTCCCGAGGGATGTAAGTTGTGCCTTTACTAGCATTCTTTAAAGGGAAGGCACCAAATTGAAAGTAAAGAACTTCTGAAATTATCTGAAAATACTCTAAATTGTTTTTCCTGAGGCTGTGGTGATTTTTTTTGGATTTGTCAGTGTTGCTGCTTCCAGTCAGGGAAAACAGCAGAATTGGTGAGCAGTTCACACAAAGCTGCAAAAGCTGCCTCAGAGTCTGGAGCACAACAGGGAAATGCGGCAAAGGTTGCAGAAAGGGGAAGCTCTGCGTCAAGTCCGCTGCCATCTTGTAGTCAGAATCCTCTATGCTTGACAGTATAGTTGTCTAGTATGCCACTCTATGCACCCAGTAGCTTTGTGTGCATACCCATCAGTGCTTTTCTATATGCTGCCTCACTAAGGTCCTCATTTGAATTTTCTACAGCAGAACTTGTCTATGACCTTGTTGTCCAGGGAGCTAACAATTACCCATCCTTTATTGCCACCCTAGCTGAAGTCCACCTGTGCCCACATATGTCTGATTGTGATGATGATTGTTGGTGGGGGTGGGGAAAGGGGTGATGCCAGTGAAGACTGTTGATGGTGGAGGGAGGAAGAGGGAGGGAGGGTGTTGCCAGCATTGATCACAAGGGGATACTGGCATTGATTGTGGGCGAAATGCCAGCTTTGATCGCAGCGTAGTGAGAGAGGAAGAATAGATGCCGGCTTTAATCTCAGGGGCAGAGGGCTGATGCTGAGACGTCCATGGTGCAGTGCAGGAGGAAGGTTATATTCTTCATCTGATTGGGGTGCCATTTTTCAAGCCCTTTAAAATGCCACTCCAAACTCAATACAGCCAACTTTAACAGCTTGTTTAGGCCCTGTCTCTCAAAATAATGGCATGAAACACGCCCCCCTTTTTTGACAAAGTGCCATAAAATCTGGCGAGAAAACCTGTCTGTTTCTCTGGAGAGAAACATGGCAGTTTTCATTAACATCCTGACATTTTGCCATTTTTTGATAAGATTCTGTCCAATTTCTCTGCACCCATGAAAAGAAGAAAACCTTATGCAATAGAATTTCCAGAGTGCAAACTGCGCTGTTTTAAAAAATCACCTACTTCATCTTAACATAAACAAAGGTAGAATACCCTTAAGATAGATGTCCTTCGGTTTCAATTGCTCATTACAACTCTTTACCAAAAAGATAAGCTGTCATTGAGAGATTTGGGTAAATTAAAGGCTTTTTTAAACGAACAAAAACAATGCTGAAAGCACTCAGTAGGTAATTCAGTATTTCAGCATTTTGTTCTTATTGGTTTCAAATTTTAGCATTTAGCACTATTGAAAATGCCAACAAAAAAATGAAATTATTTTGTATTAGAGCGCAAACTGTTAAACTTAACTGCTGCAAAATAATATCGAAATTCCAAAAAAATCTAATATTAATGTATACAAACAGTTTAGTCTCTAATGCACTATATGTGATGACACCAAGATTGGTGGAACGGCAAATTGTGCGGAGGGTGTGGAGAGTCTGCAGAAGGATCTAGATAGGCTGGGCGAATGGGCCAGGAACTGGCAAATGGAATTTAATGTTGGCAAATGTGAGGTTGTCCACTTTGGTAGGAATAATGGTAGGAAGGACTATTACTTACATGGCGAAAAACTGCAGCATGCGACGGTGCAGAGGGGCCTCGGGGTCCTTGTGCATGAGTCGCAAAAACCCAGCCTGCAGGTACAGCAGGTGGTCAGGAAGGCAAATGGGATGCTGGCCTTCATAGCGAGGGGGATTGAATATAAAAGTAGGGAGGTCTTGCTGCAGCTGTATAGGGCACTGGTGAGGCTGCAGCTGGAGTTCTGGTCGCCGCACTTACGCAAGGATATTTTGGCCTTGGAGGGAGTGCAGAGGAGGTTTACTAGGCTGATTCCGGAGTTGAGGGGGTTGAACTATGAGGAGAGGCTGAATAAACTAGGCTTGTACTCGTTAAGAGTTTAGAAGAATGAGGGGAGATCTCATTGAGATGTATAAGATGTTGAATGGGATGGATAGGATAGAGGTGGAGAGGCTCTTCCCGCTCAGAAAGGACAGTAGGACTAGAGAGCACAGCCTCAGGATAAAGGGGGGGCAGTTTAGAACGGAATTGAGGAGGAACTTCTTCACTCAAAGGGTGGTGAATCTCTGGAATTCTCTGCCCGTTGAAGTGGTGGAGGCTGCCTCGCTCAATATTTTTAAGACGCAGGTTGATAGGTTTTTGATAGGCAAGGGGATTAAGGGTTATGGGGAGAGGGCGGGAATGTGGAACTGACATGATCAGCCATGATCTTATTGAATGGTGGGGCAGGCTCAAGGGACTAGATGGCCTACTCCTGCTCCTATTTCTTATGTTCTTATGTAAGTTCAGATTACATTCTACTTCACAGTAAGTTTAACATAAAAGTTCAAAAGAAATATATAAACATTTACAACTGCTAGACAGTGGAACCATGTATAGTTTCTATACAAAACTGAGTTTTACTTAAATTAACAAACTAATACAAATGCTGAAAATCTGAAAATCAGGTCAGGCAGCCACAGTGGAAAGTGAAATGGGGTTTGGGAGAGGTCATTTTAATTGGATGAGTGACAAATTTAGGTGTTGGTTGGAGCAGTTGAATGGACAAAGAATTTGGAGTATGCGGAGAACCGACTTCCTGGTTTTACTGAGGTACGACTAGGGCAGGCAGTTAACATTTAAATATGTAAACAAGGTTGGAAGCTTCCAAGTTAACCTCTTTGGAAGCCTGAAGTGAGGCCAGCTGGGTTTACTGAGCCTTGGGAAATCCAGCAGCTAGAGCAAGAAGAGTACAGAACTTGGAAAGAAGGCAAGTAGTGCCTTCATACTGCTCCTTGTGGCCTGGGAAAAACAGGAATGCTTCCTTTCACCCCCGTGACATCAGGCAACCCCTTATGCAAAACCCACTTTGCACTACCCCTCACCCGTGTTAGGGATCAGACACCCACCAGGATTCGATCCCACCCCTGGCCCTGGGATTGGTGACTGGATCAGCTAGTCCTACAACCTCATTCATTGTGAAATTTCCACCAGGAAATCTGTCAGGACAACAAAAAGGCACACATGGTGGAGTTAAAACTCTTACCGGGTTGGTAAATAAAGCTTCATCCCACCTCCCAACATAGTTTTAATATTTCAGTTCAATCAGGTCAAAGATCTTTAACCAGAATTTCCATTTGTTTAAATGTGCATTTTCTTTGGACACGTACATGTCTAATGACAAATGGAGGTTTGTTATCTGTTTCCTTTTTAAATTGATAAGGTCCAAGGTTCAGGTGTGCGAGTCTCTGATTGGCATCCTCTGAGAGCTCTGCCATCCGTCTTTTGGTATATGGTGATAGAGACCGTGTCTGGGACGCTATTGTGGGCCGCTTGTAGCTGTTATCTTTGCTGCTCTCTCTGGGGCAAGTTTTTCTCTTTGGTGATCTTGTCATGGAATTCCTGAGTGAAGGAGATTGTAGTTCCAAATTCATGTTGTCCTCCTAAACAAAAAAATTACATAAACACTTTTTCCCAATTAAATTAATAAATCAATCAAGAAAAACTTCACAAGCCGCTGTGGAGTATAACACAATCTTTAGAATAAACAATCATCTTTGAAAAGAGAGGAACACTTTAAAACACACCCATTTTAAATATTCACAAACAAGTCGAATTATATTGCAGAAGCAAGAAAAATGAGATTTTAGACAGCAATGATTTTCTTCCTCCAGGCTAAGCAAAACACAAAAAATTGTTAATTGCCTTTGAAAAGAATCACTGCATAATTTCATTAGAACATTATATTGGTGAAAAACTAAAATAACTTGTATATTTCAATTTTTGGAAACTTGATGGAAGTCCATTTTTACAAAAATAAAACCACATTCGATGGGATATATTACAAATTGGCTGTTGCACAATGCTTGTGGATTTCATCATTTTCTTGAGCTTTCCCCCTAAATGATTTGCAAACATAACATAGCAAAACAAGATGAAAATGTAAATGTTCCAGATTTCCAATACGTTATCACAGGTATTTGATAGACTACGGGGTAGTTGGACTCACACAAAATCAGAATTTGCAGAATTCATTGAAATTTTAATAATCATCACTCCTCAGTAAAACTTAAAGCCACAGCACCGAAGGAAAGCCTTAATATCCTAGGTACCGCAGTGTTTAAATTGACACAAGAAAACAACAGGCAAAAGGTAACAAGGTTCCCCAAATTTGTCCAAGCATGAAACTCTTTTGACCTCCCAAGAGTACTAAAGAACCCAAGAAACATTCTTATTACATGGAAGAATTAAACCACAAGTTATGATTATTACACAGTAGATACAAACATACAAAAATAAACTTAAAAATATATTTCTGTGTCTAATATGTATACATTTATTGTGATAAAAAAATTCTGTATTGAATAAATTTTTACCTTTTTGTTGTTTTTAATGGGTGCACCCACTCACACATACTCCTTCACTTTCACCCACCCTCACCCACTCACATGCACACTCAAAGTCACACACTTTCACCCACATACTCAGGCACGTCCTCACACACATCCTCCTCTTTACCCTGCTAATTCCCCTAATCTACACATCTTGGGACACTAAGGGCCTGATTTTACCATTTTCATCCTAAGTGCCGATTGTGGACGTAGTACAGATCCAACTTAGAAATCCGCTTTCAGGTGCCCCCATACACTCTCAGCCATCTCCAGTCTGATTCACGCTGTAGACAGGGCTTAGCGCAGCCGGAACAATCAGAGCTCTGAATTGCACAAGCGCAGTTAGGAAAAAATTGGAAAAAGTGCGCCCGTGTCAGGTCACTCCCAGGCCACTTTCTGTGCTCAGGGAGGGGGGGAGGTGCCAGATGGATCTCGGGGGAAGGGGAGGAGGGCAGATGGATCTCAGGTGGAGAGGGTGCGGGAGCGCAGGGGGGTCCTCCACGTGGCGATCAGTCTGGGTATTGGGGGGGTGGATAAGGGGGGGGCAGTGATGTGTGTGGGTAGTAGGAGGGATGGATAAGGGGACACACACACACGTCATTGCCCCCCTTATCCAACACTGCCACTATCCAGACCGATTGCCACACCTACCCAGCTTCCCCCTACCAATTGCCTGCAGAGTGGCAGCAGACCATCCGACATCCCACCACCTCCCCCACCAGAGATCGATCTGACCCGCTTTCCTCTTCCCCCCTTCCCCCACAAGACAAGTCTGAGAGAGTCCTAGATATTTACACAAATATTTGTTCTATCTTTCCAGCAGTAATGCATGTGGTCATCTGAACTGAAGAAGTTATTTTAACCTGTAATACAATTAATCAAGGCTTACCTCATATTCTATTTGCACAAAGTCTTGTGGACATTCTTTGATTATTGAAGTTGTTGAGAATTCCAATCGTGGAGCAATACCCTGAAAGGAAAATGACCAGATGACATTAGAGTCCAAATCTCTCTCATACACACATACTCACGTAGGAAAATATTATCGGACACTTCCAATTACTTGAACTGCATTGATCTCTTTTCATTCACATTTTTTCAAATACAAAATAATCATACAGTCAAGGTTTCAACTGCCACTCCGGGACTTGAGTACATATATTAGATTGATATTAGAGTGCAATGATGAAGATGTGTTACATTGTCAAAGATGTCATCTTTGGATTGAGATACTAAATTAAGATTCTAATTGCTAATCAAGGTGAATGAAATCTAGTGCCATGGCACTACTTAAAGAACAAAGTGTTCTCCCAATATTAAACAATTAAATTGTTTATCTCATGTGTTGTTTTGGGGCCTTGCTGTTCACAACTTGGCTCCAATCTGCCCAATTGACATAGTAACTACACTTCAAATATTTACAGTGCACACCTAATGCACTCGGCATGGGTGAGATTTCCATTCAGGGATCAGTAGCCTGAAGTTGCAGACACCTCCAGGTCCCAATCCTGCACTACGTCAGCACTGTTTCCATATGTGAAGAAGCTTTATTGGCCCAGAGATATCAACCATCCAATTTACAGCAAGAGGCACAGGAAGGAGGCAGGACATAGGAAGTATCAAGCCTGATTTAAAAGACAAGTGATAGCCATTGTTGAGGTTTCCATTTGTCAAAGGGATGGAAAAAGAATTGAACCAACAAATCATGTTGAAGTTTCCATCATCTTTGCACACCTGACCGTTAGATGGATCCAGGGCTTCCAATCTCATCTCCCAGCCTTAACATATACAGGTATATGTGCCTTCAGTTAAAGTTTTTTAAAGTCTATTTATTACTCACAAGCAGGCTTACATTCACACTGCAATGAAGTTACTGTGAAAATCCCCGAGTCACCACACTCTGACCCATTTGGATACACTGAGGGAGAATTTAGGATAGTCAGTGCACCTAACCAACACGTCTCTGGGCTCTGATACAAAAAGTTACTCTGATTCCAACATCTATGAGCATCGCTAAGGATGGCCATTTTTCAAGATTTCTCCACACTGGACCATGCCACCTCAGTATTCACCCTTGCCGAACAGACATCATTGAACTTGATGGTGCTGTATTGCTACTACCAGACCAGCTTTGGCTTCTCCTTTTGTTACTGTTCATGTTCTCCCGATCAACCTAGAAGACCACACACTCTCCTGCCTCACCCAGTGGCCCTGCAGTCCATTGTGATTGTATTGGACATTTCTGTCCTCCTACCTGCGCCTATCACTGTGGATGTCCCATGCCACATGTGGACTTCACCCCCGCTATCTTGAACGGTATGCATGGTTGCACATCTGCACCCTCTCACAAGAGCTGCGAGTACTGTCCCCCGCCAATCCTAACCACCCCCACCCCCAATCCATCTGTAACCTAGTACTATGCTAGCCATCCCCCAGAGTCACTGTGTTCGAGGCTCATTGACTGGCGTGGCGAACTGGTACGATTGCCCCTTACAAATTTATTTTGCTGTAAAAATAAGTAATTTCCTTTGAAACGACAAGTGGATTTCCCCTTTTTAGGAAATACATTGATATGCACATCTTTACTGAAAAGAGGGGAATCTTATAGCTGTAATTTAATTTTGTGACTTAAAACTTATAAGGGGTAGAACTGCCAAAACGTTCAATAACAGATTAGACAGCTATCGGTTCTAAGTTAAAAATACATTTCCTTTCGACCACAAGCAATTAAGAGAGATAACCAGAGGAGGCAGAATTAATGTGGTCTGTGAGGTAGATGAAACATTCATATTTGCAATAATTAAGTTATTATATTCTTTTGCTGATGGTAAGATATAATTTATTGAAAACTTTTGCAGCAAGTCTAATTATATACAAAGTCCCTGCTCTGCTTCTCTTGGATAGTATTAACCATTTACTTCATAAAATGATAACAACATGGAAGAAGTCATTCAGCCCACCATGTTTGTACTGGCTTTCTGTAAGAGAAACCCAACTTTGCTGCCTTTCACCCATAGCCCTGCAAATTTTTTTGTCTTCAGATTTGGGAGGCATGACTGAATTTGCCTCTATCACAGATATTGCATTCCAGATCCTGATTACTTGTTATGTGAAAAAAAGTGTTTCCTCATGTTGTCTCCATTTTTTTTGTCAATCTCTTTAAATAGATGACCTCTGGTTTCAATTCTTGCTCCATCAGGAGATTTCTCTCCATCTACTCTGTCCAGGCCCTTCATGATTTTGAAAAGCTCTTGTTATATAATCTGTTACACTTTGGACATACAACATACTTAAGTTACTGAGAGAAGTAATGGACTGGCCACATGCTTTGTTAATGTGAATCAACATTTTGCTAAATGCAAAGTAAGTCTAAAGTGTATGCTCCAAAATAAAATGTATGAAAGTAGATAAACCAGCAATGTGAAATGAAAATGAATTAAAAGCAGAGTAATCCAACATAATTGGTCCATAACTCAAAAGTGTATATAATTCAAAACAAGACAATAATAGTCATCAATCTCTAGTCATTAATTTTTGACAATTTATTTTGGTTGAGGTGAGTGATAGTCCTGGGATGACATCCCTTCGCTCTACAGCAGGATCACAGCATGGAAACCACCCCTCCACTCCAGCTTTAGCTATCGTGTTGAGCCATCAACATCAAATTTAGACAACTGAGATGAAGCATTAATATTCTCATCTAATTAATAGAGGATCCTTGAATTATGTCAATGCATTAATTTATATATCTTAATTTCAAAAGCTTATATCTATTCATATCTGTGCACACTTTGTAAATCCTTACTCACATTGCTATGGCAAAAATTAGGAGCATGATGGAATACTCTCCAGGAGCCTGGCCGCTCCAAAAACACTCCAGAAGCTCAACACCTTCCAAGACAAAGCAGCCCATCCAATTGGCACCCCATCCACAAGTATTCACTCCCTTCACTGCTGACACATAGTGGCAGCAGTTTTTTTAAAAAAAGATATCTTCACACAGACAGGGGACTGGTGGAAGAATTCCCGAGCAAATTATCAGCTGGTTGAACTGCGCTGTGAATGCTCCTTCAGTGACCAACAAGTCCTGGTGCTGTACTTGAACACAGAGCTTCTGGTCCACAGGTAGGGACACTGACACTGCAGGAACTCACCAAGGCTTCTTAGCAGCACGTGCATTGTGAACAACTTCAACATTGTGAAGCAACATGCCATTCCTTCCCTGTCTCTGGGTCAAGATCCTGGAACTCCCTCCTGAACAACATGTTAGTCTACCTACACCACATGGGCTGCAATAGTTCAAGAAGACAGCTCTCAGGGGCAATTAGGAATGGCAATAAATGCTGGCTAAGCAAGCGATGCCCACAACCCATGAATGAGTTAAAATTGTAGCACTTCTCTGTCAACCATTATAAATTCTTAAATCAGCTTTGCCTCTTGTAAAGTCATTCCATAAATGACTTGAAACTCATTATTAACTGTACTTGAAATTCTGCTTTACATGTTTTGGATCCATATATGATTACAAATTATCTCCAAGATATTTGGCATTCCTTGAATCACTGCATTTTCCACTTCCTGACATTAACATTTAACATGAGATATCACCACATGCAGACTCTCAAACTCTCTTTAACAGCGCTGAATAACTCCAGAGGTGCCTTGGTCACAGTTCTCTTTCTTCCTTCGGTTAACCTGACATTTTTAACAAAGCTCTTTTTTTTCATTCTTTTTAGTTGAGAAAAATTATGAACTTCAGGAACTCTGTTGTCCTGAATACATTCCGGACAGCATGGTGGCACAGTGGTTAGCACTGCTGCCTTACAATGGCTAGCACTGCTGCCTTACAATGGCAGAGACTTCGGTTTGATTCCTGGTTTGGGTCCCTGTCTGTGCGGAGTCTGCATGTTCTCCCTGTGTTTGCATGGGTTTCTTCTGGATGGTCTGATTTCCTCCCAGAGTGTGAAAGATGTGCTGGTTAGGTGCATTGACCATGCTAAATTCTCCCACAGTGTAGCTGAACAGGTGCCAGAGTGTGGTGACCAGTGAATTTTCACAGTAACTTCATTGCAGTATTAAAAGCCTACTTGTGACACTAATAAATAAATTTAAAACTGATCCCACCCCTCCTTCCAATCGCACCTCTTGTTGCATTTTTACTCACTCTTTCTGACGTATTTCTTTCAGGTCCTGAATGATCAGTCCTCAGCTTAAGCCTTCAATTCTGTGAATTTTTGAGCTTAGCATAATTCTGAGCTCTTCTACCCTTACTTTCATGCCCACTTCTTTGACCAGGAGCCAAAATCCCAGCAAAATCAGTATTATAAGCACAAGTAATACTAGAGTTCCATTTTAAGGATGATCAGTTCAAATAGATTTTACTGCCACCCTTTATTTCCAAGTTTACTGGTTTTTCCTTTTTGGTGGATAGCCAGATGAATCAGACTGAACTGGCTCATACTGACATTATGCAGTTTGTAATTGTCTCCTCATGACAAAAACCTACTAGAAGCCACTCATTACAGTTATCTGAAGAGTGCTTTGTAGAAGCTCAGCAGTATTCCCAACCTGCAGCCGCTGAGAATATAGGGGAGGGGTTGGGGTTCCAATGGCTCTCTGCCTGAAATCAGCGGGAGGATAAGGGGGGTCTGCTGCCACTCTACCTGAGATCAGTGAGGGGGAAGGGGGGGGAGGAGCCCACTATCGGTCTGGGGGTTGGAGAGGGTAGGGGATAAGGGGTCAGTAATGTTGAGGAGGGTGAGGCAATGTCTGTGGGGGCCAGGAGAAGGCATTATCCAGCCCGGGAGCGATGTGGCAGGGGAGCCGCATTCTATTTTTTTGCACATACGCAGTTGGAGGTGTGGATCAGGGCTGCAGGATTTTGGCATGTTAAGCCCCGCCCACAGGCTTGTGCAACGTGATTCAGAGTCGCTGACATTTTTTCAGGCAGAATGCGTATAGGGGCACCTGAGAATGAGTCTAAAAGTCAGATCTGAAACACTCCCTTTTTCAAGTTTCCCCAGCATTTAGAATCAAAATGGTAAAATAGGGCCCTATGTGCTAGGACTGTGAGAAGGCAATCTTGTGGAAACAACAAATCACAAAAATGGTAGTTCTTTAGAGTCCTCCTTTCTTTAAATAAGTGTAGGTATTAAAAACTGTTGTGCGAACTAGGGACAGGAAGGGCACACCATGCATGATTTTTTTGTATCCAAATGTTTAATGCAACACCAGATATGATGCTGCTGTGATAAAACTTTTTCCTAATAAATTAACATAGCTCATTATAAAGATTGAATTTCAACTAAAATTTAGATGCTAGAGAGCAATGCGAAGCTGGTAGTGTAATGCAGATCTGCCAGCTCTCTTCAGGTCTCAAAACAGTGCCTTACAATAGTTAACATGTTTATGCAAAGGAGTGCATCAGTCATGTGACTACGAATGGGTCATATTAATCCATCAATGTTTCCCAAAGGCAAAAAAAAGTAGCATCCACTATTTCACAATATCACCTTCTCAAATCACTGAGCTAATCTTAGGTCACAGACATCAAAGCTTTGCTGTGAAACTGTGGCATTGCTGACGTAAGCACAATCATCTCAATGGCACAACAATTTTGTGACACTTTAAGCTTCAATCTACACTTAACCTGGACTCACTTCAGTAACATATTTTCAATGTGCTTCTTTGTGATTTGTGATTTCTCAAAACAGCCATCATGAACTTGGTGTTCAGATGAGATTGTTGAAAATGCTTTAAAATAAAACTGGGGCAAAAATTGGTTTTGCAACACAAGCAAAGCATAGCATATGCAACATGCACCTGATGTCAGAACCCTGGCGTTCACTGCAAAATTGGCTGCAGATCACAACCAAGTGCTCTGCTGTAGTTTGCAAAATTATCTGGCTCAAATATCAGTTCAAGGTGGATAGGAGCTGGTGAATGGAATAATTGAACAAAGGCCGATATTATCCTTCCACATCAGGTAAAGGAAAAATAAAGAACTCAATAGTTCTTCAACATCATCCCGCGAACTCTTTGGTCTACAGTACATCTGAAAAAACTGAACAATATTGTACAGATTCTGTTACACTTGGCATTAAAGTGCTAACTCAGGTGCTAGGTCCCAATTTAGCATCATCAAGTGTCCTCATTGGCTTTTTAAGTGGTCATACCAAGATTCGAAAGATAAAACTAATGCCAAATGAGTTGAATGTCTGGAACATGTGCCCAAAGCTAGATGTCTGTGGCTCTGCCAAAAGCAATAACAAAAAAAGCCAAATAATTAAACTGCATGTTTTTAAAGAAGTAGCTTAATACTTAATATAGAAATCTTTATTTTGTATATGTCTCAGATTTATGATATCTAAGAGCTGCATGTTGTTAGTTATTCATTTTCAATTAGAAAATAAATGTTTAAATGAAAGTTGGCTTTTTAAAGAAATAATTCTTGGGATGAGACAGTGGCTGGTAAGTCAACATTTATTGAAGATGCAAATGAGCTGCTTTTTGAACATTGCAGTCTGTGTAGTGTGGGTACATCCACAGTGCTGTTAGGGAGGAAGTTCCAGGATTTTGTCCCAGCGACAGTGAAAGAACAAGAGATATATTTCCAAGTCAAGATGGTGAATGATGTGGAGAGAATTTATAGCATGCATCTGTTGCCTTGTTCTTTGACGTAGGACAGATCACAGATTTGGAACATATTGTCAAAAGAGTTTTGGTAAATTGCTGCAGTATGATTTGAAGGTGATACACATTGCAACCACTATGCATGGTGGTGCAGAGAGTGAATGTTTAAGATGGATGGATGGGATGCCCATAAAGTGGGCTCTGCTTTGTCCTGGATGATGATGAGCTTTGAGTGTTGTTGGGGCTGCACTCATTTAGACAACTGGAGAATATTCCATCACACTCCTGACTTGTGCTTAGATGGTGGATAGGCTGTGAAGATGTGGATGTGCCAGCGTTGGACTGGGGTAAACACAGTAAAAAGTCTGACAACGCCAGGTTTTAGTCCAACTGATTTATTTGATAGTAGACGCACAAGCTTTCGGGTTAGTCCCTCCGTCAGGTGAATGGAGAGTTCTGGCCAGAAGTCTCCATTCACCTGACGAAGGGACTAACCCGAAAGCTTGTGCGTCTACTATCAAATAAATCGGTTGGACTAAAGGCTGTGAAGAGCCAGGAGGTGCCATACTGGTCACAGAATTCCCATCTCTGACCCACTTTTGCTGCCACATTTTTTGTATGACTGGCCCAGTTAAGTTTCTGATCAATAGTAACCCCCATAATGTTGCTGGTAATGCCACTGACTGTTATGGGGTTATGGCGAGATTCTCTCTTGTTGTAGATTGTTATTGCTTAGCATCTGCATAGTGCGAATAAGCCTGACAGCTGTTCAGGTTTTCCTACATGAAGGCTGAGACTGCCGCAGTAATCAAGGGGTCGGTGCACGATATTGAACATGGTCCAATCATCGGTGAAGATTTCCACATCTGATATTATAATGGTGGGAGGTGGTTGCTGAAGCAGCTGACGATGGATGGATGAAGGACACCACCCTGAGGAACATCTGCAGTGATGTCCTGGGGCTGAGATCCTCTAACAAACAACCATTTTCCTTTTTACTGAGTATTCCCCCAATATATAGAGAGACATCCCCTCGACTCCAATTGATTTTAATTTTTTTGGGTTGTTTGATCTCATACTCAGTTAAATGCTGTTCTGATGTCAAGGACAAACAAAATAGATAAAAGCAAATTACTGTGGATGCTGGAATCTGAAACAAAAACAGAAAATGCTTGATAATTTCAGCAGGTCTGACGGCATCAGTGGAGAAAGAACACAGCTGATGTTCAGTTTCAGATACTTCACCTTTTGTTATTGACTGTCCTAATTGCTCTTGGCACTTTCGCAGAAATAAGAATTGAACTTTGTTACATTATTAATCATTGCTTACAATACGCAGAGAAATCTCTCACAACGTTTTTTGTTTGTGCAATCCAGAATTAGAAGAAAGCTCCCTGCACTCAGCTTTTGATCTGGAACAAAGAAACACATAATACTGATGGCCTGAAAATTTGATTTCATTGCGTCTAGTTTTCAGGCTTAAATGGACACATAAGCTTCCAAAATGGCAGGAAGAATTTACACACTCATTATGAATTGGAAGTGCGCTAACTGGTATTTTTGGGATACTGCTAATAGGAATCCATGGCACCAGCCAGAATTATTCAAAGCAACGATTAAAATATACAAATTAGGATCCTACACATGTTACAGGACATTTTTGTGATACAAGGCTGCCCAGTGACTGACTTACTACATAACACCAGAAGTGGTTGAGAGAGTTTAACAGGCAGGAATGACCCTTTATCAGTACTAAATAAAGGGATCATTTAGTATTTACAGGTTAGTGGCTGCTTTGTGTTTTGAACTCTTGCTGTTTCTGGTCTGTTATTTGACTGAAAACTACATTTTGACTACTGACAGAACCTGCGGGGTTCTACTGTTTTTGGCTGCCTTTGAAGCTGGAGAAGGGGAACAGCAAGAAGGGCGGTAGCGAACAGGGGCAGCTTTGATGGAGATAGGAAGAGGAGGGAACTGCACAGAGAGCATACTCACAATTGGCATTCAGAGAGCATTTTACTACATTCAATAAAGTAAGCAGCAGGTCAGGCACAATCTGTGGAAATAAATGGAGTTAACTTTTCGAGTCAAGGTGACCTTTCGTTAAGATGTTTCTTTCATTAAATTTTAAGAGGAGCGATATATGAGGTGGCTTCACTTCAGAAAGAAGACTGTCACCAAATTATGTCACCTGTTGCAGCCACAACTTGAGTCTCATACCAGTGCATGTTTGAGGTAGACTGTGTTTATCAAGTTCATCATGACAGTAAACTTTTATGGCACAGATTTCTTTCAAACTACTCCAAGTGTCATCAGTAACATGTGACAGCTTACACACCACTACATTTGGGAAGATACTGGGACACTCCACTGGAAGCAGTACTTAAATCTACTTCCCCATAGTTGTTGATTCAAGTAACTGTGGTGTGTGCCACAGACACTTAAGGAACAACTAATCCAATAATAACAAGACAGCAGTAGGCTTTGCCCACATGTCAAGATGCAAAATGCAATAGCTCGTCCACCTTTCTTTGTATACATCTTAGTCCCTTTATCAATTGTGAAAAATCCAAATCCTCAATGTGCAGCTACTTTGCAACCATAACCATTACATCATTCAGTTCTGTGCTCAGTGTCCTGATTGCAGTTAGGGCTCATTCATCTTCTGCCAACCCATTGTGCAGCTCCTACCGGGGTGGCATGGTAGCACAGTGGTTAGCACTGCTGCTTCACAGTGCCAGAGATCTGGGTTCAATTCCCAGCTTGGGTCACTGTCTGTGTGGAGTTTGCACATTCTCTCCATGTCTATGTGGGTTTCCTCCGGATGCTCCAGTTTCCTCCCACATTCTGAAAGATGTGCTGATTTGGTGCATCGACCCAAACAGGCACCAGAATGTGGCGACTAGGGAAATTTCACAGTAACTTCATTGCAGAGTTAACGTAGGCCGTACTTATGACTAATAAATAAACTTCACTTTATTCCAGTCAAGCTATCAAGGTACATACTAGGAAACAAGAGCTATCCCGTTGAGCCATTGCTCATGATTCCTATCTAGTAACAAGGCAAAGCTGCAGAGTGAGCCAACAGCTTGAGCCATGCTTGAGACACCAGATGCAATTGAAGAAATAATTGACATAATTAAGCAATGTGTAGACTTTTCCTGTGCAACTCTGCAGCAAACTCCTGAATGGGTATCCAGATGAGATCATTTGCTGTATGTCCCTTAGTTTTGCAATTATGAGGGATCAGTCCTAAGCACATCCTGGGAGCAAGAAGTACGGCAGGAGGAAGAGCATGAAAAGGAGCACAAGCAGTAGAGGCATCATTCACTTGTGCCACTACCTGCTAGTATTCTCAAAAGAACAGTTAATTGAAAAGCACTTAACTTAAACTATCCCTCCCATTTCCAATTTACCAATAGTTGCACAATCCTTACTAACATTCTTACTAACATCCCCAATTGTCTTCTTTGTATCTAGCCTTCTGGATCCTGACCTCACTTCAGTACAAATGTAAACAACTACACCAAATCTAGAACAAAAATAAAATGAACAATGAGGCAGAATCAAATGTAATAAATATGGAAACATCCTGTGCCCTGAATGTTATAATTTCCACAGGTGCTAGCTTAGAAAGCATATGGATAAAAATATTGATTATCTGACACTGTATTTATGTGGCATCAGAAATGCCCAATTTCTGATCCTCCAAAAAGGCAATATGAGTAGCTTGACCAGCACATCTACTATCAGCTTGCAACACAAATATGGTATGCTGCCTGGCCCAGCACAAACTGGTGCATGCAATATCCATTTGTACCCATTTTCTGGCACAATTAAATTACTAGGTCTGCAATTCAATTCCCAGATATGATACATTATTTTGTCATCTGTTTTTGGAGGGAAAATATTCTTCATTCCAATGGTGTATTATATTGATGTACTTCCAAAATCTAGGAATTCAAATCCTCAACACAATTTGGTTGGCTGATGATACATCTTCGCCATTGTGCAACATTAAATAAGTGGGGGAGGGGGGAATTATTTTTTCAACATTATATGACTTCTAAAAAACTTGCAGTTTCAAAGCTATATTTAATCTGAGATTGATAGAAACACGAGATTTTAAAGTAGGAAAGAATGGCAATGTATTCAGTCCTATCCAGTTAACTGGAAACACTGTTAATTTGACAACCTATTTCCCCATCTATGTAAATATCTTTACTCCCATCAAATATTCAGATACCTGGCTGGATATTCAATCGTAACTAAAATTTTATAGTTTAACTTTTCAAATAACCTATAAAATAATAAGTCTCCATGAAGCTGCTTAGCAGATAGGCAGCAAAGAGTTGGCAAAAATGGGTCTTTTTCTGATTGGCAGTCAATGACTAGTGGGGTTCTGCAGGGATCTGTGCTGGGACCCCAGCTGTTCACATTATATATTAACGATTTGGAAGAGGGAACTCAATGTGTTATCTCCAAATTTGCAGATGAGACAAAGTTGGGCAGGGGGGTGAACTGTGAGGAGGATGCAGAGATGCTTCAGTGTGATTTGGACAGGCTGAGACTGTGGGCATGTGCATGGCAGATGCAGTAACTTTGATAAATATGAGGTTTTCCACTTTCGTATTGAAGAATTTGAAGCATCATGTATCAAACTGTTGCAACCTGTGGTAGAAGACAAAAAGTTGTTTGCAAACAAGCTTGGGGCTGTGGAGCTGGTTAGAACCGGTTCAACCCGCAGCCTAGAGAATAAGGGGAAGGTGCTTATTGGGAAGTTGTTTAAGTTGTAAAATCTGTTTGGCAACAGTGAGAGTATAAAAAGAGGGACTCAAGAAAACCTTCTTTGTTATGACACTGTATGGCTAGATTGGACATCACATGCCTTCAAAATAAAGGTGCCAATTCTCTCATTGTGACCCACAAATTTCCTGGCAGATCTGGTTGGGGGAATCGCGTGTCACCATTGCGAGGGATTTGCGCATGTGTTCCCGATGTATGCGCGTCTCCCAGAGCAAGGGAACAATCGCTGTCAAGACCATGCTGAAAACTGGCAGGAAGAGAGGTAAGTCATTTGAATCTGTTTTTAACATATTTTAAGTGTAGTTTAAATGTGGATTATCGGACCCAGCACTGATCTTGCCAGGCCCAATAGCATCTCATACCCCTCCAGAAGTACTTCATTTCAGCAGGGTTTAGAGTAGCTTCTGGAGTTCGGGGAACTAATGGGAGAGCCTGCCAGAATGAAGGGGGACAATTGGGGCCCCCCCCGGGGGTTGGGTGATGAGGGGGTGGTGCCCCCAGGTATGGGCACCCTGGCAGTGCTAGCCTGTGCCCCATGGCACTGCTCAATGGGCAAAGTGCCCATGCCCAGGGGGTGAGGCCTATAGTGGGCAGGGCTGGGGGGTGGGGGGGTGGAATTGGTGGGGGTGGGGGTTGGGGGGGTCCAACTGCCATTCTGCATTATGATTGGCAAGGAGGGTATCAAATTAAAGAAAATGCATACAAAGCCACAAAGATTAGTGGGAACCTAGCGGATTGGGAAATCTTTAAAGATCAGCAGAAAGCCAGGAAAAAAGCTATAAAGAAAGGTAAGATGGATTATGAGAGTAAATTAGCTCAGAATATAAAAACACTTAGCAAAACTTTCTACAAATATATAAAATGAAAAAGAGTGGCGAAAGTAAACATTGTTCCTTTAGAGGACGAGAAGAGGTATGTAATAACTGGAAAGGAGAAAATGGCTGAGGCATTGAACAGGTATTTTGTGTCAGTCTTCACAGTGGAAGACACAAATAACATGCCAAAAATTGATGACAGGAAGGCTATGGCAAGTGAGAACTTAGAAACTATCATTATCACGAAAGAGGTAGTGTTGGGCAAGTTAATGGGGCTAAGGGTAGACAAATCTCCTGGTCCTGATGGAATGCATCCCAGGATATAATAAGAGATGGGGGGAGAAATAGCGAATGCACTAGTGGTAATTTACCAAAATTTGCTAGGCTCTGGGGTAGTTCCCGCAGATTGGAAAACAGCAAATGTGACGCCACTGTTTAAAAAAGGAGGTAGACAAAAGGCAGGTAACTATAGGCCTGTTAACTTAATTTCTGCAGTAGGGAAAATGCTTGAATCTATCATCAAGGAAGAACTAGCAAGACATCTGGATATAAATTGTCCCATTGGTAAGACGCAGCATGGGTTCATGAAGGGCAGGTCATGTTTGGCTAATTTGATGGAATTCTTTGAGAACATTACATGTGCAGTGGACAATGGGAAGCCTGTAGACGTGGTGTATCTGGATTTCCAGAAGGCATTTAAGAAGGTGCCGCACCAAACACTGCAACATAAGATGAAGGTGCAGTGTTATGGGTAATGTATTAGCATGGATGGAGGATTGTTTAACTAACAGGAAGCAAAGAATGGGGGTAAATGTATGTTTTCTGGTTGGCAATCAATGATTAGTGGTGTGCCTCAGGGATCACTGCAGCAGCAGGCGACGGTGCAGAGGGACCTCGGGGTCCTTGTGCATGAGTCGCAAAAACCCAGCTTGCAGGTGCAGCAGGTGGTCAGGAAGGCGAATGGGATGCTGGCCTTCATAGCGAGGGGGATTGAATATAGAAGTAGGGAGGTCTTGCTGCAGCTGTATAGGGCATTGGTGAGGCTGCAGCTGGAGTACTGTGTGCAGTTTTGGGCGCCGCACCTGCGCAAGGATATTTTGGCCCTGGAGGGAGTGCAGAGGAGGTTTACTAGGCTGATACCGGAGTTGAGGGGATTGAGCTATGAGGAGAGGCTGAATAAACTAGGCTTGTACTCGCTAGAGTTTAGAAGAATGAGGGGAGATCTCATTGAGACGTATAAGATGATGAATGGGATGGATAGGATAGAGGTGGAGAGACTCTTCCCGCTCAAAAAAGACAGTAGGACTAGGGGGCACAGCCTCAAGATAAAGGGGAGGCGGTTTAGAACGGAGTTGAGGAGGAACTTCTTCACTCAAAGGGTGGTGAATCTCTGGAATTCTCTGCCCGTTGAAGTGGTGGAGGCTGCCTCGCTAAATATTTTTAAGAAGCGGGTTGATGGGTTCTTGATAAGAGAGGGGATTAAGGGTTATGGGGAGAGGGCGGGAAAGTGGAACTGAGCCACAACAGATCAGCCATGATCTTATTGAATGGCGGGGCAGGCTCGAAGGGCTAGATGGCCTACTCCTGCTCCTATTTCTTACGTTCTTATGTTCTTATGTTCTTATCAGTGTTGGGACTGCAATTGTTTAAGATATACGTAGATGATTTGGAGTTGGGGAACAAGTGTAGTGTGTCAAAATTTGCAGATGATACTAAGGTGGGTGGAAGAGCAAAGTGTGCAGAGGATGCTGGAAGTCTGCATAGGGATATAGATAGTTTAAGTGAGTGGGGAAGGGTCTGGCAGATGGAGTACAATGTTGGTAAATGTGAGGTCATCCATTTTGGTAGGAATAAAGCAAATTATTATTTAAGTGGTAAAAAATTGTAGTATGCTGCTGTGCAGAGGGACCTGGATGTCCTTGTGCAGGAATTTCAAGGAGTTGGTTTGCAGGTGCAGCAGGTAATTAAGAAGGCAAATGAAATTTTGTCCTTCATTGCTAGAGGCATGGAGTTTAAAAACAGCGAGATTATGTTGCAGTTTTAGTCATCTAATTACAGGAAGGATATTAATAAGGTTGAAAGAGTGCAGAGAAGGTTTACAAGGATGTTACCGGGACTTGAGAAACTGAGTTACAGAGAAAGGTTGAATAGGTTAGGACTTTATTCCCTGCAGAACAGAAGAATGAGGGGAGATTTGATACAGGTGTATAAAATTATGATGGGTATAGGTAGAATGAATGCATGCAGGCTTTTTCCATTGAGGCTAGGGGAGAAATAAACCAGAGGACATAGGTTAAGGGTGAAGGGGGATAAGTTTAAAGGAAATATTGAGGGGGGGCTTCTTCACACAGAGAGTGGTGGGAGTGTGGAACGAGCTGCCAGATGAAGTGGTAAATGCGGGCTCACTTTTAACTTTTAAGAAAAACTGGGACAGGTACATGGATGAGAGGGGTGTGGAGGGATATGGTCCAGTGGGACTAGGCAGTAAAATGGTTCAGCACAGCCAAGAAGGCCTGTTTCTGTGCTGTAATGTTCTATGGTTCTATGTTAAAGCTGTATAAGGTGCTGGTGAGGCTGTGTACAGTTTCAGTCTCCTTACTTGAGAAAGAACATACTGGCACTGACGGGATGCAGAGGAAATTCACGAGGTTGAGAGGGTTGGCTTATGACGAGAGACTGAGTAGACTGGGGCTATACTCTTTGGAATTCAGAAGAATGAGGGGAGATCTTATAGAAACATATAAGATTAAGAAGGGAATGGATAAAATAGAAGCAGGGAAGTTGCTTCCCTTGGCAGGTGAAACTAGAACTGGGGGCATAGCCTCAAAATAAGGGGAAGCCGATTTAGGACTGAGTTGAGGAGGAACTTCTTCACACAAAGGGTCGTGAATCTGTGGAATTCCCTGCCCAATGAAGCAGTTGAGGCTACCTCATTGAATGTTTTTAAGGCAAGAATAGATAAATTTTTGAACAGTAAAGGAATTAAGGATTATAGTGAGCGGGCAGATAAGTGGAGCTTGGGTCCACAAAAAGATCAACCATTATCTTATTGAATGGCAAAGCAGGCTCGGGGGGCCAGATGGTATACTCCTACTCCTAATTGTTATGTTCTTATGATTGGTATGTGCTGGAGCGAGACCAGCAATTGGGGCAGGCTGGACAGGGTGGTGGACTGCTGGTGGAGTGGGGCGGGGGGTGCTGTCTCATGGGTGGGGGGGGTCTGATGGGGTGAGTGGGTGGGGGACTGCCACTGCTTGGGGGGAGATGGGCTGGACATCAGAGAGAGAGGTCAAGTCTGGCCTGGGAATTGTTGCAGGGGCCACAACGGTGTTGGGAGAGGCAGCACTGGTCCCAGGCTGGCCAGCAATCAAGCTGGCTAGCAAAAGGGGAGACTGACAAATCGGGACCACTGTGCTTGCGCAGAGTTCCAGAACTGTCAAAGCTCTGGCATGAATAGACCTGCCCCTCTGGGTTTTTAATGATATTCACAATTGTGACCTCTGCATAGCACAGAATGGGGAGATTCAGATCTGAAGTTGCAGTGAAAAAACAGTCGTGATCTAGACGAATTTTCCTACCAATTCACCAGTTTTGGGAGAATCACCCCCAAAAGTTCATGACCAAACTGACTCTCTTAAGAACCAGGATTTGAAGCTAAAATCTAACAGTTTGACGCCAGAATTCAACAATTGTCATATTTGGCAAGGATGATCAACATCTGAAGATCAGAAAAGGAAGCACCAAAGTCAAGAGAAGAGGCAGAGAAATGAATGCATTTGCAATAGTCGCTGGGTCAAAATCCTGGAATTCTCTCCATAACAGCATTGTATGTCAACCCAGAGAACTTAGGCTGCAGCAATTTAAGAGGGCAGTTCACCACCACCTTCTCAAAGGCAACAAGGGACAGGCAATAAATGCTGGCCAGCCAGCGATGCCCATGTCCCATGAATGAATTAAAAAAAAGGAGGTAAGCTCTCCTCCCTTTCTTTTCTTAAGATCAAGGATTTTTTCCATCTCAGATGACACATCATAGAAGTCAGTTGATGAAGTAATCGGGTATACAATCCTCTAAGGAATTTCAAGACTTTCAGGGTATCTCTAAAAAAGATGAAGTATGGGGTGCCTCTATTAATAAATGATTGATTTAAACGGGATGTCTCTACTGATTTAAACGGGATATTTAAATGGCCAGTTCACATAAGAAACCTACAACTGTGAAGGGAGGCACGGAGCCCCCTGAAGTTAGCGAACAAGAGACACAGAAATATATAAATCAATGATTGGGAAAGAAGTTACAGTTGGAGAAACAAATAGATGTTTTAAGACAAAAGTTTACTATTCACACTGATCATAACGGGGGTTATGGCCCCTACCAGACGTGCAACGGGCATTTGGAAAACGACTTGGAAAAGAATTACTAAAAATAAATTGTCTATGTGCATGGTGATAATGTCACAATTGCGACAAGAGATAATCACCCTAAAATTGCAGCAAGATAGAAGAAAGAAAATGTCCACGAAAGTGGAAGTTCATGCGAAGAGATTGAGAGAAGAATTGAGAGCTCTCAAGGAAGTTAAACATAGTCCTCGCAGAGGTGAGACTACAGATGGCAACTCGTCCCGTCCGCCCCCACAAGTTCTGCCTACTGCGAGCGTGTATCCAAATTTGGAGGGTGTAGAGAAAGAGAATAGGAGGAGACTTGTGGCTGAAATTGATTAACACCATGAGGATTCCAGCTCTGACTCAGACAGTGATCATTCAGACAAAGGGGAGGCGTCACATGTATGTCCTCTCAAAACCAAACCAGCTACTATGCTGCCTATAGGGGAAGCATCATACGAATACCATAACTGTGTTGGTTTTATTCAAGTCTTGGAATCACAGCAAGAAATGCTTGAACTTCTTCTATCTAACTCACACTGGGTCCTCTACACAGATGGGTCATCCATAGTGGAAGATGGAGTTCAAAAGGTAGGCTGGACTGTGACAACAGAAAATGCTGTGTTAGTACAGGGATCAACACCTCCAGGCACCTCAGGCCAACGAGCAGAACTAAAGGTGTTTACTGAAGCCTGTAAATTGGCTGAAGGTCAGGATACCAATATCTACACTGATTCTAGGTGCGCATTTGGGATAGCACATGATTTTGGCCAACACAGAGGGTTCCTTACTGTGGCTTGTACTCCTGTTAAAAACAGTCTACTAATTCTTCTTTGTTATGACACTGTACAGCTGGACAGCTTCCAAGTGAGCTCATGACCCTTAACTGTAAAGCACACACAAAAGAAGATACTCCGGAAGCTAAAGGCAATGCGCTAGCTGATGAAACGACAAGACAAGCCACTAGGGAAGGCAGACAAAATGATGATGAAACAACAAAGCAGCGACCAGTGTGTACAACCCTGCAGACACTGTTGCAGAAAGAAGAAATGTAAAATATGTGTAGCCGTGAGAAGTGGGAATGGATGGAAAACAGAGTGGAGCTCTTTAATGATAGTGTCTGGAGACACAGAAGTAATTGAATGATAGGTCCCACCTCAATCCTTCCTTATTTGGCGACAGATTCACTCTTTGGGACATGTTGGAACGGATAAAATAGTTCAGAGATTCTCCCAGACATGATGGAACCCACGTTTCAGAGCACAGGACAAGATAGTAGATGAAACCTGCGTCACCTGTCAGAAAAATAACACGGGAACAGCAGTTAAGCTACCCATGTTGGCTACACCGGCTCCTCCAGGATCTCTTCGTCACTTACAAGTGGACTACATCACACTACCAGCATGTAAAAAGTACACAGGAGTCTTAGTTATTGTGGATATGTTCTCTAGATGGGTGGAGGCAGCCCCATCAGGAAGGCCAGTCTCACACATTGCCAAAACCTTGTTGAAAGACGTCATTCCAAGGTGGGAACTTCTGCAATAAATCAACTCGGACCAAGGGACACAATTTACAGGGGCACTGTGTCAAGAGGTGCACAGGTTACTGAACATTCAACTGTCATATCACTGCCTCCATCGTCCACAGTCCTCGGGGATGGTTGGGAGAACGAACCAGACCATCAAAGAATGTCTATCTAAAACGTATCACAGTAAGAAGTCTCACAACACCAGGTTAAAGTCCAACAGGTTTATTTGGTAGCAAACACCACTAGCTTTCGGGGCTTTTCCCCTTCGACAGAGCATATAAAGGCACACACTCAGTTTACAGAATACTGATTAGAATGCGAGTCTTTACAGCTATTCAAGTCTTAAAGGTGCAGACAACGTGAGTGGAGGTAGCATTAAGCATAGGCTAAAGCGATGTGTATTGTCTCCAGACAGGACAATAAGTGAGATGTTGCAAGCCCAGGCAAGTCCTGAGGATTACAAATAATGTGACATGAACCCAAGATCCTGGTTGAGGCCGTCCTCATGTGTGTAGAACTTGGCTGTCAGTTTCCGCTCAGCAACTCTGCGCTGTCGTATGTCATGAAGGCCGCCTTGGAGAACATTTACCCGAAGATCATAGGCCGAGTGCCCATGACCACTGAAGTGTTCACCAACAGGAAGCGAACAGTCGTGCCTGGTGATTGTCGAGCGGTGTTCATTGATCCTTTGTCGTAGCGTCTGCATGGTCTCTCCAATGTACCATGCCTCGGGACATCCTTTCCTGCAGCGTATCACGTAGACAACGTTGGTCAAGTTGCAAGAGTATGTACCGTGTACCTGGTGGATCGTATTCTCACGTGAGATGATGGCGTCCACGTCAATGATCCGGCATGTCCTGCAGACATTGCTGTGGCGGGGTTGTGTGGTGTCATGGTCACTGTTCTCCTGAAGGCTGGGTAGTTTGCTGATGACAATGCTTTGTTTGAGGTTGTGCAGTTGTTTGAAGGCAAGAAGTGCACCTCAGTATGCCAACATCTTCATGCACAGGCTCGAACAAGACTTCTTCACCGCATAGGACCTTTAACCAGTGCTATACACTAGATATATCGATGACATTTTTTTCCTTTGGACTCATGATGAACAATCACTGAAACAGATATATGACGACATCAACAAGTTCTATCCCACCATCAGACTCATCATGGACTATTCTCTGGAATCGGCTGCATTCTTGGACACACGCATCTCCGTTAAGGACAATCACCTCAGCACCTCACTGTACCACAAGCCCACAGACAACCCCACAATGCTCCACTTCTCCAGCTTCCACTCTAAACACATTAAAGAAGCCGTCCCCTATGGACAAGCGGATTCAATAGGGTCTTTGAAGAGACTTCTGGATGAGTACATGGGACTTAGTAGGATTGAAGGTTGTGGGTAAGCCTAGTAGGTAGAGATATGATCGGCGCAACTTGTGGGCTGAAGGGCCTGTTTGTGCTGTAGTTTTTCTATGTTTCTAAGCCCTTCATGCTCAGATGAGGAGGATCGCAACAGACACCTCCAGACACTGAAAGACGCCCTCGAAAGAACAGGATGTGGCGCTCAACTCATCAATCGACAGTTTCGATGCGCCACAGTGAAACCGCACCGGCCTCCTCAGAAGACAAGCACGGAGCACGGTGGACAGAGTACCCTTCGTCATCCAGTACTTCCCCGGAGCGGAGAAGCTATGACATCTTCTCCGGAGTCTCAACACGTCATTGATGAAGATGAACATCTCGCCAAGGCCATCCACACACCCCCATTTCTTGCCTTCAAACAACCGTACAACCTCATACAGACCACTGTCTGCAGCAAACTACCCAGCCTTCAGAACAGTGACCACGACACCACACAACCTGCCACAGCAACCTCTGCAAGACATGCCGGATCATCGACACGGATGCTATCATCTCACGTGAGAACACCATCCACCACGTACACGGTACATACTCTTGTAACTCAGCTAAAGTTGTCTACGTGATACACTGCAGGAAAGGATGTCCCGAATCATGGTACATTGGGGAGACCATGCAGATGCTTCGGCAATAGACGCGGGTTGATGGGTTTTTGATAAGCGAGGGGATTAAGGGTTATGGGGAGAGGGCGGGAATGTGGAACTGAGACACGACAGATCAGCCATGATCTTATTGAATGGCGGGGCAGGCTCGAAGGGCTGGATGGCCTACTCCTGCTCCTATTTCTGATGTTCTTACGTTTACAGGACTGTCAATGACCTCATCTCCTCCGGGGATCTTCCCTCTACAGCCTCCAACCTCATTGCCTCCCAACCTGGACAGCCGGCTTCTACCTCCTTCCCAAAATCCACAAACAGGACTGCCCTTGTAGGCCCATCGTGTCAGCCTGTTCCTGCTCCATTTCCTCCTATCTTGACTCCTTTCTCTCTCCTATTGTTCAGTCCCTTCCCACCACATCCACAATTCCTCTGGTGCCCTACACCACATCAACGACTTCCAATTCTTCAGCCCAAATTGTCTCCTCCTCACCATGGATGTCCAATCCCTTTACACCTCCAATTCCTACCAGGATGGCCTCAAAGCTCTTTGCTTCTTCCTTGAACAGAAGTCTGAAAAATCACAATACACCACCACTCTCCTCTGTCTAGCTGAACTGGTTCTCTCACTCAACAATTTCTCCTTTAACTTATCTCACTTTCTCCAGATAAAAGGTGTGGCTATGGGCACCCACAGGGGTGCCAGTTATGCCTGTCTCTTTACGGGTTACATGGAGCATTTCCTGCAGCAGTCCTACTCCCACCCCTTCCCACAACTCCTTTGCCGGGTCATTGACGACTATTTTGGTGCCACTTCATGCTCTCGTCCACACCTGGAAAAATTTATCAATTTTTCTTCCAATTTCCATCCCTCTATTAGCTTTACATGCTCCACATCTGACACATCTCTTCCCTTCCTTGTCCTCTTTCTCTCTCCATTTCTGGTGATAAACTGTCCACTAGTATCCATTACAAGCCCACCAACTCCCACAACTACCTGACTACAGCTCTTCCCACCCCACATCCTGTAATAAATTCATCCCATTCTCTCAGTTCCTTCATCTGTTCTAATCATGCCACTTTCTAAAACAGCACTGCCGATGTGTCTTTTCTTTCTCAATCCGTGGTTTTCCACTCGCTCTGGTTGACAGGGTTTTTAACTGTGTCCAACCCATCCCCCAGGCTATTCCTCTCACCTCCTCCTCTCCCTACCAGAACCAGGATAGGGTCCCCCTTATCCTCACTTTTCACCCCACCAGTCTCCACATTCAAAGGGTCATTCTCCACCATCTTCTGCCAACTCCAGCATGATGCCACTGCTCAACACATCTTCCCCTCCACAACCCCACTCCCCCAACCCCATCAGCATTCCTCAGGGACTGTTCCTTCCGGAACATCCTGGTATACTCCCCATCACACCCAACATCTCACCCCCTGACCACAGCACCTTCCCATGCAATTGCAGATGGTGCAATATCTGCCCCTTTACCTCCTCCCAGCTCACCCTAAACCCTAAACATCCTTTTCAGGTGAAGCAGCGCTCCACATGCAGCTCCTTCAATCTGATCTATTGCATTGGATGTTCCTAATGCAGTCTATTCTACATCGGAGAGACCAAATGCAGACTGGGTGACCGTTTTGCTGAACATCTTCGGTCTATCCACAAGCAGGACCCAAAACTTTTTGTCGCTTGCTACTTCAACACACTTGCTCTCCTGTCCACATGTCCGTCCTTGACCTTTTGCAATGATCTAGTGAACCCAAAACGCAAACAGGAGGAATAGCACCTCATGTTCCCACTGGGCACTTTACAGCCTTCTGGACTGAACAGTTCAATTACTTCAGAGTATGAACTCCCTGCTCCACCTTCACCCCATTTCCATTTGTTTTATTTCATTCTGTTTCATCTCATTGATTCATTTTATCATCCTTCTTTCTCACTTCCATTTTTCCACTTCTCCATTCCAGCTCTCCTTCTTGCCTCCTCCCTCCCTCTCCCTGCCTTCAGGGCAACTGCCATAATCCCCAGGTAGTCCCTTAACCATCTGTATTCCTGTTTTGCTATTCACATGTTCTGATCACTTAATGGACACTTCTAGCGGCTTCTCAGCCTTCTGCATCCTCATTTACACTCCCTTTGTCTCATTCCATCCCTGCACCCCCCCACCTTCATAATATAAATCTCTGCTCATTCTCTTTGCTCGTGGCTCTGATGAATGGTCATCTAGACTCAAAACATTGAGTCTACTCCGTCCCCAAAGATGCTGTCAGACCTGCTGAGATTTTCCAGCATTTTCTGTTTTTGTATCTACCCGTTCTTTATACTCTTCAATAAACTTATTATCAGGTTAAGCGTATAGTTGCCTTTTGCTATACATATTCTATCCAGCAAAGCCAAATGCTATAAAACATCCTCTCTTATAAAAACAATTTTAAGCAATTAAGGGGAATATATAGTTTACCAGAAAAAAGTGAAGCCTAGGTTTGAAGCCAGATTAGTACTCAGATGAAAGTTTCCCATCTTCATATAAAATGCAAACATCATACTCATGCAATAGGTTAATATTAATGTCAGAGTAAAATAAGCCTTTTCTCTGACTCTAATATGGTATACTTTACTTGGGAATTCTTGAGTGACTGTTTCCTGTCCTGTCCTGCATATAGCATCTCTGATGTGGAGATGCTGGCATCTGGACTGGAGTAAGCACAGTAAGAAGTCTCACAACACCAGGTTAAAGTCCAACAGGTTTATTTGGTAGCACAAGTCACTAGCTTTTGGAGCACGGCTCCTTCATCAAGTAGCGGGAATCCTGTTCACAAACAGGGCATATATAGATACAAACTCAATTTTCAAGATAATGGTTGGAATGCGAGTCTTTACAGGTAATCAAATCTTAAAGGTGCCGACAATGTGAATGGAGACAGGGTAAAGCACAGGTTAAAGAGATGTATATTGTCTCCAGGCAGGACAGTTAGTGAGATTTTGCAAGCCCAGGCAAATCGTGGGGGTTATAGATAGTGTGACATGAACCCAAGATTCTCGTTGAGGCCGCCCTCATGTGTGTAGAGCTTGGCTATCAGTTTTTGCTCAGCGATTCTGCGTGGTCATGTGTTGTGAAGGCCACCTTGGAGAATGCTTACGCGAAGATCAGAGGCGGAATGTCCGTGACTGCTTAAGTATTTCCCAACAGGAAGAGAACACTCCTCTCTGGTGACAATCTATAGAATGATAAAATGATTGTCACCAGACAGGAGTGTTCTCTTCCTCTTGGGGAACACTTCAGCAGTCATGGACATTCCGCCTCTGATCTTCGGGTAGCGTTCTCCAAGGTAGCCTTCACAACACACAACGCAGAATCGCTGAGCAAAAACCGATAGCCAAGTTCCGCACACATAAGGACGGCTTCAACCGGAATCTTGGGTTCATGTCACACTATCTGTAACACCAATGCCTTGCCTGGGCTTGCAAAATCTCACTAACTGTCGTGGCTTGGGACAATACACATCCCTTTAACCTGTGCTTAACCCTCTCTTCATTCACATTGTCTGTACCTTTAAGACTTGATTACCTGTAAAGCCTTACGTTCCAACCATTATCTTGAAAATTGAGTTTGTACCTGTATATGCCCTGTTTGTGAACAGAATTCCCACTCACTTGATGAAGGGGCCGCGCTCCAAAAGCTTGTGGTTTGTGCTACCAAATAAATCTATTGAACTTTAACCTGGTGTTGTGAGACTTCTTACTATAGCATCTCTGACCGGGAGATCTACTATCATAGTCCAACACTGTTTCCAAAAAGTGCAAAATGCTCCCCTCTGCACTAAATCTCTTAAAATTGGATTTATAAAAGAAGATTTTTATTCCATGGAACAAAAGCTATGTTGTGATGTATTGTGAGATTTTATATTAGGAATTAACTCCACATCAATACTCACAGGAAAATCAACTGATCTCTTCATTAGTAGCTCTCTGTCCATCCCAGGATAGCTTGGTGTCAACCGGTGACCAGGATAAAGAAATTCTCTGGTGTTCTGTTCATAGAAAGCTAGTGTTTCACCGACTGCAAAGAAATATTTCAAAGCCATCAGGTCTTAAAACTCGTAATCCTATTTCAGCAGCATAACAACGGCTGAATGGAACTACTAATGCATTGCAGAGTGAAGTGACTAACACAGTCGGAACTTCTAGGATCAGGCAATAATGTTAGCAGATAGCCACGCTTGCACCAGAGTGGTCACTAGATGAGGAATATTCAATGGTGGAAATTTACTTGGTGTTGCAACCAGTTGGTGCAGTTTAACATCGCAAGTTCCCACAACAAATTAATGAAAGACCAGATAGTCTGTTTTCAAGTCATGGTTATATAGCTATATAAAAGGGTTGGCCAGAGAACTGGGAGAAATCCCAGCTCTTCAGGTTTCCCCATGGAATTTTAATGAACCAATAAGTGAGGTATTTTTTAATATTGTATTTGAAATTCACCGGCAGTGCAGCAATTTCCCAAGACTGCCTTAAGAGTTGGCCTATATCTTTGCATTAATCAATTATGGGGTTTAAACCAACAGCCCTGTCACTCAGAAGCAAGAGCATTTCTAACTGAGCTACGCTATTTACTTGACTGTAATAAATTATTTAAAGATCAAATTATACAATATATGATTGTACAAAATATACTAAAAGGTCCAGACATTTCCTTTCATAGGCGCTAATGTGAAAAGTGAGGTGCTACAATGACGTGAAGTTAAGCTCAATCTACATTTGTAGCACAGAAAGCTATGTTCTCAGGTTGAAGGGATGTGAGGCACAGAACACCAGGTCCTTAACCACTTCATTGTGTATCTTCAGCAGTAGAGCTACATGATCCACCATAATAAGATGCAAGCAGATAAACATCACCAATGACTCAATCTTTTACGCTTTCTGGCTGTATGCAATTGGTTGGAATTCAGTGAAAACAGTGATTCATTCTCCCACAATCCCACTTCGCTAGGTCCTTTATGCTCAGTGAATCATCTAATACTGACTGTTCTGTGCCAATTCCTATCTACCATTATCTAGTTCCAAGTAGGTGAGAAATTATGATGTGGTATTGGGAGAGAAGAAACAAGTGTGTGAAGAGGTTAAATTCAATGGGTTGGGATACAGGAAGATGGGGTGGGCCTCCACCACTCGAACCAGTCACTGTGTGAAAAAGTGTTTTCTCACAAAATATTTGTTTCCTTTGCAAATCATTTTAAATCTGTGCCCTCTTGTTCTTCATCCTTTTGTAAGTAGGAATAGTTTCTTCCTATCGAGTCTCTCTGACCCTCTCATGATTTTGAACATCTTTATGAAACTTCCTCTTAGCCTTCTTCTCTCCAAGTAGGCTAGACTCAACTTGCCATAGAACTACAGAATCCCTACAGTGCAGAAGGAGGCCGTTAGGCCATCGAGCCAGCACTGACTCTCCGAAGAGGCACCTCCCATCCCCGTAAACCCGCACATTTACCATGGCTAATCCACCTATTTTACACATCTTTGGACTGTGGGAGGAAACGAAATCATCCAGAGGAAGCCGCCACAGACCCCGGAAAACATGCAAACACCACACAGTTGCCCACGGTCAGAATCAAACCTAGGTTCCTGGTGCTGAGAGGCAACAGCTAACCACTGTGCCACCCATAAGTAAACATGTTTCTCAATGCTCATTAGTTTTATTTATTCTTTCAAGGAACACGGGTGACACTGACAGGGTCAACAATTATTACTCATCCGTAATTGCCCTTGAATTGAATGACAGACCGGGGAGGCAGTTGAGAGCCAAAACATTGCTGTAGATCTGGAGCTACTTGTAGGCCAAACCAGGTAAGGTTGACAGATTCTCTTCCTTAAGAGAAATTAGTTAACCAGATGGATTTTTACAATAATCGATGATAATTTTATCGTTACCATTACTGAGACTGCTCTATCCTCATAAGTGAAGTTTTTCATCCCTGGAACCATTCCTATTAACCTCTTTTCTCTCTCTAATGTGTTCACATTCAAATACTGTGGTGCCCAGAACTATATACAATATTCCAGCTGAAGTTTAACAAATGTTTTGTATAAATTCAGCACAATCTCCTTACATTTATACACTATACCCCACTGGATAAAGCCCTGAATACTATATACTTTACTAAATGTTTTCTCCACCTGCTCTATCACTTTCTATGACTTTATATAACCAGGTCCTTCTGTTGCTGCGACCCTTTAAGAATTTTACACTGATTTTATATTGTCTCTCCATATTTTTCCTACCAAAATGCACCACCTCACATTCTCTGCATTGAACCTCATTTGCCATTGATCTGCCCACCCCACCACTCTATGTCGTTTTGAAGTTCTACACTGTCTTCTTCACTTTACAATGGTTCTGAATTTTCCATCATCTGCAAGCTTTGAAACAGTCCCCTGAACTTCAAGGTCTAAATCATTAATATATATCCATCATGGATATAATGGCTCAGTTTTTCCCGCATCTTATGTTTTTATACCTATAATTTTCTAAACATGTACTGACCTCTTAAATATAAGAATTACATTATCTATCTGCCAGTCCTCTGACAGTACATCCTTTCGGAATGAATTATTAGATATAAGTAGCAATGCCTGTGTTGTCTTTTCCTGAATTATTTTAAAATAATGCAATTCATCTGGGCCAGGAATCTTGAGTTGGTTAATTTGTTCATTACATCCTCCTTTTTTATGCTAAATGCACTTATCTGGTTGCTCATTTCATAATTCAATGTAATGTCTGCCTGTTATATATCCTTGGTAAATACCAAAGCAAAGTAATATTTAATATTTCTGCCATCTCTCTACCATTAACTGTGGTATTATCTTGTCTGTTCATTAATAGTCCTATTCCCGTTAAAGCCTTCATTTTTAATTGATGTGTCTGTAAAATATTTTACAATTTTGTTTTGTGTTCCTTGTCAATTTAATGATATAGTTCCTCTTTGCCTTCCAATTGTTTTGCTTTTTACTTCTCTCCTAATCTCTTTAAAGGGTGGATGGGGTGCCAGGGAGGGGTAGTACCTCTGGTGGAGGAACATGTCGCATCCTTTTCAGAGCCGTTTGTCCACCCTTTGTCTCCAAATGGCACTCAGCTCTCACCTGTGGCCCCCCATAGCTGTTTGCATGCGACAGCGGCCACACCCCGGAAAACGGCTTCGACAAGCCGGCTAAACCAGGTGAGGGTAGCCGACGGGTCTCAACCCTCGGTGAGATAGGGAGATGTCTATCCCAGCATGTGAACACAGACTCCGGCGGATTGAGCGACGAGACTAATGGAAGGTCCAACGGTCAAAAAAGCGGTTTCTGCAAGTGTCGTGGAATGTGAAGAACAGGACAAGATACAGAACACATCCTGGTCATTCACTGCGCCTAATCCCATCTCCAGCCGTCTTGACTCTTATCTTGCCACTGGATCCAAATGGGAATTGAGAAGAGACAGTGACGCTGATGTTGCGCAACCCTCCCTCACTTTAATCCAAATCAAGCGCTAGTCTTGGCACCATAATCATCATCATCATCCTGTTCAACCTTTGGAGTCCTGAGGCGATGGGCAAGTGACGAAGCAGCAGGTGCGGATACACTGGGAGATGTAGTCACGGACCTGCACACAGGCGGCTCAGGTCTAATGGTCGTTTTTCGCTGACCGAAGCAGCAGTGAAACTTGGCATCTACCTGGGCGACTGAGCAGTCCTCTTCAGGAACACACTGCTCACCTCCGTAGAATGAGAAAGGGGCTAGAAAAGGTGCTCTAAAAACACTGCCTGCTTCATACATCCTGGCCAGTTTACTGCAGCTGGCGGGAAACCCATCTTGCGGTTGAACAAACAAAACAAAATACACGGTGACACCACTCACAATTGGCACTTGGAACGTGCGCACGCTTTTGGACAACCTTACAGCAGACAGACCAGAGAGAAGAACAGCCTTAGTTGCCAGAGAGCTTGCAAGATACAACATTAACATTGCAGCCCTGAGTGAAACTCGTCTTGCCAATGTAGATAAGTTGACTGAAACTGGAGGTGGCTACACTTTTTTCTGGAGCGGTCGCGACAGCGATGAGCGTCGCGATGCTGGGGTTGGATTCGCCTTGTTCGGAAACTTGCTAGTCTACCCAAGGGTGTGAAGACACTACAGCTTCCGTTACAGAACAGAAGTCAAGCCACTCTGATCAGCACCTATGCCCCCAAATGAACAACACGGACGAGATGAAAGACAAATTCTATGAAGAACTAGACGCCCTACTATCAGCAGTGAGCAGTACTGTCAAGCTGATCTTGCTTGGCGATTTCAATGCAAGACGAGGATGTGACTCTGCAATCTGGCAGGGAGTCATTGGGAGGCATGGAGTGGGCAAGTGTAACAGTAACGGCCTACTCTTAAAGAAGACCTGCGCAACGCATGACCTCCTCATCACCAACACACCCTTCCGTCTGCCTACCCATAATAAGATCTCCTGGATGCAACCCCACTCTAAGCATTGGCATCTTATCGACTATGTCATTGTCAGGAGAAAAGACAGGCAGGATGTCAGAGTGACCAAGGCCATGTGTGGTGCTAACTGCTGTACAGATCATAGGCTCATTGTCTCCAAAATGAGGCTCCGCATCAGACCCAAGAGGCGACCGCAAGGAAGCAAGATTATGAAAAGAATCAATACGGCCAAGCTAAAGAACCCCAGCAATGCTTCAGCACTGGCTGAAGACTTAGAAATCAAGCTTGCTGACCTACATCTCGCAGGCAGCGCTGAGGACGACTGGGAATGCTTCAGAGAAGCTGTCCATTCGTGTGCACTGTAGATGCTCGGGCCCTCTACCCGCAAGCAGCATGACTGGTTCGATGAGAATAGTGAAAAGATTCAGGCTCTACTTGTTGAAAAGCAGCATTTTCATCGGGCCTGTCAGAACGACCCATCATCTGCCGCCAAAAAAAATGCTTTTACCAGTGATCGCAGGGCAGTCCAGAAATAAACTGCATAAAATGCGGGATGCCTGGCTGAGCACCAAGGCAGATGAAATACAGGGATACGCTGACAGAAACGATTTTAAATGGTCCTATGAAGCCCTCAACACTCTCTACGGACCTCAATCTCTCGGGAGCTCCCCCCTCCTGATTACAGATAGTACAACTCTCATTACAGAGAGGGCTCAGATCCTGCAGGGATGGGCTGAACACGTTGAAGCCGCCCTCAACAGACCGTCATCTATTAAAAATGAGCAATAGACAGGATTCCCCAGGTCAATATCAACAGCGCCATGGATGACCCAACATAGTAGCCGAAGTCACAAAAGCTGTCAGCCAGCTATCCAGTGGCAAAGGCCCAGGGGCAGATGCCATACCCGCAGAGATCTACAAAGCTACTGGTCCTGTACGTATCGAGAAGCGCACCAAGTTGTTCCAGTCCTTTTGGAAGTAAGGTTCCATTCCTCAGGAACTTAAAGATGCTTCCATCGTACACCTCAACAAGGGGAAGGGCAATTGGTAAGTATGTGACAACGACTGCGGAATCTTGCTGCTCTCCATTACAGGAAAATGCCTCGCAAGAGTCCTGCTAAATTGTCTGGTCACTCATCTGGAGCTGGGCCTGCTTCCAGAGTCACAGCGTGGCTTCTGCAAAGGTCATGGGCTACTGACACATGATTTTTGCTGCACGCCAACTTCAGGAGAAGTGCCAGGAGCAGAATCATAAGCTCTACACAACCTTTGTTGACCTCGAGGATCATGTCAAAGTTCGGCTGCCCCCCCCAAATTCATTCAGATGGTACACCAGTTCCACGATGGCATGATGGCCAGAGTACTGGATGGCGGAGAATCCTCTGAAGCATTCCCAGTCACTAATGGCATCAAACAGGGCTGTGTGCTCACACCCACACTGTTCAGCATGATGTTTACTGCCAAGCTGAATGATGCTTTCCAGGACAGTGTTGCTGGAATCAGCCTCAAGTACAGAGCGGATGGAAAGCTCTTCAACCTGAGGAGACTTCAAGCTATTACCAAAGTGAAGGAGACTGTTCTGAGATTCTTCCTTTTTTCCGATGACTGCGCCCTGTATACTGGCTCAGAGCTAGAGATGCAAGTCAGCATGGACAAATTTTCCACGGCTTGTGACAACTTTGGACTCACCATCAACATTAAGAAGACCGAAGTCATGTGCCAGCCTGCTCCTCGTGCACCATACAGAAAACCCATAATCGCAATCAAAGGACAGAAACTACAGGCAGTGGACCAGTTCATTTATCTTGGCAGCAACCTCTCCCAAGCAGTGACTATTGAAACAGAAGTCAACTGCAGAATAGCAAAGGCAAGTTCTGCTTTCAGTAGACAGCGCTCCAGTGTTTGGGAACGTCGATGAATCAGTCCAGCAACAAAACCGAAGGTCTACACCACCATGGTACTCACTACCCTCATTGTTCTCCGGAGCAGTGTACCTGGTGGCTTTGGTGAGTATTGAATTTACTTGGAATCACTTTCCGACTACACTTCCGGTTCGCGGGGTTTCTGTGTGTGTATTTTACTTCCGTATCGGAAGTTAGGCGAGGGGATAGTCGAGAAGGGGGAGCGGGGGGTATAAAAAGGTAGTGATAGACAGCAGGCAGCGTCGGGAGCGGGCAGCGGAGTGAGTGGGGGACTGAGTGAGAGTTATAAGGGCTTTGGCTCGCTGGGCTTAGGCGAGAGCAGGCTTAGAGAAGGTGAGTTGCAGTTTCTATCTTTCCCGGATTGCGTTTCGATACATACAAACCCAAGGGAAGTTGGGACATGGCAGGGGCCATGGGGAGGAACATAAGCTGTGTTAGGTGCCACATGTGGGAGTTCTTGGAGGCATCACGTCTCCCGAGGGTCCACATCTGTGTTAAGTGTTTAGAGTTGCAGCGGTTAAGGGCCCGGGTCAGGCAACTAGAGGGGCATTTAGAGGATGCGTTTCTGGTCAGGGAAAATGAAGAGTTAATGGTTAGGAACCATGAGCAGGAGGAGGTCCCAGGGGCTGAGGAGCAGGATGGGTGGACAACTGTCAACAGGAAGAAGAAGAATAGTCCTGGTCCTCAGACCTCCCCAGTGGCTCCCCAAGGTTCATCGACAGGGGCACTAAAGGATAGTCAGGTGGGCCAGAATGACTCAGAGGGACAGAAGGGGGCTGGCAATGTGATGGTGATAGGGGATGGGAAGGTCAAAGGAATCGACAGGAGGTTCTATGGGCAGAGGCGTGACTCCAGGATGGTGGTCTGCCTCCCTGGAGCAGGGGTACAGGACATAACGGAAAGGATAGAGGGAATTTTGAAAGGGGAGGGGACCCAGGCAGAGGTAATGATACACGCAGGGGAGAGGGACGTAGGAAGGCGGAATAGGGCAGATGTACGTAGGCAATTTAGGGAGTTGGGGTCCAAACTGAAGAGCAGGACCTCCAGGGTGGCATTCTCTGGGCTGCTGCCTAGTACCGGTAGGGCTAGGAATAACATAAGAACATAAGAAATAGGAGCAGGAGTAGGCCATCTAGCCCTTCGAGCCTGCCCCGCCATTCAATAAGATCATGGCTGATCTGTCGCTGCTCAGTTCCACTTTCCCGCTTTCTCCCCATAACCCTTAATCCCCTCTCTTATCAAAAACCCATCAACCCGCGTCTTAAAAATATTTAGCGAGGCAGCCTCCACCACTTCAACGGGCAGAGAATTCCAGAGATTCACCACCCTTTGAGTGAAGAAGTTCCTCCTCAACTCCATTCTAAACCGCCCCCCTTTTATCTTGAGGCTGTGCCCCCTAGTCCTACTGTCTTTTTTGAGCAGGAAGAGTCTCTCCACCTCTATCCTATCCATCCCATTCATCATCTTATACGTCTCAATGAGATCTCCCCTCATTCTTCTAAACTCTAACGAGTACATGCCCAGTTTATTCAGCCTCTCCTCATAGCTCAACCCCCTCAACTCTGGTATCAGCCTAGTAAGCCTCCTCTGCACTCCCTCCAAGGCCAAAATATCTTTGCGCAGGTGCGGCGCCCAAAACTGCACACAGTACTCCAGCTGCGGCCTCACCAATGCCCTATACAGCTGCAGCAAGACCTCCCTACTTTTATATTCAATCCCCCTCGCTATGAAGGCCAGCAACCCATTCGCCCTCCTGACCACCTGCTGCACCTGCAAGCTGGGTTTTTGCGACTCATGCACAAGGACCCCGAGGTCCCTCTGCACCGTCGCCTGCTGCAGTTTTTCGCCCCGTAAGTAATAGCGAGATCATGCAGCTGAATGCATGGCTGAGGGATTGGTGCAAGGTAGAGGGCTTCACTTTTGTAGACCACTGGGAGGTATTTGTGAGAGAAGGGCAACTGTATAGGAGGGATGGGGAAAATTTGAATGGGAGAGGGACAAATGTCTTAGCAGGGAGGTTAGCTGGAGTGTTTAGCCAGGGTTTAAACTAATAGGGAGGGGGGGGTGTGGGGATGTGACTGATAGCTCAGTAGCCACTGGGGTCGGGAGGGAGTTGGGTGATAGGGTAGGTTTGGGTGAGAGGAAAATTAGCAGGGAGAAGGAGGTTCTGAGAGGCACTGGTGGGTTGGACTGCGTCTGTTTCAATGCGAGGAGTGTGACGGGTAAGACGGATGAGCTTAGGGCCTTGATGTTTGCGAGGAAGTTAGATGTGGTGGCAGTATCAGAGACGTGGTTATGTGAAGGGCAGGATTGGCATTTATATAGATGATCTGGAGGAGGGAACCGAGTGTACGGTGTCGAAATTTGCTGATGACACCAAGATTGGTGGAACGGCAAATTGCGCGGAGGGTGTGGAGAGTCTGCAGAAGGATCTAGATAGGCTGGGCGAATGGGCCAGGAACTGGCAAATGGAATTTAATGTTGGCAAGTGCGAGGTGGTCCACTTTGGTAGGAATAATGGTAGGAAGGATTATTTCTTACATGGAGAAAAACTGGAGCACGTGACAGTGCAGAGGGGCCTCAGGGTCCTTGTGCATGAGTCACAAAAACCCAGCTTGCAGGTACAGCAGGTGGTCAGGAAGGCAAATGGGATGCTGGCCTTCATAGCGAGGGGGATTGAATATAAAAGTAGGGAGGTCTTGCTGCGGCTGTATAGGGCATTGGTGAGACCGCAGCTGAAGTACTGTGTGCAGTTTTGGGCGCCGTACTTACGCAAGGATATTTTGGCCTTGGAGGGAGTGCAGAGGAGGTTTACTAGGCTGATGCTGGAGTTGAGGGGGTTGAGCTATGAGGAGAGGCTGAATGAACTCGGCTTGTACTCGTTAGAGTTTAGAAGAATGAGGGGAGATCTCACTGAGACGTATAAGATGATGAATGGGATGGATAGGATACAGGTGGAGAGACTCTTCCTGCTCAGAAAGGACAGTAGGATTAGGGGGCACAGCCTCAAGATAAAAGGGGGGCGGTTTAGAACGGAGTTGAGGAGGAACTTCTTCACTCAAAGGGTGGTGAATCTCTGGAATTCTCTGCCCGTTGAGGTGGTGGAGGCTGCCTCGCTAAATATTTTTAAGACGCGGGTTGATGGGTTTTTGATAAGAGAGGGGATTAAGGGTTATGGGGAGAGGGCGGGAATGTGGAATTGAGCCACGACAGATCAGCCATGATCTTATTGAATGGCGGGGCAGGCTCGAAGGGCCAGATGGCCTACTCCTGCTCCTATTTCTTATGTTCTTTTGAATGTTCCTGGGTATAAGTGTTTTAGGTGTGACAGAGGAGGGTTGAAGAGAGGTGGTGGGGTGGCGTGGTTAGTAAAGGAGCACATCACAGCAGTGCAGAGGGAGGACAATATGGAGGAGTTAGGAATTGAGTCTCTGTGGGTGGAGTTGAGGAATAAAAAGGGAGAGATTACGATGCTAGAGGTACACGATAGGCCACCCAACAGCCCGAGGTCAGTGGAGGAAGGTATTTGCAGAGACATTTTAGATAGGTGCAGAAAGAATAAGGTGGTTGTAGTGGGTGACTTTAACCTTCCTGGAGCAGATTGGAAGGTGCCTAGAGCTGGGGGTACGGAGGGAGAGGAGTTTGTAAAGTGTGTGTTGGAAGCGTCCCTAGAGCAGTACGTAACTAGCCCGACTAGGGAGGGGGCTATACTGGATTTAGTGCTGGGAAATGAGCCGGGGCAGGTGGTTGAGGCTGAGGTAGGCGAACAAGTGGCTAACAGTGACCACAAGTCCGTCTACTTTAGGATAAAAATGGAAAGGGATGAGTGCCGGCCGAAGGGGAGGGTTCTGAACTGGGGGAAGGCGAGCTATAGTCGGATTAGGAGGGAGCTGAAGGACACTGATTGGGAGAGGTTGTTAGCTGGCAAGTCCACGGTTGGTAAGTGGGAGGTTTTTAAGGGCAAACTGAAAATGTTGCAGGAAAGGCACGTGCCGGTAAAGAGGAAGGATGGGGAAGGCAGGATTAGGGAGCCGTGGATTACAGGGGGTATAGAAGACTTGGTCAGGAAGAAGAGGGAGGCATATGTTAGGTCGAAACGACTGGGAACGGACAGTGCGCTGGAGGAATATAGAGAGAGTAGGAGGGAGCTAAAAAGGGGTGTTAGAAGGGCAAAAAGGGGGCATGAAATGGCCTTGGCCAATAGGATTAAGGAAAATCCAAAAGCATTTTACTCTTATATTAGGAGCAAGAGAGTGGTTAGAGGGAAAATTGGTCCTCTTAGGGACAAGGGAGGGGAGCTATGTATCGAGACTGAGGGAATGGGGGAGATCCTGAATGAATACTTTGTGTCGGTATTCACGAAGGAGAGGGGATTGGTGTCGTGTAGTGTCTTGGAGGGAGCTGTAGATCAGTGGAAGGAAATATCCATTACGAGGGAGGAAGTGCTAAGGTTTTTAGGTAGCATAATAACGGATAAAGCTCCAGGGCCTGATGGTATTTATCCCAGGCTGCTTAGGGAAGTGAAAGATGAAATTGCTGGGCCTCTGACGCAAATCTTTGTCTCTTCTTTGGACACAGGTGAGGTCCCAGAAGACTGGAGGGTGGCTAATGTGGTACCGCTGTTTAAAAAGGGTAGTAGGGATAACCCTGGTAATTATAGACCAGTGAGTTTGACATCGGTGGTAGGAAAATTATTGGAAAAAATTCTTAGGGATAGGATGTATGAGCACTTGGAGCGTTGCGATCTGATTAGGGATACGCAACATGGCTTTGTTAGGGGGAGGTCTTGCCTTACGAATCTGGTGGAATTCTTTGAGGAGGTGACAAAAACGGTTGACGATGGGCGAGCCGTTGATGTCATCTATATGGATTTCAGTAAGGCGTTTGACAAAGTCCCTCACGGTAGGCTGGTAGAAAAGGTTAAGGCACATGGGATACAAGGACAGGTAGCTAGGTGGGTCGAAAACTGGCTGGGAAATAGGACACAGGGAGTAGTTGTCGAGGGGACCTTTTCTGGCTGGAGGCCAGTCACCAGTGGTGTGCCGCAGGGCTCAGTACTGGGACCTCTCCTCTTTGTAGTATATATAAATGATTTGGAAGAGGGTGTACGTGGTGTGATCAGCAAATTTGCGGATGACACCAAGATGGTAGGATTGGTAGATACTGAGGAGGACTGTCAGGTGACACAGCAGGATATAGATAGGTTGGTGTATTGGGCAGATAGATGGCAGATGGAATTTAATCTTGACAAATGCGAGGTGATGCATTTTGGAAGGAACAATGCAGGGAGGAGTTATGTGATAAAAGGTAGACCGATTAAGAGTATAGAGATACAGAGGGACCTGGGAGTGCAGGTGCACAACTCTCTGAAGGTGTCGACACAGGTAGAGAAGGTTGTGAAGAAAGCTTATGGAATGATAGCCTTTATAGGAAGGGGTATAGAGTAGAAGAGCTGCCATCTAATGCTTCAGTTGTACAGAACGTTGGTTAGACCGCATTTGGAGTACTGCGTCCAGTTCTGGTCACCTTACAACCGGAAGGACGTGGAGACCCTGGAGAGGGTGCAGAGGAGGTTTACCAGGATGTTGCCTGGCATGGAAGGACTGAGTTACGAGGAAAGGTACGAGAAACTGGGGCTCTTCTCCTTAGAAAGACGGAGATTAAGGGGGGATATGATCGAGGTATATAAAATACTGAAGGGAATAGATAGAGTAAACAGGGTAGGCTTTTCCCTAGATTGGGGACAATTACGAGAGGTCACGATCTAAGGGTGAGGGGGGGAGAAGTATAATTTGGATATGAGAGGAAGGTTTTTCACGCAGAGGGTCGTGGGGGTATGGAACGCGCTACCGAGTAGGGTGGCGGAGGCAGACACGTTGGACTTGTTTAAGGTTTACTTAGACACATGAGTGAAGCAAGGATGGAGGGTTATAGTAGAGGGTATTAAATAGGGTCAGAGCCTCGGGACGACACCGGAAATGTAGTTTTATATGTTAACGTATTGTCTTTTTATTCCACAGGGTCGGTCCACCTTGTTGTCAAACGAGGGGCATGCACACGGTGGGTCGTGCGTGGGCTGCTCTTGGAGGTTCCGGGAGTGGCCTAGTACTTCGTGTCGTTGTGTGTGCTTAATCCTGGACCAGCAGATGGGCACCGCAACAGCTCAGTGACTATCACTGCTAGCTGTGCAGATACATGGATTTGGGCCTCTGTCTGTGGGAGTTAGCGCATTCTCCCTGTGGTTGCGTGGGTTTCCTCCGGGCGCTCCGGTTTCTTCCCACACCCCAAAGATGTGCTCTTAGGCTGACTGGTGTACCAAATTGACACTATTCTCCCCTGAATCTGGCTACATTAGGGGTTCCACTCACATACACACAGGGCGGGGTAGGTGTGGGATGATGCGGCGGCGCGGGCTCATTGGGCCAAAGGACCTGTTTCCTGTGCTGGGATGTTCTTTGTTGTACTCTCCTGTATGCCTGTGAAAAGTGGACTGTGTATCAAAGACATGCAAGACAGCTCAATCATTTCCACATGACTTGTCTCTGCAAAATATTACACATCAGATGGTAAGATGAAGTACCAGACACTGAAGTTCTCTCCAGAGCAAGTCTACCATCAGTCCACACACTACTGATGAGAGCGCAGACCCAGTGGGCAGGTCATATCATCTGCATGCCAGACGAGCACATAGCCAAGCAGGTCCTTTTTGGGGAACTCTCTGCTGGAAGACGCTCACATGGAGGGCAGAAGAAACGTTACAAAGACATACTCAAGGCCTCCCTGAATTCGCTTGACATAGAAACGACCACCTGGGAAACGCAGGCACAAAATCACCCTACCTGGCGCTGCCTCATCGACAAGGGCTGTCAAGCTTACGAAGCAAGGTGCATTGCTGAAGAATAACTTAAGCATGAGCTGCACAAATCCAGAGCCAATAACGCAACAACTAAAGCGCCGACACAAGTCTACCCAATATGTGCCAGAACATTCTGTGCCTGAATTGGCCTGATCAGTCATCTTCAGACACACTGCAACCAGCCTCAAAATTACTAATGGTGTCGAGGTCCTCATGGACGACGATGGACGAACAACAATCTCTTTATATTCTGTCTTATCAAGTACTCGTTAATGTCTATGTGCTTACTGTCAGCATCTTGTCTAACCCTCAGTTTTTTTTTTATATCTTTATTTATCCATGGACTCCAACGACTATTTAATTTGTTCGTTTCTTTTAGCAAAATATATTTTTTGCTGAATCATCCTATGATTATTATTCCGTGTTTTTAACTCATTTTCCTACTTTATTAGCATATTTCTTCGTTGACCTCTCTTCCAGTATTAGGTGGTGTCTGGACTGGCCCCAATAGTATGATTGATATTTTATTATCTTTTATCTCTATACACAGAAATGTTGTTTCTGTTTTACTAGCTCTGTACTTTTTCTACTGCCATTAGAAAGTGGTTTTCTCTAATACTGCCATAATGTTTTCTCTAATAAGTACAGCTAATTCCACCTTCCCTTTTCAGTATCATTTCTACATTCTGAAATGTTTATTACCCAATCCTAATTTTTCTGCATGTTTTATTAAGCCCTATTAAATCTGGCTTCTTGCACCATATTTATTGCTTCTGGCTCCCATTTTATTGTAAACAGTGTGTACATTGCTATACGATTTAACTCATCTTTAATAACAATACCTCAAATGTTATTTTTGTTGTTTGCTTCTCTTCCTGCACATTACTACCTACCATTGGCCTGTGCTGGAAGGATTTTGTAGGTTGAAACTCAACCTATTTGGCCATGTTATGAATGCACCTTCCTTAGCCACCAAGTCCTGGGGTGGAACTTGGAGCTCCCAGTTTAGAAGCAGGGACTGCGTCACAGGACCCCTTTATGTTATTTCTAACCACCTCTAACACTTTTACATTTATATAAGTTAGTTAAGCTAATTTTTTACATTAGCACCTAAGATGGGAAAAATCCAGCTTGTACGTTTTGTCATATAAAATCGTTAAAGTGGTTACAGCAAGTAAAGAGCCTACTGAGCCTGTTGTATCTGTGTCATCTATGCATTGTTCCATTATCCCATTTTATCTCCTGGCCCTGAAAATTCCTTTTCTTCAGATACTTATCCAAATTCTTTTTGAAGGTCAATATGGAATCTGACTCCATCACACTCTCTAGTCGTGCATGACAGATTCTAAGGGCTGACTGCGTAGAAATGTTTTTCCTATTATCAACTTTGCTTCTTTAACCAACATCTGACATCAACGTTCTGTAATTCTTGATCCTTTGATCCTAGATTTCTCCCTATTCGTTCTGTCAAGACCCCTCACGATTTTGAACACCTCCATCAAATCTTCTCTTGAGGCACTCCAGCTTGTCCAAACTATCCAAGTACCTTAAGTTCTTCACCCCTATGATCATTCTTGTAAATCCTTTCTACATTCTTTCGACTGACTTCACATCTTTCTGAAGGTATGGTGTCCAGAACTCAACAGTTGTGGCCAAGCCAGTGTATTATACAGATTTATCTCAACTCCCTTGAATTTTTTTCCTGTTTATAAAGCCTGGAATCATGTATGATTGATTAACCACTTTCTCAACCTGCACTGTCATCTTCAATGATTTGTGTACATATAGCCTAGCTCCCTGTGTTCCTGCACCCTCTTTAGAATTGTACCCTTATATTGTTATATTGTTTTTATTTACTATTCACACTGTCCCGCTCACACCAATGGCACAGGCAACTCACACAATGACGCAATCCCACTCAAACTAATAGCACTGTTCGCTCACATGGCTACCCTGTATTGGTGCCACCTGTTTTCTGTCCTGTTTCTTCCATAGATTTTTTTTTCTCATCATAGTGCCGGTCATCTGCTGCCGCTCACAGGAACTGGCACACTCTAGCTCTGCTCACCTCCAACTGTCACATCCACACCGGCGCGCAGTATCTATATCTTTATTATTGTCATTGGGACTGGTCCACTTATGTCTGTACACACTCACAATTGCTTCGAAAGGGCAGGGCTTTGCTGATGGAGCTCGAACATGGGTTGACACCAATTGGTGTGCTTGGTTATGGACAGCCATTCCCCATCGACTTTCTGTGGACCCCTGGTGGGCTATGCCTGGAGCTTATTGATTGGCCGATAAGTGGCATTTGGGCAATAGCTCTGAACCTACCTGCACTGGACCCAGGGCTACTGTTTGTTCAAAAATAATTCTGGAATTTGTCTCATAGTGCATGGAGAAACTTTTTCCCACAAATTGAGACAAATTTTTTTAAAATCTTTTTTAAAAAAATAATTATTTCACATCTTTGAAATGAGATTGAGCCCGGGTGTTTTGCATCTTGCAGAACCACCTCTCCTGAATCTTGGTCCAAAACCAAACCCTGGGAAATTCCACAAGATGCCTTCCTCCAGTACGAAAAACAGGTATTCAACACTACCCTGTTTCCTGTAACTCAACTAATTTTGTACCCATACTGCTATTGTCCCATTTGTTTCATGGGCTCTAACTAACAAAGTGGTACTTTAGTTAGCACTTCACCATTTGTCTTTTGGAAGTATGTGCAATATCTTCATCAACCCTCTCTGTTGCTTCATTATAAAACTCAAGCAAGTTAATTAAACACGATTTGCTCTTATCAAATCCATGCCGGCTTTCCTTAATTAGTCTGTAGTTTCTGGCTTATTCTTACACCCTTATTGATCATGGGTGTAGCATTTGCAAATCTCCAGTTCTCTGGTACTATCCCTGTTCATAATGAGGATTCTAATGAGATTCTATAGACTCTGGAACAGTTACATCAGATTGGAGGGTTGCTAATGTAACCACACTATTTAAAAAGGGAGGTAAAGATAAAACAGGAAATTATAGACCAGTCAGCCTGATGTCGGTAGTGGAGAAAATTCTAGAGTCCATTTTCACAGATTTTACAGCAGCGCACTTGGAAATCAGTTGTAGAATCAGACAGAGTTAGCATGATTTCAGACAGCAAAATCTTGCTTAACAAATCTACTGGAATTCTTTGAAGATGTAACAAGCAGAGGGATTTTCTAGCTGCATTCGCCCTAAGGCCAGGAATTCCCACTTAAGGTCAATGGGCCTTTGCATGGTCTGTCACTGCTCACTTTGATTCCCATGGCAGGCTGGATGGGAGAATTCCGCCCGTAGAGTTGGTAAGGAAGAGCCAGTGGATGTGGTTTATTTGGACTTTCAGAAGGCTTTTAACAAAGTCTGACATAAGAGATTAGTGTGTAAAATTAAAGCATGGGGTTTGGGGTAACATTTTGAGATGGATAAAAATTTGGTTGTCAGACAGGAAACAAACAGTAGGAGTAAATGTTCTTTTTCGAATGATAGTCAGTGACTGGTGAGGTACTGTAAAGATTAGTGATGACAGCTTCAAGTTTGTGGGTGTACAGATCACCAACAATCTGTGCTGGTCCCTCCATGCCAACATTATAGTTAAGAAATCCCACCAATGCCTCTACTTTCTCAGGAAGCTAAGAAAATTTGGCGTGTCCACTATAATTCTCACCAACTTTTACAGATGCACCATAGAAAGCATTCTTTCTCTTTGTATCACAGCTTGGTATGGCTCCTAGTCTGTCTAAGACTGCAAAAAACTACAAAGGGTCATGAACAAAGCCCAATTCATCACGCAAAACAGCCTCCCATCCACTGATTCTATTTACATTTCCAGCTGCCTTGGAAAAGCAACCAGCATAATCAATGACCGTACACACCTCAGACATACTCTCTTCCACCTTCTTCCGTCGGAAAAAAGATACAAAAGTCTGAGGTCGCATATCAACCCACTCAAGAACAGCTTCTTTCCTGCTGCCATCAGACTTTTGAATGACTTACCGTGTGTTAAGTTGATTTTTCTCTACACCCTAGCAATGACTGTAACACTACATTCCACACTCTCTCCTCTATGTACAGTAGGCTTTGTCTGTATTGCATGCAAGAAACAATACTTTTCATTGTATAATACATGTAACAATAATAAATCAAATCAAATCAAAATAGGAACACCTGCTACTCACAATGTACTGTGATGATACCATGCCTTTAAGAAATGTATTTATATCATGTTTCTTCTGAGGGGTATGTTTACCTTCAGCTCTGGTCTACCTGACCAGAGTGACAATCTGTTTGCAAACCAGGCAGCTCCATGCTGAAAATGCAGCAGAATAATTGATCCTAGATAAAGAGGTGTTTGTTTTGATCTGAGCTAATACACTGTTGTTCATTTTTGGGTTTTCCCCTGGGGTTTCAGAAAAATTAGGTTGATTGACAAGAAACAGAAATATGTGAATGGGTGGAGCTAAATTTACAGGGAAAAACAAATTAGCTTCTGCTTGATCTTGAAAGAAGCAAGAGGTGTTTCCCTTTCTCTCTCTCTGGAGGCTGCTTTTTAAGTGTCAGAAGACAGAAGTTTGTTTCTGTCTCTCCATCTCCAGAAGTGTTCAAAGGTTTGAGCACTGGCAGCCCAGGCACCAGCACATAAACCTGTGTTATTTGCTAACTGATTTGAAGAGGAACTTGAGTCTATGAGGAATATTGCTTAAATTGAAACTAATAGAGATAGGTTAACAATTAAGAATTATACCTTGTCATGCTTAAGTATTTCAATTTGGTAAAAGTTAAGCAAATTCATTTATTATATTTAAACTTTGTTAAAATAAAGTTTGTTTAGCTTCCTAGTGTGTCAACAGAATCACACCTGGAGTGAAACTCCTTGTCCAGAATTTTCTGATTGTTCATGCTAGCGGGATATTCCCAAAGTGAATGGAGATTTGGCTTGCTGTCAAATTTTCGATCTTCACTGCAATGGGATTATGGCATGAACAGGCGGTAAGATCATGCCCCTTATCTTCATGTTAATGCCAAAATAAAGAGTAGTTGGGGTCTAGTCTAACTTTGCAATACACCTTGGGGTTTATGATCTGGTCCTTAACAAAATATTAATGATTTAGATTAGGGAACTAAATGCAATATCTCCAAATTTGCAGATGATACAAAACTGGATGAGAGGGCAAGCTATTAGGATACAGAGATGATTCTGTGTGACTTGGACAAGCTGAGTTTGTGGGCAAATGCTTGGCAAATGTAATACAATGTAGTTAAATGTGAGATGGTAGCAAAAACAGGAAGGTAGATTATTTGAATGGCTATAAAGGGGAATGTACAATGAGACCTGGGTTTCCTCATACACCAGGTAAGCATGCAGATGCAGCAGATGATAAAGAAGTCAAATGGTATGTTAGCCTTCATTGCAACAGGAATAGAGTACAGGAGCAGAGATATCTCCTGCCATTACCCACAGTCTTGGTGAGCCACACCAAGAATCTTGTATGCAGTTTTGGTTCCTCTGTCTGATGAAGGATGTTTTTGCTATAGAGGGAATGCAGCAAAAGTTTACCAGACTGATTCCTGGGATTGTGGGGCTGATGTACCAGGAAAAGTTTGAATTATATCTGTTAGAGTTCAGAAGAATGAAGGGGGGATCTTACAGAAACTGATAAAATTCTAACAAGACTAGATAAGGTAGATGCAGGAAGGATGCTCCCAATGGTGGGGGAGGCCAGAATCAGGGGTCATAGTCGAGGGATAAAATCCTCTTAGGACTGAGATGAGGAGAAATTTCTTCACGAAGAAAGTGGTAAGCCTATGCAATTCGCCACCACAGGGAGTGTTATATGTTTTCAAAATGAAGTTAGATATAACTCTTGGGGAAAAGGGAGCAAAGAATACAGATGGAAGGTGGGATCAGACTACTCAGTTGGATGATCAGCCAAGATCATACTGAATGGCAGAGCAGGCTCAAAGGGTCGAATGGCCTATGTTTTATGAGTTGAAATTTATATGTTGAGCTTGAACTATGCATAATTGAATCCTTCAATAATTTATTACTTAAGAGTAAAGCTTGACTCAGTTAGCAGTATGATAGAAGGTGCTAATAGATTTTCCTTTGATGTTTCAAGAAATCCTTTCAAAAATGGGGTTGACTTCTATAGATAGATTTTCTTGATGGAGTAGGGGTGCTGCAGCAGATGCAGAATATTGTTTGCTGCCCCATTAGAAAAGCTGGTTGCGAATTAATCCTGCAGTGATAATACACTCTGGTGTCCTCTTTCAAGCTCAGCATTGGACTTGCGCCCCTCAGTGGTAGAAAGTCCGGGTCTTAAGAGCTGCCCACCAATGTGATCAGTTGACAGCCTTGCAGTGCCATAGCTCAGCAGTGGGTGCTGCTGGGACTGCAAGCAATCCTACGAAGAACAGAGCAGAGATACCAAACTCAGATAATCCTGGGATTATTTTGGGGGAGCATACTCGGAAGGGATGAGTGCCCCCGGCACCACAGGTATGGGATTTGGAGAGCAGGGATTAGGCAGAAAAGTGTGGATACCATTCTGGATGGTGTAGGAGGCACCTCCCAAAAACTGTGTTCCCCTTCCCAGAGTTCACCAGTGTTGGTGAAAAGGTGGCCATCTTTCACTGCCAACTGTATTATGGCAGAATTAGGCCCTTAATTGGGCAGTTAAAGGTGGGCTAGCAGATGCTTTATCCACCTGCCATTTAAGCTTTTCTCAGTTGTCCTTCGGGGCAAATTACCTCATCTTGTTCATCAGAATTACAATGTCCATCTTTAGACACACTGTTGATTACAGCAATCTGGTCTTCACAATTATGCAGCATATGGATGTGAAAAGTACATGACCAGAAGAAGAATCAAATGGACTCAAAACATTAACTCTGTTTCTCTCGCCACAGATGCTGCGAGGCTTACTGGTTTTCTTTTCAGCATTTTTTTGTTTTTATTTCAGATTTCCAGCATCTGCAGTATTTTGCTTTTATTCTAGAGAAATATAGACCAGTCAGCTTAACATCAGTATTAGGAAAAATAACGAAATTCTTACTAAAGGAGAGAATAGGAGAACATCTAGAAATGAGAAAAACAACAATGAATAGTCAGCATGGATTTGAAAGACGAAAATCTTGCTTGCCAACCTTATTGAACTCTTTGAGGAGGAAATGGATAATCAGGAATATGTAATTTATTTGGAATTTCAAATGTCCTCCAATTTGGTGCCCTATGATAGAATAATGAATAAGATTGAAGAACATGGAGTTAGGGGACAAGGATAGAATAGATTGCTTTCTGGATTTAAGATGAAAGCAGACAGTGTGAGTAAAGTGTATTTATTCAGAGCAGTGGGAAGTGGGGTGAGTTTTTCTATAAGAGTCAGTGCTGGGATTCACGTTGTTCACAATCTACATTAACAATCCAAATCAAGAACACAGTTTCTAAATTTTTAGATGGCACCTAATTGGAAGGGATAGTTAATTCTGAGGAGGACATCAATAAACTTGCAGAATGAGCAAATAATTGACAACTTTGGTTCAACACAGGTAAATGTGTGGTGGAAAGAATGGGGGGTGACTTATTACTTGGAAGGTTTAAGTTTACTATTAAGTTTATTTATTAGTGTCTCAAGTAGGCTTACATTAACACTGCAATGAAGTTACTGTGAAAATCCCCTAGACAGCACACTCTAGTGCCTGTTCAGATATGCTGAAGAGAATTTTGCCTGGCCGACGTACCTAACCGGCTCGTCTTTTGAACTGTGGGTGGAAACTGGAACAACCAGAGGAAACCCACACAGACATGGAAGAACATGCAGACAGTGACCCAAACTGGCAACCAAACCCAGGTCCCTGGCGCTGTGAGGCAGCAAGGTACAACTGTAGGTGGGGTACAGAAACAAAAAAAAATCACTAAAAGTTGTCACATGTCAACAAGGTAAATAACAAGCAACTAAGTACTAGGCTTTATTCCTAGAATAGAATTCAAAAGGAGGGAAGTAATGGCCAGAATTCTCGACCTCACTCGTAGATGGGATTCTCCAGTCCTGCTGCAGTGAATAGAGATTTGGCTGAGCACCAAATTGTCTGTTCTCACTGGCAGCAGAAGTAGGGTGTGCAAGTCTGGAAAATTCCAGCCAATGCAAAATGTGTATCGAATGTTGGTTAGTGACACTTAAGAGTGCTGCGTACAGTTCTGATCACCATAGTACAAAAAAGCACTGAAAAATGTGCAGAGAATATCTACAAGAATGATACCAGAAATATGTATATAGACATATCAGGAGAGGACTGACATCCTGGGTCTCTTTTCCCATGAAAAAAAGAGAGGTGAAGAGTGATTCAGTAAAATTCTTAAAATGGTCTGATGTTAGGGTAGGAAATGCTTAACATTCAAGTTAGTATTTGCAGGTTAATTGATTAAGTGCATCACTGGGTGTATATAATGGGGAAACAGGAGTGATGGTAGTTGTAGAACCATATCACTGGGAATAAAGCTCCATCTGGAAGAAGTCAAGACATGGCCGGAAGTTTCCCAAAAAATGGTTCAGTCAGAAAACTCTCCAGAAAAACGGCAGATTTTTCAAAAAGACTTTCCCACACATTGGGTGCAATCTTTCTGGCCCACTGCGCCAGTCGATCGGCGGAGTGAGCTGGGAAGATAGTGCACAAGGCTTTCTTACTGGGCACGAACTAATTTCGTGCCGAGAGTCATCTTTCCTGCCGTACCTTGCCGATGTGATTGACTTTGCATCTGAAACTGATCTAAATTTTAACATGCCCGACACAGCCATTTCTGGCCTTACCAACGTTTCCTCACCAATGGGGACCAGACATTTGGTTTTGATTTGATTTATTGTTGTCACATGTATTAGTATAAAGTGAAAAGTATTATTTCTTGTGCACTATACAGACAAAGCATCCCATATATAGAAAAGTAAAAGGGAGAGTGGAGAATATAGTGTTACAATCATAGGTAGTGTGTAGAGAAAAATCAACCTAACGTGAGGTAGATCCATTCAAAAGTCTGATGGCAGCAGGGAAGAAGCTGCTCTTGAGTCAATTGGGACAGGTCCGCAGACTTTTTTAATCTTTATCCCAATGGAAGATGAAAGAGAGTGTGTCTGGGGTGCAAGGCATCCTTGATTTTGTGGCTGCTTTTCCAAGGCAGCAGGAAGTGTAGGCTGTGTTAATGGATGGCTACAAATGATATGATGGCCATGCAAGGGGTATCAGAGGCCATTAAAGCCCACAGGTCACAGGAACATGGCCAAGCATTGCCCATGGGAAAGTGCCAGGCTGGCACCCTGGTACTGCCAATGGGGCATCCTGGCACCGGGACAGTGCCAAGAGGGTGGAAAAATGATGGGGGAGAGGCAAGGGGGGTTCTGCAGGGATTGTGATAAGCAGGGCGAGGGGGAGAAGATATGCAGACCAAGGGATTGATTGGCAGAGGGGATAGGAACCGGCACAGGGAGCAATCGGTAGAGAGGCGATGTCCGTGAGTGTGGAGGGGGGAGTGGAATGCCAGCAGGTTGTCCAGTGCACTGGCAGATCAGGCGCCTGTGCAATGGCGCCCCAAGCATTCTGTCTCCAGTTTCACTGGCAAGCTTTGGCTCTGCCGCCACCCCACATCCCGCCCCCCCCCCACCCCCAACCACTGGTGAGAATTGCCTCTTTTTCGCTGTAAGATTGTGACTCATGGCTTGCTGAAAAAATTGGCGCCATTTTCTCCCATTTTCTTGCTCATTCGGCACAGAATTTGTTGCGAAAAGATTGTGCCCACTGACGTTTTTTGAAGGGACTGTGTTTTGCACCATCATTGTAAGGGGCAGGGCCTAAAAACATTGGCACCACAGAGATTAAACACAAATTTTAATTTGAAGACCCCACTCCCCATGTCCCCCCGCTTCCAGATTTCGAGACCACCTTTCCCCCATCCATCCTTATTGATGGCATATTCCATCCCCGAACATAGTTCACTGGCAAAAACCCCCAACTCCCCATCCCAAACATTGATTATCGGCATGAACTCCCCTCATTATTTTGTTGCCATGAGTCTGGCCACCACCCACACCACACCCCCAACCCCACCCCACTTTCTCATGAGCATAGATCTCCAGCATAGTAATTCTCACCGATGTTTCAACATGCTGATATGTGGGAACATATGACGTTCCCAAAAGATTCGGCATTATGCCAATTTTGCATATTTAAACTCACTGGGTGTGAACCTGCTCATGTCTGCTGGGAGGGCCTGGGAAGATCCAGATTATTTTGTGTCCTGTGCAAATTCCACTTTCAGCATCTCGCTGAGCTTTCTTGACATAGCAGGATTTGCGCCACTGATAACTGTTCACTGATAATGGGGGAAGATTTAAGGAGGAGGCAATGTTTAAGGAGGGAATTTCACCCAACTACCAATGGTACCACATTCAAAGGCACAGTGCCCAATCAAAGGACGGCATTGGGAAAGGGAAGCTCTGCTGAGAGCAATACTCCCACCCTTGCTTGCTGCCAACCACCTCCCCACCTGTTCCACCCAACAATCCCATCCCGCCTTAACTCACCTTTGGACAGGTGTCCCTCACCAATCCTTGGCCTCTGGTGGATGCATCACCACAGATAACACCACTTCCCCGGGGGCACGGGGCAGGATTTTTATCCCCTGGATCCACGATCCTGGGAAAGGCTTGTCACTGTCCACTTAAGTGCCTGATGGGCACTTAATTCAGTGCACCTTCCCAAAAGAAAGCGATGCAGGGCTCTCAACAGCTCTCCACAAGGTAAATGAGGTGTCTATTGCCTGCATTAAATACTGTCCAATATGATGAAGGCTTTGATATTTATTTTGCAAGAACGCACACCTAAAAGGTGGCATGGTGGCACAGTGGTTACCACTGCTGCCTCACAGTGCCAAGAGCCCAGGTTCGATTGGGTCACTGTCAGAGTGGAGTTTGCATATTCTCCCTATGTCTATGTGGGTTTCCTCCAGGTGCTCCGGTTTCCTCCCACAGGCTGAAAGGTGTGCTGGTTAGGTGCATTGACCTAACCAGGCGCGGGACTGTAGTGACTAGGGGAATTTCACAGTAACTTCATTGCAGGGTTAATGTAAGCCTTACTTATGACTAATAAATAAACTTTATAAACTTTATGTAGTCAGTGGATAAGTACAGAGTTAATCAGCATGGTCTCTATTTTAATTTAGATCTCCTTCTTAATTACTTTCTGGGACATGGTTTCACAAATAGTGATTGCCTTTTAACAGCCGCTCAACCTGTTATTGTTATTTGCTCTGATTGTGTGAATCACAGAATGCTTCAGAATGGAGTCTAATTCTGTATTTTACAAGAATTCACACATATGCCAGCATATTTACAGGAATCAGGACTGAGAACCCATCCAACTTTGTCTTAATAGTTCAGGGATTGTGATGCTAATTATATCATTTCTACTGTTGTTTGAGATTTTAGCACAGGTTTGAAAATCACCTGATATTTTCCTGGTCTCTACTGCTCACCTACTCAACTGATAAACTCACTGAGGCATTAAGGTGGTTTCATTTTCTTTTTTCCATTTCAGTATTTTGTATGTGCTTTCCATCTTCCTTCCACTCCCGAGTATGAAGGAACCCAAAGCATTTTAACAAAATAAAATGTCATTTGCAATATGTGTCTGTGTTTCTTCTCATATCACGCATTTATTCTGTCTTTGTATGGAAGAGAGAAATGTGTTCTCAAAATAAGTATCACATCACGTATGTCTGTTAAATGATAGTGGTACTTTACTAGGTGATAGCAATCTTCATAAAATGTATTCCCAATGTGCAAATAGTATCTGACAGGTAAACGTATTGACATTTTGCAAATATTGATGGTACCTGGCGGAGTCAGCTGTATCAATTCAAATTTTGTTGTATCCACTGTGAACAAAGGAATCATAAGACAATGTCAGTGTTAATTAAGTGTTAAACAAGTGTTGGAAATACAAATGCATGAATACAAAATATTACAGATATATTGCTCTTACTTTCCAGCATGTCTGCAACATCCCCAGGATTCATAGCTTCTGGAAAGTTCTGTATTTACATAAAAGAGTAAAAAGAACATCAATTACAAAGTACCACAATTGCTTAATACTTGGAAATAATCTTCTAATATCAGGAAACACATAAAAGTAATAGCAAATTATTGCAGGTGCTGGAATCTGAACAAAAACAGAGAATGTTGGAAAATCTCAGCAGGTCTTACAGCATCTGCGGAGAGAGGACAAAGCTAACATTTTGAGTTTGTACGGCCCTTCTTCAGAGCTCATACAAAGCTAAATGTCTTTTTTAAAAATACCTAATGATAATTTAGAAAAAAGAATTATGGCTGTGGACTCATGGGCTAAGTTTTGGTTTGAAAATGAGTTGATGAAATGGTCAATAGAAACAGTTTAGTACTTTGAGGAGAAAACTTGTGACAAGTATAATTCAAGTTATGCTCCAAATTATTAGAAATTTCAAATTAGAGCTTTTTTGCTTCATCCTTTTCCTGAGTTTGATCTAACAGCTGATCTCAATGATTTGTGACTTCTTCTGTTTGTTGTGAAGACTTCTACCAATAATGCTTTTCTTTGTTAATTATAAACAATGCCGTTGCTTTTCATTTTCAAAAATAGTAATTGACTCACGTTCATTAAATTTGTAAAGTGCTGCGCTGTTCTGAATGTTATTTGTTAAAATGAAAAGTGAACAGAAATGCAGGTTAAATTTACCTATATTTGAACAACTTCCCCTGATGTAACACTTAAGCATAGCTAAATGCCTCAAGCAATTACCTGGAAAAGGATGGGGACAATGAGAATGTTGAATAACAAACACAAATGAAAGAATCAGGGCAAGTGACAAAATACACAGTTATAAAAAGTAGCATTTGAGAAAGTTTTGAAGGTAGAAAGTGACGTATCAAGGCATTTCAGTTTGGGAAGCCCAGAGACAGGGGGTGATTCTCCCAAAGAAATTCTAAATGCTGAATTCACAGGAAAAGTGGTGTAAATCACAATTGTTTTTACAGTGGGATTTCAGACTAGAATCTCCCATACTCTGTGCACTGCAGAGGTCACAATCGTGAATATCATTAAAAGCTTGGGGGGCGACAGGGTCTATTCACGCCCTAGTCCGATAGTTCTGGGCTTCTGTGCATCTGCAGTGGCCCCAAACTGTCAGCCTCCCGTTTGCTGGACAACCCGGGACCCCGTAGTGCTGCCCCTGCCAACACCTCCACAGCCCGATCATGGGCCCATGACTATTCCTGGCCAAACCCGATCCTGCCCCACCCCCCCCAGCGCTCCAATCTTTAACATCACCCAGTAGTGACAATCCTCCCCCCCCAACACACACCCTAACTCAGCAGACACCCTCCTCATGAGAGGCAGACCCCCCCACTTCGGAGGCAGACCTTCCCCCACCTCGGCAGACAATCCCTCATGGGAGACAGACTCCCCCGGCAGACCACCGCCGCCACCTCCCCCCCAGCCCAGCTCAATTGCTGGCCTCCCTCCACTCCATCCAACCTAGGCTGATCCTGTCTGCAGAGTGGCAGCGGGACCCCTCCGCCCCCACCAATCGCCCCCTAGGCCCCCAGCTGACCCTGCCCCTTTGGCCCTGCCCAATGCTTGGTAGGCAGTGCCAAGGTGCCTCCTAGACATGGGCACATTGGCCTTTGGGCACTGCCAGGGGACACAGACAGGCACTCCCAGGTTGCCCATGTCCAGGGACACCACCCTTCCATCATCTGATCTGCTGGGGGCCCCAATTGGCCCCCTTCACTCCAGCGAAGTGTCTCACTAGTTCCCCAAAAATGGGAAGCTATTCTTAACCCCACTGGACTGAATTGATACTGGTTGGATGGGAGATGCTATCAGGCTCAGAGAATTCAGTCCCGGGCCCAACAATGATATTTAAATCATGTTAAAAATCAATTACAATGACTTGCCTGGTGTTCCTGCTGGACCGGATATCAGGCGGTGGGAGACACGTACGTGTCAGGAATGTATGCATGAATACCGCAAATCGGCGCACACGCGCATCTCCCAACCTGACTCGCCAAAAAATTAGCAGCTCGGAATGGGAGAATCACCCCCATAATAACCAATAGTTCAACCTAGACAAGGTGCACAGTGGATTTGAGTCAGAAGCTAAAAAGACACAAGATAGAACATGCAGTGAAAAAACAGAAGAGGTCCTTGTGCATGAGTCGCAAAAACCCAGCTTGCAGGTGCAGCAGGTGGTCAGGAAGGCGAATGGGATGCTGGCCTTCATAGCGAGGGGGATTGAATATAAAAGTAGGGAGGTCTTGCTGCGGCTATATAGGGCATTGGTGAGGCCGCAGCTGGAGTACTGTGTGCAGTTTTGGTCGCAGTACTTACACAAGGATATTTTGGCCTTGGAGGGAGTGCAGAAAGGACAGTAGGACTAGGGGGCACAGCCTCAAGATAAAGGGGGGGGCGTTTTAGAACGGAGTTGAGGAAGAACTTCTTCACTCAAAGGGTGGTGAATCTCTGGAATTCTCTGCCCGTTGAAGTGGTGGAGGCTACCTCGCTAAATATTTTTAAGACGCGGGTTGATGGGTTTTTGATAAGAGAGGGGATTAAGGGTTATGGGGAGAGGGCGGGAATGTGGAACTGAGCCACGACAGATCAGCCATGATCTTATTGAATGGTGGGGCAGGCTCCAAGGGCTAGATGGCCTACTCCTGCTCCTATTTCTTATGTTCTTATGTTCTTATGTCTGCTGGAGCAAATCACTGGAAGAATTTATATTTCTTGAAAAATGCTTCCTTCATCAAGAAATGTAGTTAAGAGAAATATGTGTTATAATCAAGAGAAGACATGGATACATTGACTAATTTGAGTAGCTTAATCAGTGCTTCACTAACAAAAATTCACATGGAAAGAAATACTGCTCTGGATGAAGGCAATCTATCCCCACTAATTTCAAGTATTTTATGAAATGTCAGCAGGTTTCTTTATTGTTTTCACATTTAACAATTACATTCTAAAGTAATTAATTATATGAAACACTTTAAGATGCTTCAATATGATTAAATATGATTATAGTAGCCTCCATAGTTCAATTAGAGAACTCCAGGGCAAGCAGGTGTAATTCAGTTCCCATTTTTACTTTACATATTGTATCCTAACTTCTGTATTCCCATTATAATGCAAACTGCCTATGCAAACTTGTCACACAACAATTACATCTACTTATAGTGGTATTGATGCACCATCTCCACTAGGATGGGGTGCTACTTCAACAATAGATTTACTGCATACACTCATAAAGTTCCCATTGCTAATGACAGAACAATTTTCTTATCACAATCATCTTTATGTTCCTGTTATTTTCTCTGTCCCTCTTTCTCTGCTTCATTTTTTCCTCTTTCCATTCAGTTGAAAATTAGTGGGTGGTGTGGTGTGGAATGGTACAACAGACAAGATAACTACCAATTTTCTACTGCAAATAGGAGGTGTTAGTTTCATAGTTGTATTTCCATATGGCAAGTATGGAAATCTGATTATATTGAAGACCAAGCCAAGGTTCCAGGCCATGAATTACAGCAAAGATCCAACCAGTCTGTATAGTGCAACGTCTGGGCTGTGGATGGAAGATTGTAGGCTTGTTGAGGATTCTGGTCAAACTCTGAGCTGGGGAAGGTAGAAACAATGTGAAGGGATCTGCAGATAGGTTTGGGGGCATACATGAGATTTAGCCATGGGTGCACTGCATCAGAGGAAAGCAATATAAGGATAGTGGCATCTACCATCTATTTCCTGACCTCCACACTCCATCTTCTCCCAAAGCAGCCAGCACCAAACCCAATAACATCCCCACCCCACCCAACTAACTTTGCTCTCAAACTTTCCTGGCCCTTCAAACTCCTGCTGGCTCATCTTCTTTTTCACTGGCAGCCCTCTTCCACTCATCCTTCAGTCCTTCCTTCCTCTATTGACTAACTCGTCGCCTTTTCTTCACATCCATTTCCTCTCCTCCACATTATTTTCATCCTCTACTCTCATCACATTCTTTTTACCTTTTCTTCTCCCTCACTCCCTAACCCCTTTGCTGATTCCTTTTTTGTCCACCTTCTAGGGCATATCTGAAAATGAGGTGTCAAACTGGACAAGCTACAACACCAGGACAACCTGCATGCCAAACAGCATAAGCAGCATGCAACAGACTATCCCACAACCAATGGATCAGATCAAAGCTCAACAGTCAAGGCACATCCAGTCATGAATGGTGGTGGACAATTAGACAAAGAACTGAAGGATGAGGTCCAACAAATGTCCATTGATGGTGAAGCCCAGTACATCAGTGCAAAAGACAAAGCTGAAACATTTACAATCACCATCGGCCAGAAATGCCAAGTAATTTATCCACCTTGACCTCATCTCAGATCCCCATCATCACAGATGCCAGTCTTCAGCCAATTCCATTCATTCCATGTGATATCAAGAAATGTCTCAAAGCACTGGATACTGCAAAGGCTGTGGGCCCTGACAATACCTGGCAATTATACTGAATACTAGCGCTCTTGAACTTGCCACGCCCATAGCCAAGCTGTTCCAGTACAGCTACAACACTGGCACCTACCCAGCAATGCGGAAAATTGCTCAGGTATGACAAGTTCACAAAAAAGCAGGACAAATCCAGCCCCCTGCCAATTACCACCCTTTTCGACCATCAGCAAAGTGATGGAAAGTGTTACTGTGCTGCTATCAAGCTGCACCTACTCAGCAATAGCCTGCTCACTGAAGCTCAGTTGGGTTCCACCAGGGCAACTCAGCTCCTAACCTCCTAACCAAAGATGGACAAGAGGGCTGAACTCAAGAGGTGAGAGGAGAGTGACTGCTCTTAACGTCAAGAGAGCGTGTGACTGACTGTGGCATCAAGGAAAGCTGTGGTTAATGGGAATCAAGGGAGGACTCTCCATTGGTTGAGTGATTGAATCATATCTAGCACAAAGGAAGATGGTGTGGCTGTTAGAGGACAATTGTCTCAATTACAGCACATCATTATAGGACTTCCCCAGGGTAGTGTTCTAGACACCTAATCATCACTAGCTGCTTCATCAATGATCTTCCCTCCATCATATGATCCAAAGTGGAGAAGCTGGCAAATGATTGCACAATGTTCAGCGTAACTCAAGATTCCTCAGATACTGAAGCAAGTCATATCCATATGCAGCAAAACATGGACAACAGCCAGTTTTTGGCTCGCAAGTTACAAGGAACATTTGCACCACACGAGTGCAAGGCAAAGACCATTTCCAACAAAAGAAAATCTAACCATCTCCTCATAACATCCAATGGCTTTTAATCATTGCTGAAAACCACTGACCAGAAACTGAGCTGGACCAGCAGTACAAATCCTGTAGCTACAAGGGCAGATTAGAGACTTGGAATTCTGTGGTGAGTAACTCATCTTCTGACTCCCCAAAGCCTGTCCATAGTCTAAAATGCCCATCAAATAAAAAATTATCAGAATATCCTCCACAAACTAATTCTGTTTTCTAAAAATCAAATGGGTTGTTAACTTATATGTCACCGTTTTTGTAATTTTTTTTGAGGGAAGATAGATTGGGGAAGCTCTTGGCACAGGGCAGGGTTTAGAAGTTGTCTGATAGGGAGAATGGGAGAGCTAGCAGGGACAACTTGTTTTGTCCACGGGAGACTTTTAAAAGTTGTCCCGAGGTGGCCAATTAAAATGATCATAGGTTTTGACTGGGTTGTTGCCAAGTGCAGCAACTTAAAGAGCAGACAGGGGGAAAACAAACTCCGACTACATTTTTGGAGCAGTTAGCATGAGACATATATTGGCTAGAATCGCCACATTGAGGGGCACAGCTGCAGTTAGCAGTGCTTAAACTAAATGATTGCTGAAACAACAGAGGAACAAAGACTTTTCTTATGTATTTCTTTCAATTTCAGTAAAATTGGCATTAGCGTAGTCCAATTGAAGCTTTGCTAATGCAATTACAGAACAAAGAGACTATGGCATAGAAAGAAGAAACGTAATAATACATTTAAACAAATAATCTTACATTTCAAAGCTGATAATTAAATTTGGAATTATTTACTTATGAGAAAAAACATTCAGCTTGAGAAATATTCACAGTATTGGGACAAGGTTAATTTGATAAATACATTTTTTTCAGGAAAAGAGAAGCAGGCCTAAATGATTCAAAGTGTTTTAACTAAATACTCAAAACGAAAAAGAAATTGCGAAGAATCAGGTCAATATATCTCTTTTTCTTTCTTTAGAATATGCTTGAACAAGAAGACGTATTATACCTTTTCAATCTTCATTTTGTCATTGAAGATCAATGGAAAGACAGAAGGGAGAAACTTGGTTTTCTGGAACTTTCCTAACATACATACACTAATGTAAACATCATTCTTTTCAGGTAGGAACACTCCAGGGCATGTAACCTATAATAAATTATTTCAAATAAAAAGGATCACAATGTTGCACAGAAAAATGAAATGTCATACCATCACCATCACCAACATTATGTTACCACTCATTTTGGCAATGAAATTTTACGTCTTCATGCCCTCCCATGTGTCATGTTCCATTGACAACCCAGTCATAACCTATTTTGCATCATGCACTAATATCCAACACCAAACCCCCACCCACACCTCCCACATTGATTTCTTCATTGTCAGGCAGCTTTTGTCTTTATGTTGCTGCCTTAGAGCATTCAGCAATCATTAGTAAATTTCCTGCTGGGCTAAAATCCAGTCCAATGCAGGTATTATTGCAGGTGGGACAAAATATTTGACGGATTATTTAAAGATCTGTTGACCTCTGTCAGCAATTTCCCGCATTGAGGCATGTGTGACCGGAAAATCCCACCCATAGGCTGGAATTTTCCGGCCGACTCACTGATGGGATCTTCTGGTCCTGCCAACAACAAACCCCCACTGCAGGTTTCCTGGTGGTGTGGGGTGCATAGAATGGGAAACTCCGTTGACAGCCAATGGTGGGTCGCCTCTGTCACTATAGAACATGCAAAGGTGGAGGGAGAGGGAGATGGAAAATCCTGCCCATTGTCTTCAATACATATAAATTCCACAAACAAATTAAATTTAATTCATAAAATGGTTCAAAGTTCATTTAGTAGTTTCAAAATTTTTACTTAGATAAAATTATCCCTAAGCCCATTCGTGACTTAGAGCAAATCATTTTAACTAGGTTTTCAGTCAAAATAGGTTTCAGCGATTGACAATGGACTGCTGCCAAGGACGTAATTCAAACGTGTCCTCATACTGTGTTTAATTCCCATGAAATAAACAAGGGGAGATCCTCTTAACGTCTCGACTGAGAAAATTTATATCTCCTTGAAAAATAATTTTGTTACTTTTACGCCAACAACCAGGTGATGCAACAATCACAAGTGGTAATATTTTAAACATAAGACTTGTGTGAAAGAAAGCTTCTTACAATCTTCATTGAATAAGGGGGGAAATTTCTACATTAACTTATAAACATGCTCCTACAAATGCTAACTGCTTATCATACAAAGAGTTGACATTGAAAAATCATGAAAAATGTACAGGTAAGAATACATAGATGTGGTTAAAAACTATCTAACGAATTGGAGGAAATTTTGGGAAAATCAAAGCCACAATTTTCATTTCTCGTGAGGAACTCAAACTTTTTTTAATAAAGTTTATTTCTTAGTGACACAAATAGGCTTACATCAACACTGCAATGAAGGTACTGCGAAAATCCCCTAGTTGCCACACTCTGGTGCCTGTTCGGATGCACTGAGGGACAATTTAGCATGGCCAACGCACCTAACCAGCACGTCTTTCCGACTGTGAAAGGAAACTGGAGCACCTGGAGGAAACCCATGCAGACACAGTGAGAACGTACAGACTCCACACAGACAGTAACCCATGCCGGGTACTGAACCCAGGTGCCTGGTACTGTGAGGCACCAGTGCTAACCACTGTGCCACCATGCCACCCAAACAAAACTCCTGAATTCCGTGCAAAGAACAAAATTGAAAAGCTAATTTTAAAAAACCCACAATGTAGTGAGATGAGCAAAAAAAGTTAAAATCAGAAGAGGTTGCTGCAAGTCGTTGTTGTTGTTGGGGGAGGGGCGGAGTCTTTCCCCGCCCCCATCCCACGCAGTCATTGGACACGGCGGAGAGCTTCCAGCAAATCCCAGCAGAGAACGGCCCTCTCCCTGCCTCCTATTGGCTCAACCGCACATCATTCACTACCCCCGGCCAGCTGCTGCTGCGGCCCAACGGCCGACGCTGATCAATAATCACTGCCCGTCCGCCCCTCCCGTACCCACCGCCCGGCTCACTCCCAGCCGCTCACACTCATCCCCGCCCGCCCCCTCACACCTGTCGACTGCCCGCCCGGCTCACACCCACCCACCGGTTCACTCCCAGCCGCTCTCACCACCTCCCCCCCCCCCCCCAGCCTCACCCACACCCACCGCCTGGATCTTCAAATACACCGTGAGCTTCAGAACTTTCTTCGGCATTTCTGCTTGTTTAGAAATAACACTGGATCAAGCTATTTATATCAATATATATCGCTTGAATATATATCGTTTAAAAGGGAAAGCCTGCGTAAGGTGCAGCTCGAGGCAGCGATTCAAAAGTGTGGAAGCAACGGTCAGTGGAATCCCGGCGTTGCCATGGCACCGGGCCCCACGCTGACGCCACAGAAAGGAAGTGATGCAGCAATAGTGCGGGTCAGAGTCGGGGGCCCGGTGCGGGTCAGGGTCAGTCCATTGTAGGTCAGGGCTGGCCAAATGCGGGCCAGGTCAATGATGCAGGGCCAGGCCAGTGTGGGGCATTGGAGCAAAGCCAATTCTCCTCAATCATCATTGTCCTGGCCCAGATACAATCACAACTGTCACAGTCATAGAAGTTTACAGCACAGGAAAAGGCCCTTCGGCTCATTGTGTATGCACCAACAACAGTCCAATCAAGGTTCTATCCCCTTATGATAAAAGTGAAATGCTGCAATCTGAAACAAAAACAGAAAATGCTGGAGAATCTCAGCAGGTTTGACAGCATCTGTGGAGAGAGAATAGAGCCAAAGTTTTGAGTCTGGATGCGCCTTTGTCACTGTACTGTCCTTGTCAGTGGGTTTGATCACAAGGACCTGAGAAAGTTAGGGTTAGCCTAGCCCTAACCTGAACCCCTAATGCAAGGTAGGACCTGAGAGAGCAAAGTGCAGCGTTCAGAATCCCCTTTGTCTACTAGTCCCTGACACTAAGGGTCAATTTATCATGGCCAATCAACCTAACACACATACTTTTGGACCGAGGGAGGAAACCGGAGAAATCTCACACAGATAGTCATCCAAGCCAGGTTCCTAGCGCTTTGAGGCTAATCCATTGTGCCACCGTGCTGCCCCAGCCCAGGCAGAATCAGAAATGTCACTTAGAGCTAGAAAGGTTCTTGAGAGGAGATAATGGCCTAGTATTATTATCATAGAAGAATCATAGATCCAGTCCAAAGATGTGCAGGTTAGATTGATTGGCCATGATAAATTGCCGCTTAGTGTCAGAGGAATTAGCAGGGTAAATACATGGGGTTATCATAAGAGCATAAGAAATAGGAGCAGGAGTAGGCCATCTAGCCCTTTGAGCCTGCCCCACCATTCAGTAAGATCATGGCTGATCTGAAGTGTAAAGTTCCATTTTCCCGCTTTCTCCCTATATCCCTTAATCCCCTTGCCTACCAAAAACCTATCTACCCGCGTCTTAAATATATTTAGCGAGGTAGCCTCAACCACTTCAACGGGCAGAGAATTCCAGAGATTCACCACCCTTTGAGTGAAGAAGTTCCTCCTCAACTCCGTCCTAAACTGGCTCCCCCCCCCCCTTATCTTGAGGCTGTGCCCTCTAGTCCTGCTGCCCTTTCTGAGCGGGAAGAACCTCTCCACCTCTACCCTATCCATCCCGTTCATCATCTTATACATCTCAATGAGATCTCCCCTCATCCTTCTAAACTCTAACAAGTACAAGCCCAGTCTATTCAGCCTCTCCTCATAGCTCAACCCCGTCAGCTCCGGTATCAGCCTAGTGAACCTCCTCTGCACTCCCTCCAAGGCCAAAATATCCTTGCGCAGGTGCGGCAACCAAAACTGCACACCGTACTCCAGCTACGGCCTCACCAGTGCCCTGTACAGTTGCAGCAAGATCTCCCTACTTTTATATTCGATCCCCCTCGCTATGAAGGCCAGCATCCCATTTGCCTTCCTGACCACCTGCTGCACCTGTAGGCTGCGTTTTTGCGACTCATGCACAAGGACCCCCAGGTTCCTCTGCACCGTAGCATGCTGCAGCTTTTCACCCTGTAAGTAGTAGTCCTTCAAAGAACAAAAAACAACCCAGCACGGGAAACAGGCCCTTCGGCCCAACGAGCCTGCACCGCCGCATCCTCCTACACCTATTCTACCCTGCATGTCTACGAGTGGAACCCCTAACTTAGCCAGATTCAGGGGAGAATAGTGTCAATTTGGTAAACCAATCAGCCTAAGAGCATATCTTTGGGGTGTGGGAGGAAACCGGAGCGCCCGGAGGAAACCCACGCAACCACAGGGAGAATGCGCAAACTCCCACAGACACAGGCCCAAATCCATGTATCTGCACAGCTAGCAGTGCTAGTCACTGAGCTGTTGCGGCGCCCGTCTACCAGTCCAGGATCAAGCACACACACCGGCACGAAGTACTAGGCCACTCACGGAACCTCCAAGAGCAGCCCACGCACGACCCACCGTGTGCATGCCCCTCGTTTGACAACAAGGTGGACCTCCACCTGCGGAATAAAAAGGCAAAAACGTTAACATACAAGTCTGCATTTCCGGTGTCTCCCGAGGCTCTGACCCTATTTAATACCCCCTACTATAACCCTCCATCCTTGTTTCACTCATGTGTTTATCTAAGTAAACCTTAAACGAGTCCAACGTGCCTGCCTCCACCACCCTACTCGGTAGCGCGTTCCATACCCCCACGACCCTCTGCGTGAAGAACCTTCCTCTCACATCCAAATTATACTTCTCCCCCCTCACCCTTAGATCATGACCTCTCGTAATTGTACGCAGTCTAGGGAGCAGCCTATCACTATTGACTCTATCTATTCCCTTCAGTATCTTATATACCTCTATCATGTCTCCCCTCAATCTCTGTCTTTCCAAGGAGAAAAGTCCCAGTTTCTCCAACCTTTCCTCGTAACTCAGTCCCTCCATGCCAGGCAACATCCTGGTAAACCTCCCCTGCACCCTCTCCAGAGTCTCCACATCCTTCCGGTAGTAAGGTGACCAGAACTGGACGCAGTACTCCAAATGCGGTCTAACCAACGTTCTGTACAACTGAAGCATTAGACGGCAGCTCCTATACTCTATACCCCTTCCTATAAAGGCTAGCATTCCATAAGCTTTCCTCACAACCTTCTCCATTGTGTCGCAACCTTCATAGACTTGTGAACCTGCACTCCCAGGTCCCTCTGTATTTCTATACTCCTAATTGGTCTACCTTTTATCATGTAGTTCCTCTCTGCATTATTCCTTCCAAAATGCATCACCTCGCATTTGTCAGGATTAAATTCCATCTGCCACCTATCTGCCCAATGTACCAACCTATCCTGTTGTATCACCTGACATTCCACTTCAGTATCCGCCAACCCTGCCATCTTGGTGTCATCCGCAAACTTGCCGATCACACCACTTGCTTCCAAGTCGTTTATATATACTACAAAGAGGAGAGGTCCCAGTACTGAGCCCTGCGGCACACCACTGGTCACTGGCCTCCAGCCCAAAAAGGTCCCCTCAACAACTACCCTCTGTCTCCTATTGCCCAGCCAGTTCTCAATCCACCTAGCTACCTGTCCTTGTATCCCATGCGCCTTAACCTACCATTATTCCTACCAAAGTGGATAACCTCACACTTGCCAACATTGTATTCCATCTGCCAGGTCCTCGCCCACTCGCTCAGCCTATCTAGATCCCTCTGCAGACTTTCCACACCCTCCACACAATTTGCCGTTCCACTTATCTTTGTGTCAAGGGCAAATTTCGACACCTTACACTTGGTTCCCTCCTCCAGATCATCTGTATAAATGGTAAATAGCTGAGGCCCCAGCAGTCCACTAGTCACCAACTGCCAATCTGAATAGCACCCATTGACACCCACTCTCTGCCTCCTATTTGACAGCCAATCCCCTATCCACATTAACACCCTACCCCCAACTCCATGCCCCCTAACCTTCTGTAACAACCTTTTGTGCAGCACCTTATCAAACACCTTCTGAAAATTGAGAAACACCACATCCACCGGTTCCCCTCTATCCACCGCACTAGACACATCCTCATAGAATTCCAATAAATTTGTCAGACACGACTTCCCCTTAACAAAACCGTGCTGCGTCTGCTCTATCAAACAATTCTCCTCAAGATGCCTCGCTATTTTCTCCTTGATTACGGATTCAAGCATTTTTCCTACAACAGACGTTAAACTAACCGGCCTATAATTCCCTGCCTTTTGCCTGCTACCCATTTTAAACAGTGGCGTAACATTAGCCGTTTTCCAATCTTCTGGCACTTCCCCGGAATCCAGCGAGGTTTGGAAAATAATCACCAAATAATCCACTATCACCTCCGCCATTTCTTTCAGAACCCTTGGACGCATTCCATCCGGTCCTGGGGACTTGTCCACCATTAGTCCCTCTAGTTTGTTGAGCACTGCCTCTCTAGTAACAATGATCTCATTCAGGCCCTCCACTCTTACCATCTTTCCATCGTTAACACCCAGCCAACTATTCACGTCCTCCTCCGTGAAGACCGAAGCAAAAAAGTTATTCAAGGCCTCAGCCATTTCCTCATCCCCCACCACTACATCCCCCCTCTCATCCTCTAAGGGTCCAATGTTCACCCTAGCCAGCCTTTTTATATATTTATAAAAACTCTTACTATCCTTTTTTATATTTAGCGCTAGCCTAGCTTCATAGTTTATCCTTCCTTTCTTTATGAACTTCTTCGTCATTCTTTGTTGATATTTAAACCTCTCCCAATCCTCTTCTCGCCCACTACTCTTAGCCACTCTAAACGCATCAGCTTTTAATTTAATACTCTCCTTTACTTCCTTCGTTATCCACGGCTGATTATCTCTCCTCCTACAATCCTTTTTAACCATCGGAATAAATTTCTGCTGAGCACCAAGAAAGATCTCCTTAAAGATCCTCCACTGTTCCTCAGCAGACCTACCTTCCAATGTGCTCCCCCAATCAACATTCGCCAATTCCTCTCTCATCCTATCGTACTCCCCTCTATTCAAACAAAGGACACATGTCCGGGAATCCACTTTCTCCTCCTCCATCTGCATCAGAAACTCCACCATACAGTGATCACTCTTCCCAAGAGGATCCTTCACCACAAGGTCCCTAATTCTACTTGCCTCATTACATAACACCAGATCTAAGATAGCTCGCTCCGTCATCGGCTCCAACATACACTGTTCAAGGAAACTATCCTGGCAGCATTCCAAGAACTCATCCTCAAGCCCACCACATCCAACATGGGTCGACCAATCAATATGTAGATTGAAATCCCCCATAATTATCGCCATACCATTCCTGCACGCAGCATTTATTTGCGCGTTTATAGCCCACCCCACCTCCAGGTCATTATTTGGGGGCCTATAGACGACACCCACCAGCGTTTTCCTCCCTTTGCTGTTCTTAATCTCCACCCACAACGATTCCACATTCTGCTCTTTGGAGCCTATATCTTCCCTTACTACCACCCTGATACTATCCTTAATCAGCAGAGCTACCCCCGCCTCTTTTTCCTCCCGTCTATCCTTCCTAAACACTTGATACCCCTGGACATTCAACTCCCAGTCCCTGTCACCCTGCAACCACGTCTCTGTAATGGCCACCAGATCATATCCATTTGTGCTGATCTGCGCCACCAGCTCATTCGCTTTGTTCCGAATGCTTCGTGCATTCAGATAAAGTGTCATCATCCCAGCCTTCACCTGGACCCTATTTGAAGGAACGCTACCAACCGCTATCGAGACAGGGCCTGGATGGGATTTTTGGTAGTGCATGCCTGATGGGCCGAATGGCATCCTTCTGCATTTTAGGAATTCTATAATTATCTTCAGACTATTAATCAGAAACTCAGCTAATGTTCAGGCGACCTGTGTTCAAATCCCGCCATGGCATACTGTGGAATTTTAATTCAATAAAAAATACCTGGATTGGACACCATTGTCAATTCTCGGAAAAACCCATTTGATTTACTAATGTCCTTTATGGAAGAAAAGCTGCCATCCTTACCTGGTCTGGCCAGCATGTCACTCCAGAGCCACAGCAACGTGGTTGATTCTCAACTGCTTTCCAAGAGCAACTAGGGATGGGCAATAAGTACTGACTAGCCAGAGATGCTCCTATCCCACAAATGAATAAAAATAAGATTGGTAAGGGGATCTACCGACTCAAGAACAGCTTCTTCTCTGCTGCCATCAGACTTTTAAATGGACCTACCTTATATTAAGCTGATTTTTCTCTACACCCTAACTATAACCGTAACATATTCTGCACTTTCTCCTTTCCTGCTCCCTTATGTACTCTATGAACTGCATGCTTTGTCTCTACAGCATGCAAGAAACAATACTTTTCACTGTATACCAGTACAAATGACAATAATAAAACAAAGATTACGGGGACAAAGCAGGTGGAAGGGGTTGAGAAACAGATCAGCCACGATTGAATGGCAGAGCAGACCCGATGGACCGAATGGCCTAATTTGGCTTCAATATCTATCTTTTGCTCTCAGAGGATGCTGAAAGTCTGCAAAGGGATATAGGTTGTCTGAGCGAGTGGGCGAGAGATACTTCTTATGCTCTAAATACATTTTATAGGAATATCCCTGTAGGTCTGGCAAAAGTTAAAATGTTAAGTCTGTGACTTCTCATTAGTAAGAAGTCTCACAACAGGTTAAAGTCCAACAGGTTGTTGGACTTTAACCTGTTGGACTTCAATCTGGTGTTTTGGGACTTCTTACTGTGTTTACCGAAGTCCAGTGTCAGCACCTCCACATCATACCTCTCATTAATCTAGAGTAATCACCCAGTCAGTTAAGGAATGAATATTGATGGCGAGCCAGCAAAGGTTATGGATGGGAAACCAAAAAGCTTTTAACTCAGCACATGTATGAAATACTGACAAAATGCAAATAAAACGGATTGGTTATAATTTGATTTTGACTTGATTTATTACTGTCATATGTATTGGTATACTGCGAAAAGTATTGTTTTTTTGCACACAATACAAAGTATACCGTACATTGAGAAGGAAAGGACAGGATGCAGAATGTCATGCTACAGTCACAGCTAGGGTGCAAAGAGCTATCTAATATGAGGTTGGTCCGTTCGAAAGTCTGAGGCAGCAGGGAAGAAGCTGTTTTTGAGTTGGTTGGTATGTGATCTCAGATTTTTGTCTTTCCCAACAGAAGAAGGTGGAAGAGATTATGTCCGGGATGCATGGGGTCCATAATTACGCTGGCTGCTTTTCCAAGGCAACGGGAAGTGTACAGTGTTAATGGATGGGAGACTGATTTGAGTGATGGGTTGGGCTTCATTCACGACCTTTGCTAGTTTCTTGCGGTCTTGGACAGAGCAGGAACCATACCAAGCTGAGATATAACCAGAAATAATTCTTTCTATTGTGCATCTGTAGAAATGATGAGTTTTAGTGGACATGTCAAATTTCCTGAATCTCCTGAGAAAGTAGAGGCATTGGCGGGCTTTCTTAACTACAGCTTCCACATAGAGGAACCAGGATAGGTTGTTGGTGATCTGGACACCTAAAAGCTTGAAGCTCTTTACTATTTCTACTTTGTCCCCATTGATATAGATAGGGACATGCCCTTGACTACAATTCCTGAAGTCAATGACTATCGCCTTCATTTTGTAAACATTGAGGGAGAGATTATTGTCACACGAGTTGATCAGATTCCCTTTCTCTTTCGTATACTCCAGCTCACTATTGTTTGAAATCCGATCCACAATGATGGTGTCGTCAGCAAACTTGAAAATTGACTTGGTGGGGAATTTGGCCATACAGTCAAAGGTGTATAAGGAGTATAGTAAAGGGCTGAGGACACAGCCTTGCAGACCACCGATGTTGAGGATGATCGTGGAGATGTTGCTGCCTATCCCTTTACTGACTCCAGCCTGTGGGTTAGGAAGCATAGGATCCAGTTGCAGAGGGAGAAGCCAAGTACCAGGCCATGAATGAGTCTTGTAGGCATAATGGTATTAAAGACTGAGCTGTCTATGAAAGCAGTCTGACATAGGTGTCTTTGTTATCTAGGTGTTCCCGGGTTGAGCGTAGGGCCAATTTGTAAAGCAAATCATTTGTAAAGTGAAGTTCAAAATAACCTAAAATAATTAAAATTAATTCATACATATAGACAGAATGCAATATCCTTGAACAGAAGGACTTATTTAATGTTTCATTGTGTCTATTAGTTTTATATATTTTCTAAAAATAGCCATATTTGTTATTGGTTTTGCCTTTTTATTTCTTTTCCAATCCAAACTATAAAGGGTTGTGAACATAGCCGCGTCCATCACACAAACCAGCCTCCCATCCATTGACTCTGTCTACACTTCCCGCTGCCTCGGGAAAGCAGCCAGCATAATCAAGGAACCCACAAAGACTGGACATATTCTCTTCCACCATTTTCCATCGGGAAAAATATGCAAATATCTGAGATCAAGCATTAACCAACTTAAGAACAGTTACCTCCCTGCTGTCATCGGACTTTTGAATGGACTTACCATATATTAAGCTGATTTTTTTGCATCCTAGCTATGTCTGTAACACTATATTCTGCTCTCCTTTCCTTCTCTCCTGTGTACTCTATGAATGGTAAGGTTTGTCTGTATAGCACACAAGAAACAATTCTTTTCACTGTATCTCAATACATGTGACAATAATAAATTCTCAAAATTAGGTCAAGTGGATTGAAAGTGGGACCTAAAAGAATCAAAGAAGATAGATACTGGAACACCCCCCAATCCCCAGGTGTGTTTTCTGCAGAGGTAGAGTATGTAAAATATGTCAGATGGTTAACCCACCACCTTCCCATCCAACCCTGACCTGGTCCCTACAATACAAGGGAGGGTAAGGCACTCAATAGCCAGCCCTGCCCTTAGGCCTATTGAGACATTTAAATGGACAATTATAGCCCACGCAAGGCCATCAATCCACCTCCACTGCCATGATATTCTGGGAAGTGGCAGGCGAGTAAGAGTGGACAAACTTAAACAACTTTGTGGAAAATACTGGAAGGAGGAAGGTATATTATTCTGTTGGTGTCATGTGTGTATTGGTTGGACCCCCTGCTGCAAGTTGTTACCTCTCCGACATGTGTTAGCTACTTAGGCTCCCTGACCTTTCCCTATCCAAAACCCCAGACTAGACTTTTGAATGGCCATGTCCTTTCATACTGGCGGTTCTGTGTAGCCCCATCAGTATCCACAACTGAGTTCTGGAGCTGCAGGTCTTGATAGCAGGACTTCCTACCACTGAGGGGCATGGTCCAAGTTGTTTAAAGAACAAAGAACAAAATCAGCCCGGGAAACAGGCCCTTCGGCCCAACGAGCCCGCGCCGCCATCTCAACACCACCAGTCCACCTCTCTACCCATGACCCCTATCTTATGTTTTACGGCCATCCAGATTGAGGGAAACTGATTTAGGGACAATTTATTCCTGCCAATCAGCCTAACAGCACATCTTTGGGGTGTGGGAGGAAACCGGAGCACCCGGAGAAAACCCAGCAAGCACGGGGAGAATGCGCAAACTCCCACAGACACCGGCCCAAATCCATCTGTCTGCACAGCAATCAGCAATAGTCACTAAGCTGCTGTCATCTTGCCCAGTATCTTGTCCAGTTTAGGCACACTAACGACATGAAGCACTAGGCCAATCTCAAACAACCAAGAGCAGCCCCAGTACGACCCATCGCGTGTATGCCCCTCGTTGGACACAAGGTGGACCGACTTAAAACTTGTGAATGTAAAGAGAAAAAACATTATTATCATACTGTACCCATTTACATTACCAGGGACGCCCCAATGCTAATGACCCTTATTTAAAAGGTTCTCCTATATCCACCCATTTCCAACTCAGTCATGTGCCTGTCTAAGTTACTCTTAGGCTGCTGGAAGTGTGCTGTCACTGCAGGGAGGCATAATATAAAGTCGGTCGTTTTGGAACCAACACTGCGGGGTCGGGGGGGGTGGGGTGAGAGCAGTTGGTGGGGAGCAGTTGTAAACTCCGCTGGTGGAAACTTTTCCTGGCAGGAGGGGAGAAATACCAGCAGGCCCGGATATAGCCGTCTTGGACCCACTAATCATATGGAAGTAGCAATTTCCATGTAGTAATCAGGTCGGCACAGAGCTAATTACACAAAAAAGGAGGCCTCAGAGACTCATGATCAATTGGACACCAGTTACAAGTCCTGCTAAAGGCCTCCCGCTGATATGTCCCGGACCATTGCACTACCTGAGCAGCGCAGCAGGCTGGGAGAATCCTGGCCATGATCTGTGTGAGCCTATGGGCTACCGTGACGCGGTTATCCTTTAAGTGCTGTAGCCCTTTAACACCAAAGTAAAACTGTATTGTTTGGAGCATTACTTGAACTGTTCTCAGTGAATAATGGGAGGCTAATACAACTGAGTAATTTAATTAAACAATAAAGTGAGACAGAGAGAAACTGAAGTGGTTTGCATTTGTCATCTGATCTTCAAAGTTATAAATCAACCATAGCATAACTGTCCTAACATTTCTTTTGGTATACTAGTTCCCCTGGCTCATAGACAAAGTAAAATAAAGTTGTGTCTCCTTTTTCCTGCACCAAATGTATTACATTTCTGCTGTTTCTACCTCTTTGTGTTTGTCCTTCAATTTTATTTTGTTCCTTGTCTTTTCCATATTTCCTCTTGCATTTGTCTGTGTGCCCCATGTGTTAATTTGGAATTGTGCTGCAATCTTACCTATCCTCTGAAGTGACCTAGCAAGCTGCTTAGTACAGTAACAATTAGGCATAGGCAACAAATGCTGGCTTTACTGGTGACACCCACGTTCCAAAAAAATTCGGGGTGTACCAAAGCTGGTATACTGATCAGGTCATTTTCTAAGTTGGTGTACAAGCTTTGCAGTCTCTGCGCTGAATAATTTGCTGTGGTACAGCACAACCCCATGCCTTTAAAATTCACCTAATAAAGTGCTAATAGGGGTACTTGAAATCGGAGGTGGGTTTGAGGCCTTCATCCCACCAAAACAGTGCTTGGAGGGGTGGGGGGAGGAAGTCTGACATTGTTGGACTTGATCTGGAACATAATAAGTTATTAATCTAAAGGGCCCCCTGACAGAGCCCTGTGTCAGGAGACCTAGAAAATGCTGGCAGTGTTCAGAATTTGGAAGCTCATTGTGACTTCAGTGATTTGTAGGCTTTTAATGTGAGTGTGCATTCATAAGTTCTGCGATGTCCAACTATGCCATTGAACAAAGGAGGCTTTATTTTTGAACACAAACAAGTTTTTTTTACATCTTTGCAAAGGGGAATTTAGTTGTACAACATGTCTAGTTGTAGTTGTATGGAGTTTCCCTCTGTAGGTTTCTGAGCCATTGGAGCGAGAAGAGCCTCATGCCCCTCAATTTAGTGATGACTCCCTCAGAGTCCTCCTCCATGCAGCCTTGAACCAATGTGAGCAGTGGATGCCATCTGGTAGGAAGAGAAAATTGATCAAAACCGTGTTGTCCTGAAGGAATTAGCCAAGGGGGTCAGTGTCTTGGGCTGGTGAATTTACCATTCAGAAGCTTATACGTCTGGACAGTAGTTACAATATTCAGAAGCATCCTAAATCCTTAGATTGTTCACCTAGTGAGTCTGCTGGCCTGACTTAATGGTTTCGTATTGCATTCACCTTTCCCACAGCTCAAAAGGATATTAAGGCCGGACTTTTACCAGCACACCTGCCTCAATTATGGCATTCTCCTCTAGCCTCAGGCGGGATCGTATGATTCTCGGGCGGATGTGCCGATACAATTCTGCCCTAAGGCCATACTTCTTCTGGAGCTCTGGCCTGGCTGGACAACTGCCCCACTACCCTGCCTGTGCTAAAAGCTTAGTACCATCACCTATTTCAACTTGTAAGTCAGCATCACCAGAAAAGCGAATCTTATACCACAGATTTTCAGCCTACCAGCCCCTGAGAAGGAATTCTTTTGTGGGATTTTGAACACTGGATCTCATCTGAAATGGACCAAAGCTTTAAGAGCACATTGACCTTGTTCCTGACAGCAATCTCTTTGTCACATTGTGCTGTCCTGGAGTTCAAGCCAAATTCATTTTCTTCCATTTGTGAAGGTACCCTGTAGCACAGGCAGAAGATTGCACATACTGAGTGCTTACTCACATTTCATGAAGTCATTGAGCCTTTTTTGCCAAGAGACCAGGTTCGCTTCACAATCCCAAGACTCTGACCTCCATGGCTACTCCCTTCAGGGCAGCACAGTTTTGATCAGGTTTCTCTTCTTCCTATTAGGTGGCACTCACTCCTCACATTGGTTTGAGATTGCATGGAGGTGGGCTCTGAGGGAATCATCATGCTAGCATTTTCATGCAAGACAAAGGTGTTTGCTTCTGGGGGTTTTGGCTTCTGTTTAGAGACAGTTACGGCATAAACAAGGTGGCAGAGGCATAAAGTTGTTGCTCAGCAATGGGCTTTAAAGGAGAAAGGCTTTTTGAGTTTTGTTTTTAGCTGGATATATTGCAGTTGAAGATGACAAGTCCAAGGGTGAATATCCTTCATAGCAGAAAAGTTGAACAGGACAAGAAGTTGCAAAAAGACAGATTTCCTAAAGAACCAGATAAAGTTCTGACAGCCAGGAAACTGGAACAGAAAGAATGTTTTTGGAAGACTGAAGTTAAAGGGGGGGTATTGTATTTTTCTTGTTAAAACTAATTAGAGGTTCTGTGATTCTGTTCTTCCTTATTTTCTAAAAAAAATAAAAGTTATTGTTTTTTTGAGCCAGGGTTCCATTCTGGGATCTTCCCGTCCAGTTATAACACCAACTGGGATTATAACAAAATACAATGCAAGTAGGTTCCCCTTGAGTCAGAATACACAAAATTAATCTCCGTAGATTTGGGAATAATTAACAAAATTAACTTGGCAGTAAACTGCACATGACTTGAGAATCTTTAGTCTGCAATGGCAACCATAGCTAAATGTGTCCGAACTAAAATGCAAGAAGGGAAGCGCATTTTCTGAAAAAAGAGTCATCAAAAATAAAGGTTGCTTTCCATGTCTAAGTTGAATTTTATTTTCCCTTGCATTTCACCGAAAAGGATGTTTTTTATTGTTTTTGATTTTGAGAATGATGCCACTCCTTGAGAATTTATCCTGGCTCAATTGTCATTGATTCAATGTCTAGGTATAAAGTATAACAGGAAAGACTTGCATTTATTTGGTTGTTGCATCTTTCACAAATGTCTCAGAACATTTCATATAATTACTTTGAAGTTCAGTGACTTTTACATAAACAAACAAGGCAATCATTCTGTTCAGAAGCAGCACTGTTAAGCAATAATGAGGTGAGTGACTGGTTAATCTATTTTTGGTGGTGTTGAGATATCCGTGCTTCAAATAAATCCCATCACATTCCATTGGATGTGCTGTTAAACTAAGGTCCTGGAACAGGCAGACATCACATCATATGATTTTAACATCACATTTTGAGAAAGGATAGAACCTTTAACAATGTATTACTTCCTCAGCATTGTACTGAAGTATCAGTTTAGATTATAAACTCACAACATGCTGCCTTGGAGATTGAACTGCTTCCATGTGGAGCACACACACAGAAGAACTCCTCTATTTTTGCCCAAAAAGCTCCCTCAATACCATAAAAGCATTCATTAAAGCCACAATTCGCACACCCTTGGGATCTCTATGCCTGATTTTGTTAACTGGGCTGATGTGTGCCAGCTTTGTTGGTGTAAACTAGTGATCAAATAGCTGTATAATGGCAATTAAAAATGATTTCACTTGGATCTTCACAGCTATTTGGTATAGAATCATAAAATCTGTATAATGCAGAAGGAAGCCATTCACCTGTTGAGTCTGCACTGACTCTCCAATAGACCATTCTACCCACGCCCTATCCTCATAACCCCATGTTGTTATCCTGATAATCCCCCTAACTCATGCATCCTGGGACACACAAGGGCAATTCAGCATGGCCAATCTATCTAAACTGCAGATCTTTGGACTGTGGAAGGAAACCACAGTACCTAGAGGAAACCCACACAGACACCAAGAGAATGTGCAAACTCCACACAGACTGTGACCCAAGGCCAGAATCGAACACGGTCCCTGGTGCTGTGAGCAGTGCTAACCCAATATATTTTGACCCCAAATCTAACATGCAAAATTATTCCCATGCATCTCATGAGTCCATATTTGTTTCTCTTTAATGAAGACAGCAACCATGAATTCAAGTGCAACTGATCTTGACAGCCATCTCCCACCTACCTTGACATTTTATTAATGCTGGTTCTTTAACATGGCTCATAAAAATTTTCATGAACACACTGGCTGACACAAACAGCCTGAGGCAAAAATCCCCTCCACCATTGCAAGTTGTCCTTGTGAAACTGCACCAAAGGGAAATATTTACCTTTTGAATATAAATTGAGAATATTTGAAAGAAAATATAGTTAATGACAGAAAACTTGGCATTATCTTTTACAGCAATGCCCTGTCACAATTTAAAGTAGATTAGATTATTGAACCTTGGCAGGCATGTAGATTTTTAAAAAATTGATGATCATTTTTCATATTAAGATTTAACACCTCACCTCATACATGGTGAATTTTAGTTGCAGTGGTAATAACTAACCTTCAAGAGTAATGTAGCAATAAGCAACAAACATTAAATCTATTTAACTGAAAATATTGCTTACTATATTGCTAAATAAAAGGTTCATTATATTTTGGAAGATGTTTTTCTTTTAAAATATGACAACGCACCAAATATACACATATATATAGATTATGCCATTTTTGTTATAACTAATGAGTCAAAAACAGAATAATGTTTTACCCTGGTATATCAGGCACCGAAACCATTTTGCTTAATGAGGTACTTAGTCTTTATAATTAGAACCAAAAGGGAACAATTTCTTGTTCATGGGCCCTGGTGATTATTATGTCCATTTATGCAATTAAAAAGATTTGCAATATGAATTATTTTGATAACTTGTGCATTTTCCTCCTTGAACATATTGCTGAACAAGCAGTAATCCCATCATGACAACTGTTGCACCCATAAGCTGTTAACTCTTGGGAAATTAATTAATTCAAAACTGAATAACTGAATGAATGATCTGTTGTGCAAACCAAGCTGAAAAAATTTTTTACTTAGATAAACAACAATATGTGAAATTTTTTTCCTTGCATTATTGAAACTCTAAAATGCTACTTATTGTATATTTTACTAATTTCCTATTTAAAAAGATATGTTAACATGTACATCTTAATATGTGGATTACAATACAATTAAATATTCCCTAAGGACCCTCAAGGTGCAATGACTGTCATTGTATGTAAAATAGCAATTGTATGTAAATCCCTGTGGCTTTAGATCGAATTCATAAAAAGATGATCTGAAATTCAGATATCAGGAGGCTTTCTACCGTGAATTCTTCAGTAATTAAGCAGCACAAGCACCTTATCAAATAAACACACTTTTATTAAGTTTCTATTCATTTGTTGAAATTACAACAGATAGATAAATTGTGAACTAGACAGCAACATTAATCATGCACATAGAAACTTCACTTGCAAACAACACAAAGAAAATATATATTTTTCAAAAAACGGTTAGTGTTTGCATTTCACATTCCAGTTACATTCACTAAAGCTTATTGGTATTTAGATTAACATACTTGTAAGTACAAAATTTCAAATAATGTGGCAATGACATTTAAACAGTGAAATGATTTGCCCTGCTAATCCTTTCAATGGCATTATCCTTTCAAAGGCATTGCTTACCAGATTGCAGGAAATGTTTGTCACTCCAAAAATTAGAAATATAAGGAAGAGACCAAGAAAAAAACATTACCTATATTCCACTCAATATGCTGTTCTACAGTCAGTAATGTAAAAGGTCAAAAGATTGAAGAGAAATGTTACATTAATTACAATTTTGTGAAGTGAAAGGCCTATGTGTGTTCCTGTGAAATGCTGCTGCTGGAATCTTTTTGAGGATTCACTGCAGTTCGGATAAGCAATTCAACCTATGAACCATCTACGTGAAACAAAATTCCTGTCCGCATCCAAATAAATTCAGCTTCCATGTCTAAATCTCCAAATCTAAATAAGATCAGAGGCAACTCATTGAAGGAACAAACATATCATTTTGAAAGTGTTTCTCTCCTTCGCTACTCGGAGGTTTTTGGGCTGTTCTGGGAGGATTTGTGTAATTGGTCGATAATGATAATCTCCAATCAAACACAAATCAATGTTGACTGTTTTAGTGTCCAACCAGTTTATGGCAATTACAGTAGATGTCAGTCCACCTTTATAATAATACATCATATATTACAAAGAAACAAATTTCAGAATCCAAGCAATTGAATTTACTTTCTATTGTTTCCTTAGTAAGTAGAAAATCACAGAACTGCATGCATAGCAGCAGATTTAGACATATATTAAAGCAGGATGTTAATTCTTTTATTATATATTACAAGTGTACATATTGATCTTGGAATACATTTTCATGGCATTTGTGTGACAATTTGTCTTTTCAAACTCATCAAGCACTGAAATGTCACTCAGATTGAATTCTACACAGTACCTGTCATCCTGCATTTCTGATCATTTCAGCAAGACAAACTTTATATGTTACCAATGAGTCCAACATTCATAATAACTATGAGTTTGGTTTGTGCTGTCCTCAGCTTTTTTAATTAGATAAACTACAGCAAGAATATTGAATTTTATTTTTGTTGTTTTCAATAAACTGAGCAGATGAAAATGGTCTGGGGAGGAACTCTCCATTGGCAGAAGTTATAAAAAGGAGCTGAAGTATAAACATATTATTCATACTCTATTGCTGTTTATCAAGAAATGTGCCAAAATTTCATGCTACATGGCTCTGTTTAGCGAGATAGATTAATTGGCAGATTCACAACAAATATTTAAACAGGCTATCTTGTGCTTAGCAATTGATTAATTAGGGCCAATTTTAACTGCAGTGCGAAAAGTCAAAACAAGTGACCTTGTCTGAGGGTCCAGGTCACTTAACCATCTCACTTACATTTCATCGATGAGCTGTTGACACCAAACATTTGAGGCCCCTTTGCAGCTTGCTGGTTCTAGGTAGATGGAAAATCGATCTGCTCCCACACTAAACTGGTCGACAGACATAGGCCAGATGTAGGTTGGGATTCTCCCAAATAAATTCTCAGTTCCCAACATGTGAGAAAATGGGAGTAAATATTGCCCTTTTTTTACACATACTTACCATAACGATTCTCCGACACTGCATATCACAAAATGCACCAGCATGATTCCCTCTGGTAAGTGGTGGGCGGGGTCTAACTCACTGGAGAGACCGGTAGTATAGCGCTGAGCAGGCCAGTGTGCATGCGCCAATCTGTCAGTGCGGAGATTGGCACATGTGCAGTGACCCCCCCTCCCCACCAGTGCTGGCCTCCAGGTTTCGGCCAGCCCAATAGCTGGCCTTTCAGACTCCCCCTCTCCCGGATCGCTGACCTCCCGGACTTCCCTGGGCCAACCCCTATGTGGCAAACAGGCATTGCCCAGTGGGCAGTGCCAGTTTGCCAGACTTTTGGAGATGCATAGAGGCTGTGGTGCCTAGCGGGGAATCCCATGAAATGGACTGTATTGATGTCTCCCAGCCCGCTGCAATACTTGGGCAGCACAGTGGGCTGGGAGAATTGCCCCCATAATCTCAGGATGGGTCTTAAATATTTTGGTGGCAACCCAAATGCTCATTCTAACCCCAACAAAGGGAAAGTAATACATTTCCAGAGCTGATTTGTGAGAGGCCTCCAGGATGACTGCTGGTAAGGCAACTAATCAACACCTAGTACAAATGGACGAAACATACTGGACACATTCCATTTATTTGGACCAGGAAACTGCAATTGAAGTCCAGTGATTGTAAAAGGGCAATGATTAACATACTTTGACAATCTTTCTGCCTTGTATAGGCAGGCCTCAGGCAAACTGTGGTGGACAGGATGGGAGCAAGAACCAGGTGATACATATACCACTGCAATTTAGGGCTACTATCATCCTGTTCCCACTCAGAAGTTAAAATTGGTTCTATTTCATCAGAAATAGTGCTGCATTTGTGTTAGTAAACTAATCATTAGCAAATTTAATTAACTGAAAACAGAAAAATAAACCACAGATGTTTTTCCTTACGCAGCTACCTTAGGAATCCATGAATTTTATCACCATCATTGTCAATGTCTCTCTTTGAATGTCATTCAATAAATGAAACTCAAACAAGCGAGGTATGTGGCAATTACTAGATCTTTTCTCCCAAGATAAAATACATTGGTATCATATGACATTCTTCATTGCTCAACTGAGTGGTAACCTTTATAACCAAACTCATGACCTTCCCAAAAGCATACCTAACATTTTCTAAATTAGCAATTTTACCTAATACACTAATGACTGGTATCATCCACTGCTTTTCTTGCCATGAAGTTGAGATCCCCTATAAAGTTCATGACATTCCTTTAACTAATTTACAAGAACTGCTGTTCTACTGGGTGGGACTCTCAATATCTCTGATATAAAGTACCATGCTATCATATTGATATTGCAGGCAATCTACCAAAAATGACCAACGTAGGCTGCTGAGTTTCAAAGAACATGAAGAACATTTGAAATCTTAAATTCTAAACTTCACATTAGAGGGTATTCTTATTTTGCAGCATGTTAGTTCACTCAATAGGTTGCATTAACTATGCTCTCTAGTCTAATGAAGGTAGATTGATCACCCCACGTTCGTGCAGGCTGAATTCAACAGTTCCTATGGACTGCCTATGGAGACAATCCATTTCCTTAGGTGAAAAAAAAGTAAGCAGCAAAGCAACTTGCATTGGACTTCTAGATTAAAAGCATAAGTTTGAGTAGCAGACCTGGCATTCATTTGGTAGGAAATATAAGGAAGGATACTGCTCTTTTCCTACATAAGTGAGAGTGATAGATGTAAAGTTTCAAAATATGAATTAGCATATTGATCTTGTGCTGTTACTGAGAGAAAATAATCTACAAAGAGGGATTAAAGAAGAAGGAAGTCATCACCAGACTTTATTAACTGTTCAAATGGCTTAATCGGTCAAAAGCAACAGCATAAAATGTGACAGAACAGATAAACACAAGCTATTATGATGCTTAGTAGCAGAATAAATCTTTTCAAAAATAGTTTTAAAAATTAAAATTTTGGCAATGGGAACTATTTCGAAATAGAAATTTAGAAAGAGACTTTTCTCTCTCTTTTACATACTAATCCACTTCTTGGAAAGGCCATTTCCATGCTTTAGCTATCATTCAATTTCCCTACTTACAGAGATGCAGAGATGAGAGGCGCTTGTGTGGATTGAAATTCATTGCAGCCCATCAGTTTCCTTTTAAATACTTACTGCATTTAACCTACAAACTTTCAAATCTGCAGTATATAAACCTTTGAGCTTCAAGAAGATGCTGATAACCACAAGAAATAGGAATTAAGTTAGAAGTGAATTTGATCCCATAAACATTTCTCTTCTGATGATACATCTGGACCCATTTTACCACATTAACCCCTTTTCATAGCTGTTCATAAAATGATTATAATGCCTGGGAACGAAAATCCTTTCGATTTATTTCGTGTCCCCGTGCTCCACTGACTGTTGTCTTGCTGTTTTCTGAGTTGTTTTCACAGCTTTGATGATTTGTATGTCTGAGGCCAGGTGATTTTTCTCTGCTGCAAAAGGCATGAATTATAAAAAGAAGAAAATTGCATTTGGGTAGAATCAAAGTTGTATCAATTACAATAGAAATTTACTTTTATGCCTGTTAACATTTTTCATAGACATCAATGAATTCTAATTAGAACAAGAACACAAAACAGAACAGAAACAGACCCTTCAGCCCACCAAAGCCTGCACCGACACATGACGCTTTCTAAACTAAACACGTTTTGTCTCTCCGGTCTATATCCTTCTATTCACTGCCTATTTACGTATTTGTCAGGATGCCCCTTAAACAGAAAACTCTATGAAGTATACACGTTGACAGTAGAAAATTATACTTAGATTTCATATTGGAAAGAAGTTTCACAATATGTACCCAAAAACTTCAACGAGAAAGTTCTATTTTACACTGATATAATTTGTATGGCAGATACTTTTGGATCAAAACTTTTGAGCTGATAATTCCTGTAAAGTTAGTAAATTGGCTTATTCAAACAGTTCATATGTAGTAGTTACAAAACAGGACATGATGTGGAGTTTGGGGCTGGAATAAGAACTAGTTGCAGACATCACTAGTTGTGATACATGGCAGACTATGATTGGAAACTGAGTACCACAGCCTCACAACTAGAGTCATAGAGCGGAATTTTGTTAAAAAATTCTAAATGTAAAATGGGCAAGAACACGGGGGGTTTTCTTGCCCATTTTTTCAGCGAGGTAAGTCATGGTAATTGAGAGTGTTCTGTGCATTACAGAGGCCGTAATGTGAATTTTGCCAGTAGGGGAGGGGTGTAGTCTCAGCTTGCCCATGAAGCTGGCTGCTAAGCTTTAGGGGTGCCATTGCACAGGCGCCCCGATCTCCCAGTGTAATGTATACCCCACTGGCCAACCCCACCCCTCCCTGCCCCGTTTACCACTCAGCCGATCCCCCCTCACCTATCATTGCCTGGCCAATCAACTAATACCTCTTCCCGTCCCCATTATACCACACCCCCTCAGACACTCCCCTCCTTCCCCCTCACCCATCCTGCATTAGGCCCTGCCAATTGATCGATATGGCAAGCCAGTAAGATCCCCCCAATAATCCTGAATGTGTTAAAAGATCAATTACCTGATAGCAAGTTAGATACTGCATAGATAAATTTAATATCTCCAGTGATACAATCTATAGATAAATTTAATATCTCTAGTGATACAATCTATACTCTGTTACATGAGTAAGATTGGTAAAGAGGGATATGGGCCAAATGTGGGCAATTGGGACTAGTTTAGTGGTAAAAATTGGGCAGCATGGAAAGGGTGGACGAAAGGGCCTGTTTCCATGCTGTAAACCTCTGTGACTCTATGACGATTCCAAAAATATTGTAATAAAGGGGGAGAGAAAATATGTACTGTATTGGCTCAAAATGCCTTCTCTGATCTGATCAGGAGATGTAATTGGTGGCAGCCTTAAGAAGTTTGTGACAATGGCAAATCACTTACCAAACTGAAAGGGGCTACGTTTGGATATGTGGTATGGAGATAAGATAGACCAATGGTTTCAAAGTGGTAAATGTCTTTATTTATATTTCCTTTATCAAAAATTGTCATAAAATACTACTTGCGGCATTCTTATGGTGCTACCGATAGTGTCTTCTTTTAATCCTGTCGGAATACATCGCCACAAAACAATTCACATTAACAGCCAAATAAATATGAAGCCACATTCCCTATTCAAGAGGAGCCCAAATCTGAAAATTAGTGGAAATTTATCTTATTTTATTCCCTCCTCTGCAGTTTGTCCTTTGTCAAGTATATTCTTCAACCACATACAAACAGGGACTAGGTCACTCAGCCCTTCGAGCCTGCTCAACAAGATCATGGTTGATCTGATTGTAACCTGAACTCCATATTCCCACCTAAAGTTTTTCACCCCTTGTGCATCAAGGATCTATCTTATTCCACCTTAAAAATATTCAAATATTCTGGTCCCACTGCCTTTTGCGAAAGAAAAGTTCCAAAGACTCACTATCCTCAAAAAAAATAACTTTCCTCACCTCTGTCTTAAATGAGCAAATTCTGGATTCTCCCACAAGAGGAAGCATCCTTTCCACATCCATCCCTGGAACAGGGTCTTATGAGTTTCAATCAAGTTGCCTCTTACTCTTCTAAACCACAGTAACCTGCTGGTAGATGTCTTTCCCTTATGGGGCCTGATCTTACCACCTCACCACGCCCATTGATCTGCATGGCAAGCTGGGAAAATAGCTTTGGCGCCAAAAGGTTTGATATCTTCCCAGCCCCTTTTCACTGGCGTGAAAATGGGCACAAAACTTACTGGCATGAATTTGACTGGATTTCAATATCATTAGTAGCTTCGACATGGATGGTTTCCCCCCACCGGAGGCCTCCCATCTCTACAGCAGGACATCACACCGGTGTGAATAACTACCGTCTCTTACACATCTCTGGTGACAACAATGCATTCTCAGCACTCCTTTCAGCTGAACCATCCACCTGCCCAGATACACTCACTTCAGTGGGGTATGTCAGTGGTCAGGCTTCTGGGGCACTCTTTGGTGAGCACCACACAGCTGCTGCTGCACATTGGGTGGAGGCGAGCTAGCACTCAGAGAACTGCTGGCTCCCAGGAATCAGCTGCTCCGAAGGCAGATGTCAATCCACTGGGAAACCTCATCCCAGCACAGGTACAGATGCAGAAGCAAAGCCATGCTATTCAGGTGGGTGTGTCTGGAAACTTCCTGCAAATACAAGGCCTGCTAGAAAGATCCAGAAGGCCCAGATGGACTTGGAGTGGCACTCCAGACCTTGGTCCAGTCACATCAGACCATAGCTGAGGGCATCGCCCACATTCCTTAGACTATGGACAGCCTCCAGGACTGGCATTGCCAGATGAGGCTGAGGCATCTGAAGCTGACTCCAGCAGCCACTCCATCCTATGGAGTGACCTGGAAGCCACTGACCACCCTGAAGGAGGATGAAGTACTGGAGTACAACCCTGTGCTTTCATCCCAGGATACTCTGGCATTCACCAGCCCTTCTGAATCCCCCTGTCCTGATACCAGCATCTAGTGGGAATCTGGAAGAACAAAGTGACATGGTTTCACCCATGACACCTGAAAGTCGGCCGGGCCCTTCCAAGTCCAGGCCCGCCAGAGGAGGCCAGAGGGCATGGAAAGCAGTATGCCTCTTCCACTTTCGATGTGCAATCTGGGGGAACACTCAGAAGGAGCATGAGACCTCAAAGTTAAAAAGTTGCAGGAACACTGAGTTGGCACAGATGAAGTATAGAAGTGTTAGTAATGGACAAGGGGGCACCAAATGTACACTTGCATAATTAAAACTTGTTTCACTTTAAGCCTGAGTCCCTTTCACTTTGTGCAGTGACTCTCATCAGTAGGGGATGATGGGATGGGAGTGGACAGCTTTTCTGTCTCCAGCCCAGCACTCTTCATCCCACAGGTCCTACAGACTTACTCTTAAATATAAGGCCATGTGAGCCAAAGCTAGACATGCCAGTTCAGAACTGTACCATGCTATCTGCAGAAAACCAAACTCACCCATCTGCCACCAGACTAATAAAAGTGTCCCCATCGCACACTAAGGAATGAAAAGGGAGGTCAGTGGAATGTCTTGAGACAGATCTCTTGTTATGATGAGGTGCACCACAGCTTTCCTCATAGCAAGTCGTCATCCTGATGGATGCTTAAGATGTCTGTGATCCTGCGCAAGTGGCCCACTTGAGCTCTGGAAAGATCCAGTGGCAAACAAAATGAGGGTGACAGTCACCGGGAGTGGGTGTCCTCCTCTTCTCAGTGCCAGGTGATGGAGAACCTGGCATAGGTGCTGCACTGTCACCTTTTGCAGGCATAGTCTTCTGTGGCACATGTGGTCCATCAGCTCCTCAAATTGCCAGTGCATCCTGTCGCCTCATGACTTATGATATCACTGATTCCTTGCTACCTCCATGGCCTGATGGATGGCCGGACCTGAATCTCTGCAGCAGCGTCTGATCATCCAGGTCCAACTCCTGTTGTGCAAGATCATGCCTGGGCTGCACCTGGTGCACTTGCAACTCCTGTAGGCAATTAGTAACCTTACAATATGGAATGATTCCAATCCAAAATCCATCCTCAGTATGTGAGGACAGAGAACATAGTTCATAGAACAGAGTTCATTGAACAGAGACAGTTAGCAATATTATCCATCTTTTCACTCTAACATCCTTGCTCATCCTTATGTGATGCAGCAGCTGTGGGTTGGCCAATCCTCAACATTCCCCCCGCACAGTGATCTACATCATCCAGCTTGCACAGTGAGGTCTTTGTCTCTTGTCCCCTCTTCTTAAGTTGATCTTTCTCTACACCCTAGCTATGACTGTAATACTACATTCTGCACTCTCTCCTTTCCTTCTCTATGTACAATATGCTTTGTCCATATAGCACACAAGAAACCATACTTGTCACTATATATTAGTACATGTGACAATAATAAATCAAATCAAATCTTGCCTCATGGCCTCTGACCTCCCCATCATCCCTCCCTTCACATCACCAATGGAATGCTTGTTAACGTGCTGAAGGTGGTGAAGACTGAAGGTTCCTGTCAATGAGAGATGTGAGCCTCTGGGGGAAGCTGTACTGCAGAAAGATACAATCACTGGTTCAACTGCAAATTTCAATCGAGAATTTTTGAGAGATTCAGCAAAGTTCTGAGAGTATTAATATCATCCAATGGGATAAGGATGAGACATGAGGGAGCAGCTGGTTTCCAATGGCAGAGAGCATTATCCTTTATGGAGCATCCCTGTGTGTCTCAGTGATGAGGCTGTTTATTTGATATGGGCTACATGGCAGCACTTCATTCACCTGCTACTGGGGCACCTAATTCTTGTGTGCACTCATAGAATTATAGAGGAATCATAGAAACCCAACAGTGCAGAAGGAAGCCATTTGGCAAGTCTGCACTGACAACCATCCCACCCAAGCCCTATCCCTGCGACCCCACATATCTACTGTGTTAATCCCCCTGATACTAAGGAGTAACTTATCATGGCCAATCCACCTAACAGGCACATCTTTGGACTGTGGGAGGAAGCCCACGCAGACACAAGCAGAATGTGCAAACTCCACACTGACAGTGACCCGAGGCCGGAATTGATTCCAGGTCCCTGGTGCTGTGAGGCAACAATGCTAACCAATGTGCCACTGTGCCATCCTACCACTGTGCCACCATGCCGCCTCTCAACTTTCTGATTCTCCACCCTCATCTGGTGTGAGACTGTGAATGAAGGATGTTCCATGGGAGAGAGGCCCTGGGTCAGTGATACTTTTTGTGTGTGAGGGGAGTTAAGAGCGGGCTGGCCTGAGTTAGGGATTTCTGGATGAGGACAGGACTATGCCAGACTGTGAGTAGTTAACAGGTCCAGATGTCCTTGGTACATGGTTTCCAAGGAGCCACAAGGTCAGAGCTGAGATAGGACACAGAGAGAAAGCAATACTTTTAATATTCAGCTGGCTGAAACTGATCTGGATCGGGTTAGTTGCAATACTTCAAAGAATCAATCAAAGTAGTCAGGCAAGGTTTCCTTGTCCTGCCCACCCCCCCCCCCCCCCCCCCCGCCCACCACCACCCCCAGGTCGCTCCCTTACCTTCAACTCGAACCCCAGTTGCCCCTGAGACATGTCCCCCCAAGCAAGACAAATAAGTTTGAAAATGACCATTTACCTCCTACTCCCCGTCAGATGCCTTTCCTCCAGGTTCCCACTTTTCAAATGTAATACCAAACTACACCCGCATGACTTCCGGCATTGAGGGTGGGTGAATATCATCTGGCTGCTTCATCTGGGGTCAATCCCACTAATGAGACTGAAATGAAGGTATTCAGGCAGCAACCTAATTGAGGCCAGCAGGATGGGTTGGGTCAGGTGAATCCCGAAAGACTTCAGAAAGCTGATGCCCCAATCAGTAGGCCATTGGAATTCCCACCGGCCGTCTGATGAGTGGTGAATGGTTTCCCCCCCCCATTGATTCCGCAAAATTGAAAAGAAAATTTGTAATGTTCTCACAGAAATGGTTTATGTATAAATTTCTAGGAAAATTAAACAAACGTAACCCTGAATTTATGGGGAAGTATTGTCTAGTAGGGGAATAGCAAAGTTATCGAGTAACCTCAGAAAAGTCTGATAACTGACTTGGTAGTCTTATCTACATTTAATGTCTGTTTACCATTAGAATGTGTCCTGCTTTGGGCATAATTTGTGAAAAATAGACTTATTAATAGAACATTGATATACTAAATGATAAAGTTGATGAATGAGTGTCAATGCATGTCAGTCAAAATAGCCTTACACTGAGAAATGAAAGACGAGTGAGATTGGTAAAATTTTGTCAAGAAAATGATCTGATGTTTGCAAACATATATTTTAAGTAACTAAAAAGACTGTACACTTGGAGAAGTCCAAGTGATGCACATAGAAATCAAATAGATTATGTGATGGTGAAACAATATTTTAGAAACAGTACGAAGAACATTCACACATATTGTGATGCAGTATAGATTCAGTGATCATTGTCTCCCTGTTGATAAAATTAAGATGAAATTTAAAATACCAAAAAAAAGTGACCATTTAGACCTTGATATATTGAAGGATGAGAATATCAGAGAGGCTCTCACTGTCAAAGTAAAAAGCAAATATGAATATCTCATTATTGAGGAAATGGAGCAAACTGATGTCAGAAAAAGAAATAAAAAGCAAATAGAAAAAGGTGAAAGACAGCATACAACATGCTGCTTGTAACAAGGAAAAAACTTAGAAAATGGTAAATTCTGTCCAATATCCTGTACACCTCAGAAACCTGAACAATAAGTAAGAAGAAAACAAAGGCCTTTGAAATTTGGATGCTAAGATATATGCCACAAATTCCTAAGTGCAGGCCATAAGACAAATGAGAAATGTTTGAAATTGCAAGAGCAAAAATAAATTTAAAAGGCGACAGCCATAAAAGAAAATGTCAATTTTTTGGCAATTTGATCAGAGATGAAAAGTTCTGCTAAAGAGTAAAGTATCTTATAATGACAGGTAAATATATCAGAGGCGGGAGGGGGATGGTCTTGTGGTGGAGTAGGTAGCATCCCTGTCTCTGAGCCAGAAGCTCCAGGTTCAAGTCCCATTCCAGGATTTGATGGCCAAAGCAGGTACATTCAAAACACGGCCAAATAAAACATAGCCTTCTAACGTATGCCAATGGAAGGTGGTAAGTATGGGAAAGATTCCTGGCCAGCCATGTGATGGAAAGAATGTTGGAGCCTCTAGCATCACTATCTATTGCTCCAGGCCAAATATGCATGTAAAAGTGCATGTTGTGACAACAATGGGGGTGGGACTGGCCAGTTAGCTCAGTTGGCTGGATGGCCGGTTTTAATTTGGTACCAACATCATCAATCCCCATACAGCTGGGGCAGATTTGGGATCTGCCTCCTTATTAACTCATGGTGGAGGTCATGGAGCTGTTAATCAGACCTGTCTTTGGCAGAGAACTCATGAAGCAAAGAATTATATCAGATCATTCAAAAGACATTGGGCGCAATTCTTTTTTTTCCAAGTGCTCCCGCCAATAGGTAAACTGGAGTGTTTCCCATTGGTGCTGGCAGCACCTGTCAGGTGGAATTCAAACACATTTACAACGTAAATGTACGCAAAATATAAAACATGCCGGAAATCCAGTTTCATAGAGATCAGGGTGCCCTTTAAAAAGGGCGCCCGATCTCAGCGTTCCTTGACAGGGCCCCACCCCATATCCCCTACTACAGACATGGTGACCCCTTGCTGACAAAAGGCACACTCACAACCTCTCAGCACTGAGGGGCATCCTTTCAGCACCCCCACCAATAAAAGATCAGGTGACCTGATGCCCCCATCCACAACAGCCCTCCCTTACTTCATCTAGAGGCTTCATTCGGTTCCCACAATAGAGACAATCCAATATGGAGCCCCCTTAGGTCTCCCCTGTGTGTCAGGACCAACCTTTCACTGACTCCTGGAACTCTGGCAGTGACAGTAAGAATCTCACAACACCAGGTTAAAGTCCAACCAGTTTATTTGATAGTCATAGATCTATCAAATAAACTGGGTGGACTTTAACCTGGTGTTGTGAGATTTCTTACTGTGTTTACCTCAGTCCAATGCCGGCATCTCCACATCATGACATTCTGGCAGTGACACAGCCAGCGTTTCACCGCCAGGGTGTTACTGCAAGGCTGTCACTGCCAAGGTAACACAATCAGGGTTTCACTGCTACAATGACACAGACAGGGTGGCAAGGGGAGTGGTGCCAGCCTAAGATCACAATGCAAAATGACCTCCATTTTTCCCAAGGCCAGAAGGGACAGTCCAGCCATGAGACCCCCATTCCAGGAAAGAGTTCTGATGTCAATCCATTCCCCATAATCCAACCCCCAGCCTGAGCCCACCCAACCCCCAGGTCACAGAGTCATAGAGGTTTACAGCATGAAAACAGGTCCTTTGGCCCAACTTGCCTATGCCATCCCTTTTTTTAAACCCCTAAGCTAATCCTAATTGCCCACATTTGGCCCATATCCCTCTATACCCACCTTACCCATGTAACTGTCTAAATGCTTTTTAAAAGGCAAAATTGTACCCGCCCCTACTATTATCGCTGCAGTTTGTTCCAGATACTCATCACCCTATGTGTGAAAAAATTGCCCCTCTGGACACTTCTGTATCTCTCTCCTCTCACCTTAAACCTATGCTCTCTAGTTCTAGACTCCTCTACCTTTGGGAAAAGATATCGACTATCTAACTAATCTATGCCCCTCATTATTTTATAGACTTCTATAAGATCACCCCTCAGTCTTCTATGCTCCAGAGAAAAAAGTCCCAGTCTATCTAACTTCTCCTTGTAACTCAAACCATCAAGTCCTGATAGCATCCTAGTAAATCTTTTCTGCACTCTTTCCAGTTTAATAATAGCCTTTCTATAATAGGGTGACCAGAACTATACACAGTATTCGAAGTGTGGCCTTACCAATGTCTTGTACAACTTCAACAAAACATCCCAACGTTCTGACCAATGAAACCAAGGATGCTGATTGCCTTCACCACTCTGTCCACCTGTGACTCCACTTTCAATGAGCTATGAACATGTACCCCAGATCTTTTTGTTCTGTAACTCTCCCCAGTGCCCCATCATTAACTAAGTCCTGCTCTGGTTCGATATACCAAAATGCATCACCTCGCATTTATCTAAATTAAGTGCCATCTTCCACTTGTCAGCCCACTGGCCTAATTGACCAAGATCCTGTTGCAATCGGGGATAACTTTCTTCATTATCTACTATGCTACCAATCTTGGTGTCACCTGCAAACTTACTAAGCATGCCTCCTATATTCTCATCCAAATCATTAATAAAAATGACAAATAACAGTGGACCCAGTGGACCCTGATGCACACTGCTGGTCACAGGCCTCCAGTTTGAAAGTCAACCCTCTGTAATCATTCTTTGGCATCTGTTAAGAAGCTAATTTTGTATCCATTTAGATACCTCACCCTGCATCCTATGAGATTTAACATTACGCAACAACCTACCATGCAGTACCTTGTCAAAGGCCTTGCTAAAATCCATATAGACAACATCAACTGCACTGCCCTCATCCAGCTTCTTGGTTACCCCTTCAAAAAACTCAATCCAATTTGAAAGACATGATTTTCCACTCACAAAGCCATGCTAACTGTCCGTAATCAGTCCTTGCATCTCTAACTGCCTGTAGATCCTGTCTCTCAAAATGCCTTCTAACAACTTACCCACCACAGATGTGAGGCTCACCAGCCTGTAGTTCCCCATCTTTTCCCAGCAAACCTTTTTAAACAAAGGCACAACATTTGCCACCTTCCAATCTTCAGGCACTTCACCCGTGACTATCGATGATTCAATATCTCTGCTTGGGGACCCACAATTTCCTCCTTAGCCTCCCACAATGTCCTGGGATACACTTCATCAGGTCCTGGGCATTTATCTTTCTTGATGCGTCTTAAGATTTCCAGCACCTCTTCCTCTCTAATATGTACACTCCTTAAGACATCACTATTTATTTCTCCAAGTTCTCAAACATTCATGCTTTTCTCAACAGTAAATACTGATGAGGTCCATTGGGGGAGCCTCCCTCTGCACTTTGCAGTGACAGATGGGCACATGGGCATAAAATCAACCTTCTTACCCCACCACTCGCCTCCCAACCCTAGACAATTGCCACCATGATATAATTATATAATATGAAATGTTCTTCCTTTGTTTCAAAAGAACCTGCATGGATGTAGGGGGAGATAAGGCCACATACAATTGCATAGCATAGGGTCAGACAGGATATCTATGTATAGAGCATTAAAATTCAGTATGTAAATGAAAATAAAGTTGCAAATGCAGTTAAAAAGCAGCTACTAAAATAATGAAAGTTGAGATTTTTCAAAAAATCCACACTAGATTGGGCAACTGGAGAGAAACAAGAACAAGATTCACACAAGATAGTCAGAGAAAGCAAATGATCCCATCTCATTAAATGAGCCATCATGAAATAACTGAAACTTGAACCCAAATTATTGAAAGAGCAGTAGATCACTACAAAGAAATATTGTTGTAGATATGTAGATTACTTTAGTTTTAAAACCTTGAATAAATCTTATTTATGCTAATATGTTTCCATACAGGTCAAAAATTGGATTGATAGCTGAAGCCAGATTGAATTTTTTTGGATCAATTATTTGGCTGCTACTTGTTGTTTTGTGAAAGATACATTGAAAATAAATAGTTTTGGTTTCTTTTATTTTGTAGCATTGATAGTGATTCATTGTAAAGTTTCTTCCTTATTTAGCAAATGAAGCTAGTTTTTATTCCATTCTTTAAGTTACAAAGCCAATGCGGAGTGACTGGGCAAACCTGAATCCATTTCCGTGTTTGCTCCAAAAACCAATTCAAATTCAAATTCAATCCAATTCATGATCCCTACAAGAGAGACATGCAAGGAACAAGCTGAGAAGAAAAGGCGTTGTGCCCCAACTTAGGCTTGAACTGACACTTCATCTTAGCCAAAGGTCCGAGATTGCACCACAGTTGCGCCAATCAGTATGGTTAATTAAACCAATCAGCCAAAGTGAATACTTTGAAACGTGATGCCAGTTTGAGGTGTGACACTACACATATAATATTTCAATTATAAAAGTGATTTGTACAGACAGCAAAAAATTAATTGTGTTAAAGAGGTCTTTCACATGCTATTTTCTTCCACATTTGTTCTTGGTCGTGTAAGTGCTCATATGTTGTTTGTCCTGTGCTGCCAGAATTGATGTAGGCCATTTTTTGTGCAGGCTTTCTTGAAGTACAAAAGGAGGCAATCTTCTTGCAGCATGAGCTGTCCTGCACCAGCCATCAGGCAGGGTGTTTTAGTATTGTCCATGTTTTGGTGACAAGCTCTGTTTGCTGCTTGCATCTTCATATTGTCATTCATAGCTTTCTCCAGCTGCTTCTTTTACCCCATGCAATCTTAAAGTCTTGCGAAAGACTGAAAAAAGTATCTGTGCCTTTCTGGAGCCACATATATTTAAGAGACTCCATCCTCCTAATCGTGGAATGAAATGCTTTTAGAGCTGATTTTATACTAGATTTCCTGCTTCATCTTTTGGCAAACTCCTAATGCCAAGAGAAAGTGAAGCTTGCAGTTGACTGTAGTGATAAATGAAGGACAATCCTTTAGAATCAAAGGGGATCATATGTGGGCAATTGTACTGAGAATATAGGCTCACTCCCTTCTTCTTGCTGCTCGAAATTTTACCCTATTATGATTTATATTCATTGGCCCTCATCCCCAGTAGCTTTCTGGGCAACATTATGAAAATCCCTGTTAAAATGAATACATTGACTCACAGTGATAACTCAATTTAAATGACAATCTATTGCATCAGTGAGTCACAGTGCCAAGACAATTCTTTAGTTCAGGTAAACAGTATGAAAGGAAAATATCAAAATACTTTTCAAAATAGTTCAGACATTTTACATTTTACTGAAATGAGGTAGTTCTGCGACAGACCAGATGGGTTTATATGGTAATCCAGTTTGTCTGTCTTATGCATCTCTAGAAATGGGTGCTATTAAGTAAGCGTAAATCTAAGGTAGGTTCATGATCACTATTAACGAGTATTTTATTCCAGATTTTTATTGATTAATTGAATTTAAATTTCCGAGCTTCAGAGATGGGATTCAAACTCATTTCTCTGAAGTATCAGATCAAGCCCCTTGGTTACTAGTCTAGTAATATTACCGTTATACTATCATCCCCTCGGGCACATGTAAGTATGTCATAAGGCATTAACTGTTTATGTACATTTATTACTGACTCATTGTGCAAAGCCATTACACAACCCTACAGTGTTTTTATTATTGCTGGAAAAGAGACAGGTTGAAGCTTTATCAGGACACTTTGCAAGAATACCAATATAAGGGGAAAACAATAATTTATATGTGAAATGCTGATTGGTTGGTAGGTAGACTCTGATTAGTGGTACACTTTGATTGGTAGGGCCATTTCCATAGAGAATGCACCAGGTGATAACAGTTAACTGCCAAGTGTTGTTTGAAATTTAAACCAAGGCAGTCTGACCTTGATTGGACAAGGCATTGCCCTGAGAAATGAGTCAATGAACGGATGTCACTTATTTTGTTTAGTTGAAATAGGTGCAATGTGTGTACACATTGAGGACAGTCAAAACAGGTATACACATTGTCCCTGGTTCAGCTAAACTGACAAAGCATTGACTGTTCACTGATTCATTCATCAGGGCAATGCATTAACCAATCAGGGTCAAATTGCCTGGTTTAAATTTCAAATAATGCTTGGCAGTTAATTGTCAGTCACCTGGTGTATTTTCCATGACAACACTTCTACTAATCAGAGTCCACTTACTAGCTAATCAGTGCTTTCTTCTCATATAGTATAAATTGTTGTTTTCCCCTTATATTGATACTCTTGTGAAGTATCCTGATAAGCACAAGACAAAGACCTTTGCCTTTTTTTTGTCAACAATACTCTAGTACTGTACTACCAAATGACTATTTGTACACCTGATTTTATACTGACCATTTATGTCTGTACTCCAAGAGGACTTTTATTCTAACAGATTCACAATCTAAAGGTTTGAGACACTGACACCTTCAATGGACTTTGCATATGAAACCGTTGGAACACCACCTAGCTACATCTTTTTTGGAAGTTACTAAAACATAGGAAGAGTGACAGGGTAGCACATGCCAGTCAATGTGTACATACAGCTTCACTACATTGAAACTATTTTTCATTTTGCACAAGAACACCTACTGCAAGACCTATTTGGAGTTGGACTCAGTGATTACAAAACCATGATTTTCTTGGAGGAGGTCATCCTGAAGTGATAAATGAAAATGAAGCTATTGGCTTTTTTTAGCGAATGATTAATGCCGTTCTGCTTCTGTTATGTCTCTCTATTCTTACTTGGTCCCACATAAAGTCACAAAAGAGTACCATGCAAGGATTGATTTTAGAGTTCAAGAGCTTTCATGGGAACACTTACCTATCTGGTATTCTACAACTTCTCCATCCATTAAATGTAATTACTAGTTCATGCAGCTGGGATTCATAAACTTGGCTTTGCAGCATCTTGCTCTGTTGATGTATATTCTGAAGCAAATATTTTAACATTTTTTCCTTTATTGCTACTGCCACATTGCTTGTGGCTTTGAAAACATAACATCTTATGGCAACCTATGCCTCTCTCACCAACATTTGAAGCAACACAGCTTCATAGATCCTACAGGATGCAATGTGTAAGCTTAGAAAGCTAACATTGGGTGAGATTGATATGCACAGGTAAGGAGAATAAAATGACAGTGGCAGAAGATGAACAGGCATTTGCTGTCCAGATGGCCAAGTGATGACTATCAATTACTGCCTGCACATGAAAAGGAGCATCACATTGAAATTCTGCAGCCATGTCCTACTTCTGATATGAGGAATGTAAGAGTGGAAACTTCAAAGGCACTGGTGATAGTCTTCCTTAGACACAGGGTGGCGCTGGAGGACTGAAGAACTGCAAAAGTTACACCCTTCTTCAAAAAGGGGTGCAAGGATAATGCTGGCAATTACAGTCTAGTAAGTCTGATTTCACTGGTAAGGAAACATCTGGATACTATAGTTTAGGATAAAATTAATGGGCATTTAGACAGGTGCAGAATAACTAAGGAAAGTCAGCATGGCTTCATTAAGGGAAAGTAGTGTTTAACAAACTTGCTGGGGTTCTTTGAAGTGGTAACATAGAAAGCTGATAAGGACAATGCCATTGATATGGTGTATATGGATTTGCAAAAGGTAGCTGATACAGTGCCACACAATAGACTTGTCAGCAAAATTTTAGTTCATGGAATAAAACGAAAAGTGGGCACTTGGATATGAAATTGGCCGAGTGACAGGAAACCAAGTAGTAATAAATTATTATTTTTAAGATTGGGGGAAGGTTTGTTGTGGAATTCCCCAGGGTTCAGTGTTGGGACCCTTGCTGTTCTTGATATACGTTAATAGTCTAGACTGTAAGCAGGGCATGATTTAAAAATTTGCAGATGATACAAAGATTGGAAGCATTTGTCAGCTGTGATGAGGATAGTGTTGAACTCCAAAAGGACATATACTTTTTTTCGGGAATAAGTATTTAAGTGGCAGATGCAGTTAAATACAGAAAAGTGTGAGGTGATTCATTTTGGCAGGAAGCATGTGGAGAGAAAGATTAAAACAAAAGGAGAAACTCTTAGGAAGGTGCAGAAACAAAGGACCCTTGGTGTATATTGCATAAATCATTGAAGGTGGCAGAGCATGTTGGAAGAGCAGTTGATAAAGCATGTGGTATCCTAGGTTTTATTAGTGGGATATTGAGTTCAAAGGGTCATGTTGAACTTGCATAAGACATTAGTTAGACTTCACCTGGAGTAGTGCATCCAGTTCTCGGCTCCATACTTGAGCAACAACGTGAATGCATTGGACAGAGTACAGAGGTGATTCACAAGAATGATTCCAGAGATAAAAACCGTAGCAAAAGGATTGGAGAAGCTGGGACTGTTTTCCTTGAGAAAAGAAAGTTGAGAGGAAACTTGATAGGGGTATTCAAGATGCTGAGGGGTGTGCACAGGCTATATTGTGAGAAACTGTCCCCTCTCACCCCAGCATTCTAAAAGCTGAGGAATTGATGGAGGCATTGGTGGTGATCTTTCAGGAATCACTGGATTCAGAGAGGATCCCAGAGGACTAGAAAGTAGATCGCGTAACACCGCTGTTAAAGAAGGGAGAGAAGCAGCAGACAGGAAATTATAGGCCAGTTAGCCTGGACTTCAGTCACTGGCAAGATTTTAGAATAGTAAAAAGTCTGACAACACCAGGTTTTAGTCCAACCGATTTATTTGATAATACTCACAAGCTTTTGAGGTTTCCCTCTTCGTCAGGTGAATGGAGAGTTCTGGCCTCAGACAGAGCATATAAAGCACAGACAGTTTAGAGATTACTGATTAGAATGCGAATCTTTACACCTAACCTGCTGTTCAAGACCTGAAGTGGCTGACAATGTGAGTGGAAGGAGCACTGATCACAGGTTACAGAGATGTGTATTGTCTCCAGACAGTACAGTAAGTGAGGTTTTGCAAACCCAGGCAAGTCACGGGGGTTACAGATAGTGCGACATGAAGCCAAGATCCCTGTTGAGACCGTCTTCATGTGTGCGGAACTTGGCTATCAGTCTCTGTTCAGCGACTCTGCGCTGTCGTGTGTCGTGAAGGCCGCCTTGGAGAATGCTTACCCGAAGGTCAGAGGCCGAATGCCCGTGACCACTGAAGTGTTCGCCAACAGGAAGGGAACAGTCTTGCCTGGTGATTGTCGAGCGATGTGTGACTGTTCCCTTCCTGTTGGCGAACACTTCAGTGGTCACGGGCATTCAGCCTCTGACCTTCGGGTAAGCATTCTCCAAGGCGGCCTTCACGACACACGACAGCGCAGAGTCGCTGAACAGAGACTGATAGCCAAGTTCCGCACACATGAAGACGGTCTCAACAGGGATCTTGGCTTCATGTCGCACTATCTGTAACCCCCGTGACTTGCCTGAGTTTGCAAAACCTCACTTACTGTACTGTCTGGAGACAATACACATCTCTGTAACCTGTGATCAGTGCTCCTTCCACTCACATTGTCAGCCACTTCAGGTCTTGAACAGCAGGTTAGGTGTAAGGATTCGCATTCTAATCAGTAATCTCTAAACTGTCTGTGCTTTATATGCTCTGTCTGAGGCCAGAACTCTCCATTCACCTGACGAAGAGGGAAACCTCAAAAGCTTGTGAGTATTATCAAATAAATCGGTTGGACTAAAACCTGGTGTTGTCAGACTTTTTACTGTGTTTACGCCAGTCCAACGCCGGCATACCCACATCAAGATTTTAGAATCCATTAATAAAGATGAGATTGTGCAGTACTTGGAAGTGCATGATAAAACAGAACTGAATCAGCACAGCTTCGCCAAGGGGAGGTCATGTTTCACAAATCTGTTAAGAGTTCTTTGAGGACATAACAAGGAAGTTAGATAAAGGAGACCCAGTGGATGTGATATATTTAGATTTCCAAAAGGACTTTGAGAAGGTGCCGGATAGGAAACTGTTAAATATGTTAAGAGCCCATGGTGTTAAGGGTAAGATCATGGCATGGATAGTGGATTGGCTGACTGGCAGAAGGCAGTGAGTGGGAATAAAGGGGTATTTTTCAGGATGGCAGCTGGTGACTAATGGTGTGCCTCAGGGTTGGTGCTGGGAACCACAACTTTTCACAATATACATTAACGATTTGGAAGCAGGATCTGAAGGCACTATTGCTAAGTTTGTAGATGATACAAAGATACATAGAGGGACAGGTAGTATTGAGGAAGCAGGGGGGCTGCAGAAGGACTTGTACAGGTTAGGAGAGTGGGCAAAGAAGTGGTAGATGGAATACAATGTGGAAAAGTATGAGGTTATGCACTTTGGAAAGAGGAATGGTGGGAGAGGCTATTTTCTAAATGGGAAAATGCTTCGGAGATCAGAAGCACAAAGGGACCTGGGAGTCCTTGTTCAAGATTCTCTTAAGGTTACATTGCAGGTTCAGTCGACAGTTAGGAAGGCAAATATAATGTTAGCATTGATGTCAAGAGGGCTAGAGTACAAGAGCTGGAATGTACCTCTGGAGCTGTAAAGACTCTGGTCAGATCTCACTTGGAATTTGTGAGAGTTTTCGGCCCCATATCTAAAGAAGGTTCTGCTGCCCTTGGAAAGGATCCAGAGGAGGTTCACAAGAATGACCCCTGGAATGAGGAACGGTTGAGGACTCTGGATCTGTACATGGAGTTTGGAAGGGTGAGAGGGGAATCTTTTTGAAACTTACAGGATACTATGAGGCCTGGATAGAGTGGACGTGGAGAGGATGTTTCCACTAGTGGGAAAAACTCGAACCAGAGGGTACAACCTCAGGCTAAAGGGAAGATCCTTTAAAACAGAGATGAGGAGGAATTTCTTCAGCCAGGGAGTTGTGAATTTGTGGAACTCTTTGCCATAGAGTTTGCCACAGAAAGCTGTGGAGGCCAAGTCACTGATTGTTTTTAAGACAGGTTCTTGATTATTAAGGGGATCAGGGATTATGGGGAAAAGGCAGGAGAATGGGGATGAGAAATATATCAGCCATGATTGAAAGGCAGACCAAACTCGATGGGCTGAGTGGCCTAATTCTGCTCCTATGTTTTATGGTCTTAAGAATATATCAAGGACTAGAGGGCACAGATTCAAAATAATGGATAAAAGGAATAGAAGTGATGTGAAGATTTTTTTTTCCCAGAGGATGGTTGGAATCTGGAATGAACTTCCCAAGAGAGAGGTAGAGGCAATTTTGATCAAGATATTCAGAATGGAATTGGATTGCTATTTGAAAAGAAAGAATGTGGAAGATTACAGGGATAAGGCAGAGGACTGGGATTAGGTAGTATGCTCTTTCAGAGACTCAGTGCAGACTTGATGGTCCATAAGGCCTCCTTCAGTATTTTAAAGATTCTGCGATTCTGATATTCAGTCAAAAGAAGTGATGGTTGTGCTGACTGATGTATCAGTTACCTGTTTGATGATCTGTGGTCAATACATTGACTGATACTGTAGAGGATTCCTATTCTATAGGTGAACTTGCTATTGACAACATTGTTCTTATGGTGTTAGCACCTTGAAGGAAGGTCAGCTGACTCCTTGCTGAACCTCAGCCTCTGCCAGCTATTTTTCTTATTCATTGTTAGGTAGGGTATACTAAGTCCTGCACATATGATTGGTAGCACAATAATAAATGGGAAAATTTGGTTGTTATGCCTGCTGATCTCTTGGAGATGCCTTATTTCATCTTTTACCACTTGAACCATAAAATACTGTATTTGACATGCTGTAAAATCAAGCCACATCATTTATTTTAAATTGATTTGGCAACTGCCATGGGACTCAGCAGCTTGTACTTTGATTCCTTGTCACTCACAAAGCCTCCATGAGAACCCTTTGATATGCCCCTTTTTTAAGCTCTTCTGTCCTGCTGAGGTTTTGTGAAATGCTTCACTTACATTTGACTTTCTGGTAATTTTACTCATTCCGCTCTTTTCAAAATAAATCTTTCCTATAGGTTCTGTAAAGAATAAAATGTTTAAAGGAACAACAAAAACAGATTATAAACAAAGAGAACAAAGAACAGCACTGAAAGTATTTAATTTTTTTTACATAAAATGTGTGTATCCTTTAAGAGATATATCACACGGGAATTTTCTTTTACATGTCCCATCACAAGTAGACAGGAATCATGTTGTGTCTTACATGGATTACCATTCTTTTAAATATTGAAATCCAGAGCTGAATTTGCCCCCACTAAATTTCCTTTTGGACATCAGGACCATTGTCGTACCAGTGGGCCACATGCTTGATTAGCAGTCCAACCCTCTGGGAGACCAAAAATTAACAGCTTACCTGAAGGCGCTTCTTCTGCCTTAGTTGTGCTGATATCACAGACCAATATCCATATTCCACAAACATTTATATGGGTAGTACTAGCTAACTCAACCAAGACCTGCATAATGGTAATCCTGTCAATGAAAACTTCAATTACGATGACAAGAGGGTCATCAAGTCAGCAGCGTACTCGGATATGCAAGACTTAAAGGTAGCCATTGCAGTTGCTGCATCGAGAGAACTGAGGTGATGTTTTTCAGTAGAGATGTGTGCAGAACGTGGACGACACCCTGATTCACCATCGTTATTCTGTAAGTTAGATTGTAGACAGTGAGGTCATGGGGGCAGATGTGATTTTCAGAGGAGAGACCAGCTTGCATATCCAAGTAGGTATAGCTGTAGGTACCTAAAGAACCATCATCAGGTCCTGGATACAGTGCAAGTCGTGCTTCAATTGTCTGTTGAGAGCTGGAAAGTTAAGTATTTTGCAATTAACAGCTGGCAACCATGACTTTATGTAACCTCTTTAGTATCCCTCTGCACCTGAAGGGAAAAAGAAAAACTCTGCAGAGGAATGTCTCACGGAGTCCTTTTGTTACTCTTCACATACACAGACAGCACCCTGACTCTAAAGTACCCCTTACATAACCTATTCCACGGTGAAGTCTAGTGAAGTTATTGCACCTTATGATCCATACACTGCACCCTAATTTTTCTTAACCTTTTTTTTCTCATTTCATGAGAGGTGATGAATTGTCAATCCTGATTCCAATGAAGGTGGAGAGGCCTTTAGATTGGCAAAGTGGCTGGAATCTGCCAAGGGTGAGATGTGGATACAGGAGAGTCAGGTGAAAGCACTGTATTGGCAGGGCACACTTGCAGACAAATTACAGAAGTTTGCAAGAACAACAGAGTAGTGATAATGGGTAACTTCAGTCATCCTAAGATAGACTGGGATATTGACAGTGCAAAGTACAAAGAGGAGACAAAATACCTGCGCCTCTAACCCAATGAAAAAGCAATGCTGGATCTAATTTGAGGCAACAAAGCGGGGCAAGTGGATTGTGTTTCATTAGGGAAGCATTTGGGAAGTGTGATCATAATATAATCAGGTTTCGAATAATTGTAGAAAATGAGAAGGGACAATCCAGCTGATAACCAGTTAATACTTATGTTAACTTCCATGAATTGAAAAGGGGATCTGGTCCAGGTGGGCTGGAATCAAAAATCAATAGACATTAAAGTAATCAGGAGGCCTTCAGAGAGAATATCATTTGGGTGCAGAGTAGACACATTCCTAAAAAGGGGGAAAAGAAGAGCATTAAGAGCTAGAGCTTCCTGGATGACAAAGATATTGATATTAAAACAAACCAGTGAAAGGAGCTTTATGATGAGTAATGATAGAGAAACGAGCTGAAAATAAACAATAAAGGGAAAAAGAAGGGCAAAGAGAAAAGATGAGAATAGAATGGTGGATAACATAAAGGGAATTGAAAAGGTTTTTTATTCTAAACATTTAAACATTAAAAGGATTTTCGTAAGGAGGGTGGGGCCAATTAGGAACCAAAGAGGAAACCTCGAAGAGGCAGAGGACATGGATTAGATACTAAACGAATATTTTCCATCAGTCTTCACTGAAGAAGAGGGTGTTACCAATATAGCCACAAAGGGGGAGGCAGCTGTGATATTGGATAACATTTAAAAATAAAGAAGAACTTAAAATATTGATTGGTAACCCTCAACATACGTCAGTCATCTGGTCTGGATGGGATGTATGTAACCCGGTTTACTGAAGGAGGTAAGTTTGGAAATTGCAAAGGTTCTGGGGACAATTCTCTTTGGATATGGAATTGATGTGAAGGACAAGAGGATATCAAATGCTACATCCTCATTTAGTAGAGGGTCATTGGATGGCAGCTAGATGTTGGTTAGCTTAATGTCGTCCTACTCCTTCAGGTACCGTACCATAAGAGGGCATTGGTGACCATGGACAACCATTGCATTGGCCCATAATTATGCTTGATAAAGTACTGCAGTAATTTGATATCATCTACTGCAGTGTGTCAACCAGGAAACTCTCCTGCTCTTACCACCTACCATCAGGTGTATTGGAAAGATTTACATTAATTGTTTGGCCACATTATGAACACACCTTCCATGGGCATCAAGACCTTAAGTGAGACTTAAACCTGGGGCTTCTAATTCTGAGGTAGAGACACTAGCCATTGTGCCATAAGATCTCCCCAGCTTAATGTCAGTAATGGGAAAATTGTTGGAGTCAATTATTTATGACAAAATTAACTCACATTTGGAAATGTATGGGTGAATAAAGGAGAGTCAGCACCAATTTGTTAATGACACACCATATTAACTAACTTGGTTGAATTACTCAATAATATCAAGAGTGGGCTGATGGAGGTAGTGTAATCAATCGACTTTCAAAGTGGATTCGACAAAATATCATATACAGATGTTTTTTTATGCAAAATCAAAACCATGGGTTTGAAGGGGCAGTGACAGCACACAGATAAAACTGACTAAGGGAAAGAACAATGATGAAAAGTTATTTCCCAGGCTGGGGGAGGTGATCTCCAGGTCATTATTGGGAGCAGTATTCATATATATTAATGCTCTGGATTTGGGTACACAGGACATGGTGAGAATAATAACAAACTTCTTCAGGAGGGCATTAAACAAACTGATGACAGGGGCAGGCACAAGGCAACTGAAATTTAACTCAAGGAAGTGTTAAACAAAAGAATGAGGCAAGCAATGCAAGCTAAATGGTTGCATTATTAAGGGGCTAGAAAGACCCTGGCGTGTATATCGACACATTTTTGTTGGTGATAAGATGACATGAGAAGGCTGTTAGATAAAAGCACATGAGTCATTTGATTTTATTAATAGAGGCATGTAGTAGAAAAGCATAAATGTCATGCTAAAACCTCAACCATAGTTTTGTGTTCAATTCTGGGCATCACACTTTGGGAAGAATGTTAAGACATAGAAGGGGTGCAGGAATAGCACCAGGGGTGAGGGACTTCAGTCATGTGGATGAATTGGATTTTTAGCCTTCATCTGGAAACTAACAGCGTTAGTTCTTCTGCTTGCGAAAGAAATGGTCACACAATAACAAAGATCGGGCAAAAACTGGTCGAGGCCTCACAAACCTTTGTGTTCTTCATCCAATGACCTTGCATTCAAAGCATTCATCACCAGTGTGGGAGATTGGGAAATTCTGCAAAAGTAAGCATTCACCCCTGGAATGATGCAGATGCAAAGAAATTTATTGCCACAGTCACCTTGACTGCTTCAGGCAATAGATGTTGTTCAGCTCCTTCTGCCCTCAGTTCCACTTGCAAAAGGAAGAAGATTTCTGCAACAACCTGCATGAGAACAGTAGCCTTCACTGTTACTTTGAGAGGGGAAGAATTCTGATCTTTTGCTTCTGTACTCTTTCTTCTGACCCTTAGCCAAATGTACTGGACACTCCAGCTGCATGCAGGAGTATTGCTAAGTGCAGCTGCTGATCCTCCAACTGCTGCTGCTTTGCCTGCAGTTACTGAAGTGGGTTTCATATCTGCTGTTCCTCAGTTGTCTACTTCAATTCAGAATTGGTGGAACCCATGTATTTGGAGTCTCAAATACACAAGAGTAACCAATGAAATTGGCAGGTAATGCTGCAGGAAATTTCAGCAATTTTTTCTCCCGAATATTATCAGTTGCCGCAGCCTGTCTTAGCTGCTCCTGGAATATCAAGCCTCGGTCTATGGCTAACCACAGCATTGCCGCTTCCCACCCTTTACAGCACTGAATGCATGTCACTTTCAAACCTCAATGACTTCCTGCTCTGCTTTCTGAGTTAGCAAGTTCTACACACTGCATGTGTCCTATGTGCTTCTGAAAAACTGTCCTTGGAAAATTGCTAGTAATTGCCTCATTACCAGGTTCATAACTTTCTTCCATTGCTGTGCTGGATGCTAACAGCACACAAAAACTGCCCTGGAAAAAGCAGGAAAAGGCAGAAACATAGAAAACATAGAAACCCTACTGCACAGAAACAGGCCATTCAGTCTATTGAGTCTGCACCGACCACAATCCCACTCCAGCCCTAACCCTATATCCCTACATATTTACCCACTAATCCTTCTAACCTACGCATCTCAGGACATTAAGGGCAATTTTAGCAAGGCCAATCAACCTAATCCGCACATCTTTGGATTGTGGGAGGAAACCGGAGCACCCAGAGAAAACCCCTGTTGACAGGAGGAGAATGTGCAAACTCCACACAGACAGTGACCCAAGCCAGGAATCAAACCCAGGTCCCTGGAGTTATGCAGCAGCAGTGCTTCACAGCAGCAGTGCTAACCACTGTGCTACCGTGCCGCCCCTATTGGGAAACCTACCCAACACATTTTCTCTAATTTTCCCAACACAATCCCACTTCCTAGGGGCTGGGAAAACTCCCTGTTCAATGAAAATGAATTGAAGTCACAAATTGCCTCTCCTATGACAGTGAACAGAGGTCACTTTCATTGCTACATTTAAGATTGTTCCTCCCATTGAAACAGGCTGCAGCTGGCATAAAAAAACTTTGGGCAAAGGAAGTATAATCTTCAAAGGCACTAATAAGCAGATGAAGTAACTAAGACATTCTAAATCTTTACATCCAATAATGTAGGAAATGAAATGTTGATAATAAATGTTCTATGCATTCAAATTCCACTGCTAAGCATCTTCAATCTAGCCTCATCAATTCATCCTTTCCTCTCCCTCTTCTAAACCACACAGGAAGAAAAAGATTTCCTTTATGCAATCCATTTTACCAAACTAAAATGTTTGAGTATCCATTGCTGACCATAGAAGGGAAGAGAAGTGTTTGATGAAGCTCCAGAGTGCAAAATGAAATAAATCACTGTCCAAGGTAAGTTTTAGACAGCTGCACCAAAGATGGTCTCCATTATATGATGTCTGTCTCAGGGATACCATTGCGATATTCACACCAACACTATATATGGTTGTTATTCCTAATGCTAAATTTGTGATGCTGCTTTGGATATATTGTCCGGGCACCCTAGTTATCATTTACACAAGAGAGGCAATAAAAAAAAGTTGGTTATCAGGACAGGCAATCTATAGGAAGTGAAATTTGGATGGTCATCTTTTGGAGGATTGATATTGTAATGGTAAGCATAGGACCTCCCTTTCCTCTTTACACAAACTCAAATTCCTCAGAAAATGGGAGTAGTTTCAAATGGAAATCCAATCTGATATAATTGTGGGATTCTTAGTGGAGTTAGTAAAATTAACCTTTGTTTCCAGAATGTCAGTAAACTGTACACTCATGTCAGATTTAATCATTTTTTTCAGAGCTTAGATGTAAGACATCAATGCTCAAGTGATTTATTATTTCTGCTTTGTTTTAGTTTTAATACAGTGCTGCTCTGGGAAATATTTACACTATGAATTAATGTTTAAAATCATTTAGTTACATCTGCAAAACAAAGCAACTTAGTTTAGCTAAATAAATATCTATTCCAGATTAGCATAGTTATTACAATTAGAGACAGGACTAAAATTATAATTTGTTTCTTTGCATATATTTATGAATACATTTAACAGGTTTGAATGTTATTTATGTGATTAGCCTGACTGGTACTTTCCAATTAATTTGATCTCTTGTTTGCTTTCTTATTTAAACTTATGATTATTGTTTTCTGCTAGCTCATAGAGGGTTTCAACAGAGCCTGGTCTCCAGTCATCTTGTCACCTTTGCCAATGGACTAAGGCCTTTCTCCATCAAATCCATGTGGTAACTGGTGTGCAATGGCCACTCCATGATAAAAGAATTCACACACAGGCATCTTTCACCCCTTAAAATGAAGCTCTAGACTTTGGAACATCAGGATCTTTATGGACAACTCCAACAGCAACTGACCAGTGATTTAATGCCCAGGAGATCAGGTGTTTAGACACTGACATTTCCACCCTAAGTGACACATGGTGGGTAGGGGAGACCAGTTCAAAGAACAAGGTAGTGGTGACACCTTCTTCTGGAAAAGTAAACCAGAAGAAAATCGCCGCCTCCATGAGGTTGGGCTTACAAGATAAACAAATGCTTCATGACCTTCTGGCTCACACCAGCCCAGACCCAGTGTGCTACAGTCCTCAGTGGATTTGCCCCAACACTGCAGATACAGATGAGTCCAAAGAAAAATTCTACTCCTGTCTCAGACAATTCTTGGCCTCAGTGTCAATGGGTGACGAGCTAATCCTCCTTAGTGACTTCAATACAGAGTTGGAAAAGACAGACCTCTGGGGTGGCATAATCAGCAGAGAAGAGGAAAGGTAAATCCAACACCAATGGTACACTGCTCCTGACAAAATGGCTAGAACATGATCTTTCCATAACCTATACCTTGTTGGTCAGAACTTCATGCTAACATGCTCACTCCAAACTGTCAATCAGGCTTAGACTCTGTCAACATTGTGGTCACGATCAATGGGGTACTTGTGGTTCATTTAAGCATGAAGGGAAATGAAAATAAACACAGGTGGCTGGAGGATGACTGATAATTTGTTAGAGATCAAAGGATTCCATTGGAATGGAAAGGATTTCAAAGGATTAAATCTGGTAGGAAGTCTCAGAAATACTTATATACTTATAAAAAGCTGTGTGCATACATTGGAGCTGAGTAACAGCTGTGCAGATTGGACCCTGCCCCCTTTTCTGCACTACCACCCCCCCCCGCCCCCACCCCAAGTTAAATTGACATCCCCTCTCTATCAGACAACTTCAAAAGGGTCTGGGGAAAATTAAAATCTCTGCTGCCGCATGAAGTGCTGCAATTATTTAAAATCCAGCCAGCTGATCAGCGGGAGGGGGAAAGGCAGTGGGGGGAGGGGGAGGGAGTTGCATGGAGATTAAAGTGATCTGACAACTCAGAATTTTCACAGTGATAGGCAGGAAGGCAGATGTTGTTCCTGAGCTGTTTGAAATCACCAGGCCTGCGAGGGCCAGAAGGGCTAGAAGAATCAGAACTCCCTACTCACCTGACCAAGGAGCAACACTCTGAAAGCTAGTGGCGTTTACTACCAAATAAACCTGTTGGACTTTAACCTGATGTTGCGAGACTTCTTACAGAGCTAGAAGGGGCAGTCCACCCATGACAACCCATTCCAGAGGAAAGTGATGAGGTCAACTGCTTGCACTCAGCCTGAGCCCACCCAATCCCGAAGACTTCTGAGGGACCCTCCCTCTGCAGTCTGGCAGCAGCAAAGGGGCAAATGGTCACTGAACCTACTTCCTTGTGGCCCCTCAGGGCCCAAGGCACCAGGCCAGGGTGTCAGCACCAAGGTGCCAGGGTGCAGTGCACCATAGGCACTGTCAAGGCACATGGCTTAAGGGGATGAGTATGGTGTATGAGGGGAAAGGGGTCTGACTCGGGGAATCTGAAGGGGAAGCTGAGTGGTGGAGCTGAGTGGGAAGGGGGCATGAATGGAAGGTCTGAGACGGAGGGGGCTTGAGCGGGGTTGGGTTTGAGGGGGGAGGGAGTTTGAGGAGAGAAGGGGGCTGAGTGGGGGGAGGGTCAGGTCACCCTCATGCCTACATGATGTTGGGACTGAAGGGTGCTATTAGTTATTTGTGGATGGGGTGAGGATGTCCCTCTTTGATAAAGGGTCGGTGGTGCCCCCACGGAGTAAACACCACTAGCTTTTAGAGTTTGCCCCTTCATCAGGTAAGGAAGGGGCAAACCCCGAAAGCTAGTGGCATTTACTACCAAATAAACCTGTTGGACTTTAACCTGATGTTGTGAGACTTCTTACTGTGTTTACTCCAGTCCAACGCCGGCATCTCCACATCGGTGCTCCCTTGGTCAGTGTGAAGGGCACCATTTCATTTTTTGTAGGGAGGCTATCTTCAAACATGGTTTTGAAAGAGCGGCCCGCTCTCGGAACAGCAGGTCTGGCTAGCAGGTTGCTCAAAATGAGCTTATTAACATCTTCCAGATGGATGAATCCCATCTGACAGATGTTGCCAGTGCCAGTGGGAAACAGTCCTGTTTTTCCACCAGCATGGGCACGTAGTTCCAAAATGGGTCTGGAGTGTATTTGGACTTCCACATAAAAAAAACTGCAAAAAATAAGAGCTAATTTGTTTGGTGGTAATATAATAGCTTGGAATAGGATTGATTTATGTAAAAAAAATCTGAGTCTAGATTAATGGTTCGTTTATCCGTCCTCCATTGTACCTGTTCTGATTATGCTACTTTCTATCTTCTAGGGCACTGCTGCCTCACAGCACCAAGAACCTGGGTTCAATTCTGGCCTTGGGTCACTGTCTTTGTGGATTTTGCACATCCACTCTGTGTCTGTGTGGGTTTTCTCTGTGTGCTCCTGTTTCCTCCCACTCCAAAGATGTGTAGGTTAGATGGATTAGCCAAGGTAAATGTGTGGAGTTATGAGGATAGGGCAGGTTCGGGCTTGGGAAGATATTCTGTTAGAGAGTTGGCGTAGGCTCGAAGGTCTGAATGGCCTCCCTCTGCACTCCAGGGATTCTATGATAGGATTCTAATGGTTCTGCAATATGTCTTCCTTTTTCTTCAGCTGAGGTTTCCACCATGGTGTAGTTCTCACAGCTCTCAACTATGTGTGTTCCATTCCCTCATTTCTGCTTAGAAGTTCTCCTTATCCTCATCTCCCACCCCATTACCCTTCACATTCAACAGATCTTCCTCCGTCAATTTCCCTCAACTACAGAGTGAAGCCACCATCAAACACATCTTCCCATCCCAAGCACTTTCAGCTTTCTGATGGACTGTTCCCTCTAATAGGGAAGCTGCACTGGATAATGACGGAATTTCAATGATGGAAAATGAAACAACCAGGGAGATATTGGTGGTGATGCTGGGCAGGAAGAGTATTGCAATGATTCCATGGGTTCTTTTGCAACTTGGAGACCCTCAAGGGCCACCACTATAAGGGAATGGAAGCAGATAGTCAGGGATATCAACTATTATTATTTACTGGTGACACAAGTAGGCTTACATTAACACTGCAATTAAGTCACAGTGAAAATCAGAACCAGAGACTCAGCAACAGTTCTGCATGAACTCTAACGATCTCAAGTAGATGGGTAAGGTAATGACATCTATCTACTCAACACAGCTTTAGTTCTCAGGCTGATCAATGCATCAAATCCCCATCTCACACCAACCAGCACATCCCTGAAACTCAAAAGTCATGCCTAACATCCAGATACTCCACCTCACTGTCAGACAGATAGAAATTCTGACAGTTCCTTACATCTCTTGCTGTCTGCACATGCCTCCAGCTATTCACTTATGGCAAAGCCCAAACACTGTATGACACAATCACCTGAGACTGCAGATGTTGAAACACTGCGACTTGAAGTGATAGAACTGACACAAGCACCGACATTCTTCCCTCTCTCCAGCAGGACTGGGTGGCAATGCAAGAGAACAGTGCAGAACTGGGAGGGAACATGGATGCCAGCATCCCTTATGCCTTATGCAGGGGATATGCTTTGCACCCATTGAATAGAAGCATATAATCCCTACAGTGCAGAATGAGGCCATTTGGCCCATCGAGTCTGCATCGACTTTCAGAAGATCATCCCACCCAACCCTTCCCCTCTATTCTATCCCCATGACCCTGTGCATTTATCATGGCCAATCCACCTAGCCTGTACATCTTTGGACTGTGGGAGGAAACCAAGTCATTTGCTAAGGGCCTATGGGATTTAGCTGAGAGCATTGAAGATGGCAGAACATTTCTTTCTTATGCCTCTTCTCAACTCCTGCTATCTGGAATAACAAGGGTGGCAAGATGGCACAGTGGTTGGCACTGCTGCCTTACAGCGCCAGGGACCCAGGTTCGATTCTTGGTTTGAGTCACTGTCTGTGTGGAGTTTGCACTTTCTGTTTGGGTTTCCTCCAAGTTCTCTGGTTTCCTCCCACATTTCAAAAGACATGCTGATTAGGTGCATTGACCCGAGCAGGTGTGTGGTGACTAGTGGAATTTCACAGTAATTTCATTACAGTGTTAATGTAAGTCTTACTTGTGACTACTAAATAAACTTTAAAACTTTAAAAGCTACTAATGGTGTGACCATGGACCACTTGCTTCCCTTAATACCATCCCTTCCCCTTCTTATTTCCTGCTTTTAGGCACCCAGTAATTGTTGCCTGTCCAGCCACATCAGCCCAAAGAGGGAGAGAGAGTGGAAAAACACAAGACTAATGAAAAAGACACTTGCAGTCATGGGCTCAGTTACTGATCCTGCATATAACTTAGAGACTAGTAAAGAATTAAGATCACCTTTGAGGAATCTGGCTCCATGCTGACAAAGACGATTGTGCATAGCTTGCACTCTCCACAGCCTCTACTCCATCTCTTTTTTGTGCAGTAAACCCAGAGACACTGCACTGCTGCCTCCATACCTGTTGCAGCCTTTGTGCACATAGGTCACTTACCTTCTGCTCTCCCTGTGAGGATGCATTCTGTGACAAATCCACCACCAGAAACATTCATGATAAACTTCCAGATTCTTTTTAACAAAACTCTTTAAAAAAAATCTGTGTGCAATTGTCTGACACTTTAAGCAACATTTGTGAAGATTTATGCTTGCTGTTTACAGAGTTCATTCATGAATATGCTGCCTGGACCTGCAATGTTCAAATTTGGTATTCTGGCATCACATCAGCCAGTCAGACTATATAATGTCAGGGTGGTGTTGATTCACAGCATTCTGGTGCATGCAGGGGCACCCACACATGCGTCTTACTAGTACTTCATTGAATGCCACATAGGCCATGCAGGAAGCTGCCAGCTGTGCACCCACATTAGAAAATGGCATCTGATCTTTTAGATTCCAGGATTTTTCCTCTTCCCTCCTCTTTTAACCAGGCACTTTATAGTTTCTCAGACTCAATTCTGAGTTGTAATTTCAGATCATAATCTCTGCCACCAATTTTGTGGGCGAGGCGGTTGCTATTGGAGATGATTTTACTTTTCCAATTTACATCTTTTCTAGACCCATCTTTTGTTTCTTCATTCTTCTCCAGGTAGCATTCTCAATTATTCAAGGGTCCATGGACCATAGCTTATGCTATGATTTTACTATGGGGCAGGACGACGAACAAGCCAAAGCCTACCTCAGCCAGAATGAGGATCAATTTGTTACCATTATTCTGAACTACATATTGATTATTTAGTCAGCTGAGATAACTGGTCCCCTTTGTTTCTTTACTTGTCCCTTACTACCCCTTTTTGTCTTGCACCATCATTCCTTTTGCCATTTAATCCCTCCAGCCTTCCACTCTAACACAGAACTTTCTTTTTTGCTTTTTTTTCTCTCGCTCTCCCTTTTTTTGGTTCTATGCTTACTTCAAACCTATTACATTGCTACCATTTTTCAGTCCTGATGAAAGGTCATCAACTTGAAATGCTCTCTATTTCTTTCCCCACAGAAATTGCCAGACCTGCTGAGTTTCCAATATCTTCAGTTTTTATTTCAGATTTCCAGCATCCACAATATTTTGCTTTTGTATTGATCTATTCTTTAGTTCACTAATTTACTACCCAAAGAAGGAAAATTTAAGGATTTTTGAGTACAAACTTTTCAAGTATTCTTACTGAAGTACCCAATTTGATTTATTTTTAAAGGTCTTTTGTTGCATAATCTTAATTAGATTTTACATTATATAACCTCCAATTAGAATCATAAAAACAGTTTATCAATGCTGGAATTAGTAAGGAACTGATAGAAATGAATTGGCAGAAATGTCTAAGGAAATATGTCATCATATTCTTAACAGTTATTATGATTCCATACCTGAAGGTAGCTACTGATGCTAAAGATTTTGTATTAGCCACATTATTTGTTTTATAGTAGTCCATGAATGTTCGAGCCAGGTTGTTTCCAAGTTTCATGTCTATAGATTTGTAGTTAAAGAATTTAGACATATAAAGACATAGAGAGGAACAAGTGCAATAAATTGAACATATAACCTATACAAAATGTAACTTTTGCTCTTAATTTTTGCAAAACAATCATGGCAACAAACACGGGTTTGTGTAGAACACTAAATATTGTTTAGTGTTGGCAACTAACTAATCAAAATTGGCATCTACAGGGTTTTAAAAACATAAATTAAAGACACAGTGAATCCGAAAAAAAAACCATTGTTAGGGGAAAAGGATTCAATGGAGGAATCTTACCAAACAAATTCCAGGTCCAGCATGGGCATGAAAACAAGAGCGTTTCTGACCTGATTTTTGGATGAGTTTCATTCTAATACCTTATCCACTCAGTGCAGAAAAAAATTGGGCTAAACCATTCCTTGCCTGTAAGGGAAAGAGATGGGGCTAAAATCATCAGCAAACCTGTTGTAGTAGCAGAGGGCACTATTTTGCACATGTGGACCTCTGTGGATGCACATGCACAATGGCAAGCAGGAGAGGCCTGACAGGTCTGAGAGAGCCTCCGCTGCTGCAGCTGGCCTCGACCCAGCTCTGTCCTAGCTATCGCGGGAGCAGCTGATCGCGAGCCCCACACAAAAATATCACTCCCCCTCCCACTGATTGGCCTCCCAGTACAGCCTGCCCCCTTTGTCCAGTGACTGGTGGGCAATGCCAGAGTATCCAGTAGGAAGTGCTAGGGTGCCTGGTAGGAAGTGCCAGGATACCAGACTAGCAGTGCCAGGCTGGCCCTGTCCAAGGGGCATCCCCCTTGCCTCCAACCTCCCCAGGGGGGCCTAAATGGCCTCAAGTTCTACTAAGCGAGGCCATCACGACTGGTCCATGTTGTTGGGGACCAGCAGTGATTCTTGCCAGAGAGAATCTCTCCCAACGAGGCCGCAAAGGCAGTGAGCCAGGACAGTTGCATCCTGGGCTCATCTATTACATGTAAATCAGCATTTCAACATACTTAAACAATTTATTCAGTCTCACGCCAGAGATGGGTACAAGGCTGACCTCACTGGACATTTGGTGTCACAAACCTGATTTCTCGGCTCCTGTGCGATCTTACCGGCTCATCCTGCGCATTGGCCAGAGGGGCAAAATGGTAAGATAACTATCCAAAGTTTGAGAAATGCTCCTCTTAAAAATGATGCTAATGTGGATTCCTAAATATTTGTGCAAGAATTTCAAACATACCATTATCAGAACATAAAATATTCATCTGTAGAATATTTATTTTATTCAAAATGTCTTTTTGATAGTTCCTGTGGTCACAAAATTAATATGTCAGTGTAAAAGACTATAAGGTGGAATTTTACCGGCACATGTGCCCAAGTTTTGCATGATCCCGCCCTAGGCCAAAGGAGAATGCTGTTCTCCAAGCTGAGCCCACCCCCGGAATTGGATTTGGCATGCCGGTAAAATTCCAGCCTGTGGTTCATATGATTCATGTCTGCCTGAGGTTTATATGATCCCACCTGAGGCTAACAGAGAATATTGTAAAATTCCGGTCTGTAAGTACATAAAACTTCTGTTCACTACGTTTGATCATGCTTTTGAGGCCATTGAATAATGACGACTGATGGATATGTGATGCAACGATTATTGAGATTTTAATGTGCCAATTTACAGTGAAAATCCTAACATCAGAATTAGAGGAAGTATTTTAAAATCCAGTGTTATTTGTAAAGTAGGGGGTGAGATATGATTATGAGGCCTGTATGAAAGTTAAACGTATAGTTGGAGATCTGAACATTGGATATGTTCTCGGTTGTGTTAGAAATAATTTTCATTTACAAGAGGTCAAATCAGCATTTCAATATATTTAAACAATTTATTCAGTCTCACCCCGGAGATGGGCACGAGGCTGACCTCACCGGATATTTAGTTACGGAGGACAGACAAGCAAGTGGAATTAAAGCTAAAATCATATTAGCCACGATCTTAACAAATAGCAGCACAAACTCACAGGCTGAATGATCTATTCCTGTTCCTAATTTTTCTGTTTTAAGGATGAGCGATGGAGGTTTGGTGAATTGAGCAGTGTCTGAGGCTATGGTGAAGTTGGTAGGATGTGGTATTGAGCACTTAGTGTGGAGTCATTGAGCATCTTGCTGCATGATTTTCAGGTGCTCGGACAAAGATTCCATGGATATCTCCATGGATATCTACTCCCATTGTCTTCTGTCTGTGTGTCTGGAGGTCCACGTGCCTGCTACCATACCACCCACATCCCATGCCCCCCTGCCACAGATGTGAGTATACACACTTCCGGGTGTTGTACCTCAGGTTAGATTTGTTCCCTGCATGACGCCCAGCACCTGCTCCAGCCACAATGCTTCTCCCTCTTAGAATGCTCTAACAGCTGAGCACCTCCAGCTCCCAAGTGCACTCTTCCCAAACACTTGCACACAAGTTGCCTTGCTAGTTGCCTCCCAACACCCGAGCCCACCCCACTCCATGCTTGCATGCATAGCTGGCTGGCCCCACCACAACCAAACCACAACCCCAAAGCCCCATGCATGCTTGAAGCAGAATCCACCCAGCCACACAACCCTGAGGCCTAATGCCTGACCAAGCCTGAATCTTCAGAACTCCCAGCAGCAATGCCTGCTCAAACCTGAATCCCCAGCAACAATGTCTGTTCAAACCCAAAATTCCTGAATCCCTAACAGCACACCCCTCACTGAACTGCAAGGCCTGTAGCTGGCTCCCCTGACCTTTCGAATGCTCCCCGCTCTCCTTGAAGAAGCACTGGCCTGTGGCATGCTTACCTCTGAACTCCCCTCCGAGGTGATTGCACCAGTTTTCCCTTATTGAAAAATTAGCTGAGAAAGGCACAGACATGATGTCACGTCACCATGGGTAGATTTCCCAACATGGGAGAGAATTGTTGCCTGCTAATGAGATCAAAATGAATGTAAACAGTGTTCCCAGCATTGCACTAAAGTTTTTTGTCTTGTTAATAAACCTTTAATTTTTAAAAATCCTAAAGGTGTTGCTGCAACTCTTTGCTTTTGGGATCAGTAGCTTTTCCTCCTCATTTTCAAAATACAAAATAAAAGATTTAGGATCAGCAAGACAGGTTTCATTTTGGGATCAGACTTGCATCTACTGTGGTCATAACAGTGCCAATCAAGCAGGCTGCTTTGTCCTGGGTTACATAAGAACATAAGAAATAGGAGCAGGAGTAGGCCATCTAGCCCTTCGAGCCTGCCCCGCCATTCAATAAGATCATGGCTGATCTGTCGTGGCTCAGTTCCACTTTCCCGCCCTCTCCCCATAACGCTTAATCCCCTTTCTTATCAAAAACCCATCAACCCGCGTCTTAAAAATATTTAGCGAGGCAGCCTCCACCACTTCAACGGGCAGAGAATTCCAGAGATTCACCACCCTTTGAGTGAAGAAGTTCCTCCTCAACTCCGTTCTAAACCACCCCCCCCCCTTTATCTTGAGGCTGTGCCCCCTAGTCCTACTGTCTTTTTTGAGCGGGAAGAGTCTCTCCACCTCTATCCTATCCATCCCATTCATCATCTTATACGTCTCAATGAGATCTCCCCTCATTCTTCTAAACTCTAACGAGTACAAACCCAGTTTATTCAGCCTCTCCTCATAGCTCAACCCCCTCAACTCCGGTATCAGCCTAGTAAACCTCCTCTGCACTCCCTCCAAGGCCAAAATATCTTTGCGCAGGTGTGGCGCCCAAAACTGCACACAGTACTCCAGCTGCGGCCTCACCAATGCCCTATACAGCTGCAGCAAGACCTCCCTACTTTTATATTCAATCCCCCTCGCTATGAAGGCCAGCATCCCATTCGCCTTCCTGACCACCTGCTGCACCTGCAAGCTGGGTTTTTGCGACTCATGCACAAGGACCCCGAGGTCCCTCTGCACCGTCGCCTGCTGCAGTTTTTCGCCACATAAGTAATAATCCTTCCTACCATTCTTCCTACCAAAGTGGACCACCTCACACTTGCCAACACTAAATTCCATTTGCCATTTCCTGGCCCATTCACCCAGCCTATCTAGATCCTTCTGCAGACTCTCCACACCCTCCGCACAATTTGCCGTTCCCCCAATCTTGGTGTCATCAGCAAATTTCGACACCCTACACTCGGTTCCCTCCTCCAGATCATCTATATAAATGGTAAAAAGCTGAGGCCCCAGCACCGACCCCTGGGGCACTTCACTAGTCACCATCCGCCAATCCGAATAGCACCCATTGACCCCCACTCTCTGCCTCCTATTCGACAACCAATCCTCTATCCACGCTAACACCCTACCCCCAACTCCATGTCCCCCGACCTTCTGCAATAACCTCTTATGAGGTACTTTGTCAAACTTCAAGCTTTTTCAGTATTGTTCAAGCTGAACTCATCCAGGCACATGGAGAGTATTTTATCACACTCCTGACTTGTGGGTTGTAGATGGTGAAAAAGCTTTGGTAAATTACCTGTCACAGAATTCCTAGGCTCTGACCTGCACTTGTAGCCAGAATATTTATATTGCTAGTCTTGTTAAGCTTTTAGTCAGTGGCAACCCCTAAGTTGTTGTTGGTGCTGTTTAGGCATTCATGGGATAGGAGTATGACTTCACTAGTAGGGAAGTGGTTCATGCAATTCTGTGTAGTTTCACTTCTGCGTTTAAGGACAGCTGTGATGATTATCTTCAAGCTTCCTACCCATGTATGTCTGTTCTCATGTGCCTAATCCCACAACATGTTTACACAATCCCTTATTTGATTGATGCCTTTATTTCACTGTAAAAACATGGGAAATAGTGAAGGTTAAGTAATGGTAATGTTGTTGAACATCATGAGATGAAGGTTAGATTCTCTCCTGTTCAAAATGATCATTATTTGATACTTGTGTGACATAAATGTTAATTGCTATTTATTAGCCCTGGCATGAATTTTGTCCAGATCTTACAGCATATAGAAATGGATTCCTTCAGTACACTGAGGAGCTGCAAATGTACTGAGCATTGTTATTTAGCAAATATCCATATTTCTGACTTTATTATAGACTCTTTATGCCACATTAGGTCAAATGCTGCCTTGATGTCAAGGTCAGCCACTTCAATCCCACTTCTGGAATTCAACTCTTTTGTCCTTGGTTGGATCAAAGCAGAATTGAGGTCAGGAGCTGAGTGGGACAGGCAGAATCTAAACTGAACATCAAAAAGCAGATTATTGCTAAGTAAATTGATAGCACTGTCAGCAACACCTTCTATTAGTTGGCTGACGATCAGAAGTCGACTGAGGTCTGTAACTAGTGGTGTTCCATAGGGATCAGTGCTGGGACCTCTGTTGTTTGTAATATATATAAATGACTTGGAAGAAAACATAGCTGGTCTGATTAGCAAGTTTACGGATGATACTAAGATTGGCGGAATTGCGGATAGTGACAAAGGTTGTCAGAGAATACAGCAGGATATAGATTGGAAAATCAGGCAGAGAAATGCCAGATGGAATTTAATCTGGACAAATGTGAGGTGATGCAGTTTGGTAGATCCAATGCAGGTGGGGAGCTATAAAATAAATGGCAGAATCATCAGCATAGGAGTATAGACAGACAGACAGATCTGGAAGTACAGGTCCACAAGTCCTTAAAAGTGGCAGCACAGAAGGCAAAGGTGGTGAAGAAAGCATATGGCAATGCTTGCCTCCAACGGACAGGGCATTAAGTATAAAAGTTGGAAAATTATCTTACCGTTGTATAAACGTTAGTTAGGCTACATTTGGAATACTGTGTCCATTTCTGGTCACCACACTACCAGAAGGAAGCGGAGACTTTGGAGAGAGCAGAAAAGGTTTACCAGGATGTTGCCTAGTATAGAGGATATTAGATATGAGGAGAGATTTAGTAAACTGGGATTGTCCTCCCTGGAAAGACGGAGGCTGAGGGGTGACCCGATAGAAGTTTATAAAATTATGAGAGGTATAGATAGGGTGAACAGTTGGAAGCTTTTCCTCTAGTGCAGAAATGTCAGTACAAGGGGGAACAAGTTCAAGATGGGGGCGAGGGGGTAGGTTCAAAGGAGATCTAAGGGGAAAGATTTTTACACAGAGGGTAGTGGGGGCCTGGAATGCACTGCCAAATGAGGGGTTGAGGCACTTATGTTAGCCACATTTAAGACCTATCCTACAGGCAAATGAACAAATGGGGAATAGAGGGACACACACTGTTGGTATAGATAGGTAAATGTGATCGGCGCAGGCTTGGGGGGCCAAAAGGCCTGTTCCTGTGCTGTATTGTTCTTTGTTCTTGTTATTTGATGGGTTGGTAATTGGACAGAGTTTGCTCTGCTACGTGGACAGGACATACTTGGGCAATTTTTCACACTCTGAAGTAAACGCCAGTGTGCATCTCTTTTAGGAATTAGCCAATTCAGCTCCCAAAGTCCCTTATTCTTATGGGTAGAATCTAATCTAGATACATCTTTAGAAGAAAGATATAATCCTCATCAGTGTATGCTAATAGAAGTTCTGAGGCATCAGTAGGAATCAGTAGGACTGAATGTGGCATATCTTACATGCTCAACAAAACCCGATGGGTAGAGACAGATCCTTTAAAATAAGTTAAGAGTGTTCCTTATTGCAGTTCAAAGGAGCAGAAGTGCTTCCCACAAGAGTCTGGGCCGCTGTTGCACTGAGTTTTTCCACTTTCTGACTGACAAAACAACCTCTAATCCCCCTACCCTTTACCTATCCAGGAAACCGCAGGCAACCTACAGGATCAGCGATTTTGGCACACTCAAAGTTGGCCAACTACTTCATTCGGATGAGCAGGAGGCTGCTGAGGTGTTAGCGACACCTAACTGCTAAATTAATATGTTTTGCACCTGGGAGCTAAATCCTTCCTTTAATGTTACGCACTAGAAGGGTGGACAATAAATTCATTTATGAAGCAGAGTTAAGCTGTTGTGGCTTATAAATGTTAAAATTGAGGGTCCCTTTAAGGATGAAATGGAGTAGGCTTTGTGAGGAACTTTAAATCAAATTTATAGTCATAAAGCAAATAACAAAGAAAAGGTAGAATAATTGTCTAATAGTGTCATCATTTTATTTCTATGTAAAGATAATCAATTTTTCATTCTAATTTTGCTGGCCAGACCATAAGAGGTGTAAGCTCAGCAAACACCATGCTTTGCACGTCCTGCTATGCATATCCTGGCACCAAAGTAATTTAAGGTATTTGAACCACATCTTAAATAAGGGAAGTTAAAAGTAAAATATGGGCAACATCTTCATTACGTAGGTTTAAAATCACCAAGAGGCATTTTCTTCAGGTATCTGCTATGCTGAGAATGATCTGTCAAACAGTGATGTGTCCCACATTTTGGCTGAGCTAAGTACAAAAAAATGCTGTGATTTAGAGCAATTGATCAGCCGTTATATGTCAGTTTCAAAATTATTTACTTCTCCATGTAGAAGCTGTGCAATAGATTACTTTCTGAAAATGGTTCTGTTCAATAAATTTTAATTGATTAAAATTAAGAATCAACCTCCCTAAAAGACCTCGAGTTTGCACGCCTGCCTTGCATGCATACGACATGTGAAAGGAGAAATGAAACAACTGAATTTTAGTAGGCAGCTAAATTCTTAACCATGCAATCCTAATTCAACAAAATTCTGTCAATGTTTACACTTTTGTGCTGTTTTATGAGAAACCTATGACACCAGCAAATAAGCATAATGTAAGATTGGCAAGTTGAATACATGGCTCAAAGATTGGTGTGGGAAAAATGGGTTTAAATTCATGGAACAGTACAGAGAAAAGAGGGAACTGTGCCATTGGTACAGCCTTCACTTGAACAATGCTGGAATCAATGTATTGGCAAATCATATAACCTGGCCAGTAAAGAAGATTTTGCACTACATAGAGGGGCTGGGGCGGAGTTATTTCTTGAGAAGGGAAATTTGAAAAGTTAAAGAGAAAGAACAGGCAATAGTGCAGCGTAGTGATGAGGGTAATAATAATCAGAGTGTGACATGAGGGACTGAGCATATGAACAGCAGCAAATAAGGTTAGAGCAGGGAAAAGTGGTAAAAGACAGAATTAAGGGCCCTTTATCTGAATGCTCACAGCATAACAAGATGGATGAATTGATAGCACGATTTGAAATGAAGAAGTACATGTCCCAGTAACTGCAGCTCAAGTCCAACGACAGACCAGAAATGTTCCCATGATTGGGAAGGTACTGGAAATGATGCTAAAAGGGAGGAGAATGCATCCCGAATTAAAGCTGTATGTTTCCAGAAAATCTGAGTTGATAGCACACAGGGCAGATACTGTTGTGAGGAATGAAGGTAATAATTCCTCTAAACTTGCGCCAAAGAGTATTGAAACAATTGCATGAAGGACACCCAGGTGTAGTTCAAAGGGAAGAACTTTTGAGGGCTAATTCTGGTGGTTTGGACTAGATGCCCAGATTGAACAAAAAGCCAGTCATGTGTGCGGATAAGGAACACACTGTCGTTGTCCCCATTGCCTCCATGGGAGTAGCCTAAAATGCCTTGGCAACATCTACACGTTGACTTCACAGGTTCATAAGAGGGCCACATGTTCATGGCTGATATTGATGCACACTCCAAATAGCTGGATGTTGTCCAAATGAAGTCAACAACTGTGGAACAAGCCATCGAAAAGCTCAATGAGATTCTCGGCATATTTGGGAACCAGAAAAAATTGTGAGTGATAATGGACCACAATTCACACCACCAGAGTTTGAAGACCATCTAAAGGTGATTGGTATCCGCCACATAAAATCAGCATTATATCACCCATCCATGAATGGATTAGCAGAAAAGTTTGTCCAGTCCTGGAAGTAGTGACTGAAAGCTGCCAAGAACCAATGATCTTTAAATTGTCATCTAAACAGTTTGTTTGTGATGTATTGCAATATCACATACATACTTTGAGTTTCCCAACTTTACTACTGCTGAAGAGATAGCTGAAAACTGCATTTGATTTACTCTCACTGCAGGAGATGTCTGAGATGGTAAAATCACAAATCTTAAGAGAAGGTAATTAAAAAGACATTTGTTTTGACAAGGAGAGCAAATTGTGATGCACGGTTATACCACCAATGAGAAGTGGGCTCCTGGAACTGTATTAATTTAAACTGGCTGTATCTCCTATACTGTACAGAATGAAGATGGGTTAGTGTGGAGATGACACACAGAACAATTGTTAGCTACACACATCAATGTGTTGATACTGTGTATGTCAGAACTAGCTCAGGATGAACCATCATCTATACAACTAAATACTGAGACGGCAACTCCTGGTCAATCAGCAGAAACCGAGATTGTTGAAGAATTCCTTACTGCTACCAATTTTCTTCTACAAAAAAGACTTCCAGGATAGAGGCATCCTCTGAAGCCCCGGAAAGTACCCCTAATATCAAGGATACACAAATTCCTCAAGTGTGCAGGCAACCAGGGCAGAATAGATGCCAGCCAGATTGAACTTCTTACTAACTATTATTATTGTGTAATGTTTCATTGCTTGTCTTGTATATATGTTTTAATGATTGTGTAAAAGTGCTCTGGTTATTTTTTCTTTTGGGAGTTTAGAAGTAAAGGGGGAGTGATGTAATGTGTTTGGAGTTATTGCATTGTTGCATTGCCATTTTAAGTGTCTAGTTATGTGTCTAGCCTTTGCAGGCTTTGTCTCACTCTAGATCAAACCTTTATACAGTTAAAAACTATTCAATAAATCTGTGCCACTGTTAGCATCCAAACCTATGTTCTTTTGTCCTGAGAGTGCAGTCTAAAACAGTAGATCTGTTAATTAAGGACAAGATCAGTATAGTAATGAGAAATGATCTAAGTTTGAAGGATCAATATGTAGCATCAATTTAGGTAAAGAAATAGCAAAGGATGAAAGTCACTGTTGGGAGTGGTTTTCAACCTGTTGCCAGTAACTACACTGTAAAACAGAGTATAAATCAAGAAATAATGGGGGCTTGTAAGAAATTCACTGTAACATTCATGGGAGATTTTAATTTTCATAAAAAATTGGACAAATCAAATCCGCAAAGGTAGCCTGAGAGAAGAGTTCACAGAGTGTATTTGGGATAGTTTCTGAGAATAACATATTCTGGAACCTAGCAGGGAAAGGGCTATTTTGAACCAGGGAATATGTAGTGAGACAGAATTAACAAATTACCTAATTGAAAAGGATCCACTCAGTTAGAGTGATCATAACATGACAGAATATCACATTCAGTTTCGAGGTGAGAAATTTGGGTCTGAAATTAGTGTCTTAAACTTAACAAAAAGGTATATTAGGATTAAAGACAGTTGATTAAAGTGGACTTGGAAAATAGGTTAAAAGGTAAGATGTAGGTTAGCAGTGGCAGAAATTTAAGGAGATATTTTGTAACTCTCAATCAATAGATGTTCCATCATGAAAGAAAGACAATGCAAATGATACATCATGTGTGGTGAACTAAGTTAGAATGGCATCAAATTGGAAGAAAAGATGTACAATGCTCAAAAGATTAATGGTAGGTTAGAAGATTGGGAAAATTTTAGAAATCAGTAAAAGATGACTGAAAGAATAAGAAGGAACTGGAATATGAGAAAAGATTAGCAAGAAATGTGAAAATTACAGTAAAGGCTTCTACGTGTCAACAAAAAGAAAAGGAGTAGTTAAGGTGAGCGTTGGTCCCCTTAGAGGTGAACCTGTGGAACAAGGAAATGGCAAAACTCTAGTATCTGGCTCCACAGAAGACACAGTATGTATCCCAGAATAGTAGAAAAGCAACGGGAAAAAGAGAGAACAGAATGTAAAATAATCATGATCCCTAGGGAAAAAGTACTAGGAAAACTAATGGGACTAAATGCTGACAGGTGTCCTGGGCCTGATGGTTTGCATTCTAAAAAAGTTGCAGATATACTGGATGCACTGGTTGTAATCTTTCAAAATTCCCTACATTCCCAGCATATTAGAAAGCTTCATTATTCAAGAATAGGGAGATAAAAAGCAGGAAAATATAGGCCAAATTATCTAACATCTACACCAGGAAAATGCTAGAATCCATTATTAAGGCAGTAGTAGCAGAATATTTAGAAAATCATAATAATCAGGCAGAGTCAATGGGCAGAATCTTCCCAAAAAGATTTTGTGTCGAATTCGTGGGAAAACTGGAGTAATTCACGCTGGTTCTTTCAGTGGGAGTTCACACTAGAATTTCCCACACACTGTGCAATGCAGAGGCCACCAACATGAATATCATTAGATTTGAGGGGGCATGGACCTATTCCCACCCAGGCGGCTGAAACCAGCAGGCCTCTGCACATGTGCAGTGGCCCTGAGCTGCCAGCCTACCATTTGCTGTCCAGCTCAAATTGCTGGCCAGCCCAGGAACCCCACAATGATGGCCCCCAACACCCCCATGGCCTGATTGAGACACCCCCAACCATTCCCAAGCCAGCCCTAACTCGCCCATTTTGGACAGCCCCGATTTCCAGGCCCCTCCTGCACTGCAGATTCCCTGGGAGGCAGACCTCTGCACCCCCCCCCCAACCCCCACTGATCTCCTCTTCCTCCCCAGCAGACCGCCTCCCCCCCCAAAGCCCACTTTGATTGCTGGCCTTCCTCATTACCCCGCCAATCCCCATGCAGAGTGGCAGTGGGACACTCCAACCCCACTGATTGTCCCCTAGACCCCGCCCCCACCAGGTCCCAGTTTCAGTCCTGGGTCTGCTAATTATATTTAAATTATATTAAAAACAGATTAAAATCACTTACCTGGTCTTCTTGCCAGTGCAGATCAGATGTCCACAGAAATCTGGCACTGGGAGATGTGCTCGGGGTGGAACGCATGCATGAATCCCGCACATGGTCCTCCTTGAGATTCTCCCATCCCACTCCACTAGACAGTAAGTGCGGCGGGTAGGGGAATCACGCCCCCCCCCAATGTTGTTTTTGAAAGAAAAATCATATTTGTCAAATTCTTAAGAGTTTTTTGAAGTGCAACAACCGGGAATTTACTGGCTTGCCCCGCCAATCGATGGGCGGAGCGAGCCAGTAATATCACATGAGTGATTTTGTAAGAACCAGATTTACGGCAAGGTCAGCCTCTCGCCAGGTAATGGCTGGCAAATTGCAGGCTGGCTGGCAAATTACGCCATGCCTATTGCTTGCAGCAGTGAGAAACAGTCTACACCATTTTTTCAATGATTAAGTAGGTAAGATTGGGCACGAAAACTTGCCAAAAAACGATCAGGAACTCTCCCATTTTCACCCTAGCATTCTCATAAACCCGACAAGTGGCATGGATAATGGGGAACCAGTAGTACATTTGGATTTTCAAAAGGTGTTGGATAAGGTGTCATATTAGAGGTTCCTGCAGAAGTGCTCATGGTATTGCGGGTGATATATTAGCATATGTAGAGGATTGACTGACAGGAAAAATGAAGTCAGGATAAATGGATCATTTTCAGGATGGTAAACTGTGGATAAACTAGTAGAGTGCTGCATGAATCAGTGCTGGGGCCTCAACTATTTATGATCTATAATAGTGACCTCGGTAAAGGAACTGACAATGATGGCTACATTTTTTCTGATACAAAGACAGATTTTTGATTGACAAAGGAGTTAAAGTTTATGGGATAGGCAGCAAAGCTGAGTTAAGGCCACAATCAGATCAGCCATAATCTTACCAAATGGTGGAGCAAGCATGAGGGACCAAATGGCCTACCCCTGTCCCTATGTCTTAGGAACCTACAATGTTACTTTTTTTTCTGTTATTCCTGGTTAAATTATAAATACATTCGCTGACATTAATGAATTGCAACATTTACAATCATTGAGTTTTAATATTGTGCACTTTCTAGAAAAATAAATATTGCTTACTTTCAGAATACAATGCTAAAAGTACTCCAAATCAATCTAAACCTTTTACATTCTGTTGCAATAGGTGTCTAACTTTAAATACTCTGTATGCATTGCTTTCAAATTAAAGCCTGTTGGCATTTCAATATATTGCTCTAAAAAGAAAGGGATGACATATAGGTATATAATTTTTATTGTTGCTATATTCATTATTCATCTGTAATATAAACCTTGTCTACTGGGACCACAAGTTCACAGTTTAAGAAATCAGCTGTGCACTTCAATAGCAATGCATACAAATTAATTATTAACTAGTTGCAGATCGTAATAGACAAACAGCAATTCATTGCTGTATTTATTACCAGTTCATTTAGGGCAATTTGATAAAGTTCTGCTCTTGGGAGCCATATCACTATACTTGAGAGAATTCAATATTTCTCACAAAAGAGAGTGGCATACTTTCCATACATTTCTCTTCAGAAAAATGACCATGCATTTGACCCTGTGAAAGACACTTCTGGGACCAGGATACCACTTATCAGCTCTAATATCAAGTACAATGCTAGGTCAACATGAAGGGTAACATCATCATCCTGAAATCTCCTAACGGCACCAGTCACCTTGGCCTGTAAATGTACTACCTCAATCATGGTCATTCTTCAATCAACTCTCTGTCTCAGGCTCAGCTCATGTCCTTGGATATCAGTATTTACAACCAATCTGTCTGACACAAACACTGTTCTCACTTGAGAGGGAAATTAATCTCTCTCTGCATCACGTTGCACACTACAACTTGGTATTCTGCTTCTATCTATTTGATGCACATGATCAAGTGCAACCATGCACTTCGGTACATTATGAGTATTGTTTATTGCGCACTAGGTTCTTTGCCATACAAAAGCAATTTAAATATCAACAGTCAATTGTATTCATATTTTAACTATGAATTGCAGAACAAACATTGGCATCATAAGTAGAAATTTTAATTTCGTTCACTTGACAGAATGGGAATTAAAATCCAAGTGATGCACTTACATTTATTTCCCATTCAGTAATGATTTTAACGTTGCTGCTATCTTGTGCTGCTGATGTGTGAACCTGACTCAGATGAGAGCCTCAGAAATATAACAAAAATATTGAGTACCGAGTGAATAGCCTGCTGAGGATACCTTGTTCAATAAAAGCTGGTGGACACCCAGTAGAGACCTGAGAGAGAGACAAAAACGAAATGCTGGAAGTACTCAGCAGGTCTGGCAGCATCTGTGGAGAAAGAAACAGTTAATGTTTTAGGTCAAGGGCCTTTCTCCAGAACTTGGTCCCTAGTTCCCTGAGGGAGCATGCATTGTCATAAGTGGTGTCTTTTGGATGGACATTGAAATGATGCCCTATCTAGTCTCCAAGAAGGATGCATAAGATCTGATTGCACTATTTTGAAGAAAGGGAGTTATCTTGATGTTGTGGCTAATATTTATCCCTCAATCAACAAACACGACAAATACAGATTATCTAATTAATATTTCACTGTTATTTGCCAGATCTTGCTGTGCGCATATTGGCTGTCATGCATACTACATTAGAATAGTGACCACAGGTCTGTTGGAAGTGAGTTCAGGAACAACTGGATTGAGAACGACCTGGATTTCAGTGTTGGGCTGGAATCCTCACATGATCCCACACTCTGCCTTTCACTAAATTGTTTCTTCTCCCACAAGCAGAGAAAGAAAGATGTGATCATCATGGCCAGAACTTTCTGGCCGTTCATGGGGATGGGTTTTCCAGTCCTGCCAACGCTGCACTTCTACTGTGAGTTTCATGGCAGTGAGGGGTGCATTCAGCAGGAAATCAGCAACCTGATGGGCACAATTCTGTCAGACCTATCCCACAGAACCGACAGGAGTTCCCCAATAGTTCTCCTAACAGTGGGTGACACTCCTGTTGGGCTCATTAAATCCCATCTCACAACCATCTTCTTTTCTCGTAGGTATGATTCCAGACAGTTGAAAATTTTCCTCTGGTTCCTGCTGACTTCAATGGCTCCTTGATGTCACACTCAGCCAAATGCCAAGGGTTGTCAGTCTCTAACCTCTGGAATTCAGCTCCTTTGTCTACGCTGGGGCCAAGACTGTAACTAAGTTTGGAACTGAATGACTTCGGTGGAAACAGAAATGAGCATTGTTGAATGGGTTATTGCTGAGTAAGTTTGATTCCACTGTTGACACCATTTTGCATCACTTTGCTGATGATTAAATGTAGATTGAGGCAATAATTTGCATTTGTTGGCAATTTTACACTTTGTCAGGTCAATGCCAATGTTGTCCTGTGCTGGAATAGCCTCTGGCTAGAAACACAGCTAGTACTCGAGAACAAATCTTCAGTAAAACAACTGGGATGTTTCTGGACTCATAACCTTTGTTGAATTATGCAGTCTGAAATAAATAGGCTGCAGAACTGATTTCTGAAGTAGTGGGGCCTCAGAAAGAGGTAGAGATGAATCATCCACTTGGCACTTCTGGTTGAAGATGGTTGCAAATGCTTAAGCCTTATCTTTTGTACTCAAATATTAGACTCAACTACAATTTAGCATCCAAATGCTCAGGTAGTTTCCTCATCTCTTTAGTTGCTTAACTGTCCACTACCGTTTATGATATAATGTGGCAGGTCAGCAGAACTTGAATCTGATTCACTAGTTGCTCAGCTGCTCAGCTCTGTCTATATAGTATATTGCTTCTGCTGCCTAGAATGCACCAAGTCTGTGTTGTAGCTTCACCAGATTAACACTTCTTTTTTAGATACATTTTGTACGGCTAGAATTGACACCACAATGCTGATGTTGATTCATAGTGAGCTAATGCATAGTAATATTTTGATATTGTCAAAATTCCTTTAAAAATAAATCATAAAATTATCTCAGATAATTTTTTGTAATAAGTTTGTTCGTAATTTTTTGTTGCTTAAAAACGATATAATCACAAATATAATATTTACTCAAACTGACAAACTTGGGAATGTCCAATACTCCTTCTCACTAGGTTGCAAGTACCGAAAACAAGTTGAATTTCTCTGAAGCAAAAGTTTTACTATTGCTCATGTAGGGAAACAATATTAAAGCAATAACCTGCATTTTATAGGGTATTACACAGTAAGAGGTAAAAGTGTTTTTTGACTCAATGGTTGTTCGCACTTTCAAATAATCCTTTGCGCAATATAAATGATGTTGACTCACAGCATTTCATATCCAGCAGCTTGGTAATTTAAGAAAGATAATGCATTGGATATCTCTGCTGGAAAGCACATTCAAACATTTACAATTGACTACTACACAGATTAGTCATACTGTGTCACTGAATACAATAAACAGCCAGGCAATCTGAACAGCTTGACAGTTGCAGTCATTAATAATATGATCTTTAACTTTGTATTACATGGTTTCTTAGTTGTGAAAGCACTAATTAACAGAGATATTTAATGCAAAAAATGATCCATTCTTCTGAATGCTACTTCTGTCAGTTATATTATTTTGTTTCCGACAATATAAAGTATTTAATCAACTTTTGCAATTGCTAGGATGCCTGCCATGCTCTTACAAGAGAGGTCTGAATGAGAAGACTCTAAATGCACCAAGAACTACGCAAAGTAAAGTCCAACAGACTGCTAGGTGGGTGCATCGATGACGACTAGTTCTAACTTTGCTAGAATATCCAGATGTCCTTCAACACAGGGAATGCTGGGGGCAAGTATGAAGGGATCAAAACTGCAACAGGTGCATCAGCAAAGAAAATAGTTCCATTGAAAAGTAAGCAGGGGAAGTCATCACCAACTGTAATTAAGGTTGGATGGCACACTAGCTTGAGTTGTACACCAGGGAGATCACAGTCCCCGAGGAAGCTCTAGACTTAATAGAAAACCTGCAGCCAGCCTGTCATGGGATAGCTGAACATCGAATTCACTATAGAGGAGGTTATCAAAGCTATTGATTTGCTTGCCTTGGGGAAAGCTCCAGGTGCTGATACTATATTGCCTGAACAGATTAAACAAGGAAACTGGTCACTCCTGCAGCATCTGCACAAACTTTTCTGTCTCTGCTGGAGGGAGGGGATAGTACCCCAGATTACATGCATTGCAATAATTGTGAGCCTGTAGGGAAAAAAAAGATGACTGCAACAATTTCAATAACCATCAAGGCATCTGCCAGCTGACCATCGTGAGAAATATATTTGCCCATGTTTACTTGTTGGACTGCAGATCCTGGCTATAATCCAAATTCCAGTAAAGTTTCAGAACCAGAGGATCTATAATTGACATGATCTTTGCAGTCTGCAAGCGAAATGCTGCAAACAAAGGAGACCACTATTTATTGCCTTCACTGATCTCACCAAAGCATTTGATCATGTAAGCAGAGACTCAAATTTAAGCTGCTGGAAAAAACTGACTGCCTGCTGAAGTTATTCAATGTGATCTTCTCTTTCCTTGATAACATGATTGGTAAAGTCAGCTATGACGAAACAAGGTCAGAACCTTTGTGATCCAAAATGGAGTCAAACAAGACTGTGTCCTGGCACCGATAATCTTTGGTTCACTGACTCTTCTCTTTGCTGCTATATATGCCTTCAGGTCATCTATAGAGGATGTTTATTCACATACCAAAACTGACAGAAAGCTATTCAGCCTTGCTCACCTGAGATCCAAGACAAAGCTACATCAAGCCCTCATCATAAAGTTGCTCTTTGCTTACGAAACCACAATAATTCTGTTCTAATTAACACCTTCAGAAGCAAGTGGATAGACGCTCTCATTTCTGTATAGAGTTTGCTTTGACCATCAGCATCAGGAAGACAGGATGTTGCCACACTGCCATATATCAGCATTGATGTTGGAGGATGTTAATGATTTCACATATCTGGCATCTACGATCGCCAGCGATCTGTCATTTGATGCTTAAATCAACTTGCACATTGCAAAAACTCCAGCTGTTATGCCCAAGTTGAGTAAGAAAGTTTGGAACAACAGCAATCTGGTTGAGAACACTGCACTGTGATCTACCAATCCTACATTTGCAGCGCATGCCGCTAAAGTAGTGACACTTGGATAACATGATAGGCAGCAGAAAAGTCTGAACAATTTCCACATTCACTTTCTTAAACATGTCCTCTGCAAATCTTGACAGGGCAAGGTCACCAACCAGAAGTCCTGGAGCATGCTAATATCAGTGTGCACTCAATGCTAAGTCAACAACTTCTGCTCTGGTTTGCCCACAGTCATCAGATCGATGATAGTAATATATCCAAACTTTCTGAATGGTGAACTGACCACTTGGGTCATGACCTCCTGGGCATCCAGACCTCCAAGAACACTGCAAGAACACCTGAAAGCAAGATATGAAGATGACAGACATTGACAATTGGGAGACAGGCACCAACGGCTGTGACTGTTTCAATGGCCATTAGATGGGCAAGCAGAAATGGAAAACTCAACTGGACATGAAGAAGATCTGGAAAAAAACAAAGGGCAGTGAATTAACTTCTCAGCCCACTGTCTGCCTCTGCAAAAAAACTGTCATATCAGAGTGGGGTTCCTGAGCTGTAAGGCAATACTCAACACAGATTTGATCACCACAGCGCAAGCCATTATCTTATAAGACAAAAGATTGCTAAATAAAAAGTATTTAATAAGTAATTGCATTTATTAGGATACCTGCCATGCTTTGTTTTCTTAAATTTAATATGAAATTTGTGCATTTTAAACAACATTTGGAACAGCTATATCCAATCCATGCAGGGCAAATAAATTCCCAGGATAGGTTCTGTTGGCATCTGTTTTAATTAGCACCTTTATAACCCTGAATTAACATGGAGGAGAGTTTGTTATTAACACTGTTTAGGTGTGGAAATTTGGCCCTAAAATGCACCCCTCTGCTTCCATTTTCCACCTGAAAAATTGGCATAATAAGGTCCAATTTTACTAATTGTGTTTTAGAAATAAACTCCTGACAATGTTGTGACCTTGGCTTCATAAAAAAGTCAATGTTGCAGCCTATGATTAGTTGAATGACATGCTGCATTATAGCAATTATTATTATAGTATTTGTAACACACTTCTCAATTTTCCAAATAAATAGATTTCAGTTGTATTGACTGTACATATGGGGACAGAGTTCCAATCAGTACTGACTCAAACTGTCATTCATTGTTTCAATGGGAGATTATGCTATGTATACAACAATTATTTGACAGGCAGTTCAATTGTTTTTAGGACAATAATCACTTAAAACAAGATGCCAATCTGGAATTTCATTTTGTTCTGGCAGAAGACAATGTCAATGGATTAAAGATATAGCAAGGGGCATAAACTTCAAAGCAGACACTGCTTGACTTAACTCTGTGTGAAAACAGGTTGCTCTGGCTGATAAGTGTTCTGAAGGATGATGATGAAATCAGGGAATCATGAAGAAGAGTACAACAGACAGCCTATCTCTAAATCTTTCTCTATCACAGAGTTAGTTTAAATATCAAGGGCAGGAATTTCCTTCCAGTAGCAGGAAACAGAATATGACACCATGTTTCTGTATCATGAAACCACCCAGCCACCGCCCCCCTTCCCCCCCCCCCGCCGGGGAGGCAACAGTCATTCATTATGAATACATGGTAGGGGGAGACTCACTTAATTGACCTCAAGATGGGCTTGCTGAGGACAGCAGGTGGCTTCTCAAAGCTCAAAGACAGGAAACCTTGCAGCTTGAATGAAGCTCCTGCCTGCAATGGAAGTTTCATCAATGCTTCAAGATAGATGCCTCCTTTCTCCAATGTTTTAAATCTTAAATTATGATGTGGATCATGCAGCCAAGCACTTATAGATGGCATGGCGGCACAGTGGTTAGCGCTGCTGCCTCACATTGCCTGGGATATGGGGGGAAAGTGGCATCAGGGTATTTAATTACAAAAACGGTCAACGAAGGACGAGCCGTTGATGTCGTCTACATGGATTTCAGTAAGGTGTTTGACAAAGTCCCTCATGGTAGGTTGGTTCAGAAGATTAAAGCTCATGGGATATGTGGTCAGGTATCTAGATGGGAAGAGAACTGGCTTGCAAAGAGGAGTCAGAGAGTAGTAGTGGAGGGGTCCTTTTCTAGCTGGAGGTCTGTCACTAGTGGTGTGCCGCAGGGCTCAGTACTGGGACCTCTTCTCTTCGTAGTGTATATAAATGATTTGGAAGAGGGAGTAGGTGGTGTGATCAGCAAATTTGCTGATGACCCCAAGATGGCTGGATTGGCGGGCAGTGAGGAGCAGTGTCTGGCAATACAACGGGATATTGATAGGCTGGTTGATTGGGCAGATACATGGCAAATAGAGTTTAATCCGGATAAATGTGAGGTGATGCATTTTGGCCGGAATAATGTAGGGGGGAGTTATATGATAAAGGGTAAGCCCGTAAGGAGTATAGAATCGCAGCAAGACCTAGGGGTGCAAGTCTTTGAAGGTGGCAGTGCAAGTGGAGAATGTGGTGAAGAAAGCCTATGGTATGTTAGCCTTTATAGGAAGGGGTATAGAATATAAGAGCTGGAGTCTAATGTTGCAGTTGTACAGAACGTTGGTTAGGCTGCATTTAGAGTACTGCGTCCAGTTCTGGTCGCCTTACTACCGGAAGGACATGGAGAGTCTGGAGAGAGTACAGAGGAGGTTTACCAGGATGTTGCCTGGTATGGAAGGACTGGGGTATGTGGAAATATTGAAGAAATTGGGGCTCTTTTCCCTTGAAAGACGCCGACTGAGGGGGGATCTAATAGAGGTATATAAGATTATGAAGGGTATAGATAGAGTAAACAGAGGTAAGCTATTTCCTATGATAGAGACACATAGGACAAGGGGCCATGGACTTAAGGTGAGGGGGGAGAGGTACAACACAGATATTAGAGGGAGGTTTTTCATACAGAGGGTAGTGGAGGTATGGAATGCTCTGCCAAGTAAGGTGGTGGAGGCAAACACGCTAGAGTCATTTAAGAGTAACTTAGACAGGCACATGAGTGAGTTGGAGATGGGTGGATATAGGAGATTGTTTTAAATAAGGGTCATTAGCATTGGGGCGTCCCCGGTAAGGTAAATGGATATGGTACAATAATAATGTTTTTTTTCCTTTTCATTCACAGGTTTTAAGTCGGTCCGCCTTGTGTCCAACGAGGGGCATACACGCGATGGGTCGTACTGGGGCTGCTCTTGGTTGTTTGAGATTGGCCTAGTGCTTCATGTCGTTAGTGTGTGCCTAAACTGGACCAGATACTGGGCGAGATGACCGCTCAGTGACTATCACTGATTGCTGTGCAGACACATGGATTTGGGCCAGTGTCTGTGGGAGTTTGCGCATTCTCCCCGCGCTTGCGTGGGTTTTCTCTGGGTGCTCCGGTTTCCTCCCACACCCCAAAGATGTGCTGTTAGGCTGATTGGCAGTAATAAATTGTCCCTAAATCAGTTTCCCTCAATCTGGATGGCCATAAAACATTATGCTAGAGTCGTGGGTGGAGAGGGGGACTGGTGGTGTTGAGATGGCGGCGCGGGCTCATTGGACCGAAGGGCCTGTTTCCCGGGCTGTTTTTGTTCTTTGTTCTTAATTTGATGATCAGCCATGATCATAATGAGTGGCAGAACAAACTTAAAGGGCCAAATGGCCCACTCCTGCTTCTATTTTCTATGTCTGGATCTGGGTTCAATTCCAGCCTTGGTTGACCCACTGTATGGCATTTGCACGTTCTTACTGTGTCTGCATAGATTTCCTCCAGGTGCTCTGCTTTCCTGTCATGGTGAGGAGATGCCGGCATTGGACCGGGGTGGGCACGGTAAGAAGTCTCACAATACCAGGTTAAAGTCCAACAGGTTTATTTGGTAGCACAAGCCACAAGCTTTTGGAGCACTGCCCCTTCATCAGGTGAGTGGGAGTTCTGTTCACAAACAGGGCATATATAGATACAAACTCAATTTACAAAATAATACATTATCTTGTAAATTTACAAGCTACATTATCATGTAAATTGAGGTTGTATCTATATATGCCCTGTTTGTGAATAAAACTCCTACTCACCTTATGGAAGCTTGTGGCTTGTGCTACCAAATAAACTTGTTGGATTTAACCTGGTGTTGTGAGATCTCTTACTATTCTTCTCATGGTCCAAAGATGTGCAGTTAAGTGGATTGGCCATTGCTAAATTGCCCCTTAATATCCCAAGATGTATGGATTAGGGAGATAAGCGGGGTAAATGTGTGGGGTACAGGGATAGGACAAGGAGTGGGCCTGGGTAAGGTGCTCTGTCAGAGAATTGATGCAGTCTTGATGGGCCGAATGGTCTCCTTCTGCACTGTAGGGGTGCTAAGATTTATAATGTAATGACAATAGAGTGATTGTGGTAGTGGATTCCAGTGTGAGATGCAATATTCTACACTTTAAACTTCATTGGGTTGTAGGTCAGTGTAAGTGTACAATGTAACAAGACTGCACATGTCTTGTCGTTGTGTATTCACGCTTTGAAAGTGTATTTGTAATAAAGTTAGTTTGCAGCAATGGTGTCGGTCGCCCTGCAACATAAAGAGAGTCTGCAAAATTGCACATCTCTGGACTGTGGGAGGAAATCGGAGCACCTGGACGAAACCCACGTCCCACATGGGGAAAACATGCAAACTCCACACATTCACCCAAAGCTAAAATCGAATCGGGGTCGCTGGTGCTGTGAAGCAGCAATGCTATCCACTGTGCCACCGTGCTACCATTTCCCTTTTTGAACAAAAACTTCTGACTACTTTCTGTTAGAACTAAGTAAGCTGTGAGCATAGCCGACTCAATTATTCAAATCCTCTTATCTACTCTTTTGCATCTTGTTTTGATCAGTCTATTTTGTTTTTTACTCATCTCTGTATCACTGTGTTTTTTCACAATTCTTCCACTGGATGATTCTGTGTTTAATCCTGGAGTCATCATGATGGACTGCCCCTCATTAGCAACTTCCATTTCCTCCCCAACATCCTTAAATGTGCTATTCTTTTTCAAACCCATGTCCATTCATCCTGCAAAGCTGCACTTGAATCTGTCTAATCAGTTTCTTTCTCTGAAATAGTCTAATGAAAGTCATTAATGCTATTCTCTGTGTTGGTGACCATGGTGCGCTATCCCTCTAATCCTTCTAAACGACTGAAACCTTTGACATAATGGACAACACTGTTGTCTTTAAAAAAGAATTGCATTTGTTAAATCTCAAGGTGACAAATGCAGGAATAAGAATGGACCTTGGGAAACAGTTTTACGGGATAACTATTTCTTAGTTTGACTATAAATTCTCTCATAGCCAGGTGTTTTTACAAATGGGTTCTCTTCCCACTGCTGTACTGCTTCCTAAGGTCTATTCTGGGACCTCTTGATGACACCTTACACATGCATGTTGATGGACCCAACTTCATCTCTTCAAAACTTTTTTGACCGTTTGCTGTTCTGTGCTGTTAAACTGCTCCTTCAATAACCATCTTGGAAGAGGAGCAACATTCTTCAACTGAAGACTGAAAAGTCAAAATTGGCTCTCATTACAAACGCAGCAACTTTGACACTGTCACCTTTCTTGATCACTGTCTCAGGCTGAACAAGACTGTTCACAACTTCGGCACCTTACTTGACTTGAAGCAAAGTTTCCCACTGTTAATTCTGTTCATTTTCGAAGAGTGCCTATTTCCATCTCTGTAACATTTCCCCCTTTACCCAACCTATCTGCCACTGAAATTCTTATTCATGCATTTGTCACCTTGACAAATATAATGCTCTTCTAGTTGAGTCTCTCGTGCACAACCCTTTCTTTTGTCTCACCATAGGCAGCCAAGCAATAAGCAGTTTAAGACTGATGCCTAAACAATTTCTTTAACTTGTCTACTATTCTTATTTGTGACCTTCCTGAAATCAACCTGAGCCATTACTGCCCTTCTTTGGTTTAACCTCCATTTTTCTTTCAATTCAGTGAAGTGCATGGAGACTTCTTTCTACATAAGGGACTTCTTTCTACATATTAAGAAAAGATGAGCTGAATTCCTCCTGCCCTCCCCACAAGCAACTACAGACACATTGCACTTTAAAAGCTGTTTGCCACTAAACAAATTGGTTACCATGTTTTCTACATTACAACAGTGACCACACTTGACTACTTTATTTGTTGTGAAGGTTTTGGGATGTCCTCAAATCTTGAAAGGTGTTACATAAATTCAACTTGAAGTTTTTCTTTAAAAAAACTCAATAATGGTTGGACAATTCACAAAAGTGCGAGTGGTGATAAGAAGGAAAATGTGGAGAACATGCAACTTTTCTGGTGACTGAAATAGCAGACTACTCAACAGATCTGCAGTATGCATTTTGGAAGATCTAATACAGATAGGAAATATACAGTAAATGGCAGAACCCTTAACAGTACTGATCGGAAAAGGGATCTGGGTGTACAGGTATACAGGTCACTGAAAGTGGCAACGCAGGTGGAGAAGATAGTCAAGAAGGCTTACTGCATGCTTGTTTTCATTGGCCGGAGCACTGAGTTTAAAAATTGTCAAGTCATGTTGTAGCTTTATAGAACGTTAGTTAGGCCGCACTTGGGATATAGTGTTCAATTCTGGTCACCACACAACCAGAAGGGTGTGGAGGCTTTGGAGAGCATACAGAAAAGATTTACCAGGATGTTGCCTGGTATGGAGGGCACTAGCTGTGAGGAGAGGTTGGAGAAACTTGGTTTGTTCTCACTGGAACAACGGTGGTTTAGGGGCGACCTGATAGAAGTCTACAAGATTATGAGAGACACGGACAGAGTGTATAGTCAGTAGCTTTCTCCCGGGGTAGGAGAGTCAATTACTAGGGGGCTTAGGTTTAAGGTGCAAGGAGCAAGCTTTAAAGGAGATGTGCAAGGCAGATATTTTACACAGAGTAGTGGGTGCCTGGAACTCATTGTTGGGGGAGTTGGTGGAAGCAGACACGGTAGTGACTTTTAAGGGGCATCTTGACAAATACAGGAATAGGATGGGGATAGAGGGATATGGTCTCCAGAAGGGTAGGGGTTTTAGTTCAGTCGGGCAGCATGGTCAGTGCAGGCTTGGAGGGCTGAAGTGCCTGTTCCTGTGCTGTAATTTTCTTTTTCTTTGTTCTTTGTTCTATATGTCTCTAAAGGAAAGTACCATTATCACTTAAATTAGCTGCTGTGTATAATATGTCATCAAGCAGATGTAATATAAGAATAGTATAATATAATCGAGTACAATATGCCATTAAGCATGGCCCATTGACGTATAGAACAAAGAACAAAGAAAAAGAAAATTACAGCATAAGAGCAGGCCCTTCAGCCCTCCAATCATCATTATTAAAGAGTCAAAGAGGTAAACTTGATACCAATCCACACCACAACAGTGTGAACCCCAAACTCCATGGGGGTGAAATTGGTCTACGCCAACAGCATGAAACTGATTAATGGTGAATTAGCAGCTGATTTTTCACCATGCCAGATCTTCTTTCCATTCAAGGTGCTAAGAATGATGGTTCAAATTCTTTTTCGAGGCTAATTTCCTATTCTCCCTACAGAGTTTTTCCAGCATTCTCTGTTTTTATCCTAGTCTCAATGTTGTCTTGACTTGGCTTGAGCTTAAAAATCTTGCCAATATTTTCCAAGTCAATGGAAACCACAACTATAAATTTGGCCGATGCTTCACTATGAGCTCCTGCTGCACTGCTGGTATCGACCAATTTAGCTAGTATAAAGTATGCCGTGTAGTTACCATGTGGAATATTTTGCTGGACATAGTTGTACAGCAGTCATTCAGAACCCAAGATTCAAATGAATCACAAAAGATCATTTGTTTCAAACATTCAAGTAACATTGTTATCAACAAAATAGAGAATTTCTTTCTTTGTCATAGTTTCATATGGCCTTTCTGTGAACCTGTACTGTATACTTAAGTCCTCACTAACTAAATATTATTAGTGCTTGAATATCCTTTTGAAGTAAGAACCAAACTTAAAAATAAATAACTAGCTTTGTAAAGCCTTTAACTATGCTTTGTGTTTTGTAAAACTATACTGTAATCACATCATTAGCCTCAGCTGATTTTAGGATTAGATTGAAAATGTCCAGTTCTGCATTTTAGTGACAATGGGAGAAAAAGCTGTGAATGAAGAACAGAATTGCTGCATTGCGGAGTTTTATGAAACAAAGCATTTACACATGCATGATGTGACATATTATCTGTGTGCAATTTGCATTCGGGGGATTATCAGCAGAGCTGTTGATCTGAGTTAATTAGTCTTAAATCTCCAATTATCTTTTGGTGACTTCTTGAATCATTGTTTAACTAATCTGATAGTCCTCAACCACTATCAGCCCGTTTTTCGAACCCTCTGAATGCAGTAGCGAAGTAGAACCTGTAACCGCAGAGCTGCACTTATCAAAATTCTACTCACATTGCTCCACTAAACAGGTTGTGAGCCATTTGTCACAGATGGTTGACACTCAGAACTCATTAGGTAGCATGACATTACTATTAAAAGGAAACTGGAAAAGCCTAATGAAGCTCAATTTGTTTCCTGACTTCAAAAATATAATCATGCAAACACTGAATTCCTTTCTTTTCACTCAAACATTTGGAGGTCAATTATGATTTATGAAATGGAAAGTGCTGGCATTTGGTGTTCAACAAACAATTTTGACTCTGCTAAACACTAGTGGTTTAATGTTTTAAACGGAAGGCTTCAGTTAATAGAAAGCTGAAGGTTAACAATCACTGTTACGACTGCATTATATTAGAGCGTTCTTAGACCACAATGCCAGACTGTCTTATTTTTAACTATGAAAAGTGGTTTCCCAGTACATTTCACGACTTCAATTATCAAATTTTGTAATGGCAGTTGAAATAACCAGAACAAAGCTATAAGGGGGAATTTTAATTCCGGAGTGGAAGAACAACTGTGCAAGCAGGGATCTCAGCAGATTTTGAACAGCGAAACCTCATTAACATTTGCTGATCAATTTCCTAACCAAAACAGTAGAGAAGTCAGTTGAAAATGCATTAAAATTGGGTGGTTCAGAGGCTACCCAGGAGTCAAGACAAGTGCAGGGATTGCAGTTTCAGGATGATTGTTGATTCAAGAGTGAAGGCTCTGAAGGGGTAAGGTTAGTCTAGGCCACAGAAGGCCTACTTTTCCTAGCTCCTCCAGGCTCTACCAGTGAATAAATAGACTTCTTTGTCTCTTTGCCTTCCGGCTTGTTGTCCTGGTGATCAGCCTTCAGGAGGCATCAAGCTGGAGGGGAAAGCCAGAATTACCAATGTTAACAAGAACTGATCTGCTTCTCTAAAGAACCAGCTTAAGACAGGTACTTGTCATCTTCAATTTAAAATTGTGGTCAACAGGATTGAGGTAGAATCCTGCAGCAAATTTCTTGCAATGTTGTACCTGATTTATGCCTGGAATGGAGAGTTAAAATTCTACCCATACAGTAAGAATTACCCAGAAAGGGTTTGCTGAATCTTATTCTGAAGTGCAATTCTACTGTAAACAGAAAAGCTTAAACTAGTTTTTTTTAAATTATAAAGCAACTGATCATCTATCAATCAACATTAGCTTTTTTTATTTAGATACACTAGGATTAATCCCTATATTCAAGCACACATTATAATTGAAATAATTTTCACTGGAAATTTCATACTTAGCTCACACCAAAAAAAATTACTGTTTTCTGCTGCACGTTATAAACATCAACAGCTTTGTTCAAGCTCTTCTTGGTTAAGTCCCAACAGCACAATTATAATCATTAGTTTTAATGATCACTTACATAGTAATCTAATTGCAAATTGATCCTTAATTTGTATTATTATTTCAGTCATACAGATTTGACAACTACAGAGCTATCAATAAGATGAATAATTGTTACAGTCAGTGTCAAATAAGCTAATATATGATCATAATTTTGATTTGAGCATGGAATTGCAATATAGATACAACTTCGCAACATTCTTATCAAGCGGATTTCCTGATCCAAGTATTAAGTGTAAAGAACTGGTAATACTAAGAGCTATAATGTATTGCTGGATATATAATGAGATGGGATTTTTGCAGTAAACTGCGATTTCAGATATCTCAAATACGCCGCCCTTCCCAAACCCCAATTTTGAATTGAAGAGACACCCATCGAACATTGGGATGAGAAACTGTCTCTTTACATTCCATTCATCTCTCACAAGAGAGAAAGACAAAGTAATGTTTATTTATAGTTGTTTCACTGATAGTCTGCTACTTGTAATGACTACCAATGACTGCCACTGGGCATTAGTACAGCAAGTTTGGAACAAATTGTTAGGATTTCTGGGGGAGCCCAGTATGTTGCTAGTTCTGTTGTCAAACATTATATCATGGCAGACAAGTGGAGTGGGGAAGGAAGTATAGGGAATAGGTGGAATTGCTAAAGGAACAAGGCATAGAAACATGGCAGAAACAGGATCCGCTCCAAGCTCTTTGCTTGCTCATATAATTCCAATTCTAGGTGAAGGTCTTCACATATAAAAAATTCCAGACAAATTAGTACAGTATAAATAATTAACACATTCAAAAATTTTACCTAGAAGTAGCAATATACTAAGGTTTAAAATAAATATCTATTGTTGTTCTTGTTTATTAGCTAATGCAATTTACACAATTTTTGATCTAACTTACAAGACCTGTTATTAATTATTTTGGCAAAAAAAATGTTCACCGAACCCTACATTCCCAACAGGGAGCCATGTTCAAAGTGTCAGAGAATTAAAGCTACAATATTATGAACACATCTCTGATCTGTAACTTTACCTGTCCTGACTACAGTAGAGGTAACCTGCTTTCCACTTTGTGGGCTAGTGGAGAAAAGTGAAATGGGTTCCACTAAAGCAGACTTGTTCAACCTTCTTATGTCGGAGGTGCGCATTTCCATCTTTTTCTCATTTAAGGGGCTGATCAGCCACTATCAGAAAGATAAGCTATTGCACAACATTAAACACGGATGTGAAAAAAGTGGTAAGGTATGAAGAAGAGAAATAACTTGCTCAGCAAACATAAAGTGATAACAAAGCAGTAAATGGATAACTTATATCGAAAAGTAATGAATAAAATGACCATTAGAGCACACATGCATGCACACTGTGTTAACTCTGTTTCTCTCCCCACAGGTGCTACCTGACCATTGAGTTTTTCCAGCACTTCCTGATTTTATTTCAAATCTCCAGCAACTTCATTATTTTGCTTTTATTTTACATTATATCCCTGAAGAAGAATCATTGGACTCAAGATGTTAACTCTGTTCCTCTCTCCACAGATACTGCCAGACCTGCTCAGTTTTCCTGCACTTCATTATTTAATAAGAGCAAATTTAGCAACTTCTATTGCCTCCATAGTAGGTGACCGTGATGCAGCTTCGCAGACCAAGGAGGGAATTTTCCCACTACGATTCCTGTGGCAGGTGGGGGAGGACCATGCAAAGGTCCATTGACCTTGGCTGGGATTTACTGGTTTTGGGGTGAGCGTGGCTGGAAAATCCTGCCCCGTGTGTATTCGTCAATGACCTATACAGCAAAAGGTAAAAGGATTATATACTTGGCAAATCACGGCTATAGATGGGAATATAAAATGTAGATTTCTAATAAATGTGTCATTGTATCAAGATTTTTCAGTTTTGTTCCAACACTTGGCAAGTCTTAGTGATGCAGTGCATTAATCATTCATTCAATAATTCAATATAAAACACTCCTTAGTTTTATTTATAGCATTTCTTTTCCTAAACAAACAATAACGCTAATAAGAAAATTTACAAGTAACCATTATCACAGTTGCAGTTGCTCTGCAAGAGCAATCATTCAATCTTATTTGTGTTTAGAGAATAATGAACGCCCAGGAGTGATTACAAGGCAGTAATCTCGTTGAGGATCAAATGACATCATAAACTACAGGATGAGCTTTCAGCCCTGAAATTATTCCCAGGAGTCAGTTTTTCTTTATGATTTTCCTTGGAGCTTATGAAGACAATTTGAAAGCATTCTGAGTGGAGTTTCCTGTTGCCAGTACACGTCATGACATTATTTGCTTTGCTACTTTTTCATATCAAATGCTATAATCCTGATCACTGTCTTGCTCAAAAGGCACTTTCAAGAAAGTTGCAATTCTTGTGGGTCTGTACTTTTTCATTTCCCACATAATAAATGTTTGATTTAAATGAAACATAGGAACTTAGGAATTGCCAGATGAGAAAAGACTAAGGACTACCTAGTTTGTCTTCTACCATCTTAACAGTTGCATAGTACAATGATAATGGCCTAATCATAATAATCAATCTGTACAACATATCCAGACAATGAGATGAGGAAAATCTGAATGGTGGACAGCTTTGAGAATCAGATGCCAAAAAACACCTGTTCCTCCCAAGCCTACAATCTACTTGAGCTGTTTCGAAGTAAAAGGAAAAACTAAAATATAGGAACGTTCTATTTAAATTATGCTCTTTTCCACAGGACATTGAGTGAATTTATGGTTTGCTAAACAGGGCAATTGTGTCAGTGCATGAATTTACTGCAATGCTAAATATTGTAAATATTGAGGAAACGGGAAATATATAAATAATCAGGGTCTTAAACTAGTTCCAATGTGGTAAATGTAAAATGTATGAAGTAAATATTGCCAATATTAAAGGGACTCAAAGTACATTAAACAAAAATAAAGCATACATAAATAATATAACATATAGAAGCAAGGAGACAATGGGCCAGATTTTCATCTCCAAGTGGCGATGAGGATTAGGGTACAAAATTCTATATTTGGTTTTTTTATGGAGGGAAAAAAAATCCTCTGCCATCCTGAACCTGCGGTGTTTTTGTGTGTCCTTTTCACAGGCTGGGAAGTCCTGGTGTGAAAAATGTATATGCACTTCTTCCACGGTCAGTGTCCCTACTTTGGGGACCACAGAAAAATTGTATTTCCTCTTGTACAACATTTTCATTCAGTGATGTGGGGTTTTAGAAATCCTAAAACAAGGTTCCTTGGAGAGGTCATGATCACTGGGGATTACTGCTGAGGAGTCAAAAATCTTTGGAAAGGTAAGTTAAAATGTTTTAGCACCTTCCATTGTCACTGGTAGATGCCGTATTGTAATATAAATGTGTTTTTAATGCAATGATTCATCAGATATATCCTGCAAAGATAAGTTGATTCCTACATTGTCTAATATTGTGCAACTGTTGACATACATTATAGTACTTTGCATTTGTTAAATGTGTCATAAAGCATTAAAAATATTTTTTAAATGTCCTTTCAGCCCCTATTGCCATGTTTTGAACTATGATTTAAATCAATTGTCTGTTACACAATTCAGATCTGACTTGGAAATCTGTTTTCAGGTGCCCCCATGTGCACTCAGCCTGAAAAATAAATCGCGGGTCTGAATTGCACTGTGAGCAGGGCTTAGCACGCTTGAAACGATCGGAGCTCTGAACTGCGCATGTGAGGTTAGAACAAAATTTGAAAAAGTGCACACGCGTCGGATTGGTCCCGGGCCGCAGAAAGTGGAGAAAGCAGCCCGCAAACAAAAAGCTGGAGTGATGACCTCCACAGACATTACCCCCACCCTTACAACATAACTGTTCTCCTTACGCACCCATCTTTCCCGCTACCCAGACTGGTCGCGGCCCCTGGCCCCGTATCCCCCACCAATCACCCGCAAAGTGGCAGTGGACCCCCCACACCACCCACCAAATATGTATTTTACTCACCTCCCACCCCCCCCCCCTCCCACTTCACCCCAGAGAACAATCTGACCTCACACCCCTCTCCCTCCCCCAAAGAGCAATCTGGCCTCACTCCACGCGCCCCCCCCAGCAAATGATCTAGTCTCACTGCCCTCCCCTCCCCCCAAGAGAATGATCTGGTCTCACTCCACCCCCGCCACACCCCCAAAGGTACATCTGACCCATCTTCTCCTCCTTCCACACCCCCTCACCAGAGAATGATCAAGCCCACCTCCTGACCGCCTCCCCCCCAGCCCCTCCCCACCCCACCACCAAGCTGAGTCAGAGAGCCGTTGCAAGCTCTGAACTCATCTCTTCAGCAGCTGGAGTGCTCGAATCAGGCTTTTATTCAGTATGTCCATTTCGGCGCGATTCCAGATTGGTGAATGCAGTGGTAAAAGGGGAAATGCTGATGAAGTTGGGTGGGCAGTTCATTAATTCAGTTGAAATGCGTGCAAATGCATTTAAATTGCCACTGCGCCCATTTCAGGCGCGAATAGGATCACGGCCATTCTCAGATGTCAGTAAAGTGGCCACCTGCGTGGACGTGGGCGCGGATCGTGTTAATGGCCTCATAGCCGACTTTACGTTTTTGTGCCTGACAATGGGCACAACGCAATGGTAAAATCCGGCCCATCTGTTCTGTCAGCATCAGGCAACGCAGTTGAAAATGTTTGTTATGATAGATTTGGTCATTATGAATTCTTGGTTGGGTTTCCGACCTGGAACTGGCTTCAGCTCAGCAAGTTGCTGACAGTTCTAAGAAATTTCAATAATAGAATATACTTCTGATGCTGTTTTACGTCTATTATTCGTCAAGACATTGCATTGAAGAGCATGGGGATTATCCTAGAACTGTATAAAGTATTAGTTAGGCCATAGCTATATGGAGAAACTGGAGAAGTTGGGATTATTTTCTTTAAGAGTTGAGAAGGTTAAGGTGAGATTTAATAGTATATTTGATAGACAATTATTTGTGTAGAATAAATAAGGAGAAAGTCTTTCCAATGTCAGAGTTTAAAGTTTATTTATTAGTGTTACAAGTAGGCTTATATTAACACTGCAATGAAGTTACTGTGAAAATCCCCTAGTCGCCATACACCAGCGCCTGTTCAGGTACACCAAGGGAGAATTTAGCATGGCCAATGCAACTGACCAGCACACCTTTCAGACTGTGGGACGAAACCAGATCACTCGGAGGAAACACATGCAGCCACTTGGAGAACATGCAGACTCCGCACAGACTGTGACCCAAGTTGGAAATTGAACCTGAGTCCCTGGCATTGTGAGGCAGCTGTGCTAACCATTGTGCCACCGCAGCAGAAGGGCAGCAGCCACTTGATTTGCAAAAACAAAAGACAACACGAAGAAACATTTTTACACAAAGCTATGACGAGAAAACAGGAGAATGGGATTAATTGGTTAGTTCCAGCAAATAACTGGCACAAGTACAATGTGGCTTACGTGAGGGACTATCTTCCTTTGGGTTGCCTATATTTTGTGGCTGTCCTGAAGATAGCAAGGCTGGAGAGAATGAGATGTATGTGCTCGGGTGGCATATAAGTATACTGCCTGAACCTTCAATCCTGCCAGTTAGTGGCAGGGTGGATGAATCAGTTTCCGACCCATCAGGTGATTAAGAGAGCTATTCATCTGTGATTTGCTGCCATTTTGAGCAGCAGGATACATGCTGCTAAATATGCCTGCCACTGCACATAATCTCAAAAAAGGGAAAAATCTGCCCTCCATTTTAGATGAAATACTAAAGCCACAAAATTACTCTTTGTGATATTAGCATATGAACACTGACTGTAGTTGTATGATATTCCTCTGCCTATTATTTTAACAGATGAGTTATTCAATTTAACATGGGCTAATTGCTCCACCAAAATAAAAAGCACAGGAATGTTTTCCAGTGTGTTACCTATTATTGCAGAATGTGCTAAGTTAGGATTCTAATAAGGAAGAGCTGTACCCACATCAGGATATTTACTTAAAAACTAATTTATTCACACTATTTACATTATGTACTTAGCTGATTGCAGGAAAAGCACATCTTTCCTGAGGATCTCTTGTCTGCTACTGAGAGTACCTAACATGTGACTGCCTGAAATAAATATAGAAAATGTTAGAAAATCTCAGCATGTCTGACAGCATCTGTAGAGAGAAAATAGAACCAACGTTTCAAGTCTGGATGACTCTTCATCAGAGCTGACTACCTGATGTCAGTGCCACATCACGTACTCATAGATTAGCATGTCCCTTTTGTTAACTTTTTGTACTACACCCCATCAAGTTAATCATGTGCTTTTTAACAACAACATGAAACTATTTACTTTACTGCCTCATCATCTCCACATTCTCTCCCCCCCACCTGCCACTGCAGTAACCCCCAGTTACAGACTAAAACTCAGGGGAGCCTTTATCACTAATATGTGTCCTGATGACTGCTCCACTGGATCAGAGGTTTGAGCCGAGTGGGGCGTGGGGCGTATCTGGATAGATCAATACTTCTGGTGAGACTTGAGAACATCTCTTACCCTATCATTATGTCCCACTCTTATAGAACTATCTGTTAGGATGTTACTCATATGGCAGATAACTTCTTGCTTGCCCTCAAGGATTGTTGACATGGTACACTGGAATATCTCAGGAGCAGATGAAATGCCCAAAGGGGGGTGGTTAAAGCATAATTGGCTGAAGTATATGATACAGATGTCAATGGGTATTTGCCAAAAGTTGCTGTTTACATTGAGCTTAGTAAAAAGGACACTATTTGCAAGGTTGGCAAAACTGAGATCTAAGAACATTATTGGGTAGACCTCCATCTACATGGTTTTATTAAGCTGCACAAGGTGATACAAAGTCAGAAGTAGCCATTGGGCTTAGGAATACCAGTGGGTTGGTTGTGTGACCAGAGTAATTACACCTCTGTATAAGAAGCATTCAAGTTCCCCCTTAACCTTCACAAACAGGATGTGGAGCATCCTCCTAGGGCAACAGGTACACTAGCATGGCATCTGGGAAAAAATGGGTCAAGGATGTTTCTGAGCAGACCCAGGACATTTTCCCCGTGTCTGCATGGGTTTCCTTTGGGTGCTCCAGTTTCCTCCCACACTCGAAAGATGTACAAATTAGATGGATTGGCCATGGTAAATTGCAGTTTAACTTTTCTGTCAATCATTAATAGTAGGTTTGATCTTCTACCTCAAATTCACCTTTCCACAGCACTCTCAAATCTTGAAAAATCATAAAAACAGGGGTTACAGGGATAGGGCCTGAGTGCGATTATTGTCAGCGCAGGTTCAGTGGGCCGAATGGCTTCCTTCTGCACTGTAGGAATTCTATGATTCTATGACAGGTTATACAGAATAGATTCAGAAAGCATGTTCCCAATGGTGGGGAAGTCCAGAACTAAGGATCACAGTTTGAGGATAAGAAGTAAACCTTTTAGACCTGAGATGAGGAGAAATTTCTTCACCTAGAGAGTGGTGAATGTGTAGAACTCCCTACCACAAAATATAGCTAAAGCCAAAACGTTGTCTGATTTCAAGAAGAAATTATACATAGCTCTAGAAGCTAAAGGGATCAAGGGATATGGGTGAAAGAGGGGATCAGGATATAGAATTCCATGATCAGCCACATTCAAAATGAGTGGCGCAGCAAGCTTGAAATGCTGAATGGCCTACTCCTGCTTCTAGTTTCAATGTTTTTTATGAATAACAAGATGATTTTTCAAGATTTGAGAATGCTGTGGAAAGGTGGATTTGAGGTAGAAGATCAAACCTACTATTAATAATTGACAGAACTGGCTTGAGTGAGCTGATATCTTTGATATTTTTGCATATCTCGGCTTCACAGTAGCCAGTAGTCTATCATTTGATACTGAAATGAACTCACATATCATGGCACAGTGGTTAGCACTGCTGCCTCACAGCACCAGGAACTGTGTTTGAATACCAGCCTGGGTCACTGTCTATGTGGAGTCTGCATATTTTTCCTGTTTCTGCGTGGGTTTCCTCCACGTGCTCCGGTTTCCTCTCACAGTCTGAAAGATGTGCTGGTTAGATGTATTGGCCATGCTAAATTTTCTTTCAGTGTACCTGAACAGGCACTGGGGTGGTGACTAGGGGATTTTCACAGTAACTTAATTGCAGTGTTCTTGTAAGCCTATTTGACACTAACAAATAAACTCAAACTTAAAAATAATCCTGCAGTCCAAGCTGAGTATAACAGCTTGCAACAACAGCAACCTGACAATGAGCCTACCAACAAGCCTGTGTCCTCAGAACACTCCTCTATATTGGTGAGGCCTGGACAAGATATACTAGGCAAGAGAAAGTCTGAACAGTTTCTAGCTGCACTGTCTCTGACATATCCTCAGTATCTCTTGACAGGGCAAGGTCACCAGCTCAGTGCTGGAGAATGCTAATCCAATCAGCATGTGTCCATTGTTCAGCCAATGATGTCTACGCTGGTTCAGCCACATTCATCAGATGGATGATGGCCCTATACCTAACGACCTTCTGTATGGTGAACTGGTTACTGAGTCATAACCTCCTGCTACAAGGACACCTGCAAGTGAGATACAAAGATGGTGGACACTGATAACTGGGAGACAGCTGCAGATGGTCATGGTCTCAGGAGGCTGACTGTTTGGAGGGGCATTGGAAGAGGCAAGCAGAAACAAAGTACTCACCTGGCTATGAAGAGAGTCCAGAGACAACAGAGGCCAGTGAATTGTGTACCTTCACAGCTCACTGTTTTCCTCTGCAGGAAATTCAACAGAGACTGCCAAGTGAGAGTGGGGATCATGAACCATACCAAGCGATGTTTAACACACCATGGCACAAACTCCATCATCTTAAAAAACGAAAGGATGCCACAAATGTTTAAAATTTTCATAGACAAAAGCAATGGCAGTACTGGTCAGTAAAAACAAAATGGATTTGTTATTGCGCCAAGAATTAAAAGAGCACCAAACTATCTAATGTGGTTGAGTTTAGCTGTTTGAAATATTTGTAGTTTCATGTTAGTTTATGAAAAATCTGATATGTTTCAGTGATAAATGAAATGGCTGAGGCATTCTACCAAATAAGTCATGTACCGATTAAACAGGTCATGTGTTCTGCGTCAACTTTAAATTGCAAACATACCTTTCAACTAAAAGAATCAGTTGTCAACACTACAATAAAATTGAGAAGCAAGAGAAAGGTTATGATTCTCATACCCATTTTAAACAGTGAACCAAAGCAGCATTTGATTAAAGGATTCTGAAGAACAAAAACACAAGAAGTTGGTCTTGTCCACAATTTGCATGGTCTGCAGATCAAGCAACTGAACCGTGACACTTCATCATACCACAGGCTCCCAAACTGACCCCAATTTTTGCTACAAGGATTTCTACACTCACTGCGTAAGATTTGACATTTTGGACTTGAATTAAAGCTCATATTACACACTAATTTTAAATGTAGCCATAGCCTCAGGAATTGTTTGGTGACCTTCAATAAAATTCATCTAATTTAAAAAAGAAACTTATGAAGGTGGTCTCCTTTCAACTTTGGATCCCTCAGGCTTGAAAGTAATAGCTATTAAAATGTTAGTTCCATTTGTCTAATGCAATTCCACGCTCAACATCCATCTTTAGAGATTTGCCTTACATTAACAGTTCAAACATAATTTAAAGTCTTACCATGAAGGTTATCAAACTTCTTACTACTTAGCTTTAATATCCTACTGTGTACATTCTATAATGACCCATAACTTTTAGTTATGTTAAGCTAGTGAAAGATTAGATCTGGATTGGAAATGATAAACATCATAATTCTTACCATAATGCATAGTATCTTATTTAAAAACATAATCATTTGGAGCTGGTTTAGAAACATGTGATTCCCACAGCTTATCTTGCTATCTTCTTTCACTCTAATTCTTTAACATATACAGCATACATAATTAAAAATACCCTCTGTAGAGTAAGATATAAATTAACTCATACATCAATCATGACCCACTGTGACCTTGTCTTTATTTCTTACTAAACTGAAGTGTAGTTAATAAGAGGACATTTAGACAACAGCGTGTTGACTACATTGACTTCAAACAAGTAGATTACAATCAAAGCTAAACAAATAATTATCTGATACAAACATAATATTCCTGTGTACTGTTTATAGTTTTATTATATATTACTTTTATGATGTATAAAGCTTCCTGGCAAATTAGCTGTGTTTATTAAAATCCAATTGCAGCTGATGACTAAGGCCATGATGCAATTGTTTTGGACAATAAATCAATTTTTTCATATATTTTTGTACAAATTTCTTATTTACCTGAACAAAGTTTAAGTCAATTCAAAATATATTAGTTGCCTTAATACAAAGAAGACAGTAGTTAAAACCATTTCTCTGAGGGCTAATGATCTAAAGAACTCTTATTCATACTTAACAATCAAATGTTCAAATAATCATCTTGCTAATACTAACAGATATGTGCACCTTCTACGTTGTTTAATCGTGAATTATAATCAACCATATTACAGAATTAAGACGAGGATACTCAGCAACAATAGCTAAAATCTTCAGGAGTTGTCTTCTTGTAACAATCATCAAAATATTATTAGAGGAAAGACTTCAACAGAAAATCCTAATTCTAATGAGATAATAAAATGTAGCTTATATTGTTCTGTGTATGTGTGTTCAGCTTCCACAAAAAAGACAAATATACTTCCAGCAGCACATAAATGCGACAATTGTCTCACTTACATGAAGGGAGTAGGGAAGAATTTGTCTGAAGACTTAGTTAGTGATGATCCTTGTGCAGACCAAAAGCGAAGAGGTTATCAAATGATTCCACAGAAAAAAGTCAATGGAGACATTTCACTTTTTATAACTTTTGTTTTAACAATCAAACCAAAATCAACTTGAAATAACGGGCATATTGCAGTCAATTTAAACTATATATTACAATTTAAAAAGCAAATACAATAAAGACAGATCTCATGGATTTACACATCCACTTATCATAGATGTCTTCTTCTAGTCTCTTGGGGTTGAGAATGATTTTCTTTCACACTAGGTGACTGCGGAGACAAACACAGAAGAGGTAGACGCAGGTTGGAAAAGTGGGTGGGTGGGGTTCCAGATCGCCACACTTTCCTCTTGTTATCAACGCTTGGCTTTAGCTTGCTCTTGGCGATGAAATTTGAGGTGTTCAGCTCCTGCCTGAATGCTTTTCGTCCACTTTGGACGACGTTGGACCAGGGATTTCCAGGTGTCAATGGGGATATTTCACTTTTTCAGGGAGGCTTTAAGGGTGTCTTTGGAGTGTTTCCTTTGCTTTTCCGGGGCTCGTTTGTCATTTTAAAGCAGTAAGTAGAGTGTTTGTTTCGAGAGTCTCATGTCAGGCATACGGACAATGTGACCCATCCAGTGGAGCTGATCAAGTGTGGCCCATGTTTCAATGTTGGAGATGTTGGCCTGGGCAAGAACACTGATACTGGTGTGCATATTCTGCCAATGGATTTGCAGAATCTTGCTGAGGCAGCGCTGGTCGTACTTCTCCAGGATTTTGAGATGTCTGCTGTATATATTTCGTATCACTGAAGCATATAGGAAGACAGATATCACAGCTACCATGTAGACCATGAGCATAATGTCAGAGTTAGGGGTCACTATTTAAGACAGAGATGAAGAAGAATTTCTTCTTTCAGACAGTAATGAATCTGGCATTCTTTACTGCAGAGGCGGTAGTGGCTAGGTCGTTAAATATGCTCATAGTTCTGATATGCAGATTTTCAATCAGTAAGGGAATGAACGGTTATGGGGATTAAGTGGAAAAGTTGTATTGAGGATTATGGTATCAGACCTGTCATGATCATATTGAATAGCAGAGCAGACTTGATGGGCTGAATGGCTTACTTCTGCTTCTACATTATATCAACGTTTAAACTTGGTGCTGGATCTTTGTCTTCAAACACAATCGAAGGCTGTTACACTGAGGATGGTGTTAAACCTCATAGTCGATATCGGCCTTGGTTGACAGTAGGCTACCAAGGTGTGGAAAATGGTCCACATTGTACAAGGCCTCATTGTGGATTTTGAGAACCAGGTTGGTAGTCTTCTCTGGGGTGGGTTGGTTAGTAAAGAATGTTTAGTCTAAGGCGCATGTTCTCATACACCTTGGTGAAGGTGTTGACAATGGAGCTTGGTCTCTGAATATACACAGATACATGCATCATCCACATACTGTTGTTCAAAGACAGAGGATGGGATGGCTTTGGATCTAGCTTGTAGGCTTCAGAGGTTGAACAGATTCCTGTTTGTTCTGTAGTTTAGCTCCACTCTAGCTGGGAGCTTGCCGAGGGTGAGATGGAGCATTGCAGCAAAGACAATTGGGAAGAGCATCAGTGCAATGACACAGCACTACCTGACTCCAGTCCAAACATGAATTATAATCAGAATCATGACTTGCATGTCATTGTGGAGAATGCAGAAGGGGATGGTGAGAAACTTTTGAGAGCAGGGGAAACGGAGGTGGATGCTCCATAATACCTCATGGTTGACAGTATCGAAGGCCATTGTGAGGTCAAAGAAGGCCATGCACAGTTGGTGCTGTTCTCTGCATTTCTCTTGTGCAGTGAAGATTATGTCTGCTGTACCCCTTAGTGGCCGGAATCCACACTGGGACTCTGGGGAGGCGCATTTCAGCCACATGGAGAATGCTATTAAGAAGGTCTCTTACAATCATCTTCCCTGTGGCCAACAACACAGAAATTCCTCTGTAATTACTGCATTGAACTTACCTGCCAGAATTCTACTGCCATGCCTGCTAGGGGAATCGGAGCAGGTGAGGTGCAGACAGTGGGAAAGTCTCTTGACCTCGGGTGGGATTTTCCAGTCTTGGGTCAAGCGAGCCAGTAACATCCCGCCCATCACCTTTTTTGAAGATGGTCACAATTATGGCATCTCTGAGGTCTCTTGGCATGTTCTCCTCCTTCCAGATAAGAGAAATGAGGTCATGTATTTGTGCCAAGCATGCTTTCCTGTCATGTTTTAGTGCTTTGGCAGGGATTCTTTCTGCTCCTGAAGCTTTATCCTTTAGCTGTTGGATGGCTTTTTCTACCTCATGCTATCTTGTGCTGAGGTGATAGCAAGTAGTATGCTGCAACAAGGAGTCAGGGCGAATTTTACCATCCCGTCCACTACGGGAATCAGAGTGGGCACGGGGCAGATCATGGAAACGTCCATTGACCAGGGGTGGGATTTTCCAGTTTTGGTGTGAGGGAAGCCGGAAAATCTCACCTGAGGACGCTTGTGTTGAAGACAAATAGTCCCCTTGCTGGATAAAAGAATGCTTCATGACCTTTGCTCACCGTAGCACAGTCCTCAATGCATTCACTCCAACACTGGAAGTTACAGGCAAGTCCAAAGAGGAATTTGACTCCATTCTTGAACAATCTTTGGCCCAAGTCTCAGTGGGTGATAAGTTGACCCTTATTGGCAACTTCAATGCCAGAGTTTGAAGAGATACAGATGTCTGGAGAAGTTTAATTGGCAGAGAGGGGGTAAGGAGATTCAACATCAATGGTACCCTGCTCCTGTCAAAATGCCCAGCATATAGTTGTAGCCCATACCTTGTTGTGCCAGACAAACAAGTAGAGGGCCTCATGGTAACACCCTTACTCTCAGCATTAGTTTAACAACATCATTGTCCAAGTGAGGGACTGCTAGGACCTGCATATCACATGCACCATGACAAGAGCTGATGACCGCTGGAAGGACCACCGTCTAACTCACTCTTTGATCAACATCACTGTAGCTCCAAAGCAATAACAGCAACAGAAACAATGCTGCAGGAAAATCAACACTGAGGCACTCATAGACCTCAGGACCCTGTTTAGCCAGCACCTTACTGCTAATCTGATGTTCCCCCAGTGATCCAGAGACAAAGAGTATCTACAGTGTCTAGTTTGTCCTCAAGGTCTCCATAATCAGCACCAGCGAAGATCACTTGACCAGGAAACACAAAGGCTGGTTGGATGAGAGTGACTAGGACATTCAGGAGCTAATAAGTCACAAGTGCAAGGTTTTCCTGAACCTGAAACAGCAATCCAACTTGGGAGCAAGAAAGCAGCTGTACAGATGGCTGAATGCTGAGGTCCAGCAAAAAACCTGTGGCCTAAAGAACAAATGGTTGGGTTGGAGAAAGTGAAGGAGATCTAGCAGTCAGCTTACAACTATGATGTGTGAGATCTCTTTAGCTGTTAAGATCACTCGCAGCCCAACCATCCACTGCTGGCCAAGAATGAATGCGTGCTAACTAAGAACAGAGCAGCAGCCAACGCCAGCTAGAAGGAGCACTTCGAAGACATTCTTAACACAAGCTCTGTCTTCACTATGATTGTCCTTGATTCCATCCCATGGTATTGGAGTATGCAACCTTCATTTTAGCCACAAAGTCTTTCAAAGCTCTAAATGTCCCTGGGTAGAATTTTAGCTCCTTTCCTTTGAGGCATTAGCCAGGAATCCCAATCTAACAGCAGATTTAATTCACCTAAGTTCTATGGGCACCATTTTCACCAAAAGATACATTTTTCCAGAAAACTCTCAGATTTGCTCCCAGGTCCAACCTTCTTGGCAGTCAACCTCAGCCACCATCACCTTCTCCAGCATGTGACCATCTGGGCCTGTTTTTGTGTCACACTCTGGGTCATGAGATCATGGGTTTTAATTTTATTTAACTGCTACTGATGTATTTCCAGTGGACCTTGAACAGAATAATTGACTCGCTACAGTGCAGGAGGAGGCCAATCAACCCATTGAGCCTGCACTGATAACAATCCCACCCAGGCCCTATTCCCGTAACCTTACATATTTACTGTGCTAATCCCCCTGACACTAAGGGGCAATTTATCTTGGCCAATCAACCTAACCTGCACACCTTTGGAATGTGGGAGAAAACCAAAATACCCAGAGGAAACCCAGACAGACACAGGGGGAACATGCAAACTCCAGACAGTCACCTGAGGCCAGAATTGAAGCCAGGTCCCTGGCACTGTGAGATAGCAGTGCTAACCACTGTGCCACTATTCAGTTGTGTTCCTTCTTTTGCAAAGAGTTTTCAGGGCCAAAGTTTCACCCCAAGACCCAGTCAGAAGCAAGTATCAGAATCATCCACAATAACCTCCTGAATGAATGGGGTCATCAACCGAAGGTCCATTCCCAATGGGCAGCCAGCACCACACCTATGCATTCACAATGACCCTGCTCCATGAATGAACCTTGAATGTCACCATCTCCAGCTTGCTGGACACTATCACAGTACTTACATATCAATATTTGTTAATTCTCAGATTAAATGGGTCCTGCAGAATACTGTTTTAACTTTTTCAGTATCAAAGAGGAAAGGGTAATTGTTGGAAAATAATAACAGGTTCAAATTTAGGATATACTATACTTGAAACATTTGCTTCATTGGAACTAATAATTATTGTAAACATCAACTCACTGGCTTACTTGTTCATATTAAGTGAAACATAAAATGTATGAGTAATTATGTTTTGGATTTTGAAATATATATTTACAATTTACTTAGAATTTGCTGAAATTCTACATAATTTTAATGTGACTAACGCCATCATGATACAAGACTAAAAACGTGAATACTGAATAATCATCATAATCACAAAACAATTCCCAAACAGACGTGATTGAGTAATGACATTGGGGAACCGTAACTGAAGTGTCATTTGCTTTCTTCAGCTTCATAGTAGATATTCCCAGAGCAAATATATGACATTCCTTAAAAATATGTTTGAATTTGGTATTCTGCCTGAAGTAAACAGTTTGTTATGTAGAGAATAATGACAGAAATAGCATGGAATCTAAAAAATCTTTACCAATATTGCTTATATCCAATGGCTATTTCTATCTCTAAATAATACATCTTAAGCTTTGCATGTGCTGCACAATTACAGTAAATTTTTCCTCAAGCACTTTTTCTGTCATAATTTGTTGATAAAAACAATGTATTCTCTGACTGACAGTGAGCAGAGCCATGGGAGACGTGCTTCCTTCATTTGGAAGTAGAGACCACTTTAGAAAGCATTTCAAGTTTCTGTCATACACACCGCTCGGTAGCTATCAAATTGGGAAGTATACACAATTCCACTTGAAATATAAAATTTAAGTTCACAACACTTTAAATGAATCAGTCAATAAATTTGTATGTGAATTATAAGTTATTAGAGAGAAGCTATGATCACTTATTGACATAATGCTGCTCAGCATCAATGTATCTGTGCAATGTAGTTATGGCAAGGGAGGTGAGATTATCTACATGACCAAGTGAGGACATCTATTCAGGACTGCATTTTAATTTTGCACAAATAGCTAGCTTCCCATAAACCTGACAAAATAGCAGCATACAAAAAATTGAACATTATTATTCTTAACTTTTTATGCATGTTAATTTAAATACCAACAATCTTGATAAAAGATTAGGTACGTTAAAAGAATTATGTAGAAATTACAACTCAGTAACAGACCATCCAGACCAGCTTGTGTTCCTTTCTCCTTCAGGTACTTATCTATCTTCCAGCTAAAAATATCTATAAGATTCACCCCAACCACTCCATTGGCTGGATTATATGCTCTCCCACTGGTGGAATTAAAGGCAGGGAGAGCAAGTGAAGTTCAGCAGTCTCCATGCCTGCCACCTACCCTCACCATGATTTGGAGCTGTAGGGCACTTCACCCAGCCTTGGGCATTATGAGGCCCCTATGTGGCAAATTAGTGATCACTTAAGGATCTCATCCTGCTGCCATGGATATTTTACCTGAAGCCAGGGAGGCCCATGCCAGTCAGGAAGCCTGGCAACTTTGGCTGTGTGGGCTGATGTCAGACAAGAAGTGGTGATGGGTGGGTGTGGTGGAAAATCTCATTTGGAGAATGAGATCTGAGCTCCCCAAAATCATCTCTGCCACTTCCTTTTAGCCATCTACTTAGTCTCTCAAACCCAGTCCCCAACTGGGCCTGCCAATTTAGTCCCATCAAAACCTGGGCTCCTCATTTTGGTGGGAGTAGCTGTAATCCCAGCAGTGGCCATCACTTCTAGTTGTCCTACTGGCCTGCTGTTTGGCTGGCAGCTCTCTAAAACAGACTTCCTCCCAAGAGAGGAAAAGACCTAGCCCCTTCCATTTAACAATTCTTGTGGGTCAGCTATCAGGTTCATAGGTGGGCTGCTCTCAACTTTTTAGCCAGTGGTGTAAGCACTATGGTGCATTGTGAAGTTCCGTATGATAGTATGTTCCACATTCTAACTACTGTCTAGGGAAAAGGAATCCTCTGCATTACTTAGGATAGACATTGTTTCACAGGATACCTTTGACATGCTTTACTTCTGCATCAAATTTGCAAGGCGAGCAAATGGCTAAGGCTCTATATATAAGATTGTTGATATGGCCAATCTTATATTGCGTGGACCTGCTTAAATTCCAACGTGTAATTACCAGGAATATTTAAGTTCTGTATGACCAAGAGATAATTAAACATGCTCCAATTGTTGACTTGTTTATTGGCTGCATATCAGCTGCTTTGTTCCTTATTCCTCAATTTTACGTTTGATGTGCTAACTGTTGTAGTCCTTACTAGTTCAGGCTGCTACAAGCTGTAAACTAAAGGTTAAATATTGTTCCATTTCTAAAGAATTGTGAAAAATACATTTTTATTTTCATGTTAGCCATGCTCAATTAACAAAATCACTCAAATGTACAACTTTAAAACATGCAATTTTCTGCCACATGAGCCTAACCTCTCTGTTTGCAACATAAGCAAAACACTTCATTTTTAAAAACATAACATCCATGTGAAAAAATATACTTACTTACTCATAATGTTCTATTTTCTCTCTTTCAGTAGTTCACAAATAGCACTGCTCGCTTGAATGCCAATTGTCACCACCCACTTTAAAGCAGCAGCCATTACAGGAAAAAATAATAGTGATGTTCAAAAGGAAATACTGGACGATCACTAAGCGCTAAAACAGTGACAGTAGTAGAGCAGCTAGAATGGATGTCCATCAGGCTGTACTCAAATTCTAAACTGTTTGAAGATAGACATCCCACTGTTCAATAATAATCATTAAAACAATGATCTGCTTTCATTAGTAAGTGGTCTGGCAAGATTTTACTAATATTTGTTTGCATTAAAATCCACCATTGAGTGTAAGGCAAAACTAGAGATCTCAGTTTTACGGTAATAGCATTTCTCAGAATGTACCAGTATTGCAAAAAGGCCTGTAGAGTTCAAGCTATAAAATGTAGTTATAACAAGCTTCAACTTACTTGGTGAAATAGTTGAAGCTATCACAGTCGGAGAATTTTAAAACTTCATAAATAAATACCCATGTATTCCGTGGATAGGTTTATGGACGAAAAGGGATTGGTTTAGATTAGTGGGTCATTGTTTTTTAACTGGTCGGCGCAACATCGTGGGCCGAAGGGCCTGTTCTGCGCTGTAATGTTCTATGTTCTATGTAAATACCTATACCAGGTTAGGATTTTTAAAGATTTGTCCTTGGCATGCTAGTCATACCGGCAAGGCTACATTCCTCATTGCTTATTTCTCTTTGCCTTGAGATGATAGTAGTGGACCTCATACTTGCACTAATACAGTCCAACTACTGACAGTACTTCTGCAATGGTGTTAAGTAGGAAATTCCAGGATCTTAACCAAGGAGTGACAAAGATATCAAAGATATGGTCAAGTATGAATAATGGAGGGGAGTTTGAGATGATGATCCCGTAACATTGCTGCTTTCTACAATCAGGACTGCTCTGGTAGACCCATCATTTCATCCTATTCCTGCTCCACAAAACCGATTTCTTCCTGTATCAAATCTATTTTTTACTAATCTTCTCCAGTCTGTTCCTACTTTAAACTGTAACCACCCTGATCCCATTCCCCACAGTGCCCTGTGGGTAGTGCAAGGATACATGGCCAGCAGTGCTAGGTGCCAGGCTGGTAGTGCTAAACTGGCACTTCTCAAGGGGCACCATCCTGCTCTGACTTCCCAGGCAGGGTGGGGCCTCAATGGCCTCTGCCTCACTAGTGAGGCCATCATGCTTGGTCCCCATTGCTGGGACCAGCTTTAATCTCCACAGGTAGGAACCTCCCCCACTAGGATGGGAAACATTAGTGAGCCTGGACAATACCGTCCCAAGCTCGCTACTGATATCCAAATGTCAATTTCAGTATGGTATTTAGACTTGCGCTGTTTCCTGGTGCAAGGCTGATTACACCATTAAAAAATGGCCCAGGAATATCACAACCCATTTCAGCCCTCAGCTGGTATTTCCTGGCCTGCTGCACTACTCGAGTAGTGCAGCAGGTCAGAAAAATCACGCCCATGACCTGTTTAATGGCACAATGTAAATGGTACTTAGTGGAGACACGGTGCACCAATCATGGATATTGAGTCCAGTAACAGGGTCAGTGATGAAATAAATGCTCTGTCCTGGATAGTGTTTAGTTTCTTAAGTGTTGTCACAGTTATATTGATCCCAGAGAATGGCAAATGTTCCATTAAACTCCTCACTTGACCTAATTGATGGTGCAGAGATTTTGAGGGATCAGGAGGTTAGTCACTCAGAGTATCCAAAGTTGAGATAGTTGATTTTATAAGCTTCAGGTCAATGGTGGCAAAAGATGTTGATAATGGAGGACTTGGTGATGGTTCTGCCACTAAAAATTGGAAGAAGTAGCTGAATCATTTTCATGAATTATGTTACACAAATTCTCCTGTCTTCTGACAGGGTGTACAGAGAAGAGCACACAAGCAGATGGCTCGCATTCATATCAATGGCAATACTGCGCCATCACAGTGAGTTTAAACATAGAACATAGAACATTACAGCGCAGAACAGGCCCTTCGGCCCACGATGTTGCGCCGACCAGTTTTTTTAAAAAAAAAACACTGACCCACTAATCTAAACCAATCCCTTTTCATCCATAAACCTATCCACAGATCTCTTAAACGCCCCCAAACTAGGCGCATTTACAACTGCAGCAGGCAGGGCATTCCAGTCCCTCACCACCCTCTGGGTAAAGAACCAACCCCTGACATCCGTCCTATAACTACCCCCCCTTAATTTAAAGCCATGCCCCCTCGTGCTAGCTTTCTCCATCCGAGGAAAAAGGCTATCACTATCCACCCTATCTAAACCTCTAATCATCTTATATGTTTAAGCTGTGAAAGGATAAGCAAACAGTCACTGCAGCAAAGAAGTCCCATTGATGCATTTGCATTTCCATTAGGATTAGCCAGGTAATGATCTATATATTTCCATTGGTGCTATTAGTTCATTTAGGTGAAAATACACATGTGGCAGACTGATAAATACTGAAAAGTTAAATAAAAAAAAATTAGTCATACATTTTGAAGACTGTCACTCTTTCATTGTTCAGAAAAGAAAGCATCAGATGTCCAAAAGCCAAATGAACAAACTGGTTGATTTTCTTCATGTCTGTTCCCTGTTGATATCTGCACTGTCTCTAGCACAAGAGACAGTAGCTCTTCCATGCTACTGTTCATATGTCAGGTTTGGATTGTCCTGGAAAGCCATGAAGGATAGTTGGAGCACTATCACTGCAGTCACAGCATATGCCTTTCAGGCAACTGTCCTGCAAATGATCAGGTAGTTGACTGGGTAGATTCTCTGAGTTGTGCAACACATGTGAGTTATGTGCTGTCAAGTATTGTTTCCTCGTCTGCCTGCCATACGTTATCTTGATATACCCAGCAAGGTCCTGCTATCCACTTTTTATTTAAAATCATAGAATCATACAGCACAGAAGAGGGCTGAAGGGCCCATCGAGTCTGCAGTAACACTTTAGAAAGACCTGAACTCTCACCTAATCCCATCTGCCCATCTGCCAGCATTTGGCCCAAAACCCTGAATGTTATGTTGTGCCAAATGCTCATCCAGATACTTTTTAAAGAAATGTGAGGCAACCCGCCTCCACCACCTTCCTGAACCGTGTGTTCCAGACCGTCACCATCCTCTGGATAAAAATGGGTTTCCTCACATCTCCCCTAAACTTCCTGCTCCTCAACGTGAACCTGTGACACCTCATGACTGATCCTTCAACTAAGGGGAACAGCTGCTTCTTACTGACTCTGCACACATCTCTCATAATCTTGTACACCTCGATCAAATCACCCCTCAGGCTTCTTTGCTCAACTGAAAACAACCCAAGCCTATCCAATTTGTCTTCATAACTTGAATGTTCCATCCCAGGCAGCATCCTAGTAAATCTCCTCTGCACCCCCTCCAGTGCAATCACATCCTTCTGATAATGTGGCGACCAGAACTGCACACAGTACTCTAGCTGTGGCCTCACCAAAGCTCTACACAACTCCAACCTGGCTACCCTGCTTTAGTAATCTATGTCTCGATTGACAAAGGCAAGTGCCCCATATGTCTTTTTCATCACCCTACTAACATGCCCTTCTGCTTTCAGCGATCTGTGGATAAACACACTAAGGTCCTTTTGTTCCACAGAACTTTCTAGTGTCCTACCATTCATTGAATACTTTCTTGTCAAATTACTCCTTCCGAAGTGTATCACCTCACACTTTTCAGGGTTAAATTCCATCAGCCACTTAGCTGCCCATTTGACCATTCCATCAATATCTTCTTATAACCCAAGGCACTTTGCCTTACTGTTAACCACCCATCCAATCTTTGTGTCATCCACAAATTTACTAATCCTACCCCCACATGGTCATCAATGTCATATATATAAATGATGAATAATAGGGAGACCAACACAGATCCCTATGGCACGCTACTGGTCACTGGCTTCCAGTCACTAAAGCAGCTTCCTGTTATCACTCTCTGTCTCCTATAACTGAGCTAATTTTGAATCCACTTTATCAAATTACCCTCTATCCCATGTGAATTATCTTCGTCACACGTCTCCCACATGGGACCTTATCAAAGACTGTGCTGAAATCCATATAAACTATATTGACTGCACTACCCTCATCTATACCCCTGATCACTCTTCAAAATATTCAATCAAATTTGTTATGCATGACCTCCCTCTGACAATGCCACGCCGACTATCCCTGATCAAGCTTTGCCTCTCCAAGTGGAGATAGATGTTGTACTTCAGAAGTTTTTCTAATAGTTTCCCTACCACTGACGTGAGACTCACTGTTCTGTAGTTCCCTGATTTATCTTTACGACCCTTCTTAAATAGCGGAACCACATTAGCCATTCTCCAGTCCTCTGGTACCTCCCCCATGATGTGGAGATGCCAGCGTTGGACTGGGATAAACACAGTAAGAAGTCTCACAACACCAGGTTAAAGTTCAACAAGTTTATTTGATAGTAAACCCACAAGCTTTCGGGGTTTGCCCTTCTATCAGGTGTGGAATTCTTCACTCACCTGATGAAGGGGCAAACCCCGAAAGCTTGTGGGTTTACTATCAAATAAACTTGCTGGACTTTAACCTGGTGTTGTGAGACTTCTTACTGTGTTTACCTCCCCCATGGCCAGAGAAGAATTGAAAATTCCCTGCAATCTCTTGTCTCCCACAGCAGCCTTGGGCACAATTCATCTGGACCTGGAAATTTCTCTACTTTTAGGGCCGCCAATCTCCAAAACCTTGTCCTTCCCTTTGTCAATGTTTTCACCAATAAACATAAAAATTGCTCTTTGTTAGATTCATGGGGAGTATTTTGGACAAAGGATGAACACAGGCTTCAAATTAATTCAGCATTAATAAGGCTTCTTGAAAGTTAATTATGGCCCTAATTAGTTATTATCATTATTTAAATTTGTTTAGATGTGCTGAACAGCTACTAATAGTTTTAGCCCTCAGGTGGCGATAAGGTGCAATTTTTGTGGAGCAGTATAGTTGGATCCTCGCACCCAGTCAACTGAAGTGCTCTGGCTGGCACATAGTGGCAAATTGCAAGATGGCTCAGGGACTGAGGAAGAGGGTCCACAGATGTTTGGATGTGGCACTGGTGGCAATCACAAAAGGGGCTCAGAGTACAAGAAATGTTCAGTGTTTGCAGCAGGAAAGAATGCCACCTCTCCCTTTAAAGTTTCTTGATGTGTGTTTTTTAGGTCCTTTCACAGCTTCAGCAGCAATGGTTATGAAATGGTGCACGGCCCCGGCATTGTACCTAAAACAACTTACCTTGTTTCTGAAAGCACCTTCTCTCCTTCATCCTGCAGTCTCAGCAGTGAAAACCACTAACAGGGACCACTGCTGGCCAACTGATTGGGCCAGCAACTCTGGAAGCAGTCTATCATCCTCAGTGCAATAGTGTACCTTGATGACAGTCTCTTAATTGGTCATCTCTTATAGAATGCCAACCATGGTCCCATTGCCTACCCAGGGTAGTTTAACAATGTAACTGCATTGGGGTTGGATCTTGCTTTCAGTCCCTGTAAGAGGACAACTTATCCTGAGGAAAAATTCAGCACAGTATCTTGCGCTAAATGCAGACTAAAGCAACACTTTTAGCTTAGACCCTTATCTTGGCTATCTCATTATCTCCTAAACTGTTAAGCAAAAATTGCTCCCTTTATTGCCAGGTTGATCTGAAATAAAATACCCATCTTCTGATTTGATCATGCAGCTCTAAATGTTACACATATTTATCATTACCTGTTCATGCCTTGTTCAGAGAATTAAAATTGGCTTCTCACTTTTCATTACCATAGAATCCCTATAGTGCAAAAAGAAGCCATTTGGCCCATTGAGTCTGCACCAACTCTCTAAAAGAGCATCCAATCCAGGCCCACACCTCTGCCCTATCCCTGTAACCCCATGCATTTACCATGGCTAATCCACCTAACTTACACATCTTTGGAGACTAAAGGGTAATTTAGCATGACCAATCCACCCAACCTGCACATCTTTGGACTTTGGGAGAAAACAGGAGCACCTGGAGGGAACCCTCACAGAAGGAGAGACTGTGCAAACGCCACAGTTACCCAAGGTTGGAATTGACCCTGGGTGTCTGGCGTGTGAGGCAGCAGTGCTAACCATTGTGCCATCTATTAATATTTATATTCCATTATAGAAGGTTAAGAATTGTGAGAGTTAGTGGCAGACACATTTCAAAAAACTTTGTTGTGGAGTCAGGAGAGGAAGGTGTACTCTCCTGACTGAAGGATTTCCTTATCGAGATCCATCATCCTCTTTCCTCTTCCACTCCAGCTCTCCCCCATAGACAATCCATCAACCCGCTTCTGGTTTGTATCAGCTGAACGCTTTGATAAAATTTCATCCTTCATCTGAAGTATCCATAAATCTATTCTTAGTTTAATGACATTCTAAACTTACAAGAGCTTTTGAAAGTTATTTGAACAATTTTCACTCATTATTTGTAAAACTAAAACAGTATTAATAACAGTCACTTGGAGTACTGCGTCCAGTTCTGGTCGCCGTACTACCGGAAGGATGTAGAGATCCTGGAGAGAGTGCAGAGGAGATTTACCAGGATGCTGCCTGGTATGGAAGGGCTGTCTTACGAGGAAAGATTGAATGAACTTGGGCTGTTTTCCCTTGAGAGACATCGGCTGAGGGGAGATCTAATAGAGGTTTATAAGATTATGAAGGGGATAGATAGAGTAAATGGTGGTAAGCTTTTTCCGCTATTAGAAATGGATAGAACGAGGGGTCACGGGCTTAGGGTGAGGGGGGCTAGGTATAAGACAAATATTAGAGGGCAGTTTTTCACGCAAAGGGTAGTGGGGGTGTGGAATGCACTGCCGAGTAAGGTGGTGGAAGCAGGCACGCTAGGGTTGTTTAAGAGTCACTTAGACAGCCACATGAGCGGGCTACATATAGGGGGATACAGTAGGCCTTACTAAACATTGTAGGCTTGGGAATATGTTTTGCCTCAGGGATGTTAGTCTTTGCCTGTTTAATAATGAATTTTTTTGTCTCCACAGGCATTTAAGTCCAGCAAGGGGCATGCATGCGGCAGGTTGTAGTGGGCTGCTCTTGGACGTTGCTTCGGGAGTTGCCTATTGCTTCATGTCGTTAGTGTGCTTAAACTGGACCATCTCAAGGGCAACATGACAGCTCAGAGACTATCTCTGTTACTGTGCGGACACATGGATTTGGGCCTGTGTCTGTGGGAGTTTGCACGTTCTCCCCGTGGTTGCGTGGGTTTCCTCCGGGTGCTCCGGTTTCCTCCCACATCCCCAAAGATGTGCTTTTAGGCTGATTGATTGGGTACTAAATTGTCCCTAAATTGGACCTCCCTGATCCTCGCACATTAGGCGTAGACTAAAATCATGAATAGGTCACTGAGACAGTGGGACGGCGGCGCGGGCTCGTTGGGCCGAAGGGCCTGTTTCCCGTGCTGTGTTGTTCTTTGTTCTTTGTTCTAGTTACAAAAGCCTTTGAATCAATTCAGATTGATGTCTCTTGAGGTATTGGAATGTCATAACAATGGAAAAATACTGTTGAGGAACCAACAGGGGGCTAAAATATTTAGTATCATGGTAATTGCCCCATGAGCATTTGGTCTATTTCATTAGTAGGTCGGGTAAAAAACATTGATTTGTGAATTTAACAACTTTAATGATTGACATTGCACTCCGGTCCAGGTGGGGACATCTAGCTCTCAAATAAAAGTTTTGCTTCTGAAGCAGGTGCTTGAAATGACACTGTTAAACTGTAAAGATCAATCTTGGCCCAAAGGTAACTTTCTTGCCTCCGAGTTAGAAGGTTGTGGGTTAAATCTCACTCCAGAGATTTGAGCACACAATGTAGGCTGAAGTGCTCATTCAACATGAAGGGATTATTGTACGATGAGAGATGGCAACTGGAATTTTCTGGTCATTCATGCTTTGACACTGCTGCTAGTGAGGATGAATAATTTGGCACTCAGCCAAATCTCCATTTGCTGCAGCAGGATCAGAGAAACCCATTGGCATGAACAGCCGGAAAATTCCAGCACCGATCTTTCTGTTCAGATGTATAAACAGAAACTCCATCTGCTTTTCAGGTAGAAGCAAAAGATCACATTTGTACATTTGAAGATAAACAGGGAAGTCTCTCTAATGATCTGGTCAATATTTATGCCTCAACCAAGATCACTCCAATTGATTACTTGGCCATTATCACATTCCTATTCGTGGGTTATTGCCATGTGCAAATTTGTTGTCACTTTCTCTATGTTACAACAGTGATTACAATTCCAAAGTATTTAATGGACCCAAAAGCATTTTGGGAGCTCCTAAGGTCATGAAAGGTCCTTTACAAATGCAAGAGGGGGGAAGTAAAGAGGTTAATGTTGCAAGTTCTGTGATTGCACGGGTAAGTGGCATGGGAGGGGGATAGGGAGATGGGTGTGATGGGGGAATGGGCCATGGGTATCACGAAGGGTGCACTCCCTGCGGAATGATGACAGGGGGGTGAGGAGGAGATGTGCTTCAAGGTAGCATTGTGCTGGATCTGGCAAAAATAATGGAGGATGTTCCTTTGAATATGGAGGTTAGTGGCGTTCAAAGTGAGACCAAAGGAGACCCTATCATGGTTCTGAGAGGGATGGGAAGGGTAAGGGCAGATGTGTGGAAAATTGATCAAACCTATTTGAGTGCCCAGTTAACCACACTTGGGCTAAACCTCGGTGAAGAAAAAAGCAAACATGTCAGAAGCACAATTTTCGAAGGTGATATCATGCAACAGAGATAGAGAAACTGGGAGACTGGGATGGCGTCTTTACAGGGTGTGGGGAGTGATCAGCTGTAGTCATGGTACCTGTGGGAGTCGGTGGATTTGAAATGGACATTGCTGGTCAGTCTATGACCGGAAATAGAGACATGCGATGATTCAGGTGGGTTTATTTCACCATTCCTTCATGAATTACATTTACCGAAGAGATGAAGAAATTATTTTGCAATTGGAAAGTTGGTAAATTGTAAAGTAGGTGAGATTATGCAGTGCATAATTGTCCAAATTTAAAGTGGGCTCTATGGCATTCTAAGAAAAGATATAGGGAGGGATCTGACCAGCTCACCATGCTGGTCAATCGGCGTGGTGAGCCAGTAAGGTGAGAGGCGATAAAATTGGGTTTGTGTCTGATTTCCCACCTCTCGCAATCTTGCTGGCCCCATTCTGCCAGTGAAATCAGCCTTATGCTCATGAATATTAATGGATGCTTAGCATGTCATTAACGAGCCCGGGATGCAATTGTCCAGACTCACTTAACTTAGTCCCTTTGCTGGTCAAAGTTCTCACCAGTGAGGATTGCAGATGGTCCCCACCAACGGGACCAGATGTGATGGCCTTGCCAGTGGGACTGGAGGCAATTGAAACCCCTGGCTGGTCAGGGGCAGGGCTGGACTGTGCCCCTTGGGGGCACAGTGTGTATAGAGTACACTGGAAGATCAGGGCACCCCTAAAACTCAGCAGCTGGCCTCACAGGCAGTCTGAGATGCCACACCCCCCTGAGACTCCACCCCCCCCATTGGAAAGATTCATATTGCGGCCTATGTATTGCACAGAGTGCCATAAATTACCATTACTTACCTCGCTGAGAAAAAACTGGTAAGAAAACCTCCTGTTTTCTTTCCCGTTTTACACTTAAAATTTTTTTTTAGAAAATTCGGCCCATAAATTACAATTAGTGATCTAAAAACAAAGCCTTCTGGCTTGCACTGCAAGTCATATGATAATAGTGTGAACAAATGCAACATAAAATTCCAGGATTTCATCACCTGGCCTATTTCATTGCTTCCCTTTCATTGTGAGCATAGAATTGCAGGTAGCTTGTACTGTAGCTTTCTCAGGAGCTTTTGCTCCTGATTATTACTCTTCTAAAGAAATGGTCAATAGTTTAGTGGAATATTTGTACAATAGTTCTGTGGAATATTTGTAAAGAAGGCAATCTTCATGAATTTCCAATAATCACTGGAGAACAGAATAAATAGCTGACAGTGATTGGAATATTCTGGTCTCCTTAAACTGTGGCACATCTTTTCTTCACATCTTCCTATTTTACATTTTTCTAACTTTATTTTACTTTTATCTATTATACCTTTTTACTGTCAATATTTATTTTGAAGTTGGCTAGATATATCTTTGTTCTATAAAAATATCACAAACATACAAATATAAATAAGCAAATCACTCAGAGAAGGGAAAAGCCCTCATCTCTGTCACAAATCAGTGACTCCTTGGCTGAAATTGCTCTGTATTTGGCAGAGTGAAGGAATGGGTAGGAAAAGCAACCTTGAAGGTGCTGCCACCAATGGAGGTTTTTTCCGCCATACATAGAAGAGAAAATCCAAAGAGCAGGTTGAACTCAAGGCTGATGGGGTGGGCTCTTACTGAGTACACCTTGCCAGCAACTTAGTTTTTTAAAGATCGGGGCACCATTTTTAAAGGTTGCCCAATGCATAATAGTTCACATGGAAACCCCCTCCCTCTCCTTCCCCTCCCTAGAACTGCTGCTGATACTGTCCTCTGGCACTTCTCCCGGCACTGCCCAAGCAGTGAACCATTAGTGACTGGACTGGGCCCACTACCCCCTGAGTGATGTAATCCTCTGAAGGATGGATCTCTGAAATCCTCTAGAAGGTTTGCCCACCAGGTGTACACCATGGAACACCAATTGGAATTCACACCTGTTTGTCCTCATGCCAATGTGAATGGATTTTCCTGTGTATGGGGAGGGGATAATTCAAGCCTAGAGGCCTGACAATGAGGTTCAATTGCATAATAATGATGTTCCTTATGCTGAACATCGGGAATCCTGTTATGCCACTAGCAGGGAGCAGGGACAAGCATGGCAAGACTTTCTGCTAATGTTAAACGTGATTCATGCCTCTCGCCAGATTTTCCACATCCATTATCAAACCTGCCTGAAAAGAAACTAATTCAAGTCCCTTCCATAAGGGGTTACACTTTCTCAGCATCTCCACTGTCAAACCCCAAAAAGTCTCATATATTTCAATCTGATTATCTCTCAATCTTCTAAACTCCAGTGGCAACAAGAAGAAACTGTCCAGTGAGTACTCTAATGGACTCCTTTGAACTCCATCAGAAGTCACAACAGAAGTAAAATTAATACAATTTTCCTTATATATCACTTAGTTTTATATGTTATGAATTTTAACCTGCAGGTAGATGTTGTAAATGCCACTCGCATAAATATATCTTTTGATGGTATAGTTTAAGAATGCTTAGTATTTCAACACTTTTTGCTATGTAAGCCATTTTTGCTCATTTCTCCCAAAAAAATTCCTTTTTTTGGGAGAAATTTAGATTCAGCCCCAGAAATCAACAAACTGATTAAGAAAGGGAAAAGAAAATAGGAATCCAAACTAACAAGAAACATAAAGACACAGTGTAAAAGCTTCTTTAGGTGCCTGAGAAGGAAAAGATTAGTTAGTACAAATGTGGACCCTTTACAGATGGAGACGGGGAATTTATAACGGAGAACAGGGAAATGTCAGAGAAACTAAATAGTTACTTTGCATCTGAGTTGACAGAAATAAAGATACAGAAAATCTCCCATAAATACTAGGTAACCAAGGGACTTATGAAATTGAGGAACTAAAATAAATTAGTATTAGCAAAAGGTAGGACAGGGAAAATTAACTGCATTGAAGGTTGATAAATCCCCTGGACCAGATAGTTTCATCCGTGAGTGTTAAAGGAGGTGGCTAGAGAGACTGGATGGTTATCTTTCAAAATTTTGGAGATTCTGGTAAGGTTCCAGTGGACTGGAAAGTAGCAAACGTAACCCAACTATTTAAAAAATGAGGAAAAGGGAGAATGGAGAGCTACAAATCTATTAATTTGATGTCAGCAGTAGGTAAAATGTTAGAATCTATTGTAAAAGCTGTGATTACAGTACATTTAGAAAAGAAAGGTAAAACTGGACAGAATCAATATGGATTTAAAAAAGGAAAGTCATGTTTGACAAACTTGTTGGAGTTTTTGAGGATATTATGTGTAGCATAGATAAGTGATAATGGTGTCAATATCTTTTTAATTACATTGTTAATCAGGTAATGGTTATTGGTAGATCTATGAATAGGAACACTTCCCTTCAGGGCTGAGATGTTTTATCAACACTTATAATAACACTTAGTTTAATGTTTTTAAGTTTCCTTAATGATTTGATTTTGCTTGATGCAGTATCCCTTTAAGGGGCTGTTCTTTTGACTGGTCCTTCAGTTTGTTTAACTTACAGTAAAGAGTTTCACAACACCAGGTAAAGTCCAACAGGTTTATTTGGAATCATGAGCTTTCAGAGCACTGCTCCTTTCTCAGGTGAGTGAGGTTTGTATTCCCTACAGTTGCAAAGAATGACCACACTGAAACTTAAGAAATTATTAAGCAAGTAGGTTGGATGTAGATATGATGTTTCCCTTGGCTGGTAAGTTTAAAACCAGAGGGGATGGTCTCAGGATAATAGATGGTCATCAGAAACTGAGATGAGGAGGAAATTCTTCACTTAGGGTGGTAAATCTTTGTAACTCTCTATCCCAGTAGGCTGTGGAAACTCAATTATTCAGCATGTTCAAGACAGAAATCGATAAGATTTCTGGAGACTAACAATATCAAGGGATATGGAGATATTGAGGAAAAGCAGCTCTGTGGTAGATGCTTAGCCGTAATCTAATTGAACAGTGGAGGAGATGGGCCTGAATGGCCTACCCGTTACTATGTTCCTAATTCTAGATCTTACAACTAAGGGAGTATTTTTGAAATATAGTCACTGTTGTAATGTAGATAACGTAACAACCAATTTGTGTGTAACAATCTCCCATAAACAGCATGTAATAATGACCATATAATCTGTTTTGTTATGTTAATTCATGAGTAAATATATGCCAAAACACCAAGATAAATCTGTTCTTCTTTGAAATTGTGTCATGGGATTGTTATGTCCAATTAGAGCAAATGGGCCCTCAGTTTAATGTCTCATTTGAAAGATTCCTTCCGTGCTGTCTTGAATCAGCTTAGATTTCTGTACTCCAGTCTTTTGGAATAAGATTTGAACCCATAACTCACCTGAGTAAGGGGCAGCACACCAAAAGCTCATAATTCCAAATAAACTGTTGGACTTTAACCTGGTGTTGTAGGAGTTCTTACTGTGCCCACCCCAGTCCAATTCCGGCAACTCCACATCTTGTTTAATTTAGTTTCATTGGTTATATTCAAAATAATATAAAAGGGGGATAGCTGGAACACTGAGGGGAAGGGGAAATAGGAGAGTCTGTGACTTGGCTTGCTATCTTGGAAATAAACCAGCCTTAAGGTACAGGCCAGCTTCAGACTCATTGGTCGTGAGTTTCCTGCTCCGCTACACTGGTTAAGTAGTATAGTGGGACAGGAAATGTAAGCAGGAGGCCAAAAATGAGAATTGTGCCCAGCATCCGGCCAATCGCAATCTTCCCAGGTCACGCCGGGAAACAATGCGAGGCTAATTTTAATGTTCAGTGGCTGATTTAAATCTGCTTAGCAAGCCCGGGATACTATTGTCTGGGCTGACTTAGGTTTTCAGCCTCGCCAGTGCAAGTCCACACCAGCGTGGACCACAGTTGGTCTCCAGCAATGGTTGGGAATGTAAGTTGTGAGGAAGGAGGCTTCAAGAGGACTTGGATAGGCTACACTAATGAGCTTAAACAGGGCATATGGAATATAATGCAAATAATTGTGAACTTATTCACTTTGGTAGAAAAAACAGAAAGGCAGATTATTTCTTAAATGATGAGAGGTTGGGAAATGTGGGTGTCCAAAGGGACCTGGGTGTCTTTGTTAATGAGAAAATCATGCATGTCGGTGCAGTTATATAGAGCTTTGGTGAGACCACATCTAGTTCCTTCATCTAAGGAGAAATGTACTTGCCATAAAGGAAGTGCAGCTGAGGTTCACCACATTGATCCTGGGATGATGGAATTATTTCATAAGAGATTGAAGAAATTAGCTTTGTATTCCCTACAGTTGTGAAGAATGACCTCATTGAAACTTAAAAAAAATTAAGCAGCTAGCTGGATGTAGATATGATGTTTCCCTTGGCTGGTAAGTTAAAACCAGGGGGACAGTCTCAGGATAATAGATAGGTCATCAGAAACTGAGATGAGGAGGAAATTCTTCACTCGGGGTGTTGAATCTTTGTAATTATCTACCCCAGTAGTCTAAGGAAGCTCAATCAATGAACTTGTTCAAGACACAAATCGACAAGATTTCTGGAGACTAATAACATCAAGGGATATGGAGATATTGTAGAAAAGCAGCAGTAAGGTACATGCTTAGCCATGATCTAATTGAATAGTGGAGCAGTTAGATGGGCCTGAATGGCCTACCCAGCTACTATGTTCCTAATTCTTGATCTTACAACTAAGGTAGTATTTTGAAATATAGTCACTGTTGAAATGTAGGTAACGTGACAACCAATTTGTATGTAATAATCTCCCATAAACAACATGTAATAATGACCATATAATCTGTTTTTGTTACGTTGATTCATGGGTATATCTATGCCAAAACACCATACATAACTCTATTCTTTGAAATTGTGTCATGGGATTTTAATGTCCAACTGGAGCAGGTGGGCCTTCAGTTTAATGTCTAATTTGAAAAATTCCCTCAGTACTGTTCTGAAACAGCTTAGATTTCTGTACTCCAGTCTTTTGGAGTGGGATTTGAACCCATTAATTCTGAGAGGCAAGAGTGCTATCAATTGATCGAAGCTGAGATGTTTACGTTGCACAAAAGCCAGATACAGAAGAGAGTTCAGAGATGCTTCTGGAAATGAAAGAAGTTATGGAGAATGGAAAGGATTTCAGCATAAGGACAAGATTTTTAAATAGGAGGACAACTGGCCAAGTAGTTCAGCTGGCACCAGATGGGTGGCTATAAATTGGTGCAGGAAAGGACATGAGTCGTAGTTTTTGATGAACTGAAATTAACAGAGCCTGAAGGATGGTAATGAGAGTATTAAAATAGTTAAAATCAGAAAGGCCTGAATAGGATTTTCTGCAGCAGATGTACTGATGCAGTGATGCAGAAGATGTTACAGAGGTTGAATTAGATGTACTTTGCAATGGTGAAGATAGAGATAAAATTCAATTTTAGCAGAGGTGCAAAGTAAGCGAAAGCATATCAAGCACCTTTATACAAGCTCCCCAATTTTCCATTCCACTAAAATTGCTCATAATTCTCCCAAGCTAAAGTTACACTTCACCCGATATGTCAGTAGGCGAGATCAAGTTTGAACAGGACATCATGATTGTGAACACTAAAAATTATGGCTTTGGTTTTCATCCTGTATAACTGTAGGACTGTAGATTGGAGGTGATTCTCTGCCCCTGGATAATCTCACAAGAGGGGCCATTGTGCAATTTGTGCCACAGAAAATTCCACCTTCCTGCAGCGTCATAATCTTGCTCCCGCGCCCCCCCCCACCCCCCGCTGCCACTGAACCAGATTGACATATTTGAATGGATTTTAGCTGGACTCACCTGGCTGCCAGTATGCATGGACCTGCCGATGCAAAGGGAAGCCAGCAAGAATCACAAATGGAGACCGGCGTGATGATCACATGTTGGGGGTGGTCTTAGAAGCCTTTGGAGTCCTTGGGTGGTCAAGGACATGGCAGGCATTGCCCCTGGCACTGCCAATGTGGCACTGCCAGGTTGACTGCCAATGGGGTGGGGCCTGAAAGGCGGGTCTGAACGGGAGAGTGAAAAGGGGTGGGGTGGGGTCTGAAGGTGGGGTGAATGAGAGGGTGGACATAAAAGGGTTGGGCTTCTGGTGATCCATAGTGGGGTTTTGCATTCTTGGGGTAGTGCCGATTTGCAGGCGGCGGGCGGGGGCTGATGCTAGTGAATGGGGTCTTCGTCAGTGAGTGGGGGGGTATGTTCTAGAGGGTTGTCTGGAGATCGGGGTGTCCTTTGATCTCCGAGGAGCCGATCTTGCTGATGTCTTTAGGTCCAACACATCTCTTTGCCAGCAGAAATCTCTCCAAGCCTCAAAAAATGACTTAAGTATGGATTGCGGTCTGGATCGTGCAGACCCACCTGGCAGGAATTGCACCAGTTTTCTTGCCAGCGACAACACTTTGAAATATTTTGGGAGAATTGTGCCCACTGTATTTTTATGTATGTATTTGTTTAATAGTCAGGTTTCATAAATGTCAGGTAGATAAGTTTTACAATTTGAGTTATATACTTGTTGCCATTCACTTCAATTCATGAAGATATTTTCAAGGTAGCAACAATAACAAACAACAGTTTATAAACTTAGTTTGAACTATTGATAGCTCTTATTTCTTACACTTAAACAACTTCATGATTATTTTTCTCCCCAACTGTAATTGTATCTATCCATAAGATAAAATCTATTTAATTGTTTTACATTAAAAAGGATACAGGCTTCTTCAGTGTAAGGAACTGTGCTGGTAGTTCCTCCCACTACATAACTGTAAAAGGAAACTTCCAGTGTGTAGCAGTAGGAGGTGTCATCCAGAAGACCACCAAGGAAGCGACGTCCCGTGCCTGCTTTCACAGCATCTCGATTAAAGCAAGTACTAGACTAAAAATAAAACGTTTGAAAATTAAGAATTTAAGAACATCAAGACTAATAGTGTTAACATGAAAACAGTTGTATTGCACAGCAGTACAATGTTACTATAATTCCACATTGTTATGAAATCAATGGCAATAGAATCATACTGTCTAGTGATGAAAATGTCCCTGTTTCAAATTCCCTTGGCAACTTTTAAATACAGAAATGGGAAGCATCTTGGAGCTGAAATTCAACAGCTCCTGAAACCAGGCACAGGACTGCAATGCTTAATTAATCTGCTCTTGTTGAGTATAATGCAGGAGATGGAGTGCAATGCCTCATCCTGTCAGTTTGAATCTTGTTTGATCAAGCCCAAGTTGGGGTATAACATCTCATTTCTCAGCTTGGATCTTGTTTGTCCCTCACATGTGGACCATGAATTGTATTCAATTTGAATTGGTTTTTTGGCTGGATTAAAAGTATGACAATTTGTTCTGTTTTAATTGACTTCACTGTCCAGTAAGTGCTGTCTGCGTTGTTGAATGGCTGGCACCTCAGCTGGGACCTAATATTGTGAGCCACTAGCGTTGTTCATAGCTAGCCAGCGCCTCATAAAGGGAGGTGTATTGTGGCTGCAGCAGTCATGCAGGAAGTGATTCTGACCTGTGAGCCAATGATGGAACAATATGGGAGAGACCCGGCTCCACAGTTTTTGCCTTGGTGGAAGAGTTGATAAATGGGAGAAATGTCCAATAACTGTATTGGGCCTGAAGGACCTCTGGACACAACTAAGAAGGCAATGGGGCTAAATAGCCTTAGAGGTTAATGTTAGTAGTCTAGCAGCGAGGGCCTGAGCAGTGCTGCAAAAGTCCAATGACCTCACATGAATGGTCAAGGTTAGTAAATGCACCTTCAAATGCCATGTCCCTCCAAATGCACACTGGCTTCAGACACTGTCCAATTCACTGCATCCATAAAGCTCTCTTACCAACAATTTATATCAGTCAGGACTCAGGCAAGTCATTCAAATGCTTCACTGTATCCTTACACACTGACCACTGCTGCAAGACTTATACCTACATTTCACAGTTTGCACACATTGCCAGCTACTCAACCATGATAGCCAAGTATTCAACTTTAGCGAAGGTGCAAACACATTGCACTGCTCTCTGTGACACACTTTCCTCTTTCTTACGCAAGAAGGAACACACAACAGGTGGCAGCAAGCACTAATGGGGGAAGGGGGAGTGGATGGAGCCCTACATATCCTGACCACAATGGAAGTGATAGTGCAGATGATTATTGCAATTTCCTTCGCTCAGCAGGAGGCTATGAAACTGTTGAATTTGATGATATCCTCATACCAAATCCTCTTACTCACATCTCACCTCCCCCTCATCTAACACTCCCTTCAGATTTACAAGTTGAAGATAGTGAAAGCTTCTGATAATTACTTTAAATCCTGAACTCCCCATATCATAACTTTACCCTGTGGGCCCGATTTTACTATTTTGATTCTAAGTGCTAGGCAGACTTGAATGTGGGAGTGTTTCAGGTCCAACTTTTAGACCCATTCTCAGGCACCCCCATACACACTCTGTCTGAAAAAACTTTCAGTGATTCTGAATCGCGCTGCACCAACCTGAGGATGGGGCTTATCGTGCCCGAAACATTGCTGCTCCAATCGGCAGCTCCAACTGCGCACGTTCATCAAAACAAATGATAGAATGCTGCTCCCCTACCACATCCCTCCTGGCCCGGATAATATCTCTCACCTGGCCCCCAGAGACATTGCCCCAACCTCACAGCATTACTGACCCTCTTATCCCCCCACCTGCCTGTGATCCAGACCAACTGCAGCCCCCTGCCCTCCCAAAGATCTCAGGCAGAGTGGCAGTGGACACCCCCTTCCCTTTCACTCATCTCAGGCAGAGAGATCCACTCTCCCCCTTCCACCCTACAGCTATCAAGCAGGATGATCTCCCTCACCCCCACCTCAGACCCTCCCGCACAAAGCCCCCATCTCCTCCAGACACCGATGGCTAAGTGACACCTCCCTCTTTCTCCCCTGCCCCCAGTCATTGAGGCACTCACCCACACACCAAACCCCCCAACCCCCACCCCCCAGCCCCATCAGCACACCTGCAAGGGCTCACTTGCCTTTCCCTCAATGCTAAAAAGCAAATTGCATGTAACTTGCTGGAATGTTCTGCCAGATTGCCTGCAGCTGATCTGCCCTAATGCTCCATTAAAAACTCAAGAATGGACAGGCAGACAGGCAGGCAGACATTTCTGCACAAAGTGTGCACACAACCAGCCCCCCGATTCTCTGAAGGTGGCCTGGGGAGGCTGCTAGATGCAGCAGAGGCGAAGCGGGACACCCTCTTCATCCCAGGAGGACGGAGACCAAGGGGGGCTGATGGAAATGTAGCCTGGGAGGAAGTCACTGCCTCGGTCAGTGCTAGGGCACTGGCCCCCCTGAACCAGGAAGCAGTGCTAGAAAAAAGTCAATGACCTCATCTGTGCAGCAAAATTGAGTGCTAAACTCCATTTTGCATCTTCCCCCATATCTCCTCCAGATCCTCCCATTCCCAGCCCCTGACCCCCAGCAGCTCCTTCCTCTCCCCCCAATAAGCCCCACTGTGTTAGCCCTCTAAGAGCCACCACGTGATACTCTACAGGAGTCATGCCACCATTTCTTTCATGGCTCCTTCTGTCTCGATGTGGGTATGCCGGCGTTGGACTGGCGTAAACACAGTAAAAAGTCTGACAACACCAGGTTTTAGTCCAACCGATTTATTTGATAATAGACTCACAAGCTTTCGGGGTTAGTCCCTTTGTCAGGTGAATGGAGAGTTCTGGCCTCAGACAGAGCATATAAAGCACAGACAGTTTAGAGATTACTGATTAGAATGCGATTCCTTACACCTAACCTGCTGTTCAAGACCTGAAGTGGCTGACAATGTGAGTGGAAGTCAGTGCTCCTTCCATTCACATTGTCAGCCACTTCAGGTCTTGAACAGCCGGTTAGGTGTAAGGATTTGCATTCTAATCAGTAATCTCTAAACTGTCTGTGCTTTATATGCTCTGTCTGAGGCCAGAACTCTCCATTCACCTGATGAAGGGACTAACCCCGAAAGCTTGTGAGTCTATTATCAAATAAATCGGTTGGACTAAAACCTGGTGTTGTCAGACTTTTTACTGTCCTTCTGTCTCCACAGGAGAAGACCAAGCACAACACCCTTGAGTGGGCGAAGACAGGGGATGGTGGGCCAGACCTTTGAGGAGCAGGTGCTGGAGCTCTCCAAAGAAGGGGAGATGTGGGCTGTCAGTAATAGCAGGATCAGTCTGCCGTCAAGACATGAACACCTGTCATTCCTCCACTCACTTTAGGCAACGTCTCAGGGGCATGAGTTTCGGGTGCAAGGGGCAAAGTTCAAAGTTGATGTACGAAGCATGTTTATTTGCACAGAGAGGATAGTGTATGCCTGGAACTTGCTGCCTTGGAGGTCGCGGAGGCAGATGCGATAGTGACCTTTAAGAGACATCTCTACAGCTATGTGAACAGGATGAGAATAGAGGCATATGGTCTCCAGGAGGGTAGGGGATTGCAAATCAGATGGTCACTACAGGCTTGGAAGGCCGAAGGGCCTGTTTCTGTGATGTAATTTTCTTGGTTCTTTGTTCTATGTTCAATGGAGAAAAGTGAATCATGTATCTGGCATCCTGGATTCCTCTCCCTCCCTTGTACTTAACCCTGGATCAGACCCTGACGTCCTGGGGCCTTCTGGACTACAGGCCCTGGCTACAGCTCCTACCCCTCCTGGTCCAGACAGCTTGGACAAGTCCTTGGAGAATGTGGATGAAGAAACCTCCAAGGATGGCACCGTTTTGGTGTCAACTGCCACCTCACAACTCACCATCCCAGATACTGACATGTCAGTGGGTCCAGTTAGTGTTAAGGCTTCTGGGTCACTCTTAGGTGAGCACAACACATCTGATAATATACATCGGATGGAGGAGGGAATATCTGAGGCCAGTGGCACGCAGGGTCCTGCTGGAGTGCAGGACTCAGTTAGCCCCAGGGCTACATGCTGGACTTCTGAGATCACTTCTCCCTCAGCTGCTGGAGATGCAGCAACAGAGCCAGGGAATGCAGGCAGGGCTGGCTGCCACACTGGACCAACTGAAAGGCTGTTGGGAGGAGTCCCAAAGCTTTCAGGTGGATCAACTACTGCCTGTCTTGCATGCTTCCCAAGCCAACACTGCAAGAGTGGCACCTGTAGTGGAAAGCCTGGGGCGGGGGATCCTGAGTGTCAGGCTCCAAGTGATGGCTGAGTCACAGCAGGCCACAGCAGCGTCCAGGAGAGCTGCAGCCAAGTCACAGCAGGCCACAGCTCAGTGACTGAAGAGGCTTTTCAAGATTCTGCGGCCCATGGCTGAGAGGCTCGAGAGCTTGCAGGAGACCCAGTGGGACAGTGCTGGGACACATGGGCTATGGCAGCAGACGTTGAAAACGTGGCGCAGTCTCAGAGGGTCATGGCTGAGGATTTGCAGAGCATGACGCAGTCTCAGAGAGTCATGGCTGGGGGGTTGCAGAGCATGGCGCAGTCTCAGAGGGCACTTGCTGCAGCCATTGAGTGGTGTCCCCTGACTCAAGTGGCCTCAAAGAGCTTGACCACCATGGGTAGGACGCAGTTGGTCCTCCAGGCCTGGCAGTGCCAGATGACGCTGGAGATTCTGGAGTCCCATGGAGTGACACAGGGGCCCACAGGAACTCTAAGGGAGAAGGAAGAGCTCAAGCCCATGCCAGGTCCTACCAGCCAGGAGACTGTGGCTGTAGCTATACCTTCTGACACCCCCTTCCTGACACTGGGGCATCTCGGGGGCAGTGGGATGAAGAGGGTGTCATGGAAACATCCCAGACACCTGGAAGCAGGCCAGGGCCCTCAAGGTCTCCAGAGGATGCCCACCACACACATCACTGGCCACGGGATGAGGTAGGCAGCTGGCTCCCTCCACCTGCGATGTACATTCTGGGGAGTCACTGAGACGTAATGGTAGGCCACATAAGGTTAGGAAGTTGTAGTTGCACTGAGATGGCATGGTGAAGGGCTGCACTAGTTAGCAAGATATTGAAGCACCTTAACGTTTTCTGTTCACAAGTTTTTATGTTAAAACTTCTTATTCAAACACCTTTATTGTAAATAAAAGCTTTTTTCACCATCCCCCCATGACCAATTTGTCTCAATTATGAATCCTCTTCTATTGATGATTGCGAGAACGATGCTTCATGTTGATGTTAGTTGGGGAGGCCCCTCAATGCTGTGTCACTGAGAAAAGGAAGGCATTTGTTCCGCAGAGTGATTCCCTCCCCTTCCCCATATCCTCCCGAGAGCTCTGTATGGGGGTTTCAGATCCCTTATCCATATAAAGATGTGTGCCCAGGTGCCAGTGTGCATGCACAGCTCAGGTAGGAGTCAGAATAGTTTGCACCAGGGCATCATTAACATACAGTTCCCAGGCCCACCACTCTGGTGTGACAACGTATAGAAGGATATAGAAGGAATTTGAAGGGGGGTGGGGAGTGGAACCCACAGACACAAACACCAAGCAGGTGAACCTCCTGGTTTTCAGTGCCTTCCTTGCCAACATTGCATGCCTCATTTGGGTTACCAGCCCTTGAGCATCTGGTTGGTATTCCTCAGCATGCTCTTCCTCATCTTCCACCTCCTCCTCCTGCTGGTCATCCCCGCCTCCACCAACACCCCCCTCCCACCCCCCCTCCCCCCGCACCCCCCCCCCCCACCCCCCCCCCTCCCCCCCCCCCCCCCCCCCCACCCCCACCCGCCCCCCCACCACCACCCACCAGCGACAGCTAGCTGGTCAGCCGCCACGTACTCCTCCTCCTCCTCCTCCTCCAAGAGGTCACCTCTTGTAGAGTCCAATTGTGCAAAACACAGCACACGACCACTATGCAGGAACAGATCACTAGGCTGTATTGGAGGAGCAGATTGGTCCAGGCACCGGAATTGCATCTTGAGGAGCCCAATGCATCTCCACTATCGCACGGGTGGCTACATGGGCCTCATTATAACAGGTCTCCGTCTCAGACACAGGCCTCCCCACAGGTGTCATCAGCCATGTCCAAATTGGGTAACCCATATCACCCACGAGCCCTCCCACAGCCTGGGCCCTCCTCAAATGCCTCTGGGATGTCCAAGTTCCTGATAATGAAGCTGTCGTGCACACTCCCTGGATGTATGGCACAGACGTGCATGCTGGTCATATTATGGTTGCACACTAGCTGAACATTCAGGGAGTGGAATCCCTTCCTATTTACAAATCTTCATGGGGCCTTGAGGGTAACGCGTGTGCAGTCAATTGCCCCCTGCACGTTAAGCATCCCAGCAATGGCAGCGAACCCTGCACCCCAGGCTTCCTGCTGCGCCTGGTCCAGGTTGAGGTTGATGATCTGGCCAGCCCAGTCATACAGGGCTTCAGTGACCTGCCTCACACAGGCGTGCACAGCAGATTGGGAGATGCTACAGACATCTCCACCTGGAGTCTGGAAAGGACCAGTCATGTAAAAATTTAGAGTGGCCATCAATTTGACAACCAAGAGTGGGTGCCCTGCTCGCTTCTAGGTGCCAGGCCCTGCAACAGGTTGCACAGGTGTTGCATGGTCTCCTTTTGGAGTCTGAGACATCAGCGGCATACGGTGTCCGACACCCGGTCAAAGGACACTCTGCATGGAACTGTCAGGGTCTCTGTTCTATCCTTCTCGTATGCCCCCCTCTGGGTGAGTGGTGGCCAATTCTTGTCTCTGGTGGTCATCTCTCTCTGGTCCTGTAAGTGGCCTTCTGTGCCTGCAATTTTTCCTCCAGCTCCTCCTCCTCAGCTCCAGCAGCAACCAAATGGATAGCTAGATCTATTGGTTGCATAGGAAAAGCCATGTTATCACTCTGAAGGTGGGCTGGGGGTGTGAGCGATGCGTAGGAAAGGCGATGCATGGGGAATAGGGCAGATGGAGAGGAACACATGTAGAGGTTATGGAACAGTGCTGCCCCCTAGCATATCAACAGTCACTGTTCATACCCAATAATTCCCCCAGCCACATGCTCCCCACAATCACAGCTATCCACCCCCCAATTCCCAAGTCATATGCTCCCCATAATCATAGCCTCCCAATTCTCCTTCCCACATACTCCCTACACAATCACAGCCCCCTCCACAACTCCCCACACCCCACCACCGATTCCCCCCACCACATGCTCCCTATAGTCACAGCTCCTTGCAAAGTTGAGAGGCTGCAGCAGTGCAGTTTGCAAGGGCTTTGTGCACATCCTTCAGCTGGAAGTGAGCTGAGTGCACTATGACCCAACAGCGCCACATAACCCGAGGTCAGTGCTGAGACCCAGGTCTGTGCTGCAAGTCAGACATCAGAGACCCTGCAGAGCAACAGCTCCCCACCACCCACCCACGCTCGCAGAACCGCTACCGACCTGAGAGCAAAAGTAAGAAAATTGCTCCTTGAATACCCTAGATAGATATAGCGTATTATTGAAAGCTCTTCTCCCACTCATCTCACTCCCAACAACTTATCCTGTTCTGCATTATCTAGAACATACAGCATTTCAAGGGAAATGTATATGCATACGTCCATAACTGGGAGCAACTGGCTAGTGCAGAAACTTCGAAGTAAGCAAAACTCCACAATCCTTGTTATACCACTTTCTGTAGACCTTTATAAATTTAAATGACTATAGACAGCACCAAACAGCTGTACAATCAAAGCAACAACCAGAACCAGCAATCAATCAACCAGCAACTAATCTGTATGCAGTTGATGATTCCTTTAAATATCATCGGTGGGGGTCCTTACAGCTGCTGAATGCATGTTGAATGCTGATTGACATATCCAAACAACAGTTCCTCCCAATTTCAATTTTACACTGTGCATGTATTTTGTGTATGCTTAAAACATTTATATGTAAAAATATATATTCATCAGTTATCAAGATTAGTGAAAAGTTTTGCATGTACTAAACATAAATTTGTGATCAGCTGCTCCAATAATCATTGAAACAGGACAATCTTAGCCATAAAGTTAATACATTCACATGCTACTGTGGAATATTTACTGGAATTTACAGATTCAAATATCAGATGACATAAATTATACAGTATTTATTCTTTAACTCTGATTTTCCTTTTGCTTTAATCCCTTTTATATATAGCTATTTCTATCCAGCAACAGGAGATTCAAGAAGCTGGATAATTAGAAATGTCAACAGGTATTTGAAACATAATAGAAGGCAAGTAAACAGTTCTTTTCAAACCATATAAAATGATGTTGACATTTTACCAAAATGAATTAAAAGGAGGATTCTGATATATGCAGCAGGCATATCTGAAAGCAATTACTTGAGATTCTAATTATGATGATTCCTGCCAATTACTTTGATTAACATTTTCTATCTGTTCTGTTTATCTTTCAGTCACAAATTTCTATTGTTGCTTTTTTGTCATATTGTGGCATATTCATTCACAAGACAATTCCACATATTAAATGAAAACCTGACAATACTTGGATTATCAGAGGACAACTAAAGAAATTATGCAGGTTTTCTTCAGTCTGATTTATGGAAATTCGTACTTATTAAAGTAACAGTTTTAATTAGTCTGATTCCTCATACAATTTTTGTTTAATTTGCTGCTCAAATAATGTCTTCTGAAAAATATGGGGTAGAAATTTGTCTCGAGTGATCACACAAAAATGGCATCAGATTGGCTGCCTTGAATAAAATATAAGGAGCTGTGTATAACCAGCATTCATTCAGATACCGCGAGCTTTGTGCCATTGCCTGAGATACATTTTCCCCCTTTTATTTCTGAATATGGAATACTGAACAGACTATAAATCATAGGGGCGATTCTTCCAAGTGTCAAAACTGAAGTAAATCATGCTGGTTTTTTTCAGTTTTCCAAATGAATCTCCCACAACCTGTGCACTGCAGAGTGCACTTGCGTGAATCAGTCCAGGAATCAGTGGGCAGGGCCTATTCCTGCTGGAGAGGCTGGCAGCATAGTGCTGAGCAGGCCACTGTGCATGCGCCTGCTCACCCCCCACCACCCAACCCTTGAGCTGGGGGATGGGGGGGGTGTGCCTTGATGGTCCTCCACTCCAGCAGGGTCAGGCTGTCAGCTCCCCATAAGTGGGGAACAAAACTAAACCCTGCTGGAGTGAAACAATCCTGGTGGGTAGAGAGGTTGGCAGGCCTGGATACTTCAGTCCCCAGTTCGCTGATGACATGAAAATGGTCTGGGGATGCTAGTTTGAATACATTATGCAGCTCCACGCCGATTCCTGGTGAGGAGCTGACAGCACCGGAAATCCGGCGCTTGAAGACTCCTGGTGCCCAGCAGGGAGCCCGCAAAATGGCATCCGCTCGAGTCTCCCAGCCCATTGCACTACAAAACCAGTGCAGCGGGATAGGAGATCAAATTTTTCTTTTCAATTTCATATAATGTTTGGTCAAAATTCTTTAAACCTTTCTACTTCTCTTAGTTATAGTAAGCAAAAACAAAACTTCTTTAAACATTTGTTGCCAAAATAATCTCCAGAGGGCCACCATTTTGAATAGTTACATTAGAAGGCATTCCTTCAAAGAATAGTTCCCTCTCAGGTTCTGAAATTTGACAACATGTTTGCGTTGCCAATGTACGCTGGAGATTTCCCTGAGATTAAATCTAACCCAAACAAAAAGTAACTGGATTTGTCATCCACCAACTGTTAGAATACATTTTAAATAAAGGGGCATCGTGAATTTTATAGTTATTTCATGTTGGTTATTATTGTGTTATATTTCATGTGATCTGTTATTTGTTTCAGAGAATAGGATTTTCAAAATTCCTTCTGAGAAGAAATCAAAATCTTGCTAGCTACAGCAATGACTGACAAAATTCAACCACAGCTGTCCTAAAACACATATTTAGAAGCAGCAATTAAAACAAAAATTTCAGTGGGTAAAAATACATGATGGAGAATTTTTTAATAATTTATTCAAGTGTATTAAAATAAAATCATGCTATACAGGGATGTGATAAGGATTAAAATAGTCTACAGACTGAACTCAGATAAGTAAATTATTGAGCTGCTCAAATGATTGTCATGGTAGCATTATGATTAATCTAATCTCCATGATGTACTTACTGTTTTTAAAGAAATGTAGCATTATGAACAGACCGTGCAATAAAATACATAAGCTGTTATGCCTTTTTTTCTAAGTCCACAAATCAATTTCAAATAAAATATTATAACATTCATTTAGGTACAGTGTCAGCAACAATTTATACCATAAAGCAGTCTTTGATGTGTCTATTCAATTCTCGGGTCTACAGTAAACTGACTGTTGGTAGGTAGATAAATAAAAACGAGGCAAGTTTATTGGAGACCAGGATTGTTGTGCCACAGACTGAGGCAGACAGAAAACTGTCCAGTCTTCCTCATTGTGATACACAGAAGTGTTTAATCATAACTGTCATCTGTTATTGCCCAAATATGGGGCCGAATTTTATATACATGGGTTGGATCTCAGATGCAACACCAAAAACAGGTACTGTTGCTGTATGAGCAGTCGTATGGTAACCACTTAGCAGTCCAGATGCATGGGTCCCATCCAATGGAAGAATGGGACAATGAGTGCCTATCTCTACTTCACATCATTGACGCTATCTTTAATGGTTGCCCCACGATTTGGTGATGTCTCCCTTCATGTTCTCCTCCATGCTGCAAGGACAAGGCAAGGGACAGCAAGAAAAGATCCTGCACCCTGACCAATTCTCCATAGCTGTAGAGTCCCAAACCCCTCCCACCCCCTTGAATTTGGATGCAGTGCCACAAATGGGTCAAAGGCCAATTTCACTCCACCAGGGTGAGTACTCCATACCACTTTCCTCTTTGGGACTATCATGTGGCTACATTGGTTGGTGCCCAATATGAGGAGGGAGAGACTATCCTAACAGTGCAGAATCAGAGCAAATTCTGAATTATGGCAGCGTTGCAGAAATACCCAACTCTGTGTCTTTGCTCAACCCCTGAGTGTGCATATAAGGAGGAGACATCACTTATTCCCTATCATTGGCCAAAGAGCTGCTACCAACATAAATATTGTGCTAGTCTTGATGAGAAAATGAATGCTGTTGCTCCTTCTGCTTGCAGGATAAACAGTAACAAGAAGCAGGTGAAGACTCATGGAGGCATCTAAAATATTAATAATCTGTCATCCACAGAGGGGAGATATTGGCTTGCAGGCCTAAGCTTTAATTGCACATGGTGAGACAACAGAGTGAACCTAACAGAGTGAGGAGGTGCATTACTCATGTGTCCACCACAGCACCTCTGGAGCTCCCATCAGCCATAATTGGGGTGAGGAAATGTGGACCCTTTAATCTCTAAATGGTCTGTCCCCTCACACAGGTCTTGGCATTCTAGAAGGATGGACAGCTGCAGAGATGGGGGAGCCAGCAGTCCACCTCGGAGGAGGAAGAGGAATGTTGCACCATCACATCATTACCCCGCATCCTCGCCTGCATTAAAGTATATGGGATTTGAGATAATACATTGGCATGAACTGAGAGTTAGTTAGCAGCAAAAAAAAGACAGCAGGAACAAATAAGTCTTTTTCAGAGTGGCAGATGGTGACTGGTGGGATCCCATTGGGATTAGTGCTTGGGCCCCAGATATTCACAATATGTATCAAAGATTTGGATGAGGGAACCAAATATACAAAATGATGACAGGACTGGATAGACTGGATGTATGGAGAATGCTTTTGCTGGCTGGGGGATCTAGAACAAGGTGTCATAGTCTCAGGATAGAGAGTTCCTCATTTAGGATTGAGATGAGGAGCTCAGAGGGTGGTAAACTATTGGAACTCTCTGCCATAGAATATATTTAAGAAGGAAATCAATAGGTTTCTAGACTCTAAAGGTGTCAAGAGGTATGGGGAGAGCACAGGAGTATGGCACTGAGATAGAGGATGGGCCATGATCACGCTATTTGATGGAGCAGGTTCGACCTATTCCTGCTCCTATTTTCTGTTTCTCTGTCTATAATGTATGCTACTCCAGCTATCCATAAAATTCATAGAACATAGAACAGTACAGCACAGTACAGGCTCTTTGGCCCTCAATGTTGTGCTGAGCTTTGTCTGAACCTAGATCAATCTATCCCACTCCCTATCATTCTGGTGTGCTCCACGTGCCTATCCAATAACCACTTGTAAGTTCCTAGAGTGTCCGACTCCACTATCACAGCAGGCAGTCCATTCCACACCCCAACCACTCTCTGAGTAAAGAACCTACCTCGGACATCCCTCCTATATCTCCCACCATGAACATTATAGTTATGCCCACTAGTAACAGGTACATCCACGTGAGGAAATAGTCTCTGAACATCCACTCTATCCCCCTCATCATCTTATAAAGCTCTATTAAGTCACCTCTCATCCTCCTCAGCTCTAAAGAGAAAAGCTCTAGCTCCCTCAACCTTTCCTCATAAGACCTACCTTCCAAACCAGGCAGCATCCTGGTAAATCTCCTCTGCACTCTCTCCAATGCTTCCACATCCTTCTTATAGTGAGGTGACCAGAACTGCACACAATATTCCAAATACAGTCTCAACAAGGTTCTGTACAGTTGCAGCATAACCCCATGGCTCTTAAATTCAAACCCCCTGATAATAAACGCTAACATACTATAGCCCTTCTTCACGGCTCTATCCACTTGAGTGGCAGCCTTTAGAGATCTGTGGATATGAACCCCAAGATTCTCTGTTCCTCTACATTCCTCAGAACCCTGCCATTGACCCTGTAATCCACATTCAAATTTGTCCTACCAAAATGAATCATCTCGCACTTATCAGGGTTAAAATCAATCTGCCATTTTTCGGCCCAGCTCTGCGTCCTAGCAATGTCTCTTTGCAGCCTACAACAGCTCTCCACTTCATCCGCTACTCCACCAATCTTGGTGTCATCAGCAAATTTACTGCCCACCCTTCAGCCCCCTCCTCCAAGTCATTGATAAAAATCACAAATAGCAGAGGACCCAGCACTGATCCCTGTGGTACACTGCTGATAACTGGTAATTCAGTTCTAATATCTGAAATTCTCTCCCAAAACCTCCACATATCTCTACTCTTTACTGCTCTCCATCTTTAAGAATATCTTTAAAATGTCCAGTTCCAATTATCCAGCCCACTATTTCTTTTCACAAATTAATCTCAAATTTTGTTTAATAACACTTCTGTGAAGAACCTTTGGACATTTTCCTACATTAGAGATGCTTTATAAATGTAAGTTATTGTGTTGACCTGGCCTAAAAGATCCAATAATCATTGCTGCACAGGATCATAGTAGAACAATATAAAATTCAGTGCTTATCACTCTGGGATAAAAATTAGTTCGGGCATGTACAGCCACTACATGCCAGAGACGCCCAAGGCGTCAATGGAAACGGATCTTCACTGGATTGGTTGGGCTAGAATCGGGCAAATTTGCTCGTGTTGGGAGAAGCAGAGAAAATGGATTTGTACAAAGTTCAGATTTGTTGCATATAATTTCCTTGACTACTATTGATTTGACTTTCTATGTTTTTGAGCCTATGTATAGCTTTATAGAGCTGTTGTCCTTTATAAGACTTTGACGTCATTGCCAACCAAATGCTCTGTCAACAGGAGGTATCTGGCTGTGAGCATAATGCACCAAATCAGGTTTTTCTTCCCTCAAGGTAAAGCGTAATACTTCAGTGACATGTTCAATCTAAGAGTCAACTTCAAATCTATATGCTTAGAGCTTTTGTAAAGCTTCAATTTGCATATTAAACAATCAACTAGAAATATCGCAACACCCACAAAACTCCCTTTGTAATAATCTTGCTGTAGCACATTCAGTTCGTTATTAAAGAACATAGTCAAAATGTTCCAGGGAATTTTGCAAACGTTATTGTAAATATGAAAGAGCTCAAATATAACAGATGAAATATAGATGTCCTTCTAATAATACATTTTACCACTATTTTGCTGTATAGAAGCTATTTAATATTTTTGTACTAGCACTACTAGTTAGTTATTTTGAGTGCAGCAAAATGCTAAGTGATTAATCACAGCCAAAAATGAAGGTTAATTAATGATTTTCTTGAATGATGAAGTTAATCATCAATCTGATTCTAACTTTATAAAATGTATTGATAACTCAGTTACACAGAGGGGGTGATTTGAACAGAATTTGGCAAAGTGTCCATATCAGTGAGAAAAATGGCATGCTTTCCTCTAGGACCAGACTGGTTTTCTCTCCAGATCTTATGACATTGTCAAAAACAAAAACAGGCGGGCGTATTTCATGTTGTCATGTTGAGGTGTGATGTGGAGTTGCTGGCATTGGACTGCGATAGGCACAGTAAGTAGTCTCACAACATCAGGTTAAAGTCCAACACGTTTACTTGTTGAGAGGCAAGGATTAAATATGCCCAGGTGCACTGAGTTTGGGCTGTCACATTTAAAGGGTGCCCTGACCAGAGGAAAAAAATAACCTCCCATTGTACCACAGAGGCCTCAGGGGCTCGTCCACTGTCCTGCGATCAGAGCTGGCATTCCTGCCCCTCCCCCCATGATCAGAGCCAGCATCAGTCCCCCTGTCTCCTGCTATCAGACCTGGCATTTGTGCCATTTTCCTGCAATCTGAGCTAGCACTTCATTCCCCCCTCCCGTGATCAACGCTGGCAGCTCCCCCATGCAAACAGTCAGCGCCAGCACCTCCCCCCCCACCCCAAATAATTAGAGCCAGCAGCCCCCCCAAACAGTCAGAGCTGGCATTCCCCCCCACAAATAGTCAACGTCGGTGCCTTCCCCCCCAAAACAGTCAATGTTGGCACCTCCTTCTCCGCTGCCCTGAATATCACCGTCATCAGACCTCTCCCCCAACTCCCACCCAACAGCCATCACCACCATCCCCAGCTCCCAGGTTCACTCCCACTCACCATCATAAATATATGAGGCTTCCACTGGAATCCACCCCTGCCATGGTACCTGGCATCAGTTGGCACTGCCAGATTGGCACTGCCAGGTTGACATGGTGCCAACTTGTGCAAGGGGGCAGTCACAGTAAGAAATCTCACAACACTAGGTTAAAGTCCAACAGTTTATTTGGTAGTAAACACCACTAGCTTTCGGGGTTTGCTCCTTCATCAGGTGAGTCAGGGGACAGTGCCAGGACACTACCTGGCTGTGACCCTCTCCCCTGGGGGCTACACACACTTTTACACACCCGGGGGGGATTCCCCATGACAGGTTCACGTCTGCGTAAATCGCACTGACATGACCTTACATTAATAATGTTTGAAATTACAGTGAGGGGTCAATATCTGGCAGAACGGATATCTAATTATATTAAAATATATTCAAATGTATTCAAATCAGGTTCATGCCCTTTGCGACCTCACCAGAGAGATTCATGATTTTAGGGTTTCGCCGGATGTTGCGCCCCCACCACCATTCCCACAGACAGCAAGAATGGGCTCACGATCCGCCCATAGGATCTAAATAATTTCTTTCCTGTGATTACTCAGTAATTGCTCTTCATTAAAGTTTCTTTAATGAAGGCATATCTAAGAATTGTGAACAAAATTTTGATGTATGAATAAAATACTTTGTAAATAAAAAGGCAAACCGCAAGCTAAGAAAGTTGCCTCTGCTGAAGTGAAACAAAATAGTAAGGATCTAATCAGTCCTTGAAGTAGCAATTCTGATATTAAAGAAAAACTGCTTACAAACGAAAAATCCTCAGCATTTTGGCATAGAAGCCTGGGAAAGACTGCTTGCCTCTGGAACCTCTCTTCATCCTCAAAGATGTTTCCATACATAAATCCATTCATCATAGTCGAATGAGCATGGATGTCAATGTAGAATTCCATGCTTGCTTTCTGTTAGAGAGGATAAAAGTTAATACAAAATGTAACTTGAAAATACATGAACCAGCTTCATGGATGAAATGTTTTACCAAACACTTTAACTTTGCCTTCCTGAATAAATAAAGGTCAAGGTTTTGGGAGATTAATCCAAATGGGAAAAAAGTAAATTGTGATAACCGGTTGACTGTGAAATTCCAAGAATGGTACAGTGGATAAATTTTAAGAGTGTTGCAACTTACAGTCACCTTAAATTCATAATTTTGTGGTTTGGAGTGAAATATGAAATGATGCAATAGATACTTTATTGGAATTGTCTTGATGCTTAATTCCCAGAAGTGCCCCTTGTGCATCAGCTGTGGAGAGAGTTTACTGAAACTGTAATTACCTGAAAAATAACAGGCCTCCAAATACAGTGGGTAATGTGCTCATTTTTATTCAATGAGCCAGAAGAACATTATTTTACTGTACGGACATTCATTCTGAACACATAAAGAAATCCTACATAAAGCACACGCAAAAAGATCCTCTTTTTTAAAGTACTTTTCTTTCACTTTAAATAGGCTTTCTTCATAACACGTTTTTTCAATGTTCTTTCAGCAGTTATCTTGGAAAGTATTGCAGATGTATTAAGGTTTTATCTGTATCCACAGCAATATTGAGCTTTCTACATCACTGAACCTGGCTCTGCAATGCAGGATTTTATATAATACCTTTTTTAATATATTTGTTTTGAACTTTTGAGCAATAAATAATGAACGTACTCTCCCCAGTGATTGCTGTTACAATATATAAATAAAACAAAATCCCAAATTTTGAAAAGACCAAGATGTATCAGGATAAAACTGTTTTAGTTGGTAGCAAAAAAAAACAGAATTTCTAATCAATAAAAAGGGACTGAAAACAGTAACTCAAAACAAGTGATAGATAATATACATGAACATCACAACATTATCTATTCATGACAACACTTCTACTCCTAAGGTCATAAACACATACTGGAGCACAAGCAACTCTGTTTTAAATTCCATTCACAGCAGAAGCAATTTCCTAGTGTGCAAAGTGCTGTCAGCAGCTCTGATGTTTGTGTATGAAATATAGACAATATGACTGGCCCATCGGCAGCCATGTCAGGCTGATGGATGGTGCCTGTAAAGAAGTAAAGCGGCTGCTGTTAGGAACAGTCTATCAGAAGCTTGAAGGAGATTCAAACTTAATAGAGGTAAAACTCTTATAATCGGCAAATTTCCTCAAATGATAGGAAAGGGACAAATCTGAAATATAAAGTGCAATTTCCGCTCTGGGATAGTACAGCACAGCACAGACAGACATAAAATACAATGGGTACATCCATAAGCTCAGCTAATTCAGGATGTGTTCTGGATAAATTAAATTTGCACATATCACAGCTTATTTATATTTCATATGCATCACCATTTCTTAAAAGTATCCGAAGCTCCGACAGTAGACTTGTAGATGTCAAAATGCAAGCATGCACATGGATGAATTAAAGACAAAATGGCTTTATGGGACTGTATTCATCTTTTCTGACATACCCAATACATTTATTTCTGCTTAGAAATTAATTTTCTAATACTAACAAAGGTCAAAATGAACTACATAGAAGTCCCAGGGATTTCGTCATCTTCAGCAAATTATCTCAAATGGTTTTGTCAGGTATACCTTGATAATGTTGGATGATGTGTGTCAGTACGAATAAACTGATCAGAATGATTTTTTTTAAAAATTCAATATACATATAGCAGAAACTACTGAAAAATAAATGGTTTTCTTTTCTATTTCAAGGGAATTGTGTTCAGGCTATGTTAATATTTCATAGGCTTATTAAAATTTTTGACTTTGGCTGAATGATAATTAAAGACTAAGCCACTGGGTATTAAGATCAACAAACTGCTACCGCAATTTTTAATAAATCAAAAAAAAGGGGGATTCTCTTACTTCCTCACAGAGTGTTTCTTGCAGCAGGAGGCAGTGCACTATTGGCCGACAGTGGGATCTTCTGGGATTTCCCATTGACTGCACACCAGGCCATGACTGGAATTCTCCAACTGTTCGCATCAGCAGGTTTCCTGGCAGCATGGGGTGCAATCAATGGGAAATCCCACTGACAGTGGCAGGACCACTGCCTCCCACCATCGGAAATATGCTGTGGGGAGACCGGAGAACCGCCCCCCCTGCCCCACCACCAAATATTTCACATTGTGTAGTTTAGACACAGGATCCAAAATTCCTATTTCTTTTTGTGAAAGTTGGATATAATGTATATTTGTTAGCTGAAAAATAATAGAACTTGGAATTCTTGAAAAAGTGAACAATTAACTTCAATTTAAAAAGTGGTTAATCTCTATGCATCTGAAGTAATGATCTTGTATCATAAATGAAACAACTAACAAGTGACTTGAAAAAAATCAGAAAGATTATTAATTCAGCTGTGGAATGATCCTTGATAACAGGACAATACTATCAGGAAGAAATCTAGTTATAGTCCAACAGGTTTATTTGGTGGCACAAGCTTTCAGAGCACTGCCCCTTCATCAGGTGATGGCATCTGTTATGGCATCAATTTCAAGTCTTCCTAAATCCTGTAACTGAGTGATATAAGAATATTTTTGACGATGGAGAATTGCTCTTTACATATGCAAAGGGAAAAGTATGGGAATTTGTCATTGTACAGTGAACACTGACAACAATTCAAAAGAACATGGACAGCTGAAAGCAGAAGATTACATTAAGTTAAAGGAATAAAAAGGTATGTCATGAATATCATTATAACTTAGAACATAGATCATGACGAAAAGTTGTAGCTGAAGAAAAAGTATTAACAAAAATATAACATCGGGGAAAATAGCATGTTGACACTATAATTAAGAAAACCCACCAACACCTCTTCTTTCTCAGGAAACTAAGGAGATTTGGCATGTCTGCTATGACTATAACCAACTTTTACAGATGCACCATAGAAAGCAATCTTTCTGGTTGTTTCACAGCTTGGTATGGCTCCTGCTCTGTCTAAGACTGCAAGAAACTACAAAGGATCATGCACAAAGCTTAATCCATCACACAAACCAACCTCCCATCCATTGACTCTGTCTACACTTTCTGTTGCCTCTGAAAAGCAGCGAGCATAATCAAGGACCCCGGATGTACTCTCTTCCACCTTCTTCCATCAGGAAAAAGATACAAAAGTCTGAGGTCATGTACCTACTGACTCAAGAACAGTTTCTTCCCTACTGTCATTAAACTTTTGAATGAACCTACCTCACACTGAGTTGATCATTCTCTACACCATAACTGTAAATCTGCATTCTGCACTCTCTCCTATCCTTCTCTATGAACATATGCTTTGTCTTTTTTGCATGCAAGAAACAATACTTTTCACTGAATATTAATACATGTGATGATAATAAATCAAACGGAGCATGTGGTGGACCTTAATCCACATGACTGAGATAGTTCCAACTCATTTGGGAGAAACAGCTTGAAGATTGTTGGAACTGTGGAGCTCAGAAGGCAACAGAGCACTTACCATATATCTCAACCTTGGGTGCCTCCAAATACTCTTTCAAAAATAGGGGTCGAGTTATACGTTGAGTGAAAATGTGAACCAATGGCGCAAATGAGGGTAGTCACCATTTTATAATGTGAAAATAAACAAAATACCCATAATTGATATTAAATTAATATGGCATAGTTTATTGAATGAAATAATTGTAAAAAGATGCCTTTAATCAAAATCAAAGCATTTTAAAACAATCAAATTCATGCCTTTGGCATCCAATGCAAAGAGTTAATCAAATTAATTCTGAGTGACTTCGGCTAAGGCATCATCATAAAGACATTTAAGAAAATAATTTATGAGATGTGGGCATTGCTGGTTAGGCCTCATTTTTTGTCCACCACTAGTTGCTCGAGAAGGTGGTGGTAAGTTGCCTTCTTGAAGCACTGCAATACCTGAAGTGCAGGTATACCCATAGTGCTGTTTGGTAGGGAGTTTCAGGATTTTGACCTAGTGACAGTGAAGAAACAGTGATTTCCAAGTTAGGATGGTGAGTGAATTGGAGGGGAAATTCTAAGTGGTGGTATTCCTGGGTATCTGCTGCCCTTGTCCTTTTAGATGGTAGCGGTCATGGATTTGGAAGGCACTGTCCAAGGACCCTTGGATCAGATGTGGCACTTTTACTTTCAGAATCATCCCATCAACTTCCTCTCCATCCATTAAATTGGATATGCTATATTTTGACCCATGAAACATTATATAGTTCCAAGTCATGTTGTGTGCCTCTGAGGAGAACATACAGGTTATGGTTTTCCCATGCATCTGCTGCCCTTGGCCTTCAAGACAGTGGAAGTCATTGGTTTAGAAGGTGCTCTCAAAGGACACTTGGCAAGTTGTTATACTGGTATAGACTGGTACACACTGTGTGACAGTGGTGGAGGGAGTGAATGATTAACATGTTGAATGAGATGCCAATCAAGCGGACTGCTTTGTCCTGGATTGTGACAAGCTATTTGAGTGTTGTTGGGCGTGTACTCATCCTTACAAGTAGATATAATTCCATCAAATTCTTGATTTGTGCCTGGTAGATGATGGGCCAGCTTTGGGAGTCAGGAAATCCCAGCTCTTGTAGCCATAAAATTTATATGGCTGGCCCAATTAAGTTGGCTGACCTGCCACCAATATCTGTTGCTGTTCACTGGTGCTAGATGCTTCATCACATGGAGACCTATCTATCTCATTCTCTAAACCAGTGAACTATCTTTATTTTGTCATTCACTACTCCATGGGAATCTGGAGTTGATCTTATAATGGATTACAGAAACAGTCTGCATGCAACCCAGCATAACTACATTCACTTCAGGGAGATAGTGGCAGATGATAATCAAGTAATCCAAAGTAACGCTCTGGAAACGTGGGTTTAAATCCATCTTGGCAGCTGTTGGAATTTGATTTCAATTAATACATCTGGAATATATAAAGCTAGCCACAACAGTGATGACTATGATAGCTAACACTGATTGCTGTAAAGACCTTTCTGGATCACTAATGTCCTTCATAGAAGGAAATCTGTGAAACCTTCTTACCCCGTCTGGCCTACATGTTACTTAGGCCCATAGCAATGTGGTTGACTCTTAACTGCCCTCCGAAATGGCCTAGCAAGTCATTCAATTTAAGGACAATTAGAGAAAGGCAAAAAATCTTGGCCTTGCCAGTGGCACTCAATGAAATCATTTTTAAAAAAAATCACTCATCCAGTTATATCCATACTTTTGAAGCTTAGTTCTGGTTGGGCAAATTTAATTTTTTGCAGATTGGACATCTCCAGAGAAACATTCGAACCATCTTAAATCTTCATATATCTAACTAGAATCACTCCATGATCCATCTATAACCAACGGACCAAAGAGGTTTGAAACAGAAGCGGTCATTCTGTCTCTTGGTTTTTGCTAGAGCACTCTAAAATCCATCCCACTCTTTCCCACAGCCTTGCAATTTTTGGAACATTTATTGAGGATCCACAATTGGGGGGAATGGGAATTTCTTGGCTACATCTGGCTACAATATGGCTGTATATAGAACCATAGAAAAATGGAGACCCTTCACATTTAGCCCTTCACATGTGTGCTTGTCAAAACATAGCTATCCAGTCTAATCCCACCTTCCAGTTCTTGGTCCATTGTTCTGTAGGTTACAGCAACTCTAGTGCATATCCGAGTCTTTTTTTAAAATGAGATAAGGTATTCTATTGTTACTATCCCAGTTGGTGTTGTAACTGGACAGGACGATCCCTGACACTGGCTCAAAAGATTGTAAGTTAATTGTTTTAACAACAAGAAAAAAACATTTATTAAACATGGGAAAATTGGTTTATAATACAATATTCCTTTACTCTCCATTTATCTTAACAATACATACAAATTTTAAGATTAACATGATTACAAAGTACATCTTGAGTTACATTAGTCTCGCTAACCCACGAAGTCCCTGTGAAGCACACAAGATGACTGTGATCAAGTACGTATCCTCTCTGAACCCATGTTAGTGTCTGTGGATTTTAATGCAACTGTCTCTTTAACTCAGAGCACTTGGTTTATTTTTCCTTGAGTTCTTCTGAACAATGCCTTACTCTCTGTTCACTGAACTTCAGTAGTCAGAAACCTTCTTTCAATCTCAGTTCCCTGGTTGTCTGGACAATATCTTCGTTCTTAGGAAGCCTGCATCGTTGCAACTTGATTGTCCTATCTCGCTCTTCTTGGCAAAGTTGAGAGCTGTTCACTCCTCAGTGATCTGTTTCCAACGGTGCTGGCTTCCAGTTAAAACCAAGATCAAAAGAAAATTTTCTCTCTGGGAAGTGGGCATCCTGTTGCTAAGCAATGCTCCCGCTACTATATTTGTTCTTTATGCTATAATTCTCTCTAAGCACAACAAAAGCACAGTTGGAACGTAACCGACCCTCCAAAACATACAAACACCTTTATCCAGCATGCATCTAACTATTGGCCCTTTCCAGGTGCAGAAACATTAAATTAAACCTATCTAAAACGATATCTTATTTTTCATGTATACCAATAAAAATATAAATCCCTTAAACAACTCTTCCTAACATGACCTCTACCATCAGGCAGGTAGTGAATTTCAGGGCCTCCCATCAAATACATCTAGGCCCTTCATTACTTAATACACCTCAATGTAATCTTCCCTTAGCCTCTTCGTTTTCAAAGAAAACAACCCAGCTTACCCAAATCTTTATTCACAGTTAAAATTCACCATTGAATTTGGCAACATCCTTTTGCACCTTTCCTAAAGTTATCATATCCTTCCTGTAATTTAGTGGCCACAACTGGTACACAATACTATAGTTGCAGTAAAACAGTTGTTTTATATAGTTCTAACATTACACTGTGCTTATTCTTGGCTTTGGCCAATAAAGACCAGTGTCCCATATGCCTTCTTGACCAATTTATCCACCTGTCCTATGACCTTCAAAGTTCTGTAGATGTACACTCAAAAGATCCTCCTGTTCTTCTACTTCTTTCACAGTCCTACCATTTATTGTATATTCCCTTGACTTGTTTGTCCTTTTCAAATGCATGACCTCACATTTTTCTGAATTGAGTTCCAATTGTTATTTTTCTGCCCATTGACTACTCCACTGAAATCTTCCTGCATTCTCCAGCTTTCTTCCTCACTGTCAACAACATAGCCAATTTTTGACTTATCTGCAAATGCCTTCATCTTGCTTCTATATTTAGGTCTAAATCATTGATTATATTATGAACAAAAAGGGAACAAATTGGAGTCCCATTGGAAACAGCCTTCAGGTCAGAAAAACAATTGTTCATCATAATCCTTTTCTTCTTGTCACTAAACCAAATTTATATCCCACATGCAACTTTCCCTCGGTCCCATGAGGTTTCAATCTCCGAATCATCTGTCACGTGGGACACTGTCAAAAGCACTGATAAAAATCCTTGTAGACTACATCAAAGGCCCTATCCTCCTAGTTACTTCTTCAAAAAATTAAATCAAGCTTGTCAGACACAACTTTCCTTTAACAAATCCATGATATTGCTCCTTAATTAATCTGATACTGAATAAGGTTTAATTTTTAAAATAATTTATTTAAAGTTATCATTTTCTCAACAATAATCAATCATTTGAGATATGATTATTGGTAGGGATCTGCTGTTTGCAATTATGTCCACTTTGGGTAGAATCTAGTCCAGACACACAAATATGTTTGGATCATGGAGCCCCACTTAGCACTGAAGACATAATTGGTGAGATCCCTGAAAACTGACATCATAATGCCAGTTCTGTCTTTGTCAGATGATATCTGTACTCAGAGAAGGCACAAAATGTGCCTACCATCATTTGCAGTGAAATTCATTGATTTGAACAAAAGTGGCAAAGACTTGACAGATCAAAGTTCTGTCCCAAATTCTGGCTTGCCAGCATTGTAAATTGCTGCATGCCCCCATTGCCCCTTGCATCCAAGGATTTCCCTCCATCATAAGGTCAGAATATGATGATTGCTGAATATGGTAGTGTGTTCAGTCCCATTTGCCATTCCAAGCCTGAATTTAGCAAGACCTGCACAATATTCAAGTTTGAGACGGTAAGTGGCAAGTACCATGCATGCCAGATGTCAAGCAATGATGATCTTTAACAAGAGGGAGTCTAACCACTTCCCCTTGCAATTCAGTGATATAACCATTGTTGAATCCCACACCATCAACTGGGAAGTTTATTGGACAAGCCATATAAATGGTATGGCTACAACAACAGGTCAAAGACTGTGCATTATGTGAAGAGTGACTCAGCTTCTAACCCCTGAAACCTTTTTAACCTCTTTTATGGCGTAAGTCATGAGTACAGTGCCTGAATGGGTGCTGATCCAACAGCGCTCAAGAAGTTCGACACCATCCAGGATTAAAGCATCTGCTTGATTGAGGTCACATCCAGCGCTACTAGCACAGCATTGTTGCAGTGTCTTCTATTTACAAAATGCTCTGCAGAAGTTAGTGTAAATTTATTCAAAAGCACCTTACAAATTTGTGGTGGGCAACCAATGCATGGGATCACCATCATCAGTAAGTTCCCTTCCAAGTCAGCTATGATTTGAAATGCATTGTCATTCCCTAATCATCGCAGAGTCAAAATTCTGGAATTCCCTGAATACAGCACGGTGAAAATATCTTCTCTACACAGACTGCAGCAGTTCAAGAAGGCAGCTGATCATCACCTTCTGAAGGGCATCTAGGGATGGGAAATTAGGAATGGGCAATTAATGGTGGTCTTGCCAATGATGCCTACGTCCTATGAATGATAACAAAATAAACATTGATAATGTGAAAATATCTATTTCTTGAGCTCCAACAATGGATGTGCAGGACTTGTGCAATTGGAGTGTGAAACCTAGTTCCAGCTGTTAAAAATCGGAGGTCAAATGTTTCAGTTTCCTTTGCTGATAATTACATGACAATGTAAAATTCAATACAAGATGTTTTATGAAAATAATTATATTAAATACGTTACATTGAAAGTAATTATTGCATACATTTTCATGAATAAAATTTGAATTTAAAATCATAAATTACTGTTGCAGCTTTATTCCTGTGTGCAACACTCTATCACAAACTAGAAAATTAAAATATCACCAGTGTCAATAATTATGAAAAACTTTAGATCTCATACAATATTGACCAGATTTTATCAGTGTTACCCTTTCCATATACCTATAGCTGTAAATTACAGCTTAAAATATTCAATGCTGTCAAAAGACTAATCCCTAGTGCTTTAATTGATCAGGAGGCTGAACTAGAGGAAATGGAAGAGTGAGGGTTGAAATAAAATCTGAAATAAGAATACAATATCAGGTTAAGAGGAAGTTCAAAAGAACAGAAAGGCCTTTGAAAAATGCAGCTGTCTCCAGTAAATTGCAGGAAATGGGAGAGCAATTATGCTGTTGCCAAAATTTCACTTAGCTACAGGATTTATCAATTATTCAGATAGTCAATATATGCCCAACATAAACTCTCTCCAGAGCCTTAACACTGAAAAGGAAGTTGAACATTACACAGTAAGTTAAACCTACCTTCCGAGAAAAAAAACAAAATTGTTTTTCAAAGAATACCAGTGCGGATTTTGTGCAAACCTTCCTGAACAGGATTGGTTACATTTTTGGCAGCAGTTCTCAGAAAACCATTTACAGATTGTTATATTCAAACTACAGATGACATTTCCTGTTCTGTTCAGATGACATCGTCTCAACCTTTTCACCATTATTACTCACCGGATTATCATACATTTGCACAATTAGCTGCTTTACGCCATAAAGTGTAGGATGCGCCCAAGCAGAGGGATCCTGCCAGTGTCGATTTAGATCAAACCCCATTAAAGAGCACCTAAAGAAACAGTAAGTCACAATTTATCAAAGGAAAACTTGTACAGTTATTGTACTCTCATTTGAGGCAGTTGAACAATATGATAGGATTAATCATCTGGTAAACATGAGCAACATCAATATAATTTATACAACATTTTCAATATATTAATTGTTTAAATTCAAATCTGAAAAAAATAGCATTAATTGATGAGATTTTCTTAATTGATCTAGAAATTCATGTGCCCTGTTTTCTGGGCACAGAAGTCATAATATGAAACCTGCTCTCGCCTGTTCAGATCAAGCGGGGCAGAGCACAAACTTGGTGCAATCATCTACATGATTGAGTCTGGCTAAAAGAGTCCTATGGTCTTCCTTCTTTAAATGTTGGAGGCGCTCCCTGTGCTCAGCAGGGGGCAGAATAATGTTGTTCAGAAACCACATGGTGCAACCAGCCTGCAATTTATAAAGGCAGGCTGCCCCTCCTAAAACGAAGGTGCACTGAGGAATTTTGATACAATTCAAGTATTGGTAAATACCAGGGCAAAGAATGGTAGTGTTAGAGACATTAGTAATGGAGGTGGGCAGAATAATAGATTCCTTGGTTCCATCCAGGTTCCAGAAGACCATCAATGACTTTCCTCAGAGGAAGAGAGAGCAGATCGTCAGAAAGGCCAAATGTTGAAGTCTCCACCCAAGGACATGGCAGCAATGTCACAAGAAGTCTAATAACCTCCTGGGTGCTCATTGTTAGTGAATGCATATTTACATGAGCACATTGTTCAACTAGTACCAGTCCTGATATGCAGGAGTCTCACCTAATATTCAGTTACTCTACCTCAATTTACCAATGTTGCCTCACACCCACTGCTCACTGCCTGCACCTCTTCAGCTATTCAGCAGTGATATGAACATCATTCAAACACATTGCAATGCAGTAACTGACATTTGTCTCTCTCTACGTGCCACCATCCTTCTGTCACCTCAACCTTCCTCTTCTTGTCCTGTTTTTAAGCACCCAAGAACTGCAACCTTTCCAGCCACAGACCAATAAGGAAAAGAGACCAACAGCACAGTATTTACTAACCGCAGCAAGTCCAAAACACTTAACTCCATTCCAGGTTCTCACCTATTGTTGTGGTGGTCAGCTGTAATACCAGCAGCAGCCACCACTCCTTGTGGTTCTGCTAGAACAGAAGAGCTGGCAGTCTTCCAAATGGCTGGTAGCCCTCGGAGGCAGGATCTTTGGCCTTTAAGTGGCAAAAACCCTGATGTCATGCAGTTCACTGCCTGGTGCGTAGAATTATGCGTGGTTTCTGGAAATGGTTGCAGTTGTTGGGCCAGGTTTTCCTGCTTACTGTTACGGCTATTGCCACGGCCATTAAATTCAACAAGTTCAATTATCAGGCAAGTGGCCTGCAGCCGGGATGGGCGAAGGGCAGCACAGGTGCCAGATCCCCAGAGTGCAAAGTTACACATGAGTTTTGCTGCAGGGGACTCAGGTAAGGATTTGATGGAATGGTGTACAGATAAAGGCTAATGAACAAGCACCATAAAAGATTTGGTGCATTGGCCTGTCTTCTAGAAATTCTTTTGTCACTGTCAAGCAGTATGGACGGAGTTGGGTACTGCAGAGGTTGGAGCCAATCACTTCCAGCATGTAAATTATTGCTGACTCTGTGATAGCACTTGAGAATACAACCATAATGCAGTGTCCAATGCTCAATGTCTCAATATCCACTGCACCACAAATAGAAGCCACCCAAGGTCTGAGTGCTGCACTGGAAACTGAGACTGATGTCATGGACAGTTTGTTGCTATGCAAGCACAGCTTTTGTTATACAAGCTCATCATCATGGAATCAGATACCAATGCTTAAATGAGCCTGCATTCTCACAGCTGTCCCACAATCTGCCTTCTAGCACATTGCTAGGATTTCTGACATACTGCCCTGGGGATTGGCTGTAGTTCTGTGGAACACAAACCACACAGATGATACTTCACACGCCCTCCTTGCCACTCTGCCAGTTTCTTTGCAGTTGCCCATCAGCTAGTCAGCCAAGACTGCTGTCACCCAAACTGGTCTGGTGCTGACCAAAGCCTGGCACTCTAGGTCCAGAGATACTCCTGCAGTGTGTGCCCGACAATTCAACGGCAGTCCCCGTTGAGAGTCAGCAACAGTAGTGAATGGTGATTTAGGGTATGTTAGAGATGTCATATGCTCCAGCCTGGAAGCATCCCAATGCAAAGAAATTCAGGAGCACAATCACCCTTACAGCCCCTAGCAGCATCCTTTTTCCCCACGCTGGGTTTGTAGATCTGCTTGCAAGAGGTGGTTGATTTTCATCAGCAGCTCCTTAAGAAAATGGAATGGAAGCACACACTTCATTTGGCTTAGGTTGCAATAACAGAAATATTCCCCAAAGACCTTGGAGGGATAAAACCTTCTGCTCAAGAGCCCTTCTCCTCTCCTTCTTTAAGTGAGGACATTAACTGCAGCAGCGAGGTCAAAATGGCAGTGCTGGATTCAATAAGTATTACACGGTCTGCCTACTCTGCATATTTCTACCGGATGCTTCTAAAGTCAATGTTACTGACCTTCTCAAAATGGCATTGAGGGCCAAATCAGAAGTGCATCCACACATAGTCTCAATGCCATTTTGAAGTCAAAGTGGTGCTAGTAGTGCTGAAACTACAAAACCTCTATACAATATATAAAATAATTATGCAGAATCTAAAAGTAGCAGCAGGAATGTCAGGCAGATATATAGCCATTCCTATTGCCAGAGTACCAAACACAGAAATGCTGCTCTACAAAATCGTGCACACTTTGTTGTCTTTGGTCTTGGTCTTTATTACAATATCAAATCTAATTATGCAAAAATCACTAGAGCACAAGAGTTCATCTATTTCTAGCTTTTTAATCATTTTGTTTGACTGCTAAATGTATCTCCATAAAATTGTAATATTTTTGATCTTCCCTTTCCCTGGTCCATCTACTTAAATAAGATATTTAAATCCTTCATGATTATCCCATTGTAATTCTCTGCAGTTTCTCCTGCTTATCTGAACAGCTTGCTATCTACCTGTTCACCTTGAGCTGTTAATCGATAGCTGTTGCCAGCAATTATTTTGTTGCTTTTATCTTTACTAATTTCTACCAAATTACTTCTGCTATCTCACTTTTTTAACATTCATGTGATAGGTGTAATGTTGTGCCTTACTAATCATGCTACCACCTCACCTAGTTTAATAGACTGATCTGAGCAAGCATTTGGAACCCTTTCAGTCTATCTCTATCTCTTGTCCATCTTTGCTTATTGCCATGTTATTTTGATGCATTAATGTCTATACCATCTCTCTGTATATATGTTTCTAATTCTAATATTAATACATCTTGCATCAATATAAAAGCAATAAAGACATATTTCAACATTTGCTTATTTTCCATTTTCATCATATTTTGTATTTCTTGTTCTGCTAAATGAAAATTATCTTGCAGTTACATCATAAAATATTCATGTTTCAAATAAATAGTTAAAACCACCACTAAAATGAAGGGGGAGGAACTTCAGACCAGCACTTTAATTGTCCGTTTTTATTATCTCAAATGTGGTTTCAAGGCCAAACTCCCGATCCCTTGGTCAGCACAAAACATTTGCTTATCCTCATTTATCAGACGTGGTGCACTGCTAAAAATCTAGTTTAAATAAATCCAATTTCTCTACCCTTTATGGAATTTTTCCACCTATTATGGCAGCTGAATGTGTGAAATTCTGTGGAAATTTAACACTCATGTACTTATGCTGTGTGTCACAATAACTTTCTATCTGGTTATATGTGCCATGCTTCTATTTTAACTTAACCTCCCATACTCAGTTCCTTGAACTGTCATTAGGATATTTGGCAACTTGCAGAAATTGCTTCAGGATATTAAAGATATTATATGCTTTATTTTCTTACAAATTCTTTTTCTGTTGCTCTCACAGAGTGTTCACTCTCAGTTATTATATCTTGAGTCTTGTTTCTCACCAACTTTGGAATATGAATCTTTCACCTGAAACATTAAAACTAAATAATCTGAAGCAACTTATTAGTTTTAAGTGTTGAGCTCTCTTAAAGCCTTTGAACATTGCCCTGGCTAGATTTATTAGTCTCTGGAGTTTGTATAATACCTTCCAATGTAAAGTTTACTCTTTTTAGTTCAACTAGTGGTGAACAAGATGTAACAAACTCCAATTTGAGTTCCTTCTCTCCTGAAGGCTCTCCTTCATCCCCTTCATCCTTTAAATGTTTTTGGTACTGTTGTCCATGTTAACCTCTTCCAATGCCTTACTACAGGAGCACTGCTTTCATGGTACTACTCTTTCAATGATCCCAGTCCCATATTGCTAATGCTTTTTTTTGCACAACCCAGAAATATCATTACTCCTCATGCAGATCTCTCAAAATAGCAATTGTCATGTTTCCTTCTCCAAGTTCCAGTTCACGCACATTCCAAGGATTGATTCTGTGCCCAAGAATTTCCATTGCACGGTCATGCTGAGTAAGGAACACAGAGGGGGGCATTCAATGGTCCCATCTGCTCTAGCGGGAATCCTGATGGCCCACTGAATAGGGCATCAGGGCTAAAATAGAATTGCTGCTGGGCATCAAAAATTTCTGATTCACCCAGCCTGCCCCGATCAGATTATTAAATAGTGTAAATCAGCAGATAATGTAAATGCAGGCATTCATTCAAGATTTCCCATGAAGAATGGTTCATTTTTAGTCACTGATTTCCAATGCACTAGTTTACTTTTCAAAGATGACATGTCAGTGACTGCAAGAGAAATTTGCAAGGACTGGTGCTCAGTAAAGTGTTAAATTATATCATGAATGGCTGGCCTAAAGAATGTAATGATGAGAAATTGCAGGAATAGAAATGAACTGAGTGTAGATCAAGGCATTCCCCTTTGGGGCTAAAGAGTTATTATTCTGCTAACATTTAGAGAGATTGTTAGAGGAACTTCATCAAGAGCACATAAGGATGATCGGTATGAAAGCTAGAGCAAGAAGCTATTTTTGGTATCCAAGGGTAGACAGAGATATTGAAAAGTAGTGAAGTCTCTTCCAGATTGAACAGAAATGATTCAACCAAGATTCCTATCATTTCACTGTCAAACAAAAGAAAACTTTGGGAACAGGTCTACATTGATTTCCTTGGAGCATTTTGTTTTGGTTGACAGTTTTAACAAATGGATTAATGTTAAGTTTATATCCAATAACACATATGTCAAAATTATTGAGGCTTTGAAAGTCACTTTGCAAATTATGGGTTGGCAGAGGTGTTGGTGTTAGATGATGGTCCATTGTTTATTATCAGGAAAATAGTGGTGACATTACAATATCAGGGCAATTCAAGAAATTGGAATATTTTCTGTTGGTTGTATGTTTAAAAAACTGTGGGAAAATGTAGCTGGTAGGGACAGTTTGGCTATGTTACTGGAACTAATACCTTTGATATGTTGACGTTCTTGGCAACATTGCAAACAGATGTTTACCTAAAACAAATTGGTAACAATGGGGAACAGAACATGAGGTGTTGAAGGTTCAAAGGAAGTGACAAAGTGTGAAAAAAAGGGTCATAAAGTGATTGTACGTTGCATTTACTGTTTAAAAGCTAGATTCAAGAAATGAAAGTAATTAAGTTTGACTTCTGAGGAAGTTAGTTTAGATAAGGGAAGATCAAAGGGAAAAACTATATATAAGGAGATGACTAAATCTATGCAGAGATGCTGTTTATTAGACCTCAGCCAGCAGCAGAAATAGTGATTTAACTCCCAATAAGTAGTGACTGTGAAGAAAGCCCATCTTGAAAATCAAGTTGTTTGTTCTACCTCAGAACTGCCCACAAAGAGATAGAACTGCCTAGTGTGGCAACCATTACTGGATTTGTATATTTTTTTTGAAATCTATGACATGCTGTGGAATGTTTGGGAAGAATTAACTCTAAATGCAGTGAAGTAAAGATTGTTTGAAACTCTGTAAAATTAGTAATACTGTGTAAAGCCAATGTCTTAATTAATAATGCTTCTAGTTTACTTTATTGTTATTTATTTTATTGCTTAATAAACATATATACTATTTAACATAATCACAAAACATGTAGGACATCATTCTCTGCATTTCAAATGTTTCTTCACATTATACTATATATTTCAAGTTTCCCTTCTGGGATTTGGAATGATTTAGTAGTTACCACCAACCACGTCTTGAACAAATGACAGAAGAGTTTGAAATATTTTTGAGTAAGAACAGGTTCAAACACACTCCACTACCACCACATTACCTATTGTCCAATTGTGTTACAGAAAGAAGTGCATAGATTGTGAAGATATCTTTACAGAAGCATTTAATCGGTGACAAGTAGACTGTAATTTCCATGTCTTTCTTCAACACACGATATGCTAATTTTTGTTCCTTTACAGAATACCCTCAAAGTCTAAACAGCTTGAACACCTTACAAGTTAAAGTTTAAAGACACTTCTGGGAGAAAGTTTAATTTGTTAAAACCTGGCATTAGTTTAAGCCTGAAGTAAGAGAAAAGTATGATAAAGTTAAGATGAGTCATGAAGGATGTGCCATCTGTGCATAACTAAGGAAGTTAAAGAATAATATTAAGTTGAAAGAAAAAGTGTATACTTCTTCAAAGTGAGTGGCAGGTCAGAAGATTAGAAAGAATATAAGGAACAGCCAAAAATGAGTAAAAACATTATAAACAGGAAAGAGAAATTAGAGTATGAGAGAAAACTGGCTAGAAATATAAAAACAGATAGTAAGAGTTTCTGCAGTTGTTTGTAAAGGAAAAGAGCAACCAAAGTGGGTGTTACTCCTCTAGTGAGTGAATCTGTGGAATTAGTAATGAAACATAAGGAAATGTTGAATGAAATAAACAGATAATCATTGTAGAAGATACAAATAATATCCCAGAAATAATTGCGAATTAGGAGGTGAAAGGGAGGGAGTGAACTTAAAACTATTACAATCACCAAGGAAAGGATATTGAGAAAATTCATTCATTCATGGAACACTGGGGCCAGCATTTACTGCCCATCCCTAGTTGCCCTTGAGAAGGTGCTGGTGAGCTGCCTTCTTGAATTGCTGTGGTCCATGTGCTATGGATTGACCCACAATGCTGTTAGGGAGGGAATTCCAGAATTTTGACCCAGTGATTGCGAAGAAATAGTGTTATATTTCCAAGTCAGGATGGTAAGTGGCTTGGAGGGGAACTTGCAGGTGGTGGTGTTCCCAAGTATTTGCTGTCCTTGTCCTTCTAGATGGAAATGGTCATGGGTCTAGAAGGTACTCTCTAATGGTCATCTGTGAATCGCTGTCGCGTCTCTTGCATAGAGTACACACTGCTGCTACTGAGCGTCAGTGGTGGAGGAAGTGGACATTTGTAGATATGGTGCCAATCAAATGGGCTGTTTTGTCCTGGATGATGTCAAGCTTTTTGTTGGAGCTGCCGCCATCCAGGCAAGTGGGGAGGCAAATTATTAGAGTTAAAAGCTGACAAGTCCCCAGATCCTGATGAACCTCATCCTAGGGTTTTAAAAGAAATGTTAGCTGGGATAGTAATTTGAATTTAACTTTCATTTCAGTTTTAACTTTCCAAAATTCCCTATATTCTGAAAAGGTCCCAATACGATTGGAAAATAGTGAATGTACTCTTCTATTCAAGAAAGGAAAGAAACAGAAAGCAGGAAACTACAGGCCTGTCTGCTGAAAAGCTGCTTTTTTATATTTATTTATTAGTGTCACAGGTAGGCTTAGATTAACATTGCAATGAAGTTACTGTGAAAATCCTGAGCTACCACACTCCAGCACCAGTTCGGGTACACTGAGGGAGAATGTAGCATGGCCAATGCACCTAACCATCACATCTTTTGGTTATAGGGAACATTTTTCAGTCTATTATTCAGGAGGTGATAGCAACATACTTAGAAAATGATATGCAATGCAACCAGACAGAGTCAACACAGATTTTTGAAAGAGAATCATATTTGACTAATTTATTGGAAATCCTTGAGCAAGTAACAAACAACATGAATATGTACTGTACTTAGATTTTCAGAAGGCATTTGATAAAGTGTCACATCAAAGAATATTATGCAAAATAAGAATTCATAGTGTCAGGGGTAACATACTAACATAGTTAGAGGATTGGTCAGCTAATAGGAAACAAAGGCTAGGCATAAATGGGTAATTTTCTAATTGGCAAGATGTCATGAATGGGAAGCACTCCTTGAATAGAGTGAGCAATAGGGGTGTGAGCTCGGAGAGATTGTCAAAGATGTTATGGACACAAAATAAACGGAGTGTTATTGGTATTGTTAAAGTCAAAAGGCTCTGATAACAGCAGAGAGGTAAGGTAGAACAACGTGTTAATAGCAGAACATGGGACAGCACTCTGTGAAAGCAAAACAAGTAACAGGTGGCTCTGTGGGGGAGGGTGTGGGAAAACAAATCAACAAGAAGAGAGCTCATGGTCTTAAGTTGTTGAAATAAACTGGGAGAATTTTCCACGCTCCACACACTAGGTGGACAAAGGCGGCCTACCGTTAACTGGCTGTCAATCAGGTTTCCCATTCTATGTATCCCCCATTGCTGGGAAACACGCAGCAGTGATTCACCTTCAGCCAGAAGATTCTGCCAATATGAATGGTCAGAAAATTCCAGCTAATGTTAAACCTGAACACTGTTCCACCAATTCATTTCAGTGCCTTTCCCAAGTTGATTGTATGGCTCTCTGTCTGTCATGCTGGCCACAGATTTTATACAATCATAAAATGATTCAACACAACAGCAGGCCAGTCAGTTTACTCTTCCTGTGTTGGTCCTTTGGTAGCTTACTTCATTAATCTCTCTAAACCTGCTCCTTCTTTCCCTATAGCCCCATATTTTTTGTCCTTCAAGGATTTATCCAATTCTCTTTCATGTGTTATTGTTGAGTCCACTTTCACCATTCTTTCAGGCAATGGCCAGGATTTTGGGACCTGTCATGGGTGGCACAGAAAATCTGACATCTTAGCAAAATGTCCATTGATTTCGGCAGGGATTTTGGTGGGACCGGGGAATCAGGTTTTGATGAAAGTCATTGACCTGAAAAACAATCCTGTTTCTCTGTCTATAGATACTGCCTAATGTTGGATATTAGCAGCATTTTCTGCTTTATTTTATGTTGTATTAGAGGAGATAACTTATTGGTTCTGAGGCCACAACAATTAGATGTATGCATTTAATGGATGTGGCCTCAGAAAAGGAGAACAACTTTAGCCTCTCCACATAACTGAAGTCTCTCATCCTCTGCACCATTCTAATCTCCTCTATCCAATCCCAACCAGTGTATTTCCGATTACAACTGTTTCCTTACATCAACTCTGATTTTTTTGCCAGTGACCTTAAACCTATGGTTACTGATCCCTTCATCACAGGAATCAGTTTCCCTTTATTTACCACATTCATGGCACATCTATTAAATTTCCTCTCAACTTCCTTCACTGAAAGGAAAACAATTCTAGCCTCTAGTCTCTCAGCCTTTGCACCATTATAATCTCCTCTACCCAATCCTAGCCTTGACCTTCTTCTTTCTCTTGACGTCTCTAAATGATATCACCTTTCCCTCTTGCACTAAACTTTACTTCTGCTCCAATGCATACATGTAATGGCTGTGGCCTCAGAGCCAGTTATCTCTTCTAAAAAAATAAAGCAAAAAGTGCTGATAATATCCAGCGTTAGGCAGCAGCTGTGGATAGAGAAACAGGGTCGTTTTCAGGTCAATGACTTTCATCAAAACTCCCTTCTGGCAGTTCATAATACACTATACCCAACTGGCCCAATCTCTCTTATTACAAAACAAACTTTGTTGTCTCTATCACTCCAGGTACTTGTCCTGCCAGACTGAATAATGGCCCCCTTCTGCGCAAGATTCAGTAAACGAAGTTTGATCCTTCACATAATACATATCCATGAGATGAAGCAATTGGTAGTTAGAATCCTTGCTGTGGCATCAATATGTTGCCTATATAATTCAACATATACCACGTACAGAAATTTCCTGATCTGCATAGCTGAAGATAATTAGGTATTGGCTGTACTGCTACTACATTTAGACTCTAGGCTCATGGCAAGTTGTATTAAAGTTATTGATCACTTTACCAATAACAACTTTGACTTCTTCAAGAAACTAAATGCATTTTCATATATATTGGCCAGAAATCTCCAGCCATTCATGGTGGTGGGATTCTCAGGTCCTGGAGGCAGACCCCTCCCCCAACTGGTTTCCTGCTGGCATGGGGTGATGTCAGTGGGAATTCCCATTGGCAGCGGCAGGCCCAGAGTATTCTGCTGATGGCAAACAACGCGTGACCTCCCGTCTGCAGGAAACACGTGGTGGGAAGCCGGTGAGTCTCGCCCATCATGTTTTATTATGCTCATTCTCAAGAAATAAGACTGAGCAACTCATTCAAACTGTAATCTCTAGTTCTTATTTCCTTTCACTTTTGTGTAAAATCTTGCTATTATAGTAAACTTGATAGTAGCAATGGTTTTGAATACAATATCACCACATCAGCCTTTAATTGATCTAGATAATTAGACCTACTTTTATCTGGTCATTGATTTGTCTGTTAACCAACCCACCTCAAAACTGCAAGTCATCCATATTTCTAGTATTATTATTCAATTATAAACAGGGCAGTAGCAGATCATTTTCCTGTAATGCTGCCTTTCTCCTGTCACATTACAGTTTGCACTTGATCTGATTTCATAAGAGAAAATTCAACAGTTACAATGTCACTCAAAAGCTTCCACATCTTGTCAAAATATACAATTGGATTGGGTCACAATTTTGCAGTGAAAGGTGTACATGCCTCTCTTCTCTGTCAATTTCTATTGAAGTGTGCTCTGGTGCCTGAAAAGAAACTTTTTGCATCGTCTTTCAGAATGTTTAGCACATTTCAAGTCTTAGGTGAAGGCAAAACATTATTTGCTCCAATTGGCAGATATCTCATTGTTACTTCATCTTAATGTTTGTGTGAAGGAAGGCTTCCCTAGAATACAGCAATGCCCTTTCTTGCTACTAATTCCAGAACCTGAACCAAACAGGTTCTAATTCCAGAACCTGAACCAATTCTCATGCATATTTGGCAAACATCTGGACATCAATCTGACATACGGTGCACAGTAATTGTAACAGCTTCTGATTTGGCTCCAAATTATGTATGGAGTGTGAGCTTTGTGGGAAGCAGGTCACCATGCATGGGAATAGGGTTCTGAGATTTAAGGGTTGCAGTACTGAGGAACAGAAACTTTATTTTGTCATGGCCATATTATTTTAAGGCTTAATGTAATAGCCATGGTACTTCATGTAATTTTTTTTAAACTGACACATTTTGCTTTGAAAAGCAGTACCTTTAGTTTGGAGGTCTGTAGGATTTTAGGGTTTTGAAGGAGGTTTCAAAGACAAGCGAATTGCAGGAAAAGTTTTAAGATTGTTCTCTGTGATCTAAGAGCAAATATATTGATTATGGAAATAAACTAAACATTTTAAAATTCTGGTTAGTAGATCTTCTGAATCACATTGGCCCAGAAATTGCTGCAATGGCAGCAAACACCATTCACAGAATGAATGATAAAATGATTGCAACACACAAAGCCATTTGACCCATCTGATCTGTTCTGTCCCTCTAAAGGAGCAATTCACTTCATGCCACAATCCTACCTCTCCCCTCCAAAGCTTCAGATATTTTCTTTTCAGGTAAGTGGGCCATAACTTAGAGCTGCAGGGCAGTGTGAAAGGAGGGGTACCCCAAAGATGCTCTGGGGTCTCCCCCACCCCCGCCAGACGTTCCCAGGTAAGCTTGCACAAAATTGTCCGGAAAGTGCAAAATTCCCTCGGACAATGACCCTGCACCAGGAGCCATCCAAAAAAGGGATTTAAATCACAAACTTGCATGGTTCCAACTGTGTTACATCAATAGTTAACCAGGAAAAGCTAGAAGGATGAAAAACACTTCTAATTTCTGGGTAACAATTGTACATAAACAAACTAAGGTCCCCATGGGAGCTCCCCCACCTCTCCCCATTTGCAGCACACCCAAACCCCCATGGGACACCCCAGCCCCAAGAAGGCCTTCCCCCCCCGCTCCACGGTACTCCCTCCACATGGGATTTCCTCCACATGGGAATTTCTCCCCAGCAAAGGATACGCATCCCACAGAACTCCCCCCATCATAGGATTTCTTCCCCCCTCGGGATTCTTCCTCCCCCCTACCAGGGGTCTCCCACAATGAGCTGAACTCCCAACCTTCGTGGCCTGCCATCTGACACAGCCAATATCCAAGGCACAGACTGAGCCCCGCTGCCCCCAACAAGACCCACCTCCCCAAGATCCAACCTGTCCCAGCATGCCAAATAAGCACAAACTCTCCCCCTCCACCCCCAAAGCCTAATCCACTCCAAGGCCTGAACTGACAACACTCTCCCCGTGGCACTGCCTGACCTGACCATCCCCTCCGCATGTATCCCCCACCCTACTGTCCCAGGACCCCCCAAAAATCTGCCATCCGCACAAAATCTACTTTGAGCACTTATGTTCTCCCTGGCTTGTCAATAAGTTTTGAACTTGGGCGGACCTTTACCTGGTTTACAGCACCTAGTATCATAACAAAAGGGAGTGGCCTCTTTACATCCAATTGAGCTGCCCTCAATGTCATGCCCCAGGGACATGCTGCACTGCCTAGATCGTGCCAAGTCTCAGTCAGAAGGTTGTGGAAGATAACTCCGAAAAGAACCTCAGGTGAGAAAGCAGGAGCAGAGTGGCAACCCAACTCTGCGACTCTGCAGAATTTCAGGCCCAATGATCCAATTTCCGCATAAAAGCTTCATTGGACCCCACCACCATTATATTCTCAGGCAGTGCATTCCAGATCCGAAACACTAAACCATGATATTTTTTGATTTTCTACTGCAGAAATTACACTCCTGATCACTGCAAAATAATTTGGATGAGTTTTAAAGGGTTGACAATTTAAAATGAACATGAGGCAAAATGTTTTCACTCAGAGAATCATGAGTCTTTCAAATTCTCTTTCTGAAAAGATGGTGGAAGCAAAATCCATGACTATTTAAAAGACAAAGGTGTATAGATTCTTGATAAGAAAGGGGGTGATAGGTTATCGGGGATAGGCAGGATGCAAATTTGAGTTTACTATCAGATTAGCCATGGTCTTATTAAGTGGCAAGGCAGGCTCAAGAGGCTGATTGGCCGATGCCTCCTCCTTGTTCATGTGTTAGCAAATAAAACAGTTGATATGGAGTGATGCAACTAACAAATAGAATTAGATCAATTGTAGATTATTTATTTCAATCATTGATTTGTGTTGGAATTTCAACACTGTTCATAAAGTGAAATATTTTGAGAATACAGTCAATTACAAATAAAAAGTCCAATTAATTTCTAATCAAGCATATTGTTTGCATTCAAAATAGAGTAGGTTGAAATCATTGGGTGCGATTTTACCTTTTTTTCTAAGTGCTGGGGGGACTTGAAACTGGGAACATTTCAGATCCGTCTTTTGGGCGTGTTTTCAGGCCCCCCCATATGTACTCTGATTGCAAAATTTTGAGCAAGCCTGTAGCTCGCTACAGAGACCTGTGGGCAGGGCTTAACATGCCTGAAACCCTGCAGAAGGAGGTAATGTGCATGTGCAGGCCTCTGATGCTGCACATGCACATTAGCAGTCGCAAGCCTCTGGCAGAAAAGAGAGAGCTGTCAGTCATTGCAAGCAGCCTGAAGCAGCTCCCCATCTGCAAACACAGGGGCCCACAAGCCGAGAAGCAGTCCCCACTGACCCCTGCCCCCACCAACCAATCGCGGATCTCTCCTCCCCCACCAATTGCAGACCTGCCATCTCCCCGCACACCCCCCGCCAATTGTGGACTTGCTGCCTTCCCCCCACCGATCCCTGCAGAGTGGCAGTGGGCCCCCTCTCCACCACCCATCGCTGCAGAGTGGCAGTGGGCCCCAGCTCCCTCCCTCCCCCCCACCAATCACTGCAGAGTGGTAGTGGGCACCTTCCCCCCATTAGCCCCTTCCCTACTGGCCCCAACACCCCCATCCCCACTGGCCCTGTCTCCACTGGCCTCACCCCAGCATTGCCCAGATGCCAGACTGGTACTGCCAATGTGGCACTGCCCATGGGCACAACCGCACTTGCCCTCAGCCTCCTGGGGGGCCTCAATTGCCTCCAGTTCCACCGGCGAGGCACGTTCATAGAAAGCATGTTGATTCCTTGCCTGTGAGAACCTTTCCCAGCGAGGTCTAAAGGGGGGGTGGGCCTGGATGATTGACTGGGGGGCTTGCTAAGCATATGTAAAACAACATTAAAATGAATTTACATGCATTAACCTGCCTCTCACCCATTTCCAGCGAAAGGCTGCCCGTGACAAAAGTCCAATACTTGTAAAATGATACCGGTCGCAAAAACCTGTGCCAATTGCGTAATGCACTTTACACACAACTTTACCACCACGTCACACCTGAAAACGGGTGCAATGCAATGGTAAAATTGCCCCCGTTATCTCTGGTGACTGTAGCAGGGACTGTAGCAGTTTTGAAATCGAATCCAACGGCTGTTAATACGAGTTTGCAATTAGCATGTAGTATCTTTTGTTATCCCACATACAGTTGTGTATCATTTACCTCAGGGTAAGTGCATTAACACTGCAATAATAAATGGTGTAATAATAAAAATGGGCACTCCTGTTCATTTGGATAGAAGGTAAATAGTTACAGGAATGCTGGATTTTTTCCACCTTTGCTGCTCAACAAGCAAAGCAATGAAATATCTCTGAGAAGCATTGGAACACAACGTTATAAAATTCACCAAAATGTGATCACATTTATCTTGGCAACTTTTCAGAGACCTGAACATGTTTCAACTTTTGAAAAGGCATATTAGTCATCAAATTTAACAGCTTGTAATTAGCTTGGGACATTTGCAAGGATTTTATAAATGCACACAAGCAGGAGGAAGCCTTGTATGCCAGTCATGCACATCAGAACAATGAATGCATACATATATCTCTTCAGGACACAGTAATCATTAATGCTTTGTGTTGCAAACATAAGAAATAAAAATTTACATGCAAATACATGATGCCCCACCTTCCTTTAACTACCTTTTCATTACTTATATATTTCATTAAAAAGATTGGATTCCCTTTAATCTAGTCTCCCACGTCTTTTCAGTTCTCTCCTGTATTTTATGTGTTCTGCTTGGTTCCCGACTGAATTATCAATCCAACATTTGTCTTTATCTTTTCTGTTTCATTTTAATCTGTACATCTTTAGTCAGCAAAGAATCATAGAATCCCTACTGTGCAGAAGAAGGCCATTTGGCCCATCCAGTCTGCACCAATTCTCAGAAAGAGAATTTTGCTCAGGTCCATCCTGTGCCCTACGCCCATAACTCCACACATTTACCCCACTAGTTCACCTAATCCCTTACACATCTTGGGACACTAAAGGACAATTCAGAACAGCCAATCCACCTAATCTGTACATATTTGGACTGTGGGAGGAAACTGGGCCACCTAGTGGAAACCTATGCAGACACAGGAGAATGTGCAAACTCCACACAGTTACCCAACACCAGAATTGAACCCTGGTGCTGTGCTACCATGCTGCCCAAAGAAGGTCTAGCCTTAGGTGCTTTTCCTTTCCCATCATGGAATTGTGCTTGGTCTGTACAGGAACTATTTCCTCTTTGGAAACCTCCCATTGATTGCTTATTGTTTTCCCTGCAATAAGTTGTCCTGTAGTTGAATATTTGTATGATTAATTTTCTATCAGCTTTTTCCATAACAAAACATTGATTTCGTGATCACTGTTTCCCAAATGTGTATCCATTATGCAGTCATCAGTGAACACCCCATTTTTGACCTTATGATGGAAGGAAGGTCATTGATAAAGCAGCTGAAGATGGTTCAGCCTAAGACATTACCCTGAGGAACTCCTGCAATGATGTTCTGGAGCTGAAATGATTGACCTCCAATCACTACAACTATCCTCCTATGTTCTAGTCATGTCTCCAACCAGAAGGTTTTCCCAAAATTCCCATTGATTCCAGTTTTCCTCAAGCTCCTTGATCCTATACATAGTCAAATGCTGCCTTGATGTTAAGGGCAGTCACTCCATCTAACTTCTGGAGTTCAGCTCCTCTGTCCCTGCTTGAACCAGGGCTTAATGAGGTCAGGAACTGAGTGATCCAGGAAGAACCCAAACTGAGCATCCTTGAGCAAGTTATTGCAGAGTAAGTGCTGCTAGATAGCGATGCTAATGACCTGTTCCATCACTTTAGTGATGATGATCAAGGGTACATTGATGGGGTGGTAATTGACTGGATTGGATTTGTCCCGTTTCTTATGTACAAAACATGTCTGGACAATTTTCCACATTGCTAAGTGGATGCCAGTGTACTGGAACAGCTTGACTAGGGGCGCAGCAAGTTTTGGAGCACAAATCTTCAGTGGAATATTGTCAAGGCCCAGGGCTGTTGCAATATCCAGTGCCTTCAGCCATTTTTTTGATATCATGTGGAGTGAATCGAATGAGTGGTCACTCCTACTTCTTGAACAGATGCATTTGTGGCAGGTAGATTAGTGAGATTGAGTTCAATTATGTATTTCCCTTTTGTTGGTTCCCTCGCACTGCCTGCACTTCCAGTGAGGCAGCTATGGCCTTTAGATCCTGGCCAGCACAGTCAATGGAGCTATGGCCAGACCTTTCTTATTAATGGACATTTAAGTCCTCCAAGTGGTGTTCAACATGGAGGAGAACTGATTCATCAGCTGAGAAGGGATGGTGCGTGGTAATCAGCAGGCAGTTTTCTTGCAGGAATTGGCCCTTCATGCCCTCAAGCCTGTTCTGCCATTCAATAAGACCATGCTGATCTGAAATTTCTCATGTCCACTTTCCTGCCCTTTCCCTATAACCCTTGATTCCCATACTGGTCAAGAATCAATCTATCTCAGCTTAAAATATACCAATGGATGGGAATTTACAGCCACACTCATCCCAAAACCAAAAAATCCCACCCAAGGTCAATGGACCTATCCATGGTCTGCCCCTTGCCTGCTCTGATTCCCGTGGTGGGCAGGAGGGTAAAAGTTTGGGCAAAGGCTCTGCTTCCACAGCTCTCTGTGCCATGCAGTTCCAAAGCTCACAACCCTTTGGGAGGAGAAATTCCTCCACATCTCAGTCTTAAATTGGCACCCCTTTATTCTGAGACTATGCCCTCTGGTCCTAGACTCTCCCATGAGAGGAAAAATCCCTGTCAAGACCCTTAACCCTATGGCAGCATTCTTACTGGCTCATCATGTCTATCAATCGGTGTGATGAGCCAATAAGACAAGAGGTATAAATTATACGAGAGGTATAAAAGATGTAATATGACAAGAGGTGTAAAATCGGGTCTGTGCCTGATTACTCATCTCTCACGATCTCACCGCAATGAGTTGCTGACCAAGACAATAATTTCAATATGTAAACCCTAGATTACATATAATTAGTGAGTCCAGAATGCTATTGTCTGGGCTCACTTACCTTCTCCTGCTCGCCAGTCCAGGTCTTCGCCAGTGAGGATTACATATGGTTCCACCAACAGGGACTTGATGTGATAGCCTCATTGGTGGGACTGGAGGTTATGGAATTTCCGGGTGGTCAGGGACAAGGCCAGGTAGTGTCTCTTGAATAGTGCCAATTGTACTGTCAGCCTGGCACTGCCAATGTGGCACCAGCCAGTGCCAAGGGAGATGGGCCCGAGCGATGTGAATGGTCCAAAGAAGGTGACCCAGGGTTGGGGCCATTACAGGGGGTGGGGCCACGACAAGAGGCAGGGAAGGGGGAGCTCCATAGTGGGGGTGTAGAAGGGGTTACTCTGTATCAATGGTGGGGACAGGGATCAGCCAGGGCGGCGATCGGAGAAGGCAGTGATGGGAGAGGATTGAATGTCTATGAGTGTGACCGGGGGGGGGGGGTGGGTGGTGGATGTTGATGTCTTGGGGGAGTGGGATAATCAGGAGAAAGCCGGGGGGGGGCTTGGCAGACCTACACACTGTACACAGTGCACTGGGAGATCCAGGTACTTGCGCAATGGCACCTCCAGAGTTCAGCAGCTGGCTTCCTGGCATGCCCCTCTTGGTGACAATCATGGCTGGGCTCTTTTTTTTAATTCTAAGTGCTGTAGATTGCTTCTGGGAGCTCACCCAGAAAATGGGCATGATTCTCTCCCATTTTCACATTCATTCAACACTTACAATATGTTTTGATGAGACCTCTTTCTTCTAAATGCCCATGAATAGAGTCCCAATCTGTTTAGCCTTTGCTCAGAAGGCAATCTCTCCATATTGGGGATCATCCCAGTAAACCTTCTCTGAACTAACTCCAAAATATCTTTCCTCATACAAGGGGACCAAAATCGCACAGTACTCCAGATGTGGCCACACCAGTACCTTGTACAGTTGCAGCAAAACTTCCCTACTCTTATACTCCAACCCCCTTGAAACATGGATCAACATTCCATTAGCCTTCCTTACTACATGCTGCACTTGTGTGCTAGCTTTCTATGTTTTGTGCTCAAACATGCTCAAGTCCCTTTATGTTGTAGCTTTCTGCAGTTCTTCTCCATTTAAATAATACTGTTTTTTTGTTCTCCCTTCTAGAGTGAACAATACTTCATTTGCCAACTTTTTGCCCACTTACTTAACTCATCAATATCTATTTGTAAACCAAATCCCTCTTGCAACTTGTCTTTCCATCTATTTTTGTGTCATCTGCAAATTTGGCACAGTACATATCTTCCTTTCTCCAAGTCTTAAAATATATATTGTAAATAGTTGATGTCCCTGCACTTATCCCTGTGGAACCCCACTGGTTACGGTCACCAATCTGAAAAAGAACCCCTATCCCCACTCGCTTTTTCAATTCTCTTTGTCAATTCTCTATCAATGCCAATATATTGCCTCCAACTCCATGGGCTCTTATCTTACGACTTAACCTTTTGTGAGGTACCTTGTCAAACGCTTTCTGGAAGGCCAAATACAACACATCTACTGGTTCCCCTCTATCCACTCTGCTGAGACTTCCTCAGATACCACTTTCCTTTTATAAAGCCATGCTGACTCGACTTGATTGGACTTTGATTTTCCAAATCTGCTGTTATTACTTCCTTAATAATTGATTCCAACATTTTTCCAATAATAGATGTTAGGCTAATTGGCCTACAGTTACCCTCTTTTTGCCTTCCTCTCTTTTTGAGTAGGGATATCACAATGGCAGTTTTCCAGTACTTTTCCAGACTCCAAGAACTTTTGGAAAATGGCAACCAATGCATTTATTATCTCAGTACCTACTTCTTTTAGTATCCTAGGTTGCAAGCCATCAGAGCCAGCGGACTTATCTGCTTTTAGCCCAGTTAGTTTGCCTAATATTAATTCTCTACTGATGGGAATTAATTTCTCTCCCATATTCTTTAGAATTAATAGGATGTTCAAAGTATCTTCCACTGTAAAGGCTAATGCAAAATATCTGTTCAACTTTTCCACCATTTCCTTGTTCCCCATAACTATCTTGCCAGATTCATTTTCTAAGGGACCTATTTTACTTTGACTGTGCTCTTCCTTTTTATATACTTAAAGAAGTTCTTATTATCATTTTTTATATTCCTCACTTGTTTTCTTTCATGGTTTATTTTCTCTTATTATCTTTTTAGACCTCCTTCGCTAGATTCTGAATATATCCCAGTCTTCAGGACATTTGCTTCCTTATATGTATTTTCTTTTAACTTAATATTCTCCTTAATTTCCTTGGTTAGTCATGTTGGTCTATCCCTCTCTTAGAATCTTTCCTCCTCACTGGGATACATTTTGCTGAGAGTTATGAATTACATTCTCAAATGTCTGCTTGCTTACTGTCCTTCCTGTTAATCTATCTGCCCTGTCTATTTTAGCTAACCCTGTCCTTATTTCATTGTAACTCTCCCTTTATTTAATTTGAACACAGTTTTTTTCTGACCCAAGTTTCTCACCCTCAAATGGAATATTAAACTCTCTTATGTTATGATCACTACTTCCTAGGGGATTTTTTACTGTGAGGTAATTTATTAATCCTGCCTCATTACCCTTACCAGATCCAAGATAGCCTGTTCCTTCGTTGGCTACATGACATATTGCTCCAGGAAACTATCCCTAATGCCTCAATAAATTTGTTGTTGTGGCTACCCTTTCTAACTTGATTAACTCAATCAATATGAAGATTATCCATAATTATTATGTTGTTCTTTTTACATGCTCCTATTATTTGTTGATTTATATCCTTTCCTACAGTTTGGCTTAGTAGTTTACCGTTGGTGCACTGACTTCCAAAACTGCTGGCTTCCAAGGTGTGTCAGTAACACTGGCCAACTAGGTGAGCAAATATATCCCCTTGGAGACTTGGCAGTGGCACATTGCCAAAGGAGAGCACTCCTAGTCCTTAGCTATGGGCCGAGGTACGTATTGGCAAGTGTCCTGTATAGATCATGTTGAGCGCAAGGCCTTGGACTGAAGTTGGGTAGGCTAATGCCTGGAGATATTTTGTTGCTATCTCTATGATGCAGCCAAGCAGTGCATGCTGGCTGCCTTCTTTCACATAGTATCAATGATAGCTTGCTATACTATGATTAGGGAACATATGTGAGAGTTTTCAATCCTATAGTTAATCAGATATATTCACACATCTTAGTGGTGACATCAAACTGATCTCTGTTTCTTTGAATCAAGAAGCATTTGCCTTTACTAACCATCTGCTAATGAATTCTGCTTATCTCTTTCTGTAGATGCCCTTTTGTGCTAGTGATAGAGCACTTTTCATGCTGTCTAACATACCTAAATCCTATTTAATCCTTTGCTCCTTCTCTGAAGCAGGATGGATCAATTAGATAGACCTGCAATACCTGGATTGGATTGACAGAATGCAAAACAATGGATCACCAGCCAAAGTACTAGAACTTGGAGTAACATTGAAATTGATGTGTCCTTGACCACAATGTTTATTATACAGTAATTTCACAGGATGTACAGATGAGTCATCCATCTGCCTTCCCTATAATACAGCCAGCATCAGAGGCATGTCTGGGACAATCTGGAAGTTGATGGAAAGATGAAACATTTTCCACTTACAGCACAATAATATTTAATAGTAGGCAGGTCAATTAAGTTAAAACTATGTTTGACATTCACTTACTACTCCCAACACACACATTGATAATATGCAGTATTTAAACCATGCACTGAAAGGAAATTATTCGACAGCTCTCAACGAACAAGCAAAATTTCACATAAATGAAAATCTATTGAATGAGCATGTCGGATTTCAATGTGAGATCATCAAATCTCTTCCTTTACTGTGCGGCAGTTCTTTGAGATAATGCACGAGGCATTGACAGCCTCTATCAAATTCCTCTAGCACTCTCATCACCTTCTTAACAAGCTCTATGCCCTTGGTGCCCAGCAATCTGTCTTTTCGCACCTTTGCTTTAGCTGGAATTACTTCCTGTGGGTCATTTGAGAATTACAGCTTTTACCATCTTTGCAAAGCTGTTGATGCTGATGCTTCAGACATTATTGCTGCTCTTTCACTGCTCAGGAAAGGAATGTGTACCTTGAAGTTGCTGATGCTTTTAAAAACGGAATAGAATTTACCATAATCACAGCAGCAATAAACTGAACAAGGATAATGCTGCTGGCTCAAAGCCCACCCTCCGTAACAAATGAAGGCCCAGTGAGAAATCTGGATTGTGTTAGTGAACGATTCACTTTGCCAGGCAATACCTCACACTCTGCTAACATACTAATAGGAGAGAATTCAGCTTTTCAAATTTGTAACCCAGACAGAAATAATATTTCTATTTTATAGAATCATAGAATCCTACAATGCAGAAGGAAGCCATTCAGCCTATCGAGTCTATATGGATCACAATCCCACCCATGCCCCATCCCCACAACCCCACGCATTTACCCGAGCTAGTCTCCCTGATATTAAGGGGCAATTTATCATGGTCAATCCACCCAACACTCACATCCCTGGAGTGCAGAAAGAAACTGGAGCACCTGGAGGAAACCCACGCAGATGCGGGGGGAATGTGCAAACTCCACACAGACATGACCTGAGCTGGGAATCAAACCCAGGTCCCTGGAGCTGCAAGGCAGCAACACCAACCACTGTGCCATCCTTATCCTGGGGGGATATTAACCCTTGAAATATGCAGAGGTTAAACGATGAGTGTGTGTTATAATCGAGGTAATCAAGCGTCTGTAACTCTTCCCATCAACTCCACAGCGTAGCTTAAGCTGCTGGAATAGTTTGAAGACTGGAAGATCATCCCCATGGTCATAAAAGCAATTACTCTTCAGGACTTCACCCAGCACTCAGGTATACTCACATGTATCTGTTATTCTCTTCAGAAAGGTTTAAAACTAGACTGCAGATCAGCGCTATAACTCTCACATTTTTTTAAAACCTTGCATTCCTTTTAAAATTTAGACATTCTGACAGAAAATCAGGTAGAATGGTTTTAAGCAAATGGTAAGAGTAGATAGAACGTTTAACCATATAATCTATAGATCATCTGATTTACAAAATCATACAAGAGTAACGGTCATTTGTTGCAACTTTGGAAGTTGGTATGAATGATGCAGCATTGTCACAGAAGACTTGAAACACACATCAGAAACAGGGGGAGCACAGGCTATGAAGCTCCAGGTTTATATGTCCCCATTATAAACAGAATGTCAGAACACCAGCCGAATCAGGTTGTAGCATGTGCTGTAATAACATCTGATCTGCAGCAAACCACAGGGGATCCTGTTCTGTACATTCTGCATGCACCAAGACTTTCATCCTTCTTGTTTCAAAGTGAAGCCACTAAGACATCACCAGTTTATTCTTCCATTGCCATCCCACAATCCCACCCTTTTCATATCCACATGGGAACCACTCCATCACCACACTGCATTATCTCCATCCTTTTTTTATATAGTGTTGGCAAACCACCTGCATCAATTATTTTGTATGGGACGGCGAGGGCATGGCCAAGGGCAGGTTACAGAACCCAGAATGCACCCTGTCAAAACAAATGGCCACATAGGACTCTGGCTGTTGCGACAGGACAATCAGCGGGACGGAACACATGGTTGGTGTGTTACAGATTCAGAGGAATCTATGTAGCCATTTGCTTATACACAAGGCATGAGGCAGCCACTTGTTGCTGGCAAAGGCAAAAGTTTGGGCCCCCCTGAAGTATAAGCCTCATTGTTTTGCATCTTATGTACCCCCTACGCCAGCTTACTCCACCTACTTCTCTCGGTCAAGGGGAATGAAATGTAGTCAGTTTTTTTGCACACACAGTTCCAGTGACCTCTCTTAAGCAGTACTGGACTGAAAGCTGGGAGATGTTGCAATATTGAAAGTAAAAAGGTAAAAGTTAAGTTTATTTATTAATCACAAGTAGGCTTACATTCACACTGTAAAAATCTACTGTACATGTAAAAATCTACTGTACATGTCATTACTGTGCTGTAAAAGCTACTGTGAAAATCTGCTAGTTGCCTCACTCCGGTGCTTGTTCGGGTACACTGAGGGAGAATTTAACATGGCCAATGAACCCAACCTGCACATCTTGTAGGGAGAATGTGCAAACTCCACACATACAATCACTCAAGCCAGGAATCAAACCCAGGTCCCTAGCACTGTGAGGCAGCAGTGCGAACCATTGCGCCATCACGCTGCCCCAGGACCGCTCCAGCCGAGAAGGAGCCCATGTATAAAAATTCATGGCCACCTTCACATCCAATTATAGTGTTGACCTCACCCTGCTTTGAACTGGACTTCCTTGGTGAAGTGGAGGTGTCTAATGCACTGCTTCTTACTGAGACTGAAATAGGAGTAGTCTCTGAAGACACTGGGTGCATATGGCCTCCAGCTGAGAGCCTGTTTCCCCTTCCATACCAAGAGAAATAGAAGCTCCTGCCCCTACATCTGGCAGCAAGTTGATTGTGCAGAATCTTTGAAATCAGAAACAGGGCCTGCACCACATGTCACACCATTTGTTGTAGACATCAGCATCTTTCAACGGCAGTACAGACCACCAAACATTTTTACTAACCCACAACTTCCAATGGAAAACAATCAACAAATGTGAAAGTAGTTGCTAGCCCTTTAAATAAAATACATGACACTGACACAACACATACCCAATAGCAAATGGAAAACATCAATGTATTTAACAGCCTGGATTTTTGCCAAATTAGTCCAACACATGAGCCCTTTAAGATTGGAGGATGGGACACGATTCTGGAATTCCAACACCCAATCATATTTCCTGAAAAGTTCAGGTGCAAGAGATATGGGTGCAGGTAGCTTGGTCTGAAATGGGTAGATCTAATCCTTCCAGCCCCACACCCCACCTTAAATACCCCCACCCTACACCAATATTTGGAGGTAGGTTTCTTCCACAAGTGTGCATGCTTCCCAGCCCCTCAGAGGAGTTGCGAACAAATGCAGCATCCTGGTCCCACTTGGGTACCAACTGTCAATTCTTTGATTGACAGGCTTCGAAATACAAACAAAATCTATTCTTCCTTGGTAACTGAAATAGGTTACTTCAATTGCTTGGAAAATGCATTTCTCCCTCTTCAGGTGAATTCCCGCTCTGGAAAATCTCTGCAAGATTTTTAAGTTATCCAGGTATTCTTGTTTTGAGGCTCCCATGACCAAGATGCCATGGAAGCATTCTGCTACCTTGGGTAGTAGCCCTTAAAGGATGTTCTCCATAACTGTTTGGAAAATGGCTCATGCTGATGAGATCACAAAGGACAAGTGGACATATCGTAGAGTCCCTTATACATGTTGATTGTCACATATTTCTGGGAGGACTTGTCCAATTCAAGATGAAGATAGACGCGGCTCATGTCCAACTTGGAGAACATTTTGCACCTGCTAACTTAACGCACAAATCTTTGATCTGGGGCATGAGGACCTATCACGTTTGGAAACCCGATTGACTTATTAGTTTATAGTCCCTTCAAGGACTAACTGATTTATTGCGCCTAAGAAGAGGGCTACAGGTGCAGCCCATTTTGCAAACTGCATGGACCTTACTATATCTGAACTTTCAAGGTGCCCTGGTTAAGGTTAAGGTCCACCTTCTCCAGCACGGGGTGTGGGACCAGACTTGCTCCGAAATACCTAGGTGTAGCACTGGGGTCAACGTAGATTCGAATCTTGGCCCCTTTTATTTTTCCCAGATCCTCTTGGAAAACTCTAGGGTACCTACTAGTAGCTTTACAGAGTCCCTCCATGCCTAGTCTGAAGATCTACAACCAGTTCAGCCAGATCAGCTGGAGCCAATTCTCCTCATGTGGCTTTGTCTGTGCCCTGCATACAATGAGTTGATTGCAGCCTGTAAGTTACTGGGGCCATTGTGGTGCCTTTTATTTGTAAAGGTTCTCCTGTGTAAGTGGCTAGCCTGGCCATTGTATCTTCCAAACTCCAGAGTTGGATGCCAGATTGGAGATACCTTTATTTCTGTTCTCTGATAATAGAGATTGCAACTCCCATGTTCACCTCTATCTTCAAAGGATGGCTATTCACCAATAATTCTGCCATTATTGGGCAACTTCTGTTGTGATGATACGATTCAGTTGTTATGTCCCTGTCTCTGGAAGAGGGGATACCTGTATGGCCTCAGCTTTTTCATTCGGCAGCATGCATTTTGCCTGTTCCTGAAACTTCACCTTGGCTGTGTCCTTTGACAGTGCTGCAATAATCCATCAACTGGCATTGCACCTTTCTGGAGCATGTTCTCTAATATTCATGGGATGATCACTGCGTTTACTTGATTGCCTAGTGGTGATGTTAGGGTTTCTATATCAAAAGAGGCCCTTTAACACTAATTTACACAAGCACTCTCCATCGAGGATTCATTACGTGTGGTTTCTCCATACAGTCAGAGGACATTTATGACCTGATGCCCAAATTGGGTTCTGCCAGCAGTTTCCTTCAGGTGATTAGGTCATTTATGCTACATACTCATCTGTCTCACAACATTTCATTCAGAGTAAGTTCAAATTCACAATATTCTGCCAATTTCCACAACTTGCGAAGAACTCAGTATCAGGTTCCCCAGGAGTTGTTCCAGTTATGTTAGAGTGATGTCTCTGAAGGATTAGAGGGGGCTTTGGATTGCCGTGGTTTTTCATCAAGTCTATTAGCTCATTAAACGTTTTGAGTCAGGGACATCAGATAGTTCAGACTTCTTATCACCCTGAAAGTTGGGGTCCTGCATGCCTCAATAACATAACCTTTTGTTTTTCATCTCCTTCAGTATTGTTAGCACGGAAGAAGTAATGCACGTGCTCACATATGTTGGGCCCAGTCTTTCCCACTGGTGCCATAGGGTTCAAGTTTCTGGAAAAGAAGCATGATGGCTTTTTGTTGCCAGAGAAGATAATGGACTTTCAGAGGCGGAGATGGAGAAAAAGGAAATCGTCACCAATGTAGCAATGCGTCCAAATGCCAGTTTCCTGTCACCAAACACCCTTTACTATACACCAAAGAGAAAGGCTGCACTTGTAGTTTACAGCAAGTCAGTCTACACCTTGGGACCTACAATGCCAATCTGGGGTTGAGCAACAGGTTTAAAAATCTCCACTGACCGCTTCTCATAGGGTGACCCTTCACTCGCTCAATAAAGAGGCTTGTACATTTCCAGGAGCTCAACCACAAGCTTAAACCAAGCAGGCACTTATCCGTCTGCTGATGAGGTTCCTGGAGATTCAGAATGGATGTTCACCTCCAAGAACTGCCAGCCAATCAGAGGCTGCAGGTGATTCAATGCTTCCAGGAGTGGTGGTCACTGCTAAAACTGCAGGAGGCCCTGCGAGAGGAACATTCACAGAAGCCCTGGAATCCAGGTTAAATGGGGCTGCCTCCCCCGTGCTGGTCAGTTGGATGCTGGCAAGGGATGGGAGACAGTTCAATTTAAGAAGCAAGGGTTGGTCTTGAGCAAGGGGGAGGGAGCAACCCGTGTGGCCAGCAGGGCCTTCTGTTGCACATAGGATGCGATGGGCAGAATGGTGACACAATCATTAGCACTGCTCCCTGTGTGGAGTTTGCACATTCTCCCCATGTCTGTATGCTCTGATTCCCTCTCACAGTCCAAAGAGATGCAGGATAAGTTGATTAGCCATGCTATATTGTCCCTTAGTGTCCCAAGATGTGTAGGTTGGGGGAATTAGTGGGGTAAATATGTGGGTTACAGGTCTAGGGCCTGGGTAAGATGCTTTGTCGGAGAGTGGGTGCAGACTCAATGGGCCAAATGGACTACTTTTGTACGGATTCTAGCAGGATGGAGGCACAGGTTTCAGGCAGGTATCAGAGTACAGTTGGCAGCTAGTCCATTTGGTGTGTGGCCCCTCCACTGCAGCAGAGTACCAGCACTGGCAGGCTGAGGCCTTTAAGTGGGGACATTAATTGGGCATTAAATTCTGATAATTATTTCTACAGTAAGTATCTGACTGTCTGAAGGGTTAAAAGTGAAAGCTATATAACATAAGAACATAAGAACATAAGAAATAGGAGCAGGAGTAGGCCATCTAGCCCTTCGAGCCTGCCCCGCCATTCAATAAGATCATGGCTGATCTGTTGTAGCTCAGTTCCACTTTCCCGCCCTCTCCCCATAACCCTTAATCCCCTCTCTTATCAAGAACCCATCAACCCGCTTCTTAAAAATATTTAGCGAGGCAGCCTCCACCACTTCAATGGGCAGAGAATTCCAGAGATTCACCACCCTTTGAGTGAAGAAGTTCCTCCTCAACTCCGTTCTAAACCGCCTCCCCTTTATCTTGACGCTGTGCCCCCTAGTCCTACTGTCTTTTTTGAGCGGGAAGAGTCTCTCCACCTCTATCCTATCCATCCCATTCATCATCTTATACGTCTCAATGAGATCTCCCCTCATTCTTCTAAACTCTAACGAGTACAAGCCTAGTTTATTCAGCCTCTCCTCATAGCTCAATCCCCTCAACTCCGGTATCAGCCTAGTAAACCTCCTCTGCACTCCCTCCAGGGCCAAAATATCCTTGCGCAGGTGCGGTGCCCAAAACTGCACACAGTACTCCAGCTGCGGCCTCACCAATGCCCTATACAGCTGCAGCAAGACCTCCCTACTTTTATATTCAATCCCCCTCGCTATGAAGGCCAGCATCCCATTTGCCTTCCTGACCACCTGCTGCACCTGCAAGCTGGGTTTTTGCGACTCATGCACAAGGACCCCGAGGTCCCTCTGCACCGTCGCCTGCTGCAGTTTTTCGCCACGTAAGTAATAGTCCTTCCTACCATTCTTCCTACCAAAGTGGACCACCTCACACTTGCCAACATTAAATTCCATTTGCCATTTCCTGGCCCATTCGCCCAGCCTATCTAGATCCTTCTGCAGACTCTCCACACCCTCCGCACAATTTGCCTTTCCACCAATCTTGGTGTCATCAGCAAATTTCGACACCCTGCACTCGGTTCCCTCCTCCAGATCATCTATATAAATGGTAAATAGCTGAGGCCCCAGCACCGACCCCTGGGGCACCCCACTAGTCACCAACCGCCAATCCGAATAGCACCCATTGACCCCCACTCTCTGCCTCCTATTTGACAACCAATCCTCTATCCACGCTAACACCCTACCCCCAACTCCATGTCCCCTGACCTTCTGCAATAACCTCTTGTGAGGTACCTTGTCAAACGCCTTGGAGTTCATTCACACTACAACTGTAGTACCATTGTAAATCATCTTGCCTTTGCACCAACTTTAAGTTACAGCATTAGTGTTCAACGTGATATGTGAAACAAGTTAAATGAGACTACCTGAAGGAAAATGTATCACTTGACTTTGCTTTAGAGTCTGTTTGGGCCTCGGTAGATGGTTTCTATTCCAAAGATGAGGGCCAGCAGGAGCTTTGCACCAATATTAGTATACATTTATTGCCAACATTAAATACAGAAACAGGTCAATCATACATTAAAATGGAAAGTGTTATGTTTAAAATCTGCAATTTAATGATTTTACTCACCTATAGTTTCCCAAAAATACCCCATCAGGATTGAGCATTGGCACTATTTTAAAGACCAAAACATCCCGCAGAGCTTTAGCAACTGAGTGTTGACTGACAAGAAAATCAATAAAACCTAGAAGGAACAGAAAAATTGATATTTTCAAAATATTACCAAGGTGGGCTCTTATCACTTTATACAGATTTCTGATATCAGATTTTGTCTGAGATTACTGACTAATGTAGAAAGTTGTTGCAATTCGTTTCAAAGGACTGACCGTGCTCTAGACAGAAATACACCAGTAACAGACCATCCACATCAAGTTGCACAATTCTAAACTAACAGACCGATAGCAGCAATCTGTCCTTGAAAGAAAAGTCATGCAGCAAGAGATTTAAAATATCTTAGCTGTGCCAAGTGCCACGGTACATTGACTGAAAACTTAACCTGCCTTGCAATTGAAATCTATCAGATGTAGAACGCAGTGCTGGAAAATTCCACTCATCACTGAGTTAGTAGTGAATGACTTAACATCTGAAAAACAAAGGCAACTTTCTCGTTGCAAATTACATTCGTATTTATTTCTCTATCTTTAATTCTCGGCTTCCCTCTTTGCTTCTCAGCTATACCTATGTGGTGTGTTGTTGCTCATCTTTCCTGGTTGTCAGCAATGTAGGAAATTGATAAAATTCTTCCACAGAATTAGAATCTGGTTAAAATTGAAGTATTAAATTAACATGTTTTAAAATTAGAATTATTTTGTTATTTTATTGGACCCTTTTCACACAGTGGCATATTTTAATAAAGTTCTTGTGCTTCTAAGGCACCAATAGAACTATAATTTCAAATCATAGAAATGAAAATGTATTCCACTTAAAATGAATATCATAGCCTCAACTGCAGATGGCTTCTGGAAAAATAATGCACTTATTTCAATGCACTCACTTCTATACAAGTTAATTTAATGTAAGTTAAGAATGATATTAATAAACTAAAGTCACTCCATCATCTTATGACAGAATACTAAAATTATAGGCCAGAATTTTATGGTGCTTCTCCTCCGCACCCAGCCTGAATGCACCTAAAACTGTACAAAATGATGTGGGGAGGCATCCTGATGTCATCCCACACATCTGCAATATAGAGTTCCGCGCCATGCATGGTAGTTGAAGCCACTCCCACCAACAAGTAGAGGGCCAATTAAGGCCATTAAAAAGCCTACCTACTGAGAGTTTAAGTTGCCAGTGGCAAAAAAGACAAGCTGGCATTACATTTTTATCAATTTGTCATCCAAGGGAGGAATAAAAGGCCCTTGGAGCACAAAGATATTCATTTTATTCATGATTTTGCTGCTGTCATATTTCTGAGTTTTGCCAGATTTCATTTTGATTGCGTTAGCTCTCTAAGCTTTGTTCACTTGTGCCAAAGTCCTGACAGAATAGATCAGTCTGTACAAACCATGGGGAACACTGACATTTACAAAAGATATTGGCCTTGTAAATTCATGACTATTTGCCGTATTGGGGGTGGCACGGTGGCACAGTAGCTAGCTGCTGCATCACAGCACCAGGAACTCTGGTTCGATTCCAGTTTTGGGTCATTGTCTGTGTGGAGTTTGCATGTTCTCCCTGTGTCTGCGTCGATTTCCTCCAGGTGATCTGGTTTCCTCCCACTGTGCAGGTTAGGTAGATTGACCTCAGGGATCAATGCTGGGTCCAATGTTATTTGTCATTTATATTAATGATTTGGATGAGAATACAGGAGGCATGGTTAATAAGTTTGCAGATGACACCAAGATTGGTAGCATAGTGGACAGTGAAGAAGGTTATCTCAAATTGCAACAGGATCTTGATCAATTGGGCCAGTGAGTTGAGGAATAGCAACTGGAGTTTAATTTAGATAAATGCGAGATGGTGCATTTTGATAGACTGAACCAGGGCAGGACTTACTCAGTTAATGGTAGGGCATTGGAGAGTGTTACAGAACAAAAAGATCTAGATGTACATGTTCACAGCTCCTTGAAAGTGGAGTCACAGGTGGACAGAATGGTGAAGAAGGCATTCAGCATGCTTGGTTTCATTGGTCAAAACATTGAATACAGAAGTTGGGGCATGCTGTTGAAGTTGTACAAGACATTGGTAAGGCTACACTTGGAATACTGCGTACAGTTCTGGTCACCCTATTATAGAAAGGATATTATTAAACTAGAAAGAGTGCAGGAAAGGTTTACTGGGATGATACCAGGACTTGATGGTTTGAGTTATAAGGAGAGCTGGATAGACTGGGAATTTTTTTCCCTGGAGCCTAGAAACCTGAGGGGTGATCTTATAAGAGGTCTATAAAATAATAAGGGGCATAGAACAGCAAGATAGTCAATATCTTTTCCCAAAGTTAGAGGAGTTTAAAATTAGAGGGCAGAGGTTTCAGGTGAGACAGCAGAGGTACAAAAGTGTCCAGAGGGGCAATTTTTTCATACAGAAGGTGGTGAGTGTCTGGAACAAGCTGCCAGAGGTAGTAGTAGAGGTGGGAACAATTTTGTCTTTTAAAAAGCATTTAGACAGTTATATAGGTAAGATAGATATGGAGGGATATGGGCCAAATGCAATTTGGACTAGCTTAGTGGTTTAATAAAAAGGCGGCAAGTTGGGCCGAAGGGCCTGTTTCCATGCTGTAAACCTCTACAAATCTATGACCATGGCAAATTGTCCCTCATGTGGGGTTGTGGGGCTTGTGTGGGATCGTTGTAAGTGCAGTCTCAATGGATTGAATGGCCTTCTTCTACAATGTAGGAATTTTGTGATTCTATGATATTACTTTCTTTCACTGTATGGGGAGGTGAGATGGTGGCCCAGACCCATCATAGCCATTAGTTTTGGCTATGCCACTTCAGCCAGGCAGCGCAGAGCTGCTGCATTAGCAGGTAAACCAGGTGCACCCACTTTGGATCATTCAGCTCTCCAGAGTTTAGTAGGTTATGAGTTCAAGTCCCACTCCTGAGAGTTCAGCACATGGACTTACAGTCTTAATGCGGTCCTGAGAGAGTGCTGCACTGTCTGTGGTGCCAGTGTTCAGGTGAGATGTTAATCTGAAGCCATATTTATCCTCTCAAATGTATGTAAAAAAATTAAAATTGCTAATTATGGGAATTGGTTGTGTGTAAATAGATTGGCTGGCACATTTTTCATATTTTAGCGGTGACTTCATGGTAGAACAGTGGTTAGTACTGCTGCCTCACAGTGCCAGGGAACTGGGTTCAATTTCAGGCTTGGGTCACTGTCTGTGTTTGCACATTCTCCCTGTTCTGGTTTCCTCCCACAGTCAAAAGATGTACAGGTTAGATGCAGTGGCCATGTTAAATTCTCCCTTAGGCTACCTAAACAGGCACCAGAGTGTGGCTACTAGGGGATTTTCACAGTAACTTCATCGCAGTGTGAATGTGAACCTACATGTGACTAATAAATAAATAAACTTTATCATAAAAATGGGAATAAATCCTAATAGGTTAGTAAAGATTTTTATACCATTAGACAGTAAGACACTGACAGAACTACCAGCAATGAGTTAAGTGACATTTAAACAGACTTATTAGCTAACAAGAAAGCTGTTTACACACATCTGAAATGCAGTGAGATTTAAAACGTGATTATGACTTAAAAACACATATGCTGATGTTTTTAATGTATTTTTAAGAATCATTGTTCACTTCAGACAAGGGCCGATTGTTGCAAAGCATCATTGTAAAGGGCATTAGGACAAAGCCATATTTTAAGGGAATATTGAAAACTTGCAAATATGTAAGTTTTATCAGCAGAGTTTCTAATGGTAAGAACATTCAGAACACTGAATCAAACTTCATGAATAGGGTTTATTCACTGTCCAGATAAGATGGATGTATGCCCAAAGATGGAAACGTGTTAGTTTGACTTGACAATGATCTGGAGGGAAATTTGGGGGAATGTTAACTTTGAACTTAGTGGCCAGCTGTCTAAGGGCTACAGGATGTTGAGTTAGCTAAAATGGGAAGATTTATCTGGATTCTAAGGACTAATGAAATGTTATTATGCCGGAGAGCAAGATGTGATTGGCCAAAGTACATGTATTATTGTTGATTTATGTATATTGAAGATGATTGATTAAAGCTAATAAAAGGCAGGAAGAATTACAAGAAAATCTATAATTGATCTGTTTTGACTTGTATATGTCAAAATTCATTGGAGGGGTCTAGCTGCTCTTCTCAGAGCTGACCCGAGCCTTTGATGATTTCTCCTAGTGGTTGCTGGTCAAAATAATGGTTACATCTTTAAACTGAGACACTGGCTTTGTGAGTTGTGCTTAGTCTCAAATTTCAGATGATACCCAGCCACCTTGAAAACCCAGCAGTAGTGAGGCACCCTGGACATCCTTAAATCATGAAAGATGCAGGAGAAACGTTTATTCATTTTTTTTTCTTTCTTCACGATGTAGGGATGAAGGGAACTCCCGCCCCCTACCCTGAGATTCCTCATTGTCGCCACAAAGTTTAGTTAGATCAGTGGCAGATGCTGGGCGGTACCTGTAGGTTTTCAAAGCATATTTCAGAGTTAATTTAGACAAAAACAATTGCTGGAATTCTACCACCCCACCCACCACGGGAATTGATGCAGGTGAGGGGCAAACAATGGGAAGGTCTCAGGCGGCATTTTCTGGTCTCGGGTTGAGCGAAGACATAAAATCCTGCCCAATGAGTCAAGGAAGATTTTAGGGCAGGTCAGTTCATAGCTGAAAAGCCACAGGATTGACATCATATTTGTTTCCATGTTGGAGGACTTGAAATTTAACTGAAATTACCAAAGTTCTGGGGTACCATTGGACCCAGTGTCTGACTTTTTCCAGTAAATTCAGAAGTCAGCAGCAGCACTTCAAAGAACATACAAACCAAAAATAAGTGGCATCAAGTCCAGCCCAAATCAAGTACTCCTTAAACAGAGCACTTAACTCAGGGAATTTGGTGAGTGAAGGAAGAAATGCTGCTCTGGTCCTTTACAAAACAAGAAGTGGTCTGAATGAATGTGTGCAAAACATTGAGACCTGATATCTAAAGGCATTAGTTAAGAGAGCAGGAATGTATTATATTACAAAGAGACTTACCAGAAGTGGCAGTGATGGACCTGGGTGAAGACTGATTACAGCAGCTGAGGTGTTAAGCAAGGGAGAAGAGCCTCCAGTGAAATCTCTGATAATAAAAGTAACATCTGCAATACAGCCACAGTGATGTCCCAACTACAGAAGGAGGTGACTGGTGAGTAAGTAGTATGTTTTGCAAATAATGGGCCAGAAAGTAAAGACATGGCTGGAAACTCAGCCTTGAGGAACGTACATCTTGCGTCACGCGGGAAATCCTGGGCACTTCTCATGGCCTAGCTGACAACAGGTGCAGAAGTGTCAGCAGCTATTATAGCTGCAGCTTTGTGTTTCGAAACATGCATGATAATTTGATTTGATTTATTATTGTCACATGTATTAGCATAGTGTGAAAAGTATTGTTTCTTACACGTTATATAGACAAAGCATACAGTTCACAGAAAAGAAAACAGAAGAGTGCAGAATGTAGTGTTACAGTTATAGTTAGGATGTAGAGAAAGATCAACTTAATGCAAGGAACGTCCATTTAGAAGTCTGATGGCAACAGGGAAGAAGCTGTTCTTGAGTCGTTCGGTACGTGACCTCAGACTTTTGAATCTTTTTCCCAATGGAAGAAGGTGGAAGAGAGAATGTCCAGGATGCGTGATTGGAGTTATTACGAGGCATTTGCAAGGTTCGCAGTCTTGTGTATAGCATAATTCTGGATGTGGTCATCTCACAGTTTAAAAAATGTGCAGGCAGAAAGGTAATGGATGACCATCAGAAAGACAAGGAGTACCAGGCAGGCAGGGCAGGGAGCCAGTGAGTGCATCTTACTCTCCAACCTGTATCCACTTCTGAATATTGGTGAGTTTGATGGTTCCTCCAGAGAGTGCAGACAGAACAAATTCCACAAAATATAAGAAGCTCAGGTGCAAAGTGGGAGGAAGAGTAGAAGAGCAATAGTGACAGTATGCCTCTGTGGCTACAGATGTGACTCCAAGAAGGCATGTTGCCTCCCTGGTGCGAGGGAATATTACTGAGCAGCTACAGGATATTCTAATGAGGAAGAATAAACAACCAGGGGCCATTATCCACATCAGCATCAAAGACAAAGGCAGAAAGAGGGATGATGTTATGCAGAGTTCAAGAAACAAGAAAGAAATAGACCCCCAAACAGTCTGATTATGTTAGAAGAGCAAATATGTAGGCAAACATCTGAGAAAAGTGAGAACAGTAGGGCAGTAACAGTAGGGGGTTTCAATTGTCCTAGTATCAAGTGGAGCAGAATTAATACCAAAGGCATAGAGGGAGCAAAATCCGTAAAATGCATTCAGCTGAAAAATTTTAGCCAGTATCTAGCAAGCACAACAATGGGGGAGCAGAGGGGGCGGTCACAGTTCTGAACCTTGTTTTAGGGATTGAAGCTGGGCTAGTAGAAGGTGTATCAGTTTTGGAGCATTTTGGTAGAAGTGATTGTAATTCAGTTAGATTTGGAATGATTATGATAAGAGATAACAGTAACCTGAAAGTAAAGTTCTGAGCCAGGGTAAGGCTAGTTTTATGAAACTGAGATGTGATTCTGCGAATCTGGACTGGAAACAACTACTTGAGGGTAAATCAATGGCAGATTAGTGCGAGTTTTCAAGGGAGATATAATGAAGGCTACATGCAAGGACTTTTCTTTAAAAAGAGAAAAAGGTTTGACTAACAAATCCAGAGGCCCTTAGATGTTCTGCAATAGAAAGCAAAGGATAAAGAAAAAAGAGAGGCTTATGACAGAGGCTAAGAACTCAATACAGCAGAAAACCTGGAAGAGAACAAAAGTGTAAAGGTGTAGTCAGGACATGAAAGAAATATCAGTTAATAAAATCAAAGATAACCCCATTAAAAAATACATAAAAAACAGGATGATAACTGAAAAAAAGAGTAGAGCCTATTAGGGATTATAAAAAATAACCTGTGTGTGGAGGAGGAAGGTGTTGGTATGGCTTTTGATGGATTTTCATCCTCGTGGCAGATCATGGGAGTAGGGAAAGTTCCAAGCCTGCACCCATGTCAGGAGAAAGTGCCCACCAAGGTAGGATCTTCACTGCTCACCCTCCCACTCTCCACTCTGATGGCCTAATATTCCAAGTTGTGGCATTTCCTTGCCTATTTGCCTATGGTGCAATGTCTAGAACTAATGAACCATGTGGTGTCAAGAGGACATGTAAAAAAAACTTTAAAACAGAATTCATTTGTAACTTGCTCTCATGCTGAAAGAAGTCTTCTCACTACAAGCTACTACAAATGTCAATTATCCTGACCTTTCAAAGTAGCAACAATGAAACCACAAACCCTTGAAACCACCTCACGGTGTGCAAACACATGTTGTGAAATTGACAGTTGAGATCAGAGAGTCTGAGCTACTCATCAAACAATGTTTTATATGGAGTGCAAGCATTTTAATTCTCTAATGGTTGTTTGAGCTCTCAACCAATCACACATAATAAGACTTGGCTGAGAACTCAGACATTCATAAGTTCATAAGATAGGAGCAGAATTAGGCCATTCGGTCCATCAAGTCTGCTCTGCCATTCGATCGTGGTTGACATGCTCCTCATCCCCATTTTCCTGCCTTCTCCCCATAACCCTTCAATCCATTACCAATTAATGATCTGTCTAACTCCTCCTTAAAAATATTCACTGTCCCAGCATCCACCACACTTTGGGGTTGTGAATTCCACAGACTCACAACCCCTTGGGAGAAGTAGTTTTTCCTTAATTCTGTTTTAAATTTGCAAACCCTTATCCTAAGACTATGACCTCTCATCCTAGACTGCCCCACAAGAAGAAGCATCTACTCCATGTCTACATTATCCATACCTTTCATCATCTTACATACATCTATTTGATCTCCCCTCATTCTTCTAAATTCCAGAGAGTATAGGCCTAAACTGTTCAATCTCTCTTCATATGACAAACCCCTCATCTCTTGAATCAATCTAGTGAACCCTCTCTGAACTGCCTCCAATGCCACTACATCTTTCCCCAAATAAGGGGATCAAAACTGCACAGTACTCCAGGTGTGGCCTCACGAATGCCTTGTCTAGTTGCTACAATACTTCCTTATGTTTATATTCTATTCCTTTAGCTATAAATGCCAACATTCCATTTGCTTTCTTTATTATCTGCTGTCACAGAATCATAGAATCTCTACAGAGCAGAAGGAAGCCACTTGGTCCATCAAGCCTGCACCAACTGCAGGAGCTTGCAGGAATAAGTCAATGTAATCAAAGAGAATACTGAGATACAGGCTTTAAGACTAGATGGGATTGAGGTACATATGGAGGAGGTGTTAGCATTTCTTGAGAGTATGAAAATAGATAAGTCCCCTGGGCCAGATGGAATTTACGCTAGGATTCTCTGGGAGACTAGGGAGGAGATTGCAGAGCCTTTGGCTTTGATCTTCATGTCATCATTGGCTACAGGTATAGTGCCAGAAGACTGGAGGATAGCAAATGTTGTCCCCATGTTCAAGAAGGGGAGTAGAGACCATCCTGGGAATTATAGACTGGTGACCCTTACTTCTGTTGTAGGCAAAGTTTTGGAAAGAATTATAAGGGTTAGGATTTATAATCATCTAGAGAGAAATAAATTGATTAGGGATAGTCAACACGGTTTTGTGAAGGATAGGTTGTGCCCCACAAACCTTATCGAGTTTTTTGAAAAGGTGACCAAAGAGGTGGATAAGGGTAAGGCAGTTGTCGTGGTGTATATGGATTTTAGCAAAGTGTTTGATAAGGTTCCCCATGGTAGGCTACTGCAGAAAATGCAGATGCATGAGATTGAGGGTGATTTAGCAGTTTGGATCAGGAATTGGCTAGCTGATAGAAGACAGAGGGTGGTGGTTGATGGGAAATATTCAACCTGGAGTTCAGTTACAAGTGGTGTACCTCAGGGATCTGTTTTGGGGCCACTGCTGTTTGTCATTTTTATAAGTGACCTTGATGAGAGTGTAGAAGGATGGGTTAGTAAATTTGCTGACAACACCAAAGTCGGAGACGTTGTAGACAGTGAGGATGGATGTTACAGTTTTCAGAGGGAAACAGATAAGCCGCAGAGCTGGGCTGAGAGGTGGCAAATGGAGTTTAATGCAGAAAAGTATGAGATGATTCACTTTGGTAAGAGTAACAGGAGTACAGAATATAGGGCTAATGGAAGGACTCTTGGTAGTGTTGATGAGCAGAGAGATCTCGGTACATGTGCATAGATCCCTGAAAGTTGGCACCCAGGTTGATAAGGTTGTTAAGAAGGCGTACGGTGTGTTAGCTTTTATTGGTAGAGGGATTGAATTTCGGAGCCGTGAGGTCATGTTGCAACTGTACAAAACTCTGGTGCAGCCGCACTTGGAGTATTGCGTACAGTTCTGGTCGCCGCATTATAAGAAAGATGTGGAGGCATTGGAAAGGGTGCAGAGCAGGTTTACCAGGATGTTGCCTGGTTTGGTGGGAAGGACTTATGAGGAAAGGCTGAGGGACTTGAGGTTATTTTCGTGAGAGAGAAGGTTAAGAGGTGACCTAATTGAGGCATACAAGATACAGAGGGTTAGATAGGGTGGACAGTGAGAGCCTTTTTCCTCGGATGGTGATGGCTAACACGAGGGGACATAGCTTTAAACTGAGGTGTGGTAATTATAGGACGGATGTCAGAGGTAGGTTTTTTACTCAGAGGGTAGTAAGGGCGTGGAATGCCCTGCCTGCAGCAGTTGTGGACTTGCTAACTTTAAGGGCGTTCAAATGGTCAGTGGATAGGCATATGGATAACATTGGAATAGTTTAGGTTAGAGGGTCATTAGATTGGTTCCACTGGTCGGTGCAACATCGAGGGCCGAAGGGCCTGTACTGCACTGTAACATTCTATGTTCTATGTTCTAACAACAATCCCATCCAGACTCTATTCCTGCAACCCCACATGTCTACTCTACTGATCCCCCTGACACAAAGGGCAATTTAGTATGGCCAATCAACCTAACCTGCACATCTTTGGAGAGTGGAAGGAAATTGGAACATCCAGAGGAAACCCATGCAGACATGGGGAGAATATGTAAACCCTACACAGTCACCCACAGTCAGAATTGAACAGGTTCCTGACACTGAGATGCAGCAGTGCTTTCCATTGTTTGGTGTAGTGTCCAATCCTGTTGCACTGAAAGCACTGGGCCAAAATTACAGAAGATCGATCTTGTCTGTGGGGTGCTTTGCTCCATAGTGTTGGCATAGTTGCTCTGCTGACCAGTACAGGTATTGCTTTTCCTGGCTTGGGGAATCCCTATGTGTTTGTTCTTTAATTCGCTGAACTGTAGGTTGGCCTTTGCACCATTGTTTGTTTTCTTTCTTTAAAATGGGTCTGTGCTGGTCATGAGTTCTGACAGAAGATGTATCACTCCCCAGGCCAATATTAAATCTATCCTAGGTGGTTAAGGGAATCATGGGAGGATATAGTGGTGGCTCTGACCATCATTTTTCAATCTTCTGGTATAGTCCTCATGGGGTTCTGCAGGACTCAGCGCTAGGTGTCTTGTGTTTTTGGTATATATCAATGATAGGGGAATAAGTTCATAAGTCTTTGAAAGCAGAGCCACAGATGGACAGGGTCATTCAGCATGCTTGGTTTCATTGGTCAGAACATTGAATACAGAAGCTCAGATGTTTTTTTGAAGTTGTTCAGCCATTGGTAAGGCCAGACTTGGAATACTGTGCACTGCTTTGGTCATCCTTTTATTGAAAGAATATTATTGAGCTAGAAAGAGTACAGAAAAGATTTACTAGGATGCTACCGGACTAGACGGTTTGAATTATAAGGAGAGGCTGGATAGACTGGGACTTTTTCTCTTGAGTGTAAGAGACTTAGTGGTTATCTTATAGAGATCTATAAAATAATGAGGGGCATAGATAAGATCATATGAGGGGCAAAGATCAACACCTTTTCCCACAGGTAGGGTAGTCTAAAACTAGAGGGCATAGGTTTATGGAGTGCCCCAGGGGTCGGTGCTGGGGCCTCAGCTATTTACCATTTATATAGGTGATCTGGAGGAGGGAACCGAGTTTATGGTGTTGAAATTTGCTAATGACACCAAGATTGGTGGAACGGCAAATTGCGCGGAGGGTGTGGAGAGTCTGCAGAAGGATCTAGATAGGCTGGGCGAATGGGCCAGGAACTGGCAAATGGAATTTAATGTTGGCAAGTGCGAGGTGGTCCACTTTGGTAGGAATAATGGTAGGAAGGACTATTTCTTACGTGGCGAAAAACTGCAGCAGGCGACGGTGCAGAGGGACCTCGGGGTCCTTGTGCATGAGTCGCAAAAACCCAACCTGCAGGTGCAGCAGGTGGTCAGGAAGGCAAATGGGATGCTGGCCTTCATAGCAAGGGGGATTGAATATAAAAGTAGGGAGGTCTTGCTGCAGCTGTATAGGGCACTGGTGAGGCCGCAGCTGGAGTACTGTGTGCAGTTTTGGTCGCCGTACTTGCGCAAGGATATTTTGGCCTTGGAGGGAGTGCAGAGGAGGTTTACTAGGCTGATGCCGGAGTTGAGGGGGTTGAGCTATGAGGAGAGGCTGAATAAACTAGGCTTGTACTCGTTAGAGTTTAGAAGAATGAGGGGAGATCTCATTGAGACATATAAGATGATGAATGGGATGGATAGGATAGAGGTGGAGAGACTCTTCCCGCTCAGAAAGGACAGTAGGACTAGGGGGCACAGCCTCAAGATAAAGGGGGGGTGGTTTAGAACGGAGTTGAGGAGGAACTTCTTCACTCAAAGGGTGGTGAATCTCTGGAATTCTCTGCCCGTTGAAGTGGTAGAGGCTGCCTCGCTAAATATTTTTAAGATGCGGGTTGATGGGTTTTTGATAAGCGAGGGGATTAAGGGTTATGGGGAGAGGGCGGGAAAGTGGAACTGAGCCACGACAGATCAGCCATGATCTTACTGAATGGCGGGGCAGGCTCAAAGGGCTAGATGGCCTACTCCTGCTCCTATTTCTTATGTTCTTATGTTCTTATGTTTAAGGTGAGAGAGGATAGATATAAAAGGGTCCAGAGGGCCAATTATTTCTCTCAGACGGTAGTGAAGTCTGGAACGAGCTGCCATTGGTAGTAGTTGAGGTGGGTACGACTTGGCTTTTTAAGAAGTATTTAGACAGCTACATGGATAAGATTGGCATAGAGGGATATGGGCCAAATGTGGGCAACTGGGACGAGCTAATGGTAAAAACTGGGTGGCATGGACAAGTTGGGCCAAAAAGCCTGTTTCCAGGCTATACACTTCTATGACTCAATGTTTTGGACTTGAGTGTAGGAGCTTCGATTGAATAATTTGCAGAAGATACAAAAATTGGCTGTGTGGTTGATAATGGAGAAGAAAGCTGTTAATGTCAAGAAGACATCAATGGAGGGGTCAAGTAGGCAGTACAGTGGCAAATAGAGTTCCGTCTGGAGAAATGTGAGGTAACGCATATAGGAAAGGCTAACAAGGCTAGGCAATACACGATACACGGTAGGTTTAGAGCAAGGGTCTCCAAACTATGGCCTGCAGGCCACATCCGGTCCACATCCGGATCGGAGTTTGGAGACCGCTGGTTTGGAGAAACAGAAGGACTTAGGAGTCCATGGCACAGGTCCCTGAAGGAGGCAAGACAGGTAGATAAAGTGGTTAAGAAGGCATTCAGACGTCTTTTTGAAGGATACTTGCCTTTATTAGCTGAGGCAAAAAATATAACAATTGGAAGGTTATATGCTAAAACTGCATAGAACACTAGTTAGGCCACAGCTGGAATACTGCGTGCAGTTCTGTTCACTGCACTATATGTGCTGGAGAGGGTACACAGAAAATTTATGAGGAAGTTGCCTGGACTGGACAATTTTAGTTATGAGGAAAGTTTGGATAGGCTATGGTTGCTTTCTTTGGAACAGAGAAGTCTGAGGAGAAACTGAATTGAAGTATATAAAACGATGGAGGCTTCTAGATAAAGTGGATAAAAAGGCCCGATTCCCTTTCTTTGAGGGGTCCATAACAAGGGGCTCTGATTTAGGGTAGGAAGTAGAAGGATTAGAGGGAATTCAAGAGGATTTTTTTTTTAACCAGAAGGGTTTGAAGATCTGGAACTTACTGCCTGAAAGGGCAGTAGAGGTAAAAATCCTGATAACATTTATAAAGTACCAGGATATACATTTCAACTAGCATAATCTAAAACTCTAGACTTAGAGCTGGTAAATGGGTTTAGGTTGGCTGTCTACTTGTTGACTAAGATAGATATGATGTGCCAAGTCACCAGCTTCTTGTGCTATAAATTTCTATGAATATATGATTTCTATGATTCTAAAAGGACAGGACTCAAAGTTGCTGCAGACTTACTGTGGGGAAGGATTTATTTTAAGTTGAAGTGGATTTCTGGTGTGAATTCATTTCATGTCCACAGTAGAAGCAGGAGATCTTCTATGATTTTGCGAGTGGGGCCCATTTAAACTGTAGACTCTCTGATTATGATGGAACTGCCTACCTCTCCTGAACACCTCCAGGCTGTTCCTGTTACTGACCATATGGAACCATTCCAGGGATCATTTTTGCCACATGATTCCCGCTCTGGCCTGTCAGTCAGGATTGGAAGCATTTATTTATATGAGACTCTATCGCTAAAATCTGCAGCACCTCCAAGTCCCTTGACTCTCCGGGTACTCAGCACACACTGTTAGCGCTTCTCTTCTCATACTTGGAGCCTGGGTCTCATCAGAAATGACAACTATTAAATGGCCAAAACTGATGTGAAAGCAACTTAAACAGATTTGCTTACTACATCCCAATTGTAGGTGCTCAGTTACATAGGTGGCCATTAGAAGTGTTGAGCATGCAGTGTGAAGGGTGGAACATAACACAAGACGTTACTACATTATCTTTGCAACATTATGATACGATTTTCAGATTTAAGCCTATTTCAAGTGGAAACGTCTGGTTCAACCTCTGGAATGTGAATCATACACAAAAGAACATAAGAACTAGGAACAGGAGTAGGCCCTTTGGCCCTGTTCCACCATTCAATAAGATTATGGCTGATCTTTTCGTGGACTCAGGTCCACTTACCCACCCACTCACCATAACCCTTAATTACTTTACTGTTAAAAAATGTATCTATCCTTGCCTTAGTAAAAGGGGCACAAACTCAAAAGTATATGTTTCTGCCTATTTTCCCACAATATTATACCCACTGAATTGTTAAAAATGTGATAATAATGGCTGAAAAATTGGTCTCCATGTAGAAAATAATTTGTTTTTTGTACTGGCTTCTTGATCTGTCCAAACCACTTGATAGTTTGGAGAACTGAAATGTCTGATCCATTTTTGTTTAAATGTCTACTGGTCATACATTGGAGCTGTTTGCCCTTCCCTGAACTTTATATTGCACATTGCAAGTGGTCTCCCAAACAGAAGCATTTTGGTCATCTATTTCCAGGACCTATCCAAAATAGTAGTAGCCAGAATGCCAGCTGAAACAGGTGGTATTTTCCAATTATATTAGTTAGAGATAGTTAATAATTGGCCCATATGTCAAAGAATCCACAAGATAAAATGCTCGACTTCATTTGACATTTGTTAATGGTTCATAACATTTACAAGATATGGAAGCTTGTCCTGAAGGACAGAAATGATAAAGTTTGCATGATTTGGAAGCCAAAAATGTTAAAGACCAAAAGGGTGAAATTCAATGATATAAGGGAACAACCAAAACAAATAAATAGGGGAAGTTTGTTCAACAACACTTCAACATTTTAAAAACATGCAGAGAGATAAAGACATTATTAAAACCAACGAGCAAATGTGATGTAAAAATTGAGAAATAAACAAATTAAGAGTTAACTAAAACAAAGCAAAACTTCCTATTACAGCTGCTCTAAGAGGAAAGGAAAAGAGGTTTATAAAATAAGGATAAAACATGTTAAAAGGTGACGGAGGACAAAGAGCTACCAGTAAAATATACAGGAGCTGAAGCTAGGCATAACAGCAAAACCTCTTTCATTGGCATATTCAGAAAACCGTAGCCTAAATTTGTTGGATGATAGGGTCTTGGTTCTCATCATCAAAAGATTCAGCCCCATATCCCCACTGACTCCAACTGGCCTGCAGCCAATTTACACTCCAATGAGCATTAACTGTCTACAGGCAGGACTTTCACTCCTCTCTGGGAAGGAAATCCCACCTTAGAGAGCTGCTGATCAATCTGACTGGCCAGCAGCTTCCCAGTCCCTGAAGCAACAGTGCTGCAACAGAAAGCAGAGGAAGTTCAAATGTTGGAGACTAAGTCTGGGAACCGGAAGTCCAGGTTAATTTATGGGACCTCAGGGTGGGGAGGGCAAGCAAGGTCTGGGAAGGGCACAAAGAGGTCAACCAGATTCTTGAGGGAGCAGCCAAAGGGTGAGGGAGATCCAGAGACCACCAAATCTGAAATGTGGTATGGTCCAACTTTGAAGGGGGCTTCTGATGGAGTACCCCTTCCTTCCCACCTGAGATGTAACTTTTTCATATTTTGTGCATCCCCCATGGAGATTCATTTTCCTGCCAGACTAAAAATTGAGAAATGGCCTTTAAGTGGCTATTAATTGGCCAATTAAGGGTTCCTGTTGATGCCTTACCTGCCCATCGCTGTGTGGACAGAGCAAGCAGGAACCCAGAAGAATTCTCATCCCCTCAATTTCATGTACCCCACCCCCCCCAACAAAACTGGTGGGGAAGCATAAAATTTTGGCCCATATCTTCATGAGCTGTATTTTTCTTTAAAGATTTGGAAGGACATTGGATTATCTGGATACTTTTGAACATTTTTTCAAGGAAGGTCATAAATTTCACCTTGGACTGTCACCAAGCGTGCCTTTTCCAGGAAATCACATGACTTCAGCTACCTGATCAGCAGGGTCCTCAAAGAGAGAGAGCTGCTTGTTTGTTTGAACTTATTTCAATTAGTTTAATTATTAGAGAAAAAATGGCTTAAAGGCAAAGGCCTGGTCGTTTACTAGAAATCAGATGAAAATTAAGTTTTGAACCTGTTGTTTTTGAATTCAGTTCTGGAGAATAATTCGTGAAGGAAGATTGCCCTAACTCATGCTCTTCCTCCATCAACTTGTGCCCAGGGAATCCTCATCTAAGTATAACTTGCCCGCATATGGGCACCTGCAAAGCTAAGACAAGAAGAATTGACCCAGCTCTATATTCTCTTCCACACCAAAGCTCCATTGGTGAGAACTCTCAAACATCTACTCAGACTCACATAAGGAAGCTCCAGATTGACAGTGTTGAAACCTTGTGAACTTTATCTTATTTTTAAAGCCTGTCCTGCAAAGCCTACTTTTCCAGAGTTCCTATCTGTTCTTTGTTTGTGTGTGTGTGTGTGAGACGTGCATGCGGGGTATTTTTATATAGGGCTAGATAGTTATACTTTCAGAGTGCAATTGTGTATGTATACCAGTTCTTTTTCTAAGTTTTGCTTCATAATAAATCAATTATTCTGAGTTTATTCAAAGAATTGTAGGTAGTTTTCATTAGTAGGGCAGACTAGGATCTGAGAGCATAATCTCAGATTAAAGGGATGACCCTTTAGAACTGAGGCGAGGAGGAATTTCTTCAGCCAGAAGGTGATGAATCTGTGGAATTCTTTGCCACAGTTCATTGACTGGATTTAAGTCAGATATGGATAGGTTCTTGATTGGTCAGGGTATCAATGGTTATGGGGAAAAGGTGGAAGAATGGAGTTGAGAAACACATCAGCCATGATTGAATGGCAGAGCAGACTGAATGGGCCAAATAGCTTAATTCTGCTCCTATATCTTATGGTCTTATGGAAGAGTCATAGAATCATAGAGGTTTACAGCATGTCCATGCCGCCCCTTTTTTTATTATCTCCCTCTAGTTCCCCAAATGTGGGGAGCTAGTGTAAACTAGCTGGAATGAAATACTCCAGGAGGGGTGGGAGATTCAATGGGAATCTAAATGTTCCCAATAGTGAACTGCTGAACATATTTAAAATACATTTTAAAATGATTCAAATTACTTACCTGCCTTCCTGACGGTTTCCAGCGTGGTCCGACCAGCGACTGTTCGTTGGCTCTGGGACGTGCGCATGCTTCCTGAGGCGTGCGCAAATCCTTGTACAAGCCTGGCAAAAGTTATCTCCCACCGCAATCTGCCAGAAAAATTGCAGGTCACGATGGGAGAATCGTGGCCAATATTTCCATGGGGTGGAGGGAGAATCACGTTCAGAAGGGAATGGCAGCTGGTGGCCAGAGAGGTCAATTTCCATCATCTGACCCACAGATCTGGCAGCACTGTCACAAGGAATATAATAACCTCAGAAAGATGGTTAAGATAATGAATTCACTGTGACACAGCATCTCGTACCACCATATTTTAAGCCTCTTACAATACTCAATGCATGACACACTCATCACTTACCATCAACAAATCTTAGCACTTGGGGCTCATAGGTGACATCTGGACACACCCCCTCACTCACAAATATTCCAATGATGCCAACTTCACACCCGCTTCTCACTGCCTCCACAACTAATTGTAGATTAATTGTACACAAAGTAGTGTGTATTAATTGCTGATTCACTTAATCCCTAGAAGAAATCTGTATTGGAGGTCGAAATGGTACGTAAGGGAGAAACATATCACCCTCAGTGATGCCATATGCCATGGGATATCTCATAGTTAGTCTTATGATGCAGAAAACCATCTCCTTTGTTGCATTAGGAAGTATATGCTTGCATTCTAGCAATCTCTAGCAACTAGGGATTGACTCTAGTTCTGTCCTTACCAACCTATTTTCTAGAAGTAACAATCATGTAACACCAACAAGTCTCTATGACAGTCATATCACCCAAACACAATGCTACTAAATCACTAACATTCTTCCTTCTCCCTTGTAAAAAGCTGTGAGACTTCCAAGTCCTTGGAAAGTTTCAGCCTGATATGTCAAATGATAAGCAGCTTGGAGATGCACTTGTGATTGGAACAGAAGTATATACGATGGACCAAAACAACATTATTTTAGGTAAAATAGTGTTAGTGAATTATGCTGACCTGCCTTTTTCAACAATATGCTGGCCTAAATCAATTGTGTTCAGAACATTTGTGACTGATGTCAGATTATTAAAACTACTCAATAGCCTGGCACCAGTCTTTCTCCTGATAAGTCAATACAAATTGAATTCTGAAGTTCGCACTATCAACAAGAAACAAATTAGAATATCTCATTAAGCTTAGCTTCTGCATTCTGCAGACTCCACAATCAGGAACATAATGTGATTTCTTCAGAATAATAATAGAGAAATAAGATGGGAGTTATTTTGTCTCGGTTGCAAAAAAAATCTCCCACTAAACATGAAACTATGTTGTTCACTTTCATCACTAGTAACATGTCCTTAAATTTTCAACAATTCACCACTGTCATTGGTGGCAGTTTTATTGTGCATCTGAGTGCCTCATAAACAAGGCTATCCTAATATTACCCTTGATGAAAACAAAGCTACTCACTGCATGCTGTAAATTTCTTTCACAGCTGAGCAGATTAATTGCCATACCAATTAAACTAATATAATGAGAAGTGCTGTACACAAAGGCCATTTAAAAATGTGCCATGGGTCAGGAAGGTGAGAACAAACATATCTTCTCATTAACAAGAGCCAGATCTGGGTAGGATTTTTTTTGATTCCCAAAGACCTAGTCAGGAAGAGCTAAATACATTAAGTCTTCATCAGGAGATAATTACGTGCTCAAATATACTGGTGACAAGATGCCAAATGACTGTAATGATGCTTACACGTCTGGACAGAGTCATAGACTTGTATAAACAAACACATTTGAAACACTAGGTTGGAAGGACTGGTTGCCTGAAATAATTGACCATCTGCTTTCTAAAGTAGAAACTGCGCAATATGCCAAATGATGTTACATGCATTGACATTTTAATGTTCTGGACACTATTGTGCAACTTTAATTCTATTTAGGATGTTTTTTTTCTCAATCCAGGACGCTGTTTCATTGTGGTTGACAGGGCCCTCAATTGTATTCCGTACTGTTTCCTATATTTCTGCTTTAATTTTAATCTTCATTCTTCTAATGAGAGACTTCACATATCCAATGGGTCTTCACTATGTCAGCGATACATCACTGGAAAAGTATGTAGTTGCACCTTGATATTTTTCTGGCATATCAGCCAAACATTTTATGAAATGTGCAGAGCTGTTTCTCTATACCAGGTATCACGAGAAGGAAGACCTGACCAAATGTCAACTCATTTACAAAGGTCAAGTGCTTATTATGAAATGTGTCCAGCACCTACAACTTCATGCTAGCACTCGAAGTTGGTCCATTTTGTAAATGTAAAACTGCGCTGATCTAATGGTTAATCAGGGCACAGATATTGATGTACTTACCTGTGCATATAGTTCTCCTGTAAAAAAGCTTATTTGACATATGAATTTAGAAAATTGAGGCTAAACAGTTTTATGTTCTTCCCCATTGACTAAATTAAAACACAATCTAGATGCTAAAATTTTATGAAATATACTTCGTTGCTGATATTTTGAACAGACAAGACAATTTTCTATCGGAGGAGCAATTTTGATCTGTGAAAGAAATTTAGAGCATGATGAAAATAACACATCAACAAATTATTAGAGACAATGCTAATACCTATTGAATATTTCATTGAACAAAACAGGTGTTGCATGAGTTACCCAAAAATACGTTCAGCATTTCTGTCAATGGCTTTTCAACTCAGCCACTTTTTTACAATCTTACTTGCAAGTTTTCCATCAAACCTACAGAGTGGATATAATGAGAAACTGGCATGATGCAATCTTAATACTAACTTTTGAAGCACCAATCCAAAGGTGTGATTCAGAGGATTACAATTCATGATCTCAAATATAGTGAGTTAGAATTACTCGCAATGCCACATACTATCGAGAGCAGGATTGAGAGGAAAGATCTGTGGTATACCAGAGAAGCGATTGGAGTCTTGAGGTATTGGAACCGGTTCTGAGGAAGGTGAGACCTGTACAAGCTGGACGATTAGAACTGCTCAAAGATGGGGTCAATATCTTTGCAGGAGATTTTGCTAGTTCAATTAGAGAGGTTCTAAACTCGTATGGCAGGGGATGAGAGCCAAAAGGTAGGCTTAGGTGGGTCAGATTCAGATCAGGAAATGGGAGGCAGATCACGAGTTAGTGATATAGTCAATGACTCAGAAAGACAAAAGAAACAAGGGCAAGGGTTGAAAAGCATCCAGCAAGGGAAATTGATGGGGTTGTATAACAGTTATACTTCAATGTAAGAAGTATTACAAAGCAGATGAACTAGGGGCATAGACAGACAAATGTATAATGTTGTGGCAGTAACAGAAAATTTGCTAAAGGAGGGGCAAAATTGGCAGTTCAATGTCTCAGGATATAGAGTTTTCAGGCAGGATACTGTAGTTGATAAAAAAGAAGGGAGGGTAGCATTATTGATTAAGGAATCAACACAGTTGTGAGAAGGGATGAAATACTAAACAGCTTCGCAAATGAGGTTTTATGGGCTAAGCTTAGGAATAAAAAGGGGCAGTCACACTACGACAGACCCCCAAATAGTGAGAGGGAGATAAAAAACATATATGTAGATAGATTTCTGCCTGCAGGAATAAGAGGGCAATAATAATAGGATACTTTAATTATCTCAAAATGAAGTGGATTTCAAACAATATAAGGGGCATTGAGGGTGAAAAATTCATGTACTGTATCCAGGACTTTTTTTTTCAAACAATGCATTACAAGCCCAATGAGAGGAGATGCAATTCTAGATTTAGACTTGGAAAATGAAGGTGAACAAATGAATACAGGCACTGTGGGTGACCATATCAGAAATAACAACCACAATTCAGTTATGTTTAATATTATTATGGAAAAGAACAGAGATAAATCAGGAATAAAAATTTTAAACTGAGGAAGGTCAAATTTTATAAACTGAAATTATTTGCCTGAGGTGGAATGGACAAGACTGCTAAAGAATAAATCTGTGGTAAACCAGTGGGAAACACTAATAAGTGAAATCCTTAGAGTACAAAGCAAACATGTCTTCTCCAAAAATAAAGGCAGCACGGTGGCACAGTGGTTAGCACTGCTGCCTCACAGCGCCAGAGACCCAGATTCAATTCCAGCCTCGGGTCACTGTGTGGAGTTCGCACATTCTCCCTGTGTCTGCTTGGATTTCCTCTGGGTGCTACAGTTTCCTCCCACAGTCTAAAGATGTGCCATGCTAAATTGACCATAGCGTCAGGGGATTAGTAGGGTAAATATGTGGAGTTATGGGAATAGAGCCAGGATGGGATTGTGGTCGGTGCAGACTTCATCGACTGAATGGTCTCCTTCTGCACTGTAGGGATTCTATGAAATAAGAATGGCACTGCCAAATTAGAGCCCCATGGTTGTCTCAAAAAATACAGGGGAAGATTAAACAAAAAATGAAAGCTGAGGATAATCACGAAAAACTCAACACTGTAAATAACCCAAAAGGAGTATAGAAAGTACAGGGATCAAATAAAACAAGAAATAAAGAAATCAAAGAGAGGGCATGAAAGAAACTTAACGAAAACCCAAAGATGTTTTACCAGTAAATAAAGAGCAAAAGAATAGTTAAGGAAAAATTGGGATCAATCAGGGATGAAGATAGGAAGTTTTGTGAAGATGCAGAGGATATGGGAAGAATTTTAAATTATGTTTTTGTCTCTGTATTCCCAAAGGAATGATATGGATATAGTAATCCAAGAGAAGCAGGGTGAAATATTGGATAAAATAATCATAACGAAGTGTTAGAAGAGTAGAAAGTAGAAAAGTCACCAGGGCAGGATGGATTGTTCTCTAAGATGTTGAAGGAGGTGAGGGAGGAAACAGCCGATGCTAAACTTCACTAGATACAGATGAAGGGCTGGAGGATTGGAGAAATGCAAATGTGTTCTGTTGTTTAAAAGGGTACGAAGGAAATGCCAAACAATTACAGGCCAGTTGGTCTTACTTCAGTGGTGGGCAAATTATTAGAATCAATCCTAAGAGATCAGATAACTGTCACTTAAAAAGTACATGGACTAGTTAGGGATAATCAGCATGGCTTTGTTAAAGGAAGGCCATGCCTTATAAATTTGATTGAATTATTTGAGGAAGTGACAAGAAGAACTGATGAGAGTAGTATAATGGATGTTGTCTACGTGAATTTTAGTAAGTTATTTGACAAGTCACATATGGCATGCTGGTCAAAAAAGTAAAAGCCCATGGGATATAGGATAATGTGGTGAATTGGATCCAAAGTTAATAACAGGAAACACAGAGTACTGATCGATGGCTGCCCTTGTGAATGGAAAGCTATTTCAGGTGGTGTTCCGTAAGGCTCTTTGTTGGAACCCCTGCTGTTTGCTTTATATATTAACAATTTGGACTTGAATGTGGGAACATGATTGGGAAATTTGTATTCGGCAGAAAAATTGGCCGGGTAGTGGATCATGCAGAGGATAGTTGTAAGCTCCAAAATTATATAGATTGGTTGGTGGAGTGGGCAGGAAGTGGCAGATAGAGTTCTGATAAGTGTGAGGTAATGCATTTAGTAAAAGAGAATATACAATAAAGAGGAATATACTGAGAGGGCTTGGTGAAATGAGAGATCTTGGCGTGCAAATCTTTAAGGTAGCAGTACAGGTAAATAAGGCTGCAAAAAAGGGATATGGAGTATTCTCCTTCATTGGCCAAGGTAAAGAATACAAAGAGTAGGGGTATAATGATGGAATTGTAAAAGACACTGATGAGGCCACAACCGGATTATTGTGCACAGTTCTGGTCACTGCATTACAGGAAGGATGCAATTGCTCTGGAGATAGTGCAGAGAAGATTTACTTGAATGTTGCCAGGGCTAGAATATTGAACCTATAAGGGTAGATTGGTGTTGTTTTCCTTGAAACAGAGAAGGCTGAGATCCTCACCCTGTGGTTGATTGGACACTGAATGGGTTTGACCCATTTCCCACATCTCTGCCCTCACCTTTTCCCCTACCTTCCATTGACCATGTCGTCATGGTTGATGGTTGTAAAAACCCATCAAGTTCACAAATTTAGGGAAGGAAATCTGCTATCCTTACCTGGTCTGGTTTACAGGTGACTCCAAATCCACAGCAGCGTAGTTTACTCTCAAATGCCCTCTGAAATGGCAATCAGCTAGGGATGGACAATAAACATTGGCCATCCAGCAACACCCACATTCGCTAAATGAATTTTTAAAAATTAACCCACATTTCTCCATGTAACTATTAATTTTGTCTCAAATTATTGTTTCTAGAAGATTCTCCACCACTGAAATTAAACTGATTGGCTTATAATTGCCGGGCTTATTGTTACATCCTGGTTGATCAAAGATTTAGGGCGGAATTATCCAAAAAATTCGAATTGTCTTAATGGCGAGAATAATAGGTGGTCCACAGCTGGTGTCTTTGGCATATTCCGCACCACAATTCACCGATACTTAGTGTATTGAAAGAGCTGTCACGTGAATAATGCCATCATGGGGTATCCAGGTGTGTGACTCGCCCAAGGCAGCTGTGTGCCATTAAGCTGCTTTTAAATGCATTTATTGTACTCTCAGCCTGTCACACCAAGAGGATGGCACCACGCAGACAGGCCCCATGGTTTTTGGAGGGAGAACTTAAATGGTTGTTGAATGCTGAGGTCCAAAGCAGGAAGAAAGTGAACAACTTCATTTCAGCTGCAAGGGTGAGTGTCTGTGGCCTGCCACTACATCTAAGTGACCCCCGAGGATAAATGTCAGAGGTGGAGGCAGTCAGCTGTGTTCCATGCCTCATGACCTTCAATGCCTTTAATGGGCATTTGGACTCTTGAAGGATTTTCTGTTCCCATCGCTGACCCTACCCTCCCAAAAATGGGAGCAGAAAAAGCCACCGTCTTAATTTCTATTTAGTTTGTCGCCCAAGGGAATCCACTACCCTTTCCTTTTGAGGGCACATACCTTGACTCTGCCCAAAAACCTCTTTTTGAAAGGTAGCACCTTGTTTCCATTTTTCCTGCCAATTTTTTATTCCAATTTGTTCAGCCCAGATCCATTCTTATCTCATTGAAGTTGGCTTTCAACCAGCTAATTATTCTTACTCTGGAATGCTCCTTGTCCTTTTCCATAGTCAGCCTAAACATTATGACACAATCATCACTGTCTTCTACACTCGATTTATTTGGCCCACACCATTCCCAAGATGCAGGTCAAGTCGTGCCTCCTTTCTTGTCAGACTGGAAACCTACTGCTGTAAAAAAAATTCTTGAACACAGATTAGGAAGTCATGCCCCTCACTGATTTTAGCAAAGCCTCTGACAAGGTTCCACATGGATGACTAAAAAAGGTAAAAGCACATGGGATCCAGGATAACTTAGCAAGTTGGATACAAAACTGGATTCGTGGTAGGAGACTGGGGGAGGTGGTGGAAGGCTGTTTGTGTGACTGGAAGTCAGTGCCCTGTGTACCACAGGGATTAGTGCTGGTCCCTTATTCTTCATGACATACATAAACAATATAGATGAGAATGTGGGGGAATGATATATGGGTTTGCGGATCACATGAAGCTTGGCAGAGTGGTTAATGGTGAAGTAGAGCTTTCAGGAAGATATGGATGGGTTGGTCAGATGGGCCAATCAGTGGCAGGTGGAATTTAACCCTGAAATGTGACAGGTGATGCACTTTGGGACGAGTACTCAATTAATGACAGGACACTCGGAAGTTCAGAGGAACAGAGAGATCTTGGGGTATTTAGCCACAGATCTCTGAAGGTGGCACGGCAGGCTGATAAGGTAGTTGAGAAGGCATACGGGACACTTGCCTTTATCAGTTGTAACACAGATTATAAGAGCAAGGAGGTTATGTTGGAGCTGGATAAAACTTTGGTGAGGACACAGTTGGAGTACTGTGTGCAGGAAGAATATGATTGCATTGGGGGCAGGTGTGCATTGGAGATTCATCAGGGATGTTGCCTGGGGTGGAACATTTGAGCTATGAAGAAAAGCTAGATAAGATTAGGTTGTTTTCTTTAGAGCAGAGAAGGCTGACGGGGTTCTGAATGAAGTGTATAAGATTGAGGAATATGGACAGGATGGTTAGGAAGCAGCTGTACCCCTTGGTTGATGGATCAATGAGAGGCATAATTTTAAGGTGAGGATCGGGAGATTTAGAGGAGATTTGAAGAAAACTTTTTCACCCAGAGGGTGGTGGAAATTTGAAATGCACAGTCTAGGAGGATAGTAGAGGCAGGAAACCTCACAAACTTGAAAAAGTACAAGGATGAGAATTTAAAATGTCATAATATTCAAAGCGATAGACAAAGTGCTGAAAAATAGGATTAGCGTAAATTTAGTATAGTTTTTTTGGGTGCAAATTCAATGGGCTGAAGGGCCTATCCTGTGCCGTATGATCCTATGACTTTTACATTACTACTACCCCAGTCTATATTCAGACAATTAAAGTTTTCCATTATTACCACTTCATAATTTTTGCAAATTTAGTTCCTCTTCATCCTTTTCAGTGTCTGGTGGCAGGTAGTCAACACAGAATACATTACAGAGTAATGTAATCACACAGTATTTGTTCCTTATCTCGAGCCAAATAGATTCCATCCTTAACCCCTTGCTTTGGTGCTCTTCCACTATTGCAATGCTCTCCTTCATCAATATTCCTTATATTCTTTATTTACCTTACCTATCTTTCCTGAATATCTTCTGTCCAGGAATGTCTAACACCTAGTTGTGCCCTTCTTTGAGCAAAGTCTCTGTTATAGCCACATCATTGTGTTTCTACATGGCAATCTGCATCTGCAATTTACCAATCTTACCATATTCTGCACAAATACAAACATGCACAGTAATCCTGATTTAGACTTTATTACTTTCTCTCTTACTCACACCCCACCTATTAACTTACTATCCCTTATTCTAGTGTTATCCATCTCTCCTAGTATTCTGTGCACTTTGTTATTCCTTTCTGATATTATCTCTTGCTTCCTACACCTTTCCCAAGTTAGTTTAAACACTCACCAATAGCATTAGCAAAATACTTTGCAAGGGACTCAGTCTCACTTTATTTTATCTGCAACCTATTCATCTATACATGTCCCATCTCTCCCAGAGCCAATCCCAATGTTCCAAGAATCTAAAGCCTTCCCTCCTGCACCTTTTTTCCAGCCATGTATTCATCTGCTTTATCCTCCCATTTCTATACTCATTTGTGTGTGTTACTGGGAGTAATCTGGAACTTATTACTTCTGAGGTCCTGCATGCTAATTTCCTACCCAAATTCAGGCTGCAAGACCAAATCCCTCTTTCCGCCTATGCCATTCATACCAATGTGGATCATGAAAGCTGGCTATGTGCCACTCAGTAGCATTCTTGGCCCTGGCACCAGGGAGACAAATCACCACTCTGGATTCACATTTGCGGCCACAAAAATGCCTAGTTATTCCCCTAACTACTAAATTATATATCGCTATTGCTCATTCATCCTTCTTTGTACCCCCATAACAGCTGAGCCACCCTGTGATGTTATTGGCTTGGCTCTGGCTGAACTCCCCAGATGAATCATCATTCTTGCTGTTGTTCTAACCTCTCTGCTCATTAACTGTCCCTGCTGTTCTAACCCCTCTATTCTCTAGCTCTACATGTTTTTCTAACTCCTCTGCTCTGCTCTCCAACCTCCTACTGGTCTTTTGGTGCTTGCTTCTGTCTTCCACCTATCACAGATCTTTCCTTTTGTTCCATCCTCTCCTCTACCTTTCCCTGGCTCGATACTTTTTTCAGATTTTCCAATGAAAGTTCATAAACCTGAAATAGTTACTCTGTTTCTCTCAACAGATGCTACCAGACCTGTGAAGTATTTCCAGTACTTTCTGTTCTTATTGTGCGAATATTTTTTCTTCATGGCATTTTGAGCTGTCAAACATGATTAGCAGAAGTAGCTTGAGAACTGCGAAGGCAGTGACCTACATTGGGAACAGTACAATTAGTTTTACAAAATATTTAGTAATGCCTGTTGCTAAGAAGATGGAAAAATGTAAAAGTGCAAAGCAAAGCAAAGTGACGAGAAAATTGAAGGTGATCAAATGTAAGAAGAAATATGATTGAGTGTGAATAGCAGATTTTTTAAAGATCAAAACAATAAAGTATAGAAATACAGAATACACCAACAAATTCACTAACCAACAATTATAAAGAAGGAGGAGGAAATTTCATGCACATTCCCTCTCTCAGAAACATTTTAATGTCTGCATTAAGGGGCATAGCTCAGCAAAATGTCAAAGCCTCCTCTTTGGGCAGTAATTTTCATTATCACTGTTCATCAGAGGACAATGCAATCCACAGACATTGTGCCTTTACCACAGGCACTAGTGTAGTTCTGGTACCTACTATGAAACTTGTGAAAATTTGCTGCTCCAAAAGCTCCTTGCTGAGGAAAAATATTTTTTTTTCAAAAACTGCAAATTCAAGAAATCTGAAACAAAAGCAGATAATGCTGGAAACACACAGCAGATGAGCCAGCACTTCTAGAATGAAAAAAGGTGATATTTTGAGCAGATGCTTCTTCAGAACGGAAGATTGAACTTGGAATTTTTGAGGCTTTCTATTTAACACAAATTATGTGATAGCTCCCAAAAATTGCTGGGAAATGACTATCACTGGGTATCTGGGACATTTGCCTGAAATAGCTAGTATCCCTTTTTAATATGCAAACCAGGATCTTATGACGTACATCAGAGACCAACATTCATTTTACAACAATACCAGGCAGATTGTGCACCATGCATGTTCTGTACAAACTCACAGCCAAGCCAAAGAGTGGGTAGATAAGATTAGAAGATAAATTTGAATTCACCACTGTGAGACTGCAAGGAGCAAGAGTAATTAATCTTCGGTAATCCACAAAAACAATCTGGGTTATTGTCACAACAGGTATCCCTATCCCTCAAACAGAATCCCCTGATATTGCAGTGGCACAGAACCAATAACTGGCCTGCGACATTGGTTGGGCAGAGTGTATAACTGGCACCCAATCCACTGCCACCCATTTTGTTCTCCTGCCAAAGTTGAATTTTAACACTTATAGGTACAAATTTCATTGCCCTTTTTGGCATTTTTCAGATAAGGAAATTTCATATGGTGGGAAAATCATGTAGTTTGTACCAGCTTTCCACCATAAAATTCCCTTGGGCTCTTTGGCTTCTCCTCTTATCAACTGGAGAAGTCCCTGTGTCAGCATTTACATGTATGGGTCAAACTACAAATCTCCTCACAAGTAAACCCAGAGTAACTTAGATGATGAGTTAGATGGTAAACATCTACCTACTCCTGCTCCTATTTCTTATGTTCTTATGTTCTTATTTTACCATCAGCATCAGCTGAGACAGGTGGAAGTGAGGAAGATCTGAACTAAAAGTCTGGAGAATTTCATTTACAATTTCTTCAGCAGGAAAACAATTCTTCCAGTCCTTCTTTTGCTATTCTGCATATATAAACCTGGACTTATCTCTCACCATTTCTGGGAGGTTCAGATTACTGGCAGATTTTCATCTATGAGGAAACTTAAATACCACTTAAACAATATGCATACCACCAGGTATTAATCACAATTGAAGAGAATACACATATATCATAGATCATATCAACACTTTACTAAGGTGATGCACACAAGAAGAGTGCAAATCACCAAAGAGCCAGTAAACCATTCGTATTTGCTCATGTTACTCTTTCTCTCTCTGGCTATGAAGGTGATTATTGCACTCAACTTTTATGATACAGACTTATTTTAGATATCCATGACCAATATCTGTACCATCAGCAAGGATTCAGTATGGGCATACAATTGTAAGTGACTGATGCACTTTATACGATAGCTGGGAAACTCATTAGTTTTGCCAGATAGCAGCGAAATAGAACCAGTCACCAGTTTTATAGGGTTCTTGGGTCCCATGATCCAAAGTACAACTGGTGGCATCCACATTATTTTGAGAGTTTCCACAGAGTACCCCAACAACTACCTCAATACCAACCTCTCAGCATAAGATTGTGTGAAAGTGTGCAGAGGTTCCCAAATGTCAATGCTGACACTGTGGAAGTTACCACAATGCATTTATCCTTTTGACATTTGATGATACCTGGCCTAGAAAACTGTGAGAAAACTGCTTCTGGATGAGAAAGTCTACTCATAGCTCTCATGGGTAATTGCGACACAAAGAAAGGTCTTAAGAGTTGGCAGGAATGCTGCAAGGTCGGACACACTCTGAAACCAAATGACAGATGTCACTCAAAGCATTTTCTATGGATTTCTTATCAACTCCCCCCAGTGCATGTCAGTCTACGAGCCAACTGGTCTCAAAGAAACTTTGGCCTTGATTTTCTCCGATAATGGCAAAGGCAGATGTCAGGTGAGAAAAGCAGCATTGAAGCCACTGATGGCAAAAGTGTTTTCTTGTCACCTAGTGAACTTCAGAAAAAAATTTCAAGTCACAGGTTCCATGACATATTGCTGGCGGGACAGCTTATGATTTGCCTGTTCCATAAGTAATCTAGACACTCATTGTTCCAGGCTTCTCTACTTCACATAAGGATTTCCAATCTCCATTCTTGAAATTTTCTGCCAAACTACGTTTTCACTTGGACAACTTCAACAAGGATCTACCTCCAGGGTTTCAGCCTCTTCTCCTGTTGTTCCTCTCTACTGGATCACCCTGTGCTTTCAAGCTTTGCCATGCATGCACACTTTCAGATACTCCGAGCACACCAACTGAACACTGCTGCTTCAGAAGCCCATTATAAGGAGTCACCAACTTTTGGCTATCTCCTTTGATCTCTGGCTTCTCACAAGTCCACTTTGCTTTGATCTTGCTCCCTAGAGCTTTCTCTCTTTACTTCAGAGTCTCTTTCTCTGCTCCTTACTTTAATTTCACTGAACAGAACCTTATTCAGATTCCCGTTCTTGTTCCTTACCTTAAATGTCTTCCTGGGCCTTTCCTTTCTGTCCCACTCTCTGATTTCTGTGACCCTTTATGTTCTTTTAGGAAATCTACTTTCTGCATTTCCTTCTCTCAAGCTCCATCTGGTATCCATTTCCAACGGAATTAAAACTGTTTTCTGTTTCTTCATTATGTCTGTGGATATCTTTTGCTAAATAACGGCATGGCCTTTTTCTAGTTTTGTGTTTTTTCCAACTTCCCTTCAAGAGTCATAACATCCCATTACAAATGCAGATCTAAGAAAGCTTCAGACTTGTTGCCTCCCTCTCACAAAGAGAATTCTAACTGAAACTCGACCCAGGGTTCACCTTTTTAACCCACAAATAAAGAATATAAAATTAAATGTAATTCAAAGCTACAGCTTATTCCTAAAACAATAATTACACATATCACTGACTTAAACTATCTCTAATTCCTAACATTTCCCCGATACAAGTATGCTAATAATCATTACTTGAATGAATAAACCAACACCAAACTTTCCAGTATGGCTTGATTCCATAATTAACCAGGCTGTCGATTTAGCATTGAAATAGTAGTATTGTATGTTTCTGGCACTTGGTTGCCTGCGTTTCATTTGTTTTTGGGACCTTAGAGTTATGTTTCTCTTTATTGATAACCCATCTGTTTTTTTTGGACACAATAGGCTCTTCCTGTTGCTTCTAAAGGGAATGTTCACTCCGTTCATTCCTGGAGTGGACTCAGATTTTATTTTTCCAACGAGCTCTTCCATGCGCTCCCCCACACTTGCCTGCCTCATAAACCCCCGCCTCAATCTATGTTGTGGGCAGCTGTATAAAAGTAAAAACACAAGTGATGTTGAAAGGGAGGCTAGGGCTCCCATGGGGAAATAACTGTTTAAATTATTAACACTTTAATCATTTATGATCCAAGTGCCTTTTTAACTTTAAACTCCCAATTTCAAATCAATGCTGGAAAAGCTGTGGAAATGTTCCATACATCATGAAAGCAAAAAATAATTAATGCATGGTTTCCATTAAAATATGCTGGTTCCTGGAGGAAATTTAGCAGTAAAGGCAAAATTACAATAATGTTCCATCAATGTTAATTTGTCAAAGTTTCACCCTGAAAGAAATCAAACCCATAAAATGCATCTTCAAGTATGGCACTGAACAACATAAACTTGTAATGTCCCACAGTTCTATACCTCGTCCAGTTGAGCTAATGGACCTCAGTTAGGTGATGCTGGGAAAATAACTTCATGATTGGGCCTAATGTAAGGAAAAAGTCAGCGAGGGTGTCAGGTGCTTAGCGCTAACCAGCTTTCCCTACTGTTTGCTGACAGCAGTTCAGCATCTTCAGGGGTCAGGGCTGGGATCACAACTTTTCACAATATGCATTAACAATTTGGAAGGAGGAACTGAAGGCACTGTTGCTAAGTTTGCAGATGATACAAAGATATATAGAGGGACAGGTAGTATTGAGGAAGCGGGGGTTGCAGAAGGACTTGGACAGGTTAGGAGAGTGGAGAAAGAAGTGGCAGATGGAATACAATGCGGAAAAGTGTGAGGTTATGCACTTTGGAAGGAGGAATGGAGGCAGAGACTATTTTCTAAATGAGGAAATGCTTAAAAAATCAGATACACAAAGGGACTTGGGAGTCCTTGTTCAAGATTCTCTTAAGGTTAATGTGCCAGTTTAGTCAGCAGTTAGGAAGGCAAATGCAATGTTAGCATTTTTGTCGAGAGGGCTAGAATACAAGAACAGGGATGTAATTGAGGCTGTATAAGGCTCTGGTCAGACCCCATTCGGAATATTGCGACCAGATCTGGCTCTGTATCTAAAGAAGGATGTGCTGGCTTTGGAAAGGTTCCAAATGAGGTTCACAAGAAAGATCCCTGGAATAAAGAGCTTGTCATCTGAGGAACAGTTGAGTACTCTGGGTCTGTACTCACTGGAGTTTAGAAGGATGAGGGGGGGATCTTACTGAAACCTACAGGATACTGTGAGACCTGGATATGGTGGACGTAGAGAGGATGTTTCCACTAGCAGAAAAAACTAGAGCCAGAGGGCACAACCTCAGGTTAAAGGGATGATCTTTAAAACAGAGATGAGGAAGAATTTCTTCAGCCAGAGAGTGGTGAATTTGTGGAACTCTTTGCTGCAGAAGGCTGTGGAGGCCATGTCACTGAGTGTCTTTAAGACAGACATAGATAGGTTCTTGATTAATAAGGGGATCGGGGTTAATAGGAAAAGACAGGAGAATGGGGATGAGAAAAATATCAGCCATGATTGAATGGCAGAGCAAACTCAATGGGCTAAGTGGCCTAATTCTGCTCCTATGTCTTCTGGTCTTATCCTATGTACTGATGTCAACTGGTGATAAAATGGACTCAGGTACGATGCTACCATGGTTATATAGCATGCTGATTGTCAAAATGTTTTGATCATACAACCATAAGAAGTAGGAGCAGGACTAGGCCATTTGGCCCTTCGAGCCAGCTCTGCCATTTTGTAAGATCATGGCTGATCTGACTGTGGCCTTAATTGCACTGATTTTCACTTAGAGCTGTTGGCACTTACGGGCTGGGATTTAGTGTGAGAAATGGTTGTTTCTCCCACTGCTTGGAGGGCCATTGGAATCCCTAGGTCACTTTTTCTGGGAGACCTGCTGCTGATATATTCTAATCAGGCACTTACCTGGGCAGCATCAGGTGGCCCATCCAATTAAGTCCCCAGTAAGGCAGACATCCAACCCTTTCTGGTAGAATGGTGGAGCCTTCAGCAGAAATCAGCGATGGATCCCTGGACAGCAGTCAGTCTGAGCAGGCTGAGAGTCATAGGGAAGGGTTCACCATCCGGGATGGGGGGAAGGAGTTTGGAAGCAAAGGCGGAGGGGGGTTTCCTGCGGGATTCCTAGTCTTCATGATACTAGGTGCCTCAATCGGGCACAGGGTGACAATGAATGAGGGACCATCAGCAATAAGCAGCTGGTGAACCAAGCAGGGTTTGCTGGGTAGCCTCCTGGGATGTTGGACTCCTTACCCAGCACTGATTGAATACCAGTGGTGGTGGGATGAAAATTGGCTTCCAGGATGGGAGACAGGCCAAAAGCCTTCCCACCTCAAACTTGATCCAAAAGAGATGGAAGGTGTCTCCACCTCGCACTCTCCCAATCAATTACATGGCCACATTACTCTCGCATCTGAACTCACCTGGGAAGAATTACATTGTGCCCATGGAATAAGGAGAGAAAGAGAAATTAAAATTAAAAAAATGGAAAAGATAAATCAAATTTCTGAAGTGTTAACATTTTGTATTTCTAATCATATCCAAAAGAATCATTTTCTTTTTTCAGCAAGATATGGGTTAATTTTGCTGAACTTTTTAGACTTTAGAATTTAACTTTTCATATTCTCATGGTTCAGAAGATCATTGATTTTCTGTAGTTATTCAGGTAACCTTCTAATCACTGCAGTAGCGCTTTCTCACAGTGCTACTTTCAGAATGTCAACAGGAAGAAGCTACACATATTAGGAACCACCTCCAGTTTTTATCCATTAGCAGTTTTGTATTCTGGAGCTGTGCCAGCTGATATTAATTTATTACATATACAATTGCAAAAATTATAAAGTTAAAATTATATATTCAATATTAAAACATGAAGAACTCAATGGGCGGGATCTTAAGCCAACTCTCACTGTCCATGTGATTGCTGGCGACGTAATTAGGTTCTTGCCCACAATGGGTGGGAACCTAAATTAAATACATTTTAATGTAAATAACACGCCCACCACCCCCGCTCCCCTCCCCCCCACACCTCCCCCCACCAGAAATTGCATGGGCTGGAGGGTGCTGGCATTGACTGTTGCGGAGGGTGCCAGTGGAAGAGAAGTGGCAACTGCAATCAGTGGAGTTGGGAATGTGGGGAGTGACTCCGATCAGGGTGGGGGTGAGCCACTGAGACCTCATTCATTCTCTGATTGGTGCCCCCTTTAAGCATGATGCACTGATTGCACAGCGCAGCTGGGGTTGGCTGTCATGTTTAGGCCCCTCCTCCCCCACATGACATTGTGAAACTCGCCCTTCTGTTTTTTTGACAGAGGTAAGGTCTGGAGAGAAAAGTGACTTATTTCTTTGTGCTGATTATCATGCCGAAACTAATACTCTGCCAAATTCTGGTATGATCGACCCCCCCATATTTCTAAATATAAAATAATCCTCTTATTACTTAGAGCTAGAATACCCATTCAATGGTTAAGAAATTCAAATCACAGAAACACTATTTTTGATTTGGAAGTTATTGAAATTTCCATTTCTAATCACACAGAAAGGTGTAGTCTGCTGTATGTACATTTTTGTAATGAAACACTTTTCATAACTTTTTTATCAGGGCCATTGTTCCAATTGTCAATTTTTTCCTAATTGATTAAATGCTCAAGTCTCAAGATTGAAGTCTTTGGCCTCAATGATAGTCCAAAGGCACATGCTTCACTTCGCCTAATAAGTCAATTATATTTAAGTTGCCATTAGTAGATCCAGAACTACAATTATCAGGAAACACTATGGAAGGTGAAACATGTTATGCAGTTCTGCAAGGAAAGTAATAATGAATTGGCAGGTATTCCTACACACCATGCAATTTTCATTTTCACACTGTAAAAAAAAGTATAGAATTGCTTCAGCCCCCTTCAGAAAAATAGGGATGGCCATACTAGTGATGGCAATGGGATGGTATATCCTTCATTATTACTTTAAGGGTTTAGGATTGTATTTGCAGGAGGTCTGAGGTCTGAAAATTACCCTGCCAATCCCTTCAAATACACTGTAATAGGGGAGTTAATTTACGAGAGACAGGAAGAATTTTACTAGAGCTGATTGATGCCACGCTCTGTAAAATGCTGTCTTGATATCAAGGGCAGTCACTCTCACCTCATCTCTTGAGTTCAGCTTTTTTGTTCATGTTTGGATCAAAGCTGTAATGAAATCTGAAGCTAAATGGCCCTGGTGGAACACAAACTGAAATCAGGGAGCACATTATTACTGTGTGTGTGCCGCTTGGTAGCACTACTGATGACACCTTCCATCACTTTGCTAATGATTAAGAGGGTGATGGGGCAATAATTGGTCAGGTTGGATTTTCTTGCATTTTGTGGATAGAATATGCCTAATCAATTTTCCACGTTATTGGGTAGATGCCAGCGTTGTAGCTGAATTGGAACAGCTTATTTAAGGGCACAGCTGATTCTAGAGCACAAGTCTTCAGTACTTTTGGAGAGAGATTAGAGCCAATACTTTGAGTCTGAATGACCTTCACAATGAAGATCTTCCTGCATGTGGACACAGGCTATTTTAATAACTCAGGAGTTGCAAATGGGAATGAAATCTGTGCAATATTCAATGAATATCCTCACTTCTGATCGTGTGTTGGAGTGAAGATCATTGCTGAAGCAGCTGATGATGGTTAGGCCTAGGATGCTAATCCTGCAGCACTGTCTTGTGGCTAAAATCAATGGCTTCCAAAAACAGCAACCATTTTCCTCTGATCGAGGCATTACTCTAACCAGTGGAAAGTTTTTCCTACTTCCAGTAATTTTTCTAGGACTCTGTAAAACCACATTCAGTTAAATGCTGCCATGATGTCAAGAGCAGTCATTCTTAACTTAATTCAACTCTTTTATCCTTGTTTGGATGTAGGTGCGAACAGTCTGGAGCTATACAGCCTCATGGAACCCAAACTCAACGTTGGTAAGCAGGTTATTGTTGAATAAATGTTGTTTAACAGTGGCAATGCCATGTTCATTTTTCTGTGAATTGAGAGTAGCTTGATAGGATTGCAAGTGGCAGGATTGCAATTGTCCTGTTTATTGTGGACAGAACATACATGGGCAATTTTCCACGTTGTCAGGTAGATGCCAGTGTTGTGACTGCAGTGGAACAGCTTGGCTAGGTGTGTAGCTCATTCCAGAAGACAAGTCTTCAGTGTCCGTAATAGTGGGATCTGGTACATGAAGGATTAATGTGAGACTGAGTACAGTACCATCCACACAGTGATGTAAGGCGGCACACATCCAGAGTTAAGGTCAGTCTGAAGATGGATAGAGATGGGTAAAAACTTAGACTGGAGTCATCTCCATACTTGTATCCTTCACTGTAAATGTGTACATATTTACAGGTTAATATAAAGACTTGCTGTTAAGATACTCAAGATTATGAAGTTATGGTGATTGACCCTTAAAGGGCAACACAGCAGAAGAGGGTCACCTGGTTTGATGGACCAATTGGGACGGAGAATGAATCACCACCCCAAGGAGTAGAGTTCTATCTTAGGCAGCAGAAAGTCTAAAGAGATGTAAAAGACATGTATGTCTCAAAAAGATTCTAAGTGTCAAATTTGCGTAAAAACCCAAATAAATCCTGCTGGTTTTTTCAGTGGGATATTCAAAATGAATCTCCCACACTCTGTGCATCACAGAGTGCATAGCATGATTCATGCGAAAAAGCTGTGGGTGGGGCCTATTCCCACTGGAGAGACCGACAGCAAAGTGCTAAGCAGGCCATTGCCGAGGTTGGCACGTGCGCAGTAGCCCCGCACAGCCCCGCACTGCCGGTCTCCCAGTTGCTGTCCAGCCCCACAATCCTCGCATCAATGCCTCACCGAAACTCCCCCCATGGCCCAGTTGCTGGATGTTGGCCAAGGCCACTCCCCCGGATGTGTCTGGGTCGACCTCGACCCATCTCCATCCCCTTCCCCCCCAGCAGTCCCGATTGGACCCAACATTCTTGACCCCTCTCCCTCCAATCCTGATGGCCAGCTCTGATCGCTGGCCTTTCTCCTCTTGTTACCCAGCCCGAGTGCAGAGTGGCAGCAGGATCCCCCATCCCCGCGACTGCCCCCCTCCCCAGAGGCCCTACCCCCACATTATACCTTGCCCCTATTAGGCCCAGTCCCCTTGGCACTGCTTGATGCCTGGCGGGCAGTGCCAGTGTGCCCCCTGGGCATTGCAACTTTGTCTCTTGAGCAGTGCCAGTGGGCCCAGGCTGACACTGCCAAGCTGGCAATACCCAGGGCCAGCCCCCCTTACGCCCAACTCTTTGCGGGGCCACAATGGCCCCCACTTCACTCCGTTTGAATCTCCTGACCTGCTGCACTACAAAAGCAGCGCAATGGGCTGGGAGAATCACCTCCACAGAGTCTGGTGCAGCTCTTAGCCAGGGTGGGTTGGAGGGGGGGGCGGGGGGGTGACATTTTGTGTCTGTGTGTGTGTTGGAGTGGGGTGGTGAAGCAGTGTGCAGTTTTTCCTTATTAATAAATACCTTTTATGTTCTGGATTAAAGTCTGCGAGCATGCATCATTACGGAAGCTTACTCCATGGTGACAACAAAGACATTAAAACTCTCATCAAGAGTGCTGACAAACTAAAAAAGGGCTCTTTCAAAAGATTCTGCACTATACTATCTCCCAAGCAAAGCTACAAATGCTGAGAAATGCAACAGAATAAAAATACAGAGAAAGTTCCAGAGACAGAATAACCTGGAAGCAAACAAGAAAAGGAAGTTTTACTTCAGCAGAGGACTCCATCGCATCCTCCTTTGAAGTTCAGCTCCAGGAAATAGAGCTAACAGTCTGCAAGGGTGGGATAAAATGTTTAACTTTCAGGCCAACTAGCCCTGAGAACCCCTTTTAAAACATTTAATCATAAGTGCCATGTGAAAGCAACACATCATTAAACCCGATCCCAGACTTAATGTGTGGCTCCCAAGTCCAGCAAAACAAATCGTTAATAATTGGTTCATCAATTTTGGGTGCCTAACAACCATCCAAGTTCAAAAATAGCAATCCCTCTTTTGGATTCATAGCATGAAACTACTGAATGAATAAAATCAGCAGACAGCTGACCCATACCGCCTTTTCGATCCCTTCTTCTTCAGGCAGAAGTGCACAGCTACCATTTTGAAAATCTCATGAAAAACCGGCAAGCACTTAAAGAACGTTTGTTCAGCAGTAATTGCCGACACCATCTCGGGAGCCACTGGTGTCTTCAAGCTGTGTCCACACTTTTTAAAATCATCAGAAATGGATTGCAATTACACACTTAGAGCTTCACTGGGATTCATGCATGACCCAAATCAGTCACGTAACCGAATTATTTGGAGGCAAAGATTTTTAAGATCAGCATTTCTCCCAACATCAGACAAGGCAAACTAGAAGCTGTCTGACTCTAGACAAGCTCATTCAGCTACAAGTGAATAACACAGGATTATCTTAAGGGAAGAGAAAACTTCATGCAGAAATCAGCATGAAGTACACCATATCAAGTCACAAAAATTCTAGGATGCCCCAAGTTAGAGAAAGCAACACCTCAGCAGAGCAGCCTTACAGCACTAAGGTATGAACTGCCCTCACAGAAAAAATCAGTGTCCTATAAGTACAGTTCAATTCTTCCACTGAAATACACAATGATATTTTGACAAACGTCGAAAGCCCAGCACCCCACACACTATCCCAAAGGTCAATCATGAGGTAGAGATGGAAAGCCCAGAAAATGCATACCCATTATTCTGGGATGAGATCTAAGATCTTGGTTTTGAAATGCTGACATATTGGTACATGCTCTTTGAACAAATTTTAAATTATATTTAGGTGCTGTTGTCACAGTCCTGTTAAACAAGAAACTACGGCAGAAAGACATCTTGTACAGCAGAAGGTCTTTGCCTTTCAACGAAGGGCACCCCACAGGCATGCCTGCAATACAAGTACAAAATGATCCAAGCAACCCTCTTTATGGTCCACAATTATGACTACTCTCCATCAAGCTGCAATGCTAGCATCGAGCCTAACCTCCTGTTTTTCCCATTCCTTCATCTGTCCCTGACCTCCGAGGAAGGGTCAACCCTGGCAAAGTTTTTGCCTCACTTGGAGGTCACAGAATTATTGAGACACTAATTTAAAAAAGACCAGGCATGGTATTGTGACTCCCAGCAGGAGCAGGCATTCATTTTTATCAAGGAGGTGTTACCCATCACTGACTCACTATAACCCGGCCTTGACAACCTTCATAGTAGCCAATGCTTTGTCTTCAAGTCTTGGGGCAGTTCTCTTCTAGGAGCAATTGGTTAGCAGAAGGCAACCCATCTACTATGGCTCTAAAGGACTATCAGATACGGAAACCAGGTATGTCATAATTAAAAAGGAAGTTCTGGTAGTCAAGTGGGCCTGCAAAAGGTTTTTCCCAATTATATCATCGGCCTTAAAATCAACCTTGAGGCAGACCATAATCTACTGATCTCCTTGTTAAACAAAAGGAGTTTGTAAAAAGGTCTCCTCAGATCCAGAGGTTTGGCTAATGGTTCATGAGATTTGCATACGAGACCGTTTATTTCCAGAGAAAGAATCAGGCAATGGCTGATGCACTTTCTACGGCTACCATAAGCCTTCCAACCAAACATGACATTGTCTTTGTTGCTGAGCCTGGAGGCCTACTCTCAGACCATTATCACATTCTGACCAGGCAAGCACAACCTGGTTCTAACAACTCCATCAAGAGCAGCTTCACGTTGAAGAGTATGCCTGCAACAACACCTACTGCCAACAAGGAAAGCATCAGTAGAGACCAAACAGCAGTTCTGCCGGAATATGGTTTGAACAGCACAGCCACTTCCTGCCCTCCTGATCTGTGATAAAACGCTAATCATTCCAGTCTTTCTATGGATGGGTATCCTTCAGAAGATATCTCTGGGCCACCTAGGAGTTACTAAGTGTAGGGCATGGGCCAATCTGCTGGGCATATCCACAGCAATATAAAATACCATCACAAACTGCCAGGTTTGCATATTGCACTACCATTTCCATGCAGTTCCCTAACAGGCCATGAAAAAGGCAGGACATTGACTTGTTTGTCTGCATTGGGAGATCCTAACTAATCAATATCAATTACTTATCCAGGTAGGTAGAGGTAAAGCAACTTCATACAACCACCATGGAGATGGTCATCAAAACACTTAGAGATGTTTGCATACCATGGAATTCCAGATGGGCTCAAATCAAATAATAGTCCAATGTTTTCTAATCATGCTTTGCTAAATTTGCGGCCTTGGCTGCTTTCTGTCACTATACCTATTCCTCAAGGCATCCACAGTCAAACGGTGAGGTAAAATGAGGAGTCTGTACAGTGAAACCCCTCCCGAAGAAAAGTGGGATATGGCAAAGACATTGCTCACTTAGAGGCCCACTCCTTACTAGTGTGGCCTGTTTGTATCTGATCTCCTGATAGGATAGGAAACATTGTCCTCAATGCCCAACTCTGTCAAAGGAACTCTTGCCAGAAGTTGGTAGCCAAAGACAATGGTGCAGTACAAGCAAAATAGCAGTCATACAGACAGAAGCAAGCATCTGCCTACAACAAAAGGCACCACACCAGACACTTCCCACAGCTGCAGCAGGGTGACAAGGTCTGGACGTGGGAACTTGGGAGACAGAGCTCTGTCAGAATGAGGATCAACCCTGTTCCTACCAGACTGACGTGCCGGGGACACAGTCAAATGTCCTTTTCCTAGGCAGGCTCCCTCCACTGCACAGTGAAGGACTATTGACAAAGATGCCTCAATACCAGACCAACTTCCAAGCCGATAAGATTGGTGAACAAGATATGAAAAGGTTATCAGACCTCCAGGCCATCTGAATTTCTAATTTCAAGGACTTAGCAGAAGTAGATGGGATAGTAAGAATGTTGTAGTTGCAATCGCAAAAATGTTAGAGGAACATTAAGGCCCATTAGAACAGAATATGAGAAGAACATTAACACTAAGCTAATGCGCAACACTTTTAACAGTACAGGACTTGGAAGTAAACTGAAGCAACTCCATATCCATCTGTAAAGGCTTGGGGGATGGTGTAGCAGGGCAGGCACATAAAGGATTCATGTGGAGCTGAGCACAATAGCACAGAGAGAGATTAAGAAGGCACATGATTCACAGTCAGGGTCAATCTGAAGATGGATGAAAATGGATAAAGTCCTAAACTGGAGTCAGCTATATACTTGTACCTTCTACTGTAAATATGTATATGGTTGTGGGTTGTTAATGAAGACTTGCTGTTAACGTATCCTAAACTACAAAGTCTAATTCATGGCGTCTGAAGCAGTAGATGCCCCAATCTCCTGCTCCAGGTACAAGTTCAATTCAAGTACAATTGCCGGAATGTTGTCAGGGCCCTTGGCTTTTCAGTATCCAGCATCTTCAGCTGTTTCTTGATATCAAGTGGAGTGAATCAAATTGGCTTAAGACTGATATCTATGAAAATGGGAACACAGGAAGAGACCAAGATAGCACTTCTGACTGAGAATGTTTCAGCCTTTTCTTTTGCTCTGATATGCTGAGCTCTGTCTTTCTAAAGGATGGGGATTTGCTGAGCTTCCTGCTCCAGCTCCTTGTTTCAGTGTTCACCATTTACAACTGGATGCAGAAGGTCTGATGGATTGATCTGTTTGATCTGATGTATTGATTGTAGGATCACTTAGTTCCGTTTACTGCATGCTGCATCCTCTGCTTAGTGTGCATGTCCTGAATCTATACAAGTAAACACAGTGCTAATGCCACACAACATGGTGAATTGTGCCTTCATTTCGTTTCTCCAGGGTCTGCACACTGATTACTTCAATGAATACTACAAAAGACTGATGTGGCTGTGACACATGAGTATGGCGTAAAGTTAGTTTTTTCCCTCTTTGTTGAAATCTGCCACAGATCCAGTCCAGCAACTATATTCTTTAGGACTCAACCAACTTGGCCAATAGTGCTGCTACCAAACCATACTTAATGATGGGCAGATGAACACTGAAGCACCCAGAATAGATTTGGTGTCTTTGCTATCTTCAATGAATCTTCCAAATGGTGTTCAACATAGAGGCACACGGATAATCAGCTAGTGGCAGGGTGGGGTGGTGGGGCTGGACAGGACATACAAAGGGATGATGATGGAGGAGTCTGGAGCATTGACCATAAGGTATAATTCAGTTAATATGAATATGTCAGGCTGTTTCTAGTCTGTGGGGCATCTCTCCCAATTTTGACATATCCCCAAATGTTAGTGAGGTAGACTTTGTATGGTTGACTGAGCAGGCTGTGCCTTTCTCCTTTCTAGTATCTCAGTAGTATGCCCAATTTTATTCGTTTTTAACTACCTGTAGCAGTTTGATACAACTAAGGAGCTGCTAAGCCATTCAGAGAACAGCTAAGCACCAACCATTTTTCTGTAAGTTTGACGATTAGTTAAGGATGGAAGATTTTCTTCCCTAAAGAGCATTCATTAACTTGATCGATTTTTACGACAATCCGGTAATTTAATCTTCATCACTCAGAGTAACTTTTACTTTAAATTTTTTAAATTAATTTATTGAACTTAAATTCCCCAGCTGCCATCGTTGGATTTGAATGTTTGTTTTGAGTCTCAGGATTTTGATTCTAATGGTCAATATACTACCATCCCTTTTGATCTCTCAGAGGTTATAAGATGATTGATGCAAAATATGAAAGTTTTAATTGATGGGATTGGGATGTTATTTGGGGTTTATGCAGGGAACATTAAGGGTCATAGAGAGATCTTCAATCTGAATTTGGCTTTACACTATCTGATTTGCGTATGTGTGACAATAGGAATTTATTCCACCTTCCAGTATCAATAGAATTCACTGGACCATTGAATTGAGTCAAGACATCATTCACATAACCAGCAGATAAATCTTTTGCGCCTGTCATAGAAGGAATCCACTTCGTCACCAACAATTTTCAATGGTACGCATTGACAAAAAGGATAAGGGATGCGTTGAAAGGTGGGATAGTCAAAACTTTTGAGTAAAAGGACTGTTGGTTTGGTAAGGAGAAATGTGAATAAAAGCCCACTTAATAAAACTGAAACTTGTCCTTCTTGCCTTTTACTTTGTTACAGTAAATATGAAAGTCAATGATCTAAGTACTAAAGAAGTTAATCAGAAATTTGATTATATGTTTCAAGTATAAATAAAGAGCATTACAAGTAAATGCTGATTGGGGTTTTAACCAGGGAGGACAGGTTTTTTATAAAATTGCAGAATTTTACAAAACTAAATGTATCATGAGCTAGATTAGATTGCATGGATTTAACACCAGGGAATATAGTTTTGATGGCTTTATAACGGGACGTTTAAGTATGCAAGCATGCATTATATTACAAATCTTAGGTGGCAAATTTCCAGACACAACATAGTGGTCAAGGTTATCAGGTACTAGATTTGAGCAACAGGCTTTTATTCCAGAATTACTTTCAACTTTAACTCTGAATAACAGGATGAAAATCTCCGACGTCTGAAAGTCTGACTCAAAATAGAATAACTTGAATTTAACTTCCGGTAATCTGTGGTGTAAAACTGTCTAGAAATTGGCACAAAGAGACAACAAATTTGTCGTCCTTTCTGAGGCCCCTGGATATAGAAAATTGAAATGGAATACTGGTACAGTTATGATGCTCCAATTGTTAAGGCTGTCCACGGCCTTGACACTGCTCAGAACCACAGGCCTCACTGGGGCTTGATGCAAGGTCTAAAGACAAAAATTACTTATTTTTAGGGAATTTGGAAGTGGTCATTTGCTTGCTGGAAGAAGGAAATACCGCACAAGGCTCCATTACCCATCCCAGTGCATCTGCTTTGTTCCATTCTTGGGGATGTAATGAAATCCTCATGAAATGCAAAGAGCTGGAGACCAAATGTCATGGATTTCTGCTTCCTTCACAACTATTTTGAAACCTGAAGTTAATTGTTCCCTGGGCACAAAGATGGAGGTGGGCCCATTTATTTCTCCCTTAATTTATAATGCTGATAAATATCAAGATTTCAGATGGGTAGAGATCAGTCTGGAAAATTATTGGGGCACACTTGAAATTCCCAACATACACGCCAGCTTTGAAGCTATATATCAGGAGCACAATTTGCAATATCATTTCATAGAATCCTGATCCAAAATTAATGACATTTCAGAGTTATTCAAGCTTTGTGAAAAGAAAAGCAACTGGTATATGAATTAAAACAGTTATTAAAACAAACATTTAGAGGGCTGAGCTTTGATGAGTGAAATTGCATTTTCTTGACTTTCCTCGTGTTCTAACATTTGTTACCAAAGTCTAACAAACTCATTAAGATTTTAATCTGGATGCAGTCATTTAACCTTGTTGTTTTACTGAGAATGTGATATAATAAACGGCCTGCCCTTGGAAAGGCCACAAAGCAATTGCAATTTCCTTCAATTTGCCTTATGAGACTAAAGGGCAATTTCAATTAAATCAATCTGGGAAACCATGCTAGATGAGCACTTAATTAGTTCTGAAGGAAAATTATTACACTAAAGAGATTCTGTCACAATCTTTTGTCTGTGCGTGTACTGCCACTCCTCATTATTAGCCCTATGAGGGAAAGAACTTACATATAACATATTTGTATTTTGAACTCCAATGCCTTTGCTTTATTAAACCATATAAAAAAACTAATAAAAATATGCAAATGTTGGCACAGTTGCCAATATAAATTTGTCAAACAATAAATTAAGCATAAGCAGTTATTCACAATACTTTCTGAATTTTCTGCAGTATTCTTCCATTTAAGATCATGAGTGCATTTAAAAATATGTATTATCTATAATCACACAGGTGTATAAAGATTAAAGCTAGGGAAAGTCATTTATTCAGTTATTCATTTCATTGTCATTTTGCACACATAATAATTCTTATGGCAGGCAGATATTTTCTCTATCTCTCTCTCATATGCATATGTTCACAAACACACAGAACGAAGCTATGCATTTAGTTCTATACATACAATTTGATTTCTGGACCAGTTACTGGAACCAGTAAAAGCAGTTCAAAGATCACCTATACAAAAGATATGTCAATATCTATTCAGGATAGTTATCCCACAGACCGATAATCAAAACACACGTTAGAGATTTACATCAGAAATTGTGGTACACAACAGAAGATTTGTTAGAGTGTGAAATTCATCTTGGTAGTAGTACAAAAAGGGTGTTAATGAATTGGCAGCCCATTTAACATTCTGCCTGATCTTGGAAGTCAATAGGATAGGAAAATTAGACTGAGTTTATTACAGATGGCCAATTTGTTTGAACATATTTTCTGCTACTCACTAAGGCAAATTTCAACCTGCCATTTAATTGAATCAAGAATCATACAGTGCAGAAGAGGCCCTTCAGCCCATCGAGTCTGCACTGACACATGAGAAACACCTGACCTAATCCCATTTACCAGCATTTGGCCCATTGCCTTGAATATTATTTTATGCCAAGTGCTCATCTAGGTACTTTTTAAAGGGTGTAAGGCAATCCACCTCTACCATCTCCCAGGTAGCACATTTCAGACCATCACCACCCGCTGGGTAAAAATGTTTTTCCTCACGACTCCTCTAAACCTCCTGTCCCTCACCTTGAACTTGTGTCCCCTGTGACTGACCCTTCAACTAAAGGGAACAGCTGCTCCTTGTGTAGTTTCTCCACGCCCCTCCTAATCTTATATACCTTGATCAGATTGCCCCTCAGTCTTCTTTGCTCCAACGAAACAACCCAAGCCTATCCAATCTCTTTTCATAACTTAAATGTTCCATCCCAAGCAGCATCCTGGTGCCTATCCAGGGCAATCACATTCTTCCTACAATGTGGCAACCAGAATGGCACACAGTACTCTAGCTGCGACCTCACAAAATTTCTATGCAATGCCAACATGACTTCCCTGCTTTTGTAATTGATGTCTCGATTGATAAAGGTAAGTGCTCCAAATGCCTTTTTCACCACCCTTCTGTCTTCAGAGATCTGTGGACAAACGTGCCAAGCTCGCTTTGTTCCACAGAACCATCTAGTGTCATGCTGTTCACTGAATACTTGTCAAATGACTCTTTCCAAAGTGTATCACCTCAACTTTTCAGGGTCAAACTCCATCTGCCACCTCTCTGTCGACTTGACTGTCCTGTCTATATTTTCTTGTAGCCCAAGATACTCAGTCTCGCTGTAAACCACCCGGCCAATCTTTGCGTCATTTGCAAACATACTAATCCTCTATGTTGTTTATATAAATGACGAATAACAGGGGACCCAGCACAAATCCCTGTGGTATGCTACTGGACACGGGCTTCCAGTCACTAAAGTAGCCTTCATGCTTTGTCTCCTAAAACTGAGCCAATTTTAAATCCACTTTAATAAATTACCTTGCATTCCATGTGCATTTGCCTTCATTGTAAGTCTCCCATGATGGATCTTGTCAAAAGATTTGCTGAAATTGATATAAACTACATCAACTGCACTACCCTCAACTACACATCTGGTCACCTCCTTAAAAAATTCAATCAAATTTGTTAGGCATAATCTCCCTCTGACAGAGTCAGGCTGACTACGCCTGATCAAGCCTTGCCTCCCCAAGTGGAGATAGATGCTCTCCTTCAGAATTTTCTCCAATAGTTTCCCCACCACTGACGTGAAACTCACTGGTCACTAGTTCCTGGCCTATCTCTACAACCCTTCTTAAATAGCGGAAACTCATTAGCTATTCTTCAGTCCTCTAGCACTTCTCCTGTGATGTGAAGATGCCGGCATTGGACTGGGGTAAGCACAGTAAGAAGTCTCACTACACCAGGTTAAAGTCCAACAGGTTTATTTGGTAGCACAAGCTTTCAAAGTGTCGCTCCTTCTTCAGGTGAGTGACCCAGTCTTTTGAAGAAGGAGTGACACTCTGAAAGCTTGTGCTACCAAATAAACCTGTTGGACTTTAACCTGGTACTGTGAGACTTCTTACTCGACCTCCCCTCTGGCCAGAGAGGAATTGAAAATTTGGGTCAGAGCCCTGCATTTTCATCCCTTGCCTCCCACAGCAGCCTGAGGCACAATTCATTGGAACTGGAGACTTGTCCACTTTTAAGTCTGCCAACAACTCCAATATCTTGTCCTCTCTATCAATTTGCTCAAGAACCTCATAGTCTCTTTCCCTGAATTCCTTATCTTCATCCACATTCGCTTGGGCGAAGACAAATGTGAAGGATTCATTCAACGCTCTACCAATGTCCTCTGGTTCCACCCACAGATTGTTCCCTTGATTCCTAATGGGCCCTACTCGCTCCCTGATTATCCTCTTTCCATTGATATACCTATAGAATATCTTAGGATTTTCCCTACTTTTACCAGCCAGAGCTTTCTCATATCCCCTCCATTGATTTACTCCTCTTGTACCTGCTAAAAGCCTTTCATCTCCTTCTATATCCATCAGCACTACAAAGAAAGACACACAACAATGAATATGAATACTAAGGAAGATGACCACAAAGACAGGGAAAAGGTGAACACCTTATTAACTGGGGTTGGTTTTAAGTGCTTCCATCTGGCGAGAAAAGGATGTGACTGGCCTGAAAATGGCGCATTATGGCTAACCACCTTGTTTATGTTGGCAATCTATCTGCCACTATCATTGGCGGGTTTCAGAAATGAGTGGCCGGAGCAGCCACCCATATTAAACAAGAGACTGTTTGTAATCTGATAACTGGGGCTCTAAGATTTACTGAGCATATTTCGTCATCTCCTCATGTAGAATGGACTAAACAGGCCATTCTTAGAAAAACTACTGCAGGCTGCACAGCAAATAACCAAAATAAATGTTGTGGGGGGAAGAGAACCAGGAATGTTCCTCTTGTCCGCAAAAAAACGCTTGCCTGTTGCCAATTCATGGCCAAATGCCTTAACTGCAAATTCAGTTACAGCATTATATATATGGTAAGGAATTCTTCTTTTAATTATTTTTCTTTTTCTTTTATGTTTTCTTTGATGATCCAAAATATAGAATATAACTTTGGAATTGAAAATTAAAAATTATCTTTAGTAACACCAAGAGGATTGCTGTAATGTTTTATTTAATCAGCAATAAAGTTGGGAGGTGCAATACAGCACTTACCTTGACAAACAAACGATGCAGGCGATTCCCCAGGGTGTACACGGGCAGTGATGAAAACAATCTTCTGTTCTACTCCTGGATTGAGATTTACTAAAAGGGGAAAAGAACAAGAATCAAAGACCAAGCAAATTGCAAGGGGGCGTCACTACTGTTTTATTGTGATAATCAGCATCCTCATTCATAATGTTAGTTACCAAATTATTTTATACTACAATAATAAATGTCAGCATTGTCAAAATATTACTGCTGCAAATTAAGTAAGTAAGTTAAATTAGAAAGTAATATAAAATGATCATGAAAACAAGTCTTCTTTATGTTGAACTTTATGCCTCTTTTGAGCATTAGAAGAGCATTGAAAATTGAATGAACGACAAAAAAAATTTGCGCGCTGATTTATTTGTAATTTTCTGCTGCTGGTAAAATTAAATCATACAGTGAATGCAAGTTTTAAATAATGTAACTACTGAAATCTTGTATCAAGACATCTCAAATTGACAATTATGGTGTTAAACCTTTTTATAAACAATGTAGAAAATCCAGGATCAAAGCGGTTTCTTAAGAAATTAGCTTGATTCCCAATGAATCAAGCTAATTTCTTAAGAAACTGTTTTCCCTTGTTCCCTTGTGCTGCTATACCCCATTTATTGGGGGAAAGAGAAAATACATTTCAGGTAATAAAGCAAAAAAGAGATTAGACTTCCATAACTGAAATTACTTCTTTCACATTATCATCTTTTTCTTCAACAGATACATATGCATACACATGATCTGAGATTCAGATATTTTTGACAAACACAAAAACAATACCCTTTTCTAAAACTTCTTAGTTTCATGGTGGAGGACTTTTAAAAATGTGTTCATGAGATGTAGGTGTCGCTGGCTAGGCCAATATTTATTGCCCAGCTCTAACCTTCCTTGAGAAAGTGGTGCTGAGCACTGCCTTGAACCAATGAAGTTCAAGTGGTGTAGGTACATGCACAGTGCTGTTAGGGAGTACCAGGATTTTGACCCCAGTGACAGTGAAGGAATAGCAATACAGTTCCAAGACAAGGTGGTATGTGGCTTGGAGGGGAACTTGGAGGGGATATTTCCACGCAGTTGCCATTCTACTTCTTCTAGTTTTGGGAGGCTTGGAATGTGCAGTCAAAGGAGCATTAGTGAGTTCCTGCAATACATCTTTTTAGATGATACTGCTGCCACTGTATGTCAGTAATGGAAGGATTGAATATTCATGGTGGTCAATCAACTAGGCTGCTTTGTCATAGATGGTGTTGAGCTGCTTGACAGTTGTCAGAACTCGAGTCAACCAAGAGCATTCCATCATACTCCTGACTTTTGCCTTGACGTGAGAAATTCAGAGTGTAGTGTCAAAGTGCATTGAAATACTGAGTTGTCATCCTTCGCCAGTTTGTGCATTGACCAGAACATGAGGCTAGGATACTAAATAGAAGTTAGGGGAATAATTATACAAAGCAAAAGTACACATAGGTCACATGGATTAGCTGCATTGGTAGACATTGGAAAGCAAATCAGCTACTAACATTATTGGATGAAGATTGGTGCTTGGTGTAAGATGGCCTATGGAGTGAGAGTTTTGAGAAAATAATTTCACAAACAAATACAAATTCATAATATGGCTCTCATCAATTTTCATGTTTGCATATGGCTTAGCTCCCACTCCAACAATAAGCAAATGAATTGAGTTATCAGATGTCAAAATATTTTTGAGCAGTGCTTAATATTGCTGATATTAATAGATATTCAAAGGCCACTAACTTCACATCAAAATGTTTCATTCACTTTACCCAAAGTAACAAATATACAATTGTAGTGCACAGATTTGTTGGGCAATTACTTCCCAGAATTAAGTTTCCAGTGAGAAATGGAATTGATGTAAACTATTTTCACAAACCTAAGGAAATTATAAATTCAACTGTGATCAAAAGTCGTACAGCAGTGGCTGTGTTTTTTACATCAGGAAACATTTAATGTTTTACGTTGTTTAAACATATAATGAAGTGGGTAAGAACAAGATATCAAAAGCAAGATGTGAAGAAAAACCTGAAAGTGCGGAAAATATTCAGCAGGTCTGAAAACAACTATAGAGAAGGAAACAGAATTAATGGGCCAGATTTTTGTCATTTAGACAGATAACTCATTCAGGAAATTTTCAGCCTGCCAATCCAAACAGTTCAGAGGCAGAGATGGAGGTGGACCCTGATGAGGATGGGGCAGATCATAACTTAGTCATGATACAAGTAGCCGCCCTGGACATTGTTTCTTCCATGAGGGAGAAAGCTGGTGGATTCTTGCAGGGTCTTGGGGTCAGCATTCATGTGAATAAGAACTGTAATTCTGGCCAACTAATTCACAGAAACTGATGACCCATTATGAGCCTTCCATAGAAACCATAGATTTTGATGCTGCCTATTGACCTTATCGAATAGAGGACCATACAGCATTCACTTCAATCTGGAAAGCTTCATAAGAATCAGCCATGCTGATGGCTGCATCTTGGCAGGTTCGTCAGGCCAGACACTCTGCAAATTTTGAGATCACCATGATGCATTTATTGATTCCACACACACAACCTTAGCTCTTCTACTTACCCTTTTACCCTCTGCCTCTTTGGGTGTGGATATCCAAATACGCGTTAACCTTAAAGTGGCACACTATCATTGCGGATGAATGTAACTAGGAAGGAGCAGGCCAGGAAGGTATGTACACTCAGGAACCCGCATGCTATGTTGGTATGCACAAAATAAATGCCAGCATCAGTCTGCACTCAACCAGAAATCAGGCTGCTGAACATGAATGGACGCAGGTTATGTGTTGTGCTGGATTAATCTTGCTTATCCATATGTGATGTTCATCTTCATGTTAGAATATCACAGAGGAGGACGCTCCAGAAAATCCGGGCTGGACAGAACCATGGTTTTTTCAGGCACAAGAACCATGTTGATGAAATAGAATAATTTTCTGTTCATAAATGATTTCAACAGCTGTATTAGTGCCCTTATAATGACGCGGATGCATGCTATCACTTCTTGGAATTGTGGGAAATTGGTTATGGAGGTGAAGCCTATTGCCCTTTGAGCCTGCAGCATCACATGTTTAGGGAGGTTGATGTGTCCCCCACTCAAAAAAATAATGCATCAATGATGGGGGGAATGCACCGCTGAGCAATTGATTGAGAGTTCCAGTGTTTAACATAATACTTTGCAATGTTTTGTATTAAGATACACATCTTAAATGAGAATGCTCAAAGGTGCTTACACCTCCATCATAAATTTATGAGTTGAGGCATTGGAACTGCAAAAATAGGGTCAGTTTGAACATTTCAAATGGCTTGGCAAATTTGTCATTCGCATCTGTGCAATTAATGCTCTGTCCCTTTCCCCTACTGGTAAAAATGGTTCCTGCTGGAAATGAGGGTGGGACTTTCTTAAGGTCACAGGCCTGAAATATTGAATAGGAATTTCTCATGGGCTTCAGGACTCTGACATCAAGACCAACAGAGGATCTCTGAGCCTGCAATGCTGGGAGCCAGGCTGGGAGAATTATTTTCCCAAGGTAATTTCATAAGTGGCTATCTCTAAGTTTGTTATCCAATTTGTGAAAGTTGAATGAGCTCCCAAAACTGTATGTTGAATTTCAAGGTTGGTAATTTTAGGGCCTCGGCAGTTCCAGTCCTCAGGCAGGTAGGAGAGCATGAGTGAAGTGCACTCAGAGGGGCCAAAATGATAATTCAGAGAGCAAGCAGGACAATTCCCTCTCCAATTTGAGGGGAAACCCCTCTGGCAGCAGTGTTTTGGCTGCAAGTGCAGGCTTTCTCTATTGAGCACCAGCCTTCATCTGCGACATGAGGCTACTTTGTTACTGTCAAAATACCAGAAAATGCTCTAAATGGCCTTTAAGTGAGGCCTTTATTATGCAGATCGGCTGCCCACAGCTTCGCATTCCACCCACCATCACTCCCACCACCTCAAGGCTGGGAAAATTCTGCCCATTAACAACAGACACAGATGAGTAATTTTAGTATTTTCTATTATTATCATTTAAGAATAATATATGCTGCATTGCTGCAACATAGACCACAAAACCTAGAAGGGTGGAGATTCAATGAAATATTTCCCAGCAATAGAAACCACCAAGGTTTTATTCAACAATGAAAACCTGTGTAGAACTGTTCTATCAGAATACATAGAGCATACACATTTCATTATAAACTGTGATTAAAATCTTCAAAACTTATTCACCATTATTATACCCTTCTACATTTTATTCATACAGCAAAAAATACCTGAGGTCTAAAGTATCCACATCAAGCCTCTTGGGTGCATAAATTCTATCACCATCTTATTTAAGGGAACGCTCCAATTACATACAAACACTGCAGAAATCAGCAAGAATCAAACAATGGGTGAATAACTTCAGTAAAAGCTGCAAAATATAATTATGTGATGGCTCTTATGAATAGAAATAGACCATCTGAAGCAAAAGAGAAAGAAACACTCAGCTATAAAAGTCACATTAACAGATTATTGAATGAATCCTTTTTAAATGTTAAACTAAAACTACAATAACTATGTCCAATACATCAACAATAAAAAATTGTCTAGAGAAATAAGTTAAAGGCAATTGATATGGAAGATTACAACAATGGCCTGAAGTGACATTCATCATCAGATAACCACTCAAACCTTTTCACGCCTAGACTCTACTCTGTTTTTCTTACTTGTCTACCATGCCCAGCTTCTTCGCAAATGTGGAGCACAGCATTCCCCTGAGTGCTCCATCACAGAGCACTCACTACCATTTGGTAAGTTCGTATGTCCAGTGCCAACATTAGTGAATGATGAATGGATAAATGGTGAATGGGTAAGTGGAATGATTACGTGAATGTGTAGGATGGTCAGGTGGGTGAGCTAAGTGGGGGAATGGGTAAGGTAGCAGGCAGATGAGGTATTAGGTGGGTAGAGTGGAAGGTGTGTAGGATGGCATCTTTGGTCGTACGCCTGGACTCCAGTGATCCTGAGACCGGAAGATCTGAGCCATTATGACCCCGATATTAAGGTAAAAGCAAGCTTCAGGCAGTGGAGAGGCTAGGGGATGAATAGCTGAATGAAACCCACAAGTTATGTCAGTGAGTCACACCCTCCATTTTGGCTGATAGAGGCAATACATTCTGACTTCCATGTTTTGTGTCTTGAAGTTGCATGACGGGAATGCTGCTCACGAGCATAACGTAATGCAGAATAGAAACTGAAGCAGCTAAGAGGTATTTATGATGGATGCATGAAAAAACAAGAGCAGCATCTACACTTAACAACATTTACTGGGAGTTATTGCCAGGTGCAGTCACGTACAAGACACACACACTTTCCTCCTGCAATAGAGGAAGAAACTTGCAGCTGTAACCAAGAGGCATGGTTGGATTTAGCTGAGGAGTTGATTAACAGGTGCATTGTGCCCCGCTCTTGGATGCAGTGCAGGAGACAGTTTTATGGTCAGGAAAATTAAGTACATTAGCCAGCAAAGGTGTAAACATCCCTACATTGTCTTAGCAAGCCTACCCCATCAAGTCTTTCCTCACACCCATTAAAGTTTCAGCAGCATCCAGCCATTACTTTCTGCACCCTTCCTCACTTCCCAAAATACTCAGCCATCACTGCTCTATATAAACTATATACAATGTGTTACATCTGTCTCATTGTTCACAATTCATAAACAAGCACTGGAGCAAAAATGCCTGTGGACAAATCTTTTGGGGTGTGGCGGGGCAGAGGTGGGATGGTGGCACAGGAGGGGCAATCCTCCCTAAGCACTGCTCAGCTGGTAACAAATACTCCAAGAGACCAAAATTGAAAATGAGAAATGCTGGAAATGCAGCAGCAACGTTGTGTGGTACTGACACATGTAATAGTGGAGAGAATGAAGTACTCTAACTCAAATGTTACAGAATTGGTGGAGAAGGTAACTGTGGGAATGTGTGCCATGGAGATACTCGTCATTCTTTCTATAGAGCTTCAAATACAGGCTTCAAATACAAGTCATTGCAGGCTATAGCCACAGCCAGAATCTCTGGCAGCAACATATGCAGCTGGTAGGTGTCCCATCTTAATAGACCTCCTCTTTTCCTTCGATGTTCTCCTGATCCAAAATTGTCTGATGAGTGCCTTCTTCCTCTTCCAACTGTAAGTTTCTGCATGATGTAGTGCACAGTTCAACACACCATTTTGATTCTGGACATTGCCGCGGGCCAGTATCAAATGTTACCTCCAGTCCTATCTCGGTACCTGCAGAACATTTTTAACATGCTCGTGTAATTAAAATCAACATCCTGTAGTTGAAAATTTGAAATAAAAAGAAGAAAGGCTGGAAGAACTCAGGTCTGTAAGTATCTGTGGAAAGAGAAACAGAGTTAATAATTCGAGTCAAATATGACACTTTTTCCGAGGAGAGTCATACAGACTCGAAACATTAACTCTGTTTCACCAGAAGCTGCCAGACCTGCTGAATTTGGTCAGCATTTTCCATTTTTTAACAAAATTCTCATGGCTTGCTCAATGATACACCCAGTGGTCACGTGGCTCTCTATTTGGTTTCCTCCCAGGTGTTATGAGGGTTCAGAACCTGCTGATCTTTAACCTCCTTGCAGCATAGTATCGAAAACATCCCTGGTACCTCCCGTCCTGCTGTTATCCATTTGAAAGGCATCAAAATTCTCAAAAAAACCTATATGCTGACATTAGCTCTCTGCTAAACATTTTGTCAGAGGATCTGAGTCTTTATTGAATTTGGGCAATCTGAAGTTGATAGACCCATATTAAGTGCATCCAGAACCCTTGTCCTTTTCACTGGCAAGTTTGAGTGCCAAGAAACCCATGATGGAGACATTCAATTTAAAAAAAGTTAAATTGAGGAGGGAGCCAGTGGCATAGAGGTATTGTTGCTAGACTAATAATCCTGAGATCCAGGGTAATGCTCTGGGACCTGGGTTTGAATCCCAATACAGCACAGAAATCTGGAATTAAAAGTCTATTGATCACCACTAAACAAGTGTCAATTGCACAAAAGACATCTGATATACTAATGTCCTTTAGGGAAGGAAACCTGGTGTTTTTACCTGGTCTGGCTTACATGTAACTCCAGATCCACAGCAATGTGGTTGACTCATGAATGGTCACTGAAATGCATAGCAAACCACTCAATTACTTGAAACTATTTCAATGTCTCCAAAAAGAAATGGAACTGAGTGGATCCCCGCTCCCCGCAGCACCCCCTTGCACTCCCCCACCTCCCTCCAGCCCCCAACCACCACCACTAACACCCCCCGCCCAGCAACAACTTCGGCACTGAAAACAATGGAAAAGCCAGTACTGTTGACCTTGTAAGGTGCTCCTTAATAATATCTGAGGGCTTGTGCCAAAACTAGGACAGCTGACTCACAGACAAATCAAGCAACAACCTAATACAATATCTGAGGACTTGTGCCAGGATTGGGGGAGCTGACTCACAGACTAGTCAAGCAGCAGCCTGACACAATCAGACTGACAGAATCATGCATTACAGACAATGTCCCAGACACCATAATCACCATTCAGGACAATGCAGACCACTTGATTGACATCCCTTCCACAAACATTCAATCCCTCCACCACAGTAATAAGATTCAAAAGTTTGCACATTCTTCCTGTGCTGTCTGCGTTTCCTCTGGGTGCTCTGGTTTCCTTCCACAGTCCAAACATATGCTAGTAAGGTTGATTGACCATGCTAACTTGTTCCTTAGTGTCCCAAGATGTGTAGATTAATTTAATTTATTTAGTTAACCGTGCATGGTGGATCTTCCCCTGATAATTTTTCTCTATAGTAAGGATACACTTCTTCTGTGTATTCTGAACTATCCCCTTAAACGTCTGCTACTGCTTCTCTATTGATGCAGCCTCATGTCTCAGTTCACTGCAGCTAGTTCAGCTTTCATTTATCCACATTTGTCCTTATTTAAGTTTAAAATATTCGTTTTAGACCCATTCTTTTCACTTCCAAACTGGATGGAAAATTCAATCATATTGTGCTGGCTGCTACCTAGGGCTGCCTTTACTCTGAGATCATTAATTAATCCTATCACAGTACACAATACAAAGTTAAATATAACCTGCTGTCTGGTTGAGAAGCAAGTTTCAGAACACTTCAGAATGTGCTGCTCTAAGAAATTTGGCGGAATTTTCCCATTCTGCCTGTCTCAAGTATCATAGCGGGCGGAGAGGCAGACTATACAAAGGTCTGTTGACCTCAGTGGGATTTTCCAGTTTTGGAGAGAGCGGGGCAGGAATGTCTCAAAAGCATTTTCTGAACTGCCCATGCAGCCTATGACTGCTCAATGTCTCAAACACATTTTCTGAACTTCTCATCCAGGCTATGACTGCCAATCTGATTTTTCCAGTGCAGATGTAGATTAATATCACCCATGATTATTACCATCCCTTTATCAAAAGCATACAATATTTCTTCTTGTCTACTTTGTTCTACACTTTGTTTACTGTTAGGGGGCTTGTAGACCACTCTCACTGGTTACTTATTTCCCCTATTATTCCTCATCTCTATACAAATTGATTCTACATTCTGAACCCCTAAACAATATCATTTCCAACTGTTGCACCAATGCCATTCTTGATCTCCATATTTACCTAACTTCATATTCTTATTAAATGTCATATACCCTCAATATTCAGGACCCAACCCTTGTCAGCTTGCAGCCATGTTTCTGAAAAGGCTCTCAGATCATATTTATTTACTTCAATGGACACTATCAATTCATTTATTTTGTTATGAATGCTACATGCATTCAGCCTTTAGATTTGACTTTTTGTTATCTTTGTAACATCTAGATTTGAATATTGGTGTATTCTTAGGTTTTATCTCTCTGTCCCTTCTTGTTATTCTATTATTGTTATTTCCCATATTACCATTATGGTCTCCTGCCTTGAAGTTATCCCTTCATTTGCTACATCTACTGAAGCTTGATTTCCCCAACCCCATTATCCAGTTGAAAGCCCTCTCTACTTCTCTGATTTTGCAATTCTCAAGAACACTCATCCCAGCACAGTTCAGGTATAGACTGGTACTCAAATGGTATTGCTCCCACTTTCCCCAGTAATGGTGCCAGTGCCCCATAAACCAGAACCCACTTCTCCCACACTGGTCTTTGAGCTGCACGCTCATCTCCCTACCCTTATCTGACCTGTGCCAATTTGCACGTGGCTCAGGTAACAATCCAGAGATTATTAGGTTCTTCTTCTTAATTAAGTACGTAGCCTCTCATACGGACTATGCAAAACTTCTTTCCTGCTTATGCCATTGGTACCTACATGGAGTTTTTAGTTTCCCAATGCAAGTTTCTCTCCAGCCTAAGCAGATGTTCCAAATCCTGGCACCAGGCAGGAAACAGCCTTTTAGACTCTCAATCTTTGCTACAGAGAACAGAATATTCCCTTCACTATACTGTCCCCGAGTACCACTACATTCCTCTTTGCTTCCCCCATTTGAATGACTTCCTGTACCATGGTCAACCTGCTCATCCACCTTGCAGACCTCGATTTCATCTGCACAGGTTATGAGCACTTCAATCCTGTTTGACAATTGTGAAGTTGGAAGCTTCTCCACTGTTGTCTCCTTGATCACTTTACCTGCCACACTCACGGTAACGTCCTCTTGTCCCTCACTGTTGGCCAAAACAGAAGACTCTATTGTAAGGGGCATGACCATCTTATGGAACAAAGTGTCCAGGTATTTCCCCCTCCCTTTCTTTATGTTGTGCAGTGTCGGTAGTTAGATTCTAGATCAATAATCCTGATCTAGAAATCCTCTAGCTGCTTACACTTGCTGCAGACGTGTTTGCTATGGATCACCTTTGCATCCAAAAACACCCACACTGGAATATAACACTTATCCGGTTATTGTAACATATTATTTAGTTAACTTAATTTAATTACTCAGTTAACTAACTTGAAATAATTCTTATGTATAACATGGGGCGAATTTTATCGTACCACCCGCTATAGGAATTGTAGCAGGTGAGGGTGCGACCATGAAAAGGTCCATTGACCTCAGGTGGGATTCTCTGGTTTCCGGGTGAGCAGGGCTAGAAAATCCCACCCCATATCTCTTTCCCCCATGCACTGAATTCCTACATGGATCTACTCCTGTCCCTTTGTGCGCCTTTACCGAATTATATTAAGAGTTGTGTTAAGTGTCAGTTCACCTTATGGCATAACCCCAGAAAGGGGGTTACTTATTTGCATGGAGCCAGATGAACCTCTGTCAAACCGAAAAGTGGGCATATTGTGTCACGTTGTGTACTTCAATTCTCTGATTTTTATTTTCCACGCAACCACAGCCTATCTGTTCAATGGTGTTAAAATTTCTTATCATGAAAGCTTGGTATTTGCAAATGTTTTAAAACAGTCTAAAGAGCACAAGTGGGCTGAAAAAGGTAGCATATTCAAATTATTGATGCAAAGCTTTTAAAGGTAATCATTTAGTGCGATAAACTCAGCTCACATATAAAAATCCATTTCTCACAAAGCTTTCAATCTAAGTTATAATTTCAAGTTTAGCATTTTGAGTGACTAGTTGAAATGTTGAAAATGGATTATTTTTGTTAGAATTCTATTCAGGTTGCCTATTCGCCAATCCGCATAAGCTTGGCTGTAAATACCACTGCAATTTTAGAAAATCAAATCCACACTTAATACTAGTGAACCAGCATGTGCTTATCTGACTCCACTTTGACAGATGTGGAATTATTGTTTGAAGGTGTTCAAAATAAATGACAGAACCTAACCCAAATATGAAATCCCACAGAACCCAAGATAGGGAATAAAAGGAATAAAGTTGTCAACAGCAACCTAGCTACCTCTTGGAGTTACTGACACAAAACAGGTTTTTATTTTCTTAACATTGAGCACAGTACATTCTATGACTGTGTAATCATGATTCTCAAATCTTAGAGGGCCACAGTTAGGCATCAAATGACCGGCATAATTGTAGTAAATGTCAAAAACCAGAGGTTTGAGGTCCACCATAAATTGGACACTGGGAGCATTTCAATATTACAGCAAAATTGCAAGTACCTGTCGGCTTCCAAAAGCAGATTCCCAGTTGCTTCAGGACTGAGTTGGACCATCTGCCTCATTGGCAGGTTAGGTACTCTGGGAGAAGGGAAAAGGAACAAGATGGGTGCTAATACAAGCTGGCCGTTATCATAGTAATGTGGCAGATGTGTGAGATGAATTCCTACATGAAAATTAATGTACAAAAATTTTCAGGATATTTAAGGATTGTTGTTCAGGCTGCATGTAGGTATCTCAGTGAAACAAGCATCAGGCAAAGGGAATTGCTGGCAGAGGTACTCAAGCAGGTGTTAATCCCTTGATTTGCATATACCATGGTGCCAAGGTCAGTTTTGGATTGGTGTGCCAGATCTACCTGGAATTCTGGGTTTATCAATATGGTGGTAATCCAATGCAAGAATATGTTGCACACCCTGAAGTTGGTTCTTTGTGCCTTTGTTTTCTAATTGTAAACACAGTAACAGGGGACTGCCTGGTTAAAAAATTATATGGCGCATGTAGTCCACAGTCTGATGGCTGCATGATACAATGATAATGTGTTATTGGTCAAGCATAGAATCAATTTCTGTCAATTAGCTTCTAACAGACCTAGACACAATGCACAAAAACCTTAGTAACAGACAATTTTGGAAAGTATAAGTTCAAAGTTACCTGTTCCTCCCAAACATACTACACACCCAAGGCTGGATTTTTCAGAGTCCCCGCCCCCCTGGTGAGGGTTGTCTCACAGGGATCTAATGGCCAGGAAGTTGTTAACTAGTTTGCTGTGGGACTTATACCCTATTTGAACAGAAAGTGTCGCCTCTGAGAGCTACCAGCCAATCAGATGATTGGCAGCACCTTGGTCACAGCAGCTTCACTGGGAGCAGGGGCCACTGCAGTGACTGTATATAATGCCCAACCACAAGGAGCCATGGATCCAGAATAAAGGCTAAGTTAGAGTGGTGGGGCAGCAGTAAAATATTTCCTCATTGTCACATCTGAAATTACTCTTATACCATGTGCCAAGATGCCTCTTTTGGAAAGGAATCTAGTTAATTTGCATTTTGAGTCCACCATCTCCCTCATGTCTCTGTTCCCTAGATTGATCGCTCATGTAACAAAATACTAGCCCCAACATTACATTGGAAGCTCATTTAGAGCATATCCAATAGAGCATGGAAAAGACAAAAGGAATTTCAACGCGTTTGTCTCCAGTGTTTTAATACAGTCATCTCTTTATCATTTTATACAATCATTTGATGTGAATTGCATGGCAGCCAGCACAATGAGCACCAGTGCAATGCGATCTCAGCTCCAGTGTTTCAGGTCAACCCAAGAATGGAACTTAGAAGAGTCAGTGTTTACATAAATCGAGGTGTTTCACGATAGACTCGTGACATTAAGGGTTGTATCTCAAATTAATAACACACGTTTGATAGCATATTTGACATACTCCCAATGTCTGTGAAAAGCTGGACAGAGACATTCTTCCCCAGCAAGAGGAGGAAGAATTCTTCTGCTGCCACAAGGATTGTGTGGCCAGAGGTAGTTCAGGAAATTTGCAGCAGGAGCATTCAGATTCAGTGCACCTAAGATGAGTCATGAAAAATAAGTACAGTGTCACATTTACTCACATTCTGCTGTGTGCATTTCCTCAGTCTGCCTTTATAAGCCCCTTCATCACTGCTCTATTTCTGTTTGCATTCCCACTAGTTGCAATTCAACAACACAATTTTTTTAGGTGGGTGCTTGGCAGATGGTGCATAAAAATTATATCTTAAGATTTTTATTGGGATACTGATGCCATTTTAAGTCAAATTTATGAAGAATCTACACTGCACTGGTCTTTCAGAGCCATTCAACCACGAGCACTTAGCTGTAGGTATAATGAATTGGAGGATCTGAGTACCAGGCTGTTGGAATTGGTGGGAGTGTTTCCAGATTCCATGTTTTTGATTATTTTTTGCCTTATTTAGTCTCAGTGATCTCTATTTGCTTAATTTGATTTCTGTTACTTCCAGTTTGATTTGGTTGAGGGAAAAAAGTAGAGCAAGAGTGGAGCAGCAACTTTGGCAACAGCAACCACTACACAGCATCTGAAACTCTTCAGGTAACTTGGCCTAATACCACAGCGTTCATATTATTTTAATTTTCAAAAATGCAATATTAGGAATTCCTCTAAAATCTTTTGATTGTAATGCTACATAGGCTCAAGTGCAGCATAAAAACTGGCATAGACTAATTGGGATAAATGGCACATTGCCTTGTATCCTGCATTATTAATGAAACCTGATTTATTTGAGAAATCCTGCTGTGCAGCTTTCCATCTTCCATCAAATTGGCAATAAATTATACAATGAGATAAAAGAATTTAATTATAAAGGGCGGGCGCGATCTTACTGGCCATTCACACCACACGCTCACTGCAGCAAGGTCAGAAAATTTACCACCCAGCCAAATCTCCGTTCACTGCAACGGGATGGGAAAATCCTGCCTGTGTGAACAACCATAACATTCTGGCCATAAACAATTGCATAGTGAAGGCATCCCAATTCCATCGAGTGCAGGGAAAAGGCAAGAGGGGTGTAAGGAAAAGGCAATATATCAAATGTCAGTTTAAGTTTAGGTCAGATGGAGAGAACAATTCAAATACTAGCAAGGAGTTAACATTGCAAGTTGGTAACTCTGCTTCTCTTTCTACAGATGTTGCCTGACTTGTTGAAGACCAGAATTCTTTGCTTTTATCTCAGATTTGCTGCACCTGTAGCATTTCTCAGCCACTGATTGTTTGCCTATTTCTATTTAAGTCAATGGCTACCTCGGAGTCAAGGGCCTCATCACGATTGCAGCAATACTGTAATCCAATGTGAAAAGTGCTAAACTATTTGCTAGTGCTGTTAGCAATGGCTGCTGTTACAAAAATGTTTTTGCTTTGCACAGTTGGATGGATATGCACTTGGTTTAAAAACTATCGTTGAAATGAGAATCAAGCTGATGCCAAATCTGCAATTGGTAGGATTACTGAGAAAGCACCTAAAAACCATTAGGTTAGGGTAGGGTGGGGTGGGGAGTGAGTGTAAATGACACTATATGTACATCTTCACTGCTTTTTGTTCCATAAGGCTGGAAACTCCAGTATCTACTGCACTGGGTTTGACTACATCATATTCCCCCAAAAAAGAGACTTATCAATAAAAGGGCACCTTTTGGGAGACCCAATCCATCTCTCTGAAGGCTGCACATTTCCCTCAACATATCCACTGCTAAAGGTAAGTCAATTCATGAATGAGGCACTGGAGCAGGAAGTCTCTACATAGGATTGCTGTATTTCTGGTTCCACCTACACTAGCAATGTTTACTTTCCAAAGGGCAGGAAATGGTTCTGCTGCTTTTGAGACAAGTCGCAAACTCCCGAAAACAGCAGGGACCCAGTGCAAGTATCACCCTTTGTTGCTGCAATTTAGCCAATCCTAACAATCTCTTTACGTTTGACAGGCTCTATCATTATTCATATTATATTTGGTTCTAGCTTGTGAAATGTTTATTACATTGTGAATGCTAGTATATTATATATTTGAAACTTGGTATCACAATGAGGATAAAGTGTACAACAAATATTTGTCTTAATGTGTTTATGTTTTTCCCTATTATTTGGAAAAGCTGAGCAGTTAACAGATTCGTAAGGTATTACCATGAGATAGATCCAAGATTAAATGTGTAAATGTATTACTTAATTCTTCAAATCAATTGCCAGCCATATTTTTTGTCGCCAAAGACAGGAATACTGCAGTATACAATTCTCTAATTTGCAACAATTTCTCAGCACTGATCTCAGTTTCTATTCAGTATGCCAATCTCAACAATTGGGCCTTAAGGCACTTCCATCTACATCCATGAATTTTGTGGGCTTGTGTGTGTATTTTGCATTCCATCATTTCCACAGGTTCACTTTTTAAGTTCCCTAACAGGAGATTGAAAGGGAGCATTTTCCAGCATGCATTGATTATGCACTGAAACAAATTGCAGCTCTCTATAAATTGTATGTTGTAACTATAGAACAGGAAGGATTTGCACTATTCAGATTAATTCAACAGTGACATTTCAGACCTTCCATGATATAACACAGCTTCTGGGTAAGCCTTACCAAGGCTTAGAATCTTAATGACTCTAGTTCATTAAGTATTACTTAATTTGATCATTTTTTTAATCATGCACGTAAAAGTAGAATTTTTTTAATGGGCATTGTGTTGATGGAAACATTAGCTCCACCACTAATTAATTCTGCTTTATTCAGTATAGGAATTCCTTTAATAGGAACAAATGGGCAAATACATTGCTTATCAAGGGGTTATTTCTTTTCAGAAACTTCTGATATTTTGCAGAAAAGCAACTATGGCATGCTGTTCAGAAACACACCATTACCCAAGAAATAATGTTCGAATAATCTTTTGACATTTTCTAAAATTGTGGTTTGCTGGAGTTAAATTCAAATTATTGCAACAGACAACTGAATACATATTTGATGTTCAATTTTACTACATGTATATACACACACGCACATGCACACATACATTGTAAATTTATTTCTGAAATTGGAACCAGCTTTCTGAAGTATGTCATGACATAGCTGTTCTGCTCGTATGCTATGCATGTTTATAGCCTTACCAGTATGTATTTAACTTGTGTACTGCACATTGTCATTTGGTACTGGTTGAGTCACTCTGGCTCTCTGTAGAGGGTAGGATTCTGTAGTTGAAAAAAACCTAAAGCAAGAAAAATCTAAATTCAACAACAGGGACGGGGTGGAGGATGGGGTGGGGAGGCATTGCTGCTTTGCTAAAATTGTAAACTCTAAACTATTGGCAATTCTTAACTTCTGGCTTCCTGTTTATGGCCTGAAAGACAAGTGACCAGTAGTTGGAGGGAGCTTTTTAGTAGCCCTATTGATGCCTGATGTAATTGTTCAGCACAAATGGATGGAACATGTGCTGGGCATTCTCCAACATTTTCACCAGGCATTGAACAGTCTTAAAGAGACGGCAGGTGGTTAAAAAAACATTTTGAAAGCAATTTTTGTGGAGCCAGAAAGTTCTGCCTCCATAAATATATCATGAAACTTTGACCACCTGTGCTCAACCAATCCTGGAATTGGCATCCGAAAAATGATTTTGATTTCCCAACACTAATTTCAGGGAGTCCTTTGACAGATGTCCAAATCCCACCACCACTCTGCCATTTCAGCATAAAAATAGGGTAAATTAAGATTTAAGTAAATATTGAATAGTATAATTTCTGTAGAATACACAAGCATAAAGATGTTCAGTTTAGGGAGAGCACAGCTCATTTATTTACAGGTTAAAACTTTACAGAAGCTTGCATCCTTGTGGCTACAATCTGGTCCCAAGATGATGACCAGTACAGAAGCCCTTGCTTACCGGGGTGATCCCCCACCCTGCTAGCCAATTGGTTCCCCAGGAAATGTGACCCTTACTCTACAGATTGATCATTAAAAGGACAATAACTATATTACTCCCCCTCTAATTCCCTTTATACAAATGTCAATACTCAATTTACACAGTCCAAGATAATTAAACATTTAGTACATGAATTTAGTCAATTATGAATTAAGTCTTTCAGGAGTTTCTGAATCCTTGTGGAATAGCCGAACTTCTTTGTCCCAAGTGCTTCCACAGGATTGCTGTTAGCTGAAAACCAAAGTACATAGGCATAGACAATTCAATTCTATCTATCTATTCAATTCTTTGGAGATGTCAGTTGTACCTGCAACAGGACAACCAGGTATGTCAGTGCTAAAGCTTGCCTTCTGACTGTATCGGCTGGTTTCAACACTTGCTGGAAAATTTGGAAACAAGAGGCTCAATTTTGATCTGAGACAATGGTTCATTAACAATTCTGCTGGTGGGACTCCCATTGTTGTATGTAGAGTGGTCCAGAAGCCAAGAAAGAAGCATGAGATTCTGGTCTGCAGATCTGACTGCTTCTTTAAGCCAGACTTAAAAATTTGTACAGTTCGCTCAGATAGTCCATTGATGCTGAGTGATAAGATCCGTTCTAATGTGCTTTATACCATTGAGTGGTAAAATTTTGGAGCTCAGCGCTTGTGAATACTGTTACATCATCGGACACGATGGGCCCAATTTTACCAATGATTTGCACCCGTTTTCGGGTGCAAAATCATGGTAAAGTAGGTTGTGAGGCCTTTATCACAATCTGCGCAGATCGCCACTTTACCGAGACCTGCACGCATTAAATTGAATTAATAAACTGCCCGCCCAACTCTATCAGCATTTCCCCCTTTACCACTGTGTTTACCAATCCAGAACCGCACTTTTAGGGACCTGCTGAATAAAAGTCTGAGTCGGGTGCTCCAGTCTCTGAAGAATGCGTTCAGTGATTCCAACGACTCTCTGACTCAGATCAGTGGTGGGGGTGGGGGTGGGGGTGGGGGGTGGAGGTGGGGGGTGGAGGCAAGTCAGAGCATTCTCTGGTTGGAGAGGGGAGGAAGGGAGTGAGGCCAGATCGTTGCCTGGTTGCAGAGGGAGGAGAAGGAAACAGGTCGGATGTATCGCTGGCGGGGGTGGAGGGCTGATCATTGTCTGGTGGGTGGAGGGCTGATCATTGGTGGTCGGGGGGGAGGGCTGATTGTTGTGTGGCGGTGGGAGGGAGGACTGATCACTGTCTGGTGATGGGGGGAGGGCTGATCGTTGTCTGGTGGTGGGGGGAGGAGGCGGGTCGTATGTTCTTCTGGAGGGGAGGGGGAATGAGGACAGACCATTCTCTGGGGAGGGGGAATAAGGCAAGTTCATTGTCGGAACTGGCTTGGGGGGGGGGGGTGCGAGGGGAGTGAGGCCAGATCATTATCTTGGGGGGGTTGGGGGGGGGGTAGGAGAAAGACAGGTAAGATGTATCTCGTGGCGGGGGGGGGCAGATGGATCTCTGCTGGGGGAACAGGGAGGTCCGCTGCCACTCTGCGGGTAATCGGTAGGGGGAAGGGGGGTAGGAGTGGCGATTGGTCTGGGTAATGGGAAGATAGATAAGGGGGGAAGTGATGTGTGTGTGTCCCTCTTATCCACCACCCCCACTAACCACATACATCATTGCCCCCCTTATCCACCCCTCCCGCTAGCCAGATCTGTACTACACCCAGAATCGGCACTAGAATGAAAATGTTAAAATCGGGCCCTATGATTTCATATATTCCATGGAAAAATATTGGTGTAATCTTTCACTGGTAACATGTGATGTAGGAGATTTCACCTCAAAAATGTCCATCCACTTAGTGTTGGCCTATGACTGGACAAACATAATCAATATGAATTCAAACTCATGACCAGCCATTCCCAAGGGTGCAGTAGGGCTACAGCAGGCAACCTTGGCACTGTTCATGGTGCTTGACTAGGCTCTTCATGTCGGCATCAATGTGAGGCCATCACATATACACAACGTAATTCTGCTAAAAATAGCTCTCTGTACAGGAATGACTACTCTTGCTCGCCAGAGTATGATGACATCCCGGCAAGTCAATTAATTATTGCGGGTAACGAATGGTTTCATTTCTTCAGAAATTGACTCATTGGCCCAACCTGTAAGTATCTTGTGTCTCACTTTAGACTGATGTGGATCCCAACTAATCCAGTATCTCATTTGTTTTGTGGAAACTTGTCACTTGGCCAAAGAATTTAATGCCATGGCAACTTCCTGTGATACTGGAGCAGCTGTAACACATTTTTGTAAAGGTAGGCAGCTAAGTGCATCACATTCCCTATGTGCGTTCCAGGCCAGTGCTTGAATATATATTCATAAGTAGATTGAATTAATACCCAAAGTTGAATTCTTGTTGATGCAATTGGCAGAATAGATTTGTCTTCATATAAAAGACCCAAGAGCAGCTCGTGGTTAGAACTGATGATGAAGTGCCTACCATTTAAATACTGGTGAAATTTCTTGACATCAAAAGCTATTACTATTTATTTTTTCTCAATCTGTGAGTTGCCTTTTTCGACAGCTGAGAGGGTTATTGAGACATAGTCTATTGGTCCTTCAGATCCATCATCCATCTCAACACCACACCAACACCATTTGGAGAGGCTTCACAGCTCAACACCAGATCCTTAAATGGGCTGAAATGTACTAACAAGTTTTAAGAATGCAGCAATTCTTTTAACTATGTTGAAAGTTTCTTTCTGAGGAATCTTCCAAGACCAAGGCTGGTGGTGGGGGGATGTTCTTCTGGAGGGGAGAGGGAGTGAGGACAGACCATTCTCTGGGGAGGGGGAATGAGGCAAGTTCATTGTCGGAACTGGCTGGGGGGGGGGGGGAGCGGACTGAGGGGGCAAATAATGTCAACAAGTTTGTTTAGAAACACTCAGTAATTTTCCATGCCCAAAATTGACGAGCTCTGGTGTGCTTTTGGAGCCAATGTCTCCTTTATGGCCTTGATCTTGGCTCTACACCTAAGCCAAGTCAAGTGGCTTCTCCGATAACAAAAAAAAATCCGCTTCTTTATACCTGCAGAGTTCAGGGAAGTGATGACATCCACGTTGGTTACATTCCACTTCAAACTTTGCCTATTGATTGCCTCTTCTAAATCTTCTTATTGTATTTGTGGCTGAACTCATTTCCTACCTTGCAGCTACTTCTTCAATTTTGGCCGACGGCAGTTTCCCACTCTAACTGGTGAACCATGTCATTTTTCTTGCTCTGTAACTCTTGTGCATGTTTTTCAGCACCTTCCATTGCCTGTGCTATCTCCATTGCTTGTTTAATATTTATATCAAGTAGTACCTCTACAAGTAGTCTGCATTGAATCACTGCATGGTTCACCTCTCAAACTAAGCTATCCCATAACATGTCAATTAATACAGCTCCAAAATTGAAATACTCTGATATCTGTTGAAAGATAGTGATATAAATAGCAATCATTTCATCTGGGGCTCTCCCCCTTGAACTAAACTTGAAACTCTAGAGTATGACTGATGGTTTAGGCTTGAAATGTGATTTCACCAATTCCATAAGCTCACTGAATGATGCTTGCGGCTGTGAGACTGCGCTTCAGGAATAAGTCTGTGTTCCATACATCCTCAGAAGAATTGCCTTGCACTTTGCCTCCTCTGCTATTTCATGCGCTTGGAAGTAAAAAAGGTAAAGTCACCATCAACCCAGATGACCAGAGGTTGCTCTGCTGATTGGTGGTGATTTAACCTGAGGATCATCACAACTCAGGCGAGGAGCAAGGTTGAAAATGTCTTCATAACTTCGACCAGCACAAATTGAACCTGTGCTGTTAGCATCACTCTGCATCACAAACCAGCTATTCAGTCAACTGAACTAGCTGATCAAAGTAATTCTCACTGTCTGTATTGTGTCCAGTCTTCTGTGGAAGAGTCAAATGGATCTATCCATCCAAAGAGGGGCATTTTGGTAAGTACTCTTTTTTTTCTCAATTTCAATGTAAACTGGGTACTCACCATCTGAGGATTTCTTTTTACCTTCGTCACCAATTGTAAAGATGTTCAGTCACCAGTTTAGGGAAACACAACTTGTTTATTTACAGTTTAAAACTATACAAAGCCTTGTAGCATTCTGGCTCGAATCAGCTTCTGAGATGATTCTGAGTCCAGAAGGCAGCATTTACCAGGGTGATCCCCCACCTGCTCTCCAATTGGTTCCCTGTGTCAAGTTACCTTTAGTCTATAGATTGACCCTAAAAGGAATAATCACCACAACAAGCCGAACAAAATTTAATTTATAAGAGTTCTAAAATATTATTTATTTCCTTTCAAGATCTGTTTAAATATAATGTACATTTTGTGAAGAAAGAAATGTATTATAACAATATATCTAACATGACTGGGACACTAAGGGGCAATTTAGAATGGCCAATCCAACTGACCCGCACATCTTGGGACTGTGGAAGGAAACCGGAGCACCCGGAGGAAACTCATGCAGACACGGGGAGAACATGCAAACTCCACACAGTCACCCAATGCCAGAATTGAATCCAGGGCCCTGGTGCTGTTGGCAGCAAGGCTAACCATTATGCACCTTGCTGACTCACCCATACCCTTACAACTCCGGACAATGTTTATTTCCCCCTTCCTGTCCCACCACTTAACCATGCTGATTCTTCCAACAGCCTGATAGGGACCAGGGATTCCGTAAGGTGAATGAGAGGATGTGGATCAACACTGTCCAGAGGAACAGTAAATATTGTTGGGGGGCTGACCACCATCCAGAAGAAAGGTGAACATTGTCATGGTGGTGGAGTGGAGGGGAGGGGGGGTGGCGGTGGGAGAGGAGTTGGTTTAAGCATTTTTGGGAAAATGGGAGTAAATATTGTCGGGAGGGGGCTAAATATTGTCGGGTATGGTATTGTCAGGAAGGGTGATGGATATTGTTGGAAAGTGGGGAGTATCGTTAGGAAGAGGAGGAGTGAATCATAGAATTCTACAGTGCTGAAAGAGGCCCTTCGGCCCATCGAGTCTGCACTGAACACAATCCCACCCAGGCCTTATCCCCATATCCCTACATTTTTATACCCACTAATCCCTTTAACCTACGCATCCCTGGACACTAAGGGGCAATTTCTTAGCATGACCAATCAACCTAACCCGCACATCTTTGGACTGTGGGAGGAAACTGGAGTACCCGGAGGAAATTCACGCAGACACAAGGAGAATGTGCAAACTCCTCACAGACAGTGACCTGAGCCGGGAATCGAACCCAAGGTCCTGGAGCTGTGAAGCAGCAGTGCTAACCACTGTGCTACCATGCCAGTACCGTGGTACCGTACCATATTACCAGAAGGGTGAGCATTGTTGGGAGGAGACTGTGATTATTGTCAGAGGAGGGGGGTGTGAATATTGTCATAGAAACAATACTTTTCACTGCATCCCAATACATATAATGATAATAAATCAAATCAAATAGAATTAAATCAGGTTGCGAAGGCTGTCAGGGAATGAACATTGTCAGGAAGGGGTGAATATTGTCGAGAAGGTTTGAGTATTGTTGAAAGAGGGTGTGCATTGCCGGAACGGGGATTGAACATTGTTGTGGGAGTTTTAAAGTTTATTTATTAGTGTCACAAGTGGGTTTACATTAACACAGCAATGAAGTTACTGTGAAAATCCCCTAGTTGCCACACTCCAGTGCCTGTTCGGATACATTGAGGGAAAATTTCGCATGGCCAATGCACCTAACCAGCATGTCTTTCAGACTGTGGGAGGAAACCAGCGCACCCGGAGCAAACTCACGCAGACATGGGGAGAACGTGCAGAGTCCATACAGACAGTGACCCAAGCCAGGAATCGAACCCGGATCTCTGGTGCTGTGAGGCAGCCACCCATTATTTATTTTAGAAAACGGCTTTTATTGTTTCATAGTTTCACCATCTTAAAAGCAGATCTATGGTGAGATATATGTCGATGGTTCCTATTTCCATTGCTTGCAACTATGGCCCAGCCTTCTGCTCTGGTTGGATTCCAATCTATTGTTCTCTGCATTCCTACTCTTGTTACCAATAATGGGTTTTCGGCATTGTTAGGAGTGAAGAAAATTAATTTCCCACCACTCAGTCCCCATCTCACCCTCAAATAAAGCATCATTTGCAACAACGTACATAATGCCATGAGAAATCTGAAGTCGCAAATCATTTAATATTTGATGCTTCTAAACCTGACAAAATCAGTTGCGTCAGCAAATAATAAATAACCTGATTGACCTGAGCCTGTATTTTTTTAAGTTAATTTGGTGACTTTGGAAGGAGGTAACAGTACCTGCAACAGAACAATGCACTGTAAATTATGTGATATTACATGTTCATGCTTGTAAAAATAGCATATAAACTGATTAACCATTAGCAACCTCAGAGGCAAGCCTTAAGAGTACTTAACAACATAATTCATTAGATATAGTTAATTATTTCATAATTTAATATCTTACATCAGACTTCAGGTGGACAGAGACAGACCTATAAAATAGATACAGAACAGACAAAAAACAATGCAGGCATGTGTGAAGTTAAATATTAGCTTATAATACGGTTTGCCAAATCACCAATGGATTATCCAGAGGTGCGTCCCTTTTGCCTTGCATTCCTTTTGCAAATGCACAAAAATCTCATATACCATCAAGGATCCTAAAGTGCAAAATGCAAAAATTTACTAAAATGCTCTCAGGGATGAGAGACTTTCAGCTATGTTTAGAGGTTGGGAAACTGGGGTTGTTCCCTCTAGAGTAGAGAAAATTAAGAGGACAAGTGATAGTCTTATGCTTTGGAGATATGCATAGATGACACAGCAATTTCTATGCTTAGACAGCAGCTTTATTTACAAGTGCTTCTAAAATATCTACTCATGCTCACAGCTTCTTGTTTCTTGGTAACCACACGTAGATTTGATCGATACAGTTGAATACTACATCTTCTCCCTCTTGTAAAACTGAAAGATATTATATCATTATAAACAACAAACACATGTATCAAATCACTTCTTAGAGTTCAGTGTGTCTGTTTTATTCAAGTACACAAATAGCCTTTGAGATATGAAGGTTGCCGATGATGGTGCTGAGATGTAGGAACTTGAGGTTGTGGTTATGTATGATGAGTTTTATGAGGCAGGTGATCAACATTGCAGTCATTCACTGACTCATCAGAATAGGAACTGTACCTCATAATCACCATTCTTGAAATATTCTGGTTTGCTCACTATCAAATTTCTCACATTTCACTTTGAGATATTCTCCAACAGATAAATTAATGTGTTGATCTTGAAGTTATTAATTTGATCTTTCTTTACACCTTAACTATGACTGTAACACTACATTCTGCACCCTCTCCTTTCCTTCTCTATGAATGGAATGCTTTGTCTATATAGTGCACAAGAAACAATAGTTTTCACCGTACACCAACACATGTGACAATAATAAAACAAATCAGAAGCACTCGTACCAAGTAACCGTTTGATCTGCTTAGTTCCTGATTGAGATAACGCAAGTTTGTGGTCATGATGAAGCTGTTTGATATGAAACCAATCTCCAACTTCAAATTGTGATTCCCTTGTGCAAAGTCACTTGTTAAAATATGTTTTTGCTTAACATTGTTGTTTCATGCTCACTCTGACATTCTTGTTGGATAGTGGTGATGGTTTAAGAATGGTCAATGGCATGCAAAAGTTACAAGTAATAAGTTCGGCTGGAGTCTTTCCGGTTAGAGTGGTCAAGGTGGATTGATAATTGCTAAGTAGGATATGAATGTATTGTTCCCACATTTCCTCCTTCAATACACTACCTCTCAAGCTGTCCTTTAATACGCTGCTGAAATGTTCAGCAACACCATTTGACTGCAGGTTGTATTGGGATGTCAGATGGTGATGAATTCCATAGATTGTTAAGAACTCTGAACTGACTGGAAATAGCTGTCATCCATTATCTATATGATTGTCTTCAGCAAACCCATTTTGTAAACAACTTTTCTAAAATGTCAATGATAAAAGTGTTATGGAATTTGTTGTAGGAATTTCTGGCCATTTGTGAAGTAGATCATGAACAACAAGCAAAAAATATTTCATTGCCTGGGGCTGCTTGCACCTCTCCAAAAATATCCACTTGGAGTTGTTGTCATGGTTTTGTTGAGATGCAGGAGACTGTTTAACAGATTTTTTATTGAATGTATATACTGCACAGTTTCTCATTCATTCTTCCATGTAGCAATCTAGTGCTGGCCACTAGACTGCTTTGAGGGATCCTGGTTTCATCTTAGTAACACCTGGAGGTCCTTCATGAGCAAGATGCAATACACACTGCTGTAGCACTTTACAGATAATTGCTCAAATTCTATGTGCAATACACTTGTCATCAAACAATGCAAACCCATTGCACACTCAATAGTGGGAGACCTATTCTTCATCTATTTTGCAGTCATTTGATTTTTTGTAACTGACTTACTTTCTGCAGCATTCTGTCTGGTGCTGATTCTGCCTTCAACTCCTATCTTACAACAAGACTCAAGTTGCATGTGAAACCACTGCAATCATGTAGTCTTTAATGTCACGTGTCATTTCACCATCAATAATGTCATATGCAATAGTATTATGGCTCAACTAGTTGGCTGTGTGAACTTGCGAGATAGTCAATCTCAAATTTGTACTGATGAAGACGATCTAACCATCTACAGATGCATGGAGGTTGATGGCCAGATTCTGACATGGCTAATAATGTAGTCAGCACTTTGTGAGTTGTGTAGAGAGTGAACTTTCAACCATAATGATACACAGATGCAGGTTAGTGCTTCCTGTTCTCCAAACAGAGTACTTGCATTTAGTTTCTGACAATGGCAAGATATGTAAATGATTGGCTGTTCACTCTTTTCGATGTACTGCAAGAGTAAAGTCCAATTGCATTTGCTGATGCATCTGTTGTAACATATGTTGCTGCAAGTGGGTTGAAACGCGTAAGAATTGGCAGAGATGCTTTCCTCACTTTTAACATGTCTAATGTTGTTCACTGTATGATTGTGCATCTTTGCTCAGCAGTATTCAAAGAGGCTTTGTGATTTCCGTGTACTTAAGGATGAATTTGTGATGAATTTGGTGGTTTTCGTTACATGAAATTGCATATGTCTGAATGGTTTTGATATTGTTGCATGTAAACATTACTCGAGTTGCTGTCACGATGTTACCTTGAAAGTCAATCTCCAATGTCATGAATATGCATTTGTCCTGTTAAGCACCGCATTATGTTATTTGTTGAGAGAACACCACAAACAACCACTTATTGTGTTGTCATTGAGTAAGTTGAATGTCCCTCAGCATCTGACAAGGCTGAAGAAATTATCTTCTGGAATTTGCTGGATGCTGAACTTAATCCATTAGACATCTGTGGTACTGAAACACACCTTCAAGGGTAATGGAAGCTGTAAGATAATGGTTTTGCTCCACTTATGGTATCTGAAGGTAGGTCTGTTGCATGCTGAGCTTCATGAAGACGATGGAGTCATGAATTGTCAGTAGTACTTGGGTAGTAGATAGTGTTATTTGTCTCGAATGATAACTTTGGCCACCTTAAAGTTATAGAGTCTAAGTTCACCAATCTTGCCTCCCACAATGACTGGTCTGATATCTATGACTATGAGTTGATTTGCTTGATGATACCATTTACATCAAGTTGTTTCAACAATTGCACAGGACACCTTTTCAAGTTTTATGAAAATGGCAGAATTGACATTTTGATGCGAGGACTGTGACAGTACCCATAATCCTTCAAAATCTGGTAAATAAGGAAGGATCCTACTCTCTGTATCTGATATCACTGGAGATGTCAGTATATTATCTCCAGAGACATCATCTCCTAAAATAGAATCAACACCATTAATAGGCAATTTGACATAATTCCCAAAGTACAAGAAATTAAACTACATTTCAAATTAGCTTCATGCAACAGAGTGGTTAAACAACCTTACTGAATACTCTTAATCGATACATTATATATCTTTTAGAGTGGGTTTATCTTTAGTTACCAACATCAGTAATTGAGCTGATCTATGGGCAATATATGGGCTGGATTCTCCAACTTCACCCAAACCAAGGATTCTCCAGCCTTGCTGCAATGAACGGGAATTTGCTGAGTGCCAAATTCTATGTTCTCACTGGGAGGACGGTGGGGTATGTACAGCTGGAAAATTTCGGCCCATATTTCTAAAAATATTGATTTGTTTGCCTGCTTCACCAAACAAAGGCTTGGAATCATAGAATCACTACAGTGCAGAAGGAGGCCATTTGGCCCATTGACCCTGCACCGACAACAATCCCACCCAGATTCTATCCCCGTAACCCCATCTAGGGACACCAACAGGCAATTTAGCATGGCCAATCAATCTAACCCGCATATATTTGGAATGTGGGAGGCAACTGGAGCACCCGGAGGAAGCCGATGCAGACATGGGGAGAATGTGCAAACTCCATACAGACAGTCACCCAAGGCCAGAATTGAACCCGGATTCCTGGCACTGTGAGGCAGCAGTGCTAAACACAGTGTCACGGTGCCGCCCCTTGACCCTTGAACACAAAGTTCATATAATATGCAAAGATCTGGTCTAATGATCTGGTCTTTTCTGACAGTAAATACATTCAAAATTACTGGTTTGTCATAAGCACCACTACGGTACAACAGACTCCATTCATGCTATGCACGCTCACAAATGCTACAGTTTTGGCATTTATTTACAGGTCTGTCTTGATATGTCTCCTCTTACGACAAAAATAATGGCCAAAATTTTGCGGTCATTCCTGCTGGCGGGATCTTGCAATTCCGCCGACGGCAACGCCTGGCAGGAAAACCCGCTGTCAATAGCAGGTCCAGAAGATCCTGCCATTGGCCAATGAAGGTCTGCCTCCACCGCTGCAATACACTTTGCAGGTGGCAGGGAGTGGGGGATGAAAAATCTCCCATTGAATCATACTTATCCTCTGCTTTGCTTTTTTACTACTCTGCGGAATACCTGTCTATCATTTTTGCTATCTTTCTCATTGCAATCAGTATTCTGTGCATGTCAGATCTCCTATCTCTCTAGCTCCTCTGTGGGTGTGCAAACAATGATCTGCTGTCTGCTCACGTTTGTGTGACAATTCGTAGTCATCAGCCCTAATTGCAGTGGCCCTTATCTGAGAAACTTTATAGTCTTATAGGTGGGACTTTATGTTCAAATTTCAAATTATGCTGACTTCAAAATAACATAGTATCTTCCTTCATTTAGAATCTATTCAAATTGCTGGCAACTATCAGTATGCTGAGTCAGTGGAATCAGATTATTCTCTTCCCAAAGCAATTACAATATACTTAGCACTTAAATAAAAAAAGGAATGTGTGTTGTTTTATTGTGCATAGTTACAATTCTAATTATCATTATCAGGATTTGTCAGCACTTTTACACTTCCTGTTCACCTTTATACCATAGTATCTACATTTATTATTGTTGGATTATTAAACAAAAATGAGCGACTAATTTAACTTAAAAAAGGCGTAAACGTAAGTGCTTTTGCCTGTCATCATTGACTGCTCTGCTCATCAAACTTGTTTCTTGATAATAAGACTGCAAGTGGGACCAGGAGTGCTTAAAATGGACACAGTGGAATAGACATACTGTTGGCCTCAATTAATCCAGACAGATATCCAGAGACTGTCTGCCTAAAGACAGAGCATCCACTTTTAATTAAAGAGGATAAGTTTAGTAGAAATTGCCACACCAGCAACTGTCAGTATCCATGATTAATTTGAGCTAAAGTACCACAACAACATCTTGGAATGGTAGACAGCCAGGGGCCACACACTTGCAGAAGACTTGTTATTTCTTTTCAATTCATGTCAGCAATCATTGAATATAACCTTGGAATGGATACTTGTGTCTTTTGAGCACTTTAAATGTTTCACCTCGTATCACACAAACTCTTCAATCAACAAAATAAGTGAAACATGATGCAGATTAATGGCCTATTCAAATCTTAAATAAAAATTGTTAGAATAATATCTAAGGTCTTGCCTACAATGCTGCTCCTGATAAACAATGAAATGAAATTCACAACTTGCTGATTTTAACAAAAAGTAGACATAAATAACAATATTTTAAATCAACCATGGGATGTGAGCATTGCTGACAAGGTCAGGGTATATTGCTTATACCATGAAAAGGTGGTGGTGAGCCACCTTCTTCAAACACTGCAATCCATGCGTCCAAAGCCTGAATGTTGTCAGGTCTTGCTGCATGTAGACTCAAATTACTTCAGTATCTGAGGAGTTGCGAATGGTATTGAACACTGCACACAAGATTGTACATCCCCAGTGATACATAATGGAAGTACAAAGAACAATACAGCTCAGGAACATGTCCTTTGGTCCATCAAGCTTGCACCGATATGCGATTTCTATTCTGCTGTCCGCTTCCCATTCATGTGTCTATCAAGATACATCTTGTACGTTGCTAATGTGCTTGCTTCCACCACCTCCACTGGCAGTGCGTTTCAGGCACCCACCACCCTCTGTATGAAAAACTTTCCCCACAGGTCTCCCCTTACCACTTCTCACCATAAACCCATACCCTCTTGTAGGTGACCCTTCCACTCTGGGAAAAAGTCTCTGACTATCCACCATATCTATAAGAACATAAGAACATAAGAAATAGGAGCAGGAGTAGGCCATCTAGCCCTTCGAGCCTGCCCCGCCATTCAGTAAGATCATGGCTGATCTGAAGTGGCTCAGTTCCACTTTCGCGCTTTCTCCCCATAACCCTTAATCCCCTTGCCTACCAAAAACCTATCTACCCATGTCTTAAATATATTTAACGAGGTAGCCTCCACCACTCCAACGGGCAGAGAATTCCAGAGATTCACCACCCTTTGAGTGAAGAAGTTCCTCCTCAACTCTGTTCTAAACTGCCCCCCTCCGCCTTATCTTGAGGCTGTGCCCTCTAGTCCTGCTGTCCTTTCTGAGCAGGAAGAACCTCTCCACCTCTACCCTATCCATCCCTTTCATCATCTTATACGTCTCAATAAGATCCCCCCTCATCCTTCTAAACTCTAATGAGTACAAGCCCAGTCTATTCAGCCTCTCTTCATAGCTCAACCCCCTCAACTCCGGTATCAGCCTAATGAACCTCGTCTGCACTCCCTCCAAGGCCAAAATATCCTTGCACAAGTGCGGCGACCAAAACTGCACACAGTACTCCAGCTGCGGCCTCACCCGTGCCCTGTGCAGTGCCCTGCAGCAAGACCTCCCTACTTTTATATTCAATCCCCCTCGCTATGAAGGCCAGCATCCCATTTGCCTTCCTGACCACCTGCTGTACCTGTAGGCTGGGTTTTTACAACTCATGCACAAGGGCCCCCAGGTCCCTCTGCACCATAGCATGCTGCAGCTTTTTGCCCTGTAAGTAGTAGTCCTTCCTACTATTATTCCTACCAAAGTGGATAACCTCACACTTGCCAACATAGTATTCCATCTGCCAGGTCCTCGCCCACTCGCTCAGCCTATCTAGATCCCTCTGCAGACTTTCTACACCCTCCACACAATTTGCTGTTCCGCTTACCTTTGTGTGATCAGCAAATTTTGACACCTTACACTCAGCTCCCTCCTCCTGATCATCTATATAAATGGTAAATAGCTGAGGCCCCAGCACTGAACCCTGGGGCACTCCACTAGTCACCAACCGCCAATCCGAATAGCACCCACTGACACCCACTCTCTGCCTCCTATTTGACAGCCAATCCCCTATCCACGCTAACACCTTACCCCCAACTCCATGCCCCCTAACCTTCTGTAACAACCTTTTGTGCAGCACCTTATCAAACGCCTTCTGAAAATCGAGAAACACATCCACTGGTTCCCCTCTATTCACCGCACAAGACACATCCTCATAGAATTCCAATAAGTTCGTCAGACACGACTTCCCCTTAACGAATCCGTGCTGCGTCTGCTCGATCAAACAATTCTTCTCAAGATGCCTCGCTATTTCCTCTTTGATGACGGATTTGCAGTTATTTAATTATTGATCTGTATTTCAAGAACCTGAAAACTCTGACCACATCAAAAAAAGTTAAAAAGGCTAATGGAAAGAAAGGGTTTTTCTTCTTGTCCATATAGTGCTTGATTCCTGCAGATTTTCATGTGATTGCCAGATGGCACCTGTGCAATAGAAGTTTGACTTTCACTTGTCACCAGAAGTGCAAATGAGTTAAACCTTGCCGGACTTTGAAGATCAGATGGAATTCATTCATTCATGGGACGTGAGCATTGCTGGCTGGCCAGCATTTATTGCCCATCCTTAGTTGCCTGAGGACAGTTGAGAGTCAACCACATTGCTGTGGATCTGGAGTCATATATAGGCCGGATGAGGTAAGGACGGCAGATTTCTTTCCCTAAAGGACATTAGTGAACCTGATGGGTTTTTCCAACATCGGCAATGGTTTCATGGTCATAAATAGATTCTTAATTCCAGATTTTTTTTATTGAATTCAAATTCCACCATGTGCCATAGCGGGATTCAAATCTGGTTCCCCAGAACATTAGCTGGGTTTCTAGATTAATAGCCTAGCGACAATACCACTAAGCCATCATCTCCCAATCAATCTCACTCTCAATCGCAGCCTCATTGGACAGCCTGAGCCTTCTTATGTATGGAGGTTATAATTATAAACTCATTTGGGACTTTATAACTGTATAGTCAAATTGAAAACCCAATATTTTACTCCTAGACATAGACCTAATGAACTTAATGAAGGTCCAGAAGTTTCACAAGAACCATGAAAGAACTGAATGGTTTAAGTTTATTTATTAGTGTCAAACGTAGGCTTACATTAATACTGCAGTGAAGTTACTATGAAAATCTACTAATCGCCACATTCTGGTGCCTATTCGGGTACACTGAGGGAGAATTCAACATGGCCAAAGCACCTAACTGGCATGTCTTTCAGACTGTGGGAGGAAACCAGAGCACCCAGAGGAAATCCAAGCAGACACAGGGAGAATGTGCTGAGTCCGCATGGACAGTGACCCGAGCCAGGAATTGAACCTGGGTCCTTGGCAGAGGCATTTTTGTATAGTTGGTCAATCGATCACATTTGTGTATGAGAAGAGCAAAGCTAAGGCAGATCATTGACATTGAAAGCAGACAACATGCAACAGCTACGACTTCAAATTGTGAGTCACAATAAATTGTTCAATTGTCTATGCATGGGGGAGGAATAGTGCATAAGCAGGCTCAAATCCACCAGAAACAGGTATTACAATTGCTATATAAAGACCTACAGAGAAAATCAGTCATTTACAATGCATCACTAACAGCAAAAATGGTTACAACTAATATGGAACATCTGACAATTTATTTTCTTGGATTTTGTACACTTTGAAAAAGATTTCTCCTAAGGGTATCATAATTTTCCTTCATAACTTTGGCAAGAGTTCAGAAAAACCCTGGAGAAATGTATAACCAAAGTTTTCTTTCTGATCTTCAGTGAAGTTACAGTGGGAGCTTAGGAGAATTCCCATTGAAACGATACCCCTTGATGTTTTGTTTTCTGAATGACGAAGGAATGACAGATTGCAAGATACATTGAAATGTATACACTTGACTCAATTGTTCAATGCTGCATGAATGTTTTGTGTGCGCAATGGTTTGCCTCTCACATTTCCTGTTTGTGTGTCTTGGACATCTCTTTGTGGCATGCATACTACAGAGCAGTGGGCGGGATTTTCTGGCCATACGTGCCCCAGGACTGCAAATTCCCACCTGAGCTTAACAGACCTTTAAACAGACCGTTGATTTTTCTGTTTCACTTGCTACAATTCCCATGGCATTGCGGGATGGGAAATCTTCGGTTCCTAGTGGAGATTGTTCAGCAAACTGTCAAGCTTGAAGAATGCAGAGGCCCATTTCATGTTCCTAACTGAAAAATCTGTTTCACTGTCAGACATTTAGTTTGTTAGAGTCCAAGTTGACTCACTGGCCAACAAATTTACTAACATGGCAGCACGCAATAAATGTGAAAGCGTCCAAAACTAGCAGGTAGCATGTTTGAGCACATTGATAGCCAAAAGTATGCCATTTTCTACGTTGAAGAAAACAACCAAAAGAGTTATCCAGAGCTCCCTTTGCTGATACCAAATTAATTTACTGTGACTGCAGCTGGCACCTGACTGAACATGGATGAGGAGCACCAGCAAAGTGAGGTCATGGAAGATCAAAGGGAAACTCTCCAATGTCATACCTGACAAGCAAAAAAAAAGAAAAACTACAGCACAATACAGGCCCTTCAGCCTACAAAGTTGTGCCGAACATGTCCCTACCTTACAAATTACAAGGCTTACCCATCACCCTCTATCTTACTAAGTTCCATGTACTTATCTAAAAGTCTCTTAAAAGACCCTATTGAATCCGCCTCCACCACCATTGCCGGCAGCTCATTCCATGCACCTACCATTCTGTGAGTGAAAAACTTACCCCTGACATCGTCTCTGTACCTACTCCCCACCACTTTAAACCTCTGTCCTCTTGTGGCAACCATTTCAGCCCTGGGAAAAAGCCTCTGACTATCCACTCAATCAATACCTCTCAACATTTTATACACCTCTATCAGGTCACCCTTCATCCTTTGTCTCTCCAAGGAGAAAAGGCCAAGCTCCCTCAACCTATCCTCATAAGGCATGCTCCTCAATCCAGGCAACATCCTTGTAAATCTCTTCTGCACCCTTTCTATGGCTTCCACATCCTTCCTGTAATGAGTGTGGACTGATTACAGTGTGGACTGAGCACAGTACTCCAGGTGAGGTCTGACCAGGGTCCTATATAGCTGCAACATTATCTCTTGACTCCTAAACTCAATTCCCCAATTGATGAAGGCCAGTATACCACACGCCTTCTTAACTACATCTTCAACCTGCGCAGCTGCTTTGAGCATCCTATGAATTCGGACCCCAAGATCCTTCTGATCTTCCACACTGCCAAGGGTCCTACCATTAATATTATATTCTGCCATACTATTTGACCTGCCAAAATGAACCATTTCACACTTATCTGGGTTGAACTCCATCTGCCACTTCTCCGCCCAGTCTTGCATCCTATCAATGTCTTGCTGCAACTTCTGACATCCCACCACACTATCCACAACACTTCCAACCTTTGTGTCATCAGCAAACTTACCAACCCATCCCTCCACTTCCTCATCCAGGTCATTTATAAAAATCACAAAGAGTAAGGGTCCCAGAACAGATCCCTGGGGCACTCCACTGGTGATCAACCTCCATACAGAATATGACCCATCTATAACCACTCTTTGCCTTCTGTGGGCAAGCTAGTTCTGGATCCACAAAGCAATGTCCCCTTGGATCCCAGGCCCCTCACTTTCTCAATAAGCCATGCATGGGGCACCTTATCGAACGCCTTGCTGAAGTCCATATAAACTACATCTACTGCTCTTCCTTCGTCAATGCGTTTAGTCACATCTTCAAAAAATTCAGTCAGGCTAGTAAGGCATGATCTGCCTTTGACAAAGCCACACTGACTATTCTTACTCATATTATACCTCTCCAAATGTTCAAAATCTTGCCTCTTAGGATCTTGTCCATCAACTTATCAACCACTGAGGTTAAACTCACTGGTCTATAATTTCCAGGGCTATCTCTACTCCCTTTCTTGAATAAAGGAACAACATTCGCAATCCTCCAATCCTCCGGAACCTCTCCCGTCTCCATTGATGATGCAAAGATCGCCACAGGCTCAGCAATCTCCTCCCTCGCCTCCCACAGTAGCCTGGAGTACATCCCATCTGGTCCCGGCGACTTATCTAACTTGATGCTTTTCAAAAGCCCCAACACATCCTCTTTCTTAATATCTACGTGCTCAAGCTTTTCAGTCCGTTGCAAGTCTGCACTACAACTACCAAGATCCTTTTCCATAGTGAATACCGAAGTAGAGTATTCATTAAGTACCTCTGCTATTTCTTCCGGTTCCATACAAACTTTCACACCATCACACTTGATAGGTCCTAATCTTTCACGTCTTATCCTCCTGCTCTTCACATACTTGTAGAGTGCCTTGGGGTTTTCCTTAATCCTACCTGCCAAGGCCTTCTCATGACCCCTTCTGGCTCTCCTAATTTCCTTCTTAAGATCCTTCCTATTAGCCATATACTCTTCTAGATCTCTAACATTACCTAGCTCTCTGAACCTTTTGTAAGCTTTTCTTTTCTTCTTGACTAGATTTATTACAGCCTTTGCACACCATGGTTCCTGTAACCTACCATAACTTGCCTGTTTCATTGGAATGTTGCTATGTAGAACTCCTAACAAATATTCCCTGAAAATTTGCCACATTTCTTCCGTACATTTCCCTGAGAAGAATGAGAAAGGATGATGGTCACAGTTGACAACAACTAATCATTTCTGGAGTAGCTTTTAAGAATTATCCTCAGCCTTTTTCAAATGTTTATTAATGACCTCTCTGTATAAATTCAGGATAAGGCTGTTTGCTAGAAATGCCACAGCATTCAGCTCTATTCATATCTCCCAAGATGGTGGAGCAACATAGACCAGTCTCAGAAGAACTTGGTCAACATTCAGTCTTAGACTGGTATACTGGTTGAAAACATGTCACATCGGGACCTGATGGTACATGTGCACAAATCACTGTAGGTGGTAAGGCAGGTTAAGCATATACAGGATTCCGGATTTTATAAAAAATGGCATAAAGTCCAAAACTAGGAGGTTGTTGTGAACCTTTATAAAACATTAGTTCAATCACAACTGGAGAGGGCAGACACTCGAAACTCTTTTAAAAGTTACCTAGATCTGCACCTTAAGTGCTATAAGCTACAGAACTATGAGCCAGGTACAAAAAGGTGGGATTAGAAAGGGCACCTAGGTGTCCTCAGACTGGCATTTACAAGATGGGCCCAATGGCCTCCTTGTGTGCTGTAATTTTTCTATGGTTTTATGGAGTACTGTGTCCAATTCTGAGCATCACACTTTCGGAAGATTGTGAAGGCATTGGAGACAGTGCAGAAAAGATTCAGCAGAATCTTGTGAAACCATACAAAAAAATAGTTCCAGGAATGTGAGTCCAAAGATGTGTGGGTTAGGTCAATTAGCGTTGCTAAATTGCCATTTAATGTCGGGGGATTAGCAGGGTAAATACGTGGGGGCTTACGGGAATAGGACCTGGGTAGTATTGTTGTTAGTGCAGGCTCTATGAGCCGAATGTCCTCTTTCTGCACTGTAGCAATTCTATGATTCAGTTATGAGGATAGATTGGTGAAGTTGGGGCTGTTCTCCTTAGAAAGAGAAATTTGCGAGGAGATTGATAGAGGTGTTCAAAATCATAAGGGGTCTGGACAGAATAGATGCCGGAAACCTTGACCCATTGATAGAAGAGTCAATAACCAGAGGACAGTGATTTGAAGTGATTGGCAAAAAAATCAACGATGACATGCAATGCCTGAGAGTAAGGTGGCGGCAGATTCAGTTGTTGTTTTCATTGGGGAATTTGATAATTATTGGAGGAGCAAACACATAGGAGTGGGACATTGTTCTTGGTTAAGAGCCAAAAGGGACATGATGAACCAAAGTCCTCTTGTGTTATAATAATTCTATGATTCCATTACAAATACCAGGCACCTCCAACATGAAAGGATCTACTCACCTCTGCAAAAAAAACTGCACCTGAGTTCATCACCATCAACATCTTTGAAGTCAGCATTGTACAAAAACCTTACCTGTGACATCCACATTTGAGGCTATTAATAGGAAGGTGAGCTCACCTCCTAACTCTCCAAGCTTATCCACTCTACACAAAGCTCAACACAACAGTGCAATGGAATACATCCCCCTTGATAGATGAGCTACAACAAAACTCAAAGAGCTTGACATTAGCCAGGATAGTTGAGTTTGTATGATCTGCACTCCTGTCACTAGTCACAGGAACTATTCCTCTACCACCAATGTACTGTGGCTGCATATATTCTACCTTTAGGATATGCCACAATTACTCAAGCTGTTTTGACAGAACTTTCCACTCTCAGGATATCTATCATAAAGAAGGATGAGCAACAAGGTGTTAAGTAAACCATCCTCTCCAACTTGCTCCCAAGAATGAACTATTTCTGCCCCTTTAATACCTATTCCCAGGCTTAACCCTGGTGTCCCTGCTGCACCATCATCAGGGTTTCCATTCTTGTACTGTCAGATAATCACATGGCAGTGGAAACATATCCAGGAGCCAACAATGTATACAAAATTACCTAATAAGGGATTCAACTTGAAATATGCACATCTGTGCAAACCACATGTAAACACAACATTGTGGTTGTTTGGAGATGACCGCCATAAAACTGAAATAAATGAATGAGGAACAAAAGACAGCAAGGGTGTGACAAGAAGCTGCATTCAGTTTAGATGACTCTACAACTTATATCACAGTCCTATGCAAGGAGTGCAAGAAATATCAGAATACAGGATGGTTGCCTCAAAAGAGAAGATACTAGGGTCAGTTATGGAAAGCACTCACTCAGCCATCCTCAGTATCTGGGAAAAGGCACTTACAGAATCAAAGACCCCCAAGGCACTAGTGTGGAAAACTGACCCCCAACATCAGCTGTGAGACAGATGCCAGCTGAACCAAAATTAGGAACTCTTTCAACTTCAACAGCCTATGCTAATGCATTTTGCATAAGTGAAAGTGTGCTGCCTTATTTTCATGTTACAACTGAAATTGCATATCTGAAGTCAACTGAGCAGCCACAAAGATACTTGAGAAGTGACAACGTTGGATCAAACCATTTTCAACATTGTTTCTGGGTATGAATTAGAATGTGACTTTCATGCCCCAGCCAATCAAATTTTTACACCTTAACCACACAAATTGAACAATGAAGAAATGAAAGTTGTTGAAAAGGAACTGTTAAGACATCAATGCAAAGTCATGTTTGCAATGAATAGCCCCAGCATGGAGATTGTAGTGGAATTTTCCATTTTTGAAAATGTGATGGTAGCTGGGAAAGTTAGTGTGATTGCTACTAGGCAGTGGGTAAGATGAAATCATGAGATCTTTTCAGCTTTTCAGCTCATTAATTATGCATTAGCATAATTTGTTGAATCTAGTGGCAGGGTGGACAGGGATGCATCCATCCCACTGTTACCTCGTGGGGTCAAAGGTCCTGGCGCCTTAGTTAAGCTGCACCCACACAGGTCAGTGTTTCATTCTGACTCTAAATGGTACCTAAAAGAACTAAACCCTCCGCTCCACAGTTAAGCAAAGCCTCCCTGGAGCTCTTCTCCATGCCATCCAGGAAAGGTCCTCTTTCCACAGGATGGGAGCTGGTCATCCTCCTATCTGATCATGCCGGCCTGGGAGGAGGTCACAAGAATAGTCAGCGCCCGTGACAAATAAAATAGGATTGGCCTGCAGTGCAGTAAAAAGATGAATGATCTGAAGTGCTCTGCTAAGGTAAATGAAACATCTACTCACTTCATAGTCACACTTTCATCAGGGCATCAGGCAGTTTAAGAGTTAGAGACTACAGGGATATCACATATACCCATCAGACGCGACATCAGGACTGAAAACCTGCCAACTTTTTTAAACTCACCATCTCACGTAAGTACTTGCATACAATATCTTAATCCCTTACTGGAAGAGCTCAGCACACACAGCAGATATGCATGCTTCTGAACTATTCTTTCATTCACAATGTTCACACTCAATCCATTTGTTGACATGCAGGACAAGATCTTCTACAACCAATACGAAAGCACAACGACCAAAGTGTGGCAATGGGGGAGAGACCCCAGAATTAAGGACACGCTTCATTCACAAAGATTAGTCAGCAGAGCTTGTTGCAAAGGATGGAGATTGTTCCTGTGTAAAAGATGAGATTGGCCTCCCCGAGCAAGCCAAGAAGGGTTCATCCAATATGCATCAGCCACAGGTGGACAGTGAGTGTGAGTGATTTATAATGTAGAAGCCTACGTAATCAATCACTAGTTATCTTTTCTCCAAACACCAGTAAGAAAAGTTAAAGACCTCAGCTCCTGGCCCCAGACCAACTCAGAGGTGGATGTTGCCTAGCCATCTCAGAAGACTTATCACTGTGTTCAACTGAACTCACCACCAGCACAGATACATGCTCCTCAGTGTGACTAAGTTCTAGACTCATTCTAGAATCTTTTCTCCCAAGTATATTTTGTATGGCATTTATTTTATAACTGTGGGTTTTTGGGATTCGTCGTCAATGTAAAAAACGCCTCCTTGCAGTGTACATAAGTTTCCACATTTAAGGCTGAATGTTGTTCCTTTCTTAGTTCCCACTCTCCCCGTGCGTGATGCTGAATGATCGAAATACATTCCACTGTGATGTTTGAAATATCTGCAAGAGGAGAATGAACGTATAATGTCAGAGGTATGTGATCATCCTGATAAAACTGTCAACTTACCTGTGAGGATCTTACTTTGCCCATGAATGGCTACCTAGCAGTGCTTTACGGAATTCCTCTGTAAAGGCACAGTATGTAACTCATTAAGGAATTCATTGCATGTCTGTGCAATCATTGATTTTGGTTAGATGGGAAGGATTGACCTTTATCAGATGGACAATGCCAAGGACTGCAATGCTACAAAAGGAATGTTTTGGCACATCTACTGAGTCCTCAGCAGGATCCATCAAGGTAAGTTGTCATTGATTGTTGTGTCAATACTGACTGGGCTATGTCTCTCCCAAATGCCAAAGCAATACAGGAAACAGACTTGGCGGGGTTCCGGCAAATGCAGGGTCATGAGTATTTGTCAATAATCAAACCATTGTCCTGCTGAGTCACTATCTGTGAGGACAATGTAAATGTAACTTGCAGTTTGGGTGTGTGCTGTTGAGTGACAGATCACTGCGTCCTAATGTCAGAAGGCATATTTGGACTCAGTAACAAGATGAGGCCTTAGCATTAGTCATACATGAAACCTGGCATTTGGAAAAGTAGTGCTCTGTTGTTGCTTCCTCTTGAGATGATCAAGTGCCCATCATTGATGAATGTTTTACCTTTAGCACCTTGCTGAGCTGCAGTCGTACTGACATGAGTACATCCACATATGCAATGACGTTTCAGCCATATAAAGGCTGCCATGTTTGCTGACTTGTTGATGCCATACTTGAAAGGACAAACCCTGTGTAATTGCTTAAGGAGGTACATCAGTGGAGTGCTTAATATATTCCACAGTGGTCGCATGTTAGGGATGAAGGTGATTAATGCTACTTCCATAATCATTTTGAGACTGATGACATTTTCTGATATGTTGATGCAAAGAATAAAGGCTTTGTTGTGTCTTTGACTCTTCCTTGGACAGTTTAATAATTCTTGCCCCCGGATAGTCTTTCAATACTCCACTCTGTCCCTTGACAGAAGAACAAAATTCCAAATGAATTTCTTGCTGGTGAGAAACTAACATCATCCATCAGACCAAATTTAGTGTCCCAGCCATACACAATTCCTGCTCCTGTTTCGCCCTATGTTTCAAATATTTTTGGCTGACAGAAAGAAGATGGTGGCTATCACATGATTCTATATCTATTGAATCAGAACAAACATATAAATTACCACCATATTAAAATGGACACTTTAGACATCACTATACAATTCCTCACCAAAGGCTTTTTTTATGGTTTCGACAGACCTCAAGCGATTCATACAAATTTCAAGACATAGGAATGGGGAATAAAGAAGTGGCTGAGGAATTACATACGTACTCTGCTTCAGTCTTCACAAAGGAAGACATGAATAATGTACCAGAAGCTCTGAGAGAAACAAGTTTTAGTGAGGAGCTGAAGGAAATCAGCATTCATAGAGAAATGGTTTGGAGAAAATTGATGAGATTAAAAGTGGACAGAATATCCAATCTTGATAATCTTCATCCCAGGGTACTTAAGGAAGTGGCCCTGGATATAGTAGATCCATTGATGGTTATTTTCCAAAATTCTTTGGACTCTGGACTGGTTCCTACAGATTGGAGGGTAGCTAATGTAAGCCTGCTATTCAAAAAGGGAGGTAGAGAGAAAATAGGGAACTATAGACCAGTGAGCCTAGTGTCAGTACTGGGGACGTTGCTAGAGTCCATTACCAAGGATTTCATAATGCTGCATTTGAAAGGCAGTGGTATAATCAGACCAAGTCAGTATGGATTTCAAAAGAGAAATGATGTTTGACAAATCTATTGGAATTTTTTAAGAATGTAACTAGTAGAGTTTACTGAGAAGAACCAGTGGATGGGTTTATTTTGACTTTCAGAAGGTTTTCCACAAGGTTTCATATAACAGATTACTATGTAAAGTTAAAGCACATGCAGGTATTGTTTTGAGATGGATAGAAAGTTGGTTAGCAAATAGGAAGGAAAGAGTTGGCATAAGTTCTGATTGGCAGTCAGTGAATAGTGGGGTTCCGCAGGAATCTGTGCTGGACCCCAACTGTTCACATTATATATTAATGATTTGGAAAGGGGAACTGAATGCATTACCTCCAAATTTGTAGATGATACAAAGTTGGATGGGAGGGTGAGCTGTGAGCAGAATGCAAAGATGCTTCAGTGTGATTTGGACAAACTAAGTGTGTGGACATGTGCACGGCAGGTGTGGTATAATGTGGATAAATGAGGTTATTCACTTTGGTAGTAATAATAGGAAGACAGATTATTACTTGAATGGGTGTAAATTGAGAGAGGTGGATACTCAACAAGACCTTGGAGTCCTTGTGCATCAGTCGCTGAAAGTAAGCATGCAGGTACAACAGGCAGTTAAGGAGGCAAATGGTCTGTTCATCTTCATAGCGAGAGGATTTGAGTATAGGGGTAGGGACATTTTACTACAATTATCTGCGTTGGTGAGGCTACATATGGAGTATAGTGTGCAGTTTTGATGTTCTTATCTGAGGAAGGATGCTCTTGCTATAGAAGGAATACAGAGAAGATTTATCAGGCTGATTCCTGGGATGGCAGGTCTGTCATATGAGTAGATACTAAGTCGGTTAGGATTATATTCACTGGAGTTTAGAGAAGAGGGGATCTCATAGAAATTTACAACATTCTAACAGGGTTAGACAGGGTAGATTTAGAAAGAATGTTCCCAATGGTGAGGGAATCCAGAATCAGGGGTCATAGTTTACCCCTTATCCTCAAACTATGTAGAATTGAGGTGAGGAGAAATTTATTCCATCAGAGGGAATTCACTACCACAGAAAGTAATTGAGGCCAAAACATCGTCTGATTTCAAATAAAAAAATTAGATATAGATCATGGGGCCAAAGGGATCAAGGGATATGGGAGGAAGGGCGATCAGAATATAGAATTTGATATCAGCCATGATCAAAATGAGTGGCAAAGCACCTCGAAGGGCTGAGTGGCTCCTGCTTCTAGTTTCTATGTTTAAATGTCACCTATCAGTTTCAACATTGTGATTACACAGTGTTGCTGGAGATGGATCTCCTTTAGGAGCTTTGTCAGATTGAAGGCATACAGTTATGAGCCCACTGAGGATAGCGGAGCAGCTCCGGTTCTTGTATGTTGATGTTGTGACTGGGATAGTGGAGAGATGCTTGAAGTGGCAGCACCTTCTGACATCTGATGCTGGCTGGGACACCCTCCTCAGCAATGCACCACATATCAGCAAGGGCACATGCTTCTGCAGCTCCACCATCCTTCAAAGAATTAGAACAATGTGAGCCTGATGTGAAACTATGCATTCGCACATTGAAGTGAGAACTGAAATGACAGTAATAACAATGCTAGGGATGGAGGAGGCTTGTCCAGGAGGGTACACACTGCAACTCATCATCCTACTCATGGAATTTGGTGGCAATAAGGGCCTCATACACATACCTACCTCATCTGGCTCATGTAGTGTCTCTTGCTCTCCAGACTTAGCTTCTTCAATTCGCTGGAATCATCCCTTTTGATGTCCTCCTCACTGGAGGAGACATACATATCCCCCATGTTGGATCTTTGCAATACCAGGCTGGGCTGCATGCAGAAAGCCACGATGATCCATGAGAGTAGTTGGGAACTGCACTGGCTTCATCAGATCTGTCTAGGCATCAGAATCAGAAAGATGCCTTTGGTCTGCTCCACCAATATTTGTGTAGCAGCATGAGCACCATTGTACCTTCTCTCTGAAGGACTCTATGGGCTGTCACACGGGCATCACCAGGCAATTCTTTTCGGGTACTCTTTATCACCGAGTAGCTAACCCTGGATCATGTGTGGTCCTTCGAAGATATCTGGGATCAGCAGTCTACTCAAGATGTATGAGTCGTGGACACTTCCTGGGTATCTGGCACAAATGTGCATGGTAATTTTCTTATGGTCGCAGATCAGCTGTATACTGAGTGATTGGCAGTCTTCCTGTTTGTGTGGTGTGTTGTTGCTAAGGAATATTTATAGCCACGAGTGCAGATGATGGCACTGTAAACCTGCGGGAATCTGGAAATTGCTGCAAAGCCCATTGCTCTGGCATCCTGGCTTGCTTGATCTCTATCAAATTTGACTTGATTGTGGGCCTTGGCAAAAAAGGCATCTGTCAACTCATGTATGCACTTGCAAGTTGATGTTTGAACAATCCCAAAGAAGTCTCCAGTAGAACCCTGGAAAAATCCAGTGGCAATGGATGCCCTCCCCGTGCCTGTAGTGCTGGGGAATGTGGCAAATTTGAGTCACCAGGTCCCTGGTTGAAGACATTGGTGACACTGTGTCCAGAGGAGATCCTGCTTCCTCTTGGTCTTGAGGGTTTAGCTTCTCCCTTTGATGAGCCTGGCACCTTCACTGCAATCTTTTTTTTTCCTGCTTCTATGTGAACATGCAGGCAGCAATAAATCCAGGTTCTATCTTTGGTCTCCTCTCTACAGTATCAGTCAGGAACAGACATGAGTCAGCCTTAGACTGAAGTTCCTAGTTCTATCAATGACTCATCGGTGAATGTGAGTTCAAGAGCTTATTGCAATGTTGGAAACTCATCATCTAAAAATTCAGGCCAACATAGAGTTTGTTTCAAGGTGTGCCCACTTTTGTGAACAGTTGTTATGAGATTATGAGACCCCCAAGATCTGAAAACAACTGTCAAAACCTTGAAGTCTTCAGCGGTAACAACATACAACCCAGTCCTCAAGGTCTGAAAAACAGTATGGAGGTCACTTTCTAATCCGTTTTTACTGTCACCAAAACTGCAGTCAGTATGGCTATGAAGAGGAGTGCTATTCCAACTGGATTTCTGGCCGCTTCTTTGGTGGGTAACTGCCACAGATTCCAATGCAATTGCCACACTCTCACTGATTTCTGCAACAAAAAAATCCTTAATGTTCCCAGAAATTATGACTGTAAAGTCAGATCACAGCTGCCAGTGTGCATAGCCTTGGAAACCATGCCTGCACACAGATACGATATTTCTCAATCTTGTTTTTCTTTAGGCCAGTAATCAATGATTCCATCATTTCAATGCTATTGGCAGCTTTCTTGTTAGCCTCTGCTGGAATGATATCATATCCTCATCAAACTCTTCTGGTTTCAGTGGGATCTGTCAATTTGTTGGTACCACTGACATTATTTTAATTTCCTCCAGCTGAAAACATATAGAAGAGAAAGAGCAAATGATGCAGGGATTGTGATCAAGAAAACAGAAGAATATGAAGAAGACCTCATTTTGTTCGATACCCACACACACCACCTGCTTCAAGGATCATACACATCGATCTAGCCTCTTGTTAAAATCGACTTCATCAAGTAAGATACTGAGTTACAGAGTTCAATGGGTTATTTGTGTAGCTATAAATTGTAGGCCATAAACAATATATTGGTGTTCATGGTGCAAAGGAGGAATGGAGTACAGCAGCTGGTGTATAAGCTTGCCCTTGCCAGATAATTGAACTTCTTGTTGTACTACCGTGCAATTTCAGGGGTGAGAGAGATGGCACTGCCGTCTTCCTCTCCTCTTCTGAATCACGTCCAGAAAAATTAATAGGTTGGTCTCACTAAAATTGCATGTTTTTTCTTTTTTGCCTCTTTACAATGCCCTTCTAACTTCTTTTGCAATGCCTGCTAATCTACCAATGAAAAATACTCTTTAAAATGCCACCACATCAATCAAACTCACCCTGCTGAGCACTTTGCTGCACACTTGCTTCAAAGCCACACTTACAGAATTTTCAGCCAGACTTGCCTTTTTGAAGGTTTGTTCCAATTGCCAGATATCTCCCTCATAGATTCCTCATTTTATATGAGATTGCGGCACAAAACTGCCAATGAATACATAAATCGTCTAACCCTACAAATTATGGCTCAGAGAGGATGGGTGGACAATTGACAAATGCAAAATTGCCCCAATTGACAAGTGCAAAATTGAAGTCATTATTCCTTAGGCCTTTGGGTCCATGGTTTAAAAATATGAGGTTACTCATCCTCATTTAAAAGAATTCTTTGCTACACAGGACTGTATATTATCAAGGCATATTTGCCCTAACTACCCAGCCACCTCTACCGATACTGCAGCAATTACCCTGCTGGGATAATTCAGCATTGCTGTGATTTCATGGTCAGTTAATGGTGGGAACACCAGGAGAGCATATATGCATATTACTTGAATGCAATATATAAAGCTGGATCAGAGCTCTGCTGATACTGAAGGAGCACTTGGCCAACCTTTACTGCATCAAATCTTGTCTTACTGGTACCATGATCTGTGAAGTGACAAGTTCAGATGATACAGCACTTACAGAGAGGATCATTAAGATCAGAAATAACATTAAATTATTTTATTCCCAAGAGTAAGAGATCTAGAATCTCCTAAATAAAATGTGTGTTTATTGTCTTATTATAGTTTTAGCTCAATTTGAATTGTGTTAACATTATAAAGCATAACGATTACCCTTTTCTATCTTTTTAGAGTAATGTTTTCCACATTTGTCTCTTTGTCTGTGATGTAGTGATGTGAGGCACTCAGAAATGGCTTTTCATATGTCAGTAAGTACTACAGATAAGACATGCTATGAGATCCCGACTTCTGTTGAAACTCTTTTTTTACATTATCTTGGCACTAAGATAGTAAAAAAAAACAAATAATGCACCTCTTTCCTGAACAAATAATATAGCTGACAAAACTTCAGGGAATGACAGTTGAGGGATTGCAGAGTTGTTTGATAAGCAGAACACTATTGCAAGAAATCAGAAATGTTATCTTCTGACAGTTATGGTGCATTGTGCAAATTCATATATGTCATGTAATTTTTAACAGACAATGGTTCACGTGATGGCATCTTCATCATATGATAATTAGCTAAAAAAGCACCAGAGCAAGTTCATATTTGGAAACACATCAGTGATTTTCACACTCTCCTCGAAGGAGAAGAGCACATATTTTCAACTACAATTGAACAAAATCAATGGACCACTACTTACCAGTTGATTGATAATACCATTTTTTTCATTGCACATTTAATGACATTTCACTTTATAGATTCTCTGGGATGTTGATAGAATAGATGTTGAGGAGAATATTTATCAGAAACTGAATGGCAAACAGATTTTTCCTCCAATATCACCTTGAAATAATTTTATGACTGACAATATTCCACCAAATAATCTAGTTGCTGCTGAGGATCTGAATCAATCAATTGATCTATCTAGGTTTTAACTTATGTCCTGTGTGCACTAGGCACAGTGGTCAGCTTTGAGGTTTATTGAGCAATCAGAATGGCTGCACAATGTGCTCTGTTAGCTTTCAAGCAGCGATATTACATTGCCAGGACACATTAGAGCTTTTGCAATTTTATTAATATTTGGATTGTTGAAGATAGTATCATTTTTAAATTTTGCTAATTTTTTTATTCACTATAATACAGGACCACATTATTCAGAAGTAGCTTAAAATTATCACAGCAAGGAATTTGCAAACCTGGGTATGTTTTAAAGATGCATATGCCTCATTTGAATTCAAAGCAGCATCTGGTTATTTAAAGGCTGCCACGGCTGGTACTTCAGTAAACGCATTTCCCCATGCTCAGTTAGCACTCACTGCATTACCATTCAGATAAAAGCTGACGGAATAAATGCTCAGATTTTTTTTAAAATCTACTTTTCGATTAAAAATGTGACAACCTAAGGCACAGAATTGCCATAAAATTAATAAATAAAACCATTTCTGTAATCTATAATTAAAAGCCAAATTTAATGTGTTCAGAAAGATATACAGCCTGACAAATAAGCTATCTGGTTTCAGATTACTCCAAACCTCAGCAAGAGAAGATAATTTATTTCCCATTAGTTAACTTTTAAAAACAGCATCTTTTGCTAAAATATATCTCATTCTCTCACGTCACCTTTATAATCAGTATCGCTTGCTGAGTTAATAATGTTATCTTGAACAAAGCTTTAAAATTTCTTACGGAAGTGATGACATGTTACAGTTAATTCATCTTTAAGTATCAGACATCTAAAGACTAATAATTTTCCAATCAAGGATCCAATAAGGCCAGAGACATGGAGGACCTGTCGACCTTAACTAGCAGAGCTTTATTAAGTTAAACTTCAAAAGGTTCTCACCTTGCATCTGGTCAAATTGATAGCATGGCCAGAGGTGGGACCACCAACAAGCCAACAGGAGTCTGCAACTAGGGATTTGTTGGGATAGTCAACATCAGACAACAGAGGTTGAAGGCATGAGAGGTATGGGAGTGAAGCCAAGGCTGTAATTAGAGGGGCAAGGTAGCGGTACTGGTGGGGAGAGTCAGGACAGTGTGATTGGTCTGGAGACCAATAGCTTACTTATGAGATCTGGAGAGAGCATCTTTGACTCACAAGAACTGCTCAAAGGAACGGTTTTCTGCACTTACCATGGCCTATTAGCATCTCCCATTTTGTATCTGCTGTTGGGCAACTGACTATGCAAGACTGTGCTTGATTTTCTGTTAACTTCATGTTGCTGTGCCAAAGGTGTAATTTATGACTTTTAAATGTTAAGTAGGCAAATTGACTACATTTGGTGAGAGTCTCATTGATGCCCTGATTTGAGATTTTAAAAATTTAAAGAAGCAGAAATGGACTGGAATTGGGTTTCTCTAACCTCTCCGGCGCCTCAGTTGCAGGGGATGGTGGTTGGGGTTAAAACAAAGGCCATGTTTTTTAATCCTTACTACCCAGCCCTTAAGATTTTAATTCTTTCAATGACATTCTTTCAAAAAGTCCTTCACAGATTAAATATTTTATTTCTGTACACTAACAAAGCTGCTTCAAAACCATGCAGACAAATTAATTAAAACAAGTAATAATAAATTTATGCTCTCCAGATAATATGCTCCCAGTGTACTAAAATGAGGCTGTCTTATATTATTGATTTGAAATAAATTACAATGGAGGTCTACAGTTCTTTTTTCAACATAGAGGTTAATATGGGCATTGGTTTATATGAAATGTAATAGGAACCAGAAAATAAATAAGAGGGAATAAATATGCCATCCCCGAGAAGGTGACATTTACTAAGCTTCTGGCATTATCCGCTATTTTATCAACCTTAATTAGAAGAGATAACCCATGCCCCTCATGGGATAAAATATGCAGTGTATGGGCTGAAATTTGATCTTCTGGTCACCTTGACTAAACAGCCATCTGTCTATTCCAGCACAATTTTTGTTAGAACAAAGATGTTTCTAATTTAATAAATCATATCCAGTTAGATTAGACAGCATTCTGCCCACTGACAACTAGCAATATAAGCAAATAGAGGCTGCACCTGGAACAAACAACTGTGATAACCACAAAATACTCATCATGGTTAGAATTGGATATAAACCATCCAAATCTATAACCCGAAACAACAATCTGGTTTAAACAACCATTTTGCCTCCTTCGCCTGCGTGTGTGACAAGCAAAGAAATAAAATAGGGAGCTAAGTATCAGCCATTTTAGTGACATCAGTGCTGTTGCTGACAATAACAGACTGTTACGGCAATAACTTAGGAAATAAGCTGCCTTTTTGAAAAGTAAATACACTTTATAGCTGCTATTTTCGTAAACCTTTACCCTTCAATTATTTTCCTTTTAAAAATATTGATTTTCTATTGAAAACATTTTCTTCCTTCCAGCTGATATTTGAAAGATTAAGTAGTTCAGATATTTTGTTTTGGTACTCACTGAACTATAAGCACTGAAATATATGTCAGCCCAGCATTAAATCTCTATCTGTATGATTGTTCAACATAGATTCAAATGAACTGTCCTACCTTATAACTCTTACAAAGGCTGGACCTAAGTGTACTGTCTCAATGGCTAACAGAAAGGTCACCATTTGTACTCTAAATATTTCTAATATATTATAATGTAAGCTCAAACAGATAAATTTAGACATGGTAAGAAAAAAAAGTAATGTCATTAAAGACACTTGAAAAAGAATGCAGTATCTTCAATTGTTCCACCCTTCTCTTTTGTCGAACTTCTTAATCACTGTGCCCAAACTTTTAAAGTCCCATGCACCCTACCCACCACTGCCCCATTTAACTCTATCAATAATCACCACCATTCTTCATGTTTCGCTCAAGAATGTTGCTTGACTCACAAACTTCTTAACTATTGTCTTTTGTTGGTCATTCTATTGGTTTTGATTGTAACTTTGTTCCTAGGAAGTGACAATTGTCTCTTCAGGAAGCCTCTTACATGGCTATACTTTCCACTATCTACCACCGAGGCCTCTGTAATTGTGGTGTGGTCTTATCACCAAATTACATCACGCTCTCTACTCAGCTCCTCTTTTATCTTCTCTTTATAGTATCTCACTTTGTTTCACGCTGCACACCTCCTTTAAAAGCTTCATTATTTATCTCATTTGAAGCTTCTCACCAAGACATCCACCCTCAGAATTCTGTGCATGCATGAATGTGCTCATGTGTCTAATTTTACTCACGCTCACAATTGGCATTATTGCACATGTGGTATGAGTGGACACATAATAACATTTTGCAGCAGTCTGTGGTAATGCCTCATGTCATTGGGAGTTCTTACAAATGAGCATTTTTGTACAAGACTGACTGCCAATGTGAAGCGCTGATGTTTGACAAGATAAGATCTGTGATGAAGCAAGTCACATTGTCATGGCTGAAATGACAAGAAACATTTTTTGCATTGTGTCACATTAATAGCATATGCATAAACAACTCACTGCAGTGATACCAAAAGTTTGACAGAAACCAATGTTGCACCATTTATTTTTTAAAAAGGCCACAATATCATTCTCAGCAATAAAGACTTCTCAACATGACATGAAAATTAGGAAAATCCTTGGAACGATGGTGATGGAAACAAGGGCAGTTAACAAGGGTGAATCAACTGTCCTAAGCCAACTAGGATTTATGAAGGGAAAAGAATGATAATCTACTGACATTTCTTTAAGGCTATTATAGAATTGGTAGAATGTGGCTGCAGTAGAGTTTACTTATTTTTCATTTGACCTTAGAATGTTGCACAATAACATTTTACCCATTTCCCTCTCTTAAGGAACCTAAATATCCTTCAATTGAAGTTATACGGGGTACAAATCATTCAATCACCCAAAACGATACCAAAGCTGATCCTGAGTCAGCCCAAGGTGCATATGAATGGTCTTGTAATAATTTTCCTTATTCCACGCTGTGGGATGTCTGGGCTTTATCAGCTAAGTGCAGCAAATAATGATTCATTTCAAAGTTTAAAAGGAATTGAATCATTTTATGTAGCATGCTTAGCAAAACTACTTGGAGTTAATAATGAATATACAAGTGAGCCATGAACAATTTTATTCTCCCACAAAAATACTAATATTACTTTGTACGGACAAAAAAAAAACAATTAATTAGAAAAGGAAAAAGATTAACTCCTGCTCCAGGGAAAAGAGAATACGATGGATCTATGGCTACACCTCAATGAGGAGATGAATCAGAACTACAAAGTATTCCAGTCCCCAATTGTGCATTTCGTGCTTGACCACACCTAGACCATAATGTTGGTGTATAGCTATTATGCTGGCAGCAAAATCAGTGCTTTCATTCTGTGTGAGTCAGCTATTCTGGTCATCTTCGAGCCAGCATAGCAAACTAGAGGATGATTGCTTGCTGAACATATGGCTAATAACTCCAATCCACAAATGGACAGCATTCCTATAACGTCAGCCATGTTGCAACTAGAAACATCATGAAGCAGACTATCAATATCCGGAATCAATGCTTCTGCTATACAGACTGATCGGTGGCAGAGCCCTCTAATAATTATCAGAGTATGTTCTTTCTGGTGGTCTGCTGCATTTCCACAACTTTGAGCACATTGCCTTTGCTATAAAGGTTTTTGCCAATCACCTCAGGAGGAAAAAGAAGAAGACACTTGCAACATAATTTCTATGACTGAGCTATTTGTGAGCCTTTCATCGGACTTTAGTTCCCTTGAACGTAGGCAGCAGGTTGACCATGGAGCTACTGCCACTTTGCTGAGGAACCATCTCAGCAATCCTAGTAACCTTCCAGAGATTTTTCTTATTTACTTGTGGGACATGGGTGTCATTGGCTGGCCAGCATTTATTGCCCATCCTGTACAGATTGCTGGACTGCTCTGACACCAATGCTACAACCATGGTGGCAGTAGTCTCAGCCTCCTTGACATTAGCAGATCTTATAACGTCAGTCTGATCTTCCAATTCAATACTCAGGAGCTTGGCATTTGCTTGTGCTGCAATGGAAGCTGCAACATTGGCCATCAGACATTACATCAGAGCTGGATCTGTGGGTGTGCACATGGTGTAGGCCATCGCATGCGCACTGAAAAGTACAGGCTTCAAATCTATGAAAAGTCCTGTGCTAAACTGGAGCCTAACTTGCCACCTTCCTTGATTGTGACTTAAGATTTTCTGGCTGAAATTCCATCACAAGTATTATAATGTATAAGCACATCAGCCTGACTTGGCTACAGTTTACTCATGCACCATGACACACAACATGCAGAACCTGCCTCTATACTACCCCCTAAGGTATGGTCAGTGCAAGCATCTGAGCTGGTGGATGAATGTCAGATAAAGTGACGATTTTTCTTCTTTCCCTTAGCCTTCCCCCTCATGCACCACTGGCTGGTCAGGGCAGCATTTCTTGGATATCTGAAAGCATAAATTCACAAGTGGAGAATTGATATGAGGGAAAGACGGGGGTTAGTTGGAAAACAAATTGTGCATGGTTATTGACTACATCTTCAACAGTTTGCATGTCGTATTAAATTGCAGGACAAGCATGCAATGGGATTTGAGAAAGTGCGTAAAACCAGAACATACCATCATGTTAGATGGATTCAGTGATGCGAGTTGGAACGATTGTGTTGACAGCATGCCAATGATACTGAGCACTGTCTCCTCCAAAGGAGGTGAGGTATGTGGTGTTGCCTGTTATCCACTGGTTTAATGCTTCTGCCTCCTACCATTTTGACCTGAAAGAAAAAGGGAAGAGTGTCCATCATTGTGTTGCAATGGATTTGGGTGATGTGCTTGTCATAGCTAGATAGTTGGAAGAATGTGGAAGCTGTGAGACATGGGTGTGAGGCTTGCACTAGCGGAAATTAAGTGAGAATGAGATGGAGCATACGACTGTTAGTCACAAGTCCTGATTGCTAGAGGTGGCAGCACAATGGTACATAGTTGGGAGGAATTGTCTTGGGAGACCTCAACATTTACTCTGAATTGCATGAAATCCTGTGACATCAGGTCAAGTATCAAGAATATACTCTAGCTGGCTGAATTCAATGTCCATCAGCAAGAGGCCAGGTGGCAGCTCTGTTGATTGAGCTGGCTGAACCTTGAAGGACACACTTGCTAGACCAGGCTAATGGCAGGTGGCAAGAGAACTAACACAAGGGAAAAAATTATCTAACCGTGTCCTCATCTGTTGCAAATGCAATTGTCCCTGACTGTATTGGTAGGCATGGCCATCATACAATCCTGTGAAGATGAAATTCCGTCTTCATTCTGAGGATATTTGTATTGTATCATGTTGTGATACTATCACCATGCTAAGTGAAGTAGATTAAGAATAGATCTTAAAGCTAAGGCACGATGGACTATCCACAGCAGTAGCGCTGTGATTTACCACAATGTCATCTTGTGACACACATCTGCCATTTCCATCATGCAAAACAACCAGCCTTAGTTCAGCAAGGAGCGTATAAGAACATGACAAAGCAACACCGCACAAACCTGAAAATGAGATACCACCTGGTGAAATACATACAGGATTGCATGCATACTAAATAGTGGAGGAAGCATGCTATACACAAACGGTTCTCAAACATTTGTGGTTGAAGCACACTGTTTCAAATGGATTAGTAATTCTCCATAAAATATAATATCTATAATATGAAAGTGCACCATGCAAAGTGTTTTAAAATTTTTTTTGAAATAAAATGTATTCACTTTTTACTGCTCTCAGCACTCTTCCATGTGTGCTCCCCTTCATGGTGGGAGAACCAGTTCACTCTGCACTGTCCATGTAGCAGCCGCACGGCATTAACCATTCCAGCTCACATACTTCCACATTATTTTTTCGAATCTCTAGGAAAGTCTCCACAAGAGACGCCATTTTGAGAACCTTTGGTACATATAGAGCTAAGCAATCACACAACCAGTGCATCAAACCAAAGCTCATTAAAGCCCACTGATGGTGGGCAATTAAAGAATTGGCAGGGGACAGAGTCTCTGTGAACATCCTTGTTCTCAACTATGGTGGAATACAGCATATCGGCAGCAACTTCAACCAGAACTGCCAGATGATCTTTCTCGCACTCCATCCACCAGTACAAATGTCATTCTTCAGTCAATTAAATTCTCTGATGTTTTCAATTTAGAAGCTATGCATTATTTACACTTCCAGTACTCCACTCAATTCAAGTTAAGGCTTTAGTCTTAATTTCAATATAATCAAAGTCAATGAATATTTAATCAGCATTGCTTCCAGAAATTCTGTTGCACTATTAGCCTAATATTGACTGCTGCAGCACTGACTGAATAGATTTTGGCTTAAATAAGTAACTTTATTTGAAATTTGATCATATTTGGCAGTATGGAATCAAAATTGTATAACAAAATGGTAAGTGTTTACATGCATATACAGCAGTGAGTGATTTAAAAGGTATCAATAATGAACTTTGCAGTTGGACTTCTATCTGAAAGAACTGAATTGCCAGAAAAAATGCAACTGTTATATTGAATAACCTGACAGGAGATTTTTTTTTAAAAATCCAGCCATTTCTCATTCCTCTTGGGTAGACAGAAAACTATTTTATTGCTGAATTAGGAAGTGAAACTAATTTCAATGAGAAAAACCATAAGTGACAACTGAGCTCTCTGAACAGCAAATATCTTACTCATTTCTAATAACTAGTGCATAGACGTTTTTATATATAATTTGTGTGTTTATAATGAAAGAATTTCAATAATATTTTTAAGGGATTTTGTCACTCCCCACAGTTATGAAGCCAGCATCAGTAATTCTGCACCTAAGTGACTCAATTGGGGTCAGGGCAGACCACTTGTCTGCTACTTTTGCACCACCAAAAAAATGGCACAACAAAGGAAAGGCATCAGGGTGGCACTTTACTTAGAACATAGAACACTACAGTGCAGTACAGGCCCTTCGGCCCTCATACCCCTTAATTTAAAGCTATGTCCCCTTGTGTTAGCATCTTCATCAAGGACGGTCACCTCAGCACCTCATTGTACTGCAAGCCCATATACAACCTCACAATGCTCCACTTCTCCAGCTTTCACCCTAAACACATTAAAGAAGCCACCCCCTATGGACAAGCCCTCCGTATACACAGGATCTGCTCAGATGAGGAGGATCGTGACAGACACTTCCTCCCACACCATTCTGCCAGCCTTTCCTCTTCCTACTCCATCCTCAAAGGGCTGGTAAAATTCTGATGCTCTTTCCACAGATGCAGCTGATCTGCAGAGCTTTATCAGCAGTTTTTGCTTTTGACATATTACATGTCAGCTCATGGCCACAGAACAGATGTCTGATGATCTTAGTAGTCTGCTATGAAAAGAAGATGTTAGCTGAACATCAAATATATATGGAAGTTTTGTGTCACCTCTCCCAAGATGGGCGGCGCGGTGACACAGTGGTTAGCACTGTCGCCACACAGCACCAGGGACCTGAGTTCAATTTTGGCCTCAGTTCACTGTCTGTGTGGAGTTTGCACGTTCTCCTCATATCTGCATGGGTTTCCTCCGGATCCTCCAGTTTCCTCCCACAGCCTAAGGCTGTGCAGGTTAGGTTGATTGGCTATGCTAAATTGGCAAGGGACAAAATTGCTGGGGCCTTGAGAGAAGTCTTTGTATCCTCACTGGCTGCAGGGGAGGTCCCAGAGGATTGGACAATAGCCAATGTTGTTCCTTTGTTTAAGAAGAATAGCAAGAATAATCCAGGTAATTACAGGCCAGTGAGCCTTACATCAGTGGTTGGGAAATTATTGGAGAGGATTCTTCAAGACAGGATTTATTCCCACTTGGAAATAAGTGGATGTACTAGTGAGAGGCAACATAGTTTTGTGAAGAGGAGGTCATGTCTCACAAACTTGATCAAGTTTTCAAGGAAGTGAAGAAGATGATTGATGAGGGTAGGGCAGTGGATGTTGTCTACATGGATTTCAGTAAGGCCTTTGACAAGGTCCCTCATGGCAAACTGGTGCAGAAGGTGAAGTCGCATGGGATCAGAGGTAAGCTGGCAAGGTGGATACAAAACTGGCTTGGCTCGACAATCACCAGGCAAGACTGTTCCCTTCCTGTTGGCGAACACTTCAGTGGTCACGAGCATTCCGCCTCTGACCTTCGGGTAAGCACTCTCCAAGGCGGCCTTCACGACACACGACAGCGCAGAGTCGCTGAACAGAGACTGATAGCCAAGTTCCGCACACATGAGGACGGTCTCAACAGGGATCTTGGGTTCATGTCGCACTATCTGTAACCCCCGTGACTTGCCTGGGTTTGCAAAACCTCACTTACTGTACTGTCTGGAGACAATACGCATCTCTTTAACCTGTGATCAGTGCTCCTTCCACTCACACTGTCAGCCACCTCAGGTCATGAACAGCAGGTTAGGTGTAACGATTCGCATTCTAATCAGTAATCTCTAAACTGTCTGTGCTTTATATGCTCTGTCTGAGGCCAGAACTCTCCATTCGCCTGACGAAGGGGCTAACCCCGAAAGCTTGTGAGTCTATTATCAAATAAATCGGTTGGACTAAAACCTGGTGTTGTCAAACTTTTTACTGTGTTTACGCCAGTCCAATGCCGGCATACCCACATCTTGGTCAAAGAAGACAGAGGGTAGCAGTGGAAGGGTGTGTTTCTGACAAGTGATGTTCCTCAGGGATCAGTGCTGGGACCTTTGCTGTTTGTAATATATATAAATGATTTGGAGGAAAATGTAACTGGATTGATTAGCAAGTTTGCAGATCCCACAAAGATTGGTGGATTTGCAGATAGCGATAACGACCATCAAAGAATACAGCAGGGTATAGATCAGTTAGAGGCTTGGGCAGAAAGATGACAGATGGAGTTTAATCCGGACAAATGTGAGGCAATTCATTTTGGAAGGTCTAATACGGATAGGAAATATACAGTAAATGGCAGAACCCTTAGGAGTATTGATAGGCAAACAGACCTGGGTGTACAGGTACACAGGTTGCTGAAAGTGGCAATGCAGGAGGAGAAGGCAGTCAGAAAGGCATACGGCATGCTTGCCTTCATCGGCTGGGGCACTGAGTTTAAAATTTGGCAAGTCATGTTGCAGCTTTATAGAACCTTAGTTAGACCACATTTGGAATATGGTGTTCAATTCTGATCACCACACTACCAGAAGGATGTGGAGGCTTTGGAGAGGGTGCAGAAAAGATTTACCAGGATGTTGCCCGGTATGGAGGGCATTAGCTATGAGGAGAGGTTGGAGAAACTTGGTTTGTTCTCACTAGAGTGACGGAGATTGAGGGGAGACCTGACAGAAGTCTACAAGATTATGAGGGGCATGGACAGAGTGGATGGTCAGAAGCTTTTTCCAGGGTGGAAGAGTCAATTACTAAGGGGCATAGGTTTAAGGTGCGAGGGGCAAGGTTTAAAGGAGATGTGCAAGGCAGATTTTTTACACCGAGAGTAGAGGGTGCCTGGAACTCGTTGCGGGGGAGGTAGTGGAAGGAGATACAGTAGTGACTTTTAAGGGGCTTCTTGACAAGTACATGAATAGGATGCGAATAGAGGGATATGGTCTCTGGAAAGGTGGGGGGTTTTAGTTAAGTCAGGCAGCATGGTCAGTGCAGGCTTGGAGGGCCAAAGGGACTGTTCCTACGCTTAATTTTCTTTGTTCTTTGTTCTAAATTGACCCTAGTATGAGGCGATTAGCAGGATAAATATGAGGGGCTATGGGCATAGGGCCTGGGTAGGACTGTGGTCGGTGCAGTCTCATAAGAACATAAGAAACATAAGAACATAAGAAACAGGAGCAGGAGTAGGCCATCCAGCCCTTCGAGCCTGCCCCGCCATTCAATAAGATCATGGCTGATCTGTCATGTCTCAGTTCCACATTCCCGCCCTCTCCCCATAACCCTTAATCCCCTCGCTTATCAAAAACCCATCAACCCGCGTCTTAAAAATATTCAGCGAGGCAGCCTCCACCACCTCAACGGGCAGAGAATTCCAGAGATTCACCACCCTTTGAGTGAAGAAGTTCCTCCTCAACTCTGTTCTAAACCGCCCCCCCCTTTATCTTGAGGCTGTGCCCCCTAGTCCTACTGTCCTTTCTGAGCGGGAAGAGCCTCTCCACCTCTGTCCTATCCATCCCATTCATCATCTTATACGTCTCAATGAGATCTCCCCTCATTCTTCTAAACTCTAACGAGTACAAGCCTAGTTTATTCAGCCTCTCCTCATAGCTCAACCCCCTCAACTCCGGCATCAGCCTAGTAAACCTCCTCTGCACTCCCTCCAAGGCCAAAATATCCTTGCGTAAGTGCGGCGCCCAAAACTGCACACAGTACTCCAGCTGCAGCCTCACCAATGCCCTATACAGCTGCAGCAAGACCTCCCTACTTTTATATTCAATCCCCCTCGCTATGAAGGCCAGCATCCCATTAGCCTTCCTGACCACCTGCTGCACCTGCAGGCTGGGTTTTTGTGACTCATGCACAAGGACCCCGAGGTCCCTCTGCACCGTCGCCTGTTGCAGTTTTTCGCCCTGTAAGTAATAGTCCTTCCTACCATTATTCCTACCAAAGTGGACCACCTCGCACTTGCCAACATTAAATTCCATTTGCCATTTCCTGGCCCATTCGCCCAGCCTATCTAGATCCTTCTGCAGACTCTCCACACCCTCCGCGCAATTTGCCGTTCCACCAATCTTGGTGTCATCAGCAAATTTCGACACCATACACTCGGTTCCCTCCTCCAGATCGTCTATATAAATGGTAAATAGCTGAGGCCCCAGCACCGACCCCTGGGGCACTCCACTAGTCACCAACCGCCAATCCGAATAGCACCCATTGACCCCCACTCTCTGCCTCCTATTTGACAACCAATCCTCTATCCACGCTAACACCCTACCCCCAACTCCATGCCCCCTGATCTTCTGCAATAACCTCTTGTGAGGTACCTTGTCAAACGCCTTCTGAAAATCAAGAAAGACCACATCCACCGGCTCTCCTCTATCCACCACCCTAGACACATCCTCATAGAACTCCAATAAATTTGTCAGACACGACTTCCCTTTAACGAAACCGTGCTGCGTCTGCTCTATCAAGCAATCCCCCTCAAGATGCCTCGCTATTTCCTCCTTGATCACGGATTCTAACATTTTACCTACAACAGACGTTAAACTAACCGGCCTATAATTCCCTGCCTTTTGCCTGGCACCCTTCTTAAACAACGGCGGAACATTAGCTGCTTTCCAATCTTCCGGCACTTCCCCGGAATCCAGCGACTTCTGGAAAATAACCACCAAGGCATCCACTATCACCTCCGCCATTTCTTTCAGAACCCTCGGATGCATTCCATCCGGTCCTGGTGACTTGTCCACAATCAGTCCCTCCAGTCTGTCGAGCACCGCCTCTCTAGTAACAATAATGTCATTGAGACCCTCCAGTCCTACCACCTTTCCATCGCTAACACCCAGCAAATTATTCACGTCTTCCTCCGTGAAGACCGAAACAAAAAAGGTATTCAAGACCTCAGCCATTTCCCCATCCCCTACCACTAAGTCCCCCCTCTCATCCTCGATGGGCCAAATGGCCTCCTTCTGCACTGTAAGGATTCTATGTTTCTTTCACCTTAAGATGTGTGGCAAACAGCCCAATGTTATCCCTGTCTTAGCTTATCTGCTGTTAAAACATTCTTTATTTGACTATTCCAAAATTCTCCTGGCCAGTCTTCCATTCTCTACTGTTCATAAACCTGAGCTCATCCAAATCCAGGTGTTGAGCTAATAGTCCTTGTCACCCAGCACCCATGCTCTAGTTTGACGTAAATTAAAAAGCAAATTACTGTGGATGCTGAAATCTGAAACAAAAATAGAAAATGCTGGAAAATCTCAGCAGGCTTGATAGCATCTTTGGAGAGAGAATAGAGCGAATGTGTTGAGTCTGGATGACTCTTCATCAGAGCTGGTTTGACGTGGCAGCTGAAGATTGTTGGAATGGTGCACAGGTATGGAATTAATACATGGGCTGGAATTTTCCAAAGGGAAACTCACGGCAGGGTTGGTGAGCCATTGAAATCTCCATTCGCATCAGTGGGACCTGAAGATCCCATTGACACAAAGGGATGGAAAATTCTAGCCATGGTGACTGCTGGCAGTGGGCATTGGCCAGCATGATATGCTGAGCACGATCACATTCAATGAATATCAATCTGCAGTTGCAATGTATCTCAGCATAAAGGCGTATCAACTGCAAACTGTATCTGCACAATTGATGGCACCCTGGACCAGTTAAAAGTAATTTGCTGAAATCAAATTCACGCTGGCTTTCCTTGTTTAGTCATCATTAGCCCAGGTAACTTTTAATTTTGTCCTGAATTATTATTTCTAAAAGTTTCCCCACTATCGACGTTCAACTGACTCATTTGAGCAAGAGTGTAACATTTACAATTTTCCAGTTCTCTGGCAACAAACCTGTGATCCAGGGTGAGGTGATCAAATGGATTCAAAATTGACTTGATGACAGAAGAGAGGGTTGTTTTCAAACTAGAGGCTTGTGATCAGTGGTGTGCTTCAGGGATCAGTGCTGAGTCCACTGTTATTTGTCAATTATATTAATAATTTGGATGAGAATTTAGGAGGCATGGTTAGCAAGTTTGCAGATGACACCAAGATTGGTGGCATAGTTGACAGCGAAGAAGGTTATCTAGGATTGCAATGGAATCTTGATGAATTGGGCCAGTGAGCTGATGATTGGCAGATAGAGTTTAATTTAGATAAATGCAAGGTGATATATTTTGGTAGATCAAGCCAGGGCAGGATTTACTCAGTTAACGGTAGGGCACTGGGGAGAATTATAGAACAAAGAGAACTAGGGGTACAGGTTCATAGCACCTTGAAAGTGGAGTCACAGGCAGATAGAGTGGTGAAGAAGGCATTTGGCGTGCTTGGTTTCATTGATCAGAACTTTGAATGCCGGAATTGGGTGGTCTTGTTGAAATTGTGCAAGCCTTTTACTAAGGCCAGATTTGGAATGCTGTGTTTGGTTCTGGTAACCATATTATAGAAAGGATATTATTAAATTAGAAAGGATGCAGAAAAGATTTACTTGGATGCTATTGGGCCTTGATGGTTTGAATTATAAGGAGAGACTAGATAGACTGGAACATTTTTCCCCTGCAGCATAGGAGGCTTAAGGGTTATCTTAAAGAGGTCTATAAAATAATGAGGGGCATAGATCAGCGAGATAGTCAACATATTTTCCCAAAGCTGAGGGAATCTAAAACCAGAGGGCGTAGACTTAAGATGAGAGGGGAGAGATACAAAAGGGTCCAGCGGGGCAATTTTTTCACAGAGGATAGTGAGTGTCTAGGACGAGCTGCCAGAGGTAATAGTAGAGGCGGGTACAATTTTGTCTTTTAAAAGGCATTTAGACAGTTATATGGGTAGGATGGGTATAGAGGGATATGGGCCAAACACAGACAATTGGTACTAGTTTAATAGTTAAAAAAAGGGCAGCATAGACAAGTTGGGCTGAAGGGCCTATTTTCATACTGTAGAATTCTATGGCTCTCTGACTCTATGACTATGATTATCTTTTGTGAGTTGCTAGTCTCTTCTCAATCTCTCTGCTGCTCTTATTTGGTTTTTCAATTCCCCTCTGAGCCTTGTATATTGAAGCTTATTCTCAATTGTATTATCCACCTGATATTTGTCGTATGTACCATTCCTCTGCATCATCATACTCTCTATCTATCTCGCTATCCAGGGAGCTCTGGATTTATTTGTCCTACTTTTCCCCCTCGTGGAATTGTATCTTGACTATATGAAAATTATCTCTTCTTTAAAAGTTACAGTCTTGACTGTCAATCTTTGATCCAATCTATTTTGTTCGTATTCTTTTTCTATCTGTTGAAGTTGGTCCTCCCTCAATTCATGTTCCTTATCCTTTCCCATTGTCAATCTAAACTTTATGATACAATGATCACTGTCCATTAAAGGTCCCCCATCTGACACTTGGGTAACCTAATTCCCAAGAACTAGATCCAGCAATACCTCCTTTCTGTGAATATGAAAAATTCTCCTGACCACAGTCTAGAAGCTCTTAACACTCTCTGCCCTTTACACTATTGCTATCCCAGTCTATATCAGGATAAGTAAAGACCCCATTATAAATATTCATTTTTTTTCTCTGTGATTTTCTGCCAAATTTATTCTCCATATCTTTGTCACTAGTTGGTTGCCTATAGAATACATCCAGCATTGCAATGGTAGATGTACTGCTTCTTAACTCTAATCAGATAGATTCTGTCTTTGACCTCTGTGGGACATCTACTCTCACTAGCACTGTAATGTTCTTAATTAAGACTTCTCCTCCCCCTCTCTTTTTTTCTGACAACTGCATTTCCAGGTGTTAGACATGCTCCTTAAGCAAGCCTGGAAGAATCTCAACATGAAGAAATTCAGAGCCATGGTTACTTCATAGCCACTGGTAGCACTATCCTTGCCCAGCTCTGAGGCTATGGGTGTGGTTCTAAGAATCTGAGTACCTCCTTTGTGAATTGCAGGTGATGTACACATTATTCCTGGCAAAGTTAGTTAGGAAATGTGCTCTCAGAAGACTCTCAGTGGGTAAAGCTGAGAGCCTTTCTCCCTTTTCTTATTTGTCTTCTATTTTGCTGTTTCTGCACATGCTGCAGCCCAAAAGGGACTACTACAAAGAGTCCATGGCTGAGTGCAAATGAAGGACCCAGAGGCCTACATCCACAATTAATGACTTCCCCATAGCAGTTGAGTGTATTTAAGAGGGTGATAACCATCACAATAGGGTGCAGAAAGTCAGCACTGGTATCAGATCTTCATTAGTCACTGCCTGTCAGCATCATAATCTGCCCACTCAGCAATCTTTCAGCGTATGCTCGCAACATCAGCACTCACACCTCACCAAGATAGCTCTCAGTTTGGGCTGCACCAGAAGAGAGCCAACATGGGATGCCATTTTGGGAGTACAGTGGCATGCATTGGAGCCAAATTTTAAGCCAAGGTTTTAAAATGACAAAATGATCCAACAGGGTATTTTCGAAAAAACAATTTGCTCTGACTGGGCAATTGGGAGCAAGGGGACAAAGCATATCAAGAATATTTGGAACAAAGATGAGTAAGTAAAGTTGTGTTACAAATCAAACATAATTTAACTGAATGGTGGCAACCACTTTATATGTTCTTAATTTTATCAATTGATGTTTTTAGTCTATTAGGCTAAAACACCTACTGTTGTGTTAAAACATCATCAGAATTGGTGGAATGACAATAATGATATAAAATGATATAGGTCTTGATGCCTACATTACCATGTTCCACATGTTGGTAAATCAGAATAAAAATTACTGACGTTCATGATATTGGCATTTAAATCCTATGTTTATCTCACCTTAAGTAGAATTTAAAATTCGTACATATGTCATGTAATTTCTGAAATTGCACATGTTAAATTATATTCTATCTGGAATGAAATTTGTTTTATTGTTAAGGTATGGGAAACCAACATTGAATGTTTCTGACGTCAGTGTAATTTCTTAAAGTGATTAGTAGCTTGAAAAAATGCTAATGAAATAAAAGGCCAGCTGGCACCAAGTTCAACAATTTAGAACAAGCTTAGTTGTTGCCAAAATTCTAATTCAATGCTTCAGTTCATTCTTGTAAGTGATATCCAAGTGTTCCAGTAACTAAAACGCAACTCTTCCAGTAAAGCAAATCTCTGAACTGTCCAATCAATACAAAACCAACTTGTTCATTTTTCATTTGTACATGGTAAACATTAACCACCCTTTGAGCACCAAAATATTACCTTTGATTTATATAAACTTGAGGTCAATAAGTAACATTTTGGCTTCAAAAGGATGGCAGGTTTTCAAATACTTGTTTCTAAAACAAGAATTTAAATTAATGTACTGTTTCTAAAGTAAAACTATTTCAACAGTTGTTTGATTGTACAAACTTGAATATTGCTGAAAAGAAATACAAGTTGCCAAAGCTTTTCATTTTGCACTTGCCAGGACAAATGCAAGAACGCTAAATTTCAGACAATCACAACATTTTATACTAAAAGAGAAAAGGATGCTGATTGGTTGGCAAGTTGATGTTGATTGGCCAAGGTGTTGTCATGGAGGAAACAATGGGGAACTTTTAGCTCACCAAACTCACTACCTGACCCGCAGACACTGTGTCCATAGGTCGGTAGGTGACTTAGAAGATTCTTTGAAGAACTGTTCCTCCGATCACAAGCCATTTCTCTACTGCCTTCACTACTGCTGGGATTGTGAGGCCAAGAAATATGGCACAACAGAAGTGGTTAGTCTGTTGGGGAGGGAGGGAGGTTTTCAGTGTGGGGTAATATTCAAAGCAGTGGCTGAGCAAGGAAAGTGGTTTTTGGGAGTGAGCAAGTGGCTGATGAGTAGTGGCTGCCAATTTGGGAAATTGGTGGAGGGAAGCTTGAAAATAATCATCTTGTTTGCAGAGAAGAGAACTGGTCCCTGGGCATGAATGTATATTGCTTCCAGCAAATGTAAATGAGCCATGTTTTGAGCTCAACTCATTATTTTAACTTTGTTGTTAGTGTAGCTATTAGCACACTGAAGATTGTTCAGCAAGTGTTGCCCAGTCAGCAATGACATGTAACAGCAGATGTTTTATTTTGGGTTTTGGAAATACGGACTGGTTGAGTTGGATCTGTATTCTTTCTATTATGAACAACTGAAGGAGCACATTGTATGATTCGATCAGCCAACTGTTAAGACATATAGCCGACATACCTGGCATCACAGTAGCATTAAAATTCATACATGCCATTACTCAGTTGTGTGAAAAACTTTTTACAATTTATAACAATTTGGGATTCTGCTGAGCATAGCATTATTTGCATGAACATTCCATTGTCATGTTGTTTACATCCCTACTTCTCAAATGACCTTGTGTCACAATCCTTCAACAACCATCATCTGGAAACAAAAAAATCGAATTCAATCTTGGACAGGGCCTCTATTCTGCAGATGGAAATCAAATGCTTATGCAATAATATTGATTGGTGACCTTGTGGACAGGAAGTTCAAGCTATATTTGTCTAACTAAGTCTTAGCATGTTCACGGATCTGTGCACATGCACCTCTATCCAACGTCGTGGTCCATGACAGAAACCGGTAATCTGGATAAATAGTACAGAGCAAAATTTCAAATGATCTCACTCACTTTGTACCTGGATAATGATCAGCTATCAGTTGGAAATCAGCAGGTGCTGGACAGACCTAAAGACACCCTAGGCCTGCTTGATGCCATATTCACAGAATCACAAAATTGTTATGGCACAGAAGGAGGCCATTTGGCCCATTGTGTCTGCACCAGCTCTCCAAATGAGCATTATAGTTTAGTGCCATTCCCCTACCCTTTCCCCAAACTCTGGTACTTTGTTTCTATTCAAGTACTCATCGAAGCCCTTCTAAATATTTTGATTGAAACTGCCTCTACCACACTTCAAGGCAATGCATTCTAAACCCGACTCACTCACTGTGCGAAAACGTTTTCTCCCATATCACATTTGTTTCTTTTCTAAAACGCTTTCATTCTTGATCATTTTATGAACAGGAACAGTCTCTCCTCATATACTCTGTCCAACCCACTCATGATTTTGGATCTCCTCTGTCAAATCTTCTCTTATTTAGCTGTTTTTTCTCCATGGAAAACAGTCCCAATCTCTCCAATCTATCCTCATAACTTAAGTTTCTCATACCTGGAACCATTATTGTAAAGTTTTTCTGCACTCTCCCCAATGTGGTTGCATCAGTCCTATAGTGTGGCATCTATGTACACAATATTCTAGCTGAGGTCTAACTATTGACTGTTATAAGTATAGTTCTCTCTACCTGTACTGCCACTGTCAAAGATCTATACCAATATATATTCAGGTCCCACTGCTCCTGCAGCCCTTTAAGAATTTTACTCTGCATTTTATGTTGTCTCTCCATGTTCTTCCTACCAAGATGCATCACCTCACATATCTCTGCATTGAATTTTATTTGTTACCTATCTGTCCACTCCACCAACTTATCTATATCCATTTGAAGTTCGACACTGTCCTCTTCATAATTTACGTTATTTCCACACTTTGTGCCATTCGCAACCTTTGAAATTGTCCCCTACACACCACGATCTAGATCCCTGGGGAACACCACAGCAAATCTTCGTCCAGCCTGAAAAATATCCTTTGACCATTACTCTCTGCTTCCTATTATTCAGCAAATTGTATATGCGCATTGCTACAGTCCCTTTTATTGCACAACCTATAACTTTACTCACAGTGTATAAGTGTTTTAGGTGTGATGGGGAGGGTTGAAAAGAGGAGGGGGAGTGGCACTCTTAGTTAGGGAGCAGATCACAGCGGTGCAGAGGGAGGATAACATGGGGGACTTGGGAATTGAGTCTCTGTGGGTGGAGTTGAGGAATAGGAAGGGGGCCATTACTGTGCTAGGAGTGTACTATAGGCCGCCCGACAGCCCGCGGGCAGTGGAAGAGGGTATATGTAGGGACATTTTGGACAAGTGTAGGAAGAACAGGGTTGTTGTAGTGGGAGATTTTAATCTCCCTGGGGTGGACTGGAAGGTGCCTAGAGCTGGGGGGTCGGACGGGAAGGAATTCCTAAGATGTGTATTGGAAGGATCCTTGCAACAGTATGTCGATAGCCCAACTAGAGAGGGGGCTATACTGGATTTAGTTCTGGGCAATGAGCCGGGTCAGGTGGTTGAGGTTGCGGTAGGCGAACATGTGGCTAATAGTGACCACAACTCCGTCTACTTTAGGATACGAATGGAAAAAGATGACAGCTGTCCTAAGGGGAGGGTGCTAAATTGGGGGAAGGCTAGATACAGCCGGATTAGGCAGGAGCTTAGGGACACAGACTGGGATAGGCTGTTGGAAGGCAAGACCACATTAGGCACGTGGGAGTCTTTCAAGGGAAAACTGCAATGGGTGCAGGAAAGGCATATGCCGGTTAGGAGAAAGGATGGGAAAGGTAGGATTAGAGAGCCGTGGATTACTAGAGATATAGAAGACCTGGTTAGGAAGAAACGAGAGACGTATGTCAGGTCTAAGCAGCTGGGAACGGAGAGAGCGTTAGAGGAATACAGAGAGAGTAGGAGGGATCTCAAAAGGGGAGTTAGGAGAGCAAAGAGGGGGCATGAGATGGCTTTGGCAGGTAGGATTAAGGAGAATCCAAAGGCGTTTTACTCCTATCTTCACAGCAAAAGGGTGGCTAGGGGTAAAATCGGTCCCCTCAGGGACAGACGAGGGGAATTGTGCTTAGAGGCAGAGGGAATGGGGGAGGTCCTGAATGAATACTTTGCGTCGGTATTCACGAAGGAGAGGGGCTTGATGTCTGGTATGGTCATCGAGGGAGCGGTAGACCAATTGAAAGATCTATTCGATTACGAGGGAAGAAGTGTTAGGGCTTTAGGTAGCATTAAAACCGATAAATCTCCGGGGCTCGATGGCATTTATCCTAGGCTGCTTAGGGAGGCAAAGGATGAGATTGCTGGGCCTCTGACGCAAATCTTTGTCTCTTCTTTGGACACAGGTGAGGTCCCAGAGGACTGGAGGATAGCGAACGTGGTCCCCTTGTTTAAAAAGGGTAGGAGGGATAGCCCGGGTAACTATAGGCCGGTGAGTTCAACGTCAGTGGTAGGCAAGTTGATGGAGAGGATTCTTAGGGATAGGATGTATGAGCACTTAGAGCGTTGCGATCTGATTAAGGATACGCAGCATGGCTTTGTAAAGGGGAAGTCTTGCCTTACAAATCTGGTAGAATTCTTTGAGGAGGTGACAAAAACGGTCGACCAAGGACAAGCCGTTGATGTCGTCTATATGGATTTCAGTAAGGCGCTTGACAAAGTCCCTCATGGTAGGTTGGTAGAGAAGATTAAAGCTCATGGGATACGTGGCCAGGTATCTAGATGGGTAGAGAACTGGCTTGCAAAGAGGAGTCAGAGAGTAGTAGTGGAGGGGTCCTTTTCTAGCTGGAGGTCTGTCACTAGTGGTGTGCCGCAGGGCTCAGTACTGGGACATCTTTTTGTAGTGTATATAAATGATTTGGAAGAGGGAGTAGGTGGTGTGATCAGCAAATTTGCTGATGACACCAAGATGGCTGGATTAGCGGGCAGTGAGGAGCAGTGTCTGGCAATACAACGGCGTATTGATAGACTGGTTGATTGGGCAGATACATGGCAAATGGAGTTTAATCCGGATAAATGTGAGGTGATGCATTTTGGCCGGAATAATGTAGGGGGGAGTTATATGATAAAGGGTAAGCCCGTAAGGAGTATAGAATCGCAGCGAGACCTGGGGGTGCAAGTGCACAAGTCTTTGAAGGTGGTAGTGCAAGTGGAGAGTGTGGTGAAGAAAGCCTATGGTATGTTAGCCTTTATAGGAAGGGGTGTAGAATATAAGAGCTGGAGTCTAATGTTGCAGTTGTACAGAACGTTGGTTAGGCCGCATTTAGAGTACTGCGTCCAGTTCTGGTCGCCTTACTACCGGAAGGACGTGGGGACTCTGGAGAGAGTGCAGAGGAGGTTTACCAGGATGTTGCCTGGTATGGAAGGACTGGGGTATGAGGAAAGGTTGAATAAATTGGGGCTCTTTTCCCTTGAAAGACGGCAACTGAGGGGGGATCTAATAGAGGTATATAAGATTATGAAGAGTATAGATAGAGTAAACAGAGGTAAGCTATTTCCTATGATAGAGACACATAGGACAAGGGGCCATGGACTTAAGGTGAGGGGGGAGAGGTATAACACAGATATTAGAGGGAGGTTTTTCACACAGAGGGTAGTGGGGGTATGGAATGGTCTGCCAAGTAAGGTGGTGGAGGCAAACACGCTAGAGTCATTTAAGAGTAACTTAGACAGACACATGAATGGGTTGGAGATGGGTGGATATAGGAGATTGTTTTAAATAAGGGTCATTAGCATTGGGGCGTCCCTGGTAAGGTAAATGGATATGGTACAATAATAATGTTTTTTTTTCTTTTCATTCACAGGTTTTAAGTCGGTCCGCCTTGTGTCCAATGAGGGGCATACACGCGATGGGTCGCACTTGGGCTGCTCTTGGTTATTCGAGATTGGCCTCGTGCTTCATGTCGTTAGTGTGTGCCTAAACTGGACCAGATACTGGGCAAGATGACAGCTCAGTGACTATCACTGATTGCTGTGCAGACACATGGATTTGGGCCAGTGTCTGTGGGAGTTTGCGCATTCTCCCCATGCTTGCGTGGGTTTTCTCCGGGTGCTTCGGTTTCCTCCCACACCCCAAAGATGTGCTGTTAGGCTGATTGGCAGTAATAAATTGTCCCTAAATTAGTTTCCCTCAATGTGGTTGGCCATAAGTCATTAGACAAGGGTCATGGGTGGGGAGGGGGACTGGTGGTGTTGGGATGGCGGCGCGGGCTCGTTGGGCCAGAGGGCCTGTTTCCCGGGCTGTTTTTGTTCTTAGGACAATGTTGTATTGTATCGAATACCTTCTGAAAGTCCAACTATACTCCTACATCAATAGCATTGCTATTTTCCAAACTTTCTGTCAACTCCTCAAAAAACTCCAGCAAGTTAGTTAAATATGATTTCTTCTTTAGAAATCCATGCTAGTTCCTAATGAACCCGCATTGATGACTAATGCTAACCCAAATAATTGTTTCAGCATAGGAACCAGTAAATTTCCCACTCACCATCGAGTGCAGCTGCACTGGGGAGCTTAACTGGTCCCTCAAATTATTAATGGTATTTAAATGATGCTTGAAGCCAAATTTGACCTCATGTTGGCACAGACAGACACACTAGGTGGGATTTTATGGCCTTGCTCAAGTGAGACCAGAAATTCCTACCTGAGGTCAACGGGCATTTCTGTGGTCTGCCTCTCACCTGCTCCGATTCCCTGGCGGGCGAAACAGTAGAATTCCAGTGACTGAGGAGTTGCTCAATTGGCTTTATTCCCATTTTGGGTGGAAGTCAAATATCTTACCCTCTATTAACTGAACCAAATGTTTTTCTTTTACAAAAACATATGCTCGAAATCCACAATGGTGGTTTGGCAACTGCAAGCATTTTAAAATTTTCCGAATGCTTCAGACAGCGCCTCCATTTTGGTCGCCTACCTATCCTGGTGGGGTTGCCAGCCATCCAGAAAGTCGGGTTCTGTAATTGGGTCTCTCACCTAGACAGACTGCCCATTATCATGGATTGCACTAGAGAAGGTGCAGAGGAGATTCACCAGGATGCTTCACGGGTTTCAGCTATCAAGGGAGATTGAATATGCTGGGATTATTTTCCTTGGAGCAGAGAAGGCTAAGGAGGGAATCTGATTGAGATATATAAAATTATGAGAGGCACTGATACGGTGTTTAGGAAAAAAAAATTCCCCTTAGCAGAGGGATCAATAACCAGGGGGCATAGATTTAAGTTAAGGGGCAGGAGTGTATAGGAGATGGAAGGAAAAACTTTTTCAACCAGAGGGTAATGTGAATCTGGAGCTCAATGCCTGAAAGGGTGGTAAAGGGCAAACCCTCACAACATTTAAGAAGCATTTGGATGAACACTTGAAACCCCACAGCATACAAGGCTACAGGCCAAGTGCTAGAATGTGAGATTAGAATAGATAGCTTGATGGCCAACATGGATATGATGGGCCTCCTTCCTTGCTATATTGTCCTTAATTGGATGGCCAGTGAGCAGTGGTCCTTGAGCTGGCTGTTGCCTGCAAGATCACCACATATATTAAAATTGGAATGATACAGAGAAGATTAACATGGCTCCTGCACTAGGATGACATGCAAATTCGTGAATGGCAAGATCACAGCACCATATAACCTGCTGACCCCAGCAGGATTGGGACCTGCTTTTGGTCTCAATGGCAGAAAAAAACTCAAAGCTGGTAAGATTCTGTTCATTTGCTCTCTCCACAGATACTGCCAGATCTGTTGAGAATTTCCAGCATTTTTTTGTTTATGTATCAGATTTCCAGCATCCACAGTATTTTGCTTTTGAATGCATACTTTATGACGTGAAATATTCAATCTGACTCTCAATTCACTTTTTAAGATGTAAAACAGGTTAGCAAAATTTAAAAAGCAAGTAAAGAAAAGCAAGTAAAGAAAGGTGGATAGAAAAGATTATGGAGATAAGGGCAGAGAAAAGCAAACAAAAGAGATGTGGATTAGTTCTATAGCAAAGCCTTGTGCAATTCGATTTTCACATGTGCAGTGACTTTCTGAAGTGCACTGGTTTAGTTAGTTTAGTGTTAACTGTGTTCATTGTGTCTTTAGGTCAGTTCAGGTTTTGTTGGACTTTAGCCCTCAATGAACCATCCTTGTGCCTTGTTCTAAGCAAGATCTCATTATGTGCAAAATCCTTGATGCCACGTCCTTGATGTTGAAATAATTGCAGAGTGGGGCTCCACTCTGGATTCAGCTATAATTAGCTGTTATTGATCTTTCTATGGAAATATTTTTAGTAGTGATAGAAACAAGTAATGTATGCAAAGCGAGATGTTCAAAATTATACAAACCAACTTCTGAACTTTGAAAACAGATTACAGCTGCAAACATATTCTCTGGTGTCCATTATAATTACATTTACTATCTTTGTTTTATGTCTGTTTCTAGGCCAATATTTTTGGTGCAAACAGCTGTTGGTGCAGATGTCACTCTCCCTATGTCCTTGATGCATGATGATATTCATAAGTAGATTGATGATTGTGACATCACAAGAGCAAGCTGATTGAAAAATAACCTTCAGCTGCCAAGAGAACATTCTACATCTGATACAAAGGGCAATTTTACACTGGAACGAGATCTGTTTGTAGGGGAGAGAATTCAAGGCACCAGCAAACTGGAAGAGGAAACTGCGAGAAGGCTCAGACTGTTTAGACTGCCATGTCTCATAATATGTTTGCCAAGTTGCCTAACCAATCGCGTCAGCAGCATGTCCCTTGCTCAGTTTAACTGCATAATTTTCAATGCCATTCACGAGTTAGGATATTTAATAGATGGATGCATCTCTTGAAGGGGATTTGAATTCATTGGAGTTAATTTTTTTTCCCATTTCTATCTCTTCTTGTGCTGTTCAGAGTACAATGCTGGAAGGAGCATGGCTGCCCTCAGTTCTCTGATGTCTTCCTATAGGTGAGGCTGGCAGCAGTCATAGATGATAATGGGATTTGGGTTGGGGAGAGGACCCCAGTGGCCATTTATTACTGGGAGCATTGTCATTGTAAAAATGCTCTGAATGTAGATCACTAATTGAGTGGATATTCAGGCAAGGAACATTGGAGATGTTCCTTGCCAGACCTGTTGAGTATTTCCAGCATTTTTTGTTTATATACCAGATTTCCAGTGTCCACAGTATTTTGGACAACTTGCAGCTTGTTGGATCAGTTACTGTTTTTCACTGTACCCTTCATAAAACACAAGCAATTATAGAATCAACCAACTTCAAAATCTCAATCATCCTTGGCAAAACATACGTGTGTGAATATCTAGTCTCTTATTGCACACTAACTTCTGCCCATTTCCTCTAGGTCCTCTCAGCAGCAACAATGTCCCAGTGAAGGTTGTGAAAAGGATACCACAGAGGAAAATACCCTCCTGAGGATGGTACATGGTTGTGAAAATGTCTAATTTCATTATTCATGTTATAGGAATTTGACTGTTAATTTGAGGATTATGAACATATGAACATACATATGAATGAATATACAATCATACGATCTGTCTTAAATGATCAACCCTTTATTTTTAAACAGTGATCCCTATTTCTACATTCTCTGATGAAAGGAAACATCCACCCTGCCAATATCACTTAGGATATTAAAGGTTTTGATCAAATTGCCTTTTACTCTTATAAATTCCACTGGATACAAACCTAACCTCTCCCAATCTTTCCTCATAAGACAACCCACCCATTCCTTGTTTTATCCAAGTAAAGCTTTTCTGAACTGTTTCCAACACATCTTTCCTTAAATAAGAAGGCCAATAATCCACTCACCACTCCAGATATGATCTCACTAATTCCTTGTAGAACTGGAGCATAAACTCCCTATTTTTGTAATCTATCCCCTCAATAAATAATTGAAATTTTAAAATAAAAGACAAAGAAAAACTGCTGGTTTGAGAGCGGGTATACACAATTAAAATAGTTGCAAAGGATAGTCCATCTTTATTTAAGAGGTCAGCGGTTGAAGTGTGTAAACACACAAGAATGGGCTAACTCTCCAAAAGTAGTGGAGACAAAGGGTGCTAACCGGTTTGCTATCAGACACCATTTTCCTGGCTCTGTTTTGTCAACAGGATTGATTTGAATACCATGACATTAGCTGGGCTGGCACAATCATTTCCGGTCTCTGGATGCATCCGGGAGGCTGGGAGAATCACGCATGGACTCCATCAACAAGGACCAGGTGCCATGGCCATGCTTGGCGGGGTGGGGAGGGGGGGTGGTGGGCGTGTGTGCAGGAATCAGAGGTCATTGAAGTCCCTGGGTGGTTGACCAGTGCAGCGAGCCAGTAAGATTATTGCCTTCAAATTTATTTGATAAGATTGGATCCAAGATGTCTACGGCTCTCTCACTAAGGGTTTAAATTATTCATGAGGTTCCCAGAAACAAACGGATATTTTGAAGGTAAAATTAACTGGGTTGGATCTCAGTCTGGGTCATTCCAGGTATGCCAAGTTATTACAGAAATAGATTGTGCAGGGAAGTACGATTTTGTAATTAAAAACAAAAAGCACTGGAAAAACACAGCAGATTTGGCAGCATCAGTGGGGGAAGAAACAGAGTGATGAACATCTTGAGTCCAATATGATTCTTCTTTGAAACTTTTATATTTGTTTGATACCCCTTTGTTGTGGAGTTTTCTTTTACAGAAACAATCAGTGAGCTTATGAACAATTTTGATGTAGGCATTTTATGTCTGGATCAGGAACAGCTTGGAAACAGGAGGAGAGAGCGAGAGAATCTGCCAGAAGCTGTAAAAAAGGTTGGTAATAAGCAATGGAGGTCTATCCTGACCATCCAACCTGACCATTCTCCCAAATCAACTATCCATCTTTCCATTTACCCATTTATCTGCCTCACCCACCTATCCTAACCCAACACAGCATCCCTCAGAGGATACTGATGGACAACACATAAACTTGTCTCCAGTGAGTTCAGGAACTTTGTACAAACATGTGACTTTGAACATATCACAGCTAGCCCCTATACCCACAGTCTTACGGCCTGGCAGAATGGGTAGTATGCTAAGCCAAGCACCTGTTTGAGAAATGTGCCTGAGACCACACAGATTTCTACGCTGCACTCTTCAGCCTGCAGAATGTGCCAAGCCAGGGTCTGCCCTTGTCAGCAGAGCAAATATTCTCCAAGAACAACAGGACCATGATTCCCATTGGTAAGGCCCTCTTGCAACCATGCATTGAAACCAATGTGAGTGGTGTCAACTAAGGGGAGAAAGGTATTATGATTGAAATTCTTGCAGACTCTGCCTTTTAGCACCTGGTCAAATGGTCAGGATCCAGACCACAAGCAGCCATAACAAACTGATGGCGGTACACAGCCATGCCCCATAGCCAAACAGCTATGTGGTTTTCTTTTATGGTACCCATTATGTATGAAACTGGCATCAACTACTGCAGGTATCTGAACCAGTGCCATCAACCACCACAGCACCTCAGGTATCTGGCCTGCAATAGGGGCTTTCTAAATCAATGGAAGTGGAGTTTCCATCAGATGCCAACACAGCAAGCCCTGCAGCCTCAGGATACATCACGAAGATGCCTGATGCCATCCACACTGAGAACACCGATCTGAGAACATCTCACAGCCAGTTGGCACAATTACATGCTCAGGATGCATGAGCGAACTAAACATAAGATTCAAGGACTATGTGATGAACTAGTCTACAAATGTATTTTGTTTCCTAAAAAGAGTGTGGGGGTGAGAAAGGAGACCCGATGGGTTATGTGCCAGCTGCTGTAACCCAAACAGTGCTTTGCACATTTTAAATAGTTACATGATTGCATCCACTGACTATTAGAACATAGAACAGTACAGCAAAGTACAGGCCCTTCTGCCTTCGATGTTGTGCCATGCTATGTCCGAATGCGAGATCAGACTATCCCACTCCCTATCATTCTGGTGTGTTCCATGTGCCTATTCTCTTACACAGTTATACCTCAGTACTGCTGGTTTTCTCAATATAAGTGGGGAAGATGTAGATTGGATGGTCATGTGGATGCTGAGATGATGGGGTACAAAAGTGATCAGGAGCATAGATCGCCCTGGAGTGCAGGGCAGACCCACAGCATGTAATTTATCAATAAACCTTTGTTGTTCTAAGTCCTTGGACACCAGTCATCGCAGCCCTGTACTTCTACAATCACACTGGCCTGTAGATTCTGTTGAGTCCTTAAAGTCTAATGTGAGCATGCACCTTATCTGTTGTTTTCTCAAAGTCCAACTGCAATTCTTTCTGTACATTGAGAGCTCAACTACTGCTGCTGCTCTTCCGCCTTCTCTTCACCACCCAGTACAGTGCACAAGCAGCTGTCACTGCTAATTGAGGAAAACAAATTAGAAACCAGCAATTTTCAAAGTCATAACCCATGCTGACTTCAGCAACCTCAGGAAAAAAGAGGTGCCACTGGTCTCCTGAAGTCTTTTAATCTTGAACACCCCCCACTCTGATTTAAATCAAGTAATGTTTCTTTGGCGCCTGAAAAATCCACTTGGCTAAAATGGCATCAGGTAGGACTGGGACAGGAATGATCTGGTAAGGGATCAGGTGATCACCTGATTTTAACACCTTGCACAATTCATTCCTGCCAGAAAGGGTGGTTTGATTTTCCCCGCTCTGCTCGATTATTACAGATCTAAAAGTCATTAGCCCCATACAGAAATATCTTTAACTTCTTAATTTAATGAAATATTTTATAGAGAATCATGTCATACTTTGTATGAATGCACATTCATCTCTTTCCCTAAGGTCCAATAGCATCTTTGCTGCTCTGTCATGCAATTCTATAGCACATGAAGCTGCACTCTGCAAAATGGAGATAAACATCACCAACCGTGCTTTTTGTAAATCAGGAATGCACTTAGAGAAATACAACTTTTCAATGTGAAAACTTTTATATTAAGTATTCTAAAATTGCAATCTGCTGGCTCTTGATAAGTTCTCTTTCCCTTGATGACAGGTTGCCAATAGAATATGCAGCACACAGTCGCTCAAGTGTAGCCTGCCAACTGCCAAAATATTAATGATTTTATAGTGTCTCACCCAGATTTTTATTTCAGGATTGACAATGTTTCTAATGGATTGTTATGTTTCAAAGATTTCATTCATTATATTATAATTCATCTGCTAATATAAAATGTTAAAATCTTAATGAAAGTGCAAATGTTTCAAGCACTTTTTGTTTGTACAATGCTTCAAATTTGAGCACTTGGTTATTGCATAGAGAGAAAATAACACTGAAAATTTAAATGCAGTATAAGTTAATGCAAATTTGGATTTATTTTAATGTAAGCCTTTTTAATTGAGAAATTTAGGTGAAGAGCTGAAACCAATAATGATTGAGCTGAGTAAAAGAAATCATTTCATGTCTTGCATGTTTGGGATTGAAATGCAAATATGTACTCAAGGTCCTATCTGGCTTGCCATTGTCATGTGACCCCTATCATGAGGCACAGGTGGGGGCAGCCATGTTATATTCAGTTCTAATGAAGACATTGTGCAATAAGTACTGTCTTATTTGATCTTCAGACATGGTGTCAGAAGTGGGGCTGAGATTGAATTTTGAAAAGCTGGAAAAAAAGCCACAGCCACTGAAAGAGGAACACAGAAATTTTCAGAGCTGCAGAAGGCTGTTTTTTTTTAAAAAAGTGAAAGCCATTGAACAGAAAAGCAAACAAACTGGACAAGTGAAAATGACTGTTAATTTTCCTTTCCCAGCTCCTGTCAAAATGGAAGGCTATATGTGCAGGAAGAGCTTTTCTTTGCAATGGCAAAACTATGAGATTACAACAGGTTTAATTAACAAGCAGGAGCCAACATGTCACTGGTGGGGAGAGTCTGTTAGAAATTGTGTTCTACCCCAAATCTCTGAAGAATAGGAAAAACAGATGGCAGAAATTTAAAAACATTGAAAGCACAGTTTGAACCCCAAGTGAACATAACTTACGAACATTATGTATTCAGGATTAGATAAAAAAGAGCCTATCAATCAGTATGTGACTTAAGTAACAAAGCTTGCAGAACCCTGTGAATTTGGCAACCCAAAAAATTATTCATTAAAGATAGTATTGTCTTAGGCATAAAAGATCCTTCAGTGACGGCAAGTCCACTGAGGAGAAATTTACTTGCAAGAAAACAATAGATGTGCCCAGAAGTGCAGTTATAAAATGTCAGCTAGTCCAACCTCACATGCTGTAGAATTGCATGACAGGCTTTCCATAATGCTGATAAGCATTTGAGACCGAAAGAGTAGAACAATCACGGACAAAGGGGAAGAGGCAAATATTGCAGAGGACAACACACAAAGGAAAAGAAGCCTTGTCCAGCATGGAAAAAGCAGTTCTAAAGCAGCTAAATAAAATTGAACACAAGTGTTTGATTAGAAAGGAGCTAAACAAGCTAATACAGATGGCCATTGGTGAGATATCAGCCGAAGAGTCTGATGAATCACAATACACCATACAACAGATTAGCTCCATCAAGTCTATAAATAAGAAATGGTTTGTGACTGTTAGATTGATAACTGCAGAAGAGAGCATCAAATGAATAAGAAATGTTAGATAGACATTGGTGGCCATGCAACATCATCACCAACACAGCAATCCAAAAATGAAACATTTGAAAATAAGATTGAGGCTATGTGATGGCAATATACTCATACCGAAAGGACAAATCAATCTGTGACCTCAATGCAATAGCAAGAATGAAGATCTAGAGCTCCAGATTACAGACAGTAAACAAAAGTCCTCATCTTCACCAGAACAAGTCTAAAGCTTGGACTGGTAACTCCAGACGTGAAAAAGAGATTTACAATACGTCACCACACACTAAACCATTGATTGATGAACAGATCCAAGTGGAATGCAAAGATGTGTTTACAAGGTTTGGATGTGTACAAGGAGAATACCACCTCAAGAAAGAGGAAAATGCAAAACCAATTCAGCATCTGTTGAGAAAACTTCCAGCTGCCCTTAGTCAAGCCTAAAAACAACATTGTAGAGCTGGAAAAGGAGGGAATAATCAAGAGTAACTTCCTACAGACTGGGTTAGCATCACTGGTAGCATTGAAATAACTGAGAAAACTGAGAGTAAACAGAGACTCAAAGGATCTTTAAGATGAGAGGGGAGAGATACAAAACGATCCAGAGGGGCAATTGTTTCACACAGAGAGTGGTTAAGTGTCTGGAATAAGTTGCTACAGGTAGTAGTAGAGGCGGGTACAATCTTGAATTTTAAAAAGTGTTTAGACAGTTACATGGATAAGATGGGTATAGAGGGATATGGGCCAAACGCAGGCAATTGGGACTAGCATAGGGGTTAAAAAAAGGGCGGCATGGACAAATTGGGCCAAAGGGCCTGTTTCCATGCTGTAAACCTCTATGATTCCATAAATAAAGCATTGAAGAGGTCTCGGTACTTCATGCCAACTCGCAAAGGAATTTTGCCAATACTAGCAAAGGCATAGATTTTTATGACCCAAAACACGAAGAATGGTTATTGGAAAGTGAAGCTGGATAAAAGCAGCAGCTTCCTAACAACATTCTGGATGTTCTTCAACAGATAGTTGCACATGCTGTTTGGCATTTCTTAAAGAGTATCAACACAGACAGCATGACATAGCCAGTGATCTTCCTGACGTGGAAGCTATAGTGGATGATCAGCTACTTAATGAATGTGAAGATACGCTGGAAGAAGCCATCGCTGACCAAGATCAGAATCTAGTGTGACTGCTAGGACTCACCAGACGAACCAGAAGCTGAACTAAAAAAAAATTGCAATTGAAGATGCCAGTATATAGGCCATGTACTGACAGAAAAACGTTTCCGCCCAGATTCTGAAAAGGTGAGATCTGTTGCAGCGATGCAGTGCCCAACAGGTATGAAAACAGTGCAATGATTTGTTGGAATCATTAAATACTTAGCAAGATTTTTGCCTAATTTGTTATTGGTGTGTGAACCATTATGCCAGCTCACTGACAAGGATGTGCAGTGCTTTTGGGACACAGAATAAGTAGTAACATTTAGTAAAATCAAATCTCTAGTGACAGTAACGCCAGCACAATGGTGTCAATGGTGAAGTCACCTTGCAGTGTGATGTTACCTGTGAGATGTGTCCTTAATGCAGCAAGGCAGGGCATTAACACAAACTGAATGACGCTACACTCAAATCAAGAAAAAGTTCCGGGTTTTTCACTTCATGAGCATTTCTATCAATAACTGCTTGGGACAGATAAACTGATGGTGGAATTCAACCACAAGACATGTCAAAGCATTTTCCTCAAGCCCCTAACATTTGCTCCAAAGCGTCGAGAAAGACTGTTACTTCACTGATAAAAAATACGGGGCGGGATTTTCCAGCTGCACATGCCCCAACTCTGAAACTCCCAGCCAAGGTTGATGGACCTTTAGATGGTCCGGCGAATTTTCTGTCCTGCCCACCACAATTCCCGTGGCAGCCAGGTCAAGAAAATTTCACCCATCATCTGGATGTGACATACAAGCATGGAAGACATGTACATTGTGGACATGTGGCGGCACAGTAGCATAGTGGTCAGCATTGCTGCTTCACAGCTCCAGCGACCCGGGTTCAATTCCCGGCTTGGGTCACTGTCTGTGTGGAGTTTGCATTCTCCTCGTGTCTGTGTGGGTTTCCTCCCAGTGCTCCGGTTTCCTCCCACAGTCCAAAAATGTGCAGGTTAGGTTGATTGGCCATTCTAAAAATTGCCTCTTAGAATCCTGAGATGCATAGGTTAGAGGGATTAGCAGGTAAATGTATAAGGATATGGGGCTAGGGCCTGGGTGGGATTGTAGTCAGTGCAGACTCGCTAGGCGAATGGCCTCCTTCTGCACTGTAGGGCTTCTATGACTTGATACTGGATTAGTCAATGCAGTTGACAGCAGCACTTCCTATGAGGAATGTTGAGGCAGCTGAAATGGAATGTGAAATCTTCCAGATTCAATGTGTTGTGGCAATTCAACATGTTTTGGCAGTCATTAACCATGCAGAGACATCGAATTTGACAGACATGCATCTTGTTCAAATTAAGCAAACTATCCAACAAGATGCAACTCTCCAACTGCTGCAAGAAACAATGATGAAAGAATGGACTGTGAACATCAATGGCTCACCTAAATCACAAGAGCATTTCAGACAGACAAAGTCAAATTAACAGCCCAAGATGGCAACTTGTACAAAAGAAATAGAGTCATTATTAGAGACCTTATCAATAGAGATAAGGAGAGATCCTGAAACACATCTATGCAAACCATCAAGGAATTTAGACACGTCTGAAGAAGGCAAAAAAAGTATTTGACTGTCCAAATATGAACAATGAAATCAAGGACCAGATCAGCTTGTAACGAATACCAAGCCAAGCAAGCTAGAGAGCGGCCGATGACACATCACATCCCAGACAGACCATGGATGAAGCCGGGAGCAGACCTCTTCACTCTGACAGGAACTGATTAGCTTACTAATGAAGACCACTATTCCGTTTACAACTGACTTCAAGACTACCAGTGAGATTGTAGAATGCTTAAAGCACGAGTCAGTTATTACAACACTCCAAACACTGAAGAGTGACATTGGTCCTCAGTTCATTAGTGAAGAATTCATCTACTTCACAAAGGATTTATTAAAGGAAAATTAACACTATGTCATCTCCACACTGTCCCCAGTAGAATGTAAAGGCTCAGATAGCAGTGAAAATTGCCAAAGGAATCATCAAGAAACAGAGCAAATCGAGCATACATGAATGAAAAGCAATCCTTGAGTCAAGAAACACATACACGGAAGTCAACAAAAGTAGACCAGTTCAAAGATTAATAATTCACCGCATACGAACTAATCTTCGGATAGCAAAAAAGTTACTGAAACCAGGAGTATAACAGCCATGAATGAGAAAAACAAGGTGAAACAGCAGAAAGCCAAATTTAATTTTGACCAAATTGGTAAACCAGAGCCAGAGTTGAGTCAGGGTACAAGCTTTCAATGCTCTCAATGCGCAACCACAGGCATATACAAAAAAACTAGAGAAGCAATTCCTTCACTGCAGGTGGCCGATTGGGAAGATAAGATCTCACTAGGTGCACAGAGTGCAGAATGACCATCATTCCCAGAGGTCCACCCATTCCCAGAAACAAATATAACAACATCAGCAGTTACTAAGACACAACAAATGCTTTCAGAACAACGTTGCTGAGCGAGGGAACATCACACAAACAAACAGCCAATGACAACACACGTGTACCCTCAAGAAACCTGCATGATTTCTTGATTACGCAATGCATCTGCAGAGACTGACAAGATAATTAATAGTTTGATAATTCAGGTGAATAGTGGGTAATATGGGTAACTCACAGTTACACGTGCAAATTTGTTGTGTTCATCATGAAAAGGGAGGTGTTTCATATTGAAATGCAATCATGTAATAAAGGTGCTATCTAGCTTGCTATAGTCATGCAACCTCTGTCATAAGGCACAGATGGGAGGGGGAGCCATATTCGATTCTAATAACGATAATGTACTAAAAGTTTGTAACACTGCGTAAAATTGGCACTGACCCTTGAATCAACATCAAGTACGGATGACATTTAGCCATCTAGGCACCTGTCCAAAAAGCTGTTTAACTATATAATTTAGAGTCCTAGGTTAGTTGAAGGGCTGAAAATGCAAAACTCAGATAAAAAGGGGCATAGCCCGCACTGAGCACGAGGTTTACAATGACCTAAGGAATGGTCTTTAAAAGGAATTTCTGGAGGGTATCAAGAAATGCCTATAAAATTTTGAATTGCTATTTTTGTGGTCCCAGGGAAATGCACCTCAGTTCTGTCTAATTCTCATAGTGCCCAACTCCAACCTGATATACCTTGCCTAGCCCGAGCATTTAGGAATAAGAGGAAAGTGGAGTTCGGAGGTAAGAGATCTAATAAAGCCATTGATGATGACAGTCATTTTCAGAAAAATGAGGCAATTTTCAAGTATTTGACTAGAAAAAGAGTAAAATGTTGTATCTCACTGCTACCAGTACTTCAGCTAGAGGGACATGAAAGATTAAGAGTTTATGGTTGCACCCTGACAAAAAGGTTTGAGAATACTAAACTGGATAGCTTTTGGTAATTTTTCACTGTCAAATATGATCATATAATTTGAGCATGCTATGAGTAAAAAATCTTCATCACCTCTCAAACACATTCCATGTTTCATCTTCTCGATTTCACAACACATTCACAAGACTCATAGTCCTATACTGATCGTTTTAATATCAATCCAACAAATCACATTCTCCCCTTACATAGAAACTAAGTTTAGATTTATTTATTAGTTTTACAAGTAGGCTTATATTAACACTGCAATGAAGTTACTGTGAAAATTCCCGAGTTGTCACACTCTGGCACCTGTTCAGGTCACTGAGGGAGAATGTAGCATGGCCAATGCACCTAACCAGCACTTCTTTTGCACTAGGAGCAGGAGTAGGCCATTCTGCGAGAGAAGTCAGCATAAAATGCGAGAGAGAGGAACAGAAGTCGGAAGGTGCCACCAACACTACCATTGACAGGCAGGCAGAGACTAAGTCCTGGAAATCAGTGATTCAGACAGGCCTCTGAGTGTTGAGGAATGAGAAGCTAATAGTTTACGTACAGGATTATGATTTGTATTCCTTCTTCACAGCAGCAAATATACAACAACTTTCACAACCTCAGTATTTTCAAGACTACTACTTGGAAATGTGCAGCTTCTAGCTATCATCTTAACTCTTGGCCCTCTTATTCTTGAGATTTCTTGGCAGCAGGAAGCTGCTATAGAAGGCACTTAGGTGGAGGACAATATTCATGGGAATGCACTGTCACGTGCTCTATCCCTCCCAGGCATTAGTTCAGCCATTGGTGATCTGTTGTATTACATTGTAAAGCAGAAAAGTCTGAAACACCCAACACCATTGAGTAGCAATAGATACCGGTGTCAGCGACTGTTCACAATGAGTTCACAAAAGAGGAACGTCCTCTTCCAGCTCTGCTTTGTGAAACAGAGCTCTTCAGGAGCTCAGCTCTGAAAAGAAACATACTGGCCTCACTTAAGCGTAAAAGGTATTGAAGGACCTGCAAAACAGTTTCACCATTGAAAGGAAGCAGGTTTCTGCTACTAGCCTGGCATTAACATTCTGCAATCTAACTTTAGGAATGCACTCACCTCTAGAGATACTGCAACCAAACCCACACAAAGGTATTCAACGTCACAAATCTTTGCCACTTTGGTGGAATCTCAAACAGTTGCTCTGTGGCTTATGGCTTCAAACTGCTGATTATTTTTAAGGAGCTATTCACCTTAGACAGATTGGTGACTAGTACAAAACTTAATGGTAAATATGTAAACATTTATTTTCTGCCCTCCTCAAGGCATCTTTTTCACAGCGCAATTCACCAACAGCAAGATCTTCTTATTTCCCATTGACTGCACCCCATGCTACCAGAAAACCTGCAGCGGGGGTGCACTGTTGGCCAGATCAGAAGATCCTGCCAGCATGAACTGCTAGAAAATTATGGCCTGAGTGTACATTATCATTTATATAAAATCATGGCAAAAGAGTTCTATGCAGAACCTCGTGCTGAATCTGTATTGTACATTGTAAAATATTTAGTAAAAAAGGTAGTGTTTACCTTGTCTCCAGAAGAGACACTTGGCAGGCATATTGTATCTTCAAACCTATTGATGCATCTGAACCTGTGGTTCATCAGCCTTATAGTGTGTCGAGTACAAATCTTGGTGGTTCCTGGCATCAACTATAGCTGTGTTGCTCAAACCTAATGAGTTTTCAGAGGAGTGTCATTAGCCACATATGCAGAGGTATCTTTTATTACTGTAGCAGCCGTCCTGATACCTTTCTGCGATGTTCAAATATTAGGGGGAAACGGTAGATTGGTACAGGATAGTGTATTGTGAGAGCTGGCTGGACACCTTGAAAAAATGTGTATAATCCTGTCATTAATGCAGTGGTTGCTTTCTGCATCTATGAATGTTGTGTTCAATTAATTAGTTAATCAGTCTATTATTCCCTATGCACATGAGAAAACAACTATTGCTCTAATTTTCTAACCTTTCTTCTGTTGACAGTTGACATCAAGAGGAAAGGTGATGTCCTGGTCAGCCCAAACAAACAGAGTATCTGTGATGTGCTCTATATAGTTGTGTACCCTTGGACTGCAAGATGTAGCTGATCTTTCCTCTATCAAATTGAACGGTGGAAAAGAAGTGAAGTGTGGTGACTTTGACAGGCATTGACAACACAGGGGTTCCTGGGTTCAACAGGTTGAGAAAACTTGAAGCCATATGCCTAGAGAAACACAACATCTTCAGATGCATTTCAGATAAGTATATGAAAATGGACACAGTGCCAGCTCACTGAGGTCAGTCAGGCAGAACCTGTGAGGAAGGGGAGGGGTTGGGCTCGAAGGGCCACATTATCAGTTATATAAGAACATAGAACATTATACCGCAGTACAGGCCCTTAAGCCCTCGATGTTGCACTGACCTGTGAAACCGACCTAAAGCCCGTCTAACCTACATGATTCCAATATCATCCATTTGTTTATCCAATGACAATTTAAATGCCCTTAATGTTGGCGCGTCCACTATTGTTGCAGGCAGGGCATTCCACTCCCTTACTACTCTGAGTAAAGAACCTACCTCTGACATTTGTCCTATATCTATCACCCCTTAATTTAAAGCCATGTCCCCTTGTGCTAGCCACTTCCGTCCCAGGAAAAAGGCTCTCGCTGGCCACCCTAATCCTCTGATCATCTTATATGCCTCTATTAAGTCACCTCTTAACCTTTTTCTCTCTAATGAAAACAGCCTCAAGTCCCTTAGCCTTTCCTCATAATATCTTCCCACCATACCAGGCAACATCCTGGTAAATCTGCTCTGCACCCTTTTCAATACTTCCATGTCCTTCCATGCGGCAACCAGATCTGTACACAATACTCCAAGTGCAGCCTCACCAGAGCTTTGTACAGCCATAACATGAACTTATGGCTCCTAAACTCAATCCCTCTACCAATAAAAGCTAACACACCATATGCCTTCTTAACAATCCTATCAACCTGGGTGCCAATTTTCAGGGATCTATGCATATGGACAATGAGATCTCTCTGCTCAACCACACTGTTAAGTAACTTATCATTAACTCCTTCCAGAGTGAATCACTTCACACTTTTCTGCATTAAACTCCATTTGCCACCTCTCAGCCCAGCTCTGCAACTTATCTATGTCCCCCGTAAGCTGCAACATCCTTCCGCACTGTCCACAACTCAACCGACTTTCGTGTCATCCGCAAATTTACAAACCTATCCTTCTATGCTCTCATCCAGGTCATTTATAAAAATTACAAACAGGAGTGGCCCCAAAACAGATCCTTGTGGTACAGCACTAGTAACTGAACTCCAGGATGAACATTTCCCATCAACCACCACCCACTGTCTTCTTACAGCTAGCCAATTTCTGATCCAAACCACTAAATCACTCTCAATCCCATGCCTCCATTTCTTCTGCAATAGCTTACCATGGGGAACTTTATCAAACGCTTTATTGTAATCCATATACACACATCAACTGCTCTAACCTCATTCACCTCTTTGGTCACCTTCTCAAAGAACTCAAGGTTTGTGAGGCACGACCTACCCATCACAAAACCGTGTTGACTATCCCTAATCAAATTATTCTTTTCTAGATGATTATAAATCCTATCTCTTATAATCCTTTCTAAAACTTTGCCCACAACAGAAGTAAGGCTCACTGGCCTATAATTACCAGGGTTGGCTCTACTCCCCTTCTTGAACAAGGGGACAACATTTGCTATTCTCCAGTCTTCTGGTACTATTCCTGTAAACAATGACGACGTAAAGATCAAAGCCAAAGACTCTGCAATCTCCTCTCTAGCCTCCCAGTGAATCCTAGAATAAATCCCATCCGGCTCAGCGGACTTATCTATTTTCGTACTTTCCAGAATTGCTAACACCTCCTCCTTATGAACCTCAATCCCATCTAGTCTAATAACCTGTAACTCAGAATTCTCCTCGACAACACTGTCTTTCACCTGTGTGAATACTGATGAAAATATTTATTTAGCGCCTCTCCTATCTGTTCAGACTCCACGCACAACTTCCCACTACTGTCCTTGACTGGCCCTAATCTTACCCCAGTCATTCTTTTATTCCTGACATACCTATAGAAAGCTTTAGGGTTTTCCTTGATCCTACCTGCCAAAGACATCTCATGTCCCCTCCTGGCTCTTTTTAGCTCTCTCTTTAGGTCTTTCCTGGCTAACTTGTAACTCTCAAGCGCCCTAATTGAGTCTTCGTGTCTCAACTTGATGTAAGTTTTCTTCTTTTCACAAGAGATTCAACTTCTTTAGTAAACCATGGTTCCCTTGCTCGACCAATTCCTCCCTTCCTGACAGGTACATACTTTTCAAGGACACGCAGTAGCTATTCCTTGAACAAAGTCCACATTTCAATTGTGCCCATCCCCTGCAGTTTCTTTCCATATCCTATGCATCCTAAATCTCACTTAATTGCATCATAATTTCCTTCCCCCAGCTATAACTCTTGCTCTGCAGTATATGCCAATCCCTTTCCATCACTAATGTAAATGTAACCAAATTGTAGTCAATGTCACCAAAGTGTTCATCTACCTCCAAATCTAACACCTGGCCTAGTTCATTACCCAGTACCAAATCCAATGTGGCCTTGCCTCTTGTTGGCCTATCTACATACTGTGTCAGGACATCCTCCTGCACACATTGGACAAAAACTGACCTATCTAAAGTACTCAAATGATAGCGTTTCCAGTCAATATTTGTAAAGTTAAAGTCCCCCAGTATAACTACCCTGTTACTTTCACTCCTATTCAGAATCATCTTTGCAATCCTTTCCTCTACATCTCTGGAACTTTTTGGAGGCCTGTAGAAAACTCCCAACAGGGTGACCTCTCCTTTCCTGTTTCTAACCTCAGACCATACTACCTCAGTAGACAAGTCCTCATTAAACGTCCTTTCTGCCTCTGTAATACTGTCCCTGACTAACAATGCCACACACCCCCTCTTTTCCCACCTTCCCTGATCTTACTGAAACATCTGTACTCTGGAACCTGCAACAACCATTTCTGTCCCTGCTCTATTCATGTCTCCGAAATGGCCACAACATCAAAGTCCCAGGTACCAACCCATGCTGCAAGTTCACCCACTTTATTCCGGATGCTCCTGAAGTAGACACACTTCAAACCACCTTCCTGGCTGCCAGTACACTCCTGTGATCTTGAAACATTTACAACCTCACTACCCTCAATCTCCTGTACACTGGAGCTTCAATTTAGGTAAGATCATGGTCTTTCTGCGGTGTTGGTTCTTGTCACCAGTGAGTCCCTTTGTTGAGCACAAGATTCTTCAGCAGTACATGTGTTGATGTTTTTCTCTTTTACTCCACAGGTGCATCGGTCCACCTTGTTGTCTAACGAGGGGCATATACGCGGTGGGTCGTGCGTGGGCTGCTCTTGGATGTTTCGAGAGTAGCCTAGTACTTCGTGTCGTTTGTGTACGCTTAAAACTGGACCAGCAGATGGGCACCACGACAGCTCAGTGACTATCACTGTTTGCTGCGCAGATACATGGATTTAGGCCAGTATCTATGGGAGTTTGCGCGTTCTCCCTGTGGTTGCGTGGGTTTCCTCCGTGTGCTCCGGTTTCCTCCCACATCCCAAAGATGTGCTCTTAGGCTGATTGGTGTAACAAATTGTCCCTAGATTATTCTCCCCTTAATCTGGTTTCCAATGGGGTACCATAAGCATAGACATGGGTCAAGGGTGGAGGAGGAAAAGCACATTGTTAAAATGGCGGCAGGGGAACGTTGGGCCGAAGGGCCTGTTTCCCGTGCTGTGTTGTTCTTTGTTCTTTGTACTCCTGCAGGTCACTAACAGGTCCACTGGTGGGCCCTGAATCCTCCATCAACCACCACACGCCTTTATTTAGCGACTTAAGGATCTCAATTAGCCTAGGGGAGGAAAGGCCATTCTCCAACTCTTCCCATGCCATATTTATATATTTAGGGAGAGTCAAAAATATGTGGGCTGTCCATGCCAGCCTTCCCGTTCTGTTATACAGCACTCCCCATTTCCTAGCACGCTCGTGCAAGGGATGCATTAAATGCTATGCTCTTTCTGTTGAGTATGCCTCCCAAGAGCAGATACAACTATTTTCGGATGGTTGTAGCTCCACTGTATGATAGCTATATATGTTAGTGGTCTTCCTCCTCCAATCATTCCTCCATTCAACAGGTACTCATTAATTAATCACACCATGATAAGTATGGAAAGCATCAGAATGAAAGGGAAAGAAAAGTAGGAAAGATACATTCTGGAAGCAGGAAACTTCCTGGCAAACTGGGTAGCAATAACATATTGTTACCCACTGACCTACAGCTAACTGGCACTTTTATATAGAGTTCAGCAGCTTCAGCCTTGCAGTGTTTAACCGACAGGTGAGGTGAAAATGCCTTTGGTGTCCAATCTGTATTTTAGGATCCTGCTTTTAATATATTCATAAAGGGTCTATCTGCTTGATCTTTACCGAAATCAAAAACTGCACAGTTAACTTGATGGGAATATGTCAAGACTCCAACAAAAAATGCATAATGACCATTTTAACAATCATTTACCCTGACCTAGCCAGGTAAACAGGATTAAAATACTTAACATTAAAAGCTATGGATTGAGGGTAAATATTTATGTTAATTTAATGTTAATTTTAATCCTCGGAAAGAATGTCACAGGGGGTCCTAGCAATGTGTCAGGAGAGGGCACAAAACACATGGTAGGGGTAATAATTGCTGGGAGTGTATACTATTCTAGGTTTCCTGTCTGTGACCCTAGCTATCAGCTTTAGACCATAGATACTGCACTTTGGAACTGAAAATGAGTAGCAAGAATCAAAGTAATTTAATTCAAGTACTAGCTGAGAAGTACAATGCGTTCTCTCTGTTTTTTATTAATGATCAAGTGCATATTTCCTATTTAGTACTGATGTCATAGCACTTGTTCTCCAGGCTGAGGTTAACATTTTGTTGCCTGGAGTCAGCACAGCAATGTTGATCTTTGTTTACAATTTTAATAAAGAGAATAAGATTGCCCCAACATCCTGTCACACCCAACATTGGCAAATTTGAAATATTTGTCATTCCTGCTATCAACATGATGGAATGTCTGTCAGAACCAGACATTCAACTATTGTGAATATTGTAAACAGTAGCTTAGCAGAGATTCTGTTGTCAAAACAAATAGTAAGAGAACTAGTTTCTTTTTTTCCATTAACATCTCATTAAAGCAGTGAAGTCGAGAGAAAGTCAAATTTAGTCTGAGGATATCATGTTGAATGAAGACTGATTTGGCAATAACATAGTTTTGGTCACCACATTTATTGAATGGTGTCAGAGAAACATAAATGATTAATCATATTTTGAGATATAGGGCCCGATTTTACCATATTGATTTGAAGTGCCGATTCTGGGCGTAGGACAGATCCGACTCAGAAATCTGCTTTCAGGTGACCCCATACGCTCTCAGCCATCTCCAGTCCGATTCACACTGTGGGCAGGACTTAGCGCTGCCGAACGATTGGAGCTCTGAACCGCAGATGTGCAGTTGGAAAAAAACGTAGCAAAAGCGCGCCCGTCACATCACTGCCGGGCCAGATAATCCCACACAAGGCCCCATCCCACTTACATTCCGATGGCTGTGTGACACCCCGCTCTCCCCTGTGGCCAATCATTGAGGTACTCATGCACCACCACACTCCACCCCACCCCCTAACCCCCCCACCAGCAGCACACCTGCAAGTGCTCACTTGCCTTCCCCTCAAAGCTAACAAGCAAACTGCATGGAACTTGCTGGAATGCTCTGTCAAACTGCCTACAGCTGACCTGCCCTAATGATGGACAGCTCCGTTAGAAACTCCAGAATGAACAGGCAGGCAGTACAGGACAATGTGCGCACGACCAGCTCCCCGATATTCTGATGAAGATTTGGGGAGGTTGCTGGATGCAGCAGAGGGGAGGCGGGCCACCTGCTTCCTCCCAGGTGGACGCAGACCCAGGGGGGGCTGATGGCCTTGTGGCCTGGGAGGCAGTCGCCTTGATCAGTGCCAGGGCATTGGCCCCCGAACCGCGAGGCAGTGCCAGAAAAAAACTCGATGACCTCATCTGTGCAGCAAGGGTGAGTGCTGAACCCCATTCATCATGCTCCCCCATATCTCCCCCAGATCCTATTCCCAGCACCCTAAATGCTTCCAGCTTCTGACCCCCAAGCACCTCTGCCCTTTCCCCATAATGCGCCTCATTGTTTGCCCTCTAAGGGTCACCACCTGATTCTCTGCATGAGTCACGCCACCATTTATTTCATGGCTCCCTCTGTCTCCACAGAGGAAGACTGAGCACAACATTTGTGACAAGTCGAAGACAGGGGGTGGTGAGGCAGACCTCGAGGTCATCATCCTGTTCGAGGAGCGGGTGCTGGAGCTCACCAGAGAAGGGGAGATGCAGGCTGTCAGCGACAGCATGGTCGGTCTGCCATCCAGATGTGAGTACTTGTCATTCCTACAGTCACATTGAGGCAACTTCTTGGGCGCACGAGTTTTGGGTGCAAGGAGCAGGGTGTAAAGGAGATATATGAGGCATTTTATTGGCATTGAGAGGATAGTGGGTGCCTGGAACTCGCTGCCCGGGGATGTCGTGGAAGCGGAAACTATAGGGACATTTAAGGGGCCATCACTACAGCTATCTGAATGGGATGGGAACAGAGGCATATGGGGGCAAACAAATCAGATGGGCAGCCTGGTCGCTACAGGATTGGATGTCTGAAGGGCCTGTCCCTGTGAACACTGGGATCAGTGTTCTATGTTCAAGGAAGCCATGTGATTCATGTGTTTGGCATCCCGGATTCCTCTCCCTCTCTTGCACTTAAACTTGTGTCCCGTGTTTCAGGGACAGGTCCTGCTGCCCGAGGACCTTCCGGACCACAGGCCCCGGCTACAGCTCCCATCCATCCTGAGAACGATAGCTCAGATGAGTTCTGGAGGATATGGGTGAAGGGACATCCGAGGTTGGCACCATTTATCCGTCAGCTGTCACCACACAACTCACCATCGCAGAAACACACACGCCGGTGGGTCCAGTTAGTGCTGAAGCTTCTAGGTCATTCTCTGGTGAGCACGACACATCTGCTGATGTACATCTGATGGAGGAGAAAATGTCCGAGGCCTCTGGCATGTGGGGCCTTGCTGGATATGAGGACTCAGCTGGCCCCAGGCTACATGCTGGGCCTCTGAGATCACTTCTCCCTCAACTGCTGGAGATGTAGCAACAAAGCCAGTGAATGCAGTAGGGGCTGATGGACACATTGGACCAACTGCAAGGCTGCAGGGAACAGTCCCAAAGCTTTCAGGCGGGGCAGTTCTTGCCTGTCATGCGTGCTTCCAGTGGCAACACTGCAAGGGTGGCATCTGCAGTGGAAAGCCTGGGGCAGGGAAACCTCACCATGGGTGGCAGGCTCCAAGCAAAGGCCGAGTCACAGCAGGCCACAGCTGAGGGACTGAGCAGGCTTCTTGAGATTCTACAGTCCAGGGCTGAGAGGCTCAAGTGCTTGCCGGAGACCCAGAGGGACAGTACTGAGACACAGCGGGGAATGGCAGCAGCCCTTGAGAAGGTGGCCGAGGCACAGAGGGCCATGGCTGAGGGCTTGCAGAACATGGCCCAGTCTCAGAGGGCACTTGCTGCGGCCATTGAGAGATGGCCCACGACTCAAGTGGTCATTGCGGAGGGGTGACCACCATGGGTAGGACACAGGTGGACTGGCAGTGCCAGGTGACTCCAGAGCTTCTGGAGCTCACTGCAGAAGCACCAGTGTCCCATGGAGTGACCCAGGGGCCAAAAGGGACTCCAAGGGAGGAGGAAGAGTGCGAGCCCACGCCAGGGCCTTCCAGCCAGGATGCTGTGGCTATGGCAATATCTTCTGGCTGCCCCCTTCCTGACACTGGGATATCTCAGGGGCAGCGGTTTGAAGAGGGTGTCATGGAAACATCCCAGACACCTGGAAGCCAGCCAAGGCTCTCAAGGTCCAAGGCCTCCAGAGGACGCCTGCCACACGCATCACAGGCCAAAGGGCAAGGTCGGCAGCTGGCCCCCTCTACCTCAGATGTACATTCTGGGGAGTCACTGAGATGTAGTGCAAGGCAGCGTAAGGTTAGGAAGTCGTAGTTACACTGAGATGGCAGAGGTGAAGGGCTGCACTAGTTAGAAAAAGCTGTAAGCACTTTAATGTTTTCTTGTCACAAGTATTTGAGTTTCACCAGCTTATCTGAATCTTTACTGTAAATAAATGTTTTTTCTCCACCACTACCAGCAAATAGGTTGTCTCGAATAGGATCCCTGCCCCATTGATGATCACCCAATGGATGCCTCATGGTGATATCAGTTGGAGTGGCCCCTCAATGCGGTGTCACTGAAAAAAGGAAGCCATTGGTCTCTCATATCCTACGAGCGATGACCTCCCGTCCCCCAACCCACCCGCCCCAGGGCCGTGTATGGGGGTTTCAGATCCTTCACCCACTAGACAGGCGTGGGCTCAGGTGCTAGTGTGCATGTGGATCTCAGGCAGCAGTCAAAATGATTTGCACCAGGGCATCATCAGAATGGTGCTTAGTGAGTCGTCATCACCCTCCTGCCTGGAAAAAAATATCGCCAACACAGAGTACCCAGGCCCACCACTGCGGTGTGACAATGTGCAGGCTAAATGGAAGGCATATACCGCGGGTGGGAGGGGGGAATGGAATCCACAATCACCATCCCCTTGTGACTGAACCGCCTGGTTATCAGAGCCTCCTTAGCCACCCCTGCATGCCTCAGCTGAGATGCCAGCCCTGCACCACCTGGCAGGTATTCCAAGTTGCTCTCATCTTCCTCTTCCTCCTCCTCCCCTTCCTCCTCCTTCTGTTGGCCATCCTCTTCAATGACGGCTGGCTGGTCATTCTCCACATCCTCTTCCTCCTCCAAGAAGTCACCTCGCTGCAGAGCCAGATTGAGCAAGGTACAGCACACCACTACTATGTGGGAGGAGATCAGGGGGCTGTACTGGAGGGCCTCTCCAAATCGGTCCAGGCACCAGAATCGCATCTTGAGGAACCCAATGCACCTCTTGGGTGGGTGGTTACATGGACCTCATCATAGCAGGTCTCAGCCTCAGTCACAGGCCTCCTCACAGGCACCATCATCCATGTCTGAAGCGGGTAACCGATATTGCCCAGGAGCCACCCCCGCCGCCTGGGCTCCTCCTCAAATGCTTGAGGGGATGTCCAACCTCCTTATAATGAAGCTGTCATGCACGTTGCCTGGATGTCTGGCGCAGACATGCAAGATGGTCATATTGTGGTCACACGCGATTTGTACATTCAGGGAGTGGAACCCCTTCCTATTAACAAATTGTTGTGGATTCTGTATGGGGACCCTGAGGGCGACATGGGTGCAGTCAACCGCACCCTGCACATTTGGCATCCCCACAATTGCAACAAACCCTGCAGCCCGGGCTTCCTGATGGGCCTGGTCCAGGTTGAATTTGATGTACTGCCAGCCCGGACATACAGGGCTTCAGTGGCCTGATTGACACAGGTGTGGGCTGAAGACTCAGAGATGCCACAGACATATCCAGGCGGGCTCTGGAAGACACCAGTCACAGAAGTTCAGAGCAGCCATCAATCTGACAGCCACTGAGAGTGGGTGTCCCCCCGCCCCTCCCCCCCATCCCCGCCCTTGCCCCTAGACGCCAGGTCCTGCAACAAGTTGCACAGGTATCACACAGTATCCTTTCGGAGTCGGAGTCATCGGTGGCATACAGTGTCCGACATCTCCTCGAAGGACATCATGCATGGAACTGCCAAGGTCTCTGCTCCCTCCTTCTCCAAAGCCCCCAATCTGGGTGAATGACGGCCACCTCCTGCCTCTGATGGTTGTCTCCCTCCAGTCCTGCAAGTGGTATGCCCTCCTGGGCCTGCAGTTCTTCCTCCATGTCCTCCTCCTCAGCTCCAGTGGCAACCAGGAGAACAGCAAGATCAATTGGTTGCATTGCAAAAGCCATCTTGTCACTCTGAAAGGTGGGGGGGAGGTGGATTTGGGGGAGGTGGAGATGAAACAAATGTTGGAGTTATGCAATGCTGTTTGCCCCGAGCACACCGACAATCACAGCCCCCCATCACGCCACACGATCCACCCAATCACAGCCCCTGGTAACGTTGAGAGGCTGCAGCAGTGCTATCTGCAAGGCCTTTGTGCACATCCTTCAGCCTGAAGTGAGCTGCGGTTCTAGGATCCAGCAGCACTGCAGCACCTGAGGTCAGTGCTGAGACCCAGGTCATGCTGCCGGATAAACATGGGAGATTGTGCACAGCAACAGTAACCCCCCCACCCCCACCCCCCCCCCCCCACACACACACACACACACACACACACTCGCAGAGCCGCCACCGACCCGAGACAGCGAATGGCTGCGACAACAGGACACTCATGAGTAGTGGACAGCTTTTGGGCGCCATGCACCTACCTCCTGCCAACCCTCACTGAGGAAGCGGCTGATTCAGACTTTTATTCAGCAGGTCCCTAAAAGTGCGGTTCCAGATTGGTGAATGCATTGGTAAAGGGGGAAATACTGATAGAGTTGGCCGGGCAGTTCATTAATTCAATTTAAATGCATGCAAGTGCATTTAAATCGTCATTGCGCCCAATTTGGGTGCAGAATGATCCCCGCCATTTGCAGGTCTTGGTAAAGTCGCGATCTGCTCAGACTCGGGTGCAGATCGCAATAAAGGCCTCACACCCAATTTTACCATGATTTCACGCCCGAAAACGGGCGCAAATTGTTGGTAAAATTGGGCTCATTTGGTGAAATAACATGAAAAGTTAAATGGAAGGTACTTTTTTTTTTGTTTTTGATATAAAGCCTCATGAGCCTTTGCGCAGGCAACTTTAAAATGCATGGATATGTATAGGAATTGAGAAGATCCACATTGATCTGTAATAATTTTAAAAAGCAAATAAATTTTTTTGTAATAATTTTTGTAACTGCATCATCTGTAGCCACAAGTTTGTGAAATGTGAGGTAGAGGACATGCAAGTTTCTGGTAAATTAAAATATCTGTTAACTATTAATGTGTGTCATGACAACAGAAAGCTGTGAGTGAATGAGATCCACCTATGGCTTCACCAGCTAACCTCAGACATATTGAACTATTTAAAGGTGACCTGTTTCCAAAAGATAGAAGATAAAACACTGGTTGAAAAATAGCTACCATGAGTCACCTGATGTCTGATAGTGTAAGTTAACCACTTTTTTTAGAAAGTTTCTATATAAATCGTACTGCAGACCTATTGCATGGAATTTCACACCTTTGGGATATCAAGGTCCACTTCAAACAGTAACTCTTGAAGGTAGTAAAATGCGAAGTGTTAGACTTTGGTCAGCTGTAGTTGCATCAAGACAATGGGAATTGCTAATAAGGTAGGCACATGTGACATTCAAACCCTCCTATGGAGAAGAAAATAGCTCCACCTCCTGGTGACATCCACTTTGAAATGTGCCAATGGTTTCAGAGATGAAAAAATCAAAAAATGGGATTACTTGGTCCGGAACAATGATTGTAAGACATGGTAATCCAATTCTTTTCTAGGAATATACAGAGAAGTTTTAAAAACTGGATCTGCCAAGCAGGATCAGAAGGAGGAAGAAACATAGCAGTCATCTAAAAACATTGCCGGAAGAGCAAATTTCTCTTTCATTCTCTCAGAATAATATCTTCAATAAAGTGCCAACCGGAACCAAGGCAATTCAAAAATTCTACAGGAAACAAACTAATTATATAGCTGCGACATTCAACAATTTATGCTTCAAAGAAGAGAAAAGGAGTTCACTATATATTCTTTTAACTTTTTATAGGAGTCTAACTTTGTTACTTCTGATATCTGTGTTTGTGTAATGTTTTTTTTTCTCAGGTTTAGGAATTCATAGTTACACTTTCTTTGACTCAAGAAAACCTTGTTTGATTGGCCCCTTATGACAAATAGGACCAATTAAATCAGGTTGACATGGTGGCAGAGTGATTAGCACTGCTGCCTCACAACACTAGGGATCTGGGTTCAATTCTGGCCTCGGGTACTGACTGTGTTTGCATGTTTTCTCCAAATCTGCATGGGTTTCCACCAGGTGCTCAGGCTTCCTCCCATAGTCCAAAAATGTGCAGATTAGGTTGATTGGCCATGCTAAATTGTCTTTTAGTGTCAGGGGACTAGCAGGGTACATACTTGGAGTACAGGCATAGGGTTTGGATGGGAATGTTGTCGGTGCATGCTCAATGGGCCAAATGGCCTCCTTTTATACTATAGGGATTCTATGATTCTAAACAAATACATTGGGATTGGAAAAGACATTTTAAAACCTTTGCTGCGACCAACCAAGGGGTTGGAATAGAAGAATACCAGCTCACTTTTCCTCATCCAGTTGTAACAAGTGACATTCATTTTAAGGTACATTTGGGCTTCACTTACTGGGTGGAATTTCAGAACCTCACTCATCCCAAAACTGTAAAATTCTGTCCAAGGTCAACGGGCCATTCCATAGTCCACCCCTTGCCCACTCCGATTCCTGTGGCAGGCAGGACAGCAAAATTCCGGCCACTGTGTCTATTTGATGGTTTGTTCTTTAATTCTCTATTGCATTTCAATCCTGCTGTAACCACTTCATTCCTGTCTCAAAGATGATTGGGTGGTGTCTAACCTGTGGGCTATCTCACTGGTAATTCTATTTTCTATTTTGTTTATCTCAAGCTATCCAGTCTTCTCAGTTATATCTATCACCCTCACAGATCATTGTCAATGTTTATCTCTTTTTTTTCTGTCTCTTCCAAAGATCACTGTAATTATTTTTTTCAGATTTACTTGTCCCTTTCAAAGGTTATTTCAATCAGTTTTCCATTTTACCTGTCCTGTCCATAGATTGTTATAACTTGTTATTCTGTTTCATCTTACTGCCTTAAAGATTGTTCCTAAGTTTCCCGCTTTCTATATTATTTTCAAATATCATATGTTTAGCTTCTACATTATTGTTTTTATAAAACTGTTTCAAATATTTGTCTTCCTTCATGTGCCTTGTCAAGTATGGCTGGAGATTGGCTGATCTTTCAAACCGCCATTAAAATAACTTCAAAAAACATGAAAAAAATGTTTACAGTATTTGACATCGCCAAATTATATCTGTTACAGAAGCTGGGGCAGAGATTTATCAACAGTAGTGGTAAAAGACAGGTTGCAAGCAAATCAACAGCTGGTTTAACACTGCACCAGAGATTCTCTTCAATTGAATGCAACAGAAAAGAAAATCAGGCAGTATAAAACTGGCTGCAATTTGCTATCAGCCTGTTCTATGCTACTGCCATTTGACCAATTTCATCCCCATTTATTTCAAAATACTGTTATTAAAAATATTTCCCTCACTGAATTAGGTTTTTCTTAGTTCTAGCACAACCAACAGTTGTATTGCAATACTATTGCATGTTAAATCATATTACCAAGAGAAGGATGAAAAATTAGCTGCTTTATCAGTTGCTACTAAACATTGTTGTCACGTTATGCCATATTTGCCTTTTTTCCAGTTTACTGCAGAGGTCTAAATTGATATTTTTTGAAATTATACATGTACTTTGTTATATAAATAGTCACTTCATGGAACAGAATGTGAGTATTGCTGAAAAAAGAGGCATGCAGTCAAAGCTGTTGCACCAGTCCTTGGGACATACAACCTATGTACATGGCTTGTATTGCCATTAAAAATCATATACCACAAAATTCATTTGTGTGGTAGACAGAATGTCTTTTTTACTTGACTGTTGCATCTTTATAATAGAAAACACCACTTGTATCAAAGAACAAAGAACAATACAGCACAGGAAACAGGCCCTTCGGCCCTCTAAGCCTGCGCCGCTGTTGCTACCAACTAGACTATTCATTTGTATCCCTCCATTCCCAGTCTGTTCATGTGGCTATCCAGATAAATCTTAAATGATCCCAGCGTGTCCGACTCTACCATCTTGCTTGACAGTGCATTTCAAGCCCCCACCACCCTCTGTGTAAAATACATCCCTCTGACATCTGTGTTAAACCTTGCCCCCCTCACCTTGAACCTGTGACCCCTTGTGTTTGTCACCTCCGACCTGGGAAAAAGTTTCAGACAATTCACCTTATCTATGCCCTTCATAATTCTATACACCACTATTAGGTCACCCCTCATCCTCTGTCTTTCCAGGGAGAACAATCCCAGTTTGCCCAATCTCTCCTCATAGCTAAGATCCTCCATACCAGGCAACATCCTGGTAACCTTTTCTGTACACTCTCCAAAGCCTCCACGTCCTCTGGTAGTGTGGCGACCAGAACTGGACGCAGTATTCCAAATGTGGCCCAACCAACATTCTATATAGCTGCAACATCATACGCCAACTTTTATACTCTATGCCCCATCCTATAAAGGCAAGCATGCCATATGCCTTCTTCACACCACCTTCTCCACCTGTGTTGCCACCTTTAAGGATCTGTGGACCTGCACACCCAGGTCCCTCTGTGTGTTTATACTCCTGATGGTTCTGCCATTTATTCATTGTATATCCTCCCTACATTAGTTCTACCAAAATGCATCACTTCGCATTTATCTGGATTAAATTCCATCTGCCATTTCTCTGCCCAATTTTCCAGCCTATCTATATCCTGCTGTATTCTCTGACAATGTTCATCGCTATCTGCAAGTCCAGCCATCTTTGTGTGGTCCGCAAACTTACTGATCACACCAGTTAGCTTCTTCCACATCATTTATATATATCACAAACAGCAGAGGTCCTAGTACAGAGCCCTGTGGAATACCACTAGTCACAGACCTCCAGCCAGAAAAAGACCCTTCCACTGCTACCCTCTGTCTTCTATGGCCAAGCCAGTTCTCCACCCATCTAGCTAGCTCTCCTTTTATCCCATGAGATTTAACCTTTTGCACCAACCTGCTGTGAGGGACTTTGTCAAACGCTTTACTAAAATCCATATAGACGACATCCACGGCCCTTCCCTCGTCAATCGTTTCTGTCACCTCCTCAAAAAACTCAACCAAATTTGTGAGACATGACCTCCCTCTTACAAAACCATGCTGCCTATCGCAAATGAGATTATTCCGTTCCAAACGTGCATACATCCTATCTCTAAGAATCCTCTCCAACAACTTTCCCTACCACAGACGTCAAGTACACTGGCCTGTAATTACCTGGGTTATCCTTGCTACCCTTCTTACATAACGGGACCACATTTGCTATCCTTCAATCCTCCGGGACCTCACCTGTGTCCAGTGAAGAGCCAAAAGATTTTTGTTAGAGGCCCAGCAATTTCATCTCTTGTCTCCCTGAGCCGTCTAGGATAGATGCCATCAGGCCCTGGGGATTTGTCTGCCTTAATGTTCCCTAGAAAACCTAACACTTCCTCCTTTGTAATTGAGATTTTCTCTAACGGGTCAACACATCCCTTTGAGAGATTCCCAGTCAACACGTCCCTCTCCTTTGTGAATACTGATGCAAAGTATTCATTTATGATCTCACCTAATTCCTCGGGCTCTAAGCATAATTCCCTTCCTTTGTCCCTGAGAGGTCCGATTTTTCCCTGACAACTCTCTTGTTCCTAACGTATGAATAAAATGCCTAAGGATTCTTCTTAATCTTGTCTGCCAAGGACATTTCATGACCCCTTTTTGCCCTTCTAACTCCCTGTTTGAGTTCTTTCCTACTTTCTCTGTATTCCTCCAGTGCTCCATCTGTTTTTAGCTGCCTGGACCTAACGTATGCCTTTCTTTTCTCTTTGATCAGACGCTTAATTTCCCTGGTTATCCACGGCTCTCAAATCCTACCTTTCCTATCCTTCCTCTTTACAGGCACATGCCTATCCTACAGCCCTATCAACTGCTCCTTATAAGACTCCCACATGCCAGACATGGATTTACCCTTGATCAGCCTCTCCCAATCAACAGCCACCAATTCCTGCCTAATCCGGCTATAGTTAGCCTTTCCCCAATTCAGTACCTTACCCATAGGACAACACTCATCTTTTTCCATTACTATCCTATAGAATTGTGGTCACTATTTACCACATGTTCCCCTAATGAAACTTTGATGACCTGACCAGGCTCATTTCCCAGTACTAGGTCCAGTATAGCTCCCTCTCTCGTTGGACTGTCAACATACTGTTTCAAAGAACCTTCCTATACGCATTTTATAAATTCCTCCCCGTCCAGACCCCCAGCCCTAAGCACTTTCCAGTCTACACAAGAGAAATTAAAGTCTCCCACTATAACGACCCTATTTTTTTCTGCACCTATCCAGAATCTCCTTACATATCTGTTCCTCCACTTCCTGTGGGCTGTTGGGGGGCCTGTAGTATACCCCCAGCATAGTGACTGTGCCTTCCTGTTTCTGAACTGTACCCACAGTGACTCGTTACATGACCCCTCTAAATTGTCCACCCTCTGCACCGCTGTAATATGCTCCCTAACCAGTACTGCTACTCCCCCACCTCTTCTAGTCCCTCCTCTGTCTCACCTAAAACACTTATACCCCGGAATATTCAGCTGCCAGTCCTGTCCTTTTAACCAAGTCTCCATCACTGCAACCACATCCAAATTCCGCGTAAGCATTAAAGGCCCTAAGTTCGTCTGTCTTGCCTGTTACGCTCCTTGCATTGAAGCAGATGCACTCCAGGCCTACTGAGGTCATCCTCCCCCAGAATAGCCTTGTCGTGGCCCCAAGCTTGTCCCCAGCTTCTATGCTTATTGACCTATTGTTTTGATCCCCACCTCCCCATCACATTAAACCCACCCGAACCACACTATCCCAGCCAGGATATTCGTGCCCTTTCAGTTTAGGTGTAACTTGTCCTTCTTGTATAGGTGCCATCCTCTCTTGAAAACTTCCCAGTGATCCACGAATTTGAAACCCTCCCTCCTGCACCAGTCCTTTAGCCATGCGTTCAATTGTACAATCTCCCTGTTCCTAGCCTCACTAGCACTAGGCACTGGGAGTGGTCCAGAGACAGCTACCCTAGAGGCCACTGTATTTGTATTGTAGCAGGGTGAAATAGCTAACTTCACCTGTTGTTCAAATCTTTGAGATATTTTACCCTTCCAGGGTAATTTGAGATAGACTGGACACTTATCAGGGCCAAAAGTGGTGACTTTAGGCCCATTTGTGAATATGTGCAATACAAAGCCATTGTTCCACAGGGTAGCTTTGATATGCTTTATTTCTGCATCAAGCTTGCACAATGAGTAAAAGGTTTGGGCACTATATAGAAGATTACCAGTAAGGACAGCCCACATGCTGACCAATGAAGGTCGGCTTACATACTAGTAGAGAACCCATTGAGAGAAACTGAATTCAATAAACCTGGTTATTAGTAGGATTACACACATAAAAGGTGCTAGACTGTCGTAGAGAAGTAATTTTGGATACAGGCAAAAAGTCACAATATCTGAAAGAAGGTGACAAAATGCGGATGAAAAACTTGAATCTCAGATGAATAATCCAGTAAGAAATTTCAGCATTTCTCAACAGCGACAAAAGGGAGCTTGATACACTGCTCTTTTTCCAATGGTAAGTTTGAGCGTGGCTTAAAGTGCATTATGTGTAAGGAAATTCTTACATGCAGCTGCAGGTTCAAAAATAGCAAGTGTGTCATCTATCTATTGGAAACATGCAATGGGTAGGAGATTAGGAATAATTCCATCAAAAACATGTTTCTTGTACCAACCAATGAAAATTTTAGCAAAAGCTGGCCTGAAACAGAAATCATGGCAATGCCATCTGTTTGGGCACACATTAAAGTTGAATTTGACTGCATGAATTGCTAAATTCATAAACTCAACAAATAAATATTCAGAATATGATGCCTGTGTATATCTAGGTTGCCAAATGATTGCCAAAGCATGGCTCAAATGTCCATGGCTTCCCTGAGCCACACATTAGTGAATAGGTTTGCAATGCCAAACAAGTACATAGCCATAACATTACTGTCATTGCACAGGTCATGTATAGTCTTCACAAAAGTGAAAGAATCCTTAAAAAAAGCAAATCACTGCAGATACTGGAATCTGAAACCAAAAGAGAAAATAGTGGAAAATCTCAGCAGATCTGGCAGCATCTGTAAGGAGAGAAAGGAGCTGACATTGAAAGGGTCATCTGGACTCAAAACATAATTTTGTGAAAGAATCCTTCACCTAGTTAAAGGTGACCAATAAATAATTCATGTTTAAACATACAAGTCTCAAGCTCTCATCAATGAAACATCACCATGCACCATATCATGACATAGTTGGTTAGATATCACAGCAGAGAAAGTACCATAATCTGACACAGTGATCCGTGCTATGAAAGGTGGCAGATAAATGCATGAAACCAGAACAGTTTCTCAAGGTATGAAAAATTGAAGCCAGGTGAGACACATTGTAACTTTAATGGGAAACGTGCCTGCTGAAGCTCCCAAAGTCTTAAGTTGAAGCTACAAAGGACCTGCAGAGATTAAAGAACCAGGGATAGAATCACACCAATTTGGAAGTTTTTAGAAGTTTAATAAAAAAAATCCACATTTTCCAATGGAGCCCCAGATCCAAAAAGCATGAGAAATTTGATAGCAAAAAAAACCCAACAAGTTGAGTGATAGCCTGAAATGAAAACAACAATTGCTGTCTTAAAGCAGCAACACATTAAAGTAGTAAAGGCTATGGATAGAAAATTGAAAAAGCCAGAAGTATTTCTGGCAACACCAAACAGAAGAGTGGTCTAGCACACTCCTAATAAAGCATCAAATGCAACAAGAGACCCCAAACAAAGGGCAAGTGCACTGACGGCAACAAGACACTCCAGACAGATGGTAACTGCCAAAGGCAACAAAATACCCTTGCAAGAAAGAGACTCCTGAGAGATGGCAACAAGAGATCCCTGAGAGAGGACAATAAGAGAATAAATTGTTCTTTGATTTGATTTGATTTATTATTGTCACATGTATTAACATACAGTGAAAAGTATTGTTTCTTGGGTGCTATACAGACAAAACACACCAATCATAGAGAAGGAAATGAAAGAGTGCAAGACGTAGTAGTGTTACAGTCATAACTAGGGTGTAGAGAAACATCAACTTAATGCAAGGTAAGTCCATTCAAAAGTCTGACAGCAGCAGGGAAGAAGCTGTTCTTGAGTCGGTTGGTACGTGACCTCAGACTTTTGTATTCTTTTCCCGGAGGAAGAAGGTGGAAGAGATAATATTTGGAGTACGTGAGGTCCTGAATTATGCTGGCTGCTTTGCCGAGGCAGCGGGAAATGTAGACAGAGTCAACGGATGGGAGGCTGGTTTGCATGATGTACTGGGCTACATTCACAACCTCTTGTGGTTCCTTGTGGTCTTGGGCAGAGCAGGAGCCATACCAAGCTGTGATACAATCAGAAAGAATGCTTTCTGTGGTGCATCTGTAAAAGTTGATGAGAGTCATAGCTGGCATACCAAATTTCCTTAGTCTTCTGAGAAAGTAGAGGTGTTGGTGGGCTTTCTTAACTTTAGTGTCAGTAAGTGGAGACAAGGACAGGTTGTTGGTGACTTGCATACCTAAAAACTTGAAGCTCTCAACCCTTTCGACTTCATCCCTGTTGATGTAGACAGGGGCATGTTCTCCTTTATGTTTCCTGAAGTTGATGACAATCTCCTTCGTTTGTTGACATTGAGGGAGAGATTATTGTTGCTGCACCAGTTCACCAGATTCTCTATCCCATTCCTGTAATCTGTCTCGCCATTGTTTGAGATCCGATCCAGTATGGTGGTGTCGTCAGCAAACTTGAAAATCGAATTGGAAGGGAATTTGGCCACACAGTCATAGGTGTATAAGGAGTATAGTAGGGGGCTGAGAACACAGTCTTGTGGGGCACCAGTGTTGAACAGTTGATTGTTTTTGAAGATCAAATGCAAAAGGAATACGTGACTATTCAGCAACATAAAGAAATCAAGACAGTCTTAAACAGCAGAATGGAAGGACAACAGAAGAAACTTGAGGAGAAACAGGAAAGCTCAAGATGAAGCAAGTGAGATTTTCAAAGAAAGGGAAAATCTGTTGAAACATCTTCACATGCTACAAGAATTCCTGATGACAAAGTTTACTTTACTGGAAGATTAAGAGAAGCAAAATTAAGTTCACGTCACTCTGAACAAAGTGAAGAATCAAAACAGAAAATGCTGGAAAATCTCAGCAGGTCTGACAGCATTTGTGGGGAGAGAATAGAGCTAACGCTTCGAGTCTAGACGACCCTTCATCTGAAGCGCCCTTCAACCCCTTGGAAGAAGGGTCATCAAACTCGAAACGTTGGCCCTACCCTCTCCCCACTGATGCTGTCAGACCTGCTGAGATTTTGCAGCACTTCCTGTTCTTTTTTTCAGATTCCAGAAACCACAGTATATTGCTTTTCTCTAAATTAAGGAAGCAGTTGGCAGAGAAGACGCAGTAATGTTCCATTTCAAGAAATCACAAGAAACAGATTGAAAAGCGGAAAGAAACAGTTGAATGGAAAAGAGGGGGCATTAAAAGGAAATAAACAGAACTTTCCAAGCTGCAAGCTAGAAACTATGAGTAGCACAATTACAAAACTGAAACATGTTATGACATTGCCAGAACAGATCTGGTCAACAGTGAATCCAAAATGAAGGACAAGACCAAAGTTCTGTTGCTGACAGAGAAACAAAAAAGACTGCAAATAAGACTGGAAAATGTAAATCCAATACTGAAGTTCATAAGTCTAGAAGAACAAAAAGCACTGGATGTCTCAGACATGCTGAGAACTAGTGAGCTGAATGAAATGATTAATAAGCTTGCAAAATTATTTGAAATGCAATATCAAACAGATGACAGACTGAAAATTTGTGAAACATATACATCTAGCAAGAACATGGGGGCACTATGAAAAAGAACGTCCGATTCCACTCTAGGAATGAATAGAGTGCATGTTTCCATCAGAAGGAATGGGACAACCCCAGTGTTTAAAAAAAGCAGAAGATTGCGGAGAAATTAAATTCAAAGAAGTGCATAAAGCGATTGAAATAGAGATAGCTAAGTACCAGAAACACAGAATACGACTATCATGCCTCCAAACATGACAGACAGAGATGTGGAAGAACTGTCAAGCCTCAAGACTGTCTGATTTTACAAAGTCGGGGATGGAGGAACAAGGTTGCAAATTAAGATTGTATTGTAATACTCTCTTAGAAAGGAAGATTTTGTTTTAGGGAAGAAATAGGGTCTGCCATATTAAATCGTCAATATTGGGCCTTCCCAAAAATAAGGACCTTCCCAGAAATAAGAACATAAGAAATAGGAGCAGGAGTAGGCCATCTAGCCCTTTGAGCCGGCCCCGCCATTCAATAAGATCATGGCTGATCTGAAGTGGATCACTTCCACTTCCCTGCCTGCTCCCCATAACCCTTAATTCCCTTATCTATCAAAAATCTATCTACCCGTGACTTAAACATATTCAACGAGGTAGCCTCCACCACTAATAATAATAGTAGGAGGGACTACTATTTAAAGGGCAAAAAGCTGCAGCATGCTACGATGCAGAGGGACCTGGGGGTCCTTGTGCATGAGTTGCAAAAACCCAGCCTGCAGGTGCAGCAGGTGATCAGGAAGGCAAATGGGATGCTGGCCTTTATAGCGAGGGGGATTGAATATAAAAGCAGGGAGGTCTTGCTGCAACTGTACAGGGCACTGGTGAGGCCGCAGCTGGAGTACTGTGTGCAGTTTTGGTCGCCGTACTTGCGCAAGGATATTTTGGCCTTGGAGGGAGTGCAGAGGAGGTTCACTAGGCTGATACCGGAGATGAGGGGGTTGAACTATGAAGACAGGCTGAAGAGACTGGGTTTGTACTCGTTGGAATTTAGAAGGATGAGGGGGGATCTTATAGAGACGTATAAGATAATGAAGGGGATGGATAGGGTAGAGGTAGAGAGATTCTTCCCGCTCAGAAAGGACAGCAGGACTAGAGGGCACAGCCTCAAGATAAGGGGGGGCAGTTTAGAACGGAGTTGAGGAGGAACTTCTTCACTCAAAGGGTGGTGAATCTCTGGAATTCTCTGCCCGTTGATGTGGTAGAGGCTACCTTGCTAAATATATTTAAGACATGGGTGGATAGGTTTTTGGTATGCAGGGGAATTAAGGGTTATGGGGAGAAAGCGGGAAAGTGGAACTGAGCCACTTCAGATCAGCCATGATCTTATTGAATGGCAGGGCAGGCTCGAAGGGCTAGATGGCCTACTCCTGCTTCTATTTCCTATGTTCTTATGTTCTTCAATGGGCAGAGAATTCCAGAGATTCACCACCCTCTGAGAGAAGAAGTTCCTCCTTAACTCTGTTCTAAACTGCCCCCTGCCCCCTTATTTTGAGGTTGTGCCCTCTAGTTCTGGTTTCCTTTCTAAGTGGAAAGAATCTCTCTATCTCTATTCTATCTAGCCCCTTCATTATCTTGTAAGTCTCTATAAGATCCCACCTCAGCCTTCTAAACTCCAACGAGTACAGGCCCAGTCTATTTAATCTCTCTTCATAAGCTAACCTCCTCATCTCTGGTATCAGCCTGGTGAACCTTCTCTGTACTCCCTCCAAGGCCAATATATCCTTTTGCAAATAAGGGGACCAAAACTGCCCATAGTACTCCAGTTGCGGCCTCACCAGTGCCTTGTACAGTTGCAGCAAGACCTCCCTGCTTTTATATTCTATCCCCTTCGCAATAAAGGCCAACATTCCATTCGCCTTCTTGATCACCTGCTGCACCTGCAAACTGAGTTTTTGCGATTCGTGATCAAGGATCCTCATGGCAACAGGTCAAACATGGACAAGAAAATCTCCTCTTATTATCATGTACTGCCCCCTGTTCAACTGATGAGTCAGTATTCCTCCATGTTGAACACCACTTGGAGGAAGAACTGAGGGTGGCAAGGGTGCAGAATTTACCCTGAATTGGGGACTTCAATGTCCATCAGCTAGGGTGGCTCAGTAGTACCACCACAGATCAAGCTGTCCCAGGTCCTAAAGGATAAAGCTACTAGACTTTTGATTTAATTTATTATTGTCACATGTATTAGTATACAGTGAAAAGTACTGTTGTGCGCTATACAAAGTATCCCATTCATTGAGAAGGAAAAGAGAAGGTGCAGAATGTAGTGTTACAGTCATAGGTAGGGTGTAGAGAAAGATCGACTTAATTAGGATGAAGTTTTAACAAGAATAAAAAGGAGAATTAGAAGGTGTGCTGGGCACAGCTTGCGAGAAGCCATCTCGCCATCTTGGATTGTGACAGATGGTGAGGGAACCAACAAAAGGGAAAAACATACTTGACCTCATCCTCACCAACCTGACTGCCATCAGTCTATGAGATTGTCAGTAGAAGTGATCATTGCACAGTTCTTGTGGAGACAAAGTCCCGTCTTGACATTGAGGACCTCTCCATCATGTTGTGTGGTATTACCAAAGTGCTAAATGGGATAGATTTTGAACAGATCTAGCAGCTCAAAACTCGGCATCTAAGAGCTTTGTGGGCTGTCAGCAGCAGAAGAATTGTACTCAATCACCATTACCACCAAGCCAAGAGATTAATCATGGTTCAATGAAGAGTGCAGGAAAGATGCCAACAGCAACACCAGGTGTAACTAAATATTAGTTCTCAACCTAATAAAGCTACAAAACAGGACTACTTGCATACCAAACAGCATAAGCAGCAATTAACAGATAGAGGTTTGCAATCCCACAACCAACAGATCAAATCAGAGCTCTGCAGTCCTGCCACATCCAGTCATGGATAGTGGCGGACAATTAAACAACAGGAACAATTACTGGAGAAGGAGGGTCTACAAATATCCCCATTCTCAATAATGGAAGAGTCCAACACATCAGTGCAAAAGATAAGGCGGAAGCATTCGCAGCAATTTTCAGCCAGAAATGTTGAGTGGATAATCCATCTCAGCTCTTCCAGAGGTACTCAGCATCACAGAATCCAGTCTTCAAACAATTTTATTCACCACATATGATATCAAGAAACAGCTGAAGGCAACGGAGACGGTAAAGGTTACAGGCCCTACAATGCTCCAGTAAAAGTACTGAAGACTTACGCTCCAGAATTTGCCACGCCCCTAGCTTAGCTATTCCAATATAGCTACAACATTGACATTTGCCCAGCAATGTGAAAAATTTCCCAGATATGTCCTTTACACAAGAAACTGGACAAATCCAACTCAGCCAATACTGCCCCAATCTCGATCATCAGTAAAGTGATAGAAGGAGTCATCAACAGTGCTAAGAGCAGCACTTATTCAGTAATGACTGGTTATTTATTGATCAGTTTGGGTTCTGCCAGAGTCAATCAGCTCCTGGCCTCATTACAGCCTGGTTCAAACATGGACAAAAGGGCTGGATGCCAGAGGTGAAGTGAGGTTGACTACCCTTGACATCAAGGGAGCGTTTGACCAAGGACGGCATCTAGGAGGCCTAAATTAACTAGAGTCAATGGAAATCAGGGAAAAATGCTCTGTTGATTGAAGTTGCACATAGTTCAAAGGAAGATAGCTCTGGTGATTGAAGGTCAGTCATCTCAGCTTCAGGACATCATTGCAGGAGTTTCTCAGGGTAGTGTCCTAGGCCCAATCATCTTCAGCTGCTTCATCAATGACCATCCTTTCATCATAAGGTCAAAAGTGGGAATGTTTCCTGATGACTGCATTTGCAACTACTCCTGACACCATCCATGTTCAATATCTAGGCTTGGACTGACAAGTGGCAAGTAACTTTCACGCCAGGCATTGACTATCTCCAGCAAGAGACCATCGCCCCCTTGACATTCAATGGCATTACCATCGCTGAATCCCCCCACCATCAACATCCAAAGGGTTACCATTGACCAGATACTGAACTGGCCTAGCCATATAAATATCGTGGCTACCAGAGCAGGTCAAAGGCTAGGAATCCTGCAGCAAGTAACTCAACTCCTTTACCCCCAAAGTCTGTCCACCATATACAAACACAAATCAGGAGTGCCTGGATGGGTGTAGCTCCAACAACATTCAACAAGCTTGACACCATCCAGGACATAGCAGTCAGCTTAATTACTACCCCTTCCACGAACATTCAGTCCCTCCACCAATGAAGCTTAGTTGCAAACATGTGTAACATTTACAAGATGCACTGCAGGAACTCATTAAGTTTCCTTAGGCAGCACTTCCCAAACCCACAACCACTACCATCAGCAACTGCAACACTTATGTGGAAACCCCACCATCCGGCAATTCCTCTCCAATTCTGACTTGAACATATATCGCCATTCTTTCACTGTCACAGGGTCAAAATCCTGATACTCTCTCCCTAACAGTGTTGTGAGTGTACCTACAGCTTAGGGATTAGAGCAGTTGAAGAAAGCAGTGAGGGATGGACAATAAATGCTGGCTGAGCCGACGAGGCTCATGTCCCATAAATGTATTTTTAAAAAATCATGATTTCCATTCCTGAATGCGTGGAAATCTTAAATGGGTGAGACACACAGTGATATTGCGCAGTACAACGAAGGCTTCACTTAGGAGTTGGCTAAAGGTATAACTTCATTCTTAAGTTATGAAGTCTTGAGAGCCTTGATCAGAAGGGGGAACATGGTCACTGGAAAAGAAGGTTCAATCTCGTCAGGATACAGGCATGTATAATTCCAAAGCAGAGACTGAAGGACACTTTCTAGCAACAAAACAAACCAAAGAATCTGTTTAAAAAAATTTTAAATGCATCTGCTTCCAGATAACACCAATGGACCAGAGCAAAAACAGCAGAATTTTACAAAATGAAGGCAAGATATTGCCTGGTATTGATGAACCATTTAATAATCCTGAAAAGTACTGAAGGTGACACATTAGAAAATCAGATTCTGGGCATTGTACAGAATCAAAGACTCAGCACCAACCATATTAAGAAGCTTTTTCATGTTGACGTACACTTCCAATGCTTCAACTTTGACATGCAGTAATAACTGGTGCAAACTGCCACTCAGCATTTAATTGATAACTTTCATGCTGAAACAGATTAAAGACTGCTATTTATAGGTACTGACAAAATTGCTACTCACTACTGCTGATATGACTGAGGAATTCCCTGAGCTTTTCAAATATTGAAACTGCACCAAAACCATGAGCTATGGATTCAGCATAAAACTGTAAGGCAATGGGCTGGATTTCACAGGGGCTGGGGGGAGATTATTGCTCGCCCAGCCTGGTTGCAAGAGTTGGCCATGGCTGCTAGTCCTAAAGGCTGTCTTTCAGCCATAACACAATAAAGAATGGCTAAACAGGTTGATAGGAGAACTTCTACCACTCAGTTGGAGGACGTTCTGTGCTTGTGAGCTGCCAGCCAATCTGATTGACTGGCAGCTCAAGCAGTCCCAGAAGCATCAGAACTGAGTAGTGGGCATTGCTGGGATTGCAAGCTGGCCCACACAGAAGCAGTCATTGGCCTCTATTTTACAGCTGTGTGAATGGAATGGGAATAGAGGCATATGGCATCTGGAAGGGTAGGGGATTACAATTCAAATGGGCAGTCTGGTCACTGCAAGCTTGGAGGGCCACAGGGCCTGTTCCTATGATGTTATTTTCTTTGTGCTTTGTTCTACGTTCAATGGAGAAATGTGAATCAAGTTTTTTGCATCCTGGATCCTTCTCCCTCCCTTGAACTTTGTGTCCTGCATTGTTGGGGCAGACCTAGATGCCCTGGGGCCATGTGACATCGTGGCCCCCACTGCAGCTCCTGCTCATCCTGCTCCAGACAGCTCGGATGAGTCCTCAGAGGATATGGGTGAAGGGACCTCTGAGGGTGGCAGCATTTTGATGTCAGCTTCCACCTTGCAGTTTACCATCAATACTGACACATCGGTGGACTCAGTTAGTGTTGAGGCTTCTGGATCACTTTCTGGTGAGCACGACACATCTGCTGATGTACATTGGGTGGAGGAAGGAATGTCTGAGGCCTCTGACATGCAGGGGCCTGCCGGAGGCAAGGACTCAGCTGACACATGGCTACATGCTGGGCCTCTGAGATCACTTCTCCCTCAGTTGCTGGGAATGCGGCTCATGGCTGAGAGGCTCGAGAGTTTGCAGGAGACTGAGCGGAACATTGCTAAGACACAGTGGGCTATGACAGCAGCTTTGAGAACTTGGCGTGGTTGCAGCGAGTCATGGCTGGGGGCTGCAGAGCATGGCCCAGTCTCAGAGGGCACTTGTTCTGCCATTGACAGGTGGTCCCTGACTTAGGGGGCCATAGCAGAGGGGTCAACCACCATGGGTAGGACACAGGTGGTCCTCCAAGCCTAGTAGTGCCAGGTGATGTCGGAGCTTCTGGAGCTCACCGCAGAAGCACCACTGTCCATGCAGTGACCAGGGGCCCACAGGAACCCCAAGGGAAGAGGAAGGGCTCAAGCTCGTGCTGGGGCCCAGCAGCCAGGAGGCTGTGGCTGATGCTACAAGTTCTGACTCCCCGCTTCCTGACACCGGGGCATCTCGGACTGCAAGATGAAGAGGGTGTCGAAAGGTCCTAGACACCTGGAAGCAGGCCAGGGCCGTCAAGGTCCAGGGCCTCCAGAGGACGCCCACCATGTGCATCACAGGCAACGGGACTAGGTAGGCAGCTGGCCCCCTCCACCTCCAATGTACATAGTGACTCGCCAGAATGTACATTGGAGGTGGAGGGGGCCAGCTGCCTACCTAGTCCTAACCTTACATGGCCTAGCACTGCGTCTCAGTGACTCGCCAGAGACGCAGTGCTAGGCCATGTAAGGTTAGGAAGCTGTAATTGCACTAAGATGGCACGGTGAATTGTTGTACCAGTTAGATATATCTTTAAGCACTTTAACGTTTTCCATTCACATATTTTTATGTTAGAACTTATTATTTAAACACCTTTATTGTAATCATTAAATTTTTTTTTCAGCACCCACCTGTGACTAATTTGTCTCAGATTTGTCTTGAGCAGGAATCTTCTTCCATTGATGATCGCCAGAAGGATGCTTTATGTTGATGTCAGTTGGGGGAGGCCCCTCAATGCTGCGTTACTGAGAAAATGAAGCCATTGGTTCCGTAGCACCCATGAGTGATTTCCTTCCCTCCCCCACCCTACCTGCCCCAGGGCCCTGTACGGAGGTTTCAGATCCCTCACCCACTAGACAAATGTGAGCCCATGTGCCAGCGTGCATGCACAGCTCAGGTAGGAGTCAGATTAGTTTGCACCAGGGCATCATCATAATGGCGTTTAGTGAGTCATCATCATCGTCCTGCCTGCCAAAGAAGTTCACTGACACAGCATACCCAGGCCCACCACTCTGGTGTGACGACGTTGCAGGAGATAGAAGGAGTTTGGGAGGGAAATGGAACCCACAGACACAGGTCCCCAGTGACTGAACCACCTAGTGATCAGGGCCTCCCTAGCTGTCCTCGCATGCCTCATTCAAGCTGCCAGCCCTCCAGCGCCTGGGTGGTGTTACTCAGGGTGCTCCTCCACTTCTTCCTCCTTCTCCTGCTGGGCGGCTCCCTCCCCAGCAACACCTGGCTGGTCAGCCTCCACATCCTCCTCCTTCTCCTCCAATAGGTCACCTCTCTGCTGTGCCAGGTTGTGCAGGACAAAGCACACCACCACAATGTGGGAAGAGATTAGAGGGCTGTTTTGTAGGGCCCCACCAAAGTGGCCTAGGCACCAGAATCACATTTTGAGGTGCCCAGTGCACCTCTCCACTATTGGATGGGTGGCTACATGGGCTTCATTGTAGCAGGTCTTTGCTTCAGTCACAGGCCTCCACACAGGTGTCATCAGCCATAACCTTAGCGGTTAACCCATATTACCCACAAGCTATCCCCGCAGCCCAGGCTCCTCTAATGTCTCTGGGATGTCAGAGCTCCTGAGAATGAAGCTGCTTGGGTGTCTCACGCAGATGTGCACAATGTTCATATTGTGGTCACACACCAGTTGGACATTCAGAGAGTGGAACTCCTTTCTGTTGACAGATCTTCATGGATTCTGCAACAGGACTTTGAGGGCAATGTCAGTGCAATCGATGGCCTCCTGTCCATTAGGCATCCCTGCAATGGCTGCAAACCGTGCAGCCCAGGCTTCCTGATGGGCCTGGTCCAGGTTAAATTTGATGTACTTCCTAGCCTGGTCATACAGGGTTTCTGTGACCTGCTTGACACAGGTGTACACAACTGACCAGGAAATACCACATACATCTCTGCTAGGGGTCTGGAAGGAGCCAATTGCATCAAGTTCAGAGCAGCCGTCAATTTGACAGCCACCGAGAGTGGGTCCCCTCCACCCCCACCCTCCTGCCCTGAGGTCCCAGGTCCTGCAACAGGTGGCACAGGTGTTGTTGCACAATCACAGGTGGAGCTATCGGCTCCAACATGGCACATGGTGTCCAATATCTGTTCAAATGACATTCGTGCATGGAACTGCTGGGGTCTCCACTCCCTCCTTCTCCTGCACACACCCTCCCCGTTGAATGGCAGCCTCCTCCTGCCTCTAGTGGTCATGTCTCAGTACTCCTGCACGTAATAAGGCCTAGGCCTCCTGTGCCTGCAATTCTTCCTCCTGTCTTTCCTTCTCAGCTCCAGCAGCAACCAAAAAAAAACAAGATCAATCGGTTGCGTCGCAAAAGTCATCTTGTCACTCTGAAGATGGGGGGGGGATGGGGGATTGGAGATGAAAAGGAACACATGTAGAGATTAAGGAGCACTGCTTGCCCCTAGCCCAGCAACAGTCACTGTCCATACTGCTATTCTGCCATCTACATGCTCCCCAGAATCAGACCCCCAATCCCCCACCCACATGCTCCCCAGAATTACAGCTCCTTGAAAAGTTCAGAGGCTACAGCAGTGCAATTTGCAAGAGTTTTGTGCACATCCTTCAACTGGCAGAGTGCTGAGCGCACTAGGATTCAACAGCATCCACAAGACCCGAGGTCAGTGCTGACACCCAGATCTGTGCTGCAAATCGGATATCGGACACTCCACTGAGCAATAGCCCCACCCCCTCCACACACTTGCAGAGCCCCCGACCCATAAAACAAAATGGCCACAATGAAAAGACCCCTGTAAGCCTCAGAGAGCCGTCAGACAATAGGCACTTGCTTCCTCACTAACCATCAGTGATGGAGCTCCCAAACTGGACTTTTATGGAGCATGTCTGTTTTATGCTAAATCCAGATTGGCGAACACGGTGGTAAACGGGTAAGTGCCAGTAAAATTGGGCCTGCAGCCCATTAAGTCAATTGAAATGCATGCAAGTACATTTAAACGGCCGTCGCGACTGTTTCAGGTGCAGTCCCCATCACGGCCATTTTCGGGCCTTGGTAAAGTTAAAGCTTATTAGTTACAAGTTGGCTTACATTCACACTGCAATTAATTTACTATGAAATTCCCCTAGTTGCCTTAGTCTAGTGTCTGTTCGGGTACACTGAGGGAGAGTTCAGAATGGCCACTTCACTTAACTTGCACACCTTTGGATTGTGGGAGGAAACCAGAGAAAACCCACCCAAACACAGGGAGAATGTGCAAACTCCACACAGTGACCCAAGTCAGGAATCAAACCTGGGTCCCAGTTGCATTGAGAGGCAGCAATGCTAACCATGTGTGTAAAGGGGGAATCGGAGCGGAGGCAGGCGCGGATCACGCTACTTGCCTCACACCCGACTTTACCACGTTTTTGTGCAACTCAATGGTAAGATCAGGCTCGTCGTCTCCGACATTTTGGGAGTCTTGGATGAGGAAATTGAGCAGCTCATGGAGGGCATCGATGAGAGTAGGAGAAAGTGTTTTGAAAGCCAGGCAGGGGAAGCAAATTGAGGAAGGGTAACATCTTGGGGGGTGTCCCCCCCAAGTCACAAAGGCCACCCCAATGCTGTGACTGCCTTAGTTTTTTAAAGAGTGGCCAGCCCACTCCCATCCAATTATTTTAATAGCATGGCCATGCCAATTATTTTAATAGCATGGATAGCTTTTTTAGCCTGGTCAATTGACTTGTTAACGATCCGAATTGACTCTTAATTTTTATTTAGAAATGGCAGCCAGGCTGCTAATTTTGCATGCAGGTCAGTGGTGTGAAAGAAGGTTGTCATTTTATGTGCTCACCTCATCAAAAACACACCCGATGGGGTGTTGTACAATCCTGCCCTGGTACAGTAAGATTTTTATGTTCTTGGCTATTTGTATAATGAGTTGTTCGTCACATTGCCAACATGCAGAATCTGTAATTCCTTTCAATCCAATTTTTAAAGAACAGAATAAAATTCAGGTTCACTCATGGGAATTTATTTATTTTGTGTCTTTAAAAATAAAACTATAAATCACAAAGCTGAACAGGCAGCTTACCTGTCGACAATAATATTTAAAAATATCTGCTAGATGAATCAATAGAAATGTATTTAAGACAGCATGTACGCTGACTACAATGAAAGTGAAAACAAATATATATAGATGGAATAAAACAATTAGGACAAAATATTATTACTGTTATGTTGGTATTCAATAGCAATGGATTTAATGTAATCCCTACCGCTACTGACACTATCATGGGTGGCATTAATTGTTACTGTAGAGAGGTTTGTAATGAGTAGAACTTTTAGATCACTATGACAAGCTCGTAGCCAAGTCACGGAATACCTGTATATAAGTTTGTGTCATGCTCCATGATAGGTTGAAGAGAAAACTGTTACTTCCTCCGTAGATTCCAGTGATTTTGGACCTCAGCCATTCAGATTACAACGCATATTTTCTAAATGTTGTGGCTCATTAAATAGGAACAGGACAGGTACTCAGAGACCAGAGTTAGCTGCCAAGGAATAAATTAACCAGATCTGCATTATTTTAGTACCTAGCAAGTTTTCAATGTGACCTTTTAGTGCAGTCTAATGTGACTTCATTAAAATGTTGTACATTCACCTAAATTTTGAAATGTATGAAATGAAGTCATCTGCTTAGAATGGAATTTGGGCTGGGCACTGCCTCTCCCATTTGAATGGACCTAAAGCAAGCGATAGGTACAAAGGGCGTCTAACACACACCTGTTGATTACAATATAGGCAGCACATAAAACCCTGCACCCCAAAACAGAAGTAATTTATTATCAATCATATTTACCATATTTGTTGATTTACTGTGCAATGTGGTTTAATATCAGCTCCTGAGTCTGAACTGTGAGAATATTATTATACGAAAGTTAGCTGAATGGTTTAAATGTTTTTCAATGTAAGATGAAGGGAGGGGAGCAGAAGGTAACAATACTATTATGCAGAGGGACTCATTTTAAGGTCTTACGGCAGTGGTGTTACATGCTCAAAGAACTGAGTTATGAATTGATCCCAAATAACTTTATCCCCAAGTTTCTGACTTAGATTGCCCTCCTTCTGAAGCTTTGTCTTCCTCAGGCTTCCTCATCCCATGACCGCTGACACTCTTAATTCTTCCTGCAAATGCAGGATTCTCAGTATGACAGTATTGTGCAACGTGCACCAGATCACAACAATGCATGAAATTGCAATACAGCTGGGATTCTCCCCGAGTGGTCCAGACATTTAAACCTCTGCTTGAACATTCCTATTCTGTGCTCAATAAGGATTCTGGTTGTGTCCTGGCTTCAATAGTATCTGTACTGCTCTAATGTGGTTAGGTTATGCAGGGGTCCACCTGCCAGATCTGCAGATAGTAAGCCCTATCCATCAGCAACCATTCTGGCATGTTATTCAAAGGATAAAATAGTATATGATGATAGATTATTTGAATATAAGAGCATCATGGCACTCCCTGGGTGTATTCCACAGACTTGCAAGATGTTATTTTTTTAATAGCCATTAGTTGAATATTGTTGAAGTGGTATGTTTGATAATTTACAATTGCTGCTGGCCTGTGTTCTGGTGGCGACATATGCACAGTTGCTACTTCAAAGCCACATGCTCTGCCCTGTTAATTCTTGGCATCAATGGGAAAAGTGATCTACAGTTTGTCTCAGATATACAGAATCAATGTGTGAACTGCAGACTGGGAAATGTGGCTAATGTCCCCTGCAGCAGACTGAAAGGCTCCAGTGCTGAAAATATCAAGGCTTTGGTGACCTTTATAGACAATAGTATGGTCAAACCCAGCAGGCAGCAATTCCTGGTCCAGAAAGCTGTAGGGGTCTCCAACTGACTGCCTGGAGCTTGCACAGCTCCTCATATACGTCCAACAATGTGATTATTCAACTGTGCACCTTGTATGCTGGATATGGCTTCCTCTGCACAGCATCATTTTGTGAGTCCATGGTGCTGTTGGTATTGGATTCTAAGTCTACTTCACCTAGAACAAAGAAGTCAGAATGGCTCCCAAATTACATAAAGTTGGCTTAATGGACTTAAGATTGAATAGCAAAAGCTCTATAAATACTAGTTATAATTTATGAAGCACAAGCTCTGACTAGTTTAAATGAATTTAGGCATCAAATTCAGAAATATACATAGGAGCCTCATTTTAATATTGAAATTAGATTTGTATTTATTTGATAGCTGCTTAAATAAAAACAGCCCCAACCAGTTTATCAGTTGCCCAAATTACCTTCCTGGGCACAAGGCTAATTACACCAGCTTACCAGGGCCGGTCATATCGTGAGAGACGAGAAACTGGGTGCGAACCCAGTTTTTCACCGCACTCGCAATCTTACTGACTCGTCATGCCAACGGACCAGTGTGACAATCTGGTAAGATCGCCCCCTGTGAATAAGTAGTTATTTGTTTTTTTTGAGAAACTTTGGGCTATGCTTTGGGCTAAACTGCAGCAGGCAACGGTGCAGAGGGACCTCGGGGTCCTTGTGCATGAGTCGCAAAAACCCAGCCTGCAGGTGCAGCAGGTGGTCAGGAAGGCTAATGGGATGCTGACCTTCATAGCGAGGGGGATTGAATATAAAAGTAGGGAGGTCTTGCTGCAGCTGTATAGGGCATTGGTGAGGCCGCAGCTGGAGTACTGTGTGCAGCTTTGGTCGCCGCACTTACGCAAGGATATTTTGGCCTTGGAGGGAGTGCAGAGGAGATTTACTAGGCTGATACCGGAGTTGAGGGGGTTGAGCTATGAGGAGAGGCTGAATAAACTAGGCTTGTACTCGTTAGAGTTTAGAAGAATGAGGGGAGATCTCATTGAGACGTATAAGATGATGAATGGGATGGATAGGATAGAGGTGGAGAGACTCTTCCCGCTCAGAAAGGACAGTAGGACTAGGGGGCACAGCCTCAAGGTAAAGGGGGGGTGGTTTAGAACGGAGCTGAGGAGGAACTTCTTCACTCAAAGGGTGGTGAATCTCTGGAATTCTCTGCCCGTTGAAGTGGTGGAGGCTGCCTCGCTAAATATTTTTAAGACGCGGGTTGATGGGTTTTTGATAAGCGAAGGGATTAAGGGTTATGGGGAGAGGGCGGGAATGTGGAACTGAGCCACGACAGATCAGCTATGATCTTACTGAATGGTGGGGCAGGCTCGAAGGGCTAGATGGTCTACTCCTGCTCCTATTTCTTATGTTCTTATGTTCTTTGTGTGCCTCCTTGGCTGTGTTTCCGACTGGGGGGGGATATAAAATAGGGTGGGTACCCACCTCAAATCATCCCACCCATACCCAAGTTTACCCCATAATACATGGCTAGGTGGGTGCTGAAATCAGCAGCCAGCCCTCCATATGCAAACTCAGGTGGCTGTTATCATAGTTGCAAATCCCAGTGTGCAAGAAGGCTTGCATTGTTTTACAAGAGACCAGCAATCTGTCCGCTAACACACTGCTAGGATTACATAATTGGAATGGCAGTAGTGCCCTGGACCATGAACCTGGTGTCCTTTTTCAAGGTGACAGCAATTGTCCTCATACACCACTGCCACTGTGACAGTGCTTTTGCTGTTGCTTGTTAGTCAATCAGTTCGGAGTACTGCTGAACATGATGGTCTGAGGCTAGGTCTTCTAGGATTGGAGCTGTATGAGGTGATCCTACTGGATCATTGCAGTTTCCCTCATCGAAAGGCAGCAGTCTTTCACCAGCCATACGACAGCCACTGGTGTAGCCTTCCAGAGGAGCATAACGATATGCAAATGCACACTTAATACAGGCACTACAGGATTGCACAATAATGAAATTTGAATTTTGTATGAAATATTGAATGGTTTGACAGATGGAGTTAGTGTGAACTGGTTGTTTTGAGATGGCTTTTATTTGAACAATGTGGCCAACAGCTAGGTAATTTACAGTCTTGTGGTCTCAACATCAAATTCAACAACTTCAGATGATTAGCTCTATCCCACCTCGACCCCTTTGTTTTCTTTTTATTTAATTTTTAACTGTTCCCTACCTTTTATTTCCTTATTGTCTTTCTTTATTTCCCTTCCCGCTCACTCTTTCCTCTTATTTTATCCCCCCTTCCTTACCTCCCTCCCCTTTGCTTCCCTTTTACCCCTTTTTCTCAATTCTATCTCTCTCCCACCTTTCTCTCCCCTCCCCCCACATCTTTATCTGTCACAGCTTACCCTCTGATTTCAGCTTCTCTGCTGTTTGGCCATCCATACCTTCTGTTCTCTCTATGGACTGCCATTAGCACCTCTTAGCCTTTCCCCTTGTTTTTGTGGCTATGACTCATTTTTAATTCCCTCATCCTACCATATAAATATCTCCCACTTTCTATGCCTTTTAGCTTTGACAAGGGGTCAACTGGCCTTAAAATATTAGCTCTTTTCTCTCCTTACAGATGCTGCCAAACCTGCTGAGATTTTCCAGCATTTTCTCTTTTGACCCAGGGGAATACCATTGATCAGAAAGTGAACTGAACCAGCCACATAAATACTGTGGTTATGAAAGCAGGTCAGAGGCTGAAAGTTCTGCAGCAGGTAACATAATTCCCGACTCCCAATGTCTGGCCACTATTTATAAACACAAAGTCAGGAGTGTGATGAAATACTTTCCATTTGCTTAGATGTGTGCAGCCCTGCTAACATTCAAGAAGCTCGACACGATCCAGGACAAAGGAATCCACTTGGCAACTCATCCACTACCTTAAACATTCATTCACTCCACCATTGGTGCAGAATGGCTGCAATGTATACCAGCTACATGATGCATGCAGCAATTCACCAAGCAACCTTTGACAATGCCTTCCATACCTGAGACCTCAACCACCTTGAAGGGTGAGGACAGGATGAGAAAATTCACACCTGCAACTTCCCCTCCAAGTGACACTCTCTACTGACGTGGAACTATATTGTTGTGCCTTCAATGTGGCTGGATCAAAATCCTAGAATTTCCTTCCTAACAGCGCTTTGGGTGATCCGACTGCAGATGGACTATCAATTATGACAGGTTGAACAGGTCTGAGGTCTTCCTACAATTAAAATTTTTTTTATTCATTCGTGGAATATGGGCATCGCTGGCTGGCCAGTATTTATTGCCCAGAGGGCAGTTGAGAGTCAACCACATTGCTGTGGCTCTAGAGTCACACATAAGGCATAGCAGGTAAGGACGGCAGATTTCCTTCCCTAAAGAACCAGATGGGTTTTTCCAATAATCGACAATGGTTTCACAGTCATCAATAGATTCTTAATTCCAGATTTTTTTTAATCGAATTCAAATTCCACCATCTGCCATGGTGGGATTCGAACCTGGGTCCCCAGAACATTAGCTTAGTTTCTGAATAAAGTAAAGTTTATTAATTAGTCACAAATAGATTCACATTTACTGTGAAAATCCCCTCGTCGCCACACTCCAGCGCCTATTCAGATAGAATAAATCAGATGCATCATCTAGTGATAATATCACTAGGTCATCCAGGAAGTGTGTCTCGCATGATCATTGTTTGTTGTATGCTACATAACCTTTCCTCTGCAAACTAGGGTATATACATTGATCAACCACTGGACGAGGGCCTTCATCAAAGGGATAGAAGCAGGAGACCCCATCTTAACTTCTTGTTTTCATCTCTCTTTCTTTTCTGTGTTCAGTGAAGTTCACTGTTTTCAGCCAGCTACTGCAACATTTCCCTTCATATAGTTCTGATGAAAACTATAGAAATGCAAGTCATTCTTGTTGAATAGGCAAAATAATTCTCTATATTCTGCATCTTAAGGATTCAATTATAAAAGATTGTTTTTTTTCTGATAATTCATGTTCTCAAGTAACAATTTTTTCCAATCTTTGCATGATTTTTATGACACAGCCATGTGTGCAAAGCAGGCAATATAATGGGAACTAACTAGATAACAGTGTCAATGGCATTGTGCTGACCTTGAGAAATGACTGTTGCCATGAGAACTTAAACATCTACTGTTAATACATGCACACAACTTAACATTCAGGTCATGGTACTCACTAGCTCTACAGTTACGCATGGATAAGATTATATACCAGTAGCTTTTTCTAAATGAATTTCTACAATACTTTCTGTTGATAAACTCAATTGGTGCACATTATCCTTACAAAATATATGGAATATATTGAGAAGTTAGCAAAATAGTTTCTCTACAGCAATGAAACAAATCAGGGCTAATCAAAATATGCACAAATCCCATTTATACACAATCCAAGTAATTTATTTTCACCAGATTAAAAATGTATGTGTGCTTTACAAAGTTTATCTGCATTGTCCTCAGAGCTAGCAGAACCATGCAGTACACACCTATCACTGCTACATATCACTGGAGAACCCATGATAGCAATGACAATTCTACAGTCACAAACAACAGCTGTCAGATTTGGTTAGAAAACCTTTCTGAAAAAGAGATGACAGTGGAGTTCAGTATAGCAGAAGTCTGATAAGACTGGCTGTGGGGAGTTTTGCTGGAAATGTCTCTATTTTTGTCATGCATGCCGTGATGGAGTGTAGTTTTATCCTGTACATCAAAATGGCATATGGGCAGGTTATAGACTCCATCAAACTAACATCATGCCAGAAATGCTGCTAAACACATTACAAAACTATCATCATGCGAGGAATACTGCTATATACACTCCCAATGACTCTAAGAATGTTTCTGTGCTCAGAAATATTCTCCTTGAAAACACGGATCTAATTCAGGCCTTTGTTCTTGTCAGCTGATTCTGAACAACTGAATCTTCCACCTTCTATACCATTACCACCAAATCTGCTCTCCATGTGTTGTGTATATTCTCCTCAAAGTAACTGCCTACATCCCCTGGGACAGATGCACCTGTGCTGCTGCTTACCAGAGATAGATTTAATTAGTTCAATGTGCTCAGAGCATTATGTCATTGCCTGCCACCTAAGATAGCTGTTCCATAACCATAGCAACAGAAGGGAAACAAGTGTTACAATCATATTTTCATGACAACGTGATGATATGAAGCAAGTAGTTACAGTACTTGCCTGGTTCTGTTCTTCCAAATGTGCTTCATGTAAATGCATAGGAGTTGAATAGGAGTTAAATTTGCAATCACTACAGACTGGGGTCAGGACCCCTACTAACCTTCCTCTTTTTTATTCACTCATGGGATGTGGGCGTGGTTAACAAGGTCACCATTATTGTCCATCTCTAATTGTCCTTGAGAAAGTGATGGTGAATTGAATCACCTTGAATTGCTGCTGTTCATGTAGTCTATGTACACCGGCACTGCTATTAAGGAGAAAGTTCTAGGATTTTTACCTAGAAATATTGAAGGAACAACAATATATTTCCAAATCAGGATAGTATGTACAGTAAGAAGTCTCACAACGCCAGGTTAAAGTCCAACAGGTTTGTTTGGAATCATAAGCTTTCAAAGTGCTGCTCCTTCATCAGGTGAGTGGAGGTTAGTTCACAACAGGGCACATGTAGACAAAGACACAATTGCAAGACAGTTACAGACTGGAATGTGGAGAATGGTTGGAATGTGAGTCTTTACAGGTAATCACTTCTTTACAGGTAATCACATCTTTACAGGTACAGGTTGCGTGGAGAGAGGGATAATCACAGCTTAAAGAGGTGTGAATTGTCTCAAGCCAGGACAGTCTGTAGGATTTTGCAAACTCAGGCAGTATGGTGGTGGTTGCAAGTAATGTGACATGAACCCAAACCTCGGTTGAGGCCATCCTCATGCATATGGAACTTGGCTATCAGTTTCTGCTGGGCGATTCTGAGCTGTCGTGTGTCTTGAAGGCCACCTTGGGGAATGCTTACCCGACGATCAGAGGCCGAATTCTCTTGACTGCTGAAGTGCTCCCCGACTGGAAGGGAACACTTCTTTCTGGCGATTGTTGCACAGTGGTCATTCATCCATTGTCGTAGCATCTGCATGGTCTCGCCGACGTACCATGCCTCAGGACATTCTTTCCTGCAGTTGGCTGAGTCCCATGAGTATGTACCATGTACCGGGTGGGTTGTGTTCTCACGTGTGATGGTGGTATCCATGTCGATGATGCGCGCATCTTGCAGAGATTGCTGTGGTAGGGTTGTGTGGTGTCATGATTGTACTCGTTAGAGTTTAGAAGAATGAGGGGAGATCTCATTGAGACATATAAGATGATGAATGGTATAGATAGGATAGAGGTGGAGAGACTCTTCCGGCTCAGAAAGGATAGTAGGACTAGGGGGCACAGCCTCAAGATAAAGGGGGGGCGGTTTAGAACGGAGTTGAGGAGGAACTTCTTCACTCAAAGGGTGGTGAATCTCTGGAATTCTCTGCCCGTTGAGGTGGTGGAGGCTGCCTCGCTAAATATTTTTAAGACGCGGGTTGATGGGTTTTTGGTTAGCGAGGGGATTAAGGGTTATGGGGAGAGGGCGGGAATGTGGAACTGAGACACGACAGATCAGCCATGATCTTATTGAATGGCAGGGCAGGCTCGAAGGGCTAGATGGCCTACTCCTGCTCCTATTTCTTATGTTCTTATGATCGCTGTTCTTCTGAAGGCTGGGCAGTTTGCTGCGAATAATGGTGTGTTTGAGGTTGGGCAGTTGCTTGAAGGCATGTAGTGGGAGTGTGGGGATGGCCTTGGCGAGATGTCCATCGTCATCAATGACAATGTTGAAGGCTTTAAAGAAGATGTCGCAATTTCTCCACTCCAGGGAAGTACAGGACACTGAGAGATGCTCTGTTGGTCATGTCCCGTGTTTGTTTTTTGAAGAGATCTGACGAGGTCAGCACGGTTGATTGCTGTGGGCTATCGGAACTATCAGTTGATGAGCCGAGCGCCATATCCCTTCTAACGAGGGCATCTTTCAGCATCCGGTAGGTGTCTATTGCATTCCTCCTCATCTGGACAGATCCTGTGTATACAGAGGGCTTGTCCATAGGGGAATGGCTTCTTTAACGTGTTTAGGTTGGAAGCTGGAGAAGTGGAGCATCATGAGGTTATCCGTGGGCTTGCAGTAAAGTGCTGACATGTCCGTCCCTGATGGAGATGCATGTGTCCAAGAATGCAACTGATTCTGGAGAATAGTCCATGATGAGTCTGTTGGTGGGATGGAACTTGTTGATGTCATCATGTAGTCTTTTCAGTGATTCTTTGCCAGTGACTACATGACTATATAATGACGTGGAGGGCTGGGGTGCTGTCAGCTTGGGGGTGGGTGGGGTGGTCAGCCTGCTATGGGGTTGGGGGTATCTGGAGATCGGGGTGGGCCAGGAGGGGCGTCGTGGGGGCTGCACCTGGGAATGGTCAGGGGCCACTGATTGGGCCATGGTTGGGGGACAGCCAGTATTGCTGGGTTGACAGGACTGGCCAGCTCAATTGGGAGTGAGAGGCCACTGCACATGCACCGATCTCAATATTGACAGATCGGCACATGCACAGTAGCCTGCTCAGCGTGCTGATTTCAGCCTCTCTCAGCGCAGATAGGTTCCTCTCCCTAGTTTTTAATGATATTCATTCTGGTGGCCTCCGCAGTGCACAGAGTGTGGGAGATTTTTCTCTGAACTCCTACTGAAAAAGATAGCATGGATTACTCCAGTTTTCACATGAATTCGACACTTAGAATTATTTGGGGAGAATTCCACCCATATTATCAAACCTGAGTTTTATGCACTGCATTCTGATTACAGCTTTCAAACACGAGCACAAAAATGAGGTGATTTGCAATTCAGATCTGTTTTGTACTATAATATAAATGATCAAAAACAGTCTTGCAATCACCTTTGCAAACAATTCCAAAAGGTGGAGACTTTTGTTAGCCAAATGATATTCCCTTCATTAAAATATTGCAAATTAGCATTTGGTTTACCAATCTTACTCATTTCAACAAACTGCATATGCTGTGTGGTCATAGCCATAGGATTCTTCACAAATTAGTTAGTTTCCCAAGGAAATGCAAAATCACAAGTTAAACCTCGAGGATTGACTTCATGAAATTTCTTTCTGCCTTCTGAAGGGCGTTAAGTAAAACTTGAGGCGATTCAGCTGATGTTTCAATTGACATTTTTGAACCGTGGCTAGTTACTTTCCATGGCTGATATTCCAAGAAAATAAGAAGTAGAGAACAACATGAAATGATTTAGCCCGTTACAACTTTTTCTTAACAGACCATAGACAATTTGTAACCTCATAGATTCTCTCCAATTGCAATGCTATGAATTCTTTTCAATTTATTTAATCTCCTGAGGATATTGAATAACCACACACAAAACCGTCCAAGAAGATACAGCTGTATGAAATTACATCCTTGGTGAAAAATGAATTAAGCAAAATTTCCAGGATATCAATCTTAAATTACAACCCACACATAAAACTGTCACCAGTTGCTTTCCAAAGGTAACTCTTCCATGGTTCCAACAGTAAGTGAACAATCATGTGTCTATCCTTTTTCTTATAACATTCAATCTCAGTTTAAATAGATAGTTATTCAGCTCTTTTTAAAATAAATTAGCATGACATTCACTGATTTTGCTGGGAAACCATTTCACATATTAACCAGTTAAACAAGGAACTTGCATTTATCTAGCACTTTTCATACACTCGGAATGCTGAGTTTTACATCTGAATTCCATTTTACATATTATGCAAAGATAATCAATTAGCAGACTGTTTACGCAGTGGGATATAATTAACATATGAAATAAATTTTAATCAATTTTGATAAAAGTTCACTAACCTGAGACATTGACTATGTTTCCCTCTCCAGAAATGCTGCCAGACCTGCTATTTCCAACACTTTTTGCTATTTCAGATTTCCAACATCTGTAGTATTTGCTCTTGTATTAGTTTTGATAGTTGAGTAATGAATGTTGGCCAGGATCATTCACTCTGTGCCTTGCTGGGATCTTACCTAGTTTGATGAATGCTATTAGCTTCACTCAGTTGGTAACTCTCTTGATACCAAGTTAAAAATATGAAGGTTCAAGTCCCATGCTAGAACCTAAGAACAGGCTGAACACTGAAGGAATGCTACATTGCCAAAGATGTTGCTCTTTAGATGAGATCTGATCTGAACCTCATCTGATGATTCAGTTAAGTGTAAAAAACATCCTATGCTGATCAGTTGGATTGCTCAGTCATCAACACCACCAATAAACACATTAACAGTACTCATGCGCTGCTTGTGGATAAATTGGATGCTTTGGAAGCTTGTTTACTAAAGTGCAAACAGAAATGCACTTTAAAAAGTAATTAATTCAATCTGAAAAATGTGAAAATAGATATGATAAATCACTACATAAATTCAACTTGTTTTTATATCAATTTTTGCTTTAGGCATATTAGTGTAGTAATGATATATCCTGGGCTGTAGTAAGAACACACAAACAGGAAAATGGAGCTTTCAAAAGCTTCACAACCGTCTGCAAGAAATTTCCCCTCATCTCCATCTTAAATAAAACATCCCTTAGTTTCAAAATATACCCTCCAGTTCAAGAATCTTCTGTAAAGGAGAGACACTAGGTAGAATTTTATGAGATATTTTTCGAAGTGTCCAGCTGGTGTGAATACAGGAGAGTTGCTGATCCGTTTTTCACGCGAGTTTTCACTCCCAATTTTATGCACTTAGTCTTTGAAAATATGGGCTAGACTGTTTCTAGCCACAAGAGGCAGTGGGTGGGGCCTAATTCACTCGACAGCCAGCATCTCAGATTAAATGTGCAGGAAAGGAAAAACAGCTCTGCTGACAGAACGCTTTCCAGGCCAGATACAGCCTCCCCCTTCCCTCCCATGAAATTGGAGACCTCCCCCCAACATTACTGATCCCTTCACACCCAACCAACTTCCTGGTAATGGCCCCCTCATCAGCACCCCCGGCCATGATGGCTCTCTCTCCCCTGCCCCGATCATCACAGAGACACAAGTTCCTCTCCCCACCACCCCCATCCATCAGCACATCTGCAAATGCCATATAAACTTGCTAACACAGCATACTCAGGTCCAACACTCTGGTGTTACAATGCTGCAGGAGATTGTAGGACTTTGGAGGTGGGGGAAAATGGAATCGATGTGCAGCAACATAGGCCCCTAGTGACCAAAGCACATGGTGATCAGCACCTCGCTCGCCTCACTGCCCTTACACACCTGATCCTTGACGCCGCCAGTCGCACAGCACCTGGGTGGTGTTGCTCGTCACTGTTGTCCTCCTTCTTCTCTTCCTCCCTCTCTTCCTAGTCCTCCTCCTGTTGGGCGGCCTCCTCCCCAATGACACCCGGCTGGTCGGCCTCCACCACCTTCTCCACCAAAGGTCTCCTCGCTGTTGCACCAGGATTGTGTAGGGCACAGCACACTATCACAATGTGAGACGATATCAGGGGCTATACTGGAGAGTCCCAACAGAGCAGTCCACGCATCTAAACCACATTTTGAAGAGCGCTATGCACTACTCTACTAGTGAACGGTTGACAACATGAGCCTCATTGCATTGGGTCTCTGCATAAGTCTTAGGCCTCTGCACAGGCATCAACAGCCAAGCCTGAAGCAGGTACCCATGTCCCCCACAAGCCATCCCTGCACCCTGGCTTCCTCCTCAAAGACCTCAGGGACATCAGAACTATGAAATATGAGCTGTCATGCATGCTGCTGGGGGTCTGGCGCAGACAGTCCTGATATTCAGCTGATGGTCACACAGCAATTACACATTTATTGAACGGAAGCCCTTTCTGTTCATGAATCTTTCTGGATACTTCACCAAAGGCTTGATGGCGACATGGGTGCAACCTATTGCTCTTTGCATATTTGGCATCCCTGCGAAGGCTGTGAATCCTGCAGCCTGCGCTTCCTATTGGGCCTGGTCCAATTAAATTTAATATACTGATCAGCCCAGACATACAGGGCATTCGGGACCTCCTTGACATACTTGTGGACAGATGATTGAGAAATGCCACAAAGTTGTCCACTGGCTGTCTGGAAGAAACCGGTAAAGCAGCTGTCACTTTCACAGCTATTGGGATTGGGTAACGTCCGTGCCCCAAGATGCCAGGTCCTGCAACAAATGGCACAGCTATCGCACTGTCTCCTTTCACAGCTGGAGCCTTTGGCAGCATGCGATGTCTGACATTTGCTCAAAGGATATTTTTCCACAGACGAGTGGAACTGCCAGTGTCTCCGCTCTTTCCTTCTCCTGCACGCCCAACGCCCCCCCCCCCCCCCCCCCCACCCACCCACCTAGGGATGAATGGTGGCCATGTCATGCCTCCGGTGACTGTCTCCTTCTACTCCATGAGTGGCGAGGCCTGGGCCTCCTCTGACCACAATTCATCCTCCAGCTCCTCCTCCTCAGCTCCAGCAGCACGATCAATACGTTGCACTGCAGAATCTGAAGAGGGGGGGAGCTGGAGAGAAATTTGGAGAAAGGGAGAAACAGATGGGGAGATTGCCCCGAGGCCAACACATTCCCCATACACCCACACACAGACCCCCTGCAACACACACTCCCCATACCCCACTTCACAGATTCACAGCAACACATAATCCCCACAGCCCTCTACAAACCGACATCAACACACACTCCCCATACCTCACCCCACAGATCCCAGAATGGCAACACAGCCCCCCATTCCCTTCCCCCCACTCACAAACACACATCCAGAACTCATGCAGAAGTGACCACAGAAGTGTTGCCTGACAAGTCCTGAGGTTGTAGCACTGCCAATTTAGAGACTTTCCAGCCCATCTCTCACTTGCAACAGTGCTTGCTGCTGCCTACACTAGGACCCAGAATCATCCCTCAGATTCGAGGTCAGCAATCTGAGCTGGGTTTGTACTGAGAGTCTGAGGTTTGACCCTGTGAGCAACAACAGCCCCCTATCCCCCCACACACTCGCAGGTCTTCCCCCGACATGAAATACTACAAAATAACCTGCTCTGAGTAGCACAGAGCAGTTTCAAAGCAGAGACTCACCTACTCGCTCATCCTCACTGCTGAAGCACCTGATAATGACTTTTATAGAGGAGGTGCTTCTCTGACAGATCCAGCTGCAGTGAACGAGGTGGTTAAGGCAGGTGAGCTGGGATGATTGGGAGTGAAGCTCGCTAATGACATTGTGATAAATGCAAAAAAATGCAAATTGATGTTTCGCTTGTTTTGGGCCGGCTTCCGATCGCGCCAATTTTTTTTGTAAAATGGGAATGGGTGTCATTTCCACTTGTCATATCATGCTGTATTTTACAACATTTTTCCGCTGCAAAATGAACGCAATGAGGTTGTAAAATTCCGTGGTCAGCGAGAGCACACACTCCATCCTGGATGAACCTGTAGCTGAGGTCACCATTGCAGATATCAGAGCAGCCTTCTCGAAAGTCAACGCACGGGAAGCAACTGGTCCGATGGGGTACCCGGATGAGCACTCAAGTCCTCAGCGGACTAGTTGAAGAGAGTATGTGTTTGATTTCCGACTTGGGTCACTGTCTGTGTAGAGTTTGTACTATCTCCCCGTACCTGCATGGATTTCATAGAACATAGCACAGTACAGCCCAGTACAGGCCCTTCGGCCCTCAATGTTGTGCCGAGCTGTGTCCGAACCCAAGATCAAGCTATCCCACTCCCGATCATCCTGGTGTGTTCCATGTGCCTATCCGATAACCGCTTGAAAGTTCCTAAAGTGTCCGACTCCATTATCACAGCAGGCAGTGTATTCCACACCCCAACCACTCTCTAAGTAAAGAATCTACCTCGGACATCCCTCCTATATCTCCCACCATGAACCATAAAGTTATGCCCCCTTGTAACAACTACGTCCACCTGAGGAAATAGTCTCTGCACGTCCACTCTATCTATCCCCCTCATCATCTTATAAACCTCTATTAAGTCGCCTCTCATCCTCCTTCCTCTAAAGAGAAAAGCCCCAGCTCCCTCAACCTTTCCTCATAAGACCTACCCTCCAAACCAGGCAGCATCCTGGTAAATCTCCTCTGCACTCTCTCCAATGCTTCCACAAACTTCTTATAGTGAGGTGACCAGAACTGTACACAATATTCCAAATGTGCTCTTACCAAGGTCCTGTATAGTTGCAGCATAACCCCAGGGCTCTTAAACTCAAACCCCCGTTAATAAATGCTAACACACTATAAGCCTTCTTCACAGCTCTATCCACTTGTGTGGCAACCTTCAGAGATCTGTGGTTATGAACCCCAAGATCTCTCTATGTTCCTCCATATTCCTCGGAACCCTGCAATCCGCATTCAAGTTTGTCCTCCCAAAATGAATCACCTTGCACTTATCAGGGTTAAAATCTATTTGCCACTTTTCTGCTCAGCTCTGCATCCTATCAATGTCTCTTTGCAGCCTACAAGAGCCCTCCACCTCATCCACTACTCCACCAATCTTGGTGTCATCAGAAAAGTTACTAATCCACCCTTCAGCCTCCTCTTCCAAGTCATCGATAAAAATCACAAATAGCAGAGGATCCAGCACTGATCCCTGTGGTACACCGCTGGTAACTGGCCTCCAGTCTGAAAATTTTCCCTCTACCACCACCCTCTGTCTTCTATGAGACAGCCAGTTACTTATCCAATCAGCCAAATTTCCTTCTATCCCACACCTCCTGACTTTCTTCATGAGCCTACCATGGGGAAACCTTATCCAACGCCTTACTAAAATCCATGTATATGACATCAACTGTTCTACCTTCGTCTACACACTTAGTTACCTCCTCAAAGAATTCAATCAAATTTGTGAGGCAGGACCTACCCCTCACGAAACCATGCTGACTTCCCGGATTAAGCTGCATCTTTCCATATGGTCATAAATCCTATCTCTCAGGACCCTTTCCATTAACTTACCGACCACAAGTGAGACTAACTGGCCTACAATTACCAGGGTCATTCCTATTTCCTTTCTTGAAGAGAGAAACAACATTCGCCACTCTCCAGTCCTCTGGCACAATCCCCATGGACTGTGAGGACCCAAAGATCAAAACTAAAGGCTCCGTAATCTCATCCCTTACCTCCCAAATTATCCTAGGATGTATCCCATCTGGCCCAGGGGACTTATCCACCCTCAGGATTTTCAAAATTGCTAATACATCTTCCCTCAGAACATCTACCTCCTCCATCCTATCAGCCTGTATCACACTCTCATCCTCAAAAACATGGCCCCTCTCCTTAGTGAACACTGAAGAAAAGTATTCATCCAACACCTCTCCTATCTCTTCTGACTCCATGCACAAGTTCCCACTACTATCTTTGACTGGCCCTAACCTCACGCTGGTCATTCTTTTATTTCTCAAATAAGAGTAAAAAGCCTTGGGGTTTTCCTTATCCAATCTGTCAAGGACTTCTCATGTCCCCTCCTACCTCTCCTAAGCCCTTTTATAACTCATTCCTAGCTACCTTGTAACCCTTACGCAACCACACTGAACTTTTTTTTTCATCCTTACAATCGCTTTCTTTTTCCTCTTGACAAGACATTCAGTCTCCTTTGTGAACCATGGTTCCCTCACTCGGCGATTTCCTCCCTGCCTGACAGGTACTCCGATTTCCTCCCACAGTCCAGAGATGTGTGGGTTCGATTGACTGGCCATTCTAAATTGATTCTAGTGTCCAGGGGATTAACAGGGTAAATGTGCGTGTTATGGGAATAGGGCCTGGGTGGGATTGTGTTTGGTACAGACTCGATGGGCCAAATGGCCTCCTTCTGTACTGTAGGGGGATTCTATGATTTTCCTTGCAATGCAGGCCTACATTCCATGTGTCTTCCTAGTTAGCTGCTGTACCTGCGTGTTAGTTTTTTGTGTTTCATGTATGATTACAACCAAAGCCCTCGATGCTACAGTATTCTGTAACTTCTTTCCAATCAAATAATATCTTGTCTTTGTCACAAATGCGTAATTATGTTACATCTGTTTTCAAAGTACTTTTCTGACTTTAATCCTTTACTTTGAGGTTAAAAGATTTTTTTCAAAATGGATGTACAGACAGATACCTGGTGCCTTTCGTGATTTACTGAAATCTTGTCAGACCATAAAGATGGCAATGCAGAATTATTAAAGTACAAAGACTCCTCCAGGGAGGTCCACTGAATTTTCTAAAAGGTGCAAAAACTCTTTGACTTCTAAAGGAACTGGAGACAGAAAGGGACTTCAAAGAACTTTATTGCTTGTTTGGCACAATGGCTTATTGAAAATTAACAAAGCAGCTGTTTTGTGTTTTTTGAACTCTATATAGATGGCTGTAAGAAGCCATTATGGAAGACAGGGTGAAGAACTCTGGTCAACAACATAGAAGAGGGTTATTGGCCAAGGAAGGATAAAGACGAAGGTATAAAGAAAGCAACAATTGTTAATCTGCAAGTGCCCACATAATTCTCTCCCCCAAAAGCCTGCTGATTTGCTGAGTCCACCGAAAATGCAAATCTCTCAATAGTTAACGACAGAAGTCATTGCAGTTGATGAATACAACCCTTCAATTTTAATCCTGAATTCCTGATAGCCAACAATTCACCTGCAAGCAACAGGCTACAATGGCATCTCAAAGAAACTGAATTGAAATCTTATCTTTAACTACTTTTTTTCTTTGTTTGCATTTTACTCTTTATATCTCTATTTTAGTTAATAACTTTATCACTTTAATATTTAACTTTCAACTATAATTTCATAATAAAGGAACCTTTAGCTTGTGTAAGATTGAATCTTGACAAGTGACTCACTCAGAAATTAAAAGAGATACACACACACACACACACACAAACACACACACACGTGTACATGGGACCCATTCCCCCACCTCCCCCCACAAGCACCAGGGCCATTCTACACAAGCAAAGGGGACCCAAGCACAGTGTTGCCAGAGGTTTAAAAACAGAACGGACCTTTATTCTGCTATTAATACCTGGAGTGCGCACATGGCTTCACTGGGATAACAGCTTTCCCATGTTGCACCTTGGCTTTTTAGGCAATGCATCTAAATGCAGAGATGCACAGCAACACAGAGGTTTTGGTTTCTTGAATCTGCAGTAGGTATGCAGTCATGCTCAAAGATCATGTAGATGAACACTTGGTACCTTGGCCACAGTAAAAGAGCCTATATTCTGCGTCAGTCACTGTATCATCAATAGTTGAGTCACTAAGTTAAAACTAGGGCAACAAGAATTATTTGTTAATTCATTTCCCACATACATAGTTGACCTCAGCCTCACATACTTAACACTGCTGAAGGTCACACACCTACATCTCAGCCTATACACAGCCATTTTGTCCAACATGATAACCAAATCACCCAAATGAATTGTACCACCATCACTAACACACTTCCATATCTCTTATAGGACAAGATGATATTTAACCAGAGGTAATACCTAATCCTTCTCACATTTTATTTTTATCATCCTACAATCTTTTTTGATATACAAGCTGCAGATGGTTTAAGGATGCACCCCTTGATTCCAACCATACCCTTGTGTTTTCCTTTATTCAAATATCCAGGTGTTGCAACCTGGTCAGGCAGTGATGAGGGAGAAAGAATTGGTGGAAGAATTGCAACAGGATCTTGATCAATTGAGCCATTGAGCTGATGAATGGCAGATGGAGTTTAATTTAGACAAATGCGAGGTGATGCATTTTGATAGACTGAACCAGGGCAGGACTTAACTCAGTTAATGGTAGGGTGTTAAGGAGAGTTACAGAACAAAGAGATATAGGGGTACATGTTCATAGCTCCTTGAAAGTGGAGTCACAGGTGGTCAGAGTGGTGAAGAAGGCATTCTGCATACTTGGTTTCATCAGTCAGAACGTTGAATACAGGAGTTGGGATGTCTTATTAAACTTGTAAAGACATTGGTAAGGCCACACTTGGAATACTGTGTGCAATTTTGGTCACCCTTTTATAGAAAGGATATTATTAAACTAGAAAGAGTGCAGAAAAGACTTACTTGGATGCTACCAGGACTTGAGGGATTGAGTTATAAGGAGAAGCTGGATAGACTGGGACCTTTTTCCTCTAGAGCATAGGAGGCTGAGGGGTGATCTTATAGAGATCTATAAAGTAATGAGGGGCATAGATCAGTTAGATAGTCAATATCGATTCATAAGAACATAAGAACATAAGAAATAGGAGCAGGAGTAGGCCATCTAGCACTTCGAGCCTGCCCCGCCATTCAATAAGATCATGGCTGATCTGTCGTGGCTCAGTTCCACATTCCCGCCCTCTCCCCATAACCCTTAATCCCCTCTCTTATCAAAAACCCATCAACCCGCGTCTTAAAAATATTTAGTGAGGTAGCCTCCACCACTTCAACGGGCAGAGAATTCCAGAGATTCACCACCCTTTGAGTGAAGAAGTTCCTCCTCAACTCCGTTCTAAACCGCCTCCCCTTTATCTTGAGGCTGTGCCCCCTAGTCCTACTATCCTTTCTGAGCGGGAAGAGTCTCTCCACCTCTATCCTATCCATCCCATTCATCATCTTATACGTCTCAATGAGATCTCCCCTCATTCTTCTAAACTCTAACGAGTACAAGCCTAGTTTATTCAGCCTCTCCTCATAGCTCAACCCCCTCAACTCCGGCATCAGCCTAGTAAACCTCCTCTGCACTCCCTCCAAGGCCAAAATATCCTTGCGCAAGTGCGGCGCCCAAAACTGCACACAGTACTCCAGCTGCGGCCTCACCAATGCCCTATACGGCCGCAGCAAGACCTCCCTACTTTTATATTCAATCCTCCTCGCTATGAAGGCCAGCATCCCATTCGCCTTCCTGACCACCTGCTGCACCTGCAAGCTGGGTTTTTGCGACTCATGCACAAGGACCCCAAGGTCCCTCTGCACCGTCACCTGCTGCAGTTTTTCGCCACGTAAGTAATAATCCTTCCTACCATTCTTCCTACCAAAGTGGACCACCTCGCACTTGCCAACATTAAATTCCATTTGCCATTTCCTGGCCCATTCGCCCAGCCTATCTAGATCCTTCTGTAGACTCTCCACACCCTCCGCACAATTTGCCTTTCCACCAATCTTGGTGTCATCAGCAAATTTCGACACCATACACTTGGTTCCCTCCTCCAGATCATCTATATAAATGGTAAATAGCTGAGACCCCAGCACCGACCCCTGAGGCACTCCACTAGTCACCATCTGCCAATCCGAATAGCACCCATTGACCCCCACTCTCTGCCTCCTATTTGACAACCAGTCCTCTATCCACGCTAACAGCCTACCCCCAACTCCATGTCCGCTGACCTTCTGCAATAACCTCCTGCGAGGTACCTTGTCAAACGCCTTCTGAAAATCAAGAAAGACCACATCCACCGGCTCTCCTCTATCCACCGCCCTAGACACATCCTCATAGAACTCCAGTAAATTTGTCAGACACGACTTCCCTTTAACCGTGCTGTGTCTGCTCTATCAAGCAATTCCTCTCAAGATGCCTCGCTATTTCCTCCTTGATGACGGATTCTAACATTTTACCTACAACAGACGTTAAACTAACCGGCCTATAATTCCCTGCCTCTTGCCTGGCACCCTTCTTAAACAACGGCGTAACATTAGCCGCTTTCCAATCTTCCGGCACTTCCCCGGAATCCAACGACGTCTGGAAAATAACCACCAAGGCATCCACTATCACCTCCGCCATTTCTTTCAGAACCCACAGATGCATTTCATCCGGTCCTGGCGACTTGTCCAAAATCAGCCCCTCCAGTCTGCCGAGCACCTCCTCTCTAGTAACAGTAATGTCATTAAGACCCTCCAGTCCTACCACCTTTCCATCTCTAACACCCGGCAAATTATTCACGTCCTCCTCCGTGAAGACAGAAACAAAAAAGTTATTCAGGACCTCAGCCATATCCCCATCCCCTACCACTAAGTCCCCCTTCTCATCCTGTAAGGGACCAACGTTCACCCTAGCCAGCCTCTTCCTTTTTATATATTTATAAAAACTCTTGCTATCCTTTTTTATATTAAGCACTAGCCCAGCTTCATAGTTTCTCCTACCCTTCTTTATCATCTTCTTTGTCAATCTTTGTTGACATTCAAACCTCTCCCAATCCTCTTCTCACCCACTACTCTTAGCTACTCTAAACGCCTCTGCTTCTAATTTAACACTTTCCTTCACCTCCTTTGTTATCCACGGTTTATTACCTCTCCTCCTACTGTCCTTTTTGACCATCCGAATAAATTTCTGCTGAGCACCAAGAACGATCTCCTTAAAGATCCTCCACTGCTCCTCAGCAGACCTACCTTCCAACGCGCTCCCCCAGTCCACATTCGCCAATTCTTCTCTCATCCTACCGTACTCCCCTCTGTTCAAACAAAGGACGCACGTCCGGGAACCCACTTTCTCCTCCTCCATCTGCACCAGAAACTCCACCATACAATGATCACTCTCCCCAAGAGGTTCCTTCACCGCAAGGTCCCTAATTCTACCCGCCTCATTACATAACACCAGATCCAAGATAGCTCGCTCCCTCGTCGGCTCCAGTACACACTGTTCCAGGAAACTATCCCGGCAGCATTCCAAGAACTCCTCCTCGAGCCCACCGCGTCCAACATGGGTCGACCAATCTATATGTAGATTGAAATCCCCCATAACTACGGCCGTCCCATTCCTGCATGCCGCACTTATTTGCGCGTTAACAGCCCGCCCCACCTCCAGATCATTATTCGGGGGCCTATAGACGACACCCACCAGCGTCTTCCTCCCTTTGCTGTTCCTAATCTCTACCCACAACGATTCCGCTTTCCGCTCCTTGGCTCCAATATCATCCCTTGCTACCACCCTGATGCTATCCTTAATCAGCAGAGCTACACCCCCCCCCCAACTTTTCCCTCCTGCCTATCCTTCCTAAACACTTGATACCCCTGGACATTCAGCTCCCAGTCCCTGTCACCTTGCAGCCACGTCTCTGTAATGGCCACCAGATCATATCCATTTGTGCTGATCTGCGCCACCAGCTCATCCACTTTATTCCGAATGCTTCATGCATTCAGGTAAAGTGCCTTCATCCCAGCCTTCACCTGGACCCTATTTGCCGTAACACCACCAACCATACTCATGCCCCCTACTCCCTCTATTATTGGGACATCCTCGGCCTCTTCCCTTACCTGTACCCTCTCCTCAACTTTAGACCCCGTAATGTCACCTACCCTCGCACCCTCCCCCCGCCTAATTAGTTTAAAGCCCTGTCTACAGTCCTCTTTACTCTATTCGCCAGCACTCTGGTCCCAGCACGGTTCAGACCAACCAAAGGTAGGAGTCTAAAACTAGAGGGCATCGGTTTAAGGTGAGAGGGGACAGATACAAAAGTGACAACTTTTTCACACAGAGAGTGGTGAGTGTCTGGAACAAGCTGCCAGAGGTAACAGTAGAGGCAGGTACAGTTTTGTCTTTTAAAAAGCATTTAGGTAGTTACATGGATACGATGGGTATAAAGGGATATGGGCCAAATACGGGCAATTGGATTAGCTTATGGGTTTAAAAAAAAAGGATGGCATGGACAAGTTGGGCTGAAGGGCCTGTTTCTATGCTATAAACCTTTATGACTCTAAGATAGATTAATGATGAAGAAACACTGTCCTGACATTCTCAGTCACTAGGTCAGTTACTCTAACTACATGGTTCATGATTATGGTGCACAACCCAATCACACATGGTCAGCCTGAATATAATGAAAGCCATGCTATCACACAAGACATCATTGAGCAGACTAATGAGCTGCTTAAACAATGCTCATTGGTATTCTTGTGCATGAATAGCAGAAAACTACTACACAGATAAAGCAGGTAATAAGGAAGGGAAGTGGAATTTTGGAATTTATTGCTGAAGGAATAGAGTAAAGAAGTAGGGAAATAGTGCTGCAACTGTAGTGAGACCGCACCTGGAGTACTGTGCACAGTTTTGGTCCCCTTACTTGGGGAGGGATGCAGTTGCATTGGAGGTAGTTCAGGGGAGGTTCACTAGATTGATTCCTGAGATGAAAAAAGTTTGAACAGTTAAGCCTATACTCTCTAGAGTTCAGATGAATGAGGAGAGATTTAATTGAGGTATATCAGAGGCTAAAGGGAATTGACAGGCTAGACATAGAGAGGAACTTTCCCCTTGTGGGACAACCTAGAGTGAGAGGTCATAGTTTTAGGATAAGGGATAGCAGATTTATAACAGAGATGAGGAGAAACTACTTCTCTCAAAGGATGTGAATCTATAGAATTCGCTACCTCAGAATATGGTGGATGCCGGTGGACATTGAGTAAATTTAAGGAGTATAGAGACAGATTTCTAATTAGTAATGGGTTGAAGAGTTATGGGAAGTGGGGTTGAGGCTGAGACAAGATCAGTCATGATCATATTGAATGGCAGAGCAGGCTTCAAGGGTTAATTACCTACTTTTGCTCCTAGTTCTTATGTTCTTATGTAAACCATGTAAGTTGAAAAATTCCAGGTATGGAAGGTTGAGGGGGTCAAGTTGGGCAGGTCATGAAGGATCAGTTGGTCAGGAGGTAGGAGGATTGTCAGAAATGTGGGGGAGTTGCAGTAATAGGTAGAGTACTTTAGGGTAATCATTGGACTGAGTGCTTAGTTGGGCGGTCAGGAGGGTAGTTGGGGGCGGTGTGTAGAAAGAGGGTCAGAAAGATAGTTGGGGTTGTGGGGGATTGCTGTGATGATGAGGGGATGATGGGTGGTGGACGGTGAGAGGTTTGGTTGGGGGCATTGGGAAGGTAGTTGCGGGGGCGGAGTCCAGTGGGAGGTTGGTGCAGGGGGGACAGGTAGTAGTTAGTTTGTGATCAATGCCACAGGTAAATAGAAGTTAAAAGCAGTTTTAATCCCTCTGATTTTTCCTGGGTAACATTTCTGCTTAGAGAGTTGAAACAATCTGAATCAGATGGTTCCAGCTAAACGTAATTGCCCATCAGAGATCACTTCTGGGGTTTCTCTGGGGTAGTGCCAAATGCTAACTGTGAATAACAATCAAGACTTTTACTGCCTAACACCAAAAAATTCAGGCAGTGTTGTGGCATGCTTGGATTATTTATGAAACATTTTATAATTCCAGACAAGCTGTGCATTATCAAATATATCAAGTCATTTATAAATGCTTTTCCTTCATCTTTGTGGTTTAGTTATGATCTGCAGCTGGGGTTGGAGAAGAACACTGAGACAGGGAGAAGTGTATTTAATAATAACTATGTAGGTGTAAGAATACAGAAACGATAGGCCTGCATTTTGGGATCCACGTCAGAAAAAGAGCATCAGTCCAATTATATTCAGCAGTGGTAATATAAAACTTAAAAGACATCTGGATGGGTGCATGAATAAGGAGGGAATAGAAGGATTTGGTCCAAATAAGGACAGAAGGTTTTCTTTTTAGTTTAGTCCAAAGATGTGCAGGTTAGTTTGATTGGCCGTGCTAAATTGATTCTCGTGTCAGGAGGATTAGCAGGATAAATATGTGGGGTTACGGGAATAAGGCCTGGATGGGATTGTGGTCAGTGCAGATTCAATGGGCTGAATGGCCTCCTCCTGCAATGTAGGGATTCCATGAAGTTAGGGCATCCGGATCGGCACAGGCTTGGATGTCCAAAGGGCCTGTTCCTGTGGTGTACTTTTCTAAGTTCTTCTTTGTTCTTATTATAAAGTTAATTTATTAGTCACAAGTAGGCTTACATTCACACTGCAATGAAGTTACTGTGAAAATCCCCTCAAAGAACAGAGAACAGTACAGCACAGGAACAGGCCCTTTGGCCCTCCAAGCCTGCGCCACTCATGCGCCCAACTAGACCATTCGTTTGTATCCCTCTATTCCCAGTCTGTACACGTGGCTATCTAGATAAGTCTTAGATGATCCTACTCAACCACCTTGCATGGCAGCGCATTCCAGGCTCCCACCACCCTCTGTGTAAAGTACGTTCCCCTGATATCTGTGTTGAACCTTGCCCCCTTAACTTTGAACTTGTGACCCCTTGTGTTCGTCACCTCCGACCTGGGAAAAAGCTTCCCACTGTTCACCCTAGCTATGCCCTTCACAATTTTATACACCTCTATTAGGTCACTCCTCATCCTCCGTCTTTCTAGGGAGAACAACCCCAGTTTGACCAATCTCTCCTCATAGCTAAGACCCTCCATACCAGGCAACATCCTGGTAAACCTTTTCTGTACTCTCTCCAAAGCCTCCACATCCTTCTGGTTGTGTGGCGACCAGAACTGGACGCAGTATTCCAAATGTGGCCTGACCAACATTCTATATAGCTGCAACATCATATGCCAACTTTTATACTCTATGCCCCATCCAATAAAGGCAAGCATGCCATATGCCTTCCTCACCACCCTCTCCACCTGTGCTGCCACTTTTAGGGATCTGTGGACTTGCACCCCCAGGTCCCTCAATGTGTCTATACTCCTGATGGTTCTGCCATTTATTGTATAGCTCCTCCCTACATTAGATTTACCAAAATGCATCATTTCGCATTTATCTGGATTAAATTCCATCTGCCATTTCTCCACCCAATTTTCCAGTCTATCTATATCCTGCTGTATTCTCCGACAATGTTCATCACTATCCGCAAGTCCAGCAATCTTTGTGTCATCTGCAAACTTACATATCACATCAACTACATCTTCTTCTAAATCATTTATATATATCACAAACAGCAGAGGTCCCAGTACAGAGCCCTGCGGAACACCACTAGTCACAGACCTCCAACCGGAAAAAGATCCCTCCACTGCTACCCTCTGTCTTCTATGGCCAAGCCAGTTCTCCACTATTCGTCACCAGTTCATCTAGCTAGCTCACCTTTTACCCTGTGAGATTTAACCTTTTGCACCAGCCTGCCATGAGGGACCTTGTCAAACGCTTTACTAAAATCCATATAGACGACATTGTCAATTATTTTTGTCACCTCCTCAAAAAACTCAACCAAGTTTGTGAGGCATGACCTCCCTCGTCATCACATTCCAGCATCTGTTTGGGTTCACTGAGGGAGAATTTAGCATGGCCAATGCAATAACCAGCACATCTTTTGGATACATTAATAACACCTTTATTTCAATATTTTAGACCCATTGCTTTGAAGTTGCTTTGAAGCATGTTTGTAATACACTTAACTTTTCAAGAATGTTCCATGGCTAAAATATAGAATTTGATTATTTCAAGCAAATATTACTATGATGGCAAATGAGTATTACTCAATCAGCATGAGAAGAATGGGGGCGATTCTCCCAGTGCTGGGAGGCTGAAGTGGTGGCCTTTTAGCAGGCTTCCGCTGGGTTACATGGTCTCTGCGAATTTCCAGGCGCTGGATATCCAGCGCCATCAGCTCCACACCAGAAATCAGCGTGGAGCTGTATAATGTATTTAAATGCATATTTTAATACAATTTAAATCTCACTCGCAGGCTCAGGACTGAAATCTCTGGGCCTCTCCTTGCCCCCAGTCAGGAGAGTTCCACTCCAGAAGGTTTACAACAGCTCCGCACTAGCAGGGAGCTGGTGTCCCGATCCCGCTGGAATGAAGGGGAGCCACTGAGGCCCCCAGAGGACGGGGGTAACGTGGGGTGCCCCATGGGCATTGCTAGCTTAGCAGTGCCAGGCTAGCCCTTTGGGCTAAGTGGAACTGCCCACTGGGCATTGGGCTATGCCAAGGGGGTGGGGACTATTGGGGCAAGGCTATAGGCTGATTGGTGGAGATGGGGAAGTCCTGCTGCCATTCTACACCTAAGTTTGGTGACAGATGGAGGGATCGGAGCTGGACGTCGAAGTAGAGTGGGGTGGGGGGAGTGGCAGTCAGCCTGCCCAGCAAGACAGGGCCCCAGGGTGAGGAGGAGGGTGGTGGAGTCAGGGCTGCCAGTCGCAGGGGGTTCGGAGGGGCAGGATGGTCAGGCCTACTGGGGGGAGGCCGAGGCAGGCTAGGGACGGGGCCAGACACATCCAGGGGGTCAGCAATCAAGCTGTGGGGGGATCAGAAGTCCAGTGATCGGAGGCTGGCAATGCGGGGCTACTCAGCACAAGCAGACCAGTGCATGCACAGTGGTCTACTCAACTGCTGCCAGCTTCCTAGATAGGAATATGCACTGCCCTCAGATTTTTCATAATGAATCACGCTAGTGCACTCTGCAGTGCACAGTGTGTGGGAGATTCATTTTGAAAATCATGCTGAAAAATCCAGTTTTTACACTAATTCCACATTAATTGCTCCCAGTGTGTTTTGATTGATGGTCATTATTGTAGAATTAATACCCAAGAGTTCTTACCTCCTACTCCAAATAACCAATCCTTTTAACTTTTATTCTATGTTGAAGATTAGTCCATATAGTGAGGAAAAGACTACTTTTATTTTACCCTGATTTTAGATATGTAGCATTCGTTCTATGAAACTCAATGGGTAGGATTCTCCATCCTGCCTGTGGAATCTTTCTCACGGTGGGATGGGGTGCCAGGGGGATTTCCCATTGACTCCACCCCACACCACCAGAAAGCACGTGGCAGTGTGATCTTCTCATCGGCAGGACCAGAAGATCACACTGGCTTGAACAGCCAAAAAGTTCCAGCCATTGTCTAAGAGGGGTGATTTTCTGGTCCCGTTTGACGCAGATGCAAATTCCATTACGGCCAGAAATTCTCTCAGGAGAGTCACAACGGGATTTGTGCCTTGGAAATTCTCAGAATGAGGTCTTCCCCAACCCTGCCAGCAATATCATCAGATTCAGACTCAGCGAGGGCATGAACCTGATTACTATTCATTTAAATATTCAAAACCACCTTAATGCCATAGCTTCCGAGGACGTCATATATTTCCACCCATGACGTAATGCCGGTGGGAATCACTACTGATCTCCAAAAACAGAGACCAGACACAATGATCAAGTTGGGGGCCTGGAGATCAGTGTTGTCCCAGGTGGTTGGAGACTGTGCTCTGACACCCTAGGAGTGCAAGTTAATTTGGCACTGCCAGAAAGCAGGGCCTACAGGAGTGGGGCCTGTAGGTGACCCCATAATTGGCATTCGTTTCAAACACCACACTCCACTCCCGCACTCTATGACATTAAAAACTTGCAATTATCATTGGCAGGTTCAATGCCACTTTTCCCACCTGACGTCAGACTTTGCCAAAATTGGTTAAATCTACACACAAGGCACTGACATTGATTGAAAATTAAAAGGAAAAGTATCAAGTTTCAACTGGCATTGAATTATGGATTTTCTAATAGAATTAGTGAACCCAACATTATTTTAATTGTGAATTAAACACTACAATTATTTTAATTGTAATTAACAAATTAATATTACTAAAGCAGATGAAGCAACATAATAGCAACATAATAAGCCAGTGTGATCTTCTGGGCAAGGTTTTGGAAAAAATTATTAGGGATAGGATTTATAGTTATTTGGAGAGTAATGAGTTGAATGGAGATAGTCAGCATGGTTTTGTGGCGGGTAGGTCGTGCCTTACTAACCTTATTGAGTTTTTTGAGAAAGTGACCAAAGAGGTGGATGGGGGTAAGGCAGTGGACGTGGTGTATATGGATTTTAGTAAGGCGTTTGATAAGGTTCACCATGGTAGGCTTCTGCACAAAATGCAGATGTATGGGATTGGGGGTGATCTAGGGAACTGGATTAGGAATTGGCTAGCGGATAGGAAACAGAGGGTAGTGGTTGACGGTAAATATTCATCATGGAGTTCGGTTACAAGTGGTGTGCCTCAGGGATCTGTGTTGGGGCCGCTGCTGTTTGTGATTTTTATTAATGATCTGGATGAGGGTATAGTTGGGTGGATCAGTAAATTTGCTGATGACACCAAAGTCGGAGGTGTGGTAGATAGTGAGGAAGGGTGTCATAGTTTGCAGGAAGACTTAGACAGGTTGCAGAGCTGGGCCGAGAGGTGGCGGATGGAGTTTAATGCAGAGAAATGTGAGGTAATTCACTTTGGTAGGAATAACAGATGTGTTGAGTATAGGGCTAACGGGAAGACTTTGAATAGTGTGGAGGAGCAGAGGGATCTAGGTGTATGTGTACATAGATCCCTGAAAGTTGGGAATCAAGTAGATAAGGTTGTTAAGAAGGCATACAGTGTCTTGGCGTTTATTGGTAGGGGGATTGAATTTAGGAGTCGTAGCGTTATGTTGCAACTGTACACAACTCTGGTGCGGCCGCACTTGGAGTATTGTGTGCAGTTCTGGTCCCCACATTACAGGAAGGATGTGGAGGCTTTGGAGAGGGTGCAGAGGAGGTTTACCAGGATGTTGCCTGGTATGGAGGGGAGATCCTATGAGGAGAGGCTGAGGGATTTGGGGTTGTTTTCGCTGGAAAGAAGGCGGCTAAGAGGGGATCTTATTGAAACATATAAGATGATTAGAGGTTTAGATAGGGTGGATAGTGATAGCCTTTTTCCTCTGATGGAAAAATCTAGCACGAGGGGGCATGGCTTTAAACTAAGGGGGGGTAGTTATAGGACAGATGTCAGGGGTAGGTTCTTTACCCAGAGGGTGGTGAGGGATTGGAATGCCCTGCCTGCTGCAGTTGTAAATGCGCCTAGTTTGGGGGCGTTTAAGAGGTCTGTGGACAGGTTTATGGACGAAAAGGGATTGGTTTAGGTTAGTGGGTCATTGTTGTTTTTTTTTAACTGGTCGGCGCAACATCGTGGGCCGAAGGGCCTGTTCTGCGCTGTAATGTTCTATGTTCTATGTTTGTATTTTACATGCCTGATGGGTGTATTTTTTGGGGGCTTCATAAAATAGGGTGGTGCCATCTCACCCCCACCATTGGGCAGGGTGCTAGCTCCAAAATTGGCAATCTGGAACATAATGATGTGCAGAAATCGGGAGTCCCCTGAACACTGCTTAGTGCTGACTCCGAAGTTTGGGATGGAGGCTGCCAGCAAATTTGAACCTTGGAATATCAAAGCAATGGATGGGTGGAACATCCACATGTGGATCTTCCCGATTCAGTGTCATCAAGCAAGTACATTCGCCAGCCTCAGATTGTTCCAACTAATTTTTCAGGAAGTCCATCTTCTTTCTCTAATGGTGAATCAGTGATGTTGGGCGCTTTTTAAATATGGCACCCCAAATGCTAGCAAGATGCATGTCATGCTCACCCCACCACAAAATATAGCGTTAAAGCCTTGGATGCATAATTAATAAGGTAGGAACTGAAAGATATCTCCTCCAGCCTCTGCAGCAAAAGAGACTTCCCATTCCCAGTCCCAGATGGGGGAATTCCACGCTTCATCTTCTTCAATGCAGTCTCAGCAGCATCCAATAACTTACTGCTTTCAGGACAGATGGAGCTGCTGGCCAATTGGATTGGCAGACAGTTCCAGAGGATGGGACTTCCTCTCAGGAGGGGTGGAAGACATCCTTGACTCCTGTTAAGCCCACCTGCAGTGTATTACGTTGCAGGGCAGGCCTGCATGGAAATGGGTTGGTTCCATGTCGACTTTGCTTATGGCTAGGGGACCAATCCATCCACCATTGCCCCCATTCAATTCAGTCCAATATCAACATTTCAAGGAAGGAAAATAAATTATCCTTTAGTTTCTCTGTGTAGTTCTTGTAATCAATGTCATTAAGAGTGAAGAAGTAATATTACTAACTTTCTTAAAGCAACCAACCCATTTACTTTCATATTCAAATGCTGCAATTAATCTTCAATCAACTTAAAATCACGTGAAGAAATCACATGATCTTCTGACATTCCTATCTCTATACTGTACGAAAGTCCAGTTAACAAGGAACATACAGGACTGAGTCATTTTGGTTATAATTTTGTCAAAACTAGCAACAGTCATCATTCATTTGGATTTCAAGCTTACAGACTGCAACGACTTGATTTGAGATCCCATCACAAATACTATAGCACAAATAACTTTAAAAAAATCACACACACAATAAAAGAAAAAATTGAAAAATCTCAGCAGGTCTGATAGTATCTGTCGAGAGAGAATAGAGACAATGTTTTGAGTCTGGGATGAAACTCTGTCAGACCTGAAGACAAAGAAAATAGGATGAGATTTATACTGTAAGGGTGGGGTGGGGTGCAGTCTAAGCGACAAGAAGTTATCAACTAAAGGATAAAGGGAATGTAAATGGTGGTAGTAAATGTTGAGAATAGTGCTAATAGCAGGCCATTAAGAGATCAGAGTGTGTAAATAACAGAACAAAAGTGCAGAGTATCAAAGGGCAATCTGAGACGTGTGGCGGATGGCCCTAATGGGTGGGTGGGTGGGTGGGGGGGATCGGTGCGGGGTGGCGAGGAGGGAAACAAAATGATATTTTAAAGAAGGGGACAAATTAAACAATGGACAAAATGAACATTAATAATATGAATATAAAATAATAAAAATGGATAAAATGAAATAAATGGAAATAGAGTGGAGGTGGAGAAGAGAGTTCATGCTCTGAAGTTGTTGAACTCAATGTCAAATCCAGAAGGCTGTAAAGTGTTTAATCAGAAGATAGAACATCACTTGTCGTCAATATCCATCAGTATTGAAACCTCACTGAAGCTAAAAAGTTATACACTAGAATGGGAAACAGCAGGATACAATTCACTTTTGTGAAATTTACTTAATTATATATCACACGGTTTTCTCTTTAAGAATTATGTCTCTCCATCGTTCTGCAGTAGAAACACATCAAACAATCCATACCGTACAATTTTCTGCTGCATTTTTAAGATTCTGTATTTACAATCTTTACAGTTGAAGACATGGCGCCAATCTCTGAGTGAAAGGATTAGATTTTACTTATGACAATCATATAGCTGCAAATGAGTGGTAATAGCCTTTAATTTGTGAAGTTTTGAATATGCTTAGTTCTGAATGATGTTAGGCAAGTGGAAAATTGTTCGTCATGAACATACTTTAATTGCATTCCAGGTTTTGGGAGTTATGATGAGGTGTAATTATTATTAAAACATTTTTTAAAAACTCATTACAGAATCAAAAGATTCAATCACAGGCAGAGAAGGAGGCACATCAGAGTTGAATCCAATCCTCTCCTCACCTGGGGCTATTTTCTCGTTTATGGAAATTTATGTTAAAAAAAAATATTGGCAGCTAAAAAGGATGGGAATCTACTCATGAATTTTTCTCCGTGATTATATCTGTGCTAGTGGGAAAAGAACAACTTGTGAGGGAACACATATTATTTGCGTGATTTTCCCATATTTTTTCAACTTGTCAGTCTTTGACTGAAAACCAGCATGTAGCCCTCCAGCAGCAAAGCTGAGTTTTTATTTCAAATCTTGAGCCTCTCTGAAAGAAAATACGTGGACAAGGTTTATGCCATCACTCTGGTGGGGTGGGGTCAGAGAGTGGCTGCAATACCAGCTGCACAGGGACCAGGGTGCCACCTTTAAAGGTGAGCTTGGGAGGAAAATCAACCCTCTCATGCTTTAACATCCCTCATAATTGGAATTTGTTATAGATGCTTAAACAGTCATTTAGAACAGATTAGACAGAACCAATTAGGACAGAATTTAGTAGAAAAAAGTCTGTTTCTGTGACACTGGTTACACAGATAGATGGGCCAGACCATGGAGGGCTGAAACAGGATGAAACCAGGGTGTTAACGGTGAGGAACACAAAATTGGCGGAGATGCTTTATCAATATTTTGCCTCACTTTTCAAGGTGGAGAACACTAGTACCATTTCAGTAACAACTGGCAATGCAGAGGAAATAGGAAGAGGGGAACATAGAACAGTCATTACCAATAGAAAAATAGTATTCAACAAACTATTGGGAATGAAGGCAAAAAAGTCCCCAGGGCCTAATGACCTATATCCAAGGGTATTAAAGGAAGTAACCGTGGCGTTACTGGATCCATTGTTTATAACATTGCAAAATTCCCTGGATGCAGGAAAGGTTCCAGTAGATTGGAAAAATACCAATGTAACACCCAGATTCCAAAAGGGAGGGAGTCAGAAATAGGAAACTATAGACCAGCTAGTTTAACATCTGATGTTGGGAAATTGTTAGAATCCATTATTAAGGGAGCAATAACAGGACATTGGAAAGTCAATCCATCAGAGTCAGAATGATTTTATGGAGGGTAAATTGTGCTTGACTAATTTGCTAAAGATCTTCGAAGGTGTAACAAGTCAAGAGGATAATGGGGATCCTGAAGGTGTAGTATATATGGACTTCAGGAAGGTGTTTGATAAGCTGCTACACAGAAGGTTAATAGACAAGGTAAGATCACAGTGGTTAGGCGTAACTTATTAGCTTGGATGGCAGACTGGCTAACTGACAAAAGGTAAAGAGTCAGGATAAATGGGTCTTTTTGTAGTTAGTAAGATGTAACTAATGGGGTGCCACAGGACTCAGTCTTTGGAGCCCCATCTATTTACAATGTGTATTGATGACTTGGATACAGGGATAGAAGATACTATAACAAAATTTGCACATAACGTTAAAATAGGTGGGATGGTAAGTTGAAATGAGGAAATAAGAAATTTACAAATGGATAAAGATTTGTAAAAATGAGGCGCATGGAGTTAAATGTGGATAAGTTTATCCCATTTAGTTGGAAAAAAGCAACTTTTTATCTATATGAAGGTAAACTAAAATGCTTTGGTGCAGAGGAATTTGGATGTCCTTGTACATCAGTCTCATAAAACTGGTACTCAGATACAGCAGGTAATAAAAAAAAGCAAATGGAATTTTGGCACTTATTGCTAAAGGAATAAAGTATAAAAGTAAGGAAGCATTGTTGCAACTGTATACAGCACTGGGAGAGTGTAAAGTTTTGGTCGCATTTGGTGGCACAGTGGTTAGCCTCACTGCACCAAGGACCTGGGTTCAATCCCCAGCTGGGTCACTGTCTATGTGGAGTTTGCACATTCTCTCTGTATCTGTGTGGGTTTCCTCTGGGTGCTCTGGTTTCCTCCCACATTGTGAAAGATCTGTTGGTTAGGTACATTGACCAGAACAGGCGTCAGACTGTGGCGACTAGGGCAATTTCACAGTAACTTCACAGTAAAGTGGAGTTGAGGTTGAGGCAGTAACAGCCTTCATCGTACAGAATGGTGGTGGATCAGGCTTGAGGGACTGAATTGCCTAGTCTTGCTCCTAGTTCTTATGTCCTTATGACACCACTGTGTTCAACCCTGGAGAAAAATCATCAGGATATAAAAAAGATTTTTTTTTACATTTCGTTTGAACATTTATCTTTACCAGTTCTGGAGATATTGAAAAGGGAGCGAAGAAAGAAAGTTTGGCTGACATTGGGTAATTAGTCTTTTTGCTTTTCAATTGGCATAGGAAACCAGTGCATCACAAGGATGGCTCCGTTGGCTGGAATATGGGGGCAAGTTTTATGATGAAACCTCCAAAAACACAATTAATTATAGTTGGCAAGCCTTTTTAACACTCAAATCTATCCAGTGAATTTCTTCTGCTTTTTCATCCTCTTATTTTTTTGATTTTGGATGGTGAAAAGTTTTTGCATTTTGTCCAGGTGGGTATGGAGAGAACCTGGTAAACAAATGTGACAGCTGGAGATATTTGTAACATTGGCTGTCAGTAGTTGTAAAATTGCAATTGGATTTGGATCAATGTTTGAACCTACTTTGTCATTTAATCATTCTTCTCCGCCCTATCACAAATCTTCCCTTCTGTCTTTTCCAACCATCCACCTTCATCACGGCACTTTCTCCGTGACTCTGTACTTGTTTATAAACTGTTAACTCTCCAATCTTTTCCTGTTCTGGTGAAAGAATATTGACCTGAAATACTAACTCTGTTTCTCTCTCTACTGATGCAGTCTGACCTGCTGAATATTTCATTTCTGTTTTTAGTTCTAGGATTTCTCATTAACCAGAAGAAAATACAGTGGGACAGAATTGTCCTTGTCCTTCTCCAGCAGCTGAGTTGGCAGATTGGGTGTGGATTCATTCCCAGCAGAACTTTCTTATGATTGTTCAAATATGTGGGAGAGTGTTATATTGAGGTGAAAATAACCAGAATTATATAATTATAGTCCATTCCTGGGATGCAGTACAGTTACAGCATGTAGATTTCAGGGTTTAAATTTTAAATGCCCAAGAGGAAGTTGGAACAATCACAATTAATTTGATTTTCCAGTCCTGTGAATTTTAAATCTTTTAATTAAAATAGCATCTCTCAATGCTTACCCAAGTAATTTTCCTTCTTCCCCAAAACAAGTTACATTGTACAAGCAGGAATTCCATGCCAGGAATTTGTGGAAGCCAAACACAATATTTTAATGATACCACGAGGTCAGATGGGACCAAGGACACATGATGTGGATATGCCGGCGTTGGACTGGGGTAAACACAGTAAAAAGTCTGACAACACCAGGTTTAAGTCCAACTGATTTATTTGATAGTAAACTCACAAGCTTTCGACGAAGGGACAAGCCCCGAAAGCTTGTGAGTTTACTATCAAATAAATTGGTTGGACTTAAACCTGGTGGTCAGACTTTTTACCAAGGACACAGGCAGGGGATGAGCAGAAGCCATGTCACACACTCGCTGTCCATTTTGCAGCTGGATAGAAGGTCTCATTATCAAAGGACAAATTGCATATGCAGTTGATGTCAAAATGTCAACTGGTACAGTTGTGTCATTAAGTGGCTTGAACCAGAATAAAAAATTGTTGATTTCATTCTTCTCCACCCTACCTCAGATAGGGTGATTAGATAAATGCTGATTAGATAAAATACATAAATCAGTTTGATAATAAGCTGCAATCAGCTAATATGAGCCAGCAGTGCTAAAAAGGCAACAGGATTGTAATGATAATCAACATTCATAAAATTTAATTTGTTTCAAAAAATAAAAACAGAACAAACTATCTAAACAATTGGAGCAAACTTCAAATAGTAAAAGTATGTTATACTTGATGGCAATAACTCTTTCCATCACTTCACTGCTGATTGAGAGGAAACTGAAGGTTGAAAGGTAACTGGCTGGGTTAGATTTACCCTGTTTTCTATGGACATGGCCAATCTGAGCAAAGTGTATATTGGCAAGTAGATAGATATCTGTGCATTAGCTGCCCTGAAAAAAGGCTTAGCTATACAGTGGCTCATTCTGATAGGCTCATGACCCCTGCTCTTTTACATATACTCAGCCGCTTTTTAATACCATATAGAGTGAACCAAATTGGCTGGACACCAGCATTTCAGATCATTGTAATGTCAGGAGGAATTTGAATAGAATCACCAATTCAACACTGTTACACCCACAATTATTCAGTTAAAATAACATTTTTATAGGGCACTGTCTTTAATTGGCAGTTAATGCTAGTTTATTTGTCATTCTCAAAGAAAAAGCAGCAATCAGCATAAATTCCTTATATGTTATTTTAATAAGCAGCAATCAGCATAAATTCCCTATATGTTATTTTAATTTGCACATTTAGTTGAGTCTCATAATTTTAAAAGTTGCATCCTCAATATTAAGGATGCGATTTCCCTCCCCAATAAAACTAACTACTCAACGGGTAGGATTATGGGAGTTATTGCCGCCCGTTTTTTGGGCGACGTCAGTTGAATGAATTTCCAGCACTCCACACAGTACAGAAGGTGTCAGGGGATTTACATTGGTTGGGGGGGAGTGCGGTGTGATGGTTTGGAGAGGCAGAGTGCTGGGGCCTAATCCTGCCCAACAGATCAGCCTCCCAAATGCCAGCCTTGACACCTCCTCTTTGCACTGCCAGTATGCCAGGGGAGCCCCTTGGGCATTGCCAGCCTGGCACTGCTAGCCTGGCACTTTGACATTGCCCACTAGGCAATCCCCTTGACCTGACCTCCCAGAGGAGGCCTCAATTGCCTCTGATCTCATCAGCAACTCCATCACACCTGATCCCCATTGCTGGGGACAGTACATGATCCCAGCTGGCGTGGACCTCCACCAGCAGAGTCAGAAACTGATTCAGTCCCAGGTTGAATAGATGCTAATCTGTATTAGCATATTGTAATCAACCTTGGGCTGTTTCCCGGTGTGAGGGCGATTACACCCAAAAAAATGGACCAGGAAGACCGGTTTTCCATTCCGCTGACATTTCCCGGTCCATTGCACTGCTCAAGGAGTGCAGCGGGCGAGGAAAATTGCGAGCTAAGTTTTATATATGATTAGTTCCAAGAAATTACTTAACAGTTGATAACAGGAATGTTATGGGACGAAGTTTTATTAACCCTGATAGAAACTTGTTTTGGTTGCCACAGCATATTCCAGTTGAGCCTGGGGCAGGAGTCTGAAAATTCCACAGGTGGTAGCTTCCTAAGCTGATACAAGTATGTCCTGAGAAAAACACCATACTAATTTGTTGCTCACAAACATGTTGGGTGCTGAGTCTGGAGCTGCCCAGGATTGCCCTGGAGTTTCCAGGAATTTATCCCCAGGACACTGCTGCAAGCAAACCACGAAGAAAAATCATCAGGGAGTTTACAGATTTTTTTTCCCCTGATTTTCTTAAAATGCTTTCATTTATTGGTTGCTGATAGGATAAAGGGGTGCAGTGGAGAAGAAAGCTCTTTGACCAAGTCAATAATCAGCCAGTTAAGTAGTAAGTACGTTTACCAGTTAGCTGTGGGAAGGTTGGATTTCACAAAGACAGGCTTCTCTGATGCCCACTGATGGGAGTGCTTTGGAGCGGACTGTTTGGTCATACCAGAAACCTCCAAAAATGCTTCCAACCAGAGTTGTTGACTCCAGCTGGATCCCGAACATTCCTGTGTAAATCTGGGAATAGAAGGCATCAATTGAGCTTCCAAGAGGAAAGATTTTCCCAAAGTTTTAAAATGAACCCTGACTGAGTTTCAAGAATCAGGGAATTTGATTGAATTATGTGGGTATGAGTCAGTACGAACACACCTGGGCACCTACTGAACAAAGGAATCTCACATGTATCCTGGAATGCTCATGCAGGTGAAGCCAGTAAAATTGGTTAAAAAGTATTAAGGATATTTAAGTTGTTTCCCTTTATAAGCAAGTCAATTTAAATTGTTAAACAGTACTCTTTTGCTATCTTCCAGGCCATGAACCAGCCTGCAATTTCCTGTGAGTTTCAACTTCTTTGCACGAATGTACCGAATGTCTTTCAATACCTTGCTAGCATCTAGAAAGGATAATGCTTAAGAGGCATGATCAGCAGGAAATCCAGCAGATGATGTTATCCTGCTAGCCCTGACATTGTTTGATTATCAGTGCTTCAAAGGTCAGTTGATGTTTCATCCAGCTCTGTTCCCACAGGAAACTTTTGCTGCCAGATCTTCAGAATGCACACCCAGCAATATTGTTCCATGTTCCACTCTTACAATCCCCAGAATAGATGATTAACTTGCACACCTCCAGTAGAATGTGGAGAACACTAAATGAAGAATTATTTTAACAATTTTTTGTATTTCTATTTTTCCAATTAGTAGCTCTCCCACCCATTGATGGGCACAGTAAGCTGATAAAATTGCTTAAATGCCGAGAAATCAGGACCACACTCAATTTCTCTGCTCTCAGATTCTACAAGTCGGATTTCTGGTGAGGTCAGCCTCTCACCGGGAATAGGTGAAGAGCTGAATAGTTTATTTAAATATACTTAATGTATTAAATGCTTATTTGCATCTGTTCAGTGAGCCCGGCGCTCAACCGTTGATTGTGGTTGATTACATTTGCCTTAAAGGCCTTGCCAGAAGAGGTTCTCTCGAGGGAGGCAAACATCTGCCCCCCATGAACGGGAAACAGTCATTTTGGCCTCACTGGTGGAACAAGGGGGCAATGCCTTGTTACTGCCCTCTGGGCCTTATGGGTGCAGGGCCTGAAGGGGGTAGCCCAATGGGGGGGGGGGGGGCAGGCACGATTGGTCTGGGTGGCGGTGAATGCAGCAGGGCTAGATGTCCATACATTGTGGGCTCGCGATCGGCCGCAGGTCCCTGCAATTGCCGGGGGTGTCGTTTATTGACAGCTCTCTCTAGCCTTCAGACCCTTGCTGTTGCAATTGCATATGTGCAGATACAGAGGTCTGCACATGTGCAATAGCTCCCTCTGCATGGAGTCAGAAGAGATAGTTGAGGCGTTGAATGTATACTTTTCTTCAGTGTTCACTAAGGAGAGAGGCCATGTTTTTGAGGAGGAGTGCGTGATACAGGCTGATAAGATGGAAGAGGTAGATGTTCTGAGGGTAGATGTATTAGCAATTTTGAAAAACCTAAGGGTGGATAAGTCCCCTGGGCCAGATGGGATACTTTGGGAGGCAAGGGATGAGATTGTGGAGCCTTTAGCTTTGATCTTTGGGTCCTCACTGTCCACAGGGATAGTGCCAGAAAACTGGAGAATGGCAAATGTTGTTCCTCTTTTCAAGAAAGAAAATAGGAATGACCCTGGTAATTATGGGCCAGTTAGTCTCACTTTGGTGATCAGTAAGTTAACGGAAAGGGTCCTGAGAGATAGGATTTATGACCATTTGGAAAGATTCAGTTTAATCCGAGAGAGTCAGCGTGGTTTCCTGAGGGGTAAGTCCTGCCTCACAAATTTGATTGAATTCTTTGAGGAGGTAACTAAGCATGTGGATGAAGGTAGAGCTGTTGATGTCATATACATGGATTTTAGTAAGGTGTTTGATAAGGTTCCCCGTGGTAGGCTCATGAAGAAAGTAAGGAGGTGTGGGATAGAAGGAAATTTAGCTAATTGGATAAGTAACTGGCTGTCTCATAGAAAACAGAGGGTGGTGGTGGAGGGAAAATTTTCAGACTTGAGGCCAGTTACCAGTGGTATACCAAAGGGGTCAGTACTGGGTCCTCTGCATTTTGTGATTTTTATCAATGACTTGGAAGAAGTAGCTGAAGGGTGGGTTAGTAAATTTGCTGATGACACTAAGATTGGTGGAGTAGTAGATGAGGTGGAGGGCTCTTGCAGGCTGCGAAGAGACATTGATAGGATGCACAGCTGGGCTGAAAAGTGGCAGATGGAGTTTAACCCTGATAAGTGTGAGGTGATTCATTTTGGTAGGATGCAGATTACAGGGTCAATGACAGGGTCCTAAGGAATGTGGAGGAACAGAGAGATCTTGGGGTTCATAGCCACAGATCTCTGAAGGTTGCCACTCAAATGGATAGAGCCGTGAAGAAAGCTTATAGTGTGTGTTAGTGTTTATTAACAGAGGGTTTGAGTTTCAGAGCCGTGAAGTTATGTTGCAACTATACCAGACGTTGGTGAGACCACATTTTGAATATTGTGTTTAGTTCTGGTCACCTCATTATAAGAAGGATGTGGAAGCATTGGAGAGAGTGCAGAGGAGATTTACCAGGATGCTGCCTGGTTTGGAGGGTAGGTCTTATGAGGAAAGGTTGAGGGAGCTGGGGCTTTTCCCTTTGGAGCGGAGAAGGATGAGAGGCGTCTTAATAGAGGTTTATAATATGATGAGAGGGATTGATAGAGTGGACGTGCAGAACTATTTCCTTGGGTGGATGTAGCTGTTACTAGGGGACATAACTATAAGGTTCATGGTGGGAGATATAGGAGGGATGTCCGAGGTAGATTCTTTACTCAGAGAGTGGTTGGAGTGTGGAATAGACTGCCTGCTGTGATAGTGGAGTCGGACGCTTTAGGAACTTTCAAGCGGCTATTGGATCTGCACATGGAGCACACCAGAATTATAGGGAGGGGATAGCTTGATCTTGGGATTGAACATAGCTCGGCACAACATTGAGGACTGAAGGGCCTGTACTGTGCTGTAATGTTCTACATCTATGTTTCTATGTCTACAGGCTGGCTGGTATATTAACTATAGTGCACTGCCTGCAGCAGCTAGAAACAGTCAACACCATTTTTTCAATACCCAAGTACGTAAGAATGCATGTGATAACTCACCCAAAAACAGATCAGGAACTTTCCCATTTTCATGCTAACCGGACACTTCGAATCATTCTTGTAAAATTCCACCCCTTCAAACTGTGCATGAGTCTTCAAGCTCAAGCAATTATATTTTAACATTAAACTGCTTTACATATTCTGCAAAAGATAGCACACTGGCTTTTGGGAAATGTTTTTTGAGAAATATATGATAATTACATAACTCAGCAATTATCATGTAACATTACAGGACATTTTCTCGTTCCAGAAAATTGCTAATGTTGAAACTTTTCTCTTAAGGATCTTCATCATAATTTAAAACACAAGGTGGCAAATTTTACTGTCCCACCTGCCATGGAAACCAAAGGAGGCAATGGATGGACAATGGAAAAGTCCATTGACTCCCAGCGGGATTTTCTGGTTTTGAAGCGAGCGAGGCTGAAAAATCCTATCCATGGACTATTAATATTCCTTATAACCAAATTTCACCAGATGCCTATCAGCAGAACCAATTAAACTATGAATTTAAGTTACACAAAAGGAATTTAAACATAGAAAACATAAATTTTATAATTAAAGCTTCTCCTTTTACATTTACCTCTCAAGCCCACCACAACAGCATGTTCTGTCAGTATCAAACTTCCTGAGAACTACAGTAGACCAATGTGAGCAAAATGTATCTGTGACAGTCTACTGAGGAAAATTGTAGATCAATAATTATGTCTGGCTTTTCATGTAGGATTTCAAATCTTCATCACTTCCGAAAACCATTAACTTCAATCATGCAAGACACTTCTATAGTGAATGAGCTTTCAAAAATGTTTATTAACCAATATTGTTCTTTACTATAACATACAGCAAATTATTAAAATTGGTTCAAAAAAGCACAGCAGTTTTGAATCTTCAATTGGGTTCAGGTCAGTTCAGATAAAGCACAATCCAGATGTGCATCACATAAATAGCACCAGGGCATGGGGAAGAAGAATATTGAAAATGGGATTTATCAGAAACAGAATAGCCACCCAACTGCTACTGGCTATAGTATTTACTGTTACTATATTCAAGTTCCTACCTGTGTTGTCATATCTTGTCACTGTGTTGACAGATCAATTCCATTCAAACAACATACCAAACCATATGCCACGAATATAAAGGCTTGTCAATGGCTACCAATGGAGTTAACATCTGATTATGTTATGGTTCTATAGCCCAGAGATACACAATAATTATCTCACTTGGGTGTGCTCCGTGATTGTGATTCTAGATTTTCATCTCTATTTGTAATCAACAGTATTGGCTCAATTAGTTTCTTTCAGAAATACTTCATGCAGAGCCATAAGAATGAAGCTAATTTCCTCGCATGCAGTTCTTAAATGAATTTTTTTTAAACTTGAGAAACAGTACAGAAAAGAAAGCTAGAAGCTTTGACAAAAAAAACCTTGTTTGGTCATGATACGTATTTCATGATTGTTTCTAAGTAAACAAAGCTGAAGTTGAAGTAGACCTAAGGGGCCGGGTTTAATGCCTGCGGATTTGAAGGTAGGGGGGTATGTTAAATCCGGTGGGCAGCTTGCCTGCTACATAACTGCCTGCAATTATACCAGTGGCAGGGGTGGCATCTAGCAGCCTGCCTGCTACTGATGCCCTTAAGTAGGCAATTACTATCCACTTAAGAACCTCAACTTACTGCTGCCAGCATATAACTCGAGGTGGGAGAGCCTGTGCCAAGTTGCCAGACCCCCTGTGCAGGTTGGTGGTATGAGGGGTGGGTATCTTCTTAGATTGTGCCGTGGGCCCATTGGAGGCTCCCCCCAGCCCGCCCATGTTGCCCTCCTCTGATAGCTTCTTAAACCCTGGTCCCAATCCTTCATTGATTCTTCTCATAAACCTTCAAATACTCAGAAAATTCCAATCGATTGCCGCTCACCTACTCATCACCTGGGTGTTGCATCAGCAGTGACCATCAAGGGCCGCTGGCCTTTCATTTGCCAGAAGCTCTTTGAGGCTGGATTTCAGTCCCTGAAGGATGGAAATTCCACTTCCAGTCTTAGCCATCAGATGACTGCAGGCCAGCTGTTCTTTGCACGGGTGTTCTCCCTCTGATTTTTAGCTGGGGGAGGAGAGGGGGCAGCGATTACAGCACCCCATATAATTCATTCAAGCGTTGGAATTTAATCTGAAATATCCAGGCTAGAAGAAAAATTTTAAAAAGTGTTTGGGGATTGAGATTTGTGTTTGAATGAGCTGCCTAGATACTTTTCACGTAGCTTTTCTGTTACTATTTTTCACAGATCAGCAGCTTCCTGAGAACTCTGTAATAATTGACCCTAAAGGAGCACATGAGAAGTGCCAGCCCCACCCTTCCTTTTCTCCAAACTCGTCCTCTTCCCACCTTTCCCGGCAGCGCTGAGCCTTTCCCAGTGCATGGCTGGCTGCTGGTTAATTGGTCAACCAGCATGAACTCACAAGCTGGATTCTCTGGCCATTCATGCCAGTGGGATTCTCCATCCCACTGAAGCGAACAGAGATTTGGCTGAGCACCAAATTCTCCAACCTCTCTGACATCCAGGGGGGTGTGAAAGGCTGGATATGTTCTCCAGCACACACTCCAGGCCTGACCACATTTTACACCTGCTTCCAGGGCTGTTGATTGTGTCTTTTCAGTTACTCAGAGGGTTGATGAGGGTACTGGAGGTGATATTACATCTATGGAATAGGTGTTGGCACAGTACCATATAACTTAGAGTCAGTTTAGCTCAGTTAACTAGATGGTTGGTTTGTGATGCAGAGTGATTCCAACAGTGTGGGTTCAATTCCTGTGCTCGCTGAGGTCATTTATGAAGGCTGCCTTCTCAACCTTTCCCTTTCCTGTAGTTATGGTGATCCTCAGATTAAAGCGCCACCAGTCAGCTTTTCCCCTCAAAGGAGACAGAGCAGTCCATGGTCATCTGGGACTACCATTTTAGATAACTGACTCGAAAGCAAAACTGAAGTCCATGGGATTAAAAGAGTACACAGATGGTTAAGGAACAAAAAACAGAATAGCAGTGCACAATTCTTTTCAGATAGAGGGAAGTGTGCAGTGGTATGTTTCAAGGTTGTTGTTGGGGTCACTGCTTTTCTTGGTATGTATTACTAACTTGGGTTTCGGTAGACAAGGTGTAATTTCAAAGTCTGCAGATGTCACGGAGTGAAATTTTGCAGCTCCTCCCACAAGTGAGATCTTCACGTCTCGCCAAAGTCAGTGGAATGGCTCACCACGTTTTACAGTTGTGCCTTCACTGCAATGGTGCTGGAAAATTCCACATGTGGTAACCAATGAGGATAACAGTACAAACACCAGGGAAAAAGTAGCAAATATGTGGTTGATGAAATTTAACAGTGAGAAGTTTGATGTGATTCATTTTGGTCTGAAGAATGAGAAGGGGAAATTTAAATTACATGGTACAATTTGAAAGGCAGTACAGGAATAGAAACATCTGTACATATATGTTTTCAAGTTTTTGAAGATAGGAGGACACATTGAGAAAACTGTTAAATGGGAATATCAAATAATATTTATAAATAAAGGCACAGATATAAAAGCAAAGGAGTTACACTCACCTTTCTAAAACACTGGCTAGTTGCCAGCTGGAGTTTGTGGTCAAATTGGGCACACAGGAAGGATATCAAAATGTGAGAGGATGCAAGAGGATAATCCCTACAACGGGACCAAGGATGAAATGATTCAATTATGAGGAGTAATAAGAGAAGCTGGGATTGTTCTTCTTAGAGCAGAGACAATTAGGAAGGGATTTGATAATGGTGTTCAAAATCATAACTGGTTTTGATTGGCCAAATAGGGTGAAACTTTTTCAAGTGATAGAAGGCACAGTAACCAGGGGCACAAATTTAAGTAGTAAGAGAACATTAAAAACATTTACACAACAAGCTGTTAAAACCTGTAGGGTGCTGCCTGAAAGAATGGTGGGAGCTGATTTAATAACTTTCAAGAAGATAAAAAGAATTATTTGCTGGGGTGTGGAGAAAAATCATAGGAAGGGAACTAATTGGAAAGCTCTTTGAAGGAGCCAGTACAGGCACAATGTACTGAATGGCCTCTTTCTGTGGTGTTCCAGCAAGGAGTGCCCACAAGGCCTGCTAGGCCTAAGGTCATTCTCAAAGAGGACACACAGATCAGAAACCAGTTTCTTAGTGAGGTGCAGCCTCCTACAGCACTAATGTTCTAACGTCTCTAGGAAGTTTATTCTTAATAGTGATTTCCTGTAGTGAGGGTACCAACTTCATTGTCTCTAATTTTTTCTCCCTCATGGCCAAGGATCTACATCTGCTGCTGCTGAGGGTGCACCCCATCACTGCTCATCTCTGATTTGGATTAGTTGATACCCATTTTCAGGAATGTCCTTGCTTGTCTCTAGCTGCACTATCACAGCTTTCCCACCATATCCCCATGATGCCTATGGATTCACTACCACCCTTACCCTCTACCCTGAGCAGTCCAGCACAAACCCTTAGGATACAATGAATCCATGATAACCACTGTGCATCTGTGCATGAGGTGTTGAGCCTTTCTGCTCTATAAACATTCTGAGTGGTACCCAAATCCATAACTGGCTCCCCACTGCAATGCTGCCTTCACCTTTGGGATGGTTTGACACCATTTGTGTTTCCTGTGCCTTTTCTCAGTTCAACTACCCATCAATAAGCAGACAATTTGTTTATTTGCATGCTTAATCACAAGCTAGCTTTCTGCTTCCCACTTTCAAATTCCTTCTCAAAAACTGAGCACATTGAAACCACAAAGAGAATCACAAGCGCATATGCCTCCATTCCTGTGTCTATCTTGAAAATTCATCCCAATGTAAACCAGAAAGTATAAAAGAAGACATATAAATCAGATTTAAATGATGTACATAGAGCAAAATAAAGTTTGGGTTCTATATATACAATTAATGGGTAGATAGAAAAATTAAACAAAATGAAAACCTCCAATACTGATTTTATTCCTTGAGAGAACATGACTCATAATTTGTTAAAATCAATTTTCCAAAGCCAAAGAGGCTATTCAACAGTAATTGTCACTTGTCATGCTGGTAAAAACTCATTTACTCCTGAGTACAACAGCCTCACCTTTTTCCAGCAGTTGTCAGTGTGCAACTAGTAAAGAAGTGCAGCAAGTCCACGCCTTACAGACATTTCAATGCCAAGTTTATTGTTGAGGATCACAAAGGTGCACCCAATAGAAGAACAGCGTATCACTGACAGCATTGTCTGGGCATTCTCCAGATTGTGCTGTCACATTTCCTCCAATACAAAGATACCTTGACAATTATTCACATCACAAATTTTGGGCCATTATATTTTACTGTTAGAACTAGGTTTAATTTTCAGTCTTAATATTTAAGGTATTAGACAACTGTAGCCGAGATTTTCACCTGAGTTAAGGCACGTTTTGCAGGGTCAGCAGAGCAGCACTTGTCAGATAGTACCTGCACCAGGACCAAGGTAGACTTAGATTCCACAAAAGCAGAAAATCTAGCTAGCATTCTTCAGGTATACTTGGAAAAGTTACAAAATAGATCCACTATTCTGTTGGTCCTTGTCGTCTATGGACCACAGTAATTATATTCAATTTTCCTCCTCCACAGATTTTTAAGTTAATTATTGCTTTTACTTAAATTATTTGTGTGTTAAGAGTTCAATGCTAAGTAGATTTTTCTGAAAAGTTTGCCTTTCATTCCTGGATCAATTCAATTTCTTTTTTGGACATTTCAGTATTGGTGTTTAACTTCTACAACAATAACTTATATAAGCACTTCTACCGTAATAAATGTCCCAAGGTACTTCACTGGAGCATTATACAACAAAGTATGGCACCGAGTCACATAAGGAGACATTAGGGTTAATGACCAAAAGCTTAGTCAAAAATGTAAGTTTTAAGGAGCTTTTAAAAGAAGGAAAACAAGGTAGAGAGTAGAAAAGTTTAAGGAGTGAATTCCAGAGTTTAGGGCTTGGCAGCTGAAAGCATGGGCACTAATGGTGATGCAATTAAAATTGGGAGTGTGCAAGAGTCCTGAATTATAGGAGTGCAGACATCTTGATGGAGAATACAGCAATAGGGAGAACTGAAGCCACTGTTGGTCAGTGTACAATATGGTGATAAGAAATTAGAACTTGCAGTGAGTTAAAGTGAGTAGTAGCATTTTGGATGCCTGCAAGTTTACAGAAAATGAAATATGTGAACCCGACCATACCTGCATTGGAATAGTTGATTCTCGAGATAATATCGGTATGAATGAACATTTTATCATAAAATGAGATGAGACTGGGTAAAGTAGAGCAAGACACTTATTAATGTCCAGATTTTAGCTCAAAAATTCATTTTAGGAACAACTGTGACACCAATTACGCTTAATCTCAGGTTGTTGCCCAGGACAGCAATAGAATTAGCAGCTAAGGAACTGAGTTTGGAATGGGGATAAATGTTTATTGCAAAATATTTACAATTTTCTTTTTGTTCTGAATTCTGTAATCTTCATTCTTTTGAAATATATCTTGTGAAATTTGTGGAATTTAGTTCTTCATATTTGGAAAAAGAACATTTGCAACAGTGAAAAAACATCTTTAAGTACTCTCAACTTTAAAATTCAAAACTTACTCCACAGATGGAAATCACATGAAGATGTGATTATAGTTATTTTACAGAACATTATTCACCGTACAGGTTAAGCCAGGTTTGAATTTCTTCTAAACTTGCATGCAAAGAGAATCACATCTACTTCGCCATCTACTGAATAACCTTTTTCAATATGACCATAGGGATTATGAACAAGTTAAATACAACATCCATCAGGGACTGGGAATAAAGGAACAGAAGAAAACCAAGTGAGAAACTTAGCTGTAATTAACCATTACCAATGTACTCCAAGACTTCAATACAAAATACAAGAGTTTGTCAGAAAGACCAGACTCAATCTGCTCAAAAGATGCTTATGGTGCATCACATTTCATGGTTCTGAGATCAATATCTAATTAGCTGCTGAATGGATTCAAGTGCGATCCTTTGAAATGGGACTTAAATCTATCTTCTGTAATCTCTGAGCAAGGCCTGAACATAAACTGAGTGGTCACGTGATGACACGATCACATGGCTACTTAAAGGGTCATGTATCGGAAGAGTGGGCAGAGTAGAATCATATAAGAGCTCGTGGAGTAGTGTAGTGAACTCGGGCAGTTTTAGCATCTTTATTACAACAAAGTCTGAGCCCATTGCATATCTTACTTTCATGTGATATTATTATGTATGCAACATATTTAAAACTTTTCAAACAGAATACTAGTACACATATATGTTCAGATTCCTGTCACAAATAATTGGCTATAAAGCTTTTTTATCAAATGGTCAAGTAAATTTTGTTTTACTGACATTCAAAGCTGAACTGTGAATTCTTACAACACTATTGATAAAACACCATCAATAATTTGTAAATGAACATATGTTAAAAGACTCCTTCCTATCATTATCCTAATTATATCCTTTTCACAAAATTTGCATTTTTAATCTCTACACTTCATTATTAGCAGCTCTGCAATTATTCCAGTTATACTTTCAAAAGAACCTGTAGATCAAACCTGCAGTGTTCTATTTTCTATTTTGCTCTGCAAAAGCTAGCAATTTTAATAAGTAAGAGAATGCACTTATGAATAGTGCAATAATGGTAATTAGTATAAATGCAAAAACATTCTAAAAACAGCAACAGTATTCAGAAACATAGTTAATTCCATTAAATCCTATCCTATCCTCTGTTACCCATTATATTGACATATAAACCATTGAAAGAACAGTGGGGTAATCCTAACCTAACCTCTCAATGGGTAACTGATAAAATTGGATGCACTCATTACACCCCATTCAATTTTACTTCCATTGATGGTGGTTAAGCTAAAACTGCTCGAATATGAATATTAGAAATGTCTTTTTATAAATAAGGTCAAGAAAATAAGAATATAGAGAGCAGATTATACATGTCATAAATTTAAAATGTAGGAACTTTGACAATTTTAAAATACAATATAGTAGAAATTGATGTGGGCCAGTTTTGGGCTGAAAAATACACGATTAATTAGGTGGGCCAGACAAGATTATTCAATTTGTCTGTGGCACTCATTACAATTACATAGGTGGATTGGCAGCATTAGTCCAGGAGTTGACAAAAAAAACATGTGTCAAAGGTCCCTTGCTTTTTTAACACTGCAATACCAGTCATAAGGTAAGGCAATGAACTTTGATCTTGCACCATTCTCTGCTAAACCCTGTACTTCATTAAGTCCCAGCAATCACCCTTTCCTCTCTTGAATACTTGCATTTTCTACCATTTACGAAGCACAATTCATTCTACCTCAACTGCTTCTAATGCCATATGTCTAACTTCATATTCTATGCTATCATCTTATCTCTCTGGCCTTAATGTGCACATTCTGAAAGGAAACCATCTCATTAGGTGACCGTGGACATTCTCCTCCTTTCCTGTAGGTAAAGCTAATGAACAACAATAACTTTAGAAACAAGTCATTCAGTTCATGTGAATGGGGTGTGTCATCAGAAGTGACCAAGCTGAAAAATGCATCCTGTTAGCCTCTTAGCTATATTATAACCTACCCTTTCTCACTGAAATCTCACTGAAATCTCACCCTCACACACTAAACACAACAAAGTATAACTGCTTCCAGAAGTCACTCATCTGAATCTGCTTATCCTTCATATTAAAACCTAAAACCAAATCTTAACTCAGAAAGTATACATTTCTAGCATAAGAAACTGCTCATACAAAAATTAGCTTAACATGACCCTGATGCTCTACTTTAATGAAGAACTGAATCTATTTAAGATCCATGCACGCTAAAATCCATACAGACTACATTTGGCATAGTAAAATGTGGAAAATATCAATCACTCATTTAATTAAAACAATTTAAAATATTTAAGTTTGATTAATTCAAGAATCAACATGCTCTATAATTCAAAATCTTTGAGTCTTTCCTATACAAATCTTGAAGTGTACAATCATTGTTAGTGTGGAGTGTAAATTAACAGAGAAAGCTACTAAATCTGAGTTGTAAATATAGATCAGGTTGGATATAAATAGACTTTCCTCTTTAACTGAAACATTGTATGTGCCTATTATACAGGCCAAGTACCATGGTATTGCTATGTGGCAGGGCCATTCTTTGAAAACAATTAGCAACTATTAATAGTGATTGTATTGAGCATGCAATTAGAATGTTAGAACATAAGAAAGAGGAGCAGGAGTAGGCCATCTAGCCCTTCGAGCCTGCCCCACCATTCAATAAGATCATGGCTGATCTGTCATGGCTCAGTTTCACATTCCCGCCCTCTCCCCATAACCCTTAATCCCCTCGCTTATCAAAAACCCATCAACCCGCGTCTTAAAAATATTTAGCGAGGCAGCCTCCACCACTTCAACGGGCAGAGAATTCCAGAGATTCACCACCCTTTGAGTGAAGAAGTTCCTCCTCAACTCCGTTCTAAACCGCCCCCCCTTTATCTTGAGGCTGTGCCCCCTAGTCCTACTGTCCTTTCTGAGCGGGAAGAGTCTCTCCACCTCTATCCTATCCATCCCATTCATCATCTTATATGTCTCAATGAGATCTCCCCTCATTCTTCTAAACTCTAACGAGTACAAGCCCAGTTTATTCAGCCTCTCCTCATAGCTCAACCCCTCAACTCCGGTATCAGCCTAGTAAACCTCCTCTGCACTCCCTCCAAGGCCAAAATATCCTTGCGCAAGTGCGGCGACCAAAACTGCACACAGTACTCCAGCTGCGGCCTCACCAATGCCCTTTACAGCTGCAGCAAGACCTCCCTACTTTTAAATTCAATCCCCCTCGCTATGAAGGCCAGCATCCCATTCGCCTTCCTGACCACCTGCTGCACCTGCAAGCTGGGTTTTTGCAACTCATGCACAAGGACCCCAAGGTCCCTCTGCACCGTCGCCTGCTGCAGTTTTTCGCCACGTAAGTAATAGTCCTTCCTACCATTATTCCTACCAAAGTGGACCACCTCGCACTTGCCAACATTAAATTCCATTTGCCAGTTCCTGGCCCATTCGCCCAGCCTATCTAGATCCTTCTGCAGACTCTCCACACCCTCCGCACAATTTGCCGTTCCACCAATCTTGGTGTCATCAGCAAATTTCGACACCGTACACTCGGTTCCCTCCTCCAGATCATCTATATAAATGGTAAATAGCTGAGGCCCCAGCACCGACCCATGGGGCACTCCACTAGTCACCAACCGCCAATCCGAATAGCACCCATTAACCCCCACTCTCTGCGTCCTATTTGACAACCAATCCTCTATCCACTCTAACACCCTACCCCCAACTCCATGCCCCCTTACTTTCTGCAATAACCTCTTGTGAGGTAACTTGTCAAACGCCTTCTGAAAATCAAGAAAGACCACATCCACCGGTTCTCCTCTATCCACCGCCCTAGACACATCCTCATAGAACTCCAATAAATTTGTCAGACACGACTTCCCCTTAACGAAACCATGCTGCGTCTGCTCTATCAAACAATTCCCCTCAAGATGCCTCGCTATTTCCTCCTTGATGACGGATTCTAACATTTTACCTACAACAGACGGCTTTGAGGAAAAATTATCTCCAACACATAACGTAAATTATGATGAGCATCTTTGGTTTCTATTCATATACATTTTACAACAAATTCTTTATAGCGCTGATTCTGACTTGTTCGAAATATCATGAAAACATTAGCAGGAATGTATTACAACCAAGAAAGCATTTAGTAAGGATTTTTTAAATCATTTATTGAATAAAAACATTTGTAACTCTGACCTTGGTATATTGCAGACAAATTAATTAAAAGTTATGACTAATTTCTCCCTTAGTATCTTGTGTATTATGCAAATAAGCTTATGTTTAACCTACATATCTTGTATGTATATGTAATGTCAATGCTGAAATTTTAAAGCAGATACATTGAAGGATGGTTTTATTCGTGAGCTTTTTATAAAAAAAAATGTTGTTTGCAAGTTCTATCCCCACATGTCAAAGCAGTGAACAAATAGCAGCACTAATTACAGGCAGATCTTTTTGTAACTCTTCTCTCAGAGATCACAACCTAATTAATGAAATCACTATGAACTTAGTCCATGTTAAATATCAAGTTACAAGATGCCACCGGGAACAATGGAGAATATGGATATCTTAATAGAACAAAAATAAGCCCAATCCATCACTTAGACCCTTGTCAGATGCTAACCTTCAGTCAGATCCCTAACATAATTGCCAGACCTTTGATTGTTCAACAGGCCACTATGTCATTTTGACAAATCTTCTTCTAAGCTCACCAAGAGGCACATTAGCCAATCATTTGTGACATCTGCCATTTTGGACCTGCAAAACTTACAAGTATTGAATTACTAAAATGTTGAGTCAAATTAATGCATCTGAAAATTAAAACATATCTTTAACAACTTACTGATATTTGCTTATTGTTAGTGAGCATTTAGAGATTTTGTCATGCTGATTACTTTTTGCTTTCAAAGGTCCAGCACAAGGAACTTGAAATAAGCATCCTCAAATACTTAAGCATTAGCTCTTAAATTAGGGTCAGATTTAAATCAGTACAAATTGCTACTTGAAGTACAGATAACAACTTAATCAAATGTGACAAAGTTAGTTAGCATTTTATGACAGTTAGGATACACTGTTATGTATTTAGTTTTTATTTTAGTGTACTTGATAGTTCATGCGACAATGACTTGCAATTGTATAACGTTATCCACAAAGCTTTTTGATGGGATAGGAAGACAAAGAGAATCAAGTAGGAGAAAAACTACAGAATAAAGGTGTGATGTCACAAATTCAGGGTTTACAAGAGGTCTTGACAAATGGGGACCTGAATAGAACTTACCAGGGGTGCACAGCCTCCAGCAGAGATAAGGTTATACCTGGGCAGTACCCTGCAATGCCCTGGCACAGCCCTCTAGATGGCAATGCCTGGGGTCAGTGTCATGCAGTCCTTGAGGGGTTCTGTTGAGGATTGGGTTAATTGGGGGAAGGGTTCCCTGCAGGTAGGAGGGCATGTGTCTGTTCTGGGACTACATGAGGGACTACATATATATTTTCTTCAGATTGGGGCAGGAGCGGAGGTTGAATGAGCCTACCCACCAGCATGATATTTTGGGACCTAACCTTTCCATTATGTTCCTCTAAGTGTTCAAAAATACAGCTGGAAAACACAGCAGGCAGCTGGTGGACTGCCCTCCGCTTTTCTCATTAGAGATATTATTTAGAAGCAAAATCAAAAAATTCTGCTCCAAGTGAGTCAGCGGGCTGTTGGCCGGGGTTCTGCCGCTTTCCCCATTTTAACCCGATCCTGGGCCGCGGGTGAGGAATTCTGACTGACTTTCATATGTTTTTAAGCTGCTTTTCCCTGCTCTCTGTCAATCGCCTGGCGGGGTTTTAGCGCAGCTTTTATTGTTGTTGGAATGTCTGCAATCTGACTGAAAGAATGGAGAATCACACAAAATACAGCGTGATTCACGCCAGAAAACTTGCATCACCCCAGTGCTGCAGTCCCATTGGCTGCGACGCACACACTACGTGTACTCTCATTGGCTATTGGACACGTCAATCAGAAAGAAACACCCACCGCATACGTCATCAGTCAGCCAGGCCATTCAGCCCATCGTGTCTGCGCCAGTATTCAGCACTGCCCTCCAGTCCTCTGCTCAGTCCTTCATAAACCTCCAGACCTCCCACTCCAAACAATTATTTGTTCCCCTAAAGACGTTTTGATGAAGAGTTATACTGAACTCAAAAGTGAATTTGTATCTTTATATGCCCTGTTTGTGAATAGAATTCTCACTCACCTGATGAAGGGGCAGCGCTAGTGCCAAGCCACTAGCACTTGACAGCTAGTGTCTTGTGCTGCCAAATAAACCTGTTGGACTTAAACCTGGTGTTGTGAGACTTCTTACTGTTTATCCCAATCCAACACCAGGCTTCTGCAGAAAATGCAGATGTATGGGATTGGGGTTAATCTAGGTAATTGGATCAGGAATTGGCTAGCTGATAGGAGACAGAGGGTGGTGGTTGATGGTAAGTATTCGTCATGGAGTTCAGTTACAAGTGGTGTGCCTCAGGGATCTGTTTTGGGGCCACTGCTGTTTGTAATTTTTATTAATGATCTGGATGAGGGTATAGTTGGGTGGATTAGTAAATTTGCTGATGACACCAAAGTCGGAGGTGTGGTAGATAGTGAGGAAGGGTGTCTTAGTTTGCAGGGAGACTTGGACAGGTTGCAGAGCTGGGCCGAGAGGTGGCGGATGGAGTTTAATGCGGAGAAGTGTGAGGTAATTCACTTTGGCAGGAATAACAGATGTGTCGAGTATAGGGCTAACGGTAGGGCTCTGAATAGTGTGGATGAACAGAGGGATCTAGGTGTATGTGTACATAGATCCCTGAAAGTTGGGAATCAAGTAGATAGGGTTGTTAGGAAGGCATACGGTGTCTTGGCGTTTATTGGTAGGGGGATTGAATTTAGGAGCCGCAGCATCATGTTGCAACTGTACAAAACTCTGGTGCGGCTGCACTTGGAGTATTGTGTGCAGTTCTGGTCCCCACATGATAGGAAGGATGTGGAGGCTTTGGAGAGGGTTCAGAGGAGGTTTACCAGGATGTTGCCTGGTATGGAGGGGAGGTCCTATGAGGAGAGGCTGAGGGATTTGAGGTTGTTTTCGTTAGAAAGAAGGCGGCTAAGAGGGGACCTCATTGAAACATATAAGATGATTAGAGGTTTAGATAGGGTGGACAGTGATAGCCTTTTTCCTCGGATGGAGAAAGCTAGCACGAGGGGGCATAGCTTTAAATTAAGGGGTGGTAGTTATAGGACGGATGTCAGGGGTAGGTTCTTTACCCAGAGGGTGGTGAGGGATTGGAATGCCCTGCCTGCTGCAGTTGTAAATGCGCCTAGTTTGGGGGCGTTTAAAAGATCCGTGGATAGGTTTATGGATGGAAAGGGATTGGTTTAGGTTAGAGGGTCATTGTTTTTTAACTGGTCGGCGCAACATCGTGGGCCGAAGGGCCTGTTCTGCGCTGTTATGTTCTATGTTCTTAAGTAGCATTGGGTGGAGCTTAGAGAATCAAGTTGACACAGGGACATAAGATAGCATGATTCCTGAATTATTATATCATGAAAAGTTAAGTCAACATCAACTGGAGAAATAATGCATTGAATTACAAAGTCATGGAGGACAGAAAATTCCATTAACTGGAAGCATGTCAGTTCCAATCACACACAAGAAGCAATGTGTAAAATTACCCATCATTCTAATGAAGAGCGAGGAAACATCCTTGATTAATATCATTTAAGCCAAACATAAAGAGGCTTTCTCACATAGGAACAAAATTCACAATGCAAGACAATATGATCACCAAGTACCCTCAAGTGATTGGTGAAACCAGTAAACCTATTCAGGTACATAAAAGCAATGTACAGGTTCAGAGGAACATAAGACCAGTTTACAACAGGCTTGTCAAGTGCCCTATGTTCTAAAGGAGAAAGTAGCGATGAACTGAAAAGACTTGAGACTGAGAACAATGGCCACAATTCTCCCATTGTGACCCACATCTTTTCTGGCAGGTCAAGCTGGGAAAGCGCTATTTCGCGAGTTGCCTGCAAAATTTTACGGCCTGTGCGCACATCTCCCAGCTGGAGAAAAATGACGCTGGCTGGAACTCGCTGATTAATATGAGTTTACATATCTTTACATGCCATTATCAGGATCCACACAGCAATCTCCACCTACGTCTGTGTTTCACACCTCTTTGGCATGGTGTAACTTTGACATGAATCAGATTAGGTATTTAAAACTCACAACCTGGCGAGGAAGCGTTGAACTGGCATGGGAGCTTTGAACTGACATGGGGAGGTAAGTTCTGCTAGCAGTACGCGAGGAATGTTCCAGGCAGGCCCTGGAGATGCCTGGTGGTCTTCTTCCTGCTGCCTTCAGATGTTGTCCCATGGAGCAGTGGCTCAAGGGTGCGCATTGCCCACATCTGCACACCGATCTGCATACTCTGTGCCAGAATTTGTCATGATGGGAATCTCACACAATCCTAATTGGGCCACGTATGGCACCGTGGATTATGTGGGGTTGCCACTCCCACAAGTGGGGATACTGGCCCAAGTGAGGGGTGATGCTGGGACGATGCAGCTAATGAGAATAATCCGTCATTCTGCGCTCTTTCCAAACCCCACTGTGCAGATGGGTCTTGGTTTGCTTGATCTGGGGCTGGCCACGTTGGTGGCAGCAGGAGCGGAGGAGGAACAGGAGGTGGCAGCTCAGGAGGTGGTGGGTGTGGAGAGACCACTGCAAAAGTAGCCACCACCAAACCCCCAGGCAGGGGGGCAGGGGGCTGCTGCTGAGGGCCAGGAAGTGGATGAGCAGGCTCCTGAGAACATGCACAGAAGGCGGAGGGTGCCGAGGGCAAGGATTATAAAGGTCCTGCAATTCCTTCAAGGCGCTCTCAGAGGAGATGTGCTGTCACCGGCTGTGCCTGTACAAGACCACAGTGTACCAGTTGGAGGCTAAGTGCAGGATCCGGATGTAAAATGGATCTGAGCCCGGAATCCTCGTTTCTGCGTGCCCATATGCTTTTTGCCAGCTCTGATCCGGTCTGCGCTGTGGGCAGCGCTTAGCAGTGCCGGAACAATCGGAGCTCTGAACTGCGCATGCACAGTTCGAAAAAAATCTGAAACAGCGCACCTGAATGCGAAAGACAAAACAAAAGGGATAGCCGGGGGGGGGGCGGGGGCGGTGGGGTGGGGGAGATGAGCAGCCATCGGACTCCCCTGGGAGGCAGGACCCCCACCCCACCCCCCACTGGGAGGTAGGCTCCTCTGGCAGAGTACTCCAACCTACCTTGATTGCTGCTCTCCCTCCACCATCCTTCTGACCTGCACTCGTTGATGTGGAGATGTCGGCACTGGACTGGTGTCAACACAGTAAGAAGTCTCACAACACCAAGTTAAAGTCCTGTTGGAGTTTAACCTGGTGATGTGAGACTTCTTACTGCATTCGTTGGACATCCTGCAGCACCTTCCTGGCCTTTTGCTGGTGTCTGCCAGAGGAGGGGGCGGGCTCAGATGGATCTCTGGTTTGAGGGTGGGGTGGTGGAGATTCTCCCAAGTTTGCCCTCTCCCCTATCCTCGATCAGACTCCACCTGGAAGGAGTTTAAAAACAGCGAAGTTATGTTGCAGTTGTATAAGGTCTGGTGAGGCCACACCTGGAGTACTGTGTACAGTTCTGGTCTCCTTACTTGAGAAAGGATGTACTGGCACTGGAGGGGGTGCAGAGGAGATTCACTAGGTTGATTCCAGAGTTGAGAGGGTTGGCTTATGGGGAGAGACTGAATAGACTGGGGCTATACTCATTGGAATTCAGAAGATCTTATAAAAACATATAGGAAGGATCATGAAGGGATAGAGGCAGGAAGGATGTTTCCAGTGTCGGGTGAAACTAGAACTAGGGGGCCTCAAAATAAACAGCAGCAGATTTGGGACTGAGTTGAGGAGGAACTTCATACAAAGGGTTGTGAGATCTGTGCAATTCCCTGCCCAATGAAGCAGTTGAAGCTACCTCATTGAATGTTTTTAAGGCAAGGATGGATACATTTTTGAACAGCAAAGGAATTAAGGGTTATGGTGAGTGGACGAAGTGGAGCTGAATCCATAAAAAGTTCAGCCATGATCTTATTGAATGGCAGAGCAGACTCGAGGGACCAGATGGCCTACCCCTGCTCTTAGTTCTTATGTTTATTAATTTTGATGTGGGCTGTGTATAGCAGGAAGCCCGGGCTCTCGGCTTTGAATCCATCGCCGGAATTCTGAATGTGCAGGGCACAATGGATGGCACGCACATCACCTTGTGACCCCCATGCGGGAGGTGGAAATGGAAGGCGTTCCATTCCCTGAACGTCCAAACTGTCTGCGACCATCAAATGAAGATCATGCCAGTTGATGCATAGCACCCAGGGAGTGTCCATGACAGCTTTGTGATCTGGCAGTCCCTGGGCTCTTTGAAGATCAACCCAGGCTTCTGGGATGGCTACTGGGCAATAAAGGTTATCCACTCAGGTCATGGCTGATGACATCTGTGCAGAGGCCCAAGGCAGAGACTCACTACAACGAGGTCCATGCAGCCACCCGGTCCGTTGTTGAGCGGTGCATCGGTCTGCTGAAGTTGCAGTTCCACTGCTTGGTCTGCTCTGGGGGGGGGGGTCCTCCGATATGACCCTGTGCATGCTTCACGCATCGTCATCATTTGCTGCACTCTTCACAACATTGCCCAGCAGTGGGGAGACTAGCTGCAGCAGGAAGAGGAGGAGAAGGAGCAGCAAAAGGGAGAGATGGGCGTCCCACCACATGAAGAGCCGGAGGAAGGAGGACAGGCAGAGATGGCAGGTATCCGGCAAGGAAGGGCAGCAACAGATGCCTTGATTGCAGCCTGCTTCACCTAGCTGGTGCAGTGCAGTGAGTGGGGTGCAACCAACACACATCCACCACACCTCAGGAGCAAGTGCAGCTGCTATTCCCCCTCCAAACTGACCTCGGCCCTCCACCTGTCATCCCACCACCCTACCCCCAGAAACATCCGACCCTATTAATATGCCGGTGCTGGCAAGTCTTGGTTGAAGGCTGGAGGATGATGATGACTTGCACACACTGGGATTCTGCCCCGGTGCAATTAAAGTCTGACTCCTACCTGTACTCCAAATGCACGCTGCCACCCTGGCCCACGTAGCTGTAAGGGTTGGGACACATGTTTCTTGGCCAAGGACGGGGGGTGACACTTGCACCAAGGGTCTGGTGGATATTGGGGAAGATACTGTGAAACATGTGACTGAGATTGCAGGGCTCAACAGACAGCACCTCTGAGTGTTAATGTTCCCGAACCCCAAACACAGAACATTAACACTGAGTTGTGGGAAGCCGGCGGGGGGGGGGGGGGGGGGGGGGGGGGTGGTGGTGGTGGTGGTGGTGGTGGTGGTGGTGGTGGTGGTGCAGGGGAGAGAATCAGACACACATTAGTCACAGCACAATGTGCAATTAACAGTTTATTGTGCTCTTAACATAAATGATTATCAAACCCTGAGTAATGCTGATCTTCATCAGTGCCCTCTGATGAACTACAACTTTCTAACTTTGTGCTGTCTACTGCTTCTCCTTAGTGCTACTCCTGGATGCACATCGGAGGTGGAGATTTTCAGCTGTGATGCCCTTGGCAGACGTCCCTTCAGCGGCTCAGACATGGAGGGTCCCGGCTGACTTGCAGATGGCACTGTTTCAGTGCCACCCTGTTAATCTCACTGGCCCTGGGATGCTCCGATGAGAGGAAGGGGGGAACCGGAAGATCTCGGGACATCCAGGATCTCCTGGGTGGAAGATTCTAGCATGGCCTCAAGCACTTTCTCCTCCCTGAGCTGCCCAGAGGCCCTGGGGACACTCCATGGGACGCCAGGGTAGCTGGACTGAGCTCCAGAAGATCTGGTGTCACCTGGCTCTGCCTAGATGGTCTGTCCCATGATGTGTGATCCCTTAGCCCTGGCCCTGTGAGACTTGGCCAAGCTCTGGAGCCCTCCATTACAGCATTCTGTGAGCAAACCAAGCTGTGGAGCACCTCAGCAGTAGCCCTCTGGGCTTCGGCTAAGTTGTTGAGGCTCACAGCCACAGCCTACTGTGTCTCCAGAATGCCAGTGAGAGTTCCAGCCATGGCCAGCAGTATCTCCTGCATGCCCCCGACTTCCATGGCCATCGAATGCTGTGCCTTCTGGATGCCGAAAACACCCTCACCTGTGGCCATAGCGTCTCCGTGGTCTGGACCCTGTGAGCCATGAGGACAGACCCCTGAACCAGACTTTCCACTGTGGTTTCCATCCTTGCATTGTTGGCCTGGGTCTCATACTGTGTAGTCACCACCTCCTACAACAGCACTCTGTCTGACTCCTCTAAACAGCCTTCCAGTTGCAGCAAGGTTGCTGACTGTCCTTCCACAACTTGATGCATCTCCACCAGCCTTGGCAGGAACAAGCCCAGTGACTCAGCAGCTGGCTTGGGGACAGCTGAATCCTGGCCTCCGAAGTGCTCGAGCTCTCGTATGTGCCCGCCTCCACCCGACATGCATCAATGTCTGTGATGTGCTCAACAGATCGTGACCCACAAGCCTCAACACTAAAAGTACTCACCATTGTGATCATCTTTGTGTTGGTGGGTTGTGTGGTATATGCCAGTGACGCTTTAGTGGTGCTGCCTCGGAGGATTCCTCAGTGCCTCCCTTGAGGTGTCATTCAGGGAGTTGTGCGCAGTTTGGTCCAGAGCAGCAGGAGCAGTGGCAACACCTAAAGGGTCGTGTTCCTCTGGGTCCAGAGCTGTAAAAAAGAACACACATTAGGGGAGGGAGATAATACATTCCATGCAGCATCACACTTAGAGAAGGACCAAGATTAAGGATGCGCTTCTGCTCACTTTCATACTGTATGCTGACCTGGCTGTCGGTTATCATTCGAGGTGGCCCATCACCCCCTGCTAGCTCCATGGCAGGCTCCTTATTGCTACTGAGCTGCCGCAGGTCAGGCACACCACCACCAGTCAGTGTCATCTCCCGTGCATTATGGATTTTCTTTTCCTGTAGGAACATAAGCTGGATAGCAAGCTTTAACATATTGCAGTGCATGGTGCACAACGCATGCCTGTGTCTCAGGCATCGTGCTGATAGTTTTGGGGAAAGTGATCACCACTGAAAGGTGCTCGTTGAGGGGTGAGGGGAAGAGGTTAGATTCTGTTCCTGGGGAAGGGTAACTTGTTTCTTGCCCTTCAAGTGTCTAAGCAGGGTTGGAGATCCATGCCAAGCACGTGCGGGTTTCCAAGAGGGATGCTCACTCACTCTTGCAGCTCACAGAAGGTCATACATTTTTTTCCAACACTGCCAGCCAGAGTGCGGTGTCAGGCTCCTGGCATTCACCATTTCTGTTACCTCCTCCCACAATACCGTGGCAGATGCACCACTTGGGTTGGGGCCTTGGCCAGGAAACAGATGATGACACCTCTCCTCCTCAGCATCTAGCAGGTGCTCCTGGTTGGTCTCTGAAAATGTGGGAGCCAGTTTCCGTGCAGCCATCTTTGTGATGTGACTGGCTGTGTGTCCATTCCTGCAGCTTATATACAGCTCTGGCATATCAGGGGAGATGATATGGAGATGCCTGCGTTGGACTGGGGTAAACACAATAAGAAGTCTCACAACACCAGGTTAAAGTCCAATAGGTTTATTTGGTAGGAAAAGCCACTAGCCTTTGGAACACTGCTCCTTCGTCATTTCACAAACAGGGCATATAAAGACACAAACTCAATTTACAAAATAATGGTTGGACACATCACTTTGGACTTCAACCTGGTATTGTAAGACTTCCTACTGTTATTAGGGGACTGCAGATGCAGTGAGTGTGGCCAGTCAAGGGCCCGTTGGCAACAAACACTTGTGAGAGATTTTGAAGGTTGCATTAAGTGTCATTCATCCCTTGGGATGCTGACCGGCTGCCATTCAATAGGCTGCTGTGTCCAGGGGGGATGCAATACTCAAGGTTCCCATTCAAGAGACGGAATGATCACAAGGAAAGCCTTTGGGATTGGACATACCTCGGCACAACATTGAGGGCCGAAGGGCCTGTACTGTGCTGTAATGTTCTATGTTCAATGTTGGAGTTGTGCATGCCTGCACAACGCTAGTTCCCTGCAGGGCAGCAGTGAGGACAGTATGTTCAAGGGAGGGAGGGAGGGAAATGGCCAGAAAATCCTACCCAAAATGCTTTTGCAGTTGCATAGATTGCCATTTGGTGGTTCTTAAGCCCCCAGAATTTTTCAAGGGACAATGAAGAAAACATCATAAGGAATTCAGGAATAATGTGCTATTTGGATGCCATAAATATTTCAGCTCCAAAATGTAGACCGATGACAACTATTGAAAAAGGGGCTTGCATATTTGCAAAAGCATGAAGGCACACAAATTAGAAATGTTTCAAAACTCTGTGAAGGCTTTTTGACAAAGATAGATGTCATGTCAACCTGATTACCAGAACTCCATCCAACACTACTTGGATACATGCCTGGCCAATTGCCACTGGACATCCATGTGCTTCAGTCATATGGGTTACAACCAACCTCTCATTGACCTGGTGCTGTTTGACAACTGTATACAATGACTGCCATTTCCTCCAATCAGCATTTTCTTCACTTACATTTTGTTGACAAGTCTTGGTAAGATGACCCTTGTTCTTTCAGCTGTAGTATTCTACCTTCAGAAATAAACAAAGATGGCTTAAATCCTACCAAGAGTCAGGTTCAAGCAATAAGAAATGTGTCATACTCTCAATATGTCTCTGAGCTCAGATATTTTTTGGGCTTAGTGAATGACTATGACAAATTCATACCAAGCATCCACTGAAAGAACTCTTGAGGGTGTTTTGTGCATTTGGATAAAGCAGTGTGACAAAGCATTCAAGCTGTGTAAAAATCAATTGGTAGAAGGTACAATGCTTGCACATTATGGTGTATCCAAGAAGATTAAGCTAACATGTGATGCCTCTCCATACAGAGTCAGTGCTGCGATCGTTCACATGTTGGATAATGGTGAGGAGAGATTGTTTGCATTAGCCAGTGCCAGTGGGTGAAATTATGCTCAGATAGAATGTGAGGCATTGTCTTCGATTTTTGTAAGAAGATCTCGTAAGTACTTGTTTGGTCATTGATTCATGATCAAAACTGATCATAAGCCACTGTTGTCTATTTTTAATCCAAACTCTGCAGTATTCACATTCGCTGCAGCCCAAACGCAAAGATGGGCTTCAATGTTGTCTGCTTATTAGTATGATATTAAGTACAGACAATTGGAGGGAGGATCATTGTATTGCTGATGTGATGTCTAGATTACTATCTCTATCAAAGAAGATGTATTTTCCTTTTGACAAGTAGATGAATTTCAATCACAGCAGATGACCTTTGTAGAACAATTGGTAGGGACCATGTATTGGTAAAAGTGTACTACTACATCACAAATGGATGGCCAACACAGATATTGGATTTAGAAATCAGGCCATATTTTATGCAGAAGAATGAGCTGCCAGCTGATCAAGGTTCTGTTTATGAGGACTCAGTGTTATAATTGCTAAAAAGTATAGGTCATAGTTGTAATGAGATCTTCATGATCAACAACTCGGGATGAGCTTGACAAAGAGTCTAACAAGAAGCTATTTTTTGTGATCAGGGTTAGGTAAGGATATAGAAGACACAGTGAAGCAGTGTAGAGTATAGCAAGCAGTGAAAAAGTCATCATCAGTACATCTGCAATCATGGGCATGGCCAGCTAGAATGCACTGCACATGGATTTTGCAGAAGTTGAAGGACAATATTCATAATGATAGTTGTTTGAAGTAAATTGAGACTGAATGAACTGATGACTCGAACAATTAGTAAAACTCTGCATATTTTATGTAATCCGTCTGCTGTTTATGGATTCTTGGAAAAAATTATGTGGGTGATCCTTGCAAAAGTGCGGGCTGGTGAGAAAACTGTCTAGATCACAACTGTTTTTTCAATGCAACTTCAGACCCAAATCTCCCCAGTCTGTGCACTGCAGAGGTCACAATTGTGGATACCGTTAAAAATTCGTGGGGGGCAGGGCCTATTCACACCAGAGTCTGAAAGCTCTGGAACTCTGCATATGCACAGTGGCCCTGATCTGTCAGTCTCCCCTTTCACTGACCAGCTCAATCACTGGCCAACATGGGATCCCTGCAGCATTGCTCCTCCAGCTTCCCCCCCCACAGCCCAATCGCAGCCCCCACAACAATTCTCGGGCCAGCCTTGACCATCCCCCATTCAGAGGCACCTTGATGTCCAGCCCACGCCCCCCAGTTGTGGCAATCTCCTCCCATCTGCAGACCAACCTCCCCCCCTGGAGGCAGACCCCACCCCTGACAGGAAGCAGAGCCCCCTTGGCAGAGCACCACCCTCCAGCCCACCCTGACCACTGGCCTCCCTCCAGCCCTTGATTGATCCCCATGCAGAATGGCAGCAGGACCTCTCACCCCCATCAATTGCCCCTAGGCCCCACACACAATAGGCTTCAGTCCCTTGGCACTGCCCCATGCCTGGTGGGCAATGTCAAGATGCTCCCTCAGCATGGGCACTTCGCTGCTTGGGCAGTGATGTTCGTATGGTGGAAGGTGGCCAGCAATGTCTGTATGGAGGAGGGGGGTCCAGCGATGTCTGTATTGGGGAGGGGGCCAGCGATGTCTGTACTGGGGAGGGGTCCAGCGACGTCTGTATTGGGGAGGGAAGCCAGCGATGTGTGTTTGGGGGTAATGGGCCAGTGATATCTGCATGGAGGAAGTGGGGCCAATGATGTCTGCATGGGGGTAATGGGCCAGCAATGTCAGTATGGGGAAGGGGGGACCAGCGATATCTATATGGAGGAGGGGGGCCAGCGATGTCTGTATGGAGGAGGGGGGCCAGCGATGTCTGTATGGGGGAGGGGGGCCAGTGATGTCTGTGTGGGTTTTTAATGATATTCACGATTGTGATCTCTGCGTTGAACAGAGTGGGGAGATTCAGGTCTGAAGTTGCACTGAAAGTCATGATCCCATCAATTCAACAGTTTTGAGAGAATCAGCCGCTAATGTCACATTTTCATGAATTTTACAAACTCATCTGAAAAAAAACTGAGTTTCTTTGTCAGGCGTAGGGGACGATTCTCCCATTGCGACCCACAAATTTTCTGGCAGGTCCGGTCGGGAGAATCGCATGTAGGCCATTTCAGGGGATTCGCGCATGTGTTCCCGACGCATGCACATCTCCCAGGGCCACAGAACAGGCGCAGTCGGGATCACTCTGGAAACCTACAGGAAGAGAAGTAAATTATTTTAATCTGTTTAAATGTATTTCAAATGTGGTTTAAATGTCATTATTGGGCCCGGCATGGTTTTGGAGGTTGGATGCCAGTGACCTGGATGCTAGGAGGTTTTTTCAGAAATCTCCCAGCGCTGTGCGCATGTGCAGGCTCACAGGAGTATTTCATTCCAGCGGGGTTTAGAGTAGTTCTTCACGTTCAGGGGACTAGCGGGAGACCCTGACGGAATGGTCAGGGCCCCCCAGGGGGTTGGATGACGGGAGGGGGATGGTGCCCCCTGGGCATGGCCTCCTCTCCAATACAGACATCGCTGGCCCCCTCCTCCATACAAACATTACTGGCCCTCTCCCCAATACAGACATCGCTGGCCCCCCCACCCAATACAGACATCGTTGGCCCCCTCCCCAATACAGACATCGCTGGTCCCCTCCCCAGTACAGACATCACTGGCCCTCTCCCCAATACCGACATCACTGGCCCATTACCCCCATATAGATATCAAAGAACAAAAACAGCCCGGGAAACAGGCCCTTCGGCCCAACGAGCCCGCGCCACCATCTCAACACCACCAGTCCCCCCCCCCACCAAACCCACGACCCTTGTCTAATGTTTTATGGCCATCCAGATTGAGGGAAACTGATTTAGGGACAATTTATTACTGCCAATCAGCCTAACAGCACATCTTTGGGGTGTGGGAGGAAACCGAAGCACCCGGAGAAAACCCACGCAAGCACGGGGAGGATGCGCAAACTCCCACAGACACCGGCCCAAATCCATGTGTCTGCACAGCAATCAGTGATAGTCACGGAGCTGTCGTCTTGCCCAGAATCTGGTCCAGTTTAGGCACACACTAACGACATGAAGCACTAGGCCAATCTCGAACAACCAAGAGCAGCCCAAGTACGACCCATCGCGTGTATGCCCCTCGTTGGACACAAGGCGGACCGACTTAAAACCTGTGAATGAAAAGGAAAAAAAATTATTATTGTACCATATCCATTCACCTTACCAGGGACGCCCCAATGCTAATGACCCTTATTTAAAACAATCTCCTATATCCACCCATCTCCAACCCACTCATGTGCCTAAGTTACTCTTAAATGACTCTAGCGTGTTTGCCTCCACCACTTTACTTGGCAGAGCATTCCATACCCCCGCTACCCTCTGTGTGAAAAACCTCTCTCTAATATCTGTGTTATACCTCTCCCCCCTCATCTTAAGTCCATGGCCCCTTGCCCTATGTGTCTCTACCATAGGAAACAGCTTACCTCTGTTTACTCTATCTATGCCCTTCATAATCTTATATACCTCTATTAGATCCCCCCTCAGTCGCCGTCTTTCAAGGGAAAAGAGCCCCAATTTCTTCAATCTTTCCTCATACCCCAGTCCTTCCAAACCAGGCAACATCCTGGTAAACCTCCTCTGCACCCTCTTCAGAGTCTCCACGTCCTTCCGGTAGGAAGGCGACCAGAACTGGACACAGTACTCTAAATGCGGCCTAACCAACGAACAGGTGAGCACATCAAGTGAGGCGGGCACATCCGAGGGCTCAGGCACAGGGAGGTCTGCTGGAGGCCAGGATTCAGCTGTCCCCAGGCCAGCTGCTGAGCCTCTGGGCTTGTTCCTCCCAAGGTTGGTGGAGATGCATCTGCAAGCCCAGGGAGTTGTGGAAGGACTGTCCGCAACCATGCTGCGACTGCAAGGCTGTTTAGGGGAGTCCAACAGAGTGCTCTTGCAGGAGATGGTGCCAACACAGCATGTGAACCACGCCAATACTGCAAGGGTGGCGACCGCAGTGGAAAGTCTGACTCAGGAGTCTGTCCTCATGGGTGATGGGGTCCAGGCCACTCTGGAGAAACTATGAGCAAGGGTGAGTGTGTTTCTGGCATCCAGGAGGCATGGCGTTCGATGGCCATTGGTGTCGGGGGCATGTGGGAGACACTGCTGGCCATGGCTGGGACTCTCACTGGCATTCGGAGACACAGCAAACCATGGCTGTGAGCCTCGGCAACTGAACCCAGGCTCAGAGGGCTACTGACGAGGAGCTCCACAGCCTGGTTTGCTCACAGAATGCTGTAGCGAAAGGACTCCAGAGCTTGTCCAAGTCTCAGAGGACCAGGGCCGAGGGATCACACATCATAGGGCACTCGGCCTTCAGGACTGGCAGAGACAAGTGACACTGGAGCTTCTGGAATTCAGTCCAGCTACCCTGACTCCCATGGAGTGTTCCCAGGGCCTCTGGGCACGACAAGAGAGGAGAAAGGGCTTGAGCGCATGCTGGGGTCTTTTATCCAGGAGATCCCGAACATCCCGAAACCTTCCAATTTCTTCCTTCCTCACACCGGGGCATCTCAGGGCCAGTGAGATTATCAGGGTGGCACCGAACCAGTACTATCTGCAAATCAGCCGGGACCCTCCAGGTCCCGGCCACCCAAAGGACATCTGCCAAGGGCATCACAGGAAACGGGCCGTGCATCACAGCTCGCCACCTTCACCTCCAATGTGCATCCTGGGATATCACCAAGAAGAAGCAATGGACCGCACAAAGTAAGAAAGTTGTCGTTCACTAAGAGGGCACAGGTGAGGGTCAGCGGTTGTCAGGATTTATTAATCAATAATGTTAAGAGCACAATAAACTGTTAATTTCGCCTCACAGCTGTGATTAATGCGTTCTGATTCTCCAAACCGCGACACCCCCCCCCACCCCCTACCTCCCCCACAGAGCTGAGTGGTCCCAATTCCCAAATATTGAGGTGCTGTCCATTGAGCCTTGGAGACTTAGCCACATGTTAAAGAATGCCTGCCCTACCTTCCCCAACATCCACCAGACCCTTGGTGCATGTGCCCCGCCACCCCCAAAAAACATATGTCCCCAACTCTTACAGCTGTATGGGCCAGGGTGGCAGTGTGCATTCAGAATATAGGTAGGAGTCAGACTTAAATAGCACCAGGGGCAGGATCCCTCTGTGCACAACACTGAGTCACCATCATCCTCCAGCCTTCAACCAAGACTCACAATCATTGCCAGCCCAGAACATTATAAGGGTCGGATGTTTCTGGGAGATAGGGTGGTGGGGTGACAGGAGCAGGAGAAGAGTGATGTGGTGGTTTGAGGGCCCAGATCAGTTTGGAGGGGGAATAGCGAGTGCACTTGCTCCTGGGTTGTGGTGGATGTGTGGTGGTTGCAGTCTCCTCACTGCACAGCACCAGCTAGGTCAAGCAGGCTGCAATCAAGGCATTCCTTGCTGCCCTTCCCTGCCGGACACCTGCCATCGCCACCCATCGTCTTTCCTCCGGCTCTTCATATGATGGGACATCCATCTCGTCCCTTCGCTGCTCCTCCTCCTCCTCCTGTTCCAGTTGATCTCCTCGCTGCTGGGCAAGGTTCTGCAAAGCACAACAAACGAAGATGATGTGTGAAGCATGCACAGGGTCATACTGGAGGACCCCCTCAGAGCAATCCAAGCAGCAGAGCTGTATCTTCAGCAGACCAATGCACTGGGTGGCTGCATGGGCCTCGTTGTAGTGGGTCTCTGCCTCAGTCTCAGGGGTCTCCGCACAGGTGTCATCAGCCATGACATTAATGGGTATCCTTTGACATCTAGTAGCCACTGTGGGAGCCTGGGCTGGTCTTCAAAGACCCCAGGAATATCTGACTGCCTGAGCACAAAACTTTCATGGACACTCCCTAGATGGCGTGCATCGACCTGCACGAGCCTCATTTGATGGTTGCAGACAATTTGGACATTCAAGGAGTGGAATCCCTTTCTGTTCACAAATTGCTGCAGTCCGGCATGTGGGGTCCGCAAGGCAATGTGTGTCCCGTCCAGTGCTTCCTAGACATTGGGAATCCAAGCAATGGAAGCAAAGCTGAGAGCCCAGGCCTCCTGCTGTGCAGGGCTCACATCAAAATTTATGTATTGCCCTGCCCAGGCATACAGATAGGGAGTGCAGTCAGAGCCAACTTCAGGGCATCTGTGACCTGCCGCACGCATCTGTCATGGAGGCCTGGGAGATCCCAGCTAGGTTGCCACTGGTGCCTGAAATGATCCAGAAGCATAGAAATTGAGGGCTACCGTCACCTTCATGTCCACAGGAAGTGGATGGCTGCCGCTCCCTCGAGTCCCAGATATGAGACCACCTCACAAATGTGACCGTGGTCTTGGACAATCGCAGTCGGCAACGGCACATCTCCTCCATGAAGGCCTCGAAGGAATTGCAGGGCCTGTACCTCCTTGGCCTCAGCACTCTCCGCCTTCTGTGCATCTTCTCAGGAGCCTGCTCACCCATCTCCTGGCTCTCAGCGGCAGCCCCCTACTCTCCTTCCTGAAGGTCTGGTGGTGGCTGTTCTTGCGGTGGTCTCTCCACGCCCACCACCTCATGAACTGCCACCTCCTCCCCCCCTGCTGCCACCAATATGGCCAGATCCAGATCGAGCAAACCGAGATCCATCTGCACAGCGGGGTTTGGAAAGAGCATAGGATGATGGATTATTCTCATTGGCTGCATAGACCCAGCAACACCTCAATCCCTCACTTGGGCCAGTAACCCCACACAATCCATGGTGCCATGCGCAACCCAATTAGGGTTGTGTGAGATTCCTATCATGACTAATTCTGGCACAGATTATGTAGGTCGATGTGCAGATTAGCACAATGCACACCTTTGAGCCATTGCTATGTGTGCAACTGCAGCATCCGTTACAGGCATGTGTTGCTGGTCTGTGTCACAGGGCAGGGATAGACTGCAAATCAGTACTAGATGTGTGCCCAGTGACAGCAGATTCCATGTCTGAACCTCTGCACACCGGCCTGAAACAGCAGCTGCTTCATCTAGTTAGGCCTTAGTCAGCACATGGTGCACTCCTCCTCCACGCCGGAACACCAGCACTCAGTCGAGTTTCTGACCACACCCCGCAGCAAGACAGTGCCATTGTAAAGTGCCCTGAAGGTGAAAGTTGAGCAGGACTGCTTGAGGGTGCCTTCCACACCGAGTTACAGCGCTGCCCTGGAGGGGAAGGCTGAGCAGGACTCCTCGAGGGTGCCTCCCACAGAGCTACAGCACTGCCCTGGAAGGAGGGCTAAAAAGGACTCCTTCATGGAACCTCACCCAGAGAGCTGTGAGAAAATAAAAGCCCCCCCCCACACCACAGATATCCATTGGGACGGTCCACAGGCCAGCACCTGAAGACAGCAGGAGGAAGCCCACCAGGCAAAAACATTTTGGCCAAAGTTTTTGATACCGGAAAGGTTTAGATTCGTATATATAGATCATGTTTTATCTTCCAAGATTCATAACGAAGTCAGATGTTGTGAAGAATCAAATGAGTCTGATGATTTGGATAGTTAAGATATGTGGAACATGAGTAGAATACCAATAGCTACTCCAATTTAAGACTGAAACTCCCTCACGTTCTGCTAGCAGCACTTACCTCCTCATGCCAGTTCAAGGCTGCCACGCCAGGTTCAGACTTTAATATACCTACTCTGATTTGCGCCAAAGTGACATCATGCCAAAGAGGTGGGAGACGCAAACATGGGTGGAGATTGCCATGTTAATTCCGATAATGGCATGCTAAGGTATGGAAAGTAATGAAAATCAACAGCATGCCAGTTTCTTGTGCAATCCCAGCAACACCATTTTTTTCCAGTTGGGAGATGCGCGCGAGTCGTAAATGCTCACAGGGAACTCGTGAAATGACCAACATGCATATCTCCCAACCCGATCCACTAGAAAATTCACGGTTCGTGATGGGAATATCGCCCCCTCGATTCCCACTGTATCACCCAAACTCAAATGGAGCAGCGGAGTGCAGGGTACAAATCGTTAAACATGCACTTGCAAAGCAAACCCTACAAACAAATTGGAAGAAACATCAGCTATCACTGAATCACAAATTGGAAAAAATGTGTTTATTTATTGCAACATACTTCACACCACTACCTCAGAACATCAACTGAGTAGTTTCTTAGAAGACAGCCCAGAGCGACGTTTTCATTGTTAATGGATAATCAATGGATTAAAAACAATCCAACAGAAAGAGAGTCATGATAGTGGTAGAGCGAAAGATGTCTGAAGTTGAACCAGAAGGTTAAAGTGAAAAGAATATCAACATAAGTGGTTGAAGGAAGAGTCATGAAAATAAGTGATCCTCCTCACACATTTTGGCCAAAATTTTTAATACTGGAAAGGTTTAGGTTTGTATATATAGATCATGTTTTATCTTCCAAGAGTCATAAAGAAGTAGGATGTTGTGAAGAATCAAATGAGTCTGATGAATTGGATAGTTGGGATATATGGAACATGAGTAGAATACCAATAGCTACTCCAATTTAAGATGTGTCTAAAATCAGTTCAAATCTGAGCCAAAGTCAATCAGATGTGTCTGGTGGAAATTTCAACTGAAACCCAAACATGAAATCGACTTCTGTTGAGATAAGTTCTTCTCACACTCAGGCCAAGGTGCCTTAAAGGTCATGAAAGGGGGTATCCTCTTAGGGATAGGAAACCAGTGGTTCTTGAATTTGTAAATAAATCTAAACCAAAGGGCGGAATTCTCCCAAAAAATGACTAAGTGTCATAAAGGTGAGAATAACAGACTGGTCCACATCAGTTTCTCAGGCATATTCTGCACCACAATCCTTTTTTTGGAGAGTTGGGAGTTTTGAGTCGATACTGGGAAGGTCTAAACATGCTGGTGATCCTGGCTTTAGAGCACTCAGGCACTGTTTCACAAGGGTGCCCCGATCTCAAATCCATTGGGAGACGTGCTCCCTTCTCCTCCTGACATCAGGAACCCCCCTCCCCCACCCTCTCCTGCCCTCATCGATGACATGCTCCCCCCGCACAGCATCCCCGATAGGGATCACTGGCACCAGGACCTTCCCGATGGGTGCTCCTGTTTGTCTCCCAACATGTCCCCTCCCATCATGACCCCTGACATGTCCCCCATCATAACCCCCAACATGCTTCCCCCATCATAGCCCTCACTCATGCCCCCACCTTGGCACTGCCCTGGCACACTGGGTGGTGCCCAAATGGTACTGCCAGATGCCCTATGGCTACTTCCAGAGTGCCTGGTGGTCTTCCAAAATACGCAAATGGTGTACCACACTCAAATTCATCAGAAGCAAGCCATGCATTCTTTCCGTCTCCCAGTTTTGGGAGCCGAATTTTGCAACCATATTGTTTTGTCTTAAGAGCATTGTTCAAAACCAAGAGTTGATTTTGTACTTTGTCAAAATGTTCTGCTTTCCTACAATCATCTTTTGGAACAAGGCCTCTCAATCTCTCCTATATAAATCATTAAGGTAGTACATCATGTGCTTCTGAACTAAATGAAGCTGCAACAAAATGATATACAATTGTATTGATTACGCTAATAGCCTATTAGTGGAATTGACTTACTCCCAAATGAGTTCTGATACTGTACCAAGGGAAGTAAGCTTGAATGAATGTGAAATGTTTTTCTGAACAGTCAGTTGCAAATGACTAACGGTACCTTCATTGTGTTGGAGGTTGAATTGTATATTTTAAATGTTTGATATTTCAATAAACTATCAATATTAATAAGCTACCTAATAAGATAATTGACCTTAACCATTTGAAGCAAGGAAGGTAACAGTTCAGCAAGTTGAAACTAAGAGCTGAATTCTCTGGCCTTGTCAGGAACTGAAATTCTCCCATTTGCTGCATTGAATAGAGATTAGGCTGAGTGCCAAATTCTCCATTCTCATTGGGAGTGGTGGCAGGGTGAATAAGATCGGAGAATCCAAGCCTAAATTTTTTGAGGTAAATATAAAATATTGATTGAGATGTATACAATGTTTACCATTCTGTGTTTATATCAAAAAACAATCAGTTACCTCACAATGATTTTAAATGTTTTCTGTATCTCATTTTTATTCTGCATGGGTTTATTGTAAAGAAGTCATGTAATTAAAGGCCACATCATGGTATCTGGCAGCGGTGTTCAGGAGCTAAGCAAAACTCTTAAAGTTTTTTTTTAACCTGCGCTAAAGCACATATGAGATGATATTTACCAAATACTTTAGACATAGAAGAGGCAAAGAATTAGGGTCTTAACTTGAAAAGTCAGTTTCGCACAAGATACCAGCCGGACTCCCCAACCATGGAAAACATCTTACTTGCATCTACCATGTCTATTCCTTTAAGCATTTTGTATTTTTAATGAGATCACCTCCTATTCTTTGAAACCATGGAGAATACAGGCCCAGTTTTCTTAATATTTATTTGTAAGACAGTCCTGACATTCCTGTAACAAGTGTAGTCAACCTTTATTGCACTCCCTCAATGGTAATAATATCATTTTTGAAGTTCAGAGAACCAAAACTGCACACTGTACTCCAGGTGCAGTCTAACCAAGCTTTTATACAATTGGAAAAATACATCTCTATTCCTGTACTCAACTCCTCTTATGATAAAGGCTAACATTCTATTAGCCTTCCCAATAGCTTATTGCACCTGCATGTTAGCCTTCAATGACTTATGGACAAGGACATCCAGGTGCCTTTGTACCTCAATGTTTTCTAAAGTTTTACCATTTAGGAAATACACTGCACATTTGTTCCTTCTATCAAAGTGGATTACCTCACATTTTCCACATTATACTCCATCAGCCATGTTTTTGCCTACTCTCTAAGTATGTCCAAATCCCTCTGCACCCACTTTACATCTTCCTCACAACACACATTCCCGCACAGCTTTGTATCATCAATAAACTTGGACCCACATCCAAATCATTGATGTATATTGTGAATGGCTGAAGTCCAAGTACCGATCCTTATGGTACCACACCAGCCACAGCGGGGCAACAGAACAACCAGTTTGTTCCTAATCTGTTTTCTGCCTTTTAGCTAATCATTAATCCATGCCAATATATTGTCTCCTATCTCATATGTTTTTATTTTACTAATCAACCTCCTGTGGAGGACTTTATCAAAAGCCTTCCAGAAACCTAAATATACTACATGCATCAACTCTCCTTTATCAACATTGTTAATAACATCCTCAAAAACCTCCAACAAGTTCATAAAAATTATTTCCCATTCGTAAATCCATACAAACTATGCCCAATCAGATCATGATTATCCAAGTGTCCATCTACATTCTTCACCCCCTGCACCATGAGTTTTTATATTCCACAATAATCTTTGATGTGGCAGCTTATCAAATGCCTACTGGAAATCTAAGCACAGTACATTCACCAGTTCCCTTTATCTATGGCACATGTAGCTGCTCCAATGAACTCCAATAAACTAGTAAAAGTGATTTCCCTTTCACAAAACCATATTGACTCTACCTAATTGCCTTGATTTTTTCCAAGTGCCCTGCTACAACATTTCTAACAACTTCCCTCTGACAGATGTTAGGCTAACTGCCCTGCAATTTTGCTTTCTGTCTCCCTCCCTTCTTGAATAAAAGGGTTACATTTGCTGTCTTCCAATCTAATAGAGCCTTCCCCAAAATTAAGGGAATTTTGAAAATGTTAAAACCAGTGCATCAACTATCTCATTAGCCAAGTCTTTTAAGAACATAGGGTGAAGTCCTTCCAGACCAGGGGGTCTGTTAGTCTGAAGACCCAATAATTCGCTCAATACAACTTCCCTGGCGGTTGTAATTTTCTCTCCCTTCTATTACCTGATTTACAGCTATTTCTGCGATGTTACTTATGTCGCCTTGAAGGTTGATGCAAAATACCTGTTTGTTTAATCCGCTGTAGCCATGCTTTTCATTAATAATTCCTCAGAAGCACTTTTTAGGACCAATGTTCACATTATCAAGTCTTTTCTTATTTAAATATCTATTGAAGATCTTACTGTCCATCTTTACATTACTGGCTAGATTTCTCTCATACTACAGCTTTTTCCTCCTTGTCAATCTTTTTGTCATTTTTTGATATTCTTTATTTTCTTTGCAATTGTCTAACCTGATACTTGTTTTTTCACAATATATGCTTTTTCCTTAAATTTAATACTCTAACATTTTTCGTTAACACAGATGATGAGCCCTCCTGATTTTTTTTTTGTCTATTCTGTACATTCTGAAATATCCCTTCAAATGTCTGTAACTGAACATGTTGATCTATCTCTTAAACATACTTGTCAGTTCACATTAACTCCACTTTCATGCCCTTATAAAAGCTCTTAGTTAAATTTAAAATACTAGTCTTAGACGCATTCTTCTCTCCCTCAAACTGAATTTAAAATTCAATCATATTATGATCACTATTACCTAGCATTTCCTATGCCATGAGGTTATCAATTAATCCTATCTCATTGCACAAAGCCAAATCTAGTATGGCCTTCACTCTGGTTGGCTTCAGAACATGCTGTTCTAAGAAACTTTTCTGAAAACATTCTATGAACTCCTCATCTACACTACTTTTGCCCATCTGATTTTTCCAATCTATATGTAGATTAAAATCCCCCATGATTATTGCAGTATCGTTCTGACAAGCAATTGACTTCAATGGAAATAAAAGTTGGGAAGATAATCTATGGGCTGCTGATTCAACTTTATTCATTTAAACTGTTGTACAGAATCAAAATTACCTCCACTCAGTTATTTCCTCATATAATGCTATTATTTTTCTATTTCTATTATTATAATAATTCTATTACATCAGACATGATCTGCCTTTTATAAATCTATTTCAGACTATCCATCCACATCTTTCTGAATGAAAATTAATTATGTCTCATATTATGGCTCCTGGAAGTAAAGTCACTTGACATTAGGTTGATTAGTCTCTCCCGTGTTTATCTTTTGAACAACGTTCTTATATAATCAAACATGTACTCTTCCGACACAACTTCCAGGGGCTCACAGTAGTAGTGGTTAACACTGCTGCTTCACAGCCACATGGGTTTCCTTTGGATGCTCCAGTTTCAACTCACAGTCCAAAGATGTGCAGGTTAGATGGATTAGCCTTGCTAAATTGTCCCTTAGTGTCCCATGATGTTTAGGTTAGATGGATTAGTCATGGTAAATGGGTGAACATAAGAAATAGGAGCAGGAGTAGGCCATCTAGCCCTTCGAGCCTGCCCCGCCATTCAATAAGATCATGGCTGATCTGTCGTGACTCAGTTCCACATTCCCGCCCTCTCCCCATACCCTTAATCCCCTCGCTTATCAAAAACCCATCAACCCACGTCTTAAAAATATTTAGCGAGGCAGCCTCCACCACCTCAACAGGCAGAGAATTCCAGAGATTCACCACCCTTTGAGTGAAGAAGTTCCTCCTCAACTCCGTTCTAAACCGCCCCCCCTTTATCTTGAGGCTGTGCCCCCTAGTCCTACTGTCCTTTCTGAGCGGGAAGAGTCTCTCCACTTCTATCTTATCCATCCCATTCATCATCTTATATGTCTCAATGAGATCTCCCCTCATTCTTCTAAACTCCAACGAGTACAAGCCTAGTTTATTCAGCCTCTCCTCATAGCTCAACCCCTCAACTCCGGTATCAGCCTAGTAAACCTCCTCTGCACTCCCTCCAAGGCCAAAATATCCTTGCGTAAGTGGGGTTAGAGGTATAGGGTGGGGAAGAGAGCTTGAGTAAAATACTCTTGTCAGAGAGTCAATGCAGAGTCAATAGGCCTCTTCTGCACTATAGGAATTCTATGATAAAGATATCTGAAATTCTGGAATACAAAACCTCTGCTATATCCTCTGTGATTTCTTTACATTCTAAGATGCATACCATCATGCCTTTTTTTTTCAGTACAACTTTCCTTTCCACACAAATTACTCCATGACCTCTTTTTATACCATTTCCTTCCATATTCGATGAAGTTATGATGGCAGTGTCGAAGCATCTCTAAGAACAACCAGGCCAATGAATTACTTTCTTGATATGCCTTAGTGTTAAAAAGCAGTTAGATGTTAAGTGATAGTCAAGAGTTAAGTGGCAGCTTGAGCAATATTGTGAAATATATCATCTAAGTGGGACGAAAGGCTGACTGGCTATGTGGATTTGTCAAAAACTGCATTTAAATGGGACATATTTTAAACCAGAACATTTGACAGTGTTAATAATAAATGAATACAAAAAGATGTGCATTTTAATAAGGTGCATTTGACTAATATGCATTTTAGTAGGTTTCATTTGTATATATTAATTTGGTACCTTACAGAAAATTAATTTATACACAAAAACAATACAATCAATTATAGTTGGAAGTTAAAACATAATGGGGCGGTGATTCTCCCAGTCTGCAGTGCTGCTCCAGCAGTGCAATGGGCCAGAGGACTCAAGCCAAGGTTGTATAGGGAGCTCCCCACTGGGTGCCGCAGCTTCCACGTGTCTCCAGCCACCGGATTTATAGCACTATTAGCTCTGTGCCAGAAATCAGCACAGAGCTGTATAAATTATTCTAATGTTCATTGTAAGGTCATTAGCAGTCATGGAACTAAAGTGGTGGAGGGAGATTGGTGGAGGTGAGTGTGGAGGGGGTCCAATGTCACTCTGCATTCGGCGGTGACAGAGGGAGGCCAGCGATCGGGGCTGGAATCGGGGCGGTGGAGGGGGGGGGGTGGAGGGGGCGCAAATCAAGGCAGCCCATTGAGAGGTGGTTCAGAGCTTGTCTAAGGGCCATGCGATTGGTGCATGGAGGGATTGGTGGGGGAGTGACATATGGATCGCGGGGCTGGCCAGCGATCAGGAAGCCGGCAGTGCAGGGCTACTGCACATGCACCAATCTCTGCTCTCACAGATCGGTGTAGTGGCCCGCTCAGCACTATGCTGCTGGCATCTTTAGCAGGAAGACTGATTTGTGATGAGATTCATGCTGAGGCACTCCGCAATGCACAGTGTGGGAGATTCATTTTGAAAATCCCTCTGAAAAAAACAGCGGGATTTGCTCCTGTTTTTACACAAATTCGGCATTTAGACTTTTTTTTGGGATAATCCCACCCAGAATATATGATTTTTGTCTTATTTCGCATCACTATCCCACTCCATTTTTGAAAGGTTTGAGGAGGAGAATTCAGTCCTACTGGAGTCTAATGTGTAGTTTCCAAAGAGACCCAAAGATAGTTTGGGGGAGGAGATTTCAAAACAAAAGGAGTCTTGCAATTAACAGGGAAAGAATTGGGGTCTATTTCTAAAGGACTGCAATAATGTAATTGTCATAACAATCTCTTTGTTAAAGCTTGTTTAAATAGGATGGCCAAGAACTAACTCTTCAACTCTCCCAAAACTACTATTAATCCTTCCATAGCCTGGTGGTTCTTGCTGTTTCCCTGATCTTTCTTTTTTAGGTCCTTTCTGCCCTCTTTATTCATAACTCTTTGGCATCTGTATTTTAGATTACACACATAAATGAATCATTGCTTCTTACAGTCTTGAGAGGACATTTACTGACCCTGATCTCTAGCAACATTTAGTAGGAAGCCCAAAATAATAAGTAGAAGATCTCTCTGTAAATTGATTTAGCTACTGGAGCTATCCTGTGCTTCCATAGGACTTCTGTACATCTTTGAAAGGCATTACAACCACTTCATTTCAGCTCTTAAGCTAACAAGTGAATTTATTGAATGCTGCATGAACAAATTAATATATATAATTGCAATGTTAATCACCTAAATACATATATTTAGAGTAGACGTTATATCAACCAACTCCTTAAAGAATTATTATAAATCATCTGCAATCTGTTCAGTAACCAATTATTTTGCAGTTAATTTTTTAAAACATATTTCTTTTCTTCCTGTTGTCTTTATTTCTCTCTTAACCTATCTTTCTGAGGTTTCAATTGACAAGATTCAACTCACTATGCTTCTTTGTCGCATAAGAAATGGCCTAGTTTAGAAGGAATGCAGGCAATGACTTTCAGAACATTCTAACACACATAATACTTTCCTTCTATTTTTGCAGGTGTTCCTGCTGGATTTCATTTATGACTAATCTGAGGTTAGCCAGTTACGAAGGAACATAAACATAGTCATTGCACAGGCTGTGGGCCTGACAATATTCTGGCAATGTGGAAAGTGGTCCAGGTATGTCCTATACACAAGAAATAGATAAATCCAACCTGATGAATTACCACCCCATCAGTCTACTCTCAATCATGAGTAAACTGATATAAGTGGACATCAACAGTGCTATCAAGCAGCATTAACTTAACAATAACCTGGTCAGGAATGCTTGGTTTGGATTCTGCCAGGGTCACTCAGCTCCTGACCTCATTCCAGTCTTGGTTCAAACAAGAATAAGATGAATGCTGGAGGTGAGGTGAGAGTGATTACTCTTGACATCAAGGCAGCATTTGACTGACTTCGTATCAATAGCCTTAGCAAAACTGGAGTCAATGGGAATCAGAGGGAACACCCATGTTTGTTAAAGTCATAGCTGGCACAAAGGAAAGGTGGTTGTTGTGGTTGGAGATCAATCATCTCAAGTCCAGGACATCACTGCATGAGTTCTTTAGAGTAGTGTTCTAGGCCCAAACATCTTCAGCTGCTTCATCAATGACCTTCCTTCCAGCATAAGGTCAGAGGTGAGGATGTTCACAGATGACTGCACAATGTTTAGTATGATATGCGATTCCTCAGATGCCAAAACAGTCCATGCCCATATGCAGCAAGACCTCAACAATATCTTGGCTTAAACTGACAAACAGCAAGCATCTCCCACTATCAACCTCCTGGGGGTTACCATTGACCAGAAACTAAACTGGATTGGAGCAGGTAAAAGGCTAGGAATCCTAACTCAATCTGCCCAAAGCCTGCACACCATCTTCAAGACACAAGTCAGGAGTGTAATGGAATACTCCCCACTTGCCTGGATGAGTGCAGCTCCAACAACACTCAAGAAGCTTGATACCACCCAGGACAAAACAACCCGCTCGATTGCTACCCATTCCATAAACATTCACTCGCTCCACCACTGACGAACAGTGGCAGCATGTGTACCACCTACATTGCAGGAACTTACCAAGATTTCTTAGGCAGTATGTCCAAATCTATGACCATGACCATCCTGAAGGACAAAAGCATCAGATACTTGGGAATACCATCACCTGGAGATTCTTCTCCAAGTCACTCACTATCTTGACTTGGAAATATATCGCCATTCCTTTACTGTCACTAGGTCACCACCCTGGTATTCCCTCCCCAACAGCACCTACACCTCAGGGACTGTTGCTGTTCAAGAAGGCAGCTCACCACCACCTTCTGAAGGGCAACTAGTGATGGAAAATAAATGCTGGCCTAGCCAGTGACGTCCACATCTTATAAATAAATTTTAAAATATAGTTTCAGTAAATGCTGAGTTGATAAATAAGAATTTGTTACAAATGTTAATGTCAAAAGCTATGAGATAGTGCAATTGTGAACCAAACACAGTTCTTGTCCCTTTGATATTGGGACAGGCTCTGTTAGTCTTAAGCAGTTGTTCAAGCTTTAACATAAATAATGGGAAAATAAAATTTGTGCTGTGTCTAACTAACTGAAAACAGAAAACTAATTTATTTCTTCCCTACATGGTGAACGAAACCCATATTGGTAGATAATTTAACAAGAAATAAATTAACTTGTGTTATACTTGCCATCTCTTCATTGGAAGAAATTGATGGGTTTCACATAATATTCTATCACAATATTAGAACTGCGATAGGTATACATTGAGAATACCGACTGCCATTTCAAACTACGTTTTCTGTCAATGCTTGGTACCAATAATACAATGAGAAAAAGAACCTGCGCAGAAGTCAAATATAAATTTCTCACTCTGGAATAATTTGTATTTGTAGAATAAGAAAAACTAAGATGGAAAATGCAAACCCTCTCTAAAATAATATGCTGTAAAAAAAAATCTATTTTACTGTAATGGTAAAATAATATTATAATGCTGATCCCCTAGTATTTGCCAAAATTGTTTCACAGGTTTTTTTACAACCCTTTCAATCATAGTATTCCAAAAATCTGGACTGATAATCCAAAATACATCGGGCCCAATTTTATCATCAAGTTGCTCCCGTTTTTGGGCACAAAAACTTGGTAAAATGGGGTCTGAGGCAAGTAGTGCGATTTGCACCCACCTCCGCACCAGTTTCCTCTTTACCAAGGCCTGAAAATGGCCACAATCGGGACTACGCCCGTTGGGTGCGACGGCCATTTAAATGCATTTACATACCTTTAAATTGACTTAATGAGCTGGACGCCCACACTTTACGGTACTTCCCCCTGTTCCACCACGTTCGCCCATTCAGATTCAGCACAAAATAGACATGCTTTACAAAAGTCCGATTTGGGTGCTCCAGTTAGCGAGGAGGTAAGTGCTGAGCATCTGACAGCTCTCTGCTTGAGACCTGTGGGAGGGGAGGGAGGTGGGTCCGATGTACTCTGCCTGTGATCAGTGGGGAAGGGGAAGGGGTTCCGCTGCCGCTCTGCCTGTGATCGGTGAGGGGGAAGGGGGTGGGGGGGGGAGAGATAAGGGTTCAGTAATGTTGTGGGGGTGGGGCAATGTCTGTCGGGGGGCCAGGGAGAGGTATTATCTGGCCTGGAATGTGGCAGGGGAGCCACATTTTATCTTTATCTTCTGCGCATGCGCAGTTGGAGAGGCTGATTGGAGCTGCAGGATTTCAGGCATGTTAAGCCTCGCCTACAAGCTCCTGTAGCGCAACTCGGAATCGCTGATATTTTTACAGGCAGAGTGTGTATGGGGGTGCCTGAGAAAGGGTCTAAATGTCAGATCTGAAACACTCCCAGTTTCAAGTCCACCCAGCACTTAAAATCAAAATGATAAAATAAGGCCCATTGACTACAAATTGGTTAGCCCCCCTCAAAACCAAACACAGGAATCTCAATGTGTAATCAATTTGCAACCATTGAGTGGAATGTAGGCTACATGCTACCTTTGTGTTGCTTGCTCATTTTAATGAGTGATACATGTAGCCAGTGCTCCTTAACACCATTCATTGGCTGAACATATGATTGGGGGCTCAAAATAGTTTGTAATTTGCTCTACTTAAAGCTGGCCTGCACCTCTTAAAGTGGTGGTGCATTGTACTGAAACAAGGGTTGGGAGTTATTTGACAATCAAATCTGACGTTCAAAAGGAAAAAGAGTGGGAGAGTGTGGATCCTCAAATTTTGAGACACCAAAAACCACTGGATTATTGCTGGGGGAGTTGGAAAAGGAGAGAGGAGGCCTTTATCCTTGGGGTGGAAGAGAATGAAGGAGGCCTTCAAGACAAACAATGAGAAGGCAGCGAAACCAGATGACTGTGGAAGTTAATACCAGAAGTGTAGCATTAAAGACTTGGGGGCAGAACTGAAAACAAATGTTAAGATCTCACACAAGTGGTCTGGGTCAGTGAATACATCTTCAAATGCTTTATTTTACCAATGCATCACTAGCCTCAGTTACTGCTCAATTCCCACGCTCCCATTACTCACCTAAAAAAACAACTTATACTCATAGATCACCCTTAGCGTAGTAAAATGTCTCAACACGAGTTGTCAAATTAAATTTGACACTGGGCTACGTAAGTAGATATCAGGAGGAATAACAAAACTTGGCTGAAGAGCATATTTAAAGGAAGAAAGAGAGTTAATGAGGGACTTTCAAAGCTTAGGTTCTTGACAGCTGAAGGTTAGACGAACAACAAGGCAATGCTTACGATCAGAGATGGAAGGGTACACATCTCAGAGATTTGTATAGCTAGTGGAAATTACAGAGATGAGGAGGGGAAAGGCCTCAGGTTACTTGAAAAGAAGGACCAGAATTTCAAATCAAGGTGCTTTCTAACTTGGAGCCAATGTAGGATAGTGAGTATTGGAATCACATGTGAACTGGATTTGATATTAATTGGGATGCATACAGAACTGGATGACCTCAACTGTATGGAAGGTGGAATGTGGAAGCTAACCAAGACTACAATGGTATAGTCAAGTCTACATGTAAGAAAGGCAAAGAGGAGGGTTTTAGCAGCAGGTGGGTTGAAGTAGGACTAAAACTCAGTGATGATACAGGGCTGAAAAATAGGCAGTCTTAGTGACAGTGTGGTTCACCTTGTGGTCAAGTTTGCAAATAGTCTGGTTCAGCCTGAGACAGATACCCAGGGAGACAGTGGGAGTGGGATTTAGGGAAGAGAATTTGTAGCAAGAACCAAAATTAATGGCTTGGATTTTTCCATCATTTATTTGGAGGAGGTTTCTGTTCATGTTATATTAGACGTCAGACAAGCAATCTGATAATTTAGAGACAGTGGAGGTGTTGAGAGAGGTCATGATGTAGTGAAGCTGAGTATTTTTCCTTTATCTTCTTTATTCTTTCTTTGGAACATGATGTCACTGGCAAGGCCAGTATTTGTTGTCATTCCCTAATTGCCTGAACTGAGTAGTTAGCTAGACCTTTTCAAAGGGCAGTTAAGAACCAACCACATCGCTGTGGGTCTAGAGTCACATGTAGGCTTGACCAGGTAAAAGTTTCCTTCATTAAAAGACATTAGTGAACCAGATGGATTTTTACACCAATCAATGATAGCTTTCATGGTCACCATTACTGAGACTAGTTTTATATTCCATACATGTTAATTTAGTTTAAATTACAACAGTTGCTGTGGTGGGATTTGAACCCACATCATCAGGGCATTAGCCTGGCTGGTCCAGGAATATTACTGCTACACTGCCATCTCCCAATTATTTATCTCCTCCTACTGGAAGCTTAGTAGAAATTCCTCCTCATCTCTGTTTTAAAGGATCGTCCCTTTAAACTGAGGTTGTACCCTCTGATTCTAGCTTTTCCTACTAATGGAAACATCCTCTCCATGTCCACTCTATCCAGGCCTTGCAGTATCCTGTAAGTTTCAACAAGATCCTCCCTCATCCTTTTAAACTCCAATGAGTACAGACCCAGAGTCCTCAACCATTCATCATACGACAAGCTCTTCATTCCAGGGATCATTCTTGTGAACCTCCTCTGGACCCTTTCCAAGGCCAGTACATCCTTTTTGAGATATGGGGCCCACAACTGCTCACAGTATTCCAAATGAGGTCTGACCAGAGCCTTATACAACCTCAGAAGTACATCTCTGCACTTGTATTCTATCCCTCTTGACATGAACGCTAACACTGCATTTGCCTTCCTAACTGCTGACTGAACCTGCATATTAACCTTAAGAGAACCTTGAACACGGACTCCCAAGTCTCTTTGTGTTTCTGATTTCCTAAGCATTTCCCCATTTAGAAAATAGTCTATGTCTCCATTCCTCCTTCCAAGATGCATAACCTCACATTTTTCCACATTGTATTCCATCTACCACTTCTTTGCCCATTCTCCTAACCTCTCCAAATCAATCTGCAGCCCTCCTGTTTCCTCAATACTACCTGTCCCTCTACAAATCTTTGTATCATCTGCAAACTCAGCAACAGTGCCTTCATTTCCTTCTTCCAAATCATTAATGTGTATTGTGAAAAGTTGTGGTCCCAGCACCGACCCCTGAGTTACACCACTAGTCACCAGCTGCCCTCCTGAAAAAGATCCCTTTATCCCCACTCTCTGCTTTCTGCCAGTCAGCCAATCCTCTATCTTACCATTAACACCATGGGATCTTAATTTATTTAAGAGTGTCCTTTGTGGCACCTTGTCAAAGGCTTTTTGGAAATCTAAATAAATCACATCCACTGGTTCTCTTTTATCTAACTTCCTTTTTACCTCCTCAAAGAACTCTAACAGATTTGTCAGACATGACCTCCCCTTAATGAAGCGTGCTAACTCAGTCCTATTTTATCATGCACTTCCAAGTACTCCACAATCTCATCTTTAATAATAGACTCCAAAATTTTGCCAATGACTGAAGTCAAACTAACCGGCCCATAATTTCCCATCTGCTGCCTCCCTCCCTTCTTAAACAGCACTGGTACATTAGCTACTTTCCAGTCCCTCCCTGCCTCTAGTAACTGATGAAAGATCACCACCAATGCCTCCACAATTTCCTCGGCTATCTCTTATAGAACCCTGGGGTGTATTCCATCCGGTCCAGGTGACTTGTCCATCTTTGAATCTTTCAGTTTCGCCGGAGCCTTCTCTTCAGTGATGGCCACTACACTCACCTGTGCCTCCTGATTCTTCTGGAGTTCTGGCATCCCACTGATGTCTTCCACTGTGAAGACTGATGCAAAGTAACTATTCAGTACCTCTGCCATTGCTGTGTTTCCTATTATTACTTCTCCAGCCTAATTTTCCAGTGGTCTAATGTCCATTTTTGCCTCTATCTCACTTCTTATATATTGAAAAATACTCTTCCTATCTTCTTCTATATTATTATCCAGCTTACACTCATTTTTCATCTTCTCCCCCATTATTGCTTTTTTAGTTGTCCTCTAGTTGCTTTCCCAAGGTTTCTCAATCCTTTGACTTCCCACTACTAATCCTTGACACTTTGTATGCTTTTTCTTTTGCTTTTATGCTGTCCTTGACTTCCCTCATCAGCCATGGATGCCTCATCTTCCCCCTGGCATGTTTCCTCCTCCTTGGGATGAATTGCTATTGTGCCTCCCAAATAACACCCAAAAACTCCTGCCATTGCTATTCTACAGTCTTCCCTGCTAAGCTCCCTTTCTAATCAACTCTAGTCAGCTCTTCCCTCATGTCTTTGTAGTTACCTTTATTTAATTGTAACACTGTTACATCTGATTCCAGCTTCTCCCTCTCAAACTGCAGGGTAAATTCTATCATATTGTGGTCACTGCTCCTTAAGGGTTCCTTCACCTTACATTCCCTAATGAAGTCTGCCTCATTACAAATCACCAAATCCATAATTGCCTGTTCCCTAGTAGGCTCTGTCACAAGCTGCTCCAAAAAATCATCTCTTAGACATTCTTCAAATTCCTTTTCTTGGGATCCACTACCCTAGGTGGACTGGGAAAAAGGTGGATTTTTCCAGTCCACCTGCATATGAAGTCCCTACATGAGTATTGTAATGTTGCCTTTTTTATATGCCTTTTCTATCTCCTGATTTATTTTCTGTCTCACATTCTGACTACTGTACACAACTTCCATCCAGGTCCTTTTTATCTTTGTGATTCGTCAACTCTACCCACAGAGATTCTATGTTTTCTGATCCTATATCACTTCTTGCTATTGATTTAACTTCATTCCTTACTAACAATGCAACCTCACTCCCATTCCCATCTGCCTATCCTCTCGATTGGATATATATCCTTGGATATTTAGATCCCAGCCCTGATCCCCTTGTAGCCACGTTTCTGTGATGCCCACATCATTGCACTGGCCAATTTCAATGTGGCAACAAGCTCATTTACCTTGTTCCGTTTACTGCGCATATTTAGGTGCAATACACTCAGTGCTGCATTGACCACCTCCCTTCTCATACTTGTCACCTTTTTTGCTCTGCCTGAGGTTAGATTTCTGCCACCTTCTATGCTCTCTGTTGTATTACACGGTTTTGAAACTTTACAAACCTCTCCTGAACCCTTGGTTCCTTTAACTAGTTGGAAGTCCTCATCATTAACCTGCACTTAGAACGTAGAACATAGAACGTAGAAAAACTACAGCACAAACAGGCCCTTCGGCCCACAAGTTGCGCCAATGATATCCATACCTACTAGGCTTATCTATAACCCTCAATTCTATTAAGTTCCATGTACTCATCCAGAAGACTCTTGAAAGACCCTATCGAATTTGCCTCCACCACCACTGAAGGCAGCTGATTCCACTCATCCACCACCCTCTGAGTGAAAAACTTACCCCTGACATCTCCTCTGTATCTACTCCCAAGCACCTTAAACCTGTGTCCTCTCGTAGCAACCATTCTAGCCCTTGGAAAAAGCCTCTGAGAATCCACCCAATCTATACCTCTCAACATCTTATACACGTCTTATCAGGTCACCTCTCATCCTTCGTCTCTTTAAGGAGAAAAGACCAAGCTCCCTCAACCTATCCTCATAACCCAATCCAGGCAACATCCTTGTAAATCTCCTCTGCACCTTTTCAATAGCTTCCACATCCTTCCTGTAATGAGGCGACCAGAACTGAGCACAGTATTCCAAGAGAGGTCTGACTAGGGTCTTATAAAGCTGCAACATTATCTCCCCACTCCTAAACACAATCCCTCAACTGATGAAGGCCAGTACACCATATGCCTTCTTACCCACATCCTCTACCTGCAAGGCTGATTTAAGAATCCTATGGACCCGGACCCCAAGTCCTTTTGATCCTCTACACTGCTAAGAGTCTTGCACTTTTACCCTCTCCTTTAACTTTGATTTTCTAATTCTCCATACAACTGAATCCTCTCTCCCACTATTTAAAGCCATATCTACAGCCTCGTTATACAATTTGCCAGGACTCTGATCCCAGCATGATTCAGATGAAGACCATCCCATCAGAACAGGTCCCCTCTTTCCCAATACTGGTGCCAATGTTCCATGAATTCAAACTCATTCTTCCCACACCAATCTTTGAGCAAGGCATTTATCTACTTAACCTGTGCCAATTAGCTTGTGCCTTAGGTATTAATCCAGAGATTATTACATTTTTGGTTCTGTTTTCTAATTTAGCTCCAAGCTGTTCATACTCCCTTAGCAGAACGTTTGTTCCTGTTCTACTTATGTCACTGATACCTACGTGAACCACGATAACTGGATCTTTACTCTACCACTTCAAGTTCCTCTGCAGGCCAGATGAGGTATCCCGAATGCCAGCACCAGGCAGGTAACACAACATTTGAGGTTCTTGATCCTGGTCACACAGAAGTGTCAATACCCCTAACTATACTATCCCCAATTACGACTACATTTCTTTTTTCTCCCCCAACTTGAATGGCTCCCTGTACCACGGTGCCATAGTCAGTTTGCTCATCCTCCCTGCACTACCTGTTCGCATCCACACAGGGACGAAGAATCTTGAACCTGTTCAGCGACCGAGGCTCCTGCAACTTTACCTCCTGGATCCCTCTATCTGCCTCACTCACAGCCACATCCCTCCTGTCCCTGACCACTGTCTGAATTCAAGTATTTAATTTAAGGGGTGTGACTGCCTCCTGGAACACAGTGTCCAGATATCTCTTCCCCTCCTTGATGCGTCGCAGCGTCCAAAGCTCAGAATCCAACTCATCCATTCTGAGCTGGAGTTCCTCAAGCAACCAACAATTATTACAGATGTGCTCACTGGAAACCATAATGGGGTTCTCCAATGCCGACATCATGCATGAACAACACACCACCTGACTTCTATATCTATTTTGTTCAATTAGTTTTTAATTTGGGTTTTAATTTTTTTTTATTTAAACCTTTTTATTATATATCTCCTTATTACCTCAGTCTCAATGAAATTTCTATGCAGTAATTTAAATGGATTTTCAAATTTACCACAGCTCCCTGTTAGCCAATCAAATCATAGCCTTTCTGTAATGTCACTTTCAAGTTTTTTTAGTCCAAGCTCCCTGTCAGTTTCAGAGAATCAAGAGTAGCACTTACTGACCAATCATCACTCTCCCTTTCTGACCAATCAGCACTCTCCCTAACTGACCAATCAGCACTCCCCCTTACTGAGCAATTATCACTCTCCCTTACTGACCAATCAGCACTCTCCCTTTCTGACCAATCAGCACTCTCCCTTACTGACCAATTAGCACTCTCCCTTACTGACCAATCAGCACCCTCCCTTACTGACCAATCAGCACTCTCCCTTACTGACCAATCAACACTCCCCCTTACTGACCAATCAACACTCCCCCTTACTGACCAATCAGCACTCCTCCTTACTTACCAATCATCACGCTCCCTTGTGGTCTCTGCTGCCTGTTTCACCTAACTCCCTATTTTCACCCAACTCTAAAAGCACTCCCCATAGCTAGGCAGCACTCACTGTGCGGCTTTGTTTTTATAGGCATAACTTACAAAGCCCTGGAACTGATTTTAACTATTGTACAAACAACCAGCCAAGTTCAATTGAACATAAGAACATAAGAAATAGGAGCAGGAGTAGGCCATCTGGCCCTTCGAGCCTGCCCCGCCATTCAATAAGATCATGGCTGATCTGTCGTGGCTCAGTTCCACTTTCCCGCCCTCTCCCCATAACCCTTAATCCCCTCTCTTATCAAAAACCCATCAACCCGCTTCTTGAAAATATTTAGCGAGGCAGCCTCCACCACTTCAATGGGTAGAGAATTCCAGAGATTCACCACCCTTTGAGTGAAGAAGTTCCTCCTCAACTCTGTTCTAAAACGCCCCCCCTTTATCTTGAGGCTGTGCCCCCTAGTCCTACTGTCTTTTTTCAGCAGGAAGAGTCTCTCCACCTCTATCCTATCCATCCCATTCATCATCTTATACGTCTCAATGAGATCTCCCCTCATTCTTCTAAACTCCAACGAGTACAAGCCTAGTTTATTCAGCCTCTCCTCATAGTTCAACCCCCTCAAGTCCGGTATCAGCCTAGTAAACCTCCTCTGCACTCCCTCCAAGGCCAAAATATCTTTGCGCAGGTGCGGCGCCCAAAACTGCACACAGTACTCCAGCTGCGGCCTCACCAATGCCCTATACAGCTGCAGCAAGACCTCCCTACTTTTATATTCAATCCCCTTCGCTATGAAGGCCAGCATCCCATTCGCCTTCCTGACCACCTGCTGCACCTGCAAGCTGGGTTTTTGCGACTCATGCACAAGGACCCCGAGGTCCCTCTGCACCGTCGCCTGCTGCAGTTTTTCGCTGGATTCCGGGGAAGTGCCGGAAGATTGGAAAACGGCTAATGTTACGCCGTTGTTTAAGAAGGGTGCCAGGCAAAAGGCAGGGAATTATAGGCCGGTTAGTTTAACGTCTGTGGTAGGTAAAATGTTAGAATCCGTCATTAAGGAGGAAATTGCGAGGCATCTTGAAGGGAATTGCTTGATAGAGCAGACGCAGCACGGTTTCGTTAAAGGGAAGTCGTGTCTGACAAATTTACTGGAGTTCTATGAGGATGTGTCTAGGGCGGTTGATAGAGGAGAGCCGGTGGATGTGGTCTTTCTGGATTTTCAGAAGGCGTTTGACAAAGTACCTCATAAGAGGTTATTGCAGAAGGTCAGGGGACTTGGAGTTGGGGGTAGGGTGTTAGCGTGGATAGAGGATTGGTTGTCAAATAGGAGGCAGAGAGTGGGGGTCAACGGGTGCTATTCGGATTGGCGGATGGTGACTAGTGGAGTGCCCCAGGGGTCGGTGCTGGGGCCTCAGCTTTTTACCATTTATATAGATGATCTGGAGGAGGGAACCGAGTGTAGGGTGTCGAAATTTGCGGATGACACCAAGATTGGGGGAACGGCAAATTGTGCGGAGGGTGTGGAGAGTCTGCAGAAGGATCTAGATAGGCTGGGCGAATGGGCCAGGAAATGGCAAATGGAATTTAATGTTGGCAAGTGTGAGGTGGTCCACTTTGGTAGGAAGAATGGTAGGAAGGACTATTACTTCTGACTTGGCTGATTTCTGATGCAGAATGGACCAGTCATATATTGAGCTCATCTTTTCCACATCACAGCTATGAAATTTCGCTTAGAAAGGATAACAGAACTAGAGGGCACAGCCTCAAAATAAGGCGGGGGGGGGCAGCTTAGAACGGTGTTGAGGGGGAACTTCTTCACTCAAAGGGTGGTGAAACTCTGGAATTCTCCGCCCATTGAAGTGGTGGAGGCTAGCTCGCTGAATATATTTAAGTCATGGGTAGATAGATTTCTGATAGACAAGGGAATTAAGGGTTATGGGGAGAAAGTGGGAAAGTGGAACTGATCCACTTCAGATCAGCCATGATCTAATTAAATGGCGGGTCAGTCTCAAAGGGCTAGATGGCCTACTCCTGCTCCTATTTCTTATGTTCTTATGACTGTAACATTATATTCTGCACCATCTCTTTTTCTTTTCCCCTAGCATGCAAGAAACAATCCTTTTCACTGAATCCCAATACATGTGATATCAATAAATCAAATCAATTTCCCTTCCATGAACCACATTGATTCTGCTTGGTTGTATTATAGTTTTCTAAATGTTCTGCTACTACTTCCTCAGTAATGGATTCCTGCATTTTCTCAATGACAGATGTTAGTGTAACTGATCTATAGTTAACTGATCTTAGTTTTCTGTGTCAACCACCATCCTCTCCTCATACAAAATCCCTCTACAGAATTATTTTTTCAACTTTATCTTGTGTTAATTACTCTAATCTTTTCTTTCCAAATTTCTGTTCAGTGTCCAAATCACTCACATTGCTGCACCCCACCCGGACAAACTCTTGTCTAATACCTGGGTATTTGTCAAAGATGCTATATTTATTGAAGTTGGTGATATTCAGCTATCAATTAAACACATAACTTTTATATTGAATTATTATGTTTAGTTCAAATCTAGAAATTAAGTTCATAGTTTTGAATAGGTTATTTCCATTAAATTATGGTACTTATTGTATAGCATCATGAAGCTTCACTCAAATTTGTTATGCATGTGTACATCATACAAATGCTATCACAATCACCACATTTAAATTATTACTTTCAAATCAGTTCTCTACCCATTAGTATATAAATAATCTCCTCTGAGGCTAAAAGATTTTCCATTTTCATTATTTTTGATATTGCTAAACACATTTTCATGAATATAAAACATTCAGAATATGAAAAGAGCTATATCGAGAATAAATTGTTTCTTGTTTGTGCTTCACCTTTTGGTCTCAAGAGAAGCACTGATATGAAATGTCATGTGCTTAAATCTTTGTACTTTTGGTAAACAGCAAGAACAAGAAAATAGGCTAATATATTTTGTTGTGAAGGTGGAACAAAAGAACAACTATTTCAAGAGATTACGATAAGCAACTAAAGCATTTTTGGGAGTCACTCAATTGATGCTGACTCACCAGTTAATTGTCAAATTTCTCCAGCAAAATCAGAATCCTTTTCTACGAACAGAATTGTTCTTTGTCATTCACAGTCATTCCATTTATATTACTGTGCATTCTGGCAATTCTCAGTGCCTTACTTAATGATTATGAGGAATGTATCATCTTACCAAGATTCTAAAATACCTGATGTCCTATTGATCAATGATAAATAGAGCAACAGCTAATTCCACTGTATTACATTGTAGGAGACATTGTAGGCACAAATTTCGAAGCCCAGCACCCTTTCATAGGGATCTGCCGAGCTACTAGCTGCTTTCAATACAGCATGTGCAAGCCACACTTCTGAGAGAGGTAACTGCATGAGCATCCAGAGCATGCGCCAGAAGCTTCAGAGGGAGCACAACCTGATGTCACACAATCCTACCAACTCACGTGATGTCAGAGTGCCTAATTGGACCATGCACGTGCCAACAATAAATATAGTCAAGAAAGAGTCAAACACTCAGCTGCAAGAAGGGCCTTGCACTCGCATTAGTTAAAGGATCAGGTACCCAATGTGCAAGTAAGGTAATTTTCAAGGACATCTGCTGTTGCAATGTCTGAAGATATTGGGATGAATTTTACTGTCCCACCCACCATGGGAATTGGAGGGGGCGAGGGGCAGACCATGGAAAGATTCGTTGACCTCAGGTGGAAATTTCTGGTTTTGGGGCATGTGCACAGCCAAAAAATCCTGCCCATTATGAAGCAGTCTTTTCCTTTGGTGCACAATAAAGTGTGATGGTGATGGGAAACCAGTGTGTGGCAGAATTACTAAAGCACTAAATCTAAAAACCAAGGTTAGTCTTTGAAAATCTGAGAGAAAGAGAGAGAGAAAGAGAGAGGGAGAGCAGAGAGATCAAGGCAGTCGGTCTCTATTGTTCACCACATAAAATGTGGATGGAAGCTCACACTTGGATTGAAGGAGTTTCAAGTATCTTTCAACTTGCCCCATCACCCAATGATTCTGCAGCCCCATAACACTCAGTTAATTTTGAAGTCTACATATGAGGGATTAACACAGCAAGAGCAACCATTTGCACTCTCAGGGATTAGTGTTGCTTGTGTGGGCATAATCGCTTCAGATGCTAGGCTAAATGCTTTGCATTTGCAACCCCAACCACCCACACTACCCCTGCAGCGCTGCAGTTGCACCAAATTTCCCTTCTCTCTGATACTGCTGCCCTTGCCTTGGCACTGTGTGATGACTTCAGCCAGGCTAATGAGGTTGGCTTGCTAGAGTATGAACTACCTGATGAGTCCTTGAACCTGCTTCTGGGCCTAGCAAGGTGTTCCATCTACAGGTCCAGGCAGCGGCCGATCGAGGGGGTCGTCCAACCTGATGTGGCCGAGTGTTCCTGGAAAGGGAGCACACAGTGTCTGAGAGAACCACTGACGCCTTCCGTGCCCTCTGGGCACCACAGGAAGTGGCGTATATTATTGACCTCTTTAATCACATTTTAATTTGATGTTTTAAGTTTCCTTTCCACTTTGTTTTTTGTTTCAGGCAGTTCCCCTCCTTTTAAGGGGCTGCCCTTTTTGAGTTATCCCGGTTAAGTTGATTTCATTTACTTAGTTGCACACAGAAAGATGTATCTGATGAATTATAACTGATGGTCCAAACAGAGAGTTACACGCTCCCTATTTAAAGCAGATGTGTCAGTCTCTCAGCCTGCCATAGCAGGAAGTGACCGAAAGTGTATATATATTCTAGTTACAAATAAAATAGTTGGTGACGAGACTTTCACCTCCATGGAGTTATTTCACACTATAAGCCAGCCACAAAGAAGCCATTGCGGAGGTTTGTCTCTGACAGGAAATGCCATTGATGGGTGGGTGGGGGGGGTGGCATGAAGAGGCAATCATATCCTCGATTTATACTGCCAGGAAATGCGCCTGGAGTCTTCTCATGAGGTTTTTCACTCTTGCCACTGAACATCTCTGATTGGGCGTGGAAAATTTCAGCTGAGGAAAACCCAGGTCAAAGTCATGCGAAGTGAAGCTGGTCAGTAGCATGCCACTATATCCAGTTGTGATTTAAACTGGTCTAATTTCCCACTGGTGTGGCCGAAATTGGGAAGGGAATGTGATTCCGGCTTGAGTATGTCATGAATACTCAAAATACTGCTTTTTGAGTATTCATGACATTCAAATAGCATTCCTGACATGGATCAAAGGAAAAGCTGACCTGTCATCATCCTGCAATGGATGTGGCGAATGGAAAATTGTGCCTAATTTTTCCACAAGTGGTGTCCGACTTTTGTCCTAACTTTGAATTTTCCACTCTTGCCTGCCATGAAACCTGCCAGGGCCAGCAAATTCTGCCCGTAGCACTGCCACTATGAGTAGTTAAAGCCCTCCCATTCTCCATCTATAAAATTAGTGGTGACTTTGCCTATAGTTACCTCGCTGGATTTTTCCCAGATCAACAATAAAGTTAGCAACTGCTATGCATGCTCACAACAATTTATGGTTATATTGCACCATTAATGCAGAAAAGGGCCAAAGTGTTGGACAGTTAAAAACAAGGTAATTGCTGCAAGAACGTGTAAAATTCTTTTAAAAAGTGAGTTATCCCTTTTTTAACTCAAACTAGTTTCCCACTTCTAGAAAAAATTCCCTGTTGGATAAGTGAGTGAAATTATTCCCTACCTGTACAAGATGTACAAAAAAGAAAAGCTTTAACTAATCATGCTCACGTGAACTAGTTTTTTTTAACATTTCATTCTGCTTTTGCCGTCAAATTCTTCCCTTCCTGTAAACATTTTTTGTCAAAGATGTATTTGTAGAGAGTCATTTTACCCCAATTATGTTATGTGGTGATACAACTGTATAAAAGTTCAATCGTAACAATTATAAATTGTTGGATTCTGAGTACAATTCAACTTTATCTACCCTCATTTTGCAAAATACCTTACTCCATTCCATGTGATATTTACTGCAAATCTTGCCAGCTCAAAATTCCCAGAAAAGTAACTCATTAATACTGAAAATAAAGCAAGAAAAAATACTTGCTACCTTGCCTGTAGATGTTCGCTCTCCTTATCAGTTCCATCACAGTGAATAATCTGTGTATATCAGTGATTGACTTTAAGCATTTCAGTGAACTTGGAGAAAGAACTGAAGGCAGCAAAATGTAACCACCAGGAAGAAGGGAAAACTTGCCGAAGAAATTGATTGTGAACATGCTGAGAACGTGCACGTTGTCCCACAGTAAATGAGCTGGGCCTTATTTTAAGAAAAAGGCTGGTTAATCTGAATCCTAAATATGCAATGTGGACATCCTACAAAATAACTCAAATTCAAACAATGGATGTCACTTTGGTTTTACACTCATCTCCAATGTTTACATGTATCTGGGCTGTACACAAGAAAATTGATTTAAAATATACAAAATACAGAAGCTATTCACTGAATAGAAAATAGCAGCTGGAATTACTTAAATAGAGAAATTAGAAAACCAAATGTAAAGAGAACAGTTTTAGATTTTCAAATTCAATTCATTCAGCAAGTATATTGACTTATCAGGTACTTGCTTAACTGAAATTTATCATATGTTTGGGAAAGCCACTATTATCATATTAATAAAGCATAGAGTTAAAACATGGTATTTCATAACACATTGCTCATGGTATCTCTACAGTGTGCAGTTTTCAGGAAAAAAATCTCCATTCCTGTCAGGGAACAACCTTCAGACAGAATAAAATCAACTGGACAATGCTGAGACGGAAGTCCTAGATAGGCAGCTCTAAAGACATATTACTGCTCAGGGCTAAGCCACTTCCAATATAAATGTCACTTGCTGCTATGTAAAATTTGTTAGGGGAACAGTTTGTTTCATTTAGTGTCAGAGAAAATCCCACATTTAGACAGCTTTTGTGTAAAGCAGGAGATATGAACCAGCATTTCTACTCACCAGGGTTTGTTATTGTCAAAAGGTCAAGACGCCTTTGTTGCTAAAAGACAAACAAACACTTCGTTAGAACATACTTATCACACAGTGTATGGTTTTGCTGGTGATCAAAGCTGTAAAACATTGTCTACATCTCAATACATTGCCCATGTTTTATAAAGTAAAATGTAGGCTGGCTGACAGACACAAAGGGCAGTATTTAATGGATACTTGTAAGCTAGAGGGTTGGAAGGGCCCCACATTGCTTCCTTTGTGAAAGGATAGCCCACGTTAAGTGCCTCCCAGGCCAATGGCGGGCTTTCTCCAGGATCGAGGACCTGGGGAGGGTTGGAAGCTTGGGGTGCGGGGGGGGGGGGGGGGGGGGGGGGGGGTCAAATCATTTCTTAAGAGCTGCTGACCATATGCTACTAGCTGTCCACTGTCCCACTGTAAACAGTGCCAGTGGCAGCAACTGCCAACAATGCACAATTCCACCCCACCATCAGACTCACCATGGACTATTCCCCAGAATCAGTTGCATTCTTGGACACACGCATCTCCATTAAGGACGGTCACCTCAGCACCTCACTGTACCGCAAGCCCACAGACAATCTCACAATGCTCCACTTCTCCAGTTTCCACCCTAAACATGTTAAAGAAGCCATTCCCTATGGACAAGCCCTCTGTATACACAGGATATGCTCAGATGAGGAGGATCGTGACAGACACCTCCAGACCCTGAAAGATGCCCTCATAAGAACAGGATATGGTGCTCGACTCATAGATCGGCAGTTCTGATGCGCCACAGCGAAAAACCGCACCGATCTCCTCAGAAGGCAAACACGGGACACAGTGGACAGAGTACCCTTCGTCGTCCAGTACTTCCCCGGAGCGGAGAAGCTACGACATCTTCTCCGGAGTCTTCAACATATCATTGATGAAGACGAACATCTCGCCAGGGCTATTCCCACACCCCCACTTCTTGCTTTCAGACAACCACACAACCTCAAACAGACCATTGTTCACAGCAAACTACCCAGCCTTCAGGAGAACAGTGACCACAATACCACACAACCCTGCCACAGCAACCTCTGCAAGACATGCCGGATCATCGACATGGATACCATCATCACACGTGAGAATACCATCCACCAGGTACATGGTGAATACTCTTGCAACTCGGCCAACATTGTCTACCTGATACGTTGCAAGAAAGGATGTCCCGAAGCATGGTACATTGGGGAGACCATGCAGACGCCACGACAACGGATGAATGAACATCGCTCGACAGTCACCAGGCAAGACTGTTCCCTTCCTGTTGGCGAACACTTCAGTGGTCACGGGCATTCAGCCTCTGACCTTCGGGTAAGCATTCTCCAAGGCGGCCTTCACGACACACGACAGCGCAGAGTCGCTGAACAGAGACTGACAGCCAAGTTCCGCACACATGAGGACGGTCTCAACAGGGATCTTGGGTTCATGTCGCACTATCTGTAACCCCCGTGACTTGCCTGGGTTTGCAAAACCTCACTTACTGTACTGTCTGGAGACAATACACATCTCTTTAACTGTGATCAGTGCTCCTTCCACTCACATTATCAGCCACTTCAGGTCTTGAACAGCAGGTTAGGTGTAAGGATTCGCATTCTAATCAGTAATCTCTAAACTGTGCTTTATATGCTCTGTCTGAGGCCAGAACTCTCCATTCACCTGACGAAGGGGCTAACCCCGAAAGCTTGTGAGTATATTATCAAATAAATAGGTTGGACTAAAACCTGGTGTTGTCAGACTTTTCACTGTGTTTACGCCAGTCCAACGCCGGCATACCCACATCATGAACAATGCACAAACCGGAGACCTAGGATTGTCAAGGGACCCAGATCACAGGTGACTGAAGATGGGATGGGGGTTGGGAGGGATGAGGAGGACAGAGGTCAGAAGCTAGGACAGAGGACTGGTTCTCAGCGAGAACCCCCTACTTCCCAATGCATGATCCTCAGTCAGGTAATGAGTGCCTTTGAATGAGTAACCCTGCCAAGCAACCCTGACAGCATTTGTCTTTAACATAGAAACATAGAAACCCCACAGTACAGAAAGAGGCCATTTGGCCCATCGAGTCTGCACCGACCACAATCCCACCCAGGCCCCACCCCCACACATTTACCCACTAATCCCTCTAATTTACGCATCTCAGGATACTAAGGGGCAATTTTTAGCATGGCCAATCAGCCTAACCCGCACATCTTTGGACTGTGGGAGGAAACTGGAGCACCTGGAGGAAACCCACACAGATACGAGGAGAATGTGCAAACTCCACACAGACAGTGACCCAAACCGGGAATCGAATCCAGGTCCCTGAAGCTGTGAAGCAGCAGTGCTAATCACTGTGCTACCGTGCTGCCCAATCTGCTTTTCAGGAATCCTGTCTGGCAAGTCGCCCACCTCCACTGGGTAAATAACAGCAGCGTTCGGTTGAGACCCCTAAGTGGCACCCTCTTGCCTGATGAAATGCAACCCTCTCCTCCAAATCTGCCTCAAGTGTGGGCATTTAAATTCCACAAAAAGTCATGGTGGTTTCACAAAAAATTCTGCCCAATAGAAGATCACACTCTTTGGAATTACCAAATTAAAAGGTGACCCAACAAATTATTTTGCATATTGAGCTATTCAATGTAGCCAGGAAACATGCCAGCCAGGTTCACTTAATGTGGGAAAGTCCCCACGGTAGTACAGTGGTTAGGACTGCTGCCTCTCAGCACTAAGGACCTAGGTTCAATTCCAGCCTTTGCTGACTGTGTGTGTGAAGTTTGCACATTCTCCCAGTGTTTGTGTGAGGTTTGTCCAGGTGCTCTGGTTTCCTCAACAGTCCAGACATATGCAGGTTAGGTAGACTGGCCATGTTAAACTTCCCTTGGTGTCCAAAGGTATGTAGGTTAGGTGGCTAAGCCATGGCAAATCTGCCAAGTGATAGAACAGCCATTATAGAAAAAATGGAACAAGTGTAACAGTTGTCTTAACATGTGCAAATACCTCAACATTTATAATGCAAAACATATGAGGGTTCCACTTTAGTGTCATTAGTTAAACATTGTCCTTTTGATAAATCAGGATATCCAACTCTATCTTACATTGATACTATTATATATTTACCACTTACTATGTTTCTGGATAATGGTATCTGATGATGAACATGAATTTCAAATAGCACTGCTGAGATAGCTTTGCTAAAATAATGGGGAGAAAACATGTCGCATGTTCAACAATGACCATTAATGATGCCAAATCAACAGAGAAAATTCCAACTTACATATAAGGCTGTTGTGGGTTTTTGCTCAATGATGTTTTGAAGTGTAGCAGAGATAGAGATGCAAACTTTGTTATTCATTAGAGTTTCTACGTAATGGTTTTTGGACAACAATTTTATGACTAAATGGGAGCTTCTGCGAGTTCAGGTACCCAGGGTTTAATATGGAGGCTGATCTTTATACACTGTAATAATATGTTGCAAAGACATTTTACCAGAACAAAAGGTTGCTGTCCATGAATCAGATAACAAAGGATTCATTTGATGGCAGGGCTTCCGGCATGACAGCCAGTACTTCCATGCTGACTGGACAAGTTGATTTGATTTGATTTATTATTGTCACATGTATTAACATATAGTAAAAAGTATTGTTTCTTGCACTATACAGACAAAGCATACCATTCATAGAGAAGGATACGAGACAGTGCAGAATATAGTGTTACAGTCATAGCTAGGGTGTATGGGAAGATCAACTTAATGCAAGGTAAGTCCATTCAAAAGTCTGATAGCGGCAGGGAAAAAGCTATTTTTGAGTAAGTTGGTACGTTACCTCAAACCTTTGTATCATTTTCCCAACAGAAGGAGGCGGAAGAGAAATGTCCAAGGTACGTGGGGTCCTTAATTATGCTGGCTGCTTTGTCAAGGCAGTGGGAAGTGTAGACAGAGTCAATGGATGGGAGATTGGTTTGTGAGATGGATTGGGCTACATTCATGACCTTTTGTAGCTCCTTGCAGTTTTGGGCAGAGCAGGAGCCATACCAAGCTGTGAAATAACCAGAAAGAGTGCTTTCTATGGTGCGTCTGTAAAAGTTGGTGAGAGTCATAGCTGACATGCCAAATTTCCTTAGTCTTCTGAGAAAGTAGAGGCGTTGGTTGGCTTTTTTAACTAAGGGCCATCCAGCTTGAAATGCACCTTAACATTGGAGAAGGGCTGCTGGCAGGATTTAGGTCAAATGGGGACATGGTCAAAGGGTAAGGCCAATCATTCAGGACTAAGAAGAGGAGAAATTATTTCACAGAAAGCATTGTAAATCTGCGGAATTTTCTACCCGAGAGAGTTGCTAGTACTCCATCGTTGAATACATTTATAAGAACATAAGAACATAAGAACATAAGAACATAGGAGCAGGAGTAGGCCATCCAGCCCTTCGAGCCTGCCCCGCCATTCAATAAGATCATGGCTGATCTGTCGCTGCTCAGTTCCACTTTCCCGCCCTCTCCCCATAACCCTTAATCCCCTCTCCTATCAAATACCCATCAACCCGCGTCTTAAAAATATTTAGCGAGGCAGCCTCCACCACTTCAACGGGCAGAGAATTCCAGAGATTCACCACCCTTTGAGTGAAGAAGTTCCTCCTCAACTCCGTTCTAAACCGCCCCCCTTTTATCTTGAGGCTGTGTCCCCTAGTCCTATTGTCTTTTTTGAGCGGGAAGAGTCTTTCCACCTCTATCCTATCCATCCCATTCATCATCTTATACGTCTCAATGAGATCTCCTCTCATTCTTCTAAACTCTAACGAGTACAAGCCCAGTTTATTCAGCCTCTCCTCATAGCTCAACCCCCTCAACTCCGGTATCAGCCTAGTAAACCTCCTCTGCACTCCCTCCAAGGCCAAAATATCTTTGCGCAGGTGCGGCGCCCAAAACTGCACACAGTACTCCAGCTGCGGCCTCACCAATGCCCTATACAGCTGCAGCAAGACCTCCCTACTTTTATATTCAATCCCCTTCGCTATGAAGGCCAGCATCCCATTCGCCTTCCTGACCACCTGCTGCACCTGCAAGCTGGGTTTTTGCGACTCATGCACAAGGACCCCGAGGTCCCTCTGCACCGTGACTGGGATAGACACATTTTAAGTAACTCAGGGAATTAAGGGGTATGGGGAATAGGCAGCAAAATGCATTTGAAGCCCAAATCACTCTTGCTCATGCTGAATGGCTAGATGGGTCATATGATCTACTCCTCCTTCCACTTCTTGCGCTCTTGTGTAGAAGGCAAGGACTCTGCAGAACCCCACTGACAACAGCATTCCAATTACAAAAACATCATCAATTATTCTTTGCTTTGGTCATGTCAAAAGACAGATGCCAAAAGATGCTAAAAAGCAGTAGTGGACTAAGCTAAAATTCCAAGCCATATGGACTCTCACCGACTATGGCAAGGTCTGCAACACATAACAGACATCAAGATGAAGGCAAATAAAATCGTCGGCTCCAATGCCCCCCTCCCCAATGAGCTCAATGCAATTTATACCCATTTTGAGCAAGAGGTCAGGCAGACCATGCCCTCCATCCCTGGAGCCTCAGATGAACCTGTATCTGAGGTCACCATTGCCAATGTCAGAGCAGCCTTCTCAAAAGTCGACTCTCATGGAAAACAACTGGCCCAGATGGGGTACCCAGATGAATACTCAGGTCCTGTGTGCACTAGCTGGCGGGCATATTTGCACACATCTTCAACCTCTCTGTACACCAATCTGAGGTCCCTGCCTGCTTCAGAAAGACAACCATCACCTTGATCCTAAAGAAACGCCAGGCAGTGTGCCTTAATGACTTTCATCCAGTGGCTCTGACATCCATCATTATGAAGCGCTTTGAAAGCTTAGTCATATACAAATCAATTCCTGCCTAACATTGGTCTGGATCTGCTAGAATTCACCTATTGCCACAATAGATCCACAGCAGATGCCATCTCCCTGGCCCTACACTCAACCCTGAAACACCTAGATAACAAAGACACCTATGTCAGACTCCTATTCATAGACTACAGCTCAGTCTTTAACATCATTATTACTACAACACTCATCCCCAGACTTTGAGGTCTGGGGCTTGGCTCCTACCTCTGCAATTGGATCCTAGAGTTCTTAACTCACAGACCGCACAGTAAGGATAGGCAACAACACCTCCTCCATGATCATCCTCAACACTGGTAGCCCACAAGGCTGTGTCCTCAGTCCCTTATTAAACTCCTTATACACATATGACTGTATGGCCAAATTCCCCTCCAACTCAATTTTCAAGTTTGCTGATGATACCACCATTATGGGTCGAATCTCAAACAATAACGAGACACAGTACAGGAAAGAGATAGAGACTCTGGTGAACTGATGCAACAACAACAATAATCTCTCCCTCAATGTCAACAAAGTGATAAAGCTAGTCATCAACTTCAGGAGGTGTAGTGGAGAACATGCCCCTGTCTATATCAATGGAGATGAAGTAGAAATGGTTGAAAGCTTCAAGTTTTTAGGTGTCCAGATCACCAACAACCTGTCCTGGTCACTCCATGCAGACGCTATAGCTAAGAAAGCTCACCAATGCCTCAAAATAATCAATGTGCCCTGAACAAATCCATCCTGACTTTCCTTGCTTAATCTGTGCTTTTTAAAATAACGATTAATACCGTTCCAATATTTTATTCAATAGCTTGCACATGCAGGATGGGTTGACTGGCATATATTTACCCATCTATGCTTTTCTTTCATTTTAAATGATAGTGCAATGTAGGCAGCTCTCCAGTCCTTTGGCATCACACTTGCAACTCTACAGGATTAGAAGATGATCGTAAGTGTCTCCAACACTTCCTCTCTTGTTTCTCTTAACAGCCTGAAATACATTAGAACTGGACCAAACAATTCATCTACTTTCAAATATGCAAACCCCCTTAACATTTCCCCTCTCACTGCTGAAGGTGGACTAATCAGTTCTTGTGCTTGATTTAACTATGTAGTTAAATTAAACAACCAGTTTTGTGCTTCAAATATACTGGCTGAGGCTGCTTGTTTGTTCAACTTGATGTCCACAATGAGTTATCAAGCGTTCAAAGAGATGTCTCTCTACCAATCAGAAATAATTACCGATGCATTAGCTGGAATTCTACTACAGGCTTAGTTCCAGTAGTAATAGATTGGTGACGGGATTTACCAGTAATATGTTGTTGAAATGCAGAATCAAAAATGATTCAAATTTGTATACCTTAAATACATACTACTGTTTTAAACTCATTGATGATCTCTCATTCTGTGGACTATTCTGCATCATTATCTGCAGAACTGCATACACTGGATTCTATTTTTCAAGATTGTGCTATTTTAGATTCATAGAGGTTTACAGCATGGAAATTGACCCCTCAGCCCAACTTGTCCATGCCACCCTTTTTCTTAAGCCCCAAAGCTATTCCCAATTGCCCACATTTGGCCTATATCCCTCCATACCCATCTTACCCATGTAACTGTCTAAATGCTTTTTAAAAGACAAAATTGTACTCGACTCTACCACAACTTCTGGCAGCTTGTTCCAGACACTCACCACACTCTGTGTAAAAAAATTGCCCCTCCGGACAGTTTTGAATATCTCCCCTCTCACCTTAAACCTATGCCCTCCAGTTTTAGACTCTCCTACCTTTGGGAAAAAATATTGTCTATCTCGCTGATCTATGCCCCTCATTATTTCATAGACCTCTATAAGATCATCCCTTAACCTTCTATGCTCTATGTTGCTGTAAATTTGTTCTTGAGCCAGCAGGCTTGATTAAACATTTCTGCTGTGGCCCACAGGTGTATGATTGACAATGCTGAATGATTTTGTTTCTCACACATATTACATTCTCTGCCCTTTGCTGGACAATCAGCAGTATGGAGATAATTTCAAGTGCACACACCAACTGGACTTGAAATGACGTGATGCAATTTCACCTTTGGGTTGTACTTTCCATTTGATGGATGATCAAAAGTTGTTGTTTAGTTCCCCAATCTACTTTTCAACATTTGGTTAGGTCAAGCACTGTAGAAGTTCCTGAGGTTCATCAAAAATGTATTCCTTATCCACAGGTAGCACCATAAAATTTTACAAATCTGTTATTTGTATGTGGATTTCATCACATGTATTAGTGAAATTACAGCCACAATTCTCCCAAAAGTGCTGAATTGGCAGGAAAACTGTTCTAAATCTCAACTGTTTTCTCAGTTCAGCTTCTCACCCGAATCTCTGTACTCTGTGCATTGCAGAGGTCCTAGCCATGAATGTCATTAAAAAACCTAGGGATGGGAGCTATTTGCGCCAAACAGCCTGAATCAACGGGATGAGCAGCAACTCGCACATGCGCACATTGCTGAAAGGTCGCTGAAAAGACCACCCAGCATCCAGATCACTGCCATCCAACCCTCACAGACATCGCTGGCCTCATTGCTGGCCTCCACACCCCCTCCCCCACGCACACTGCAGGCCTCATCGCTGGCCCCCACAATGCCCTCCCACACATCACTGGCCTCATCGCTGGCCCCCATAACACCCCCACACACATCATTGGCCTCATCGCTGGCCCCCACAACCTCGCCACAGAGACATTGCTGGCTTCCCTGCTGCCCCCCCAAACCCCGTCTCCCCCCACACACAGACATGGCTGTCTGTACACCTCATGCCCCCATGGATCCGGATAATGTGAGTACCCATTCCCTCTATCCCTTGAATATACTGTCCTCACTGCTGCACTGCAGGAAACTAGCGATGTGCTGACATGCACAACTCCAACATGTGATCATTCCCTCTCTTGAATGGGAGCCTTGAGTATCACACGCCCCGGGGACATAGCAGCTTATTGAATGGCAGCCAATCAGCACCCCAAGGGATGAATGACACTCAACTGAATGCAACCTTCAAATCTCTCACAAGTGTTTTTGCCAACAGGCCCTTGACTGGCCATACTCACTGCACCTGCACTCCCCTAATAAGGCAGAGCTGTATATAAGCTGCAGAAATGGACACACAGCTAGTCACGCCACCACAAAGATGGCTGCATGGAAACCTGCTCCCAGATTTTCAGAGACCAACCAGAAGCACCTACTAGATGCCTTAGAGGAGAAGTATGATCGTCTGTTCCCCAGCCAGGGCCCTAACCCAAGGGGTGCATCTGCCACGGCATCGTGGAAGGAGACAGCAGAAGTGGTGAATGCCAAAAGCCTGACACTGCACTCTGGCTGGCAGTGTCGGAAAAAAAGTACCACCTTCTGCGAGCTGCAGTGAGCGGTGAGTCAGCATCCCACTTGGAACCCCGCACATGCTTGGCATGGATGTCCAATCCTGCTTAGAACCTGAAGGGCATGCAACAAGTGACCTTTCCCCCAGGAACAGAATCTAACCCCTTCCCCTCAACAAGCACCCTTCAGTGGTGACCGCTTTCCCTGTAACTGTCAGCACAATGCCCAAGACACTAGCATGCATTGCGCACCATGCACTGCAGTATTTTTTAAATGCTGCTATCAACCTTATGTTCCCACAGGAAAAGAGCATCCACAACGCACGGGAAATGACACAGATTGGTGGTGGTGTGCGTGACCTGTGGCAGCTGACTAGCATGGAGATGTGTGCCAAGGAACTGGCAGGGGGTGATGGGCCACCCTGAAGGGTCACCAACAGCCAGGTCGGCATCCAGCATGCAAGTGAGCAGAAGCACATCCTCAACCTAATAACATCCCTCCTCCTAATGTGTGGTCTTTTTTACAGCTCTGGACCCAGAGGAACCCGGTCCTTCGTGTGTTGCCACTGGCCCCGCTGTCTGGAGCAAACTGCTTACAGAAGGCTGTAGCAGAGGGGCTCCAAAGCTTGGCCGAGTCTCAGAGGGTCAGGGCTGCAGGATCACACATTTTGAGGCAGACGCGCCTAGGCCTCCAGGACTGGCAGAGCCAGGTGATGCTGGAGCTTCTGGAGCTCAGTCTAGCTACGCTGGCATCCCATGGAGTGAGTCTGGGGCTGCTGGGCACCCCAAGGGAGGAGGAAGAACTTGAGACCACACTGGGATCTTCCACCCAGGAGATCCCGGACGTCCTGAGACCTTCCAATTCCCCTCTTCCTCATTCTGGGGCATCTCAGAGCATAGGATGGTGGATCTGCATCATGGGGTTCGGAAAGAGCATAGGATGGTGGATGAACAGGCTGGCACAAAAATACTGCCATCGTATGTCTGCTGGGGCCCAGGGGACGTCCGCCAAGGGCCTCATAGGCAGCGAGGTGTGTATCACAGCTGGACACCTCCACCTCTGATGTGCATGCTGGGGTAGCACCAAGAAGAAGCAGTAGGCAGCACGAAGTAAGAAAGTTGTAGTTCACTAGAGGGCAGGTGAAGATCAGCATTAGTCAGGGTTTGGTAATCATTTATGTTAAGAGTACAATAAACTGTTAGTTGCATATCACGCTGTGACTAATGTGTCTCTGATTCCCCCCGCTAACCCCCCCGCCCTCTTTTCTGAGGGTCTGATGGTGGCTGCCCTTGCAGTGGTCTCTCCACGTCCGCCACCTCCTGATCTACCACCTCCTGCTCCTCCTCTGCCCCTGCTGCCACCAACATGGCCAGCTCCAGCTCAAGCAAACTGAGATCCATCTGCACCATGGGGTTCGGAAAGAGCATAGGATGGTGGATTATTCTCATTGGCTGCATAGACCCCAATCACTCACTTGGGCTTGAAGCCCCACTTGTGGGAGCTGGCAACACCACACAATTCATGCTGCCATGCTTGGCTCGATAAAGGTTGTGTGAGATTCCCATCATGACTAATGCTGGCACAGATTACACAGGTCAGTGTGCAGACATGGGCAATGCGCACCCTTGAGCCATTGCTATGTGTGCAACTGTAGCATCCTTTACAGGCATGCTGATCCGTGACACAGGGCAGGGACAGAGTGCAAATCAGCACCAGATGTGTACCCAGTGACAGCAGATTCTATGCAGTCCATGTCTGAACCTCTGCAAACCAGCCTGGAGCAGCAGCTGCTTCATCTGGTTATGCCTCAGTCAGCACATGGTGCACTCCTCCCCCACTCTGGAACATCTGTGCTTAGTCAAGTTCCTGACAACACCCCACAGCAAGACAATCCACTACAAAAGGCTGTGGAGCATGAGGGTGAGTGAGAGTCCTCAAGGCTGCTTCCCACAGTGCACCTCAGGGCTGCCCTGGAGGGGGGTGGGTGGAAGTGGGAGTCCTTGGGGCTGTTTCCCACACTGCGTGACAGTCTGCCTGGGGGGAAGTGGGTAGTGAGCGGGACTCCCTGATGGAACCTCACCCAGAGAGCTGTGAGAAAACAGAGACCCCCTGAACCCCCGCCCCTGCCCCCAGCCCTCCCCCCTCCACCCCAGATATCACTGGTCCATGGGCCAACACCTGAAGGCAGCAGGAGGAAGGCCACCAAGGCCAAAGGTTCAGACTTTTAAATAGCTACTCTCATTCACGCCAAATTTACATCACACCAAAGAGGTGGGAGACACAGTCATGGATGGAGATTTTGTGTGGATCCCAATAATGGCGTGTAAAGATATGTAAACTTATGCTAATCAGCAGGCCACCAGTTTTCAGTGGGTTCCCAGTGGCGCCAGTTTTCTCCAGCTGGGAGAAGCACGTGGGTCGTAAAAGTTGGTGGGGAACCCACAAAATGGCCAACATGCGCATCTCTGGCTCAACCCACCAGAAAAGTAGCGGGTCACAATGGGAGAACTGCAGCCTACATTTCTTGCTGGTTGACAGAAGTTTGAGTAAAAACTATCACTTTGGCCATTTAATAGTACAGAACGCGAGCATTGCTGAAATAAGAGAATTGTTACCTAAGCTTTTCACTTTTCACTCATCAGGATAGCTCACAAGAAATTACCAAACCGCAATTGGGTGGAACAATTTATATTGCATAAGAAGGAAGCACTAATTCATTGGCAAATGGACTCAGATTAGTGGAGGCATTCCTATTGAGAATGTAGCTTGGAGCAGTTAGGTACCCAGCTTTGTTCCAATTCTAACCAAGCAGGTCTACTCCAGTTGGTCGAATTAAAGTCCAACAGGTTTATTTGGAATCACGAACTTTTGGAGCGTTGCTCCTTCATCAGGTGAATGTGACTCACCTGTTGAAGCAGCAGTGCTCTGAAAGCTCATGATTTCAAATAAACTTGTTGGACTTTAACTTGGTGTTGTTAGACTTCTTACTGTGCTTACCCAGTCGAACGATGGCATCTCCGCATCCCACATTGCTCTGGGGAATGGACGAGGGAATGACTGTTCCCTAAAGGTTTGTTTAGGTGAAAAAGATGTAAAATGTGCACATTCGGTTTGTCTGCTGTCCCAATCTCACTCCATATTTTTATTAAATGTGTGTGTATACATATATATAGTGTAAATATAATCTAAATGGTTAATTTCTAAAATCTTTAAAGATGGAGAAAGCTTTACAATGGCTGAAGCCATTGCGGGCAAATACTCACAAACTAGGAACTTCCCAGAATTCAGAGCAGCAACAATCTTGTTATTTCTGAAGATTTGCTAACAACCCTGTGCTTGCAGGGGCCAAATTCCAAAAGGATTGTACAATGGCATTTTACATTTCTAAGGAAAGCTTTGGCCAATGGAGGTGGCCCATCTTAAAGGACCCTGAAACCTCTGATAAACATATCAATGAATAAAGCCATAATCATCTCAAGAATCCAGACCAAGGGGAAGTGAGAATTATTCCACATGACACCACAAGCTGTCTGAACTTGCAATATTGCCTTGTGAAGCTAAGACAGACAGTTTGCTATTTACATCAATGAGATAGAAGCAGAACCAGATCACTGTCCAGGTTGAAATTCCCTGGTCCCAATCTACACTGTTTTTATACAAAGAACAAAGAACAACCCAGCACGGGAAACAGGCCCTTTGGCCCAACGAGCCCACACCGCCGCATCCTCCTACACCTACCCTGCCCTGTGTGTATGTGAGTGGAACCTCTACTTAGCCAGATTCAGGGGAGAATAGTGTCAATTTGGTATACCAATCAGCCTAAGAGCACATCTTTGGGGTGTGGGAGGAAACCAACGCAACCACAGGGAGAATGCGCAAACTCCCACAGACACAGGCCCAAATCCATGTATCTGCACAGCTAGCAGTGCTAGTCACTGAGCTGTTGCGGCGCCCATCTACTGGTCCAGGATTAAGCACACACACTGACACAAAGTGCTAGGCCACTCCCAGAACCTCCAAGAGCAGCCCACGCACGACCGACCGTGTGCATGCCCCTCATTTGACAACAAGGTGGACCGACACCTGCAGAATAAACAGACAAAAACGTTAACATGTAATTCTACATTTCCGGCGTCGTCCCGAGGCTCTGACCCTATTTAATACCCTCTACTATAACTCTCCATCCTTGTTTCGCTCATGTGTCTATCTAAGTAAACCTTAAACAAGTCCAACGTGCCTGCCTCCACCACCCTACTCGGTAGCGCGTTCCATACTCCCACGACCCTCTGCGTGAAGAACCTTCCTCTCATATCCAAATTATACTTCTCCCCCCCACCCTTAGATCGTGACCTTTCGTAATTGTCCCCAATCTAGGGAACAGCCTACCACTATTGACTCTATCTATTCCCTTCAGTATTTTATATACCTGTATCGTGTCCTCCCTTAATCTCCGTCTTTCCAAGGAGAAGAGTCCCAGTTTCTCCAACCTTTCCTCGTAACTCAGTCCTTCCATGCCAGGCAACATCCTGGTAAACCTCCTCTGCACTGTCTCCAGAGTCTCCACGTCCTTCCGGTAGTAAGGTGACCAGAACTGGACGCAGTACTCCAAATGCAGTCCAACCAACGTTCTGTACAACTGAAGCATTAGACGGCAGCTCCTATACTCTATACCCCTTCCTATAAAGGCTAGCATTCCATAAGCTTTCCTAACAACCTTCTCTACTTGTGCCGCCACCTTCATAGACTTGTGAACCTGCACTCCCAGGTCCCTCTGTATTTCTATACTCCTAATCGGTCTACCTTTTATCACGTAGCTCCTCTCTGCATTACTCCTTCCAAAATGCATCACCTCGCATTTGTCAGGATTAAATTCCATCTGCCACCTATCTGCCCAATATACCAACCTCTCTATATCCTGCTGTGTCACCTGACATTCCTCCTCGGTATCTGCCAATCCTGCCATCTTGGTGTCATCCGCAAACTTGCTGATCACACCACGTACGCTCTCTTCCAAGTCGTTTATATATACTATAAAGAGGAGAGGTCCCAGTACTGAGCCCTGTGGCACACCACTGGTGACTGGCCTCCAGCCCGAAAAGGTCCCCTCGACAACTACTCTCTGTCTTCTATTGCCCAGCCAGTTTTCAATCCACCTAGCTACCTGTCCTTGTATCCCATGTGCCTTAACCTTTTCTACAAGCCTACCATGAGGGACTTTGTCAAATGCCTTACTGAAATCCATATAGATGACATCAACGGCTCGCCCATCGTCAACCGTTTTTGTCACCTCCTCAAAGAATTCTACCAGATTCGTAAGGCAAGACCTCCCCCTAACAAAGCCATGTTGCGTATCCCTAATCAGATCGTAACGCTCCAAGTTTATGAAAACTTGAGAAGTAGTGTCTACTGCTGGAATAATTCATCCCTTTGCGATTCTCAAATTGTGGAAGTCATCAATCCTGGAAAATGCAATCTCCCAGTATCAGCTTAAGATTCCTTTTTGCTTCTGGACTCAGGCGAAACAATAATTCTAATTTTGTTTGTGGTCTTTGCCCTGTACTATTTTCTTTCTCTTATCCCTCTTTTATCATGTGAATATTCCGGGGGTTATGTTCTAACACCCCCTTCCTGCAATTGAGTGTGAAAAATAAACTCAGCCTTTGAGTTTGCTACAGGGTTATTAATGGAGGATTGGATCACTCCAAAACTGAGGGGTTGGGGAAAATACACCACCACTTATAAAGAGGGAAATAAAAATAAAATTAAAAAACACCTTTTTCTTTATGGATGGGTAGTGAGGGGAGAAATCAGGGCTGTTCTAAATTAGATCCTCTTTTGTCTGTAACACCGCTAACACTGTGAGGGAACAAGCCCTGTTATGAATATATGTGGCTCCTAGCATGGATAAATGAACCATACTACGAGCTGGAATGACAATCATAAATTGGTTTTCAGTGTAATTCCTGGCATAACCAGGATTGTTTAACAGGTGTTTTCCAATTGTGGAATCACATCTAATGTTGGATATAATGGCCGTGATGCTCCTGTATTGGTACAAAGTGTCCATGCCGGTGGGAAAACAGGAGTGTTTCTCTCTGGCATTTGCAGTGCCTTTCAGATGGGATTGACTCATCTGCAAGATGCTAACGAGACCATTTTGCACAACTGTCAGCCAGTCCCTCCAAAAGGAGCATCACCAACCCCTCACCAAAGACAGGCATCCTCCCTCCACCCAGAAATAACAGGAAACCCCCACCCCCAACATAGACCTGGAGGTGACCCAACCAACCCCCCACCCGCTCAGGCTCCCCCCTCAGACCCTCCCACTCAGCCCCCCCAAGACCATCCACTCAGGTCCCATACCTCTCAGATCCCCCCACTCAGGTCCCCTACCTCCTCAGATCCCCACTCATGTCTGTGTGGGGTGTTTTGCGTTTCTGTGGAAGGATCTGTCAGGAGGTTACTGGTATAACGTGTTCTGCATGATGTCATAGGTCCAGCCCCTTCCATTTTTCTGTTAAGAATCTGGCAGGAAAAGGAGCCAGTGGGCTGCCCTCTGATTTTCCCACCTGAGACAATACAATGCTTGAAAAATAATCATAAAATTCTGCCACTGACAGCGTTTAGTTATTAGTATTTTTAGTTGATTGTTACAATAAATATCTGATAATGTGAAATCTTGGTGGGTCATTTTCTTAGCTATTAATTGGAAGTTTGAGTTTCTTTTTAAATGTTCTTGGTCACTATGTAGATCAAAACACTATAGACAGACATTGATACGTACAATAAACTGGATCTGTACTTATTCGTTCATGACATAGAACCCCCTAAGGTAAGTAAAGCTTGCTTTCCATTTCTGGATTGATAAATTACATCCATATCATCTACACTCAACCTCAATTCCTCATAAAATATCCATATATATCTATCAATGCTCGAGCACTTTTGCAATTTAATACACATCGGGCAGGACCTTGAGCCAGCACTCACTCTTCATGAGATTGCTGACGAAGGCTCAAGATCCAGCAAAACCTGGAAATAGCGAATCTCACCAACGACATCATGATCTCCAACTTTTGCTGTCCCATACCTGTGACATTATCTGGTTCATACCTATAATGACTGAGAACCTGATTTGCATTCTTTTTAATAAATTTTAATTTATTTGAAGAGCCCCTTCAGCAGATCTTCCTTCACCCACTGGTCATGAACCTGCTATGGAGATCTACCCAGCGACACAAAGGTCACTATAGTCCCTGGAGAGAGAGGGGAACAGTCAAGCAGTGCCCGGCACAGCCCTGTTGCACTGCCCCAGTATAGGTTGGCACCCCTTTCTGAGGTTTCAATTGACAAGACGCAACACACAATGCTTCTTTGTCACAGAAGAAATTGTCTAGTTTGAAAGGAATGCAGGCAATGACTTCCAGAACATTCTAACACACCCTCACAATGCTCTCCCTCAATTTTGGCAGACGTTCTTACTGGATTACTTGTGTGACTAAGGTGATGTTAGCCAGCTATGAAGAAGCATAAACATAGTCACAACCCAATTTGTAGTTCAGAACCTTCCATGGAAAGAAAATTAGATATTGGTAATCTTTCATGTCGACCTAAAAATGAAGCGTCAACCTGGTGAAGCTACAACACAGGACTACTTGCATACCAAACAGCATCGGCGACAAGTAATAAATAGAGCTGACAAAGCAAAGTAATTCCACAATGAACTAATCAGATCTAAGCTCTGCAGTGCTGGAACATCCAGCCATGAATAGTGATGGACAATTAAACAGCTCACTGGAGGGACAGGATCCATAAATATCCTCAGCCTCAGTGACGTAGGAGGCAATACGTCAGTGCAAAAGAGAAGGCATTCATAAAATTCTTCAACCAGAAAGGTCTTCCGTCCTGTTCTAGAGGTTCCCAGCATCACAGATGTCAGTCTTCAGCCAATTTGATTCATTCCACATGATATCAAGAAATGATTGGATGTATTGGATACTGCAAAAGCTATGGGATTGACAATATTCCAGCAAAAGTACCAAAGATTTGTGCTCTAGAACTTGCTGTGCCCCTGACCAAGCTGTTCCAGTGTAGCTACATCACTGGCACCTATCTATGTGGCAATATGCAAAATTGCCCAGTGTGTCCTGTACACAAGAAATATAACAAAACCCAACCTGGCCAATTACCACCCCATCAGTGTACTCTCGATCATCAGTAATGTGATGGAATGGATCATCAATAATCTTATGCTATCAAGCAGCACTTACTCAGCAATAACTTGCTCACTGATGCTCAAGCTTGTTTCCATCAGAGTCACTCAGCTCCTGACCTCAGTACAACCACATTCAAACATGGACAAAAGAGCTGAATGCCAAAGATAAAGTGAGAATGACTGCCCTGTCCTCAAAATCTCATACATTTACCATAGCTAGTCCCCCTGACTATAAGGGACAATTCTGGCATGGCCAATCCACCTAACCTGCACATCTTTGGACTGCGGGAGAAACCGGAGCATCCTGAGGAAACCCACAGAGGCATGGGGAGAATGTGCAAATTCCACACACAGTGATTCAAGCTGGAAATTGAACCCAGGCCCCTGACGCTGTGAAGCAGCAGTGCTATTCTCTGTGCCACTGTGCAGACCCAAGATTAATTCATCTTGGGAGCATGGTCAGTTTGGTGTTTTTGAAACGAGTGCAAAAAATTCTGAAAACTCAATGTGTACTAAATGTAATCCTTCTTTAAAATTCTGCAAACTATTTTCACTGGTTTCTCCAAATTTGGATGAATTGCATCGAAATCCAGGGCAACAAAATGGGAATTATATGCTTTAATCATTAATTAAGAACTGAATTTACCCATGTTGAGACGCGATAGTATCATTTTTTTCTAAGTGTTGGGTGGACTTGAAACTGGGAGAGTTTCATCTCCATCTTTTAGGCTTGTTTAGTGGATTCGCCATACGCACTCTGCCTGCAAAATTCTGAGCGAGCCTGTTGCTCGCTGCAGAAGCCTGTGAGTGGGGCTTAACACACCCGAAAGCCTGCAGACGGAGTTAAAGCGCATGTGCAGGTCTCTGATACTGCACATGCGCATTAGCAGTAGCAGGGGCCTGAAAAGAGAGAGTTGTCGGGCTCTACTACTGCAGGCTACAGCCCGAGGTACAGTCCCCACAGTCACCCCTTCACCAACCGCCCAGATCGATTGTAGACTCATTCCCTCCCTTACTGATCGCATCCTGGCCCCCTGGCCCCTCCCCCATTAGCCACACCCCCACTGGCCCCACCCTCTCTACCCTCTCCCCATTAGCCCTATCCCACTGGCCCTTCCCCATTAGCCCCATCCTCTGGCATCACCTGGTGGGCATTGTTCAGGTGCCCAATTGTCCAAGTGCCAGGGTGGCACTGCCAGCCTGGTGCTGACCAAGGGGCACACCCCGCGCCCTCAGCCTTCCCGAGGGCTTCAATGGCCTCCGATTCCATCAGCGAGGCCAAATTGACTGCTCCCCGTTAATGGGGAGTATGTCTAATCCTCACCGGCGAGAACCTTTCCTGCAAAGCCATAAAGGGGGACAAGCCTGGACAATTGAGCGCCAGGCTCGCTCAGCAGATGTTGAATAGCATTTAAATAAATTTCCATACATTAATCTGCCTCTCGCCCATTTCTGGCGAGAGGACAACCGCACCGGAAATCTGGCGCTAATCTGCAAGACAACCGGCACCTATTGCACTATTCGCTTTACACCCCACTTTATGACCGCGTCGTGCCCAAAAATGGGTGCAACATGATGGCAAAATCCCCGCTTAGTGGTGGGCAGCCCTGGCAGCTCCTGTCCTGCTAAACAGGGGAGCAATTCTCCCAAAAAATTCTAAGTGTCGAATTCGTGTAAAAACTGCTCAAAAGCCAAACTGGATAGAATTTTTTAAAAACATTTTGCATCAATGACATCAAATTCATGCTGGAAAAAAATGTGGAGGTCTCAGAGATGAAACTAATCCCTAATATTTTGAGACAAACTCCTATTGCTGCCTTCTAAATATTTAATCTAACTGTTGCACAACTTGTCCTTGGTTTAAAAATGGACACATAAACAGCGCTTAAGAATGCAATTCCCAAATAAACAATTATATTCAATGCATCAATCAATGCATGGCTAAAGTTCCAGCTGGATGTTCTTTAATGAGAACCTAAAAATTGTTTTCTTGTTCATCAAAGCCACAATGTTCTTACAACCTGTGCAAACACAAAAAATAGAGATAGAGTAACTTTAATTGCCTGGAGCACACCCAATCATTCAACTGACTCACGGTCTTTCAAAGTCACTTCTGATATAGCAGCTGCTGTGCTCTAAACACATATCTGATTGCTGCACTGTTGCTGATAAGAATTATGGTATTAATATAAACAATAGTATCAAGGATTTTTTTTTGAAACTATATGCATGCTGGTTTAGCTGCAGAAGAACTGGTTACAAAGAGATTAAATGCACTTACAAATATTGTCATCAAAAACAATAACAAAGTTGTCATTTACTTTCAAGAATATAAAATGTTATTCTTGGCAATTGTACAGAAAGCCAGTAGTTCATTTCACACATTTTTGTGTTTTATTGGTAGGATTCATTGAAAACCACATTTGCCATATTTCTACATTCACTGAATGTATATTATGTTTCATATGCAAATTTACTGACCTTCAACAAAATAAGAAATAATTTAAACTTTTCTCCTACTAGTGTTATTCCTGAAAAAGACAAACTATAATGGAATTTTATGGCTGTGTCAACCATCAAATTATGTTATGCACCTTGCATTTATGTACATTTCTGACTTGTACTAATGTATTAATTAGATGTGTCCCAGCTGTGCAAATCATAAATATCTTCACAGTGGTATAATTTAAGTACCAGATGGATAGTAAAATAATTGGCTCCAATTTTAAGATCCCCCAGGTTTTGGGAGTTGAGGAGTACTCACAGACATCTTCAACCTCTCTTTACAACAATCTGAGGTCCCTATCTGCTTCAAGAAGATGACCATCATTCTGCTACCTAAGAAAAACCAAGCAGCGTGCCTTAATGATATCGGTTGGTAGCTCTGACATCCATCCTTATGAAGCGCTTCGAAAAGCTCGTGATGGCATGAATCAATTCCAGCCTCCCCGACTACCTGGATCCACTAGTTTGCCTACCATTGCAACAGGTCCACAGCAGACGCCATCTCCCTGGCCTTGCACTCAACCCTGGAACATCTAGATAACAAGGGCACCTATGTCAGACTCCTATTTATTGACTACAGCTCAGCCTTCAACACCATTACTCCTATGAAACTCATTTCCAAACTCCGTGGTCTAGGCCTCGGGACCTCCCTCTGCAACTGGATCCTGAACTTCCTAACTCACTGACCACAATCAGTAAAGGCAACAACACCTTCTCCGCATCATCCTCAACACCGGTGGCCCAAAAGGCTTTGTTCTCAGCCCGCTGCTGCATTCCTTACACACCTTTGACTGTGTGGCCAAATTCCCCTCCCATTCTATTTTCAGGTTTGCTGACGACACCCCCTTAATGGGTCAGATCTCAAACAATGATGAGATAGAGTACAGGAATGAGATAGAGAATCTAGTGAACTGGTGCAATGACAATAATCTCTTCCTAATTGCCAACAAAACAAATGAGATTGTCATCAACTTCAGGAAGCGTAAAGGAGAACATGCCCTGTCTACATTAATGGGGACAAGGTAGAAAGAGTCAAGAGCTTCAAGTTTTTAGGTGTCCAGATCACTATCAACCTATCTTGGTCCCCCCATGTCAACACTACAGTTAAGAAAGCCCACCAACACCTCTACTTTCTCAGAAGACTAAGGAAATTTGGCATGTCAGTTACGACTCTCACCAACTTTTACAGATGCACCACAGAAAGCATTCTTTCTGGTTGTATCACATCTTTGTATGGCTTCTGCTCTGCCCAAGACCGCAAGGAACTTGAATGTAGCCCAATCCATCTCACAAACCAGCCTCCCATCCATTAACTCTTGTTGACAATTCCCGCTGTCTCAGCAAAGCAGCCAGCATAATTAAGGACTCCATGCACCCCAGACATTCTCTTTCCATCATCTTCCTTCAGAAAAAAGATACAAAAGTCTGAGATCACGTACTAACTGACTCAAGAACAGTTTCTTCCCTGCTGCTATCAGGCTTTGAATGGACTTACCTTGCACTAAGTTGATCTTTCTCTACACCCTGGCTATGACTGTAACACTATATTCTGCACTCTCTCATTTCCCAATGAACGGTGTGCTTTGTCTGTATAGCGCACACAGAACAATACTTTTCACTGTATGTTAATACATGTGACAATAATAAATTAAATCAAATAAATCAAATCAAATTGAGTGGCCAACTGGATGAATTCAAAACTACATTACAGCTGCCCAAAAACAGACCCATGGTATTATAACTCCTGAGTGTCAAACTTCATGGAGTGACTTGCATTTTCTTTCTGTGAACATCACACACCACCAGAACATTAATGGAATAGAAGTCCTTCCTTTTTACATAAACTGTTGGTTTATTATAGGGAGACATTGTGGAACAGTGGTTAGCACTGCTGCCTCACAGCTCAAGGGACCCAGGTTTGATTCCTAGCTTGGGTCACTGTCTGTGTGGACTTTGCACGTCCTCCCCATGTCTGTGCAGGTTTCCTCCGGGTGCTCCAGTTTCCTGCCACAGTCCAAAGATGTATTGGTTAGATGAACTGGCCATGCTAAATTACCCCTTAGTGTCCCAGATGTTTAGGTTAGAGGGATTAATGAGGTAAATATTGGGGGATAGGACCTAGGTGGGATTATTGTTGGGGTAGACTTGATGGGCCAAATGGCCCCTTCTGCACTGTAGGGTTTCTATTTTCTGGTTCCCTGATAAATGCAGTTTAGTTTGCCTTGGGCATGGGAAGTCAGCCGCTTCTGCAATCCCAGCGCTCCCCCATTCTGATTACTGGCATTCATCATAAAGATAATGCACAGTTTACTCTAGCAAGGAGGGCATTTTTCTCCTGTTTGATTGTGACTATGAATTGGAAGATATGGGTGATGTTCTGTCTAACAGCTTAGAAGGACCCTGTATCAAAGTAGTTCAGATGGTGATGATTTATCAACCAGTGTCAAGGCATGGCCCTCAGTTAGGCAGATCGTACTGCAATTTGTTTTCATCTGTCACTGACAGCCTGCCTGGAAAAATTCAATTTCCTCCTCCACCTCTTCTCAGACATATCCAAGAAAGTGACTCCTGACCTCAAGGCCTTCTCCAAGCAGCTAACCTTATCTACTGTCACATAAATAGCTCACCCGCTACTTGTTTTGATTTTGACAATTGCTATAATGCTTCTTCCTCCAAAGGACTGAAGCAAAAACACATAAAGCACCATGTTCAGTAGGCTGTACTTAATGAGTATACGTGAAGAGCAAAGAAATGTGAACTAAAATCTTGGAACTGCCTTGGAATGCACTACCTACATTGGCACAAATAATATGGTGACCTGAGAGGCTATAGATGAGTGTCCTTTAGATGCAGGGGGCATTCTTGAACCCGCACTCTCCATACTTCAGAATTGCAGTGGGGGCTCAAGATCTGGTGAAATCCATAAATTGCGAATCTCAATCTAGTGATTTCTAATTTTTGCTGCCCCCTTGCCAGCAATATAATCAGGTTCACACCCACAGAGGGCTAGAACCACATTTTAATGGATTTTAATACATTTAAGAATCATTACTTGCATATGCAAAGGACCAAGGTGCATGAGAAGGACTCCTCTTTTTCTGCCTTGATATTATGGAGGGTGACAGCTTCCAGTGAATTTTGGTACCCATTTTAAGGCTGCAAAACGGGCATGTCATCAATTAATTTCTTTGTCACAGACTGTGGGCAAGTGATGGAGCAGTGCAGTACTATAACTTAACAATGCCTGAAGTACCAGTATTGATGCTGTAGGCACAGACTAACTTTGTCACAAAAAGACAGGATTTGTCCATTCCAAACTAAGTAGTCATTTAACTGCATTTTAAGCCTTAACAACTGCCACTCTGTCATTGGAAACTATTAACTTTCACAAGTGTAAAGTATAATTTCTTCAGCTTTTAATTATTGTTGGAGATTTTAAACTAAAATGTTAATACGTTTTTATTTAAATTAGTCATTTTTGTGTCTATTCATTCAATCTTTTGTTTCCTTCTTAAAAGTACTTTAAGAAGGTTTTTAAAGGACCTGAATTGAAACTGGCTTTTACAGATGCATCATAGAAAGCACTCTTTGCGGTTGTATGGTATGGCTCCCGTATTGTCCAAAACCACAAAAAACTACAAAAGGTTGTGAACGAAGCCCAGTCCATCACGCAAACTAGCCTCTTATCCTTTGACTGTCCACACTCCCTGCTGTCTTGGAAAAGCAGCCAGCACAATCAAGGACCCCATGCACCCTGGACTTCTTTTTTCTTCTATTGGGAAAAAGATACAAAGGTCTGAGGACACATACCAACCAACTCAAGAAAGGCTTCTTCCCTTCTGCCATCAGACTTTTGAATAAACCTTCCTTGTATTAAGTTGATCTTTCTCTACACCCTAACTATGACTGTAACACTACACACTCTCCCTTTTCCTTCTCAATGTACGGTATGGTTTGTTTGTACAACATGCAAGAACCAATACTTTTCACTGTATCAATACTTTTCACTGGATTAATTCCTTGGAAAATCCAGTTTGCTATCAGTTGGTGTACATTCCTTTGGACTGGCACAGTGGCACTATGGTTAGCCCTGCTGCCTTACAGCAGTGGGGACCCAGGTTCGATTCCTGGCTTAGGCCACTCCCTGTGCGATGTTGCATATTCTCCCCATGTCTGCATGGCTTTCCTCTGAGTGCTCCAGTTTCCTCCCACAAACCAAAAAACGTGCTGTTTGGGGACATTGGTCATGCTAAAATTCCCCCTCAGTGTACCCAAACAGGTGCTGGAGTGTGGCGAGTGGGGGATTTTGACAGTAACTTCATTGCACTGTCAATGTAAGCCTATTTATGACACTAATAAATAAATAAACTTCTTATGCATTATAGATATTTTGCAATTGAATCGTTGAATCTGTTAATAAAATAGAATTAATCACATTAAAATAAAAGGCGCATCAAGTAATTATGTAAAGTGTACAATGTTGATGGCACACATAAAGATTATTACCTGGACGGCTACCATAACAATGATTCTATCAGCCGGTGGGTTCTGATTTTGGCACACACAGACGCAGACACACACACTGAAATGCACTATCCTCAATTATATTTCCTGAAACAAGTTTTCTCCATATCCCAGCCTCAATTTTCTTTCACATGCAAAGTGATTTAGCTGCCTTTTTTCATTTACCTATTTAGCATACATAGTTAGTTTTACCTTACTAACATTCGTAGCCTCTTTTATGATATTGTTAAAGTATTTGCTGGTCTTCAGTGTATATTATTTTAGTATCTGATACATCTGTTCCAATATGTTGAACTACATTTGCAAAGACTGAAAATGTGTAAGTTTGATTATTTACTAGATGGAAACTTTACAAACATTTTCAGCAATCACCTGATTGTGTGCAGCTTTTACAGATTCATTATCATATAAACGTAGCAATTAGATATAATAAATCTCTGACAAAGATAAATGCCATAAATTTGGAATATCTAAAACTTATTTTTAAAACAAACACATTCATCGTAGTGTTTACTTTTTTTCACTTTTAAATAATGGTTTCTATTTTTCATTGTCTTTATTTAATTAATAAAAATAAATGCTCTCCACCAATTAAGTGATGAGGCAACATTTCCTTGTAATCCCAGTTTCAAGAAGGATGGTCTCAGCAATGTTAGGGAGAACTTAGGTCAATTAAGATATTTTTCTTAAAAAACTTTGTAAAAAGTACAGCGTTAAATCAAAATTGTGATACATGAAGCTACTTCATTAAAACTTCATAATTTATTCAATAATTTTGTTTTTTGCTGATATAAACATCTTTATTAAAGAAGACATGTCCGAAAAAGCTGGTTGAAAACTGAAAAGAGCAATAAAGTCAGAGTGTGTGGTTCACATACGTGCAAAAGCTAAGCTGCATTTTTTTTTCTGGCTGCTGTGGCATAAACCAAGAGCAAACAGCAGAGGTCATTACCATCGATGCACAAACTGCCAGCTTGTGTTTCTTGATATTCCCAGGAAAGCATATTTCTAAAATTGTTTTTTTATTTGAAATGAAATTTTTTCTGCATGTGAGTTTCTTTGCTGAAGATCTTCCGTTACAAAAATAAATATGTATGGGTCATTGTAGCTTAAAATTCTGCAATCATTCTAACCTGAGACAGAAAAAATGCGGTGCATGCAGGTAGAATATGTGGGCGTTTTCCCTGGCAAGAGGAGGCAGGTTTGCATGTGTGAGAGGCATTATAACCCCTGAAATCGATGTCATGTTAGGATTCCAATATCATTCGATCCTTTTCCAGGTTTCAGCAGTGTAGGAATGAAGACAAGCAAACTTTGGAGCTGTCAGTTATTAAGGCAAACAAAAAGCTAACTAAAAACATTTTAACGCTGATTTATGGATTTCCCAGACAGGGTACCTGTTTCCTAACCTGTCTACAATTTTGAGGGTCATTGGGATGAAGAGAGAATGGAAAGAGCTTCTCCATTGAATGTGACGATTCACGAAGGTACACTAAAGAGTTCCAGTCCTGACAATTGAGAGTTGTTCAAAACAATCCTTCTCTCAAACAGTGCTTTCACTGCTTGATGGGAAATTGCCAACTTTTTGCAAGACGCTTGACATATCTAGTTCTTCATTCATCTTTAGCTGCATTTTTCTGCTGCCAGCCTTTGCCACATCATGGGAGCAATTCATGCAGCTCCACCTTGAATCTCTAATGATGTGCTAGAGCAGGAACCACATTCGGCAACAGGATCAGAGCAGCAGGGCAATACCAGCAGCATCAGCTGTCTTCTCCTTAGTCACATGCCCCTCCACCAGGTAGAAGGGATGGACACCAAGTTCTAGCTGGAATGAGGCAAGACCCTCAGACAGGGTCAATAGGCAGGGGGTCATTCTACATACCCGAGCTCAAGTTCTCACACTAGGTTACGACAGAGATCTACAACCTTCTGGAACAAAACCTTCTTCTCAGTGGAGCAGGTGGTCACATAATATCAATGGCTAACAAGGTGTCCAACACTGAAGGACAAACATCTAAAAAACCTTGTTTACAGGGTTCTTTGGATTTCCACAGCAGATTGAAAGTGAGGTAGAGAGATCATGTATTATCATGAGGAAGACTTTGTAGCATCCTGTGCCTTCAGTCATGTCTTGATAATCACAGAGTAAATCAAATTCAAGAAATGACTGAAGACGTGACTTCTTTGTATAGTTTTACCTCCCTGCAGCTGCTGCTTTATTAATCTATCATACTGTAAACCTAGAAGTTCTGCAACTATATCCCTATACCTGGTGCAGTTGTTGTTTGGGCAAAACACCAAATCTTCTCGCTTCCCTGAAAAAGCAGCAACACTTTCTGCCAAATCCAGCAAACTCAACCACAACAGCTTCAAAAACACACTACGGTACTTCTGCAAACTTTCCAATAGCAGGACCTCACCAAAAGCACCTCATCTGCTTTAAATATTACTCATTGGGTGGGGTGTTTTCTTCTGCAGTTAAATGCATGTTTAGCTGAAAATGATTAACACGGTTTTTCAGTGGACAAGTTTGCAAAATGTATATCAAATCAACTAGATTAGCTGTTTATTAAAAATATATTTTTATTAAGATTTTTCCCATTTTTACAAACAATGCAACAAAGCATCAGGGATTAGTACAGTACAGCATAACCATTTTTCCACATATATCTACAGAAAGAGATAAGAAAGCACCAATGCGGTTAGTTTCGATTATTTACTTTTTATTACATATGACATCTCCAAAGACACAAGCAATGAAAATATATTTCAGAGATTGGAAGAAAACAGGATAACAAAATAAAGCAATTTGTACATGGCATAATGGTATACACCCTCACTTATAGGATACTGGAAACAGATGTATTTTACATTCTGGGATTTTCAAAGTACTACTTTATTGTATATTTGGCCAAGGAGTATTTAGAATATTGACACAGCTATAGAAAAAGCTCAGCAGTTAAAGATTCTCACACTACACAAGCAAGCATCAGATCATACTTGCCTCACCTCCAGCTACATCAGGGGTGCCAGTGATATAAAACAATGGGCACGATTACCCCCCAAAAAATCGAAGTGCCCAACTGGCAGTAATATGGGAGATTTTCTCATCTGTTTTTTAGAGCGAGCTTAGTAAAATGAATTTCCAGCATTCTGTGAACTACAGAGTCCTTCAGGGGATTCACGCCAGTAAGTGGGGAGCGGAGTCTAATCCTCCCTGAAAGGCCAGCATCAGGGCTAGTGTACATGCGCCAGTCTCCCAGTATACAAGCACTTCCCCTTCTGATTCCTGGCTTCCCAATTGCCGGGCTGACCTCTGATGGCCAGCCCCGATCCCCAATGGATGGCCTCTGATCCCCCACCGCACCACTAGCCCCCACCCCTCTATGCAGAGTTCCCTCAATTCTTTCCCCTCTTTCCTATTCCTAACCCCGGTTGAGATCTGGCCCTGCCTGGCTCCACTCCTTTGACACTGCCCAGTGCCCCCAACATGCTGCAGGCCTCAACGGCCTCTGGTCCCACCAGAGAAGCCATCATGCCTGGTCCCCACTGATGGGGACCATACTTGATTCCCGGTTGTATATGCCATACAACCTACCCATTGTGTCCTCAACACACTCAAGCTGTTTAAGGATACTAAGCCATTAGGATCCAATCTTGACGTAGGACCAGAAGCAATTTGGGTAGATACCCCATACTGCCTTGCAGCAGGATCAAATATGTGCCTTAAGCTTGGAGTAATTAAAGGAATATGCTGAGGAATGCATTCCATGATAAACAAATAGGCATCCCTGGTTTTCAAACAATAACAGATTCGCCTCAGTGCTCATATAATTAATCACCTCTGTCAACATAATAAATAACATCATAAAATCAAAAAAGTAGGGTGACAACTAGGGATAAAGTCCAAGATTAGTGATGAGCTGCAAATTTTGACTCAAAATTATTGCCATCCATGGACTTTAGAGAGGCCAATGACTTTTCAAACAGCCATGAGGGTATGTCAGATGTCACCTACAAGGTAGCACAATAAAACAGAGCAAACTGCATTCAGATCGCTTTCAGATGCTTTTCAGCTTCATCAAAACCTCTGCAACTGAACTATGAAAATGCATGATTACTGGCCGGGGATAAGGCCTCCAAAACAGGATACAACATGTCCCTTCAAAATCAGTATGCCCAGCTTTTGTGTCGAGATTAAGAAAACGTGGAAGCCAATTCTCAAAAGATTTAGCTAAGAGCTCACCCTCAACTCCTTCTGAAAAGCCAGTCACAAGGACACTCAGCACTCCCCAGCCCTCCAGGCCATTCAGGATATCTGACATACCATTTAACTGATTTTCCAAAGATTGAATCATGCCTCAACTGAAGAAGCTGCACTCTCCACAAGAAGGGTTCTTTCCTCCGCTTCATCAAACTTCTAAACCGCACTCTGCAGTTCAGCAATATGAGTTCTGAAATTCTGTGCTAAAAAGTCGGGTTAGCTATAACCTCAGAGTGGAATCTTAGGGGAATTTAGCAGGGTGGGGACTCTTCAAGCTGCAAACTGGCTCCACTGAGATTGGGGCGCCCCAATAACTGACCACTGCAGGTAATGGCTCCATTTCCCCCATCTGATCATCACTGGCATTAGTTCCCTTCCTTCCCCCCCGATAATCATTGGCATCAGCCCCCTCTGTACTCCAAACATAACCTAAGGGTGCAGGTTCAAGATCCTGCCCTACGTCTTTTAAATTGCAAAAGAGCTGGAACATTGCTGAGAATTATATGGATATTTTATAAGAAATTGAAGGTGGGCTTAGATGATATGACTATAATTTATTAACCCATAAATGGAAAGCAGGCTTTATTTACCTTGGGGGCTTGTATTTCTTGAATCAATCAGCATAGATCCAGTTTATCGTGCATATCAATGTCTGTTTGATCTGCATGTAGATCAATAACATTTAAAAAGAAATTCAAACTTCCAGTTAATAGCTAAGAGAATGACACACCAAGAATTTACATTATAAGTTATTTGTTGTAACACTTAACTAAAAATACTAATAACTGAATACCGTGACTGTACCATGAGGGCAGCATGGTAGCATAGTGGTTAGCACTGCTGCTTCACAGCTCTAGGGTCATGGGTTTGATTCCCGGCTTGGGTCACTGTCTGTGTGGAGTTTGCACATTCTCCTCGTGTCTGCATGGGTTTCCTCCAGGTGCTCCGGTTTCCTCCCACAGGCCAAAGATGTGCGGGTTAGGTTCATTGGCCATACTAAAATTGACCCTTAGTGTCCTGAGATGCATAGGTTAGAGGGATTAGTGGGTAAATATATAGGGATGTGGGGGTAGGTCCTGGGTGGGATTGTGGTCAGTGCAAACTCGCTGGACCAGATGGCCTCCTTCTGCTCTGTAGGGATTCTGTGAGTGGCAGAATTCTATGATTCTTTAAAACATTGTCTCAAGTGGGAAAGACCTGCAAGACATGCCAGGTCATTGACATGGATGCCATCATCTCACGTGAGAAGACCATCCATCAGGTACGCGGTACATGCTCTTGTGACTCAGCCAACAGGAAAGGATGTCTCGAGGCATAATACATTGGCGAGACCATGCAGATGCCACGACAACAGATGAATGGACACCATTCAACAATCACCAAGCAGGAGTGTTAACTTCTCTTCGGGCAACACTTCAGCAGTCAAAGGCATTCAACCTCTGACCTTCGAGTAAGCGTTCTCCAAGGCGGCCTTCATGACAGACGACAACGCAGAATCGCTGAGGAGAAACTGATAGCCAAGTTCCACACACGAGGATAACCTCAACCAGGATTTTGGGTTCATGTCACACTATCTGTAACCTCCATGACTTGCCTGGGTTTGCAAAATCTCACTATCTAACTTAGCTGGAGACAATTCACATCTCTTTAACCTGTGCTTAATACTGTCTTCACTCACAATGTCTGCATGTGTAAAGATTTGATTATCTGTTAGGATTTGCATTCCAACCATTATCTTGTAATTGAGTTTGTGTCTATATGTGCCCTGTTTGTGAACTGAACTCTTCACGCACCTGATGAAGGGGCAATGCTCCAAAAGCTTGTGCTATCAAATAAACCTTTTGGACTTTAACATGCACTGTGAGACTACTCACAGGTGAGAAAAGCATAGGAGAGCCCAACAGCTGCCTTTCCATACCCAATTTTCAAGTACTTTGAAAGAAAAATAGAAGATGCTGGATCTACAACATCATTTAGAGCACATTACACAAGTAACCTCGGCCCCTGACAGATCGGGGCACCCCTTTAAGAAAATTAAAGAAAAATGAAACGGGAAATCCCTTCCACAGACATGAGACTCTCCTCACCCGAAGCTCATCCCACCTTGAATACGTCCCCAGAACTAACCCCTCACACTACCAGTGCCTGGAATTGACCCTCTCATCGATGGGGGCTCTATGCACCCTGTAAGTCTCCAGCAGAAACGGTGTGCCAGGCCCTCATTGGGCCAGATCTGTTGTAAACCCTGCCAGCATGATGCCATGCAGCAGTGGGGTAAGAAAATCATTCATGTTGGCGTTGTCCATGACTGGACTCTCTCAATGTGTACCTGGTGGGCAGACCTCCCAGAGGAGCTCAGGTGAATACATCACTCAGGGGGAGAGGGTCATGCCTGTGCACTATTCAGGTCCTACTCCTTTGGACTGCCCAGGCCCTGCTTCCAGACCAGTGGTATTCTCCACAAATAAGTTGCTACCTAAAGCCAAAAAAAAATTCTGCCCATCATACAAATGAGCAATGTAGCAAATGCATTTCCATGCAGATGTGATGCCAGGTATGTCGGCTGTGCATCCCAACAATGGGCAAATCATATCAAATAGCAAAACCTTCAGCTGTTTACAAATGGCAAAATATTGACCATACACGCCCAACTTATGCTTGCAAAACTCAAATCTATGGGTGGAAATTTCCTGTGGCAGATAGGACAGGACCATGCAAGGTTTGTTGACCTCGGGTGGGATTTTCTGGTCTTGGGGCAAGTGCAGCTGGAAAATCCTGCCCATAGTGTCCAACATTAGATGTGATTCTGTGATTGGAAAACACCTGCTAAACAATCCTGATTGTGCCAGGAATTACACTGGAAACCAATTTAAGATTGTCTGTCGAGCTCGCAGTATGGCTCATTTACCCATGCTAGGAGCCACATATGTTCATGCACAGAGCTCTTTCCCTCACAGTGTTACAGTTTAATTCAGAAGAGCCCTGATTTCTCCCCTCCCAACCATCCATTAACAAAAAGGTGTTTTCTTAAAATTTCTCTCTTTATAAGTCGTGGTGTATTTTCCTATCACCTCATTTTTGGAGTGATCCAATCTTCCATTAATAACCCCATGGCAAACTTGAGATAGGGTAAACTCAGAGATTGCATTTATTTTACACACACTCAAATGGAGGGATGGGGTGTCACTGCATAACCCCCAAGTATATTAACAAAATAAGAGTAGGATAAGGGAAAGAAAAAGATACAGAGAAAAGACCACATACAAAATGAGAATTACCGTTTCACCTGAGTCCAGAGACAAAAGGATTCAGAAGCTGAAACTGGGTGATTCCATTTTCCAGTAATGATGACTTCCACAGTTTGAGAACTGCATAGGGATGAATTAGTCTAATAGTAGACACGGGTATAGAAGTTCAGAACCACAGAACATTACAGCACAGAAGCAGGCCTTTTGGCCCTTCTTGGCTGTGCCAAACCATTTTTCTGCCTAGTCCCACTGACCTGCACCTGGACCATATCCCTCCACAAGCCTCTCATCCATGTACCTGTCAAAGTTTTTCTTAAATGTTGAAAGTAAGCCCACTTTCACCACTTTATCTGGCAGCTCATTCTACACTCCCACCACTCTCTGTGTAAAGAAGCCCCCCCTCCAATATTCCCTTTAAACTTTTCCCCCTTCACCCTTAACCCATGTGCTCTAGTTTTTTTCTCCCCTAGCCTCAGTGGAAAAAACCTGCTTGCATTCACTCTATCTATACCCATCATAATTTTATACACCTCTATCAAATCTCCCCTCATTCTTCTATGCTCCAGGGAATAAAGTCTTAATCTATTCAACCTTTCTCTGTAACTCAGTTTCTCAAATCCTGGCAACATCCTTGTAAACCTTCTCTGCACTCTTTCAATCTTATTAATCTCCTTCCTGTAATTAGGTGACCAAACCTGCACACAATACTCTAAATTCAGCCTCACTAATGTCTTATACAGCCTCACCATAACATTCCAAATATGCATAAAAACTGTGTAAATAAGGACCAGCAAATTTAAACCAGAATAGCAACCTGGTTCTACTTCTGTTTCATTGATGCAAATGGCAAACTGTCTTAGCTTCACAAGGTAACATTACAGGTTCAGGCAGCTTGTGGTATCATGTGGAATAACTCTCACTTCCCCTTGGTTTGAAGAAAGGGTGCATATTCCTGGTCTGGATTCTTGAAATGATTATGGCTTTATCCATTGATATGTTCATCAGAATTTTCAAGTCCTTTGTCCGCACAGATGGGCTATCTCCATTGGCCAAAGCTTGCTTTAGAAATGTAAAGTGCCACTGTACAATCCCTTTTGAATTTGGCCTCTGCAGGCACAGGGTTGTTAGCAAATCTTCAAGGATCACACAATTATCACTGCTCTGAATGCCAGGAATTTCCTAGTGTGGCTTCAGGCATTGTAAAGATTTAAGAAATTAGCCATATTTATTATATATATGAGTTTTCTCTGGGTGCTCTGGTTCCCTCCTACAGTCCAAAGATGTGCAGGTTAAGTGGATTGGCCATGCTAAATTGCTCCTTAATGTCCAAAGACGTGTAGGTTAGGTGGATTAGCTGTGGTTAATGCATGGGGTTGCAGGGATAGGCCAGGGGGCGAGGGTTGTGCCTGGATAAAATACTTTTTCAGAGAATCAGTGCAGACTCGATAGGCCAAATGGTCTCCTTTTGCACTGTAGGGATTCGACGACATCTACATAGATATACATATTTTAATAAAACAATAGAGTGTCTTAGCTATGGGACAGCAGACAGACTGAACATGTGGACACTTCACACCTTTTTCATCTAAACAATAGCTTCGGGAATAGTCATTCCTGCGTTCATTTCCCAGGGCAATGTCTTGACTAATCAGAGCAGACCTGGCCGGTTAAAATTTGAACAAAGCTGGGCAGCTAACTGCTTCATGCTGCGTTCTCAATGCTAATGCCTCTACTAATCAGAGTCCATTTGCCAACGATTTAGCACTCTCTCCTCGTGCAGTATAAATTGTTCTTCTTCGGTTACAGTTTGGTAATTTCTTGCGAGCTATCCTGATGACTCTTTTCTCGGCAATGCTCAAATTCTGTACCATTAAATGACCAAAGTGATGGAAGCTTCTGTAAAAACTGTCAACTAGCAAGAAATGAATGCAAATCAAGTTCTCACTCATTACATGTGTGAAGCTGATTACATCGCTGGTGAGGGGTGATAAAAATCAGAATTCACGATTTAACTAGTGAGATTCGTGATTTCTGGGTTTTGCCAGATCTTGAGCCCCCATAAGGAACCTCATGAACAGAGTGTGCGGGCTCAGGATCCCACCCTTAATCTTAATCACATTGGCAGTTAACATCTAATTGCCTTCAATGTCACCAGGTCAAGAGCCCACTCACTGAACAAATCGTTATATTGAGGCCTCTGCTCCACCGTGGCTGCCTGTGACTACATTTTTGTGTTGAGGATTTTCATTACTTTCCTCGGCACCTTGTCCCAAACTTAATCAGAAATATTCCAGGGACATAGTACAGAGTTTTCATTCCAAGATTTAATACTTATGGGCTGTGATTCAAGGTAAATGAAAATAGTGCCATGTCTCCTGGAAACAGCTTATATCATGTGATACTGGATCAGCTGTTTGATGTCATGACCCGCCTATGTCTAATATTCTCATGGGTGCATGGCACAACCATGCTTTTTTGTCTTTTCTAGCATGAGATGCTGCACAGGTCACTCTGATGTGATGTGTGTCATCTTCTGGCTAAGCCTTCCATAGCACTATCAGCAGCAGTGTGCTATGAAGTTCAATCTCATGGCAAAAACCTTCCACAACAACATTTTACCAAGATCAGCTGCAAATCCTTTTAAATGTTGCTGACATGGCTGTCATCAGCTATCCATGACTTACAGTCATGTTAAAAAATTATCAATATTAATGTGGGTGGTGATCAAAATGGTGTTTCAGTCTTAGAGAGAGTTGTGCATTAGTATTTGGGTTGACTAAATTGAGGACCACTCAATTATTGCAGTGGGAAAGGTCTTGCTCACCATTTGATTTTTTGCAAGAAGTTTATGTCCTAATACTGTTTCGAAGTGCTGTTGAAAATGATGCAGTAAGATGAAAACGATTCCTGACAACTTCAGTGCATAAAATTTCCTTAATTTTCCAGTAGCGTGCAATTTGCACTCAGGTAGTGTTTCCTTGCCAGAAAAACTTCCCTAACCACCCAGTGTGTGGCCCGAGTTATTTGGAAATCTCATCAGAATGCCACTGATGAGCTGCAAAAAACTAGCTGGTATCCTGCTGATGTTTACGGATTCCAGTAGGTGAAATTTTAGGAGTGAGAGATGGGAGAATAGGGAGGTAGATGTGAAGTATGAGGCAGACATTGCTGTCTAGGGGACAGTCGGGCAGGTTTCTAACAGCCTGCAGTAGAGCAGATTCTACTGGGAGAGGGCACGCCAAAAAATCTTCTTGTCCTATTTTTGGGCAGCCTCTGGCAATGATAAAGCCACTTATTTATCACACATTATACCGTCACCTACAGGTTACAACTGGAGTCCCACAACTCCGATTTACATAGTCAAGTGGCGTCCAGTGTCAACCCTTTAAAATGAAGGCAATAAATTCATTTACTGGACAAGGTTGTTAGATAAACTAAGATTTGAAAATGCATTATCTCAATTAGATGACACCATAGATATAGCCATGGCTGAGAGGAGCAGGGGAACTAGCTGTGTATGCTCAACATGTAAATTAAATCCACACAAATTAAACCAGACATGCAAAATTAATCTTCATCAAATTATTGAAGCAGTCACAAGAAATAAAAAAGACATTGCAATGCAAATGAATATATAAAAACATCCCAAGATCAAATGATTTTATCGAAGTACATTGGTTTTTCACTAATTCACTGGTGCAAATCTTAGCCATCCAGTGATGAGCCTTCACATGCAAGTCAATCTTCAAGTCATCCACTTCAATCCTGGACCTAACATTTGAGCACATATGACAGCATAGCCATTGGCACTTTTCTTAATGGATCATCCATAACAATTTCTGCTATTGCAAATGGAATTGTGGGCCAAAGTACCACTATCCCACATCTATTTCTTCACCTGGGCATTTCAAATTATGTTCACTAAAATTGCCAACAAATATAACTTATCAAGACACTGTTTAAGTTTTTACAAAGTAACAGAGGAGTCTCAACTGCTATGTAACTTGTTTCATGCTTATTTGTACTGATTCAGGTGCTCTGAAGTGCTGTCACCCAAATACAAAACACTAAAGGTAATATTTGAGATTTACTAAATAATGTTGTAGTTCATTTATAAACATATACATTAATCATATTTTGCTGGTACTGTCTTTACAATTAATTCGAAGAAAATAAAAATTGATAGTACCTGGCTCTTTTGGTGATCAAATTTGTACAGAAGTTGGCAAATAACTTACTGAGATGGGAAATTCCAAACCATGGAAATATAATTTGGTGGAGAGATGTGAAATGGATGGGTAATTCAGTACCACCAATCTTATACTATTGCAAAAAGTCAAAATTACAATACAGAATTAATTAGCTACATTGTGACAGCAGGCCTGGAAGCACAAATATTTGTAAAGCGCTGTGTTCCATTTTCGGATGTGCTAGATATTATTAGATTCACCATCATTAGTAAGTATCATAAACATAGGTTCTGTACCCTATGGTCCAGCGTGTACTTTTCACTGCTTAGTAACCAGCAAAATCATAGCAGCGATCAAGATGTACCATATTTTTGCAAGTTGTTCCCTGTTTATGAAAGGTGCACTCTATTGAAACATTAAACCAACAAACCCATTTACTTCACATAAAATACATAAACCAAATGCAGTTTTTTGCAGAGGTATCAGTCAAATTTCTATGCTCCATGTTTCGTGAAAAAATAACTAATATACAACCTTGCAGATGCCCTAGGCATAGGCTCACTTTCAAACTAATCTATTTGAAGACCAGCTGGTGTCTGGCTTTCTGCTACAGGCTGCCAGGGATCAGTTGCTCATTCAGTGTCTTTGCGAGAATGAGAAAGAGAGAGCCAGTCCCTTAAGATATTCAGCCCACCAATCAATCACCAAGCAAAAGTAATATTCTTAAACTTTTGTTAATTACAAGGGGCTCAAAATAGCTCAGGTCTCACACCTATCATTTATTGCACACTGCAAGTTAAAAATCAGCCCCATAGTATCCTCCTTATACCTACCCAGCTCTGGATTGTGAATAATTCTGCCAGGGTTAACATCACATCATAACTATTTCGAGATGATTTACACCAGTGAATGAAAGTCAAAGCTAATAACTCAACATAATCTATTAAAATAATCTATCTAATGTTAATTAATAACAAATTAATGAGCATTACCAACAACTAATATTGTATTCTGCCTTATTAGCTGTGGAGAATGTTCATTTTATAGAAAGAACTGGGAATAAACTGCAAGAAGCAATTCAGTATCAGTATATTTATTGGCATTATGACTCACACTTTAAAATGAGTTTCATGAAGTGGTTTAATCCTCATACATGAAATTAATTTGCTCAAAGCTTTTCAACTTTGTGATTGTCATAATTTTAATAAAACTTATACGCATCACTTTAAAATTGATACTGTAAAACTCAGTGCTACATAATAGTGATGAAAATTTTCGAAGATATATTTCAGAAAAGTGGCAAAGCTTAGAAATCAAAAATGCGGTCAATAAAATATTTTGGGGCTGAAATTCATCATGGAAAGAAAAATTGGCCATGGTATGGAAGAGGCGACCTATTCAGTCAGTCCATTTTTTGTTACTGGTGCAGGCCAATTTCACCCTCTTTACTTTCAAATGGATTCCTACTTGTTTGCTAGTTAGTCATCAAGAAATCATACTATTCATTTAATAAAATGTCAGTGAGGCATGTAAATAGAAAATGCATTGCTCTCCTCCGGAAGAAGGTTAATTCCTTTAGAGGAAACTGTGTCCCTGGACAGGAAGCCTGACCTAGACACCTGACTGACATGCAGAATTTTTGCCACAGCTTTATTGTGTAAAAGACAAGCAAATCTAATAATACCATTTTTTTAAAGATTCAGCAGTTGAAAGTCCTGATTGAATTTCATCTCGATTTCATTAAATATTCATAAAGGCCAATTAGAAGGGCAGCTAAGAAGGCCACAGGGCACCCTTCCATCATTCTGTCAAAGGCAGTCCATCAGAAAGCCCAGTTTGCATTAAGACCTGTGACTCAGTAACTGCTCTCAATCTCAATGTAGTTTCTTTCTAAATTACTGCTCCCTCCTTGCATTTGATTTTTCTGGACAAGCATAAAAACACAAATAATTCTCAACACGAGGTGCTTACTGTGTGGAAAAAAATGCAAATAAGAAAAACATCTTCAATCAATTGGTGAAGTGAAAATTTTCTATAATGGGCAATGACATTGGCTGAGTGATGATTACACGAAGAAGACTGCTTTACATTCACGATCAATCAGATCGTTTTACTTGACTCATTGAAAACTGAACCATTGTGTGCCATTTAAATTTATATATTATTTATGATAGCTTAAAAACGATTGATTTTGATTCCTAAAATTCTAATTTTATAAATTTTTCATCTATAAATTAATCATTCAAACTTATCTATACAAATACAACATCTATATCAAATTATATATTTTTTACTATGCAGTGATTCATGACTATGAATGGGTTTTTTGTAGTATTTGTAAATAACAATCATAATGTTTTCATCCAAAACTTGCACACTATTAATTAGCTTTCTCAATGCATCTGCTTCATTCACTCTTTCATATAATTATTTCTTGGCCTTTATCAATACGTATTTTAATAGGTCTATCACATTTCTGTTTAACTGACTGTCAGCTTACTGAATATTGCAATTTTGAATTTCAATGATACATGCTGCTATTTCTCATGATCATCAAAATGAGCTTTGAGTATGATAGGAATGCAATAAGTAAATGAAATAATATAACACTTTAGATATACGTTGAACATAATATCATTCCAGTAGTTATACAGATGCATTCTGACATGTATGTTTAGTGATGTAAAACAGCAAAGTGTAATATACTTATTTCTCCAGACAAATATATTTCTTTAATCATACCTTAGGCATTAGGCAGAAAGATATTTCTCCCATTCAGTTCTGTGGTCCTTTTTTTGCCCTTCTGATTTTTTTTTTAAGTCAATTACCTCATTGTTCCTGCTGCCCACCTGTTTATATCAGTAAGACCCTTTCAGTCTCTGCCAAATTGTTTCATTCAGTGGGTCTGGAGATGACTGCTGATCATTGTCTTTATTGTTGCAAAAGCACTTAATTTGTATAACTTGCTTGGAAACTTATCACAAATTTCTGCCTAAAAGGGCAGAATTTTAACACTCCAAAAAAGGTGATGAGAGCCAGTTCATAAATTTTCCATAAAATAACCTGAGTTTCTGACCACTAAGAAATGAAAGTCTTTCTCCAATGAAAAAAGAAATATTAAGCCATACTTGCTTTGGAACAAAACACAATACCCATTTTTGTACTGTATTGTTTTCTGTCAAGATTGAGCTAAACTTCTAATTCTATTGATTACACATTCCATCTAACATAGTGCTATTTGCCTGAAGGAGCAGGTGGTGCTTGCTGTTTCCATTTAACTGATATATTAGCTATGTGGTGCATTTCATCTCGAGATAATATTAATCAATTTAGCTTAAATGACAGAAAGAATCATTCATGGTAAGTGCTAAAAGGAAAGACATGGGTGGCAAGAAATAACAAGCACTAATGAGAGAATGAGAGAAACCAGTTTCTACCTTAGTAAATGCCCCTGCCAGCTGATGCCATGTTTACCAGTGTAGTGGATAATTTGCAAAGAGACAGGATTGATTTTATTAAACAATACTCACATACCCATAATCCTTTTTATGCAAACTATTCTACCTCTTAGGAATCAAGTCCTGTATTAGGGCAAACCCTTTCAGCGCCACTAAGCTACAAAATCATTTTTGGAATAATATGTAACTGAAAACTAAATAAATGCATATGCACGCACACGTAAGAACATTTCCAAATATTTTACATTGAATTCAGGAGACATTGTTGATTTGTTTTGTGTGAGAAATTATATATTTTATCCTATTATTTTTCTTTATAGATTTAATGACTTGTATGTTTTCAGATTTCTTACTGCATATTTAATAATTACATTAAGGCTGTTGGATAAAGTCTTAACTTTGGCTGCACTTTATTACTTTTATAATTCATTGCTAGGCATTTCTATTTTGAACTACTTTGTTCACTAACCTAACCTTACTCTCCTTAGACTAATCTTTCACCAACCTAAGCCATAAAATGCAAACAAGCACTGGATTTATTTCTCGAAGAAAATAATTTAACAGCAAATAATTGATGTTAAACTTGAATAAAAACCTGGTTTGACTGGGGGGTACTGGTCTCCATATTGCAAAGGGGATATAGAAACATTGGAGAAAACACTGAAAAAATTACAATAATTATATCATAACTGATAAACGCTTGGAAAGGCCAAGCAAGCCAGAGCTCCTTTCAGTACTAAAGTAAAGGTTGGGGTATAACAATATAGAGATGTTTAAAAATTATGAAGGGATTCAATAACTGTAAATGTAGGGAAGATGCTTCCACATGTGGGCATGTCCTAAATTAAGGTCCATAAATACACAAGATAGTTACCAATAAATTCAATAATGAAGTTAGGAGAAACTTATTTACTTTGAGAGTGGTTAGAATGTGGAACTTACAGTCACATGGAGTTGTCAAGGTGAATCTCACTGATTCACCTTGATTGTATTTAAGGAAAAGTTAGGTGAAAGGAATAGAAGGGTACATTGGTCAGGTGAACTGAAGTACGCTGGGATGAGGCTCATGTTGGGTGTAATACCGGCACAGCTCTGCTAAGCTAAATGGCCTGTTACTGTGCTGTAAAAATACCTTCAGTCTAATACGATGTAATTACTTATAGGGAAGTATTTCAGGCATTGGCCTGAAATTTTGTTCTTGAAATGGATAGCAGGAGTCAGGAAATTTCCCAACTTGCCACATCTGACTTGTCAAAACATGCTCCAAGCTGTGGGATCTTTGTTCTAGCGAAATGAAATCAGGCTTGCCTTCCAGACCTGAGGCAGTCACAGAAACTGTTGAGTGTCAAGGCAGGATGTTTAAAATGTACACCTTGGTTCTATGGGGACTTTTCCCAGTTGTTTTTTTAACCATTAGTCTGTCTAGCTCTCATTTGTAACACCCTTACACCCACCTGCTCCCCATGTCAATACATGCAGCTCATGCCAACATATGCTGCCCACCCATCTCTGTGTCCCTTTATAACACTTATGGTAACTTAAAGTCAGCCCATAACTGTCCATCCATCCCTATGATCCTAATGGCCCCTTGCCAATCTAGTGTTAACCCATTCCCTCAACCACCATCCTTTTCCCTTATATCCTCCATGCCAACTCACACAATAACCATCATAGGTAGATCTGAAGAGCCATGCTAAGATGAAATAGATTCCACTCATTCAACATGCAGCTAGTGTGTGACTGTTGCAAGCAGTTCCTGCACACGTGCACTAGGTTTCTTGGCAGCTATCATAATTCATTCAGCTTCAGGCCATCATCTTGGCATAAATCAATTCCAGCTTCCTGGATTGCCTGACAGCCAGACACCCTCTGTACACAGGACCTGGCTGATCCACTACAGTTCACCTACCACCACAACAGGTCCGCAACAGCAGACACCATCTCTGGGCCCCTGTACTCAACCCTGGAACACCTAGATAACAATGACACCTATGTCAGACTCCTATTTATTGATTACAGCTCAGCCTTCAACACCATTATTCCTCCGTAACTCATCCCCAAACTCTGTGGCCTGGGCCTCGGCTCCTCCCTCTGTGACTGAATCCTGAACTTCTTAACCTACAGACCACAATCGGTAAGGATAGGCAACAACACGTCCTCCACAATCATCCTCAACACCGATGCCCCACAAGGTTTTGTTGTCAGCCCTCTGTTATATTACTTATCCACCCATGACTGTGTGGCCCAATTCTCCTCCAACTCAATTTTCAAATTTGCTGATGACACCACATAGAACATAGAATCATAGAATCTACAGTGCAGAAACAGGCCCTTCGGCCCATCAAGTCTGCACCGACTACAATCCCACCCAGGCCCTATCCCCATATCCCTACACATTTACCCACTAATCCCTCTAACCTACACATCCCAAGACACTAAGGGGCAATTTTTAGCACGGCCAATCAACCTAACCCGCACATCTTTGGACTGTGGGACGAAACCGGAGCACCTGGAGGAAACCCACGCAGACACAAGGAGAATGTGCAAACTCCACACAGACCACCATGGTGGGTCACATTCAAACAATGATGAGATAGTGTATCGGAATAAGATAGAGAATCTGGTGAACTGGTGCAACGACAATAATTTCTCCCTCAACATCAACAAAATGAAGGAGATTGTCATGGACTTCAGAAAGCATGATGAAGAACATATCTCTGTCTACATCAACAGGGATGAAATAGAAATGGTAGAAAGCTTCAAGTTTTTAGGTGTCCAGATCACTAACAACCTGTTTTCGCCCCCCAATCCCATGTTATAGTTATCAGTGTCTCAAAGGTTCATGTGGCCAGACACCCTCCTTACATAGGACTTGGCTGAGAAATCTTTTGAAGAGATAGCTGTTGACATCTGTGCACAATCCTACAATGGACATTCAGGAGTAATACATCACTGGGGAGCATATGTTAGCATGAGCTGGTATGTATGGGTATGGGGAGAGGGTGGGTAAGGATGCTATAAATGGGGGCAAGAGGGCCTGCAGTTCAAAAAAAAACTGGAACAAACTCCCAGAGAATCAAAGTTAAAGTTAAAGTTTATTTATTAGTCACAAGTAGGCTTACATTAACACTGCAATGGAGTTACTGTGAAATTCCCCTAGTCACCACACTTCGGTGCCTGTTCGGGTCAACGCATTGAACCAGCATATCTTTCAGACTGTGGGAGGAAACCGGAGTACCCAGAGGAAACCCACGCAGATGCAGGGAGAATGTGCAAACATCACACAGATAGTGACCAAAGCCAGGAATCAAGCCACTGTCCCACCATGCTGCCCAGCCAACATTTTTAAACATCCCACTTTGACATTCAACAGTCCCTGTGGTCACCTCTGATTTGCATCATTTCACCACAGAAGCCATCATTGAGCAGGCCGTTGACTACCTAAAGTTGCAGTCCCAGTGCACACAACAAGGGGTGTCATATATTATGGTAATCTGCTGCATTCTGCACAACCTGGTCCTGCAGAAAGGGATAGAACTGGAGAAAGACCATGAGGAAGAGTGCTCTTCCTGTTTGGAGGGAGAGGAGGCTAACGTGATCATCAGCCTGTGCTGCAAGGCCAGCTGGAGCATGCCAGAAGAGATAACGTTCTGATAAAGATGGTAGGAGCACCGAGACACAGGGGCACTTTTTCTGAGGCCAGAAGAGCCTGGATTAGCTTGTCCTGTGCAAATATCCCAGTATTTTCATCCACCACCATTGATCCAATGATACATGACATCTTTTGGTGTCTAGCAATAATCAAGTAGTATGTATGGAGAGAGTGCAGAGGAGGTTCACTAGGCTGATACCGGAATTGAGGGGGTTGAACTATGAAGAGAGGCTGAATAGACTGGGCTTGTACTCGTTGGAGTTTAGAAGGATGAGGGGGGTTTTTATAGAGACGTATAAGATGATGAAGGGGATGGATAGGGTAGAGGTGGAGAGGTTCTTCCTGCTCAGAAAGGACAGCAGGACTAGAGGGCACAGCCTCAAGATAAAGGGGGGGCAGTTTAGAACAGAGTTGAGGAGGAACTTCTTCACTCAAAGGGTGGTCAATCTCTGGAATTCTCTGCCCGTTGACGTGGTGGAGGCGGCCTCGCTAAATATATTTAAGACGCGGGTTGACAGGCTTTTGATAGGCAAGGGGATTAAGGGTTATGGGGAGAGAGCAGGAAAGTGGAACTGAGCCACTTCAGATCAGCCATGATCTTATTGAATGGCGGGGCAGGCTGGAGGGGCTAGATGGCCTACTCCTGCTCCTATTTCTTATGTTCTTATGTCTCCACTGTCTACACAGTGGCCTCAGTCATTTGTAATTGTCTCACAAAGCAACACCTTATTCTGCAGTTGCTATGTCTCAATATTAATAATATGACACATGTAAGGATCCAAAGAATACTCATTTCATTCATTTAACAGACATGCAGTGTTATGAGCTCCACCAAATGAAACCAGAACTGATGCTACTCCTGCGTCTCTATTCTCTGATGAGACCTTATTCAGAGTTCCTGGGGCTGAAGCAGATGTGAAAGCAGAGTGAACAGTGTGTGTCCATTGGCTGAGATATCAGTGATGCCCATTTTTGTGAGGACATCATCTCAGGCTACAGCAGTTCCAAATGTACGTGAGCAGCTTGGGTCATGGGGCTAGAGGCATCACAGGTTTCCATCAGAGAACCAAAAGGATGGCATCAGAAGATAAGGCCCCTTCAGAATTGCCACCATCCACAACATTTCTGCCTGCCTCAGCCTTTTTATGGCCCACTTACATATCTGCAAGGTCAGGGTTCAGAAAACACATTGCTTCCTATTCATGTATCAATGCAGCATCACTGCAATGGAGTGGTCACAGTCATAGAATGTACCATACGTTCCGTTTATGCCAGTTCACTGCCCCTGCATCCAGTAAATAGACTATATGTGATTCTCCATGATGTTAGCCAATCTTTCAGAGGAGAAGTTCATGCATTTATATGTCTGAGACATTGCAGTGCTCTTGCCATGAATGGACTTCTCCATTCTCTTCCCAACAGTCCATGCTTGTTCACGGAACTCTTGGTAATCTGATTACCACATGTTTTTCTTTGCCGCTCTACAGCACTAGCTTTGTGTATAACCCTTGAGCTCAGCACCTCTTAACAGGTGAACATCCTCCAATCAGCCCATGGCTGTTGTTGCTTCCACCACCTGTTCACATGATGCTGTGTTCAACGTTACTCTTTGTAAAGGCATCTGAACTATCAGTGAGGTATGTATTGGTGCTGGTGGAGGGTGTGCATGACTCCTGTTGACAGTGGCCCTCTTGTCCGCTCAGATTGGAGCAGCCACCATAATTGTCTGCTGCTGTTTCTCTTATATTGGCCTTGTGGAAAACAGAAAACATCAATTACTCAACCTCTCACCTCTCAGTAGCTTACAGAAGCAGGACAAGAAGCTTTCACCCTCTCTCTGTTGGGCATCCTTTTCACCTTCAGAAAATGCTTACCCTGTCGCTACCCTGACAATACAAAGAGCCTCCTCTTTCATCGATGTCACTAATGCCAGGTGGGGTACTCCACCCTGCAGTGACTTCTCCTTTGGGTGCTGTGCACTCATTTCTCCAGCAAGACTGAGAGTGATACTTCCCATCAGAATATTGAGGCAAACATACCAATACTTGGCAAATTATTGTCCATGGTTTTAACTCAATATTTTCCAAAAGCTAAAGTACTGTGAGTCCTTCCCTTTGGTGAGGATTTGGCCTGGGCACACGTGTCAGGTTGCTGAAACATTACATGTAATGGGCCCAACACAGAGGCTGCTGATATCTTGTGCAACCTCTAGCCATCTTGCTTAATTTGGCTGGCAGGCCTTCTCCTGCCATTCTCCAGAAATAAAACATTCCTCCAAACTTTCACTGGCATGATCACAACCTGCACAGTGGAGCAACCCATCCATGATTGACTGCTAAATTACCTCACTGAATACTTGCACACTCTGTTATTACTCAGTCTGGCTGTAGCCACATTGATGGTGACAGGTGCCCTTTGTATAGAGCCTGTCTTGTTTAGCCCCAATCTCCTGAATGTACCTTAATTTGACAGCAATTGGTCAGATGAGCCATTGAATGGCTACCTTCTACAGAATTCTGTCAGGCATTGTGCAATGACCTTGAATGGGATCGGGATCTGGAATAGGTCCTAATGTTGAATTTCTGACATTCTCAGGAAAATTCAGCTCAAAGTGTCAAAAATGTGTTGCATGCAAATCCTCTCATGGGGTATGATTTTAAAAAATTAAGATAACAAGCTGAATACATCTGAAATCCTAAGGAATAGAGTTGTTCTTCTTATTTTTTTGTGGGATATCGGCATCATTGGCAAGACCAGAATTTGTTATCCATCCCTAACTGCTCTTGAAAAAGAGGTGGAGCGCTGCTTTACATGAAATTTAAATTTATCCAAAAGTCTGCTGCCCAAACATGCACCATCACGCCTGGGCTCAATGACCCATGGTAGCTCCTGATCTGACAAAGCCTCAATTTTAAATTTGAATCCTTGTTTCAAGTCCCTCCATGGCTTCACCACACCTCACCCCGCCCACCCCCAATCTCTAAAATACCATTCAACCTTAAATCCTTCTGAGAACCAATTTTGGTATCTTAATGCGTTCCTGATTTTCAATGCTCCACTATGACTGTGCTTTCAGCTGCCTAGGCCAAAGATTCTGCAATTCCCTCCCAAAACCTCTCCTCTCTCACCGTCCATCTTCTAGATACGACTTATAACTTCTGATCAACGAATATTTCCTTATGTAGCTTGGTGCCAAATTTTGTTTGATGTTTGAAGTAATTTGAGAATATTTAGAAAAGGCACGACGTAAGTGCAAATTCCAGTTGTTGATAAGTGCAACCCTATTAACAGAAATGTTGAAAATGTCTTTTTATACACTTTTAAAAGAATGTATTATCATTTTAATAACATTGATATCATTCTGCAAGCTGCACATTCAGCCAAGTTTTTATCCAAGATTATGGCCTCTTGAATAAAGCATTCAGTCTACTGTTGAAACAAGTAAACAAACAGTCAGTTAGTTATTTTTCTATTATTTCTATTCATGGCTGCCAAAATACAAAGACTACTGAACAGCTAATAGCTACATTTGTAGAGAAAGGCATATTATTAGAGCAGAAACTTTTGACAGATTTTTAACATAGCAAAGCATTTGTAACAAGTAAGTAGCTGCCAGATCTGTTCTGTGCTTGGATTGCTTTTGGTTACTTCACAGATAACGTCTGGAGACACTGATTAATGTCTTATAATGGTACATCTCATTGGAAGGATAAGCTCATGGAAGATCAATTAAATGCTGGCAGTTTCACAAGGTACAAGTAGAAGCATTGCACATCCAGATGAACGTTGTTTTGTTCAGAGACAGCTTATGGATTATTGGTTCTTTTTCAAATAAGACACGGTATCATAGGAGTATAGGACTTACGAGCAGTGGTAGGCCAACTGGGCCTTTGAGCCTGGTCCATCATTTCAAAGTATTCACGGGTAATCTTGTTGTGGTCTCATCTGCACTTTCCTGCCTGACCCTCACAATCATTGACACTCTTGTCTATTAAAAATATAAGTCAGTCTTGAATAAATTAAATGACCCAGACTCCACTGCTTTCTGGGGAAAAAAGTGCCACAGAATAATGACCCTCTGAGAGAAAGAAATTCTCCTGATCACCTTCTTAAAAGGGAGATCTGTCATTCTTTAACTGTGCCCGCTACTTCTAATACCCTACAAGGGGAAACATCTTCCTGATACTCAAGCTATCAAATCCTCTCAAGATCTTAAAATGCAAAGTTTATTTATTATTGTCACAAGTAAGCTTGCATTGCAATAAAGTTACTGTGAAAATCCCCTAGTCGCCACACTCCAGCGCCTGTACACTGAGGGGGAATTTAGCATGGCCAATGCACCTAACCAGAACATCGTTTGGACTGTGGGAGGAAACTGGAGGTGGCACCCAGAGGAAACCCATGCAGACACAGGAAGAACATACAGACTCCGCACAGATAGTCACCCCCAAGCTGAGAATCGAACCTGGGTTCCTGGCAGCAATGTTAACCACTGTGCCACCATGCCACCCATATGTTTCAATACGATCAATTCTTATTCCTTCTAAACCCCGATGGGGAAAAGCCCAATCCATTTAACCATTCTTCATAAAATAAGCCGTTCAACCCAGGATTGAGTGGAATGATTTTTCTCTGAACTGCTTATAATGCAATTATATTTTTTTCAAATAAGGAGACTAAAACTATATGCAGTGCTCTAGTTGTGGTGTCATCAAGGTCTGAACAGCTGCAGTGAACCTTCCTCACTTTTATGTTCCAATCCACTTGCAAGAGAGGCCAATATTATCCTTGCCTTCCTAATCATCTGCTGTACCTGCATGCTAACTTTTTGTGATTCATGTACCAGGACATACAAATCCCTTTGTATCACAGAGTTCTGCAATCTCTCTCCATTTGAACTGTATTTTCCATTTTTCCTGCCAAAGTGGACAAGTTCACATTTTTCCATATTGTACTCCATCAAGGGCCACGGAAGCACTGGTGGTCATCAAGAGGAACGGTAAGGTGACTCGACCAAGCTAGGAGGGCTGAGGGGGGCTGGGCATCGAGCTGAGGGCAAGACGTGGAGGCCAGAAAGCCAGGCAGGCTGCCAGTCAGCCCGCAGAACGGCAAGGTCATTGATTGAGCAGGGGCAACTTGAACCCCTGTCAGGGCTGAGGAGGACTGGGCAACTAAGGGTGAAGCCAAGAACATACTATAGTCAGGCAGCCAAAGAGCCAGCTTGAACCCCACTGCTGAAGGGGGCAAAAAATGATTCATTTATTAAAATCAAGAGAGATCAGTCAATATGAAGTGACACGATCAATCTGGCAGTCAAAAGCAGAGAAAATTCAAGGTGAGGCAAGGGGACAAAGCTGAACAAAAAGACAGTTTGTGACTTTACTTTCAAAGGTTGAAGTGTTGAGCAGTGCACAAACTGCACATTTATCCACCAAAAGTATGGGTGAATTATCAGATGGTTTTGACTTGCCAATTTCCAGAGATATCACATCATCTGGAAAAGTCAAACTAGAAATTCAAGAACAAGAAGTGGACTCTGAAATGGGAATGAAACTACAAGCTCAGTCTTCTGCACCTGAAGTGAGGGAAGAACATGATCCTGAAGATACTGCTTCATGGCCAAAATCTGTTCCATTGAGTATGATTGAATATTTTGTAATAAATAGACAAGAGAATATAGGTAATCTGAAAAATTTGAGAAGAGTTTGACAAAGGACAAAAGCACTTCAGAAGTCTTCATGAGTCCCATTTTCTGAGGGTGAAAAGAAATGGCATGACGGAAAGGACAAATTGGTTGATTTTTTTTCAGAAATCTCGAAGGCAGTCTCCTGTTATGTTTGCAAATCACTCCCTGATCTAGTAAAGCAAAACATGTATTCGTCAATAGGTATTCTAACCAGAGAAATGTTGGCACAGATTTTGCTGATCACTGAACTTCGAAAAGTCAGATTAAGGCTACGTGTGTGTTTATTCAAATATGCAAATCATCTGGAAGAACTGATTCTGTGTTAGCTGCTTGGTTTGAAAACAAGCGTTCTTACTGGAGGAAAGTGCAGTCATGTTGTTGCCACTGTCAAACTGCTGTCCTCCTTGGGACTTCCATTGAGAGGACATGATGAGTCATCGGTGTCAAGTTGAAGAAATAACTTTTCTTAGCCTGCCTTGAATATTTCAGTCAATTTGACGAGCTTCTCAAAGAACATTTGAAAAGCTATCAGTATTGTGGCTCAAGGAAGACCAACTTTTTAATGCACAGAACCTACAATTAATTCATCACTATAATGATAGACTGGCTCAGAAACCTAATTAAGTCTAATAGCCAAATAGCATTCCATAACAGTTGCTTCAACACCAGATATGATTTGATTTGTTTTGTCATATGTATTAGTATACGGTAAAAAGTATTGTTTCTTGTGCGCTGTACAGACAAAGCATATCACACATAGAGGAGGAAAGGAGAGGGTGCAGAACGTAGTGGTACATTTGCAGCTAAGGTGTAGAGAAAGGTCAATTTAATGTCAAATAGATGTACTCAAAAGTGTGATGGCAGCAGGGAAGAAGCTGCTCTTGAGTCTGTTGGTATATGACCTCAGACTCTTGTATCTTTTCTCAGATGGTAGAAGGTGGAAGAGAGTGTGTCCGGGATGTGTGGGTCTTGATTATACTGGCTGCTTTTCCAAGACAGTAGGAAGTGCAGACAGAATCAATGGATGGGAGGCTAATTTGCGTGATGGACTGGGCTTCATTCGCAACCTTGTGTCATTTCGTGCAGTCTTGGACAGAGCAGGAGCCTTACTAAGCTGTAATACAACCAGAAAGAATGCTTTCTATGGTGCATCTGTAACAGACATGCCAAATTTCCTTACCTGCCTGAGAAAGTAAAAGCAATGGTGGGCTTTCTTACTATAGCGTTGGAGTGGAGGGACCAGGACAGATTGTTAGTGATGTGGACACCTAGAAACCCGAAGCTGTCGATCATTTCCACTTCATCCCCATTGATGCAGAAAAGGGCATGTCCTCTATAATGCTTCCTGAAATCGATGACTATCTCTTTCATTGATAGAGATTAATTGAGGGAGAGGGATTATTGTCATTGCACCAGTTCACCAGATACTCTATCGCTTTCCTGGACTCGATTTCATCATTGATTAAGCTCTGACCCACTACGGTGATGTCATCAGCAAACTTGAAAATCGAGTTGATGTGGAATTAGGCCACACAGTCATAGGTGGATAAGAGTATTAGTAAGGGGGCTGAGGACACAGTCTTGTGGGGCACTGATGTTGAGAATGATTGTGGAGGAGGTGTTATTGCCTATCCTTACTGATTGCAGTTTGTGGGTTAGGAAATTCAGGATCCAGTCGCAGAGGGAGGAGCCAAGCCTTAGGCCATGAAGTGTGGAGATGAGTTTTGTACAAATAATGATGTTGAAAGCTGATCTGCAGTCAATGAATAGGAGTCTGACATAGGTATCTTTGTTATCTATGTGTTCCAGGGTTGAATATAGAACCAGGGAGATGGTATCTGCTGTGGATGTGTTGTGGTGATAAGCAAACTGTATTGGATCCAGATAATCAGAGAAGCTGGAATTGATTCGTGCCATTACTAACCTTTCAAAGCAGTTCACAATGATGGATATCAGAGCCACTGGATAAAAGCCAGCCATTAAGGCATGCTGCCTGGCTTTTCTTTGGTACAGGGATAATGGTCATCTTCTTAAAGCAGATAGGTGTAAAGAGAAGTTGAAGATATCTACAAATACCCCCGCCAACTGGTCCCCGCAAGAGCTGAGTGCTCATCCAGTCATTCCATCTGAGCCAGTCACTTTCCATGGGTTTTGACGTCTGTGACGACTGATCTCAGATACCGGTTCGAATGAGGCTTCTGTGGTGGAAGGCGTACTCTTAATGGCTTCTTGCTCAAAACGGGCTTGGAATGTGTTCTCATTTGGGAGAGGTGCATTGGTGCCAGCGATCCTACATGTCTTCATCTTGTAGCCTGTTATATTTTGCAGACCTTGCCATCGTGGGTAGAAGTATGTTTGGCTAGCCTGGGATTCTATCTTGGTCTGGTACTGTCTTTTAACATCTTTGATGGATCTCCTTATATAAGGCATGTGGACCAATTAACATTAATTTTAATATATATGACCAGCAATGGTGAAGTTGTAGAGCGATTTATCTGTTTTGTCCAGTTACAATTCCACACTTCTAAGTGTCTGGATTCAACTGTTTTGGAAATGATTGCAAATTTAGGTTTGGACATCAAAAACTGCCGTGGGCTAAGCTTTGACAATGCGGCAAATATAGCAGGGACGTATCCAGGCCTACAAGCAAGACCCTGTGCATTATTCATCCCATTTTCCAGTCACTCTGTGAATTTAATTTGCAATGCAGCAGCTGAATTATTTGAGAATTATACTGAAACTTGTATGTTTTTTTTAGTTTCCATGCATGGTGGAATGTACTGCAATCAAGCTTGTAGAAGGCACATAGAAAATTGATTGTCAAAATAATTTGCGACACCAGGTTATCCACTTACTGGATGCTGTTTCAGCTTTGAAATTGAACTTTAAGGAATGCTTAACAGACATAGCTACATGAATTTTAGAGGAATCATGTATCATAGAATCCCTACAGGGCAGAGCGAGGTAATTTGGTCCATCAAGTATGCACCGGCTCTCTGGAACAGCACCTTACCCAGGCCCACCTCACAACCCCACCCATTTACCCTACTGATCCCCCTAACCTATGCACCTTTGGACACTGAAGGGAAGTTCAACATGACCAATCCACCTAACCTGCACATCTTTGGATTGTGGGGGGAAACGAGAACACCCAGAAAAAACCCATGCAGACACAGGGAAACTTCACACAGAAAATCACCCAAGGATGGAATTGAACCTGGGTCTCTGATACTGTGAGGCAGCAGTGCCAACCATTGTGCCACTGTGTGGTCCACAGTGTGAAAGCTAAAGCAAAATCCTTAGCAGAGAAACTTGAAAGGTGTGATATTGCAGTTTTTACTGTTATGTGGAACTGTTAACTTTAAAGAATCAATGCTATCACTGCATATTACTTTTTTTTGAAAAGTTCACAGTTGTTAGCCTCAGTAACATTAACAAAGAACACACATCCCTCTGATGACAAGAAGCATACAAAATGCAAGAAGTTATTGTTTGATGAAACTGGAGACCACTACATCTTTTTAAAAAGGAATGAGAAGATCATTATTGAGACTGTGAATGTTATTTATGACACAATAATGATGCAATTACAGGCTAAAAGGAAACTCTGAAGAAAACTGTTGAATTATTTTCCATGCTTTTCAACAGAAAGCTAAAAGCCACTGCAGTAAAAAATTAACTGAATTTGAACACTGTCCAAAGATGTGAAGGTTAGGTGGATTGGCCGTGCTAATTGGCCAAGATGTGTAATTTAGGAAGATTAGCAGGGTAAATATGTGGGATTACAGGGATAGGGTGGGAGGTGGGCCTGGATAACATGTTCTGTCAGAGAGTCGGTGCATACTCAATGAGCCAAATGGCCTCCTTCTGCACTATAGGGATTCTATGATTTTACCAGGAGGACATAGACACAAATGTTTTTGAAGATGAAGTGAAACAATTCATTCATTTCATCAATAATGGTGTGCTCTGAGCTTTGAGATCACCAGCTAATTTGTGCAGACTTGTATGTGATGGTTAGCAGGCAAACTTTCCAAATGTGGAAACCATTCTGAAAATATTTTAATAATACCTGTCACAAATGCTTCCTGTGAATGTTCTTTGTATTGAAAACATTTAAAAATTATCTGTGAAATACAATGAATCAGGAACATCTGACAAGTTCAGTTGTACTGATGATTGAAAATATATCCTTACAAGATTTTACCCATGATGATATTATTGATATGTTATTGACGATATTGTGAAGAAAAAGTGCAGAAGAAAAGTTGTCTAAATTGCCATGGATTGCAAACAACTGATGAAGCAAGAAAATCTTAAATGTAAGCCCATCTTCCATATTCTCTTGTTTAAATTCAGCTTTTCAAATGGGACCACTATTTGCTATTCTGATCTTGTAGCTGTAACATACAGTTTTAACTGGTAAATAACCACCATCCCCCATTGCTCTCAATACTGGCCTTCAGAAAGTCTCTCCTGGTCAAAGAACAGAATCCTGTCAGACAGTTGCCACTAAATCCAGATATATTGGACTTGGACTCATTTGACTCCACTTGATTGGAGTATTTGCTCCTGCACTGGACTTTTTCACATCCATTCTGTCCTGCATTGGCCTGTGCTATACTGCAGTCATATTATTGGCTGATTTCTCCATCTCATTGCTCACTGGCCAGTTCTATGTTCTGTCGCCTCAAGGAAAACATTTTGCAATATTGACCATCTCTATCATTATGCTGACAAAAGATAGGCTTGGATTTCAACTGATTAATTACAAGCTTGTTTTCATCAGTGAAAAAGTGTTAAAGCAGTTATTTATTATTTGTATTCTCTTTGTATTTTTACGGCTTGCATTGTGGATTTGAATTTCAATTCATCAACTACAGGCTTGTTTTCATCAGTTACAATGCAGTGAAGCAGTGAGTAGTGATTTGTAAATTTATACTTCTTTTGGGTCCCTGTGGCTTGCATTGTGAATTTGAATTAATCAATTACAGGCTTGTTTTCATAAGTTAAGAAGCATTGAAGCAGTGATCTGTGTACTTTCCTGTATTTTTGTGGCTTATACTGTATGAGCTGATGTGATCAGTAGAAGGCAATAGTGTCATTTTGAGGTTGGACTTGACATAATTTGGGGATAGGACTTGATATCACTGGTAGGTGGGCCATGTCACCAGGTGGGGTGGGGTGTAATATCAGCACAGGGCCCCCAAAAGCATAAGTCCACCTCAGCTCATCAAGGTGTTACATCCTCCTGTCTTTGCTATTGACCAAATTAGATAGTCCTATTCTAAGGAATGTGATTTCCTTTTGAAACAAAGTATTAGCTGACTTTCCTCTTCCCTGATAGACTGCACTGACACTGAGCCAAAGCCTTTCGAGCCATTGACATTTCTTGCTTATGTGTTGTCTTAGTTCACATTGATGTCTGCCAGTTCCCATATACTGCAGCCACAATACTGCTTTATATTGTCCCACTTCTCTCTCTCTTCTTGTTCTATTTTATGGTGTCTCACTACACTTGCCTCATGCCCTATTTAATGGTGTCTTGCTGCTGTCTCTACCCTCATGCTGCTTTATGGTGTCTTGCTGCTCTCTCTTCATTTAAGTGTTTTATGGTGTTTTGCTGTTCATTTGCTTGTAACACTGTTTTACAGCGTCTCGCTGTTGTCTCTCCCCTCATGCTGTTTTATGGTGTCTTGTTGTTCTGTCTCCATTCACACTGTTTATGGTGTCTTCAAACTTTCCCAATTTCTCCTGAAGTGCTGATGCTTGCTTGGGTATAGCTTCTTGGCTACAGCAAGCCTCCCGCGCCTTGCAAAAAAGACTTTCTTCCATTTGTGAAACTAGTCAGTGAGTATCAACAGGTTAGGTTATTACAGAAGGTCAGGGGGCATGGAGTTGGGGGTACGGTGTTAGCGTGGATAGAGGATTGGTTGTCAAATAGGAGGCAGAGAGTGGGGGTCAATGGGTGCTATTCGGATTGGCGGATGGTGACTAGTGGAGTGCCCCAGGGGTCGGTGCTGGGGCCTCAGCTATTTACCATTTATATAGATGATCTGGAGGAGGGAACCGAGTGTAGGGTGTCGAAATTTGCTGATGACACCAAAATTGGTGGAAAGGCAAATTGTGCGGAGGGTGGGGAGAGTCCACAGAAGGATCTAGATAGGCTGGGCGAATGGGCCAGGAAATGGCAAATGGAATTTAATGTTAGTAAGTGCGAGGTGGTCCACTTTGGTAGGAATAATGGTAGGAAGGATTATTACTTACGTGGAGAAAAACTGCAGCAGGCGACAGTGCAGAGGGACCTCGGGGTCCTTGTGCATGAGTCGCAAAAACCCAGCTTGCAGGTGCAGCAGGTGGTCAAGGAAGGCGAATGGGATGCTGGCCTTCATCGCGAGGGGGATTGAATATAAAAGTAGGGAGGTCTTGCTGCGGCTGTACACGGCAGCTGGAGTACTGTGTGCAGTTTTGGGCGCCGTACTTACGCAAGGATATTTTAGCCTTGGAGGGAGTGCAGAGGAGGTTTACTAGGCTGATGCCGGAGTTGAGGGGGTTGAGCTATGAGGAGAGGCTGAATAGATTAGGCTTGTACTCGTTAGAGTTTAGAAGAATGAGGGGAGATCTCATTGAGATGTATAAGATGATGAATGGGATGGATAGGATAGAGGTGGAGAGACTCTTCCCGCTCAGAAAGGACAGTAGGACTAAGGGGCATAGCCTCAAGATAAAGGGGGGGCGGTTTAGAACAGAGTTGAGGAGGAACTTCTTCACTCAAAGGGTGGTGAATCTCTGGAATTCTCTGCCCGTTGAAGTGGTGGAGGCTGCCTCGCTAAATATTTTTAAGACGCGGGTTGATGGGTTTTTGATGAGAGAGGGGATTAAGGGTTATGGGGAGAGGGCGGGAATGTGGAACTGAGCCACGACAGATCAGCCATGATCTTATTGAATGGCGGGGCAGGCTCGAAGGGCTAGTTGGCCTACTCCTGCTCCGATTTCTTATGTTCTTATTTTATCATAAAAGGAACATACTAAATATCCATTTCCCAGAATTGCTATCAGGAATAGGTACCCTTACTAGCTTTACTTTTCCTACCACGTGGTGCTGAATCTGCATTCCCAATTGAGATTAAATAACTCACAATTAATCAATAATTGAACCTGGAACCTTTAGATTTGTTTGGTACCTTAGCTATCAAAATGCCACAATGCAAAATTGGAAGTCTGCACAAAACAACCAAACACCAGCGTAAATCATGAATAATAGTTTCACCATAATTTATCTTAATTTAATGTAAACTATACAGAAGTGTACATTCTCAGCAAAGGAGTTCTGGAGCAGTTAATTAATGCAAGTTTGAACAAGTGCTCTATAGAATATAAAACACGTACACCTTAGAAGGCCACACATTTCTATACAGTATTTTCAGTATAGGAAGAAGAGGGCACAATCAGATCAGCCATGATCTTATAAAATGGCACAGCAGGTTCAAGAGGCTGAATGGCCTACTCCTGCTCCTAATTCATATTTTGTATGTCAGCCAGCTAACAGCAAATCCTGCATAATTTTGCATAATTTCCAGCATTTTCTCTGTTTCAATAAACAATCTATAATACCTGCATGAATTTGTCAATGACCCCAGTGCTTTCAGTGGTTTTCACTGAAATGACAGTCATAAAAGCAATCACCTTAGCAATATCCTTGAGGCTTGGGGCTGTAATTTCCAAGCTTTAATTTGTTTTCACAGTAGTTTGGACAAATTGAATTTGTTAATTAAAACACTAAAATGAAATGCTGAATGTTACTGACGAGATGCAAATTACATTAGTTGAGATACTGAGGGGCAACAGTTCTCAGTATCAATAGCCAAGACAAATCATCTTAGAAAGACAAATGATTACTTTTAGTTATCCGTTTCAACTAAAAGTTATTCTCCATGCCATGGGCTACTGCTCTTTCATTCACTGTCTGGTTTGATGCAGAGTATCATCAGAAGCTTCAATCTTGTCAAATCTCACTATAAACATTCCCAAAATCTATCAATTTTGAGTAAACTTTGATTTAGAACCAAAGACTGTGACAAACAAAATTAGTGGTGCTTATCTGAAATTTCGAGACTGATAAAAATTGTTCCATAAAAGAATATTTTCAGTAACACTTCAGTGGATGAACAGAAATCTATGTTAATTATAATTGAGATTAATTAACTAATTATACAAATCATAGACATTTTGATATTTTTAAATATATAAATTACATCTCACAGTGCTGTTCCGTTTACTCCCATTGTCATTAAAGAACCATTAATCCTTCACAATGAATTTTGTCTGTGGGATGATGGAGAATGTTGGTAGTTTAGCTGAGCTATAATTCATGTTCATCCCCAAACATCCAAGGAGGGCTTCCTGATCACAAAATTAATTTCAGTGTCAAAATCCCATGATGCATCTTTACTTAGTTCCTTCACGTAATGAGCGTACTGCCTGTGCCTTTGTGCCAATAAGTGTCCAAGGGCTATCCATATGTTGGGCGCTAATTTACTCAAAAGAGCTCAACCTTTCTATTTAATCTTCACATGGTTAATATTAGTATTCAAACAAGTATGTATGTCGTATAATCCAAGAGTACAATCTACTTTTGGGTTGTAAAGTAGGAAAATGGTATGTCAATGTTACTTCATTTTACCTGGAAATGTTAGTCAGTGGCTAGTTGATAGGGGATTCATTTCCCATAATGGGAAAAAAGATCAAACTTGTTCTTGCAAATGGCTAGCAAAATAAAAATTCTTCCATTTTGAATTACATCCTTTACATTTGAAAAACTTGCAAATACGAATGTTTCCCTTGCAATATTGCCCCTGGGTCTGAGGCTGAGCAATTCTCTCCATGCGCTACGACGTTCCCTGTCTATCTGGCGTTGTCATTATGAATATGATGATGCTGTTTGTTTGTTTCTCAAGTTTTGGATTTTAGAGTACAGCTGAAGTCATCATAACTATATAAACCATAGCCCATGGAATCCTTGTCCCCACCCAAGCTGGTTTTAGAACTCTTGGTTTATAGCCATGTCACTTAAGCAAGCCAAACAATGAAATAATCAGAACATTCATCTAATCATTACTAGTCAAGTGATAATCGTAGAAGTAAGATTGCTGGAAAATAACAGTAATAATAATAAAACAATAACATGATTTTACGCATTTCTACTCACTCCTTCCCTTCCCCCCAGAAACAGGATAGGGTTTGTCTCGCCCTCAGCTTTCACTCCATCAGCCTCCACATTCAGAGGATCCTGCTGTACCATTTCTGCCATCTCCTGTTTAATGTTACCAAAAACATATCATTCCTACCTCACCACTTTCAGCATTCCGAATGGACCATTCTATCCATGACACATTAATCCGCACTTCCATCATCTCTGATATGATTCCTGACTTATAACATCTTCACATCCAGGGGTAGGAGGTGTAATGCTTTTTACCCTGTCCCTTATCACCATTTTAGGAATACCCTTTTCAAGTTAATATAATGTATTAGCTGCTAACAATGCAGTCTGCTCAACACTCGGGAGATTATACAAAGATTCAGTGATTGCTTTGCAGACCAGTTCCATTCAGTTCACATGAATTTCCAGTCATGTGGCATTTTATTTGTGTATCCTTCACCCTAGCTTCTACATTGACCCCAGCTTTTTACATTGTTCCAATGAATTTCAATGGAAACCTGAGGAACAACACCCCAACTTTCAATTAGACACTTTACATCTTCTAAGCTCAACAATTTCATATCATAATCACTGCTTTGTCTTTTTCACATAGCAGGTGCTGGTTTCAATTACCATTCTATTGCTCCTGTACACCCATAGTTTGAATCTTTTACTTGTCCCTGAACTACCTCCTTTTGCCATGTACCATTATCCAGCATTCCACCCTATCAGACACCTTGGGGGTGATCAACCCCATGCCTGGACTTACCCGTGGCCAAAACCCCCCAACCGATCACAGTGGCAGGGTTTGCAAAGGTCCCCTCTCCCTTCAATTGCAGCCATCTCCATACCCACCCTCCTCCCGCTCAGATGGCCTGCCCACATCCTGACCCCGTTCCAGTGGGCACTGCCAGGATTCCGGGTGGACCTTGCCAGGGTGCCAGGGTAGAAATGCCAGGCTGGCACTGCCCAAGGGCACATCTCCCCTGCCCCTGACCATCCTGCGGGGTGGGGGGTGGGGGTAGGTAGGAGGAGGGGGTGGCTCAATGGCCTCCGGTTCTACCAGCAAGGCTATCACCATCTGATGCCGATGAGGGCCATATGTCATTCTCGCCAGAGAGAACCTTCACCAGTGAGGCCAGATAGGCAAGTAAGCCTTTGTAATATTTAAATGCTATTTACCATAGTATTGAAATTTACAATCAGCCTCACGCCCTTTTTGGGCATGAGGCTGATCCCGTCGGATATCCAGTGCTGTAAAGATCGCAAGAGGTGAGAAATCGGGCATAAATCTTAACAGCTTGCCCCACCCATTGGCTGGCGGGGCAAGAAGGTAAGATTGCCCTCCCCACAACTTTCTTTAGTATTTTTCCTGCCATTTCTCACCCTCTCCCTGTCATTGTACTTGCTTAAAACTTGTATCGGCAACATTTTCCAGTTCTGACAAAAGACTGTTTCTCTTACCACAGAGGCTGCTTGATCTGCTCCATAATTCCAGCATTTTCCATTTATAATACATGATTGCTGCTGATCAATTATTTAGTTAAAGAAGTTATCCATTCTATTTTCATTGATATAGATGAGTGAAGGATAAAATGCTATTCTGGAACAGAACTGGATTATTCATTCAATTTCTTTACTTTTTCATGGGTTGTGGGCATTACTGGCAAGTATGCATCTGTTGCCGATCCCTAATTGTCCTTAAAATGAGGGAGTATTTAAGCGTCAACCATTGTGTTGTGAGTCTGGAATCACATATAGGAGAGATAAGGATGACAGACTTCTTTCCCAAAGGGACATAAGTGAACCAGTTTTTTTTCTCACTAAGACCAGCTTTATATTCTAGATTTATTAATTGACTTTAAATTCCACCAGCTGCCACAGTTGCTTTTAAACCCATGTCCCCTGGGCCTCTGAATAGTTCAGTGATATTACCACTATGCCAACATCTCTCCATATTTCAAGTTATTTTGCAAAATCTGTTCTTATGAATTTCTAACTTGGCCTTGCCATTTACACTCAGCAGTAGTTCATCAGTAAAATTGGAAGGAAAATCTCAATTGGCCATTCTCAAACAGTTCTTAAAGGATAGGTCCAGACAGAATTAGTGGAGGTATGGAAACAGATTCTCTATCAGGAAGGAAACATTTTAAAAACAAGCTTAAGAAAAAAGGTCAGAAATAATTAAAAAAGAATGTACCAACACTGATAGAGAGCCTCAGCTACCCACGTTTTCACTACATATACAAACTAACATACAAAGTAACACACAGATGAATCATTCTCCATATTTCAAATTCACCAACAAGCTTTCCATTTTTCTGTAATAATCTTTCATGGTAGACTAATTTTAAATTTTCTAATTAATTCATAGGGTGTAGGCATCACAGTCTCGGCCAACAATCATTGTCCATCCCTAATTGCCCTTGAGAAGTGGTGCTGAGTTGCCTCTTGAAGTGCTGCAGTCTACGTAGTGTAAGTATACCCATAGTTCTGTTAGCGATAGAGTTTTAGAATTTTCACACAGCAACAGTGTAGGAATGGCAATATATTTCCAAGTCAAGATGGCAAATGGCAGGGAGAGAAACTTCCAGGTGAGGGTGGTGTTCCCGTGTGTCTGTTGCCCTTGTCCTTCTAGATGGTAGTGGTCGTGGGTGTCGAAAGTCCTGTCTCAGGAGCCCTACTGTGTTCCTGCAGAGCATACTACTGCCACTATCATTAGTGGTGGAGGGAGTGAAGCTACTTATGGATGGAGGGCCAATAAAGCATCTGCTTTGTCCTGGATGGTGTAAAGCTTCTTCTATGTTGGTGGAGCTGCACACATCCAGGCGTATGGAAAGTATTCTATCCAGACTCCAGATTTGTGCCTTTTAAATGGTAGGCAAGTTTTGGGAAGTAAGCAGGTGAGTTAATTGTGACAAAATTCCTAGTCTCTGATCTGCTGTTGTAACCATAGTATTTATATGGCTAGTCTAGTTCAGTTTCTGCTCAACGGTAACCCACTGGGATGTTGATGGTGAGGGATTTAACAATGGTAACGTCATTGAACACAAAACAAAAGAATGTTGCAGACAAGAAGACATTGCAAATATCCCTCAGATATTAGAGGGATTGATTTCAAATAACATGGTAGAAACTACAAAAATCCCAACCACAAAGGATTGAGTACTAGAGAAACTCAAGGGGCTAAACTGGATGAGTCAACAGGAACCGATGAACTGCATGCTAGAGCTTTAATAGAAGTGACTGCGGAAATAACTGACCAATTGTTTGAAATCTTTCATGACTAGGATATCAGAGGATTGGAAATCAGCCACTATGACTCCTTTGTTCAAAGAGGGAGAAAAGCAGAAGGAAGGGAACTATAGGTCAATTAACTTACTATTATTGGCAAGATGCTGGAGTCATTAATCAAAGAGGAAATAACCTATCATTTAGAAAAGCTGAATATAATCAAACCTAGTTAACATGGCTTTATGAAAGGTAAATCATGCTTGACAAGTTTACTCAAATTCTTCGTGGATGTAACAGGGAGATTGAGGGGAACGTTAGACTTCCAAAAGACATTTGACAAGATACCACATACGAAGCTGGTGCATAAAGTAAAAGCCCATGGAATTGGAGGAATTTTGTTGGCATGGATTGAAAACTGGCTGTCAAATAGAAAACAGAGAGCTAGAATAAATGGGTCCTTTCAGAGTAGAAGTACACTTCGAATGGAGTTTTTGGCCCACAATTCTTCAATATTTACATTACTGACCTGGAGGAAGGAACCGAATATAAGGCTTCCAAACTTGCTGATGACACAAAGATAGGTGGAAGACAGGTTTTCATCAGGATATAGTGATTCTGCAATGGTATATAGATAGACTGGGTGACTGGGCAAAAACCTGGCAAATGGAGTTTAATGTGGGGAAGTGTGAAATTATGCACTTTGGTAGGAGGAATCAAAAGACAGATTGTTATCTAAATGGACAAAGACTGCTGGACATTTCTTAAAACTTTCCTTCTGTAATTCCAAGTCCGTCACTACATCTTCACCATCATGTTCTACCTCCATTTTCTTAATCTGAATCTGACCTGTCTGATCCTACTCTTGGGATGCCATTCCCCTACCACACTAGTTTAAGTACTTCCCAACAGAACTACCAAAAGCCCCTGCAAGACATTGGTCCCAGCTCTGCCTGGGTACAACCCATCTGATTTCTACAGGTCCCACCTTCCCCAGAATTAGTCCCAGTGCCTCAAGAATCTGAATCCCACCCTGCTATGCAATCTCTCCGATCATGTATTCACTTGGTCTATCTTATTCCTGTACCCGCTATTGTGTATAATTGGGAATAATCCTGACATTACTACATTTGAGGTCCTGCATTTTAATTTATCTCTTAACGTCCTGTACTCAGCTTGCAGGCCCTCATCCCTTAATTTATCTATGACATTGATATCAATGTATACCACGACCACTGGCTGTTCATTTTCCCTCTCCAGAATGCCCTGCAGCCACGCCATGTGGACGATGGCATCAGGGAGGCAACATACCATCTTTGATTCATATTTAAGGCCAAAGAAACATTTGTCTGTGCCCTAACTATTGAATCCCCTATCATTATAGCCCTGCCACACATTTTCCCCTCATCGCTCTGAGCAGCACAAAGTCGTAGAGGTTTACAGCATGGAAACAGGCCTTCAGCTCAACTTGTCCATGCAGCCCTTATTTTTTATTAAACCCCTAAGCTAATCCCAATTGCCTGCATTTGGCCCATATCCCTCCATACCCATCGTACCCAGGTAACTATTTAAATGCTTTTTAAAAGATAAAATTGTACCCGCCTCTACTACTATCTTTGGCAACTTGTTCCAGACATTCACCACCCTCTGTGTGAAAAAATTGCCCCTCTGGACACTTTTGTATCTTTCCCCTCTCACTTTAAACTTATGCCCTCTAGTTTTAGACTCCTCTACCTTTGGGAAAAGATTTTAACTATCTACCTTGTCTATTGTCTCATTATTTTATAGACCTCTATAAGGTCACACCTCAGCTTTCCACACTCCAGAGAAAAAAGTCCCAGTCTATTCAGCCTCTCCTCAATCCAACAAGTCCCAGTAGCATCCTAGTAAATCTTTTCTGCACTCTTTCTAGTTTAATAATATCCTTTCTATAATAGGGTGACCAGAATTGCACACAGAATTCCAAGTGTGGCCTTACCAATGTCTTGTGCAACTTCAACAAGACATCCCAGCTTCTGTATTCAATGTTCTGAAGGCATGCCGAATGCCTTCTTCACCTCTCTGTCCACCTGTCACTCCATTTTCAAGGAGCTATGAACGTGTACCCCTCGATCCCTTTGTTCTGTAACTCTCCCCAACGCCCTATCATTAACTGAGTAAGTCCTGCCCTGGTTCAATCTACCAAAATGCGTTACCTCGCATTTATCTAAATTAAACTCCATCTGCAATTCGTCAGCCCACAGGCCCAATTGATCAAGATCCTGCTGCAATTGGAGGTAACCTTCTTCACTGTCCACCATGCCACCAAACTTGCTGCTATCTGCAAACTTACTAACCATGCCCCATATATTTTCATTCAAATCATTAATATAAATGACAAGTAACAGTGGGCCCAGCACTGATCCCTGAGGCACACCGCTGGTCACAGGCTTTCAGTTTGAAAAACAACTCTCTACAACCACCCTCTGGCTTCTGTCAAGAAGTCAATTTTGTATCCATTTAGATACCTTACCCTGGATCCTGTGAGATTTAACTTTGTGCAACAATCTATATGCGATACCTTGTCAAAGGCCTTGCTAAAGTCCATGTAGACAAATCAACTGCACTGCCCTCATCCACCTTCTTGGTTACCCCCTTCAAAAAACTCAATCAAATTTGTGAGACATGATTTTCTACTCATAAAGCCATGCTGATTATCCTTAATCAGTCCTTGCATTTCAAAATGCCTGTAGATCCTGTCTCTCAAAATACCTTCCAACAATTTATCCATCACAGGTGTGAAGCTCACTGGCCTGTAGTTCCCAGGCTTTTCCCTGCAGCCCCTTTTAAACAAAGGCACAATATTTGCCACTCTCCAATCTTCAGGCACCTCATCCATCACTATCGATGATTCAAATATCTCAGCTAGGGGACCCGCAATTTCCTCCCTAGCCTCCCACAACATCCTGGGATGTACCTCATCAGGTCTTGCAGATTTATCTACCTTGAAGCACTTTAAGAGTTCCAGCACCTCCTTCTCTGTAATATGTACACTCCTCAAGACATCAATATTTAATTACCCAAGTTCCCTAACATCCATGCTTTTCTCAACAATAAATACTGATGAGAAATATTCATTTAGGATCTCACCTATCTCTTGTGGATCCACACACAGATTACCTTGTTGATCCTTAAGAGGCCCTATTGTCTCCCTTGTTACTCTTTAGCCCTTTATGTATTTGTAGAAGCTCTTTGGATTCTCCTTTGCCTTAGCTGCCAAAACAATTTTGTGTCCCCTTTCTGCCCTCCTGATTTCTCTCTTAATTCTACTCCTATACCCCCTACATTTTTTAAGAGATTCACTTGATTCCAGCTGCCTATGCAAGTCATGTGCCTCTTTCTTCTTCTTGACCAGGGCCTCATCCAGAGTTCCTGACTTCTGCCAGCCTTGCCCTTCACTGTAAGAGAAGTGTGTTTACCCTGAACCCTGGTTAACACACTTTTGAAAGCATTACATTTACCAGATGTCTCTTTTTGTTCCCACAGACTCCCCCCAATTAACTTTAGAAAGTTCCTGCCTAATACCTTCAAAAGCAGAGCCATCTACAGTGCCATGAACTTGGTTACCGTCGCTTTCCCCTGACAGCTATCACCCCAGCTGTATATCTGTTAAAAAGGGGGATGACAACAGGCGATTCTTGCACTAACTTCCTGAATCGTTTGTTTCTGATGGTCAGACATTCCCTTTCTGCCTGTGCAATCCGCATCTGCCATGTGACCACCATGCTAAACGTGCTATCCATAACTTACTCATCATCACAGGCACTCCACAGTGAGACCACTCCCTGTTCCTGCTCCAAAATCTGATTAGCTAGAAGCTGCATTTTGATACACCATCTGCACACATGGTCATCAGAGATGCTGGGAGCGCCCCTCATTTCCCACATTGCGCAGGAGAAACACATCATGGGTGTGAGTTCTCCTGCAAAGATGCCCCTCAATTAAGCTAGTTGCTCCCTTAAAAAAAATTGCATTAGGTTGGAACCTTTTTTACATTAGTTCGGAACTTTGTTTCTTATCAAACATTGCTATTATAATTGTAGTATTCTACACTTTGTTTTTAGTCCCTACCTCAGTATTAAACAATTAATTACTTTAATAGATTGAAAATACTCACCAAATGTATTCACCAATCAGCTGCTTTGGTTGGTCCCACATCACTTTGTGAACTCTGTTCCCAGAATAATGTGGCTCACAGGTCCAGTGCTCTCCACTCCTGAAAGTAAGTGAGGGTCCGAGCCTCACACTCCCTTTATCCTCCACTCCCAGCAGAGTATCTCTCGCAGGCCCAGTGCTCTCTGCTCCCTGAAGGTAAGGGAGGGCCCCTGAACCTTGTTCTCCCTTTATCCTCTGCTCCAAGAACAGCATTCCTTGAAGATCTGGTGCTCTCTGCTCCCCGAAGGTGAGCGCCAAAGCCTTGTGCTCCCTTGATCCTCCAATCCCAAAAGAGTATTCTTTGCAGGTCCAGTGCTCTCCACTTTCCAAAGGAAAGTTGTTTACCAATCACCAAGAGCAAAATATTTAATTCTAGCCATAGTAGTAGCGTAATGAAAAGGTTAATTAGAATAAACTTTGGGTATATCTAGGACAGGTGAAGAAGTTTATCATTTGTAAATGTATTTCTCATCTATTTATCCCAAATTAGTTTTTGAAAGTATATTTCAAGCTCTTCTGATTTTGAGGTTCAGTGACTTGGTAGTCATTAAGTTTTCACAAATGATCTTTTGTGGTATTATTCATTTGGTATCACATTTATAATCTTCAGAAAGAAGCAATTATGTTGTCACAAAGCTGTACTTTGACATACTGAGAATTAATCAGAAAGATTTTGCATGAATGCCAAAAAGAGAAATGTTTTTAATCTTGGCCTCATGAAGGAAATGAACCAGTCCAACCCTTGCAGTCGTAGATGATGGTGAAAAATTAAACCACTATCCAGTAGGGAAGACTCCAAAGGTATTCTCATCCTCAATGCTGAGGAAACCCAGCATATTCGTGCAAAAGGCAAAGTTGAAGAACTGTGTTGGCAAAGATTGAAAACTGGCTGTCACGTTGAAAACACAGGGCCTGATTTCACCATCACGTTCATCTGTCCAGATTTGGCTCAAAACAGACATGCGCGGCAAAGCTCTGTTTTGGGCACTCCGGCTTCTGAAGAGGTAAGTTCAGAGCTTCCAAAAGCTCCCTAACTTAGATCGATGGTGGGGTGGGAGGGATGGACAGGGAGGCGTGCCAGATCATTCTCTGGTGGGGGGGAGGAAGAAGGAGGCGGATCAGATGTATCTCTGGTGGGGGGAGGAGGAGGAAGGGCCAGATCGTTCTTTCGGGGGGTGGAGATGGTAGGGTAGGAGAAGGCCCCATCATTCTCTGGCGGGAGTGGGAGGGAGGGCAGATCGCTCTCTGATGGGGGGAGGGGAGCAGCAGGCCCATTCATTCTCTGGTGGAGGAGGGGAAGGGAGGCCAAATCATTCTCTGGTGGGGAGGGGAGGGAAGAAGGAGGGAAGGAGGGCCAGATCACTCTCTGGTGGAGTGGGGGGGAGGAGGGAGAGCCAGATCATTCTCTGGTGGGGAGGAGAAGGAGAGAAGGAAGCCCGATCATTCTTTGGTGGGGGAGAGGGAGAGGGAAGAGGAGGGCCAGATCGCTATTTCAGAAGAGGGGGGTAGGAGGAGGAGGCCAGATGGTTATCTGGTGTGAAGGGGGCAGAGGGGAGGAGGGAGGCCAGATGGATCTCTGGTGGGGGGGAGGGCAGGGGGGATCTGCTGCCACTCTGTGGGCGATTGATGGGGGACAAGGGGTAGGGGGTCGTGATCAGTCTGGGTAGTGAGGGGGATGGGTGGATAAGGGGGACAGTTATGTTGTGGGGTTGGGGTGATACCTGTGGCGGCCGTCGCTCCCGGGCTGCTTTATGTGCATTTTGCGGCCCGGGACCAATGTGACAGGGGAGCTTTTTTCACATTTTTTTTTCACCGCACACGCAGCTGAAGGCTCCAATCAGAGTAGCAGGGTTTCGGGTGTGATAAGCCCCACCCACAATTCAGACTCGCAATTTTTTTTCAGGCTAAGTGCATATGGGGGCGCTGAGAACAGGTTTCCAAGTTGGATCTGAATTACACCCAGATTCAGCACTTAGAATCAAAATGGTAAAATCGCCCCCAGAGAGTTGAAATAAATGCTTACTTTTCAGAAAGAAAGACATAACATGTGGAGGATCGCACTGTTCAGTTCTTGGCCCACAGTTCACCATTTACTTTAATGACCTGGAGGTCAGACCCACCCCTGCGCCCCCTACCACCAGAGATCTATCTGGCCTCCCTCCTCCCCTCCACCCCCTTCACACTAGAGAACAATTTGGCCTCCTCCCCCCTTCCGAAATAGCGATCTGGCCCTCCTCTTCCCTCTCCCCATCCCCCACTAGAGAATGATTGGGCTTCCTTCTCCCCTTCCCCTCCCCCCAAGAGAATGATCTGGCTCTCCCTCCTCTCCCCTACTCCACCAGAGAGTGATCTGGCCCTCCTTCTTCCCTCCCCTCCCCACCAGAGAATGATTTGACCTCCCTTCTCCTCCCCTAAATTTGCCAATGATACAAAGATAGGTGGAAGGGCAGATTGTCATCAGGATATTGTGATTCTGCTATGGGATATAAACTGATTGGATGACTGAGCAAAACCTGGCAAATGGAGTTTAATGTGGGAAAGTGTGAAGTCATGCACTTTGGGAGGAAGAATCAAAAAGCAAATTATTATCTAAATGGAGAGAGTTTGCAGGTGAATGAAGTATAGAGGGATCTAGATGTTCTAGTGCATAAATCTCAAAAATCTAGCAGGAAGGTCCAACATGTAATTTAAAAGGCAAACAGCATTTTGGCCTCTATTGCAAAGGAGTTGGAGTTTTAAAATAGGGAAGTCTTGTTGCAATTGTACAGGGTGTTGGCCTCACCTGTAATGCTGTGCACAGCTTTGGACCCCTTACCTAACAAAGGATATAGTAACATTGGAGACAGTGCAAAGGAGGTTCACAGGCTAATTCCTAATATTAGAAGGTGATCATATAAGAGACTAAATAGTCTGGGTCTGTAATTCAGTTTAGAAGAGTGAGGGTTGAACTTATTCAAACAGATAAGTTTATGAGGGGGCATGACAGATGGTGAGATGTTTTTACTAAAGTTAAAGTTATCAAGGGTAGGACTCTTAGCTGTGTAGAGGATCAGAAGGACCTTGGGGTCTGGGTTCATAGGACTCTTAAATCGGCCTCGCAGGTGGAGGATGTGGTCAAGAAGGCGTATGGTGTACTAGCCTTCATTAATCAAGGGATTGAGTTTAGGAGTTGGGAGATAATGCTGCAAATTTATAAGAGCCTTGTAAGGCTCCATTTGGAGTACTGTGCGCAGTTCTGGTCGCCTCACTACAAGAAGGATGTGGAAGCTATTGAAAGGGTGCAGAGGAGATTTACAACGATATTGCCTGAATCGGGTGGCATGCCTTATGAGGATAGGTTGAGGGAGCTAGGTCTTTTCTCCCTGGGGAGACGAAGGATGAGAGGCGACCTGATAGAGGTTTATAAGATGTTGAGAGGTATAGATAGGGTGGATTCTCGGAGGCTATTTCCCAGGGCTGAAATGGTTGCTATGAGAGGACACAGGTTTAAAGTGCTGGGGAGTAGGTATAGAGGAGATGTCGGGGTAAGTTTTTCACTCAAAGGATGGTGTGAGTGAGTGGAATCGGCTGCCATTGGTGGTGGTGGAGGCGAACTCGTTGGGGTCTTTTAAGAGACTTCTGGATGAGTACATGGGATTTAGTGGGATTGAGGGTTATAGATAGGCCTGGTAGGTAGGGATATGATCGGTGCAACTTTGGGCCGAAGGGCCTGTTCGTGCTGTAGTGTTCTATGTTCTATATGTTCTACAGTTTATTTATTAGTCACAAATAAGGCTCACATTAACACTGCAATAAAGTTACTGTGAAACTCCTCTAGTTGCCACACTCCGGCACTTGTTTAAGTCAATGCACCTAACCAGCATGTCTTTCAGACTGTGGGAGGAAACCGAGGCACCCAGAGGAAACCCATGCAGACACAGGGAGAATGTGCAAACTCCACACAGACAGTGACCCAAGCCGGAAATTGAACCCAGATTCCTGGCATTGTGAGGCAACAGTACTAACCACTGTGCCACCAAACCACCCAAGAGTCTCGAACAAGGGGACATAGCTACAAGATGAAGAGCTAATGATTTAAAACTGAGGTGGATGGAAATTTCTTCCCGCAGATGATGGTGAATCCCTGGAATTCTCTGTCCCAAAGGGTGATAGAGGCTGTATCATCAGAAGCATTTAAAATGGAGGTAGATAAATATTAGATGAAGGAATAAAGGGCTGTGGTGAAATGACACACAAAAGGAGTTGTGGTTGACATAGATCAGCTATGATTGCATTGAATGGCAGGGCAGATCTGAAGAGCCATATTGCCTACTCCTGCTTCTATCCCCTGTGTTCTTGTGAACTTGCAACCATCTTCAGCTCAAAATGCCATGTAGATGATCCACCGCAGCCTCTACCTGAGATTCCCACCATCAGTGATGCCAGTCTTTAGACAGTTTTGCTCACTCCATCTGATATCAAGAAATGGTGGATGGTATTGGATACAGCAAATGCTATGGGCCCTATGAAAATCCAAGCTGTACTGCTGTAGGCTTATGCTCCAGAGCTAAGCTTCTAGTTCCAGTACCACTACGACACAGGTATCTATCCAACAATGTGGAAAGTTTCCCATATATATCCTGTCCACAAAAAGCATAGCAAATGTAACTGGGCCAATTAACACCCGAACGGTCTATTTTCAATCATCATCAAAGCAACAGAAGGTATTGTTGGCAGTGCTATCAAGCAGCACTTTTGAGTAACACTCTGCTCACTGATGCTTAGTTTGGGTTCCACCATGAACACTCAGCTCTAGACCTCACTATAGCCTCATGACAAAATAACTGAATTTCAGAGGTCAGATGAGAGTAGCTGTACTTGACATCAAGATGGTATTTGATCAAGTGTGGAACCAAGGAATCCGAGCATGATTAAAATTAATGAAAATGAAAAATCTCTCTGCTAGAGTCATATATAGCACAAAGGCAGTGGTTGTGGTTCTTGGAGGTTAGTCATCTCAACCCCAGGACAATGCTGCTGGGTATCCGCAAGGTAGTAAGTATCCTGGGCCCAATCATCTCCAGCTGCTTCATTAACCAATCAGAATTAACTTGCCAATTGGAAGAGATAGTGACAGAGTAACAACATCACTGGATAAACTACAAAGGGTCGTGAATGTAGCCTAGTCCATCATGCGAACCAGGTTCCCATCCATTGACATTGTCTATGCTTCCCATTGCCTTGGAAAAGCAGTCAGCATAATCAAGGACCCCACCCCGGGCATACTCTCTTCCACCTTCTTCCATCAGGAAAAAGATGCAAAAGTTCAAGGTCACGTACCAACTGACTCAAGAACAGCTTCTTTCCTGCTGCCATCAGACTTTGGCATGGACCTACCTCGCTTTAAACTAATCTTTCTCAACACCCTAGCTATAACTGTAACACTACATTTTGCACCCTATCCTTTCCTTTTCTACGTACAGTATGCTTTGCCTGTATAGCACGCAAGAAACAATGCTTTTCACTGTACACTAATACATGTGACAGTAATAAATCACTCCATCTGATATCAAGAAATGGTGGATGGTATTGGATAGAGCAAAGGCTATGGGCTCTATCAGGATCCAGAGGATAATATTCTGGGGACTTTGGGTTCAAATCCTACCACAGCAGCTGATTCAATTCTTTTCACAGTAACTTCATTGCACTGTTTCTATAAGCCGATTTGTGACGCTAATAAATATGTAAATAAATTTCGAAAATCTGGACTAGAAATTTAGACTTAGTAATTTTGACAATGAAGCTCTCACTGATTGTCATAAAAACCCAGTTGGTTTACTTATATCCTTTTAGGGAAGAAAATCCAACTTATTTACAACCTTCCCATGCTCCTGTCATTTGACCAGGTACAACCACCTTAAAATTGCACCTGATATTACTGATGTTGAGATAGTATATTCACTAGAACTTAGCAACCATTCATGTCATGTGCGTTTCTTTAAATTGTTAACACAAATCTCATTTTTCTGCTTGGTGTCCCTCCAATGCCATCAGCAGAACAAAATATTGAAATTTATTCAACCATTTATTTCCCTTATTTGTCGTAGCTGACAAAAGAACGAAATCTTCTTCTGGATTCACCCCAATGATTCAAATTTGTATTGATTGAAGGCAAAATGCTATTGATTAGTTTGACAACTTTATGAGTAAAACAGCAAACTTCCAGGATGAAGTTTGCAAAATAGAACAAAATATTCAACCCTCCTTCGTGTCCCAAGGTATGTAGGTTGGCAGATTAGTAGGGTTATTTAAGTGAGTTATTGGGAATAGAGCCCAGGTGGGATGTTTTGTCAGAGAGTTGCTGTGGACTCGATGGGCTGATTGGCCTTCTTCTGTACTGTGTGGAATCTAAGATTCTATGATTGTGTCAGTGCCAGTCAAAAAAGAGCTATTAAATCTAATCCCACTTTCCAGCTCCCGGTCTGTAGACCTATGGACTTAGGCATTTCAATCCAAATTTTTTTTAAATGTGGTGAGTGTTTCTGCCCCATTCAGGCAGTGGTTCAAGATCATCTGGGTGAAAACCTTTCACTTCAACTCCCTCTAACCCTTCTACCAATTACTTTGAACCTATGACTCCTGGTAATTGACCTCTGTTACTGGAAATACGTCCTTCTTATCTACTCCATCCAGATTCTTCATACTTTTATACACACCACCCCCAAAATTGCCCCTCCCCCTGCCACTGCTCAGGTCACTGCTTTATCATTCCAATTGGCTTTAATTAGGAAAAATTGAGAACACTGACCTAGAAAGATGGTGTTTTCCGATGCGGCAACTGCAGAGGCCACACTCCCTGCACATGCAGTTGCAGTACCTGCAAAGTTCCTGGCTCCATATTAAAGAGCAGGCTGCCATGCTACCCTTTGCCTCTCTTGCTGGATATGGTCCAATGCTAGTATTCGCGTTGTCCAATTTTCCTCTTTTGACTGACATATTGCCTCTTGGGGCAAGACTGACAACCACGACATGCCTTCAAAAGGACCAATTTCTGGTAGTTTAGTGGCTCAGCAATTTCAATGAAGCAGTTCTTAGTTTTTGCTTGGCGCTTGTCCAAAGCTGGGGCACAAACCAATTTTGAGGCTACTATGTCAAGCAGAGAAAATGCTCATAAGCCCAGTACTGTGCAACAAATGTATATGTTCCATCACTGGATTGTAGTACACTAGAGGCAGCAGCTTGAAAAGATCAGTAGCTTACACTGTTTCCTCTCTGTAGAGGGCAGGGCTAAAAGACACAAGTAGTATGGGACTGTTTTCTTAAGACTGATTATTTTCTACAATGTCAATTCTTCGTACAGGCCGAATGTGCTGGGTTTCTAACCTGTACTTGGAAGGTCTAAATGCAGAAAAACAAGCTTCATTTTCTCTGGACTTAATACATTCTTTTAACTAAAATTAATAATCTTAACAAATTTAGCACACTTTAACTAGATAATTATTTTTAAAAATGCTGAAGTATATGGTCATACCATCTTTTCATCTGAAACCAACAAAAGTAAACTGGTAAAGTAATATGTCACCAACTTCAACATAGCCCGGATTTCTTTCACTGAAATTTTCATGGACCTTTGATCTTATTTACTTTACTGCTCTCAGTTTTGAAATGTTATCCGTCATGGTAAATATTCCTGGTGATCAAGAAAGTTACATATTTCAGTTGTGAATAAACCCTCAAAGCAAACTGTTAGTTGGCTTGTGCATGCACTCTAAAATTAGAGGGCATCCTGTCACAGGACATCCACTTTTAAATAGATGTGTTCACAATTATGAGCCATGCAAATAATTCAATAACACATGGCCCTTTGCAGTAATAAAATGTTGCCTTTAGAAATTTTACCAAGCTAAAAAATTTCAAATACTGAAGTGAATTGTGAGAAAAGAGCAGAGAAATTTCATTTAACAGAGTTGCAATTACTTTTTTAGAAATCAGTGATTCACAAGATGGAGAGTAAATGTTGAGGATCATTATTTCCACCCCTCCCTGCAAATTGTCCTTGGAGGCACAGATATAATGTATTTCCCCAAGATAAATTCACCGTAAACTCAGTAAGTCTCCCCGCCGATGGACTAGCTGCAGCAGAAATCTGAGATTACTTACAGGGCATGTATTATTTTACCTGCATGGAATCACATTTGATAGAAGCAGCAGCTCCACAAAAAAAACTTGTTCAATTTAAAAATAAGAAACAGGACAACCTTTTGAAATGAAATATAATACGAGCTCACTGTACAAAGATTCCCCCAAATGACTGTATGATCAATCAAAGGGTGCTGGTCAGCCGCAAGATTAAATAGATCAAAGTCAAGTTGCATGCAGTTCATCAATGTGAGAAGGTACATTGGAATTTTAGTATCAAATCTATGTTCCGCAACAGTAGGTTTCTGCTGCAGTGTTACATAACAAATTTGTAAGTAGAAATTTAAGACTGAAATAGAGATCTGTGCAACTGAAAAAACACTTGAATGAATGACAATATAAAATCCCTTAAAATATCCGGCAGGAATGTCAAATAACACTATTAAATTGTAATCTTGTTTCACAAAGGTGCATTACAGATGTTCAACTGAAAGCATCTTAAGATAGCAAACCTATTTTTATTAAATCACATATTAATAAAGGCACAACTAAACAAGCTAATTTCAACAACTTGCATTTACATAGGACATTAATGTAATAAACATCACAAGTAGTTTCACAGAAGCAGAGCAGAGACAGATGCTAAGCAATAATAGAAGGATTAGAGGAGAAGACTAAAGGCATCGACAAAGAGATTGTCTTGAGGGGGGAGCTTTTGAAAATTAGGATTAAAGAAGCAAGAGTATAAGTTTGGTGAGAAAATTCCAGAGATAGCACAGAAATATTTGTGTTACCAATGGTGAAAGAGAGGGTGGACGGTTGTATAGGACAACACTGACACTGTACAAACTGGAACATACACCTGCAGATGGTTGCAAAATGAATGGGGAAAGGCCCCAGTGGAGATTTTAAGGATTGGGGTAAAGCAGACTTAGTGCAAGAAGGGATGGTAACTAAATAATTTTAGAAAAATTGGAATCTATGTAATGCAAAATTTCGCTGCACGGTAAGGAGTCGAACCTATTGGTTTAAAAAATATAATGCATGTGGTATGGATAGACAATGTTGAGATGTAAATACAAAGTCTTGGTGATTGATCGAGATAGGGTTTGTTATTCTCATGTGAATAGCAGATGTTATGAGTTTTAATTTAGACTTGGGATGTAGTAGATTGGGTAATAATAATCATTTAAGAATGAGTGCAATACATGCTCCTCTTTCTGTTTAAAAATCGAAACAATTTGAGACTGAGTAAAAAATGTTCACCTACACTTTCCAATCTGGAAACAAAATAACCCCATCAGAATCTACTTAGCTCCACAACCCTGACAAGGGATGGCAAACTTCCATTTAAAATACTGTAATTGAAGTTTTCTTTCTACAATGACTTCAACAATTGTCTTGTAATGGTGGACATGTATTTTGCATTGTATCTACAAGTCAGAATATCAAGGGTTAAACTTGCCTTGGCAGCGATCCAGAGCAGGGTAGAGCAATACAATAGACGCTCGTAATAAATGGTTAACTGGGAATCTGGATTTGACTATTTGCTGGTAAAATGGCAAGATAAAATATGCAACTGTTTAATGATTGCTATATGTGAATTGTTTCTTGCTTATTGCTAAAATGGTAGATAAAGACCCCAGAATTCAGCTCTATGGAAATACCAGAAACAACACATGCAGAGGGAAACTATCATCACAGTCAGTTGAACTAATCGAGATAATTACTCCAAACAAGCAGAAGAATGTAGCCCTAACCAATGGTGAGCTGCTGTGAGTGATAAACACCCGGCAACGTGTTCTAGACGGAGAAATAGGATTGCTGTGGAGCCTTTCATTGTGTAATTCAATATTCTCAGCAATCATTGAAGAACTCAAAGTATCACTTATAACTGCCAGACAGAACCACAAAAATGCACTAAGATGAACTGTGCCTGGTTATCCTGTGGCACGGAAAAGAAAAAAAGCAAGGTTGAACACTGAAGGGTAGCAGGTGGTTTTTCAGTAATTACACAGGACATCTCCCTATACTATATTAGTATATAATGTCATAATCTTTGTTGTGTTGGCAAGGTTGAAAAGAAGAAATTCAAACTTCCAGTTATTAGCTGAAAGCATGATACAACAATAGTTCAGGTTTTAAGATTTTAACTGTAACAAAAAAACTAAAAATCCTATTGACCAAACACTATTTCTGCAGGCAGCCTATACATAAAACCACAGAATAGAACTTTCCCCTTTTACTTTTAATGCAACCAGAAAACCTACATCACAGGTATACTTACAAAGTCATTTGATTTTCTACAACACAGTCCAAAGTGACTCTTAGCTCCCGATGATTTATTTCCATTCCTTTTCTTTCCCAACATGATAACCCCAGAACTGTCTTTCACAGGTTTTTCAAGGAGACTCTCTCTCTAGTCAAAGCTAGGGGAAATTGAAGCTTTGTATCAAATCCTCATGAATTTATTCTTTTCAATCTAAGCACAAGCACTCTCCCAGGTTCCTATGCCATGAACAATAGGGCCTCTAGCTGTTCTTGCTCCCATATCCTGACAGACCAACTGGTTTGTGAGTTTCACCAATGTCTTTTGGAAAGTCTCTAACCTAAACTCACAATGTTTTCCAAAGTACTCTTCCCCACTCATAGCCCAACTCCCTGGTAATTGCTTGGGCCTTGTATCTAGATAGAAATGTTGATTAGCTATCCTTGACTCTTCTAACTGTCTTTTATCTAGGAAGCATGTGAACAATCTCAACACCTTCCTGGGACTTTGAAGACTATAAGAAGTCTGACAACACCAGGTTTAAGTCCAACCAATTTATTTGATAGTAAACTCACAAGCTTTCGAGGTTTCCCTCTTCGTCAGGTGGATGGAGAGTTCTGGCCTCAGTCAGAGCATATAACAGCACAGACAGTTTACAGATTACTGATTAGAATGCAAATCTTTACACCAAATCTGCTATTCAAATCTTAAAGTGGCTAATAATGTGAGTGGAAGGAGCACTGAGTGCAGGTTAAAGAGATGTGTATTGTCTCCAGACAGTACAGTAAGTGAGGTTTTACAGTGTTGGCGAACACTTCAGTGGTCACGGGCATTCAGCCTCTGACCTTCGGGTAAGCATTCTCCAAGGCGGCCTTCACAACACACGACAGTGCAGAGTTGCTGAGCAGAGACTGATAGCCAAGTTCCGCACACATGAGGACGGTCTCAACAGGGATCTTGGGTTCATGTCGCACTATCTGTAACCCCCATGACTTGCCTGGGTTTGCAAAACCTCACTTACTGTACTGTCTGGAGACAATACACATCTCTTTAACCTGTGCTCAGTGCTCTTCTACTCACATTGTTAGCCACTTTAAGACTTGAATAGCAGGTTAGGTGTAAAGATTTGCATTCTAATTAGTAATCTGTAAACTGTCTGTGCTGTTATATGTTCTGTCTGAGGCCAGAACTCTCCATTCAACTGACGAAGAGGGAAACCTCAAAAGCTTGTGAGATTACTATCAAATAAATTGGTGGGACTTAAACCTGGTGTTGTCAGACTTCTTACTGTGTTTACCCCAGTCCAACGCCAGCATCTCCACACTTTGAAGACTAACAGTCTAACCACTGTAAACACAGATGCTGCTGCCATAGCTTCCAAGTGTGAACACTTTACTCTTTATTTCTAACAAACAACCCAGGCTTTCCTTTAATTTTTAACAGGCCTGTTAGGCAAACTTCAGAAACAGGTTACATGGCACCTTTCATTTTACCCTAAAGACGCAGTTCTGAAACACAGCACTCTTGTTAATCTTAATATTTATAACAAAACAAGTTGTTTTCTACTAAAATTAGTTCACGTAGTTAAATGAATATCACTATATCCTCACCTATGCTGGCTGACAACATCAATCTAGGCTGACAATTTAATACAGTAATGAGGCAGTGACCCGTTATTTGAACAGCATAGAATGAATAAATAAATAAGTCCCTGAAAACAACCGCATTGCACAGTTAAATCATGCCATTCGATTGAAATTTTTACTATTTACTGTAACATTTTCTGCACATAGCCAATGCTAACTATGCTACTCATTGGCTGTAAGTTTCGACAGGGAGCCCAGAACTGTGACTTCCCAGCACTCCTTAAAACTAGCCTGCACCCTTTAAAGCTAGCTTTCACCTTTGAAAGGAGAGGTACATTGTACCTAGAGCAAGTGCTAGGAGTATTCAGGAAGTGAATCTGCCCAGAGTACAGTGAAAAATAACAAAATACTAAGGTTTTTGATCATGATTGAGAAATATTAAGAAAATAGAAAACAGGAGAAATGTCTCATATCCATAATAGCTGAGCAGCCCTCCAGACACTTTGGCAAAAGGCTGCAGCAAGGGATAGCCAAGCAATCAATTCCCAAGGACTGAGATGCATTACTGCAAGAAGTTAAATGGTCTTACATGAATAGTCAAGATCAGCAATTGTATCTTCCAAGTGCCACATTGTACCAACTGCATTACCAGTCTCAGCCACTGCTCAATTCACCAAGTTGCATACCTTCCAACAATCTTGAACAATCTTGATCAATCAATATACATTTCAAATCGCACCAAAGATTTAGCACTACCGCAAGCTTCACATTCACATCTCACAGCCACATCACCCAAACTGATTGTTCCAGATTCACTGAGGGCAATTTTACAAAAAAAGGTCAAAGTGTCCAGCTAGCGTGAAACAGGAAAGTTTCAGATCCATTTTTTGGTGAGTCTTCCTTTCCAATTTTATGCAGTTAGACATTGAGGCAGTGGGTGGTGCTTAACTCATCAGCCAGCTTGCTCTAGCAACAGAGGGAGCCACTGTCCATGCGCAGACCATTGTGGCTGCACATGCGCAATTGCAACAGCACAGACCTGACAGAGAGAGAGAGATCTGTCAGGCCTCTGCTGCAGCCAGCCTCCACCCAGCCTACCAACCCCTCGCTTTGCAGGGGCCCACGGCTGATCTCAAGCCCCACACTGCCTGGAAATATCACCCCTGTCCCCACCCATCGCCCAGACCGATTATCCCACGTCAGCCACAATCTCCTGTGAGTGGCAGCAAGACCTCCCCCACCAATTGCAGCTGCAGAGTGGCAGCTTCCCTGATCTGGCCAACCCAGTCCTGTTCTTGTCCATCAGGCCCCAACCCCTTCAGGTTCCACTCCTTCAGGCCCCATCCCCAGGGGCTCCACCCATGGCACTCTCCACCCATGGCACTGCCAGGCTGACAGTACCCATAGACATCGCCAACCTTGCCCTCGACCTCCCAGGGGGAGCCTCAATGGCCTTCGGTTCTACCTGCAAGGCCAACATGACTGTTCCCTGTTGCTGGGGACGAGGTGCTTTCCATAGCGGAGGGAACATCTCCTGGCGAGGCCACAAAGGCGACTGAGTCCTGATGATTCTGACTAGGCTCGCTCAACACACGTTAATGACATTTGAAATGAATTTAAATAATATATTCAGCCTCTCACCTGAAATGAGCAAGAGGCTGATTGTGCCAAATAACTGGTGCCGATAAGCTCAAGAGAGTCAAGAAATCATGTGCGGACCCATCGATGGCGAGCTGGTAAAATTGCAGCCATTACATTTTCCTTTCTTTTACAGAACAAGGTGGCGCAAAATAAGAAACAACAGGAGCTAACCAGATAGGCATGCCAAGTTGTCCTTATCCCCATGGAGGAGTTAAAACTGTTGATTATTGGAAAGGCCATTGCTAAGACCTTGGCTAGCAGTGAGGCTGAAACCATAGAAGATGGAAATATCCTTAGATCTAATCCTGTTTCTCACAGCCTACAGTCCCTTCATCCTGTAATCTCTTCTGATTTATAAGCAGCAGATGATGTAAGATTGCTCCTCTTACTTTCACCCCTCCCTTCCAGCCTCTATTCTTTCAGATACTCAATTGTTGCAACTGGATCAGTCGGTGGAAGAATGCCATCATCTGATCTCATTGTTCACAGCCACCAACTCAGGTGAATATACTTTACAGGATCAGGGATCTGCTTGTAAGGCACTGGACAGTAATGAACCACATGCTGGTAAGAGGACAGGATGGCGCAGGTATCCAGTAAATTATTAGGATTACTGAAGTGTTACTCAATGAGAGCAGACAGTGACAATATGGAGCACAAATTTGCCGTCTGAGCTCTTCTAGGCCCAGAGCTGCTCAAGATCATCCTCCAAAGCTTTCTAGGGTCTGCACCATTGAAATCCAGGAGCCTTCCCCAGCTACACTATAGCCATTGGATAGCAGTGAATAGCAAAAAGCCAGCAAAGTTATCTGGAACAAAAGAAAATGCTGCAGCTGCTGGAAACCAGAAATAAAAACAGAAAATGCTAGAAATGCTCAGCAGGTATTCCATCAACTGTGGAGAGAGAAACAGACTAATAGTTATCAGGTTGATAACTATTCATCAGAGAGGTACATAGATGACAGACACTAATGGAATGCACAAGGTTTACATTCGTATGCAATGCTTCTAAATTTAGTTTTGGAATTTGAATGTTTTGGTGGTTTTTACTTTTACATTGTGGTCAAACAGGCATTATAATGGTCAGTGATAGACAGAAAACAAGTTGGGAGACTGCTGACAAGTGGAGAATTTGGTTGCTGTTACTGGTTTCACATTCAAATTAGTTCTTCACAGACAGCCTGGGAAGAAAAGAGTTGCATTAGTTACTCCTCCCTTCCTCTTCTCCCTCTTCCTTTTCCTCCTTGTCCTCATGCACTTCAGCAACTTGCCAAATAGATGGTGACATGTGCTGTCCCATCAGGATGTGTAGCATACAGCAGATCACCAGAAAACTTGACTTCTGATGCCAAGAAGCAACGTGTGTGCAATAAATAACATTCTGCTGAGTGCAATGCAGCTCTTTCAGCGTGTTGCAGATAGCGAAAATGTTGTTTCAATATACCAGTATGGTATCATGGTATTCACTAAATGCACATGCACACCTTTGCATGGTGTGTGCACTGGAGTCAGGAACCATTGCTTTGTCATGAAGGCTCAAATATAGCTGAGGCTGTGGTTTGCCACAGAATGAAGGAATCAGGGCTGTTACCAGGATACCAAGTATTGACCTGCTCGACATTGAGAGTGGAAACACTTTCAGTTCCAATATATGACATTGTTCACTAGTGATGCCTGCAGAGTGATGTGCATGCAGGGAATGGTTCCTTGAACTATGTGGAACCTATCAAAGAACATAGAAAAACTACAGCACAAACAGGCCTTTCGGCCCACAAGTTGCGCCAAACATATCTCTACCTACTAGGCTTACCTATAACCCTCAATCCTACTAATCCAGAAGTCTCTTAAATGACCCCATTGAATCCGCCTCCACCACCACCGCCGCCGGCAGCCGATTCCACGCACCCACCAACCTCTGAGTGAAAAACTTACCCCTGACATCTGCTCTGTACCTACTCCCCAGCATCCGAAAGCTGTGTCCTCTTGTGGCAGCCATTTCAGCCCTGGGAAAAAGCCTCTGAGAATCCACCTGATCTATGCCTCTCAACATCTTATACACCTCTATCAGGTCACCTCTCATCCTTCATCTCTCCAAGGAGAAAAGACCAAGCTCTCTCAACCTATCCTCATAAGGCATGCCACCCAATCCAGGCAACATCCTTGTAAATCTCCTCTGCACCTTTTCAATGGCTTCCACATCCTTCCTGTAATGAGGTGACCAGAACTGAGCACAGTACTCCAAGTGGGGTCTGACCAGGGTCTTATACAGCTGCAGCATTATCTCCCGACTCCTAATCTCAATTCCTGGATTGATGAAGGCCAGTAGACCACACGCCTTCTTAACCTCCTCTACCTACAAAGCCGATTTGAGAGTCCTATGAATGCGGACCCCAAGATCCTTCTTATCTTCCACACTGCGGAGTGTCTTACCCTTAATATTATATTCCTTCATCCCATTTGACCTGCCAAAATGAACCAGCACACACACATATCCGGGTTGAAGTCCATCCACCACTTCTCCGCCCAGTTTTGCATCCTATCTATGTCTCGCTGCAACTTCTGACATCCCTCCAAATTATCCACAACACCTCCAACCTTGGTGTCATCAGCAAACTTACCAACCCATCCTTCCACTTCCTCATCCAGGTCATTTATAAAAATCACAAACAGCAAGGGTCCCAGAACAGATCCCTGGGGTATGCCACTGGTGACCGACCTCAATGCAGAAAAAGACCCATCTACAACCACTCTTTGCCTTCTGTGGGCAAGCCAGATCTGGATCCACAAAGCAATGTCCACTTGGATCCCATGCCCCCTCACTTTCTCAATAAGCCTTGCATGGGGGACCTTATCAAACACCTTGCTGAAGTCCATATAAACCACATCTACCGCTCTTCCTTCATCAACGTGTTTTGTCACATATTCAAAAAACTCAACCAGGCTCATAAGGCACGATCTGCCTTTGACAAAGCCGTGCTGACTACTTTTGATCATACTATACTTCTCTAAATGTTCATAAATCCTGTCTCTCAGGAACTTCTCCATCAATTTACCAACCACTGAGGTTAGACTCACCAGTTGATAATTTCCTGGGCTATCTCTATTCACTTTCTTGAATACAGGAGCCACATCCGCAATCCTCCAATCCTTCGGAACCTCTCCCATCTCCATCGATGAGCATAGTTCATTGCCAGAGGCTCTACAATCTCTTCCCTCGCCTCCAACAGTAACCTGGGGTACATCCCATCGGTCCCAACGACTTATCTAACTTGATGCTTTTCAGAAGCTCCAACACATCCTCTTTCTTAATGCCACATACTCAAGCTTTTTAGTCCGCCGCAAGCCTGCACTACAACCACCAAGATCCTTTTCCACAGTGAATACTGAAGTAAAGTATTCATTGAGCACCTCTGCTATTTCTACCGGTTCTATACAAACTTTCCCACCGTCACATATTATAGGTCCTATTCCTTCACATCTCATCCGTCTGCTCTTCACATACTTGTAGAATGCCTTAGGATTTTCCCTAATCTTACCTGCCAAGGCCTTCTCATGACCCCTTCTGCCTCTCCTAATTTCCTTCTTAAGTTCTTTCCTACAAGTCGTATACTCCTCTAGATCCCTAACATTACCTAGCTTCCTGAACCTTTTGTATGCTTTTCTTTTCTTTTTGACTAGATTCATTACAACTTTCATGCACCACAGTTCCTGTAATCTACCAAAACTTACCTGCCTCATCGGAACATTGTCATGCAGAACTCCAGACAAACATTCCTTGAAAAACTGCCACATTACTTCTGTACATTTCCCCGAGAAAACCTCCTGCATGCTACGGTGCAGAGGGACCTGGGGGTCCTTGTGCATGAGTCGCAAAAACCCAGTCTGCAGGTGCAGCAGGTGATCAAGAAGGCGAATGGGATGCTGGCCTTTATAGCGAGAGGGATAGAATATAAAAGCAGGGAGGTCTTGCTGCAACTGTACAGGGCACTGGTGAGGCCGCAGCTGGAGTACTGTCTGCAGTTTTGGTCACTGTACTTGCGCAAGGATATTTTGGCCTTGGAGAGAGTGCAGAGGAGGTTCACTAGGCTGACACCGGAGATGAGGGGGCTGGACTATGAAGAGAGACTAAATAGAGTGGGTCTGTACTCGTTGGAGTTTAGAAGGATGAGGGGGGATCTTATAGAGACGTAGAAGATAATGAAGGGGATGGATAGGGTAGAGGTAGAGAGATTCTTCCCGCTCAGAAAGGACAGCAGGACTAGAGGGCACAGCCTCAAGATAAGGGGGGGGGGGGACAGTTTAGAACGGAGTTGAGGGGGAACTTCTTCACTCAAAGGGTGGTAAATCTCTGGAATTCTCTGCCCGTTGAAGTGGTGGAGGCTACCTCGCCAAATATATTTAAGTCACGGGTAGATAGGTTTTTGGTAGGCAAGGGAATTAAGGGTTATGGGGAGAAAGCGGGAAAGTGGAACTGAGCCACTTCAAATCAGCCATGATCTTATTGAATGGCGGGGCAGGCTCGAAGGCTAGATGGCCTAATCCTGCTCCTACTTCTTATGTTCTTATGTTCTCCTTCCAATTTATGCCTCTAATTTGCGGCCTGAGGCTTCCTAATTCCCTTACTCCAGATAAACACTTTCCTAGCTTGCCTGATCCTATCTCTCTCCAATGCTAGTGTAAAGGATATAGAATTATGATCACCATCCCCAAAACGCTCTCCTACTGAGAGGTCTGACACCTGTCCAGGTTCATTACCCAATACCAAATCAAATACAGCCTCTCCTCTTGTAGGCTTATCCACATACTGTGTCAGAAAACCCTCCTGAACACACCTAACAAACACCTCCCCATCCAAACCCCTTACCCTAGGGAGATTCCAATCGATATTTGGGGAATTAAAGTCTCCCATCACGACAACTCTGTTATTATTACATCTCTCCAGGATCTGTTTCCCAGCTGTTCCTCAACATCCCTGTTACTATTGGGCGGCTGATAGAAAACACCCAGTAAAGTTATTGACCCCTTCCTGTTCTGAACTTCCACCCACAGAGACTCCGTAGACAATCCCTCCACAGCGTCCACCTTCTCTACAGCCGTGACACTATCCCGATCAATAGTGCTACTCCCCCACCTCTTTTGCCTCCCTCCCTGTCCCTCCTGAAACATCTGAAACCCACACTTGAAGTATCCAGTCCTGTCCCTGAGTCACCCAAGTCTCTGTAATGGCCACCACATCACATTTCCAAGCAGCGATCCACGCTCTGAGCTCATCCACTTTGTTCACAACACTCCCAGCATTTAAACAGACACATCTCAAATCTTTGGCCTGAGCACTCCCCTTCTCCATCACCTGCCTATCCTCCCTCTTACATTGTCAACAATCTCTATTTGTCAGCTAACCTCCTCTCCCACAATCACTTCATTTTGATTCCCTCCCCCCAACCACTCTAGTTTGAAGTCTCCCCAGTAGCCTTAGCAAACCTTCCCACCAGGATATTGGTCCCCCTGGGATTCAAGTGCCACCCGTCCTTTTTGTACAGGTCACACCTGCCCCTAAAGAGGTCCCAATGATCCAGGAACCTGAATCCCTGCCCCCTGCTCCAATCCCTCAGCCACGCATTTATCCTCCACCTCATTCCTTTCCTGCTCTCACTTTCTCGTGGCACAGGCAGCAATCCTGAGATTACTATCATTGTGTTCCTCCTTCTCAATTCAACTCAAGCAAAACATCATATTTGTTCCACCTGCTTGTCTCTGACAGGGCATAATGAAATATCGTTGACTCTCTTTGAATAGAGAGCCTCAGTAACCTCTCATGCACATTAGATGAGAAGTGCAAGATGTTACAAGTATCTTCACCTCTAGTCTGGGAGAAGCCAGATATGTAAAATTCATCACCATGGTAACCTTCACAGCTACAGGCAATGTGATCCTTGACCTTCTCTGATGGTGCAGTTGTCACTACAACAGGCAGCAAATTTTGATTTTGATGTCCTCACGTCTTCTGATGATCTGAAAAGCATTGAAATCTCATACATCATTTCCAACTGAGATTCAGGTGAGAATTATTCCATGATCATCCCTGAACAGATATGAATAGCTGCTGAGATCTCTTCTTTTCTCCTCCTCCTCCCTCTTTGAGCAGCTTGTCCTACTCAGTGTCACCCATGCTCATTCTACCAGTAATATTGTGTTTCAAGTAAATGCACCATACTTATTAGTGCATACAGGTATAGGGGGTATTGCTCCATACAGAAGGCTTAATGTCAGCAAGATGTCCTTCAACAAGCCAAAAATGTTTGCGAATGCGTTAGCATTTAAAAATCCATCAACTGCTTTAACAATTACTGCATTCTTCAAGTAATTCACAAAATGAAACAATATTGATCATAGTGATAAAATGAAAAACACAATGGCGTAAGAATAAGTAGTACTTAATGATTGTTAGATGCAATTTTTATAGAAAAGTTAACACTGTCCATAGAATTATCTCCTGAGTCTCTTTATTATTAAAACAAAATTATGTTAATTTGTTTGAATGTAAATTGCACAACCTGGAAGGAGACTTTATTACTGTTGCATTATCCAGTTATCTTTAAACAGCTGGATAAATATTAAATCCAACATATATGCCATGCCAGTAGTAAGACAATACAATACCTTTATTTCAATTGTGGCTTTGACACTCAGAATTTTTCTAATCAATATCTTTAGAAGAAATTTTACAGCATTTCAGAAATATAATTGTTGCATTATAATCTTGAATTTCAGGAACAAACAAACCAAGTAGGTTCGAGCACTTGATTCAGATGGTACAAAATGTTTCAAGCCTTTGAAGGCTTCACAATAAGCTGTAGCTCTTAATTTAAAATCCCTAGTCCAAATTTCATTCACTCTCATGCAAATCTGTCCCATGCTTACATTTCCAATTCATCTACTAAATTTATTACTTATGAATGCAAAATGAGTGATGCTCTAATATCCCACTTTGGCCTTTCTTATTTCTGTTTAAGTGCGTTTGCTCTTGTACCTTAAGTGCTGAATATCTTTAGCCTTTAGGATCTACACATCTATAGAATCATAGAATCATAGAACACTACAGTGCAGAAAGAGGCCCTTTGGCCCATCGAGTCTGCACCGAACACAATCCCACACAGGCCCTACCCCCACATCCCCACTAATCCCTCTAACCTATGCATCCCAGGACACTAAGGGGCAATTTCTTTACATGGCCAATCAACCTAACCCGCACATCTTTGGACTGTGGGAGAAAACCAGAGTACCCGGAGGAAACCCACGCAGACACAAGGAGAGCATGCAAACTCCACACAGACAGTGACCTGAGCCAGGAATCAAACCCAGGTCCATGGAGCTGTGAAGCAACAGTGCTAACCACTGTGCAACCACTGTGCTACATCTGTATTATTTCCTGCTGGTACTTGACACTGTTTTGCATTGCAAGATTATTTCCCCAATCCTTTTTCCCAACAGATAAATTTCTCAGCATGGGAATTACTTTCTGAATTCCAATGACAATCTTTTGTTTCAAGGAGAAAGTGGAATTTCTTTGGAGGGAAAAAAGCCCCCTATGCGTGCATTTGAAATGTTCACCGCCCATTTATCCTCATTCTAAGAGTCACGTATTTAATTGTAGGCACATTTATGACTGAAGAAATTTCAGGACTACATTGAAATAATTGTTTTTGTTTATTCATTTTGTAAATTGTGTTCTATGCAAATGTTGTCATTTATTTCCCTGATGCTTCCTCTTGGTATCAATGTTATGGCAGATGCTTTATCCTCTTTTATTTAAGTACCATGAAAATATTACAGCTGTGAACTTATTTGCTTTGGGTCATTAGATAGCTCTGCAAGTGCTGCTAGAACTTCAGGGTTATGTTAGCTGATAGCTCAGCCCACCATTTGCTATTTTTTGAGATACTTTAAGGGACTGGTTCAGTTGGGTGGGTGCTTCATCATCCTGGGAGTTACCAGCCTTCTGTGTATTCCTTCTTTGTCCAAAACGTTGCCACTTTTTCTGGATGATTAGGGATCTGAGCAAAGATATACTAAAGCCACTACTAAGGATTGTGAAGGCCTTCTTCAAGGTTTTCTTGACCTGATCTCCTAATTTGCCCAATCTAGAATGTAAAAAATCCTTCTGCATATTGGAGTCTCAGTCTCAATAACTGCAGCCACACAGAATTATTGGGGGGAACAGCATATGTGCTCTGAACCTTACTGATGCAGTTCTCCAGATTCTCCAACATACATCTTAGGCATTCTAAACATTCCCAAATGACTGTATAGAAAGCTTTCCTTCATTTGGCAGCCTTCAAAGTAAGAATGTGTAGTTTCTGAAGCAGAAACTATCTTTCTTGGGTCTCAGTTGAGACAAAGATTTGGAAAATCAAGACGTAGAATTGGTTTGTGTGAAGCTAAGAAATAAGAAGGGACAGAAAATACTGGTAGGAGTAGTTTATATGTCCCTTAACACCAGTTGTATCATCGAGCAGAGTATAAATCAGGAAATTCAACATGCATGGAACAAAAATAATATCGTAATCATTAAGGGATTTTTATCTTAGTGTGACTGATCAAACCAAATTTGCGGTGATCGCGTGGAAGGTGAGTTCATGGAACAAGATACTTTTGTAGATCTGGATTAATAGTTTTCAAGAACCAACTCGGGAACATTCTATTTCAGAACAAGTACTATGCAACAAAAAATGATTAATTAATTATCCTGGAGTAAAAGAGTCTCAAGAGAACAGTGATCATAATACGATATAAACTTACATTAAAATTTGAGAATGATTAAGTCAAATCTGAATAAAACAAACAATGTGGTATTGTGGAGTGAGCTGGCAAATATAGATTTGAAAATAATGATAAACTTTTAAATAATTCATCACATACACAAATATATATTCCTTTAAAGAATAAAAACTCCATGTAAGAGAGATCCAACCACGGCTAACAACAGAAGTTAAAGGTTGCGTTCAATAAAAAGGAAAAGGTTCATAATGTTGCTACAAAGGATAGTAAGGCTGAGAATGGGAAGATTCCAGAATTCAGCAAAAATGACCAAGAAATTTATAAAAAGGAAGTAGAATATGAGTAAACTAGCAAGATAAATAATGTTTCTATAGCCATACAAATATAAGGAAATTAGCAAAAGTAACCAAGGTCTTTATAGGTAGAGAAGGAAAAAGTACAATCAAAATATTAAGATGACAGAGACATTAAACAAATACTTTGAATCTATTGTAGGCGACACAAAACAATTCAGAAATTGTGGGGAATCAAAGGCCTAGTGGTAAAGAGGAATACAGAGAAGTTATTAGTAAACAAAAAGTACTAGAGAAATTAATGTAAATTAAAATTCAACAAATCCCCTAGACCTTATGTTCTACATCCTGGAGTTTTAAAAGAAGTAAAAGAGATAGTGGACACATTGGTTATGATCTTCCAGAATTCCCTAGATCCTAGAACAGTCCGCATAGATTGGATGGTGACAAAAGTATCCCTATTTTCCAAAAAAGAATGGAGAAAGATATCAGGGCACTCTAAGGTAGCTAGCCTGGCATCAATAGCAGAAAAACTGTTAAGAAATAGTTCTTGGGGATGCGATAATGAGGCCCTTAGAGAATCGTAATATGATTAAGCACAGCCAACATATTTTGTGGAAGGGAAATCATATTTGACAAATTTGTTTGAGTTTTTTAAGTTTGTATCTAATAGGATAAATAGGGAGAACCCACGGATGTTGTGTATTTAGATATTCGGAAATAATTCAATAAGGTGCTACACAAGAGGTGATTACATAAAATTCGAGATCAATGGATTGGAGCTAACTTATCAGCATGGATTGAAGGCTAATGGACAGAAAACAGAAAGTAGGAATGAACTGATAATTTTCAGGTTGAGAGGCTGTATCTAGTGTACTACTAGAAGGATCAGTGCTTAGGTCTCAGCTATTTACAATTGTAGCAGTGACTTAGCTGAGGGATCAGAATGTAATATATCCAGGTTTTCTGCCAATTTAAAGTCAAATAGGAAAATAAGCTGCGAGGGGTGTAGCAATGAGGCTGCACAGGGAAATAGACAGGTTAAAAGGATATGGCAGATGGAACATCAGTGGCACAGTGGTTAGCATTTCTGCCTCACAGCGGCAGTACCCCAGACTCAGTTGCAGCCTCGGCTGATTGTGTGGAGTTTGCACATTCTCCCCATATCTGCATGGTTTTTTTTCCCCAGGTGCTCTGATGTGCAGGTTAGATGGATTGGCCATGATAAATTTCCCCTTAGTGTCCCAAGACGTGTAGTTGAGATGGATTAGCCATGGTAAATGTGTGAAGTTATGGAGACAGGGTGGGGAAAAAGGCTTGGGTGAAATCTTCTGTCAGAGAGCCAGTACAGATTCAATGGGCAGAATGGCCTCCTTCTGCACTGTGTGGATGTAGTGATTCTATGATAATATGGGGAATTGTGAAGTTATCCACTTGGAAAGAAGAAAGAAAAACAGAACATTTTTTAAATGGTGAGAAATTGGGAAATGTTGGCATTCAGTAAAGTTTGGATAGCCTCGTAGATAAATCACAGAAAGTTAATATGTAGGTACAATAAGCAATTAGGAAAACAAATTGTGTGTTAACATTTAATTCAAAAGGATCGGTATGTAAGAGTGAAGAAATATTGCTGTAATTGTTTAGGATTTTGGTGAGAGACACCTGGAGTATATATATAGTTTTGATCTCCTTGCCTAACGATATATTAGCCTTACAAGGAATGCAGCAAATGCTCAGTAAACTGGTTCCTAGGGTGAAAGGAATACCTTCTAGGAAGAACTTGAATAGACTGGCCCTGTATTCCCTGGAATTCCGAAGAATGAGAGGTGATCTCATTGAAACATGTAAAATTCTTAAGAGGTTTCTCAAGCTAGGTGGGTCTTCAGCCTTTGTTGCTACCTCCTCTTCCCTTGAAGAGCTGCATAAATCACCAGGTGCTGCAACCTGACCTGAATATGTAAACTGCACCAAAGGACACATATTTTGTGATCAGGAATATGCAATTGATGCTTCACAGCAGGATTGATTTTAGAGCCAGGTACATCATCCTAAGAAGATCTATAAAAAGACAAAGAAAAATATATCATCATGATGCCAGTATGTGTGATCCTTGGAGGAAGGCCTTTGTGCACTGTTACATACTGGGTACTGTAGACTGCCATAGTCATGTGGCCTGAATCATGTGATCTGACATCATTTCTTTGTGAGTAAAGCATTTCAAGTAGAAGCCGTTTTATTCACCACATGTAACATGGTGTCAAGAATGTGCAGTTGAAATTGAGTGACTTTGATAGCTGGAAGAGAGCTAGCCGTTGAATGAAACACCAGAGAATAACTGATACTTCAGTTTGCACCTTTGTATGATATTCACTGCTGGCTAAGTCAGTATAGTTTTCAATATTCCAGTACCAACTGAAATTCTTCCAGTCTCAGTGGCAGAATTATGAAAATTTCACAGAATTAAACAAGAAACCTGAACAAAGAAGAGTAGCTGTTATCACTGCTGAGGAAAGAATGCTACAAGAGTGCCACAAGCACTCTAGACATCATTGAGGAGTAGAAATATCCATCTTGTGAAACATTGGAGACCTTGAAGATCTACTTCGAACCCTCTACTAACGTTATTTATGAATGCTATGTGTTCAACACCAGAGCTGCAGAAGAGGGCTGGGCTGGGGTGTGATATTGATCAAGTACGTGACTTCACTGAGACATCTAGCTGAAGCTTGTAGGTTTACATATGAATATAACTGATGGATGGTCTCATCAGAGATAGGACTGTTCTAGGAACAACTGATCCTGCTGTGACAGCACATCTGCTCAGAGAAGAGAAAATTACCTTCAAGAAAGCTATTGACATGTGCAGAAGCTCTGAATTGATTAATCATCAGCTGAAAAGTATTGACTGACAAGGCTTTGCACAATGCAGAGAAGCATTTCAGGCCTTCCAAGTATCAGACAATGGAGAAAAGCAAGAACTATTTACAGAAGAGCCAGCATAAATATCAAGGACAGAATACTGGATGTAAATAGTGGAGGGGACTCCACACAAAAAGTGAAGGAAACATGTCCAGCATGAGGAAAGCAGTGGTCTAACTGCAAGAAGCTTAATCCCACTGCACCCACAAGTGTTTTGCTTTGTTTGGCAGGGCCGATTACCATTCATTGTGCAAAATTTGGTGCAATCTGCTGGAGGGGGCATGATGGCAAGGGGGCCAGGAGAATTGGTGGGTACCTGCGTCCAATTCCCAGCTTCAGGAAATTTTTCGCCAATTAACTTGGGGTGAGAAGGTCTTGATGTGGGGAAAATCTTGTCCCTGGGTGGCAGGTTGCCAGTTGGGCTGATTAATGAGACACTTGGCACCATTTATCCCTGATTCTACTGGAATTTAGTTGTGGCTCAGGGCTGTAACTGGATTTAGATGTGTCTCCCATGCTGCATCAAATCCTGTTGGATTGACCTGCACCTCATAGTGGAGGTCCCTCATGAAAGACACTCAGTGCCCAAATGAAGGACCTGGCACTAGGAAGGGGAGGCAATCTGAAAGGCACTCTCCTATTCTTACATCTGACTCTCCTGTTCATCCTCTCCAGTGACCCTTTCCCTGCGGATCCCATTTTTGTCTCCAGGGATCCAGTAGTGATCATCTGGGGAGATGCAGTACCAGAAGCAACCACTTCTCCAGGTGCTTCTAACAGCAGTAGAAAACTGTCAACCTCTGATTTGCTGGCAGGTCTCGGAAGCAGGATTTGCACCCGCATGATCCCTTGGGAGGCTGATGCTTGCCAGTTAACCTGGTGTATTGGGCCTGCCCACAGAACAGTAGGGCTCTAGCCAGTTCTCCAACTGTTGGGGAAGATTTGCTCATTGTATGCATGATAAGAATGGTCATGGAAAGACAACTGTTAACAACATCATTCCATTTTCGTGCCTTCACCACACCTTGTTCGAATGCACAATGAACTTGCTGTCAAGTTTGTTTTTCAAGTTATATTTGGCATAAAAGCATCAGAAATGTTTCAAAAATGCACAACAGGCATGCACAATACAAATAGAGGCATGAAAGACCTGAAAGGTTATATCAGTGTTTTTCATACTTCTTTACTGATGCTGTTTCATGCTAGATACATATAGCATGCATGCTATTGTCATAGCAAGTAGAGTTTGCACCTATGACCAGCTTTACTTTGACAGTCTTCTGCAGAGAAGAATATTTTCATCTGTTTCCATGACATATGAAGATGGGAAATAACAAAAAAAGTTACTCTGGCGTCTCCTGTTTGCTGCATATTGTAAGAAGTCTGACAACACCAGGTTTAAGTCCAACCGATTTATTTGATAGTAAACTCACAAGCTTTCAAGGTTCCCCTCTTCGTCAGGTGAATGGAGAGTTCTGGCCTCAGACGGAGAAAGGAACCTCGAAAGCTTGTGAGTTTACCATCAAATAAATCGGCTGGACTTAAACCTGGTGTTGTCAGACTTCTTACTGTGTTTACCCCAGTCCAACACCGGCATCTCCACACCATGCTGCATATTGTGGCAGAGGAGCACTCCCCAAATGTGCAAAATGTCCTTTGCACTTATTCGAGCAGAACATCCCAAATCTGTCCATTAAAATGGAATTCCTAGTCATGTTCCAGCCTATTTTCCATTGCCAACCTGAAAGATTTATAGTCAACAGAAGATTCAGCTTCCTGGAAAAGACAGTTATTTAAGAACACAGCTTCCCAGATATCCTGCCTACTGCCAGTCAGAGCTCTTTGCATTTGTGAAAGACATCAAAGCAAATTCTAAGTAGTTTCATTAGCTGACCTTGCTGCATCCGGCAAGGTCAACTGGTCAGACCATAATATGAAATCCCCTGAGAACACAGCAATTCTGGAGCAACTTCAACCAGGATTACGGAATTGATCCAATTTAGCATATTTTACAGCTACCCATTTTGAATTTGTAGTGCTGCACATTTAATTCTACTCTGATGTCATTAGTAGGAACACCTGATTATCTGGTACAAAATTAACTGTGTTTGAACTGATAGGCACAAGGGGAAACATGCCCATATATTTATTTGTTAAAGATGAAAATAAAGAGGTTTTCTTTTTACCTTTATCCAAATTTTGAAATGAGTATCATTCACTGAGAGTAATAATAATTGAGCTGGTAATTTCAAAGTGAGTTTGTCACCTATTTCAGTACAATGTCATATACAAAAGTAGCAATGGTAACGGTAGAGAATATTAAGGGATTGGTTATGGTTGTTTTTAAAGTCGAACATCAAATTAAAACTTTAATAAATGCTATGGTTAGGTTTCAATAAACATTCTTAAAATTTTGGGGACAATTTTTTCAATTCTCAATCCCAGAGAATGCCCATTTACTGTAACAACGATCAGAGCAAATATATCATAGTTCATAGTTCAATTTCATAAGTCTCCACACACTCCCCTGGAATTCCAGCTCAATTTTCTGGCAATGTAACACAGAATATCAAAATACAGGAATGAGCAAGCTGGATTTCGCATTAGATTACTATAACCTTTATTTTCACATCCCATGGCGCCATCTGTCCATGTCCAATTGTATGGCCGAGGAACATAACTTGGGCTTTTGCAAACTCACTCTTAGCCAAGTTTACCACTAATCCCACCTCCTGAAGTCAATCAAACAATTCTGTTCGGTGCTCCAAATGTTCCTTCCATGTCTGACTAAAAATCACCAGATGCTCTATTTACACTGCACAATTGGGTAGTCCAAAAATTATATTACTGGTTATTCCCAATGATATGACTTTAAACTGGTACAGCTCATTTTGTGTTACCAAAGCCAAAATTTCCATTGCTCTTTTGAATAAAGGTATCTGCTAGTATTCTTTGAGTAAGACAAATTTGGAAATAAAAGTCATGTGCCCACCTTCTCAATGCAGTCTTCCAATTGAGGAATAGGATACGAATCTGGCTTCATAACTGTATTGATTTTTCTACAGTCCACACAATCACTGGGTACACCGGGTTTTGATACCATCACTATGGGTGAGCTCCATTTGCTGCAACTCACTTAAATTATGCTTTCAACATCTCCTTGAACCTGTGCATATTTCAGAGGATTAAGCCCATAAGGTTGTTGCTTAATTGGAACAGCATTTCCTACAGCTACATCGTGCATTACTAATTTAGTACTTCAGATCATTTTGATATTCCTTCAGAATGTATATCAATAATTATTCCAATCTCTGTTAACTTCCTCAGTTTCCAATTTAATTTGAGGAAAGTCAAAGTCAGAATCATGGATTTAGTTCTTCACTCTGAGTTGTAACCATTAACACATTATGGGTTTCCCTCTTAACCTGAGATACATTATCTTTACTATTTCCCACGAGGTCTCCTTTGTCTTTACCACCTAGGATTTTGCTTTTCCTCAGTTTCTATCTCTCACAGGCTAAAACTGATGTCAAAAACTAAACTTTGATTTAGGCACTACCTCGTAATCATCTGCCATTTCTGCTCTGAGCCTCATAGTTTTAACCCTTTGCTCTTCTACCTGAGTTCTCACTACTTTGGGAAGTGCATTTTTAAACTCTCAAAATAATCATTTCCCTAAGAGCATCATATATCTGGTCTAATTTCAAGGCCGTTATCCACCTGTCAAGGTTACTTTGTTTGATCCTTTCAAATTCTACATACGTTTGACCAGGTTCTTTCCTTAGATATCAAAACCATTGTCTGTAGGCTTCTGACACTAGTTTATAGGGACTGAAGATGGCTTTTTATGCTTCATCATAATCTCTAGATACTGCCTCTGATAGTGACGCAAACACCTCACTTAGCCCTACCTACCAACTTCGTTGGAATCAACAATATCCACATGGTCTGTGGCCATTTCATTTGTTTAGCTACTTTCTAAAATAAATGAAAAAGGCTTCTACATCCATCTCATCCATTGTCATCCTCTCAACATAAATCTGAAATAGGGTCGTAGTCAGCTGGATCAGACTGCCATGCAGAAGTGAAAGAGAAACAGTCAGTAATAAGGGCCTCATAAAATGAAGTACCCAGAGGTCATTTGCTGCAAGCAACACTGGAGGTGGGAGAAAATGACCTGCAATTTATCACCATTTCTCGTCAAGCAAATTGGTAGCACCTTGTTAATGTGGGAGAACCAGGAAGCAAAGACCTAAAATCGTATGGTGTTTCACACTGAATGGGCGAAATTTTGCATGAGTACTGGTTGAGGCGAGAAAACTGGCATCCAGGTTGACGCCACCATGTTGGCAGTGCCTGGGCATTACACCCTCCTCCTGGGAGCTGTAAGTACTTATCCTCCTCTGACAGGTTACTCTCAACTGTTTCATGATTTGCAGAAACAATTGCAAATCTCACCAATGTGACAACATGCCAGCGAGGGGGGGAATTCTTAATGTGGGAAACATATGGTGGGGAATTCCTGTAAGTAGATGTAAATTTATGAAAATTGATTTGAATGAGTCTTCCACCCTTTCTGGGCAGGAACCTTGTTATGTCACCGGCGAAGAGCAGGGAACATCACAGAACTAGATCTTGCCACTGAGATTCTCATTTAACCGGTCTCACAAGAGTTTCCACCAGCGTTGTCATTTTTCCCTTTGGCTAATACCAGCAGAAAATATCTCCACAACGTTATAATAATTGTTTGATTTGAATTCACACAATACAATCTTTGTCACTTCAGCTTCTCTCATGTGGCAATTTCTGTGCCGGGTATTTATGCCATATGACAGGTTGGAAAAATGGCCAGAATTCTCCAACCTTGCCCATGGCTGGGATTCTCTGGTCCCGCTGCAGTAAATGGAGATTTGGCTGAGCACCAAATTGTCCTTCAAATTCTCCATTCTCACAAGCAGTGATGGCGGGGTGTGCCACATTGGAGAGTTCTAGCCAATATCTTCATGGTGATATCAAAGCAATGAAGTATGACTGTTTGTGTAAGGGAGGACATATAAAGAATTCAGAAATTTACCACAGGGAAGAAGGTCACTTAATCCATTAAGACCGGACCGACCTACAAGGAGTCATCCAACTAATCACACTTTTCCAGTCTATAGCCTTGTAGGTTACACCATCAAGTACAGTTAAATCATTCTAAAGCCAGCTGGTAAAGTGAGAAACGAAACAGAAATCCTTTACTTGACATTAGATTTATTTACAGACAGAATTCAGTGGCACATATATCTGCCTCCATCCTCACCACCACCTCCATGTCCCAAAATCTCTATTTCTAACTTCTTTTGAAAAACCAATGAAATTATTAACTGCTTTTAAAAGGGTACATTAACATTCTTCTTCTTTGGCAGTCCTTCAGGGTCGGAGGTGACTTACTTCCACTCTGGGGAGGTGGGTTCTGCGGTGGCTGAATAGTCCAATCCTGGGACCGCAGACTCTGCCAGAGGTTTGGTGTTTGATGAGATCTGTGGTGGAACGCTCTCTCAGTATCTTTCCACTATTAATGCTTGGTCTCTGTGTGTTCCACCAGGAGATGATCGAGGTGACTGGCGCCTTCACAGGTGCTTCTTCTCCAATTTGTGTGTTCCAACTAAACAATACCCATGTGTCGATTGGGATGTTGTATTTATTTAGCAAGCTTTAAGATTGTCTTTGTGGTGTTTCCTCTGCCCTCCTCGTGATCATTACCACTGCAAAGCTTGGAGTAGAGCACTTGGTTCAGGAGTCTTGTCTCGGGCATACAGTGTGACTCACCCAGCGCATCAAGCATGACCAGTGCCTTGATCCTTGTGCATGAGTCGCAAAAACCCAGCCTGCAGGTGCAGCAGGTGGTCAGGAAGGCAAATGGGATGCTGGCCTTCATAGCAAGGGGGATTGAATATAAAAGTAGGGAGGTCTTGCTGCAGCTGTATAGGGCATTGGTGAGGCCGCAGCTGGAGTACTGTGTGCAGTTTTGGTCGCTGCACTTACGCAAGGATATTTTGGCCTTGGAGGGCGTGCAGAGGAGGTTTACTAGGCTGATGCCGGAGTTGAGGGGGTTGAGCTATGAGGAGAGGCTGAATAAACTAGGCTTGTACTCGTTAGAGTTTAGAAGAATGAGGGGAGATCTCATTCAGACGTATAAGATGATGAATGGGGTGGATAGGATAGAGGTGGAGAGACTCTTCCCGCTCAGAAAGGACAGTAGGACGAGGGGGCACAGCCTCAAGATAAAGGGGGGGCGGTTTAGAACGGAGTTGAGGAGGAACTTCTTCACTCAAAGGGTGGTGAATCTCTGGAATTCTCTGCCCGTTGAGGTGGTGGAGGCTGCCTCGCTAAATATTTTTAAGACGCGGGTTGATGGGTTTTTGATAAGAGAGGGGATTAAGGGTTATGGGGAGAGGGCGGGAATGTGGAACTGAGCCACGACAGATCAGCCATGATCTTATTGAATGGCGGGGCAGGCTCGAAGGGCTAGATGGCCTACTCCTGCTCCTATTTCTTATGTTCTTATACTGGGCTGGGAGAGGATGCTCACTTTAGTATGTCAATCCTGCCAGTGGATTTGCAGGATTTTGCAGAGGTAATGTTGGTGGTATCTCTCCAGCGATCTGAGATGTCTGCTGTACACTGTCCATGTTTCTGATGCATACAAGAGAGTGGGGACCACAGCTGCTCTGTAGATTTTGAGCTTGGTGCTGGATTTGAAGTCTTAATCTTTGAAAACTGCTCCTCAGGCATCCGAAGTCTGTACTAGTGCATTGGAGTCAATGCTGGATTTCATCATTGATCTCCCGAGATATGGAAAATGAATCACATTGTCCAGAGGCTCACCATGAATCCTGGTGGTCAGGGGCAGTTTTGTGTGACAGGAATGGGCTGGTACAGAACCTTTGTTTTTCAGATGTTTAGTCTGAGGCCCATTCTCTCATAAGCCTCAGTGAGGGCATCAACAATGGTTTTTGCTCGGCCTCTGAATATGCGCACACACAGTCTTCGACATACTGCAGCTTGATATCAGAAATTGAGGTAGTCCTGATTCTGACATGGAGATGTCAGAGGTTGAACAGTTTCCTGCTTGTCCAGTAGGTTAGTTCCACTCAAGTGGGGAGCTTCAAGGTGATTGGTGGAGTGTTGCTGTGTGGGAGATGGAGAAAAGCAATGACACAGCCTTGTTTGACCCCAGTCTGCATACGTATTGGGCCTGTGGTTCCACTGGTGAGGATCATGACTTGCATGTCATCATGGAGCAGGCAGAGAATAGTGACAATTTTCTACGAGCAGCTGAATTTGATGAGGATGGTCCATAATCCCTCATAGTTGACAGAGTCGAAGGTCTTTGCGAGATCAAAGGAGGCCATGTACAGAAGTTAATGCTGCTCCCGATACTCTTCTTGGATTTGTCATGTGCTGAAGATCATGTCCATTGAATCTTTTGATAGGTGGAAGCCATGCTGGGACTCAGGGAGGAGCTCTTCAGCGACTGGGAGGAGGTAGCTCCGGAGGATTTTTGCGATGACCTCTCTTGTGGTGGAGAGTAAGGAAATCCCTCTGTGATTTCCAGGATCGGTCCTATCTTCTTTCTTGAAGATGGTCACAATTAAAGCGTCTCTGCTATCTCCTGGCATGCTCTTACATTATTGTAATTTAACGGTATGTTAATTTAACATTATAGCAATTCAGATATCTAAAGCATTTCAAAATTAAAATTACATTTCTGGGGGTGATTATGCACTTCAGGTCCCCAATGTCCACTGGCCATAGAACGCCTCAAGTATGCTGGTGGACATTGCTTGGGCACAGACATAACCACAGAAGAGAGACAGGTAAATGGACTGACCAACTCCTTCAGCTGTCCCCTGCTTGGACCTGGTCGCCTTGGCTAGGACTAGTAGCAGTCCAATGTGAGGCCCCTGTGATTTGCCCATCCTCCTCTGTACCGTGTGGTCAAAGATCAGAACAATCTCTATTTATACTCTTTGATATAATAATAAACACTTCAACTAATTAACAACCCCTAAGAGGCTTTGCAACAAATCAAAACTTCAAAGGAAACTTATCAAATTAAAATAACTTTACCCGGGTTGACAATGCACTCCAGCACTTGCAGAACCAATCTAATAATGGGAAACCTCAAGTGTACCAGTAGACACTGTGTGCCCCCTCTCCAGGGATGTCCAGGCACAGGCATATTCACGGAAGCAAGACACTCAGGCCAAATGACTCCCTCAACTGTCCACTGTTTGGACCTGTTCATGGCTCCCTGGGCTAAGCCCAGGTGCAGACTAACCAGGGGATCCTCTGATCTGCCTTCCCTCCCCCCACCCAACCGGACTGAGTCACCAAAGATCAGGGCCGTCTTCTTTATACTCCTTTGAGCAAACAGTGAATAAATAAGTCAATGAATATGTTGTCAGTCCCTTAAAGGGACGGTGTAACAAAAATGCCTCTTTATACCCTTTGTTCCAAATAAAACAAATTATCCAATGCTCAAACGATCAGCCCCTTCAAGGGGGCACTGTAACAATAGTCAAAACATATACGAGTGGAAAAAGTTTTTAAAAAACATAGCTTTGAGCTGCCAGGTGCACTGAACTTGAAACTGAAAACAAGAGACTGTTTTACAGCTGGGAATAGAAGTATTACAGAACTGACCGAGAAAATATGAAAGAAGACCTTATGTCGCTTTGCACCCAGGGTGAATTGGAAAGTGAGAACTGCCTTGAGTCAACAAAGTCACTGTCTGGCTTGTTTTAAATATTACTTTGCTGCCTAGTAAATATTTCCTGGCATTACTAGATTATCTCATATTGTCTAAAAGTCTCAAAATAACAAATTAATATTGAGCGTGTGCAGACGTGCAGATTTGGAGATTAATCTCTCCCAAAAAAACTTACACTGTGTGCATATTTAATTTAATTGTCCAGCCAAGCTTCCTAACTACTGTTTCTTTCTGGATGCAAAATCATCTTTTTGTGATGACCTAACGCAATTTACCAGGATACGAGTAACATTATCTTGATATGATCATTGTTTCAAGGTTATTCTCATCTAATCTACTTAATGCCTAAACCTATATTGTTTAAAAACACACTTATATATTTAAAAATGCACAAAATGTGACTTCAAATCTTAAATTTCCCTTTGATCTTATTTATAACAAACCACTCACATTCTGCAGAACTTCGCATAGAACATCACATTCATCATATAGATGCCCAGGAGTCTTCCTTTGTGGTACTGGAAGAACATTACTGGATTTAACTGTGCCACCATACTGGGTGGCTTAGTGGCACTGTGAATAGCACTGCTGCCTCACAGCACTAGAGACCCTGGTTCAATTCCAGCCTTAGGTGATGGTCCACGGGAAGTTTGGACGTTCTCCCTGTGTCTGCATGGGTTTCTTCCAGGTGCTCCAGTTTCCTCCCACAGTCCAAAAATGTGCAGGTTAGGTATATTGGCCATGCTAAATTGACCCTCAGTGTCCCAAAATGCATAGATTAGAAGGATTAATAGGGTAAATATGTGGGTTACGGGGATAGGACCTGGATTGGATGCTTGGTAAGAAAGTCGATGCAGACGCAATAGGCTGAATGGCCTCCTCTGCACTGTAGGAATTCTATGATTCTATGATATGCTTTCAATTGAATTTGCCTTCGTTTAGCAAAACAGACCAAACCAAGAAATAACATATCAATGCATCATTCAATTCATAAACACGTTTGTTTAAGTTCCACAGCTTCTGCGTCATAAGTTGCTTCGAAAATCATGTTGTTCCACTTTGGGCAGTTTATCACAAAATCATATTTTGAATCACATCTTAAACACCTGTAAACAATTCCCTAGGCATTCCAGGAATTCAGTTTCTATTCTAATCCTGTTGTCGGCCAGATCTGCTAAAATGCTTTCATTTGAATTTGTTTTGTCTTTAATTATTCTGTTGTACTGATGCTTGCACCTTTCTATCTGCACAATCTCAAAAGTCCACAATCACTGAAGCTTCATTCTCTGTGAAATAGCAGAATGTTCAATTTATGCTATCAAGGCTATTGGAAATTGCTGCTTCCCCGGGACTTTTTCTAAATGTCCAAAAGGACGTCTTTTTCTGAGAATCTAATTGCAGTTTAAACTCAGTACCTATCCATGTGCAGCACCTTAGCTCAATCCAACAATTCGAATGCAAGCATTGAACAAGGAATTTCCAAATTGAACTTTTGCAATCCTTTACATAGTCTACTAAAGTCCATGATATATTCCCATATCAAAGTCTGACAATGCCTTGAAGGCATCTAACAGATCACCTTTCTTGTATATCTCATCTATAAAGCTTAATAGAAGTGCCAAATCTCATCAGTATCCAACAGACAGGCTTCTAGTTCACAAAATACTTTGCTTCTGATTTTATCTTTGTTAGGAAGCAACAGTATCAAGGCAACACCTTGTTTTCTCTTTGGCAAGGTGGCACAGTGGCATAGTGGTTAGCACTGCTGCCTCAAAGCACCAGGCACCCAGATTCGATTCCTGGCTTGGATGACTGCCTGTGCGGAGTCTGCATGTTCTTCCTGTGTCTGCATGGGTTTCCTCTCACAGTCCAAAAGATATTCTGATGAAGTGGGTTGGCCATGCTAAATTCTCCCTCAGTGTACCCAAACAGGTGCCGGAGTGTGGTGACTAGGAGATCTTCACAGTAACTTCATTGCAATGTTAATGTAAGCTTATTTGTGACACTAATAAATAAATTTTTTAAATTAATAAACAAAAAACCCCTGTCTACATATCTCTTTAATTTTTGAACTGATCATAAAGTTCAGATTCAGAGAACTTTGATAGGTAATCCTAACAATTAATACTGACTTACTTTCAGTCATTCTTCTATAATGTAACTCAGGTTACCATCTTCTCTCTGAAAAAGAATCTTCGTTTCCAATCTTCATTTTTTGGCAACTATCCTATACTACCTTGTTAAAACACTCCAAAGCCAGATGGCAAACTAGAAAACCAGACCCAATCTTTTGCTTAATACTAAATTAATTTACAGAATGCTGAAGTACATATCTCTGCCTCTTCCCTCATCAATACCCTGTATCCCAGTAATCTATTTGATATCTTCTTTTTAAATAAGGAAATAGACAAATTAACTAATAAACAAATTAATAGCCCCTTAAAAGGTCATTGTAATGAAAAGATAATTTTAAAGGAAACTTGCCAAATTAAGTTAAAATAATGCTTCCAGAACAGATGAAGCACTCAGCTCCTACACTGCCCACTAGTTGTGGAAGGCTTCAGGTGTATATTCCCTCTCCAAGGCCACCTAGGAGCATAAGTAGCAATAGGGGAAAACACTCCAGTCAGACTTGCTCCTTTCAACCTTGTTTTCTCTCACTAGTTTCTTCAATTTATCCAAGAAACTTAAGTCCCTCATTCCTGTCTTGTAAGGCTTTTCTGCATCCTCTCCAAAATCTTCACATCCTTCCTGAAGTGTTGTGCCCAAAATGGGTCACAATCCTCTGGCTGAAGTTGAACTAGTGTTTTATAAAAGTTCATCATAGATTTTTTGCTTTTGTACTCTATGGGTGGAATTTTACCGGCACGTCCACCCGAGTTTCACACGATCCTGCCTGAGACCAATGGAGAATGCCGTTCTCTGAGCCTCGTGCACCCCTGGAATCAGGGCTGGTGTGCCGGTAAAATTCTAGCCAATGTCTCTCTTTATAAAAAGCCCAGGATCTCATATGCTTCTTTAACCACCTTCTCATCTTGCTCTGCCACCTTCAATGATTTGTGTACATATATACAAAGATGTTTCTGTTTCAGTAGATAAACAATGGCAGGTTTCTAAAAAAAAATTTATAATTTGTGAAAAAGATATATTCTACAGAATAAGAAAGACTCGATAAGAAAGATGAACCAACCATGCCTACCTAAAGAAATTAAGGATGGTATTAAATTGGAAAAAAAAGGTTGACAAAAATTACTTGTAGGCCAGAAGTTTGGGAAAAATCTTAGAAACTAACAAAGAATGACTAAAGAAATAAAGAAGGAGAAAATAGATTTTGAGATTAAGTTAGCAGGAGATTTAAAAACAGACATTAAAAGCTTCTACAAATATATAAGGGGTAAAAAAAGCTGAAGTTAACATTGAGCAGATGAGACTTGGGAATTAACAATGTGAAACAAGGAAAGGGTAGGGACTTTGAACAAATATTTTCGGTAAAGTCAACATACTTCTATGAAAGGGAAATAATGTTTGACAAACCTATTGGAGTTCCTTGAGGATATAGTAAGTATATAATGAGTGGATAAAGGGAAATCACTGGATTGAGATGGATTCCCAGACAGCATTCTATGATCTCTACAGTGCAGAAAAGGGGTCATTTGGTCCATCAACTCTGCAGCAAAAGAGCATCCTACCCAGTTCCCCCCACCCCCAGCCCCTGCTAGCCTGCACATCTTCTTTGGACATCAGAGAAAAATTTAGCATGGTTAACCCACCTAACCTACACATCTTTGAATTGTAAGGTTCCAAATAGAAGGTTATTGCAAATGATAAGAGCACAGCATATGGTGTTACAGATAATACATTACAAAGAATAAAGGATTCGTTAATTAATAGAAAACAGAGTCAGGAAAAATGGATCATTCCCAACTTGACAAAATATAGTGGAGTGCCACAGGGATTACTGCTTTTCCCCTCATGGAAATGTACCTCAACTATACCTGAGCCGACTCTTTTTGAAAAGCAGCCTATTGTTCGGTTACACTTTTGCCTGCTTATCTTTGGTTCCAATTTACTCATGTCCAATTCATTCTCATCCCACTAAAATTGGCCCTCTACTCTAGTTCTCTCCTTGTCATTTTCCATAGTTAGCCTAAACATCATGACACAAGGCTCACTGTGAACTAAATGTTCCCTACTGAAACTTGATTTACTTGACTTACCTGATTGCCTGGAACCAGGTCCAGCAATTCCTCCTCCTTCATTGGGCCAGAAACATATGGATCAAGAAACTATGCCTGAACACACTTCAAAAATCATTTCCCCTCTTTATCCTTTGCTAACCTAGTTTATATTAGGATAATTAAAGTTGTTCACTATCATTCCTCTGGCATTCTTGCACCTCTCTGCAATTTCCCTGTTAATTTGCCTCTTTATGTCTTCCCCAATAGTTGATGACTATAAAATACACACAGTAATGCAACTGTATATTTGTTGTTTCTTAACTCCAACTAAATAGATTCTGACCCAGAAATCTCCTGGATATTCTTTCATTAGCTCTGTAATATTCCCCTCAATCAATACTGCCACTCTCCCCCTTTCTTTTCATCCATATCTTTCCTGGAAATATTGTATCCAGGAAAATTTACTAGTCCTGCCATTTTCTGAGCTGGTCTCCATTTTCACCACAATATCATATTCTTGTGTAACTATTTGCACCTGCAACACATCAATGTTCTTTACCATGCTTTGGGTGTCAAAAGGTCATTTGTTCTGGCTTTGCTGAGGAGCAACCCATCCAGCCAGTTTACTTCCCACTTACGTCAGAACCTGCCTCAATGTTCCAGGAATCTAAAGTACACTGCCCACCCTACTTTCCAGCACCATTTCTCAAGCTTATTTATCTTCTCTGCCCTCCATTTATATATTCACTTTTCTAGCCCAGCGACTTAGATATAAATCAGCCCTAACTTATGTTCTAACGTGCACATGAAAAAATTAACAAATAATTAGTGTAATATAGCCTAGGCATGGTCTTAGAAAAAGCAGACTTGCTTATCCTATCATCTATGCCCCCTCTCAAAAGGCATCCAAACTACAGGCAAAAGTCTATAAGTCTGAGGCCAAGTAGGTGGTTGGAGTGACTGGAAGTTGAGGAAACATCAACTAAATGATAAGACTCCGCTCCAGATTTTGTTGGGTTTACTCTCTTAGCCATTAAACTCTTGATGCTGCCACTGTTGAAAGCACTGACTATCTGGACCCAAATCACTAAAGACATAAATTCAGGTGTGAAAGAGAACAGCATCAGGTCACCACATCTCACCCACAGGTTACCCTCTTCATTACCTGAACCTTCACTTCTCCCTGGCTCCCTTAAGCAGTCTGACCTTTCTTTAATTCACCTCAGCTCCTTTCTCTTTCCCTGTACTCACTATTGATTGTGAAGTCCCTATGGTGTCACTCCTTGATTTCTCCTTTTCTATTTAGCTCCTGGCATTCTTGCTGGCGTCTCCAGCTGCTAATTTGCTCTGATGGCAGAAAAAAGATTTTTTCAAATACAATTGATTGGCTCTGAACCTACAGCACCACCCAGCTGGTCTCTCTTTGTTCCTGCTGTCACCATTACTGTTCCTTTATTCTCCTGCTGGTCTCACCATGTTGCCATTTTCACTGCCATTGCTCCTTTATCCTCCCTGCTGGATAAACTGAACCAAAGTTAAATTAAAATAAATTAAACTACCTATTTCTTTTTGTAGTCTCCTTATATCCTCTTGCAACTTATTTTCCTACCTATCTTTGTGTCATCAGCAAATTTGACAACTACCCCTTCAATGCCTTCATCAAAGTCATTTAAATAAATTGTAAACAGCTGAGCACCCAGCACTGATTCCTGTGGCACACACTCATTACATCTTGCCAACCTAAAAAAGACCATTTCCCCTCTTGTTCCTGTTAGCCAGCCAACGTTCTACCATGCCAATTCATTACCCCAAATGGATTATTTGTTGCATGTCCATCATCCTTCACAGATGGAAGGATGCCAAGAACAAACCAATGTGACAGCAAAGGATGCTGATATTTGTATTTTATTTTCCCATTCCCACACCTCTACTTTCTCAGAAGGCTAAGGAAATTTGGCATGTCTACCACCAATGGCAACAACTTTCACAGATGCACCATAGAAAGCATCCCTTTCAGATGTATCACAGCTTGGTATGGCTCCAGCTCTGACCAAGACCACAAGAATCTACAGAGTTGTGAATGGAGCCCCGTCCATCAAGCAAACCAGTCTCCATCCATTGATTTCATTAGTAAGTGTATAGAAGACTATGTGCCAAAGAAGCAAATCCACATATTTCCCAAATAGAAACCATGGATGAACAGGGATATTCACTACTTGCTGAAGTTCAGGTCTGAAGCGTTCAAGTCAAGTGGCCCTGACCCATACACAAAAGCCAGATATGATCTAAGGAGATCTATCAAAGATGCTAAAGGACAGTACCAGACCAAGCTAGAGTCCTAGTCAGCAAGAGGTCAGCGAGAGCACGCCCTCCACCATGGAAGCCTTGGACGAAACTGTAGCTAAGGTCACCATTGCAGATGTCAGAGCAACCTTCTCAAAGGTCAACCTATGGAAAACGACTAGCCCAGATGGAGTGCCCGGACAAGCACTCAGATCCAGCACAGACAAACTGGCAGGAATATTCACAGACATCTTCAACCTCCCTTTACAACAATCTGAGGTCCCTATCTGCTTCATGAAGACAACCATCATCCCAGTACCAAACAAAAGCCAGGCAGCGTGCTTTAATGACTATTGCCCGGTGATTCTGACATCATCATTATGAAGTGCTTCGAAAGATTAGTCATGGCACAAATCAATTCCCACTTCCTAGATTGCCTGGATCCACTACAATTTGCCTACCACCGCAATAGGTCCATAGCACACACCATCTCCCTGGCACTCAACCCTTGAACACCTAGATAACAAAGACACCTACGTCAGACTCCTATTTATCATCTACAGCTCAGCCTTCAACACCATTATTCCTACTAAACTCATCTCCAAGCTCTGTGGCCTGCACTTGGCTCCTCCCTCTACAACTGAATCAGTAAGGATAGGCAACAACACCTCCTCCACGATCATCCTCAACACCGATTCCCCACAAGGCTGTGTTCTCAGCCTCTTAGTATCCTCCTTATACACCTATGATTGCCTTCCAACTCGATTTTCAAGATTGCTGACAACACCACTGTAGTAGGTTGGATCTCAAACAATGAGGAGATGGAATCTCGGAAAGAGAAAGAGAATCTGATGAATTGGTGCAACAACAATAATCACTCCCTCAATATCAACGAAATGAAGGAGCTAGTCATCGACTTCAGGAAGCATAATGGAGAACACGCCCCTGCCTACATCAAAGGGACAAAACAGAAATGGTCGAGAGCTTCAAGTTTTTAGGTGCCCAGATCACCAACAACCTGTCCTGGTCCCTTCATGTTGACACTATAGTTAAGAAAGCCCACCAACACCTCTACTTTCTCAGGAAACTAAGGAAAATTGGCTACAGCTCTCACCAATTTCTACAGCTGCACCATAGAAAGCATTCTTTTTGGTTGTACCACAGCTTGGTATGGCTCCTGCTCTGTCCAAGACCGCAAGAAACTACAAAGGCAGTGAACGAAGTCCAGTCCATCAATCAAACCAGTTTCCTGCCCATTGACACTGTCTACTCTTCCCGCTGCCTCATAAAAGTAGCCAGCACAATTAAGGACCCCATGCACCCTGGACATTCTCTTCCACTTTCTTCTGTGAGGAAAAAGTTACAAAAGTCTGAGCACACATAACAACTGATTCAAGAACACCTTCTTCCTTATTGCCATCAGACTTCTGAATGGATCTACCTTACATTAAGTTGATCTTTCTCTACATCCTAGCTATGAATGTAACTCTAGATTCTGCAGTCTCTCCTTTACTTCTCTATGTGCGGTATGCTTTGTTTATCTCGTGCACAAGAAACAATACTTTTCACTGTATACTAATACATGTGCCAATAATGAATCAAATCAAATCTACACTTCCCATTGCTTCAGGAAAGCAGCCAGCATAATCAAGGACCCATGCACATATTCTCTTCCACATTCTTCAGTCAGGAAAGATACAAAAGTCTGAAAACACGTACTGGCTCAAGAACAGTTTCTTCCTTATTGCCATCAGACTTTTGAATGGTCCTATCACATATTAAGCTGATCTTTCTCTTCACCCTATTGGCAACTGCAACACTATATTCTACATCCTATGCTTTCCTTCTCCCCTGTGCACTCTATGAATGGTATGTTTTGTCTGTATAGCTCACAAGTAACAATACTTTTCACTGTATCGCAGTACATGTGAAAAAATACATCAATTCAATTTAATAATTCAGTTCAATTATTTGTTTCAATGGTGCTATGTATATTTGCACTGGAAATGTTTTTTTCTCGTTTTCATTCTCCCCTATTGTTTTCAGTTAAAGTATACATAAGTGTGTTACAAAACATGTTTTTTAGCATAATACATAGATATTTATTTGTATCTACTTAGGAGAGCATTCTTTTTGATTGTCATCAACAATGTCACGTTCATATTGTGAAGAAATATAAAAATATGGAGAACATAAACATTTTCAATTGGATATTTTAAATGTATTAAATTATAACGTTGAATTAAGAATATTGGTGAAAACACAAATGAAAGAAAATAACATATTAAAATTTCTAACTATTATTTCTTGAGATACATATTTATATTACAAGGAGCACTTGAGGCTGAAACTACGGGTGAAGCATTAATCTATAAACAGCATTAAAGTGCCCCAAGCTCTGACTTCTGATGTTATTGTGGAAGACAGTTTACACATTTGTAATTTGCTTACCACACTTAGACCAAGCAAGTCTCTTCTGAAGTAATCCATATTCCTTCTCTCCAGGTTATCTAGATAATGTTGCAGGCGAGTATAGGTGTAAGGATAGCAGTAAGCAAACTGGTATATTTCATTATCCCGATCAAAGCAAAAGGCAAATGACATAACGTAGTTTTTTCGATGATCTGGACAGCGGTAGTAATAGACATTTTTTGAAGGGAGTCGTTGCCTGCCAAATAATAATAATTAAAACAAAGAAATTAAATGAAATCATGCAACTAGACATTCCAAATTAATTATAATTGATCAAAAAACTACAATTCAACTTCAACATGAGATGCTGCAGCTTTGCATTTGTGTGAAAACATAGCATTTTAATGTAAAAGAACAGATAAGGCACTACACTAAAATGGCATAAAATAGAATATATGTTGAGTAAAGAAGAAAATTTGAGGAAACACAAGCAAATGTTTGGTCTGACAAGTTTGTTTTGGGAGGAACACAAATAAAGAAAGTTGAAGCAATAAAAGGGTTTAGTGATAGAATCCCAGAGTATGGGGTTGGGGTGGCTGCCAATTGTAGAGAAAAGGGAGAAGCATGTGCAAGAGCTCTGAGTCAGAGGAGAAATTAATGCAGTAAGGTTAGAATCATAGAAAATCATAGAAACCCTACAGTACAGAAAGAGGCCATTCGGCCCAACGAGTCTGCACTGACCACAATCCCACTCAGGCCCTACCTCCATATCCTATATATTTATGCACTAATCCCTCTAACCTACATACCTCAGAACACTGAGGGCAAGTTTTAGCATGGCCAATCAACCTAATCCGCACACCTTTGGACTGTGGAAGGAAACTGGAACACCCGGACAAAACCCACACAGACACGAGGAGAATGTGCAAGCTCCACACAGACAGTGACCCAAGCCCAGAATGAAATCCAGGTCCTTGGAGCTGTGAAGCAGCAGTGCTAACCACTGTGCTATTGTACTGCCCATGCAAGGCTAGAAAACATAACAGAAATAAAGAGGGGCAAGGCCATAACACTATTTAAACATGAGAATGAGGTTTGAAATTTGAGGTTATGGGGGAACTGATGGAACCAAGGTAAGTTTGCAAGTAGGGGTGATTGAGCTGCTTATTTAGATGAGCTGTTCTATTTTGTGCCTGCATGCATTCTAATCTAAACATGCTTTGCAGAGAATGAGACTGGCAAATAGCATCGCTGATAGTGTAATATAGCGTCACATGGCAATAGACTCAGTGAGAATGCATTGGATGCTGGCTCCATGGAAATGCAGCTCTATGCATGACAATATATGGGATCTGTGTATAGTCAAAGATTAACAATAAACAGTTCATGTTTAAATATACATGTGTTTCTCAATACTGAGAAACCACTGCAGCTGACATCACATTTACAACATCATTGGCAGCTCGTAAAAGATATTGGGCCAATTCTCTGACCTTGCCATACCTGGCGCAGATCGTACCAATCCCAGAGAACAGCATGCGGGCCTACAAATTAGTTAAATCAGAAATCAAGGTTCTAAATCATCTGGTTTAACCTTGCACAGGAGGATAGGATTAGTGGCAAAGATACAAAGTTTATGACAGGGTTGGAGGATGATGATAGTCACCAGGAAACAAAGATCAGAAAGTATGACAAATTGGATGGACAAGTACAAAACATACCCAATTCTGTTCTCTCACCATTGGTGACTGTGTCTACAATTGTCTAGACCCTAAACTCTGCCATTCCAAAGAACAAAGAACAGTACAGCACAGGAACAAGCCCTCTGGCCTTCCAAATCTGCGCCGATCACATTATCCTATCAAGACCAACCACCTGTATCCCTCTATTCTCTGTCTGTTCAAGTGTCTATTCAGATAAATCTTAAATGTCCCGAACATGTCTGCCTCAACCATCTCACTTGGCAGTGCATTTCTGGTCCCCACTACTCTCTGTGCTCACAAACCTCTCTGCATATCTACCTTCCTTTGCTCTTTTAAAAACCTTTTTGAAATTCAATTCTTCAACCAAACTTTTAATCATTCCTTCCAATTTGCCCTAATTTTGTGATCAATGTTTGTCTGATTATATTTCAGGGACATGTCTTTGTTTTTTTTCCTGCACTAAAGACAAATATGAACACAAATTGTGTTGTTAAGAACTTCCTCGTGAACAAGCAAATGAAATAACCCTTTAGTGTCTCAAGAGACAATAACCATGTAAGCTGCCTTTCTGCCGTTTACTGTGACTTAGATATAACTTCATTAATCTCATGTTGATTGATGAATCATATTTAGTCAAATAGCTAGTTATTCTTGCTGTTATGATTGACACTTTTGCTACAGCCTCTGGTCCTTAAAGTCACCTGTATCAGTTCCTTTAAGAGATTTACGACACTCCAATCCTCAGCTGTCTACATTGCAACAAATACTGCAAGAGAACGTCTGTCAATAACATTGTTTTCTCCTTTGTATCTTATAATTTGTATTATTTCAATGTTATTTTTATTCTAAATACCAAAGAAAGTAGTGAAATTAGTACATCTATTTATGCACATCCCACTTAATTCTTCTTTGAAATAGTTTGATCTGTTTCTTTTTATGGTAGCTTCATGGCCAGAATTCTCTGGTCTCATACTACTGCTACCAAGGATTTGGGGTCCAGCCAAATCTCCATTCACAGCAGCGGATCTAGAGAATCTCAGCCGCAGGTGAGGTCGGAGTTACCAGCCTACATTTTAAAACATTTGCAAACACTATATACTTGTAACAAGAAATTGCAAAGGTGTGAACATAGCCCAGTGCAAACCAGCCTTCCATCCACTGACTCGGTCTACACTTCCCACTGCCTCAAAAATGCATCAGCATAATCAAGGAGCCCATGCACCCCAGACATACAATCTTCCACCTTCTTCCGTTGAGGAAAATGCTTTGTCCTGGCTGCATAATATTCATGTTGAGTGATTGTTGGCTGGTGGAGAAGCCCATAAAACAAAATGGGCTACTCAAGCATCTAATTCTTATGTTCTATGAATATCAAAGGATGTTGATTTGTATATATTAATGAGGTTCAGCTTGAGGCTGGCAGCATCTCTGGTCATGATGTGGAGATGCCAGCGTTGGTCTGGGGTAAACACAGTAAGAAGTCTCACAACACCAGGTTAAAGCCCAACCAATTTATTTAATAGTAAATTCACAAGCTTTCAGGGTTTGCCCCTTCATCAGGTGAATGGAGTGTCTGGCCTCAGACAGGGCATATAACAGCACACACAGTTTACAGATTACTGATTAGAATGCGAGTCTTTACAACTAACCTGCTATTCAAGTCTTAAAGATGCAGACAATGTGAGTGGAAAGAACATTAGGCATAGGTTAAAGAGAATTGTATTGTTTCCAGACAGTACAGTAAGTGAGGTTTTGCAAACCCAGACAAGTCATGGGAGTTACAGATAGTGTGATGGGTTTGTGTCGCACTATCCGTAACCCCCATGACTTGCCTGGGTTTGCAAAACCTCACTTACTGTACTGTCTGGAAACAATTCACATCTCTTTAACCTATGCCGAATGCTCTTCCCACTCACGCTGTCTGCATCTTTAAGACTTGAATAGCAGGTTAGTTGTAAAGACTTGCATTCTAATCAATAATCTGTAAACTGTGTGCGCTGTTATATGCTCTGTCTGAGGCCAGAACTCTCCATTCACCTGACGAAGGGGCAAACCCCAAAAGCTTGTGAGTTTACTATCAAATAAATTGGTTGGACTTTAACCTGGTGTTGTGAGACTTCTTACTGAGCATCTCTGGTGCCAGTAAGAGTATCCACGTTAAACCTGCTGCAGGATGGGACAGCAAATTGAGCTACTTAATTTTAACTTTCCAACTAGATCTGCAGGCAAAGACAATTAAAATCTACCCCGTTTTATGTTTACAGTCTGATCATTTTAAATTGTGACATAATTTTAATGGTTTACGCATTACCCTTTGAGCTATTTTGCATTGGTAAAACAGCTTACAACCTTTATTTTTAACATAAGAAAAAACAGGAGCAGCAGTGATCCATATGTTCCATGCAGCCTGCACCAACATTCAGGAATGTGACAGCTGATCTTCTATTCAGCTCGATTTTCCTCTCCCATCCCATATCCCTTCATTTCCTTGGCTTCCCAAAACGTCAATTCTTTTTAATTCATTCGTGGGATGTGGATATTGTTGGCATAGGTCAGCATTTATTTCTCATCCCTGATTGCCTTTGAGAAGGTAGTGATGAGCTGCCTTCTTGGACCACTGCAGTCCATGTGGTGGAGGTACATCAACAATGCTGTTAGGAGGGAGTTCCAGGATTTTGATCCAGTGACAGTGAAGGAATTGTAATATACTTCCAACTCAGGCTGGTGAATGTCTTGGAAAGGAAATTCCAGGTGACCTCCAACAGCCACAACCATCTTTCTGTGTGCTAGGTATGACTCCAACTAACAGAGACCTTACTCCCTGATTCCCATTGGTTCCAGTGTTGCTAGGGCTCCTTGATGCCACATTTGGTTAAACGCTACCTTGGTATCAAGGGCAGTCACTCTCACTTCACCGCTGGAGTTCAGCTCTTTAGTCCATGATTGAAGCAAAACGGTAATATGAAGCAAGAGCTCAGTGACCCCAGTGGAGCCCAAACTGAGTGTCAGTGAACAAGTTATGGCTAAATAAGTGCTGCTTGATAGCACTGCTGCCCTTATACCACTTTGCTGATGATCGAGAATAGATTGATAGGGCAGTAATTGGCCTAGTTGAATTTGTCTCGCTTTTTGTGTACAGGACACATCTGGGCAATTTTCTGCACTACCAGGTAGATGTGAGTGTTGTAACTGTACTGTAAACACTTGTCTAGGGCACAGCAGATTTTGGAGCAGGTCTTCAATACTATTGCCAGAACTTCAGCAAGGCCCATGGCCTCCAGTGCCTTCAGTTGTTTCTTGATATCATGTGGAGTGAATCAGATTGGCCGAAGACTGGCATCTGTGACTCTGGAGACCTCCGGAGGAAACTGAGGTGGATCATCCATTCAACATTCTGGCTGAAGGTTGTTGCAAATGCTTCAACCTCACCTTTTGCAGCCTTGCATATACGCAATAACTAAGCATCCACAGCCACGTGGAAGAGAATTCCAAAAATCCACTGCCCTAAGTGAATAAATTTCCCCTCATTTCAGTGCTAAATAGCCAATCCCTTATCCTGGGACTAGGCAGCTTGGTTCTAGACCAGCAAGGCAAAACAGCCTTTCAGCATCCAACCTGCCAAACCCTCTAAGAATTTAAGCATCGCAATGGGATGACCTCTCATTTTTCTATATTCTAGAGAATATAGTCCCAGTCTACTCAATTTCTATTTACAGAACAACCTTCTCATCCAGAGGTCAATCCATGAACCTTTGTTACACTACTGAAGGTAGAGAAACCAAAATTGTACAGCGTATTCCAGGTGTGATATCACCAAAGTCCTATATAATTCCACCAGCATTTCCTTATTCCGTCAAAATCTTTCAATAAAGACTCATGAAAGGTCGATTCCTGAAACTTAAACCAATCATTTATTGTTCTCTAAACGCTGAAAAAAGTGTTATATTTTTCCTGAAGTTTCTGTTTTCTATTTTCATTTCCAGAAGTGGAGCTTTTACTTTTTATCTCTGCAAGACAATGATATGACTTACTGAATAATAAAGGTTGATTACCATGCAACCTTTTACTAACAAAATGTTACTGCAAATCTTTTGTTGAAATAACCTATTCACTGATCTCAGATGAACCTTTGCAATTTAAAGATGACAAGTTAATATCTGCTTTGCTCTTCCCAGAAGTTTGCACTGTTCACAGTCAACTGTAAAAAGCTTTTTGTCTGTTATGCAGGAAACACAAGCATTAGGCAAGAATAAGTGCTATTTGCAAAGGATTGCCAAAAAAATTCTACAAAAACACCTTAAAATTTATATAAACAAAAAGGTTTCTTGAGGTAAAACTTTACCACAATGGGTTTAAACATTCCTCCAGATATTTGCTGGTGCAATTATTTCAATTACTGGAATATTCTACACATATATACACTATAATATCTTTACAGTTCATTCAAAGCAAATATAAAATGAATCAATAAGTTTGATGAAGAAAAAATTATGCTTAGGCACATTGCGGGGAAGGGCTTAGAGCTTGAGGACTTGGATTTTGACATGCATGGAAGGTTAAAACATGGTACATCAAGAAGCTGGCAGGAACCTGGCAACTTTCACATTTAACTGGAGCATGGCCATGAACACGCAAATGCATTCATGAGCAGGAAACCTCCATGGAACAGTTGGGTCTGATGAACCTTTAATTATAGATTCTGCCTTTAACTTCCAGTGCAAATTTCCATGGCCACCTGGAATTCAGCAGTTTTTACAAGGCAGCAGGACAATGGGAATTGGCAGGACTCAACAGCTGACAGGTTGGAAAGCCTTTAAGTATAGAGATTTAACAGCTCCTTCTTTGTTTGAGTGAAAGGTTTTTGCTCACAAGGTTTGTTCTAAGAGTATGTTTTTACTGTCTTGGAGGAGATTCCAAAACTTTAAAAGTCAATTCTGTTTCCCAGGAGTTTCTTGACTTTGATTTACACATCGCAGTAGCTCTCAACAGTGCTGCTTGCTCAGCAGTATAGGAGCAGTCCATTCAACTCTATCTTGGATCTCTGAGGAGATACAAGAAAAGCAACACCAGCAAACACCAACAGCAGCAGCAGAGGCAGTAGCAGGAACACAGCAGCCTTCTCCTCAGCCACCTGCCACATCAAAGGACGGAAGGGATAGACACCAAATGCCAGCTTTCAGAAAATATAAACCTCCAGCAACAAAGCATGCAGTGAAGGATGAATTTTCTGAATTTGACTGAGCACCAGTGCCTCAGGATCCTCTGACACTTGAGAGTCATTGCTGACATTTGCAGCTTGCTGGAAGTCGACAAAGTGGGAATACATTGTCAGTGATGGTCAAATTCACCACAGCCCTGCCATTTCTTCCAGGAAGCTGTTGGTAATGTCTGCAGAATTTCACAATCTTCTGCACACACTTGCATCTTCCACGCGATGGCACTTTGCTGCTGATGAGGCCAGTCAGAATGAGAGAGCCTTTGCATTTTTTGCTCTGGTTGGATTCCTGCAGAAAAGGAAACAATAGACTTCACTCATGGCGATCGAGCTTAACTAAAAGTACTGATTAATCAAAAGGAATTCCACTTCATTAATGCTTAGCTAATATGCAACCACTGAAGGATTATCACACATGGCTGTACCAATTACCCAGGAGATTGCCATGATGCCTTCATTCTGCGACAGTCAAATTTCCCACAAATGTTCACAACTCCAAGCAGAGATAGAGGCTGATTCTCAGGATGTAAGATATTAGCCTTGACAGAAAAAGCTGATGACAATTATGAGGAATGGTACCAGTGACACATAGGTACAACAGATGCCACATGAATACAAGCATAGTCAACTGTGATGTTAGTGTACCTTTAAGAATTTTTTTTTAATAATGTTCTCTGCAGTTGTAGGCAGCTCTTCTCAGATTTTTTCTCATTGTTGCTGGACCGTTTGCTAGTCCTTTTATTGCTACTTAAATGGCTTAAATGGGGTTTTGTTTATTTTTACTTGAGACCTTTTATGACCTCGCATTGTGAGGGGGAAGATCAATTGACAAGTCAAAGTCAGATGATTCCACCCCAGGAAAAAAATCGAAGGATTCGTTTTCAGTTTTAGTTCAGAAGAGAGTGGACATCAAGCTGAAAAGAAATGTTTCTCTCTCTCTCCTTGAAATTCTGTTGTTAGCTGGAAGAAGGTCTCTCACCTTCCCGGAGTAGAAAATCTACTGTTGGTAGTTGGCTTGGCTAGAGTCTCCTTGGAAGCTTTCTGACTCCAAGTTTGTTTGTGTGTGCATCAAAAGAGCTGTGGCATTCAACCAAAGGAATACATTCCAGCATTTGTAGTTTTTGTAATAAACCTGTGGGAAGAGTTATGTTTCTGGGGTTTTTGTTTGATTGGGGCATTTCGTTAAGGGTTATACATATAAGGACCATCAAGACTTGAAACATTGGCTCTATTCTCTCCCCAGATGCTTGTCAGACTTGCTGACTTTTTCCAACATTTTCTATTTTTGTTACAGATTCCAGAATCCACAGTATTTTCTTTTTACACAATATCATTACTGTGTGATAGTTTTGTGTTCTTGTTTGTAATTAGTAAAAATTATTGCTAATTTTCTTTCTATCCATGTTAATTGTATATTTAAATAAGCTTTGTTTTATAAAAGCTCTCAGTAGGTCAGTTGAATCATACCTAAAGCGAAGCATCTCATGCTCACCCTAGCCAAATTCAAAGTGCAAAACTTATGATCCAGGGGCACTTAATAAAAAACTTTGGCATTTCTGATGTGAATTATAACACAATGATCAGCCAATGAATTATTTTATTCATTCATGGGTTGTGGACATCACTAGCTGGGCTTGCATTTATTGCTGATCACTAATTGCCCTTGCACCGAACACTTTGCTAGACCATTGTCTAGCAATTCAGGTGCTCAGAAAGATCTAAGGAGCTCTTCATATGCACTAGCAGGATATCCAGAATGATAGTGGTGTCCTGCATCTTGTATAAAATACTGCGGCAGAGAGGTTTAGAGCTACAGGAAGAGAAAGTGATGATTCCTCAGCAGCTTTCGAGGAGAAGGAGGAAATGGAGGATCAACAGGAGAAGCAAGAGAAAGAGTGGAAGCCTGATGTGGCCAAGGTTCCAGCAGCTGCTCACTTATTTGCCAAGGGTACTCAGGACAAGCTCATTCAGGCACGCCTTCAGCTATCTGAAGCAATACAGCCATCAGGCACACAAATGTTAGTCCAATTGTGCTCACCCCCAGACCCCAGCAAAAAGCATTCCCACAGTCAATAATCCACCCTTCTCAATAACAATCATTGCTGGTTGTCTGATTTTGTCATATTATTTTCCACAAGACTGATGGACACTTGGCAGATTATGGAAATATAAGAACATAAGAAATAGGAGCAGGAGTAGGCCATCTAGCCCTTCGAGCCTGCCCCGCCATTCAATAAGATCATGGCTGATCTGTCGTGGCTCAGTTCCACATTCCCGCCCTCTCCCCATAACCCTTAATCCCCTCTCTTATCAAAAACCCATCAACCCGCTTCTTAAAAATATTTAGCGAGGTAGCCACCACCACTTCAACGGGCAGAGAATTCCAGAGATTCACCACCCTTTGAGTGAAGAAATTCTTCCTCAACTCCGTTCTAAACTGCCCCCCCTTTATCTTGAGGCTGTGCCCCCTAGTCCTACTGTCCTTTCTGAGTGGGAAGAGTCTCTCCACCTCTATCCTATCCATCCCATTCATCATCTTATACGTCTCAATGAGATCTCCCCTCATTCTTCTAAACTCTAACGAGTACAAGCCTAGTTTATTCAGCCTCTCCTCATAGCTCAACCCCCTCAACTCCGGCATCAGCCTAGTAAACTTCCTCTGCACTCCCTCCAAGGCCAAGATTGGACAACTGAACTTTAAAATAAGGCCTGTGGTGCAAAAATATTTATGGTAAAAGTGACAATTTAACAAATTATTTAACATTCAATTTGCCTTGTGAAATTACAGACTTTCTCGTACGTTTTGTTACTCCCACATGGTGCTATCCCTCTGATTATAACAGCTTTAGAAACAGGTTGTTCAGTCCCTGGCTGAGACGCTTATGGCCACATTCTCTGGACTTTGGAACCTGTGAGATCATCGGCAAACATGGCCTCCACCTTCACCAGTGCAGGACAAACACAGCTATTGAGGCAACTGGCGGCAGGTGGGACTCCAAATGAGGTGATCAAGAAATGGAAGAGCTTAGAGTAAAACCCCCACTTATATGAACCTTTACTATTATGTCCTCTTATAGCCCATTCAGTTTGCACATCCCTGTTAGCTAAGAACTGAGGATCACATTATTGCACTTCAGTGAGGCGCAAATGGCTAAGACGAGATTTTTTTCTGTTTTATTTAAACTGGGACACTTAGAACAGAATTTAATATCCCACGCATTCTGAGGATGAGGTCTGGAGGCATCAGATGGGAAGGTGGCAAACCTGCTGTCTTTCTGCCTCACTCTGACTAAACCCCAGGCAGGAAGGCTTGAGGATGGACTTCTCACATGAAGGCCAATTGAGACCCTTAGTTGGCCACTTAAGGGCCTCACTGAGCTGCCTCTCATACTCAACCAGTATTGGATGGGGTTCACACCACACAGAACTACCTGGCAGGTAGGCCTGGTGCATGGTAGGGGATTTTCTCGTTGCTAGACACTGTGCGTCAGATGGAGGCAACCACTGGCAGGAATGGAGGCATTGAGAGTAAGACTTTCCTGTGATCTTAAAATTGATTCTTTCTCTCCAGGGACTGTCTGTCTGTTTTGGGGTGAACTCATCCATTCACCTATTTCCTGGGGCTACATCATTGTAATCTACACCAAGGATCAATGTTACAGTATTACAGTGGCCACCACTCCATTTGGTGCTGCCGGCACTGGAGAGTTAGTGGCCTCTGATTGGGTGGCAGCAACTCTCATGGTTGGGTGTTGGGGTGGTGGATGAGAGGGTGGGTGATGTGCAGGACAACCATCCAACACCAGGATTTCAAGGGATAGCAGGCAGGTAAGTACCTGAATAGGACTTAGTCTCAACGGGCTTTCAAAAAAGAGGCTGCAGTGAGGTTGCCACCAGTTTCCCAGCCAATGGACAGCTCCAGTGTCACCCGTCCTCCTGCTGACCAGTCCCATCTTCCATCCACTGACAGCCCCAACTCCCCCCCGACACCCCCCCCACCCGCCCCCGGATTACCAGTGCCGACCTCCCAGTCGCCCCGACACCTCCCTACACCTGGATGGCTAATTCTGATTACTCTCACTCCCTCCTTCCCCCACCCAAAATGTCCTGCCTCCCAGTAGACCCCTCCCCTTTGGCCCCACCCCTTTATGACTGCCCTGTGCCCAGTGGATAATGCAAAGGTGCCCCTTGAGCAGTGTCAGTTTGCTCCTTTGGCAGCACTAGGGTGCCAGGCTGGCACTGCTAGATTGGCACTGAACAAGAGGTAATCCCCTTACGGCCGATCTCCTGGGGGGGCCTCAATGGCCTCTCTTCTGTCTAGTGGGGTTAGATCACATGTTCTTCGTTAGTGGGAAGCAGTAGTATACCCCGCTGGAAGGAACCAGCTAACAGGCCTGGAGAATTCCAATCTGGGCCTGCTAATCATATGGAAATGTCAATTACCATGATCAGCTGTGCACCAATTTCTGGCACAGAGCTGATTACGTCAGAAATCTTTGCCTAGGAGATGCGTGAAGGCCATGGTGCCCAGTGGGAAGCCCGCAAAATGGCCGCCACTAATGTTTCCATGGCCGCTGCGCTCTCAAGTAGCATAGCAGGCTGGGAGAATGCACATCTGCCCTCATCTACTCTTCAATCTGCGATCATATCATAGACTTTCTCTTTTGTTCCTTGTCCCACTTTCCCTCTTTTACTCGCCTTTCCCAGTTCTGATGCAAAGAGAACTTGCAGAACTTTCTGTTTTTATTTCAGAGTACATAATTAATCAGCCATGCCTTTTATCTCAACCAACTGATTTCCATTTTCATTAAGATTTCCATTTGATTAAGTCTGTTGTTCCTCTGACAACTCTTCTGATGTTGATATGCCCATAGTTCTGCTCAATTGACAAGACAGTTGGTTAGTGAAGCAGAGTGATGCCAATAGCGCAGGGTTAATTCCCATACTGGCTGAGGTTATTCATGAAGGCCTGCTTTCTCAACCTCACTCCACGCCTGAGGTATGGTGTTCCTCAGGTTAAATCACCACCAGTCACAGCCTATGATCATATGGGACTATGGAGATTTTACCTTTTCAGAGATCCTTCAATTTACTTTTTATGTTTTTCTTATTATTATTCTTAGACAGTCCCCCAGGACCAGGGACAACTTTCTTTCACTCTGGGATTGTGGGTCCTGAGGTGACAAAAAAGTCCACAGGTGAGGCAAGTAGTGCTTGGTGAGGCGGATGGATGAGATCCTCACATTTTGGTACAATCCTTATGTTGTTTGTGCTTGGCCTCCATTTGGGCCTTTCAGGGATGCATGAAATGGCTGGCATCTTCATGGATTCTTCTTCTACAGTTGGGCAGTCTTCAGCAAGAGATTTACAAATATTGGTCCACCAGTCTATTCACATATTGTCTCTTTGCCTCTCTTATTTCCGTTATCATTTCCTGCATATGTTTTCTGATTCTTTCTTACATTATCAAGTTGACTACTGTGCTGGGACCAGAGTCCTGGCGAATCGTGTAAATAGGACTGCAGACAGGGCTTTAAACTAATTAGGGCGGGGGGAGGGTGCGAGGGTAGGTACATTACAGGGTCTAAAGTTAAGGAGAGGGTACAGGTAAGGGAAGAGGCCGAGGATGTCCCAATAATAAAGGGAGTAGGGGGCGTGAGTATGGTTGGTGGTGTTACGGCAAATAGGGTCCAGGTGAAGGCTGGGATGAAGGCACTTTACCTGAATGCACGAAGCATTCGGAATAAAGTGGATGAGCTGGTGGCGCAGATCAGCACAAATGGATATGATCTGGTGGCCATTACAGAGACGTGCCTGCAAGGTGACAGGGACTGGGAGCTGAATGTCCAGGGGTATCAAGTGTTTAGGAAGGATAGGCGGGAGGAAAAAGCGGGGGGCGTAGCTCTGCTGATTAAGGATAGCATCAGGGTGGTAGCAAGGGATGATATAGGAACCAAAGAGCAGAAAGTGGAATCGTTGTGGGTGGAGATTAGGAACAGCAAAGGGAGGAAGACGCTGGTGGGTGTTGTCTATAGGCCCCCGAATAATGATCTGGAGGTGGGGCGGGCTGTTAACGCGCAAATAAGTGCGGCATGCAGGAATGTAACGGCGGTAATTATGGGGGATTTCAATCTACATATTGACTGATCGACCCATGTTGGACGCGGTGGGCTCGAGGAGGAGTTCTTGGAATGCTGCCGGGATAGTTTCCTTGAACAGTGTGTGTTGGAGCCAACGAGGGAGCGAGCTATCTTGGATCCGGTGTTATGTAATGAGGCGGGTAGAATTAGGGACCTTGTGGTGAAGGATCCTCTTGGGGAGAGTGATAATTGTATGGTGGAGTTTCTGGTGCAGATGGAGGAGGAGAAAGTGGGTTCCCGGACACGCGTCCTTTGTTCGAACAGAGGGGAGTACGGTAGGATGAGAGAAGGATTGGCGAATGTTGACTGGGGGACTGCGTTAGAAGGTAGGTCTGCTGAGGAGCAGTGGAGGATCTTTAAGGAGATCTTTCTTGGTGCTCAGCAGAAATCTATTCCGATGGTTAAAAAGGACTGTAGGAGGAGAGGTAATAAGCCGTGGATAACGAAGGAGGTGAAGGAAAGTGTTAAATTACAAGCGGAGGTGTTTAGAGTAGCTAAGAGTAGTGGGCGAGAAGAGGATTGGGAGAGGTTTAAATGTCAACAAAGATTGACAAAGAAGTTGATAAAGAAGGGTAGGAGAAACTATGAAGCTGGGCTAGCGCTTAATATAAAAAAGGATAGCAAGAGTTTTTATAAATGTATAAAAAGGAAGAGGCTGGCTAGGGTGAACGTTGGACCCTTAGAGGATGAGACGGGGGACTTAGTGGTAGGGGATGGGGAAATGGCTGAGGTCTTGAATAACTTTTTTGTTTCGGTCTTCACGGAGGAGGATGTGAATAACTTGCCGGGTGTTAGAGATGGAAAGGTGGTAGGACTGGAGGGTCTCAATGACATTATTGTTACTAGAGAGGCGGTGCTCAACAGACTGGAGGGACTGATTGTGGACAAGTCCCCAGGACCGGATGGAATGCATCCGAGGGTTCTGAAAGAAATGGCGGAGGTGATAGTGGATGCCTTGACGGTTATTTTCCACACGTCGCTGGATTCCGGGGAAGTGCCGGAAGATTGGAAAACGGCTAATGTTACGCCGTTGTTTAAGAAGGGTGCCAGGCAAAAGGCAGGGAATTATAGGCCGGTTAGTTTAACATCTGTTGTAGGTAAAATGTTAGAATCCGTCATCAAGGAGGAAATAGCGAGGCATCTTGAGGGGAATTGTTTGATAGAGCAGACGCAGCACGGTTTCGTTAAGGGGAAGTTGTGTCTGACAAATTTATTGGAGTTCTATGAGGATGTGTCTAGGGCGGTGGATAGAGGAGAGCCGGTGGATGTGGTCTTTCCTGATTTTCAGAAGGCGTTTGACAAGGTACCTCACAAGAGGTTATTGCAGAAGGTAAGGGGGCATGGAGTTGGGGGTAGGGTGTTAGCGTGGATAGAGGATTGGTTGTCAAATAGGAGGCAGACAGTGGGGGTCAATGGGTGCTATTCGGATTGGCGGTTGGTGACTAGTGGAGTGCCCCAGGGGTCAGTGCTGGGGCCTCAGCTATTTACCATTTATATAGATGATCTGGAGGAGGGAACCGAGTGTACAGTGTCGAAATTTGCTGATGACACCAAGATTGGTGGAACGGCAAATTGTGTGGAGGGTGTGGAGAGTCTGCAGAAGGATCTAGATCGGCTGGGCGAATGGGCCAGGAAATGGCAAATGGAATTTAATGTTGGCAAGTGCGAGGTGGTCCACTTTGGTAGGAATAATGGTAGGAAGGACTATTACTTACATGGTGAAAAACTGCAGCAGGTGACGCTGCAGAGGGACCTCGGGGTCCTTGTGCATGAGTCGCAAAAACCCAGCTTGCAGGTGCAGCAGGTGGTCAGGAAGGCGAATGGGATGCTGGCCTTCATAGCAAGGGGGATTGAATATAAAAGTAGGGAGGTCTTGCTGCGGCTGTATAGGGCATTGGTGAGGCTGCAGCTGGAGTACTGTGTGCAGTTTTGGTCGCCGCACTTGCGCAAGGATATTTTGGCTTTGGAGGGAGTGCAGAGGAGGTTTACTAGGCTGATACCGGAGTTGAGGGGGTTGAGCTATGAGGAGAGGCTGAATAAACTAGGCTTGTACTCGTTAGAGTTTAGAAGAATGAGGGGAGATCTCATTGAGACATATAAGATGATGAATGGGATGGATAGGATAGAGGTGGAGAGACTCTTCCCGCTCAGAAAGGACAGTAGGACTAGGGGGCACAGCCTCAAGATAAAGGGGGGGCAGAGTTGAGGAGGAACTTCTTCACTCAAAGGGTGGTGAATCTCTGGAATTCTCTGTCCGTTGAAGTGGTGGAGGCTGCCTCGCTAAATATTTTTAAGATGCGGGTTGTTGGGTTTTTGATAAGCGAGGGGATTAAGGGTTATGGGGAGAGGGCGGGAATGTGGAACTGAGCCACGACAGATCAGCCATATCTTATTGAATGGCAGGGCAGGCTCGAAGGGCTAGATGGCCTACTGCTGCTCCTATTTCTTATGTTCTTATGTTCACATGCTGCCCTTTTCTTATCCATCCTTCTAACTTCTTTGTCTTCCTGGCAGTCCTGGCCTTGCTTTCACTTTATTTCCCCTTGTGGGAATCTACCTAGAATACCCAAACATATCTTCCACAACAACCAGCCATTGCTGCATTACATTTCAGTCTGCCATGTCTTTTGAGTCCATTTCATCTGAGTTAGAGGCCTCCTTCAGTATTTTTATTTTAGATGGCACCATCTCCTGAATGTTACTTAAAATGAAAACATTTCAATAGATCTGAAGGAGCAGGGGTGCTGTTAGGGGTGCTGTTAACATCAAAGATGTTACTATTTCCTCCCTTCCAGTATACCTCTAATAATTCCATCCCAGGACATCTGAGGGTCACTGACTGCAAGGCACTAGGAACAAAATTGAAAACATAATTCAGATAAATTGGGGTAACAGGCACTGACAGCTCATGCCAAGTACGCTGATATGGTCAGAGGATCAATTTCCATCAATCCTTGGATCTCTTAGTCGATTCTGGGACCTGAGGCCAAACTTTACCCCAGTATCTACTTGTTCCCTTTGGCAAAAAAAGGTGTGGTGTACTGTAGACATACCTCCAATGAAAATTGTATGGAAGTGTATTAATTGTACGATTTCCTCTGCTAGTATTCGCTTATCTCCAGTAGCGCCATGAGTGTATTTGTTAAGCAGAGAAAGCCTTTACATGCCTGTCAGATACAACGTCTTACATGCAAATGTAATGAGATTTGGATCTTATCAGGTGTAAAAGTACAGCACTAGAAATCCCCAACTGAGTCTTTGATAAGAATATACATCACTTGGTTCTCAAATTAACCTTCTTGTCCTAGAGGTTCCATTGTTTACCATTTTTTATTCTCTGCCTTCTGTAGAAGGGCACCCCCCTACACACACACTGTGGCAGCAGATGCCACTATTAATTTAAAACCATTACAAAAATTAAAATTAAACTCATTACTTTGGCTGTTTTATAACAAGGAAGCAGAGCTGATTGTACCTCCTGGTAATGGACAGAAACAATATTCCCAGCTACAGGCAGATTGCACTAGAATACTAATGAAGTCTGGTGCATGATAGAAAAAAAGACAGCTCACAGACCTAATACATTCCATAAAAAATAAAATATCTTAGAGGTGTTTGTGCTCCAGTCCTGTAGGTCATCATCAGGAAACTCATTGTCATCAGCAGTTAAAACTGCATCTATGAAAACAATCATAGTTTGATACAAAATTAGTTATACTTACAACAGAATAATTACAGACAGCATTTTGGAAACAACTTAGAAGTGTTTTCAGGCAAACACTCCTGAATTGGCAAATGTAAGTTACTTTTTCTCAATAAAATGGAGTCACAAAAATATATTATTTCAGATTCAGGAATTTTGCAGGGACTTCAACAAATTTTCCTGCATTTGAAACAGTAATAATACTAAAAGTTTTGAAAACATTTATAAAATCAGCCATGAGAGAAGTTGATTTTCATGGCAGAGGTAAGTGACTTGACTGCAATAGTTCAATCAATTTGGCCTTTTTTTGCCATCGGTTCCATTACAGGCACCAATAGGTTTCCCAGCAGAACTTCACAAACTATTACAAAAGGAAAACAAATGAATAGATGCCAGGGTGTCAGATTAAAATTGTTACAACTGCACCTGCAGAAAGAGTGACAAGACTTTTAGGGCTGATGATTTATGTCCTGAATTTTAGGCTTGGTGTAAGTGTGGAGCCTTGAAATGGATCAAGTAGCTGGCCTAAATCACATTCTCCACGTGATTTCAAGCTGGGTTGTCAATTAAGGCTTGGACAGCTTGAAAACATGTCTCCCAGATGGTCTGACAATGCAGGCATGAGTGGGAATGAGTTGGGGTGTTTACAAAGTTTGCAGGCAGCATTCTGAAGGCTGCTCGAGGTTGCGGGTGAGAAAGTTTTCTGCAACGGGAGAAGGAATAATTGTGGTGGCAATGTCCTCAGTACCTCGTGGGCATGGAAGGTGGGAAGACAAATTCAGCAGGTATTCTGCCCCCCTGTTTTTCGAATGAGGGCCTTGGGAGATCTGGTAGAGGAGGTCAGTGGCAGATGGGACATTCTGATATACAAGGAGGACAAGCGGAGGTTGCCACATTTAACCAAGAAGACAACCTGGGCAGAGGTTGCTGCAGTTGGCAAGGGTGAGTGCAAGGGAGCATGGAAATGTGTTGAGAAGTGTAGTCAAGTGCCTGTTCCTTGGGACACTCAGGAATGTAAGAGTGTGTGTGTCAACTGACACTAAAGCCTGTGCTGTAAAGGCTGGGGTATTTGAATGTCTGGCCTCAGTGCATTGGAGATTGATGTGTGCTAGTTTGACACACTCTGCAACCTCGCCTTTGGGGAGAGTGCAGGGCAGAGCAGAAAGAAAGGGAGAGGGGGAAAGAGCAGGAGGTGGGCAGAGCTAAGATGAAATAATCCTCCAGGGAGAGGAAACACTATTTTTCTCTTTCAGAAGAGAACCCATAATGCAGTGGAGCACCCAATCTTCATCTCCTCAGTCTTTACAAGATGGATGCACTGAAGCTGGAATGCCATTGAACATAAGAACATAAGAAATAGGAGCAGGAGTAGGCCACCTAGCCTTGCAGAGCTCATTCCATTGGTCATGATGAAGCAGGTGGCTCGGGTGAGGGTGCATCGATGTGATATACCAGGGAGTGCAAACATAATGGGGTCCTCTCAACTGAAATGGAAATTCAAAGCAAGAGTGCCCATTGAAGGTCCCATGTAGGTGGCACCATGCTGCAAGTCTCCATTGTCTCATCAGCCCATCCAACATGCACAGTGATGATGGTAGACTTATAGAAGTATAAAGCACAGAAGAAGGCCCTTTGGCCCATTGCATCTGCATCAGTCAAAGACAAACCACCTAACTATTCTAATGCCATAAAAATGCTCTTTCTAACAGGAGTTCTGACCGATCATTTCTCCCTTACCTTTAGCCAGTGGATGCTAGAACAGTAGTGGCATCTCTTTCAAGATGAGGAAGGAGATCACATGGATACTTGCAGCATTTAATTGGGAAATGATGGGATCACATCAATCACCTGCTTCACACCCTGGTAAATTTTACATGCATCAGATGCAAGTGCTCTTATGGATATCTCACTATACAGGCATCAAAGTTCTCATTTCTGCTCACCAAGGCTGTATAAAATGGAGCTCAATCCCACAACATTTCAGTTTAAAGGCTGGAATGCTAGCACTGAGCTAAGGTTCACTCATCCTCTATACAAGGATGATGTGGAGACGCCGGCATTGGACTAAGGTGGGCACAGTAATAAGTCTCACATCACTAGGTTAAAGTCCAAGAGGTTTATTTGGAATCATGAGCTTTCAGAGTGCTGTTCCTTCATCAGGTGATCAGATCAGGAATGGAACAGCAACTCTTTCAGCGCCTTTCAGACCAACAGGTTTATTTGGAATCATGAGCTTTCGGGAGCACTGCTCCTTCATTAGCTCCAAAAGCTCGTGATTCCAAATAAACCTGTTGGACTTTAACCTGGTGTTGTGAGACTTCCTACACTATACAGGAGTCCAGACATCCTGATTCCCTCCATATTACTGAGATTGTGGTATGACAGGGCTTATGTTCACCAAAATCCAAGGACACTAAACCCATCGGAAATTCTGCTGGGTAGTACAAAAGTACGAGCAGCAGGTCAAATATGTTGGGGGAAGAGAAGAAATGTAACATTTAGGAACAGGAAAGAACACAGATTAATCTTCCTCATTCATACAATTCCTTTAACTTTGCTCCTCCTCTCTGAGAGTTATTCAGAACAAGGAGGATGCTTGCCATGCAACGCATAGTGTGTAAGAACCTGTGCACAAAGTCTGTTGCACTGGAACTATCAAACGGTTCTGGCTGACCGTCCCGCTCTTGCCATCTGCCATAGGCACACTGGAAGGGATTACAGGTTGATAATCAATCTGTTTGGCCATTTTATGAAGGCATCTTCATGGCCATCAAGTCCTAAAGTAGAACTCAAACTGGAGTTTCTAGCTCAGAGGTAGGGAAGCTACCATTGTGCCACAAGATCACTGATTCCTTTCATTTAAGGGAATGAGGAATTTATGATAAGATGCAATATAAAGGCTGGGATTTTCTGCTCCTGTTTGCAGTGGGCACTGTGGCGGGCAAGAGCAGAAAATCTCGTGAGATCATAAATCAGTTTTATGTTTTCATAAAAGCAGTTGTGATTGTCCATTCCTGCTGTCAAAGGCAGGTTATATATCCCACTGCTGAATGTTGAAAATGTCATTTCCATTGATTTGCATCTAATTGTAACTCCTCTAATTGAAACCATGTGCTGAACCATGTTTCATATGGTACATAAACGACATATGCACATGTGACCGGCACTTTGCTATTCAACTTGAGGCTGTTCATCTGTCTTGGTTTGAGCAGTGCTCACAGTATTCAGTGCCAGGCTTCGCTGGCAGCATTACATCGGTTTCAGGGGGCTACCATGAAAGTCTCAATCCACCAGACCAGCGGTGAGGAGGGGATGTCATTTCAATGGCTGCAAGGATAGGACTTGCTTGACAAGGATGGGAGGTGGCCTTTAGCATGTTCGAAGGCTGCAGGGCAAGGACTTGCTTGGAGAAGAGGGAGAAATCCCAGGATGTGAGGGGGATACATGTCTAACAGTGCAAGTGACCTCACGATGTTAAGCACTGAAGTGGACAGGGGAAATACGCACCTCGTCCTCAGAACATGCATGGGCTAACAAATGGATAGGCACTAGAAGAACAAGGGCATCAAAGGATACAAAGGGAGGACGGAGAGGTCAAAGGAAAGGGTAATCTTAATGTTTATTTCAGAAACGAAGTGGGTGGGAGCAGAGGCAGACTTCAGTAAAACACAGAGCTGCAATGCAGAGACCCAGCCAATGGTGGAGCAGGGAGCCCATATTGAAGATGACTGTGGAATTTGTTCAACAGCCTGACGCTGGGTGGCTCTTTTCCTACTATCGCCACTTACTGTGTTACAATCATTCCTCTGGACTGCAATCCCCCACCGGGCAAAGTGGCTTCACATTTCCCCCTCCTCCTGGCTTTTCAGCAGCAAGAAACAATTTAGCAAAAATAAATGTAAAATGCCCCTTTTGGAACTCAATGTCAGAACAGCAATGATGTCATTTGAGGCAGGGCTTGACATCACGGATAGATGGGATTTGACATCAGTGAGGGTGCAGCGTCACATCACTGGGAGAGTGGGGTATGACATCATTGGGGAGGCCCACAGAAGCAGAGCATGGGGCCCCCAAAAATGTAAATCTGCCTCAGGGTAGGGCAGGGGGGTAGGTTTCCATATTCACAGAGGGAGCGTCCAAACTAGTCTGGCAGCAAAAGCTCATCACTACCAGTGTCTTCCTACGTGCTGCAATTACACAGAGAAAAAGTATACCAAGAACAAATTTGCTGCTGGGGGATCTGCAGGCATCTTAGCTGCCAGTTTATTGCACTAGGGTGGGGATGGGGGTTATTACTAGGACACCTGAACTGCACACTGCCATATGCGATAGACATGCAGAGCTGAGAGATGTTAGTGGTCTCTCAATCACATTGCAGGAAATCACCAAAGTGAAGCAATGAAGTGCATTTAAGTGACACTAATCGCACCACGTAGCAGTAATTGATTTCCTGGGTTTAACTCCTTGCTCACAGCGATGATGAAGCTCAGTGGAACTGGGCACCTAGATAAGCTTTTGAACTATGTTGCAGTAGTGGCTCTGGATGGTTCCCAAAAGACAAGCTTCAGGCCGCTCACGCACAACATATTGCATAGCCTGTTTACTTCCAAACACTGTAGTATTACAATGCTGTATCTGAGGAGGCTAACATCTGAGCTGAAAGCAGTACATCCATCTACTTAGTCTAAGCAATCTCATAACAGTTTCTTATGATTAGGAAGAGGGGAAGTACCATGGTAAGCACCCTGCTTTGTAGATTGTTTCTATAGCAAGTAGTTGGTGACATGAGAACAGAGCCATGAACCCAATGACTCATGAATCATTACCATAAAGATTTGTATTGTTGACAAGTCCTGATTCTTGTCTGTTTCTCATTGATACTGCAGAGAGGAGGCCAGCAGAAGAATGGAACCTGGATTTGTTGCTGCCTTCATAACTGCAGACAGGAATGAGAGAAGTAGATTGCAACGGAGGATGCTGGCTCAACAAAGGGGGAGCAAAATGCTCAAGACAAGGTCCAGCAGGGCCTTTTCTAGATGCAGAAGATGTAGGTGCCTCGCTAGAGCCACGGTGTACAGGTATCCCCTGTTTTATCTACAGATTACCGAGAATCTGTGTTGCTGATGCCTTTGCATGTCTAGGGGTCTAGTAACTCATATGAATCCTCTTGGGCAGGTAGCCTAATTGAGGTGTCAACATGAATAGGGGTTTTGCAACTGCTATCTTTTCAACTATGCACTTCCAAATGAGAGTCAGGTTCACCGGTCCACATCAGGCTCCCTTTCAAATTGATCCTTTCAAGGCTGATGAAGCCTGAGGTGAGGTGCTGTCTGGTGAAGGACATGTTGCCATGAATGGTTTAAAGGTGCTGACTCTGTGATAGTGGCTTGCATGATGCAGGAGCTGATCCGCTATCATGAATGGATTCGTAGGTGGTAGCCTTCAATCAAACAATGTTCCTCAAGACAATCCATGTCCAGCAACACAACTATGCATTCTAAGTAATGTCAATGGTGCAACTGGTGGGTGGGACTTGGGCAAAGGCAGCCAAGGAGGTTCAGCAGATCTCAATCCATGTACAGGTGAATCAGTTCTTCCTGTCACTTTCTTCTCAATGCCACTGACCTCTGGCATTGTCACTCAGAGATGCTAGCCTGCATTTTTTATCACCTTGCTATGAATATGGACTACTTAAGGATGATGACATGCAAACAATTGCATGTCTGCCACTAACATACCTCCTCTTTAATGAAAACACTGTGCCCTCATGGGCAGTGCTGGCTCTGACAAATTGAAAGATTTCTGACACCATGAAGCCCTCATGGTCACACATAATTTCCACACTTAAGCTTCGGCACTTTACAGCTCATACCCCTATCTCTCCCATCAATATTGTCTGAAGCTACAACTCACGGTTCCCGATCATGCTCAATAGATCTATGGCCCACCATTTGTGACCATTCAAAATTAGCATTTGTGACCATGGCCTATGGTTGGGTGGGGACAAGCACAGCACTACATCTGTATGCTGAAGCAAGAGCCACGTAGCTGCAACATGGTGAGAGACTCTCAGACTTGTAGATTCAAACACCAGGACACTGGTTTGATTGAGAGGACCAAAGCCTCTTAGATTTAAGGTCGCAAGGTGCTCACAATTACTATTTGTACAGTCAGAAAGTCACAAATGCAGCTACCAGATAGGAACCCACAGTACCTAGGAATATCAACTCCTAGGTTGATATTCCATGATATTCCATGAAGCCCTGGCAGATGAGTGCATAGAGTTCTAGAATATATTAGCCTTCTCCGTCTGTTAAACATTTTGCCCTTCTATATTACATCTTCACCTTTCAATCGTGCATATGACATGGGAGAACATCTCTGCCTCTATGTCACACATGATGTTGATTAGCCTTAAAGACTCGCATTCTAATCAGTATTCTGTAAACTGTGTGTGCCTTTATATGCTCTGTTTGTGATCAGAATTCCCACTCACATGACGAAGGGGCAAACCCTGAAAGCTACTGGTGTTTACGACCAATTAAACCTGTTGGACTTTAATCTGGTGTCGTGAGACTTCTTTCTATGTCACACAGCCAAGAGTGAAAATGGACCACCCTGCAAAGCATATGAGCAATATGTCTTACATTGCACAGATAACATTATGGATGAAGCATCACTGATGTCAGAATTAATATGAACACGGCCAAACGCTGTGATGAAATATGATCAGACGACTCAAGTCCATTCCCATGATAGCGACATCAGTAATGGAGAGAGGGACCATGACATATCACCTGATTGACTGAAACACAGCTTTTAATAAAAAGGAGACAAACACAAGAGCAGTTAGTTGTGCATATCATATATATGCCATGAACTCCAGTGCTACCAGAGTGTTCCTAATATTTTTTAAGAATTCCTAACCACACCATTATGCCTTCCTGCTTCCCCAACATCCAGAGGTGGAGGCAGCCTGCTGACTGCTACATCCTGTTGTCTGTGATGAACCTGGTGGGTGTGCTCTGGAGGGCCAAGACCTGGATGACCCTAGCCTGCTTCAAGTGTTCTGCTGAGGGGCAGGTGCACTCTCCTCTGCCCTTGAGCTGGAGTTGGTTGAGGAGATCACAGGGAGAGGGGAGCTGGATTGGTCGGACTTACCTGGAGTTAATTGGCTGTATGGTCCCATCGTGTTGGGCAGCTGGTCTTCCTCCCTATGGGTGCCCAAGGTACCCTGGCTGACTTCTTGAGAAGAAAGTGCAGCCGAAATGAGATCACTCCTCACTCACTCCTCTGATGTTGACACTGTTGGAGGCTCACTATAGCTTCAACAATGGACTTCAACCCACGTGGCAGTGCAAGACTGATGTCCCGAACCAAGATCTCCATGGCGGCCACCAACCTGCCAGTGCTGGCTTCAGTAGGTGGCATGATCATGTGATCTCCTCGGACTGAAGGTGGACAGACTCCTCCATTGTCCCTTGCAACCTGAGGAGTCCAGCTGACATCCTTTCCTTGTGTTCCTGTGCTTGCCATTACAGCCCAAGCAACTGATTTAGGACCAAGTCCAAAGGCTCATCATCTGTCTCAGATATGACAAAATCGTGGCCTCCAGCAGTTCTCTGAGTGCCAGCAACCTTGAATGTCCATCTGCTGTGAGCCAGATTGTGTGCTGTGCTCACCAGACTGTGATCCCAAGCCCTGATCTAGGTCCTGATCTAGGTCCCACTGAAGCATGTGTATCTGTGCACATAGAAAGTGTGGTGAGTGCTCTTGATGGGTTTTCTAAGGTGCTGTCATCAGGGCCCTCATCTGAAGTGCTCCTGGGGCTGGAGCCGCAGTCCTGGCTATCTGATGGCATTAGATGCTTGCAGATGTGCCTAGGAGAGAAAGTGGATTATTGGTGCATGGTAGCTGAGGAACACACACAACAGTGCGCTCACAGTGGCACTGGCGGAGGATGATCTTGCCAACATCACCTTTGGCCAGCACAATGGCTCTGTTCTCAAAGTCACTTCTAACTCTGAGTTCCGCGGTACCATCTTGTGTACAATCTTATTCTGCATAAAACCAGTGGAGAGGGTATAATCAATACACATGGCTGGGCAGATGGCAGTTGTGGGTTGTTTCTAGAACATAAGAACTAGGAGCAGGATCAGGCAATTTAGCCCCTCAAGCCTGCTCCACCATTCAATTCAATCATGGCTTATCTCAACTTAGCTTCAGCCACTTTCCTGCCCATTCTCCATAACTCTTCAACCCATTATTCATTTAAAATCTGTCTATCTCCTCCTTAAATTCACTCAGTATCCACTGCTCTCTGGGTTAGTGAATTTCACAGATTCGTGACTCTTTGAGGGAACTTGTTTCTCCTCAACTTTGTTCTAAATCTGCTACACCTTATCCTAAAACTAAGACCACAAGAGGAAACATCTCTTTATATTTACCTTGTCAATACCTTTTATCGTCTTAATTATCATCATTATTAATCACAAGTAAGGCTTACATTAACACTGCAATAAAGTTACTGTGAAATTCCCCTAGTCACCACACTCCGGTGCCTGTTCAGGTCAATGCACCTAACCAGCACGTCTTTCAGACTGTGGGAGGAAACTAGAGCACCCGGAGGAAACCCATGCAGACACGGGGAGAATGTGCAAACTTCATATAGACAGTGACCCGAGCTGGGAATCGAACCCAGGTCCCAGGTGCTATGAGGCAGTGCTAACCACTGTGCCACTGCTTATATAAGATCTTGTCTCATTCTTCTAAACTCTTGAGAGTTTGGGCAACTGCTCAATCTCATAAGGCAAACCCCTCTTCTCTGGAATCAATCTCATGAAACTCCTCTGAACTGTCTCGAATGCCACTACATCCTTCCTTAAATAATAGGGCCAAACTGTATACAGTACCCAAGGGTGCAGTTTCACCAATGCTTTATATAGTTGCAGCAACACCTCCTTTCTTTTATATCCTAACGGCGGTACTTTACAACCTCGCTCAGGTGAGGCTCATAAAATCCCACCTGAGGCCAATGGAGAATTCCATTCTGCATGCCTCACCCACCCAGATTCTGGGGTGGGCAAGAAGGTGAAATTACAGCTTATTTCTTTAGCTATAAATGCCAAAATTTCATTTGCTTTCCTTATTACTTGGGGGGCCTGCATGTCAGTTTTCTGCAACTCATGCACAAGGACACCCAGATCTCTCTGCACCAAAGCACCCTGAAGTCTCTCTCCATTTAGATAAGTTTCCTTTCTGTTTTTCTGATCAAAATACATAATCTCACACTTAAAACGTTAAACTCCATCTGCCACATTTTGGCCCACTCACCCAACCTATCTATATCTAATTGTAAATTTCTTATTTCCTTATTGCAACTTACTACCCCACCTATTATGTTATCATCTGCAAATTTGGCTACAGTAATTTCTATCCCTGTATCCAAATCATTAATATAGATTGTAAATAGTTGGTGCCTGTGGACTGAACCCTGTGGCATCTCACTAGTTACACCTTGCCAACCAAAAAAAAACATTTATCCTGACTCTCTGCCTTCCGTCAGTTAGCCTGTCTTTTATCCAAGCTAATAAACTATCCCTAACTTTGTGATCTTACCATGCGGTTATCAAACACCTTCCTGAAGTCCAGACATATTACATCTACAAGATCCCTATTATCCAGTTGGCTTGTGACATCTTTGAAGAACTCTAACAAATTAATCAAATGTGATTTACCCTTCATAAAACAATGCTGACTCTGATGAATTACATTTTGACTTACCAAATGTCCTGTTATTACTAACAATAATAGATTCTAACATTTTCCCAACAGCAGATGTGTGAAAAACTTGCCCTTAAAATCTCTTAAATTTTCATCTTTTCACTTTCAACCAATGCCCCTGAGTAATTGACCCTTTGACCCTAGAAAAAAAACTCCATCGACCCTATCCAAGACTGTCATAATCTTGCAAACCTCTATCAGGTCCCCCTCATCTTCCAACACTCCAATGAAAACAATCCAAATTGTTCAACCTTTCTTCATAGTCCATATCCTCCAAACCAGGCAACATTCTGGTAAATCTCTTCTAGACCCTTTCCAACATCCTTCTGGTGGTGTGGCAACCAGATTTGTACACAATACTCCAAATGCGGCCTAACCAAAGTCTTATACAGCTGCAATGATTTTCCAATTCCTATACTCGACACCTTGACGATGACAGACAGCATGCCATACATCTTCTTGACCTTGTCCACCTGAGTTCCCAACTTCAAGGAACTGTGGATCTACATGCCTAGATCCCTCTGTATGCTAATATTTCTAAGGGCTCTACCATTCACTGTACACTTTCCTTCTGCAGCAGACCTTCCAAATTCCATCATCTCACATTTGTCCTGGTTAAATTTCTGCCATCTTTCTGTCCAGGTGTCCAGTCAATTTATATCCTGTTGTATCCTTTGACAATTCACCTCACTTTCTGCTACTCCCCATCTGCAAATTTACCAATCAAACCATCTACATTTTCTTCCAAATCATTTACATATATTACAAACAACAGAGGTCCCAGCACTGATCCTCGGGGAACACCGTTTGTCACAGATTTCCAGTTAGAAAAGTACTCTTCCACTGCTACTCTCTGCTTCCTATGTCCAAGCCAGTTTTGTATCCATCTTACCGGCTCACCTCGGATCTCCTATGACTTTAGTTTCTGTATCAGCTTGCCATGAGAGGCCTTATCAAAGGCTTTACTCAAGTCCATATTTACAACATATTTACAACATTTACAACTACCTTGCCCTGTCAATGTTTCTTGTCGCTTCTTCAAAGAACTCAATCAAGTTTGAGAAACATGAACTCCCCTTCACAAAACCATGCTACCTATCACTAATAAGACTCTTCAAGATGTGAGTAAATCCTGTGCCTAAGAGTCTTCTCCAATAATTTTGCCACCACTGATGTAAGGCTCACAGATCTATAATTTCCCGGACTGTCTCTTCTGCCCTTCTTGACAGAGAAACAACGTTTACTACTTGTCAATCCTCTGGTACCTCACCCATGGCTAAAGAGGACACAAAAATTTTGGCTAAGGCATCAGCAATTTCTTGCCTCACTTCTCTCAATATTCTGGGATAGACCATATCTGGCCATGGGGACTTGTCCACCGTAATGTTTTTCAAAACCTCCAATACCTTCTCTCTTTTTATCTCAACATGGCTTAGATTGTCAATATCCTCCTTTCTACACTCACCAACCACCACAGCCTTCTCCTTTCTGAATGCTGATGCAAAGTACTCATTAAGGAACTCACCCATCTCATCTGGCTCCACATACAAATTCCCTCCACTGCTCAAATGGACCTGCCCTTTTCTTAGCTACCCTCTTCTTTTTTATATACGCATAAATAGCCTTGGGATTCTCCTTAATCCTGCCTGCCAAGGACTTTTCACGGCCCCTTTTTGTCCTCCGAAGTCATGTTTTCTCATGCTGTCTTTGTATTTCTCAAAAGCATTATCCGTTTTCAATTTCCTGAAATTTATGCATGCCTCCTTCTTCTTTTTCACTCAGCTCACAATCTCTCTTGTCATCCAGAGTTCCTGAATCTTGCCATTTTTATCCTTCATTTTTACAGGGACATACTTGTCCTGAATTGGGGCGACGTGGTGGCACAGTGATTAGCACTGCTGCCTCACAGCCCAGGGATCTGGCTTTGATTCCTAGCTTGGGTCACTGTCTGTGTGGAGTTTGCATGATCTCCCCGTGTCTGTGTAGGTCTCCTCCAGATGCTCCGGTTTCCTCTCACAATCTGAAAGACACACTGGTTAGGTGAATTGACCTGAACAGGCGCAGGGACGTGGCAACTCAGGGAATTTTACAGTGACTTCATTGCAGTGTTAATGTAAGCCTTGTAATTAATGAATAAACTTTAAAACATTAAACTTTAATAACTGACTTTGAAAAGACTTCCACACCTATCAGGTATAGATTTACCCTCAAACAGCCAACCTCAATCTACATTCCCTAGCTCTGCCTAATACTGTGGTAATTAGCCTTCCCCCAGTTTAACACTTTCACTCTGAGACTATTTGTATCCTTTTCTACAAGTATCTTAAAACTTATAGAATTGTGATCACTGTTCCCAAAACGGTCCCCCACTGAGACATCAATCACCTGTTCAGGTTCGTTTCCCAGAACCAGGTCTAAGATAGCCCATTCCCGAATTGGACGATCGACATATTGCCTCAAGGAGCACTCTTGGATACACTGGACAAACCCTGCCCCTTCTAAGCACCTGCCACTAAAGGAGCCCCAGTCTATCAGAACATCCCTGTTGTTTTTACATCTTCCCATAATCTGCTGCCATATCATGGTCAGTTTTATGGATACCAACTTTCCATTTCCAGATATCTTAATCAGAATTTAATTCTCAAACTGTCATGATGAAACGTGAACTCGCCTTCATAGAATCATACAATCATAGAATCCTACAGTGCAGAAGAAGGCCATTCGGACCATTGAGTCTGCACCAACTATAATCCCACCCAGGCCCGATCCCCATGATCCCATGCATCCACCCTAGCTAGACATTTCTAACATTTATTAATCCAGTCTTCTGTATTATTAGTCCAGCAACATAACCACCATCAGCGATCATCAGCCTTTCTGGCATCATCTTGGAATTTGGATATCCAGTTAAGAAGAACCCAACATTAGGCTCGATTCAAGCAATTGTGGCACGTGCTGCAGTCACCCTAAAAAAAAATCCAGATTCCTGAACCTTCCTTTGAGCACTCCATCTTAATTCTCGAGAAATTGTCTTACCATTTGCTCCACTGAGGTATTTTACAGCACTGATGCTCCTATAAAATTCTGTATTCAGCCATGAGAGCTATGACTAATCCCATCATCCAGCTGCCACCCTGCTCCTTGTCCCTGTTACTGAAATAGAGCTGGGATACTGAACTGTCAAAATATTTAAAAAATCATAGTGTAACTTAGTATATTGATAATTGACATGAGAGAAACTTGTACAGGAGGCAATTCTCCCCGATATAATAGGTCATAAAAGTAAGATATCATAATATGAATGAATATTATAATAAATAATAATAATAATATCAATAACATCAGCAGAGGCTGTTTAGTGGGCTCCCCGCTGGGCGCTATGAACTCCATGCATCAACTGATTTGAATGTTTAAATCCCCCCCACAAACAGGGTCAGGAATTGTTCATTCCAGTGGGATTTAGAACAGCTCTCTACTAACTCCCCATTAGAGTGAAGGGAGGCCATGGAGGCCCCCTTCAGAGGTCAGGGGTAGCGGGGTGCCCCCAGACATTGCCAGTCTGGCAATGGAGACTTCTGGGAGACATCTGGGAGGCCAGCATCCAGGGGGGGTGTGGTGGTTGGGCCAGCATTGCATGGTTGCTGTGCTGGTCTGCAATCAGAAGTTCAGCAGGGCAGGCTCACTGCACACAAGCTGATCTTTGCTCTGACAGATCAGCACAGGATGTGGAGACACTGGCATTGGACTGGGGTAAACACAGTAAGAAGTCTCACAACACCAGATTAAAGTCCAACAAGTTTATTTGTAGCAAATGTCACTAGCTTTCAGAAATGGCTGTTCCTTCATCAGGTGGGTGGGAGTTCTGATCACAAACAGGGCATACAAAGACACAAACTCAATTTACATGAATAATGATTGGAATGTGAGTCTTTACAGCTAATCAAATCTTAAAAGGACAGACAATGTGAGTGGAGAGAGCATTAAGCACAAGTTAAAAAGATGTGTATTATTTCCAGACAGGACTTTTAGCAGGATGTTTTGGGGGTTACAGATAGTGTGACATGGACCCAAGATTCTGGATGAGGCCACCCTCATGTGTCTGGAGCTTGGCTAACAGTCTCTGCTCAGCGACTCTGCGCTGTTGTGTGTCGTGAAGGCTGCCTTGGAGAACACCTACCCGAAGATCAGAGGCCAAATGCCCATGACCACTTAAGTGTTCCCCAAGAGAACAGTCTTACCTGGTGATTGTCGAACGGTGTTCATTTGTCTGTTGTCATAGCGTCTGCATGGTCTCCCCAATGTACCATGTCTCAGGACATCCTTTCCTGCAGCGTATCAGGTAGACAACGTTGGCCGAGTTGCAAGAGTATGTACCGTGTACCTGGTGGATGGTGTTCTCATGTGAGATGATGGCATCCATGTCGATGGTCCGGCACAAGTTGCAGAGGTTGCTGTGGCAGGGTTGTGTGGTACTGTGGTCACTGTTCTCCCGAAGGCTGGGTAGGTTGTTGCGGACAATGGTCAGTTTGAGGTTGTGTCGTTGTTTGAAGGCAAGAAGTGGGGGCATGGGGATGGCCTTGGCGACATGTTCGTCTTCATCAATGACATGTTGAAGGCTCCGGAGAACATGTCATAACCTCTCCACTCCAGGGAAGTATTGGACATCGAAGGGCACTCCGTCCACCGTGTCCCATGTTTGTCTTCTGAGGAGGTCGGTGCAGTTTTTGCCTGTAACACGTCGGAACTGTTGATCAGTGAGTCGAGCGTCATATCCTGTTCTTATGAGGGCATCTTTCAGCGTCTGGAGGTGTCTGCTGTGATCCTCCTTATCTGAGCAGATCCCGTGTATACAGAGGGCTTGTCTGTAGGGGATAGCTTCTTTAATGCATTTAGGGTGGAAGCTGGAGAAATGGAACATCAAGAGATTATCTGTGGGCTTGCGGTGCAGTGAGGTGCTGAGCTGACCGTCCTTAATGGAGATGCGTGTGTCCAAGAATGATTCCAGAGAGGAGTCCATGGTGAGTCTGATGGTAGGATGGAACTTGTTGATGTTATCATATAGTTGCTTCAGTCATTGTTCACCATGAGTCCAAAGGAAGAAAATGTCATCGATGTACCTAGTATATGACATCGGTTGAAGGTCCTGTGCGGTGAAGTCTTGTTCGAATCTGTGCACGAAGATGTTGGCATATTGGGGTGCGAATTTGGTCCCCATGGCTGCCCCGTGTGTCTGGATGAAGAACCGTTTGTTGAAGGTGAAGACATTGTGGTCCAGGATCGGCAGAGGCACAGTGACCTATTCAGTGCTATACTGCCAACCTCTCTAGCGGGAATAGGCCCTACCCCTAGATTTTCAGCATGAATCTTCCTGAGATATTCTCTGATGCACAATGTGGGGGAAATCCATTTTGAAAATCTCACTAAAGAAATCAATGGGAGTTACCCCAATTTATACGCAAATTTGGCATTTAGAATTTTTTTGGGAGAATCCCGGCCATAATCACAAATGAACAGCACATTGAGGGAACAGAAAAGTTTACAGTAGACATAAATATGGAAATTAACAATCAGGACCCATAAAGGTATATCAGTGCAAACAATGCCCTCCATGAGCCTGGAAGACATGGGGATTTTGTACACATTGCCTTTCAATTATTTTACTGGACCCACTAAGCGTAGGTGAATAAATTGAAATTTCTTGGCAAAGTGGACGCGGTGGCTTATCTGATACAGGAACATACGATGAATTGGTCCTCTGTGGCTTTCTGAACTTGAACTGATGATTAAAAGTTAAGAGCTTTTCTGCCATGGTCAGAGATGTCTATTCTGTGGACTTTAGTGGCAGGTCTGACTATAGTAGCAAACAGAATATTTCCAAAGTTTCATGATTGAAGTGCAGTTTCCCAAGACACTGCTTATGCAAGACTATTTGGAAAACGCTACACGATAGTTAGATGCTTCAGCATGTGTATTGCTGAGATGAATTGACTCTCCTTTGGTGCTGCCTGATTAAACTGGCTTCACTTTTAGCGTCCAGCTGCTCCTCCTCTTCTTTCTGCATCTTACAGATCAAGTAAAGCGGGATTCCCAAAGGGAAGCCAATATTTCAGACTTCAGAATGCTGCTTTCTAATTGCCTTTGGCTGTAAAGCTCTTCATGGCTGTCAGAAATATAGGTGAAACCTTCCTGAGTATAATGGGGAAAGAAATTTTTAAATAGCTCCTCTTTGTTCCCAAGAAATAGCCAAAAACAATCACAACATCAGCAGGTTTCTTTTAAATAAGTAACCGGCCTTGATAAGCAATTTTTTACAACTGTGATTCCTATACAGTGGTCCATAATCAGAAGAGCTGGGAAAGTGGAAGTTATGGAGTTCATGGCTGATTTAGGGCCCATCCCAAAATCCTAACTATTACTTATTTTTTGAAGTATGGATCTTTTAAAAAGGCAAAGTCTAGGAAGGATAACTTCTGTTCAAAGTATTCATTTTAAAAGTTGAAAATAACAAACACCTGAAGATTTTTGAGTTTGTTTTAAAATGATAGTCCCAACAAAATCATTGACTAGCCACAGTGACAACAATGTTTTAGTCACAAGCACTAATTTTAGTAGAAAGCGTCTAAGAAACAATATGGTGACCACATTTAATGCAAAACTTCACAATCTTTTTCATCAAAGTTTTGTCATGAGTTTCAGGCAAAATATATCTTTCAGCAACCGTTTAATTAATTGTGAGCACTGCTTTGACTTCATCGTAATGATATCAGGTCTGTCCCTCTCTCCATCTAGTTTGATGCTCTTGGCCTGTGCCATGATGTGCCCTAGTGGGACTGCTCATTATTTTCCTGATTGAATATATCAGCACAAAATAAGTACACCTTCTCCTATGTAACAACAATTTCCATGAACAATAGAAGTCAGTATGGATTAAGCACTCTTTAATACAACTCCAAAGTAAATACAAAATAATCCGCTATTTCCTCACATCATGCTTCCCCAAATGGCAAACTGTAGCTTTCTTTCTGTTTTCCTCATGCTTCACCCAAGGGCTTGTACAATGAGAGATGGTTGGCTCTTCCTGTGCTGTAAAAGAATCATGGGACTTAGGATGGTCCTCCTCACATGCTTTTGGGAAGGAGCCATTGTTGGTTACATTGCTGCAACGTCAACTTGGGCAGTCTGATGTCATCTCCTCACAGCTACTAGAATGGTGCTCTGACCTGGAAAGCTGTGAGCCTGACATGTGCTACGATCCTGAGAAACAACAGCCTCAGGCAGGACCATCTCAGACTTTAAAAGCCCTGAGAGAAAGCATGCAGCTGACATCCTATAAATATATATTATGCACAACTGAACTTCAGATAAATTACTTCATTTCTACCTTTGTGAATACTAATCTGTAAATTTTTCACTTAAATGGCTAATTTTAACACATCATTATTCATTAACTACTAAGATCCAGTCAGCCATTTGAAATTTTGTATTTCAAAGTCCTTATAGCTGTCCTATGTTTCTCCTATTATTACTTTAATATCAGTTCAGTTATTTCAAATAAAGTGTATTTTATGTGCCCCACGTTAAATACAGACAAACTGGAAAATTATCAGGCCACTTTAGCATTGGTGGAATTGGTGGCAGCTTGACCAGAAGCAAGTGGCCAATTTGAATAATTAAAGACTCAATTGAGAGCTGTTCTTCCAGGCCAATGACATTTTGCTGGTAGCATGGTGGCCACACACACCACGTGAGAACGTTGCCATGTGCATGGAGGTAGTCTCCCATAACTTCCCACTATGGGGCCAATGCATCTCAAGATTCTATGGCGCACAACCACAACCCATGGCCTAATCCTGCCACTGGAGGGGTTATCGTTGTGATCACTTGGGCTTGCCTGCCTAGACCCAGCACAAAAGTGGTTTTTATTCTTCCCCTATAATAGCACTTCCTCGCTATTTACCATACACCAATTTTCATGTCATCTGCAAACTTACTGATCATTCTCCCATATTCACATCTGGATCATTAATGTATACTGCTAATAGCAAGGGACCCAGTACTTATCCCTGTGGGAAAACACTGGACACAGGCTTCCAATCACAAAAACAACCTTCATTTATCACCTCTTGTCTTCAGCCACTAAATCAATTTTGGATCAAAATTGACAAATTGCACTCGATCTCATGAGTTCTTATCTTTTTGATCAGTCTCCCATGCAGGACCTTGTCAAAAGCCTTGCTAAAGTCCATGCAGACTACATCAACTGCACTGCTTCATCTACACACCTAGTCATATTCGAGACAAAGCCATTCTAATTATCCTTGACTAATTCTTGTCCCTTCAAGTGGAGATTAATTCTGTCCCTCAGAATTTTTCCAATAATTTCCCTACCACTGACTTTAGGCTCATTGGTCAATAAATACCCGTTTTTTTCCCCGACTTTTCTTTATCACTACACTGTCCTTTTCCATTGAGAACACAGATGCAAAAAAATTATTTAATATCTCACCTACATCTTTCAGCTCCACACACAAATTGCTACTTTGGTCCACAATGTGCCTTACTCTTTTTCTGGTTACTGCTTGCCCTTTATATACTTATAAAACACTGTGGGATTTTCCTTTATTTTGCATGCCAGTGTTTTTCATGTTCCCTCTTCATTCTCCTATTTTTTAAGTACCCTGTATTCTGCCTGCTTATGAACTAAATCTGCCTTCTGTCTCTTACAGTCACCAGCACGTCCAGGCATATCAGGAGGGCCAACATAAGCCCTCGCCCTTGGCCTACCTTAGAGGAGGATGCTGAGGACCAAAGCCAGGAAGGCCCATCACTGCATTCACTTGCACCCTCTACCAATGCAGTAACAGATACCTCGGTGGCGCATAGCTCTAGATTAGGCTTAGGGCCACCTTCTGGGGAACCTCACTAACACATCGCCACAATTTAGAGACAGTGACAACACAGGTCTCTGGAACCTGGATGACTGCTGGAGATCAGGCACCTACTGAGTGTAAATGAGATGATGAGGTTTTGCAAGCAACTGCGGAGACAATGCTGGAGATGCAATGATAGCCAGTGGAACATCAGGCAGAAATGTGAGAGTTACTAAGAAGGCTACGGCAAAGGCTGGAGGTGTTCATCTACGTTCTGTCTTACGTTGTGTCCCCACAAGCAAATACCTCAAGGTCACCAAGGGAAAGGTGGCATAACTTGGAGATCTTAGTACAGCAGGTTTTGCCAGATCAGGGGCAGCAGTGGAACAGTAGTTAGCACTGCTGCCTCATAACGCCAGGGACCTGGATTCAATTCTCACCTCAGGTGACTGTCTATGTGGAGTTTGCATGTTCTCCCAGTGTCTGCGTGGGTTTCCTCCAGATGCCACAGTCCAAAGATGTGTAGGTTAGGTGGATTGGCCATGGTGAATGCGCAGGGCTATAGGGACAGAGCCTGGATGAAACACTTAGAGAGTCAATGCAATCTCAATCGACTGAATGGCCTGCTTCTGCACCTGAGGATTGTATGATTCTGTGATTTGTACTTGGACATGCACATCATATCTTGCTCTTGCCTCCACATGTCCCTTCTCCTCAAGGAGTTAGGAGGGGCCTCAGGCACCCAAAGGGAGGAGGACAGCTGTCTCCACACGGGATACTCCAAGGAGCTCTGGCCACTCTAAATGCCCGCTGCCTGTGACCCCATTAACTTTAGTAGGTCAAGGTAAGGAGGGCCCAAGCATCTGCTCCCAAGCATGAGATCCTTATCAGGACCAGGGCCCCCCAGGTCTCCAGGTATCCTGCCTTCCAGCACCCTGTTTCTTTACCCTTTGAAAATGTGGATCTGATTCACCTCTTGTAAAATGGGGATCCGATGCAAAGTCCAATGTCTCCTGTCACAATATTTAGCTACCTTCCCCTATAACCTCCAACCCCATTCTCAAACAGCTCAGAAATGTTTCTATGCATTCATACATATATGTTCATATGTTTTCTCACAGCATTAACATCATAATCTTTAAGGAGATACACCACGTGGTGCACCAAGTAACTACTGTGTCATTATGATTTGCGATCCACTCTCTAAATTTCCTGCATCACCACAGTGACAGCAATTCAAAAGTACTTCATTTGCTACTTCATTGGCTATAAAGAGTTTTGAGAGATAGTGAAAATCACTTTATAAATGCAAGACTTATGTTTTCTCTCAAATTCAAGCAGCAATCACACATTCTTTAAGAAATCAAGTACTGAAAAACAGTCTCCCAATTCACTATTGCACATTTTGCACAATCACCTAGGCTGAACTTAAACCCCAATATTTTTAACATTACATTGATCCATAATATGTTTGTTATGAACACATTTACTATAAAGAAAGTTGATTGCACTAAAAAGCAGTTCTATGTAACAATAAAATAAATCATTTTCTTCTACTGATTTATTTGGTATAGCAAATATCCACACAAACCGTGTAATTGGTCAGCATGATAATTAGTAACAATAAATTTGTTTCCAATTGCAACGTTACCATTGTAAATTCATAGTAGTGTCTTTTCATATGCATCCCAATCACTGCATTTATGCAGGTGTTCCATCAGCTCATTTGGCCTGTGAGTAATGTCAGATCTGAGGAGAACCTTCAGGCTTCAAACTTTTAATCTGCTTCCATTATCTCTGTTCAAGGTGGAACCACAGGGGAACAGAGCTGCTGGCAGGGCTATGATGAGTGAGAAGGCAGCCTATCTATAAAACATATTAATCACCTTCCTTTCCTCCAGACACATTTGCAAATCCAGCCTCTGCCTGGACTCCCTGGCACCTGAAAAATGGATTCTCTGTCCCTTGGTTCAGGCAAATGCCTTTCAGGGAAAGTCATCAGCATAATAATTATTGGCAGTGCTGATATAAACCTAAGTTGTGGACAGGGAACTATTAGTAAAGCAAAGAATTCTGGGATCGATCATTATAGTCTTCCCATGTTAGAATACGCATCCACTGGTTTGGCATGAGTAACAACATAAATTCCCAGAAATGTTCAGATATCAGCTGCTATGACAGAGCTTAATCCTGAATAAACTGCTTAAGTGCCAAGGGAATCTTATTCTTCTCTGCTGTTCCAAACAACAGATGCAGCCAATTAACTTTATGCAGTGACCAAGAAAACCTTTGCTATATTATGCTACATTATGCAGAAGATGCACATCTCCAGAAATGAGTCTGCAAGCTGCCTTTCATTAGCAATCAACTTTGACAATCAATCTGACAATTATCAAAAAAGGTCTAAATCTTATACAAAGAATCCTTCTACATGCACAAAAAAGTAATATGTGCATATCTGCCAAATAGGTAATCAGAGAATCATGAAATCATAAAATCCCTACTGTGCAGAAGGAGGCCATTCGGCCTACCGAGTCTGCACCAACTGCCTGACAGAGTATCTTATCTAAGTCCTCTCCTCTGCCCTAACTCTGTAACCCCCTACACTTACATGGCCAATCCACCTAACTTGCACACCCTTGGACTGTGGAAGGAAATTGAAGCACCCGGAAGAAACCCATGCAGAGACAGAGAGAATGTGCAAACTCCACACACTCACCCACGCCCGGAATTGAATCTGGCACCGTGAGGCAGCAGTACTAACCACAATGTTTCAATTTGCATTTCAAGTATGAATATGTGGTAAGTCTAAATGTGTGAACATTGTATTTTTCACTTTGCTATTTCTAAGGGGAAAAATAGCCAGTGGTGATCATTTTATATTCAAATTCAGAAAGAAAAAAAACATGAATACTGTGATTCAATCCATATGGATTGCTTGAAGTGATAATGACTCACTGTAAAATCTGATGCAATATAATTTCTATTACAGTTTCTTGATAACTCTATCTTAAATTTGCAAAAGACAATTTTCACTAAAATAACACCAAAAGAAATAAGAGAAAATATTACTGAAGTAAACTAAATTAACTTATCAACATATGCTATTTTAGAACCCATATTATACTTAGTAGCTTATCAAATGATGCAAACAAAATCTTTCCTTGGATGAAGAACAATCTGTAATCTTTAGTATTGATTAATCAAAGTGATAATAGTATGCTTTCAATTTTCAGGAAACAACCTATTACTCAATATGGCAATATAAATAGGTGTAATATTTGACCATTCTTCAAAATATCAACATCTTTATTGCTTGCATTTACCAGATTTTGCTTTTCAACTTTTTTTATTGCCATGGCCTCAATTTGTAACATGGTCCTTTGTACTTCTTTAGTTATTCTAAACATTATCATGTCAGAGTTCTGAGCTTAGCAACTCATGAAAACAGTTTGCCAACAATTTTAACGTGGCTTCATCAACATTCATATAATTTCCACTTTCAGCCTTGATAACTTAAGGTGTCAAAGTGAATCTTTGCATCATTAAATGTGATCGTACAAGTAGCTTACCGTGCTTTCTGCTTTCAGACTGTTGCATTGTAGAACACTCTGTTTTACACAGAGCACACAATGTTTCCATATTTGGTATAGTCTTTCATTTTCTAGCCTGTCTTTAATTTCAACCATTTGTAGGTCTTAACACTCATTAAGAATTTGCAGTTTTTGTAATGTAATATATCTTTTGCTTTCTGTAACTTTATCAAATAATGTTCTATTTTAACTCCATTGCCAGACAAACTACTTAATGCAGTACGTCTTCCTTCATTACATTCCTTGAATTGCAACTTTCTTTTAAACCTCTTCATTTGTTATCACTGAAGTGCAGACACATCTCATGAATCTTACCATACCTTTAGCACTGATATCTACTGAACTTATGCTCCAGAATATTCCTGATTCATAACAAGTATTTGTTTTGTGTGAAATACTTTAATTTTATCTACCATACTTGCTATTGTAGAACTTTATTCCAATTACATTAATTATCAGCATAAACTAGACAGAATAAACCATAATGAAGACTGAACAGTCTATCTATGGAACTAGAAACATTGCATATTAAGATTATCCTTAAATACTAATTTCAAACCTGACCATAAAGTTTATACTTTATAGTCAAATGTAGCCTGAAAGTTTGCCAAATACCGAGTATAAAATTAGATTCAGTTGATGGAATATATCATCGTCATAAGATTATGAACACAGTCCATTTTTTGAAGACTTTAGTGCTTTTAGGTAGGAAATTCCACGATTTTGACCCAGTGATAATGAAGGAATGTCCAGGTCAAAATGGTATGAGACTTAGGGGGAAGTAGTTACAGTTCAATAGTATTGATCTTCAACTGTTGTTGGGGGTGCACCCATCCAGCCAAATGGAAAACATGCATCACAACTACAAAGACTTTTGCCTTGAGATAGTAAAAAGGTTTCAGGATCTCAGGAGGTGAGTCAGTCATCACAAAGTAACCAGCCTCTGATCTATTCCAGCAGCCACAACATCTAGGTGGCTACTCCAGTTAAGTTTCTGGTCAATGATGGTCACTAGGATAGGGGAAGCTTGGCAATGAAACTGCAATTCATTATCAAGAAGAGGTGTTTCTGTCACTCTTGCTGAAAAATTTTTGATTTGGTTTTGTTATTTTCGCATGTGCTAATATACAGTGAAAAGTATTGTTTCTTGCGTGCTATACAGACAAAGCAAACCGTTCACAGAGAAGGAAACGAGAGAACGCAGAATGTAGTATTACAGCCAAAACTCGAGGCATAAGCATCGAATGAGAATAAAAGATAGAATTAGAAGGTATGCTGGGCACAGCTTGCAAGAAGTCAGCTCGCTCTGGCGCCATCTTGTTTCTATCTAAGATGGTCATTACCAGACGGAAGTGTTGTACAAATGTTGCTTGGAACCTATCAGTCCAAGTCTGAATGGGTCCAGATTTTGATGTGCAGGAGTGGACTGTTTGGATTTTTGAGAAATTTTAAATTAAACTAAACACGTGAAATAATCAGCAAACAGCTGATCAGCAAACTTCTAACCTTGTGATGGATGGAAGGAAGCTCATGAGCAAAGCAGTGAAAAATAGTTGGATGCAGGACATTAATCCGAGGAGCTTTTAGAATGATGTGCTGAGATGATTGGCCTCCAATCACAATAACCATTTTCATCTATGCCAAGTATTACTTCAGCCATTACCCACACTAACTTCTGTTTTACTAGGACTCCATGGTTCCACATTCTGTCAAATGTTATCTTGATGTTCAGGGCAGATATTCTTACCTCACCTCTAGTGTTCAGCTCCTGTGCTTACACTTGGACCAAGGCTATATTGATTTCTGGAGGTAAGTGTATCTTGCAGAACACAAACTGGGCATAAAAGTCATGAACATATTTTCAATCCTTTCCACTCAGCCACTGCACATGGTGAATTTAACCTCTGTCTGAATTCACCTTGTTCCTTCTACATTTGCATTTGCTGCTCTTGTGTCCTCCCTAAAATCTTCCCAGCATATAAACTCTTCCACCCATATTCACATTTTAGAAGGGGGCAGAACATGTCCAGGGAATTATAGACAAGTCACATTAACATTAATGGTAGGAAAACAAATACAATCCTTACTGATAAAATAGAAGGACATCTAGAAATGTGAAAACGTGAATTTTAAAAGGGAAATTTACTTGACTGATCTTATTGAATTTCTTTGAGCAGAAAACAGGTAGAGTTGACAATGGTGATGCAGTAGGTATAATTTATCTGAATTTTCAAAGGGCCTTCGATGTATTATAATTCAGGTCAGAAACTCCAAAGTGTATTATGAAGCCAGCCTGAATTATAAGTTTTGCACTTTGGATTTGGCTAGGATAAGAATGATATGTTTCATTTCACATATGATTCAAATGACCCACTAGGGAATTTTTAATCAAACAAAATTTATTTGAGAATATAGTTAACATGTATTGTAAGAAAATTAGCAATAACCTTTATCATTTACAAACAAAACAACCATGATAAATGCATAACCTTTAACAAATATATTTAAGATGTTCCAATTAAAGAAAAACTTCCAATAGACAAAAATTCCTTTCCATACGTTTAACACAGCAAAGGCTCACGTGATATTGGAACTGAGTCCTTTGGTTGGAGAATTGAAAATCCTGACTTCTCAGCCTTATAAATTCTAGCAGCCCTCTGGACACACTCAAAATAGTTTGAAGTCAGAACAGCTTCCCAGAATACCAGGGAGAGACACTGACAGCAGATGTTCTACTCCAGGAAGGCAAGAAGCCTTGCTTTCTGCAAACCAGCAGAATCTCAAAAACCAGGGAGAGAAAGAAAAACACTTCTTTTCACATGATATCCCTTCTAAAACTAAAAACTGCAGCTAGCCAAAACAGAAAATGAAACCTTAAATTCACCAGTAAGAAAAAACTGTCCAAAACACATGTCCTTCCTCCAAACAATGCAGGGTCATAAAAGATTCCAGGGTAAAAATAAACAAACCCATTTAAACCACTGAAGTAACAATAAAAAGTCTTATAGCAGATGACCCAGCAGCAATGACACCAAAACAGCTTATAACTGCAGAGAATATCATTTAAAAAAAAACATTTCTTTAAGGGGCACTAATGTCACAGATAACATGCCCCATATAGACTAATGAATAAGATTAGAGAATGGCCTATGATTTCTGCCTCCACCACCCTTTCAGGCAGTGAGTTTCAGATTCCCACCACGCTGTGGGTGAAAAAGTTTTTCTTCACATCCCCTCAAAACATCCTGCCCCTTACCTTAAATCTATGCCCAGTTTCTTCCTGTATACTTTATCTATACCCCTCATAATTTTATGCATCTCAATCAGGTTTCCCCTCAGTCTCCTCTACTCCAAGGGAAACAACCCCAGTCTATCCAATCTCTCTTCATAACTAAAAGTCTCTAGCCCAGGCAATACCCTGGTAAATCTCCTCTGCACTCTTTCCAGAACTATATCTCTCCTATAACATGGATTCCAGAACTGCACACAATACTCTAACTGTGGTCTAACCAATATTTTATATAGTTCCAGCATAACCTCCTTGTTTTTAAACTGTTATGCCTTGGCTAATAAAGGCAAATATACCATATACCTCCTTAACCACTTTATCCACTTGTCCTGCTATATTAGGGACCAGTGCATACACAGACCAAGATCTCTTCGATGTCCAGTGCTTCCCAGGGTCCTGCCATTCATCATATATTCTCTTGCCTTGTTTGCCCTCCTTCCTAAAGCTTTGACTGGGATCATCACACTGTTTCAACTGCTCCCAATACGTTGTTACTTTTTCTGTCAAATTAGTTACTGTATCATATCTAACCTGTTGTTTTTTTAACAAACTTGATAAGCCATCTTAAAATTACTAATGACAAGTTGACTACCGATTTAGGAATCTGTAGCCCCTTCTACAAAACCTCAGTAGATCTTACAGATGTAGATTATGTGTGCCCCACTGTTATGATCCCAGCTACTGGACAGGAAGGTCGCAGAATGGAACCCTGGCTCAATCGACTATAACTTTCAATATTGTTTTAGAAACATGAATGGAGTCACATTAGCACCAATTAACGGTTAACAAAAGAATAAAAGAAATTATTAAATATGAAAAGATTGACTATATAACTAAACGGTCCTTCATTTCATCTATATTTTCACAAATGTACAATTATTTTTAAGGATAATATAAGTTACAGAATATACCTTACACTACATTGTTCAGTAAGTACACAATCCCTGTAACGAAACTGTGGTTCGACACATCCCACTCTGAAACCAAATGGCAGATGCTACCCAATGCAACTTCTGTGGGTTTCTCATCAAATCCTCCTGAATGATTACCACACTGTGAGCCCAAGAATCTCACTGGAATAACAACAAAATACTGCAGATGCTTCAATCTGAAACAAAAAATGAAAATGCTGGAAAATCTCAGGTCTGACAGCATCTGTGGGGAGAGAATACAGCCAATGTTTTGAGTCTGGATGACCCTTCATCAGAGCTCAGAAGCCAACTTCAAATGTTGGCTGTATTTTGTCTTCACAGTTGCTGTCTGACCTGCTAAGATTTTCTAGCATTTTCTGATTTTGATTTCACTTGAACTCTGGCTTCCATTCAATGTCTCCAAACTCCAAACTCGAAAAGACACACCTCGGAATCTTCTCCCAAACAATGCTTTCTTTCAGGTGCCTTCATCACAGATCCTCTTCCAGGATTTCAATCTCTCTCTTCAGTTTTCCTCTGCCTTGAATTGCTACATGATGTGGAGATGCCGGCGTTGGATTGGAGTAAACACAGTAAGAAGTCTGACAACACAACCTGGCGTTGTCAGACTTCTTATTGAATTGCTACATGCATTAAAGCTTTCACACAATCTCTCAGGTACACAGCCATGCCAGCATAACACCACTGCTTCACAGGCTGTAGGAAAGTATCAACAACTTTCAATTTAATTTAGTATATCTAGCTTTCTGCTAGCCAACTTTACCTGCACTTTTTAGCTCTGTCTTTAACTGGGAGCCTCTCTCTACCCCCTTTTTTAACTTCGTTCAACAGTACCTTGTTCAGTTTCCTGTTCCTTTTGTCCCTTTGACTTCAATCTTCCTGAGACTTCTCTTTTTATTCTCTGGTTTCTAGAACTACCTGTTCTTTAACTTCTGGGATTTGCTTTCTTGCCCTCACTCTACTGTTTTGCTTTTTTTCTGGCAGAGCTGCTTCCTCTGCAGCTACCTGGTTCCATGTTATTGGGTAAGACAGAAGAAGTGTTCTTAGCAAGAACAATAGCAGCCTATGGTTTATGTATAGTTTGAGATTGGTGAAAGTAACAAGGTCAGTTCTGTATAAAACGTTTATGTGCACACAATTAAATTTTATTATATATTGGAACAGAAAAGTGACAAACTGGCATTCTGCAACTTCGGAGAAGCAATATAAAGTAAATGCTACAATGTTAAAAGTGATGCAGGAACAGAGAGCTGGGGGTTGATAGGCACAAATCTTTGAAGGTTGTCGGACAATCTGATAAGGGCATAAATAATCATAGTAAATCTTTCTTAATCATTGCTTAGACCTCAGCTAGAGTATTTGCTAATTGTGGACACCACTCTTTAGGAATAGTTGCAAGAGAGTGCAAAGGTGATTTATCAGAATGTTACCAGAGATGAGTGACTTCAATTGGCGAGGCTAGTAATGAAGTTCCTCAGTGAGGTATTCCCAGTATAATGTTTACATATTTTGCCACAGTTGTTTCGACTTCTTCTCTGGAGTTTCATCGTTAGACTCTTTCATCCCTTATGATCTCAGCCAGCGAATACTGAACAAGCCTGATACTTATTAAGAATCTAGTTTGATTGACCATAATATGTTAAAAAAATGTAATGCATGGAAGAACCAAGGGTTAAGAAAATAAGCAGCAGGACTCCAAGATCAAATTGAAGCAGCCAAAGAATTCTTACTATACAAACTTGAAAGAAACAAACACAAGCAATAATGGACTAAACAGGTACATGAGCAAATAAGATAACAATATGAATTTCTATGTTAAACTCAATCCAACAGACATGGCCTAGCTTCATCTTGTTACTGTGTCTTTCACTCAGATAAGCTTGGGTGGCATTTCCTTTTCTCAGGATCTAGCTGCACAAGTCACAGATTCTTTCCGATGTGACTTCCTGGTTCAAGTGCAGATATCACTGATGGTCACATGCTATGACACACGTAGACAGTCCCTTGGCATCTAATCCAATTCTGGACTTGGCCTCTCTTTACAGGGCTACTTGGTCCAACTGAATTCTCCAGAGCTCCCTCTATTCCTCCCTAAACAAACAGACCATGGGCAGCACGGTCGCACAGTGGTTAGCACTGCTGCCTCACAGTGCCAGGGATCTGGGTTTGATTCCTGGATTGAGTCACTGTTTGTGCGGAGTCTGCACATTCTCTGCATATCTGTGTGGGTTTCCTCCCACAATCTGAAAAACGTGCTGGTTAGGTGCATTGGCCATGCTAAATTCTCCCTCAGTGTATCCGAACAACTGCGGAAGTGTGCCAGCTAGACGATTTTCACAATAACTTCATTGCAGTGTTAACGTAAGCTGACTTGTGACACTAATAAATAAACTTAAAAACTGAATTCTTTGGTTAATCATAACAGACTGGAGATCTGCAGCTTCCAGGGCAGCTTCTCTTTCACTTTTTCACTAAAAAAAGTTCTCCTTTTAGAGTATAGCTCTATCCTCAGTACTTTTCTCCATTGCAGCCTCAGGCTCTCTCTTGCTGCTAAAAGCCAGTCAACTGGTTCAAGTGTAACTTGTAAGCACACACAGGCAAACTAAATTAAACTGAAGGCAAACAACCCCCAATTTGCTATTCCATCCCTTCTAATCTTGCCTTCCGTGGATCATTGTCTGTTCCCTTAGTTTAAAACACTTTGGGATGCTACTTACTTTAAACATTCTAAATAGACACAACAAACTGATGTTGTTCTAGTGATGGTAGTGCATCAGACATAGATGTCATGCAAAGTGCATACAATCTGAATTGGTATGGCCAGCTGAAGGGCAAGCATTTCACTGGACACTGTGGTCATGCATCCAAAAGGTGATCCAAGCAATAATACAAAGCTAATCACATTTTCAAAAACTAGGAATTATGAACTTACCAAACAATTTACCAACCGAAATACTGCTTTTTGCAGCACGAAAACTTTACTACCAATCACTGAAGGACACACAAATATTTGCACTACTGTCACAAATAAAATTAACAATGGATGGGATTTTCCATACATGTTTCACAGCAGAAGAGGTGACCCACTTCTGGCTGGCAGAGGGATTGTCTGGTCCCACCACTGCATTGGGGTTCCCCAGTGAATGCACCTCTTGCTGCCGTGTGTTGTCAGTGGGCCCAGAGATCCCATCGTTATAAACAGATGGAAAATTCAGGCCAATGTTTCCAAAATAAATAACGTGCATAACTGTAAATTTCATGAAAAATCTTTAAAGTTAAAAATAACTACCAAATGTTGCATATAAATTGTCCCTTACAGTAGTGTGAAGGCATCACCTCCTTCTCATGTGCTTTATAAGGATATATTTTAATGCCTTGAAATCACTTGTAGATTATTCTGCCTTATCTGCTGAACTAGAGGCAAAATTATTTTGTGCATCTATGGCACCTGCAGCAGTTCTATACTTCCAATTCTCATTTAATGAAAAGTAGTTAGTGGAGCAAATTTATGTTGCGTCACGGCAGATGAAGCATATTTATTCAGGTCCACTGAATCCAATTCATGAGGGAAATACTGAGGAGTTTCTGAGAAAGACTGAATTTTTAGTTTAGTATAACTATTATCAACCACCAATTCATAGAATCCTTACCATGCAACAGGAGGCTATTTGGCCCATTGAGTCTGCACTGACAACAATTCCATCCAGGCCCTATCCCTGTAACTCCACGTATTTACTCTGCTAGTCTGTCTGACAGTAAGAGTTAATTTAGCATGGCCAATCAACCTAACATGCACATCTTTAGACTGTGGGACGAAGTCAACGCACCGGGAGGTAACCCACATTGACATAAGAACATAAGAAATAGGAGCAGGAGTAGGCCATCTAGCCCTTCGAGCCTGCCCCGCCATTCAATAAGATCATGGCTGATCTGTCGTGGCTTAGTTCCACATTCCTGCCCTCTCCCCATAACCCTTAATCCCCTCTCTTATCAAAAACCCATCAACCCGCGTCTTAAAAATATTTAGCGAGGTAGCCTCCACCACTTCAACGGGCAGAGAATTCCAGAGATTCACCACCTGTTGAGTGAAGAAGTTCCTCCTCAACTCCATTCTAAACCGCCCCCCCCCTTTATCTTGAGGCTGTGCCCCCTAGTCCTACTATCCTTTCTGAGCGGGAAGAGTCTCTCCACCTCTATCCTATCCATCCCATTCATCATCTTATACGTCTCAATGAGATCTCCCCTCATTCTTCTAAACTCTAACAAGTACAAGCCTAGTTTATTCAGCCTCTCCTCATAGCTCAACCCCCTCAACTCCGGCATCAGCCTAGTAAACCTCCTCTGCACTCCCTCCAAGGCCAAAATATCCTTGCGTAAGTACGGCGCCCAAAACTGCACACAGTACTCCAGCTGCGGCCTCACCAATGCCCTATACAGCCACAGCAAGTCCTCCCTACTTTTATATTCAATCCCCCTCGCTATGAAGGCCAGCATCCCATTCGCCTTCCTGACCACCTGCTGCACCTGCAAGCTGGGTTTTTGCGACTCATGCACAAGGACCCCGAGGTCCCTCTGCACCGTCGCCTGTTGCAGTTTTTCTCCACGCAAGTAATAATCCTTCCTACCATTATTCCTACCAAAGTGGACCACCTCGCACTTGCCAACATTAAATTCCATTTGCCATTTCCTGGCCCATTCGCCCAGCCTATCTAGATCCTTCTGTAGACTCTCCACACCCGCCGCACAATTTGCCGTTCCACCAATCTTGGTGTCATCAGCAAATTTCGACACCATACACTCGGTTCCCTCCTCCAGATCATCTATATAAATGGTAAATAGTTGAGGCCCCAGCACCGACCCCTGGGGCACTCCACTAGTCACCATCCGCCAATCTGAATAGCACCCGTTGACCCCTACTCTCTGCCTCCTATTTGACAACCAATCCTCTATCCACGCTAACACCCTACCCCCAACTCCATGTCCCCTGACCTTCTGCAATAACCTCTTGTAAGGTACCTTGTCAAACGCCTTCTGAAAATCAAGAAAGACCACATCCACCGGCTCTCCTCTATCCACCGCCCTAGACACATCCTCATAGAACTCCAGTAAATTTGTCAGACACGACTTCCCTTTAACGAAACCGTGCTACGTCTGCTCTATCAAGCAATTCCCCTCAAGATGCCTCGCTATTTCCTCCTTGATGACGGATTCAAACATTTTACCTACAACAGATGTTAAACTAACCGGCCTATAATTCCCTGCCTTTTGCCTGGCACCCTTCTTAAACAACGGCGTAACATTAGCCGTTTTCCAATCTTCCGGCACTTCCCCGGAATCCAGCGACGTCTGGAAAATAACCACCAAGGCATCCACTATCACCTCCGCCATTTCTTTCAGAACCCTCGGATGCATTCCATCCGGTCCTGGGGACTTGTCCACAATCAGCCCCTCCAGTCTGTCGAGCACCGCCTCTCTCGTAACAGTAATGTCATTAAGACCCTCCAGTCCTACCACCTTTCCATCTCTAACACCCGGCAAATTATTCACATCCTCCTCCGTGAAGACAGAAACAAAAAAGTTATTCAGGACCTCAGCCACATCCCCATCCCCTACCACTAAGTCCCCCTTCTCATCCTCTAAGGGACCAACATTCACCCTAGCCAGCCTCTTCCTTTTTATATACTTATAAAAACTCTTGCTATCCTTTTTTATATTAAGCGCTAGCCCAGCTTCATAGTTTCTCCTACCCTTCTTTATCAACTTCTTTGTCAATCTTTGTTGACATTTAAACCTCTCCCAATCCTCTTCTCGCCCACTACTCTTAGCTATTCTAAACACCTCCGCTTTTAATTTAACACTTTCCTTCACCTCCTTCGTTATCCATGGCTTATTACCTCTCCTCCTACTGTCCTTTTTGACCATCGGAATAAATTTCCGCTGAGCACCAAGAAAGATCTCCTTAAAGATTCTCCACTGTTCCTCAGCAGACCTACCTTCCAACGCGCTCCCCCAGTCCACATTCGCCAATTCTTCTCTCATCCTACCGTACTCCCCTCTGTTCAAATAAAGGACGTGTGTCCGGGAACCCACTTTCTCCTCCTCCATCTGCACCAGAAACTCCACCATACAATGATCACTCTCCCCAAGAAGATGCTTCACCGCAAGGTCCCTAACACGGGAAGAATGTGCAAGCTCCACACAGACAGTTACCTCAGGCTGGAATTGAACCCAGATCCCTGGAGCTGTGAGGCAGCTGTGCTAACCATTGTGTCGCCATGCTGCCCAATTGTGCACATCCCAAATTATATTGCTGAGTATCAAGGTAATCTACCGCCACCAAATTCTAAAAAGACACCCCTCCGGATTTTACCATGCAGGTTCTAATAATAAACTAAGGAATATTTCAGTTACATGAGCCATATCCCTGATAGCCATACAGCAAACCCAGAAACTGTTGCAGAAAGGTGCACTCCTTCATTATTAAACTATTGACAATATTCACGTCAGTATGTCTGGAAACACACAATTGGTCATTGACGTAGCAACATTGATAATATACAGTGAAGATCTGAACAGCTGGCAAAGTTCTTTAATTAACTCATTTCCTGCAATGACATGAAACAGCAACACTTCCTGCACTTCTGTAATACAAGTATCGTCATTCAGAATACCAATAAGCCACCTGAAGGTCATTCTCTGGCTGAGTCTACAGGGTAGGTTTTATTTTTCACCAGAGGGCAGTAAACTCAGCACCACTGCATCACTAAATGTTGCCTTCTATTTCAGCCAATCAGATGCAATCAGTTTTCTACCTGGCAGCAAATATTACAACATAATCCCATATATTTTTACTGCATTGAGGGTATATTCTGTAATATGTTCTTTTAAAATTTGTAAGAAATCTATGAGCCACAATATGTAAAACTGTTTATACTGTAAATACTGTTTATTAACATACATCATTGTTAGAACAGACTTCACATTCAAGATCACTGTAATTTATTGTTCATTTCTTCCATATTGGCTGAAGGCTATTGTGCAAATTATGGCCATCCCCATTATGTACCGCTGTCATGACAAGTAAAATGGCTACTCAGAGCTACAGGACCATTGTTTGATTAAACCATCTCATCTTTCAAGAGTATAAAGAGGACAAAATTCAGTTTTTCTGATACTGACTCACTGGTTTTGCCAGGAGATATATCAATGATCTATCAACACTTTGATTGTAAATTGCAAACTTGCCTTGTCAAATCTAAAAGTTTTTACCACCAACAAAAACACAAGTCGAAGAAGACTTCAGACAGTTAATTAAAATACCATTATTTCTGATCTGAGACCATGACATAATGACACTGATGTAAAGTCACACAATAGCGGTCAACTTGCCTCCCTGCTAAAGATATAGCAGAAAATTCAAACTGCTTTTCAGTGACACTTTCAGAAAGGCAGAAAGAATTCCTTTAGAGAGAGCAAGAGGGAGGGTCCACCAAGCAAAGCCATCAACTGTTGCAGTTAAGTAGTGAAATAACTACCTACAATATCATGAAAGAGAAATTAAGCCTCTCTCTCTTCTCTAACCTGTTCTATCTTCAAGCTCATCTGCAAATACAACCTCCAGTAAGATCAACTCGAGAAACCATCACAGCTGTTGAGAAATCTCTGCATTTTTGAGAGCTTCACTTCAGCTAAAGGTAAAACTACTCACAATGAAACATTACGCCTGCACTGATATAGACACTGAGCTAAATTCAACTTTTATACTTACTATCTTCCTTGAACTGTACTTAGTTTTTGTGTGTGTGATAGTGTAGGTGAGTTGTGAGAGTATTTTTGTTAGCTTGGTTATTTAAATTAAGTGAATCACTCCAATGGTACAAAAATACATACAACCAACAACAAACATATGTGATCATGGACAATAAATGGTAATATTTCAACATTAGCAATGACACTGCAGTGTAACATTTCCAGAGCTGCATATCGTATTTCTACAAACATCGCACAAAAAACTCTATTGTTACATGTAAGAACGTAACTAATATTAATAGTTGATAGCCAGGTGCTTTTGGGGGAATAAATCTATATTTATGTGGGTGCTAGTCCCTTTAGGATCTAATACCTGGTTTAAAAAATACAGCTCAGTTCTTTTAAAGTATCATGTTGCCTGAACTCTAAACAATAGAAAAAAATAAGAGCCAACAAATTAATTATCAGGACAAGTCGGTTCATATAGAGTGGCTCTCAGCTCCAACAGTTTAAGTGTTTAGAATAAACTGGAAGGAAGGGAACATTTACTTCAGCAGATACAGTTGCAGTTCTGGGTATTGGCTAAAAGAGTTGGTAACTGAAGGATTCTTACGAACAGTGAGTTGAACTTGCTGAGAAGAGAGAGAGAGTTTTGAGTCTAGAACTCCACAGATAAAGACTATTGGAATCAAAAGCGTCTGACCCAAGGTGTCTCAGCTTAAAATACCAGAGATGCCGATGTTGAATGGAGAGTTTGCAACCTTAGGGTGGTTGGACATTTGAAATAGAAAGGCGAAAGAAATCTCAGCCTGTATACAAATTATTGACACAATACCCAGACCAAGTAGTTTATCTTTCAAGTTTTGTAAGTATCTGACTTGGGGTGCAAACTTAATGGGTGGAAGGATGTTGAGTTAAGACATTTGATTTGGAGTATAAGCAACTATATTTATTGTATGTATTTATTGTATTTATATCAGCTTTAATATAACTGACTATTGAAGATAGCGTAATTATTATAGTTATTATACTAAGTTGGGGCATGTAAAATCAAATTATTGGAAGCAGAAAGGAAAAGTGGTTGCAGTTGTTGGAAATGTCTGTAATGTCTTCAGAAAGGGCTGCAACAATAAAAGAAATGAGAAATAAGACCATAGCAATGGTCTAGTTGCAAAGTGTTCCCTTAGAAACCAATACAGTGGTGGAAAATACTACTTGCAACACAGCACAGCATAGTGGCAACTTGACATGGCTTGATTAACACGTTGTTCATTTTTTTTTAGATACTTTGCTTCAGAGGTAATCTGAAGCAATTTGAGATACAGCGGTAACTTTTCACATCCAAAAATGAGGGTCTTTGGTCCATTTCCCACAAAGGGAATACTCTCAACAGTCCAGAAAGACATCCTGCCCACCACACAATAGTCATACATGAATTTTGGCGCCAGTGCAATGCAAAATATGTAGGCCATGTGTCCCAATGATTGGCTGACAGAAGCCAAAAGCATGTTCTTGTCGTTGTTTGTAATAGAACACAAACCAACCAGTCCACGCTTGCAAGGCCCAGAAGTATCAGATGTGATTCCTTGATTGGCAGCATTTGCTGAACAATCCTGACTGTATGAATACGTACATTAATAACCAATTTAATATCATCAGTCATGTCATAGCATGGCTCATTTATGCTTGCTCAAAGTAAGATATGCAGGAGCTCATTGAACAGTTAAAAGTATACATGCTAATATAATATTCACCAAAGTGCTTGAAATCTAATATAGTTGGCCTGCCTCTTACATTTGTTTTTATTAGCTGTGAAGAAGGTATAAAATGCAATATGTGGCAAGGATATATATGTAACTTTCAAGTAAAAGCTGTGCCGCAAAATTAGGCTCCATAGCACCATTGGTGTCACTGCTATGGAAGGCCGAAAGTGAAATAATGGTGGTTGAAATGCTTCTGGCCACAGGCAAACAGGGTGCTAGCCCAGGCATGACATATAACCACCAGAAACACATAGAATGGGCAGAGTGTAATGTCAAACAGCCTCTAAGGGAGGAGGTGTAGCTCTCATATTTGAGGATTACATCAGAGCAGCCGTGAGAGATGATATAGGTTCTACGGAGGAAAAGGTTGAATCCATTTGGGTGGAAATTAGAAATAGCAAGGAGATAAAGTCACTGATAGGCGTAATCTATAAGCCACCAAATTATATCACAGTGGGACAAACAATAAACAAAGAAATAACTGATGCATGTAAAAATAATCTGGCAGTTATCATGGGGGATTTTAATTTACATGTCAATTGATCAAACCAGGTCAGTCAAGGCAGGCTTGAGGAAGAGTTCATAGAATGCATCCACGATAGTTTCCTCGTACAGTATGTAATGGAACCTATGAAGAAGCAAATTATCCAAGATATGGTCCTGTGTAATGAGACAGGGATAATTAATGACCTCACAGTTAGGGATCCTCTTGGGAGCAGCAATCATATATGGTTGAATTTAAATACAGATGGAGCATGAGAAGGTAACACCTAATACCAGTGTCTTGTGCTTAAACAAAGGACACTGCAATGGGATCAGGAAGGCTAAGGTAGACTGGGAGCAAAAACTTTATGGTGGGACAATCGAGGAACAGTGAAGGACTTTCAAAGTGATTTTTCACAGGGCTCTGCAAAAGTATATATCATTGGTAAGGAAGGATTGTAGTAAATGGGATAATCTCCATGGATATCTAAAGAAATAAATGAGGGTATCAAATTGAAAGGAAATGCATACAAAGTGGCAAGGATTAGTGAGAACTAGAAGGATTGAGAAACCTTCAAAGGTTGGCAGAAAGCCACGAGAAAAGCTATAAAGAAAAGCAAGAGAGGTTATAAGAGTAAATTAGCTCATAATATAAAAATGGATAGCAAAAGTTTCTACAAATGTATAAAATGAAAAAGAGTGGCTAAGGTACACATTGTCCGTTAGAAGATGAGAAGGGGGATTTAATAATGAGAAATGAGGAAATGGCCAAGGCATTGAACAGGTATTTTGTGTTGGCCTTAACAGTGGAAGACACAAAAAGCATGTTAAAAATTGATGACAAGAAGATGAGGACCAGAAGCAATCATTATCACTAAAGAAGTAGTGTTGGGCAAGCTAATGGGGCTAAAGGTAGACAAGTCTCCTGGCTCTGATGGAATCCATCCCAGTTTACTAAAAGAGATGGTGGGGAAACAGCAAATTAAATTTGGTAATTTTCCAAAACTCGCTGGATTCTGTGGTGGTTCCGGCAGATTAAAAAACAGCAAATGTAGTAACACTGCTTAAAAAAGATAGACAAAAGGCAAGTAACTACAAACTGGTTAGCTTAACTTCTGTGGTGGGGAAAATACTTGAATTTGTCATCAAGGAAGAAATAGCAAGACATCTGGACAGAAATTGTCCCATTGGGAAGTTGCAGCATGGGTTCATGAAAGGCAGGTCATGTTTAACTAATTCACTAAAATTCTTCAAGAACATTATGAGCCTGGTGGATGTGGTATATCTGGATTTCCAGAAGACGTTCAACAAGATGCCACACAAAAGGTTGCATGAGATAAAGTGCATGGCATTATGGGTAATGTATTTGCATGGATAGAGAACTGGTTAACTAACAGGAAGCAAAGAGTGGGGTTAAATGGATATTTTTCTAGTTGGAGATCAGTGACTAGTGGTGTGCCTCAGGAATCAGTGTTGGAACTGCAACTGTTTACAATTTACATAGAAGATTTGGAGTTGGGGACTAAGTGCAGTGGGTCAAAGTTTGCAGATGACACGAAGATGAGTGATAAAGCAGTGTTCACAGGACACTTAAAGTCTGCAAAGGGATATAGATGGTTTAAGTGAGTGGGCAAGGGTCTGGCAGATGGAGTACAATATTGGTAAATGTGAGGTCATCTATTTTGATTGGAATAATAGTAAAATGGACTATTATTTAAATGGTAAAAAATTGCAGCATGCTGCTGTGCAGAGGACTTGGGTGTCCTTGTGCATGAATTGCAAAAAGTTGGTTTACAGGTGCAGCAGATAATTAAAAAGGCAAATGGAATTTTGTCCTTCATTGCTAGAGGCATGAAATTTTAAAACAGGGATGTTATGTTCCAGCTATATAAAGTGCTGGTGAGGCCACACCTAAGAGTACTGTGCACAGTTTTGGTCTCCTTACTTGAGAAAGGATATACTGGCACTGCAGGGGGTGTAGAGGAGATTCACTTGATTCTGGAATTATGAGGCTTATGAGGAGTAACTGGAATATATACTCACTGGAATTTAGAAAAATGATGGGGAATCTTATAGAAACATATAAAATTATGAAGGGAACAGGGAGGTTGTTTCCACTAGCGGGTGGAACTACTACTAGGGAGCATAGCCTCAAAATAGGGGGGAGTAGGTTTATGACTTGAGTTGAGGAGGAACTTCTTCACACAATTCCCTACCCAGTGAAGCAGTTGAGGCCACCTCATTGAATATTTTTAAAACAAAGATAGATAGATTTTTGAACAATAAAGAAATTAAGGGCTATGGTGAGCAGAGGGTAAGTGGAGCTGAGTCCACGAAAAGATCAGCCATGATCTTATTGAATGGCGGAGCAGGTTCGAGGGGCCAGATGGCCTACACCTACTCCTAATTCTTATGTTCTTACATTTTTAAGGCACTTTCTGCAATTTTGGATGGCAGAAGTCTAGCTTTAGCTCTTTTGAAGATCTCAATGACTAGCATTATTTAAGAGGCCACTCTTGAATCTTGCAGGTGAGGTTCTTTTGACTTATTTTGCAGGTACAATATTTAAAGCATTGATTCTTACTGGAGGAGTTTGCCAATTTTTGGATTTCCAAGGGTGCGGGCTGAACTTCGGGTCGCATTATTATTTGGAAATGAACAGCAGAGGGAGAAGGAAGAGGTAATATCAGGAACCTGTTCAGTCCAGGTGAGCTGGTTCAGAGTGAATGCTGAGGCTCCGATTACCCTAAGATGTTATCCAGAAGTCACAGTTGCTCCATAATTTTTCATCTTTCAATCCATAGGCTACAGACCTTCACAATATGGTCTTGGCTGAAATCCTGAAATAATAGCTACCAACACAAAAACATTCTGCACTGGTACAGTGGTTAGCATTGCTGCCTCACAGCACCAAGGACCTGGGTTCGATTCAGGCCTTGGGTGACTGTGTGGAGTTTGTACATTCGCCTGATGTCTGCATGGGTTTTCTCCAGGCGCCCCACCACCATCATCATCCCTCTGCCATCATCATCATCATCTTCTTCTTTCTATGATGCCTGCTGCTGGTTACAACAATCACAACTGAATACGTATTTCATCAAAACCTTCCATTTTAAATTCCGGTAGTCTGTTATATTTGACCACACTGTTTCCGACCAATAGATTTGTTGTCATTATTCTCCACCTCTGCGAACTGTTTACCGATTTGTGGCATATTATAGAATAATCAAATTCTTTAAAGGAAATTGAATAATGGATGATAACAAAGTAACTAAGCATGATAACATATATGAAAAATAACAGTTGATGAGCTGGGATTACATTAAAATATTTGATTTTACAATATCAAGCATCAGCTTAAAGGATTCATGCACAACTGCATAAATTCATGATTTCATAAACACATCTGTTTGTTTGTTTAGATTATTCTAATATCATGAAATTTAAGTTTGGTTCAACCTAATGTACTGACATACATTGGTCTGTCCTGATCGGAAAATAGGACAGAGTTCCATTGCACTGAATTTCAATCCATTTCTCGGCCACCATTTCCAGTAATCACAGGAGGCAGTCACTTGAAACAGATTTGAGGTTCACTCAAAAAGTAATTTAGGGAAGTGGACATCCTACATGCCAATTTTTACATTTCGGTGCACAGAGAAATCCATTCATATTAACATGAAAGCAAAACAAGTGCAAGAGTTGCTAGTTCACGGAAATGGAATCTTGATATTAAGCTAAGTGTAAATTATTGCCACCTCTACATAGTTCTTTGCTTTTCAAGGATAGTATTCAGATTTTTATGTATCCTTGGTATAATTTTTTCAATGTCCTTTCCATTCAGAATTATTACTGACACAAGTGGAGTTTGCAAGAAGGACAAAACTAACTGAAGTTCACAAAACAAGTAAATTTGCAGCAGAAATACTGTGTGCGCAGTCAGTACCTTCACATACAAGGTAAATTAACTGGCATTGACAGCTTGTTAACCAAATGTAAAGGCTCCTGTTCTCAAAGGAAACTGGAATAACACACCTGACAACACCACAAAGATATTCGCATGTTAGATTAGTGACACTGTTGAATCCTTTCTCAAAAGAAACCAATCATAGTCTGTCATATTTTCAGTAGCACTATGTGAAAGAAGGCAGATCAAGTTATTTAACAACTGTAATAACTTGACTGATTGCACTCGATCGATATCAACAATTATTGCAATGGGGCACGGAACCTTATCTAGCAATGGTAAGATGGGAACTCGTAGAAATTGGATCATCAGAAAACCAGTTACATTGCTGTGCCGTCTAACATTCAGAAGAAAGCTGGCACATTCAGTGACAGAAACAGTCAGCATGCATTGGAAACTTAGCTCCACTTCCTTGTAATGTGTTTACAAGATATGTTTTTCCTTTTTAAGTACCTGTAGAGACTCTTACTATATGTTCTTATAATTTCAGCTAGCTTTTTCTCATGTTCTAATTTTTCCTGCTCATTTTTTTAGCCAGTTTTCACTTTTTTATATTCTGTCCAATCTTCCGGGCTGCCATTAATCTTCATGGAATTGTACACTTTTTCAAGTTGATACTATCTTTAACTTCCTTTGTTATGATGCATCCTTTTCCTAGTGTGTTTCTATTCCAGTGGAATATATCTTTGCTTTGAGTGTTATGAAATATCTCCTTAAATGTCTTCCACTGAATCTCCATTGATCTGTCCCTTAACCAAATTTTCCAGTGCACTTTAGCTAGCTCTGCAGAACCTTCAGTATATACCAACTCACAGGGTTCTTATTCATGTTACCTTTTTAAAGCAACTTCCAAATTTTGCCAAGAGCAATGTTTTCATATCTTGTACCTTAATGAGTGGAACAAATATAGACAAACAAATAAAGTTCACAGGCAAAGAAAAAGGCCACACAGCATAGAATATAAAAAATATCGGCGGCGGCGGCGGTTGGGGGGGGGGGGGGGGAGGGGGGGGGGGCGCAGGGGAAAGAAACACAGGAAATACCAGCAATAGGAGGTCTCTGCCATCTGGAGATGGTCCCTAATAACTAGAAGGGAGGAGAGATCATATTGGGGGAAGTGAGGTCATGGTCAGGAGGCGTGACAGAGGCTGTGATCAGGAAGGATGATGGGAGAAGGCTGAAGATCTAGATCAAAGTACTCCTACTCAACCTGGTCCACAAGACGTGCTAAAAATACATTTATCTCTGGAACCATCATTCCACTTCTCTTTCAATGGGTGGTTTTCTGCCCTCTGAAAATTCATGCAGCAGTAGTCAATTTTAAATTGGGCTTCCAATTGCACTTTCCCGCAACGGGACACTCAGACACCATGATATCTACCCTGAGTGTATACATAACATGCTGGAGACACAGTGGCCACATTTAATTCTTTAACTACCACCCTTACCTCCCTGACCCTCTCCTTACCAACATGGAGAGGGAGGAGTTAACATTTGCGTAACACTGCAGCTCAAATATATTACGAATGCATTAAAAGTAGCTGAACTTTAAAAAGAGTTCCATGATAAAATTTATGCATTACAGTTGTGTGGTTGACTAAGCACATATTTGTTAAATTACAGCTGGAAAGTTACACAATTTCAAGTTTAAGCTGTAATAATGTTTATATACAGGTCAAGGACTATGCAGTAATGCTCTTTTCTTTTAATTAATCAGCAAATGCCGTAATAAATATCAAGTGCCATATTATTTATCCGGTCTGTAAATAGCTTTTGCAGATCAACAGAAATTACTATTTAGAAGAAATGCACTTTAACAGTATATAGTTTCCAATAACACAACTATTGAGTTTCCATCATATCAAGATAAAAGAAAATCAGAAAATCTTAATAGCTAATGACCACAATAAATAGAGTCATAGAGGTTTACAGCATGGAAACAGGCCCTTCGGCCCAACGTGTCCATCCTGCCCTTTTTTTAAACCCCCAAGCTAATCCCAATTGCCCACATTTGGCCCATATCTCTCTATACCCATCGTACTCATGTAACTATCTAAATGCTTTTTAAAAGACAAAACTGTGCCCGCCTCTACAACTACCTCCTGTTCCAGACACTCACCACTCTCTGTGTGAAAAAATTCCCGGACACTTACGTATCTCTCCCCTCTTACCTGAAAGCTACGCGCTCTAGTTTTAGACTCCCTTACCTTTGGGAAAAGATATTGACTATCTAGCTGATCTGCGCCCCTCATTATTTTATAGACTCTATAAGATTACCCCTCAGCCTCCCAAGCTCCAGAGAAAAAAGTCCCAGTCTATCCAGCCTCTCCTCATAACTCAATCCATCAAGTCCTGGTAGCATCCTAGTAAATCTTTTCTGCACTCTTTCTAGTTTAATAATATCCTTTCTAAAATAGGGTGACCAGAATTGCACACAGTATTCCAAGTGTGGCCTTACCAATGTCTTGTACAACTTCAACAAGACATTCCAACTCCCGTATTCAACATTCTGACTGATGAAACCAGACATACCACCTGTCTGGTTTCACCACTCTGTCCACCTGTGACTCCACTTTCAAAGAGGTATGAACATGTACCCCTATCTCTTTGTTCTGTAACTCTCCCCAATGCCCTACCATTAACTAAATCCTGCCCTGATTCAATCTACCAAAATGCATCACCTCGCATTTGTCTAAATTAAACTCCATCTGCCATTCGTCAACCCAATTGATCAACATCCCGTTGCAACTGGAGATAACTTTCTTCACTGTCCATTATGCCACCAATCTTAGTGTCATCTGCAAACTTACTAACCATGCCTCCTATATTCTCATCCAAATCATTAATATAAAACAAATAACATTGGACCCAGCACTGATCCCTGAGGCAACCACTGGTCACAGGCTTCCAGTTTGAAAAACAATTCTCTACAACCACCCTCTGACTTCTGTCAAGAGGGCAATTTTGTATCCATTTAGATAGCTTATCCTGGATCCCGTGAGACTTAACCTAATACAACAACCTACCATGCGGTACCTTGTCAAAGGCCTTGCTAAAGTCCATCAATTACACTGCCCTCATCTACCTTCTTGGTTACCCCTTCAAAAAACTCAATCAAATTTGTGAGACATGATTTTCCACTCACAAAGCCATATTAACTGTCCCTAATCAGTACTTGCATTGCTAAATAACATCCCACTTTTTTTTTGAACTGGCAATATAAAAAGATGGATTATCCACCTTGGTAATGTATTCATTCTTGTAGCTCTAAGCTCTTCATTCTTATAGAATCTTCTAAACACCACATGATTTTACCCCTAATCCTAATGATTGGTTGTTCACATCCTCTATAAAAGGCAATACGTTTTGGTGGTGCATTTAGATAGATTGTACGTCTTGATTATAAATAAATAATCTTTTTTTAGAGTCCATGGAATAGCTGGGAGAAAAACAATGTGGAGAATATTTTCTCAAAGAATGAAGAAAATATTATCCCGATAGATAATCCATCTTCTGCTCCTTCTTCAGTTGTGCATATATCACAGACCAATATTTATATTCTGCCAGCATTTATATAGATACAGCTAGCTAAACCAGGCATGATCTATTGAAATTGTAGTCTTGATACTAAAATCTTACAAAATGGAACTAATCTAAAGATGGGTCTTGAAGTTTCCACATGATGAGATTGTGATTATTTCCTTCGGCAGCTTGCTCCATTGTAGGATTGTTCTTGGGAATAAAGATGCTGACATTTGGTCCTGGAAGCAAATGGTTTTTGTAGTTTGTGTGATGGCTATCTCATTCTTTGTCATTTGTGGCAGGCAGCTGGTACTTGTTTCTGTCAATTCCCACCAGTCCATTCCAGACTTTATAGAACATGGTCAGTCCATTTTTCTCCCTCTATTACTGTAGTGATTTCCAATACAAATTTTTGATCAAGAATATAACACTTGTTTCATTATACTGTGGGATGGAGGACAAATCAGGAGATAATAACAGCATATGAAAAAGGCAGTTCTCTAATCATGGGTGACTTTACTCTTCATGTAGATTGGGAAAATCAAATTGCAGAGGTAGCCATGAGGAAGAATTCATACAGTGTATTCGGAACAATTTTCTAGAACAACAACCAGGGATTGGGGTATTTTGGATTTGGTAATGCATAATGAGACAGATTTAATAAATATCAGTTTGAAACATCAGATTCCCAGGAAACAATGACCGTAACAAGGTAGAATTTAACATGTGAAACTTGGGTTGGAAACAACCGTGCTACACTTAAATAGGAGAAATTTACAGGAATGAGGGCTGAACTGTAGGCACGATGCACAACTGCCTCACCGCACCAGGGACCGGATTCAATTCCAGCTTTGTTCGATTCCCGGTTTGGATCACATCTGTGTGGAGTTTGCATGTTCTCCCCGTATCTGCGTGGGTTTCCTCCGGGAGCTCCAGTTTCCTCCAACAGTCCAAAGGTGGTTAGGTGCAATGGCCATGCTAAATTCTCCCTCAGTGTACCTGAACAGGCACCAGAGTGTGACGACCAGGGGATTTTCACAGCAACTTCATTACAGTGTGAATGTAAGCCTACTTGTGACAGATAAATAAATAAAATAAATAAACTGAATTGGTTGGAGTAGACTGGGAAAAAGTTTAGCAGGAAAGCCAGTTAATCAGCAATGGCGGACACTTATTAAAGTAGATCATCACTCACAACAAAGGTACATCACAGCGAGCAAGAAGGATTCTAGGAAAGGGATAATTCAACTGAGGGTTAACCATGTCAGGTTAAAGGGTAGTATTAAACTTAAAGAAAAATATATAACTTGGCAGAGATTAGTGGTAAATCAGAGGATTGGGAAAGTTTTAAAAACCAGCAAAAGATGAGCAAAAAAGGAAGAAGATAAACTATGAGGGTAAATGAGAAAATAATATAAAAATGGGCAGCAAGAGATTCTGTAAATATATGAAAAGGAAAAGAGAAGCCTAAGTGAACATAGGCCCCTTAGAAAATGAGACTGGAGAAATAATAATGAAGATTCTGGAAATGACAGCGGAGTTAAACAAATACTTGGCATCAGTCTCCACAGTGGAAATCACTAATAACATTCCAAAAGTACTAAATTAAGGGGCAGCAGGGGAGTGGAAGGGAAGAATGATGGTTTGCATTCCAGGATGTTAAAAGAAGTGGCTAAAGAGATAGTGGATGTGCTGATAACAAGCTTTTAAGAGTCCTTAAATTCAGGAAAAGTCACAGATGATTAGGAAATTGCCAATGTAACACTTCATTCAAAAAAGGAGACAAGAGACAAGAAACAAATTACTATAAGCCACCTAGCTTAACTTCAATCATTGGGAAAATATTGGAATCCATTATAAAAGGTGCAATAACAAAGCATTTAGAAATGCATAATATAATCAAGCAATGGCAGCATGGCTTCAAGAAGGAGAAATTATGCCTGGTAAATTTATTAGAATTCTTTGGTGTGGCAATGAGCAGGACAGATAATGGAGAACCATTGGTGTAATATACTTTGATTTCCAAAAATGGTTTCATAAGGCACCACACAAAAGGCTACTAAATAAGATAAGAACCCATGATGTAGCATGGATAGTGGATTGGCTAACTGATACAAGAAGAGTTGAACTAGCAATGTGGCACAGCAATCTTTGTTGGAGCCATAATTATTTACAATATATATTAATGACTTGGTCGAGGGACGTGAATGTACTGTTACCAGGTTTGTGGATGACATTAAAAAAGATAGGAAGGCAGATGTAATGACTTTAGCAAGGCACAGAAAGTTGGCCTCTTGGGGTATGAACTCTCTGATTGAGGTGCCCAGTGTGGAGAGGGGTGGGTCGGAAGGGTGACCTCCTTGTAAACCTGCTCCTGGGCCTGGTGAGGCGAGCTATCAACAGGTCCAGGTAGCAGGCGATTGACAGAATAGTCCATCCTGATTGTCTGCCCCTCTACCATGGCTATATTCATGGCCAGATACCCCTGGAGAGGGAGCATGCGGTGTCCACAGGCGCAGATGACGCCTTCTGCGCCCACTGGGCACTGCAGGGGCTGGGGTGTATTATAAACCCCGAAAATCACATTATGGTTTAATGTTTTAAGTTTCCTTTTGATTTTGTTTTTTGTTTGGGCTGTTCCCCCTCCTTTTGAGGAGCTGCCCCTTTTAATTTATCCCTAAGTTAATTTGAGTTTGTTTATTTGGTTGGTACTGAAAGATATCCTTGATTGAGGTGCTTGGTGCGCAGAGGGGCAGGTCAGGAGGGCGACCTCTTCATGAACCTGCTCCTGGACCTGGTGAGGCAAGCCATCAACAGGTCCAGGCAGCGGGCGATCGATGGAGTCAGCCATCCTGACTGTCTGCCCCTCTATCGCAGCTATATTCACAGCCAGATGTTCCTGAAGAGAGCATGCGGTGTCCACGGGTGCAGTTGATGCCTTCTGCACCCGCTGGGCACTGCAGGGGCCGGGGTGTATTATAAACCCCGAAAATCACATTATGATTTAATGTTTTAAGTTTCCTTTCAACTTTGTTTTTGGTTCGGGCTGTTCCCCCTTCCTTTTGGGAGCTGTCCCTTTTAATTTGTCCCTAAGTTAATTTGAGTTTGTTTATTTGGTTTGTGTCAAAAGAGATGCCAAAAAGATTGGTAGTCTCATATGTATATAAAACGGGGAGTGTCAAGTATTCTGGCACACTGGATTCTGACTGCACAGAAGCACTCTATGAATGGAATAGAGTTTGTAAATATGGGAATCTGGTGAAGGGACACTGGCCTCTAAGGAGGTATTTCAACAAATGGTGAGGAAAACAGAAAAGGTGGAATTTTTCTGTCCATTGCCTCCCTTGTGGAAAGACTGCAGAAAACTGCAGCACAGAGGGATTTGGATGTCCTCGTGCATAAATCACAAAAATTCAGCAGATAATTGGAAAGGCAAATGGAGATGTGGCAAAAAAGATACAGAATCCCTACAGTGCAGGAAGAGGCCATTCTGCCCATCGAGCCTGCACTGGCAACAATCCCACCTATGCCCTTTCCCTGTAATCCCACTATTACCTTGCTAATCCCCTGACACTAAGGGGCAATTTAACTTGGCTAATCAATCTAACCTGCACATCTTTGGACTGTGGGAGGAAACCAGAACACCAGGAGGAAACCCATGCAGATACAGGAGAACATGCAGACTCTGCACAGTCACCTGAGATTGGAATTGAATCCCTATCCCTGCTGCTGTGAGGCAGCAGTGCTAACCACTGTGCCACTGTCTCACCCCATGGGCAGCAGAGGTTCGGATGAATTTAAGTTTAAGTAGGATAGCTTGTAGGAAGCCAGCTATGAGAATGTTGGAATGTTCCAGATGAGGCAAAACAAAGAAGCAACCAGAAATGAAGCTGGTGGAGATTTAGTAACTTAAGTAGAGGACAAAATTAAACAATGATATTCTCATCAGCTAAAAAAAAATTCAGGTGAGTTTGAAGAAAACTATTAATTAGGTGATTAAACAAATAGAATTAATCTAGAATGATGATTCACAACTCAATGATTCTGCAATTTGAAATTAATAGCTAACAGCATGGCAGTTTTCCAAGAAATTAACTTCAGATCACATGAGTTCATTTCAATACGTTATTTGTACAGTTTTGTGAAATAAATTTAATTTCTGATTTTTTTATACAAAGGTTTAATTTCCAGATTACTTTCAGGAGATTTGACACCAGCAACTAATTAACGTAGCGTAATAAACATTTGTGAGAGGTCGAAATAGTCGCAACATAAACTGTTGCAAGTAATATAAAAGAGTTGAGACCATATGAAACTGGGTGACAGGAACAACAAAGAAAAAAAACTTTCCACTTTGACGAATTGAAAGGATGTGGTTAAGGGCAAGGTTGAAGGGACAGATTAGATCCAATAAATGTTTTAAAGAGGAGAAATGAAGAAGCGGGAAGGTTTACAGAAAGAATTTCAGAGCTTTGGGCTTAGATGACTGAAGGTCTGAGGGCCAGTCCCAGCACAGAGCTCCTAGTATGTTGAATGATTGAAGAAGATTACAGAGACAGAGAAGCACGTGGTCATCAAAAGATTTGAATACATGGCTGAGAATTTTAAAATCAAAATATTGGTAGACTGGGAGCCAATAACGAACACAGGATTGATGAGTGGAATTTGGAGTAAATTAGGAAATCTGTGCCAGAGATTTGGATCGTGTAAGTTTGTGGAGGGTGGAAGATGGGAGTCTAACAAGGGAGAGCATTGGAATAGTTGATTCTGGGGATAATAAAAAACATATTTGAGGGTTTCAGTAACAGATAAACTAAGCTATAGGAGGAAATAGGTTATTTAACATAGATAGAAGTAGGCAGTTTTGGAGAGATTATAGGGCCAGTAGCCCAGCTTAGAGTCAAATAGGACACCAAGGTTGTAAACAACAACATTAGCCAGGAAGGACGAATGAAAAAAAACATTTATGTCAAGGCCTAAACACAATACTTGGGGTTTTCCTAATGTTTAACTGAAGGAAACTGCATTTAATCCACAAATTCATTGTCAGACAATACAGACAGTGGCGGCATTGGCATAAGTGGGGTGAAGTTAACATCCATCTAGAATCTTCTCTTCTGTCTTTGGATGATGTTCCAAGAGGCAGCATATAGATAATAAGTAGGAAGAGTCTAAGGTTCAGATCTTTGTAGAACTCCAGAAACAGGAAGAGAAGCCATTACAGAGCTTTTTCTGGTTTTTCTGACAAGTGTGGAACCAGATGAAGGCAGTCCCATTCAATTATACATTGCCTGAAAAGGATTGAAGGAGCATGGCATCATCAACCTTGACTAAAGCTACAGACATTTCAATAAGGATGAAGAAGGATAGTGCACCACGGGCAGTCAGTCACCATGGGAGATATCATTTGTGACTTTGTTTAGGACCTCTTCACGCAATGGCAGCTGCAGATACTGATTAAAAATTGATTTGCTGGAAAGCGATTATGGGATTGCCTTGGACAGGCAAGGGTAGTTGGAGATGCTGTGATAATCAGCAGAGAAAGCGGGTGGATCTCTAGAGAGATAGCAATGATGGCAGGTACCAAAGCAGAAGGAGCTAGTTATAATATCAGCTGGCATGGAGACCAGGATGAGTAGTTGGGTGATTAGCAGTTTCGTGATAATAGGATCAAGGCAGCAGAAGTTAGGTCTTATGGGCAAGATGAACTTCAGAAAGGGGAGGAGAGAATCTAAAGGAAGATGAACATTAAATCAAGGATCATATTACATAAGAACATAAGAAATAGGAGCAGGAGTAGGCCATCTGGCCCTTCGAGCCTGCCCCGCCATTCAATAAGATCATGGCTGATCTGTCGTGGCTCAGTTCCACATTCCCGCCCTCTTCCCATAACCCTTAATCCCCTCTCTTATCAAAAACCCATCAACCCGCTTCTTAAAAATATTTAGCGAGGCAGCCTCCACCACCTCAACGGGCAGAGAATTCCAGAGATTCACCACCCTTTGAGTGAAGAAGTTCCTCCTCAACTCCATTCTAAACCGCCCCCCCTTTTATCTTGAGGCTGTGCCCCCTAGTCCTACTGTCCTTTCTGAGCGGGAAGAGCCTCTCCACCTCTATCCTATCCATCCCATTCATCATCTTATACGTCTCAATGAGATCTCCCCTCATTCTTCTAAACTCTAATGAGTACAAGCCTAGTCTATCCAGCCTCTCCTCATAGCTCAACCCCCTCAACTCCGGCATCAGCCTAGTAAACCTCCTCTGCACTCCCTCCAAGGCCAAAATATCCTTGCGTAAGTACGGCGCCCAAAACAGCACACAGTACTCCAGCTGCGGTCTCACCAATGCCCTATACAGCCGCAGCAAGACCTCCCTACTTTTATATTCAATCCCCCTCGCTATGAAGGCCAGCATCCCATTTGCCTTCCTGACCACCTGCTGTACCTGCAAGCTGGGTTTTTGCGACTCATGCACAAGGACCCCGAGGTCCCTCTGCACCGTCGCCTATTACCATAGAAGATATTACCATAGAATTCTATTACCATAGAAGAAGGTCTTAATGTATTAATTGTTTTTTTAAATAGTAATTCCAAGTTGAGGCATAGAATTTGAGCTGGCAACTAGGGAATTTGGTCTTTTCTGTACATCATTAGTCTAACCATTGGCCTTTATACATTTTTGAGCACTGAAGGGAGCAGAGACAGAGGAAAGACATGTAGGAAAAAGTTTGTCTGTGACAGCATACTCATCTTCACATTCAAAATGTCCATATTTGCTTTCTTGTTCCTGGATGTTTGCAAATGTAAAATATTTGTTGAATTACCGTACAGTGAATTTTCCACACAAGGATAAACAGTAAAGTGATTCAGCGCAAATGTGTTTTTGTGGTGTATCAGTGTCAAATATGGAGTAAAAGAAACTATATTTTGGTGGAAACTAATGAATACTGAAGCACAGTGGTTAACACTGCTGCCTCACAGCACCCGGGACCTGGGTTCAATTCCTACTTTGGTCACTGTGTTTGTGGAGTTTGCACATTCTCTCCTTGTCTACATGGATTTCCTCCCACATTCCAAAGATTTGCAGATTAGTTTGATTGGCCGTACTAAATTATCCCTTCTTGTTCAGGAATTAACAGAGTAAATGCACAAGATTATGGGGATAAGGGCCTGTTTGAGTTTGTTGTCAGTGCAGGCTCGTTGAGCCGAATGGCCTTCTTTTGCACTGTTGGAATTGTATAATTCAAAGATTATAAGACTATTGCACTCTTGATAAGTACGAGAACTACACTGGTGCTGGCTGTCCAAACGTACATCTACTTTCCTTGAACTAGTCAGTAGGAGTAAATGAGGACTAGTTGTATGCCCTTGAGTTCTGAGGTGTTAATCCATTTGGATTAAATAGGGAACCATCTGCTTTGAATCTAAATTGGCAGATATCCCAAAACAGAACAGGAAATTATTCAGGATATTATTCTCCCACAAGCAATCTGTGATATGAATAAATAGGAATATCCAACATCCAGAACATAAAGTGAGATCGCTTGAGGTACAATAAGATAAATTAATAGTTTGCCGTAACTTAAACAGAACAAGTAAATGCTGAAGTTTGAACAAATTTTCCAGCATACCTTGAGAAGCTGAAAACCGTGCTACTAGAAAAAATATCTTTAAAACTTGCTCAACTAATACAGTTATTTGTCTTTTGAACTGCTGATAAGAAACAGGCAATGTAATCAGTCTGAATGAGGCCATGGTGTTACAAATGATACATCTGTAGTTGGAAAGCAGAGGAAGACCTTCAGAGTTCTGCCAGACATGATGTAAATTATTGACTTTTTGTACAATGTGCACAATGAACCTCTCAAACATTGCTCAGTGACCTAGAGATCTGGTAAGACCAGTTAATATCTGAGATTGCAAGCTTAACTGACTCAAGTCAAATGTTGGAGGAATCCCTCAGCAAAGACAAAGGTTTTGCACAAAGTTGACAAAATTCGATGTACCAACATGCTTTGTAAGACTTTTTAAATAATATGGAACTGCTGCAGGCTGTCTTCCAGAATAGATAAGAAAGAACCATTGGTCTATGAAAGAAAACAAGACTCTCTCGTGCTTTGGGTACACAGAAACATACGCCACTTAGAAAGTCACAGCACAATACTTGATATAGAAGGTTATCTTTAAAGAACGGTTCATTTTTTGCTCCTGAATGGTCACAGTTTCTTTAAACACTGCTCAGAAACGTATCTTAGAAAGGTGGTGGCTCCATAATTCCAAGGTCCAGAAAGTTTGTAAATCTCAATTACAATACACATTTGTAGTGGAGGAAATTTTTGATACAGCTGGTATACACTGGGATTCTGCTGCAGAGGCATCCTGGCAATATTACCTTCAGTTTCAGATGCTGAAGAAGCATCTGTTTTCCTAGTAGACACCAAATGCATTTAGCAGAACGAAGATGGGATAACTTCAACTATTCGAAATTCTTTTAACTTTCCTTTTGCCAATTGCCCTTGAAAATCCTTCAGCATCCATTCATCAAAGCAGAAATACTTGGCGAAATGTAAATTGCTCTAGCGAAATTGCTTGTGAAGCCTTTTGGCTATAATTTAGGGCCCATTGCAGTTAATGGGAAAAAAAAAGTCATCCTTAAGGAGGATCAGGCCTAGTGTAAAGTTGGTTCAGATCGGGCCTGGGGGGTTGTGGGGGTTGTGAGGGTGTCAGGATTCAGGAAGACGGTAGTAGGGGCTGGGAAGTATCCTGTGAGGGCAGAGGAATTCCTGTGGCTGGGGGGAGTAGTTACATTGAAAGAATAAAGAATAGGAACAGGAGTAGGTCATTTAGCCCTTCAAGCCTGCTCTGCCTTTTAATACAATTATGACTGATCCTCCATCTCAACACCATATGCCCACAATCTCCCCATGGAGTCCAGAAACATATCTTTCTTCTTAAATATATTCTGCAATCTTCTGTGGAAGAGAATTCCAGAGGGTCACAGCCCTCTGAGTGAGGTGTAAGGGAGTGGAGGATAGTCAGGGAGTGTGAGGAAACCCCTGGAGAGTCAGAAGGTAGGGGTATCCTGGGTGTATGCAATAGGTGCCAAGAAGTTAGAAGTCATTTTAATCCTTGTATTTTTTTCTGGGTAACTATTGACGTAACCCAGTTGGAACCATCTGAAGTTTGCAATTCAAAACACATTTTTGGATGGTTCCCAGTGCAGGAAATTGTCCAGGGGAAGCTTCCACTTCTGGGCAATTGCTATGCAAACCTCACGTGAACCTCTGAAAGTCTTTGGGTTTCCCCTCATCCCCATCAACTACAACACCAGGGAGCTTGAAAGTTAGACCCCACGTTTTATATGCTAGAAGAAATTAAGAAGCACCTGGATTCTATAAATGTACTAGATTAATCAGGCACCACCAGAGAAAGATCCATATCATCCCAACACCTACCCAAGTGCACTTCGCAAAATCTTTCGCAGAAGCTATTGTGGAATTTAATGCCACCCAGAGGTGATCCAAGGGAAGGGAGAGGGCCCATTTGATCAGATTGGAAGGTGTGGTATGGAGACCTTACCATCTCCTCCCCCACTTTGCCCCTGATTAAATTTAAGCCGGTGACTTCCCTGCCCAGATGCCAAGTGAAGCCCTTAACTGGACAACCAATTCCCATTTTAGAACCTCATTACGCTGTCAAAGGGGCTCAGGGAGACTGACACACCGCAGTGGAGGGGAGTGTGTTCCTTTGTTCAAAGGCACTCCCAAGGGACTCAGCATCAGGAAGGTAATTGTTTCTGATCCCCCTCCTCCCCTCACCAGCAAACCCACCCCACAACCTCCATCTCAACATCACCTAGGTTCCTCCAGAAGTCCAATAATAATCCCTGATGAAGGCCCCATTGCATAACTGGCAGCAGCCACTCTTAGTGGCACTCCCAGTATTGGACAGCTGCCAGTCTCTGGCTGATCATTAGCTTTCAGGGGCAGGAATTCAACCCTAAGACTTGAGCTTTAATGTCCCCATGTAGTTTGGAGCCCTGGTAACAGAGATTCTGCTGCCAATTATGGACTTCATTTCCTCAGAGCTCCTGGAGGGAGGGTCATGTTAATGAGGGCCCTGTTGCCCTCATTAAACTCCACTCTGTCTCAATAATGATGTTTTGAAGAACCTCTCTTCATAACTGTAACCAGATCAGCGATCAAGATCCACAGTATGCACAGCTCTCACTATGACAGAGAAATTGACCATGGCCACAGGAGACTTCTGCCAGCTCAGCCAAATTGCCATGCACTCTTCTTTCAGACAAGTAAAGTTAAAGTTTACTTATTAGTAATAAGTAAGGTTTACATTAACACTGCAATAAAGTTACTATTAAATTCCCTTATTCGCCACACTTCAGCACCTGTTTGGGTTAATGCACCTAACCAGCATGTCTTTCAGACTGAGAGAGAAAACTGGAAACCCGGAGGAAACCCTTGCAGGCATGGGGAGAATGTGAAGACTCCACACAGACAGTGACCCAGCTGGGAATCGAACAAAGCTGGTTAGAATTTTACTTTCTGGATATTAAAAGCAGTTGTGAGCAGAAAAGTTGGCAAAGCGGCAGGGTGGATTTATGCCTGATTTTCCACTTTCCAGCTCATTAAGTATGCATTAGTAAGTAGTTTGTTGAAGCTCATAGTGGTGCAGAATAGTCTGCCCTGCTGTTACCTTGCGGTTTTGATGGTCCAGGCACCATATTTAAAACAGCACAGCTTCTTGCACATGAATTCACATTATGCTTTGTCAAACCAATGTCTCAGTTATATTTCAACAGTAGCAGAAACTTTCATGGCTCATGACACCTTTCACAAAATCTTCTTTGCTACAGAAGTGCACAGTAAATATACATGAAGATAAAAATTAAGCAAATCATTGGAATAATCTAAGGAAGGTTCCAGTGCCTAAATAGGTCTAGTGTGTCTTGCAGTATACAAACAACACCTTCCAATAATGAAACAACTAACAGTCAAAGGAACTGAGAGAACTGCAAAGTCTAATGTTAACACTATTGATGCTGAGGCCATGAAGATCAGGAAAAGGATTGTGACAATACCGTGCCTTTAAGAAATGTATTTATGTCAAGTTTCTTGAAGGGACTACTTTATACTTCAGCTGGACAACCAGTAGCCCACATTCCGAGCATGCAAAGAATAATTGCTCCTAATTATTGGGCTGTTTGTTTAACTTGGGTTAATGTAATTTTGGTATTTTGGATTTGTCCCCTAGGGTTTCAGAGCAGAGTTAATCAGGCTGATTGACAAGAGTCATGTAAATGGATGGAGCTAGGCTTGCAGAGAGACAAGCAGGCAGTAATGTTTGTATTTGATTGGAGCAGAAATTCTTTCTCACTCTGGAAACTGAACTCTGGGACTTGCTAGAAAATGGATATCTTTTGATTTGATTTATTATTGTCACATGTATTAGCACACAATGACAAGTATTGTTTCTTGTGCGCTATACAGACAAAGTATGCTGTACATAGAGAAGGAATGGTGAGAGTGCAGAATGTAACGTTACAGTCACAACTAGGGTATAGGGAAACATCAACTTAACATGAGGTAGATCCATTCAAAAGTCTGACAGCAGGGAAGAAGCTGTTCTTGAGTTGGTTAGTACATGTTCTCAGATTTTTGTATCTTTTTCCTGATGGAAGAAGGTAGGGATTATGTCCAGGATGCGCAGGGTTCTTGATTATGCTGGCTGCTTTTCCAAGGCAGCAGGAAGAGTAAATGGATGGGAGACTGGTTTGCATGATGGACTAGACTTTGTTCACGACCCTTTGTAGTTTTTTGCAGTTTTGGTCAGAGCAGGAGACATACCAAGCTGTGATACAACCAGAAAGAATGCTTTCTATGGTGCATCAGTAAAAGTTGGTGTGAGTTGTAGCAGACATGCCAAATTTCCTTAGCCTCCTGAGAAAGTAGAGGCATTGGTGGGCTTTCCCAACTATGGTGTCAGCATGGAGGGACCAGGACAGGTTGTTCGTGATCTGGTCACCTAGAAATCTGAAGCTCTCGACCATTTCTATTTCATCCTCGTTGATGTAGACAGGGGCATGTTTTCCAATATGCTTCCTATCTCTCTTCAGAGATCTGCAAAAAATGTTTCTCCCTCTCCCTGGAGTTCTGCTGTTTGAAGACAGGTCTTTCTCTGGGGGCTGCTGTCTGAGAGTCAGAAGACAGGTGTCTCCCTGAATCTTCTGTCCAAAGGTGTTAAAAGGCTGGAAGACTAGCAACCCATATAAACTTGTGTGTTTTTGCCAACTGATTCTTGATTTACGTCTATGGGAAATATTGCTTAAATTGGAACTAATGGAGATAGCTAGCAGTTAAGAATTAAACCTTGCCATGTTTAAGTATTTCAATTGGTAAAAGTTATGCAAATTCTTTTTGTTATAGTTAAGCTGGATTGTTAAATAATGTTTCTTTTAATAAAAGCTTCCTCGTGGGTCAACAGAATCACACTTGGAGAGAAACACCTTACCCTCACACCAATGTCAAAATCAAAAATAGTTGATTTAGGTGTCTAGGCTAATTTCATGGTGTACCTTGGAGATTCTGAACTGGTTCCTTACAGGATCCAATGGCAACTGCTGCTAACCTATCTCAAAACTTGGAACACTTTTAGATTTCTGCTGAACCGTTTTTGCTGTAAAAAAATCAGTCCTCTCGTCATGACTGTATCTATTGTCCCTAGCATCACCACAATAAATTATATTGCATCCTTTCCACAGTACTAATATTCTCTCTATAATGGAATGCTCAAAACTTCTTTAATTAATCCCAGTATGGCTTAATCAATGTCTTATGCAGAATCATTACCTACGTTTTTGTATTCAATGTTCCAATATATAAACCAGCAGGAAGTCATTTTACAACAACTTATCAAAAAGACATTACCTGTCAGTTCTGTACTGAAGTAACAGAAGTTTAGATATACCAGAGTTCTTACAAACCAGAGGAAATGGGCGAAGTATTTAAATGAGTACTTAGTGTCAGTATTCATCAAAGAGAAGGACTTTGTGGATGATGAGTCTGGGAAAGGATGTGTAGATAGTTTGAGTCAAGTTGAGATCAACAAGGAGGAGGTATTGGGGTTCTTGAGGAACATTAAGGTAGACAAGTCCTCAGGGCTTGATGGGATACACTCCAGAATACTGAGACAGGCAAGGGAGGAAATTGTTGGGGTGAAATCTTTGTATCCTCACTGGCTACAGAGGAGGTTCCAGACGATTGGAGAATAGCCAATGTTGTTCCTTTGTTTAAGAAGGATAGCAAGAATAATCCAGGTAATTACAGGCCAGTGACCCTTCCACCAATGGTAGGGAAATTATTGGAGAGGATTCTTCAAGGCAGGATTTTTTCCAACTTGGAAATAAGTAGACAAATAGTGAGAGGCAACATGGTTTTGTCAAAGGGAGGTCATGTCTCACAAACTTGATTGAGTTCTTTGAGGAAGTGATGAAGATGATTGATGAAGGTAGGGCAGTGGATGTTGTCTACATGGACTTCAGTAAGGCTTTGACAAGGTCCCTCATGGCAGGCAGGTGCAGAAAGTGAAGTCACATGAGATCAAGGTGAGTTGGCAAGGTGGACACAAAACTGGCTTGGTCAAAGACAGAGCAGAGCAGTGGAAGGGTGCATTTCTGAATGGAGGGCTCTGATAAGTGGCATTTCTCAGGGATCAATGCTGGGACCTTTGCTGTTTGTAATATATAAATGATTTGGAGGAAAACATAACTGGTTTGAGTAGTAAGTTTGCAGATGACACAAAGATTGGTAGATTTGTGGTTCGTGATGAGCACCATCAGAGGATATAGAAGGATATAGATCAGTTGGAGACTTGGGCGGAGAGATGGCAGATGGAGGTTAATCTGAACAAATGTGAGGTAATGCATTTTGGAAGGTCTAATACAGATTGGAAATACAAGTAAATGGCAGAACCCTTAAGAGTGTTGATAGGCAAAGGGGACCTGGGTGTACAGGTACACAGGTCACTGAAAGTGGCAATGCAGACAGAGAAGGTAGTCAAGAAGGCATACGGCATGCTTGCCTTCATCGGCAGGGGCATTGAGTTTAAAAATTGGCAAGTCATGTTGCAGCTTTATAGAACCTTAGTTAGGCTGCACTTAGAATATAGTGTTCAATTCTGGTTGTCACACTACCGGAAGGATGTGGAGGCTTTGGAGCAGATACAGAAAAGATTTACCAGGATGTTGTCTGGTATGGAGGGCATTAGCTATGAGGAGAGGTTGGAGAAACTTGGTTTGTTCTCACTGAAACGACAGAGGTTGAGGGGTGACCTGATAGAAGTCTACAAGATTATGAAAGGCATGGACAGAGTGGATAGTCAGAAGCTTTTTCCTGGGGTGGAATAGTCAATTACTAGGGGGCACAGGTTTAAGGTGTGAGGGACAAGGTTTAAAGGAGATGTACAAGGCAGATTTTTTACACAGAGGGTGGTGGGTACCTGGAACTCGTTGCTGGGGGAGGTAGTGGAAGCAGGTACAGTAGTGACTTTTAAGGGGTGCCTTGACAAATACATGAATAGGATGGGAATAGAGGGATATGGTCCCCGGAAGGGTAGGGGGCTTTGGTTAAGTCGGGCAGTGTGGTCAGTGCAGGCTTGAAGGGCCGAAGGGCCTGTTCCTCTGCACAAGAATAAACAAGAATGGGGCTGGAACTCACAACCTTAATTGATCAGTTCCTAAAATTAAAACCAGAACAGACAGTAAAATCTATTTGAAATGAGCATGTGAAGTGTGTGATAACTGGCAAATTATAGTTCTCCCACTGTTTATTATGATTTGACAGATTCTATGTAAGAAAGCACACCATTAGCAATGGTTAAGAGTTCTGATTTCATGAGCAATGTTGAATGGGCTAATACCAGGCAAGCTGATGAACTCATGATTGTTCAACCTTCCTCTTCCACAAATCTCACAACTGCAGGTATTTTTGCTGACAGGAATTACTGGATTCAGACGTCACACCAGTTATGAGAATGTTTTCTGTTACATCCACGGGGAATTTCACAATAACTTCATTGCAGTGTTAATGTAAGCCTTACTTGTGACTAACAAATAATAAATAAACTTTAATTAGGTCTTACAGTAAAGGATGATTATCTGATTACATCACAATACTGTCAGGTCTTGAACACAATACATATGCAGCATTTTAACAGTCCAAGTTTTGAAAGACTAGCTCATTTAGTTAAATCCTTTATACCAGAGTTAGTATATGATCTTATCCTCTAATAACACATCCTCCTGCCCTAATTTTTGCACCCTTGTGCCCAGTGATTCACTATATGACAATATCCTCTAACCTAAAGGATGTATACCATATGACTTGGCACTATGGCTTAGTTGGTTACAGCGCCTATCTCATAAACAGGGGATCCTGAGTTTAAATCTCAGTGGTGTCTTGGTCCATTTGGACAGTGTATTGGTGCAGTATTCTGGCACAATGGTTAGCATTGCTCACAATGCCAAGGACCCAGGTTCAATTCCAGCCTCAGGTGATTGTGTGTGTGGAGTTTGCACATTCTCCACATATCTGCATGGGTTTCCTCTGGGTGCTGTGGTTTCCTCCCACATCAAAAGATGTGCAGGTTAGGTTGATTAGCCATGCTAGATTGACCTTTACTGTTAGTGGATTAGTCGGGTAAATACATGGGGTTACGGGTATACGGTCTGGATGGGATTGTTGTCAGTGCAAGCTCAATGGCCCGAATGGCCTCTTTCTGTGGAGATTCTATGATTCTAAAGCAGTGCCTGGATTGAAATAAGACTGTGGATCTCTTGTTACTTGAATCTGATTTGTCATACTTATTACAAGGTTAGCTTGCTTCCAACCTATTGCCACTTTCACAATGCTCAAAAACTGACTCATATTAATTGTCAATTCCTCACAAATCTGCTCACAAGATTCCTTGCTTATATTTCTCGTGTCTTCCCTTGTGAATAAGTGGAAGAAATAATCCATCAGAATGTGAAGAGAAAGACAGTGATAAGGAAGCATGTGTGTCCATTTAAGTCAGATACAGATATGAAAATAATCGATAATTAGTAATTTTTAGCATGAATAAATGAGTACTTTGTATTGGTTTTCACAGAGAAACAAAAGCACAAGAAACTAGTGGTAAAAGGGAAACAACAAATCAGTCAAAGGAGAATAATTTTCACAAGAATGATGTCAGAACAATGGTTCCAATGATCAAACTAAAGTTTAGGGGTGACCTAATATAAGTACTTAAGATTATTAAGGGATTTTGACATGGCAGATGTAGAGAAGATGTATCAACTTCCTGAGGGAATCTGAAACCAGAGTCCACAAATATAAGACAGTCACCAGTAATGTGTTTCATAAACACTACTGTAGACAGTTAGGCTGGTTGTTTCTGTGCTGTAAGTTCTATGTAACCTTTTGTTTATAATTTAAATAGAAAAACGATAGTAGAAAAATAAATGAAACTAAAGACTGACAAATCTCCAGGATCTGTGGCTTTCACTCCCAGGAGTATTGAAAAAGAAAAGATGCATTAGACATAGGGGGGTCTACCGCCATGTTATAGCCAGGAAAACCTAGTCATAGCTTTTCAAAGACCCTTTCATTCACATATTGTAATTTTGTATTGTAAATTGTAAACATCATTCCACTATTTAAAAATGGACAGAGTATGAGAACAAATAATTACAGATGTGTCACTGTAACATTAATTACTAGAATCTATTATTGTACACAGAAAGACAAGTATCAAATGATCAAAGAAAACAAGCTTGCATTTATGAAGATCAGGACATATCTGACTGATATTGCTGACCTTGAGAATATCGTAAAAAGTCTGACAACACCAGGTTTAAGTCCAACCGATTTATTTGATAGTAAACTCATAGCTTTTGAGGTTTCCCTCTTCTTCAGGTGAATGGAGAGTTCTGGCCTCAGACAGAGCATATAAAGCACAGACAGTTTACAGATTACTGATTAGAATGCGAATCTTTACACCTAACCTGCTGTTCAAGTCCTAAAGTGGCCGACAATGTGAGTGGGAAGGAGCACTGATCACAGGTTAAAGGGATGTGTATTGTCTCCAGACAGTACAGTGAGTGAGGTTTTGCAAACCCTGGCAAGTCATGGGGGTTACAGATAGTGCGACATGAACCCAAGATCCCTGTTGAGACCGTCCTCATGTGTGCGGAACTTGGCTATCAGTCTCTGCTCAGCGACTCTGCGCTGTCGTGTGTCTTGAAGGCCACCTTGGAGAATGCTTACCTGAAGGTCAGAGGCTGAATGCCCATGACCACTGAAATGTTTGCCAACAGAGAGGGAACAGTCTTGCCTGGTGATTGTTGAGCGATGTTCATTCATCCGTTGTCGTAGCGTCTGCATGGTCTCCCCAGTGTACCATGCTTCGGAACATCCTTTCTTGCAACGTATCAGGTAGACAACGTTGGCCGAGTTGCAAGAGTATTTACCGTGTACCTGGTGGATGGTATTCTCACGTGTGATGATGGTATCCATGTCGATGATCCGGCATGTCTTGCAGAGGTTGCTGCGGCAAGGTTGTGTGGTATTGTGGTCACTGTTCTCCTGAAGGCTGGGTAGTTCGTTGCGAACAACGGTCTGTTTGAGGTTGCGTGGTTGTCTGAAGGCAAGAAGTGGGGGTGTGGGGATGGTCCTGGCGAGATGTTCGTCTTCATCAATGTTATGTTGAAGACTCCGGAGAAGATGTCATAGCTTCTCCACTCTGGGGAAGTACTGGACGACGAAGGGTACTCTGTCCACCGTGTCCGTGTTTGTCTTCTGAGGAGATCGGTGCGGTTTTTTGCTGTGGCGCATCGGAACTGTCGATGAGTCGAGCACCATATCCTGTTCTTATGAGGGCATCTTTCAGCGTCTGGAGGTGTCTGTCACAATCCTCCTCATCTGAGCAAATCTTGTGTATACGGAGGGCTTGTCCATAGGGGATGGCTTCTTTAACATGTTTAGGGTGGAAGCTGGAGAAGTGGAGCATTATGAGATTGTCTGTGGGCTTGCGGTACAGTGAGGTGCTGAGGTGACCGTCCTTGATGGAGATGCGTGTATCCAAAAATGCAACTGATTCTGGGGAATAGTCCATGGTGAGTCTGATGGTGGGGTGGAATTTGTTGATATCATCATATAGTTGTTTCAGTGATTGTTCACCATGAGTCCAAAGGAAGAAAATGTCATTGATGTATCTGGTGTATAGCATCGGTTGAAGATTCTGTGTAGTGAAGAAGTCTTGTTCGAACCTGTGCATGAAGATGTTGGCATATTGAGGTGCAAATTTGGTCCCCATGGCTGTTCCGTGTGTCTAGATGAAAAACTGGTTGTTGAAGGTGAAGACATTGTGGTCCAGGATAAAGCGGATGAGTTGTAAAATTGCATCTGGAAACTGGCAGTTGTCAGCATTGAGCACTGAGGCAGTTGCAGCAATGCCATCGTCGTGGGGGATGTTGGTGTACAGCACCGAGACATCCATTGTGCCGAGGAGTGTCCCTGGTTCAACTGCTCCATGTGTGCTGAGTTTCTGTAGGAAGTCCGTAGTGTCGCGACAAAAGCTGGGGGTTCTTTGTACAATGGGTTTCAGGATGCCCTCGACGTAGCCGGAGAGGTTCTCACAGAGTCCCATTGCCGGATACGATGGGACGGCCAGGTGTGTTTGCCTTGTGTATCTTTGGGAGGCAGTAGAGATCTCCAATGCGGGGAGTACGTGGAATGAGAGCACGGAGGGTGCTCTGAAGGTCCGGATCAAAGGTCTTGATCAGATTGTTGAGTTGACAAATGTGTTCTTTGGTCGGATCTGTGGGTGACTATCTGTAGTGTTCCTCATTATTTAGTTGTCGGTACACTTCTTTACAGCAATCTATTCTGTTCAGTATGACGATGGCCCCTCCTTTGTTTGCCGGTTTGATGATAATGTTGCAGTTGGTCTTGAGAGTGTGGATGGCATTGCATTGTGCTTGGGTGATGCTCGGGGCCGTCTTGTGAGTGCGGCTGATGAATCTGGTGTTAAGGCACTTCCTGATGGTTTGGGCACACAAGTCCAGTTGAGGGCAGTGGCCTTCCGGAGGAGTCCAATTGGACTCCTTCCTCTTAGGTTGCTGCACTGCGGATCTGTCGGCCGTTCTGGTTCATCGGCTGTCTCATTGTGTTTGCTGTTGGCCTCTTGGGGTTTGTGGAAAAGCTCCCGCAGCCTCATTCGCCTGATGAATTCCTCTGTGTCTGCTGCGAGACTGATGGGGTCCATTTTGGTGGTGGGGCAGAAATTGAGCCTTCAGCTGAGAACTTCGATTTCATCTGGTTGAAATGTGTAGTCCGACAAGTTGACAATAGACCTCCCTGCGGTAGTGCTGTTTTCTACTATGGTGCCAGGGGAGGCTTGGTTGTTGCTGGCGGTGATGCCGAGTTTTTCAAGTTTCCTGTTCTTGGTGTGCATGTAGGTGGTGTAGTTTCTTTGTCTCATCTGCTTGGCAGAGTTTCGCAGTTGGTCTACATCCTGAGCACAAGTTGAGAATATGTATTCCATTTTCGTTTCCAGGGTGCGGCGTTTACTGTAAAGCTGGTTTATGAGGTGGATGAGGAGTGTGAGACAGGTGCGACGGCAAAGTCTCTCAGCGTAGTCTGTGTTATGGGTTGCCCTGAGTGGGTTCATGATCTGTTGTCCTTTTGGTATCTTGTCTGCTTTCTTGCATCTCTGTAAAAACTTGATGTCTGTGTCGATATGCGCAATCTTCTTGGAGATCCTCTCCACTTGGATCCAGCAGTTTGCGGTGTCGATAGTACTTTTTACCGTGTTTACCCCAGTCCAACGTCGGCATATCCACATCTTGAGAATATCATCAGCATTTTGGATAGGGCAGTCTAGATGGACTTTCGGAAGGCATTTGACATTTTTCCACACGTAGTAATTTGTAAAAATACAAACATATGGAAACAGAGTAACTTTGTGACATGGGTAGGTAATTGGTTAACAGGTAAGAAATAAAAAGGAGAATATTCTCCGAATAGCTATGTGGTGTTTCCCAGGGATCAGTGCTGAGATTTCAACTTTACATCATGCATATTAGTGACCTGAATGAGAGAATAGAGAGTTGAATATCCGAGTTCGCAAGAGCACTAAGTTTGGGTGCGTGTGAGTTATATACAAAGCAAAATCCAGGAGATACTGAAAATCTGAAATTAAAACAAAATGCTGCAAGTATTTAGTGGGTCAGGTAGCACTTGTGAAGAGAGGAAAAGAGTTAACAGTCAGGATTTTCCTTCTGAGGTCAAGAAAGTGAGGTCGGGACCAGTTCTGAAATACACTCCCATGGGGCAAGTAGTCACAGCTCATGATTTTTGTGGAGTCAAGGCTGCTAATTAGCTGCAGGGTGGGTTGGTTGATCAATTAGCAACCACAAAAATGCAAGAATGAAGGCAGGACCACTTAAATGCAGGTCTCGTTTAAACACATCACGGCATCTATTACTGTGGTTGATGTCTGCATGATAAAATCCAAGCACCAAGGATCGAGGAACAGAGCAGAGGCTTGGCACTCAGAATAGGGCTGCCTCTCAATTTTCTGGCACTGTCCTTGAGATTCTTTTGGATGCCAGGAAGGAGAACTGGGAGGTCATGTTTCTAGAAGGTGGAAGGAAAAAGCCAATCAGTCAAACTAGACTGACATGGTCTTAGGTGACTGAGACTATCAGCAACCTCTGTGATAAGGTGGAATTGGTTTAATATGGAGGAGGGGGGATGTGAAATGGGATATGAGGGGCTAGAAGGGGGGCTGCAGACTCGTTAAAGGCAGAGTATGACCTGCTGGAGGAACACTTCCAAAGTGCACAAGGGATCCCTACAGGCAGGCCTCTTTTCTTTGACACAACCTTGCCCAGCAAAAGATGCTAGGTTATTTGCTTGGTGTAAGCCAGCCCCATCATAGGTAAAATAGTACCAGGTAAATGAATTGACCACTACCCCATAAAATGGGAGACTGGTTGGGGGAAAGCAGAAAGAGGGAGAGCAGGTCACGGTCTGCACTCCATCACCTTCAGACGTGCAGGCAGGAAAACATAAAAGTTCAACCACTGGAGTTCCAAGTACTGGCTGACTCAATTTTGAAGAAGGGCCTCATTTGTATGTACCCATCGCCTGTTTAAGATAAGGGACCTGGATACTTACGTTGCTTAGTTATGTCATGACATTTTTCCAAATATTGCGGGGGCTTCAAATTATGCCTATTAATTTCCTGGCTCAATATTGAATTATGCACTCAATTTGTTCTGAATAATAATTTTTGAATGATTATCACTTTTGACCAAAAGTATCAATTTTTATTAATATTTGGAAGGACAGTCCAAATATCTTAATTAGCCACATTTCAATGTTTCAACCACCTTGTGCCACCAGCGCAAAAGTTGCATTTGAACCAGACTTTACAGTTGCAAAGATATTTATGTCAATGCTTAACTTCAGTTTTCATGTATATCAACTTTTCCAATGCAAGATTGCCACTTGAACTTTATATTCAAACATCATTATTCTGATGCTTCATGAAATAACTTTTTTTTCAAATGTTACAATGGAGCTCAATTTATGTTAAGAAATTTAGGGATAGAGCACAAGAAATCACAATGATTGGAGTTAGGGGAGCATCCCTGCTCCTCTTGGCTCTATAGGAACATTTGATAAAAACCTCCTTTTTGTTGACAACTACGGGGACAGAATTCTCAGCAAAGAAAGTCTAATAGCTGCTTTGTATGTGCAAAACAAACTTCAGCAAGGTACCCTTCATTTACATATCTAACAAGCCTAACATCTGTTTTAAATGACCGTCCAGGATGCTTTCATCATAAAAATTTAGTAGTTGCCTGATATCTGCACAAATTCTGAGCAGGCCATCCCATTACTGAATGGTATGTTTTGTGCCCATTTCACACTGAAAAAATTGGAGCAATAGAGAGCAATTTCCACATCCTGACCTTTTGTAGCACTATCACAGCCCTTCATTTTTGATGTTTATAAGTCTAAAATATGGTTGCTGTATCAAATCTAGAACAATGTTTGAATCAATCCAATAACAAACATGTTTGTTGCCGCAATGCTTTGTAATGAACTGTAAGTTGTTTTACCATTTTGATCTGCTGGTTGATTTTACAACGGGTGTCATTCCATCTCTGTAGAGACTCTTGGTTTTGCTGAAGTTCACAATGTTGAAAATTACCCTCTGGAAAAAAATATTAAAAATCAGTTCATTAAAACTCAATACTTTTAAGTAAAGTATTTGCTTAAAGATATAACTATGGCCTTTGTAAATACATTATTTGGTAAAGTAATGGATTATTGAATGTTCTAAAGAAATTTCAAGCAACTGGAAGTAAAGTTTGACTTTCTTCTTTTAAATTGTCTAACCATATACGGATCATATGAACATGAGGAGGAGGAGGAAGAACTTCTTCTGGTTGAAGTCTGCATGATAAAATCCAAGCACCAAGGATTGAGGAACAGAGCAGAGGCTTGGCACTCAGAATAGGGCTGCCTCTCAATTTTCTGGCAGAAATTTTCAAGAAGAACTTGAGAAGGAACTTCTTCTCTCAGAAGGTAGTGAATCTCTGGAATTGTCTGCCCATTGAAGCGGTGGAGGCTACCTCATTGAATATGTTTAAGTCACAGGTAGATAGATTTCTGATCAATAAGGGAATTAAGGGTTATGGGGAGCGGGCAGGTAAGTGGAACTGAACCACTTTCAGATCAGCCGTTGAATGGCGGGGCAGGCTCGAGGGGCTAGATGGCCTACTCCTGCTCCTATTTCTTATGTTCTTATGTTCTTACATCCATACAAACATACAAGTTACAGCAGGAGTAGGCTACTTGGCACTTTGAGCCTGCTCTGTCATCCAGTAAGATCATGGCTGATCTAATTGTAACTTCAACTCTACTTTCCATCTACGCCTGATAACACAGAAACTAGGAGCAGGAGTAGGCCATTCAGCCCTTCATCCCTTCGCTTAACAAGGGCTTATTCAACCCTTCAACCCCTGGCATAGTGGAGGACATGTCCCTGACTACAGCAATGGTAGTGAAGTGGAAATAGACAACAGCTTCAAATTTCTAGATGCCCAGATCACCAAACTGTCTCCGTCCCTCCACACTGATGCTATAATTAACAAAGTCCACCAACAAGAGGTTGCTGTGAAGTTAGTGTTTGTAAAGTTATAAACATTATAAATGCTGGTAAAATGCTAAAGGTTGTAAAATTGTTTAAAACGCAGTTTAGTGTTTTGTATGCTTGGAAGCTGCAGATACAAAAATTCAATGGAGGCTGAAACAATGTAACAAGAACAACAGAGTTGCTTTGGTAACAGGCTTAAGACATTTGAATAACAACATGTTAACCAATCAATTTAAAATAAGCATTTGAATCTGATCAGCCTGTCAAATTTATATATGGTGTTTTGATAACCTGTAAACCAATCCCACTGCACAAATTTTGGTACGTCATAGGGAGTATAGAAAAAAATTGCTCCCAGCTCCAAACTGCCAGAGCCACAAGAAGACCACCTACTAACAGCTAGACAGAGAGACACAGACAGACAACTCTCAGCTAGTGTAAAAGCCACATTTTATGACTTTAAAAGAAAGCCTCATTTCATCTCAGAAGGACACAAGAATAGAGCATAGAAGAAAGGAAATTCCAGGAAGATTACAAACTTGATTAACTAAACGTATGGCTGTAAATTGGGAGAGGGGAGTGTGCAGTGGGACCCAGGTGTCCTTGTGCACTAGTCGCTGAAGATTAACATGCAGGTGCAGCAGTGGTAAAAAAGGCAAATGACATGCTGGCCTTCATTGCAAGAGGTTTTGAGTACAGGAGCAGAGATGTGTTGTTGCAACTATACAGGGCCTTGGTGAGGCCACACCTGGAGTATCGTGTGCAGTTTTAGGCTCCTTTTCTGAGGAAGGATATTCTTGCTCTCGAGGGAGTGCAGCGAATGTTTACCAGGCTGATTCCTGGTATGGCGGGACTGATGTATAAGGAGAGATTGCCTAGGTTATGATTGTTTTCACTGGAGTTCAGATGAATAAGGGGGATCTCATGGAAGTTTATAAAATTCTAACAGGTCTAAACAGGATAAATGCAGGGAGGATGTTTCTGTTGGTGGGGGGGTCCAGAACCAGAGGTCACAGTCTGAGGATTCAGAGTAGACCATTTAGGATGGAGGTGAGGGGACATTTCTTCATCCAAAGAGTAGTGAGCCTGTGGAATTCATTACCACAGAAAGTAGTTGATGCCAAAACATTGAATGTATTCAAGAAGTAGCTGGATATAGCAACTGGGGCAAATGGGATCATCAGCTTTGGGGAAAGAGCAGGATTAGGCTATTGAGTTGGATGATCAGCCATGATCGCAATGAGTGGCAGAGCATGCTTGAAGGGCCAAATGGCCTCCTCTTGCTCCTATCTTCAATGTTTTTATGATTGATATTTAAAACTATATAGTGATTATAAAACTTCTATTTTCTTCTATTTGTTAGTAAGTGGGAATTGTAATTATTTAAACAGCATTCCATTAGAATAGTATTTTATTCAGTTTGTTAATAGTCTAGTTAACCTGTTTATTGTTGGTTCGAAAATAAAATGTTACCTGTTTCTTTTAAAGAGAAAGTCTGAGTTATTTTTGATATAACCACTAAAAATTGCTGTATGCAGATTGTACCATCTCTCACATATTCTTTAAAAGATAATGAAAGAGAGGTACTTCTCTTTTGAATGGTTAAGTGTTAGTTCTGAGAGGAGATCACCATCCTCTTCGTAACAAGGTTTAAAAAAGACCTCATCCTTAACAATTTGAAGGCTGCAGATGCATCTGTCGACGATAGTATTGATGACAGTGATACTGCACAGTCATTGTGGTGGAGATGAAGTCACACCTTCACATTGAAAATAACCTCTATTGAGTTGTGTGGCACTCGGCCTATGCTAAATGGGACAGATTTCAAACTGATCTAGCAACCCAAGACTGGGCATTTTTCTGTTTCTGGGGAGAGGACCTTCTTCTTTCTTGCCTGGAGGAGCACATTCAGGGAGCCATGTCCCACTCAATTACGCTGGTGGGGCAGAGCCTGAAAGAAACGGCAACATTGATTTTTCCAGACATCAGGGCGCATTTTTAAGAGTGCCCAAATCTCCAGCATTCAAAACATAAACCTTGAATCTCTCTTAGCCACCCAGGGTTTTCCTTTTGCTAAGCCAACAAGCATGTTTTTCCCCAGGACGTCTTCTGAAGCATCTGAACGGACATGTCACAAGTTGCTTACTGGGCTGAAGGTTCACAGGTTGTTGCTAACTGAAGGGCCACAGGCTGCTTGTTGGATTGAAGAGTCACAGGCTGCAGCAAAGCTGGTCAGAAGCACTCTCTCACTGCTTGCAGTCCTTTAAACATGGTATCATCATATGTGACCACATCAAATGATGGTGCAGCAGTCACCTGAGCCTGGGTCTTTATGTAGTGAGACAGTGGACATAAATGGACTGCACATAGGGGAGTGTGCATGGGACCAACTCATCAAGGGGCAGGTTGCATATGTTTCTATTGCAGAAGACACAGGTGAAGACATTGATAAGTAAGTCAACAGAACGCTAATAGGCATGCACAATAAAATGTTTGGTGCATTGGAAAGCCTGCCAGAAAGCCTCTGCTCAATGTCAAGAAGCATGGAGCAGTTCCGCATCAACTTGATAAAGGGCTTTACACAGCACTTGGAAGGCATCCTTTGCACCAAGACGGCAAATTCTATTTGCACCCTTGCATATTCTAACATGGCGCAGCATCTATTAGTTAATGCTGTGACTTCCACAGAAGCTTCTGAGTGCTGTTGTGGATCACATTATGCAAAGATTCACAGGATATCACAGTTTTCCAGCAACCTGCACAGATTACTAGAATGGTGAGGCACTATCCCAGGGGAGTGGTAGTGGTTCCATGGATCACAAACCAGCTGCCTTCTCTCAGGAAGATAGATTCGTCCTCCTGCCTTTGCCATCTTTCATTAACTGTTAGTCTGGCAGCCCAGATTATTGCCACCCACGCCAACATGATGCAGTTCTAATGGAAGATCAGAAACCTGAAATCTGAATTTGGTTTCTCTCCAGGGATGTTGCTCATGCTGTTGAGTATTTTCAACATTTTCTGTTTTTATTGCATTTACTGATATTGCACTAAGATTTGTTCTTTACTTACAGTCCAGCCAGAAAGGGGTGTCTGGGTTTCCTCCTCCCCTTTTCCTTCTCATGCTCCTGGCTGTATTCTTGGAGCATGGGGTGATCCCTCATGTTGATAAAGTAGTGCAGCATACAGCAGACCATAACAAGTCTTGACACTTTGACAAGAACTGTAAGATTCGCTCAGGCTGATCCACACAGTGAAAGTGCTGTTTCACCATGTTAATAATATTTTTTATCATATTTTATGCAACAGTTTGGCTTTTATTATATACAGGCAGCACACATGCAAAAAGATTATGCACCAAAGTCATAGCCCCTTTTGGTTTGCTATGATGACTCACATTTTGTTTATTATATGTTAGTTTACGCTAAAAAAAATCAGTGCTTTGTACTTCCTGGTTTCTGCATGTGAAAATTCTTCAATCTGATTTGCTGCCAGCTGTTGTCGGGTGCTGGAAATCTCCTATAGTTGATACCAGAATGAAATTAGCATTGGGAAAGATAAAATCAATGTTGCAGAGATTACTAGGCAGTTTTTGTCAAAGTCAACATGAAACACTGTCACTTGACCGTTGTGACGTCAGTGTACCTCTAGAAGTGCTTTTTTAAGTCATGTACTCTGTAGCTGTAAGCAAACTTTTTCAATTTGTTTTTCTCATTGTTTCTCGGCTGTCTATGAGAGTCTTTTTATTGTTGCTTAAACGAGGATTTATTTTTATTGGCATGTTTATGACTCTGTTATGAGAAAAACTAGAGTCATAGAGTCATAAAGGTTTACAGCACAGAAACAGGCTCTTCGGCCCAACTTGTCCATGCCACCTTTCTTTTAAACCCCTAAGTTAGTCCCAATTGCCCACATTTGGTCCATATTTCTCTATACCCATCTTACCCATGTAACTGTCTAAACGCTTTTTAAAAGACAAAATTGTACTCACCTCTACTACTACTTCCAGACACTCACCACCCTTTGAGTGAACAAATTGCCCCCCTGGACCCTGTTGTATCTCTCCCCTCTCACCTTGAACCTATGCCCTCTAGTTTTAGACTCCCCTACCTTTGGGGAAAGATATTGACTATCTAGCAGATCTATGCCACTCATTGTTTTATAGACCTCTTTAAGATCATTCCTCAGCCTCCTACACTCCAGAGATAAAAGTCCCAGTCTATCCAGCCTCTCCTAGTTGGCGGTCAGGTAATCAGAGCTTTTTCATTTTCAGTTTGCAGCTGCAGGTTTGAGTTTGAGTTTTAGAAAGGCTTTCAAGCTGAAAAGAAGTCTCTCTTTCTCCCTGGTTTTGGAAATTCTGCGGATTAGCTGAAAGCAAGTTCTTGCCTTTCTGAAGGGAGGAATCAACTGTTGGTGGCTTGTCTAGAGTCTCTGGTGTTTTGGGAAGCTGTTCAAACTTCTTGCACTTCTTCTCTTCCTCCTTCCTGCAGCCAATCCTGCTCTGCAGAGCCTCTATTCATTCTCTCCCTCATGTTGTATTTGAAGGAAAATGGCTACTAGTAAACCCATCTCTTGGAGCAACTGGTTTGTGCAGAAGCCTTGAAGTCTGCAAAAGGTTCTTCAGCACCTTCTTCATCACTCCCTACAGACATTTGCAGTTTGAAATAGCTATGGAAAACCCTAAACACATGTAAAAAAATTAATAACTGGAAAAAATCAACTTGTAACCTTCAACCTGTAAGCAGTTAATGATCCCTTTAAATAGCAGATTGGTGGACCTTCCTGCTGTTCAGTTTAGATAGTGCTGGTTGGAGCATTGAGCTCCACATGGCACTGTTGGTGTCAAATTAGCACCAAATACAGAGTAATGTTATGCTCTGTCAGTTTTGCACGTTTCTAGTGGGTGTTCACTACATATGCACTAAGGCTGGCAACATTACGCATCTGATGCAACTCGATCCACACATGTGAAGACTCTGTGGATAGCTTTTTGGAGCTCTAAGAGCACTTGTCAAACAGACTGAGAGGAGATTTGATAAAGATGTTCAAAATCATGAAAGGTCTGATCAGAGTGCATAAGGAAAAACTGTTCCCATTAGTGGATGGATTGAGCAGCCAAGGACACTGTTTTAAAGTGAATGGGAAAAGAACCAAAGGTAACATTTTTTTTTATGTAGCATGTGGTGAAGAACTTAAATGCACTGCCGAAGAACGTGAGGAAGACAGAGTCAGTCATGCTTTCAAGGTTTTCAAATGAGAATTGAAAAATTATGCCATAATAACAGAGAAAAACATTGCAGAGCTATGGTGAAAGCGCAGGGGACTGGTTAACTATCATTAGTGGAGCTCAGGGGAGCTGAGTTACTCTTGCTGAATGTCAGCATGGACACAACAGACCAAACAGCCTCCTTCTGTGCTGTAAGCATTCTATGCATTCTATGATGATCCCATAAATGAATTACAGAATTATGTATACAGAACACAAAAATCGTGAGAACAAGAATATTGCAAATAAAACATCTTTCTTAGTGAAAGGCAGTATGAAAAGTCTTAAATTCAACATTATCAGCTATTAGGAAATATATAGAACAGAATTCTCCTATTTTGAAACAATGGGTGGAATTTTCCTGCCCCTCCCAACACAGGAATTGTAACAGGCAGGGGCAGACCATTCAAACATCTGTTGACCTTGGGTGGGATTTTTGAGTCTTGTGGCGAGCATGGCTGGAAAATCTCATGCTCCAATGGTGTCTGTCCCACCAACCAGATTGGTGAGATTCCCCCACCAGATTCAGCACATGGAAACTCATCAATTATGCACAGACAAGTTCTCCTCTGACTCTCCTTGCTGGTTGACAGTTGATTTGTCAGCTTACCTCAGCTGACAGGTTTGACAGTCCTGGCACCATACTTAAATACCAGCCCAGCATACTCATCACACTTTCCAGTGCGCCTGTCTTCACCAGACTGTGCAGAATGTCAACAACCCAGAGGGAAAAGATTTGCAGCCTCAAGAGGAAGCCTTTCCTTGATTCAACCACCCTCCCCCGAGCCCACCACCTGAAAGATGCCTATGCCTCACTTGCACCTCTATCCATCACATCTGGAGTCTTCATCCATCACCTTCCAATAAATAATGTGTTTTGACCCTTGTTTGAGAGCTTTTCATGCAGGCTTTATCAAGGTCCAGCTTCCCTCCCCTTGGTCTTTCCTCTGTTTTACATTGTTCATCATCTTCAACCATCTTCTTGTCCTTCTGAATGTCATCATAAGCACTCACACCCTTCCCCCAATTCCTTGAACAGCCCACCTTGCACATTTTCCTCTAATGTCTTTGTTAAGCTACACTCCCCTCACTTGCTGTTCACCCCCAGTCAAACATCAGACGCTTGTTGCAGGTGGCAGCTGGAGTCCTGCAGCATAGTCCTGTCCAGATAGATACTAGTGTGTGGCACCAGGCAAGGGAATCCCTATACTCCCCAATGCAAGCACAGTATTGATCTGACATGTTGACACAGGAGTTCCATAGATCCAGTAGCACAGTGCTATCCATGAAGAACATACGACATGGAGATGGAGGCAGGAACCAGTCCTCCCAAGCAAAGTGATGAACAGTGCATAAGGAGCAGTTCAGCACTATGGCAGCAAATTGTTGCGCTCACCCCGAAGTCTCTGACAAGCTGAAGGCCAGCTTGTACATGCCACATTCACCTAGTTCCTGGGATTCAGCCACCCACCAGAGCAACGTGAAAGCAGAGACCAGATGTGATGATAACTATGCCGGAGGGAGCCAGAGGCCACTGCAGACCCTGAGTGGTTGATCATACTGCTAGTTAATGCCCTGACAGTGCCAGAGGGGGCCTGAAAGATGGGCCAGGGGGTGCGGGGTGCTGAAAGCGGGGAGCTGAAAGATAGGCTTGGCAATCTCATAGAGGAGTGTCACCAACTTGGAGTGGGAGAGGGTCTCTGTCAGTGACTGGGGGCTGGGGACACTGTAGGGTGTCTGGAGATTGGGCTGCCTTTTAAAAATGGTGCCCCAATCTGAGGAGCCAGCTTGGCCAGCATATTTAGTTCCCAGACATCTCTTTCAATGCAGGAATCTCCAAGCTCCTAAATACGACGCTGTGTGGGTGGATTGCGATCTGGATCGTGCTGGTCCACCTGATGAGAATCTCATCACTTTTCCCACCAGGGATAACACTCAGAAACCTTTTGGAATAATTGTACCCAATGATTAAATTTGAAAATGTTTTGCTGCTGATTTTCCAATTCGATGATTTTGAGTGTTGAATAGTCATTATAAAATTAATCTTAGAAAAACAACATTTTATTCTGCTCCATTGTTGAAATTTAATGCCAGTTTGCTCCTAAACTAACTATTATAGTTATCAAAAGGTTGGTTGATGCAACAGAGTAAATGCTGGGCATTGGTATACCTTCAGTGAAGTAATAAAAATGTTTCTTTCAACATTACTTTATTATCATGAGTATCATTTAATTTTATATTTATAAAATATGATTTGTACTGAAATATGACTTCAGACTTAACTATTTTGGAAAACAATTATAAACAAATAACTATAATTGATTTACAACGAGAGGCACTATATCTAATTAAGCCACAACTTTCATTTATAGTATTTAATTGTAGGAGTCAAGAGATTATATTTAATTGCTTCCATGCCTTGATTAAACTTTTAATACATATGAATAGGTAATGATAATGCTCAGGATATCTGGTGGAAACTAAATATGTGATTTAAATTACACTACAAATAAGAAATGAAAAGATTACTTAGAAAAATATGAAAAACACTATCTACTCCTGAGTTTGTTGCATAAAATGAGAAGATTGGAGTACTGTTTTCTGCTTTTGAAAACTGCCAGAAATTCACTGGCATTTAAGTAATTTTGTGGTAAGTTGTCGCAAGTAAGAGCTGATTGTTTAGTTTAATTAGAGTTCAGGCTATATCTGCTGATCAAAAAATCTAATGGGTTTATTTCCTTGATATAGTTAACATTAAATTACAATAAGTGAGATGAGTTACTTAACAAGATTTTATTATTTTTAAAATGCTAGTAACCTTCACACACACTGGAACTGATCCAACCTTAACTGTTTTTGTGAAAATTTCATTTTAATAACTTTGGTGTTTATCCCTAATCTGATTAATTTCTCCTAATGTATAAAAAGATCTAGGTGCAATAGTTCAGTTCTTTTTGATCTACAGCATGCTAAAATTACTTCATAAAAACTTTCTCCATCATAAGAGATTTAAATCAGTGAGGGAGCATGGGATCCAAGGGAACACGGCTTTTTGGATCCAGAACTGGCTTGCCCACAGAGGGCAAAGAGTGGTTATAGATCGGTCATATTCTGCATGGAGGTCCGTTACTAGTGGAGTGACCCAGGGATCTGTTCTGGGACCCTTATTCTTTGTGATTTTTATAAATGACCTGGATGAGGAAGTGGAGGGAAGGATTGGTAAGTTTGCTGATGACACAAAGATTGGAGGTGTTGTGAATAGTGTGGAGGGATGTCAGAAGTTGCAGCAAGACATTGATAGGATGCAAGACTGGACAGAGAAGTGGCAGATGGAGTTCAACCCAGATAAGTGTGAAGTGGTTCATTTTGGCAGGTCAAATAGGAAGGCAGAATATAATATTAATGATAGGACTCTTGGCAGCATGGAAGATCAGGAAGCTCTTGGGGACCGAGTTCATAGGACACTCAAAGCAGCTGCGCAGGTTGAAGCTGTGGTTAAGAAGGCGTATGGTGTACTGGCCTTCATCAATCAAGGAATTGAGTTTAGGAGTAGAGAGATAATGTTGCAGCTATATAGGACCCTGGTCAGACCCCACTTGGAGTACTGTGCTCAGTTCTCCTTGCCTCATTACAGAAAGGATGTTGAAGCCATAGAAAGGGTGCAGAGAAGATGTACAAGGATGTTGCCTGGACTGGGGAACATGCCTTATGAGGATAGGTTGAGGGAGATTTTCTCCTTGGAGAGACGAAGGATGAGGGGTGACCTGATAGAGGTGTATAAGATGTTGAGAGGTATTGATCGAGTGGATAGAAAGAGGCTTTTTCGCAGGGCTGAAATGATTGCCACAAGGGGACGCAGGGTTTAAGGTTCTGGGGAGTAGGTACAGAGGAGATGTCAGGGGTAAGTTTTTCACTCAGAGAGTGTCGGGTGCATGGAATGGGCTGCCAGCAACAGTGCTGTTGGCAGATTCGATAGGGTCTTTTAAGAGACTTTTAGATAAATACATGGAACTTCGTAAGATAGAGGGTTATAGGTAAGCCTAGTAATCTCTAAGGTAGGGACATGTTCTTTGTGGGCCGAAGGGCCTGTATTGTGCTGTAGTTTTTCTATGTTTCTTTGTTTCTATGTTTCTAAATCACAAATTAATCCAAAGGGTCAATAGGTCAGGAAATTATGGTATGAGAGGCAAGTTAGGATTCAAAGAATAATGGTAACCATGAGGTGATTTTTTTTCTCCTGCACCTGCCTGAAATTGAGCTGGGAATAGGTAAAATGAGGTCCATGGGACTGGAATTTCAATCTTACTCCTCCATTCGCACCCCATGCCATCTTCCCCAAATTGGGAAACATGTCAGGATCGATTCCACAAACATGTCCTGTGCTATAAAGGTCACTATTATAAAGGCTATGGAAAAAATAATTTAATCACCAATGCTATTTTCATCAAGATCGAAGGGATTTGGAAGCTTGTGAGAACTCCACCAGGTAAGTCAGTTTGTGAATGTTAGAAGAAGCCTGCTGAGGAGTTAGGAACCTTTTGACCATTTGACTTTGATATGTTTATAAGGTTTTCCCAATACCCCCCTCATATCTTCCATTACTATCCATGTGCCTTCATAATCCTCATGCCCCTTTAACCCCTATGCTGCCTCCGTGACCTTTCATGTTCCCATGCCTTGCCATGACCACTCATATTCCCTACGGCACGCTTTGTCCCCTCTCTCCCATGCTCTTTCCATACCACTCTCACAGTACCCACTATGTGTAGAATGAATAACTAGCAAGTCTTTGAAATGCTCCAGAAACTGCCATTTTAAGCAAAGAGGATTTGAGAATTGCCTTTGAAAGAACTATTCATCTTTCAACATCATAAGACCCTCATTAGCCAGAACCATTCATGATATCAATGAATGCTTTAATTATCTTCTTCTGCTCTGCCCGAAGGCATGTCAGAACCACAGCTGTGACCTCCGCCACAGATAGGACAAAGATGTAGGTCCCAAATCAATCCCAGCCAGAACACGGAATGCACTCTGTGCTGTTGGCACCAATCTGATCCACATCAACAATCCAGCTAACTGAGCCTACGAGCTCCACCAAGGAGTCTGAATTGCTGTGGCAATATGCACTTCTATTTGCATATTGTAGTCTGGAGCTATGAATAATGATAATTGAGGCTATCACACGGCTCATCAGGGGTCTCTCCTGCTCTTATTGCTTGCCATTGGTGTATATTGAAAAACCTTACAAGTTGACACTCAACCTGTTTGGCTGCATAATGAATGCACCTTCCTTCGCGGTCAAATCCTGGATTCAGGATTGAATTTAGAACTTCTAGCTCAGAGCAAGAACACTATCCACTGCAGCACAAGGCCTCCTCTTTAATCACTCTTGTCCAAATAAACAAGCACTGAAAATCTACATCAAAGGAAGAAAAATTAATTTCAGAAGTGTCAAGTAAACAAATTCAGCACAACCTTTAAAGCTGTGCTAACATTGCCTACAGGGTCGAGTGCATGCCTTAGTCTTAGGGCTTAAGCCCAGCATTCATTGTGAGGCCATCTGCCAACTGTACCAATCGAAACTATTTGAACAACTGACTTCGATTTTCTCAAATGGTCTTGTGCATAGTAGGCCAATGAGATAACAGCCATTAAACACACAGCTTGATAGTTCCAATCTTACTGATCATACATTGTATACTATAAGACTTAGGAGCAGAATTAGGCTACTTGGCCCATTGAGTTTGCTCTGCCATTCAATCATTGCTGATATTTTTCTCATCCCCATTCTCCTGCTTAACCACTGATCCCCTTATTAATCAAGAACATATCTATTTCTGTCTGAAAGACACTCAATGACCTGGCCTCCACAGCCTTCTGCAGCAAAGAGTTCCACAGATTCACCACTCTCTCACTGAAGAAATTCCTCCTCATCTCTGTTTTGAAGGATCGTCCCTTCAGTCTAAGGTTATGTCCTGTGGTTCTAGTTTATGTATATATGTTATACATCTCTCTCTTTCAAAGACATTGCTTATCTTCATTACCTTTTCCCTCTTTTTCAGTCTTGTCATTAAAGAATGAACATTTACATCTAGGATAATATTTCAATACCTCCAATGTTATTAATAAATTACAATACAAGCAATTTAAAAAACCCATGTGAACAACTCAGTGTAATGGTCATTGCAATGACCCAATGACCTTTCCTCTCAGCTAATTCTACGCTTCTCAAGTGGAAGCAGAAATCTTATGGTCCTAAAATTTTGGTGGCGCCCAGTAAGCTTGGAGATAAACTAAATAGAGAGGCAAAACAAAGGGAAATAGATAGTTGGAGAGAATTTTAGTTTATTTTGAATGATCAGATAACTAGCTTTGTCAAACAGGCAGATTTATACTGAAGAAATCCTTGCGGCGGCACTTATAAAGCTAAAGTGAGGCTAATTAAGAGGAATTTTAAAGAGCATCTGGGCAATACAATTTTACTGAACTCTCCACAGCTGGAAAATTAATATTCAAATGATTTTTAGCTCTTTTGGCCACATACTCATGAGCATGTTGATCAATCAACATAAACATTCCACCTCTGCAATGTGAGACAAGTGTTTCTGAAACCACCCAAAGAGGAAGTAGATGTAGAAAGAAGACAATGGAAACTAAACTAATGCATCTAAGTCCTGAATGATGCTACCAGGATGTCATTTTTTGCTCAAAATAGTGTTCAATTAAATGCAGATCTCACAATTGGCCTCATTAAAGAAAATTTGAAGGCATATCAATGATGCATGTTGATAATTACTTATGGGGTGGTACAACAGAATTTGAGGTAAGTGCTATTAATAGAAACACAGAATCATAAAAAATAGGAGCAGGAGAAGGCCATTCAATATGATCACATCTGACCCTCCCAACCATCTTTGTGCCATCTGCAAATTTGGAGATATTATATTTAGTTCCCTCATCTAAATAATCATTATATATAGTGAATAAGTGGGATCCCAGCACTGATCCCTGCGGCACCCCACTAGTCACTGCCTGCCATTTGAATAAAGACCCATTTATTCCTACTCTTTGTTTCTGCCAACCAGTTTTCTATCTATCTAAATACATATCCCAATCCCATGTGCTTTAATTTTACATGCTAATCTCTGATGTGGGACTTAGTCGAAAGCCTTCTCGAAGTCCAAATAAACCACAGCCACTGGTGCCCTCTCATCAACTCTACTTGTTATGTCCTCAAAGAATTCCAGTAGATTTGTCAAACATGATTTCCCTTTAAGTCCACGCAGACTCTGTCCAATCCTGCCAAGACTGGAGTAGAATGTAATATCAGGAGATAGGTTGGTGGGGTTTTTAAAACTGTGTATTGGTTTACAAGTAAACAGAATAGGTCTGAAACAACCTGGCCTCAGTAACAATTGAAAGTGTTACAGCCATCCTGGTTAATCATTCCAGATTCTCACAGAAAAAAGACAATGACATAACTATAAAGGCAACAACTGTGAACCTTCACTAGTCAGCTGAATAAGTTGTGCACTCGGACGAGACCAGATGATAATTGTGACTTGTTGGAGTGAAGAACTGCAATGAGGCACCTTAAGGCTGAAAATGTTTTAAGGGCAAATAAATCATGGATAAAATGTCTGGAAAAATGTGTACTTAAGTTCACATTCTTAGATGACCCAAGGAGCATAAAATGAATCATTTTTAATGATGCTTCACATGCTAATCTTCCTGATGAGAATTCTAGCGCAACTGATTTTATAACATTGTTTATGGGTGAAAATGCAATATATTGTCGCTTAGCTTGGAAAGCAAACAACATAAGAACAGAAGAAATAGCAGCAGAGAATAGGCTATTCGGCCCTTCAAACCTGCACCAATAAGATCATGACAGATCTGATTGTGACATTAATTCTAATTTCTTGGTTGCTCCAATAGCCCTAGAACTCTCTTGTCAATCAAAAATCTGTCCAATTCAGGATGAAATAAATTTAATAACCCAGGCTCCATTGCTCACTAGGACAGACACTAATGACCTTCTATGAAAAGAAATTCTTCCTCATCGCCATCTTATATGGGAGACTTATTAGGGAGCAGGGATTTCAGTGGCCTCATTCACTGATAACGAGAATTCTGATTGCCTGCTAAATTGGGGGTAGGGGCTAAAAGCAGGATTCCCGCTGGGCATGAGGGCTTTTGGGATTCTCCCAATCTGCCCCGCCTGCTCCGATTGGATTCCCAGACAATTATATAAAACCACTCACTGATATATCACTAGCAGGCTGGACAACATATTCAATGCCACTTGCTATTTACCCGCCTCCCAATGGGAGCCGCACCAGGAGGGCTTTGGTGTTGGTCATGAAGTGGACTTGGCGTTTTGGTTTGAAGTTGCCTCCAGCTGTTACCACAAGTAACTGAAAGAAACTTCAAACCAGCTTTTCACTTCCTTTTCTGTGTAAACATAGGAATGATGGAAGGACTTGAGATACATTCAAGTGTGAAGGAAAAAATAAATAAACACAGCTGACTGCATGCTGAGTAAAAACCATTACACTGTCAATCAAATGACAGTTCAAAGGATAAGACTGAAAATGAATGGATACAGAGATATGGAGAGGTTTTCATGGCATTTCAAAGACTATACACAAAGGTTCAGAGACTTGAAATAAATGCTGTATTAAACAATAGGCTTGAGTGAATAGCTATGAAGATGGCTCCATAGCTGTTCACTCCTCCACCCTACCCCAAATTAATGAAAGTGACTGTCTTCCGACAGTCACAGGACTTGAAAGGAATCGTCTCACACCTGCAGCTTCCTAGTCAGAAAGGGGAATCACTTCTGCTGAAAGGAGTGCTGCAATGATTTGGAGACCTTCCAGCTGTCCAGGGTGTGGGGACATGGAGATGTAAGTGACCAGAGAATTTGAATGGTTTTTGAAGACAGAAACTGACCTCACCATCCTGAAATAATGCCTTTCCCAGGGCTAGAAGGGGCAGGCCAGCCACAAGATCTCCATCCTGGGGTAAAGTGGTGAGGTCAACCCCTTGCCCCCACTCAAACCCCAGGACCAACAGAAAGGGCACATGGGCACTGGACCTATCTCTTTGACCCTCCCTTGGGGTCCAAGGTTCCAGGAGAGGGTGACAGAGCCGGGGGCAGTGCACTATTGGTGCTGGAGTGGGGTGGGGTCTGAGGGAGGAGATGCGATGAGGTGGAGGTCAGATCAGGTCACAGGTGCCTGCATGGAGGGACATGCCCAAAAGCTAGTGAATTTACTATCAAATAAATCGGCTGGACTTAAACCTGGTGTTGGAAGGGGCAGTGACTTGTATTTTGAGTGGTGGGGGCAGATGCCCTGAGGGATTGGTGGTGCTCCCCTGGTCTGCAGGGGGGAGGGGTCATTCCATTTTTGGGATAATGTATACTACAAAATAAAACATGCAAGTGAGAAAAGGACATGGATTATCCTCGCTGTCTTGAAATAAATAAAGCTGGAGGGAAAGGGAATCTCTATAATTATATGGCAGTATGAAAATAATCACATATCTTATTGTTTAACAAAAAGAAATGCATAACCAAAGAAATTGTTTAGGATTCTAGAGGAGGAGTATCTCTCAATGTAATGCATAATGCACAACATGGAGTTTTTAATTTAATTGTTTTGAAATTTTGTTTGTATATGAAATTTAAGGAAAAAGGTATTTGTTAATTGTATTTTATTGGTGTTTAATATCTACCAAATGCCAATTAACTCAAAATTCACTTGTGTCCTTACAAATAGGTACACTTGCAGCCCAAGCTCTTAACCTTTGGCCACCCAATGAGGTGTTGAGGGGGAGAGGTAGATCAGAGAAATTCTTTATTGGGCTGTTCCTGGGCCTGGCCAAGGTTAATTAATCCATGCAATCCAGCTAGTCATTCAGCCTGACTGACTGCCTTTCTTCTGTGGTTATGTCCATGCCCCAATATCCCAGGGGAAGGCTACTTCTGATGTCTTCTGTGACTTGTGGGCAGCAGGTGCATTATCAGCCACAGAAACCACATTTTAATTTAAGTTAATAAATTTCCTTTAAAGTTTTCTGTTCTTGTTGCAGTTATTTAATAGTGCTCCCTTCAAATGGGGAACTTTGTTGTAGGGTTTAAATGGACACTCACCATTGAAAAAGGGCCCTTATTTAAATTACAGATACTACAAAAGAGACATAAATAGACACTGACTTCAAACGTGGTTGGGTTAGGAATTGTTTGCTTGTAATCTGTAACTGTGTAAATAAATCTTATGAAAGATGAAATAATTCCTCAAAGGCTGGTGTCCCTTCACCAGATTCCCTTTATTTATAAACTCTGTTCCACTCCTGGAGTGTTTCAAGTACACAGTCAGAATACAGCATGCCACTCTCATTTTTATATACAATGTGAGGTTCCCTAAATGGACAGGCAATTACGACCTGAATAGGGAGCTTATACTCCAAGAGACCAATTTCCTGAGCCTCATTGAAGTCATTACAAAAGTGTGGCAATGGTGGCTCCATGCTTGTCCTGCTCTGAGGTTTTAGATCCAAGTCAGATAGGTGGCACATTACAATAACCCTCTCTTTGGTGAGGCGCAGCTGCCAAACTACCATTCAAGCCAATGGTACAGGTGGGAGAAGTGTTCTTTAAAGATCTTAGATTCTTACAGCCTTCTATTGGGAACTATCGTCCTCCTCCCTCTACGGGCAGGTTACTTTTCCTGTGATGATGTAACCTAACAGAGACTGTAACTATAGCCTCTATGTCTTGCAGGCTATTGTTGCAGTCCAGCTTGGGTTGCAACATCACAAAATCCTGGCCTACAGGTCTATCACCAGGCAGGAGCTTGCAAATTAGATGGAATTAATGTACCAGTGGCACAATTATGCCTCCTCAGCATTGTCAAGGCTTTTAGTTAGGGACATAAAATGATTGCCCATCAAACGTGTGCCCAGAATTAGAACATAAGAACATAAGAACTAGGAGCAGGAGTAGGCCATCTGGCCCTTCGAGCCTGCCCCGCCATTCAATAAGATCATGGCTGATCTGTCGTGGCTCAGTTCCACATTCCCGCCCTCTCCCCATAACCCTTAATCCCCTCTCTTATCAAAAACCCATCAACCCACATCTTAAAAATATTTAGCGAGGTAGCCTCCACCACTTCAACGGGCAGAGAATTCCAGAGATTCACCACCCTTTGAGTGAAGAAGTTCTTCCTCAACTCCGTTCTATTATGAGGTGCAAAGTCATATATGGTAGAAAGTTTTAAAAAAGACATTCAGCACTTTTGGTTTACTTGTGTCAGCAAATGTTTCGCCTGGCATTTGATCCTTTGCATAATTCCAACCCACCCCCACCCAGTACCAGAACTGGTTTCCCTAGAGTATTTGCTCTCTTTGAAGTGCTTGGAGGTTAAAGTAATCAGTACAAAGAATGCCAGACAGGTCAGACTGAATGAGAGGTAGTTTGTACATACTCACTGACAACCACATGGAGAAGGTCAACAGAAAGCTAGATCCCAAGCTGCATCATCAACTGAAAGACCACCTGGTGCTAAAATGTCTTACATAGACAGCAAAATACATATAAAAAAGGAGCAGTAGTAAGCCATTCAGTCCCTCAAGCCTGCTCTATCATTCAATAAGATCATGCCTGATGTAATTGTGGGGTCAACCTCACATTCTGCCTACCCACAATAATCTTTGACCTCTGCCTTAAAAATAATCAATGATCCTGCCTCCACTACTCTCAGGGAAAAGACTCATGACTGTCTGAGAAAGAGAAATGTCCCTCACTTCCATCTTAAATGAACGGCCCCTTATTTTTACATTCATCCCCTAGTTTTAGTCTCTTCCACAAGAAGAAACATCCTTTCAGCATCCACCTTCTCAAGTCCTCTCAGGATCGTATATTTTTCAATAAGATCATCTCTCATCCTTAACTCCAGTGGATACAGGTTCAGCTTGTCCTCTTAAGATATTAAACAATGACAGTACCAGTCAGCGATAGATAAAAGTTCATGTGTGCTACAATGTGGACCTACAGAAATACATGCAACGTAGTAACAATTTTTAGTACCACCTCTTTCAGCAGTCCTCAAACAAGGGCTCAACTGTTCTATTTCTTGCCTATAGACTGAAGACTATGCATATGAACACAATAGGATGAAAATCAAACAGGCTCTATAAGGGGTGAGCAATCCACTTTGACAGATCATATTCCAAATGGTAAAGATGAATATTACCCCCACAATTTTCTTTCTTTCATTCTATCACTTCTTGATCCTCAGTCCCATCAGCATTTGCAAACGTTGCTCAGAATTTTGAATATTTCCAAATCTTTTCAGAATCTGAATTGCCCTGGGACATTAGAATGTAATTCACATTTACCATTCTGGAAGGGGTGTCACTTGTTGTTAAACATTTAGATCTGACTTATACTAGTAGATAAAGATCAGGTCCAATAAGTTTAAGAATGAGATATGATAAGATTTGAATGTAGCGCAATAATTCACTGAAGTACAGATTTTTATTTTATTGAGCACTCAACCAAAATTCAACAATGGAAAATTATGTAATTGTAAAAGATTAAGCTGTTTCATCTGACAGCGACGGCATTTTCATCCATGCCCTTTTTCTTTGTCCCAAAATTCTCTGACAAGTGTCAAAACAATTTCATCTCTTCAAAATGTTTGAAAACAACATTAAACTGTCTGTCACAAAATAAAAGAACAGAAATGAACAGCACAGCCTGAGGCTGAGTTGAGCTTTTGTTACCATAGCTACTGGGAAGGTGAGACATTGCTACAGGAAACATGCATTTGATAGAAAGCTTCTGACAACAGATGCACCTGAATAAAAGCAGTAGTGCACCTTCAGCTTAGTTTACATTAATAGCTATCAACTCTTTCAAATTATCATCCAAACAATGGAACAAAGAGCATTATAATTCACTGGGTTACGATCACTGCAATCTGTTCACCTTATTCTTCCATTTTATGGTATATTGTAAGATATCTAGGCCTTCATCAGAAAAGCAGAGTGCACTGAGCAATGAGGTGATTCACAGTCAAGCTTTTGCTTACTTGCTATATTTCTCTTCACAGCTTTCAGAAGATTTAAATAAAAGCTGATAATTACTGCTGACACATCTCTCTATTTGAAATTTAATTTATCTAACTTCTAGTTTTAAGGGTAAAGTGCAAATATGTTAGTTTCCAAATGAAACATTAATTTATAAAAAGTACAGGGAAAGACTGACAAATGAAACTAAGATATCTTTTCCTAACACAATTGTTTAGGACATCTTTTGATGGTGGAATCTTTTCATCCACTTAAAGGAACAGTTAGGACTTTGGTTTAACTTTTCATCCAAAAATGACACTTGCAACATGGAAGGATTCGCTGAGTAATGCACTGAAGTGGCTTATACGCTCAAATCTTTAGAATTTGGCTTGAACCTTTTATTCAGAAGTAGATAAATGCTGTATTTCTGAAATTTACTTGGCTCTTCCACCAAGGTTTTGATGGACGACCTGGTTTGCTCTGAAAATTTGCCATCCTAACACTCTAGTTTTGGAATATAGCTTGAACCTATGATCTTCTTTCACAGAACCAAATACTACCAATTGCACCAAACCAATTGAAGTTTGTGTTGTATTTTTTTCCCTCATCGGTTTTACTCTAATTTAGTTCAGGAAAATATACCCCATTCCTCTCATCTGTTCAGAGGTGGTGATCTAGGTATTCATCCAATAACACAACCGAAAAGAGAAAATACTGAAATTCACTAAAAATGATGTAGCACAGATGGTTAATAAAAAAAATTAAAAATTCCCTAGCAAAATAAACATTAAACTTGACAAACATAAAACTATAGCTGTTGGTCTCTCTGACCATTTTCAAATTTTGAATTATAGATGTTATCCTATTTTGAAAATAATTCAATTTATTTATGTAAACTGGATCGAATAAACACCCTTAATGTGTTATTTATAATCTCATCACCATTAGTACCCTCCAAATTTCATCAAGGTTTTCTTACTCAGTATATGCAAATATATTTTTCAATTATTTGAATGTATTTTGTAAATTATGGGCAATTCTACTTTATGACTAAAAAATGAAAAATTAGATATAATCCTTGTCACTCATTATGCCGAGCTTTGTAAACATTGCACTTAATTTTTAAATGGGTGGGGAAATTTCCAAATGTAAATTGAATCTAACGATATAATTCATTAATGTTGTCCTAATAGCTCAGGTAATATTCTTTCTATATCTTGAAAATTTATTTTAAATCAAAATGTTACCAATGAAAGAAATATAATTAGCTCCATCAATTTCCAAAAAAAGCATTTCTATTTGGTAAATTACTGTAACCTTACATGTTTAAATCAAATATGGATATTAGATAAGACTTTATTTTTGGGAAAATGCTTGGCTTCTAGGTTGTACTGAATAGAAAAATAAATGCATCTTCAAATTTTATAATGCCTATGGGTTTTAAGAGGCGGGAGGTGCAAATTTTACAATTCATTCCTATCTTATGTTATTAATACTTTGGACACAATTTCCAAGATATGATTTGGGTTTTTTTATTCATTTGTGGGACATGGACATCGCTGACTGGCCAGCATTTATTGCCCATCCCAATCTGAGTAGCTTGCTAGGCCATTTCAGAGGGCAGTTCAGAGCCAACCACATTGCTGTGGCTCTGGAGTCATACATAGGCAGACCAGGTAAAGACAGCAGATTTCCTTCCCTATAGGGCATTAGTGAACCAGATGGGTCTTTATGACAATCAACAATGGTTTCATCGTCATCAGTATATTCTGAATTCCAGATTTTTTTTATTGAATTCAAATTTCACCAACTGCCATGGCAGGATTTGAACCCGGGTTTCCACAACAGTAGCTAATTTCCTGGACGAGTGAGAATACCACGAGGCCATCGCCTCGCCACAAAGATATGCAAAGTTGCATACCTTCTCACATGCTTTAGGTTTTCAAAGAGATCATAAGAAAGTACAGTCAGCTCAGGTTTAAATGATCAATTGGGAAGTAAAATGATGGGCCAGTGAAACAGCTGGCTTCCTGGCAACCAATTCATGCTCAGCAGGACATTAATTGGTTCAGGACAAGACTTATCTGCAGAGTAAGTCCTGCCTTAGGGAGCTGCAAAATCCCAGCAGCACCAGGTTTGAGAGGTGGCCACCATTATAGACAGCGCCCAAAGAGAAGGGTTTATGGCTGGACTGAAGTATTGGCTCTAGTTGGCAGGCTGCTCCATCTTCCACACCCCCACCCCCTGACCATCTCACCCCAGTTCCCATTCAACAGCTTGTACTGTAAAAGCTTGGTTTGGGCTCTTTCCTGCTGTGGGTAAAATAATGGCAGGAGCAGGTTGAGACATTTAAATGGCCATTAATTGGCCACTCAAGGGTCTCAATAGGCCCAAGAGGAAGTGGGCCTCTTCCCAGCCCAGCAACTCTCCCCTTGGGAAATGGGAGCCAGGTTAGGGGGACAGGAGGGTGGCAAGAAAGCTGCATACTGCATTTTACAGCACATTTCTCCCCACCAACTACAAGCACGTCAGCTGCAGAGTACATATGCAGCTCACAGAGTACTAGAAATTTAATTAAATGTGGAAAAATGTATTAGTTGCACTTCAGCTGTTCATTCTAAACTTTTCTCTTGCACTTTTTCATATCATTCTTCTTCAAAGTGTTATATTTTCAATGTTCTGACTATTTCAGTTTCACTTCATTTCTTGATAGCCCTTCTGTAAAGAAAGTATTGTAACCCCTTCCTCTAAGCAACAAGTTCAATTCAACAACAAATGGCAGAACTCTTTCAATAAAGTTGCTTGTCCAGTTGGTCAAAGAGGAGAGTATGGTAGGATGAGAGAAGAATTGGCGAATGTGGACTGGGGGAGTGCGTTGGAAGGTAGGTCTGCTGAGGAGCAGTGGAGGATCTTTAAGGAGATCTTTCTTGGTGCTCAGCAGAAATTTACTCCGATGGTTAAAAAGGACAGTAGGAAGAGAGGTAATAAGCCGTGGATAACAAAGGAGGTGAAGGAAAGTGTTAAATTAAAAGCGGAGGAATTTAGAGTAGCTAAAAGCAGTGGGCGAGAAGAGGATTGGGAAAGGTTTAAATGTCAACAAAGATTGACAAAGAAGTTGATAAAGGAGGGTAGGAGAAGCTATGAGGCTGGGCTAGCACTTAATATAAAAAAGGATAGCAAGAGTTTTTATAAATATATAAAAAGGAAGAGGCTGGCTAGGGTGAACGTTGGTCCTTTAGAGAATGAGAAAGGGGAGCTAGTGGTAGGGGATGGGGATATGGCTAAGGTCTTGAATAACTTTTTTGTTTCTGTCTTCACGGAAGAGGACGTGAATAATTTGCCGGGTGTTAGCAATGGAAAGGTGGTAGGAATGGAGGGTCTTAATGACATTACTGTTACTAGAGAGGTGGTGCTCGACAGACTGGAGGGGCTGATTGTGGACAAGTCCCCAGGACCGGATGGAATGCATCCGAGGGTTCTGAAAGAAATGGCGGAGGTTATAGTGGATGCCTTGGTGGTTATTTTCCAGACGTCGCTGGATTCCGGGGAAGTGCCGGAAGATTGGAAAACGGCTAATGTTACGCCGTTGTTTAAGAAGGGTGCCAGGCAAAAGGCGGGGAATTATAGGCCGGTTAGTTTAACGTCTGTGGTAGGTAAAATGTTAGAATCCGTCATTAAGCAGGAAATTGCGAGGCATCTTGAAGGGAATTGCTTGATAGGGCGGACGCAACACGGTTTCATTAAAGGGAAGTCGTGTCTGACAAATTTACTGGAGTTCTATGAGGATGTGTCTAGGGCAGTGGATAGAGGAGAGCCGGTGGATGTGGTCTTTCTGGATTTTCAGAAGGCGTTTGACAAGGTACCTCACAAGAGGTTATTGCAGAAGGTCAGGGGACATGGAGTTGGGGGTAGGGTGTTAGCGTGGATAGAGGATTGGTTGTCAAATAGGAGGCAGAGAGTGGGGGTCAATGGGTGCTATTCGGATTGGCGGTTGGTGACTAGTGGGGTGCCCCAGAGGTCGGTGCTGGGGCCTCAGCTATTTACCATTTATATAGATGATCTGGAGGAGGGAACCGAGTGCAGGGTGTCGAAATTTGCTGATGACACCAAGATTGGGGGAAAGGCAAATTGTGCGGAGGGTGTGGAGAGTCTGCAGAAGGATCTAGATAGGCTGGGCGAATGGGCCAGGAAATGGCAAATGGAACTTAATGTTGGCAAGTGTGAGGTGGTCCACTTTGGTAGGAAGAATGGTAGGAAGGACTATTACTTACGTGGCGAAAAACTGCAGCAGGCGACGGTGCAGAGGGACCTCGGGGTCCTTGTGCATGAGTCGCAAAAACCCAGCCTGCAGGTGCAGCAGGTGGTCAGGAAGGCGAATGGGATGCTGGCCTTCATAGCGAGGGGGATTGAATATAAAAGTAGGGAGGTCTTGCTGCAGCTGTATAGGGCATTGGTGAGGCCGCAGCTGGAGTACTGTGTGCAGTTTTGGGCGCCGTACCTGTGCAAGGATATTTTGGCCCTGGAGGGAGTGCAGAGGAGGTTTACTAGGCTGATACCGGAGTTGAGGGGGTTGAGCTATGAGGAGAGGCTGAATAAACTAGGCTTGTACTCGCTAGAGTTTAGAAGAATGAGGAGAGATCTCATTGAGACGTATAAGATGATGAATGGGATGGATAGGATAGAGGTGGAGAGACTCTTCCCGCTCAAAAAAGACAGTAGGACTAGGGGGCACAGCCTCAAGATAAAGGGGAGGCGGTTTAGAACGGAGTTGAGGAGGAACTTCTTCACTCAAAGGGTGGTGAATCTCTGGAATTCTCTGCCCGTTGAAGTGGTGGAGGCTGCCTCGCTAAATATTTTTAAGAAGCGGGTTGATGGGTTTTTGATAAGAGAGGGGATTAAGGGTTATGGGGAGAGGGCGGGAAAGTGGAACTGAGCCACAACAGATCAGCCATGATCTTATTGAATGGCGGGGCAGGCTCGAAGGGCTAGATGGCCTACTCCTGCTCCTATTTCTTATGTTCTTATGTTCTTATGTACCGACACACCATGGCATTCAGAGATTTGGAAGTCAGTCTGCCAAGATTTAAATGCTGAGCAGCAATCAGTGGCACTCACACACATAGAGTGGGTATAATTGTGTGACTAGTTTTACTCCTGACATGTCAATTGAGCTACAGCAGCAGACAACACTTCACAGTCTTCCCCGAGTCAACACCCCAGGCCCCGTTTCACCTGGGTCAACCCCATCTCCCCAAGTCAACCATCACCTCCCCTCCATCAAGCCAACCCGCATATCTACCCTGAATCAACTGTCCTGTTTTCCCCGACTAGGACCCTGTTGTCCTCCACCCTGGATCCCTTGAATCTTCCACCCTGGTATCCGAGTCCTCCACTCTGGAATCTTTCCCCAGCACCCTGCAGTCTACTGCAGCGGTGCCCTGGAATCTTCCACCCCGGTACCCAGCAAGCTTCCATCCCAGTAATCTGAAGTCCTCCACCCTACCTTGAATCCCCTACCCTAGAAACCTAATGTCCTCCACCCCAACACCCTGAAATTCCACCCCCCCACCCGCACCGCCCCCACATTACCGTGGAGTCTACTGCCTGGGAACCTTGGTATTCTCCATCTCAGTACCCTGGAGTCTTCATCTGAATACCCTGGAGACTTCAGCTCTGGTACCCTGGAAGCTATGTCCTGTGCCATGTAGTGTTCCACCCAGCACCTTGGTGTCTACCCTCTCGTACCCTCCAACTAGGCCGCTGGTACCCTGGAGTCTTCCCCCGAGTACCCAGGCATCTTGAATGCAATATCCTAGAGTCACCCACCTCAGTACTCTGAAATCCTCCCCCTACTCCTCAGATTAAATCCCTGGTACCCTGGAATGTTCCCCAACACTGGTTTGGGTCTTCCTCCGATACACTGTATTTTGCGACTGGTACCCTGTAGTCCTCCCGCAGGTACCCTGGAGCCTTCCCCACCAGATATCTCTGACGATGACTAGGCCCTGGTGCCCTTCCAGTGTTAGCCCAGTCTCCCTCCAGTGCTACTCCAGTAGCCCTCCAACCAATTCTGGTCATCCCCAAGTCAAAGAATGTCCATCTCCAGTCAAAGTCAATAACTCCGAGTCAAAGTTTGGTCACCTCTAATTTAAAGACTAGTTGCCCCAGTTGGAGCTGGTATTCCCAAGTCTAATCCTAAAATAAAAGCAAAATACTGCAGATGCTGAAAGCTGAAACAAGAACAGAAAATGGGGGAAAATCTCAGAAGGTCTGACAGCATCTATTGGAAGATGAAGGATCAAAATGTTCTCTCTCCACAGATGGTGTCAGACCTGCCGAGATTTTCCAGCATTTTCTGTTTTTGTACCCGAAGTTAAAGCCTGGTCACCCCAAAGTCAAAGGTTGCTCGCCCCTGAATCAACCAGTACCACCGAGTCAAAGGCTGGTCAAAGCCTTAACATGCTGAGTCAAAGTCTGATTGTCCCCAAGTAGAGCTCATATCCTCGAGTCAAAGGCTGGTGGCCCTGCCGCCGACCCCCTCAGAACCAGTACCCCAGGTTATCCTTATGAATATGCAAAGCCATTCCAGCAAAGTTGCACTCACCTTCTAGCTACCCTCAGAAGGGTACACGTCTTCTGGAGCAGTCATGATTCAGTGTTCTGACATCATGCCACTCTGGGTGGATTATTTAAAGAAGGGAATGATTCCAGTGCATGGACCCGACAATGAGAGCAGAACCATTATAAACATGTTCCCAATGTTGAACAGCAGAAAATGCAGCCTGAAATTGATGGGGGAGGGGATGATTGTAGCACCCTTTCATGCCAACGTAAACTCAACTTTTGCCTTCTCGTGATATTTTCCGCGCCCATTGCCAAATCCGCCAGACACTAATTGCAGCGGAAAATCCTGAGCATTGTTTCCTCTGCTTTTTCACTCTTTTGGATATTTTACCATTTGATGTATGTATCTATTTATATTTTCAATATTAATGTAAATTTATACTCATGTTTAAATGACTCATACGTATGAAAAAAAGGAGGTGCCAACACAGAACTCTGAATGATGTCGCTACATATATTTTGTCATTGACATATCTGCTTTTACTGCACTTAATTCTGGCTACATGGCTTAAATACTATGGCCTTACAAAGATGTAGTAAGAGTCATTTCAGCGTGTCAGCAGTTGAGTCTGACGAAGCAGCCAAGGAAGTAAAGAAGAACTTCATCAAAATTTTATATGAGAAGAACTTTGATAGGTGAAATCTAATTGCAAGGTATTACACACTGAAAAACACATTTCCAGTAAATGATTCGTAACTAGAGAGTGGAGACTCAAAGAAATCTGGGATTGATGATAAGCTTAGTGCTCAGCATGTTCAGTTATTGCAAAACAACACTGATTCTGCACTTCTGAAGGGAACTGTACTGAAGGTAACAGTGTTTGGTGATCAGATACACTGTATACAAAGTAGATTCTGTGTATGAGGAAGGGAACAGTGAAATTGAATACATGTGTACAATGCACAAACAACAGTAATAAAAGGTCGTGAATGTAGCCCAATCCATCACGCAAACCAGCCTCCCATCCATTGACTCTGTCTACACTTCCTGCTGCCTTGGCAAAGCAGCCATGGTAATTAAGCACCCCACGCACCCTGGACACTCTCTCTTCCACCTTCTTCCTTCGGGAAAAAGATACAAAAGTCTGAGGTCACGTACCAATTGACTCAAGAACAATTTCTTCCCCGCTACTGTCAGACTTCTGAATGGAATTATCTTGCATTAAGTTGATCTTTCTCTACACCCTAGCTACGACTGTAACACTACATTTTGCACTCTCTTGTTTCCTTCTCTATGAATGGTATGTTTTGTCTGTATAGCATGCAAGAAACAATACTTTTCACTGTATGTTAATACATGTGACAATAATAAATCAAATCAAATCAAAATGAAATCATGTGAGTTTCTGCATTGACAATAGTTTGAAATCCTTTTGTTTTGCTGCATTCACTGCCTTCCTCAAAGGCTGGGTAGATTTTGTGCAGCCAATGAGACTGAAATGCTTTGCAATAACATTGCAAGTCAAGAGGAAATGAGAGTGAGCAAAGGAAAATTTAAAGTACACCAAAAAAACTTTAAAAAAGACACACCTCTTCTCCTTCATATTATTTGCGTTTAAATGACTGTAAACAAATGTTATCCCTGATTTTTCCAGAACAGTAAATCACAGCCATGCTTACGTCTGAAAGGTGTTATCAGTGAGATGAGATATATTCCCCTCCTATGATTTCCATATCCTGCTCATAAAAATTCATAGGAAAGAAAGTAGTGATGATGATAATTTGTCGAAAAATGTCACAGTAAAGTTGTATAAATAGGACTAGAAATTGGTTATGTGGAAGCACGAATGTGGTGACAGGAAGAACAATATTTCAGGTTTCATAAGAACATCAAGGGACTGACATGGTTACACAGTGATTAGCATTGCTGCCTCACAGCGCCAGGGACACAGGTTCAATCCGGCCTCAGGTTTAAGTTTAAGTTTATTTATTAGTGTCACAAGTAGGGTTCCAATGAAGTTATTGTGAAAATCCCCTAGATGTCATATTCCAGCACCTGTTCAGGTACACTGAGGGAGAATTTAGTATGGAAAATGCACCTAACCACCAAGTCTTTTGGACTGTGCGAGGAAACGAACACCCGGAGGAAACACATGCAGACATGGGGAGAAGGTCCAGACTCCACACAGACAATGACCCAAGTCAGCAATGAAGTTAGCACTCAGAACCTCAAACAGTTGCAGTGGAACTCACATTTTTTGATACTTCACTTGTTTAAGAGTGCTGCTACTGTCTCTGGAATGTCATCATTGCCTGGAGCCCATGGCAAGTGTGACGGAAATGCCCAGAGTCAGTCTATCCCCAGTGTTTTTCAGATTAGTGCTTCAAGGTATTGCTGTAGGCAGTGAGTGACCGTCATGGGAAGGCAAGTGGAGGCCACCTCATATGATGAAGACTGTCTGGGCAGAGGTGGCAGACCTGGTCAGCAGACATAATGTCGGTCACAGACCTTTGATCTAGTGTAGGAAAAGATTCAATAACTTTCTGCGAACCGCCAGGGTGAGTACTGATTCCAGTTGAAACCTTGGATAGATGTCTTTGTAGCATGGTAGCATTTGTTGGCATTCATGATGTGAAATGCAGAGCATAATGGGGCACATACTCGTATTTCTTGATAGATCAAGGCTGGCATATATGTTAGGGTGATGTGCAACAATGTGACAGGCAAGTGAACCTGACTCTTTGGAAGAGATGGGGGAGGTTGGAATGTCTCTACATGGTGAGGGTGATTAGTGAAAGCACTTTTGTCTTTGCAGGCGAAGAAGAGTTACAATGCTCAGGGGCAACGACAGATGGGCAGTGGAGCCTAAACCTTCTTATCCTATGTCAGGCAGAGGAGCAGGCACTGGAACTATCCAGCAAACACGAATCAAAGTCCATTGGTCATGGAAAGGCAGACTGTCAGACGAGGGTGACAGTCCAGGGGACAAGGAAGAGATTTGTGGAGGATATGAAATTTGTAGGCAGCGGTTGTAAGTTATCCCCATTGCTCGTCCATTCAGAAGTCTTTGCTTAACCAAATGTTCATTCTGAGTAACCACCAGACTGTGTGAACTCTGGCTTCATAATGGTGTTCAAGACTGACATATTTGCTTCCTCTCTCAGATGGCCCATCATCACGAGAGGATTCAAGTGCTGGAGAAGGGATGTCTTGCTGCAGTTATACATGGTCTTGGTGAGACCACACGTGGAATATTGTGTGAAGTTTTGGTGTCCTTCTCTGAGGAAGGATGTTTTTACTGTGGAGGAAGTGCAGCAAAGATTTACCAGGCTTATTCCTGGGATGATGGGACTAATGTACGAGGAGAGCTAGGATTATATTTGCTGGAATTTAGGGGAATGAGGGGGGATCTCATAGAAACCTATAAAATTCTTAAAGGGTAAGACAGGGGAGATGCAGAAAGGATGTTCGCAATGCCTGCAAAGTCCAGAACCAGGGGTCACAGTCTAAGGGTACAGGGTAAACTATTTGGGACTAACGTGAGAAGAAATTTCTTCACCCAGAGAATGGTGAGCCTGTAGAATTCTCTACTGTATGAAGCAGTTCAGGCCAAAAGATAGTGGTCAGGATTCTCCCAAAAAAGAGCTAAGTGCCCAACATGCAGGAAAATGGGAGTATTTCCCACCTGTTTTTTGGGCATACTTACCAGAGCGAATCTCTGACACTGTGTAATACAGAGTGTCTCAGAGGGATTCATTGTGGTAAGTAAAGGGTGGGACCTATTCCTGTCCAACAGGCTGGTAGCATAGTGCTGAGCGGGCCACTATGCATACGCTAATCCATCAGCGCAAAGATTGGCGCATGCAGAGTGGCTCCACCATTGCCAACCGCCAATCACTGGCCTTCCCAATCATTGGCCAGCCTGTAACCCTCGATTGCTGGCCTTCTGAACCCCCCCCCAGCCCCCCCCCACCCCCCACCACGATCGCAGGCTTCCCAGACTTCCCCGGGCCTTCTGATCCCACCCCACCCTACCCCAATGAGCAGCCCTGATCACTTCCTGGACAGCTCTGACTCCCTCCCATTCCCATCATCCCGATGGCCAGCTCTGATCACCTCCTCCCTCCCTCCCCCACCAATCTTGATTACAGGCCGGCACTGCCCAAGGGGCTACTCCCTTCCCACCTTTACCCCATACCTCCCACATCTGATGGAACTGCAATAACATGCACGCCATGGCACTGGACTCTCTCTGTCTATTCAGGGTCTACAGAGGCTCTGATGATCACAGAACAGCCTCTAAGGTCATCAAGACCGACGAGGCATCTCCAATCCAGGTGCCAGTGAGAGGAGAATCAAGAAATAGCACTTGGAAATGAAAGTTTAAGGCACAATAATCATAGAAGGGGCTCTCACAGGTGATTAATATTTCCCTGGCACATTTGCACTATGTATATATATCTTTGCCTTCATTACCAAAAAGATACATTATGTGTAACAGCTTTAGTGTGCCCTCTACAACCAATAGAAAACATAACTTAAGAACATAAGAAATAGGAGCAGGAGTAGGCCATCTAGCCCTTCGAGCCTGCCCCGCCATTCAATAAGATCATGGCTGATCTGTCGTGGCTCAGTTCCACCTTCCCGCCTTCTCCCCATAACCCTTAATCCCCTTGCCTATCAAAAACTTATCAACCCGCATCTTAAATATATTTAGCGAGGCAGCCTCCACCACTTCAATGGGCAGAGAATTCCAGAGATTCACCACCCTTTGAGTGAAGAAGTTCCTCCTCAACTCCGTTCTAAACTGCCCCTCCCTTATCTTGAGGCTGTGCCCTCTAGTCCTACTGTCCTTTCTGAGCGGGAAGAGCCTCTCCACCTCTATCCTATCCATCCCATTCATCATCTTATACGTCTCAATGAGATCTCCCCTCATTCTTCTAAACTCTGACGAGTACAAGCCCAGTTTATTCAGCCTCTCCTCATAGTCCAACCCCCTCAACTCCGGTATCAGCCTAGTAAACCTCCTCCGCACTCCCTCCAAGGCCAAAATATCCTTGCGCAAGTGCAGCGACCAAAACTGCACACAGTACTCGAGCTGCAGCCTCACCAGTGCCCTGTACAGTTGCAGCAAGACCTCCCTACTTTTATATTCAATCCCCCTCGCTATGAAGGCCAGCATCCCATTCGCCTTCCTGATCACCTGCTGCACCTGGAGGCTGGGTTTTTGCGGCTCATGCACAAGGACCCCGAGGTCCCTCTGCACCATTGCATGCTGCAGTTTTTCGCCATGTAAGTAATAGTCCTTCCTACCATTATTCCTACCAAAGTGGACAACTTCACACTTGCCAACATTAAATTCCATTTGCCAGTTCCTGGCCCATTCGCCCAGCCTATCTAGATCCTTCTGCAGACTTTCCACGCCCTCCGCACAATTTGCCGTTCCACCAATCTTGGTGTCATCAGCAAATTTCGACACCATACACTCGGTTCCCTCCTCCAGATCATCTATATAAATGGTAAATAGCTGAGGCCCCAGCACCGAACCCTGGGGCACTCCACTAGTCACCAACCGCCAACCCGAATAGCACCCATTGACCCCCACTCTCTGCCTCCTATTTGACAGCCAATCCCCTATCCACATTAACACCCTACCCCCAACTCCATGCCCCCTAACCTTCTGTAATAACCTCTTGTGCGGCACCTTATCAAACACCTTCTGAAAATCAAGAAACACCACATCTACCGGCTCTCCTCTATCCACCGCCCTACACACATCCTCATAGAACTCCAATAAATTCGTCAGACACGACTTCCCCTTAACGAAACCGTGCTGCGTCTGCTCTATCAAACAATTCTCCTCAAGATGTCTCGCTATTTTCTCCTTGATCACGGATTCGAGCATTTTACCTACAACAGACGTTAAACTAACCGGCCTATAATTCCCTGCCTTTTGCCTAGAGAGCCTGAGAGTTGTGTGTCACACATATGAAGGGTTGCAAAGTATATTTCAGAAGTTGGGTCTTGACTTAAAGGTGATAGAAGTGTCTCATCAGCAACAATCAGTAAGGATGTGTTTCCCTTGCCATCAATTTACCTGTTGCTTTGTATTCCTTTGATTTGATTTATTATTGTCACATGTATTAATGTACATGTTAAAGTACATGTATTGTTTCTTGTGCGCTATGCAGATAAAACATACTGTTCATAGAGAAGGAAATGAGAGAGTGCAGAATGTAGTGTTACAGTCATAACTGGGGTGTAGAGTAAGATCAACATAATGCAAGGTAAGTCCATTCAAAAGTCTGACGGTAGCAGGGAAGAAGCTGTTCTTGAGGCGATTGGTATGTGACCTCAGACTTTTGTATCTTTTCCCTGAAGGAAGAAGGTGGAAGAGTGAATGTCCGGGGTATGCGGGGTCCTTAATTATGCTGGCAGCTTTGTCAAGATAGCAGGAAGTGTCGACAGAGTCAATGAAAAGTCCTCTAAATCAAGTTTCTCTTGACTCCCTACCTCCCCTAAGCTCCTCACCCTGGGGTTCCACAGGCTCCCCCTCAGACCCAGTGCTTGAATCATCCTCCATGATCTGATCACTGTCTTCATCCTCCAGTGGGTCCCCCTTCACAAAGTCGAATTGTGTAGTGCGCAATAGACAACATTAAGGAAAACATACTCAGGAAAACATTTAAATGATCCCCCTCAGCAGTCAAGGCAGCAAAACCACATCTTGAGTAGAACTATGGTCTTCTCAATTATTACCCTTGTGGAGACATGACTGCGGTTGTAACTTTCCTCAGGGGCATCACTAGACACCTTTCGATGTCTAGGAGTCAGCCATCCAAGAAGTTGGAGCAACGCATAGACTTGGTATCTGGGAATTATGGAGGATGTGGGCATCTTGGCAGCTTCCTGAATGCCTCGCATAAACCTGCAGTATCTGACTCTTGAGATCACATAAAATCTGGATATTAAGAGAGTGGTAGCTCTTTGTATTTACAGATACTCAGCTCACCAGCTGGTGCTTTATGGACAAATGCAGGTGGCTGTGGCTCCCTGGATGTCGGAAATTTCAGAAGTTGCAGCAAAGCCTCTGGCTTACTCTACCCAGTTAGCCTCGTCAATCCTGAAGTGAATGAAGATACTGACCTTCAAAACAGCTATGTTAGAAATTAGTTTCATGCATTTTGCTCAACCGATTGGGAGACACCACATAGATCTCCCACTGACCCCTGGAAAGAACCTAAGGCATAAAAGTTCAAGGCAGTTATTACCTTTAGAGACACTGGCACAGAGTGGCGATTTCAGGATAAATTTGCATGTGGAAGTGACAGTGTCCCTGGAGAGACAGAACTTTCTTTGGCATAAACTTCAGGCAATCCAGGTAAGCACAGTGCTGCCTGTAAACTCTGCCTGCTGGATAATTTTGCCTTCTCCAGCATCTGCCTTGCACTTTCTAGTGGCTCTGTACCTCTTCTGGCCGCACTGCCCATTCCATATATCTGAATCAGGGATGCTGCCTGCGGCCATTGGCTTCCTCCCCTTTCTGACCCTCTCTTCCTGTTCTGAACAGATTCCTCCAGTAGAGCACACAATCCCAATTTTATACAGATTGCTGCACAGATTTCTGCACTGACAGCCTCTTGACAGAAAGTGCCTGCAAATGCTGGAAACCCAGAGTTCTCCAGAACACCAAGAACTATCTCTAAACGTACTCCGAACAACTCTCGTAGCAGAACTCCGAATCACTCACTGTATCAACATCTTGTGGGCCTTTTAACCCACCCTCGATATTGAATGCATGAAAATTGTGAAGACTGCCTGGCCGAGTGGCCCACGCACTGAGTTTAAAAGTGCACAGGCCACTCAATATACTGTCAAATGCTCTTTGAATGGGCTTGGTTCATTCACCCTTTAATGGTTGGTAGGCATCGTTCCAACTTCTGCACATGCCAGCCAACTGAAATATCATGAGGCAGCGCAAAGACATCAGGACTCCATCCTGACATCACCCCACCCCATTTTATAATTGTCCATGTCAACTGTGCACCAGATCAGCAAATGCAAAATTCTGGCAAATATTTCTATATACACAGCTAATTATTAAATATTTGACCATTTCCTTTCTCAATTCATGTTATATGTTTTATAATAATTGCCTAAATTAAGTTTTTACATTTAAAAAATTGTCCCAAGTTAAGTCATCTTTTTGTCATCATTGTAATTTTTTATAACTATTCTTAACACTTACCGGAACTAAATTTGGTCGATGTCATCACAAATACGAATGCATTGTCCTCACATCAGACTGGTCCATTTACATGCTGAAAACTGACCCAGAAACATTTAAATTCCAGCCTCCACACATTACATATGGCGAGATTTGAGACGTGCAAGGTTTTCATAAAATCATAGAATCCCTAAAGTGCAGAAGGAGGCCATTTGGCCCATTGAGTCTGCACCGACCACAATCCCACCCAGGCTCTATTGGCGGCGTAGTAGCACAGTAGTTAGCACTGCTAGGGACCCGGGTTCGATTCCCAGCTTGGGTCACTGTCTGTGTGGAGTTTGCATATTCTCCCTGTGCCTGCGTGGGTTTCCTCCAGATGCTCCAGTTTCCTCCCACATTCTCAAAGATGTGCTGGTTAGGTGCATTGACGCAAACAGGCAATGGACTGTGGTGACTAGGGGAACTTCACAGTAACTTCATTGCAGTGTTGATGTAAGCCCTACTTGTGGCTAATAAATAAATTTCAACTTTACTTTAAAACCTTTCTCGTAACCCCACATATTTACCTTGTTAATGCCCCGGACGCTAGGATTAATTTAGCATGGCCAACCAACCTAACCTGAACATCTTTGGACTGTGGGAGGAAACTGGAGCACCTGGAGAAAACCCATGCAGACATTGGGAGAATCTGCAAACTCCTCACAGACAGTGACCCAAGGCCGAAATTGAACCCAGGTCCCTGGTACTGTGAGGCAGCAGTACTAACCACTATGCTACTGTGCCACCCAAAAGCCACCGTGCCACCCATAGTACAGTTGGTCAGGTAATTAGAAACCAATACTGTTTATTTGTTCTCTTTTTCTCAATTCCAATTGTCTTCCTGTACCAAGTGGTGCACAAAGACAGCTTTTCGTCCGTTTCCAAAACTAGTAATTCACTCAACAGGTCGCTAGTCTGTCGCTAAGGACTTACAGCTTGAAGGCGCCACTGCCCATCAAGAATGGCTGATCAGGAGCCTCTCCCACTCTTACCACCAGCCATGGGCATGTTGGAAGTATTTGCAGGTTAACACATTCAACCTGTTTGACCACATTATGAATACTCCTTCTTTGGCCATCAAGTCCTGGAAGGGCACTCGAATCTGAGGCTTTTGGCTGCAAGGTAGGGACATGACTTGGTGTGCCACAAGACTCCCTATTTACTCTCTGATATTGGCTTAAATAAGGCTACAGAGAAAAAACAGGTGAGAGCACCTCATGCATACTGCACTTTCGTGAAAAAACTAACTCTGAAGAATGAAATGACTTGTATTTAAGCAAGGTAACCTTGAACATGCAAAATAAGCAATGTCAGAATTGCTCAGAGTCCACCACTGATATTTCACTCTGACAACAGGGGAATAAATACATCAGCTGGATGTACATTATAGACTAAAATATTACTGCTGAGTTTGATTAAACTGTAATAAATTTGACCTTAGTGCAGCAAATAGTATCAAGGCCATAATGGTAAATTCATACACCAGAACATTCAGTGGGAAAAGTATGTTGAAAGTCCCTGAAACAGTAGAAGCTTTAAAAAGGTGTTTACACAATCAGCATTGTAGTTCCTGCTGAATAGCTACCTGAAAATGTCCTGTTATGGGAGTTGTTTCTCACAGACCATGAATACTCAATCCTTCCACTCTCACTCCTAATTCTTCTCCAGCCTCGAGCAGTTGTCTTGAACCCTGGCAGCAGGCAAGCAATACAGCCATTTTGACTCTCACTTTTTGCTGCAGAGCAGTGTCAATCCCTCTATTGTATTGTCCCCTGCTCCCACTACATTCTTTTTTGCTCCCTCCACTTGAATGCTTTCCTGTGCCACAGTGCCATGGTCAGTCAGCTCATCCACCATGCAGTCCCTACCCTAATCCAATCAAGCTCAGAGAACTGCAAACCAATTAAACAATTACAAAGGCTAAGGCTTTTGCACTCCTGTTCTCTGGGTCCCCTTACCTACCTCAATCGCAGTCACATCCTCCCTTCCCTGCCAATGACTAAATCAGAAGACTCTATCCTTAAGTGATGTGATTGCCTCCTGGTAACTTTCCCACAAATCAATAAATATTTCAGATAGACAATAGTTAGATATGAAATAGATGTATCTGAGCCCTTGAGCATGCTCCACCATTCAGCAAGATCTTGGCTGATTTGTTTGTGTTGAGTTCCACATCTGGCCTTGACAACCTTTGATTCCCTTGCCGAACGAGTCAGTATTAGACTTTTAATTCTCGATTTTTACTGAACTTAAATTTCACCATCTGCCTTAGATGAATTCATACCCAGGACCCCAGAGCCTGGTACCCTAGGTCTCTGCATTACTAATCCAGTTACAATATCACCACACTACTATCTCCTATCATAACAAACTTGGATAAATTACTCTCAGTTCCCTCATCCAAATCATTGATATACATTGTAAATAAATGATGCCCACACATTAAACATTGTGTACCTGCATGTCAACTTGAAAATTATCAGTTTATGTCTGCTCACTCTTTTCTGTCCAGTAACCAATCTTTAATCCATGCTAATAATCCCAAATCCATGAGCCCTAATTTTGCGCAATAACCTCTTGTGTAGCATCTCATTAAATTATACTACGTTCACTGACACCCCTTTATCTATCCTGCTAATTACAACTTCAAAATATTCTAACACATTTTCAAACACAATTTTCCATTTTGATTCTGCCTAATCATATTATGATTTTCTAAGTGCCCTGTTCTTTCTTGAACTTTGCATCATTGCTAATGATTTATATCTACTGCTCATTGGTTATGAGTCTTCAGTTGAGAGTTCAGCCCGATTCAAGCAGTGGTGGCATCATAAGCCATCATTAATTGACATAGAGACTACTGCCATCTGCTCCTTCCTGCAATGGCATTTTTCTATGACAATCTGAAGTTGTAGATCTTCAAATTGCCACCTTCCAGTATGGAGACTTTAGCACTGAGTACTTCCATCACATGCAGACTATTCCCAATTCTTAAAGTCAATTTGATATGAATTAGTATTTTATTTGTATTTTAGTTTTGACTTCCCAACTGGTTTAATGACAACATCAAGCCTTCATCTAGTGCATCTATTGTAGGCAACAATCATCCATTCTATGACATGACCTAGCCATCGTAGTGTACATCACTTGAGCACTGCCTTTTCTGAGTTAGAAAGCCACAATATGTCTTGTTGGGAACTCTTATGCTGACAACAGATCCCAAGGATCTTTCTCAAGTAGCACATATTATATACTTCAAACTGTGTTCTGCTTCTCATATGAAGTTCAAGTTTCAGCATCATACAGCAGTCTACTTAGTATGCAGGCATTATAGATTCATAATTATGTGACAATTGTGAGCTTGGGATTTTTCCAGGCTCTTGCCTGAAGCTTGTCAAATGCTGCAACAGCAGTACCAATACAATTTGATATCTTTTCATCAAGTTCCATTTCAGTTGAGACCGCTCACCACATCTTCCAGTGTGTTGTTCAGTTGTATTGCTGCCTTGGATTGACCAGCTTGAGTATCTGTCTGTCTTTTCACTGCTGCAGTTGAGAAGAAACTTAGAACTGAATGCTTGGCTGAAGCAGAAACCTTGTTGCTCTTATCTCAGCTGCACAAGCTAACATTTTGCTAGTAAGTGCCTCTGACCACATCACCAATAATAAATTTCACATTCCCCCACTTCTGATTATCATTCTAAATGATCTTTAGTCTTTGCACACCCTCCTTTCTTGTATGTAACCTACAGGACAAACAGCCATTAATATAAGATTATCGCTAATACATTCAATACTGAATTCAGGAAAAACTTTGTTATCCAGAGAGTGATTAAAAAGTGGACCTCATTGCCACAAAGAATAGCTGAGACAAATAACTACATTTTTAAAAGTAAAAACAAATGAAGGAAAAGGCTGTTGATATGTTGCTGGGATTCGAGAAAAAGGGATTGGAGCGGAGGCTTATGTGGATCATAAACACCGGCGTGGATCTGTTGAGTCAAATGGTCAGTTTCTGTGCTGTAACTACTTTGTAATAGTTTTTCATAATGCCACAATCAACTTCTAGTTTAGATTTCATAGTGGAGAAGGTGTAATGACATGGCATCACTCATCATGGAAGATGTAGTTCCATGAGACTACATCTGAGTTTGAGCAATTTATTTGAGACATAATAGTTACAACTAAATCTCTGTTCCTTCATGCTGAGCAACAAAAATAATATGCCTATTTGAACTGTTTCATTCATGAGACTACTTTGTTTTGCTGTCAACCAAAATGGCTTCAGGCATTAAATAATCAAAAGACTAGTCTCCAAACACCTCTACAAATTACTGTATCATGTTTCTCAATGCAAAAGTAAACAATCATGTATATTCCTGTTACCTTTTTTTAAAAAAACAAATGAGTAAAACATGAGCACTTTAAAGTAAAAAAAGAGTCTTTGTATGTTGGTTAATATTATTCGTCAACCAACACTACCAAAATAAACAGACCGGAAGAACATATTGTTTGTGGCAACCTTGGAGCACATGGCAAGTTGGATAATCATATATATTTGTGGGACCCAATCCAACATAATTATGCATGATTTGAACCCTTAAGTATATTGTGACTAAGAGAAAAAGAGAGGGAGGGAGAGAAAAGAGGACGGAAATAATTTCACCTTAATTTTTGTTATACATGCATTGTTTTAGTGCTACTGACCTAATCCTGAAATGCATCTTGCATGGCAGTATTTAAAGCGCACCTTCCCCAAATTACTGTTTATATTTCCTTTGAAAAACTGCTAATTTACTGTATTTAATTATGTGTGTGAGACAAACGTTTGGCTACTTAAATACATTCCAGTATTATGAATTGCAAATAATAGAATGCAAATGTATTCATGCATTCAGTAATATTGAAAATTATTTCTTTCTGTCTACCCACACTGAACTCACAAGGGAAGAAAGTTTTATTTTAGTTTTTTTATATTCAAAACCATTTCCCCATTTAATATGCAAGAAGGATACATCATGGTTTATTCACAAGACAGTTAAAGCCCTTCAAAAATATCTGATGGAAGTGTGGATTAAAACACCAAGACCACAAAATTTTGTTTGATAGCCTTGCTCAAGCCAGAGATGAAAAATGAGTCGATGGAAGGGTGCAAGCACAGGCATGTCATGCATGTGCTGGAAGTATGCAGAGTGGATGGATTGTGATGACAATCAGCCTGTTCAGCTGATTTCACTCACATTCTGCCAATTTAGATTGCTCTTGTTGCTGATTTGGACACCCACAAACTATAGGCCAGTTGATTGAAAGGCAGGACAGGCACGTTCCCACAAAAATGAAGGATAGAAGTGGCAGGATTCGCGAACCATGGATAACAAGGTAAATTGTAAGCATAGTCAAAAGGGAAAAGGAAGCATACGATAGGTCGAGGCATCTAAAAACTGACAAAGCCCTTGAGGAGTATAGTGAAATTAGAGGATTGTTTTTCAAACAGCGGTGTGCCTCAGGGATCGGTACTGGGTCCACTGTTATTTGTCATTTATATTAATAATTTGGATGAGAATTTAGGAGGCATGGCTACTATGTTTACAGATGACATCAAGAGTGGTGGTTGTCCTCGACCAAGTGTTGCAGATTGGCACATCCCAAGGTCCAGGATTACGTGCTGAGGGATACGCTCAAGTTGGGGCAGCCGCTGCAAAGGCACAATGCGGAAAGGCCACTCTGTAAAGCCTTTCAACCGAGGGCCCGGTGACTGCAGAACACCCTCGGCCTGAGTAACTGTGTGCAAAACTGAAAAATAACAGCGCACAGTAAAATCTGAGGCATGTATATAGTTTTAAGTAATGAAATGTAATGAATGTAATGTTGTGTAAATAAGCATAGTATTGTACAGGAAAAATGTTTCTTTTTTTGGCATTTTGTAATTTTTGGATCTGTTGTTTGGTAATTGTTTATTTGAGAGTTTTTTTATGAATAAAGTGTATTTTTTGAAATTAAAAAAAATTAGATTGCTCTTTATGCTTTTCCTATTCACTCACAGCTGAACACACATTGCGTTTCATGATGATTCCCTCAATGCTAATACTATTTAAAGGGCCAGTCTTTGAACTTGAAAGTGGGGTGCTTTGGACCAACATTTGCTTTTGCAACAAAGACAGAACATTCTGGAAAATCTCAGCAGGTCTGTACAGAGAAAACAGAACTAACATTTTGAGTCTGGACGACTTTTTGTCAGAGCTCCTGCAATTCTGTGGAAATACCATGCTGCATTCTTCAAGGGTTTTTCGCGGCTTCTTTAATTTAGTAGGCAGTGTTCTGCAACCTGATAGGGAGGTCAGCAAAGTTTTCTGCCCTGCCTGCTCAAGTTATATTGCTAATAGTTGTAGTTCCTCAGGTTGCAACATGAAAGGGGGTGGGGCAAAAGCTGCAGAGAGGAGAAGCAATGCACAAAGGGAGAAGAACATAAGAACATAAGAAATAGGAGCAGGAGTAGGCCATCTAGCCCTTCGAACCTGCCCCGCCATTCAATAAGATCATGGCTGATCTGTCGTGGCTCAGTTCCACATTCCTGCCCTCTCCCCATAACCCTTAATCCCCTCTCTTATCAAAAACCCATCAACCCGCGTCTTAAAAATATTTAGCGAGGCAGCCTCCACCACTTCAACGGGCAGAGAATTCCAGAGATTCACCACCCTTTGAGTGAAGAAGTTCCTCCTCAACTCCGTTCTAAACCGCCCCCCCTTTATCTTGAGGCTGTGCCCCCTAGTCCTACTGTCCTTTCTGAGCGGGAAAAGTCTCTCCACCTCTATCCTATCCATCCCATTCATCATCTTATACGTCTCAATGAGATCTCCCCTCATTCTTCTATACTCTAACGAGTACAAGCCTAGTTTATTCAGCCTCTCCTCATAGCTCAACCCCTTCAACTCCGGCATCAGCCTAGTAAACCCCCTCTGCACTCCCTCCAAGGCCAAAATATCATTGCATAAGTGCGGCGACCAAAACTGCACACAGTACTCCAGCTGCGGCCTCACCAATGCCCTATACAGCTGCAGCAAGACCTCCCTACTTTTATATTCAATCCCCCTCGCTATGAAGGCCAGCATCCTATTAGCCTTCCTGACCACCTGCTGCACCTGCAGGCTGGGTTTTTGCGACTCATGCACAAGGACCCCGAGGTCCCTCTGCACCGTCGCCTGCTGCAGTTTTTCGAATGGCTATCATTAGAAAGCCCTATCTACAAGGGGCATTTCTCCTATGTCCATCTCAAACAGCAGCAATGTATAAAACATCTCTGATTCACTAAGGTAGCAGCTTGAACTGTTTAACCTCCTTCAATAGGACCTGTAGCCAAACAACAGGTCAAGGTAATTGGTGCTGTCAATTTCTATGCAAGTAGTTCCTTCCAGGATGAAGCAGATGCATAGCTAACATTTCCCAGATCTCATTCATCAGTACATTAGGGAGATGATGAAGGCCTTGAACAGCGTTTTAAAAGAGGTCTTCAAAATTAAAAGCTTTGATAGATTGGGTATAGTTTCTTTTTGCAGGAAAGAACCTAACTAGAGATCATCAATATAAGATAGTCATCAAGAAATCAAAGAAGGAATTCAGAAGAAAATTCTTTACCCAAAGAATGGTAAGAATCTGGAGCTTGTTACCACAAGGAGTGGTTGAAACAAATTTAAGTGCATTTAAGGGGAAGATAAACAGGCATTTGAGGAAGAAAATGGTTATTGTGATAGATTTAAATGATGAAAAATGAGAGAAAGTTCTTGTGGAGCATAAACATTGGTAAGGACTGGATGATCCAAAAGTCCTGTTTATCTGCTGTGTATCCTAACTATTCTCAGGGGGAGTAAGCACACAACTTTGCAAAGTAACATGATTTCCAACAGTTCAAGAAGCCACTGATTGCAAACACACAGTTCTCTGGGTCTCACATGTAAATGGGGGTGATGTTTTGGAACTGCAAGGGTTTCAGTCTATCAATCTGCAGTTGGTGTACAAATATTTACCGTGTATCACGTCAGTGTCAGCAACCACAATGCTGCCTTCGTGCTGAAACAGTCAGCCTTTCCTGATATCTTTGACATGCAGGACGAACAAGAGACTTTAGCTGAAATCTGATTTATGGTTCCGCTCACCAAGGAATAACAGAGGACAATGTCCCCGCAACAAGTATCTTAAAGCCACATGGAACATCGTGGAGTCAACTATCAGAATCACAAAACATTGGTTTCACTGTCTAGGCCACTCAGGGAAAGTCCTCCAGTACACACTACAGCGCATGCACAAGACCATTGGCATTCTGCTGCATAACCTATAATTTTGATATCATGAAGAGACAGCCCTTCTCACTATGCAGAGGCTACCTTGGGTGGATGGCTGGGTGGACGGAGGAAGGAGAACAAGAGGAGAAGCAGAAAGAGGTGCTAGGAACATAGAACATAGAACACTACAGCACAAACAGGCCCTTCAGCCCACAAGTTGCGCTGATCATATCCCTACCTACTAGGTCTATCTATAACCCTCAATCCAATTAAATCCCATGTACTCATCCAGAAATCGCTTAAAAGACCCCAACAAGCTCGCCTCCGCCACCACCGACTGCAGCCGATTCCACTCACCCACCACCCTCTGAGTGAAAAACTTACCCCAACATCTCCTCTGTACCTACTCCCCAGCACCTTAAACCTGTGTCCTCTCGTAGCGACCATTTCAGCCCTGGGAAATAGCCTCTGAGAATCCACTTGATCTATACCTGTCAACATCTTATAACCTCTATTAGGTCACCTTTCATCCTTTGTCTCTCCAGGGAGAAAAGACTGAGCTCCCTCAACCTATCCTCAGAAGGCATGCCACCCAATCCAGGCAACATCCTTGTAGATCAGCATTCAAACCTCCCCCCCTCCTTTGCTCCAAAAGGGCAGTCTGCGAGCAGCTATTGAAGCTCTGATTCTCTTATGATGTTCTCCCATTATCACCACTGATTCAATATTGTTTAACTCGCAATCCATGGAAAATACCAAAATATTTTTCCACATCTTAATCCAACAAACAGATCCATTAATACATGAGCATCTGTGTTGCAAATGCCTTTGCCTAATGCAATGGTCAAAGAGGTTTACAGCAGCGAAACAGGCCCTTCAGCCCAACTTGCCCATGCCACCCAGTTTTTACCACTAAGCTAGTCCCAATTGCCTGCATTGGCACATATCCCTCTATATCTATCTTTCCCATGTAACTGTCTAAACGCTTTTTAAAAGACAAAATTGTACCCGCCTCTACAACTGCTTCTGGCAGCTTGTTCCAGACACTCACCACCTTCTGAGTGAAAAAACTGCAACTCTGGATCTTTTGCATCTCTTCTCTCTCACCTTAAACATATACCCTCTAATTTTAGACTCTCCTACGCTTGGTGAAAAGATGTTGACTATCTACCGTATCTATGCCCCTCATTATTTTATATAGGATCATCCCAAGCCTCCTACATTCCGGGGAAAAAAGTCCCAGTTCATCCAGCCTCTCCTTATAACTCAAACCAGCAAGTGCCGACAGCATCCTAGTAAATCTTTTCTGCATTCTTTCTAATTTATTAATATCCTTCCTATAATAGGGTAACCAGAACTATACACAGTATTCCAACTGTGGCCTTGCTAATATCTTGCACAACTTCAACAAGGCATCCTAACTCCCGTATTCACTGTTTTGACCTATGAAATCAATCATGTCAAATGCCTTCTTCACCATCCTGGCCACCTGTGACTCCACTTTCAATGAGCTATGAACGTGTACTCCTAGGTCCATTTGTTCTATAACTCTCCCCAACACCTATCATTAACTGAGTCGGTCCTGCTCCAATTCAATCTACCAAAATGCATCACCTCACATTTGTGTAAACTAAACTCCATCTGCCCACTAGCCCAATTGATCAAGTTTCCATTGCAGTCCTAATAACCTTCTTCACTGTTCACTATACAGCCAATCTTGGTGTCATCTGCAAACTTATTAACCATGCCTCCTAAATTTTCATCCAAATCATTAATATAAATAACAAATAACAGTAGATCCAGCATTGATCCCTCAGGCACACTGCTGATCACAGGTCTCCAGTTGGAAAAACAACCCTCTACAACCACCCACTGTTTTCTGTCGTCAAGCTAATTTTGTATCCAATTGGCTATCTCACCCTGGATCCTGTGAAGTTTAATCTTATGCGACAACCTTCAATGTGGTACCTTGTCAAAGGTCTTGTTAAAGTGCATGTAGACAACGTTGACTGCACTGTCCTCATCAACCTTCTTGGTTACCCCTTCAAAAAGTTCAATCAAATTCGTGAGACATGATTTTCCAAACAGAAAACCATGCTGACTGTCCCTAATTAGTCCTTGCTTCTCTAAATGCCTTCAGATCCTGTCTCTTGGAATACCTTCTAACAACTTACCCACCACAGATTTTAGGCTCACCAGTATGTAGCTCCCAGGCTTTTCTCTGCAGCCTTTTTTAAACAAAGGAACAATATTTGCAAGCCTCCAATCTTCAGGCACCTCACCTGTGGCTGCTAGGGGCCTGCAATTTCTTTCCTAGCCTTCCACAAGTCCTGGTATACATTTCATCAGTTCCCAGGGATTTATCTATCTTGATGCACTTCAAGACTTCCAACACCTCCTTCTCTGCAATATGTACATTCCTCAAGACATCACTATTTACTTGTCCAGGTTCCCTAACATTCATGCCTTTCCCAACAGTAAATATAGATGAGAAATATTCATTTCCCTTCAGTATTTGTGGATCTCATCCATCTCTTGTGGAACTGCACATAGATGACCTTGTTGATCCTTAAGACGCCCTACTTACTCTCTAGTTACTCTTTTGTCCTTTATGTATTTGTAGAAGCTCTTTGTTAGCAGCAAGTGTTACCCAGTGGCTGCAGCACGGTTGATTTTCACTGGGGAAGATTGCAACTCAAGCTGCTACAATTGACCACACTTCTTAAACAGATAATTTTCCAGAACATGAGAAGCATCCTGGAGTTCCCACATAGCACAGGATGGACATTCACTAAGTTAGAGCAGCCCTACCATTCCTTTACTCATTTGTTACCCTTGCTCCTGATAACATAAAAACCTTGCCAATACTAATGCATCTTATTACTATTAATAAGCCTTACTAGTACTAATAAATCCTACTAATACTTAACACACTTCACTAGTTGTAATAAACCTTGAAAAATCAAAGACAATAGTCACCAGCCACTCACTTGTTCCTTATTATTAATTATTTATCATTTTTAATCTTCCTGTTGTTGGGACTCAGTATCTTGGCAGCCAATTAACTTTCACCTTTCCTGTGATGTGATGTCATCATTCAATTTCTACTTCCGATCTCTGCCAGCAGCACTGGCAATGTCAACATTGAGTCTCTTTGGAACTCTTGTTCTGTCCTAGTAGAGTCTCTCTGGTGCTTTCACTCTGTTTCTAGCACGGAGTTCCTCTGGAACTCTCACTCTGCCTCTGACACCAAGTCTTCCCGGGACTGTCTCACAGCATTTTATTTTTCTAGCCTCAAATCTCCCTGGAGTTCTCACAATCAGCATTAACTCTGGTTGCTGCCAAATCAGTGTTTTATAAAGCCTCATCATAGCTTTCTTGTTTTTGAACTCTATCCTCTGTTTATAAAGCCCAGGGTATTTTATGCCTTTGTCGTCAGTTTCTCAACCTACGCTAACACCAACAATTTATACACATACCCACAATTTCAAAGTTCAGTCAGAGCTTCCATTGCTTCTGACTGTGCTGCAGTGGAAGCTGAGACATCAGTGAGTAGGCACAGCACAGGTTCACAAAAATTTTCATGGAGTTGGTTAGTACTTTTGCATAGGACTTGGAGCCAATCAATTCCAGTGTAAAGCTTTGTGCCAAATTGGTGCCTGATGTGCCTACTTTTCTTGACAAGAAGCTGTCTGGCAGGCCTATCAATGAATCACACATTAAGGTATACATGCACATCAGTGTTCTCCTATGCAGTGAGTGCTGCAGTAGAATTTGTCTACAACCTTGTCTTCCAAGAAGCTGCCACACAAATTGTCCTTTCCTTCTTGTCTGGCTGCAACCCATTTGTGCCCAGTGACTCATCATATGCAAATCTTGACAGTATACTACTATCCCCTGAAGTACATGCAGTACTAATGCTGAACAGTTTGTGGCAATTGTCAGATCGAGTGGTAGTTCTTCTTTCTTAGAGGTCTATAGCACCTCTCATGCTTCCTTCTGAGACTGCTGTGACTGGCCAGGTGGCAGATCTTGGGTATCTGAAAGCATAATTGCAGGAAGTGTTTGGCAGGAAAGAAAGAGGAGTGGATGGAAAACATAAGATGCAGGGTCACCCAATATAAAGCGTATATTTCATACAGGATTCGGGTGAAGTGGAATTTGAGAAGGGGCATACTGAATGCCCTTGATTTATAGCCATCCCCATCATGCTGAGTTCCATCTCCTCCAAAAGGCTCAGGTGATGGAGGTGTGCCTGTTTCTTCTGGTACTGTGTTTTGTGTGTCAGCTGTCAATCAAATAGTAGCCCACTCACCTTTGGGACAAAAAAACTGGGGGTTCAAATCCCGAGTCGGGATTTGAGTGCAAAAATCAAAGCTGACATTCCTGTGCATGATGGAGCACTGTATTGTTGTAGGTGCTGTTTCTTGGATGGGCAAGCAAAACTGAGGCCGTCAGCCCTCTAAGGTGGATGTTAAATATACCACGGTACTGAGCAGGGAAGTAAGTCCCAATGTCCTCACCAATATTAATCCCTCTTCTGAACTTATAAAAACAGATGATCTCATCATTAGTATGTTGCGGTTTGTGGGAACTTGTGCACAAATTGCCTGCTACATATCCCACATTACAACAGGGATTATGCTTCAAAAGTACTTACTTGAATGTAAAGGGCTTTGAGGCTGTTATATTTGGAGCACTTGCTGTAGGATAAAATACAAAGTGGTAGCACATGGGTTTTGGGTGCAATAACAGAACAGGTTTATTATATAGCTGTTTACCGCACACTGACTAGAACTAGACTGTTCAAAACCTGTGAAGTAGCTGATGATGTCATGGACTGGCCAAGTAACAAAACCCTTAAAGGGACCATGCAACTCACAATAACTCCAAAATATAACATCTCTCCCCCTTTACTTCTATGATCGCATTATAATGAATAACTATGATATGTTTTCATAGTCATTAGAAAATATGTTATACACTGGCAGGCAATTTATCCTTATAGAGCAATTATAATGCCCACGCATTCCAGGAACCTGATAGTCCTTAATACAGCTGCTCTCAGTGCTTGGAGTAGATGTTTCCACCCTGGAAGGTGCAACAGTCTCTTCAGCAAAAGGTAGACTAATAGCAAAAGATCCAAAGTTGTGATTATACTCTTTGGTGGAATGGAAGACTTAAATTTAGCTAATAGTGTCACAAGTAGGCTTACATTAACACTGCAATGAAGTTAATGTGAAAATCCCCTTGTTGCCACACTGCAGTGCCTGCTCAGGTACACTGAGGGAGAATTTAGCATGGCCAATGTACCTAACCAGTATCTCTTGCGGTACAGCCTGAGGTAATCCTGGCATTGATGGTGATAACACATGGGTGCATGTAACCAATAACTGATCTGTATGTCGTATCTAAACTAACTCATTTCCTATTTGTACAGTATACGAGATTGGACCACTTTCAGCCATGACAGTTGCAGGAACACACTTCTCGTTGTTGGTGCACTAAAACTTGTTCCCTTTGCTGAAATAGGCATTGTTTTGAATTACCTTCCCATGATAGGATTTGTGGCTGTGCTCTACCATTTTAGATGCCTCCTGAAGTATGAATAAATCAAAAGTGATTCTCAGCTTTCTATTCATGAGTAGTAAAGCTAGCAAATTTTGTGTTGTCACATGCATGATGATAAGACCACATAACTGCTTAGATGAAGATATGATGAATTTTGATCCTTGGAAACTTTCAGTGAATGCTTCATGGATTGAATGAATCTTTCGGCTAAACCATTCATTGAAGGTATGGTGCTGATTTTGTGTTGGATATCATGCTCCTTTAGTCTTCATACTCTTGAGTTGTAAATTGGGATCTATTATCACTGAGAAATTGTTCTGGTTTCCCAAATCTGCTGAAAATCTCATCCAGTCTTTCAATGGTTTGTTCCGCACTTGTTGGTTTCATTATGACCATTTCGGGCCACTTCCAGTGGGTATCAATGACAGCCATGAATATGTACCCTTTGTATAGACCCACAAAGTCTATGTGTGAACATTGCCAAGGTACTTTAGGCAATTCCCATGGATGTAATGGGGTCAATAACAGTGTGTTCCCTACCCATGCACATGACTGGCACAGTACAGCTGTTTCTTCATTTGGGCATCCAGGCCATCAGAAGTAGCTCCTTGTAAGTTCTTTCATTTGACTATACCTGGGTGTCCTTCATGTAAATGTTCCAAAAATGTCACACTTTTGGAGGAATTATCACCCTTATCTTCACAACTGGCATCCACCCTGTACTGTCAACTCAAACTTCCTGAAAGCATATGGCTTTAAATCAGGATGCATTCCAGCTATCCTCTCCTTTAACACCAATCCCATCACAGAATCGTTTCTGTCACTGGACTTAAACATTGTTTATCTGCAAAAAGATTCACTGACGTCCTTTAGAGAAGGAAATCTGCCATTCGTGCCCAGTCTGGCCAACACATGACCCCAGAGCCACAACAATGTGGTTGACTCTCAAATGCCCTCCAAAATGGCCTAGCAAGTCACTCCGTTCAAGGACAACTAAAGGTGGGCAATAAATGCTGGCCAGTCCATGATGCCCATGTCCCACAAGTTAATTTTAAGAAGTAAAGGTACAGGAAACACTACTTGGTGGTATGTGCCCGAGAGCGAAAGGTAAACATGAAAATGTATCTGCATTGGCATGGCTTTCAGGTTGACAATATTCGATTTTGTATGAATCTGCTGATAGTATTGACGACCATCACTAATGTCTGCTTGCAGCGAGTGATGGAATACTTTAAGTGGCCCAAAGGTGTTTGTCTAAGGTTGGTGATCCGTCAACAAAGTGAAGTGATCACCATAACGATATTGATGGTACACTTAGTCCAAAAATAATATTCACTTCTTCTTTTCCAAATGCATGTAGTTTGATTCAATACTTGTTGGAGTATACAATGCTAAAGCGATTAGTCTTCCTTCCCCAGAAGGTAGTATGCATGACGCAACCATCCCAACTTCATATGGCAATGCATCATAGGCAAGCTGTAGGGGCAACTTTGGGTTGAAATGTACCAACGCATAACTTTTCAACATTTCTTTGGCTGTGTTGTAAACTTTTTCACAACTTGGTGTTCATTGGCGTGTGTGTTTAGTGTTGTTTGCTGGAGCAGACGAGGAAGGAGCATCAGAGAGAAAGCTAAGACTTTACCTGTTAAAAACCTGTTTAAAATAAGTTTAAAGCACTTTGTTCTTTGTAGAACTGTTTAAAGCATTTACTTATTGTATTTACTGCTTTAAGAATTGTGAGGGAGTGATTATCAGGCAGTTGTGGCCCATCAGCTTTAAATCAGCGCCAAGTTTAAAAGGAGGCCTGGTGTAGATAGCGGGCAGCGTCGGAGCGGGCAGCGGAGTGAGAGGGAAGCAGAGTGAGCTATTAGGGCTTAATATCAAAAAGGGCTTGAAGGTAAAAAGGCCAGGTGGAAAGAACAAGGAAAAAAAAAAAAAATTTTTTTTTCAAAACTACTACAGCAAAAAACAAGGAAAAAATTTTTTCCCACAACAAATTATATTGAATAATGGAGGGGCATGTGATGTGCGGTTCCTGTATGATGTGGGAACTGGTGGACCCCAGGGTCCTTCCCAGTGGCCATGTCTGCAGTAAGTGCAGGTTGCTGGAGGAGCTCCAGCTCAAGGTGGATGAGCTGGCCTCTGAGCTACAGACACTGAGGCTCATCAGGGGGAGAGAGGGTGTCATTGTCAATGGGGTGCAAGTGACATCCACCCCCCCTAGACTGTCTAAATCTAAGGGTCAGGAACAAAAGGGGGCTGCTGGGAGGAGGAAGGGGGGTGAGGAGCGGAGGCCTCAGCCTCTTAATCTGCATAACAGGTTTGAGGTTCTTGCTTCCAGTCTGGAAGAGGACGAGGCAGGTGAGGTTGGTGAGCAAACTGCACACGGTACAGTGATGCAGCAGGACATAGGCAAAGAGAAGGGGAAAAGGAACGTAGTAGTGATTGGAGATAGTGGGGTGAAGGGTATTGACACTGTCCTTTGTCACAATGACAAAGTGCACAGAAGGGTGTGTTGTCTGCCTGGTGCTCGGGTACAGGATGTCGCAGCTGGGCTGCAGAGGAATCTGGAGTGGGAGGGTGAGAACCCAGTTGTGGTGGTACATGTGGGTGCCAGCGACGTAGGCAAAGTGCGGACTGAGGATCTGGGGAGGGAGTATGAGAAGCTGGGAATGGAATTAAAAAGTAGAACCGACAAGGTGGTCTTCTCTGGGCTACTGCCTGAACCGAGTGCAGACGGGCGTAGGGTTGACAGGATAAAGGAAGTGAATGGGTGGCTCAGAGATTGGTGTGGGAGGAATGGGATCGAATTTATGGGGCATTGGCACCAGTATTGGGGTAGGTGGGACTTGTTCGGGCGGGATGGGGTTGGTCTGAATCGTGCTGGGACCAGAGTGCTGGCAAATCGAGTAAAGAGGACTGTAGACAGGGCTTTAAACTAATTAGGGGGGGGGAGGGTGCGAGGGTAGGTGATGTTAGGAGGTCTACAGTTAAGGATAGGGTACAGGTAAGGGAAGAGGCTGAGGATGTCCCAAGTGGTGGCGTTACGGCAAATAGGGTCCAGAAGAAGGCTGGGATGAAAGCGCTTTATCTGAATGCACGAAGCATTCGGAATAAAGTGGATGAGCTGGTGGCGCAGATCGACACAAATGGATACGATCTGGTGGCCATTACAGAGACGTGGCTGCAAGGTGACAGGGACTGGGAGATGAATGTACAGGGCTATCAAGTGTTTAGGAAGGATAGGCAGGAGGAAAGAGGGGGTGGCGTAGCTCTGCTGATTAAGGACAGCATCAAGGTGGTAGCAAGGGATGATATCGGAGCCAAAGAGCAGAAAGTGGAATCGTTGTGGGTGGAGATTAGGAACAGCAAAGGGAGGAAGACGCTGGTGGGTGTCGTCTATAGGCCCCCGAATAATGATCTGGAGGTGGGGCGGGCTGTTAACGCGCAAATAAGTGCGGCGTGCAGGAATGGGACGGCAGTAGTTATGGGGGATTTCAATCTGCATATTGATTGGTCGACCCATGTTGGACGAGGTGGGCTCGAGGAGGAGTTCTTGGAATGCTGCCGGGATAGTTTCCTGGAACAGTGTGTGTTGGAGCCGACGAGGGAGCGAGCTATCTTGGATCTGGTGCTATGTAATGAGGCGGGTAGAATTAGGGACCTTGAGGTGAAGGATCCTCTTGGAGAGAGTGATCATTGTATGGTGGAGTTTCTGTTGCAGATGGAGGAGGAGAAAGTGGGTTCCCGGACACGTGTCCTTTGTTTGAATAGAGGGGAGTATGGTAGGATGAGAGAAGAATTGGCGAATGTGGACTGGGGGAGCGCGTTGGAAGGTAGGTCTGCTGAGGAGCAGTGGAGGATCTTTAAGGAGATCTTTCTTGGTGCTCAGCAGAAATTTATTCCAATGGTTAAAAAGGACAGTAGGAAGAGAGGTAATAAGCCGTGGATAACGAAGGAGGTGAAGGAAAGTGTTAAATTAAAAGCGGAGGAATTTAGAGTAGCTAAGAGCAGTGGGCGAGAAGAGGATTGGGAAAGGTTTAAATGTCAACAAAGATTGACAAAAAAGTTGATAAAGGAGGGTAGAAGAAGCTATGAAGCTGGGCTAGCACTTAATATAAAAAAGGATAGCAAGAGTTTTTATAAATATATAAAAAGGAAGAGGCTGGCTAGGGTGAACGTTGGTCCCTTAGCGGATGAGAAAGGGGACCTAGTGGTAGGGGATGGGGATATGGCTAAGGTCTTGAATAACTTTTTTGTTTCTGTCTTCACGGAGGAGGACGTGAATAATTTGCCGGGTGTTAGCGATGGAAAGGTGGTAGGACTGGAGGGTCTTAATGACATTACTGTTACTAGAGAGGTGGTGCGCAACAGACTGGAGGGGCTGATTGTGGACAAGTCCCCAGGACCGGATGGAATGCATCCGAGGGTTCTGAAAGAAATGGCGGAGGTGATAGTGGATGCCTTGGTGGTTATTTTCCAGACGTCGCTGGATTCCGGGGAAGTGCCGGAGGATTGGAAAACGGCTAATGTTACGCCGTTGTTTAAGAAGGGTGCCAGGCAAAAGGCGGGGAATTACAGGCCGGTTAGTTTAACGTCTGTGGTAGGTAAAATGTTAGAATCCGTCATTAAGGAGGAAATTGCGAGGCATCTTGAAGGGAATTGCTTGATAGGGCAGACGCAACACGGTTTCATTAAAGGGAAGTCGTGTCTGACAAATTTACTGGAGTTCTATGAGGATGTGTCTAGGGCGGTGGATAGAGGAGAGCCGGTGGATGTGGTCTTTCTGGATTTTCAGAAGGCGTTTGATAAGGTACCTCACAAGAGGTTACTGCAGAAGGTCAGAGGACATGGAGTTGGGGGTAGGGTGTTAGCGTGGATAGAGGATTGGTTGTCAAATAGGAGGCAGAGAGTGGGGGTCAATGGGTGCTATTCGGATTGGCGGTTGGTGACTAGTGGGGTGCCCCAGGGGTCGGTGCTGGGGCCTCAGCTATTTACCATTTATATAGATGATCTGGAGGAGGGAACCGAGTGCAGGGTGTCGAAATTTGCTGATGACACCAAGATTGGGGGAAAGGCAAATTGTGCGGAGGGTGTGGAGAGTCTGCAGAAGGATCTAGATAGGCTGGGCGAATGGGCCAGGAAATGGCAAATGGAATTTAATGTTGGCAAGTGTGAGGTGGTCCACTTTGGTAGGAAGAATGGTAGGAAGGACTATTACTTACGTGGCGAAAAACTGCAGCAGGCGACGGTGCAGAGGGACCTCGGGGTCCTTGTGCATGAGTCGCAAAAACCCAGCCTGCAGGTGCAGCAGGTGGTCAGGAAGGCGAATGGGATGCTGGCCTTCATAGCGAGGGGGATTGAATATAAAAGTAGGGAGGTCTTGCTGCAGCTGTATAGGGCATTGGTGAGGCCGCAGCTGGAGTACTGTGTGCAGTTTTGGGCGCCGCACCTGCGCAAGGATATTTTGGCCCTGGAGGGAGTGCAGAGGAGGTTTACTAGGCTGATACCGGAGTTGAGGGGGTTGAGCTATGAGGAGAGGCTGAATAAACTAGGCTTGTACTCGTTAGAGTTTAGAAGAATGAGGGGAGATCTCATTGAGACGTATAAGATGATGAATGGGATGGATAGGATAGAGGTGGAAAGACTCTTCCCGCTCAAAAAAGACAGTAGGACTAGGGGGCACAGCCTCAAGATAAAGGGGGGGCGGTTCAGAACGGAGTTGAGGAGGAACTTCTTCACTCAAAGGGTGGTGAATCTCTGGAATTCTCTGCCCGTTGAAGTGGTGGAGGCTGCCTCGCTAAATATTTTTAAGAAGCGGGTTGATGGGTTTTTGATAAGAGAGGGGATTAAGGGTTATGGGGAGAGGGCGGGAAAGTGGAACTGAGCCACGACAGATCAGCCATGATCTTATTGAATGGCGGGGCAGGCTCGAAGGGCCAGATGGCCTACTCCTGCTCCTATTTCTTATGTTCTTATGTTAGTGCATAACAGTTGTGTAGTGGTTTAAGTAGAACTGCTAAGTTTGAGACAGACTTCCCATAACAGTCTATTCACCCTAGGAATGATTTCAGTTATGTTGTGCTTGTGGAGCTTTCATAATACTTTTAGGTGCTTTGTATAAATCTTTGCTGTCAATGACATGGCCCAGATATTGGATAGATTTCTGGGAGAAATCACATGCATCTTTCCTAACACAAAGACCATGAGGGTGATTCTGCTATCCAGCCGCGCTAATGATTTAACGCAGCAAGCCAGGAGAATCTCACAGTGTGCAATGTGCAGGATTTGCATATGCCTTCCCACTACAATAGTGTCTCCCAGTGCGGAATTCCAGCAGCGTCTGCTCTGCACCAGAAATCAGCAGGGAGGCGAGTTAAGTATTCAAATCCACATTTTAATATTTTAAATGCTACTACTTGGCCCGGGACTGACGTCTCTGGGCCCACTAGCATCTCCCACCCCACCAGAATGGTTCACTCCAGCAATGATTACAGTAGCTCACCACTTTTGGGGAACTAGCAGCCTGATCCTGCTGGAGTGAAGGGGGGGCAATCGGGGACCCCCCACAGGGTTGGGTAGTGGGGGGTTTCCTCTGGGCATTGGCAGCCTGGCAGTGCCAGCCTGGTCCTCTGGCACTGCCCAACAGGCAAAGTGCCAATGCCCATCAGGTATGGGGAAGTGCCACGGGGCAGGACCTGGGGCAGAGCCTAGGGGGCAATTGTGGGGATGGGGGCTCCTGCTGCCACTCTGCAGTTGGGATCAGTGGGGGAAGGAGGGAGGCCAGTGGTCAGGGCAGGCTGGAGGGGGTGGGTAAGCAGTCACACTGCTGGGGGTGTCGGCACTGGGCACAGGAATGGGCAGGGGGACTAATGATTAGGCCATGGCGGGGAGTGGGGGGGGGAGAGCCATTGTTGTGGGGATTGCTGGACTGGCCAGCAATCCAGCTCCATGCATCTGAAAATGTTGGAAGGTTGTTTCAAGATTTCTTAAATGTTCTCGTTCAATTAAGACATCATCAGGATAACACTGTATCTCTTGTAGACCACTTAGCATCTGGTCCACTGACCATTAAATAAAGCAGGTGCTGACATAATTCCAAAAGGCAATTTTTTGTAGAGGAAAAGGCCTTTGTGAGTGATGATGGTAAGCAGATGTTGAGATTCAGCTGCAATATTCATTTACAGAAAGGCCTGTGACAAGTCAATTTTGTTTAAGTTCTGTCCTCTTGCTAGACCAGTAAATAAATCCTCAATCAATGGTAACAGGTATTGATCAGCACAGAGAACTGGACTAATTATTGTCTTGAAATCTTCACAAATACATACAGTGCTATCCTGTTTCATTAAGGCACTATGAGATTGCACAGTCACTGGTAGTGACTGATTTTAAGACTCCTGTGCGTATAAGTCTTTTCAATTCCGATTAGCTTGAGACTCTTAGGTTGGTTGTTTAGTTCAATCTTGAGTAACACTTGAACTCCTTTCATTGATTCCAGTGTATCTTCAAATACATGACGGTATTTCTCTAAGACGCATTGTAAGTTTGTCTTAGAATCCACTGGTCTGTTCACAACATTCCAATTCAACTTTATCTTCTCTAGTCAAGAATGGCCAAAGAGTTTAGAAAACTTCCCTGGACAACATGGAGTGGCAGCTCCGCGCTTTGCCCACTTGACTGTACTTTGACAGTAATGCACCCTCTGAGAAGCACTATTTCTTCTGTGTAAGTCCTCCGGATGAAATTTGCTGGCTTTAAGGGTAGATGATTCTGATACTGTTTGTAGGCGGCCTCATGAATTAGGGAGACAATAAGCCATGTCAATCGCCATTCTGTCGGATTTCCCATTCTATTTTGGAATTACCCTAAATTGGTGTGATTTGCCTTGAATTGATAATATAGTCAGCTTTAAATTTCATCAAGATTCTGTGTTGGGTCTTCATTTATCATGTTGTTCTTTTCTTCTATATTACAAATTATTTTGGTGAAATTTGTTTTATTTTTCTTCTTTGGTATATCCAGGTTGTATTTAGAGACACTCTTTTTTGCAACTGTTATTTTCTTCCAGCAAGCCCTGGCTATGTGATCAATCTTGCCAGTTTTTGCATTCGGCCATGAATGGCCAGCCCGTTTTTGCACAGCAATGACATGCCTGTTGCTGGGAAGATTTCCTTTTGGGGGCACCTATGTTATGGATCCTTATGCCTGCTCCTAGCTGAGAAGCTTCTTTTACAGCAATCTCCATTGAAATGGCCATCTCCAGGGCTGATTTTAACCCTAAATTCCGTTCCATTAATAATCTTCGTTCGTATAGTTAAATTTCTAAGGCCACAAATGAGTCTGCCTCGGATAGTGTCAGCCAGAGTCACCAAATTCATAATGCTCTGTGAGGCACTTTAGGGTCATGACAAACTGCGTGATGTTTTTACATTTAACTGATTCTTTTTATGAAAACAAAAATGGTCCTCTATGATAAATGGTCTTGGGGCATAATGGATCTTCTAAAATTTTGGTTCGTTCTTGATCAATTTTACTGCCACATTTCTTGGATTGAACCAAGCTCCTTAGCAAATTAAAAGTTTTGCTGCCAATAATGCTTAGGAAAAGAGAGGCTACAGTATCCTCGGGAACTTTATTGGCAAGGATATAATAGTGAAATCTTTCTGTGTAAGGCTTCCAATTCTCATATTGCATCATCACTGGCATTCATAGTCATTTCCTCAAATGGCCCCAAAATTTCCCACCATTTTTCACTAGCACTGTAAACCGTGCAAGAGCGCCTTTGACTGAAAGTGGTCTAGATTCTATGATAGTGCAAGTCAATTGTTGCGGCTATTTTTTCCAAAGACTTACTGCAACGCAAAGTTCTTTCCTCTCCCATTCTAACAGTACACATGGTGAGCTCTGCAGCCTGAACTCCTCAGAGTGCTGATTTAGTTCACAAGGAACCTTATTTTCTGTCCACAACCTTACTGGTCTGATGTCAGGTCAGGTGCCTAATCTGTCATTGACTTTGTCCAATGTCAGGACTTGTTGCTGTCTTCCAATGGTGAAGTGCAATTTTGAGTTTTCTTGTCTTCTTTTATTAGTTATAGAATTAAAATTGGCTCCATGTTACCAGTTTTCTTCTGACCCTGTTATACTTGTGGCACATGTTGCAAGATAAAAAAAAATAAAGTGATAGCACATGGGTTTTGGATGCAACAACAGAACAAGTTTATTAGGTAGCTGTTTATTCCACAGGGGCTGGATCGAAACTGAATGAAGTCCACGTGAACAAACTGGGACCATATAAAACAATATAACTCTAATATATAACAGAGTCAAAAAAGGCATTATATAAATTAAAGTTTTTTTTGTTCTGCTCCCTCCTGTTATAGACCATTAAATCCTGCAAGAGAAAAGAAAGAATGTCTGTGAGTGAGTTGCAATGTGTTGGGTGCTGCACCTGCCATAGCTAAAGGTCTGTGGAAGCAGCAAGAGATGGGTGTGAAGCTGGCAGCATGAGTCACAGAGCTGAAATGTGAGTTAACTCCATAATAAACTAAAATATTATGCAATAAAAGTAGATGGAGATAATGGTAGCTCTAACAGAATATTAAGAAAGTAGATCAGTTTTCTGCATCTGAAGACAATGTGACTACTGTCAGGAAAACTTATCAGGGAAACTAAACTGTAAGATGTTCTGTGGTTACGTTCTGGTCCAATTTCCTAAACTGTTTGTAAGATAGTTCACTGTGAATCTAAACTGTACAGAATGATAAGTTAATCAGTCTAGCAAGACTACAAACAATGTTTACCTGAGGAAAATTAGTAAGAATGGGTATAAAACAGGAATAGGTCTGAATAGGTTGTTAGGATTCAAAGAATAATATATGAAGGCTGTGATTCTAACAGCCCACCATGCTGATTTTTTAGCGCAGTGGGCCGGGAGAATCGCATGTCGGACGATTCACGAGATTCCTGCGAGTGTTCGCGCCGTGCTTGTGTTTCCCAGGCCTAGATATCCAGCAGCGTCTGCATGGCACCAGAAATCTGCTAGGAGGTGAGACTAACATTCTCCGGGCTTGCTAGTATCTCCTACCCCGCCAGAGTGTTTCACTGCAGTGGGGGTTACATTAGCTCCCCACTTTCAGGCAGCTAGCATCTAACCCCACTGGAGTGAAGGGGGGACAATTGGGGCCCAAGGGGGTTGGGCGTTGGGGGTGGGGGGGGGTGCCCCCTGGGAATGGGCACTTTGGCAGTGCCTGCCTGTTTCCCCCAGCACTTTCCAAAGGGCAAAGTGCCCATACCTGGGGACACCTTATCACTGCCTATCAGGCATGGGGCAGTGCCAAGGGAGCAGGGCCTGGGGACGATCAGTGGGGGTGGGGCATCCCGCTGCATAGAGATAAGTAGGGGCCGGAGGGAGGTCAACAATTGGCGCAGGCTGGGAAGGGGGTTGTTCAACCTTTTGGGAGAGGGGAGTCCACGGAGGGGGTTGGAAATCAGGGTGGGATGAGGAAGTTGAGGGCTGCTCCAAGAATGGACCGGGGGGCCACGATTGTGCCATGGGAGGGTTGGGATGGCAACACTGCGGGGGTCCTGGGCTGGCCAGTGAATGACCGAGCCAGCAAATGAAAGGCTGACACTTTGGGACCACTGCACATGTGCACAGGCCCATTTATTTCAGCCTCTCCAGCATGAATAGGCCATGCCCCCTGAAATGTAATGATATTCACACTGGTGGCCTCTGCACTGCAGTAAGTGAGGGAGATTCTCGTGTGAACTCCCACTGAAAGAAACAGTATAAATTACTCCAGCTTTCCCACGAATTCAACACTTCTAATTTTTTTTGAGAGAATCACCCCCGCAATGTGTGAAAGAAAGATGTCATCAGCATGGAAAAAGTGAATTTACTTTTCTTTTAAATTTTCAAAGCTAAAAGACATGAAGTGAATTAAGGCTGGGGCAAAGCAGTTCTCAAGAAATTGGGTAAAATAAGGAAGAGATCCAAAGGGGAAAGATGTACTTAAATTTGTCGATGAAGCCTATGCGGAGAGCTATTTTCGATCTCAGCCAACAATGAGAATAACTATATAACTCCAAGTAAGCAGTGTAAAGGAAACCAGATTTGAAAAGCAAACTGCTGGTTAATCTCAGAAGCAACTCTAACAGACAGACAGGCACTGTGTGGTAACAGTTACTGGATTTTTATACATCTTAAAATCTATAAGGTGTTGTGAAAAAGTTTGAGACGGTTAGCTCTTAAAGTAGTTAAATTAAGATGGTTTGCACCTATTTAGAGTACTGATATTATACAAAGCCATCGTCTTGTTTAAGAATACTTCTATTCTACTTTTTCTTCTATTTCTTAATAAACATTTACTTTGCTATAAAATGATCACAAGTAGTTGGGGACATCAAGTCTGGATTGTGAACATTTCTCATGCTAAACAAATTGCAAACGTAGTAGAGGGTAGGTGGTTCAAGTTTCCTTCTGCAATTTGAACAACTCAAGACTTATCCATCAGCCATGACCTAAACACTACCGAAATATGGAGAAATGATTATTGCCCATATATCTCATAAACTTTGGTTAGCAATTCAATTAAATTACAAGATTTATTATGCATACTTGCATAAATTATCAAAAACTACTGTCTCATAACAGTACAATATATTTAGTACAAATAATACATTCTAATGTCTTTTGACAGTTACGAAATATTTTCATTATGCCCGTTTTCTTCAAAGGATGACAGTCTACTTGAAAAAACTTCCAAAACTTTAATTAGTTGTGAATTTCATCAAAGAACAGGTATGAACTCTGCCTTAGTTGGGCACATAAATACAATAAAAGATCAGACAGAAGTGCATTTAAGCTAGGAAGAAATCCAGACTTTGCAATCACACAACATTGCACTCCAACTGCATAAAATTGAAAAAAGTCTAAATGCTTCAAATTTCACCAATAACTTATGCCACTGGACCAGGCAATGGAACTCATAGAATCATAGAAACCCTACAGTGCAGAAAGAGGCCATTGGGCTCATCAAGCCTGCACCAACTACAATCCCACCCAGGCCCTACCTCACATCTATACCCACTAATCCCTCTAACCTTCACATCTCAGGATACTAAGGGACAATTTTAGCATAGCCAATCAACCTAACCCACACATCTTTGGCCTGTGGGAGGAAACCAGAGCACCTGGAGGAAACCTACGCAGACACAAGGACAATGTGCAAACTCCACACAGACAGTGACCCAAGGAATTGAACCCAGGCCCCTGGAGCTGTGAAGCAGCAGTGCTAACCACTGTGCTACCATGCCACCCCTATTGTCGTAATTTTAAAATATCAGACTTCTTAGCAGATGACACTTTTTTTTTTACAGTTCACTGAATAAAGACAATTTGCCAAGCTACCTATGCAACAGATTAGTCAGCATCAAACATTTTGAATTAGAGTTTCAAATATTTTGGTATCAAAAATTAACAAGGTTTACTCTAGAGTCAATCACATATTACCTATCAAATCAGTAATTGATCATTATTTTACTCAATTGTTGAAGATAAACAAATTCCTCAAAAGAATAGGTAAAATAAAGAACGTCTTAAATCATGAATTGTGGATAATAATCAACACTGTACTTCAATGTGAACTCTCCATAATCATTTGGGAGAGAACTTAACATTTTACACAGTTTGAGTATCATTGCCTAGTTATAAACTACTGTGATTTTCCTACAAAATTGCACTGGTCCAAATCTATTGGGATAAAAGCATGTATTTATTATATTGGTGTTTACAATATTTTGACTTCTCTAGCTGAACAAATTGAATTCCCATTTAGTGACATAAGTCGGGTGAGGTATCTGGGACTTATTTCAAAAGACACCCACATGAGTAGAACTTTTCTCTATTAATGAATTACTGTTAATCATCCAACACTCCACCGGGGTCTTAGGAGTCTTTCCTGTTCATAAAGAACTGAATAAAACTGAATAAAAACTGCAGCATTTTCCTATTCAAAGTTAAGCAATTTAATGATGGTCTAAAAATATCAAATTATCTGTATAAATATATAACTGAAAACTTGAAACAGTATGGCATTTATGATCATCAACACCCAAGACCTCTATTACTCCTTGTTATCAATGTTAGATGCAATATGCATGTCAGGCAATTTCTGCTCTTCTTTATAACTTTCTATATGAGGCATACAAGATGATCAAAGGATTGGATAGGGTGGACAGTGAGAGCCTTTTACCTCGGATGGTGATGGCTAACACAAGGGGACATAGCTGTAAATTAAGGGGTGGTAATTATAGGACGGATGTCAGAGGTAGTAAGGTCGTGGAATGCCCTGCCTGCAGCAGTTGTGGACTCGCCAACTTAAAGGGTGTTCAAATGGTCAGTGGATAGGCATACGGATAACATTGGAATAGTTTAGGTTAGAGGGTCATTAGATTGGTTCCACTGGTTGGCGCAACATCGAGGGCCGAAGGGCCTGTACTGCGCTGTAATGTTCTATATTCGAGAATATTCTGGCACTTTATTTCTTGTCACAGAACAAAACAACAGATATAATTTCAACCTTTGATGATTTCATAGCCCTAAACACTAAGAGAATGTCCTTTGATCCATCAAGCAGCAATAGTTGAGTAAAGCAGAAATTATTCAAAATCTCAATTCACCCTACTTTTACCATACTGCTCAGGTATAACAAAGGCCTAAGAAAAATCTCACTGAAATAGGATAACTGTAACTTTCAGCTCCCAAATGAACTGTTAGGCCAGAACTTTCTCAGAGACTTTGAGGCCCACAATGGAATCTGCTCCTGCTCCAAACAGGCATAAGTTCTATTCCAATGTTTTAGACAATCACCAATCCTATTTCCGACTGGCAGACAGGGCTAAAATTGGCCTCCAAATGTTGAGCAATCCCCCAAGATATATGATACTGTTGCGTAATCTTACCTTCCCAGATTCTTTTATGCAGATTGTTTTTTCATGAATTTGTTCCTTAGGCATGCAGATACTGCCCCATGTTGACAAATATCTAAATTGTTCTTGACAAATACCTAAAATCATGATTATAGCTTGATAAAGGCTAAAACAAATATAGGTGTTCCCACTGGAAGCCGCTTAACTTATCTGTTGAATAGATTTTCTCATTTCTCTCCTCCCTGTGCAAGGTGAAAATTGCACAAGCCACTGTGAATGATTAAAAAAAAGCTGACATTTTATTTTAATGTTGACTAGTTTTACTCTAGCATCCATAGAATGGTTACAGAACAGAAAGCGGCTTATTTGGCCGGTTCTGTCCTCCTCAATTTGTTGTAACAGCTATTCAGTTCGTCCCACACCCCTGCCTTTTCCGCAAACCTTCCAAGCATTTTCTTTTCAGATAATTATTCCGATTATTTCAGATAATTCCCTTTTGAAAGCAATGATTAAATCTGTCTTTACCAAATTTACTAAGGAATAGGATACTGATTTTTAAAAATATTGTAGAAGCAAAGATAGTAGCAGTAATGGATGTGATAAAAAAATTAATAAACATGATGTACTGAAGGTTTGGCTATCCTTAAAGTGGATATGTTTCTTGGCTTGGATGACTTTCATCCAGGTTTCTTAAAGGAAGTGGGAGTGGAGATAGGGGAAAGATGCAACAAAATCGCTTCTCGGCCTTTTGGCTAAGATCGAGTGTAGTATCGACATGCTGTGCTTGGTTGAAGTCACTGGGTTACATTTCAGCTTCATTTGAAGCAATTTTTTAAAGCGGCATCTCGGCCTTTTGGCTAAGATGCAAATAAGATCAAGCCTTGGAGGAGGAGCTTTACCTACTCCGATCAGCTTGGATCATGTAGATCAAGCCCAAGACAGGAGGTGAGAGCCCTGCCTTGTCAGCTTGGATCAGGAATGTCCCAACTTGTTGGGACTCTGAATTGGATTTGATTTGATTGGATTGGATTGGAATAAAGTTGAAAAAAAATCTTTCAATCTTGCCTGATATGGGATTAGGTGCTGGAGGATTGAAGAATGACAAATTCAAGAAAGAAAACTACAGGCCAGTCAACTTAACATCCGTGGTGGATAAGGTTTTAGAAACGTAAGGAAAAAAAATAAGCATTTGGAGGGATATTAGTTAAAGAGAGCCAGCACTAAATTGTAAAAGGCACACCATTTTTGACTAATCTCATTGAATTTTGCAATTAAGTAGCAGAGGAGGTGAATGAAGAGAATTCAATGGATATTGTCTGTATGGATTTTAAGAAAACATTTATCAAAGTATCACATAAAAGATTGGTTACCAAAATCGAGGGTCACAAAAAAGGAGTGTCAGTGGTCATTTTGATACAAAATTGGCTTAAGGACCAAAAGCATTAAGCCACGGTAAGTGGTTGTTTTTCAGACTGCAGGATAGAAGACAGTGAGTGGCGTTCCACTAGGTTCAGTGCTAGGACCACCCCTTCTATTTAAATGATTTGGATACTGGAATACAGAGTAAAATTCACTGATGATACCAAGCTCCGAGCTGTGGCAAACAGAGAGGATGATATCAATCGATTTCAACAGGATTTTGATAGACTGGCAGACAAGTGGAGAAATTAATTTAAAACAGGAATGTGTGGGGTGATGCAAATATCTCTGTGAGAGATGAAATATGGTACAGCTCTAAGGACTCTGTAGGGAGAGAGAAAGTTCACATGTATAAATCTTTGAAAGTGGCAGAACATGTTGAAAGAATAATTATTAGCAAAGCACTTGAGATCATAGGCTTCATAAATAGAGGAACTGAGTACAAAAGCAAGGGTTTATGCTAAACCTTTATAAAGCTCTAGAGTATTCTGTCCAGTTCCAGTCACCACATTTTAGAAAGGATGTGAGCATCTTTGACAGGGTACAGAGAAAATTTGCCAGAATTGTTCTTGGAATGAGGGATTTTCACGAGGATAGGTTAGGAATATACTCCTTGGAGCAAAACAGACCGAAAGGAAATTTGATAGAGGTGGACAAACATATCTTTTTTATTCATAGAACATAGAACATTACAGCGCAGAACAGGCCCTTCGGCCCACGATGTTGCGCCGACCAGTTAAAAAACAATGACCCTCTAACCTAAACCAATCCCTTTTCATCCATAAACCTATCCACGGATCTCTTAAACGCCCCCAAACTAGGCGCATTTACAACTGCAGCAGGCAGGGCATTCCAATCCCTCACCACCCTCTGGGTAAAGAACCTACCCCTGACATCCGTCCTATAACTACCCCCCCTTAATTTAAAGCCATGCCCCCTCGTGCTAGCTTTCTCCATCCGAGGAGAAAGGCTATCACTATCCACCCTATCTAAACCTCTAATCATCTTATATGTTTCAATAAGATCCCCTCTTAGCCGCCTTCTTTCTAGCGAAAACAACCCCAAATCCCTCAGTCTCTCCTCATAGGACCTCCTCTCCATACCACGCAACATCCTGGTAAACCTCCTCTGCACCCTCTCCAAAGCCTCCACATCCTTCCTATAATGTGAGGACCAGAACTGCACACAATACTCCAAGTGCGGCCTCACCAGAGTTGTGTACAGTTGCAACATGACGCTGCGACTCCTAAATTCAATCCCCCTACCAATAAACGCCAAGACACCGTACGCCTTCTTAACAACCTTATCTACTTGATTCCCAACTTTCAGGGATCTATGTACACATACACCTAGATCCCTCTGTTCATCCACACTATTCAGAGTCTTCCCGTTAGCCCTATACTCGACACATCTGTTATTCCTACCAAAGTGAATTACCTCACACTTCTCCGCATTAAACTCCATCCGCCACCTCTTGGCCCAGCTCTGCAACCTGTCTAAGTCTCCCTGCAAACTATGACACCCTTCCTCACAATCTACCACACCTCCGACTTTGGTGTCATCAGCAAATTTACTAATCCACCCAACTATACCCTCATCCAGATCATTTATAAAAATTACAAACAGCAGTGGCCCCAAAACAGATCCCTGAGGCACACCACTCGTAACTGAACTCCATGACGAATATTTACCATCAACCACCACCCTCTGTCTCCTATCTGCTAGCCAATTCCTGATCCAATTTCCTAGATTACCCTCAATCCCATACATCTGCATTTTCTGCAGAAGCCTACCATGGTGAACCTTATCAAACGCCTTACTAAAATCCATATATACCACGTCAACTGCTTTACCCCCATCCACCTCTTTGGTCACTTTCTCAAAAAACTCAATAAGGTTAGTAAGGCACGACCTACCCGCTACAAAACCATGCTGACTATCTCCAATCAATTCATTACTCCCCAAATAACTATAAATCCTATCCCTAATAATTTTTTCTAAAACCTTGCCCACAACAGAAGTAAGACTCACCGGTCTATAATTCCCGGGGAAGTCTCTGTTCCCCTTCTTAAACAATGGGACAACATTCACTATCCTCCAATCTTCCGGTACTATACGTGAGACCAACGACGACCTGAAGATCAGAGCCAGAGGCTCTGCAATCACCTCTCTTGCCTCCCAGAGAATCCTAGGGTAAATCCCGTCCGGACCAGGGGACTTATCTATTTTCAAGCCCTCAAGAATATCCAGCACATCCCCCTTATCAACTGCAATACTGTCTAGTTTACACCCCTGCAACCCAGTGTTCTCCTCAGCTACATTCATGTCCCCCTGCGTGAACACCGAAGAGAAATATTGGTTCAATGCCTCTCCAATCTCTTCCGGTTCCACACACAACTTCCCTCTGCTGTCTGTAACTGGCCCTAATCTTGCCCTAACCAACCTTCTGTTCTTAACATACCTATAGAACGCCTTAGGATTCTCCTTGATCCTATCAGCCAAAGTCTTCTCATGTCCTCTTTTAGCCCTTCTTAACTCACTCTTCAACTCCCTCCTAGCCAATCTAAAGCTTTCTAGTGCACTACCTGAGCCCTCAAGTCTCATCCGAACATAAGCCTCCTTTTTCTTTTTAACCAACGAATCAACTTTTTTAGTGCACCACGGTTCCCTAGCTCTACCAATTCCTCCTTGCCTGACAGGGACATACATATCAAGGACTCACAGTAGCTGCTCCTTGAAAAAACTCCACATTTCGGACGTTCCCAGTCCCTGTAATCTCCTAGTCCAACCTATGCTTCCTAATTCTCTCCTAATAGCCTCATAATTACCCTTCCCCCAGCTAAAACTACTGACCCGAGGTTCATGCCTATCCCTTTCCATCACTAAGGTGAACGTAACCGAATTGTGGTCACTATCACCAAAATGCACACCAACTTCCAAGTCTAGCACCTGGTCTGGCTCATTTCCCAGCACCAAATCCAATATAGCCTCACCTCTAGTTGGCCTATCTACATACTGAGTCAAAAAACCTTCCTGCACGCTTTGTACAAAAACTGACCCCTCTAACGAGCTAGAGCTATAGCAATTCCAATCAATATTAGTAAGTTAAAGTCCCCCATAACAATTACCCTATTACTTTCACTCCTAACCAGGATCGTCTCCGCAATCCTTTCCTCAACCTCTCTAGAACTTTTAGGAGGTCTATAAAAGACTCCCAACAGGGTGACCTCTCCTCTCCTATTTCTAATCTCCGCCCATACTACCTCAACTGACAAGTCCTCATCAAACTTCCTTTCTGACACTGTGATACAGTCCATGACTAATAATGCTACACCTCCCCCCCTTCTACCTCCTTCTCTACTCCGACTAAAGCATTTGAACCCCAGAACCTGCAACAACCATTCCTGACCCTGCTCTATCCATGTCTCTGAAATGGCCACAACATCAAAGTCCCAGGTACTGATCCACGCTGCAAGTTCATCCACTTTATTGCAAATACTCCTCGCATTAAAGTATACGCATTTCAAACCCTGCTCCGCCCCACCCCCATGATGCCGTGCATTGCAGTCCCCATCTATGCCCCCCTCACTTTCACCCCCTCTACTCAGGGTCCCACCCCCCCTCCGAATCAGTTTAAACCTCCCTGCATAGCCTTTGCAAATTTACCCCCCCCCCAGGGTATTGGTCCCCCTCTGATTCAGGTGTAGACCATCACTCTTATAGAGGTCCCACCTTCCCCAGAATGAGCCCCAATTGCTCAAGTACCTGAACCCCTCCCTCCTGCACCATCCCCTCAGCCACGAGTTCAAACTTTCCCTCTCTCTATTCCGCTCTAAACTATCCCGTGGCACAGGCAAGAGTCCAGAGATAACCACTCTTTCTGACTTGGCCTTTAGTTTCCACCCCAACTCCATAAATTTCTGCTTAATATCCCCTTCCCTTAACCTCCCTATGTCATGCGTCCCCACATGAACTATAACTTGGGGTTGATCTCACTCTCCCCTAAGAGTCCTGAATACCCTTTCCGATACATCCCGGACCCCAGCCCCTGGGAGGCAACACACCAGCCCTGAGTCCCTACCATTACTTCCGACTCTCCTATCCGTCCCCCTAACTGTGGAGTCCCCAATCACTAGGCCCAATCTTTTACATCCCCTAACCACCTGAGCTTTCACAATAGGCTCACCCCCAGAGACCTGCTCCCTTTGGCTATCTCCAGTTGATTCCTCCTCAACTGTAGCCTCCAGGACCGAAAACCTATTTTGGAGGGGAACAGCCCCAGGGGATTGTCCCCCCAATTGCTTCTTTCCCCTCTTCCTGGCATTTACCCAAGACTCATTTCTAGGAGTGACTATCTCCTTATAACTCCTATCGATGTCCGCCTCCGCCTCCCGAATTATGCAGAGTTCCTCTAATTCCACCTCCAGCTCCTTTACACACTCCTCCAGAAGCTGCAATCGAACACACTTCCTACAGGTAAAATCACCAGAAACACTACTGGAGTCCCTCACCACATAAATCCCACAGGAGATGCAGCTTACTGCCTGAACTGCCATCCCTGAAACAATTACCAGCAGAAAAAAAAACAAAAAAAATTTTAAAAAACTTCCCACACACTTATAATTAGGTTAGAGGAGGTGGGAGGGTGGGATTCCCTACCAGTGTAGAGAATCCCACTTTACTAATATTCAGTTATGGAATGTGGACATCATTGGCAAGGTCAGTATTTCCTGTCCATTCCGAATTGCCATAAAGAAGGTGGTGGTGAACCATCATTTTCAGCTGTTGAAGTGCATATGCTGTAGGTACACCCACAGTGATATGGGAGGGAGATCCAGGATTTAGACTCAGTGACAATGAAGGAACAGCAATATATTTCTAAATCAGGATGGTGAGTGGCTTGGAAGTCAACTTCCAGGTAGTGGAATGTATCTGCTTCCCTTGTCCTTCTAGATGGTATACACTGCTACCATTGTGGATCAGTGGTGGAAGGAATGGTGACATATTTGTGGATGAGGTGCCAATCAAGCAGGCTCCTTCGTCCTGGACGGTGTTGGGTTTCTTAAATGTTGTTGGAGCTACACTCATTCAGACAAGTAAAGAATACTCCAACACACTCACGACTTGTGCCTTCTAGATGGCTGACAGGCTTTGGGGAGTAAAATCAGCGTTACTTATCAAGGATTCCTAACCTCTGATTTGTTCTTGCAACCATACTATTTATATGGTTGGTCCAGAATCAATTTCTGTTCAATGATAGCCCCAGAATGTTAATAATGCAGGATTCAGCAATGGTAATGCCATCTAAAGTCAAGAGGTCATGGGTAGATTTTCCCTTGTTGGAGATAGTCATTGCCTGGCACTTATGTGGCGTGAATGTTACTTGCCACTTGTCAGCCCAAGTCTGTATATTGTCCAAATGGTGCTGAACATTGTACATTCATCAGCAACTATCCCTACTTCTGATCTGAACATGGAAGGAAGGTCATTAATGAAGCAGTTATAGATGTTTGACCCTAAGCCTTACCCTGAGGAATTTCTGTACTGATATCCTGAAATGATTGACCTCCAACAACCACAATCATCTTCCTTTGTGCTAAGTATGACTCCATACTAACTCCAGTTTTGCTTATGCCATAGTCAATGAAATGCTGCCTTGATAGTCAGTCTCAACTCCCCTCTGGAGTTCAGCTCTTTTATCCATGAATGACTCTGGGAGAATTAAACTAAGCATCAGTAAGCAGGTTATTTCTAAGCAAGTGTCACTTATAGCACTATTGATAACCCCTTTCATCACTTTACTGACGATTGAAAGTAGAGTGATCGAGCAGTATTTGGCCATGTTGAATTTATCCTGCTTTTTGCATAAAGAAACGTACAAGATAGGAGCAGAAGGAAGCCACTTGGCTCTTCGAGCCTGCTCTGCCATTCATTAAGATCATGACTGATCATCCAACTCAATAGCCTAATCATGCTTTCTCCTCATAACCTCAAATGTATATCCAGCTGCCTCTTGAATGCATTCAATGTTTTGGCATCAACTACTTTCTGTGGTAATGAATTCCACAGGCTCACCACTCTTTGGGTGAAGAAATGATTGCTCACCTGCATCTAAATGGTCTAAATGGTCTACCCTGACTCCTCAAACTGTGACCCCTGGTTCTGGACTCCTCCAGCATCGGGAACATCCTCCCTGCATCTATCCTGTCTAGACCTGCTAGAATTTTATAAGTCTCCATGAGATCCCCCTCATTCGTCTGAACTCCAGCAAAAACAACCCTACCTAGTCAATCTCTCCTATACATCAGTCCCGCCATCCCTGGAATCAGCCTGGTAAACCTTCGCTGTACTCCCTCGAAAGCAAGAACATCCTTCTTCAGAAGAGACCTAAACCGCACACAATACTCTAGGTATGGCCTCACCAAGGCCCTTTATAATTGCAACAATGCATCTTTGCTCCTGTACTCAAAACCTCTCGCAATGAAGCCAACATACTATTTGCCTTCTTTACCGCCTGCTGCGCCTACATGCTTACCTTTAGTGATTGGTGCACAAGAACACCAAGGACCCGTTGCACTCTCCTCTCTCCCATTTTACAGCCATTCAGGTAGTTATCTGCCTTTTTTTGCTTGCAATATGAAGAAACTCACATTTATCCAAATTATACTGCATCTGCCATTGATTAGCCCACTCACCCAACCTGTCCAGATCATTCTGAAGGATCTCTGCATCCTTGTCACTGTTCACCCTCCCACCCAACTTGGTATTATCTGCAAACTTTGAGATGTTACATTTTGTTCCCTCATCCAAATCATTTATATATATTGTGAATAGCTGGTTCCAGCACCAATCCCTGTGGCACTCCACTAGTTACTCCCTGCCAATTTGGAAAGCACCTGTTAATTTCTACTCTTTATTTCCTCTTTGCCAACCAGTTTTCTATCTCAATACACTTCCTCCAATCCCATGCACTTTAATCTTGCATGATAATCTCTTATACGGGACTTTGTCAAACACTTTCTGAAAATCCAAATATACCACATCTATTGGTTCCCCCTTGTGAACTCTAGTAATTACATCTTCAAAGAATTCCAACAGATTTGTCAAGCATGATTTCCCCTTCATAAACTCGGTCTGATCCTGCCACTGCTTTCTAAATGGTCTGCTAGAAAGTCCTTGGTAATGGATTTGAGAATTTTCTTCACTCCCGATGTTAAGCTTACTGGTCTATTATTCCCTGTTTCCTCTCTATCTCCCTTTTAAAATATTGGAGTGACATTCGTTATCCTCCAATCTGCAGGGGCTGTTCCAGAGTCAACAGAATCCTGGAAGATGATTACCAATGCATTCACTATTCCTAGAGCCACTTCCTTAAGTACTCTGGGATGTAGATTATCAGGCCCTGAGGATTTATCAGCCTTCAATGTCATCAATTTTCCGAGTACCATTTCTCTACTAATATTGATCTCTCTCAGTTCTTCCCTCTCACTAAATCTTGCATACTCCAACATTTCCAGCCTCTGATTTGTGTCCTCTTTTGTGAAGACAGAACCAAAGGACATGTAGGTCATACTAGACAGTTGCCCACATTGCTGGGTAGATGCTAGTGTTGTAGCTATACTGGAACATTGTCAGGCCCCATCGTCTTTTTCAGAAACCAGTGTCTTCCACCATTTATTGTTAAAACATGGGATTAATCCAATAAGCTGAAGAATGGCAGCTGATGCTGGGGACCTCAGGAGGAGGCAGAGATGGATCATCCACTCTGCACTTCTGGCTCTAGATTGTTGCGAATGCTTCAGCCTTTTCTTTTGCACTGATGTGCTGGGCTCAATATCATTGAGGACTGTGATATTTCTGAAGCCTCCTCCCCCAGTTAGTTGCTTTTTGTCCATCACCATTCATGATTGGATGTGGCAGGACTGCAAAGCTTGGATGTCATCTGAGGTTGTGGGATCACTCAGCTCTGTTTTTTCACATACTGTTTATGCTGTTTAGCATGTGGGTGTACATAAAATAGACAAAGAAAAACGGTTGCTACAAGCTAACAGTGCAAGGACCAGGAGTCGCAGATTTAAGGTTTTTGATAAAAAATGCAGAGGAAATGTGAGGAAGAACTTTTTAAAGTAGCGAGGTAGTAATGACTTAGAAATTGGGACCTACAAGTATGTTGGAAGCATAATCAATAATTTCAAAAGGAAATTACGTCTGTAACTATGTGTGTGTGTGACTGTGTGTGATGATGTGTGCATGATTCTGTATGCGCAATTTTGTGTGCGTAATTCTGTGTGTGCGATTGAGTGTGTGTTATTGAGCAGAAAATGGCTCAATTCCCAATTCCCACCTCAAAGGGGAAATCCGATCCATAAGTACAAAGCAAGGAAGCACTTTCAAAGCCTGTAGGGAATACAACAGGAGAATGGGGCAGACTGGGTTGCTTTTCAGAAAGCATGGGCTTTATGGACTGAATCATCTCCTTCAGTGCCATAATGAATATATGACTCTACGACACTCTCAGGCAGTACATTCTAGATTCTAACCATGCTTATGGTAAAAAGAATTGTCTCAGGTTCTTTTGTCAATCACCATGAATCAGTATCCTCTGGTTCTCAAACGTTTTAATAGTTGCTCCATACTCACTCCTCTAGACCCTCGTGATTTGAGCACCTCTGTCAAATTTCTTAACACTCACTTCTCCAAAGACAACAACCCCAGCTTTGTCAAACCATCCATGTAACTTAAGACTTTCAACCCTGAAACCATTCTTGTAAATCTTTTCTGACCTCTCCAATGACTTCAAGATCTGCTTTAAGTGTATTGCCCAGAATTGGACACAATAATCCAGCTAAGGCCAAACCAGTGTTTTATAAAGGTTCATCAAAATGTCCTTGTTTTTGTACACTATGGGTTGGATTTTTGCCTTTGAGGTGGGCATCAGGAATTGAGGCATTTTCCGACATTGCAATCCCACATCCAGCCCACCCAGGCTATCATTTTGGTGGGATTGTAAGGCTGGCTGAAGTCAAGGGTGGCGCAGTAGCACAGTGGCTAGCACTACTGACTCACAGCACCAAGGACCCAGGTTCGATTCCGGCCTTGGGTGCCTGTGTGCGGAGGTTGCATGTTCTCCTCGTGTCTGCATGGATTTCCTCCGAGTACTTCGCTTTCCTCCCACAATCCAAAAATGTGCAGATTAGTTGGATTTGCCATAAAATTGCCCCTTAGTGTCCAAGGGTGTGTAAATTAAGTAGATTCGCCATTATCAATGTGTGGGGTTACTGGGATAAGGTGGAGGGGAAGGCCTGGGTAGGATGCTTTTTCAGAGAGTAGGTGCAGACTGGATGAGCTGAATGGCCTCTTTATGTACTGCAGGGATTCTGTGGTTCTTTTCTATGGTTCTATGTACTATGTACAGAGCTCACAAGTCCTAAAATAAGATTTGGAAGATTTTGGGATAGTCACAATTACTTAAATACACATAATCCAATTGGAGCAAAACTGGCAAGAATAAAAAGTCATTTGAAAACAACTTGAGAAACACCATAATCCTATTAGAACTTCATAAAACTGTCAAGATAAAGAAACAGTTGTTCAAAAACCACTTGGAAAAAATATAAACCTATTGAAGCCTTATAAAACTATCAAAATAGCCAAGTTTACAGTCCCCTTGTCAGCTATATCAACAACCCTTGCTGAGCTAAATTGTTTAATGGGTTTGAAGCACAACGAAGAATTCATAAGATTCCATTGCATAAGACTTGTCAAGAAAACCTCCATAGCTGAATGCATTAAAGCCTGTGGAGTAATTCAAAGAGCTTGGCCATCTTAGAACCACAGAAAAGTTACGGTGCAGAAAGAAACCATTCAGTCCAGTGTGTTTGTGGCAGCCATAAATCAGAAAAAAAAAAACTAGCCACTCATTTTAATCCCATTTGCCGGGACCTGATCTGTAGCTTTCCAGGTTACAGCACTTCAGCCTTAGCCATCAACGTAGACAGTGAATTCCAGATGCCCACCACCCAATGGATAAAAATATTTTTCCTCATATCTCCTCTTATACTTCTATCAATCAACTTAAATCTATGCCCCTTGGTAAGTGACCCCTCAGCCACAGGAAACAAATCCTTCCTATCTAACCTGTCTAGACCCATCATAATTTTATACACCTCAATCCCTGCTCACAGCTTCAATTTACAAAATCCCTGGCAATATTCTTTTTAATCTGCTCTGCACACTCTCAAGAGCAATTATGAGCTTCCTGTAATTGGAGACCAGAACTGCAGACAAAACCCCACCTCTGGCGTAACCAACATTTTATACAGTTCTGTCATTACATCCCTGCTTTTTTATTCAATACCTCGTTCATTCCACATGTTTTCTTGACCACTTTATTCACCCTGTCCTGTCACCATCAAGGGCCTTTGAACATGCACTCTCACTTCCTCAGTCTTTCTCAGTATCTTCCGTTTATTGAGTATCCCCTGCTTTGTTTGTCTCCCCAAATGCATACCTTCATACTTTCAAGATTGAATTCCATTTGCCACTTTCTGCCCACTCAACCAAATCACTGATATAACTCTGGAGTTGACAGCTAGCCTCTTCACTATCATCTACAGAACCAATTTTTGCGTCATCTGTAAATTTCCCAATCATGCCACCTACATTTAACTCTAAATCATGAATATATTCAGCAAACAGCAAGGACCCCCAACACTGAGCCCTGTGGAGAACCACCAGAAATTGTTTCCTAATTGCAAAAACATCAATTAACAATTACTCTTTGTTTCCTGTCACTGAGCAAGTTTTGGATCCAACCTGCCACCTCCCTTGTATCTCATGAAACCTCACTTTTCTGATCAGTCTGCCATATGGAACTTTGTCAAACGCCTTACTGAAATCCATGTGGATACTATCCAGTACCTCACCAATCCTCCTTTTAACTTTCTCAAAAACTTCTATTAAGTTAATAAGACACGATCTTCCCCTAAGAAAATCATGCTGATTGTCCCTGATCAACACGTGCTTTACAAAGTGTGTCTCAGAATGGTTTTCTGGCTCATCATTCGCACCCTTTTTAAATAATGGTACAACATTCACAGACTTCCAATTCTCTGGTACCTCACTGTATATAGTAAGGATTGGAAAATGATAGTCACAGCAGTTTCCTCTCTTGCTTCTTTCAACAGCCTGGGATACAAACCCTGGAGATTTATGCAACTTCAAGGATGTCAATACCTCTAGTGTTTTCTCTCTCACTATGCTTATTGTACTGAATATTTCACATTTCTCCTCTTTAACTAGAATTTCAGAACTATCCCTCTCCTTTGTGAAGACAAAGACAAAGTGCTCATTGAGAACCCTGCCCAGATCTTCTGAATTGACCCACAAGTTACCATGTACATCTCTGACAGGCTATGCCTTTCCCATTGTTAGTCTCTTGCTCTTAATGTATTGGTAAAACATCTTACGATTTTCTTTAATTTTACTTACCAATATTTTTTTGAATACTCTCTTAGTTTTCCGAATTTCTATTTTTACTTCATCCCTATAGTCTCTATACTTGTCTAGGCTTTTTACAGTATTAAATATTTTGTGACTGTCATAAGCTTTATTTCTTGCTTTACATTGCCTGTATGCTTCTGGATAACTGGGGGCTATAAATTTGGCAGTACCACTCTTTTTGTTTGTGGGTACATGTCTACATTGTACCCATAGAATTTTGTCTTTGAATGCCTCCTTCTAGTAGCTGTTTTAGTCCACTCTTGCCACGCGCTCATCTCTCAGCTTCATAACATTAGTCTTCCTGTTCTATCTCTGTCCTTTTCCATAATGATGCTAAATGTAACTATGTTATGGTCACTATCTCCAAAATGGTCTCCCACTGCTACTACATCCACTTTCCCAGCTTCATTTCTTAAGACTAAATCTAGAATTGTACCCCTCTCTTGTTAATAGGCTTTGAAGCCTTAAAGCGATTGACTGAGTTGTCAATCACTGAAAAGGTTAAATCACAGGGGACAATTGACACAGTGAAATTTGAATTTCAATATTATTCAATGTAGAAGAGTATATTATCCATGGATAATGTACTCTAATACATCTATTGACTTTTTCACTTGAACAAAAATATTCACATATTTATCTTCCTATACAGTATTTCATTATGACAAGTAAAGTTGACCACAACTGTTAAACATACTTATCAAGGGCTCCCAATTCCAGAACTGGGCTTCCCAATGGTTCACAACACCTCAGAGCTAGTGTCAACCATGGCACCTCCAGAAATGAGACCAACTCCATCAAAATAGTAGGGCATCTGAAATGCCGACTGTGCAATGGAGCTGGCAATATCAGGTTTGTTGAATGCAGACTCGCTGCAATATTAACCCATACTGTTTAAGATTGCTAGCAATGGGAATAGGGGTGGGAAACCCAGAATCAGATACCATCTATCATTTATATAGTTCATCCAATAAGGGTTGGCCCCACTTCAGGACACAAAATTCTACCCAATGCCCTAACTAGTTATAAAACCCAGGATCCCACCTTATTAACTACTTTGTCAACCTGTTCTGCAACCTTCAATGATTTAAACTCTTAAATCCCCAAGGCTCATTTGCTCCTGCACCCTGTTTATTGACTCTCTTTGTTCTTCAAACCACAAAGCATCACTTCATACATTAAATTTTCTACACTACAAGTGTGTCTGCTCATTTCTATAGCCTGTTTATGTCCTCTTGAGCCTGTCAATATCCCCCTCACAGTTCACAATACTTACAAAAAAGATTTTCCTATCATTTTGTTTTGGGTAAACAATATGAGGGGGATTCTCCCCATAAAATTCTAAGTGTTGAATTAGTACAAAAACTGGAGTAAATCCAGTTTTTTTCAGCAGGAGTTTCAAAATTAATGTCCCACACTTTGTGCACTGCAAAGTGCACTAGCGTAAATCTCATGAAAATTCAGAGGGCCATTGGAGAGACCGGCAGCATCACACTTAGTGCATCAGTGCACACGTCCAATCTGTTAGTGCCAAGATCGGTACAAGCCCTGCACTGCCACCCTCCCAATCACTGGCCAGACCTGCGATTCTTCATTGCTAGCCTCCGACTTCCCCATGGCCTGATCGCTGGCACCTCCGAATATGCCCAGGCCAGCCTCCCCTGGCAGCTCCGATCTCACGATATCTCCTCCCACCAGCAGCCCTGATCACCCCCCCCCACACCCGCAGTCCATCTCCCCTTACCCCCTCCCCCAATCCCACCACCCCCATGCCCAGCCTTGATCACTGGCCCCTCCCTCTCTGCTCGTGATCCCTATGCAGAATGGCAGCAGGACCCCCACCTCCACATATCTCCCTCTGGAGGCCCCACTCCCATTAGCCTTACCTCTTTGGCATTGGCCATGGAAGTGCCAAAGTGCCCCCTACGCATTGGCACTTTGCCCCTTGGGCAGTGCCAGAGAACCAGACTGGCACTGTTAAGGTAGCAATGCCCAGGGGGCACCGCCCCTTACCTCAATCCTCTGGGGATCTCAAAAGCCCCCTTTCTCTCCAGCAATGTCTGGCTACTAGCTCCCCAAAACCCCACTGGAGAGAAACACTCCTGACCAGGGCGGGGAAGGTGTAATAGGGAGATTGTAGTAGATCTGGGGACTTCAGTCCCATCCCCGCTGATTCAATGTAAATGACATTTAAATTAGGATTGAAATAATTTATACAGCTCAGCTGACTTTTGGCTCCGAGCTGTTGGCGCCAGAAATCCCATTGCCAGGGATTCACCTAATGAGCCTCCATTTGAATCTCCCAGTCCACTGCAAAAGAGAATCGCCCCCATTCCCCCCCAATATGTTTTAACCTAAAATCCACATTTAATAATCAGTATCTAGAGACACTGGAAACAAGAAAAGCGATAAGTTATAATATTTAAAATTATACATTCAGACTTACAACATGTTTAAGCAAAAGAGTGAAGCTCACCTTCTTGGCACTGGCCAATGCCTGGGGAGTACTTGAAAAAATTGAATATAATCAACCTACATAAATACTTTACCTACCTGTAGTGTATGGAGTAAATTGCCATCTCACTAAAACCTAGCTACAGACAAAAGTCAGATCATAGTTCTGAGAGCTTTGTTGACACTTAGATCCCACTGCATCCATCTACAGTCGCACACGGACATCTGCACTGTTGTAAATGAGTGGCATTGCCTTAACTTCGACCAGCTGCTTGTTTCTATAATTTCAAACTTTCATTAGAAGAAAGGCAATGTAATGAAAAATGCTGGGATTAATTCTCCACTTCAAAAGGCACATAATTTGCAATGGCATATACTGTACTTTATTGTTCAGGATTGCTTAAACTGAATCGGATATTCTAAATAAACAAATGTCCAAATACAGATTGCACAATACAAGGCCTTTACAGACCAGCCAGTTTGAATAGAGGTAATTAATCATATTCACTGACAAAGATGCAATTCTATATACACGCCAACTGCTAAATCCTCAAGAGGAAGCTGCAAATTGAATCTGATCACCTGCTGTTCTGAGAGTAAATATAAAAAGCAGGGATCCTGTAAGTACCTATATCAGAGTTGTATACCTTGATTATTAGTAAAAATATGTCTGAAAAACTATCAGAATGCAATCAATTGCTCTTTTGGTTGCTCATTATTTGATTGCTAAATGACAGGTGAGGAAAGAATATGCAAATATGGTTATAGCTATATTGGAATCTTTAAAAATCTATATAGCCTCTGTTTTTTTTCTTTACAACGATTATAATAGTTAAAATAGGTTCCCCAAAAATGCTGGTAATCTGAAGTCAGAACAGAAAATATCAGCAGTACTCAATAGGCTTGCCAGCACATGAAAAAGAGATGATATTTAGTGTTTTGATTGTGCACCCTTGAACTCTTCTTGTATCAGAGTCATAGAATCACAGAATCCCCACAGTGCAGAAGGAGGCCCATCGAATCTACACCGACCACAATCCCACCCGGGCCTTAATCCCGTAACCCTTCAGATTTACCCTGCTGATCCCCCTGATACTAGGGTTAATTTAGCATGGCCAATCAACCTAACCCGCACATCCTTGGACTGTGGGAAGAAACCGGAGCACCTGGAGGGGAACCATGCAGACATGTGGAGACTTTGCAAACTCCACACAGTGATCGAGGCCAAAATTGAACCCAGGTCCCTGGTGCTGTGAGGCAGCAATGCTAACCACTGTGCCGTCCCAATGAAAGAGCCCATTTTTTATAAACATTAAGTACATTTAAAATTTATTAAACTTAAATGATATGCACTGGTTAATTCTCTATGATGTTGTCCACGGTGAGTCAACAGGTAAGTTGCTTCCAATGTGCAAGCTGGCAAATAGGGAGACATTTTACTCCCAAGTAACACTCATTGACCAGAATCTCCATTGTTATAATCAACTCTTCACAGGCAGGATTTCATTTCGAACTGTTCATGCAATCAGTTTCAAAGTTAAATGATGAAATAGAAGTGTGATCAAAAACGATGTGTGTATGTGTGTGTGTCATCACACATATATATTGCAAATTGGGGCAGCACAGTGGCACAGTGGTTAGCACTGCTGCCTTTCTGTGTCAGGGACCCGGGTTCAATTCCAGCCTTGGGTGACTGTATGGAGTTTGCACGTTCTCCCATGTCTGCATGGGATTCCTCTAGGTGCTCAAGTTTCCTCCCACAGTCCGAAAGATGTGCAGATACGGTTGACTGGCCACGCTAAATTGCCCCTTAGTGTCAAGGGGATTAGCAGGGTGAATATGTGGGGTTACGGGAATAGGACCTGGGTGGGATTATTGTTGGTGCAGGCTTGAAGGGCCAAATGACCTCCTTCTGCACTGTAGAGATTCTATGGACCTGACTTTTGCGTCATGTTGTGCCTGTTTTTGGGCACAAAAAATTGGTAAAGTTGGGCATGAGGCGAATAGCGCAATCCATGCCTGCCTCCGCACTGGTTCCCGCTTTAACAAGGCACGAAAATGGACGTGATCATGGACAATAACTGTTGATGTGTTCGGGGCAAGCAGTGTTCCTTAACCTCTATATATGTTCCTCTCCATCTCTTTACCGCACCCCTTTTCAGAATGAAGAGATAGCTTTTGCGATGCAACCAATCGATCTTGCTGTTCTTTTGGTTGCTGCTGGAGCTGAGGAGGAGGAGCTGGAGGAAGAATTGCTGGCACAGAAGGCCCAAGCCTTACCACTTGCAGGAGAAGAGGGAGACGACCACCAAAGGCAGGCAATGGCTGCCATTCACCCAGAGCATGGGGCACAGGAGAAGAAGGGAGCAGAGACCCCAGCAGTTCCATGCACAAGTGTCATTTGAACAGAAGTCGGACACCGTGTTCTGCCAACGTCTCCACCTCCGAAAGGAGACAGTGTAACACTGTGCAACCTGTTACAGGACCTGGCACCTAGAGGCAGGGGGAACACCCACTCTCGGTGCTGTCAAACTAAGGGCCACTCTGAATTTTTATGCGACTGGCTTCTTCTAAACCCTAACGGAGATGTCTGTGGCATCTCCCAATCAGCTATGCACACGTGTCAAGCAGGTCACAGAAGCCCTGTATGCCCAGACTGGACAGTACATCAAATTTAATCTGGACCTGGCCCATCAGGAAGCCTGGGCTGCAGGGTTTGCAGCCACTGTGGGGATGCCTAACGTACAGGGGGCCATCGATTGCACACACATCGCCCTCAAGGCCTCCCTACAGAATCCACAGAGGTCCATCAACAGCAAAGGAATCCACTCCCGAACGTTCAACTCGCGTGCAACCATAACGTGAACATTATGCATGTCTGCGCAAGACATCCGGATAGTGTGCATAATAGCTTCATTGTTAGGAGCTCGGACATCCTGGAGGCATTTGAGGAGGAGCCCAGGTTGCAGGGGTGATTCATGGGTGTTATGGGTTACCCGCTTTGGACATAGCGGATGATGAGTGTGCGGAGGCCTGTGTCTGAGGCAGAGACCTGCTATAATGAGGCCCATGTAGCCACCCGTGTGACATGGAGAGGTGCATTGGGCTCCTCAAAATGCAATTCTGGTGCTTGGACCGATTTGGCAGGGCCCTCCAATACAGCCTTTTCCTGCACAGTGGTTGTGTGCTCTGCCTTGCACAATCTAGCTCTACAGAGAGGTGATATATTGGAGGAGGAGGAGGATGAGGACATGGAGGCTGGCCAGCCAGACATCGCTGGGGAGGATGACCAGCAGGAGGAGGAGGAAGAGGAGGAAGAAGAGGAAGAGTACGCTGAGGAACACAAATCAGGCACTGGATGGCTGTTAGCTCAAACGAGGCTTGCGAGGGTGGCAAGGGAGGCCCTGATCAGCAGACAGTTCCGTCGCAAGTGGCTTGTGTCTGTGGGTTCCATTCCATCCCGACTCCCAACTTCTATCTCCTGCAACATTGGCACAACAGAGTGGTGGGCCTGGGACTCTGTGTTAGTGAGTATTTTGGCAGGCAGGTGTGTGATGACGACTCGCTAAACAACCTTATGATGATGCCCTGCTGCAAGCTGATCTGACTCCTATCTGAGCTCCACATGCACATTGGCGCCTGGGTGCATATCTGCACAGTGGATAAGGGATCTGAAACCCCCAAACAGGGCCCTGGGGTGGGTTGGGAGGGAATTACTCCTGGGGCCTAGGGAACGAACGCCTTCCTTTTCTCAGTGTCACAGCATTGAGGGGCCTCCCCAACTGACATCAACATGAAGCGTTCTGGCGATCATCAATGGAGCAGGATTCCTATTCAAGACAAATCTGAGACAAATTAGTCACAGGTGGGTGGTGCAAAACCATTTAATTGCAATTAAATCAAATGTTCTAACATAAAAACTTGTGAACAGAAAACAGTAAGGTGCTTAAATATCTTTCTAATTAGTGCAGCCCTTCACCCATACCATTTTAGTGCAAATACAACTTCCTAACCTTATGTAGCCTACCTCCACGTATCAGTGACTCCCCAGAATGTACATCGGAGATGGAGGGGGCCAGCTGCCTACCTTGCCCCATTGCCTGTAATGCACAAGGTAAGCGTCCTCTGGACCTTGAAGATCCTGGCCTGTGTCCAGGTGTCTGGGATGTTTCCATGACACCCTCTTCATCCCACTGACCCTGAAATGCCCTGGTGTCAGGAAAGGGGAAGTTAAAAGGTGTAGCCACAGCCGCAGTCTCCTGGCTGAAGGCTCTGGAATGGGCTTGATCTCCTCCTCGTACCTTGAGGCTGCTGCGGGCCCCTGGATCACTCCATGGGACAGTGGTGCTTCAGCAGTGAGCTCCAGAAGCGTCACCTGGCAATGCCAGTTCTGGAGGACCACCTGTGTCCTACCCATGGTAGTCGACCCCTCTGCGATGGCCACTTGAGTCGAGGGCCACCTCTCAACAGTAGCAGCAAGTGCCCTCTGAGACGGCAACTCTGCAACCCCTCAAGCATGGCCCTCTGCGACTGGGCCACAATCTCAAGGGCTGCTGCCGTAACCTGCTGTGTCTCAGCGCTGTCCCGTTCGGTCTCCTGCAAGCTCTTGAGCCTCTCAGCCATGGGCCGCAGAACCTCGAGGATCCTGTTCAGTCCCTCAGCTGAGGCCCGCTGTGACTCAGCTGTGGCCCTCTGGGACTCTGCTGTGGCCTGCTGTGACTCAGCCATCGCTTGGTGCCTGCCACTCATGGTGAAGATCCCTTGCTCCAGACTTCCCACTGCAGACACCACCCTTGCAGTGTTGGCCTGGGAATGACACAAGATAGGCAATAGCTGGTCCGCCTGAAAGCTTTCGGATCCCTCCCAACAGCCTCGCAGTTGGTCCAGTGTGGCCATCAGCCCCTCCTGCATTCCTGGCTCTGTTGCTGCATCTCCAGCAACTGAGGGAAAAGTGATCTCAGAGGCCTAGCATGTTGCCTGGAGCCAGCTGAATCCTCACCTCCAGCAGGCCTCCGCATGACAGAGGCCTCAGACATTCCCTCCTGCACCCGATGTGCTTATCAGAGTGTGACCCAGAAGGCTCACCACTAACTGGACCCACTGACGTGTCAGTGTCTGGGATGATGAGTTGTGAGGTGGCAGCTGATGCCAAAACAGTGCTACCCTTGAAGGTCCCTTCACCCATATCCTCCGAGGGCTCACCCAACCTGTTTGGACCAGGATGGGCAGGAGCTGCAGATGGACCTGGGGTCCAGAAGACCCCAGGGCATCCAGATGTGTCCCTGCAACACAGTTAAGTGTAAGGGAGGGAGAGGAATCCAGGATGCCAAACACATGATTCACATTTCTCCACTGAACATAGAACAAAATGCCAAGAAAATTACATCACAAGAACAGGCCCTTCGGCCCTCCAAGCCACCCATCTGATTTGTAACCCCCTACCCTTCCAGGGACTATAGACCTCTATTGTATCCCATCCACATTGCTGTAAAGACACCCTTAAAGGTCATTATCATATCTGCCTCCGCGACCTTCCCAGCAGCGACTTCCAGGCACCGCCTGCCCTCTCTGTGCAAATAAACTTGTAAATCTCCTTTTTACGTTGTCCCTCGCACCCGAAAATTATGCCCCAAGAAGTTGTCTCAGAGTGGAGGAATGACAGCTGCTCACATCTTGACAGCAGCCTGACCATGCTGTCACTGACCGTCCACATCTCCCCTTCTCTTGAGAGCTCCAGCACCCGCTCCCCAAAGGGGGTGAGGACCCAAAGGTCTGGCTCACCACCCCCTGTCTTCACCCTCTCACAGGTGTTATGGTCAGCCTTCTCCTATGGAGACAGAAGGAGCCATGAAAGAAATGGTAGCATGACTCCTGCAGAGTATCAGGTAGTGACCCTTGAGAGGGCTCATTGAGGGGAAAGGAAGGAGGTGCTTGGGGATCAGGGGCTGGAAACATGCAAGATGCTGGGGATGGGAGGATCTGGGGAAGATTTGGGGGAAGGTGTAAGATGAGGTTCAGCACTCACCCTTGTTGCACGGATGAGGTTCATTGACTTTTTTTCAGCGCTGCTTCCAGGTTCAGGGGGACCAGCGCCCTGGCACTGATTGACACAGCAACTTCCTCCCAGGTCACACTTCTATCAAAGCCCCTGAGTCTACGTCCTTCTGAGGTATCCAGCAGCTTCCCAACCTTGCCCTCAGTAAATCGGGGGGGGGGGCTGATTCCTGCACAAAATGTGTGCACAATATCTGCCAGCCTGTACAGAGTTTTTAATGGAACTGCCCCTCGTTAAGGCAGATCAGCTTGCAGACACTTTGGCAGAGCATTCCAGGAAGTTACATACAGTTTGCTTGTTGGCATTGAGCAGAAGGCAAGTGAGCACTTGTGTGCTGATGGTGGATTAATGCCTCAATAATTGGGGACAGGTAAGAAAAAGGTAAGTGTCATATAGCCATCAGTGTCCAGAGGAGATGGAGGCCTTGTGCGCAAGGTCCAGGGTGGGGGTGAGGGAGATCACTCTGCCTGATATCTGTAGGGTGGAAGGGGGAGAGTGGATCATTCTGCCTGAGATCAGTGGGGGGGGAGGAAGGGGTTCCACTGCCACTCTGTCTGATATCGATGGGGGGAATCAGGGGTCCACTGCCACTCTGCATGAGATCAGTGGGGGGGAAGAGAAAGGGGCCCCCAATCAGTCTAGGTGGCAGGGGATAAGGCGGTTATTAATGTTGTGAGAGTGGGGCAATGTCTGTGCGGGCTGGGGGAGGCATATCTGGCCTGGGAGGGATGTGGAAGAGGATTGTTACTAGCACCGAGGACAAAGGCAGCCGATTCATGGAAACACCACTGCTGGAAATTCTCTCCAACCCGCACACCACCCTAACTTGGAAACATATTGCTGTTCATTCATTGTTGCTGGGACAAAATCATGCAACTCCTTCCCTACCTTCACTGCAGATGCATCTACACTATGTGGCTTGCAGTGGTTCAACAAGGCTGCTCACCACCATCTTCTAAAGGCAATTCGAAATGGCCAATAAAAATGATGGCCTAGCCAGCAATGTGCACTTCTTGTGAAAATAATAAAAAACTTTTCCAGCAGTGTGGAAGTCCATTCTGATATTTTCATCACAAAGGGTGGAATTTTCCAGACTTACCCGACAGCAGGATTTTCCAGTCCCAACAAAGTCAATGGATTTTTGAACAGCTCACCAAATTTTATGGTCCTACCTCCACCATGATGATGAGGTGTGGATTTTACATGCTGAATACCATTTACTTTGAGATAATACTCAAACTCTTGGGAAATAAACTGTGATCCATTATCAGTAACAATCTGTTCCGGTTGACCAAATCTTACAAAAGTTTTGTTAAGTTTTTCAATAGTTTGTTGAGATGTAGTACATCTTCAACTTCTAGTAACTTTGAGTATGTATCAATTAGAACTAAGAATATGCAACCCTCAAATGGACTGACAAAATCTACATGCAAACGTTACCATGGCATTTTAGGCCACACCCAAGGGTGTAAAGGAGGCAACAGTAGTTTATTTCTTATCTGTCCACAGGATTGAATGTCCACACTTTTCCTCAATCTGAGCATCCAGACCCAGCCACATGCTAATTCCTTCATCCAGACTATTCCAGGATGTCCATCATGCAGTTGTTCAAGAACTCTTCCATGCCATGTAGGAGGAAAGATCGCTTGAATTCCCTACAATAGATACCCACCTTGGACAGTCAACTCAAGTTTTCTTGACACATATGGTTTCAACTCAGGGAGCACATGATGTGTTCCAGCTAATATTCCTTTCAATACCATATCCATCAACTTCCCCATCACGAGATCATTTCTGGTATGCCTCTGAATTTAAGAAGCTGGCATAGGCAAATGATGATGTAGAGATGGTGGCATTGGACTGGAGTAAGCACAGTAAGAAGTTTCACAACACCAGGTTAAAGTCCAACAGGTTTAGTGAAACTTCTTACTGTGCTTACCTCAGTCCAACGCCAGCATCTCCACATCATGGCTGCCATTGACACCACAAACTGCCGGCTCCAAGTGGAGAGGATCTCCAAGAAGATTGTGCATATCGACATAGGCAAATGATCCATTGGTGAAAAATAAAGAATATAAACAAAACTTGTTTGTGGTATCTGCTCAATAGGTAAAGTAAGTGCAATAATGCATCAGCATTAGCATGGCCTTCTGATTAACAATACATTGTATTAGTGTGCAGACAGGACCAATGACCAGCTTTGAAATCAGCAAGTAGCTAATGACGATATGCCTTTCTGTCGCCAAAAATAGTAGTTAAGGGACCCTGATCAGTCTCTCATGTTAAATGACGACTTATAAATAATGATGAACCCTTTGTATACCACAAATTATACTCAATGCTTCTTTTTCTAGCTGAGAATAGTTAGATTTAGCACTAGCCTAAGTACGTGAAGAAAACACTATTGGCTGCTCTTCTCCTGTAGGCAAAATATTTTAAATGACTGCCCCTACACCTTAAGGTGAAGTTGCGTAAGTAGTAATGGTAGCTTTGGATTGAAGTGAATCAATTCTTCAGACTTCTGCAAAGCATCTTTGACATCCTTGCATGTTTTCTCACATTGTGTTGTCTGTTTCACACATAGTAACTCATGCAATGGCTTTGATAATGCAGCTTAGTTAGAAACAAATTTGCCATGATAATTTACAACCCTAGAAAAAAAACTTCAATTGCGTCACCTTTGTGGGGCTTCTAAAATAGTGTCCATCTTTTTAGGTGCTTTATGAGGCCTTTACTATCAATAACATGACCCAAAAACTGGACTGACATCTAGAAAGAGTCACACTTTTCAAAGAATCCCTACAGTGCAGAAGGAAGCCATTTGGCCCACTGAGTCTGCATCGACCACAATCCCACGAGGCCCTATTCCCGTAGTCCCTGATATTAACCCTGCTAATCCCCCTGACGCTAGGGTTAATTTAGCATGGCCAATCAACCTAAGCTGCACGTTCTTGGACTGTGGGAGGGAACCAGAGCACCTGAAGGAAACCCATGCAGATACAGGGACAATGTGCAAACTCCCCACAGACAGTGACCCAAGGCCAGATTGAACCTAGGTCCCTGGCACCGTGAGGCAGCAGTACTAACCGTGCTACCCCCTTTCTTGGTACACAGAACAAGTGCTTGAGATCATTCCAGTGCTGCTTCGAAATTATTCAATACTTTCTACGGTAGATCCTGTAATTAGAATTTCATCCAGGTACCAGCGCACACCAGAGAAGCCATTTAAAATGTGATCCATCGATCTTTGGAATAGGGCTTGTGTTATTCCCAAAGTAAGAAGTCTCACGACACCAGGTTAAAGTCCAACCAGTTTATTTGATAGTAATCCCACAAGCTTTCGGAAACAGTGTTCCTTACTCAGGTGTGTGGAAGGTTCTGATCAGAGAAGGGCATATAAAGTCACACACAGTTTACAGAATGCTGATTAGAATGCAAGTCTTTACAGCTAACCTGCTATTCAAGTCTTAAAGATGCAGACAATGTGAGTGGAGATAGCATTAGCACAGGGTAAAGAGATGTGTACTGTCTCCAGACAGGACAGTAAGTGAGATTTTACAAGCCTAGGCAAGTCATGGGGGTTACAGATAGTGCGACATGAACCCAAGATTCCAGTTGAGACTGTCCTCATATGTGCGGAACTTGGCTATCAATCTCTGCTCAGCGACTCTGCATTGTCGTGTGTCATGAAGGCCGCCTTGGAGAAAGCTTACCCGAAGATCGGAGACCGAATGCCGATGACCGCTGACGTGTTTGACAACAGGAAGGGAACAGTTCTGCCTGGTGATTGTCGAGCGATGTTCATTCATCCGTTGTCGTAGCGTCTGCATGGTCTCCCCAATGTACCATGCTTTGGGACATCCTTTCCTGCAGCGTATTAGGTAGACAACGTTGGCCAAGTTGCAAGAGTATGTGCCGTGTACCTGGTGGATGGTGTTCTCACGTGAGATGATGGCAACCATGTCGATGAACAGGCATGTCTTGCAGAGATTGCTGTGTCAGGGTTGTGTGGTGTTGTGGTCACTGATTTCCTGAAGGCTGAGTAGTTTGCTACGAACAAAGGTCTGTTTGAGGTTGTGCGGTTGTTTGAAGGCAAGAAATAGGGGTGTGGGGATGGCCCTGGCGAGATGTTCGTCTTCATCAACGATGTGTTGAAGACTCTGGAGAAGATGTCATAGCTTCTCCGCTCCGGCGAAGTACTGGATGACGAAGGGTACTCTGTCCACTGTGTCCCATGTTTGTCTTCTGAGGAGGTCGGTGCGGTTTTTCGCTGTGGCGCGTCGGAACTGTCGATCGATGAGTTGAGCGCCATATCCTGTTCTTATGAGGGCACCTTTCAGCGTCTGGAGGTGTCTGTCGCGATCCTCCTCATCTGAGCAGATCCTGTGTAGATGGAGGGCTTGTCCGTAGGGGATGGCTAACGTGTTTAGGGTGGAAGCTGGAGAAGTGGAGCATCGTGAGGCTATCTGTGGGCTTGCAGTACTGTGAGGTGCTGAGGTGACCGTCCTTGATGGAGATGCGTGTGTCCAAGAATGCCACCGATTCCGGGGAATAGTCCATGGTGAGTCTGATGGTGGGATGGAACTTGTTGATGTCATCATATAGTTGTTTCAGTGATCGTTCACCATGAGTCCAAAGGAAGAAAATGTCATCGATGTTTCTAGTGTATAACATCAGTTGAAGGTCCTGTGAAGAGGTCTTGTTCAAGCCTGTGCATGTTGTCTTACTGAGGTACGAATTTGGTCCCCATGGCTGTTCTGTGTGTCTGGCTGAAAAACTGGTTGTTGAAGGTCCAGGATGAAGCGGATGAGTTGTAAAATTGCATCTGGAAACTGGCAGTTGTCGGCATTGAGTACTGAGGCAGTTGCAGCAATGCCATCATCGTGGAGGATGTTGGTGTAGAGCGCCAAGACATCTGGTCACAGGCATTTGGTCTCTGATCTTCAGGTAAGCATTCTCCAAGGCAGCCTTCACAACACACAACGCAGAGTTGCTGAGCAGAGACTGATAGCCAAGTTCCGCACACGTGAGGACGGTCTCAATCAGGATCTTGGGTTCATGTTGCACTATCTGTAACCCCCATGACTTGCCTGGGCTTGTAAAACCTCACTTACTGTCCTGTCTGGAGACAATACACATCTCTTTAACCTATGCTAATGCTATCTCCACTCACACTGTCTGCATTTTTAAGACTTGAATAGCAGGTTAGCTGTAAAGACTTGCATTCTAATCAGTATTCTGTAAACTGTATGTAACTTTACATGCCCTTCTCTGATCAGAACCTTCCACACACCTGAGTAAGGAACACCGTTTCCAAAAGCTTGCGGGATTACTATCAAATAAACTGGTTGGACTTTAACCTGGTGTTGAGAGACTTCTTTCTGTGTTTACCCCAATCCAACGCCGGCATCTCTACATCGTTATTCCCAAAGGCAAGCAGTCATAATAAAAAAGACTTCTATGAGTAACGATGGTCGGTAATGGTTGTGATTCAAAGGTTACATTCACCTGTAAATATGCTTGAAAGAACAATCTTGCTGAATTTCTGCTTGATAATCCAGCAAACAAATCTTCAATTCAAGGAAGCGTACATTGATCAGCACACAACACTGGGTTTATGATTATTTTAAAATCACCACAAATATAAACTGAACTATCTGATTTCATGACAGGTATGATGGGGTAGCTAGTCATTCATTGTAACCAACTCTAACATACCAGTATTAACAGGTTGCAACAATTCAATCTTGGAACGAATTGCAGATGGCACTGCTTTTACTTTGACACTTTTTTGTTGACTATTAGGCTTTATCTTGAGTTTCACTTGAACTCGCTTCATTGAGCCAAGTGTCTTTTTGAATAAATAAGGTAAATAAGGTAGATGAGCTTAGGGCGTGGATTGCTGCTTGGGAATGTGATGTGGTGGCCATTACGGAGACTTGGATGTCTCAGGGACAGGACTGGGTACTTCAGGTGCCAGGATTCAGATGCTTCAGGAAGGACAGGGAGGGGGGCAAAAGAGGTGGCGGTGTGGCACTGTTGATCAGGGACAGTGTCAAGGCTGCAGAGAAGGTGGATGCTGTGGCGGGACTGTCTACGGAGTCTCTGCGGGTGGAAGTTAGGAACAGCAAAGGGTCAATAACTTTGCTGGGTGTATTCTATAGGCCGCCCAATAGTGACAGGGAAGTTGAGGTGCAGATAGGGAAACAGATCCTAGAGAGATGTAGTAATAACAGAGTTGTCGTGATGGGAGACTTCAATTTCCCAAACATCGATTGGAATATCCCAAGGGTAAGGGGTTTGGATGGGGAGGAGTTTGTTAGGTGTGTTCAGGAAGGTTTCCTGACACACTATGTGGATAAGCCTACGAGAGGAGAGGCTGTACTTGACCTGGTACTGGCAAATGAACCAGGACAGGTGACGGATCTCTCAGTAGGAGAGCATCTTGGGAATGGTGATCATAATTCTATCTCCTCCACAATTGCATTGGAACGAGATAGGATCAGGCAGGCTAGGAAGGTGTTTGTCTGGAGTAAGGGGAAAATACGAAGACGTCAGGCAGTTAATTGGACAAATAAACTGGAAGGAGGCATTCTTGGGGAAAAGTACAGAAGAAGCAAGTACAGAACCCAGCTTGCAGGTGCAGCAGGTGGTCAGGAAGGCGAATGGGATGCTGGCCTTCATAGCGAGGGGGATTGAATATAAAAGTAGGGAGGTCTTGCTGCAGCTGTATAGGGCATTGGTGAGGCCGCAGCTGGAGTACTGTGTGCAGTTTTGGGCGCCGCACCTGCGCAAGGATATTTTGGCCCTGGAGGGAGTGCAGAGGAGGTTTACTAGGCTGATACCGGAGTTGAGGGGATTGAGCTATGAGGAGAGGCTGAATAAACTAGGCTTGTACTTGTTAGAGTTTAGAAGAATGAGGGGAGATCTCATTGAGACGTATAAGATGATGAATGGGATGGATAGGATAGAGGTGGAGAGACTCTTCCCGCTCAAAAAAGACAGTAGGACTAGGGGGCACAGCCTCAAGATAAAGGGGAGGCGGTTTAGAACGGAGTTGAGGAGGAACTTCTTCACTCAAAGGGTGGTGAATCTCTGGAATTCTCTGCCCGTTGAAGTGGTGGAGGCTGCCTCGCTAAATATTTTTAAGAAGCAGGTTGATGGGTTCTTGATAAGAGAGGGGATTAAGGGTTATGGGGAGAGGGCGGGAAAGTGGAACTGAGCCACAACAGATCAGCCATGATCTTATTGAATGGCGGGGCAGGCTCGAAGGGCTAGATGGCCTACTCCTGCTCCTATTTCTTATGTTCTTATGAAGGTGACAGATATTCAAGGAATGTTTGTCTGGAGCTCTGCACGACAATGTTCCGATGAGACAAGGAGGTTTTGGTAGGTCACGGGAACCGTGGTGCACGAAGGCTGTGGTGAACCTAGTCAGGAAGAAAAGGAAGGTGTACAAAAGGTTCAGGGAGCTAGGAGATGTTAAGGATCTAGAGGAGTATAAGGATTGTAGAAAGGAGCTTAAAAGGGAAATTAGGAGAGCCAGAAGGGGTCATGAGAAGGCCTTGGCGGGTAAGATTAAGGAGAATCCCAAGGCCTTCTACAAATATGTGAAAAGTGAAAGGATGAGAAGAGAAGGGATAGGACCTATAAAAGGTAAAGGGGGAAAGGTCTGTGTGGAACCAGAAGAAATGGCAGAGATGCTTAATGAGTACTTTGCCTCAGTATTCACGGTGGAAACTGATCTGGGAGATTTTGCTACAGGTTTGCAGCAGATGGCAAAGATAGAGTATGTAGATATTAAGGAAGAGGATGTGTTAGAACTTTTGAATTCTATCAAGATAGACAAGTCACCGGGACCAGATGGGATGTACCCCAGGTTACTGTGGGAGGTGAGGGGGGGTGATTGCAGAGCCCCTGGCGATGATCTTTGCATCGTCGATGGAGACGGGAGAGGTTCCGGAGGATTGCGGATGTGGTTCCTATTTTCAAGAAAGGGAACAGGGATAGCCCAGGAAATTACCGACCGGTGAGTCTGACCTCAGTGGTTGGCAAGCTGATGGAGAGGCTTCTGAGGGACAGGATTTATGAGCATTTGGAGAGGTTTAGCGTGATCAGAAATAGTCAGCATGGTTTTGTCAAGGGCAGGTCGTGCATTACAAGCCTAGTTGAGTTCTTCGAAAACGTGACTGAACACATTGAAGAAGGAAGAGCAGTGGATGTGGTATACATGGACTTCAGCAAGGTGTTTGATAAGGTCCCCCATGCAAGACTTCTTGAGAAGGTGAGAGGGCATGGGATCCAAGGGGCTTTGGCCTTGTGGATCCAGAACTGGCTTGCCTGCAGAAGGCAGAGAGTGGTTGTGGATGGGTCTTTTTCTGCATGGAGGTCGGTCACCAGTGGAGTGCCCCAGGGATCTGTTCTAGGACCCTTGCTGTTTGTCATTTTCATAAATGACCTAGATGAGGAAGTGCAGGGATGGGTTAGTAAGTTCGCCGATGACACGAAGGTCGGTGGTGTTGTGCATGGTCTGGAAGGATGTCAGAAGTTGCAGCAGGACATAAATAGAATGCAAGACTGGGCGGAGAAGTGGCAGATGGACTTCAACGCGGATAAATGTGTAGTGGTCCATTTTGGCAGGACCAATGGGATGAACGAGTACACTATCAAGGGCAGGAGTCTTAGCAGTGTTGAAGAGCAGAAGGATCTTGGGGTCCGGGTCCACAGGACTCTTAAATCGGCCTCGCTGGTGGAGGATGTGGTCAAGAAGGCGTATGGTGTACTGGCCTTCATTAATCGAGGGATTGAGTTTAGGAGTCGGGAGGTAATGCTGCAACTTTATAAGTCTCTTGTCAGGCCCCACTTGGAGTACTGTGCGCAGTTCTGGTCGCCTCACTATAGGAAGGATGTAGAAGCTATTGAAAGGGTGCAGAGGAGATTTACAAGGATGTTGCCTGGATTGGGAGGCATGCTTTATGAAGATAGATTTAGGGAGCTGGGACTCTTCTCCCTGGAGAGGCGTAGGTTGAGAGGCGACCTGATAGAGGTTCATAAAATGTTGAGAGGAATAGATAGGGTGGATTCTCAGAGGCTATTTCCCCGGGTTGAAATGGTCGCTATGAGAGGACACAGATTTAAGGTGCAGGGAAGCAAGTACAGAGGTGATGTTAGGGGTAAGTTTTTCACTCAGAGGGTGGTGAGTGAATGGAATCGGCTGCCGTCAGTGGTGGTGGAGGCGAACTCGCTGGGGTCTTTTAAAAGACTTCTGGATGAGTATATGGGATTTAATGGGATTGGAGGTTATAGATAGGTCTATGGATTGGTAGGTATTGATGTGATCGGCGCAACTTGTGGGCCGAAGGGCCTGTTTGTGCTGTAGTGTTCTATGTTCTAATATGCTCTTGTATTTATCCAAGAGGTGCTATTTCTGTTTTGGCATTGACCAATCTGTTGATAGCACTCCAATTAAGCTTTATCCTCTCCAACCATGATCTCCCAAGTAAAGCTGGAAAATTACCACAGACTACATGGAGAGGCAACTCCGCGGTCTGTCCACCAAACTCTACATTGACCATGATGTAACCTTTTAATGGCCTAATCACTTCTGTGTATATCCTGAAAATGACATCAGCTGGTTGTAAAGGAACGTGCTTCATCTTTTGTTGATATATAGCCCCAGGAATTAATGATACAGCAGCACCAGCATCAGCCTCCATCCTATGTTACCCACTTATCTTCAGGATCACCCAGAGTCTATGCGATTCACCCCACAGGGAATAGATTGAACTGAATTGAATTGATATGTTATTGATATAGGTATGGAGATACAGTGAAAAATATTGTTTCGTGCAAGCTGTTACAAACAAAACATACTGTTCATAGAATACAAAGGGGGAAGGAGAAGATAAGGTGCAGAAAATAGTGTTGCAGATAATGATAGGGCGAAGAGAAAGATTAGCTTAATGTATGGCAACAGAGAAGAATATGTTCTTGAGTCGGTTCATATGTGTTTTCAGACATCTGTATCTTTTTCCTGACGGTAGAAGGTGGAAGAGAATTTGTCTGGGGTGTGTGAAAGAACATGGAAGAAAAAAATTATTATTGTGAAGAAAATGTCTAGAAGTATGATGAAGAGCACCACCTTAATGTCTTATTAGTCATGTTAGTCATATTAGTCAAGGCACAAATCAACTCCCAGATTGGCTAGATCCACTACAGTTTGCCTACTGATGCAACAAATCTGCAACAAATGCCATTTCCCTGGCCATATACTCAAGCCTGGAACCCTTTAACAAGGGCAATTATATCAGACTCCTTTTTATTGACTACAGCTCAGCCTTCAATACCATTATCCCGATAAAACTCACCTCCAAACTCTGACGCCCAGACCTCCGCTTTTCCCTCTGCGACTGGATCCTAGCGCTTCAAGTTTCTGCTGTTCAGATCACCAACAAATTGTCCTGGTCCCTCCATGCTCACATTAAGACAGCGTACCGACACCTCTGCTTTCTCAGAAGGCGAAGGAAATTCGGCATGTCCACTACGACTCTTGCCAATTTTTACCATAGAAGTTTACCATAGAAAGCATCCTACCTGGACATATCACTGCTTGGTATGGCTACTGCTCTGACCATGAACTCAAGAAAATATAACGAGTTTTGAATGTAGCCCAGTCCATCACACAAACTAGTCTCACATCAACTAACTCTGTCTATACTTCCCGCTGCTTCAGAAAAGCAGTCAGCATATTCAAGGCCACCACACACCCCACACACACTCTTCCACCTTCCTCCGTCGGGAAAAAGATACAAAAGTCTGAAAACATGTACTAACCGACTCAAGAACAGTTCCTTTCCTGCTGCCATCAGACTTTTGAATGATCCTGTCATATATTAAGCTGATCTTTATCTTCACCCCACCTGTAATTGTAACACTGTATTCTGCATTCTATCATAGAATCAGAGAATCCTGTAGTACAGAATGAGGCCATTCAGCCCATTGAGTTTGCACCAACCACAATCCCACCCACATGCTATCCCCATAATTCCATGCACTTCCATGCTAGTCCCCCTGACACTACAGGCCAATCCACCAAACCTGTACATCTTTGGACTGTGGGAGGAAACCGGAGCACCCAGAAACCCACGCAGACACAGGGAGAATGTGCAAACTCAACTCAGACAGTGATCGAAGCCGGGAATTGAACGCAGGTTCCTAGTGCTGTGAGGCAGCAGTGTGAACCACCATGCCACCAGAGCCTTTCTTTCTTCCCTGTGTACTCTATGAATGGTATTTTTTGCCTGTATACCACAGAAGAAACAATATCTCTAACTGTATCCCAGTACATGTGACAATAATAAGTCAAATCAAAAGCAAACAAACAGGCCTTTGATACAGCTCATTTAAAGTTGGGTTGTACAGTCCCAAGTAATTGTTAGCAGCACCTCAGGCATAATGAAGTGTGAACTTTCTAAAATTGCAAGTGGCTTCTTTTGCACTGGGGTCACAGACAGACACAGGACAGGATTTTACTGCCTGGCTCAGACGAGACTGGAAATTCCGGCCCTAGGGCGACAGATCTCCATTGTTGGATCCTCACCCGTGAAGATTCCGTGGCGGGCGAGGTGGTAGAGTTCCAGCCACAGTTTAAGCCGTGCTAAGGATCTTTGTCCAGTTTTTAAAATTTTAGAACTATTCATGAGAATATCTATATATATTTTATAAAAATATTCAGCATGAGGTCTTATCCCTCAAGAGTTTCAGGGAGATTTTGAAAAGTGCATTTAAAAAAACACTATTTATAATACCCAAGCATTCAACAAAATCACCATGTTCTCATTATTAAATAATTACTTTAGTTCTTTAGTTCATTCGAGTTGTGGGCAACACTGGCATGCCTGACATTTACTGTCCATCCCTAATTGCCCTGCAGGCTTTAGCAACTGATTAAGCCAATACATACAACTAGCCACACACATAGGCCACAGCAGAAACATCAGGTTTCCTTCCCATAAGGACATTCGTAAACTAGTTGAATTTTCAGGGTTGTATTTACTGACACTGACTTTGTAATTTCCAAAGACATTTTACAATAGAACTAAGATTCTGAAATTGCCATAGTGGATTTTAATCTTACGTTCTGTGAATTATAGACCAATATCATAATCGCTATGCTACTGTATCCCTGATTCCCAGAATTATTTAGACCATAGACCATAGAATCCTACAGTACAGAAAGAGGCCATTCAGCCCATCGAGTCTGCACCAACCACAATCCCACCCAGGCCCCATCCCCATATCCCTACATATTTACCCACTAGTCCCGCTAACCTTTGCATCCCGGGACACTAAGGGGCAATTTAGAATGGCCAATCAATCTAGCCCGCACATCTTTGGACTGTGGGAGGAAACTGAAGTACCCGGAGGAAACCCATGCAGACACGATGAGAATGTGCAAACTCCACACAGTGACCTGAGCCAGGATTCGAACCCAGGTCCCCGGAGCTGTGAAGGGGCAGTGCTAACCACTGTGCCACCATGCCACCCTTTTTTAAATACGTATATGTATATATGTAGCAGATAAAGACTTTAAATGGAAAATTGGTCAGCTGCTCCTCAGGAACCTTTATTAAGTATGGGTTTGCTTTGAGATTTTTAACATCATAATATTAGGAATATTTTATTTGGGTCATTTTAACTGGAGTTCAGTTTTGCATGTCTTTCACTTTTTGGCTTTAGATTCAAATCCTGTGCGGCCTGATGGAATAAAGGTTGTCTATCTACCTTGTCTTAGGCATCCATCTGTAACGAGTTTGACATGTCTCTTAGTTCTTATTCAGTGCAGGAAAGGGGAGAAATGGTCAAAAACACCAAAAGGTGACCTACTAATTGACAAGCTCACAGGATATCTGATGTGGGAAGGAGGGTAAGAGAGCATGGGGAGGTTCTCGGGTTTAGTTAGAGGGTACTTTCCCTAGAACTGGTATCCAGCAATGATGCAATAAGCTATTGGGAGCTTTACTCTGTATCAGACTGTATACCTGACTCAAATTTACTTTTTGTCCAGTAAATGAAATGCCCACACTGGGTTAATTATTAATTTCCACATTATCTTACGCACAGTGTTAGCAAAACCATGCAAACTACATTTGCAAGAGTTGATGAATTAGTTGATAAATACATCACAATCATTTACTTATTTAATTTTGAGCTACTAGTTTGGGGAGGCAATTTTTGAATTATTTACATGTTGTCACATATGGTCACAACTTCCGTTCATTTCATATTTATAAATTTATAAGTTCTGCTTGGAACCATTTAACCAGTCCATTAATTAGTTCTGTAAGAGATTAGAATTCAATGCAACATAAATATTTATTTCATTTTCAGCCAATGGGTGGGGAAGTCTCAGAAATTTATTTTTAATTGAATGTCACTGCTATGTTTCAGATAATTTGATTAGAAAAATTTTAAAAAACGAGTAGCTGGGTACTTTTGGAATTTCGGATGTGGGGAGTACAGATAAGGGTTTTATTTAGTGAAAAATGGCAAACCTGGAAGATGCAATTCAGAGCACCAGTTCAGCTTGGAATCATCCAATCACAAGAGTGTAAGCTATAGAATAGCACTGCAGTGCCACCTAGGTTGAAAATGCAGGTAGGAGCATTCAATCACTCAGTATAAATAATGAACCATTTTAATCAAAAACAGAAAATTCATGTACAGTAGAAATAGTGCAACAGGAAATTGTGACAAGGAAAGGTACAGGATATTTATCTTTAAAAAGTCTAAAAATGACTCTCAAAATTGTCTGACAGCCTAGTCTGAATTTTCTGGCCCCACCAAGTTTATGAATGGAGGTTGACAGGGCCCAAAAATATTGGCACTGGGCATCCTGTCAGTTTCCCAGCGTTGTTCGCCACATCAGCTATTTTGGGAGAAGCAGGTTTGGGGCCTAGCAAGAGGTAAGTAATTTCAAAAATGCCTAGACTTGATGCTTGTGTATGCAATATATCTGAAGTGACTATCCCAAGTTTCAGGGGAGGGAAATTTCAGGCCAAATGGGATCCATTTTCATGTGGGGTGTGAATTGAGCACAACATGGGTGGGTGTCCACCAATATATTTTAGAGGAAGACTCAATTAATTTTCATGGTTCAGTCTTAACAATGTACTTGTCAAGCTGACCTTGCTAATGTTGTTGCCAAAAGGCAGTTCATCAACTGTGAGGAGTGAGAGATCTGGAAAAACTACATGAAAAGCCTGTGACCATTTTAAAGAGAAATGGACTTTCAAGGAATAGTCACAGAACCATAGAATGGTTAAAGCAAAGACAGCTACCATTCATCTCATCATTTCATGCTGCTGCTCTGCAACATCAAATGAGCTAGTCCCAATGCTCTGCTGCTTCTCTTTAGCCAGTGAAAATTTGCTCTTCAGATGCTTGTCCAATTCTCTCTTCAGAGTCACGATTAAATCTACCTCCATCACACTCTCAGTGAATCCAGATCCTAATCACTTGTGTTCTTCACCTGATATTAGTGTAGTTTGGTATGGCTCCTGCTCTGTTCAAGACCACAAGAAACTAAAAGGGTCATGAATGACACTTAGTCCATCATTCAAACCAGCCTCCTACCCATTGCCACTGTCCATACTTCCTGTTGCCTCAGAAAATGAGCCAGCATACTCAAGTACCTCATGCACTCCATACATACTCTCTTCCATTTTCTTCCGTCGGGAAAAAGATACAAAAGTCATGTACCAACCAACTCAAGCTTCTTCCCTGCTGCCATCAGACTTCTGACTGGACCTACCTCTCATTAAATTGATCTTTCTCTACACCCTAGTTGTGACTGTAACCCTATATTCTGCATTCTGCTTCCCTTCCCTACGTACGGTATGCTTGTCATGGAAGAAACAATACTTTTCACTGTATATTAATACAAGTGACAATAATAAATCAAATCAAATCCTCTGGGTCTCCAACCTACCCATCAATGGGAAAAGTTGCTCTCAATTTAACATAAGAACATAAGAAATAGGAGCAGGAGTAGGCCATCTAGCCCCTCGAGTCTGCCCCGCCATTCAATAAGATCATGGCTGATCTGTCGTGGCTCAGTTCCACATTCCCGCCCTCTCCCCATAACCCTTAATCCCCTTGCCTATCAAAAACCTATCAACCCGCGTCTTAAAAATATTGAGCGAGGCAGCTTCCACCACTTCAACGGGCAGAGAATTCCAGAGATTCACCACCCTTTGAGTGAAGAAGTTCCTCCTCAACTCCATTCTAAACGGCCCCCCCTTTATCTTGAGGCTGTGCCGTCTAGTCCTACTGTCCTTTCTGAGCGGGAAGAGCCTCTCCACCTCTATCCTATCCATCCCATTCAACATCTTATACGTCTCAATGAGATCTCCCTTCATTCTTCTAAACTCTAACGAGTACAAGCCTAGTTTATTCAGCCTCTCCTCATAGATCAACCCCCTCAACTCCGGAATCAGCCTAGTAAACCTCCTCTGCACTCCCTCCAAGGCCAAAATATCCTTGCGTAAGTGCAGCCACCAAAACTGCACACAGTACTCCAGCTGTGGCCTCACCAGTGCCCTATACAGCTGCAGCAAGACCTCCCTACTTTTATATTCAATCCCCCTCGCTATGAAGGCCAGCATCCCATTTGCCTTCCTGACCACCTGCTGCACCTGCAGGTTGGGTTTTTGCGACTCATGCACAAGGACCCTGAGGTCCCTCTGCACCGTCGCATGCTGCAGTTTTTCGTCACGTAAGTAATAGTCCTTCCTACCATTATTCCTACCAAAGTGGACCACCTCACATTTGCCAACATTAAATTCCATCTGCCAGTTCCTGGCCCATTCGCCCAGCCTATCTAGATCCTTCTGCAGACTCTCCACACCCTCCACACAATTTGCCGTTCCACCAATCTTGGTGTCATCAGCAAATTTCAACACCATACACTCGGTTCCCTCCTCCAGATCATCTATATAAATGGTAAATAGCTGAGGCCCCAGCACCGACCCCTGGGGCACTCCACTAGTCACCAACCGCCAATCCGAATAGCACCCATTGACCCCCCACACTCTGCCTCCTATTTGACAGCCAATCCTCTATCCACACTAACACCCTACCCCCAACTCCATGCCCCCTGACCTTCTGTAATAACCTCTTGTGAGGCGCCTTCTGAAAATCAAGAAACACCACATCCACCGGCTCTCCTCTATCCACCGACTCTGTCATTTCCTCTTGATTTTGAATACTCACATCAATTCTCTTTTTAATTTACTCCTCCCTAATGAGAATAGCCTCTTCTTCTCTAATCTATCCACAAAACTGATGTTCCTTATCCCTGGAAACACTTTCATAAATCTTTCTGCACTCCCTCCAAAGCCTTGACATCCTTCCTTGGGTTTGATGTCCAGAATTGGACACAATTGCCTGGATATTTGCTCGACTGTCAGTTAGCATGAGTCAAGAAATTACCCGGCTTGCTGCATCCGTCTCAGGTAAAGAACCCCAAATAGCAGGATCTTCATTCCGGGGCAGGTGCAGGATGCAGTCAGCTTTGCCATCCTCAACACAGATCAGAGGTTGCCACAGGGGCTGCTGATTGTCAAGGCAGGCAGTTTAAAAACCCCCCCTTCCATTCTCTGGAACTTTGTCCCAGTTATGTTGTTAAATGTTAAGCATCCTAACCCTCACCCCTCACACTTCCCATGCCATGTTTGCCAATGCATCTCAACTCATGCTAATCACCCCCAATAGCCTCTCTTTCACACTTCCATCCTTCCAACCCGAGCACCATCCACTCCCAATGACCCCTCATACCTACCAACCCAAGCCCCACATACATAGCCATCATCCCTTATAGCCCCTATGCCTACTCAGTACGACTCATACCCCACATCCACCTCCATGACCTATATCAAAAGTCCATGCATGAGCTTCCAGTCACTCAGTATAACCCCTAAGCCAACTCAGGGCCAAGTCATGACATCCAACTTTTGCCTTACACCCTCAATCTACCCAATATCAACCATAGGCAGACCTCAGGATCCATGCTGAGATGCAATAAAATTCTAAATGTCTATTGCAGACTTCACAACAAAAAGCACTGCCACTCGTGAAAGCTGACTCAATGCACTTTAATCCACTGAAATACTTAGTCCCTTATAAAATAAAATTTGTATTTATTGCCACAACATCAAAAAGAGAAAACCATTTAATAACTTCTTTGAGCTGTCAATTAAACTATGAATTTATGAACCCTCTTCCCTCTGTCCCTAGTTGTGATCATAGGTGTTGAAAAGCAGCCAAGCATTAAAACAGTAATGCTATGTAGTGCTTAGGACCTTGTCCACAAACAGCTATTAAAACTGTTGGAACAGAACTTTTTTTCAATTCTCACCGGCAGACACAGGCAGGCAGAAAACAACTCGACAGCCTGAGTTTTCTGAACTCTCAGTCATAGTCAGGAATTTACTTTTAATTTTAAAAGGGCTAGCCATTCAAACAACCTGACAGCTTGAATTTTTTCAACTCTCACTGACCTCTAACTACTGAGGTAGCATTTTTCAATTTAAATAAATTGATAGGTTCACAGTTCTACAGAGTTTACCCACCCATCAAGAGCATTTATGACCTCACTGAAGGATTAAAATTCCCACATTGCAAGTTAAAGGCATTGTTCCAGAGAAAACGGGATCTGTTTGAACTCAGCACTCAGTTAAAATGGCCCTCCCACATATGAGAGTTATATTTCTCCCCCTTTCCAACACCTCCCAGCAAAAGTAGGATTTTTAGAAATTGGGGTAAGTGGAAGGTCAGGTAGTCTTCACAACTCTGCAAAACACCAGAGCTCCTGTTCAGACAGAAACAATGCTTTATAAGGGTTCATCATTTTTTTCTCTATAAGTAAGATTTTATCCTTTGGGATTGGGCCAAATTAGGATCACAATCACATACTGTGAGGAGAAGTCAACCAGCTGTGATTTTCCTAAATTGGTCAATTCAAGGCCTGAGGCCAAACTCATGATCCATTTAATTATGGTGGATGGACTCTTTGAAGCTGGAGATCTAATATTAGGCTTCAACCTCAAAAGGAGCAGCAGGCTGCCTTTTTACCGAAGACAGAAATAGAGGTTTCCACTTCCCAACTTTTTAAAATTTTAAATAAAAATTAGACTCAACAGCCAAGCTACAATTATAGAGGGACATCCTACCACATAGGAGCTAGACAGCTGTGATCGCAAAGTTGGCCTGGAGCACTGAGCCTCAGGTCTTGTCCCAGGAGGCTGCTTCTCAGCAGATGGCTTAGTCCACTGCACAACAGGGGGTCCACAAATCAACAAGAAAATTCCAGTTGGCCTCTTCAGTTTGGCAGGATTACACCAACAAACTAGGATCATGGGAAGCCGGAATAGTTTCATTCTCTCACCTCCATGTTCTCTCTAATTGGAGGTGAATACTTCTGCACAATGCCTCCACTTATGAAACTGGGTACTTGGAACCTTCAAAATCCCATGCAGTAGCCACTGGGAGTACCTAGGAGTACTAGAATAGGAAGAAGAGTGCGTAAGATGGGCACTAAAGCTCAGACAGGACTGTTTTTTTACGGTGTTCATGGGATGTGGGCATTGTTGGCAAGAAAGTATTTATTCTAAGAAAGAGTTCCTGCAAAAGTGATGGTCAGTCACCTTTTTGAACCACTGCAGCCTGTTTGGTGTAAGTACGCCCATGATGTTGTTAAGAGGGGAGTTCCAAGATTTTGACTCAGTAACGGTAAGGAAACAGGTGATAATCTCATTTACCTGCTGTCCTTGCTCTTCTTGGAACATGCTGTGAAAGGGCTCAGTGCAGCCACTATGTGCCAGTGGTAGAGGGAATGAATATTTAAGGTAAGGGATGGGGTGCTAATCAATTGGGTTGCTTTGTCCTTGATAATGCTAAATTTCTTGAATGTTTTTGGAGCTGCATTTATCCAGACAAATGGGGAGTATTTCATGATACTCCTGACCTGTGTTTTGTTGATGGCAGAAAGGTCTTAGGCAGCCAGGTGTTTAGTTTTCAGTATTGTTAAAAGGCTGTAAAATACAATCATTAAAAAAGCTTTTCAGAGAGAATTCCTGTAGTTGCTCATCAATCTGCAATGTTTTTTGTTATGATATGAATGATAGAGCTATACTGAGAAATTGCAGTTTATTTGAAGACCCATATGCTATTCCTTTACAGTGCAAATTCACGCAGCATGCAGAAATAATCTTTGTTGCCTATATTACAGAAAGCTATCAGACTTAACGCTGGAAACTTCCAACAGTTTGCTAAATGATACTTGTAGTTGACCCATAGGTCTGACAGGAGTGCAATTTGGTCATGAGCATGGGCTCTTGAAAATGGACATGATTCAAGTGTATCGATTTATTCCTTTGCCCTATGTTATCAGTCACCTGTTTAATATATGCATTAAATTATGACAGTTCAGTTTGGAGCAGTGTGTCAAAAAGGAGTGCTTTGTTAAGAAGTGCTAAGTCAGGAATCTGGTGGAAGTAGAATCTCTCTGGTCAGTTTTCCTTGAACTGAAATTTACTTTACCATTTTGAATCATACTTTGATCTTTAAAGTTGCAAAAGAAACAGCAAATTAGCTAATATATCCAGTTAAAAGAGAGTCTGTCAGCACCAGTTAACTGCCAATCAGCTAGAAGTGGATAGCACTTTTAGAGAAGTGGTCACACAGCTAAAAAGCCTGGAGGTAGAAAGGAAATGGGTGACCACCATGTGGTCTAAGAGAACTAGGCAAGTAATGCAGGAGTCCTCTGGGGTCCCACTCTGAAATCAGTTTTCTGCTGTGGAAGATGGAGAGACTACTGGTTCTTGAGGAGTCCCGTCAGAGCCAGCTATCAGCTTGATCCCACCAACATTAAAGGAACTGTCATATAGTTCCAAGTTAGGATGTTGTATGACTTGGAGCGAAATTTAGAGGTTGTGGTGTTCCCATCCACGTACTATCCTTCTTCCGGACAGTTGAAGTCATGGAATTGGAAAGTGCTGTTGACGGAGTTTCTGCTACGATCCCAGTTGGTTTTACTACTGGACAGAGAGGTCCCAGAATGGAATTCTGGCTCAGAAGACCGTAACAATTTATTCTATTTAGAACACATGGAGGAACAGTGTCACAGGAATACCAATTATCTTTTAACATAAAAAAATTAAAGATGAAAAGGATGGCTATAATACAGTACTCCTTCAACCCCACTTATCTTCACAAATGTACAGTAATTTCAAGGATAACACAAGTTACACAACATATCTTGTGTTATAATATTCTCAATAAATATACAGTCTCTGTAACCCAACAGACTAACTGTGGTCAGACAACATCCCACTGTAAAATCAAATGGCAGATGTCACTCAATTGACCATCTGTGGATTTCTCCTCAAATTCTCCCAGATGATTGTCACACAAGTGTTTCCAAACTCTCCTTTCAAAAAAACACATTGTAAAATCTTTTTTCCATCCGCTGTTTTCATCAAGGATCCACCTCCAGGTTTTACAACTATCCTATCAACCAATGGTTTTTCTCAGTTGTTTCAGCAAGGATCTGCGTCTTCCAGGTTTTTCAACTTTCCTTTCCGTATTCCTTTATCTTGAATGCCAACATACATCCAAACTTCTACACACAAACTCAGGTACTCAGTCCCCAACAGAATAGTATTGTTTCAAAAACTGAAAATAAGTATATAATTGCTTCAACTATATAGCTTTTCTATAGCTATACACATTGGTTCTTCTCTTCTCAGGTCTGACTTTAACTTCAATGAACAGTTTCCTGTTCAATGGCAGTTCCTTTTGTTCCTTTTTATTTCAATAGTCCTGGAGTTCTTTTCTCATTCCCTGATTTCTAGAATTAGCTTTCCTGCTTTGAGCAGATCTAAAAGCTGTTTCCCTTCCAACTTTCTATCGCCAATGGCTATGAACTCAGCTAAAACACAATCACAAGGTCTGTCTTTCTGAAAGTGCTCCTGGTTGCTAATCTACACCTCAATCTTCCCCAAGCTTGTGTTTATTTCTCCCATCATAAACTCTCCTAAGACAACAGATTGAACTGAAACCAAAAACCACCATACGTGCAAACACCTTTAATTAACATGAATCCAAATAGAGTTGCACCGTTTTTACACAGAAACATTAAATTCAACTAACTTATTTCTTATACCTTATTTCTAATATTTAACAATACAATTATAGATCACTTAAAACTACATCTGTTTCCTGACACAATTTGTAAATGGTATACACTGGATGGGATTTTCCTCTTCCTCCGTGACGCATTTTGTGGCAGCAGAAGATGGCACACACTACCTAGTGGTAGGATCTTGTGGTTTCCCGGTGAATGCACCCCTTGCTGCAGAGAAACTAAGTGGCAGGGGTGTGCCATCAATAGGGCCTTAAGATCCCACTGGCATGAATTGCAGCAAGATTTTAGCGACTATTTCCACTGTGTGCTCGGGTTAGAGAGTGAAAGATTAAGGTGGCAGATAAGGTGCCAATAAAGTGGGCTGTTTTGTTCATAGATCATAGAAACCCTGCAGTGCAGAAAGAGGCTATTTGGCCCATTGAGTCTGCACCAACCACAATCCCACCCAGACCCTACCCCCATATCCCTACATATTTACCCATTAATCCCTCTGACCTACACATCTCAGGACAGTAAGGGGCAATTTTAGCATGGCCAATCAACCTGACCCACACATCTCTGGACTGAGAGAGGAAACCGGAGCAGACCCATGCAGACACGATGAGAATGTGCAAACTCCACACAGACAGTGACTCAAGCCAATAATCGAACCCAGGTCCCTGGAGCTATGAAGAAGCAGTGCTAACCACTGTGCTACCGTGCCGCCATTGTTCTGGATGGTGTGTTTCTTGAGCTTCACTCATCCTATAAAGAGGGAGTATCTCATTGCACTCCTGACTTGTGCCTTGCAGATGTTGCACAAGCTTTGGGGAGTCAGGAGGCAAGCTACTCCAGAATTCTCAGCCTCTGACCTACTCTTGTAGCCACAGCAATCATGTGGCTGAGACAGTTAAGTTTCTGATCTGCATCGAATGCCTTGCTGAAGTCCATATAAACCACATCCACCGCTCTTCCTTTGTCAATGTGTTTTGTCACATTTTCAAAGAACTCAACCAGGCTCATAAGGCACGACCTTCCCAAAGCCATGCTGACTACTTTTGATCATATTAAACTTCTCTAAGTGTTCATAAATCCTGTCCCTCAGGATCCTCTCCATCAACTTACCAACCACTGAGGTTAGACTCACCGGTCGGTAGTTTCCTGGGCTATCCCTGTTCCCTTTCTTGAATATAGGAACTACATCCACAATCCTCCAATCCTCCGGAACCTCTCCCGTCTCCATCGATGACGCAAAGATCATCGCCAGAGGCTCTGCAATCTCTTCCCTCACCTCCCACAGTAACCTGGGGTACATCCCATCCAGTCCCGGCGTCTTATCTATCTTGACGCAATTCAAAAGGTCCAACACATGCTCTTTCTTAACATCCACACACTCAATCTTTTTTTTATAATAACTTGAATTGTAATCTTCACTTTAACCATTCGGACATGTGCCCTTGCCATTAGGGTATCTGCCTATCCAGAATGGCTGGCAGCCAGAAATGTGGTACAGACTGTCTGCCACTATATTGGGAGTTTAGTTGACCTGGAAATGGCACCTCCAACTCAGGGATGGTATGGTGGCATTGTGGTTAGCACTGCTACTTCACAGTGCCAGAGACCTGGGTTCGATTCCCAGCTTGGATCATTGTCTATGTGGAGTTTGCACACTCTCCTCATGTTTGCATGGGTTTACTCTGGGTCTCTGGTTTCCTGCCACAGTCCAAAGATGTGCAGGTTAGGTGGATTGGCCACGTTAAATTGCCCTTTTGTGTCAGAGGGACTAGCTAGAGTTAAACCCATGGGGTTATAGGGATAGGGCCTGAGTGGGATTGTGGCTGGTGCAGATTGATGGGCTGAATGGCCTCCTTCTGCACTGCAGGATTCTATGGACACTATGAAACTCCATCTTGCTGGGTTTTGGAAAATAAAGGAAAAATTGACTACAATAATAAAAGGAACATAAAATCATAAAAGCCATTTGTTTATAGTTTCCCCTTATAAACAGGTAGTACCAAACTTGATCAAAAATATACTGTAAAAAGCCCCATGTTACCTCATAATAAAACCATTATTTAACCTATTCAATCAGAACAAATTTGTGGCCCTGACAATAATACACTGTGTGCTATTATCATCCCCACGGAGACCAACAAATCAAAAGAACCAAATTTACCAAGTGACCCAACGAGAAAACCAATGGACAAGATTTCACTTCTATCTGAATCATCAATAACATCCCTGTGCACTATATGGTGCTGGGCAATCACTGTGGTGCAACAGTGGTTTGCACTATTGCCCACAGTGCCAGGGACCAGGTTTGAGTCTTGGCTTGGGTCACTATCTGTGTGGAGTTTGCATGTGCAAGTGTCTGCATGGATTTCCGCCGGGTGCTCCGGTTTCCTCCCACAGTCCGAAAGATCTGATGGTTAGGTGCTTTGGCTGTGCAAAATTCTCCCTTAGTGTACCTGAACAGGCACCAGACTGTCACAACTAGGTGATTTTCACAGTTCATTGCAGTGTTAATGTAAGCATATTTGTGACACTAATAAATATTTGAAACGCCGACACTAACCATATTTTCCCTCATTTCTGCTACCAATTCCAGCCTTCGCGTTTACCTTTATTCACCTACACCACAACTCTTCTCCAGTGTCCCTGATCAGGTGGGCCATTTTTCATGCCACCTGAGACACTTGGTCTGTTTGCATCCTGCAGCCCAGGTCACGTGATCACTTGAACCTCCAAATGTATTGATCCCTTCTACCCCCCCACTTGTGAAATCACCATTCGCATCGAGCCTCGGGACAAGGCCCCTTGGGTTGGCTCCATCACTACCTCCTTCCACGCTCCCTACGTACATGCCATTGCTGTCTTTAGCTGATTAGCTTGTGCTGACTTCATCACAATGCAAAATAGAGAAGCGAAATATCCTCAGCCACATCATGAAAAATGCTAGACTCTATTACTTTTGGTTATCGATGCTGTTTTAATATCATAATGTGAACTCAGCCAACAGCATAAAAACAAATCAAGAATAAGTGGGCTGACAAATTCCATAAAGTGGGAGCACAATAGATGGAATTAGCACAGAAGGAGACGATTCAGCCCAGATTGTCCATGACAGCCCAAGGACACCCAGGTGCCCTTTCGCATCCCACCTTCCTGCATCCAGCCCACAGCCCTGTAGCTTACAGCACTTAAAGTGCAAATCCAAATACTTTTTAAAAAGTCTCTGCTTCTTCCCCAAATCAGGCAGCGAATTCCAGGCACCCACCACCCTTTGCACAAACAATTCTATCTCATGTTCCCTCTATACCTACTTGTCACCATGATCAAGACAATGAACAATGAGTTGGGCAATGAGTACACCTTGTGAAAAAAAAGATTTAATATTATTTACACAATGAGTAATTAATTACATCATTGAAGTTAATCATTTATTGCATCGCTGAGATTGTGATGGAAAGAACAAAATTGCTGCTTTTATTATATTGTTACACAATTAGTGAAGAGTTAGGAACTACATTGTTATGCACATGTATTTTCAAAATGCCACATCACTCGTGCCAAGCAACACTCTATCAGCCTGCAATACGTGGTGATATCTGTGAAATACATTTGAAGACAGCTCCAGCATTTTGTGTCTAAAAGTATGAATATTTTAAACTACTGGGAACCACAGGTGAGAAATGTGAAAATATCCTAAAATATAAATCAACTCTTTGGTTCAACGACCTTCCAAGAACTGCAGGAAAATGTATTCAGGAAGATCCTGTTAATTCCAATTTTTCAGTTCAGAATATTTACATTCCAAAGTAGGCATGCAATATAATTTGATTGAATAGTTTGAACAGAGAACAAAACAGAAATCTGATTCCGCAAGATTTAACTATTAAGGACTGACCTGATATTCCTTCATATTTTCCACAGTAAAGTCGAACCAAACCCTGAAACGAGGATTGCAAGTGTCTGGTCTGATAAACAGATCATATTCAAATTCTGAGATGTAGTCTACACGACCAAGATTTCCTATAAAAAAAAAGTATTGTTTTGACTTCTGTTCAATGTAACAACATCCTGTAATTGTTTATAGTGTTTTTAACATAATAACACATCCCAAGGCATATCAACGAAGCAATATCAAAGTTTCAAACAAAGCCAGTGAGAAGATATTAGGTCTCATGGCCAAAAGTACTTTTTATTTGGTCCTGAGTTGGCACAGAATGGTGGGAGACAGTCAGACATTGCACTGCGGCCAGAGTCAGTGTGGTCCTGTGGGAGACAGTCAGGAGCTGACGCGCACAAAACATCACTATTTCAGCTGCTGTGAGACAGCAGTGGGGGTGGAATAAAACAAGTCATGGGGAACGAGTAAATTGGTCAGTAAACAGTCGGTACAAGGGGTAATGCATCTGGAATAAAGGAAAATTAGGGCCAATATGATATGGTAATATAAGTTAACAAAAAGAATGAAAGTTAAGGCATGCAAGGCAGCGCAGTCAAGAGGAATATGTTTCCTGCAATATGTACAAAGTCATGGACACCCAACCGCCACAGGAATTGTAGCAGGTCGGGGGCGGACCATGCAAAGGTCTGTAGACCTCGAGTGAGACTTTCCGGTTTTGGTGCAAGTGGGGCTTCTGTATCCTAGCTGGCCATATGTGCACGAACTGTCGTCAGAAAATTCAGTCCTTGTTTTGGAGATTGAGCAGTGGCTGGAGCCACTTTGAATCATCTGTGAGGCTGAGAATTACATGACAAGCACGTTCAGAGAGGTGGTCACACTGCAGCTTGAGGGCCTGGATCTGAATAGCAAATGGGCGACCACCAGATAGTCCAGGAACACTAGGCAAGTCATACAGGAGTCCCCTGGGGTTCCAATCATTAATCGGCCTTCCACTCTGGAAGCTGGTGAAGATACTGGTTCCTCAGAGGGGTGCAGTCAGAGCCAGGTCTGTGGCACCACAAACGACTCAGCTGCACAGGATGGCTACCTGGCATTCATCTGGCGGAGCACCAACAGCCAGAGGTTATGATTCACATTGGTACCAATGATTAAGGAGGATAGGGGTCTTGCAATCAGAATTTAGGAAGCAAGATAGAAATTTAGCAGGCAGAACCTCAAATGTAGCAATCTGTGGATTATTCCCAGTGTCATGTGCAAATGAGTTAGCTTATCCCTTACTGTGACTTCACCTATTAACGTAACATTCTTTATGCTATCTGAGTGCAAGTGAGTCATAAATCAGGTGAACGTGTTGCTGGAAAGACGGTTCTGGAGGAGAATTTGTAAAGAGCATCGAGGAGGGCTTCTTGAAATAGTATGTAGACAGTCTAACTAGAGAAGAGGCCATACTGGACCTGATTTTGAGGAATGAGCTGGGCCAGACGATCGACGTTTCATTAGGTGAGCAGTTCGGGAACAGTGACCACAATTCAGTCAGCTTTCAGGTACTGATGGATAAAGATAAATGTAGTCCTCAAGTGAAGGTATTAAATTGGGGAAAGGTTAATTACAACAATATTAGGCAGGAACTGAAGAATGTAGATTGGGGGTAGATGTTTGAGGGCAAATCAACACCTGGCATGTGGGAAGCTTTCAAGTGTAAGTTGATAGGGATTCCTGTAAGGATGAAGGACAAATATGGCAAGTTTTGGGAACCGTGGATAACGATAGATATTGTGAGCCTAGTCAAACAGAAAAAGGAAACATTTGTCAAAGCTAGGAGGCTAGGCACACACAAAGCAAGTGTGGAATACAAGGAAAGTAGAAAGAAATTTCAGCAAAGAGTAAGGAGGGCTAAAAGGGGTCATGAAATGTCATTGGCCAGCAGGATTAAAGAAAATCCCAAGGCTTTTTATAGATATACAAAGAGCAAGAGGGTAGCCAGAGAGAGGGTTGGCCTGCTCAAGGAAGTGGGAGGAAATCTATGCATAGAGCCAGAGGAAATGGGCAAGGTATTAAATGAGTATTTTGCGTCAGTATTCACCAAAGAGAAAGATATGGTGGATGATGAGTCTGGGAAAGGATGTGTAGATAGTTTGAGTCATTTTGAGGTCAAAAAGGAGGTGGTATTGGAGTTTTTGAGAAACATTAAAGTAGGCAAGTCCCTAGGGCCTGATGTAATATACCCCAGAACACTGAGAGAGGCAAGGGAGGAAATTGCTGGGGCCTTGAGAGAAATCTTTGTATCCTCAGTGGCTACAGAGGAGCTCCCGATGTGGAGATGCCAGCGTTGGACTCGGGTAAGCACAGTAAGAAGTCTCACAACACCAGGTTAAAGTCCACAGATTTATTTGGTAGCACAAGCCACAAGTTTTCAAAGCACTGCTCCTTCATCAGGTGATTGGGATTTCAGTTCATAAACAGGGCATATAAAGACACAACTCAATTTACAAAATAATGGTTGGAATGCAAGCCTTTACAGGTAATCAAGTCTTAAAGGTAGAGACAATGTGAGTGGAGACAGGGTTAAGCACAGGTTGAAGAAATGTGTATTGTCTCCAGCCAGGACAATTAGTGAGATTTTGCATGCCCAGGCAAGTCGTGGGGTTCACAGATAGTGTGATATGAACCCAAGATCCTGGTTGAGACCATCCTCACGTATGCGGAACTTGGCTATCAGTCGCTGCTCAGTGACTCTGCTTTGTCGTGTATCGTGAAGGTCACCTTGGAGAAAGCATTCTCCAAGGTGGCCTTCATGACAGACAACAATGCAGAGTCGCTGAGCAGAGACTGATAGCCAAGTTCTGCACACATGAGGACAGCCTCAACCAAGATCTTGGGTTCATGTCACACTATCTGTAACCCCGACGACTTGCCTGAGTTTGCAAAATCTCACTAACTATCCTGGCTGAAGACAATACACATCTCTTTAACCCGTGCTTAACCCGCTCTCCACTCACGTTGTCTGTACCTTTAAGATTTGATTACCTGTAAGGGCTCACATTTCAACTATTATTTTGTAAATTGAGTTTGTGTCTTTATATGCCCTGTTTGTGAACTGAAATCCCACTCACCTGATGAAGGAGCAGTGTTCTGAAAGCTAGTGGATTATGCTACCAAATAAACCTGTTGGACTTAAAACTGGTGTTGTGAGACTTTTTACAGAGGAAGTCCCAGAGGACTGGAGAAAAGCCAATGTTGTTCCTTTATTTAAGAAGGATAGCAAGAATAATCCAGGCAACTTCAGGCCAGTGAGTCTTCTTCAGTGGTAGGGAAATTATTGAAGAGGATTCTTTGAGACAGGATTTACTCCTACTTGAAAAAAGGGGATGTATTAGTGAAAGGCAACATGGTATTGTGAAGGGGAGGTCATTCCTCACAAACTTGATTGAGATTTTCGAGAAAGTGACAAAGATGATTGATGAGGGTAGGGAAATGGAAGTTGTCTACATGGACTTCAGTAAGGCCTTTGACAAGGTCCCTTATGGTGCAGAAGGTGAAGTCGCATGGGATCAGAGGTGAGTTGGCAAGGTGAATACAGAACTGGCTCGGTCATTGAAAACAGGGTAGCAGTGGAAGGGTGTGTTTCTGAATGGAAAGCTGTGACAAGTGGCATTTCTCAAGGATCAGCGCTGGGATCTTTGCTGTTTGTAATATGTATAAATGGTTTGGAGGAAAGTGTAACTGGTTTGATTAGTCGGTTTGCAGGTGTCACAAAGGTTGGTGAATTTGCAGATAACGATGAGGACTATCAGGCGATACAGCAGGATATAGATTGAACATATAACATAGAGCTTTACAGCACAGTACAGGCCCTTCGGCCCTTGATGTTACACTGACCTGTAAAACCAATCTAAAGCCATCTAACCTACACTATTTCAATATCATCCACATGTTTATCCAATGACAATTTAAATGCCCTTAATGTTGGCAAATCCACTACTGTTGCAGGCAGGGCATTCCACTTTCTTACTACTTTCTGAGTAAAGAACCTACCTCTGACATCTGTCCTATATCTATCACCCCCTCAATTTAAAGCTATGTCCCCTCATGCTAACCATCTCCATCCGAGGAAAAAGGCTCTCACTGTCCACCCTATTTAATCCTCTGATCATCTTATATGCCTCTATTAGGTCACCTCTTAACCTTCTCTCTAATGAAAACAGCTTCACATCCCTCAGCCTTTTCTCATAAGACCTTCCCACCATACCAAAGAACATCCTGGTAAATCTCCTCTGCATCCTTTCCGATGCTTCCACATCCTTCCTATAATGCGGCGACCAGAACTGTACACAATACTCCAAGTGCAGCTGCACCAGAGTTTAGTACAGCTGCAACATGACCTCATGGCTCCTAAACTCAATCCCTCTGCCAATAAAAGTTAACACACCGTACGCCTTCTTAACAATCCTATCAACCTGGGTGCCAACTTTCAGGGATCTATGCACATAGGTACTGAGATCTCTCTGCTCAACCACGCTACCAAGTAACTTCCCATTAGCTCAGTACTCTGTATTCCTGTCACTCCTTCCAAAGTGAATCACTTCACATTTTTCCGCATTAAACTCCATTTGCCACCTCTCAGCCCAGCTCTGCAGCTTATCAATGTCCCTCTGTAACCTGCAACATCTTTCCACACTGTCCATAACTCCACTGACTTTAGCGTCATCCGCAAATTTGCTAACCCATCTTTCTACACCCTCATCCAAGTCATTTATAAAAATGACAAACAGCAATGGCCCCAAAACAGATCCTTGTGATACACCACTAGTAACTGTAATGGTTGTAGGCTTGGGCAGAGATATGGCAGATGGAGTTTAATGTGGACAAATGTGAGGTAATGCACTTTGGAAGCTCTAATACAGATAGGAAATATACAGTAAATGGCACAACCTTTAAGAGTACTGATAGGCAGAGGGATCTGGGTGTGCAGGTACACACGTCACTGAAAGTGGCAAGACAGATGGCGAAGGTCATCAAGAAGGCATACGGCATGCTTGCCTTCATCAGCTGGGACACTGACTTTAAAAACTGGCAAGTCATGTTGCAGCTTTATAGGACCTTAGTTGGGCTGCACTTGGAATATAATGTTCAGTTTTGGTTGCCATACTACCAGAAGGATGTGGAGACTTTGGAGAGGATACAGAAAAGATTTACCAGGATATTGCCTGACATGGAAGGCATTAGCTATGAGGAGAGGTTGGAGAAACTTGGTTTGTTCTCAGTGGAACAACAGAGTTTGAGGAGTGACCTGCGAGAAGTCTACAAGATAATGAGGGGCATGGACAGAGTGGATACTCAGAAGCTTTTTCCCAGGGTGGAAGAGTCAATTACTAGGGGGGCACAGGTTTAAGGTGCAAGAGGCAAGGTTTAAAGGAGATGTACGAGGCAAGTTTTTTTTTTACACAGAGGATGGTGGTTGCCTAGAACTCGCTGCCAGGGGAAGTAATGGAAGCAGATACGATAACGACTTTTCAGGGGCGCCTCGACAAATACATGAATAGGATGGGAATGGAGGGATATGGCTCTCTGAAGGGTTGGGGCTTTTAGTTCTGTTGGGCAGCAAGGTTGGTGCAGGCTTGGAGAGCCAAAGGGCCTGTTCTTGTGCTGTTGTTTTCTTTTTTGTTGTTCTTTGGAGGGCTTTAGATTCCTCAGGTACTAGGACCTACCCTGGGGGAGATGACACCTGTACAAGTCAATGGGTTGCACCTGAACAGTGCTGGAACTGCATTCTTTGCGGGACATTTTGTTAATACTGTTTGGAGGGCTTCTAACTAACTTGCCTGGAATGTGGAAACCAAGATGGAATTTCAGACAGGAACGTAAAGATGTACAAAATACTGGGAGGGACAGATAGCACTCGCATAGAGAATGTTATGTTAATACGTGAAGTCATAGTAAGGGCTAAGATAACAACATCTAAATCAGGGTTACTCTGCATATTTGTGAATGCATGGAGTATAATTGATAAGACTGGGAAGTTACAGGCACAAATTGTGCAGAAATATGATGCTGTGGCACTCACAGAGGCCTGGCTCAAGGAAGGGCAGGGTGTTAAATATTCCTGGATACAAGTTGTCAGAAAAGATAGGAAATGAAGAAAAGAATGAGAGATGGTAGTATTGGTTTAATAAAGCAATGCAGTGCTGGAGAAAGAGTATGTCCCAGAAGGTTCAAAACATAATCAATTTGCTAGAGCTAAGGAACAAAAAGCATGTAATTACATTGCTCAGTGTAGTCTATAGACCGCTAAGAGAAAAATGTAGAAGAACAAACCTGCAGGGAATTAGACAGAGATTCAAACATTATAGAGTAGTTATGATGGGGCACTTTAATTGCCCAAATGTAGACCAGGACAATGTCAGTGTAAAAGGCAGAGGGAGGGAAAAATTCCTTGACTGTGTTCAGAACAATTTTCTACAGCATGTTGTGTCCAATCCAACAAAAAGGTTTGCACTGAAGGACCTGGTTCTTGGAAAATGAGGTGGGCCAAAAGATCAAGTGACACTGAGGAAAGTTCAGGAGGCAGCGATCGTTGCATTGTAAGGATTAGGATGATGATTGAAAAGAAAAATAGTCAATCCAGAGTAAGAATAATTAACTGAGGGAGAGCCAACTTCAATAGGGCAAGAACAGTGCTGGGCCAGTTAGACAGGAAGGAAAGATTGGCAGGAAAAACTGTAGCTGAACAGTGAGCTACATTCAAAAACGAAATGGTCTGCGCACAGTCAAGGTATGTTCCCTTAAAAAATATATTTACAGCACACAAATTCAAAGCTCTGTGGCTGAAAAGGGAGATAGAAATTAAGATAAGGAAGAAAAACATTGCTTATGATTGGTGTCTGGTAGAAAATTAAATTGAGACAAAGATAAATGCAGAAAGTTAAGAGGGGAAATGAGAAAGCACACTAGAGAAACAAATGATGAGAAAAACTGGCAACCAATATAAGGGGAAATCCTAGTCTTCTATAGGCATGTAAACATAAAAGTAAATATAAAAAATTGTAAAAGGAGTAGGGCCAATTAGGAACTGAAAAGGGATTTGCACATAGAGGTAGTGGACATTGTTTAAATATTAAATGAAATCTACTCATCTGTTTTAACCAAGGAAATGCTACACATCCCATAATGAAGTTGAGGAAACTCTATCTTTAGAGAGTTCAAAATTGATAAGGAGGGAAACTGTGGAGTAGACTGTCAGTAGTTGAAGATGACAAAACACCAGGACTGATTGAGATGCATTGAAATAAGAATGGAAATTTCATGGGCGCTGACTATAATTTTCCAGAAGATCAGGGGAGATACCAGAGGACTGGAGAAGTGCAAATGTTATGCCCTTGTTCAAATATGGTTGTAAGAATAGCCCCAGTGATGACAGAATTTAACATCAGTGGTGGGCAAGCATCTGGAAATAATTATTCGTTGTAGAATTAGTGGTCACATGGGAAAATGTGATTGATTGGGAAGAGCTAGCATGGATTTCTAAGAAATTATGTTCAACAAACTGGTTGGAGTTTTTGAAGAGGTAACAGAAAGAGTCATTGAGGTAATGCTGCTGATGTGGTGTATATTACAAAATATATTCATATAGTGCCACACACAGACTTGTGAAAAAAGTAATAGCTCATGGAATAAAAGAGTAGCAATGTGAATACAAAGTTAACTGAATAGTAGAAAGCAGAGAGTAATGCACAATGGATATTTTTTAGGTTGGAAGAAGGTTTGTGGTGATGTTCCCCAGAGGTTGCTGCTGGGATCCTTGCTTTTCCTGATATATATTAATAATCTAGATCTTGGTATATTGGGGACAATTTCAGTTGATGCAGATGACACAAAATTTGAAAGTATTATAAACGGCGAGGATTCAAATTTCAAAAAAGATAGTCAAGTTGTTGGATTGGGCAGATAGATAGCAGATGGAGTTCAATGTTGGGATGTTTGAGGTGTTGCATTTTGGTAGGAAGAATATGGAGAGACAATATAAACTGAATAGTAAAATTCTTAAGAAGATGAAAGAGCAAAGGGACCTGGGTGTAAAAATGCATTGATCATTGAAGATGGCAGGACAGGTGGAGAGAACAGTTAATAAAGCAATTAGTATTCTATTTAAAGGCAATTAGAGTACAAAAACAAGCAGATTATGTTGAACTTATACGAGACAGTAGTTAAGACCTCAGCTGGAGTATTGTGTACAGTTTTGGGTGCCACGCTGTAGGAAGGGTATGAATGTATTTGAGAGAGTGCAGAAGAGGTTTACAGAAATGGTTTCAGGATAAGAAGCTCCTGTTATGAGGATAGATTGGAGAGGGAGGAACTTTTCTCCTTGAAGAGAAGAAGTCTAAGAGGAAATTTGATCAAGATGTTCAAAATCATGAGGGGACTGAACAGAGTAGATAGAGAGTAACTGTTCCTGCTTGTAAAAGGATCAAGAACAAGAGGGCACAAGTCATTAATAAAAGAAGTAAATATGAGAAAACACAGTAAGTGGTTCAAACTTGGAATTCACTGCCTGTAAGTGTGGTTGAGGTAGATTCATTCAAGGCATGCAAGAGGGATGTGATAATTATCTGAGTAGAAACAAAGTTCCAGGTATGAGGAAAAGGTATGCGAATGGTACTAAACCGTAATACTCATTTGGTTGGCTGTTGCAAACATGGTGGGACAAATGATCTCTTTCTGTGTTGTATTAATTTTGTGATTCCTTGGATGTGGGGATCGCTGGCAAGGCCAGCATTTATTGCCCATTCTTAATTACCCTGCAGAAAACTGTAATGAACTGCCTTCTTGAACTGCTGCAGTCCAACTGGTGTAGGTAAACCAGCAGTGCTGTTAGAGAGGAAGTCCCTGGAATTTGATCCAACAGCAACGATATAGTTCTAAGTCAAGGTGGTGTGTGACTCAGGGGGAGGGAACCTGGTGTTTCCATGTGTCTGCTGCTCTTGTTCTGCCAGGTATTAGATTTGTAAGGTACTGTTGAAGGAGTATTAGCAAGTTACTGCAGAGCATTTATAGATGGTATGCACTGCTACCTCTATATATCAAAGGAACTCCTGCAGCCACATCTTGGGGCTGAGATATTTGGCCTCCAATAACCATAGTCGTCTTCCTTTTAGTTTGGTATTCCAGCCAATAGATAGCTTCCTCTGATTCTTACTGACTTCAATTTTGCTGAGGCTGGTTGATGGCACACTTGGTTAAATATTGCATCAATGTAAAGGGCAGTCAATCCCATTTCATCAAATTGGTCAGCTTGATCAAAAAGGTAGTTTTTAAATGAATGTCAAAGGAGGAACAGGTGGCACAGTGGCACAGCGGTTAGTACTGCTGCCTCACAGCGCCAGGGTCCCAGGTTCGATTCTCAACTTGGTCGCTGTTGTGCGGAGTTTGCACATTCTCCCTGTGTCTGCATGGGTGTGCTCCGGTTTCCTCCCACAGTCCAAAGATGTGCAAGTTAGGTGCATTGGCCATGCTAAAATTCCATTAGTGTACCCAACAGGCACCAGAGTGAGGCAACTAGGGGATTTTCACAATAACTCTATTGCAGTGTTAATGTAAGCCTACTCGTGATTAATAAATAAATAAACTTTACTTTTTAGGGAAGCAAGATAGGGAGCTAAAGAGGTTTAGGGAGTGAATTCCAAATCTTAGGGCTTTGGCAGCTGAAGACATGTTCTCCAAGTGTAAAGTAATTAAAGTAGAAGATCTCAAGAGTCAGTGTTGGCAGAGCACCTAAAACTTGGAAGGTTCCAGTGCTGGACGAGATTATAAAGATAGTAAGAGATGATATCCTGGAGAAGTCTGGAAACAACAACAGAATTTTAAAATTGAGGTATCAGTGTAGGTAGAAGACTTATAGTGGCATTGGAGGGAACAAGACTTAGTGCAAGTTTGGACATGGGCAGTAGAGTTTTAGATTATCTCAAGTTTACAGAGGGTAGAACTTGGGGACATTCAGGGCGAGTCAATTCCAGAGATAACAAAGACTTGCAAAAAGGGTTTTAGCAGATGTGTTGAAGCAGGGGCAGAGTCAGGTGATATGATAGAGGTGGAAATCAGTGGGCTGAGTGATGGCACAGTTGTGTGTTTGGAAGCTCATCTCTGAACAAATATGACACTGGCTTGTGAGCAGTCTGGTTCTGCCTCAGGTGACTGCCAAGGAGGAAGATGGAGTCGGTGCTCGGGTAACAAAGTGACTATATTGGACTTCTTTCCCAAACCAGTAATTAGCCTTTATCAAGTAAATATGTCACAGATAATTAAGTTTTCCAAACTACTATCTACCTCAATAGTGTACATGTTGGGATGCTTCCCAATTAGAAGAAAATAAATGAGGTGACAAAAGCTGTTTGATGAAGAATGTACATATTCAATAAAGCTATTGCTTACACACATATTTCAACTAAGAATGTGAACTACCTTTATTCCAAATGGCTCAAATTTATATTGTCATAAAATTAGTTTAAAAAAAATCATTTCCAAGATGCAAGCTTTGCTAGCAATAGCAGCATTTATTGACAATCCCAAGTTTCAGTAATATCTTTTGTAATTATCTTTGTGGCAGCTTAATTCAACTGAGGGACCTGTCAGGGGACTTCAGAGGGCAGCTAAGAATTAACCATGTTAATGAGGGACTAGAGTTGCCATAGGTTAGCCAAGATAATGATAGCAAGTTTCCTCACTAAATAGTAAACAAGTAAGGTTTTGAATGACAATCCAACAGCTTTATGGTCATTTTTGTTGGTAGAAACTTTTTATTTTCAGATTCTTTTTAAATGAATTCAAATTCTGAACCTTTCATGGTGTGACTTGAAATCAGATTCTCTGGATTGCTGGTCCAATAACATAACCATTACACTTATATCAAGACAGGGAGCTTAAGTTTTTTTTCCCCATGAAAAAGCAGCATGCACTACAAATAGAACAGTGCAAACATACAACTTAGAAGCAGGAGCAGGTTTCTCAACCCATCAAGTCTGCACTGCATGGCTGGTCTGAATGCAACTTCAACCTCACAATTCCTGCCTACACCTGATAACCTTTCACGCTTTTGTTAATCAACAGCCTACCTAGCTTTGCCTTAAAAATATTCTGCTTCAACTGCCTTTTGTGAAAGAGTTCCAGAGACTCATGACCCTCAGAGAGATAAATTCTCATTTCGGTCTTAAATGAACCATTCCCTATTTTTAAAAGAGTAATTCCTGATTCCAGATTCTTCAAGAGAATCTTCAAATACTGGGATCTTAAAAATTTTGACCAAGTTGCCCCTTACTCTTCTAAACTCTTGTGGATACAACCTACCTTCTCTAATCTTTCTTCATAAGACAACTTCCCACTCTTGGTATTAATCTAATAAACCTTCTCTCAACAGATTCCTAACGCATTTACATCTTTCCTTAAATAAGAAGACCCATATTGTACATAATACTGCAGATGTGGTCTCCGATTGCCCTGTGCAATTGAAAAATAACCTCCCTAGTTTTCAAATCTTACTAATGACTCACTGCACCTGTATACCAGCTTTTCATGATTTATGCACTAGGACACCCAGATTCTTCTGTGCCTCAGAGCTCTGCAATCTCTCAATATTTAGATAATAAACTTCTTTATTCTTCCTGCAAAAATGGACAATTTCACATTTGCTTCCATTCTAGTCCATTTGCCAGATTTTTTCTCACTTGCTTAACCTATGTCCTTTTGTAGCCTTCTTGCATCTTCTTCATAATTTACTTTCCTACCAATCTTTTTGTTGCCAGCAAATTTAGCAACCATACCTTCAGTCCCTTCGTCTATGTCATTTATGTAAATTGGAAAATGTTGCAGCCTCAGTGCCCATCTCTGTGGCACACCACTCATCACATCCTGCCAACTACTGAGGCTAGTGTTGAACTTGCAGGGGCCCTGGCAGACTTATTTAAAATGTCAATATTCACCAGAAAAGTGGATGAAGAGAAGGCGGTGGATGTTGTCTACCTGGATTTCAGCAAGGCCTTTGACAAGGTCCTTCATGGGAGGTTAGTTAGGAAGGTTCAGTCACTAGGTATAGATGGGGAGATAGTAAATTGGATTAGACGCTGGCTGAATGGAAGAAGCCAGGGAGTGGTTGTGGAGGATTGCTTCTCTGAGTGGAGGCCTGTGGCTAGTGGAGTGCCGCAGGGATCAGTGTTGGGTCCATTGTCATCTATATTAATGATCTGAATGATAATGTGGTAAATTGGATCAGCAAATTTGCTGATGATACTAAGATTGGAGGTGTAGTGGACAGTGAGCAAGGTTTTCAATGCTTGCAGAGGGACTTGGACCAACTAGAAAAATGGGCTGAAAAATGGCAAATGGAATTTAACACAGACAAGTGTGAGGTATTGCATTTTGGAAGGACAAACCAAAATAGAACATATAGGCTAAATGGTAGGACTCTGAAGAGTGCAGTTGAACAGAGGGGTCTGGGAATACAGGTACAGAATTCCCTAAAAGTGACGTCACAGGTGGATAGGGTTGTAAAGAGCGCTTTTGGTACATTGGCCTTTATAAATCGGAGTATCGAGTATAAAATTTGGAGTGTTATGGTAAGGTTATATAAGGTATTGGTGAAGCCGAATTTAGAGTATTGTGTACAGTTTTGGTCACCTAGTTACAGGAAGGATGTAAATAAGGTTGAAAGAGTGCAGAGAAGGTTCACAAGGATGTTGCCGGGACTTAAGAAGCTAAGTTACAGAGAGAGATTGAATAGGTTAGGACTTTATTCCTTGGAGCACGGAAGAATGAGGGGAGAGTGAATGCAAGCAGGCTTTTTCCACTGAGGCTAGGGGAGAAAAAAACCAGGGGGCATGGGTTAAGGGTGAAAGGAGAAAAGTTTAAAGGGAATATTAGGGGAGGCTTCTTCATGCAGAGAGTGGTGGGAGTGTGGAACGAACTGCCAGATGAAGTAGTAAATGCAGGGTCACTTTTAACGTTTAAGAAAAACCTGGATGGGTTCATGGATGAGAGGGGTGTGGAGGGATATGGTTCAAGTGCAGGTCAGTGGGACTAGGCAAAAAATGGTTTGGCACAGACAAGAAGGGCCAAAAGGCCTATTTCTGAGCTGTAATTTTCTATGGTTCTACGGTTCTAATTAGAAAAAGATCTATTTATACCACCTCATAGAACAGAATCCCTACAGTGCAGGAAGAGGCCATTCACTCATCGAGTCTGCACTGACCACAATCCCGCCCAGATCCCTATTCCTGTAATCCCACACATTTACCATGCTAATCCCCCTGATATTAGGGTTAATTTAGCATGGCTAGCAACCTAACCCGCACATCTTTGAACTGTGGGAGGAAACCCGAGCACCTGGAGGAAACCCACGCAGACAAGGAATGTGCAAACTCCACACAGAAAGTGACCCGAGGCTGGAATTGAACCAAGGTCCATGGCACTGTGAGACAGCAGTGCTAACTACTGTGCACCGCTCTGTTGTGGCATATTCTCAAATGCCTTCTGAAAATTTAATTACAGTACATCCACCAGTTCCCCTTTGTCCACAGCATGTGTGATTCATTCAAAAAATTAAAGAACATTTAGTTAATTTGTTCATTTATAAAAGGTGCACCAAAATGCAAACATATATCAATTGTGATCTTTTTCCTCTTCTACTTGAACATTTTAGCAATTCAGTTTTAATAACATGAAACAGTAAACAAGCAATTTCACTTTTTGACACTGGTCTTGACCCTGAGGCTCTTCCAACTTGTGCTGGAAGAGGGAAAGAACATAGGAATATAAGAGCTAAGAACCAGCGTAGGCCATTCGGTCCTTCAAGCTTGCTCCACTATTCAGTAGAATTATAGCTGATTTGATTCTGACCTTAACTCCATTTTTCTGCCTCTCCCCCATAACCCTCAACTTCCTTGTCAATCAAAAATCTGTCTAACTCCTTTAATTTTTTTGCTATTCCATCTCATATTCCAATTTCTCCCATTTTACTTAATTTTGGTGATCATTTGCTGGTTTCTAAACTTCCCCAATCTTCTGGCCTATCATTAATCTGCACAGTATTGTTCCACCTTTCTTTCAGTCTGAGACCACTGTAATTTCTTTAAGAAATGAAGAGATCATTAACTGTTTAAATCATTCCCTTGTAGCTGTTTATTTAAAAATGGACTATGCCAGACTAAAAAAAAATGGCTATCACATGATTTGCAAGTTGACCACAGTTCTCTAACCAACCAATAGTAATTACAGGAAAAAGTTCAACCCTTATCCTTGTGGAATCTTACACTTAGCATTGTGTGGACCCATCACAACCAATGAAACAAAGGTACAGCAGGCAGTGTGTCTCCCCACCCCAGACTGATAATAAAGCTACCAAAAAGTTTGACATCAATGCTGCGTTCAACCGTTACCAAACCATCAATGCATCATTTGACATCCGAAGTTGTAACTTTGTTGACATCCAAAGTTGTAACTCTTGATTACAAAAACAGTGCTCATTTGGTATCATTATGCGATCAATTAACATCATAATCCTCCTATTCCAGGAATCATCAATGTGCTTAAAAGTGTTTAGGAGCCATCACATCTTGTTAAATTTGTGAAAGTGATCATAGGGAATAAAAGCAACAAATGAGATCATTAAGCATTAAAGCAATCAGGAGGCTATCACTGCAGCTTCCTAAATGTTCTGATGAGAAAACTAAACAACTCTAACCACTTATTTTCACAATTTTTCCCAAGAAATACCCTATCCCTTCCTTACAGCTGGCATGTTATCCTTTCCTATCAATCATTCTCTGGTGCTTCTACTGCGCTAATTTCACCAGAGTCACCAACTCTGGGGATAAAAAGAAGGAACATTTCACTGGGAGAAGGGGGTGCCAGGGCAGGTAATAAAGAAATAGTCAACATTAGTGAAAAATGTGGCATCATTAGGAAACAAGAGTGTATTGGAATTAAATTAAAAATATATTACGAAATAAGAAAGCTAATAACTCACAGGCCTCTTTGACAGCACCTTCCAAATCTGACCACCTACAAAAACAAGGGCAGCAGAGGCATATGAACACGACCATCTGCAAATTCCCTTCCAGATCAGGTACCATCCTGACTTGGAACTACGTCACTATTGCTGAGTCAAAAATCTAGAACATCCTAACAGCCCTCCTCTACTTGGCTGCTGTACTCAAGTAACTGATCACTGGGATCCTGGAGCTGGCTGGCTAGCAACATGGTCAGGGACAACAAGATGACCCATATCATTCTCTGCCACCTGCGGCTCACCAGCCACATGATAAAGAGCTCAACAAGCTGCTGGGGAGTGTCACCATAGCCCAGGGTAGTATTGAGCCCAACATCCAAACCATGCTACTGCTGAAGAGAACTGGATATCCCAGCAAGGTTTAAAGCTGAAGGAGAAAGATCAGAAAATATATTGCAAATAAAACATCAAAACTCATTAAACCTGCAGATGCGCTAACAATGACCATCTATCTCCTAAGGTAAATAATGGATTACTGATTAGAAACTGATCGTTAACCCAAAACTGTCTCATTAATGGACAACACAACATGGTATAAGCTACTTTGGCCTTTGCAAAATTTTAATATTATGTTCCTGTAATCCCAGGACATTCACTTGTTAACATCCAGCCTGCCAACACCAAAGCAAACTCTAGGCTGGCAACAAAGCTTGCCTCAAGTCTAAACCTCCTCAAAGCCTAATTCTATTTTTGGTATCTCTGTCTCTTATGTACCAACATCATCTTGTTGCATCATCAGCAACTTTGAAGGAATTCAGCGACTCCTGTGCTCAGCTAGATGAACCCATGTGAACTTTAATTCCTACATTAAAGAAACTTCACTGGTTTCTAACATTCTGGACTCTAACATTGGTGTGAACTAATATATCTTTCCTTGTCCTTTTATGATCTAAATTATTCCAATTGTAAAAGTTTCTTCTTTCTAATCTCCTTCTTGTGTGCAAGTATGTAATTCACACTAAAGTCGGTGGAGTTGTGGACAGTGCGGAAGGATGTTGCAGGTTACAGAGGAACATAGATAAGCTGCAGAGCTGGGCTGAGAGGTGGCAAATGGAGTTTAATGTGGAAAAGTGTAAAGTGATTCACTTAGGAAGGAGTGACAGGAATACAGAGTACTGGGCTAATGCTAAGTTACTTGGTAGTGTGGTTGAGCAGAGAGATCTCAGTATCTATGTGCAGAGATCCCTGAAAGTTGGCACCCAGGTTGATAGGATTGTTAAGAAGGCGTACGGCGTGTTAACTTTTATTGGTAGAGGGATTGAGTTTAGGAGCCATGAGGTCATGTTGCAGCTGTACAAAATGCTGGCACGGCTGCACTTGGGAGTATTGCGTACAGTTCTGGTCGCCGCATTATAGGAAGGATGTGGAAGCATTGGAAAGGGTGCAGAGAAGATTTACCAGGATGTTGCCTGGTATGGTGGGAAGGTCTTATGAGGAAAGGCTGAGGGACTTGAGGCTGTTTTCATTGGAGAGAAGAAGGCTATGAGGTGACTTAATAGAGATATATAAGGTGATCAGAGGATTAGATAGGGTGGACAATGTGAACTTTTTTCTCAGATGGAGGTGGCTAGTACGAGGGGACATAGCTTTAAATTGTGGTATGATAGATATAGGACAGATGTCAGAGGTAGGTTCTTTACTCAGAAAGTAGTAAGAGTGTGGAATGGCCTGCCTGCAACAGTAGTGGATTTGCCAACATTAAGGGCATTTAAACAATTATTGGATAAACATATGGACGATACTAGAATAGTGTAGGTTAGATGGGCTTTAGATTGGTTTCACAAGGTTTCACAGGTTTGGTGCAATATCGAGGGCCAAAGGGCCTGTACTGCGGTGTAATGTTCTATGTTCTATTGCGACAATCATCACTAAATATACAAGTAAACAATAGTTTTTATGTAACTCCAAAGTGAGTTTGTAGTGAGTCACTTTAAAGTTGACCTTACAAAGTGTTTGTTTGGGGAACACACCACAATCTATTTCCAAGTATTAAAACACATCTGTTTATGGACAGACGGCAAGAAAAATAAAGGATTTCCATTTGCCTTTTTTCCTTATCCATAACAGAAATTGGGGGTCTCAAATCAGAGCTAGACAAACGAGCTAAAATTTGACTAAAGTCCAAATTTAAGAAACAAGCTGAATGTGATACTAACATGTGGGTTTCACTTTCTAGCATGATTGTTAGAATTAAACTATACTTTTTTATTTCTTTCTTTTCTAAGAGCACATGCCAACAAAAAAATAAAATTCATGTTTTTCCCAGAGGGAAGTAAGAATGTCATGTCCAAAAGACATGAGATCATAAATTGTTTAATCAAACCTTACATGCTGCTTATTTAAAAATGGACCCAAATATGTCTGCTAGAGGTCAGTTGATTTGCAAGTAGGCTACAGTTCTGGTAACTACCAATGGTATTTCCAGAACAAAACTCAATCCTCATATTTGTGAATCTCACACCTAATGTGGGAACCTGTTCAAATCAATGAAACAAGGGAGCAGTAGAAGGTTTGTCTTTCCAGCCTGGACAGTTAACAAAGAGAAAGAGAGCCATCAAAACTCATTATACATCTGAAGGTGCCAATAATCGCCATCCATCTCCTAAGATGAACAATGGATTTTGTTTAGTTTATTTATCAGTGTCACAAGTAGGCTTATATTCACACTGCAAGGAATGAAGAAAAGTACAACACAGGAATAGGCCCTTTGGCCTTCCAAGCTTGCACTGCTCATGATGCCTGCCTAAACTGAAACCGTATGCACTTACGGAGTCTGTATCTTGCCATTCCCATCCTATTCAGGTATTTGTCTAGTTGCCCCTTAAAGGCCGCTATCGTATCTGCTCCCACCACCTCCCTGGCAGCGCATTCCAGAGATTCACTACCCTCTGTGTAAAAAACTTAACTTGCTCATCTCCTCTAAACTTTTCCCTATGCACCTTAAACCTATGTCCCCTAATCCTTGAATTTTCTACCTAGGAACAAGCATCTGACTATCCACTCTGTCCATGCCACACATAATCTTGTAATCCTCTATCAGGTCACCCTTCAACCTCTGTCATTCCAGTGAGAACAAACTGAGTTTATCCAACCTTTCCTCATGGCTAATTCCTTCCAGACCAGATAACATCCTGGTAAACCTCTTCCGTACCCTCTCCAAAGCATCCACATCCTTCTGACAGTATAGTAACCAGAATTGTACACAATATTCTAAATGAGACCTAACTAAGGTTCTTGACCTGTGAATTTTTATACTCAGTGCCCCGGCTGACGAAGGCAAGTATGCCGTATGCCTTCTTGACTACCTTATCCACCTGCATTGCCACTTTCAGATATCGGTGGACATCTCTCTGCCTATCAATACTTCTAAGCGTTGTACTATTTATTGTATAATTCCTACATGCATTGGACCTTCCTAAATGCATTACCTCACACTTATCCAGATTAAACTCCATCTGTCATTTCTCCACCCAAGTTTCCAACTAATCTATATCTTGCTGAATCTTCTGACAATCCTCTTCACTATCCGTAATTCCAACTATTTTTGTGTCATCTGTGAACTTACTAATCAGACCAGCTACATTTTCCACCAAATCATTTATATATACTACCAACAACAAAGGTCCCAGAACTGATTCCTGTGGAACACCACTAGTCACAGTCTTCCAGTCAGAAAAGCACCCTTTTACTGCTGCCCTCTGTCTTCTATGGCCAAGCCAGTTCTGTATCCATCTTGCCAACTCTCCTCTGATCCCGTGTGACTTCACTTTTCGTACCAGTCTACCATTAGGTACCTTGTCAAAGGCTTTTGGAGTCTATGTATACGGTATCCACTGCCTTTCCCTCATCTATCATCTTCATCATTTCCTCAAAAAACTCAATCAAGTGAGGCACAACCTCACCTTCACAAAACCATGCTATCACTGATAGTCCATTTGTTTCCAAACGTGAGTAAATCCTGTCACTAAGAATCTTTTCCAATAATTTCCCTACCTTTGTTACTGTGAAAATCTCTTTGTCACAGTTCAGAGCCTGTTCTGGTACACTGAGGGAGAAATTAACATGGGAAATGCAACTAACCAGCACGTCTTTCAGACTATGGGAGAAAACCGGAGCACCCAGAGAAAACCTACACAGACATGGGGAGAACGTGCAGACTCCACACAGACAGTGACTCAAGCTGGGAATTGATTCTGGGTCCCTGGCGTTGTGAGGCAGCAATGCTAACCACTGTGTCACTGTGCCGCTCTAAACTCAAATTAATTCTAGCTGCGGTGGGTTTTAAACCCGCAGCTCCTGAGAGACTGCAGCCTAAATCCAGCATCTTGGACCACTCGGCCACTTTACTACAGAAAGCAGAGAAACAGGGATTTAACATTTACCTGAAGCTGACTCATCAATGCGCAACAGCACATGACCTAGGCTTCTTTGTCCTTTGGGAAGTTTTAATGTTACATTCCTGGACTCCCAGGGCAGTTCAACATCCAGCTGCACACCAAAGCCAAATTCCAGGGTGACAACAAAGCTTGCCAAATCTAAACCACCTTGAAGTCTAGTTTTCTGGAAAATCCTGCCATCACCTGTAGAGTGGAATAAGGGCAGGATTTTCCAGACACTCCCTCAGTCAGGTCCCACAGCAAGTCAACGGTCCTTTGGCTGTCCCTACTGCCTCCCTCCTTGCACCCCCCTCCCCCACCCCACATCTGCATGGCTTAACTACCCTTGAGAAAGTAGTGCTCAGCTGCCTTCTTGAATTGCTGTGATGTAGGTACACCCATTGTCCTATTAGGGAAGGAGATTCCAGGATTTTGACCCAGTGACAGTGAAGGTACGGTGATATATTTCCAAGTCAGAATGGTGTGTGGCTTAGAAAGGAACTTCCCGGTTATGGCATTCCTGTGTATCCGCTGGCCTTGTCCTTCTTGATGGTGGAAGCCATGGGTTTGAAAGCTGCTGTGTGGTGAGATCTTGCAGTGAATCTTATAGACGATACACACTACTGTGCTTCGACGGTGGAGGGATTGAATGTTTGAAGTTTGGTTGCCAATCAATGGGCTGCTTTGTTTGGATGGTGTTGAACTTGAGTGTTGTTGGAACTGCACTCATGCCGGCAACAAGAGAGTATTTGAAGAAGGGGATTCCATACCAGCTATTAAGATTCATAGTCAGATTGCAGTTTTTCAGAGAACAAGGGATCAGTAAAGGGTTAAATGATTAATAGACAAGCTAACACAAACAGCTTACATATATGTGAATGCAGTAAGTGAATCAAAACAAGTAGTCATGATGTTAAAACATAAGCGCTGATATTTTAAATGTATTTAAATGTATTGTCCACTGTAGTCAAGAAAAGTTATTGAAAGGTATGGTATTAAATGTCACTAATTTAAAACCAGAGGTCAAGGAACCAGCTAATCAGCAGTATTGACATCGGAAATTCCTACGAGGGAACGTATTCTGCAACGTTAATGAACAGATGCATTCACTGCCTAAACACAAGGATAGATATTATCCTGGACACAAGAACACATGTTTGTTCAACTTGGCATTGAGCCGGTAGGAGTATTCACTTTATGGTAGTGTCTGCCGTTACCAGGCAACAGGAATATAGTTAGGTGGCCACATCCAGATTTGAAGGACAAATAAAATATCACCATGCTATTAAGTGTCATATGGTTGGCTAAGGTACTCGACAGAGATTTGTATTGACATACGACTACTATTTGAAATCGATTTTAAACTGATGAAAGGTGGAATTATTGATTAGAAAAAAAACTATAATTAACCTGTATTTAACCATGTACTTCAGATCTTTCTGAGTGGTTTTGTAGCTCATTTAACCCTTTGTAAGTCTCCGGTCAACTGTATGTTTGTTTCGTTTGTTCTATGTAAAATAAATTTGTTATGTCTTTGCACAGAGATATTTGCCTTGCAAGTTTTGTATTGTCTAAGTTAAGACATAATTGGCCACCTTCAAATTTCCTCACAACAGTATTCTATCACACAACTGACTTGTGCTCGGTAGGCCAAGGACAGAATTTGGTAGGTCAGGAGGTGAGTTACTCACCGCAGGGTTCCGAGCTTCAGACTTGCTGTTGTAGCCACAGTTATTTATATGGCTAGTCCAGTTCAGTTTCTGGTCAATGGTAACCCCCAGAAATTCGAAAGTGGGAGATTCCATGATCATAATGCCATTGAATGTCAAGCAGCAACGGTTAGATTCTTTCTTGTTGGAGATAGTCATTGCCTACAACTACATCATTCCAATTCTGAATATTGTCCAGGTCTTGCGTTTGGGGGTGGGTTGTTTCAGCATCTAAGGATCACGAGTGGTGCTGAACGCTGTGTAATCATCAGCGAACATCCCCACTTCTAACCTTATGATGGAAGAAAGTTCATTGGTGGAGCAGCTGAAGATAGTTGGGCGCAAGACACTACCCTGAGGAACTCCAGCAGTGATGTCGTGGAATTAACATGGTTGACCTTCAAAACTACAACTAGCTTCCTTTGTGTTAGGTATGACTCCAACCTATGGACAACTTTCCCCAATTCCCATCAAGGGGAGTGACTCTCACTTCATCTCCTGAGTTCAATTCTTTTCTCCATGTTTGAACATAGGCTATAATTTGGTCATGTGCTGAACGATTCTGGCTAGAACCCAAACTCAGCATCAGCAAGCAGGTTATCTCATAGAATCCCTCCAGTGCAAAAGGAGGCCATTTGGCCATTGAGTCAGCACCAATTCTCCAACAGACCATTCCATCCAGTCTCACATATTTACCTCACTAATCCCCCTAACCTACATATCTTGGGACACTCAGGAACAGTTTAACTTGACCAAACAACCTAACTTGCATATCTTTGGACTGTGACAGCACACGGAGGAAACCCATACAAATACAGGGAGAATTTGCAAACACCATATAGGCACCCAAGACCGGAATTGAACCGGGGTCCCTAGCACTGTGAAGTAGCAATGCTAACCACTGCGCTACCATGCCAGCGAAGCAAGTGTTGCTTGATAGCACTGTTGATGACCCTTCCATCACTTTGCTCATGTTCAAGAGTAGACTGATAGGGCGGTAGTTGGCCGGGTTAAATTTATCCTACTTTCTAAGTAAAGGACATAACTTGGTTCCTCATTGTTGGGTAAATGTGAGTGTTGCAGCTATGCTGAAACAGCTTGGCTAGGGATATAGCTTGTGCTCCAGGCATGTTCTGGAGCACAAGTCATTAGTTTGCTGCAGATCGCTTTAAAATTCAGAAAGAGCAGATTTGGGGAAAAATGTCATGTTCTATTTCAAAAAATTAAAATACCTTTGCTTAAAGACATACGTCAAGAAAAATGAGTTCAATTTTCTTCTCTTCCCTGTCTGTAAAACTATCTTTCACTTCCTTAGTAAGCCACATTCCTTCTGTTAGAATCTTCCTTCCTCAATGGAATTTTTGTTGAGAATTATGAAGCATCTCCAATAGTCTGCCAATGCTTCCCTACCTTCTTGCCATTTAATCTTTTTATCCAGTCCACTTTGGTCAACTCTAGATGAAATTTCATTGGCACGCCCACCCCAATTTCGGGAGCGGATAGGCAAGGCTCAGCGAACGGCATTCTCCATTGGCTTTGGGCAGGATTGTATGAACCTCGTGCTGATAAGATTCAGCCCTCTGTCTTCATACTCTTGCAACTGTCTTTATCAAAGTTTAAGACACTAGTTATGGACCACATTTCTCACTGTCAAACTGAATGTGAAATTCTATCATGCATTTGCTTTGACATGCATATTTCAAGTGCCTTTTAAACAGTATTATTGAAATTGTCATGCAAGGCACCATCGCCTCTGCTGATTGGCCGAGAAACCCATAAATAATTTGCTAGTGCAGGGGTTTTGTGAAAAAGCCACTGAAAGATACGCTGCATTTATGTCCAGATTTCTGAAATGCAATCAGACCACTTCCACTGCCACTGCCCCTACACTCTGATCCCTGCTCTTAATGCATTGCGATCTTAAATTACAGCCCTTATTATAGAATCATAGAATCTACAGTGCAAAAGGGGACCATTTGGTCCATCGAGCCTGCAATGACAACAATCTTACTCAGGTCCTACCCCCGCAACCCCACATATTTACTCTCCTAGTCCCCCTGTCACTAAGGGGCAATTTATCATGGCCAATCAACCCAACCTGCACATCTTTGGACTGTGGGAGGAAACCGGAGCACCCAGAGAAAACCCATGCAGACACGAGGAGAACATACAGACTCCACACAGACAGTGCTCAAGGCTGAAATCGAACCCAGGTCACTGGTGCTGTGAGGCAGCAGTACTAACCACTGTGCCATCATGCTGCTTATTCTTATTTACATTTGGAGGGACCAAGAAGCAAAAGATAAACAAACCTGTTTTTCCTTCAGTAGATCCAGGCTTGAATTCCCACTTGTGCCACTTAATTTTCACTTGACAATTTTATCTAACTGGAGATGCTTCAATGAAATTCTGGATCCCTTTGAGAGGTGGAGTAGGGAAACTCCCAGTGTTGAGTCTCAGTCCATAGCCAGATCCTTTCCTGTGCTATCGGCCTGATAACAGGCAGTTGAATGTGAAGCAAGACAGAGGCAGATCAGCATCAAACAAAACATCTGCAATGAGAGTCCCAATGGATTTAACTTGCATAGGCAAAGCAGATATTTCTCAAAAGGACATTCAGTCTTTCTGTCTAAAGCTGATACAACTTTAAAGCTTCTAATGGTTCATGCACCTGCCTGTAAAAGTACCTTTCCCAACGGTGTCATTGTAACAGGTGTCATTAAACATACAAAATTGCACAGCCCACTAACCTAGTCAATAAATCTAATGAGATATCTTAAAATTGATCCTTAATCAAGGGGAGTGTGTAATTATGGAACAGGCTATGGTAACCTATGCCCACAGCCTGCAACTCTGATGCTGGCTTATGAGTAAACCAGTCTAAAGGGCTTGGCAACAGTTCTGAGCAGCAAAGTGCTGGTAAATGAACCAAGCCCAATGAATCCACAATTGGAAAATAGAATCCACCTTGCATGCAAAGTTTCACCCTGCCAAATTTGCGATGGTAACAATGCATATGGATTCAGCAGATTAATTTTGGGCATGCATTCCATTAAACTAGCCCAGACTCTCAAATATCAACTCAGACTTCCATGACATGGTGCAAAAGCATGTAACAACATAAGACCATAAGAAATAAGAACAGGAGTAGGCCATTCGGCCCCTCAAGCCTGCTCCACCATTAAGATCATGGATCATCCAGTAATTCTTATGGTGGCCCACCTGCCCTTTCCCCATAACCCTGGATTTCTTTACTGATCAAAAATCTATCTATCTCAACCTTAAATGTACATAATGACTCTGCCCCACAGCTCTTTGTGGCAAGGTGTTCCAAGGACTCACAACCATCAGAAAAGAAATTCTTCCTCATCTCAATCTTAAATTGGCAGCCCTTTATTCTAAGACTGTGCCTTCTGGTCCTAGACTCTCCCATGAGGGGAAACATTCAGCATTTACCCTGTCAAGCTCTTTAAGAATCCTATATATATGTTTCAGCAAGATCATCTCCCATGAATGAATGAGTAAATAAAGAAATGAATGTATCTCTTGACTTATCATGAGCAATGAAATGGGAGATTTGCTAGCACTTTAAAACAAAAAAGTACAATATGAATACACCGCTATAATTTACTGTTAAGCTTCAGCTAAAATTTGTTATGTGATCTCAACTCAGAGTTTTAAAAAAGTCCAAAATCTTGTTTCAGCATCAAATAGCCCAACATCAAGATTGGAAGTGCATGGAACTTCCACTCACAGACAGGATGGCTGACCAAGTGCAATCACACAGCGACTGGCCAATTAGGCATTCCCAAACAAGGGAATCATCTGCTCATTTATTTCTCCCCCTGGATAGCTACAGCTGTTGCTACTACCTGTTACTCTGGAGTGATGTTTCAGAGCAGACAACAATAGTTGGTCCCACGATTTAGCAATGCTGTGCTGCAGGTTTTCCTCTGGCATGTCTGGGAATGGTGAAGAATCCTATTTTTCAGTGATGGCAGCAGGAAGACCTCCCTCCTGACCTAAGAATTTTCATCCAAATGGGATATCCTATACTTTGCATACCAAATCCTGGTCTCCGCCCATCTCACCATGGACATCTCCATCCTCAGCCTGCACCCCTGAGATCCCTTCAGGCTGTTGCACCTATTCCCCTGGACACTCCCACACTGATGCTTGAGCTTGAAGCCATCACCTTGCATCTTTCCTCAGTAACCTTCAAACTATTGAGAATTTTGGACAAAGTGGGAATCCAGGGCAAAAGGAAAAAAAGGTGCTTTTTTGCTTTTTGCTAACTTTCACCCTTCAGAAAGTGGTCTTGCCCTGCTGCAGGAGTAAACTAGGATTTGATGAGTATTTCAGCTGCTGTAAGGCAGCAGTGAAGGAACAAAAAGACAACTGTAAGGTCACAAGAAACTTAAGTTGATTAGCTAGTAACTGCTCAGTTCAAGGAGCAGTGTGTGAAAAAATTGCATCTGGAATAAGGGGAAGTTAGGGCCTAATATAGTAAGATGAGATAAAAGTAATCTAAAATAGAATAGAGTTAACATAAGAGAAATAATTGGAGTACACCTGAGGGTTCAAAACAGTGCACAACATGATGGCTATTTAACAAAATATATAAAATACACTGTAAATGAATAAATTATTTGCTTAAATAATTAAAACAGATTAAGGATAGCAGGACAGGTGAGGTTTAAAGGCTGCAGCATGTGAGAGCTTCTGAAATACATTATGATCCAGGGCAAGCATGTCTGCAGTACAAGTTCGCAGCTTGAGGAGCTTCGGCTCAGAGACGCTGAGCTGCGGACACCGTGACATAAGATGGAGAGACAGTGTTACCACGAAGCTTTGTTTCTGGAGGTGGTCACATCCCTCAGGATAGGGTATTCTGTTTTGGAAAGTGGTCAGAAGCACGGGTTGTGATTGCAGCCAGGGTAGATAAAGAAAGCATAGGGACGTAGGAGTATCAGCCTCTGCAACTGTCCAACAGATCTGAGGTACCCTCAGCTTGTCTGGGTGAAACTGGTGGCTGCAGTGTGGATGAACTGACTGGCCATGGTATGATGGTACAAGTGAGTTGGGGGGGAGCACATAAGGATGTAGAGGTGGTAGAGGCATTAGACACTGTTCTCTGCAACGAAGACCACACAATACCACACAACCCTGCCACAGCAACCTCTGCAAGACATGCCGTATCATCGACATGGATGACATCATCACACATGAGAATACCATCCACCAGGTACACAGTACATACTCTTGCAACTCAGCCAACGTTGTCTACCTAATACGTTGCAAGAAAGGATGTCCCGAAGCATGGTACATTGGGGTGACCATGCAGACGCTACGACAACGGATGAATGAACATCGCTCAACAATCACCAGGAAAGACTGTTCCCTTCCTGTTGGCGAACACTTCAGTGGTCACGGGCATTCGGCCTCTGACCTTCGGGTAAGCATTCTCCAAGGCGGCCTTCACAACACACGACAGCGCAGGGTCGCAGAGCAGAGACTGATAGCCAAGTTCCGCACACATGAGGACGGTCTCAACAGGGATCTTGGGCTCATGTCACACTATCTGTAACCCCCGTGATTTGCCTAGGTTTGCAAAACCTCACTTACTATACTGTCTAGAGACAATACAGATCTCTTTAACCTGTGCTCAATGCTCCTTCCACTCACATTGTTGGCCACTTTAAGACTTGAATAGCAGGTTAGGTGTAAAGATTCGCATTCTAATCAGTAATCTGTAAACTGTCTGTGCTGTTATATGCTCTGTCTGAGGCCAGTACTCTCCATTCACCTGACAAAGAGGGGAACCTCAAAAGCTTGTGAGTTTACTATCAAATAAATCGGCTGGACTTAAACCTGGTGTTGTCAGACTTCTTACTGTGTTTACCCCAGTCCAACGCTGGCATCTCCACATCTCTGCAACAAAAACCCAGAGTCCAGATGGCTGTGTTGCTGATTAGTGCCGGCATTCAGGACATCTGCTCCCGGCTGGACAGGAACTTGCAGTGGGAAGGGGAGGATCCTGTTGTGGTTTACGTGGGTACCAATGACATAAATAGAACAAGGAACAAGGTTCTAAATGGAGAGTTTCAGGAGCTAGGTACTAAATTAAACAATAGAACCTGGTTTATTACCTGAGCCACCTGCAAATTGGCTTGGTACATAAAATTAGAGAGATGAATATGTGGCTCAAAGACTGGTGTGAGAGAAGTGAGTTTTGGTTTGTGAGGCACCGGCAGCATGACTGGGGCAAATGGAGGATGTACCATTGGGATGGCCAACATCTGAACTATGCTGTGACCAGTGATCTTGCAAACTACATAACTAAGGAAAGAGAGAGGAGTTTAAACTAAATTAGCAGGGATGGTTCTGGAGAGGGTAGTTGTAGGCTTACAAAGCAAAAGGATATGGCAGCATTCCAAGGCAGCTGCTTGTAATGATACCCAGAATGTGACAGCGTGTACAAACATTTTAAAAAAGCATCAAATAGTGTCAAAGGGGGAAACATGGTAAATTAGCAGAAATAATGGCTCCTTACTTAAATGCACATATTATTTGGTACAAATTAAATGAATTATCAGCAACATTTAAGGTTAATGGACATGGTCATATAGCATTACAAAGACATGGTTACAAGGAAATCAAAACTGGGAACTAAATCTTCAGGAGACTTTTCCCAAGGACAGACAGGAAGGAAAGAGTGTTTAGGTAGCTTTGTTAGCACAAGATGGATTAAGAACAGCAGCAAGAAATGATCTTGGATTGGAAGAAGACACTGATAGGGGTAATCTGCAGGGCCTCCAGCAGTAACAATACTGTAAAATGGAGAATAAATCAGGAGATAATAAGAGTATGTAAAAAACGCAGTACATTAATCATGGGTGACTTTATTCTTCATGTGGATTGGGAAAATCAGTGTCATAATGTCATAGCATCACAGAGGTTTACAGCATGAAAACAAGCCCTTCGGCCCAACTTGTCTATGCCGCCCTTTTTTTTTAAAACAACTAAGCTAGTTCTAATTGCCTGCGTTTGGCCCATATCCCTCATAGCTATCTTACTCATGTAACTGTCTAAATGATTTTTAAAAGACGAAATTGTATATGCCTACTACTACATCTGGCAGCTTGTTCCACACACTCACCAGCCTCTGTGTGAAAAAATTGCTCCTCTGGACCTTTTTGCATCTCTCCCCGCTCACCTTAAACTTATGTCCTCTAGTATTAGACTCCCCTAATTTTGGGAAAAGATACTTACATTATGCTGATATATGCCCCTCATTAATTACAGACTTCTATAAGATCACCCTGAAGTCTCCTGCGCTCCAGAGAAAAATGTCCCAGTCTATCCAGCCTCTCCATATCTCAAACCATTAAGTCCTGGTAGCATCCTAGTAAATTTTTTCTGCACTCTGTTTAGTTTAATAATAGTCTTTCTATAACAGGGTGACCAAAACCATACACAGTATTCCAACTGTGGCCTTACCAATGTCTTATACAACTTTAACAAGATGTCCCAACTCCTGTATTCAATGTTCTGACCTTTGAAACCAAGCATGCCGAATGTCTTCTTCACTACCCTGTCCAATTGTGATTCCACTTTCAATGATCTATGAACACGTACCCCTAAATCTCTTTGTTCTATAACTTTCCCCAACGGCCTACCATAAACTGAGTAAGTCCTGCCCTGGTTCAGTCTACCAAAATGCATCATCTCACATTTATCTAAACTAAACTCCATCTACCATTCGTCAGCCCACTGGCCCAATTGATCAAGATCCCGTTTCAATCCTAGATAATCTTCTTCACTTTCTAGTCTGCCACCGATCTTGGTATCATCTGCAAACTTACTATCCATGCCTACTGAATTCTCATTCAAATCATTAATATAAATGACAAATAACAGTGGACGCAGCGCCAATCCCTGAGGCACACCACTGGTCACAGGCCTCCAGTTTGAAAAACCACCCTCTACAACCACCCTTTGGCTTCTGTCATCGAGCTAATTTTGTATCCATTTAGCTACCTCACCCTGGATCCTGTGAGATTTAATCATATGCAACAGCCTACCATGCAGTACGTTGTCAAAGGCCTTGCTAAAATCCATGTAGACAACATCAACTGCATTGCTCTCATCGACTTTCTTGGTTACTCCTTCAAAAAACTCAATTAAATTTGAGAGTATCCATGAGGAAGAATTCCTAGAGTGTATTTGGGACAGTGTTCCGGACAAAATGATGTGGATCAAACCAGGGAACGGGCTATTTTGAATCTAACGTGTAATGAGGCAGTCTTAATATGGGGCAGCACAGTGGTTAGCACTGCAGCCTCACAGCGCCAGGGATCCGGTTTGATTACTGGCTTGGGTCATTGTTTGTGCGGAGTCTGCACCTTCTCCCTGTGTCAGCGTGGGTTTCCTCCAGGTGCTCTGGTTTCCTCCCACAGTCCGAAAGATGTGCTGGTTAGGTGCATTGGTGATGTGGGTATGCCGGCGTTGGACTGGCATAAACACAGTAAAAAGTCTGACAACACCAGGTTTTAGTCCAACCGATTTATTTGATAATAGACTCACAAGCCTTCGGGGTTAGCCCCTTCGTCAGGTGAATGGTCTTGAACAGTAGGTTAGGTGTAAGGATTCGCATTTTAACCAGTAATCTCTAAACTGTCTGTGCTTTATATGCTCTGTCTGAGGCCAGAACTCTCCATTCACCTGATGAAGGGGCTAACCCCGAAAGCTTGTGAGTCTATTATCAAATAAATCAGTTGGACTAAAACCTGGTGTTGTCAGACTTTTTACTAGGTGCATTGGCCCAGGCTAAATTCTCCCTCAGTGTATCCGAACAGGCACCGAAATGTGGTGACTACAGGATTTTGGCAGTAACTTCATTGCAGTGTTAATGTAAGCCTATCTATGACTAATAAATAAACTTTAATAAGCAATCTCAGAGCAAAAGACCCCTTGGAAGTAGTGACAATCTGTTTGGGAGTGAGAAATCTGTTTTAGAAACAACTATGCTAAATTTAAATGTGGACAATTCTAAAGGAATGTGGGCAGAGTTGGCTGGAGTGGACTGGGAAAGGGGTTCAACACGAAAGATGACTGATCAGCAATGGCAGACATTTATGAAAATAGTTTATGACTCACAACAAAGATGTATCCCAGTGAGGCGGAAGGTTCCTGATTTGATTTATTATTGTCACGTATATTAGAGTATAGTGAAAAGTACGCTATATAAGACAATGCATACCGTTCATAGAGAAGGGAACAAGAGAGTGCAGAATGTAGTGTTACAGTCATAGCTAGGGTGTAGAGAAAGATCAACTTAATGCAAGGCAAGTCCATTCAAAAGTCTGATGGTAGCAGAGAAGATGCTGTTCTTGAGTTAGCACATAGCTTGAAAGAAATATCGTGGGGTCTGAATTGCGCTATGGGTGGGGCTTATCACATCCAAAACGATCGGGAGCTTTGAACAGTGCACGAGCAGTGAGAAAAAAAATTGAAAAACACGCCACTGTCACATCGTTCCTGGGCCGCCAAAAGAAGACTGTCCCCACAGGCATTACCCGCACTCCTACAACATAACTTTCCCCCTTATCCACCCACCCTCCATGCTACACAGACCGATCACGGCCTCCTGCCCCCATTTCTGACACCAATCGCCCATAGAGTGGCGGTGGTTGCCCCCCACCCCCGTCTCCCCCATCAGAGATCCATCTGGCCACCTACCCATCCCTGCACCAGTGAGCAATCGGGCATCCCACCTCCCCTGCAACAGGGATATATCTTATCTGTCTCCATCTTCCCCGCACCCCCCCGCCACAAACCAGAGAATGACCAGGCCTTCCTCCTTCCCCCCCACCCCCAACAGACAATGATCTGGCCTCCAACGCCCCCCCACCCCACCCCGAGAATGATCGGGCCTCCCTCCCCTCCCCACCAAGCAGAGAGCGAACTGGCCTCCCTCTACTATCCAACCACCGCCACCCCCCCCCCCACTAGAAAATGATCTGCCCTCCCTTCCCTCCCACCCCTTCAGAGGTACGTCTGACCCACCTCCTCCTCCCTCCCCACCCCCTCACCACAGAATGATCTGGCCCCCCTCCCTCCACCCCCCCATCTCTCCACCAACCAGACAACGATCAGGCCTCCTTCAGCCTCCCCCCACCAGAGAGTACATGTGATCCACCTCCTCCTCCCCTCACCAGAAAATGATCAGTTCTCCCTTCTCCCTCTCACGCCTCCTCTCTGGAGAATGATCTCACCCACCTTCCTCCCCGCTCTACCACCGATCTGTGTCAGAGAGCCGCTGGAAGCTCTGAACTTACCTCTTCAGAAGCTGGAGTGCCCGAAACAGATCTTTGCTGAGCAGGTCTGTTTCGCACCGAATCTGGATGAGCGAACGCGATAGTAAAGGGGAAAATGCTGGTAGAACTGGGCAGGCAGCCCATTAATTCAACTTAAATGCGTGCAAATGCATTTAAATCGCCATTGCGCCCATTGCAGGTGCAAATCAGATCATGGCCGTTTTCAGGCCTTGGTAAAGTGGGCATCTGTGTGGAAGCGGATCGCATTAATGGCCTCACACCCGACTTTACCAAATTTTCGCACCCAAAAACAGGTGTGACGCAATGATAAAATTGGACCAACAGACTCTACAGAAGAATATAGAGAGCGGGCAAATTTTGACAGATGGAATATAATGTAGGATAATGTGAAATTTTGCACTTTGGTAGGAAGAATAAAGGAGCTGAATGTTATTTAAATGGCGAAAGACTGCTGAAAGTTGAAGCACAGATTTAGGGATCCTCGCACATAAATCACAAAGTTGGCATGTAAGTATAGCTGGTAATACGGAAAGCAAATAGAACGCTAATCTTTATTTGAAAGGGAATGAAATATAAAAATAAGGAAGTCTTGCTAAAATTATACAAGGCACCTGTTTGACTGCTATACCATATCTGAAATACCGTGAATAGTTTTGGTAACCTTTTCTAAAGAGTGATATACTGGCATTGGAGGCAAATCAGAGAAAGTTCACTTGGTTGATCTGAGGTATGGAGGGAATGTCTTATGAGGAGAGATTGATTATGATGGGCCTCTACTCGTAGAGAATTTAGAAGAATGAGAGGCAACTTTATTAAAACATGGGGGCAACTATCAGACTGTGTTTGCCATCAGGGAGAATGACAACGTGGGCGGAAAATCCAAAGAGAATAAGGAAACAAGATTCTCACCAGCAAGGTCACGTTTTCAAATTTTCCACACCCCCTCACTGATGGTGTCACAATGTTCATGTCCACAAAAGACAAGAACCTTATTTTAATAGCTTCACATGTCTGTTATTCCCAGTATTCAGCCCCTCAACAAATGACCCTCCTCCACTGAAAATTCAACCTCCTCCATGTGATGTCATGTTGGCAAAGTTTACAACAGGTTTGGAAAACAAGATTCAGTCGAGCGGATTCCATAGCCCCCCTCCCCGCCACCATCCCCACCCCCAGGGATGCAAAGGTAAGTATAGCCCTCAGTAAAGAAGGATATTCCCATTCTATCAACCTGCATCAGGGGCCAGTGCCAGACAGGGCCTATTTGAGGGGTTCCCCTTATTTGTCTTGGGGTGTGCTGATGACTGTGACGGATGGTGTGTGCTCCCTAGGCTGCAGTAATGGTGGTGGTGAGGGGGAGAGGGAGAGGTGTGACCCAATGTTGCTGATATATGTGTGTGTGGGATGGGGGGGAAGAGTGGAGAGACCTGTTGGTTGGGCAGCACGGTGGCACAGTTGTTAGCACTGCGGCCTTTCAGGGAGGCAGGGACCTGGGTTCTATTCCAGTCATGGGTGACTGTGTGGAGTTTGCACATTCTCCTCACCCCTGCACGGTTTCATCCGGGTGTTCCACTTTCGTCTCACCATCTGAATATGTGCAGGTTAGATGGATTGGTCATGCTAAATTGTCCCGCAAAGGGGGATTAGCAGGGTGCATATACGGAGTGATGGTGAGACCTCTTTCTGTAGTGTAGGGGTTCTGTCAGTGCACCTCTTTCTATAGTGTAGGGGTTGTGCGATGGGTGGGAGCGGATGGCAGGAGGAAGCTTCGTCACTGGTGCTTCTGAGAGGGATTCTAATGTTTATGTTTTATGTTGTGGGGAGGGAGTGGGGTAACCGGGGACCATTCAGTTGCTGTGCTGATCGGGACGTCCTTTAAAGATAACACACTGATCTCTGTGGACTGGCATTAATCAGGGCCCCTGCCCCATCCTGTCAGAATGATGGCATAAACCCCAAACACCGATTTATTTTTTCACTCTGAGAGTCTCAAGATCTGAAATGAAAACTGGGCTGTGCAGCTGGAGAGCTACATGTCAGTTTTTAGTCTGAGCCTGAGACTTTGAAAAAAATGGGAAAATTCCATCCATAGGATTCTCAAGGGTCTTGACAGAGTAGATGTTGAGAGATTGCTTCCCATTTTGGGGAAAGTATGTAACCTGAGATATAATCTTAGAGTAAGGTGTCACCCATTTAAGACAGAGATGAGGAGGAATTGTTCTTTCAGAGGGTAGTGAATCTATGGAATTCTTTACCACAAAAGGTTGTGAAGGCTAGATTGTTAAATACATTCAAGGCTGAGATTGACAAATTTTTAATCAGTAAGGGAATCAAGGATTATGAAAACAAAGCAGGAAAGTGGAATTAAGGGTTATCATATCAGAGCAGTCATGATCTCATTGAATGGTGGTGCACCAGACCCAATGGCCAAATGGCCTACTTTTGCTCCTACATTTTCTGGTCTTATGATCTTTTTTCCCCATCAACATCAACCCTCAATCCATCACCCTTGCTCAGCCACCACCCAATAAGCTCTCATGAAAGAAAAGCAGCTCCCACTTATTCCAAATCTATCTGGAAGACCATGTTTACTGTTGCATGCCACCTTTAACAAGTCTCGAATCTGATGGCATGTGTTTCTCGTTTGCTGCAGAGCTCATTGCAGAGGTACTATTTAATCTGGCCAAATTTTTTTAAATAAGAATGCACAATATGCTAATGTATTAAAAATAGGTTCTTTCTATTTAGTACAGTTGGGGTTGCCAACCCTCCAGGACTGCCATGGATTCTCCAGAAATTAAATGTTAATCTGCAAGACATGACTGCAAGCAATTCCAGGAGAAAATTCATACTGTTATTAAAATAGTTGAGTTTGTAAAGTTTTCTTTGAACACTTTTCTTTATTAGCTCCAAAGCTGTTGGAGTTGAGGACAAAAAATTGACTGACTGTCCAGAATTATTTAATTTGGATAACAGGATGGGTGAAAAGAGTACCCAGAGGTAATCGGCAGCACTGAAAAGGGCAGGTGAAAAGAAAACCAGAGGCAGTCAGTAGCAGCAGGAAGAGCAAATGAATGGAAGACCCAGAGGCAGCAAGCAACAAGAAACAGGTGCATGAGTAGGTCATATGGACCTTTGAGCCCGCTCTGCCAATAAATAGAATCATGGTTGATCTTGAGCTTCCACTTCCTTGCCTGCTCTCCACATCCTATGATTTCTTGAGAAGGCAAAAATCTGTTCATTCCAGATAATGGAGCATGCACATGAGTGAAGTAATTTTCCCTTGTCTCGGTGCAAATTACTGGCCCCTTATCCTGACACTGTGTTCCCATGTTTTAGATTTTCCAACCAGCAGAATCAATCTCTCAGCCTATCAAGCCCCTTCAGACTCCTGTTCATTTCATTAAGATTGCCTCTTGTTCTTCTAAAATTGAGAGAAAATAGGCCCAATTTGCTCAGCTGCTCATCATAGGACAATTCCCTTATCTTAGGAACAAATTTAGAGAACTGTACCATATCCAATGGAGATCAAAACTGTGCACAGTACATCAGATGTGGTTTCACCAATATCCTGTATAACTCTGGCATGACTCCTTTATTCCTATATTCCAATTCTGTTGCAATAAATGCCAACATACCATTTGCCTCCCCAACTACTTACTGTACCTGCACACAGACAGTAGTTGAGGCCAAAACATTGTCTGATTTCAAGGAGAAATCAGACATACCTCTGGGGCTAAATGGGTCAAGGGACATGGGCGGAAGGCAGGAATCAGGATATTGAATTCAATGATCAACATGATCAAAATAAATGGCGGAACAGGTTTGAAGGGCCAAATGGCCAACTCTTGCTTCTAATTTCTATATTTCTTTATCAGCCAACTTATCACCAAGACTGCAACCATGCTTATTTACAATCATTGGTCCCAGAGGAAGAACACTTCAGTGCAGTCGGATTATTTCAGAATTAGTCTGTCAGAAGAAGGGGGTTAAACACCCAATTTGTTCCAATGTACTGCTCTTTTAGGCGTTTTCTCAGAATCCATTTTCTAAGAACAGGTTAATTTTCCGAATAAGCATGGGAATTCGCAGGAAGGGAGGGAAAAACAGCAAAAAAAACAAATTTATTGAAACATCCATGATGATATCATCCATAAAGAACAAAGAACAATCCAGCACGGGAAACAGGCCCTTCGGCCCAACGAGCCCGCGCCGCCGCATCACCCTACACCTATTCTACCCTGCGTGTCTACGAATGGAACCCCTAACTTAGCCAGATTCAGGGGAGAATAGTGTCAATTTGGTAAAACCAATCCATGATCAAAATTCTGCTGAAAGATCAACGAACTAAAAAATTAACTGTGTTTCTCTACAAGTGCTGTCTGACCTGCTTAGCATTTCTAACATTTCCAGCTTTTATTTCAGATTTTCTGCATCTACAGTATTTTGCTTTTGAACATTAATTATAAAAATAGGTTTGCCATAATATCAATATGTATGCAAAGGAATGCAGACACAAAACTACAACAGTTAGCTAGCTACCATGTGACATAACTTCCAACATTTTCCTGTTCCAGTTTTCTAAAGCTAGTCTTGGGTATGATGCATAGAATATATACAAAATATCAGCATCTTGTAAATGATTAGGCCTTGCAAGAAATAACAAAAGAAACTATCTCTTCCCTCAAAAGAAAAAAAGATGGATAAATCTTCAAAAATAGACAGCTGAAGGTAAAGAATTTCATCATTTACAATAGCTTGTGACATATCTGTCTCGGTATAAGAGATGAAAAATTGCAGATCTTATCAAGAAATGTGTTTAGAAGATCAGATCTGGCTGAAAATGAATTATTCTATAATGGTGCTGTAGGTGTATCACTTGCATGCAAGAAAGCCTTGTTCAAGTCATTTTCAGTGAAGATGCCTTTTTGTCACTCAACAGACTTATGATATGAAAGGCTACAACAGACTGTGACACTTTTGTGATTAACCCCTCTCTTGCTAAACAAGAATAAAAACTGATCAACAAAAGAGGTCATAAATCAAATTCCAAACACTACCATCAGCTCAGCGTATGGGCAGAAAACATAACATTCAAAATTGTCATGCAATAGTCACAACCTTCTCTGAGAAAATTGCACAGAAACAATCATATCTACTTGACAGGCAAGATTTATATCCATGTATTTTGTTCCCAAGCCAAAAAGCTATTTTCCTTGTAGATGAAGAGTATGATTCAGCACCAAGGACAACTCAACCTAATAAATTTCTTCATATCTTGTATCAATCATAGAAAAACATGTTAATAGCCCTGAGAGGTAGATAAACACTGTAATTTGACAATGTGTTATGCTTGGAACAGGATTTTTATAAAACAGAGATAGAAATTATTAAATAGCAGACATTTGTACCGCAACTTATTTAATCATTCTTTCAGAAATAAAAACAGAATTTATAATTTTTGCACAATTATCATTTTACTCAGAAGGTTTGACGGACTGAGGCAACACGTAATCTGACCATATTTTGTGCACTCTGCATTCAGAAAATTGATAAAGGCTGAATTTATTCCTGGACTATAAATCCAAGAGTGAACAAGAAGCATTGTTGTGAATTAAAATTCTGTACTTAGATCACTGCATTGTCTCAAAAAGGTCACTGACTATATTCACTCATGTTTTCTTGCTCGTTTGGCACTCAGAATTTTTTTCATAAGATCACACCAGTTGTGAGTGCATGGTTTCAGAAATCAGTTTGGAAATTCATCCTACAATGGATTTTAACACAGTCACCTTATTGTTTGGATTCATTTCCACAGCAGGATGTAAGAACATAAGAACATAAGAAATAGGAGCAGGAGTAGGCCATCTAGACCTTCGAGCCTGCCCCGCCATTCAATAAGATCATGGCTGATCTGAAGTGAATCAGTTCCACTTTCCCACTTTCTCCCCATAACCCTTAATTCCCTTGTCTATCAGAAATCTATCCACCCGTGACTTAAATATATTCAACGAAGTAGCCTCCACCACTTCAATGGGCAGAGAATTCCAGAGATTCATCAACCTTTGAGTGAAGAAGTTCCTCCTCAACTCCATTCTAAACTGCACCTCCCCCCACTTATTTTGAGGCTGTGCTGTCTAGTTCAGTTATCCTTTCTAAGCGGGAAGAATGTCTCTACCTCTACCCCATCTAGCCCCTGCATTATCTTGTAAGTCTCTATAAGATCCCCCCTCAGCCTTCTAAACTCTAACGAGTACAGACCCAGTCTATTCAATCTCTCTTCATAAGATAAGCCCCTCATCCCCAGTATCAGCCTGGTGAACCTTCCGTGTTCTCCCTCCAAGGCTAATATATCCTTTCACAAATACGGGGACCAAAACTGCACACAGTACTCCAGTTGCAGCTTCACCAGTGCCCTGTACAGTTGCAGCAAGACCTCCCTGCTTTTATATTCTAACCCCCTCGCTATAAAGGCCAAAGTAAGAACATAAGAAATAGGAGCAGGAGTAGGCCATCTAGCCCTTTGAGCCTGCCCCGCCATTCAATAAGATCATGGCTGATCTGTCGTGGCTCAGTTCCACATTCCCGCCTTCTCCCCATAACCCTTAATCCCCTTGCCTATCAAAAACCTATCTACCCACGTCATAAATATAGTTAGCGAGGCAGCCTCCACCACTTCAATGGGCAGAGAATTCCAGAGATTCACCACCCTTTGAGCGAAGAAGTTCCTCCTCAACTCCGTTCTAAACTGCCCCCCGTTTATCTTGAGGCTGTGCCCTCTAGTCCTACTGTCCTTTCTGAGCGGGAAGAGCCTCTCCACTTCTATCCTATCCATCCCATTCATCATCTTATATGTCTCAATGAGATCTCCCCTCATTCTTCTAAACTCTAACGAGTACAAGCCTAGTTTATTCAACCTCTCCTCACAGTTCAACCCTCTCAACCCCGGTATCAGCCTAGTAAACCTCCTCTGCACTCCCTCCAAGGCCAAAATATCCTTGCGTAAGTGCAGCCACCAAAACTGCACACAGTACTCCAGCTGCAGCCTCACCAGTGCCCTGTACAGTTGCAGCAAGACCTCCCTACTTTTACATTCAATCCCCTTCGCTATGAAGGCCAGCATCCCATTCGCCTTTCTGATCACCTGCTGCACCTGCAGGCTGGGTTTTTGCGGCTCATGCACAAGGACCCCGAGGTCCCTCTGCACCGTTGCATGCTGCAGTTTTTCGACATGTAAGTAATAGTCCTTCCTACCATTATTCCTACCAAAGTGGACAACTTCACACTTGCCAACATTAAATTCCATTTGCCAGTTCCTGGCCCATTCGCCCAGCCTATCTAGATCCTTCTGCAGACTTTCCACGCCCTCCGCACAATTTGCCGTTCCACCAATCTTGGTGTCATCAGCAAATTTCGACACCATACACTCGGTTCCCTCCTCCAGATCATCTATATAAATGGTGAATAGCTGAGGCCCCAGCACCGACCCCTGGGGCACTCCACTAGTCACCAACCGCCAACCCGAATAGCACCCATTGACCCCCACTCTCTGCCTCCTATTTGACAGCCAATCCTCTATCCAAGCTAACACCCTACCCCCAACTCCATGCCCCCTAACCTTCTGTAATAACCTCTTGTGCGGCACCTTATCAAACGCCTTCTGAAAATCAAGAAACACCATATCCACCGGCTCTCCTCTATCCACCGCCCTACACACATCCTCATAAAACTCCAATAAATTCATCAGACACAACTTCCCCTTAACGAAACCGTGCTGCGTCTGCTCTATCAAACAATTCTCCTCAAGATGCCTCGCTATTTTCTCCTTGATCACGGATTCGAGCATTTTACCTACAACAGACGTTAAACTAACCGGCCTATAATTCCCTGCCTTTTGCCTGCTACCCTTCTTAAACAACGGCATAACATTAGCTGTTTTCCAATCTTCCGGCACTTCCCCGGAATCCAGCGAGGTTTGGAAAATAATCATCAAGGCATCCACTATGACCTCCGCCATTTCTTTCAGAACCCTTGGATGCATTCCATCCAGTCCTGGGGACTTGTCCACCATCAGTCCCTCCATTCTGTCAAGCACTGCCTCTCAAGTAACAATAATGTCATTCCATTCGCCTTCTTGATCACCGGCTGCACCTGCAGACTGAGTGTTCGTGATTTGTGTACAAGGACCCAAGTGTAATGAGAACTTGCATAAAGCGAGTTCAGTTGGAGCATTAAGGCTACTTACTCCAAAGATGTGTTTTGAAGGAGTTGGTAGTTGAAAACATGAAAAGACAAAGTGCAAGACTGGATTCAGGGCAGTCAAAGGCTGCATCCCATTTCAGAAACATCCTCCTTGACATACCGCTGACAGCAGAGACTAGCTAGGAAATAAAACTTCATCAGCAAGAAGAGGGAGAAATTTGCTGCAGCCACAAAGAGGGCATGTTTGAGGTGGTTTAAGAGGTCAACAGTAGGAGCATTTTACCACACTCATGGATACAATGCAGGAAGTTTTTTAATGGCTTAAGCGAGTCAGAAAAAATAAGCAAAATTGCACATTTGCCTACATCCTGTTGTGCATATCATCCAGCCCCTCACTCTTCCTTGGTAAACTTATTCCATTACAATGCCCCTCACACCCCATGAAGTATTAAAAAATAAAATACCCACTTGTCTTATAACCACACACATCTTTCTATGCATTTCCCCAAATCCCCATCTATCAAGCTGCCATAGTCACTTATCCTCATCCTCAAGTAATTTGATGTTGCATTCTTATAGGCAGCCTGATCAAGCTCCTCATAAGGCTATTCTTTCCCATCTTGCAGTAAAAAAGAATGTAAAGCACAAAAGAGAGGGAGAGAACCTGAGGTGGGTATCTGCATGTAACACAATTGATGACCATAGGGGAAAAAGTACTGCATATCAGTAGCCTTCCAGCATCTCCAGCTATCAGATAGGAGAACCCGGCAGATACCTGGTGGCAAAATCAAATATAATTTTCACATCGTACAGCACTCATATTGACATGATCTGAGCAGAGAGTGAAATATGATCCTCTTAATAATGATTTGTTCCAATACCCTTAGCTTGTCAGTACTAATTCATATTTTATCATCTCTGAAAGGGCCTTCAAGTACTCAGCAAGAGCATCTAGGTCTCACAGTGAATTGTTAAACAGGATGATTTGTTTTAAGGATGAACACATGTTAATAATACATCTGCACAAATTTTTGCACTTTGGGGGGATCATTTAGACAGAGTCATATTTTCACTCAATAATTCACAATTCGTAAGTAAGCAAGTTCAGACACTGGTGGTGAGAACAGCAGTGCAAAGTGTGTGTCAAGGCAGCATAACCATCCCCAAATTCTGCTCAGTTAGACACAGATGCTGCACCCAATGAGCTGTTAATGAAAAATATACTTACTCACTGAAGAGCAGCAGATGTGCAAAGTATTGACAGGCTTTCCAAGCATGCTTACAAAGAGAATGGATTGATCTGCCATAAGCAGGAGGAGGACATTGCAATAAAGTCTCATTGCATGGATAGAGTGGTCAGGTCCATGCACACTCTGGATGCTAACATGTCTGTCACCTTAAATAGTATCGTAGATACCTTAGGTTTGGCCTTACAATGCCACACTGAGTCACTCAATGTGCTCTCTAACAAACTGTTAACAGTGAAGCTGCTATATAAATGGGACGATGGCAAAATGGGACATGGGATTGTGCTCCCAATTCTCAATTGTTGCCTCCCACCTCCTGCAGTCAGTTTCTTACATGCTGCTTCATATACTGATAGCTGAGGCTGACCCTGTAAAAGAGGATATAAGAGGAGCAGCCTTCAATGGGGCACTCATTTGTTCCAAATTGGCCAAAAGTATCTCAGGCGGCAGGGCAGAAATCAAAACAGTCTGCTTCTATTTATGGAAATATCAGGATTGCAAAACACAGTCAAGGTAGGAAAAGACAACCTGTATTCATGTACCACTTTTAACGTAATAAAATGTCTCCATCTGCTTTAGAGGAGCAATATAAAGCAACATTTGATTTAGGGATGAATTCTCCCATTCAGCCCGCCACAGGAATCATAGCGGGCAGAGCACAGAAAGATCCATTGACCTCAGGCAGAATTTTCCGGTTTGGGGGGAAGCATGGCTGCAAAATCCGACCCAAGGAGTCACAGAGTAGATGGTCAAATACTAAGAATCAACTTAAAGGAGAAAATACAAAAAGATAGGTGGAGAGATTTCTTTGAGAGGTGTGGAGAGATTACAAAGTTAGGGAGGGATGAGGCCACAGAAGGATTTGAAAAGAAGGATGAAAATTTAAAAATTAAGTTGTTGCTTAACTTGGAACCAATATGATCAACGAACAAGGACATAGGCTGCAGTGTTTTGGAGATTATGGATGGTGGAATGTAGGACGCTGGCCAAGATGGCATTGGAATGGTCCAAATCCAGAGACAACAAAGGCATGGATAAAGGTTTCAGCAACAATGAATTGAGGAGGGCAGAGACAGGTGATGTTATGAAAGTGGAATTGGGATGGCAAACTGTCTGGTTCAGCCTCAGATAGTTGCCAAGGAGAGGGATTGTCTCAATAGTTGAGGAATTAAGTTTGCAAAGGCAATTGCTTTAGTCGTTCCGATAATTAACTGGAGGAAATTGCTCATCCAGTTTGGACGTTGAACTAGCAGTCTGATAAGTGACAATGGAGGAGTTGAGAGTAGTGGTTTCCAGCATAGCTATGAAAACTGATACTATGCTTTTTCACGGTGTCACCAAGAGAGCGAGGATGTGTGTGTTGTGTGTGTCAAGCGAGAAAGTGAGTGGGAGTGAATTAATGCAAGAAAGAGTGTGTGTGAGAGAGAGAATGCACATGTATGAAAGTATGAGTGTGTGTAAGAGAGAGAAAGAGAGAGTGAGGGACTGTCACTGTGAGAGACTGTCACTGTGAGAGTGAGTCTGAATGTATGTGTACAAGAGTGTGGGAGATTGAATGCTTGAAACACAGAAACAGAAAAAGAAGCAGGAGTAGGCCATTCCGCCCTTTGAGTTTGCTCTGCCATTCATTTTGATCATGGCTGATAATAAGATTCAATATCCTGATCCCCTTCCCCCATATCCCATGATTCTTTTAACCCCAAGAGCTTTTGCTAATTTCTTCTTGAAATCAGACAACATTTTGGACCCAACTACTTTCTGTGGTAGTGAATTCCACACATTCACTAACGTCTGGGTGAAGAAATTTTTCCTCATCTCTGTTCTAAAAGGTTTACCGCTTATTCTCAAACTATGACCCCTAGTTCTGGACTTCCCCATCATTGGGATCATTCTTTCTAAATCTACCCTGTCTAATCCTGTTAGAATTTTATAGGCTTCTATGAGATCCCTTTTTACCCTTCCAAACTCCAGTGAATACAATCCTAATTGACTTCGTCTCTCCTCATATTACCGACCTACCATCCCAGGAATCAGCTTGATCAATCTCTGCTGTACTCCCGCTATAGCAAGGACATCCTTCCTCAGATAAGGACACCAAAACTACACTCAGTATTCCAGGTGTAGTCCTATAAAATTGCAGCAAAACATCCCTACCCCTATACTCAAATCCTCTTGCTATGAAGGCCAAAATACAATTTGCCTTCTTTGTTGCCTGCTGTACCTACAGTCTTATTTGCAACAAGTGATGCACAAGGACACAAAGGCGTTGCTGAGGATCCACCTCTCTTAATTTACACCCATTCAAGCAATAATACGTCTTCCTATTATTGCTCGCAAAGTGAATAACCTCACATTTATCCACATTATATTGCGTCTGCCATGCATATGCCCACACTCAGCCTATCCAAACCATGCTTAAGCATCTCTGCATCCCCCTCACAACTCCCACCCAACTTTGTATCATCTGCAAATCTGGAGGTAGTGCATTTTGTTTCCTCTTCCAAATCATTAATATATATGAACATTTAGAATCCTAGCACAGATCCTGGCAGAACCCCACTAGTTACTCCACCAATCAGAAAAAGAACCATTTATGCCAACTCTTTGCTTCCTATCTGCTAACCAGCTTTCTATCCATCTCAAGAATTTCCTGCAATCCCATGTGCTTTAATATTACATAGTAGTTTGTTACGTGAGACCTTGTCGAAAGCCTTTTGAAAGTCCAAATAAACAACACCCGCTGGTTCTCCTCGGTCAACTCTACTGGTTACATCCTTAAAGAATTCCAATAGATTTGTTAAGCATGATTCCCCCTTTGTAAATCTATGCTGACTCTGTCTGATTATACCATTGCTTTTCAGATGCTGAGTTATGAAATCCTTGATAACAGACTCTAGCAAATTCCCCAGTACCAATGTTAGGCTCACTGGTCTATTGTTCCCTGTTTTCTCTCCACCTCCCTTTTGAATAACGGGCTTACATTAGCTATTCTGTGAGTGGGAGAGAGGAAGTTTGTGATCAAGAGGGTAAGTATGCAATTGAGAGAGTATGTGTGATTGAGTGCATCTGAGAGTGTGTGCATGTGAGAGAATGAGTGTCAGAGGGAGAGAGAGTGTGACAATGTGTGAGACAAATGGGGAGAGTGAGAGAGAGTTAGTGGTCACAGGATAGAGTGCGTGCACGCGAGAGAGAGGGAGTGTGAGTAAGCATGCACGCACGCGAGAGAGACAGCAAGAGTGAGCACGTGCAAGAGAGCGAGCGAGCATGTGCGAGAGAGAGGGGGGGAGAGCAAGTGCGCATGCACCACATAGGGAGAGCAAGTGTGAGCACGAGAGAGAGGGCGCAAGCGCGCGCGCCCAATAGGGAGCGAGCGCGCACGCCTGCCCGAGGAGCGAGCGCGCACACCCGCCCGAGAGGGAGCGAGCGAGCGCGCGCGCCAGGGAGAGAGCGAGCGCGCGCGCCAGGGAGAGAGCGAGCGCGCGCGCCAGGGAGAGAGCGAGCGCGCGCGCCAGGGAGAGAGCGAGCGCGCGCGCCAGGGAGAGAGCGAGCGCGCGCGCCAGGGAGAGAGCGAGCGCGCGCGCCAGGGAGAGAGCGAGCGCGCGCGCCAGAGAGAGAGCGAGCGCGCGCGCCAGAGAGAGAGCGAGCGCGCGCGCCAGAGAGAGAGCGAGCGCGCGCGCCAGAGAGAGAGCGAGCGAGCGCGCCAGAGAGAGAGCGCGCGCGCCAGAGAGCGAGCGAGCGCGCCAGAGAGAGAGCGAGCGCACGCGCCAGAGAGAGAGCGAGCGCACACGCCAGAGAGAGAGCGAGCGCACACGCCAGAGAGAGAGCGAGCGCACACGCCAGAGAGAGAGCGAGCGCACACGCCAGAGAGAGAGCGAGCGCACACGCCAGAGAGAGAGCGAGCGCACACGCCAGAGAGAGAGCGAGCGCACACGCCAGAGAGAGAGCGAGCGCACACGCCAGAGAGAGAGAGAGAGAGTGAGCGCACACGCCAGAGGCAGGGAGAGTGAGCGCATGAGCTCAAGAGAGAGAGAACAAGCGCGCATGCCCAAGAGTGAGTAAGCGCGCACACCTGGGAGAGAGCAAGTGCACACGCCCGGGAGAGAGCAAGCGCGCAAGCCTGAGAGAGGGAAAGCATGCACACCCAAGAGAGATTGAGCACGCATGTCTGAGAGAGCAAGCGTGCGCGCCCGAGAGAGAGGGCAAGCGTGCATGCCCAAGACAGCGAGTGTGCATGCCCAAGAGAGCAAGTGCACACGCCCGAGAAAGAGAGCAAGTGCACGCGTCGAGAAAGAGAGAGTGAGCCAGCGCGCCCGCGAGAGGGAGAAAGCGCATGTGCCCGCCCGAGAAAGAGCGAGTCCGCGCGTGCCCCAGGGGGGTCGAGCGCGCGCCCATGAGGAAGAGTGAACTCGCCCGCGTGGGAGCGAGCGCTCACGCCTGAGAGAGAGCGAGTGTGCGCACGCGCCCGTGAGAGCGAGCACATGCGCCCAAGAGACAGCGAATGCATGCGCCCAAGAGGGAGGGAGAGAGCGAGCGAGCGCTACCGCGAGGGAGAGTGTACATGTACCCACCCGAGAGTGAGCACACGCGGCCGCCAGAGAAAGAGCGAGCGCACACGCCCATGCGAGGAAGAGTGAGCGTGCGCGCCTGCCCGCAAGACAGTGCGCACACGTGCCCGAGAGGGAGCGAGCCCGCGCGCCCGAGAGGGAGCGAGCCCGCGCGCCCGAGGGCGAGCAAGAACACACGCCCGAGAGGGAGCGAGCGCACGCTCCCAAGAGGGTGCAAGTGCACGCATGCGCCCAATAGAGAGAGCACACACCCCCGAGAGATAGCGAGCGCGCCCGACAGAGAGCGACGCGCCCGACAGAGAGCGAGCAGAGCATGAACAGGCAAGTGAGAGGGAAAGAGCAAGAGCATGTGCGAGTGGGAAAGAGCGAACACGCGAAGGAGCGCATGAGCAAGGGAGGGAGATGGTAATCAGCATTACAGAAGTGTTGTGGTGAGAAAAGGCTAGACAGTTGAACCTCTGTCAGTAATTTAGGGAAGATTACCCAGGGTAGAGACAGAAGGCAGGAGATTTGGCTGGGGAAGATGGGATGTGGGTGGAAAGGAAGTGGTCAGATATCATTGCTTTGTGGCTGATATGATAGGAATGGTATGACCAGGTGACAAGTGGATAAGAGGGCAGTGAACAGCTAGAGAGTAGGAGTTAAATGGAAGTTGAAATCACTGACGATCAGAAGTCACTCACTGCAAGTAGTTCATGAGTAGGATTAGGCCATTTGGCCCATTGGGTCTGCTCCGCCATTCGATCATGGCTGATATGCTCTCATCTCCATTTTCCTGCCTTCTCCCCATAACCTTTCAACACATTACCTATTAAAAATCTGTCTCACTCTTCTTTAAACTTACTCACTGTTCCAGCATTTACTTCACTTTTGGGTAGCAAATTCCACAGATTCACAACCGTTTGGGAGAAGTAGTTTCTCCTCAATCCTGGTTTAAATTTGCTATCCCTTATCCTAAGACTATGACCTCTCATTCTAGAATTGCCTACCAGTGGAAGCATCTGCTCCACATCTACTTTATCCATATCTTTATCATCTTGAATACCTTAATTTGATCTCCCTTCATTCTTCTAAATTCCAGAGAGTATAGGCCTAAGCTGTTCAATCTCTCTTCATACGACAACGCCTCATCTCTGGAATCAATCTAGTGAACCTCCTCTGAACTGACTACAATGTCACTACATCTTTCCTCAAATACAAAGACAATACTCCAAGTGCAGTCTCACCAGTGCCTTGCAAAATTGCAACAATATTTCCTTACCTTTATATTCTATTCCTTTAGCTATAAATGCGAACATTCCATTTGCTTTCTTTATTATCTGCTGTACCTGCATGCTAGTTTTCTATGACTCATGAACGAGGACACCCAGGTTCCTCTGCACCAGAGCACCCTGAAATCTCTCCCCACTTAGATAATAAGTCGCCTTCCCATTTTTGCGACCAAAATGCATGACTTTACACTTATCCACATTAAACTCTATCCGCCACATTTTAGCCCACTCATCTAACCTATCTATACCCATTTGTCAGATTCTTATTTCCTTATTGCAACTTACTGTCCCACCTATTTTTGTGTCATCTGTAAATCTGGCTACAGAGCCTTCTATCCTTGTATCGAAGTCATTCATACAGATTGTAAATAGTTGGGGCCCAAGGACCAAACCCTGTGGCACCCCACAAGTTACTTCCTGCCATCCAGAAAAAAAAATTATCCCAACTCGCTGTCTTCTGTCCGTCAGCCATCACCTATCCAAGCTAATAAATTACCCCCAATCCCCTCTGATCTAATCTTGTGAATTAACCTTTCGTGTGGCACTTTATCAAACACCTTCCAGAAGTCCAGATATCCATCTACAGGATCCCCATTATCCACTTTGCTTGTTCCATCCTCAAAGAACTCTAGCAAATTAATCGAACATGATTTGCCTTTCATAAAACTATACTGACTCTGATGGATAGTGATTTGACTTTCCAAATGTCCTGATATTCTTCTTGATAATTGATTCTAACACTTCACCAACAACAAGTGTTAAACTAACTGGTCTGTAGTTTCCCACATTTTGCTTCCCTCTCTTTTTGAATAAGGGCATTACATTAGCATTTTTCCAATTTATTGGAACCTTTCCTGTGTGCAGGGAATTTTGGAATATTGTAATAAATGGATCCATTATCTCTGCTGCCACTTCTTTTAATACCCACCTGGGACCACCACCATCTCGAAGTTCCCCTCTGAGCCACTATCAGCCTGATTTGAAAATAAATTGCCATTCCTTCCTGTTACTGGATCAAAACCCTGGAACTCCCTCCCTAACAGGATTGTTGGTGTACGTACACCACATGGACTGCGGCAATTCAAGAAGACAGGTCTCCACTACCTTTTCAAGGGCAATTAGGTAATAAATGCTGACCTAACCAGTGAGGCCCATATCCCATGAATGAGTTTTTAAAAATTAAGAAATTCATCTCTTAACAGGTAAGTGTGAAACCAGCCTAACGTGCTAAGTGAAAAATGGAAATTAATGGAAAGAGCTGACTTCCTGAAGGGTTCATGCTTCTGCAGTACATAACCCCATAAGCATTTCTGATTGCCTGACATAGAATCCATTGTCTCCTTCTATAGGAACAAATAGCATTTGATGTAAGTCCAGAAGCTTACCCGCTGCAATTTGTCATGAGCAAATTATGACTGAAGACTCAGTTAGTAAAATGGTCCTGCTAAAATTTAACCAATTAAGCTAGTGAGTGCAAAACATGGGTAGTCTCCCAATCCTTCTCTAGTATCTTGAAAATATCAAGAATATCCGAGAAATTGGAACATCTCCTGTGGACTATGTTTTGGTAATATATTTTAAACTGTGGGAATACGTGAGTGAGATAATTAAGGCAACGACAGAGTAATTGTGTGAATAGAACAAGTGCATTTGATATGTTAATGAGTCAAGCAATACTGCAAACAGATGTTTTCCTGAGAGAATTTAGTAACAATGGATACAGAACATGAATAGGTTATTAAGGATTGAAAGACCGAGAAGTAAGACGTAAAGGAAATGTGTCATAGGGAAGATAGATTGAGTGAGTTTGCTTTTAAATTCTAAAGGCTAAAATAGATGAAGGTAAGTAAGTATGGAAGAAAGCAACTTTAAAGAAATTAGGTCAGTTGAGGGAGTGATCAATGGGGAAAAATATATTTAAGGAGATACTGAAATCTATGCATGGGAGCTATTTTTTTAGATCTTAGCCAACATCAGGAGTAGCATTTAGCTCCCACTAAGCAGCATGTAACAGAAGCCTGATTTGAAAATTAAACTACTAGTTTTGCTTAGCAGCAATCCCAAGAAACATAGAAGCACTGTGTGAAAAAGGTTACTGGATTTTCTATAAATCTTAAGATCTATAAGATGTTTTCGAACAGACTGGGGAGAGTTAGCTTTGAAGGTTACGATTCTTTGAAACTGTTTAATGATACTATGTTAAGTGTAGTTAAGGTCTTAGTTAAGTGTATTTCTAGTTTCTGTTACTGTTCTTTGTTCAATTTTTAAGAAACATTTATTTTTATTTAAATCATCACAAAGAGTTGAAAACGTCATTTTCTGGATTTCAAGCCTCTCCCAATACTGTGCAAATTGCAAACACAGTTGAGGGTCATTGTTTAAATCCAAGAAGGGAAACTTGAAACAACTCAGCATTTACCTCAGCCATGCCCTTAACACTAGGCAGGAAGACCATAACAAAACCATAAGAAATAGGAACAGGAATAGCCTTTCGCCTCTTGAATTTGCTCCACCTTTCAATTGGATCATGGCTGATCCAACATCCCTTCGTCCACTTTCCTGCCTTTTCCCCGTAACCCTTGATTCCCTTACTGATCAAGAAGTGATCTATTTTAGAACATAGAATAAAGAACACTACAGCACAAACAGGCCCTTCGGCCCACAAGTCGCACTGATCACATCTATACCTACCAAGCCATAGAACTATCTGTAACTCCCAATCCCATTAGATCCCATATACTCATCCAGAAGTCTTTTAAAAGACCCCAGCGAGTTCGCCTCTACCACCACCGACGGCAGCCAATTCCACTCACTTACCACCCTCTGAGTGAAAATCTTACCCCTAACATCTCCTCTGTACTTAAACCTGTGTCCTCTCATAGTGACCATTTCAGCCCTGGGAAATAGCCTCCGAGAATCTATCCCATCTATCCTCTCAACATTTTATAAACCTCTATCAGGTCGCCTCTCAACCTTCATCTCTCCAGGGAGAACAGACCTAGCTCCCTCAACCTATCTTCAAAAGGCATGCCTCCCAATCCAGGCAACATCCTTGTAAATCTCCTCTGCACCCTCTCAATAGCTTCCACACCCTTCCTGTAGTGAGGCGACCAGCACTGCGCACAGTACTCCAAGTGGGGTCTGACAAGGGTCTTATAAAGTTGCAGCATTACCTCCCGACTCCTAATCTCAATCCCTCGATTAATGAAGGCCAGTATACCATACGCCTTCTTGACCACATCCTCCACCTGCGAGGCCGATTTAAGCGTCCTATGGACCTGGACCCCAAGATCTTTCTGTTCTTCAACACAGCTAAGACTCCTACCCTTGATATTGTACTCCTGCCTCCCGTTAGTCCTGCCAAAATGGACCACTACACATTTATCCACATTGAAGTCCACCTGCCACTTCTCCGCCCAGTCTTGCATCCTATCTATGTCACACTGCAACTTCTGACATCCCTCTAGACTATCCACAACACCATCAACCTTTGTATCGTCGGCGAACTTACTAACCCATCCCTCCACTTCCTCATCCAGGTCATTTATGAAAATGACAAACAGCAAGGGTCCTAGAACAGATCCCTGGGGCACTCCACTGGTGACCGACCTCCATGCAGAAAAAGACCCATCCACAACCACTCTCTGCCTTCTGCAGGCAAGCCAGTTCTGGATCCACAAGGCCAAAGCCCCTCGGATACCATACCCTCTCACCTTCTCAAGGAGTCCTGTATGGGGGACCTTATCAAACGCCTTGCTGAAGTCCATGTAAACCACGTCCACCGCTCTTCCTTCGTCAATGTGTTCAGTCACATTTTCAAAGAACTCAACTAGACTCGTAAGGCACGACCTGCCCTTGACAAGGCCGTGCTGACTTTTTCTGATCATTCTAAACTTCTTTAAATGTTCATAAATCTTGTCCCTCAGAACCCTCTCCATCAATTTACCAACCACTGAGGTCAGACTCACCAGTCAGTAATTTCCCGGGCTATCCCTGTTCCCTTTCGTGAAAATAGGGACCAATAGTCTGAATAGAAACAAGGATTCTGCCCCACAGCTCTCTGTGGCAAGGAGACTCACACCCCTCAGAGAAGAAATTCCTCATCTCAGTATTAAATTAGCACCCCTGTATTCTGCATAGAGATAGGCAACAAATGCTGGTCAGCCAGCAATGCTTATGTCCAATGAATGAATAAAAAAAAACTATGCCCTTTAGTCCTAGACTCTCCCATCCTTTTAGCATTTACTCTGTCAAGCCCCTTAAGAACCCTATATGTTTCAGTGAGCTCATCTCTCATTCTTCAAAATCCAATAAGTAGGGTCCCAACCTGTTAAACCTTTTCTGATAAGACAATCCCTCCATACCGGGATCATCCTATTGAACCTTCTCTGAACTGCCTCCAATAAAATTATATCTTTCCTTAAATAAGGGGACTAAAACAGCTCGCAGGACTCCAGATGTGGTCTCATCAGTACATTGTATAGTTGCACCAAGACTTCCCTACTCTGATACTCCAACCTCTTGAAATAAGGGTCAACATTCCATTCCTCTCCCTGAGTATCTGCTGCACCTATATGCTAATTTTGTGTGTTTTGTGCGCAAGTACCCTCAAGTCCCTTTGTGTTGCCAACTTCTGCAGTTTTACTCCATTTAAATAATACTCTATTCTTTTGTTCTCTCTTCCAAAATGAACAACAACTTCACATTTTCCCACATTATACTCGATTTGCCAGTATTATTTATCATTTCAGACACTGGCTCAGAGAGTCACTTGGAACCGGTTAGGCAAAATTCCAGGTCCTGGTGACAGATTTACTACTATATTAGCTTCCCCTAGTGAGCTAGGTTTTTGGGTAAAACATCATAAAGCCAAGACCTGGCTGGCTCAGGCTTTTTATTATTGACCCTGCTACGGAGGGTTAAACCAATTCCAATTTCCATTACCAGCCATAGCACCTTGGAGACATGTCAATTTAAAACAAATCCCACTTAAATTGATCATCTGTTCAATCCCACACAATGAGGACAGATGGGTTATCACCAATGTAGAATCAAAACGTACATAATCCTTCACTGATGTTGTTACAAGGATTTTTTTTCTAATTTGCAATTTCTAAATTTTCTCTTTCTGGCAGAATTAAAAAGCACAATAAATTGTAATCCTATTAGGACAATGAAAGATTGCCAGCCAACTGAAATATACAGACTTGCATTCCACCCAAGCAGGAGGAAAATGAATAGGCAGGAGGATCACATGATGCAAGCGTGGGAATAGTTTTTTTTCAGCAAATTCTGGTGCTGTTCCATTTTCAATCCTTTTTCCTGATGCACAGCTCATAATTGCTCTATCTTCAAGTGTATATGATGTCCTTAGAACATATTTGGGGGAGTACTGATGACAGAACGCTGAGGACTCTTAAGAAAATTCTTGATAAAAAAGAGGCACTCGGATCAAAGCTGGGCCTTCAACATGGCAACCTGGTTGGGGAGCAGGCACTGAGCCCAGTACTCTCAAGGGCATTGCAGCAGATAACTGCAAACATTGCCAAAATTATGGATGTCAAACTCAATGTTTAACATGAAATATGAATAATGCTCACTTGGATTAACTGCAGAATACCAGCATAAGGCTCAGTGAGGCGAAAGATAAAATCCTTCATGTCGAAAGTGTCACTTCCTCGGTCAAGGCTCCACCTCAACCCTTAGAGAACGAGCTGGAAAAATCAGGGCTAGAAGAAGAATATTCATTTGATCGGTTTTCCAGGGGGAGCTAAAAGCAGGCCCCTGGTTAAATTTTTCTAAGGTTGGCTGTCATTTTTTTTAAACATCGACACAATAGTGCATTGTATTCTATTTTCGTGGCTCAGGGACAACCAACGTCCAAAGTTTATTATCATTACATTTCCATAGCTTCAGGGACCACCAGACAGTTTTGGAAGCTGCCTCTATGATGAGACAGAAGTCTCATTCTTCTCAGACTTCTTGATGGCAGTACAGCAAAAATTCAAAGGCTTTGATGCAGTCAGAAAGTGTTTGAAGGGTTTTGGAATTCAGTACGCCCTGCACTATCCTGCTTTCCGAGGGTCATGGATCTGTTAGGATGTTTGACAATCCTGCTAAGATTCGGAGCCATGATCTGAAGTTCCTTGTTAATCCTGGACTGTAGGCAATCCAGTGACTGAGCAATGAGGCGAATTTTGCCAACTGCTCTGTTTAGAGTCATATTCTGTAGTTCGTTATTAATCCTTGAATGTAAGCCCTGTGCTGCATCTCTTAATTGATCCAGGTATGTGATTTATCCCATCAGTGAACACGTTAGCGACTTTTCATCCAATCTCCTGTTATTCTGATGATTCCAAGGACACGCATTCATCCTTATCCCCTGTAATTTTACCTCTTAATTGATTCTGTTACACAAGTTATCATATTGATAGGGGAAAGTCTGTGAGATCCTGATATCCTGAGATGAACTTGTTGACCATCTTGTTATTCTGCAGTTCTTCATCAATCCTTGTCAATCATTAAATGTGTCCCCTAAATTGCATCTCTTAATTGATCCTGAGACATGAATCCTTGCTGGTCATCCTGATGAGTCTAAGGACAGACATCCATTCATCCTTACCCCTGCAATTTCATCTTTTAATCGATTCTGTTACATAATTTATCACAATGATTGGGAAAATCCAATGATTGTAAATGTTCGCAAAATTTTCCCTTGTTATCTTGCGGCACCCAGGAGCGCTCATTTATCATTAATGGAATATATCCTACAGTGTACTTCTTATTCTTAAGGAATGTGTGGTGTAGGTTGTGTGGTATTAGAGCTGCTATAGTAAAGAAAATAAGAAGTCTCACAACACCACGTTAAAGTCCAACAGGTTTATTTGGTAGCAAAAACCACTAGCTTTCGGAGCGCTGCACCTTCATCAGGTTAGTGGGAGTTCTATGCACAAAGAGCACATGAAGACACAAACTCAATTTACAGAATGATGGTTGGAATGTGAGTTTTACAGGTAATCAAGTCTTAAGGGTACAGATAATGTGAGTGGAGAGAGCGTTAAGCAAAACGTGCCGGATCATTGACACAGATGCCATAATCTCATGTGAGAACACCAACCACCAGGTACACGGTACATACTCTTGTGACTCAGCCAACATTATCTACCTGATACGCTGTCGGAAAGGATGTCCCAAGGCATGGTACATTGGGGAGACCATGCAGAAGCTACAACGACAGATGAATGAACAATCACCAGGCATGACTGTTCTCTTCTGTTGGGGAACACTTCAGCAGTCACAGGCATTCGGCCTCTGATCTTTGGGTAAGCGTTCTTCAAGGTGGCCTTCACGACACACGACAATGCAGAGTTGCAGAGCAGAGACTGATAGCCAAGTTCCATACACATGAGGACGGCCTCAACCGGGATCTTGGGTTCATGTCACACTACCTATAACCCCCATGACTTGCCTGGGCTTGCAAAATCTCACTAACTGTCCTGTCTGAAGACAATACACATCCCTTTAACCTGTGCTTAACGTTCTCTCCACTCAGATTATCTGTAACTTTAAGACTTGATTACCTGTAAAGACTCGTATTCCAAGCATTATTTTGCAAATTGAGTTTGTGTCTTTATACGCTCTGTTTGCGAACAGAACTCCCACTTACCTGACGAAGGAGCAACGCTCCGAAAGCTTGTGGCATCTGCTACCAAATAAACCTGTTGGACTTTAACCTGGTATTGTAAGACTTCTTACTGTGTTTACCCCAGTCCAACGCCAGCATCTCCACGTCATAGTAAAGAAAGCCCAAGAACACCTCTACTTTCTCAGGAGGCTAAGGAAATTTGGCATGTTTGCTACGACTCTCACCAAATTTTAAAGATGCACCAGAGAAAGCATTCTTTCTGGTTGTATCACAGCTTGGTAAGGCTCCTGCTCTGTCCAAGACCGCAAAAAAACTACAAAGGGTCATGATCAAAGCCCAGTACATCATACAAACTAGCCCCCCACCCACTGAATTGGTTTACCTTTCCTGCTGCCTCGGAAAAGCAGCCAGCATAATCAAGGATCCCCATGCTCCTCAAACATACTCTCTTCCACCTTCTTCCATGGGAAAAAGCGACAAAAGTCTCAGGACATGTAGCAATCGATTCAAAAGCAGCTTCTTCCCTGCTGCCATCAAACTTTTGAATGGACCTACCTCACGTTAAGTTGATCTTTCTCTACAACCTAGCTATGACTGTAACATTACATTCTGCACTCTCTCCTTTCCTTCTCCATGTATGGTATACTTTGTCTGTATAGCACTATATACTAATGCATGCGACAATAATAAATCAAATCAAATCTGTGTGATTTTTGTCCCATTTGTCTTAACATCCTGTGATATACAGGGATGGACTTTTTCACCAGGTATCCTTTATTTCAATTATGATTAAAATGAATAGCACCAGTGTAGGGAGATGGGCAAGTCGATCAATACGGTTTAGTGGGTAGCGCCCTCCGAGTTTTCACATCAGATGAGGAACCCCAGCCCCTAGAACTAATGGGCTCAGGTATATTTTGTATCCTTGTTTCCTGTTAGGGTATAGACAAAGCATATATCCTGGGAGATGTTGTATTATTGGCAGCTCCAATATGGCAGAGGATGGGCAGTGCTTCCTTTGCTGCGTGCCCAACAATGGCATGAAAATCCATGATGGTTTAACCACCATTTTTAATGTGCTAATAAGCTGTTTTTTTTGTGGTTGAATAATCAATGGCAGTAGCAACTATAACGATTTACTTCTGGAATTTGTGGGGAATTCAGCACCCTATTAAAGAAAGAAGATCTTGTCTTTTCTTAAGAAGGAGCAAGTTGACACAACTTTGTTGCAAGAAACTCATTTGGATGGCAAGAAGCATATTAAACTCAAAGGGCTGGGTGAAGCAACTTTTTTTTTGCTTCTTTCTTACCAGCAGTCAAAGGGTAACAGTGGTAGTTAATAAGAATCTGCCTTTTAGTTTGGAAAGCTGCGTGAAAGGAGGTAGGTATGTGATTGTCATGGGGTTGGTATATGGGGAGAATGTATTGATAATAAATGTTTACAGTCCCCCTAATTATTCTCTGGACTCTGTCACTAAGATCTTTATGGATTTTGTTCAACTGACCTCCGATTATTCATTTACTGGTGGCAATTTTAATTGTCATCTTAACCTGCTAATTGATAAACCCTCTATTACAAGAAACCTACCTACACAGCAAGCTGGGGCACTAGCTTTGGTTTGTGAGGAGCAGGGCTAGTTGGATGTGTGGAGAACTTTGTAACCCAAGGATAAAGAGCTCACCTTTTCTCTTAGTCCCTCATTTGCATCACATATCGACTTGTCTTGTGTCAAAGGTGATCCTGCAGTTGGTTGCCTCTTGCAATATAGGTAGCATTGTGATATCTGACCACACGTCAATTGTTTTGAGAATTTCTTCTCAAAGGGGCCCACCCTTGGAGATTTGATGCATCTTTTCTTAATGACTATCATATCATCTTGTACTTCAAGAGTCGATTTGTAGATTTTTACTTGGTTGATATTAACCCCCCTATTCTGTAGGAGACCTACAAAGTCTTTGCTAGAGGTTTGGTCATTGCATACTCAGCCAAAAAGGGGTGTTGATTGATGGATCAGCAGTGTTATCTGGAGGTCCAGCTAGCTGAATTGAAGAGGGAATATGATAAGAATTCTTGTCATGCGAAGATGAAGGAAATTAGTGTAATTTAGGGTGGTGATGGATCTTTGCTGACCCAACATGAGTTTTAGGTTCGCCAAGCACGTTGTATGAATTTGAGAATAAACCAAGTAGCTCTTTGGCATTTCTTACTAGGACTCAAGGACGATAGCTTTGGTCATGGGATTCCAAGGCAAATAGAGGGATTAGGGCAGAAGATATTGACAAGGCTTTTAAGCGCTTTTATGTGAATTTGTAGAAATCAGAAAAGCTGAGGATGCTCGTGTACTTATGGAGTGTTCCTTCTCTTGAGTTTCCTTCTGCCTGAGGATCTGAGAAGAGCTTTGAATGCTCCAACCTCTGGGGAGAAGGTGGTTGCTGCCATAAAGGAACTTCAACCTGGTAATACACACAGTCCTGTTGGTTTTGGGTGTGAATTCTACAAGGGATTCAAAAATTCATTAATAGACCTATAAATTGGTATGTATAATCAATCATTTGGTAAAGGGCTGCTACCATAGTCACTTGAGGCAGCAAATATTTCCTTAATCATGAAATTGGACAGTGTACTGCTTCCAGATCCATTTCTTTCTTGAAAGTTGATTTGTAAGTGATGTCTAAGGTTCTAGCAACGGACCTGGAGAAAATCCTTCCTGTAATTATCCAGAGTGCTCAGACTTGGTTTATTAACTCATGCAATAATGTTCAGAGATTGCTGAATATTATCAAGTCTTCTAAAAGCATGCTTTGGATGAGTTGGTGATCTCCCTGGATGCTGAAAAAGCCTTTGATAGAGTAGAATGGAATTCTTTGTTCCATTATGTTGCATAAGTCTGGATTAAGAGGGGACTGTAAGTGGATTCAATTACTCTATAAGAACCCAATGGCAGTAGTTAAAGTTCTGAGAATTTTGGCTTTCAGAGAGGGAGTAGCCACAGATGTCATCTATGTTCCTTTTTTTTGTTTTAGCTATTGAAATTTTGCTTGAAGCCATTAGACATGTCCCTCAGGTTTATGGGCTGTCCAATGAAGGTAAGCAGCACAAAATTCGCTTTATGTGGATGAGGTGTTGCTGGTTGTTTCTGAGCCGAGTGTTTCCGTCCCCACTATTATTGACATGGTAGCTAGATTTAGCCTTTTTTTGGGTTGTAAGATTAACTTTGTGAAATCAGAAGCTATGCTCCAAGGCAAGTTAAGAGATTGACACCCTCGTCCTTCTTGCTTTTCTTTTAGATGGTCCCAGTTGGGGTTTTCATATCTGGGTATTCGTATTACCCCTGGTTTTTGGCAAACTTTATTGGCCATTATTGGCCTCTGTTAAGTGGGACTTATTTCCTCATTGGGTAGAATTGCCTTGATTAAGATGGATGCATTGTGTGAGCTACTTTATCCTTTGCAAATGCAACCTATCCCATTGTCAGCTAAGGTCATTAAAGAGATTTATGGGTCATTAAGTTCAATAAGAAGAAGCCTTGCTTAAAGTTGGCTCAGCTGCATTTGTCTGGTTCTAAGGAAGGCCTAGGAATGCCCAATATTAAGATGCGCCATTTAGCTTCCCACCTTAGATTTATACATGAATGGGGTAGGGGAGACCCTGCCTCCATATAGTCATAGAGTTATAGAGGTTTACAGCATGGAAACAGGCCCTTCAGCCCAACTTGTCCATGCCGCACTTTTTTTAAAACCCCGAAGCTAGTCCCAATTGCCCACATTTGGCTCATATCCGTCTATACTCATTTTACCCATGCAACTGTCTAAATGCTTTTTAAAAGACAAAATTGTACCCACCTCTACTACTACCTCTGGCAGCTTGTTCCAGACAATTACCACCCTCTGTGTGAAAAGACTGCCCCTGGACACTTTTGTATCTCTACCCTCGCATCTTAAATGCCCTCTAGTTTGAGACTCCCCTACCTTTGGGAAAGGGTATTGACTATCCAGCTGATCTATGCCCCTCATTATTTTATAGACCTCTATAAGATCACCCTTCGGCCTTCCACGCTCCAGAGGAAAAAGTCCCAGTCTATCCAGCCTCTCCTTATAACTCAAACCGTCAAGTCCCAGTAGCATCCTGGTAAATCTTTTCTGCAGTCTTCCTAGTTTAATAATATCCTTTCTATAATAGGGTGACCAAAACTGTACATAGTATTCCAAGTGTGGCCTTACCAACGTTTTGTACAACTTCAAAAAGACGTCCCAACTCGATTCAAGTTCTGACTAATGAAACCAAGCATGCTGAATGCCTTCTTCACCACTCTGTCTATCTATGACTTCACTTTCAAGGAGCTATGACTTGTACCTCTAGGTCTCTTTGTTCTGTAACTCTCCCCAACGCCCTACCATTAACTGAGTAAATCCTGCCCTGGTTCAATCTACCAAAATGCATCGCCTCACATTTATCTAAATTAAACTCCATCTGCCATTTGTCAGCCCATTGGCTCAATTTGTCTCCGATTGCAATGGGGTCTTGATCAATTGAGCCAGTGGGCTGACAAATGGGATCTGCAATGGGATCTTGATCATTTTCTTCACTGTCCACTATGACATTAATTTTAGTGTCATCTACAAACTTACTAACCCTGCCTCTAATTTTCTCATCAAAATCATTAATATAAATGACAATTAACAGTGGATCAGCACTGATCCCTAAGGCACACCGCTGGTCACAAGCCTCCAATTTGAAAAACAACTCTCTACAATCACCCTCTTGCTTCTGTCATCAAGCCAACCTTATATCCATTAAGCTACCTCACCCTGGATCCCATGAGATTTAACCTTATGCAACAACCTACCATGCAGTACCTCGCTAAAGTCCATGTAGACAACATCAACTGCACTGCCCTCATCTACCTTCTTGGTTACTCCTTCAAAATATGGCTTGATGTTGAAGTTGGTAGTACTTACAGTCACTTTTATTACTCTGGGACCCTAAGATTGTGTTAATTGTGAATATTCTAGTCTTATTAATACTCTAAAGGCATGGAGGATTGTCCATGAGTTGGAGGGAAGATCTAATTTAACTTCCGCACTTTCCCCAATTCGGGATAATCTGGATTTCCCACCAAGTTTTATGGACCACAGTTTTGATATCTGGGGTGATAGAAGTCTCTGCAGACTAGGGGATGTATTTGATGACACTACCCTGTTATCTTTTGAGTAGCTACGTCAACAGTACAATATTCTGAAATGTTCTTTTTTTAGATATTTGCAACTCAGGGGCTTTATCCTTAATACAACAACTTTTCTTTCTGATTTCTGCAGTGGAGAAAAGCCTGCTATCTATGGAGCCCAGGCACTTAGTTAGTAAATTTTATGTTACTCTGTGCTCTAGATCCTGTGATTATACATTGGACGTGCTGCAGTCTTGCGAGAGAGGCCTCACGATGAATAATGATGAGGACACATGAAGTGATAGTAAAATTTCAGCTTGCAATAGAACAAAAGAAACTCAGCTTAAGATGCTGCACCATCTGCATATTACCCCAAGCTTGTGGCACAGGTTTGACCCCACCATATCCCCATTATGCCAGCCATCCAAGGTGGGTGTAGGGGATTACTTGCATTGTTTTTGGTCTTGTGTTAAAATTAAAGCTTATTGATATAATATTCTTGAAATCTTTGAGATACTCTTTGATACGGCCTTAGAGTTTGATGGCTTGCATCTGATACAGAATCTCCCAGTCAAAAAGATCAGTAATGCAAATGGAAAAAGACTGTACAAATATCCTAACATTTGCAGCACAGAAGAATATCCTTTGCTCATAGATATTAATAAGCCCCCCTCAATTCAATATTGGCATAAAATCATTCTGGATGTATACCATTGGAATTTTTGACCTGTTTACTTCGGGCTAAATCGAATACATTCTGTAGTGTAATGAGGGTGGCATGATGGCACAATGGTTCGCACTGCTGTTTCACAGTGCCAGGGACATGGGTTCAATTCCCGGCTTGGGTTACTGTCTGTGCAGAGTTTGCACGTTCTCCCTGTGTCTGCGTGGGTTTCCTCCGGGTGCTCCGAATTCCTCCCATAGTCCGAAAGACATGCTGGTTAGAAGCATTGGGCATGTTAAATTCTCCCTCTGTGCACCTGAACAGGTGCTGGGGTGTGGCAGCTAGGGGATTTTCACAGTAACTTCACTGCAATGTTAATGTAAGCCTTCTTATGAGTATACATACAGAAAGAAAGAAAGTTTGGGACGTAGGTTCTGGGTTCCGCATTGTCCAGTTTGCTCCTGCAAGGTTCTCCACAGATTCTGTGGCTCTGTCACTGTTTTCCTATGAGCTTGGCTGTACACCACTGAGCCAATTGTGGTTGTATCCTGATATTTCCCCATCCTTCAATATATCCTTCTATTACTTGTGTGGTGGGAGGCGCTGGATACAATGAAAATCTAGACCAACTTTGTTGGTCATTTTCTTTTTTTTCTCTCTTTTCCCATTTGTATTTGTTTGAAAATGACCTTGCTGTACTATACCAATCTTAGAGTGTCTGTGTTATTTGTATCAAATGAAAAGGGACAGGCATTCAAACCCCCTGGGGAGTGTGAAAGACCCCATCTCCCATTAGCTTTTATACAAAATGAAATTTTCCAAGTGTTTCTGACAGTATATGTTTTAAAAAATAAACATGACCAAAGCACACATGGATCAATAAAATTCATCTGGAATCTACAGCCATAAGGAACTTAGAACTGTTTGCCAACCCAGAGAGTTCAGAGATTAGAAATTAAAATGCTGTACTGAAAAGCTGCCAATTCTCTCTCTCTCTCACACACAAGGGTATTGCACCCCGATTTGCAAAGTAATCATCCTGAGAACTCTAATGCAAACCTAAATCTTTTGTGAATAAAACATGGAAATCTGCCCCATACAACCACAACCAGGAAGACAACAAAAGAAAATGGCTGCACCACATCAAGACTTTCCAAAGGACAACTAATCATATAGTCTTTGTTTTTTCTTCTTCACAAAATATAAAAAACTCTAAATCTATCCTCTTAATCTACCATTTGTACTAGTGTGCGCATGGGCCCAGAGAATGTGTGTCAGGTTGAATGACGGTTGCAATTTACCTAGCTCTTTTTCATTTGGAAAACAGTTTCAATAAACTTATCTGGTTCTTCAATTAAATTCAGAAAACCTATCTGATTAATTCTATGTAATCTGAAAGCATAATAGTGGAACTTCTGCAGTATTGGCAAAGCACATCCTGCTTAAAAAAACCCTTGTTACAGTGAGATCTGGAGTAACAGAATAGGGCAGTCATTTTTATCCCTCCTCATATGGTCATAGCATTACCTTAGATTTTGCAAACTTTAACATCAGGATCAGATTCAGTCAACTTCATTTAAACCTATCATTTTTTTAAAAATTGCTTGATATTAATTAATATAATTTACAATTCGCCAACATGAGATTCGGTCCATTTTCTATTCTAACACAAAACTTATCAGACCTAATACTACATGAACTGAATACTGACCGAAGAAATGATACAAAGTTTTGATTTGAAGCAGTATTATTTTCAGACTTACCACTTTCAAAACAGGCATCAAATATTAAATGCCCCTTCTTAGGATGCCCAGTGTAACCAGTGGGAATGACAAGAAACTTATTGACATTCCCAACTACCACATCGTCACCTCCATTTTCACTACCTGTGGAATCAAAAATCATTCAATCAAAACATAATTAACCAATCATTTTCTGGGATGAAAACTTTCACGTTTGTCATAAATAAGCAAACAACTGGAAAATAGTGTTTCAATTCATAAAAGGCGAATAAATATTTTTTATTTCAAGGTGATGGAAAAAATGATCAGAAAGTACACTTTGATTGGTTACATCAGATTAACGGACAAAAAGTAATTATAGTTGTCTAGAAAAATTTGACATATCCATTGAGCCAGATGCCTCTGTCTACTGAGTCTGCAATCTAATCAGGCTTTGTAATGGCATCAGAATCATCTTCTAACTTGTAGTAAAATATATTAAAATTAGGCATTGATGATGTCATTTAAATATCCACATAATTCCCAAGGATAATCATAAGATTATTAAGTATTATGCTATTTGACCGATCAAGTCTGCTCTGCTATTCAGTAAAAACATGGCTGATCTGATTGGGGCCTAAATGCCACTTTCCTGCCTGCCCCCATAACCCTTGCCTGTAGATCACCAAACAAGATCTATGCTCCAGAGAAAAAAGGGAATTAACACTATCACATGCTAACAGGCCTGTCAACAACGTCAGTGACCTCCAACCGAAAGACCCATTTAAGATTTGGTTCCCTTTGAAGTAGGGCTTTGCTCTCCACCAAATATACTTATGTTATGCACCTACTACATTACGGGCTGAATAATATGCTCTGAAAACAGGAGACTATGTGCCGATGCCGAAATATTATTGGGCATGATAATGTTGGGTCACGTTCCTGATGTCACCATGCTGGTTCTGGATAAAACAGCTGGCAGCCAAGGTGAAAAATTGGGAACCCACTAGCATTATTCAAATATCATTGGTAGAGTATTCAATATCATTAATCAGGCAAAAAAAAACACTTGCATAGCGTGTTTCATATCAGGTGGGTTTCTTTTTTTTTAATTATTAGGCAGCCTGTTAGGTAGGTTTAAAAGATTCAGAACCCCTGGTTTTAGTTTGACAGTTCACAGTTCAGTGACTGCTGGAAGTGTTTTATACGAGAAGCAGAGTTTGTCTTTCTAACTGACCTTATTTAGAGGCTTTATTCCTCCTGCGGAGAGGTCTGTTTAGACATTGACCATCGCCTTAGCCTTAAAACTAGGCCCAACATGGGGATCCACAGGAAATACAACCTCCAGTGAGGATGAAAGGATGAGGAGGATGAGGGTGAAAGGAAGAAGAGCACATCAGGAGGTCCAAGATACACCAGATGGTGCATGAAGGTGGCAGAGTTGTGCCAGATCCAAGAGGTGCTGAAGCCATTGTGAATCCCCAACAGAGGTGCAGAAGCACCTATGAAACCCCTCGAGTATATAGCCAGAGACTCAACTATCCACAGATGTCCAAGACACAATGCAAGAGAAGGTCCAGGCTCTCAAGAACCACAGTCATATCCTTTTGTGATATGCTGGTGGGGGCAACTTTTTCCAACTGCCCATAGCCACCAAAGACACTGTTGCACTCAACTTCTCCATGATAGATCCTTTAAAGCAGCATGTGTCGACCTCAGGGGAATAATGCAGCCCGTGGCACTCGAATGTATCAAGGTCTTCTCTGAAGCTACGTTCACAAGGACATGAAATTATATTTCCTTCATAATGGACAGCCAGAGTCAATGATACTCAATTTTGAGTCAATGATACACAATACCATAAAGGGTCCAAGTAGACAACACTGCTCCTTCCTTTACAGAAAGAGCTTCGCCTCATTGAACATCCAGCTGGTCTGTGATGTTCAATGATGCAAAATGCAGGAATACACCAAAAACCTGGGCAGCAACCACAACTCCTTCATTCTGCATGACTCACAGCTGCCAGACCTATTCAGCAGTTCTGATATCCTGAATGGATAGCTCCTGTGTGACAAGGGTTACGTGACTGAGATGGCTCATGACTCCTGTGAGGGCACCCAAAACAAACACAGAGAGGAGCTACAATGACAGCCATGAAAGTTGGAGTTGGGGGTAGGGTGTTAGCGTGGATAGAGGATTGGTTGTCAAATAGGAGGCAGAGAGTGGGGGTCAATGGGTGCTATTCGGATTGGCGGTTGGTGACTAGTGGGGTGCCCCAGGGGTCGGTGCTGGGGCCTCAGCTATTTACCATTTATATAGATGATCTGGAGGAGGGAACCGAGTGTAGGGTGTCGAAATTTGCTGATGACACCAAGATTGGGGGAAAGGCAAATTGTGCGGAGGGTGTGGAGAGTCTGCAGAAGGATCTAGATAGGCTGGGCGAATGGGCCAGGAAATGGCAAATGGAATTTAATGTTGGCAAGTGTGAGGTGGTCCACTTTGGTAGGAAGAATGGTAGGAAGGACTATTACTTACGTGGCGAAAAACTGCAGCAGGCGACGGTGCAGAGGGACCTCGGGGTCCTTGTGCATGAGTCGCAAAAACCCAGCCTGCAAGTGCAGCAGGTGGTCAGGAAGGCGAATGGGATGCTGGCCTTCATAGCGAGGGGGATTGAATATAAAAGTAGGGAGGTCTTGCTGCAGCTGTATAGGGCATTGGTGAGGCCGCAGCTGGAGTACTGTGTGCAGTTTTGGGCGCCGCACCTGCGCAAGGATATTTTGGCCCTGGAGGGAGTGCAGAGGAGGTTTACTAGGCTGATACCGGAGTTGAGGGGGTTGAGCTATGAGGAGAGGCTGAATAAACTAGGCTTGTACTCGTTAGAGTTTAGAAGAATGAGGGGAGATCTCATTGAGACGTATAAGATGATGAATGGGATGGATAGGATAGAGGTGGAAAGACTCTTCCCGCTCAAAAAAGACAGTAGGACTAGGGGGCACAGCCTCAAGATAAAGGGGGGGCGGTTCAGAACGGAGTTGAGGAGGAACTTCTTCACTCAAAGGGTGGTGAATCTCTGGAATTCTCTGCCCGTTGAAGTGGTGGAGGCTGCCTCGCTAAATATTTTTAAGAAGCGGGTTGATGGGTTTTTGATAAGAGAGGGGATTAAGGGTTATGGGGAGAGGGCGGGAAAGTGGAACTGAGCCACGACAGATCAGCCATGATCTTATTGAATGGCGGGGCAGGCTCGAAGGGCCAGATGGCCTACTCCTGCTCCTATTTCTTATGTTCTTATGTTCTTATGAAAGCACCAGGGCCCTGGAGATTATTAAAAATTAGGTTTGGTTGCCTTGACAGATCAGACGGGGCATTGCAGTATATTCCACGTGTGTCTCTCAAGATCATGGTGTGCTGTGCCCTCTACAGTCTCAATATTCAAAGACAGAGGTACCCTTGAGAAAGAGGGGTCAGCAGGTAGAGGCCATTCATCTAAGGAAGAGGATCAGGGCGATATGAGGGACCATGGCGATGTTCAGGTGGAAAATCCTGGATGAGACTGCATGGATAACCATCACGTCAAGGATGCCTTGGTAACCATGATGTGGAGATGCCGGCATTGGACTGGAGTAAGCGCAGTAAGAAGTTTCACAATACCAGGTTAAAGTCCAACAGGTTTATTTGGTAACACAAGCCACAAGCTTTAGGAGCACTGCCTCTTCATCAGGTGAGTGGGAGCTGTGTTCACAAACAGGGCATATATAGACACAAACTCAATTTACAAGATAATGGTTAGAATGCGAGTCTTTACAGGTAATCAAATATTAAAGGTACAGACAATGTGAGTGAAGAGAGGGTTAAGCACAGGTCAAAGAGGTGTGTATTGTCTCCAGCCAGGACAGTTAGTGAGATTTTGCAAGCTCAGGCAAGTCGTGGGGGGTTACAGATAGTGTGACATGAACCCAAGATCCCAGTTGACATCGTCCACATGTGGGGAACTTGGCTACCAGTTTCTGCTCAATGATTCTGTGTTGTCATATGTCATGAAGGCCACCTTGGAGAACGAGATCGGAGGCTGAATGTCATGTCATGATCTGGCACATCTTGCAGAGGTTGCTGTGGCAGCGTTGTGTGATGTCATGGTCACTGTTCTTCTGAAGACTGGGTAGTTTGCTGCGGACAATGGTCTGTTTGAGGTTGCGCAGATGTTTGAAGGCAAAGAGTGGAGGCATGGGGATGGCCTTGGCGAGATGTTCGTCTTCATCGATGGCATGTTGAAGGCTCCGGAGAAGATGCCATAGTTTCTCTGCTCCAGGGAAGTACTGGATGATGAAGGGTACTCTGTCTGCCATGTCCCATGTTTGTCTTCTGTTCACAGGATATGACACTTGACAAGAACAGGATATGGCACTCAACTCATCAATCGACAGTTCCAACACGTCACAGCAAAAATTCCCACCAACATCCTAAGAAGAAAGGACATTCTGAGGCATGGTACATTGGGGAGACCAGGCAGATGTTTCCCCAATGTACCATGGGATGAACGGATACCACTTGACAATCACCAGGCAGGTGTGTTCCCTTCCTATCGGGAAACACTCCTATCAGCAGTTCCTAACACTTCCTATCAGCAGTCAAGGGCATTCAGCTCTGACCTTCAGGTAAGTGCTTTCCAAGGCGGCCTTCACAACACACAACACAGAATCGCCAAGCCAAAACTGACAGTCAAGTTACGCATACGAGGATGGCCTCAACAGGGGATCTTGGGTTCATGTCACACCATCTGTAACCCTCATGACTTGCCAGGGCTTGCAAAATCTCACTAACTGTCCTGGCTTGAGACAATCCAAATCACTTTAACCTGTACTTAGCCCTCTCTCCCCTCACATTGTTTGCACATTTAAGACGTGATTACCTGTTAAGACTCACATTCCAACCATTGTCTTGTAAATTGTGTCTATATATGCCCTTTTTTGTGAACCCAATCCTCCACTCACCTGATGAAGGGGCAGCACTCTGAAAGCTTGTGCTACCAAATAAACTTGTTGGACTTTAACCTGGTGTTGTGAGACTTCCTACTGTCCCTACCCCAGTCCGACCCCGGCATTTCCACATCAAAAAAATCTCTGTATGAGAAATAATGAAGTCAGGGTTTATTTATATAACAATTATGAGATCAACAACAAGACCCACTTGGTGATTATTGAGGAGTTATCCTAATGCATCCCTTATTATTCCCCCCTCTCTCAGTTACAGCTGCGGCGGAGACAGGCTGACCTACTACTTCTCTTTCCCTGGGTGATTTTGGTGGACATCCTCTGTGCAGCTGAAATTGTGGGTGACCCACCACATTTAGAAGATTCTTGCTGAGTTGCAGGAGGGGCTTCTGTTACCATAGCACTGTTTGAGGACTATGTCAATGGCGGGTGGAAGGAGGAGATGTTGCCCATTATAAATGCCCAATATAATCTGTGCCTGCAATATGCTCTGCTTGCCCCTCTCAGATAGTCACTAGCATGTCGATGGTAAAAGCTTGGCACTCTGAAGAGTGGGTGATTACAGTGCATGTGGCTTGGATGGATAATACCAGTCAGAGCAAGCATGCAACCCCTCTGGTAGATCCACCAAATCTCAACAGAAGCTGAGATTCTGTTGAGAATCTCAACAGAGATTGAGGCTCATCATCTGAGTCAGAAGCAGTCACTCCTCCAAACTGCCTAAGGCCTTCTCCACCACATACTCTGGCAGCTACATGTGCGAATGTGAAATGGTTTCACCATTGTGAGATTGTACCTGCCCTTGTCTCAACATGCTAACTTTAGCTGGGGTGCTAGTATCTTCACTGATGCTTGGGCCAGAGAAAGAATGAGATGATGTTTCCTCAGAAGGTTTTCCCTCAGAAAGGAATGATGGCTTGGCAATGATATTTGGACCAGTGGATGATGCTTCATCTGCACTAGAGACAGAACAAAGGCGTTAGTGGTCTTCAAAAATATTTTCAATGCTGTTCAAAGCCAAAATGGTCAGCAACTTTACTATAAAGTGCATCATGAGATCATGGACAATGTGGTTGGGAAAGGTTGATTATAAAATGACAGGGGTATGGGAATCTATGCAAGGAGTCAGAGGAGGGGGGAAATAAGGACAAGAACTAAATACAGAAAGGGAAATAAGTGATAACAAGATCAAGTACCAGAATCAAAACAGGGCCACAGTTAAAAATAATAGGAATGGAACAGGTAATGTTAAAAAGACAAGCCGAAAGGCTTTCTGCCTTAATATGCAAAACGTTTGCAATAAAGTGAATGAATTAATCAATGCTATAACTAGGATTATGAAGGCATGCCTGCAGGGTGACCAAGGATGGGAACTAAACATCTAGGGGTTTTCAGTATTTAGAAAGGGCAGACAAAAAGAAAAAGATAGGGGGTTGCATTGTTGCTTAAAGAAGAAATTAATGCAATGGTGAGGAAGGATTTTAGCTCCAATGATGTGGAATCTGAATAGGTAGAATTGAGAAACACCAAAAGGCAAAAACATTCGTGGGAGTTGTATGTAAACTGTCGTGGTAGTGTTGGATTAGAGAGGAAATTAGACACGTATGCAATAAAGGAACATCCACAATTTTGGGTGATTTTAGTCTGCATATCGATTGAGCAAATCAAACTAGTAACCACATAGAAGAGCAATTCCTGGAGAGTTTTGTCACATTTTCAAAGAACTCAACCAGGCTCGTAAGGCATGACCTGCCCTTGACAAAGCCGTGCTGACTACTTTTGACCAGACTAAACTTCTCGAAATGTTTATAAATCATGTCCCTTAGGATCCTCTCCATCAACTTACCAATCACTGAGGTTAGACTCACCAGTCGGTAATTTCCTGGGGTATCCCTGTTCCCTTTCTTGAATATAGGTATACCCAGAAGTGGGTGGTCTTGTAAATTATGGGCCCGTCATCCTAATATGCCAAATTAAATAGCAAATGAGGCCCCAGTGGAATGAGGGGTACATGTGGGTGCCAACGACATAGGCAAAATGTGAACTGAGGATCTGGGGAGGGAGTATGAGAAGCTGGGAATGGAATTAAAAAGTAGAACCGACAAGGTGGTTATCTCTGGACTACTGCCTGCACCGAGTGCAGACGGGCGTAGGGTTGATAGGATTAAGGAAGTGAATGGGTGGCTCAGGGATTGGTGTGGGAGGAATGGGTTTGAATTTATGGGGCATTGGCATCAGTATTGGGGTAGGTGGGACCTGTTCGGGCGGGATGGGGTTGGTCTGAACCGTGCTGGGACCAGAGTCCTGGCAAAGTTAAGGAGAGGGTACAGGTAAGGGAAGAGGCCGAGGATGTCCCAATAATAAAGGGAGTAGGGGGCGTGAGTATGGTTGGCGGCGTTCTGGCAAATAGGGCCCAGGTGAAGGCTGGGATGAAGGCACTGTATCTGAATGCACGAAGCATTCGGAATAAAGTGGGTGAACTGGTGGCGCAGATCAGCACAAATGGATATGATCTGGTGGCCATTACAGAGACGTGGCTGCAAGATGACAGGGACTGGGAGCTGAATGTCCAGGGGTATCAAGTGTTTAGGAAGGATAGGCGGGAGGAAAAAGGGGGGAGCGTAGCTCTGCTGATTAAGGATAGCATCAGGGTGGTAGCAAGGGATGATATTGGAGCCAAGGAGCAGAAAGTGGAATCGTTGTGGGTGGAGATTAAGAACAGCAAAGGGAGGAAGACGCTGGTGGGTGTCGTCTATAGGCCCCCGAATAATGATCTGGAGGTGGGGTGGGCTGTTAACGCGCAAATAAGTGCGGCGTGCAGGAATGGGACGGCCGTAATTATGGGGGATTTCAATCTGCATATTGATTGGTCGACCCATGTTGGACACGGTGGGCTCGAGGAGTTGTTCTTGGAATGCTGCCGGGATAGTTTCCTTGAACAGTGTGTGTTGGAGCCGACGAGGGAGCGAGCTGCCTTGGATCTGGTGTTATGTAACGAGGCGGGTAGAATTAGGGACCTTGCGGTGAAGGATCTTCTTGGAGGAAGTGATCATTGTATGGTGGAGTTTCTGGTGTAGATGGAGGAGGAGAAAGTAGGTTCCCGGACACGCGTCCTTTGTTTGAACAGAGGGGAGTACGGTAGGATGAGAGAAGAATTGGCGAATGTGGACTGGGGGAGCGCATTGGAAGGTAGGTCTGCTGAGGAACAGTGGAGGATCTTTAAGGAGATCTGTCTTGGTGCTCAGCAGAAATTTATTCCGATGGTCAAAAAGGACTGTAGGAGGAGAGGTAATAAGCCGTGGATAACGAAGGAGGTGAAAGAAAGTGTTAAATTAAAAGCGGAGGCGTTTAGAGTAGCTAAGAGTAGAGGGCGAGAAGACGATTGGGAGAGATTTAAATGTCAACAAAGATTGACAAAGAAGTTGATAAAGAAGGGTAGGGGAAACTATGAAGCTGGGCTAGCGCTTAATATAAAAAAGGATAGCAAGAGTTTTTATAAATATGTAAAAAGGAAGAGGCTGGCTAGGGTGAACGTTGGACCCTTAGAGGATGAGAAGGGGGACTTAGTGGTAGGGGATGGGGATATGGCTGAGGTCTTGAATAACTTTTTTGTTTCGGTCTTCACAGAGGAGGACGTGAATAATTTGCCAGGTGTTAGAGATGGAAAGGTGGTAGGACTGGAGGGTCTCAATGACATTACTGTTACTAGAGAGGCGGTGCTCGACAGACTGGAGGGGCTGATTGCGGACAAGTCCCCAGGACCAGATGGAATGCATCCGAGGATTCTGAAAGAAATGGCGGAGGTGATAGTGGATGCCTTGGTGATTATTTTCCAGACGTCGCTAGATTCCGGGGAAGTGCCGGAAGATTGGAAAATGGCTAATGTTACGCCGTTGTTTAAGAAGGGTGCCAGGCAAAAGGCAGGGAATTATAGGCCGGTTAGTTTAACATCTGTTGTAGGTAAAATGTTAGAATCCGTCATCACGGAGGAAATAGCGAGGCATCTTGAGGGGAATTGCTTGATAGAGCAGACGCAGCACGGTTTCGTTAAAGGGAAGTCGTGTCTGACAAATTTACTGGAGTTCTATGAGGATGTGTCTAGGGCGGTGGATAAAGGAGAGCCGGTGGATGTGGTCTTTCTTGATTTTCAGAAGGCGTTTGACAAGGTACCTCACAAGAGGTTATTGCAGAAGATCAGGGGACATGGAGTTGGGGGTAGGGTGTTAGCGTGGATAGAGGACTGGTTGTCAAATAGGAGGCAGAGAGTGGGGGTCAATGAGTGCTATTCGGATTGGTGGTTGGTGACTAGTGGAGTGCCCCATGGGTCGGTGCTGGGGCCTCAGCTATTTACCATTTATATAGATGATCTGGAGGAGGGAACCGAGTGTATGGTGTCAAAATTTGCTGATGACACCAAGATTGGGGGAACGGCAAATTGTGCGGAAGGTGTGGAGAGTCTACAGAAGGATCTAGATAGGCTGGGCGAATGGGCCAGGAACTGGCAAATGGAATTTAATGTTGGCAAGTGCGAGGTGGTCCACTTTGGTAGGAATAATGGTAGGAAGGATTATTACTTACGTGGCGAAAAACTGCAGCAGGCGACTGTGCAGAGGGACCTCGGGGTCCTTGTGCATGAGTCGCAAAAACCCAGCTTGCAGGTGCAGCAGGTGGTCAGGAAGGCAAATGGGATGCTGGCCTTCATCGCGAGGGGGATTAAATATAAAAGTAGGGAGGTCTTGCTGCGACTGTATAGGGCATTGGTGAGGCCGCAGCTGGAGTACTGTGTGCAGTTTTGGGTGCCGTACTTACGCAAGGATATTTTGGCCTTGGAGGGAGTGCAGAGGAGGTTTACTAGGCTGATACCAGAGTTGAGGGGGTTGATCTATGAGGAGAGGCTGAATAAACTAGGCTTGTACTTGTTAGAGTTTAGAAGAATGAGGGGAGATCTCATTGAGACGTATAAGATGATGAATGGGATGGATAGGATAGAGGTGGAGAGACTCTTCCCGCTCAGAAAGGACAGTAGGACTAGGGGGCACAGCCTCAAGATAAAGGGGGGGCGGTTTAGAACGGAGTTGAGGAAGAACTTCTTCACTCAAAGGGTGGTGAATCTCTGGAATTCTCTGCCTGTTGAAGTGGTGGAGGCTGCCTCGCTAAATATTTTTAAGACGCGGGTTGATGGGTTTTTGATAAGAGAGGGGATTAAAGGTTATGGGGAGAGGGCGGGAATGTGGAACTGAGCCACGACAGATCAGCCATGATCTTATTGAATGGCGGGGCAGGCTCAAAGTGCTAGATGGCCTACTCCTGCTCCTATTTCTTATGTTCTTATGTTCTATTCCATTCGTCAATGTGTTTTGTCACATTTTCAAAGGAAGAGCGGTGGATGTGGTTTATATGGACTTCAGCAAGGCGTTCGATAAGGTCCCCCATGCAACACTTCTTGAGTAAGTGAGAGGGCATGCGATCCAAGGGGCTGTTGCCTTGTGGATCCAGAACTGGCTTACCTGCAGAAGGCAGAGAGTGGTTGTGGATGGGTCTTTTTCTGCATGGAGGTCGGTCACCAGCGGAGTGCCCCAGGGATCTGTTCTGGGACCCTTGCTGCTTGTAATTTTCATAAATGACCTGGATGAGGAAGTGGAGGGATGGATTGGTAAGTTTGCCAACGACACAAAGATTGGTGGTGCTGCGGATAGTCTGGAGGGATGTCAGAAGTTGCAGCGTGACATAGGTAGAATGCAAGACTGGTCAGAGAAGTGGCAGATGGACTTCCACCTGGATAAATATGTAGTGGTCCGTTTTGGCAGGTCCAATGGGATGAAGGAGTATAATATCAAGGGTATTAGCAGTGTAGAGGATCTGAAGGACCTTGGGGTCCGGGTCCATAGGACTCTTAAATCGGCCTTGCAGGTGGAGGATGTGGTCAAAAAGGCGTATGGTGTACTAGCCTTCATTAATCAAGGGATTGAGTTTAGGAGTCGAGAGATAATGCTGCAGCTTTATAAGACCCTTGTCAGACCCCACTTGGAGTACTGTGCGCAGTTCTAGTCACCTCATTACAAGAAAGATGTGGAAGCTATTGAAAGGGTGCAGAGGAGATTTACAAGGACGTTGCCTGGATTGAGTGGCATGCTTTTTGAGGATAGGTTGAGGGAGCTAGGTCTTTTCTCCCTGGAGAGACGAAGGATGAGAGGTGACCTGACAGAGGTTTATAAAGTGTTAAGAGGTATAGATCGGGTGGATTCTCAGGGCTGAAACAATCGCTACGAGAGGACACAGGTTTAAGGTGCTGGGGAGTAGGTGCAGAGGAGATGTCAGGGGTAAGTTTTTCACTCAGAGGGTGGTCGGTGAGTGGAATCGGCTGCCATTGGTGGTGGTGGAGGTGAACTCATTGGGGTCTTTTAAGAGACTTCTGGATGAGTACGTGGGATTTAATGGGACTGAGGGTTATAGATAGGCCTAGTAGGTAGGGATATGATCAGTGCAACTTGTGGGCCAAAGGGCCTGTTTGTGCTGTAGTTTTCTATGTTCTACATCACCCTTCTGCCCACTGTGCCGGAACAAAATATTCAGTCCTGTATCAATGACCAATATCACCATGCCCAGATAAAAGTGTGTGTTAGCACATTATGTACAATTACACAGTAATGCAAACAAGCTCTCTCCATTGTTCTTTGCACTGACTTCAACTGTGGAGAACTAGATGCTTAGCCATCAGAATTTTACAGGAGCAAAAGGAACAGCAAAAGAAACACGTTCCAAGCTTCACAAATTTGAACAATGTTGAATCAGCTACTTCACAGGATAAATAGATAAAGCAGGTTTTGATCAGTAAAGTTAAGAGTACTATTGTTAAAGGGGTAGATGCCAGGAGTATTTACAGGCCGCAACACTCTGCTGCTCCATAGAAATGTCTGAGAAAGTATGCAAAAAGCCTTTTTAAGCCGAGACTGCTGGATCAGGTCCATGGTAAATCCATGTTAAATGATTTCATAAAGCACAAAAGTGAGGTGTAAAAATGTATCGACATCTTATGCCACAGTATGCATTACACTTTTGAATCACACCCTGAGTTGTGTGGTTTAGAACGGAGTTGAGGAGGAACTTCTTCACTCAAAGGGTGGTGAATCTCTGGAATTCTCTGCCCGTTGAAGTGGTGGAGGCTGCCTCGCTGAATATATCTAAGACGCGGGTTGATAGGTTTTCGATAGGCAAGGGGATTAAGGGCTATGGTGAGAGGGCGGAAAAGTGGAACTGAGCCACAACAGATCAGCCATGATCTTATTGAATGGCGGGGCAGGCTCGAAGGGCTAGATGGCCTACTCCTGCTCCTATTTCTTATGTTCTTACTTCACAAACAAGTGAGTCAAAGTCAACAACATTTAATTTTCAATGCCAAATGTTCTTGCAACCTATGGAGAAAATAGACAGCAATGTTTTCCTGGAACAGTAGAATATCTGTCTGTTCTATAAATGCATGCCACAGTCATTAATGATGAGCAACACTACTGGTGTTATATCATGTCAATTATTAGAGAATTCAAAGTTGTCCATTTTTCCACCAAACTTCAAATACTTTCTTTCTATAGTGACTTTTCTGAGTGCATTTTAGAGATGTGGAGCCACACAGTTAAAATTTTTCTGTTGGACATACGCTTGACATCTCACAAGTTTGGAAATCCATTCATCAGAAACACCAGTTGTCGGGATTTTTTTGAGCATACCCAAGCAAATCAGACCATCAATGTCCCCATCCAGATCAGACCATCTTGCATCCATCCTAAGACAGCGACACAGAGTTAACAGTCTGGTGCTCAGACTCAATTTGTTACCACCTTGCCTATTAATATGGGAGGCATTGTGACTTTGAAGTTTTAAACAGTTTCCCAATCTTCAGATGGGAGTCAGATCATTTCAACAATCAAATGTGGTGTTTCTTTAAATAAGAACATAAGAACTAGGAGCAGGAGCAGGCCATCTGGCTCTCGAGTCTGCTCTGCCATTCAATAAGATCATGGCTGATCTTTTTGTGGACTCAGCTCCACTTACCCACCCACTCACCATAACCCTTAATTCCTTTACTGTTCAAAAATTTAACTATCCTTGTCTTAAAAACATTCAATGAAGTAGCCTCAACTGCTTCATTGGGCAGGGAATTCCATAGATTCACAACCCTTTGTGTTAAGAAGTTCTTCCTCAACTCAGTCCTAAATCAGCTTCCCCTTAGTTTGAGGCTATACCCCATAGTTCTAGTTTCACCCACGAGTGGAAACAACTTCCCTGCTTCTATCTTATCTATTCCCTTCATAATCTAATAGTTTCTATAAGATCCCCCTCCAATCTTCTGGATTCCAATGATTATAGCCCCTATCTACTCAGTCTCTCCTCCTAAGCCAACTCTCTCAACTAAGGAATCAATCTAGTGAATCTCCTCTGCACCCCCTTCAGTGCCAGTATATCCTTTCTCAAGTAAGGAGACTAAAACTGTACACAGTACTCTAGGTGTGGCCTCACCAGCACCTTATACAGCTACAACATAATCTCACTTTTTAAACTCCATGCCTCTAGCAATGAAGGACAAATTTCCATTTGCCTTCTTAACTACCTGCTGCACCTGCAAACCAACTTCTTGAGATTCCTGCACAAGGACACCCAGGTCCCTCTGCACAGCAGCATGCTGCAATTTTTTACCATTTAAATAACAGTTCATTTTGTTGTTATTCCTACCAAAATGGATGACCTTATATTGACCAATATTATACTCCATCTGCCCGACCCTCACCCACTTGCTTAGATTATCTATATCCTTTTACAGTCTTTCAGCATCCTCTGCACACTTTGCTCTTCCACCCATCTTTAGTGTCATCTGCGAATTTTGACACACAACGCTTGATCCCCAACTTCAAATCATCTATGTAAATCATAAACAATTGCAATCCCGACACTGATCCCTGAGGCACACCACCAGTCACTGATCGCCAACCTGAAAAACACCCATTTACCCCCACTCTTTGCTTTCTGTTAGTTAACCAATCCTCTATCCATGCTAATACATTATCCGTAACACTGTGTGTTTATCTTATGTAGCAGTCTTTGGTGCGGCACCTTGTCAAATGCATTCTGGAAATCCAGATACACCACATCCACAGGTTCCCCATCGTTCACTGCACATGTAAATGTTCTCAAAGAATTCCATCAAATTAGTCAAACATGACCTGCCCTTCATGAACTCATTCTTTGAACAACATGCCAGAATCTCAACTTCCTCTTACCCACACATCTATCTGCATTACCACTGTCACCTGCCCAGGGCTCTCCAACAACATTTTCCTGGTTAATCTCTCAGATTCTGCTCAGGCATCTACAGCAATGAATCCAGCTCAAAAAGGGTAGGAATTGACCTCTGTTCTGTCTATCTTTCAAAAAACTTGCGAGATCAGGATAAACATTAGCAAGTGCAGCTGGCTATTGGACAACAGCTACTATCACCAATGTGGCACATCATGCTGATCAAACCATCCAATGATGCTGCAGTATAAGGCCAACTTGTATAAACCATCCAGCAACAGGGCTTGCAGGAAGCTTAGTTACCAATTTTGCAGAAACCCACTCAGGGAATTATAGGCCGGTTAGTTTAACGTCTGTTGTAGGTAAAATGCTTGAATCCATGATCAAGGAGAAAATAGCGAGGCATCTTGAGGAGAATTGTTTGATAGAGCAGATGCAGCACGGTTTTCGTTAAGGGGAAGTCGTGTCTGACGAATTTATTGGAGTTCTATGAGGATGTGTGTAGGGCGGTGGATAGAGGAGAGCCGGTGGATGTGGTGTTTCTTGATTTTCAGAAGGCGTTTGATAAGGTGCCGCACAAGAGGTTATTACAGAAGGTTAGGGGGCATGGAGTTGGGGGTAGGGTGTTAGCACGGATAGGGGATTGGCTGTCAAATAGGAGGCAGAGAGTGGAGGTCAATGGGTGCTATTCGGATTGACGGTTGGTGACTAGCGGAGTGCCCCAGGGGTCGGTGCTGGGGCCTCAGCTATTTACCATTTATATAGATGATCTGGAGGAGGGAACCGAGTGTATGGTGTTGAAATTTGCTGATGACACCAAGATTGGTGGAACGGCAAATTGTGCGGAGGGCGTGGAAAGTCTGCAGAAGGATCTAGATAGGCTGGGCGAATGGGCCAGGAACTGGCAAATGGAATTTAATGTTGGCAAGTGTGAAGTTGTCCACTTTGGTAGGAATAATGGTAGGAAGGATTATTCCTTACATGTCAAAAAACTGCAGCATACAACGGTGCAGAGGGACCTCGGGGTCCTTGTGCATGAGTTGCAAAAACCCAGCCTGCAGGTGCAGCAGGTGGTCAGGAAGGCTAATGGGATGCTGGCCTTCATAGCGAGGGGGATTGAATATAAAAGTAGGGAGGTCTTGCTGCAACTGTACAGGGCACTGGTGAGGCTGCAGCTGGAGTACTGTGTGCAGTTTTGGTCGCCACACTTACGCAAGGATATTTTGGCCTTGGAGGGAGTGCAGAGGAGGTTTACTAGGCTGATGCCGGAGTTGAGGGGGTTGAACTATGAGGAGAGGCTGAATAAACTGGGCTTGTACTCGTCAGAGTTTAGAAGAATGAGGGGAGATCTCATTGAGACATATATGATGATGAATGGGATGGATAGGATAGAGGTGGAGAGACTCTTCCCGCTTAGAAAGGACAGTAGGACTAGAGGGCACAGCCTCAAGATAAATGGGAGGCGGTTTAGAACGGAGTTGAGGAGGAACTTCTTCACTCAAAAGGTGGTGAATCTCTGGAATTCTCTGCCCGTTGAAGTAGTGGAGGCTGCCTCGCTAAATATATCTAAGATGCGGGTTGATAGGTTTTTGATAGGCAAGGGGATTAAGGGTTATGGGGAGAGGGCGGAAAAGTGGAACTGAGCCACGACAGATCAGCCATGATCTTATTGAATGGCGGGGCAGGCTCAAAGAGCTAGATGGCCTACTCCTGCTCCTATTTCTTATGTGACTATCAGGGCACCAAATTTGACAGGATCTTGACAAATAAATTGGCAAACCATATATAGGTGCAGAATATCCCAGCTGCTTTCAAATGTACATATCCAGAATACTCAGCAACTGACTGTGACTCGCGTCAAGTAATTCTGGTGAAACTGAATCAAATTATTCCTGTTATATTATAGGCAGTATTGTATATTGGAGAATGATGCTTGAGAGCACCAAGGATTTAAAACAATGGAGCTTATTTACAGGTGTGTTCTCCTAAACAGGTGCTTCTCCTCTACCCATTTCCCGCGCCAGGGGCTTATGACGTCACACGTCACTTCTGGTGGATACACGAATACAACAGAGCTCAGTAAGCCAATAAGAATTAATACAATTACATAACATTTCCTCCCCCTTTAAATCAGCGTCCCCAACAAGTTAAAAACAAGTTCAACAATAATCAATAAGTCAGTCACTAATAAGTCAGATGGTCTGGAGATTGTTGCTCTCAAAATGGCTTCTGGCATCTTCTTCTTTACACCGGTGGTAATCTCTTGCATTTTTGTCTTTGCACAATCATCATCAGTGGTAGGTTTAACAGGTGTTGACATAGAAATTAGAGGTTGTCTCTGTGTCTGATCAGTAGATGAGAGTTGCTTTATTCAACAGCGTCTGTTAGTGCTTGTAGGACCTTGTAGGAAGGTTCAAGTCTGGACTGTGTACGGTTGAGTCTGGATTTGCAGCATGCTGATTTCAGCTTATCTGTCCTCCCAGCCAACAGCTAGTCTGTCTACTCTAAATAGTGTCATTGCTGGGATAGGTTCAGTCTGTGAAAGGATTGTGGCAGGAACCCATTTCTCCCCTGTGGAGTAATTCCTAGGCAAAACTACATGTCCTTGATGGGAGAGGAAAACTCTATACTTGCTTTCCTGCTGTTCCATTTGTCCATTTATTGCTGTTGTACAGAGAAAATACAGCATCGTATGACAGCAATGACAAGGACAAATGGAATGGCAGGAGAAAAAAGCATGAAAATTTCCAAGGACAAGGTGTTTTGGCTAGAAATTACGCCACAGGGAGAAATGGGCTCATGCCACAATCCATGCACAGACTGGACCAGCGGTTTTAACTATGATCAGTATTCAATCAGTTGTTTATCTGATTTGTCACATGTATTAGCATACAATGAAAAGTTTTTTTTGCGTGCTACACAGACAAAGCATACTGTACATAGGGAAGGAAAGGAGAGAGTGCAGAATGTGGTATTACAATCATAGCTAGAACGTAGAGATAGATTGACTTAGTGTGAGGTAGGTCCATTCAAAAGTCTGATGGCAACAGGGAAGAAGGTGTTTTTGAATTCTCAGACTTTTGCATCTTTGCCTGACAGAAGGCAGCAAAAGAGAGTATGTCCAGGGTGCGCAGGGTCATTGATTAGCTGGGTGCTTTTCCAAGGCAGCAGCAAGTGTAGACAGTGTCAATGGATAGGAGACTGGCTTGAGTGATGGATTGGACTTCATTCAAAACCCTTTGTAGTTTCTTGTGGTGTTGGGCAGAACAGGAACCATACCAAGTTGTGACAGAACTGGAAAGAATGCTTTCTATAGTGCATCTGTAGAAGTTGGAGAGAGATGTAGTGGACATGCCAGATTTCCTTAGTCTCCTGAAAAAGTAGAGGTGTCAGTGGGCTTTCTTAACTATAGCATCCACACAGAAGGACCAGTTCAGGTTGCTGCTGATCTGAACACATAAAAACTGAAGCTCTCAACCATTTCTACTTCGCCCCCATTGTTGTAGACAGGGACATGTTCTCCGTTACACTTCTTGAAGTCGATGATTTTTGCTTCTAAGATGGGTGCAGGAACACATGCCTTGTTGTCTAATTTACCAAAGTATGGGCAGGCAATAGAGCAATAGGCATTTTTGATATTTGTGTAGCAATGGTCTAGGATGTTTGGGCCTCTGGTGGAATAAGAGCTGTGTTGATGGTATCTTGGTAGAATGCTTTTGAGCTTGGATTGATGAACAAGGTCACGGGCTGTTTCGTCTCAAGGCTATTTGTGGTGGTGTATATTTCATCCAGCGCTATCTTTACGTCCACATGGAGGTGGGATGTAAACTGCTGTCAGGATAACAGAGGTGAACTCCCACAGAAAGTAGTCGGGGGCAGCAATTTAGCGTCAAATAGTCTAGGTCTAATATCTCTTCAACCTTGGTAATACAAGAGAAGTCTTGGTCGTGGAATGTGTGGTATTCCAACACACTAGTAGGAATTTGTTAAGACATTTGATCAGTGAACCTTGCTCCCTGGTTGTTGTCAAGGTATGTTTCATAGTTTGCATAAAAGGATCAGCTCATCCATTGGTAGCAGAATGATACACTGCAGGCCTAATATGTTGAATACCATTCTCTTCAAAGAAACTTTTGAATTCTTAAGAGACAAATTGAGGTCCATTGTCGCTTACCATTTGTTCAGGGAATCCAAAACGACTAAATACTTCTCTCCTAGCTTCTCAACAGTCTTCTCCAATTAAGTAGATTTCATCAGTGATCTCTGGCCACTTAGTGTGAGCATCAACCGTTACCATGAATATATGTCTTTTAAAGGGTCCTGTAAATCCGCAGGCACTCATTGCCAAGCCTGGATGTAACAGTGCTAAAGATGGCAGGTTTCTTACCTTCATACAGGAAGTGTATGTTACAGCTTCCTCGTCAATTTCTGCATCCAATCCAGGCCACTAAAAATAACTTCTCACTATTTCTTTCATGCATGTAGTTCCGCAATGGTCCGCATGTGGCTTCACTCCACCATCAGTGAGAACATGGGTGTTAATGATCACTTTGAGCTTACATAGAAGACAGCCTGACTATACTGACAGCTCCAATTTCCTGGAATAGTCGGGTTTCAAGTCAGGTGTTAGTTCCGAAGTCTTTACTCATAAAACCAGATGCATCACGAGCACTCATGATTGCTCTGAATATTTTCTCACTTGCAAATACAGAACAGGCAGCACAACTAATTTAAGTGCTGCTTGACTGGTGTTTCATTGAATCTACAGTGCAGAAGGAGGCCACTCAACCCATCAAGTCTGCACCAACCACAATCCCACCCAGGCCCTATCTCTACAACCCCATGCATTCACCCTAGCTAATACCCCTGACACTAACGGACAATTAACATGGCCAATCCACCTTACCCACACATCTTTGGACTGTGGGGGGAAATCTGAGCACCTGGAGGAAACCCACGCAGACATGGGAAGAGTGTGCAAACTCCACACAGACAGCGACCCATGCTGGGAATCAAACCCAGGTCCCTGTGGTTGAGGCAGTGGTGCTGTCAAGGTATGTTTCATTGTTTGCATAAAAGGATCAGCTCGTCCATTAGTAGCAGAATGATACTGTGCAGGCTAACCACTGTGGCACCTCTTTCCTCAACATGGAAACAGTATTTTTTTATTACTCCTTCTGTCAAATTTAGGTTTCAGGTACTTTTTTTTAAATCTGTAGCATTTTCCAGTTCATATGCTTCCTGTTAGGCACTGTAATGTCATTTCATGGTCCAGAAATTTCCAAAATTCAAAACTGACTTGGTCCCAAACATTCTAGCCTGGTGAAGTTACAGTCTGAAAGGACTACTTTTAATTTGCTAAGAGAGTCAAGATAGAAAACATCACAAAATGGTGCTGTCACCTAATGGTTCAATTCTTCTAACTAACGATGGGGAAGCTAATGTTTTGTTCAGAGTTTTGCAGTTCTCTTTAATGGCTTGTTAGCCAATTTCACGCCTATCTGAACAAGCAACATACAAGCAGCTTCTTTATATAAATGACAGCAAAACTATAAATGGGAGTTCATGTACTTCAAATACTATGTCAAAACGTCAGACACACATATCAAAATCAACATATAATGGCTTCAGATCAACTTGAAGTCAATGTATAATTTCAGTAGAGCCAGTGTATTTGGGAGCAACTGACTTTGCATTGTTGTGCTGCAGTATAATTATACTCTTAAAACAAGTATTCACTTTCTGCATCCTAATCTGTTGATAATCACTATGCTTACCTGTGTTGGCTGTTCACCCAAGAGCTTATAAGGCAATGTTTATTCTTAATTGCAGTTCTTGGTAAAATCCTTGAACAAAGAATGTTGGTCCTGGTGGACACCATCCATCCTCAATATCAAATGTCCAGATTAAGTAATGCTGCTTTTATTCTGCTACAACTTCAGAAGTACATACTTCATTGGAACCAGTAGGGTTTGTTTTGTCAATTTCCCATATCAGTCATCCATATGCAATCCATATGAGAATGCTAAATAGCATTTAGTTTTGTGTTGCAAGTGCAGCTATCAGAAACTAGGTTCACATTTTCAAATTTATATATGTAGGACAGCTAAAATGATGCTATTCTTCACATGGTACCTAAATGTCACTGACATAGAGATTCCATTATTGAAATGAGAATCCAGCATACATACACACAATTCATCTGTCATTAAGAAACTTTGAATTTGAAGGAATAACCAAATACCTTAATTCTATTTGATTAGTTTTCCTTGTTAAAGACTTTGTACTCAACCAAATACAGTAAAATATAAACAGAAAAATTGGCAGGCTGAAAAGTATTTTCCCATGAACGTTGTTATGCACACAAAATGAGGCAAAACACCTATTTCCATTGCAGCATTGCTGCTGTTAAAATAAACGATTCTCATGTGGCACAACAGCTGATTTTTTCTAATAAAGTTTATGACACAAAAATTACCCACACAATGCTAATAATCAGCAGTTTAGAGACACATAACTGAACGATCCGATTACCTTTTACTTTTAAAACATGTTGTCAGTTTGTTAGAAACACATTTATAATTGCGTTTATCTTAGTATGAGAAAAATGTTCCGTAGTCCTAACTACTGTAATCTTGAATTTTGCTAAGTAACTAGTTATGATAACCTTTAAAATTAGAAACAGGTACGTGCATCTTTCAATGCCAGTAAACGAAACTGTAAATTATAATGTCGCGTTCCTTTGCCAATGTCCACTCATTGAGTGCTATTCTTTTTATTACACAACTTTACCATTCTGCCACAACATTTGAGGATATTCTTGAGGATTCGCATAAATCGAACCGCTTTATAAACACTCAGACCGAGCAGGCTAAGCACTGCAGCAAGAGCCACAGGCTCTAGCATCTATCCCACGGCATTATGGCTATACTTGGCAGCGTTCCGGTCAACCCTTCTCCAAAAAGTGCGCGAAACACGGGCTATTTTTTAAACCAATGCAAAAATACGACCGCACCAACAAATGAACGATTCAAACAAGCAACTTTACACACCAGAGTCATTTCTCTTGTCCGCCATTTCAATCCCACAATTCGTACATGTCTCCAGCCTAACGCTGAGTTGGTTACCGTGGTTACTGGCTGGCGGCGGAGGGGGGAGGGGAACGGGGAGGAGGGGAGGTGGAGCCAGGACGGCGGGGACCGGGGAAAGGCGGCTCTCTTTGGTGATGGGAGAATGAGTCTGCGGCACGCGCTCACCTCCTCCCCCCACTACCCACCCCGCCCCGCCTAACCAGGTTTCCAACGTTGGGCAGCCGCCCCGCGTGTCCCGGAGCGCATCGAACAGGCGACCGTTAGGAGCCGCTGGCTCGCGCCGCTCCTTCCCTAATCTGGGCGGCTGGAGCTCAGGCACTTACTTGTTCAGATGCCAGAGCTTGCGTGCTATGGCCCGGCAGCAAAGACTGGAGACTTTAAAACAAAAAATAGTACCCCGTCGTTAAGAATCAGTATTCTGGAAAAAGAAACAAAATATGACGGCGTATTTCCATCGGGGACCTCTTATTAAAAACTAAAATTTGCAAGCTGTTTTATTAAATGAGAATAAAGCAAAAACGAAAAGACATGGGGAGAATTTATTTATTTGCATTTGCGAATGCGGCGCGGTTACATAGGGCATTGCAGTGGGAGTGATTGAACGGCCGGGGGTGGGGCACCTGGTGCCGGGGCGGGGAAGGCGAGGCGGGGTGGCAGGGTATAGGCTTTTGTTACATTCGGTGACGCCCGAGTGGGTTCACATGCAAATAGAGTACACCAAGATAGCGAGGAGGATGCGTTTAAAAACTCAGGTACATTAAACATATAGATATGTAAATATTGAGATGTTGTTGACTGTTTAAAATTTCACAAAAATAAAGGGGAAGAAAGGCGGCCTGTGAGGGAGAAACTGCGCCAATAACAAGTTTGAGAAGTTTGAAGCTGGCTGTTGAAGCCTCAGTGGTCCACAATTGCCAAGGACAGATCATCTAAGGCTAACATTGTTTGCAAACACATCGATCATTATTGACAGTGTTGTCAGAATTGATGACATTTTGAGGGGGGAAAAAAAACACAAGTAACATCGTGAAATTTAATGAGACTTTTGGATCTAATCAGCTCTTGGTTATTCTGTGGTGTATACCTGCAGACTGAGCCATTCAACAACTGGGAACATATCCGGTTTATTAAAAATAGAAAAGATCTCAGGAACCCACAGCCTTCGGGATGATGTGGAAACCTTAACATTGTACTTGATATTAAATATTTTGTATGCTTGTGTAAACAAGAGAATTTGGAAAATAAATATTTTTCTGGAGTCATTGTTGTATTCAATTCTGCCAGTTTCTACCACCACACAGCTGTATTTATGAATTTGCACGAGGATTATTTCAAAACTATACAAAGTGAGTTTCTCTTGGAAGAATGTTTTCAAATTATTTATACAAAGGCACACTGTACCCAGCAGGTGATGTGATTATTCGTATTAATTACAGATCAGTGCTCCACAGCGCCTGACTTTCCGCTTGTTGACATTAAAGGACGGAAATCCCGGTGGTTGGGAAATGTTATTTATTCTTACCCGCCTACTGCGGGAAAAAACCCCGCCAAAACTCGAGATGTGGCGCCAAATTTGAGCAAATGAAGGAAAAACTTCAGTGCGCCTTTTTGGAAGGAATAGTAATGTCTCCTCAAGGAATTGCGATTGAAGTAATTGTTCAGCCTACGAATGTTAGTTAGTACGATGCGCATAGTTATTTTCAAAAATACGCCTGCCTATTTGAGCATAGTGAGAAATTTCACAACAGCAGGTAAAAGTCCAACAGGTTTATTTAGCGGCCAGAGCTTTCACAGTGCTGCTCCTTCATCGGGTGAGTGGAGAGTTGGGTTCTGAAACAGGGCATGTATAGACACAGGCTCAACTTCAAGATAATGGTTGGAATGCGAGTCTGACTCAAGTCTTTACAGGTGCAGACAATGGAACTAGAGAGGTGTGAATTGTCTCCAGCCAGGATAATTGTAAAATGTTGCAAGCCCAGCAAGTCATGGGGTTACATGTAGTGTGACATGAACCTAAGATCCCGGTTGAGGTCGTCCTCATGTGTGCGGAACTTGGCCATCAGTTTATGCTCGTTGATTCTACGTTGTCGTGTGTCTTGAAGGCTGCCTTGGAGAACGCTTACCCAAAGATCAGAGGCTGAATGCCCTTGACTGGTGAAGTGTACCCCAATAGGAAGGGAACACTCCTGCCTGGTGATTGTCGAGCGGTGTCCATTCATCTAATGTCGTACCGTCTACATGGTCTTGCCAATGTACCATGTCTCGTTACATCCTTTGCTGCAATGTATCAGGTAGACAATGTTGGCCGAGTCACAAGGGTAGGTACTGTGTACCTGGTGGATGCCATCATCTCATGTTCTCACGTGAGATGATGGCATCCATGCTGACGATCTGGCAACGTCTTGCAGAGGCTGCAGCGGCAGGATTGTGTGGTGTCGTGGTTACTGAAACATGATGACATCAACAAGTTCCATCCCACCATCAGACTCACCATGGACTACTCTCCAGCATCGGTTGCATCTTGGACACATGCATCTCCATCAAGGATGGCCACCCAGCACTTAACTGTACCATAAGTCCATGGATAACCTCACTATGCTCCAATTCTCCAGTTTCCACCCTAAACACATTAAAGAAGCCATCCCCTAAGGACAAACCCTCCATATACACAGGAATTGCTCACATGAGGAGGAACGCAACACACGCTTACTGAGGCTGAAAGATGCCCTCGCAAGAACATGATATTGATCAATAGTTCCGACCTCCTCAGAAGACAAACACGGGACACAGCAGACACAGTACCCTTTGTTGTCCAGTACATCCCCAGAGCAGAGAAGTTACGACATCTTCGGAGCCTTCAACATGTCACTGATGAAGATGAATATCTCGCCAAGGCCATCCCCACTACTTGCCTTCAAATAACCGCGCAACCTCGAAGAGATCATTGTTTGCAACAAACTACCCAGCCTTTAGGAGAACAGTGACCACGACACCGCACAACCCTGCCACAGCAACCTCTGCAAGACGTGCCAGATCATCGACACAGATGCCATCATGTGAGAACGCCATCCACCAGGTGCGGTACATGTTTTTGCAACTTGGCCAATGCTGTCTACCGGATACACTGCGGGAAGGGATGTCCCGAGACATGGTACATCAGCGAGACCGTGCAGACACTATGATAACAGAAGAATGGACACCACGCGACAATCACCAGGCAGAGTGTTCCCTTCCTGTTGGGGAACACTTCAGCAGTCAACAGCATTCGGCCTCTGATCCTCAGGTAAGCATTCTCCAAGGCGGCTTTCAAGACACACAACAACGCAGAATCACCGAGCAAACTGATAGGCAAGTTCTGCACACATAAGGACAGCCTCAACCAGGATCTTGGGTTCATATCACACTACCTGTAACCCCCATGACTTGCCTGGGCTTGCAACATCTTACTAACTGTCCTGGCTTGAGACAATTCACACCTTTTTAACCAGTGCTTAACCCTCTCTCCACTCGTAAAGACTTGATTACCTGTTAAAACTCATATTCCAACCATTATCTTGGAATTGAGTCTGTCTATATATGCCTTGTTTGTGAACCCAACTCTCCGCTCACCAGATGAAGGAGCAGCCCTCTGAAAGCTCATGCTACCAAATAAACCTGTTGGACTTTAAACTGGTGTTGTGAGACTTCTTATTGTGCCTGCCCCAGTCCAACGCCAGCATCTCCACATCATATTTGAGCATAAATTGGGTAATCTAGTGATATCTGGCTGGTCATTTTGCACCGTCCAATTTTATGCTGGAAGTGACAGGGGGTACAGGAAGCATCTGTTCACGTACTAGCATAAAAATGTAGACACTTTTGACCACCTCAGTCTCAACTAACATCAATGCCCAAACTTGGGTTCCTCTCCACGGTCTTTGAAATTTTCATTATATCTAAAATCCCTGCTGAATCTCTTCAATCAAGCTCCAAACTCTGCCATGGCACCTAAATGGCTCTTAACAATGTTACAAATAACATCCACTATTAGCTGTGATCATTGTGCGCTATTTGTGCTTGTCATTTCCTTTAGTTGTGAGTCTTGCCATTTTCCTCCATTGCCCAGTTCACTGTGACTCCCTTCAATTGGTCCTATTCCTATCTGCTCAATCACAGCTGGAATAGATATATACTTAATGTGCTGAAGTTCCAAAAGTGGCTATTCTTTCCTCTGCTGCTCTGTTATTTCAGAAGTATCTAAGGATCCATCTTTGGTTGCCTCACCTATGCTTTCGAACAACATAATTTAAAGAAATGGAATCAGTTTCCACATGTACGCTACTCACCTCTTGACCGTTATATTGCTGTTGACCTATCAAGTTTCTTGTTCGCCATTTAGTTATGGATGAGCCTTCATTTAATTTAGCTAAATGATGGAAAGGCTGAAGCAAATTTCTTCATCCCTTTGTTCCTAAAGCCAGCTGCTTCCTGACTGAATCAGATTGTCCACAACCTTGATAACCATTTAGGTATGAGCAGAATTTTTGATCCCATATTATCCCCATAAGAACCACCTACTTTCACCGCTTTAGTTACCTACCTAAGCCCCACAGTCAGCCTATCTACTGATCCAACTTTGTCAACTCTCAGCTGGTTTATCTCCATGCTGGCCTCCTAATCTCCACCCTCGAATTTACGCATGTTATGCACTTTTATGTGCAAGCTCTTTGGCAGGCTGCCATGTGCACTTAGTAGTTCCTGGTGTAAGTACATTTTCCTTGTTTGGTAGATTGAGGCTGAAAGTCAATATCTAAAGAACAATATAGCACAGGAAGAGGCCCTTTGGCCCACAATGTCTGTGCCAACATTGATGCCTGTCTAATATTTTCTTGCCTTTAGGGGTCCATATCCCTCTATTCCCTGCCTGTTCATTATCTATTCCAAATGTCTCTTGAACGTTGTCATAGAATCTGCTTCCAGCACTTCCTCCAGCAGCGCGTTCCAGGCATTTACCACCGTCTGTATGAAAGACTTGCCCCTACATCTCTTCTAAACCTCATTTTCAACCTTTCTCCCAAGTACTTGACCCTTCAGCCCTGGGAAAAAGACTCTGACTATCCTCCCTATCCAAGTCTGTCATAATCTTGTTAAACTCTGTGACGTTCCCCCCTCATCCTCCGATGCTCCAACGAAAACAATCCAAGTTTGTTTAACCTTTCTTCATAGTCCATTTCCTCCAAATTAAGCACCATCCTGGTAAGTCTTTTCTGCATCCTTTACAATACATCAACATTCTTCCAGTACAGTGGCAACCAGAATTGTACATTATTCCAAATGTGGCTTAACCAAGTCATATACAGCTGCAATATGATTTTCCAATTCCTATGCTCTACCGATGAAGGCCATACATCTTCTTCACTTTGTCTACCTGAGTTGCCACCTTTAGGGGACTGTGGATCTGCACGCCTAGATCCCTCTGTATGCTAATATTTCTAAGGGCTTTGCCATTTACTGCATACTTTCCTTCTGCAGTAAACCTTCCAAAGCGCATCACCTCACATTTGTCCGGGTCAAATTCCATCTGCCGTCTTTTGGCCCACGTCTCCGGGTGATTTATATCCTGCTGTATCCTCTGACAATCCTCCTCACTATTTGCTACTCCCCCAATTTTTGTATCATCTGCAAATTTACTAATCAGACCAGCTACTTAGAATCTATATAAATGATTTGGATGAAGGGATATAATGTATTTTAGACAAATTTGCTAATGGTATAATTATTGGTAGGAAAGCATTTAAGGAGGACACATCTGCAGAGGGATATTAATGGGTCAAATAAGTGGACAAAATTTGGCAGATGGAATATAATGTGAGATTAGTAGCAAGAAAGTAGAATATTTAAATGGAGAGAGTGCAGAATGCTCTGGTATAGATGAATCTGGATATTGTTGTACGTGACATAATCAGAAAAGGTTATCATGCACAGACAGAAAGTAATTATGAAGGTGAATAAAATTGTGGCCTTTGTTGCAGGGCGCATGGACTATAAAAGTAGGAAAATCTTTTTACAACTGTGGAGGGCATGAGAGAGACCATGTTGGAGCGCAATGCACATTTCTGGGCTCCTTATTTAGAGAGGGATATACTAACATTGGAGGTAGTTCAAAGAACATTTGTCAGGTTGATTTCTGGGATGAAGGGTTGTCTCATGAATAAATGTTGAGCAGGTTGATCCTGTACTCATTGTAGCTTAGAAGGATGAGGCATGATCTATTGAAATATATAAGATTCTGAGGAGTTTTGACAAGGTAGATGCTGAGAGGATATTCTCCTTCATTGGGGAATCTAGAACTAAAGGCTCAGTTCCAGAATAAGGGATTTCCCATTTATAATGTAGATGGGAAGAATTTCTTCCCTCTGAGGGTCATTAATGTCTGAAAATCTCTATTGCAGAGAGCAGTGGAGGCTGAGTCTATGAATATATTTAGGAGCAAGTTCATTTTTAATTGAGAAGGGAAATCTAGTGTTGAGGTCGCAACCAAATCAGCAATGATCTTATGGAATGGCAATGCAGTTTTAAGTGGTTAAATAAGTTACTCCTGTTTCTGTTTTTTATGTTTTTAAGAAGCTTGACACCATTCAGGACACAGCAGCCCTCTTGATTGGCAGTCCGTCCATTATATGAACCATTGACTCACTCCACTACTGGTAAACAATACGTACAAAACACACTGCAGGAACTCATCAAAGCTTCTTCAACAGTACCTTCCAGATCGGCGAACTCTCTCACCTCGAAGAAAAAGGGAACAGATGCATAAGAGCGCAGCCATTTGCAATATTACCTCCAATTCACACGCTATCCTAACTTGGAACTATTTCATAATTCTTTCCTTGTTTCTGGACCAAATCCCTGGAAATTCCTTCTTAATAACACTGTGGGTATACCTACACCACATGGACTTTGCAACTCACCACCACCTTCTGAAAGTAAGTTAGGGATGGGCAATAAATGCTAGCTGACCTGCCAACGATGCTCACACCGAATGAACGAATAAATTGATCAATTGAACTGGTTTGGCACTCAGATTAGATCAGATATTAGTTTTGATGTGTTGATCTTGAGTACTGTAATAAAACTATGTTTTAATAGCAAACAAAACATTTCTTAAAAATTGCATTTGGAGAAGTGTGCACTTAAATTTTCCATCCTTAGGTGACCCTAAGAACATAAGAAATGGGAAATAGGAGCAGGAGTAGGCCAACTAGCCCTTCGAGCCTGCCCCGCCATTCAGTAAGATCATGGCTGATCTGTCGTGGCTCAGTTCCACATTCCCACCCTCTCCCCATAACCCTTAATCCCCTCTCTCATTAAAAACCCATCAACCCGCGTCTTAAAAATATTTAGCGAGGCAGCCTCCACCACTTCAACGGGCAGAGAATTCCAGAGATTCACCACCCTTTGAGTGAAGAAGTTCCTCCTCAACTCTGTTCTAAACCGCCCCCCCTTTATCTTGAGGCTATGCCCCCTAGTCCTACTATCCTTTCTGAGCGGGAAGAGTCTCTCCACCTCTATCCTATCCATCCCATTCATCATCTTATACATCTCAATGAGATCTTCCCTCATTCTTCTAAACTCTAACGAGTACAAGCCTAATCTATTCAGCCTCTCCTCATAGCTCAACCCCCTCAACTCCGGCATCAGCCTAGTAAACCTCCTCTGCACTCCCTCCAAGGCTAAAATATCCTTGCGTAAGTACGGCACCCAAAACTGCACACAGTACTCCAGCTGCGGCCTCACGAACGCCCTATACAGCCGCAGCAAGACCTCCCTACTTTTATATTCAATCCCCCTCGCGATGAAGGCCAGCATCCCATTCGCCTTCCAGACCACCTGCTGCACCTGCAAGCTGGGCATTATAGCAATGTTATACGTGATACACTTCCTGATGGGTATTCTATTATAGCTGGTTTCGTAATTCTTGCTACAGCTAAGAATGGTATATGTCGTTTAGCTTGGGAAGCTAAGAAATTTGGAAGGACTGTTAAATGGAATTCAGCTGCAAAACATTGACTGTTGTGGAGGCAGTGGATATGGGATTCTATTAAGTGACATGCTGTACAATGGGAGCACTGATGATTGTGGTCCCATTGACTGCTATGCAGATAATCGTTCTTTGTGAGATAATGTACATTGTACGAAATGTATGAATGAGAAAAAGTTACAGAATGACCCTACTAACTTGAAACAAATGCTGGAAAGAAAGGAAATCTGTAAAATGAAATAGATTTAAACTATTTGATTGTTTTACAAAAATAATGCATTTATGAAGAAATTTTTGGAGGTCCTTGGGGAGGGGTGTCTCACAATGCGATGATTTGTACAGAATATGGAAGATTTTGATTTATTTTGTTTATTTTTGTTGGAGATGTTGTCATCGGCTCTCCCTAATTTTGAGGATACATCCACCCTGGATCGTAAGTCACTGCCATGGATCTTCATGTGACTGAACAGGCAGATTCCCAAACCACAGATCTTTGAGCACTTGGGGCATGATGTCCAGTGAGTTAATGTGATCTGGCGTGCAGGATTTGCTTCCTTTTCTTTCCTTCTCTGCCATTGCTCTGCTTCGTTATTAAGACAGTGGGCAAGAATTTATGGCCTCGCTCAATCCAAGACTGAAAAAATCCCGACCAAGGTCAAGGGACATTTCTATAGTCCACCCCTCACACACTCCAGTGCTGTGGTGAGCGGGGTGGGTAGAATTCCAGCAATTGTCTCAAAACATAATGTGGCTTAAGAACATAAGAAATAGGAGCAGGAGTAGGCCATCTAGCCCTTCGAGCCTGCCCCGCCATTCAATAAGATCATGGCTGATCTGTCGTGGCTCAGTTCCACATTCCCGCCCTCTCCCCATAACCCTTAATCCCCTCTCTTATCAAAAACCCATCAACCCGCGTCTTAAAAACATTTAGCGAGGCAGCCTCCACCACTTCAACGGGCAGAGAATTCCAGAGATTCACCACCCTTTGAGTGAAGAAGTTCCTCCTCAACTCCGTTCTAAATCGCCCCCCCTTTATCTTGAGGCTGTGCCCCCTAGTCCTACTGTCCTTTCTGAGCGGGAAGAGTCTCTCCACCTCTATCCTATCCATCCCTTATCTTATACGTCTCAATGAGATCTCCCCTCATTCTTCTAAACTCTAACGAGTACAAGCCTAGTTTATTCAGCCTCTCCTCATAGCTCAACCCCCTCAACTCCGGTATCAGCCTAGTAAACCTCCTCTGCACTCCCTCCAAGGCCAAAATATCCTTGCGTAAGTACAGCGACCAAAACTGCACACAGTACTCCAGCTGCGGCCTCACCAATGCCCTATACAGCCGCAGCAAGACCTCCCTACTTTTATATTCAATCCCCCTCGCTATGAAGGCCAGCATCCCGTTAGCCGTCCTGATCACCTGCTGCACCTGCAGGCTGGGTTTTTGCGACTCATGCACAAGGACCCCAAGGTCCCTCTGCGCCGTCGCCTGCTGCAGTTTTTCGCCACGTAAGAAATAGTCCTTCCTATCATTATTCCTACCAAAGTGGACCACCTCGCACTTGCCAACATTAAATTCCATTTGCCAGTTCCTGGCCCATTCGCCCAGCCTATCTAGATCCTTCTGCAGACTCTCCACACCCTCCGCGCAATTTGCTGTTCCCCCAATCTTGGTGTCATCAGCAAATTTCGACACCATACACTCGGTTCCCTCCTCCAGATCATCTATATGAATGGTAAATAGCTGAGGCCCCAGCACCGACTCCTGGGGCACTCCACTAGTCACCAACCTTGATGGACAATTTGTCACCATTTTGAGCAATTGAGAGCAAGCTTCCCCCAATAATTGAATGTCAATGCTGCTGCACCTCAAGGAGAGCTTCAGAAAGTCTTTTAAGCATTTTCTTTGTTCTCCCCTGAAACACAGAATATTTGAGAATTGAGAAAACAGAATCTGGTGGGGGAGATGCTTTTTGGCCAGCTGGACATAGCATCCAAACCACCAAAGTTGATTTTACAGGAGTTTTGACTTCAAGAAGAAGAAGCAGGCTTCAAGAGGAGTACTAGCATTTATTCAATGCTCTCCTCCACCCCCATCCCAGAAGCCTACATGGAAGTTTATACAGAAGAAGCAGTCCAGCCACAAGCGCCCAATCTTAGGGGAAAGTGGTGACATTAATCCCTTGCTCCCAGCCTGAGCCCACCCAAACCCAGAACCCTATGGGTACCCTTCCTCTACGGCTTGGCAGCAGCAGAGAGCACATGAGCACTGGATTTACCTCTGTGAGCACCCGTCCCCTTGGGGCCCAAGACACCAGGTCAGGGTGTTAGTGCCTGGGTGCTGGGGCAGTGCACCACCTGCACTTGCAAGGCAAGGTTTGAAGGCGGGGCCTGAGGGCTGGGTCACCCTCATGCATTCATGGTGATTGGTGGGGTGTGAACTGTTACTTAAGTGGTGTGGGGGGAGAGGGAGGGAGGAAGATGACCCTCTCTGCTGACAGTTTGGTGATGCTCCCATGGACCCGATGAATCCAGCACATCAGGTCCACGCTGGTCATTACCAGAACCAAAACCTACCAAGTGCATTTCCCACCGGAGGAGCTGGAGAATGGCAAGGGCCTGGTGTAGGCAGATCTGTGAATTGTATTGCAATTAGGAGATTTGCATAATAATTGAGTTGCTGTATGCTGCGGGCAGAAATCAATCAGGGCTGGCAGGGCATGTCGGGTTCATCCTGATCCTCCTCCCTGCAGGAATACGATTTTTTTTTGTTGCCAACACACCAGTGGAGCATCGGGATTCCTGCTGACTGTCTGACAAGGCTGGAAAATTCCACACAACTTCAACAAAAATGGGGTGAAGAGTCATGCATCAAAACCTCAGCTGGGGTTGTATACCCTTCAACCATAATAGCTGCCTCGTGATTCGCACAATGTTTAACCAGTGGCACAGTGGTGAGCACTACTGCCTCACAGTGCCAGGGACCTGGGTTCAATTCCTGGCTTGGATGGAGTATGTATGGAGTTTGCATGTTCTCCCCATGTTTGCGTGGGTTTCCTCTGGGTGCTCCAGTTTCCTCCCACAGTCCGAAAGGCATCCTGATTAGGTGCATTGGCCGTGCTAAATTCTCTCTCAGTGTGCCCAAACAGGCGCCAGAGTGTGGCAACTAGAGGATTTTGACAGTAACTTCATTTCAGTGTTAATGTAAGCCTACTTATGACACTAATAAATTAAATTTTGAAAAACAACTTTAGTGTGTTGGCTTGACCTTCTGGGACTTTAACTCCATGAAGGAAGCCATTTGACCTGTTCAGTCCATGCTGGCTCATTTGATACATGACTCAATTATCAGGTTGGGTGAATATAACTCTTCACCCCATTTTTTTGGTGAAGTTGAGTGGGATTCTCCAGCCTTGTCAGCCAGCAGGAATCCCAATGCCCCACTGGTGTGTTGGCAAAAAAACCCCCAAGATTCCTGCTGGGCGTGAGGACTATCAGGATAAACCGGACATGCCCTGCCTGCCCTGATTGGATTCCAGCCCATAGCTTACAGCAACCCAATTATTATACAAACCACCTAATTGCAATACAATTAGCAGATCTGCCTACCCAGTCACCAGGCCCTTGCCGTTCTCCAACCCCCCCAGCCTGAAATGCACTCATCTAGTTCCATACCTTACCTTTCCATAAAAACATGCAGTTTACTTTCAAGCTTAAATTGAATATCCAATTTCCTTTGGAAAGTTATAATTGAATCTGCCTCTGCCATCCTCTCAGGCAGTGTGTTCCAGATCACGTCACCTTTGATTCTTTTGCCAATCACCATTCAATTACATGGGAAGGAGGTGTTCTTTTGGTGTCATTTCAAATATACTGCCCTTTATCCTGTTTGAGATCCTCCTCCCTTACCTTGTCCAATTGGCGGAGCTAAATTCTGTAGTGCCATTTCCACGGCTTCAGAGAACCAACTCTGGCATGTCTTCTCTCAGCACCAAGTCTTTGTGCAGATGGCACAGGAGGAGAACATGGATAGTGTGTTCTCTATACATCACTAGGACCCACTAAAGTCTTACATAGAAACTGAGAAAATAGGGGTAGGAATAGGGCAATCAGCCCACCGAGTCTGCTCCATCATTCAGTATATCTATAAAATGGTTGATCATCTAACTCAATTGCCTGATCCCGCCATCCTTCATCCCCTTTGATCCTTTTTGCCCCAAGAGTTATACCTAGCTCTTTCTTGAAAACATACAATGTTTTGCCCTCAACTGCTCTCTGTGATAGTGAATTCCATAGCCCCTCCAGTCTCCGGTGAAGAAATTTCTCCCCATTCTTAGACTATGACCACTGGTTCTGGACTCCCACCATCGGGAGTATTCTTCCTACATCTACCCTGTCTAATCCTGTCAGAATTTTATAGGTTTCCCCCCTCATTCTTCTCAACTCCAAGTGACTATAAGCCTAACCAATGCAATCTCTCCTCATATATCAGTCCCTCGATCCCAGGAATTAATCTGGTGCCATGCCTGTAAGGTGGAGCATGTATGAATAAACTATTCCAACTCTGAGGCTACCTAAACAACTTAGGCGCCCGAGATTGGCTGTACCACCCCTCCTCACCCACTCCCATTTTGCCTTTGGTCTGGGTTGTCCAGAGGCAGACAAGAGGTGGGGGGTGTCCCGGGAGAAAGAAAGTATCATAAAAAAAACTTGAGGTAAGGCACCAAAAGGTCAAGTCAGCCTATATGGACCCTCCTATCTGCAAATATAACCATGTGCTGAGGAAAAGTAATATCGACTCAGAATGTTTCTCTCCCACAGATGCTGTCAGACTTGTTGAATTTTTCCAACACTTACTGTTTTATTTTGGATCTCAAGCATTGGCAGCAATTTGCTTTTATTAAGCCATATTTGATTTTGTGACCATGCTCACCCTGATGGAACTTTTGACATTACCGGGTGTGGGTTCAGGAGTGAAAAAAAGAGGGACTGTGTGGATCTGGAGGCCTTGAAAGACACAGAGGTCTTTCTCTCCCCACATTCCCCCACCAAAAAAAGGAGGAAGCACCTCTCCTTTGAACTGGAGAAGAGCTTGGAGAAGGGACACAGCTCTATGGAAGAGAAATCAATGTGTTTACTTGGAATCAGAATTTATTTATTTGGCATTCCCCTCCATCTTTCCTTACTTTACAGTTGGCAGCTGAGTTTTCAAGAACATTACCCTTACTCCTCTGAAACACCCTCTCAAAATGCCTTTTGCCTCTTCTTTCTCCATCTTTTAAAAGGCTTCTCAGAGTGTACCATTTTGGCTAGACTCTCTCACCACCACATGTCTTTATTAATTAAGGCTTAACATGTTTCCTACATAATTGCACTTTGTAAATGCAAGTTGATAGTAATTTCAATCTAGATCTTGTTGCATATAGCCTTATATATTAATTACTCCATTAATATATTAAATCGGATATAATTTTAGTCAATTTGCTTTGATAGATCTGTCACTGTGTTTTCTGCTTTTTTGGGGCAATGAAAGAAAGTCGCATGCTTATGATTTTATAGGACACAGTTAAGAATAATTGTTAACTCTGGGCACACTATGCCATAAACAACACAGAAAAAAATCCATTATTTAGATTGTAGGAGTCCCGGGATAAATTTCTTAAATTTTCCACCTGGCTGCCATAACTTTGCTAGCAACGTCTCAAATTCTGGATAAATATTTCGTCACACTTTTTCTAGGGTTTCCATGGCTGTTCAACCAAAGTTATAATGGTGAGCAGACAGGACCCCACAGAAATCTATCCCCATACTCCTCACAGAAATTGTGGGGGTGATTCTCCTAAAAGTGCTGAATTGGCAGGAAAACTGTTCTAAATCCCAACTATTTTGTCAATTCAGCTTCTCACCTGAATCTCCGCACTCATTAAACACCCAGGGTAGCGCGGGGTCTATTCATGCTGGAGTCCGACAGTTCTGGAACTCTGCGCGTGTGCAGTGGCCCCAATCTGTCAGACTCCCCGTTTGCTGGTCAGCTCAATTGCTGGCAGTGCTGCCTCTCCAGCTCTCCCCCCCAATCACTGCCCTCCCTCCATCCCAGACCAATCCTGTCTGCAGAGTGGCAGCGGGATCTCCCACCAATCACCCCTAGGCCCTGCCTACAATAAGACCGACCCCCTTGGCACTACTCAATGCATGGCTGGTGGTGCCAAGGTGCCCCCTGGGTATGGGCACTTTACCCCTTGGGCAGTGTCAGGGGGCTCAAGCTGGCACTGCCAGGGTGCTCATGCCCAGGGGACACTGCTGCCCCCCCCCCGGGGACCCCAATTGCCCCCTCATCATCCTGCAGGCTCTCCCGCAAGTTTCCCGAACGTGGGGAGCTAGTGTAAACCCTGCTGGAATGAAGTACTCCTATTGGGATGGGAGATTTAATTGGGGCCTAAAAATTCCCGCAGATTTAAAATACATTTTTAAAAGGTTACCTGTCTTCCTGCCGGTTTCCAGCATGGTCTGACTGGCTCTGGGAGATGTGCATGCATTCCCGGCGCATGTGCAAATCCCGGTACAGGGCCGGCAATGCACCTCTCCCACCGCGACCTGCTAGAAGAGTTGCGAGTCGCAATGGGATTATTGCGGCCTGTTTTTCTGCTCTGAACATAAGTCAAAATTTATTGGAGGAAATAATTGACAGAAAAAGTTAGATAAATACTCTCAAATAGAGTTAGATAAATACCCTGCATTCCAAAAAATTCTGCCACCTATAATGAATTATTAATCAAGTTCAGCAGTATTCTGTTTGAGAGTCACAATCCTCTGACATTTCAAAGAAATGTGTTCTTCTCATTATCTCCTCACTGGATATAGATTGTCCTACTGGGAAGATGGAGCATGGGTTCATGAAGAGCAGACTATGTTTGACTAATTTGGTAGAACTCTTTGAGAACATTACATGCACAGTGCTCAATGGGGAACCTGTGGATGTGGTGTATCTGGATTTCCAGAAAGCATTCGACAAGATGCCGCACCAAAGGCTACTGCATGAGATAAAGGTGTATGGTGCTAAGGGTAACGTATTAGCATGGACAGAGGATTGGTTAACTAACAGAAGGCAAAGAGTGATGGCTGTTTTTCTAGTTGATGATCAGTGACTAGTGGTGTGCCTCAGGGATCAGTGTTGGGACTGCAATTGTTTATGATTTACATAGATGATTTGGAGTTGAGGACCAAGTGTAGTGTGTCAAAATTCGTAAATGACACTGAGATGAGTGGCAAAGCAAAGTGTGCAAAGGACGCTGAAAGTCTGCAAAAGGATAAAGATAGTCTAAGTGAGTGGGCAAGGGTCTGGCAGATGGAGTACAATGTTGGTAAATGTGAGGTCATCCATTTTGGTAGGAATAACGGCAAAATGGACCAGTATTTAAATGGTAAAAAATTGCAGCATGCTGCTGTGATCCTTGAGACACACCGCCCTATTGCTTCATCTGGAGACTTCAGAACCATTACTGCCACAACCTAAGACCACCAGCCCATTTATAAGGCAGTCACAAGGACCATCAGTAAGAAGGGTACATGGCAGGAAATCCTGCTGTGAAACAAGGCCCCAACCTGGGCTGGTATGGGCAGGGATAGGGCAACCAGCCGTTTCCCTTGTGAGTTGAGGAGGAAGAAAATCCAGGTATGGATGAGGAGACAGTAAAGCATCTCACTTCCTCATTCTTCCACTGTTTTCTGTAGCTGCTGGTGTCAGAGTAAACATCTGGTTACTTAATAACATCTGTGGACGTGTTAATTTTCAACAGCTGGAGAAGGTAAAGATTCAAGCAATAAATCTTTGTGCAATACACTTCCCGTATATTTACTGCACAACTTCCGTAGGAAGGAAAAGTCTCTCATTTAAAAACTCCAACTCTCAGCTCCCACTTCTCTCCTGAGTCTCTTCAGCCTTTGTCTTTCACCAGGACCTGGTATTTTATTAGAGAGTGAGAGAAAAGTAATCCAATAATGAACTGTTGGAACTTTAGTGGGGAAAAATGGTCCGTCACCTGCCCACGCCATCCACTCAGCGATTCTTCACGGAAACTATTCAAACATAGGATCGAGTGCTGGGAATTTGGGATCATACAGAACTGAGATGAGGAGAAATTTATTCACTCAGAGTGTTGTGAATCATTGGAATTTTCTAATCAAGAGAGTTGTAGCTGCTCCGACGTTAAATGTCTTCTCTTGTTTGCCTGGCCTTCGAGGTGAAGGCGACATGTCCATCATCTGCGAACTTTGGTAGGTTCTGATGGGTATGTGGGTAACTATTAAGGCTTATCAGTACCTGGAAGGTTTTGTTGTCAATAGGACAGGGTAATACAGATGACTGAGTTTTGGATGGCTTTCCAGTTTGTGATTTCCTCTCCTTGCATATTGTCTCTGCCTATGGTATGTCCTTGCTTTCGAAGGAGGCTGCACTATGTTTTGTTTATTGCGACACGTGCAGCAATCCTGGACAAGTTTCTCCAAGGGTCCAAAGTTGATATCAAAACTCTTAAGTGTAGCCTTCAGCACTCCCCATGCAGCACTTCTGTTGACCTCCATGAATGCACATCCCAGACTTAATCTCTACACAAGCGATTCACACAGCTAAGCATCAGCCATCTTTGACAGACAAGGGAATTAAGGGTTATGGGGAGAAAGCGGGAAAGTGGAACTGATCCACTTCAGATCAACCATGATCTTATTGAATGGCGGGGCAGGCTTGAAGGGCTAGATGGCCTACTCCTGCTCCTATTTCTTATGTTCCTATGTTCTCAGAAACCAAATAGGTGAAGCATGATTAATCGTACATAACTGCTTTATATCCTGCTCGTAACTACGGTATACTAGATTTGTTCATTAGTCCGATTTAAATCTTTTCACTGATTAGCATTTTTAACATTTTTTTTTCCAACTGTACCTGTATTTTCATCTTCTTAGCATATTAGCTTTTGAAGCAATGACAAAAAGCAAGTATTTTCGCTTCCCAATCATCAAGTACCTCCAACCACTGCTAAATCAGGGCATTGCTTCTTTATAAGTGTTTTTGTCTGTGTTAACCTCTCATATTTACAGGGAAGTATTTCATGTCATTGTGTTGTGAATATCTAGTTGACAATTCATACACTTTAAAATATAACTTGTAGAAATTCTAACTGCAGCTAAATGGGGCATTAGGTTAAGAAGTTTGTAGACATCTTAAGTGAACGTAATTCAAACAAGTTTGGAATTAATTACAGTTAAAAGTTAAGCTATGTTAACCTTCAGAGCCAGAATTAGAAATTTAAACACAGTACTTTGGATGACCAATCCATTTCTGGACATTTTGGTAGAGCCAGGGTGTCGATTGTAATCTCTATAGCTAATTCTAGGAAAGTGCGTAAACAGTAATGTCAGTTATTCATATGGGTTACCGAATCAAAAAGTTATGTTGAAGACAAAATAATTAATTTACATTATTGTTAGAGGACATCCCAAAGCATACCATGTTGTCTTAGAGATAGGCTGTATGGGTAAAGGTTCTTTTGTTTAAGTTCTTTGGGTGATTGGTCAGAAATTAGGCAGTTGCAGTTTTGCTTTGGTGTAGACAGCAATCATTGGATTTAGAGAGTCAACAGGAGATGATTAATCATCTAGACTACACATTAAACAAATTAAATACTTCATTGTACATACCTCGAAATGCAGCTGGGGCTCAAGTTCAATTTGGATTTTGTGAAGGAAAAAAGCAGCTAGAGGAAGAAATCTGCACTGACCCTCACATAACCTTGTGACAGAAAGCACTGAATAGAGTTAACTTGGAAGCCGTGAGAAGGCAGTTAGGTATCTGCCAGTAATCAGAACAAGGAGCTGAGGTATTCATGGTATGAAATAAAAGTTGAAGTGTTGCTTAGCCAAAAGGCTAATGCAAGTATTCCCATCAAATATTACTTTGGAGAATGGCTGGAACATTGAAGACAATTAAAGTGAATTCCACTTCGAGAGACAAAGCTTGATCAGGGAGACTCAGCATAGCTTTGTCAGAGGGAGGTCATGCCTAATAAATTTGATTGAATTTTTTGAGGAGGTGACCAGGTATGTAGAGGATAGTGCAGTTGATGTAGTTTATATGGATTTCAGCAAAGACTTTGACAAGGTTCCACATGGAAGACTTGTAAAGAAGGTAAATTCATATGGGAAACAGAATAATTTGATAAAGTGGATTCAAAATTGGCTTAGTTGTAGGAGATAAGAGGGTGATGACAGAAGGCTGCTTTAGTGACTGCAAGCCAGTGATCAGTGGCATACCGCAAGGTTCTGTATTGGGTCCCCTATTATTAGTCTTCAATGTCATTTATATATATGACGATGTGGGGGTTAGGATTAGTAAGTTTGCAGATGACACAAAGATTGGATGGATGGCTAACAGTGAGGTGGACTGTCTTGGGCTACATGAAGATATAGACAAAATGGGCAGATGAGTGTCAGATAAAAATTTAACCCTGAAAAGTGTGAAGTGATACACTTCGGTAGGAGTAATTTGACAATGAATGGTAGGATACTAGGAAGTTTTATGGAACAAAGTGACCATGACATATTCATCCACAGATCTGTGAAAGTGGAAGGGCATGTTAGTAGGGTGGTGAAAAAGACATATGGGACACTTGTCTTTATCAATCGAGACATAGATTACAAAAGCAGGGAAGTCATGTTGGAGTTTTGTGAGGCCACAGCTGGAGTGATGTGTGCAGTTCTGGTCACCAAATTATTGGAAGGATGTGATTGCACTGGACGGGGTGCAGAGAAGGTTCACCAGGATGCCCCTGGGATGGAACATTTAAGTTATGAAGAAGATTGCGTAGGCTTGCATTGTTTTCATTGGAGCAGAGAAGACTGAGAGGGGACGTGATCAAGGTGTACAAGATTATGAGAGACATGGACAGAGTGATAAGGAACAACTATTCCTCTTAGTTGAAGGGTCAGTCATGAGGTCCAAGGTGAGCGGCAGGAGGTTTAGAGGGGGATGCAAGGAAAAACCTTTTTACCCAGAGGGTGGTGACAGCCTGGAATGCGCTGCCTGGGAGAGTATTAGAGACTGGTTGCCTCACATCCTTTAAAAAGTGTCTGGATTTGCACTTGATAAATCATATCATTGAGGGTTATGGGCCAAGTGCTGGCAGATGGTTTTAGATGGGAGTTTAGGTGTTTTTATTGTGTCGATGTGAACTCAATGAGCTGAATGGTTTCTTCTGCGCCCTATGATTCTGACTCACAAAGGCTTCTTAGGCAGCATCTTCCAAACCCACAACCACTACCATCTAGAAGGACAAGTGCACTGGATACCTGGGCATACCACCAACTAAGGTTCCCCTTTCAAGTCACCATCCTGACTTGGCAATATATCACCATTTCTTCACCATCACTGGCTCAAAATCCTTGAACTCCCTCCCTAACAGCATAGCGGCTGTGTCTGCACCTCAGGGACTGCAGCAGTTCAGCAGCTCACCACAATCTTCTCAAGGGCAACTAGAGATGGGCAGTAAATGCTGGTTTAACCAGTTAATGGGATGAATCCATTAACGAATTTGAAAAAACTTCTTCAAGAGTACATTTTCCCCCCAACCATTCTTATGCCTTATTTTCCAATAATTTTGCCTTGACCACCACCACACTTGCCACGGTAATTCAATTTTGGGTATTATAACTATTTTATAACAGTGCTGTCTCTAATTAGGCATACAAAGCATCCTGACGATGACAGCCATTTTTCTAACAGGCCTGCCAAAGCATCAGGCTTTAAACAATGATTTCAGGACTCCTCTCCAAAAAAAACAAATGTTTGATAAGTATTGGAACCAGTGGAAGGTACTGCAACGATGCAACAGTCTGCATTTCCATGATCAGAAGAACGTCTGTATAATCCAGTGACTCTTGAAGAAGGTAGAACCTTTGCCGTTGTTGCAGATCCATCATTTCACCACTGTAGAAATTCCTCAGGGCAGCATCCTAATCCGAACTGTCTTCAGCTATTTACTCAATGAGCTTTCTTCGTAAGATCAGAAATGGGATTGTTGGTTGATGATTGCACAGTGATCAGCTCCATTCGCAGTTCTTCAGATAATGAAATCCATGCCCGTGTGCATCAGATTCTGGGCAACAGTCAAACTTGGGTTGATGAATTGTCAAGAAACATTTGTGTCACAAAGTGTCAGATAATAACAAAAGTGAGTGTAACAATCTCCCTTGACATTCAATGGTATTGCCGTCACCAATTTCTTCAGTATCATCTACCTTAGGGTTACTTTTAATCAGAATTGAACTGGCCCAGCTAGACAAATGCCAGTGCTACTGGACACACTGATTTCTAGGATTTGTGGGCTTCTGTGGCAAGGGACTTACTTCCTAATTCTTAAAAGTCCCTCTGTCACCTGCAACAGAGAAGTCAGGAGTATGTTGAATATTCTCCAGCTGCCTGGATGGATGCAGTTCCAACAACACTCATCTCAGTGCTATTCGCCTTAAAGCAATCTGACTGGCACCCCATTCACTAGTTTAAATATCTATCATTGGTGAACTGAAGCTGCATGGAAACCATCACCAATTCGATCATTCCTTCTAATTCTGCAATCTCCACCACCTCGAAGAGCAAGAAAAACAAGGACACCATCAGCTCTAAGTCACACACAATGCTAAGATGGACATGTGTCAGAATGCCTTCATGCTAGCTGGGTCAAAATCCTGGATTTTCCTATCTAGCATTATGTTCAGACCACATTCATCACATGAGCTGCAAAGTTTCAGGAAGAAGGTCCACCAACACAACCTCAATGGGAACTAGATATGGCCAATAAACATTGATGATCTCAGAGTCCCAAGAATTAAATTTTAAATATTTCCCTGTGGAATATAGATCACCTAACATAAGTTTCTGGATTATATTGAAGAATGATTTTTTGCGGATTGTTCGCCTACAGACTGGCTATTTGTAGGAGAATAGCAATCTCTCATGGCTGTGCCTTATGATCCTGACTTCACATGTTGCCTGCTGTTGCTCTTTTCCAACAAATATACCTTAACAAGGGGAATGTCCAAGCAAATAACCATTCTGCAATTTTCCCTGCATTGTAGCCAAACCCCACTTGCATGAAATAATCTCGAGAAACTTCTAAATGACATCAGCAGTTTAAATTGATGCACAATAATTTTCCAAAAACATTGCTTTGTGGTAAAATAATAATATTCTTTATCACATCACAGTGAAACATAGAAATTTCCCTTTTAAGATTCTATCATCATCCTTGTTCATTTGCTGTTCCAAGTTGCCACTGTCTCGTAGAGGTATAAATTAGATTGATAAATCCAAGGACGGAAATGATGGAGTGAGGAGTCTCTATTAAACCCATTACTTGCATGGTTGCGTCCTTGCTAGGGCAGATGCGCCTACACCATTTCTCACTTTTGCTGCAAGTTGCAGTGGAATCTAAATGAAACATAAAACTGTTGAGTCTTCTTTCCATCCCCGATATAAACTCTAACTTTGCAATTTACCAGTCCATCAGTACTTCAGGGCTGTATATGTACTTGCATAGAGGGAAATGTCAAGAAGGGAGCTGTCAGGAATTGCAGATCATGGTTAAAGAAGAGAAAAGCTAAAACTATTGATCACTTTCTTTGCAGAATGTTTGCTTGCTTTGCTGAGCATGAAATAGGAAATGCAGCACTGTTAAGAAACTAGTATGAAGACTGTTTTAGAGGGATTTCATAACCACACCCTTGCACATGAAAGCTCCAGTGATTCTCTAATAGACTGCAAATGACACTACCAGTACTACTGTTTACTATACTGTGCTAAGCATTGTTCAACAGCACAGCAGATAGTGATGCACCAATAGGTCAGCATTGATTGGATAAATTGGCTTTAGGGCAGCACCACATTAGGTAGGTGTTTTAATGACTTTTTTATGTTTTCATTTCCCCATGAATAAGATAAAACACTGACTGATTCCAAACAGAACATTTCAGGATTCTCTTTTACTCACATGAATAACTTAATATTTCTTCTGTAATGTACTGTACTATTACTTCAGTACAATGGTATACAAATTTGAAGACCAACCTTTTCTACTAGATATCCTTTAACCAATATTTGTTTAGCACTGAACATTTCTCAAGGCAAAAATGTCGAAATGGTTATGTGGGCTGTAGATTGAAATTAAGGCTCTATTCCAACGATTTATTACTCTCTGAAGTTCAGTCTCTAAAGCAGACAGAACATAAATTCTAGGCTACAATTTGGTGTGCAAGCAAAATTAGAATTTCTACTGCAAATAATCAATTAGCAAAATAAATTAAAACTGTTACTGAACAAATTTGTGACCCTTGGGTTTCAATGCTCTAAGTTGCAGCTTTTTACTTTAACCTCACTTTGAGTTCATTCTTTCCAAAAGATAGTTTTATTTGTTTTCAATCACTGTAACCAAGTCCTATTCTATGTAATAGGACTGGAACATGAACTTCATATTTTGATTTTGAGGCAGGCATTGGGCAAAGGGGTCAATACATTTGAATGTCATTACTGGGTTTGAGGCCAGATACTGCAGCCACCCAATATGTCCCTTCAATCCAACCACCACCACTCCCCCCACGTCCCAAAGCTGGAAGTCCAGCAGTTGCCTATTTTTCCTGGTCTTGATAATCAAGGACCAGGTACCATGGACTCTGAGATGGGAGGTAAGTAAGTAAGTAAGTACTGCCTCCAACTGTACCTATAGGCTCTTCTGATTCTGTCAGGTGGCATAGGGAGGACCTCATAGAACCTGGGTATTGGGGGTGTGAGGCTGGGGTGTAGGGGTTGACTTTGCTGCTCCATGCTGGACTTCTCCTTGTTGCCCTAAATGATTTCAGACATTTTTTGCAAAAAAATCATCTGTATTCTATAAAATCTTTGAAGTGGCCTTGTGATGATACTGTGCCTTTAAGGAATATATTCATGTCATGTTTCTTGGAAAGGGACTGTTTTAAACTTGTGCTGCTTTGTCTGCTCCAGGCAGCCCACCTACTGAGAATGAAGAAGAATAGTTGCTCCTAGTTACTGGGGTGTTTATTTTAATCTGAGTTAATGCAGTTTTGCTATTTTATGGATTGTCCTCTGGTTTCGGAGTAGGGTTTAATTAGGTAGATGAATAAGAGCGCACCATGTGCTAATGGTAGGAGCTAGGCTTACAGAGAGACAAGCAGGCAGTTATCTGTTCAGATTTGCAAGGAGCAGCAGCTCTTCCTTCTTTCTCTCTGGAGATTGAGGCCTGGGACCTGCTAGAAAATAGGTATCTCTCCCTCCCCCCCTCCTCACTTTCTCCCTACCCCTTCTATCTCTCCCTGCCCCCTCCTGGCAATCCATGTAAGCTGAAGGCTGGCAACCCATGTAGGCCTGCATGTTTTACCAACTGATTCCGACAAGGAATTTAAGGCAAAGAGGAATATTGATTAAGTTGGAAATAACAGAGATAGTCTAGCAATTAAGAATTGTATCTTCTCATGTTTAAGTCTTTTAGTTGGTAGAAGTTATGCTAGTTATTTTTGTTGTAGTTAATTGTTCTGTTTAAAAAGGTTTGTATTAATAAAAGCTTCCTAGCAGGTCAATAAAATCACGGCTGGAGTGAAACATCTTATGCTCACACTAATGCCAAAATCAAAAACAGTTGGAGTCCAGTCTAACGTCGTAATATACCTTCGAGTTTCTGATCTGGTCCTTAACAACCTCGTCTCATTAGAATCCATGCATGCCCCCAAGCACCGAAGTCTTCAAAATCAAAAGAGCATGCTACTCTGCGGTCAGGATTGCCCTTGGTTGATTTCAGAAGCCCAATGTGTTACCAGACCCCTTTGAAGTGCTTTGAGTTACAGAGGTTGTCAGTTTTACCAGAGAGATTCTCTTGCTTTCTCTCATAAGCTCTAGCTGCTCTCAAACCTCTTTGAAGTGCTATGATTGATAGAAACATTCAATTTCACCAGGGAAATCCCCCTTTCTAGCTTGAATGAGCCCCAGCAGCTCTGAAAGCCCTTAGGAATGCTTTGATTGGCAGCTCCAGAGCAGATCAAAGGGATTAGTCAGGATTGTTTACAAAAGGAACTGATGGTCCTTTAGCTGCTAAAAGCTTTTCTGACCTACAGCTCCAGGGCTGATCAAATAGTTCATTCTAGGTACAATCAGTTCATGCTCCATTCAGCCTGAAGTACTTCCTCTTCACAACACCTCTTCTGTCCGGCCCCATTTTTTTAACTGCATTTTTTTTCTAAATCTCTGACCCTTCCTAGAAAGCAGAAATGCTTCCTAATACTTTTTCCTTCCACTGGCCTTTTTTTTTGCCTGCAAAACTTCTCACTGAACCCTTAAACTTCATATTATTGCTATTTTCTCTTACCTTTTGCTAAACTGTGCCAAGTTTCAAGGTTTGATAGGCTGGGCTTTTATCTTTGAAGTGAAAGAGGCTGAGGGAAGATTTAATTGAAATACTCAAAATCTGGAGGGGGGCTTGACAGAATGGAAATGGAAGATCTATTCGAAAAAGCAGAGGAATCACCAGGAACATAAATTATAAGTGACAAACTGAAGGATTAAAGGGCTGGTTGAGGGGAAATGAGTGACAATGGGGGAGTAGAGGCAGAAAACTTCTAAAACATACAGCACATGGTTATCCATTAGAAGTACTGAGTGAGATGTTCCATTGGAGATTCAGCGGTTCTATGATAAGGTGCAATGCAGGAATTTAAGTCTTTTTTCATGGTTGTTTTCATCATATTCACCATTTATGAATAAGATAGTAGCAGCTGGTCAATAGGAGGTATGCAAGGGCTGCTATTGGGGTAACTCTCCTTCCCTGTGTGCGGAGTGTTCGCCTTCAAATAGTAAACTAAGATTGGTAACTCATGAGGCATTACATTTGCTAATCTATATCTCTCTCCTTTATTATACACAAACTCAAACCCTAGTTCATTGTGCCACATGCCTGCTTCTGTACTAGATACAATTATAAAACTACTCCTTATTTTAATATCATGGGTCTGTGTGAAAGATAGAATAATTGAGAAACAATTCTGATGGGGAAAACTACATGTTTGATTCAGTGTTATCACATATTTTAAATGTACATTGTGTGTAATAGCTACTTAGTCTTCTCATGAACTAAATGTTTGGGATGTAGTTCAGTTACAGGTTTCAATTAGTTTTTTTTGGGTGCTTGCTGCAGTTGAGACTGTTAGAAGTAATTCCATAGTACAACTCACAAAAATTGGTTTCATAAAAGGCCTAAGATCAAATGCTTGCCCCATTAATGTGAAATTGTCGCCAAAAATCTCCATTTGCATTCGTATCTGCGATTCTCCAGTATTGCTGATAGTGAATGGAATTTTGACTAAAATGCCAAATTCTCCATTCTCACTTGCAGCAGGGTGGTCACAGACAAGATCCCACCTGTGTTATTTCTCCGTCAGTTATTCATAAAGACGGAAGAGATGCAACTGTTCTTGAATGTCAGCTCTGAACAGCTGATTGCTGATTTGGGAGCCTCACATACCTGGTGAGTTTGTCCTGGCATGATTCATGTGGGGGCAGGTTTTTCACTTTTAAAGTGGTTGAATCCCACCTCAGTACCTCTGCCAGCACCAGCAGGAAACACACCAATTTTCCTGCTGGTGACAGAACTTAGATTTCAAGCAGGAGAATCATGGCCAAACTCTTCACTTTCATTCCATCTAATGAAAGGGGTTAAAATTATACAACGATTTGTGATATTACTGCTTTTATCAGGTTTTTGAGAATTTTTGAATGTTGTTAACTGTTACTATTACATTGGCCTGAACGTTCAATTTCAGTATCTGCATTTCTTGGTACCTTTGTTTTTCAAGTTTCATGTTAAAAATTAGTGTATGATATTGCTCTGACTGTAGAAATTTATGAAATCTTTAATGAAGCTCTAAATGTTCAAGTTGCTTTTTTGTATCGTGACTCTAAGTGCATGTATTTGAAGAGTTTGCTTTCAAAGATGCAGAAAAAAGAAATAAACTTTAGTTTGTGCACACTGCCCACCTTGTGGTAATTCAGAGAACTGTAACTAGAGAGGAACACTTGCTCATCAGCCATGTTGGAGTAACATAATCTCCCTGAGCAAAACGTCTAACACAGTCTTAATGTGAATTTGATAAGGGAAAAATTGTATTGCTGTCTGTTGGAGTAGTGCAGATTAAGACAAGGAAGACTTGACCAATCTATCGCATGGTATAATCTGGAAAAAAGAAAAGCCACTTGTGTAATATTTTGCTAAACGTGCATCAAAAGAATTATTTTGATTGCGTAATACTGAACTATCAGTAAAATGTTTGAAATTAGCAGGACAGTAAACGCTGATTTATTGAATAATGAGGTAAGGTTTTTTTTTGGCACGCATTTTAACATATTGTACATAGCTCTTTTAAATTAAAGCAAATTGTTACTGTTTGGGTAATATAGTTAAGAAGTCTCAGATTAATGTGATACTTTATATTTTTGTTCAATAGATTCAATACAGTTGTCGTATTCTATAGGCTGTTGTTGGAAGATTTTGTTTAAGGCTTTAAAATGCTATGAATCGGTGGTACTTAATGCTGAATTAGCTGAAATGAGGTTCATGTGAGCTTGATGGCAGTTGATGCCGAGATACTTAGGGACAAATTTCATGTTGATCAGAACTGCTAAAAGATCATGCTGATCGCAGATAACTCAACTGCGGGATCTCTGTATAGTTTATCATTAATCACTTTTTTAAGAAAATGGGCCGTTGCAACTTCATATGTGAGGACGTAATCTGGCTGATCATAAAAATTATTGCTTTGCGAAGGTAGGGAAAAGCTTATAATGGAAAAACGATGTTCCATCAACTGCTGTAAAGTACCAAAAGAATATTGACAAGAAATGCACTCAACACAAACTAAAATTGTTCTTTGCTTCTCTGTATTGTTGCAAAACATTTGGCTCATACTCCTGGAACTGTTTCACTGGGTTGACTTCTTGAATTATGGCATGCTGGTGCACAGGATCATGAATTTGTCACAGGGTTCTGCTCCTTACTTAACAGCTGAGAAGATATTATTTTGATTTCAGGAATTTATGCCAAATATTTGTATCCCATAAGTGCTTTTTTAAATTGTATCTTCAACTGTTAAGCTATTAGATATACATCCCGCATTGCTGGTACGATTGTTAAATTTATTTGTACAAGCAGTAGCTGCTACTGATTTACGTTAATTCCAATTTATTTTGTATTGGCTTTTCTTGAGAAGATTTGCTGTCGACTGTTAACAGTTCGTCTGGCTATTGTTTTGAAGGATAGAGTTAACATGCTGTTTTGCATGTATGATAAATAGCCAATATAAGTTGACATAATAGGATTTGAAAGATACTACAGTATAGAAATGTGTTTCAAGTTGGACATAAGCATCATGTGGGGACAGTTTTGAATAGCATATCAAACATGTTCAGTTTGGAAAAATAAAGATTACAAAATAATAGTTTAAGGGAAAAGAGTTACCGATACCAGCAATAAATTTGGTTTCTTTCTGTAATTCTTTTTATATACAAAGTAGTCTGTGAACCCCAAGGCTTTGCATTAATTATGTACGTCTTGAGAAAGCAACTGTCAGAGTAGATAAGGTAGTTGAAACATTTTAATTTTAAAGCTCAGTTTGCTTGACAATGGATGTGAGATGCAAGCATTGATGCATGGCTGAGATATGACATCTTGTCTTCTGCAGATTGCATATTGAAGATGTGACTTGCAAATTTATAGTAAACAAAATTCAGTGAAAATTTGTGTGTGTGTTGGTTTCTTAATCTCGGTCTAATTACCAGGGACATGGTGCGGTTCAAAAGCTTTTCTCTGTTGTGGATAGAGGTCACCGCATCATTAACATCGTCAATCTGGTAAAAGCTAATTTCAATAGTGGTTGATGTCATGACAGCCTTTTATTTTTCTAGCCAATCAGAAACAAGCAGTAGTGACAGATGGTCCCATAAATGGGAGTAAAAGGGTAAAGCAGCCAGCCAATTCTCTGAGCTGATTTGTTGTTTCCTGTAGCATAGACTCAGTACTGCTTTATTCTTTTGTTTTACACAAACACTTTCACTGTGCTTTTGGATCTTAACAGAGGAATTGAAATATTATAAGTCTTCTGGAGATTTCAAGTACGATAAGATCTAATCCTGTGCAATAAGAATGGTTATGGTATGTACTAGGACTTGGTATATTTTAATCTACTTGAGAAATGTACCAAAATGGTTCAGTTTATTGTACATTTTATTGGTGCATTAATGAAAGTCTATTTGTGAGGAAACAAACAAAATTAAAAACCTATTTAATATTCAGGCTTCAGAATGAGAGGGCCAAAAATACTGTTCTGTGGTTGATTTCAAGGATGTGATTTATGTAAGCACCCATACAAACACATATTGTATTTCAAAGAGTTTTCAATCGTGACCTCATCAGAGAGGAGGAGGCTTGTGTGCTGTACTATGTAGAATATGTTGAATTGTTGTAACTCGAAAGATCAGTGTTGTAGAGAAGGCATGCCTAGTTTTTACATAACGCCCTTTCGGTTTTGATTCACTGAAGACTACAGATTTCTTGCTAATCAAAAATGGAGTGGGGTGGTTTAAAAATGGTAGGTGTTTAAAAGATTTGCTATTTGCCTCAGCATCGGTAACATTTTCTTTGTTTTGTACAGTATTTGAAAACAGAAACTCTGTGTTAATAGAGGAATGTAGTTTATCTGTTTAAGCATATTTATTTTGCAGATACATGAACATCAAGCCTGTCGTGTTCGTGAGCATTTATGGGGAGGTGAACAGAATAGAATTATTCATATTTTTCTCTCCATTCAGTGTGTTCTGTGGGCTTTTTCCATCAGATACTTGTTTTGATGGGTGTAATATAAATAAGATTAGACTGAACAGCTGAAATGAAAGTGATAGCTAGAAAGAAAAGCCTGTGAAAGGTTGCCAGGGAAACAAGCTAAAGGAAGCTGAACTGAGAGCAGGTGGCAGTCATATGGGAATACCATGAAGCGAAAGTAGAACAGGCACTGTGATTGTCTCTCCCATTCTGAGAGTCACAACTTTAATTGTTTCAAAAGGTGTTAATTATATTCCAGACTGAACCTAGCTCAGTTAAAGCTATTATTTGACATCTGTGTCTTAAGAGTGAATGCCATTTTATTGGATTTTCTTTCTATATGGATGTACCTGTCAATGTGGAAGAAATTGTATAAGTCAATAAGAAAAAATTGGTCAAATAAAACCTGTAACAGTAAATGGTGAGCACTACACTGCTGGTGGTTGTTACAGTCATCACTGCAATTTTTCACCAGGCTATCCTGTTATGTCTGCCAATAGGATTATTTGAACCTGGTGAAGATACTAATGTTGAGACCAATTTTATCATTGTAGTGGATGTGTTTTGCTTTAGCAAAGAGGAATAATTAATTCTTCAGTTGAAATCAATATGTATGATGCATTTGATCTGAGGGATTGATGAAAGCAAAAATGACCGATTACAATTAAAGCAGGGCGACACTGCAAACTCGTTTTAGAATGTTTGTAGAATGAGTTATTTTTATCCTTGTTAAATTTGGAGATCGGTTTTAAAAATGATTTTGTGTCCTGAAAAGAATATAGGATGTGCATTATAGTGTTAGCGTAGATTGTGGAAAATTTCTTAAGGCCTAAAGATCAGAAAGCATGTCAAACAACAAATCTTGTTTGTGTAGAACATCACTGAGATAAATTATACACCAAATAAAGATAGGCATTGATTTTTCTCATGTATTTATTTTCCTTTGAAATAATGGCAAGATTATTTCTATATATATTATGAAGAGCATTTTTTACAGTATGTTCTTGATTAAATAGAAAGTTTAAATAAAAAATTCAATGCTAGTTAATTTCTAGTTAAGTCATCCTAAATAAACAAATAATCCTGAAATCTGGGGAAATATTTTATAGCTCAATGAAAAAGGTTTCAAAACATCCTGAAGAACAGTTGGAATTGGTGTTAATTTCAGTTTCAAAAATCGCTGACTTTGTCTAGTAACCATCAAAATTTTATGGTGATCTTGTTTCAAAAATACTATTCAAAGCATATAAGTTTTATTTTAACGTTTTTCCATTAATTCGTTTTTTTGCATTGAGAACTTAAAATCAATCAGCCATAGTTTAAAATCTATTAAGGTTACTGGCAAATTTAATGTATTAATTAGAAGTGTAGCTATGATATTTTGTAAATGTTTGAGAGAATTAATACTGTTGTGAAAGGAAATTACAGGAAATGGATCACGAAGCTGAACGAGACACTACAAACATTTATAGTTTATTTCCAATGAAGTTGTTTATTGCCACTTGTCTTTAAGAAAAAATGTAATCTAATAGCCATTTTATAACTACAATATGAGCATAGCACAAAATATTATTTCCTTCAGAAATAAGTAAGTTAAAGAGTATTGTAGCCTGTTTGTCATCAACTCAAATCAACCCTCTTCCTGCAATTCTAGATATTGCTGAACTTTGCTTTTTATTGCCAAATAAATTAAATAAATTCAACTGGTTCTTAAACTTTATTACTCCCTTTCTTTAAATCAGTTGTTCTATGCGGTAATGTAAAGAATTTTTCAAATTGATGTGATGATGTTGAAATAGATTTTGGGTATTAATTGCAACATAATAGCAAATTGTGATATTTTTCATTGCTTTAAACAATAAATTACAATTCACTTTTGAATTTTATTTAACTGTGCTTAATCCAAAGTTGTTTGATTTTATTCTTTTCAATCTCGGTTTCCTCTGACGGAATTTATGTTCAATTGATGCAATTCTTACTGTGACAGATTTACTGTAATAAATCACATCATGTTTCAATTATGAGAGCAGTATTTGATGTGATGGCAGTATCACAACTCTAGAAAAAGGTAAAATTAGAAATACAGATTTGATATATTTCTGACCTCTGAGAATGCTGTCTTTGGCTATGTTAAATGTATGACATTTCTGTTCAGTGACCAAAGACAATTGTGTGTGTCTGAATTAATGTTTCTTTTGAAATAACTGATGGGGTAAAAATATATTTCTCAAAATTATTGAAGCCACACTATTCTACATATTGTAAACCAAATTTCTGGATCACTTTTCCATATTTCTCCCTAACCCAGCGTTCTCTATGCGAGGGGCAGGTGAGGGGGGGTGGGGGGAGTACAATTTTAAGTATCACATTTTTGATCCGATCATCCATAGCAACTTTTTTTATATATTTTTCCTCCCTTCCACGATTTTTCCTCTGGAGATCTCTTATAGCTCTTGATTCTACAATATACAAGTATTATGCTTCACACTGAAATAGAAAATTGTTTTGAAAAAGAGAAGTTAGTGTGTTTCATCATACATTAACCATTCCTAATTAAGCTTGTTCGAGTAGCTAAATTTACACCATTATTTTTCACAAACTCAAAATATAGATGACGTGCAACAAATGATAATTAACACCATCAGAAGGTTTAGCCTAATTAACAGTTGTGTACTTTTGTTATCATGAAGGCCTTTTTTGTTAATGCTTTAAACTAACATATATCATATGAAAATAATACCTATTTAACAATAAGATATACAAGATTACTTATAAACAGCAGAAATTTTAGGAAATCATTATTTAATGTTTTGGAAATTTTAGTTGTTTAGCTTTTTTCTAAAAAGAGGAGAATGGAATGAATGGAAATGAAAGCATTATTTTGAGGCAGTTCCTGATAAGCTGAAAAAATGACACCAAGGAAGATTTTACTTCAACAATTAACACTAATAGAATATATTCTATTCAGTGATTTAAATTGTCTTTTTTGGCATAAAATGCAGAAATGTTGGAGGGAGAGCTGTAGACTCTGAGCCATAACCTGCTTCACCGATAATCAGATTAAAAAGCAGTGCTGTGCTTGTGATCAACTAAACAGTGATAGCTTTGCAGTGTGTGCTACTGATGCCACAGTCCGCAGCTGCACAATGGTAATTACATCTTGTCTTGAGTTTCATGGAGAAATTATCGAGTTAATTTGAGTGTGTGAGAAAGGGTAGTTAAAAGTGAATCTAAATGAGGACATATTGTAATTTTGGATGCAATTTTGATGTACAGCCTAAGAAAAAAACGGCAGGTTATTTTTTGACAAATTTGGATTACTGCTGTAGTTTGTTGTATACTAACTCACTTTAATGTATGTATATGCACAGTAGTCCTATTTAATTGTTGGTACATATATCCTTTCATTTACATTTGAAATCTGTTTATCCAAATGAAAAATGTTAGTTATGAACCTGCATTGAACATCTAAGATTTCCCAGTGATGTTTAACACACAATTTTGCAGCACAATTTCTTTCACTTTGCAAAACTAATGAAAAAAATCAAGCAAAGTAATATGAAAAAGGCTATAATGAAAATATTTTGCGAAGATTAGCTTATGATGTGTAGCTATTGAGATGTATTATGATCACTGCAATTTAAGCTAAATTTTTATCATGACAAAACTGATTATTGTGTTTTTATTTGTTCATTTTTACTAAGATCTTTCATAATGTGTCATTATAATGTTTATGTACCGCTATGTAACAATCTTAATTTCTGATCTCTAACTGAGCAGTTGCGATTTTAGCCAGCATTTTAAATCCAGACTTCATTAAAATAAAGTTTGCAAGATGGTAACACTAAGAAAGCTATTCAGATCAGAAGACTTAATCGAAGCAGTTTTATTTCTAAGTGATACTATATGTCAGGCACTGTTGGATCACCTGCCCACAGTACAGATCATCCTTTCCATAATAGACAGCAGATCCAAGATCACTTTTACATCATCTCCCAAAGTTAAAATTATTGCCAATGATCTAAAAGACAAATGGACTTACCTTGTGTAGAATGTGAAGGTTCACAGCACATAATGAGGTACATTCAGCCCATACTTGCTCTTTGCTAGAATAATTCAGTGTTTAACCTATTGCTGTCATCCCACAATCCTATATCTTTTTGTTTCAAATACTTATTCAATTCTTCAGTAAAACATACAATGTTCTCAACCTAACCATTCAAAGCATTCCTTGTTACAACAACTCAGAGCAAAGAAATATTTCCTAACCCTTCTCCTCACTCTCTTAGTGACAGTTTTATAATTGATGGCCTACGGTCAGTGAAATTTTTTGTTTGCTGTTGATATATGGGTGATGCTGACAAGGCAGTATTTAATTCCCAACTCTAGTTGTCCTAAGGGCATTAAGATTCAACCATATGGTATGGACCTGGAAACAACTGTGGCCTGGACCATGCAGGGGTAGCTTATTTCACCTTCTAAAGGGCATTAACCCGTAACTTCCCAACCAAAGGAAATACTTTTTCATTGTTCAACCTATCAAAACCCTGCATAATTTTGCTTTTAACTATTGATTTCCTCTTAGTCATCAATGATGCAAAGGTAATAGTGCCAATTCTTCAAATCTTTTTTCATTCCTGTTGTTTCCCATCTCATGGATTATTCTCATGAATCTAAGTTGTACAATTGCAGTGTTCCGAATGTTTTTTCTATAATGGGATGCTCAAAACTGCATACCGTACTGCAATTGTGACCCAACCATTTTGCATACATACCATGTGTGGAATTTCCTTTTGATTATGTGTCAATTCAGGTGGGGTAAATGGTGTCTAACTTGCTGCTGGCTTTTCCTGCTACATTTTTTGACAGATAGTTGCAATGGCAGGGCAGGCTCTGAATGAGCCTGCCCCACCAGCAACTTTAAAAGCTGACCTAATTTGAAAGAGATAAATATTGAAAACAGACCAGCTAATTACATTTAAATGTAAACCGTTCATAGCAATAACCCCATTATGTCACTGGCGTGGGGCAGGGACTGGGACTATCTCAATGGGAAATCCCACTCGCATAAGTGCCATATTAGAACTGTTGGATTCTCCACTTTCTCCAACTTTCCCATCTGCCAAAAATGGGGGCAGAATGTTTCTCCATGCCTTTATTTAAACCAAGAATTTTGATGACTTTTGAAGGCTTTGTTTATCTGCACTCACTCTTGTTACGATTTATTGCTGGGAGTTGCTTCAGGGATTCCAAAACAATTGTCATAACTTCAGTGGATAGTGCATGTAGAAATGTCATTTAATTGAGGACACTGCTTCCTTTTTTTCCTCATAAAATGCAGAACCCTACACTTAAACAGTTGACTAACCTGTCTATTTGACTAATTTGGATCTTCCTAAAGTATTCACAATCCTCACGGTTTGTGTAATCCCTTACTTCTGTTTAGAAATTCCTGTTCCTTGTGCCCATATACATACCATGAGCAAACAACATTGATCTCAGTTTATTGCCCTGAACATACAACATTGCTAACCTTTTCCAATCTGAGAAACACCCATTTATGCTACCCCTTGGATCCCTGTCCATCAACTAACATTGTGTGTCGCTATGCTTCTTGTACTACGTCCTAATTCCTTATTTTAAGTGAAATTGTTTTATATGGCACTGTATTGAACATCTGAGAATCTACATATAACATATCTGCTTTATCAATCGCACACCCTTCTTCGAAAACAAATTCTTAAATTTTCCAAACACAACTTACATTTAACAAATACATGTTGGTCTTCTTTGGTTTACCCCTGAATTTCCACAGGCACAGTACACTTACCTCAAATCACAGATTCTAAACTGACAGAATATATAATTGATTTAGTTTAAGCTCTGTGATCTCTCATGTACTCAAATGAAATTACAGTTAGTATCTTTTGTAATTCTTAAAGAAGTTGAATCAAAGTTGCATATCTTTAATTGACAGACATATCTGACGATTGGAAGGATGTTTATTCTCTTGTAATTATACATGGAATTCTAATCCCGACTTTGTATTCTCTTAGATAATCAGCACCATGGAACCTCAGGTGTCAAATGGCCCTACGTCCAACACACCCAATGGTCCATCAAGCAACAGTAGAAACTGTCCATCACCTATGCAGACAGGGGTACCTACAGATGACAGCAAAACCAACCTCATTGTCAACTATCTTCCCCAAAACATGACACAGGAAGAATTCAGAAGTTTATTTGGGAGCATCGGTGAAATAGAATCATGCAAACTTGTTCGAGATAAAATAACAGGTTAGTTTGGACTTGAGAATAAAGTGTAAAGATGCAGCAATTCTGTTGAGGCAGATCCAAGCAACATTTTCAACTTGTAAGGTTCAATATGATAGATTGTATAGTTTTGATTTTATTTGTCTGTTTTAAGTTCTAAATAGAAAGGCTTTGAATATCTCCCAGTCTGCTGTTGTGACTATGGTGGAAGTTATAGTAATGCCATAAGTAGCCATTTTTAGCTATTTACATCACTTCACTGAAGATAACCATTGATTTCTCACAATTAAATGTCTGTCAAAATTACAGGCACAAATGTTTAGGTAATGGAAACATATTTAAATAAGTTATTTATATATATTGTGATTACTGATATGATGAAAGTGCAAAGATAATAGAATAATTTTCACTTTCAAGGGGGGGGGAACAGAAAAGTCAGTAGTAGTAGATCAATTGTCCACTTAATCACCTGTCAACCTAATCCACCTTTCCTTGAAGTAATTGGAAAGGAAAATTGGCTGCCAAGCATAGCTAGGCAACTGATTCGATACTACTGATTTTCAACCTCAGCTAAAGATCAGAATTTTCCCAGATATGTTCTGGAGTTGGAAATTTATATTTGACTTCAATTTCACAATTTGGGGGAGGTTTTACGAAGCCAATATGGCTGTGGTGCTGAGAGACTCAGCAGTGCCATTGGGAAGCTGGAAGATTCTGGAGCAACTCAGGCCAGAGGTAAGTGATGGAGGGAGGTGTTTCATGGGATGGGGATTACAGAGAGTGGAGTGTAAGGGGTTTGGCAACAAAGATAGGGAGGTGGCTCTCAGTGCCATCCTCTACCTTCCTGTGTTGAGTCCCCCAATTGGACAGAGTGCCTTTGAACAAGGGATCCCTGGAAAATCACAAGCAACTTGCACAATTTTCCTGCGCGGTGTGTTGTTGCGCTTGCCACTAGGTTAATACCTGTGGTGGCTGGATGAGACTTTAAGTGGGCATTAATAGGCCACCTAAGGGCCTCAGTTGATAGCAGGATGGAAAAGCCATCCATAGATCACAAAATTAATCATGATGGAGACAGAAAGGTGGTGGGTCTCCTTTTGTCACCGCCTCACATAATTAAATGCCCTCCACACCTCCAAACATGGGGACAACATATAAGATCACACTTTGTTTTGTTTTAAATTACCATTCATTTACTTTAGACTCCATTCCCACCTACTTTGCCAAGGGATGTCAGCAAAAAGTCCTCAATGAAAAATCAGATAAATCTGCATCCTCCGTTATGGCACAAGATGTTAATTCACCAACCTGAGACATTACCTCCAACAAAGAATTTTAGAGAGTGTGCAATAAGAAATGGTCAGTTTTTCCATCAAGTTATAAATCATGTGCATTCCTCTTCATCATGCATTGAACTGACTGAAGGATCATTCTGTTAAATATCCCTTATCTCCAAAAGTAATGAAGTATTAGCAAAATATTCTTTTGTGTGCACTTCTCTTGCCAACCCTTCATCAGTCCCTCCTTCATACTGTCAGATGAACCACTAGGAAACATTAGACTTCTCAGCAACTGTTCATTATTTCCTGCACACTTTGTTGATCCAGTACAAATTTAGTCTGGCTTTTATGAGTTCTGAACCATTGCATCTTTGCTGATTTGCTAAAACTTCCTGCGGGTGATATTTCAATCCATAGTGCTCTAAGGAATCTGGAGACCCTTCAAGTGGGGCATGCAATGTCTCTACCATGACCCATATGGCATCACATGCTGGGGAGGAGACTCGTCCCCCGCATGTTCTAGAACCAACCGCCCACCCCTGACTGATGATATCTTGACATCGGACAAGCCGTACCAGCTGATTTGACACTCAGTTTACAAACTTGGACCACACAGGCCCATCAGCATACTCACTTGTCACTCACCAAAGAATATGTGTTCAGTTGCAAGAGGGGCCGAGCACTAGCAGCATTTAAAAAGTCAGACACTTGCAGGTAAGGTAATGTAGAATAACGTCAGCCAATGCAAAGTCTTTCAAAGTACTGTAAGTTGTTTTTCGAGGGGTTGTGGTGAGATCCTGGATTTGTTGGAGAGTTATGGGGCTGCAGTTGCCATGCATCAGGGGCTGCAGAAAGGGCAAGCCCTAGATTCCTCCTTGCTCTTTGGCAGGGTCAGGAGGCAATCTGGCAGGTTAGCCAATGCACCAAGCAATATGGTGTGCACCCTCATCAACTTTCTCCTTTACGCTGCGCTATTGACGACCTCAACTGAGTAAGGATTTGTCCGTGACCTCCCCTTCTGATGAACATGCATATTAACTACATTTTTTTGCCCCTGACTTGCCTGTGACTCATTTGTTTCCAGTGACTCCCAAGTGCAGACACTAACTCTGTACTAGCCCTTAAAGTATGTGCAGTGCTAGTATCTGAGCTGTGGCTAAGTGTAAGATTAAGTGAAGGGGCCTCGTTAACAGTACTGTGCTGCTATTCTGACTCCTCCACATGGCAGTGCTGTAGTTGAGAAGGCACCTGTTTCATTGTCTGAAAGAAGGAAATCATAAAGGAGAAGACTGAGGTGAGGACAGAGGATATTGGCTTGGAAATCAAGAAATCCATAGTCACACCTTCCACAGTTTGCTCATCATGCCAGATAGCAGGATGAGGGTGAGCTTTTTAGTTAATTACCAGAAACGATAGCACGATGGGCTGGGTTTTATCCATGACATGTTGGGCTATGTTTTAAGCCCCCAACTTTCTGTCAGGCATGTTTTTTGTAAGGAGGGCATGTTAAATATGTTGGGTGGCTAACTCAGTGTTTTACTGCCCACCCCCCGATTTGATCCCCGCAGAAGGGTAGGCAAGTGGACATCTAATTTGGTAGCATGCCTGTAATTTCTTTTTAAATAATTAAAATGCAGTTGAACTTCTTAACAAGCCTATTGATTCGAATATGATTGGTATGGACGAACTAGCAGGATTGGGAAGGTAAAAACAACATACTGTGGATGCTAGAATCTGAAACAAACACCTGCTCTGATGAAGGGTCAACTAGACTGGGAACGTTGGCTGTATCCTCTCCCCACAGGTGCTGTCAGACCTGCTGAGATTTTCCAGCATTTCCAGTGATTTTTTTTAACTCAACTTGTTATAAGGTAGGAAGGAAGTTGGGGGTACATCTTCCAGGGGTGCCCTTTAGCCCCATGATGTTACCCCTACTTTGTCACTTTCCACCTAACTGCCAAAATTCACAACACAGCAGCCTTTCCCATCCTGTCCCCAAAGTTTCCCAACCCCTCCCCATCCAAACCCCAGGTGTACCTGAGTCTGGGTCCTGCAGGATCTATTGATGTCCTCTTCCTGGTCTGCTTGGAGTTCTGCCAGAGCTCACTAGTGAATTCTGATGCTGCTGCAACTGCTTGATCAGCCAGCCTGATTGGCTGGCAACTTTTGAGGTTGGGACTTCTTCATACTGAGGGAGGAGGAAAACTGAGGAAATCCCACCCTCACGTCCCTCAGGCCACCTAGAGTGTGTTGTGGCTGCAGGGTGAACTTGTTTAACGTGATTCGTTTTGATAGATGTTTCTTCCAGGCTGGCCAAGCAATATGCCTCTCCACACAACCCACAGAAAATTCAGCCTATTACATTACAGACCTCCAGAGACCAGGCTAATGCTCTAGAGATGAGAGTTCACATCCCACCATGGCAGTTCTGCAATATGAACCAATTAATTAGATATATCTGGAATGATGACTATGAAACTACTAATATGTCATAAAAACCCATTTGATTCACTAATGTCACTTAGAGAAGGAAATCTGTTGTCCATATCTGGTTTGGTATACACTTCATACCATACCCACAGTAATGTGGTTGATTCTTAATTGCCGTCTGAAATAGCCTAGCAAGCCACTCTGTTGTATTAAACTGCTACAATAAAAGGCGAGAAAATATAAAACCACAGCAACCTAGTGCTGGATACACAAAGCCAGCCCATTCAATCCTGCAAAGTTCTCCTTGCAAACACCTAGAGGGACATGCCCAAATTGCGAGAGCTGTCCCAAAGGCAACAACAGCCTAACATACGTCACACTCACAGCATCATGCCTTTGAGCAAATGGTCCAGACTCCTCCATCAACATCCTTGGGATGCCATAAGCCCATCAGTAGGACAGACCCACCAGAGTTGGCAGTACAGTGGTATACAATGAGGAGAGTGTGGACTTGGGAGTTCTCAGCACTATCTCCAGGCACCATGCTACAGGGACTGATCCCTGTAGCATCAGTCAATGGGCAAGGAAGCTTCTTCCTGGTTAGCACTTACCACCATCCCTCAACTTTTGAATCATTCTCCTTCATTATGACACCATGTGGAAGAAAAAATGAGAATTGTGAGGGATTCCGGGGAAGTGCCGGATGATTGGAAAACGGCTAATGTTACGCCGTTGTTTAAGAAGGGTGCCAGGCAAAAGGCGGGGAATTATAGGCCGGTTAGTTTAACGTCTGTGGTAGGTAAAATGTTAGAATCTGTCATTAAGGAGGAAATTGCAAGGCATCTTGAAGGGAATTGCTTGATAGAGCAGACGCAGCACGGTTTCATTAAAGGGAAGTCGTGTCTGACAAATTTACTGGAGTTCTATGAGGATGTGTCTAGGGCGGTGGATAGAAGAGAGCCGGTGGATGTGGTCTTTCTTGATTTTCAGAAGGCGTTTGACAAAGTGCCTCACAAGAGGTTATTGCAGAAGGTCGAGGGACATGGAGTTGGGGGTAGGGTGTTAGCGTGGATAGAGGATTGGTTGTCAAATAGGAGGCAGAGAGTGGGGGTCAACGGGTGCTATTCGGATTGGCGGATGGTGACTAGTGGAGTGCCCCAGGGGTCGGTGCTGGGGCCTCAGCTTTTTACCATTTATATAGATGATCTGGAGGAGGGAACCGAGTGTAGAGTGTCGAAATTTGCTGATGACACCAAGATTGGGGGAACGGCAAATTGTGCGGAGGGTGTGGAGAGTCTGCAGAAGGATCTAGATAGGCTGGGCGAATGGGCCAGGAAATGGCAAATGGAATTTAATGTTGGCAAGTGTGAGGTGGTCCACTTTGGTAGGAAAAATGGTAGGAAGGACTATTACTTACGAGGCGAAAAACTGCAGCAGGCGACGGTGCAGAGGGACCTCGGGGTCCTTGTGCATGAGTCGCAAAAACCCAGCTTGCAGGTGCAGCAGGTGGTCAGGAAGGCGAATGGGATGCTGGCCTTCATAGCGAGGGGGATTGAATATAAAAGTAGGGAGGTCTTGCTGCAGCTGTATAGGGCATTGGTGAGGCCGCAACTGGAGTACTGTGTGCATTTTTGGGCGCCGCACCTGCGCAAAGATATTTTGGCCTTGGAGGGAGTGCAGAGGAGGTTTACTAGGCTGATACCAGAGTTGAGGGGGTTGAGCTATGAGGAGAGGATGAATAAACTGGGCTTGTACTCGTTAGAGTTTAGAAGAATGAGAGGAGATCTCATTGAGACGTATAAGATGATGAATGGGATGGATAGGATCGAGGTGGAAAGACTCTTCCCGCTCAAAAAAGACAATAGGACTAGGGGGCACAGCCTCAAGATAAAAGGGGGGCGGTTTAGAACGGAGTTGAGGAGGAACTTCTTCACTCAAAGGGTGGTGAATCTCTGGAATTCTCTGCCCATTGAAGTGGTGGAGGCTGCCTCGCTAAATATTTTTAAGACGCGGGTTGATGGGTTTTTGATAGGAGAGGGGATTAAGGGTTATGGGGAGAGGGCGGGAAAGTGGAACTGAGCAGCGACAGATCAGCCATGATCTTATTGAATGGCAGGGCAGGCTCGAAGGGCTGGGTGGCCTACTCCTGCTCCTATTTCTTATGTTCTTTTTATGTTCTTATGTCAATGTATGTCAGTGAAGTCAGGGTTGATGGGTGAACAGGACTTGCTGCGAGAAGAATTTTGGATTATCTCAAGTTTACAGAGGACAGAATATGGGAAATTAGCCAGGAGTTCATTAGAACAGTCAGGTATAGAGGTAACAAGCATGAATGAGGGTTTCAGCAGCACATGAACTGAGATGGATGAAGTTGGGCAACATTAAAGTGGTGCTCGAGATGGCACGAGTATTTGGTCAGACACTCAGCTCCAACGTACAAATTAGAAGCAAGTGTAGGCCACTCAGCCCTTTGAGACTGCTCTGCCATTCAGTAAAATAATGGCTTATTTGATTTTCACCTCAACTCCACATTCTTGCCTACCCCCCAGTATTTTTTATCCCCTTGCTAACCAGAATCAATTAACCTCTGCCTTAAAAATTTTCAAGCACTCTGCCTCCACGGCCTTTTGAGGAAAAGAGTTCCAAAGGCTGTCAAATTTGTGAGAGAAAACTACAGCGTCATCTCTGTTTTAAAAGGGCGACCACTTATTTTTACACAGTGACCCCCTAGTTCTATGTTCTCCCTTCCTTAACCATCCTGTCAAGTCCCTGCAGGATCTTATATATTTAGATCAAGTCACACCTTACTCTTCTGAATTACAGCAGATACAAGCCGAACCTGTCCAACCTTTCCTCATAAGATAACCCACCTGTTCATTTACTGGTCAAGTAAACCTTCTCTGAACTGCTTCCAATACATCAACATCCTTCCTTAAATAATGAGACCAAAGCTGTGCACAGTACTTCAGATGTGGTAGCACCACTGCCCTCTACAACTGAAGTGTAACCCCCCCTACACTTGTATTCAATTTCCCTTGCGATAAACAATAACATTTTATTAGTTTGTAATTATTTGCTGTACCTGCACACTATGGATGATTCATGCACTTGGACACCTAGATCCTTCTGCATCTCAGAGCCCTATATTCTCTCTCTTTTAGATGATATGCTTTTTTTATTCTTCCTACCAAAACAGATAATTTCACATTTTCCCACATTATACTCCATTTGCCAGATTTTGCCTACTTACTTAACCTATCTAAACCCTTTTGTAACTTACTTATGTTCTCTTCACAACTTCTTTCCTACCTATCTTTGTGTCATCAGCAAATTTCACAAACATAACGCCAGTCCCTTCATACAAATTATTGATATAAGTTGTAGAGTTGAAGTCCCAGCACTGATCCCTGTAGCACAGTCTAATAGCTCAGGAGGCCCGGCTGTAAAGAAATGGTATTTATTGTTAAACACAAAATAAAGCCACTACTCTGTTATGTACATGCATTCTCTCTCCCATCTTCTTCCTTTGAGAAAAAGATACAAAAGTCTAATGTTACTATCAACAACACAAGAACAGCTTCTTCCCTTTTGAATTGACTTACCTTGCATTAAGGAGATCTTTCTCTATACCCGAGCTATAACTGTAACACTAAATTCTGCCTCTCTCGTTTCCTTCTCTATGAATGGTATGTTTTCTCTGTATAACGCGCAAAAAACAACACTTCTCACGATATGCTAATACATGTGACAGTAATAAATCAAATCAAAACGTACACAAGTCCGAACCAGGAGAACAGTTCTGCAGACAATTCTCGGTGTCTGTATTCAATGAGCCCCATGGAGAGACCAATTTGAGATTCGTCATGGAACTCGTGGAGGTTACCACACTCCTCTCACTCCTCGCTCCTATGGTGATGGGGGTTTTTTTGTCATTTGGCCCATGGCCTCATTTCTATTGTTTGTACAGGGATGTATACTGAGTGGGCAAACGTTTCTTCATTGTGAAACGATGAAGGACCATTGCAGGGTCTCAGTGCTAGATGGCAATCTCTGACTGTAATTCTGCTGCCCCCACCTCCATTTGTGAGGCTGCATCCTTGTAGACCTCTCTTGGCTATTACTGGAGTTTCCCATCTGCAAGCCAATGTACAAGGTGCCAATGGTGGCTTGTCTGGTGTAGTAGCTGTCCCTGTGGAGGGTTCCCGATGGCAGAGGTAATCAACATGTTTTCTGTAGTCTACTCCCCAGTCTTTATCCTGTAGATACTGGTCCTGTTTTTGAGAAGACAGCCCCTGGGATCCAAGGGGAACCATCTCCATAATTCCATATATGGACGGTGTCTCCCAACGAAGGTACTCTCAGGCTTATGTCTATCATGGTCCCTTTTTTGGGCTTCTTGTTCTTCAATTTTGGCAAAGTGAGGCTAAGCCTGGTCCAAAGGCATTGGCCCACCAATAGCTCTGCCAGAGCTACTCCCATTGTCACTTGCAGTGTTGTCCTATAATTAAAAAGGAAATGAGCAAGTTTCGTTCCCAAAGAGCCTGTCTTTGCTTTGTTGATGTTGTTTTTCAATACTTGGTCTGCTTGCTCAACCAGACCATTTGAAGAAGGGTGATAGGGTGCCGTGTGGATGTGCCTCACTCCATTTGTGTTCACAAAGATTTAAATTTCCCTGCTAGTAATTTGTGTCCTGTTGTCTGTTATGAAAACTTCAGGTATACCTTGTGTGCAGAAAGATTGCTGGACTTTTTCGATGGTTTTGTAAGAGGTAGTGGAGGTCATCCGGTGCACATCATCCCAGAACATAGAGCCATAAGTGGCCCAGCAAAGTCTGCATGTACTCGCAATCAGGGTTTCCCTGACCATTCCCAGGGGTGCAGTGAGGTTGCTGGTGAGACCTTCTGGTTTTACTGGACCAAGTTTTCATTGTCCTTGTCTATATCAGATCACTAGACATAGCTTCTTGCAAGCATTTTAATTCTAGAAATCTCTGGGTGGCCGTTATACAATTCAAAGATATATTACTTGCTGGCCTGGATGTGGAACAACCCACAAGATGATACCAGCCTCAATGCTCAGCTCTTGATATTTGAAAGTATAACATTTTAGATTATTTGTAGTACACCTTGTGGTCCACCACCTAGGACGATATGACATAGCTTTGCCAACATGGAGTCATTTTGGGTCCAAGCCTGAATTTGTTTGGTGAAGACTGATAGCGTGCCCGTGAAATTCAAAGTTAGAATGACTTTGTCCGTCTTCGGATGTGAGGGTTGGCTGGTAGGTAGTGGCAGGTGGCTCAAGGCATCCAAGTTGGCAATCTGTCTCCCTGAACGATGTTCTAGGGTGTATTCATAGACGTCAAACAGTAGTGCTCAGTGTTAAATCTGAGCTGAGACTATGCGAGAAAGCGCCTTGATTTCTGTAAAGAGGTTTGTGGGGCGTCACTATGGTGAAATACTGACCATAGACATATTGGTGGAATTTTTTTCACCGCACATTTGCCAAACCTTCTTTCTTAATTTGAGCGTACCTTCTTTCTGCTTCCACCAGGGTTCATGAAGCATATGCAATTGGATGTTCTGTCCCATCATCCCAATGGTGTGATCATATTGCTCCTATCCCAATGGGGAGGCATCGCAGGTTACTCTGAGTGGTATCAGTGGATTGTCATGGGCCATTATGTTTGTCGACAGCATTTGCTGTTTGACACTTGGAAAGGCTTTCTTCAGTGGCTTTTGCCACAACTGTGATTTTTTTTTAGCAGGACATGGAGGAGTGCCAGTAGGGTCTCCAGGTTCAGCACAGATTTCCCATAGTAGCTTATGAGACCAAGGAAAGATTTCAACTCCATTGCTTTCCTGGGAGTCGGAGCTCCTTTTATGGCCTTCACCTTCTCTTTGACAGGGTGTAGTCCATCCTTTTTAAATCTGTACCTCAGGTAAGTTACTTTTTTTTTACCTGGAACACACACTTCCTTTTTTTCAATCTGACGCCAGCCTCAGAGAAAAGCCTGTTCCAAATGCTCCAAATGTTCCTTTATAGCTGCTGAAATTAAAACATCATCCAGGTTCTGCAACTCTGGGCATCCTTTGAAGGATGTTCTTCAATAGCCTTTGAAAAATGATGCAAGCTAAAGACACCCCAAAAGACAAGCCAGTGTATTCATACAGTCCTTTGTGAGTATGTGTAGTGACCTATTTCCTGGATGACACCTCAAGCTCCATTTGGAAGTGGGCATGGCTCATATCCAATTTGGAAAATATATGCCTCCCCCTCCCCCCCACCTTCCAGATAGTTTCATATACAAGTCTTCTTTGTGCGACATAGGATATCTTTCTAAGCAGGAAGCTCTATTGATCATTAACTTAAAGCTCTCACAGAGACAGACTGAGTTTAAAACTGGGGCGACTGGCACAGCCCATTTCGCAAATTTTACTAGACGCATAATTCCAAATTTCTCTAGATGTTCCAATTCGGCTACTACTTTGGCATGCAGAGCATAATGGTATAGTCATGCCTTAAGGTATTTAGGGTGGACCTCTGGGTCTACATAGATCTTGGTGCTGGTTTTATTCTTCCCAAGGCCTTCTTGGAACACTTTGGGGTACTTCCCAAAGACTTTGTATAGGTTGCTAATATCCATTTTAAAGATGTGTTGCTAATCCAGGCAGATTTTCTGTAGAGGCTGGCGCTGGTCCTTACACTATTATCAGGGAGAGTCAGACTGTCTGTTGCCCATATATAATTGGGGTTACAGTGACGCAATAGTGCATAAGGGCTCCCCATATTTGTGGTCAATCTAGCCTTGCTGTCTTAAAGGCAAGATGCCCAATCGGAGTCACCGAAAGGTTTGCTCCCTGATGATAGATTGTGCGGCCTGTGCCTGCCTCCATTTCTAAAGATGGCCATTTACCTGGAGTTACATTCCTTACATTTATCTGAAGTTACATTTCTTACATTCTGAAATATTCCCTTAAATGGCGGTTAGGATGGAATATTATTTAATTGGTGAAAAGTTGCAACATGCTACTGCGCAGAGGGACCTGGGGGTCCTTGTGCACAAATCACAAAAACTCAGTCTGCAGGTGCAGCAGGTGATCAAGAAGGCAAATGGAATGTTGGCCTTTATCACAAGGGGCATAGAATATAAAAGCAGGGAGGTCTTGCTGCAACTATACAAGGCACCAGTGAGGCCGCAACTGGCATACTGTGTGCAGTTTTGGTCCCCTTATTTGTGAAAAGATATATTAGCCTTGGAGGGCATACAGAGAATGTTCACCAGGCTGAGACCAGAGATGAGGGGGTTAGCTTATGAGGAGAGATTGAGTAGATTGGGCCTGTACTCGTTGGAGTTTAGAAGGCTGAGGGGGGAATCTTATAGAGACTTAGAAGATAATGAAGGGGCTAGATAGGGTAGAGGTAGAGAAATTCTTTCCACTTAGAAAGGAAACCAGAACTAGAGGGCAGAGCCTCAAAATAAGGGGGGGGGGGGGGGGGGGTCAGTTTAGAACAGAGTTGAGGAGGAACTTTTACTCTCAGAGGGTGGTGAATCTCTGGAATTTTCTGCCCATTGAAGCGGTGGAGGCTACCTCGTTGAATATGTTTAAGTCAAAGGGTAGATAGATTTCTGATCGATAAGGGAATTAAGGGTTATGGGGAGCAGGTGGGTAAGTGGAACTGATCCACTTCAGATCAGCCATGATCTTATTGAATGCCGGGGCAGGCTCGAAGGTCTAGATGGCCTACTCCTGCTCCTATTTCTTATGTTCTTATGTTTTTAAACAATGAAATCCCTGGTTCCCTCCTCACTGTTTTAAACAATGAAAAACCCAGCTCCCTCCATTACTGTTTTAAACGATGTAAAACACAGCTCCTTCCTCATTGTCCTAATGAAAAACCCAGCTCTCTCCTCACTGTTTCAAACAATGGAACTCCCAACTCCATCCTTGCTGTTTCAAACAATGAAAAACACAGCTCCCTCGTCATTGTTAGCATTGTTTTAAACAATGAAACTCTTGACTTCTTGCTCATTGTTTTAAACAGTGAAACTCCCAGCTCCATCCTTGCTGTTTTAAACAATGAAACTCCCAACTCTCTCCTCATTGTCTTAATGAAAAGCCCAACTCCATCCTTGCCGTTTGAAACGATGAAAAACCCAGCTCCCTCCTTACTGTTTTAAACAATGAAACTCCAGCTTCCATCCTCACTGCTTTAAATAATGAAACTCCCAATTCCTCATCATTAACATCATTTTAAACAAGGAAACTCCTGATTCCCTCCTTGCTGTTTTAAGCAATGTAATCTTCGACTCTCTCCTCACTTTTTTAAACAATGAAACTCTCAACTCCCTCATCACTTCAAACATTGTTTTAAACAAAGAAACTCCCAACACTCTCCTCACTGTTTTAAACAAGGAAATTTCCAAACGTCTCCTCACATTTTAAACAATAAAATTTTTGACTCTTGTTGTTTTAAACTGTGAAAGTCAGGACCTTATCTTCACTGTTTTAAACAATGAAACTCCCTACTTTCTCCTCCCTGTTTTAAGCAATGCAATCCCTGACTCTCTGCTCACTCTCCCCTTGCTGCTTAAACAATGAAATTTCTGACTCGTTCCTTGCTGATAGAAACAATGAAACTCTGACTGCTTGCTGTTTTAAACAATGAAATCCTGGTTCTCGCTTTGCTGTTTTGGGAAGGTTAATATCACAAGGCCTAATTTTCACACAGACAGAGCGGCTATTAATCGTAGCAAAAATGGCTTTACAAATTTACAAATCCAGAAGTCCCATCCCTCTCATTTTCATTGAGGGGAGATGGGAAGGTAGGAAACAGGTTCTGAATTATGCATTATTGGTTCACAGAGACAACTGTACAATTTCAAGTGCCTCAGTAAGGTTTGATTTTCACTCATGGAATGTCCAACACACAACCTGTGCATTTTGGACCTGGTGGGAGAAGATCTAAACTTGCCAGAACTCTTTTGAGATTAAGGGTTTTCCTTCGGAAATGACCCCCTGGACACCTGTCAAACACATCAAGTCCCCTTTGGGAGAACTTAAATGCCCTTTAGGATTGTTAAATAGGCATGAATGTGCGTAAAAAGTGCATAAACTCAATAGAGTTGTCAAGTGAGTTCTCAAAGGGAGCTGTCAAAAGGGACCTTCCAAGCTGTCAGAGGATATAAATGCCTGTCCTTTAAATATTTGCAAAAATAGCCAGCAGTGTTAGTAAAATCAGTGCTTGCTATTTCACTCTGTATGTTGACGTAAGCCTGAGAGTTACCATTATAGTACTAGTACTGTATGACTGATTTCATAACCGATCATTCCAGTGAGGTGTCGTGTCAGTTCACAGTCTGATGGCTCCAGTAGTTTATACATGGTTTGATGTGGGGCTGTGGATACAAATGATTGTTGTTAAAAGGAAATGAAGGAAATTAAATACAGAGAATGTTTTTAATAAGAGTGTTAGTTTTTAAGTAATAAATTCAGCAATAAACATTTAAGAACTTTATTTAACCTCAGCAAAGTCCTGAGAAAAGCCGGTGGAGAAGCATGGAGGGTTTATTGGCAAAGGTGTTTGGTGAGAGAAGCATGAGTTGATACTATGTTGGAATAAGGACTATAGAGGGCAATAATGATGAGATGGGGTACAGATTGGCATGAGGGGTGCATTGAGGGACAGAGTGGCAGGTATATGAGGGGGTCTTTTTTTTTATTTTATTCATGGGATCATTACTGGGCATCATTGACAGGTCATTTATTGTGGGGGCATTAGGAGTAACCAGATTGCTGTGGATCTGGAGTCACATATAGGCTAAAGCAGGTAAGGATGACAGATTTCTTTCCCTAAAAAATACGAGTCAACAAAATGAGTTTATAATGGCAATCGATAATGGTTTCATAGTCATCATTAGACTTTTAATTCCAGATTTTTATTCAATTCAAATCTCACCATCTGCCATGGTGAGATTCAAACCAAGGCCCCCAGAACATTACCTTGGATTACTAGTCCAGCAAAAATATCACCACACCACTGTTCATGGAATAAAAACCTGAACTTCTGGACACTTTCTCACATGTCAGGTTTGAGGAGCATGGAATTGTCCCAACTGCACTTCTAATCCAGGAGCACAAATTCAGGCCCAGGGATGCAAACAGTCTAAGAGTGATGAGAGGATTAAGTTAGCCACCTTGGAATGAAGCTTGGAATGGGGACCAAAAACAATGACTTCAGTCTATCTAATATTTAACTGGTGGAACCTTTTCCTTACTCAGTACTAGACGTCAGATAATTAGCCTGATAATTTGGCCACAGTGCATAAGTCAAGGTGATGGTGAGGTTGAGTTGGGTGTCATCAACGTACATGAGAGAACTAATTTTGGTCTTGACGCTGCATGTAGATGAGAAACAGGAAGCCAAAGAATGGGACTCCAGAGATAACAGTGTGGGACCATGAAGAGAAATAATTACAAATGATACTCTGGATATGATTAGAGAGATAAAAATGGAATTTCCTTATCTATTTTGACAGACTATGTGACAAAATGATGGTAATTGAGAGCACATGTCGAGTTTTCAAAGAAGCAAACTGTAGAGGTTATATGCTGTATCCTGTCAGAATAATGGACTTTCATGCAACAGACTGTATATCACCAAATGCAGAAAAAGTGTTCAAAATAAATTGAGATAGGAGGCATGCCTTGCGTGACATAATGGGACAGAAAAGGATGGATAAGGAGGGAATTAACCTAAACAAGAAAATATAATATTTGCAATAAAAAAGTAGGACATACCAAAGTATTTGACATAATGGGACAGAAAAGGATGGATAAGGAGGGAATTAACCTAAACAAGAAAATATAATATTTGCAATAAAAAAAAGGACATACCAAAGTATTTAAAATCATTGGATTGCTTTTGAAATGTTGTCATGGTTACATAAACCATGAGGTTACATAAACCTCCTCCGGAAGGCCGCTGCCCTCGACTGGACTTGTATGCCCAAACCATCAGGAGGTGCGTTAACACCAGATTCATCAGCCGCACTCACAAGACAGCCCCGAACATCACCCAAGCACAACGCAACGCCATCCACGCTCTCAAGACAAACCGCAACATTGTCATCAAACCAGCAGACAAAGGAGGGGCCATCGTCATACTGAACAGAACGGATTACTGTAAAGAAGTGTACCGACAACTAAACAATGAGGAACACTACAGACAATTACCCACAGATCCGACCAAAGAACACACTCGTCAACTCAACAATCTGATCAAGACCTTTGATTCGGACCTTCAGAGCACCCTCCGTGCTCTCATTCCACGTACTCCCCACATTGGAGATCTCTACTGCCTCCCAAAGATACACAAGGCAAACACACCTGGCCGTCCCATCGTATCGGACAATGGAACTCTGTGTGAGAACCTCTCCGGCTACGTCGAGGGCATCCTGAAACCCATTGTACAAAGAACCCCCAGCTTTTGTCGCGACACTACGGACTTCCTACTGAAACTCAGCACACACGGAGCAGTTGAACCAGGGACACTCCTCGTCACAATGGATGTCTCAGCGCTCTACACCAACATCCCCCACAACGATGGCATTGCTGCGACTGCCTCAGTACTCAATGCTGACAACTGCCAGTTTCCAGATGCAATTTTACAACTCATCCGCTTTATCCTGGACCACAATGTCTTCACCTTCAACAACCAGTTTTTCATCCAGACACATGGAACAGCCATGGGGACCAAATTTGCACCTCAATATGCCAACATCTTCATGCACAGGTTCGAACAAGACTTCTTCACTGCACAGAATCTTCAACCGATGCTGTACACTAGATACATCGATGACATTTTCTTCCTTTGGCCTCATGGTGAACAATCACTGAAACAACTATATGATGATATCAACAAATTCCACCCCACCATCAGACTCACCATGGACTATTCCCCAGAATCAGTTGCATTCTTGGACACACGCATCTCCATTAAGGACGGTCACCTCAGCACCTCACTGTACCGCAAGCCCATAGACAGTCTCACAATGCTCCACTTCTCCAGTTTCCACCCTAAACATGTTAAAGAAGCTATTCCCTATGGACAAGCCCTCCGTATACACAGGATTTGCTCAGATGAGGAGGATCGTGACAGACACCTCCAGACCCTGAAAGATGCCCTCGTAAGAACAGGATATGGTGCTCGACTCATAGATCAGCAGTTCCGATGCGCCACAGCGAAAAACCGCACCGATCTCCTCAGAAGACAAACACAGGACACAATGGACAGAGTACCCTTCGTCGTCCAGTACTTCCCCGGAGCGGAGAAGCTACGACATCTTCTCCGGAGTCTTCAACATATCATTGATGAAGACGACCATCTCGCCAGGGCTATCCCCACACCCCCACTTCTTGCTTTCAGACAACCACACAACCTCAAACAGACCATTGTTCACAGCAAACTACCCAGCCTTCAGGAGAACAGTGACCACAATACCACACAACCCTGTCACAGCAACCTCTGCAAGACATGCCGGATCATCGACATGGATACCATCATCACACGTGAGAATACCATCCACCAGGTACATGGTAAATACTCTTGCAACTCGGCCAACATTGTCTACCTGATACGCTGCAAGAAAGGATGTCCCGAAGCATGGTACATTGGGGAGACCATGCAGACGCTACGACAACAGATGAATGAACATCGCTCGACAGTCACCAGGCAAGACTGTTCCCTTCCTGTTGGCGAACACTTCAGTGGTCACGGGCATTCAGCCTCTGACCTTCGGGTAAGCATTCTCCAAGGTGGCCTTCACGACACACGACAGCGCAGAGTCACTGAACAGAGACTGATAGCCAAGTTCCACACACATGAGGACGGTCTCAACAGGGATCTTGGGTTCATGTCGCACTATCTGTAACCCCCGTGACTTGCCTGGGTTTGCAAAACCTCCCTTACTGTGCTGTCTGGAGACAATACACATCTCTTTAAACTGTGATCAGTGCTCCTTCCACTCACATTATCAGCCACTTCAGGTCTTGAACAGCAGGTTAGGTGTAAGGATTCGCATTTTAATCAGTAATCTCTAAACTGCCTGTGCTTTATATGCTCTGTCTGAGGCCAGAACTCTCCATTCACCTGACGAAGAGGCAGTCCCCTCGAAAGCTTGTGAGTATATTATCAAATAAATAGGTTGGACTAAAACCTGGTGTTGTCAGACTTTTTACTACATAAACAAACACAGCAAAGTATTTTTGAACATAGTTCCACAAAAAAATTCAGGTAATCTGATTTTGATGGAGTTGATTGAAGGAGAATTGTTGCTAGAACGCCAGAGTAAGATGCAATCAAAACTAAGCGAAGGAAAGCAAAATACTCTAAATGGTAGGGATGACGGGAAGACCAACAAAGGATAAGAATTAGTTCAGAAAAGCTGCCCAAAAAGTGCTGAGAACCTTTTGTTCTAATAGACTGCAGAGTTTTGGACTTGATAATAGGGAAACATGTTTCAATGCTTATGCCAGTTTTAAGATTTATTACAAAAATGCAGACTTGAGTACCAAAGGATTAGAAATGTTTTTATTGTAATAGCAAATAATTAGATTCAGGGACTATAGTAATTTCAAAAGTCCTGAATAATAGAGCTGAATAGTGTGTTGCAAAAATGCTTTCATTCCAACATCATCCAAATATTTTGTCTTTCTGAAACAAGAATGACATATAATCTGAAGGATACCATTAACTCAGCACAGTTCTGGAAGATCTCAAGAGTTCTACTCTAATGACTGCCCAAAAATCAAATAATCATGCTTAAATCATTACATGAATGATTTTTTTGTAATGCTTCCATGTGCAGTAACCATCTTACATAGCTTCTCTATACAAATATGCAAATTAGGAGCTGGAGTAGACCACTCAGCCCTTCATAGAAAGAGAGAAAAACTACAGCACAATACAGGCCCTTCGTCCCACAAAGTTGTGCCGAACATGTCCCTACCTTAGAGATTACTAAGCTTACCTATAACCCTCTATCTTATTAAGTTCCATGTACTTATCTAAAAGTCTCTTAAAAGATCCTATCGAAAATCCGCCTCCACCACCGTTGCCGGCAGCCCATTCCACACACCCACCACTCTCTGAGTGAAAAACTTACCCCTGACATCCCGTCTGTACCTACTCCCCAGCACCTTAAATCTGTGTCCTCTTGTGGCAACCATTTCAGCCCTTGGAAAAAGCCTCTGACTATCCACTCAATCAATACCTCTCAACATCTTATACACCTCTATCAGATCACCCCTCATCCTTCATCTCTCCAAGGATGAGAGGATCCTCAACGTATCCTCATAAGGCATGCTCGCCAATCCAAGCAACAGCCTTGTAAATCTCCTCTGCACCCTTTCTATGGCTTCTACATCCTTCCTGTAATGAGGCAACCAGAACTGATCTCAGTACTCCAAGTAAGGTCTGACCAGGGTCCTATATGGCTGCAACATTATCTCTCTACTCCTAAACTCAATTCCTCAATTGATGAAGGCCAGTACACCATACACCTTCTTAACCACAGCTTCAACCTGCGCAGCTGCTTTGAGCTTCCTATGAACTCGGACCCCAAGATCCTTCTGATCTTCCACACTGCCAAGAGTCCTACTATTAATATTATGTTCTGCTATCCTATTTGTTCTGCCAAAATGAACCGCTTCACACTTATCTGGGTTGAACTCCAACTGCCACTTCTCCACCCAGTCTTGCATCCTATCAATGTCTCGCTGCAACTTCTGACATCCCTCCACACTATCCACAACACCTCCAATCTTTGTGTCATCAACAAACTTAACCAGCCCATCCCTCCACTTCCTCATCCAGGTCATTTATAAAAATCACAAAGAGTAAGGGTCCCAGAACAGATCCCTGGGGCACTCCACTGGTGACCGACCTCCATGCAGAATATGACCCATCTATAACCACCCTTTGCCTTCTGCGGGCAAGCCAGTTCTGGATCCACAAAGCAATGTCCCCTTGGATCCCATGCCCCCTCACTTTCTCAATAAGTCTTGCATGGGGCACCTTATCAAATGCCTTGCTGAAGTCCATATGTACTACATCTACTGCTCTTCCTTCATCAATGTGTTTAGTCACATCTTCAAAAAATTCAATCAGGTTCGTAAGGCATGATCTTCCTTTGACAAAGCCATGCTGGCTATTCTTAATCGTATTATACCTCTCCAAGTGTTCATAAATCCTGCCTCTCAGGATCTGCTCCATCAACTTACCAGCCACTGAGGTTAGACTCACCGGTCTATAATTTCCAGGGCTATCTCTACTCCCTTTCTTGAATAAAGGAACAACATCCACAATCCTTCGGAACCTCTCACGTCTCCATTGAAGATGCAAAGATCATCACCAGAGGATCAGCAATCTCCTCCCTTGCCTCCCACAGTAGCCTGGGGCACATCCCATCTGATCCCGATGACTTATCTAACTTGATGCTTTTCAAAAGCTCCAACACATCCTCTTTCTTAATATCTACATGCTCCAGCTTTTCAGTCCGCTGCAAGTCTGCACTACAACCACCAAGATCCTTTTCCATAGTGAATACTGAAGTAAAGTTTTCATTAAGTACCTCTGCTATTTCTTCCGGTTCCATACAAACTTTCCCACCATCACACTTGATAGGTCCTATTCTTTCACGTCTTATTCTCTTGCTCTTCACATACTTGTAGAATGCCTTGGGGTTTTCCTTAATGCTGCCTGCCAAGGCCTTCTCAACACCCCTTCTAGCTCTCCTAATTTCCTTCTTAAGATCCTTCCTATTAGCCGCACACCCTTCTAGATCTCTAACATTACCTAGCTCTCTAAACCTTTTGCAAGCTTTTCTTTTCTTCTTGACTAGATTCATTACAGCCTTTGTACACCACGGTTCCTGTAACCTACCATAACTTCCCTGTCTCATTGGAACGTTGCTATGCAGAACTCCAGACAAATATTTCCTGAAAATTTGCCATATTTCTTCCATACATTTCCCTGAGAAAACCTCTTTCCAATTTAAGCCTCCAATTTCCTGCCTGATAGCCTCATAATTCCCCTTACTCCAATTAAACACTTTTATAAATTGTCTGATCCTATCTCTCTCCAATGCTATTGCAAAGGAGATAGAATTATGATCACTATCTCCAAAATGCTCTCCCACTGAGAGATATGACACCTGACCAGGTTCATTTCCCAATACCAAATCAAGTACAGCCTCTCCTCTTGTAGGCTTATCCACATACTGTGTCAAGAAGCCCTCCTGAACACACCTAACAAACTCCTACCCATCTAAACCTCTTACCCTAGGGAGATTCCAATCAATATTTGGGAGATTGAAATCTCCCATCATGACAATTCTGTTATTATTACACCTTTCCAGGATCTGCTTCCCAATCTGCTCCTCAACATCCCTGTTACTATTGGGCGGCCTATAGAAAACACCTAGTAAAATTATTGACTTCTTCCTGTTCCTAACCTCCACCCACAGAGACTCTGTAGCCAATCCCTCCGTGGCGTCCATCTTTTCTGCAGCCGTGACGCTATCTCTGATCAACAGTGCCACTCCCCCACCTCTTTTGCCTCCCTCCCTGTCCCTTCTGAAACATCTGAAACCCGGCACTTGAAGTAACCAGTCTTGTCCCTGAGTCATCCAAGTCTCTGTAATGGCCACCCCATCACAGTTCCAAGTAGTGATCCACGGTCTAAGCTCATCCACTTTGTTCACAACACTCGTTGCGTTAAAATAGACGCATCTCAAACCTTCAGTCTGAGTGATCCCCTCCTTCGGTCTGAGTGCTCCCCTTCTCTATCACCTGCCTATCCTCCCTCTCACACTGTCGAGTAGCTGTCTCTATTTGTGAGCTAACCTCCTCTTTCCCAGTTATTTCAATTTGATTCCCATCCCCCAACTTTTCTAGTTTAAACTCTCCCCAGTAGCCTTAGCAAACATCCCGCCAGGATATTGGTCTCCCTGGGATTCAAGTGCAACCCATTCTTTTTGTACAGGTCACACCTGCCCTAAAAGAGGTCCCAGTGATCCAGAAACCTGAATCCTTGCCCCCTGCTCCAATCCCTCAGCCACGCATTTATCCTCCACCCCATTCCATTCCTACTCTCGTGGCACAGGCAGCAATCCCGAGATTACTACCTTTGTGGTCCTTCTTCTCAACTCCTTTCCTAACTCCCTATATTCTCCTTTCAGGACCTCTTCCCTTTTCTTACCTATGTCATTGGTACCAATATGTACCACGACCTCCCTCCCACTTCAGGATATCTTGGACATGATCTGAAACATTTCGGATCCTGGCACCAGGGAGGCAAATTACCATCCAAATTACCATCAGTTTCTTGACTGCGTCTGTAGAATCGCCAGTCTGACCCCCTCACTATAGAGTCCCCTATCACTACTGCCTTCCTCCTCCTCCTTTCCCTACCCTTCTGAGCCATAGGGTTAGATTCTGTGCCGGAGGCACGGCCACTGTTGCTTCCCCCAGGTAGGCTGTCCCCACCAACAGTACTCAAACAGGAGTACTTATTGTTAAGGGGCACAGCTACTGGGCTACTCTTTAGTACCTGACCTTTCCCCTTTCCCTTGCTAACCGTGACCCACTTGTCTGCCTCCCGTGGCCCCAGTGTGACCACCTGCCTGTAACTCCTGTCTATCACCTCCTCACTCTCCCTGACCAGACGAAGGTCATCAAGCTGCAGCTCCAGTTCCCTAACGCAGTCCCTTAGGAGCTGCAGCTCGATGCACCTGACGCAGATATGGACGTCCGGGAGGCTAGGCGACTCCAGGTCCTTCCACATCCGACACCGAGAACAACAAACTGGCCTCACACGCATAATTCCCCCTGCTTCAGGCACCTGCACAGTCTAAACAAAAACTCCACGAGAAAGAAAGGTGTCATTTAAAAATAAGACTGTCGCTTAGCTGATTGTAACCTCAACCCACATTCCTGCTGATAATCTGTCACCCCCTTATTAATCAAGTATCTATCTTGTTCTGCCTTAAAAGTATGTAAACACATTACTGTTTGAGGAAGAGAATTCTAAAGACTTCCGACCCTCTGAGTAAAATATTTTCACCTCATCTCTATCATAAATGAGTAACCCCTTATTTTTAAACAGTGAGCTCCAGTTCTAGATTCTCACACAGGGGAAACACCTGTCCACACCCAGCCTGTTCGGACCCCTCAGGATCTTAAAGATTCTAATCAAGTCACCTCTTACCCTTCTAAACTCCAGTGGATACAAGCCTAACTTGTCCAATCCTTCCTCGCAAGACAACCTGCCCATTCCAGATAGTAGTCAAGTAAACCTTCTCTGATCTGCTTCCATTGTTTTAACATATTTCCTTAAATAAGAAGATCAATATTGTATACAATATTGCAGATGTGCTCTCACCAGTGCCCTGTACAAACAAAGCGCAATTCATCTACTTTTATAATCAATTCCCCTCATAATAAGCGATTACATTCTAATAACTTTCCTAATTACTTACTGTACCTTCATAGTACCCTTTTCTGATTAATGCTGTAAGACCCATAAATCTCTCTGAATCTCAGAGCTCTGTAACTCTCCAGAAAAAGATCAATTGATGCAAACATTCTGTTAACTAGCCTATTTTCTATCCATGCCAATATGTTATCCCCTACAGTTGCCCCTCCCCCCCGCCCCTGAGGGCTTACACCGTGAGTTTTTATTTTCCACAATAACTTTTGAAGTTTGATGTGGCATCTTATCAAATGCCTTCTGGAAATCTAAGTACAGTACATCCCATCAGTTCCCCCATATCCATAGCACATGTGACTCCTTCAAAGAACTCCAATAAGCTGATTAAGCATGATTTCCCTTTCAAAAAACCATGCTGACTCTCTCTGATTACCTTGAGCTTATCCAAGTGCCCTGCAATAACACCATTGATAATAGTTTCTAACATTTTCTCAATGAGAGGTGCTAGGCCTGTAGTTTCCCGCTTTCTGGCTATCTTCCTTTTGAATTAAGGAGTTACATTTGCTATTTTTCAATCTAATGGAACATCCCTTGAATCTAGGAAATTTTAGAAAATTAAAACCAATACTTCAACTAGCTCTTTAGCCACTTCTTCAAGGGTCATAGGATGAAATCCATCCAGACTCTGGGATTTTTCAGCCCACAGCCCCAACAATTTTCGCAATACCATTTCCCTGATGAGTGTAATTTTCCCGAGTCCTGCCTTCCTTTCCACTTTCTGATTTAAAGCTGTTTCTGGAGTGTTACTTGTATCCTCTATAGTGAAGACTGATTCAAATTCTCTGTTCAATTTATCTACCATCATCCTACTTTCCATTTTCAATTCCCCAGACGCACTATCTTTCTGAACAATGCTCTTTTATTTAAATATCTATAGAAACTCTTACATACAGGCCGTGATTCTCCCACCTGATAGATGCTAATTTACTCATTGTAGTCAACCTGCTGGCCAGCGCCACTTTTCTGAGACCAGGCCACCATTTTTTAAGGGCTCACAAACTTTGGCGCCACATGCAAAGCTGATTTTTCCGTCTGCACACTATTTTTCTGGGTCAGCATGATCCATACCAGGCATGACGAGGTCCCCCAGGATTTCTCATTCAAAGGGTTCAACGTGCGTCTGAAAGCTTTAAATTGACTTCCGTTCATGAGGCAGCAGTAACCGCAGAAGGAGGGAGGAGACCAAGCAAGACTGCCCCCAACCTGTCCCCAGTAGGTGTCTTTCATTCATTTCAAATTCCCCTCCAAGCCACACACCATCCTTATTTGGATCTGTATTGCTGTTCCTTCACTGGTGCTGGAAAAATCCTGGAAGAGCTTTCCTAACAGTTTTCTAGATTTATTTACAGCACACAAACTGCAGTGATTCAAGAAGGCTGCTCATCACCACCTTCTCAAGGGCAATTCAGAATGGGCAATAAAAATGCTGGCCTAACCAGTGACGCTCATGTTCTGGGAAAGAAATTTTAAAAATTCAGTTTCTGCTGAAGGTCTGCAGAAAAGTGATCTTCCCCAAGGACAGGAGAAAAAGGCCAGTCTCTCAAACCAAGCAGGTGTGCATGGAAAAGATCAGGAATTCAGCAGCAGAAATGTGGTCCTTCCTACATGGAAGTTGTGCATCAAGCAAATCAAAGTCCTTAGAGGCTAGAGAATGAGCAGCACAGAACTGTAAGGTGCCAAGCCCCATACATTGACTTTCCCAGCATTCTCCTGCACAACATCCCTAAGAGCAATACAGCTTGCTGATCCACTCATTGTTCTCCACATCCTCATCTAGATTAAAAAAATCTTATATTCACACGTCTCCCAGACACCTCCACAAATGTTGTCCTTCTCTCCTGTCCATACAGACATTTCTAATGTACATAATTCTTTCCTTTCAAGAGAAATGTATGCACAACATTGGGAAAGAGTAGGCAGGTATATGGTCTACAGCTGACACACAAACCTGCTGTGAAAGCCTGAGGGACTAGTGGTCAGAATGTTGGGAGAGTTGGTCCTCTCTGCCTGTAGCCTCTGTGTTGGAGGCCTTGTCACCTTTGAGCTGCATGTAACATGGGCAAGAAAACCAGCTGATTGCCAGTTACCATCACCCTTCCTGTGCTCACAAATGTTGAATACCACTCGGAAGGGAAACCTGAGGGTAGCAAGCTCACAGAATGTATTCTAAGTGGGGTATTTCAATGTCCATCACCAAAGGTTGCTTGGTGGTGCCACTACTGAAAGATTGACCCAGTCTTGAAGGACATATTTGGCAGACATGGGCTGAAATTTTCCAGCCATTCACGTCCTGCCACTGCTGCAAATGAGGACAGAGAATTTGGTTTTCAGCCAAATCTTCATTCACTGCAACTGGACCAACTGGCATGAATGGTGGAAAATTCTAGCCATGTCCTGCAAAAGTGGTAAAAGAACCAATACGAGAAAAAAAAACAACTTTACCTCATCAATCCATTAATCATAGATGCATCTGTCCATGAGAGTATTTGTAGGAGTTACCATCGCACAGAGACTAAATTCCATTTTCACACTGAGGATATCCTCCATTTCATTGGGGGCACTAGTACTGCTTTTAATGGGATCTGTTGAAAACAGATATTGCAGCCAAAAACTGATCATTCATGACGTTCTCTGGGCCACCGGTAGCAGCAGAATTGTATTCAGCTTCATGGCACAGCATATTCCTCACTTTACCATTATTATCAAGCCAGAAGATCTGGTTCAATGAGGCACGCAAGAAAACATGCCAAGAGCAGCACATGACACATCTAAAAGTGAAGTGTCAACCTGGTGAAGCTACAATACAGGACTGCATGCCTGATAAACAGCAGAAGTAGCATACAATACACTGAGCAAAGCAATCCCACAACCAGTGGATCAGATTAAAGCTCTGAGGTTCTGCCACAGCCAGTCGTGAACGATGGTGGACAATAAAGCAGTTAACTAGACGAAAGTGCTCCATTGATATATCTGTCCTCAACAATGGGGGACTGCAACATGTAAGTGGAAAAGACAAGCTGAAACATTTACAACCATTCTCAGACAGAAGTTCTACATGGATGATCTATCTTGGCCTCTTCCTGAACACCTCAGCATCACATACAAACAATTTGATTCACTGTACATAATATCAAGAAATGGTGGAAGACACTGAACAGAGCAAAGGCTATGAGCCCTGACAATATTTGGCTGTAGTACTGAAGACATGTGCTCTAGAACTAGCTACGTCCTTTGCCAAGCTTTACCATTAAGCTACAACACTGGCATCTGTCTGACAATATGGAAAATAACAAAGTATGTCATGTTCACAAAACACAGAACAAATCCAATCCAACCAATTACCATCCCATCAGTCAACTCTCAATCATCAGCAAAGTGATGAAAGGTGAAATTGACAATGCTATCAAGTGGCATTAACTCATCATAATGGCAGATCATGTTGCAGCTATATAAAACCTTGGTTGGACTGCATTTGGAGTATTGCTTGCAATTCTGGTTGCCACACTACCAGAAGGACATGCAAGGTTTAGAGGGAATGCAAAGCAGATCCATCAGCATGTTGCCTGGTCTCAAGGGCATTGGCTATAAGGAGAATAAACTAGGATTCACTGGAAAAAGGCTGAGGGGAGATCTGACAGAGGTCTACAAAAGTATGAGAGGCATAAACAGGGTGAATAGTCAAAGGCTTTTACCCAGGATGGAAGTGTCAATTGCAAGGAGGCATAGGTTCAGGGTGAAAGGGGGAAAGTTTATGGGAGATATGCAAGGGAAGTTTTTCATGCAGAGAGTGGTGGACGCCTGGAACGTGCTCCCAGAGGAGATGGTGGAAGCAGGTACATTAGCAACATTTAAGAGGCATCAGATGGGTACATGAATACGGAGGGAATAGAGGGATATGGAACAAATAAGGGCAGAAGGTTTGTTTTAGTTTAGGGCATCATGATCAGCACAGGCTTGGCGGGTCAAAGGGCCTGTTCCTGTGCTGTACTTTTCTTTGTTCTAACATGCTCACCAATGCACAGTTTGGGTTCTGCCAGGGTCACCCAGCTTCAAATCTCTTACAGTCTTGACCAAATATGGACGAAAGAGCTGAATTCCAGAGGTGACTGCTCTTGATGTAATGTAGCTTTTGACCATGTGCATTGTTAAGGAGTCTTGACAAAATTTAAGTCATTAGAAATCAGTGGGAGAACCCTCTATTCATTGGAGTCATACCAAACACAAAGGAAATTGTTGGTTGTTGGAGGCTGTTCATCTCAACCTCAGGATAATGCCGCAGAAATGCCTCAGCAGGGTAATGTCCTCAGCCCAACCATCTTCAGCTTCAGTGACCTTCCATCTATCATTAGTTCAGAAATGGGAATGTTTGCTGATGATTGCACAGTATTCAGCACCATTTTCAACTCCTCAAAAATTAAAACACTCAATGTTTGCATGCAACAAGACCTAGATGACATTCAGGCTTAGGCTGATAAATAGCACATAACATTCGTGCCACACAAATAATGGGCGCAATCTTACCGGAGACAGGAAGATTCACACCAGGTACAAATTGGTTTGCTATCCTCCTAGCTCTATTTTGCCAGTGAGATCGGCAAAATCAATCAGTGAGAGTTAAAAGGACTTATCTTGCTCCCATACGGCATTAACCAACCTTCTGGAATCTTCCCCCTTGCCGGTGTGAAATCACACCAGCAAAAATCATTGCTGGCCTCTCTCAGCAGAGACCAGGTGCCAGGTTCATGCCAGGAGGATCAGAGACCATTGAAGCCCTAGGGTAGTCAGGGCATGTCTAGGCAGTGCTCAATGGCAATGCCAGCCTGGCACCATAAGTTTGCCAGGGGCAGTGCCATGGGGGTAGAACCTGAGTGGGGGCAGGGAACTATGATAAGGGTATGTATAATGACGGACAGAGCTTATGCAGGGAGAAGCTCTGCAGGAGGAGTGGTCAGCAGGGGGGCTTTGCAAGGGCAAAGGAGAGTATGCAAAAGAAACAGATCTGATTAGCTCATTATGTCTAAACCATTTATTTGTATCTACTTAATATGTTTCAAATCTTACCAATCTTTGTTGCATAAAAGTAAAGATTTTGCATCCTACTCAGTTACAGAATAAGCCTTGATAATGTATTTTATTTTAAATCATGGGCCATGTAGTGTCAAATTATACAAGTTTCCAGTTTTAACAGACTGAGTATTTCTTAGCAGTATTGAATTGTGTGATACAAGTAAGCATTTCTTCCACCATGCACGCATGTATATCATTCTAAAATACTGCAGAGACTTGCACAAGAGAAGGTGCTCATATATAACAGCTCCCCCCTCTCCCCCCCCACCCATTCCAGCTGGATTATGGAGCTAAAGGATTTGGAAGGTGCTGTTGAAGAAGCCTTGAGTGTACACACTGCAGCCATGGAATGTCACGCAGCCCATCATGCCAGTTGAAAGCTCTCCAATTTGTTTTACTTTATTACTCTTTCCCCATAACCCTACATTTTTGTTGTAAATATATAATCCAATTTCTTGTTGAAAATTTCTATTGAATCTGCTTCCACTGAGAAAGTATATTCCTTTCATGAGATCTCATTGTGAAAATAAAATTCTCATCCCCCCCTCTGGTTCTGTTGCCAATGATGGAGGGAATCGATGTTTAAGTTGAATGAACTAGTCATCAAGGAGACTTCCTTGTCTTTGATGGTATTGAGCTTTTTGAAAGTTGCAGCTGCAAGCAGGCAAATGGACATTTCATCATATTGACTTGTGCCTTGATGTTGGGAAGCTTTAGGAACTCGAGTTGGATCACTTATCACAGGATACCCAACCTCTGATCCACTCGAGAAGCCATGCACTTATGCAGCTGTTATTGTTGAAATTCTGATCACCACTGGATATATTTGATGTTGGATTCAGTTATTTATGATCATTATTTGGTAGTAATGTGGCATGACTGTTGTTACTTACCACTTATCAGTCCAATTCTTACTGTGCATTGACATGGCTTGCTTAGTTGGGCAAAATGTTCCCAACCTCTTGGTGGTGAGCTTGGAAGTAGGGGTGGAAGCTGAGCAAATAAGGAAGCATCAGTTATTCAGGTTTGAACTATTATGTGACAAGTAACATTCACACCACAGAAGGGCTGGGCAATGACCATCTCCAGCAAGAGAGAATCTAAACATCTTTCCTTGACATTCAGTCACGTTACCATCATTGAATGCCCCACTATTAACATCCAAATGGTTACCAATGACCAGAAACCAAGCTGGACCAGCCACATAAATACATGGCTACAAGAGCAGGTCAGAACCTGGGAATTCCGTGGCAAGTAATTCACCTTCCTGATTCCCCAAAGTCCATCAACGATTTTCAAGGCACAAGTCCAGAGTGTGATGGAATATTCTTCATTTGGCTGAATGACTGCAGCTCCAACAACAATGTGTAGTAACGTACCCAAGCTCCTTCAACAGCACCTTCCAAATCCATGAACTCTTCCACCCGGAAGGAAAAGGGCAGCAAACACATAGGAACACCACCACCTGCAACTCCCTTCCAAGCCACACATTATTGCACTACATGGACTGCAGTGATTCCACCACTAATTAGGAATGAGCAATAAATGCCAGCCCAAGCAACGATGCCCACATCCTGTGAATAAATAAAAGGAAAGGTCGACAATCCACCACTGGGGAGGTTTCCAGATTTGAAGGATTGCAGATTGGCTGCCTGCGTCACAGAGGTATGCAACCAGTTTACATAATTAAGACAGTTCTAAATAGGATAATTTTACTGCCATGCTGGCATTTTGTGAAATGCCATAACTCCAACAATTCATGCAGAGGTGTTTCACCTCGAATTTGCCATCTCCCTCTAATATAGTTGTCTAAATTGAAGACATCTTCATGTTGAGGTACCCCTGCTATTCCCCTGCTGAGGTTCTACAGCTAGCCGCATTGGGAGCCTGCCTACTGTCCTTAGTATGCATGGAGGTGACCTTCCAGGAAAGTGGATTCAGCAGTCTAGCTCCTAGCTGTTTCGTTCTGCAGCAGGGTCCTGAAGCCAGTGAGAAAATCCTGCCTATTTTCTGAGGAATTGAATGCAAGAGGAAACACCTCAAACTATGCTTGCCACATACAAAATTTTTAATTCATTACACAAATATAAAATTATAATCTTATAAACAAATACAATGAAGTAGGTGAAATATCAAAGTAACTAGATAGCAAAAAGACCGCACTGAACTCTGAGTCCTTAAAATTGAGGAAACAGCCCTGTGTCTGTGTGTGCATTATTTTTGCACTCTTTTACCACACCAGTAGCAATGAAATTCTCATTCTTAATGTTAATTTTAGTGCCTTATCATAAAAAATATTCATTTTGGGAATTTTCCAGCTCAACAAACTTTGTTCCATTGCTATTAGAGTACAACAAACGTCTTAAAAATGAATGTATATTTAATTATAATGTGGAAGGTTGGAAAAGCTATTTGGAAAGAGTAGGACAATATATTATCATCTGCTGCTGTAATACAAGAGAACAACAGATCGGTTAAGCCTTATGGTTATGCACTGAACCAAAATCCTGAGCACAAACCCAGCAAGTGCAAGTTATGAAATTTATTTCAATACTTTGATCATTTGTAGGCTAGCACCAGGATAAAATGAGTGTGAAGGCTGCTAGATTATTGCAAAACAACTCAGAATGGGCAATGAACACAGCCTTTTCAGCAAATAACAAAGACAGTTTTTAAAAAATTTCCCAGGCCGTTGAGTTCACAAACTCAATCTTGCATCCTGAGGGAAACACTGAACAGAAATCAGAAACAGAACATGTACCAGGCACTTCAAATTCCTCCGAGCAGCCAGTTCAGATTGACGTTGAAGACTGGCTGCAGAAAATAAGTAGCTCAGGATACCAGAGAGAAAAATGCAATTTAGAAAAAATATTTCACAATTATTTTGATATGATGTTGCTATTTAGATATGCATGCTGGAGTTATTTTTTTGAAAATTGTACATGAAATATTTTTAAATCTAAGTTGGACCATGGAATATTGCATCTTATTCAGCTTCACATCCTTTAATTGCAAATGGCCAAACATCAAATTTCACCTTTTTTTTGTTAGAAATGACCAGTTCCTCTGGTATGTGATTCTGCAACTTTGGCATACTATTGAATTTGGCTGCTGAATAAATGATGCTCAACATAATATACATCTGTTGAAATTCTGTGACTAGGAAAAAACAAAATAAGAGTTTAATGTGTAATTCTTTTTTGGGTAGTACTTATTTAATTAATTTCTCTAATATATTAAAATATTGTGGAACACTTTAACACTGATAAGTTCAATCAAAAAGCTCAACTTAAAATTACATTTGATTCTTGATTTTTTTTAAAGTTTAAACATAGCTCTTATAAGTACCGGTAAATTTGCCCTGTTTTACTTCCTGTTTCCTGTCTCCATGCATTTCAATGGTACTGACTTCAGCTGATATAAAAAATACTGGTAGGTATGGAAAATGTATTTTAAAAATCAAAACTATTTACAATCTGAGATTACCAATGATTGTTTTTGAATTCTCAAAATGAGCTCTCACATGATCAGTCTGTGCATAATAACCAGTTGTGTGTTTCTAATATCTATTTGACTATAAATAACTAAAATTGGTTTGTTGAAAATTCATACAACAACCTTTAATAATTAGTACTGCATTAATAAATCAACAGCACAACAGTGGGTGGCAACTCCCAGTTAGCATCTGGCTATTTTCTTCTCATGAAGCTTAATTCATGACTCATCAGCCTACTGATAAGCAGTGAAATAACCTTAACAACATAATATGCTTGAAGCATTTGTTAAAATCATTTTGAATCAAGAAAAACACTGATTATAGTTTGAGTGTATGTGTACATATATTAATCTAATTGTATTTTATATCAGATTTATTCTTAAGTCACACAAACCCAGAACTTAACATATGTATTAGGAAACAAATTAAAAGAGAACTGTTGAATTTCAAAATAAGTTTCAATTCTAGCTTTCAGTTTACAAATATGCAAAACATTTCTTAAATATATAGTGCAGTGATTCAGTTTTATTTAAGTAGCATGATCTGATTCACGTAGCAGAGGATGTTCGTATTGTATTGGTCATTCATGTAATTGTATTATTGTGGTTTTGGGCTTTGAAATCATTGAGCCATGAAAACTTGTTACAAACTGTTTCACCCAGTCAGAAATGTGAAAAGAGAGCACACACGGCATTGTTAAATAAGATATTTATACAGCATGCAAGGCTGATGTGACAATAGGTGAATTCACTCATATAAGATTTGTATAGATATGTTCTTTATATTTTCTCCTTTGAGCAAAGGAGGGTAAGGGAAGATTTATTGGAGGGTTGGCAAGATCTAGAATGCACTTCCTGTAAAAGATAAACTCATAATTTTCAAAAGGAAACTGTCATTATACTTGAATAGAAAAGGTTTGCGCTGCTATGGAGAAAGAGCAGGGGTTGGAACTAAATGGCTTGCTCTTTCAAAGACCAATGCAACATAGGTACAATTGGCCAAATAGCCTCCTTTTGTGCTGTATTATTCTATGATTTTTGCAATAAATGCAGTTATTATGTTGAACTTCATCACTAGATTGCAAGGAATGAATTGCAAAAAGGGTACAATTTACACTTATAAAGCATTCAGATCAAAAAGTAATTTCTATTAAATGAAAACAGGAATTTCACAAGTATCCCTATTTAAATTTAGAATTAATTAATATCTTGTTACTTGTTACAATGGAAAATAGCTCATGAAATCTTCAAAAAGCACATCAGCTGGACTTTAAATGTTATATAATGTGAGACGTACCATCCCACTTAATGAAGTTGATCTTAACTCCAGGCAGTACCATGTCACCAGCATAAGCGCCAGATTCTAAAGATATGTTGTACTGCCGGTTCAATATTAGGCAGCCTAGAAATCAGGCTAGCTGACGAGTATTCCTGTTTCTCATGGCCCCGTAAAATCTAATAGTTCATGGAATTAAAGGTAGTATATTATGATGGAGTAAGTATAGGTTAACTGATAGAGAATCAATGGGTCATTTTGGGGATGGCAGGTTATAACTTGTGGAATGCCTCAAGGATCAGTGCTGGAGTCTCAGCTATTTACAATTGACATGATGATTTAGATAGGACATTGAGCATAATGTACCCAAATTTGTTGATGATACACGCTAGGAAGAAAAGTAACCAGTGAGGATGACGCAAAATTTCTGCAAAAGGATTTAGATCGGTTAAATGGCTGTGCAAAATGGTGGCAGAAAAGGATGAGATCAATATCTCAATGAGAGAGAATCTTAGATCAGAAGATCAAGATGCAGAATCAATTTGAGTGGAATTGGGAAACAGCAAAGAGCAGCAAACATTGGTAGAAGACCACCAAATCATAATGATAATGAATTATAAATTAGGATAATTTCCAGTATAAATTAGAAAATTAGAGGTGCAAATAACAGGGCTAATAAGGGATTTCAATCTACGTATAGACTGGGTAACCTTAGTTGGTGCTAATGCTGTGGAGGACAAATTCTTGCAAAGAATGCAAGATTTTTTTTAGAACAGTATGTTACCGGGAAAGGTAGTGGAAGCGGATATGATAGTGACTTTTAAGGGCCATCTTGACAAGTACATGAATAGCTTGGGAATAGAGGGATATGGTCCCCTAAAGTTGGGGGTTTTAGTTAAGTCAGGCCGCATGGTTGGTGCAGGCGTGGAGGGCCAAAGGGCCTGTTCCTATGCTGTAATTTTCTTTGTTCTTTGTTAAGGAACCAATCAGAGAATGGGCTACTTAGGTCTGGTGTTGTGCGATGGGAAAACTAATAAATACTCTTGTTGCCATGTAATCTCCTGGGAAGAGTTACCATAATATAGAATTTTACTTTAATTTTGAAAGTAATGTATTTCAATCAAAACTAGGGTCTTAAATCTAAACAGAGGAAACTACAAAGGTATGAGAGGCAGATTGACTGAGGTAGGCTGGAGATCTACATTAAAAGATATAATGGAAGACAGACAATGGCAGCATTCAAAGAATTAATACATAGTTTACAACAAATTTAAGCACAAAAACTCAGCTGCAAAAATGATCCAACTCATGATTAACAAGGGAAAAGACATTTTATCAAAGCTTTTGTCTGCATTCACCAGAAAAATTGCAAGAAGACCATTGTAAGGGGAAGACATTGGTATTCTTGCTATTGTTCACTGTCCAAGTTGTTGGTGAAGGCAGAGACCCCAAACTCTTTTAAAAAGTACCTGGAGAAGTGCTGTAAGCTACAGGGCTATGGGCTGGGTGTAGGAAGGTCCTGAAAGAAAGAGCACCCGGGAGTCCTCTGGCTGACGTGGACAAGATGGGTTGACTGGCTCTATGGTTTCTATGGTTCTGTGCAACCTAATGACTATTATCAAGAAAAATTTAAAAATTGTGTTCAATCAAAGGAAAGGCTTATAAAGTTACCAAAAAAGTAGTAAACCTAAGGATTGAGAGCATTTTGGAATTAAACAAAGGAGATCAAGAAATTCAAAAAAGAAAATAGAATATGAAAGTAAACTGGTGAGAAATATAAAATTGGGATGTAAAAACTTCTATAGAGAAGTAAAAGGAGAATGTTATCAAAGATAATTGTGGACCCACAATAGCAGTAACAGGAGAATTTACAATGGAAAATAGCAAGGAAACTAAAAAAAACTTTAGGGCTGATCTTACCAAAAAAGTTCCAAGTGCTGAACGAGTGTGAAAACAGGACAGAATAACACCCATTTTCTCGGCGAGAGAAAGATTCAAATCTTAAGCCACTTAGAGAAGAAGATACGGCAAAGTGTGGTTCATGATAGCAGGCAGAATGGATTTGAGTCTATTCATGCCAGGAAGCTGGCTTCTGACAGCTAGAGGGTGCCATTACACATGTGCATGATCTCCCAGTGCAGTGTAAAGTGTACACAGTTAGTGCACTGGGAGATATCTCACTCCCCTACACCCCCAGTCAATCACTGTGTTGACGATCCCCATTTGCAGAAGTGTGCAGCTCCCCACATGCAGCTTCCCCTTAAGGCCCCACCCCTCTCCTTAGGCCCCTGCCCAATGTCTGGTGGACAGTGCCCCCGTCCCCGACCACACAGAGGCCTGAATGACCTCTGGCTCCCCCCACAAGCCCATCATGTCAGGTCACCCCTGTTGATGGGGACCAAATGTGATCCTTGCTGGTGAGGACCTCTACCAATGAGGCCGTTAAGGCAAATGAGCCTAGGACCGAATAATGATATTAAAATTCAGGTTTAAATATTTAAATAAACCTCGCAGCCAGTTGATCATGCTGACAATCCCATGCTGGTATCATTGCAAGAGTTCAGCAGAATGAGGGATAATCTCATTAAAGTATACAAGCATTCTTACAGGACTCGACAGAATAGATTCAAGAAGGTTTTTTTCTCAGGCTGTATTTCTAGAGTCACCTGACACAGTTTCAAAATAAGAGACAGGGTATTTAGGACCAAGATGAAGAGGACTCCCTTCACTCAGAGGGTAACCATAACATGTAGAAGTAGAAGTAGGCAATTGGACTCATTGAGTCTGCCCTGCCATTCAATGAGATCATGACTGATCTGATATGATGATCCTCAACACCACTTCCCTGCCTTATCACCACAACCTTTGATTCCCTTACTGATTAAAAATTTGCTTATCTCATCCTTGAATATATTTAACAACTCAGCTTCTACAGCTCTTTTTAGTAAAGAATTCCGTAGGTTCAATACCCTTTGAGAGAAGAAATTCCTCCTCATCTTTGTTTTATATGAGCAACCCTTTACTGTGAGATTATGCCCTCTGATCTTAGACTGTCCAACAAAAGGAAACAACCTTTTAGACTCTACCCTGTCATGCCCGCTGAGCATCCTATATTTGATTTGATTTATTGTCACATGTATTAGTATACTGTGAAGTCTCAATGTTTCAGTAAGACACCTATCATTCTTCTAAACTCCAATGAGTACAGGCCCAGCCATTCAACCTCTCCTCATAACAAAATCCCTCCTTATACAGGATCAACCTAATGGCCAGAATTTTACCAGGGTGGGCGAGGCTCGGAGAATGGCATTCTCTGTTGGCCTCGGATGGGATTGTACAAAACTTGTGGACATGCTGGTAAAATTCTGCCCAGGGAACCTTCTCTGGACTGCCTCCAATGCCAGTTTATCTTTCTTTGGATAAGGGGGCCAGGACAGTTGACAGTGTTCCAATTATGCTCAAACTAGTGCCTAGTTTTAGCAAGATTTCCCCATTTTTATACTTTATTCCCTTTGAAATAAAGGCCAACATTGCATTTGCTTTCTCTATTATCTTCTGAACTTGCATGCTAACTTTTTGTGATTTATGTTGCAGCTTTCTGCAATCTTTTTCCATTTAATTAACATTCATAATAAAGTGAATAACTTCATATTTTCCCACAATATATTCCACCTGCCAAGTTTTTGCCCACTCACTTAACCTGCTTATAGGCTGTCTGGGTGGGATTTTGCAACCACACTCGCGCCAAAACCAGAAAATCCTGCCTGAGATCAACCTACTTTTGCATGCCCCCCACCTCCCCGCCGGCTACAATTCCCGTGGCAGGCAAGATGGGAAGTTTCCCCTGTTTATGTCATCCTCAACCTTGCCTTGTCACTTATTTTTGTGCCAACCACAAACCGAGCAATAGTTTATTCATTTACCTAATCAAGTCTATGAATGGCGGAGCAGATTTGAGGACCCAGATGGCCTACTTTTGCTCCTAGTTCTTATGTTCTTATAATGGAGCAAGCTCGAGGGCTGTATAACCTATTCTTGCTATTATTTCTTCTGTTCCTAAAACTGGTTCTATACTTAACTTTTAGACCCTTTATGATTTAACATCTTTATGCTTCATCCATAACTGAAGGAACACACATGCACCAATCAGTTGTCCCATGTATATCAAAAGAACCCAGTTTGCATGTAGTAATTAATAGGCCTCCAGAAACGTGGTAGGCAAGACCTGAGTCACAGCAGGGTAGAAAGTGCAGCACAGCTTCTTTAGGGCTAGTCCCATCCCATTTCCACTCCAATTATTAAGATTTGAACCTATTAATTATATTTCAATTGCCTCTTGTGATATTATCAAAATTCATTTGTGCAAACATGTATTTTTTTTAAAATACAGAAATTAAATAAAAGTTTTACCTAAACATAGGTATTCCTAATGTTTTGAAATTTAAAGAGAGTACTAATAGTTATATTTTAATGTTAATTAATTTTGATATGTTGCATTGAAAGACTTCAGAAAATCATGTCCAACTTCATTTTGGTTTTGTGAAATAATAATCTATGCTACAAAGAAAAGCTTAGACTTATTTATTTTACATTAGTATTATCTGACATTATGAAGTTAGAGGTGATATCTCAAGAGTTGAGAGTAAGTGAAATGGAGAGTGAGAGAGGGAATGCTTTACGTTTTTGAAAAACAACCTAAATAAAAATTACAACACTCCAGCTGTTCCTTGTGAGTTGCAGTGTGGCAATACTGTGCTCTACTTTTAAGAAACTAAAGGTTGGCCATCTATAATTCCTCTTAAACAGGGCAGAGTTTGGGATACGGTTTTGTGAACTATGTCGATCCAAAGGATGCAGAAAAAGCAATTAATACTTTAAATGGACTTAGACTTCAAACCAAAACCATAAAGGTAAGAGGCATCCTATTTGTTTTTGAGCTTTGATTTTTGAGGTACATATCAAAGTGTTTTCTTACGTAAAAAGAAAATATTTGCCTTGTGTAAACGTTAAGTCACACGAGATAGTTTTGACTTGGATGATTACATAAAATGGTAGACATCAATTCAGCTACCTGTTATACATTTCAATGCGCATGGAAATTAGAAATGTATAACAGGCTGCTGAATCATTTGTTCATCTAATGAAAACTCCCCCTACTGCAGATAATTTACCGACACAGCTGCTGACGGCAGCCTTTAACCTTAAAAGATGCTTTTTAATATCTGATGCAACAAATTTGAATCATGCAGCCTCTAAGAGGAAAACAAGAAAAACATTAAATCTTTTTGAATGAATATATAGTTAGATACTAATGTATTGCTACTTTTTACTTTTTCATCTTGTTAATTTGTCTAATATAGCTTTGGAAAATAAGTCAATTTTCTTTAATATAATTTTCACCACAGCTTTTACTTTAGCTTTTGATATCATAAGTTGAACTTGATATCTCAAACTTCTGTGTTTTATAGCCAGTTAAAGCTCAGTGGGTTAAAAATTAGTCCTCATTGTATCCATTTTACAAGCATAAAATGTACTTAAGAGGGACCAATATAAGGACGCAATAAACCAAAGCTGATTTTGTGTTGGGATACAGATGTTGTTAAATATATAGACATACAAGGACCTTAACTCTTTTAAGGACCCCCTAAAAATTCCTTGGTGCTGAGCAAGACATGTTCCACTAAAAGTTTTCCAAAGTTTGCTATGGCCTAACAACTGGCCACCAACAAAAACATTGTGATGATTTTACTTACCTTCATGTGGAAGGATAAGTACCATTGCTCCCCTAAGCTCCACAGTGCACCTGCGAGCTGCTGCTTTTGCCCTTTTCTCATTCTCCATCCCCAGTTAAAATCAGGGGTTTAAATTTGCTTGTCAGGTTTTGGCTACCAAAAATTCTGTCTGTTTATAGCATAAATTCCTCAATTCATTCAATTTCATTACAATTAATACACACACATAGATAACATTAATGCAGTAGCTCAGAAAACTTTAAATGTAGATTATATTTCACCTTATAAAAATTAGGTTTTTAATTGTTTTCTTGTCCATACAAATGAATTGTCACGGGCAGATTGCTTATAAAATACCTGACAGTATGAATTTACCAATTTCTTCATAAATTGATATAGGCAGAAGGTATTTTGGCAAGCAAAAAATAGTTCAGACTATTCCAACATTACTATTCATAACTCAATTCCTTCAATTTTCATAAAACCTTACTTAGCAGAATTTCTTGTTTTCATCTTTTCTCCAGGTTTCTTATGCTCGTCCAAGCTCTGCATCAATTCGTGATGCTAATTTGTACGTTAGTGGCCTTCCTAAATCTATGACTCAGAAAGAATTAGAGCAGATGTTTTCACAATATGGCCGAATCATCACTTCCAGAATTTTAGTTGACCAAGTCACTGGTAGGTGCCACTGATATACTTCTTCCAGATAACCATTTACAATCTTTTAACAACACTATTATTTCAAGGAACAGAATTATTACCAATAAATATTTTGAATTTTTGCAAACAATAGGAATCTTTGATTTTGTTTTATTTTATAAATAGCCACATGAACTGACATGGCTTTTCATTCATTAAGTTTTGCAGCCTACTTAGAATTCATTCTGCTTTGTGAGAGCTGTATCTTTTCTGATCTTGCAAAGCAACAGAAGGCTGATTGTTTATGTACAATGTTGACAAGATAATAAAAAGAAACAAGAAATTATGTAAAATATATTGCATTCAACTCTTTTTTCAGGTTTTTCAAAAATAATTCATGTAATTGCTTTGTAAGGTGACAGCATGATCTTTCTTCCCCTCCCTCTTTATTGAAACATGTCTCCACGTTCTTGAGGACTGGGAGAGATTTCTGTCCATCACAAAGATGTGCCTCTGACTGGCTGATTTTCCAGCCTTGGGTCTATTTTCATATTGGAGACAGGCTCCTGGGCCTAAAAAAGGAGGATGGTGTTTTGATACAGTAACAGTGTTAGAATGTAGGCAGCCCCTATGCTGACTGCAAAACTGCATGTTTAAATCAATACATTTTTAAACCTTTCCCAGAGCCTTTGTATGTCAGTATTGCCTGAGCATTTATTTATTTATTGGCCCACCTGTCATCAACCACTGAATACTAAATTCAACATTCAAATGGTGGGTATCACAGCAGAGGCTGTTCCCCTCATTTACATCTAGTTAATATATTACATCCAACTATGGATGGGTGATATATCATGCTTTGTTGGAGCCAGCACCCAGCGATGCAAGGATACAGTGATTGTGAGCTTGAGTAGCTCTATACAGCTTTGCCAACTATAGATCCAGTGAAATATCAACCGACAAGAATTGAAAATCTAAGCTTATATCTTGAACTCAGGGTAATTCATACATGGCAATGATGTCAGGCATACAATTAAAACAATTATTTTTTTATTTCAGCATCATTTATCTTGGCACAAAGAACTAATAGACTGTGACAAAGGTAAACTTTCCCTCCTCCTGTCTGCAGCCTTTGACATGCTTGCCACATCATCCTCCTCCAACATCTCTCCACTGTTATCCACTGGGTGGGACTGCTCTCGCCTAGTTCCATTCTTAATTTCTAATTGTAGTCAGAGAATAATTTGTGATGGCTTCCTTTCCTGTTCCCACATTATCATCTCTGGTGTTCCCCAAGGATCTATCCTTGACCCCTTCCTATTTCTTGTCTACATGCTGCCACTCAGTGATTTCATCCGAAATCACAGAGTTAGTTTGTGGTGATACCGAGTTCTACCTCACCATCATCTCTCTCAATTCCTCAGTTGGTAAATTATCAAATGCTTATCTGACGTTGAGTACTGGATGAACAGAAATTTCCTCCAGCTAATTATTGGGAAAGCTGAAGCAACTGTTTTCAGTCCTCACTCCATACTCCATTTCTAATTATCAATTCCATCCAGCTCCCTGGCAACAGCCTAAGATTAAGACAGCCTGTGTGCAGTCTTGGAAGCATATTCGACCCTGAGATAAGCTTCTGCCACATATGTGTGCCATCATTAAAACCTCCAACATTGCCCCTCGTCTAAAACACTCATTAATGCCTTCATTACCTTTCGACTTTATTATTCCAATGCAGGCCTGGCTGATCTCACACATTCTGTCCTCTAAATTTAAAATCATCCAAAACTCTGCTGCCTGTGTCTTAAATTGCACCATATCCTTATTTACACTCACCTATGTTGCATCCCAATTAAGGACATCTTGATTTTAAAATTATCATTTCAAATCCCTCCATGGTCTTACCCTCCCTATCGCAGTAATCTGCAGCCTCACAAACCTCCAATGTATACGCACTCCTCTGTTTCTAGTCTCTCTGATTTCAATCGCTCCACCACTGGTGACCACACATTCAGTTGCCTATGCCTAAAGCTATGGTATACCTTCCCTACACCTTTCCGCCTTTCTACCTTGCTTTTCTCCTTTAAGACATTCCTTAGAACATCTCTTTTTGACCATGCTTTCAGTAATTTAACCAAGTATCTCCTTATATGACTCCATGTCATATTTTGTTTTATAATGCTCCTGTGAAGTGCCTTGGGACATTTTATTACCTTAATAATGTTATATCAATATAAGTTGTTGTTATTGTTACCACAGGAATAGATTGAATGTAACTGAATGCTATTTGTTCAAGATACATAATTCCTACAGCATAATAACCAGAAATATTGCCATGTGAACATGCAAGGACAGAGTTTATCATGTGAGCTGATGCACAGATCCCTTCCTCTTTCCCCAAATAGCATATATGTTAATATAGCATTTGTGTTATCAGTTTACATCCCAGCAGGATTGGGCTCAGTGTTTCCTTGCATCAATCAATGTCAAAGGCTAGGGCAGGATCTTCCCTCAGTAGAGATCAAGTCAATCAGGGCAAACAAGCCAAAACTGTTTCCAGCTCCTAAACCTAGGGTGACACAAAGGGCCGGTGGTTAGCACTGCTGCCTCTCAACCCCAGGGACCCGGGTTCGATGCTCGGGCCACCCTCTGTGTGGAGCCTGCATGTTCTCCCCATGTCTGCATGAGTATCCTCTGGATGCTCCAGTTCCTTCCAACAATCCAAAAATGTGCTGGTTAGGTGCATTGGCCAAGCTGAATTCTCCCTCAATGTACCCAAATTGGTGCCAGAGTGTGGCAACTGGGGGATTTTTTTACAGTAACTTCATTGCAGTGTTAATGTAAACCTACTTGCAACACTAATAAAATAAACTTTAAACTTGGAGTGAGAACAACTTTGTCCCACAAGGAATTTCTATATAGTTGGCATAGTACTATTTCTTAGCATTAAGTGAAATAGAATTCCAAAGTTTCGATAGAATTATGAGAATCTGTGACATTATAAATCATATCAATATGTGATTTCTGGTGAAACAACTTGACCAAGATTTGGAGGTCAAAATAGATTTTTGGAATATTTGATGTTTTAGAACCAGCAATGTAACATTTCAGATAGTTTGCTCCAAACGTGGGCGTGGTGATGATAATAAATGGCTATTTACTTTGGTGTTAAAAACGCCTTTACCAGTGCTCGCAAGGCAGTCTAGAATAAAATGGATGAAATGCAGGATGCCTGGCTGAGCACCAAGGCAGATGAAATACAGGGAAATGCTGACAGAAACAATTTGAAACGATTCTATGAAGCCCTCAACGCTCTCTATGGACCTCAATCTCTCGGGAGTTCCCCCCTCCTGAGTACAGATGGTACAACTCTCATTGCAGAGAAGGCTCAGATCCCGCAGAGATGGGCTGAACACTTTGAAGCCATCCTCAACCAACCGCCATCTATTAACGATGAGGCAATAGGCAGGAATCCCCAGGTTGATATCAACAGCCCCGTGGATGACCCACTGGTACTAGCCGAAGCCACGAAAGCTGTCAGCCAGCTATCCAGTGGCAAAGTCCCACGGGCAGATGCCATACCCACGGAGATCTACAAAGCTGCTGGTCCTGTACTTATCGAGAAACTCACCGAGTTGTTACAGTCCTTTTGGAAGCAAGGATCCATTCCTCAGGAACTTACAGATGCTTTCATCATACACCTCTACAAGAGGAAGGGCAATCGGCAAGTATGCAACAACCACCAAGGAATCTTGCTGCTCTCCATTGCAGGAAAAACCCTTGCAAGAGTCCTGCTAAATTGAGTGGTCACTCATCTGGAGCTGGGCCTGCTTCCAGAGTCACAGTGTGTCTTCCGCAAAGGTTTTGGGACTATTGACATGATTTTTGCCACGCGCCAACTTCAGGAGAAGTGTCAGGAGCAGAATTGTCAGCTCTCCACAACCTTTGTTGACCTCGTGAAAGCCTTCGACACTGTCAGCCAAAAAGGCCTGTGGAGGATCATGTCAAAGTTCAGCTGCCCCCCCCCCCCCCCCCCCCCCCCCCCCGCCAACCCTCCCCACCCAAAAAATTCATTCAGATGGTACGTCAGTTCCATGATGGCAGAGTACTGCATGGCAGAGAATCCTCTAAGGCATTCCCAGTCACCAATGGCGTCAAACAGGGCTATGTGCTCACACACACACTGTTCAGCATGATGTTTACTGCCGTGCTGAATGATGCCTTCCAGGACAGTGTTGCTGGAATCAGCCTCAAGTACAGAGTGGAAGGGAAGCTCTTCAATCTGAGGAGACTTCAAGCTATTACCAAAGTGAAGGAGACTGTTCTGAGAGACTTCCTCTTTGCTGATGACTGCGCCCTGTATACTGGCTCAGAGCCAGAGATTTAAGTCAGAATGGACAAATTTTCCACAGCTTGTGACAACTTTGGACTCACCATCAACATTATAAAGACCAAAGTCATGCGCTAGCCTGCTCCTCATGCACCGTACACAGAATCCATAATCACAATCAAAGGGCAGAAACTACAGGCAGTGGACCAGTTCACTTATCTTGGCAGCACCCTCTCCCAAGCAGTGACTATTGATACAGAAATTAACTGCAGAATAGCAAAGGCAAGTTCTCCTTTCAGTAGACTGCGCTCCAGTGTATGGGAATGTCAAGGAATCAGCCCAGCAACAAAACTGAAGGTCTACAATGTCATGGTATTCACTACCCTCCTGTATGCCTTTGAAACGTGGACTGTGTATCGAAGGCATGCAAGACGGCTCAATCATTTCCACATGACTTGTCTTTGCAGAATATTACACATCAGATGGCAAGACAGAGTACCAGACATTGAAGTTCTCTCTAGAGCAAGTCTACCATCAGTCCACACACTGCTGATGAGAGCACAGACCTGGTGGACAGGTCATGTCATCCGTATGCAGCTCCTTTTTGGGGAACTCCTTGCTGGAAGATGCTCGCATGGAGGACAGAAGAAACGTTACAAAGACACATTCAAGGTCTCCCTGAAGTTGCTTGACATAGACACGACCACCAGGGAAATGCTGTCGCAAAACCGCCCTACCTGGCGCTGCCTCATCATCAAGTGCTGTCAAGCTTATGAAGCAAAGTGCAATGCTGAAGCACAACTTAAGCCTGAGCTGCGCAAGTCCAGAGCCACCAGCGCAACAACTACAGTGCCTACACAAGTCTGCCCAATATGTGCCAGGACATTCCATGCCCAAATTGGCCTGATCAGTCATCTTCGGACATATCACATCCAGCCCCAAAATGACTAATGGTGTCAAGGTCCTCATCGACAACAATGGACGAACAACAGCAAGCATTTTGAAGAATTTATAGCACTGATAAAACCTGCCATTTTGTTTAAGACTTTTTCAACACCAGCATATCTCATCTGGTTCACAGTCTGAAACACAGTTGAAGTTTTAAACTACTAAAATGAATGTCAATTACTGCTATAGCAACAAACTTGGTGTTGTTGTCTCAGTGCAGGAGTGGAAATTCTATTGCAGTTTTCAGTAGTAAGTTAATTTGAGGAAATGATACTGACAACCCAGGCAGTGAAGGGAAGGCTAAATGGGACTGGATGTTAAGGTTGTTGAACTTAGTTCCAGCATGATTAGTCTGTGGGTTGTCAGTGGTCCCATTTTATCCTCAGCCTAATGTCTTTAAATCATTGCATTATGCTAGTCTTAATAATACTGATCTGGGCTTATCTACAGGATGGTATAATAACTATAATAATTACTAATAGGTAATAACCCATAAAGCTAAGGCTTAATCTATAAGACTAGGCTTAATGTCCAAACTGATTTTGGACATCATGATGTGTATTCTATGACATTTACAATTGGCTTACACTAACATACATCAGCTCAAAATTACAAAGTGGTATAAACTTCTGTGGTGCCAAGTTTCATGATGTTACTTATCAATCTTTATGATAGCTTTAAGATAAACTTATTCACGAGAATGTTCAGACTACATGAGGACAGGTATAATCATTGTGAATCTATCTGTACCAATCATAGAGAGCTTGAATGTCAAAACTGAGTCTGGACATTTTCCAGAATGTTGTTGTTAGTCAAAACTTATAAAGCTATCTGTTACAAAATAGTGCCTTTAACATAAAAGGATCTTTTAAATTGTCTTTCCTGCTCGCATTCCTAACAATTCCCTCCTCAGAACTTATAGGGTGACCTGTATGAAGTATTAGGAATGTACCAAACAAATACGCAGAAGGAAATAGCTGAGTCAATTAAACATTAACTCAACAACATGGGTAATATTTCAAAGAGGTGGAGGAGAGATTTAATAGATATGGTAAACATATTGATTTATTGAGAAAACTAAAATAAATAATTTAAAAGGAATATTGTACATCATTTATTGGTTGGTAAGGCATCTCTGGGTGTAATGTGTAAATTAACTGACAAGATTTAACTTGGACTGAACAAGGGATTGATGGTATAACATAGATCATGGATAATGCTGGTTATTTTTATGATAACTCAAACTGACGGGGTCAAGGAAAAACAACTTAAGTAAACCCCTTATGCTCAAGTGCCCTTTTCACCCCAGATGCCTTCGGCAGTCTTGCCCCACTTTTCATGTGCCCTGTGATGCCTTGAGGATGATAACCCCCTGGAATGCTTACTGCTCACTCGCCCTGCCCCACTACGATGAGCCACTGGCATCTGTCTCTGAATGGCTAAGTCCCCTCTGCTTTGTCAGCCCTTTCACGGGGCCCAGCTAATACCCTGGAGCAGCAATGACTAGCTTCCCGCTTTGTGGGCCCTTATTCAGCTAGTGTGCTCCAGACAGCATATGCAGCGATTGTGCGTCTGCAAAATTAAAATTATCCTTTGCAAGCTCTTTAGCAATTCTAATTGGTACTCATATTGGATCGTGCTGGATCACAGGGCCATACTCTCTCTGTCTGGCAAAAATTGGCTGGTGCCAGGAATGGCATCAGAAAACTGATATTTTTGACCACCATCCACCTTGTTCCCATCCCCACCAAGACCTGAAAATTCATCCCATGATGTTAACAAATTACAGTATGTTAATTTTGAACACTTTTCCAGTTCAAGAGGGGAGATGTTGGAGGTTATGTTGGAAGAAAGTGTATTTGGATTAAATCTTGTGTTAAAAATTTCATTTTGCGGCTTAAAAGAAGAGTTTTATCTGCATTTGCTGAAACAGCTGGTTTATCAATAAGGCATCCACCAGCAAATCTGGCATTGTCTTATTATACAAGATAGGTTCAGATCTCGTCTGTAAGCTCTCAGCTTCTATTGGATACATCTATCTGTTTAACAACTAGAGGCCGGATTTTCCTGTAGGCTGCAGGACCCTGACGTTGGGACCAATGGGATCCTGAGTCCACACATGCCGGTAGTGAGACTGGTGACACAATCATCCGGGAGGCACCTTCCTAATTAGCTACTCTTCGCTCGCTGTTTTATTGACAACATTGCTCAGGTGTGCTACCTCTGCTGCTCAGAGACAGCCAGCAATTCTGTATCCTCTGCAGCATGCCTCATCCACGCAGTGGGGTGGATGCTACTGAGGGAGGTCACGAGGCAGCACCATTGGAGACGTGGATATGAATAAAAGTTGGTGAGAGCCAAAGCTGATAGGACTCTCCGAGCAGAAGAGAAACTTCTCTGGTGGAATTATTTAGGCTGTGGGACCTTTCCTACCCATGGTCCTGGCATTGGGGCATTAAACCTTTGGCACTAAGCTGGCTCCATATGTGCATTAAGAAGTCTCACAACACCAGGTTAAAGTTCAACAGGTTTATTTGATAGTAAACGCCACAAGCTTTTGCAATGCTGTTCTTTACTGTGTTTACCCCAGTCCAACGCCGGCCACTCCATATGTGCATGCCAGCAAGGCTTCAAAAATCATCCATAATTGAGCTCTAAGAATGTTAATTTGCGGCCCACTTCCAGGCCTCCCACCACAGGGCTAGAAAACTTCAGCTCTGTATATCTCCAGTATACGTAAGATAAGTCCTGATTCTTTGCTGTAAAGTTTTCACCTATGATACCTCAGGACAAGTAGGTCTTTTGAATGTTGAATAAATGAACCTAATATAAACCAGGAGTAAGAGAAATGTATGTGATGGCATGTGATAAATCTTGGCAAAGAGATTGAGGGGAATAAATCTGCTCGCAAGCACCATTTAAAATGGCACGCCCTGTTTTCTTCAATCCTGTTAATGAGAAATACTGTGCAGAGCCTCCAGGAAACTGATGTAGTCTGCATTGCCTCATTGCTGTGTGATTTTTTTTTCCCATTTAATGTCTAGAACTCTCATTTGTTAGCATAGAGCCAAAGCTCCAACTTTCCTCCATGGTATATTATTCATCAATGAAACTGTTTAACCTGTTCTGTCCCTTTAATGTTCAAGCATATTGAGGAAATTATGGCTTCTGTCAAGCTCCTGAGATCAATTAGACAGCAATTATAGTGCTAGTTTCTGGTTCCTGTCAGAAGAACCAAACAAGAAATGGCTGTTTTTCTTTTTTTTGCATCTGGAATAGCACAACCTGAAAGTTCTTCTCCAAACTACTTATTGTCCCAAATACATCATTGGCTCTTCACTGTCACAGGGTCAAAATCCTGGAACTCCCTCCCTAACAGATCTGTGGGTTTACCTGTACCACATGGACTGCAGTGGTTCAAGACAACAGCTCACCAACACCTTCTCAAGGACAAGCAGGGATAAATACTGGCCTAGTCAGCGATGCCCACATGCCAAAAATAAATTATGAAAAAACAAAGTGCAAAGGGCACACATTCATTTCAATATTAGAAACAGGTAAAAAAGGGAATGATCTTTTCTTCTCAACTGTCTTTCAGGTGTGTCCAGAGGAGTTGGATTTATTCGTTTTGATAAAAGGATAGAAGCAGAGGAAGCAATCAAGGGACTGAATGGACAGAAACCTTCCAGTGCTACAGAACCAATTACTGTGAAATTTGCCAATAATCCCAGTCAGAAAACAAGCCAAGCATTGCTTTCACAGTTGTACCAGTCACCGAGCAGACGATATCCTGGGCCACTGCATCACCAGGCTCAGAGGTTCAGGTAATAACAAAGTACATATCTTAATCTCAGCAACATTTAGGTATCTTATAGAATGTTTTACAAATAAAATTAACGTCTAAAACTGAATCATTCACGTTAGTGCCATTTTTGTTCATTTAATCATCATTTCCAAGTAAAATTGATTGTGTGAAATATGAAACTGAAATATTTACAATCGAATTTGAGCTTCCTACTATGATATGGCTTCTAGTATAAACAACAGTTTTATAATAGCCTTTATCTTGGTTCATAATTCTCATAAAAGGTTAAGTAAAATGTGTACTTTTACCAGAAAGTGGTACTTTAGGCACACCAGTCTGAAATTGCGAAGGTGGAAATGTAAAGAAAAAGGATACAACATCATACAAGTTTAAAGTAGGAAATCAAAGTTCAGAACACTGAATGTAAACATCTTCAATTCAGGAGGCAAAGACTTAGCTTTTGTATTGGCTTTTTGACTCATCTCGTTGTTTTACTGGATTGTAGCCAGAGCATCTCCAGCAATGGCTTCCCTCCACATTGTTACCTTTAAAATCCTGCAAGAATCTGTCCGTGGGCCTCTCTATGGTGACACTGAGTGGAACCTTCTGCTTTTAGACAATGAGCATGAGTGAGGATCATTTCCAGGTTCCAAACCTAGTCTGACAATCAGGGTGTCAATCTGCAAGATTTTCCTGGAGGCAGCAAGTTAAGAGGCCCCTCCTCACCCCAACTATCCAATTAAGGGTGTAGTCAGGTCTCGGAGGATGCAGGGCCATTAAGAGGGCCTGCAACCTTGGAAGAACGGGAACCCCAGTGTCATGATGCTGCCACTTTTGGAAGGAGAATAAAAGGGTGCCCTTAAATACAGTAGAACTCACAAATGGTGGCCTACGGTGTGAAGCCACCCCTGTAGATGGAAATCCCTCCACAGGATGGCTAGTGGCTATAGTTATGGCCAAATAATGGCCGCAGCTCCGCTGGTGGTTAGAAAAGAAGGCATTGTGTATTTTCCCAGGTCAACTGCTGTAAAATCACATCCAGGCTTGTTCCTCAGAGTGGGAGGGGGCTTCATCTGCCACATGGAAGATCTTGGCTGGGTGCCCAATCTGTCCATAATTGGGACTTCATTATGCAGATTGTCTGCCCATTGCTGTCAGGTTGGAAGTAGATTCTGCCGATACCACCCATCTCCAGGAAATTCATCTAAAAATGGAAATGTGCTTGATTCACAATGCATATTTCTCTGAAATTTCTCCCAATCCCACCTTGAAGCCTATGCCACGTGGGACTGAGAAGATTCCATCCATCAGCTGCAGCTATGAGGAAAAACCCAAGATGACATCGATGGCTATCAGAATGTGACCTGGCCTCTCTATGGGACAAGCAATGAGGGCAGCAGAAAATAGGAATCAATGGAGAATAGTTGTTCATTCTGTAGCCAACCTTTGAAACGAGGCTGGATGAAAGACAAGACAAGAACTAGACTTAGCGTCCTGTTCAACCATGAATTGAGTTTAGACCCCATATACTCTATATCGACTGTCGACTTCCAATTCAGTAAGATCACCTGGATCCACTTCTCTCTCAGTTCATCTTCCACTGAAACTCATATTGTCTTTTGGTCCACCGGAACAGAGTCGGGACCAATGTCCTTGCAAGGTGATTTACCATTGCTTTTGGGGAAGTTTAAACTTGGCAGGGGTATGGAAACCACGATGTAACATTATTGAGGCAAAGCAAGACACAAAAAGCTGAGGAAGAGAAATAGCACTAAATCAAGAAATAGTAAGTTATTAGACAGGGTCAGAGTAAGAGAGAATGTAGTGTGGTTTAAATTAGGTTCACTGTGTATGTATGTGAACATACAAGAGTGTGATAAGATTGGTGAGCTACTGGCGCAGATAGCCACATGGAAGATGATGTCAAAGTGATAACAGAGATCTGGGTCAGAAAAACATAAGAACATAAGAAATAGGAGCAGGAGTAGGCCATCTAGCCCTTCGAGCCTGCCCCGCCATTCAATAAGATCATGGCTGATCTGTCGTGGCTCAGTTCCACTTTCCCGCCCTCTCCCCATAACCCCTAATCCCCTCTCTTATCAAAAACCCATCAACCCGCGTCTTAAAAATATTTAACGAGGCAGCCTCCACCACTTCAACGGGCAGAGAATTCCAGAGATTCACCACCCTTTCAGTGAAGAAGTTCCTCCTCAACTCTGTTCTAAACCGCCCCCCCTTTATCTTGAGGCTGTGCCCCCTAGTCCTACTGTCTTTTTTGAGTGGGAAGAGTCTCTCCACCTCTATCCTATCCATCCCATTCATCATCTTATACGTCTCAATGAGATCTCCCCTCATTCTTCTAAACTCTAACGAGTACAAGCCCAGTTTATTCAGCCTCTCCTCATAGCTCAACCCCCTCAACTCCGGTATCAGCCTAGTAAACCTCCTCTGCACTCCCTCCAAGGCCAAAACATCTTTGCGCAGGCAAGTTTAGATACTAAGTATTTCTGGCTATAAGGTATTCAGGAAATGTAGGGAAGGAAAGAAAGGAAGAAGGGCGGTAATGTTCATTAACGAGAATGTTACACTGCTGGAAAAGGAGAATTTCTTCGAGGGATCTAAGACTGAATCTATTTGTTCTAAGAACAGCTAAGAAATAAAAGAGGCACCGTTCCACAACTGGGTGCATTCTATCGGGCTGTCAACTTATGGGGAAGAGGAACAAATTTACAAGAAAAATACAGAGATGTAAGAATTATGGTGCAGCTATTATTGGTCACTTTACTTATGCCAATATCCAGAGGGATAGTCATAGTATAAGGGGAAAAAGAGGCAATAATTTATGAATTGTGTCCAGGGGTAATGTTTTAGATCTGTTGTTACAGTCCAACAAGAAACAAAGGGAAATAAGATGGATCAAGTGAATCAATTGTTAGTATAGGAACAGTTAGAGGACAGCAATCGTTGTATCAAAAGATTTAGGTTGGTTATGGAAAAGGACAAGGAACAATAAAGTGTAAAAATAATTGGGGGGGGGCAACTTCAATGGAGTGAGAATGGATTTGTCTCAGGTAAATTGACTTCAAAGATTGGCAAGTGAAACGCTAGAAAACAATAGGCTGCCTTTAAAGATCACGTAGTTTGGATTCTATGGCAGTGTAGGCAGCGAAGCTAAGATCTCTGAAGACACAGCAAATTGCTGCAATAGAGGATTACCTAAGAAGGGCATTTCTGTCCCCTTCAAACACATGTGAGGAAGTCAGTGAGAAACCACCTCATGCTTCCCTTTTCCCTAATTAAATGTGGTCAGTACAAACAATTCTTACCAAGACAACAGGACCATTCATGTCAATATCTCACTCTATACGGATGTCTATGGTGGACTAGACCACACAACATTGAAGATTCACTTAATCAGAACTCAACAACAACCATTGTTGCAATGATTGGATAGTTTGGAAGACCATTCGACATGGCTCTTAGGTAACAACAATTAGTTTCGATACAATCAAGGTACATTCCCAGAAGGAGGAATTGTAGAACAAACAGATTGAGAGATCTCTGCATGATGAAAGGGAGTGATATGACACACAGAAAAGGATTCATATGACAGATGTGAGATTGATAATATAAGTGAGAACCAAGCTGAATGTGGAAATTTCAGGGTGAAAGCAAAAAAAGAAATAGGAAAAGCAAAGAGAAAGGATCAGAAGAGCCAGAGTGCTACCGTAGAAAGGAATCCTAAAGCCTTCTACAGGTATATAAATAGTAAAAGGAGCACAGGCCCAATCAGGGACCAAGAAGAGGAATTTACACATCGAACCAGAGGCAGAAGTAATAAATGAGTACTTTGCATCTGTTTTTACCAAAGAAGATGTTCCCCAAGTCAGAGAAGGTAGTAGCAACATTGGATGGGCTAATAATTGATAAAGCGGCTGCACTTTATCAGCCAGCTAGAAAGTGGCTGATAGGTCACCAGCACTGAATCAGATGCATCTGAGAATAATGGGGGTGGGCAAGTAAGGAGGAAATTTTGGAGGCACTGGCCATGATCTTCAGATCTTTCTTAGACACAAGGATAGTGCCAGAGGATTGGTGATTTGCAAATGTTACACCTTTCTGTGAACAAGAATGCAAGATCAACTCTGTAACTACAAGCAAGTTAGTTTAACCTCAGTGTTGGGAAACTTTTTAAAAACAATAACTTGGAACAAAATTAACAATCATTTGGACATTTGTGGATTAGTTAATGAATTATCTCATCCTGCATGGATTTACAAATGGCAAATCATGTTTAACTAACTTAATTACGTTTTTAATAAGATAACAGAGAGGGTTGATGTGGATAATACATTTGATATTGCGCACGTGGACTTTCAAAAGACATTTGATAAACTACCATATAACACGATTGTCTACAAAATTAAAGCCCACAGATTAAAAGGGACAGTGGCTGCATGGATACAAAGTTGGCTGAATGACAGGAAACAGAGGGTGGAATTTTTAAATATTTTTCTAAATGCGGAGGCACACAGTTCCAATGGCACTGTTCCAGCTGGTCAGAATGGTGTGCACTCACACCCAATTCAGCAACTTGAGTCTCATTAATCATGCACACTTGAACATTTGCCTGAATCATCTGACAGGTCAGGAGCTAGCTGATTCGTCCTACCCACCATCAACTAGCAGGTTCTGAAGTCGAGGAGCCACATGTAAACTCCAGTCTAACATACTCAGGTCAGTCCCTCCAGCCTACCTGGGCCTGATTTTACCATTTTCATTTTAAGTGCCGAATCTGGGCACAATTCAGATCCAACTTGGAAACCTGTTTTCAGACGCCCCCATATTCACGTAGTCTGGAAAAAAAATCATGAGTCTGAATTGGGCTGTGGACGGGGCTTATCCCACTCAAAACGCGGCAGATAGGAGTTTTGAAGTGCGCATGCACAGTGAGAAAAGATTTGAAAATTTGAATGATCTGGCCTCTCTCTGCCCCCCCCCCCCACCTCCCCAACCAGAGATATGTCTGATCCTCCTCCCTTCCCCCAACCAGAGAATGATCAGGCCATCCTCCTCCTCCCCCTCCACCACCAGAGAATGATCTGTTTCTGCACCCCCCCCGCCCCCCCCACCGTCCTGAGTTAGAGAGCTGTTGGAAGCTGTGACCTTACCTCTTCAGAAGGTGGAGTGCCCGAAACAGACCTTTGTTGAGCGTGTCTGTTTCGCGCCGAATCTGAATTTGCGACGCAATGGTAAAGGGAGAAGTGCTGGTAAAGTTGGATGGACAGCCTATTAATTCAATTTAAATGCATGCAAATGCATTTAAATTGCTGTTGCGCCTATTCAGGCATGATTTGAATCACAGCCATTTTCGGGTTTTGGTAAAGTGGGCATCTGCGCAGACGTGGGCACAGATCGCATTATTGGCCTCACACCCGACTTTACCAAGTTTTCATGATGTAATGGTAAAATCGGGCCTCCTGTCTTCACAAGGTCACGCAGATTGTCTGGAAACCAGATGCAATAGACAAGCACCCCAAGAAGAAGTCTGCACCCCAATTCAACCACCATGTCCTCGAAATGTCTCGATTCAAGAAATTTGAGTGCAGAGGCGTGTTCTCTGCTCAAGGCATGGCTCCAGGAAGCACACCAATCTCACCTGTCTGGCCTGGGAGGCCATTTCCCAAGAGGTCAACATGAGGTAACTGCGCCAGAAACACCACGTAGTGCAGGAAACAGATGAATGATCTCATCCACTGCAGCTGAGAGCTTTCTCAGCTTCGTCCACTATCATATTCTCAGCGTGGCATCATGTACTCAAACGTCAACTCTCTTCACAGATCTCACACATCCATTCGTGAGTGATACATGTCAACAGTCATTCACTCACGACCATAGATTGTGGATGAATACAATTATGGTGCAACTATTGGCCCGTAGTGCCTCCTGGATGCTCACTTTCGAACTGCAAAATCTTGATAGAAAAAATCTATCTCTTTCATTGGCGGCACAATGGTTAGCACTGCTACCTCACAGCACAAGGGACGGCCACTGTCTTTTTGGAGTTTGCACATTCCCCCCGTGTCTGCACGGGTTTCTTCTGGTTTCCTCCCACAGTCCGAAGATGTGTGGGTTCAGTTGATGGCTATGCTAAATTGACCCTAATGTCAGGGGACTGATTAGCAGGGTAAATATGTGGGGTCACGGGAATAGGGCCTGGATGAGATTGTGGTCGGTGCAGACTTGATGGGCTGAATGGCCTCCTTCTGCACTGTAGGGATTCTATGATTCTTTTAGCATGGTGGCAGTGCAACATAACACAATGGAGAGTATCCTTGATGTGGAAGTGGAACTTTGTCTCTGCAAGGGCTTTGGTTTGGTTATTCCTACCAACATTGTCTTGAACAAATGCATTTGCAACAGATCAATTGGTGACAGTAAGATTCCTCCACCCACCCCAGCAGAGTACCTTCTCTGCTCTCCAAAATTGATGTGCAATATGGAGCAGTACTGATTCACCTGCTGAGGGGAGTGGAAAGTGGTAATCAACAGAAGGTTTCCTTTCCCATGTTTGACCTGATGCAATGAGACTCATGGGGTCCAGAGTCAATACAGAGTTGGAATGGAAGGCAATTCCCTCATGATTGTATATAACGGTGCCTCCACCTCAGGTAGGTGTGTCCCGAGAGGGCTGAATTTTCCATTATCGTTTTCAGTGCCAAGGTCGATGCCAATTTAATTCCTTTCAGACTTGGCAGCAAATAGAAGGTTATTTGATCATTTATTTCAGTGTAAACCACATTGCCATATGTCTGGACTCACATATAGACCAGACCAGGTAAAGTCAGCAGATTTCCTTCCCTAAAGGACATTATTGAACCAGATGGATTTTTACTACAATGGTTTCAAGGTCACAATTATTGAATGTAATTTTTTTTTAAATTGTAGCTTTAGTAAATGGATTTAAATTCCATCGGCTGCCATGGTGGATTTGAACTGATGCCCCAATAGTATTAATCAGTGATATTACCACCAAGCCATCATCCTCCACCCCATTAATCATATCCTCATTTATTCCTCAAACTCTAGCCTTTTGTGTGCACTTTCTCCAATTGAGCCTAGGTCTTAAGTCACTATGCCACACAATCTGAATATCTCCTCTCATCCTTACCTTTGGTCATCCCTCCTAGTAGTTCCTTCTTTGGCTTAACATTTATTTTTGCCTGTTTACCGCTCCATGAAATGCCTCAAAATGTTTATGTTAGAGGGAATGTATAAATGCAAGCATTTGTTGTCACTGAAAACCCTCAATCACACTTCATATTCCACAAGTGATTGATTTAACAACCCCCAGAAGCAACAAATTCAAGCAACATAGCCATGCCTCACGTGGAATAGAGTTCCTATTCTACAACTCTTATTCATTCTGCTTATAGCTATATTACGTAACTTAAAAATAAATTCAGTTGTTTTACTTAAGACTTAAATTGATACAATTAGAATTTTATTACCAAGATACTAACTAAGGAGATTGTATACAATGTGCTATAGTTCAAACTGGAAGTTAAAAAATTGAAGGTTTCCTTTGATTCAAGGCCTTGCATTATAAAATATTTCAACATAAAAATGTCATAGCTATAATAAATAAGCTACACACAATAACCTGTTTATGATGTAGTGTCACCAGGGCTGTGTGCTGCAAGGACAGTATTTCCCTCAATATATCTCCAGTTCCTGGATAAGAGCATTCCCTACTAAGATAGCCACAGGAAGTCATGTGGCAGATTGATGAGGAATTGGTGCATTGAGGATCAGCTGTGCAGCTTTATCACACCAGAGAAACAGAGTACTGAACCCTGATAGGAAAAAAAAAGAAGCCCACTTGTAGAGCGAGGAGAGAGCGGGCTGCCTTGGAGAGGGAAGAAGTTACAGTGGGCAAAACTATGTAAAATTAGGCTCAAATAGAATTGGGTATTTATTTCCCTTTCTTTGTTTTGATGAGTATCTGAAGACCAGTAAATAAATATTCACCTTTATATTGTATCTAGACGACTGTGAGTTATTGAACTAAGAGAACTACCCCATTTATTGTAATCCCCAGCCCCTAGTGATTCACAATGACATCAAATTTAAACATGGCAAATGAATCACAAATGTTACACAATTATATTTGATGTTAAAACATTTTTAACAAGGGCAGAGGGCAGATGCCTATGACATCACTAGCTTGAAACCCAGATGACTTTTCATATGTGGGGCTCATTTGTGACCAATTTGGAAGTTTGTTGAATGATAATACAGGACTAACAGAGGGAAGGATAACTGGTAATGCAATAAGACTTTGTGTACATTTTTAAGACAGGAAAATGAGCAGATAAACCAGTATCACAGCAATTAACTGATCTCTTGAGTCTCATGCTGCAGGGTAATGTCCTCCTTGTTAAAGTCCCTTGCCTCCATCCTGATCTTTGTGAAAAGTGGAATGCTGCTTTTGATCTGCTTCCTTCAAATGCAACTTTTCTATAGAGCACCATGCAGCTTACAACCACGATATGAGAAAATCTTTTGGGGGACATAGTGGCGATGAGCCCCAAATTTGTTCAGACTCCTAATTCTATGTTTCGGTAGCCCTGCTGTCTGCTTGGTAATCATCCAGATGATCTCATTTTGATCAAACCTTTGATACTTAAGTATAGTGAGGTAACAGATTGGTGTCATGAGCAAGTTTTATAGGGTGTAACCTTGGTCCGCAAGCACCTGTGATGTTAATTGGTGAAAGGGTCAAATATTGGGAGTGTTGAATTTCAAGGGATAAAAATGTTATGACAGCTGCATATGGGAACTTGTTTCTGTGGTCAGAGACCAGCTATGTATTAATGGAGTAGTTACCTTTCCTATTCAAGAAAGCTGCTGGCTGATGCTACATGGACCTAGGCAATAACATACTTGAAATAAAGAGAACCAGCCACTGCTGCAAATCTCTGAAGTCACTTGTGTTGTGTACCGACACTGGGGACCTTTTTGAGTCAGAGTAGGCATTCAGCCCGTCAAGCCTGCTCCACTATTCAAATAGATCATGGCTGATCATCTGCCACTACGCTATTTTCCCCCACTATCCCCATATCCCTGGATGTCATTAGTATCCAGAAGTCTAGTGATTTTTGCCTTGAACATGCTTAGTGATTGAGCTTCCACAGCCCTCTGGAATAAAGAATTCCAAAAATTCACCACTCCCCTCATCTCAGTCCTAAATGGCTTCCCCCTTGTTTTGAGATAGTGTCTCCTGGTTCTAGACTCATCAGCCATGGGAAACAACATATCTACATCTGCCCTGTCATGCACTATAAGAATTTTGCAAGTTTCAATGTGCTCATTCTCCAAAATTCTAGGGAATACAGGCCTAGTTTCCTTAATCTCTTCTCTTAAGGCAGTCCCATCATTCAAGCCATTAGTCTGGTGAACATAGAAATTATATGCAGGAGTTGTCTATTCCACCTTTCGAGCCTGCTCCGCCATTCATTATGATGATGGCTAATCAGCAAATTCAATATCCTGAACCCTTGCCCCCCATATCCCTTGAAATCCTTAGCCCCAAGAGCTGTATCTAATTTCTTCTTGAAATCAGACAACATTTTAGCCTCAATTACTTTTTGTGGCAGTGAATTCCACATATTCACCATTCTCTGGGTGAAGAATTTTCTCCAGTTCTAAAAGATTTACCCCTTAACTTTAAACTATGATCCCCCTAATTCTGAATTCCATCACTATCAAGAACATTCTTTCTCAATCTACCCTGTCTAACCCTGTTAGGATTACATAAGTTTTTATGAGATCCTTTCTCACTCTTCTAAACTCACAGTGGTACAGTGGTCAGCACTGCTGCCTCACAGTGCCAGAGACACAGACTCAATTCCGGATGCGGGTGACTATTTGCATGGAGTTTACATGTTCTCCCTGAGTCTGCATGTGTTTTTTCCAAATGTTCTTGTTTCCTCCTACAGTCCAAAGATGTGCGGGTTAGGCTGATTGGCCATATTAAATTTGGAAATATTTTATTTGCCTCTCCATCCATATTATTTCTATAGATTGTGAACATCTGTGAATCCAACACCGATCCCTGAAGTACTCTACTAATTATAAACTACCATTCTGAGAATGACCCACTTGTTCCGATTCGCCATTTTCTGTCCGTCAACCAATTCTCAATCCATAGCAGTATATTACTTCCGATCCCATGCACTCCACTTTTGTTTATTCATATCCTGCGTGGTACCTTTTCAAAAGCCTTCATGAAATCCAAATACACTATGTCTGCCCCTCCCCCCTTATTTTGAGGCTGTGCCCGCTAGTTCTGCTATCCTTTCTAAGCGGGAAGAATCTCTCCACCTCTACCCTATCTAGCCCCTTCATTATCTTGTAAGTCTCTGTAAGATGCCCCTTCAGCCTTCTAAACACTAATGAGTATAGACCTAATCTATTCAATCTCTCTTCATAAGCTAACCCCCTCATCTCCGGTAATACTTCTGCCAGCCTTAAGATTCTGACATTTCCCTACCACCGACAGCAAACTAACAGATCTTTAGTTTTTTTTTCCCTCCCCTCTTTAACATTTTCTACTTTCTAGCCAGTGTACCTTTCCAGAGTTTATAGAATTTCAAAATATAACAACCAATGTATCCATTCAACACTTTGGGATGTAGCTCATCTGGTCCAGGTGATTTATCAACCTCAAATCCAATTATTTTTTAGATTATTGCCTTTTTATTAATACTAATTTATTCCCTCACTTTCACAAGGCTCTTTGCTCCCTAGTATTTCTGCTAAATTTTCTTTACCATATTCCATGAGGACAAAGTAATTTTTCTGCCATTTCCTAATTAATTATAAATTTTCCTATCTCCTCCGATAATGGACCCCTATTTGTGCTTGCTAATCCTTTCCTTTCACATACCTAAAGAAACTTCTACAGTCCAGCTTTATGTTGTTCACTAGTTTGCATTCATTTTCCCTTTATCAATTTCCTGCACCTCCTTTGCTGAATTCTAAATTGTCCTCAATCTTTGGCTTACCACTTTTTATGGCAGCTTTGTAAGCTGATCTAATGCAATCTTTAATTTTCTTAGCACAGTTGATTCATCATCCCTATTAGATTTTTGTGTCTTAGAGGAGCATAAGTTTGTTGTAGATCATGTAATATTTATTAAAATACTATACGTTGCTTGTCAATCATCAAATTTTTTAATGTATTTTCTTAATTCGCCACAGCCAAATTGTCCTTTAAACCTTAATGGTTCCCCTTGTTCAGATTTAAGACCTTAATTTCAGAACGAACAATATCACTTCTAAACTTAATGTAAAATTCGATCATATTGTGGTCACTATTTCCTGAAGGCTTCTTTACAACAAGATAATTAATTAACCCTTTCTCATTACATAACATGGGGGTGGCATGGTGGCACAGTTGTCAGCACTGCTGCCTCAGCACCAAGGACCTGGGTTCGATTCCCGACTCGGGTCAATATCTGTGCGAAGTCTACACGTTCTCCCCTTGTCTGCGTGAGTTTCCTCCAGGTGCTCCGGTTTCGTCCCACAGTCCAAAAGGCATGCTGGTTAGATGCATTGCCCATGCCAAATTCTCCCTCAGTGTACCCGAACAGGTGCCAGAGTGTGGTGACTAGGGGATTTTCACAGTTACTTAAATGCAGTGTTAATGTTAGCCTACTTGTGACACTAAAAAATCAGCAGCTAACATTAAATCTAAAATAGCCCAATCCCAATTCTCCTATTCCTCTGCTCATAAGCATGAGACACTGAGAGTAATCCTGATATTACTGCTTTTAAAGTCTTGCTTTTTAATTTCTTTTCTAACTCTCTAAAACTTGCTTTCAGGACCTTATTTCTACCTCAGTCATTGTGGACAACAGGCTATGGCTGTTCACCCTCTCCTAGAAAAAAATCCAGCAGCCATGCTGTGACATCCTTGACCCTGGCACAGGGGAGGCAGTATAGCATTCTGAAGCCACATCAGTGGCCTCAAAACCACCTGCCTTTTCCCATAATTAACACAGACGTGGTTCTTGCTGCACTCACCTGGGGCACATTGCCTTCACCAGTATCCTAAATGGAAAACTAGTTATCAAGTGAGATTGACTCAGGAGACTCCTGTGTTAACTGTCTGGTTCTCCTCAACTGTCTGACGTCTCCCATTCCTTCTCTGCCTGTATGTCCTAATTTGCAGTGTGACCACCTCCCTAACTACTATCCACATAATTCTTAGCCTAGCGGATGCACTGTAGTGACTCCAGCTGCTGCTTAAATTCTGAAATGATGTGGAGATGCTGGCGTTGGACTGGGGTAAACACAGTGAGAAGTCTCACAACACCAGGTTAAAAACCAACAGTTTATTTGGTAGCAAAATCCACTAGCTTTCAGAGCGCTGCCCTTTCGTCAGGTAAGTGGGAGTTTTGTTCACAACAGAACTTGTGAACAGAACTCTCACTTGCCTGACAAAGGGGCGGCACTTTGAAAGCTCGTGGATTTTACTACCATATAAACTTGTTGGACTTTAACCTGGTTTGTGAGACTTCTTCCTAAATTCTGAAACACAGAGCTCAAGTTGCTGTAGCAGTGACACTTCATCCATATGGTGCATCCAAGACTCTCCACATGCACAAGATGCAGCTTCCACTCAGCTGAGCAGCCCTGCCATACCCTAACTTTACAAACTAATTACTATAAATAGAATTACCAGGTTTTCACCAATAGCTTCTTCTGTACTGAACTAAGAACCAAATACTGGAGGCTGAAAAGGGTAGAAAAAGAAAGGACAATCTCTTTCACCCATCTCCCCTCTTTACCAAACTCCCAGCTTCTCATTCTGTGCAAGGCATAATCCATGAATTGCATACTGAAAACTGATGGAAGACCCCTATAGCAGTTGGGAAAGAACCAATGGCAGAGAAGTTAATGGCTGTGGTGACTTCGAGCACCGTTGGTTAAGCAGTGGCCAGGAACACCAGACAGACAATCTGCTTGGAGAAGTGCAATCTGCTGATTCAGTACTCCAGATAAATCCCAGAAACTTACTTTTGGCTTATGTATCCTTTGTGCTGTGAATGGCCACCCACGAACAGTTCTCCAATACTGGACGTGCTGGACGCTGAGATGGCGGCTGTTATTTCTCTTCTTCCAACTGTTGATTCTCATGAAACATCCATGAAAAGGAGATAAAATTTACTAAGTAAGGGAAAAAGAAAATCATAAAGATGCAAACTGGATACTGGAATTTCCAAGCAACACAAAGACACCCAGATCCTCTGATTCAGTTACCTGGATCTAAGCACCTCTTCAGATCAGTTATGAGGTTCTGGAAGAGCAAGCTTTCAGGTTTTATCTGCAAGTCTGGTGGGACTTCCCTGACTTGGCATTAAAAAGATTTTGGGACCTTAATTACATCATAAGACCCTTTTTCATGTCTTCATAAAAATGCCACTTTCATCAGACAAGCGCCTCAGTCAACGGCTGTGTGATTAAAATGGCAGCTGTAAAGTATGGAACGGTAAGCCCTCTGTCACAATCAAAATGTCCTCTTACCTGTCTGATCTGGTTGGCAGAATTAAAATCATCCCTTTAGCTATTATAAAGTACAGGCTTTTTACACCAACCATTTATCAATAAAAAACTGGATCTGCATTTAATGAAAAATGTGCCTTACTGTATAGTAGACAGAACTACTTAATATTTGTTGCATTAATGCGAAGTATAAAAATTTTAAAAAAGATCAAAACGAAAGTCTGACTGGGGAAGTACTAGTTACTAGATTACATCTTTTGGAAGTTCTAGATCTCTTGCTCAAAATGGACCATTTAGCAGGAGTTCCACTGAATGAGTTACCATCTGTGAAACATTAACCCAAGGACCTCCTTCTCTTTTCAGGCTGGACAATTTGCTTAATATGGCCTATGGCGTAAAGAGGTAATTAGAACTCCACGGACTGCCAGATGTCCATGTTGGCACAGATTGTTAATTTATTTTGACTAACTTTTTTAATTTCTTTCACCAGCATGTCAGACTTTTGTTTCAGACTTCAGTTCTTTTGGTTCTGTTAAAAAATGACCCATAACTCTTTTGTTTACACACTTCTTTAATTTGCAGGTTGTTCTATTTAGTTGATTCAGGTGCAACAGCTACAAATGATATTGTACCAAAAATGCTGGAGGGCAAGTACATTGGCTATTGCTGCTGATTGAGCTTAAAGGGAAAGATGCCTTCAGTGACTCCATGTCTCATGATCAATGAGAAGCAATTTACCATGTGTACACCCTGAATGAAGTATATTACTTGAAAATTTTTCATAAACTTTTCAGTTGAATAAAGAAAACTGTGTGCACCTTTATCACAACGTTTGGAATTTTTACAGTTCTGTTTATTTCCCAATGTTTTCTGCTTTATTCATAAACCCAAGTTACATTGTGATTTATTAGAGCTTCAAATGCAGTTTGAATTTTACTTCAAGGCTAGACTGAGGCCGATTTTTGCAAAGAACTATGCAAATAATGGGAAGGAATATCAGGACAGAAGTAATTAACCATTGTTTATTTTAAATCGGGTTTAAACTGTTGTATTTATCACATTTGCCATTATTCTGCAATATATATGAATTATACAAAATTCAGTATTAAGTTTTGTATGTGGAAGAAGCTGAATTTGAAGCCCCAACAAAGTGAAAAAAAAATTCTCAGAGTGACTGCTGATTTTCAAATTTTCTTGAAAAATATTTCAAATAGAAAAGCATAAAAATGAAATTCTGATTATGAGCTGTTTAGATACATGTCAGAAAAATATGCACATGATAAGCTGTAACAAACAGGTTAACAAAATATTCTTTAAAAATTTTGAAATATATTTATTATAGTAAATGTTAACCTTAGTTTATTAAATTTTATGTTAGATATTTATCCAAAATACAAAATTCATCAATTATGAATTGATCTAATCTCTCAAATATCCGAAGTAGCAGTTTTCTTTGTTTGACAGATTCTCACCAATCACAATTGACGGCATGACCAGCCTTGTTGGAATGAATATTCCTGGACACACTGGAACAGGCTGGTGCATCTTCGTCTACAACCTTTCCCCTGACTCAGATGAAAGTGTTCTCTGGCAGCTGTTTGGACCATTTGGAGCTGTAAACAATGTCAAGGTCATTCGTGATTTTAGCACAAACAAATGCAAGGGATTTGGGTTTGTCACCATGACAAACTATGATGAGGCAGCCATGGCAATTGCAAGCCTAAATGGATACCGCTTGGGTGATAGAGTTCTGCAAGTATCATTTAAAACCAACAAAACCCACAAATCCTGAAGTGCAGATATAAGTGTTACATTCAAGAACAAATTGAACTTTAAAAGGCTTATACTAAAAATGGACTTCATAAGCCAGTGTTGCCTAAGTATTAACATAGGATATCCTGTGATGAAGCAGGAAATGATTTTATAATGCTAGAAGATTTGATGCATTGAATGTTCTTTCATAGCTGTTATTGTTCAAAATATACATAGATAAAATGCAGGAATTTTTACCCAGCCTGCTACTTTTTCTACCTTCTTTGAAGGTGGACCTTTTTAAGTCACCCATTCACATTTAAAAGATGAAGAAAAAAATTGACATTTTTAAAGAAAACTTCTCAAATATACACCTAAAATTGATTTCTTAAAACAGCCACCCTCCCCCACCCTGTCCCCCCACTCCCTGTTCAAAGAAACAGATCTGCTGAAGTGCTTTTGCAGATGTTTTAGTTATTCCCTTTACTTTCTATCATGTAAACATGAAATAAGTTCCTGGTTGGGAAGGGGAAAGGGGGGACACCTGATGACATGACTTAACTTAAACAATGTTGCCAAAGAGATGGTCTCTTTGCTGAAAATGGGTTTCAAAAGATCTATTTTTATAAAAAAAGGAGAATTTTTACAGGATCTGGATTTGAAAAAAAGTATTTTGACTGGCGAATATGGGGGATAAAGGACAACTTTGTCATGTTCATACTGTTCTGGTACTTTTTAGGATCAAGATGTATGTTTTAAATTGGGATATAGATTGATTTTTGAACGATGGGAAAAAACAGATGATGTTCATATCTTTCATAAAGTAATAATCGGGAGTGATCTCCCCAGGCACACAGTTCCCCACAGTCAAAACCCAAAAGCAAGGAGATTAGTTGCTAGAGTTTTTTTTAAGTCATCAGTAACAGCCGGGCAATATCATTAAAATTGCTGAATTGTTTTTTCCTAAAATAAATGTCAGAACTTCCTTAGTTGAAGCAGTAGGTAGGTGCTAATGAAATTACATATCTTGTACTCTAAATAAGAACTTGTTTTTTCTGAACTGATGTTACTTGTTTGTGTTGAATTTGTTGAAGACTTTGAATCCATTTTAGCCCTTGATATTCCATTTTGGCAAACAGAACACTATTGGCATTGTTTCATCCAATCATTTATTTATTTTATTGCTGATCTGATGCATATTGCCAAACTGAATTTAGCTAGTTAGTTATTTGTGTTTATTTTATCTATGGAGAGATGTTTCTTAAGTTTGTGTCTTGTATATAAAAATTGATTTGTTTTTATTTATGAGTTGTAAGAACTTGGTTTAATTGTTAATAGGACAATGGTTCCAGATGATACTAAGTGAAACTTAGGTATCTAAATATTTACTTGTGCAGAAATAACAAAATATTGTTTAATATATTGTCATGTTGGTTGTGAATATTTTTTTTCATATTTAGGGATGGACAAATTGCTTTTATTTTCCATTACGCAGAGCGGAAAATTGAGCTACGGGAACAAAATGGCTGAGGGAGGGCTCTCCTTAGTCCAGTGCACTGATAACTTTAGTATGTTGTGCTTTGTAAGAGTAAAGAGGTCATGCTCTTCCCTGGGTACTAGAAAAGTAACTCGCTATGCATAATATAGTTGATAGTTAAATTTGCTATTGCTTTTGTCTTGTTAACCTTTTCAATAAAGTTGTCTTAATAGTACCGTTGTTATGGTTAATGTGCTTATTTTGTGCATTTTCCATGCTAAACCCACTAACTGCATGTAAAAGAAATAGTTTTAAATTGAAGGTGGATTATAGTGAGCAAGTGTGTAAGGATGCATCATATAATTTATCACTAAAAATGCTAGACTAAAATTTAACAGAACCCTCATGCAATGTTCAGGGATTATATATTACCATCTGCTGTGAATGAGCTGAATTGCTGGGAGAGTTTGCTGCATTTACTAAGCATTAGTGGGGAAGGCATGTAAAATTTTCTCTACAATGTGTTTGTTTAATTGGAATATTTCTAGGACCAGGCAGTAAAATATACACTTCAATAATTATGAATGACTTAATGTTAGCATAGCTAATTTAGATTATTTCTGAAAACAGCTGTAAATGTTTTTTTCATAAAACTGTTGTGTTGAATTATTTGTACTTTTAATGTCAAACAATAAACTGAAGTGTGCAGAATCTTGTGTTCTCGATGCCATGTTTCTGTGTTCTCACATTGATTGTGTTTCAGCACTAGATTTGTAGATAACCTTACCTTAACTGAACCTAAATAACAGCTGTCCTGCTGGGAGCTTCAAGGAATCCTCCATACTCTTTTCAGAGAAGATTTAGCCAACAATGTAAAGTTTACTACTATGTTGCCTCACTCTCCTTCCGCCCATATTACAGTAATATCACACATTAGGAGTGGAATCAAATTTGAATTTTGGCTGGCAGAGTGCACCAGATCAATGCACTGAAGAAGTTGCTGTAATTTTGAAGTCTCATTTCTGCTCCTTTCCTGATTGGAATATCAGGAAACATGGGCAGATAATGCATGGTGCAGACTTCATCCATGTGTCATTAAAATCAGCAACCTGTACCATCAGAATTTCTGTCAAAGTGAACAGAAAGTTTCCTGTTAACCACAGAATTTTACTATGAATCTGCTGCTGTGTTGAACCCCATTTGAAGAAATTGCATTGGAGTTAAGATGAGTGGAAGTCCTGCCCTATCAGAACTCCACTTTGAAGAGTATCCCAGCCATTAACTCCTAAATGAAAGTTCAAAGCAAATCCAACATCCCCGAAGTCTAATTTTGTTAAACACAGTATGAAGGAAAAGGCAATCAAAGTAAGGCATCTGTTATTTTAAGATTGAAGCAGCAACAGTCTCCCTGGATCACGTATTTATTCCTCACATGATAGAAATTGGGTTGCCCAGACTAGACCTTAGAAGCCTCCTTTGTTGCTTCTTTCCATATAGTTTTGAAGGAATCCATTCATGTTTTTTTTCTGTAACTACCTTCAATAAAATACTTTATACAATTTCTTCGACATTTATGCATTTCTGAAAATATTTTAAAGCTTTCGTCACCATCCACTGTCATTCTCACCCTGACTCAGAATTTGCAGGACAGAAACAAGCTATGCAGCCCAATTGGTTCATGCCAGTGTTTATGTGCAAAGAAGCTTCATGTAAACCAACGAGTATATTACAGTCATAGAGGTCTACAGCATGGAAACAGGCCCATCAGCCCAATTTGTCAATGTCACCCAGCTTTTACCACTAAGCTAGTCCCAGTTGCCTGCATTTGATCCATATCTCTCTATATCTATCTTACCCATTACCCATGTCTAAATGCTTTTTAAAAGTTAAAATTGTATCCACCTCCTCTACCGTCTCTGGCAGCTCATTCCAGACACTCACCACACTCAGTGAAAAAATTGCCCCTCTCACTTAGACTTAAGCCCTCTAGTTTTAGACTCCCCTACCTTTGGAAAAAGATGTTGACTATCTACATTAGCTATGCCCCTCATAATTTTATAGACCTCTATAAGATCACCCCTAAGCCTCCTACACTCCAGCCTCTCCTTATAACTCATACCATCATGCCCCAGTAGCATCCTAGTAAATGTTTCCTGCATTCTTTCTAGTTTAATAATGTCCTTTCTATAATAGTGTACACAGCATTCCAAGTGTGGCTTTATTAATGTGTTGTACAACTTCAACATTTCATCTCCTGTATTCAGTGTTCTGACCAATAAAACTAAACATGCTGAATGCCTTCTTCACCACCCTGTCCATCTGTGACTCCACTTTCAAGGAGCTATGAATGTGTACTCCTACATCTCTTTGTTCTATAAACCTTCCTAACACCCTAGCATTAATTGAGTAGGTCCTGCCTCAATTCGATCTATCAAAATGCATCACCTCAAACTTAGTAAATTAAACTCCAACTGCCATTCATTGGCCCACTGACCCAATTGATCAAGATCCCATTGCAATCCCAGATAACTTTCTTCACTGTCCACTATGTAACCAATCTTGGTGTCATCTGCAAACTTATTAACCATGCCCCATAAATTATCATCCAAATCATTACTGTAAATAACAGTGGATCAAGCACTGACCCCGGAGGCCTCCAGTTTGAAAAGCATACCTCCACAGCCACTCTCTGTCTTCTGTCAAGCCAATTTTGTATCCAATTGGCTACCTTACCCTGGATCCCGTGAGATTTAATCTTATGCAACACCCTACCGTGCAATACTTATCAAAGGCCTTGTTAAAGTCCATGTGGACAACGTCGACTGCAATTCCCTCATCTACCTTCTAGGTTACCCCTTCAAAAAACAATTTGAGATATGATTTTCCACTCACAAAGCCATGCTGTCTAATATAATGAAAATTGAGCTTATCCCAATTTAGAATTTTAACTTTTGGGTCAGACCTATCATTCTCCATTGCTATCTTAAAACTAATGGAATTATGGTCACTGGTCCCAAAGTGATCCCTCACTAACCCTTCTGTCACCTGCCCTTCCTTATTTCCCAAGACGAGGTCAAGTTTTGCCCCCTCTCTAGTTGGGCAACTAGATGAATGAGAAATTCCTCCTGAATACACTCGACAAATTTCTCTCCATTCAAGCCCTTAATGTTATGGCTGTTCTAGTCAATGTTGGGAAAGTTAAAGTCCTCTACTATTACCACCCTATTTTTCTTGGCGCTGTCTGTAACCTCCTTACATATTTGCTCTTCAATTTCCTGCTGACTATTTGGGGCCTTATAGTACTACCCTATCAAAGTGATTTCTCCCTTATTTTTCAGTTCTACCCATAGAGACTCAATGGGCGAACCTTCAGATGTATTACTCTCAGTACTGCCATGAGTTCTCCCTAATCAACAACACAGAACTGGTTCCATTGTCCCAGGAATTTGAATCCCTCCCTCTTGCACCATCTCTCAAGCCACCTATTTATCTTAGTTATCCTGAAATTCCTACTCTAACTAGCACATGGCACTGGTAGCAATTCTGAGATTACTACCTTTGAGGTCCTACTTTTTAATTTAACTCCTAACTCCCTAAATTCAGTTTATAGGATCTAATCCGTTTTTTACCGATGTTGTTGGTGCCTATAAGCACCATGACAGCTGGCTATTTATCCTCCCACCCCAGAATGTCCTGCAGCTCCAAGACGTCCTTGACCCTTGCATCGGAGAGGCAACATACCATCCTGGAATCCTGTTTGCATCTGCAGAAATGCCTGTCTATTCCCCTTACAACTGAGTCCCCTATCACAATAGCTTTGCCCTTTTTTTCATGCTCTCGTGCACAGCAGAGCCAGCCATTGTGCCATGAACCTGGCTGATGCCACCTTCCCCTACTGAGCCATCTCCCCCAACAGTATCCAAGCGATATATCTGTTTTGGAGGGAGATGACCACAGGAGACCCCTGCATTGCCTTCCTACTCTTGCTCTGTCTGGAGGTCACTCATTCCCTGTCTCCTTCAGTAATTTTTATCTACAGTGTGACCAACTCACGAAACGTGCTATTCATGGCTTCCTTAGCATCGTGGATGCTCCGAAGTGAACCCATCTGCAGCTCCAGAGCCATCAAGCAGTCTAGCAGGAGCTGCAGTTGCACATAATTCTGGCACATGAAGGAGCCAGGGACACCGGAAGGGTCCCTGAATTCCCATATCACACAAGAGAAAAATGACACCAGTCTGGAATTTCCTGCCATGACCTAACCCTTAAGTTAACTTACAAAAACAACTACAATGCCAAGAGAAAAAAAAGACAAACTACTTAGAAGTCACCAGCCAATCACCTACCTGCTGGCTGAGAGATCACGGTTCGATTTCTTTCTACCTTTCACTAGCCCTCAAGTATACCTCGCAGGTCCGCCTCTCCGCTCCTCCCAAAGATGAGCAACTCTTTCGCTTTCTATTCCTTTCTCCTTCATGCATTTATTTACTTTTCCCTTGAATACACCTAAATTAGTCAGTTGAAATACTCCATGTGAAAGCAAGTCTCACATTCTGACCACTCTGGCTAAAGAGATTTTCACTGAATTATTTATTAGATTTATTTGTGCAAGAATCTTGACAATAGAAGTTGAGGGCCACCCAGCTGAGATCAAACACACAGAGAAACCAACAGTTTAGACAAAACAGTAGCATAAAGCAAAATACTGAAGATGCTGAAATCTAAAACATCATCTAGACTCGAAACATTGGCTCTTTTCTCTTCCCACAGACGCTGTCAGACCTGTTGAGATTTTTCTGCATTTTCTGACTTTTGACATACAAATGTCTGAAACTTGCATGGGTCGGGTTAACTGCAGCATTTCAAAGAGATAATGAAAGCAATCATGCAGGGCCTGTACAACCTGAAGAACTCCACCCAAGGTCAAACCCTTCCATCAAAATTCATTCCCTTCTATCAAAACTCAAATCCCAGTTCCCCATTGAGATGGACCTGTCCCACAGCAAGACAAAAACCTTGAAACGTGAACACTTACCTCCTAGTTCCCACACCTTATCACAAGGTGGCTGTTTTTTAAGAGTAACACCAAACTGCCTGCATGAATTCCAGCAACAAGGGTGGGTGAGTATCATGTGGCTGCTGCATCTGGGTTCAGTCCCGCTATTGAAGGTATTTGCATAATGATTGGGTTGCCACCTGCTCTGGGCAGAAACCCAATTGGGGCGAATGGGTTGGGTGAATCCTGAGAGCCCTCACATCCATTAGGCGGCATGGTGGCATAGTGGATAGCACTGCTGCCTCACAGCGTTAGGACCCGGGTTCAATTCTCAGCTTGGATCACTGTCTGTGCGGAGTATGCACATTCTCCCCATGTCTGCTTGGGTTTCCTCTGGGTGTTCAGGTTTCCTCTACAGTCCAAAGATATGCAGGTTAGGTGCATTGGCCATGCTAAATTCTCCCTCTGTGTACCCAACAGGCAATGGAGTGTGGCAACTCAGGAATTTTCACAGTAACTTTGTTGCAGTGTGAATGTAAGCCTACTTATAAATAAATAATCCTGATTTTCCACTGATGCCCTATTCACCAGGGCATTGGGATTCCCACAGACCGTCTGAAGAGTTTGGAGAAACGTTCCTTTTATGTCACCCGCAAACTTTGAAACTGTCGTCTGTATACAAAAATGTAGATTATTAATATATATCAGGAAAAGCAAGAATCCAATGCCAAACCCCAGGGAACACCACTACAAAACCTGTAACGGTCCTTTTACTCTCCACACAGACTGATAACTGTGGGTGTCTCCCTCATGCCGGTGTTCAACTCACAACCCACTGGGACAGCTTCACAAGACAGAAAGAGAAAGACGCACTGTTTATTCCTGACCAGTGAGCTCACCCTTATGCCACATGAGATACCCTGGCTGCCACCTACGACCTTGTGTCTCTCTTTCCTATAGGTAGTAAAATGCAACCCAGAGGTGCCACACTGGGATAGCTTCACGAGAGAGAGAGGGACCACTTTATTCCTGACCAGTAAACCCCCTTGAGTGAGCAGTTTCGAAGTTCTCCGATCCTTTATGGTTCTGTACCCCGGAATTATTTTCTGGCTTTTTAGTGACTCATCAAGGTGGACGATGAGAGAGAGAGAGAGACTAGTCAAAGTTAATTTAAAAATAATTTATTCAAGAATAACCCCAACCAAACTCAGTCAATAAAACATAGACACTACAGTACAATGGTATGGAAAGAAAACTCTAATGGCACAACGTAAATTCTTAGCATTTCACAATTTACATGAAGATCCCTCCTCAATCTTTACCTAACTGAGGGATTTCTGAAGGCTGAGAGCATATACTCGCCACTCCTCGGATCATTTTAAAAACAAAAGGTCCTTGCTGCTGGCTCTTCCCTGTTCTTTCTTCTGCCACAAAGTAGTTGTCTGGCTGGACACCTGAATTCACTCCTTCCCAACTTCACAACTTTCCTGCCCCAATCTTCACATAACTCCTTTCCGAGTTAACTGCTGAAAGGTCAATCACCTCTCCTCCTTGTGTGTCCTTGTGTGTCGTCTTGGCCAGAGTACAATATCATTTTAAAGGGCAGTTCCTTAGTCAAATTGGCTGACTCCTCCCATCGGTCAGTTTCAAAACAATGGAGGTATCTGATGCACTAAGTTTCCCAAGGTGGTTTCCTGGAACTGCTAAATGTTTTCCCATTAGTGGAGGCAATATTCTATATAGCTGGGCTAAAACTCGTTACCATTTCCATTATCTCTCCTGTAGTTGGTCAGGCCTATCAACATGCCTCCACATAATCTTGTCAGCTAGATTTGCCACGACTCATGGTTCCTTTTGTTCACTCCTTGGATGGTCTGGTGGTGTTGTATGTTCCGATGTCTGGTCTGCAGCCATTTTGCTTGAAAGTAAGCCTTTTAAAATAATACTGTCTTCAAAATGTCCATTGTTCCACATGAAATTGACCATGTTGTATTAGGTTTAATATAATGTCCGTGTATCCTGTGGAGTTCATCCAAATGGTGAATTTGCTACATCTTACAAACCATCCCCCAGCCCAAAATATCCATTGAGCATAACTCTCCTTCCTATTATTCAACCAATTTTATATCCATATTGCTGTCATATCTTTAATTCCATGAGTTAAAACATTTCCCATAAGTCTGTTGTATGTGATTATATCAGATGCCTTTTGAAAGTCCATGTACTCATCATCAATAGGATTACCCTCATTGACTCTTTCTGTTACCTCTTCAAAAAACTCCAGCAAGTTTGTTAAATACAATTTCCCCTTTAGAAATCCATGCTGGCTTTTCCTAATCACACACATTTTTTCATGTCACTACTAATTCTATCCCGAATAATTGTTTCTAGAAGCTTGTCCACAACAGATGTTAAACTGACTGGTCTGTAATTACTGGGGCTATCATAAGAACATAAGAACATAAGAAATAGGAGCAGGAGTAGGCCATCTGGCCCTTCGAGCCTGCCCCGCCATTCAATAAGATCATGGCTGATCTGTCGTGGCTCAGTTCCACTTTCCCGCCCTCTCCCCATAACCCTTAATCCCCTCTCTTATCAAAAACCCATCAACCCGCTTCTTAAAAATATTTAGCGAGGCAGCCTCCACCACTTCAACGGGCAGAGAATTCCAGAGATTCACCACCCTTTGAGTGAAGAAGTTCCTCCTCAACTCCGTTCTGAACTGCCCCCCCTTTATCTTGAGGCTGTGCCCCCTAGTCCTACTGTCTTTTTTGAGCGGGAAGAGTCTTTCCACCTCTATCCTATCCATCCCATTCATCATCTTATACGTCTCAATGAGATCTCCCCTCATTCTTCTAAACTCTAACGAGTACAAGCCTAGTTTATTCAGCCTCTCCTCATAGCTCAACCCCCTCAACTCCAGTATCAGCCTAGTAAACCTCCTCTGCACTCCCTCCAAGGCCAAAATATCCTTGCGCAGGTGCGGCGCCCAAAACTGCACACAGTACTCCAGCTGCGGCCTCACCAATGCCCTATACAGCTGCAGCAAGACCATCTTTTTTGAACAAGGGAGTAACAATTGCAATTCTCCACTTCCCTGGTGCCCCCACCGCTCCCAAACCCCTGAATCCAGAGAAGACTATAAGATTATGGCCAGGGTCCCTACAATTTCCATTCCCACTCCCTTCAATATGCTTGCATGTATCTCATCCGATCCCGGTGTCTTATCAACTCTTCGAACCGACAATCTATTAAACACTTCCTCCTTATCAATTTTGAATGCTTCTACAGACAGTTTCCTTGTCTGTCACCAAGGGCCATGTAGCATCTACCTTCTTGGTAAAGGTGGATGCAAAGTATTAATTTAATACGTCAGCCATGCCCCCATATGCAAATTCCTTTGTGTTCCTAATCAACCCTACACTATCCTTCTACCTTTTACTATTTATATGCCTCTAAAAACTTTCGTATTCCCCTTTAAGTTGATTGCCAGTTTTTCTCAAAGTCCATTTTTGCTTCTCTCATCTGCTTTATTACCTCTCTCTGTACCTATTGTATTCCTCTTGGTTCTCAGCTGCATTTTCTGCCTGACATCATCATAAACACACTTTTTCGTCCACAACTTAATCTTTATCTTCTTTTTCATCCAGGGAGCTCTGGATCTCTTTGCCCTATCTTTCTCTTTTCAGAAAATATACCTTGATTGCTCAGAACATTTCTTTTTTGAAGGTAGCCCATTGTTCAATTACAATTTTTCCCAACAACTCTTGTTTCAGTTTACCTCGCCCAGCTCTGTTCTTGCCCCATTGAAGTCAGCTCTCCCCCGGTTAATTATTTTTACTGTGGATTGCCAATTTTCTTTTTTATCATTATCCTAAATCTCTCCTGAATGGTCTGGCCCTAATGTTTAGACAATGCCCCTGGTTCTGGAATCTACAACCAGTGGAAATAGTTTATTCATCCTGTCTTTTCCTGCTAATATTTTGAAGGCTTTGATCAGCTTAACCCTTAATCTTACAAATTCTAGAGAAAACAGGCCTAATTTGTATAATCTCTCCTCATAATTAAACCCCCGAAGTCCTGTTTTTAACCTGCTTTGAAAGAAGAAAATCCCGAACAATGTTCACATCATTAGGAAACTGATCTTTGGATTCATACCAAACTAAGCCCATCACAATTCCTGCTACCGGCGTGAATGGAAGTATCCCTCTTTGAGTGGAAAAATTGGAATTTGGGAGATTGTGACGAAGAAAAAATATACTAAAGAACAAAAATGTGATGCCTATTCTTCTTTGATCTGCTAAGAATCATTAAGTGTAATTGTATCTCTGTTTAACACTTATAGTCCTCCCCTAGACTTGTTACTTACTAAATTACAGAACACTCCCTGGCCAATGAAATATGTTTTTGAAAGTAAGTTGCCATTGTGAAAGGAGACAGTCAATTTGAACATAGGATCTCACAAGACCAAAGGCTGTTTTAGTGGTTTTTGTTGAGGAAAGAATGATGGCTCCATTGTGCATTTACAGATAGTGCCATGGAAACTCTCAATTTCACAGACTGGATCTTGGTTTAATATATCAACTGAAAAATGACACTTCCAATGATGCAGTATTCAATTGGGATGTGCTCAAGTCTCTGGAGCAGGGCTTGAACATTCTATCTGAGAGATGAGAGTACTGTCACTGAGTGCTATCACTGAGACTAGTAGGGAAGCATGTGCAAGTTGTTGGCTGTACAGATGGTTTGTCAGATGTCCTGGTGAGTGTACTGACTTTGGTTTCAAAGCATGTAATTTTTTTGAGAGAGCTCCGAACTGAAAGAGAAACTAGAACTTCAGGTTTCTAGATAAAGGAGCTGTGACTTTAGGACTAGGATTTTCCAATCCCTAATGCCCACTGAAAGTCAATGGACTTTTGGCTGCCTCTCCAAACTTTCCATCCCACTCTTGGTGAAGATATCGAGAAATCACTCAGGAAGATATGAGTGATGGAAAATCCCAGCCTAGGTTTCTGGCTCTCAACATCAGATTTCTGGGAATTCAGACTGTAACCATAGGTTGCTAGGGAAATGGAAGCTGATTGAAACCAAAAGAAAAACACAGAGCCCTCAGAGATCAGATTTTGGCAGCAGAGTACTGGCAAACTGAGGAGAGGGTATGTGGGGGTCAGCTGAAAAGGAAGAAACCTTAAAGGTGGACTTAACAGCGGGGGTAAGAAATTGAATATTAGTGTTGCTGCTCCAGCTATTTTGAAGGGACTGATTAAACAGACCTGTTCATTTTGGTGGCGGGTCCATGTCTGTGGCTGGGAATGGCTGCTGGAGGAGAAGCAGGTAGTTAAAGGCCATGCGAAGTTAAGAGCGGGAACTCTATCTGATGAAAACAGACTTTTGAAGGACTTTCTGAATGAACATTGTGCTATCTGCTGTGGTAAAGAGACTATCAGTAAATTGTGAGATTTATCTTTATTGTATTAGTTATTTAAAATGCAATTTGTAATTTCTATTGAATACAATCAGCATGTTACTTCATCTTTAACTTGTGCTGATTTTGTTTTTATTGTTAAAGTAAAAGTTATACTAAGTCAAATCTTGTCCATTAGTTTCTTCCATTGGGTCATTTGATAAGTTTGGTATTCTTTTAGTTTATTGGACTCCATGGGGATCATAACAACTGTGACTTCTCAGTTAACATGAGCTATCCAATCGAATCCCATTCTCCTGTTACGCACTATATCCTTGCATTTTGAAGCATTGGATTATTTTATAAGATCCCTCTTGGATCTGTTCAAAAGCGTGTCAGAGCCTTTCATATCCTAACTATCTTCTTAATAAAGAGTTTTTTCTTTCTAACCTCTTCTTAAGTTCATTTTGCTATTTTGTGTCATTCCTAAGCGGTGTTCAGTATGCTAAGTGAAGATATTGAGAAATCACTCAGGAAGATATATTTAAAATGCATGGCAATAACAGCCTTTTCCATTAGCATGGAATTCAGCAAATAGCAAGATAACAGATCAATGTGCAAAAGGTGTTTAAAGAAATTAGGTATTGAAAACTATTCAAAATTTCCCTCAATTACTTCAGGTTTGAAGCAAATCAATGAGATAAAATAAGTTCTCGGTGACCGCTGCTAAAATTGTTTAATTTGGAAACCTGGGCCATGACTTTCCGAATTGGGACTAATTGCCCATGCCAATGGGAAACCCTCCAGGATTCTCCCACCTGATAGATGCTAGATTATTCATATTGGGCAACTCACCAGCCAGCTCTGCTGTTCCAAGAATGGGCCAGCATTTTTAAATGGTGCCCAGACCTCCACCCTTGGAGACAACTCTGCCCCCGCAAAAGAAAATGAAATGGTGCCCCCCCACCCCCCCACTTCCCCCACCCCCCCCCACCCCCCCACACCCCCACCCCCTGCCCCAACCCCCCACCCCCCACACCCCCATCCCCTGCCCCAACCCCCCACCCCCCACACCCCCACCCCCCCACACCCCCATTCCCCTGCCCCACCCCCCCCACCCTCCCACACCCCCACCCTCCCACCCCCCACCCCCTGCCCCACGCCCCCCACCCCCCACCTCCCCCACACCCCCCACCTCCCCCACCCCCCCACCCCCAATCAGGGGAGCATCACCAACACCTCAAAGAAGGGCATCCTACCCCCATGCAGAAGTAATAGGTAACCCCCCCCAAACTACACAGGCATGAGGGTGACCCAACCTGAACCCCCCCCCCACCCCCCCACCCCCAATCAGGGGAGCATCACCAACCCCTCACCAAAGACGGGCATCCTACCCCCATGCAGAAGTAATGGGTAACCCCCCCCCCAAACTACAAAGGCATGAGGGTGACCCAACCTGAACCCCCCCACTCCGCCAACTCAGGCCCCTTTGCTCTTGTACCATCAGCTAATGGGAACAGTTTTCTTTGACTACCCTTTCTAAACCTGTCATAATCTTGTGCACCTCTATCAGATCGATCCTCAATCTCCACTGTTCCAAGGAGAACAACCCCAGCATCTGCAATCTAACAATGTGGATGAATTCCCTCAACCCTGCAACCAATCTGGTAAATCTGTGCAGCTTCTCAAGATTTTCACATTCTTCCTGAAGTATGGTGACCAGCATTGAGTGCAATATTTCAGACCCCCACTCTGCCGCCCTTTAGGCCAAGCACCTTGGCAGTGCCAACAATGCACTACCCCGGCACCCCTGGCTCATTGAGATAGCTCCAGTGGCCATTTCCCCCTCTGCTGCTTCCAGGCTGCAGAGGAAGGGTCCCTCAAAGGTTCCGGGGGTTGGGTGGGCTGAAGCTTGGGGCAAGGGCTACTCTCTGCCCAGATGGGGTCGTCATGGCTAGACTGCCCCTTCTAGCCCTGGCAGAACTGAAAATCACCCCAGGTATGTGATTTCAGGTAGCCCTGTGATCAATATCTGCATTCCTGCCTGTCAGCTGAGCAAGCTCTGAAGTGACCAGGTAACTTAAACCTTCATGCACCCCACAGAAACCTAGCAGGATTTTAAATCATTGCAGCACTCCATTCGGCAGCAGAGATTTTCCTTTCTCCCTGTCAGAAGCTGCAGATGAGAACAAACCCCTTTGCAGCTGTATAGGGCATTGGTGAGGCCGCAGCTGGAGTACTGTGTGCAGTTTTGGGCGCCGCACCTGCGCAAGGATATTTTGGCCCTGGAGGGAGTGCAGAGGAGGTTTACTAGGCTGATACCGGAGTTGAGGGGATTGAGCTATGAGGAGAGGCTGAATAAACTAGGCTTGTACTCGTTAGAGTTTAGAAGAATGAGGGGAGATCTCATTGAGACGTATAAGATGATGAATGGGATGGATAGGATAGAGGTGGAGAGACTCTTCCCGCTCAAAAAAGACAGTAGGACTAGGGGGCACAGCCTCAAGATAAAGGGGAGGCGGTTTAGAACGGAGTTGAGGAGGAACTTCTTCACTCAAAGGGTGGTGAATCTCTGGAATTCTCTGCCCGTTGAAGTGGTGGAGGCTGCCTCGCTAAATATTTTTAAGAAGCGGGTTGATGGGTTCTTGATAAGAGAGGGGATTAAGGGTTATGGGGAGAGGGCGGGAAAGTGGAACTGAGCTACAACAGATCAGCCATGATCTTATTGAATGGCGGGGCAGGCTCGAAGGGCTAGATGGCCTACTCCTGCTCCTATTTCTTATGTTCTTATGTTCTTATGTTCTAAGTCCTCTGATAGAGAAGGGATGTTCATTTCACCTGGGGGCAGGAGACAGCAGGCTTGTAGTCTGCCCAGCTGTACACTCAGCCATAATACATGCATACAGCATTGATTTGCAGTAGCTGCAGCTTCCCAGCAAGCAGAAATCATTGAAAGCCTCCGCATTGCACTTGAAGTCATTGATCTGTAGCAAGTGCAATGTTTAGTGCCTCATGGAAAAATTCAACTGTTAGATCAAAAGATTTCTATCGTTTTCCAGCCACCTATGTTTATTTCGATTTTCCTTCATGGTTAACTGTACCTCAAGTACCCCATTGATCCTGAACGCAATCTAGACAGAGTCTAATCCTGATTGACAGCCTGTGGTTTCACTCCCACTATGGGAAGGCGGATGAATAACGAGAGCCATTTGACTCGGACTGCAAGCCTACTAGTTACATTTAAATATGTGGGTTTGAATATGCACCGGGTTCCCGCCCACTCTCAGTGCAGCCTGGGAGGGTCGCAGCAAGTTTGGCATTCGGTGCAAAACATGCTTTCCCGCCAACTCTTGATTCTCCGGGCTATCGCAATCAGGGCTAGCGAGCCTAGAGAATCCCACCTGGTGTAACTGTACCAATTGTAATTAAGACAGTGATATTTAATTTTCTCATAACGCTTATGTTCATTAACAGAACCCAAACTGAACAAATTATGTTATTTTGCATGGGGATTTTTTTCAGTAATTCTCTACAGTAGGTGGTGATAATGCACACAAAATCCAAAACTAATCCTTGAAAATAAGTGTTGAAATAAGTGTTGAGCCACTCAGTGGAAAGGGCTTGCATAAACCTGCAAACAAACACATACAATTCTGTCATCATTTGTTAAACGCTGATCAAAATGAATTTTTATGTCCAAATCCAAAACTGTGAATTAAAAAATTACATGTTACATATTTTGAGCTTTTGGCATCAAACATTCTTTCTAAAAGTGATTGTCAAGCTCAAGGTTCAGAAAACCTGTGAACAGAGGGAGGCCAGATGGGATAACGTATTATAGCGCTGCACCATAAAAGGAGCAACTCAGTTGCAGCTGTCATTTGCACTCATCCTTCTCTGAAATGTCAGATTGATGATCTCATTTGGGTTGTTGAAAAGTAAGGCCTAACAAAGGTGTGGTGGCTATCCAAACACTGAACACATTGATAGGATTTTCCTTTTGGAACATTCTGTCCAGTACTTTCAATGGCTGGTCACAGAGCAGCAATGTCATAACCCAGGCAAGAAATACTGATTCTCTTAAAAGGTGTGCCATCTGGGAGGCTACATGGCAAAATAATAGAGATGAACATTACTAAAGAAGTAATTTACCAAATTAACAGATTTGAATTATGTCAGCACAGCTAGCTAAAGAAAGAAATTAAGCAAAATTACGTGATTTTCGGATTACTAGAAACAAAGGTCACATGTCTTAGATTGTGGAGGAATTTTTTCACCGAGGGTTGTGATTCTTTGAAACTATCTTCCTGAAAAGGCGGTGGAAACAGAGTCTTTGGATATTTTTAAGGCAGAGGTGGATAGATTCTTAGTTAGAAAGGGGATGATAGATTAATGGGAGTTGGTGGCTGGCGCAATGCATCATGATCTTATGTAAAATAGTGGAGCAGGTTCGAGGGGCTGAATGGTCTACTCCTGGTCCCTCTTCATATGCTTGCATTCAGAGGGGTCTGGGAGTTTCATGTGCATAAATGGTTGAAGGTGACAGGACATATTGACAGATTAGTCACCAAAACATATGGAATCATTGGCTCTATAAGTGGAAGTATTGACAAGAAAGGGAGAGAGATTATGCTGAATCTTTGTAAAGGTGTGGTTGATCACAACTAAAGTATTGTACTCAATTTTGGTCACCATACTTCAGGAAGAATGTGAAAATCCTCGAGAAGCTGGGTTGAGCGAATTCATCAACATTGTTAGATTGTAGATGCTGGAGTTGTTCTCTCTGGAGCAACAGAAATTGAGGATAGATCTGATAGAGGTGTACAAGATTATGACAGGTTTTAGACAGAGTAGTCAAAGAAAACTATTCCCATTAGCTGATGGTACAAGGGCAAGGGGGCATAGATTTAAAGTTTTGGTTAAGAAATACAAATGAACTGCGAGGAAGAACTTTTTTCATTCAGCAAGTGGTACTGATCTGCACCTTGCTGCTTATGAAGGTGGTAGAATCGGAGGTGATCAATGATTTCAAAAATAATTTGGATGGGTACTTAAGGAAATAAACTTGCAGGTCTATTGGGATAATATGCGGAAATGGGACTTATTGGATTGCTTGACGGTGAGCCAGAATGGCCTCCTTCAATGAGTCTATAGGCAGGATTTTCTCCTCCATGGACTAAGTGCGGTGATGGGCAGGAAATGCAGTTCTTTCCCAGTCGATTGCAGTGGTACATTTTTGCAGCTGATTGTCCATCTCTCACCTCATTAAATATGCATCAGCTGGAAACCCATCGTTCTGTCAGCAAATGGCTTGTGATTCACCTGCCCCATCTAAGGAGATCCTCACTCCGGATGCCATATTTAAGCCATGGCTCCACACAGATCTTTTAATGCCTGCAGCCCGTAAGTGCTCCCTGAGACAAATGGTTACATACAATGCTCAAAATAGTACCTCCCAACAGGTGTGGCAGTAACCTTGTTTGATAGACCCCACAAAAAATATATATTAATAAGGCTGCCTGTAAACCCTGTAAATCAGGAATGCTATCCTGCCATTTGCACTATTCTGCTGATATTCTGTCTCATACCGGGCTGCAGATTTATGAGAAGCAGGGTGTTGCTACTCCTGCTACTGCTGGTCAGCTTGGGCCTCATCTGAGTAACACAATATAAGCAACATCCATACCAATCTATAGATTAGAGCTTCAAAGTGCAAACTGGACTCCGAAACTGTCAAAGTAACTTCCCAACAAAGCTTTTCACACCAGCAAGTGAGAAAGCAGCTGTGAAGCTTCAGTATTTATTAGTGTATTTACCTATCAAAACTTCACTCCTCAACTGCTGCTGTGTTCTCGCCTTGCTTTCACTGGCGAGGTTTGTTAGAATGGAATCAATGGTAACATTGGATCTGTTATAACGTGACGAATGGTAATATGCTCTGATGGTCAGCTGACTAGCTGATCCAGTCGACTATGTAACCAATGACAAAATGATGTGGTGGTCAGTTGACCAGCTGGCTCAGTATAAATAAGAAGCAGCTGGGAATTGTGGGGAGCTTAGATGGCCCAGGGTGTAGCCACAAATGTTGGAGTAATAAAGTTTCTTTATTAAACTTTTTTATTTGATTTGCTTGTTGGAGTAAGTTTTTCTTTTATTTTATTTCTTGCAACTGAAGAGTTCCTTCTGCTGAATGAACAAGGTTCAGGAAGCCCAGAAAACCCGTGGACCCACATTTAAATTGCAAAAACCACGTTAAAGGCACTGTAATTGACCAATTATCATGTTCAAATTGACAATCCGCCTCTCCCGAGGGGGTTGCATGCATGCAGCCTAAAGTAGTACAATTAAATGCAGAAGTCAGCGGGTTGGAGCTCGCTTCCTGCTGTGCTGTCAATTTCCCCAGTTTTAAGCCCTCACCTGCTCCCAAACCCACAGGATTCCTGCACATTAGAATTCAGCCCTGTGTGACAGAGACCAAGTCAATGCTGAACAGTGGCCAGGAAAGTGTCAAATTCATTGTGAAAAAACATTAAGTGAGATTAATGGTCATTGTCAGAGCTTGTTACTTCAGGACTGCTGTCATTATTGTATTTCAGCTACATGTACCTTTTACCATATTTCTCATTAAGTTTGTGATGGCTCATTATCTCAAAACTGTGTTTTTCTTCTCGCAGTCATAATACTATGGGCTGGATTTTATGCCACCAACGTTCCACTCCTCCTGGGAGTGTTTTAGAAAATATGATGTGTAACACACTGCTTTCCTGCCCACCCCAACATGGTTCTCATAATACAGGAAGCGGGTTAGGTGCTCACTAGCTCACTCATCCTCAGGCCTAATGTAGTCTTTAAGGAACTCAACACATCTCTGCTACCATAATACACTGGGCAGTGGAAGGTGGAGAGGCCGTTTTTTATCAAAATAGATGTAAAGGAGAGAAGGAAGGAACCTTACATCCTTTGGGTGGGTTTGCAGGGGTGGGGTATCCTATGTGCATCAAGGTCATTCCTCGCTTAGATCATTTCCCATCTTCATGTCAGCCTACCTCGCCTCAAAATTGTGTCCATCCTCCCCCCTCCCTAGGGTGTTTGATCCTCCCCGCCCAAAAAAAACCTGCATGAATATCTCTATGTAACCTGCTATGTCTACAAACATATGTCAAAAAAACACATTAAAATGCCAATTAAAAAGATGGTAAAGCAGTAAGTGTGTGAAAAAGTCCTTATTCAATTTATTCACATCCTACAATGAATTGACCTTGTAAAAGACCCAAACTTTGCATTGAAAAATGTCAGAAGTTAGCTCCAGAAAATCTCTGCAAACTGTTTCTACTCCCTGTACTGTTTTCAAACATGCACGATAAAGTCCACCATGTTGTCAAATAGGCTTTCTGTGGTTTCACACTGCAGCGTAATCCAGGAATTTGTCTACGGCCTTTGCTACAATGCAAAGGGAAATAGGTGGGCAAGCGGGCAAGCATTCATTGGCCTCTTCATGTTCACCGGCCACCTCAGTCTCCTTGTTTGAAGAATGCTTATATCATCTGTCAGTTCCATTGTGCATTACACGCATTGCTCACCTCCACGTAAGTTTCCATGGTTGTTCATCTCCCTACTGTTATATTCAATGTCCCTCGCCATAAATTATAACGTTCTATTAGCTTTCCTAATTACTTGCTGTGCCTGCATACTAGCCTTCTGTGATTCTGCACTAGGGCACCAGATAATACGTTTCTTTTTGTTCTTCCTGCCAAAATTGACCATTACGTATTTTCCCACATTGTATTCCATTTTCCACTCATTTAACCTACCTATATATTTTTGTAGGTCCTTATGTCCTCTTCACAAATTACATTCTATTATACTTATGTGTTATTAGCAAACTGGACAACCATTCTTCATCCAAATCATTTATATCAATTGTACACAGTTGAGATCCCAGCACTGACCCTGTGGCACATCACTTGTTACATCTTGACAACCTGAAAAAGACATATTGATGCCTGCTCTGTGCTTCCTGTTAGCCAACCATTCTTCTGTGTTTGCCAATATGTTACCCCCATAACATAGAAACACAGAAACATAGAAGGTTGAAGCAGAGGATGCCATTTGGCCCTTTGAACCTGCTCCATTTTTCATTATGATCATGGCTGATTATCAACTGAATAGTCTAATCCTGCTTTTACCCCATAACCTTTGATTCCATTTGCCCAAAGCGCTATATCCAGCCACCTCTCAAATACATTTAAGGTTTTGGCATCAACTACTTCCTGTGATAATGAATTCCACAGGCTTACCACTCTATGGGTGAAGAAATGTCTCCTCACCTCCATCCTAAATGGTCTACCCTGAATTGTCAGACTGTGACCCCTGGTTCTGGACTCCCCCACCATTGAGAATATCCTCCCTGTACCTACCCTGTCTAGTCCTGTTAGAATTCTATAAGTCTCTATGAGATCTCCCCTCATTCATCTGAACTCCAGCAAAAACTCTCCTCATACATCAGTCCCACCATCCCTGGAATCAGCCTGGTAAACCTTAGCTGCATTCCCTCGAGAGCAAGAACATCCTTCTTCAGAAAACGAGATCAAAACCGCACACTGTGTCCTCACCAAGGCTCTGTATAATTGCAACAACATATCCCTGCTCCTGCACTCGAAACCCCTCACAATGAAGCCCACATGCCATTTGCCTTCTTTACCACCTCCTGCACCTGCATGCTTACCTTCAGTCACTGGTGCACAAGGACACCCACGTCCCATTACACACGCCCCTCTCCCAACTTACAGCCATTCAGATAGTAATTTGCCTTCTTGTTTTTGCTTCCAAAGTGAACAACCTCACACACAAGCTTTTATTTTCCGCAATAACCTCTGATATGGCACTTCATCAAATGCCTCTACAAATCGAACTACACCCACCAGTTCCCCTTAATCTACGGCATATGCTACTTCCTCAAAGAACGCCAATAAGTTGGTCAAAACGTGATTTCCCTCACAAAAAAACTACTTTGACTCTGCCTGATTATTTTGAGCTTATCCAAGTGCCCCACTATAACTTCTTTAATAATAGCTTCTAACATTTTCCTTGTGTCAGATGTTACACTACCTGGCCTACAGCTTGGGGTAGCACGATGGCACAGTGACTAACATTGCTGCCTCAGTGCCAGGGACCCAGATTCAATTCTGTCCTCGGGTTACTGTGTGGAGTTTACACGTTCTCCCCATGTCTGCATGGGTTTCCTCTGGGTGCTCTGGTTTCTTCCCACAGTCCAAAGATGTGTGGGTTAAGTTGATTGACCATGCTAAAATTGACCCAAGTGTTAGAGGATTAACAAGGTAAATATCTGGGGTTGTGGGAGTGAGGCCTGGGTGGGATTGCAGTTGGTGCAGACTCGATGGGCCGAATGGCCTCCTTCTGCACTAAGAGATTCTATGATTTCCACTTTCTGTCTCCTTCCCCTTTTGAATAATTGAGTTACATTTGTTACCTTCCAAACAAGTGGGACCTTCCCAAATCTTTTGGAGGTTTTGGAAAATTAAAAGCAGTACATCAACAATATCACTAGAAATTTCTTTTTAGGCCCTAAGTTGAAGTCCATTTGGATGCAGGCACCTGTCAGCCTACTGCTTGTACAATTTACTCAGTACCACTTCTCTAGCAACTGTACTTTTCCGGAATTCATCCACAGCACAAATCAGAAATTTAGATTTTCTACCTGAAACACCTGATCACCAGCGACTGGTAAATCATTGTCAGGGTTCCTCACACATAACACTGATTCAGAAAATTACCCCAAATAACTATTGTCACTCTGATGCACAATTTATATGTTACTTAATCAGCAAAATGTGGAAACCATTTTATAGAGCTATTTGTTTGAGGCAATGATGTGCAATTAGTGTTTCCCTGGCACTTAAGACAACAGGATGTTTTGTTTCCTCTTTTAATTACTCTGCATTCTACCCAGAACTCAATTCATAATTTACTTTTTTATTATCAAATTCGCATGCTGCACCAAGCATTGCACTAATATAAAAATTGACATTTTGTTCCTGCTACTGGGGTTCAATCTTTTATTTGAAGTAATACACCACTGTCGCTATAACTTGTTATTTTACAAGAGAAGGATATACCTATGCATCATCTCGCTAATTGTACATGATAATGCAAGAATTTCACTCAAACTTGAAAAGTTATTTTGAAACAGTTGAAGCGCCAAGCCCCTGGAACGTCTACTGCTTATTTCAGGGAAAAATGAACTATTGCAAAAGCACTTGTATCTTCAAAGCTAGTTTATTCACAAGAAGAACAGAGGAACAGAAGAAATAGGAGCAGGAGTAGGCCATCTAGCCCTTCAAGCCTGCCCTGCCATTCAATAAGATCATGGCTGATCTGAAGTGGCTCAGTTCCACATTCCCGCCCTCTCCCCATAACCCTTAATCCCCTTGCCTTTCAAAAACCTATCTACCTGCATCTTAAATATATTTAGCAAGGCAGCCTCCACCACTTCAACGGGCAGAGAATTCCAGAGATTCACCACCCTTTGAGTGAAGAAGTTCCTCCTCAACTCCGTTATAAACTGCCCCCCCTTATCTTGAGGCTGTGCCCTCTAGTCCTACTGTCCTTTCTGAGCAGGAAGAGCCTCTCCACCTCTATCCTATCCATCCCATTCATCATCTTATACATCTCAATGAGATCTCCCCTCATTCTTCTAAACTCCAACGAGTACAAGCCTAGTTTATTCAGCCTCTCCTCATAGATCAACCCCCACAACTCCGGTATCAGCCTAGTAAACCTCCCCTGCACTCCCTCCAAGGCCAAAATATCCTTGCGTAAGTGCGGCGAACAAAACTGCACACAGTACTCCAGCTGCAGCCTCACCAGTGCCCTGTACAGTTGCAGCAAGACCTCCCTACTTTTATATTCAATCCCCCTCGCTATGAAGGCCAGCATCCCATTCGCCTTCCTGACCACCTGCTGCACCTGCAGGCTGGGTTTTTGTGACTCATGCACAAGGACCCTGAGGTCCCTCTGCACCGTAGCATGCTGCAGTTTTTCGCCATGTAAGTAATAGTCCTTCCTACCATTATTCCTACCAAAATGGACAACTTCATACTTGCCAATGTTAAATTCCATTTGCCAGTTCCTCGCCCATTCGCCCAACCTATCTAGATCCCTCTGCAGACTTTCCACGCCCTCCGCACAATTTGCCGTTCCACCAATCTTTGTGTCATCAGCAAATTTTGACACCTTACACTCGGTTCCCTCCTCCAGATCATCTATATAAATGGTAAATAGCTGAGGCCCCAGCACCGATCCCTGGGGCACTCCACTAGTCACCAACCACCAATCCGAATAGCACCCATTGACCCCCACTCTCTGCCTCCTATTTGACGGCCAATCCCCTATCCACGCTAACACCCTACCCCCAACTCCATGCCCCCTGACCTTCTGTAACAACCTCTTGTGCCGCACCTTATCAAACGCCTTCTGAAAATCAAGAAACACCACATCCACCGGTTCACCTCTCTCCACCGCACTAGACACATCCTCATAGAATTCCAATAAATTCGTCAGGCACGACTTCTCTTTAACAAAACCGTGCTGCGTCTGCTCTATCAAACAATTCTCCTCAAGGTGCCTCAGTATTTTCTCCTTGATTACGGATTCAAGCATTTTACCTACAACAGACGTTAAACTAACCGGCCTATAATTCCCTGCCTTTTGCCTGCTACCTTTTTTAAACAATGGCGTAACATTAGCCATTTTCCAATCTTCCAGCACTTCCCCGGAATCCAGCGAGGTTTGGAAAATAATCATCAAGGCATCCACTGTCACCTCCACCATTTATTTCGGAACTCTTGGATGCATTCCATCCGGTCCTGGGGACTTGTCCACAGCCAGTCCCTCTCGTCTGTCTAGCACTGCCTCTCAAGTAACAATAATGTCATTCAGGCCCTCCACCCCTACCATCTTTCCATCATTAACACCCAGCAAACTATTCACGTCCTCCTCCGTGAAGACCGAAACAAAAAAGTTATTCAAGGCCTCAGCCATTTCCTCATCCCCCACCACTAAGTCCCCCCTCTCATCCTCTAAGGGTCCAACGTTCACCCTAGCCAGCCTCTTCCTTTTTATATATTTATAAAAACTCTTACTATCCTTTTTTATATTAAGCGCTAGCCCAGCTTCATAGTTTCTCCTACCCTTCTTTATCAACTTCTTTGTCATTCTTTGTTGATATTTAAACCTCTCCCAATCCTCTTCTCGCCCACTACTCTTAGCCACTCTAAACACATCAGCTTTTAATTTAATACTCTCCTTTACCTCCTTCGTTATCCACGGCTGTTTATCTCTCCTCCTACGATCCTTTTTAACCATCAGAATAAATTTCTGCTGAGCACCAAGAAAGATCTCCTTAAAGATCCTCCACTGTTCCTCAGCAGACCTACCTTCCAATGTGCTCCCCCAATCAACATTCGTCAATTCCTCTCTCATCCTATCGTTCTCCCCTCTGCTCAAACAAAGGACACTTTCTCCTCCTCCATCTGCATCAGAAACTCCACCATACAATGATCACTCTTCCCAAGAGGATCCTTCACCACAAGGTCCCTAATTCTACCTGCCTCATTGCATAACCCCAGATCCAAGATAGCTCGCTCCCTCGACGGCTCCAACACACACTGTTCAAGGAAACTATCCCGGCAGCATTCCAAGAACTCTTCCTCAAGCCCATCGCGTCCAACATGGGTTGACCAATCAATATGTAGATTGAAATCCCCCATAATTATCGCCGTTCCATCCCTGCAAGCCACATTTATTTACACGTTAATAGCCCGCCCCACCTCCAGATCATTATTTGGGGGCCTATAGACGACACCCACCAGCGTCTTCCTCCCTTTGCTGTTCCTAATCTCCACCCACAACAATTCCACTTTCTGCTCTTTGGCGCCTATATCTTCCCTTACTACCACCCTGATGCTATCCTTAATCAGCAGAGCTACGCACCCCCCCCCCTTTTTCCTCCCGTCTATCCTTCCTAAACACTTGATACCCCTGGACATTCAGCTCCCAGTCCCTGTTACCTTACAGCCACGTCTCTGCAATGGCCACCAGATCATATCCATTTGTGCTGATCTGCACGACCAGCTCATTCACTTTATTCCGAATGCTGCGTGCATTCAGTTCTTGAGTTCTTGGAATGCTGCTGGGATAGTTTCCTTGAACAGTGTGTGTTGGAGCCGACGAGGGAGCGAGCTATCTTGGATCTGGGGTTACGTAATGAGACGGGTGGAATTAGGGACCTTGTGGTGAAGGATCCTCTTGGGAAGAGTGATCACTGAGTTTCTGATGCAGATGGAGGAGGAGAAAGTGGGTTCCCGGACATGTGTCCTTTGTTTGAACAGAGGGGAGTGCGATAGGATGAGAGAGGAATTGGCGAATGTTGATTGGGGGAGCACATTGGAAGGTAGGTCTGCTGAGGAACAGTGGAGGATCTTTAAGGAGATCTTTCTTGGTGCTCAGCAGAAATTTATTCCGATGGTTAAAAAGGATCGTAGGATGAGAGATAATCAGCCGTGGATAACGAAGGAGGTAAAGGAAAATGTTAAATTAAAAGCTGATGCGTTTAGAGTAGCTATGAGTAGTGGGCAAGAAGAGGATTGGGAGAGGTTTAAATATCAACAAAGAATGACAAAGAAGTTGATAAAGAAGGGTAGGATAAACTATGAAGCTGGGCTAGCGCTTAATATAAAAAAGGGTAGTAAGAGTTTTTATAAATATATAAAAAGGAAGAGGCTAACTAGGGTGAATGTTGGACCCTTAGAGGATGAGAGGGGGGACTTAGTGGTAGGGGATGGGGAAATGGCTGAGGCTTTGAATAACTTTTTATTTTCAGTCTTCACGGAGGAGGACGTGAATAATTTGCCAGGTGTTAGCGATGGAAAGATGGTAGGAGTGGAGGGCCTGAATGACATTATTGTTACTAGAGAGGCGGTGCTCGACAGACTGGAGGGACTGATTGTGGACAAGTCCCCAGGACCGGATGGAATGCATCCAAGGGTTCTGAAAGAAGTGGCGGAGGTGATAGTGGATGCCTTGGTGATTATTTTCCAAACCTCGCTGGATTCCGGGGAAGTGCCGGAAGATTGGAAAACGGCTAATGTTACACTGTTGTTTAAGAAGGGTGGCAGGCAAAAGGCAGGGAATTATAGGCCGGTTAGTTTAACGTCTGTTGTAGGTAAAATGTTAGAATCCGTGATCAAGGAGAAAATAGCGAGGCATCTTGAGGAGAATTGTTTGATAGAGCAGACGCAGCACGATTTCGTTAAGGGGAAGTCGTGTCTGACAAATTTATTGGAGTTCTATGAGGATGTGTCTAGGGCGGTGGATAGAGGAGAGCTGGTGGATGTGGTGTTTCTTGATTTTCAGAAGGCGTTTGATAAGGTGCCGCACAAGAGGTTATTACAGAAGGTCAGGGGGCATGGAGTTGGGGGTAGGGTGTTAGCGTGGATAGGGGATTGGCCGTCAAATAGGAGGCAGAGAGTGGGGGTCAATGGGTGCTATTCGGATTGGCGGTTGGTGACTAGTGGAGTGCCCCAGGGGTCAGTGCTGGGGCCTCAGCTATTTACCATTTATATAGATGATCTGGAGGAGGGAACCGAGTGTATGGTGTCGAAATTTGCTGATGACACCAAGATTGGTGGAACGGCAAATTGTGCAGAGGGTGTGGAGAGTCTGCAGAAGGATCTAGATAGGCTGGGTGAATGGGCCAGGAACTGGCAAATGGAATTTAATGTTGGCAAGTGTGAAGTTGTCCACTTTGGTAGGAATAATGGTAGGAAGGACTATTACTTACATGGCGAAAAACTGCAGCATGCGATGGTGCAGAGGGACCTCGGGGTCCTTGTGCATGAGTCACAAAAACCCAGCCTGCAGGTGCAGCAGGTGGTCAGGAAGGCTAATGGGATGCTGGCCTTCATAGCGAGGGGGACTGAATATAAAAGTAGGGAGGTCTTGCTGCAACTGTACAGGGCACTGGTGAGGCCGCAGCTGGAGTACTGTGTGCAGTTTTTGTCGCCGCACTTACGCAAGGATATTTTGGCCTTGGAGGGAGTGCAGAGGAGGTTTACTAGGCTGATACCAGAGTTGAGGGGGTTGAACTATGAGGAGAGGCTGAATAAACTAGTCTTGTACTTGAGTACAAGTTTAGAAGAATGAGGGGAGATCTCATTGAGATGTACAAGATGATGAATGGGATGGATAGGATAAAGGTGGAGAGGCTCTTCCCGCTCAGAAAGGACAGTAGGACTAGAGGGCACAGCCTCAAGATAAAGGGGGGGGCGGTTTAGAACAGAGTTGAGGAGGAACTTCTTCACTCAAAGGGTGGTGAATCTCTGGAATTCTCTGCCCGTTGAAGTGGTGGAGGCTGCCTCGCTAAATATATTTAAGACGCGGGTTGATAGGTTTTTGATAGGCAAGTGGATTAAGGGTTATGGGGAGAGGGCGGGAATGTGGAACTGAGAGACGACAGATCAGCCATGATCTTATTGAATGGCAGGGCAGGCTCGAGGGGCTAGATGGCCTACTCCTGCTCCTATTTCTTATGTTCTTATGTTCAGATAAAGTGTCTTCATCCAAGCCTTCACCTGTACCCTATTTGCAGGAATGCTACCAATCTTACTCACGCACCCTACTCCCTTTATTATTGGGACATCCTTGGCCTCTTCCCGTACCTGTTTAAAGCTCTATCTACAGTCCTATTTACACGATTTGCCAGGACTCTGGTCCCAGCACGGTTCAGGCCAAGGCCATCCCACCTGAACAGGTCCCACCTACCCCAATACTGGTGCCAATGCCCCATAAATTCAAACCCATTCCTCCCACACCAATCCCTGAGCCACCCATTCACCTCTTTAATCCTATCTACCCTATGCCTGTCTGCACTCGGTTCAGGCAGTAGTCCAGAGATAACCACCTTGTCAGTTCTATTTTTTAATTCCATTCCCAGCTTTTCATACTCCCTCTCTAGATCCTCAGTTCGCATTTTGCCTATGTCGTTGGCACCCACATGTACCACAACGACCGGATTCTCACTCTCCCACTCCAGGTTCCTCTGCAGCCCAGATGCAACATCCTGGACCCGAGCACCAGACAGACAACATACCCTTCTGTGCACTTTGTCATTGTGACAAAGGACAGTGTCAATACCCTTAACCCCACTATCCCCAATTACGACTACGTTCCTTTTCACCTTCTCTTTGTCAATGTTCTGTGTCTGCATCGCTGTACTGTGTGCAGTTTGCTCACCAACCTCACAGCCCTCGTTCTTGTCCACACTGGAAGCAAGAACCTCAAACCTGTTATGCAGATTGAGAGGCTGAGGCATTTGGTCCCCACCCTCCTTCCTCCTCTCCCCACCCTCCTTCCTCCTCTCAGCAGCCCCCTCCTGTTCCTGGCCCTTAGAGTTAGCCAGTCTCGGGGGTGTGGATGTCTCTTGCACCCTATTATCTACGGTACACTCCCTCTCCCTGATGAGCCTCAGTGTCTGAAGCTCAGAGGCCAGCTCATCTACTTTGAGCTGGAGCTCCTCCAACAACCAGCACTTACTGTAGACATGGTCACTTGGAAGAACCCTGGGGTCCACCAGCTCCCACAGCATACAGAAACAGCACATCACATGTCCCTCCATTATTCCCCTTTAGTAATACTGAACACCATTTTCGAGTCAAACTTACAAAGAACAAAGAACAACACAGCACGGGAAACAGGCCCTTCGGCCCAACGAGCCCACGCCGCCGTCCCATTGTCTCAGTGACCTATTCATGATTTTAGTCTACGCCTAATGTGCGAGGATCAGGGAGGTCCAATATAGGGACAATTTGTTACCCAATCAATCAGCCTAAAAGCACATCTTTGGGATGTGGGAGGAAACCGGAGCACCCGGAGGAAACCCACGCAACCACGGGGAGAACGTGCAAACTCCCACAGACACAGGCCCTTTTCTCCCAAGCCCTTTGATCCTCAGCCCTAACAGCTCATTCCACTGCCCGCTGTCTACAGCAGGCCTCCTTTTAAACCTAGCGCCATTTGAAAAACTCCTTACCCACAAATCCCTGCGAGCCAATCCCTTTGTACTCTTAAAGCAGTAAACGCGAAAAAGCCCACAAAAATGATTTTAAATGATTTTAAAGGTTTTTAAAAGGTAATCACTTACCTTACTCAGTGCTCCTTCACTCCGCCCGCTCCAGCGAACAACAGGCTTTAAAATAATAAAAGTCACATTAATTACAGAATAATTCTGGCAGTATACAAAACTGATTGAGAAGGAGAGAATTTTCAGATCAACAATCACATAGTTTTTCATTAATAAATTCGGAAAGTGTTTCCACTTTAATGAAGAACCAGCAAAGAAAGTTCATTCAAATCTGATACCACTGGTCTACTTCTGTGTTCTTAAAAAAACAACCTCATGCATTGTACTCTACAAAGAAACTATTCAAAATTGTATCATATTAATGTGTGTAGATGGTCCACATCTTTAGAGAAATCCAATTTCTCAGATAAGCAAACACAACTATATAATTTGCATAGATTTAATGAGGTTATATATACATAAGTGAAAGTTATGCATGCATGCATTGCCAGCCAAGAGCAAACTACATACCAGTTTGTAAGCTCAGAGAAAAGTACTGCTATAGATTAAAACACTGATATTTTCTTCAGCAAACAATGCTACAAACTAAACAGAGCAGTTATGACAGTATTGTAAATACAAGACTCAATTTGACAACCCGGTGCATAAAAAAAATGTAACTTCTTAAGGTTTAATTGATTAAGCTTCATTCTTAGATCTCTCCTAATTCAAAACATTACTCATATTGATATCCATTCATATTGATATCCACTTTGATAACTTTTTAAAATTCCATAAATTCCGGATCATAAATTTAACCCTCGCTAGTCAACTTGCAAAAAATCATTTGGATGAATGCTAAAGTCACCTTTTCAACTTTGCAGGTCAATCAAACAACATCTAAATGCAACATACATATTAGTTTGATTACATTTATATAAAAACGAACATAAATCAATTTACTCCAAAATGTATTGACTCCTCACAACTTTCATCAAATGAGTAAATTATAACCTTAGCAGGACAAAGCAAGACTATACAGCAGCGCATTTCCACACATTTTACCACCAGCATTATTGTTACAGAATTTATTGTAGCAGGATGTTTAATAGCATCAGTCATTAGACTTGGGCTTGCCCCTTCAGCTCCAGCAGATTTCCACAAAGTTTGCTGAAAGTGTAAGCTGATGCAATGGGCTGAATGATCTCTTTCTGCACCATAAGTTTTCAACGGTTCTATGGCTCTATAACAACACTAAAAGGCTATTGCCTTAGAGTTTTAGCGGTTAGGAAGGATAGTAGGACTAGAGGGCACAGTCTCAAGATATGGGGGGAGCAGTTTAGATCGGAGTTGAGGAGGAACTTCTTCACTCAAAGGGTGGTGAATCTCTGGAATTCTCTGCCCGTTGAAGTGGTGGAGGCTACCTCGCTAAACATATTTAAGTCACAGGTAGATATGTTCTTGATATTCAAGGGAATTAAGGGTTATGGGGAGAAAGCGGGAAGGTGGAACTGATCCACTTCAGATCAGCCATGATCATATTGGGCCAGGCTCAAAGGTCTAGACGGCCTACTCCTGCTCCTATTTCTTATGTTCTTAAAGAAAAGAAGACTGAATAGAATCATGAGTTCACTGTCAAATAAGGTGCTAGTAAATAAATGAAGAGAGAAGGATGGAGAGAGAGAAAGTGAGAGACTAACCGAAGAAAGAAAAAAGATGGTTTTTAAAAACTTGACATTTTTAAACTCTTCAAGAAAAATACAAAACGTGAAGGAATGAAACTCCATACTTGTAATAGATTGTTTGCAGTGTCAAAGAGATTAATTGGCACTAGTAAGGATAATGATACTTATAATAAGAAATTTAACTTTCTGTGGTGAATTTAATGGGCAAACAAAACAAGGGAGGCTAAGAGCGACACGCCCTTTGTGGCCGGAAGTGCAATTTGCACTAAAACGTTTAGATATTCACATAGTGTGATTTTAAGAAGAAATTAGGTATAGTTCTTGGGGCTAAAGAGATCAAAGGATATTGGGGGAAGGCAGGGTCAGATTCATAGAATCCTTACAGTGCAGAAGGAGACCATTTGGCCCATCAAGTTTGCACCAACACAATCCCATCCAGGCCCTATTTCCATAACCCTACATATTTACTCTGCTAATCCCCTGACACTAGGATCAATTTAGCATGGCCAATCAACCTAACCCGCACATCTTTGGACTGTGGGAGGAAACCGGAGCACCTGGAGGAAACCCACGCAGACACAGGGAGAATGTGCAAATTCCACACAGACAGTGACCCAAGGCTGGAATTGAACCCGGATCCCTGACGCTGTGAGGCAGCAGTGCTAACCACTGTGCCACCATGCTGCCCCTGTATTTTTTTCCCTACGTTTAACTGTTGATATGTTAGTTTACTGCACTCTAATCAAAAAGCTCACTGTGACACACGAAAAATAGTCAATGGTAGCTAGAGATGACAGGTTTAAATGTCGATTTTTGTGTCAGAATATTCCTGTAATGGAATTGTTTGAAGGGGTTATCCACTATTTACTAAGCACGTTGCACTCATTACAATTTATGGTGAGAAAGCCTTTAAGTATACATTTTACACTTATTGTTGAAAATAGTTTCCATTTCAAAGCAATCTGGAGGGTTCCCTGTCACCAATAGTGACAGGGAAGTTGAAGTGCAAATAGGGAAACAGATTCTGGAGAGATGTTTTAATAACAGAGTTGTCGTGATGGGAGACTTCAATTTCCCAAACATCGACTGGAATATCCCTAGGGTAAGGGGTATAGATGGGGAGGAGTTTGTTAGGTGTGTTCAGGAGGGTTTCCTGACGCAGTATGTGGACAAGCCTACGAGGGGAGAGGCTGTACTTGACCTGGTACTGGCGAATGAACCAGGGCAGGTGATGGATCTTTCGGTAGGAGAGCATCTTGGATATGGTGACCATAATTCTATCTCCTTCACAATTGCGTTGGAACGAGATAGGATCAGGCAGGCTAGGAAGGTGTTTGTCTGGGGTAAGGGGAGATACGAAGAAGTCAGGAAGTTACTTGGACAAATAAACTGGAAGGAGGCGTTCTTAGGGAAAAGTACCGAAGGAAGGTGGCAGATATTCAAGGAATGTGTGTCTGGAGCTCTGAATGACAACGTTCCGATGAGACGAGGGGGGTTTGGTGGGTCGAGGGAACCGTGGTGCACAAAGGATGTGTTGAACCTAGTCAGGAAGAAAAGGAAGGTGTACAAGAGGTTCAGGGAATTAGGAGATGTTAAAGATCTTGAGGAGTATAAGGACTGTAGGAGGGAACTTAAAAGGGAAATTAGGAGAGCCAGAAGGGGTCATGAGAAGACCTTGGCGAGTAAGATTAAGGAGAATCCCAAGGCCTTCTATAAATATGTGAAAGGTAAAAGGATAAGAAGAGAAGGGATAGGACCGATAAAAGGTGAGGGGGGAAAGGTTTGTGTGGAACCAGAAGAAATGGCGGAGGTGCTTAACGAGTACTTCGCCTCAGTATTCACGGTGGAAGCCGATCTGGGAGATTTTGTTATGGATTTGCAGCAGATGGAAAGGATTGAGTACGTGAATATTAAGGAGGAGGATGTGTTGGAACTTTTGAATTCTATCAAGGTAGATAAGTCGCCGGGACCAGATGGGATGTACCCCAGGATACTGTGGGAGGCGAGGGAAGAGATTGCAGAGCCCCTGGCGATGATCTTTGCGTCGTCAATGGAGACGGGAGAGGTTCCAGAGGATTGGAGGATTGCGGATGTAGTTCCTATTTTTAAGAAAGGGAACAGAGATAGCCCGGGAAATTACCGACCGGTGAGTCTGACCTCAGAGGTTGGTAAGCTGATGGAGAGGCTTCTGAGGGACAAGATTTACGAACATTTGGAGAGGTTTGACATGATCAGGAATAGTCAGCATGGATTTGTCAAGGGCAGGTCGTGCCTTACAAGCCTAGTTGAGTTCTTCGATAATGTGACTGAACACATTGACGAAGGAAGTGCCGTGGACGTAGTGTACATGGACTTCAGCAAGGCGTTTGATAAGGTCCCCCATGCAAGACTTCTTGAGAAGGTGAGAGGGCATGGGATCCAAGGGCCTTTGGCCTTGTGGATCCAGAACTGGCTTGCCTGCAGAAGGCAGAGAGTGGTTGTGGATGGGGCTTTTTCTGAATGGAGGTCAGTCACCAGCGGAGTGCCTCAAGGATCTGTTCTGGGACCCTTGTTGTTTGTCATTTTCATAAATGACCTGGATGAGGAAGTGGAGGGATGGGTAAGTAAGTTCGCTGATGACACGAAGGTCGGTGGTGTTGTGGATGATCTGGAAGGATGGCAAAAGTTGCAGCAGGACATAGATAGGATGCAGGACTGGGCGGAGAAGTGGCAGATGGACTTCAACGCGGATAAATGTGTTGTCGTCCATTTTGGCAGAACCAACGGGATGAACGAGTACACTATTAAGGGCAGAAGTCTGAGTAGTGTTGAGGAGCAGAAGGATCTTGGGGTCCGGGTCCACAGTACTCTTAAATCGGCCTCGCAGGTGGAGGAGGTGGTCAAGAAGGCGTATGGTGTACTGGCCTTCATTAATCGAGGGATTGAGTTTAGGAGTCGGGAGGTAATGCTGGAACTTTATAAGACCCTTGTCAGGCCTCATTTGGAGTATTGTGCGCAGTTCTGGTCGCCTCACTATAGGAAAGATGTAGAAGCTATTGAAAGGGTGCAGAGGAGATTTACAAGGATGTTGCCTGGACTGGGAGGCATGCCTTATGAAGTTAGGTTGAGGGAGCTGGGACTCTTTTCCCTGGAGAGACGAAGGTTGAGAGGCGACCTGATAGAAGTTTACAAAATGTTGAGAGGAATAGATAGGGTGGACTCTCAGAGGCTATTTCCCCGGTTTGAAATGGTCGCTACGAGAGGACACAGATTTAAGGTGCGGGGAGGGAGGTTCAGAAGTGATGTTAGGGGTAAGTTTTTCACTCAGAGGGTGGTGAGTGAATGGAATCGGCTGCCGTCAGTGGTGGTGGAGGCGAACTCGCTGGGGTCTTTTAAAAGACTTCTGGATGAGTATATGGGGTTTAATGAGATTGAGGGTTATAGATAGGTCTGTAGGTTGGTAGGTGATGTGGTCGGCGCAACTTGTGGGCCGAAGGGCCTGTTTGTGCTGTAGTGTTCTATGTTCTATGTTCTATGTTTAGAATGCATCTTAATCCCTAAATTTCCTTTCTCCTTCCCACTCAACTCAACTCTGGCTTTTGAACAATGGCATTTAGTCCTCGTCTCCAAAATTCCTCAGCTGACTCTTCATTTTCCGCTCCCATAACCTCTGGTTGTCAGAAAATCCTTGTTTTCCCTTGTTGAAGGAATTTGGTCCTTTATTCAACAAATAAAAACAAAAAAAGGAATGCAGTTGTATTTAGCTGCCTTCATAGCTATGTTTCATAAAAGAAATAGGCTCATCCTAATGATTGAAAATAAATCAAACTACATAAAATAATATTGATTACTCGTATCCAACTATATCATTTATTTCTCAAAACAGGTTAATAATATTGAATAATTGGAATTTTTTATTAAATATTTTTAAAAGACTTGCTTGAACAGTTTTGTTTAAAAATCAATTATAGATTGCTGTTTGGTTAACATTGTATGGAAGGGCTTTGAAAGTAATATTCCCTTGAACAGTTAATGTGATCAGACTTTATTTAATATTTTCCTTCATTGCAACAAATCAGTACTGACTAATGGTAATTGTGATCATTAAATGTTTTATTTCATTACTTTCAGGATAATTAAAGCTAAACTCTCAAGCCTTCGGTTTAACTGCCTGCACCTGACAAGAGTGTGCAAGGGTTAAAATTGGATATAATTCCTCCAACCACCCACTGGCTTTGTACTTCCTTCAGTCATAATTTTCCCTCCTAGATTTCAGGAAGTGAGAGCCCAAACATGTTTTAAAATATGGTCCTAATGATGTCCTTTGGACCTGCACATAACCTTAATCCAAGGATGCCCATCTCTCTGTCATTGAGCGTTGGACCTGTCCAAGTAAGTGGGCGTCAGGCAGTATTGGTTCCAGCTGAGAATGGGGAAGGTAAGGTCTAAACATTTTGTAATGTTTCCTTGTGGCCCAGAATCAGGAATGCTTCATACATGCCATACAAGTAAACTCTGAGCTTCACTGGTATTTCCCCAATTAAAAAATGTCTGAAACACTCATTGTCCTACTTATCATATGCCGAGAACTGTTCCATCAAGTGACCAGCAGTGGCCTCTTCCCTTGTCAGATAGGTGACAATTCTGGCCAGGATTAGGTGGAGGCTTCACTTAAAAAAGGAAGATGAGACCATGGGTTTAGAACAGTCCAGCAAGCTTGACATTCACCCCATCGACTTACCCTTAATTTGAGGATGAGATATGCCCAGGCCCACAGGTTTCTTACATGGTCTTCATGTGACAGAATACACTTGATCAGGAGAGGGAAGTGTGCAACATGCAAAACACCGGGGATCGGGGCTAGAGGAGGCTTGGTGTTCTAACACAGTTTTTGTTGTTGTCCAAGCCAACCAGCCAGCATACAGAGCTGAAGGGTTGTTTTTTTTAAAATCAGAACTGTCAGCTTGATAGTTCCTTTTTTTTAATAAAGCTGGTCTTTCGGGTCAGCTTCTCTGATGCTGTGCAGGTATTTCCAACATTCAGGTAGATTTATGGTTCCACTTTCTTTTTCAAAAGCCAACCAGAAAAACACAAAAGTCAGTAGCTGCAATTTCAGATTTTTAAGAATTTTTTTATTGAATGTTTTCAATTTTACATTTAACCCAAAATGCAACAAATCCCAGAAATCTACCAAAGCACACAGTAATAATTATTCCATATAAACATACAGATAAGATCAGTGAATATTCATACAAATGGTTCAAATGATTGATCATTTCAGTTATTGTAGCCAGCATCTCTGCACGTATGGATAAAAGAAAACCAGAAAAGGTAGGGATCTCAAGATAACAGGGTAAAGCCATGAGCACTAGGAAATATGGTACACACCCCCTTCCATAAGATAACAAGGACAGAATTACACATTACACAGGATTCCTCATGGGGTAATATGCAACCAGTCAAGGACTAGCTCAGCATTCCAGGACCTCCAAGCAATAAAAGCATAACTCAGAAAAAGGGGAAAACCAGACTACTACCTTCAGTACAGGACATGGTGTGACAACATACACTGTCATTACAGGAACCACAGTAAGCCAAGGATTCATTCATCTCACCAAGGCAAACCTTTCTCCTCTCCAGCCATATCAGACGCACCGACCAGGTTCCCCATCACCAGAAAACTTAAAAACCATTTTTCACCAAGGAAACCCTAGTGACAAGGAGAAGAAGAATCATTAAGACACCCATCCACAGGGTATGTGACTCCCCTCCTCCTGACAAGAGAAGTGAAACCTTCTAGGATTATCTCTAACAAGCCAGAGCCTCTATCAACACCCCACCTACCCAAATAAAGAAAGAAGGCTCCAAGGGTAGAGCAGCATCAGGATTAACCAGTAGACAGCATGGTCTTTCAACATACATTTCTGAAGGAAGGATACCAGGTACAGAACAGCACAACCTGAATAGAAACAGGACACTGAGTACCTCCCCGCCAACCTCCAACACCACCCTCCCCGCCCCCAACACACCCCACCACCCACCAGCCAGTCCAAACCTCAAGAAGGTGGACCGACTGGAAAACTCCATATAATACCACTTGGAGGAGGCAACCTACTCCTCCAACCACCCTCATCCCCAATAAAAGGAAGACTCAAACAATGCTGAACCAAAGCACTCTAGCCCTGCAACCAACAGGACACTACATCCCCAGGGGAATCGAGTCTCAGGATAGAGAGCAGTTCAGAGGCCCCCAAAAAGCGGTGTTTCATGGGAGGGCAAACCATTCCCCCACCCTCCACCTGATCCAGCTAAATATGGCTACTGCTGCCTTAACCTTTTCAATCACACACTACAATAATGCAAAAATCCTCACAACACTCTTACATTTTGAATAAAGAAAACAACCCCATCTCTAGGCACCCCAGTGATGCCATTTAGACCACACTATAAACAAGATTTCCTCTCATCAGGGAAACCCTAACAATAGGATGATAAGGCCACTGTACCTTCCATGAGCCAAGTAATCAAGTAACTACTGTCGTGTCCACACAGCCAATTCAAAATGATGCATAAGGATAAAAGAAACAGATTAAAAGATGAGCAGCACCAGAACTCGCAAAAACACTGCTGCTCCTGTGCCTACATCACATGACCCCAGCAGTTTCTATTCAGAGTATTTCTGGTTGAAAATCTGGTCACAAAAGTCCCCGAAATCATTTTAGAGGCAATTGAATGCTGTGAGGGAGGGGGTCATTTAATCTTATTCTAGATGGATTAGATGAGCTAGGTGTAATTTGTCATCCATAATTACCTTACGAACAGTGGTTGGAATTGTGGCTGGAGATCTGTTTATGTTATTACTAATGGAAGTTTACTGCGAGCAGGCTGCAGAGTGAAATTCCTGGGACTGTATAATGGGCTCATAGTGAATCAGTAACCTGTTTTACACTGCACATGATTATCAATCTTGCCCTATTTTTCTACTTACCTATTATCCCACTCTATCTTGGTGCTTTTATGAGTTTCTTTAGGCGTTGAAATATCATGATACTACTGCATCATGTTGTAGATATCATGTAGTGAGAAGCATTAATCAGCAGGATCTTTAGAATTTCTGATTGAGAAAATACAGTTACAGATGTGAACCATCCAGTCTCATCTCACAGAGTATCACACAGAGACACCTGATGACTCCAATGCTTCTCACTTGCAGTGAAGACCTATGTTATTCAATCATTTTTTTCTGTTGCTTGGGGGTTATTTGATCATTTAATCCTGTTAAATTACTTATAAAATAGAATACAATTACATGTCCTGTATCAAATATTTATATTGAATAATATTATGACCCAGGCAGGAGAAAATCTTCTACTTCTTTTACAGAATGGAAAAGATCTTTGCAACTTAAGTAGTTCTCATGACCACAGGACATCTCAAAGTACTTTGCAGCTAATAACGTATGCTTGAAGTGTACCCACCGTAGTGAAACTGACAATTCTGATTTTTTTGTGGTAGGTAATTCCACAGGTTCACCACCCTCTAAGTGAAAACATTTCTCCTCATCTCAACCCTAAATGGCCTATCCTGTATCCTGAGACTGTGACCTCCCCCATTTGGAGGAAAATAAAAAACTGAACAAAATATAATGAATGGTTCGATCTATACATGGGAGTATACAGCCAAGGGCTTTCTTTTGAAACTCAACTGTTAATTTCCCCTGAAGTTCCTAAGACCTGTTAAATACTAAAAGAGCTTAAGGCTGTTTAAGAGTCTTCAAACTGAGGCTAAGCACCTCAGTTGAGGAGTTGTTGGAAATATTCTTTCCAGTCTTGACAGATGACAGCAGAAGAGAGACAGCATCCTGAGAGCGAAAAAAGTTTTCTCCATTTTACCTTAGTCTCCAGATGGCCCTGGTGACTTCAGAAATGTTTTGCATGCACTGCTGGATCTCTTAGGCTTTCTCCTCCCATCACTTGTCCTTTGTGTTCCGGATTTGTCTTTGTGTGTCAAGCTTGAGCAGTTGGAATGCTGCCTCCTTGACTTATGACCTTGGGTGGTCCTGCCAGGTAAGAAGGTTGCTTGTTTTAGTTCCAGGGGATAACACATTTCAGCATTGTTTTCATCAAACCAGCCCAGGTGGCGACAATGCGTGAACCCAATCATTTGGACTCATCTATTTCACACATACGGAACTCACACACCAAGTTACAATTTGGATGGAAGCCAGGTGAGGCGTGATTAAAATAGAACAGGACACTTACCTGCCGGCCTACCACCCTGACTCTGATGACTGCAATTTTAAATTACAAGCATCTAGAACAACAAACCAAATATGTCAGGGTACTGACTAAATGTGAAAATCTGATCCCATTGATTGCAATGTTAACAACAGGTTTTGTGGCTTCCCTGCCAAGCCAAACCTTCAAGAACAAGAACCTGTGGTAGAAATGGCTTAGCAAGCTTTCTTAGACACAATAAGGAGGCCTTATTGCTCAGTTAGCTTAGGCTTCCCTCCATATGGCCCAACCAAAATATCCTCCAGTCCTCCCACATTGCCACTACTCCCTATCCCGATAATCACCGATGTCAGGGTCCCAAATGATAGGGAGTGGGATAGCTTGATCTTGGTTTTGAACAAAGCTCAGCACAACATCGAGGGCCGAAGGGCCTGTACTGTGCTGTACTGTTCTATGTTCTGTTACCTTCAGAACTCAAAGGAGACCTCATAATTTTCGCCAGGTTCATGTGGAAGTCAAATCTAAAGAATGGCCAGGATTTTGTTGACCCACCCACCCAGCAGGATATTATAGGCCCTCCCAACTGAATGGAGATTTAAATGGTTTGCTGCATTTGCCAGAAGTGGTGACACAACACGGTGGGACCATAAACTCCTGACCAATTAAATGGAGACTTTTGGAGCTCCTGCTGCGGTTGCTGGATGGGTAAGATGCATTGCAGGACATGTTCCCATCCAGGGGTTAAAATCAATCTACATTTCCCTGATAATCTCTCAACTATGAAACTTCAATGCTGATTTCATCAGAATTTGGAGCTCAAGTTTATTTGGGAGCAGTTCTCTCTTCTTAGTGATCAAAGTCATCAGGAAGATATGGATTAGCTCCTCAAGAGATGTATTTCAATTGCTGACATACTATTTTCTTATTTTATCTTAATTTTGTGTAAAAGTAAAATATTCTTATTTATTCTATAAAGTAAAGAACCCAGATATTCAGGAAGCAAAAGAGCCTTTTTGATTTGATTTGATTTAGTATTGTCACATGTGTTAGTATACAGTGAAAAGTTTTGTTTCTTGAGCGCTATGCAAACAAAGTATACCATTCATAGAGAAGGAAACGTGCGAGTGTAGAAAATAATGTTACAGTCATAGCTAGGGTGTAGAGAAAGATCAACTTAATGCAAGATATATCCACTCAAAAGTCTGACAGCAGCAGGGAAGAAGCTGTTCTTGAGTCGGTTGGAACGTGATCTCAGACTTTTGTATCATTTTCCCAATGGAAGAAGGTGGAAGAGAGAATGTTTGGGGTGCGTGGGATCTTTAATTATGCTGGCTGCTTTTCCGAGGTAGCAGGAAGTGTAGACAGAGTCAATGGCTTGCTACAGCCAACATTATTCTCAACACAATTACCTAAGTATGGTCAGATGTATTTGTTCACAGAGATGACTATGGTTTGAATTGTTCAGATATTGAATTTCAAAGCAATCCAAAGAAAATTATTCTACTTGCTTGAGGCTGAACATTTACAGAGGATTAATTTTGCAGCGATTCTCACAATGAATTGAACTATTTGGTTAAAGTTAGCTATGAAAATAGAAGTTTGAAGTAGCTATATTTTTTCTTTTTGAGCTTTCATTGCACTTCAATGACTGCCTCAAAAGGTTACTTTACTGTATATAAAGGATTTGATCTTTCTCACAGGATAAATGTGCAGCTAAAAAAAAACTAACCGCATTGAATTGTTGTTTTATCAAGAATTAACTACTTTTTCTAACAAGATGGCAACAAATATGTGCCCTTGTCACAGATAATCATTTCTGTCAAATTTTACCATAAATCATATTTATTAGACAGCAACTAACGTGACTATGCAATTTAAATGTGAGCAGCTGTTTAGAAAATCTGGTGCTTACTGCTGCCTCAGGCAAACCGAAAGCTACCAAACAAACAACAGAGTCTGGAAAAATAATATGACACTTCGTTTGATTGGAGGGCTGTCAGTCAAAATGGCAAATGCAATAAGCACAAGTAAATTTTAGAGCTGTGGATTTAAAATTAAGCTCCAAAATAAATAAAATTCAGCAAAATTTAATATTTTTAATGACCAATAATAACACATGTGTCTGTGTACATAAATCCCTCAAAATTATTCCATTGTACTTAGGCCTGCTGGGTAACTTCAAATGACTTAAGTATATAATGTGGATTACCTTCTGATGGGATGGTGGACAGTTACAAATAAATACATATTCAGAAATATGAATTATCTGAAAGATTTCACTGAATATGACGAGAGATACTGACTGTAATGCAGCTGTTTGAACTTTGCCAACAGGCTCTTTCAAGTTAACATTTTATTGTATTGAATTTGTTGTCTTCCGGCTCAGCCTAGGAGTGTCATGTTCTGCCCAATACTTAAAATAAAAACAATCGTATTTAATTCCAAAATTATAAAAAATAGCAATTGCAGTACATACCTAGATCCAGAACGACGCAAATACAATTTTATCTTAGCCCTGAAGAAGTCATGTGGACCCTATCAACTTTATTTCTCTCTCCACAGATGCTTGCCAGACCTGCTGAATTTTTCCAACATTTTCTTTTTTGGACCAGATTTCCAACATCCTCAGTGTTTTGTTTTTATTACTCTTTTTCTTTGTTGTGGGAGTCCTACATGGGCTGAACTTCAGCAGCCTCGACATTTCTTTATTGGATACACAAAGCATTGGCCCATAACATCCCGAATCCCGACTTAAGTCGATTGTGCGCCACACATGCGCTTAGGGACAATATGGAAGCATGCCAAGTTTGAACTTCCGATTCTGCTTTCTGAAAATACCAGTATTGAAGCTCTGCACTGCAGACTCTCCCCAACCTCCATCACATGTGCTGATGATAGGTGAGTATTTGCACCCTTATTGTTTGGTCTAGTTGCAACGAGTAGAGGCAGCAGATATTCTTTGTGTGGTTTTGTAAATGTTTATAAAAAATGCTTGACATGTATGTAATACACATAAAGTGAAAGAATTTTTAGTGACTGAAATAGGTTTCAGCTGAAATCCACTTGGATTTTGCTATATGTTTTAAGCAGTGTCTATCGTAATTTAAGAGTCTGTCTGATGCAGTGTTCATCCTTCGAAGCCTACATTTACAGTGGGAAGCATGCAATTTGTCTATTTCAAATGCTTTAGGGAAGTATATTCCTTAAGATGACATATGCGGGCCTCCTGTAAACTGATGTGAATTCTCTGTCTGATAGATATTGTAGAAAGTCCTGCAGAAATAATCTAGAGTCATGTTCCACCATTGGTACATTGCTTTCAGTTTGGCTTCTTAACTGACAATCTTTTTGAGACTTTGACATAGGCGCAGAAGGGTCAGGCTACATGTAAAATGTACACATTTTATGCCCAAACTCTTTTCCCTCCCATTTCTTCTTCCCTACGCCCTTCCCCCATCCCCTTTACCCCTTTCCTCTTCCCCTCCCACCCTCCCACTTCCTCCCTCCCCTACCCCTCTTCATATCCCTCGCTCATCTCCTCATTTAGAGACAACAGGGCTGTTATGTTAATGTATAAAATATTTTATTGATCGTTGTGTTAGAGAAAAAATATATTTTGTAAGAAATTTGAAAGGATGAGGAATTAAACGAAATGTCACAATGCAGCTTCCACTGCTCTGCTTACATCATTAACATGTTTGGACTTGAAGAATGATGCAGCTTGATGGACATGTTGTGCAACCTTGAATGTTTGGATGCAATCTCCTCCCAGTCATTGATGTCAACGCTCCATGTTTCAAGGAGAGCCACACTGGATTGTGGTCAGTGCAGACTCGATGGGCCAAATGGCCTCCTTCTGCACTGTAGGATCCTATGATTCTACTGTCGTGTGATGATACTGTGCCTTTAAGAAATATATTTTAGTCATGCTTCTTGTGTAAGATCCATTCTATGCACTTGGAGCCATTTTGGCTAGATCCAGCAGCACTGTGTTCTTACTGCAACACACAAAATTGATCTTAGTTGATACAGTGTTTGTTTTAATCTGAACAAATGCAGGGTTCTAATGTTCTGAATTTTACCCCGGGGTATTGAAGAGTAGGGTGCTGGTGGTGGTGGGGAAAAGGGGGTGATCGGGGCTGCCAGGGAGGTGGGGGTTGGCACAGGCATGTCCAGGAGGCCAGCAATCGGTGGGGGGGAGAGGGGGGAGGGGGTCACAAGGCCAGAAATGCGGGATTGCTGTGCTAGCCAGCAATCAAACTGGCCAGCAATCAGGAGGCCGGCAGTGCATGAACTGATTTTTACTCTGACAAATCTGCGCAGTGGCCCATTCAACACTATGCTGCTGTTCTCCCCAGTGAGAATGGGCTCCACCTCCAGATTTGCATCATGCTTCATGCAAGGGTTCTCTGTGATGCATAGAGTGTGGGAGATTCATTTTGAAAGTCCTGAGAAAAAAGCAACAGGATTTACTTTAGTCTTTATGCAAATTCAGCACTTAGAATTTTGGGGGGAGAATCCCACCCCTGGTCCTTGACATTTTGCAACTTTTTTTGTCTACTCCTGGAATGATAGCCATCTGAGAGTTGGGAAAACAAGACCTGGGGGCGGGGGGGAGAGACACGTTTTGATTATCCAAGAACAGTGTCTAAGACATCATAGGATCTTTGGCTGAATGCAGTGAATCTGGCATCAAGAAGGGCACTGGCACTTGTTTGTTGGTTATCCATTCATTCAATATTTTATTCATCATTGTGTTAGGGAAAAAATATATTTGGTAAGAAATTTGAAAAGATGAGGCAATTGAACAAAATGTCATAATATAACTGCTAAGCTGAGGAGCAGTGGAGGATCTTTAAGGAGATCTTTCTTGGTGCTCAGCAGAAATTTATTCCGATGGTCAAAAAGGACCGTAGGAGGAGAGGTAATAAGCCGTGGATAACGAAGGAGGTGAAGGAAAGTGTTAAATTAAAAGCGGAGGAATTTAGAGTAGCTAAGAGCAGTGGGCGAGAAGAGGATTGGGAAAGGTTTAAATGTCAACAAAGATTGACAAAGAAGTTGATAAAGAAGGGTAGGAGAAGCTATGAAGCTGGGCTAGCACTTAATATAAAAAAGGATAGCAAGAGTTTTTATAAATATATAAAAAGGAAGAGGCTGGCTAGGGTGAACGTTGGTCCTTTAGAGAATGAGAAAGGGGACCTAGTGGTAGGGAATGGGGATATGGCTAAGGTCTTGAATAACTTTTTTGTTTCTGTCTTCACAGAGGAGGATGTGAATAATTTGCCGGGTGTTAGCGATGGAAAGGTGGTAGGACTGAAGGATCTTAATGACATTACTGTTACTAGAGAGGTGGTGCTCGACAGACTGGAGGGGGCTGATTGTGGACAAGTCCCCAGGACCGGATGGAATGCATCCGAGGGTTCTGGAAGAAATGGCGGAGGTTATAGTGGATGCCTTGGTGGTTATTTTCCAGACGTCGCTGGATTCCGGGGAAGTGCCGGAAGATTGGAAAACGGCTAATATTACGCTGTTGTTTAAGAAGGGTGCCAGGCAAAAGGCGGGGAATTATAGGCCGGTTAGTTTAACGTCTGTGGTAGGTAAAATGTTAGAATCCGTCATCAAGGAGGAAATTGCGAGGCATCTTGAAGGGAATTGCTTGATAGGGCAGACGCAACACGGTTTCATTAAAGGGAAGTCGTGTCTGACAAATTTACTGGAGTTCTATGAGGATGTGTCTAGGGCAGTGGATAGAGGAGAGCCGGTGGATGTGGTCTTTCTGGATTTTCAGAAGGCGTTTGACAAGGTACCTCACAAGAGGTTATTGCAGAAGGTCAGGGGACATGGAGTTGGGGGTAGGGTGTTAGCATGGATAGAGGATTGGTTGTCAAATAGGAGGCAGAGAGTGGGGGTCAATGGGTGCTATTCGGATTGGCGGTTGGTGACTAGTGGGGTGCCCCAGGGGTCGGTGCTGGGGCCTCAGCTATTTACCATTTATATAGATGATCTGGAGGAGGGAACCGAGTGTAGGGTGTCGAAATTTGCTGATGACACCAAGATTGGGGGAAAGGCAAATTGTGCGGAGGGTGTGGAGAGTCTGCAGAAGGATCTAGATAGGCTGGGCGAATGGGCCAGGAAATGGCAAATGGAATTTAATGTTGGCAAGTGTGAGGTGGTCCACTTTGGTAGGAAGAATGGTAGGAAGGACTATTACTTACGTGGCGAAAAACTGCAGCAGGCGACGGTGCAGAGGGACCTCGGGGTCCTTGTGCATGAGTCGCAAAAACCCAGCTTGCAGGTGCAGCAGGTAGTCAGGAAGGCGAATGGGATGCTGGCCTTCATAGCGAGGGGGATTGAATATAAAAGTAGGGAGGTCTTGCTGCAACTGTATAGGGCATTGGTGAGGCCGCAGCTGGAGTACTGTGTGCAGTTTTGGGCGTCGCACCTGCGCAAGGATATTTTGGCCTTGGAGGGAGTGCAGAGGAGGTTTACTAGGCTGATACCGGAGTTGAGGGGGTTGAGCTATGAGGAGAGGCTGAATAAACTAGGCTTGTACTCGTTAGAGTTTAGAAGAATGAGGGGAGATCTCATTGAGACGTATAAGATGATGAATGGGATGGATAGGATAGAGGTGGAGAGACTCTTCCCGCTCAAAAAAGACAGTAGGACTAGGGGGCACAGCCTCAAGATAAAGGGGAGGCGGTTTAGAACGGAGTTGAGGAGGAACTTCTTCACTCAAAGGGTGGTGAATCTCTGGAATTCTCTGCCCGTTGAAGTGGTGGAGGCTGCCTCGCTAAATATTTTTAAGAAGCGGGTTGATGGGTTCTTGATAAGAGAGGGGATTAAGGATTATGGGGAGAGGGCAGGAAAGTGGAACTGAGCCACGACAGATCAGCCATGATCTTATTGAATGGCGGGGCAGGCTCGAAGGGCTAGATGGCCTACTCCTGCTCCTATTTCTTATGTTCTTATGTTCTTAAAGTAAAATGTTTAGTTAAATATTAGCATGGTATCAAACTTTCGTATCTATAAAATTATTTTTGTTAATAAATGTTTTCCCTCAAACTTTACAAAATTATATAAATCTTTATTGAAACATCAAAACAGAACAGTTAAATATGAGAATTATAAATGAAAAGTTAATTTATTAGCGTCACAAGTAGGCTTACATTAACATTACAATGAAGTTGCTGTAAAAATGCCTTCGTTACCATGCTCTATTTGGCACACTGAGGGAGAATTTAGCATGGCCAATGTGTCTAACTAGCATGTCTTTTGGACTTTGGGAGGAAACCAGAGCCCACGAGGGAAATCCACACAGAAACGGGGAGCAGGTGCAGACTCCACATAGACAGTGCCTCAAGACAGGAATTGAATCTGGGTCCCTGGTGCTGTGAGGCAGCACTGCTGACCATTGTACCGTGCCTCCATAAGCAAGGCAAAAGATTACTAATGATAAACACATTTAGATTTTCCACTGACCAAAATGTGAACTCTCTTTGCTCAACTTCATGCAATAAGAAGTTCAAATCATGGTCCGCCAAGTTCTGACCTCTCATCTTCTGAACTAATTTTCAGTTTCCACATTCTAAATTGAAACATACAAACACTTATAAGCATGCTACATGTAAAGTTACATAATAATATAATGCAGACTTAAATAGTAGTTTCACAGATTTTGAAAAATTATCACGACATTTATACATTAAATAATACCCTCTGTCAATCAGAAAATAATAAAAATTACATTTCAAATGAACTAATAACAGTAGGATTAACTACATAAAATAAATAGCAGAAAAAATTGAAAATCTTCAACATACTTCAGTAAGGCCTTTGACAAGGTCCCTCATGGCAGACTGGTATAGAAGGCAAAGTCGCATGGGATCAGAGTTGAACTGGCAAGGAGAATACAGAACTGGCTCCGTCATAGAAGACAGAGGCTAGCAGTGGATGTTTCTGAATGGAGGCCTGTGACAAGTGATGTTCCTCAGGGATCAGTGTTGGGACCTTTGCTGTTTGTAATATATATAAATGATTTGGAGGAAAATGTAACTGGTTTGATTGTTAAGTTCGCGAATGACACAAGGTTTGTTGGATTTGTGGATGGCCATGAGGACCATCAGAGCATACAGCAGAATATAGATCGGTTGGAGACTTGAACAGAGAGATGGCAGATAGAGTTTAATCTGGACAAATGTGAGATAATGCATTTTGGAAGGTCTAATACCAATAGAAAATATACAGTAAATGGCAGAAACTTTCAGAGTATTGATAGGCAGAGGGATTTGGGTGTACAGGTACTCAGGTCGCTGAAAATGGCAACGCAGGTGGAGATGGTAGTCAAGAAGGCATACAGCATGCTTGCCTTCATTGGCTGGGGCATTGAGTTTAAAAATTGGCAAGTCATATTGCAGCTTTATTGAACTGAAGTTAGGCCACACTTGGAATATCGTTATTAATTCTGGTTGCCACACTAACAGAAGACTGCAAAGGCTTTGGAGACAGTAGAGAAAAGATTTAACAGTGTGTTGCCTGGTATGAAGGACATTAGCTATGAGGAAAGGTTGGAGAAACTTGGTTCGTTCTCACTGGAATGACGGAGGTTAGGGGTGACCTAATAGAAATATACAAGATTATGAGGGGCATGGACAGAATGGATAGTCAGAAGCTTTTCCCCAGGGTAGAAGAGTCAATTACTAGGGGGTTTAGGTTTAAGGTGCAAGGGGCAAGATTTAATGGAGATGTACGAGGCAAGTTCTTTACCCAGAGGGTGGTGGGTGCCTGGCAGTCGTTACTGCAGGAGGTCGTGGAAGCAGATTTGATGGAGACTTTTAAGGGGCATCTTGACAAATACATGAATAGGATGGGAATGGAGAGATATGAAGAGTAGTTCAGTCAGGCAGCATGGATAGTGCAGGCTTAGAAGGCTGAAGGGTCTGTTCCTGTGCTGTAATTTTCTTTGTTCTTTGATCTTTATATACCTTTTACAATACCAGTAAAATAATTTTCAGTTTTCAATGAAAAATTGCTATTTCCAAGATGGACCTCAATGGATGACCCTAGTCTGGCAGTGTCATAGGGGCATAGTTAGGGTTCTCCTGAGTCATGCTTGGGCTTGCAGAGATGGTTCTGCTGAAGGCCAAAGGCTGCTGCTCCCATCGGGAGTTCAGGTGTAATTTTTGAGCTCAGGTAAGTACACAAAAAATTATTTTATTTCTGGCGGCCCACAGCTCTCCGTCGCTATTCAAAAGTCATGAGCCAATATGTTAGTCAGCACAAATTGATTATTTCATTCAGAGAGGCTAGGAAAATGGGTAACTTGTTAAGTGGCAAATTGGAAAATGTAGATTGGTCCAGCACGGATACTCTTAGCGTGACTACTTCTAATTAAGGAACGCCTGACGATGGCACTGATTGTCACCAATGAAAAGATGCCGTATCTGGAGAGATTCAAATTCTTCAACATAGTATTTGAATAAAGTATTACTGATCCTCCCCATCCTCCCCAACCAACCACACTTTCCTGAAAGTCTACCTTACTATTCCCCACTGGCAGCTGAGAGCATAAAAATATCTCTCCTCACGATTAACTACCATCCATACCCACCCCCCAAGCCTGCACCGATCTGAATCAGTGGTCAGTGCACAAATTGGTTCATGTTTCTGCTCAGAGCCATTTTTCTGCCTAAAATATACAGAGGCTGCAACCCCAATTATACGTGCAGGGACAGCTTCAAGGGGGGAGACAGGCCTTTAGGACATGCCTGTTGCAAGACCCAGGATAAATGAAACAAGAAGGAGAAGGAAAGAGAAGGGGTGAGAGATGGAGGTAAAAGAGCTGCACTGATCCCAGTTAGCAAGTGCTGACACTTGGCATGTACAAATAGAAAATGTAAAATTATTCATTCTTGAAAGTTTTGTCTTCGACTTTTAAAAGGTTTTCAACCCTACATTGCAATGCATATATAACGGTAGGATGAGAGAAGAATTGGCGAATGTTGACTGGGGGAGCGCGTTGGAAGGTAGGTCTGCTGAGGAGCAGTGGAGGATCTTTAAGGAGATCTTTCTTGGTGCTCAGCAGAAATTTATTCCGATGGTTAAAAAGGACCGTAGGAGGAGAGGTAATAAGCCGTGGATAACGAAGGAGGTGAAGGAAAGTGTTAAACTAAAAGCGGAGGAATTTAGAGTAGCTAAGAGTAGTGGGCGAGAAGAGGATTGGGAGAGGTTTAAATGTCAACAAAGATTGACAAAGAAGTTGATAAAGAAGGGTAGGAGAAACTATGAAGCTGGGCTAGCGCTTAATATAAAAAAGGATAGCAAGAGTTTTTATAAATATATAAAAAGGAAGAGGCTGGCTAGGGTGAACGTTGGTCCTTTAGAGGATGAGAAAGGGGACCTAGTGGTAGGGGATGGGGAAATGGCTGAGGTCTTGAATAACTTTTTTGTTTCGGTCTTCACGGAGGAGGACGTGAATAATTTGCCGGGTGTTAGCGATGGAAAGGTGGTAGGACTGGAGGGTCTCAATGACATTATTGTTACTAGAGAGGCGGTGCTCGACAGACTGGAGGGGCTGATTGCGGACAAGTCCCCAGGACCGGATGGAATGCATTCGAGGGTTCTGAAAGAAATGGCGGAGGTGATAGTGGATGCCTTGGTGGTTATTTTCCAAACATCGCTGGATTCCGGGGAAGTGCCGGAAGATTGGAAAACGGCTAATGTTACGCCGTTGTTTAAGAAGGGTGCCAGGCAAAAGGCAGGGAATTATAGGCCTGTTAGTTTAACGTCTGTTGTAGGTAAAATGTTAGAATCCGTGATCAAGGAGGAAATAGCGAGGCATCTTGAGGGGAATTGCTTGATAGAGCAGACGCAGCACGGTTTCGTTAAGGGGAAGTCGTGTCTGACAAATTTATTGGAGTTCTATGAGGATGTGTCTGGGGCGGTGGATAGAGGAGAGCCAGTGGACGTGGTGTTTCTTGATTTTCAGAAGGCGTTTGACAAGGTGCCTCACAAGAGGTTATTGCAGAAGGTAAGGGGACATGGAGTTGGGGGTAGGGTGTTAGCGTGGATAGAGGATTGGTTGTCAAATAGGACGCAGAGAGTGGGGGTTAATGGGTGCTATTCGGATTGGCGGTTGGTGACTAGTGGAGTGCCCCAGGGGTCGGTGCTGGGGCCTCAGCTATTTACCATTTATATAGATGATCTGGAGGAGGGAACCAAGTGTATGGTGTCAAAATTTGCTGATGACACCAAGATTGGTGGAACGGCAAATTGCGCGGAGGGTGTGGAGAGTTTGCAGAAGAATCTAGATAGGCTGGGCGAATGGGCCAGGAACTGGCAAATGGAATTTAATGTTGGCAAGTGCGAGGTGGTCCACTTTGGTAGGAATAACGGTAGGAAGGACTGTTACTTACGTGGCGAAAAACTGCAGCAGGCGACGGTGCAGAGGGACCTCGGGGTCCTTGTGCATGAGTCGCAAAAACCTAGCCTGCAGGTGCAGCAGGTGGTCAGGAAGGCTAATGGGATGCTGGCCTTCATAGCAAGGGGGATTGAATATAAAAGTAGGGAGGTCTTGCTGCAGCTGTATAGGGCATTGGTGAGGCCGCAGCTGGAGTACTGTGTGCAGTTTTGTTCACCGCACTTACGCAAGGATATTTTGGCCTTGGAGGGAGTGCAGAGGAGGTTTACTAGGCTGATACCGGAGTTGAGGGGGTTGAGCTATGAGGAGAGGCTGAATAAACTAGGCTTGTACTCGTTAGAGTTTAGAAGAATGAGGGGAGATCTCATTGACACATATAAGATGATGAATGGGATGGATAGAATAGAGGTGGAGAGACTCTTCCCGCTCAGAAAGGACAGTAGGACTAGGGGGCACAGCCTCAAGATAACGGGGGGGTGGTTTAGAACGGAGTTGAGGAGGAACTTCTTCACTCAAAGGGTGGTGAATCTCTGGAATTCTCTGCCCGTTGAAGTGGTGGAGGCTGCCTCGCTAAATATTTTTAAGAAGCGGGTTGATGGGTTTTTGATAAGTGAGGGGATTAAGGGTTATGGGGAGAGGGCGGGAATGTGGAACTGAGCCACGACAGATCAGCCATGATCTTATTGAATGGCGGGGCAGGCTCGAAGGGCTAGATGGCCTACTCCTGCTCCTATTTCTTATGTTCTTATGTTCTTATGTTTATCATTAAGTTGACTGGATTGACTGTTCCATTAAAACAACCTTCCAGACAACACTAAAATGCAATGCCCTGCAAAGTCTTTCTGATAATATCTCATTGTATATGCATTCAGTGATTGTATTTCATTTTAAAATGTTCACACTTGTACCCCATTGCCAAGACTAATTCCTTATGCATGGCCGCTTCAACATCAGCATCGGTTGTTGCCCAGCAACAAATGATCCCACACCATAGGGGCCTGACATTAGTAGAAGTAAATTGACCACAGGAGGACTAGTCTAGCATAAGTACAATTGCTGTGCTGGGTTTCTCCAAAAAGAATCACCTAAGCAAGAAGAGCCTCTTCAAAACTTGGGCGGAATTGCTTGATTTCAGGGTTTTCATAGTTGTTCAATTTAAAAGAACTATGTAGCAAAAAAGTTACTCATTTAAAAATTGGGAAAACAAAGGAAAAAAGAACCTACTTATTTGTTACTTCATAGCATTTGGCAAACAAATATGGAAATTCATCATTTGCTCAAATTTGATTCTCCAAATTCCTGAAATAACAAAAAGAAAACAGACTAATTGGTTTCAACTGTAACAATTCAGTAACTTTCCAAATTACAAAGTTCAATGTTATAAAATAGTATTAGGTATTTTATTGAAGTGCAGACATCAGACTTGAAATACTGTTTACATCCTTTTAAACAATGTACAGGTGTTTCACTCAAATAAATCAATTACATTTCAAAATAAACCGGCATATGAGTGTGGTGTAGGGTTCAGATTACATCACAGGTTTTCAACAAAAATCTTGAAAATAAAAGGTGAACTCTTAGCGCTTAAATCAATCATTTCCAGCAACTGACAAATAACCCATGAAAAATAACTTGGGGGCAAAGAACGCAATATCCCCAAACTTAAGGCAAATGAATGGAAAGCAGTGAGAAATGTGGCATTCTTGTTGTGAAGACCAAAATCAAAGTGCTGATACAAATTGTACACAGTAACTTGCAAAACAGTGTAACAAGCTCATTTTAACAAGTTAATGGAATTGTAATGATTCGTATTTTTATCATTGTTCTCTCAGGTGTTACAATTTACAAAGAAAATAATTTCAAATTTAGCTTGATCTATATTGCCAAAATGGGAAATAGGTTGGATTTGAGCAGATTTGAACTAAGATTGATGCATTTATCCTGTATCTGTTCTGCTGACATTCAAAATAAAACAGGATAGAAGCTCAATACTACAATAATACAAGAACACAACTTACAGGCATTGCTCCAAGCATAGAACCCCGCTTGACAGAAGGAAGGAATGGAGAATTAATACATTCATGCTGGCATTTATTTTCATTGTCATTCTGACTGCTGGCAAATTGGGAGTCTTGCAAAATTTGTCTTGTAATGCTTTCTGGAGCAGAAAAGACTGACTGTACATAGAATGTCGAACAACTGATACATTTCTGTTTGCAATAAATCTAAGCAGATTTGCATCAGTAAAAAAAAGATTATAGTGACGCATATTCTCTTTACAGTTGTGATTCTGTGAATTGGTTCAAAGCAGTTATTAAGATTAATGGCCCTGTTAACAGATTATTGCACTTTGGGCTTTTAAGAGTTTCCTTGTTTAATAGTTTCTCTAAGTGGACTGTCCTTTATGATATCATATCTGTTCCTTTCACCTTCTGCCCTTTATCCAAATGTGAAAAATTGTACACCAATTGTGGCATGGTGGCACAGTGGTTAACACAACTGCCTCACAGCGCCAGGGACCCCGGGTTTGATTCCTGGCTTGGATCACTGTCTGTGCAGAGTCTGTATGTTCTCTCTATGTCTGCATGGGTTTCCTCTGGGTGCTGCAGTTTCCCTGTACCCAATGGGCAATGCCAAGGTGACTCCTGAGCATTGGCACCTTGCCCCTTGGGCAGTGCTGGGGGCTCAGGCAAGCACTGCCAAGATGCCAATGTTCAAGGGGCATCCCCTCTGGGAGGTCCTGATTGCCCTGACCCTCTGGGGGTGGGGGGGAAGGGGGGGCTCAATTGCCAACCCTTCACTACAGCGCGATCAGGCTACTAGCTTAGAATCATAGAAGTGCATAGAAACCCTATAGTGCAGAAAGAGGCCATTTGGCCCATCAAGTCTGCACCGATCACTATCCCACCCAGGCCCTACTCCCATATCCCTATACATTTACCCTCTAATCCCTCTAACCTACGCATCTCAGGACACTAAGAGGCAATTTTAGCATGGCCAATCAATCTAGTCTGTACATCTTTGGACTGTAGGAGGAAACCAGAGTGCCTGGAGGAAACCCACACAGACACAAGGAGAATGCGCAAACTCCACACAAACAATGACTCAAGCCAGGAATTGAACCCAGGTCCCTGGAGCTGTGAAGCAACAGTGCTAACCACTGTGCTACCATGTCGCCTCCTGAAATTGGGGAGCTACTCTGAATCTGCTGGAGTCAAACACTCTATGGGTGGGGGCATGCTAGCAGACTTCAGTCCCAGGCCTGCTATTCATACTTAAATAACATTAAAATCTACCCCCCGCCCGCCCCACATATTAATGCATCTCCGCGACTATTTCCGACATGGAGCTGACAGCACCAGAAATCTGGCACTGGGAGAGGCACTTGGGGCCAGACGCCCAGCACAGATTGTGCTAATCCAGTTCCACTGAAATCTCCTAGCCTGCTGCGCAATGGGAGCATCACCCACACCATTTTTCTTTTGGACTTTTGTTGCTGTGACAACCCCCCATGAGGGCCATGGGGAATCATTAATTGATCTCTCTGTGGGGTTTGTTGAATTTGGGTTCCCCTGGCAACAGGCAATGACCTGTCCAGTATGAACTTATCACCTGAGCCCTTTATAAGGCAGACACCAGGAAGGGGCTGAAGAGTATTGCTCTTGTTGGGACTTGTGTGAGAAATGTTGTCCCAGTTGGAACTTGTGTGAAAACTGTTATTCCTGTTGGGTTACATATCCTAGAAGGAACCCCAGAAGATAAAACCCCAGAAGGCGAAGCTCCAGAAGGTAACTTAACTTACAATGGATTCCATTTTCATTGGAAGGGAGGTTGTTGCTGCTGTATTAAGGAAGATATATTTGCTGTTGTGATTATATCAGCTTGCTCTTTTAATCAATCATCATTTTGAAATTATAATGTATTTGGATTGTAATGTATTTCGACAAATTTTTTAAATAGAAAGAAAGCTGTGACTTATGTATGTACAGCACAGAATACTGGCTTAATTTTGTGTTTAACAATAATACCATTCCTTTCAGAGTCTCCGTGTTATTACACTGGCGATGAGGAACAAGGAAGGTTTCAGATAATTTTGCCTTTCAACAAATCCAGTAAGACAATAATGGGAACATTTGAAATTGCTGCTGTTTGGTAAATTGGAACTGTGTAATGTGGGTGTGGAGGATTGGCCTCAGCACATCAAATCAATGAAATACTTCTTCTGAACAAACGGGATTCAAAATCCTTTAATGAACTGATATATTTGGTCGCAAACAACTATGACCCCAAACCATCTGTCATATTGCAATGCTACAGGTTTAACATTGCAATTGGACTTTCTGGGGAATCAGTAAATGAAATTCATGATGAAACTGCATAAATTGGTGGAACACTGAGTACAAGCCAGCACTTCTGGAAACGTTACGGGACTACTTGGTATATGGAATAAATAACATGGCAACCCAAAGGAAGCTACTGACTGAGCCAAATCTGAACCTTAAGAAAGCCGTAGACCAGGCCCTTGCACATGGAAATGCAGAGAAAAAGGCCCAGGAGCTTCAGGAGTCCATGAAAGAAACCATCCTAACTTAGGGCAATGCCCATACTACAGAAACAAGCCCCCAGTGGATAATACTTGCGACTCCCATTTTTTTTGCCAAGGAAGGACAATTGGATGAGGAGGCCATGAGATTCCAGAATTGGATGGGATGTTTCTCCACATTATAGTGAGGACCAAGAATAACCATGCTGTCCTTTTAGCTATAGGGTTCGCCTTCGACAAGCCTACAGAAACAGATAAAATGCATATCGTTCTGGCCAACTGTCAAAGCCACCTCAGGACAGGGTTTTGCAAATAAACCAATCTGAGGATGAGGAATTGATGTCATTAAATTGCATTACTGCACTCAAAGTGGCCTCAATCAAGATTAAAATCCAGGTAAATGCCCCCCGCCCCCCAAGACATGGAGGTAGATAAAGGTGCCGCAGTATCTAACACTGGGGAACACACCTTTTACCAAATTCCGACTGGGCATCTTGCCTTTAAGCCCACGAGACACGAAGGCCAGATTGGCCACATCAACTGGGGAGCCCTTTCCTATTATTGGAACCACTGTGACCCCAGTTACACATGGGCAACAGCTAGTCCAACTTCCCCTAATAGTGGTACAAGGACCGGAGCCCTTCTGGGAAGGGACAGGCCACAAAACCTCTGTCTGGATTGGCAACAGAGCTTTAAAATGCTTATTGGCAATTTATACAAAGTAATTGGGAAGTAACCCAAATTGTTCCGAGAAGGCCTCAGGAAGATGAAAGATGCCAGGGCCAAGGTCTATGTAGACTCAGAGTCCAAACCTAATACTTCAAGGCATGACTGGTCCCCTTTGCCATGTGTGTCAGAAGCCAAATTGGAACGTCTGGAGGAACTTGGCATCACACACCCAATACAGTTTGCTGAATGACCTGTGCCAGTAGTCCCAATTTTAAAATCCAACAACTTGGTCTCTGTCTGTGGAGTTATACGTTGATGGTCAACAGAGCTTCTCGCTTAGACAGAAACCCTTTGCCACACATTGAAGATTTGTATGTGAAACTGGCTGTGGCTCATATATTCTTCAAATTGGATATGAGACATGCCTCCCTGTAACGGGTTTGAGGTGTCAACCAGGAAATATGTCACTATAAATACCCGCAAAGGACTGTACAAATACATTCAATTTCCTTCTGGGGTGTCTTTGGCTTGTGTCATTTTTCAAAGGGCGATGGAGAACATTGTTCAAGGGTTGCCCAGAGTTGCAGTCTACCTGGATAATATTTTAATCTCAGGAGCTTCTGTAAAGGAATGTTTGGAGCATTTGAAGGAGCACTTACAGCGTTTCTCTGAGGCTGGTGTCAGGGTGTAAAGGGAAAAATGTGTATTCCAGGAAAATGAAGTAACTTACCTGAGGTACAAAGTTGACAAAAATGGACTACACTCTGAGTAGAAGGTGATGGCCATAAAAGGGACCCTGACTCCAAGGAAAACAACAGAGTTGAAATCTTTGCTAGATCTCATAAATTAGTATGGGGAAATTCGTATCAAACCTGGAAACCCTACTGACACTCCTCCATGTCCTCTTTAAAAAAAATCAGAAATAGTTGCAGCAAATGCCACTGGAGTCAAACAGCAAATGCTGCCGACAAATATATTGGCCCATTACAATCCACCAAGACCACTCACCCTAACCTACGATGCCTCACACTGTGGGATGAGTGGTATTGTCTCACCATTGGGACAATGGGACAGAACATCCAATTGTATATGCTTCACAAACCCTGGCAGATGCAGAAAGGAGGTACGCCGAAATTGAGAAAGGTTTGGTCATGATATTCGTGGTGAAACAATTCCACCAATATGTGCAAGGTCGGCATTTCACCTTGTGATAGACCACATACCTCTGTTCAGCCTCTTCGCAGAAAACAAGGCGATTCCTCTCAGCGTCAGCTCAGATCCAATGATGGGCACTGCTATTATGTACCTATGAATACACCCTACATCATCGTTCAGGGAGCCAACGTGGATGCCTTGAGCTGCCTTCTGTTATCCACTAGCTTGCCATCACTCTGAAGATCAATGAAATCATTATGACTTTGAACTTCACTGACACTCTGCCAGTTTCCACCAAGCAAATTCAGGCTTGGACCCAAAATGACCCCACGTTGGCAAAGCTACATCATATCATCCTAAGTGGCAGACCACAAGGGAGTCATACAAAGAATCTAAAACTTTACATTTTTGAATATCAAGAGCTGAGCATTGAGGATGTTATCATCTTGTGGGGATCTCGGGTGGTTGTCCCACAACCAGGCCAGCAACCAATGCTGCATGAATTGCATAATGGCCACCCAGGGGTTTCAAAAATGAAAATACTTGCAGGAAGCTACATCTGGTGACCTGGTATAGATGAGAACATTGAAAACCTGGTCAAGTGGTGCAAAATCTGCCAGGAAAAGCAAAAGGTCCCAGCAACAGCCTTGTTGCACTCCTGGGAATGGTTGGGGAGACCCTGGGTGTGAGTATCACAGACTTTGCAGGGCTATTTATGGACTTTATGTTCTTGATTCTGATTGATGCCCATTCAAAGTGAATCAACATGAACCGAATGGCCTCAATGACCTCCTGCAACATCGTAGAAAAACTCTGGCAATTGTTTTGCATGCATGGCATAGCTGAGGTCCTTGTAATGCTGGGACCTGCTTTACCAATAGGGAGTTTCAGGCCTTCATGGATAAATATGGAGTGAGGCACATACTCACTTCACCCTATCACCCATATTCGAATGTCTGGCTGTTCGAGCAGTCCAGGTATTCAAAATCAACTTGTAAAAACAAAGGGCGGGCTCTTTGGAAATGAAGCTTGTTCATTTCCTTTTCAATTATAGGATAGTGTCGCACATGACGATGGGAGTAGCCCCATGGAGATATTGATGGGCTGATGCCTTTGGATCAACTTAGCCTGACTTTTCCAAATCTGAGTGGTAAAACTGAAGAAAGAAAAGGGGCTACATTGGGCATAGTCACTATAAATAGGACCATCCCACCAGGAGGCACTGTCCACGTATAGAACTTTGGAGACGGTTTATGAAGACTCAGCCTCATAAATGGAGACAGAAGTGGCAGAGTCGCAATCAGATATCACCACTGAAGTCGAGCCCCCAACAGTTCAACATTCCACAAGGAAGAGGCTTTCACCCACTTGGTATGTACCTTCCAACCAGACTGTGCAAATGGCAAAGATAGACCCATCACCATTGGAGTGATGGAGAACCCTTAGATATGGAGGAGGATGGGGTTGATAACCCCCATGAGTTTCATGGAGAAACATCAATTAATCTTCCTGTGGGGCTCAGTGAATATGAGTTCCCTTGGTAAAGGGTAATAGCCTCTGCAGGTGGAACTCGTCAACTGAGTCTACTATAAGGCAGGCATCAGAAAGGGTTTGCAGAATTCCGTTGGGATTTATGAATGAGTGCCACGGAGCATTGCCTTAATTTTGTGTTTAATGGGAGATATTATTCCTTTCCAGTCGTGCCACCTGAGTCATTACTGTTGCTCATTCCTGATTGCCCTTGAGAAGAAGGTGGTGAGCCATTCTGATCAGAAAGCTGCAGATAGTTTCCTGGCACATCAGCCTAGAGTGTTCCTGGCAGGTCAACCTAGCATGCAAGAGAATGAGTGCCAGAAGAAGCCCACAAAGTTAAACTTTTTAAACTTTGAAATTTCATTTGTGCTCGTTCTGAGGCCAGAAGTAGCAGAAGGTGTATCTCAGGGCTCCACAAGAAATGGCCTGCTGCATCACAGACTTGCTTCCATCGCCAACTCCAAAACCCTTGTAGAATAGTCCTGGCAGCCAATTCAATCAACTGACAGGTCTCAGTGGCATCCTTCAGACCATCTGATTTTGTGTCACGTCCTGGTTGGATGAGTGAGGAGATCAGCCAGCAGGATTCAAGTGATACCCACAAGTTTATATACTCCAGGTCTTATTACTGCACTTCAACTCATGGTTAGAGTTCAAAACAGGCTGTTTATAGGGTTCAGTGTGCAGGGTGAGTTAACATATCACATCCTAAACCAGAAACAACCTATGCAATTGCATTATTCATAATTGGATATTAAGCACATCCTGTGGAGTGGAGGGAAAACGATACTTTAATACACAGAACGTTTGTTAGAATAGTTTCCCCCGACTTCTTTCGTGCTGTAAAATAGCTCTTTGCTTTATCCTTCAGAGCTTTAAGTGAAACCAAATACTTATCATTAAGTCCAAATTGTGTTCAAAAATGCAGCAGTACTAAAAAACAAGAAGGATCTACTTTCAACGAGCTTGATTATTTTGACGCAGAGAAATTTCAGTGAAATAGAAATATAGGCAATGCCTAATGATACAAGAAGTAAGCATTTTAATTTGGAATCACAAATTGCCACAGGCGTTTATCACTCAAAGCACCAGAATTTGATACACCAAAGAAGTTGAAAATCAGGTTTCCTGTTTGGCATAAGCATTAGCAAGCATAAGCAAGTTCTTCAAGATAAACTTGTTGGTTGCAATAGGATATATGTTCTTATACCATATCCTACTGTCTTCTTCTTAGGCAGTCTTGTACCAGGGATTTCCAGTTGTCAGTAGGGATGTTACACTTTTTCAAGGAGGCTTTGAGGGTATCCTTGGAGTGTTTCCTCTGCTTTCCTGGGGTTCGCTTACCATGTCAAAGCACTGGGTAGATGCTTGTTTCAGGAACATAAGAACATAGGAACTAGGAGCAGGAGTCGGCTATCTGGCCCTTCAAGTCATTCAGTGAGGTCATGACTGATCTTTTTGTGGACTCAGCTCCACTTACCTACTCGCTCCCCATAGCCCTTAATTCCTTTACTGTTCAAAAATTTATCTATCCTTGCCTTAAAAACATTCAATGAGGTAGCCTCAACTGCTTCACTGGACAAGGAATTCCACAGATTCACAACCCTTTGTGTGAAGAAGTTCCTCCTCAACTCAGTCCTAAATCTGCTTCCCCTTATTTTGAGGCTATGCTCCCTATTTCTAGTTTCGCCTGCCAGTGGAAACAACTTCCCTGCTTCTATCCTATCTATTCTGTTCATCAACTTATTTGTTTCTATAAGATCTCCCCTCATTCTTCCAAATCCCAATGAATATAACCCCAGTCTACTCATGAGCCAACCCTCTCAACTTCGGAATCAACCTAGTGAATCTCTTCTGCTCCCCCTCCAGTGCCAGTATATCCTTTCTCAAGTAAGGAGACCAAAACTGTACACAGTACTCTAGGTGTGGCCTCACCAGCACGTTATACAGCTGCAACATAACTTTGCTGTTTTTAAACCCCATCCCTTTAAAAAATGAAGGACAAAATTCCATTTGCCTTAATCTCTTGTCAGGCATGTGGACAATGTGAGCCTCCCAGTGGAGCTGATTGAGTGTGTTCAATGCTTTGATGCTGGAGATGTTGATCTGAGCAAGAACCCTGATGTTGCTGTGCCTATCCTGCCAACAGATTTGCAGGAACTTGCAAAGGCAGTGCTGGTTGTACTTCAGGGTTTTGAGATGTCTGCTGTATATCATCCACATTTCTGAGCCTTATAGGATGGCAGGAATCACTAGTGCTCTGTAGACCATGAACTTGGTGACTTGCCTGAGGTCCTGGTCTTCAAACATTCTCTTCCTCGGGTGACTCAAAGTTGCACTGGCAGACAGAAGGCAGCGTTAATCATTGCCATCAATGAAGACAGTAGGCCCCCAAAGTATAACAAGTGACTCACACTGTTCAAGGCCTCGTCTTGGATTTTGATAACTAGAGGGCAGTCCTGTATGGCAGAGAAGGTTGGCAGAGGGTATTGGTTTTACAGATTTTTAGTGTAAGGCCCATGCTCTTGTACGCGTTGGTGAAGGTGCTGATGACGACTTGGAGCTTGGCCTCCGATTGTGCACAGACACAGGCATCATTCATTATCACAGGAGGTGGCCAAAACATTGAATGTAGTCAAGAGGCAGCTAGATATAGTACTTGGGGCAAATAGGATCAAAGGTTATGGGGAGAAAGCAGGATTAGTTTATTGAGTTGGACAATCAGCCACGATTGTAATGAATGGCAGAGCAGGCCCAAAGAGCCAAGTGGCCTCCTCCTGCTCCAATCTTTTATGTTTCTATCACCCACTGCTTCGAGGATAGCCAGAAGATCCAGGAGCTGGTAAGTTGCAAACGCAAAGTTTTTCTGAACCTTACACAGCAACCCAATTTGAAAGCGGGAAAGCAGCTCTGTAGTTCAGTAGGATGAGACAGCTTTGGACATGGCCTGTAGGCTCAGAGGCTGAACAGATTTCTGTTTGTTCTGTAGTTTAGCTCCACTCCAGCTGGGAGCTTGCTGAGGGTGAGATGAAGCATTGCAGCAAGGGGGATTGAGAATGCATTGGACCTCCAACTGTGGGGAGTTGGGTGTTGGGGGGTGGTTTCCATTGCAGGGAAGAGTTCTGTGGGGTGGTTTTTTTATATCAAGACTCATTCAGAGCTCGCCCTGCTAGCATGATGATGTAAGACATAACCTTTCATGTTTTTTTCCCGATGGCAGGAAAAGCCATCTACATTCTGCTTTTCCCAAGGAAAAAAAATCGGAAATCTCCATCCAGTGTCTCCACTGAGGAAATTTTCAAAGTGCCCCTTCCAGTGGGTGCTGACCATCCCTTTGTTCTTCATGAGCATCTCTCTGTTTTTGACCAGCAGTGGGGTGGTCCTTGCATGTTTGGATCACACATGGTATTAACTGCGCTAAATAAACCTCATGCTTCATGGTTGTCGGCTCACTACTGGACCCCCTGCACTTTCTCCACCTACAATCTGTTCTTTAGGTTGACATTATGCACCAGTAGAGCTGCTTTCTTGCTTTCGAGTTGTTTAAGGTTCAGAAAAACTTTGCGCTTGTGACTTATCAGCTCCTGGATCTTCTGGTTATCCTCATCCAAGCAGTCTTGGAGTTTACTGGTCAAGTGACCAAGTGCCTCTACATGTATGTTGATTGCAGAGGCATTGAAGGCAGACTAGGCACTGTGGACACTCCGTGTTTCTGGCTCACTGGGAATCGTCAGGGTGGCAGTGAGGCACTGACAGAACAGGGCTCTCTTTGTTTATTTATTAGCATCATAAGTAGGCTTACATTAACACTGTAATGAAGTTATTGTGAAAGTCCCCTTGCTGCACACTCCGATGCCTGTTCGGGTACACTGAGGGAGAATTTAGCATGGCCAATGCATCTAACTAGCATGTCTTTCAGACTGTGGGAGGAAACCAGAGCACCTGGAGGAAACCCACGCAAAGAATGTGCAGACTTTGCACAGACAATCATCCAAGGCGGGAATTGAACCTGATCCCTGGCGTTGAGGCAGCAGTGCTAACCACTATGCCACAATGTAGTTCCTCGATGTTAATTTTATTGCAACATTGTTTCTGTTGCTGCTGTCATTATGGCCTGTCTCTGTTGGGGAAATCCATGAAGGTCCTGACGTTCCAGGTCCCAGACTTCACTTTAAGGGGTGCGTGAGTTCTTTTAACATGGGGCAGCCATTGCAAACCAGCTACCACACAAATTTGATGGAGCAAGGCTTTAGTCCAGTAGCAAGGAGGTCCAAGACAACTGGAGATTATGGACCCAGGACATGCCAGCATACTGTAAACCGAGCTGAACAGAATTAACATTCGATATAACACTTAAAAGTTATCTATTTGACATAATTTCACACTAGCAAAACCAGACCATCCCATCTGAAATGAACAACAGATACCACATTGAGGCTTTATTATATATTTCTAACATATTACCATAAAATTCTTATGGCAACATTTATTTCTTTAGTGTGATACAGAACAATGCCAACGGCATGGGTTTAATCCTTGCACCAGCTGTGATAGTCCTTGGAGGCCTGCCTTCCTTACTTTGCCCTCCGCTTGCGAGATCTGTCCCTCAAGTTGCATATAACCAACTGCCTCTCTCTCTCCCTTTCTGTCTCTCTCTCATGGACAGAATTGCTGATAGTTCCTTGTGCTAATTATTCCAGCATTTGCTACCACAGTAGATTAATGGATGTGAGGCAGAATTACCTCAAGAAACAGAAAAACACATTGACTGAAGTAACTGAAAATGGAATTTGTGGTGTTTGCAGTTTAAAATTTTTAATTGCATACACATTTCCTACATTTCGATTCCAATCTTCCTGTCTGCCAGTCCCTCTCAAGATTTATCTTTTATAACCCATCAACTATTTCTGCATGTCTTCATATTTGATTCCTCCTCTTACTCCAAGGTAAATCCTTCTGGGTACCAATTAAAATTCACCACTGCTGTTCTCCCTCTGATAACAACCTAAACCGCTGACAATGCACTACCTGTCAACAGGCAAATGAAAGCCAGCCATCTGTTCCATTACAAATTGCGTTCATATCAGTGAACTCCAAAATCCTCTTTAAATATGCCCTAATTATCTATTAATCTGAGCATAAGACATGGCAACTTCAAGGAGGTTTGTTTTTGCATTTGTATGTGAATTACTTGTTTGTATTAGCTGCAAATTTTAATTTCAAATAAGCCTTTGAATGTTGGTGATTTGTCTGATTCTTACGAACCCTCGTGATGGATGTGCTTTACAACATGCAAGACTTCCAGAAGGATTTGACTTTATTCTTATTTTAAAAGACAACAAAATGCAGAAAATGTTATGAATGTCAATATATAAAAGGATAATTATACCTATTACTATCTTTAACCTTGAGGTGGTGATTGAGGATAAACGTGCTGTACTGGGATTTGAATTAGCTAGAAACCCATCTGACAGAGACATTTATCTCTACTTTGTTTCCACTTGTACAGTTGTGGCGGAGGGGGCAGGGTGAGGGGGTGGACTCAAAGCATAAGCATTGCAACAAATTTTCAGGGCACATAAGGTTTGGAAAATGTAGGAATGGTAGAATAAAGAGAGAATGTAAATGTCCTTCATTTAAATCGCGCAGAAAGAGGAAAATGTGTTCAGGAGGAAGTGAGAAAGTGGGAACAACCAGGACAGTAAAACTGAAGGGGTTGAATATTTTATATTTTGATTAAAACTGTGTTTTAATCATTACAACAATGAAGCAATTCCTGCTGTTGAGTAACTTTATTTCTGCAGTATTAAAAATAGTTTGTGTTACTATGCATCCACCAAAAGCAAATAAAATTGATTGCCTAAGGAATTTTTTTGACAAATCAGTTTAAAGGTTAATGCACTCTACTTGAAATATGTAGTAACCTGCTTTTTCTTCATTCATTGAATCGTCTCCAGCTAGAAAAGTTCAGCCACTCAGGTGCCATCTGGATGCAGTTCCTTTTCAGGTCTCCAGATGTTATGGCCACATGGCCTTCTTTTCACTATACCCAGCTCCAGGACAGTGCAACTGGAGCGGACCCCAGAGATACACTGGGGATTCCCTCCCCCACACCCACAACCCCCCACAAGGTTCCTCCGAACCCCCAGGATGCCCCCACTCTCTGACAACTCTCCCAACAGGGCTGTCGGGACGCATGTCAACCCCCGACTACCAAGTCCGACCCAACCTTACCTCTCAGAAGGAAAAATAGGAAATAAGAATGCTGATTTGAACTGTTCTTTTCCGTCTGGGCTGACAAACCACACCCCCCAACACTGACTGCATGACCTGCTACTCCGACTGCCCAACCCATTTGAATGCCTGACATCCCTCTGACAGACCAGACCCTCACGACCGGGGAGGTGGTGGCATAGTGCATCGTCACTGGACTATTAATCCTGAGACCCAGGGTAATGCTCTGGGGAACCAGGTTCGAGACCCGCCTCAGCAAATGATGACATTTGAATTTGATAAAAATCTGGAATTAGAAGTCTAATGATGAACGTGAAACCATTGTCAATTGTTGGAAAAACCCACCTGATTCACTACTGTCCTTTAGGGAAGGAAATCTATCACCCTTACGTGGTCTGCCCTACATTGACTCCAGAGCCACAGCAATGTGGTTGATTCTTAAATGACCCTCTGAAATGACTTAGCAAGCCATTCAGTTCAAGGGCACTCAGTGTATCTTTGGGATACATTCCAGTTGCACTGTCAAGGAACTGGGTATTGTGAAAAGAAGGCCATGTGGCCATAACATCTAGAGACCTGAAAGGAACTGCATCCAGATGGATCTGAGTGGCTGAACTTTTCTACCTGGAGACAATTCAATGAATGAAAAAAAAGCAGGTTACTACATATTTATTGGTGTCACAAGCTGACTTACATTAACACTGCAATGAAGCTACTGTGAAAATGCCCTACTTGCCATACTCCGACATCTGTTTGGATGCACTGAGGGAGAATTTAGCATGGCCAATGTACCTAACCAGTACATCTTTCGAACTGTGGGAGGAAACCCATGCAGACACGGAAAGAACTTGCAGACTCCACACAGACAGTGACCCAAGGCCAGAATTGAACTCCATCGCTGTGAGACAGCAGTGTTAATCACTGTGCCACCGTATCACCAATAAGAATGGGCAATAAATGCTGGGCAGCCAGCAATGTCCACATTCTATAAATGAATATAAAAAAACTGCTGACCACCCCCTTCCACCCCACCACCGATTGCTAAACTCCCCCATGACTGCCCAAGCCTGATTGACTGTCCTACGCCCCTGACTATCGCATCTCCCAACTGTCCAAAACCCTCCAAACAATCTCCCCAAACACCCAACCCCACAATTGGATCAGTGGCAGGAAGCAAATGGCAATGATCAATAGATATTTTTGTGCTTGAGTGAAGTTGAGACAGTTGCCAGTAACTGGAAATATTAAGCAAAATTTATATAGTGCAGGTGATTAATTTATACAACACAATACATCAGCTTTAGGTTTCTCTGTCAGCTCTCTAACTAGTCCTGACATGGCAATTCCCTGAGAAGTGCTTCAACTTCAGATGGACAATTGTCCTGTTCTCTGGGACATGTGGTGAATGTCCCTGACTGAGCTTGTTCAGAAAATTGGGATAGTTCCAGAGTACTTACCTGAATAGTTAGGAAATTTTAGGTAGATTAAAATCTAGTGAGTGATCTTAACAAATAAATTCCAAGTGCTGAATGAGCTTGAAAATGGGAGAGAATCTTGCCCATTTTTAGGAGAGCTCGCAATTGCAATTATATGGCACGTAGTTGAAAAAACTAAGCCACAGTGCGATAGTAGGCAAGAGGCAGAGCCTGTTCTTGCTGGGAAGCTGGCAAGCTCTAGGAACACCATTGCACAGGTGCCCCGATCTCCCAGTGCATTGTGTCACCCCCACCACTCTCCCTCGACATCAGACTCACCCCCCTTGCCAATCACCACCCTGGACATTACCGCCCCCCCCCCTGATCACTGACCCAGCTGATTGCACCCCCCGCCCCGCCGACCCCAGCTGCCATCCTGGCTGATTGCCCCATGCCACTGATTGCCACCCTAGCTAATTATCCCCCCCACCCCAGTCAATTGTACCCCCAACCTCTGATCACCACCCCAGGTGATTTTCCCCTTCACCTCCAGTGCCAGGCTGGCCCTGCCACATGGGCACTTCCCTGATGTGCCCCTGAATACAGTGGAGGCTTCAATGGCTTTCATTCCCATTAGCGAGGCTATCACCTCTGGTCTCCATTGGTGGGGACCATACATGATCTTTGCTGCGGAGGACCTCAACCGATGGGCAGGTAAGGGCAAGAGAGCCTGGACGATAGCTTCCAGGACTCATGAATTACATTTAAATTAAACAGAATAGGACTGGTAATATCGTGAGAGGCGAAAAACTAGGCGCGAATCTGATTTTTCACTTTTCACTCAATCTTATCAGTTCCTTACAGGCGGAATCCAGAAGGGGATCCCATCTATGCAGTTTTGCAGTCTCCCCCACCTCAAAGCCCACTGGGTGGAAGTGAAAAATTCAGGCCATGGAGTTTTCACATGGCACAGGATGTGCATTCAGCAGGGACCCTAGTTGCCATGGTTCTTGTATTAGGCAAAAGTTAAATTTACCAGAAACAATATTTCTGAGCTTGACAAAACAGGAAGCTCATCACCTACACCAATCACCTCTTGATTCTTTACTTTCAGGCTCTTTGAATTGATTTGATTTGGTTGAGCATTGTCACATGTATTGGAATACAGTGAAAAGTATTGTTTCTTGCAAGCTGTTACAAACAAAATGTACCATTCATAAAGTACGGAGCAGAGAAGGAAAGGAGAGGATGCAGAATATAGTGTTATCATTACCAATATGTTGAAGAGAAAGATCAGCTTAATATGTGACAGGTCAGTTCAAAAGTCTGATGGCAGCAGGGAAGAAGCTGTTTTTGAGTCGGTTGGTACATGATCTTAGACTTTTATTTCTTTTTCCAAACAGAAGGAGGTGGAAGAGAAAATGTCTGGGGTGCATGAGGTCCTTGATTATGCTGGCTGCTTTTCTGAGGCAGCAGGAAATGTAGACAGATTCAATGGATGGGAGTTTGGTTTGCATGATGCACTGGGCTGTGTTCAGGACCCTCTGTAGTTTCTTGCGATCTTTGCCTGAAGATTCAAACTCACAAAATATAAAACTTAATACTTAAAAACATCAGATTCTAAACACAAAACCTTACATGTTTTAAACCCAGTTTAATTATTCCAGTTCTTTGTCTTCGATCCTTACCTCAATTTTCTGCCCTTAACACTGACATTTATTCCCTCAGGTTCTCCTGCTCCTTCCATCTGCAAAGGTTCGAATCTCATTCTTTCAATTTCTATCTGTGTTTATGTTGGTCTCAGCTCCTGCTTCTCCCGATCTCCTGCTCCTCTATTGTCACTTCTCGCATTCTGCTCTGCTTTTGTTCAGTTCCTGCCCCTCCACATACCCCTATTTCTCACATGAGAAGACAAGGTGATTGTTTGCAAGATGATATCCCCTCAGTTCTAATCTGCAAATATCTATCTTGGTTTTATTGATATTACTGTTGTGAATGGCCCTCTGAAATGGCCCTCTGCTGTTTTTCCTCAGTTTCTTCATACTATCAAAATCATGGCCCATTGCAGTCTGAACTTTCCCACATTCTCTCTCAGGATCTGAAGACTGAAGAATTCTCATCCTTTTTTTGATTTTGATTTGATCTGATTTATTTTTGTCACATGTATTGGGGTACAATGAAAAGCATTGAGGGCGATTCTCCCCAAAAAATTCTAAGAGTGGGATTTTATGACTTCGCCTGAGGCCAATGGAGATTTCTATTCTGTGAGCCTCGATTCCAGGGCGGGCGCAACGGTAAAATTCTGGCCTAAGTGTCAAATTTGCATGAAAACTGGAGTCAATCATGCTGTTTTTTCCAGTGGGAGTTCAGAGAAGAATCTCCCACACTCCGTGCACCGCTGAGTGCACCAGCATGAATCACATTAAAAATCAGGGGTGGGGCCTATTCCTGCCCGGGAGGCCGACAGCATAGTGCAGAGCGGGCCACTGCACATGCGCTGATCTGTCAGTGCAGAGATTAGTGCATTTGTAGTGGCCCCTGTCTGCCGGTCTCCCAGTTGCTGGCCAGTCCCGCGACCCTTCCGTGGCTTGATCGCTGACCCCCCAAGCATGCCTTGCCTCGACTCCCCCTTCTTCTCGCCGGCAGTCCTGATGCACACACTCCCCCCACACCTGCACTCCTGAAATAATCCCCCACCCCAATCCTGATGGTCAGCCCGATGTCTGTCTATCCTCCCTCTCTCCACTTGCGATCTGTATACAGAGCGACAGCTGGATCCCCCATCCCCACCGACGTCCCCAGAGGCCCTGGTCCCATCAGGCCCCACCCCATTTGGCATCATCCCCTTGGCATTGCTCTATGCTCAGTGGTCAATGCCAGGAGACCCAGGCAGGCATTGTCAAAGTGCCAATGCGCAGGGGGCACACCCCCAGCCACCCAACAGTCTGGGGGTCCTTGGTAGCTGCCCTTCAGTCCAGCCTATTTCCAGCACAGAGTTGATGATGCCGGAAATCCAGTGCTGAGAGACCCGTTTGAGGCCAGACGCCCAGCACGGATCGCGCTAATCCAGCCCTGCTGAAATCTTCCAGCCTGCTGCGTTAAAAGATCAGTGCTGTGGGGTGGGAGAACCGCCCCCATTGTTTCTTGCCCGCTATGCAGACAAAGCATTCCATTCATGGAGAAGGAAAAATCTCCAGGTTTTTAATGCCCAAGCTCACACTATTAATACTTCCAAAACTATTCCTTTACCCTTTTCAATATCAATGATCTTATGTACAATTGACTGTAGCCCTTTGTTTTGGTTTATTATTAGAAAATTAAATATCCATGTGACAGGCTATTGGATTTAGGTTTGAGGTAAAATTTACATCCTGCCCATACTAAATGCACCAACATTTGGAAGTTACTGTTCTTAATATTTCTGTATCTTGTCTTAAAATTCATTTTGAAATGTTCTGCTTACACCACACTTCAATGAAACTCATCATCATCCCTTTTGGTTTTCATTTATAAAGCATTATAGATAATATAATGAAAATAATCCATTATTTTTATTTCTTAGAATTGAAAGTCTTTACATTAAACAAATGTTTTTATTGTATATTGCACTGAATATAGATCTCTGATATAATCTTTCTCAGTTACACAACTGAATGGATATGTATTCACAGCTATTTTGTTGATCGGTACTAAATTTGTAACAGTTTAGATTCAGTAGACAATCATATAAAGTATAAGATAACGACTGAAAATATCCCAATTGACAAGTAAAAGCAAATCAGCATATTTGTTTTAGCCAAAAGCAAACTGACAATGCAAATACTGCAGTAGGATCATTGATTTAATTAATTTTCTGTCAATCTAAACCCATAAACTCCAGAAGGGATATTGCAGCAATAAGCAGAAAGATGTGCACCACAATGATGTAGTCTCTCACTCTCAAAGCAAGATACTCCGTACTAGATTTCAAGGCAGGTGTTCTGAGCCAGATTTTCCCAAACTCATAAGATGCTCCACTCTGTAACCTGCCATGAAATCAGGCATCAGTTGAGTGCATTGTAACATATTGCACATAAAACAATGCATAGTAAACAAAAGGATTTGTCCAAATTGAGTGTGTGGGAGGGCAAGGGAACTTCTGGAGGCTGATCAATATAAAACTACATTCAAGCATTCACTGCAGTTTGCTCAATATGAGCTAAATTTGAAAAATCGTGAATTATGCATAAGCAACCAATCCCACAATTTGTTTATATTCTGCATACAATGAGAATTACTATGTACAGTTTACAAGTGTTTTCCATTATGTTAATTGCATATAGGGCTTCACAGAAACACAAATTTTTAATTCATTTACAGGATGTGCCCACCTCTAATTGCCTGTGAGAAGGTAATGGTGAGATGCCTTCTTGAATCTCTGCAGCGCCTGTGGTGTAGGTACACCCACACTGCTGTTGGAGAGGGAGTTCCACGATTTAGGGTGGCACAGTGACACAGTAGTTAGCACTGTTGCCTCACAGAACCAGGGACACAGGTTCAATTCCTGGCTTGGGTTGCTGTCTGTGCGGAAACTGCACGTTCTCCTCATAGCTGAGTGGGTTTCCTCCAGTTTCCTCCCACCGTCTGAAAGACAAGCTGGTTAAGTACATTGGCCATGCTAAAGTCTCCCTCAGTGTACCTGAATAGGTGGCGACTAGGGGATTTTCATAGTAACTTCATTGCAGTGTTAATGTAAGCCTATTTGTGACACTAATAATTTAACTTTAACTTTTTTATGTAAAAATGTAAAAACTAAAACTAGAAACTTCTTCACAACCAGCGCTATTGTGGAAAACTTCCCAACTTCCAGCTGGAAGTTAAAACACAAACTCATTTACTAATTTGCTGACTCAAGATCATCTGATCAATGTCTAACTAGCAGCTATTATAAATAGATTTATACCACTCAATAAAAATACTGCAAAAAATAAAATCGACTTATCTAAGCACATTATTGGTGTTTGGCCTGAAATATATGCATTACTTATGCTATTAAACCTAACACTAAAAGATAATGGCTCTATTATTAACACAAATGTAACAGTTACCCTATAGGCAATTAAATTCCTGTCCCAATTATTTTTCAAAACCTGAGGTTCCTATTTTAAACAATATATTTATATATTATTACCAACAAGTACAGCAAGTGCTGGTTATTTTACTAAGTACTTTCAAGATTATGAACTGTCCAACAAAAATCAATCAAATTCATTTAAAAACACTAATACAAATACATTTTGAAGATGCACAGATACGGACAAATATGGGGAAGGTGATGGCTTAGTGGCATTATCAGTAGGCTATTAATCCAGAAAACTCAGCTATGTTCTATGTTCTATGTATATAATATTCTGAGGACCAGGGTTCGAATCCCACTGCAGCAGATAGTGGAATTTGAATTCAATAACAAATATTTTGCCTTTAAGAAACTATTGGTGACCATGAAATTATTGTCGATTGTCGTGAAAAACCCATCTGTTTCACTACTGTCCTTTAGAGAAGGAGCTCTGCTGTCCTTATCTGATCTGGCCTACATGTGACTCCAGAGCCACAGCAATGTGGTTGATTCTCAACAGTCCTCCAAGGGCAACTACGGATGCGCATAGATAAGGTGAATAGTCAAAGTCTTTTCCCCAGAGTGTGGGAGTCCAAAACTAGAGGGTATAGATTTAAGGTGAGAGGGAAAAGATTTGAAAGAAGCCCAAGGGGCAACTTTTTCACACAGAGGATGGTGTGTAAATGGAATGAGGTGGTAGAGGTGGGTAAAATTACATTTAAAAGGCATTTGGATATGTATATGGATGGGAAAGGTTTAGAGGGATATTGGCCAAATGCAGGCAAATGGGATTAGTTCAGTTTTGGGAACCTGGTCGGCATGGATGTGTTGGGCAGAAAGGCCTGTTTCTGACTTTAATTACCTCAACTTCGTTATTTCAATGATTTTAGTGCTGAGGCGAGGGTTGTTATAGTTTAGCCAGTGAATTAGCCTGAGGACGGTCATTTTCACCTGTGATCGGTGTCAGCAAGTTCAGCAACGCAGGCACAAAATCACGTGAGAGTTGGGAAATGAGGGGAGCGATTCTTCCAGAAGTGTTGAATTGGTGGGAAAACTGTTCTGAATCATGACTGTTTTCTCAGTTCAACTTCCGATAAATGGGTGGAGGGAGCATGTCAAGGCCTTTGAGGGGTGGACTTGGCAATGACAGGGAAACAGCTTTTGAGGGGGAGGGAGTGTGAGTTGAGGAGGACCAGCAGCAACACCCTCATGGTGACTACGGAGGTGGGGAGAGCCCCTGATAGTTGTGCTGTTGCGGTGGGGGAGAGATCCCCTGACAATGTATCATGGCAGAGGGCAGAGCTCCCAATAATTTCAGTTAGGGAAGGCCTGTGGGGCGTTTAACTTCTGTGCTGATCTTGGCACCCTTTAAAGATGACACCCCAATCTCTGCGAAACCAGCCTTGCTGGCTCTGTCAGACTCCACCGCACCATAGCAACAGCATAAACCACGTCCCCTGTTGTCTTTGTCAGAGTGGCTCAAGATCTGGTCTGAAATCTGATTGTGCATCTGGAGAGATACACACCGATTTTCGGTCAGAGCCTGACACTGACAAATTATGGGAAAATTCCGCTCACAGTATCTCTCACTGTGACTTCTGCATTTCCACTAACTATGTCAACCTTTGAAGTAACAGCTATTGCCTGATGAATTGCACTCCTGCCTCCAAATCTGAAGGTTATGTGTTCATGCCTCCCTCCAGGACTTGAGTACAAAAATCTAAGCTGACACAGCAGTGCAGTACAAAGGAGGTGCTGCACTGTTGAGGTGTAATTTTTCAGTTGAGATGCTAAGCCACGCCCCTGTCTATTATCTCAAGTGAAAGTGACTGCAAAGCTCCCATGCACTATTTTGAAGAAGAGCAGGGAATTGTCCCTGGTGTCCTGGTTAACATTTATCCAGATTGTCTGGCCATCATCACATTACTGTTTCTGGGAATTTACTGCATGCAAACTGGTTACTGTATTTTCTACACAATAACAGTGGCTAAACTTCAAAAGTACTTTGTTGACTGTAAAGCACTTGGGATATCTGCTGATCATGAAAGATGCTACATAAATGCAAGTCTTTCCCAACTGTGAAATAATCAGGGGTTCTGCCCCCTACCATGTTAGTTTCAGTGTTATTATCTACAGTTTTAGTTCAGTTGGGCAGCATAATCAGTGCAAGATTGGAGGGCCGAAGGGCCTGTTTCCGTGCTGTAATTTTCTTTGTTCTTTGTTCTTTGAACACAGAATCTGAACCATTACGTTTTATTGCTCAATTCATATTTATTGTATTATATTACTATATGAATCAATATGTTCAAAGATGGAAAGACTGTAGGCTAAAGTTTTGAGTATTTTGAATTAAGATTATTTGTGTTTCTTACTTAAGCAAATCTAGTTGAACTATAGGAGCATACATTAAATTGACACTGTGGCATGGTGGTTAGCACTGCTGCCTCACAGCGCCAGGGACCCAGGTTCAATTCTAGCCTCGGGTTACTGTCTGTGTGGAGTTTGCAAGTTCTCCCCATGTCTGCATGGGTGCTTCGGTTTCCTCCCACAGTCCACATGTGCAGGTTAGGTTGATTGGTCATGCTAAATTGACCTTTTGTGTCAGGGGATTAATAGGGTAAATATGTGAGGTTACTGGAACAGAGCCTGAGTGGGATTGTAGTCGGTGCAGACTCGATGGGCCAAATGACCTTCTTCTGCAGTGTAGGGATTCTATGAAATCTGTAAAATTAAATTGAAATTACATGCCGTTCAGCATTACTAGTCCATTTTAGTGCTTATCCCGCATATTAGCATTATTCCTAATTCCATTTGTCCTTTCTGTTCCCATATCCCTTCATTCCTTTTTGATTCAACTGTCCATTTAATGTTTCTCCTGCTGTCTGCCTTCATTCTTTTACATTTAACCTTTTGCTATTCCCCTATTATAGGTCTCTCAATTGCTGGAAACTGTGTTATTCAATTTTGTTGCTTTGTACTGTTGATAAAAGAGTCATGCTGTCAAAGCTTTTTGTCTTTCACTCATCAGGACAGAATCTCAAGGTTACCAAATTTCAAAGGGAACAACAGTTTACACTGCATGAGAAAAGAGGTACTGTTTGGTTGACAAGTAAACTCTGGCTGTTCGATGCTTTGCCATAGAGAATGCACCAGGGAATAGTTATCCACTAAACTATTGTTTAAATTCAAATCAGGCGAAGGACCATCCTCACCCTCTCCTCTGCCAAGATGGCCCACTTTCTCCAAGATCATCTTGTGTGGAAAGAAAATTCCTCACTTCTTTTCATCACTATCAACCACTTGGTTTAACATCTTTACCCTGCCCATCCATCCTCACCTATATCTCTGACAAAAGCATCATTGCCTCTTTTCCTAGGTATTAAATGCAGAGACAACAAACAAAAGTAGTAGTGCTTAAGTCAACAATGATTTGTGTAGACTTTATAGAACAGATAAAACTGTCAGGACAATTTATGCTTTTGTACATCAACACAATAACGAAGTAATTATAATACCTGGCTATGCACATGAACATTTTAATATTTGGTTCTTTACAACCTAAATGCCACCAGCATAGATTTACTCAAATTTCTCCCGTATTCAATCATCTGACCCTTCAGGTGGTTTTGCTGCCGTGATATGTGTATATATAAAAAACTCAATAGGTGATATTCCCTGAAGCTTTCTAGCTTTCTAAAAGGAATGTTCTGATTCCATATTCAAGTCAATTGACTTTTTCCAATTCTGTAATCAAGTCAGGATTCCAAATTCTTATGCAGCTTGTTATCCAAGTTTGAGATGATGCCAAAGTAATTCAACTTTCATTAACTGGCTCTTACTGAAAACCTACATTAACCTGATAAATTTGAATGATAATTCAAAGCAATGTAAAAATGAAAAAGAATGCGCGCAATTTGTCACTCAACAGTTGGCCTGATATTCTAGAATTATAGCTTTATAATATTTTGACAGTCATCCTCGCTTGTAAAAGAAACAAGACTGATAACAGCTTCCCCTAGACATTCACAAGCATGGCCCAAAAATTGTATTTCACTTAAACCTGCAACATCACTGAATTATAGTTCTTCTGCACTTAAAAAAATCAGATCACCCGATCTAACCTATTAATATCATGATGTGGAGATGCCAGCATTGGACTAGGGTGGGCACAGTAAGAAGTCTCACACCACCAGGTTAAAGTCCAAAAGATTTAATTGATATCATGAGCTTTCGGAGTGCTGCTCACCTGACTCATCTGATGAAGGGGCAGCGCTCCAAAATCTCATGATACCAAATAACTTTAACCTGGTGTTGTGAGATTTCTTACTATTATTATCAAATCATTCAGATCAGCTCAAGTCCACTGGTTCACATTCAAATTCTATTCTTACTAAAATAAATTGGTGGGTTTTTAATAATATTTTGAAATTGGCATTCCAAACTTTACTAGCACCTTGAAATGAAGAATGTGTGGTTGCCCTTTTTAACATTGCATAGTTTCAAATTGTTTTTATCCCTTGCAGGGCAGTTCTGGCTCTATAACTTCCCTGAAACACGACCAATGAAATACCGTAAATGCCAGTGACTGGAACAGATTAAAAAAATGTTCAGCACCAAAGAAACCTTACAAGGCTTACAGTAACCAAGAGAAGGTGAAAAAAAACAACACTGTCAAGTATTAACATTACATTCATTGGAAAAAAAACATCTAATTCTTTTTAAAATCTGTTTCTAGTTACACGGATCCTCTCTAGTAGAGTGGCTTTGGAGTTAGGTGATGTTAAGATACTGTAAGGAGCACAGTTATCAGAATAGTAGTAGTCCTCTGCATCTGATATAAAAATAATGCTGAAACATTTGCGTAGAAGCTGGATCAGCAGATGGCCTGCAGTGAGCCAATAGCAGCAATGAGTCGACTGTAGCAGTGCCAGGAAAACAGCAATGAGCCAGCTGCAGCATTGAGGCAGCAGAGCAGTGCCAGGAGAGCTGTGGAGAGCCAGCAGTGGCAGTGCTAGCAGAGCATCAGTGAGCTGGCAGCAACTGTGCCAGCAAGGCAGCAGTGAGCTGGCAGCAACAGTGCCAGCATGGCAGCAGTGCCAGCAGCAGCAGTGAGCAGCAGCCACTCGAGTGCCAAGAAAACAGCAATGAACAAGCGAAGAGGGCAGTCAGTAGGATGCATATCCCTGCCACATTGTGTTAACTCAACATTATTACAATAATACAACTATTCCTTAAGGCTTTTGCCTGCCTGGTTGATGCTTTATAACTGTAACTCTGTAGTGAGCCAATAGCAACAATGAGTCAACTGTAACAACTTCCATCTCACTGAGGAGGCTTCAGGCCAATCCATATCTAACAAACTGCTCTGAAAACTCTGCTCACATTTTGAAAGCTGTGACAAATTGTACCACACCAGCTGAGACATACCCGCAACATTCCAAAATGATCAACAACATTCCAAAAAACAGAATAAACCCTACCTCTCTAAGTTAAAAAATTCTTTAATCTTTTGGATTTTCCCACCAGAGGTAATGGTTTTTCCGTATCTGTTCCAATGTTACAATCCCCGTGGAGATTGAAAACCTTTAAGGACAGATGAATTTCCCAAATGGCCAATTGAAATAAACAAGTAGCTAAGGCTTAGCTTCTTGAAGCTTTTGTTGCAACAAATAAACTGAAATCAACAGAGATCAAATATCATATTTGCTGAGATTTTCCATTGTTTCAGATTCCAACATCCATAGTATTTCCTTTTTTCATAGATCAAACATTACTTAACAGGCAACTAATACATCAAAATAAAGAATAGGTACATTTACATTAACTGACTAATGCAATTGAAATGTCTTAAACCCTGTTTTTCAGTGCTGAGCACTTCTGCAAAATGTTTAACATTACGAGAACAAGTCCAAAGTTACACCTGGCTCTGCAGCAGGCTCACTTTTCCCTGCCTCACTAGGTTAAAACTTTTAATATCCTTCAAAAGTTGTTCCATTCAACCTGAGCTTTTCAAATCTGACTTTAACCAGAAAAGCCTACTTTGGCAACCCCTTGTTCCTTAAGTCCTAAATGTCCCATTGTTCTGTACCCTTCCTTTTGAATAGAAATCCAGTTCTCACCAGCACCTGAACAGTCCTTCCCTGCTCCACACAGCAGTAGTGATTTTGCTGCTCCACATGACAGTACTTGATTTCTGTTTATCTCGCTCTTTCTCTCACACTCTCTCTCTGTGACTCAAAAAACATTTGCCCAAGTGTGAAAAGTGTCACTTGATATTTCAATAGATTTTTGTTTGAGTTTCTTCCCTGATGAAAACCAGATCACATGGGTTTGCCTCCAAGCAGAGGTGTTCGGTCTGACCTCACTGAGCTCCTTTTCAGAATATGCTGTTTCACCTTAAGTCAAAGGAAACCTTTTAAAACGTAACAATCTTGTAAAGTTCAGTGTTTGCAACACCTTATCCCTAAAAATGAAAAAAAAATTGTAATGATATGAAAATACAACAAAATTACATCATAAGTGTCTTAACTATTAAATTACTACACACAGTACAGTAACATTGTTTCTCTTTTTGTCATATTTCATTAAATATGCTGTCTTGGCAACATTATAAGGCTTGATTCATAACTGCTAAATAAAAGTGACAAGATTTAAAATCCAACTTATGTGAGTTCTTAAGAGTCCCAACGCTATTGCAAAAAAGTTTGATTTCCTTTTTGTTTATCTCCACAAAAGATCGCCCTTTTCATTTTGCATAGCCTGTATGGTTTTGCTAGGACTCTGGTTAAAATGTTGCATTTTGGTTTTGCGTCCACATATTGCTTTTAAATCCTGCATGCGATTGGGCATAATTTGGACCCTAGGATAGTATTTGTCATGGGCCCAAATGTTTTGTTTATTTGTCTAATTAATATTGTCTTGAACAACATTGTTGCCTCCTATCTGGCTTTTTGATACTGGAGACTATGAACTAGAATCCAAGAAGAAATCCACTGTCATAGAATGTCTTACCTTTTAGATTCAGCAATTTCCTTTGTTCTTCTTTAAAGTCAGACACTAAATTGTCATTAGGGTTTTCGCATTTTTAAAAGCAACTCCGAACCACTCTTTTTAATTTTAACTCCCAATTTTTATTTTATTCCAGGTCTGTATGTCTTTTAATGTCCTAATCTGTGAAGAAATTTTCAACCAGTCAAACATGTGAATTGTCATGAAGAACAATTGAATTCACTTCATCCTGTTTACATTCTGGATCGCTTTAATGATCCAGCATGATTTGGACAGGTTGGGTGAGTGTGCAAATCAATAGCAGATGCAGTATAATTTGGATAAATGTGAGGTTACTCACTTTGGAAGCCAACACAAGAAGGCAAATGGCATGTTAGCCTTCATTGCGGGGCATTTCGAGTACAGGAGTAGGGATGTGTTGTTGCAATTATACCGGGCCTTGGTGAGGTCACATCTAGAACATTTTGTGTAGTTTTGGTCTCCTTTTCTGAGGAGGGATGTTCTTATCTCAAGGGAGCGCAGCGAAGGTTTGCCAGGCTGATTCTGAAGATGGCGGGACTGATGTATGAGGAGAGATTGACTAGGTTAGGATTGTTTTCATTGGATTTCAGATGAATGAGGAGGGGATCTTATAGAGACTTATAAAATTCTAATAGGACTAGACACAGTAGATGCAGGAGGGATATTCCTGATGGCGGGAGGAGGGGGGGGAGTCCAGAATCAGGGGTCACAATCTGAGGATTCAGGGTAGACCATTTAGGATGGAGATGAGGAGACATTTCTTCACCCTAAGAGTAGTGAGCCTGTTGAATTCCTTACCGGGGCAGTAGCTGATGCCAAAACATTTAATGTCTTCAAGAGATGGCTAGGAATAGTACTTGGGGCGAATGGGATCAAAGATTATGGGGAGAAAGCAGGATTAGGCTATTGAGTGGGCAATCAGCCATGATCATGATGAATGGCGGAGCAGGCTCAAAGGGCCGACTGGCTGCTTCGTGCTCCTATCTTCGATGTTTCTATGTTTATCTTTCAGTTCTTTTCCATTATTTAATCCTTTGATGGTCTTTCCCAGGTGATGCAGGTTTAACTGTGTAGGCGGTTCATTTTTCTGTTGAAGCACCCTGTTTAAGTTATTTTGATGTTTGGTTAAGAAAGCCAGATACTCCTTTCAGTCGATTCACAAAAAATTCCAATTTCTTTTTGCTTTTCATCCTCTCACAGAGGTCAAGTTTTGTCTAATTCTTTCCTTGCAAAAGCAACTGCTTCTTGCTTTTAAAGTTTTCATTTACATTCAAGAATACATATCCTTCATGGTATCATAAAAACAAGACTGATCATCTGAAAGAGATAAGTTCACCTGCAAAGCTTTTCCCACGAACACAATCTGCAATAAAAATATCCAATTTTTTCGAGGTCAATTTTCTCAAATGGCACAAAATACATTTCAAATCCTTCCTCGCTGAATGTAGTTGCTAAGCAAATATTCCTTGCCAAATCAAAACCAAGTATTAATCCTGAGACAGCTTCAAGTTCTACTATCACCCCATATTCACAATCTAATTTTTTCTCAGTTCAACTCAATTTTTCTTGATTCTATCTCCCTTTGAAATTCAAGGTAATCCTTGCCTTGTTCTTTGGTATTCTAATTCAAGGTTTCACATTTCAATTTCTTCTCTTTCCTTCTCATATTCAAGTTGTTTAATTTGTAATTGAGTCTAGCTAACTTATCTTGAGTGCTATCATACACTTCCTCCTCAAGGTTCAGGTGCGTTTTTAGACTCTGCATTCTTAACCCCCAATTTCAAGTCTACCCTTCATTTATCTACCACAGCCTTCAAATGAACCTTTGTTCATTGTTGCAAGACATTTCTTCTCTTTCCAAAAATGCCTGAGTAATCGAAGTAGCCACGTTGACTTTCCACTGAAAACAGCAAAAGGAAATATGAAATCTTGTTTATTCAAGTTCTGGAAAATTCCCATTTTACAGCTTCTGAATTTAATCCTGGTAGTCCACATTTTGTTATGATTGTGACAGCAATAACTTTCAAAGCAAGATGAATTTCCCAAGTGACCAACAGAAATAAACTGGTGGACGAGATTTTACTTTTCAAAAATTTAATGTAACAAACAAAGTGTTAAATTAAAAGCGGAGGCGTTTAGAGTAGCTAAGAGTAGTGGGCGAGAAGAGGATTGGGAGAGGTTTAAATGTCAACAAAGATTGACAAAGAAATTGATAAAGAAGGGTAGGAGAAGCTATGAAGCTGGGCTAGCGCTTAACATAAAAAAGGATAGCAAGAGTTTTTATAAATATATAAAAAGGAAGAGGCTGGCTAGGGTGAACATTGGACCCTTAGAGGATGAGAAGGGGGACTTAGTGGTAGGGGATGGGGATATGGCTGAGGTCTTGAATAACTTTTTTGTTTCGGTCTTCACAGAGGAGGACGTGAATAATTTGCCGGGTGTTAGAGATGGAAAGGTGGTAGGACTGGAGGGTCTCAATGACATTATTGTTACTAGAGAGGCGGTGCTCGACAGACTGGAGGGACTGATTGTGGACAAGTCCCCAGGACCGGATGGAATGCATCCAAGGGTTCTGAAAGAAATGACAGAGGTGATAGTGGATGCCTTGGTGGTTATTTTCCAAACGTCGCTGGATTCCGAGGAAGTGCCGGAAGATTGGAGAACAGCTAATGTTACGCCGTTGTTTAAGAAGGGTGCCAGGCAAAAGGCAGGGAATTATAGGCCTGTTAGTTTAATGTCTGTTGTAGGTAAAATGTTAGAATCCGTCATCAAGGAGGAAATAGCGAGGCATCTTGAGGGGAATTGCTTGATAGAGCAGACGCAGCACGGTTTCGTTAAGGGGAAGTCGTGTCTGACAAATTTACTGGAGTTCTATGAGGATGTGTCTAGGGCGGTGGATAGAGGAGAGCCGGTGGATGTGGTCTTTCTTGATTTTCAGAAGGTGTTCGACAAGGTACCTCACAAGAGGTTATTGCAGAAGGTCAGGGGACATGGAGTTGGGGATAGGATGTTAGCGTGGATAGAGGATCGGTTGTCAAATAGGAGGCAGAGAGTGGGGGTCAATGGGTGCTTTTCGGATTGGCGGTTGGTGACTAGTGGAGTGCCCCAGGGGTCGGTGCTGGGGCCTCAGCTATTTACCATTTATATAGATGATCTGGAGGAGGGAACCGAGTGTATGGTGTCGAAATTTGCTGATGACACCAAAATTGGTGGAACGGCAAATTGCACGGAGGGTGTGGAGAGTCTACAGAAGGATCTAGATAGGCTGGGCGAATGGGCCAGGAGCTGGCAAATGGAATTTAATGTTGGCAAGTGCTGTGCAGTTTTGGGCGCCGTACTTACGCAAGGATATTTTGGCCTTGGAGGGAGTGCAGAGGAGGTTTACTAGGCTGATACGGAGTTGAGGGGGTTGAGCTATGAGGAGAGGCTGAATAAACTAGGCTTGTACTTGTTAGAGTTTAGAAGAATGAGGGGAGATCTCATTGACACATATAAGATGATGAATGGAATGGATAGCATAGAGGTGGAGAGACTCTTCCCGCTCAGAAAGGACAGTAGGACTAGGGGGCACAGCCTCAAGATAAAGGGGGGGCGGTTTAGAACGGAGTTGAGGAGGAACTTCTTCACTCAAAGGGTGGTGAATCTCTGGAATTCTCTGCCCATTGAAGTGGTGGAGGCTACCTCGCTAAATATTTTTAAGACGCGGGTTGATGGGTTTTTGATAAGAGAGGGGATTAAGGTTTATGGGGAGAGGGCGGGAATGTGGAACTGAGCCACGACAGATCAGCCATGATCTTATTGAATGGCGGGGCAGGCTCGAAGGGCTAGATGGCCTACTCCTACTCCTATTTCTTATGTTCTTATGTTCAAACTAAAATCAGCATAGATCAAACATTAATCAACAGGTAACTAAGGCACCATTAGCTGGCAGATTTTTGCATAGTCAAATAGCCTGCGTTTCTTTAACTTAACATTTTTACCATTTCAGTGCTACCTGCAATGTTGGATATACAATCCTATCCCTTCATCCCAAATATGTATTTATAATAAAACTAAAGGCTGGACAGATCCCTAGGAAACACCACAAGTTACACTGCACCAATTAGTAAGCATCTCTGTTGCAACAGGGCAGGAGACGTAAATTGAAACTACAAATTCCTGTCCCTTACTGTTTAGGATCTGTGTGGTGCTGGAGAGGAAAATATGTGTGGTTCTTAGACCCCAAAGCGTGTGGTCAATTTAGAAACTATGGCCAGAATTTTCCAGTTGTCCACACCAATGTGATCTTCTGGTCCCACTGATGACATCCCCCCACCCTGGGTTTTCTGGCAGTGTGGGGTGCAGTCAATGCAAAAACATATTGGCAGCAGTGCTACCAGAAGATCCCACTGCCAGCAAATGATGCACTGCCTCTCATTGTGAGAAACAAGCCATGGGGAGGCCAGAAAATCCTATCCTACATCAGAAAACTTCTGTGGGTTTGAATAAAGAGAGCCACTTATTCACATCTTCAATCCAAAATTCGAAATGCAATGTCAACCACTCCTACACGGACAAAAAAGGTACAGTTGAAGAATGTAGTATAGTTAGGGACAGGAATTGGGTTTAACTTAATAGCCCTTATTTCTTATCCAATGACCTTTTGTAAACAAGAAGGTATCTTCATGCTTATTTTCACCCTTTATAAGTGACAGCATATTTTCCCCACCCCTTAATTTTAGTGTCAACAAATTTCTACTAACAACTCCAAGTAAACTTGAGATAGGATAAATTCAGTGGGACAGTTTAATCTCAATGTAATCTTTGTTTTCACTCATACAATAGAAAAAAGAAGAGGGGTACACAGAAGGAAAGGGGTGGTGATTTTCAGCCCATGTTTGCCATCAGAGAGAATGGTGACCCAGGTTGAAAACCTGGAGAGAATTGGGAAATAAGATTCACTCTGGAGAGATGATGTTTCGCGATTTTCCCCACCCCTCACCGGTGACATGGTGAGGTTCACACATACAAGGGGCAAGACCCTTCCTTAAATATATTTTAATATATTTGAATATCAGTAAACACCCACCCCGCTATATTTTTCCCTCTCATCATATTTTACAAAACGTTTACCCAGGCATAAAACTGTCATGGAAATTATCCCCGGGGGGCACAAAGGTGAGTGTAGCCCCTGGGGACAGGGACATAGTATAGGAGTGAGACATGCCCAGTGGTGGCCTGGCTCAGTGCCAACCTATGCCAAGGGGCAGTGCCAGGGGTGAATCCGAGGGGGAGCCCCAAGAGGTGGGGGTATATGTGTGTAATGGAGAGGAGAGCTGTCGGCAATGACGGTTAAAGGGGTTGGGGGAGAGAATCATAGAAAAATTATAAAATTCTTACATTGCAGAAAGAGGCCATTAACTCCATTAAGCCTGCACCAACAACAATCCCACCCAGAGCCAATCCCACCTGCTAATCCCCCAAACACTAAAGGGCAATTTACCGTAGCCAATCAATCTAACCCGTACATCTTTAGACTGTGGGAGGAAACCGGAGCAACTGGTCTGCAGACAAGGTGACAGCATGCAAACTCTACACAGACAAAGGTTGGAATTGAACCCCAGCCTCTGGTGCTGTGAGGCAACAGCGCTAACCATTGTACCACCACACTACCATAACTACTGTGCCACCATGCCAGAGAGAGAGTGAGATGCTGGTAACAAGTATTTGAGGGTTGGGGGAAGAGAGAGAGCGCAGGTAAGAGAAGGCAATATTGGCAATGACTGTCTGGGGGGATGGAGGTAGAGAGAGAGAAGGTGATGGGGCGATGACCAATTTAAGAAGGGTAGCAAGAATAATCCAGATAATTACAGGCCAGTGAGTCTTACATCAGTGGTAGAGAAATTATTGGAGAGGATTTTTCGAGACAGGATTTATTCCCACTTGGAAATAAGTGGACTTATTGGTGAGAGACAACATGATCTTGTAAAGGGGAGGTTGGGTCTCACGAGCTTGATTGAGTTTTTTGAGGAAGTGTTGAAGATGATTGATGAGGGTAGGACAGTGGATGGTGTCTATATGGGTTTCAGTGAGGCCTTTGACAAGGTCTGTCATGGCAGACTGGTACAGAAGGTGAAGTTGCATGAGATCAAAGGTGAGCTGGCAAGGTGAATACAAAATTGACTCAGTCAAAGAAGACAGAGGGTAACAGTGGAAGGGTGTGTTTCTGAATGGAGGGCTATCACAAGTGATGTTCCTCAGGGATCAGTGCTGGGACTTTTGCTGTTTGTACTATATATAAGTGATTTGGAGGAAAATGTAACTGGATTGATTAGTAAGTTTGCAGATGACACAAAGGTTGGTGGATTTGCGGATAGCATTGAGGACCATCAGAGGATACAGCAGGACATAGATCAGTTGGAGACTTGGGCAGAGAGATGGCAGATGGAGTTTAATCTGGACAAATGTGAGGCAATGCATTTTGGAAGATCTAATGTAGATAGGAAATATACAGTAAATGGCAGAACTCTTAGGAGTATTGATAGGCAAAGGGATCTGGGTGTACAGGTACACAGGTCATTGAAAGTGGCAATGCAAGTGGAGAAGGTAGTCAAGAAGACATATGACATGATTGCCTTCATCATCCGGGCATTGAGTTTAAAAATTGGCAAGTCATGTTGCAGTTTTATGAAGTCTCCTTCATTTTGTTAACAAGTTGATGGAAGGTTATTGGTGAGGCAGCTGAAGATGGTTGAGCTTCGGTCACAATCCTGGTGAATTCCTACAGTGATGTCCTGGGACTGAAATGATTAACCTCCATCTTCATTTGTGCTAGGTATGACTCCAACCTTCAGGTTTCCCCTGATTCCTATTGCCACCAGTTTTGCTAAGGCTCCTTAATGCCATACTCAGTCAAATGCTACCTTGATGTTAAGGGCAGAGAACTCATCCCTGGCGTTTAACCCTTTAGTCCATGCCTGAAACAAGGCTGTAATGAGGTCAGGAACTGAATGACTCCATTGGAACAACAACAGAACTTTGGTGAACTGGTTATTGCTAACTAAGTGCCAGCTGATGACCCCCTTCCATCACTTTGCTGATGATAGCAAGTAGGCTGATGGGGCAATAATTACCCAGGTTGGATTTGTCCTGCTTTTTCTGTACAGGACATACGTGGGTGATTTTCTACATTGCCAAATAGAGGGCAGTTTTGTAACTATACTGGGACAACTTGGCTCAGGTGTGGCAAGTCCTGGATTACAAATGCTCAGTACTATTGCTAGAATATTGTCATAAGGCCAAAGCCTATGCAGCATCCAGTGCCTTCAGCCATTTGGTTAATATCATGTGCAGTGAATCAAATTGGCTAAAGACTGGCATCTGTAATGCTGGAGACCTCTGGAGGAGACTGAGATTGATCATTCATTTGGCACTTCTGGCTGAAGATGGTTGCAAATGCAACCAGCCTTATGAACATGGCATGCCTTTACTGGACATAAAAATTCCCTTCATCCCTAATCTCTGTCTCCTATCTCCCATCCAATTATTCACTCATTTCATCATATTAACTCTGATTCTGTGCGCATTTAGTTTTGCTGACAATTTTTTATGCAGAATGATTTTTGGATATTCATTTACACACCATCAAGCTATGCACATATATTAATGGTGCAATCATGCACAGTGTGATCTCCATGTAAATGGCACATCAGTTACACAATATGCATGGAGATATCTTAAAAATGCACGTCCTCCAGAAGTCTGAGTTTTTGGATGAGTCAGAGATTACGGAGGAGAAAAAGAAAGAAGATTCAGAATGCGAAGCCAGCAAAGAGAGGATTAGAATTGTTGTAAAGAGAAAGGTGAATTAATGAAGCCTAACTAACCTTAACCAATTTGCTGCAACTCTTTTTAACTCAGGTGCTTAGATGGTGAGATAGACAAAAGGGATAAGAGTCGGGTGAAGATCCAACACAATTTTATTGAACATTTATCAAGGAAAAAACAATATTCAATCTTTTCCAGGACTCTTCAGAAAACAGTTTTAAATTTAGACTAGCTACCTACTTCTAACTCATGCTTCCGAGGATTCACAACACCCCATCCACACCTGATCACTATCCCGGAATTCTACTGCTCCACCCGCCATGGGAACCAGAGCAGGCAAAGGGCGGACAATGGAGATGTCCATTGACCTCAAGTGGGCTTTTATAGCTTCAGGACGAGCAAGGCTGTAAAATCCCACCCATTATTTGAACTATTTGTCTGAAAAGGATGGTAATATCCATTCAGTAAGGCTGGGACAAGTTGTCCCTCAGTCTTTGAGTGTTGGCTGATGTCTCAGGGTCTGTCGATTTGGGGTTTCCCTCTCGTTTAGGGTTGGTTCTGGTATTCGGTTCATCTCACTAGGGTTGTTTCCCGGATCTAGTCAGCCTGATGATGCTTATCACAGGGCTCAAAGAGCTGGAGGTACTGTGCTGCTCAGCTGCCAGTCGAATCTCCTCCCTGGTGATGCCATTAAGGGAAGTGAAAAAGCAGCAAGAAAGGGAGAGAGAGAGGGCAAGAGTTCCAGTTTGCTCTCCATGCCCTTCTTGAAAATTCTGTGATCTGTGTCCAACCCTTGTCACATTATACCTCTGGTCTCCTACCAATCTGGGTGTCACCACATCTACATACATTAGCCTCCACAGAAACAAGTATTTGTCTGAGCATTTGAGCAGGCCATAAATCCAAATTAACTTTTACGGATGTCAATGCCATGGAGAGATACGCAAGTTAACTCAGCATGAGCGTTACTCTTTACCAGACCTCCATTGCCTTCCTGGGGTGTAGACCAAGCCCTGCCATCCTCCCTTGCTGAATTAGCTATAAGTCATAATTTCTCCCTATCTACTCTGTCTAGCTCCATCATGATCTCCATTCTATTTTATATTGTCACTCCATGTCTTTCCTACCAAAATCCATCACCTCACAGTTCTCCACATTGAACTTCAGCTGCTACTATCTACCCACTCCACCAACCTCTCTATGTCCTTTTGCAGTTCTACATTGTTCTTTTCATAATTTACAATACTTCCAAGTTTTGTATCATCCGCAAACTTTGAAATTTTCCCTTGCACACCAAGATCTAGATCATTAATATAAATCAGGAAAAACAAAAGTCCCAATACTGACCCTGGGGGAATACAACAAAAAAACCTTCCTTCAGCCTGAAAAATATTCATTAACTGATACTCTGTGCTTCCTATTACTCAGCCAGTTTTGTATCCACATTGCTAACGTCCCTTTTGTTCCATGAGCTATAACTCTTCTCACAAGTCAGTTGTGTGGCACTGTATTGAATGTCTTTTGAAAGTCCATATACACCACATCAACAGCATTACTTTCATCCACCTTTTCTCTTACCTCATCAAATAACTCCACAAGGTTAGTTAGATGCAATTTCCCCTTTAGAAATTCATGCTGGCTCTTCCAAATCAATCCACATTTTTCCATGTGACTACGAATCCTATCCCGAATAATTGTTCCCAGAAGCTTGCCCATCACTCATATTAAATGACTGATCTATAATGGCTAGGGCTATCCTTACAACCCTTTTTTGAACAAGAGAGTAACATTTGCAATTCTTCAGTCCTCTGTCACCTCCACTAAGTCTAGAGAAGACTGGAAGATTATGGCCAGCACCCCTGCAATTTCCATTCTCTCTTCCTTCAATACCCTTATACATCTCATCCGGTCCTGCTGTCTTGTCAACTTTTAGTCTATTCAACACTTCCTCTTCAACAATTTTGAACTCTTCTAGGGACAGAGTTTCCTTGACTGCACATTGGAAAATGTATGCTGTTGACCAAAATCTCAGCCACTGCTTCAGCCTGTACCCTCCTGTAATTTCGCAAATCTGAACATGTTATTTAATGGCCTGAAGGATGAGGCTGCGGGAGTTTTTCCACAAACCCCAAGAGGCCAGAAGCGAACACAATGAGATAGCCGATGAACTAGGACAGCCGACAGAGAGATCCGCAGTGCAACAACCTAAGAGGAAGGAATCCAATTGGACTCCTCTGGAAGGCCGCTGCCCTCGACTGGACTCGTATGCCCAAACCATCAGGAGGTGCGTTAACATCAGATTCATCAGCCGCACTCACAAGACAGCCCCGAACATTACCCAAGCACAACGCAACGCCATCCACGCTCTCAAGACCAACCGCAACATTGTCATCAAACCAGCAGACAAAGGAGGTGCCATTGTCATACTGAACAGAACGGATTACTGTAAAGAAGTGTACCGACAGCTAACAATGAGGAACACTACAGACAGTTACCCACAGATCCGACCAAAGAACACACTCGTCAACTCAACAATCTGATCAAGACCTTTGATCCGGACCTTCAGAGCACCCTCCGTGCTCTCATTCCACGTACTCCCCGCATTGGAGATCTCTACTGCCTCCCAAAGATACACAAGGCAAACACACCTGGCTGTCCCATCGTATCCGGCAATGAGACTCTGTGAGAACCTCTCCGGCTACGTCGAGGGCATCCTGAAACCCATTGTACAAAGAACCCCCAGCTTTTGTCGCGACACTACGGACTTCCTACAGAAACTCAGCACACATGGAGCAGTTGAACCAGGGACACTCCTCGTCACAATGGATGTCTCGGTGCTGTACACCAACAACCCCCACGACGATGGCATTGCTGCGACTGCCTCAGTGCTCAATGCTGACAACTGCCAGTTTCCAGATGCAATTTTACAACTCATCCGCTTTATCCTGGACCACAATGTCTTCACCTTCAACAACCAGTTTTTCATCCAGACACACGGAACAGCCATGGGGACCAAATTTGCACCTCAATATGCCAACATCTTCATGCACAGGTTCGAACAAGACTTCTTCACTGCACAAAATCTTCAACCGATGCTATACACTAGATACATCGATGACATTTTCTTCCTTTGGCCTCATGGTGAACAATCACTGAAACAACTATATGATGATATCAACAAATTCCACCTCACCATCAGACTCACCATGGACTATTCCCCAGAATCAGTTGCATTCTTGGACACATGCATCTCCATTAAGGACGGTCACCTTAGCACCTCACTGTACCGCAAGCCCACAGACAATCTCACAATGCTCCACTTCTCCAGCTTCCACCCTAAACATGTTAAAGAAGCCATCCCCTATGGACAAGCCCTCCGTATACACAGGATTTGCTCAGATGAGGAGGATCGTGACAGACACCTCCAGACGCTGAAAGATGCCCTCATAAGAACAGGATATGGCGCTCGACTCATAGATCGACAGTTCCGATGCGCCACAGCGAAAAACCGCACCGATCTCCTCAGAAGACAAACACGGGACACAGTGGACAGAGTACCCTTCGTCGTCCAGTACTTCCCCGGAGCGGAGAAGCTACGACATCTTCTCCGGAGTCTTCAACATATCATTGATGAAGACGAACATCTCGCCAGGGCTATCCCCACACCCCCACTTCTTGCTTTCAGACAACCACACAACCTCAAACAGACCATTGTTCACAGCAAACTACCCAGCCTTCAGGAGAACAGTGACCACAATACCACACAACCCTGTCACAGCAACCTCTGCAAGACATGCCGGATCATTGACATGGATACCATCATCACACGTGAGAATACCATCCACCAGGTACACGGTAAATACTCTTGCAACTCGGCCAACATTGTCTACCTGATACGCTGCAAGAAAGGATGTCCCGAAACATGGTACATTGGGGAGACCATGCAGACGCTACGACAACGGATGAATGAACATCGCTCGACAATCACCAGGCAAGACTGTTCCCTCCCTGTTGGCGAACACTTCAGTGGTCACGGGCATTCAGCCTCTGACCTTCGGGTAAGCATTCTCCAACGTGGCCTTCACGACACACGACAGCGCAGAGTCACTGAGCAGAGATGATAGCCAAGTTCCACACACATGAGGACGGTCTCAACAGGGATCTTGGGTTCATGTCGCACTATCTGTAACCCCCGTGGCTTGCCTGGGTTTGCAAAACCTCACTCACTATGCTGTCTGGAGACAATACACGTCTCTTTAACCTGTGATCAGTACTCCTTCCACACACATTGTCGGCCACTTTAGGACTTGAACAGCAGGTTAGGTGTAAAGATTCGCATTCTAATCAGTAATCTCTAAACTGTCTGTGCTTTATATGCTCTGCCCGAGGCCAGAACTCTCCATTCGCCTGACGAAGAGGGAGTCCCCTTGAAAGCTTGTGAGTTTACTATCAAATAAATCGGTTGGACTAAAACCTGGTGTTGTCAGACTTTTTACTGAAGGATTACGTCAGTAAAGATTTATCTAGTCAAGTGAAAGGCTTCATGACATTCCACATAGGAGACAGAAGATGGCATTGGAGGGTAAGTTCGAACACCTCTAGGCCGGGATGGCCCAATTGCAGACAGCACCATCTCAGCCTAGCTCTGACCTGACTGGAAGACAGAAACCAGCAAAGACACTGGGGAGTGGCAGGAGCTAGAATGCTGTCATCCTGAGAGAGGAAAGAAGGCTTGTCCCTCATGAAGTCACTCAAACTCTACCAGGATGGTGGCTCAGAAATCTGAAGAACAGACTGTTGGGAGTAGTGTGATGTCCTGGTACCTGGATCCCTGATGGAAGCTGTCTGAGTTTCAGCACCCAGTATATTGGGTAGATGCATTGTGTGCTGCAATGGAAGCTGAATCATTGGCCATCAGACGCTGTAGCGTGCGTGGTTGCACAGGTGCCCTAATAAAGTAGGCACCCATTCTTCATGATACTAGGATGGGCTCCAAGCTCTGTGTAAAACCTTATGCCAAGTTAGTACTGGATTTTTCTGCTTCTTGCATTGAACAAAAACTCACAACACCAGTTAAAGTCCAACAGGTTTATTTGGAATCACAAGCTTTCAAAGGGCTGCACCTTCATCGGGGAGTCACACAGAGAGTGAGTGTCTGTCTTTTAAAAAGCAGTCAGACAGTAACGTGGGTAAGATGGGTATAGAGGGATATGGGCCAAACGTGGGCAATTGGGACTAGCTTAGTAGTTAAAGAAAAGGTGGCATGGACAAGTTGGGCCAAAGCGCCTGTTTCTATGCTGTAAACCTCTATCACTCTAAGGCTATATGGAGGCTCGTAAGTTCACCCTGCTTACCAGGGTGATCCCCTACTCTGCTCCCCAGTTGGTTCCCTGAGTCATGTGACCCTTACTCTGCCAATTAATCCTTAAAGAGACAACCATGACACTAAGAAACTTTGGGCGCAATCTCACTGGCCATTCATGCCGTGCCCACGTTGCAATCAAGTCAGAGAATTTGGTGCCCAGCCAAATCTCCATCCCCTGCAACGGGATCAGAAAACCCTGCCAGCGTGAATGGCCATAACGTTATGGCCATTAACTCTCACTGAGGAGTAACATTATCTATAGCATATTCTTCACCCTGCAGCATAGTCAACAGCTGACAAAGCACTGCTGGAAAGCAAGTGTGTATCTTCAACGCACAAGTATGTGAATGGTAAATTGTCATGAAACGATAAAATACACAAATTCTAGCCCAAACACTGCAGATTAGGGGGTTTTTACTTCAACAGTATCAACTTGCATTTCCATAGTGCCTTTAAGTAGCAAAGCATCCAAAGACACTTAACCCATTAAGAAACATGGCAAGCTTGATGAGGAGATCTTAGGAGAGGTGATCACAAACTTGGAGAATTGGACAAGTTTAAAAAGGGAATTCCAGAGCTTAGGGCCTAGGCAGCTGAAGGAGTGGGACTTAACTATGCAGAAATGATAATCAGGTACGTCAAATATCATGTTGCTTTTTTAGATACTGCTAGTCGAAACAAAAACATGATTTGGCAAGTCAGCATTGCATAATATTACAATATTACATAACCTTCACCTGACACTGGAGAGTTAATACTGCTCTTTCACAGTCTTGGTCCATCCTCTGTGTTTTTGTCTGCAAAGCTTTGGAATTGTATCCTGTCTGATTTATCAAACTGTGATGCTGTCATGTTCAGTGTGCAAGTCTCAGATATCTATTCTCCGTTTAACGCACTAGCTTTCATTATGCTCATTTTCCTTAATATTTTTTAGGTCAGATTGCATAGAAGACAAAGGTAAAATATGCATCATTATGCAGTGCCATTAGGGCTAAAGCTAAACCTCCTCAGACAAACCCTAAAAGGAACAAAATAACTATAAATTAGTCAAATCCAATCTGCTTTTACTATAAATAATTGTGTTTTTTTACTCTTTCACCAAATTCAAAATGAGGTAGGCTACAGAGCAAACCTATATTTAAAAACTGCAGAAAACTCTATTTGTTCTGAAGGGCAACAATACCGGGGCATTCAATCACCCAGAAGCTGCAAGCCATAAACTTCTTCCACTGCTTTATTAGAAAGGCAGATCCATAAAAATTCATCAGGATAATGTCGAGATGAAGCTCGTTTGAACTGCCATCGTGCAATCAACCAATCACTCATACCATGGCATTTACTGCACATCTCATTCCCCAGTTCCTTAAGGACAATTGATTTTCCTGATTCTATTAGCATAAAAGCAAGGAAAATGACTGCAGTGCAATATTTTTGGAAAGTTCCAGGAGTAGCAGTGCATCAGAGTGTAACCATGATAATAAGCAAGTGCACTGCAGTAACACTTTAAAAATAAGACCCCGAGTAAGCAATTTCAAATACAAATAGACACAATCAAAAAAATTTAATTAAAATAAATATAATTTTGGAAGAACCTGATAAGTAGGCAACATCTAGCAATCCATTACTGTTTTCATAGACTGCAGATTTCTTATTTCACATTCCAGGATACAGAGGCGTCTGATATGCTTTTATTATAAAAAGACTCTACCCCATGGGGTTGGAAGGAGTACATGAATATTCACAATATCATCATTTTCTTATGCTGAAGAAAAGATTCAATCAGACATATTTAAATAATTTCTTGCAATATGCATTAAGCAAATGACCACAATTTTCAAATGGCAGACTTACTTTTCTTTCTACAAAACAAATACAACATTTTTTATCGTTAATGTGGGTAGGCAAATGCAAGGCCAACTATGACAGGGCCAAATAAAACTAATTTTAGCAATTGAAGAAATACAGCAGCTAAAGCCATAGAAAGCTGTATAAAAATTGGTGCAGTTGAGACCCTGGAGCTGCCAATCGCTCAAACCACTTGGATGAGCCAGGCATGTTAGCTCATTTTTCATCCAGGCCTTGAGATAATCACAGGGACACAAAGGAGGGTGAAGTGGGTTTGGGTAGGTAGGGTGGGGGTTGAGGGGGGAGGGGGGAAAGGTGGGAGGGCGGGGAGGAGTGGCCAAGGTGAAGTGCATCCTGGACAGCAGCACAGAGCAGGAGACAGTGCACACCCACCCGTTTCACACAATCCACCCAATTCTCATTTTCACTGACTTCAAATGGACTACCGATTTAATGTTGCCTGTTTTGCCTGACTATCCAAGAAAAATTTCACATCCAGAATGAGCATCAGGGAGAGGATGGGGAGGGCAATTAGCGAGAAAGCACATGGTGAGAAAGAAAGAAGGGCTGAGAGAGAGAAAGGAGGGGGAGGGATGAAAGCATGGTGACACAGTGGTTAGCACTGCTGCCCCACAGCATCAAGGGCCCAGGTTCAATTCCACTCTTAGGTCACTGCCTCGGTGGAGTTTGCACATCCTCCCCATGTCTGTGTGGATTTCCTCCAGATGCTCCAGTTTCCTCCCATGTGCTGGTTAGGTTGATTGGCCATGCTAAATTGAGCCTAGTATAAGGTAAATATGTGGGGTTACAGGAATAGGGCCTAGGTGGGATTGTTGTTTGTGCAGACTTGATGGGCCGAATGGCCTCTTTCTGTACTGTAGGATTCTATGAAAGAGCAGAGCTGGAAGAGAGAGGGAGAATATAGGGGGAGAGAGAATAAGAGGGGTAGGAATTAAAAGGCCGAGAATAATAGGGATAGTAGAATAGAAAGGGAGACGGCGGGAGAAAGCATGTGGGAAAGGAAGGAAAAGTAGAGATAAGAAGAGGTGCAAACGAAGACAGAAGTTGGAAAGGGTGAAGAGAAATGGAGCTAAAGTAGAGGTAGAAAAGTGTAGACAAGAGTAGTCAAATCCATTTATTGGTGTCACAAGTAGGCTTACATTAACACTGCAATGAAGTTACTGTGAAAATCCCCTAGTTGCCACACTCAGGCGCCTGTTCAGGAACACCAAGGGAGAATTTAGCATGGCCAATTCACCTAACCCGCATATCTTTCAGACTGTGGGAGGAAACTGGAACACCCAGAGGAAACCCACGCAGATATGGGGAAAGCATGCAGTCTCCACACAGACATTGAGTCAAGACAGTGATTCCTGGTACTGTGAGGCAGCAGTGTTAACCAGTGTGCTACTGTGCCATCCAGGCTCACAATGCTACCTACAAATATAACATCTTCGGAACATTTAACCGCACACCAATTTTAAATATACAAGTTCTGGACATTTTATCCTAAAATACAACATACAAGCTTCACCACATTTGATTTGATTTGATTTATTATTGTCACATGTATTAACATACAGTGAAAAGTGTTATTTCTTGCATGTTATACAAACAAAGCATACCATTTATACAGAAGGAAACGAGAGAGTGCAGAATGTAGTGTTACAGTCATATCTAGGGTGTAGAGAAAGATCAACTTAATGCAAGGTAAGTCCATTCAAAAGTCTGACAGCAGCAGGGATGAAGCTGTTCTTGAGTTAGTTGTATGTGACCTCAGATATTTGTATCTTTTTCCAGAAGGAAGAAGGTGGAAGAGAGAAATCCAGAGCGTGTGAGGTCCTTAATTATGCTGGCTGCTTTGCTGAGGCAATGGGAAGTGTAGACAGAGTCGACGGATGGACGGCTGGTTTGTGTGATGGATTGGGCTACATTCACAACCTTTTGTAATTCCTTGCAGTCTTGGACAGAGCAGGAGCCATACCAAGCTGTGATACAATCAGAAAGAATGCTTTCTATGGTGCATTTGTAAAAGTTGGTGACAGTCATAGCTGACATGCCAAATTTCCTTAGTCTTCTGGGAAAGTAGAGGCATTGATGGACTTTCTTAACTATAGTGTCAGCATGGGGAGACCAGGACAGGTTGTTGGTGATCAGGACACCTAAAAACTTGAAGCTCTCAACCGTTTCTACTTCGTCCCAGTTGATGTACACAGGGGCATGTTCTCCTTTTCACTTCCTGAAGTCGATGACAATCTCCTTCATTTTGATGACACTGAGGGAGAGATTATTGTTGTTGTACCAGTTCATCAGATTCTCTATCTCATTCCTGTACACTGTATCATCATTGTTTGAGATCTGACCCACTATGGTGGTGTTGTCAGCAAACTTGAAAATTGAATTGGAGAGTTTGGCCACACAGTCATAGGTGTATAAGGATTATGGTAGGAAGCTGAGAACACAGCCTTGTGGGGCACCAGCGTTGAGGATGATTGTGGAGGAGGTATTGTTGCCTATCCTTACTGATTGTGGTCTGTGAAGTAGGAAGTTCAAGATCAACTCGCAGGGGGATGTGCTGAGGCCCAGGCCACAGAGTTTGGAGATGAGTTTCATGGAAATAATAGTGTTGAATGCTGAGCTGTAGTCAATAAATAGGAGTCTGACATAGGTGTCCTTGTTATCTAGATGTTCCAGGGTTGAGTGCAGGGTCAGAGAAATAGCATCTGCTGTGGACCTGTTGCAGTGGTAGGTGAACTATAGTGGATCCAGGTAGTCTGGGAGGTTGAAATTCATTTGTGCCAAGACTAACCTTTCGAAGCACTTCATACTGATGGATGTCAAAGCCACCAGCCGATAGGCATTAAGGCACACTGCTTGGTTTTCCTAGGGTACCGGGATGATGGTCATCTTCTTGAAGCAGATTGTTGTAAAGGTTGGAGATGTCTGTGAATACCTCAGCCAGCTGATCCACACAGGATCTGAGTGCACATCTGGGTACCCCATCCGGACCAGTTGCTTTCCGTGGGTTGACCTTCAAGAAAGTTGCTCTGACATCTGCAATGGTGCAGGTTCATCCAGGGCTTCCAGGGTGGAGAGCGTGCTCTCGCTGACCTCTTGCTCAAAATGGGCATAGAATGCATTGAGCTCATCAGGGAGGGGTGCATTGGAGACTGTGATTTTACAAGCCTTCATCTTGTGCCCTGTTATGTCTTGCATCAAGAACAAATAGGGAAAGCCCATAAATCCTGGTTTTGTCAGTGACACTTGTATTTCTTGTGACTTTATAAAAAAATTCAAAATATGGGGAGAGGAAGTACCATTCTTAGTTAAACACCATGTATAAAATGATGCTGATGTTCGGCTACAGTAACATGACCTTCAAGGCCAACACATTTATACTTTGACAGAATATAGATGCTTTTAAAGTGCTGACATCAGAGCAGCTACTGTCTTAATTAGTGGAACTAATTTTTAAATATTTTTATTGTGCACATTTTTATTATTCTTTCATGGAATGTGAGCTTTGTTGGCAAAGGCAATATTTGTTGCCTATCCCTCATTGCCCTTGAGAAAATGGTGGTGGGGAACTTTTTTGAACCACTGCAGTACATCTGGTGCAGGTAGACCTATGTTGCTGTTGGGAAGGAAGTTCTAGGGTTTTGACTCAATATCTGTGAAGGAACGGCAATATAGTTCCAAGTCAAAATGGTGTTTCACATGGAGGGGAATGTGCAGCTGGTAGTGTTGCCAAACATCTGCTTCACTTGCCCTTCAAGGTGGTAGAGCTTGTGGATCGGAAGGGGCTGTCAAAGGAGGCTTGGTGAGTTACTACAGAAGATCTTGTATGTGGTACACAGTGCTGCCACTGTGCGTCAGTTGTTGAGGTGGTGAATGTTTAAGATAGTGGACAGGGTATCAATCAAGCAAACCAGTTGAATGTTATTGGACTGTCTCGAGTTGTTGAGTGTTGTTACAGCTGCACTCATTCAGGCAAGCGGAGAACATTCCATCACATTCCTGACTTGGCCCTTGCAGATGGCAGACAGCTTTTGGCAAGGCAGGAGGTGAGATTTTGCCGCAGAATTGCAAACTTCTGAATTGCTACTGTAGCCACAATATTTATAAGGCAGGATCAGTTCAGTGTCTGGCCAATAGTAATCCCAGATGGTGATAACGGGAGACTCAGCAATGATTATACCATTGAATGTCAAGGGGATTGATGGTTAGATTCTGTCTTGTTGAAGATGGGTTTGGCACATGTATGGTGTAATTGTTATTGTCATTTAGCAGTCTAAGCCTGAATGTTGTCCAGGTCTTGCTACATATGGACATAGACTGGTTCAGTCTATGAGGAGTTGTAATGATATTGAACTGTGTGCATCTACCAAACATCCTACTCCTGACCTTACGATGAAAGTAGTGTCATTGATGAAGTAGCTAAAGATGGTTAGGTTGTGGACACTACACTAAGGAATGGTGGAATGATCGAGGGCTGAGATTGTTGGCTTCCAACAACCGCAACCATCTTAATTTGTACGAGCTAAGCCTGCAGCGAAAGCAGACTTTTCCTCATGACTCCCATGATTTCAATTTTGATCAGAGTCCTTAATGCCACAGTCAGTTAAATACTGCCTTGATGTTAAGGGCAGTCACTCACACCTCACCTTGAGTTCAGCTCTTTTACCCTTGTCCGGACCAAGGCTGTAACCAGGTCAGGAGCTGAGTGTCCAAAAATGAGCATCGGTGAGCAGTTCATTGTTGTGTAAGTGTCATTTGATAACACGTTTCATCACTTAGCTGATGATTGAGAATAAACCGAAGGAGCAGTGATTGGCCAAATTGAATTTGTCCTGCTTTCTATGGACAGGACACATCTTATGGGTAAGGACATTTGAGAGCTTCAAGTTTTTAGATGTCCAGATCACCAACAATCTGTCCCGGTCACCCCATGCCGACACTATAGTAAAGAAAGCCCACCAACACCTCTACTTTCTCCGAAGACTAAGGGAATTTGACATGTCAGCTACAACTGTCACCAACTTTTACAGATGCACCATAGAAAACATTCACTTACAGCTTGGTATGGCTCCTGCTCTGCCCAAGACTGCAAGAAGCTACAAAAGGTCATGAATGTAGCCCCATGCATCACGCAAACCAGCCTCCCATCCATTGACTCTGTCTACACTTCCCACTGCCTCAGCAAAGCAGCCAGCATAACTCAGGACCCCACGCACCCCAAATGTTCTCTCTTCGACCTTATTCCATCAGGGAAAAGATACAAAAGTCTGAGGTCATGTGCCAACTGACTCAAGGACAGTTTCTTCACTGCTGCTGTCAGACTTTTGAATGGAGCTACCTTGCATTAACTTGACCTTTCTCTACACCATAGCTAAAACTGTAACACTATATTCTGCACTCTCTCATTCCCTTCTCTATGAATGGTATGCTCTGTATAGCACGCACGAAGCAATACTTTTCATTGCATACTAATACATGTGACAATAATAAATCAAATCAAATCAAACTTCTTTTAATGTACTGAAACATGGGATGATAATATTAGTACATATGTCTATTCCATTCACAGTGGTACACATTAAAGAGCCAGGTTATGTATGTTACTTTGACATGTTTGGCACAAGTAGTTTACACTGGTTAACATATCTGCCTTATAACACTAGTCAGCAGTTTCCTTGAAGCTAGGCAAGTTACCCAGATTTAAATCATGCACCAGAACAGATGTTGGTCAATTCTCGAAAGAAATATAAACACATTGTGGATTGAAGTGTGACTTTTTAGTGTTTAGCTACATAACAACTTTAATAGATATGTGCAACCTACAGACCACCCTACTGATGCAGAGTTTAACTTCTTCCTTTCCAAGAATTTAGATAAGATGGTTACTAGGCACAAATATTGATGAAAGGAATATACTGCAATCACTCATATTTTTGCTCCTTTCTATGAGAGTAGGTTCGTCTGCATGGTGGAGTTAATAGAGTATGTAAAGTAGATGATAGTTCTTCAAAAAAAGTATGGGGACAGTAAATCAATAAATACCTGCAGAAAAATGCTGGTTCTGTAGCTTCAAATACCTATAAGACCATAAGACCAAAAGGCTTAGGAGTAAAATTAGGCCACTTGACCCATTGAGTCTGCACCACCATTCATAAGAACGTAAGAACATAAGAAATAGGAGCAGGAGTAGGCCATCTAGCCCTTCCAGCCTGCCCCACCACTCAATAAGATCATGGCTGATCTGAAGTGGATCAGTTCCACTTTCCCGCTTTCTCCCCATAACCCTTAATTCCTCTGTCTATTAGGAAACTACCTACCAGTGACTTAAATATATTCAGCGAGGTAGCCTCCATCACTTCAACGGACAGAGAATTCCAGAGATTCACCACCCTTTGAGTGAAGAAGTTCCTACTCAACTCTAATGTAATCTGCACCCCCCTTATCTTGAGGCTGTGCCCTCTAGTCCTGCTATCCTCTCTAAGCGGGAAGAATCTCTCTACCTCTACCCTATCTATCCCCTTCATTATCTTATATGTCTCTATAATATCTCCCCTCAGCCTTCTAAACTCCAACAAGTACAGACCCAGTCTATTTAGTCTCTCTTCATAGGCTAACCCCCTCATCTCCGGTATCAGCCTGGAGAACCTTCTCTGCACTCTTCAATGGCTGATATTTTTCTCATCCCCATTCTCCTGCCTTTTCCGCATAACCCTGATCCCCTTGTTAATCAAGAACCTATAAATCTCTGTCTTAACGACACTCGATGACCTCCACAGCCTTCTGTGGCAAAGAGTCCTACAGATTCACCACTCTCTGGCTGGACAAATTTCTCTTCATCTTTGTTTTAAAGGATCACCGGAAAACAGAGTTATTGGCTAGAATTTTACTAGCACGCCCATCCCAGAATCTCCGTTGGCCTCAGGCAGGAGGACCTTATGAGCCTTGGGCAGATGAGGTGGTAAAATTCCAGGAACTATCTTCTGTGGACTCAGGCCCACTGGTTGGAGATACGGCACAAAGATTCTCATTTATTGGAAATACTCAGAGCTAATACAACCTACATAAAAATCACAGCACAGAAACAGATCATTCAGCCAAACTGGCCTATGTTAGTATTTATATACACAGTACAAGATTCCTCTCACATCTCCTGATCTAACCTAATCAGAGTATCTTCCATTCTTTTCTCCTTAATATGCTTATTAAACTCTGCCTTACATGTACCTACATTATTTGCCTCAATTACTTATGGTACTGAGTTTCACATTCTTGCTTCTTTCTAGTTGATTCATTTATGACTTTCTTATGCATCTTATTTTGATTACTTTTGATAATCTCCATAAGTAACCTTTCCTTATGAAACCTCTTCATAACTTCAATGACCTCTGTTAAGTCTCCCCTCAGCCTTCACTTTTCTAGAGAATTTAGGTCTGTTGGTTCAGTTCATCCTGATAAGTAAAGTCTCAGTTCTGATATCATCCTTGTAAATGTCTATTGTACCTTCTCCAGTGCCTCAGTGTGCACTTTATGATGATGGAGACCAGAATTGGGCACTGTACTCTGTGGACTAAACAAGGTTCTAAATAACTTTAACATAGCTTCTCTGATTTTCAATTTAAACCCTTTTGAAATATATCCCAACGCTTGTATTTTTTAAAATTACCATATTAGTCTTTAGTCTCTTTAGTAATTTGTATGTTTAACCCCTAGATTGGAGAGGTGGGTAGCACCCCTACCTCTGAGTCAGAAGCTCCTCATTTGAGTCCCACCCCAGGACTTGATGACAAAAGAAGGTGCACTCATAATGCAGTCAAAAGGTTGATTGCAGCCTGCAAATCCTCCCTACACATGCCAATGGCAGATGGTAAGAGTGGGAAACACTCCTGGTCAGCCATGTGATGGAAAGAAAGAGGGAGTTTCTCCCATCACTACCATTAGCTCCAGACTACAACTTGCATGTAAAGGTATATGTTGCCACAACAGCTTGGACTACCTGGGTGATTTGTTTGTTCTTCTAACCCATTCAAATGCTTAAAATGCAAGCAGTCCTCTTCATTCAAAATGTAACATGGCACAGGTGGCATGGTGCAACAGTGGTTAGTACTGCTGCCTCACAGTGTTTAGGACCTGGGTTTGATTTCCGGCTTGGGTCACTGTTTGTGCAGAGTCTGCACCTTCTCCCCGTGTCTGCATGGGTTTCCTCCGGGTGCTCTGGTTTCCTCCCACAGTCCAAAAGTTGTGCTGGTTAATGTGCATTGGCTGTGCTAAATTCTCCTTCAATGTAGCCAAACAAGCACCGGAGTGTGGCGACTAGGGGATTTTCACAGTAACTTCATTGCAGTGTTAATGTAAGCCTGCGTGTGACAATAACAGATAAACTTAAAAAAACTCACACTTATTTGATATTTATGTGTCAGTCATAGGGGCATTCTGCAAGTTTATTAATGTTGCCTTAAATTTGGTCACAATTTTTGATTCTAAAGTCTTAAATGGTGTGAGTAACAGTGGCTCTAGCATTGATCTTTGCGAGGCATTACTTCCCCACCTTTTGCCATTCTAAGTAGCTACCTTTCACCATTTCTTTCTCTTTGCTTTTATGTGGCTAGCCTTCAATCCATCTGACTACTTGCCCCATAAGTCCACACTGATTTTAGTCAAAACAGCCATGCAGAATCTTATTGACTAAATAGAATCTTAACTGTAATGTATAACAGAGGAAGCAGAATTAATTTTATTTTCATCTAGGTAGCCAGGGAGAAACTGCTGACTGAAAGGCTAAAGCTAGCAGAATGAGCTGGAACAATGCCAACTGAATAGGTCAAGAAAGCTTCAAACAGCTCCCATTAAAATTAACTGAAATGTCATGCATTTTACAAGCTTCTGTATCAGTCAGAATCTCAGGCAAGAATTTTTTTTAACAGGTCTAATGATTCTAAAGTTAGACCATTCCCTCTGCTGTCAGCTCAATGACCCTATAGAGACAGTGAAGTCTGAAGGGTAATAAGGGATATATAAGAGTTTAAGTTACCAGACTTCAATAGAGGATATAATTTTGATTGATTTGATTTATTATTGTCACATGTATTGACATACAGTGAAAAGTAGTGTTTCTTGCCCGCTATACAGACAAAACATACTGTTCATAGAGAAGGAAACGACAGAGTGCAGAATGTAGTGTTACAGTCATAGCTGGAGTGCAGAGAAAGATCAACTTAATGCAAGTTAAGTCCATTCAAAAGTCTGATAGCAGCAGGGAAGAAGCTGTTCTTGGTATGTGACCTCAGACTTTTGTATCTTTTTCCCAAAGGAAGAGAGTGGAAGAGAGAACGTCCAGGGTGCAGTGGGAAGTGTAGACAGAGTCAATGGATGGGAGGCTGGTTTGCTTGATGGATTGGGCTACATTCATGACCTTTTGTAGTGCCTTGCAGTCTTGAGCAGAGCAGGAGCCATACCAAGCTGTGATACAACCAGAAAGTAGAGAATGAGCATAAAAGGGGCTTTTTCATGTTCACAGGTTGAATGGGCAGCACGGTAGTGCAGTGGTTAGCACTGCTGCTTCACAGCTCCAGGGACCTGGGTTCGATTCCTGGCTCAGGTCACTGTCTGTGTGGAGTTTGCACATTCTCCTCGTGTCTGCATGGGTTTCCTCCAGGTGCTCCGGTTTACTCCCACAGTCCAAAGATGTGTGGGTTAGGTTGATTGGCTATGCTAAAAAATTGCCCCTTCGTGCCCTGAGATGCATAGGTTAGAGGGATTATGGGTAAAATATGTAGGGATAGGTGGGATTGTGGTCGGTGCAGACTCGATGGACCAAAGGGCCTCTTTCTGCACTGTAGGGTTCTATGAATAGCGGAGTGCTGCAAGGATCAGTACTGAGTTTCAGCTATTTACAATCTATATTAATGACTTGAATAACGAGATAGAGAGCAATGTATCAAAGATTGCTGATGATACCAAGCTAGGTAGGAAGGTCATCTGTGGGAAGGACACAGAAAGGCTGCAAAGAAACATAGAAAGGTTAAGTGAGTGGGCAACAAGATAGCAGATGGAATATAACAGAGCGAAGAGTGAAATTATTCACTTTGACTGTGAGAATAGAAAAGCAGAATATCTTTTAAAAGGTGTGAAACTTTGTAAATGCTGATATTAAAGAGTGCTTGTACAAGGAATGCAGAAAGTTAACATGCTACTGCAGCAAGCAATTAGGCAGGGAAATGGCATGGTGGCCTTTATTTCAAAGGGATCGGAGTACAAGAATAAATAAATCTTGCTGTAATTGTACTACGTTTTTGTTGAGACTACTGTTCAGATGGGTAGTGCAGAGCTGTTCAAATCCCAGAAGGGAAACTTGAAACAACTGCTTTATGTTTGCTTTCTCTGCAATTTGTATTGTATGAGGAGAGGTTCTGAAATCCAGAAATGATGTCCCCAGCTTCTTGCAATTATTTTATACTAAAGTAAATGTTTATTAAAAAATAGGAAAATAAGATAAAATAGTTACACTTAAACACAACAAAAGCTTCACACACCACCAATAATTAAAAACAATTCCGCACAATTTCAATTTAACTGCCTTCAGAGCTAACCTTCCCCATATCTATTCAGCAACTCCTTATAGATTTTTAAAATCCTTAAAGGTCCAGTAATATCTATCTTGGAATGCCTTAAATTTCTCTTGGGATGCTCTCTGAGGTTTTTCAGATCTGGCTTTGTTCAGGCTGCTTACTGAGAGTTTTCCAGGTCTATTTCCTACTGTCTGCTGAGATATAAAACAAATGTCCCCTAGGTTTCAGTATCTCCTTAAATGTGTACCTTCCATTTGATCTCTCCATTGTCTCATCCAATCACTTTGGAAATGATCTCTCCCAAATTACCTTTATTTCTTTACTTCAGCTGTTATAATTTAAAAGAAAAATAAATTCAATCAAACCATATTAGACCTATGACACCTTTCTGTTGCACCCTGCATATTTTTTCCTTGAATCACAGCAACCCATTCAAATCTACATCCTTATTAAGTTATCTTATGTAAACATCTGTTTGAAGCACTTCTAGGCTCATTGTCATATCAAACCCACAGTTTAGATTCATACAATCACTCTATCCATTGTTTTAATTATCACTCACATACCTCCACAGTTAAAAAAAATCACAAGAATATTACCAACAGAAAAATGTTGTAACTTCTTTGATTTTCCTGACACTACATCCGGAATACTGTGTGTTGTTTTGTCCTCCACAGTTAAGGAAGGATATATTTGCATTGGAGGCCATACAATGAAGGTTCCTGTGATGAGGAATGATTCTCTCATCACTATGATGAGAGGCTAAGTAAATTGGGCTTACATTCTCTGGGGTTTAGAAGAAGGAGAGGTGATTTTTTTGAACCCGACTCAATTTTGAAGAGGCTTGATAAGGTGGATGCTGAGAGATGGTTTCCACCTGTTGGGGAGTCTAAAACATGGGGTCACATTCTCAGAATAATGGGTCAAATATTTAGAATTAAGATGAGGAGAAAGTAGTTCACTCAAAGGGCTGTGAATCTTTAGAATTTGCCACCCCACAGAGTTCTGGATACTCCATCATTGAATACACTTAAGGCTGGGATAGACAGACTTTTGATCTCTTAGGGAATTTAAAGATATAGGGAACAGGCAGGAAAATGGAATTGAACCCCAAGTTCCGCCATGATCATATTGAATAGCAGAGTGGATGCGACAGGTCATGTAGTTTATTTCTGTTCCTAATTCTTATGTTCTTGTGAATTGGTGCACAGTAGAATTTTATAAAAAAGACCCTGCGCAGGTTATGGGAATCTTACTGAAAGCTTTTAATTAATTTGACACATCAGCTATGACTCTCACTAACTTTTACAGATGCACCACAGAAAGCATTCTTTCTGGTTCTATCACAGCTTGGTATGGCTCCTGCTCGGTCCAAGATCTCAAGGAACTACAAAAAGTTGTGAATGTATCCGAATCCATCATGCAAACCAGCTTCCCACACACAGACACAGAGGAGGTTCACTAGGCTGATACCAGAGATGAGGGGGTTAGACTATGAAGAGAGACTAAATAGACTGGGTCTGTACTCGTTGGAGTTTAGAAGAATGAGGGGCGATCTTATAGAGACGTATAAGATAATGAAAGGGATGGATAGGGTAGAGGTAGAGAGATTCTTCCCACTCAGAAAGGATAGCAGGACTAGAGAGCACAGCCTCAAGATAAGGGGGGAGGGCAGTTTAGAATGGAGTTGAGGAGGAACTTCTTCACTCAAAGGGTGGTGAATCTCTGGAATTCTCTGCCCGTTGAAGTGGTGGAGACTACCTCGCTAAATATATTTAAGTCACGGGTTGATAGGTTTTTGACAGGCAAGGGAATTAAGGGTTATGGGGAGAAAGCAGGAAAGTGGAACTGATCCACTTCAGATAAGCCATGATCTTATTGAATGGCGGGGCAGGCTCGAAGGGCTAGATGGCCTACTCCTGCTCCTATTTCTTATGTTCTTATCCATTGACTCTGTCTACATTTTCCACAGCCTCGGCAAAGCAACCAGCATAATTAAGGATCCCATGCACCCTGGACATTCTCTCTTCCATCTTTTTCCATCGGGAAAAAGATACAAAAGTCTGAGGTCACCAACCGACTCAAGAACAGCTTCTTCTGTGCTGCTGTCAGATTTTTGAATGGACCTACCTCACGTTAAGTTGATCTTTCTCCATATCCTAGCTATAACTGTAACACTACATTCTGCACTCTCTCATTTCCTTCTCTACGAACGGTATACTTTGTCTGTATAGCACACAAGAAACCATACTTTTCACTGTATGTTAATACATGTGATAATAATAAATCAAATCAAACTGAGGACATTGGGGCAGACAACAGGAACTTTCAGGGAGGCAGAGAAACATTGGGGATGCTTTGACCCTGCAAACCTTCAGACTGGTGTTTACATCTTCCTCATGTCACTGGCAGTGGGTCCTTTTCAAACAATCACTATGTAATAAGCCAATCCAAAATACCAGCACTACATAACACCACAAGCCTGTGCTTCATCTGGCACCTACTGCAACCATCCAGCTGACTCAGCCCATTAAAGCAAAATAAATTTTTATGCTACTCTACAAGGACAAAGAACATGCAAAGTTGCCATCGTTAACACAAATTTCAAAGTAATAAGCGCAATAATGTTACCCATGAGACACCTTTGCTGTTCTCAAGGTGCCTTTGACTTACGTCTATGTTGCAACTTGATGCCAAGTGTAGTGCAGAACCACTTTTTGGATAGTTTTGGATCCCTCAGAAAACTATAATGGAGGAGACAGTACACATTCTGCACTGATTCGTTCAGAGGCTGACTTCTCACAAGCTATGAATCATCCGAGAATACAAATTAAGAAATTTGAATAGAACACCACCTCAGGATTTTTGCTTGAAATAATTCCAGAAGATAATTCAATCTGAACAATTCTAAATTATGAATACACAGTAATGAACAAAGTAAAAATCTCAAAGTGGATGTTAGGCTTGAGCCCTCACTGTTCAATTAAAAAGACAGACAAGTCTTGTATTAATATTGTGGTTTTCATGTCCCAAAGTGCTTCAAAGGCAATTAATTACTTTTTAAAAATATAGTCACTGTTATTTGTGGGCAAATGCAGCAGTCAATTTGCACACACCAAGTCACATAAATAGCATTGGGAAGAATAAGCAGCTAATCTGTGTTTGTGTGTTGGTTTGCCGGGAGAAAAAACTTCCAGTTCATAAAGTTGCCGTGAGATGCTTTACATTGGCTGGAGAAAACTGTTATTGCTTCGTCACATGTCATAGGATCATAGAACCCTACGGTGCAGAAAGAGGCCCTTCAGCCCATCGAGTCTGCACTGAACACAATCCCACCCAGGCCCTACCCCCATATCCCTACATACTATACCCACTAATCCCTCTAACCTACACATCCCTGGACACTAAGGGGCAATTTCTTAGCATGGCCAATCAACCTAACCCGCACATCTTTGGACTGTGGGAGGAAACCAGAGCACCCAGAGGAAAACCACACAGACACGAGGAGAATATGCAAACTCCACACAGCGACCCAAGCTGGGAATCAAACCCAGGACCCTGGACCTGTGAAGCAGCCGTGCTAACCACTGTGCTAACGTGCCGCCCAAATCTAAAGTCATCTAAAAGACAGCACCTCTAATAATGTGGCATTCAGTGCAGTCATTACTGAGACAGTGGGCAGAATTCTCCCAATTTCAGGCAAAGTGCCCAGGGGAAAATACAAGTGTTTCCCACTGGAACAGGCGGCAATTGTCATGGGGAAATTCACCCACTGAAAGATGCTATTGAGCTAATCTTGGGGAGCCTGCCGCCTAGCCCTGCCATTCTGAGATCGGTTCATCATTTTTAAGGTATGCCTTGATCTCTGTGCTCGTATACAGCCGCACGCACCACCACTCCCCTCCCCCCCAGCACCCAAGAAGATGAAATGGTGAACCACCCGCTGACCAGGAAAGCACCACTAACCCCTCCTCTCCAATACTCAAATATCATGCCACACCCACCCCCGCCACCCTCATCCTACACCATGCAGGCATGAAGGTGACCCAACCCCACCCCTGGGTCCATTCACCACTGCCAGGATATCCAGTGGGCAGCGCCAGTGTGCTAGGTGGGCACTGCCAGGTGGGCACTGTGCGATGGTTACTGCCCGGCTACGCCCCCGACCACCCAAGGGTCTCAATGGCCTCCAAGCCACCTGTGTGTGACCATTGTGCCTGATGGTCTCCACTAGTGAGACCAGTAGTGATCCTCACTGTTATCATTCTGCATCTGAAGGCCAGAGAATTCCATGCAGCGGGAGTGGAATGGGTTATGCATTTTTAAATACTAATTTAAATATGCTAATCAGCCTCACCCCCTTTCTGGGCACGATCCAGTTTGTGCCATTAGGAAGGGGCTGGGTGACACGCAAACTGTTATGGGCACAAAACAGATTTTTAGGCTGCATGTTATTCTCCACGATCGCCGTTATGTGCTAAGGGCACAGCAAGATCAGAGAATCATCCCCTCTGTGTTTTCTGAGCAAGCTGAAACTTTTGAAACGCTCTTATTTCATTTGGCTGCCTGAGATTTCCATGCCAGAATTGATCTTCATGTCTCCCAGGGCTAGAAGATGCAAATCAGCTACCAGACACCCCCATCCAAGGGGACAGTGGTGAGATCAACCCCTTGTCCCAAGCCATCCAACGCCTTGGACCCTCAAGAGGTCCTCTGCAGCCTGGCAGCAACAGAGGGGAAAATGGCCACTGGACCTACCTCCTTGACTCTCCTCCGGGCCCAAGGCACAAGACCAGAGTGCCAGTACCTAGGATGCCACAGGATAGTGCACAAATGGCATTACCATGGCAGGTGGCCTGAATGGTGACCTGCGTAGGGGTCTGTGGGGGAGGGAAGGCCTTGAGAGGGAAGGGGAGACTGAGTAGAGGCCTGAGGAGTTGAGTTGGGGGCCTGAAGGTGAGCCTGAGTAGTGGACTGAGGGAGCCGGTGGGGCTGAATAGGGGTCTGAGGAGGAAGGGAGCCTGAAGGCCATTGGATTGGATCACCCTCATGCCAGCAAGGGGGGGGGGGGTGTGGGGAGAGGACCTGTGATTTGAGTGGTGGGGGGAGGACACCCCTATTTTCTGAGTGATCAGTGATTCTCCCCTGAACCCTCAGGGCCCAACACGCTTGGTCCACGCTGGTGATAGCGAACACTAAAGCCTGCCCAGTGGAGTTTCCACTGGTGAATCCTGACAGCCCTCACACTGGGCGGGAATCCTTATTTTAGCCCGATGCCCACTTCAGTGGGCAATTGGGATTCCTGCCATCAGTGAATGAGGCCGGTGAAAGCCCCCAGTATCAACCTAGATCATGCACTCATGACTTCAAGTCTCACATCTTCCAAAACTAATCACCAACAAGTATTTTTATTTAGTATTCACTCTGGCATGAAATAAAATCTGTGGATGATCTTCAACAGAATCAACTTGCTTTGTTTGCTATTATAAAAGTACAAAGAACAAAAGAAAGTACAGCACAGGAACAGGCCCTTTGGCCTTCCAAACCAATGCCAGTAGCACGCATACTGCAGGCCCAATTTTACCATTTTGATTCTAACTGCTGAATCTGGGCATGATTCAGATCTGACTTGTAATCCCTGTTCTTCGGCACCCCATACGCACTCACCCTGAAAAAAGTTGCAAATTTGACTTGCGCTGTGGACGGGGCTTATCGCAGCTGAAACGCTACAGCTCCAATCGGACCTTCAACTACGCATGTGCAGGAAAAAAAATTGAAAAGTGCCCCCCTGCCACATCGCGCCCAGATCAGATAGTGCCTTCCCCAGGCCCCCACAGACGTTGCCCCATCCCCAAAAACATTACAGACCCACTTATCCCCACATCCTCCCGCTACCCAGACTGATCACAACTCCCTTCCCCCATTCCCCCTCACTCATCTCAGGCAGAGTGACAGTACGCATCCCCTTCCCCCCCAACCGACAGAGTGATCCACCCTACCCCCTCCACCCTACAGATATTAGGCAGAGTGATCTCCCTCACCCCCACCACGGACCCTCCTGCACAAGACCCCCATCTCCTCCAGGCACTGATGGCTGTGGGACACCTGCCTCTCTCTCTCCCCTGTCCCCAATCATTGAGGCACTCATGCATACCGCTCCCCCATCAGCACATCTGCAAGGGTTCACTTGCCTTCCCCTCAGTGCTAACAAGCAAACTGCATTTAATTTGCTGGAATGATCTGCCAAACCGCCTGCAGCTGATCTGCCCTAACGAGAAGCAGCTCCATTAAAAACTCAAGAATGGACAGGCAGACAGACAATACAGGGAGAAGATGAGCTCATGACCAGCATGCCCCCCTGATTCTCTGAGGGTGACTTGGGGAGGCTGTTTGGATGCAGCAGAGAGGACACAGACTTGGGGGTGGGGGGAGCTGATGAAAATGCAGCCGGGGAGGAAGTTGCTGCCTCAGCCAGTGCCAGGGCACTGGCCCCCTGAGTTGGGAAGCAGTGCTGGAAAAAAGTCATTGACCTCATGGGTGAAATATGGGTGAGTGCTGAACCCCATTTTGCATGTTTCCCCATATCTCCCCCAGATCCTTCCTATCCCCAGCACCCTGCATATTTCTAACTCCTGGCCCCCAAGCAGCTCCTTCCTTTCCCCTCAGTGAGCCCCGTGGTGCTTGCCCTCTAAGGATCGCCACTTGATACACTGCAGGAATCACGCCACCATTTCTTTCATGGCTCCTTCTATTTCCACCAAAGAAGACCGAGCACAACAGCTGTGAGAGGGCGAAGACAGGAGATAGTGAGCCAGGCCTCTGAGTCCTCATTGTCTTTGAAGAGCGGCTGCTGGAGCTCTCCAGAGAAGGGGAGATGCAGTCTGTCAGCGACAGTGTGGTCGGGCTGCCATCAAGACTTGAGCATCTGTCATTCCTTCACTCACTTTGAGGCAACTCCTCGGGGGCACGAGTTTCAGATGCAAGAGGCAAGATTTAATGGAGATGTACGAGGCATGTTTATTTGCACAGGGAGGATAGTGTGTGCCTGGAACTCACTGCCAGGGGAAGTCATGGATGCAGATATGATAGTGACCTGAAAGGGGCATCTCTACAGCTATGTGATTGGGATGAGAACAGAGGCATATGGTCTCTGGGAGGGTAGGAGCTAACAAATCAGATGGGAAGCCTGGTTGCTACAGGCTTGGAGGGTCAAAGGGCCTGTTCATGTGATATCATTTTCCTATGTTCAATGGAGGAATGAGAATCATGTGTTTGGCATCCCAGATTCCTCTCTCTCCCTTGCACTCAACTTTGAGTCCTGTGTTGCAGGGACAGATCCAAACACCCCAGGGCCTTCTGGTCCGCACACTCCTGCTGCAGCTTCGCCCATCTTGGTCCAGACAGCTTGGACGAGTCCTTGGAGGATATGGGTGAAGGGACATCCAAGGGTGGAACCATTTGTCCATTGCCTTTCACCCCACAACTCACCATCCCAGATACTGAAATGTCAGTGGGTTCAGTTAGTGTTGAGGCTTCTGGGTCACTCTCAGGTGAGCACGACACAATGTACATTTGGTGGAGGAGGAAACGTCCAAGGCCTCTGGTTTGCGGGGACCTGCCGGTGATGAAGAACAGAACCAGGGACCCTGGAGAGGCTGACAGCCACACAGGACCATCTGCTAGGCTGTTGGGAGGAGGCCCAAAGCTTTCAGGCAGACCAGCTATTGCCTGTCTTGTGTGCTTCTCAGGCCAACACTGCAAGGGTGGGATCTTCAGTAAAAAGTCTGGGGTAGGGATTCTCAGTATGAGTGGCAGGCTCTAAGCAATGGCTGAGTCATGGCAGGCCACAGTTGAGGGACTGAACAGGCTTCTCGAGATTCTGAGATACAGCGGGCTACAGCAGCAACCCATGAGAACATGGCCCAATCTCAGAGGGCTACAGCTGAAGGCTTGCAGAGCATAGCCCAGTCTCAGAGTGCTTGCTGCATCCATTGAGAGATGACCCATGACTCAAGTGGCCATCGGGGACGGGTCAACCACCATCGGTAGGATGCAGGCGGTCCTTCAGGCCTGGCAGTGCCAGGTAATGCCAGAGCTTCTGGAGCTCATTGCAAAAGCCCTGAGTGTCCCATGAGTGACCCAGTGGCCAACAGGAACCCTGTAGGAGGAAGAAGAGCTCACGCCCATACTGGGGCCTTCCAGCCAGGAAACTGTGGCTGTGGCAACATCTTCTGACTTCCCTCTTCCTGACACCACGGCATCTCAGGGGCAACGGGATGAGGAGGTATCATGGAAACATCCCAGAAGTCCAAGGCCCCCAGGGGACGTCTGTCACATGCACCACAGGCCATGGGGTGAGGTAGGCAGCTGGTCCCCTCCACCTCCGATGTATATTCTGGGGAGTCACTGAGCCACTTTTGTAGGCCACATAAAGTTAGGAAGTTATAGTTGCACTGAGATGGCACGGTGAAGGGCTGCACTAGTTAGAAAGAAATGAAAGCACTTTAACATTTTCTGTTCACAAGTTTTTACGTAACAACAGCTTATTTAAACACCTTTATTGTAAATAAATGTTTTTCAACACTACCTGTGACTAATTTGTCACAAAAGTGAATCCTCTTCCATTGATAATCACTGGAAAGATGCCTCATGTTGATGTCAGTTAGGGAGGCCCCTCAATGCTGTGTTCCTGAGAAAAGGGAGCCGTTGGTTTCTCAGACCCCCCATAAATGATTCCTTCCCATGCCCCCCCACCCCATCTGCCCCAAGGGCCCTGCACAGGTGTTTCAGATCCCTTACCCACTACACTACGTGGACCCAGGTGTCAGCGTGCATGCAGAGCTCAGGTGGGAGTCAGACTAGTTTGCACCAGGGCATCATCATAATGGCGCTTAGCAAGTCATCATTACCCTCCTGCCTGCCAAAAAAACTCACTAACACAGCATACCCAGGCCCACCACTCTGGTGTGACAACGTTGCAGGAGATAGAAGAAACTTCAGTAGGATGGAGGGGATGAAGAATGGAACCCACAGACACCATGCCCGATCAACTCAATTGTCTGGTTATCAGGGTGTCCCTTGCTGCCCTCGCAGACCTCATTTGAGCTGTCGGCTCTCCAACGCCTGGCTCTTCCTCTTCCTGCTCCCCCTGCTGGCCATTCTCCCCAGTGACCGCTGGCTGCTCAGCCCCCATGTCCTCCTCCTCCTCCAAGAGGTCACTGCACTGCAGAGCCAGATTGCGCAAGACACAGCACACCACTACTATGTGGGAGGAGATCAGGGGGCTGTACTGGAGGGTCCCTCCAGATCAGTCCAGGCACCGGAATCGCATCTTGAGGAGCCCAATGCACCTCTCGACTGTCGTGCGGGTGGCTACATGAGCCTCATTATAGCAGACCTCCACCTCAGTTACAGGCCTCCATACAGGCGTCATCAGCCATGTCCAAAGCGGGTAACCCATATCACCCACGAGCCACCCCACAGCCTGGGCCCTCCTCGAATGCCTCCGGGATGTCCAAGTTCCTGACAATGAAGCTGTCGTGCACACTCCCTGGATGTATGGCACAGACGTGCATGCTGATCAGATTATGGTCGCACACTAGCTGAACATTCGGGAAATGGAACCCCTTCCTATTTACAAATCTTTGTGGATTCTGTAGGGAGGCCTTGAGGGTGATGCGTGTGCAGTCGATCGCCCCCTGCTCGTTCGGCATCCCCTGCAGCCCAAGCTTCCTGCTGCACCTGGTCCAAGTTGAAGTTGGTGACTTGACCAACCCGGGTATACAGGGCTTCAGTGACCTGCCTCTCTCAGGTGTGCACGGCAGATTGGGAAATGTCACAGTTATCTCTACTCGGGGTCATTTGACAGCCACTGAGTGCCTGCCCCCACACCCTGCCTCTCGGTGCCAGGTCCTGCAACAGGTTGCACAGGTTTTGCACTGTCTCCTTTCGGAGTTGGAGACATCAGCGGCACACAGTGTCTGACATCTAGTCGGAGGACACTCACGTATGGAACTGTCGGGGTCTCTGCTCCCTCTTTCTCCTACGCCCCCCTGGGTAAATTGCAATCACCTCCTGCCTCTGGTGGTCTGAAGTGGCTCTGGGTGAATGGTAGTCACCTCTCTCCCTCTGGTCCTGCAAGTGATAAGCCCAGGCTGCAATTCTTCCTCCAGCTCCTCCTCCTCAGCTCCAGCAGCAACCAAAAACATAGCAAGATTGACTGGTTGCATTACAAAAGCCATCTCATCATTTTGAAGGACGAGGGAAGATAGAGAGGAACAAATGTGGAGATTATGCAATGCTGATTGCCCCTAGCACATCCACAGCCCCCACATGCTCCCCACAACCACAGCCCCCCGCCCCCTCCAACTCCCCCAATCACAACCCCCCGCCCCCTCCAACTCCCCCAATCACAACCCCCCGCCCCCTCCAACTCCCCCAATCACAACCCCCCACCCCCTCCAACTCCCCCAATCACACGCTCCCAACAATCACAGCCCCCTCCAACTCCCCCAATCACACGCTCCCCACAATCACAGCCCCCCGCCCCTCCAACTCCCCCAATCACACTCTCCCCACAATCACAGCCCCCTCCAACTCCCCCAATCACACGCTCCCCACAATCACAGCCCCCTCCAACTCCCCCAATCACACACTCCCCACAATCACAGCCCCCCGCCCCCTCCAACTCCCCCAATCACATGCTCCCCACAATCACAGCCCCCCCACCCCTCCAACTCCCCCAATCACACGCTCCCCACAATCACAGCCCCCCCCACCCCTCCAACTCCCCCAATCACACGCTCCCCACAATCACAGACCCCCGCCCCTCCAACTCCCCCAATCACACGCTCCCCACAATCACAGCCCCCCGCCCCCTCCAACTCCCCCAATCACACGCTCCCCACAATCACAGCCCCCTCCAACTCCCCCAATCACACGCTCCCCACAATCACAGCCCCCCGCCCCTCCAACTCCCCCAATCACACTCTCCCCACAATCACAGCCCCCTCCAACTCCCCCAATCACACGCTCCCCACAATCACAGCCCCCTCCAACTCCCCCAATCACACACTCCCCACAATCACAGCCCCCCGCCCCCTCCAACTCCCCCAATCACATGCTCCCCACAATCACAGCCCCCCCACCCCTCCAACTCCCCCAATCACACGCTCCCCACAATCACAGCCCCCCCCACCCCTCCAACTCCCCCAATCACACGCTCCCCACAATCACAGACCCCCGCCCCTCCAACTCCCCCAATCACACGCTCCCCACAATCACAGCCCCCCGCCCCCTCCAACTCCCCCAATCACACGCTCCCCACAATCACAGCCCCCTCCAACTCCCCCAATCACACGCTCCCCACAATCACAGCCCCCGGGCCCAACTCCCCCAATCACACGCTCCCCACAATCACAGCCCCCCGCCCCCTCCAACTCCCCCAATCACACGCTCCCCACAATCACAGCCCCCCGCCCCCTCCAACTCCCCCAATCACACGCTCCCCACAATCACAGCCCCCCCACCCCTCCAACTCCCCCAATCACACGCTCCCCACAATCACAGACCCCCGCCCCTCCAACTCCCCCAATCACACGCTCCCCACAATCACAGCCCCCAGGCCCAACTCCCCCAATCACACGCTCCCCACAATCACAGCTCCTTGCAAAGATGAGAGGCTGCAGCAATGCAATTTGTAAGGGCTTTGTCCACATCCTTCACTTGGAAGTGAGCTGAGTGCACTATGACCCAAGGTCAGTGCTGAGAGCCGGCACTGAGCTGGAAGTCAAACATCAGAGACCCTGCAGATCAACAGCACCCCGAGCACCCATACACTCGCAGAGTCGCCATTGGCCCGAGATAGAAAATGGCCACAACAACAGGACACCCGTGAGCAGTCGAGAGCCATTGGATGCTATGCACTTACCTCCTCACTAACCCTCACTGATGAAGTGCCTGAATTGGACTTTTATGGAGCATGTTTGTTTCATGCCAATTGGGGATTGGTGAACATGGTAAAGGGGGAAGTGCTGGTGAAGTTGGGTGTTCAGCCCATTAATTCAATTTAAATGCATGCAAATACATTTAAATTGCTGTCATGCCCATCTCAGGTGTGGTCCCGATCACATCTATTTTCAGCCCTTGATAAAGGGGGAATCGGCGTGGAGGCGGGCACGGATCACACTATTCACCTCATGTCCGACTTTACCAAATTTTCACGTTTGAAAATGGGCACAACACAATGGTAAAATCGGGCCCTGTGCCTCACTTTACAGACTTCAACAACAAAGTACAATAATTTGTTTGAAGGCCTACTTAGCACCTAGCAGTTGACAGATGCAGTTAATTGAATTGATCTCCAGATTTTATTAGTTCCCACACGTAATGCAGAATTAACTGCATGTCTGAGAAACTCTTCTTGAGAAGCAGTGGTAAGTGTAAGCATTGATAATTATAGTAGAACAAATTCACTGAGATTATTCAGAGTTTCAGACTCAGTAATTCTCATTTTATCAGCATGGCTGGTAGTGAAAAGTCTCAATATTTTGCTCAGTTCAGTTGTACGGGATTAATATCCTTATTAAAAATATGATCCTGAGGACACGATATTTTATAATGTTAGAAAGGTCCGCAGTCAAAGTTGGGAGGGGTGAAGGTGTCTCGAGTGGAGACAGAAATCTGACACTGCTTTTTGTCCAGTTGATCAGCACTCAACTTCCAACTGGGTTAGGCAATATGAAGAGGTTATGATCTGAACACTAGACCTTACAGGAGGACAGTGTCCTTTAATGTTCCCATGCTTTTGATATTGCCAGGTTGATCTTAATCCTGATTAGCTTAGTTGTGCTACAGTGTGAAGTTAAGATGGTGAGGCTTCGGGGCCATGGACAGGATTTTCCATGTTCTACCACAGTGGATGCTGCTCACCATTGACCAGCAGCGGGATCTGTCAGTGGGATTACCCATTGTTTGCACTCCTTCCTGCCAGGAAAGCCACGGTAGGGGATTGCCATTGGAGGGATGGGGAGATCCGCTGGCGAGAATGGATGGAAAACTCCGGCCTGTGACTTTAATTTAAGGTAAAATGGAGGTGCTCATGTGACCTGTCCTGAAGTTTGTTTGACAACAGGCTTGAGTCGGTTAAGGATCGGATTTGTTACTGAGTTGATGGTATAATGTGTTTACAGCTGGTGAAAATGACAGCAGTCTCTGAGTTCACAATGGATAGACTCTGGGCAGTATCTAGACACCATCACCCCCCTCTGCTCACGGTCCATGTGAATGCCAGCGGGGTCTCAAGATCTGGAAGTCACAGTTCTTGCCAGCAAGAATGCAACTTTGGATATTCCCTACCCATCGCCAGTGATATTTCTAATGGGTATGAACCTAATTTACATGCATTTGCATGTAAACACCTCCCCGATGAATCTTGACCCCTTGCCATAACTTCAAACCACACTGACATGATGTCGGCACAGTTTACAACAGGCTCATACAGATTTGTACCCAGGGGCACAAAGGCAAGTATAGCCCCCAGGAGTTGAGGACGGAGTAAAAAGTCTGACAACACCAGGTTTAAGTCCAACAGATTTATTTGATAGTAAACTCACTAGCTTTCGAGGTTTCCCTCTTCTTCAGGTGAACGGACCTGAAGAAGTCGGTCGGGACATCAAGCATGGTACGTTGGGGAGACCATGCAGACGCTACGACAACAGATGAATGAACATCGCTCGACAATCACCAGGCAAGACTGTTCCCTTCCTGTTGGCGAACACTTCAGTGGTCACGGGCATTCAGCCTCTGACCTTCGGGTAAGCATACTCCAAGGCGGCCTTCACGACACACGACAGCGCAGAGTCGCTGAACAGAGACTGATAGCCAAGTTCCACACACATGAGGACAGTCTCAACAGGGATCTTGGGTTCATGTCGCACTATCTGTAACACCCATGACTTGCCTAGGTTTGCAAAACTCACTTACTGTACTGTCTGGAGACAATACACATCTCTTTAACCTGTGATCAGTGCTCCTTCCACTCACATTGTTGGCCACTTTAGGACTTGAACAGCGGATTAGGTGTAAAGATTCGCATTCTAATCAGTAATCTGTAAACTGTCTGTGCTTTATATGCTCTGTCTGAGGCCAGAACTCTCCATTCACCTGAAGAAGAGGGAAACCTCGAAAGCTAGTGAGTTTACTATCAAATAAATCTGTTGGACTTAAACCTGGTGTTGTCAGACTTTTTACTGTGTTTACCCCAGTCCAACGCCGACATATCCACATCATTGAGGACATAGCCAGGGGGCTTTGCATAGGTTGGTTCTGTCAGGTTGACACCATGCAACTCTGGCAGTGCCAACCTGCCAGTTCTAACCTGGCAGTGCTAACCTGTTACAAGGCGTGGGCCGCAGTGGGAGTCTCATAGGGTGGATGGAGGGGGCTGGATTCATGAGATGTGGTTCTGGGTCGGGAGCAGTTCAATGAGCAGGGGATGCCTGTGATGGTCCTTTGCAGGTGCAGAGGTGGCCGATGATTGTGGGGAGAGCCGGGGAGTGCTGGTGATGAGTAAAGGTGGGGAAGTTAGCTCCTGAGGCCTCCCTGGTGGGGTGGGGAGAGATTCATTGCAATTCTGATTGGGGTGCATTTAATGATGACATCCCAATCCCTGAACAGCTGGGTTTTGCTGGCACATTTAGTCTCCACCCCCTGTATGATTACATGAATCACGACCCCTTGATTTGTTTTTGGCAAAGTGAGGTAGAATCTGGAGAGAAAACCAGTTTCTCTGGAAAGAAACATGCTGGTTTTCTCACCACAAACAGCACTCTGTCATTTTTTGTAAGATTTCGCCATATGAGTCTTCCAAAGTCCAAGAAAGGTTTTGGAGATATTAAGTTGCAAACAGTTGTGCTGTATATTGTCCACTTCTAAAATGCCAGCGTTTCAGAGTCAAGAATAACTAATCAGCGTTTCTATCTAGATTCAAGGCTGAAGTATTTCACCATGGGGATGAGTGCAGAGCAAGCCACTTTTGCTACCTTCCCTACAAATCAGTAGATATCACAGAAAAGCTGCAGTTGACAGGTGGTCTTTCAGTGGGCTGCCAAGCAGAATGTAGGGGGTACATATGCCCTGGTTAGAGAGATGAATCCCGCGGAACCTAAGGAATCCAGAGTATTTGTCCTGGCATGGCCCAGGGGAGGTGAAAGAATCATCAGACTAAGACTTACTGTTGACAATATGTTCAGGAATTCTCTGGAAGCCAAGAGAAGCCTTTTAATTGTCACTTGATATTATGACTTGTTGAAACGGAGAGGTGAACCTGATGGAATCTGAGGGTAATGTTGGACTGGTTCCTTGCAAACTGAAACTTTGTACAGAGTGGGCTATGAAATATAACTGTAAAGTATGTTTAATAGTTTTTAAGTTGTTTGTTACAGTAAACGTTTTAAAATGTAAGATCCAGCTATTAACTGGAAGTTTGAATTGATATTTAAAAAGATACACCCCTTTGCACCCCTGACCCTTGAATTCCCTATGGCCACAGCACTCTTACATTTTGCTCTGCCCACCTTATGTAGTCATTTGTCATGGAGGTGTTCCAGGCTACATTCCCCAAAAATGTTATCAGCATCATTGATATTCAGCACTGAAGACTGGTCTGAGAGTGTCTGGGAAGATTACTGCAGTCTCTGCCTCTCTATCCTCCTGAATTATCTTTATAGACCATGTCCTGGAACACAAAAAAATGCTCAGCCTAGGTATGCTTTCCAGTGACTCTAGGTGCACCTCAACATCAAGTTCAAGCAACTAGTGGCACTTCCTGCATAAGTGATTATCCAGGGTACGTGAAGCATCTTGGAATTGGCACAGAAATTCAAGAAGTAGGTCTCTGCAGTTCCAAATTGCTTCACTAGAAATCCCTTTGGAACTAATTAATTACTTCTATAAAATTAGCTGGAACTGGATATTCTTATGTATTAAACCAAAACGTAGCGATATCACCAGGGTGGTGGTGACAATTCATCTATGTGGGTCACTTTGAGTGAGAAAGAATGAAAAAAGTTTTGAATGTCATTCTACAACAGAACCTCTTAACTTCTTGACATTTAGCCTTTGACGAAGAATGTGGTACATGTGTCATATATAGACACTGGGGATACCATGTTCCCTGAATGCTTTAACACAGTAGAAAATGTCTCTTGCTCAATGCACATGGTAGACTGTTAGAGAAGTCAAAGAGTTTCCATTTGCTGGATCCAACAAGCTGGAGACATTTATTATTCATCTACAACTGTTGTTCCCTTTGTACTTTCATTTCCACTGGTCAACATAATTGACTGGAAAATGATTTGTAATATCAATTGATGGGCACCAAAACATCCAAAAAATGTACATTTTCTGATGCCATGGGTGCATCAGATTTTTTTTTTTAATTCATTTGTGGGACATGGGCGACACTGGGTGACCAGCATTTATTGCTCATCCCTAGTTACCCGAGGGCAGTTGAGAGTCAACCACATTGCTGTGGCTCTGGAGTCACATGTAGGCCAGGCCGGGTAAGGAAAGCAGATTTCCTTCCCTAAAGGACATTAGTGAACAAGATGGGTTTTTCTGATAATGGTTTCCCGGTCATCAGTAGATTCTTAATTCCAGATATTTTCTTTTATTGGATTCAAATTCCACTATCTGCCATGGCGGGATTCAAACCTGGGTCCTCAGAACACTAGCTGAGTTTCTGGATTAATAGTCTAGTGATAATATCACTGGGCCATCACTTACCCATTTATTAAGGTGCTTTTCTCAGCATGATCCAAACATGGGTCCTGAAGTACATGCACATATTGTAAATTTACAATTAATAGTTTAAACACAGTTGTGTAACTATTTTAAAGATATCAGACCTCTGAGAGAAAGCTTACAACAAAGTTGAATGTAAAACAGTTGACTACAAGCATTTGTTTTTATTTTTCACTGCTTATCATGCCCAAGAACATTTTTATGTTTTTCTTATATTGAACTACAATAATTTGCAATAAAACATCTAAAAGTTTCAATGTCCTACATAGCTGTGCAGCATCGTATAGAAATAAATTCTAAATATTTCATACAGTTTGAATGAACATTTTCTATTAAGTTGCTATTGATCATTCAATAAGTTAATATGTTTCACCTACTATGATACAATGTGCATTGATTCATCTTATATGCAAATAAATAATTACACTATGTTCTGCTTCAAATAATATGCAACAGAAAAGAGAGAAATTCAAGAGGTATAAACTTATCCCAGTTCCCAATCTTTTGTGAAGACCTGGTGCCTCCATCTTTATAGAATTCTGAGTTTTCAGCCTGATTTTTGCTTCCCTTTTTTCAATCTCGAATTCTCTTTTTAAATACCTGCTGGTCTTTACATTCTTCTTAAATGTCTGTTTCCTACAGTAATATTTTAACGCTTCATTCTCAAATGTCCATTCTCCACCCCCTCCCATCTCCTCTTTGCTATTACCTTCTTAATTTTAATTCCTGCTTCTCCCACCTGCTGCCCACATTAGCTGCCCTCTGCCAGTGCAGTGGAGAATATCTTGTCTGGCTCTCGGATGATGAGATTTTGCAGAGTGTCAACTCAGCCTATTGCAGTTGCTGGCCTCAGGCAAATGATAATAGAAGAACAGGGAAAGAAAGAGCAGCATGAATATAATAGACACAGGTAGAACACATTATTCCATCTAATACAACTAACATTGCGGAGATCCACTTGTCAAGCTGTAACATTTTCAGAAGGTTCAATAGACTGCCTAGCCACATTGAAAAAATACCTCCGCACCAGGTTAAAGTTATACTGTGCTCAATGTGAAGACCACATGGCATATTCAATTATCCAAGATGGCATCAGAGCGTGGCAACATTGCAAGTTGTGCCCAGCATACACTCTGTGGCCAAACAGGCCATCTAAAATGGCGATTTGTGAAGCACTCTGGGACAATTGGGCAAGAACTAAAATGACAGGTTGCAGCTTAAAAGACAGAGATAAACAGACTGCAACCCAGACAAGTGAATACACAGGATATGTGTCATCTCCAGGACAAAAGAAACTTTCTGGTCAATCTGGGTTGTTTACCAGACATAAGGGCGCCTTTGGAAGAGAGGTGTGAACCCTATGTGGCCCCAGCACCTGCAGACATGGCTGTTGGTGACACACCCAGAAATTGGTGTGGCAGCAACCGATTGGACTTTATCAGTCAGGATGATCAAGTCCTGATTGATTGGCAATGGCCAAAAGGAGTGTGAAACCCAATGGGGTATAAAGGGAGCTGCACAACCACGAATTTCTCTCTCTCTGACCCCCACGGACGAGCTACAACACTGATGACCATCGCCAGAAACAACCATCATGAGGAGAGCCACCACAACCAAGAAGGAAGGAAGACCAGAGCCCGAGTGCCAGGCCAGACCAAAGGACCAGACTGCACAGAGGTTGACTGAGACCAGCACACAGATAAAAGCTAATATGTTACTGGGTACTTGTCAGTCACACAAAGTTAAGTCAAGGTCTTGTATTGGACTTGAACTCTCATATTTTCTGTAAGATAACTTATTGTTGGTTGGGTGGGTGATTATTGATTGTGTGTCTTAAATAAATATTAATTGAACTAACAGACGTCTACTCGTAGTTATTTGTCCATTGTATAAGGATTAAAACTGACTGTGCAGCAGGCACAACACCTCTAATTCTATCTTTTACTCTTGTTCTACTCATTCTAGTTCTTAAAACTATTAAGTCGATCTTTCTCTATACTTTACCTATGACTGTAACACTACATTCTGCACCCTCTCCTTTCCTTCTCTATGAACGTCATGCTTTGTCTGCATAGCATCCAACAACAATACTTCTCACTATCTAGTAATACATGTGACAATATTAAATCAAATCAAATCAAATATTTGCAAAGATGTTGCCTCTACCAATCAGAGTCAATTTGCTGCCCAATCAGCAATCTCTTCAATGAAGTACAAATCGTCATTCGCTTTACATGAGTGCAAGATGAAAAGCTTTGGTAACATGTGACATTTTCCAGCAATACTCAAATTCTGTGCTCAAAAGACTATTTGGAGCACAGAGACTAACACCCACTATCTCTGCTCTCTCTCTCTCTTTTGCTCTCACTCTCCCTCTCTCTCTCCCTCTCTCTCACACTTGGATCCTTGCAGAGTGGACCTGTCTATGAAATTCAATGATATTTTTCAGGAAAACTTGTGACCCAACCTACAATCATCTCTTACGGATTTTTACCTTCTCAAAGCCAATCTCCATGGTAGCATGAATTACTTGGGCTTTATATCCAGGTAGAAATGCTAATTAACCGTTCTTTAGATTGCCAACTTCATTGCATCTTGAAACTAGATAAACAATTTAAAATATAACCATTTACAAAACTAGCGGCATGGTGACACAGTGGTTAGCATTGCTGCCTCACAGCGCCAGAGACCCAGGTTCGATTCCTGACTTTGGTCACTGTGTGGAGTTTGCATGGGTATCTGCATGGGTTTCCTTCGGGTGTTCTGAATTCTTCCCATAGTCCAAAGGTGTGCAGATTATATGGATTGGCCAAACTAAATTGCCCCTAGTGTCAAAAGGACTAGCCAGGGTAAATGCATGGGGTTGTGGGGTAATGCCTGGATGGAATTGTGGTCAGTGCAGACTAGATGGGCTGAATGACCTCCTTCTGCAGTGTAGGATTCTAAGACCTTTCTGTATCTTTGGAATATAACAGTCTATCCATAGTTAGCACATCTTCTTCACATTCAACAACCTGGGACTCCTGTTAATCTGTGAGAACAAAGTCACTGTCAGATAGGGTTCAGAACAGGTCTCCTGACCTGCTTCAGTCCTTCCTATTACCCTAATTTAAAGCCATAATCCTGACCCCCACAAGATGAAAAATCATTACCAAAATATACTATCCAAAATTAACTTAAAACATTCTACAAATTTTAACAACCAACTTATGACATACAGTACAAGTAATATTCTCTCCTCATGCTGTTGTTTTTTGCCGTTAAACAGTCTACATTGGCAACATCAGAACATTTAACCTGCATGTACTAGTGAGCAGTCCAAATCCTATCTTCACATAGATTTTTAAAGTTTTTCTCTCATGTAAGTGAAAATTTGTTTTTCTTCTTGTGGCTTCATCTTCCATTGTCTTCCATCTTTTCTCATTTGAATAAAGTTCCCACCACTTCTATAGCCTTGGTTAAAAGATGGCACAATTAATTGGCTTAGACTGGATGACTTTGTCAAGAACCAGACTATTACTTGCTGACAACCCCTGTGGCTTCCGAATTCCATTAGCTGTAAGCTGTAAATTGAGACAAAATACTCTGTTACAAGTCCACTTCTTATGTGGCTTTGGTCTGTCCTTTTGGTCACCTTTGGAATCATTCTGTAAACCATATTGTTCAGGTTCTAACGCCTGACTTCCATTCTCTTATACAGTTGTAGGTTTTTTTATTGTCCAAAACGTCTCAGCCAAACAAGCAGCTAAATCATCCTTCTCCTGGTTAAATGCAAGATTAGGATTCTACTTTGACCTTTAAAGGTCAAAGCTATGATCAGTCAAAAGATCCGGAGATGACTTTTTTAGCCAATTCCCAAATTATTTTAATATATTTCCCCCAGTCAGGACAAACTTTGCTCAGCTCGTCTCTCACAAGTGAAATGGAGCCATCTTTGTTTAAGCTCCAAAACTCAAATGCATCCCCATAGTTCCACAATATCAGCATTATTTACAGCCAAGTCATTTTGTTTTAAAGCATTGTCTTGCTTTGTTTTTTTTCCCCAGTAGTCTGGAATGCTGCCATTCTATTCTGCTTTGTCACTTATGGTTTAGGGACTGCAGGCAGGATTAATTCACACAGCAACAATTTGATTCCAGCTGTCTCAAACTCTGTGGTCAGTCTGATATTTCAGGGTCATTTTAATCTCAGAAGTCAGACCTTTTTAACTCTTTAGACACCTCCATTCAAACTATTGAAACTATTGTTCTTTACAACAGATTCAGCATTAAGCATGTGTTTTTCCAAATCTTGCTGATACATCCCCATCTTTAACAACTTCATGGAAGTTCATGGAAACTTCTGGAGGGAGCACATGGTCCCCAGTTAGATCATAGCCCAAGATTAGATCAGTGTCATTAATAGGCTATTTACATACCATTCCCACCATACTAGAACGACTGGCTAAAGCAGTTTAATTTCACTCTACACACTGAAACAGGTAACCAGTTTCCATCAATACCCTCATCAATGTTCTCTTTAGCAAACTCTCTGGAGAGAAAATCATGTCTTTTGGTAACATTAGGGCTTGAGCCAATCCTGCATCTCAAAGAATAACAATTTTCCTTGCTCCTTTATCAGACACACACGGATTTACTTCATCCTCAGATATAGAACTCCCTTAATCTTTTATCTTCCAATTTACACCCATTGTAAATACATTAGGTATAATTTTGTTACAAGCTTCATTCACTGGGACAGCATTTTTTGGATCAAAATATGTTTGCAAATGCCTTTGGCTTCACTTAATTTCCAACAATCTGCTTTTACATGTTCCATCTTACGGCAGAAGTAGCATGTTTGTCTCCTCAAGTCATACTTACCTCATGCATTGTTATTTATAAGAACATAAGAGCATAAGAAATAGGAGTAGGAGTAGGCCATCTAGCCCCTCAAGCCTGCCCCGCCATTCAATAAGATCATGGCTGATCTGTCGTGGCTCAGTTCCACATTCCCGCCCTCTCCCCATAACCCTTAATCCCCTTGCCTATTAAAAGCCTGTCAACCCGCGTTTAAGTATATTTAGCGAGGCAGCCTCCACCACTTCAACGGGCAGAGAATTCCAGAGATTCACCACCCTTTGAGTGAGGAAGTTCCTCCTCAACTCTGTTCTAAACTGCCCCCCCTTTATCTTGAGGCTGTGCCCTCTAGTCCTACTGTCCTTTCTGAGCAGGAAGAGCCTCTCCACCTCTATCCTATCCATCCCATTCATCATCTTATATGTCTCAATGAGATCTCCCCTCATTCTTCTAAACTCTAACGAGTACAAGCCTAGTTTATTCAGCCTCTCCTCATAGTTCAACCCCCTCAACTCCGGTATCAGCCTAGTAAACCTCCTCTGCACTCCCTCCAAGGCCAAAATATCCTTGCGTAAGTGCGGCGACCAAAACTGCACACAGTACTCCAGCTACGGCCTCACCAGTGCCCTGTACAGTTGCAGCAAGACCTCCCTACTTTTATATTCAATCCCCCTCGCTATGAAGGCCAGCATCCCATTCGCCTTCCTGACCACCTGCTGCACCTGCAGGCTGGGTTTTTGCGACTCATGCACAAGGACCCCGAGGTCCCTCTGCACCGTCGCATGCTGCAGTTTTTCGCCATGTAAGTAATAGTCCTTCCTACCATTATTCCTACCAAAGTGGACAACTTCACACTTGCCAACATTAAATTCCATTTGCCAGTTCCTGGCCCATTCGCCCAGCCTATCTAGATCCTTCTGCAGACTCTCCACACCCTCCACACAATTTGCCGTTCCACCAATCTTGGTGTCATCAGCAAATTTCGACACCATACACTCGGTTCCCTCCTCCAGATCATCTATATAAATGGTAAATAGCTGAGGCCCCAGCACCAACCCCGGGGCACTCCACTAGTCACCAACCGCCAATCCGAATAGCACCCATTGACCCCCACTCTCTGCCTCCTATTTGACAGCCAATCCCCTATCCACGCTAACACCCTACCCCCAACTCCATGCCCCCTGACCTTCTGTAATAACCTCTTGTGAGGCACCTTCTCAAACGCCTTCTGAAAATCAAGAAACACCACATCCACCGGCTCTCCTCTATCCACCGCCCTAGACACATCCTCATAGAACTCCAGTAAATTTGTCAGACACGACTTCCCCTTAACGAAACCATGCTGCGTCTGCTCTATCAAACAATTCTCCTCAAGATGCCTCGCTATTTTCTCCTTGATCACGGATTCTAACATTTTACCTACAACGGACGTTAAACTAACCAGCCTATAATTCCCTGCCTTTTGCCTGCCACCCTTCTTAAACAACGGCATAACATTAGCCGTTTTCCAGGGTCATTAGCATTGGGGCGTCCCTGGTAAGGCAAATGGATATGGTACAATAATAATGTTTTTTTTTCTTTTCATTCACAGGTTTTAAGTTGGTCCGCCTCGTGTCCAACGAGGGGCATACATGCGATGGGTCATACTTGGGCTGCTCTTGGTTGTTCGAGATTGGCCTAGTGCTTCATGTCGTTAGTGTGCGCTTCCCCGGAATCCGGCACTTCCCCGGAATCCAGCGAGGTTTGGAAAATAATCACCAAGGCATCCACTATCACCTCCGCCATTTCTTTCAGAACCCTTGGATGCATTCCATCCGGTCCTGGGGACTTGTCCACAATCAGTCCCTCCAGTCTGTTGAGCACCGCCTCTCCAGTAACAATAATGTCATTCAGGCCCTCCACTCGTACCATCTTTCCATCGCTAACACCTGGCAAGTTATTCACGTCCTCCTCCATGAAGACCGAAACAAAAAAGTTATTCAAGGCCTCAGCCATTTCCCCATCCCCTACCACTAAGTCCCCCCTCTCATCCCCTAAGGGTCCAACATTCACCCTAGTCAGCCTCTTTACACTGCTCTGTCTTCTCCATTCTGCTATCCTCCTCTTTACAATTAATCTTTTATTAATTATTACTTCTGTTATCTTTCCAGTTTCTGTGTGCTGTGCTAACAAAAAGGCTTTGTAAAGGGGAAGTCTTGCCTTACGAATCTGGTAGAATTCTTTGAGGAGGTGACAAAAACGGTCGACGAAGGACGAGCCATTGATGTCATCTATATGGATTTCAATAAGGCGTTTGACAAAGTCCCTCATGGTAGGTTGGTAGAGAAGATTAAAGCTCATGGGATACGTGGCCAGGTATCTAGATGGGAAGAGAACTGGCTTGCAAAGAGGAGTCAGAGACTAGTAGTGGAGGGGTCCTTTTCTAGCTGGAGGTCTGTCACTAGGGGTGTGCCGCAGGACTCAGTACTAGGACCTCTTCTCTTTGTAGTGTGTATAAATGATTTGGAAGAGGGAGTAGATGGTGTGATCAGCAAATTTGCTGATGACACCAAGATGGCTGGATTGGCAGGCAGTGAGGAGCAGTGTCTGGCAATACAACGGGATATTGATAGGCTGGTTGATTGGGCAGATACATGGCAAATGGAGTTTAATCCGGATAAATGTGAGGTGATGCATTTTGGCCGGAATAATGTAGGGGCGAGTTATATGATAAAGGGTAAGCCCGTAAGGAGTATAGAATCGCAGTGAGACCTGGGGGTGCAAGTGCACAAGTCTTTGAAGGTGGCAGTGCAAGTGGAGAGTGTGGTGAAGAAAGCCTATGGTATGTTAGCCTTTATAGGAAGGGGTATAGAATATAAAAGCTGGAGTCTAATGTTGCAGTTGTACAGAACATTGGTTAGGCCGCATTTAGAGTACTGCGTCCAGTTCTGGTCGCCTTACTACCGGAAGGACATGGAGACTCTGGAGAGAGTGCAGAGGAGGTTTACCAGGATGTTGCCTGGTATGGAAGGACTGGGGTATGAGGAAAGATTGAATAAATTGGGGCTCTCTTCCCTTGAAAGACGGCGACTGAGGGGGGATCTAATAGAGGTATATAAGATTATGAAGGGTATAGATAGAGTAAACAGAGGTAAGCTATTTCCTATGATAGAGACACATAGGACAAGGGGCCATGGACTTAAGGTGAGGGGGGAGAGGTATAACACAGATATTAGAGGGAGGTTTTTCACACACAGGGTAGTGGGGGTATGGAATGCTCTACCAAGTAAGGTGGTGGAGGCAAACATGCTAGAGTCATTTAAGAGTAACTTAGACAGGCACATGAGTGGGTTGGAGATGGGTGGATATAGGAGATTGTTTTAAGGGTCATTAGCATTGGGCCGTCCCTGGTAAGGCAAATGGATATGATACAATAATAATGCTTTTTTTTCTTTTCATTCACAGGTTTTAAGTTGGTCCGCCTCATGTCCAACGAGGGGCATACACGCGATGGGTCATACTTGGGTTGCTCTTGGTTGTTTGAGATTGGCCTAGTGCTTCATGTCGTTAGTGTGCACTTAAACTGGACCAGATACTGGGCAAGACGACAGCTCAGTGACTATCACTGATTGCTGTGCAGACACATGGATTTGGGCTGGTGTCTGTGGGAGTTTGCGCATTCTCCCCGTGCTTGCGTGGGTTTTCTCCGGGTGCTCCGGTTTCCTCCCACACCCCAAAGATGTGCTATTAGGCTGATTGGCAGTAATAAATTGTCCCTAAATTAGTTTCCCTCAATCTGGATGGCCATAAAACATTAGACAAGGGTCATGGGTGGAGGGGGGGACTGGTGGTGTTGGGATGGCAGTGCGGCCTTGTTGGGCCAAAGTGCCTGTTTCCCGGGCTGTTTTTGTTCTTTGTTCTTTGTTTGCTACCACCTACAAGTTTGTGGGATAGGTTGCAGTCATTCATCACAACAGCAATTTCCCTTATTTTAGAAACTTTATTATCTTCTAGGTGGGACCTCATGTTTTTAATTTCTTCCATTAACCAAGATTTCCACATTCATGGATAGCAGGAGGGAGCATTGGAAGGGAGAATGAGAAAGTATTAAAAGAGAAGCGAAAGAAGTTAGGAGGACAATGGAGAACTATGAAATTAAATGATCAGGGAAAAAAGTAAAATATTTTACAGACAGATAAATAAAAAAGGAAGGTCGGGTTGGGAATAATTATCTTGCTACAGTATTCAATGGGGAAACAGGATTGGCGGATTCTCTGGTCTTATCAGCGGCAGGACCAATTGTGGGTGAGAATGGAAAATTTGACACTCCAGCCAAAACCCCATTCACTTTCGGCAACACCGGAAAATCCCAGCTGCCAACAAGGAAGGACAATTTCAGCTGATTAGTGGACATAACATTAGATAATGCAATGAGAGTAGATAACTGCATTTGAAAAAAAAAGAAATGGAATGCTAAATTAACTTATCAAACTCAGAAAGGATAAAACCCCTGGTTCAGACAGATCATGTACGTGCATTTCAAAAGAACCTGTGGAAGAGACAGTAAAGCATTTCAACACATACTCACTAATTCGTAAAAGAAGGATGTTATGCCAGAAGACTGGCAGACGGTTTATCTACGTTTAAGAAGCAAGATGGAACATATCCAGGAAACTATAATCCTTCCTTTTTTATTTATCTGTATAATATTAATGGCAGAATAAATAATGCAATTTCTAACAAAGGTGAGTACAGAAAAACATCTGGAAATGAAAAATATAATAATGAATAGTTAGCATGGATTCAAAGGGAACTCCTGCTTGAACAACCTCATTGATTTATTTAACAGTTAACAGAGGTAGTAAACAAAGAGTGTAGTAGACGTATTTTATCTAAATTTTCAAAAGGCTTTAATAATGTTGCACACATTGGATTAATGAATAAGTTCAGAGAATGCAGAGTCAGGGGACAAGTCCCAGAATAGATAATTAGCTGGCTTCAAAACAGAAAGTAGGGAGTATTGTATGCAAGTTCATTTGGTGACTCACTGAGAAGTCAAGGGGATTTTATGTTTAAATATGAACCATTTATTAGTAATCCTTAATTATGCACACATCCCAGTTATTGCCATGGATGATGCTGTTCCCATGCAGGTCCCTTCTAGGCTGTTCTCCAAGTCAATTACCTTTTGAAACTATACATCATACTTTGGGTGGTATTATTTCCCAGTCTCACATTAACCCTTTCTCTGCTGAGCACCTTTACATTATAATGGCATGCAGGCATATACATCCCCCCGTTCTTTAAAAATCATCTCTCCCCCCCTTCCAATGGAATATAACTATTCACAACACAATTTTTAGTTTACTTGCTTCCCTTCTCACAACCCCTGATTCCACAACCACCCCAGAGTCCTGGAAATACAGTTGGCTTTGAGGCTTGACAGCTCTTCCACATCTTGGCCTGTTGTATCTGGAGGAATCTGTTTCTGGATACAGAAATCCATTTGATTCACTTTTTGCTCTCCTTCAAATTGTATTTCATTTAACTGATAATCTAACTGCTTTTTTCGAACACTGTGGGTTTGCTCTGCTCTTTCCGAAGAGGATGTGCGCTCCAGTCATTCTTAGAGTGGACTCACATTTTCTCTTAATGTAGTGTTCACCATGTTCTCCCTAGACATTTCACAAATGGAACCTTTATTTCCACCTCTTTCACAATTTCAGCCAAACATTTGTTTGCGGTTTTATTTTCAAATCATTTTGTAAACTTATGAACCTTTTAAGAACATGAGAACTAGGAGCAGGAGTAGGCCATCTGGCCCCTCAAGCCTGCTCTGCCATTCAATAAGATCATGGCTGATCTTTTTGTGAACTCAGCTCCACTTACCCGCCCGCTCACCATAACCCTTAATTCTTTTGCTGTTCAAAAATTTATCTATCTTTGTCTTAAAAACATTCATTGAGGTAGCCTCAACTGCTTCACTGGGCAGGGAATTCCACAGATTCACAAGCCTTTGTGTGAAGAAGTTCCTCCTCAACCCAGTCCTTTTCATTCAGTTCAGCAATTATTCTGATGAGAGCAATTCTCTTTGTTTCAGGCTTACCTGCGAAATCCTTATACAAGCTTAACAACTTCGCCTTGGCGTTCAGTTTCTTCTGGAGTCTTCCTTCCATGGTCTCTGACCACTCCTTAGATCCTTCCAGTTCACTTGCTGGATTGTTGATCTGTTTCTTAGGGTTATCTTTTTCTGCTTTTAAAGTCAGAATTTACTCTTCCACACAGTGCATCTAAACTTTCATTTTATTTCAGGTTGGATGCTCTTTTCGTGGTGGAGTTCCAATACTCCATCAAACTCATCTTTTCTATTCTGGTCAGATTTTCCTTACAAGGTCTAACACATGTGTGCCATCCTTCAAGTTCAAATTCTTTAACTTTACTTCTTCCAATTGTATCTGAGACCTCACAGTACTCTGTGACAACTTTGACTTTTCCTTGCAGCTGCTCAACCTTTTCTTGACGTTTTAGACTCTTGATTTTAATTTCAGCCATCCCATTTTTCAACAACTCAATGATTCTCAGTAAGCCATGGACATCCAGTAATTTTTCTTTTTGATTTATTATTGTCACATGTATTAACATACAATGAAAAGTATTGTTTCTTGCGCACTCTACAGACAAAACATTCCGTTCATTGAGAAGGAAAGGAGAGAGTGCAGACTGCAGTGTTATAGTCATAGCTAGAGTGGAGAGAAAGATCAACTAAATGCGAGGTAGGTCCATTCAAAAGTCTGATAGCTATGTGTCCTCGGACTTCTATATCTTTTTTCCAACGGAAGAAGGTGGAAGAGAGAATGTCCGGGGTGCATGGGGTCCACTCTTCAATGTCAGATTTACAGTTTCCAATCTTATTTCTGCCCTTTCTTTCTCTGTCTGCCACAGAACTTTGTCCTTGTCCTTCATTTGCTGGCCAGCTCTGTCTCCAGTGGAATCTTAACTTGGTTCAATTCTGTCATTATGCAACTCATGGTTTAATTATCCACTCACAGCTTGGAAAGTTCTATGGCTTTTCCTTTCAATGGTTCCCCTTTTCCAGTCAGCAGGTTCCTGAATGTTTCAATCTCTTTCCTTTAGCTTTCAGCTTTTTGCTGGAATATAAAAGATTGCTGAATCTTCTTTGCCAACTGGTTCTTCAGCTTGCTCAGAATGGTGGTAAAATCTTTAAACTTCTCTTCATAATTTCCCAGAGGAACAAATTTGACCTAAGTTGTCATTGTAACATTTGCAGATTCATCAACAGAATTATTTCTTTTCTTTGCAAAGCTCAATTACTTCATTTTGAGTTTTCATGTAATCCAACAGAGTTTCCTTGAGTTTCTTCTTCAGTTCTTCCATTCCATGTTTGAGACAGTCTTCATTTTTCATGTTGCTGAATGTTTACGCATCCCTTTTGCATTTGATCTTGAATGTCAATCAGCTTTCTTTCATGCCCTGGTGCTGAGACCTCACTCTATATTTTTTATAATTTGGTGTTGTACTTCAGATGCAAAGTTCAACTGATGTTCTGAACAAAAACACTCAAATTCTCACATTATGGTTCAATCTTTTTCATTGTACCTTATCAGGTTACCACAAAAACATTATAAATCCAATATGAAAGGCATCAAAAGATCTATTACACAAAGAATCAAAACTCTTGTTCTACAAAAGGTATCAAAACTCGAGGCTTGTACCTAAATATGATTTGTTATGAGGCAAGGTGACCAATTTCTCTCTCGGTGGGTTTCAATGTCCTCTCTAAGTCCCAAGACCCAGGGTGCAGCTTCTTTACGATGGTTGTTCTTCCAGGCTGTCATTACTGGTGTCTTTGTCTCTCCTTTGTATCTGGCACTGATCATGCTCTCATTATGTACTCACAGGACAGGCACTGATCAATCACTGTCTTTTTGATCACAAATGCACTAGAAGTCATGTTTCCACTCACAGGGATTTGTGTCCAATCACTGCCCACCCAAGGCATAGCAACAGCCATGTCTTGCATGAGATGACTGCCCAATCAGTTCCTGCACTCAGTCCATGGCTGCACATCCTGTTCTTTGCTGCAGATGACAGCAGTTTTGCTGATACAGTTAGTTTTTTAACCATCAGATTTTCTGGAATCTTCATGGATATCCATCTGGTTCCAAAAGATATGTCAGATTATAAAGGGGGTTTTCTCCTGTCCCACTCACCACAGGAACCATAACAGGGGGGAGGGTGGGGGGTGGAGGACAGACCACGCTGAGGTCTATTGGCCTCAGGTGGAATTCTCTGGTTTTGGGGCGAGCACAGCGGAGAAACCCACCCAAAGTCTTTAAAAATGGACAAAGGATTTAGAATGATTGAAGCCATTGCCGATTATGAATTACGTATCTATTCTTTTTCTCTTCTTTATTACTCTGTGGGAACTTTTTGAGACTCAAACTGAAAAAGGTTTTTTCCTTCTAACTCTGAAGGTTTTTCTCCATTCTGCTGTTTTTCTTTTTAACATCTTTAAATGCATTTCAGCACAGCACATCCACCATATGTTATATATGTTAACAGGGTTTTGAGTTTAAGAGCCATGGGGTTATGCTGCAACAATACAGGACCTTGGTGAGAGCACATTTAGAATATTGTGTGCAGTTCTGGTCACCTCACTATAGGAAGGATGTGGAAGCATTGGGGAGAGTGCAGAGGAGATTTACCAGGATGCTGCCTGGTTTGGAGGATAGGTCTTATGAGGAAAGGTTGAAGGAGCTGGGGCTTTTCTCTTTAGAGGAAGGAGGATGAGAGGTGACTTAATAGAGGTTTATAAGATGATGAAAAGGGATAGACAGAGTCAACATGCAGAGACTATTTCCTCGGGTGGACGTAGCTGTTACTAGGGGACATAACTATAAGGTTCATGGTGGGAGATATAGGAGGGATGTCCAAGGTAGATTCGTCACTCAGAGAGTGGTTGGGGTGTGAATGCACTGCCTGCTGTGATAGTGGAATCGGACACTTTAGGAACTTTCAAGCAGCTATTGGATAGGCACATGAAGCACACCAGAATGATAGGGAGTGGGATAGCTTGACCTTGGGTTTGGACATAGCTTGGCACAACATTGAGGACCAAAGGGCCTGTACTGTGCTATGTTTCTATGTATGTTGTAGTGCTGGCTGTGGACTTCTTAAATCCCTTTCTGCTGCCACCTGGATGCTAAGTCCTGAAGTTGCTGTTTAGTCTCAAATGTTTGTTCAACTTTATTTTTGTATTTGCTCATCCTTCTTGTGATTTGGCTGGGTCTCTTGGACTGTATCTCACTCAGGTCTGATGATGGATCTCCATGCATTTTGTTAGATTCCTTCAGCCTTCACCTCTGTATTGGAGTTTTCTATTTAATAATCCTTAACGATGTACATATCCCATTTACAGCCATGCTTGGTGCTACTCCCATGTAAGTTACTTCTAATCTGTTCTTTGAGTCTAGTACCATGTGACACTATACATCTTATCATGGATGGTGGTTGTCTCTAGACTCATATAACTCTTGCTCAGCTGACATTTACATTATAATGGCATGCAGGCACATATAACGGGGAGTAGGATTAAAGGGGAGTTATTCAGAGAGAAAGTAGGGAGTGGCATTCTATAAAGATCAGTGGCAGGACCTCTTTTAATCCCAATTTATAATAATGGTCTAGGCCTTGGAATTAATACCTAACCTTGAGATGATACCACATTGGAGGAGAATAATCAATGCTGAGGAGGACTGCAACAAGGTAAAAGAACCAACTTGCACAATTGGAATATAATTGGCCAATGAATTTCAACATTAATAAGCGTGATGTATTACATTTTCACAAAATAAAATTGCATCTTCCTCATAAATTAAGAATCTAAATGGCATCTAGGGGAAAAGGGATCCAGTAGTACGAATGCACAAATCAGAAAGCAGTGACACAGATTTACAAGACAATGAAAAAGCAAAAGATGCGTTCAAATTTATTTCTAGAGGAATTAAATTTAACAGTAAAGAAGTTATGCTAAACTTTCATCAAATTGGGTTAGATCACAGCTGGAGTGCTGTATATAATTCTGGTTGCCACATTATAAAGAAGATCTACAGGTACTGGGAAACAGTGCCACAAGAATGATTCCAGAAACATAGGAATATATCTATCAGGAAGGAATGAACAGGTTGTGTCTCTTTTCTCTTTCTCTGGTGACCTAATGGATGTCTTTATACTTATGAGCAACTTCGATAGAGTAGACACAGGGAGAATGGGCAGGACTGAAGAGGCTGAAAGTGCAGTCAGGAGGCAGTATATCAAAAAAGCAGATTTTGCCTTTAATCAAGCCACAACATTAGCATCCCACTTCTGAATTTCCCAACCAGACATGTTTAAATGTCAACAAAATCTACACCAGTTGATGCATAGTGCTTCAGTTGTTTAAATATTGTTATCTAAGGTATTTCTTGATTGAAAAATTGTGAGTTTTCAATGACGAGTTACGGTGGTAAGGTTAAGGATTTGTCTGGTACCTTTTAATTAATAGTTTACTGATTAATTATTTTGCAGTTTACTATTAAACCAGTTCCAATTCCCATCACAATGTATTTAAAAAAGCACAATCGATGTATTATATTGGATGCTAGCAGTGCCTTCTTGGTGACCAGGCAATAACAGAACTACAGTCAATATCTGTTAGTTGAACAACACCATCAGCAACTGCTTAATGGATATTTGCCTTTCTTACTTTTAATATAATTCTCTGTGCTGCAATTATTAGTGCATTAATTCAATAAATATCATCATATGTTTCAGAATCAAAGGGCAGAATCTTTCTCTCCCACCAGGACAGGTTCCCTTGCAGCAGAGGGACAAATCATACAAAGTGCCATTGACTCGGCAGGATCAGAAGATCCCACCAGTGGCCAACATGTATTAATAGCAGATATGATGATGGAACCACACAAAAACATCAAACGGTGCAACATGTATATCTACATTCTTTGGGGAGACTCTTCTCCTCCATCAACTATCCACCTATTCCATTTGATGTGGTGATGATCCCTGAATGGCTGGTTTTAGTACATCCAAAAGTTGAATTACAGATGTTAGACCTCCCCCCTCATTCCGCCCCAGTGTAACAACAATTTGAATATTATTTCTTCACAGATGCCTCTTGACCTCATTGGTTATATGGATGGGAATCTTATCAAAAAATGGCAGAGTGTTGTTTCTGGGGAGAAAATCTGTGTGTTTCTCCCCAGACCTTACTGCACGTTACGTGTTTCATGCCATCATGTGAGACGGGGAGGCCTCAATATGCTGGCAAAACCCGACTGGACTGAGATCAGGTTGCAATTTTAATGGGTGTCTCAATCATAACCTGGTAACCACACCCCCCCCCCACCTCAGCTCCCAACACAGAGGTTTCAGGGGCTTTCCACCCCACCCCCAACTGGAGTTGGCACTTCTCACTCCATTACCCCCCTTCCCCGCACCGATCATCGGCTCTTTCTCTCCCCCCACTCATTGGCCCTTTCTCCCTTCAACATTCCCCTGATCACTGGCACTCCCCCTCCACCAAGGGCCATCGCCAGCATACCCTGCTCTCCATCCATTCCCAGCCCACAACCAAGCCTGATGAATCCCACCCCCCCTTCATCTCTGACTCCTTCATGAGGCTCCTACTGGGGCCCACCCCTTGACACAAGTTGACACTACGAGGTTGGCATGGGCCCGCTTCCAACCTGGCAGTGCCAACCTGTGCCAAGGGGCAGTGTCACAGGCTTCTCCCCTGGGGTTATACTTACGTTTACACCCCCAAGAGACTTCCGTGACGGGGTCACGTCTAGATAAACGCATTGTAATCCATGCCAGTAATCTGACTCTACTGGACAATTTTGTATGCTCGCCTACAAAACTAATGCAATCTCCATGTGCTTATTACACCTTGTGGCATCAACGCCACCTGATAAACTGAATCTTATAACACCAGTCTCCAGCCAGCTGACCACCAAATGCTTACATAAAAGACTTCATCATTGGACTCTAACTTTGGGACACTGGAACTCAGGTGAACCAATATTAATTTTCTTTGTAATTATTGTACAATAAAACCTCCTTTCCTCTATCCTTATCATGCCTACTGTGTGAAGATGGAGTACGAAGTTGTGAACACTCCTTTTCACAGGTTTTGAAAATGTACAATCAACTAACCTGCTGAGTTAACCCTAACTCAAGTTTGCAATTGGATTATTTGTAATATTGGATCACATACAAAACCAAGGGGCTGGGAAAATGCATCACTGCTTAGTTGAAAGAAAACTAACTTGAAACATCTTCTGTTTACAGACAGGTGGTGAGAGGAAAACATTGCTGTTTGAACTGACCACCTCCTGTCCATCACACAATTCCCTCGCTGTTCCTACATTGTTGCCAGGAAGTCTTTACTGAACAGCTTTACCTTCATTGCACAGACTCCAGCAGATCAATGCAACCTTTTACCAACTGTCTCAAGGACAGTGAGAGATGGACAGTTAATGCCAGTGAGTGAATTCTACATCCCATTAATGAATGGATTTTTAAAATTGAACAAGGCCCCACTAATTTTCCAATAATTTATTCAAATTAAATAAAATGTAAAATGAAATTCACAAGGACAGAAAAGATCATACATTCATATAGAACCCATTAGGACTCAGAACATCACAAAGTGCTTACAGCTAATAAAAGTATTGTTGTAGTGCAGTGAAACATAGCAATAAATTTGCACAATGATGCGCATGACAAAAATGTCTGTTTTTAGTGATGTCAGTTGAGGGATAAATATTGGTTAACACCAGGAGAATTCCCTTGTTCTTCAAATAGTGCCATGAGATCTTGTATGTCCTCCCAAGTTAAGCGGGGCTTTGAGTTCAAGTGTTGTTCTGAAAGACAGCACCATCAACAGTACAACACTCTACTGAAACACTGGAGTGTCAGTCTAGATTATGTACTCAAGCCTCTGGAGTACTTCTTAAAACCACAATCCTTTTTTCTGACTCAGGCACAGGGTTGCTACCATTTGATACAGGCAAGAAGGGTAGTCTCCTACAGCAGAACAAGATTTTTCTTTTAAAGAGAGCCCTATCATTATGATCCTTCTATCAAGGATCACTATGCGATTTCTGACATATCTGAGAGTTGTAACTTCAATGTTCCATGCCAGTGCTGCTTAGCAGTTGAAGTTGGTGCTGGAAATTGAATAAATTAAACTGAAGGAAACATGAAAGAACAAAGAACAAAGAAAATTACAGCACAGGAATCGGCCCTTCAGCTCTCCAAGCCTGCACCAACCATGCTGCTCAACTGAACTAAAATCCCCTATCCTTCCAGGGGCCATATCCTCTAATCCCATCCTATTCATGTATTTGTCAAGTTGCCCTTTAAAGTCACCACCTTATCCACTCCCACTATTTCCCCCAGCAACCAGTTCCAGGTACCCACAACTCTCTGCGTAAAGAAGTTGCCTCGTACATCTCCTTTAAACATTGCCCCTCGCATGTTAAACCTGTGCCCCCTAGTAATTGACTCTTCCACCCTGGGAAAAAGCTTCTGACTATCCATTCTGTCCATACCTCTCATAATCTTGTCGACTTCTATAAGGTCGCTTCTCAACCTCCGTCGTTCCAGTGGGAACAAACTAAGTTTAATAAGAACATAAGAACAGGGAGCAGGAGTTGGCCATTTGGCCCCTTGAGCCTGCTCCACCATTCAATAAAATCATGGCTGATCTTTTTGTGGATTTAGCTCCACTTATCCGCCCGCTCACCAAAATTCCTTTACTGTTCAAAAATTTATCTGTTTTGGTTTCTCCAAACTCTCCTTGTAGTTAATGCTCTCCATACCAGGCAACACCCTGGTAAATCTTTTCTGTACCGCTTTTAAAGCCTCCACATCCTTCTGGTAGTGTGGTGACTAGAATTGAACATTATATTCCAAGTGCGGCTTAACTAAGGCTCTATAAAGCTGCAACATGACTTGCCAATTTTTAAACTCAATGCCCTGGCCAATGAAGGCAAGCATGCCGTATGCCTTTTTAACTATCTTCTCCACCTGCATTGCCACTTCCAGTGACCTGTGTAACTGTACATCCAGATCCCTTTGCCTATCAATACTTTTAAGAGTTCTGCCATTTACTGTGTACTTCCTATCTGTATTAGACCTTCCAAAATATATTGCTTCAGGGAATCTGAAAATCCTCTGTAAGTATATGAATGGTTAAAAAGTGGTAAAAGGAGGAGTGGAGCCAATCAGGGACCAAAAAGACATTTACAAATGGAGGCCAATGGCATGACTGAGGTCTAAATTAATACCTTGCATTTGTTTTTAATCAAGAAAGAAGATTTTGCCATAGCTATAGTGAATGAGGAGATAGTCGAGACATTGGATGAGCTAAAATTGATAAAGAGAAGGCAATTATACTCAAACTTGATAAGTCACCAGGAACAGAAAGGGTGTATCCAAGGATACCGAGGTGACTAAGGGAGGAAATTGCAGAGATACTGGTCATAATCGTCCAGTCCATCTTCAATACAGGGGTGGTACCAGAGAATTGGAGAATTGCAAATGTCACAAACTTGTTCAAAAATTGAGGGAAGGATAATCTCAGCAATTAGTGGGTAGTCAGGTTAATCTCATTGTGGGAAAGTCTTTCAAAAAACAAGAATCCGGAACCAAAATTGACAAACCCTTGGGTAAATGAGGATCAATTAACAAAAGCCAGCACTGATTTGTAAATGCAACTGTTGACCTATTTTTTTCATGAGGTAACAGAGATGGTGTTGAGAGTAATGCTCACTATGTTGTGATTTACATGGGCTTCCAAAAGGCATTGGATAAGATGCCAAATAACAGACTTGTCAGCAAAGTTAAAGCTCATAAAATTAAATGGACAGTGCTGGCACGGATATGAAGCTGCTCAACAGGGAAGAGAAATGGTAAATGGTGTCTTATAGATGGTGGGCAGGCTTTGGGGAGTCAGGATGTGAGCTACCCACCGCAGGATTCCTAGTCTTTGACCTGCTCTGGTAGCCATGGTATTCATATGTCAAGTCAAGTTCGGCTTCTGATCAATAGTAACCCCCAGAATGTTGATAGTGGGACATTCAGTGATGGTAATGACATTCATTGTCAAGGGATGATGGTTAGATCTTATCTTATTGGAGATGGTCTTTGCCTGGCACGTGTGTGGCTCAAATGTTATTTGCCAATTGTCAGCCCAAGATTGGATATTGTGCAAGTCTTGCTACATTTGGACATGAACAGCTTCAGGATCTCAGGAGTCGCGAATGGTGCTGAACATTGTGCAGTCATCAATGAACATCCTCACTTCTGACCTTATGGTAGCAGGAAGGTCATTGATGAAGTAGCTGAAAACAGTCCTGCCTGAGGAACTCCTGTAGTGATATTCTGGGACTGAGATGATTGAATTCCAACCACCACAGCCATCTTGCTTTGTGCCAGGTACCACTCCAACTAGTGCAGGGCTTTCCCCCTGATTCATATTGACTTCAGTTTTGCTAAGACTCCTTGATGCCATATTTGATTAAATGTTGCCTTGATGTCAAGGGCTGTCACTATCACCTCACCTCTGGAATTCAGCTGTTTTTTTTGTTTTAACCAAGGCTGTAATGAGGCCAGGAAATGAGTGGCCCTGGCATAACCCAAACTGATCAACCAATAGCACTTATTGCTGATTAAGTACCGTTTGATAGTACTATTGATGACTTCTTCCATCATTTTACTGATGATCGAGAGTAGTTTGATGGGATGGTATTTGCTAGGTTGAATTTGTCCTTTTTTTATGTACAGGACACAGCTGGGTAATATTCCACACTATCGGGTAGATACCAGTATTGCAGCTTTGCTGGGACAGCTTGGTTATCGGTGCAGAAGTTCTAGGGCACAAGTCTTCGGTACTATTGCTAGAATGTTATCAGAGCCCATAGCCTTTACAGTATCCAGTGCCTCCAGCCGTTTCTTGATATCACATGGAGTGAATTGAATTGGCGGACGGCTGACATCTGTGATACAGGGGACCTCTGGAAGAGGCCATGGTAGATCATCCACTCGGCACTTCTGGCTGAAAATTATTGCAAATGCTTCAGGCTTATCTTTAGCACTGATGTGCTGGGCTCCTCCATCATTGAGGATGGGGATATTTGTGAAGCCTCCCTCCCCAGCGAGTTGTTGAATTATCCATTACCATTCACGATTGGATGTAGCAGATCTGATCCATTGGTTGTGGGGTCACTCTGTCTATTACTTGCTGCTTTGGCTATTTGACACCCATGTAGCCCTGTTTTCACCAGGTTGACATCTCACTTTTTAAGTATATCTGGTATTGTTCCTGGCATGCTCTCCTGCACTCTTCATTGAATCAGGGTTGATCTCTTGACCTGGTAGTAATTGTAGAGTGGGGAAATTTTCAATAAGAATAAGGTGAAAACAAGTTTTCTTAATCAAAGTTCTCTTCAGGCTTCGATGCAGGGGATACAACAAAACCTCCACTGTCAGCATCAATATCTGATGAAAGGTCATCAATCTCACAATGGTCCCCGAGGCAGCACAAATCATCTTAATCCTGAATGATGGTGGTCACCTTTGGAAAGCACAGTAGCCAAGGAAACATACGACCATTGTGGAATATATTTAGCACTCCTCTGGTGCACCTTATTAAGTAACTATACATAGTGCAGTCCTTTCAACCATGGCATCAACAAGTCAGCAAGCATGGCTGTCTTCATGCAGCTGAAACATGGTTGCATACATGGCTACATTCATTCCATATGACAGCAGCTTTGCAAGGCAGCACTAACCAAAAAACATTCAGCAATATGGACAGGCAATGGCAGGCATTTAAGGAATGGATAGGTGAACTCCAAAAGTTCTTTATTCCTGTTTGGTGTAAGAGTGGTAAGGGAATTGTTGCCAAACCATGGCTTATAAGGAAAATCAGAGATAGTATCAGATTCAAGGAAGAAGCATTCAAATTGGCAAGAAAAAGCAATATGCCTCAGGATTGGGAGCAGTTGAAAATTCAGAAAAGGAGGACCAAGGGATTAATTAAGAAGGGAAAAATAGAGTATGAGAGTAAGTTAGTGGGGAACATAATACCTGACTGGAAAAGTTTCAATAGGTATGTAAAGGAAAAAAGATTGACAAAAACGAATATAGGTCCTTTACAGTCAGAAACAGAAGAAATAAGAATTAAAAAATGGTCACTGAATTACATTCATACTTTGCTTCAGTATTTACAAAGGAAGACGTGAATAATGTACCAGAAGTTTTGAGAGAAACAAGTTTTGTTGAGGAGCTGAAGGAAATCAGCAGGAATAGAGAAATGATTTTGGGGAAAGTGGTGGGATTGAAGGTGGACAATCTCCAGGTGGGCCATAAGGCCTGTTCCTGTGCTGCATTGTTCTTTATTCTTTGTTCCCTCTATAGCAAGAACATCCTTCCTCAGATAAGGATACCAAAACTGCACAATACAATGGGTGTGGCCTCACCAACGCCCTATACAATTGCAGCAAAACATCCCTATTCCAATACTCAAATCCTCTCGCTATGTAAACAAACATACCAATTGCCTTCTTTACTGCCTGCTGTATCTGTGCACTTACTTTCAGTGATTTAATCCGGACAATTGTGAGGTGATGCAATTTGAAAGGTCTACTGCAAAAGGAAAGTGTACAGTAAATGGTAGAACTCTTAGAAACATTAGCATACTGAGGGATCTAGGCATGCAGATTCACAGTTTCCTGAATGTGGCAACTCAGATGGACAAGGTGGTCAAGAAGGCGTATAGCATGTTAACTTTCATTGGTCAGGGCGTTGAGTATAGAAAATGGAAGATCATGTTGCAGCTGTATAAGAATTTGGTTAGACTGCATTTCAAGTATTAAGTACAGTTTTGGTCGCCACACTACTGGAAGGATGTGGATGCATTGGAAAAGAGATTTACCAGGATGCCACATTCAGGAAACTGTGGATCTGCATGCCTAGATCCCTCAGTATGCTAATATTTCTAAGAGTTCTAGGCCGGTTAGTTTAACGTCTGTGGTAGGTAAAATGTTAGAATCCATCATTAAGCAGGAAATTGCGAGGCATCTTGAAGGGAATTGCTTGATAGGGCAGACGCAACACGGTTTCATTAAAGGGAAGTCGTGTCTGACAAATTTACTGGAGTTCTATGAGGATGTGTCTAGGGCAGTGGATAGAGGAGAGCCGGTGGATGTGGTCTTTCTGGATTTTCAGAAGGCGTTTGACAAGGTACCTCACAAGAGGTTATTGCAGAAGGTCAGGGGACATGGAGTTGGGGGTAGGGTGTTAGCGTGGATAGAGGATTGGTTGTCAAATAGGAGGCAGAGAGTGGGGGTCAATGGGTGCTATTCGGATTGGCGGATGGTGACTAGTGGGGTGCCCCAGGGGTCGGTGCTGGGGCCTCAGCTATTTACCATTTATATAGATGATCTGGAGGAGGGAACCGAGTGCAGGGTGTCGAAATTTGCTGATGACACCAAGATTGGGGGAACGGCAAATTGTGCGGAGGGTGTGGAGAGTCTGCAGAAGGATCTAGATAGGCTGGGCGAATGGGCCAGGAAATGGCAAATGGAATTTAATGTTGGCAAGTGTGAGGTGGTCCACTTTGGTAGGAAGAATGGTAGGAAGGACTATTACTTACGTGGCGAAAAACTGCAGCAGGCGACGGTGCAGAGGGACCTCGGGGTCCTTGTGCATGAATCGCAAAAACCCAGCTTGCAGGTGCAGCAGGTGGTCAGGAAGGCGAATGGGATGCTGGCCTTCATAGCGAGGGGGATTGAATATAAAAGTAGGGAGGTCTTGCTGCAGCTGTATAGGGCATTGGTGAGGCCGCAGCTGGAGTACTGTGTGCAGTTTTGGGCGCCGCACCTGCGCAAGGATATTTTGGCCCTGGAGGGAGTGCAGAGGAGGTTTACTAGGCTGATACCAGAGTTGAGGGGATTGAGCTATGAGGAGAGGCTGAATAAACTAGGCTTGTACTCGTTAGAGTTTAGAAGAATGAGGGGAGATCTCATTGAGACGTATAAGATGATGAATGGGATGGATAGGATAGAGGTGGAGAGACTCTTCCCGCTCAAAAAAGACAGTAGGACTAGGGGGCACAGCCTCAAGATAAAGGGGAGGCGGTTTAGAACGGAGTTGAGGAGGAACTTCTTCACTCAAAGGGTGGTGAATCTCTGGAATTCTCTGCCCGTTGAAGTGGTGGAGGCTGCCTCGCTAAATATTTTTAAGAAGCGGGTTGATGGGTTTTTGATAAGAGAAGGGATTAAGGGTTATGGGGAGAGGGCGGGAAAGTGGAACTGAGCCACAACAGATCAGCCATGATCTTATTGAATGGCGGGGCAGGCTCGAAGGGCTAGATGGCCTACTCCTGCTCCTATTTCTTATGTTCTTATGTTCTTATTTACTGTACACATTCCTTTTGCAGTAGACCTTCCAAACTGCATCACCTCACATTTGTCCAGATTAAATTTCTTCTGCCATCTTTCGGCCCAGGTCTCCAGCTAATATATAATTCTGTATCCTTTAACAATCCTCCTCAATCCGGTACTCCCCCAATTTGTATCATCTGCAAATTTACTAATCAGATCACGTACATTTTCCACCAATTCATTCATATATATTATAAGCAACAGAAGCCCCAGCACTGGTTCTTGTGGAACACTGCTTATCACAGATCTCCAGTCAGAAAAGTACTCTTCCACTGCTACTCTCAACTTTCTATACCCAGATGTGGAGATGCCGGCATTTACTGGGGTAAATATAGTAAGAAGTCTCACAACACCAGGTTAAAATCCAATAGGTTTATTTGGTAGCACAAGCCACTAGCTTTCAGAGCGCTGCTCCTTCATCAGGTAAGTGGGAGTTCTGTTCACAAACAGGGTATATAAAGACACAAACTCAATTTACAAATAAAGATTGGAATGTGAGTCTTTACAGGTAATCAAGTCTTAAAGGTACAGACAATGTGAGTGGAGAGAGTGTTAAGCATAGATTAAAGAGATATGTACTGTCTCCAGCCAGGACAGTTAGTGAGATTTTGCAAACCCAGGCAAATCCTGGGGGTTACAGGTAGTGTGACATGAATCCAAGATCCCGGTTGAGGCCGTCCTCATGTGTGCGGAACTTGGCTATCAGTTTCTGCTCAGTGACTCTGTGTTGTCGTGTGTCGTGAAGGCCACCTTGGAGAACGCTTACCCAAAGATCAAATGCCAAATGCCTATGACCGCTGAAGTGTTCCCCAACAGGAAAAGAACATTTTTGCCTGGTGATTGTCGAACAGTGTTCATTAATCCATTGTTGTAGCGTCTGCATGGTCTCCCCAATGTACTATTCCTGCAGCATATCAGGTAAGCCATTCCAACCATTATTTTGTAAATTGAGTTTGCGTCTTTATATGCCCTGTTTGTGAACAGAACCCCGCTTACCTGACGAAGTAGCAACGCCCCAAAAATTGTGGCTTGTGCTACCAAATAAACCTGTTAGAATTTAACATGGTGTTGTGAGACTTCTTATTCTACGTCCAGGCCAGTTTTGTATTCATCTTACCAGCTCATCTCAAATTCCATGTAACTACCATGAAGAACCTTACCAAAGGATTTACGGCCCCTCACTGGTCAATTTTACTTGTCACTTCCTCAAAGAACTCAATCAAGTTTGTGAGATACAACCTCCCCTTCACAAAACCATGCTGCCTTGTGTTAATAAGTTTATTCTCTTCCAGATGTAAATAAATCCTGTCCCTAAGACTCTTTCTGAATAATTTCCCCACCACTGATGTCAGGCTCACAGGCCTGTAATTTCCTGGATTCTCTTTTTTGTCCTTCTTAAACCGAGGAACAATGTTTGCTATTCTGAAATCTTCTGGTACCTTGGCCGTAGCTAAAAAGGATTCAAAGAATTTTGGCCAAGACCTCAGCGCTTTCTTCCCTCGCTTCTCTCAGTATTCTGGGGACTTGTCCACCTTTTTTTCAAAACTTCCAATACCTCCTCCCTTTTTATCTCAACATGTTCTAGAATGTCAATATCCTCCTTTCTTCACTCACCTTCCGCCAAAGCGTTCTCCTTTGTGATGCAAAGTACTCATTAAGGACTTCACTCACCTCATCTGGCTCCACACACAAATTCCCTCCACTACCCTTAAGCAGACTTACCTTTTCCTTAGTTATCTTCTTCCTCCTTGTACATGCATAAAAAGCCTTGCGATTCTCCTTAATCCTGCTGCCAATGACATTTCATGGCCCCTTTTTGCCCACTTAAGTCCCTGTTTAAGCTCTTTCATGCTGTCTTTTTATTCCTGAAGAGCCTTATCAGTTTTCAATTTCCTGAAATTTATGCATGCCTCCTTCTTCTTTTTCACTCAGCTCACAATCTCTCTTGTCTTCCAAGGTACCCAAATCTTGCCATCTTTATCCTTTATTTTTACAGGGACATGATTGCCCTGAGTTGTTAACAACTGACTTTTAAAAGACTCCCACATACCAAATTTACCCTCAAGCAGCCACAGTCTGCATTCCCTGGCTCCTGCTTAATACTGTCGTAGTTAGCCTTCTGGCAGTTTAGTACTTTTACTCTGGGGCTACTTCTACCCTTTTCTATTTTGAAACTTATAGAATTGAGAGCACTGTTCCCAAAATGGTCCTCCACTGAGACATCAATCACCTGTCTGGTCTTTTTTCCCAGAGCCAGGTCTAAGGTAGCTCCTTCCCAAGATGGATTATCTACATATTTCCTCAAGAAGCACTCTTGGACACACTGAACAAACTTTGTCGTCTCCAAGGCCCTGGCACTAAAGGAATCCCAGTCAATGTTGGGGAAGTTAAAATCGCCCAACACAACTCTATTGTTTTTACATCTTCCTATAATCTGCTAACATATTGGTTCCTCCACTTCACGCTGGATGTTAGGAGCTCTGTAGTACAACTCCATCAGTATGATTGCACCGCTTCTGTTCCTGAGTTCTACCCATACGACCTCAATGCGCCAAGGTGTCCTCCCTCTGTATAGCTGTGATATTTTCCCTAATCAGTAAAGCAACACCCCCATTTCTTTTGTCACCCTCTCTATCTCACCTGAAGGATCTAAATCTTGGAATGCTGAGCTGCCAGTCCTGAACTTCTTTCATCCAAGTGTCCGTAATTGCCCCAACATCATAGTTCCATGCAGCAATCCAAGCTTTAAGTTCATCTGCCTCACCTGTCATATCCCTTGTGTGAAAGCAAACACATCTCAAACCATCTGTCCTGTCATGTTTTGTCCACTCCCCCTGTGTTTTATTTCTCTTAGCCTTACTGGACCCAGTCACTGAGTTCTCCACAGTCTCTGTACACTGTTCTCTGGCCCTTTTTGATTTTTGTCTTTGGTTTCTCTGTCTTCCACTTTTCCCCTTACTGCCTTTTGTTTCTGTTCCCACTTTACTTCCCTCTGACTTCCTGCATCAGTTCCCATCCCTCTGCCACACTAGTTTAAACCCTGACATGCAGGGAGTACAACAGAGGTTTACCAGACTGATTCTGAAGATGACAGGTCTGTCATGTGAGGAAAGATTAAGTTGGTTAGGATTATATGCACTGGAGTTTGGAAGAGTGAGAGGGGATGTCATAGAAACTTATAAAATTCTAACAGGGTTCGACACAGTAGATTCAGAAAAAATGTTCCAATGGTGGAGAAGTCCAGAACTCGGGGTCATAGTCTGAGGATAAGGGATTAAACTTTTAGAACTGAAGTGAGGAGAAACTTCTTCATCCAGAGGGTGATGAATGTGTAGAATTCATGACCACAGACAGTAGTTGAGGCCAAAATGCTTCAAGAAGAAATTAGATATAGCTCTCGGGGCTAAAGGAATCAAGGGATATGGGAGGAAAAGGGGAATCAAGACATTGAATTTGATGATCAGCCATGATCAAAATGAATAGCGGAGCAGACTCGAAGGGCTGAATGTCCTAATCCAGCTTCTAGTTTCTATGTTTCAATGATAAATGCTTGATCATCTCAACAGGGGGCAATAACAAGAAAGCACCAGCTTTCCAAATGCCAGCTTTTCATGCATGGCTAATCTTGCTATTGAGACCCAAGGTGCCATTGGACATTAGGATGCAGTGACCTGTTCCTCCACAACATGCACCCAAAGCTGTGAGTTATGTCTGCATTATCCTTGCAGGGAGTAGCTCAGCAGTTTGACTATTGACAAATACTCATGACCCTGTATTTGTCAGAAGTCTGCAAAGTCTACTTCCTGCATTGCCTTGGCGTCTGGGAGAGACGTGGCTCAGTTAGTATTGATATCACTGTCAATGACAACTTCTTCCCTTCATAGATCCTGCTGATCATTCAAGAGATGTGCTGAAGCATCACTTTAAATAGCTTTACTGTGCTGGACATTCTCCATCTCACAAAGGTCAATCCTTTCTATCTACCCAAAAGCAATGAGTGCACAGTTATACATTCAATTCCATATTGATTTGTGAATTGTGCCTTTACAGAAATTCCATTTTGAAAATTTGGCAGAAAGTCCTAGACTTGGGTCTCCAAAGTGCTTCACTGCGCTTGCATGCCGAAGCCACAACAACAGATAGCATGTAGACAGAGTCCTCAATCCTTAATTCCAACCTGGTGACAGTCTCTGAAAAATCGGTCTGCTGTTCCCCTGCCTGTCTCTGCATCCCCAACATTACTCTCAGGACTGATTCCAGAGGCTCATCATCGGACTTGGACTCTGTCAGTGTCTCCAGCAATGCTCCAAGTGTCAGAGAACATGACTGCCACTCCCTCCACCTGCTGCGAATACATCCATGTGGGCGATGTGATCACAAGATTGTGATCCCGAGCATAGCCTAGAACTAGTTCCCACTGAGGTGCATGTATCTACGCTAGTGGAGGATGCAGGTGAACGCAGTGGTGGGCCTTTAGCTGATGGTTGTTCTGTCTCCTCATTTGCTGTGGTTAGGGGACTAAGACTGAGCTGCTTGCTGGAGATCATCCTCCAAATTTTCTTATCAGAAGCTGGAATAGAGAGAGGAGATAATTAGTGATTGACTAGGCAGGTCACTGATAGTCATTGAACATTTGAAGACAATATGCGCTGGATGCACAGGCTTGTTGAGGGAAACTGAGATCATTTATTATGCAGGAATGATCTCTATCCTCCCCAGCAAGCTCTGCAACCTGCTCTCGCATGGGAGGAAAATGTCCTCAGCTCTGATGTCCTCCTCCATCTTTCACCTACCACACTCATCTGTGCACGGAGGCCTGGGGGATCCTGGAATGACTCGGAAGCATAGAAATTGAGGGCCGCCATCACCTTCACATCCACAGGAAGCGGATGGCTGCCGTTCCCCTACTTTTAATATATTTAAAGAAAGGAAGAAAGATAACTCTACTTGCATACTATACACACTATGGGGGTGGGACTTACTCCCACTTTCACACAAATTGGTGACTTAGAACTTTTTTGGGAGAGTCTCGGCCTATGTCACAAAGCCGTACTAATATATACTAGACTACAAATGCTAAACCCACATTTGTCTGTTCCATGACAGGAAGCCAATTTAGTAAGATTTCCCTTGGTACATACATTACCAAATCTCTGAATAACCTTACACTGGGTGAGTGCTTTGGTCAGTAACTCCATTCCTGTAGATCACAGCGGTTGACTCTTCCAGTCTGGCTGTAGCATTGACTCCTGAAAGTCCTTTGAGTCAAGTTTCTAGATTAGATCCATCGCTGCCTTTTGAGACATGGTACAGACATTCTCAAAACAAATCTCAAGCCTTAGCCCTTCTCCTTGCAAGAACTGCTAGCCCACACAGACTTCACAGTATCCAAGTTGTATTTGATGGTGTTGTCACATCTGCCATTCGTCAAGGGTTATGTTCATCAATCAAACTTCATCTCCTGATGACCAAGTGAGTTGACTACCCCATGCAAGGCCACTTATCATCTGGCTTGTAGTCCAAGGGTAATTAGGGTCAATATAGTGAGAACAATTCCTCTTTTTAAAACAATGGGGAAAACCATATTTTTTTTAGCAGTAACACATCTACAACATTCAGTCAAAACAGCAAATCAACAGCTGACAATATGATGCGTAAAAAATCCTTGAGGCAAAGTCCAAATTTACAGTTAACCATATTACAGATTCTATCATTGATCAATAATCAAAGTACAATCACATCCAGGGTTAAATCGATGCTTACAACATAAGATTCAATACAAAATCATTTAAATTGTTCAGTATCGGTTTAAAATCAAGAGTACACCAGAAATAAAAAGCAAAAATACAAAGCACTCTGGCTGGCATTTTCCAGTTATGGTGAAGGTGGATATGGTGCAGTCCCTGGGGTGTAGGTACATCCACAGTGCTGTTAGGAAGGGCGTTCTAGGATTTTGGCTCAGTGACAATGAAAGAATGGCTATATAGTTTCCGATCAAGATGGTGAGTGGCTTTGAGGGGAACTAGCGATTTTCATGTTATTTGTAATGAGGTGCCTTTATGAAGGACTAAAAGTTATAGATGGATTTCGCTCCCTTAGTCTGATTAGGAGGAGGGAACCTAAGGATAACTGGCATTTTCAGCAGAGCTGGCATTAAAGAGACCTGAATATGCTGGCTGCAGCACGAAGCTGTATGAACCTATTTTTGTTCTCCAGCCAGACTGCACCGAGCACCAGCAAGGCACATCAAGATGAAAATGTTACACTAAATGCCCAGCAGGTGGTACCATTTATTCTCCAACAACACAATGTTTTCATTCCAATTCTGCTAGTCCTTTCAACAAATCCAAGCATTGCTCATTTTTAATTTTTGAACCAATTTAAACAGCTGAAACGAGTGTATATTTTTTAAAATAATGCACATCATGATGCACTTACTGGCACAACAGTGTGCAATTAAATATAAAAATTCCAGCTAAAATGTACAAGCGGATACCCCCACAGGTAGCTAATTGATATTTACCCTGAAGTGTCCCAGTATGTTTTTTTCCCAACGATTGAAACCTTCCAATTTGAGAAAAAAGGATACAAGTTATTCACAAACACAGTTTGCTTTCCCTTTTCTTCCCATGTAGCATGTGTCAATGTCTACCAATCAAAGAGACAGGGAGGGGGAAGTCAGAATGCCTGCAGCACCAATATGCAATTCAGGATATTTCCTTCTACTGTAAAACCTGAAAACGTACAGGTCATATTAACATTTTTTTTTGCACAGACAGGATTATGTTAATCTCAGTATGACAAACCGTACTAAGGAAAATTTTATCAACATTCTGACACAAATGGATTCAGTCATTGTCATGTTTGAGGAGGGCAGTTTTATTGTAACCTAGACTGGTAGCACTGCTGTCTGAGTCAGGAGCGATCAGCTTGCATCCCAATTCAGAGACCTGAATATATGATTTAGGCTGGCACTGCAGTGTTGTACTAAGGGAGTGCTGCACTATTGTGGTCTTTCATCTGGCTCTTGGGTGAATAGAAAAGATATCATGACACTATTTAAAAAGAAGAAATCTCCCATTGTCATTACTATTAATTATCCTCAACGAATACCACTCAAAAAAATATCCTGGTGCTGTTTTATGAGACCTTGCTGTGTTCACATTGGCTGCCACGTTTCTCTACATAACTATGACTATGCTTGACTATGTTTGAAAATTAGTTGTCTGTAAAACACTTCGCGATATAGGGATTGCGACGGGCGCTATTTTTATTGCTATGATTGCATTCACAGATATTAAACTTATAGTAATACTGATATTTTTAATTTTAAAAACTTGATATTTCTCCAAATAGGATCCTGGAAACACATAAGGTGGATCTTACTGAATCATCTTGAAATCCCCTACACGAAGCAGATTCAGTAAAAGGATTAAGCAGTCATCTCTCCCCTCTGAACTTAATTATTTAGACTTGTTTTTAAAACAGTGATTCTTGGTGAAGTATTGTTGATTGAGATCATTCGCACCAAATAGCTAGAAAGCCACTGAAGCTCAGTTGTGGATTGCACAAGGCCCTAAAAGTCCTCACACATGCAACTACTGCCATCTATAGGTTTTGTGTTTATTTTGTTCTGCAATATGTGATCTAAAAAGTAATCCCAAACGTAAAATAGATTCTTCATTCATTACCTACAACATATTGCATTCTGTACTCACACCATAAATACTAGAAATGGTTTTCATTATAAAGGCAAGAACACAACGCCACAAGCTTGTAACAAGGGCATTGTAATAATTGTGGGCAACTTTAATCTTCATATAGGTTGTGATGATCAAATTAGCAAGTGTGATCTACAAGGTGAGTTTGTAGAATGTTTTCATAACCATTCCCTGGAGCAATACATTGTGGAACTGACAAGGGAAAAAGTTATTTTAAATCTGGTATTATGCTATGAGGCAAAGTTAATTAGTAATGTCATAGTAAAAGGTCCACTGGGAAATGGTGATAATAGTATAATTGAATTCCCTGTTAAGTTTCAAAGTGACATATTCCAATCAAAACAAGAATCTTAAAATTAAACATAGCCAATTACAGAGGCATGAGAGGAGAACTGGTGAAGGTTAATTGGGTAAATAGACTAGAAGGTCAATAAACAATGGGAAACATTTCAAGAAACAATTCAAAATGTTCAACTAAAATTCATTCTATCAAAAGACAAAATTCCGCAAGAAAGACCCAATCATGGCTCACTCAGAAAGTTAAGGATGGTATTAGATTAAAAGAAGAGGCTTATAATGTTGCAAAAGAACCACAGCAAATCAGAGGATTGAGAATGTTTTAGAAATCAATAAAGGGCTACCTAAAAGTTGATAAAAAGGCAAAAAATATGAGAGTAAACTAGCCAGGATTATAAAAGCAGATTGTAAGTTTGTTTATACGTATATAAAATGGAAGTGAGTAGCTAAAACAAATGCCAGTCCCTTAGAATCAAGGGCAGGAAAACTTATCATGAAGAATGAGGCATTGAGCAAATGTTTGGCGTCAGTCTTCATGTTAGAAGACAAAAATTGCACACTAAAATAGAGGGTGACCTAGGGGCTAATGAGATCGAGGGGATATGAAAAAGTACTAGAGATACTTATGGAACTAATATCGGACAAATCCTCAAGACCTGATGGCCTACATCTTAGGATTCTAAAAGAGGTAGTTGAAGAGAAAGTTGATGCAGTTGACATGATTTTACAAAATTATTTAGACTGGGGACCAAATTAAGTGAACAAATATGGTTCTATATTAAATTCATTTGAGAGCACACAGGTCATAGTAGAATTACAACCAACAATTACATATCCAAATTAGTTCATACATATTATATGTTTACAAAATTATATATTCACTACAACCTCAATGTACCCTAGAATCTGACATACAAAAGAATGCCAATGATATGATACACCTCCTCTCAATTTTATTTTTAATTCTTTATACATGCAGGTACCAGTCAGACTGAGCCAGATATGACCAAGAAACCCAAGCTTTAGATTCTCTACCCATTGAAAACTAAACTTTACACATAAGTTTCATTCACTAGCATCTAAATACTACTGTTCATATGTTGTACAGAACCCTTTGCTGAGTCCATCAGGAAAGATTTGAGTATAAGAGGAGTGACGATTCCATGCAGTGGAGTCACTCAAGTCAAAGCCTCCCTGTACATAGAAGATGTCACTGTCTTCTGCTCAGATCGGTTGTTAGTGCAAAAGCTGATCAACATTTGGGACCAGTTCAAATTGGCCTCAAGTGCCAAGCACGAGGCCATATTCTTTGGGAACTGAGATGACCAATTCATTGCCTCCTTCACCATCAGGTCAGATGGACTGAAATGCTTGGGATATAGTTCAGAAGGACCAGGCCATGGGTTAGAAATGAGTAGGTATAACAAAACAAAAACTGGGCATGTGGAAGTGACACTCCTTCTCCATTTCAGATATGAACCTGGTCCTCAGATGTGCAGAACTCTCAGTGTAATTGTACCTGGTGCAGTTCTAGCCCGTTCCTCACTCTTGCACTATGGCAATTACCAGAGCTGTTTTCCACTTTATCTGGAGTTTGAAAATGTATAGTGATCAATGTACAAACCACTGTCAAATCATTTGGCAAAATGCCTTATCATCAGAACTTTCAGACAAGTACTAAGACCTAACTTGGCCAGTGATGAGAAAGGCTGTCCCTTTCTGATCCTTCCAACATGGCCAGACCCTTACCCTTCTGCATGTGGCTATGGTGGGGCAGAAAGTGTTATTCACTTCCTTGCGGAATGTGCCTTTGCAAAGATGGTCTGGAGAGAGATGAAGTGGCTCTTTCGAGGTTTATCCCGAGCAGTTCTGTGACACATGATTCTGTGCTCTATGGGCTGTTTCCAGGGACACACTCTGAGACAAACATCAGCTGTTGCTGGAGGGTCATCAACTCGGTGAATGATGCTCTTTGGTCTGCCTAAAACTCGTAGGTCTTCCAGTACTAGGGGTTGTCACTGGCCAAGTGTTGCAGACTGGCACATTCCAAATCCCAGGACTATGTGCTGAGGGACATATTAAAGCTTGGGACAAGTGCCCCAGAGGAAATGGGGGAAGGTTGCTGTCTAAGGCCTTTCAGCCATAGTGAACTGAGGGGAGGGGAATTGTATAGAACCCCCTCATGCCAAATTATTCACATTGAATGTATACAGTGAATATTACATGTATGATAATTAGATGACAGTACTCAGAGTACAAAATGAACTATGTAAACAACTTAAATGCATTTGAAATGACTATTTTGAAATGGCAGTAAAGTTCGTTTGACTATATTGAAGCACCTGAGAGTGCAACATGGTGAGTGTAGAGATCTTGAATATTGTTGCATTTTTTGATGGATATTTTGAAATGTTTGATATGTTCTTTCAGCTATCTTAAGAATAAAGTATATTTTTGCAACAAAAATGCCAGTTAAATTTCAATGTTGCCTGTTGGCAGAAGGGTCAAAGATTATTTCTAATATTACATTTAAACTTCATCCTGCAGTTACACTGTATCTTGTGTACAGCCCTACAATGTGATATATCTTCTTGGTGGTGGTGTTGTGCATCTGCAAGGTAACATTACTGTCAGTTGTCCCAAAGAATATGAAAACTGTTTTTTTTTAACAAAAACAATGTTTATATTTACAAAGAGCACACAAATTTCTGAATGACAGAACTGACATCTAAGTTTGTGCAACATTGAGAAAATGTCCCGGTTAAGAAGTGACTGTTTTTCCCTTAATACCGTATGTATGCAGTCAGCGACAGACACACTGCTGTGACACTTAAAAGACTGCAAAAGTGACGAGCACAACACAGCACTTTGTCAACATTTGTTTACATTTCAATATTGTCAGGTCATGTGACAATGATATTCAACATGTCTTAGAAACAAAAAAATGCAATATATTTTAATGTGTCACAGCTACATGTTACATTGATAACTTTTGGTGGAGAAATATGTGGCTATAGGCGTGTCCGTACTGATATATAAAAAGCAGAACATAAGCAACAGCCAACCTGAAGTAACTATGCATTTTCTGAGAAGAAATGAGCATTTTTGATACAAAGAGAATATGAGCTCAATTATTACAGAGTCACAGAATGGTTATATCAGAGAAGGAGGCCATTCAGCCCATTATGTGTCCGCTGCCTCTCTAAAGGAGCAATTCACATAAAATCCACTCTCCCCCCGTCACCTCATAGCCCAGCACATTTCTCCTCATCAAGTAATCCAATTCTGTCTAAAATGAACTTGCCTCCAACATTATTCATTCTTATTATTAGTCATTAAATTATTGTATCGCCACATCTTTTAACTTCTTTTTTTCAGGCATAATTCTGTGGGGTACATTTATATCTTATGAGGCCGATCCCCAAATGCCTTGAGATGCAATTTATTTCCATTTTTTACTGTTGCATAAAAAACACACATGGATTATCATAACTAAACTCTTACTCCAAAAGAATGTTTTGAATTCTGTTAACTCCTGCATAAATTCAACTGCATTTCCATTTCTGAAAGGATATCATTCCCATCTTTTCCATCCAGCTCAAAATTGGTTTGAGTCTTAACTAGGCGATGGCCTAGTGGTATTATCGCTAGACTATTAATCCAGAATCTCAGCTAATTTTCCGGGGACCTGGGTTCAAATCCCGCCACAGCAAATGGTGGAATTTGAATTCAATAACAAAATCTGGAATTAAGAATCTACTGATGTTGATTGTTGTAAAAACCCATCTGGTTCACTAATGTCTTTCAGAGAAGGAAAGACATGCTGTCCTCACCTGGTCTGGTCTACATGTGACTCCAGATCCATAGCAATGTGTCTGACTCTCAACTGCCCTTGGGCAACTAGGAATGAGCAATAAATGCTGGCCAGCCAGCGATGCTCATGTCCCACGAATAAATCAAAAAACTGAGACAATACCATAAAAGTGAATTGGTAGCAAATAATGAATATAATGCAGATACTGAAATGTTTTAAAAAACTGGCTAATTAGTTCATGCACATCATTTAAGTTACATTTTTCAATCTTACTAATATGTCTGATTATCTTTAAAATGTCCTCTGCCAATGTTGCTATTACAGAGAGAAAATCTACTATCTTGATTTTTATGCATCGGTGCCTTGGGGCCTTTCTTTTATTTTGTAAGTCACCCCCAGGTTTATCCAATTCCTAAAGCATTACTAAAGCTCTCAGCCTCTTTCTTTAGTTCTCATGAGCTCTGTGATGAAATAAAAAGAAATGCAATAAATGTAATAAATACACCTAAAGCTCAAATTTTGCCATCTTTACAAGTTCTTTGTATTGGTGATGTTATGACAAAAAAGCATTGAATGGAGTAACATGAATAAAGCTGTTACCATATAATCAAATAAAGCATCAACTTAATAAGTAAGCAAAGGTATTTTTATAATAAGTTCATTTGAGAGTACGTAAGTTGAGCCTTTTAACTATAAAGTTTGTTGTGGGGTAATTTGAGATGGCCAATTATGTTTTAACTTAAACAATGCAAAACTCACGAGGCAAGTATCTCCGTATAAAGACATAACATTTATCTAAAACTAAAAAAAAAATAACAAGCAGCTGCTTGGAGATCATCAAAAGGGTTAAGCAGCTCTGGGATAGCGTGGCAGAACCGCTGTGATGAAATAATATATACAATCAAAAACGAATTAATTATAGATTTTCTTATCGGTCATTTCCTCCTCATATTAGTTTAAAACCAATTACATATGCTATACATGTATCAATAATAATCCCTGATACATCCCTCAACCAATTGCATTTTATCATTCAGCACAATGATATTTCATTTATCCAATCAATCCGGACACTAACTCCCATCTTGGCTGAATTCACTTCTTTGTTGCTAAGTAACTATAGATGCTCATCACAGAGGTCAAAATGAACATTCCCACTAGCTCACTGTCAAGTTGAATAGACACGTAATCATGCTTCCAGGTACGTATCTATTCTATGTCTGGGCAATGAATGTCTCTATTCATAAAGTTGCAAAATAAGTTCCCTCACCAGGAACCTCTAGTAAGAATTCTGCTAATTGCTAGGGTTCTGAACTCTTCACATTTCCATCATCTCTTACGATAACTTGTTTGTGGCTGAAGTGAACAATGATTCATGCAATATATTTTAAAATATCAGTAATAGTTTAAAATCATTATTATTACTTGTTTGATTCTCTTTCTGCATTTATACATGTGTAAATCATTGATCTCATTAGCTTATTAAATTTGATTCAAGAATAATTTAACTCTTTACTAGTAGTATTATTAATGCCTTGTGTATTCTGCCTAAAACATTAGTAGCTGATTAAGTTGTTCAAATGGATATGTATTGCTGATAAAACCAGTCACCAAATTGCAGTTAATTCTTCACAGTCAAATTAGGTTACCTGTTTCTGATGATAAGAAAGACAATTTAAACAGTCTAGGCACTGTAGGTTTGAAAAACAAACAGTATTTTAATCTTCTTATTCATATTTCTGATTGCCAAAATACAATGGTTCATCTCGCACAAAGGGAGAGTTAGCTGCAGTCTTTATCTTAGCCCAATTCCTGCAGGGCATTATAAGGAATGTTTAAGCCATCTAAACACATGATAACCACTTTTCTCTCACAATAAAATCAAGACATTAGGCAGAATTTTGAGCCCACATTAGTCTTCAGGTAAATGGTAATGCTGACCCAAAATCCCACAAGAGTCTGGATATGAGGTTCTCACCGATGAAATCTCATTTCCCAATTTTTTTCTGCCCCTCATCAGTGACTTAATAATGTTCCCACCTAGAGAGCCCAAGTACCTCATTCCAGTATATTTTAAATAAATATGCTTCCCAGGCATGTGATCCTCCATCACTGAATATTCTTGCCAGCAAGGTTTACACCAAGTACATAAAAATGGGAATCTGTTGAGAGATCCCTCTAGATTGTCAAGGTAAGCATAGCTCCCAGGGTAAGAGGAAGGGGCACACCTGGGCAGCGCCCTGGCAGTACCAACCTGCTTGGAGTGGGCTCAGTTGGTGAGCCCCATTGGGGGCTTCTCCTTATGGGAGGGGGGGGGGTTACCCAGATGCTGGGGGAGATCGCAATACTTGAGGGATGAGGGGGGAGGAATATCCCAGTGCATTACTGATGGGGAAGGGTGCCCCAATGCTTGTGTTGGGAGGGTGGGAGTCAAATCCAGAGGCAACAGAGACGTAGATGAGGGTTTCAGCAGATGAGCTGGTGCAGGAGCATTTGGGCAATGATACAAAAATTGAAATAGGCACTCTTTGCCATGTCTTGGTGGCTTGGGTAAATGGTCAGAAGTTCATCTCATGGTCAAATAAAATTACTAAGGTTCCCAACAGTCTGGTTCAGCTCACAGTTGTCATAGAAAGGGATGGAGTTGGTGGCTGGGGAAAAGAATCTGTAGTTGGGAGCAAAGACAAAACAATTTTGTTGAAGGGATTTCTCTTCATCCAGTACCGGATGTCAGACAAGCAGTCTGAGAATTTGGGGACAGTGGAGGGGGCAAGAGGTTTGGTGATCAGGTGTAGCTGGGTGGTAGCAACATATATGTGGAATCTAACATTGTGTTTTCAGTTGATGTCAGTGAGGGGCAGCAATTACATGGGAAACTTTGGCATTTCAATTCTTCTGCCAGATGCAATGAGACATAAACAAAATGGCAGCATTTAAATTAACCTTGATCTCTACTGTAAGGTGTTGTTTCACTTGAAATCTCCTTTTGCTAATTCTACCACATACATTTTACCTCACTCTCCTTTTTACCAAGTTCTCTGAGAATAAAAATGAGTAACCTTTGTGTGATTTGTGGTAAAACATTTTATCCTAAACACATTAACATTTACTTACCCTGCCTCAGATCAGTCATATTTTCAATCAGTTTACTGCCCCTTCTAAGTTGTGGAATTTTACTCCAACATGATCAAACCCTGACCCTTGTAAGAGCTGAGGTTTTTGAGATATGCAACCCTTTTAATTAAAAATTCTTCAAGATCCAAATTCTTAATTTTTAACACTCAGGTCCTCAGTTGTGGATGGCATGGTGGCACTGTGGTTAGCACTGCTGCCTCACAGCGCCAGGGACCCGGGTTCAATTCTGGCCTCGGGTGACTGTCTGTGTGGAGTTTGCATGTCCACCCTGTGTCTGTGTGGGTTTCTTCCAGGTGCGCTCCAGTTTCCTCCCTCACTTCAAAGATGTGCAGGTTAGAACATAACATAAGAACATAAGAAATAGGAGCAGGAGTAGGCCATCTAGCCCCTCAAGCCTGCCCCGCCGTTCAATAAGATCATGGCTGATCTGTCGTGGCTCAGTTCCACATTTCCGCCCTCTCCCAATAACACTTAATCCCCTTGCCTATCAAAAACCTATCAACCCGCGTCTTAAATATATTTAGTGAGGCAGCCTCCACCACTTCAACAGGCAGAGAATTCCAGAGATTCACCACCCTTTGAGTGAAGAAGTTCCTCCTCAACTCCGTTCTAAACTGCCCCCCCTTTATCTTGAGGCTGTGCCCTCTAGTCCTACTGTCCTTTCTGAGCGGGAAGAGCCTCTCCACCTCTATCCTATCCATCCCATTCATCATCTTCTATGTCTCAATGAGATCTCCCCTCATTCTAAACTCTAACAAGTACAAGCCTAGTTTATTCAGCCTCTCCTCATAGTTCAACCCCCTCAACTCCGGTATCAGCCTAGTAAACCTCCTCTGCACTCCCTCCAAGGCCAAAATATCCTTGCGTAAGTGCGGCGACCAAAACTGCACACAGTACTCCAGCTGCGGCCTCACCAGTGCCCTGTACAGTTGCAGCAAGACCTCCCTACTTTTATATTCAATCCCCCTCGCTATGAAGGCCAGCATCCCATTCGCCTTCCTGACCACCTGCTGCACCTGCAGGCTGGGTTTTTGTGACTCATGCATAAGGACCCCGAGGTCCCTCTGCACCGTCGCCTGCTGCAGTTTTTCGCCATGTAAGTAATAGTCCTTCCTACCATTATTCCTACCAAAGTGGACGACTTCACACTTGCCAACATTAAATTCCATTTGCCATTTCCTGGCCCATTCGCCCAGCCTATCTAGATCCTTCTGCAGACTCTCCACAACCTCCACACAATTTGCCGTTCCCCCAATCTTGGTGTCATCAGCAAATTTCAACACCATACACTCGGTTCCTTCCTCCAGATCATCTATATAAATGGTAAATAGCTGAGGCCCCAGCACCGACCCCTGGGGCATTCCGCTAGTCACCAACCGCCAATCCAAATAGCACCCATTGACCCCCACTCTCTGCCTCCTATTTGACAGCCAATCCCCTATCCACGCTAAGGTTAGGTTGATTGACCATTCTAAATTGCCTCTTAGTGCAAGGGGAGTAGCAGGGTAAAGACATGGGATTATGGAGATGAGGCCTGAGAGAGATTGTTGTCAATGCAGGCTCGATGGGCCATATTGTCTCCTTCTGCACTGTAGTGATTCTATGATTCTTGTGCTTGTCCTATAAGGTCCAAGCGACTAGCATTTGTGAATTGAGCAGAATTTATTAAGTAAAATGTAAATGTACAATATAATATAAAAATATAGTACTGAACAAGTAGCCTCAACACACTTTATCCTCAAGGCCTTAGGATACCTCAAATGCAGACAGCACAGCTGAATTCCGTTTCCTTCTGTCTTGGAAGTAATGATGAGCTATCATGAAACCTTGGCTCCTGCACAAAATGAAGGCAACTGCAGCAGTCCAGGCCTCTCCTCTGTGCATTGAGTACCCTTCTGAGCACAGTGATTGTCTGACTCCAAAGTCACTCTCCAGGTCAGTGATGCCTGCACCTTGAAGAGGATTGTGATTTCTGCAAGAATCTCATATTCAAATGTTGCAGGGTTCTGTGATGTTTTCTGTGTGTTCTCAACCCGCTAACATTCCTAACAGGTAAATGTGTGATGCTGAAAGGAACAAGTGTCTAACAAAGGGTCAAGTCCTTGTGCCTGCTGTATCTCAGCTGTATCACCCTCTTCACAGAGAGCGTGCGTGTTGCCCTTAGCCAGTGAGGTGTCAGACATTCACGGAATCAATGTAAACGAGTGTCCTCACTGCATGTCATCATCATCCTCCTGGAATCTTAAGGCTATGAGGGCCTCATGAGTATGCCAGCATCTTCTGGCCAGTGCAATGGCCTCATTGCCTGCATCCTCACCTTCCAGGGCCTCAGCATCCTCATTCCATCTGATCTCCTGATAGGAGGAATCATGCTGCTCTTCCTCATCATCCAGGTCATCCCCACTTTGCATCGCCAGATTGTGTAGGACACAGCATGTCTCAATGATGCTTAACATCCTTTGGAAAGTGTTCTGGAATGCTCCGTCAGATTGATCTAGGCACCCAAACCTCATTTTCAGGATGTCAATGGTGTGCTTCACCAAAGTCTGGATTGCAGCATGAGCCTCGTTATACTTTATCTCAGCAGGGGTCTGAGGTTGTCGCGTTCTTTGCAGGTAGCCCTTGTCTCTGTGGAGCTAGCCTGCATGAACGCTTCTAGGCTACCTTGCGCAAACCTGCATGATATACTTGTTATGGTCACAGGCTAGCTGAACATTGAGGGAGTGGATGTCTTTATAGTTCACATAGTCGACTGCTTGTTTCCAGGGAGATTTAAAAGCCATGTGAGTGCAATCAATAGCACTCTGCACTCCTGGGAATCCTGAAACCGCAGCAAATCCCTACAATCTTGCTCCCTGGCCTGCCTGATCTCTTTTTAAGTTGACAAAATTCTGTGCCTTGGCAAAAATTGCATCCATGGCCCATTTGTGGGTGGAGGTTTGTGAGATTCTGTAAAGATCCACAATGGAGGCCTAGGAAGTCACTGCCATAGAAATTAAGCACAGTGGTCACTTTCACTGCCATTAGTAGTGGATGCCATCAGAGATCTCATGGCACCAAATCATGTAGAAGTTGGTATATGTGAGTGACCATTTCCCCTGACATGCACAGTCATTCTCACTCATCTTCAGGTAGCACACATGCTTTTCATAGTCCCTGGATCTACTGATGTACTTACAGTTCTCTAGGGTTCATCCTCTGTGTGCAGAGCAGGCTCTGCTGCTTCTTGATATTGAGAGTTCTTTCTGCTCTGCCTTTGTTGAGCCAAGTGTCACCGTTGCATTCCTCTCCATCTCCTCTCCTGCCTTTGAGCACTGAGGCAGTCAGTGAGATCACCAGGCTCCACATTCTTGATGTCCCTTCATTGCAATTTCAAAGAAAGAGAAGCAAGGATGAGCTTCTAAGAACCACTCTTGGTCACATTATCACCTGCGGCTGCCTCTCAAGGCCGCTTTATAAATGCCGAAAACACATGGATGCCGAGTGTTTATTGTAGTTGACGGTTGCCAAAAACTGCCACCATCATCGTCCTACATCACATGACCAACTGGTGACAGCTTCGGCCACTCAACTGCATCCCAAACTTTCACCTCAGGAGCAGGCATTGTCTAAACCTTCTACCCAGTTTGCTTGGAACACGTAACAAATTGTCCCTAAATTATTCTCCCCTTAATCTGGTTTCCAATGGGGGTACCATAAGCATAGACATGGGTCAAGGGTGGAGGAGGAAAAACACATTGTTAAGATGGCGGCATGGGCTCGTTGGGCTGAAGGGCCTGTTTCCCGTGCTGTGTGTTGTTGTTCTTTGTATGAGGGTGACTTTTCAATTTCTCCTTAAACTTAGGGCAAAGGATTAGGAGCTAATCCCTCAGTCAGTGTTCAATGGTCACCTTTCCAAGAGGTCCTCAAGCTAGGCCAATGGATATACAACACTTTAGCACTCATTCAATTTTGAATTTTGTGTGTAAGAAGTTTAAAGTGAAGGAGCAATCACTGGCTCACCCAAGAATTAGTGCTGCCAAGGTAGCATAATTGCTTGACTAGCCTGATTCCAAGCATGTCAATTAAGCTAAGGGTCTCAACTTAACATCCTCGACATGTTTTCCCGTTTGCCTGGCCATTTTCTTCACCAGTCCTCCTTACTGCACCTGAACACTTCTCTGTCCCCCAACCCCCATCCACGCTGCTAAACCCCATCATGTGTTGGTGTGCAGCCTTCAGTCTGTGCTGCCACGACCTGTCTTGCACTGTAGCTATAGCTACCTGTACAGCCTGCAAGAAATAATATTTTCACTGTATGCTAATACATGTAACAATAATAAATCAAATTAAATCAGACCAGCTCTTGCTCCGAGGTTCTTTTCTCTCTGGCGCTGTTGCCCTTTCCCCGGCACCACAAGCCAGTCATGAAGAAGCCGCTGTGGAGACTTGCCTGTAAGCCCTGCTGCACCTTTCCCCCCCCCAACACCCCCCACACCCCCCCACACCCCCATACCCCAAAACTATGGAACTATTTCCTTGCATTGTAATCCTCATGAGTGCTGTGTTAAGTTGTGTGCACTCACCTCCAAGTTTCCCTCAAGGTCTCCAGATGTATGCCTTTTAAAGGTGGGGTTTTGTACCATATCATCTCATTCTAACATCATACTGATGTGCGGTTTGACTTTGGCATGGAGGATGATTCTGGCATTTGGCCACAATAATGAGATGCAAATATATTAAAATGAGGTTCCCAACATTTGATGGTGGTAAATGTGACTTGCCATTGATGGGGGAAGATAAGGTAGTGGTATTCCACAAAGTTGAGTTCTGGGTCCAATTCTGTTCACTATGTGATATTGGAATAAATCTAGAGGAACTAGTATTAAAATTGGCAGAAGGTACCAAGATAGTAGAAACAGTTAATTCTTCAGAAGATGAGAGGAATTTAAAAAAAGAAGTACTGTTAAGGTGCAGTAATGACTAAAATACAGATGCAATTCAATATTAATGGGAGATGAAACATTGATGCACTACCAAGAACAGACGTAATTGTATCAGGGGTATAGGGGCACCGGCCATTAAATGGCAGCAACTCTGATTGGGATGCCTAATTTTAAGAAAGCTAGCAATAATCAAAATTTATCACAAGAGGTAAAGAATGTAAAAGCCCAAGAATTAATGATAACACTGCATAAACACTTAATAAGCCCTTAGTACCAGCATTGTGTACAAAATTTGGTTTTGTACAATAGAAAGGATACTGAAGCTTTAGAGAGGCTGACACACAATACAATAGGATGCCTGGTATGCAGTTAAACAAATAAGCAGACTTGAAAGATTGCTTTTATCTTGTTAAAACAACATGGATTATGGGGGCATTGTGATAAAAGTGTTTAAAATTATGAAAGGATGGAATAGAGCTGATAGAAGTTGACTACTGTCAGCAATTGAAGAGTCTAGAACAAGGGGTCAAAGGGACAAGGTTGAATGCAAAAATGTATAATAGAGAGTAGGAGATACATCATTATGGAGGGGTCTGTGAGGCTGTGGAATTAATTTCTGTAGTTAGTCATTGAGGCAGAAACTAGGTCAACATTCAAAATTAGACTGGATGCTCCAGTTTCCTCCCACAGTCCAAAAGAGGTGCTGGTTAGGAACATTGGCCATGCTAAATTCTCTCCCAATGTACCCGAACAGGTGCCAGAGTGTGGCAACTAGGGGATTTTCACACTAACTTCATTGAATTGTTAATGAAAGCCTACTCATGGCACTAATAAATAAACTTAGGTAAGTAGATGAAGCAAAATGGATTAAAGTGTTGGGGAACATGGTGGATAAAACTATTTGTCTGAAAGATAAATAGTGACACAAACTGGATGGCGAGATGGAATGTTTCTGTGTCGTAATTATATAATAATATGCAAATTAGGCAAGCCACGCAGAAGTCACAGCATATTTTTCCTGCCTCACATCATGTCAACAAGTTCCATTTCACAAAGAACCAATACCGTAAACTTTAGATTTGATTCTACAATCAGGATCCTGCTATACTCCCCAGAATGTCATGCAAGTTAATCCCTTAATTTAACGGCGGCACAGTGGTTAGCACTGCTGCCTCACAGCACGAAAGACCTGACATCAATTCCGGCTTCAGATGACTGTCTGTGTGGAGTTTGCTCTCCACCTCCCCCCCACCACCCCCTCCCGGGTCTGTGTGCGTTTCCTCAGTTGTTCCAGTTTCCTCCCAGTCCAGAGATGTGCGGGTTAAGTTGATTGACCCTGCTAAATTGACCCTAGTGTCAGGGAGTTAAGCACAGTAATTATGTGTGTTTACGGGAATAAGGCCTGAGTGGGATTGTAGTCGGTACAGATTGAGGTCTGTGTGGTCGATGGGCCGAGTGGCCTCCTTCTGCACTGTAGTGATTCTGATTCTATTCTAATCCAATTAGATCTATCCAAACATAGCACAGAATTTGCAGCATGCACATTTTCCACCTCTCCTACGCCATGCTATCTTCCTCCATGACAGAAGATAACTCAGCAGTACCCACAAATTCTACCCAAATTCTACTATTACTTACATGGCGAAAAACTGCAGCAGGCGACGGTGCAGAGGGACCTCGGGGTCCTTGTGCATGAGTCGCAAAAACCCAGCTTGCAGGTGCAGCATGCGGTCAGGAAGGCGAATGGGATGCTGGCCTTCATAGCGAGGGGGATTGAATATAAAAGTAGGGAGGTCTTGCTGCAGCTGTATAGGGCATTGGTGAGGCCGCAGCTGGAGTACTGTGTGCAGTTTTGGGCGCCGCACTTATGCAAGGATATTTTGGCCTTGGAGGGAGTGCAGAGGAGGTTTACTAGGCTGATACCGGAGTTGAGGGGGTTGAGCTATGAGGAGAGGCTGAATAAACTAGGCTTGTACTCGTTAGAGTTTCGAAGAATGAGGGGAGATCTCATTGAGATGTCTAAGATGATGAATGGGATGGATAGGATAGAGGTGGAGAGACTCTTCCCGCTCAAAAAAGACAGTAGGACTAGGGGGCACAGCCTCAAGATAAAGGGGGGGCGGTTTAGAACGGAGTTGAGGAGGAACTTCTTCACTCAAAGGGTGGTGAATCTCTGGAATTCTCTGCCCGTTGAAGTGGTGGAGGCTGCCTCGCTAAATATTTTTAAGACGCGGGTTGATGGGTTTTTGATAAGAGAGGGGATTAAGGGTTATGGGGAGAGGGCGGGAAAGTGGAACTGAGCCACGACAGATCAGCCATGATCTTATTGAATGGCGGGGCAGGCTCGAAGGGCTAGATGGCCTACTCCTGCTCCTATTTCTTATGTTCTTATGTTCAAATCTCAGATTAGCTGGATTTCCACTTGCACCCAAGAAGCATTCCAATACACATTCTGGCCACACTCCTATCCCAGCCCTTCTGGAAAAGATCTGTGAATCTGTAACTCTCAATAATCCCTCGAGCCACCACCCCCATACCTGCTTTTATCCAAAAGAAGAATCCCACAGTCCCTCAACTTTCCAATACAATGGAAAATCGCATAAGAAATTCATCAAGTTGACTTAGGATAGCACAACCCAACGCTTCCCAAAGCTGTGGAACATTTGCAAAAATAAGCAAATGATATATAATTGCACATGGATCTTGATAAGATACCATGTCTACCACCCCAACTTTTTGTCAATCCCTTCCCACACCCAAAGTCCTGTGACTAGCAATTAGATACAATGATACCACCTTCCCACTATCCACAGCAGAAATGTGTGTAGTGTTCTTGATGGTGACACATGGTACCCAAGAAACAAATAACTGTATAATTCTCCAGTATAGCCATCTTTCATGCAAAGTTCACACAAAAGGCAGAAATATTAGCAATCCATATGTTGACACCTGGCCAACCCAGGCTCCTGTCGAACAGAAGGACAACCATGGTACGTTCCAATAAGTCACGTACAGCAATAATGGTTCCCCTGGGTCTTGTCATCATTTGCCTTGACATTGGGTTGGTAAAGTCACAAACCAGTTTATAAAGGATGCAAAGGCCACCATCAACTCCAATCTTGAATATTTGCAATTTCACACGACAGGCTATAAAACAAAAATCAAATTGAATAATTTTGTGATCTAGTCAATATTAAGCCATTAATGTTTTGAGCAAGAAAGCTGTGCTTTCAATTTGAATTTAAATGCTTAACTTTTTTTGAAAAGAACTACAAAATGATGTAACTTGAGTGCCTTGCATGCTTCTTAGAACTTAATCCAAACACATTTCAGTCACAGAGGAAATGTTAAACAATCACCCAATCTTTAGTTAAGAATTCCAAACTTAATGTTATCTGTTCATTTGTCATCAGTTTTCATTATAATTTTGTAAAGAAATCAAATTTTACTTCTCATGACTCAATGTACTTAGTTTTAAAGTCTTCCAAATGAAAAATCCTTACCATAAATCACCATACATGTGATGGTGAAATACAGACTGTTATAGTGTTTCCACAATGGAAATTACCACATGGACAGACTGATGTTCGTGATATAAAATGTAAAACAATTACTTTCACAAGTTTTTTATTTCTTAATAAAAGCTAAAATCATGCAATGCTCCAAAATCTAGACAAGACAACCACCAAGATTACTACGCTACTGAACCGAGGTGCACCGCACTCCCATGGGCAAGGAACAGGTTTACACCTGCACTTCCCAATCTCAGTCTAACATTAGACAAAGGCAAAAGGCATCACGGTGACACAGTGGTTAGCTCTGCTGCCTCACAGCACCAGAGACTTGGATTTGGTTCCCCGCTTGGATCACTGTCTGTGTAAATTCTGCACATTCTCCCCATGTCTGTGTGGGTTTCCTCCGGGTGCTCCAGTTTCCTCCCACAGTCCGAAAGACACGCTGGTTAGGCGCATTGGCCATACTAAAGGCTCCTTCAGGCACTGGGGTGTGGCAACTAGGGGATTTTCACAGTAACTGCATTGTAGTGTTAATGTAAGCCTACTTGTGACACAAATAAATCAAAAGAAACAAAGAGTCGGAAGAGTAAATAGAGAAGCTTTTCCATCAGGAAACTGCATAGGATCACCGGAAAAAGCAGAACAAAAATATGGTTTATGGAGCCTTCTAAAAATATATACAGAATTGGAGTAGTAAGTGACCAGGACAGTCTCAAGAAAAGTGACTTTCCATTACACAGAGCCAATAGTATATGACATTTAACACAAGTTTCAGGGAGCATTGCTAAGATTATGCTGCCAAGTAAGGGAGCATTGCTAAGATTACGCTGCCAAGTTTTCTTAAATTGTTTCTTTTGATAAAGCTGTACAAAATTGCATTTGATAAGGTACCCCATGCAAGGCTTTTTGAGAAAGTGAGAGGGCTTGGGATCCAAGGGGACATTGTTCTGTGGATTCAGAACTGGCTTGCCCACAGAAGGCAAAGAGTGGTTGTGGATGGGTTTTTTCCTGCATGAAGGTTGGTCACCAGTGGAGTGCCCCAGGGATCTGTTTTGGGACCCTTGCTCTTTGTGATTTTTATAAATGACCTGGATGAGGGAGTGGAGGGGTGGGTTGGTAAGTTTGCTGATGACACAAAGGTTGGAGGTGTTATGGATAGTGTGGTGGGATGTCAGAAGTTGCAGCGAGACATTGATAGGATGCAAGACTGGGCGGAGAAGTGGCAGATGGACTTCAACCCAGGTAAGTGTGTGGTGGTTCATTTTGGCAGGTCAAATAGGATGACAGATTATAATATTAAGGGTAAGACTCTTGGCAGTGTGGAAGATCAGAAGGATCTTGGGGTCCAGGTTCATAGGACGCTCAAAACAGCTTCGCAGGTAGAGGCTGTGGTTAGGAAGGCGTACGGTGTATTGGCATTCATCAATCGAGGAATTGAGTTTAGGAGTCGGGAGATAATGCTGCAGCTGTATAAGACCCTGATCAGACCCCACTTGGAGTACTGTGCTCAGTTCTGGTTGCCTCATTACAGAAAGGATGTGGAGGCTATAGAAAGGATGCAGAGGAGATTTACAAGGATGTTGCCTGGATTGAGTGGCATGCCTTATGAGGATAGGTTGAGGGAGCTTGGTCTTTTCTCCTTGGAGAGACGAAGGATGAGGGGTGACCTGATAGAGGTGTATAAGATGAAGAGAGGTATTGATCAAGTGGATTCTCAGAAGCTTTTTCCCAGGGCTGAAATGGTTGCCACAGGAGGACACAGGTTTAGGGTGCTGGGGAGTAGGTACAGAGGAGATATCAGGGGTAAGTTTTTCACTCAGAGGGTTGTGGGTGCATGGAATTGGCTGCCAACAGTGGTGTTGGAGGCGGATTCGATAGGGTATTTTAAGAGACTTTTGGACAAGTACATGGAACTTAGTAAGATAGAGGGTTATAGGTATGCCTAGTAGGTAAGGACATGTTTGGCGCAACTTGTGGGCCGAAGGGCCTGTTTGTGCTGAAGTTTTGCTGTGTTTCTATGTTTCTAAAACCAGAAAAGGGATAACAAGGATCAGCATAATATTTCTGACTAATCAACAATGAATCTGCTTCATCAGAACCATCCTTGAAATCATTATTAACTCTGTCAAGAAGAATCATTCTTCTCACACCTTAACAGCTGAAAGGTTTAGCCTCATCTTAAAACTGCTGATCTGTGAATGACAATGCAATTGTGTCATAATTTTAATACATGTCACAACATATTACGCACTGTTTTATTTCATTTAATCAACTTTTTCTGAAAATTAACATTAATCAAGTTAAATTTCATCGATGATAAGATGAATTACGTACAAAGCCATCAAGTTTTTTGTAATTCCAAAGAACAAATTCAGATACTTAGAAGTAATAAGAAAAGATGGTCAAAACACTACCAGTAAGTAGTTAGTGCTGGTGGCCTCATTAAGAACATCAACATTGCTTTCTTTTGATTGTTTGTTGAAATGGAAAGCATCAGAAGTTGCACGGAGATGGTAGTGACAACCAGAAGGTCAGCGATTAGGTTTCTCTTTCAAAAACTGCATAGCTGTGGCTTCAGCAACTTGATCTGACATTTCCAAATACCTGCATGCCTGAATGAAATGCTCCAGTTCATAATTCATAAGTGCCAAGGACATAGCATCACGCCATTGAAAATCACCTGATAATACTAGATCTGTAACAAGGATTGCCCATGGCGTGTTTTTCAAATTCTTAGAAACTTGAAATCAGGCTCCCAGATATGTCAACACAGCATAACTGAAAATTTTGTCCAAGCTTTGAGGCGAAAGTTAAGAGTATGTTTTAAATAGGCAATCAAATCTTCTCCTTAATTGCATAGATGAAAAGCAAGCCACTTTGCAAATGCAACTCAAAGACAAAAATGATCAACTAATTTTCTCATGGAATAACAATTATTTATGAGTATCTTGTCATACACTCTCATAACAAGGTGCCAAATACATAAAAGAACAATGACATCAAACAAAATCATTTTTAGATTTAATTTCTTTTTCATTTTTATTTAGAACATAGAACATAGAACATTACAGCGCAGAACAGGCCCTTCGGCCCACCATGTTGCGCCGACCAGTTAAAAAGCAATGACCCTCTAACCTAAACCAATCCCTTTCCATCCATAAACCTATCCATGGATCTCTTAAACACCCCCAAACTAGGCGCATTTACAACTGCAGCAGGCAGGGCATTCCAATCCCTCACCACCCTCTGGGTAAAGAACCTACCCCTGACATCCGTCCTATAACTACCACCCCTTAATTTAAAGCTATGCCCCCTCGTGCTAGCTTTCTCCATCCGAGGAAAAAGGCTATCACTGTCCACCCTATCTAATCCTCTAATCATCTTATACGTTTCAATAAGGTCCCCTCTTAGCCGCCTTCTTTCTAACGAAAACAACCTCAAATCCCTCAGTCTCTCTTCATAGGACCTCCCCTCCATATCAGGCAACATTCTGGTAAACCTCCTCTGGTAAACCTCCATTTGGTGAGCTCATCAGTACCTTTCTCAGTTCTGCGTTAGAAATTATGATTTATTTCAGATAAGACATTAAACAGAGGCCCTGGTTCAATTTACTTGCAGTTCTCAATTTGGTTCCGTGGGTATGTTGAAACTGGTGTACATGCACAGTGGTCCACAGGGTGGCAGTAGTAGCACTGACTTAAAGAATGTTTATCTGATACCAAGCAACACATGTTAAAAAAGTCAATTATTGCAATGCATATATCAATGCCATAGATCAAACTATATTTTTCTGGAAACATTTTAAAGAATATATTCTCAGGATTTGGGCATCATTGGCAAAGCTGTCATTCATTGCTCATCCCTCGTTACAACTGAATAGCTGCCTTGGCCACTTCAGCAGATAGTTCAGAGTCAATCATATTTGGTGTGGGGCTGAAATCAAACATAGGCCAGACCAAATATAGACAGCGAGTCTTTTTTCTCTGAAGAATATATCAAATCAGTTGGGTTTTCGTGAAAATGACATCTTTGTGGTCACCCTTTCTGATTTTTATTTTGTTTCTAGTTACTAAGTTTTCATTTTTGGATTTATTTTAAAAATTGAATTCAAATTCTCAAATTGTTATGGTGAGATTTGAACTCAAGGTCCAGGCACAAACTCCCAAGCAGAAATGTCTTTTTTAACATGTGACCAGATTTCTTTTCATTTCACATCAGCAATTTTTCTTGACAATGAAATTTTGAAGTAAAGTTTAACATTTATTTTTTAGTGACAAGTAAGGCTTACATTAACACTGCAATGAAGTTACTGTGAAATTCCCCTAGTTGCCACAGTCCAGCACCTGTTCAGGCCAATGCACCTAACCAGCGCAAGTAGACTTACATTAACACTGCATTGAAGTTACTGTGAAAATCCCCTAGTCACCACACTCCGGCATCTGTTCAGGTACACTGAGGGAGAATTTAGCATGGCCAATGAACCTAACCAGCACATCTCTTAGACTGTGGGAGGAAACTGGAGCACCTAGAGGAAATCCACGCTGACACAGGGAGAACATGCAGACTCCACACAGTGACCCAAGCCATGAACCAAACCTGGGTCACTGTGAGGCAACAGTGCGAACCACTGTGCTGCCCTATCAAGCTATGTGGGTTCATACACACTCAACATGAAGCCCTGGGTGAATTTCCTAGGATGAGACCAGTAAAGCCACTGATGACCTTTGGCGGTTCTCAGTGTTGGTGCCAAAGAAAACAAATATTATTGAAATAACTTGTATTTTTAATGATCATAAGAAGACAAAATCAATTAAATATATAAAATAAATGCGTTTCTAGGTTATCCAAAGTGAATACAGTATTCACTCAACTGAAAATTTGCAACTCACAAATATAGATAACATCTTGGTTTCTGGTGAAAGCAAAGCACTAAATGGACGCTGAAAACCCAAAATAAAAATGCAAAGTGCTGGGAAAAAAAACTCAGCAGGTCTTGCAGCATAAATGGAGAAAGAAACAGAGTTAAAGGCTGTGGTTTTCCAGCCTCATTTGCAGTGGGCTGGAGGGGACAATATCTGCAGAAGATCAAAAATCAATTTTACGTCATAGTAATATCAGTTGGCAACTGTCCATTCCACCCATCAATGGGGGAGCCACATTTCCCACTGCGGTATACCAGGATCATCATTTCAATCTGTTTAAATTTCATTGTAAAGACTTCTTGCCAGAATCATTCTCACATGCCGGATCATCTGAGCATTATGGCATGAAATTAGAACAACATGTTGCATAATGGTACATAGATGTCATGCAACTGATGATATGCATATTGCTTGTGATTTTGAGGTTAGTTCACCTATCTTGTATCATGCAGCGCTCACAGGAATTAATATCAGCCTTGACAGGCAGCACCAGAATGCTTCCTGGTGGGTATCACAGGCAAGCCTCTCGCTATCAGACCAGCAGTAAGGTGGAAGTGGCTCTTCAAGGGCTGTGAGGTTAGGACTGTACTGTGGAGGATGGCTACTGGTCTCAGGCAGGACAAGGAGCTGCAGGGATAGGAGCGTACTGAGGGATGCAAGTGGGGAAGATTGCACTCAGACACCCAACTGGGGGGAGGAGGGTGAGAGAGGTTTGTGTGCTCAGCACCAGAGTGGGGAGAGAGAATGACAGACTTGCATAAGCTACTTGGGACCAGTCTGGGAGGAGAACTGAGTGAAGAAGTGCTTCAATTTATGTTGAGCTCTGAAGATTGTCCTTGTCCCACTCCAGGGAGGGGGAGGGTACATCAGGCCAGTCTCAGCTGTGTCCAGTATGTTGTTCATGGGGCATGGTGCTAATCGATCTGCTTATTCACAGCATAGAAATTTGTCAGAGTAATAACAAACTCCAGAGTAACTGGGTGACTGGACAAACCTCAGAAGCTTGTTAGAAAGTTGGTGCTGGGCGGCTTGCAGAAGAAGAGCCTCAGCCTTCCCTCAAATACTCTATTTTTGTGGCTGAACATTTATCCTCATGTTTATCCCAATGTGTGCAGGATTAGAGTACAGCGAATGAAGATCCCACTGTCTGGGCTGAAAGTAACACATACAAACACCTGGCCAAAGCAATGTCAAAGCAGTCGATCATGTTGAGGAGTGAAAGGGGGAGGGGGGTGACCTTGATATACACCACCCACTGGCAATCATTTCATGGCAATCACAAAGTCAGAAACAGAACCCTTCATCCCATGTTCACTGAAGGATCATTGAGAGAAAGAGGGCCCTTGGAGAATAAATCTGTCACTTGTCTGTTTTCATTGATAGTGCAGAGATGAGACCATCAGGAAAGAGGAGGCTGGATTTATCGCTGCTGCATTATCATTTGCAGACAGTAGTGAAGAAGAAGATTGTGATGGAGGCACCTGCATCACCAAAGGAAGAAGTAATAATATCAAGTCCAAGAACCAGCAAGGCTTCTCCAGTCGCAGGGAATGAGACTCAGAGAGATAATGTGTGTCAGTGGCTCGCAAAACCCAGGGTCTATAGAACGCACATCTCTTATCTACAAATGAGCAAGAACCAGTGTTGTCAACGGCTCTACATGACCAGGGAGCTGGTGAGATGTTTGTCACATTCTCCAGGAATTGGTGCCATGAGGTCTGGGAGAGCACCCATTGCCATTGGCTTTGAAAGTAACCATCGCACTCAACCTCTACACTAGTGGTTCCTTCCAGGGCTCCACGGTGGTTCTCTGCAGGATCTCTCAAGCATGCAAGCACAAATGAAGTCACCAACACTCTTTTTGTCAATGTCAACAGAGATCAAGCAAGCTAGGTTGCCAGAGCACTGGGCTTTGCTGAGATTGTCACTGACTACACTCATGTGGCTATAAAAGCTCCATGGCAACAGGCACTGCAATACATAAACCAGAAAGGTTACCACTCATTCAATATACAGCCTGTCTCTGACTACAAGAAACTGATCATGCAGGTTTGCGCCGGATACCCAAGAAGCGCCCATGACTGAAACATCTTGAGTAGATCACAGGTCTCAAGGGACCACACAGGATCCAGAGTACCCACAAAGGATGTGGCTGATGATGCCCATGTGGTGGCCTCAGACTCCTGCAAAGAGATGGTACAACAAGGCTCATGCAGCTCACCGAGCATCTGTGAAGCACACCAAAGACACCCTAAAGATGTGATCTCAATGCCTGGATGGTCCTTCAACAGTCCTGTCCTCAGGTTCCTCCTCTGAGGTATCAATTAGGACTGGAGCAAAGATTCTATCAGATGCTTGGCTGAGATTCCTATGCAAGATGAATTAGTGCATGGCAGCTGACTGGAATACAGGACAGTGCACTCAAGTAGCATTGACTGAGGGTTGAGCTAGTGCAGGCTCCTCACATTGGTGTTTGCTGCAACATCACCATTGCCACAGGCACAGTCCACGACCCCCTGCCCCCCAAACCCCACCCCCCCAAACCCTCCGGCCCCTGGCCAGATCTGTCACGTGATTTTCAAAGGGAGTGAGAACCCTGAGTTCTGGCACTCACCCCCCGGTCTGGGATCGCTCCGTTTTATTGTGTGTAAGCTCGGCCTGCAGTAGAACTGATGGAGAGTGTTTAAACCAGATACATGAGAGTAAGGGCAGATAATAAGAATGTCTGCCATGTGTGGGGGGGTAATGGAAGCCATGGGCAGAAGGAGGGCACAAGCTCCAGGGAGCTAGATGGAGATGTGAGGGTGTGTGTGAGAGAGTGAGTGGTGATGTCCCATGAACTGGCAGTGAGTGAGATACCAGTGAGTGAGCTACTACATGTGATAGGTGTGTGTGTGTGTGTGTGTGTGTGTGTATGTGTGTGTGTGTGTGTGTGTGTGTGTGTGTGAATTGAGGGTGATTAGATGGATGGTTTACCCTGGCAACACAGATGAGATCTTTCATCCCTTTCCTGCACTGGGTGACTGGCCTCTCTGAGCAGTATTAGAACCGACCACCACTGCCACTGTATCCCAACTGGAGAGCTGAGGTTGGTGGACCAGTGGGCATGGTGGGGTAAAGGACATCACAACGGTCTCCACGGTGTCCAGCAGGTTGTCAAGGGAGGCCTCACTGACCTTGGGAGCTGCTGTCTTCTTGGTTTCTGGAGCCTCGGCTTCAGTGAAGCATCCTGGGCTGCAAGCATTGAGAAGATTACACTGCTGCTGTTTAAATATGACAGCAACAGTGAGGAAGTGGTGAGGTCATAGCAGAGTGGACAAATTCGAGGTTGCCCATCCACGGTCTAGTATGTTGCCCATGCACGCAATTAATGAGGTGGAAAGCAGATGATACAGGAAAAGATCTGCCATTGCAGCTGGTGGAAAAAGTGCCATTTTTCACACCCACTTCGGTACTTATTACAATGAGGGGCAAATCCCACTGACGTTTTGAATCAAATACAACTCCTCTTTGGAACCTTTGTTTTCTGGTCATCTTCAATATACCCACTCGTTTGAAAATTCCTGCTGAGAAGCCAGGAATTATTATACCAGGAATGCTCCGTTGTCCTTTTTGTAGTTGTTTTTATAGCTCAATTAGATTCAACTGCTGCAGTGCGCTTTTACAATACTGTTATATACTTAAGCACATCAGCATTCTTTTGCTATCTCAAGATATTTTATATTTAGCAACTCCTGCACAAATACTCCAGAAGAATTGCTGCAGTGCAATTTATAAATAGATCGGAGAATAACACAAGATGATCTCTGCAGAAATGCTGTAAACTTAATGCTGCTGTTAAAAAAAGCATTGTTTTGATCTATACACGGCCATATTTTCAGAATGGTAATATTAAACCAGGGCATTTAGTATATTAAGCAGGGTATTTTAGTACATTAAACCAGGGCATTTTAGTACATTAAACCAGTGAGTTTTGCTACATTAAACCAGGGAGTTTTAGTACATTAAACCAGGGAGTTTTGCTCTATTAAACCAGGACATTCTGCTGTATTAAACCAGGGATTTTTAGTATATTAAACCAGGGAGATTTGCTATATTAAACCAAGGTGTTTTAGCTTATTAAACTAGGATATTTTGGTATATTAAGCCAGGTAGTTAAACTATATTAAACCAGGAAGTTTTAATATACTAAACCAGGGCGATATTGTATATTAAACCAGGAAGTTATAGTATATTAAACCAGAGAGTTTTAGTATATTAAACTAGAGAGTTTTAGTATATTAAACCAGGGAGTTAAATTATATTAAACCAGGGAGTTAAACTATATTAAACCAGGGAGTTTTAGTATACTAAACCAGGGAGGTTTACTATATTAAACCAGGGAGTTTTAGTATACTAAACCAGGGAGGTTTACTATATTAAACTAGGGAGTTTTAGTATACTGAGCCAGGGGGTTTTAGGAAGGTGTGGAGTCTTCTAACTGCTGAATGAATTTGAATAACAAACAGCATGTTTTTTGTGGGATTAAATAAAGATGATTACTTATTCACACATTCACCTGAAAATCTAACATGACATCTCTCACTACTCAGACACACTCAAGGAAATTACAGTTAAAGAGAATAATGCACTTTTGAAAGTTATAAACAAAATAAATAGTTTGCTAGTTACATAGTTGGTTCATCTCAGCGCAGGCCTGGTGAAGAAAAGGCTATTTTCCACCTTTGAAGTGTAGCCAGGTGAATTCAATAACTAAAGTCATGGGTAAAAGTCATTACAGGGTTCCCCCAAAGTGGAGGTTTTCAGCAGGTGACAAAGTTAGTTTCTTTTAGTCATATTACTAGGTGATCAGCTTTTGGTGCTGATGGACTTGGAAAGGAACAGGCTTGGAAACCTTACATAAGAACATAAGAACATGAGAAATAGGAGCAGGAGTAGGCCATCTAGCCCCTCGAGCCTGCCCCGCCATTCAATAAGATCATGGCTGATCTGTCGTGGCTCAGTTCCACATTCCCGCCCTCTCCCCATAACCCTTAATCCCCTTGCCTATCAAAAACCTATCAACCCGCGTCTTAAATATATTTAGCGAGGCAGCCTCCACCACGTCAATGGGCAGAGAATTCCAGAGATTCACCACCCTTTGAATGAAGAAGTTCCTCCTCAACTCCGTTCTAAACCGCCCCCCCTTTATCTTGAGGCTGTGCCCTCTAGTCCTACTGTCCTTTCTGAGCGAGAAGAACCTCTCCACCTCTCTCCTATCCATCCCATTCATCATCTTATATGTCTCAATGAGATCTCCCCTTATTCTTCTAAACTCTAACAAGTACAAGCCTAGATAATTCAGCCGCTCCTCATAGCTCAACCCCCTCAACTCCAGTATCAGCCTAGTAAACCTCCTCTGCACTCCCTCCAAGGCCAACATATCCTTGCGTAAGTGCGGCGACCAAAACTGCACACAGTACTCCAGCTGCGGCCTCACCAGTGCCCTGTACAGTTGCAGCAAGACCTCCCTACTTTTATATTCAATCCCCCTCGCTATGAAGGCCAGCATCCCATTTGCCTTCCTGACCACCTGCTGCACCTGCAGGCTGGGTTTTTGAGACTCATGCACAAGGACCCCGAGGTCCCTCTGCACCGTCGCATGCTGCAGTTTTTCGCCATGTAAGTAATAGTCCTTCCTACCATTATTCCTACCAAAGTGGACAACTTCACACTTGCCAACATTAAATTCCATTTGCCAGTTCCTGGCCCATTCGCCCAGCCTATCTAGATCCTTCTGCAGACTTTCCACTCCCTCCACACAATTTGCCGTTCCACCAATCTTGGTGTCATCAGCAAATTTCAACACCAAACACTCGGTTCCCTCCTCCAGATCATCTATATAAATGGTAAATAGCTGAGGCCCCAGCACTGACCCCTGGGGCACTCCACTAGTCACCAACTGCCAATCCGAATAGCACCCATTGACCCCCACTCTCTGCCTTCTATGTGACAGCCAATCCCCTATCCACGCTAACACCCTACCCCAACTCCATGCCCCCTGACCTTCTGTAATAACGTCTTGTGCAGCACCTTATCAAACGCCTTCTGAAAATCAAGAAACGCCACATCCACCGGCTCTCCTCTATCCACCGCCCGAGACACATCCTCATAGAACTCCAATAAATTCGTCAGACGCGACTTCCCCTTAACGAAATCGTGCTGCGTCTGCTCTATCAAACAATTCTCCTCAAGATGCCTCGCTATTTTCTCCTTGATCATGGATTCTAACATTTTACCTACAACAGACGTTAAACTAACCGGCCTATAATTCCCTGCCTTTTGCCTGCCACCCTTCTTAAACAACAGCGTAACATTAGCCGTTTTCCAATCTTCCCCGGAATCCAGCGAGGTTTGGAAAATAATCACCAAGGCATCCACTATCACCTCCGCCACTTCTTTCAGAACCCTTGGATGCATTCCATCCGGTCCTGGGGATTTGTCCACAATCAGTCCCTCCAGTCTTTCGAGCACTGCCTCTCTAGTAATAATAATGTCATTCAGGCCCTCCACTCTTACCATCTTTCCATCGCTAACACCTGGCAAATTATTCACGTCCTCCTCTGTGAAGACCGATACAAAAAAGTTATTCAAGGCCTCAGCCATTTCCCCATCCCCTACCACTAAGTCCCCCCTCTCATCCTCTAAGGGTCCAACATTCACCCTAGTCAGCCTCTTCCTTTTTATATATTTATAAAAACTCTTACTATCCTTTTTTATATTAAGCGCTAGCCCAGCTTCATAGTTTATCCTACCCTTCTTTATCAACTTCTTTGTCATTCTTTGTTGATATTTAAACCTCTCCCAATCCTCTTCTCGCCCACTACTCTTAGCTACTCTAAACGCATCCGCTTTTAATTTAACACTTTCCTTTACCTCCTTTGTAATCCACAGCTGATTATCTCTCCTCCTATGATCCTTTTTAACTATCGGAATAAATTTCTGCTGAGCACCAAGAAAGATCTCCTTAAAGATCCTCCACTGTTCCTCAGCAGACCTACCTTCCAATGCGCTCCCCCAATCAACATTCGCCAATTCCTCTCTCATCCTATCGCACTCCCCTCTGTTCAAACAAAGGACACATGTCCGGGAACCCACTTTCTCCTCCTCCATCTGCATCAGAAACTCCACCGTACAATGATCACTCTTCCCAAGAGGATCCTTCACCACAAGGTCCCTAATTCTACCTGCCTCATTACATAACACCAGATCCAAGATAGCTCGCTCCCTCGTCAGCTCCAACACACACTGTTCAAGGAAACTATCCCGGCAGCATTCCAAGAACTCTTCCTCAAGCCCACCGCGTCCAACATGGGTCGACCAATCAATATGTAGATTGAAATCCCCCATAATTATCGCCGTTCCATCCCTGCAAGCCACATTTATTTGTGCGTTAATAGCCCGCCCCACCTCCAGATCATTATTTGGGGGCCTCTAGACGACACCCACCAGCGTCTTCCTCCCTTTGCTGTTCCTAATCTCCACCCACAACGATTCCACTTTCTGCTCTTTGGCTCCTATATCATCCCTTACTACCACCCTGATGCTATCCTTAATCAGCAGAGCTATGCACCCCCTCCTTTTTCCTCCCGCCTATCATTCCTAAACACTTGCTACCCCTGGACATTCAGCTCCCAGTCCCTGTCACCTTGCAGCCACGTCTCTGTAATGGCCACCAGATCATATCCATTTGTGCTGATCTGCGCCACCAGCTCATCCACTTTATTCCGAATGCTTCGTACATTCAGATAAAGTGCCTCCATCCCAGCCTTCACCTGTACCCTATTAGCCGGAACGCCACCAACCTTACTCACGCCCCCTACTCCCTTTATTATTGGGACATCCTTGGCCTCTTCTCTTACCTGTACCCTCTCCTTAACTTTAGACCCCAAATTTCACCTACCCTCACACCCTCCCCCCCCCCAATTAGTTTAAAGCCCTATCTACAGTCCTATCTACACGATTCGCCAGGACTCTGGTCCCAGCACGGTTCAGACCAACCCCATCCCACCTGAACAGGTCCCACCTACCCCAATACTGGTGCCAATGCCCCATAAATTCAAACCCATTCCTCCCACACCAATCCCTGAGCCACCCATTCACTTCCTTAATCTTATCAATCCTACGCCCGTCTGCACACAGTTCAGGCAGTAGTCCGGAGATAACCACCTTGTCGGTTCTACTTTTTAATTCCATTCCCAGCTTTTCATACAATATTACAGTCTCCAACCTTATGGCATAGATTTTGCTACCTTTGCTGCTGCTGTTTCTCACTGTGTTGTTTGCAGAATGATGGATGTCTCCCTGATTCTTGGGGCAACAAGATTTGTTATCTGTGGTTGATTTTAGTCATGTGACTACCTAATCAATACTTCTAATGTTCCCCCAGAATGGTTTGAAATTGGAAGCCATTGCTACACAATGGGAGATGCATGGTGCCTATTCAACCTACTTATGATGAATTGGTTTCCCTACCAGCTCCTGCCAAATTTCAAGTGAGTCTACTGAGTTCTGGGTAAGTTCTCAAACAATAGGAGGTGTGAATTCCACAAATGGTTTCATCTTGGTATGTTCATTCATCCATGGTCATTCAATTAGGAACTTTCCAGAGACTCGAGGTAGTTCTGAGTCTATGGAGAAAACTCTGTACTGAGCTTAAATATCACATACCTTTACTGGGCCTAACCAAAGTGGCAGGAACACCTGTGCTTAACACTGTTTTTTCATCTGACTGTACTGACATGGAGAAAGTTGAATTGGAATTCTATTCAGTGGAGAATCCATGCCCTTTCACTTGCAAGGAACAGTACGAGTTCACACTTGAAGCAGAGTTTATGAAAAAGAAATGAGATGAAGAATGGAAATCAAACTGTTCAAGGTGTCATCTCACACCCCTATATAGCTGAAAAGGGTGAGAATGCTGAACCCTTTGCCTGAGCTTCTAAAATTTCTGTATTGATGGAACTTTCAAAATAATTGACTAAAGAGTGGTCACAAATAGGAGTCATTAAAAGGAGAACAGCATAGAGTGTAAAAGTTGGGAACTTGGTGGAAGTGGAATTTCTCTATTAAGTATTGGGTGAGACTAGTCTGGTTCAATAGATAAAATTTAATTCAGAACTTTAAATGGTGACACAGGGATTAGCACTGCTACTTCACAGTGCCAGGGACCCGGGTTCAATTCCTGGCTCGGGTACTGCCTATGCGGAGTTTACACATTCTCCCCGTGTCTGTGTAGGATTTCTCCGGGTGCTCTGGTTTCCTCCCACAGTCCAAAAGATGTGCAGGTAGATGGATTGGCCATGCTAAAATTCTTCTTTAGTGTAACGAAAAGACACTGGAATGTGGCAACTAGCGGATTTTCACAGTAACTTCGTTGCAATGTTAAAGTAAGCCTATTTAGGACTAATAAATAAACTTTCAACTTTTTTAAAGGCAACAAAAGAAACTGCAAGCTGGTTAACAGAAATTGCCTGTCAGAAGTAGTTAACTAGCAACCATCTGTAAGTGATTGCCTAAATAAGTGTTAATTGTAAGCAGGAAACTGAATCATCATTGGACCTTGGGTGTGGCTCAAAAGGTGTATATAACAGCTAGGTTTGTAGCTAGTGCTGTGCGTGCATTGTCCTAGTGTTTATTCCATTATGGGTGATAGAGTAGGCAAGTAGGCAGCTGCCAGGAGCAAGGATGCTCATTAAACAGTTTAGAAAGAGGCAGCAGCAATAATGCAAATTAAAGTGTTTCATGTTTCTCATGGTTTATAAAATTGACAGATTTTGTTTAGAACGGTAGCCAAGAAGGCAGACCAATTTCCGCCTTGCCTTCTAAACTTGATCACTTGCAACTGTGTGATTCATGTCCATTTAAAACACACCACAACCCTTAGAAATTCATTTTAAAAACATTTGCAGATGTCTGCCCTTATTGTGAGTTACTGTGACATACTGGACTGATATCATATCACAATTATATGGTGCTTGGGCAGTGACCAGTTTGTCAAGACCAACCTGAGCATTCGCAACCTCAAAACACCATTTGTTACCTTGCATCCTGCCAGGGGAGCAGTTGTCAAGCCATTGAGTAAACAAAATAACACTTAAAGAATGCAGCATATGTTGTGTGACTGAATCTCTAGGGTCAAATCTGTGCTGACAACCCTAGTTACATGCCATTAAGCAAATGTATATAATCAACAGCGTTATTGATAAAACATTGCCACAAGAAACTAAAGGCTTCCCGGCAGGCTGGGCACAGTGGGATGATGTCATTGGATTTCTGTGTGGACTGGTGCACTGCACAGACAGGTACTGGCAGCCATCTTGGGTTGGCAAAAGACACAGTGTTATAAAAATCAACAGTATCTACTGATGCACAGAGTGGTTGCAAGTGAATCGCAGGAGGTGAAAGTTAGAGATACAGTGCAGAGAGGAGAGTGGTATCATTTTAAGCCCCCAATGTTTGAAATGGCTTATGAAAACTTGAGGCAGTAAATAATTAAAACTACTGTCTAGTGTTGCAATGCAAGATGGTGTACCAAAAAGGGGGGGAGAAAAGCTCACAAACAAAAAAGTCGATATAAAAATTGAGGCAAAAATATAGCAGAGCAAGTTCTATGTCTGGATAACATATGTCAGGGATTATGAAATTATCAAACCACAGTGATGGGCAATAAATGTTGGCCTAGCCAGCACAACCACATCCCATAAATGAATTAAAATAAACATATAAATAGGATTTTGATTATCACAATATCCACAATCTAGTTCAATAAATAAGAGCCAATAGAATCATTGGTCTTTTTAAAACATCACACAATTGAGAAAATCATAAGCCGCTGTAAACACCAGGATCAATGTGACTTTCCAACAGGTGAGGATTGAACCAGGCAACCATTAAGTTATTGATTCATTTTAGTCTCTGTAACCAAATGTGATCAGGAGGAAAACTTACTGGATGTGGAACTGAATGTATCTCTCAGTTACTTCACTTCCACCAGACGGCACAGCACCAGACCATGCAGCACCAAAAAGGGTGAGGATTCCATTTCTGGATTCCGCCCCCGCTCAACCCGTCCGCTGCCTCAGCACCATGAATGACAAATACTCTGGGTCCAGGGCTGGAGTGAGCGAGTCTGAGAACAAGTGTATAGCGAGAAATTGCACTGACGGTTTTTTACTGTCATGTTCACTCATTACCCTGCAACAAAAATAGTATTGGTTTCTCTTGTTTCTTGTTAGTGTGCTGTTGCATTTTAGAGTGCATTGAATCAGTCAGACAATGCTGTTTCTCTTACTTATTCTTACTGTTCGCAGAGTTTTCAGCCATAAGAATGAGTTGGCAAGACTTTCGTCAAAAGCTGTGAGTTGAGTTTATTTTTTTAGGGTGGAATGCATCAAAACGGGTTACAGGTTTTAAACAAAAAAATGAAGTTTTAATAATAACTGCAGGAAGGAGGCTGAAAATAAACAGGTATGATACAGTTGGGATTATGGAGACTTGGCTGCAAGGTGACCTGGGATGAAATCTGAACATCCAGGGGTTTTCAGTATTTAAGAAGGACAGACAAGAAGGAAAAGCCGGTGGAATTGAATTGCTCATTAAAGAGGAAATTAACACCAGAATGAGGAAGGGTATTAGCTCCGAATTGACTGTGTACTCTGTAATGAGAAAGGAATAATTAGCAATCTAGTTGTGCGAGACCCGTTGGAGATGAGCGACCAAAACATTATAGAATTCTTCATCAATGTGGAGGTGACATAGTCTCAGAATTGACTTGGGTCCTAAATTGAAATAAAGGTAACTACAATGGTATGAGGCAATGGCTATGATGGATTGCAGAACGATACTTAAAGGGATGATGATGGACACACAATGGCAAACATTCAAAGAGCACATGGGTGAACTGCAACGATTGTTCATTCCTGTCTGACACGAAAGTAAAATGGGAAAGGTGGCCAAACCATTCCCTTACAAGGGAAATGAGAGATAGTGTTAGATCCAAGGAAGAGGCATCCAAATTGGCTCGAAAAGAAACAAAAGACCTGAAAATTTGGAGCAGTTTTGAATTCAGCAAAGGAGGGTCAAGTGATTGATTGAGCAGGGGAAAATAGAGTATGAGAGTAAGCTTGTGGGCAACATAAATACTAACTATAAAAGCTTCTATAGGTATGTGAAGAGAAAAAGATTGGTGAAGACAAATGTAGGTCCCTTGCAGTAAGAAACTGGGAATTGATAGTGGGGTACATAGAAATGGCTGGCATATTAAATACATAGTTTGGTTCTATCTTCACAAAGGAGGACACATTAAAAACATACCATAAATTTTGAGCAGCACGGTGTTTAGTGAGAGAGAGGAACTGAAGGAGATCAATATTAGTAGGGAAGTGGTGTTGGGGAAACTGATCGGATTGAAGGCTGATTAACAGGCCCTGAGGATTTATCTACATTCCAAAGTACTTAAAGTGACCCTAGAAATAGTGGGTACGTTGGTGATCATCTTCCAAGATTCTATAGACTCTGGAGCAATTGCTATGGTTTGGAGGGTAACTAATGCAACTCCACTATTTAAAAAGGAAATAGAGAGAAAATAAAGAATTATGGACCAGTCAGCCTGATGTCAGTAGTGGAGAAAATGTTAAAGATTAATATTAAGATTTAATAGCAGAGCACTTGAAAAAGAGTGACAGGATTGGACAGAGTCAGCATGGATTTATGAAAGGGTTTGCTTGACAAGTCTATTGGAATCCTTTGAGAATATGACCAGTAGACTAGATGAGGGGAAACTAGTGGATATGATTTATGTGGATTTTCAGAAGGATTTTGACAAGGTCCCACGTAAAAGATAAGCGTGTAAAATTCAAGCGCGTGGGATAGGGGGTGGTGTATTGCGATGGGTAGAAAACTGGTTGGCAGACAGGAAGCAAGGGTAGGAATAAATGGGTCTTTTTCCAAATGGTGGGCAGTGACTAGTGGTGTACCACAGGAATCAGTGCTAGAATGCCAGATATTCACAAAATATTTTGTTGATTTAGATGAAGGAACTAAATTTAGTATCTCTAAATTTGCAAAGCTGGTTGGGAGCATAAGCTGTGAGGAAGGTGCAAAGGTGCTTCAGTGCGATTTGGACAAGTTGAGTGAACAAAGAATAAAGAACAGTGTAGCACAGGAACAGGCCCTTCAGCCCACCAAGACTGCACCAATCACGTTGCCCTTCCTAGACCAACCATCTATATGTCTCTATAGCCAGCCTGTTCATGTGCCTATCCAGATAAGTCTTAAATGTCGCTAATGTATCTGTCTCAACCACCTTACTAGGCAATGCATTCCAGGCCTCCGCCACCCTCTGTGTAAAAGATTTACCCCACACTTCTCTACTGAACTTTTCCCTCTTACCTTAATCTTGTGTCCCCTTGTGATTGTCATTTCTGCCCTGGGGAAAAAGCTTCCAACTGTTCACCTTATCTATGCCCCTCATAATTTTATAAACTTCCTATCAGGTTGACCCTCAACCTCAGCCTCCATCTTTCCAGGAGGAACAATCCCAGTTTATTCAATCTCTCCTCATAGCTAATACTCTCCATATTAGGCAATATCCTGATAAACCTTTTTTAAGGATCTGTGGACCTGTACTCCCAGATCTCTCTGTCTGTGCTCCTGATGGTTCTGCCACTTATTTTATAGCTCCCACTGAATTGGATCTACCAAAATGCATCACGTTACGTTTGTCCAGTAGAAAGTGGGGTTAATTGACAATATTGTGACAGAGTGTATTGAAGTTTAAAGTCAGGTATCTTTAAATGTACACACAGTTTTTGCTTCAAAATAGTACACCATGACTTATTTTATGTCTGCAAACATGATATCAAAAAATATTGCATTACATGCACCGGCAATTACAATAAATAGAGTAAATGTGGGGATAACCATTTTTTTCAGGTGCCACTTTACCAATTTTAAACCAATATTTTACCATATGAGAAGGTAAGCAATTTGATACCATGAAGCTTTCTTCTAAGAACGTTCCATTTTCCAAAGAACCTGCTTTATCATTTGGTTATATTTCCCTCACATTCCAATAATTAAACTATATGAAAGGGATAGAATATTTGATTAGATTTTAGAAACCTTAAGGGAAAATTTCCTTATACCTTTTTCCAGTAAATTTAAAGATATTCTTGACCGTGAAAAACTAGCATGTTAGAATCAAATCTGCAAATATTTAAGTAAATACTTGTAAGCAAAAATTGCTGGTGATGTACTGATTCATACCCATGGTTTCCTCATTGGTTTATCACAAAGCTCAGCCCATGCCATCTGGCAGAACATAAGATTAATTTCCTATTGAATTGTTAGATTCTCAAGGGAGAACCGTCTCATTTTGCTGTTGCATATCCTCTAGTCGGATACTGGTCAGCATCAGTAGAGATTGGGAGTAAATTGTTTGCTTAACTGCCTGATCAGTGGAGTAAGAGGCAGAAAAATGAGAAGAAGAAAAAAATACAAAAAGTGGCTTAACTCAGCTTTCCCCGCAATTCATTTGTAATGCCAGGCAGGGAGCAGTGACGAGGTGACCGAATAACCAGGGTGATAGGGCTTTAAATGTGGAAGGTAGGTTCAAGCGAGGATAAATTTATGCATCTGAAGAGACAAGGCTGTAGAGCAGAATATTCATTTGGATAAAATCAGTAGATTGTGTCAGGAGTATAGAGAGTTTCCTAACATTGATACAGCTTTAGGAACCAGGGCCACTGGGAAGAATGCCAAAAAGTTAAAATTAAGGCATCTTATTTGATTATACAATGCATTTAGAATAGAATAGCTGAATCAATGGCACAGTTAAAGATTGAGGGCCCGATTTTACCAATTGGAGGCTAAGGGCTGGATCCAGACATAAAATGGGTCCAAGCTCAGAATCCTTGTTTCAGCGCGCCCATACACTTTTTGCCAGCTCCAGTCCGGTCTGCGCTTTGGGTGGGCCTTAGTGCTGCCGGAACGATTGGAGCTCTGAACTGTGCATGCGCAGTTCGAAAAAAAATCTGAAACACTGCGCCCGGGTGCAAAAAATGCCCCAGGGTGTGTGGGAGGTAGAGATTCTCCCAAGTCCATTCTCCATACCCCCCACCCCCCTCCCCACTCCTCCAGCAGACGCCAGCGGAAGGCCAGGAAGGTGCTGCAGGCTGTCCAATGAGTGCAGTAAGAAGTCTCACAACATCAGGTTAAACTCCAACAGGACTTCAACTTGGTGTTGTGAGACTTCTTACTGTGTTGACCCCAGTCCAACATCAGCATCTCCACATCAACGAGTGCAGGTCAGAAGGACGATGGAAGATGAGCAGCAATCAAGGTAGGTTGGGGGGTGTGCTCTGCCAAGGCGGGGTCCTGCCTCCTGGGGGGGTATGTGAAAGGTGCTTGAGTAGGAATCCACTTTGGATTTTTATTCTGCAGATTGATAACAGCACAGATCCAAAACAGATCCGAAGACGGTAAAGTGGGATCTGGCGGTAGAGTTGGACACGCGGTTCATTAGCATGCATTTAAATTGATTTAATGCATTTAAATCTTTGGGCTGTCCGATTGGGGTGCGGACCAAAAGGCGCGATCTGCTCAGTTTCCGGTGCAGATTGCGTTACAGGCCCAACTTCCGAATTTACCGCGATTTCGCACCAGAAAATAGGTGCAAATTTTTGGTAAAATCGGGCCCAGAGTTTGATCTAGTCGCTATCACCAAGACAGGATTTCTGGGTGAATTTTTTTTTGTACATGGGATGTGGGTGTCACTGGTTGGCCCAGCATTTATTGCCCGTCCCTGGGGGCATTTGAGAGTCAACCACATTGTTGTGGATCTGGAGTCGCATCTAGGCCAGACCAGGTTAGGAGGTAAATATTCTGGGCTATCTGATTTCTAAGAAAAAGATAGGAAAATGGAAAAGAAGGTGGGGCAAACCTGATAAAAGATAAGATAAAGGCAGTGGGAAGAAAGGATCTAGACATAGAAAATCAGGGTGTAGAATCAGTGCTAAGAAATCACTAAGAAAACACTTTTGGGGGGTTCTTTACTGCCCTCCTCACAGTAATCATAGTGTTGGCCTCAGTATGAATCAGGAAATTAGACCAGCATATAGCAAGAGTGCTGTAATGGTCTTTAATCTTCATATAGATGGGTAAAACAAATTAGCAAAAGTAACTTAGACAAAGATTTCATGGAGTAGTTATGAGACAGATCTCTGGAACTACATCCCAAGGAACCAACTAGGGATCTGGGTATTGTGTAATGAGACAGATTTAATTAGTAATGCTGTAGTAAAGGATCTTATGGAGGAAGTGAGTACAGTACTGGAGGCATATAATGTTGCCAAAGATCAAGGCTGAGAATTGAGAATGTTTTAAAGAATCACCAAGGAATTGATAAAAAGAAAATGGAATGAGAACAAACTAGCAAGAAATATAAAAATAGATTTTAACAGTTTTTACAACTATGTAAAAATGAAAAGACTAACAAATGTAAAAGTGGGTCATATGGAGACAGCAACAGGAGAAATGATAATGGGGAATAAAGAAATGGCCAAGATGTTAAACAAATAATCTATGTCTACCTTCACAGCAGAAAACAGAAATAGCATATGAACAATTGTTGGGAAACAAGAGCCTAATGAAAGTAAGAAAATTAAGTAATTAGTATTAGTACAGAAACACTACTGAAGACAAAATGGTATCAAAAGCTGAAAAATTCCTTGGACCTAATCACCTACACCCTAGGTTTTAAAAGAGGTGGTTGTAGAGATAGTGGGTGTAATGGTTTTGAACTTCTAGAATTCCTGAGACTCTAGAACGGTCCCCATGGAAGACAGCAAACGTAACCTGATGTCCAAGGAAGGAGGAGAAAGAAAGCAAGGAAACAAAGGCCAGTTAGCCTGATATCAGCAATAAGAAAAATGCTAGAATCTATTATTGAGGACACAGTAACCGGGAACTTAGAAAACTATAAAATGATTAAGCAGAATCTTTAGTTTTATAAAAGGGAAATTGTGTTTTGCAATTCTACTAGAGACTATTCAGGGTGCAACTGGCAGGGTGTAAAAGGGAGGACCAGCAGATACAGCATATTTGGAGTTTTAAATTCCATTAAATAAGGTATCACAGAAAGATTGTTACATAAGGTTAGAGCTTATGGTTTTGGGTTAATATATTATCGTGGATTGTGGCTTGGTTAACAGAAAGAAAACAGGGTAGGAGTAAATGAGTCATCTTTAGATGACATGCTGTCAAGGGTGGAGTGCTGCAAGTATCAGAACTTGGCCCTTAACTATTTGCAATTTATCTCAGTGACTGAGTGTAATATATCTGAGCTTGCTGATGAGACAGAGTTAAGAAGGAAAGTAAGTCATGAAGAGGACATAGAGGAGTTGCAGAACAATATAGACCAGTTAAATGATTGAGCAAGAATGTGGAGATGGAATATTGTCAATATTTCCTGCTAATATTAAAGATTTAGATCTCTCCATAAAGAAATAAAAACGCAATTGAATTCCAAAGGGTCACTTCTTTATATCCAGGATGGCCAAAATAAAAAAAGTTGAATAACTAATTATTGCCACAAACAAGTTTTAATGAAAGCCTAAAGAAATCCGCATTAATAGAGAAATGGTTTGGGGGAAATTGATGGGATTGAAGGTGGATAAATCTCCGGGTCCTGATAATCTTCATCCCAAAGTACATATGGAGGTGGCCCTGGAAATAGTAGATCCATTGGTGATTGTTTTCCAAAATTCTTTGCACCCTGGACTGTTTCCTACAGATTGGAGGTAGCTAATGTAAGCCTGATAGTCAAAAAGGGATGTAGAGAGAGAACAGGGAACTATAGACCAGTGAGCCTAATATCAGTATTGGGGAAGTTGCTAGAATTCATTATCAAGGATTTCATAACTCAACATTTGGAAAGTAATGGTATAATCAGACAAAGTCAGCATAGATTTACAAAAGGAAATCACGCTCGATGAATCAACTGGAATTCTTCAAGGATGTAAATCGTAGAGTTGACCGTGAAGAACCAGTGGATGTGGTATATTTAGACTTTCAGAAAGCTTTTGAGGAGGTCTCATATAACAGTCTACTATATAAAATTAAAGCATATGGATTGCAGGTAATGTCTTGAGATGGACAGAAAGCTGGTTCGCAGACAGGAAGCAAAGGGTTGACATAAATGGGTCTTTTTCTGATTGGCAGTCAGTAACTTGTGGGGTTCTGCAGGGATCTGTGCTGGGAATCCAACTGTTCACTTTGTATATTAATGATTATCTCCAACTTTGCAGATGATACAAAGTTGGGTGGGGGGTGGGGTGAGCTGTGGGAAAGATGCAGAGACCTTCACTTGATTTGGACAGGCTGAGTGTGTAGATATGTGCATGGTAGATGCAGTCTAATATGGATAAATCTAAGGTTATCCACTTTGGTAGCAGTAATAGGAAGACAGATTATTACTTGAATAGATGTAAATTGAGAGAGGTGGATGCTCAGCGAGACCTAGATGCCCTTGTGCATCAGTCACTGAAAGTACAGCAGACAGTGAGGAAGGCAAATGGTATGGTGGCCTTCAGAGCGAAAGGATTTGAGTATAGGAATAGGGATGTTTTGCTGCAATTGTATAGGGCTTTGTTGAGGCTACAACTGGAGTACTGTGTGCAGTTTTGTTGTCCTTGTGTAAGGAAGGATATCCTCGCTATAGAGGGAGTAAAGCAAAGCTTTACCAGGCTGATTCCTGGGATGGAAGGTTTGTCATGTAAGGAGAGATTAAGTCGTTAGGATTATATTCACTGGAGTTTAGAAGGGTGAGAGGGGATCTTATGGAGATTTATAAAATTCTAACAGGGTTAGACACAGTAAATTCAAAAAGACCATTCCCAATGGTGGGGGTGTCCAGAACTCATATATCAATAAATAGTTACTGCAGAGTTTATTTATGATGGAAAATTTATGTTCTTGAATCAGATAATGATGGGGAATAACATTGTAAGCCCCTGGAATTCACTTTGGTTAAAATATTGTATACATATATAGCACAATGTCATGCAAATGTTGGAAGTAAGTTCACACCTACAATTTCCGAGAATATGGGTCTATGACTTCAGTCACTATTGTCAAGCAATGCTGTCAATATTTCCCTACAAAGGTTTACCCCTTATGCTCATAGTTTTAGAATAAGAGGTAAAGCTTTTAGGACTGAGGTGAGGAGAAATTTCTTCACCCAGCGGGTGGTGAATGTATGGAATTCGCTACCACAGAAAATAGTTGTGGCCGAAATGTTGTCTGATTTCAGGAAGAAATTAGATATAACTGCTGGGGCTAAAGAGATCAAGGAATATACGAGGAAGGGGGGATATTGAATTCAACGATCAGCCTTGATCAAAATGAATGGTGGAGCAGGCTCGAAGGGCTGAATGGCCTACTCCTGCTTCTAACCTACATGTTTCTATGTTTCTATTATGGACAGCCAATCTGCAGCATCAGTTTTCCACCTGGGTAACAATTTGAAAATCTACCCATGTGAAGTGTGCATGAACAACTCAGGGTGATGTGCTTTCATTTTTCTCTGTCCACTTGTGGGGAAATACTGTTAGCATTGATTGACAATAGTGAAATCACAGACTCATACTCTAGGAAATTATAGGTAAGCAAGCAATATTTTAACCAAAGTATTTTCCAAGGACTTACTATGATATTCCCCATCATTATCTGATTCAAGGATATATTTTTTCCATCATAATTAAACTCTATGGTAACTATTTATTAATACATGATTACCCCTTAACCAAGTGATTAAATAGTCAGTGTGATGAAGAGCAATAGCTTAGGTTCACATTTGTAAGTAAATTTACCTTCAAAGTTTCCTAACATTTTATTTTTCCTTAACTTCAAAATGTTAAAGAATGTTAAACTAAAATAAGGTTATATTATATTTCTAATCAATGTGTGGGACAAATGAAAAACAGATATAAAATATTCATGAAAGAAAGAGAAGAGCATATTCAATTTAATGGGCAAATATTATGTTACTAATTCTACATAATGTAATGGGAATTGGTGCTAACTGATTTTTGATAAAATATGTGATTTCTGGCAAATATATTCTAATTGTGGATTTGTATGGATAAAATATAATCAATCAGATTATGGATTTAAGATCTGAAAGCGTTGATTACTCCAAGGGGAGCACATGTCCTGAGATATCACAGTCACTCATGCTTTAAGGAGCGTATGAAGAGTGGTAAGTTGTCAGTGTTCCAATAAACTGATATAATGTGGGTCATCCCATGAATTCTACATTCAGACAGACCCAAAGCACATATAAACTGCCCAGAAGAGTTTCCAAGTGGAAGTAAAATCAAACGAATAAGAAAAAAAACAGAGGATAAGTCAAACAGTATGGATTTTGAATTCCAACCAGCTGTCAGCTAAAAAGCTCTTTTGTAAGAGGCCTGGGAACAGGTCATGGGTGCTTTCTTCAGAGAATGGTGTAGGAATAAGTGGCCACAGGGAAAGCAGAAAATAACAAACAATATATTTGGGGAAGTAAAGGGAAGTAGTTATTGCCAATTCCACAGAAAATCACTCCTTGTCGCAACAATAATAATTACCCATGTTTTTGAAATGTAAAAAAACTAGTCATAAGTACAAAATCTGTACGCATTATTGCATTTTCAACCAGCTGTAGCTCTATATATAGTCCATTTTCTCATTTAATTTTACTGCTTCAGAAGTTACATAACTCTTGGTTACAGTATAATAGATGATAAGAAAATAATCCATATGAAGAAATACTCAGTTTGACTTACACATAATTCCATTCACGTGCGTGGCTTCAGATTAGGGTCGGCAACAAACTGGGAGAAGGATATTGGCCTGCATTCTTGATTCAGCCACGTTGCATAATACAGGTTGTCCCTAAAAGTAAAGGGTACAAATATTTTAAGAGGTAAGTAACATACATCATTAAAAAATCTAATAAACATGAAGCAAGTAAAGAACGTTAGGAGCTGCAGAATGTCACCCAGCCCTGGAAAGAACTTTCTCTTCAGCCTTGTGATAATAGGTAGAATCTAATGCTGCACATCACTCCTTGCTGCTAACTCGACTTTGTGTCATGTTAGCTGTAAGACTTGGGATAGACATTTAACCAGAACTGAGTGACTTATATCAACCAATTGACACGTCAATGTTTTCCGGGCAAAATGCAGCCTTTTATTGGGAACTGCTTCAAACTTGAATGTTTAAAGTTCATTTCATTCGTGTCACAAGTAAACTTACATTAACACTGCAGTAACGTTACTGCGAAAATCCCCTAGTCGCCACACTCCGATGCATGTTCAGGAATACTGAGGAAGAATTTAGCATGGCTCATGCACCTAACCAGACTGTGGGAGGAAACCAGAGCACCTGGAGGAAACCTACGCAGGCACAGGGAGAACGTACTGACTCAGAACAGTCACCAAAGCTGGGAATTGAACCTCGGTCCCTGTTGCTCTGAGGCAGCAGAGCTAACCACTGTGCCACCGTTCCGCCCCAATGGAGAGATCAGAACTATAGATACAGAAACCAGAGACAAACACTTGATCCATTTTAACTCATTTATTCGGGACAAAGAAAAAAATTGCCTCCCCTACTGGCATGACATTTGGTTTTGCCTTATTTTGACATCAGTATTGTACATGAAAGGCCATTCCGAGTGTCCTGTCCCTTTTGGTGAAGTGGTCCTGGCGCTGTTTCAAATTTCACTTTCACTAGTTTTGACCCATGTCCATTTTATTGTATACTCTGATATGCCATGTACATTTTGATACTTACACATTCGATACGCACATCATCTATGCTCCTCTACCCTTATACTTGTATGAGGTCCTTTTAGTTTTATTTCAATGCTAAGGAGTATCAGATATCCCGTGTTTCCTTGTAATTCAGTCCTTTGAAATTAGAGACTAATATCACTGCTCGTCTCTGCTCAATTTGTGTCTTGATGTCCAAAGTTGAACACGGTGTTCAAAGATTCTGAACCAATTTTATTATTGGCGGGCGTTGACCTTCACGGCGAGGAATTATTCCTAATGAGATATTAAGTTACATAATTATAGTCATTTGTTATTTTAAAAATACCTAAGAGTGTCCTATGTCGACATTTTATATCGATATGAAATAAGTAGAATCTATTAAGTATACCCTGGCAGGGACTTCCTTAATAACCCTAGCTTGCAATAGACACTTGGGACATGAGGGGGCGCTAAAGCACAAAACAAGCCGGAAGAGGGAGGCGCTTTGAATTCAATGCTTATTTCTTTCATTGTAAATCCTGAGCAAAGTAATTTTCACCAATAATATGGGGTGGCATTTGTAATTAAATATCGTTTCAACATCATAATTAGTGCAAAGCATAAAAGGAAAAGAACTGTAGCAATCTACAATGTGCCGCGACAAAATAGCTTTGTCACTACGTACCTGCACTGATTTGATTTGCCTCTCCAACTCCAAGCTCTCACTCATCTTAAAATTACAATTTTAAGTAATAAATGTCACAACTGATTCCGCTGTTGAGCAATCCTTCCCTCGTCTGACAGGCCTGCGGAACGTGTGGTTTTCAATTTATATCACCCACATTTTTAAACACTTGCCGTTAATAGTACCCGGGCGCCTTGTTACCATTCTACCAACTAAACTTTCCTTCTTTTACTTGATGTGTTTATTTTATTTACATTGTGTCCACGATAAGATGAAAATAAGTAAAGACTTGAATGAAAGGAGTGTGTGAAGTATTTGTGTCATCAAAATAACGAATCTTTCTGACCTGAAGTGAATACATTCTCCAGGTAAAGATCGGCAGTGTTCCTGAAATTGATGAAAATCCAGTTCTACCCTTTGAACAGCTAAACTCGTCGCCTTTTTTTTCTGAGCTCGAATAGTCCAGTCTGCTGCTGAGTTCTTGAGGAATATTTCGAGATTCTAACCTGCTGCTGATTGAACTCTGAGTAGCGCCAGTAAGTTTGTCAAGTTTTATTTTCCTGTTTTACACTGTATCAAACACAGAAAGGCGGCTTGCCGATGTCTGTCTACATTTCAGACACCTAACACAACTTCTACCCCAAAAAGACAAATTAATTACACTACTCCACATGATTTGTGCGCCGTGTTTAAGTTCGCATGGTCTTCCTAGTGAATTTATAATGCTAAATATTTCTTAAATGTAAAACAACCACGGGCACAATCGGTGGTTTAAACAAACCAGCCAGCTGTACGAACCGTGACTCGAGCAGTAATCGCACAGAGGGATTTGCCAAGCCCCCACATTCTCGATGTGAAGACATGTACAAAATCGGGGTTATTTCCCGAAAAATAAAACTTTCTTAGCTGCAAAGTCCTCCTGTGAAATTCAATAAAACTTTAAACTTCAACTTTTCCCACTGCAGAATGTAAAACCGGTCCCCTTGTTACTTTGGTGAGAAAGCCAGCCCTCTGATGTGCATTGTTGGCGGTGAATGCAAAATGGGAAATGATCTTGGAGTTCGTATTACACTTGAAATGTACTGAATACCTTGGAAATTTAGAAACCTTTTATTTTGTGATCCTGTGATTTATGAGCAAATATCGGAACTGATGCGGTCGCCCATTTCAATGCACGTCACCAACTTTAACCAGCACTTTTCCTTAACCTGTCGCTGCGATATTAATTTGCTTCTTGTTGTCGGTCTCGCAAATTCAAAGTTTGTTTAATGATCCGGGACAGAAACACCTTTCATACAATGCTTTGGTTCAGTCTGTTGTCTGAGTTCTTGCAGAATATTTGCTCCCCAAATTAATAAACTGTTTTAAATAACAGAAACGTGAAAATACTTCGATAATTTGTTGTTACAAAATCTTCATTAAATGCAAATAACGTAACGAAGGCCCTTGAAAGCAACCAGGGATTTTTTTTGTAAGACAAACGTTTAATGGCCGTGTAAATTTATGAAGTGTTTCCTGGTGCAGTTAAGTGTTTTAACGGCTTTAGGAAATTGACTTTCTTCTTTGCTAATACAGCAAAGACCATGTCTATTGTTTTAACTTGAGAATAATTCAAAGTGCCTAAATAAAGACTTCTAATTGCCTTCGCTTTATGTAATAGTGATCCAGTACTTGTAATTATAATTTTCAAACATATTCTCCGAACAGGCATCAAAAAGTTAAATATATCGAAAGGTGTAAGTCCCTTCAAATAGCATTTACATGTCCGTTACACACCGTGGAAAGAGATACTTAAACGCTATTTGATTTCGGTTTCCACGGTGAATATTTTAAAAAATAATTGCCCTGGCAGTTAGTATTTTGTATTGTTTTTGATGTTGTAAGCTATTGAATAATGACATTTTATATTTCAAGACGTGAAGAGCTTCTGGTAAATAGTTTGGTTTTAATTCTCTAAAACCTAAGTTTTCTAACCAGTTCTGATTACAAAGCTATCCAAATCTGCACTTGAGTGGGTTTCTTATTGCCCTGTCTGAATGTATTTCGTGAATATATCAAGTTGATGGTCCCATAATATTACATGATGGCGATGTTTATAAATATGAAATATGTTTTATTAAATACCGAATCAACGTGGCATCAAAGGTGGTGCAGTTTTGTTGACCATGATGTCGGATTAATTACAACACTGCTGTTTTAAAATAGGTGGAATATTCAATGATGATTGGAAAAGCCTTGACAGGCACCGAGTGAAAAGATAAAAATGATGTGACCTTATATAACCGCGGTGGCAATTCTCTCTGAGTCCTGACGCCCACGGCAGTAATCCCAGATACAGAAACTCATCCTGAACAAATTCAGCTGTGAAGGTTTATTCAGATGTTGGCCACTTTCCTGGTACCGACACTCTGCTACCATCTTAAATACAGTGTTTTTTCCAATTAAAGTGGAATTAGGCATCCCAATCAAGTTAGCCTGCTATTAAAGCCCGGTTTATTAAATCGTTGTATTGTAGCCATATTATGTTTCACTGACTGTAAGATCCAGGAAGAGTTTTGTAACATTGCCCGACTACTTGCAAAATGGGTGCCGCAGTAATTGACGGGATTATTGTATGGGGTCCATTAAAATAGCAGATTTTTTTAACTAATTCGAGGACCATGTTGGTCTGTGAAACTAAAAATTGGGGAAAAATAAACATGGGAGGGGGGAAATCAATCCGGGGGTTCCGAGCAGTTGATAGAAGTTTCAAAAAGGCTTCATATTTCTCTTTTTGGGCACCAATATATGAGCGGTAGCTGTAAGTTCAACATTGTCCTTTTAGACATGATGTTTACCCAGTCATACTTGATGCAAGAAAGTAAATAGATCAACTGAGCCAGAGTGCCGTTTAGCAGGATTAGGTTGCCATGGTTACGAGTTTGATGAGTTGTGCAATCTTAATTCAATACAGCAAGCCACTCTTTATTATATGTAGGACAGTCATAAAGTTTTAATGTCAATTGAGTGTACTCTTCAGAGCGAGTTACATCCATGCATTTCATGAACCCAATGGTGGTTTTTTTCTTTAATGTTTTTCGAAACAGTTCGAGGTAAGCTTGATAGCACAACACCCCACTAACTCTGTGCATTCGCTGACATCAGAAAATTCCTTTAACATTTTCGGAATTGGACACCTGATTTCGATTTCCCACAGCTAAATACTCTTTCTGCGTTTCCACTTGATAAGAAACCAACGGAACATATTCAAACATTGTGCTGTCCAGCTTTAGTCCAGCTACAGCTTTAAGTCAAAACACATGTCCAGAAATGTGTTCACAAAATAACTTTTATTTCTATCAAATGCAAGCACATAACTTTGACTGTTTACACGAAAAATAAATGCTAGAATCAACACGGGTCAGCACCAAGCTTCTATATACAATGCAAATGTATGAATGAACATTACACTACATCTTGTTGTAGCCTTTTTCTACATACAATTACAAATGCAGCTAGTTTCCTTTACGTTTGATATGTACACATTTCCCGACGTCTAGTTGAAAGAAACAGTTGCAAAAACAAGTCCTAACTCAAAAACCTATAATATATTTAACCTGCACCTTAACCAGGTACGTAGAACATTGTCCGCTCTTCCGTTAGAATATCGTAATCTCTACATATTACATTAATAATTTAGGATTAATTCAGTTTTGCTTATAGACATTACACTTGAGTAGCTAAGTACACAATCAAAGGAATTCTGTGATTATGGCTATGAATTACAATACCAGCGAAATATACCGTTAACAAAATTGCACGTTAGCACTTTAATTGTACAATCATGTTTATTATTATTAAATATTTAACTTTCTCCTCTGCATGTTCTAACATAACCACATAGGCGCGGAGCAATTAATAACAATCCGGCCTTTGCTTTGTGAAATTTTAAGACGCCTCAGTGTTGCAACTTACTGTTTATCCGGGTTATTATTTACAACTGATCCGTAAAGTCCATTAGTGTATACTTGATCTTTGTGTAAGTTGGACCTATCTCGCATGAGGTCGCTGAAGGCGTAATCCATTGGTGGACGAAAGCCCAGTGTTGGGACAAGGCCGGTTGTGGAGTAAGGCGTCATGAAAGCAAGTCCCCTACTATGGGCTGAATATGCTAAGCGAAGAGGATTGAGTCCTAGATGTGGCCCAATGGCATAGGCGTTGGGATCTGTAGTAAAATGGGCCGCATTGGGCTGCAGAGGTGAGAACGCGGACCTGTTGCCCAGAGTCCCAATGGCAGGAGGCACGGCCCCAGCAACCAGAGGTCGATGTGATGTAGGTCCTTGGACAGTCTGATGAGTCCTGTCACGGTGCCAAGTTTCTTCGGAAACCTTTTCTTGCTCTCTGTTGTTGAGAATCTGCTCGATGGCTTGGACAATATCCCCTGCGCAACCTTGCAGGACCAGCTCCAGAACGCTTCTCTTGTGCGAAGGAAAGACTCTGGTTAGAATTTCAATGGGAGTCCTCTGACGGGCACCCGTGGAGGGGGTGCCGTCTCTCTCGTCCTTTTCTGCCTCTGACCCAGAATCAGAGCCCAGTGGCGTGATGGTCCTTGGACTATCCTGCCCTTCTTTAAGAACCTTACAGATGGGAGAGCTAAGGAATGATTCTCCGTCTCCGTTCTCGGACCCAGATCCGTGGCGAATATCTGGCGATGAAGTCCCAGGAACACTGCCAGTCCCCGACTCGCTGTCCCCGACTATGGGCTTGACTAAGGACTGCTGTGGAGTTCCCGCCCGTGGCAATAAACTCTTTTGAAATAATTCGTACTTCTGGAGTTTAGTTTCTGCAAATCAAAGATGCAAAATGTTTTAAACTATTGTAATCCAATGTGGTATTTTTCTGGAAGATTCTCCTACAGTCAGTCATTCTTTATAAAGACATGACCAGTTGTAAATAAGAAAGAAACAGTGGAATTCTGAAAGTTCCTGATGGCATGCTCAGGTTACATCTGACAATTAACAACTTGACATTGGTAATTTTATTTACCATTATATGTACTGCGCTTGAATAAACTGCTTTCAGAGTCAGAGGGCGAAATATGACAGTAAAAATTTATAACAATTCCTAATATTAGATTTTTCAGAACTTGAAGCCGCTCCCCAAGTAAGGAGTGATTATTCAAACATTTTTTTGTAAGCGCTCTATTTAAATAGTATTTGGAATTACTTTGCTTCTTAATCATTACTTTTAATTGAATAATGTTATTTTTCAAATTAAGGTCTGGTAAACGGCTTCTCCCATTGAACGAATCTGATAACGATCCATTTGAAGATTTACTCAAGGAGGGGAAAACAAACACCGCGGTGTTTTAAGATTAAGACAAATTGTTGTGCAAATTATTCTGAAATAAACCAATTCTCCCGATATGTTAATTAGTTTCATGCATTACTAAATGGCATTTCATTATTTCACAATGTGGATTTACAGGAAATAGCGTGTGCTGTAATCAAATGTTGTTAAACCGATTGCCTTGTGTGTGTCGGTTTACATTTGGATAGGCGGCAAATTCACATTATTCCTATTCTTTTATGCACCATAAAATGGTATAAATACTCTTTAATCTGTAGGCGGGAAGTGGACAGAAATACAACAATGTTCTCTGAAGAGAATAGGTATCATCATCACTGAGATAATGCAATCCCAATAATTGGTCAATTACACGCCAATTTCCACAGCAGAAAAATGTCTTTTTTTAATCTAAATCATACTGAGTTGAAAGTTTAGATTCTAAAACATAAGAACATAACGGGCGAGGTATCCACTAAATCAGGTTTTACAGAATTACATTGCACATCCGCGGCCTAAGGAAAACTCCACTGAGTGTGAATGGCAGGAGAGGCCAGGGCGATGTGAACTTGTCTAAATCTTCTCTCAAGATCAAACTTCCCGAGTTAGTAAATTTGATCTTGAAAAACCATTACCTAATTGATTTGGACATGTTAAAATAACTCATCAAACAAGGTACACATTGAATAATTATAAAAGTTTTATTATCATGTTCTTAAATAAACGCAAGATTTTTGAGGCAGAAACCTTTCTACAAAAACGGATTCATCATCTGGATTTTGAATTTATCTCTCTGAGATTAATCACTGTGAGAGTGAACAGGCAATTTTCAATCGACCAGATAAAAGTTTTCAAAACTTTTGGAAAATAATCTTTTTTTTACCTGTGTTACCCTCGGAGCAGACCGAACCAAACACGTCGTAAGAAGATCGGGACGGGATCATGCCGTTGGCGGCTGCGATGGCCAATCCTTCTGCCGTCCCGTACAGAAGTTGCAGCTCTCGGGCTTCGTTCTCTTCCTGTGCCTGCTGCCTCCTCAGAGCTACCTGAGCCGCCATCACTCTCTGCCTCTCGGCGATCAGGGTGCACTTGGCGCACATGCAATCCTTCCAGCGACAGTAGCGTTTGTGGCCCTTCAGCGCTGAGACGACCCCGTGGTTTCTGCATCGGGCGCACTTGGGAGTCCTCGGGTACTTTTCGGTGGCACGTAGCAGCAAAGGCGGAGCGCGGAGGAGAGTCCCCGACACTGACACAGGTATGGCTGTCGGAGTAGTCTGGGTGGCAGAAAGCTCCGTGCGCAATTCCATTACTTTTCACAAGAGATTGCTGCTAAACTTGAAACGGTTGCTTCAGATTCCAACCTCCCTCCCTAAAAAAAACCCTAGTTCTCAAACTCTGCTGGAAACCGGTGAGACCGCCACGTATTAATGCGTAGGGAAGGCACTAAGAGCTGTGTGGGAAGAAGGCGATGATATGTATGACATTAGCATTAATACTGCTGGATACAGAGGCTCAATGAGTTCACACTCGCACTCTCCCTATTGTTACTCCTTACGTTTTCATTAGAATGAAATTGACAACATGTGGCGCCTGCGATTGGCCGAATGGCACGCGGGTGAAAGCACACTTCTGATTGGTTATGGTTACTGTTACCTAGTGTCCACCTGAACCCTCGAAAATAACCAAGTGAACATTACAACAGTATCTTATAGGTGCAACTGTTACCATACCAAACTTGAACGGCTGTTTTTAGCCTTTATTTTATACTCGGTGCAGTTGAGAGACATTAAGGCTTTTACCAATGGTTACTTTAAAAAAAATTAAGTTCTACTTTCTTTTACAGGCAGTCGTTATCATGATGATGTAATTACCAAGTAACCCAGACGTTGAATTCTGGGTAAGTAACAAGTATACTTTATTAATTATTTCCTCTGCTGATTGCAAAAGGTTTTTTTTAAAAAAAATCAGTCTGCTGCATCAACACATGCAGCTTTTGGAAGGAATAGCACACTTTAGTTCATATTTTTGAGATCCGTGCATCCCAACTTGGGCATTGCTCTCATTGTCAGATCGATTTAACTCATTGGTTGTAGACTGCTTTGGGGGGGCGAAGAAAAATTCAATTTCTTTCAACCAGTTTTGATGAAACGAAGCAATTTTAACTTTAAAATTCGCACGAGACCATATCATCGAATCAATAATTCGTCAGTAAGTTTCATATATCTTAAAATGGGTAATACTGACATTACTCAAGCGTGATAGTGTTAGAAGGAAGGCAAAGTAAAGTGATCTAGACCTGAAAAGAAATGAAATTCCTTTAAGGGGTTTGTTAATTTCCTCCGAGATATATTGATATAACAAACGAGAAAACAGTTCATGTCGTGCCTAAGTGGGCGTCTTGGTCGTGCATAAGTGGACGACCAAAAGAGTTTTACTATATCAGTAATTTTTTAAAAAAATGCACTTTCGCCATCGTAAGACAACAAATAATTTTAGACGAAAAATTCCGCCAAAAGAACCCTTCTGCTCCCTCTTCCCAAAGAAATAAATCCGGCAATGTCCCGGGTGGTAGAGCAACGGGTGAATGACGAGAGTGAAGCAATGCAATTCACGTCGCTGCAGAGATACGTTCCCGGAAATGGCCGATGAGTATTTACTGTTGCTCCCATCTGCCCTCGTTTAAACATCATAAAATGTGCAACCTGATTTCATGACTTCCACCAAACCGTGTGGTTTTACCCCCTCCGACTAAAGACACAAAAGGGGCAGAAGGAAAAGTGTTATTCATCTACTCCAAGTGAACGGCTTCCGAGTAACATTGAGTTGCGAATCTGGGATAGTGAAACTCCCAAAATATCTGTCGCGCGTGAACTGCCTTATTGAAATGTAAAAATAAATATTAGACTGAATTAATATTTTAAAGAACTGTCTGTGACAGCTCCCTAATTAAGTGCGGCATTTCTATTAAAGCTTGCCATCCTGTGAAATATCTGTGTTATGTTTGATTATTTAAGGCAGATCCCAGCCACAAGCTGGGTCAATGTCTGCTGGAGCTGAAAGATTTTGCCTTCAGAACAGCCGTGTCAAACATTCGAGTGCGCTTTATTTTGTTTTCATAATTGGTGATAATTAAGATTAATTGACAAAACATGCCTAGCTCTCCACCTGAGTGAATTAATTGTCCTTCCTTTACCGTTTACAGCACAGTATACCTAAACAATGTTACAAGGTTGTCGGAAACAACAGTCTAAATCGAGGGTAGCCGACATTGGCCGAAGCAACAGCCAAACAAAAAAAATGCTCTGGATTTGAAAAGGTCCCGCCGAGATGCCAGTCTTCAAACTAACATAAATCAATCAGCTGCCAGACACCTCCTCCCTTATTAGAGCGGCCGGGCTAATTTAACTAGTAATTTCATCCGCCGTTCGCTTTTATTCACTGCAAGATGCATCGTTTAACCTGAATCGACTAGATTCTTTGGAGCAAATTTCGCGCCTCGATACCAAAGAATTGCGGGACGCGGTTTTAATTAAGAGAAAGCAAGGGCAGGATTACAGGTCTATGTGGTTATGTAATTCACGTGATATTGACTGCTAATTGGATACGTGAAATGATAAAGTCCTTGGCTTGGGAGAATATAATGTGGTTGTTTTGGGTTTGAAAATCGAATTATTATGTAACGAGGAACGTTCCACTAGACGATTTAATCTCCCTTTCTGTAGGGGCTATCGGAAATGTGCAGGCTGACTGTCTTGCGGCAGATTGCAAACACTTTCTACATTGATCTTAACATTTTCTGATAGTTTGAGTACGCAGATGGTTTCAAAGTATTGCTTCAAAAATGTACCAGCAGCGTTGAGAACACAAGTTACTGAAATACACAGCCAGCCAGTCAGCATCCGTGAAGGGAAAAATAATTCTATTTTTTCTGCCCGCAATTTAGGTATTTACTCATCCTTTTCAATCTGTTCGCGATTACAGACACTAAAAGCATTCGTTTAAAATGGCATCACGGTTCGTTTCAGGTTGACATAAAGGGCCGTTTCTCGATTAGATTTTTTTAAAGGCAATGGCCTTAAAGGTACAATCCACTTTAATCGGTGCAATCTTTCATTTTGATACAAAAGCATAAAATTTGGTCAAAATCAAGCAGCGGGTATATCAGGGAAAGTTTAAACGCGGCTTAATCAAGACACGGGTTGAAATAACTTTGACAGTGAAATGACGGTGGTAAATAATTAGCTAAAAAGTAGAATGTCTATACATATTGTTACAAACGGTGGAACCATAAAGTGAAGAAACGTTGCAGTTTTTAGCTATGGTTGCAAATGTTATTAGCATGACATGTTAAGAATGAAAAATAATACTCTATATTTTGTCCTATAGCGGTAAACGCTGGGAACTGCTTACTTTTAATGGTCTATTTGTTCTTTTTTTAAAATCTAGATCTAAATTCATTCGTACCGAAAGGGTAAGACGAACTGACTCAGTTGATATCCTGTACAATCACACCATTTTGCATCAATAAAAGTATGTCGACCGTGTGGCCATCGAAGAAAAATACTGTTGTCAGTGTTTCTCCTTTTCGGAGTTGTTCTGCAGTAGGATCAGGCCGAGATCAGATATTGCTGAACCCTCCCAAAATTATTTAAAAAACATTTGCAGCAATACACAAATCAATACATCTACAACTAGATATGTATTAAAACAAGCTTATCTGCTTTAACGGAGAAATGTCGAGATGAATGCACCCACACCATTCAATAATAATGCTAGTTTACTAATACACGGGCTGTGTTGCTTTAAAAAATATCACTCATCTATGGAGACAGCCGTATCCATTCCAAATCATAATGTTGAAAGTTGGTTTATATTTAATAAATGCGTTTATTAAAACAATCAGGACTTATCAATATGCACTCTTTTATATCTTCTCTGCTATTTTTTTAGAAAAACCACATACCAGGATCCTTTCAAGTATGTACCTATTATCTATTCTTTCAAATGTACTGACACATGCACACAGTTTGAATTTAACTAAATTACGTATCTATCCTTTGAAAAGTTGTTATTAATGGTTTTCTTCTTCTGGTAGTTATTCTCATATCTGCCTGTCAATTCAGTAACAAAACTGCCCAGTATTAATGCTTATGCAAGTACTCTTTTTTTTCTCTCTGCTGGAATTATCCGTAAGTGTTTATTATCCGTCCTCACTCCTTTTGACAGATGACAGTCCTCATGTACCTGCTAATGTAAGTGGTCTTTAAGGTTTCATTTGTTCCAGGGCTGTTCCATTGACTTTTTCATTGTTTACTGAATGAATCAGTGTAAGTAAATGCCATCTGTTTCCCGCTGGTTTAATCTGCACCTTTAATTACCCAGCCAAGAGTCTAATAGAGATGATATTAAACTAAATCTTTTTGACATTAAAAGTAATTATCTCAGGACGAATCTTACACGCATGAAAATTACCTCGAAGACATCCGATTTTGATGCTCGCTTTCACAAACGTCACTCATCTAGATTTACACAATATTTAATTTTTTTTGCACACTGACATCAACTGCGTGATGATATCTATGTGCTGATTACCATGTTTCAGACGGTTCGAATTACAACATAAAGATTTTTTTAAGGATCATTGCTATCGTCCTGAATGTTACATATTGACAATGTCTGCAAATTAAATCTACATTTCATATTTCAAGATACTGAATCTTATTCCGTGTCAACGCGGCAAATACTTAAGAAAGGGATGTTTTGGTTTTTAATTTTTGTTTTGAAATTCAATATCGATAACATTAGGAAACGAATTACGAATTACTTGAGCCATTCAGCATAGGATTCTTCATGCATTATGTTAAAACATGAAAAGAATCGAGTTATATAAGCAGCTGAAGTACATGCACTCTTTTGTATTGTACATGCAAACAAAACGTGTGCACACATCATCATGCATATACATAAGTATAAATGCAGCACTAACTGTCAAACTTCATCTTGTTAAATGGGTTAGCCTTTAGAAGGCGGTAGATTGTAAAAGCGGCTTTATATTTGGTTAACCCGTGTTTATTATGGTCTCGGTTTAAATCGAACCATAGTTTCAGTGTGACTGAGTCACTTCTTCCTTCAAACAATCCACCTTTGAACAAGTTATTCTTTCTCAGCTATTCTGGACCAAATCCAGGAACATTTTCTTAAAACCCATAGACGATTGAGTTTTTCCAGGTTTTTAAATTTTCACAAAGGAAAAGATTGACCCAACATATGTAGCAGCATGTTGCTGACCCCGGCTCCCTAGTGCGGCATTCTCACAGCTTGCTGGCTGCTGCTGTCCCACCTGAAGGCTGCCCAGTCCCGGATTGCCATTGAGCCGCTCCCCGGAGCGGGAGCTGAAACAATTAGGTTACTACAAGGTTAGAGTAGCACATATAACATCAGATAAGCTTTGGGAAACCCAGCACTTATGCACGCTTCGTCTCCTAACTAAGTGTTCATTAGGTTGTTAACCTCTTTGAGAAGCAAAGGGCATGTGATAATGTCCTCTTCACAAATACAATCCTTCCCTTAAGGCAGTTCACAAAACATAAAAATAACTGCAAAGATACAGAACTGGACTATATAGTTTTCTTTAGTTTTAATTATTTGTAGAACTGCAAGGGAACTATTTAAGTTAAATGGTAATTATATTTTTCATCGGTGTACTGTGATTTTAATCGATACGTTACAATTAAAAGGCATGTGAAATATCGATCAACGTGGCTACAAGATATCATTTTATAATGTTTATGTTGACGACTCTGGTTCTATTTTTAAAGGCTGTTTAAATCAGGTTTACAATGTAATGCATAGCGTTTGAATTTATGCATATTTGATCCGTTGATATTGCATTGATAAATTGTTCTGTGCGTTATCATTTTCTTCACATCACCTCCAGCTAATTGCTGTTGAATGCAAATCAATATTCCCAGAAAAATTCCATTTTCGGCGATTTATTGTAAAAACGTATTAGCATACGTGCATGTCTGTAATATATGTGCAAGGATTTAGGGTCTTGTACAATTAGATGGTTAAATTTGAGCTGGTTTTATCTAAATTTCTTAAAGTACAGAGTCCCACGTAACAAAGATCGCACATTGTTCTTATACGAGTTGGGGTAAAGCAACATCTGACAGAAGGCTGTCCATGCCCCAATTCATTCTGTTTAATCGCCTTCAAGAATCGCTGCTGGCAGCATGTCGGAGCTCTTCAAGTTTAGAAAGTGAATGGCTTTTTAAGCAAACAGCCTCACCTTTAAAGAAATCCGCCAGTTCCGTTTAATAATGCTCTTATTTCTAATTGATGGATTTCCAGGGAAGAGCCCGAAATGAGTAACTCTGACCAGATTCCCACAGCTATTGTGTGGATTTTCGGTTCTTTTAGGACCATTTCTGTCTCTCTCTTTATTTTCCAACCCCTCGGGCATGGATTAAAGCGTCAGACAATTTTATCTTCGCACCTCTGCGCCGGTTAAAGGCACTTTGAGGTAATGTGAATAGGGGGCTTTAAGAGAAAAAAAAAGTTGCATGTTATTATAACTGCACCACTGACCATTCTGAAAGGGGCTACGGCAACTGTAGGAACAAACATCTACAAAGTACTAATTGATCACTTAAAACGACGGACTGTGCACTACATCTTTCGGAGACTAGCCTCAAAACTGTTTACAAAGGAGATGCGTTGGTTTAATGCCTACACCAATAGCAATAGCACGTGTCTTTTTATGCAACTAAAAATAAGTTTATTTTAGGGTTAAGCAAAAATAGTGCTGGTTACTGCAATGAAAATGATCCTAATGAGATAATAATTCATAGGAATATTTAATCTGGTTGTCCAAAGTAGTCAAATGTGATTCTCTTCAAAATTCATGAGAATAGCTGATCAAAGTTATATGTTAATAGCTGATTAAAGTTATATATTAATGATACTTATTTCCTCTCTTCCTTCCCTATGAAAACGATTTTCATTTCTTGTGCACCAGGTATTCGCTGTAATTAAAATTCAAACCCCGTCACATACATCTGCTTCGTCTTTGCCAAATGAATTGAAGAGGAAAAAAGATTGCATTTAGATCACAGATGGGTGCAGGTTTTGGAAGAAATTTGAGAAACACCATTGTCCGAAATCAAAACTCAATGTGTTCGCTGAAAGGAGTATTCTTTAGCCTTCGGAGTTGCATTAGACTTGTTTTTTAAACTTGAAGTGTTCCACACAATCACTCCAGTCCTAAATGTCACAACCATTCTGATTCCAAGCGTGGCTGATTCTAAATGTTATAAAAAGCTAAAGAAAAAGAGTACAATTATGAAGCAATAATTATGCTACTTAGTCCGCACGCCAAAGCTTCCAAGGAAGCCGTTCCTTGCAGCTTAGACGATCACCGTCCCTGCTAGCTCTTTCTTTAAAAGGAGGTGGGTAGATGTAGTTGCCAAGTAGCTTATCAGATTTACAGCTCCAATAGGAATGCAAAGGGTGATAGTAAAGACAATCCCAGACAACAAAACTTGAAGTTAATTATCTGGAGTTCAACGTAAAGATCACGAAATAATATACACCGAAGTAACTATTAACTCAAAGAATTCTCAATAACTAGGATTACAGCCGATGGAAAAAAAAACATAAATGTACATCATATTACTCCGAGACTTATTTTCTGAAATACGGAAATGTCCAAAGATGCTTAACTTTAAACCAAAATCAGTGCAGAAAATTAGATGCCCAGCTTTGATTTGCACCGAATGTGTTTTGCACATCCTCCCATAATACTTTACCTAGCTAAACGCTTTTGCTGTTTCAACATTGAAATTCATGAAGGGAAAATATTGTACATAATATTTAATTGTATGTACCTTATTTCTAATCACATACAAAGCAGAAATATGATTATAAATACCAATATCCACCATAATTGCTCCGCGTGTTTCCTGTTATGTGTAGATTTAATTATATCAATATTAGTGTATGAATATGAATATAAACTTTTCTTTCCATTAAGACGTTGGCTTCCGATGGGAGATCAGTAACTGTTAATTTGAAATGAAAAAATAGGACTCGATACCCTAGCGTGTTGACATGTCCAGTATTTAATTAAAATGCCATCAATTTCTTGGTAATTAATTAGATGAGGCACAAACAAAGGTAAACAGTGTACAATTTTACTGTTAAATATTAACAGTTGAAAAAATAGCAGCAAATAGAAATATAAACTTCCCTCTCTGTTAGAAAGGCAGATGCAATGAAAACGGTTGTGGTTAAGGCTGGGAGGCTTCAATGTTTTTATCCTGTTCTATTGTATCGATATCAATTGAAACCTTGGTTGGTATTTAATAAATAAGCAAGCTAGCGTTGGAATTTTGTGTGTCAGAGTCAAGTTTGGTTTTACAAAATAAATCTTCTTTAAGAAAAGCATGCAAGCCAGAATTACATTGCCATTGTTTAAACTGTGGCATTCACATCAAATTACGTCTAACTCCATTACGTTTTAAACGAGACACTTATGGATCTCACTGATGAAAAACGATCTACGGTTTCCATTCAACATGGGGATGCTAAATTCTAAACTACTTTTTTTAAAAAATAAGTTGAGCTATACAGCTGGCTCTAAATTAATCTCGTGAAGTCTGAAAGGTTTCCTGTGTTGAAAATGAAATGAAATAAACGACCAGATTTAACCAGATTGCAGAACAGCGAAACTATTTTATACATTACAACTGAACACTGCTGGGCTTGTGTTTTATAAACACATTTCAATAAAAGAATACTGACAATTCATTTAAATAAAAATATACCTTTACCCGAAGAGCTTTGGAAAATTACATTCCTTGTTTCTATACGAAATGACGAATCGTGACATTATTTCTGCCAACCTGCGTAGATTCTGCTTTTAGATCTTTTACTATCAACTTTATCCATTTTAATACCTTAATTATAAAAATTGTGTAGCTTAATCGACTGGGAGCATTTCCCATATATCATCGTTCTCTTATATGACCATTATTAATATATTTATGAAGATACATATTTTTGAACATATGTAATTCAAAAAATGTAAAACATACACAAACAAACCCTGGAATCCTAAAGAGCAAGCGAGCTGTAACGCCGTTTCAGCAATGCCCCTTTACCTAGAGACTTATTTAATCAACTTAACACATCAGCCTTGTAGAACATTGTTTATCACAAAATTTAAAATTCATCCATATTTTTTCTGCTGGGCGTTGTCCTATAGTTTTGATAGGTTATGCTGTCAATGTAATTTATAGATTCAATTTTTACAACATGAACAATAACTGGGGACTACATGATATGATGGATCAGATTGAGATTCGATATCTTCGAACAGAAAGATGTGTGACGAACAAAGCCAAGTAATTAAATATGGAAAGTAGATAGATGGATGGTACTTTCCGGCCTCAGTAACTAGTTTGACCGTTACGCCACCATATTTGATGACTAACTAGAAGGCCGTAAGCACTTGTATTGCGAAGTTATTGGATCTGAAATGTTAAATTAATAAGACAAATTTATAGTCGCCTCGCTGAACAACCCCATTAGTCACCACTGGAGTGTGATATTACTCTCGGCAAATCTGAGTTTAACACGGAACTAGCTACGGTGCAGCAACTCAGTTGCGGAGAGATAACCCATTAAATAATATTCTAGAGTTAAGTTGTCATTACTTGTGTGAGACACTCCTGTTAAATTATGTTTTTTTTTATATATCTAATACCCGAAATGTTCATTATTTAACTGCAACGTGGTAAATGATTGCCCCTTCCCAGCGAATTGTTTATTAAACCTCAACTATCAAGAATGATTACATCAAGTAAATGCTGGCCATGAAATTTGGGAACACGCCGGGCCTGGTAACTGGATGTGCCTGTTTAAGAATTCCCATTAATCGTCCATCTCCAAAAGACAACTTCTGCCAGCGGTCTAAATGTCTTCAACGTATAATTATTGGTTTTAAAAACACATGCGTGCGAATGAAAGAAATGCCATAATTGTTTTGTTAAACCAGAAAGACATTGCAACAGGCCAGAAATAGCCCGGAGCGACTCGTTAAAACCACGCGATGACTATTTTTGTCAAATCTGTTGCTTGCGTTTATTCATTTGGAAATGAGTGCGGCTCACAAAGCCATTCCAAATTCCAGCCTGGGATCTTTAAGGTGCTAAAAGACTGACAGGCATCAAAGCGAAAAAAAAACTTTCAGACTTTAGTAACGACATGTGTACAGATGGCAGGGGCTGTCTCTGAGCAACTTCGCGGATTTTGATGAGCAAAAATGGTGCCTGTGTAAAGCCGACAATGAACTATAGGCTTCGATCTATCGACCTTTTGATTAAAACTGCATAGAGAATGTGTACACATAGCAGAGAGCAATGCACAACACGTAGTTATGCAACTCAATTCCAAGCGCCGGTAATCGTTTGCTGCAGGGCTGACGACCAGACTGGAAGTATTCAACCGTTCACACTTTTCACTGTGTGATTCTTTAAAATTAGAGATTTCTATAATTGTTCTTCCCATGGACATGGACTGGAACGTTATGCCACATTTCCATTCCACGAGGCGAGGAGGCCAACTTTCCAGCATACACCAATATGCCGAGGTCAGGTCGTCTTAAATTTTTGCGGCAGGAGTTTCACTAGTGAGCACAGTGCAGTTTAGAGGATGTCACCAATGAACAATAATCATGCTCTGATTTCCGCTGCGCCCCAACGACTCAGCTGGCCCTTATTTCAACACTTGTGTCCCCCAGCAAAGCTTCCAGGTCCGTATAAAAGGGTCATACAAATAGAGAAAGTGTCACCTTTCTAATTTCGGAAAGAGGGGACGGTACCTCGCAAAGGAGGTGTCATTCCCCCATGTACAACTCAATTAAAAGTACTTTGGAATTTAAATTGCACAAGTATAATTATATATTTTTAAAATATCCCCTGACAAACAAGAACACCTTCACAACTGGGCTCCTAAATTGATTGGAAGCGGCCCACCCAACTGTTCACCCAACTTGATTATCGTGTTCCGTTTCCCTCTAAAAATTTCACTTTTGGAGACACTTCCCAAATTCCGCAATATAGGCACTTCAGGAAAATAATCGATATTCACACTTAACCGCAAAATGCTACCTACATCAAAGCTTCAAGATGAACTAAGTATTTTTTCCTCATAAATGTCAGCATCAGATTTGCGATGGAGAGCATTTTTTTAATAGATGGTGCGCGGAATCACTTTGTTTCCGCTGTACAAAGGGACATAAGCGCACTGTGCTATTGAGGTGATGAAATGAATGGAATTAAGTTGATCACCCAGAAATATGTGCAAGTCATGGCCAGGTGTGTAGCAGCAGAGGCTGGGAGTGTGAACAGCAACTGGACAAGCGGATCCCTGGCGTGTGCAACACTTCAGACTCAATCTGCCGATCGAGTGGTTGTAGAATAATGTCCGACTTCTCAAAACTCAAGCAATTAGAGACACGAACTTACTTACCTCAGTTAGTAATGAAAATAAAATGTTTTTTTCACATAGATGTATTTCCTTTGCTAACTGGACTTCCTAAGACTATAGTTCTGTTTGATTATGCGCTAGGAACATACTTCAGGATTGTTTTTAGATTATCTATTATTGAAAATGGTCTATAAATTACGTTTAGTTAAATGCAAATCGCTCGCATTTACAAGGACCGAATTTATGGCTGGAATGCACACTACAGGTTACAAAACTTGACATTTAAACTATTCATTCATTATTAAATCTCCTACAGAAATTTGCGGGAGAAAGCAAAGGTATTTCAGTTGAAGTGGAAACTGCAGCAATCGGTGTTGTCACCTGGAAGGAAGATGAAGCTTAGCTCAAGCAGAGGGAATTTGTGGTAAATATTTCTTGCTGATGTTGACACGATTTTGTTGAAGATATCAAATCTTAATGAAGAAACAATGATATTAATAATATTACATCTTTAAACTGTCAAATTACTCCCGGCAAGGTACATTGCTGAGCAAGATTTCGCCTCGAGGCACAAATCTTCCGGCTTCTGGAAGGTTTCAGAATGAACTATCTGACCCTTCTGCAATCCCAGCACGCTGACTGGAAATTGCCCAGGAATTTTGAACTTCCGATCGGTAATTCCCCTGCTCCAGTGGCCCCTCCGAAAAAAATTTCAACTCAGAGTTAGAGTTGAGACTTGCCTAAATAGTTACGCAGGATATAAAATGCCTCTTGGTAACTATACAACAGATATGCCGGACCGCCCCTCGACCTCCTGATTTCTCCCGACCCAACCTGGCCAGCCCCTATCAACCGGCTCCTCGACCGGACTTGACTAGCCCCTAACGAGATGCCACCACCCTACCCCGCTGCCACCTTACCCAGTTGCCTCACCCATCTTACTCCCTTATCCATTTAACTTCTCTCAATAGCCTTTCGAAGAAACTTTTTGACATTTGAACTTTACTCATCAGAATAATACAGCCAGTCAGATTTGCATTGGCACAGTCCCTGCTGCCAGAAGATTGATCTCTGGAAGACACCCACTGTCTTCCTGTGAAGGCAAGTGTGCAGGTGAGGGCAGCAGAGCAGCGACGCTGATTGGCTGTTTCAGATAAGATTTGCACAGGCGCAGTCACTGCTACCAGAAGGTGCTTTGTGGATGAGCTGGATCAAGTGGATCCCAGCACAATTGGAATACTGTGTACAGCTCTGATCACCCTGTTAGAGAAAGGATATTATTAAACTAGAAAGAATGCAGAAAAGATTTACTAGGATGTTACTGGGACTTGATAGTTTGAGTTATAAGGAGAAGCTGGATAGACTGGGACTTTTTTCTCTGAAGCATAGGAGTCTTAAGGATGATCTTATAGAGGTCTATGAAATATTGAGGGGCACGTATCAGCAAGATAGTCAATATCTTTTTCCAAAGGTGGGAGTCTAAAATTAGAGCAGATAGGTTTAAGATGAGAGGGGGAGACAAAAGGGTGCAGAGGGGCCATTTTTTCCAAGTAGTGAGTGTCTGGAACAAAGGTAGTAGTAGATGCAGGTACAATTTTGTCTTTTAAAAAGTGTTTAGACAGTTACATGGGTAAGATGGGTATAGAGGGATATGGATCAAACACAGGCAATTGGGACTAGCTTAGGGGTTAAAAAGGGCAGCATGGACAAGTTGGGCTGAAGGGCTTGTTTCCATGCTGTAAACCTCTATGACTCTCTCTTTCAATCCTCCCCTACAGTGAATCCTTTTATCCCTTTAGCCCCAGGAGCTATATCTAACTCCTTCTTGAAAAAATGCAATGTTTTGACCTCAACTGCCTTCTATGAATTCCACAGGCTCACCACTCTCTGGGTGAAAATAATTCCCCTTATCTCTATCCTAAACAGTCTACCCTGTATCGTCAGTCTATGACCCCTGGTTCTGGATTCCCCCACCATTGGGAACATCCTTCTTGCATCTCCTCTGCCTAATCCTGTTAGAATGTTATAGCTTTTTTCTAGTCCTATCAGTGTTACTGGTACCTACATGTTCCATGACCACTGAATCTTCCACTGCAAGTGTCTCTCAAATCTGGAGTAAATATCTGGCACCAAACAAGTGACACAGTCACCTTGATTCACTCTCTCAACTGCAGAAAAAAATCTATCCCCCTGACTACACTGTCTCCTATCATATCCCCGTTCGTTCCTTGAATGCCATTCTACACCATGGTACCATGGTCAGTCTGCTCTTCCACCTTGTAGTCCATTTCCTCATTCACATAGGTAGCAAGCACTTCATACTTGCTGGACAAAGTCAGGGGCTGTGGCTTCTCCATCACTACATGCTGGTTCCCCTTACCTGCCTGTCTTGCAGTGATACTCTTCCATCACTGATCATTGGCCAACTCTAAAGGTTTGCCTAAACTAAGGGGAGTGACTGCCTCCTGGAACTCCAAGTAACTTTTCCCTTCCCTGGTGTCCTGTAATGTCTGTGACACAGTCGCCAGCTCAGCAACTCTGAGCCCAAGTTTCCTGAGCTGCAGACATTGCAGATATGGTTATCTGGGATTGTAGTGCATATGTTGGTATCAAAGCAGTCTTGGCTATATTTCCCTAAAAATTGCAGACTTAGTCACCAATGCCTAGATTCTGATAATGCCGCGAATTAAAGCATTGATAGTCTTCTGGCAATGATTTACTTCCCTACAAAAGGCAAATTCCAAATTCAATGCTTAAGTAGGAAAATACTGAAAACCTACAGTTCAGAAGTGCATCTCAGATGAACAATTAAATACAGAATTGAAATCCCAAGTATCGAAACAGAATGCACTTTTTATAACTTCTCAAATACTTTTTTTGTTTCAAAAGTTTCAACTTTAGACTCCAGCTATGGATTCTAGGCCTTTATCTGATATATTCCCTCTGACATAAATCCAGTAAGGTCATTTATTTTGTTTCAAAACTGTATTAGCTTCAAAATTGGTCATTCCATACGATGTCAATTTCTACTACTACAAAGCTAAGCATTGGCTAATTGTATTTTTCAGTCATAAAACCAGAAAATTCCAAGTTCTGATTAAAAGTTATCAACTTGAAAATGTTAACTCTGTTCCTTTCTCTTCAGATGCTATCAGATTTGCTGAGTATTTCCAGTATTTTTATTTCAGATTCCAGTATCCGCATTCTTCAGATTTTGTATTTTTACATTGTTAGCTGCCTGCGTATTTTGTTCATTATAAATACACTTAAAGAAATATGGAAATACTTAACATTGTATCATATCTCTAAGTCCCTTTAGTGAATTCCCTTTAGTGAATTCCCCTGAACAGTAATGATTTATTAGGCAGACAAATGTGACAGGCATCTTTGCATGTAGCAACATCTCACAGTGAGATGAATTGCAGATTTTTTGGCATTATTGATGAAGGGAGGAATGTTTGCCAGGGGGTAGGATAACTTCCCACATCTCTCTAAATACTCCTTGAGATCTCTGACATCCCTTGATACTGGCAAATTGGACCACAGTTTCCTGTTTCATTCCAAGGACATTGCTATGACATTATGGTATTTTCTGACTGTTAGACTGAATTGTCAGCCTAGATTATTCATTTAAGTCTGAAATATTTCTTAAAAGTAGTATCTATTCACATGTATATTTTAAAGTTAATATTTGTGTTGAGAGCAATTAGTAAGCAGATGTTGCAGGTACAGGTCTGGTGCACACATGGGTCAGGAAATTCCCTGGTGTTGCTCCTTGTTTGCTGTCTTATTTTGTTAGAAGTATGACACAAATTCATTTCTGGTAAAGTAAAACCAGTGGATCTGAAAAGACTCCAATAAATTTTCCACCTTTACCTTTATTTTAGGACTTGAATCTCTTTTTTTCTTATATAAACTTCGATGTTAAATACTGGTCACAATCTAAGGCCAAGCCCCATGACTGGGGCCATTTGTGCATCTTCTCCCTACCCTTCTCCCTACATTTGGATGCAGATCCTTTGATCATCTCAGCCCTACTTCCTGAAACTCTCTCCCTCAACCTTGTACTCAGGGTCAAGGGAAAAGTCGGGGGTTAGTGTGAGTGATTCGGGGTTAGTGTATTATTACCTAGGAATAAACCTAGGTTGTTTTGTGTTAACTTTGCCTGGGTAACTATTCAGGTAAGTAGGTCAGAACTATCCAAAGTCTCTCTAACTCAGAGATGGAGATCTTTTTGTAGGCAACAGAGGAATTTCCCAATGAAAGTTCAAACTTCCAAGGCAATTCCCACAGAGACCTTGCAGTGGGACTTGCAAGAAGCCCCATAGTGCATCTTCTAGAATGCATTCATCTCAGGCTATCCATTGACTGGAAAACCTAGACCTTGACAAATTTCTAAGGGTGTAACTAACATGGTAGGTAAGTTGGTTGTAGTATATATTCAGAAGGTATCCAATGAGATACCATACACAAAAGATTAGGTTCATGGGGCTGGGGGTAATATACTAAAATGATTTATAACATCTACTCATGGAAGGAAATAGTAGTTTTTGAGAAAGAACAGTGATCATTTACCAGATTGATACCTGCAATGCAACTACCATGAATAGTATGTTATTTTCCCATCATTTGTTCACCACAGAATGGGCAGCAGCTGAAGTCATCAATGAAACAATGATAATTTTTATTTACATGGCACCTTTAATATAAAATATATCCCAGTAGACTTTACAAAAGGGGAAGAGGCAAAATGAATAGAAAAGGGATTGAATGTCAAGCCTTAGCAAGAGAGCTTAGGAAGACTGGCCTTTTGTTGGAAAATATGAATATTTAGGTTGTTTTCTAAGATAAAAAGGAGATTGGCAACACACAAACTGGTGAACCCTGCCATCCAACATCCCCTGACCTCACCCACTTAGCATCCCACCCATTTCACTCACCTACCTACCTATCATCCTATCTACGTCCTCACCCACCCACCAATGTCACCCACATATCCAACTGCCAGCTTACCCACTTATCCACCATAATCCAGAACTTCATTCTTAATGCTTTTTTTTCAGTGGATCGCATGGTGGCACAGTGGTTAGCATGCTGCCTTACAGTACCGGGGTCCCAGTTCAATTCCTGTCTTAGGTCACAGTCTGTCTGGATCTGCACATTGTCCCTGTATCTGCATGAGTTTCTTCCAGGTGCTCCAGTTCCCTCCCACACTCCAAAAGATATGCTGGTTAGGTCCATTGGTCATGCTAAATTCTCCCTCAGTGTACCCGAACAGGTGCCAGGGTGTGTTGACTAGGGGATTTTCACAGTAACTTCATTGCAATGTTAATGTAAGCCAACTTGTGACGCGACCAAAATAAACATTTAAGATAAAAAGATGGCTGCTACAACTCACATGAACACAGAGTTGCCCCTTTATCTAGGAGTTACAAGAACAAAATAATTATTTTCTCAATGGTAATATTTCACATCTCACTGTTCAGACCCTTTGTAATCACAAAAAGCAGGAGAATTGCACATCAAAATTCATTATGCTTGCAGAGCTGCTAACAGACTCGTATCACAACTGAAACTGTCTAGGCCCATTTCAAAAGTGAACAAATAGGACATGTTTCATATCTGATAAATGCAACTTGCTAGTGGAGTCAGTGGGTCATCCTAGACAATGGCTTTCTGATATCAGACCCTCAGTATGTATGGGTAACTCTTTTAACAATTAACAACTGGGACATTATTAGTACCAAAATCAAAGTCAGTTCCAGACACTTGGTAAACATCCCTTTTGGAAGTCAATGTGGGGAAAGAAAGTCACATGACTTGAGTGACCATTTTGGAACCTCTATATGCTTTTGAGAACTGAGAAATCCTCAATCTGCAGTTTTTACATCCAACTGGTGAGCCACCAAGAAGCAGATTCTTCCAGATGGAACAAAAGTCCATACCTCAAAAGCTGTCTCTGGTGGAATATTCCGTACCATCGCCTACGGTACTGACCCAGTCTCTTTGCACCTACTTCATCTTGTGTTCAGCATGAACTGACAAGCAAATACTACAACTCCATCTTCAGCCAGCTGAACTGAAATACCTATGTGAAGTAATTCTCCATTAGATTCTAACTTGGACTCAGGAAATTATGTGAACTAATATTTATTTTTATGGATTTTGTAATGTAAACTCTTTTTTTCTGTGTGTATGTGTGTGTGTGTGTGTGTATTGGAGTGGGATGTTGTGGAGGCTCCTACTCTGGGTTTTTGAATGTGAAATAAACTAATCTTCTGTGTTAATCATAACACAAGTCTGGGACATTCAAACTCTTTAGTTACCAGAATGTGGCAGCTAGTGCTGTAAAAAGGGGCCATGGCTTCCATGTGAATTCCCTGCGAGGTTTGCTGCACTGGTTCAGAAGTGAAGTATTCTTTACTGAAAGATCACTCAGAAAAATCAGAGAAGGGCAAGTATGGATTTTTTGTCTGATCAAGGTCAGAAGCAAGGGCCACAATTCTCTCAAAAGCACTGAATTGGCAGAAAACTGTTCTAGATCCCAACTGTTTTCTCAGTTCAGCTTTTCACCCAAATCTCAGCACTCTGTGCGCTGGAGAGGTCCCAGTTGTGAATCTCATTAAAAACCGAAGTGGGGGGGGGCAGGGCCTATTCACACTGGAGTCTGGCAGTTCTGGAACTCTGCGCAGGCACAGTGGCCCCAATCTGTCAGTCTCCCCGATTGCAGGCCAGCCCGGGCCCCCTGCAGTGCTGCTCCTCCAGTCCTCCCCCCACAGGTCCAATTGCACCCCCTCCTCAACAATTCCCAGGCCAGTCCTATTGCTTCCCCACCCCACCGCCCGCCCCCCACCACCACCGTCCCCCCCACCCCCCGCCCCCCACCACCCCCTACCGCCCCCCACCACTGTCCCCCCCACCCCCCGCCCCCCACCGCCCCCCACCCCCACGCTTCCCCCGCCCCAACTGCCCTGTCCCCCCCAACCGCCCCACCGCCGCCACCCCACCCGGAGCACTCCGATGCACAGCCCACCACTTCCCCAGCAGTGGCAATCTCCCACCCCCTCACCCGGCAGATCACCCCTGCTGACACCCCATTCCCCTGGGGTCAGACTCCCCCCCAGCTGACCAACCCCCACCCCCCAGCCTGCCCCAATTGCTGCCTCCCCAACCCAGACCGATCCTGTCTGCAGAGAGGCAGCGGGATACCACCCCACCCCCCCAACAGGCCCGCCCACATTAGGCACTTGGCACTATCCAATGCATGATGGACAGTGCCAAGGAACACCCCTTGCCAGCCTTTTGAGCAGTACCAGGGAGCACAGGCTGGTACTACCAGGGTGCCCATGCCCAAGGAGCACCACCCCCTGCTGCCCGAGCCCCTGGAGGGCCCTGATTGCTCCCCTTTATTCCAGCGGTGTTCTCCTGCTATTCCCCGAACGTGAGGAGCTAGTCTAAACCCTGCCGGAACATCAGTGTGGGAGATTCAGTTGGGACCTGTAAGTTTCCAATAATCACATTTAAAACATATTTAAAATAAATTTTAGAATGATTCAAATTATTTACCTACCTTCCCGCTGGTTTCCAGCATGGTCTGACCGGCAACCGTTCACTGGCTCTGGGAGATGCACACGTGTTCCCGGCGCATGCGTAAATCCCAGTACAAGGCCAGCGACACTCATCTCCCACCTTGACCCAACAGAAATGTTGCAGGTCACGATGGGAGAATCGTGACCATGGTTTTTGATCCTGATCAGAAGATTTAGGTTATAATTTCCTTTTGTAAAACTGCGTTGACTCTACCTAACCATATTGGCTAATTTTGCACTCCCAATAGAAAGAAACACTGAGATGTTTGCCTTTATTGAGGGTTGGAACAGCACTGAAACCGTTGGCACACTTGCACTGAAAACTATATGTTGCAATGGACTAAAATGTGCTCCAAAACAGGCTCCATTGAAGGTCCCACTGATGTGTTTTTAAAGCAGCAGGACCAGCACCATAAGAATCTGGGCTAATTTCCCACAACTTACACTGATTTTTTAACAAGGGTTCGGTTAGAGCTGGTACTATCAGACACAGGGCCTATTTAGGAAAGATCTTCCTGTTAATCAATAGTTCCACAATTCCAGGAAAGCAGCAGCAAGAGTAAACTTTCAGAGGTAAATGCTCAAAGGTTAAATATTTGGATTTTATTTGTTAATTGTATGTAATCTTTTAGCAAGGCTGATTAGACTTCTTAAATGAATTTAATTTATGTGACTTTCTTAGCAAGATTGAAGCACTTTTTCAAATATGTATCAATATATATGACTTTTTATCATATTTAGAGCCATAACGGCTCAGAAGGAGAACATTTGGCCCATCAAGTCCATATCAGCCCTCTATAGAGCAATCCAGTCAGCCCCTTTCCTCTGCTCCATCTCCACAGCCTTGCAACTTCATCTCCCTCAAAAGTGCATCTAATTTCATTTGAAATCATTGACTGTCTTGGCTTCCACAACCCTCACAGGCAGCAAGTTACAAATGCTGCAGAAAAGTGTTCTTCACATCTCTCCTGCAGCTCTTGACCAAAGCCTTAAATCGGTGTTCTACTAGTTCTCCTAACATTAGCCAATGGGAAGAGTATCATTCTGTCTGCCTTACACCTGTTGTACACCTCTCTCCGATTTCCATTCAACCTCATTTGCTTCAAGGAGAACATTCCCAGCTCTGCACCTTCCCAAGGACCTTCACATCCATCCTAAAATGTGGTGACCAGAACTGGGCATAACTTTAAGTTGCGACCTAACCAAAGCTTTATAAAATTTCAGCTTATCTTCCATACTTTTATACTCAAATCATCTATTTATGAAGCCCAACATCCCATATGCTTTTCAAACTATTCTCTCAATTTGCCCTGCTAATTTCACAGATCTATGCATTTACCCATTGCTCACTGTGTTCCTGCTCACCCCTTAAAATGGGGCCATTAAATACTTATTGCCTCTTCCTTCCGCATCACCTTTCACTTTTCTGCATCAAATCCCGTTTGCCACTTGTTTGTCCAATTTGCAAGTTTATCTATGTCGTGTTGTAATTGATTGATGCCATCCTCACTGTTCATTACACCTCCAAGTTTGGTATCATTGACAAACTTTTGAAATTTAGCTCTGCATTTCGATATACAAAGCAAATCAAAAAAAAGTGCTGATACTTGCAGAACACCTACATCTATGATCCTCTATTCTGAAGAACAATAATTTGTCACAACTTGCTGTTTTCTGCCCTTAAGCTAATGCAAAAGGCTTTTTAGTAAGGTTAAAGTGCCTTTTAGAAACTTACCTTACCATTTAAAATCTTGCTTTCATGTGTATCACATTGTAAGATCACTTCAAAATAACTGACTATCTTTCTAATGGACTCAGTGTTTGAAATCACATTTTCAATGTATGGATAGGATCAGGGACAGTTTATATTAATTTCCAGTTAAAGTGCTAACGATTGTGATGGATTGTTGTGCATTTTACCCTGCAGGAAAGGCTGACCCTTTATCCCATTTACAAAATGTTGCTGGAACCATGGCTCATGGGTCACCTGCAGAAATCCTGGCTGCAGCTGCAAAGGTTGTTAGAGAGCAGCCGGTAGCCAATTTGAACATTGAGAGTGGCGAAAGCCCTCTTGCTCCCCCAGGAAATCAGTCAAAAGGTGGAAAGTGAAACAATGACATTTTATTTTAGCAGCAGAAACTCTTTGCAAGACATTTGAGGTCATTGTTGCTGAACAATGTAAACTTCAGCTGCCTAGTGCAAGTCTTTTGTGTTAATTAACTACTTTTTACTTTGTAAGCTGTTGTACCATTAAAATGTTCCATGTTAATACAATTATTTCAAACTGTTTCAACGTTTCTGTTTTTCCTTCTGGGTTCAGGATATCAGTGAAAGGGGTGATAATCACCGATAGCGGTTTACTTTGGACTTAATAAAGGATGTTGAACAATAAAACTTGTGTTTTTCCACTGCTTTCATTCACAACAGTGAAAGATCTCAATCAATTTGCTAAAATAAAAATAATTATAACCCCCATAGAAGCATATGGTCAATATATTTTGTGTTAGAACATACAACTCACAGCGAGTCACTCCAAAATAGTGAAAGAAGATAACATGATCTTTGAATCATACAACACAAAAATTATTGATGTGAGCAATTGTCAGCTCTTTCAACATTGTTGGTTACCTGTGATTTTGTCATAGTTTCACATAAATTCCGCTCACACCTGAGGGGAGGCAGAAATCACCTTTATAACTTTAATTAAGTATCAGTGTCTAACTCTTTGAGAAATTAATGCAGATTGCAGCAACATATTTACAATCACTCAACATGTGGAATCGTGCATTATTAAAAAGGCTTTGATGAAATGTTACTAGAGGGATTCCAGTGGCTAGGAGAGATACATAAACTCATAATGTTGGCTCATATCATAAGATGCTGAAATAAGCTCAAATTCTACACTTATTCAATCATTTGTTTTTTAGGTGTACTCTGATTATGAATTAGATGGGGTTTGAATTTACTTTATGGAAACGCTGTTTGCTCCTTTTTTGAATAATTCTGGGTATTTAAAGTTTGAAGATTCACTATGGACTTGTGCTTCTGTTGAAAACCAAGGCAATTTGTCCAAGATGTTTCCAAGGGCAGTTACTAGGTGATCAAAGTTAGTTAAAGTATTAAAAAGTTAGAAAACCCTTTAAAAGCTTTGTTGACATCCAAAAATCTAGCCCAAATATTCATTTAATGTCTGCCATTTTCTGAGTCCTTATTATAACTTCTCCTTTCTGTAAGGGACACATATTTAGTTTCACTAATTTTACACACTTGTAATAGTTCTTACAGTCTATTTTTATATTTTCTGCTACATTACTCTCATTCTATTTTCTATTTATCAGTTGCTTGGTCATCCATTAAACCCTCCCAATTCTTAGGCTTATCCTTCTTCCTTTAATCTAATATTTGTTTTTATTCATTCACGGACATCGTTGGCCAGCAATTATTGCCCCTCTGAAATTGCCCTTGCACTAAATGGCTTGTTAGATCATGTCAGCAGACAATTTAAAAGTCAACCCCATTACTGTGGGTCTGGAGTCATATGTAGGCCAGACGAGATAAGGATGGCAGATTTCCTTCTCTGAACCAGATGGGTTTTACAACAATTGACCATTGCTTCATGGTCATAATTAGACTTTTAATCCCAGTATTTTATTGAATTCAAATCCCACCATCTACCATGGTGGGATTTAAACCCAGGTTCCCAGAGCATTATCCTGGGGCTTTGGATTATAAGCCCAGAGACAATATCATTGCACCACTGCCTCCTCTATTCTTAACTTCTCTAGTTAACTGTGTCAGTTCTTCTTTTCCAGTGGAGATTTTTCCTTAAAGGAAATGTATATTCATTGAGCATCATGTTTTATTAAAAAGCTTGCCATTGCTTAGCAACTATCATATCTCTAAATTTATATGAAATTCAAAAAGGTCTGATCATAGTATTTTTTTGAGAGGACAATCCATTCTTTTCCTTTATTGGCTTGTCCTATTTCCTAAAAGACTTTTTGGAATATTGAATAGTTCATGTTTTCCTGTTTTGCCACTGTAATGACTCAGGAAGCCCAACTTGAATGCAAAGTAAAACCACTACCTTGGTCTGCACACACTAGTCTCTGCCTGAAGTTACAGTTCAGCAGGCCCAGTCCTTGGCTTGCTTTATGAAAGCCTCAATAAATGTGTTCCAGCTGGGCAGGGCATTGCCTGTTACCAGGGGAACTGAATGAACCCACAGGGAGATCAATCAGTGATTTCCCGTGGACCTCAAAGGGGTTATCACAGCTGCATCTTCCGATAGCTTTAATAAATTTTCAATGAACATTGTCCTGTTAAATCTTATGTTTCTTTTTACTTGTTTATACTGTATTTGTGCTTCTGCTTTAGCTGCTCTATTTCAAAAAAAAGACTGCTTTTTCTCTCCTCTCCATCTTCATTTTAATCAATGTTTCTTCTGTAATCCACTTGTTGTGCTCTCTCTTTTGTCCCACTTATGATTTCCTTGTACATTCATTTCGTTGTGTTCATTATTTGTTGTTGAGTTCCTCTGACACTTGTACATCTTTTACAATTTTACATTTATTGAAAATGTCAATCTTTAGTACCTTGTATCAGCTCCACGCTATATCCATCAGCAATCTGTTCCTGTTGATATTAAATTTTTAAAGGCCAAATTTGAATCTACCCATAGATAGACGGTGGGGGAGAACTTACTCCTTTTTCCGCTTGGATATAATAGTCATCTGTGTTAGGTTGTGTCCATGAAGCCTTCTGTACATTAGAAGAATGAGGAGAAATCTTACAGGAGAATGAGGAGAGATCATATAGAAACATATATGATTATGAAGGGAATAGATAAGATAGAAGGAGGGAAGTTGATTCCACTGGCAGGTGAAACTAGAATTGGGGACATAGTCTCAAAAGAAGGGGAGGCAGATTTAGGATTGAGTTGAGGAGGAAATTCTTCACACAAAGGGTTGTGATTCTGTGGAATTCCCTGCCCAGTGAAGCAGTTGAGGCTACTTCATTGAATGTTTCTAGGCAAGGATAAATAAATTTTTGAACAGTAAAGGAATTAAGGGTTATTGTGAGCAGGCAGGTAAGTGTCGCTGAGCCCACGAAAAGATCAGCCATGATCTTATTGAATGACAGAGCAGGCTCTAGGGGCTGGATGGCCTACTCCTGCTCTTAGTTTGTATGTTCTTATTTCGTTGGGAAAGACACTTCCAGCAATGTTATTTAAAACAATACTCCATGCAAATTCAACAATCATCGATTTCACCCATTTCTCTTTCTCCATTATTTCTTCGCTGAGCTGGGTCTCATCTTCAAACTTTGCAAACAGAATCATATACTTCTTCACTGGTTTGTCTTGTAATGTTATGGAATCATGATGTTAGTCTTCTGTCTTGTTCATTGGACCATATTATTGTATAACAAGCTTATAAAATGCAGTATACACCAAATGATCATGGTAAAAGATGAAACTGCTTCCTATTCTGTCATCAATTTGTGATGTCCTATGAGAGAACAGGATCATTTTTGAGCGAGGTATTTTCTTCATGACCAAACTGAAGCAATATTTTACCACTTGCAAGGTGTTACCTAGAAACTTAGAAATTAGAAGCAAATGTATAACATTTGGCCCTTCAAGCCTGCTCCACCATTCATTATGATCATGGCTGATTATCCAACTCAATAGCCTGATCCTGCCTTACGCCTATGACCTTTGGTTTCTTCCGGTCCATGAGCTATATTTAACTCATTCTTGAAAACATACAGGCCACAATTCACTCGAAAGCGTTTCCCATTGGTGATTCACCCATTTGAAAGATGCAAATCAATGCAATCCAGGAAACCCACCAGTCATCTCTGCTGTTCAAAGATTGGGGTGCTCTTTTTAAAGGGTGTCCCTATCTCTGCGGTCAGGGACAGACTACGCTCCTGCTGCAAAATGAAATAGTGAACGACAACCACCCCCTCCACTTACCAGGGGAGTACCACCAATCCCTCAGACAAGAGAGCCATCCTCTCTCCCACCACTCAAATAATGGGTTATCTCGACCCACACACTCAGACGTGAGTGTGAACCCTACCTCCTCCTCCTTCTCAGAAGGTTTCTGTCTTCTAATAATCAATTGTATGAAAACTGTTTTCCTATTTTTTTCCTTCTTCCTGCCAACAAAGGGGCCTTCCCAATGCCTCTTATTACTAATTCTCAACTAGTGAAAATAATCTTTAACCATCAATTTCTCAAGAATTTTGAAACATCATAATCTCATTCCTGGTATAATTCTATTGAGTCATTATTTTGCATTTTTAATATCCTTCTCTCAGGCATACATACTTAAAATTCTACTCCAGCCATTGCCTAATTAATGTCTCATACAAATTCAACATAACTCTATGCCTTTATATTCAGTGCTACTTTGTTTAAACTCATTGACCATTTCATAATGACTTTTTCTATTTTCACTCCTTGCTTATAGCTTAGAGCATGTCCTTTCACAATCCTCTGTAACTATTACTTGCTTTGCTGTTCAATCATAATTTTTAGAAATGCTGCTGTAACAATTGGAGTTCACCTGTTGTCCTAGATGAAGACTGACAGTGATTCTCTTCCTCAATTATTCCTCCATCTAGAATCATAGACAGTTATGTTAGAGAAGGAGGCCATTTGGCTCATCTTGCCTATGCCAGCTCTCTGGAAGAGCAACATGCCTAGCCTCATGCACCTGTCTTTTCCCTATTGTCCTGTCAACATATTCTCTTCAATTAATAATGCAATTCTCTTTTAAAGGCCTCAATTGAGTCTGCATCCATCACAGTCTTGGGCAGTGCATTCCAGATTCTAATCACATGCTGCTTAAAAAGGCTTTTCCTCCTGTCATCACAGCTTCTTACACCAATCATCTGAAATCAGGAACATTCGGTTTACAACCCTTCCACCAACCACTCTGTCCAGACCCTTCAAGATTTTGAAAATCTCTGCCAAATCTCCTCCTATTCTTCTCTTCACCAAGACAAATAACCTCAGCTTCCCAAATCTATCCACCTAGTTGGAGTTCCCCATCCCTGGAACAACTCTTACAATCCTTTCTGTATTCTCGCCAATGCCTTCATGTTCTTGCTAAAGTGAGCCTACAATATTTCAGATGGGGCCAGACTAGTTTTATACAGATTCATCATAATTTCCTTGCTTTTGTAATCTATGCCCTGACTTATATAACCCAGGATCTGGCACGTTTTGTTTAATGCTTTCTCAACCGTCCCTGCAACCTTCAATGATTTATGTACAAATACCCACTGATCCCTGCTCCTGCATCCTGTTCAGAATTGTACCCTTTATTTCCTTCCTACCAAAATGAATCACTTCCAACATTAAACAAAAATAGTGTCCACGACAAGATGATAAGACAAATAAGACAGAGAAGGAAACCAGAAATAAACAATTTCCAAGGTCAAAACTCTGTTAGAAATTTATTAAACACTATGAGCCTTGATAGTCCCAGCAGGTTTTGGTTTGGCCAATTGGCAACGTCCATAATCTAGTTAAAATTGCACCAGGGCGCTGATGACATTGCAGGATTCCAATCTGGATTAACGGTTAGATAGATTGTTGATTAACAAGTGGGTGAAAGATTATTGGGGGTAGGCAGGAATGTGGGGTTGGACTTACAGTCAGATCAGCCATGATCTTATTGAATGGCTGAGCAGACCTGAGGGGCTGAGTGGCTGAATCCTGCTCCTAATTCAAATGTGTGTAATGGTGTATTTGCCTGCTTCCAGTGAGTGCTTCAGTCACCTCACTGAAGTTGGGAATTAAAATGGCATCTAGGGCGATTATAGTGGGGTTGAGGTGGTAAATCAAATGGCTCAATTTCAGCAATCTTTCTCACCCATTGGCACTTCAGGTAGGCTTCAAGGATCCAATTAGTTGGAAAGTATGGAATTGCCCAATGATCCTTCCTCAAGTACCAGTACCAAAGAACTTAACTGGTTATTCATCTAATTTTTATTTTTGAGATCTTGTCATGTAGTTTGGTAGCTGAGTCACACTTCAAAGGTAACTCATGCGATGGGAAACACTTTGATGTCCTAAGGACTTGTTAAGGTACCAATAAAACCTTATTTCCCTTCCTTAATGAAACATTGTTTCTGTTTTCCCCAGGTGAATTTTGCAAAACAATGTGACACTTCAATTTATTGCTGCTTAATTCCACAGCAAAATGTAATATCTTCCTTTTAAAACACAATGAGTAAATAACTGTCTCAGTTATTTCTGCAACTCACCACTTTTAAAAATAAAAACATCAGATATAAATTAATCCTTAAAAAGAAAAAAATTACTAATGAAATAAAGTGTTAATCAAGAAAAGCATATGTGGCTGATGTAGTTTGAAAATTATGACCAGTCTGTTAGTACACCACAATGAGTGCAGTCTATTAGTGCACCTGCTTCCCTTTGTAAGGGTTACTTTTAAACAGAACATGAATGGCAATTCTGACAACACTATAAATTTAGCTAAATGCAAAATGAACCGATTTAGTAACACAAGGTGTGGTACAAAATCAATTTACTACCGTAGCAAAACCTGAAGGCATAGGGTTAACTGATCTTGGGTGGCTTACATGAAGTGTTTTCCCTTTGCTGGTACCTAAGTGACCGTGAAATGTAATCTGTCACTGACTAGATGAACAGACCCCAAAACCATTCCCAGGCATTTTACACATGAAAACTGTGGGCTGTGCCAATTTAGAAGAATTTTATTTGCTAGAATATCACAGGGCTCTGCACTATGGGTCAAAGGTCCAACATTCAAGCTCAGCTGTGGATCATTCCTGCAAATTCAACCATTCCATAAAGCAATTTCTTCTTTCCCCTGGACAAAGTGCAGCAATTGTAAATTTTCATTACGTATCCATGACATGGGCAAAGAGATGAAAATCATGGGTGTCTGATTTGGGAAAAGCCTTGGTGGAATCAGTTTAAATCCTGAATTTAGTTCACCATACTTTTGATGGCAATTCTAATTATTGTTATATCCAGAAATATTAAAACTTTTATTGCAAAGAAAATAATTATTTCCTAACAGCTTGTGGGTATACTGTACTAATAGAGGCATTAAGGAGAAATGCATAGCTCCAACTGAATTTGATTTGGATACTGTTTAAGAAAAACAGCAGCACTTACCCATCAGGTGGGGTGGTGCAGTGGTATACAGTCAGGAGTGGCCTGGGAGAACTCAACATTGACTCTGGACTCCAGGAAGTCTCTTGGCATCAGATCAAATATAGGAAAGGAAGCCCCCTATTGATTACCACATACCACCCTCTCTAACTGATAAATCAATGCTTCTCCATGCTGAACACCACTTGGAAGAATCACCGAGGATAGGTAGTAAGGGCATAGAACGTACCTGTGTGAGGACTTCAATGTCCCCATAGTAGCACCACTACTGATTGAGATGGCTGTGTCCTAGAGAACATGTTTTCCTGACTTGGCCTGAGACAGGTGATGAGAAAGCCAACATTGATTTTGTTCTCATCAATCTACCCATCAAAAATACGTTCATGACAATAATGCAAAGAGTGGCGACTGCAATTCTTGTGGAGATAGAGATTCATTTTCACACTAAGAACACCCTCCATTGGGTTGTCGGGCATTATTACCATGCTAAATCAGACAGACTCAGAATGTAGCAGGTCAAAACTGGGGATCCGTGAAACTCTATGGGCCACAGAATTGTATTTGACACAATGTAAAAACTCATGGCCAGGCATAATCCTCACTCTACAATTATAAACACTGAGGTATGAAGATACAATGGTGATAGATAAGCAGTAGAGATATTTCATAACTGTTAACAGAGATGTATTCAGCAGAGAAATAAGGACAAACTATCCATGGCTAACAAAGGAAATTAAGTGTGATATCAAATTGAATGTATGCAATGCTGTACAGACCAGCGGTAGGCAGGAAATTGGGAGATTTTTTGAAACCAGCAAAGGATGACAAAAAACAATAGAGGAAGAAAATAGAATGCGAGAGTAATCTAGCAAGAACTATAAAAACAAACAGCTTTTTTCTGCAAAGTATAGAAAGCAGAACAGAATAGCACACAATGAATGGTTTAAGTATGGAATGCACAGCCTGTAAGTCTGGTGGAGGATGTTCAATTGAGGTATTCCAAAAGGCATTGGATGATTATTTGAACAGAAACAATGTGCATGTGTACAGGGAAAAGGCAGGGGAATGGCACTAAGTCATGATGCTCATTTGAAGACACAATGGACCAAATGGCCTCCTTCTGTGCCATAATAATTCTGTGAAGTAAATGTTGGTCCCTTAGACAATAAGGCTAGGGAATTAATAATGAGAAACAAGGAAATGGTGAAAGCATTAAATATTTTATATCTGTCGTCATGGCAGAAGACATAAAAAGCATCCCAAAAACAGTAGACAATCAAGAGACAAGGGGAACTTAAAACAACCACTATCATTAAAAAAACACTTAGAAAATGAATGGGTCTGTATATAGGTACATCAAAAAGTTAAAGTTTATTTATTCGTCACAAGTAAGACTTACATTAAGACTGCAATGAAGTTACTGTGAAATTCCCCTCATTGCCACACTCCGGCACCATTCCAGTCAGTGCACCTAACCAGCATGTCTTTCAGACTGTGGGAGGAAATTTGAGCACCCAGAGGAAATCACGCAGACATGGGGAGAACGTGCAAGCTCCACACAGACAGTGGCCCAAGCTGGGAATTGAACCTGGGTCCCTGGCGCTGTGAGGCAGCAGTGCTAACCACTGTGCAATCATGCCGCCCCAAAGCAGCAAAATTATTAGATACATGAATCACAGAATGATAGCATGCAGATACAGCAAGTAAGTAAAAAGGCAAATTGAATTTTGGCCTTTATTTCAAGAAGAGTATAAAAGTAGGTAGTCTTGCTACAATTGTATAGAATATTGTTATATCACATGGACTATCTGGGTTCAAGAAGGTAGCTCATCATACTCTATTCCAGGGCAAGTAGGTATGGCAACAAATGTTGATCTTATGTTGCATTTTTTTCAAAAAGACTATGAGGGTGTCATTGAAGCATTTCCTCTGCCCTCCTGGAGCTTGCTTGCAGTGTCAAAGCTTTGAGTAAAATGTTTGTTTTGGGAGTCACGTGTCAGACATGTGGACAATGTAACCTACTCAGTGAAGCTGATTGAGTGTGGTCAATGCTTCAATGCTAGGAATGTTGGCCTGATGAAAACACTGACATTGGTGTACCTGTCTTACCAATGGATTTGCAGGAACTTAGAGGCAGCACCTCTCCAGGTTTTGAGGGACCTTCTGTACATTGTCTATGTTGTTGAGCCATAAAGGGCAGATATCACTACTATCTGTAGATCATGAACTTGGTGCCAGCTCAAAGGTCCTGGTCTTCACTCTCTTCCTCAGGTGACTGAAGGCTACGCTGTCACACTGAAGATGGTGTTGAACCTCATCATTGATGTCTGCCCCTGTTGACAGTAGGCTCCCAAAGTATGGAAAGTGGCCCACGTTGTCCAGGGCCTCCATGAGGATTTTGATAACAAGGGGGAGGGGAAGGGGCAGTGTTGTGTGGCAGCGACAGATTGGAAGTGGATTTTGTTTTATGCTCTTGATGAAGGTGTTCATGATGACTTGGAGCTCAAAGACCCATCCTCTGTCATTGAACTGCAGTGTGCAGACAAATGGGACAACCTTGGATCTGGCCCTGCAGGTGGCGAATGTTGAACAGATTCCCATTTGTTCTGTAGCTTAACTCTACTACAGCAGGGAGCTTGCTCAGGGTGAGATGGAGCATTGCATGCCTTCACACTTTGGAGCACACATATGTGTCTTTCTTTAGCTTTTCTCCCATCTACCCAATGCCCTTTCTGGTCTCACATTATTCATGAGATATTCCCTTGGATCCTATTCCTACTTGATTGATGACCAATCCAAATCACATGTTGGCATTAGGCTAGATAACATCATCAATGACCCTCCTTCAAATTTGTCAGAGGTGGAGATGTTTGCTGATGATTCCAATGCTCAATACCATTTTAAATTGCAGATACCAAAGCAGTCTTTGCTCATATGCAGTAAGTCCCGGACAACATTTAGGCTTGGGCAGACAAATGGCACAAATGTTATTTGCCACTTTAGTGCCAGGCATTGACCATCTCCAACAAGAAATTTCTTCTTGACATTCAACTGCATTACTATTGCTAAAACCCCCATTATCAATGTCCTGGGAGGTTACCATTGACCAGCAAATTAACTGCAACAGTCAGTGACAAATGGTCTTAGGTTGGTAATTCTGCAGCGAGTAACTTGCTTCTTGACTTCCTAAAGCCTTTCCACCATCTGTAAGGCTCAAGTCAGACATACAAATACCCTCCACTTAATTGGATAAATGCAGGTCCTTAAGAAGCTCAACACAATCCAGGACAAAGTAGCCTGTTTGATTGGCACTCCATTCACCACCTTAAACATCCATTCCCTTCTCCATCAAAACGACAGCAATGTGTACTGCATACAAGGCACTCTACAGCACTTCCAACCAGGGTTGCTGACTGTGATTAAGTGTATTCTTGGGAGGTTTCATCACAACATTCCCCCATGCTCCAGCCATTAGTTGGCTGACACATCCACCCTTCTGCCACACTGCCTTCCAATGCCAATTGGAAAGCAAAAACATTCATTACCCAATTGGAAGTTACTTGACTGCCAAATAATTTTTTTATTTTCAATTTTCAGTATTTTTATATCTGGCAAGAGAAATATTCAAAGAAAATAACAAAAGTTTGTTTTATTTTTTCAATTTTTCTCCAGGATTGTTCACAGCAATACCCTGGAGACTCCAGGCCAATCCTGGAGAGCCAGCAACCCTATTCCAAACTCGCACCCTCTGCCAATTGGAGGGACAATGGCAACAGATGCATGGGAACTCCACCTCTGCAATTTTGCCTCCAAAAACACCAACTCAATTTGGAATGATAGTTACTCTTTCATTATCACTGTAACAAAATCCTATTTGTTTCCTTTTAGGTGTACCTACACTAGATGGGCTATAGCAGTTCAAGAAGGAAGTTCACCACCATCTTGTCAAGGACAATTAGGAATGCGCAATAAATTGGCCTTGCCAGTGATGCTCACATTCCAAGAATAATAATGTTTTCAGGCACTGTCCTCCCTTTTTGCAAACTGCCATCATCATGCCATCCATGAACTCCCTACCCTCTATATACTTTGAACTTAGAGTAACTCCTCACAACTATGTTCATCTTTTTCAACTCCATTTGACTCTCTTGAGGTTTCTGTCCCTGTCATGGCATCAAAATGGCTCTAACCAAGTCTTAAATAAAATTTTCTATTCCTCTTACTCTGGCCTTACTTTGTGCATTACGGTTATTTAGTTTTGCCCTACTGTTAGCACCTTACCTTTATCTGCCTGGATCACAGCACTATGCAATTCTAGCCTGAATTCTTCAATTTTTTTAAAACTCTCCTAAAAGCCAAACCGTCTGGCCAAGGGTTTTGTCACTCCTAGCTTGCCGTCCATTTTTTTTCTTCTACACTGGGACACTTGTTGTTCGGGCAATGAAGAACTAAACAAAAATAAAAATAATACAATGGAAAAAAACATCTCAAACAGGAATATGGATAGCAATTACATAAAAACAGATTTGTAGTGTGCTGCATGAGCATGATTGCCAATTCTTTTGGCCAGTCCAATGAAGTCTTAAGACAAACTTACAAAAACACATTTATTGTAAAAAGAAAATATTGCAATGCACTTGCAGTTGAAATGTTTGTTCTCAATGTAGTGAAATGTCTATCAAAATAATATCACTGGAAACTTGCAATCACTACCTGCAGGTTTCATGCTATTTGAAAAACATAAATCCTAACATTACCTGCTTTTAAAGACACAGCAGTAACAAAAAAAAATCTTGCACAATCTGTCAAGTTGCCTGCATTACCTGTAGGGTGCTGGCAGACCAGTAGTAGTACAGGCTGAACTTACACTAGGCTGAAGCCAAAGGTTAAAATCCTAAGATTTGCAGCCAAAGGTTAAAATCCACACAATAATAGATACTGGCCATTACTGCTTAACTGAAAACTTACATGGTTAGAAAAATTTTTCGTCCATGTTTCAAGATGCAAACATTATCATCTTGTTAGTTTTATCAATTGGTTTTACTTGCACCACCTCTGAGGTGAACATGTTGTATATGTTATACATGTCTCATTTGATATAGTTCAATGAGATTCATACAATATAAACTGCAAGGTTGAAGGTTTTTAAAATCATCTATGAAAAAGCAATTTTTCAATTTGCAGTAAAATTTTGGTATCTTGGTGAAAGCAACATAAAGATAATACTAGATACTTAGTTTTAGAAATAATGGAATATCTTTAAATTTCAATTTCAAATATTGAATACTGCATTTTGTAAACTGGCCAAACATTGTACCAGTCTGTATAAATATGCCATCCAATACTGCATTTAAAGTTTTATCAGAGGACAGTTCACTTTCCAATAATCATTACTCTCTAAACAAGATGTAGTTCACACAAAGCAGGCCCAGTTATTAATTACTTGGTAACATTTCCTCAAAATTCCATTCCCAAATTTTCTATATTTCCTTGTCATAATGGAACCATGACCAAGATTATCTAGGTGTAAACATACGTTTTCCCTACGAGATCTTAATGATGTACCTCCACATTTTGCATGCCAAGTGGTGATCTTTGTTCTCTCCTACATTGTGGAAAATTAGCTCTCAGCTTCAGCAGCTGATGCAAATTATTTTGTTTCCCAATTAAACATGATATTTTGTAGCCCTTTGCTTGGTAATAATTATTTTAGTCATTAATCGGTATCCTGTCAAAAAATTAAACTGGTTATTTCAGCTTCTCATGGTAAACATGTTCCTTCCACAAAGTTGTTTGACAAATAAGCACTTTGATATTCAATGCCAGGCCTGATCAATGAGGGTTATGGTTGCCCAACATTCATTTGGCAGCATTCATTGGTTTGTGAATCCAATAGCTAATTTGAATTAGAAGTATTTTATAGAGGTTAACTGAGAACATACAAAAAAGACTGGCAAAATACAAGAACAAAGATAGCTGGTGCTAACAGCCATAAGATCCTAACAAATACAAAGTCAGTCTTCTAACAATGAAGATTGTTAGAAGGTTAATTCAAAATGTTGGAACGGACAGACTCCTGAAAATTTCCAATATGGTTTGCTGTGTAGAAACCTACATTAGCCAATAACTCAAGTAGCAGTGTAACTCACAGAGCAGCAATACAAAGTATACTATTACATTTTATGAGCGTCCTGGTGTCCAGGTGTGCATTGACTCCTGGTAATTTTTACGAGTTACTAACTCATTTGTAATTGCATCACATTGTTTATTGCTGCAAATATTATGATCTTGAATTTCCGTTTTGTCTGAAATCCATAAAAGGGCAATTCTGTGCAGCAGTTGTATTTGTCTTTAATATGTTGAAGAATCTCTTGAAGATGAGATTGCTATGATGCCTGTGGTACATCAAGTACACCTAGCAATTCCTAACCAAATAAAGCCAATGGGTATGGTAGCATATTGATTATTTTACTGGACTCGTTATCCAGAGCTTTCAACTAATGATCTGGCAACACAAATTCAAATTCCAGGACCACTAGGCAATTTAAAATCAATTAGGTGCTTAATACTACAGAACTTGATGTATTCCTGAAAAAAAAGACATGCTAGTCAAAGCTATTCGTCTTGTGCTCATTAGGACAAACACGAGAATACCAAATTTCAAAGGGAGCAACCATCTGTACTGCATGAAAATGGATGCTAATTGGTTGATAAGTTGACTCAGAATAATTGAGATGTTGCTCTGGAGAATGCACCAGGGAACTAGTTCCTCTTTATGCTTTTATTTAATACAGAAGATGCAATGACTATGTTCCTTTTGCTTGCAGATAACAGGTCCTTGCAAATGAATACATGTAGCTTCTAGTAAGCATTAAGTGAATTGTGACCTCAACAGATAATCTTTACCTGGTTGTTAATGTAGCTTTTAGCACACACAGGGTTGCTCAGCTAGTACTGTTAAATCATGGAATCACATCTAATATTAGATATTATGTTCTGAGTTTTGTAAGCATATGCTGCTAGAGTATAGGCAGTACTCCAGCTAATGCAAACAGATGAAGGGACATGTTCTTTGGTACAATCTGATGGCATCCTAATGGCACTAAAATTCATAAATCACACTACTCATTTGTGTGACAGGCAGGATATTTTTGGCTTGACAGCAGCAACCTGTTAATGGAAATTATCACTCCTGTTGCTACTGCATAGCAAGAAGTCTCACACACCAGGTTAAAGTCCAACCAGTTTATTTGATAGTAAATCCACAAGCTTGTGGTTTTACTATCAAATAAACTGGTTGAACTTTAACCTAGTGCTGTGAGACTTCTTACTGTGTTTACCCCAATTCAACACCGGCATCTCCACATCATGGCTACTGCATAGCAGCAGTGTAAAATGGCAAGTTTCATCTGTTCAAATCGTTGAGATATTTTAAGGTAATTTGAGGTAGACTAGTCATTTCTCAGGTCCAAAGGTGGTGGCCTGATTCTGTGATTGGATAGCTTTGACAACAATCCCAAGTGTGCTAAGAATTACACTAACAAATTTAAGATTGTCAGTTTGGCTCATGATGTGGCTTACTTCACATCTACTGGATGCTATATTCATACACAGGCTCCTGTCCTCTGCAGGCAAAAAGTACATGTCCAGGCATTGGGCCTTGTTAAAAATTAAATAAAAGCATGGGGGACAATAATTCCCTAGTGCATTCCCCATGGCAATGCCTAAGCCAAAGTGGACTTGCCAATCAATCAGTGCCCTTTTCTCATGTTGTATTAATTGTTGTTCCCTTTCTTCTGCCTGTCCTGATAAGGCAAGACAAAATGCTTCAACAGTACATTTCTTTTTTCAGCAATATTTAAATTTAAAATTATTTTAAACATCAAATAAAAAACTAGGATCATTAACGGGGATCATAAAACTAGAAGTTTGTCATAAAACCCCATCTGATTCACTCATGTCCTTCAAGAAAATGTGCTGACCTGACATGGTCTGACTTACACGTCACTCCAGATCCATGGTAGTCAACTCTTAAATGCTATATGAATTGGCCCAGCAAACCACTCTGTTGCATTCAAAAAGGCAGCTGATCACTACCTTCTAGGACAATTAGGCATAGGCAATAAATTCTGGTCTTGCCAGTGATGCCCACGTATTTTTATAAAACCTTTTGATCAGTTCCTAAGCTAATAGTTTGCAAGATCATGATAATCGACAAACCAGTTACAGAATACAAAAGGTAACTGTGATCATTTTACATCACGATAACTCCAAATATAAAGACTTTCAATTAATGAGAATACATCATGCATCTCCATCTTAACATTGTCTTCAGAAGGTCTGAATTGAACCAACATTTTTGGATGGTGCAACTTAGAAAGCATAAGAAACCTCTAAGCATGGTATGGAATAACACTTGGGATATTACTGAGGCTTCTGCTGAAAAGTTGCCTCAGAAACATTGAATCTGATGAATTTTTCTAACAATCCTGTACTTTCATATTCCCTATTACTGATGCTAGCTTTTTTAAAAATATTGTTTAAATTTAAATATTTCTGTAAAAAGAGACATGCTGTCCATAGAATCCCTACAGTGCAGAAGGAGGCTATTTGGCCCATCTAGTCTGTGCTGACCACAATCTCATCCAGTCCCTATCCCTGTACCCTAGTTGTCCCTTCTAGCACTAAGGAGCAATTTACCATGGCTAATGAACCTAACCTGCACATCTTTGGATTGAGAGGGGAAACCAGAGCACTTAGAGGAAACTCACGCAGACACGAGGAGAATGTGCAAACTCCACACAATGACCCAAACCGGGAATCAAGCCTGGGTCCCTGGTGCTGTGAGGCAGCAGTGCTAATACCGTGCCACTTGTGCTGTCAAAACCTTTTGTCTTGCCTCATCACAGATGGAAGACTGGGAGCAACAATTTATACTACATGAGAAAAGAGCACTGATTAGTTGGCAAGTTCACAATTTTTGTGCTGAATGTAGGCCACAATTTACAGGAACATCTTACTGCATTATTCCCAACAATTTTTTTGTTTCCTTCATCATCCATAACTTGCTAAATGCTTCAATCAAGTTGGAATCTAACACCAGTTTCTAGCAAAGCATTCCACATTCTTTCCTTGAAGAAGCTTTCTAATATTTCCCTTCAAGTATCTTATTTTAAAATTGTGATCTCATCCTGATTTTATCAATTAAAATGTCTGTCATTTATTCCATCATCATTTTGCACACCTCTATTAAATTTCTCAGTCCGAGAGAATATAAAATTCATCTCCACTAGCAGATACCCCATATCCCTGTTATCTGTTTTGCATTTGTTCTAGGGCTATTCTTTCCATGAGTGAGTATGCATAAGGTATTACGGATATGACCTAATCATACTGTACAGGAATAACTACTTCTGTGCTGGTATTTGATTTCCACTGATATAATCCCAAATTATATATTACTTAGATCCCTTTGTTCGACAGCCACGCTAGAAATTTACCAATTAAGGTTTCTAACCACTTTTTTATCATTGTTTTTGAAATTTTTAAAATTTGTTCATAGGATATGGATGTCACTGGCTAAGCCATCATTTACTGTCCATCCTTAAATGCCCTTGAGAAGGTGGTGGCAAGCTTCCTTTTTGAACCGCCACTGACGATGCAATGTAATGTAGGTGCACTCATAATGCTGTTAGTAAGGCAGTTTCATGACTTTGATCCAGCAACAGGACAGGAGTGGTGATATAGTTCCAAGTGAATTTGCAGTTGGTAGCATTCCATCAGCTGCCCTTGACCTTCTAGGTGGTAGAGGTCATGGGTTTTGAAGGTGCTGCTGAAGAAGCCTTAGCAAATTGCTGTAATACGTAAAGTAGATGCTACCACAGTGCATCAGTGGTGGAGGAAGTGAAGGTTCATGATTGTGTACCAATCATAAGTGTGGCTTTGTCACAGATGGTATCAAGCCGCTTGACAATTGTTGGAGCTGTACTCATCCAAGCAAGTGGACACTATGTCATTATTAGCCTGATTTGTGTCACGTAGATGATCGACAAGCTTGAAAGGATGTTTCTTGCTACATTATATTATCGCTATTAAATGACATCCATTGCTTACCTGCACATTTTTCTAGATAGTTTATGCTTTCCTGTAGTCTTCTGCATTCCACCTGTCAAGTTATTACTTGTCATAGTTTTCTAGAATCTCATTTTTGTCAGTATGCCAATTGTGGCTAAGGGAGTGATGTCATCATTCTTTTAGATATTAAATTGAAATGCTGTAATCTTGCTCTGTTGGTATGCATTTCATAAATACAAATGTATAAACTTGCATTTATACAGCATTTTTCATGACATTCCAAAGCAGTTCACAGCCAAATACTTTAATAAGTAGTCACTGTTGTAATGCAGCAAATTGCTTAGTTGACACTCCTTCAGGCACGTGGCTTCGAGTGTGTAAAATGAACAGCTTGTACTAAAAGCTACTCTAATCACATGTACAATGAAGTGATTTGTTTGATCTACTGCAAATAGAATGTGATGTGGAGGAATACATCATTACTATAGAAAATAAACGTGTAATCTATGGGACCAATATCTGTACAAAGTGCCCAGAACATTAGCATAGGATAACTTACACACTCAATGCATTTAGGGCATAACAGTTTTGAATTTTCTTTTCTCTAAACCAATTTATTCCCATCCCATTCTAATGATGCAGTGACATATGCCTGAAACAAGTTATTTTTCTGACTCCTTGAAGGCGAAAATAAAACAGTACCAAGCCTGTGGAAAAGATTAGTTCAATAAGACTGCAAATAGAAAATTATATCCTTCTTACATTTTACCAAAGCCGAAAACCGAATAAGACAATCATGTGGTATAAAAATCACACTTTCTAAATAATACTGTTAAATCTCAATGGCCAAGAATGACCCCATGCCTACTGTGAAATCATAAATTAGGCTTTATGTAGAAATCCAGACATTGAATTATGCACATTTATGAGCAATGTCTCAAGTATGTATTGAATTAAAACAAATACAGAATTTTAAATCAAAGCACTTGCTCCAAAAACTGGGCAAATTGTAATACAGGTTTTGTGGTTGAATGGGTACAAAGAAACCAATTCTAACTAATATAATTCACTTCACCTTTGAATAGTGCATTGATGAATAAACATAGGCCAGAATAGTGTGAAGGGTGTAAATCAGTGTTCATCACAGATTGCTATCCTCCTATATATCCTTGTAAACATCTACAATTCTTGTGAGGTTGGCAGCATACAGGCATTTTACAATGGTGATGTTGATTTAGGGGTTCTGGAAGAGGCAGATAGTTGTGGCATGTGGCTGGACAAAACAAAGGAGGATCTTGCAGCTTTCAGACAAAAGCTGAGCTTTTATCAACTATCTGGGAAGTCAAAGTCCCATGGATGAATTCATTCCTTTGCTTCCAGGAAGAGTGTCTCCTGAGGATAGAGTTTCACCTCCATTAATGTTTCAGCAGGATCAAACTGAGACACCTGTTCAAAAATAAAGAGTATATCATTACATTGCTTCAGTACTAACAAGTCCAATTTTGAGATGTGTTTAATTAGCTTACTGTTTCATTAGCAGAAAAAACAGATCTGAACCAATATAAAAGCAAAATACTTTGGAACCAGTTCTGTGCCTTCTGGCAGACTTGCTGAGCTTTTCCAGGATTTTCTGTTTTTAGCTACAGATTTGAACCATGTAGAGATATTTTATTAATTATATGGAGGTAGAATACTTGAGTTGTCCTCATTTTCCACACACAATACATACTACCCCTCCAAGTCAGAAACACATCTGAACAAAGATTAATTGCTCATTTAACCTGGAATCACAGTACTCACACTTTTACAGGCAGTTTCCTTCTTCACTATACATGATACATTTTTGTTTCCTGCATGATTTTAACATTATGTCACATTTGTTTATTAGTCACTCTCCTGAGTGCAGAATTTTTTTTTTTTTACTAACTTGAACAGAAACTTGGATGTAGGAACTTAAGTTTTCGGTTACAGTGGCACCCTTGTGCAGCTGGAGTGCTGCCCATCACAAAGATGGGTTCTGACCCCATTTGATTGTCCAAACTATGCATCATTTTTGCAAGCTTCTTGACCTTCAGTGCTGAGTCCATGTGGAAGGGAAGGTAGTAAACAGCTTTGCGAGGTGCTGGAAGCCTCTACCTACCAGTAACTTAAATGTCAGGGTAAGATACATAATAAATATTCAACTTCTCAAATTTGACACCAAAGCCTAAGCAATTGATTGCTGATCACTGAATCACCTACAGAAATGCTAGCCAGTAGGGATAAAGTGATGTCCTGGCACAAATAATGGGAAATGTGCTGGATGATATATTGTCCTTACTCGCATTGCATCATTCCATATATGGGCCAACATATTATATACATTGCCCCATATGTTCTATATGCCCAACAGGAAATCCCAGAATCAGTAACAATGACTGAAATTGCCAAACAAAATTGCTGTTATAATTCTCAGCATTACCCAACCCATTGAAAAATCTGCACAGACAGAGCAGAAGTTCCCTGTCACATTCATTACTGATGATCGGAGTCAAAAATGGTTCAGGCAAGAAAAAAATATGAATTATACAATAGTGCTTAGGATGAATATTTACAAACAAGATTTGAGTCATTTTGCAGAGGTCTGTTTTATATGATGGCCCCCGGCAGTATGTTATGTGGTGATCAGAAAATAATACAGAAATTACATTTGTGACATTCTATTAAGATTTCATGTTCAAGTTTATAAAAGCTATTAAAGTTGTAAAAAATTGTCAGTTAAGTAACAAATGAAAGTAACATTTAAACACTTTTTCACAACAACTGGAGCGTGGTGCCCTAACAGGAACGATTGTGCGAGTGCACTGGGCTGGTGAAAAGGTCATTGTGGTTCATTTGAAGAAAAATTCCTGTAATTCGGCAAACAGGTGGGATGCTAAAACAATTAATATATGCTGAGAAGTATGAATTATCACCATTCTCTCTCGCTGCACTGTTGAAGTACTTGAATACTTTTCAGCTGTAATCAATAACGTTAATGCTTACCTTTAAAGTCTAAATTTATCACAAAAACATTAGTAGTTTGAACAAAACATCTACCATGCTAAATTCCTATTTCAGACAGTTGGTTATGCATTCAATTTAATGAGTTCATAAAAACTTTAATACATTTTAAGTGAAAAATATTTGTAATGGCACAAAACTTTCAAAAGAAATAAAAGCCCCAATCTATACCTATTGGTCATTTGAAAATATTAAAGGATTTTGATAGATTCCAGCTACCAGCTAGCATCAGCAGCATTGTTGACTGACAGGATTTACCAGAATGAGAAAAGTCTCATGAGTAGCTAGCACCCCTTCATACTAGCCAACATCTTTTGGGGAGGTGCAATGAGGCAGGATCAGGTACTAATAGATGCGCACATCTGGGAATGCTAAAGAATTGCACAACATGGGAGAAACTGGTCTCCAAGATTTTTGGAGGCTTCAATAGAAACTTGCCACAGTAGGTAAAACAAACAGGCCTTTCTTCATATGCAGGATCCCAGGAGCCCTCAAGATGCATACAGAGGACAGTGGGAGCAGCTAGTTGTGGAGGTCAATGTCAAGAGTCTAGCCTCATGATCTGGATGCGGCGTCAGAATTTCAATGAAGCTCACAGGAGTATTCAAGGTCAGTGGTTACATCTTCAAATGCTATTTCCACCAAACTGCACCACAGACTCAGACACTGCCCAATTCTGCAAGAATCTTTATAGTAAATCTGTCTGAACAATCCTGTGCTTCATCTTCAAATAATCTGATTTCGAAGAAGGCATTACATATGGCATGCTTGTCTTCATCCACTGCAGCATTGAGTACAAGAGCTGGCAAATCATGCTGCAGCTATATAAGACCTTGGTCAGGTTGCATTTGGAGTATTGTGTGCAGTTCTGGTTGTTACACTACCAGAAGGACTGGAAAGCTTTGGAGAGAGTGCAAAGGAGGTTCACCAGGATGTTGCCTGGTCTTGCGGGTATTGGCTATGTGGGGAGGTGGAATAAATCGGGATTATTTTCACTAGAAAGACAGAGAATGAGAGACCTGATAGAGATCTACAAAATTATGAGAGGCAAAGACAGAATGGATATTAGGAGAATATTTCCCAGGGCAGAAGTGTCAATTACAAGGGGGCACAGGTTCAAGTTGAGAAGTTGTGTGGGGAAGCTTTCATGCCTGGAACGTGGTGGCAGAGGAGGTGGTGGAAGGAGGCATAGTAGTAACATTTAAGAGACATGCGGATGGGTACATGAATAGGGAGGGAATAGAGGAACACAGACCAAATAAGGGTAGAAGGTTTTTTTGGTTTAGTTAGGGCATCATAATCAGCATGGGTTTGGAGGCTGAAGGGCCTGTTCCTGTGCTATACTTTTCTTTGTTCTAACTTCTGTAGTCAGGTCACTTGCCACTCAACTATACATCAATATGGCCTCATTCACATGCTGAGCACTGCTGACATGTGCAAGCCCTCACATCCAGATGGCTCAGCCTGCATATGTCAGCTATTGAACCGGGACAGCTTAAACATATTCCAACACAGACACTGACATATTTCCTTCACTCCTGCAGAACAAGGTGGTGCATAACTGAAGGTGGCAGGACCTCCTTGTTGCATTTCTGTGTTTGCCTAATACAAACTTACCAATCACATACAGGTGTGGTGGACTAATACAGATTCGGTTTATGTGAAGATGTAGCACAGGATTGTTCAGCAGACAGATCTACTATAAAAGTATAACAGTTATTGTTAACAGGAACATCCAGCTGCAATTCCTTCACACCGCATGCTACTAGCTTAAATTGAAGACTCCTCTCAACAATATCTGCTGGTCATACTTTACAATTTGGCTACTTATTCATCAGCACATTCTCTCAGAACAAGGACACAACACCCTTCTTTCCTCTCCCAAGATAACATTACATGCATTAAGAGTGAAAATACATAAATGTAGGGCATTTACACAAAATAAAAATCTGTTTTAATGTTTAAAAATTTAAGAGTTTAAGAATTGGTGTAAGAATCAGTTTCTTAACAACCCTCCCAGATCCCATAAAAGTATGACCTTCCTGAGATCTAGGCTTCTCACTTCATGTTCTTGGCTTGAGGGTGCATTGATATCATGGGTATTGCTGGGGTGCTGTTTGTTTTCTTGATTTCCTTCAAATTTCACACCCAGAGTTCATCTTTGGTTACGTTTAGATACAGTTGGACTGATAGCTATTATATAGTCATACAATTTTCTTAGCGGGCAGCTGTTCTTCTTAAGGTCAATCCATTTGGTATTTTGATGTCGTAGGATCTAGGCTCAGTGGACACTTTAGAATACTCCATTGGTAACCAGGTTTCCAGGGTTGATGCATGACTCAAACCTTTTGTTCCACACCAACTAGGTAGTTTCGCAGCTGCATGTCAGTCATCCACCGTCATTCGCCTTTGCTGTTCTGATAAAAATCTCTCCTGTACTTCTGAGAAATGGAACAGGTGAGAGTTTGACAAGGTTATCCTAACCTACCGCCTAAACATGATTTCCACTGGCAAAGAAAAGTCAATGTCCAAAGTGTTGCTCTTAAATATAACAGGGCAAACAGAGATCTTAAGTGGAATAATATGAGGAATGGGGTGTGGTTGGTACGATGGAACTTTGTGAGGATTGTTACTAACAGGAGGGGGTTAAATTAAACAGCACTCATTTTTTTCTCTCACCACCCATCCATAAACAAAAAGGGATTTTGATTTGTATCCCTCTTTATAAGCAATAGTGTTTCCCAACATTTTATGCAATTTTCTGTAAATAACACCATAGCAAACCTGAGTTAAAGTAAACTCAAGGGGTTAGTTTGTTTATATACACTCAAAAAGAGGGTTCACAATAGTCCCCTCACTTTCAGATAGTAAAGAGAGGGATTAAAAGAAGGATTGATTGTGCAGACACCACAGATCAAAGGAATATTGTTTCACATGGGTTCCTGAGTCCAGAATGAAAGTCCAATGAGATATGCCTCCACAGTGGTCGCTAGGCTGAAAATCAATGACATAGAATTACCTTTCTGGTGGTATTGACTTCACATCATGAGATAGGCATACAGAGATCTTGTAGGCAATAGTACAGACCCTCCAGCAGAAGTAGTGCAGGTGAGGTTAGAAGTTCAACATGGGCAGAACTCCTCTGGGAGGTTGTCAGTCAGATGTAAATAGCAGAACTGAGCTTTTCAGTTCAGCAAGGCATTATTACAGGTTCCACAAACCAGAAGCTCATGTCAAATGACTCTCACTGCTCCACACTGTCTTTGATAAGGGATGTGTATCCCCATCTGGATCCCCAAAATGGTTAAGCATCTCAACCATTAAGAATTGAGAAGGTTGTTGGGCCCATTGTCTTAGCAGACAAGCAGACTCCCATTGGCCAGCCTGGGTAAGGAAATGCAGATGGTCTTTGTACAGCTCTCTTTGAATTTGGTCTGTGCGGCTGACAGGGGGCCACTATAAGAGACTCCAGAGATAACAATCTTCAAGTTCCCTTGATTCTGCTAGGATCCAAGCTGAGCTAGTCAGATGGAAACAAAACTGGCTTGGGCACAGAAAGCAGAGAGTAGCAGTGGAAGGGTACTTAAAATGTAGATGCTTGATTAGTAAATCTGCAAATAATACGAAAATTGGGGGAGCAGTGCGGATAGTGAGGAGGATTGTCAGAGGATATAGCAGGCTATAAATTGGCTGGAGACCTGGGCTGAAAGATAGCAGATGGAATTTTATCTGGACAAATGTGAGATGATGCGACTTGGAAGATCTATTGCAGAAGAAAGTATACAGTAAATGATAGAACCCTTAGAAATAATGGCATACAGAGGGATCTAGGCATACCGATCCACAGTTCTCTGAAGGTGGCAACTTGGGTGGACAAGGTAGTCAAGAAGGCGAATGGCATGCTGGCCTTCATTGGTCAGGGCATTGAGTGTAGGAATCGGAAAATTACGTTGCAGCTGTATAAGAATTTGGTTAGGCATCATTTGGAGTATTATGTTCAATTCTGACCACCACACTACAGGAAGGATGTAGATGCATTGGAAAGGATGCAGAAGAGATTCACCAGGATGTTGGCTAGTTTGGAGGATATGGACTATGAAGAAAGGTTGAAACAAACTTGGACTGTTTTTAGTAGAGTGTTGGAGGATGAAGAGGGACCTGATGAAGGTTTACAAGAATATGACAGACTTGAATAGACTGCATAGTCAGTCTTTTCCCCAGGGTCAAAGGGACAATTACTCAGGGGCACAGGTTGAAAGTGAGGGGGAGAAATTGAGGTGTAAGAGGCAAGTTTTTCACACAGAGGATGGTAAATGCTTACAACATGCTGTTGGACGAGGTGTGAAAGCAAGTTCTATCACAACATTCAAGAGGTATCTGGATAGATACATGAATAGGCAGGGAATAGAGGGATATTGACCATAGAGGCAAGAAAACGTTAGATTAGAGAGACATCTATGTTGGCACAGACTTGGTGGGCTGAAGGGTCTGTTCCTGTGCTGTACTGTTCTTTGTTTTTGTTCTAGTTTCTTTTGTTCAGGTGTCACAGACAGTTTCAGCCACTTTAAGCATCTTTGATCAATCTCTAAAATTTTAGAAATAGCTATGAGGTGGCACAATGGCAGTGGTTAACACTGCTGCCTCACAGTGCCAGGTTCGATGCCTGGCTTGGATCATTGTCTGTGTGGAGTTTGCATATTCTCCATGTCTGCGTGGATTTCCTTCCACAGTCCAAAAATTAGGCGGATTGGCCTTGCTAAATTGCCCCTTAACATCATGGGGAATGGGTAGGGCAAATGCATGGGGTGATAGAGTTGGGGCCTGAGTGGGATTGTGGTCAGTGCAGACTCGATGGGCCAAATGGCCTCCTTCAAAAAAGGGTAGCATGGTGTCACAGTGGTTAGCACTGTTGACTCTCAGTACCAGGGTCCTGGGTTTGATTCCCAGCTTAGATCACACTCTACGTGGAATCTGCACATTCTTCCCATGTCTGCGTGGGTTTCCTCCGGGTGCTCCAGTTTCCTCCCACTGTCCAAAGATGTGCAGGCTATGTGGAATGGCCATGCTACATTGCTCCTTAGTGTTAGGGGGGGCTAGATAGAGTAAATGGCATAAGGTTATGAGAGTAGGGTCTAGGTGGGATTGTGGTTGGTGCAAACTTGATGGACCGAATGGCCTCCTTCTGCACTGTAGAATTCTATGTAATTTCTAAAAATGTACAATGCCAAGTCCAAGTCCCTCACAGGGTGTAAAGTTTCTTTGGGCTAGTGTATCTGGTGTGTTAGGATCCTGGACCTGACCAAATTACATCATGATGCCAGACCAGACCCCAACAATTTTTCTATATAGGCGTAAAAAAAGAGGATAGGATACTCTGCTCTAGGAATAATCCCGCTGTCAAATTAGGGATCTTTTATGGTAAAGCAAACTTTATTTAATAAAACTGTTTAAATATAACAGATGAAGCAACCTAACTATTAACAGCTGAACAATATTTAAAATGAAACAGAAAACTATTTTACTTTCTAGCTTATGACTGTTCCAGTTCCAAATAAGCCCCATTCACGCATAAATCGAATCCACTTTTAAATAAATAGTTAGGAAACTTACTTTAGCATATGCTAGCAAGCATACTTACTTTAACATCTGTTAAGTCTCTTGGGGTTTCCAAAGAGATAGAGTTCTAGAAGCCTGCAGAATCCTTTAACTTTGGCCAGGCTTCAGCTGCAAACTAAACTGCTTTCTGCAAAAGCTCTCTCTCTCTCTGCTTACAGACTCAGGACTACATATAAACCACACCATCACAGGATCCTGTCAATCACTAATCAGAAGTCCCAGGGGAGCTTTAGTAAACGAAAGTCCATTACTCTACTTAACATAATCACTTACAAGGCTAAAATGAGTAATTATCCTGCTCTCTCAGTATGAGTTGCATTCCTGCCAGGTATACTGACTGCCTGTAGAATAAAACTGAATTTTTAAACATTCCCCCAAACATAAATATATATATGTATTAATTGCACTACTATCATCACAGGTGACTCTTGCACTTTCTCACTGTCTCATCGATATTGCTGTCAATCCTGGCTGATACATAATATACTTTGCCATTAGCCTCGTTTGCTCCATGCCTATTTGCCCCTGATGTAACTATGACAATATGTCCTGGTGAAGAACTTTGGGTACAAGCACCTGTTTTCCCTTGAAAATCACACCTCTTGAAATAAACCTAGGTCATCTCTGTATGGCCAAAAACATTGGAGGGATCTGGCACTCCTTATATATCAGGACAACCATAAACAATGACTCCATAATGCCTTCAGCCATGAATGACTTGTTGTTTCCTCCAGAAGCTGGTTGCACTTGTGCTGACCAAAATTCATACATCTATGCTATTCATTTATAGGTCTAGTGAAACAGCCACAGGATTGGCTAATTTACACAAGTCTCTGAAATAACCATTTTGAAACCAGGTTTGTAAAATACTTCAAAGTTGTCACCCTGTATTTTTTGTCAAAAGTCACTGCAGCTGGGTGGCACACTTGTCAATAATCATTTTTAAGGGCTTATGGTCAATTTCCACAATTAAGCATTAACCAAGTAGGTGCATGTAGAACCTTGTCATACCAAATACCAGAACGAGTGTCTTACACTATGCTTGAATAACTGGATTGCACTCGTGAAAGAACTTTCAGAACTAAATGCAATTGGTTTGCCATTCTGCATAATACTCTCCCACTCCCATTTCTCATTTATACACTGTCCCTGACCAACTTCATCTGAAAGCACAGCATTAGTTTCCATCAGTATGCTGACAATGCCTAGCTACACCTCATCATCATCTCTCTCCATGACTCTTCCACTTTGTAAATCATCTGCTTATCTGAGATCTGGTACTGGATGAGAAATCCACTCCAATTAAACTCTGCAAATGACCCTTCAGGTGATGCTCCTTTGTATAAACCAGTGATCATCGTTAAAGGCCTGTCATCAGAAAACAAAGTAAAATGTCTTCCTTACAGGTAGTAATGAATTCTCTTAATGCCAAAAATGATACTCGGGGCTTCCTACCCCAATTGAGCACAATTTCGTTCCATGTTCTCAAAGCAAAAGCTTTTGGCCTTTTATCTCCACATTGCATTATGAGACACAACTGTACTCACCCCATAAGGCAATGTGTCACGAGAGCTGTATTTTTAAATTAGGGTCAAAATGAACTAAGACTTTCAATTTCCTTAGCATATTTTTGACTTCATTATATTCTTTTTCTCAGTCTTTTGTCCAAGTCTATTGTTTGTTTGCACATAGTAGCATATGATGTGCTTTTAATATGGCAGAGAGATTTAGAAAAAAATTTCCACTGTAATTGAGAAGTCCTGAATAGAATCTCAGTTGCAATAAATTCTGCAGTTTTGGTGCATCTAAAATCACGGTCATTTTCTTCGGCTCTTTGTGGAATCCATCCCCATCAGTTACATGGCCTAGGTAGCTTATTGATGACTTTAAAAATTCGAATTTTTCTTTCACATGAAGATTGTGCTTCTCCAGATGCTCCAGTGTTTCTTCTAAGTTCTGTAAATGTTCCTGTTCACTTTTGCCTGTGATTAAAATGTCATCCAAACACCACTGGAAACGGTTCAGGCCACTTGGGATTTGTCCAATGATATTTAGAATAAGGTTTTTGCCAATGTTATCCCGAATGGTAGGTGCTTATATCTGAACAATCCTTTGAGTAACAATCATCAGCAGTGATTGCCCCCTTCATTTAGAGGTATGTTTGGGACATATTTATCTTACTGACCTGTTCAATCCCAGACAATCCAGCAAAGAGGTCCTCAATTAATGGTAAGGGCTACTGGTTGACACAGCACTGGATTCGTCATTGTTTTGAAGTCACCACAAATTTGTATAGAACCATCTAGTTTAATGATGAGGGTGATTGGAGTTGTCCAAACATTCATGGTTACAGACTAAATTTTAGGTTCTACTTCAACTTTTGGCTTGATTGCGTGTGGCAAAGTTCTTGCCTTTAAGCATTTTGGTGCACGATCAGATTTTGTCTTAAGTCATGTCTCGACTCCAGTTACTTTTCTAAAATATTTTCAAATACCTTTTTGTATTTTTCTAAGAGTTTCTGTAACCTTTCCATCAACCAATTGATTAACTGCTTGCCAATTTAGTTTGATTTTATTCAACTATGCTCTTCTGTAAAGTGCAGGAAAATTTCCTTTCACTACATATAATGGTAATTTTTCAGATTGACAGTTTGTTTCAACTTGCACCATGATATAGCCCTTCAGTGGAATCACCTCTTTCATGCAAATTCTCTGGCTTTAATGGTACATTCTCGAACATTTGTTGATATAAATTTTCAGAGATAAGAGATATAACGGCTCCAAAATTCCATTTTAATTTTATTCCCAGTTTCAGATAAATCAAAAATCTCCACATATCACATTACATCAATAATACACCAAGTTTGAATTCTTTAGTCTTCATAGACAATGTGTCTTCCTAGGAATTTTAATTGTCTATGATCATGCTATAGTCTTTTATTGGTGGATTTGGGTCCATTTTTGCATTTATCCATCTTTGAAGGTTGAGGATTCTGTCTGGTTCCGCATGCCTTTGTTATGCGACCTTTCTCATCATTACATTTATTTTCTTGACACCAACATTTCTGTGGAGATTGGCCCATTGGGGCACATCTATGGCATGCTTACATGTTGAGTTTTCTTTTTTCAGTATTCAACAAATGTATTTTTGCATCAGCTCCAATTTGGGAAGTTTCTCAAGCAGCCAATTCCATGGACACTTGTGATCCCAACAGAAAATTGAGCAATGTTCTTTAATTGCTTCATTTCAAAGTCTACGGATAAGCTTGTGTCTCAGTGTCTTCATGGGTCAGGCCAAACTAATCTCTTTGCTAGTTTCTGCAGTATACCTACAATTTGTGCAATATTTTCACCCTCTTCTTGGCTTTATCGATAAAATCTGAATCTCTCTGCTATGCCTAAAGATTTGGGCGAGAACTGTTCTTCGAGTGCCTTAGTTAATTCCTCATAAGTTTTTGTACCAGGCTTGGCAGGATGGACAAGATTTAGCAATAGAGTGAAGATTTTCTATCCTATTAGTTGCTACTTTAATTTCATCCAAATTACAGTAAGGTAATATTGAAATCTCTCTTCATAGGTACTCCATGATTCAGCATTCTCATTGAATGGTTCCATTTTCCCTTCATCTCCTTTACTTGTTCTTAAGTTCGATTACTTTCTTCGACTTTTCCTCTCTACTTATTTCTTTCCTCTTCCAATTTAATTTGTATCATTTCTTTTCTTGTTTCTTAAAGTATTGTCCAACCAATAAAGTAAGAAAAAAATTTTTTTTTTGCATTTCTTTTTGCTAACACCAATCTATTTTAAAACCAGGAGATTTCGGCTTTAACTCTGCTTAATCTTGCTTACTATCACTTTCTTTTCCTTTTTGAGTAATTACTTTTCCAAATGCAGATTTCTCTCCCTCTCTCTCTCACGCGCTGAGTTTGAGGACCAGATGCCGCAGCCCGCTATGTGTGCAGACATGCAGCTGGAAAAGACACCCAAGTGTCAGTAAGTAAACTTGTTTTTACACAGCCTGTTGCCTTACTTTCTTAATTTGCTTGTTTTCTAGAAGATTGAGTCCACCAATTGCGCTAACCAACGAGTATTACCATTGGCGCGCTGGCTGATTTTTTTCTCTTCCTCCCTCCATCTCTGAGTACCTGAGGTTGTGATAGAGTAAATAAAATTGAGGAACTGTCTGGAATGCTTTTTATCTGTTTTAAAATTAATGTACACCCTTTGCAAAGGCTAAAAACCCATTTCCAATGGCCAGTTTTACAGCACTTCAATCAACAGAGGAGTGGTCTCCTGAAAATTGATCCTTGAGTGAGGTCGAGGTCCAAATTGTTTATTCTGACTATTTTTACCAGAAAATCATCTGTGTTGCTGGTTTTATCTTTTACTGTTGTATATTTAAGTGGTCAGCTCACTTATATTGCCAAGATAAAAGAATGAAAATGTTGCTACACACTGGATTACTGAAACCAGTTTGTGGAGTTTTATTAGAAAGGTGTTGCTTGGTTACAGTCCAAAATGGAAGAGAGGGAAATCTCCCAAATGCCTCTCATGATGTCACCACATAATTTTACGGCATATAACACAGAGACACATTGGTTTATATTACCTCTCAAATTACACTAAAAATTCACTGCTCGGATCATGGATATTTTGTCAGTAACAATATTAACTTCAGAGCACTTAGATGCAGGCATTTCATGTAAATATTACAAGGTAATGTTCTGTCCTGTCATGTCACACCTCGGTCAAAGTGATACTGCAACTCTGCAAAAAGAGTAGCAGTTATCCATGCTGTTTTATTTCTTCCTTACGTTATGGACTTCAAATTGATATCCAATCTCATCTTGTTGGAAAAGGTGAGTGAAGATCAGAATTAGTCCAGTAAAATGTGGGATGGAGTAGATTTGGAATTTCTCATCATTATAGTAGTGTTTTGTCCCAATCATAATGCTAACACAAACATTGCAACAACTCACTTTTTCTTCATCAGAGTATTTTTCATTTATGAAAGCTAGCTTTCTGATTGGGTTCAGGTTAGCGAAAAGGTAAAGTTTGTCAGTGTAAAAGATGTCTTTGCGTACATAGAATTTTGGGCATTTTAATCACTCAGCCAGTTGACAGCACTTTTCAAGTATAACCACTTATCTTCTGATACGTGGATTTGGACTCAAATACACGGTGGCTTTAGCAGTTGGCTGATCTACAGTGAATTCATATACCTTTTCCAGCTAGGCAAGGTTAACTTTTACTGCCTGGTTGAATCAGTTCGACAGCGGGCGAAGTTGGTGTGTAAAAGATCTGCAGGTAGTTAGCAGTGATGGTTCCATGTCTTTCTAGGAGTTCAAGATGAAAGTGTTGAATTTATTTCTTCATTCCCCCAGGGTGCTTTTTCACTTTTCTGATTATGCATTTTTCCTTGTGGCAAATCTTGTACTTTTAGCTAACTATGCTTGCAAGCTGTTCTTTCTACTTGCTGATATATTGCACTTACGTGGGGGAAGCCATACTTAACTAATCTAGATTGGGAATTGAATACAAATGCAGTGAGAAATGGAACTGGTCAGGTAGAAATTCTACTTCAAATCTGAAAATTTAATTCAAATTTATGTAAGAAACATTTTTGATGCCAATGAGCAAATAAGTTTAGTAAAATGAAGATCAGACTGTATCCATTACATATTTCAAAATTCCACAAGTCTTATTTATCGTGATAAAGGTGCGAAGGATCACTTATCTATGTTTCTTCACTTTGGAATCCATCTGCTACAATCAATCGCGCTGGCGTATTGTAACGATATTACACTGGGATTATTTATAAACCTCAGCAGAAATGCATGTACCAGGAGGTAATTTTCGAGCTCTAACTCACATCAGCTTTGTTTTGCAGGCTTACTTCTAATTTGATAGTACTTCTTTTCAACTCCCTACAGGTAACTCTAATCTGGGGAGTTGGGCAAGGATGACAGGAGCCAGATGTAACCAGACCGTACCAACTCTGGTAACAATGACTGAGAATACAAACATATTTAAACGAACACTTTTCATTCAACTGTAACCATACAAACTAGGTTGTATTCATGATCAATACACATCTATTTTAACATATTAAATCATTGTTGAAATTTCCAACTCCATGCTACTGGTTAGAATGTTAATAATGGCCTGAAATTGTAAACTCAATTTATTTACCTGCAAGGCTGCATGAGGGGAACACATACATGTGGACCATAGACAGGGATCATGCCTCTTGTTGCCCTTCAAACACTGAATTCCCCAAGGACAGCAGAGTTTGCAAATGTTTACACCATTATCCAATTAACAGACAATAACACTCGAACATCTGTCAACAAACAAAGCTGTTGTTTTGCTTCGCTCCAAGGCATTTCTGTTCATTTGGCTTGTATGTGAGCTTAATTAACACACCATACTGGCCTATTGTAAATAAACTTTCTGTTCTCTTATTTCACATAGATCTTTTTAATATCCTTTTGTCAGTGCATTCTACTTCTTCAAGCAACAACCATCTATGGTGATTTAATTTCCTCGTTTCATGAAAGGTATAATGTACATCCATATATTTCCTAGAAAATGGACACAAAAACAATTTGAAGTTTCATTTGAAAAATTAAAAAAAAATTAAGAAGATGGTAAAGAATGAGGAGAGATTGAAGGGCTAGAAAGTAAACTTGGATTTGAGTTTGTAGAAATTTGGAAGAAAGCTTTGGAGGCAGTTAACTGTGGGGCAGACAGGAGAAAATAAAAATATGTATTGGCAAGTTAAGAAATGGAAAGGCACCAGAGACACTGATAACATGGAATTACTCAGTTGCCAAACATTATTTTCTCTTCTGGCACTCTTTAATGACATAATAAAGTTTTGCAATTTAACTCAAACTCAGCTTCAGTTCTAACAAAATTTAAAGATTTGTGGTCCAGATCTTCTGCAAAGCAGCAATCAGAGTTGGATTGTCCCTCTGTTTGAACTGTACCAACTCTAGGTGCTGTTCCACATTTCTTGCTGCGTCTTCTAAGCCTGACTTTTTCGGAAATGCAGGATTCAATGTCCACTGAAAAGCTTAATTGCATTGCTGTAGCATTGAGAGAAAGCTAGCGCATGCCCCCTTTTTATGGCACTCGCTGCTGTATGGCAAGTTAGATGTCCACCCTAAATGAGCATGAGTTGCTGAGTGAACAAATGAGTAAGTGGTTAAGAAAAGCAGGTAGGTGAAGTGGCAGGTTTGAGCTTAGCATCTGGGTTGGTTCAGAGATAACTGAGTCAGGGCAGGAGGGCTGGCCGGTCAGGGCAGGGCACATCTGTTTGGGGAAGCTTGGTTAAGTGGTGGGGGGGGGGGGGGGGGGGTGTGTCATTGTCAGGGGTAACTGGGATGTCAGTTCTGTAGTTACCCAGGAATTAGAAAAATTTTTGTGTCTAACATTTCCTGGGTAATCATTCAAGTAAGTACCACAGAACTGTCCGAAGTCTCTGATTCTAGCTGAGACTCTAAGATATTAGCAGAGGTTCCCTGGAGAACTCCCCATTGGAAGTTTAAACTCCCCCAGCAATTTCTAGGGTGATCTTGGGCTCTACAGTTGGTCCCTGACGATCTAGAGACTGGAAGATCTGAGCCAATATATTGCATTATTAGACTGTTTCATCTTTTTATTTAAAAGCAAGCTTAAAACAGTTCTATAAATGTAAATTTTATTACACATTGAAATCAATAACTTTTCTTATCTCCTATCTGTGCAATTTGACATTGTGATCCTGCAAGAGTAGCCTGTCAATTTTAAATATACTCATTGCTCAAGTTTATAAACGTATAAACCAACAATAAATATACGCCCACAGTATATTTTGGCTAGAGATAATTCGACCAGTGAAGAGATACTCCAGTCATCATAAATCATACACTTTATAATCCATCATACATTCTCATATATTAGCCTCACAATAGCAAATACTTATAGAAACATGTCACTATAATTCTGCTGCTTATCAGTGGGGCTATCAACTTCTGTGAAACCTGTGTAATTTAGTCTTTCAAACTTAGCTAATTCTAATGACAACCTGAGATAGGATTTCTCAAGATATCTGCATTTTCTATTACGTTCATGAATAGAATGTTTTAGTCAGTGCAAATGTTTAAATTAATTCAATTATCACAAGTACTATTGGGCATTTCCAGATTGTTTCACCACAAAAGTAATGAACAAAGTCAATACAATTCACTTAGTGCTAAGGCTGTTCTACCAGGGTACATCCATTTTATCAAAGATCAAGGTTCAAATTAAATATATTTCTTCTACACCCATAAGACTTTGTATAGAGGATACAATATATACATTGCTCCTGTTAAAAAAAATGTTGTCATTGCCTGACCAGCAATAGAAACCATGTTCAACATCTATATTCTAGGTGATCAACTTATTCATTTTCTGGATCACTTAGCAGGCATACTGCTGGATTTTGTTCATCCATCACGCCTAATAATCTCAGCAAATTCATACTTACCCCTACTTTAAAACAGCAAGACAAAATATGGAGCAACTGCTTCCACTTCATTATTGCTCCCTTATTTTAATAGGTTACACAAGGCTGTCTAGGACTGCATGTGCTAGAAAATAATACATCCTGATCTAGCTGATCCAGTTATTTATTTATCACGATTGAGAAAAGCAATGAGAATAGTTATTTCAAATCCACTATCATTTAATAGTCTCAACATTTAAACCCATTTATTATTTTAGTGTGCTGGTAATATCAAATATAAAAGTTAACAGTAACACCATTACAGACAAAATTAAATAATTTTCTGGTAAATGGTGCAAATACAACATCAAATATTATAAAGTAAATTAATAAAGCAGCAGGCCAATAAAAACTGTTTGATTTTGGACTAAAATAACATTTAAAGACAGTATTAAACAACTACAGTGCATTGTCCTCATCAGTATGATCAATCCTTTATTAAACAATAATTGACTAGATTAAACTTTTTTCTAAGTTAGAAAGCAGCTGAATTTGCAGTGGAAGACATTTCAAGAGGTTATTAATGTATACACCTCTTACTAATGAGCACACAAGAGTTGAATGTGTCTCTCATCAGTGGGAAAATACCAAAATTGTAGTAGAAATGTTACTTCTCAAAATTAGTAGACAATGTAAACCAATTCAGAAGAGACCACAAATTTTTTCTATCACAGCTGTTCATAAACAATGAATAACTGAATAGGGCTGATTTCATTTCATGCATAGATTTGAACATTTTAATTGGCAGAAATAATAAAATCATTTAAGATAGACTTCAAATATGGGTCAAATTTAAATAGACTATTAATAAATCCACTAAGTATGTGTGTATTAGTCAAAACTAAATACAGTAAAATGATTTGCCTCATCTGCTTCATAACAAAGTCTAGTTTAGTTGCAACACCAAGCAAAAGCTTTCTCACTCTGTTTTTCCTGACTAAATACATCACAGCACATTTTGGGTTGCTCTGCATTATTACTTTATCCTGTGGTAAAAATTTCCTATTTTTTTTTTGAGTTCTTGTCATTTCTCAAATCAAAATATCTTGTCCTGTTCTAAGGTAGACCAGTATTTGAATACATCTCACACTGGTGCAGGAAAGACTTACATGGATGATACCAGAAAAGAGTGGGTATACACATCAGGAAAGAATGACAGGCGGAGCCTCTTTTTTCCTTTGTAAAACATATGAGAGATGACCTATTAAACAGGTCTTTCAAATTATAAAAATGTTCCATCTAAGAACATAACAAGAACATCTTGTGGGTAAGAGCAGAACCAGAGGTAATCAATGTACAATAATCACCAAGAAAACCAATAGGGAATTCAGAATAAACTTTACCCAGTGATGAGAACATGGAACTTGTTACCATGGAGTGGTTGAAGCAAATAACATAGATGCTTCCGGGGATAGCTAGATAAGCATGAGGGAGAAGGAAGTAGCAGATAATGATGATAGATTGATAAGGGCAGAGGTACAAGTGGACAATAAATAACTATGGACTGATTGGGCCGAATAGCTTGTTTCTGTGCCATATAACCTATATAAACAATTTGAACAGGTAGTAGAATATAACCACAGCTACCAATTTGGCAAGTGTACAGAAAAACTAGGGACAAAACTAGTACAAGATGCAGAAATTAGTTTCATTCACAATATGAAGGTACGTAAATGTCCTCTGAGTAAAGGTGGGTCTTCTGATATTAACTAATGTTCTGCATTTCGAAAGAATACTTCAAAGTTTACAGTATCTTAAATAAATACAATCAGTAATGCTTGGTGAAAATTTGAGGATTATTCCTTGTCAATTTTGCAATTATTGTTCAAAGACATTTTTTTTGAAATTGGCCCAAAGTGGTTCAGAGCATGTTTAGTTTTTCGTAGAGATAATCTATCACCTGCTGACATTCAATTGATTGTGCAGCCTGTCCAAGCAGGTGCTGCTTTAAATCATATTTGGTTAAACTTTAAATCCCATTCAGAAGACACAAATATCTTGTATATTGCTAAATAGAGAGACACAATGCCAAAGTTTTTCATCTTGCATTCATCAGGACAAATGCAACAATGCTAAGTATCAGATGATCACAAAAAAAATACCACATGAGAAAAGGGCACTCGTGACTGGCAAATCGGCTCAGGTTGGTTGAGTCATTGCCATGATGAAAGCAACGGGGAACTATAGTCCCCTCAAGTTTCAGGGTAATTAAAAAAGTCCAAGGCTTTTATTTATAGAGAACAGGTCCCTGTATACAAATACAAGTTTCCTGCTGCTGTCAACATAGCATTGACCAGAGTTGACCCGTTAACCAATCACTATGCTTTTCTCTTGCAGTATAAATTGTGATCGTTTGACATTTGGCATTCTTGCATTTATCCTGCTGAGTACAGACAAAAAGCTTCAGCAATATGCCTTTCCTCTCAGCAATATTCAAAATCTGTACTGCCAAGAGACAAATAACTACCATTTTTTTTAAATGATCCAGCCATAATATATATTATGGAGGTTCTGAGTAGAGTGCAACAAAATAGAGAAGTAAATGAACCTGTGAAAATGCAAAATGCATGTATTTCTGCGTGTCTTCAAAGTATAATAAAGCTAAAAGGTTAACAAAATATTATGGGTTTCCAACTGACTCTGAAGTCAAACATTAGAAAAAGCAAATGCAACGTTTCTCAGCGTAGACTAAAACTGATAATTTAGATACTTGATTCAATCAGACCTGAAGGTAGATCCCAAGAACTAGATCAAGCTATGTAAGGATACTGTTTTTTTTTGCAAAGTGAACACAACAGCAAAAAATTGCAGTAGAATTAACAGCTATAAAAATATAATGGCCCAGATGGAAGATGCTGAAGCAAGTGAGCACTGAAACAACAGGAGTCTCTACGTGCTGAGCCTCATGACTCGGATAAATGTTCCTGCCCTGCATTACGTACAGGTCTGCAATTCCACTGAAGGGCAGACTCAGGCCAGCTAAGGATGCAGTAAGGGAGTTTCATGAATAACCCTCATGAAAGTGGATTTCCAGTCAGGACTAAGGAACTCATCGAACTTGTACTTCAACTGAATACAAAATTTCCAATGCCCCTTTCTTCGGCTCTGCTATCAGAATATTCTTTGCACATAAAGATCTTCAGTGGCTAGACATAATGTTGCAATGTGTGTTATATGTTATTTATCTTGCAGTGTGTTTTGATTCAGTAAATATCATTTGTGGTACTACATAAGGGGGCATCGAGATCTCCCACACACTACAGACTGATATTATTGCATTTAGAATGACTTACTTTCTCAAGCACTGCTGACAAGCCATAACTATCTCCAATGACTAGTTATAACCAGTTTCTCAATTCTTCAAGTAAGTCAACTGTTCTGTTACAAATTTTGAACACTTTCTATTTTGGCAGGACCAACAGGATGCAGGAATACAATATCAGGGGTAAGAGTCTTAGTTGGGTTGAAGAGCAGAAGGATCTTGGGGTCTGGGTCCATAGGACTCTTAAATCGGCCTCGCAGGTGGAAGATGTGGTCAAGAAGGCGTATGGAGTACTGGCTTTCATTAATCGAGGGATTGAGTTTAGGAGTTGGGAGGTAATGCTGCAACTTTATAGGATCCTCGTCAGACCCCACTTGGAGTACTGTGCGCAGTTCTGGTCGCCTCACTACAGGAAGGATGTGGAAGCTATTGAGAGGGTGCAGAGGAGATTTACAAGAATGTTGCCTGGATTGGGAGGCATGCCTTATGAAGACAGGCTGAGGGAGCTAGGTCTCTTCTCTCTGGAGAGATTTATAAAATGTTGAGAGGAATAGATAGGGTGGATTCTCGGAAGCTATTTCCCAGGGCTGAAATGGTTGCTACGAGAGGACACAGGTTTAAGGTGCTGGGAAGCAAGTACAGGGGAGATGTTAGGGGAAAGTTTTTCACTCAGAGGGTGGTGAGTGAGTGGAATTGGCTGCCGTCGGTGGTGGTAGAGGCAAACTCACTGGGGTCTTTTAAAAGACTTCTGGATGAGTATATGGGATCTAATGGCATTGGAAGTTACAGATAGTTCTATGGCTTGGTAGGTATAGATGTGATAGGTGCAACTTGTGGGCCGAAGGGCCTGTTTGTTTCAATAAAACCACTAATTGAACACTATAGTAGGTGCTGGGTACAAAATAGATGGGTACAAAATAGACGGGTACAAATAGATGGGTCCAATTATAGAAAAATACATTTTGAGGATGGTAGAAATTGGGTAACCAACTTGAGGGGCTTTTAAAGGTTTGTCAAAATGGAGGTAAGGGTTAACTCTGTTCTTTTAAGAGTGGCATTAGCTCTGTTTTCTACTTTGTATTATTTGAAGCAAGCCTTTTATTCTTCATGGAGCAAAGTCTAGAAATTAAGTACAGAACTCTTTATCGTAGTGCCATCATTTGAAAAAGTCAAAGTACCAGACTCACCATTGGCTTGGCTCAAAAAGAAAATGTGTGCCAAACTATAAACCTATAATTCAGTATTAGAGATGCCTTCAAAATATGAATGCACAATATTAAAGTAATTGCCACTTCACAAAGAAAGACTGGACAGTATAATTGCATTCTCCATCTGTTCCAAAATTAATACTGCACTGGCAGTGATATTATAAAGAGATTATTAACGAAGGCAGAAGGGGAAGTGACTCCATGAATACTTAAGTAATTTTGCTTGTCAGAAATGCGCAAGCTGGGCTGAAGGCTGTGAGATATAAATAAAAAAGTATTCTGAAGTGTTAATAAAATCTGAATTAATAAATAGATATGTCAAGGAGTATGATAGAAAGCAAAATAAATGGGCTTTGATTTGATACAGTCATAATACAAACAATAATCTGGGGATTCTCATGACTATTGGATCACCATTCTTGCAATTTATGTTATATAACGTGTGTATGTTTGTTGCCTTGCAATTAACTTCAATACATCTGTCATTTTATAATTTATGTCCTGTAACATGTTTAAGATGTCCTCTTGATTATTTAATTTTTCCTACATATGTTTAATACCTGCTTAAGACTTCACAGCTGTGTGGTAGCTTTTCCCTTTCAAAAACAAGGAAAATACCAATGCAGACCTAAATGTTAGTTGATGCCCAGAGGAATGTTTTTAGACCTACACATGAGTTAATGCTGGTGGAAGAATTAAGAGGTTAAGCTTTTGAAAGCTTGCACAGCAGATGTTAATAAATCTGACCAGATGGAATATTTTAAGAGCTGGTTCTCTTCTCATTATCCTCATATTTCAGAAACCACACAAAAGTGTTTAGTATTTGATAATGTTATTGTGCAAAAAGTAAAAAGAAAAAGAATTTTTAAAAATAATCTATTTGGAATTAAGATCAAGTTACTTGAAAATATCTTAATTTGTTTTTAATCTTTCCAATACACATGCAATAAAAATTGTAGCACATTCATGAAAAGATGATATGAGGCACTTACGTCTCTTCTGGGGAAGGTGCTCAGCAGTTTGTATTCATCCTTTGGGAAACCTTTGGAAGCCACAAAATCAAAGACAACTTGGAGTCTGTTGCTTGCTAAGAAACGTCGTTCAAAGAATTCCCCACGCGGTGTTCTAATGCGTAGTTTGCTGACAAGTTCAGTGCTCTCCTCTCTTGGCTCTGGAGGTAATGACTGCTCAAGGGACAATCGAATAGCCTGGACAAATAAAGAGACAAAGAACCTGAGCAAGTCCTCAGGTCAACTTTATTCTTTCTCCACCAACCTTCAGGAAAAACAGTGACCAGTTCAAAGGCATTCCTCTTTCAATTATAGGAATTATTTACTATATTACACCCGGAGATACACACTAATAGTACAATTTACTGTAAAGATTTATGTTCAGGGAAAGTGTAATAAATTTTGACCATTGTCTGAAATATTCTAACCATCAGACTTTATTTAAAGAAGGATTGTAATTTGAAGCCTGACGACAGCTATAATCTGTTTTGTCATTTCTGGTTATTAATTATATTTTGCAGAAAAGATGCTGACAAACTATGAGGTTACAAGCTAAATTAGCAAGTTTGTAAAAATCTTTCTAAAACTTGTAAATTTTTGATAAATCTATTTGAGTAACATCTGATTACTATCAGATTACTATTACTATCCCAACTCACCTCCTCACCCTCCTTATGTTATCCATGAGGTGGTGAGTTGGGATTAAATTGGTGCATTTATTTTGTTCTAGCCCTTTTGTGTGCTTAATATTTATAGTCGATCTAAGTCCCAGATCAGGAGCAGCTATTAGACTATTAGGTGTAATCTCTTCTACTTTAACCAGAATTATTGCGTTGATACCAACACAGCAAGGTTAGCTGAGATATGGGCCTTTGCTGTTGACTGAAGATATGGAAAACACGTGGTACATCAGTAGCCTATCTTTGTGCTGGGGATAGGGCACCACAATAGAAGAAGGCTGGTATGGCCTGTCTGCCCTCACTTTTCATATTGCCCCATCCATTTCTGCTGCTGCCCTCTCATGTCTCCCACTCCTCCCTTCTTCTCCCTCACCACTACTAGCCCCCCCAATCCTCCTATTCCTCCATTTCCTCTCACCTGTTGCTCAGTTCTACTCTCCCCATACACCTCTTCTCTCAGCTAGGGTACAGCAATAGTAGCCACTAATTATTTTATGATGCAGCCTTCAAGTCTTAATGCGTTTGATTTTTCACCTACAAATACTCTTGTAATGCAAGTGCAACGTATGTTAAAAAAATCTTGCATTCTCCTTACATATCCAGAAATATTCAACACTATTAGCAAAGTTTAAAGTACAGAATTTTAATTGACAGAAATAAAGCAACAATCTTATCAGGGAATAAAAATATCAGCAGCCCATTAAGCATCTTTACCTATAGCCAATTCCCAATTTACTATTCTCCAGGGCTTCTCAATACTCTGAGTTAACAAAGAAGACTGGCTAACAAGTACAACTTTGTTCATCAAAACAATTAGATTGATAATGTTAATAATACTAGGTAGAACAAATACCAAGCTGAATAAACATTAATTTGGCCATGAGAAAAACAAATAAAGGAAGATGCTTTATTCTCGCATAGAATATCCACAGCTGGATCTGAAATTTAGCCGTCGAACAGAGGTTGTGGCTAAGTGAATACGATTGTGTGAGAAGCAACAAACAGTCAGCAAGATCTAAACATCAAAACATAAGCAGCAGACATATTGTGACTAACAGTGAAAGCTTTTTGAAGTCCATTTCTGCAGGTGGCGAAAAACTGCAGCAGGCGACGGTGCAGAGGGACCTCGGGGTCCTTGTGCATGAGTCGCAAAAACCCAGCTTGCAGGTGCAGCATGTGGTCAGGAAGGCGAATGGGATGCTGGCCTTCATAGCGAGGGGGATTGAATATAAAAGTAGGGAGGTCTTGCTGCAGCTGTATAGGGCATTGGTGAGGCCGCAGCTGGAGTACTGTGTGCAGTTTTGGGCGCCGCACCTGCGCAAGGATATTTTGGCCCTGGAGGGAGTGCAGAGGAGGTTTACTAGGCTGATACCGGAGTTGAGGGGATTGAGCTATGAGGAGAGGCTGAATAAACTAGGCTTGTACTCGTTAGAGTTTAGAAGAATGAGGGGAGATCTCATTGAGACGTATAAGATGATGAATGGGATGGATAGGATAGAGGTGGAGAGACTCTTCCCGCTCAAAAAAGACAATAGGACTAGGGGGCACAGCCTCAAGATAAAGGGGAGGCGGTTTAGAACGGAGTTGAGGAGGAACTTCTTCACTCAAAGGGTGGTGAATCTCTGGAATTCTCTGCCCGTTGAAGTGGTGGAGGCTGCCTCGCTAAATATTTTTAAGAAGCGGGTTGATGGGTTCTTGCTAAGAGAGGGGATTAAGGGTTATGGGGAGAGGGCCGGAAAGTGGAACTGAGCCACAACAGATCAGCCATGATCTTATTGAATGGCGGGGCAGGCTCGAAGGGCTAGATGGCCTACTCCTGCTCCTATTTCTTATGTTCTTATATTACACTGGCTTAGAACAAGCAAATTAATTAAGCCACAAATAAGAAGTCGGCCCAAATGGAGTTCTGACGGTTCAGGTATAAAATCCAAATTGCTTACGACGGCAATCTAACTTGGCCTAATTGCACATTAATATTCCAATAAAAAGTCCAACTCATAATCCAAATCTGCCTTTCACTAGTCCTGTAACATAGGCCAATTGTAGCATTGTCTATATGGTTTGTGAAGATCAATTAATTGGTAGCAATCAGGCATTGAATCAGAGACCTTCTGGTTAGACTCTGAGCCTTGCAACAATGTTTAGATAACTAATGAACCATCAAAAACTTGATGTGGAGATACCAGTGTTGGACAGGGGTGGGCACAGTAAGAAGTTTCACAACACCAGATTTAAGTTCAACAGGTTTATTTGGTAGCACAAGCTTTTGCAACACTGCTCCTTCATCAGGTGAGTCAATAACTTGCACATTACTTTTAATGAAATGAAACAAACTAAGATGCATTTTGGTAGCACTGTAAATCAAAATATGACACCAAACCACAAACAGACACTACGTCAGATGATATAAACTTGATCAAAGTGTGAGGTTTTAAAGTAGAAGTAAATTGAACACTGAAATCCGAAACAAAAACAGAAAATGCTGGAAAATCTCAGTAAGTCAGATAGCACCTGTGGGGACAGAACAGAGCTCACATTTCTAGTCTGGGTGACCCATTGTCAAAGCTGAAGATAAAGAAAGATGGACAAGATTTATATGCAAGGGTGGGGGAGGGGGTGTAATTGACCAAGATGTCATAGATAAAAAGACAAAGGGAATGTAAGTGGTGATAAAGGCTGAGGATGGTGTTAATAATGTGTATTAAGAGGTCAGAAGTGTAAATGGTGCAGTGTGTCAAAGGACAACTTGAGGAATGTAGCAGATGGCCCTATTGGAGTTTTAAAGAATACCTTAAAGGAGGAAAATCAGATGAAGGGAAAAAATTCTAGAGCTTAGATGCTAGACAACTAAAAGCACATCAATACTGTAGCAATTAAAATTAAGGTTGTTCAAGAATCCTGAATTATATCTCTGACGGTTATGGGATGAAGGAGTTTATGGAGGTAGGAAAGAGTAAGGACATAGACAGGTCTGAAAATCAGGAAGGGAATTTTAAAATTGTACGGTTGATTGAATAGGAGCCAATGTAGGTTAGCGAACACAAGAGTGATAGGTGGATGAGATTTAGTGCAAGTTAAGACATGGGAACTGGAGTTTTGGATGACTTCAAATTTCTTATAGATAGAATCTGGAAGACCAGTTAGAAGGGCATTGGAATAGTCAAATCTGGAGCTAACATAGGCATGAACTAAGGTTTCAGCAACAGATGAGGGGCAAAATCAGGCAATGCTACGTAGGTGGAAATAAACGAGCAGAGGTCGAGAAAAAAGTTTATCTTTGTCACAGTCATGTAGGATGTCATTTGTGGCTTTGATGATAATTGTTTTGATACTGCAGCAGAGACAGTAACCAGATTTGAGTGATTCAAACATCAGAGAAAATTTGTTTTGAAACACCATCACTGATTATCACAGAATTGTGATGGTGTAAAATATTAACAGAAAGTTACCTCTAACATTAAAGTTATGAACAGACTAGTTTTGTCTGACTGTTGTCAGGGTGAGGGATAAACTTGGTAGGCAACAAAGAGAATTTGGAGCAGCAATCATAAACAATCATTGTAATCTTTGATAATTTATCGAGGAGGCCAGCTTAATGGTGTACAGCTTCAACAGAGTTCTGAACTTGGGAATTTTGTGAGTGAGGGAGTTCTAAGCAAGGGATGTTGATCAAGGAGTGGTCTGAAAGACAAATCAAGACACAGCAAGACATGAAAGTTGAAGACCAGGGGTATTAATTAGGTGAGTAGATAGCTGTAAAGGATTAGATTAGAAACTCCAAGGTATTTTATGAAGTGAGCAAAGACCCCAACTTCTGCATTTGATATTGGCATTAGGGTGAGCGTAAGGTGTTTCATTCCAGGTATGATTCACATGACCCACTACAAAGCTTTTATCAAAACAAACTTTAAGAACACAGATGGAATGTAACAAAAAAGAATTAACATAACTTTTACCAATTAAAATACTTAAATAGGACAAAGTATAATTCTTAACAGCTAACCATCTCTATTGTTCCAATTTAAAGGAATATCCCCATAGACATGCGCTCTTCTTCAAAATTTGTTAGCACAAAAAAAAACTACGTTCATGTGGTGCTAAATTTCCAGCCATTATACACTTCTGGACAGAGAACCAGATAGCAGTTTCCAGAGAAGGATATATCCTGAAGCAGCAGAACTTTAGAGAAATAAACCTAGTTTCTGGCAGATTCAGAGACACGGAGCTATTTTTGATTTTAAGATTCAAACAACAACTAACTTTGAAATCTCTGAGAAAGATCCACACTCACACAGAAAAAGGTCACAGAAAGAGACTTATCTCCTGGCTGATTCCAGTCTCCAACCTGAGATGGGAGAAGATTGGCACTGCTCTCTCTCAACTCAAAGCAGCACCTAAGAAGATCTTATACTAAATCATTTGTTGTAGTCCTTTGTCTTCATTCCTGCACAACCCGGCAACTTCATAATAGGAATTGCCAAAAATTGATGACAGGAAGGCTATGGCAGGTGAGAACCTAGAAACTATTATCACAAAAGAGGTAGTGTTGGCCAAGTTAATGGGGATAAAGGTCCTGATGGAAAGCATCCCAGGGTATTAAAAGAGATGGCAGGAGAAATAGCAAATGCGCTAGTGGTAATTTACCAAAATTCGCTGGACTCTGGGGTGGTTCCCGCAGATTGGGAAACAGCAGATGTGATGCTTCTGTTTAAAAAAGGAAGTAGTCAAAAGGCAGGTAACTATAGGCCAGTTAGTTTAACTTCTGTAGTGAGGAAAATGCTTGAATCTATCAAAGATGAAATAGTGAGACGTCTGGATATAAATTGTCCCATTGGGAAGACGCAGCATGGTTCATGAAGGGCAGGTTGTGTTTGACTAATCTGGTGGAATTCTTTGAGGACATTACATGTGTAGTGGACAATGGGGAACCTATGGATGTGGTGCATCTGGATTTTCAGAAGGCATTTGACAAGGTTCCGCACCAAAGACTGCTACTTAAGATAAAGGTGCACAGTGTTATGGATAATGTATTAGCATGGACAGAGGATCGGTTAACTAACAGAAAGCTCAGAGTGGGGGTAAATGGATGTTTTTCTGGTTGGCAATCAGTGGCTGGTGGTGTGCCTCAGGGATCAGTGTTGGGACTGCAATTGTTTACGATTTACATAGATGATTTGGAGTTGGGGGCCAAGTGTAGTGCGTCAAAATTCGCAGATGACACTAAGGTGGGTGGAAGAGCAAAGTGTACAGAGGACGCTGGAAGTCTGCAAAGGGACATGGACAATCTAAGTAAGTGGGCGAGGGTCTAGCAGATGGAGTACAATGTTGGTAAAGTGAAGTCTTCCATTTTGGTAGGAATAATAGGAAAATGGACTATTGTTTAAATGATAAAAAGTTGCAGCATGCTGCTTGCAGAAGGACCTGGTGTTCTTGTGCAGGAATCTCAAGGAGTTGGTTTGCAAGTGCAGCAGGTAATTAAGAAGGTAAATAGAATTCTGTCCTTCATTGCTAGAGAGATGGAGTTTAAGAAGAGTGAAATTATGTTGCAACTGTATAAGGTGCTGGTGAGGCCACACTTGAAGTACTGTGTACAGTTTTCTTCTCCTTATTTGAGAAAGAATATCTTGGACTGGAGGGGGTGCAGAGGAGATTCACTAGATTGATTCCGGAGTTGAGCGGGGGGGGGGGGGGGGGGGATTTATAAGGAGACACTGAGCAGACTGGGGCTATACTCATTGGAATTCAGAAGAATGAGGGGAGATCTTATAGAAACATATAAGATTATGAAGGGAATAGATGAGATAGATGCAGAAAAGTTGTTTCTACTGGAGGTGAAACTAGAGCTCAGGCCCATAGTTTCAAAATAAGTGGAAGCAGATTTAGACTGAGTTGAGGAGGAACTTCTTCACACAAAGGGTTGTGAATTTGTGGAATTCCCTGCCCAGTGAAGCAGTTGAGGCTACCTCATTGAATGTTTTTAAGACAGAGATAGATAAATTTTTGAACAATAAATGAATTCAGGGCTATGGTGAGTGGGCGGGTAAGTGGAGCTGAGTCCACAAAAAGATCAGCCATGATCTTATTGAATGGCGGAGCAGGCTTGAGGGGCCAGGTGGCCTATCCTGCTCCTTGTTCTTATGTTCTAATCCAGAAGGTTGAACTGGAAGAACCTCAGTCCTTGTGCTTTTCCAACAGGTACAATGTTCTTGCAGCCTCTATGATAAGAGACTGTAGAGAAGATGAGTAAACTGACTACAGCACCATGATGCTACTGAGGGATATGGACAGCTTGGGGTAAATTAAAATGCAGAGTGCATAATCTCTAGAACGCCACCGAAGAGACAAGCAAATTGCCATAGTGGAGAAAAGATCAGGGCGTTGAATGTGTGGCTCACAGGCTGGTGTGGGAGAAATAGATTTTGATTCATGCAACAGTTACACCAGTAATGGGAAAAGATAGATGTGTACTGTTGGGATGGCCTTCACTTGAGCCACACTGAGACCAGTATTCTGAGCGGGGTGGGGGAAGGGAAAATTTAGAAAGTAAACAAGTAAGTTTAAGACAATAGTGGCGATATGATTAATGATGGCAGGAAGGGTCAGAGCATTCAAACAGTGCAATTAGCATATCGAGCTAAAGTTGGGAAAAATAGTAAAAAGAATTAAATGCCCTTCATCTACAGACAGCACAAATAGAAATGAACGGGTCCATGGAAATAAGGCAAACAAGTAGGGAGGTCATGGAACCTATACAGATTAAAGGGGAGAAGGTGCTTGCTGTTGAGGCAAATCAGAGTAGATAAATCCCCAGGACCGGACAGGGTATTCCCTCAGGCCTTGAAGGCGGCTATTGTTGAAATTGCAGGGGCCCTGGCAGATATATTTAAAATGTCGGTATCCACGGGTGAGGTGCCGGATGATTGGAGGATAGCTCATGTTGTTCCCTTGTTTAAAAAATGCTCAAAAAGTAATCCGCGAAATTATAGGCCAGTAAGTTTGACATCAGTAGTAGGTAAATTATTGGAAGGAGTACTAAGAGATAGGATGTACAAATATTTGGATGGACAGGGACTTATTAGGGAGAGTCAACATGGCTTTGTGTGTGGTAGGTCATATTTAAACAATCTACTAGAGCTTTTTGAGGAGGTTACCAGGAAAGTGGATGAAGGGAAGGTAGTGGACATTGTCTACATGGACTTCAGTAAGGCCTTTGACAAGGTCCCACATGTGAGGTTAGGAACGTTCAGTCACTAGGTATACATGGAGAGGTAGTAAATTGGATTAGACATTGGCTCAATGGAAGAAGCCAGAAAGTGGTAGTGGAGGATTGCTTCTCTGAGTGGAGGCCTGTGACTAGTGGTGTGCCACAGGGATCAGTGCTGGGTCCATTGTTGTTTGTCATCTACATCAATGATCTAGATGATAATGTGATAAATTGGATCAGCAAATTTGCTGATGATACAAAGATTGGAGGTGTAGTGGACAGTGAGGAAGGTTTTCAACGCTTGCAGAGGGATTTGGACCAGCTGGAAAAATGGGCTGAAAAATGGCAGATGGCTATTAGTGCAGACAAGTGTGAAGTATTGCACTTTGGAAGGACAAACCAAGATAGAACATACAAGGTAAATGATAGAATACTGAAGAATGTAGTAGAGCAGAGGGATCTGGGAACACATACATAATTCCCTAAAAGTGGCGTCACAGGTAGATAGGGTCATAAAGAGTGCTTTTGTTACATTGGCCTTTATAAATCAAAGTATTGAGTATGAGAGTTGGAATGTTATGGTGAGGTTGTATAAGCCATTGGTGAGGCCGAATTTAGAGTATTGTGTGCAGTTTTGGTCACCTAATTACAGGAAGGATATTAATAAAGTTGAAAGAGTGCAGAGAAGGTTTACAAGGATGTTGCCGGGACTTGAGAAACTGAGTTACAGAGAAAGGTTGAACATAACATAAGAACATAAGAAAATAAGAAATAGGAGCAGGAGTAAGCCATCTAGCCCTTCGAGCCTGCCCCACCATTCAGTAAGATCATGGCTGATCTGAAGTGGACTTTCCCACTTTCTCCCCATAACCCTTAATTCCCCTGTCTATCAGAAACCTATCCACCCGTGACTTAAATATATTTAGCGAGGTAGCCTCCACCACTTCAACGGGCAGAGAATTCCAGAGATTCACCACCCTTTGAGTGAAGAAGTTCCTCCTCAACTCCAATCTAAACTGCACCCCCACCCCACCCCACTTATCTTGAGGCTGTGTCCTCTAGTCCTGCTATCCTTTCTAAGCGGGAAGAATCTCTCTACCTCTACCCTACCCATCCCCTTCATTATCTTATACATCTCTATAAGATCCCCCTTCATCCTTCTAAACTCCAACGAGCACAGACCCTGTCTATTTAGTCTCTCTTCATAGGCCAACCCCCTCATCTCCGGTATCAGCCTAGTGAACCTTCTCTGCACTCCCTCCAAGGCCAATATATCCTTCCGCAAGTTCAGCGACCAAAACTGCACTCAGTACTCCAGCTGCGGCCTCACCAGTACCCTGTACAGTTGCAGCAAGACCTCCCTACTTTTATATTCTATCCCCCTCGCTGTAAAGGCCAACATTCCATTTGCCTTCTTGATCACCTGCTGCACCTGCAAACTGGGTTTTTGCGACTCGTGCACAAGGACTCCCAGGTCCCTCTGCACCGTAGCATGCTGCAGCTTTTCGCCTTTTAAATAATAATCCCTCCTACTATTATTTCTGCCAAAGTGGATAACCTCACACTTATACTCCATCTGTCAGGTCCTCGCCCACTCACAGCCTATCCAGATCTCTCTACAGACTTTCCATACCCTCCACGCAATTTGATTTTCTACTCATCTTTGTGTCATCAGCAAATTTCATCACCCTACACTCAGCCCCCTCCTCCAGATCATCTATATAAATGGTAAACAGTTGAGGCCCCAGCACCGATCCCTGCGGCACTCCACTAGTCACCAACTGCCAACCAGAATAGCACCCACTGATACCAACTCTCTGCTTCCTATTAGACAGCCAATCTTCTATCCGCGCTAACACCTTACCCCCAACTCCGAGCACCCTAACCTTCTGTAGCTACCTTTTGCGAGGCACCTTATCAAATGCCTTTTGGAAATCTAAAAACACCACATCCACCGGTTCCCCTCTGTCTACTGCACTAGTCACATCCTCATAGAAATCCAATAAATTCGTCAAACACGACTCCCCCTTAACGAATCCGTGCTGCGTCTGCTCGATCAAACCATTCTTTTCTAGGTGCCTCGCTATTTCTTCTTTGATGACGGATTCTAGCATTTTTCCAACTACAGATGTTAAACTAACCGGCCTATAATTCCCTGCCTTTTGCCTGCTACCTTTTTTAAACAGCGGCGTAACATTAGCCGTTTTCCAATCTTCCGGCACTTCCCCGGAGTCCAGCGAATTTTGATAAATAATTACTAAGGCATCCATATCACCTCTGCCATTTCTTTCAGAACCCTGGGATGCATTCCATCCGGTCCTGGGGACTTGTCCACCTTCAGTCCCATTAGTCTATCAAGCACTACTTCTCCAGTGATAGTAATCGCCCTTAGGCCTTCATCTTCTACCATCCTTCTATCTTTAATATCCGGCAAACTATTCGTGTCCTCCTCCGTGAAGACCGAGGCAAAAAACTTATTTAAAGCCTCAGCCATTTCCTCATCGAGTTTAGAAGAATGAGGGGAGATCTCATTGAGACGTATAAGATGATGAATGGGATGGATAGGATAGAGGTGGAGAGACTCTTCCCGCTCAAAAAGGACAGTAGGACTAGGGGGCACAGCCTCAAGATAAAAGGGGGGCGGTTTAGAACGGAGTTGAGGAGGAACTTCTTCACTCAAAGGGTGGTGAATCTCTGGAATTCTCTGCCCGTTGAAGTGGTGGAGGCTGCCTCACTAAATATTTTTAAGACGCGGGTTGATGGGTTTTTGATAAGAGAGGGGATTAAGGGTTATGGGGAGAGGGCGGGAAAGTGGAACTGAGCAGCGACAGATCAGCCATGATCTTATTGAATGGCAGGGCAGGCTCGAAGGGCTAGATGGCCTACTCCTGCTCCTATTTCTTATGTTCTTATGTTCTTAAATCCCTCCCGCTCATCCTCCAGGAGTCCAATATTCACTCTAGCCAGCCTGCTCTTCTTTATATATTTGTAAAAACTTTTACTGTCCTTTTTTATATCTAGTGCTAGTTTAGCTTCATACTCTATCTTTCCTTTATCACCTTCTTAGTCATTCTTTGTTGATTTTTAAATCTTTCCCAATCTTCTAATCACCCACTATTTTTAGCCACTCTGAACACATCAGCTTTTAATATAATACTCTCCTTTATTTCCTTCATAGGATATGACTTTATTCCTTGGAGCATAGAAGAATGAGGGGAGATTTGATAGAGTTATATAAAATTATGATAGGTATAGATAGAGTGAATGCAAGCAGGCTCTTTCCAATGAGGCTAGGGGAGAAAACAAACTAGAGGACATGGATTAAGGGTGAAGGGGGAAAAATTTAAAGGGAATATTAGGAGGGGAGTGATGGGAGTATGGAATGAGCTGCCAGATGAAGTGGTAAACGCAGGCTCACTTTTAACATTTAAGAAAACCTTGGACAGGTACATGGATGAGAGGGGTGTGGAGGCATATGGTTCAGGTGCAGGTCAGTGGGACTAGGCAAAAAAATGGTTTGGCACAGCCAAGAAAGCCTGTTTCTGTGCTGTAATGTTCTATGGGTATGATAGCCATAATACAGATGTGATTGCAAAGGGACTAAGGCTAGGAACAGAGTTTTCATAGGTATGCAACATCTTAAAGAATAGAAAGAAAGAAAAGGAGGTGGAATAACTCTTTTAATAAGGGATAAGATCAGTCCAGTAGTGGGAAATGGTCTGGTTCAGAACCAGCTTGGATGAAGATAAGAAATAACAAGAAGTCACTAGTGGGGAGTACTTTATAAGCCTCTAACAGTAGCTACGCCGTAGCTGGGTATACAAATGAAGAAATAATGAAGGCTTTTAAGAAAGATAGTGTAATAAACATGAGCCAATTTCAATCTGGGAAGTCTGCACTGAATAACTCATCTTCTGGCTCTCCAAAGCTTGTCCATTATCTACTATCAATGGGTTAAAATTGGGGAACTCCCCATCTAACAGAACCATGGTTGTACTTAAGGAGGCAGTTCTCCATCACAAGCTCTAGGATAATTAGGAATGAGCAAAAATACAGGCCTTGTCAGAAATGACAAGATTGCAAATAATGCAAAAAAAACTTATTTTTTTCTGTTTGCAACAAGGCAATGAATGGTCAGGACCTCTACTTGTACTGTCTGAGAAAGAAAAACAGATGTTTGCTTGCCATATGTGATCAATTTAAAAGTACTGATGCATATAAATAATAAAAAGTAAGAAAGGTCCAACTGGTTTGTTGAGTTTTGAACAAGGTATCACCTGACTGGTAAGTAATAAGAATGTTTGTTTTCCATTGACAGTAACTCCTGAACCAAATAATTGATTAAACACAAATTAAATCACCTGTTTGTCAATCCTGAGAGTGAGGCTTTGCTTTGTTTCTCGCCTCTTAAAACAAACCTTTAACTTGCCTCCTTTTGTTGGTAATAAATTATCTTCTGCTTCAAAAACTTACATATTGACCTTAACAGTCGTATCACATTTAACTGCATTACAATGATTTGCTTCAGACAACATCAAATCACAAATTCTACAGGGACATATTTTGTATGAATAAATTGATTTAACAGAGTCATAATTTTAAGCAGTCATCTACATGGTGACCTTCAGCAGTACTGCTTCCCTATTTTGCCAGTGACTTGCAGAAGTGCAAGATTTAATTTATGCTGAAAATAGTGCAAAATACATACGCGTTGAGTTATTTTCACCAAAAGATAAACTGCATCAGTCTCTCTGAGCAACACTATGGGAGATCTGGTTTAGAAAATCTCATCCAGAGAAGGCAAAACTGCACAAATTAGCTGCCACATTTCAACATTTATAACAGTGACTGCATCTCAAAAATACTTCATTGGCTTGAAAGCTTTGGAATGTCCTGAGGTCAGGGCACAGTGGTTAGCACCACTGCCTCTCAGTGCCAGGGATCCGGGTTCGATTTCTGGCTTGGATCACTGCCTGTGTGGAATTTACATTTTCTCCCAATGTCTGCTTGGGTATCCTCCAGGTGCATCTTCCTACAGTGTGAAAGACATGCTGGTTTGGTGCATTGACCATACTAAATTCTCCCTCAGTGTACCCGAGCGTGGTGACTAGGGGAATTGTCACAGTAACTTCACTGCTGTGTTAATGTAAGCCTACTTGTGACTCCAAAAAAAGTCACGAGTGCTGAGTTATAAATGTAACTTGTCTCTTTCTTTGCCTGCTGAATGATCAGCACAAGATATTTCTGAACGTATTAGACAGGGGGCCACTGCAACTCATCGGAAATAGTGAAGGGGTCCATTATCGACTTGTGGGTTCTGATGCATGGCATCAAAAACTACTTTCAAGCATGGAACACATGGCTACTTCAATTGGCACTGAAATTGGGTGCACCTTGAAAAGCAATTCTGATGCATGTATTTGTTAGGGCCACACAGGCTCTAAATCCATAACCGTAAACAGTTTTAATATAGTCTGCTTTCTTGCAGATTATAAGAGCAGCATGATGGCAGAGGCATGTTATCCTTTCATGACCCTAGAAGATCTGCACTTTGGTTGCCTTCCATGGTGCCTGGAAACTAGCTGCACCACTGTATCCTCGCTACAGCTGGACCCTCTCATGTCAGAGTTCCTGTAAGTTGTGATGGATGAACACCTATAAAGCCCCTGACTAACCAAAGCAGCTTTCCAGCTACCATGCTGAAGCCATTTGTAGAACAGCCCCAAAAGCTGTATCTAACTCCTTTTTGGAAACAACGTTTTGGCCTCAACTGCTTTCTGTGGTAGCAAATTCCACAGGCTTAAACACTCTGGGTGAAGAAATTTTTCCTCATTTTCAGTCCCAAATTGTTTATCACATATCCATCTGACTGTGACCCCCTAGTTCTGAACTTTGCCCACAATCAGGAATACTCTCCCTGCATCTACTAGCACAGTTAGAATTGTATAGGTTTCTATGAGAATCCTCCTTTAACTCCAGCAGATATAATCCTAACTGACACGATTTTGTTTTTTTTTATTTGATACGTTATTGTCGCATGTATTGGTATACAATGAAAAGTATTGTTTCTTGCGACAAAATATTGTTTCTTTAGACAAAGTATACTGTTCATAGAGAAAGAAAGAAGAGGGTACAGAATGTAGTGCTGTAGTCATAGCTAGGGTGTAGAGAAAGAGCAACTTAATATAAGGTAGGTCCATTCAAAAATCTGAAGGGGGAAGAGAGCAATATGGGAGACATGAGGTCTTTGATTATGCTGGTCGCTTTTCCAACGCAGTGGGATGTGTAGACAGAGTCAATGGATGGGAGGCTGGTTTGCATGATGGACTGAGCTTCATTCACAACCCTTTGTAGTTTCTTGCAGTCTTTGGTCAGAGAAGGAACCATATCAAACTGTGATACATCCAGAAAAAATGTTTTACATGGGGTATATGTAAAAGTTGGTGAGAGTAGTAGCCAACATGCCAAATCGCCTTAGCCTCCTGAGAAAGTAGGTGGATTAGTGGTCTGTCTTAACTATAGTGTGTTGTGGAGGGACTAGGATAGGTTGTTGGTGATGTGGACACTTAAAAACTTGAAGTCCAACCATTTCTTCTTCTTTCCCATTGACGTAGACAGGGGCATGTCCCCCACTACACTTCCTGAAGTTGATGACCATCTCCTTCATTTTGTTGACATTGAGGGAGAGATTATTGTCATTGAGCCAGTTCACCAGATTCTCTCTTTCTTTCTTGTACTCTGTCTCGTCATTGTTTGAGATCCGACCCACTATAGTGGTGTCATCAGTGAACCTGAAAATCGAGTTGGACGGGAATTTGACTACACAGTCGTAGGTGTATAAGGAGTATGGCAAGGGGCTGAGGACACAGCCTTGTGGGGCACTGGTGTTGAGGATGATCAGGGAGGAGGTATTCCTATCCTTCCTGATTGCACCCTGTGGACTAGGAAGTTCAGGATCCAGTCATCGAGGGAGAAGCTGATCCCCAGGCCACAGAGTTTGGAGATAAGTTTCAAAGGAATAATGGTGTTGAAGGCTGAGCTAAGACAACTCTACAAAAAGGGTGAACAGTCTGTGGCTAACTAAGGAAGCTAAGGATGGTATTAAATTGAAAGAAAAGGCAAACAATTCTGTAAAGAGTGGATCTGACCTAATAGCTTATGTGGCTCAGTGTTATACTTTGTTTTATAACATTTGTGTGAAGTGCCTTGGGATGTTTCATTCTGATAAAGTACCACACAAATGTGTTATTGCTTTAAAGTGGATAGAGATGCAATCATTAATCCATGCTATTCCAGCTCCCTCTATATTGCACAAGGTAACTGCTTCGAACCGATGGAACAAAGGGCACACTGTTTAAACAAGAAGTATTTTAGAGAAAAAGATATATTAAATAAGGGCAGTAAGGATAACTCGGGTAATTATAGGCCAGTGAATTTGATGTCAGTGAGAGTAGAATTGCTGGTGAAGATTCTTAGGGATAGGATCTATATACATTTGGAACTGAATGATCTGATTAATGACAGACAGCACGCTTTCGTACAAGGGAGATCGTGTCTCACTAATTTGAGGTTTTTGAGGAAGTGACAAAATGATTGACGAGGGAAGGGCCACGGATGTTATCTACATGGACTTTAGTAAAGCATTTGACAAGGTCCCTTATAGTAGGCTGGTGCAAAAGGTTAAATCAACGGGATCAAGGGTGAACTAGATAGATGGATTCTGAACTGGCTTGGCCATATAAGACAGAGCATAGTGGTGGAAGGGTGTTTTTCTGAATGGAAGTCTGTAACTAGTAGTGTCCCACAGGGATCAGTGCTGGGACCTCTGTTGTTTGTAATTTATATAAATGACTTGGAAGAAAACATTGCTAATCTGATTAGCAAGTTTGCAGATGATACTAAGATTGCTGGAGCTGCGGATAGTGATGAAGATTGTCAGAGAATACAGCACGATATAGATAGGCTGGAAAATTGTGCAGAGAAATGGCAGATAAAATTTAATCTGGACAAATGAAAGGTGATGCATTTTGGTAGATCCAATTCAGATGGGAGCTATAAAATAAATGGCAAATTCATCAGGACCATAGACACAGAGACCTGGGAGTACAGTCCTTAAAAGTGGCAACACAGGTGGAAAAAGTGGCGAAGAAACATATGGCATGCTTGCCTTCAGCAGCCGGGGCATCCAGCATAAAAGTTGGAAAATTATGTTAGTTATATAAAGCATTGGTTAGGCTACATTTGGAGTACTGTGTCCAATTCTGGTTGCCACTTTACCAGAAGAGCGTGGAGACTTTGGAGGGAGTACAGAAAAGATTTACCAGGATGTTGCCTGGCATGAAAGGTATTAGCTCTGAGAAAAGATTGAATAAACTGGGATTGTTCTTCCTGGAAAGTCAGAGGCTGAGGGCAATCTGATAGAAGTTTATAAAATTATGAGGGGCATAGATAAGGTAAACAGTTGGAAGCTTTTTCCCAGGGCAGAAATGACAATTAAAGGGGGCACAAGTTCAAGGTAAGGGGGGAATGGTTCAATAGAGATGTGTGGGGGAAGTCTTTTACACAGTGAGTGGCGGGTTCCTGGAATGCACTGCCTAGTGAGGTGGTTGAGGCAGACACGTTAGTGATATTTAAGACTTACAGGATAGACACATGAACAGGCGGGAAATAGAGAATACAGGCAGTTGGTCTCGATAGGACAACGTGATCGGTGTGGGCTTGGTGGACCGAAGGGCCTGTTCCTGTTCTTTGCTTGTTCTAAAGAGTAGTTTTTCTCAATTAAGATTTTGAAGCAGTGCAGATGGCAAGGTCACCCTAGTGAAGTCTGCAAATTTTACAAATTGCTGTGAATATTAATATATCAAATTTTCAGTTAATAGAAAAGTTTACCTCACGTTCTTCTTCTTGTTCTTTTCTAATCTGTTCTTGACGCACCTGCTCTGCTATTTCTCTTTCCTGTGCTTCTCTCTGATTTATAGAAAACAAATAAATTGGAATCTGAACACATCAAATTAAAAGCAATTTAAGAAACTGCTTTTAAAAAAGTTTAAGAGCACCGTTTTATCTTTTCAAGTTTATTTCTGATTAATAGACCAAAAAAGGTACAAGTACTTCTTGATAACATTTTTAATTTATTTAACATGAATACATTTCTAACATTAAAGATAGAAGTGTCCTTTGGTTGCACTATTTATTTGAAAGAAATACTGAAAAGCTAAAATATTGGGTGTTAGTTTCAGTAAAGCTGGAAAACATAAACAATTTTTACACTGCTTTTTAAAGTTGTAAAAGGACTCAAGATGATTCACAAGAGCATTATCAAATAAACTGTGACACTGAATCACCTATTCAGACTACTGACCAAAAGCTTGGTAAAAGAGTTAGCTTTTGAGGAGTTCCTTGAATGAGGAGCGTTCAAAGGGTTTAAGGGAGGGAGATTCAGGCCAAGATAGTAGAAGGCATGGTTGCCAATGGCGGTGTGATTAAAATCAGGATGCTCAATAGGCCAGAATTGGAGGACTGCAGATATTTCAGAAAGTTCTAGAAGGTTAAAAAAAAGGAAGGGGAAAAGCCACAGAAGGATTTGAAAACAAGGATGAGAAATTAACCAAAACAAAAAAAAAGGCATTACTGTACTGGGTGCCAAAGTACATCAGTGAGCACAAGGGTTATGGGTAAATGGGACTGGGAACAATTATTTACCTTTATTGCATCATGGACAATTTACTTTGGATGCAACCAATCTGCCAACTTAACGGACAATTCCAACATTGCTGTAGGAACCTTTCCTGGTTGGCAGCCATGTCAAACTTCAGGGATGTAAGTGGTTTTGGAAAGATTCTTTGGAGCTTGTTTTCAACCCCGTCAGAAGTCAAATTTTCCATGTAGATACTTCCTCCAAAATGAATGATGAAATTTGGGAGACTGAGGAAAACAAATAAATAATCTAATTTTAATGTTTAAAAGAATAGAAAAAATAGAATAGGGCACATACAGGAATCAAGAAGGGATAACATATCATGGTCACAGTCATCCAGAATATCTTTGATCAAGGTAATGGGAATGCGGGGGTTGGAAACCAGAAACGAGATAGAAGGGATTCATAACGAGGAGTGAAGGGGGAACTGACAGAGTTTGGGTAGAGAAACTGCTTTCCAGAACCTGAAAAGCAAGGGAAGTTGGAAATTGACTGATAGTTTGAAAGGAAACACGGTTTCAGAGTAAATCTGTGTTTATATTCTAATATTACTCAAGATCCAAGAAGGTAACTATTAGGGTTTGTTAGAGTGACAGCCCAGAAAGACCAGTATAAATGTTGACCCTATCAGCAATTTAAGGGTTTCTCTATAACCCTGGAGTCTTTTTAATGGCCCCTTCATATCTTGTTCATTAATTGCAATACAGTAAATTATTCATTGTGTGGAGATGCCAACGTTGGACTGGGGTGGGCACAGCAAGAAATCTTACAATACCAGGGTTAAAGTCCAGTAGATTTATTTGGAATTACGGGCTTTCGGAGCACTGCCCCTTCGTCACCTGTTTTGCCTGAACTGTGAAATGGAACAACAAATGACTAAAGCTGCGAAGATTTCAATACATTTTTGGACCAGGAACACTGAATTGCATAAGTCATATGGTCAAAAGCACAAACATTAAAATGCTTATTCCAAAATCCTTTGTAATCAATTAAAATTGAATCAAAATTAAGGGGATTTTCTGTTTGTATTTAAACAAGGAACTAAATTAAAACTTCTACTTCTTTTGATTAAAAATTACTCTTTCATATCTGTTCTTGCACTTTGGAAAGCTTTGCATTAAAAAACCAGCAACAAGATTTATGAAAATGTTGTAAATATCAGAGTGGTTTTTCAAAATTAAATGTGATGTTAATTTGTTCTTGGGATGTTTGCATTAACGGCAAGACCAACATTTATTCCCTGTTCTCATATCCCAAGAAAGAATAATAGAAAATTGTTTCTAAAAGACCAGTTTTATATTTTTCAAACATGTTTTTAGTTGCTATGTCAACAACATATTTTAGAACCTTTTTTCGATAAATTGTGAAATTAGTTCAAAGAGAATTTAGTATAAATCTAACTGGGCAAATCTGTGCTACTTAGAAACACTAAGCCACATTTCTCCTGGTACAATAAATACTGCTCCATCATGGTGGTCAACCAGACATTGTCTAAAAAAAAATGAAGCTCTTAATTCCAGTTGAAATGTAACCCTACTAGACACCATTCAAATTGATTTAAAAAAAAGACATCAACAAACCTTAGCCCGGTCTGCTTCTAGGGAAACTCTGTATGCCTCATCCTGCTCACGTTTCACCCTTTCTCTTGCTTCGCGTTCATCCTTATAAAGATATTGAACAAAATCAGAAGTAACCAAAGCATACTTCATATGTAACACAAAATTTTCCCTTGAACTTCAGCTTGTGGTGTGAATCCGGCTGGTCAGTTTCTGCAGTGCCTTTAAAGTTGACTCGCAGCTGCACATGCACATGTTTAAGGGAATGCTGTTTGAGTAAGGCCTGTCTGTCCCTGCACAGCATGTTCTCAATTTATAGGAAAAACTTTGGTCCTGTGAATCTGCCCTGTACTGACATTTTATAAACAATTTAATCTCTCAGTTTACTGTCACTTTTCAATGATTAAATTTAGAATTACAAAGACAATGCATTATATTATAGTATATTCACTACTAATTAAAATAGAATTTCTTTGGATGAAATTAATATAAAAACATCCATACAGTTTTAAGTATCTTTCTGAAATTACAGTTGTGTCCAGGAAATATCTAGCTTCATGCTGGCTAAATAGGAAATGCCAAGGAATACCCTAGAAATCGTGTTGCCAAGTTGTTAATTTGATTAATGGCCTTAATGATTCACTGAAATCATAAGCTATAGAAAATGACGACAGGATTCCACCAAACAAAATGGTTGGCAATGGAAAGCAGATAAAAGACATTTGATTTGATGAGTATCTCTTCTTATGGTAGCATTCCAAATATAACAACCAGGTGACCCACATCTTAACTCCAACAACGGTAGCTTTTTTTTTGAGTAAAAAATGTTTAAGATGACCATTTTGCAACATCAAGCCTTCCCTCCACCCCCACTACCAAGACTGTACAATTTACCAAATTCAATTAATATCAAGGAGGAGATGCCAAGCCTTAAGGGAGTGGTGCAGCAATAAAGCTCCATCCAAGTATGATAACAATCAGCATTAGGATGGATTCAATATTATTTAGTTGCCACTTGTTGTGCAAGCACCAAGTCAAAGATAGTACCAGTTCAAATAAAAACAATTCTTCACTTTGCTCTCACACTAGCCTTCCTGTGCTCAGCCTCCTGCAGTGTTCCAACAAAGCTGAATGTAAAGCTGGAAGAACAGCACCTCACTTTTCAATTGGGCATTTTACAGACTTCTGGACTCAACACGGAGTTCAACAATTTCATGGCTGTAATGTCTGCCCCCATGGTGTTTCCGTTCTCTTTGCAGACTTTGGTTTTACTTTTGTTTTTGGATAGCAGTTGTTCTGCCATTCACACCTTCTCTCAGCACATTTTCTGTCTTTTTGTCCTATTATGATTCCCTTCGACCTTGCACCACAACTCTTGTCATTTAACCTCCATCTTCCATCCTGTCACAAACATTTCCATTTGTTCTTTTTCCTATCCTCCCCTTCTTCTATTTGCTTATAACATTTCTAACTTTTCACAGTTCTGATGAAATTTGAAGCATTGAATTGGTTTCTCTTTTCACAGATGCTCCCCGATGTGCTGAGTATTTCAAACATTTCCTGTTTTTATTTCAGATTTTCAACATCCACAGTATTTTGTTTTTATAAATGAAAAGCAATTTCATAATTCACTCTTGGCTTTAATGTACTGTAAACCAACTGTTGTCCTCCTTTGTTCACAGGACAAGAGGATTATAGCTTCAATCAAGTACGAAGAGGAAACATCATTGGAAGAAAAATAATCCCATCCTTTAGTAAGGGTATAATTAACACAAAAGATAATTTCAAAGAAAACAATGCATTTTTTCAATGATTGTAAAGAAGCTGGATGATCACGATTCCTTGTTTTATCATAGGTTTTAATTAAATGTAATGGAGTAAAATTACTTTAGCCCTTGATTTGCAGTAGTAAATCAAGTTATTTCCAACAAAGACAGTAACATTAGGGCTTGAACGTAGAATGATAGGGCACACACCACTGTATGAAGGAAACTCAATTTCTGCTCTTTAAGGGTAGGGATTTACAATTCTCTAAAATTTGAAAAATAGTTATCTTAAACCTACTGCCAGGTCCCACAGTTTCCTGACAGGCCTTTACATTTCAAAGTTCCTGGCAGAGGCAACCTCAGCCATGCACTAAACTTCGCTGAGGTCCTGGGAGAACATCACCTAGAAGTAAAAGAGGTAGCAAACCTTCTTAAGTACAGTGGATTGATACCTGAGTAAGAAATGAATTGAAGGCAATTATTTTGTTGGAAATTAAATTAATTGCTTTAATCACATTTGGCACTATGGGCTGCAGTGTGGTTTCATAACAGGTTCTCAGGCTGCATTGTCAACTATGTCACTGATATAAGAGTTAGCTGAATAGATTCAAAATTCTCTAATTAAGGAAGTGGTGAAGAATGCAGAGGGGCTTTATACAGATTTTCAGGGCAGGGGAATGAGAAGATCACTAGAATCTCACTACAATTAACTAATTCCTCCCACCTCTTGCTGTAAGCATTGTTGAATTTGCTCTCCATCTGTTGCTGTTTTCTTGCCCAGACCTGTCCAGACAGCTGACCTTTGCTCCAGTAGCCTGATATTATGCACAGAATTTTGTTTATACCTGCGCTACTCAGGTGTGGCGGAGTAGCTGTATCATTTACATCCTTTATTCCTACAGCCATTTTACTGGAGGGATTGAACTTGGACAGAAGCCTGAACGTTTTAGCATAAAAGCACTGTGGCTTGGGTATCTTTTACAACTTTATACAATGTTTTTGTTATTGAATACCAACTGGATATTAATGAAGTACTAGCATTCCCTATTCATGAATGCAACAGGTTCGTGTTCTGATGCTCAGATAGTAACACATACAGTCAGTGGCATCCTAGACATGAGAGATGCCAACCAAAATCCCTGAGCTCTCCGTTGATTGTTGTAGTCAATGGGGAAAATGATGTACTGGTTTAGGCCTGGCAAATGGGGCAGTATGGTTCTATGATTCTATAGAGATCTGCTTTCTCCAACCACGTGTTGCAGATTGGGAGAGGTGACAGAAATCTTTGTAGCAGACTGGAAGGAACCAGTGGCAAAAAAATTAAGGGCTGTATTGATTTTGTAAGCCAGTAGTAATGCACTTCGTCCTGTAGGCTGCAACAGCCTGCCTGGAAAAGCACAGCCTCCTAATGCACTGCTCTTTTAAATGATCCAAGAAATTAAGTTTTGGCTTGTACATCATGTGCTAGATATGGCACCCCGAGTAGCTTCCAACAGGTCCGGATGGTTCCTAAGACTACTGCTGTTCTTGAATTCCATACCAACTGTTAATAACAGCACATGTGACAAGCAGATAGAGATTACTGGGTAAAAAAAAAGACAGAACATATCAGAAAGAACCAATTGGAAATCTAGAAATTCTGGCAACAACTGTTGTTGAGTGCCCTTTAAATACCATCTTGGTAGGTCTAAGAGTCCAACCTACTACAATTTACTGGTTGGTTGGAGACTCAACGCTTCTATTCTTGACAGCAATCTCATGAGAGCACCTTGAACAGAAACCCCAATTTTGTGTGATGCCCTTTCTCCATCTGCAGCACGGTGGTACAGTGGTTAGCACTGCTGCCTCACAGCGCCAGGGACCTGGGTTCAATTCCAGCCTTGGGTGACTGTGTGGAGTTTGCACGTTCTTCCTTTACCTGCGTGGGTTTCCTTTGGATGCTCCGGTTTCCTCCCACAGTCCAAAGATGTACAGGTTAGGTGGATTGGCCATAGTAAATTGCCTCTTCGTGTCTGAACATGTGTAGGTTAGGAAGATTAGCAGAGTAAATATATGGGATTAAGGGAATAGGGCTCTGGTAAGATAACATGGGCCGGTGCAGACTCGATGCGCTGAACAGCCACCTTCTGTACCATAGGGATTGTATAATCTAAGGATTCTATGAACTTGTGCTCCAACCAATGGTCTGCTAGCCAAGAGATTCAAAACAATTTGTTTCAATTCAGCAGGGCACTAAAAGTCCAAGGTAGAATTTCCCTCTATGCTATTTACCTGACAGAATGTGTGTACAGTTGAGGGCAAGCATGGACCTGGTTGCCTGCCACGTCTAATGTTCTATGCGGGTAGCTACTCTTCCCATGGAGATGGACGTCAGCACAAAAACCTGAAACATCATAGCACTCATGCCAGGGACTGCAGAGTCCTTCAGCATTTCTCCAGTAGTGCTCAGTGCCTCTGCAAATGCTGACGGAATTTCACACATTTCCTGCTTTGTTCATGAGTAAGGCTTTAAGGCTTAGCATCTTCATCCAGCTGTGCAAAGCTCAAACTGTCAGTGGCCTCAGAAAGAATCTCCACTGTGGACCTGGTCTTACATTTGCTCCTGTACATTTGCAATGCAAGACTGACCATGCAATAATGTAAATAATAATAATGTAATGGGAACACCACCAAGGTATGTGTATCTAAGCTAGTGGAGGCTGATGTTTGTGATGGCGCTTCCTTGAGAGGACTCCTCTGAGGATTCTTTAAGTTTCTTCAGACAGCAACTTCTGCATCACACTTGAAGGACTACTGAGATTAAGGACATGAACGATAAGGAGGAAAAGATTTAAAGTCATAGAATTGTGCAAACGGTCATATTTCAGTCAATGGTGACATCAGTTCAACATGTGTGAAGCGTTGCATGCTACGTGGCTGAGTAATATTTAACTCTGTCATCAGGCAGCATAAAGAACTCCATCTCTCCACCTACAATGGCCATGCACTATGTCACTCTGCTGATCGCCACTGTTTCCTCCTCTTCTCCCTCATTGGACGTTGTCCAGGCTACCACCAACTGTAAGAAACAATCCGCTTGTTGGGAATTTTGGACTAAAGGATATTTTCAAAGAATTAGAGCCAGCTTTCAGGAGTGAAATTAGAAAATATTTCTTTTTGCAAAGGGTGGTAGAAGTTTGGAATTCTTTCACAAATGGCAATTGAGGCTAGGTCAAATGCTAATATTAAAAATGTGATTAAGAGGTTTTTGCTATCCAAAGGTGTTAAGGAATAAAGCGCAAAGATGGCTGTATGGAATTAGGTCACCGTTCACCTATGATCTCATTGTATAGCAGTACAGGTCTGAGAGCCGATTCCTGTTCTTGACATCAAAGACTGCAGTACCGAAGACTTGTGCTCCAGAACAAGCCAAGCCTTTAGCCATGCATTTCCCGTAGAGCTACAGCACAAACATTTACATGACAAGGTGTAACATTGCCCAGATGTGTCCTGTTCACCAAAAGCAGGACAAACCCAATCTGGCCAATTAGGCTGTATCAGACTATTTTCAATTATCAGTAAAGGCGTCATGGACAGTGCGATCAAGCAGCAGATACTCACAATAATCTGCTCACATTGTTGTTTGGGTTCTGTCAGGGCCACTCAGCGCCATACTTCAGTACAGACTTAATCCAAACGTGGATAAAAGCAGAATTCAAGAGGCGAGGTGAAAGTGAGTGCTCATGACATCATTTGTCCAACAGTGGCCTCAACCATATTACACATTCATTTCCTCCACCACCAGCACATAGTACAACTGCTAAGCTGCTATCCACAACATGCGTTGGGGCAGCTTGCCAAAGCTCTTTCTACAATATCTTCCAACTCCTGACTTCTATCACCTAGAACAAGGGGTCAACAGCCTTTTTATCCTAAGAGTGTTTTTAGAAATAAAGCTACACAAAATAAAAACTGAGAACTACAAGATGAAAGCTTGTCATTTCTAAACTATATACTTGGCAAGATGTCAAGTGCCTCTGGTAGAATGCATAATTTGCATATATAATTAAAATATATGAATTTATGACTACATAGGAAACGAATTAAATTAAAATTGACCTACCTTTGTGTTTTTTCACTGACAAAGTTATAGATAAAAAAAGCGATCATCAACTTTAACTACAATCCCAGCTGATACTACTGAACAGTCAGGTCCCAGAATCGAAACCTGGTTTGACAGACTGTAACTTTTATTTTTGTTCAAAGATGTGGATGAACAGAGTTGCAGGGCTGCCAATTTAATTTTTAACACTGGAATAAAACCTTCTTTAAACAAGATCCACTATAATACACTACTCCTTCACCCCATCAATGGCTTTACCAATGTATGCAGATTTGAAAGGATAACACAAGTTTTGAAATATATCTTTCACTCTAATGTAAGTATACAATCCATATAAATTAACAGATCAACTGTAGTCAGACACACCATTCTCTGAAACCAAACAGCAGGTGCCATCTATTACAACAGCTTTGCATTTCTCAGCAAGTGCCCCAGATGTTGGTCATACTGAGCACCAAACGGTCTCAACTAAAGCTTTGATTTCCACATAAATGTTTCCACACTTCAGATCGGAACCTTTCCCCAAACAAAGCTTTCTCTTAGATGCCTTTATCAAGGATCCATTCCAGGATTTCAATCTTTCCTTTCTGTATTCTTCGGACTTGGATTGTTATGTGCATTCAAGTTTTCACATAATCTCTTAGGTACCCAGCCATACCAACAGAAGACTATTGCTTCACAGACTGTATTACGATGTCACTGTATTTTGATTTACCTCGGATGTCTGCCTTCTCACCTAGCCAACTTTAGAACTGATTTTTGCAGGTGCCTTTTTAGCAGAGTGCACTTTCTCTGCTTAGAACTTTTGTTCAACTTCTTGTTCTTTATTCCTTTAACTTAACTGTCTTCCTGGGAAATACCTTTGTCCCATCTCCCAGATTTCTGGGACTTATGTTCTTTTGGGAAGTATGTTCCCTGCAGCTTGCTTCCTTCTGACACTAGCTTACAACTAACTCAGAAGTTATTTCCATCCTAGAGTGGCCCCTGGTTGCTCAGCCACAACAACACAGTTTTCCTTTAACCTTGTTTGCTTTCTTATTGTAAAACCTTATTATCATGCATGCATCCAAACCAAACTGAAATCATCAACCCTCTCAGACACAGAAGTACAAAACTAAACTTACTTATTTCTAATGTCAACAAATATTGATTATTTAAACTGTTTCCTACCACTTTATGCCAAGATGTGTAGAATTAAGAATATTTTTTGGCCATTAATTCTCATGACAAAAAATTGCTTTCATTAGCAAATTCATAACAAATTGTCTCAGCCATATTGGAAACAATAATGGTTGCAACCATAAAATTTGCTCTATAACTACTATGTAGTAATGCCTCTCAAACAGGTTTATTTAGAGTGCAATGAAATTTACCTGTTAAAACAACATTTGAAACTGTAATGTGCAGTATAATGATTTTTTAAAATCTCCACAGTAAAAGTACAGGTCTCATGTCTCTTGATTTAAGTTTATTTAGACTTCTTTCCTGTTAATACAATCCAAATGGTAATTGTTGGGAACTTCAAATGAAATGTTAAAGAAAAAGAGTTTTTGAGTATAAGGAATGGAATGGACAGACAACAGTTGTGGAAGTTGACTTTGAAGGAAGGTGGTGAGATGTCAATGAGGATGAACGCCAAAATTCGTTTTCAGAGAGAGATGTGAGGAGATGTCCTGCGAGGAATGGGAAGAACTGCAAGATCTGCTGATCTGAGTTTTGAGCAGGACAATGTTAGTGAATTCAAGAAGTGGGGTTATCAGCTCGACAATCGCCAGGCAAGACTGTTCCCTTCCTGTTGGTGAACGCTTCAGCGATCTTGGGCATTCGGCCTCTGATCTTCGGGTAAACGTTCTCCAAGGCAGCCTTCACGACATATGATAGCGCAGAGTCGCTGAGCAGAAACTGATAGCCAAGTTCCGCACACATGAGGATGGCCTCAACCAGAATCTTGGGTTCGTGTCACACTATCTGTAACCCCCATGACTTGCCTGAACTTGCAACATCTCACTTACTGTCCTGTCTGGAGGCAGTACACATCTCTTTAACCTATGCTTAATGCTATCTTCACTCACATTGTCTGCACCTTTAAGATTTGAATAGTAGATTAGAATGCGACTCTTTACAACTAATCAGTATTCTGTAAACTGTGTGTGCCTTTATATGCCCTGTTTGTGATCAGAACTCTCCACTCACCTGACGAAGGCACAGCGTTCTGAAAGCTAGTGGCGTTTACTACCAAATAAACCTGTTGGACTTTAACTTGGTGTTGTGAGATTTCTTACTGTGTTTACCCCAGTCCAACGTCGGCATCTCCACATCAAAAGGGGTCTAAGGCAGAGGGGTAGGGTGGGGGGGAGGTTGGAGACAGTGGGAGGGGGATGTGGTCACTCACCTGCAAGGCTAGGTCTGGGTGCTTAGATAGTTCCTCTGGAGTTAGAAGTGTTCTTTTTTCCATTTAACTCTGCCAGAGTAAATATCAGGGTAAAACTGGCAGAACCAACTATAGTTAGTGAGTTAAATGGTTTCTGTTGTATGGTTCCTAGCCTAACGCAATTGTCTAGAGGAATTTAGCACTTCTTGGCAAATGCCAGGTAAACCCTTACGTAGGGCTTTCCAGGAGAGATTCCCCAGAACATTGTGGTGGGACCCCCCCCCCCACCAAATGCAAGGCTGGGAGTTATGGGCCAGTGATTAAATCATCCCTTAACCTTTTAATGTGCAATCTCTTTTGTAATTTAACCCTTGAAGTACAGGTATCACTCAAATAAACCAAGGCTGCACTCCATACAAGTCCAATTTATCCTAACTAAGGAATAGTTCTCAGAACTGCTCATAATGTTCCAGGTGTGGCCGGACCAGGGCTTTGGGTAGATAATGCAATTTTAACCCTATTTTGCTCTAATTCTCTAGATATAAAGACCAGCATTCCATTGGCTTTGTGATTATTTTCTTTACTGTTCATGACATTTTAATAACTTACACAGTGAGATCCTGAGTCTCTTTGGACTGCTACTGTTTCTGGCTTTGTCCTATCCCTTTTATGTCCAAAGTGGATCACTTCAACATTTGCCCGCACTGACATCCATTTGCTACAGTTTTGTCCATTCTTTTAATGGTTCAGCAGTTTTGTAATTATTTTAAAATGAATTTAAACAACTGCTTTAAAATTGCTGTCCATAATAAAATTTATCAAACGTTTCAAAAATAATTTGCAAGATTTACAGTCTGACCTCAAATTAAGATTCTAGCTCTTAAAGATTTCAATATTTTCTGAATGGAAACATCCTTGTTTGCAAGGCAGCTGAGACAAAGGAGAACCATTATGATTTTTAAACCAAATAGATGATATTTGAAAATAATTTTTATTTCTGAATGAATGGGTATTGTCACAAATATTTTCACTTTTGTGAAGAAATAATTCTTTACGGCAAGTTGCTTCTATAAAATGACATAAAATAGCACCAGATGTTTGCCAACTGAGATTATAAAGCTAGAGATGCAAACTGCAATTTTAATCACCTGTCATGATTATAAACTACACACATTAATTTCTGTAAATGTTTCACCAAGTCAATGACACATTTGAACTTGACTGATAGCTTATGGTAACTGACAATGCATGCAACCCAATTTTTTTCAATCAGGTGCAGTGGCAAGTCAAAACTATTTAAGATCAACTCCATTCATCTTGTGTGAAGCAGACTTCCCATGAATCACAGTAATTACACTGAATGAGTCAGTCACTCAAGCCTCTAAAGCTCCTAGTACCAGTTCTGTAGCTCAATAAAATGACAACCTTTGTTTTGTCATACCATAGCCTTAACTTATTCATAAAGACAGATCTCTGAATTTTTTTTATGAGCTTCCATAACTAAGATTTTGTTCAATTGTGAGCTATAAAAAAATTAAAGTTAGACAATTAAAAGTAATGTTAATTAACTTTTTCACAATATATTTGTTGAGAATGTAAATAAAAATTATGGCTTTACAAGGGCAGCTGGTGGAATTTAAATACAATTAATTAATTAAAATTGCAATTCTTATTAGTGCTGATCAAGAAACTAACATGTTTGGCAAAACCCTTCTGTTTCTGTGATCTATTTTAGGAAAGGCAATCTGTCATTCTTACACAGTCTGGCCTACACAGACCTATAGCAATTAACTGCTTCCTAATTGCCATCTGAAAGGTCTAACAAGCCATTTTTTCCAAGCTGTTTTACTTTTGTTGTTTTTCAGAAGAATCAAAAAAGAACAAAACCGGACAGACCACCCAACATCCAAACACCACCCAATCCACTTGACCCTGCAAACTCTTCCTTCCTAATAGCTTGGGGACTTCTGCTAAAATTGGGAGAGCTGGCCTACAGACTAGTCAAGCAACAGCCTGACACTGTCATACTCACAGAATTACACCTCACAGATAATGTCCATGGCTCTGCTGCCAACATAGCAAAGTTGTGGCAGAGTAACATAGTGGGGAAAGAGTTGCTCTAGGAGTCGCCAACCTTGATTCTGGACCCCATGAAGTTGCATAGCATCAGATCAAATGTGAGCAAGGAAACCTTCTACTAATTATGCACCTATTGCCCTTCCTCAATACTCTTCCATGTTGATCACCATTGACGATAGTAAGAACACAGAATATAATCTGGATGGGGACTTTCAGCGTCCAGCACCAAAAGTGCTTCAGTAGTACCATTACGAACCAAGATGGCCAAGTTCTGAAGGTGATTTCTGCCTGACTGAGCTTGTGCAGATGGTGAGGGAACCAAGAGAAAAAAACTTGCCTAACCTCACTCTCACCAATCTACCTGCTGCAGTTGCGTCTCTCCATGACAGTAAGAGTGAGCACTGCACAGTGCTTGTGAAGATGAAATGTCTGCTTCACACTGAGGATAATGCCCATTTGTGTTGAGGGCACGACCACCTAGTGTCATGTAAATAGCTAGAGCTAGAAGCTTAAATTAGTATTATTAGTAACTCATAGTCTAACATTAGCAGGACATAAATAGGATGCAGGACTGGGCGGAGAAGTGGCAGATGGACTTCAACGCGGATAAATGCGTAGTCGTCCATTTTGGCAGAACCAACGGGATGAACGAGTACACTATCAAGGGCAGGAGTCGTAGTAGTGTTGAAGAGCAGAAGGATCTTGGGGTCCGGGTCCACAGGACTCTTAAATCGGCCTCGCAGGTGGAAGAGGTGGTCAAGAAGGCATATGGTGCACTGGCCTTCATTAATCGAGGGATTGAGTTTAGGAGTCGGGAGGTAATGCTGCAACTTTATAAGACCCTTGTCAGGCCTCATTTGGAGTACTGTGAGCAGTTCTGGTCGCCTCTCTTTAGGCAAGACGTAGAAGCTATTGAAAGGGTACAGAGGAGATTTACAAGGATGTTGCCTGGACTGGGAGGCATGCCTTATGAAGTTAGGTTGAGGGAGCTGGGTCTCTTTTCCCTGGAGAGACGAAGGTTGAGAGGCGACCTGATAGAGGTTTATAAAATGTTGAGAGGAATGGATAGGGTGGATTCTCAGAGGCTATTTCCCCGGGTTGAAATGGTCGCTACGAGAGGACACAGATTTAAGGTGCGGGGAGGAAAGTACAGAAGTGATGTTAGGGGTAAGTTTTTCACTCAGAGGGTGGTGAGTGAGTGGGATCGGCTGCCGTCAGTGGTGGTGGAGGCGAACTCGCTGGGGTCTTTTAAAAGACTTCTGGATGAGTATATGGGGTTTTATGGGATTGGGGGTTATAGATAGGTGTTGATGTGATCGGCGCAACTCATGGGCCGAAGGGCCTGTTTGTGCTGTAGTGTTCTATGTTCTATTACAATTAAGTCAGGGGATCAACGATTGTTCCATGAGAATTATAGACGAATATGTCAGGAGCAGCACCAGGCGTACCTAAAAATGAGGTGTCAAACTGGTGAAGTTTCAACACAGGTCTGTACACCTACTAAACAACAAAAGCAGTATGTGATAGACAAAAGCTTTGCAATCACACAACCAATGATCAGGTCAGAATTCGGCAGCCCTGCCACACTGCACATAGGAGATTTTGAGTTGTCAATATATATTCTTGAATTTGCTTTATTTCTATTGGTGTTGGGGGAAGTTGTATGTCTGCCTTCCTTAAGGGATTAAAATAATCAGGCTTAACCTATTAAAGACTGGGTTTAATGCTGTGTTAAGAAATTAATTTGATAAGCTAAGTAACCTTTACTTATTCCAAGTTTCCTAACAAAGTTTTGGCAGGCAGATTTTTTTCCTCAGGTTAAATTTTAAATTGAAGAGAAGGGTAAGTATGATCCAGGAGTCCTCAACCTTGGTAGATTTTGAGGAGAAGGCATGCGTTTCCTCCCTGAAGAGAGGGAGGGGAACATTTGAAAACAACTTATCTCAGGTCACTTCCACACAGCAGCAAAGTAGCCGTACCAGAGAGCTGAGAACATGTATCCTGTTCAACTACATGATCTTGAAAAGCTACAGTATCAAAGAAAGAGGGATGGAATCTTTGTAGCATAACTGTTCATCAAATGGCATAGTCCAGAAAGGACTAAACTTAACTAATGACTGATATCAGTGTTCAAATATTATTCAAGGTCAGAAGTCATGTTTTTGTTAGGAATACAATATTCTACTGCTGGAAATACCTGAGTACCAATAAACAACTCTTCATAGATAAACATTCTAAACTGTCACTTCCAAGCAAAAGATATCAGGTGGTAGCGAAAGTGAAATATTATCTAATCAACACTGAACTGCTACATCATGCAGATACAGGAACAAATACTCAAAATAAAAATAATCTAGTCATTCAAGTTGAAACTAGTTAGATATCCCAGTAGGGATGATCAATACATTTTGTACACAAAATAGCTAAAGTATTAAGACAAACTATCGTTAAATACTATTCTTTTCTACAGTCTGTATTCCTGGTCAAAGCATTGGCAGAATAAAAGGGTAATCACAAAACTTAAAGCCAGATGTTTTAGTTCAACTCAACAGAGCTTGAAGTCAATTGGTATTTTTAAGATTTGCAATTTCTGAGCACATTCTTTTGTAAGATATATTCAAGTGTTTTTGTTCTTTAAAACAGTATCATTTCAGTTTTTAGAATAAACTTATGCAAACTGCTGAGACTTCTTACATGTGGTTCATTGCATCACCTGAATCCCCTAAGCATGCTATTGAATAGTAATGTATTCATAGCCACTGCTTGCTTTCTTGATAATGCTGTCAAAAGTAATCTCTTTAGTTAAGGCTTCAGTATATTGTAATTAAATTAATTTGCATATGTTGACAAATGCTTACCACCCATAGTCAATAAAACACAAAAATTACAGGTTTCAAGCCAAGTGTAAAAAAGCTTTCCATGTTATTCATAATTTGCAATTACATTTTAAACAGTATCTTAACATTGCAGGTACACTGAAAAAAATAGAAATGCTAAAGAAAATCAGGGCACAAATTAAAAACTGACAATGAGGATACTGTAATTGGCAATAAGGAAATGAAAGAATTGTTATACAAATGCTTTGCATTTCACTTCACAGTAGATGAAGACAACAAACTACTGGTGGCAGCAGGAAATATAAAGACAAATCAAGGTGAGGAATTTGTATTTAATACAAATGTAAAATGGGTCAATGTAGAAAATAGTGAAAAAAGTAATAGAATAATAATCAAACGGAGACAGATAAATTTCCAGGAGCAGATTTCCATTCCAGAGTGTTAAATCAAGAAGGCAAGGAAATTACAGATATGTTAACCATAATTTTCCAATGCTCTCTTAATTTGGGAATTGCGATATAGGATTGCAAAACTGCTGAAGTCACTCCATCATTTAAAAAGAACGGGAGATTGGGTTAGTAACTATACAACTGCAAGTCTAATATAATTTGTAGGTAAGTTACTAAATTCCATTACTGGGGAAGAGTAAGTGGCAATTGGATAAATTTAAGATGATCAGCCTCTTACTACACTTATGAATGTGTGGCCAAATTCCCCTCCAACTCGATTTTCAAGTTTGCTGAAGACACCACCGCAGTGGGTTGGATCTCAAACAATGGCAAGACAGAGTACAGGAAAGAGGTACAGAATCTGGTGATAAATGCAAAATATTGAGATGCTGGAAACTGCAACAAAATGCGAAAAATGCTGGAAAATCTCAGCAGATAACCCTCAGGGTCATCTAGACTTGAAACGTCAATTCTACTCTCCCTCCACAGATGCTGTCAGATCTGAGATTTTCCAACGTTTTTCTGCTTTTGTGTTGTGGGAAAGAATCTGATAAACTGGTGTGACAACAATAATCTCTCCCTCAATGTCAACAAAACGAAGGAGACAGCCATTGACTTCTGGAAACGCACATCTACATCAACATGTACAAAGTGGAAATGGTCGAAAGCGTCAAGTTTCCAACATCCGGACCACCAACAACTTACCCTGGTCCATCCACACCGACGCTTATAATTAAGAAAGCCCACCAATGCCTCGACTTTCTCAGGAGGGGAAGGAAATTTGGCATGTCTGCTATGACTCCCACCAACTTTTACAAATCACCATAGAAAGCATTCCTTCTGCTTGTATCACAGCTTGGTATGGCTCCTGCTCTGTCCAAGGCCATAAGAACCTGCAAAGGGTCGTGAATGAAGTCCAGTTCAACACACAAACCAGTCTCCCATCCATTCACTCTCCACTTCCCACTGCCTTGGAAAAGCAGCCAGCATAACCAAGAACGCCATGCACCTCAGACATACTCTCTTCCACCTTTTTACATTGGGGAAGGATTCAGAAGTTTGAGATCACGTACCAACTGACTCAAGAACAGCTTCTTCCCTGCTGGATGGATGTGCCTCGTATTAAGTTGATCTTTCTCTACACCTTAGATATGACTGTAATACAATGTTCCACATCCTTTCCTTTCCTTCTCTATGTATGGTATGCTGTGTCTGGTGTAGCACGCAGGAAACAATACTTTTCACTGCTTAACAATACAGGTGACAATAATAAATCAAATCAAAGTGTCATCATAATTTTGTGAAAAATCATGACTAACTAATCAATTTGAATTTTTTGAGGAGGTCATTAACATGGTGGAATATATATGGATGTGCCATATACGGATTAATAGATGGTATTGGATAATGTTCTGCACAAGAGGTCACTGGCAAAAATTGAAGTGCACTGAATTGAAAGCAACCTTGTAACAGGAGTTGAAAATTGCTTGGGAGGTAGGAGAAAGGCTACCAATGAAGAGTATGAATTCTGCCTTGTGGAATGTGGCAAGCAGTGCCACATCCCACAAAGCAATACCACAATCCCAAAGTGCCCCACATCTCCAGCAAGTACTTCAGCTACCCAGCAGTATTCAGCGTGAAAGTCACAGAGGGCTGACAGTCATGTTTAACAGGGCAGTAGGATGACCAGCCTCACTTTAGGTTCTCATTGTTCAGCTAGCTTTATTTTCTCAACTAAAAATTGTCCTCCAGAAATTCACTGCACAATCAATATCTCAATCCAGTCAGAAGAGGGTAGTTTAAAAGTAGAAAGGCAGTTCAGGAATGGCAGTGGTGGTGGTGGGGGTGGGATGGCTGGCAAGGGTGATTGATTAACAATTGTAAAGCATAGCTTTTGATCATTTCAATTTGAAATAATTATTTTAGATGAGCGTTCATACTTTTACTTATCAGTTAAATTAAAAGTGCTGGTTTACAAAAATCCAGTAAGTTTATACCATTGAAACACAATTTCAATTTCAAACAAGCACTGCCAGTTGTGCAGTGACCATTTTTATAGTAATAAACTTTGACAGCTGGAATAGAAGAATGCACTGTGGAGATATGATCAAATACTGCAGTCTTTAAAATGAACCCCACCCAGTAAACATGTCAGAAAGAGTTACTGTAATCCACAGAATAGTGTAATCCTCAGGCAAAAGATTCAGACAGCAAAAGACAGGTGTGCTAAGTTCTAATACTTGTGGTTAACTATGTGTATCTACTCATTAGCTTTGTATGTGACAAATTCAAACATTTTGTGGCCTGTCATGCAATACTAAGGCATCAATCATCTGCCAATTTAAACATCTCCGTACAAAACTTTCCAGTGTGAAGTACTCCTACACAAAACTCAAACTTGAGACATTTGATTTGCTTGATCCGACTGCAAACGTTTGCTTTTGCAAGCTATTAGGGAAGTACAAACCCCAGCAAAATCATCTAATTTAATGGTTCTTTTGAGTTAATTAAAGCTGAGCTCAGACGTTTTGTTCATTATATTTGTGCAAGGTTTTATAACTTCTGGTGCTCATATTCAAAATAATTTTACCAAGACCACTCCTGCAAATCAACATCAAATTAGTAATTGGTTCAATAATGTTACAATTGACTATCAAAAATCTGATGAAGGGACTTGAAGGTATGTTTCATAAATTACCAACATTTAAATTTACAAGACGATAGTGCAGCTACTGTTGTATTAATGACATTTTGAAGAAAAAGATTATGGTTTCAAATTGACAAAATTGATTTTCTAAGTTGACAAACAAAGCTGGATATAAATGACATAACTTGGCTACATTCCTTAGTGCATGAGCCAGTTTGTTGACTTAACTTTTTTCTTCTTCCGTTTACTTATGTTTTCTTTAATAATGCATTCACATTTTTCAAATGGATCTGAGACTCTTTTATTGACAGCAAACATATACTGTCTCCTTTTACAAATGTAATCTTTGTGTGGCTTTCTGACAGTTCCTGCTATTAAGAATCTAAATCCTGTTTTTGTTGAAGATTGTGAAAACACGAACCACATCAACATCTTTTACATTTGAAGCAAAAACCAATCATTTGAAACAAAATGGATCATATGGTGCAAATAAAAACCAAGGCTCTAAATTTAATGCTGGGTCAATTTTCAGTAGCTGAGTTAATTTTTCAGTTTAAGCCTCACCTACTATAGTCAGAAACAGATACTGTATTTTCAATTTCTGATTTCATCATAACCTCACTACCAAGCAGCAATGCATGGCTTAAAGGCTGCAAACCCTGTGCTTTGTTTCATTTCCAAAGAACTTTCTCAGAAATATGCAAGAGACATTCTGCAAAACACTCAAAAAATCCCTCCCTAGACATCCTATAGGAAGGGGTGAGGGTCAGGAAAGAACTCCAGTTTCCACGAATGTCAGGATGGTTGTCAACAACTGCAACCAGAAATTTTTAGAGATCATCAGCTTCAACCCCAGATTGCAAATTCAATGACTGCACTAATATAGCAAGGGTTGGCATTATCATTAACCCCCCCCTCTTTCTACAATGTGACAATAGTCCTCTCTTCCTCACCCCTTTCGTCTTTGCAAAACATTTTACTAAACAATTGCTTATTCTAATACCACCAATTCAACTCTTATTTATTATTTTCATAATAGCTACTAGTCTGCTGAATCAGCTCGTGATAGAAGGACTGAGTGCTCAAAGTGATGGACACGTCAAAAAAAAATTACACAGGCCTCTTTAGCCTGAGTTGTCAAGTTTTTCCTGAGTGTTGTAGAGCTGCACTTATTCAAACAAGTGAAGAGAACCCCATCACACTCCTGATTTGTGCCTTGTACTTGTGTCAGAATACCAATATTTGACCCATGCTTGTAGCCACAATATGTTGTATGGTTGGTCAAGTTAAGTTCCACTCAATGGTAACTCCCAGTATGTTGACGATGGGGGATTCATTATTGGTAATGTCACTACATATTAAGGGAAGTTGATCAGAATGCCTCTTTTAGTCACTGCCTGGAGCAAATGCCACACAACAACCCAAGCCTGAACATTCTACATGTCTTACTGTATGTAAGCATGGGACTACTTTATTATCTGAGAAATAGTGAGAAGAACAGAAGTGTGCAATCATCAGAAAACATCCACACTTCTGACCTTAGGATGGAGGGGAGATCATTGAGAAAGTATCTATGGATGGTTGAGTCTAGGGATCACCCTTACGAATTCCTGCAGTGACAACCTGGAGCTGAGATGATTGGCCTTCAGCAACACAGTAAGAAATCTCACAACACCTGGTTACAGTCTAACAGGTTCATTTGGTAGCAAACGCCACTAGCTTTCGGGGCTCTGCCCCTTCGTCAGGTTAGTGGGGAGTTCTGATCACCAACAGGGCATATAAAGACACAGACTCAGTTTACAGAATGCTGATTAGAATGTGAGTCTTTACAGCTAATCAAGTCTTAAAGGTGCAGACAATGTAAATGGAGATAGCATTAAGCATATGTTAGAGGTGTGTATTGTCTCCAGACAGGACAGTAATTGAGATGTTACAAGCCCAGGCAAGACATGGGGGTTACAAATAGTGTGACATGAACCCAAGATCGCAGTTGAGGCTGTCTCATGCATGCACAACTTGGCTATCAGTCTCTGCTCAACAATTCTGCGCTGTTGTGTCGTGAAGGTCACTTTGGAGAATACATCCTAAGATCAGAGGCCGAATGCCCGTGACCGCTGAAGTGTTCGCCAACAGGGAGAGAACAGTCTTGCCTGGTGATTGTCGAGCGGTGTTTATTCATCCGTTGTCGTAGCGTCTGCATGGTCTCTCCAACGTACCATGCCTTGGGACATCCTTTCCTGCAGCGTATCAGGTAGACAATGTTGGCCGAGTTGCAAGAGCATGTACTGAGTACCTGGTGGATGGTGTTCTCACGTGAAATGATGGCATCCGTGTCGATGATCCGGCATATCTTGCAGAGGTTGCTGTGGCAGGGTTGTGTGGTGTTGTGGTCACTGTTCTTCTGAAGACTGGGTAGTTTGCTGTGGATAATGGTCTGTTTGAGGTTGTGCAGTTGTTTGAAGGCAAGAAGTGTGGGTGTGGGGATGGCCTTGGCGAGATGTTCGTCTTCATCAATGACATGTTGAAGAATCTGGAGAAGATGTCATAGCTTCTCCGCTCAGGGGAAGCACTAGACGACGAAGAGTACTCTGTCCACCATGTCCTGTGTTCGTCTTCTGAGGAGGTTGGTGCGGTTTTTCGCTGTGGTGCGTCGGAACTGTCGATTGATGATTCGAGCACCATATCCTGTCCTTGTGAGGGCATCTTTCAGTGTCTGGAGGTGTCTGTTGCTATCCTCTTCATCTGAGCAGATCCTGTGTATACAGAGGGCCTGTCTGTAGGGGATGGCTTCTTTAGGGTGTTTAGGGTGGAAGCTGGAGAAGTGAAGCATTGTGAGGTTATCTGTGGGCTTCTGGTACAGTGAGCTGCAGAGAAGACTGTCCTCAATGGACATGCATGTGTCCAAGAATGCAAATGATTCTGGAGAGTAGTCCATGGTGCGTCTGATGGTCCGACACACCACAGCGAAAAACCGCACCAACCTTCTCCGAAAACAAACACGGGGCACGGTGGAAAAGTACCCTTCGTTGTCCAGTACTTCCCCGGAGCGGAGAAGCTACAGCATCTTCTCCGGAGTCTTCAACATGTCATTGATGAAGATAAACATCTCGCCAAGGCCATCCCCACACCCCCTCTTCTTGCCTTCAAACAACTGCACAACCTCAAACAGACCACTGTCCGCAGCAAACTTCCCAGCCTTCAGAAGAACAGTGACCACAACACTCAACCCTGCCACAGCAACCTCTGCAAGACATGCCAGATCACCAACACAAATGTCGTCATCTCACATGAGAACACTATCCACCAGGCACACGGTACATACTCTTGCAACTCGGCCAATGTTGTCTACCTGTTACGCTGCAGGAAAGGATGTCCTAAGGCAGGGTACATTGGGGAGACCGTGCAGATGCTACCACAAGGATGAATGAACATCGCTCGATGAATCACCAGGCAAGACTGTCCTCTTCCTGTTGGTGAACACTTCAGCAGTCACGGGCATTTGGCCTCTGATCTTTGGGTAAGTGTTCTCCAAAGTGGCCTTCACAACACATGACAGCGCAGAGTCACTGAGCAGAGACTAATAGCCAAGTTCCACACGCACGAGGACAGCCTCAACTGCGATCTTGGGTTCATGTCACACTATTTGTAACCCCCATGTCTTGCCTGGGCTTGCAACATCTCATTTACTGTCCTGTCTGGAGACAATACACATCTCCTTGACCTATGCTTAATGCTATCTCTGCTCACATTGTCTGCACCTTCAAGACTTGATTGGCTGTAAAGACTCACATTCTAATCAGCATTTTGTAAATTGAGTGTGTGTCTTTATATGCCCTGTTTGTGATCAGAACTCCCACTCACCTGACAAATGGGCAGAGCCTCGAAAGCTAATGGCAGTGTGCTACCAAATAAACCTGTTGGACTTTAACCTGGTGTCGTGGGACTTCTTACTGTGTTTACCCCAGTCCAATGCCAGCATCTCCACATCATGTTCGGCATCACAACCAGTATCTTAATTGCTAGGTATGGCTCCAGCCAGTGAAGAGTTTTACTCCAACACTTAACTGACTTAAATTTTATTTGGGCTCCTTGATGCCACACTTGGCAAATACTGTCCTGACGTCAAGGACAGACACTTTATCTCTGCAAATCAGTTCTTTTGTCCATATTTGGACCAAGGCTTTAATGAGGTCTGGAGTTGAATGATTTGGATGAAACCTGAAGCAAACATTGCTGAACAAGTTACTGGTGAGTATTGCTTGTTAATATTGTCAATTATCCGTTATTATTAAGCCAGATTGCATCTATCCAGCTTTCTACGCAAGCAGGACATAACTGAACAATATGCCAATTTATCAGGTGGATGCAGTGTTGTAGTTGTACTGAAGTAGCTTGTTAGAGATCTGGTTAGTTCTACAGTACAAGATCTATAGATTTTGCTAGATTGGATGTGCTCAACCATTTCTTGACATGGCATGGTGTGAAGCGAACTGGCTGAAAACTGGATTCTGTGATGTGGGAATCTTAGAATAGATCATCTTTCCGGGTGCAAATGACTGGAAATACTTCAGTCTTGTCTTTTGAACTTCAATCACCCTCACTGAATGTTCATAGGGTCTATTCCTTGTTTAAATCTTCACCGCTTCCCCCCCCCCCCCCCCCCCCCCAGACAGACAGACAGACTCACAACTGAACATTTTAGGACTGCAAAGCTTTGATCAGATTGGGTAATTGTGGGATGACTTAGCTCTGTCTATAACATACTGTTTCCACTGTTGAGTATGCTAGTGGACCTGTTATGTAGCTTCATCAGCTTGGCACCTCATTTTAAAGTGCGTTTTGTGCTGTTCCTTTGTGCATGTTCTTCTGTACCCCATATTGAACCAGGGTTGGACATTGAGCTTTATGGTGTTGGTAGAGAGGGATAACCTGAGCCATGAGGTTACAAGATTGTGGTGTAATACAATTCTGCTACTGTTGATGGCTCACAATGCCTTATGATGTCCAGTTTTGAACAAGGTGGCAATATTGCACAACGTGATGGAAAGTGTCCTCAGTGTGAAGATGAAACTATTGGTTAAGACAATGTTAGCTTCATTTACCTGGGAAAGTTACAAATATTTTGGCTAGCGCAACTGGTTTGCTTTTTTATGACACATTTGAAGAATTGTATTTAAGAGCAAACCACGGGGAATCTGATGTTCTGAGACAAGCATAATTTAGCACTGGACTTACATTTGATAGAAAAAAATGGGAACAGTTAATGTTATTAGTTTCAAAGTTTTAAAGGTACTGAAAATCTACAATTATTTTCAGGTTACAAAATGGCTAATTCTACTAAAATGATGGAGGATTTGGAACGAATCATTCCGTCAAGACTACATGGGGGTGACGCAACTGAAGCCGAATATAAATGACATGCTTGTAAGTATAAATTAAAATGCAGAATCACGTACATTCGTAAAAGTCGTAGGAGTTGGCATGGTATGATGCTTAGATGGATGACGGATGTATAAAAGACAAAAAATATGTAAACTTCTGATTTCTTTGTCCTTGGCTTCCTACACTGTTGCAATGAAGCTGAAAGTAAGCTTGAGGAACTGCACCTCACCTTTTGACCAGCACTTTACAGCCTTCTGAGCTCAATATTAAGTTCAACAACTTCAAATCATAACTAATGCAACCACATTTTCCAGACAATAGCTGTTGGTAACAATTTGGTTGTTCCCATTTACACAGCCTCTATATCCGCCTTCTTTTTTTTTACTTATGCCATTATCATATCTTTTTGCCATTTCCTATTGCCCGTCTTCCACACTATCACATGCCTTCCTTTTCATTCTTTCCACTGTCCATCCTTTCCATTCCTTTGTATTTGCTGAAAATCCATAGCATCTCTTAGGTTTTTCCAATTCCAACAAAAGAGCAATGACCTGGAACATCGTTTTTCTCTCTCTACAGATGCTGCCTGATCATCTGAGTACTTCCAGTATTTTCTGCTTTTATCACAGTTTTCTAGCATCTGCAGTATTTTGCAATTTCTAAATCAGAGTCAATGCATTCTCTTGAATTAGCTTTGAAAGCCTGAAGGGGTCAGAAAGAATTTTCCACATTTTCCTCAAATGTCCATGGTTTTAATCTTTCTCTGCTTTTTGCAAGATGTCAATGGCCCCATTAAGGCAAAGTGAAAAATATTGGCCAGAATTTTACCGCTCCATCCGCCACAGGAATCGGAATGGGCATGGGGCAGACCATGGAAAAGTTCACTGACCTAGGGTGGAATTTTACAGTTTCGGGACAAATGAGGCAGGTATGGGTCATAAGCCAAGGTTGACCGTTCAATCCTTTGATGCAATGCTAGCACCACCTAAAACCAGCCTGCACTGATGTCACATTAATGGAGAGCTGGTTGCAGAGGTGTTGGAACTGTTGGCGTAGTGGAGAGTCCAAACATTAACAAAGAATTATGGCATAACAGGGGAAAGCGCATTTTCAAGATCCTCTTCACTAGACGTGGTGGTGGTGGAGATGGAGGGAAGAAGTGGTCCATCCACAGAAAAACTTTACAAAGGCAATGGCATCAGGTAACCATGGTGGTCAATGCCAGAAGGTAAGCCCCCATGGACCTGCACATGTGCCACAAACTGTTCAATAGTTTCACATGAACAGTTATGCTCAGTGAATATACAACTTATAATACCTCATCATATTAATTGTACCATGAGTCCTGCACACTGAAAAATGCACCATGCTCACCATGTCTATCAATCACAACTCATTTATAATATTCATAACTTCAGCTCATACTCACATTCAGCAGCATGGTAGACAGCAGAGAATCTATTTGCAGATTTTCTCAACTAGCATGTTGAGGAAAGGATGTTCATTTGACTGCTTAATTTAAAAGTGGTTAGCACTGCTTCCTCACAGCATCAGGGACCCAAGTTCAACTCCCGGCCTTGGTCACTGTCTACGCGGAGTCTGTATGTTGTCCTTATGTCTACGTGGGTTGCCTGCAGGTGCTCTACTTTCCTCCCAAAATCCGAAAGACGTACTTGGTTAGGTGCACTGGCCATGCTAAATTCTCCCTCAGTGTACCCAAACAGGTGGCGGACTGTAGCAAGTAACTTCATTGCAGTGTTTATATAGGTCTATTTGTGACACCAATAAATAAACTTTTAAACTTTAAAAGATTTGTTGGGTTAACATAGATCAGACAGTTCTATAAAAAGAAAAGCCTGCTCCAAGAAATTGCTAAATCTATTGGAAAAGGGGCATGTTATAATGGGTGGTTAGCACTGTTACCCTCAGTGTCAAGGCTCGATTCCAGCCTTGGAAGACAGTTTGTGGAGTTTGCATGTCATCCATGTTTGTATGTGTTCTGGAGGGTGTTCTAGTGGAAACAATACTTTTCACTGTATATTAATATATGTGACAATAATAAATCAAATCAAAACCCTGGCTTCCTCTGGAGGTTTCCAGCATCACAAATGCCAGTCCTCAGCCAATCTGATTCATTCCATGCAATATCAAGAAACAGCTGAACGCACTGGATACTGCCAAGGCCATGGGTCTTGACAGTATTTCGACAATGGTACAGAAGGCTGGTCTCCAGAACATGCCACGTCTCTAGCCAAGCTTTTCTACTTCAGCTATAACATTGGCATCTAACTGGCAGTTTGGAAAATTGTCATGGACAAATTCAACCTGGCCAATTATCGTCCCATTGATGGAAGGGATCATTAACAATGCTATCAAGTGGCACTTTATTAGTTATAACCTGCTCACTGATGCTCACTTATCTCCTGACCTCATGACAGCTTTTGTTTAAACATGCACAGAACAGCAGAGTTCCAAAGATAAGGGGAGAGTGACTGCTCATGACATCAGGGCAGCATCTAACTGTGTGGCATCAAGGAGCCCTAGCAAAACTGGAATCAATGGGAATCAGGGGAATAGCCTCAGTTGTTGGAGTTATACCTGGCACAAAGGAAGATGGTTGTGGTGCTTGGAGGTCAATCATTTCAGTTCCAGGATGTGGAAATATCGGCATTGGACTGGGGTGGACACAATAAGAAGTCTCATAACACCAGATTAAAGTCCAACAGGTTTATCTGGAATCACGAGCTTTCGGAGTGCTGCTCCTTCCTCAGGTCTTCACTATCAACATCCTGAGGGTTACCATCGACCAGAATCTGAACTGGGCCAGCCATTTCAAGACTGTGGCTACAAGGTGGCACAATGGTCAGCACTACTGCCTCACAACGTCAGGGACCTGGATTCAATTCCAGCCTTGGGTGACAGTCTGTGTGGAGTTTGTACATTCACCCCCCTGCCTGGGTTTTCTTCTAAGTGCTCTAGTTTCCTCCCACAATCCAAAGACATGTGCATTATGTGGATTGGTCTTGCAAAAAAATTGCCCTTTAGTGTCAGGGGGTAGCAGCAGGGTAAATATGTGGGTGATGGTGATAGGGTCTGGGTGGGATTGTTGTCAGTGCAGGCTCGATGGACCGAATGGCGTTCTTCTGTACTGTAAGAATTCTATAATTCTAATTATTACAAGGGGAGGTGAGATGCTAGTAATCGTCCAGGGAGTAACTCACTTCCTGACCTCCAAAGTTCGTCACCCATCTGCAAGGCACAATCAGGAGTGTGATGGAATACTCTCCACTTGTCTGAATGAGTGCATCTCCCACAACACTCAAAGTTCGACACCATCTAGGACAAAGCAGTCCTGCTTCATTGTCACCCCTTCCACAAACATTCACTCCCTCCATTACTAACAAACAGTGGAAGCAGTGTACATACCATCCACAAGATACACTGCTGGAAGTCATAAAGGCTCCTTAGGGCATTTCAAATGCACAGCCACTACCATCTCCAAGGACAAGCCAGCAGACACATGGAAAACAACCACCTGGAAACTCCCCTCCAAGTCACTCACCAATGTACATGCATTGCTGTTTCTTGATTGTTGCTGGATCAAAAATCATGAAACTCCCTTCCCTAAAAGCACTGTGTTTACCTACACCTCGGGGCAGTTCAAGGTGGAAAGCTCAGTACCACTTTCTGAAAGGCTATTAGTAACGGGCAATAAATGCTGGCCCAGCCAGTGGCGCCCACATCCTGTAAGCGAGGAATAAAAAAACCATGAAATCCTGTGACACGGTTCTGTTGGTTAATTGCTGGTTCGGACTTCTTCTTTTAATGTTAACAGGTCCTAATAGACTCATAACAGTTGTCTAATCCTCAGTTAAACTGTGAACACAGGAGGAATCCTGATGAGTAGGAATTTAAACAATGTTACTAAATGATTTTTTTTACTGTTACATGTTGTAGTTATTAATAGAAGTATAGCAGCTCTAGAGGAATGTTAACTTTGTTAAAGAGTCACTAGATTAAATTACCAGAGATAAGGTTTTAATTTTGATAAATTGCCAAGGGGAGGCATTTGCATCGGTTTATAATACAAATGAAGCTGGAAAAGACGACACCCATAAATTGGGTGACTGAAATCCAGTTCAGAGACGTGTTACGTATTTGTATTTACTCCTATTGGTTCATGTGCAGAGCTCTGCTGTATAATGTTAATGTACACACCAGAAATGATGTAATAAACCCAGCAAGGTATCATATGCCATGGCTAAAGCTTTGATTGTTTATTGGCTAAGCTCTGTCCTGCGTGTTATGGCTCCAAAAATTGGCAATGAGAATTACAGACCTGTACTTACTAACCAGCCAGAAAGAAGTCAGAATAAAAAGTAAACTTTCACATGTGCTACAGAAGCAACGGTAGGTGAGTAAAAGATACCCTGAAAAGATTATAGAGTTGGCTGAATAAATAAGAGATTGAAGATCAATTAGGTATCTTGTGTGTAAGAAAATCAACGCAGTTCCTGAAAATGCAGTTGTGAAGGTTGCATACGGTAAACAACGGCGGAGTTTACAGCAATGTGGGACCTGCTGATGAAAATGGGAGCAATGGAGCTCTCATGCCTTGCATTTTGACTATTTGGGCAGGCAAAGATAATAACAGAAAATATTATGATGCCCAATTTCTTGACTGTGATGGAGGAAAAACATTTAATCTCCTGCACAGTTTACTGCAACCTGACAACCTGTGCACTAAAACACTGAAGCAGATTGTGGACATTTTGCAAGCACATTTTTCACCGAAACCCCTGGTAATTGCAGAAGGATGGAGATACCATAAAAGATACCAAGAGGAAAGGGAGTCAATTGCGCAAATCATGGCAGTGCTTAAAAGACTTGCAGAATATTAAGCATATGGAGATGTGCTGAATGACACAATTTGGGACAGCTTTGTCCGTCGTCTACACTGTCAAGCAACACAAAAATGTCTGTTAACAGAATAAATTTGATGCTACAGAAGGCCATTGAAATTGATGTTTCTATTGAACTGGCTGCAAAGGAAGCCAGCAATTGAGTTGGTGTACTCAAATACACAAAATGTCTGCTGAATTGACACCCAAGAGTTTTGAAATACACATATGTTATCGATGCTCAAAGCCATGGCATTCTGTTGCTGAATGCTGGTGTCAAGACATGGAATGCTGAAACATTGGGAATAAAGGACACAAAGCATATCTGCATGAAGAAAAAGTGAACTATAAATAAAAATAAGTAAAAACGAATCCAGCAGCATTCAAGTCTGTTGCTCCTGCGCAGTTTGGTCCTACTTTATCCATACAGTTAGCTTGTGATGCTTCTGCTTATGGTGTAGGAGCAGTGCTTTTCCACATCATGCCACTGGGTGATTGCTTTAACTTCTCGAAGCTTCAATAAAGCCTAAAATACCTATGCCCAGATTGAATGGGAAATGCTGGGGATCATTTCTGGAGAAATTCCATCAGTTTCTGTATAGGAGAGAATTTACATTGTTGACAGATTATCATCCACCCATTACCATTTTTGGATCACACATGATTGCTGCCAGAAGAATTTGCAAAAGTTGCTTTTGTCTGTACATACTTACACCATTAAGTACCAATAGTCAAGTCTACATTGCAACTGGGATGGTCTTTCAAGGTTGCCATTACCAGACAGTTGGTAATGGCAACCTTGCTTGAAGGGGAATGTCTTCTATTCTGAAGAAGTAGACAACACACCTGTCACTTCCAGGCAAGTGACAAAATACTCTTGGGCAATCCTGTGCTCTCAGAAGTCATGGATCTAGTTTTAAGAGCAAAGACTGTGTAACTAACACTCAACCTGAAACCCGAAAACTCCAGGAGACAAACTGTCAGTACAGTCAGAATGTCTTCTAAGGGGGCTCAGAGTGATTATTCCGCCACCACTGAGGAAACTGGTGTCAAAGAAGCTAGATGAGGGCCAATTCGGAGCAGTATGTATGAAAGAAATAGCAAGAAGTTATTTCTGGAAGCCTGGACAGGATGTAGAAATTGAGGAAAAAGCTAGAACACATTCTTCTTGTGTGAAGGTAAGAAATCTGACACTGTTAGTTGCATCCATGGAAAAGTTTGGCAACGTGCGCACATGGATTTTGCAGGATCTTTCAAACACCTTGCACTGTCCAGACCAGAGATGACATTATTTGGAGGAGACATGCAGACACCAGTTATTGGCTGGAAGAACAGTCCCCCAAAATCTGAAGCCTGTTGAAAATTCAGGATCACAATCTTGACTCAAACTTTACTACAATCCCTACAATACCCGACACAACTGTGGAAAGCAATCTCCTACTCAGATATAGAGACAACCTCTAGTTCTTATGCTGGTGCCAGTGAAAGCAACCATTGATGATATCAGTGGGAATTCAAAGATGTTAGAGGCTCCCATCAGTGTAAAGACGATGCCAAAGTCTCGCCGTCAACCATCAGGCCGAATGACTTAATAATAGTGACTGAATCAGTAACTATTGTTCACTTGGAACTTGTATGGGGCCGTTCAGTTTAAGAGGGGAGGAAATGTTATGTATTTGTATTCATTCCTATTGGCTCACGTAGAACTCTGCTGTATCAATGTATGCAACTGAAATGATATCATAGATGAGGAAAGAGAAAGCACAGGAAAGAGACAGAGAAGCAGCAGCTATGAAAGAGATCCATCGTTTTTTTTTGCCAAGGTCCGTCCCATGTGTCGGCGGCACGGTAACACAGTGGTTAGCACTGCTGCTTCACAGCTCCAGGATCCTGGGTTCGATTCCCGGCTCAGGTCACTGTCTGTGTGGAGTTTACACATTCTCCTCGTGTCTGCGTGGGTTTCCTCCAGGTACTCTGGTTTCTTCCCACAGTGCAAAGATGTGTGGGTTAGGTTGATTGGCCATGCTAAGAAATTGCCCCTTAGTATCCAGGGATGTGCAGGTTAGAGGGATTAGTGGGTATAATATGTAGGGATATGGGGATAGGGCCTGGGTGGGATTGTGTTCAGTGTAGACTCGATGGGCCGAAGGGCCTCTTTCTGCACTGTAGGGTTCTAATGATGTGTCATGTCTCCAGTGCACAAGAATTCAACGGTTGTCATAATTTGAAATATTTTATACCAATTTAAATATGTGCAACGTGACAACCCAAGTCCCCAAAATTAATTAATTTTAAAACGGAATTCTTCATGCTCAATCCTTTACCCATGCTCCATTAGCTGGCCTAACCGAGAGCAACTACCTCCAGTAAGAAACTAAAAAAACTAGGGTTCTTGCTCTAATTGATATCCTATAACTCCTTTGAAAAAAATGTGTTTGCGGACAGTGGGTGAGGATAAGGTCAGGGTCACCAATATCCACTCTGCACTGGCTGATACATACTTAGATAACAAAGTGAAGACTATCATAATTCATGGAATAGTTTCCTCCACCAACTTCAGGAGAAGAAAATTATAGGAAAGAAATTATACATTTTTCTTCAAAAACTGAAAGTGCCAAACACCAAATTTTAATAGCAGGAACAGTTTGTTTTAAAACAAATACTGAATATGTTTACTGGATACAAAAACCTATATCAAATGCAAAAAAAAACTGGAAAACTCTTACTTTTAAAAGGAAACTTTTAATCAGTTTATTTTCATTTTATTGAGAATATTTAGCCAGTCCTGTATTATGCTTCCAGTTCGTATTTTTTAAAAAATCTAAGATTTTCTTTAAAAATCTAAGATATTCTTAAGATTGCAACAAGTAAAACATACAAATATTTTCATATCTCTTTACCTCATCCCTTATATCCTCTTGTTGTTGAGCTGTGAAGATCTCCATGGCATTCATCAGCCGCATCATCAAATCATCTACTGTTGTATTACCTAGCAACAAAGGAACGCAACTGAGCTTTAAGCTATTAAGATTAATGCGTGTTTGATGGAGGCAAGCAATTTCAGCTTTCATTAGAAAGGCATTAAGAAGAAGCACTGTTAAAAAAAGTATGAACCCAAGATTAGATTGAACATTTTAAGTACCAACATAGCTATTTTTAACTACATATCTTAACACTCTTCTTTTTAGTTAGTAAAGAATGATCCATTTGCAAATTTTATATTTGACAGAAGTAAAATCTTGAAAAAAAGCCTGAAAGCATTTGGACAAACATTTGTGTACATCATGCACAAACACAATAGAAATCAAGGTACTATATAAATATTCACAAAGTGACAAACACAATTACTGGATTTTCTAACTTCTGTCATGTCTTGATTGTTCTATATAAATATTACACACAAATTATTGATTTTCTACTTGAAATTACCTTGAATCACATTCAAAACTTCATTGGATGATCGTTTTCCCATTATTATAAGAAGCAGAGGAAACTGATCAGTTTTGTATGTCCGTATGGTTTGTGCCACAACACTGCCAAAATGTCTTGTGCACATGCTCAAAAACCTTCAACAGAGAGGGAAAAACCAATTAGGTCAAGCAAAACCTTCAATAATCATTACCTGTAATTGAGTCAAGCACAAAGCAGAAAATTTACTTTGCTCAGAATTAACATTTCTTTCAATATTACTTTTTAACAACAGCGTTTGAAAAACATCCTAATGTATATATCTCATATTATATAGAAAATATGTATTAAAAAAATGCTCCCATAATTGAGAGCGTTTGAGATAATGTGCTTGTGTGCGCAAGTACATATATGCATACGAGAGAAAGGGTGACTCAGACACAAATCATGGGACTTCGTTTTCAACATTCCGCAGAATAATGGCACCTTGATATCTCGGCAGAAGATTTACAAATAACAATGTTGTGATGTGAGCAGATACGGAAAACATGAAATTTTTAAAAAATCTCATTTTTGGAATAATTTTACACACTAAGTTGTTGAACAAAAATTATAAATTCGAAGTTTTAAATGGGTTTAATGTCACTAATGATTTTAAAAAACATCTTCCGTAAAAGAATATCAAAAATAACATTCTGCAATATTATCAATTGTAATGAAGTAGAAAAAGAAATACATACAATCAGGATATCTAGCTTTTTATAGGCATAAACTTTGCACAATAGGTACAAACATTGTACTTCAAACAGCTTTCATTTATTTCTTTTTGATTTTTTGTTTCTAAAACTAAAAATGAGAATGCCAAATTTATTTTATCTCTTTCCACAAATGCAACTTGCTAAGGTAAGATCAAGCTTTGCAGATTTAACACAATTCTGCAACTTTATTGATGGCTAAAATGGACTGTTGAATGAGTTTTGCTTTGCAATTGGATTTAGAACATTCTACAATACTAAAAAGGTTACTGTTTTTACATAGTAAAACACATAAATATCACATACAACTAACTGGTCCTCATTTGGTCTATTCAATCAACTGCCAAGTCAAGAGGTAGATTGTACCTGCACCAGCAGGTTTAAGTGGAGACCAACATTACAACTATATATGAAAAATGCAATCTGATTTTACATCTAAATATTTGATGGTAACTCAAATGCCATAGGAATAATGAAATGCAAAGGATGAAGAGCAAATAGAATTTTTTTCTTGCAGAAAATCCAATTTAATAGTCTACTGCTCAGATAGCCAGAAAAATGATCTGAGGAATATGGGATAAAACACGAACGGTGGCACACTGAATATGACCATTGCAGGAATAAAATTAATATCTTCTTATTGGTTCAAATATAGCACTCTCTCTTGGCTTTGGTTCCAGCTATCATCTTAATTTCTGAGTGCATACGTGAAGGAATGAGAACGAGAGCAAAGGAAAAGCCTCCACGTATGTATAAGAAACAAACTGCGAGAGTGTGGGATAATGTGTGTACGTGAGTGAGTATGCAAGTGAGAACCTATGTATGTGCATGAGAGAGAGGATGAATCAGACAGATATCATGGGACTTAGCTTTCAATGTTCTGCAGAACTACCTTATAAGAGGCAGCATCCTGACATCTATGCAGAAAATCTACAAATAGCAATAGTGGAACATGGACAAGTATGAAGTCTTTGAAAAAAAATCAAGTTCTGGCATAATATTACAAGTTAGGTTAAGTAAAAATTATACATTTAAAGTTTTATGTGAGAGAGAGGTTTTTAATATCATTCAGCACAATTCAAATAAAGATCAATTAGCTTGTATTGGGGATAGAAGGGATGTTTCAGAGTATTTATGTGCCAATCCAGATCATGAATGAACAAGTAAAAATCGATCTAGTTAATTAATTTAATGCAATGAGATTTTAACATTTAAAACTCCATTTCATCATTCTTTTGTTTGCCCAACGGACGGTTGTTTTTTTTTCCCATCATGTTTGAACCAGCAGAAATAACCACCCAGCCTAATTCCATTTTGTACCTCTTGGTCTGTAGCCCTGGTGGTTACAGCACTTCAAGTGCACGTCCAATTTTTTTTAAAATGTGATGAGAGTTTCTGCTTCTCCCCCACCCTTTCCGGCAGTGAGAGTTCCAAATCCCAACTGCTCTCTGGGTGAAAGGGTTTTTCAACTCCCTTCAAACCTTTCTGCATTAAATAAAATTTCAAATTTTCTTCTTGTGCGTACTTCACTTCTGGTCCTGTACGTATATAAATTTGTTACGCAAGCATATAAGCTCATATGGACACCTCAAATAGCTGCTGCATTGTAAGCGTACAATGAAAGGGTGCAGCTGGAAAGACCTAAGAAAAGTTTCATCCTTGCATTTGGGGAGAGAACAGAAGTATATATTTTTCATAGCCTTACCCTCAGCCACAGGACATCACTACAGGAGGTCCTCAGTAATTAGTCCTTGACTGAACGAAAGATAACTGTAGGCAAGGAATATGTTAATTACAAAGGAACATGGACCCATTCTGTACCAATAGGTTGAATAAAATTTCATTGCAATGGCTGGAATGATTTTCCCCCATATACCTTATTTGTTATCCATGTACTCAGGTGGAGGAAGAGTTAATTATATAAGTAAAGACAAATTAAACAATTTGCACACATTATTGCTAAAAAGAAGCCTGTAACAAACTAGAGGAAATATTTTATATGCTTTACAATATAACAGTAATTTTATATTCATATAAATATACATTACAATATTACTGAATTGAAAATGAGACCATTGAAATAACTTCCAAGGCCATCCTAACTGGCGATTTAACCTTAGAATAGTACTGCATCAACTATAATACAGTTGTCAAAGCTGGTACAAAGTAGGCCAATCATCTCTACCACTGAGAAGTACAGGAGTAGCCCTGTCAGAGGTGCTCCTTTACCAACCAAGTTACCCTGCAAGTAATATACAAGACACTGGAAAACAATCCTCCTACTGGCATCATTACCAACGCGTACCAACGTTATCATGTATTTAAAATACTTCGGCCAAATATTTTACTCTGAATATAGCAAAGTCTATTATTATGCTTTACATATATAATTTTCTCCTTTTTGTTCAGCTTTGTGCTGTGGGAATATCTTTTTAGATCAAGATAGCATGTTTTTTCTCCCAATTTTTAAACCGCAGTGAAGTAATTGGTACTTGGAAGCATATTTCAACTTTCAGCACAATTTCTGCTCCAAAGGTGTATCCTGCACGATTATACAGCAGCAATGCTGCAGGCAGGGAATTCCAAGATCTCCCCAGTTAGTGGCTGTGGTACTGTGTCACTTTAAGCAGCAAGCTCTCAAGAGGTTTATGTGACCATTTTGGCCAATTGTATGTGGTGGCCTGGGATAGATACTGACATTATGTCAAATGCAGCAAACATTGCTGTCTGTAGCCTTATCCCCCCTTGAGTCTGGCCAGATCAACTATGGGTGCAACTACATGTCAATTTTGCAGGTCTATTCATAGACACCATGTTCCTGCTTATAATAGATGCACACTCCAAATTGTTAAACATACATAAAATGAAGTCCATGACCTTATCAGCAACGGCTGAAAAATTGTGGCAGTCATTCGCCACCCACGGGTTGCTTGATGTGCTAGTATTCGATAATGGGACTGCTTTCACTAGCAAAGAATTCCAGCGTTTCACGAGAACCAACGGTGTTCAACATATTTGAACTGCACTGTACCACTCTACTTCAAGTGGACTGGCTAAGAGAGCCATCCAAGAAGTCAAAGCCACCAGGAAGAAACTGTCATGAGTCTCTCAACAAACCAAACTGGCCCGTTTGCTGATCACCTATAGAACACCACCCTATGTCACCTGCTGAATTACTAACAGACAGACCTATTACAACAAGGTTGGATCTCGTGGTTCCAAATTTGGTGGGGAGGATTGAGGCAAAATAGAATGCATAGAAGGATCATCACAGCTCAACAAAAATGGAGGGTGCGTTTGAGGTGGAGGATTTGGTATATCTAAGAAATTATGGGGTTGTCCAAATTTAATCTATTTTAACTCCAGCATCCAGCTATTGTCAATGTCTGATCAGGACTGCGACGAGTTCTGGTGGAACTGAAATTGAGCATTGATAAGATTATTAGAGCAGCACTAAATGAAATGCACTGTTTAATGTCAATACAAATTTTTTCCCCACAATTAACCATTCACAGAATCACATCTAAAATTAGACATTATGTTGAGGTTTGACAGCATGATCTGGTTGATTACAATCAGTACTCTGTCTATTGTGAACAGCCAAAGGGGTGCACTTTTTGATATGTTCTCCCAGACACTGGAGCATACAGCCAATATATCTGACAGCATACTAGCACCGAAATTCATTTGTATGGTAAGCAGAATATCTTTTTGGATTAATGTTAGCATCCTGTTAGTGGAAAATTCCATTTGAGTTGCTACTGCATTGTAGCAGCATGGAATAGCTAACTTCACTAAATTTTTGAGACACCTTACCCTGCCACAAGAATGCAAGCAATAAGAGCAGGAGCAGGAGCAATGAGGCACATTAAGCTTGTGTCACCATTCAATACAAAGAAACATATAAACTAGGAATAAGATTAGTATGCCATGGGCCCTTTGAGCCTGTTCTACCATTCAAATGATCATGACTGACCCTTTATCTCAATGCCGCATTTCCGCTTCATCCCCATACTCCCCAGTGCCATTAAAATCTTTTAAAAAACTCCCTTTTTTGAACACATTGTGACTTAGTCTCCAGTCTTTTATGGTATAGCATTCCATTATCCTTACTACTTGCTGCTGCTCTGCATGCTAACTTTGTGTTCCTTGTACTAGGACATCCAAGTCTCTTTAAGCATCAACACTTACAGGTTTCACACATTTTAAAAAATATTCAACATTTCTATTATGACCAAATTGAATACCTTCACATTTCCCTACATTATACTCCATCAGCCATCTTGGTATTTACCTGTCTATATCTCCTGGCTGTCTCTCTATACGCACCCCAGAATTTCTCACCTATCTTGGTATCAGCGAACTATGATACCTTGTCCTCCATCTTCTCAGTTAAATTATTAATATAGATTATAAAAAGCTGAGGCCTCAGCATTGATCCTTGTGGCACTCCACTATTCACTGCCTGCCGATTTGAAAAAGTTCCTTTTATGCCCACTCTGATTTCTACCTGTTAACCAACCTCTACCTATGCTAAAATGCTATCCTAAACTCCATGAGCCCTCATCTTGCCTATTGACCTTCTGTGTGGTACCTTACTAAATTTGCCAAATTTAATAGAGTTTTTTTTGAACTAACTAACTACTAGGATAAATAATGGGGAGCCAATAGATGTCATACGTCTTGTGTCTTTTGGAAATCCAGGTGCATGATGTCTATTGGTTCCCCTTTATCTACCCTAGTAGTTATAAAATGTGCAATAAATTTGTCAAATAGGATTTCCACTTTGCAAATCCATGCTGACTTGTTCTAATCACATTTTGCTTTGTATATTGTTAAGACTTCCTTAGTAATTGATTTTGGCATTTTTCCCAACAACAGATGTTAGGCTAACTGGTCTATAGTTCCATGCTTTTCCTCACTCATTTTGTGAAGTGCATTTGCCAAGTTCCATTCCAGTAGGACTATTCTCAAATTGAGGGAATTTTGGAAAATCATAGCTGCAGAGATAGTAGGTGTGCTGGTTAACTCCTTTTAGAAACCTAGAATGCATCAGGCCCTGGGGATTTGTAAAATTTAGCCTCCCAAATTTTGCCAACACATTCTCTCTGCTGATATTAATTTCTGCAATTTTCTCATTCCTTTTCATCCCTAGGTTATTGCTTATTTTTTGGTACGAAACTTATGTCTTCCAATGTGGAGAGACTCAAAACTTTGTTCAATGCCTCTGCTATTGCTTCATTGCCCAATTTTTTCTGTCAGAGCTTCTAAAGGCCCAACGTTTGCTGCAATGTCATTATTCACCGATGTACAAATTTTGTTCAACTTTGTGCCCTCCTGATCAACTCTGCTTGTCTTTATCCACATTGCTGTACTGTTCTGATGCCGTAACCTTTCTCTTTGGATTTCTAAATCACCTCTCCTCGCTTTTAGTTAAATGCCAATCTGTAGCTTTTTATACAAATCGATCAGGATACTGGTCTCTGCCTGGTTCAAATGGAGCGTCTCTCGAAGGAATAGCACACTCTTCCCTGAATACTGATGTCAGTGCTTCATGAATTGAAACCCCATCTTCCCACACCACGTTCTGAGCCAAGTGTTTCATTCTCTAATTGGCTTGACCCTATGCCAATTTGCATGCAGCTCAGGTAACAATCCAAAGATAATTACCTTTGATGTTCTGTATTTCAATTTGGTGCCTAACTCCTCAAATTCTGTTAGCAGAATATTATCCTTAGTTTGACTTATGTCACTGGCTTCAATGTGGGCTACAACAACCAGATCTTCTCCCTCGCACTCCAAGTTCATCTCTAGCTACAAGAATGCTGTCTTTCACCATGGTGTCATGGTCAGGCTACACATCCACCTTGCAATCCACCTCATTATCCACACAGGTAGCAAGCTAGACAAAGTCAGAGGCTAAAAATTCTCTGTCACCATACAGGCATGTTGGTTCCCCTTACCTGTTTAACTTGCAGCCACACCATCCTGTTGCTGGCCACTGACCAACTCTAAAGTTCTGCCTAACGTAAAGGGAGTGAGTGTCTCCGAGAACAAAGTATCAGGTAATATTCCACCTCCTTGATGCTCCACAGTGTCTACAGCTTTGACTCCAGCTCAACAACTGAAGTTGCCTGAGCTGCAGACATCTTTTGCAGATACAACTGTCTGGGATTGCACATTCCCACATGCTGTAGTCACAGCACACCACCAGCCCTGCCATCTCTGCCAACTTTATTTAATTCATTCATTAATAATTTACACCGATAAAGTGATAGAAAGGTGCATTCACTTTAGCTCGAAGACAAGGAAGACAACTCACCAACTACTGGGTGCTGAAATAGAGTGGAAGAAACAAACACCTTCTTGCTGCTTTATACCAAATTCCCACCTGAACTAAGTTCCCATCTACTCACTCAATCTATTTCTCACTCAAGAATAGTCTTGTGTCCGTGTGCCCCTCTCTCCATAATTCTAAAAGATAATTTAAGGTAGACCAGGTATTGTTCAGGTGTGAAAATTACAGCCTTAGCCTATTCATGAGTTTGTGCAATATACAGTGAGCAAATGGTTGCATCAGGATAGTCAGTATTCTGCAGGACAGCTTTGACGTGCCATTTCATGCTGCTACTACAAGTGATACCTTCCACTAACAGGATGCAGCCTTGGAGCCAAGTTGACGTTTGGCCTACCACACAGATGTGTAAAGTGGTATACAAATTTCAGTGCAGGTACAATGGCAGCTACACAGATCACACGTCCCAATGACTGATGGAACATATCAAACAACATATTACAATGGTTTTTCACAATACAGACAGCACCAATCATTCTCATCCATACCCTGCTTGCAAAACTCCGAAAATAATGTCAACGTTAGATGTGATTCTTTGATCGGACAGCACTTGATGAACAACGTCAATGGATCAAAATTACATAACCAATTTAAGATAATGAGCCTGGCTCGCAAAATGGCTCACTTACGCTTGCTAAAAGCTATTATTCAGATGTAGGAAAGAACATGTCCAGGCAATGCTCCTTCATTGAAAGACACAAAAGCATGGGGGGACAACTGTCCCCGGGTACATTCTTCATGGCAATGCCTCGACCAGATTTGACTTGCCAACCAATCAGCACCTTTTGCTGCAGCTGTATAGGGCACTGGTGAGGCCGCAGCTGGACTACTGTGTGCAGTTTTGGTTGCCGCACTTATGCAAGGATATTTTGGCCTGGGAGGGAGTGCAGAGGAGGTTTACTAGGCTGATACCGGAGTTGAGGGGGTTGAGCTATGAGGAGAGGCTGAATAAACTAGGCTTGTACTCGTTAGCGTTTAGAAGAATGAGGGGAGATCTCATTGAGACATATAAGATGATGAATGGGATGGATAGGATACAGGTGGAGAGACTCTTCCCGCTCAGAAAGGACAGTCGGACTAGGGGGCACAGCCTCAAGATAAAGGGGGGGCGGTTTAGAACGGAGTTGAGGAGGAACTTCTTCACTCAAAGGGTGGTGAATCTCTGGAATTCTCTGCCCATTGAGGTGGTGGAGGCTGCCTCGCTAAATATTTTTAAGACGCGGGTTGATGGGTTTTTGATAAGCGAGGGGATTAAGGGTTATGGGGAGAGGGCGGGAACGTGGAACTGAGCCACGACAGATCAGCCATGATCTTTTTGAACGGCGGGGCAGGCTCGAAGGGCTAGATGGCCTACTCCTGCTCCGATTTCTTATGTTCTTATGTTTATGTTTTTCTCACGCAGTATAAATTGATTTTCTTTGAAATTTTGCATTCTTGCACCTGTCCTGATGAGTGCAAAACAGAGAGTTTTGACAGCAAGGCCCTTTTAACATCAATAAATTTGTCTATGTTCTCCTGAACATTTAGTCCTCAATGATTAAGCGCACTCTTGTTCTCTGTTTTCCTAATCTAGATCATTTATATGTATTGCAAAAAACAAAAAGTGTCTTGGAATACACCAATGATTACATTCTTTCAGCACAATAAATGGCTCACTTTCCACAACTGCCTTCTGTACTTCAACAAATTTACTATCTATTCCATCCAATTCCCTGTAACAAAATAAGTCAAAAAGGCATTAATAAAACATAGAATCTACAAAAATAGAAAATAGGAAGAGTAGGCCATTTATCCCTTTGAGCCTCCTCCGCCATTCATTATGATCATGGCTGATCATCTAACTCAGTAATTTGCTCCTGCTTTCAACCCATTTCCTTGGATCCTTTTAGCCCCAAGAGCTATATCCAACCCCTTCTTGAAGGCAATATTTTGGCCTTAACTGCTTTCTGTGGTGGAGAACTCCACAGCTTCACCATCTCTGAATGAAAAGAATTCTTATTTCAGTCCTAAATGATTTATTCCATAATCTTTAGACTGCGACCCCTGGGTTCTGGGCTCCCCCCGCCTCCCCTACCCAACCTTCCCCCACCTCTTCCCCATTAGCTTTCCTGCATCTTCCCTGTCTAGTCCTGTCAGGCTTTTCAGGATTCTATGAAAGTAGCCTCTCATTCTTCTAAACTCCAGTGATTATAATCCTACCTGACTCAATCTCTCCTCATACTTCAGCCCAGGAATCAATCTGGTAAACTTTTGCTGCATTCTCTCTAAAGCAAGAACATGCTTCCTCAGATAAGGAGAACTGAATTCCAGATAACATTCCAGGTGTGGTCTCACCAAGGCCCGTACAATTGCAACACATCCCTGCACCTGAACTCCAATCCTCTTGCTATGAAGGCCAACATGTAATTTGCCTTCTTTACTGCCTGCTGCACCTGCATGTTTAACTTCAGTGACTGGTGTACAAGAACAGCCAGGTTTCACTGCTCATTTCCGTCTCAATCTATAGCCATTCAGATAATAATCTGTTTTCATGTTTTCGCTACCAAAGTGGATAACCTCATATTTATCCACATTACACTGCAACTGCCCATTCACTCAACTTGTATTGATCATACTGAAGTACTTATGCATCCTCCTCATAGCTCACTCTTTCCCATACATAGGAATGTGTCCTCTGCAAGCAGAAAGAACATGTCTGCAAATTTGGTGATATTACATTGAGTTCCCTCATTTAAATTATATGATTATTGTTAGATGTTGTAGACACTCCTTTTTAAAAATAATGGGAAGACAATGTCCTAAAATCCCATTGTATAATCAAACTACAAAATTACAATAATTTTTCCTAACTGAGTGACACCATCATTGCCTTTTACTAAATTCCTGGTGACAACACAGCAGATCATCCAAGTACAATGGAAGCTTCACATTTTACAGCAATCCAAATCTTCACCATTACAGGCAGGTAGAATTCCACCAACACGAGTCAAATTATATTTAATGATTCTTATTAGAACATAAGAAAAAGGAGCAGGAATAGGCCATCCAGCCCTTCGAGCCTGCCCCACCATTCAATAAGATCATGGCTGATCTGTCGTGTCTCAGTTCCACATTCCCGCCCTCTCCCCATAACCCCTAATCCCCTCGCTTATCAAAAACCCATCAACCCGCGTCTTAAAAATATTTAGCGAGGCAGCCTCCACCACCTCAACGGGCAGAGAATTCCAGAGATTCACCACCCTTTGAGTGAAGAAGTTCCTCCTCAACTCCGTTCTATACCGCCCCCCCTTTATCTTGAGGCTGTGCCCCCTAGTCCTACTGTCCTTTCTGAGCGGGAAGAGTCTCTCCACCTCTATCCTATCCATTCCATTCATCATCTTATACGTCTCAATGAGATCTCCCCTCATTCTTCTGAACTCTAACGAGTACAAGCCTAGTTTATTCAGCCTCTCCTCATAGCTCAACCCCCTCAACTCCGGTTTCAGCCTAGTAAACCTCCTCTGCACTCCCTCCAAGGCCAAAATATCCTTGCGTAAGTACGGCGACCAAAACTGCACACAGTACTCCAGCTGCGGCCTCACCAATGCCCTATACAGCTGCAGCAAGACCTCCCTACTTTTATATTCAATCCCCCTCGCTATGAAGGCCAGCAACCCATTAGCCTTCCTGACCACCTGCTGCACCTGCAGGCTGGGTTTTTGCGACTCATGCACAAGGACTCCGAGGTCCCTCTGCACCGTCGCCTGCTGCAGTTTTTCGCCATGTAAGTAATAGTCCTTCCTACCATTATTCCTACCAAAGTGGACCACCTCGCACTTGCCAACATTAAATTCCATTTGCCATTTCCTGGCCCATTCGCCCAGCCTATCTAGATCCTTCTGTAGACTCTCCACACCCTCCGCGCAATTTGCTGTTCCACCAATCTTGGTGTCATCAGCAAATTTCGACACCATACACTCGGTTCCCTCCTCCAGATCATCTATATAAATGGTAAATAGCTGAGGCCCCAGCACCAACCCCTGGGGCACTCCACTAGTCACCAACCGCCAATCCGAATAGCACCCATTAACCCCCACTCTCTGTCTCCTATTTGACAACCAATCCTCTATCCACGCTAACACCCTGCCCCCAACTCCATGCCCCCTTACCTTCTGCAATAACCTCTTGTGAGGTACCTTGTCAAATGCCTTCTGAAAATCAAGAAAGACCACATCCACCGGCTCTCCTCTATCCACCGCCCTAGACACATCCTCATAGAACTCCAATAAATTTGTCAGACACGACTTCCCCTTAACGAAACCGTCATGCCTCTGCTCTATCAAGCAATTCCCCTCAAGATGCCTCGCTATTTCCTCCTTGATGATGGATTCTAACATTTTACCTACAACAGACGTTAAACTAACTGGCCTATAATTCCCTGCCTTTTGCCTGGCACCCTTCTTAAACAACGGCGTAACATTAGCCGCTTTCCAATCTTCCAGCACTTCCCCGGAATCCAGCGACATCTGGAAAATAACCACCAAAGCATCCACTATCACCTCCGCCATTTCTTTCAGAACCCTCGGATGCATTCCATCCGGTCCTGGTGACTTGTCCACAATCAGTCCCTCCAGTCTGTCGAGCACCGCCTCTCTAGTAACAATAATGTCATTGAGACCCTCCAGTCCTACCACCTTTCCATCGCTAACACCCGCCAGCATAATTATGTTCTCTCAATATGCTGTAGAATCAGGAAAACTTCACTGTACTTTGTTTAACTACATTTAATTATTTGATACAAAGGCAGCATTATGCTTGTTCAACAGCATTTATTTGTCAAAGCAATGTTTCTGGTATCATGAGGATAAGATATTAGAATCACAAAAAAAGTAAAACATTAAGATGAAACATGATTATGATTTATTAGAAAAAAACAGCAATGGAGAGACTTCACAATGCCTTGTAAATGGTTTAAGAGCCAATGGAAAGGTAACTGTAGTTTTGACTTGGATCAAGTGAAAGTGGTTTCTCTAAAACTTGAAGCTGCGTCAACTTTCTCTGTTTGATCCTAATTTTATGGCAATCATTTTGCGACCACACTTTATTGCTTAGACACTTATATCTCATAAGGTCCGGCTGAACGACATCATGAATTACAATTCATTATCTGATTCCATACGGATCATGTTACTAAACTGGAGCCTGGGCTAATACAAACAAACAAAGAACAACCCAGCACGGGAAACAGGCCCTTCGGCCCAAGGAGCCCGCGCCGCCGCATCCTCCTACACCTGCACCGCCCTGCATGTATGCGAGTGGACCCCCTAACTTAGCCAGATTCAGGGGAGAATAGTGTCAATTTGGTAAAACCAATCAGCCTAAGAGCACATCTTTGGGGTGTGGGAGGAAACCGGAGCGCCCGGAGGAAACCCACACAACCACAGGGAGAATGCGCAAACTCCCACAGACACAGGCCCAAATCCATGTATCTGCACAGCCAGCAGTGCTAGTCACTGAGCTGTTACGGCGCCCGTGTACCGGTCCAGGATCAAGCACACACACCGACACGAAGTACTAGGCCACTCACGGAACCTCCAAGAGCAGCCCACGCACGACCCACCGTGTGCATGCCCCTTGTTTGACAACAAGGTAGACCGCTACCTGCGGAATAAAAAGACAAAAACGTTAACATGCAAGTCTGCATTTCCGGTGTCTCCCGAGGCTCTGACCCTATTTAATACCCCCTACTATAACCCTCCATCCTTGTTTCGCTCATGTGTCTATCTAAGTAAACCTTAAACAAGTCCAACGTGCCTGCCTCCACCACCCTACTCGGTAGCGCGTTCCATACCCCCACGACCCTCTGCGTGAAGAACCTTCCTCTCATATCCAAATTATACTTCTCCCCCCTCACCCTTAGATCATGACCTCTCGTAATTGTACCCAATCTAGGGAGCAGCTTATCACTATTGACTCTATCTATTCCCTTCAGTATCTTAAATACCTCTATCATGTCTCCCCTTAATCTCCATCTTTCCAAGGAGAAAAGTCCCAGTTTCTCCAACCTCTCCTCATAACTCAGTCCTTCCATGCCAGGCAACATCCTGGTAAACCTCCTCTGCACCCTCTCCAGAGACTCCACGTCCTTCCGGTAGTAAGGTGACCAGAACTGGACGCAGTACTCCAAATGCCGTCTAACCAACGTTCTGTACAACTGAAGCATTAGATGGCAGCTCCTATACTCTATACCCCTTCCTATAAAGGCTAGCATTCCATAAGCTTTCCTCACAACCTTCTCTACTTGTGTTGCAACCTTCATAGACTTGTGAACCTGCACTCCCAGGTCCCTCTGTATTTCTATACTCCTAATCGGTCTACCTTTTATCATGTAGCTCCTCTCTGCATTATTCCTTCCAAAATGCATCACCTCGCATTTGTCAGGATTAAATTCCATCTGCCACCTATCTGCCCAATGTACCAACCTATCTATATCCTGCTGTATCACCTGACATTCCACCTCAGTATTCGCCAATCCTGCCATCTTGGTGTCATCCGCAAACTTGCTGATCACACCACGTACACTCTCTTCCAGTCGTTTATGTATACTACAAAGAGAAGAGGTCCCAGTACTGAGCCCTGCGGCACACCACTGGTCACTGGCCTCCAGCCCGAAAAGGTCCCCTCGACAACTACCTTCTGTCTCCTATTGCCCAGCCAGTTCTCAATCCACCTAGCTACCTGTCCTTGTATCCCATGTGCCTTCACCTTTTCTACCAGCCTACCATGAGGGACTTTGTCAAACGCCTTACTGAAATCCATATAGATGACATCAACGGCTCTCAATGATTGAAAGGTATAAATTCAAACACCATGATAGCAGCTGGGGAATTTAAGTTCTGGAATAAGAGAGATGATTTCCATTACTGAAACTATGAAATGATTAGATTGTCGTAAAAACTCATCTGGTTGATTAAAGTCATTTCGGGAAGGATATCTGCCATCCTTACCTGCCCTGGCCATTGAATCTTAACTCTCCTCATAAATGGAGCTGAGCAAATGACTCAGCTGTATTAAGCCAATCAGAAAAAGTTTAATAAGGCATCGTCATAGGCACCAGACATGACAAAGATTCACAGAGGCCAGTAGAACCTGTAAAGTGTTCCTTACCAATATCTTGGAATTTATGCCAAAACTGGGGGAGTTATCCCATAGACAGTCAAGCAATAGCCTGAGATAGTAATTTTTTCAGAATCATATCCTACAGTCATGTCTCAGACTTCTCCATCATCATCCCTGCCTATGTCTTGTCTCAGAGTCTAGACATAGCCATTGGCAGGCAAGAAGTGGCTATATAGTCATAATCAGTCACATTGGATTGACCCTGGGAATCCTCTGCATTGATCCTGGATCCTTAAACTCTTATAGTATCAGATTTTAAGAATCAATATTGTTCCAATTTGAAACCATTTGGAACAAGCACTGAGGTAAACAAGAACACAAAATGGATTCTAGCTGGGGATGGGGGCTGCAGTGTCCATCAACAAGAGTAGTTTAGTACCAATATTGACCCTGCTGGCTAACTCCTCAAAGATATAGCTGCCAGACAAGGCCTTGTGCAGTTGGTGAAAGACACAACATGATGCAAAAAGCTAGTTGATCTCATCAATCTATGTCACAGATGTATCTATCCAGCAAAGCAATGGTATAAATGATCACCTCACAGTCTGTGATAGAGACAAAAGTCCGACTTCACAATGACGACTTGCCTCTATTTCATTGTATGGCACTATGACTGTGTTAAAAGCAATAGATTTGTAACAAATCTAGCAGTTCAAATAGGGTATCCATGAGGCTATCTGGACAATAAGCAGAATTATATTCCAGCACAATCTATAACATATCTATTTCAATTTCTCTGCCATTATCAAGGCAGGGGACCAACCCTATTGCAATGTAGAAGTGTATGCCAGGGATAGAACCAGGTGCACCTAAACTCCATCTATCCATCATGGCAATGGTACAAGTAATTATCTCAGCAAGCAATTAAGAAGGCAAATAGTATGTTGGCCTTCATTCCAAGATGACTTGAGTACAGGAGCAAGACTGCCATACAGCAGCTGTACAGGGCACTGAAGAGGCCATACCTGGAGTATTGTATGCACATGAAAGGAGTGCAATGAAGGTTCACCAAACTGATCACTGGAATTTTGAAGAGAGAGAGGGAATCTCATTGAAACTATAAAATTCTGACAGGGCTGATCAGAATGGATGCAGGGACTTTGTTTCTTCTGGATCGGGGCAGTCAGGAGGTGGCTAGAACAAGATAAGTCTTAGAATACATGGTAGGCCATTTAGGACTGAGATGAAGAAAAACATCTTCACACAGAGGCGGGAGAACCTGTTGAGTTCTCTGCCATAGAGGGCTGTGGAGGCCAAGTCACTGAACATATTTAAGGAGGAAATAGGTTTTTTGACTCTGAAGGCATCAAAGGATGTTGGAAGAACACGAGTGTGAGACAGAGGATTAGCCTTGATCATATTGAATAAAAGAGAAAGTTTGAAGGGTTAAATGAATGATTCCTACCCCAATTTGCTATGTTTTCATGTTTCTAAAAAATGGAGGTGAAACTGCAATGCATGCATGCGACACAGGAACAGTAGAATGCTAAGACAGAGCTAAGTGATTCTATAACCAACATATACAATCAAAGTTCTGTAGTACTGATTCCACATTTTATGAATGGCAGTGGACAACTGAACAACTAACAGGTTGAGGAGGCTCGACAAACATTTCCAATCCCAATTATGGGAGAGCTCAGCACATGAGTGCAAAGGGCAAAGTTGAGTCTATAACTACCTTCAGCCAGAACTGTCAAGCAGATAATCCATGCTGGCTTTTCTTAATGTTCCCTCTATCATCGATGCTAGTCTTCAGACGTCTGCTCTGACTAACGGTCATCTAGACTTGAAAAATTAGCTCTATTCTCTCTCTATTGATGCTGTCAGACCTGCTGAGATTTTCAGCATTTTCTGTTTTTATTATTTATGTGGCTAGTCCAGTTAAGATTCTGGTGAATAGTAAACCCCTAGGATATTAATAGTGGGGGATTCAGGAATGGTACTATCACTGAATGCCATGGGGAAATAGCAAGATTCTCTCTTGATGGAGGTGGTCATTGCCTGGTACTTGTGTGACGTGAATGCTACTTGAACTTTAATCAGCCCAAGCCTGAATGCTATCAGGTCTTGCTGCACATGGACGTGGACTGCTTCAGTATCCGTATTTGTGAGTGGTGCTGAACAATGTGTAATAACCAGCGAACACCCCCACTTCTGACCTTATGATGAAGCAAAGTTCATTGATGGAGAAGGTGAAGATGGTTGGGCTGAGGACACCACCCTGAGGAGTCCGTCATCACTGCTGTTAAAATTCTGGAACACCCTACAAGTCCTACAATGCATGGGCTGCAGCTGACCATCTTCTAAAGCATAGCTTGGAATTAGCATTAAATGTTGACGTCAGCAGTGACGTCCACATTCTATGAATAAATAATTTTTAAAAAAGACAGTACCTTTAAGTTAGGACTTTTATTCAACATTGTCTTGTGCCTCCAAAAATGTTGTGTGGAAGACAGGGATTATGTCAAACTTCAAATAGCCATTTTGAGGTATAGTACGATGTTGGATATGCACAATATTTACGCTTGAAATTAGTTAATGACTTTTAATTTGAGGTGCTACATTTAACTGCCCACATATAAACAATTAATCATTAAATATTTGGACTGTGTTTAGTCTCAATGTTTAGGTCACCTTATACCTGAAGCAGAGAGAGAATATATTTGTCAATCCCCACCTCTTTAACAATTATCTGACAAGGTCTAGTGATATTATTGTACTGAGACAAATACCTTTTATCCCAACTTCTTGTGTTGCTAGGAAATCATTTACAAGTGCACCATCAAACAATACTGTAGTAATTATGAATAGTTGACAAGGAGAACTGAACAATGAACAAGTCCATCTGAAAGCTTACACTAATAAAGTCATTAGATGCTGCCCTTTCGATGGTTCTTTAAAACTTCTGAAGTTACAGGAATACACTAGCTCATTTGTGAGGATACTGCTAAAGAATAGATGCTGTTGGCAGAAAGCAAATCTAGTGTTAAACCATGCTGCAAATTGATCTAGACATATCAAAAGCTGTGGAGAAAAGGAGAAAATGAGAGTGTCCAACATAATCCAACGGTAATAGGAGCCCCGAAAAACCAGGAAGAAACAGTGGGAAAGTGACAAAGGCTCCAGATGTTGTGGAATCTTAATCTTTTGTAAAATAGTTTGTAAAGGGCTCCACTCAGGGAGCCCTAAATAAGGCTGATACTTTAACTACCTCTTTCTAAACATAACGTGCACAGACGGAACGTTTAGATGACTACTCTACTGGAAAACAGTTCAGATCATGTGCCCCTCTGTCCCTCTCCACAGAATAACAATTAAACTCCATCTGTTTCCTAACTACCTACAGCGAAATCCCTATTCAGTAGGCTAAGCAGCAGGACAACATAAAACTTTGGAAGCCGTGTCCTGCATAGAGGCCCACACCTGTAGTGGATTTGCAAATGGGTCAAATGGGACCAGCACGGTCAACTGCTCTCCAACCAGGCATGCATCATTCAAAGCCCTGTTTGTGCCAAGGGTCAGCAGCTGTGAATATGGTTAATTACTTGATGATTAGGAATGACAGGTGAGGAAAACCTGCTGCTGAAAGGTGCCCAAGCTACTTAACACTCTAGGCTGCATGGCAGATGCAGGAGAAGGAGAGGTGCAAATCTCAACATGCGTACTTGTAATGACCTGTATCTGTACAATACCAAATAAATACAATATCAGCACACTGAAATTTAACATGCAAGTAAACCATTTAAAAAACTACTCACTATCATCAACTCTTCCTGTGGTATGAATGCTAGTTGACATGTCAATTCTGCTTTAGACTAATAATTAGCTAGCTTTTCATCTGCAACAACAAATTGTTGTGACAAATATAAAAAAAGCTTCTTAAAGAACTAACAGAAAGAAAATTAAACGAACTATAAAGGTCACTGGTTGTCATTTTGTTAAGCAAATTTCCAACACCACTTTTCAAATGTATTTAAAATTTGTTATTTAAAAAATCTTGAACTAGTAAATGAAGAGCAAAACAAAACAACTCCAGGCAACCAATTCAGCTTGAGGGTTACAGATGGCTGTATAGGATATTCTTAGTGGACTAAATTATGGGACAAGGCAGAGTTAACAATGCCAACTGATAGCTGAAATAATCAAATAAGACAAAAGAATGACTGTACTTTACACCTGCAACATCCCATTGAGAATTGAATTGTCACAGTTAAAGCTACTTTTCACAGTAAAAAAACATTTCAGAATAACACACTGTAATGAACTTAACCTTGAGCATTTTTTTTTTAGAAAAATATTATTTGTTTCACATCACTTAATGTAATAAAGGATTGTAAGATTTAAACTGATTCGGGGGGTGGGGGGCGGGGGTGGTGGTGGTGGTGGTGGTGGGATCCTGAGTAGCAGGGATGAAAGTGAGGGGGGCATAGACGGGGACTGCAATGCACGGCATCATGGGGGTGGAGTGGGGCTGGGTTTGAAATGCGTATACTTTAATGTGAGGAGTATTCGCAATAAAGTGGATGAACTTGCAGCGTGGATCAGTACCTGGGACTTTGATGTTGTGGCCATTTCAGAGACATGGATAGAGCAGGGACAGGAATGGTTGTTGCAGGTTCCGGGGTTCAAATGCTTCAGTCGAAGTACAGAGGAGGTAGAAGGGGGGGGAGGGGTAGCATTATTAGTCAAGGATTGTATCACAGTGTCAGAGAGGAAGTTTGATGAGGACTTGTCTGTTGAGGTAGTATGGGCTGAGATTAGAAATAGGAGAGGAGAGGTCACCCTGTTGGGAGTCTTTTATAGACCTCCTAAAAGCTCTAGAGAGGTTGAGGAAAGGATTGCGGAGACGATCCTGGATAGGAGTGAAAGTAATAGGGTAATTGTTATGGGGGACTTTAACTTTACTAATATTGATTGGAATAGCTATAGCTCTAGCTCATTAGAGGGGTCAGTTTTTGCACAAAGCGTGCAGGAAGGTTTTTTGACGCAGTATGTAGATAGGCCAACTAGAGGTGAGGCTATATTGGATTTGGTGCTGGGAAATGAGCCGGACCAGGTGCTGGACTTGGAAGTTGGTGTGCATTTTGGTGATAGTGACCACAATTCGGTTACGTTCACCTTAGTGATGGAAAGGGATAGGCATGAACCTCGGGTCAGTAGTTTTAGCTGGGGGAAGGGTAATTATGAGGCTATTAGGAGAGAATTAGGAAGCATAGGTTGGACTAGGAGACTACAGGGTCTCGGAACGTCCGAAATGTGGAGTTTTTTCAAGGAGCAGCTACTGCGAGTCCTTGATATGTATGTCCCTGTCAGGGAAGGAGGAAATGGTTGAGCTAGGGAACCGTGGTGCACTAAAAAAGTTGATTCGCTGGTTAAAAGGAAAAAGGAGGCTTATGCCCAGATGAGACTTGAGGTCTCAGGTAGTGCACTAGAAAGCTTTAGATTGGCTAGGAGGGAGTTAAAGAGTGAGTTAAGGAGGGAGTTAAAGAGTGAGTTAAGAAGGGCTAAAAGAGGACATGAGAAGACTTTGGCTGATAGGATTAAGGAGAATCCTAAGGCGTTCTATAGATATGTTAAGAACAGAAGATTGGTTAGGGCAAGATTAGGGCCAGTTAGAGACAGCAGTGGGAAGTTATGTGTGGAACCAGAAGAGATTGGAGAGGCATTGAACCAATGTTTCTCTTCGGTATTCACGCAGGGGGACATAAATGTAGCTGTGGAGAACACTGGGTTACAGGGTTGTAAACTGGACAGTATTGCAGTTGATAAGGAGGATGTGCTAGATATTCTTGAGGGTTTGAAAACAGATAAGTCCCCTGGGCTGGACGGGATTTACCCTAGGATTCTCTGGGAGGCAAGAGAGGTGATTGCAGAGCCTCTGGCTCTGATCTTCAGGTCGTCGTTGATCACAGGTATAGTGCCAGAAGATTGGAGGATAGCGAATGTTGTCCCATTGTTTAAGAAGGGGAACAGAGACTTCCCCGGGAATTATAGACCGGTGAGTCTTACTTCTGTTGTGGGCAAGGTTTTAGAAAAAATTATTAGGGATAGGATTTATAGTTATTTAGAGAGTAATGAATTGATTGGAGATAGTCAGCATGGTTTTGTGGAGGGTAGGTCGTGCCTTACTAACCTTATTGAGTTTTTTGAGAAAGTGACCAAAGAGGTGGATGGGGGTAAGGCAGTTGACGTGGTATATATGGACTTTAGTAAGGTGTTTGATAAGGTTCACCATGGAAGGCTTCTGCAGAAAATGCAGATGTATGGGATTGAGGGTGATTTAGGTAATTGGATCAGGAATTGGCTAGCAGATAGGAGACAGAGGGTGGTGGTTGATGGTAAGTATTCGTCATGGAGTTCAGTTACAAGTGGTGTGCCTCAGGGATCTGTTTTGGGGCCACTGCTGTTTCTAATTTTTATAAATGATCTGGATGAGGGTATAGTTGGGTGGATTAGTAAATTTGCTGATGACACCAAAGTTGGAGGTGTGGTAGATAGTGAGGAAGGGTGTCATAGTTTACAGGGGAATTTGGACAAGTTGCAGAGCTGGGCCAAGAGGTGGCAGATGGAGTTTAATGTGGAAAAGTGTGAGGTAATTCACTTTGGCAGGAATAACAGATGTGTAGAGTATAGGGCTAACGGTAGGACTCTGAATAGTGTGGATGAACAGAGGGATCTAGGTGTATGTGTACATAGATCCCTGAAAGTTGGGAATCAAGTAGATAAGGTTGTTAGGAAGGCATACGGTGTCTTGGCGTTTATTGGTAGGGGGATTGAATTTAGGAGCCGCAGCGTCATGTTGCAACTGTACAAAACTCTGGTGCGGCCGCACTTGGAGTACCCCACATTATAGGAAGGATGTGGAGGCTTTGGAGAGGGTGCAGAGGAGGTTTACCAGGATGTTGCCTGGTATGGAGGGGAGGTCCTATGAGGAGAGACTGAGGGATTTGAGGTTGTTTTCGTTAGAAAGAAGGCGGCTAAGAGGGCACCTTATTGAAACATATAAGATGATTAGAGGTTTAGATAGGGTGGACAGTGATAGCCTTTTTTCTCGGATGGAGAAAGCTAGCACGAGGGGCCATAGCTTTAAATTAAGGGGTGGTAGTTATAGGACGGATGTCAGAGGTAGGTTCTTTACCCAGAGGGTGGTGAGGGATTGGAATGCCCTGCCTGCTCCAGTTGTAAATGCACCTAGTTTGGGGGCGTTTAAGAGATCCGTGGATAGGTTTATGGATGGAAAGGGATTGGTTTAGGTTAGAGGGTCATTGCTTTTTAATTGGTCGGCGCAACATTGTGGGCCGAAGGGCCTGTTCTGTGCTGTAATGTTCTATGTTCTAAGATTGTGGTCAGTTTTCAGTGACTGGCGGATGGTGAGGTGTAAGCGTAGCTCAAATTGCAAAATGCAATTTCAGACCACACCATGAGCCAATCATATTCTCTCAATTTTATCATTTTCATCCACTGTATTGCAAGTAAAGGATTAATCAGGTTAAGCTGAAGTGTAGTAATGTGGTACCAATGATTTTAGGCTAGGAATGTTAACATTATTAAAATTCTTATGAAGCAATACGGATACAACTCCATTAAGACTTCAAAAGCAATCCAAACTCATTTTAACCAAAAGAATTACCCCACAAGATTTTTTTTTCAAAAAACAAACTATTATGTATAAAAGACTTAAAACAAGCACCATCAACTTAACAATATGGTTTATAACTATATATGTTACGCAGTCAGGTGTACTTCCTACTTTTCCCAAGAACTCTCTTTTAAGAGCCAACAATCTTAAAGCTACTTACCTCTATAGGAATCACCCATAAACATGGCACAGTCCTTTGGAGAAATTTCCTCAGCTGCAGCTATTCTCAGAGACAAAGCTTTCATTTACCCACCAATAACTAGGTGGTACAGTAGCACAGTGGTTAGCACTGCTGCTTCACAGCGCCAGGAAGCCGGGTTCGATTTCTGGCTTGGGTGACTATGTGGAGTTTGTACATTCTCCCTGTGTCCACGTGGGTTTCCTCCAGGTGCTCTGGTTTCCTCCCACATTCTGAAAGACATGCTGGTTAGGTGCATTGGCCCGAACAGGTGCTGGACTGTGGCGACTCGGAGAATTTCACAGTAACTTCATTGCAGTGTTAATGTAAATCTAAATTGTGACTAATAAATAAACTTCAACTAACTACAGAGGCCTCAGTCTCGCCATGGTTTGATTACTTTTCCATCTGTCCAAGCTACTCTGCTGGTTACATTTTGTTGAAATAAGATACCAAGAGGTCAACAGTAGATTCTCCCACTAGCTTCAAACTAGGCAATCTTCCATCTTCTGCTCCTCAGAAAATCCAAACCGAGTTTAAGCCTCACTCCCCCTACCCCGTTATCAACGATGATATTGGTGTTTTACTGTGCTTGCAGTGCGCTGCTATAACTGCCATTTATTCTGCTTAACTTCTCTCAGTAAGCTGCAAACCAAATGAAGTGCAAACTGCAACTACAAACATAACACTGCAATTAAACATCCAAATAAATTGAAACCACACAGCCTTCCTAAATTCCACCCACTGCTATGATGACATCACCTGCTCTGGGCTATCCGCACATGGTCCTTTAAGCTAATAATCCCTCATTTGCAATTTCTCCACCTAAGTAAGCCTACCTAATGTTCTATAACTCTACTTCCTCCAGTTAGACTCTATTAAATGAATATAGATAACATAGAAACACAGAAACTAGAAGCCAGAGAAGGCTGGCCTTCAGTCTGCCCGCCATTCATTATGATCATCAAATTCAGTATCCTGATTTCCCCCCTTCCCCCATATCCCTTGATCCCTTTAGACCCAACAGTTATTTCTAATTTCTTCCAGAAGTCTCACAACGTTTTGGCTTCAATTACTTTCTATGATCGTGAATTTCACACATTCACCAGTCTTTGGGTGAACAAAATTCTCTTCACCTCAGTTTGAAAAGGTTTACCACATTTCCTCAAACTACAATGCCTAGCTCTGCACTCGCCCACCATTGGGAACATTCTTAATCTACTGTGAATACCCTGTTAAAATTTTAAGTTTTCATGAGATCCCCTCTCATTCTTCTGAGCTTCAGTGAATGCAATCCTAACCAACTTAATTCCCTCCTCATTTGGCAGCCCTCCCATTCAAGGAATCAGCCTGGTAAACCTTTGCTGTACTCCCTCTATAGCAAGGACATCCTTCCCCAGATAAGGGCACCAAAACTGCACACAAAATACTCCAGATGTGGCCTCACCAACATCCTTTACAATTGCAGCAAAACATTCCTATTCTCAAGTCCTCTCGCTATGAAGGCCAACAAACCATTTGCCTTCTTTACTGCCTGCTGTACCTGCGCACTTAATTTCAGTGACTGATGCACGAGGACACCAAGGTCTTGCTGAGTATTCACCTCTCAATTTACACTCCTTCAAGTAATAATCTGCCTTCCTATTATTGCTACCAAAGTGGATAACCTCACATTTATCCACATTATACTGCATCTGCCACGCGTACGCTCATACACACAGCCTAAACAAATCATGAAGAAGCACCTCTGTATCCTCCTCACGGCTCACCCTCCCATCGAACTTTGTATAACCTGCAAATGTGAAGATAACGTATTTAGTTCCCACTTCCAAATCATTAATATACAATGCGAACAGTTGGGGCCCTCGCACAGATCCCTGCGGTACCCCACTAGCTACTGCCTGCCAATCAGCAAAGACTCATTCATGCCAATACTTTGCTTCCTATCTGCCTACTAGCTTTCTATCCACCTACCTGCATCAAGAGTATGACCATCATCCCAATACCAAAGAAAAGCATGGCAGTGTGCCTTAATGACCAGCATCTGGTGGCTCTGACATCCATGTCATATATTAATGATTTGGAAGTGGGAACTAAATACGTTATCTTCACATTTGCAGGTTATACAAAGTTCGATGGGAGGGTGAGCCGTGAGGAGGATACAGAGGTGCTTCTTCATGATTTGTTTAGGCTGTGTGTATGAGCGTACGCGTGGCAGATGCAGTATAATGTGGATAAATGTGAGGTTATCCACTTTGGTAGCAATAATAGGAAGGCAGATTATTACTTGAATGAGTGTAAATTGAGAGGTGAATACTCAGCAAGACCTTGGTGTCCTCATGCATCAGTCACTGAAATTAAGTGCGCAGGTGCTTCGAAAGGTTAGTCAAGGCACAAATCAATTTGTGCCTGCCAGACTGCCTTGATCCACTAAAGTTTGCCTATCGCCGCAACAGGTCCACAGCAGATGCCATCTCCCTGGCCCTACACTCAATCCTGGAACATCTAGATAACAAAGACACCTACGTCAGACTCCTATTCATAGACCATAGCTCACTCTAACACCATTATTCCTACGAGGCTCATCTTCAAACTTCGAGGCCTAGCGTTTAGTTCCTCCCTCTGCAATTGGACCCAAGACCTCCTAACCCACAGACCGCAGTCAGTAAAGATAGGCAACAGCACCTGCTCCACGATCATCCTCAACAACGGTACTCTGCAAGGCTATTCTTAGCCCCTTACTATACTCCTTACACACCTCTGATTGAATGACCAAATTCCACACCAACTCCATTTTCAAGTTTGTTGATGACACCACCATTGTGGGTTGGATCTCAATCAATGATGAGACACAGTACAGGAAACAGATAGAGAATCTGGTGAACTGGTGCGATGACAATACTCTCTCCCCTCAATGTCAACAAAATGAAGGAGCTAGTCATCGATTTCAGGAAGTACAGTGGAGGGCATGTCTGTCTACATCAACAGGGACGAAGTAAAAATGGTCCAACGCTTCAAGTTTTAGCTGTCCAGATCACCAATAACCTGTCTTGGTCCATCCATGTGGATGCTATAGTTAAGAAAGCCCACCAACACCTCTACTTTCTCGGGAGACTAAGAAAATTTGGCATGTCCACCACAACTTTCACCAACTTTTATGGATACACTATAGAAAGCATTCTTTCCGGTTGTATCGGCTCGGCTCCTGCTCTGTCCAAGACAGCAATACACTACAAAGGGTTGTGAACAAACCCCAGTCCATCACTCAAACCAGCCTCTCATCCACTGACACTGTCTACATTTTCCACTGTCTTAGAAAAGCAGCCAGCATAATCAAGGACCCCATGCAGCCAAGACATACCTTCTTCTGCCAGGAAAAGGATACAAAAGTCTGAGGTCACATATCAACTCAAGAAAAGCTTCTTCCCTGCTGCCATCAGACTTTTGAATGGACCTCTCTCATATTAAGCTGATCTTTCTCAAGCTATGATTTTAACACAACATTCTGCATTCTCTCCTTTCCTCCCCTATGTATGGCATGCTTTGTTTGTACAGCATGTAAGAAACAATACTTTTCACTGTATATTATACATGTGACAATAATAAATAAAATCTAAAGACATTACCTGCAATATCATGTCCTTCAACTTTACATAGCAGTCTGTTTTGTGGGGCCTTGTTGAAAGCCTCCTGAAAGTCTAAATAAGCCATATCCAATGGTTCTCCTTGTTCAACTCTCTTAGTTACCTCCTTAAAGAATTCCAATAGAGTTGTCAAGCATAATTTCTCCTTTGAAACTTCTGGACTATTATTTCTTTAGGTGTTTGGGCAATCACTAAAGCCCAGTATTTTAATGACTTTTCTTCACTACAATAATATTCCCAGAATTAAACATTACCTCTAAAATATTAACAGGAACAATGAACTTGCTAGATATTCACAACAATATCTTGAAATAATGAGACTACTAGAACAAATCTAAGATTGCGATCACCTGTTTTATGTTAAAAGTTGTAATGTAACGTGGGTAAGAAAATAAAACATGAATAGAGCAAACTGAAAAGCTCCCTTTCTTCTTTCCTAGGAGGGATACCTTGAATGCTTAAGGTAAGCATCTGTCTGAGAAAGGCTACAACGTACAGCCTGGCAATATGACATGAATTGTCAAGAAAAGGGAGATGGAAAAATATGTTTTGCACTTTCATTGCTTGATGTAACAAAAGATCTGTAACTAAAAGGTCAGAATATAATAAAACTGGCCAAGAGTGGTTGTATGTAATATCCAACAAGATAAACAAAATATGTCTAATGGGTGGGTGTCACTGGTTATGTCTACACAGCTGGCTAGCAGCAGTATGAAAAGGAGATTCAAATACTTGTCTTGCCTTGTCAATACACAGCTTCTTCATTGGTAAATCCTCTGCTGTGCTTCCTTGTAGTGTCAGAGAGTGGGTCATTTGTGGCCCATGCTGAAGCTTCAGAGGGACTAGGAAGAGCTTTAGCACTCAGACATGCAATGTGCAGGCCCCACTGGCATGTGAATGTGCCCAAATGCTCATAAATCAAATTCCCAACTATGGGCAAATATTTCTTTGTATCCACATGGCTGTGGAGCTAGAGATAAACCCTGACAAAAAAATCTGGAATGCAGTCCTAAGGCACACTGGATGTCTAAATATATCACCTTTCTGACAACTTCTGTAACCAGGATGATCCAAATGCAGTGCCGCATTTCCTTTGGATCCAACAGGGATAGTCAAGAGGGGGCCCTGACATTTGAGCAACATGGAGTCTCCGCAGATTTTTGACCAGGCTTGCATACGACAGGGTGCACTAAATTTTGCCACGAATCATTAACACGGGTTACAGCAGTTATGAGTGGTAAGCCGAGCTTGACTGGTGTAGAGAATAGGTGCTATAGGCAGTTTAAACATAAGAAATAAGAACATAAGAAATAGGAGCAGGAGTAGGCCATCTAGCCCTTCGAGCCTGCCCCGCCATTCAATAAGATCATGGCTGATCTGTCGTGGCTCAGTTCCACTTTCCCGCCCTCTCCCCATAACCCTTAATCCCTTCTCTTATCAAAAACCCATCAACCCGCTTCTTAAAAATATTTAGCGAGGCAGCCTCTACCACTTCAACGGGCAGAGAATTCCAGAGATTCACCACCCTTTGAGTGAAGAAGTTCCTCCTCAACTCCGTTCTAAACCGCCTCCCCTTTATCTTGAGGCTGTGCCCCCTAGTCCTACTGTCTTTTTTGAGCGGGAAGAGTCTCTCCACCTCTATCCTATCCATCCCATTCATCATCTTATACGTCTCAATGAGATCTCCCCTCATTCTTCTAAACTCTAACGAGTACATGAAAAGGGCCATTGTGTCCACTGGTCAGCCACTGACCATCTTAAGTCAGAGAACCTCCAATCTGCAAGGTGCTGACTTACCATGGTCCACCTTGCTATATTGGGCGCTTGGAGCTTCGTCTCAGCTCAGCAAATCTATTCCAGGCAAACAAATAAACTAAATGAAAAATGATGCTAGCTCTTCAGTTGGCAAGCCAGAACATCAGGACCATGTGAATGGGACTGACAGATGATTTGAAGCTAGTTGATAATGCCCGCTCAACAATTGCGATTAATCTTGAATGAACATCGACACAGCTTATCGATGAGAGACAAGGCTTACTTTGGCAGGAAAAGTTTATTTATTGTCACAAGTAGGTTTAAAATAACACTGCAATGAAGTTACTGTAAAAATCCCCGAGTCACCACAATCTGACACTTGTTCGGATACACTGAGGGAGAATTTAGCATGGTCAATGCATCTAACCAGCGCATCTTTTTGGACTGAGGGGGGAAACCAGAGTACCCGGAGGAAACCCACGCAGACACGGAGAGAACCTGTCCAGTGACCTAAGGTGTGAATCGTCCCTGTGATGCAGCAGTGCTAACCATTGTGCTACCTTGCCATGAGAAGAGTTCATAGGCAACCTACGAGCAAGGTGTAAGTTTCGCTGTAAAGGAATAGTTATTCTCAATGATCAAACTATCCACATATGGTTCAGAACATGTTCTGTCTGTCCTTCATCTCAATCAGGGCCAGTTAACCTCTGCTGTAATCCTTTGGGGAGTTTGATCTGCGACATGTGGAATCCCCAAATTAGGACATCTTTACCTGTTGGGGCTTCAGCCTAAGTGCAGACAAAGAGACATGGCCCGCCTGCCTCAGGGACAATGGCTTAGGAAAGAAAAATTACAACGAATAGAGACTTCACCAGATATGATTCCCACAACAGCATACACAGCAACCATAGCACTGATTGCAATACAGATTCAAGGCAGCACAATGGCGCAGTAGTTAGCACTGCTGTCTCTCAATGCCAGGGATCTGGATTCAATTCCGGTCTTGAGTGACTATGTGGAGTTTGTACGGGTTCATGGTAAATGAATGGGGTTGTGACTGCCACTAGGCACTCACATTCAATGCCTGACCCCCTAGCCAGCGAGTCGGGCTTACTGGGGAGGGGGAGGGGGGAGGGGGAGGATGCTTTAAGCTTTTTCATTTGAATCAATCATCCTCATATCAACTGCCTACCAAATTAAGATCCAATAGTTCTATGACTCATTTGAGCATGTGCTCTCCAGCAGCGCCATGCAGAACAAAAACCAAAACTGAACGTATTTCAACACATCATTTACAACACCACGCTTTCAACACATGGGAAGCAAGAACAGAAAAAATGCTGTCTGGCTAATGTAATTGCAGTGGAACCTTTCATTGAGACCAAGCAATCCACTCTCATTAATTGCGAGAGATATTCAGGCAAGAGGATTCTGAATGCATTAAGAACTGCTTGAAGTATAGCCCAACAGATTGTTCGGTGCTGCATTAAAGACTGTTGGTCATAACTTTGCCAATTCATCCAGATGAACTCTGACACGGAATTCTAGGGAATGTATGCTGGGATCAAAAAGACAACAGATCAATCAGCAAGTAAAACAGCTCCATCCTTGAAAACAAAAGAGGAGTTTATCGCTGATGCAATAACATCTAGAGAGAAGGATGGAACACTACCAAAATTCCCTGGATTCTGAAAAGGTTCCAATGCAGTGGGAAAAGGCTAACGTAACTTCTCAGTTCAAAAAGGGGGGAGAAAACATAAGAACTAGGAGCAGGAGTAGACCATCTGGCCCCTCAGGCCTGCTCCACCATTCAATAAGATTATGGCTGATCTTTTTCGTGGACTCAGCTCCACTTACCCGCCCGCTCACCATAACCCTTAATTCTTTTTTGTTTCAAAAATCCAGAAAGTAGTAAACTATTGACCAGTTAGGTTACCATCTGTCATTTGGAAACTGTTGGAATGCATTATTAAAATAGTAGTAAATGAGACATTTGGAAAGTCAAAATGTAATCCAGAGTCAGCATGGTTTTATGAAGCATAAATTGTGATGGACTAATTGGCTAGAGCTCTTCAAAGATCTAACAAAGAGGGTCCTGTAGATATAGTTATCTAGACTTCCAAAGATGCTAAAGGAAATTGACAGGACAGATGTAGAGTGGATATTTCCCCTTGCTGGAATTCTTGAAAGGGAAGCCATAGCTTTTAGGCTAAGATGTGGCAGATTTTAAAAAACTAGGAGGAATTACTTCACTCAGTCACAAGTCTGTGGAATTCTCTATCCCAGACTGCAGTCAAAACTGGAACACTAAACAAATTTAAGTGGATAGAAAATAGGGAAATTGGCATTTGTCGAGCATCCAGAAACACTTCTCTCTCTGCTGGAGGGAGAGCGGGAGTAGTGCCTCAGGATGCGTGTGATGCAATGGTTGTGACCCTATAAAACAAAGTGACTGCAGTGTTACAATTACTGCAATGCTGCAGATTGCCTATGTTGTTGTTATCAGATTGCAGATCACATCTGAACTCATCTGTCCTGAATCTTGGTGTGGCTTCAGAACTACAAAATCCATATTTGACATGATCTTCTTAGTCTAGCAACTGCAAGAGAAATGCCATGAATGATGGAGACTAATATGTATTGCCTTCATCAATCTTACCAAAGCGTTTGACCATGTGATCACAGTCAATTGACAAACTACTGGAGAAAACTGGCTGCCCAACAAGCTGCTTAATGTGATCTCTTCTAATGGCATTATGATGGGCAAGGTTAGCAACATGGGCATCATCAAAACCATTTGAGATCCACTGGGGTCAATGTAGGGTTCTGTTCTGGTAATGAGACTCTTTGGCACATACCTCTCTTTGCTGCTGTCACATCCTTTTAGGTGTTGTATCAAGGGTGTCGACTTGCACACAAATACTAATGGAAAGCTGTTCAGCCTTGCCTGTCTGAGATGCAAGGCAAAACAGCACCAAATTCTCTGAATACTTCTACACCATGGATACCACGGTAGTATTCCATGCCAAGGAACACCTTCTGTGGCAATGGACAAATTCTCATGCCTGTAAAGAATGTGGTTTGACCATCAGCATCAGGGAGATGAGTCATGGCCTAGGTTGTTACCATATATCTATCAGCAGTGAAACAATAATGCTGAAGGCTGTTGATAGCTTCAGTCATCAAGTTTACACAATCACCAGCAATGTCACTTTATGTTGAAGTCAATACATACATTGCAAAAGTTATGTCTAAGCTGAGTAAGAACAATAGCAAGCTGACCAAAAAAACAAACGACAAGTCTACTAAGTCTGTATCCCTTAGAGTACTCCTCCAGTGAGGCCTGGGTAACAAGCGTTAGGCAGAAGAAAATGCTGAATAATTTCCACCTTCATTGTTGCAGATGTATCCTCGGCATTTCATGGCAGAACAAGGTCACCAACACAGTGGTTCTGGAGTTTGCTAATTCCATCAGCATACACTCATTGCTAAGCTAAAAACATCTGTGTTGGCATGGGCACACTCAATGAACGCATGACAGCTAAATACAAAAACCTTCCATACAATTAGCTGGCCACTGGGTCATGATCTGCTGGATGTCCATTCCTGCATGACAGGGACACTTGCAATTGAGACACAAGGTTGGCAGACAGCAATGCAGACATCTTGAAGACAATCGCCAGTGGCTGTAATCACCGGAGGCTGATTGTTTGGACAGGCATGAGATGGGGTGAGGAAAACTGAAGCTCAAATGACCAAAAAGAGAGTCCAAAGGAAAGTGGTCAAATCCTGTTTCTTCAGAAGTAACTCTTCAAATGCAAACAATAAAAATATAACAAAACATACTCCAATTTACAAATCAAAGAAAGGGTTGAAGAAAGAAACTTCATTACTCCAAGCTTGGGGCTATGCCCTGGGTCATTCCAAGCTCCCTACAATTCCCAACAGGTTCTTATTTATATTAATTCAGCTGACCATCACATCATTTCGTAATTGGTTCCATGATTTACTGGGTCAGCTGACCCTTACAGTTTGTTACCATTGGTAACATTACATTAAATACAATGTTGTCACTGCTTACATTCTAACAAATCCTACGCTTTTCATCTTCAGAAAATGTGGCAGAGCCAGAGTGGAGCTCCTAAGCCACACCAAGTGATGTTTAATACAAAGTTACCACCAAAGTGCAAATCATCATTTCACAAATTGTAAGACTGCCCAAGTAACAATTAAATATGATAACTGTTCTACAAACATACAAAGAATGGGTGTTGGACAGGTGTCCTAAAATGCATCAATTTGTATATTGAGCTTGGAACTGGGATGCAATTAAAATACCCAGCTAAAATTTAAGCTTTTGGGTGATTACTGTTAAGTGCATATTTAATTACAGTATGCTTAATAATTCTATGATATCTGACATTTAATGCTGTGAACCCTATTGATTTAAAGAGTAAATTATTGACAAGAACAAGGTGGATTACCTTTTCTGTATCTGGGTAATAAAGGGATAAAAGTTAAAAATTGGATTTAAAAAAATAAGAAACAAAACCTGAAATATTCCCCTTACAGGCATACTGATTGAACGAGACAGGTAAGAAAGCTGAAAAATTAGACCATGGAAATGTTTCTATGAAGTGATTTATTTGAAGCATTTCTTATATCCAATAGATTTCATTCAACAATTCACTTAAATTTTCTTCTTCTGCATAATTACTAACAATTCTGCATAATTTAACTAACAATTTTAATCCCAGAAACATGAAAGACAAATATTTAAATTCACACAAAATTATACTTAAAAATATTTGACAGCAACTATTTATTTTCATAACAAATTTACTTTCATTTGCTTCCCTTCACATGAATTAACTAGTTTAAATAGATTTATAATTTTTACCATATGATTTCTGCGAATCATTCTCTACGTTGTCACTCTCAAGAATTCCCAGAATTAGATTTTGCAGCTATGCCAATTTCCTCAATGTTTATTAATACTCTGAATATTTCATCATCAGTGTCAAAGGCAGCGTCTCTAGTATCATTCTGTTCATTTTCAGTGTCACTGTTTACATTTTCATTGTTTGATGAAATGTTAAATATTTCATTAGATGTTCTTTCTTGAGCAAAAATAAAGAGTTTTTTTTGGTGATTCTACTCAGCTGTTTTTCCTAATGTTTCTCAAGAAGCTTTTTGATTTTGTTATTGTTCCCATAGGAATACTCAGTGGGTCAGTTGGCTCACTGATGGGGGGCAATTCTACCTTACCATTTGCACAACATTTTTTCCACTTTGTTGCACCACAATATTTACATACTTCTGATTTACTACCAATATTCTGGGCCTGCTTCAATTAGGAGGATCATAGATGAAAGCTTTCTTAAGGAATCTTGCATCCATAATTCCCTGGCTTCCCAGCGTCACATTTAGGGGATACTACAATAATGCACCGGGGAATCTCTCTAGGAAGTTCCCACTTCAGGATTTACCCAGTAATTGCCCAAAAGTGGTAATTTCCTCTCAGTGGCGCATCACCCCTGCAACTTTCTCAGTCTACCCATTCCAGGTAAACCACTGACCATTGAAGTTTTACTGTTCTTTTGTCCCTTTAAATGCCATAAAAAGGAAGTGATTTAACTTTCTGCACCCCAGTTAATTTACACCGATGCAGCCATGGAGGCACTCTGCACTGCTCCTGTTTCACCCAGCCTCAGTAAGGAAGGTGGACAAGACAGGGTCTTAGGAATTCCAGCGTGGGCAAGTCTTAGGGGAGTAGCAATCTGATGGAGATGGCCACTCTGAGGAAGTTAGTCTTCAGTCTCTTACTTGCAGTATTGGCTCTTCTTGCATTGTCAACCTCTTGCTCTAGCCTCTTCATTTCCTTCTCTAATCGTTGTTGTCATTTTCTGTTCACTTTTTGTTTTTTTTTACTCCAGCTCCTTCAATTTCCATGCTTGTGTGCTGCCTGTCACTTTCCCTTAACAAGTAATATGTGTTGTTTCACTTACATGAAACAAATGTGAGAAAAACACAAATGATAAATGAAAGGAAATTGGAGATTTATGACAAATTTGTCACACTTTCTTGGTTTGCATGGTTAAGATTGTTTAAAGTATGCCAGAGTTAAGGGGTTGGCAGGGACACAGTGTAGGCAGGACCATGCTACCGCCTGTGAGGAAGCCAAAGACTCTGCCTCCAGCCCTCCAAATCCAGTGAGATGTTTAGATATCAACTCCCAAATGACATACCCTTGGACTAAGGTATCATCCTATCAAATTTGGTTGAGATTGATCCAAGGACCTAAAAGGAGTTGCAATAAACAAAGAGAGGGATTTTTTCTTTTTATACATGGAGACAAACATGCCCAGAACCATTTGAAATTCCAATTTAAATCAGTATAGACTCTTAGCAGAAGTTTCCCAAAAAACAATAGAAGGATTAAAACCACTTCTAACTCCTAGGTTAACTATGGTATACTGCTCTTTCTGCCGCTAAACCACCCACCTCCCCAAACAGCCAAACCAACCCCTCAACCATCCACCTGATGATTCAACCCTCCACTCCAACTACTAAAACCTCCTCCCCACCCTGACACCTAACCCTAACTTCTCACCCACTTACCTTTTCTCAGTTGTCCCACACAGCAAGGGCTCTGGACCTGCTGCAGATCACACATGAAATGTACAGTTCCTGACTTGGGTAACTAAAAGAGTGGAGTGGCATTCTAATGAATATTACCACTCCAGCAAAATTCTGGGCCAAGTTATTCCTCCTCTGATAATATTTCCCCACTTCACTTTCTATTGATCTTCCACTCCAGACACTCATTTTACTTGAACTTTTTATTTATTAATTTTTAAATTAGTGTTTTGGACCGGCTCTGTTCCTAGATCTGTCATAAACACTCCAACTCTTAAACCTGCAGCATGCAACCCGTTTTCCTCCATTCTTGTCCCACAATTGAAGTTCATCCACAGCAAGTCAACTCTGTTCTTTCCTACACACTGTAGTAACCCCATTCACTGCTACTGTGCACAATTCAATAGTTGTTCTGGATGCCTTGTCCAGGTTGAATATCCCTTCCCATAACTTTCTCAGTTCCAATTTCCACCCCCCAAGTTAGGGGCAGAAGAGTGTGGCTACGAAGGATACAAAATCACATTCTTCTCCTCTTCCCCAACCTACCCACCCATATCACCTTTAGCCTTTCTGGAATTTGCTTTGTACCCACTCCCAATTTCAATTCAGTCCCTGGACACCAGCTCATAGCTTCCAAAATTCGGCTCCATTCCCTGGCCTTTGCTTCAGATCTTTTGGTCTCCTTGCTCCTAGCCTAGTCCAGAAATATTTCTGGTTTTCTTTATTCTCTTGCATTGTAACAATTATCAAACATGCCAATATCAGTTAAGGTGCTGCCCCTTCTACTAAAATCCACACCTTGGCCAAATTCCATTTCCATAACCCCAACCTCCTCCCCTCAGTCCTACCCTTATCCACACTTGCATCCAACCTAAAATTTAATCTACATGTTCTCCTAAAACTGTACAATTTCTTTTAAAAATATCAAGTCCAAATTTTACAAGTAACAGAAAGCTTACATTTAAAAAGTACATTTAAAAAAATCTATTGTGCGTGCAGAACAAAGGACACAGAGAAAATCTTGAATGACTTTGAGCAGTCACATGAATCATTTCAGATTCTGTTATTTTTAGCCAACAAGTGTCACAGCAAACAGAGGTGCAAGGTTATTTTAATTTGTTCATTCACATGATGTGAGTGTCACGGGCTCGGCTAGCATTTATTGCCCATCTCCAATTATCCTTGACAAAGTGGTGGTTTTCTGCCTTCTTGAATTGCTGCAGTCCATGTGGTGTGGGTACATCCACAATGCTGTATGGAAGCAAGTTCCAAGCTTTCGACCTAGCAACAGTATATGGTGATATTTTCCAAGTCAGCATGTTTTTTGGCTTGGAGGGGAATTTACAGCTGGTGATATTCCCACGTACCTGTTGCCCTTGTCCTTCTCTGTGGAGATGCTCTTAGAGCCTTGGCGAGTTACTGCAGTACATCTTTTAGACAGTACACACTGTTGTCGGAGTTGCATTCATCCAGGCAAGTGGGGAGTACACTATCATACTCCTCATGTATGTCTTGTAGATGGTGGGCAGGGGCAGGTGGGATTCAGGTGATGAGTTACTTGCCACAGAACTCCCAGCCTCGAGCTTGCTCTCGCAGTCACGGTATTTACGTGGCTGGTCCAGTTCAGTTTCTGGTCAATGGTAACCCCAGGATGTTGACAGTGAGGGATTCAGCAGTAACAATTCATTGAATGCCAAAGGGAAGTAGTAGTTCGATTCACTCTTGTTGAAAATGGTCATTGTTTGGCACTTCTGTGACATGAATGTTACTTGCCACGTATCCGCCCAAGCTTGAATGTTTTCCAGTTCTTGCTGCATGTGGGCATGGACTGCTTCAGTATTCAAGGAGTTGTGGATGGTACTGAACACTGATGTCTTAGGACTGAGATAACTTAGCTCCTTTGTGCCAGGTATGAATCCAATCACTTCTGTTTTGCTTGGGTTCCTTGATGCTACTCTTGATAAAATTTGCCTTGATGTCACCTCATAGTGTTCCATATGTAGCTCAGATAGATCGACATTTGTGACAGCCCATCAATCTTATATGATTACAATGCAACCATCCAAATCTTAATTTTACAAAAATATTACCACCAGCATTGAAATCCTAGAGTTGGGTTTTCCAAGTTGTTTGTCCAGTCTGTTGACTTGAACCAGGCCATTCCTCATATGTGTCCATATTAAACAATATATGGTATCACAAGGCATCACTTAATTTACAGGAAAATTTGTAGTCTCAGTCAGTAGCTTTGTTTCCCTGGTTCTCCTGATTCTAGAGCTTCAGCAGTCTTATTGGAAACACTGGGAATGTGACATTGAGCCCCTGGCGTAGAGGTCCAAGAATAAAATGTAGTCTCACCTTAGGATTCTCTTTGTTTTTAAGTACAGTACATCTTTTAGACGGTACACACTATTGTCGGAGTTGTATTCATCCAGTCAAGTGGAGAGTACGCCATCATACGCCTCACTCATGTCTTGTAGATGGTGGGCAGGCTTTGGGGATTCAGGTGGTGCGTTACTTGCCACAGACTTCCCAGCCTCGAGCTTGGCAATAGCGTTAGAAACTATGCATAGCAATGCTGATTTATTTGCAAGGTTAAATCACTAGCTAAAAAAATAATGACTGGGGGATACATATTATAGCAATAATGATATAATGATATTATATCTCAAGGATTACATAATAAATTTCCTCAACATACTAATTTTAATTGTCCCAATTATCTGGTCTTTTTAAATCAGTATACTTACAGAAGAGAATATTAACGAACTGCTCTTAGAGTAGCATACAAACTACCTGTGATAATGCTTGGAAAAATGTGATAGGTATGTTTAAAGGAGCAGTCAAGTCTAAATATAGTATTTTTCAGAGAAGGCTCTCCATTCTTTTAAGGAAGAGACACTAATCAAACACACTTTTTTAAAGCTTTAAGGTAAAGTGGTCTATTGACTATCAGGATAAGAATGCCTGTAGAAGTTTTTACAATTATTCGTTGCAAGGGCTTAACCACCTGTTAAAAGATCAGATAGTCTGTGTGTACTTCCTATCTGCACTAATTAACATGCAGCTTTCATAATTCTGACACATGGTCACGACAAATTCCAATGCTGACACTTTTTAATGAGGAATATTAATACAGTCACCCTGATTGCCACTTAATTTGGCCACTTATTCCTACAACAGTCTGATTTGTTGAATTCTTTTTCAACTGGCAATTTTCCTTCACTAGTTGAATTTTATAAGGTTCAACAGAAACATATAATAAAGAACACAAGCTCATCAAACATTTTCTGAGCTCGAGAGAAGGCCAAGCTTTTTTCCCATCTATTCTGTTCCATAATACTTGGAACAGAATATCCTTGATCAGTTCTACTGAAAACAATAGATCCGTGAATTCAGGTTGGGTTGAGAAAGGCATAGCTTTGCGATGTCAAATTATTGTACAATAGGGTCATGGAACTCTACATCAGGGGTTCAATGTCACATCCCCCAGTGTTTCTAATAAAACTGGGGAAGGTCATCCTCGATCAGCAACATCAAACAAAATCCTTACAAATAAATTAATATAAGAACATAAGAATAAGGAGCAGTTCATCTGGCCGCTTGAACTTGCTCCACCATTCAATACGATCATGGTTGATCTTTTCATGGATTCAGCTCCACTTGACCACCTGCTCACCATAATCCTTAATTCTCATAGGAACATAAAACAATGAAAAAATAATTTCTATAAAATGGGGTACCACTTAAATTACACAATATTTACCTTTGGGTTTACTTCCCTTCAAAGTAACATTAAAGCTCAATCAGGGCACATTTAGAACATGTATTCTTTCTGCTTGTACTGCATCAATAAAAAATAGTAAGCTTCAATTAAAACAAATGCAAGTTAGAGAATAAAATTGAGTACCTTGCTCTGTTAGATTCCCTCGTCACGTCCCATGCCCAAGTGATAAAATTTTGACTGAGGTAGGAGACAATAGATTCAGCACACAGCAGTTGCGAACAGAACACATTTGTAAGAACACTGTCGTCATGATGGAGGTAGATGGCAAGCAGCTTTCTCTGATAAATAAAGTACAAATTTAAGACTTTAAAATTCTCAGTACAAGTAACCCATCTCTGCAACATCCTTCAATCAAAACTATATTATTTACAGTTCCTTCATTAGCAGAAAAACTATATAGAATAAAACCACTGCAATGGGAATTTTCACACAGCTGTCAGATACTATCACATCATGTAGGGGATGCATGTATTTTACTCTTAGAGCAATATAGATGAAATCTCATAAATCTCAAAATAACAGTAGATAATTAAAGCAACTTCTGGCTAATATCACTCACAATACAATTTTTATTTTAAAATTAAATTTAACTTGTCCAGTTAATTGCAATGTTTTAACTGCTTCATAATTTCTATTATTATAACCTTATTTAATTTATCCTACATAAATTTCATGTATGAATTGCAACATTTAGGTTTTTGGTGCCTAGAAGCAAATTGTGTTATAGCAAACATGTATTTTGACTTATTTTACACAGTGAAGGGCTTTGTTCAGTTTCTCATGCTAATGGGACATTAATATTTCATTTTAATATGGAATACTGAGAAATGCATAATTTGTTTGCTGAAAAATGTTATGCTTAAATTTGGATTATGTTTGGATCAAGATCTTTATAAATTGCCAACAGAAAACACTAATTAGAAAATCTTTATATCACAACCTGTTTAAATCATTTATTGATCAGTTTAAGTCAACAAAAATAGAAAACATTGCAAATTTTACAGAAATGAGACTTGACTTCTAACATGTTGCAGTCTTTAAATAAAATACAGCATGAATTGAATACGCTAAAACTAGATAAGCAGCGCATGGTTTCTGTCAATTCAGAATTGTGTATCTACATTTGGATACCATACTGGATAGGTACACCAGACTACATGTTTAAATCAAATTGTCATTGAGAAATAAGGTTAGTATTAAGATATTTGATGCACAAAACAAAAAGTCAAAAATTTTGTTTGGAAATATAACATTTAACAGTAATTACAATCATACAATATATAATTGTTTTCTACTAATAAAATGTGTGAAGAGCTGTATTACATTAAGAATGTGGATTACACAAGCTTCTATAAACAATGAAGTACAGTTCGTAAAATTGTACAGAACAGGTGGCTGTTTGGCAATCTAATTAATCCCATTGCCCAGCTCTCAGCGCACAGCCCTGCAAATCTGTCCTTAACGAGCATAAGTCCAAAAACTGCTATTGTAATGTAAGAAAACATTGTAACCAATTTCCATGCAGCAAGAGGCTCCAACAGCAATGAGATAAATTACCAGATAAACTTTTTCCTTTTTAAGTGGTGTTGGTGGAAGGATAAATGTTGGCCAATCAGGTAACTCCCTTAGTCTTCTTCAAATAATGCCAAGGGATCTTTTCTGGGCCTCAGTTTAATACTTCATCTGATATTAGTACCTCCAACAGTGGATTACTTCTACAATTCTCCTTTAGAGTGTCAGTGAGGATTATGCACTCAAGTTCCAGATTGTTACTTGAATCGTAACCCTCTCACCCAAAAGCGAGAATGCTAGTAAGCACTGAGCCAAGGCTTACACCTATTACACATCTACTATAGAACAATATTTCATACAAGATACGGCATATATTAAGCATCATCTATTTTAGTTAGTTACAATATCACTTTACAAAAATTGCAGTGACAACGTCCACTTAAACATTAATCACATTAAAAAGTGAAGAATAGGTCTAAAACATGCATTTGATACAAACTTTTGTCTTAGAAATTATGATTTTCAGTTTAAACACAGCAGACTAAATCTGAACTTTGAAGTCTTGTACTGCTGGTAAAAAAATCTGTGTGGATATAAAAATATGTTGATGGCCTTGTGGTGCTTAATTAAAAAGAGGCAGAAGATCAGGCACAGTCTGTTCAGTTGCTCATCCATTCTAAATTTCAAAGCCCAGTGTGCAATATCCAGGTTACTCCACTAGAATCCCTGCTATTGTATGAAGGTTGTTAGAGAAGGAGGGCAAGGCTATGTTTGCTCAGTGATTAGGCTTCAGAATAAGCTTCTAGCTCCTAGAGAGACAGCTACCCACTCATTCATTGGGCCAATTCAAAAGACTGGAAAGATTAAACACCCCTGCTGAGCAGGCAACCAAATGCAGGCAGAAAAAAAGAAATAAAAATTCTTTAAAAACTCTTAGATGACTTCATTATTTTCTGCATACGAAACTTTAAGACAGTGTTTAGTTAGTGAAAAACCCACATTGACCTTTTCTAAACCCTTAATCTGTTCTTTGTAGTACTGTTGCTTTGTGGCAAGCGGATGGCTTTCCTCTCTTTTCACTGTAAGCCATTAGAAAAGGTCTTGTGAAACAGTCACACTACTTATGGGTAAATTCCCACCTCAGCTCCCCCCCTCAACCCCATCAAATACTACACAGAAAACAAGAGGAGCAACTTGTATGGTGTAGGAAAACGGACTACACACCACTTATACTGTGCCGAGGATGATTTCACTAGCACATTATCAGCTACTGAAAAAGATTCAAGATCTAGACAGTGTCTTGTGGTTTTGAACAGAGTAGCAGAGAGAGACAGGTTTCATGGCTGAGTATCAGATTTTGTGATTCACTGTTGCCAGGAAATAACGTGATGTGCAACAAAAGCAAGTCTGATCACTCAGAAAGCATGTTAACTATTGTATTGGCATGAATTCTACAGATAGTGTCTGAATACAGTTTGATTTAGCAACTTAGAGAGGTTTAAATACTATAAGCATATTTTCTTCTTGTCCTAGAAACCAAAGTTTTAAATTTGGTTGTGCCTTACATCAGTTGCGTTCAGGCAGTTTTCTTGGGATAGTATTGAAAGTGATCATAGCAGATGAAGCAATGAGTATCATTGTGTGAATTAGTACAGAAGGAAATGTCGAAGGAGGTATATTTTGACCACGTGGAAGACTGTTCATCCGACAGGCTGATGTGATACTAAGTTTTGTCAATGAGGGATTCCTATACAGATTCTGTTGCTTGCACTGGCTCTTTAAATTGCCCTGCATTTTGCTCAAAATAAGTATTCGCCTCTTCCATGCTCAAGTTTCTTACGATAGCAATTTTGCAATCTGTAGCACCCTAGGCATCCTGGGGAAGATCACTGTGGTGCTGAGTTGCATGATATCTGAATTTCTCCACACATCCAAGTGCTGACTGAAGGAGCAAACGCTAATCCCGATGACTCCATGTGATTGTTAAATTTGCTCTCTGCTGCTCTTCATGGTTGTTAGAGGCAAGGATTAAAAAGGCAGTATTGGTCTAACAAGAAACCTACTAGTACTTATTTTCTGTCAAATGATGCTGACAAGATACATTGTCTTGAAATTAATACGTCATGACTACTGCCCAGGAACTGGATATTCACTTGCAGATCATCCACGGCCATTAGAACAGGATCATCTGTAAAGTGGAAATTACTCCAGCTTATCAGTGTGATCGAATTGTGTGCAAAGGTCAATATGGCAACTTGGGGGTGGGGAACCTGGTCATCTGAAATATAATTGAACAACTGTCTCACTTTATTGCCAGTTGAAACTGCTTGATATATTGGCCTGGAACGTGTGATCAGCAATGAAACAAGGAGGCTTGCTGCTGACCTTGAAGAAAGTCTTGTTGAAAGATCTAGTGATTGTGGTGAGAATTTTACCTCTCTTGTCATGCCATTAACCAAAAATTCTTTAATGGGATTCCCAGTGTGGAGCTGCTATTATGTCAAACTACATGAGCAGCCAATTACATTAAAGAATTCTCAGACAGATAACCACGAAATGAAAAGCGCTGACATCAAACAATCTTTTATTTAAAAAAATTACATAAAGTAAAATAAAGATTGGGGTATACATATGGGGTGACAGTGACATCATGGAAAGAATATTTAATTTTAAAAATCTAGTATTTAATCATGAGATATTTAAAAACACTGCAAGTAAAATTTTTTTTCAGGGCAAGGGATATTCATTGCTAAGCTCACCATCAAAAACCCAATTATACCTGACTAAAGGTATTTATGGGATTTCTAACAGTGATGGGGATGTTATCACCGATCAGTGATTGCCAGCTTTGGGTATGGGTTAGGGGCACACCACAGCTTATGGCAGAACAGTGAATGCATCAATCTAATAGTGCACTTTGAGTACCTCACATTGTATTCACTTCTCATTCAAAATCAGTGTTCTCTACTACTCCCAGTACAATAAAAAATGTTCTCATGCATCTTCAATGCCTTCCTCCATCAGTCTCTGTACAAAGCAACTGCTCATCCTTGGTAATTTCAACCTCCATCTCAATTCATTATGCTTGCACTCTGACTTTACTGCTCATAAACGTCCCTAAATCTCTCCCTCCACGTAAACTCTTCAACCCTTATTCACAGCCATCCCTTGACTTTGCAATTCATGTGGTCACGATAGTCCCATCATATCAATCACAGGCAAGTCCCTTACTGATCACTTCCTTATACTACTCTGTGCACACATTCCCTACTAGGCCCCAAACTCATAAACGTGTAAGGTTTCAGGGATAGGCCAGGGGAGAGGGTTGGTGCAGACTCAAATGGACTGAATGGCTTCTTCTGCACTATAGAGATTCTATGTTAACGCATTTAACCAAGTATTGCCAAATCTCTCTGAACCACACTAGGCACTATCGGATCCTGCTCTCATTTACCAAAACTGGTCATAATTTCAAATTCATCCTGGAGTGCAAGCATATCTTCCCAGCATGTTTTCTCAGCTGCAAACCTTCAACTTAAACCCCTCTCCCACATCTTCTCCACCCTCATCTCCAATAATAAGTGTGAACAGCTCATGAATTTCCTTGTCACTAAGACTGGGATAATCCAATTAGGTATCTGTACTGCATCACTCCCTTCACTAGTCCATCTTTTCTGCACTTTCTCATGCTTTCACATCTTCCTACTGTCCTGCAAGGATCCAGCCTTGGCATCCACCCTTCATTTCTCATGGCGACATCCTCAGAAAATCCAGTTTTCATATTAATGCTGATGATACAGTTGACAGAAATGGGGTACCACGGTGATAGTGCTGTGGCCTCAACTAGTTAATCTATATTAATGGCTCAGATGAAGAGATCGGGTTTATTGTAGCCAGACTTGCTAATGATAGAAGGATAGATAAGAAAACAAGTGTGGAAGATATCAGGTCTGCGTAGGAATACGGATATGTTGGCTGGTTTAAAATTTGGCAGGTAAGAGTAGAATATGGAAAAATGAAGCTGCCCATTTTCCTAGGAAGAACAGCAAAGCAGAATATTATTTAAATGGAGAGAGACTACAGAATGCTGCAGTTGAGAGAGATCTGGGTGCCCTTATGCACTAATCTCAAAACTTTAGAATTTGGTATAGCAAGTAATTTGGCACGCAAATGGAATTTGGGCCTTTCTTACAAAGGGAATGGAATATTAAAGCTGGGAAGTCTCATTACAAGTATAAAATGCATTGATCAGACTACACCTCAATTACTTCATGCAGTTTTGATTTCTTTATCTAAGGAATGATATACTTGCAATGGAGACAGGTCAGAGAAGGTTCATCAGGTTTATTCCTAGAATGAAGGGGCTGTCTAATGAAGAAAGATAGGGCTTATACTCATGGGAATTTAGAAGAATGAGATGTGGCCTTATTGAAACCCCCTTATTGAGGGAGTTTTACAGGATGGAGGCTGAAAGGATGTTTGCCCTTATGGGGGAAATCAAAGCGAAGGGGCACGGTTTCAGAAAAAGGTTTTCTTATTCAAGATGCAGATGAGAAGAATTTCTTCTCTCAGAATGCCGTCATTAACCTTTGGAATTCTTTACCCCAGAGAGCAGTAGAGCTAAGGGTTGTAGGGACAGCTAGGAAAGTGGAGTTGAGGCCATGATCAAATCAGTCATGATCTTATTGAATGCTGGAGCAGGCTCAATTGCTCCTATTTCTTATGTTATGTTCTTATAACAACCAGCTTGAGTTTACCTCGAGCTCACCATTGACTCCATAACTCCTTCACTATTGCTAAATAATCAGGCTGCATATACCACTGAGTACTGGCTGAACATACATTTCCTGCAATTAAATATTGGGAAGACTAAAGCCATTGCTTTTAGTCCCCACTCCCTCTCTACCAAATCCACCCCTCAGGCAACCGCTGAAATCACACTATTCACAACTTGGTGTCATATCTGACCCGGAGTTTAGCTTCCAACCATTTATTATCAAGGCCATCACATCACTTGCACAAAATCGCCCAATTTCATCTGTTTCAGTTAATCTGTTTTCTAAATATTCGTATTGGATTATCCATGTTACCACAGGATCTCATTTCAGGCTTCAAAAACAGGACATAATCGCATCCAGCGTCATCTGTTGTTTTAAGACATCAAACATATTTATTAAACCATGAACATTTGAAAAATCTAACAACTTTATTTTACTATTGAAAGTATTTTATCTAAGGCTTGGGAAGACGAATCAATGAATTACAATCTAGTATTAAATGATTCTAAATGATATGTGACTTTAAAAAAAAAGTCGGCACAGTGGCTAGCACTGTGTCTCAGTACCAGTGACCTGGGTTTGATTCCAGCCTTGGCTGACTGTGCAAACTGCACACAGTCATTCTCCCTGTGTCCGCGTGGGTTTCCTCCACATGCTCCGGTTTCCTCCCACAGTCCAAAGATGTGCTGATGAGGATGATTGGCCATGCTAAATTGCCCAAGATGTATAGGTTAAGAGGGTTACCGGGATAAACACGCAGGACTGAGCTGAGATGCTCTGTCTGAGAGTTGGTGCAGACTCGATGGGCCAAATGGCCTCCTTCTGCAATGTTGAAATTCTATGAAGATTCTCTGATGGATAACTTTAATAAATGCCACCGTTTTAATTCTGATTATCATTTTGATGTGATGGTAACCCCCCCCATACATAGGGAATTTCAGGATTTTGACCTAGTACTGATGAGGGATTTAAATGTCCAAATCAGTATAATACGTGACTTGGAACAGAATTCACAAGGTGATGCTTGCATGATATTACATTCTTAATTTAGAGAACACAAGCTGGGAATTGCTATCGAAACTAGCTTGTAGAGATGCTGTAATCCTGGAAATCACACCTATTGCAGTCAGGATAGGTTGGTGAAGGTGGTATGGATACTCATTTGGTGGCAGGGGGATGAATTAAATTAATTGCTTTACCCAAAAGAAGGTTGGTGTGCCTCTCCAGCAGATAAGGACAGATGCAGGCAATCCACACTCATTTCATCTCACCTACACTGCAGCTCTTTTGTTTGCTTTTTCATTAACCAACCAAAGCAGAGGATTAACCATTTTTCAAAATTAGAACTGTAGTGACTGAAGATCTTAAATATCTTAAGCTATTGGGAAACAGCTCTCCAAAAATAAACGAACAAGAATAGCAATAAGAACAACATCCAACACAGATTAATCTTCAAATACTGCAGATACACTTTTAAATTAATCTTTTTCTTTTTCCTAATTATCTGACCTCTCTGATGATCCTCAGTCAAGTCACCAGCAATGGCAAATGCAGAACTTCCATTTGCACTGAAAAGGTTGAGTGCATCGGAGTAGATTTGGTACACATTGTGACATAACGGTCTGATATTGTTATACAAAATACTCAAATACAACCAGTTAATAGAGGAAGAAATATATTTTCCCTCAAATAACAACAGGGATTAGGACTAAAACATCGGCTATGCTTAAGACTGGAATAAACACTACCCTACATAGAAACACAAAACTAATTCAAAATATGTTGACTAAATCACTAAAATAAAACTATTATACAGTTATGAAAGGATTGTAGGTACAGGAGATATTTATCACACGGCTTTCAATAAGTGTGCTATGAAAAGAAACATTTTTATGAAACAGAAAATATAGCCTGAAGGTTTCCCTTATCTGCAAGTAGTTGAAAAGCAAATAAAACAACAGGAATACATATTTAAAAAGGCTGGGTTTGTGTTATCCATATATTAGCTCTTAAAAATAATGGTGAATCAATCATTTTCTATGACAAGACAAGTTGATAAAATGAATGATAGGTTTACAAGAGGGCAAGATAGCGAGAGCAATAACCCCTGGAGGGTGCTCGTGAGTACTCTGTTGTGTTACTCAAAGATCAGGCAGTGTGCCAAAATCTCTAGATGCTAGAACAGGTCAAATATTTCCAGTCAAAAAGACAAAGTCTGTCATAGCAGCATTTTTTGTGCAGAATACCAAGCAACACTTGGGACATTTTCTCCCTATTGCTCCGATATGTAATATTTCACATGTATGCAAACCAAGATATAAAAGTAGTGCTGGAAGAAAGCTCACAAATCCAGTTCTAAATTTTTTTTATTTGCCACAGTTTGTGTTTCTTTTACATTTGATTTCACCTTTGTTCCTAATGATCATCCTTCCTTTTGTTGCAATCACCCAAGTCCAAACTTCATTCTCTCCCTCAAAAAAAGTTTATGACAACCTTCTGTGAAATAACACTAATTGGTAATATCAGGTGGCATTCTATAATTAATTACAACTTTAAGGATCTACTGGAAAGTATACAATCAAAGAAAAGCTACTTTACCATTGACAGATTTCAGGTGTGCTTTAGTCGTACAAAACACTTTCCAAGCTAACTGCATTTATCATACTCAGCAGTTTAATCTTTTTTTACTCATAAAATAACTTACTTTGATAGCCAGTGTTTATTAAAAAATAAAGTTAACCACAAACAGGCAAACAGTCACAAAAACTCCTTGCTCCTGGCATCAAATTTGCTGTATCACCTCAATATGCTCATTCATTGCCAAGGTGGCATTAAGTTTTACACAATATAATTCCAAACTTCTTAAAGAGCTCTGCATTATTCATCAACAAAAATAAATACATTTGCCTTGTCATCTTCAAATTGTGGCAATGCTACAAATCAATGTAAATCTGCTTTCATTATTTTTCCATTCTCTAAAACACGTGTTCAAGTTTCCCAATATGTATGTAGTTAACATCATTAACCAACGTGTAACAGTGAATATTAGTCATAACTTGTAAGCTGCATCAAATGTTAGAGAATTCCACTGAGCAGTACAAACACAAAGCATAGAACTTAAATGTTGTTGCATACAGAAAGAATGATTCAATATTAAAATGCACACTCAGACCAAACTTGAAATGGTAAAACCCTTTCTGCAAACACAAGAGATCTCTATCACAATTTCTGATAAAATATATAACACTGTGCAGTAAAATTCAGACCAATTCACAGGAAAGCTATGGGAAGTTATACATTGGGAATTTTCCATAAACATTCTATGGAAATTTTAATCCAAAGATTACATTTTTCGACATTTGTTGGGATTCACCTATATATTTTTTAATAAAAAAGGACATCAAGTGAAAATGGAAAATATAAAGAACGGTCAAATGGACCACTCTAATCTGTACATAATCAGTTTAAAGCATCCTGATGAGACGAACTGTGAGTGGCGTCGTGAGAAAGACTTAATCAAGTGTAGTGTTTTACTTAGCGATTAAGTATATATCATTTGATGGTATTCCAAAATCCTTCGTAATCCAGCCACTCAAATAAACATTTAATGAGTTTAGGTTCAAAAACCCTGGCAGTGGATTTAGGTCAAAACAGGTTTCAAGCACCATATTATTTTCCTTCCTTTTATGTGGTTAGTTGTTTAAAAAATATTTTCTTTACCAGAGAAATTAATTGCAGGATTTGAAATCAAACTTCATAAAGAAAAACATTTCTGTATTTTACATAAAATGAGACCAATGACATAAGGATGCTCCCACTGTAAAAAAAAATTCCTTTAAAATGTTTCAGTAGAATGTGTCCTGTTAAAAAGTAAAGTTGGAAAGGTTGGCAAACAAATAACAATTTTTGTAATTTTGGAAAATAACTTTGAACAAGAAGAGTGATTTGATTAAATAATTAACTGAACTTTGTTGAGGCTGAACTGAATGACTTGACAAGTTTGTGCTATTAGAGGAGAAGGATAGTTTTCAGTTAATGAGCTGACTAAAGTTAATTAAAGCACAAGGCATTTCAAATTCAGATTATGGTCACCTACTCCAGCACAAGGCTCACTGTGTCACTTACTACAGCCAATGTTTCCCTTTTCAAGGAGGGATTTTTTCTCCACTTGCTATGGAATTACAAGTTAGGTGTTATAACATTACATTTTGTCTATCTTCTGGATATTAAACATTTAATAACTTGAAGTTTGTTCTACCAAATATCTTTGATAGAAATTAAGAGCAACAAGTTATCCAGCCAGCTACACATATTTAATTAATTATGTAGGTTCTGCAATTGGGGAGGGGACGTAGAGGAGCAGGAATGCTTGCAAGGAAGGAGATATTGCCCTTTTTTAACCTATTCAAATGAAAGGATTGAAAAATTAATGCAGATTGAGCTAATATACTGAAAGGTCACTTACATCTCTGGCTTTTCCATAGAAAGCTTCTTGAAAGGCAGCTTCAAGTGATCCAATGAAGAACACAGGGTGACAGTCACCATATCTGTTAAATGACAAAGAAAATTAAACTTGATTCATGCAAAAAAAAATTGTACGGGGGTGAACAATCACATTAGCATAAACACATGAGAAATAAAAGAAGAAACAGGTCATACAGGCCCTTGAACCTGTTCTGCCATTCAGGAGGATTGTGGCTGAATTTCTAAATGAACGCCACTTTCCTATACTATCCTCATATTCCTTAATTTCCTCAGTGCTTAGTCTTGATCATACTCAACCCCTGAGCATCTGGGGAAGAAAATTAGAAAGATACACAAAGCTCCAAGAAAATTTCTCATCTTGGTCCTCAGACTACGCTGTTTTAGGCTCTCTAACCGGGAGGAAAAGGTCTCAGCATCCAGCTTGTAAAGCCCTCTATGAATTTTATATTTTGCAAGGAGATCATGACTCATTCATTTAAATTCCAGAGAATGTGAATCGGCCCATTCTATGCAATCTCTCCACAAGAAGTGGGAACTCAGCGAGTTCAGAGTGGATAAAACAGTGGCAAAAGAACAAATTCAAGACCACGAAAGTTAGGAACTCAGCAAAATCGGAGTGGATAAGGAGCATCAGCAGAATAAGGCTGAAAGTGACCAGAGCAGATAAAAGAACTCTGTTGGGAGCAGACATAACATGTTCAGAAAACAAAATCAAAACGTGAGACCACATGAAGTGAGTACCTTTTTCTCTTTCTAGCCTAGGACACTGTCTAAACTGGGAGATGAGAGATTAAAAATTTCAACTGGAATAAGTGTAACAATAAATGAATTAATAGTATGTGTATCACAACACAGCAGGTCTAGAGGCAGTAACTAAAATTATTTTAAACAAAACCCTTATTATAATCTAAAATAGGAAGGATAGATTAATTTTGCTTTTTTCTTAAAATCATGGATTGGCAGCTGGGACCTGTTGCTTGCAGTTCCTGCACGATGTGGGAACTTCAGGACATTTCCAGTGTCTTCAGGGACATGTGTAAGAAATATTTCAAGCTGCTTGACCTGGATTCTTGTTTCCTGACTTGACAGGCAACTAGAATCACTGCTGAATATCAGGGAGGATAAGAGTTTTCCAGATTGTATATCAAAAAAAATTTAGATGTTGAAATACAAACTAAAATTTCAAAAATTGTCAATAATATCAGTGCAGCAAATTGAGACTGATACCACTTTATTATAGCAGGACAGAGAAGCTGGCAGAATGGACAGACAGTACTGCATATTGAGAAGTGCGAAGTGATGTAATGTGGCGAAAGGGATAAGGAGAGGCAACACAGACTTAATGGCAGGGTTCTAAAGAGTGTCTGCACACCCAAAATTACCACACTCTCAGCTTTTAAAAAAATCCTTCTTACCAAATTAGATATTTTCACACTTCCAAAATTAGTCCATCAGTCATCCAGCTTCCCGATGAACGAACCGCTCCATATCTCTTTACTTCCTTCTCAGTTTACTTTCCTACCTAATTTTGTATTGTTTGCACACCCACTCCACCCCCTTATCTAATTCATTGACATAGATTGTAAATAGCTAAGGCCCAAGCCCTGATCTTTGTGGCACTCCACAAGTTTCATACTATTGTCCTCAAAATGACCCATTTATTCCAACTCTCCATTTTCTGTCTGTAAACCAATCCTCAATCCATGCTAATATATTAACCCCAATCTCACAAATTCTAATCTTGTATAAACATATTGTGTGACTCTTTATAGTGTGCCTTCTAAAATCACAAATATGGTACATCCAACTGGTTTCTCACATCTACCCTACCAGGTACACCCTCAAAAATCTATAATCAATTTGTCAAACACCATTTTCTTTTTATAAAATCACAAGTTTAACAGGATTGTCCAAACATGTTACCATATCCATATTAATAATTCTAACATATCCTTATTACACATATCAAGATAATTGATCTTTTCCTCCCTGTTTTCTCTCTCAAACAATGGGATTACATTTGCTTCCCTTCAATCCACAGAGGCTGTTCTACAATCTAGGGAAATCTAGATGTACAAAGTTAAACCATCCCACTATCTTTGATGTCATTCTTTTAAAGTCCTAGGATGTAGGTTATCAGTTGCAGCGAAATTATCAGCTTTTGCGTCCCATTAATTTCTTTCCTTTCTCACTCTTGTCAAACCTTGTTACCACACAATCATTTTTGTGCGTTTTGTGCCTTTTGCTGTGAAGACAGGCACAAAGTATTTGTTTAATGCCTCTGCCATTTCTTTATTCCCTGTTATAATTTCTACAGCCTGTTTGAGAGAACTATGTTTTTTTAAAATCTATTCCTTTTTGCTTACTCGCAAAATGTCTTACAATCTGATTTCATATTTCTTGCCAGTTACCTCCCATTCTATATTCCCTTTTCATCAATTTCTTGGTCATCTCTTCCTTATTTTTAAATTCCTCCCAATTCTCATATTTGTCTATTTGTCTAATATTATCCTTAATTTTTCTAGTTAGCCACGGTTATGCCACTTTTCTAATGGAGGTTTCCTGTTCCGAGGAAATGTATAGTCATTGAGAAGAATGAATAATTTCTTAAAATGTTTGACATTGCTGATTTGCCATCATATTTTTAAAATCTGATTTTGTCAATTAGATAAAACATGAAATTAACAAAAAAGCAGAGAGTACAAAATTTATCCTGCATTAGAGGCAACATAAATTTCACAAATAAGGGAAGTTCAAATTAATGTGCACCACCCAAATAGGAATTTTCATTCTAATTTCTAAGAGTTAATGTTTCACGCTACATGTTGGAGACAAAATGCAATTGTTTACTGTAATATATCAATTTTATCTGGCTTTTGAGGAAGACATTTACAATACACTCAATGGTTATAAGTGATAAAGTCTTTCTCATAAGTGGAAGAGGTAGTACACCAAATTAATTCATTGTGTATTTTCCACGCTATTTTGAGTGCAACCGGATATCACTCAACAAATATTTACATATGTACTTTATATAATAAAAACAGTGTCATTTACAATATTATGTTAGTGTACCTTTAAGAAGTTTTTTAAAAATCATATTCTTTGCAGTTGTAAGCAGACCTTTTCAGTTTCTTTCCTTCTCATTGTTGCCGTTTGTCTGTAGAAGTCATTTTATTGCAACTTAAATGTGTTTTTGTTTGTTTTACTACGGGCCCAAGTACTTTCTAGATTAGTTTCATTACTCTGCATTGTTAGGATGAATACTGGTTGACAAGTCATGGGTTCTGGACAGTTTTCTTTCCTTCATAGTAAATTTAAGGTTTCATTTTCTGTTTTGACTGGCTACAGTTTTTAGTTTTAGAAGGGATATCAAACTGAAAAGTGTTTTTCTCTCTCTCCCTGTTTTTTTGGAAAATTTTGCGATTAGCTGAAAACAAGACTTCTTGCCTTCGTGGAGTAGAAAATATGCTGTTGGTGGCTTCACCAGACTCTCTCCTTGGTGCTCTGGGATGCTGTTCTGACTCCACACCCGTCTGTGTGTGCCTCAAGAGAATTGCAGCATTCAACCAAAGGACTCAGCTGCAGTAACACATGAGCATTAGTCTTTGCTCTGTTAAATCTGTGGAGGGGGTTTTGATATATGGGATGTTTTTGTTTGATTGGAACATTCTGGATATATTTGTGAAGGGTTATACATTATCTTGGTTATTTTGTTTTTGTTTGCAATTGATGAAAGTTGCTCATTTTCATTCCAGACATGTTAACTATATTCTTAAATATAGTACGAAAAAAACATCCTGGAGGGTCATTTAAATCATACCTGCAGTGAAACATATCATGCTTATCCTAGCCAAATTCAAAGTGCAAAACTTATGATCCAGGCAGGCTTTATAATATACTTGAATTTCTGACTTGAATTATAACAATGTCTATTTTAAAAATAAATTGATGAATGTTTCCAACATTACCAGTGCATTACCAATTCCATCATTGGCAAAATCAAATTTTGGCAAATCAAAAAATCAAAATTGGCAAAGGTTCCAGGCTGATACTGGAGATGAGGGGGTTAGCTTATGAAGAGAGATTAAATAGACTGGGCCTATACTCGTTGGAGTTTAGAAGGCTGAGGGGGGGATCTTGTAGAGACTTACAAGATAATGAAGGGGCTAGATAGGGTAGAGGTAGAGAGATTCTTTCTGCTTAGAAAGGAAAACAGAACTAGGGGGCACAGCCTCAAAATAGGGGGGGGGGGGGCAGTTTAGAATGGAGTTGAGGAGGAACTTCTTCACTCAAAAGGTGGTGAATCTCTGGAATTCTCTGCCCATTGAAGTGGTGGAGACTACCTCGTTGAATATATTTAAGTCACAGGTAGATAGATTTCTGATAGACAAGGGAACTAAGGATTATGGGGAGAAAGCGGAAAAGTGGAACTGATCCACTTCAGATCAGCCATGATCTTACTGAGTGGCGGGGCAGGCTCGAAGGGCTAGATGGCATACTCCTGCTCCTATTTCTTATGTTCATCCAGCTTCCTCCTTAAAAACTTAAGAAATTCCCCTCAACAATTATTGTCAAAGCAACACCAATGATCATCATTCAGAAGTGATTTAAAGAATGATGTGAACCTATAATAATGTTACTGGATTAATTTCCTTCCCACCCCCCAGACCCCCTACTCATGCATGGAATGTGGGCCTTTCTGGAAACGCCAGCATTTACTGCCATCCTTAGATCCCTTGAGAGGATATGAGTAAGGTGCCTTCTTGAATTGCTGGAATCAGGGCTATTAGGAAAAATGTACTGGGATTTTGACCTAGCAACAATAAAGGAAAAGTGATAGGTTTTAAATCAGTTTGATGTGTGAGCTTGGAAGGGAAATTACGGATGATAATGTTCCCATAAGCCTGCTGCCCTTGTTCTTCTAAGCAATACAGCTCACAGATTTGGATGGTGCTATCAAAGAAGGCTTGAAAATTGCTGCAGTGCACACTGTAAACGTTACACACTGCAGCCACAGTGCACCACTGGTAGAGGGAGTGAACATTTATGGTTGTAAATGGGGTTGCTAATCAAATAGGCTGCTTTTTCCAGGTGTCAAGTGCTGTTGAACTGCATTCATCCAGACAGGCGGAAAGTATTTAATCATACTTCTGACTTGTACCTCATAGAAAGGCTTTGGAGAGCCAGGGGGCAGGTTATTCACAGCAGAATACCCAGTCTCTGATCTGTTCTTGTAGCCAGTGTTTATGTGGTTGGTTCAGTTAAGTTTCTGGTCAATGGTAACACCCCCAGAATGTTAACGGTAGGGAATTCATCAATAGTAGTCCTGCTGAATGGCAAAGGGAAATGGTGAGGCTCCCTCTTGTTGGAGATGGTTGTAGTATGGAATTTGTACGGTGCAAATGTTATTTGCTGTTTAACAGCCAAAACCCAAATGTTGTCCATGTTTTGCTGCATTTGGACATAGGTTAGTACATTGTCTGAGGAGCTACAAGTGAACAAACTGCATTCATGAGCAAACATCCCTACTTCTGACCTTATAACAGAGGGGTCATTGAAGCAGGTGAAGATTGTTGGGCCAAGAATGCTGCTCTGAAGAAGCTTGTTTGTAGAAATTTTACAAACATCCAGATAAACTCTTTTGGGAAAACTCTGCAGCCAACTGGCTCAAGGTATAGCAAAGTACTGAAACTTGGTTCACCATGTCCTAAAGACCATCTACTGCAAACTTGCAACATTGAACATGCCCACAGGAAGGCCAGAGATGGCACAGCCTAAGAAGCTTCCTCAAGCACCAACAATAACAATTGTCAGTTCTGTGAACATCCTTGCTAATCCATGCATTGGACTCTTCAGTCAAGAGAGGATCGATAGATGATGATAAAATCATTTACAGTTTGAACATACTCAAACAAGGAATCTACTATGATTTGAGGAACTCCTGCAGAGATATCTTGGGGCTGGGATGATCTGCCTCCAACAAAATCATTTTCCTTTGCGTTTGGTACAAATCCAACCAGTGGAGAGTTTCACCACCATTCCAATTCCCAGTGACTTCAATTTTACTAGAGTTTCTCAGTCAAAGGCCGTGCTGTCATAAAATAGCGACTGGATTAATAAGATACGTCAAAAATATATTTGCCAATGGCTTTGTTAGCTTCCATAAATATATTTCTGCATCAGTTCAATTCCATACGAATGTAAAATATTAACAAAGTTATCATTTTACAGTACATTTGAAGCAAAACTGATTTTGTCTGTGAAAATAGGTTCCAGTACTTCACTTTCCAAGCAATTACTGAGAGCAACCATGGACACTGACTTGAGATTTGCAGTCATAACATAGGAAGAAAATTTCAGTTTGAACAGTCCCTAGCACACAGAGCGAAAAGATGCTGGATTAGATATTTAATTAAAACTTGATTAGAATTATAAAACAACGGAGACCTTATGGAAAAGCTGAATTTTGAATTCAATGAAATGAAAGAAATTACATATTTTTTGGCTTGTTAGTCAAGTGCTTTTCATTCTTTTGCTGGGAATCAACATTCATTTTCCAAGTTGATATCAACTGTTAGACGTTGCACGTTTATAGAATAATTTGTAAATTTGAACTGAGAAAAGTGTGCATATGATAGATGTTATGTTGATAATACAAGTGAGAACAGGCTTAATATAGAAAGCTCAGAGGGAAAGTTGAGGAATAAGTTAGACAAAAAGGTTGAATTTTGGCAGAGGTGTAAGCCACTGTCTGCAGAGCTGGTGAGAATGTGGCTTCACAATTTCCTGCAAAGTGGAAGGTGATGCACTTTAGAAGGAATAACAAGAAAAGGGAGTGATCAAAGGATAGCAGGTCACTAGGGGGCTCAGAGAAACCTGTGGGTGCTTGCCCACAGACTCCTGAAGGTGACAGGACAGTTTAATTCGTTAAGGAAGCATTCGGGACACTTACATTTATCAGTCGTGTCATAGTTAATAGATTATGTTGAACCTGTACAAAACTTTGGTCAGGCCACAGCTGGAGTGTGGTATGCAGTTTTGGTTGCCTCACTATAGGAAGGATGTGATTGTATTGGAGCGGGTGGAGAGGAGATTCTTGAGCTACGAAGAGTGGTTGGATATGCTCGGGTTGTTTTATTTAGAGCAGAGAAGATTGAGGGGGTCCTGATTCAGGTGTATAAGATTGACAGTTTTGGACAGGTGGATGGGATGCAGCTATTCCCCTTAGTTGAAGGGTCAATAATAATGGGGCATAGTTTTAAGGTGAGGGGCAGGAGGTTCAGAGGGGATTTGAGGAAAAATATTTTCATCCAGAGGGTGATGAGAGTCTGGAATGCACTGCCTGTAACAGTAGTAAAGCAGGAAATTTCACAATCTTTAAAAAGTACATTCAAGGCTATGGATCAAGTTGTGGATTGATATAGATTTAGTGTAGTTTTGTCAGTGCAGAATCAATGGGCCGAAGGGCCTCTTCTGTAATGTATGACTCTAAAACAACAATGCGAGGGGACTTGATGGAATGGTGTTCATAGGGGAGTAAGATTAGCAGCAAGGCAAGAAGGGTGGTTCTCAACATCTCTCCACCCACCATTCCCAATGTTGGGTCACTCAAGCTGGCACCGAGAGCCTGTGTCTTTGAACAATAGATCCCTTGGCAGCCAGCAAGCCAGGGTTTGCTTGTTGTGCACATTACAATGCATATCCTCCACCTGCCACTAAGTTAATACCGATTAGTGGCCACTTAAGGACCTCAATTACCGGCAGGTGGGAAGAATGTCCACTGGTCTGGACTTAAATCAGGATGCAAGCAGATGGACAGAGCAGATACCCACCATCTGAGAGGGCATAAGATTCTGCCTAAAGTAAGAGAGGAGAATGGCATCTAAAATACAGGGAATCCAAAAATCTTTTACAGGTAGATGAATAGTAAAATAGTAAAAGGAGGGTCCAATAAGAGGATCTACACATAGAACATGGCTGAGGTGCTAAGAAAATGAATACACTGCATATATCTTTCAGACAATAAGATGTAGGAGCAGAACTAGACCATTCAGCCCGTTGAATTTGTTTCGCTATTCAACGAGATCATGACTGATCTGGTGTAAAAACCCTCAACTCACTTTCCCATAAATGCTGCCAGATTCAAAGTGAATGAAGAAGTATTTGAGATAGAGGACTAACTTTGATAAAGAGGAGACATTAAAGAGGCTGGCCATTCTTAAAGTTGATAAGTCACCAGAAGCAGATGGGATGCATTTGATGATGCTGAAGAAACTGGAGTAGAAACTGAGGAAGCACCATCCATAATGTTCCAATACTCCTTAGATACGTGGATAGTGCAAAATGACTGAAAAGTTGCAAATGTTACACCTGTGTTCAAAAAAGGCTGCAAGGTAAACCTAAGATAAACCCCTGGAAATGGGAAAGTTTTTACAAACTGAAATTCAGGACAATATTAACCATTAAGTGGGAAAGTGTTGATTAAGGAAAGTCTCACAAATTTCTTAAGGGCAAATCATGCTTAACTAACTTGACTGAATTATTTACGAGATAATAAGAAAGTTGATGAGGAGGTGGTGGTTGATGTTGTCTATATGGACTTCCAAAAGATATTTAATGAAGTGCCACATAATAAGCTTGAACAGCAAAACTGAAATGCACTGAAGTGGGAAAGTGGCAGCATGGTTACAAAGTTGGCTGAGTTGACAGAAAAGAGACAGAGTTGTGGTAAACAGTTCTTTCTCAGACTGTAGACAAATTTACAGTGGCGTTTCAACAGGTTCTGAGCAGGCTGATGGAATGGCCAGATTTGTGGCAGATAAAATTTAATGCAGAGAAGTGTGGTAGGAAGAACGAGAAGCAATATAAATTAAGGGTATAATTCTGAAGACGGTGAAGAAATTGAGACACCCAGGAATGTATGTGCTCAAATCGCTGAAGTTGGCATAACAGGTCAAGTGTTTAAAAAAAGCATATGGATTACTGAGCTTTATCAATGGAGGCATAAAATACAAAAGCAAGAAAGTTATGATGGATCTTTATAATTCATTGGTTTGGCCTCAACTACAGTATCGTGTCCAATTCTGAACACCATTCTTTAGGAAGGTCATAAAGGCTTTAGAGAACATGCATGAAAGATTGGGGACAAAGTAGACTTTGGTTACAGAGGCAGATTGGAAAAGCCAGAGTTGTTCTCCTTTGAGAGAGGAGAGGGGGATTTGTTGGGGGTGTTCAAAATCGTGAGGGAACTAGGCAGGGTATATAAGATAAATTATTTTCAATAGCTGAACGGTCAAGTACCAGAGGACGCAGTTTCAAGGTGATTGGCAAAAGAAACAAATGACAGGAGGAAAAACCTTTTTTAAATACAGTATGCGGTTAGGAGCTGGAATGCACAGCCTGAGAAGGTAGTGGAGGCAGATTCAATGTCTTTCATAAATATCTGAACAGAAAAAATTTTCAAGACAATGGGTAAAGGATGGGGAACTTAGACTAGCTAAATATTTTTTGCAGATGTTGTTACAGTTTCTACTGGCCGAGAGGTCAGCTCCTGTGTTTTCTTCATACTGTAACATTTCCCTCAAATATCCATTCAAAGTTTTCAATTATCCTCTGTTGTTCACAATTCTTTTCCATTTCAGTTAGTTGCATCTTGTCAAACTTAAACCATTTGATTAATATGGGCCCATTTTTTGCCATTGGCAGAATATAAGCAGAGAACAAACATGACTTTCTTTCCATACACTTACAACTGTCCACAGACATTGTGGGCTTTTATGCAGCAACTTAGGGATATCAAGTGTCTGACACAGCACAATGCACACTACAGGGGATCTGGGACCAAGCACATCACTAAAGTCATCAACTTGGTGAATCATTATTGAACCATGGAGAGGAAGTGGAAATTAGAATATTTAATTTAATGTAGAATCAAGAATAGAAAGCAAAGTAGAGAAGGAAAGAAACATGAGATTGAGAAAGTCAGATTTTTTAAAAAGTTCTTTTCATATTTGAAAAAAACCAATAAATTAAAATGGGAAGAAATGAATCCCCACACAAGCAAATGCCAGAAGCACTGATAGGTAGAATTAAGGCTTATCACACTATTATACATTGGTTTACACAAAAGTGGACAAACCCTAACATGATGTCCACATCATGGTTAACGTTTCTCAGTATTTAATGGGTACTCAACGTGTAAAAAAGTATCAGAATATCACTTCTTTTATGTGTTGGAATAGGGTCTCTTGATTAGGTACTAATTTAGGAAAACTGGCAGAGGAGCAGGCTAGCTTGAACAGCAACTTCCTGAGTTTCACCTTGAACAAATAGCATAATTGGCTAATTAGACAGTACAACGATTTACTAATTGGTAATGGCGAGTACGGATAACCTCACCACTATTCCAACTGCAAAATCCAGGTCATTGGCTTACAGGCATGTGCACACACTTTGAAAGCACCACCAGCATCACATATCATCAGAGTAGTTATTGCTTTGATCAGACGTAAAGTTTTTTTTCAAAAAAAACTTCAAAATGGCCTCTCACTTAACTTTTCACAACACCCTTTACTGCGTCTGATGGATGGAAAAATCTCCAAGTTACTGCCAGCTTGCTGATAACTTCACCCTGTTGACCAGCACCTCCTAAGAATTGGATCTGAAACTGCCCAAACTCAATTTAGGTGAACATCCTTGCAGACAAAAAAAATGAAGATACTTTTATCTCATCAATCAGGCTATATTCAAATCACTTATTTTCTTGATGTTTATCATTTTGTTCTCTGCGACTTCTTCCATTCCAAGTCAATAACTTTCTATTAATGCTATATAGTCTAGTTTCCCAACTACCACATTTCTACAGCTTCATTTATCATTGTGACACGCTGAATTTTTTTTTAAACATTGTCTAATTAGAAGTTGCAATTTTTCCTTATAAATCCTTATATTTACATTAACTATTGCAAACGGATTTATTTTTATTAAGACTAACATTTAAAATTGCTCTTAATTATCTAACACTAGAGAACAATTTTTCTTTTAACCAATTTTAAAAATGGCATGGACTTCTCCTTTAATGGTAAAAAAGAACTGTACCTTGAAGAAAACTCTGCAGTAAATTGTAACAAGGCATCTCCCTCATTTTCAGCATCATCGGGCACTGGGATAGAAATAAGTGAAAGTTAACTTTTGGATCACAGAGAGATTTGGAAATGTTCAAAAGTTCCAGAAGCAACTTTCATTTTGTTCTGAATTCTGGAAAATAAGTCTTCTATAACTTGTGGGAAATAACCCCATCTCAAAAAATACTATAAGCTGGTTTTAACAAGTTTAAAAACAGTTCAGAATTGTCTGTATCATATTTGCATAAAGTACAATTATACTATTTCCCATAAGTTTATTGTAAACATACATTTTATTTACACAATAGTGTAGAATTGCATTCAATATTCATAAAGAGGCAAAGTAAAAGAAACTGAATAAATGCCACCCATCTGAAACAACATTGTACCATCACAAACACCAAGGTTTGGGATAACTATTAAATTTAAAACTGTTGAACAATACATACGAGTCCTCTACACCTTTTTTAAAATTAAAAAAGATGAACAAAAGTCATCCGAGATTTAAAACTGAAAATCATGTATATTCCAATAATGAAAAACACTCACTTTTTATATGTTTGACAACACCGTGGGATGATCATAAGGCAAAAATACACCGAGGTCAGATTTACTCAAAACAATACTTGTTGGCTAATGGTAAAGGAATTCAGTCTAGGGCTTCAGCAACTATTCTGGGCATTCACCATGCCCAGAGGGGAAAAACCCGAGCAACTTTTTTTTTTAAATAACACTTCTTAAAGAATTCATCCAGAAATATCATTCATATATTCATTGTGCATTTTGACTGCACCACACCAGGGGAGGTTATGCATTGCTATCTGAAGATTTCTTACATGAACTGTGAAGGATATGGAGTAAGGAGCTAGGGCAGCTAACAGGTTTTAGCAGTAATAGTTTCTAACAAACAAGCTCTACTTCACATGTGTTTTATATTTTTAAATTTCTCCAAATACAACCATGTTTGCAGTCAAAACCAGATTTCTGTTTTTTTAGAATACATCTTTTGAATTTACTAAAATTAGCAACTTTATGAAATCTGGTACGTTGTAAAATTAAGATGGAAAAATAAGTAGGCGGGGAAGGCGAGTGACCACACGAGGGAACATGATGTGGTAAAGCAAAGGGAAAGGACAAGGTGAAAGCATTATAGCAAACAGGGTAATAAAAATCAGAGCATGGCAGGAAGGGACAGAACATACAAACTTAACAGTATGACAGCAGATAAGGCCAGAGTTTGCAGTATTAAAAAAAGAACTAAAGGAACTTTATATGAATGCACTTAGTATTCAGAATAAAATGGAGGGATTGTCCACTCAAATTTAAATAAATATGTATGACCTGTCAGCCATTACAGGGACATGGCTGCAAATTTACCTAGGCTGAGACCTTAACATTTACGAATACTTGACATTTCAGAACAGCAAGCAAGGAAAAGATGGTGGGGTGACTCTTTTAATTAAAGATCACATCAGTACAATAGTTAGAGAAGGCCTTAGATCTGAAGAAAAAGTAACATTAGTTTGGGTACAGCTAAGAAATAGTAAAGACAAGGAGTCACTTGTAGGAGATGCTCACAGGCCCCCTAACAGTAACTATATTATACAAAGAAATAACAGGGGCTTAAAATAAAGACACAACAATAATCAAGGAGGATTTTTATCTACATATATATAGATCGATTAAACGATTCTCAATGGCAAAGATAGCCAGGAAGATGAGTCCAGAGAGTGTTTCTAGGACAGCGTTTTAGAGCACAATGTTCTGAGTGTCAGCTATTCTAGAACAGTAATGTGTAATGAGATGGGATTAATTAATGACCTCATCATAAGAGGAGCTTTCAGGTAGCAGTGCTCGTAACATGAACACATTTCACATTCAGTTTAAGAGAGAGAAGAATGGGTCTAAGACTAGTGTTCAAAACTTAAACAAACAGGGGTATGAAGACAGAGCGAACAAACATACAAAGGGAGAGTCAGTTAACGGGTCGGTTGGCAGAGATGCTTTGGCAGATATTTACGACAGTATTTCATAAAACTCAAAGATACATTCTAATGAGAAGGAAAGACTCTAGGAAAAGAATGCCCAATTTGTGGCTAAGGAAGTTAAAGATAATATCAAACTAAAATAAAAAAAATTCTGTGAAGATTAGTGGTAGGGCAGGAAGCAAGAAATGGCTTTAAAAAAGTAGAAATTACAGCATGAAAGAAAGTTAGATAAAATCATTAAGAAATTGTCAGAGTTTCTATGAGTGTTTAAAAAGCAAAAGAGCAACTCAAGTGAGGGTTGGTCCCCTACAGAGCAAATCTGAGGGACTATTAATGGAAAATAAGAAAATGGTAGAAGTGTTGAACAGGTATTTTGGGCTAAATTTTATGTGCTTCTGGCAGGCTGTTATAGCAGAAAGGGCAATAAAAATCAGAGCATGGCAGGGAGTGATAGAACATGTAAACTTAACAGTATGATAGCAGATAAGGCTAGAGTTTGCAGAAATTATTAAAAGACAGAACTAAAGGCAATGTACATGATTGCACGTAGTATTCATAATGAAATGGATGAATTGTCCACTCAAATATAAGTAAATCTATATGACCTGTCAGCCATCACAGGGACATGGCTGTAAGGTGACCAGGGCTGGGATCTTAACATTTAAGAGTACTTGACATTTCAGAACAGCAAGCAAGGAAAAGGTGAGGGTAGCTAACACTCAAAGCATGGTGTTCTAAACCATTGTCCTAGAAACACTCTGAACTCATCTTTGCCACTGTGAATCGTCTAATTTATATATACGTAGATAAAAATCCTCCTTGATTATTGTTATGTCTTTATTATAAGCCCCCATCATTTCTTCCTGTTTACCCTTTCACATAATATGGTTACTGTTAGGGGGCCTGTAAGCATCTCCCACAAGTGACTTCTTCACTATTTCTTTTCTGTACCCAAAGTAACGTAACTTATTTTCCTTTAGATCCAAGGCCTTCTCTAACCATGGTACTGATGTCATCCTTAATTAACAGGGGGGCAGTGGGCATGCCCTTTGCACCCCTTGCTTTGCCATATCCCAACTTTGTGTGCCTGGCTTACTCTTGAGGATGCCAATAACATCCCAGGAGTACTTGCATTTTAAAACTATTACAATTATCAGGGAAAGGGTACTAAGAAAACTGTTAGAACAAAAGGTTGACATGTCCCAAGGATCTGATTCCATCAGGTCCTTGGGACATGTCACTTAAAAGAAGTGACTGCAAATATCTTCGATGCATTGGTTATAATTTTCTAAAACTCTGAAATGCTTCATCTGATCGGTAACTAGCTAATGTAACTCTTCTAGTCAAGAGAGGAAGGATAGAGAAAGTAGGCAGCTACACACCCAAAGGTCTAACATCTGTCATCCAGAAAAATTCGAATCTATTATTGAGGAGATTATAGCAGGGCACTTAGAAATTTTTAATGCAATCAGGGAAAGTTAACATGGTTTTGGGAAAGGAAAATCATGTTTGACTAAGTAATATTATTAGAGTGGGTAAAACGGGACCAAGATGTGGAGTGCTTGGATTTCCAAATTGCATCTGATAAGGTGCCACATCAAAGGTTACTACACAAAATAAGCGTTCATGCTTTAAAGGGCAACATATTTGCATGGCCTTTTGGTAGCACAGAACTTGAACATTGCTGAAAAAAAGACATTTTGTCAAAGCTTTTGCACCCATCAGGGCAATTGCAGAATACCAATGTCAGAGGAAATAAGAACTTTATACAGTATGAGAGTGCTAATTGATTGGCAAGCAGACTCTGATTAAGAGGCATTGCTCTGGCAGTTGATGGTGACGGACAGTTAACTGCCAAGCATTGTTTGAAATGTGAACCATGCTTTGACTAAAATCAGATTGTATTGCTCCGTGGAATGAAGCTTCCAGTACTCCAATGTACCACACTGAGTCGGATGACAATCTTAAATTGGTTGTCAATGTAATTCTTAGCACACTTTGGATTATCTGTAAATGTTATCCAATTGTAGATTCACATTTGATGTTGGACACAGTGTTTTGAGTTTTGTAAGTATGCACTGATTAGGTACAGTCTGTACTTTGCTAAGAATTAGGACGACAACCAATAAAAGGTTGTCAGTTGGGTTCACAGTGGCGCATTTGTTGGCATTGAAAGTTACACATATTCTGTTCTTTGTAGGCAGAAAGAATATATACACGCATTGTGCCTGTTTCAGCTAAACAAAATAAGAAAGAGCCATTTGCTCATTTATTCCTCACAGCAATGCCTTGCCTAGAGTCAAACTGCCTGTTTTAAATTTCAACCAAGATTGGTGGTGATGGACAGTTAACTGCCAAGTGATGCATTCTCTGAGGCAACCCTCAAATAACCAATCAGCATCTTTTCATAGAGTATAAATTTGTTGTTTCTCTAACACTCATATTCTTACAATTGTCCTGATGAGTGCATAACAAAAAGATTTGACAAAATATCTTTTTCAGCAATATCATGCATGCCTAGGGGATTGGTTAACCAACAGGAAACAATAGGGATAAGTGGGTCATTTTCAGACTGCCAAGCTGTAACTAGTGAAGTGCAGTAGGGATTAGCTGAGACCTCAAATACTTACAATTTATATCAATGACTTAAGACAAAGAGACTAGATGCATGGTTGCGAAATATGCTGATGACGCATTGACAGAGTCATAGAGATGGGAGAGTAAGTTGCGAAGAGGGCATAGGAGTCTGCAAAGGGACACAGATAGGTTAAGTGGAAAATGTGAACTTCTCCACTTTGCAAGGAGGAATAAGAAAGCAATATATTATTCAAATGGAAAGAGGTTGCAGTACAGAGGGATCTGTGTGTCCTTGTACATGAATCACAAATTTAGTATGCAGGTACAGTATGTGATTAGGAATCATAAGATCGTAATAAGTAAAAGTGGTCCATTCAGTCCACTGAGTCTGCTCCACCATTCAATGAGATCATGGCTGATCTGACATAATCCTCAATTCCACTTTATCCCCACAACCCTTGATTTCCTTACTGATTAAAATTCAGTCGACCTCAGTCTTGAACATACTTAACAGCCCAGCCTCCACAATTCTCTGCGGCAAAGAATTCCACAGATTCACTACCTTCTGAGAGAAGAAATTCCTCCTCATCTCTTGGACAACACCTGCTGGGGTTATCCCCTCATAATTCTAGGCTCTCATCAGAAGAAACAACATCTATCTAAATCAATATAGTTGTCTTTCATTCTTCTAAACTCTAATGAGTACAGGCTCAAACTACCTAACCTCTCCTCATTAGAAAACCCCTTCATACCCAGGATCAACCTAGTGAACCTTCTCTGAACCGCTTCTGATGCCAGTATATTTTTCCTTAGATAGGGGAACCAAAACTGTTCACAGTATTCTAAGTGTGGTCTAACTAGTGCCTTGTATAGTTTTAGGAAGACTTAAAATAAAGGCTTTGTCTTCCCAATTACCTACTGAACTTGCATGGTAGCTTGTTATTATGCACAAGGATCCCCAAATCCTCCTATGCTCCAGCTTTTTGCAGTCTTTCTCTATTTAAATAATGTTCAACTCCTTTGTTCTTCGTACCAAAGTGCATAACTTCACATTTTCTACATTATACTACATAAGCCAAGTTTTTGCCCATTTGCCTCACCTCTGTTGACTGGTGTCATTTTCACCACTTATCTTCCTTTGGTATTTTTGCATCATCTGCAAATTTGGCAATAGTACATTCATTTCCATCATCCAAATCATTATTATATGTGTTGCACTGATCCCTATGGCACTCTACTAGTTACAGGCTACCACCTTGAAAATGCACATTTTATTACAACTCTGTCTCCTATCAGTTAGCCAATCCTCTATCCATGTTAACATGCTACATAGCGGGATCGCAGTCAAGGCTTACTGGGCTGATTCCTGGAATGCCAGGTCTCTTATATGAGGAGAGACTAAGTCAGTTAGGATTATATTCATTGGAGTTCAGAACAGTGAGAGGGAATCTCACTGAAATGTACAAAATTCGAATAGGATTAGACAAGGTAGACTCAGAAAGGATGTTCCCAATGATAGGGAGTCCAGAACTAGGGGTCATAGTTTGAGAATAAGGGGGTAAACCTTTTAGGATTCAAGGCAAGGAGAAATTTCTTCTAGTGGGTGATGAATGTGGGGAATTCAGCACCACAGAAAGTGGCAATTTCAATAAGTAATTAGATAAAGCTCTTGAGCTAGAGGGATTGAGGTATATGGGAGAAAGGCAGGATCAGGATATTGAATTTGATAATCAGCCATGACTAAAATGAATGGTGGAGCAGCTTTGAAGAGCCGAGTGGCCTACTCCTATTTTCTATGTTTCTATATTTCTACCACCCCAACATCATGGGCTCTCATCATATTCAGTGGCCTGTCGTGCAGTACCTTAGCAAAGCTTTTTAAAAATCCAAATATATCACATTTACTCATTCTCCTTTATCTATCCTCATTACCACCTCAAAGGATTCTAAGTAGTATTTCAGGCATGGTTTTCCTTTCATGAAGCCAAGTTGACTCTGCTTGAATATACGATACATTTCTAAATGCTCTGCTATTACATCCTTTAAAATGGGCTTTTAACATTTTCCCAATTCTTGTATCCATCCTTTTTTGAATAAAGGTATGATATTGGCAGTTTTCCAATTGAGACTTTTCCAGAATTCAAGGATTCTCGGAAGATTACTACTAGTGTATCCACTATCTCAATAGCTATTTCCTTCTATATGCTAGGATGCAATTCATCAGGTCCAGCAGATATATCAGTCTTTATTCCCATTAGCTTCCCTAGTACTTTTTCTCTACTGATAGTTAGTGTATTTATTTCCTCCTCTTTCAGCATCCCCCACCACCACCCCTGCCCTTTGATTATTTAGTATACCTGGAATGTTATTAGTGCATTCCCCCATGAAGACAAATGCAAAGTATTTTAACCAGTGTCTTCTTCCCCATGATATTCCTTAGCTTCTCCCACATGGATTCTACATCTTCTGACACAAGTTCATTTCTTGCTATCATATTTATTCCATCTCATACTAACAAAAATATCCCACCACCATTTCCATCCTGCCTGCCCTTATGCAAAGTCACATTTCCTTGCTTCCAGTGTTGATCTCCTTGTAATCATGTCTATGTGATCTCTATAAAATCTCACCCATTAACCCTCAATTTTTACAATTAATTTGCCATTTATTTTGTACCAAATACTATGTGCATTTAAGTAAAAGACCATTAATTTTGCTTTGTTACCATTTTTTCCCTTCTGACTTGTGTTTTGCTCTTCTTTATTCAGTCAATGATCAGGAACAGGCAGTAGAGGAATCCATGAGGTAGCACTGCAGGAGCATCAGTCCTGTCTTGTCTCGACCTGGCTACAGAGAACAGTGTCTATTTCCCTAACTATATTATCCCCGGCTACATTTCTCTTTTATCCCCTCACTTGAATGGTTCCCTATACCCAGTGCTTTGGTCAGTTTGCACATCCATGCTACAAGTCCCTGCTCTCATCTGCACAGGGAGCAAGAATCTCCAATCTGCTGGACAAGGCAGGGCTGATGCTCCTGCAGTGCTACGTCTTGGATTCCTTTATTGCCAGTTCCAGACCACTGACTAAATTCAATGTGGTTAATCCAAGGGATGCGATTTCCTCCTGAAACAAAGCACCCATGTAATTCCCCCCTCCCTGACGTGTCGCAATATCTGAAGCTCAGCCTCCATCACAGACATAAGAACATAAGAAATAGGAGCAGGAGTAGGCCATCTAGCCCTTCGAGCCTGCCCCGCCATTCAATAAGATCATGGCTGATCTGAAGTTGCTCAGTTCCACTTTCCCGCCCTCTCCCCATAATCCTTAATCCCCTTGCCTATCAAAACCCAACTACCCGCGTCTTAAATATGTTTAGCGAGGCAGCCGCCACCACTTCAACGGGCAGAGAATTCCAGAGATTCACCACCCTTTGAGTGAAGAAGTTCCTCCTCAACTCCGTTCTAAACCGCCCCCCCTTTATCTTGAGGCTGTGCCCTCCAGTCCTACTGTCCTTTCTGAGCGGGAAGAGCCTCTCCACCTCTATCCTATCCATCCCATTCATCATCTTATACATCTCAGTGAGATCTCTCCTCATTCTTCTAAACTCTAACGAGTACAAGCCTAGTTTATCCAGCCTCTCCTCATAGCTCAACCCCCTCAACTCCGGTATCAGCCTAGTGAACCTCCTCTGCACTCCCTCCAAGGCCAAAATATCCTTGCGTAAGTGCGGCGACCAAAACTGCACACAGTACTCCAGCTGCGGCCTCACCAGTGCCCTATACAGCTGCAGCAAGACCTCCCTACTTTTATATTCAATCCCCCTCGCTATGAAGGCCAGCAACCCATTCGCCTTCCTGATCACCTGCTGCACCTGCAGGCTGGGTTTTTGCGATTCATGCACAAGGACCCCGAGGTCCCTCTGCACCGTAGCACGCTGCAGTTTTTCGCCATGTAAGTAGTAGTCCTTCCTACCAAAGTGGACAACTTCACACTTGCCAACATTAAATTCCATTTGCCAGTTCCTGGCCCATTCGTCCAGCCTACCTAGATCCCTCTGCAGACTTTCCACACCCTCCGCACAATTTGCCGTTCCACCAATCTTGGTGTCATCAGCAAATTTCGACACCATACACTCGGTTCCCTCCTCCAGATCATCTATATAAATGGTAAATAGCTGAGGCCCCAGCACCAACCCCTGGGGCACTCCACTTGTCACCAACCGCCAATCCGAATAGCACCCACTGACCCCCACACTCTGCCTCCTATTTGACAGCCAATCCCCTATCCACGCTAACACCCTACCCCCAACTCCATGCTCCCTAACCTTCTGTAACAACCGCTTGTGCGGCACCTTATCAAACGCCTTCTGAAAATCAAGAAACACCACATCCACCGGTTCTCCTCTATCCACCGCACTAGACATATCCTCATAGAATTCCAATAAATTCGTCAGACACGACCTCCCCTTAACGAAACCGTGCTGCGTCTGCTCTATCAAACAATTCAAGATGCCTTGCTATTTTCTCCTTGATTACGGATTCAAGCATTTTACCTACAACAGACGTTAAACTAACCGGCCTATAATTCCCTGCCTTTTGCCTGCTACCCTTTTAAACAACAGCGTAACATTAGCCGTTTTCCAATCTTCCGGCACTTGCCCGGAATCCAGCGAGGTTTGGAAAATAATCATCAAGGCATCCACTATCACCTCTGCCATTTCTTTCAGAACCCTTGGATGCATTCCATCTGGTCCTGGGGGCTTGTCCACAGTCAGTCCGTCCAGTCTGTCGAGCAGACTGAAGGGACTTTGAGTCAAAGTTCCTCGAGCAATCAAGGTTGGCTACAGATGTGGTCACTATTAACCACAATAGCATCCACCAGTTACAACAACACATTGCTTAGTCTGCATCCCTACTTAATTAGATTTTCAATTTGTTTTTACTTTTACTACTGATCTTTAGTGTTCACATTAACTTCTTTTCCTTATTTAGCCTTCAATCTCAAAAGCAAGTGGAACATTTTCATTTATCACAAGGGGAATTGAATGGGAAAGTTTTGCTACAGTTGTACAAGGCTTTGTGAGACCACATCTGGAGTACTGTATACAGTTTTGGCGCTCTTATTTAAGGATATAATTACATTGAAAGTTGATCGGAAAAGATCCAATCAACTGATTCCAGGGATGAAGGAAAAAGGAAAACAGAAAATGCTGGAGAAACTCAACAAGTCTGACAGCATCTGAGGAGAGAGAGTAGAGCCAATGTTTCAAGTCTGCATGAAAATCAGACAAAATTTAGACTGAGGGTTGGAGGAGGGGAGGGAGACAGTAATTGGACAAGAGAAATGTAAATGATGATGACGGCTGAGAAAGGTGTTAAATGCATCCATTAAGTGATCAAAATGTGAATGGCAGAACAGAGGTACAGATTGTTAAGTTGCCCTGAAGTGGGGTTGGGAGGGGGGGTGTTTTAGAGACAAGTTAGAGTTGAGAAATGAAAATATAAAAGAAAGAATAAAAAGTGTCAAAAATGGATGAATGAGATGCAAAGAAGAAATGAAGTATTATAAAGGAAGCGGGGTGAAGGTGGAGGAGAGAGCTGTTCCACTCAATGTTCAGTCCAGAAGGCTGTAAAGTGCCTAATTGAAAGAGGATTTACTGTACCTCCTGTTTGCACTGGGGTTCACTAGAAGTTCACAAGAGGCCAAGGACAGGAGAGAAGGGTGGTATGTTAAAATGGCAAGCAACTGGAAGGTCTGGGTCCTGTTTGCGAACTGACCAAAGGTGTTGTACAAAACAGTTCTCAGTCTGCATTTGTTTACAGAAAGCTAGAAGGTAAAATTGCTTCCTTTCATTTTTAAATTTTGTTCAACTGCTCATGGTTGAGCTGCTTCATTTTTTAGTTTTAAACTGTGTTATTAAATAAAGTTTGCGTTACTATAAGAGATGCTTCAATCATTCCTGGAAATAAATACCCACGTTTATGTCAAAAAGAAAAAACTGTGGGGTCATAGAGTCATAGAGGTTTACAGCATGGAAACAGGCCCTTCTGCCCAACTTGTCTATGCCGCCCTAGTCTGGGGTCTAGTGGTCTAGTCTGGCTTCCTCATATAAATTGTGGTTTTGGCTTAGCACCCTAACATACTCTATTTGCCAAATTGTTGCCCACTCAATTCACCTATGTACATCCCTTTTGTATTCTTCTTACATCCTCTTCACATCTTATTTCCCACCTATCTCTGTGTCATCAGCAAACTTAGAAACTACACCTTTGGTTCCTTCATCCAAGTCATTTATACATATTGGAAAAAAAACAGTTGAGGCACCAGCGCTGAACCATGCGTCACACCACTCATTACGTCTTGCCAAACAGAAAAAGACCCACTTATACCACCGTCTTTTTTAAGTTAGCTAGTCAATCATCTATACATGAGCCATATATGTTACCCCATACCATGAGCTTTTATTACAATAACCTTGCAATGCAGCACCTTAACAAATGCCTTCTAAAAATCCAAGTATAATACATTCACCAGTTCCCCTTTATCCACTGCACGTTATTTCCTCGATGAACTTCAACAAGTTGGTTAAATACGACTTCCCTTTCAAAAACCATGCTGGATCTGCCTGAATTTTTACAAGTGTCTGCTATAACAGTAATATTAATATTAGTTTCTAACAACTTTCCCTAAATGGTTAAACAAGCTGACTAATTTTTTCCCTGCTCTCTGTCTCCCTGCCTTTTTGAATAAAGGAGTTATATTAGCTATTTTCCAATCAAATGGAACCTTCTCAGAATCTAAAGTATTCGGGAAAATTAAATGTGAATCACAAAAGAAGGGGAGGTAAACTACTGCGGATGTTGGAATCTGAAACAAAAACAGAAAATGCTGGAAAATCTCAGCCGGTTTGACAGCACCTGTAGAGAGAGAATAGAGTGAATGTTTGGAGTCTGGATGACCTTTTGTCAGCTCCTGATTCGAAACATTGGCTCTATTCTGTCTCCACAGATGCTGGCATACCTTTTCCAGCATTTTCTATTTTTATTACAAAGAGGCTAGGGATATAGTTTAAAATTCTAGCATGAAGTTCATCAGGGCCTGGAGACTTGTCATCCCTTGGTTTCAAATATTTGGTCAGTAGCACTTCCCCAGTGATTGCAATTTTCTTGAGTTCTTCCCTCCCTTCCTTTCATTTTCTGATTTACAGCTGTTTCTGGGATGTTACTTGTATTCGCTCATGAAGACTGATGCAAAATACCTGCTCAATTCATCTGCCATCTCCTTATTTTTCATTATTAATTTCCCAGACTCACTTCTACAGAATCAGCATTCACTTTAACTCTTTTCATTTTAAAATATCTATAGAAACACATGTTGTCTTTATGTTTATATTTCTTGCTAGCTTTCCATCATATTCTATATTTTCCTTCTTTATCTTTTAGTTATTCTTCGCTGCTTTTATGTTCCAATCTTCTGATCCACCATTTATCTTTGTGCAATTATAAGCCTTTTCTTTAAGTTTAATACTATTTTTCACCTTCTTAATTAACTATGGATGATGGGTCCTCCCTTTGGATTTTCTCTTTCTCATTGAAATGTATTTTTTCAGTGCATTCTGAAATATCCCCTTAAATGTCATTGCATCTTTACTGATCTATCCCTTAATCTAATTTTCCAGTTCAATGTAGCTAGCTTTGCTTTCATGCCATCACAATTGCCTTTATTTAAATTTAAAATACTAATTTTGTGCCCACTCTCCTCTTCTCAAGGGTAAACTCAATCATATAATGATTGCTACTACCTATTGGTGCCTTACTATGAGGTCATTAATGAATCACATCTCTTTGCACAATACCAGGTCTTGTATAGACTGTTTTCTGGTTGGCACCAAAATATGCTGCTTTATGAAACTATTCCAATCCATCTGATTTGTCCAGTCTATATGTAGATTAAAATTTTGTACAATTATCTCAGTATCTTTCTGACAAGCGTTCATTATTTCCTCCTTTAAAGCTTGTCCTGCAATCTGGTCCTACAATATGTTAAGGGACCTGTACACTACACCTACAAGTGGTTCTTGCCTTTATTATGTTTCATCTCTTCCCAAACTGCTTCTACATCCTGGTTTCCTGAACTTGGGTCATCCCTTACTATTGTGCTGACACCATCCTTAATTAAGAGAGCTAACCTCCATCTTTTCCTAGCTTCTTGTCCTTCCTAATGTCATATACCCTCAATATTCAGGACACAATCTATGTCATCCTGCATCTAAGTCACTGTAATGGCTATCAGATTATACTTATTGATTTCTATCAGCGCCATCAGTTCATCTGTTTTGTTTTGAATGCTACATGCAGTTGTAAGTTCTTGCATTATCTGCCGATTTACACTTACATTTGTTCTCTCTGTTCATACCTGTCACGATTTGTTTATCATTTCACACATTAATACCTTTCTCTTTTGCCTCGTCTCTATTCTTTGATTCAGCACATTTCCCAAATTTGATTCCCTTCCTCCATTATTTAGTTTAAAGCCCTCTCTACTTGCCTAGTTATGCAGCTCACTAAGCACTGGTCCCAGCATAGTTCAGGTGTAGACCATTTCAATGGTACAGCCCCCAGTTTCCCTAGTAGTGGTGCCAGTGTCCCACAAACTGGAACTCACTTCTCCCGCACCAGTCTCTGAGCCATGCATTCAGTTCTCTAATTTTAAGTATCCTCTGTCAATTTGCAATTGGCTTAAGTAATCCGAAGTGTATTACCGTTGAGGCTCTGCTTTTTAATTTACATCCTAGCTTTTCATACTGGCTATGCAGAACCTCTTTCCTAGTTCTACCTATGTCATTGGTAAGTACACTGACGATAGCAGCGAGATCATCCCTCTCTCACTACAAGTTCCTCTCCAAAACTGAGTAAATATCCCGAACCCTGGCACTGCCTAGCAACACAGCCTTCTGGACTCCTGCTCTAAGCTGCAGACAACAATTGTTTTCAAACTCCAACAAAGTCCCCTACTATCACTAAATTCCTTTTTGCTCCCCCCATTTGAATGGTTTCCTGTACCAGTAAGAAGTCTCACAACACCAGGTTGAAGTCCAGCAGCACCTGATGAAGGAACAGCCAGTTCCAAAAGCTAGTGGAGTTTACTACAAATAAACATGTTGGACTTTAATCTGGTGTTGTGAGACTTCTTACTGGGTTTACCCCAGTCCAACGCCGGCATTTCTACATCATTCCTGTACCAGTGCCATGGTCAGTCAGCTCATCTACTATGCAGGCCCAGCTCTCAACCACACAAACTGAGAAAACCTCAAATCTATTGGACAACTGCAAAGATTGAGTCTCCTGCATTCCTGCCTTTTAAGATCCTTTATTTGCCTTACTCACAGTCACACACTCCTGTCCCTGATGACTGGCTAAATCCAAATACCCTATCCTAAGGGGCATGACTACCCCTTGGTATCCAGGTAGCTTACCCCTTCTGGACGTGTCGCAGTGTTTGCAGCTTAGCATCCAGCTCAATGCCTCTATCACACTCGAGCTGCAAACACTTGCGCAGATGTGCTTGCCCTGGATCACAATGGCATCAGGACATCACGCATGCTGCAACCATGAAACATTACCTATCCCACCATCCTTAATGTGTTTAATTAAATTTTTGTTATATTATTCAATTACCTATTTTCCTTTTATATTTTGTTAACCTTATCACCAATTCATGGGCTATTTTAAACCTTAGGAGTAGAATATATCTTAACCACTTACCAGATACTTACCAAATAGCTGTCTTCTTTCCCTGTTATGGAATAAGAAAAAATAAGAGCGAAAGGAAAGGAACACCACCTTACCTTACTAACCAATTTCCACACTCACCAAACTCCCAGGTATACACTCAGTTCCATACTGCACTCATTTGCTAGACTGCACCAAAAGAACCATGAATTTTTTTTTGTTTTTATTCCAATTCAATCCAATCAAGTCCAATTCAGAGTCCCAACAAGTTGAGACATTCCCGATCCAAGCTGACAAGACAGGGCTCTCACTTCCTGTCTTGGGCTTGATCTACATGATCCAAGCTGATTGAAGTAGGCATTGCTCCTCCTCCAAGGCTTGATTTCATTTGCATCTTAGCCAAAAGGCCCAGATGCTGCTTTAAAAAAACTGCTTCAAATGAAGCTGAAATGTAAGCTAATGACTTCAACCAAGTACAGCATGTCAATACTACACTTGATCTGAGCCAAAAGGCCGAGAACCATGAATTCTTAGTAAACTGAACTTGTAATTACAGGAATTAGATAAACCAGTTAGCTAATTAATTACTCAGCTCTTTCAATGGAGTGTATTTTCCCTGCCTAAGAATGGCAAAGCTTCTCCATCTGGTATCTTCAGCCACCTTTTTTTTCATACAAAGGTAACATCATGGCTCTCATCAGCAATTCACAAACTGGCCTTTCATTTTATTTATTCACGATCTAATATACCCTCAATATTTGGCTACATTCCACTTCCATTGACTCTCCTTTAAATCCTTATTATCTACAATCCACTTCTCCACACAATTACATACTCTTTCCTCCTTCACCTTCTGCATCATGTACCAAACGCCTCATCCTAGGTAGTTTCAACCGATATCTCAGCTTTGCTTGCCACATCTTCTGAATTCACTGCTCTCCTGTCCTCTTGAAACATTTCCCTCCACCTAAGCTCTCCTGACCTACATGCAGTGTCATCCTCCAACCTAGCATTATCTCCATTCCTCTACTTGATTACTGACGAAGCAATCTCTGTCCAATGCTTCATTTCCCTTACAACCTACATCAGCATACTCTCTTTTATCACCACTTCCTTCTACATTTGTCCCTGAAAGAAAATCTATCCCACATCACTTACTTGTATCCAATCTGTGAGCTGCCTAGATCCACAACCTTTACAGTTGTTGATTTGAAAATCCATTCCTTCATCCATTTCTGATACCTTTGATCTTTGTAAAATCTTCACATCTCCCATCCCATTTGATCCCTCTAATATTGACCCACCTTTGCACTCTCATACCCAAGAGGTGCAAACTGATATGCCATGGGATTAGCTAGTCATTGCCTTATCTGATTTCAATATACTAGTTCTACTAGGCTTTCGTCTGCCCTGTCAAAGTAGGCATGAATATAGGACCATCCTGAATGACAAAGAGAGCATCGGCTTATTTTCTCACTACGAATTGCCTATTGTAATCCTCTCCTTGTGTTGCTAAGCAGCACTGCACCATCCATGAAACAAATAAAGGGTACTTGGCCTGAAATAGAATATGACCATTCTTCAGTCACTTGGTGGTAGAGTTTGAATATTGCTGGGACATATTACTGAAAGTTTTTGTTTTGAATTCATCAGGATAAAAGCGAGAATAGCAAATTTCAATGATCACAACAATACATACTACAGGAGAAAAGGATGCTGGTTGGCTGTTAAGTGAACTACAATTACAGTCATAGAAGTGTACAACATGGAAACAGGCCCTTCGGCCCAACCTGTCCATACTGCTCTTTTTTTTAAGCCCCGAAGCTAGTCCCAATTGCCCACACCTGGCCCATATCCCTCCATACCCAGCCGATCAGAGTATTGCTGTGGAAAATGCAACAAGGAACTACAGCGTCCAAGCCCTAGGGTAATTCAAAAAACAAGGTGCAAGGGTTGAACATATTTAATTTTCTTGAAAAGAACAGGCCCATGTATGCATGTATGTTGCTTCTGGTGAGTGTAAATGAGTCATGTTACACACTTGACTGATTATTTTAAAGTAGTTGGAAACACACATCTTGACTATTGCTGAGAAAAGAGACATGCTGATGAAGCTTACAGTCTTTCATTCATTAGGACAGATTCTCAATACCAATTGTAAAAGAAAAAATAATTATACTGCATAAGAGTGCTGATTAGTAGGCTAGTGGACTCTGATTGGTAGAGGCCTGATGTGGATATGCTGGCGTTGGACTGGGGTAACCACAGTAAAAAGTCTGACAACACAAGGTTTAAGTCCAGCCGATTTATTTGATAGTAAACTCACAGGAAACCTTGAAAGCTTGTGAGTTTACTATCAAATAAATAGGTTGGACTTAAACCTGGTGTTGTCAGATTTATTACTGGTAGAGGCCTAACAATGAAGAAATTCAGTGGTATTGTCCATTAATAGGATACTGTCGCCATCTAACCAGTGTCAACTTGCTGGTTTGAATTTAAACAAAAAGTGGCCGTTAACTGTTTACAATTCCCAAGGCAATGCCCCTACCAATGTCCACTTGCCCACCAAATCATTGGGATGTAAGGCCTATGTACTTGGCATTGTACTGTTGATTAAATTCGTACATAACATTGCTCAATTGTGTAGTAAAACAATGTCATTTTGGACTGACAGCTGCAGCCTATTAGTGGAAAGTACCAATATGCAACCACTACCTAGTGGTAGCATGAACCTTGTTTAACCTGTTCAAATTTTTGATATATTTCATCCTTCCAGCTAATTTGAGATAGACCAGGCATTTCTCAGGTTCAAACGTGCTAGTCTTTGGCCTATTTCTTAGCTTACATGATACAGAACAGAATGATCTGATAGGACAGCCTTCATCCCACAGGAAAGCTTTGATACGCTCCATTTCTGCATTAAGCTCTGAAGGTAACTTGGATCCTATTCACAAGATTACTGATAAGGCCTGATAAGGATCTATACAAATCTCAACATGTATATGACAAGTGAAGGAAGGCTTCAGGTACACAGTAATGGAAAACTCAAGAGTGAATTTCTCAACTAGCATGTTAAGAAAAGAGAGCGTAGTATACTGGTCTGTTTCAAAAGTGAATTTGAGTGCAGAATGTGGCATATTAAACTGCACCAGGAAATCCTTACATGTGGCTGTAGATTCAAATATTGCGAACATATCATTTATATATTTGAAAAGTGCTTGGGGGTTAGGACTCATTCCATCATTAATTCATTTCTTGTGGAAAGCAATGAAAACATTAGAGACTGCTGGACCTAGAGGGGATCCCATGGCTACGCCAGCTAATGCTTTCTTCATGGTAATGTCTCAGCTAATTGTAGTCAGCTTGCCAACCAATTAGCACCGTTTTCTTTTGCAGGATGCACTGTGATCATTTGAAATTTAACATATTTGTTTTTATCCTGGTGAGTGCAAGACAAAAAGCTTCAGCAACATGTCTATTTTTAGCAATGATCTTTTATATTTGAGTCCTTTACATTAGCAACATCGTTTTTATGTGGTATAAAATGTAATCCACTATGAAATAATAAAGACAAAACAGAATAGGTAAACTTTGGAATGACTCGGTGCAAGAGATACAGACTGCGTTGGACATTATTGGTATTAACATACTCATTGGAGACTTCTTTGATCCTGAAGATACCATGCCAAAAAGTTCACCATCGTCAACTCCAAACTCAGCAGCATCTTCAAAATCATCTCCCTCACTGTCACTGACCATGTGAACATCAGTGCACTGCATAAAGAATTGAAAGCAATCAAGTTAATAAGCTCCACCATTGAATAAGTGCATTCAAACAGTTATTAAAGCAACCTGTATTGGAAGAGCACTAATGAGGGAAAACTTCGAAATATTTAACCACATGATAAAGCAGCATTAAAAAAGCTAAGGAAACCATATAAACCAAAGCTTTTGCAGTTCCTGTACTGATTCTCTTTGTTAATCCTTCAAATAAGTTTATACAGCTGGATAAGAATGAATTGCCTTTCAAAATTCGGCCTTTAACTTAACCTTGTATCACAACAAATTAAGTTAGATAAACTGGTGTGCAATTTCCCCAACCTTTCTTGAGATCTATATACGAAATACTAGGACTGCAAGATTAAATTTGAGTTTTCTTTTTGAATAATTGCTTCAACAAGAAGTTCTATACTTAATTTTGGTGGTTCTACAATCCCAGTGCTCATTTACTCTGTGAAAACTGAGGCCATTTATTTAGTTACTTTCCCTGCCATTCCCCTCAACACCTCTATACTCCTTCATCCCACAGTGGCTTATCCCTACTTTAACAGTCTTCCAGTTCCTAATGTGTCATAAAAGAGTTTTTGTTGCCCTTGTTTTTTCCCCTGAAAACTTTGCCGCTCATTCCATTAGACCTTCTAATCTTGTGTACAATTTTCCTGTGGTGTTAACAATTATCCTGGATTTAATCATATTATGTGGCCTCTAAGTATTAAAAAACCTAAAATTTAAAAGTTAATTGAATCACTGCAACACCTTTTTCTCCTTCCTGAAATGGAACTGACACAAGGAGGAAAAGATTTAAACTTTCTGATAATGTGAAAATCATACTTCAAATGAAATAAAAATGTCCATTAAATGCTTTTGTTAAAAAAAAACCATTTCCTGTTCAGTAAGTACTCACTTTTGCTGGGATACAGATGACAACAGCTCACCTGCTACCTCACTAAAGTCAGAACTCTACTGGAGAGCACAGGCTGAGACTTAACAGCACAAAGTTTAACTATGAAGGGTATCACAACTAGTATCACACAAAACCCCATTGCTCTTCACTCAACATCCATAAACTTGTATGTTTCAGTAGGAAGCACACAGAGATCATTCTCTAACTGACAGGCAAGGAAAATTACTTGTTCTCAAGTGCATTCCAGTTCCTGTTGTTCTGGCTGCCTGAAGTGAACTGAAAATTGCTTCGGTAACTTGCTCGGTAGTTTGTCCTGTTTCCAAATAGGGAAATACCTAGCAAGTAGTGTACATTTCTCTTTAACACAATTAAACTCTAGGCATTGGAATCATGGGCCTAAATCATTGCCAGAACACTTTAATAAACATGCACATTCTAAACAATACTATTAGTTGAAACTATTAAGTGATCAGTCTATTAAAATGGTACAACTTTTAAGAGAAGTCTGATGCAAATTTGACTAAATTATGGTGATTCTAAAGAACATTAAAGATTGACTGCTGGTGACGCAACCATTTTAAACAGTTACTGTCAATGCTATGATAAGAAGAATCTAGGCCAAAGTATTGCAGCCATACAAGATGCTTTGTTTAAAGCTATTAATGCAAATGCATTTTCAGACGTTATGTTAGAAAGAAATGTATGCAGAATAGAATGCATTTTCTTATATCATTTATTCTCTAAAATCAGTTTTATTATAGTTTGCCTCCTCATATGATCCAAATTCACATTTAAACAGCAATACAGCCAACACTTCAGTAACAGAATCCAAGGCAAGCTGATAATGTGAAGACAAAAAAAAATCTATTCATTAATTATTCACAGAGTCATCTATGGATAGGCTGTTCAAGTTAATTACATGCAACCACAGCAATAAAGCTGCAGTGGCTTATTTAAAAAAGGTGAACCAAAAGCAGTACTGAAAAATAGTACGCATTTTTCATTTGCCTATAAAAGGATTAGTTGGAAAACAATTAAATTTATGGAATATGTTTGGCTTTATTGAAAATGACAACTGTAATATACAGGAACAATTTTTCAACTAATAGTTTATGTACATTCTTCTCCTTCCCAGCTCTTACAGAATCTATACTACCAGAAGAATGAAGAAAGTTGTGTCTCATTAATCACAACTCACTCTGCTCCATGAATGTTTATTTTACAACCATATAGTAATAAGAACAGTATGAGCTTTTACCAGTCCAGCAGGTATCAAAAGCACACAACGTGATCTGAGAATCTACAAACCTTTTATTCGGTGGATATGGCGATGCTGGAAATACCATGTTCATTGTCTCATTTAAATACACTCAGAAGTTTGTGGTGGACCTTCTCTGTGAGGTGGACTTGAACTGTGGTGCTAGGTGGTGAACCCCAGGACTGATTTCGCAACAATAAAGGGACTACAATAGATGCTCAAGTTCAGAATGTGCTTGACCTGGTGTTTAACTTGTAGGTGATGCTGTTTACATATCTTACTGCTCACCTTTGTTAGGAGGTCCCTTGAAAATAAGCCTAGGTACTGCAGTGCATCCTGTGAACTGCACATGCTGCAACTGTCATGTGTTAATGCTACAGCGAATGGATTTTGGCCCAGTGACAGAATTCTCAAGAAGATTGTTGCATCCTCAGTTTATGAAGCATCATTCAGTAACTTTAAATCCAGACAAGTCAGGAGCATACCAAGTACGTAAGCATAGAGGCAATTTATAGGACTCACAATCCAGACCACTGGATTAACGATACAGAGACACTGCCGGAATTTTACCAACATGCTTGCCCTGGAATCAGGTGGGTGAGGCTCGTAGAATGGCATTCTCCATTGGCCTCAGGCAGGATGTTACAAGCCTCGGACAGGCGAGTCAGTAAAATCCCAGTAACGAATTCAAATCCTGCAATGCGATTGATGGATGTAAACTCAGGAGATTAACTAATTTGGAATAAAAAGCTAGTATCAGTAATAGTGACCATGTAACTATTGACTGGATTGTCATAAAACCCACCAGTTGATGAATGTTTTAAAGAGAAGGAAGTCAGCTGTCCTTACCCAGTCTGGCTTACATGTAACTCTAGGCAAACAGCAAAATTTTATTTTCTTATCCATTCATGAGATGTGCGTAATGCAGGTATTTACTGCTTATGCTTCTAACTGTCTTCAAGCCGGTGGTTGATTCTTAACTGACTCTGAAAAGGCTGAGGAAACCACTAAGTTGTACCAAGTGCTACAAAAATGCAAAAAAATAAGATTTTGCCCTTGAAGCCATAGCTTAATACAACAAAGGCCCAACCAACCTGTTTGACCCAGTAAAGCCCTCAGATGTGAGCAGAGTTATATATGACAAGAAAATACAGAGAAGTATGAAGCAATATATTTTGAAGGACAGAGTCAATGCAAACTGAAGGGTGCAATTCTAAAAAGGATGCAGGGAGGGAGAGACACTGGGATTTATACACGTCATTTGTGGAAACCAGCAGAGCAGGTTGAAAAAATGGTTAAAGGCGCAAAAGGGATCCTGCGTTTTATAACTAGAGGCATTGAGTACAAGAGTAAGGAAGCTATGATGAATTGTTATAAAACACTGATGTGACCACATCTCGAGTAGTGTGTCCAACTCTGAGCACCACATTTTAAGATGTGAAGACTAAAGAAAAGGGTGCAAAAAAGATTGACAAGCTAGTGCCACAGTTGATGGACTTTGGCAAAGCTGGAGATGTTCTCCCGAGAGGAGATTTGAGCAATGTGTTCAAATTCATTGGGCACCTAGACAGAGTAGACTCTGCAAAACTGGTCCCATTGGCAGAAGGAAAAGCAACTAGAGGACACTGCTATAAGATGAATAGCAAAAGAACCAATGGAGACATGAGCCAAAATTTCTTCACGTAGTGAGTGGTGAGGATCTGGAGCGCATTGCCAGAAAGGGTGCTGGAGACATATTTAATCATGGCTTTCAAAAGGGAATTGGATAAACACCTGAACAAAATAATTTGCATAGCTACAGGGAAAGAGTGGTACCAACTGAGTTGCTCTTGCAGAGTCAGCACTGATATGACAAGCGAAATGACCTCCCTTTGTGCTAAGTACCTATGATTCTATGAGATACTTTCTTTTAAAAACCAATGTGGCAAATGAATCACTTCAAATTTTATCTTGGATTAAAAAGAGCTGTTGCTTTACCTCTTCAGAGTGTTCACGGGTTTGAGCAGGTGAAGGTCTTTTACTAACTGTTAGTCGATGGCAAGGATAATTGAGCCCAGCGGCAGCCAAAGCAACCTGCAAAAAGTTTGAGGCAAAGTAACGTTAAAATAAATAAGTGACACCAGTATCTCAGAAAGATTAACACTAAATTTGTAAGATCTTGTAGCTTCCTGCTTTAATCAGAAACAAGTTTTAATGTCCGGTATTTTTAGTTTATATGCTAAATCTTTACTACTTCATTAGCAAGTGCATAGAAGATTGTCAAAGAAGCAAATCCATGTATTTCCCAAACAGAAACCATGGACGAACAGAGATAGCCACTGCCTACTGAAGTCCAGGTCTGAAGTGTTCAAGTCAGGCAATCCTAACCGATACAAAAAAAGCCAGATATAATCTACGGAAATCCATTAAAGATGCCAAAAGACAGTACCGGACCAAGCTAGAGTCTCAGACTCCTGCCGACTACGCAAGGTGTGCAAGACGTAACAGGCTACAAGATGAAGGCAGGTAACAATCGCCAGCTCCAATGCATCGCTCCCTGATGAGTTCAACACTGTTGCCCGTTTTGAGAAAGAGGTCAGCAAGAGCATGCCCTTCACCTCAGAAGCCTGTGACAAACCTGCATCCGAGGTCACCATGGCCTATGTCAGAGCAGCCTTCTCAAAAGTCAACCCACGGAAAGGAACTGGCCCACAGGGGGTACCCATACAAGCACTCAGGTCCTGCATGAACCAACTGGCAGGGTTATTCGCAAACATCTTCAACTTCTCTTTACATCAATCTGAGGTCCCTACGTTCTTCAAAAAGATAACCATCAGCCTGGTACCAAAGAAAAGCCAGGCAGCTTACCTTAATGACTACTGCCTGATGGCTCTGACATCCATCATTATGAAATGCTTCAAAAGGTTAGTCAATGCCTGCCTACCAGACTGCCTGGATCTACTACAGTTCACCTATCGCTGTAACAGGTCCACAGCAGATGCTATCACCTTGGCCCTACACTCAACCTGGAACACCTAAATAATAACATCTCTAAACTTCGTGTTCTCGGCTCTTCCCTTTGCAACTGAATTCTAGACTTCCTAACCCACAAAAAGCAGTCAGCAAGGACAGGCAACAACACCTCCTCCCTGATCATCCTCAATACCGGTGTTCTGCAAAGCTGTTTCCTCAGCCCCTCACTATACTCCTTATACAGCTCTGACTATAGGGCCAAATTCCCCTCCAACGCGATTTTCATATATACTGAGGACACCACCATTGTAATCGAATCTCAAACAATGTGTCACAGTAGAGGAAGCAGATAGAGACTCTGGTGAATTGGTGTGATGACAATAATTTCTCCCTCAATGTCAACAAAATGAAAGGGATAGTCATTGACTTCAGGAAGCGTAGCAGAGAGCATACCCCTGTTAACATCAATGGGAATGAAGTAGAAATGGTCGAGAGCTTCAGGTTTTTAAGTTGCCAGATCACCAACAACCTGCCCTGGTCCCTCCATGCAGATGTTATAGTTAAGAAAGCCCACTTTCTCAGGAGACTAAGGAAATTTGGCATGTCCGCTACAGCTTTCACCAACTTCTACAGATGCACCATACAAAGCATTCTTTCTGGTTGTATCACAGCTTGGTTTGGCTCCTGCTCTGTCCAAAACCGCAAGAAATTACAAAGGGTCTTGAAAAAACCCAGTCCATCACTCAAACCAGCCTCCCATCCCATGGCACTGTTTACACTTCCTGCTGCCTTGGAAAAGCGGCCAGCAAAATCAAGTACCCCACACACCCCGGACATATTTTCTTTCACCTTCTTCCATTGGGAAAAAGATACAAAAGTCTGGGAACATGTATCAACTGGCTCAAAAACAGCTTCTTCTCTGCTGCCATCAAACTTTCAAACGGACCTACCTCGCATTAAGTTGATCTTTCTTTACACTCTAGCTATGACTGTTACACTACATTCTGCATTCTCTCCCTTCCTTCCCTATGCTTTGGCTGTATAACATGCAAGAAACAATACTTTCATTGTACACTTATACATGTGACAATAATAAATCAAATCAATCAGCTGGCATACTGTGTAAAACTTTGGACACTATGGGCAAGATCTTAGCAACTCACCATGCCAGTCGATCAGCATGGCAAGCCGGGAAGATAGCGAGAGAGGCCAAAAATCCCATATGTGCTGGGCTCTGCCACACGAGTGAGAATCAGTACAGATTTGCAGTAGCAGGGATCAAGCGCCATGACTGTGCTGGGGAATGGTTGGGGGCATGGCCAGTGCCAGTGGACTCATCAAGAGGGTCCTGATGCCCCAATGCCAGCCTCCCATTTAGTTTGGGGGGAGGTAGGGGTGTATCAGAGATTGTTGATTTTAAATAATGAGGGGGAAATTAGGAGAATACTCAGAGGGTTTTTAAGATCTGGAACCTCTGAAAGTGTGGTGGTAAAAGGTTCCTTTGGAACTTTCAAAAGGAAATTAGACATTACACTTCGCCAAATTATGGGGAAATATCTCAGACGCACTTTCATAGTGCCTTCATGGGCAAAAAAGGGTGGTGTAAAACCTTTTTCTTAGTTTTCAAAGCCTTCTCATTTGCCTTCTTTGTGAGGAACCTTATTGTATAAAAGAGATTTTGAAAGAAATAGGCTGCTACTTTTCAGTTGAGGAACCATACCATATATGGCAAGAGTAATTTATTGGGACACCTTCTCTTGCATATCCATATGCTAATGAATACTTAACTTTCTTCCAGCCACCATTTACATCTTTGCTGAAAATAGAGAAACATTTTTGTTGAAGCCTTTTGTCTTGCCCTACAATTCACAAGAATTCAGGGAAAATAACAGCTTTATGCTGTATGAGAAGCAAGTGTTGTTTGGGTGGCAAACGGACGCTGGTTATTCCAGGGTTGCTATGGAGAATGCAACAATTGAAGGTGATTGATAGGCAAGTGCCAAACATTGCTTGAAGTTTGAACCAGGCAGCTCAACTCTGATTGGACAACGCATTGCCGAGGCATGAACCAGAGAATGGCTATCACTTATTTTGTCTACAGGCACAACGCATGTACATGGTCTTTCTGTCTGCAAAAAACAGAGTCCTATGTATTAATAATATGTTGCTTCCAGTACATGCAAATGAGCCCGACTGACAATCTTAAATTGGTTGTCAGCATAATTTTTAGCACGTGGAGGATTATTTAGTGAATCCAACTGCATAATCACATCTAACGTCAGACACTGTATTTTAGGTTTTGCAAGCATGAGCTGGTTGAGTGTGGCCTGTACCTTGGCCACTGTGAACAGCAGAATATGCAGTTTCATATGATCCACCACTCTTCAGGACGTACAGCCTACATAGTTAGCGTCACACTGGCACAAATTCATATACCACATTAATCGTGTGTGTGATAGGCAGAACATCTTTTTAGTTTGATGGTAGCATTCTTCAGTGACAAATTCCACAAGTGTAGCCATAGTATAGTAGCTGCATGAAACAACTCGCTTCACCTGTTACTCAATGTTCTGTAATACATTGCCCTAAAGTGGAGTGGACACTTTTCACTTTGGGTTTGCAGTGGACAGGTACATATTATACCCAATTCAGTGCTTGCAAAATCCAAAACACAGTATCTAACATTAAACATGATTCTTCAATTGGACAACATTTGCAAAATAATCCTCAGTATGTTAAGAATTATATTGACAACCAATTTAAGATCGTCAGTAGGGCTCAGAGTGTGGCACATTTGCACGTACTCGAAACTACATATACTAACACACAGGGCCTTGTTCTTTGCAGACAATAAAAACATGTACATACATTCAGCTTTGACAAAGGGTCATCTGGACTTGAAACATCAGCATTTTCTCTTTTAGTTTCAGATTCCAGCTTCTGCAGTAATTTGCTTTTGTTTTGTACATATTTTGTTGAACTGAAGCAGACACAAAGTAAGTGATGGCCATTTACTGGTTCATTCTGCAGGGCCATGCCTTGTCCAGAGTCAAGCTGCTGGTTGAAGCTTCAAACAATGTTGGTAGTTAACTGTCAGTCATCAACTGGTGCATTTCTATGGCAACACCTCTGCCAGAGTCTGTTCGTCAATCAATCAGCACTCTCCACTTAAACAGTCTAAATTTGTTGTTTAAATTGCCATTCTTGCAAATTGAACAAGTGAAAAGCTTTGACAAGAAAATGTCTTTTTCAGCAGTATTCAAGTTCTGTACTACCAAATAATTATTTACATTTTTCTTGTATTTGTCTTTCTTATTCCCTGACCAAAATATCAATCCCTTAATTTTCTCCTCAATCCCAGGATTACAATTCTTGACCTAGTCACTGAGGTGAATTTCAACGCACACAAACACTATTTCAGTCATTTGTTTCTCATTCTCCATTTGCACTTTTGAAAATAAACACACTTAATTAATGCTGGAATTTTCTACTAACAATTCCAAATTCATGCTTTTCTACCATTAGACCATTCTCGAAACTCCCCCCCCTCCCCCCGCCAAGGACTGGAGTATCAAATGTCCTTTCTGATAAAGTTTTGAATACATCTAAGTCCATAGCACACTTTTTGCACAAAAAGAAAGCAATCAAAGACTCCATGTACAGACAAATATTGCGCGTTTTTTTGTGTAGTAGCCTAGCTTGGATGCGACAGGGTAAAATTTGGCATCACAAGTTTCTGCTTTCAAGTTCCACTCCAGGACTTGAGCACAACAATCTACACTGACACTCCAGTACAGTACTGAGGAAGTGCTGTACTGTCAGAGATGCCCATCTTTCCAGATGAGATGTTAAACCAAGATCTCATTTTTGCTTTTTCAGGTAAAAGACCCGATGGTGATATTTCAAAGAGAAACAGGGAAGTTGTTGCCAGTATTCTAGCCCACATTTATTCCTGAAACACCACAAAAACTGATCACCTGGTCATTATCAAATTACTATTTGTGACAGTTTGCTGCGAGCAAATTGGTTGTGTTTCCAATAGTATAGCAGATACCATAACCGCACTGGCAACCATGGACTTCTGTATAGTTAGTCCATGATTATCCTTGGCAAGGTACTGATGTGGTCTGTCATACAGCAGCAACACTGCTTGGCTGTAGAGTGCTCTGGGAAGTCCTGAGGTCATGCAAGGTCTTATGGGTGGTAAAAACTTTGTATTTGCATACCGATATTAATCTATTTATTGACACTTACATTCAACCCTTTTTAAGCTGGCCATTCCTGTTAAATTTTGGTTCTTAGCAACTCTACAGTTACACCAAATTGCATTGTGACATTGCTGCATAAATGACAGCACAAACAGAATCCAGATACCATGCAACATGACACTACAAGATATTTCAAAGACTTCCAGGCACTAGATATATACAAAATATATGATGAAATAATTAATAACTTCAGCAAAAGTAGCTATTATTAAGGAGCTGATTTAATAATGCAACTTGAAATCATTAACTGTTTATTTTCAATTGCACACATTTTTAAATTTCAGAGAAAATCAGCTTTTAAGTAGACTGTCCATTTTTACAATTTCCTCCCTCCCCCACTCTTAAGTGCATCCAAATATAGAACAGATTACATCTTTGGAGCTCCAGCGAGCCAAGGTATAATATACAGGTGATGCTTACCTATTCAATTTTGATTTGTTGCACTAATTAACAGTGAGACAGTAGGATACTAAGGGATTAATTAAAATAAATCAACACATTACATTGCATACACCATCAACACATTATCTTAACACATGGTTGTATTGTCTGATTAAAAAATTATTTTTTAAGTTCTGCCGATTTCAATATTAGAAGCAAAATATAAGCAAACATGATCTGAGAAATATACTGTGTTTACAGATGCTATTTTAATGAATATCTTCAAAATGCAAAGGAGCGAATGAGAATGTAATTTCAGTAATTGAACAGAGAATAGTTTGTTTCTATGTTTCAAGACCTCAGGGCCCAAAGTGATTTATCTTGGAGACAGCAGCTAATAAAGTTAAAACAGAATAGCTTGTTTTACTTTAATTGCCTTTATGCCATCCCATAACACAAAGTAAATCCTATGTGACCAAGCCAAGATACACATATTAAATTTTCAGGTTAATAAACAAGATGGTTAATTATGGAGGCAATGTCGTTTTAGTAAAATAAACTGGCTCACTGCAGAAATTAATGATTCAGTGGTATGAAAGTCCTACATAAAACTAAATGCGGCAAATCAGCTATCATTTTGTTATATATAATTTGTTACATAAATAATACTTTTTTCATAAATCAGCTAATATAATACTCACGATTTGGATTCAAATAATGGAGAATAATATGGCGAATATAAGGTATAACTGCATGGAGCATTTTAAAATTGAGAATTTTTTTTAAAAAGTGAATTGAAAACAACATTTAAGCTTCCAAATTACTTACCCATTCAAGCTTCAAAATAATGTGTAATGATTTTAGATTCTAAAAAAAATGCAAGAGGCCTCAGAGAAGCATTTTCAAGCAAAGTTTGATACCAAGCCATGAAAATGGGAAATTCCAGAACTCCGTTTCTTAGCCAGATGAACATCTGGCCACCAATAGTGGTGCAACCAAAATCAGAGATGCCGCAAGAGGCTAAAATTAGAGAAGCACAGGTATCTCTGAAGCTTATAGGGTCAGAGGAATTTAGAGATATGGAACACTGAGACCATTGAGTGATTTGAAAACAAAGATGAAAATACTATTCAAAGCACCTTTCAAACCTGCTGTAGCAGGTTACAATCTTGGAACATTCGGGTTTTCGTGTTTTTTGCATATCAAACAGATTGCAGTATTTCTCATCTTCATGTGGGAATATATACTAATAAATAAGGTTTAGTGTGCACTAAGATTTCAGAAACAGAATAATTATGAAGTGAAACATGTGCTGCAGTATATGTGCAACAAATATAGATAGATAAGCAAGTGAAATTAAACAAAAAATTGCAGTTCAAGTCTCTCAATTATTCTGTGTCATAATTTATCATAACATACATCAGTTTTATTAACAATTTTGTCATGTGTGGGTTGAAAGGAAGGTCATTAACTCTTGTCAAATGCTTTAATTTACTTAGCAAAAAGGTTAGAAACCCGGATGGTGCTATGAAACACCAACCTGCCCAGACTAGCCTGTTACCACATTTGAAGCAGCAGGGTTAAAGTGCTTTGATCAAGCAATTTTGAAAAATGTGCGCACAATTAAAAGGGAAGTTAGATGTGATATTCTGGAACAAACTAGATATCAAAGCAGACATGCAGGTCCAGAGCAATTATCTTGGAAACTCTTGTGCAAATAACACAGAGACTGTAAGCTGTACCCGTTAGGCCAGCACTATTCTGACAATATGTGAATCTCATGCTCTAGTATACTCACTTCTGGTGTTTCACAAAATTATATATATTCCTACCAAGATAACCATATTTTAAAAGGCAAAAAATTAAGTTTATGAGATACAATTACTAAAGTTCAAACTAGAGTACATGTGATTTAAAAAACTAGTTTTGCCTTTCACCCCCCTCAATAACATTTGCCCATAGAGAGTTCCATTCCAAGTACATTTCTTTTTATGAAAATTTATTCTCGGAGACACATGATGATTCAGCCTCTCACACTTGTTAATTGTATTGATGTTTATTATTATGCCGAGTTACCAACTGTGACAATTACTTAGCATAATCTACTTCAATATACTTCCAGATCAACTACTGAAGTAACTTTTAGGTGATTCAAGCCAAGCAAACAGCTCTCAATGTATCAAGATTACTGCACCCACCTGTTTAAAATAACTTCTGGTTCACATTCGCAAAAATAAATTAATAGCTAAAAAAAAGCTTCAAACATTGAGTTATGAATTGGTTTCATGGAGGCAATCTTATCGTTTAGCTTGGTCATTAAAAATGAATGAGAAATCAGAAGACATAGGTGTAACAAGGGGAAAAAAAACAGCAATATGCCCATTCTTGCCAGCTACCACGTGAAACCTGCTGAAAAATACGTGCATTTGAATTTCAAGTCAGGGCAGTATTAGGTCTAAAATAAAACCAAAAATACTGGAAACACTGTAGGTTATGGCAACATCTGTGGAGAGAAACAGACGCCTGTGACTTTTCATCAAAATTGGGAAAGTTAGAAATGTAATAGATTTTGAGCAAGGGATGAGTGGGTGGGACCAGGACAAAAGCAATAAATGTGATAGGATGAAAGACAGGGAAGATTGAATGACAGATGAGTTAGTCTTTCAGGGCCAAAGCGAATAGTGATGTGGCAAAAGAAATAAAAGATGTGCCTCCAGCAGGTATGCTGCTGACAGTAAACGAAAAGAGAAAACCAAAACGTGCAAGGAAAATGAAACAAATTGGACACCAAGGTTATGGTCTGAAATTGTTGAATTCAGTATTGAGTCCTGAAGACTCTAAAGTGATTAATTGAAAGGTGCTGTTCCTTAAGCTTATGTTGAGCTTCACTGGAACAATGCAGCAGGCCAAGAACAGAAATGCCAGTGAGAGATCAATGTGAACAATCAAGATACGCCATTAAAAGTTTGGGGCCATGCTTGAGACTGAATTGTAGCGTGTTCTGCAAAGCGTCACCCAATCTGCCTTTGGTGTCTTCAACGTAGAAGGGAGCACATTGTGTGCAGCAAATGCAGTTGACTAAATTGAACAAGTACACATAAATCACTTCTTCACCTGGAGGGAGTGTTGACAGCACCTTAGATCATATCCACATATTTCCTGCACTTCTGCTCCCATTGTTTCCTTTCCCTCTCAGAACTTTGATGCAGATCCTCTTGTTCTCACCTTCCACCTGACTAGCTCCATATTAAACAGGTATTTTTCTGAAATTTCTAGCACTACTATGCTCGGTCTCTCTTTTCAGAGTTCTAAAGGAACTGTTCTGTACGCGACATCCTGGTCCACTCCTCAGTTACCCTTCCCAGGCATCTTTCCATGAAACCGCAGGAAATGTAACACCTGTCCTTCTACCTCTGTAATCGCCATTCAAATGATTCGGCAAATCTGGCACAAATCGTAATGTCTGATTGCTGCCCAGATCATGTATTTCTGGCATTCAGGGCAATAAATTATCCAGTAGCTAATTATTGTTACATTTCTTCATGATTTTCTTTTGTTACTTTTTTGACTTTCTATTGCAATTTCAGCAGGCACTATGGCAATTGCCCTGCTTCATTTTACTATAATGTCACCAGTGCCACAGTCAGTTTCCCAATTGAGAAACTTCTATATAAAAGCAAATCACTGCGAATGCTGGAATCTGAAATCAAAAGAGAAAATGCTGAAAAATCTCAGCAGGTCTGGCAGCATCTGTCAGGAGAGAGGAGAGCTGATTTTTTGGCTAAAATGTCAGCTCTTCTCTCCTTACAGATACTGCCAGATCTATTGAGATTTTTCAGCATTTTCTCTCAAGAAATGTTAATCCTGAGCTTTTCAGAGGATCAAGAGGGGAACCAACTGAAGAATGCAAGTAGGTAAGAGTGTACCAAAAGTATTCTGTTCCCATACAAACACACCTTGATACCCACATCTACCAGCAGGGAAGCACAATTGTCAGGGGATTATCTAGTGGCAGCATAGTGGCACAGTGGTTAGCACTGTTGCCTCAGCACCAGGGACATGGGTTTGATTCCCGACTTGGATCACTGTGCAGAGTCTGCACATTCTCCCCCTGTCTGTGTGGGTTTCTTCCGTGTGCTCTGGTTTCCTCCCACTATCTTAAAGTCAGGCTGGTTAGGCACATTAGCCATACTAAATTCTCCCTCAGTGTACCTGAAAAGGCACCAGAGTGTGGCGACTCAGGGATTTTCACAGTAACTTCATTGCAATGTTAATGTAAGGCTACTTGCGATATGGATAAAATAAAGTTTGCAAAAATAAAAGTATTTATTTATGAATGGTCTCCTACCCTTGCCACGAATAAGAATCTCATCCTCCAAGATCTCAATATCAGATAGTCAAAGAGAGACCAACATATATTTAGCACGAGTTCAATCATCACAGATTCAATTCAGTCCCCTGGGGGAACAACGGGTCGAGCTTTTTGGTTCTTCAGAGTAGGAGAATATCCCACATTCACGCTGGTTTTCTTCTGGCATGAAAGTAATATTGTGTCAAGCATAAACACTGGTGGGTGGCTGAAATATTCTTTTAAGCCTCACCATCTGTTAAAGAAACACAAGATACTACTATGGGAACTTAATCCCACTTTTCTTGCATAGTTTCCAAACCTACTCAGTTAAATTTAATCAGACTGGTGTACATACAGGCCTTATTAGCTAAGTCTCTGGTACAAATGGTGTTTTATTCCAGAGGGAAAGAATACCATATTTAAATGCTCCCTTATATTCAGAGAAGAAAGTGCAAGACCCCAAACCAGCTCAACAAGCCCTAGGTAAGAGTATGCCAATAATATAAATTATAACAATTTTAAAGGGCCCATCTTAATTGCTGAGTGGATCAAAGGTATTCTTACAGAACAGACTAGGATTTCTGTTTTTTTTGACATCTGCATGACTGGATTCAACAAACTTAAGCATACTGCATTGTCAAATGAGTATTGTTTACTTTAGATAGTAAGGATGTTGATAAACCATGGCTAACATGTCATTTTCTTGGTTACAAAAAGACAAAAAGAAATCTAAGAAAACATGGTGCAAATAACAGCAATATTAAAATGCTTTCTCTTTTGTTTTTCCATCAACTCTTCAAAACAGGGGCTAAACTTCAGCATGTAACAATAGTGTAAGCATTGTTATTTTGACCCCTCCAGGTTTCTGTGCCATACTACATAATCTCATCTTCCACTAGGGCCTAACATACTCTTGCTGGCATGAAGTAGCAAATCAAACATAAATCCCATCAGGGAATGGTCTTGAGCCCTTAGTTCTTAGCAATGAAAGCTGTTATCATTTTCTGAATTACAAGAACTATAAAAGGACACTCTACTCAAGCTATCACTGAATGTCACCTGAAAGCAATCACAAAAGGGCTCTACCTAGGCTTATCTCTGAGCTCTGTCACTAAGGCAACCAGAAGGGAATAAGTTTCAGTGGGTCTATGAATTTAGGAAACCATAAAAGCCAGGGCTAAAAGGTATGTGCAGCCTCTCAAAGATTGACTGCATTAATACATTAGCAAATACTGTGAAACACTGGATAAATGTCAGCAATTATGGAAAGACTCCTCATAACAATGTATGATGTCTGTCAACCCCCTGTGGTGTGATATGTAACTGTCATTCACTAATGCTTATGCGCTATTTTTCACTGACCCGAGCCCACATCACAACATGCAAATTGGTTTCATAGTAGTATAATTAAAACAAATTAATCCTTGGTTAGTTCTCGTCAAAGATTTTACAGGGCTTGACTGATGATATTTGCCTCATTGAAGTTCTTGTTCATGAAATTTTACATAACACTGTGCCTCAGTTTAGGGAGTTAATGATTGCAGTACATAAAAACAAATACTCAAAAGCTGCATTTGGTTCTATTCATTTAAATTTACTTGCTGGATGTGAAAAAGACCCACGGTGCCATGGGAACCATTTTCACTACATTTCTTGTTAACCTCAAGCTCAATAAACAGGAAACTAGATAGGCTTGCTGTAATTGGATTCCTGTATAATCTTGAGTCTCTTCTGAACCTGATGGACCTGGCTCATCTGGCAACATCAGTTAACTTAATCTAAGTCAACACTCATTTAATATATTATTTTTGGATCCCTTTAGGTAGTAAAAATACATTGTCTGCTGCTGCTCTCACTTTAATGAGAGATGGGATACTGTACGAGTTGTCAATAACTCTTTCCGTTTTAGCACATCTTCACTAGGGAAGCATATATAGACTTTTTCTGGTCAGTAAATGTTTTCATGCCAAAGAAGTTTAACTGTCACAAAATAGAAACATACAATCAGGCCAGATTCTCGTTTTACAATTTAACAAGGAGATGTTTTTAGTATTTTGAGGGCAGGAATAATTAGCATTGTAAATGATGTCTGGAATTCTCATTATTAGCGAAAGTTCATTCTGTTACTATTTAAAATTAAATCAAGTAACATTTTACAAAGTGTTAACCTGTTTGCTGACACAAAATATTGGAACTTAAAATCTAATGCAGGTTTTCCTTTTTGAAACCAGTGACAGCTCTATAATATTTTGGGATATTGGCTCCCAGTAACTGTTCAGCTTTAAACAGAATGATGATACAATAAACCAACATCACATGAAAGTAATAAACTCATGCATCACTGGCAGCTGGACTCTCAACCATCATACGATAATTTATAAAAACAAATTTTCCATAATCCCATTTTTGTTGCAACACTTAAGGCAGCATGCTGAGTGACTATCATCAAATTAGCAATACATGTAAATTTAACTAAGTCAAAACAACTGCTTGAGGAATGATCTCGATATGCAGCTGTGGAGCCACCTTGAATGAGACATGTACAGTTCATACCCTAGTTCAGGGTGGCAGGTTCTAAGATGGCAATTTGCCCAGATGCTAAGCTTCAAAAAGTCAATTCGGACCTTAAAATAGTGTGGGTTATTCTCACAACATGAATGTCTCCAACAAGGTGCTAGGAGAGGAATAGTTCAAAGGCTCTCCAGATGAAGTATGGTTTTCTAACAGCTTTTCAAAAAATTTTTCACCATTAAGAGGATGTTTGAAAAGCTGGTGCTGAGTGATTCATGATGAACACAACCAGTAGAACGAGATAATCAGAGGGACATTCAGGGAACTGACCTGGCCTGCTACTAGAGATGCTCCTTCAGGTGTAGCAACTTCACAAAAGATACTATGCAACAGTGAAAAATTAAGATTCAACCTACAGTGGAAAAAAACCTAATGGATTCGGTGGCACATCATCCAGATTTCTGCACCAGAATCTGAACTCTTGATTGGATGGAACTAGGGCTGTTCATTGAAGAGACCTTGCCTTTTCCCCCACCAACTTGCATCCTTTCCACCTTGGGTTATAGTTCCCTAAAGGCACCATGAAACCTTAATCCAAGTGACATGCATTCACAGATAAACACTGACACGGTCTTCAACTACAGGATAAGTTATAGTAATATCCAAACATGTTCTCCCTCAGGCAGGATGTCCTGTCTCTAGAACAGAGACAACTATGATTCTATCTCTGTTGGAGCTGGAAATGTCACAGATGGATAGAATGGGCAAGGAAAGAGGTCACAGGATCCATCAGGAACCAACGCAGTTCAGCAACAGTAAACGAAAGAACTTGTCAGGTCACTGCGAAACTCACCTTTGAAGTAAGTAGCAACATAGAAGATGTCAGATAACTCAGGACAGTGATGCAACAAAAATTAACAGCACACACTAGGGGATTTTCAGAGTAAAATCATTGCAATCTTAATGTAAGCCTATTTGTGACACTAATAAAATTACTAAACGTGATAGCCATTGTTTAGCGTGTACAATATGCTGCTCAAGCCAATGACAGTGGTTCATTTCAGAGTGAATAGTAGCTTTGTCAATGGTATTTTAAGAAGCTGCCTATGTCAAATAACACTATAAATGAACCTTTTCTATATTGGAAGAACCAATATGGAAGCTTGACACAAATAAGATAGGCTTCAAAGATTATCCCAATTTGTACTGGAGATCTGCTAATAGTTAGCACTAATGTTGACTTCTGTAGAGGAGACAATAATGGACCTTGACCAATGTCAATATAGTTTAGATCAGTGCCAGGCTGAGTCCAAGGACAGCCAGGAACATCCTGTGTTTGTCTCGTTCTTTAGATTGATTTTTGGAAGTAGTGAATGTTATAGAATAGACAAGAGATGATGATAATATGAAAATTGGTAGGGTGGTAAATAGTGAGGAGGATAGCCTTAGATTACAGGATATAGACGGGGTGGTCAGATGGCCTGATCAGTGGCAAGTGGAATTCAACCCAGATAAGTATGAGGTGATGCACTTGGGTAGGACTAACAAGGCAAGGGAATACATGATGAATAGCAGAGTTCTGGGAAGCACTGAGGATCAGAGGGACCTTGGTGTTCATGTACACTGGTCCCTTACGGTAGCAGGACAAGTGGATAAAATGGTTAACAAGGCATATGGTACACTTGCCTTTATTAGCTGAGGCATATAGTTGAACAGCAGGGAAGGTTTGCTGGATTTATATAAAACATTGGTTAGGCCACAACTAGAGTGAGGTGGAATCTTACAAGAATTTGGCAGTGTCAATTCTGGTGCGAAAAACAGAGTGAATCCCGCTGACAAGTGGCATGATTTCTGACCGAATCTTACGCCTCGTTAGTAAAATTTTACGTACACAAGAATCACATCGCACTTGTGGAATATTCCTCGATTTGCCCACCCTGTCTCAACTTAATCACTGGGGAGCTCCATATAAACAGTTCTCCAGCACTTTTTCCAGATCTATCCTGGGGGATTGCAGCCAAGGAGCCTGAAACTCGCTTTTCAGGTCTGCCCAGACTGCTGGATGGTGTGCACTGGAAGCAGAATGCATTCTCTCCCCACTCCAGAAAGCAGCCTTCCAGCAAGGTCACCACCGCCGCTAAGAATGCAGTGGCAGTCCTTGAAATTGCCAGCTCATTGCAAAAAAGGATGAGACAGCATCCTGATGGGGCATTTCATATTTAACTTCATTGCGGTGTTAATGTAAGCCTTACTTGTAACTAATAAATAAACTTTAAAACTTTAGCAGTGTCAGAAGATGAAGAACCATTTTCTTCACTCGGCTAGAGTAAGTGAAATACAGCCAGTCTCTCTCTGGATTCCCCTTGCACTGCTAACTCCATCTCTCACCTAGCCACCTCAGGGGTTGCCAACACCTGGCACAAGGCCTACTTCCACCTTCAAAAAAATCACAACGTTCGGTCTTGTAGCTGCTGTGCTCCACAAACTCTAGATCCCATTCAGGCCCCGTGCCTGCCACACCGCGTCACCATCTTTAACTTCAACCTCTGCCTACACTCTCTCCCATCTGTGTCATTGCAGGACAAACTCAATTACAATAAGCATGAGCAGTGCAGCCAGTGGGGGTCACACCAGAGTTCAGAATCCTCATACCTTTCAAGAAGAGGACACTTGAACTGGCCACAGAGGAGGAAGAGCATGCCTGTGCTGATCGTGAAGTGGGGGCAGCAGACAAACACGAGAATCCTCATTTGATGCTAGCATACCTTTAAGAATTTTTTAAAAATCATGTTCTCTGCAGTTTGTAAGCTAGCCTTTTGGTTTCATTGTGGCACTGGCTGTCTGCTAGAAGTCCTTTTATTGCTGCTTTAATGGTTTAAATGGGGTTTTGTTTATTTTCACTCTGGGCCTCAGGTACTTTCTGGGATTTGTTTTATGACTCTGCATTGTTAGGGGGAAGACTGGGTGTGAGGTCAGGTGTTTTGGACAGGTTTTCTTTCTTCACAGTGAATTCAAGGTTTCACTTTCAGCTTTGGGGCTGCGAGCTGTTGGTTTAGTTGGAAGCTGCCCTGGTTGTCAAGTGGTAAGCAGCTTTGCTCCTTCTCCTAGATTCTGCTGGCTAGCTGGAAAGTCTTCTGGCCTTACTGGAGTGAAAATCTGCTGTAGGGTGTTGGCTTCCCTAGAGTCTCTCTCTCTCTCTCTCTCTCCTTCTCCCTGGTGCTTTGGGAAGCTATTCTGACTTCAAGCTGGTCTGTGTCTCTATCGAGAGGGCTGCTAGAAGTTAAAAGGCTGGGAAGTCAGAGTTTCAATTCTCCACCCAAAGGACTAAGTTCCAGTATCACGTGAGCACGTGTATTTTCTGTGCTAAACCTGTGGCAAGGGTTTTGAATATGGAAGTTTGTTTGATTGGAACATTTTGTGTTCTTGTTAAGGGAAATTCACTATAATGAATTTGCTGTTTGTAATTAGTAAAAGTTACAGCTAATTTTCTTTCTATACATGTTAACTGTATTCTTAAATAAACTTTGAACTTGGGTAGGGTGAGCATGAGATGCTTCACATCAGGTATGATTCAACTGACCCACTGAGGAACTTTTATCAATGTGCAAACATATGATCCAGGCAGACTTCATATAACACTTCGGAGTTTCTGACCTGAACTATAACATTCAGGACACGCTATCATTCCTCAAGTCTCAAGTGAGTAATCAATGTTCCCTGCTTTATCTCCTGTAATGCACTTATGCCATCTCCCTTCCGTTGCAATCAGCCAAGCATGTCTGGTCCATCCTCATATTTAAAACATCTGGTCTTGCTGCAGCTGTATAGGGCATTGGTGAGGCCGCAGCTGGAGTACTGTGTGCAGTTTTGGGCGCCGCACCTGCGCAAAGATATTTTGGCCTTGGAGGGAGTGCAGAGGAGGTTTACTAGGCTGATACCGGAGTTGAGGGGGTTGAGCTATGAGGAGAGGCTGAATAAACTGGGCTTGTACTCGTTAGAGTTTAGAAGAATGAGAGGAGATCTCATTGAGACGTATAAGATGATGAATGGGATGGATAGGATAGAGGTGGAGAGACTCTTCCCGCTCAAAAAAGACAATAGGACTAGAGGGCACAGCCTCAAGATAAGCAGAGGGGGGGACAGTTTAGAACAGAGTTGAGGAGGAACTTCTTCACTCAAAGGGTGGTGAATCTCTGGAATTCTCTGCCCGTTGAAGTGGTGGAGGCTGCCTCGCTAAATATTTTTAAGACGCGGGTTGATGGGTTTTTGATAGGAGAGGGGATTAAGGGTTATGGGGAGAGGGCGGGAAAGTGGAACTGAGCAGCGACAGATCAGCCATGATCTTATTGAATGGCGGGGCAGGCTCGAGGGGCTGGATGGCCTACTCCTGCTCCTATTTCTTATGTTCTCATGGCCCCTGGACTCTCTAGTCATGAGCAGTTCCAAGGGAAACTTCTCAGACCTCACCACTGAAGGTGTGTCAAAGTTGTCTCACACACCCAACACTAGCACAGATACTCACCTCTAAGTAGTTCACTAAGTAGGCAGGCTGTTGGATCACTCACTGGTGCTGAAGATCCAAAGCAGGTGGAGGAGGGGGTGTCCCAGGAAACTGGCACTTGGAGGCCAGGACTTTGCTAGGCCCCTGGCTAATGACATGCCCTGGGTCTGATCGTTTGAAAACTGATTGGACAGCAAATGCAAGTTGCAAGCATCAGGAAGTGACGACTGGAGGAGGCCCAACACCTTTTGCCTGAGGAGATGGTGCCATCATTCCAGCACAATGAGACAAACACTGCGAGGATGACGCCCGTGGTGCAGGCCCTGGCTCATGCAGCACACTCTACGGCAGAAGATTTCTGCACCATGGCTCAGCTCATGACCTCCACGTCTGAGGGTATGAGCTCCAGTGGGCAGAACTTTAACTGCATGGTGCAGGCACACATGGGAACACAGAAAAGCCAGTGCCAGAGGATGGCAGGACTTCTGGGCCTCAATCCAGCTGCCCTCCGTCCCATGAAGCAGCACTGGAGCCATCAAGCATCTGAAGGGATGAGGATCATCTGGGACACAACTAGTGGCCTTCCATCCAAGAGATTTAGGGGAGTGTCTAGCCCATCTGATTCCCCCTCCAGCCTCACACACTGAGAAGGGCAAACTGCAATGCCCGTATTGCCTGGAAGCAGGCCAGTACCGTTAAGGTCCAGGCCCACCAGGGGACGTCTGCCAAGGTTATCTCGGGCAACAGGGTGTGGAAGTCAGCAGGTCTCTCCAACCTCAGCTGGGGATCCTGGGGAAGCACTTAGATGTAGTGCGAGGGTAGGGAAGGTAGAAAGTTATAGGCACATAGTTGGCACAGGTGAAAGTAGGCATGTGTAGAAAAGTCACCACTGTATATAGTTCTAGAATAAATATTCACGTTGTTCACCCACAGAGCATCCACTGTGTCACTTGGTGCCAAAAAGTATGCAAAACCCTGCGCACACCCAGCGCTACATCCCTGATGAACACACACAAGGAGGGAAATAGAACCTGGTGGTCTACTCCTGCTTCTTCGAGCCTGCCTCACCATTCAATACGATCATGGCTGATCTGTGCCAGCCTCAGCTCCTTTTCTGTGGAGATTTCCCCATAACCCCCTCTCTATTCCTTGCTCTATCAAAGATTTATCTACCCTCATTTCAAATACTTCTGATGATCCAGCCTTTACCACCCTTTGGGACAGAGAATTCCAGATATTCACCACCCTGAGAGAAGAAATTTCTACACACTCCAAGTTTTAAATGGCCCTTTATCTTGTAGCCACGTCTCTTTGTTTGAGACATTCCCATTAGTGAAAACATCTCACCATCTACCCTGCCAAGCCCCCTCAGGATCTTATATGTTTGAATAAGGTCACCTCTCCCTCTTCTAAACTCCACAAGGAAGAGGTAAAAACCATTGTTAACACAGGAGGTCAAGGATAATGTTAAATTGAAAAGTAGAATACGCAAAGTGGCAAGGGGTGGTGATAGATCAGAGGACTGGGATGTTTTTAGGATCCAGCAGCACCCAGGCTGTGTACTCTCTCTTGATAGGACAATTCTCTTATCCCAAGAATTAGCCTGGTGAACCTCCTTTGGACTGCCTCCAATGTTACTATATCCTTTTTAAGATAAAGGGGCCAAAACTGAATGCAGTATTCCAGGTGAGGCCTCACCAACATCCTACACAATTGCAAAAAAAACTCCCTATTTTTAAATTGTAACTCTGTTGCATTAAAGCCAAAATGCTGATCTATCTATATCCTGTTGCAGAATCACAATATCCTGATCACAACCTGCCCTTCAACCATCTTTGTATTATCAGCAAGTTTGGAAAGCTTACACTCTGTTCCTTCCTTCAGGTCATTAATGTAAATAGTAAACAATTGCGGGCTGAGTACTGATCATTGCAGTACTCCACTAGCTACATCTTTCCACTCTTTATTCATTTATTCCAATTCTGTTTTCTATCTGACAGTCATTTTTCAATCCACGCTAACAACTTCATCCAATTCCATGGGCTTGTGCTTTATGCACCAGCCTCTTTTGTGGTTCCTTGTCAAATACTTTTTGACAATCTAAATATACTACATCTACATGTTCCCCTCCACGTTTTCCTCTCAAGGGGAACATGTAGATGTAGTATATTTAGATTTCCCTCAGTTACATCCACAATGAATTCAAGCAAATTCGACAAACATGATTTAGCTTTCCTAAAACCATGTTGACTAGGTTTGATTCAGCTTTCCTAAATGATTTGCGGGGAGGAAAGTACAGAAGTGATGTTAGGGGTAAGTTTTTCACTCAGAGGGTGGTGAGTGAGTGGAATCGGCTGCCGTCAGTGGTGGTGGAGGCGAACTCGCTGGGGTCTTTTAAAAGACTTCTGGATGAGTATATGGGGTTTTATGGGATTGGGGGTTATAGATAGGTGTTGATGTGATCGGTGCAACTCGTGGGCCGAAGGGCCTGTTTGTGATGTAGTGTTCTATGTTCTATGTTCTCTTTGTTTATTGACTCCAGCATTTTGCCAATGATGGATGTTAAATTAGTTGGCCTAAAGTTCCCTGCCTTCAGTCTCTCTCCCTTTTTGAACAAGGACATCACATTGGCTGTTTTCCAATCTTCTGGTACCTTCCTGGAATTTAGTGAGTTACGAAAACTTTCAACCAATGGGTCCATTACCTCTGTAGCCACTTCCATTTAAAACCTTACCATGCAGTTCATCAGGTCCTGGCAACCTGTTCACCTTTAGCCCCTTGAGTCTGTCCAATACACTATCCCTTGTGATACTGTATTGTAACTTCTACCATGTTATTTATAATCAACGCATCTGATAACTTAAGGGTAGTTGCAATGCTTTCCATGGTGAAGACGAATGCAAAAAACATATTTAGCATATCCACCATTCCTTTGCTGTTATCAATTCACCCACCTCATTCAGTAGAGGTCCCTCATTTACCTCAGCCATCTGCTTCTTGTTTATATATTCATAGAAACTCTTATTGTTTGTTTTAATGCCAAGTTTTCTCTCAAACTTCATTTTTTCCCTAATGTGCTTTTTAGTTTTTTGCTGCTGGATCCTAAAAACACCCCAAACCTCTGATCTATCACCACCCCTTGCCACTTTGCATATTCTACTTTTCAATTTAACATTATTCTTGACCTTGTGTTAACAATGGTTTTTATCTCTTTCTTGTGGAGCCCCTCTGTTTGATTTGTATGAAGTCCTGCTGAGCACTGATAGGCCACTGCTCATCTCCTGACCTGTATCTTAGCTTGTTTACCCAGTTCACATTAGACAACTCCTCCCTCATACCATTATAATTGCCCCTTATTTAAATTTAGATGCTGGTTATGGATTTATGGCATTCACCCTCAAACTGTATCTGAAACTCTATCACATTATGCTCTCTACCCATTGGGGGGGTAGCCATTGCTCCAAAAAAGCAATCCCTGATACACTCCACAAATTCTTCTTCCATACTACACTTGCCAGTTTGGTTTGTCCAAACAATATGCAGATTAAAATCTCCCATGATACAGTCAGAGAGGTTTACATCATGGAAACAGGCCCTTTGGCTCAACTTGTCCATGCTGCCCTTTTTTTCTAAAACCCCTAAGCTACTCCCAATTGCCCACATTTGGCCCATATCCCTCAAAACCCATCTTACTCATGTAACTGTCTAAACGCTTTTTAAAAGACAAAATTGTACTCTCCTCTACAATTACCTCTGGCAGCTTGTTCCAGACACTCACCACCCTCTGTGTGAAAAAACTGCCCCTCTGGACCCCTTTGTATTTCTTCCCTCACACTTTAAACCTATGCCTTCTAGTTTTACACTCCCCTCCCTTTGGGAAAAGATATTGACTATCTAGCTGATCTATGCCCCTCATTATTTTATAGACCTCTGTAAGATCACCCTCAGCCTCCTACGCTCCAGAGAAAGAAATGCCAGATTATCCAGCCTCTCCTTATAACTCAAACTATTAAGTCCCATTAGCATCCTAGTAAATCTTTTCTGCACCCTTTCTAGTTTAACATTCTTTCTGTAATAGGGTGACCAGACAGTACACAGTATTCCAAGTGTGGCCTTACAACTTCAGCAAGACATCCCAACTCCTGTATTCAATGTTCTGACCAATGATAACTGCAGTTTCCTTCAAAAGATACCCACATTTCTCCATTTATGTTCTGACTTCTTGAGGTGTCACATTTTGGGGTCTATAGACTATTCGACCCTTGTTTTCCTTCAACCCAAACCACTTCTACATCATTATTCACTGCCTTTATATCATGACTCAGCACTGCTCTGAAACCTTCCTTGATTAACAATGTCTTTCCCTTTAGCCTGTTGTTTTGGAACACTGTACACACTGAAATGTTGGGTATCCAGTTCAGGTCATCTTGCAACAACATTTCTGTAATAGCCAATCCATCATACTCACATGTTGCAACCAGTGCTATCAACTACTTAGCCCGTTGCAAATGCATCAAGCACTCAGACAAAGAAGAGTCAGCTTTGACTTTTTACGGTAGTTTACAACTCTGGATTTGCTCTCTGTTGCATTTGAGTGCAAGAATGACTGTGCAATACCTCACCCACACTGAAGAAATTGTAGATACCCTGCTACAGTCAACCCCAAACCCAAAAACCCTTTCCCTACCCCCATTCATTGAAGGAGCATCCCTTTCCTCTCCCCCACCCCCCCCACCGCCCCACTCCAAGATTAGGGCATTTCGAGAGTACAGCATTGCACTTGTGTGCAAGAGGCCAAGGAGCTGCTGAAATGCTAAGAATCTGCCCACTTCAGGTGAAAGCTGAAACTGAAAAACCAAGCAATTACACCAAAGAGGCTACAGTACCTGATGCTCATCTTAAACCGTTCATGAAGCCCACCATGTATCCATTCATTGGCAGGGAACATTCAACTTTCAATTAAGCAGGAGTCAAACACACTGCTGGAGGATAGAGGAGCATTGGTCTATCCTTGCAGCAAGTTACCCTCACTCTTCTGGCTTTGGCTTCCTGCCCATGAAGATGTGCAATGTTGGTTGGATGATGCTGATAGCACATTGTTTTACCTGACATCCATGTGGGCTATCCCGCTCATCCACAAAACGAGATTTTACAATGACCTCCTTTGCTCTGTGGCCCATTTTGGCCTTGTCAAACCTACTCTTTCCTCAGCATTCTCCTCATCCAAGGATATGTGGTGCTCGCCCATCTTATCCTTTTCCAGGTGGTCTCCCCCATGCAGCACACCACAATAATTCAGGAGAGCCTCTGGGAGTTATGCTGTGGGATTCCCCAACCTAGTCCAGGCACCAGAACTGAATCTTCAGCAATCCAATGGTCTGCTCCACCAGCACACACGTTGAAGCATGAGCCTCATTGTATTGAGTTTCTGCAGGCGTTTGTGGCCTCCACATTAGTGTCATCAGCTACTTTGTGAGGATACCCCTTGTCCCCGAGGAACCATTCCTCCAGCTGCCACTCTCCCTCAAAGACTGCTGGGATTTGCAAGCAACCCAAGATATAACTGTCATGGGTGCTCCTTGGGAAACAGGTACATGTTGGATGTTGAGGGAATGGAATCCCTTACTGCTCATGAATGGCGCAGCCTACCACAATGGTGACTTAAGAGCCTGGTGAGTGTGGTCACTGACACCTCGCACCTGGGGCTTCCCTGTTATGAGGACAAAAGCCCATGGCCCTGACATCCTGGTTCACTTGATCCTGATCCAAGTTTATAAACATCTTGCACACAGGGCATTTATGACCTGCCTGATACATCTGTGAGTGACACTCGGGGAGGAGATGTCATAGATGTCCCCTGTGCTGTCCTGGAAGGAGCCTCTGGTGAAAAGGTTTAGTGCGGCTGCCACTTTAAGGGCCACAGGCATTGCATGTCCTCCAATTCCATGGAGCACCAGCTCATGCAGTATGTGGCAGAGGTGGTTCACTGACCCTAGGGATAGACACAGCCTTCTCCATCATTGAGGCTCAGACGCCTGAAGGCATAAGCACCTTCGCCGGAAAATTCTAGCTCAGTACTGTCTCTGAGGTTGATCTTGTGCTCCCTGGACAATTGCAGCCCTCCAGTCCTGAGCACATGCAGCGGCACAACTTTGTCTCTGCCTGCTGGTCAATCAAGATTAGTAGGAAGGCCAACTCCGCAGGCTCCATGATTCTCCTGAATCATGAACTGAATGAGTGAGAATGCCAGAGTGAGCTATAAGGAGTTCTACCACAGCCCTGACTCTCATTCCTCTGTGCCTCTAAGACTTTCACCCAGTCACTGAGTTAATTTTTGCTTCCTCTCCTAATATCGCCTCTGACAAAACAGCCACACCTCCACATTATATCCCATGTACAGCAACAAGGCAATTAGTGTTGAGCCTCCATTTTCTCATGGCATCTGACCTGCCCATTCCTTTGTTCCCCCCCCCCCCCCCCCACTGTACGGACAGAGTGACCCCCCCACCATCGATCCCATGCTGTACTTATGTGTGACCGCAGCATTCATCCTGGTGCCCCGAGTATTGGACAGGCTGAGGCAAAATGGCTGCCTGAGCAATCACACCCAACATCCCCCTTGGAGATGAATGTGCCAGGTTCATTCTTATGTAGAGCTGTTCTAAATGGCACTGACATGACACCATGCCAATAACGTGTGCGGGATACTCAGTGCCGACTTAGTATTCTAGTGAGTGCTCGATATGAGGTGATAATGTATTAAAATGATGTTCCCACTTCCCCCGTGGAGTGTTCCACATAACTCCCCCAGCAGGTCTGATCCAAAATTGCAAAACGCCATCTTGCTAGAGAGAATTATTTTTTTCAAAATTCTCTAGATTTTGAGCACGTTCCAGCATTTACCAGAGAATCTGGTCTCAACATTCACCCATAGTTCTGGAATCCATATTATAGAAGGAATGTGATAGCACAGGAAAGGTGCAGAGCAGATTTACCAGGATTTTGTCTGCACTGGAGAGTTTTAGTTATGAATAAACATTGATAGGCTGGGGCTGCTTTCCTTGGAGCAGAAGATACTGATGGAGAACATAATTGAGATGATAAAATCACGAGAGACATTGATAGACAGGTAGAAACTTTTCATCTTGGTGGAGCAATTAATGACTGGTGGGGGGGGTGTGGTTTAGATTTAAGGTGAAGGGCAGGAGGTTTAGAGGGGATGTGAGGAAAAACCTTTCACACAAAGGATGGTGGGATTCTCACACTCGAAAAGGGTGGTGGAGGCAGAGACCCTTGTAACATTTAAGAAATATTTAGATGTGCACTTGTGATACCAAGGCATACAGATGAGGCTCTCAAGTTTATCTAATAGATGACGCTGCAGGTATGAAGTAATTAAGATTTCATATAGATTAAGATTATGCAGTTACCTTTGCCATGAATTAATTACAAGCAATGACAACAGGACTTATGGTAACCACCAATGTAAATGCTCAAAATGTGTTATGCAATGCTGAAATTTACTTTTTTTGCTTGATGAATTGATACTAGAAAAAATCCAATCTGAAAATAAAATTCAGAGTTTCTCCTCAAAACATTGAATAATATTAAAATTTTGATGGGGGGGGGGCGCGAGAGCGAGGGGGGGGGCGCAAGAGGGAAGGAGGGTGGGGGGGGGGCGCAAGAGGGAAGGAGGGTGGGGGGGGGGCGCAAGAGGGAAGGAGGGTGGGGGGGGGGCGCAAGAGGGAAGGAGGGTGGGGGGGGGGCGCAAGAGGGAAGGAGGGTGGGGGGGGGGCGCAAGAGGGAAGGAGGGTGGGGGGGGGGCGCAAGAGGGAAGGAGGGTGGGGGGGGGGCGCAAGAGGGAAGGAGGGTGGGGGGGGGGGTGCAAGAGGGAAGGAGGGTGGGGGGGGCACAGGGAAAAGGGTGAGTTAACACGACAGCATGAGGGAACAAGCCTGCATAAAACCAGAGAATAATCAACTTTGAACCATACAATCGATAACGTTCATTTTGGATTGGACTGAATGAAATTAAAGAATATTTACACCAAAACTGTCACATTTTATTCTGTCACCCAGACTGAACTATGATTCCAGTTATGAATAACTTGGTCAAAAGCACTTTCAGATAAAACTTAAGGCAGCATTTTGCTTCATTGCGTCCCTTTTCAAATTGAAAAGCTTCACTGTTCTATAATAATTTCCTCATACCTTAAATATTTCTGTATAAAATCATACCAGCAGCTCAAGCATTAACAAAGTGATTAAGCTAACAAAACTCTAAGCTTCAGTGAACAGGATTTCATTCCAATTGATTTTAAAAAGTTAAATCAGTTTACAAAAAGTTGGAGAATGTATTGAATGGATGGCTGAATTATTTCAGAGGAAAGCCTTTATGCATGCAGATACTAAAACATCTTGAAATGTTTATACAGCTGACTGGTCTCAACTATGGGTAAATCTGAAAAGTAAGCTCCTGTGCCCTACGCTTCTCTTCAATTATGAAAAGATGTTTGGCTAATGGTTACAATGGTTATATAAAAAGAGTAATGCAGAAATGAAAATATATCAAAACCACATACTAACAAAAGCAGCAGCAGTACATAAAAGAACATCTGCAGAAAGAATTTTTCCTGTCTATGCATCACACAATACCAAGGATTGAAGCACAGTACAAATTCTTTAGAAATAAATTGCACTCACAGAGTCATCCTCAGCAGAGGCAGGCCAGCCTTCCCAAATCTGGTGACGGACATGGATGTTTGTGAGATCAAATATGTTACGCTTTACCTAATAAAAGAGTTTTAAAAAAAATTATGTAATACACAGCATTTTGTTTTTACTTAAAGTCATCTCACGCAAAGTACATTTCAGTGCAAGCGTTTTTTTATTCTTTCAGGGGATGTGGACATCAATGGCTGGGCCAGCACTTGTTACCCTCCCCTAATTGCCCTCGACAAGGTGATGGTGAGCTGCCTTCACGAACCGCTGCAGTCCATATGGTGTAGGTACATCCATTGCACTGTTAGGAAGAAATTCAAGAATCTTGACCCAGTGACAGTGAACGGGCTGAGGTTTTGTTTCAAGTCAGGATGGTGAGTGGCTTGGAAGGGATCATGCAATTGGTGGTGTTCCCATGAATCTGTTGCCCTTGTCTTTCTTGGTGGTAGAGGTCGTGAGTTTGGGTGATGTAGTTAAGTTGAACTGATGAGTTGCTACAGTGCATCCTGTATATGGTACGCACTGCTGCCACTGTGCATCGATGACTGAGGGAGTGAAAACTTTTTGTCACACCAAATGCAAGTAAACTGGTTCATTTTCATATGCTTTCCACACCAAGAGCCTTCGTATTGCAGGTTTTTTTCATTTGTTTATGGGAAGGGAGCATTGCTAGCAATGACAGCATTTGTTGCCCCTTTGAGAAATATTGAGAATAGCAAGACCCAAACAGTTGCAGAGGAGAGCATCATAAATGGAGAGCAGAAGGACAAGCACTGCAGTAGATGACCCTAAAATACAATGAACCCTGCACATCATAAGAACATAAGAAATAGGAGCAGGAGTAGGCCATCTAGCCCTTCGAGCCTGCCCCGCCATTCAATAAGATCACGGCTGATCTGTCATGGCTCAGTTCCACATTCCTGCCCTCTCCCGATAACCCTTCTTCTGTAAAATGTAACATCACTAGGGCTTGAAGTTTTTTTAAAAACGTCACATACATAAATCAAAACTTTTCTGTTTCTCTTTTTTCGGACAATCTTGAACTTCAAAGTTCTACAATGAAATCATTAAAACGTACATAATGTACTGAAGAACAATGCCAACATTCAGTAAATTCTGATAGGTTAGTCTCAGCTTCTAATACAACACGAGTTAAAAGGTTGAATGAGTTAATACAACATTAGCAAGAGAAACCTACTGGAACTGCCATTATTGTAATATTTTGCTCATGGAAAGTATTAGCATTGTTCATGCTCATTATTCTTCGAAGCAAGGTGAGAGAAGGATCGATTTGTGTTTGGAGCGAGAAAGTAAGCGAGTCACTGTCGTTTTAGTTTTTTCACGGTTTTTTTTTCTCAAGTTACTTTAATTTGAAAAGTGGAAGTGGGCCACAGGGTAAGCTGAGAAGGTTTTTTTAAGCGTGCGAAGTATAAAAGGAAGGCCACTCTATACAACAGGCAGCGGAGTGAGAGGGAGCAGAGTGAAGGCTGAAGGGCTTTGGCTCAATGGGCTTCGGCGTAAACAGGCAGAGGCAGGGTAGGTTCTGTTCTTCATTCTTCCAGAAATTTAAAAAAAGGGGTAGGTATGAGTGAGAGGCCGATTTGTTGCTTTCAGTGTCGGATGTGGGAGTCGCCTAGCCTCCCGGAAGTCCATATCTGCGCCAGGTGTGTCGAACTGCAGCTCCTGAGGGATCGCGTTGGGGAACTGGAGCTGCAGCTCGATGACCTTAGTTTAGTCAGGGATAATGAGGAATTAATAGAGAGAAGTTACAGGCAGGTAGTCACACCAAGGACGTGGAGGAAGACACGTGGGTCACAGTTAGGAAGGATAAAGGTCACGTACCAGAGAGTATCCAGGTGGCTGTCCCCCTTAACAGTAAGGGCTGGGTGATAGACAAGAGTGAGGAATGGAGAGAGCAGTCAGTGAAGGGATCCTCTGTGGTTGTCCCCCTCCAAAATAAGTATACCATTTTGGATACTGTGGGAGGGGATGGCCCTCCAAGGGTAAGCCACAGTGACCAGGTCGCTGACACAAAGTCGGGCTCTGTGGCTCGGAAGGGAAAGAGGGGGATGCAATAGTTAGAGGCACAGACAGGCAGTTCTGTAGGCGCGAACGAGACTCCAGGATGGTAGTCTGCCTCCCTGGTGCCAGGGTCCTGGATGTCTCTGAGCAGGAAGCATACTAGAAGGGGCGATAACCAGACAGGCGTCATTGTCCACATTGATGCAAATGACATGGGCAGAAAGAGCAGGGAGGTCCTGCGAGAGCAATTCAGGGAGTTGGGTAGTAGGCTAAAAAGCAGGGCCTCTAGGGTAGCAATCTCTGAACTACTCCCAGTGCCAAATGCTAGTGAGGCTAGGAACAGGGAGATTGTACAACTGAATGTGTGGCTAAAGGACTGGTGAGCGCCCCCCCAATCCCTTGATCCCTTTAGCCCCTAGAACTATATCTAATTTCTTCTTCAGACAATGTTTTGGCCTCAATTCCATTCCGCATTAGTGAATTCCACACATTCACCACTCTCTAAGTGAAGAAGTTTCAGTTCTAAAAGATTTACCCTTTCTCCTCAAACTATGACCCCTAGTTTCGGACTCTCCCACTCTCCCCAACCTGGGTGTGTCACTGGTTAGGTCAGCATTAATTGCCTATCTCTAATTGTGCTCGAGAAGGTGGTGGTGACTGACTTCTTGAACCGCTGCAGTTTACCTGGTGTAGATATGCCCACAGTGCTGTCAAGGAGGGAGTTTCAGCATTTTGATCCAGTGACAGTGAAACCAACATGGTATGGCTTGGAGGGTAACTTCAAGACGATGTTCCTGTGCATCTGCTGCCTTTGTTCTTAGAGCATTATACAATGTAGTATATATATTTATTGATTGAGACTTGGGACTACAGGGTACGATTTCAAAATTTACATATTGAGATCAGCAAATAGCATAGAAATCAGGAGGATAGAGGCAGGCTGGCAAAATGGGCAGCATGTGTAGATAAATTTTAATGCAGATAAAGTTGAGGTGATGTATTTTGGTGGACATAACTAGGAGAGGCAATATAAAACAAAGGATACAATTCAGACGATGAAAATCAATGGCAGAGCAAGCTCAAAGGGCCGAATAGCCTACTCCTGCTTCTAATTTCTACGTTTCTATCCAATGAATGAAGAAGTAAAATAAATTCTAGGAAACCCCAGTATGTACCTTTCTCATTATATGAAAAACAACAGCTCATCACTATTCTTGTTTCTGTCAAACAGCCAGCTTGTATTCATGTAGCCACTGCCTCTTGACTTAATAGGATTCAACTATTCTGTCAAATCTACAATGTGACACCTAATAAAATGCCTTTTGGAAGTCCATATAGATCACATCAACCACATTACTAAGTAATCTGTTATCTCATCAAAAATTTAATCAAGTTGGTTAAATGCAATTTGAATTTAGCAAATTTGAGCACTGTTCCCTTAATTAATCTACACTTGTACAGGTGACTATTAAGTTTATCCTAAATCATTTATTTAAGTTTCCCATTACAGAGGTTAAACTGACTGGTCTGTAATTGCTGGGTTTATCCCAGTACACTTTTTGAACATTGCCAATCCTCCAGTCCTCTGGTGTCACCCCCATATCCAAGGGGGATTACAAGATTATGACCAGTATCACATTTTTAAACACTTACTTGCATCAGCATCCTCAGATGCTCCACTTTGGCACCAGTGACTCAACAACTTGAAGAATGGTCAGCCGTTCTAATCTAGCCCATTATCTCAACTATTTCACTGTTCACAAATACATTTGGCAGCATCTTCTTCCTTCGTGAAAGACAGATGCAAAGTACGTTTTTAGGAGGTTTGTCATGCCGTTTCCATGTGCAAATCCCCCTTTGGACTGCTCTTATATCCTTATGGAAGATTTTGGAATTCCATGTTACATTATCTGACATTCTCATTGCACACTCTTCTTTGCCTCCAATTTTCTTTTTCACTTCCCTCTGAACTTTCTATATTCAAGTTCGTTCACACTTGTAATATAAATCCATCACCACACACTTTTTCTGATCCAAATGCAGCAAAATTTCCAAATCATTCTATTACAAGTTTGACAGATGATATATATTGGAAAAATATGAGTGCTGCATCTGAGCAAAAAAAAAGTAAAAGTGAATGGAAAAGCACTTGACCCCCCAAATCAAGTATATTTTTTCCTTTCATTTCACTGGTGCACTATTCTTTCTTAAATATAGGATCTTCAACTTTTGCATATTGTGGTCATTCCTATTAAAAACATTATATTTTTGCTGCTGTTGTCTCACACTTTCAGTACTATTTCTGTCAACTTGTTACACTTAGTCTACCTACAATTATTTTATTGCAATATTTTTCCTGTCCATGACAATCATCGCAGTTTATTTTTCATGTTTGTCCTCTGTTGTTTTCTTATTTAAACCTCAACTCTTTTGTCTATCTTGCCCTTTACCTTGCCCCATACCCCTCTTTTGCCCTCAAATTCAACTTCTCCATCAGGTCTTTAACTTCAATCAAATTTTAATCGGATAACTAGTCCAGCATCCTTCCTCTCTCACTATGCAAAGAACTGTTCAAACTGAAATTTTCTCACCATGGTATGCCTGTAAAGTCCAAGTCCACGTTCATGGTTGCTTTCAGTAATTGCTTTGGTAACTGAAATACTGGAAAACTACTTTTACGGTAAAATTAGTTTCCTTGCTCGCACAAATGTCCTGTTAACTTTTGTTGCGAATATTTTACATTGCTTTGCAAAAATAAATCCGAATTATTAGCATGAGACTAAACTGATGTAAAATAAATATATTTTTGGAAGTTAAAGCTATTGGCAAATATTTGTTTTATATTATTAGCTCTGGTCATTATTTTATTTATAACAGTGGCTGCCCTTGACATCAAGGTAGCACTTGTTCAAGTGTGGCAACATGATGCCCTCGTAAAATTTAAGTTAATGGAAATTGGGAGCAGGAAGCGGGTAACTGCACCAACTTAATGTCAAGATAAAAGGAAAATGCTGCAGATCACATCTATTTTTACACTTCTCCATTCCAGGTTCTTTCCACATCCTGCCCCCACATCCCCCTCCCTTCAGTGCAACTGCCACATTCTTCAGGCAGTTTTCTAACAATTTGTATCTCTGTTCTGCCATTCTCGTATTCTGATTACTTAACTGACACTTATAGCACCTTCTCGACCTTCTGCATCTTCATTTACATTCCCTTCGTCCAATTCCACCCCCACCCACCCCAATAGTATAAATCTCTGCTGATTCTCTTTGCTCTCAGCTCTGATGAATGATCATCTAGACTTGAAACATTGGCGCTCTATTCTCCCCGCAGATGCCGTCAGACTTGCTAAGATTTTCCAGCATTTTCTGTTGATTAATGTCTAAAGGAAGGTGGTTTTTCTTGTTTGAGGCCAAAAAATGCACCCCGTAATGTAATGGCATCCATTTTGTTTCTGATCTCTAACCAAATAGATTTTAGCCTTGTTCTCACTAGGACATGCACATTCTCCAACACTGCTTTGTTCTCCTTAATCATAATGTCACTTCCTTCTTTCTTTCATAGAACATAGAACGTAGAACACTGCAGCACCACAGGCCCTTCGGCCCACAAGTTGTGCTGATCATATCCCTACCTACCAGGCCTATCTATAACCCTGAATCCCATTAAATCCCATGTACTCACCCAGAAGTCTCTTAAAAGACCCCAACGAGTTCGCCCCCACCATCACTGAAAATTTTTCTTTCTCAACTTTCCCAAATACCCTGTATCCAAGATAATGTAGTATCCAGTCCTGCCCTTTTTGAAGTAGATTTCCATTACCACTATTTCATATTTCCACCTGTCCATTTGCACATGCAGCTCATCAACCTTACTTACCACAGTTCATGTGTTTACATACATGAACTGCAAACAGAAATGGCTATTACTGTGCTTTTTCCCTCTTAGTTTGACCTCATGTAATATCTTACCGATAGCACCAAGCAATAATCTTTCTATTCACTATGCTTCTCCTTTCCAGTGTTATATTCTTGCCAAATACCCTCTCCTACAGCACTAGCAAACTGCCTTGCGATGACTTCAGTCCCTTCCCTATAGAGGTGCAGCCTGTCTGGTCTGTAGTGGTCCCACATAACAAGAGAATTCCCAAGCCTTGTTGTGAAGATGATAGAGACTGGGATGCTTTAGTACAGACTGTTTATTGTTCGCTACAAAGTCTACTTCTTCAGTCTAACACCAGGAACCCAATGCTGGCAGACTATTCTTTATAAACACATCTGAGTATAATTAACTAATCAACACCCATTTACCTTATTACTTAAAACTACTGGATATTTAACATTCATTAACAGAACTCGAGACCCACTTTTTAAAAAAAATTGATATGCAAATAAAAATCAAACATAAAAAATTACATAATCAATCCTTAACATACTCCATATTTGCCCCATCTTAAACAAATAAGTTCAATCAGGTTATCATATGAAAAAGTGCATGTTCTCATAATCTATTATAATGTAAGGTGTTCCTCTTCGAGGGTATCCAACAATTTCTTTGGACAAGCATTCTTTTCATGAAACAATCCACAATTGGTGACTTGCATCAATCCATTTCATTTTTGAAATCGCATTCCTTTCTGACATCTCTTAAATTCACTAAGTCAATCCTCAATCTCTTTCCTGTAACATTGTTTGCCGAATGGATACCATCCCAGAGCAAATAAATAGCATTCTATAGGCATATTATTCCCCTATTGTGCCTATATAAGATTAATTTAAAATATTCGTTAAAGACAGAGCCATATACATTTATCATTTCTTCCCACTAAAAAAATGAATTCTGCTGTACTCGATAGCCATTGGGGAGGTTAACACGTGAGGAATGACTAAAAATGACTAATTTCTTCCCTTCTGGGTCATCCAGGTCTGGAAATCTGGGCATACATTCTCCCCAACTTAATTTCCTCAATGCCTTCTTTGCTTTTAGCACTTCACCAACAGTAGCATATTTCACTATGATGCTCAATGTTAATGTATCATGGCATGCAGCTGGTCTAGGCTGCATACATATCCAGTTTAATTAACCAACTTAGTTTCTTAGTTAATCGGCTTCTTTCTTGGTTGTAGAGACTTCCTTTTGTGAGGATCTGGCCTGATTTTTGGGATCCATCAACATTGTCTAGATAAGACACTGAGTTAGGCAAACTAAGTTGGGAATAACCCTAACATCTGACACTATATACTTGAAGAAGCCCAATTTTCAATTCCTTTATAATTTTACCTATCACAAATTTCTCAAATGTCGCAGATCCCCCTCCCAGAAAATCAACTATGTGTATTAAGAAAATACCTACAAGTTTTCTTTCACTGAACCAATAAAACATTGATGGATTTGCTTTTTGCTGAAGACAACCAGCTTTGAGAAATACTGACCTAACTGAAAAATGCCATATTCTTGTTAACCGTAGCACCACAGAACCACAGAAAGATTATGGCACAGAAAGAGGCAACTCAGCTCTTTCTGTCTGTGCCAGCCATTAAAAAAAAGAAAAAAGAAACTGGCTGCTTATTTTAATCCCACTTTTCAGTAACTGGTCCATAGTCTTGCAGGTTACAGCACAGCAGGTGCAGATCCAGGTACCTTTTAAATTTCTGCCTCAACCACCAATTTGGCCAGTGAATTTCAGGCATCCACCACTCTCTGGGTGAAAACTTTTTTCTCATGTCATAAGAACATAAGAAATAGGAGCAGCAGTAGGCCATCTAGCCCTTCGAGCCTGCCCCGCCATTCAATAAGATCATGGCTGATCTGAAGTGGATCAGTTCCACTTTCCCGCTTTCTCCCCATAACCCTTAATTCCCTTGTCTGTCAAAAACCTATCTACCCGTGACTTAAATATATTTAGCGAGGTAGCCGCCATCACTTCAACGGGCAGAGAATTCCAGAGATTCACCACCCTTTGAGTAAAGAAGTTCCTCCTCAACTCCGTTCTAAACTGTCCCCCCCTTATCTTGAGGCTGTACCCTCTAGTCCTGCTGTCCTTCCTGAGCAGGAAGGATCTCTCTACCTCGACCCTATCCATCCCTTTCATTATCTTCTATGTCTCTATAAGATCCCCCCTCATCCTTCTAAACTCCAACGAGTACAGACCCAGTCTATTCAGTCTCTCTTCATAGTCTAACCCCCTCATCTCCGGTATCAGCCTAGTGAACCTCCTCTGCACTCCCTCCAAGGCCAAAATATCCTTGCGCAAGTGCGGCGGCCAAAACTGCACACAGTACTCCAGCTACGGCCTCACCAGTGCCCTGTACAGTTGCAGCAAGACCTCCCTGCTTTTATATTCTATCCCCATCACTATAAAGGCCAGCATCCCATTCGCCTTCTTGATCACCTGCTGCACCTGCAGACTCGGTTTTTGCGACTCATGCACAAGGACCCCCAGGTCCCTCTGCACCGTAGCATGCTGCAGCTTTTTGCCCCTTAAATAGTAATCCCTCCTACTATTATTCCTGCCAAAGTGGATAACTTCACACTTGCTAACATTGTACTCCACCTGCCAGGTCCTCGCCTAGCCTATCCAGATCCCTCTGCAGACTTTCCACACCCTCCGCACAATTTGCTTTTCCAATCATCTTCGTATCATCAGCAAATGTCGTTACCCTACACTCAGCCCCCTCTTCCAGATCATCTATATAAATGGTAAATTGCTGAGGCCCCAGCACCGATCCCTGCGGCACTCCACTAGTCACCAACCGCCAATCAGAATAGCACCTATTGATACCAACTCTCTGCCTCCTATTAGACAACCAATCCTCTATTCATGCTAACACCTTACCCCCAACTTCATGTCCCCTAACCTTCTGAAGCAACCTTTTGTGCGACACCTTATCAAACGCCTTTTGAACATCGAGAAATGCCATATCCACCGGTTCCCCTCTGTCTACTGCACTAGTCACATCCTCATAGAAATCCAATAAATTTGTCAAACACGACTTCCCCTTAACGAATCCGTGCTGCGTCTGCTCTATCAAACCATTCTTTTCTAGGTGCCTCGCTATTTCTTCTGTCCCCTCTAATCCTTCTACCAATCAACTTAAACGCAATCAGCTAAGGGAAACAGCTTTTTCCTGTTTACCCAATCAATGCACCTCAGTTAGGACACCCTTCAGCTTCCTTTAAGGAAAACAAATCTAGCCTACCCAATTTTTCCTCATAGCCCTGGCATAGGCCTTACAAGTCTCCTCTGTGCTCTGAGTAATTATGTCCTTCCTATGATGCAGTGACCAGAACTGGAATACAAAATTCCAGCTGGGGCTTAACCTGCATTTTATAATAAACATAGAAAATAGGAGTAGGCCATTTGGCCCTTCAAGCTTGCTTCACCATTAATTATGGTCATGGCTGATCATGCAATTCAAGAGCCTTCCTCCCAAATCTTTGATTAAATCCTTTGATCCCCTTGGCCCCAAGAGCTATATCTAACTCCTTCTTGAAAATATTCCATGTTTTGGCCTCAACTGCTTTCAATGGTAGTGGTATTCCACAGATTTACCACTCTGGGTGAAGAAGTCTTTCCTCATATCAGTACTAAGAAGTCTACCCCATATCCTTACACTAGGAACCCTAGATCTGGACACCCCACCATCAGCAACATCCTTCCAGAATTTGCCCTGTTTAGTCCTGTTAGAATTTTATAGGTTTCTATGAGATGTTCCTTCATTCTTCTAAACTCCAGCAAGTACTCAATCTCTCCTCATGCATCAGACCCGACATCCCAAGAAATCAGTCTGGTAAGCCTTTTCTGCACTTCGCATCTGAGCGTAATTAACTAATCAATACCAAAAACAGTTTATTTCATTAGCTTAAATGTCTGGGTACATCATCTATCAACAGAAACTATTAGATACTAATGCCACGATCCCCAGGACCATTCCATGTCCCCAGAATCCAAAGTCCTCCCTTCTGCACCAAGTCTTTGGCATTCATCTGAATTATCCTCGCATTTCTATACTCACTAACACGTGGCACATCAGAAGTCTTGATGAATCTTAACTAAAAACTAAAGCCAAAAAGCAGAGTTTTTTTTACTTCAACCAATTATGAACTGATGAATATAAAAACCATTTTCTTGCACCATTTTTTCCATCTGAGAGATTGTGGCAAGAACAGTGGTTATATATAGGAAATGTGCAAGTTCTTTTAACTTAACTGGGAGCATAATCAAAGTCCACTGGGGAATATGGCATGACAGAAACAATGGTTAATCATAGAATCCTACAGTGCAGAAGGAGGCCATTTGGCCTATCAGGTCTGCACTGACCACAATCCCACTTAGGCCCTATCCCATAAGCCCATGCATTCACCCTAGATAGTCACCCTGACACTAAGGGGCAATTTTTAGCAAGGCCAATCCACCTAACCCACATGTCTTTGGACTGTGGGAGGAAACCGGAGCACCTGGAGTAAATCCACATGGAAAAAATCTGCAAACTTCACACAATGATCCAAGCCAGGAATCAAACCTGGGTCCTGAACCTGGGTCTCTGGCACTGTGGGGCAGCAGTGCTAACCACTGTGCCACCATGCCACCCCTGGTAAAGCAACAAATACCATATTTTGAGAGACTGTTACGGCATAAAACAACTAAATGCTATCCTAACATCACCGGTCTCCAAGAAATTCTGGGTCATATGTATACCTTGGTTCTGTTGAACAGAAGAGTAAGTGGCTCTGTGACTCTATGCCTCTTGGCGGTAATAGTCTTTTCTGCCCCATTCAGGTTTGTCACATTGGACTACTGAGCTTCACAGTTTTTGATTTGTTTGTACCTCATACGAAACACATCACAGTTGAACAGCCAATAAATATACCAAATTTATATTTATACTGCACCTCAAAAATGGAAAAAAATCTTAAGGTACTTCACAGCAGTGTTATCAAATAAAATATGCTACCAAGCCACATATAAAGAGTCATTGGGATCGGTAAACACAGATTATTTTCCAGAAAATCGTGAAGGAGGTCAGAAAGAGTTGGACAGATTTAGGGAGGAAATTACAGAACTTGGAGCTTAGGGTAGCTGTGCCATCAGTTACAACGGTGGAGCAATTAAAATCAGGAATACACAGCAAATCTGAACTGGAGGAGTCCAGCAATCTCTTGTGACATAGGGCTGGAGGATGGGAGAGACAAGACCATGATGTGGAGATGCTGGCGTTGGACTGGGGTAAGCACAGTAAGAAGTCTCACAACACTAGGTTAAAGTCCAACAGGTTTATTTGGCCTCCTGGGCATTTAAAAACAAGGGTTAGCATTTTTTTTAAATCAAGGTGTTGTCAGACCAGAAGCCAATTTACGCCAATTGCACAAAGCTGATGGGTTACAGAACTTAGTGAGAGTTTGTTATTCTCTCATGAGATGTGGGCATTGCAGGCTAGGCCAACATTTATCATCCATCCTAACTACGTGTCCTCTTGTTGAATCACATCCTCAATGCTGAAAAATTGTAAATTGAACCAAACAATCTACAATCATCTGGAGGAGTGTAATTGATGAAACAGATGGAGATGTTTGGTCTAGGGTACTGCCCTGGGATCTCCTATATTAATGTTATGCAGCTGAGACGATTAGCCTCAAGAAAAAATAACCATCTTCCCTTGTGGCAGGTATGACTCCAGTCAGTGGATCACAGGTGATAGAATTTGGAAGCACAAGTACATGGAGGGTGGAACATTTGAGGACAGCATTGGATTAGTCAAATTTAGATGTAACAGAGGCATGGTTGAAGGTTTTAAAAGATGGGTTGAGCAGGGCATAGAGCAGGGATAAAGACGAGTGATTAACAATACGTTCCTGTGAAATATCTTGTGACGTTTTACTATGTTAAAGACAACATATAAATGCAAATTACCTTTGTTGTATTTCTTAGCTGCTGAAATGTAATTTGTCAATATGAGCAAATCAATTACAATCAATAATCAAAGCTAAACATGAAGCAAAGTACTGTGTTTTTCCTAAATCTGTCCAACAATACTATAATCAGAATCCAGTAACAAGAATGAGAATAACTGACCTAGTAGAAAAACAAATAAATGAATACGACAAATTATTTGCTACACTGCAAGAGAGACAACGAGCTTGTGTTTTTTTTAAGAACTGTTTAAACTGGAGTAGATAAATATTCATTTGTATTCTTTTCAACACTACACACCATAGTTCTTTGTGATAGAATCTCCAGTACAGATAAGGAGGAGTGAAACAGAGTGGCCAATTGTCACTGCAGTTTATTGGCCATCTTTGATTCATCACACTCTTAAGAGTATCGAGAAGAAATGACACTCCAGTTTGTCAGAAATACTCCCCTATCAATTAAGATCAAATTGTTCTCTGCCAACCTTCATTTAATAAATGCCAATTTATTCTGTGAATTATATTTTGTTCTTTTTTGCTTGTAAGTAAGCGATTTCTTACCATTATGCTAAAGGAAAAATACATTTGACATAATTTCAGGGAATGTACTATTTTGATTTTGTTAAGAAATTAGGAATACCAATGTCTTGTTAAATACCTACATAACAGACTTTTTTTTGAAGGGGCATGAAGAGAAGAGGAAAAATACTTTAAAACACATGTACAATTGATACTTTTAAGGATTGAAGATCTTGAGGTAATTCTACTTTCCTGCGTGAAGAATTGATTTAAAACTTTAAGACTCAATACAATGGACTGTTTGATGCTCATCATGGCACACCATGCTTAAACTTATGGATCTAGCAACGATGAAATTGATGAGTCTAGTCTCCATAGTCAAAAATATCTACGCACGCATGTTCTCAATTCTGGAAAGTACGAACAGATCGCATGCAGTTTTGCTTCCAAGCCAAGAAAGAGAACAGATGCGTGTGTGACACTCTGACATGAGGGAGTGGCTTGAGATGAAGGATAGCATTGAAACACATGATGACAGCAAATAAGGAGTGTTTACAAGACAGGGTGATTTTAAAAAGAATTCTCAATAAACCATTAAGGCTGCTGGACAAGCACAGTTGAAACCAGGAGTTAAAGACAGGTGCAGATCCTTAAGAGTCTGAAAACCTGCGGTATCTCAAGATCAGCATGCTACATACTGAGTTGGGAATTATACAAGTTATCTCATCACTATTTTATTCTTAAACGTACTCATCTCAAGAGTTGACAGAGTTTAAAGCAAAACTGCCTCTATCATATTTACTGAATCTCACCAAGGTTAGGAATATCATAACAGCTGCATTTTAAGCCACTGGGCAGTTTTATTTTAATTTTTGTGATTGGTGAGAATTCCTCAGTGAAAAATCTCAAATGAGGTTGCCTGTAATGATCTTCAAAATTTAAGTCTGTTCTGAAAATTATACATTGAAGTCTTTGTCTATGGTCCCAGTTACTCACTTCTCCCTGTTTTTTGTTTAATGCATTTAATATTGTATATTATTAATAATATACATTAAAAGCTGACAATAGGTGTATCATGACAATGTGACTTCCATTCAAATTTTAAAATTTATCTTTAGATTTTTTTCAAATGACAAAGTGGTACTAAATATTCAAAGCTAAAGAAAAATATTCTCAGGATAATAGAATGGTATTGATGCAGTCTGCAAAATTAAACACACACATGCTCAGACTGCACAACCAGACACAGCTCAGTCACAGCAAAAATAGACTCAAAACATAAACATTGGGGGAATCCAAGGCCATTTAAGGCTTTAAAAGACACAATTGAATAAAACTAAGCTGCATAAAATGTGCTTTCTTTAAACTTTATGTCAATCCATATATTAAAAACTAAAAATTCCATTCCAGAAACAATGCCCCTGGAGCTTGCAAGCTACAGAAATTATGACACTTGATGTTCCAATTTGACATTTGAGACTATACATCGATCCATATGAATATTAAAGAACATAATCAGTGTTGGGTTCCAGGACATTTCAGTATTGAGCAGCGTAGCGTAATTTCAGAAAATTGAACAAATTCTAGATAGAAGATTTTCAAATGCAGTAATGAGATATTCCTCATCCCAAAAGATAAAACATGGTCAAATGCATCACATGAATAAGCTACAACCAAAGACAGTTTTAAAAGTATACTGATTAATAATTTTGCTGCACTTTATTCCAAAAAGCTAGGTGTCCCTACCCTTCATACTAACCAATGTCCCCGATTTAATTGTATTTTGTTCCAATTTTTACAATTATAATTCAAGATAAAAAGAACATCACTTATTGCAAACTTTGCAATTACCCCTGATCTTGGCATTCGCAATTTTCTGAACTACACATTAACTAGCCCATACGATCTCTACCTCCTAAAAATTTTCCAAGAAGTGCCTTATGATAAAAATATGCAACACCTCCTTCCAACGAGGACATATGCATATTCAAGACTGCAAGCCAATTCATCTAAATTGACGTGATGTCAATACAGAGGAGCAAAAATATGATCTGTAGATGAAGATTTTCACTTTCCAACTTTAAGGACCTGAACAATTATTTATCCTACGACCGATTTTTTTCTCCCTTACTCTGTTTTAAAACAAAAATTCTCCAACTCATAAGATTGGTTTATTATTTATGTAACAAGTAAAATAAATACTCTGGACAAATCGTAAATGAAGGGAAATCTTTTCTATTTTACTTCTTAGCTTTCTTGATTGTGGGCACATTTAGTCTTCAATGCTATCATAGGTTTGTGCAATAACACAGTAGACCCTAAACAGATGTGGTCCCCCAGCATTAGTGGTGTTTCATTCAGCATATTCTATTCTTTCTTACCCCTCACTTGTCTAATCAATCAAATCCACTGACCCTGCACTAAATTTAAAGAAAACCTTCTCTTCCATAAGAAAAATTAGCATACTTTTCTTGTTAGAAGCAGCCCTTCAATATTGTAAGCCCAATAGAATTTCTTAATCCCAATTCTAAACTATCATACTGAGCAGATAAATAGCTATATTGGCTATTTCAGGACACCTAGAATGAGAATTTAATCTTTCAAGTTAAATAATTTCAAGTCTATAAATGTTAAATCAGATAAATCAAAATCCATGCGATGAAGAGATTAAAAGGTCAAGTTAAATTCAGTTGAAGACTCAAATAAGCGCAAGTGTTCAACTGCCAAGAGATAAAAGGCCTGAAATGGGTTTACTTCAATTATATTAATATTTCAAAAACTATGGTTTATCCAAAGTATCAATAGAATCTGCATTTACATCATCAGTAACAAACCAAAGTTTGCTTGTTAACTCATGACTCTCTTCGAAGCCTCCGAATGCAATTTCCCACTATTTAATCAGTAGAACACCAGAAATCCCATCATCACAAAATATATGGAAAATGTTAACAAAGTTGTTAACTTTTCTTCATGAACAGCTGCAATAAGTATAATTTTTTAAAGTTTATTTATTAGTGTCACAAGTAGGCTTACAATAACACTGCAACGAAGTTGCTGTGAAAATCCTCTAGTCGCCACACTCCAGCGTCTGTTCGGATACACGGAGGGAGAATTTAGCATGGCCAATGCACTTATTTATCCCAGGCTGCTTAGGGAGGTGAAAGATGAAATTGCTGGGCCTCTGGCACAAATCTTTGTCTCTTCTTTGGACACAGGTGAGGTCCCAGAGGACTGGAGGGTAGCAAATGTGGTACCGCTGTTCAAAAAAGGTAGTAGGGACAACCCTGGAAATTATAGACCAGTGAGTTTGACATCAGTGGTAGGGAAATTAATGGAAAAAATACTTAGGGGTAGGATGTATGAGCATTTGGAGCGTTGCGATCTGATTAGGGATACGCAACATGGCTTTGTTAGAGGGAGGTCTTGCTTTACGAATCTGGTGGAATTCTTTGAGGAGGTGACAAAAACGGTTGACGATGGGAGAGCCGTTGATGTCATCTATATGGATTTCAGTAAGGCATTTGACAAAGTCCCTCACGGTAGGCTGGTAGAAAAGGTTAAGGCGCATGGGGTACGAGGCCAGGTAGCTAGGTGGATTGAGAACTGGCTGGGTAATAGGAGACAGAGGGTAGTTGTGGAGGGGACCTTGTTGGGCTGGAGGCCAGTGACCAGTGGTGTACCGCAGGGCTCAGTACTGGGACCTCTCCTCTTTGTAGTATACATAAATGACTTGGAAGAGAGCGTAGGTGGTGTGATCAGCAAGTTTGCTGATGACACCAAGATGGCAGGGTTGGCGGGTACTGAAGTGGATTGTCAGGTGATACAACAGGATATAGATAGGTTGGTGCATTGGGCAGATAGGTGGCAGATGGAATTTAATCCTGACAAATGCGAGGTGATGCATTTTGGAAGGAATAATGCAGAGAGGAGCTATGTGATAAAAGGTAGACAGATTAGGAGTATAGACATACAGAGGGACCTGGGAGTGCAGGTTCACAAATCCATGAAGGTTGCGTCACAAGTGGAGAAGGTTGTTAGGAAGGCGTATGGAATGCTAGCCTTTATAGGAAGGGGTATAGAGTATAAAAGCTGCCGTCTAATGCTTCAGTTGTACAGAACGTTGGTTAGACCGCATTTGGAGTACTGCATCCAGTTCTGGTCACCTTACTACCGGAAGGACGTGGAGTCTCTGGAAAGGGTGCAGAGGAGGTTTACCAGGATGTTGCCTGGCATGGAGGGGCTGGGTTACGAGGAAAGGTTGGAGAAACTGGGACTATTCTCCTTGGAAAGACGGAGATTGAGGGGGGACATGATAGAGTATATAAGATACTGAAGGGAATAGATAGAGTTAATAGTGAGAGACTGCTCCCTAGACTGGGTACAAACACGAGAGGTCATGATTTAAGGGTGAGGGGGGAGAGGTATAATTTGGAAGTGAGAGGAAGGTTCTTTACGCAGAGAGTTGTGGGGGTATGGAACGCGCTACCGAGTAGGGTGGTGGAGGCAGGAACGTTGGACTCGTTTAAGGTTCAGGTAGATAGACACATGAGTGAAACGAGGATGGAGGGTTATGGTAGGGGCTACTAAATAAGGTTAGAACCTCGTGAGACACCGGAAAAGCAGGCTTGTAAGATTAACGTTTTTGTCTTCTTATTCCGCAGGCGGAGGTCCACCTCGTGTCAAACGAGGGGCATGCACATGGTGGGTCGTGCGTGGGCTGCTCTTGGAAGTTCCGGGAGTGGCCTAGTACTTCGGGTCGGTGTGTGTGCTTGATCCTGGACCGGTAGACGGGCGCCGCAACAGCTCGGTGACTAGCACTGCACAGATACATGGATTTGGGCCTGTGTCTGTGGGAGTTTGCGCATTCTCCCTGTGGGTGCGTGGGTTTCCTCCGGGCGCTCCGGTTTCCTCCCACACCCCAAAGATGTGCTCTTAGGCTGATTGGTTTTACCAAATTGACACTATTCTCTCCTGAATCTGGCTAAGTTAGGGGTTCCATTCGTGGACATGCAGGGTGATGCGGCAGCACGGGCTCGTTGGGCCGAAGGGCCTGTTTCCCGTGCTGGGTTGTTCTTTGTTTAACCAGCATGTCTTTCTGGACTGTGGAAAGAAACCGGAGCGCCTCGAGGAAACTCACGAAGACACAGGGAGAACATGCAGATTCCACACAGACAGTGACCCAAGCTGGGAATTGAACCCAGGTCCCTAGCACTGTGAGGCAGCAGTACGAACCACCATGCCACCCTTTGTGCCACTGTGCTGCCCAACTTGATCCAATGAGAAAGGATATTTAGCCTGATTTGATGTTATTATAAGTCAAGCAAGATTAATAGGGCACTGCACAGGGACATAAGTGTCGCTTTGAGCAACACCATTAGCCCAGTCTAAAATTGATATTTCACCATTCTATCAAGGAAAAAGATGCAGCTCAAAAATTTTGAAAAACCAAGTTACAACAATTAGGCAAAGAAACAAGAAAGATTCTTCAGGACTTGAACTGCAGCAAGCAATTTGGAAAGGAACTTGGAAATAGGAGTTCATGCTTAAAGTGAACGAGCCCACTATTTCTTTCAAAAGATGCACTATGGTAAACTTCTAGCTGCCAATGAAACTACTCAAAAGGTACTAGCAACATAGTTCAATGCATTATTTAGGGGCACTGAACTTCAAATATCAAGAAAATAGTTTTGAGCATCCTCAATGAAAGGGGATGCAACATGTGTAAACTTCATGGAAAACAATTGTAGTGTACAAGGTATTTAAAGATACAATAAAAATTTCTTTTTGAAAGGCCTTTAGAAACTTCATATGACCCTGTAAAATAAATGCAACCTGTGAAGTACAGCTACTATCTCATTAGTTTCCATTTCAGAGCCCTTATCTTTTCTATTAAGAGACATGAAATGTAATATTCCATAGGCAATTTAATACAATTTCAAAAGATACACTACTATGGTCAGTAGAATACTGCTGCTTTAATGAATTTCGTGATATTTTGAAGTTAATTAGTTGAAACTTGAAGAACAATTACGATGTTTTGAAATTCCTTCACAGAATGCAATTTAAATAACTACTTCTGATAAAATTTCATCTCTTACCTCTCGTGACAAAAATGGAAATTTGTCTCACATGGACAAAATATTCAACATAATTGCATCCTGTTGTGCATATTCTTTCAGGACTCTACCCCTCACAGGCAAACAGTTCACATGTATTTATTTTTTGCCATCGATTTTCTCCCTTCCTTTCCCAATGGTACTAATCCCTTAGTACCTTCGGGACTAATCCCTTAGTACCTTAAGGGGCATACTGTGCCTCAAATGTCAGCCATCACCCAATATTTTGCCATTATTCATGGGAGTTCATAGTGAACATAGAATCAGGCTCAATTCTGATCAATCTTCATTCTCTATTTACATGTAGTTCCACTTCCTGGATAAAGATCTAGCATTATAACATTGAATGGCGTTACCTCCTTAAACGTAGCACTCAAAGCAGCAATCATACTGGCATCATATATTGCAGTACAAACTGCAGAAATTGAACAAGAAATCTTATGAAAAACAAATTTGCATAACTCTATACACTTAATTTTACATATTGGGTGACCAGCTGCTCAGTTTATAGCTCAAGTTACTTCTATGTTTCTACTGTTATTTGCCTGTCCCTCGAAGACAATTAAAAAAGATTGAATGAATTCATTAGTTTTTCATCAAAAAGAGTAATGGTTAACAATGATGCATAGCTGAGGCTTCTCATCCACATGTACAATTTTCTTCAAGCCTTCAGAGACAGCATAATGCAGACTGTGTGGTTAAGAAATTGGGATCACTTGCATTCTTTTTGGGTGCCAAGTCCATTCAGAGCTCCAAAATGACATTCTTCCACACATGCATTAGCAGTAAAGCGTACCGTCTGCCGTAATGGTGAGTATATTAGTGTACATGCAATGAACGGCCCTCTGAAATACTCAAAGCAGGTAGATCATGACATTAATCAGTGTGCAATGCTGAACTGATGCTAGAAGTCACATTTCCATTTGAGAGGAACACAATCCTCTTCTCTTAACCTTTCATAGCTGAACATGAATTCAGCAGCAGAAAGGACTTGCCCACAAACACTATTTAAAGTAGGAGTATCCAAACGTTTCATGTCAGAGGCCTCATTTCAAATTTGTTCTCATTTGAAGGGCCTGTGAGCACACTTCAGAAAGAAAAAGCATTTGAAATTCATCTCACTATTACTAAAATAACAAAAAAAATGCATTTTATAAATAGACTTCAAAATGAGATGACTAATTTACTAGCTTATTTGATGAAAATTTTGAAATGCAGGAGTTGCTTCACTGGAAACCAATGTTGGACAGCAAGCAAAGGAGATGATAGATGACTAAGCCTCCTGCAAGTTAGTCTGCAATGAATGGCATTATAATGCAAGTTCTTTATTCTTCTTGGCTTTTCTAGACTAAATGCAACTGCATTGGTATATTAATTCTTTAAGAGCTTTTAAAACGGAACAAGGCTCTTGTTCCAAAACGGCCATAAATCGTGTTAACACCACACCCGTTGCTGCAAAGCTGAGCACTTGAACTAGCTTCCTGCAGGGAACCTTCAAGGCCGATTTAAGCCTGCTGATTCATACCTGACAGTCAGTGACCATCATGGGAATTAAGAAGGTGAAGGACTGAAACCAGTGTTTCTGCATGAGTACTTTCTGCTAGGAAATGGTGCAGGCCCAAAGTAAATTCCAGAGAATTAGCACTCCAAACCAAGCTTGCAGACCTGCAGACTTTTCTGACCACCAAGAAAGACAAATACAATGCAAAGAAAAAAAACACAGCAGCAATTTGGAAACGAATCTATGAATTTCCTGCAGTCCTGAAATTTGGCATTTCTGTTCAGTGCATGTTGCTTACAGGAAATTATCCACAATGTGGGATTTGTCAGAGCAATTATTAATTGGTTTTAATTCATTTTTGGGAGACAGATACTCCCTCAAATCCTCCGCCGCTCCTACACTTCGCAAACTCACCAACACTAATTTCGTCCCCCCATCTCACACACACACACACACACACACACACACACACACAAACTCACTGTCACAAATCCTGCATTCAGGCCTCAGGACGATCTGCCACCACTCGCCTTCCCACTGCTTTGCCAAGCACAGATTGTTTTTCTCTCAACTGCTGCTGATTTCCCACTGAGCCAATGTGGAAAAGAAACAGCCTGTGATTGAGCAGCAGCACCTTACAGAATCTGTCACTTCCATTTATGTGCAACTTGAACACAGGTTGGCAGTTCAGAAAGAAACCCTTGACAGGCCAGACTCTGGCCAACAGGTATTATATTGGATAACCTTGATTTAAAAGGATCAACTCCTTACACGTTAGTTGTTGACTATTTTTTTCTGGTTGTTACTTTGAGTCTACAAGTGTTTGGTGCTATCCATTGTTGTTTTAAGTTCCAAAGACTAATTGGCAATAGTGTAGCAAATACTGAAACATTTTATCTGGATTTCGAAGCTTCTGCACAAACCACTTGCTCCCAGTCATGGGTGCATAAGTAGTCATTCTCTTTCGAATACAGCATCATTTGGAGAGGTCGTGCAGGACTGGACAAACTGCTGGAAAAAAAAGGGATGGGCTGGAACAGGAGGGAAAAGGGTTCTTCGTAAGAGCTGATACGCACCCAAGATGATCATGGAGCAATTCTTGTACCTGAACCTTAACAAACAATAACGTATTACATCTCTACCCTCCAATAAGAATTTCAGATGGGCCAGCTGCATTAGTTGTAATCTTTCAAAACTCCCTAGATTCTGGAAAGGTTCCAATGGAATGGAACATTGCAAATCTAATACTCCCTTTTCACGAAAGAGACAGAAAGTAGTCAGTTAGCCTAATATTTGTCACTGGGAAAATTCTGGAATTACTTGCTGTGTCATACACAAACTACAAAAGGTTAGCATGTAGGTACAGCAAGTAATTAGTAAGGCAAACAGAAGGCCTTTACTGCAGAGGGGCCTCCCCTTGTGGAAAAATACAGAACGAGGAAGCAAAGTTTCAAAGTAAAGAGTCTCCCATTCATTACAGAGATGAGGAGGAATTTTTTTCTGAAGTTTGCTAATCTTTGGGATTCTCTACCTCAAACAGCAGTGATGGCTGAGTCACTGAATATATTCAAGGCTGAGTTAAGACAGATTTTTGATCCACAAGAGAGTCGAGGGTTATAGGGCACAGGCAGAAAAGTGGAATTGAAGCCATGATCCGATCATCTATGATCTTACTGAATGGTGGAGCAGGCTCAAGGAGCTGAATGGCTTATTCCTGCTTCTATTTCTTATGCTGCAGCCACAGCTGCAGAATCAGAATAGAAGATCACTGCCAGTGGTTGCAGAGGTGACTGTGGTGATGAACCTTTACGTCTGGCTGTTTCCACTCTCGAGCTGGAAACATCAGTAGTATTGTGCAGTTTGCCGTTTAATGCAGCTTAAGGTAGGTCACTGAGCCACCCATGGGGAGGTGATGGCCTAGTGGTATTACCGCTAGACTATTAATCCAGAAACTCAGCTAATGTTCTGGAGACCCAGGTTCAAATTCCAACTCGGCAGATGATGGAGTTTGAATTCAAAAACTATCTGGAATTAATAATCTACTGCTTACGATGAAACCATTGCCGAATGTCAGAAAAACCCACCTGATTCACTAATGTCCTTTAGTGAAGGAAATTACCTGGTCTGGCCTACATGCAACTCCAGAGCCATAGCAATGTGGCTGACTCTCAACTGCTCTCAGGCAACGAGGGATGGGTAATAAATGGTAGCCACGTCCTATGAATGATTACTACCTTGCAAGTGCCGCATATAAACTTGCCCTTCTATTGAAATCAAAAATATTTGATTTATTATTGTCACATGTATTTACAGTGAAAAGTATTGTTTCTTGCACACTATACAAACAAAACATACCGTTCATCAAGATGGAAATGAAAGAGTGCAGAATGTACTGTTACATTCATAGCTAGGGTGCAGAGAAAGATCAACTTAATGCAAGGAAGGTCCATTCAGAAGTCTGACACTAGCAGTGAAGAAGCTATTCTTGAATCAGTTGATATGTGACCTCAGACTTTTGTATCTTTCTCCCAAAGGAAGAAGGTGGAAGAGAGAATGTCTGGGGTCCTTAATTATAATGGCTTTGCCAAGACAGCAGGAAGTGTAGACAGAGTCAATGGATGGGAGGCTGGTTTGTGTGATGAATTGGGCTACATTCATGACCTTTTCTCATCTTGGGCAGAGCAGGAGCCATACCAAGCTGTGATACAACCAGAAAGAATACTTTCTATGGTGCATCTGTAAAAGTTGGTGAGAGTTGTGGCTGACATGCCAAATTTCCTTCATCTTCTGAGAAAGTAAAGACATTGGTGGGGCTTTCTTAACTATATTGTTGGTATGGGGGGGGGGGGGGGGCCAGGGCAGGTTGATGATGATCTGGATACCTAAAAACTTGAAGCTCTCAACTCTTTCTACTTGGACCCTGTTGACATACGCTTCTCCTTTACGCTTCCTGAAGACAATGACAAGCTCCTCTGTTTTATTGACATTAAGGGAGAGATTATTGTTGCCGCACCAGTTCACCAGAGTCTCTATCTCATTCCTGTACACTGTCTCATCATTGTTTGAGATCCGACCCACTACGGTGGTGTCATCAACAAACCTGAAAATCAAATTGGAAGGGAATTTGGCCGCACACTCTTTAAAGAGTATAGTAGGGGACTGAGAACACAGCCTTGTAGGCACCGGTGTTGAGGGTGATCATGGAAGAGTTGTTGTTGCCTATCCTTACTGATTGTGGTCTATGAGTTAGGAAGTTCAGGATCCAGCCGCAGAGGGAGGTGCTGAGGCCCAGGCTATGGAGTTTCGTGGGAATAATAGTGATGAAGGCTGTGCTGTAGTCAATAAATAGGAGTCTGACATAGGTGTTCTTGTTATCTAGATGTTCCAGGGTTGAGTGCAGGGCCAGGGAGATGGCATCTACTGTGGCCCTGTTGCAGCAGTAGGCAAACTGTAGTGGATCCAGGTAGTCCAGAAGGTTGGTATTGATTCGTTGACTCCTTCAACATTCAGCAAGTTGTGCCCATTAGCAGCAAATCTTGCAGGTCAATAGTCAGAATCCTAACAGCAGTCATGATGTTTTAAACCATTATCTACTGTGTCAGATACATTCAGACCATTATGGCTGACTATGTGGTTGATGATTCTTAAGTGCAAAGCACACCCATTTGCGCTGCCACATGAAATGTGACAGATTAGACAATAAGAAATCTGTAACAATGCTTTGCCACTCGAACTGCCCTTCGGTACTTGCCGCAGCAATGTCACGACTCATAAGGGTCTTGACCTCACCATAACAAGGAGACAGCCCTTGCCATCATCTAGATGACATGCAGATGAGACACAGGAGTATGCGGAAGAGAAGGGGGAGAAAGCGAAAGGGAGAAGGCAATCAAAGGTCCATATCTGGCTCGGGATGTCTGGGAACAACTTATCCAGGAGTGATATCAGTAACTGTACCTCAATTCCACATTTACCAGTCTTAGACTTTACCTTCTCTTTACTTGGCCACAATGCAAAAACAAAAACCAACCAAAATAAGTACTCAAGAAAAATTTAGAAATTAAATCATGCGACATTGCACACACAATCAATCATGCCACATTGCATAAGGGCGGCACAGTGGTTAGCCCTGCTGCCTCAGCACCAGGCATCCAGGCTCAATTCCTGGCTTGGGTCACTGTCTGCACGTAGTCTGCACCCTGTCCCCGGTCTGCAAGGGTTTCCTCTAGGTGTTCCGATTTCCTCCAACATTCAAAAAGACTTGCTGGTTAGGTGTATGGCCGTGCTAAATTCTCCCTCAGTTTACCTGAACAGGCGCTGGAATGTGGCAACTAGGGCATTTTCGCAGTAACTTCATTGCAGTGTTAATGCAAGCCTACTTGTGAGACTAATAAAAATATCAAAAATCGTCTGTGTGAATTCCATTTGTTTTCACCTTGTGCAATTGTGCCTACCCTAGTGTCCCTATGCAATATTATTCCAGTGGTTACAGACTCAGTGGAGAAGACTGTAAATGGTCTGAGAGGATGACCTCAAGAGCTGTGGGTCTTGATGGCCTGGTTGCAGACTGTATCACTTTAGCATGGGCAGCAACAGCCTCAAGCTGACAGGAAACAGCAAGAGCACTGGCAGAATGGAAAGGGCACTGGAATGAACGTCACCTTCCTCACAGAGGTCAACAAGTTCCTCCCTCATACTTGGACACACTGCCACACTCCCAAGGCAGCATCTCAGTAATTCTAGTAATTTATTGGTGGACAAATTGATGGGACTAATTCCTTTGCACATCCCAGCCATGATCACAGCAGGCTGAGCCTGCACTGAAGCATTCAGATTTTGGGTGGTTGCTGCTAGAGATGCAGTGGAATCTGAAACATTGGCCATCAGATGCGGCATTATGGTTTGGTCTAAAATGCAAAGCACTATGCCAATTTAGTGCCAGATCTGCCATGCTCCTTGACATTAACCACAAGTTTTCTGCCAGTATTCCCAGTATACCAAACACTTAATTGCACATGCTCATCAGAATTCTGTCAGCTGCAGCATAAGTACTCATCCAAGTCTTCCAGTTAAACTTGTGTGCAACCTCATCCTCTGACAAGCTAACATCTGCATAATTGTTGCCCCCGCCCTCACTAAATGCCATTAACGCTTAGTGGCTCACTACATGCAGATTCTGCCTCAATACTATCCTTTAAATTAGGCACAGCATCATTATCTGAGCTGGTGGTTATGAGTCTGAAACACGCATCCCATTTGCTGCTTGAAAATCAAACCAGCACATGGGTTGAGGGTGAGGTGTGATGTGAAAATAGGGGTTAGAAAACTGTCAGGTTTGATGGTTTCAGCTCTGCCACTTGCCAAGGCCTAAAGCAATAGCTGGCCCAGTAATTGTCAGTATCATCCCTTACCAAGGGTTAAAGCATCCAGGCATATCTGTTCCTTTTCATTCCTGCTGTCCTTGGTTGTACCTGACCTAGTCCTACAAGGAAGGACAGCAAGTGTCATGCAGTCTATTTGGGAAATGTAGCTGGCACAACCTGTGTGTTGTGGATGTGAGGCTTGCAGCAGGGCTAAGCATTTGAGGATGCATTTAAGTAAGGCAGATATGAATCCTGATAAATAGAGGGTATTAATAAGTGAATGACATGAGTCTGATGAACGCAGCAGTGCTTAAAGCTTCTGGTGCAGTTGGTAGGATAAGGCATTACAGGATGCAGTCACTGACTGTGACCATTGAGGAATAGGAAAACCATTTAGCTGCAATTTGTTATTCAACGAGATCATTGTTGATCTCTGACTTAACTCCATATACCTGTCTTCACCCCATATCTCTTAGTACTTATGGATATCAAAAATCTTAGGTTCAAATTGATCCAGCATCAATTTCCAACACTCAAAATGAATTAACTGAATTTCTTGCTGCACTACATCCAGGTCCTAAACCTCAACACCCTGCATCTGCTCCCACTGCCTTCTTAGCATGTGTCTGGAGGGCTTCCTAACACTCTGCAAACACAGGATCTCTGTCTCCTTTCCACCTCCTTCACCATGGCCCCCACGAAATTCGGTTTCTCCCCTGTTGTGTCATTTTTCAAGCTTTGCAGGGACGTCACCTCCTTATGATATCCAGTACCTAGTCTAGCCCTAATGCACAACCCTTTTAAGAGATGCAGGCTTGCCTGCTTGAAGCATTACGAGATGGTTTTAAGAGGTGCAGTGATTTACAATATTAGCTCACTGCTGATGCATTCTGCTGGTGTACAGCAGAACTGACTGGATGCTGAAATCATTGATGGAACAGGCAACACAAAATTGAATATAAGCAGCATGCCAATCAACTGTATGCACTAATCATACATTAAATTACAATTTCTCTGCACCTTTGCTATTGCAGTGTTTTGGAAATATTTGTCTTCTGTCTGCATCGTCTTACCTAGGCAAAAGATATCGCCAAATCCAGGAAAAAATCATAGCCTTTCACAAATTGACAATGCTGCTCATGGCTATACAGGTTTAAGGAGCAGTTTCAAAAGCAGTTGAAATTTCTTTAGCTAGATCACAATACATATTGTTCTTTAAACAAGATTATAAATAGTTAGACACCAATAATTCCACAGCACTGACATGCCATAACTGTCAATCAATTTCTTCAGTTTCCATTCTTCATAAGATAAAACAACAATTTATGTTGTGCATTTAAAATGTCACAAGGCACTTGACAGGAATGTTGTAAAACAAAAGTTTGGCTTGTGTTACATAAGAAGATATTAGGTCAAATGACCAAAATATTGATCAAAGGAGTAGGCTTAAAGGAGTGCCTAAAGGAAGGCAGAGCATTCCAGAGCTTGGAAGCTAAGCAAGTGAAAGCACGGCCAGCTATGATGCAGCAATTAACATCAGTGATATTTAGGAGGCCAGCATTAAAGCAACACTGATATTTTGGAGTGCTGTGGGATTAGAAAGAATTACAGATAGAGTAGAGCAAGATGATGGAGGGATTTGAAAACAAGGGGGAGAATTTTAAAAATCAAGATGCAGTTTGACTGGGAATCAACATAGGTCAGTGAGCACAGGGATGATAGGGGAATAGGACCAGCTGCGAGTCATGACAGGCACAACAAGTATTGAATGACCTCAAATTTATAGAGGACAGGACATGGGGGCCAGTCAGGAATGCAGTGTAATTGTCAAGTCCGGGGTAATGAAGGCATGAATGCAGATTTCAGTAGCAGATGAGTTGAGACAGAGAAGTCAACCGATGGTATGGATGTGAAAATAGGTGACCTTAGTGATGGCACGAATGAGGTTGCAAACACATATCAGGATCAAATGTAACACCAAGGCTGTGAATAGACTGGACTAACCTCAGACTGTTGCAGGGAGGGGGATGGGTTCCGAGCCAAGGAATGGATTGGAAGCAGAAACCAAATTGGGCATGATTACTTGAAGGGAATTTTTGATCATCTGGTACGGGATGTTGGATAATCAGTTTGATAATTTAACAATAGTGGAAGACTTGAGAGGCTTGGATAAGAATTGTTTCAATATGGTGGCAGCGAACCGAAACTTGATAGGAGCGATTCAAACATGGGGTTTCAGGGATGATGGGACCAAATTTGAGAAGCAACAATGCATCAAAGACTGAGGGGAGAGGGAATTTGGAGATAGCGTGCGAGGACTGTGGGGTCAAGGATTGATATTTTGAGGAGCGGGCAGATGGCATCAGATTTAAAGGAAAGAGAAACAACACCTTAACAAAGAGAACTGTTTACGATAGCAGCTAACATGGGGGCCTGTGGGGAGGAGGATGATCAGCAGTTAGACCGAAGAGTGATTATCTATAACTAAGTTTTATTACTTTTTTATATTTGTATTGACATTACAATTCAGCACGTCACCATTATGATGTTTCAATCAATCTATCCATCTAACAGGAGCAAGGAAAAGTGGGTCTCATGGACAAGATGAGCTCAGAGAGGACATGAAGGGAGATAGAAGAGAAACCAGAGAAAGATAGAATTTCGATGCTTGGCAGCATTAAAGGAAGTTTGGTCAGTTGAAATAGTGGGAAGAAGGGACATGATAAGATGCACCTGATTGGACTGTCACAATGATATCCAGGAGCTCCATGCACTTGTTGAAGGGGAGGGTGGAGAGGGCAGGGAAAAGTGGCTTTAGAAGACAGGATACACTAGAGGAATGAAGCAGGATTACGTTTATTCCAGAATGAGCCTGAAGAACAGAACCTTGAAGCACTTTAAGTGGTCCAGCCAGATGTCAGTAGATGGCTACATCAGTTGTCTGCCATGTCTTTTCAAGTCTGCAAACCTTGACCTGAAGGAAACAGAGAAGAGGGCCATCCAGGGAAATGACTGATTTCAATGGGGTCGGAAGCATCAAAGGCAGAGGTGAAGGCACAATTGAGTAAAACAGTAGCTGCAGAAATATTGTGGCAAAGTGAGAGGGCGAGAGAGTCAAAGGAGAAATGTCAAGATAATGGAGTAAAGGGAAGATTCATGAATTGAGTAAAACCAAGATTAAAAATAAAATTCAGATAAAAGAATTGAATTAAAGGGGAATTGATAAGTGCAGCTGTCTGAAGGAGTGTTTTGATAAGCAAGTTAGTGGTAGGAAAAGCATTGTTTATCTATGTGAGTAGGGATTGAACAATGTTGTGTAGAACTTGATGTCAGAATTGCAGAAGAGGCGAGTTCAAAGTGCAGAGATAAGGAAGTAACCTGGAACAATGTGCGAAAGACCTGGTCCATGAGGTTATCTAGATAAGTTGGCATCAAAGGAGGTAAACAGTTGTCCATAGCTAGGTACTGCCATAGCCACACCCAGTTGGTAAAGCAGTCATTCCCAAAAACAAGTTGGTGCTGGAAGCTACTGTTTTAAAAATTCTCAAAGAGTAGAAGCGTTGTATTGAAACAAAGAAAGGTTTTCCCAAACCAGAAGATAATTTGTGGATAGTAACTATATGCTGGATTTAATTTATCAAGTTGTATAATATTGGATGTCGTTTTGGAAAGGCGAATTTCTCAGTTCAGGGACATAAATACCCAGGAACAAGGGCAATTTCATGGGAAACTGTGCGTATAGCCATTGTTGTAGTTCAGTATACAGTTGTAGCATATTGTAGTCTCTCTCGTGTGTTATTTTTAATAAATATTTTTATTCGTTGTTGTGCTAACCCCCACAAGATCCATGGGGGATCATTGATTGAGCTCCCTGTGGGGCCCTCTGAGTATGCGTTCCCCTGGTACAAGCATTGGTCTGCCAATCTGGAACTCATTACCTGAGCCTTTTATAAGGCAGGCCCAGAACAGAGCCTGCTGAACTGTACTTCCAGGCAGGTATAGTGTGCGTCCACCATGATAGTGGTTTTACTTTCTGTAATAAACTATGCTCCTCTTCATGATTCCTGAGTCATTACAATTGATTACAAGACAACTGGACTATTCTTCACTGGTTTGTATGTCTTTCCTCACATTATAGCAAGTTGAAATTATACACAACTAAGAATTGGTGTTCCAAGTTACTCTTCTGGCTTTTGGCATACCCTCCCCTTTAACATCAATGGGGTTCTTAACCGAAGTTATTCAATGCAAAGGCTAAGGGAAGAAAGTAATAAAGATATCTCAGTGAGAACATTTTTTTATTATACATGGGAGGGCAGAACATAACGGTGATTTTGAAGCAGAGGCGAGAGTGATGGAACAGGATGGAATGCTCAGAGAAAGAAAAATGCCAAAGTAGTAGGGAGTCAAGGCAAGGAATGATCTAGTGATAGTCATCACGCCACCACAACAATCTTGAGGGGCACGTGGTACAAGATGTAGCCAGGCAGGCTTCATGATGGAAGAGGGTATTATCCTTCAGACGTGTTTTCATTCAGGCCACGACGCCAATTTAGCCATCTCAAATAAGTTACCAGATGACACACGCCTCATTCACAACAAACAGATATTCTGGAGACAGACTTGCAGAATGATGGTGAGAGTCTACAAGGTCAGCATAGGGAGAGGAAAGTTGAACAGGAATAAGATTAGCAAGGTAATATCCCAGCAGTGACACTGGGTAAAGTGCCAACAAGAGCATTGGATGGGACAAATTGAGTTCCTGCTTCTAACGAGCCAATGCCAATTGCCTCAATAAACCTGCTGGAGGATGTCAAGAGAAACAGAGGGAAGTTCTATGCTTTGCTAACAGGCAGTCAAGCTTAAAACTGGTAGTCAAGAGCTGACCAAAAAAGTATCACGTTTATGTCAGACTTAACACTCTATTGGGAGCTAAACCAAAGAACAATAACATCAAAGTGGGTTCATTTAACAACAGAGCTAGAATATTATAACTAAAAAGTACTGCACAAATGTTTATCCTTTCCATCAACACCATTGTAACAAATTTTATTTAATAGTCATTCAATTATGTGGAAGTGGAGATAATAAAACTTCTGTTACAATACGGACCCACAGAAGAAACCTACATCCCTACTGAAAATTTAGATCAGATTCACAATCTGGTGAAAACCAACTGAACATTGCTGTCCCATAAAAGAGTTGCATAATTTTGTTCAGGATTTCTTCACAGCATCAGAACTCGAGCAGAATACCTATGCAGCGTTAGATGAAGAATTATCTTTCAAGGTGCGACTTGATGCTTGCCAGCTCCCTTCAAATTCTTCTATAACCTGTCAAGGGACGAGATTCAATTTTTTCATCTCAATGTGAGATGATTTGCACAGAATTGGTGCCTTGCTTTACTGCTTTGGGTGTCGACGTTAGTCACTCTGGAAGGTTGAGATAGAGTCAAGTGGAAGCATCCTTTCCAGTGGGTCCTTGTGTACAATATGTTTGAACTGTAGTCATTGTTTGTATAAATAGAAGGACTGCTTGTAAGATATGTGGGGAGGTGTTCTCTCAAAGAATTAAAAGATGTGGCAGAGAGCTTGCTCTATAAACTGATTTTGAACATGGAAACAAAGATGGACAAGAAAGTACAATTGTGTTGTATGAGAGGCAGTGAATCAGAGGGGAATATTAAAATGGATACAGTTCAATAATTTGATGCTTCTGAAAAGGCAAGACTATTTTTAATATAATAACAATTAGGAAATGGCTCAAGACTGCGATTGTAGTTAACTAAAAGTGTATTTTCAACTTTAATCCATCATTTAATGAAAATTTTAAGTACCACTCTAGTCAATGTCAAACATTAGGTTAAACATTCTAAACAAAATCTTATAAATGAAAACATCAAGCCAAAAGGCAGAATTAGGACAACAGAATGTTATTTTTGTGCTACAAATTTAATCAAATCTCCACCCAAAAACATTGCCCAATCTCTTGTAAATAATGCCTTCACAATTATGCAGTTTATGGCTATGTGGCAAACCTGGTTTTCTTCTGGACAATAGGTCCATGTATGTAGGTTTTTGCATATGTACTAAAAATAAATGCAAACACTGTACAGAAAAATGTTTTAAAGGAACATTAAGTATTAAAACTTTTTGCATCTACATTTTACTTAATCAAATGCAATAACAAGAAGTAAATTGAAATTAAAACCATTTCATAAATATCTACAGAACTCTGTGTTGCACAGAGGATACACTGTTTTGTACCAGAGTTGTTAATACCTTCAAAAGAAATATCTAAGTTTACATAACATTTCACAACTTTTGTGCTTCATAGCGATTAAGTACTTAAGTGTAACCACTGTTCTAATGTAAGGAAATGCACCCAAAGTGCAATGAGATAAACTGTTAGATAATTTGTTTAAGGCGTTGTAATTGAGGGATCAGTTTTGGCCTAAATGCCAAACAAGAATTAATAGGAACAATTCTCCCAAAAAATTCTAAGTGCTGAATTGGTGGGGAAAATGGTGTAATTCACGATTATATTCAAAATTCAATTAATTTCCAATCTTTAAAAACCAAATGAAAAGTCTCTATTTATATAAATATTCACATATCTATGCATTTAATTAGCATTCCTTAATAATTTTATAGTTGAGAACACACAATATGGTACTTAGCAAGTTTTAGGAATTAGAATTACATATCTAGTACTGAGCAGGGAAAATGAGATTGGAGGTGGCAGAGCAGTCCTAGGCTCTGATTGATCTAATGAAGGATCTACACTTTGTTTGGACTGAATGAGCTTTGACAGAACTAGGCTGTAGCAACATTCGTAGATGGTACCAGATTTTGTTTATACTGCAGTCACCGAAGCTTTTGGGAGAACCTGGCATCTTTCAAGTAAAAATGTAATAAAGACATTAAAAGATAAAAAGTAATTTATCAATGTAATTAATAAAATGTGCTTTAACTTAAGTTTGAAATATTAATTTGGAAATTTCAGTTCAAGAAAAAAAATCAGACAGCTAAACTGTACTTATTTCTAATAGAAAGCTTTTGTACATGTCAATTATAAAACAAATGTAATAAAAAATCTATCACATGAATTTAAAATATCCTTCTGATTTATAAAATAATGCTTAGCTTTCTAGTTTGTGATTTTCTTAAACCAAAAAAGCAGTGATACTGTCATGGTAATACACCTTCCCCATATGGGATGGTAAGTACATAGATTCATGACAATTACACAAATACCTTGAACGTGATTTTAGTCATGAACATACCTTCTGTCGCTTCACGATTATCAAGGACTTGTTGGTTGAGGTCCAGGTTGACTGATACAACTAAGTCTTTTTATAATTGCCATCCAATGCAGTTCAACAATGTTTAAATCTGAAACTCTAGCAAAATACTGATATGTCAATATGCTACTGGCAGCACAGAAACTCATTCCACATGAGCTTCAGTCAGAGATCTAAGTGCAGCACTGTCCCTTTAATGCATTTGCATCTAACAAGGCTCCACAACACGAGAGCATCAGGATTTCTACTCTGTTGCTTAAAGAAGCTGGGAAGTACTACTCTCTCAGACCCTTCACATTTTCTTAACCTTCTCCCTCAACCAAATTATTAGTCATTTATTGTTTTTGAGGCTTTGCTTGCTATGTGCTAATTGGTGGTCATGCCTTCCTGCATAACAACATGTAACCAATAGATTAATGTTGCAATTCATTCAAAGTGTTTTGGGATACACTGACAACATGAAAAGGAAAAGTTCATCTGTTACCTTCTCTGCTATTTAATCTGTATCATCAATATCATATAAATTCCAGACAGTAGGACACTATAATTGATCAATGTTTTCACTATATGGTCATTACCTATTCAATGCTGGAAAAGCTTGATGAAGTTCATGTTCTTTTGTTTCCTAAATCATGATTAAAATGTTATTTTTCCTTTTACATACAAACTCAAATTTGGAGGAAAATTAATATATTTGCATAAAGCATGATGACATCTTTTCAGTTTATAGTGATGTCAAGTTCATTGGGATGTTTCATTTTACATGCCTCCTGTCAAGAATATGAAATATGTGTTTCTCCCGAATATCACAACCCCCAAGATCACCATTTACTCCAATCTATCACTAATTTAGAAAGATCACTATCCTGCAACGTTGAAAATCTGCATTCAATTATACGTTTTTGAGCTGGAGAAAGGGAATAATTTTAGAACATGAAAATATCCACATGAAAAATGCTGCATCTCACTAGAAACAAGAAACTTGCAGCTTCCTTGCAAGATAAAATGTTTTACATTTAAATCAGGCTACATTAGCTGCAACATTCTGAAACAAATGTTCATTCATACACGCTTCTGCATCAGCTCATCCGCATGTCATTAAGGCTTAAAAGTTTAAATTTCAGCGATTTTTGAAAAAAAATACAAATTATTTTTCCAACTCGTATAAACAAACCTAAGAATGTTTTCCTAGCTCCATCCGTCAGGAGTTACTCGAGTTTTCCCAGGGAACACCAATTTCAGGAATGTGTGGTTTGTGTATGCACACTGCTGACCTCTGCTCTTCACCAGATTCAGACATTGGCAAGAATCCAGAGGTGGGGAGCAAAGGTCAGCAGCATTAATACACAAATCATGCACTTCTGAAATTGACCTCTGATGGGGAAACCTGAACGCCGTCATAATGGTTGAAGATATAATGATTTCATGCTTTTTTATGCAAGTTTGCAATCTCCAAGTGCAGCTGAAGTGCATGAAATGCTTGAGAAATGCTTTCAGTCTACATTCGATTGCCTTTTAAAAGCTTATTCTCTTTTTCAAAGTCATCATTTAATGACAAAGTCAGACACTGTATAATTGTTTGCATTTGGGACCATTTTCCCCTCTATAGTTACACTCCCTCATTTAGTACGAACAATTCCAGTTTTCATTCTGAAGAAAGTAGCAGAGCTGTTACTTTCAGCGCTCCAGTAGCGCTGAAAGTAACAGCGCTGATCAAGACAGATTTGTTGGAAGAACTGAACACAATTCTTTGCTGCTTTTGATCACTTCCTAAACATTCTTGAATTAAAAATGGAACATATTCTTGCACAAATGCTTTTTAAAAAATCATGTTAATTTTAAGACAAATCCACACAGATTAAGCATTATTTCAGAGTAATCCTTATACAGGCAAAAACTACTTATTTCTAATTAATTTGTTTTTTTATGCTATTGGATCAAGTGGCATTTCTCTTTGATTTACATGTTATTGCCAAGAACCATGACATTCAATAGCTTCCATCTCCCTCCCCCTAATCAACAAGAAAAAAGGATTAAAAGAAACAAAGAAAATATAAAAAAGGTACGGCTCAGCTCTGACCATACGTTCCTTCAAAAAAAAATTAAGCTCCCCCTGCCCGCCCCAGCCAACTACAAGTATAAAGGCCCAATTTCTATGCCCAAGTATTTTTCACAACACCTCTTTAAAATTAGTCAAATCATTTTTGTTTCTGCTCTTAAGTCCAATAACATTTCCCAAATAGGTATCCATACATTTTGGAAGTAAGAATAGGCAAAGATTATGGAGCTTGAATGGCAAGACTCTAAAAGACTACAGGAGTAACGGAGTCATGTTGTGCACATACAAAAGTGATAGCACAACCAGACAAGGCCATAAAAGAGGAAAATGGTATTGCATCAACAAGCATAGATGACAAAAGAGACAATAAAAGCAGTGACAATATTAACCTAATACAAACCTACTTATGCAACTTGTTAGACAGCTCAAGCTTTTAGTACAGCATGTATACTGCATACCTTAAACATTCACTTTTTCATCAATCATACCATTTCCACCACCAATCCAGGCTTCATGACAGTAAAATGTTCAGCTGTATCAGGTCATATACAATGACATCAACCTTTACAAAAGCATCTAACTCATAATTAACAACATAAATTCTTCTAAAAGAGTTTGCAAGATATTCGTAACATTAAACACAAGGGTTACTGAAATTCCTAATGTACTAACATGAAATGATTCCCAACACACATTCAATTGTTCCAGTGCTTGCTTTCGTCCATTTCTTTAATCTGTTTTCTTCAGGTTAGGACAAATCTACCCACAACTGGCATGCAAATTCTCACAAGCATTAACATGGAGGTGTATATCATCACAATTTAGACAAGAAGCAAGAGGATAAAATCGTTCCTCAGAAAGCAATGTCCTCTCCAATTTAAGCCAGTTTCCCTGATTTAGAATGGATCTATTTTTCTGGGAATAACTTATAATCTTAATAAAAATTAGGATCAAACAATCCATGACTTCTCCAGCCCTCTTTCTCTGCTGTTCGGTCAGCTAATCTAGAGAGCTTATTCCTCCCATAAATATTACACATGTTTTATATTCAAAGCCACAGTAATTTGTTGTCAATGATAATTTGGAGAATACTAGATTCAGTTTGAGCATCAAATTCATTTTAAGAAGTTCCATTTTCTGTAGTAAAGGACATAATCCAGCAATTTTAGAAGCATTTAAAAAAAATCACACAATACTACATTTTTGCACCATTTCATAATTATGGGGAGGTTGAGTGCGCGGAAGTTTAGAGTACTTTTATTCAGTTGTCTGAATATCTTCTTTTAACAATCGTTTGTTTCCTTTCGATATCATTCAAAACAAGTTTAAACGAACAGTGCATTCATTCTCAAATCAACATGGTCTGACAAATGCTGTGATTTATGCAATGATTAGCCAGCCAAATCTGTTGGCATAGAAAACTGGGTCAAACTTCAGGTGCCAGTAATGACAGCTAGAACTTTGCCTGCCGGCACTGAAAATGGGAGCAATGGTGAAATAGCAGAAACATTAGTCCATTGCTTTGCATACTCCCCTCTTATTTAAAATCCTCATCCTTTATGGCCCACCTAAGAACTCCAAAAAATTTCTCATGGACCACTTTTCTACCTCAGCTTCTGCACTAAGTGACTTCAACTTCTCAATTCATCATGCTTAGAGTTTGCTCGCCTTCTATCCTTTCAATCTCTCCCTCTAGCAAAACTTCCCAATCCTCATTCATAGCTTCACCTTGCCAATTCACATGGGCTCACTCCTGCCATTGTATCAATCATAAGAACATAAGAAATAGGAACAGGAGTAGGCCATCTAGCCCTTCGAGCCTGCCCTGCCATTCAATAAGATCATGGATGATCGATCGTGGCTCAGTTCCACATTCCCGCCCTCTCCCCATAACCCTTAATCCCCTTGCTTATCAAAAACCCATCAACCCGCGTCTCAAAAATATTTAGCGAGGCAGCCTCCACCACCTCAACGGGCAGAGAATTCCACAGATTCACCACCCTTTGAGTGAAGAAGTTCCTCCTCAACTCCGTTCTAAACCGCCCCCCCTTTATCTTGAGGCTGTGCCCCCTAGTCCTACAGTCCTTTCTGAGCGGGAAGAGTCTCTCCACCTCTATCCTATCCATCCCATTCATCATCTTATATGTCTCAATGAGATCTCCCCTCATTCTTCTAAACTCTGACGAGTACAAGCCTAGTTTATTCAGTCTCTCTTCATAGCTCAACCCCCTCAACTCCAGTACCAGCCTAGTAAACCTCCTCTGCACTCCCTCCAAGGCCAAAATATCCTTGCGTAAGTACGGCGACCAAAACTGCACATAGTACTCCAGCTGCGGCCTCACCAATGCCCTCTACAGCTGCAGCAAGACCTCCCTACTTTTATATTCAATCCCCCTCGCGATGAAGGCCAGCATCCCATTAGCCTTCCTGACCACCTGCTGCACCTGCAGGCTGGGTTTTTGCAACTCATGCACAAGGGCCCTGAGGTCCCTCTGCACCATCGCCTGCTGCAGTTTTTCGCCACGTAAGTAATAGTCCTTCCTACCATTATTCCTACCAAAGTGGACCACCTCGCACTTGCCAACATTAAATTCCATTTGCCATTTCCTGGCCCATTCGCCCAGCCTATCTAGATCCTTCTGCAGACTCTCCACACCCTCCGCACAATTTGCTGTTCCACCAATCTTGGTGTCATCAGCAAATTTTGACACCATACACTCGGTTCCCTCCTCCAGATCATCTATATAAATGGTAAATAGCTGAGGCCCCAGCACCGACCCCTGGGGCACTCCACTAGTCACCAACTGCCAATCCGAATAGCACCCATTAACCCCCACTCTCTGCCTCCTATTTGACAACCAATCCTCTATCCACGCTAACACCCTACCCCCAACTCCATGCCCCCTTACCTTCTGCAATAACCTCGGCACTAATCATGCAATAATCTGCAATAAACATGGGTAAGGCCATTTCTGATCACATCCTTGTATTGCTCTCCACATGCATCCTCCTTTGTCATCACCACAGAAAAAATGCTCTCCCAATTCATTAACAACTGTATCCTCAAATTCCAACTATCTAGCCTGTAGCTCCTCCATTCACCATGACATTTCTGTAGTTACCATGTGCTCATCTCACACCCTCACCGCCACCTCTGATGCTGTGCCCCAATAAAACCATTAGTCATCCCATCTGGCACTCCTCCCGAGTACAGCCCCATCTCCACTGCCATTAATTCAAAGACCACATACCCAAAAACACCCCCATCCTCAATGATCCCAGCACATCAGTGCAAAAGGTAAGGCTGAACCATTCGCCGAAATCTTCAGCCACAAGTATGAAGCGAGTAGTGGGTTGGGAGGGGTGTCTAGTCAAGTGAGCAGTTTTCAGCTTAGCTTTACTGGCCGATCTGAGTTAGACGGGGTTTTCCCCAGCGTAATATTTCAACAGCATAACATGAATAAATATCTGGACAAGTCCCACATATCTAGCCCAAGTTTCCAATCCTGAGCTCAGGGTTGAAAAATTTAGAATATGGTACCAGACAGCACAAATTAGTCCATTGGAAGTTTAAATATCCTGAACAATTACAGCACATGTGCACACACAGAAACTTGCCCAAGTTCCTGACAAGCAACAGGTTTAAGTGCAGATGGTGTCTTTGGTCACTGCCACAAGCTCAGTTCTCTAGTCACCACCACCATCACTCGCCATGACAGTTGTCTCAACACTACTCACAAACTTGATGTTATATCTGACCCAAAGATTAGTTTTCCTTCTCACAGTTGTCATCAATAAGTCGGCCTATTTTATTGCTATAATACTGCTTGACACTGCCCTGGCCTCAGCTTGTCTGCTTACTGAAACCCGCATCCAGGTCTTTATTATCTAAAGACCTAACTACTGCAACACATTGCTGGCTGTCTCCCACTTTCTACCATGCACAAATTTATGGCCATCCAAACTCTGCTGCCCTTGTCCTGTTTTGCACCATGTCATGCATCCATTGATCTATACTAGTTACTGGTTAAGCAACACTTCTATTTTAAAATTCACATCTTTGCTATGAAATTGCTCCACTGCCTCACTCCTCCCTAACTCTGGAATTTCCTCCAATCCTACAACCCTCAAAGATATTTGCATTCCTCTAATTCTGGCCTGTTTGACACTGTTATTGGCAGCCATGCCTTCAGTGGCCAGGCTTTAAAGTCCCAGAATTACCTCCCTAAATCTCTCCACCTCCCTTTCTGCTTTTAAGATGCTCCTAAAAGACTCTCTCTTTCACCAAGCTTTGGTCAACTATCTTTGTATCACCTTGTATGGCTAGATGTTAAATGTTGTTCAAAAACCTTTTGTGAAGCACCTTGGTAACATTTTACCAAATTAAAGCTATAATATCAATATGTGCTGATTTGTTGTTAAAATAGTTGAGACTTTTTAATAAGTAAACATGCTATAACAAACCAGAGAAAGAACTGTATTGCAAATTTTCCAATTATCAAATCTAGCATAGCTGGAAAACGCTACATCTTTCTTTTCCTGATAAAGTGAAGGTTCTCAAAGTGAATGTCCAAAGTCAATGTCACATTCTCCCAATATCACTTATATTTTATAATTTGAAACCAATACGGTTTACTATATTTGCAATTGTGGGTGGAGAAAACACGTAAAATTAGCTGACTAAATAATAGGCACGCAGGTGTGGGCAAGTCTTGAGCTCTTGGCCCTTAAATCTCATTAGAATTTCAAATTATAATTCCCAAAATGATGCATAAATTCATAGAAATGCCCTTTAGTCATTTTATAAAATACTTCTGTTCATACTAAAAACCTATGGGTTACTGTAACATTTTGAATTTTTACTTCTATTGATTGAGTTGAATTATGTTAAACCATGCTATTTCTGTAATGTTAAATGAATTTGATTATGACAGGCAACATAATATTCAGGCTTGCTGCTATCATATTTTGAAACTTTAAAGAGGACATCTTTGTGTACAATCACAAACATTTCACAATGTAACAGCTCCTCAGCAAAACTCGTATGCTAGTATCAAAATTAGACGGATTGGCGCAAGGCAAAAAAAGAACATTGCATTTTCATGACACCTTTCATGGCTTTGGGACTTCCCAAAGCACTTTACAGCCAATACAAGTATCTGTAGCTTTAAATTACAATACAATCAGGGTCATTCAGCAGCAATATCCAATCACTGACAAGCATCTTAGGCACACAGCAAAGATAGTTATTCAATGCTGATGGCTAGCTATTCAGGCTTAATTGAACAAAGACAGACGTTATTTTTCTACAGTTCTCAAGGTGGATTCAATTAGAGACCTTGGTGATTGACAGCTTAGCAAAGCAAATCCAATCATACAGTCTAAAAGTAGGTGGTTCTCTCTTTCTCTCCGCTTCCAAAACCAAGGGCAAGTGAGTGAACCAAAGCAACCTGTAACAGCAAGTTAGGGCCAGTTATCATTAGAATGGTTAATCTGAAAGTATACATTGGGTGTAAGCAATGTAGTGTATATCACTGTGAAATTGTACGCTTTGAATCATGTATTTTATGTGCAATAGGGCAGTTTATTGATTTGTAGTCATACTTCATCTTAATAAACTGCATTCTGGAATGCTTTCTTTGTGCATTCCGCACACAAGCTCAGTTTACCAAACTGAGTACTGAGCCCAAAAAAACAACCAGTCGAAACCAAAATATTGTGGCAGGGACCAAATTTTAAAATTGATGTTATTTTTATTGGATACTCTAAAAACTGACTACTTATAAACATATAGTGTTGCCTTGTATTTTTGTACTCCGTACTAGACTATGATGAAATAAACAGGTTTACATAGCTGGTGGTACTTGTTATTAGTGGTCAAAACCACTCATTGTTTTTGCAAAATGACGGAATTAGGAAGAGATGATTGGTTAGAGTGTCAACAAATAAGTATGACTTCAGGCAATTTTGAAGTAAAATGGGGTGAAGAGACAATTGTATTCTCCAAAATGCAAAAGGAAAAATAAATTTTAAAAAATGTTTGTGGAATCATACAGAAGTTTTTAAACATCAATTATTTGTTTTAAAACTTATGTTTAATAAATTATGAAAGCCTCATTTTTAAAGATCTCAAGTCTATTTTTCAAATAGTGAAGTTGACTGCTTTGAATATTATACATTATCTTGCATAAACATTAACTATGAAATAGTTTAACCAAACAGTTCAATACTCAGGCAAGAATGCTATTCTTTGATTTATCAAAGCACTGGGTAAAATTTTAAGCACAGTTACGTCATATGTACGTCCACATATGATATTGCCTCAATAAAACCATTCTCAAAAATTTAAACAAACATTAAAAAAATCACAGTCGTGTCAACAGAAATTTGAGTTTTCCAACATTACTGTTTAACACAGGGAGACCTCTGCTGGATGATACATTTAATAGGCTACTCAGTTTTATTCTGATAAAATTAACAGTTTAACTTGTCAAAAAGAATTATGCTTCAGCCATTATAAAAGCAGCAAATTTAGAATTATTTGTATCAGAGCAGATGCAATCATTTATTCAGTAATCTACTCCAAACATAAATAGACAATATTTAGCAAAAATATATTTTAGTAACCTGCAGTCTAAAATACCCCATAGCCCCAGGGGAAATTTAGCAGTGGAACATCTTGAATATTAAAAAGCAGATAATTGGGGAAAATGTATGCTTGGATTATGATTTTTGCCATTAAATGTTATGTATAAAATCAGGAATGCCGTTTAATCTGCATGAAAAGATCAGAGTTTGCTAATTTCATGGTTGGATCACATTCACTCTTGCATTAGTTATGTCCTTATTTGGATTCAATAGTTATATTAGTAAAAACTCAGCTTGCTTTCTTCTGTAAATTATAAGTATCTTTAGAGTTTGCATCCAAGTTCCTATTCACATCTGACACATACATGGTTCTATTTGAAGGGTCATTTCGATACCAGGTTTCAGGTGTGCAAATTTAAATCTGAAAAATAATTTGGTTTTAAAGGAACTTATTTAACAATTTAGTACACATATCCAAACGTGGAGAAATTGTACATTCTGAATCTTCTTTACTCAAGAGAATAGAGGGGCTGGGAGTTTGCTCTTAAAATCCTTGTTTATCCTGATGCACAATTCAATTATCTGATGTACATCATTTGTGCTATGTTCCTGGAATATTCTGGCTGAATTTTGGTGAAGGGGAAATCCTTGTTTGATCAAGGCAGGAGATGGCCACAGTGACGGTTGGTTCACAGTGGTGGTTTTGCTGGTGAGCGGGCCTACATTTCAGTGATGCTATTGTCGTTGAGATGATGGCTGCCATCATGGTTGGATGACTGTCTCAGCTCCCCAACACAGATTTTTGGTGGTCATGTTGATAAACTGCAAGATATCCTGGAGAACGGATGAAAAGGAGAAGAGAATCCTGTCAATTGAGAGAGCAATTCCTCAAATCGGGGCTCACCTGAGCCCTTGGAAATCCCGCTGCATGGTGTGTCATACATCCTAACTGGCGCAGGGAAGTGATGCCACAAGAGGTATATCTGTATGCCCAGTTTGCTGAGGGTGCTGGGAATGAATTCCAGGCCAAATTTGAGAATTGGCTGCTGTGCTCTCAGAAATCTCAATTTGAGGGCTGGGCATCTCAAGTCCGATGAAGCACATTATATCTGGTCTACGAGATTTGGGGCAGGCTGAAGATTCTGACCACTTGTTTTACATTGTCTTGCCCTCTGTTTCATCAGGAGGGGAAATAGGCGACTGGATATGTTGGGTCCTTGCAACCTGCTGGGCCTGTGCCTTTCTTTACCATGGCTTTGGGAAGATGACATGGTGGAGGTGCAGAGGCTTTGGTGAAACTTGATGTACCCTGGATGTAACGCAATGATCTTGTCAGGACTTTGGTCTTTTCAAGCTCCATGCATGGGTATTTTATTCTGTAGTTCAGCACTAATCCTGAACTTTGCTCCTTTAAGATTATAATCCTGATTTTGTTATGTTGTCCTTCATACTGACAAGATGGATGATATGTGCATAATGACAGGATATCCTGTTACACCATGAAAATCAGGGCTGTCTATTTTTTCTTTTCGACGATACTCGTCCACTAGCGTGCTCCAGCGGTGGAACGGGAGAGCCCATAGTGGGTTTCCTTCTTTCCACTGAGGAGTAGCTGAGTTGGGTGTACAACATGAGGATTGTGCAGTATCTTTCTCGTTTGTTTTTTCATGTGCTGTAATCCTTGCATTTATGCTAAGGGAGTATATTTTTTAGTACATTTCATTTCCCAGATCAGTAGCACCACAGTAGGGTGATGGGTAGATGGTTTAGACACAGTAAAAAGTCTGACAACACCAGGTTTTAGTCCAACCTATTTATTTGATAATATTCTCACTAGCTTTCGAGGGGACAGCCTCTTCGTCAGGTGAATGGGGAGCCTGATCAGAACTCTCCATTCACCTGACGAAGAGGCTGTCCCCTCGAAAGCTAGTGAGAATATTATCAAATAAATAGGTTGGACTAAAACCTGGTGTTGTCAGACTTTTTACTGTGTTTACGCCAGTCCAACGCCGGCATACCCACATCATAGATGGTTTAGTACAGAGATGGTTGGTATGGCCTTTCAAGTTCTCACTGTAGGTAAGGATGATCCCCGTTAGAACTATTGGGGTCACATTTTTCTTTTGCAACTTTGTTGTTCTGGGATTTAGGAATCCTTGCTTGTTTTCTGAGAAAGTACAAACAGCTCATATACCCCTGAAAAGGCTAGGAGTCCGTGTGCATGAGGATGGAATCCTGTTCCTTGTGAGGTTATGCTGTTCTGTTTCTGGTATCCTTCCAATGAAAGCACATGATGAAAGACAACATCTGACCTTTATTGAATAATCCTGATGCTCCTCTCTCTTTGGAGCTTCTTTTCTTTATCTGGGTAGGTGGAGTGTTGATAGAGACTCTGATCTGTTGTAGTTAATCCTAAGAGGGTTTCCCTTATCTTGCCAGGGGGAGAAGGATTGTATCTCTCCCTGAGATACCCTGTTGATGTGTGTCTTGACGATTCATCTTATCCTTGTCAGTAGGATTTCCCTGGTGGAATAGGATTTAAATTCTGCAGTGATGGGGAGCCTGATCAGTTCCTTTGATATGGCTAGAGGAGGGAGGTTTGTTGTGTTGCGAGGCAGGACAAGCTATACGGATCCTCGCTTACTGGTTCTTGTACATGAGTGTATATGCTGACACGTCAAAGATTGTACCAATGGCAGTATCCTGATGCTCCCCTTTTTCTGGTTATCCTTTTATTGCGGTCTGAGATACTGTTAGGCCACAGTTAATCGTAAACTACCCCACTAGGGACCCCATATTTATGTAGCTCTTTGTTATCCTGTGGAGGAGGACATGCATCGCAGAGCCACGTGCTCACGGTTTCACTGTTATCCTAAGATCCCCACTTTTTCTGGTATTCTTTTTTGATCCATACAAGAAGAGATGGCAACTATAACAACTGCAATTATTAATAATTTGAATCATTTGTATGAATATTCACTGGTCTTTTCTGTATATTTGTGGAATAATGATTATTTCTTCCCTGCTGCCTTCAGACTTTTGAATGGATCTACCTCGCACTAAGTTGATCTTTCTCTACACCCTAGCTATGACTGTAACATTACATTCTGTACTCTTCCCTTTCCTTCTCTATGAACAGTATGCTTTGTCTGTATAGCTTGCAAGAAACAATACTTTTCACTGTATACTAATACATGTGACAATAATAAATCAAATCAAACTCTACACTACTAGATTTTGGGAATTTGTTGCATCTTAAGGCAAATGTTCAATAGAAAACTTTCAACAAAAAATCTTTAAAATAGAGAAAGATGAAAATCTAGAATTTTCTACAACAGTGAGAGACACAAACATCAGATTCATTTAAAAGGAAGTTTATTTGTTAGCGTCACAAGTAGGTTTACACTGAAACTGCAATGTAAATAATGTGAAAACCCCCTAGTCATCACACTCCAGCACCTGTTCAGGTACAGAAGGAGAATTAAGTATGGTCAAAGCACCTAACCAGCGCATCTTGTCAGGCGATGAAGTTCACTTTGAAAGCAAAAGCAAGGAGGCAGATTACTACCCGAATGGCTGTAAATTGGGGGAGGGGAGAATGTGTCGGGACCTGGGTGTCCTTCTGCACCAGTTGTTGAAAGTAAGCATGCAGGTGCAGCAAGCAGTAAAGAGGGCAAATGTTGGCCTTCAATGCGAGAGGTTGAGTACAGGAGTAGGGATGTGTTGCTGCAATTGTACAAGACCTTGGTGAGGCCACATCTAGAATAGTGTGTGCTGCTAGTTGTAGTGAGAAGTATTCAGCTTTTACTGATAAGGGGTAGCTAGCAGACAGAGAATGACTCCCTCTCCATTCCCATGGTTTGTAGGTAATGAGGACTTCCGGCTTATGTTGACCAATAAATTCCCAATTTTGCTAGAAGGTAGAATAACATTGGCCAAGGTAAATAACGTGTATTAATGTAACTGGATCATCCAATGTGGATGACAAGTTGGGTGGGAGAGACTAATCTTCGAAAAAGTATAGTTGTTTTACACATGTACTGTAACGTTAGAGAGAAGTTGGAATATCCCAGCTGTTTCTCACCCAATGTGTATTGGTCAATAAAGAATGTCTTTAACTGCATACTGTCTTTCGTGAGTCTATGTATGAGTTGAGTTAGGCTCATTACATGGCACCAGAGGGAAACCTCCAGTAAATCCACTTACATAAAAGATCCCATATTTTGAATAACAGGAAAGTTGTTCTTATTGACTTGGCCAAATATTTATCCCTCAATCAACATCACAAAAAATGATGATCTATTTATTATCACATTGCTGCTTGTAGGCCTTATGGGCATTATTTTCCTAGCTCACTGCACTGAGCAGAGTGCTGAAAATTCAATCAACTAAGTTTGCCCCAAAAACAGGTGGGAAAATATCCCATTTTCCTGCCCGTTGGACACTTAGATTTTTCTTGGAAAATTGCCCCTGCTGTGTGCAAATTGATTGTTGCAATGTGGGAAAACAGCAATGACTGAACTGCAAAAATACTTCACTAGCTGCAAAATGCTTTGGGATGTCCTCTGGTCATGAAAGGCACCAAATAAATACACATCTTTCCGTCTAAACAAAAAAAAGCTCAGTTTGTCTAGTTTCTCCCAATAAACAAAACTACCAATCCCAAGTGGGGTGTTAACACAACCATTTTAGTATCTTTTTCGTGGACCTGAAATGCCTCCTAAATAGGGAACCCAAAACTGGATACATTAAACTAAGTACAACATAACCCATGGTATCTGTATTAGTTTGTCATAGCACCATAGATTTTTTTCAAAATACTATTCACCTAATTATGAAAACTCTTATTTCATAAGTTGCTGTCAACTTGTTCTCTCATTTACAAAGATTTGTGCAGCTGAAATCTGAACCTATCCAAAGATTTACCACTTAATATATATTTCCTAATTCTTACTCCACAGTGCATCATTCACGTTTTTCTGCAATAAGTTTCACCTTCTCAATTATTATTATTGCAACCACTAAGAAACTTCTTCACAGTTCAGAGTACATAGTTTGTTGTTCCTCCTGCTAAAGATTGCCATATTGTGCATATACTTGAATTATTGTCCTTTATCATTTGAAATTACATGCAAAAATTTTACAGCATGAGATAGTGTATCTATATAAACCTTTATACAAGCCTAATTCGGACCAATTTCACCAGTCTAAAATTATATTCCGGTGGAATACACTTGCACGTAAAATTGGGAAATAGGAACATCTGAAATCTGGGACACAATTAAACATAAATTTAGACACCATTCAAATTTCAGTGAAAGAACACAAAATTATTGGAATGTATTTAACAGATTCAGGAAAAGATCAATCTAGTTCAGCATCTAATTTTACATTTGAAAACTTATTTATACTACTAATGATAAAATTAACAAAACAACACAATTTCTATCAGGAAATAACTGAAGCAGTGCTCAGAAGAGCCATCCAAAGCAAACAAGGAGACCTCCATACAAAGATTCTTGTGTGAACTGTGCTTGCTGTTCTTAAGCTTTTGTGCCTATGTCTGAACAGCTGCAATGGGGTAACATAAATGAATCTCATCTTGGTTGTACCTAATCCATTGCTGGGTATGAAAAAGAAAGTCAGTGTCAAAACTAAACAAAGATTGCCATGCTAAGAACACACGCTTTTTTTTGCAGCTGTAAAAACCCCAACAAAATCCTCAGTCTGTCCCGTCTAGTCACGGACCTGCAACTCGACCAGGCATAATTTCTGCCACAATTTGCAAACATTTGCACTGAGCTTACTGTTGCTCATATTAAATGTGAACAGGTCAAACAGTCAGAAAAAATGTTTAAATGCGTGGTGGGACTGTACTTACTAATCACATATTTTGCCGCTCTGGATCAATAAATTATAGGATACTCAGTATCATACTACTATTCTTCATTTAACACGCAGCTTGGATTTTTGCAGTATTTATTACCAAGCAAATGAACAAGCTGTTAATCTGCCTTTTACATTAACGTGACCTCTATGTGCACAATAGTTTCCGATCATTGCAGTGTACTTTGCCCTGATTTATAATAAAGCTGTGTGGTTTGATTTGGATAGATTTTCATTGCACAAGTTTGCAAATGCTAAACAAAATTGAAAAAAAAACACAAAATTTAAATATTTATATTTGAGACAATGAACATCTGGAATCACTATATCAGCAGCATGAGATGAAGATGACAAATTCAGAGATGGTTATTTAAAATATAATTCTTTTAGAAAATCTTGCTTGCAGCAGTATTTTTTTAAATTATGCTGTGAAAAATAATTTCTTGACTTAAAATACCATATCCTACAGGCTGTTGAGCATAACGCTTGGTTAAAGGAAAACAAATATGAGACCCTATCTTGATGCATTCATGTAATCCACCACGTATAAGTATTCATGAAGTTAAACATAAGCATGTACTGGCCTATGAAACAACTTCTTTCTCCTGTTCTACCCCTATTTTGACGGGTCGCCAATACATCTTGCTCCCTACCCCTTAGTACATGACATACTTTCCAATCGTTTTCTGGAAGAGACACAAATCAAGAAGGAGCAAGGTGTCACTCTTATGTCCAAAGTATTGCACATTTTTTCCTTACATTAGATGCACTGCCTTCCAAGTAAATCATAGAGACTGCCTATGCAACAGTACAATAATCAAGCTCACAACTTAGAAATTCAAGTGTAACCCCCAAACTAAGCTAAAGTTTATCTTCAAGATTCCCTATAGGGGGAGCTTTTGCAAATTTTAACATGTTGCAGTGATGGGGATAGCTGTTGGGGGAGGAAAAGAGATAAATATTGTACTGTTCACACCAAAACCTGCATGCTTTGATCCCTGATCAGAAATAAGAGATTTTAATTTTAGTAAGCTGGAAGTAAATGTAATCTATTCTACATGTATACACATATGAACTATAAAATTGTTTAAAAGGAGTTTAAAATCGGAATAAATTGAGGACTAAAACTAGATCAAGGATGGTCTACTTTATGGACATAAATTCAACCAACTGTAACTAAATGTTGCTGTTGTTTTTATATTCATATATCTCAAATAGTGCACTTAAAACAAATCTGAAATGGCTTCCCATTTATACACACAAATAATGCACTTAAAACAAATTCCATATAAAAGGCTTTAAGGCTTCTTCTCCCTTTCATGGCACTTTTATTTCTGTTTGCTGTAATCTGCCTTTCACTTTTTCATTGCTGCAGAGCAAACAAGGAGCTCAGAGCTTTGAAAAGACAGCTCAATGTGTAATGGTCCACCAGAATTAATTTAGTTGCACAAAATCTATTCAATGCAGCTTTCTCAACCATTTTGAGCTCAACACAGATCTGTCTTTGTAATTCTAGTAAGCACTTAAAGTGCACAGTAGGTGTTCATCAGTACCATCTGGTCAAAAGCAAAACAAGCTACCGATTCTCTCTTTGAATAGAATGAAGCAAGTGTGAATTAATCTGTTCAATTAGCACTATTACAATCTGTCAAGTGCATATCGCAAAACAGGATTATTACAGTAATAGTCACACCACAATAATTCACATTTTTTAAAAACTCAAAATTTGTTAATTTAATCAACAGGTGAAACAGTAATCATAAGTGGCATAGATTTCTCAGATTTCAGTCAGTTGAATGGCATACAAATGCTTTAACTTGATTTTAGCCTTTATGCTTTTACTGGAGAACTAGTATAAAATGGATTATGATTTTCACATCAGCAGATACTCCTTATTTATGTAATACTAGCTGCCAATAAAACATATCAGTAAAGTAATTAATTGCGAATATACACCTCTTCTAAGATCCTTTCAATGCCATATTAATAAGGATAAGGTAGCCTCAGTCAAATACAGAGCAATCAAAATTTTAATTGACCATTAAAGATTTAAGAATTTCAGAATTTTGCAATAAGAGTTTGCCACCATTTTCATCTCTAAAATTGTATCAAGCTATGTTTATGACAAAAACAAGGAAAATTTTCAAACTAGTATGCATTCTGAATGCTGACCAAGGTCATGAAAAATTGTCATCTTGTTTTATTTTCTAATGCATGCAGTCCCCAAGAGTTTAAAAAGAAACTGCCATTTTTTCCAGATCAAAAAATGCTCGTAAATGAATGCTAGAAATACATTAGCAAACAATTTTTACACTGAGCAGAGAGAAATTATTAAATATTGCAGACTGAAACAGCCCAGTTGGCCCAACAAATCTGTGCCAGTGTCTTACTTTATGAGCCGTCTCGTGTAATCTCACTCCTTGTTTCCTGTTATATTCAAAATATATCATTTCAAGAAAGGAAAAATGTTATAAAACAATTAATGGACCCCATTTCAATAATGGTTATCAGCAGAGCATTTCAGATTCCAATCAAACCAACTCACCAATACTTCTTCAACAGCACTTTCCAAACCCATGACTTATACCACCTAAAATAACAAGGGCAGCACATGCATGGGAACATTACCACATGCAAGTTTCTCCTCCAAGCTACAATCCAACCTGGCTCAAAACTATATTGTCATTCCACTACTGTTGCTGGGTCAAAATCCTGGAACTCGCTGCCTTACAGCATTGTGAGTTCACCTGCAGCATTCGAGAAGATGGTTCATCATTACCTTCTCAAGGGCAATTAGGGACAGGTAATAAATGCTGGCCTAGACAGTGATGTCCATATCCTGTGAAATAATTTATATTTTATAAAGGCTCCGAGTTAGAGAATGAAGTGCAGGATGTGGGCGGAAAATTAATCTCAGGTTTCCCCGATTAATTGCTTTCTAGTGCATCTAACCAAAACTTTCCATGCAGAAGACACCATGTGCTTGGCTGAGGTATCTTCCTCCTTTATCCCTTATATACAATACAGGGAGTGGAAATCAGGGGGCTGGTAGTATATTTACCCAGGAGTTAGAAGTGGTTTTAGTTGTAACTTTTCCTGGGTATCTATTCTGCCAAATGGAAGTATCCAAGTCTCCAATTTATATCTGTATATATCAGACAGTTCTCAGTACAGATTAATGCATGATCCAAGAAAGTATGGACCTCCTGGATAATTTCTGTGCAGTCCTTGTATGGGGACTTTTTCTCCCAGCACATCTGCAGTGCCCCAAACAGTATGACCACCCGGCCCCTCCTCACCACTCCTAGAGATTGGCAGTTCTGGGTCCTCGTGTTTTAAAAATGTTATCAAATGAAGAAAATAATATTAGCATTTATCTAGCGGTAATGCATACTCAAAAAAATGAAATTAAAAAACTTGCAAATGCCAGTGAGCAGAAATGCTGGACAAATATAGAAAGTCAACTGACACCTGTGAAGACAGCCAATTTAACTATTCAGGTAAAACCAGTCTTCGGAACTTATTAAAATAAATTACAAATCAAAAACATTGAGAAAAGGATAAAGGAAAAACAATATATATACACATTATTTATACACACACACACACAGACATGAAATCTTTTTCCTGCCACTTCCTTTTCTTTTGTTCCCATTTTAAGTGGCCTTCTGCAATTTAATGGTAGTTTATGCAGCACTTATATAGAGTATTATAACCGAAACATTAATTTGTCCACTTTTCTCCACAGATACCGACCGGCTTTATGAATATTTTTAGCACTGTTTCTGTCCCACAAACAATTATTTAAAGAAAACCACAGGGGCAGTACCACCCGTATATCTTAATCTGCAAACTGATAATCTAATGCCCAGCATGTGAAAACGAAGAACAGATGCCCAAAATCAGGGATGTTTTATTGCATAACATCATGAATATTCAAGTAACGATGTTTCTATTTTGTTATTCTTTATCGCCTCAATTTTAATCGCTTGCAATGCACTATTTTGCCGGATTATTTCATGCCTGATATTGTTATCTCCTTTCCTTCTACTGTGTCTCCTTTTTCTGCAGGTCATAGTAAACATTTCAGCAGGGTTCACACTGGATAAAAAGACTTCAGATTGATTAACAGTCAGCTAAGCTTTATCACATTACTTAGCTCACTGCTCAGCATTACACGCTGGATCAAAATTACATTACTGCTTCAGAAGCAATGTTTAGCAATTGGATACTTTCAAATAACACACTTAAAAAGGGAAACAAATTTTAAGGTTAACCAAGTAAGTAGAACAAACAAGGTTGCTCCATGTTAAGTGAATAAGATATGAATCTGATCACAAAAGTATAAATGAACCAGGTCTGGCCTATTATCATTTTGCTAAAAGTAAGTAGAACTTTCTAAATTCTTCACTATAACCATGAATGTAAACTCATCAGATGTTAGCCATAATCCTAGCATTTCTAACTGTGTTAAATGGCATTAACAAAGCATTACATAAACCAAGATTGTAAATTCACTTATTACAACTCCAAACATCGTATACAGTTGCATGATGCAGCTTTGCATCTCTGATTATCCGAATAGTCCGTTTGCAGAATTAGTCACCATGAGGCATTCTCTCTCAGTTCATGTAAAATAATGCAAAATAGCACTGGGCACAGCTCTCCAGCAACAAACACCATTGACAGAAAGAAAATCTGATTGAGGTAAAGTAGATAATACCACCTGAGTATTAAACAATAAATTCTAATTAAAAATAGTATTTGGAGGGAATTTTCTGAGCTGATTTCCTGTCGTTTTGGCAACCTTAAGAGTCATCTAAATTAGGCCAAGTCACTGTACCATCAATAGTTTAACTGCGATAAATGGGAGCTACTTTTTATTGATCTCTGCTTTCCTGTTTCATTCTGATAAAAGTACATGCAAACTGAAATTCAAGGATTATCAGCAAACAATAATGAAATTGTAATTAAAGTTGGTGTGATGATGTGGTACAAGATGGTCTTTATTGAGTAACCATGCAAACCTCAATAAAGATTGGAACTAGATTTGCCTACTTCCTTTTAAAGGATGATAAATTGGTTGCTGAATCCAGAAAAGATGTGCTGCATTTTACTAAAATTGCACCGAAATGAACATCTATGCTAAGATGTTAAAGGAATCGCAGAATTATGGCTAAAATTGGAACAGAATATTCTTTATAAGTGTACATGCAATTATTTGGAAGTGATGGAGGACAGAGAAAGGAAAGTGGTCACCTTTGATGCAAGTGACAATTGAGGTTGAAGTAGCCAAGCCATCACCACAGGAAAAGCCAAAGTATTATTGTCATTTAATTCATTATCTTCGATGGAAACAGGGCCAGGATATGTACAAGGGTGTGGGTCTTCATCTTACTCCAAATCCTTTTAAAGCATATATTAGATCATTTCCATGGGCGAGTCCTAACTTTTTGCACCTTCAAAGGCCACCTAGCTGAATAAAATGCCTGATAAGGTGCTTCGGACAGGAACTAATTTGGAATTACCGTTTTGCCTCCACAAATCCATTTTCTGCCAATAACAAACTATAGAATATCATGTAGGACCTTGGTCTAGTTTCAAACTATTTGACAAATACATTATGTATTTAATATACTATGAAAACTTGCATATTTCAGTATATCTATTTACAGTCACGTTCTCAACCACTTCAAAAAGGATAAATTAAAAGAAAATCACAAATCTAAACATTAACCTGCTTCTTTCTTTATACCGGTAGGATCCTGATGATTTGAACTCATTCTTCACCCCAAAAATGTGAATTATCCAACAACTTGAATTAAGCAAAGTGACATTTTAAAGTTGGAGATCCAAGACTGTTTAGAAATTTATAATGCTCATCTTTTAAAATTAATAGGTCATCAAATCTATGACTGAACCAACCATAAACTTGTGCATACTTTAAAACCATGCTACACTCGTTACTCAGAAAACAATGACACCAAATTTTGCAACAGTTGCAATGATACAGGAGATGCAGGGCGTTTTTGTACTATTATATACAGTACCATATATAATTTAAATGAGGACTAAAACCAAGCTGCTTAATATTTGTCTCATGGACTAGCAGGCCAAATTAAGGAAAACACTTTTCATTTCATGAAAATATTGCAAGACTAGGTGAGTAAACAGTATCGATGGGAGATTTCAACCAGCCAAACATAAACTGCAAATCATAGAAATCATCATAGCAATCATAGAAACCCTACAGTACAGAAGGAGGCCATTCATCCCATTGAAACTGCACTGACCACCATCCCACCCAAGCCCTACTCCCATATCCCTACATACTTTACCCAATAATCCCTCTAACCTACACAGCAATCAACCTAACCCGCACATCTTTGGACAGTGGGAGGAAAGCAGAGCACCTGGAGGAAACCCACGCAGACAGGAGAATGTGCAAACTCCACACAGACAGTGACTCAAGCCAGGAATCAAACCCAGGTCAATGGTGCTGTGAAGCAGCAGTGCTAACCAGTGTGCTACCATACTGCCCCAAATGCTCAACCAAAGAAGACTGAACTTATTTATGGTGGGTTGAAAGCATCATTGCTCAAATACTGAAATAGATGCACCTTGCTAAATCCAAATCAGTTTAGTTGTAAAACTGTATCAAAGGAAAGTTAGCAATCTTTTGGGAATCATTAATTTATTACTGCTTCTTAGCAAACACGCAGCAATGAGGCCTTCAGAAAAATAATTACTAAATCAATTATTATTTAAGAGCCATGAACATGTTACAACTCTTAAAGAAGCCACTCCATCCATTGCAATTGCAGCAGCTCTCTGCTACTACCATGTAGTTGTTGATGAATACAAACTCGGGTTGATTTTTTTTCTTTCCTCTCTAAGCACTGATATCGGCTAATTCAGCACAGAGATGTATGGTTCCTTGAGCTCAGTGCGGTAATTGACGGGATATTCACCTTTCAAAACAAGGAAAACAGAGTTTTCTAACAGTCATTTACAGAAGCAAGGTCAAATTGTTGTTTTATGACATGTAATTCTGTGACTTTTGAGGATTGGATGTAATGTTTGTGTCAGCTTTTTTCCCAAGCAAGCTTATAGAACAGGTGGCATATATCAGTTTCTTATAATCAAGAACTTCAAAATGCTGAGTGTATAGCAGAGTGTGCATTTTGAGTTTCCAAATGCAGCCTACAATAGTGTGATATAATTAATTGCATCCACATGGTGATGGACCATGTATCAAAAAGTCTTATAATTATTGTCTTTTTAATCAGTTGCATGCATCAGGCTGAACTGGTGATATACTTGGAAATTGAGAACAGTGCACCAGTGACTGCACTCTGTAATGCGTTACTCTTAATTAAAAATCAGTTAACTTGAATCATCTTACAGGTTAAACTTTCCAGCCCCAATTTCCAATGGGAGGATTGTTTACACTCTTTTACTGTAAATTATGACAATTCAAAATTAGATTTTAAAAACCTAAATTACCAAAAAGTACAATTTATCCCGGCATAAATAGGAAGTAATAATATATTTTTATAATGTAATTGGATGTGGACATTACTAGCAAAGACAGCATTTGTTGCCCATTCTTAATTGCCATTAAGGAAGAGTGATCTGATTGAAGTCTTCAAGGTACTAACAGAAAAACACTGTAAATAAAGATAAACTTTTCCCACTGGTTGGAGATTCTATAACTAGGGGGCATAGTCTAAAAATTAGGGCCGACCATTCAGAAGAGGTGCTAGAAAACATTTCTGAACATAAAGGGTGTTAGAGGTTTGGAACTTTTCCACAGTTGATACTAGATCAGATGCTGTCTTTAAATCTGAGATAGACAATTTTTTTGAGAAGTAAAGCTACTAAGGGATATGGGTCAACAGCAGTTATATGGCATTAGACCACAGATCAGCCATGATTTCACTAAACGGTGGAACAAGCCTGATGGCCTGAATGGCGTACGTCTGTTTCTATTTTTCCTATGAGCTGAAGGTGAGATGCTTTCTTCAACTGCTGCAGTGCATTCTTTTTCTTTCCTCTCTAAGCACTGATATCAGCTACTTCAGCACAGTGCTCTAAGGGAAGGAGTTCCAGTATTTTAATCCAGTGACAATGAGAGTTATAGATAGGCCTGGCAGGTATGGATATGATCGGCGCAACTTGTGGGCCGAACGGCCTGTTTGTGCTGTAGTGTTCTATGAATAGTAATATTGTTCCAAGTCAGGATGATATGTGGCTTGGAGAACTTCTTTCAGGTGTCGGTATTCCAATGCAGTAGTTGCCCTTGTCCTTCTAGGGGTAAAGATCATGAGTTTGGAAGGTGCTATTGAAGGAGCCTTGATGAGTTGCTGCAGTACATCTTGTACAAAGTACACATTGTTGTTACTGTGCGTCAGTAGTGAAGGGACAAATATTTAGGTTGACATATGGGGTGCTGATCAAGCAGAATGCTTTGTCCTGTATGGTGTCAAGCAAGTGTTGAAGATGCCATACTCATTCACACAAGTGGAGATTATTCCATTGCACTCCTGATTTGTGCCTTGTACATGGTGGACAGGAGGCAAGTTACACACTTCACAATTCCCAACCACTGGTCTGTTCTAGTAGCCACAGTATTTATAAAGCTGGTACAGTTGAGTTTCTGTTCAGTGGTAAGCTCCCCAGGATGTTGAAAGAGGAGGATGCAGTGATGATGATGCCATGGATGTCAAGGGAGATGGCCGAATTCACTCTTATCGAAGATGGTCATTACCTGGCGCCCTCAGAGAGTTGAGACAGGTTGGGGGAAGCCAGAGTGTAGTGTGGCGGGCGGGCGGCACCTCCATAGGCCATGGTGTGCCTATAAAGAAGCCCCCACCTGCCATTGGAAAGCTGCCTGGTTTCAATGGGTAGTCATCCTATGTGATGCAGGTCCTCCTAGACTCAGAAAAATGCCCATGGAAGTGGAAAGTGGCTCAATTGGCCACCCAATGGCAATTTTGCTGGCCCTCCTACCTCCGAGTACATGGCATTTGGACCAGGAATATTGAACCCATTGTCTTCATATGCACAATATCATAACACACATATTGATATACAATTGTGAAACTAAATACCTATGAGCAAAAAAGTAGAATGCAAGAGAAGATACATTTCTGCCCTCACACTTATTGTTCTACACATTGTTCTACAGTACTCATTCTTTCATCACACTTGCACTAATATGTTTCATCTGCAAATTAAATACATACAGGCAAACGAATACCACAGAAAATGTTTACGACTATTTTGCTTCAACTCAAAAGCACCAGCTTAAAAGTATGAACGATAAAACACAACGGATTGTCATTTCCAATAATTGTATATTGAGGAAGAATGAGTCTGAAGCTAGCCACCATCTTAAAACAGATTTATTTTCAAGAAAGCAAAGTTAGACTCTCCCAGTTCCCCCTAGACAGTCAGGTCAACTGGTTTATATTCTTTTACAATATTTTACTTTTGTTTTATTCTTTTTCCTACTCCTTCCCCAGTTGGGGATAGCTGCGCTTAATTTCCAACTTAAAACATTGAAGCACCAAATCTACATTAACACAGATCAAGGTATTTCTTCGAATACACAAGGCAGAAATCATAATTGAAGATAAACTGAATTATTAGTTCGAATTCTAGAAATATTATTTAAGAACATAAGAACATAAGAAATAGGAGCAGGAGTAGGCCAACTAGCCCTTCGAGCCTGCCCCGCCATTCAATAAGATCATGGCTGATCTGTCGTGGCTCAGTTCCACATTCCCGCCCTCTCCCCATAACCCTTAATCCCCTCTCTTATCAAAAACCCATCAACCCGCTTCTTAAAAATATTTAGCGAGGCAGCCTCCACCACTTCAACGGGCAGAGAATTCCAGAGATTCACCACCCTTTGAGTGAAAAAGTTCCTCCTCAACTCCGTTCTAAACCGCGCCCCCCCCTTTATCTTGAGGCTGTGCCCCCTAGTCCTACTGTCCTTTCTGAGCGGGAAGAGTCTCTCCACCTCTATCCTATCCATCCCATTCATCATCTTATACGTCTCAATGAGATCTCCCCTCATTCTTCTAAACTCTAACGAGTACAAGCCTAGTTTATTCAGCCTCTCCTCATAGCTCAACTCCCTCAACTCCGGCATCAGCCTAGTAAACCTCCTCTGCACTCTCTCCAAGGCCAAAATATCCTTGCGTAAGTACGGCGACCAAAACTGCACACAGTACTCCAGCTGCGGCCTCACCAATGCCCTATACAGCCGCAGCAAGACCTCCCTACTTTTATATTCAATCCCCCTTGTGATGAAGGCCAGCATCCCATTCGCCTTCCTGACCACCTGCTGCACCTGCAAGCTGGGTTTTTGCGACTCATGCACAAGGACCCTGAGGTCCTTCTGCACCGTCGCTTGCTGCAGTTTTTCTCCATGTAAGTAATAATCCTTCCTACCATTACTCTTAATGGCTCAAAATACAAATCCAAATGCATTCTACAGTATATCGCTAATTGTCTACCATCCATCGTTACCTAGTACGTCCCTAATCTAGCATGCCATCAGGCATCAACCTGGGTTCTAATGCTTCCACATAAGGAAATAAAACAACTATAATTCTCTCAAAAACAGTCCAATATGTGGTCTGCTCGCAACTTGGAAATTGAACAGACAAAAAGGCGGGGGGGGGGGGGGGGGGGGGGGGGGGGGGGGGGAAAGCTTATGAGGCGAAAAATAGAAGCCAGTTCCATTCTATTAAGGCTCAAGAATGTCACAAGCTTTCTCAGCACTGCCTCCTATGGTGCTCAAATTAAGACAATGTCTAGAATTCAGATAAAGATGGGTTGGAATTATTCAGCTCCCATTTTGAAGAAATATACATCCCTTTATAATTTATTTCTCTAATAAATACCTGTCTACATTTATAGTGAGAACTACTTATATAAACTTGTCATGCTATAATGATACTCTTTATCAGTTGTGGTAGTGTAGTGCCTTCACTGGTGGGAGACTGTATTTGCAGCCCAAGTTTACATAAGCTGTTTCCATTACTTATTTATAATGAAACAATGACAGAAACTGTAACAAGGCATAATATTTTAAAATAAACTACTAGGCAATCTTCCATGGATGCAATTGGGTTCAGGTGTTCAAAAGTAGTTCCGCCTCTATTTTAAAATCACACCTCTGTAATTATTTTCATATTATTGACTCGAATATACACATTTATAAAGGAAATTGTCTATGCAGAATCACACTGCAAGATGCTTTCCTACAAGCGATGACACGACAGCACCTTCATTGCAGGTAGAATTAAAAATGCATTTGTCCTTATTTTAACTGTAGACACAATTCAAAATGGGAAAGTTGACAGGAAATACATGTAGGTGCAAGATCAAGTGTACTGAGTTTTTTTTAAAATATTAATTTTACTGTATCTCATGTGCTCACTGCTGTACTGATAAAGTTACACCTTCAGAAAGCATTTTAAAATAATTACGAAGCTCAACCCCCACTCCCCTAAATATATCCATAAAGTATCACAGGTTTATTCACAACTAGTCAACGTTACATAAAAGTCAAACATATCATGTACTTTTCCTTAGTTTCTCCCTCATTGTACATATTAAATTCTTGGCAAAATTAATTTAAATGTTTTATAAAACTGAAAATCAACATCTTGTTAGAGAAGACTTTTAGTTACATACAAGTTCGTGTGCCATGGAATTTCATTGAATTTTAATACATCAGGTTAATAATTTATGTTATAATTTCAAGCGTGTGCATAGAAATCAGAATAGCTAGGAATACAATTGAAACAATTAAACATATCAGAATAGTTAACCATAATTGTATTAAATATTTATATTCTACAGTAATTCTACAGTAACAGTAATAAAAACAAAGCAAACAGAATTTTATGAACCTACACATTATGAATTATTAATTGTCATTTTCAGAAAAGCCCATGTTTAATTTAGAAATGAATTTAAGACGACTTCTTCAATTTGCCAATTATTCACAAATCAAACAGTTCGCATACTATGTATACAACCAAAACTAATAGGGGAAAAACAGACTGACTGGTATCTTTATGAAGACTATTTCAATACTACTATATCCCCGTTTGACAAGTATCAATTACTCAATACTGATTTAATACTTGACACATCACTTTTTGCTACAAACTGTTTCCCTTCTATTAAAAGCTTAATGTATTCCTGATCCAAGTGTATAATTCCGTGCAGAAAGATATCGAATAAAGCAAACATTTTACTTTTACTTCATTAAAAATTCCACTCAACATATTCTGATTTAAAACGTTAAAAAAATATTTGAACAAGATTGATGGAATTTAAGTTTTCACTATGACGCATTTTGTAAAAAAGTACTTTATGTTACAATATTCTGTTCCGTCTCATCTAAGCCAAGAAAAATGTTAACTGATATAGAAATTCTACAAAAATTCCAACTAGAGAAGCATTTAATGCCACATTAAGTTTCAAACTTAATTGCCAGTGCATTCCTGTTTACAGTCCACAGTGTATGCAACACAGTCACCATAGCCCAATGTTGAAAAGGAAATTCTTCCAAAATTGCAATCATTGATAGTTTGATAGATTAGATCCAGATAAAAGCAAAATAGTGTCAGAAGCAACTTTTATCCAACAGTTTAAAATTCTGTTACCCAGTAGTCAAAACATTTCGAACTTAAGTTATGGGTTTTAGGCTCAAGCTGTTCACCACTCAAATGTACCTGGCACAGTAAAGAACATTGGTTTATTCTAAATTCAGTATGAAATTGGCAAAATTCATCTTAGTATCTTTTTCATTCTTTGAATTTTGTACATTCTCCACACATCAAGGAAATTAAGCCTCTAGCAAACAGTTAGTACAAACATGAAGCACCCACTGACCTCTTTCTGTGCCATCAATTTCTGTGATTCCAGGGAAGCCACCTGATTAGTGTGCATATAAAATATTTCAAGGCTGTATGCAGGCAGTTCCCTACATTGTTTTCCTGAGCCCATTCTGCCAGAAGTGCCTTCTATACCATTATTAACTGCAGAAAATCTGTGATGGGGGGACACCAGCAGAAGCTTAGTCTTTTTTAATCTTTGAGGTCAAGAGTTGAGACCTGGCCACTAATCAGCTGAAAATGACTTCCTGTTATTCAATCACTGGCTGTGTAGATACTGCTTACACAACCTAAAATCATAGCTGTTGCCATCAAGGTAAACAACCTTTTTACCGTGTCACATCTATTCTGGAAGAGGGGATATCAGGTCTCAGGAGACTAGAAAATTAAAATGGAAAGGAATTTATTTCTAATAGATCATTTGAATAACTGTCTCTAAGACCTTTAGCTCGTTGTAGTTGAGACTTTTGACGATGTGCTATGACTTCTCACGCGTTTGTGAAAGCCCTAAATAGAGGAAACTACAAATGGCAACACCTTCAATTGACTGCCTTTCTGATTGCCTTTCACACCTATCCTCACCACGCTGCTTTCTATTTAAACTTTTATCAAAATTCTCATCCCCACCTCTTCAACTTCCTCCAAACCTACTCACTCACTGAAGGCTTTCAATCTTCTATCTCGATTGCTTCAGAATCCCCCACCAATGCTGGAAGAAGTTTCCCATCAAAAACTTTTCTGCCTCTTTCTCTTTCTCTGTTCTTCTCCAAAATGTTTCTCCAAAAAAAAATCACAATTTCTGTCAAACGACTGATTACGTCTCCAATTTCCCTGTCATTACAGCTTTCCATTACTTTGGTTATTCTTAAAACATCTTTAAAGGCACAAAATAAATTTGCAGTGTTTTTGCAATTCAGCCCAAGAAATATTCCATGGCACTACTATAGGACAATATGGAAGTAGGTATATTCCAGATTTAGGACCACTGGATAATCAGCTAGCTATACAATCTGAATGATTTGACACATCAGTTTGATATATTGAACATGGCTATCTCCAACATGAGGAATTAGATTAATATTCTGAAACCTTATGTAGGAATATTCATGTTTTTCTTGACAATTATAAAACTGAAGCTAATACATTTTTCTTGTCTGGTGGAAACCCTTTGAATTGCAATTAATATGAGCAATTTGTCAATTTTTAATCAAAACTGTGAGATTAAATAGATTACTAATTGAAATTTAGAGTTTCACTCATGATATGGCTGACTTTAAAACCTCATGCATCTGTCATATTTCCTTAAAAACCTGCATGGATAATCATCTATGTGGAGAAAGGTATTCAAAGGCCATTGGTTAGAACCTGGGAGATCTACAGCCAAAGTGAGAGCCCTCTGACATAAATCCTATCATGCCTCAGGAACCATTTTGTGATTTCAGAATTGCTTTGTGGTGACTGTTTTATTAAGCATTGAAAGGCTTGTGGCACTTTAGCAAGAGATATTTATTTTCAAAGTCATTATCAAAATCACCTGAGAAGTTTGCAATCATTCCTTTCTGTGATCAAAAGATAGTTTTGCAACAGTTGCTGGTGCAACCAGCAGGTGAGACACTAGGCAAATGATGCCACTTTACAAAATGCCATGGATTTAATCCCAAGTTGATTCAGAGATAAGTGATAGACTAGGTAAATTCTGTAAATCTGTACTCTATGAACTTCACCCAATGGGTTTGGTGGAATGCTGCTCAGACATGATTAGATGCCATAGGTAGGTTCGTATTGGAATCATGGTTAGAAGACTTGGAATTAAATTCCTTTTCGATAGAGGTTAATGCACCTGGAAATAAAACTTAATGAAAGTCACAAAGTTGGTGATGTATGTATAAAAGGTTTAGCAGATGGCTGTAAACACAGATCATTAATTGCAACATTGTGCCAAATTCTGGGCAACACACTTTAGAAAGCGCATGAAGGCTTTAGAGATAATACAAGAAAGATTTACTATAATAGTTCCAGGAACAACTAGAGAAGGTGGGGTTGTTTTCAGAACAGAGAAGACTAAGAGGAGATGTGCTGAAAATGTTTAAAATAATGAAGGATTCAGGCAGAATAAATAAAGTACAATTGTTTCTTGGATAATGGCTCAATCCTTTAAATAAGGTTACAAGTGTAGAGGTAGCATATTGGTATGGATAGAGGATTGACTAGCTAATAGGGAACAGGAGGCATAAGTGACTCGTTTTCCAATTGGCAAGGTGGAATATCACAGGAATCAATTTTGGGGTTTTAATTACTTACAATATATACCAGTGATATGGATGAATGGGCCGAATATGTGTTTGTTAGATTTGCTGATGACAAGGTAGGTCAGAAAATAAGCTGTGAAGAGACTGCAAGGAATCTGATGAGGGATGTAGATAAGTTAAGTGATGTACGAAAATTTGGCAGATACAACAATGTGGAATTGTCCACATTGGCAGGAAAAATACAAAAGCAGTGCATCATTTAAATAGAAAAAGATTGTAGAACTCTGCAGCACAGAGGGATCTAGGTGTCCTGGTACATGAAAAGAAAAAGAAAATGGCATATTCCTGTCCTAATTTATTTTTGTCTCCAGGGGGCAGAGATTTAAGATGATTAACAAGAATCGGAGGTGACATTAGGGAAGACCTTTTTAACAGAGCAAGAGTTAAGTTTTGGAACGGACTTTGAGAGGGTGCTGAACCAGCACAGACTCAAGAAGCTAAACAGCGGCACTAATCTACGATGTTATGGTTCCATGATTTTCAGAAAATATATTATTATGCCTTGTAAGACAGCCTGGATATCTGTGACCATGCCTAGAGTGGGCATGATAATTCCCAAGCATGCCTTTATCAACTGTGGTATAGATTATAAGAGGTTATATTGGAGATGTCCAAAACTTTGGTTAGGCCACAGCTGGAGTACTGTGTACAGTTCTGGTCTTCTCAGTATGGGAAGGATGTGATTACGCTAGAGCGGGTGCAGAGGAGATTCACCAGGATATTGCCCGCGATGGAGATTTTGAGCAATGGAGAGAGAAACACAGAAAATAGGAGCGGCAGGAGACCATTTGGCCCTCTGAGTCTGCTCCGCCATTCATTATGTTCATGGCTGACCATCCAACTCAATAGTTTGATCTTGCTTTCCCCACTCTATCCTTTAATCCCCTTCACCAATCTAAGTGCTTCTTGAAAACATTCAATGTCAGCTATTTCTGTTGTCGCAAATTCCATAGCTTGACTATTATGTGGGTGAAGAAATTTCTCCTCATCTCTGTCCTAAACAGTCTACCCAGTATCTTAATATTGTGACCCCTGGCTCTGGATACTCCCACGATGAGGAACATCCTTCTTGCATCTACCTAGTCTAGCCCAGTTCGAATTTTATAGGTTTCTATGAAATTCCCCCCTCATTCTTCTGAACTCCAGTGAATATAATCCAAACCAATTCAATCTCCCCTCGTTCTACATCAGAATCATATCTGGCAAACCATCTCTGCACTACATGTCGAGCAAAAAAATCCTTCCTCAGATAAGGAAACGAAAACCACACACAATATTCCAGGTGTGGCCTCACCAAGGCTCTGTATAATCGCAGCAAGACATCCCTATTTCTGGATTTGAATTCTCTCCCTATTAAAGTCAATACATCATTTGCCTTTTTTTTTTACTGCCTGCTGCACCTCCATGCTTGTGTTCAGTGACTGGTGTATGAGGACACTGAGATCTTGTTGCACATTCCCCGCTCCTAATTTATGGCCATTAAGATGCCTTCGCGTTTTTGCTACCAAAGTGGATATCCTCACATTTATCCAAATTATACTGCATCTACCAATCATTTGTCCACTCACTCAACTTGTCCAAATCACAATGAAGGATCTCTACATCCTCCTCACAACTCACTCCCCCATCCAACTCTGAGTTATCTGCAAATCTGGAGATATTACATTTAGTTCCCTCACTGAGCTCATTACTACATATATAGTGAATAGCTGGGATCCCAGTACTGACCCTGCGGTACCCCACTAGTTACTGCCTGCCATTTGGAAAAAGACCCATTTGTTCCTACTCTTTGTTTCCTATCTCCCAACCAGTTTTCTATCCATCTCAATATACTATCCCCAATCCTATACGCTTTAATTTTACACGCTAATTTCTTACGTGGGACTTTGTCGAAAGCCCTTTGAAAGTTCAAATAAACCACATCCATTGGCTCCCCATCATCTACCCTACTCATTACATCCTCAAAGAATTCCAGTAAATGTGTCCAGCATGATTTCCCTTCCACAAATCCATGCTGACTCTGTCCAATCCTCCCACTATTTTGCTATAAAATCTTTGATAATGGATTCTAGAATTTTCCCCACTATCTAGGCTGGAGAGGCTCATGTTGTTTTCTTCAGGAGTAGAGAGGGCTGAGGGGTGGGCCTGATTGAGTTGTATAAGATAGGGGTATGGTCAGCGCAGATATGAAGCAGCTATTCCCCTTAAATGAGGGGTCAATAACAAGGGGGGATAATTTTAAGGTGAGGGGCATGGGGTTTAGTGAGGATTTAAGGAAAGTTCTTTTTACCCAAAGGGTGATGGGAGTCTACAATGCAGTGCCTGGGAGGGTAGTAGAGGCAGGAAACCTCACAACCTTTAAAAAGTACATGGACGAGCACTTGAAATATCATAATATTCAAGGCAATGGGCCTCTTCTGTACTGCATGTCTCCATGTCAGCAATTGCTGCATGAACCAATTTCAAATGGGAGTTTCTATTCCAAGATTGATGCTTGCTGCAAATATATTCTCTGCTACTGTCATCCTCTTCTCTCCACCTTGCTTCAGGATAATTACATTTGCGACTGTCAGTAGATGTTTCCAGAAAATGAGCTACTTGTTGGAAAAATGAAGTTTTTTGTTGGATTGGCCAGAACACACGTGGAAAATGGCCAATTTTAAATTCTTTGAAAAGACTCTGAAAAACGAGAGAAAACATATGAACATAAGAAATAGGAGCAGGAGTAGGCCATCCAGCCCTTCGAGCCTGCCCTGCCATTCAATAAGATCACGGCTGATCTGTCATGGCTCAGTTCCACATTCCCGCCCTCTCCCCATAACCCTCAATCCCCTCGCTTATCAAAAACCCAACAACCCGCATCTTAAAAATATTTAGCGAGGTAGCCTCCACCACTTCAACGGGCAGAGAATTCCACAGATTCACCACCCTTTGAGTGAAGAAGTTCCTCCTCAACTCCGTTCTAAACCACCCCCCCCCCTTTATCTTGAGGCTGTGCCCCCTAGTCCTACTGTACTTTCTGAGCGGGAAGAGTCTCTCCACCTCTATCCTATCCATCCCATTCATCATCTTATACGTCTCAACGAGATCTCCCCTCATTCTTCTAAACTCTGACGAGTACAAGCCTAGTTTATTCAGCCTCTCCTCATAGTTCAACCCCCTCAACTCCGGTATCAGCCTAGTAAACCTCCTCTGCACTCCCTCCAAGGCCAAAATATCCTTGCGTAAGTACGGCGACCAAAACTGCACACAGTACTCCAGCTGCGGCCTCACCAATGCTCTATATAGCCGCAGCAAGACCTCCCTACTTTTATATTCAATCCCCCTCGCTATGAAGGCCAGCATCCCATTAGCTTTCCTGACCACCTGCTGCACCTGCAGGCTGGGTTTTTGTGACTCATGCACAAGGACCCCGAGGTCCCTCTGCACCGTCGCCTGCTGCAGTTTTTCGCCCCGTAAGTAATAGTCCTTCCTACCATTATTCCTGCCAAAGTGGACCACCTTGCACTTGCCAACATTAAATTCCATTTGCCATTTCCTAGTGTATTACATGCACTAGCTTCTTCAGGTATTGAGCAAAAACATGAAAACTAAAACTTAAAAGGACTAACCTGCATTTTAATGACCCTAAAACATTGTTTTAATTCACCAATAGCCATTGTTAGCAAACAAAAACATGTCCCAAGCTTTTAGTGAACAAGTGAATTGGTCACTATGCGTCTATCTAAATATTTGATGACATTTTATCGGCGTGCGAAGCAAATGCTTATCCAGTAACAGGTTAAGTTAGATTGAAAACCTGTGTGTGGTAGATACTAAACTATAAAAAATGTTTACAAAATGAGACCTAGTTAACCTTTTACCTTGATAAGTTATATAAAACCGATTGAATGCTAAAGCATTAGATTTGTGGACTGAGATTTGGAAATTGACTGATAGAAAAGAGCACCAAAAAAAAGGACATTTAAAAGTCTGAAGGTCACCGAAAAGCAAATTTTACAACTTTGGAATTCCATGACATTTCTGCCCCTCGCCAGTTCAGATTGGGGGGGGGGGGGGGGGGGGGGTCAGACAGACGAGGGGGGGGGGGGGGGGGAGTCAGACAGACGAGGGGGGGGGGGGGGCGAGTCAGACAGACGAGGGGGGGGGGGGGGGCGAGTCAGACAGACGAGGGGGGGGGGCGAGTCAGACAGACGAGAGAGAGTCAGACGAGAGAGAGAGAGAGAGAGTCAGACGAGAGAGAGAGAGAGAGAGAGAGAGAGTCAGACAGACGAGAGAGAGAGAGAGAGAGAGTCAGACAGACGAGAGAGAGAGAGAGAGAGAGTCAGACAGACGAGAGAGAGAGAGAGTCAGACAGACGAGAGAGAGAGAGAGAGAGAGTCAGACAGACGAGAGAGAGAGAGAGAGAGAGTCAGACAGACGAGAGAGAGAGAGAGAGAGAGACAGACAGACGAGAGAGAGAGAGAGAGAGAGAGAGAGTCAGACAGACGAGAGAGAGAGAGAGAGAGAGAGTCAGACAGACGAGAGAGAGAGAGAGAGAGAGAGAGAGAGTCAGACAGACGAGAGAGAGAGAGAGAGAGAGAGAGTCAGACAGACGAGAGAGAGAGAGAGAGAGAGTCAGACAGACGAGAGAGAGAGAGAGAGTCAGACAGACGAGAGAGAGAGAGAGAGAGTCAGACAGACGAGAGAGAGAGAGAGAGAGTCAGACAGACGAGAGAGAGAGAGAGAGAGAGTGTGTCAGACAGATTCGAAACAGTAACTCTGCTTCTCTCACCACAGATGCTATAAATTTGCTGAGTCATTCCGGTATTTTGTGTTTTTACTACTATTCTGGAATGTTGCTAAAACAAGCTCCTTCATTAACTAAAAGTTGCAGACCATTTCAATGTACCACAGAAATTTGCAGTTGAGGAAGAAATCAATTAGGATCTGTGCCAGCTCTCAAAGAGCTATCCATTTTCTTTTATTCCCTTGCCCTTTTCCCGAATTTTTTTTTCAAATATTTATCCATTTCCTTTTCAAAACTGTTTTATGAATTCTGCTTCCCTCACTGGATAACAACCCACTGCATGAGAAAGTATTCTCCTAAACTCTGTCTTCAGTCTTTGGGTAAGGATCTTAAATTTAAGCTCTCACTAGATGGATTTCTGTAAAACGATGTGATCGCAGCATATGGAAAGTAAGAGTACAAGGTTCTGGGAAATAAAACATGTATTGGAGGCTTGTTTGGACATCTATGTGGGTGAAGAATACAATTTTTAAACTGAGCCATGTTTCTAGCATTTAAGTTGCCTTTCTCTGAAGATTGGGCAAAGTTGATGCACAGGAATGAAATCAGCTGAAGAACAGAATCATAGAAATCAGACTCCCTACAGTGCAGAAGGAGGCCATTCAGCCTACCAAGTCTGCACCAACCACAATCCCACTCAGACCCTATCCCCATAATCCACGCGTTTACCCTAGTTAATCCCCCTGACACTAAGGGATAATTTAGCATGGCCAATCCACCTAACCCGCACATGGGAGGAAACCGGAGCACCTGGAGGAAACCCACACAGACACAGGGAGAACATGTAAACTCCACACAGTTTCCCAAGCCAGGCATGGTGATGATAGCAACTAGAAATGTGCTTCATGCCTTTAACCATCCTGGATGAATGAACATTAAATTCCTGTGGTGCCCTGATAAAAGTACGCACATGTGGACACTGAATGAGAACAAGATTAAGCTTAGTTATAAAAAAAATTACTGATGTTCACCATTATGGTTCACAGGTGAATAGTAATTATTTGAGTGAGGTGCATGGTCAGTATCCTTAGAACCATAATGCAGCAAGGAGTAAAAGTCTTCAAAGAGGAGGCGAAACAGAGTGAAGAATACAAACAATAAAATAAATTTGAAGAAGAGTCATATAGACTCAAAACATTAGCTCAGTTTCTCTGTCTACTGATGCTGCCAGACCGGCTGGATTTTTCCAGCATTTTCTATTTTTATTTCTGATTTCTAGCATCCACAATATTCTACCTTTATTATAACAAAATGAAATCATTTGTGGTCTGTGAAATTATCAGAAGAGAGATTGCTCCTTTACTAAATAGGGAAATTAAGCAACCAACAACCAGCTTAAATTTTCTGTACTGAGGTTGGCGAGGCAGTATTAAAATCCCCAAGTTCTGGAATGTGCCTTCACAGATTTATTGCACTGACCAAGCTTCCAAAAAAAAAAATCAGACATTTGGAATTTTAATTTTATTTTCATTTAGGAGCACAAGGTCAGTTCTTTCAAACAGTTATTAATATAATGAAATGAACATGTGCTATCCAGTTCTATTTAAATTACTGTTATTAGATAATGTTTGAATCAGTAATCTTTTTGCAATAATTGATAAGAGCAATTAAATTTCAAAAGGATGCAAGAAATTGAAGATCTTACTGGAGCCAATAGTTATCAATCCAAGCAAAATAATCTGTAGCCGAATATAATAGTTGCAATAATCCAATTTTAAAATTGAGCTTTTTTTTTGCAGTATGTAAAATAACAAAAGAACTGCCAAAAATCTCATGGCAACATTTTAATAAACACATGCATGAAAGCTACTGGAAACCTGAAGTAATAATAGATCAAACCATCCGTATAAGACTCCTCAAAAACACTGCATTAAAAACAAAACACAGAAATATAGACTCAGTCAGGTTTCACCTTGGATAGCACGCAATAAAAGCATGGTTAGTAGTAACAGCTCAGGCTATATTAGCTGTTTTAACTCCTGGACCGCCAGCCTTGGTAAATCTAACAAGTTTATTTTGAGGTTGCCCCCACCTGATCTGGGACTGATGTTCTGCCACACTAATAAACGCACCCAACAGCTCAGCTAACTTTGTCTTTCAATAAAGATAACACAACATCTTTAAAGTTCTTACCACAGCTTTAAGACAAGTAAACAAGAAATCAGAAGTTTGTGTGATAATTAGCAAAAGATTAGAACCTCTTTAGCAGAGCTTCTATTGGTGATAATGAGCTATTTGTACTTCCCAACACCAACGTAACTCACCTCTTGTACAGTTCTGGTGCCCGGAAAGTTCAGGCTATAATCCCGTTGGGCTTCTCGATGTGTAATGATCAACATGAAGTTTTGATTTAATGACTCCTGTAGGGCACTGCAAGAGTGGAGACAAAAACAACAGAATCAGGGAAGAGCATGTTCAAACTTGCTCCCAGCCTTACTATATGAAGCCCCAAGAGTATGTTGACGACCAGATGGGCAAGTCTTAACAAATTCAGTTATAGTTTGTTCATAAGGCAAGAGGGTGACCAGAAGGATGTAGCCAGTTAGATAATTTCCTCTTTAATTTTAAGTGGAATCCTTCAAATGATATACGTATCATTTGGAAAAACTCAATAATCAAGAGTTAAAACATTTTTCAAGCTAAAACTGATTTGCAAAACCATTCAAGTATTTCCTACATTACATCAGTTACATTGAAAGATTATTTTACCAAATTAATCATTTCCTTATAATTACTTAGCATATTTTTATAAACTTCTTTATTGCTCCATTTCGGATTACAACCTGTCACAAAACAAACATCTCCAATCACACACTATGCTATATTGCCTAAGGAACTCAGCTACCAAGCAAGAAAAGCTGACATTATTATGAAACATTGTAACAACGATAAGATAAAAATGAGAAGTTACTCATCTAACATTTCACATAGCAAATGAAATCCTGATCATGAGTGTTTTGCAGATGATGGGTATTGGGTTTTTACTAATGAAAGTACACACTTTTCCAACATGTTTTTCTAAAATCTAGAAAAGGTAAAATGGTTCACTAACAGTCAATAGAAACTGCACAAAATCAGAAAGATGTATGCTCTGCATTCAGCATTTCCACACCAGAGACAGAAAACACCTGGCATTTCAAAGAGACATAATTGAAATCAAAAACTCAAATGATGAGAGAAACTTGAATCTGCTTCACGCGTTTTGTATGAAAGCTCCAATATACCAGCACTGCTTCCCTCAATTTTAAATCACTGTATTTCTCATATCTCTAAGATTTCTTATTAATAAACATTATGCTAATTTAAAGCACTTTTTTTTACTACAACTAAGATCTTCATACATAGTAAAACATTGGTTAATAGATATGGCATGTGAAAAAATGTATTTTTTGATAGAATTTTAATTGTATGATTCTGATATAACAAATTTAAATTTTACTCCTGTGAATTAGGAATTAATGAATTTGCATTTAGACAGCGCTTTGCAAATACAAACAACAAATTTTTAAAGCACAATCACAAATACTAAAGAAATAAATTCAACACTCAAATAAGATGAAGAGCGCCCCAGTTTAACATTTCATCCAAACATGGCACTTCTGACAATGCATCACTTCTTAATATGGAACTCAAATACAGTAGTGTCCGCTCCATAAGGAATAAAAAAGACCAAAATCTTGACATCAAAACTGTTTAATAGTCATAGAAAAAAGGAAAACAAAATATTTTCTTTAACTGTGAGGAAGGAAGCATGGTAAATGTGAAGGCACTTGTATAACAACAACAAAGGAAGTAGATGTTATGGGGTTGACACTGGAAGGCCCACTAACTTCCCATTTTGGGCCTCACTAAAAAAATGAAAACTGAGCAGCAGTAGTCCAACTTAAGTTTATCATATGCCTCCCATAGGATTGACCAAACAGTGGAAGTCTCGGAGCAGGTTGCCTGCAAATCACATTTTCAGCAGTGAAATAGGTAGTAGACTGAACATTTGGTCATTGCTTACTTGAAAATAAAGCTGTTAACGAAGAAAATAGACAACACTTTGCAGCTTTATTCACTATTAATCTCACCTATTCCATTATCTTATTTCAAATACATTCAAAAACAAAATTTCGTTTCTTAACAGGTGAAATATACAAATTACAGAAAGCCAACAGCACCACATTGAAGATATTTATATAGTTTATGGACTACAAGCGTAATTTTAAATTAAAAGCTTTCACATTCGTGTAACATTTGGTTCTGTCGCCTTTTTTCTACCACCTTCTTTCCAATATACACACTTCACATTATTTTGATACAGACAATCCTAAGAGAGCATCAAATAATTTTAATATGCATTTATTAAAATACTATTCAGATTCACTTTGATTTTAGTCACACAAAGTACACATGAAGCAGGTGTTTTCTGAGAAAAGCAAATTTGATACGCCTTTGATGGTTCCAACAATTAATAAGTTATGGCACACAGTAAAGACATTCTTTTACTATGAGTACAATACTAGCTTAAGCTAACAGAATCCAAGTTTACTGTAATTACTGCATATTTACATAAAGTAAAAAATATTAAATCACTGTGAGCAAGTAATGTTTGATATGGCTTGTACAGCTATATTTGGCAGATTGATGTTTAAAGGACAGACAACACGTGACAGCCTGAAAATCCAGCAAATACGCTTTTGCTGAAGCTTTACTGTTTATTTTGTATTTTAAATTTGGAGATTTTCATATGCCATTGCATGCATTTCCAAACTACAAATTAGAGTTCTGAATTAATCAAACTTTTAAAGCAAGCTCAGTTCTGTGTTATGGTGTTCCCTAAGGTCTGATCAAATTAATGATAAATAATGATCTGAGCTACAAAATGCATCTTACATAATTAACGCTCTGTTACAAATGTTAATGAATGCCAAGCTATCTGAAGGTCTGCAACTATCATATACATTCTCACAACATCAGTTTTTCTTGAAGAAAGTGTCATCCTTTTCCCATGTTAAAAAGTATCCACCCAAAGAATTGCATTTATCCAGCCTAATCCAAAATCTTGCTAATCATTTTGGGCACAATTAATTCTTATTTACCACCAGACATTAATTACAGAGAACAGATTATAAACCTTAATATATGCCTCTTCGGTTCTTTAATGAAGTAATGACAATTAGAAGAGTGCTTTCAATTGTTTTGTTAAAAATGTTTATACTAAGTTGCACTAACTTGTGCTGTTATTCTCCTTCCAATGTACACTACATTATAGCCATTTACAATGTACTGATTACCACATATTTAACTTGTGACATTTATGCCATGACCATTGTAATCTGACAAACAGCTCCCCCTCCTTCTCTCACAACTCTCCTTCTGATGTATCCTGGGAACATCTCCAACATAGAACTCCTTGACAAAGATGAGCAGGGTTTCAAGATTTAAGGCCTAGAATTCAGTTCAAGCTTCCACCCTCCAGCTCTCCAACGTATGGCTCTTCTCCTCCCTGCCCCATTTCCGCAGTGCCATCCTGACTTAGTGTACAGTTTATGAAAATGTACCTGTCTAGTTTATCTAATTATTCACAGAACGCAGTACAGTAAGTGGACTCCATTCATCAAATTTGTTTGCCTTGCGTGTTAAGGAGCTGGAGTTGGAATTGGAGGAACTCCAGACAATTCGGGAGGCTGAGGCGGACATCGATAGGAGTTACAAGGAGATAGTCACTCCTAGAAATGAGTCTTGGGTAACTGCCAGGAAGAGGGGAAAGAAGCAATTGGGGGGACAATCCCCTGGGACTGTTCCCCTCCAAAATAGGTTTTCTGTCCTGGAGGCTACAGTTGAGGAGGGATCAACTGGAGATAGCCAAAGGGAGCAGGTCTCTGGAGGTGAGCCTGTTGTGAAGGCTCAGGTGGTTAGCGGATGTAAAAGATTGGGCCTAGTGATTGGGGATTCCACAGTTAGGGGGACTGATAGGAGAGTCAGAGGTAATGGTAGGAACTCAGGGCTGGTGTGTTGCCTCCCAGGGGCTGGGGTCTGGGATGTTTCAGAGAGGGTGTTCAGGACTCTTAAGGGAGAGGGAGATCAACCCCAAGTCATAGTTCATGTGGGGACACATGACATAGGGAGGTTAAGGGAAGGGGATATTAAGCAGAACTTTATGGAGTTGGGGTGGAAACTTAAGGCCAAGTCGGACAGAGTGGTTATCTCGGGACTCTTGCCTGTGCCACGGGATAGTTTAGAGCGGAACAGAGAGAGGGAAAGTTTGAACTCGTGGATGAGGGGATGGTGCAGGAGGGAGGGGTTCAGGTTCTTGAGCAATTGGGGCTCATTCTGGGGAAGGTGGGACCTCTACAGGAGTGATGGTCTACACCTGAATCAGAGGGGAACCAATATCTTGGGGGGAAAATTTGCAAAGGCTATGCAGGGGGGTTTAAACTGATTCAGAGGGGGGGGTGGGATCCTGAGTAGCGGGGGTGAAAGTGAGGGGGGCATAGATGGGGACTGCAATGCACGGCATCGTGGGGGTGAAGCGGAGCAGGGTTTGAAATGCGTATACTTTAATGCGAGGAGTATTCGCAATAAAGTGGATGAACTTGCAGCGTGGATCAGTACCTGGGACTTTGATGTCGTGGCCATTTCACAGACATGGATAGAGCAGGGTCAGGAATGGTTGTTGCAGGTTCCGGGGTTCAAATGCTTCAGTCGGAGCAGAGAAGGAGGTGGGGGGGGGGGGGGGGGGGGGGGGGGGTAGCATTATTAGTCAAGGATTGTATCACGGTGTCAGAGAGGAAGTTTGATGAGGACTTGTCTGTTGAGTAGTATGGGCTGAGATTAGAAATGAGAGGAGAGGTCACCCTGTTGGGAGTCTTTTATAGACCTCCTAAAAGTTCTAGAGAGGTTGAGGAAAGGATTGCGGAGACGATCCTGGATAGGAGTGAAAGTAATAGGGTAATTGTTATGGGGAACTTTAACTTTACTAATACTGATTGGAATAGCTATAGCTCATAAGAGGGGTCAGTTTTTGTGCAAAGCGTGCAAGAAGGTTTTTTGACTCAGTATGTAGATAGGCCAACTAGAGGTGAGGCTATATTGAATTTGGTGCTGGGAAATGAGCCAGACCAGGTGCTAGACTTGGAAGTTGGTGTGCATTTTGGTGATAGTGACCACAATTCGGTTACGTTCACCTTAGTGATGGAAAGGGATAGGCATGAACCTCGGGTCAGTAGTTTTAGCTGGGGGAAGGGTAATTATGAGGCTATTAGGAGAGAATTAGGAAGCATAGGTTGGACTAGGAGACTACAGGGTCTCGGAACGTCCGAAATGTGGAGTTTTTTCAAGGAGCAGCTACTGCGAGTCCTTGATATGTATGTCCCTGTCAGGCAAGTAGGAATCGGTCGAGCTAGGGAACCATGGTGCACTAAGAAAGTTGGTTCTCTGGTTAAAAAGAAAAAGGAGGCTTATGTCCGGATGAGACTTGAGGGCTCAGGTAGTGCACTAGAAAGCTTTAGATTGGCTAGGAGGGAGTAGTGAGTTAAGAAGGGCTAAAAGAGGACAAGAGAAGACTTTGGCTGATAGGATTAAGGAGAATCCTAAGGCGTTCTATAGGTATGTTAAGAACAGAAGGTTGGTTAGGGCAAGATTGGGGCCAGTTAGAGACAGCAGTGGGAATGTGTGTGTGGAGCCGGAAGAGATCGGAGAGGCGTTGAGCCAATATTTCTCTTCGGTGTTCACGCAGGGGGACATAAATGTAGCTGTGGAGAACACTGGGTTACAGGGTTGTAAACTAGACAGTATTGCATTTGATAAGGAGGATGTGCTAGATATTCTTGAGGGTTTGAAAATAGATAAGTCCCCTGGGCCGGACGGGATTTACCCTAGGATTCTCTGGGAGGCAAGAGAGGCAATTGCAGAGCCTCTGGCTCTGATTTTCAGGTCGTCGTTGGTCACAGGTATAGTGCAAGATTGGAGGATAGCGAATGTTGTCCCATTGTTTAAGAAGGGGAACAGAGACTTCCCCGGGAATTATAGACTGGTGAGTCTTACTTCTGTTGTGGGTAAGGTTTTAGGAAAAATTATTAGGGATAGGATTTATAGTTATTTAGAGAGTAATGAATTGATTGGAGATAGTCAGCATGGTTTGTGGAGGGTAGGTCGTGCCTTACTAACCTTATTGAGTTTTTTGAGAAAGTGGCCAAAGAGGTGGATGGGGGTAAGGCAGTTGACGTGGTATATATGGACTTTAGTAAGGCGTTTGATAAGGTTCACCATGGAAGGCTTCTGCAGAAAATGCAGTTGTATGGGATTGAGGGTGATTTAGGTAATTGGATCAGGAATTGGCTGGCGGATAGGAGACAGAGGGTGGTGGTTGATGGTAAGTATTCGTCATGGAGTTCAGTTACAAGTGGTGTGCCTCAGGGATCTGTTTTGGGGCCACTGCTGTTTGTAATTTTTATAAATGATCTGGATGAGGGTATAGTTGGGTGGATTAGTAAATTTGCTCATGACACCAAAGTCGGAGGTGTGGTAGATAGTGAGGAAGGGTGTCTTAGTTTACAGGGGGACTTGGACAAGTTGCAGAGCTGGGCCGAGAGGTGGCGGATGGAGTTTAATGTGGAAAAGTGTGAGGTAGTTCACTTTGGCAGGAATAACAGATGTGTAGAGTATAGGGCTAACGGTAGGACTCTGAATAGTGTGGATGAACAGAGGGATCTAGGTGCATGTGTACATAGATCCCTGAAAGTTGGGAATCAAGTAGATAGGGTTGTTAGGAAGGCATACGGTGTCTTGGCGTTTATTGGTAGGGGGATTGAATTTAGGAGCCACAGCGTCGTGTTGCAACTGTACAAGACTCTGGTGCGGCCGCACTTGGGAGTATTGTGTGCAGTTCTGGTCCCCACATTATAGGAAGGATATGGAGGCTTTGGAGAGGGTGCAGAGGAGGTTTACCAGGATGTTGCCTGGTATGGAGGGGAGGTCCTATGAGGAGAGACTGAGGGATTTGAGGTTGTTTTCGTTAGAAAGAAGGCGGCTAAGAGGGGACCTTATTGAAATATATAAGATGATTAGAGGTTTAGATAGGGTGGACAGTGATAGCCTTTTTCCTCGGATGGAGAAAGCTAGCACGAGGGGGCATAGCTTTAAATTAAGGGGTGGTAGTTATAGGATGGATGTCAGGGGTAGGTTCTTTACCCAGAGGGTGGTGAGGGATTGGAATGCCCTGCCTGCTGCAGTTGTAAATGCGCCTGGTTTGGGGGTGTTTAAGAGATCCGTGGATAGGTTTATGGATGGAAAGGGTTTGGTTTAGGTTAGAGGGTCATTGCTTTTTAACTGGTCGGTGCAACATCGTGGGCCGAAGGGCCTGTTCTGCGCTGTAATGTTCTATGTTCTATATAGAATTACTGTAGCTTCAACAATTCAAAGTTTTCTAAGAGTTACTTTCCAACTTAAATTAGTAACATGGACTACAGTTATGACAGACTGTCTAACTCAGGAATTTGAGATTGAGGGAATTCAGCAATAAAATGGGAAAAAGTGCTGTATTGGTCTTTTGCTAAACAAGGAGAACTGAAAGCTCACCAGCTGTCCAGTGCCAGGATTAAGAAAATCTTCTTAGGGCTGGAGAGAAAGCATCCAGTTGTCAATGTCTATATGAATACACAGAAGTGTAGAAAATAGGAGCAGTAGTAGGCTATTTGACCCTTTGAGTCTGCTCCACCATTCATTTATGATCATGGCTGATCATTCAATTCAATAACCTGATCCCACCTTACTCCCATATCCTATAATCCCTTTCACCTGAAAAGTTACTTCTTGAAAACATATATTGTTTTGGCCTCAACTGCCTTCTGTGGTAACAAATTCCACAGGCTTCTGGGTGAAGCAAATTCTCATCTCAGTCCTAAAAGGTTTACCATGTATCCTTAGATTTTGACTCCTGGCGTGGACTGTCCGCCATTGGGAACATCCTCCCTGCATCTACCCAGTCTAGTCCTGTTGGAATTTTAGAGGTTTCTATCAGATACCACCTCATTCTTCTGAATTCCAGCAAATATAACCCTAACCAACTCAATTTCACCTCATATGTCAGTTCCAGCAATACAGGAATCAGTCTGAAAAGCCTTTGCTGCACTCCCTCAATAGCTAGAACATCATTCCTCAGATAAGGAGGCCAAAACTGCACACAATATCCCAAGTGTGGCCTCCAATGACACAAGAAGAGCGAAGAAGGAGATTCCACTAAGAGCATGAGCAACTAGGAACTGAATTAAAAAACAGGGTCTCAAACTGAGGAACCTGAAAAGCTTATTCTGTTTTCTTCTTCATAGATACTGCCAGACCTGCTGGGTATTTCTAGCACTTTATTTCTATTCCGAAATATTACATTAGCCAAAAACAAATCAGCGTAGAGCAAATGAGGTCAGCGAATTGAATATGCCACTCAAAGATTGGTGTTGGGAAGATTGATTTCGTTTCATTGGGCATTGGCACCACTGAGTAAGAAGGAACTACTCTGTTAGGATGGGCTTCACTTGAACTGTGCTGCGACCCAGTTTCCTAGTCAATGAAGTAACTAAGGCTGTAGAAGGTTTCAAATCAGATAGTTAGGGGGACACAGGAGGTAGGTTCAGGTGAATGGAATTTCATAAGTTAACAGAAAGGACAAGACAGTATAACAAAGAACAAAGAACAGTTCAGCACAGGAAGAGGCCTTTCAGCTCACCAAGTCCATGCCAACACAGATGCTCTCTAATCTAATATCTTCTTTACTCTACGTGGTCCATATCCCTTATTCCCTGCCTTTTCATGTATCTATCCAGGTGCTTCCTTAACGTTGTTATGGAATCTGCTTCCACCGCCTCCTCTGCCAGCACATTCCAGGCATTCACTACCCTCTATGAAAAGCTTGCTCCTTACATCTCTTTTAAACTTTCCCCCATTCACTTTCAACCTAAGCCCCAGAGTAACTGACCCTTCCATTCTGCAAAAAGGACTTCAACTATCCACACTATCCAAGCTTGTCATAACCTTGTAAACGTCTAACAGGTTCCCCCCCTCATCCTGCAACACTCCATGAAAACAATCCAAGCTCGTTCAACCTTTCTTCACAGCCAATATCCTCCAAACTAGGCAACACCCTGGTAAATCATTTTCCAATGCACTAACATCCTTCTAGTGTGGCAATTAGAATTGTACACAATACTCCAAATGCAACCTAACCAAAGTCTTATAGTTGCAACATGATTTTCCTATTCCTTTGCTCAACATCCTGATTGATGATGGTCAGCATGCCTTCTCGACCACGTGGGTTGCCACCTTCAGGGAACTGTGGATCTGGATGCTTAGATCCATCGGTATGCTAATATTTCTAAGGGCTCTATCATTTACTGTATACATTCCTTTCACAGTAGGCCTTCCAAAACGCATCACCACACATTTGTCACTATAGGGATATTGATACAGACTGCAAAAGAACAAATATACAATTGTAGAGAGTAAAGGAAAATGGTATAAAGACAGAATTAAAGGTAGTTTATCTGAATGCAGGCAGCAGTCACAAGAAGAGGAATTGATGGCACAAATAGAACTAAAGGGGTATGAAATGAAACCTGGTTACAAGATGACAAAACGGGGAACTAAATATTCATGGATGTTGGACATTTTGAAAGGATAGGAAAAAAGGGGGGAGATTAGATAGTTCTCTTAAAAATGGATGAGACCTGTACAGCAGTGAAAACTGACCTTAATCCAAAAAATCAATGTGCAGGATTAATTTGGGTGGAGATAAGAAATAGCAATGGAAAGAAGTTACACATAGGAGCAGTTTACGTATGCTATAGGACAGAATAAACAAAGAAATAATCGGCTTGTAAGAAAGATACTGTAATGATTGTGGGTGATATTAATCAACATCTAGATTGGACAAATCAAATTGGCATAGGTAGCCTCGAGGAAAAATGCACCTGGAAGTTTCTTAGAACAATGTGTCATGGAACCAGCCAGGGAGCCAGCTATTTTATTCTGAGTAATGTGTAATAGGTCTGGATTAATGACATCATAGTTATGAATATGCAATTTCATGATTCATCTGTGTTAAATATAACTTTCAGTTTGAGTATTTATGGGGAAATGCAATCAAAACACATGAATTTCAGATCCAGTTTGAGGATGTGAAAGATGGGTCCAAAACCAGTGCCTTAAACTTACATACAGGAAATTACAAAGATATGAAGCCAGAGCTGACAGAGAAAATAGGTTAAAAAGTGAAGATGGTGGCAAAGCAATGGCTGAGATTAAAAGGTGCTATTTCATAACTCTACCACAAGGATGCACACTAACTCCATTAGTTAGCCAAGAAAAAGATGGAATGAAGTTGAACAAAAAGGTGCACAAGTTTAGAAACCAGCAAAGGATGACAAATAAAATTCAAGGGAGAAATTGGAAAAATGAGAATAAACTATAAGTGTAAAAACAGACAGGAAGAGTTTCTATAAGTATATACAGGAAAATAGTTAAGGTAAATGCTGGTCCTTTAGAAGTGAGCCTGTGAAATTATTGGGAAACATAGAAATGGCAGACTTTGAAGAAGTATTTTGTACCCGTCTTCACAGTAGAAGATTAAAAGAATTCCAAGAACAACAGTAAATCAAGGAACAAAGGGAGAGAGAAAAACGATTGTTATTCACTCAAGAAAAAGAACTAGGATAACTAACGCGACTAGATTGACAAGTCCCCTGAACTTGATGGCCTGCATCCAAGGGTCATTTAAAAGGTACGTGGATAAGCATATGAAATGTCGTAACATTCAAAGTTATGGGAGAAGTGCTACAAAGTGGGTTTAGCATAGTTTTGTCTATGCAGACTCAATGGGCCAAAGGGCCTCTGATGTACTGTATAACTCTACGAACCTGATGTTGGAATATACTTTTGACGTATAAGGTGGAAAATCTCCTTCGAAAGGTGATCGAAAGCCTCTAAGGACGTAATAAGCAGAGTAGATAACGGGGGTGTGTGTGAGAGACAAGGACGAGGACGAAAAATCAGCAGATATTTGGATTTCCAAAAGGCATCCAATAAAATGCCAGATGAAAAGTTACCAAACAAGATAAGAGCTTGTGATGTGGGTGGGTGGTGGGGCTATAGTACCTTTGCATGGATAGATGATTGGCTAACTAACAGCAAACAGAGTGGATAGAGGGGTAATTTTCAAGTTGGCAAACAATAACTAGTGAGAGCCACAGGGATCAGTGCTGGCATCTCATCTGTCCACGATATATGTCTTACTGTCTTGGAGAGCCAAGTCCATTGTAACCTAGTTTTCTGACTTTACAAAGCAAGGTAGGCAAGCAAGTTGTGAAGAGGACACAAGGGTCTACAAATAGATACAGATAGCTTAACCATTTGGATTAAAATTTGGTAGATGGTGTATGATGTAGAAAAATGAGAGATTATCCACTTTAGCACAGTCGTAAAGCAAAATATTATTTAAATAGAATGAACTTGTTGTGTACAGGAATCGGAGTATCCTCCTGCATGAAACACAAAATGTTAGTATACAGGTACTGCAATAAATCAAGAAGGCAAAAGGAATGTTGTCCTTTATTGCAAGAGGGATGGAAAACAAAATAGGGAAGTTTTGCTACAACTCTACAGGATGACAGTGAAACCACACCTAGAGTACTGTGCATAGTCTAGGTCTCTTTACTTAAAAAGGGATGCACTTGCATTGGAATAGTTCAGTGAAGGCTCCCTGGGTTGATTCCTGAGCTGAAAGAGTTTCTTAAGAGAAAAGGTTAAGTGGGTTGGATCGACACTCATTGGTGTTAAGAATAATGAGAGGTGATCCTATTCAAACATTGCAGATTCTAAGGGAGCATGACAAGATGGATGTGGAATGTTTCCCCTTGTGGGATCTAGAACAAGGAGACACTTTCAGAATAAGGGGTATCCATTCAGACAGAGATGAAGAGAAATTTCTTTTTTGAAGGTCATTTTCTTTGAAGTTCTCTATCCCAGGAAGCAGTGGAGGCTGGGTCATTGAATATATTCAAGGTTGATTTCTGATCTACAAGAAAGAGTCAAGGGTTATGGGGAAAGCTGAGTTGATTCACTCAAAGGGTGGTGAATCTCTGGAATTCTCTACCCACTGAAGTGGTGGAGGCTGCCTCGCTAAATATTTTCAAGAAGCGGGTTGATGGGTTTTTGATAAGAGAGGGGATTAAGGGTTATGGGGAGAGGGCCGGAAAGTGGAACTGAGCCACGACAGATCAGCCATGATCTTATTGAATGGCGGGACAGGCTTGAAAGGGCCAGATGGCCTACTCCTGCTCCTATTTCTTATGTTCTTATGTTCTTATGATTAGATCAGCCATGATCTTAATGAGTGGCAGAGCAGGCCTGATGAGCTGAACGGGCTATTCCTGCTCCTATTTCTTATTTTCTTGTTCATCAGAGCTGTACTTTACAGAAGGTCAGACAATACTAGTGATACAATTGTCAACCTAATCTTGCTTCTATATGGAGTTTTAATGATCTTTGTTTCTAGTCTTTTGGAACTGACATTGCAGAGCAGATACCAAAACAATGATTCAACCAGAGATGAAGGGACTGAGCAATAATGAAACTAGGTAAATATGAGTTATATTCCCTGGAGATGAGATTTAGAGATAATTTGACTATGGTGTTTAAAATAAATTAACAGAATAGGTAGAGAATATTTCTTGCCACATCCAAGAATGAAGCACAGGAATTACAGACATAATTTTAGAATTTGAACTACACAGTTAAGAATAAATCCAGGAACAGCTTTACACAACAGGAAGCGTGGACATACAAAACAGCACACGGAATCAAATGAATCAAAGATAAACACGTTTGAGAAGTCGGGTGTTATAAAATATGGAAAAAAGGTAAGATTAAAAGGTATGGAACAGGTTCTATGGGGCAAATAGCTTACTTCTGTTTCTAAATTGTTTAAAAGTTATGAATGAACATAAGAACATAAGAAATAGGAGCAGGAGTAGGCCATCTAGCCCTTCGAGCCTGCCCCACCATTCAATGGAAACTTTAATTTCTGGCTTTAAAATATCCATGTGCTCCCGCGAGTGAGAAACCACAGAGCTGGTTTGAACAGAACAGGTTTAAGCCCAATGACTTTGTCAACATAATATAAAAGCAAATTACTATGGATGCTGAAATATGAAACAAAAACAGAAAATGCTGGAAAATCACAGCAGGTCTGATAGGATCTGTGGAGAGAGAACAGAGCTAATATTTCAAGTCTGGATGACGCTTTGTCTTAGCTCTCTTTGGTAACCTTGTCAACATTGCTGCTCAGGCATTGCTGTGTGGGAAAACCACCTATGCAAATTGACCAACTATTACTGCATTTCCTCCTTTATCTTGCAGTGTTGCTGCCAGCAAGAAGATAGGAAGCCAAGTCTGATTACTATTAAATTGGGAAATCTAACTGTTCAGCTCTACATAAATAGTGGAGTTATTTCACTTAAACAATAGCTATTTCTTTCAAAAGTCTGTCAAGACAAATATGACAATTAATTTAATTTTGGGCAACCATGCTAACGTCACTTGGTAATACAGAACTTGAGATTTGCTGAAAGAAAGAGACATGTTGAAGCTTTTGTATTGCATTTATCAGGACAGATACAAGAATGCCAAATTTTAAAAGAAGAAACAATTATACTGCATGAGAAAAGGGTGAAGATTGGTAGCTAATTGATTCTCTATGGCAATGCCTTGACCAACGTATCAGAGAATTATTATCCCCACGCTTTTATTTAATTCAAAATACCTCCAATGCCTGAATATGTTCCTTTTGCTGCAGAGGACAGGGTTCCTGCTTATGATACATGTAGTTTCTAGAAGCTTAAGAAAGCCATATTGAGAGTCCAACTAATAATATTAAATTGGTTGTTAGTTCTGCGATTGAACTGCACTTGTTGAACAATCCTGAGTGTGATAAGGTTCAATCCTGCACTGACTAACGGTTATTCATGAAGGCCCCAACCTTTTTGATCTGGCTCCTTGCCTGAGGTGTGATGACTCTCAGGTCAAATCACTGCCAATCAGCTCTCCCCTTCAAAGGGGAGAGAAGCCTATGGTCACCTGGGACTTCATCTCACTTTACTTAACCTTTTATTGAATGAGCAGAGATTTCCTTGAATATTGGAAAGACCAAAGCCATTGTTTTTCGTTCGCCACCCAAAGCTCCATCCCCTAGCTCGTAAAACCACTTCTTTTCTGACAAATAGCCTAAGTAAGCTAGCCTATTTGCAACACTGGCACATTCGACCCCAAGATGAGCTGCTGACATCATTAGTGCCGTCTATTTCCACCTCCACATCATCCTTCACCCTGTTTCATGTCAACTGTGTTGCTGAATCCCTCATTCATATCCTTGTAACCGTCAGACTTTATTATAGAATCGTAGAATCTACAGTGCAGGATCCCACCATTTGGCCATCGAGCCTGCACTGACAACAATGCTATCCTCATAACCCCACATATTTACCCTCCTAGCCACCCCCCCAACACCGAGGGGTAATTTATCATGGCCCATCAAACTAGCTTGCACATTCTTGGACGGTAGAAGGAAACCAGAGCATTGGGAGGAAACCCAAGCAGACACTGGGAGAACATGCAAACTCCACACAGACAGTAACCTGAGGGCAGAATCGTACCCAGGTCCCTGGCACTGTGAGGCAGCAATGCTAACTACTTTGCCACTCATGTTACTCCAACACAATCCTTGCTGATCTATCATCCTCTATGAACCTGTGGTCATCCAAAACTCCACTGGCCTAAAATGGCTCTTCATCAAGCAATACTTAGATTTAAGAATTTTGTTTTCAAATCTTTTCATGGCTTTGGCTCTGCCTCCCGTTGCAATCTCCTCCAGCCCCACAATCCTTTGGGATATCAGCATTCCTCCAATTCTAGACACTTGAGCATCCCCAATTTTAATCACTCCATCACTAGGGGAAACAGCCATTTATTTTTCGCATAAAAAGCCAACAGTACAGCTAGTTCCCACTAACATTATATTTTTAAAAACACAAGATGGAATTTTAATTGCCAGCAGGAAACCAATAGTTTATTAATTTCCCACCAGTTTGCCATAATACGCAGTCACAACTTTAATCACAAAGCCTCATTAACATCCTGTTAGTGCATCCCTAATCCAAACAAGAAATCAGAAGTAAATAGTTGCAACCTTTGGAAAAATGAGCAGCCCACAGAGCAGATGGCTGGCACTCAAGTGCAAGAAAAGAAATAGAGTAGAGGTAAAACTTACCTTGTGGTCCTCTTCAATTTCCTGATATTCTTCAAATTGGCCTTCATTAGGGAAGAAATCTACAGAAGCTTTTCTATTTGTGCCAAAATTAAAATTGCTGTTGGGGCTTGACACATCTGTTAAAACCATATCTATGCCACTTCTTGGTAATTAAGTACACCAGGGCATTTTAACTGCCTATGCTCCTAGTTTCTGACATCTGGATAGGGTTAGAATTGCCCACTTAAGATCTGAAAATATCCATATGTAAACATACGTGCAACAGGTCTTAATAGCATACTGAAAAATAATCCACAGTGACTTAATGCAGAACTATTATTTCAGGATTCAATCGTGTCAGACAAGATGACAGCTCGGCATGATAGAAATAACGTCAGGAAATGGACAGGAAAAGGGTTACTCTTACAGGAAGAGTGACTTTTACAGGAAGAGTCTGATAATAAATAGGACCTTTAAAATTATGAGGGCTTTCATATGTATTCATGAGTTTTTTTTAAAATAGATTTGTGGGACAATGCCCATTCCTAGTTGCCCATGGATGGCACTTGAAAGTCAACCACAGTGCTGTGGCTCTGGAGTCAGGTAAGAATGGCAGATTTCCTTCCCAGACCAGGTACGAATGGCAGATTTCCTTCCCGAAAGGACATTTGTGAACGAGGTGGGTTTTTTGACAGTCAACAATGGTTTCACGGTCATCAGTAGATTCGTAATTCCAGATATTTGTATTGAATTCAAATTCCACCATCTGCCATGGCGGGATTCGAACCCAGGTCCACAGAACATTAGCTGAGCTTCTAGGTTAATAGTCTGGCAATAATGCCACTGAGCCATCGCCTTCCCCAAGTCTAGATATCTGCTGCTTCACCAAAGTAACAGCTTGTATGTACACAGTGCTGTTAATGTAGTACAATTATCACAAGATTACCTGCTTCCACCTTCATATCACCCTGCCACAACTCATCTTCTGTTGAAACCCTTGTCCTTGCCTTTGTCACCAACTGACCACATTACTCCAATGCTTTTTCAGCTGGTCTTTCATCTTCTATCCTCTGGAAACTTCAGTTCATCTAAAACAATGCTGTCCATATCTTAACTTGGACAAAATTCCATTCACTTAACCATCTGCATTCACTGATCCACATTGGCTGCCGGTCTGGCAATGCATTCATTTTGAAAATCCTCATCTTTGTATTAAAATCTAACATTATTCAGTCATTCAAACGCTCAGATCTCTTCATACCTACAAAGTCTGACCTTTTAAGCATTCCTGATTTTAACTCCTCCTCCATCTGTGGCTGCATTTTTAGCTGCCTAGGCCCTATGCTCCAGGATGTTCTTCCTTCAAAATTACTTCTGACAGGTGTACAACATATTATTGGGATTATTTATTTACAATAATTGAATGTATTAAATCATATTTTAGGTTATATTCCACTACCATATTCATTTTTCCGGAAGTATAATTCAACAGGCTTGACTACCATGCAGTCACTTCCAGGCCAGATGTTTCAGAATGCAGATGAATGTGATCAGTGTGCCAGTGACTGATCAGAGAAACCCGTGAAAGTTTTAAAATGAAATAGAAACAGCATGTTGTTTGAAAAGCAACCCTTACATTTCTCCATCACATGTTCTATTTCTTGCACTTTTAGTCTAAACCATTACTTGAAAGTTTTCTCACAAGTCACTCACTATCCTAACTTGGAAATATACCACCTCCATATCACTCTGCCACTATCACTGGGTCAAAATCTCCCTCCCATTATTGTGGGTGTATCTATGCCACAGAGACTGCAGCAGTTCAAGGGGGCAGCTCATCACCATCTTCTCAATTATTGTGAGGAGATTTGAATACAAAAACTAGAGAGGTTATACACAGGGCATTGAGACCACATTTGGAGTACTGTGTACATTGCTGGTCACCTTATTTAAGGACGATGCATTGTAAGCAGTGCAGAAAAAGGGTTAACATATTAATACACGGAACTGGTGCACTGTCTTGCAAGGAAAGATTACACTGGCTAGGCTTGTAGCCACTGGAGTTTAAGAAGGGACTTGATTGAAACATACAAGATTCCAATGGGTCTTAACATGGCAGATGTGGAAAGGATGTTTCCTCTTGCCAGAGAATCCAGGTGTCACTTAAGAAATAAGGCTTCACCTATTCCTAATGGAGGTGAGGTGAAGTAATTTCTCCGAGAGGGTTATGAGTTTTTGGGACTCTTCCAGAGAAAGTGGTGGAAACAGAGTCTATGAATATTTTAAAGGCAGAGATGGAAAGATTCTTGGTGGGCAAGGGGGTGTGAAAGGTCGTGGGGGACAGATAGGATCTGAGGTTACTATCAATGATTTTGTTTTGAAATGGCAGAGGAGGATGAAAAGCTGAATGGTCTACTCCCTTGTTTGTATGTTCTCAAGAGCAATTAAGGATGGGCACCAAATAGTGGTCTAGCCAGCAACACCTGTAAATGAATTTTAAAACTTTTTAGCCTGATGATTCACATCTACAGATGCATACGGTTAAAGCCGAACACATGACGCATCTAAAAACATACAGGGTATTTGATAGCAAAAAGTAACATGTACTATCTGACTGGCCTGAAGGTTAAGTCATGAATGCTTGGGTACTAGTTCATTTTTAAAGGTGGTAACAGACCTTGCAAATTAATACCCGACTTCTTCAGTGACAGTTTACAAATTCAAGTAGCATTAAAATTTGCAATTTAACCAAAACAAGTATGATTCAAAAACCATATTTATACACAAAAGGAAATAAAACTGCCAAACTCATCAACTGAAGTAAAAACAGATCACTTGAAATGTAGAGGAATTGTTGCCATACCAACATTAAAAGCTCTCTCTTTCACAAAGAAAAATTTGCTAAAAACACTGAACATTTTATTTGAATTTTCTGTCAAGTTTTGGGAGTAGGTGTTCATCGGACTGAGCAGATAGCCCATTTTGATTTTCGTGCCATTGATTTCAAATGGAATGAAAGTCAGGCATGTTCTACAATGGCTGAGGAATCTACTCAGTCAGATTACTCCCAGGCAGTGATGACTATGAAAATTTACCTCAACATTCTGGAGCGTACACAACACGTGGGGGGGAAAATAACATAGCCTCAGCTAAGAATTTGATTTTGCTCAATGCTTTACTTGTTGCTGTGGATGCTTCACCTCAAATTATTCCCAGCAGAATCACACCACAAAAATTGCACTTTCAACCCAATTTAATGCGGTTCAAAATACTTTCTTCAGACACAATCCACGTTTGGAAGGGAAGTATCTAGAAGCATTTTCATGCAGTTCAAAGTGACATGGGACTTCCTAAAAATAGTAACTATTGAATTTTTTATATACACTTAAATAGCAGAATTGGTGCTAGAAAGGTCAGGAAAAGTGGGTTATTCTCCTTCACATTTCAAAAGTAGTAAACCTTTTGTAACCAGACATGGTTCTCACTGGATGCTAGCTCTCTGATTATAATCATGCACACCACCTAGTGGCCAGAAAAAGCTATAGGGTTAATTCCAGGTCTTCATCACACTATACTTTAACAGTTGCAAATAAAATCCAATCAAAATATAATGCTTCAGGATTTAAAATGAATTATATCTTATGAATAGAAAAAACCCATCATGCTTCCTAAGCAACCAACCCCAAAATTTAGGAGAGAGAAACAAGACATATAACCCCTGATATTCTGATCATTGGTGAAAAGTCGATTGAGCAAGCCATAACATAGGTACTCATGGCCTGCTAACTTGGAGATGCTGCTCCAAATTTTCTAACGGAAGTACCGCCACTAAATTTGAATGTTTTCTCAAAAGATCTGGAACTGTACTATAATCAGCCAAGTTGCAGATAATGTTGCGTCTCAGCACTGATGCAAAGTTGTAAAGGTGAAAGATAACCCAATTAGTCACCTTGGGCACCTTGTGCAGTTCCTCAGCTGTCACCTCCATTCCCAGAAAAAGTGCATTATGTGCAAAAGGACAGTATTTCTGTACCAGGTTCAAAGGGTTCCTCCCAAAAATAACAGCAGTTCCAACTTAACTATGTGCCAGGTTTTATGGGCTCTACAAGAAATATGAAATCCAAAACTGAGTTGCATTACCATTTGCATTTACTAATTCTGAAGTTGGAGTTAGTGTTCCTGCTGAAGGAAGTAGTGCAACAAAGAACGTTGGCTGTATTTGAAGTTGCTACCCTCGAACAAGACAAAGTGGAAACTGCATGGAGGAAGGGCACCAATGGAATCAAAGGAAGAAATATGCTGGGCATCAGAAGGAATACAAAGTTAAATGTACTCTGAATTTTGCACACAAAATATGAAACTAGACAAATGCAAAGATGAGAACGCCTACACAAACTTAAAACAGGAGATGCTGCTTCAAATATTGCACACTACGATTTCTCTTTTGAAGCAACACTTTCACTGTTCCAAGCTACTGAATATATATTTTGAAGTAGCAGCTGACTAGCAGCAGAGGCTGTTTCAGTCTTCCCAATATTAAATTGGAGGAAACTGTTTTTTCTAGTATTGAATGTTGAACAAACTGACAACTCAAAAGACAGCAGATGCTTAAGTCAAATAAAACTAGGTGTTGGTGTACATGTGGAATGTGACAGTGTTTAATACTGATCTAATATTAAAGCTTTCTGAGCCTACTGAAAATGCAGAAACAAATGCTTTAGAATACAGAACATAGAACAGTACAGGAGCAGGACCTTTGGCCCACGATGTTGTGCCAAACATGACACCAAATTAAACTAATACCTTCACCTGCCCTTGATCCATATTCCACTACTGCTAGCATATTAACATGCTTTTCTAAAAGCTTAAATGCCCCTATCGTATCTATCTGCACCACCACCCCTAGAAGCACCTTCCAGACATCCACCACTCTTCAAAGAAAATGTGAGGGGCAAGTTTTTTTAAAACTTTCTTTCTCTCACCTTAAGTGTATGCCCCCTAGTATCAACATTTCAACTCTGGGAAAAAGATTCTGTCAACTCTATCTATGCTTCTCAAAATTTTATAGACTTCTGTTTGGTCACCCTCACCTACACTGCTCCAGAGAAAACAGCCCTAGTTTGTCTGGCCTCCCCTACAGCTCATACCCTCTAATACAGGCAGCAACCTTGTAAACCTCTTCTGCACTGTCCAAAGATTCCACATCCTTCCTATAAACGTGGCAATCAGAATTGAACACAATACTCTTAAGTGCAGCCTAAACAGAGTTTTATAAAGCCGCAACCTGGCATCCTGAATCTTGTACTCAACGCCCCGACCAATAAAGGCAAGCATGCCAAACGCCTTCTTTTCCACTCTATCTGCTTCTATCTCCACTTTCAGGGAAATATGGACTTGAACCACTAGATCCCTCTGTACATCAGTGCTTTTCAGGGTCCTGCCATTAATTGTAAGTTAACCTTAACATCTGATTCTAAATGATTTTCCAAATGAACACAGCTATCCTAACCACTCTGTCGACACACGCTTCCTGGCTGCAATATAAGAGAGGGGATTAAGGGTTATGGGGAGAGGGCAGGAAAGTGGAACTGAGCCACAACAGATCAGCCATGATCTTATTGAATGGCGGGGCAGGCTCGAAGGGCTAGATGGCCTACTCCTGCTCCTATTTCTTATGTTCTTATGTTCTTATCTTACAAATCATGCTCTTATTACTTTTGTGGAATACTATTCCTACCATCAAATTGCTATGTTCCATTTCTAACATAAACTGGTCACATTATCCAGATTGTAATGGCACCACACTATTTCACTTTTGTACCTTTCAGCACTTTGTGCACTGAAGAGAAGTCCCTATACACAAAATAATCTATTCTTCCACCATCCAAATTGCCACAAGCTTTTCTATACAATCATAAACAATATAAAATCAAAGCATTAACTCAAATAATCTTAACTGCACGTCTGAATGCTGTAGATCAATTATTCCCCTGCTCTATAATTCTACTTCTTAAAATTTATTTATGGGATGTGGACTTCAGTGGTTGGGTCAGCATTTATTGCCCACCAGAAGATTGAAGTGGGCTGCCTTCTTGAACCACTGCAGTCCATGTGGTGCAGGTATACCCACAGTGTTATTAGGGAGGGAGTTCCAGGATTTTGTCCCAGCAACAATGAAGGAACAGCGATATACTTCCAAGTCAGGATGGTGAATGGCTTCAAGGGGAACTTCCAAGTAGTGTGTTCCTTTAATCTGCTGCCCTTGTTTTCTAGATGGTAGCAGGTGTGGGTTTGGAAGGTGTTGTCTATGGAGATTTGGTGAGTTCCTGCAGTGTATCTTGTAAATAGTAAACACTGCTGCTACTGTGCGTTGGTAGTGGAGGATGTGAATGCTTGTGGATGAGGTGCCAATCAAGTGAATTGAATGGCTCTGTATGGTGTTAAGTTTCTTGAGTGTTATTGGAGATGCGTTCATCCAGGTAAGATGTTAGTATTCCATCACACTCCTGACACTTACCTTGTAGATGGTGGACAGGATTTCGGGAATCACGAGGCAAGTTACTTGCCACAGAATTCCTGGCCTCTGACCTGTTCACGTAGCCACAGTATTTATATGGCTAGTCCAGTTAAGTTTCTGATCAATGGTGACCCCCAAGGATGTTGATAGTAGGGGATTCAACAATGGTAATGCTACTGTCAAAGTGCGACGGTTAGATTCTTTCTTTTTGGAGATGGCCATCACCAGGCACTTGTGTGGCAAAAGCATTACTTTCTTCTTGTCAGCTCAAGCCTGGATAATATCCATGTCTCACTGTATTTAGACACGGACTGCTTCAGTATCTGAGGAATCGCAAATGGTGCTGAACATTGTGCAGTCATCACCTGTGCAATCACCAGCAAACATCCCCACTTCTGGTCATGTGATGAAAGGTCATTGATAAAGCAGCTGAAGATGTTTGAACCCAGGGCATTAACAGAGGAACTCTTGCAGTGATGTCTTGGAACGGAAACGATCGACCTCCAACAACACACCACCTTCCTCTATGCTAGGAATGACTCCAATCCCAGGTTCTCACTGACTCCAATTTTGTTACTGTTCCTAAATTTCAGACTATTTCATCTGAATATTACTCATCATTACAGAAACCAACTCCCTTACTACACCACAGAAAGCCAACTTTGAGAAACAGATTTAGATTCATTATCGTCACATGCATTAGTACACGGTAAAAAGTATTGTTTCTTGCATATTATATAGACAAGCATACTATACACAAAGGAGAGTGCAGAATGTAGTCATGGCTAGAGTGTAGCGAAAGATCAACTTAATATGAGGCAGGTACATTCAAAAGTTTGATGGCAGCAGGAAAGAAGCTGTTCTCAAGTCAGTTGGTACGAATTCTCAGACTTTTGTATATTTTTCCTGACAGAAGAACGTGGAAGAGAGCATGTCCAGGGTGCAGAGGGGTCCTTAATTATGCTGGCTGCTTTTCTGAAGCAGCAGGAAATGTAGACTGAATCAATGGATTGGAGGTTAGTTTTATGATGGGCTGGGCTTCGTTCATGACCCTTTGTAGTTTCTTGTGATCTTGGACAGAGCAAGAGCTGTACCAAGCTATGATACAACCAGAAAGAATGCTTTCTATGGTGCATCTGTAAAAGTTGGAGACAGTCATAGTGGAAGGAAGTAAAAGCATTGGCGGGCTTTCTTAACTGTAGCATGGAGGGACTAGAACAGGTTGTTGGTGATCTGGACACCTAGAAACTTGAAGCTCTCGACCGTTTCCACTTCATCCCCATGATGTAGGCAGGGGCATGTCCTCCACTACGCTTCCTGAAGTGGATGACAATCTCCTTCATTTTGCAAACATTGAGGGAGAGATTACTGTTGTCGCACCAGTTCACCAGATTCTCTACCTCTTTCCTGTATTCCATCTTATCATTGTTTAAGAACTGACTGATAGCATAACAGTAATGTTACTGTTAGTAACCTAGAAGCCTGAACAAATATCCCAGAGAAACAAGTTCAAATCCCTCCATGACAGCTGAAGAATTTGAATCCAGTTAACAAAATTAAATAAAATGAATGATCATGAAACGACAAGTTTGTCATAAAAAGCCATCTGGTCAATAACATCATTTCTTAAACAGGTCAATAATTTGACTTCAATTTAGAGGCTTCAACTTTAGTTAACCTATGTAGAAACCGTAAAACAACTAATAAAAACCACCTTTCCTCTTTCCTTGTCTTCTCTTCACCTTCACAAGGCAAACCCTCCATTATTTTGAAAGATAATAATGACCAGGCAATTTGCTGTAACTCACTTGGATTTTAGTGAATTCATGCTGCTCCAAATCAGTATTCAGAAATGACACAAGTTCCTTTTCCCAGGATCTTAAACTGGGCAGAAAGAGATTGAAGTAACTGCAATAAACCCAAGATCACAAAAATACCTTCTGGCGTCCTTTCATTCTAATATATCACGTAATCATGGTAATATTTTACAATGACGACCTCAATCACAAACAAACTTCACCAAACCGATTACTCAGTTAGGCCCACAACAAACAACTTTTGCTTGGGAGCATTTATCGATGACCATGAAAAACAGCAGAAAAGCATACAATGAAATATTTTTCTATTAAACAATAATAAGAAAACAGGTCAATTATTATACAAAATATACAAACATTTGAATTAGGAGTACTAGGCCACTCAGTCCCTTGAGCTTGCTCCACCATTCAATAAGTTTACAGCAAATCTATCTTTAACCTCAATATCAAAACAATGTTGAAGATGACTCATTTAATAAACATCCTTCAATTCTTTTTCTGTGCACAGCCAAAGGAAAACATTCTAGCTGCCTTCAACACAGTCGCACAGTGGTTAGCACTGCTGCCTCACAACCCCAAGGACCCAATTACAATTCCAGCCTCGGGTCACTGTGTTGAGTTTGCACATTCTCCTTGTGGGTTTCCTCCAATTTCATCCCATATTCCTAAAATGGGGGGTTTAGGTTGAATGTCCTTGCTGAATTGCCCTTTGGTGTCAGGGGACTAGCAGGGTCAATACATGGGGTTACGGGGATACGACTTTGGTGGGTTGATGGTGCAGACTTGATGGGCTGAATGGCCTCCTTCTTCACTGTAGGGATTCTATGATTCTAAGAAATGTGAAGAACGGAAACTGATTTAAGTAATCCTGAACTTGTGTCATTTCAGTTAAAGCCAATGAGATAAAAGGCTGGAAATATCAATTAAAATCTATACCGGATTTAATCATAACAATATTCACTTGATGCACAAAATGCTGCTGCAATGCTCCAGTACAACGTATTAAGTTAGGACATTGGAGTTTGGCTCAGTGGGGAGCATTTGGTAGACAAGGGCTCACAGCAGCACAGTGGTTAGCAGTGCTGCCTTACAGCGCCAGGGACTCAGGTTCAATTCCAGCCGCAGGTGACTGTGTGGAGTTTGCACATTCTCCCCGTGTCTGCATGGGTTTCCTCCGGGTGCTCCGGTTTCCTCCCACACTCTGAAGATGCGCGTGTTAGGTGGATTGACTGTGCTAAATTGCCCCTTAGTGTCATGGGCACAAGTGGGGTAAATAGAGGGGTTATAGGGATAGAGCCTCTCAATAGGTCAAGTGGCCTCCTTCTGCACTGTAGGGATTATATAGCATCAGGTTTAGAATAGTTTTGGAACATGAGGAATAGGCAGGAATACACCATAAGGCCAAACATGCCCCATGATTCAACTTGATCATAGCAGATCTTCAAGCTCAACTCCTCCACCTTGTCCCTGCTCCCATATCCCTTGATTCCTGTGTCACAAAAATTTGATGTGGATAGTGTATAACCCAAAAGCTTGTGCGTTTACTATCAAATAAATCAGTTGGACTAAAACCTGGTGTTGTCAGACTTTTTACAAAAATTTGACTCAGGTCTTAAAAATATTCAACGTTGGAGCAATGATGTTTGAGCACGCGCACACACCCCCTCCCTCGTGTGCGCACACACACACACACACCTCTCTCTCACTCTCATGCGCATGCACTTACCCACCCCATCTCTCCTGCAGGCACACATGTACACTCTCACACTCCAAGGCGCACTCTGGCCCTCCATTCCTTACACTGGCTCGGGATCCTATTGAGGCCTACTCTTCTCATCACTCTGTCCACGCTCACCTTGATAAGTAGTTTTGAGTTGCCAGCTGCTCCCAGCTCGTCCAATCAGAGGCTGAATTTTCCAGAAGTCAGCCTCTGTTTGGAGAAGCAATTCTGCAGCATGTTTCAAATTTTATAAATGAACTGTCTTGTTTCCATGGACCCATGTTTGGGAACCCCTGCATTAGATTATATTGATTTGTTACAAGTTTATGGAAAAACATGCCTACAAACATCATTGTAAGCTTCTCTGTGCCCCATCTTACGTCAAAAGTAACACATTGATCTCCTTGAATCACACTCGTCATCCTCCCCTTGTCTACATAGGCTTCCTCCGGGTGCTCCGGTTTCCTCCCACAGTCCAAAGATGCGCAGGTTAGGTTGACTGCCCACGCTAAATTGCCCTTTAATGTCTCAGGATGTGTACGTTGATGGGATTAGCAGATAACTATGTACGGTTGCAGGGATAGGGCCTGGGTGGGATGTTGTCTGTGTAGACTCGATGGACCAAATGGCCTCCTTCTGCACTGTAGCAATTCTATAATTGTCCTTTTTTTGCTACTCTGAGAAGCAGTCATTCAATTTCTGCTAATTCCCCTCATGGTAATTAGTGTTCTGTTCATTATCACTTCTCTCACCTCTCTAGCTTCTCTTTGGGTTTGCAAACAAAAGTTTACTGCCACTCAAGTGTTTGCAGATTGCAACAGCAACCTCTCATCTTCAAATCTTTGCAGTCTTCTGGGTGGAACTTTATTCCTGAAGGAACACTTTTTAAATTCTCCCATCAACAATACCTGAAGTTTGCAAAATCTTCAAGTTTGATAACTCTTTCTCATCTATCAAATACCATTTCTTTTTCTATAGCAAATGCCACAAAGGCCTGATTCGGTCTCTTCGACAGATTGCTAAACATTTGTTTGTACTTTTCTAGAACTAACTCATATGATTTAAGCATATCAGTATATTATAATCTGCAAACTGCTCACCTGAAAGGGTTGAATACATCAAATGGTTTCCACACCAAAGACTGACTAAACTGTCTACATCTGTCTAGATTATACCTTTGTAGCAATTTTTACAAACCAGAAAATATATTACGATTTCTTTCTCACTGAATTTTGGCAGTAAGTGAATATTCCTTATGAACTCAACCAAGAGTTACAGCTAACTCATCAAGTCTCCCTGTTTGAATAATCAAAGCCCTTCTCTGTCCGGTTCAAACTTTCTAGCTTCCCTCTAACTTTGCAATTTAAGGTTTGTCTTTTGTTCCCTGTGGAGTTCTAATTTGTGTTTATCCATCACAATTTTGAGGTCTCAAGTAATTTCTCTTGAAATTCTGCTGGCTTCATTTGAAATCAGATCTTGCTAATTCAACCTGTGTTAAAATTTAACTGGGTAAGTCTTTTTTTCCCTCCAGGTTCAAATGTTGTCAATAATTCCACAATTTCTACCTTTTTACCACCCACTTTTGAATCTATTTTCACCCTCTCTGATAGTCTTCAAATTAACCTTGGTTAACTATTACAAGGCACTCAAAGGCAGGTCTTCTTTCTCAAAGAATGCTTCTGCAATAGGTATTGCCATGTCAACTATTCAATAACATAGCAAGTCACTGTGAAATCTTGTTTGCTGGCAAATCCCAGTGTACTTAAAAGTCATAGAAACATAAAATCTTAGTATTATACCGAGCAGAAGAAGCCCTTTGGCCCATCGAGTTTGCACCAACACATGAAAAACATTTAACCTCCCATCTAATCCAATTTACCAGTACTTGGCTCACAGTCTTAAATGTTGACGTGCCAAGTACTCATCCAGGTATTTCAAAGAATGTGAGGTAATTCACCTCTACCACCTTCCTACGCAGCACACTGCAGATTGTCACCACCCCCTGGGTAAAAAAGCTGTTCCTAGAATCGTCCCTTTAACCTTCTGCCCCTCACCTTAAACGTGTGTCCACTAATAACTGACCTTTCAACTAAAGGGAACAGTTGCTCCTTATCCACTCTGTCCATGCCCCTCAATCTTGTACACCTCGATCAGGTAGCCCCTCAGTCTTCTCTGCTCCAATGAAAACAATGCAAGCCTATCCAACTTCTCTTCGTAACTTGTGTTCAATCCCAGATGGCTCCTGGTGAATATCCTCTGCACCCCTCCAGTGCAATCACATCCTTCCTATAGTGCAGCAACCAGAACTGCACGGTATCCCAACTATGGTCTCACCAATGTTCTATAGAACTCCAACAGACTTCCCTGCTTTTGTAATCTATGCCTCAATTGATAAAGGCTAGTATCCCATATGCCTTCTTCACCACCCTGCCACCATCTTGAGATCTATGGATAAACACATCGAGGTCTCTTTGCTCTACAGAACTTCCTAGCATCATGCTGTTCACTGAATACTTCTTTGTCAAATTACTCCTTCCAAAATGCATCACCTCACCCTTTTCAGGGTTAAATTTCATCTGACACTTATCTGTCCATTTAACCATCCCATCTATATCTTCTTGTAGCCCAAGACACTCAGCCTCAACCACCTGGCCAGTTTTTGTGTCATCTGCAAACTTACTAATCCTAACCCCCCACATAGTCATCTGTGTGTTTATATAAATGACTAATAATAGGAGACCCAGCACTGTTCATGTGATACGCCACTGGCTTCCAGTTACTAAAGCAGCCTTATGTCATCATGTCTCATACAGCAGAGCAAACTTTAAAGCCACTTTATCAAATTACCCTGTATCTCATTTGCCTTCTTTATACGTCTCCCACATGGGACCTTGTCAAAGGATTTGCTGAAATCCATATAAACTACATCAACTGCACAACCCTCATCTATACATCTAGTCACCACCTCAAAAAATTCAGTCAAATTTGTTAGTCATGACCTCCCTCTGACAAAGCCAAGCTGACTATCCCTAATCAAGCATCGCCTTGAATTTTCTCCAATAGTTTCACTATCACTGACGTGAGACTCACTGGTCTGTAGTTCTCTGGCTTTTTTTCTACAACTCTTCTTAAATAGAGAAACCACATGGACTATTATCTAGTCCTCTGGCACCTCCCCTGTGGGCAAAGAGGAATTAAAAATCTGGGTCAGAGCACTGCAATTTCCTCCCTTGCCTCCACAGAAGCCTGGGACACAATTCACCTGGACCTGGGGATTTGCCCACTTTTAAACCTGCCAATACCTTCTACATCTTGTCCTTCCCTATTTCAATTTGTTCAAGAACCTTGCAGTCTCTTTCCCTGAATCACATACCTTCATCCTCATTCTCTTGGATGAAAACAAATGTGAAGTATTCATTCAACGTTCTACCAGTGTCCTCTGGCTCCACCCACAGAATGCCCCCTTGGTCCTAATGGGCACTACTCTCTCCCTGATTACCTTCTTCCTATTGATATACTTAAAGAATATATTTGAACTTCCCTACCTTTACCAGTCAGAACTTTCTCATATTCCACCTTTGCTTTTCTAAATACTTTCCGATGCTCCACTTTGCACTTCCTGTACTCCATTAATTTGCTCCCCTTATAGCTGTTGAAAGTCTTTCTTTTCCTTCTCATCTCAGCCTGTGGATTTGAAATTCTGCAGAAGCACCTATTTGAATTGTTACAATCTTCATAATGACCAACAACTTCTAAAAAGGAATTCAAACTCCCAATGAATGACTAAAAAGATCATATGGCAAGAGTTCAAGTTTTAAGGCGTTTACAAAGCAAAAACAATATTGAATAAACACTTTTTCAGTAGGCAACTCTAAAAGTTCCCTCCCCTCATTTAAAACAACCAAAAATCCTCCCAGACTGGATAGCTCAGAAGGTTAGAGTGCTGTGCTTAATAGTGCTAACACTGGGGATTCAATCCCTTTATCAACTGAAGCAATTGCTGGGACCTACTGCCCCATCATGATATCGCACATCATTGACTCATGCATAGTTATGTACTGTGAATTGAAGATGCCACATGAAGAGAGAGAATGAACAGCACTGAAAAAATTATTAGTTGCAGTGGGCTAGGCTGACTTCAAGTGCAGTGTCCAAATTACGAATCAAAACAAGGTAAACCTCCCTCAGTCCCCATAAGAACATAGTTTTGCCCAGCAATTAATAATTTTACCGAAAGCACCACCATTGAAAGAAAAGCTATACATTTACTTATTTTTTGATCAACCCCACTCAAATTATTATTTGTACTGTTTATGCTTAATTGTCAGCGTATACTTGAAGTTCTATGGAAGGACTCTTATCATAAAATACAAAGATGCAGGCCTTTGAGCCATTGGTGCACTGACATAAGGATCTAAGTAACTCTTGATTCAAATCAATATATTTAAAAATAGCTGAGTATAGATATAGTAATAAACTCAGTGTAGAATTTTGTCAGACTTTACCTGAACATTAACCTCTCTTTTCAGCTGTTGTGTATTTCCAGTAATGAAGACAAAAGTCTCCATGAAGCCACATTTTATCTCAAGTTTTTTCATTTTTCTTCCTCTTAGTGGTTATATCAAATTATTTAGGAAATTTACAAGTGATACAATAAATTTTTGACATTATGTATTGTTTGTTAATGCACTCACTGCTAATTTTAAAATCATTTCAGACAAAATAATCTTACAGCATAGCTGCAGACCTCCCTCCCAGCTAGATTCAATGAGGCTGAATTTCTGCAATGTTTCGCCTGCTCGTCCACCATAGCTGTCGGAACACCTACGGACACCCTGGAAAAATAGCATAAACAGTAACAATGAAGCTTTTCCAGGGTTTCCGTGGCTCTTACACTGGCATTGCGACAAATGGGAGAACTCCACAAAATATAACCCCCAAATCCAAGCTTTACTTTGCATTCTAATCTTTGTTGATTCATCTGAGTTAAATTTGCTACTATTCACACTAAGTCAGACAGATCACATGGAAATTATGAAAGTGTTCCCAATCAATTATTGTACTCCCACCAGTCGACTGGATAGCATCAACACAGCCAAACAAATCAATGCCAAAGTAAAGTTATCAGGCACTCAATAAACACACAAAAAATGAAACTACTTTGACAGCTTACCTAGACTGACTTGTTGCTGGTCCATCTGATCCTGGTTGAACAATGTCAGGTGTGAGAACATAAAGACTATTATTCTTCGGCAAGTGAAGAGACCTCAAAATAGTCTACAGTTGGGGAGAAAAACAATAGGTCAAGTTAAATCTCAAGGATTTAAAACAGATCAAAACAATCACAATAATGCGACAAAAAAACTGTTATCAGTTATGCTTACAACCCAGGAGGTTAAGTCCGTGAAACACAATCTAAACAGTACCCAAAGTGTCTGGTTAGTTTGGTTCCTGACTCGATAACACAAACACAAACTTTAAATGGTATGAATCCTGTCAATAGAATACATGCATATCAAAATGAATAAAGATATAAATTATTTGTATTGTTTTTACTAGAGCCATCTCAGTCTGTTGTTTACTCCCAAATAAAGACTGAAAAAGGATCGGAAGTAACAGTTCTAATAAATGTTAGTCTCCCACAATACATTGAATCATAGCTATGATCCATTCTCCAATGAAGTGCGTTGAAGTTTAAAATGAAAGTTATTTAATGTACATGATGACAATTCTATAAATGCATTATATACTGATTGCTCGTCTAAAACGTCATGAACAGCCTAACAAACCTTCTACTAATTTGATACATGATGTAATGACAAGGAAGTTGTTGAATAATCATAGAAATCAGTTTCCAGCTAATGTTACTATTGGGCAAGTGAGATCCCAGAGTGAAACCTGACTTGACAGATCCTCACTCTTATTTTTTTGTTTAGAAACATGGAAGCAGCTGCTGAACAGAGCCACAGAGATTGCTGATGTACTTTTAACGAAAGAAGACATTTATTAAACCTTATTAAAAGGTTAACTATATTTGTTGCTGATAGGTTCACTAGTGAATAGCAGACCTGGGAGAGGAACAAGCTATAATTAGAGGAACAGTCCACTGCAGAATTCACCAAACTCACTAGCTCATCCTTAGCATTTTCAACAAATGGTCAAGGAGACACAAGGGGGGGGCAAGGACATCTGCAGATTGTAATTATTGTAAGCAAAGTGGATGGCCTCATATTTACATATATACAAACATACAAGCAAGGAGCACTAGACCATTCAGCCCCTCAAGCCTGCTCTGCCATTTAATAAGACCACGGTTGATCTGATAATAAGCTCAAATCTGTATCCTGCCTATCCCCGATAATCTAGCAACCCCTTCTGAATGTAAAATTCAACCATATTACAGTCACTGCTATAGAGATCATTAATTATTCCCATCACATTGCACAGTATCTGGTCTAACATAGCTTGTTCAATGTTTGGCTCCAGGTTATGGCGGCCACAGTGGAGGGTGGCACAGTGATATAGTGGTTAGCACGGCTGCCTCACAAATCCAGGGACCCAGGTTCAGTTCCAGCCACAGGTCACTGTCTGTATGGAGTTTGCACATTCTCCAGTCTCTGAGTTTCCTCCCACGCTCCAAAGATACGTAGGTCAGGTTGATTGGTGAGATTGAGTCAGTTAGGGTTATATTCACTAGAGTCTAGGAGAGTATGGGGGAAATCTCTCAGAAACCTATAAAACTCTAAAAAAGGCTAAACAGAGTAGATGCAGGAAGGATGTTCCTGATGGCGGGCTGTCCAGAACCAGAGGTCACAGTCTGAGGATACAGGATAAACCATTTGGGACTGAAATGAGAAGAAATTTCTTCAGCCAGAATGGCAAGTCTGTGGAATTTTTTTAATCATAGAGAGCAGATAAGACCAAAACAAATGTTCTCAAGAAGGAGCTAGCTATAACTCTTGGGGCTAAAGAAATCAAAGGATATGGGGGAAAATGGGAATAGGGCATTGAGATAGAGGATCAGCCATGATCAGAAAGAGTGGCAGAACAGGCTAGAAGGGCTGAATGGCCTTCACCTGCTCCGATTTTCTGTTTACTACCCTTGCGAGTTTTCTTCAAACTCCCCATCATGAAGCTCAAGACTCTCTTTGCACCCCTTTGTCACTTCTAAACAGCTCTCCCAGTTCACTGAATTTTCACTTTCCCTTAGAAAAATCTTCACTTTTAGCTTCTGATCTCATTTGTTAGCCTTGATTGCTTAACTATATAAGTGAAACTTTGGTCTTTTGAGGATTAGTTGATAGTATGCATAGTAATGCTGATTACTACCTTTCTAAAGGCTCTCTGTAAATGGTGAATATGTTATTTTGGAATCGGCTTCAGGAAATGGAATGTGAGCATTTTTGGGAAAAAAGAACAGCGTTTGTTGCTCATCTCTAAATGTCCTTGAGTGTTACAGTTCATCCAGTGTAGGTATACCTACAGTGCTATTTGGAAGGGAGTCCCAGGTTTTTCCCCAGCAATAGTGAAGGAACAGTGATATAACTTCAAGTCAGGCTGGTGTGCAGCTTGAATTAGGACTTGCAGGTAGTAATGTTCCCATCAATCTGCTGTCCTTGTCTATCCAGGTAGCAGAGGTGACAGGTTGGAAGGTGCTGTCAAATGAAGTTTGGTGGGTTGTTGCAATGCATCTCATTTATGGTACAAACTGCTGTCACGGTGTGCAGGTAAAGGAGAATGAAGGTGCTTAATTTTTTATGTTTATCTCTGTCATCTTCTTTCCATGCCTCTTGCTTTCTCCTTCATGCAACCATAACACATTTTAACATTCAAATTACTCACTTTAAATATCCTTGATCGCATAGGTTGGACTTATTTTTGTCAAAGTGTGTACAGTTCCTGGGTAGAAAATCGCAATTATTTATTTAGCTAGTACAATTCAGGAGAAGCAGATTCATAATCTGGGGACCCAGGTTCATATCCCACCACAGCAGATGGTGAAATTAGAATTCAATAAAAATCTGGAAATAAAAGTCTAACGATGACCACAAAACCATTATCGACTGTAATAAAAAACCCATCTGGTTTACTAACATCCTTTAGAGAAAGAAATCTGTCATCTTCACCTGGTCTGGCCTACACGTGACTCCAGATTCACAGCAATGTGGTCAACTCTTAAATGTTCTATGAAATGGCTGAGCAAGCCACTCAATTCATGGTCAATTAGGGATGAGTAACAAATGCTGGCCCAGCCACTGTCAGTCACATCCAATGAATCAAAAAAATTAAAAAATGTATTTTCCAGGTAAAATTTCTGAAGTGCAGAAAGCCAAAAAAACAGATTTTGCATGTGCAAAGATCATTAACAAAGCAACAAAGTGTTGATAGCTTATATGCGACATTATCCAAATGCAAGTATTTACATTATTATTTGCTTAATGATTTCTTCTACAAGAGTTCTTAAAGATGGATTGGGGTGAAAATATGATTAAAACTCTGCAGTACTGTGGCACAGTTTCTTATCATCAAATTACAAACATCTCAGATCAGAAAGGTAAATTTCTGCTGTTGGCAGCATCTTGACCACTACTGAAGTAACTGAATGTTTAAAAGCATCTCAGAAAGTACTGATAGGCACTTGATGTTAATTTGTCAAGTATTGGTAACTAGCTATCTACTGAGACAACAAGTAATTTCAACTTTGCTTTCTAGCAATACATCTACAGGGAACAGAAGTTGTTTCAGTCACCATCTGGAAATCAATTCCACAGAAGTTTAATATAACAAAAACTTACACTGTCGCTTACATCAGTTGACTTCCAACCTTTTAACTGCATTTGAGATAAAGGAATTTGAAGCTCATTTTCTAAAATTTGCTTGATAGCACCTGTAGGATTAAAAAACTTCATTAATTCTATGTTAATTTCAGCATGTTTGCCAATTACATGGCAATATTACAATTACTTAAACAAAACACCCCTTACCATTGTACCATTGTATACATACTTGTTGTTATAAAACAAAACTCAAAACTTCCAACAAATAAGTCATAGATGATGGTTTCCGCAGCAGATGAGCTATGGTACCGATGGATGATGTTATGGAGGTAGAAAGCTGTGGCCCTTCTGCAGACAATGATATGGTGCTGAAAATTCAGTTTGGTTGCCAAAATTTTAAACTATCTGGTTCAGCCCAAAACACAAACTGAGGAAGGGGATAGAACTGGGTGACAACAGCTTCAATCTTCTCAATGTTTGGCTCAAAATTATAGCTTGTTCAAGACTAGATTTTGGACCTGCAGGGCGGTAGCAAATTGGAGACACCGAGCACCTGGGAGAGTGGAGGCACATGGAAGGCTGACAACCATGTGGCGGTTGAGAGGCAACTTTGGGGTGTCATCAGTTAAGTCTAGAGGCCTACCCTGCATCTGCAAAAGGTGTCACCAAGTAGAAGCCTTCCGATGAGTAAGAGGTGACGGCCAAGGATGGTTACTTGGAGAATTCCTGAGGCACTGGTGCACAGCTCGAAAGAGAAATAAGAATGACAAATGTTCTTGTAATAACAAGAGATCCAAGACTGGAACCAAAGGATGAAATCTCACCGAGTAGATAACAGATTACTGATTCTGAGAAAGCTGGTGTGGCTAAATGTCTTAAAAGCTCTGGAGAGGTCGGTATTTAGACATAATCCACCATAATTCCAGTCAGAAAAAATACTATTCCTAACTTTGGTTAAGTTTTTCAGTTAGTGTAATTCCAGATGCCAAATAGAAATAGTTACACATGCCCACATGGCACCAGCTCACTCCACTGACACAGGCATCATTTCTCCCTTCACTGATAACATTGTTGTGTGCCCATTAGCTGCCTACCACGTGCCTCCAATTTGCTACAGCTCTGCTGAATGCTCAGTGCTTCTCACTTTCAGTCCCTCTTATGAGCCCTTGCTGCATACCACTTGCAACAAAGGCAAGTAAGTGTTTCTTTATTTGAAGTTTATTTATTAGTGTCACAAGTGGGCTTGTGACACAAAGTTACTGTGAAAATCCCCTAGACGCTACATTCAGGCACCTGTTTGGGTACACTGAGGGAGAATTTACCAAGGCCAATCTGCCTAACCCACATATCTTTGGACTGTGGGAGGAAACTGGAGCACCCAGGAGAAACTCATACAGACAAGGGGAAAACGTGAAAACTCCACACAGGCAGTGACCCAAGCTGGAAATCAAACCCGGGTCCCTGGCGCTGTGAAACAGCAATGCTAACCACTGCACCACTGTGCCGTGATAGTATAATCCATGAGTTCCTTTCACTTGTTAGAGGTGGTGTTGAAGGGAACAGGAGAGTTGGGTTCAATGAGATGATTGACACTGCGTAGGCGGGGGAGACAAATGCATAGCTGAAATTGTAGTAATGTCTTTCTACATTTTTCTCTTACTTGAGCACAAATTTTTTTGCTTTTAATACAAATAAAATACCATAAGAATTTAAGAATACGTTCGTGATGATACTGTTTAAGTTTTATTCATGAGTGCCACAAGTAGGCTTACATTAACACATCACTGTTACTGTGAAAATCCCCTAGTTGTTACACTCCATTGCCCAAAGGAGAATTTAATGTGGCCAATGCACCCAGCCAGCATGTCTTTCAGACTGTGAAGGAAACTGGAGCACCCAGAGGACATGGGGAGAATGTGCAAACAGCACACAGACATTGACCCAAGCCAGGAATCAAATCTGGGTCCAAGTTGCAGGGAGGCAGCAGTATCAACCACTGAGCCACGATTTTGATGTGTTTTGTGTGCAAGGTGGAGCTGCTTTAAGAAGTAGTGATTTGTTACAAGAGTTGAGTTGTCTGGTAAGCCACATAGCTCAAGTGTTGAGAATGCAGGATAATAACTGATTTTAGCTAGGGATATGTAACTTTGTAGAGTTAATGGACCTTTTGTTTATTCAAGTTCTTCTGAGATTTTTGACTCAGCATAGCGAGTCTTTCACATATTTGAATCATGTGATTAGTGGGAGTAGCTAAACTTGCAGGGAAAATAAACAACAAAATTTCATTGCCATTTTAAAATATAGCAGTTGCTGCATTGGCTGCCAGAATAAAGCACTCTCTTTCATCTCAAAGGCTTTCTGAAAGCTCCAAGCCTAGTAACCCAAGTCACAAATATGTCTGTGCTTGCCAACTAATTTCAAAGATGGATTTAAGTCTATCAGAGAAATAGTGCTTTCTTGAAACTAAGTGATAAGTTAACAGTTAAGAAGTGGGTTTTGTCATGTCTAAGCGTTGCTCAATTGTGAAAAATTAAGCTAATTCATTTATCATAACTAGATTGCATTAAGTCAAATTTATTTTGAAAGTTTCCCAGTGTGTCAGCAGGATCACACCTGGAGTGAAACACCTTAACCTCATATTAGTGCCAAAATACAAAGATGCTGGGGTCTAGTCTGGTTTCATAATATGCTGTGTTTTTTTAAAAATAAGTGGAAAACAAACAAACCTAACCAAATTCAAAGTGGAAGGATTCATTTGTAACATGTGTAACTTGCTGCAAAAATTTCATTAGGAAAATCACCTTAGAAAAACCCGTGTCCTAATTAACGTTTTGTATCATTTCAAGTAGGTATTTCCACTGCAAGTCTAATCAACACTTCTTTAAATATTGGAATAATGATTTGGAAGAAAGTGGAGCTTAAGTTCAGCATGTCCAGACACATCATCTGGGAGTTGCAAACACAGATGTATGTTGGCAGTTCAAATCCTCTATCTTTTCAACTGGCAGATTGATATTTCAGAGAATTCTCAAACTTAAGCCATAGGTTTCTCAGACAGCAGTCACAGAACATGTATCAATAGCAAAAACTTGATACTTTGTTGCCGTCCTGGAAACTAATGGCTAGGAGATTGATGACGAGGAGGTCATAACAATATCCATTAATCTTCCATATACAATTATGCATGTCACACTGAGAAATCTGGCTAACTCTCTTTTGAATACTTACAGCAGATAATCAATACATATGCCACAACACATTCCAGAAGTTGATGCTCTTAAGTAAAAAAAATGCCTAAGCATGTAATTTATATTTGTCACCTCGTCCTCCCCAACCCATTTATGTCAAATAACCTATTAAGGCAGACCATGTCTATATCTTTGTTATTTTAAATTAGAAAAAAGGCTGACTGAAGTTTTGGGAGAAAAACAATTGCTGGCCTCACATTATCTTTTCTACCTCATTCAAACCTTGACTACCAAAGGCTATTGCACATTCACCTATCACTTTCATTCTGATTGAATTTTAAATCTTCATCCTCAAATGTTCATGGCCTTGTCCTGCCCTATTAGTGCGATTTCCTCTGGGCATAATTTCATTCCCACAGATTTTGGTTGTCCATCCAATTCTTATTATCTCCCGCCCCTCTTCTCACAGTACTTCAAAATATTCAGCTATCCACTCTCCACGTGTTTAACTGCCTTTAAAGTCAGAGCTTAAATGCAGGTTGATTTATAAAACTGCCTAACTCAGTTTTTTTTTTAAAAGAACAGTTTTTTTTATTCCAATTCAATCTAGTCAAATCCAATGCAGAGTCTCAACAAGTTGAGACATTTCTGATCCAAGCTGACAAGACAGAGCTCTCACCTCCTTCTTGGGCTTGATCTACATGATCCAAGCTGATTGGAGTAGGCACAGCTCCTCCTCCAAGGCTTGATCTCATTTGCATCTTAGCTAAAAGGCCGAGATGCTGCTATTAAAAATTGCTTCAAATGAAGCTAAAACGTAATCTAATGACTTCAACCAAGCACAGCATGTCGATACTATGCTTGATCTTAGCCAAAAGGCTCACTCAGTTAAGTTAGGTGAGGGAGCTTGAAGTAGAAAGTGCGTCAGTTGCATATATTCTGTAACAAAATGTTATTCAATGAGTGATAGAGCTCTTGGTTTTATGATACACCAATTCATTTACTCTGGCATTGTGGAAGGGAAATCAAGACTAATTTGATTCCTCAAGTGAAATGGAGTGAAAGGGTGGAATAATTGGATCGAAATGAAATAGTAATTTGTGCCCCATTTTGAACGGAGACATTTTTGTTAATATATTTTTTATGGAAAACAGGATAGGAAGCCTGAAAAAAAATCCTGCACCAACAGACATCTCAAAATGCTTCACAGCCCATGAGATACTTGTGAAACATAGTCCCTGCAGGAAATATGGAACCAATTTTCCACATTGCAAACTCCCACAAACATTAATGTGACAGTAACAAAATAACCTGGTTTTGTGATAATGATTGAGGGATATATATTGTCCAGGACACCAGGGATAACTCATTTAATTCTCAATTTGCTTGACCCTATGCCAATTTACACGTGGCTCAAGATTATTACCTTTGAGATTCTGTATTTTAATTTAGGCACTAACTCTTCAAACTCTCCCTGCAGAACATTATTCCTAGTTCTAGCTAGGTCATGATAAAATGTCTTGAAAAACAATGCTGAGCAAATGATCTTCCTTGTCCATAATTACCTTGTGATTTTATACAAATATAGAAGTAGACTAGAACTACATTTTGCAACAGATTCTTGCAATTAATTAAATCCCTTGCCAAAAAGTTATAATTTAGCCCTCCAATTGATAAGCAGTTAGAATTATTGAACCATAGAAATGATACAATGCAGAAAGAGGCCATTTAGCCCTTCATGTCTGCAACAGCTGACAAGAGGAGAAAAACAGAACTTGCTACTCATTTTAATCCGTTTCCAACATCTGATCCATAGCCTTGCAGATTCCAGCACTTCAAATGTAGATCCAGGTACTTTCTAAAAGGAGTTGAGCACTTCAGCCTCAACCACCGACTTAGGGAGTGAATTTCAGATATCCACCACCCATGAGTGAAAACATTTTTCCTCATGTCCCTTTGACCATCCTTCTACCATGCACCTTAAATCCATGCCCCCCTAGTAACTGACCTCTCCACTAGGGGAAACAAGTATGTCCTGCCTAACTGTCTAGGCCCCTCAATTAGGTCACTCCTTAGCCTCCTCTGTTTTACAGAAAAAAAGCTTAAATATTTGCAAATGGGAGGAGGAAAGGTAAGATGTGTGCGTGTGCATATGCCTAATAAAGAACAAAAGGTAAAATATGAACTCAATTCACAAACATTTGGGGTATTAAGAATACGTAATTTTTATTATTCATATGTTTTAGGAATTTAACTTTTACTTATAAATTATCTTTTTTTCAAACCCAGCATTAAAACATCTGCAGATCTTCCCAATTCTGAACACATGCTTAAAACTTTCTGATGCAGACTCTATGGGCCAGATGGCCTATTTCTACACTGTAAGGATTCTATAGTTCCAAAAGTTACGCTCAACGAAAAGCTTCAAATATTGGTACATTTACAAACGTAATTTGGGGATAAATTCAAACTTTTTAAAATAGTGCAGATCTAATATCCAATTTCCAGCATCATCAGGAATGAGACTTTGGCAGATTTCAGATTATTCACCAGATCAGAGGAGAGCAGACAGGTAATTAAAATAAGGATTTTAACTTTCAGGTTTCTGAACTGGTCCGAGGTTGTTCCATCTTCGTTTCTGAGCTTAGCAATCCCTCCTGGTCATGTGTCTTAATCTCTGAGATATTCTCAATGAGGCAGGTTCCTTGTATTTAATTCCCATATTTAGCATCCAAGCTTCAGAGTGAAGACAAAAAATACTGCTCAACGGTTGCAATGATTTCAAGCATGTGATTCACACAAGCACCAACTACATATTGTATTTCAAAAAAATTACAATTATTCATTTATTCTTCTCTATTTATCCTGTTCCATGAGGTGAGAGAAAGATGTCTGAATTTTGGACAATTCCAGTTTTCAGATAGCTGGATTTGGGGGTACCTGTATAAGAGCCAGGATTATCAGAGTGGTAATAGGAACATACATGCACCATTTTGTGTCAGTTTAACCACACCTATGTTATTTCAAAAATCATATCAACTGCGTTCAAAATCTTACCAACTGTGTTGGTGTCTTCAACTACCACTTCCACATTCCTGTCACGGTACTCCACTCTGAAATTTAGCATTCTTGGTTGTCTTTCTACAATTGGCCTAGATGGTACTATGGGGCAGAAAGCTGGGGAATTGGAAGAGGAGGAGGAGGAAGGTTGGCTGGTGGGACCATATACTGGATCCTGCGATGCTTCACCACTAACAAACTCACTGCAAACAAAGTAAAAGACATTTCAAACATAAATTATGTTAATAAAACAGGTTAAGATTTCTATAGTATAACAACTATGAGAATTTATCCTAATCCATAGAACTATCACTGGTTTATTTCTGTTGTAAATAGCAGCTTTTGTAATAAGTTCTGTCCACAATATGTATTACAAATATTTGCATCCCAATACATATTTTTCACTTAAATTGCTTTTGGGTAGCCAGTGCAATGCTGTCAGAGCATCAACGTACTGTAAAATGGTAAAAAGCAAGATTTTGTACTGACAATTCTCTGATTACAGGTTTCCAACCCTCACTTGTGGTGATTTCTTTTCAAATTATTAATTATAAATTACAAGATACCATAGGATCCCTTCATAAAAAAAAGTCATAAAAATAGCATGAAATCAATCAAATCTTTTGCCATAAATGCATAACTATTTGCACATTTAAGCACAGGGGTTAAGACATCTTCACAAGAAATTTCAAGTTACGAATCAAGATTAATTTCCTCTGCTTTATAATTTTCACTAAGTAAGCAAGCACAAAGGTAGCAGCTCATGATTTAGTACAGGTCAAGAACACAAGCTTGGAAATTTGCTAAGTGAAGGAATTTTCAAGGGTTAATTTCTAAAATCCAGCAAGTTTGCATTTGGTAACAATTTACAATTTTGATTTCAATTCAAGTTTGTCAGTCTTAGTCAGAGGCAGCTACAGTTAGTTAATTAGGTAGCAAGTTCAAACTGTTTTTTCTAGTCAGCAGTGCCCAACTCAGCTCTTTAAAATTTAAACTAGTGCAAAACAGGTGGTCTTGCTAAGGACATCATTCAGGCAGTGTGAGAATCCAGAAGGTAGGGAGAATGAGCAGCTAAGGCCTAAATTAAAAGGCATAACCACAAAGGTAACAATCTCTGGATTACCACCTGAACTCAAGTTCACAGAATTGAATGTATTGTTCAAAGTTTGATGGAGAAGAAATTAGTTCATTAAAGGAGCACTGGCACCTGTAATAGAGTTGGAACATTGGGATAGCCTTCACCTGAACCAAGATGTTACTAGGTTACTGGCGAATCATATAATTCAGGCAGCACGATAGCACAGTGGTTAGCACTGCTGCCTCAGAGCACCAGGGATCCAGGTTCAACTCCAGCATTGGGTCACATCTGTGTGGAGTTTACACATTCTCCCCATGTCTGCATGGGCTTCCTCCCACATCCAAAGAAGTGCAGGTTGGGTTGATTGGCCACGCTCAATTGACCCTAGTGTCAACGACTTAGCAGGATAAATTTACGTGAGTAGGGCCTTGGTAGTGCTGCCGTCAGTGCAAACTCAATGGGCTGAATGGCTTCCTTCTGCACTGTAGGGATTCTACGATACCACAAGGCAAGATAGTGATGCAAATAATGCTAACCAGTGAGAGGGAGGAAGGGACAAAACATACAAACACAGTGCATCAGCAAGTAAGAGTCGCGAAAATTAACAAGGGAGATTTAAATCGATAGCACAAATAGAACTTAATGTTTATTTATTCCTATCATTTTATGATCACTTAACGGAAGAATAGTGAAACAGATTTCTAAAACGGGCGCTAGCATGCAGTCGAGGGGGGAGAGCAAGAAAGAGATGGTGTGTGTGAGCAGGCAATTTCCTTCCCTAGGATGGTTTGAGGAGATTTTAACAGAAAATGTTGTCAGAAGCAGAAGTCTCAATAAATCTTACTGTTTTGAAACTGTACTCAGACCAAGTAGTTAATCTTTCATTTTTTGAAAGTATGGGACTGGAATTTATTCAGGCTGTTACATCTAATGAGTGTAGAAGGTAATGTGATTGAAAGAGTTTAGTCTCAATTATAAGTACCTGCATTCATTATACTTTAATTATCCTTAAATATAACTCACTAAGAAAGAATAGTCATTTTCTTAAATTCTGTAGTAAGATTCTGAATACAAACCGTGAACCCTGTGCTTTCATTCTTTCAGTAATCACCTGGGTTTTTGTATTCTAAAAAAAGTTACTGATCTCAGTAGAGATCAACCAAGAGACTCCCCTGCTCTCCCTCCCGTTGTCCTGGTTGACAGGGTCTTTGACCACATTTATCCTATTTCAACTCTCATTCCTTCCACTATTTTCCTGAACTATGAACAATGAAAGCATTCCCCTTGTCCTCCTCACCTTCCACCCCATCTGTCTCTGGATTCAAATGATCATCCCCGACTATTTCCAACACATTAGCACGTTGCTATACCAAACACACTTTACCCTTTCCTTTCAGCATTTCAGTTTCCTCCTTAACACAGTGGTTCATTCCTCAATCACCTCACAACAATCGTCCCCGCCTTATGTACTTTTCCAATGCAATCACAATAGACGCAACACCTGCTCTTCCATTGTCCCCAATTTTCCTTCCAGATGAATCTGCAATTTATATACTTATTCACTGCTCGCAATGTGGTCTGCTCTAAATTAGGAAGATCATATGCAAACCGGGTGACCATCTTGTGGAACATCTCTGTTCACTCCACACACATGATCCCAAACTGCCTGGCATTTGACATTTTAATTATCCACTTTGTTCAGATGATTAACTCTCTGCCTTTAACCTCCTTCAGTGCTCCAATGAACTTCAAGTTCAAGGAACAGCACCTCATCTTTCAATTTGATACAAATTGTGTGCAATAATTTTAGACCATAATCTCTATTCCCATTTTGTTTCCTCTTTCTTTGGAAGTTTTGGTTTTACTTTTATTTAGCGCCAGATTTTGGACAGCAGCTAATCATCATTCTGCCATTCACACCTCCTCAAAATCTTTTATTTCATTAGCACTTCTTTTGGCCTTGGACTACCACCGCTTTTGTCATTTAATCTCTCCTGTTTTATACCCTATCACAAATTCATTCCTTCCCTGCTTCCTTTCTTGCTTAAAACCCATTACGTTTTTAAACTTTTCCCAGTTCTGTGAAAGGTCTTCAACCTGAAATGTGAACTCCGTTTCTTTCTCCATGAGTTGCCTAGCCTGCTGACTGTTTCCTGCATTTCTGGGCTTTATTCACAAATATAAATATATGTCAAGCCAGCATTTATAGCAGAACAATGTAGAGAAATGTTAAAGAGAATATTTAAATAGAAATAATCTGTTTGGAAAACACAAGACTCAAAGATTCTTGGTGAAAGTAGCATTTTCTAAGTCAAAGGTTTTTTTCATAAACGTTGCACTTTAATATCTTCAAAATTTGTACCAGCGCCCTTAATGAACAAAGGAAAGGTAGCTTACCTCTGTAAAATGCCATTCTCTTGTGGAATTATTCCATTAATAGCAGCCTGCAAATAAAAGGTTAAAATGTCAAAACAATATCATGACCATTGGATTTGGCTGAATAAAACTACAGAATGTGCATCCATTACCAATGGCGAATAATGACCAAGTGATAAGAGTTTTGGCAGTTGTCCCCATTTCTCCCATTGTTATGATCAGGAAATTCTATCCTTCTGTCACCATTTATTGGAGAGAACACAACTACTGTTATTAGGCCATAAAAATGTTCCAACCAGACTTGCAGGTACAAATGGATTTATAGAATTTTACATCACAGCTAGGTCTTTCAGCTTATGTATGCCTACATAACACTCTGAAATCAAACTGTCAACTTGTATTATTTCCCTGCCCTCTTAATTGTCTTTTTCCAACAATAATCCATGTCATCTCTGAAAGCTGTTAATACTTATGTAGTCAATGTTACTTGAAGCAGATTCACCGTTACAACTTTTTTCATGAAATAATTCTCCTAAACTTTGCTTGCAGTTTTTGGGTTACCAGCTCATTGATCATTCTGACTAATCAGTCACAATCCTGTTCCCCTTCATACCTTTTCAGAAAAACCTTTGAGAAACCGAACACATCCATTAAATTTACTTTACAACCTTTGTTGACCAATTGAAAAAGTCACAAATTCACTAGTGTCTTAGCTCTGTGATGTACAATCTTAGTAACTTCAGGGATCAATCGGACATGATACAGTACATCCTTGACTTAATTCCTAAAAGTAGACTGTGGGCTGTAACATCCATTCTCTACCCTGACCACCGTCATGCAATTACTCCCACCCCTTGACCACCCCACCTGCAAGCAAACCCTCTCCAGCACATGATTTCCTTCCCCGAACTGACCCCAAATCCAATTCAACCAGACCACCCAATCTGGCTGGAATTCCAAGCAACTATCCCATTATCCAATGCCAGACTTTAAATTTGACTGGGATGTCCTCCTATACCGTGAATCCCTTAAGACTCCAATGTTGGGCTTTGGGAACAGCTGTGTTGCCTGATCTTGCCAAGTCCGAATAAGAAGGTTGGATGAGACAGGCATGGAAGAAATTCAAGGCAGGTAAGGGAGCACAGAGTAGCAATCTGAAGTTGACTATCATTCCAAAGAAGTTACAATCCAATCTTGTTACTACTGCCTAACCAATGTTGTATAGCATGCAAGCACTACTCCCTTATTTCTTGCGGGATTGTCTGTCATTATACAAATTATCTCCTGTTTGAACCATTTCCATTGTTCATCTATTCATTTTTGTTAATTCCAATTTTACCTCTCTGAAATTAGCTGCAATGCTAGAACCTAGTGCACTATTTACCAACAAGAAGTTAAGACTAACGGAATATTTTATTGTTCAACCAATTAATAAAATGGATAGCTTTCTAGGCTCTGCTTCAAAACATTTGAAGCAACACAAGTTTACATGAATGCACATTTTGCACTACTTATTTTGATCACAGAAAAAGCAGGCTCTTAAGTCCTATCATTCAATGAGATCATGATTGATCTGCAACCTAACTCCATATACCTGCCTTCATCCATATCCTTCAATATCTCTGGATAGCAAAAATCTTTTAGTTAATTGATCAAGTATCATATTGGGGAAATGATGTCAGAAAACAGAGGCGAATTCCAAATTTCAAACACACTTTGATGAAATAAGAGCTTCTTAATTTCACTCAAAAACTCTTGCCCTAATTTTTTTTTAAAAGTCTCATCCTAGCCTCCCCAATCAGCAATTTCATTCTCACCCGCACCCCACCCAACCCCCCCCAAATCTGTTCCCCTTCCCATCTTAAAAATTGAAATCATTAGATCTTCTAAATTCTAGGAGTACAGCTCTAGTTTACATAACCTCTTCTTGAATTTAACCCTTGGGGTCTGGGTAAAATTCTGTGTTACATTCTCTTCAATGTTAATATATCCTTCCGAAAGTGTGGTGCCCAGAGTAGCCATGTGGTCTAAAAGGAGATATGTTTAACTGAAGCAAGGCTTCTATCCTGCTGTATTCTAGCTCTCTAGATATAAAGACCAGTGTTCCATTTATCTTTCTAATTATTATCTGTAATTGTATATAAATTGGTAAAATGTCATGAATAAGTCACTTTAGACCTCCAGCGATTCCAGCTTTGTACCATGTACAAATTGCACTAATCTATTATGAGGTCCCATTCACTTGATCTTTCAGTATCTCTTTGTAATTTTGGGCTTTCATTAACACTACTTACAATCCTGCCTGTGTCATCACTGTAGTCTCCTGTATGGCCTTTGCAGAATATGATGCACTCTTCACCATATTGGGGAATGATGTCAGAAAAGAGACAGCTTTAAGTAATGTATATTTGTAGGTATTAAAAATAAGGCATTTAAGCAAATTTTGTGATTTTTATATTTGAAAGGGTTAATAAGTTCAGTTTGGATTAGATGCGTGCATGATGAGGGTTTAAACATGAAAGCAAACATGGCTTAAAAGAAAATTAGATTATTGCTTAGCAACCAGGGCCAACCTAGGATAGAACTTTTGAGTTCATAGTAAGTTAGGGCTAGGAGAAGTTGGAGAGGAGAAGGGAGCTGCAGGGAGCAGATGAGGGTTTAAGAGGCTTTGATCAGGCTACATTTGGAACACTGAGCAATTTTGGGCCCTGTATTTAAGGTTGGATGTACTTGCTGGCCTTGGAGGGTTCAGAAGAGGTTCACGAGAATGATCTTGGGAATGAAAAGCTTGAAATATGAGGGCTCTGGGTCTGTACTTAATGGAGTTTAGAAGGATGAGGGGGTATCTCATTGAAACTTACACAATACTGGAAGGCCTGGATAGCGTGGACGTAGGGAAGCTGTTTTCTTTAGTTGGGAAGGCTAGGATCCGAGGACACAGCCTCAGAATAAAGGAGGACTTTCTTCAGCCAGAGAGTGGTGAATTGCTGGAATTCATTGCCACAGAAGGCTGTGGCAGCCAGGTCATTGAGTATATTTAAGTCAGAGATAGATAGGTTTGTGAATAGTAAAGGGATCAAAGGTTATGGAGGAAAAACGAGAGAATGGGGTTGAGAAGCTTATCAGCTATGATTGAATGACAGAGCAGATTTAAATGGGCCCAATGGCCTGATTCTGCTCCTATATCTTATGGTGTATCCCAAAACAAAGTCCCAGACACCAGGGAGGATGGACAAAAGTATCGAAATCGCTTGTCATAAATGGGAAGATTCATAATGGGGAACAAAGAAATGGCTGAGGAACTAAATCCACACTTCCGTCTTCACCAAGGAAGACATGAACAATGTACCAGAAGTTCTGAGACTAACAAGTTTTAGTGAGGATCTGAAGGAAATCAGTATTAATAAAGAAATGGTTTTGGGGAAATTAACGGGATTGGAGATGGATAAATCTCCAAGGCCAGATATTCGTCATCCGCGAATACTTAAGGAAATTACCCTGGAAATAGCAGATCCATTGGTGGTCATTTTCCAAAGTTCTTTGAATTCTGGATGGGCTCCTACAGATTGGAGGGTAGCTGATGTAAGCCTGCTATTCAAGGAGGAAGATGGAGTGTAAACAGGGAACTGTAGACCAATTATAGACTGCAAGAAACTACAAAGGACTGTGAACAAAGCCCACTCCAAAACACAAACCAGCCTCCCATCCACTGGCTCTGTCTACATTTCATGCTGCCTCAGAAAAGCAGCCAGCATAATCAAGGGCCCCCTGCACCCCAGACATAATCTCTTCCACCTTCTTCCGTCAGTAAAAAGATACAAAAGTCCGAGATCACATACCAACTGACTCAAGAATAGCTTCTTCCCTGCTGCCATCAGATTTTTGAATGGACCTACCTTATATTAAGTTGATCTTTTTCTACACCCTAGCTATGACTGTAACACTACACTCTGCACCCTCTCCTTTATGAACAGAATGCATTGTCTTTTTAGTACACAAGGGTCAATACTTTTCACTGTATACCAAAGTGACAATAATAAATCAAATTAAAATCAAAACCAATGAGCTTAACATCAGTACTGGAAGTTGCTAACAATCATTATCAAGGATTTCATAGCTCAGCGTTTGGAAAGCGGTGGTATGATCAGACAAAGTCAACATGGATTTACAAAGGGGAAATCATGCTGGACTAATCTATTGGAATTCTTTGAGGATGTAACTGGTAGAGCTGGCCAAGGAAAACTGGTAAATATGGTTTATTTAGACTTTCAGAAGACTTTCAACAAGATCTACATGGCAGACTACTATGTAAAGTTAAAGCACATGGGACTGCAGGTAGTGTCTTGAGATGGATAGAAAGCTGGTTAGCAGATAGGAAGCTAGAAGTGGGCATAAATGGGTCTTTTTCTGATTTGGCAGGCAGTGATTTGTGGGATACCAATTGCTCACATTATAAATTAACGATTTAAAGAAAGAACTGAATGGGTTACCTCCAAATTTGCGGATGGTACAAAATTGGGTGGGAAGGTGAGCAGTGAGGGAGATGCAGAGATGCTTGACTGAATGGGACAGGCTGAGTGAATGGGCATATGTGGATAAACGTGAGATTATACACTTTGGTAGTAATAGGAAGGCAGATTATTATTTGAATGTGTGTAAACTGAGAGAGGTGGATACTTAGCGAGATCTTGGTGTCCTTGTGTATCAGTCACAAAGTAAGTGCACAGGTACAGGAGGCAGTAAAGAAAGCAAATGGTATACTGGCCTTCCTGTCAAGAGGATTTGAGTAGAGAAATAGGGATGTTTTACTGCAATTGTACAGGGCATTGGTGAAGCCACATCTGGAGTAGCATATGCAGTTTTAGTGTCCTTATCTGAGGAAGGATGATCTTGCTATCAAGGGAGTACAGCAAAGGTTTGCCATACTGATTCCTGGGATGGCTGGACTGCCAAATGAGGAGAGACTAAGTCAGTTAGGAATATATTCATTGGAGTTCAGAAGAGTAAGAGGGGATTTCATAGTGTTTTCAATGTGAGGGAGTCAAGAACTGGGGGTCATAATTTGAAGGCATGGGGTAAACCTTTTAGGACAATGAGGACAAATTTCTTTACGGAGTGGTGAATCTGTGGAATTCACCACCGTAGAAAGTAGTTGATGCCAAAATGTTGTGTGATTTCAAGAAGAAATTATATATAGACTTTTGGGCTTAAAAGGGATCAAGGATATTAAATTTGATTATCTGCTACAATCAAAATGAACAACAGAGCAGGCTTGAGGGGCCAAACGTCCTATTCCTACTTTCTACGTTACTACATTAATACAACCTGTGAAGTGTTCTACTGGCTAGGTACCAGAGAAAGATTGTGTAGAAGCTTGAATGCCCGTGGCAATCCAAGACACAGGAATAACAAAAGGAGAGAATAAAATCCTCGAAGTGGGCCTTTGGTGAAGGCATCTGTGAGAGAGAGTTGTTTGGGTGTAGATTCCAAAGCGTGTTCTTTGACGGTGGAGTTTGGAAACAGTTGTGTGGAAGTCCAGAGTTTCAGTGAGACCTTTTAGATCACAGTATGACAAATACCTGAGGGATTTGACGAGAAATCCACAAAAGTTGTAGTATTGGGTGGCACCTGTCACTTGGTTTCAGAATGAGATGTGGTTGATCACATTTCATCTACTGGTTTACATGGCCAATGTACTTACTGAGAACACAAGATATATTTTGTAACCTGTGCAATCCTTATACATCTTTATATATTTGTAAAGGTATAGTTGGGGTAAAGCAGTACTGTATAAAACTTGGTTTTATTCCTTTGTTGAAAGTTAAATCAGCAGTCCTGCAACTCTGTTCATCCAAGTCCCTAAACAAAAAAATAAAAGTTCTGACCTATTGAGCCAGTGTTCCATTCCGAGATCTGACTGTCCAGTAGAATCAGCTGGGATTGTAACAGTGACAATAATGTGCAATTCATTTCTAGTACATTCTCTCTCTGGTGTCAATGGCTGTCACGTGACAAGTGAAGTGTCACAGGGATCAACTACTTACAATCTATATCAATGACATGGATGAAGGGATCAGATGTATGGTTGCTAAATTTGCTGTTGACACAGAGATAGGTAGGAAAGTTGTGAAGAGAACAGCTGGAGTCTGCAAAGGCAGAAAGGTAGGTACAGAGAGTGGAGAAAACATTGGTAGGTGGTATATAATATAGGAAATATGAGCTTGTCCGCTTTGAAAGGAAGAATAAAAAAGGAGCATATTATTTAAATGGAGGGATCACAGAACTCTGCATAGGAATCTGAAGCTTCTGCATACATGAAACACAAAAATTTGGTATGTAGGAATAGCAAGTGATTAGGAAAGCACGTTGTTGTTTATTGTAAGAGGAATGTCATATATAAGTAGGGATGATTTTCTACAATTGCAAAGGGTGTTGGTGACATCACAAGTGCTCAAGTACTTTCTCTCAGTTATTGTATGGTGCAGGATCTCTTGTGGGTCAGTCACATACTGCCTCCCTGGTTAGCGTTCTTTCTTGTGGCTTCATGTGTTCATTTGTTTTTCAGCTGTGCTGAGCGCATGTACAATTGCTTTCACTTGCATAGGGTACGCATGTGTAGCTGGGTGACTTGCATACAATCAGCTGCTGTTTGTTCATTTGCTCACATAGTACATAAAGGTCTTCTCTTTGACACACTTTCTAATTAATGTATCATGTAGGGACGACACAGTGGTTAGCACTACTGCCTCTCAGCGCCAGGGACCTGGGTTCAATTCTCGGCTTAGGTCACTGTCTGCATGGGTTTCCTCTGGGTGCTCCAGTTTCCTCCCACAGTCCAAAAGACATGCTCTTTAGGTGCATTGGCCATGCTAAATTCTCCCTCAGTGTACCCGGAGTGTGGCGACTAGGGGACTTTCATTGCATTGTTAATGTAAGCCTACTTGGGACACTAATAATAAATTTTTAAAAGTACCAATTGCGCTCTCTCTTCCTTTAGTACATGCATTGCTTCATGATTTGTTTTTCACAGTGCCGGCACAATCTTTGCACACCCGAGCCTAATCACCACAAACCAGAGACTACAAAATGCAGAAAACGCACCATGTAACTTACTAAGTATGCTTGAGTCATGACTATGCAAAAGCTAAATGATAACTCCAAAGCAGCAAGAATGAACAAGAAAACAATATGCAAAGGGAAAGGAAGACAAAAACTGCAAGAGGAAGAATCAGGGTAGAAAAATAGATAAATGGGAGACCAACTAACGTTCAGTAAAATTCTGGAATGTGTCACCTGGAACCTTCCAAATAGTACCAAACAAACTATTTTAAATTGAATGAGTTAGCAGGTTGCATTCCTGTGCAGCACAGCGTATTGTGCTCCCACACTAAGACAGAACAACAAAACTTGGTCATAAGCTCTCCTTCTCAGCTGAGCCAGCAGACAGAGTAGAGGCCAGGTTAACAGTCCCCCACCAAGTGGAGAAAATGAATGTGACCTAGGCAAATATGCACAAAGCTGAGGCATTTTTCTGTTGAAGATTTTGTTTTTCCATCGATGCAGGATAAGTTTATTACAACGAATTAAATTCATGGTAATTTTAGACATAATAAACGTTTGTCATGAAACCACTTCATTTCACTCCATCACACAATTTCTCTCTTATATTCTCACTGTATTATGTAATGCTTTCTCAGTTGCACTGTGTCAAGGTGTTACAATAAAGTATGGTTTCTCTGCATCTAAAATACTGAAGAAAAAACATGGCAAATTTCTATGCAGGTCCAATTCTCCTGTATACAATAGAGAGAGATAACAGAGTTATACTTGAATAAGAGTATTGCATTTCAAAAAATGGTCTTAAGAACATAAGAAATAGGAGCAGGAGTAGGCCATCCAGCCCTTCGAGCCTGCCCCGCCATTCAATAAGATCATGGCTGATCTGTCGCTGCTCAGTTCCACTTTCCCGCCCTCTCCCCATGACCCTTAATCCCCTCTCCTATCAAAAACCCATCAACCCGCGTCTTAAAAATATTTAGCGAGGCAGCCTCCACCACTTCAACGGGTAGAGAATTCCAGAGATTCACCACCCTTTGAGTGAAGTTCCTCCTCAACTCCGTTCTAAACCGCCCCCCTTTTATCTTGAGGCTGTGCCCCCTAGTCCTACTGTCTTTTTTGAGCGGGAAGAGTCTTTCCACCTCTATCCTATCCATCCCATTCATCATCTTATACGTCTCAATGAGATCTCCCCTCATTCTTCTAAACTCTAACGAGTACAAGCCTAGTTTATTCAGCCTCTCCTCATAGCTCAACCCCCTCAACTCCGGTATCAGCCTAGTAAACCTCCTCTGCACTCCCTCCAAGGCCAAAATATCTTTGCGCAGGTGCGGCGCCCAAAACTGCACACAGTACTCCAGCTGCGGCCTCACCAATGCCCTATACAGCTGCAGCAAGACCTCCCTACTTTTATATTCAATCCCCCTCGCTATGAAGGCCAGCATCCCATTCGCCTTCCTGACCACCTGCTGCACCTGCAAGCTGGGTCTTGCGACTGATGCACAAGGACCCCGAGGTCCCTCTGCACCGTCGCCTGTTGCAGTTTTTCGCCCCGTAAGTAATAGTCCTTCCTACCATTCTTCCTACCAAAGTGGACCACCTCACACTTGCCAACATTAAATTCCATTTGCCATTTCCTGGCCCATTCACCCAGCCTATCTAGATCCTTCTGTAGACTCTCCACACCCTCCGCACAATTTGCCGTTCCCCCAATCTTGGTGTCATCAGCAAATTTCGACACTCTACACTAGGTTCCCTCCTCCAGATCATCTATATAAATGGTAAAAAGCTGAGGCCCCAGCACCGACCCCTGGGGCACTCCACTAGTCACCATCCGCCAATCCGAATAGCACCCGTTGACCCCCACTCTCTGCCTCCTATTTGACAACCAATCCTCTATCTTAAACAGCTGAATTCAAATTAGCTAATGCTAAATCCAACTAGCTTTAGCTTTCAATTTTTCCCAAGTTACTCTACATTTTTCTTTAAACGTAACTCCACTTACATATTTCATAGAATGATACAGCATCGGAGGCCAACATTTGGCACATTAATTCCGCACTCGTTCTGTAGTTGAGATAGTGAAGAATCCCACTTCAAAGCCTACAACTTTTTTCCCCTTCAAATTTCCAATCATAAGCTACAACATTCTTAGTCATAACAATGCACTGTTAAAAAGTTTCCTCATGTCACCTGTTATTTTGGACAATCAGCTTAAATCTGTGTACCCTGCTCACCAACCCTATCACTAGGAACAGGTTCTTCTTATTCTGTTAAAACTTTAATATTTTGACCACTCTTCAATTTCCCATTAAACCTCCCTGCCCCAAGAAAAACAACAGAGCTTCACCAGTCTTTTTACATTATTCAAGTCCTCATCCCTGGCAGCATTCTAAAAAATATTTTCTACACCCTCTCCGTGGTCTTGATAACAGTGAGTAGCTCACTTCCTGACTCTGTGAAATCTATTCATTATATACAATGGCAGAAGTCAAGAAGATGACGGAATATTCTTCACTTGACTGGTTGAGTGCAACTCCAACACCATTCAAGAAGTTCCACACCATCCAAAACAAATCAGCCCACTTGATTGGTGCCTTCTCAACCATTTTAAACATTCACTCACTCCCTCCACTACTGACACACAGTGACAGCAATGAGGAACTCACCAATCCTCCTTCAACATCGTCTTCCAAACCTGCAACCCCTCCCACCTAGAATAGACCTGAGTAAACTATAGCTCGCAGGAATTTCCCGATATATCCCAGGACTGCTCTTGGCACCTGGCTGATCAGCATTAAGAACTGTGAAAGCAACTGAACTTCAAGGGAAATATTTCGCAGCCAATGGAAGTACTTCTAGTAAATTGAGGCTGGCCAAATATCAGTAGTCAGTCAGATGGTGCTTTCTTGGAGGGTTCAGCTGAACAATTGCATGTGCAGCAGCAATGAATACAAGGTAAAGGTATATTCAAGATTATTACAGTTCTGATTTGCTTTTTGGTTTTGCAATGCAGGCAGAGTAATTTCAATTTATTTCACTCAGGTTTCAATACTCCATATGAAAATTCAAAATGCATCTCATCACAGTTTTGTTACCACCTGAAGCAGTATGGGACCACCGCCATTCCCCTCCATGCCACACATTATCCTGACTTGTACCTATATTATCCTTTCATTTTCTGTTTTTGTTTCAGATTCCAGTGTCTGCAGTACTTTGCCTTTATCACTTACAGCACATGGACTGCAGCAGTTCAAGGCAGCTTACCACAACTATCAAGGGCACTTCATTATGGACAAAAATTGTTGGCCTTGGGAACAAACGCATATCCCATGAAGGAATAAAAACTACTCCTTTCTAAAGTACAATGCCCAAATGAGGTCCAGCCAACCTTTTGTAAAACGTAACACAATTTTGTCGCTTTTTATACTCTTCACCTTGATTAACGTCAGAATTGTGTATGCGTTTTCTTAAAGTCTTTCCTAACTTGTCATTCCATCTTTGTGTACATAAACCCAGGGTCTCGAACCCTGCACTTCACTTTAAAATTGTAGCATTTAGTTTATATTGCCTTTTATTCTTATCAAGAGGAATTTAATTCGTTGAATTTAATCTGAAATGCGTCTATTTAATCAAATTATGCCCTCTCCTGCTATTATTCTCATTGATTATGCAAACTTCCAAATTATGCCATATACCCAGGTCATTAATATAAATTTAAAAAGCCGCAATTCCAACATCTGGGGAACAGTGTGTACTTTGCTCCAGTCTGAAAAAAATCATCCACCACTGCTCTCTACCTTCTGACCTTAATCCAATTTTACTCACTCCCTTTCTTGGAATAGAGCTTATTTTACCATACTTATCCTTAAGAATACATTATTCATTGTGAATATAATGTTCAAGCCATGCTTGTAATGGAGGGCAATGTTACTAGAGAGGCAGTGCTCGAAAGACTGGAGGGACTGATTGTCGACAAGTCCCCAGGACCGGATGGAAAGCATCCAAGGGTTCTGAAAGAAATGGCAGAGGTGACAGCGGATGCCTTGGTGATTATTTTCCAAACCTCGCTGGATTCCGGGGAAGTGCCAGAAGATTGGAAAACGGCTAATGTTACGCCGTTGTTTAAGAAGGGTGCCAGGCAAAAGGCAGGGAATTATAGGCCGGTTAGTTTAACATCTGTTGTAGGTAAAATGTTAGAATCCGTGATCAAGGAGAAAATAGCGAGGCATCTTGAGGAGAATTGTTTGATAGAGCAGATGCAGCACGGTCTCGTTAAGGGGAAGTCGTGTCTGACGAATTTATTGGAGTTCTATGAGGATGTGTCTAGGGCGGTGGATAGAGGAGAGCCGGTGGATGTGGTGTTTCTTGATTTTCAGAAGGCGTTTGATAAGGTGCCGCACAAGAGGTTATTACAGAAGGTCAGGGGGCATGGAGTTGGGGGTAGGGTGTTAGCGTGGATAGGGGATTGGCCGTCAAATAGGAGGCAGAGAGTGGGGGTCAATGGGTGCTATTCGGATTGGCGGTTGATGACTAGTGGAGTGCCCCAGGGGTTGGTGCTAGGGCCTCAGCTATTTACCATTTATATAGATGATCTGGAGGAGGGAACCGAGTGTATGGTGTCGAAATTTGCTGATGACACCAAGATTGGTGGAACGGCAAATTGTGCGGAGGGCGTGGAAAGTCTGCAGAGGGATCTAGATAGGCTGGGCGAATGGGCCAGGAACTGGCAAATGGAATTTAATGTTGGCAAGTGTGAAGTTATCCACTTTGGTAGGAATAATGGTAGGAAGGACTATTACTTACATGGCAAAAAACTGCAGTATGCAACAGTGCAGAGGGACCTCGGGGTCCTTGTGCATGAGTCGCAAAAACCCAGCCTGCAGCTGCAGCAGGTGGTCAGGAAGACAAATGGGATGCTGGCCTTCATAGCAAGGGGGATTGAATATAAAAGTAGGGAGGTCTTGCTGCAACTGTACAAGGCACTGGTGAGGCCGCAGCTGGAGTACTGTGTGCAGTTTTGGTCGCCGCACTTACACTAGGATATTTTGGCCTTGGAGGGAGTGCAGAGGAGGTTTACTAGGCTGATACCAGAGTTGAGGGGGTTGAACTATGAGGAAAGGCTGAATAAACTGGGCTTGTACTCGTTAAGTTTAGAAGAATGAGGGGAGATCTCATTGAGACATATAAGATGATGAATGGGATGGATAGGATAGAGGTGGAGAGGCTCTTCCCGCTCAGAAAGGACAGTAGGACTAGAGGGCACAGCCTCAAGATAAAGGGGGGGGGGGGGGGGGGGGGGGGGGGGGGGGGTTCAGAACAGAGTTGAGGAGGAACTTCTTCACTCAAAGGGTGGTGAATCTCTGGAATTGAAGTGGTGGAGGCTGCCTCGCTAAATATATTTAAGACGTGGGTTGATAGGTTTTTGATAGGCAAGGGGATTAAGGGTTATGGGGAGAGGGTGGGAATGTGGAACTGAGACACGACAGATCAGCCATGATCTTATTGAATGGCGGGGCAGGCTTGAAGGGCTAGATGGCCTACCCCTGCTCCTATTTCTTATGTTCTTATATCAATGTTTCTTTAACCCACAAGCTCTAATTTTGCTTACAGGTTTATAGTGTGGTAACTCTGTCAAATATCTTCTCAAAGTCACAGAATCACAGCATCAACCATTTCTATTACAACTTTAAAAACTTAGGTTAGTTAATTGCTTGCCTTTCCATAAATTCTGACTTTCCAAGCAATACTTAATTTCACCCTGAATTGTTGCCAGTAGAAAATCTTCCCCCACCAACATTTGGTAGGCTGACCCGTAATTGGCAAGTTTATCATTCTTCCTTTTATTTGAGGCTTAATATTTGCAATCTACTTGTCCTCTGGTATCACCCACATTATCCAAGGAAGATTGCAACCAAACCTTCTGGAATTTCCACCCTTACTTCCCTGAATAACTAAGGATGCATCCCAACCAAGCCTAGTTTAAAAAGGCAGGCAATGTTTAAACAGCCTTTTGTTTAATATGCTTTTATTCTCTCTACCTAATATTATGTTAGTGCTGCATTAATAGCAACCTGTTCTCCAAGACAGATGTCAAGTACTTATTTAGTACCTCACCCATGCTCTCTGTCTCCTATCTTTTGTGTCTCTGATCAGCCCCATCTTTCAACTATTTTTACATAGGCAAAAAGCTTTTAAATTCCTTTTTGTGTTATCCATTAATTTATTTCCTCACTTTCAGCCATTGAACTCAAAGTATAAAGATCTTGGTTACACAGCCCTCTGTTCAAATATATTATTCCATGACCCAAAGCTATATTAACAGTCCCAGATAGATAACAAGCATGGCTTGAACATTATATTCACAATGAATAATGTATTCTTAAGTATGGTAAAATAAGCTCTATTCCAAGAAAGGCCTGCATTTTATCGCCATCTGAGAGGTGTTCAATACTGGATTTAGATTTCAGAGTTTCTTTAATCAATTTTGAAAGAGTACTGAATGCAAAATTTATTTTTCAAAAACATTTTGTCAGAGTTATGTAATGTCTACCTCAACAATATGGGTTCAGACTTAAATTTCAGATATGTGTTGAACTGGACAAGCTTAGGTGGGAGTATGTGGGAGCCTTTACAACTATTGTGTCACTGGGCTATGAAGAAGAAAGGAGAGCACACAAAAGTGTATGGAAGGAATGTTTGTCAGTGGTAATTAAGGTGGATTAAATCAGAATATTAACAGCCATTTCCACCACATGGCCAAGTTGTAAAAGTCAAAACATAAGAACATCTGTACCAGCAGAAATACAATAGACCACCAGGAGAATACTAATCAAATCTACAACTACAACACTAGCATCAATCTGTACTTACATAGTACCTTTAACATAATAAAGAACCCCAAGGAACTTCATAGGAGTGTTACCATACAAAAATGTGAATCTAAGCTACATGAGAATATATCAGGACAAGCAACAAAAAGTTTAGTCAAAGATGTAGGTCTTCTTAATGAGCATTTTAAAAGGAGCGAGGAATGAAATTCTAAAACTTAGAACCAAGGCAAATGAAAGTACATCTGATAAATGATACAGAAATGGTCATTGGGGTGCACAATAAATCAGAACTGAGGGGCACAGGTATTGAAAGGTAGCAATGGTAAAGAAGTCAGAAATAGGGTGCAAACTCAAAGACGAGAATTTCAGATGAGACATTACCAGATCAGCCGCCAACGTAGGTCAGCGAGAACAATGGTGATGGGTAAAAGGGATGCTATGCGAATTAGTATATAAAGGGATGAATGGCCGAAGACTAAAAGGATTGAAAAGTAGTGGCTGAAGTCAAAAAGTTTTGAATTTGTGACAAGAAAACACACAACTATTTTCACTTATGATGATCTGCAGTGAAATGCAAATGATTCTAGGTGACTTCAGACAGGTAGAATTATCAGACATCAAGTGGGTAGAAATATTACCTTTGTTTACCTTTTTTTAAACCATCAAGACTGCAGATCAATGCATTTGTATCAAATCAACAAAGTGGCCTCAGCATTACAACAGTCAATGCAGTTACTGCATAGGATACAGGATGAAGTCTATACTGACATCTGAACATGACATTGTCAGATTATAGAACATAGAAAAACTACAGCACAAACAGGCCCTTCGGCCCACAAGTTGCACTATGTACATGCAAAGCAAAGGACTGCAGCAATGCTTGTTAAACTATTCTCCAAAGTGACTCCTTTTTTTTTTAAAACTCTCTATCTTTTCAGGGACAATTTGCTAAAGGCAACATTTGCTGGCCTTGCCAGCAATGCCTGCATCCCATGAATAAATGTACAATCTAAAAATAAAATCTTTCGCAAATTACTGTGACACCAGTAACCAGCAAAAACAAGAACCGGTAAAGAAAGCAATGGCGGCTCCCCAAGATCCTCTCCCAGCACCGTTACTGATAGAGATTTTCTGCGCTGAGACTTTCTCCTCCCAGCTTTGGCTACATTGCAGGTGGTAACCGTCAGCAGCGGAGGTTGGAAAACACACTTAAAAAGGAAGAATTCATTAACCAAATGTCAAGATTGCACCAAACTGTGGAAATTTCTCAGTTCTGCTACTTGTATCCAGCACTTTGCAATAGCTTAAATTTGTGAAGGGTGGAAGGTCATTCAGGAAAGCACAACAAGAGTCAAGTCTGGAAGCAACAAGGGCCTGGTTGACATTTTTATCCACACATGGGGTGTGGCAAGGATAGAGTGGCATTGGGCATTACTGGTGATGGAAAGCATACAGGGTTAAAGATCAACTCAGGATTACACAGAAATTGAGGTGGCAAACAGCCTGGTTCAACCTCAAGCAGTAGTCAGGCAGCTGCTTAGAGTTTTATGCTACGTAATGAAGTTTGCAGCAATGACTGAAAGCAATGGCTTTGATCTTCCAATAATTAATTGGAGGAAATCTCTATACATCCAATACTGGATGTTGAGTGAGCAGCATAAATCATAAATAGCGGAGAGATTGAGACAGCTTGTGAAGTACTGTACACGTGCAGTTGGAATTGTGTCAGATGATGCCACCGAGTGCCATCATGTAGACGAGAAATAAGATGGATACAGATTAATTAAAAATGACTTATGCTATGCCATCACATGCCGCTATATGTCATGCTTCAGCAACAATCTAATCTTACTGGTACAGCAAATTAATTGTGTTACACATTTTTCACTTTTTTTCCAAGAATGCCACAATTTAGCGAAAGACTTCCCGAAATTACTACATGGTTCAAAATTATTAGTTTCACAATTGTCATCAGGTACTTACCACTAAATCCCAATTATTCTGTTCAAGCAACGTAATAGCTTCATCAATATTTTCAATTCCGGTGCATGCCTACAGTAAACAAAAAATATTTAAAAAGGCAAACATTTGTAAATGCCAATAACATTTTCTGTATGTGAGACATTTACAAATTACAAATGATAACTTTGCATCGTAGAACTTGACTTACAAATCTGCATCGTGTAACAGAATGCATCTTTTTTAAATTTAAATTTGAAATAAGGTGGTGGGGGAGCAAGCAGTAGAAGAGATTGCAGTGTGGGGGGGATTAGGGCAGGGGTGGTGGGGGGAGGACAGGAGGTGTGAACATTGCATTTGATCACGATTCAACTATTCAAATTTCAGGGAATAAAATCAAAGATTATGCAACTTGTCCAAATAACTTAACCAGAGGCAGCTATTGTATCTTGTATGTCATCTTGCTTTATTTTGGTTGCCTTAAACTCACACACAATAAAAAAAGAAAAGCCATGTAGTTATGGCTGTCCCAGAATAAATTAACATTGTGCTGTAATTCAATCCCCAAAGCAGCAGTAAAAAAAAACAAGACTGTCATTTCTTACAAATGGAATAAACATTCAATCACAGCAGCACATGCCAGTTATTAGTACAAGACACAGAGCACCTACCAATTCATTTAAGTAATTCCAGAGTTGCTTAACTACTACTATAAAATAAAGCTCACTTTTTTGTGAATATACAGACAATACTTTGGGAAAGGTATTCACTGACTCACACCACCAGCAAGACCCTGGGATACCCATGCAATCAAGGAAGAATTTAATATATTCAGTTACAGTAAACCAGTAGTTCCGATGGAACATTGCTTTACACGGCATAACTTCCCCTGTTGTCTTGAAAGAATCCATCATCTATCTCAGCATAACAACATTGGAGAAGGTAATCAGACATCTTACAGAACTTAAACCTGTTGCCCAAGTGCAGATAGGCTATCCAATGTACAGTTATGCAGTCAAACATGAATTGAAATCTATTCAATATTTTTAGTTATATTAAATTCAATATTTAGAAAACATTAAAAAAATTGATTTAAATGGGTGAAAGGATAGCAAAATGATACTGTAGAGCACCAAATCGCAGTCCAAAACTGGAACACATGGATGATAAAATCAGACCTGGGAATCAATCCGTATGCCACTCTGCAAAGGGATACCATGCAGAATAATGTTCTGCAATGCAATTTTTGTACAACTAATCCATACAAATAAGGAAGTAAACTTTGGTGGCATCTTATTCCAATTTTAATTATCCAATCATAAACAAGTACCAACTGCAACAGCTCTTTTCCCACTCCTTCACTGATATCCCTGGTGTTGCCAAGGGTCCAACTCCAGTCACATCCCACTTCTCATCTACATGCTGCCCCTCAACAACATTCAAAAACAGTGTAAGCTTTGACATGTACCTCAACAACACCCTGCTTTACCTCACATCCACTGTCAAATTTGCAGAATGCCTGTTTAAAAATCCAGTACTGGGTGAGCAGAAATTTCCTCCAGTTAAATATTAGAAAGACTGAAGCCATTGTTCTCACTCCCTACCACAAACTTCATTCCTTAGCAACAGTCTAAATCCCTCTCCCTAGCAACTGAGGCCAAATCAAAACGCTCACAACTTGGTATCACATTTGGTCCTAAGAGAAGCTTTTAATCACGTATCCGCACCACTTCTCCCTAACTCCATTTCACCACTTCAGCTCCTCGTTTGCTGCTGAAATCCTCATCCATACCTTGGTTGCTTCTCAACATGACTTCCAACATACTTCTGACCGAACTCCCACATCATACTCTCCATAAACCTGAGGTTATTCAAAACTCTGTTGCCAGTGCCCTTAATTGCATCAAGACCTATCCATACATCATCGCTGTAACTGCCATGCTAGAATTCAAACCTGGATCCCCAAAGAATAACCCTGGGTCTCTGGGTTACTAGCCAACTATGCCACTGCCCCCACAGTTAAGTCAAGAGCTTGCAGAAGGTGAGACTGTAAACAAGAGACCCTAACATAGGCAATCAAAATTAGAAAGCATTTTGATAGAAGGAAAAATGTTTCATCTAGCAAGTGGGTTAGTAACCAGAGGTCATACATCCAGAACAAATCGGCAAAAGAATGAGTGAACTTACTTCCCCCCGCCACACAGAGGATTATGAAGTTCTGGAATGCAATACCAGAGAAAACGGTGGAAGAGATTCCATCGGCAGTCAAATGGACAGAAACCCAAAGAGTAATATGTAGGGTTATGGGATTATATATACTGGTGACTATGCTTCAGCTGCCGAGGCTCTAAATGCCCTCCCTAAATTTCTGCACCTCTCTACTTTGCATTCCTCCTTTTGAAAGAATTCCTTAAAATTTACATATTTATCTAAGCTTTTGGACATCTGCATCAATGTCCCCTAATGTTACTCAGTGTCGTATTTTGTTTTAGAATGACTCTGAAGTGCCTTGGGACATGTTATATTAAAGGCACTATACAAACACAAGTTGGCACAAATATGACAAACCAAAACCCTTTATTGCATGCTGCAAGATTCTGATTCCACTTCCTTTTGCCATGCCATCTGCTCTCATTTGTTACTCCTTCCAATCACTGTCCTGGTCCTTCTTCTCCTTAAGTGATTCCTTTTCCCTGAAGCTTACCGTTTTGATGTCATCGGTCCCAGCAATGCTGCAGCTTCCTCTGGATTTCAGCCCTACTCTGTTGTCATCATACTTCGATCCTATCCAGATCCTTTCCTCTATAGTAGCACAGATCAAAGACTGAACACTGGGATTCTCGCTGGTCTGCATGGCTTTGTTGAGCTCAGGCATTACACTTCCCGGCCAAATCATCATAGAATCAGGAATTAAGCTGCTTTTGGTACAACTAATAAACGTACCCATATCAAAATATGGAACCTGTTTATCTACAAAAGCATTACATACTCCATTTTAGGTGGGTAAAATTCAGCTACTTCAGCAGAACCATCCAAGCCTCCCTTTGAGAACATACTGCTCTGATTCTTCGTAGCTGCAAGAAAGATAATTGGCATGGAATCCACGATGCTGCTAGAGCTTTAAAAGATGAGCACTAGGGGGAGCAGTTTCTCTTCCTCTCTACATCTGGGGAACATCTTGCCCCATTTTATATTGTCACCTGCTTTTTTTCTTCCTCATTATTGTCAACATCAATCATAATGCTTTAGAGGCCACTGTTCGGCCCAATGATTCCACACCGACTCTCTTTAAAGCAATTCAGTCAGTTCTGTGCCCTGCTCTACCCCTGCAGTCCTGCAAAATTATTTCCCTCAAGTGCCTATTCCATTTGGAATTATAGATCATCTCTTGGCATCAAGTTCCAGATCATTACCACTCACTGCATTAAAAAGTTGTCCCTCTCATCCTCCCTGAATTTCCTGCCCCAAATCTTAAATTTGTGTCCCCTACTCCTTGTACCATCAGATTTTGGTAACAACTCTTCTCATAACATTCATGAACAAATAGCTAGCACAGACACAATAGGCAAAAGAGCTTTTAGTACTGTACATTTCTTCAGCACTGTACACTTCTTTAGCAATATAATCAATGGCTACTAAAAATAAATTGTAACCCATGGAAAGAAGCTGATCATTTTTCATATTTCCTCCAAAAATTAAGGCTTTTCTGCCTGAATAATCAACCTTCAGGTGTTACAAATGTTGATCCTCACACTTAAGGAATCAGTAAATTATCAGGGCCAGAAATACTATAAATTCTCTACTTCGTTCAATGCAGTTTCCCAATTCAGTTGCAGCTCCAGTTTTCTCATTTGAACAGCTTGTCAAATATTTAACATTGAAGTAACGGGTAACTTAGGCATCTTGATAGATGATTCCAAAGCACAAATGTCAATGTACTGCTCTCTGTAAAACAATTCAGTCAGTTTGGTTTCCTGCTGTATCCCTACAGCCCTGGTTTTGTGACATTCAATGTTTAGTTCCCACTAACATTCTGCATTTGTGATAAACATTTCACATGCGCCACCAGAATTGATTTAGCTCATAAAAACACCAGAACCTAATAATTCAAACACAATTGCCCAAGACATTTAACATAAGTAACAATGATTGAAACTCAAAGTACTTCAATGGAAGATCTGTACAAACTGGCTAATCATATTGAGCTACACATCAACTGTGACCACTCAGCCAAAATTATGAAATTTTGTCTGCAGCTATTTAGAAATTCTACACAAAACAACTGGACACCCACCCCCACAAAAAACCCAAGCTGTATATATGCATGTCGACAAGTGATCAACTGCATGGGGGGCATCTGTCGCCTTTGCATTCTGTGATCCCTGGGGCTGCTGCTTTCACCTAAAGAAATGTACATGAATGGTGCTTGAGAAACCAAACATTTAGATTCCTGGTGACATATGAGAATGTTCCGGCAAACCGCACCATTAAAAATATAATCGGTCATATATAACGTTTTTAAAGACGTGTGTATTTATGGCAAAGAATGGGGTCAGCTACATCTTCTGATGCTACATTTCACAGCCGCAACATGTGGGCAATTCTTTACATGACAACCAGGTAGCCGCTCCAACACACCCGCCATTTCACACAGAACAGGTAGTCAAGTTCCTCCCCCATCCACAATTCGCTGAACAAGACGTGAGAAAACACCAAATGCACCTGAAAGTCGGCGAGAATCATCTCTCGGTCCATGGCCGCCATTCTGCTGCTTCTTTGCAGTGCGCTGGGCTGCTGAGGGAGGGACGGAGGGAGGTGGCCTCTCGCCAACCTGCCCCCGGCCACTCAGCTAAACCAACACCGAGATGTCAACAGCCTCCCTCCGCTGTGCCAGCACTCCCCCACTACCGCCTAAAACCACACATATCCAAACCACGCTGCATTCTGTGTAAAACCAAACAAAGTACCGGCCAATACCCCCGGTCAGAATGAGCTTGTCCCCCTCGCTTTACGGCACTGTCGTTCAGCAAATTTGCTTGTCACGCTGTCGTGAAGGGAAATAAACGTCGCGTTTACGGCACTTTCTCCACGTGACGCGGCTGTCAACTGGTTCAGGGACACAGACTTTACAGCCAAAAATAAACCCTCCCCAAACTCAAATAAAAACCCTCTTGGCACAGGGTGATTCCTCCCTAACTAATAAAGTTAACCCTCTTCCAAACACATAGTAATCCCTCCCAAACACACAACAATCTCCCACTCCTCCAGCAAAGAGTAAACCCTCCCCAATCTAGAGTAATTCCACCCCAGCACAGAACCTTTCCCCAGCACCGTAACTCACCCCCCCCCCTCCACCCACCACACCTCCAGCACAGATCAATCCTTCCCCAGTACACAGCAATCCGTCCCACAGCACAGCAACCCCCACCCACCACACCTCCAGCATAGACCAATCCCTCCCCAGCACATAGCAATCCGTCCCACAGCACAGAGTAAACCCTTCCCAGCACAGAACAATCTCTCCCCAGCACAGACAATCCTCTCCAACACCAAACAATCCCTCCCCAGCACAGAGCAATTCCCCGACCCATTACTCCCCTCCCAGCATTCAGCAATCCCTCCCCCAGCACAGTAAACCCCAAGCCCCCACACAGCACAGAGCAATCTCTCCCCAACACACAGCAATCCCCCCAGCACAGAGCAATCCCTTCCCAGCACAGAGCAATCCCTCCCCCAGTACAGTAATCCCTTACCAGCACAGAGTAAACCCTCTTCCAGCGCAAAGCAATCCCTTCCCAGCACAGAGTAAACCTTCCCCTAGCACACAGCAATCCCTCCCCCAGCACAGAATAATCCCTCTCCCAGCACAGAGGAAACCTTCCCTAACACAGAGCAATTCGGCCCCCAGCACAGAGCAGTCCTAATCCATACTAAGCAATCCCTCCCCAGCACACAGCAATCTCCTCCAGTACAGGTCAATCCCTGCCGCACTCTCTCTCCCTACAGTAATCCTTTATCCACTACCTCTCCCTACCCAGTGCAACCACTCTCCCAACACAGAGCAATACTTCTCCCACTTTGCCTCCCAGCACAGAAGGCTGAGCTATCCCAGTCTCACTCTGTAGATATTTCCCTCTGCCACACCACCTTACTCATCTCCACTCTCCTCCATACCTTCTTTCTCTCAATAATTTTTGTTGGGTGGAGAGTTTTCAAATCACTAAGAACATAAGAAATAGGAGCAGGAGTAGACCATCTAGCCCTTCGAGCCTGCCCCACCATTCAATAAGATCATGCCTGATCTGAAGTAGATCAATTCCACTTTCCTGCTTTCTCCCCATAACCCTTAATTCCCCTGTCTATCAGAAACCTATCTACCTGTGACTTAAATATATTCAGCTTCTTTTCATTGTTCAGTTTTATGAAAGTATAACTTATTCGTTTTAGTTAAACTGTCTTTAATTGTGACAAAAAGTGACTTTGTTTAGCCTTAGTTGAAATTGATGACTGCAGTAGTTTTTTTTTGCTTTAAATTGTGTTCTGGCATATTCCATAAGACAACATAGTGGATTATTAAAAGGCATTGTTATCCAGGTTTTAATTTAAACACCTTGCAAGCATTCCAGTTTAATGAGACAAGCAAGGACAGTAATGGACCCTTTAATTCATTCAACAATTTCTCTATTTAACCACTTCAAGTACCAACTCAAATATAACAGTTGCAACTCATTAACTCTTTTACTGAACTTTAACTCTTAACTGAACATCGACCCTCAACTGAACTTTAATTCTGAACTGCACATTAACTTTAACTGAACATTAACTCACAAATGAACTTTAACTATTTACTGCACATTAGCTTTAACTGAACATTAATTTTAATTATTTAACTGAAAATAGATACTACTAAGTTTAGGAAAAACCTTGGCCAAGAAATCACCCCAAAGTAGTTTTCTGAAGCATCCTTCAGGGTACATGTCTTACAATGGTTAGTCTCTATAGAGTTGTCACTGGCAAACAAAGATTTATCCACAAATCCTGCACTTAATTCCACCTGATTCTCTGTCATTCAGCCAACTGTGTAACCAGAAACCAATCAGATGGCTTGAACATCCAATGAAATTACTTGCAAACAATGCCATTACACTTACTTCATATGACATGTACCACACATAACGGCAATAAAATTCAAGACCACGATGTCTGAGTCAATGTAAACAATTTCCCTTATTTGACCAACACAGCAAGCTTCAGATCACAGTTCCCAGACCTGCATCTGGTTCGAATTATAAGTTGACCACAAATCCCAGCATGCTTAACTCTCAGCATTTTAAAGCCATTATTGCCATTGTTGTTATTAAATCATTGTCGTAGCCATTCTTTCTCTGTCTACAGTATAAATGACAATCAATGACTGAAAGCAGTTGATAGCTCTTCTCTGAACCTCAAATGACATTACAGACAGCAAGTTAATTTCATAAATTTAATACTCTGATGAAGGAGGCTGTATTCTTCTCTAAGCAGACAGTTTTTTGGCAGCGTATTGGTTTAATATATGATATCTGTAACTGCAGGATTAAGATTGTGACATAAGATATGAAAAAAAAATCAGTGTTAACCATTTTAAACTTGAGGAATTGATTAGAAGTTAATTGTTCTTGCCCCTTGAATTTCTGATTTACATTTACCTTCAAGGAAATTAGTCTTGAGGTCGAGTTCTCAAGTTGCAGATTGCTTTCAATTTTCTTTAAGTAAACTAGTTTGCTTGGATATAGTGTAATTTATCCCAAAGAGCGTTTAAAATGTTAAGTAATCACACTCTATCTTGGAACAAGAGAATAAAATAAATTGAAGTATTAAAAGCATTAGAGAATTGTGTGTAATTTAGTACAATGCTGCATTCTCCCATTTAAACATCCATTTGCCACTGGTTTTCAACCTATAGAGCTTAGCCTAAAACTTCAGTTCAGCCATTAAGTGTAGTACAGCAGGGGTAGGACTTCCATCCAGCCCATCAGGCAACTTTCTGGCTGAAGGATCATTCAATAATTAGATCCTCTGTTTGTAAGAAGGCAAACGTGGCTATGCTAAGGCCAAGCTTCAGAAGTCTGTATTCACTGTGAATCAGGTAGCATTATCTAAAAGTTTTTACTTTAGTATAACTATTTCAGTCCTTTGAATAATTGAAAAGTGTGACAACCCCCATGGAGTCCATGGGGAATCACTGATAGATCTCCCTGCAGTATTGAGCATGAGTTCCCCTTGTAACAGGCAGTGGCCTGCCCTGCTGGAACTTATTATCAGGAGCCTTTTATAAGGCAGGCCCGGGACTGGGCCTGCTGAACAGCAGTCCCAAGCAGGGACTAGTGTGTGCACACTACAGTAGTTGTTTTACTTTGCATTTTGTAATAAACTATGCTCCTTTCCATTTCCGCTTCCTGAGTTATTACATTCATGAGGAGGAACAAGAAAAGTTTCGGACAGCTTTGCCTTTCAATTAACCCAGTAAGACAGCAATGGGGAGATATTAAAAATGCCACTATTTGGGAAACAGGAAAGCTGTGATGCAGGTGTGGAGGATCGGCCCCAGAACACAGAACGAATTAGATATTTCTACTAGACAAATGGGATAAAGGGGAATGACTGGCAAAATGTCATCTTCCTGAATGCTTGTGGAGGGTCCAGTGAAATGTGGTGAACTGGTGGTAGCAGTGATAGAGAAATTATCTTTTCAAGGGATACAGTTTATCCTGGGTAATAATACAGCTGGATCACAGGTAGGAGTGAAAACAGGATGAGAATTTTAAAACGGAGTTGTTGACAGACTGGGGGTGATTCTCCCTTCCCACTATGCTAATTTTCTAGCAAAGTGGACCAGGGGAATTGTGCTGGGAACAATTCACAAGGTTGTCCTGAGCGTTCGCACCCTGCTAGCATCTCCCACTATTGGATTTCCAGCACATTCTGCTCCACACCAGAAATCAGGAGGAATTGCATTTAAATGATAATTTAAAAATCATTTAAATGCTATTAGCAGGTCTGGGACTGAATTTCCTAGGCCTGCTAGCCGTTCCCATCCTGCCAGAATGCTTCACTTCACTTCAGCTGGATTTGGAGTATTTCCCCACTTTTTGGGAGCTCGGGGCCTGACCTTACTGGAGTGAAGGGTGGGGTAATTGGGGCCTCCCAGGGGGTCGGGCGGTTGGGGGGGGGGGAAGGTGGTGTCCTCTGGGTATTGGCACCTTGGCAGTGCCAGCCTGTGCCCCCGACACTACCCTAGGGGAAAAGTTCCCATGCCCAGGGGGCACCTCAGCACTACCCACTGGGTATTGGGTGGTGCCAAGGGGGTGGGGCCTAGGGACAGGGCCTGATGGGGTGGGGCCTAGAGGCAATCGGTATGGGTGGGGGGGAAACCACTCAATACCCGGTGGGTAGTGCTGAGGTGCCCCCTGGGCATGGGAACTTTGCCCCTAGGGTAGTGCCGGGGGCACAGGCTGGCTCTGCATTGGAGTAAATGGGGACAAGAGGGAGGCCAGCAAACAGGGTGGGTTGGGGGTTGGGGCATGGGTGGGGTGGTCTGCCGGGAGGGGTGTCTGCCTGCGGCGGTGTCTGCACTGCAGGGAGTTGAGGAGATTGGCACTGCAGGGGGCACAATCAGGTTGTAGGGAGACCAGAGGGGAAGCACTGTGGGGGTCCAAGGCTGGCCAGGGGATCGAGCTGGCCTGCAAACAGGAAGTTGACAGTTCAGGGCCACTGCACATGTGCAGAGGCCCACTGGTTTCAGCCTCTCCAGTCGGAATAGGCCCCACCCTCTGAAATCTATTGATATTCACACTGGTGGCCTCTGCATTGTACAGAGTGTGGGAGATTCTAGTGTCAACTTCACTGAAAATAACAGCATGAATTACTTCAGTTTTCCTGCAAATTCAACACCTAGAATATTTGTGGGAGAATCCTGCCCAGGTGTTAATGCTGGTTAGAGAACATAGAAGTGATATGTAAACAACATTTGGTATTATTTAGGATCTGAATAGCTGAGTTTTGGTTGTGCTTCAGCTTATGGGTTAAACATGAGAGTCCAGCCAGGTGGGCATTGAAATAATTAAGCCTCAAGGTAATAATTGCATGGATGAGGGTTTCATTTGCAGATGAGTTGAGGCACTTCCATCTCTTAATGACAAGTACTAGTTACTTTCTGAGCTTCAATGAGTTCCAAATCTGTTTGCCAGGTTTATTCTGAGTCATTGTCTATGAGAAGTAACGTCCCTATATATTAGGACTTACAGAATATTTCTCCCAGTCTCTTTTTTTAATCATCTCTTGGTATACCTTGCAATGCCACCAACCATTTGTTCCTCTTTCTCTCAAATTTCCTGTCTTTTATTTCCTTTTTAACCCTCCTACATTCCTTTCATTTTGGGTGTTCTAGCTACCCAAACTGATGTATCAATCCCAGTTCTACAAAAATCCAGTCCTCTGCTTAATGACCTCTGGATGGCACTATAACTTTAATAATCAAAAATAAACTACAAGCCTGACAATAATATTCTGGATTCTGGTGAATCTAGCTCAGAAGAGACATTTAATAAACTGGATTTTAAAACAGAAAATCTCAACCTATGTAATTTTTCCTTTGAGCATTTTTGAATATTTAATTATTTTGCACTAATCTTCTCATCCTCCCCCATTTTCTCATTGAATTAAATGTAATAATTAAGAATGAAGAACATAAAGACTTTTAGGAACAGGGAAAAACACATTATGACTCACAAGCCCATCAGCACCCATTAACTAAATTATCACCATATCCCATCACTTGAACAAATTGTTTGGATAAGCTTAGTCTATTCCCTTCAAACTATTCTAAATCTCTTCTTCCAAGAAAATGGCCCCAACTTTCTCAACCTTTCCTTGGAATTCTGATACTTCAGGACATCTTGGTTACTTGCCTCTTCATCCATTCAAGGACAATATGTTTTTGCTATGAGGTGGATGCTGGAGCCAAATGACCAGTAAAATACCAAAAGCTCCACTTCAAGTTTGCTTGCAAATGTGATCTAAAGGCCTTAGACATCACTATCTGCACCTTGGAAACACTATTTAGTGACAAAGGGAAGTGGTTGACATCTGTGAGCTGGCTTATGCTAATAGTCAATCAACGGCATGGCAACAGGTTCCAACACCACACACATTAGCCGACAATATCACCTGATAACCACTTCATATGTGGCACTAATGGCAGAATCTAACTCTCACGGACTGCTCTCTTCAACCATCAGGAAAAGCGCATCATATGAAGCTACTCTATCCGCAACAAATTTGATTCACTGCATATCCATCATCTTACCTCAATGGAAAGATGCTGATAATGATTAGGTGCAAAAAAAAAGCCTAGATAAGGGCTGGCAAATAACAACAACATGCTTGAATTGATAGCATGTGATAAAACATCCCAAAGAATATCATAGGAACATTACAAAGCAAAATTTGACATCAAGTCGCATACAGCAACATACATTGTCCAAATTTTACAGTTGCCTTCCTGGTCCCAGGGACATTGGAGGACAGTGTAGCTGCAAATCAAGTCGCAATGCTCCGGACTGGCTTTGAGGCCCTCCCGTTTTCCAGACTGCATAAGAACATAAGAAGTAGGAGCAGGAGGCAGTCATCTGGCCATTCAAGCCTGCTCTGCCATTCAATAAGATCATGACTGATCTTTTTGTGGATTCAGCTCTATTTACCAGGCTGCTCACCATATCTCTTAATTCTTTTACTGTTCAAAAATGTATCTATCCTTGCCTTAAAAACATTCATGAGGTAGCCCCAAGTGCTTCACTGGGCAGGCAATTCCACAGGTTCACAAGCTTTTGGGTGAAGAAATTCCCCCTTAACTCAGTCCTAAATCTGCTCCCACCCAGCCCCGATTTTGAGGCTACGCCCCCAGTTCTAGTTTCACCAGCCAGTGGAAACAACTTCCTTGCTTCTATCTTACCTATTCCCGCCATAATCTTATATGTTTCTATAAGATCTCCCCTCATTCTTCTGAATTCCAATGAATATAGCCCTAGCCTACTTAGTCTGTCCTCATAAGCCAACCCTCTCAACTCTGGCATCAACCTACTGAATTTCTTCTGCACCCCCCTCCAGTGCCAGTAGATCCTTTCTCAAGTAAGGAGACCAAAACTGTACACAGTTCTCCAAGTGTGACTTTAGCAGCACCTTATACAGCTGCAACATTATCTCACTGTTTTTAAACTTCATTCCTCTTGCAATGAAAGACAATATTCAATTTCTTAATTATCTGCTGCACCTGCAAAATAACTTTTTGTGATTCATGCACAAGAACATCCAGGTCCCTCTGCACAGCAGCATGCTGCAATTTTTTACCATTGAAATAATAGTCCATTTTGCTGTTATTCCTACCAAAGTGGATGACCTCATATTTACTAACATTGCACTCCACCTGCCAGATCCTTGCCCACTCATGTAACTATCTATATCCCTTTGCAGACTTGCAGCGTCCTCTGCATACTTTGCTCTGTCATTAATCTTAATGTCATCTGCAAATTTTGATACACAACACTTGGTCCCCAACTCCAAATCATCTATGTAAATCGTAAACAATTGCAGTCCCAACACTGATCCCTGAGGCACATCACTAATTACTGATGGCCAACCAGAAAAACATCCATTTGCTCCCACTCTTTGCTTTTTGTTAGTTAACCAATCCTCTATCCATGCTAATATATTATCTGTAACACTATGTGCCTTTATTTAATGCAGCAGCATTTGATGCGGCACCTTGTCAAATGCCTTCTGGAAATCCAGATACCCCACATCCACAGGTTCCTCGTTGTCCACTGCTCACATAATGTTATCAAAGGATTCCATCAAATTAGTCAAACATGACCTGCCCTTCATGAATCCATGCTGTGTCTTCCCAATGGGACAATTTATATCCAGATGTCTCGTTATTTCTTTCTTGTTGATAGGATCAGGCATTTTCCCTACTACAGAAGTTAAGGTAATCAGCCTATAGTTACCCGCCTTTTGTCTATCTCCTTTTTTAAACAGTGGCGTTACATTTGCTGTTTCCCAATCTGTGGGAACCACACCAGAATCCAATGAATTTTGGATAATTACCATTCGTGCATTTGCTATTTCTCCCGCCGTCTCTTTTAGTACCTGGGGTGCATTCCATCAGGGCCAGGACACTTGTCTACCTTTAGCCCCATTAGTTTGCAGCTACAGACCACCCCAAAGGAGGGGTTTCCATTGAAAATTGAAGTTTTCTTAATTTAAAATTAAAAAGGTTGCATTCAAGTTTGGGCACCCTCCGTACCACTTATCTGAAAAGGCTTCCTCAGTGCTGGGGTCATTCCTAGTTTTCCCTTAGTTTTGAGAGCACATGCACGCATCATGCTTAATTGGATGGTGAACCTGCCCTATTGGCCATTAAATGACCAATTCAAGGAAAATCACAACTGAGTGACTGTTTCCACTCAATGCAAGCTTCTCTCCCCCACTTGGAAATATTACATTTAGTTCCCTCATCTAAATCATAGCACCGATTCCTGCTGTAGCTCTTCAGTCATCGCCTGTCATTCGGAAAAAGACCCCTTTATTCCTACTCTTTGTGTCTTGTCTGCCAACCAGTTTTCTATCCATCTCAATAGACAACCCCTAATTCCATACGCTTTAACTTTACACACTAATCTCTTATGTGGGACTTTTGTTTAAAGCCTTCTGAAAGTCCAAATAAACTACATTCACTGGCTTCACCTCATCCACTCTTTTAATTTCATTCTCAAAGAATCCCAGTAAATTTGTCAACATGATTTCCCTTTCATACATCCATGCTAACTCTGTATAATTCTACCATTGCTTACCAAGCGCTCTGGTATAAAATCTTTGGTTACAACCTTATAACCACATCCAACCCAGAGAGGTGAGGTGATAAGACTGGGCAAAAAATCAGGTTCAGGCCTTGGTTTTCATATGCCCCACCATGATTGTGCCAGATACAGGCAAAGCCAATTTAAATATTAATGACATAATTTTGAACGTCATTAATGTTCATCCAGGCTCATTTACCTTTACCACTTCACCAACCGAGGTTCTCCCCTATGAGAATAAAATATGGTCTCTACCAACGGGGACCAGATATGATGGCCTCCCCAGGGGGATGAGAAGCCATAGAAAACCCCTCCTGTGGTCATCGGCAGGGCCAGGCAATGCCCATGGGACAGTGCCAGCCTGAAATATCTGCCTGGCACCCTGGCACTGTCCACCTGGCATCCTGGCAATGCCCACTGGGCACCATTACTATGCTGGGGCAGTGCAAGGGGACAGAACCAAAATGGGGTGGAGTCTTGATGGGGTGGGGGAAGACAAGCAGGGAGCAGGGGTGGAAGGAACTCTGCTGGAATAGGAGGGATGCGGGAACTCTGCCAGAGGGTGATCAGCAATCATGAAGGGAGGGAAAGCATTCTGCAGTGTTGGGGGGGTGGAATTGGCAGATGGTTGGTGATGACCATGTCTGTGGGGGTGTGGGTCGCAATGTCTGTGGAGGAGTGGGGGGAGGGTTGACGACTAGAGATTTCCCAGTAATATCAGGGCTCCTGCGCAATTGCGCCCCTAGAACTTAGCAGCCAGCTTCCCCGGTGAGGTCAGCCTCTGCCCACAACCCCCCCACCCCCGTCCCTTGCTGGCAAGAATTGCATCCTGACACTTTTTTGCACTAAATGCCGTAAGATTACATTTCAAACTCCACCAAAAAATGAGTCTGAAATTCTCCTTTTCTCTTGTTGGTTCGACACTTAGGAATTATTTTTGTAAAATTCTGCCCTAGAATTTTCCCAACTATTCCCAAGGTAACTAGTCTGCCCCTGGCGTAGTAATGGTGCCTGATGGGCAGCCAGGATGGCAGGGGGACAGTGCCAGGAAGACATTTCAAGCTGGCACTGTTCCATGGGCACTGCCTGGCCCTGCCGCTGACCACCGGGGTGGTGGCGGGGGTGGGGGGGGGTTGCTGGTTTCTATAGCTCTGTTTTCTCTCTACCTCCCTTTTTACTTGGTGGATTTACATTAGCTACACCCCAATCTGCAGGAACTGTTCCAGAGTCTATAAAATCTTGGAAGATGGCCACCAATACATCCACTATTTCTGGGGCTGCTTCCTTAAGTACTCTAGGATGTAGATTATTAGGCCCAGAGGATTATTGGCCTTCAATTCCATCAGTTTCCCCAACACCATTTGTCTACTAACACTGATCTCCTTCAGTTCCTCCCTCTCACTAAACCTTGGGTTCCCCACCTTTTCTCATATGTTAATTGTGACCTCCTTTGTGAAGACAAAATTTAGAAAGCAGAAGGAAGGCATATCAAAAAAATAAGAACAAGGATAGCATTTGGAAAGGCCGTATTTGGTAAGAAGGTAAAAAACGTAACAAGTGACTTGCAAAGAGCTTGACTTGGAGTGTTGTTTTGTAAGGATGTGAAACTTGTACATTAAAAAGTCTGACAACACCAGGTTTTAGTCCAACCTATTTATTTGATAATATACTCACAAGCTTTCGGGGTTAGCCCCTTCGTCAGGTGAATGGAGAGTTCTGGCCTCAGACAGAGCATATAAAGCACAGACAGTTTAGAGATTACTGATTAGAATGCGAATCCTTACACCTAACCTGCTGTTCAAGGCCTGAAGTGGCTGATAATGTGAGTGGAAGGAGCACTGATCACAGGTTAAAGAGATGTGTATTGTCTCCAGACAGTACAGTAAGTGAGGTTTTGCAAACCTCTTGGGTTCATGTCGCACTATCTGTAACCCCCGTGACTTGCCTGGGTTTGCAAAACCTCACTTACTGTACTGTCTGGAGACAATACACATCTCTTTAACCTGTGATCAGTGCTCCTTCCACTCACATTATCAGCCACTTCAGGTCTTGAACAGCAGGTTAGGTGTAAGGATTCGCATTCTAATCAGTAATCTCTAAACTGTCTGTGCTTTATATGCTCTGTCTGAGGCCAGAACTCTCCATTCACCTGACGAAGGGGCTAACCCCGAAAGCTTGTGAGTATATTATCAAATAAATAGGTTGGACTAAAACCTGGTGTTGTCAGACTTTTTAACTGTGTTTACGCCAGTCCAACGCCGGCATACCCACATCAAAACTTGTACATAACAGAAAGAGAAAATTAACTTGCTGAAGCTTTGAAATATGGGTTTGGATAAGAATGGAAAGGATCTGTTTGACTGAAAAAGTAACAAATGATGAAGTAGCTGTGAGAGTGAACGAACAAAGGAATATGTAGAACATAATCAGAAACAAACAGAGAGTGCAGTGAATGTTATGTACATGGATTTTCGCAATGCTTTTGGCAAGGTCCCGCATAGAAGATTGGTTAAAAAAGCAAAAGCATACCCTTATAGGGTAATGTGGCAAACTAGATAAAACTTTGGCTTAGTAGCAAGAAACAAAGGGTAATAGGCGATGGATGCCCTACCAAATGGGAAGTTGTTTCAAGTGGTGTTCCACAGGGCTTGATGTTGGGACCTTTACTGTTTATGTTATTTATTAACAATTTGGATGTGAATGTTAGGGAGGGGGAAATTTTCAGATAATACAAAGGTTGGCCAACTATTGATAGTATAGAGGATAGCTATAATCTGAAAAACAATGTAGATGGGTTGTTGGAGTGGGCGGTCAAGTGGCAGATGGATTTTAACAAGAAGAAGTATGAGGTCATGCATTTAAGGAGGTCAACAGTTATAGGGAATACACAATAAATGGGAATATACTAGCAAGGGTAGATGAAGTAAGAGGTTCCTAAAGGTAGCAGTTTCAGTAGACAAGGTTGTAAAGAAAGCAGATGGAATGCTCTCCTTCACTGGCAAAGGTATAGAGTATAAAAGTAAGGATATAATGTTGGAATTGTATAAAACACTGATGAGGCTGGAGTATTGTCTTCAGTTCTGGTCACCATATTATAGGAAGGAAGCTCTTGAGCGAATGCAGAGGAGGTTTGCAAGAATGTTGCCAGGTCCAGAAATGAGGAGAGATTGGATAGGTTGGGGTTATTTTCCTTGGATTACTTGATTGAGGTGTACAAAACTATGAGGGTAAGAGATAGAGTGGACGGGATAGAATTGTTTCTTTTGGTGGAGAATTCTAGAACCAGGGACATAGATTCAAGGTAAGTGGCAGAAGATATATAGGGGACACATGAGGAACAACTTTTTTAACACGAGTCTTATCATCAATGCATCTCCAAGACATGATGCAACTTAGGCCTCCCACATATGCACAGACTGGGAAAGAGCTGAAACTGACAAAAGAAAAGCAGGCCAAGGAAGCTACACCACACATAACGAGAAATTACAGATGCAGGAACTTCTGCTGACCCTGTCAAAGGATCAACATAATCAGAGGAACACTTCAATGAAAGATGGCAGGCAATTTCCTCTCTTTCTTCTGCCATTTAGGCAGCACTTAAAAGGAACAATGGATTAGTACATGGTATTCAATATTCAATATCCAATATCATCAAGGAGAATAACTAAAGATAGAAGAAGTCCAAGAAATACAATTTAGTATTTCTTGGATAGTATTTCAGGATAGTAAGAGTATTTCAGGATAGTAAGAGTTTTTATAAATATATTAAAAGGAAGAGGCTGACTAGGGTGAACATTGGACCCTTAGAGGATGAGAGGGGGGACTTGGTGGTAGGGGATGGGGAAATGGCTGAGGCCTTGAATAACTTTTTTGTTTCGGTCTTCACGGAGGAGGACGTGAATAATTTGCTGGGTGTTAGCGATGGAAAGATGGTAGGAGTGGAGGGCCTGAATGACATTATTGTTACTAGAGAGGCAGTGCTCGACAGACTGGAGGGGCTGATTGTGGACAAGTCCCCAGGACCGGATGGAATGCATCCAAGGGTTCCGAAAGAAATGGCGGAGGTGATAGTGGATGCCTTGATGATTATTTTCCAAACCTCGCTGGATTCCGGGGAAGTGCCGGAAGATTGGAAAACGGCTAATGTTACGCCGTTGTTTAAAAAGGGTGGCAGGCAAAAGGCAGGGAATTATAGGCCGGTTAGTTTAACGTCTGTTGTAGGTAAAATGTTAGGATCCGTGATCAAGGAGAAAATAGCGAGGCATCTTGAGGAGAATTGTTTGATAGAGCAGACGCAGCACGGTCTCGTTAAGGGGAAGTCATGTCTGACGAATTTATTGGAGTTCTATGAGGATGTGTCTAGGGCAGTGGATAGAGGAGAGCCAGTGGATGTGGTGTTTCTTGATTTTCAGAAGGCGTTTGATAAGGTGCCGCACAAGAAGGTTAGGGGGCATGGAGTTGGGGATAGGTGTTAGCGTGGATAGGGGATTGGCCGTCAAATAGGAGGCAGAGAGTGGGGGTCAATGGGTGCTATTTGGATTGGCGGTTGATGACTAGTGGAGTGCCCCAGGGGTCGGTGCTGGGGCCTCAGCTATTTACCATTTATATAGATGATCTGGAGGAGGGAACCGAGTGTATGGTGTCGAAATTTGCTGATGACACCAAGATTGGTGGAACGGCAAATTGTGCGGAGGGTGTGGAAAGTCTGCAGAAGGATCTAGATAGGCTGGGCGAATGGGCCAGGAACTGGCAAATGGAATTTAATGTTGGCAAGTGTGAAGTTATCCACTTTGGTAGGAATAATGGTAGGAAGGACTATTACTTACATGGCGAAAAACTGCAGCATGCAATGGTGCAGAGGGACCTCGGGGTCCTTGTGCATTAATCGCAAAAACCCAGCCTGCAGGTGCAGCAGGTGGTCAGGAAGGCGAATGGGATGCTGGCCTTCATAGCGAGGGGGATTGAATATAAAAGTAGGGAGGTCTTGCTGCAACTGTACAGGGCACTGGTGAGGCCATAGCTGGAGTACTGTGTGCAGTTTTGGTCGCCGCACTTACGCAAGGATATTTTGGCCTTGGAGGGAGTGCAGAGGAGGTTTACTAGGCTGATACCGGAGTTGAGGGGTTGAACTATGAGGAGAGGCTGAATAAACTAGGGCTTGTACTCGTTAGAGTTTAGAAAAATGAGGGGAGATCTCATTGAGACATATAAGATGATGAATGGGATGGATAGGATAGAGGTGGAGAGGCTCTTCCCGCTCAGAAAGGACAGTAGGACTAGAGGGCACAGCCTCAAGATAAAGGGGGGGTGGTTTAGAACGGAGTTAAGGAGGAACTTCTTCAATCAAAGGGTGGTGAATCTCTGGAATTCTCTGCCCGTTGAAGTGGTGGAGGCTGCCTCGCTCAATATTTTTAAGACGCGGGTTGATAGGTTTTTGATAGGCAAGGGGATTAAGGGTTATATGGGGAGAGGGCGGGAAAGTGGAACTGAGCCACTTCAGATCAGCCATGATCTTATTGAGTGGCGGGGCAGGATCAAAGGGCTAGATGGCCTACTCCTGCTATTTCTTATGTTCTTATGTTCTTATTAAGTGACAACCTGTTTATAAGAATTGTTTCCAGAATTATTCCTCACCTTCAATTTCACTAATACCTCAGAGTGGGCCTATGGCATATGTAAACTCATCTATGTTGGGAAGGGTAGCTGTATAGTTTGAGGTGAAGAATCAAAGTTCAGAAATAAAAACTCTCAAATCATAACCCTTTTCCAAAATAAACAGAAGTAAACCAAATTAACAGACTTATAGGGGGAAATGCTCAGAAAGAGGTGAAAATTTCAAAAAAACTGGATGTCAGTTCAAGGGATACATCTGTAAACCTTTTTGATGGTTGTGCAACAATTGTGTTACACATCAGAATTTTGTGAATTACGTGACATGGACCTTACCTGGCCTTAATACAACCGTTACTGTGCTCTGTTAGACCACATGGCGATCTGATATTCCGAATAAAGATTCAGTAGAAGTTGCACTTGATGTAACCCAATTTTGCAGAGGAGGCTACAAGCTTCTACAGGTCCCCTTATTTTAAAATGCAAAGGACTAATGTTTATTTCAAGTGTGAACCCTGGGCAGTGACTTTTTTAAACTTTATCAGCCTCCTGGCCACTATGTCATCCACAAAGAGGCACAGCATCGTCAAATGCCTAGGTCAATATGTTATATCTCTTATAAAGAAGTCCCATCAACAGACCATACCTGCCTGCACCAGCGGACCCAATCTGCTCCTCACCAGACAAGTGAGGTATATCTGTTTGCAACCTATAGCTCATTAAGAAAATGCTATTGAGGCCTGAGACTGAAGGTTTATCAACAGTAAACAATTTAAATGTGGCAAAGTAGAGAAAAATTCTGCTGTTAGAAGTCCTGCAATGGAAATTTGGATACAGCATGAGGTCATAAGATATAACTACAAAGGGTTGTGAATGAAGCCCAGTCCATCACGCAAACCAGCCTCCCGTCCATTGACTCCATCTACACTTCCTGCTGCCTCAGAAAGCCAGCCAAGATAATCAAGGACCCCACACACCCTGGACATACTCTCTTCCACCTTTCTCTATTGGTAGAAAGATACAGAAGTCTGAAAGCACATACCAACCAATTCAAGAACAGCTTCTTCCCTGTTGCCATCAGGCTTTGAATGGACCTACCATATATTAAACTGATCTTTCTCTACACCCTAGCTATGACTACATAATGCACTCTCTCCTTTCCTTCTCCCCATGCACAATGAACAGTATGCTTTTTCTGTATTGCGCGCAAGAAACAATACTTTTTACTATATACCAATAATAAGTCAAATCAAATCAAATCAAATCAGACAGTCTACTATGTAATGACTACCACTGTAGACACACTAACTCCATACATGTTTTCTCTTGCCTGGTGAAAAACTAATACTAGTTCACGAGAAGACCTTTTCAAGTGAGTGAGAAAAGTGACTGAGTCTTTGGCCGGGGGAGGGAGTGCTGACGTGTGGTGGTGATGACTATAGGGCAGGATGCTGGCTTAATACCAGCCAAGAGAGGGAGATTATACGACAAGCTGTGAGATAGGAGTGAGGAGAGCGATCTGGCCTGGGGCTGGGAAAATGTCTTAATTGGCAACGAATATTGAATATGGGATCAGAAAGATAGTTCCTCAATATTCAGATAATTATGATAGCTGCCCAAAGGATCATTGGCATGACGTTATGCTGCGCAAGTTAAGCCATAACCTAAGTATATTCTTTTGAATATTCCCAACGAGCGCATATGACATCAGAGGAACCCCTTATCCACTTGAAGGATGATTCATTTACAGCTTGAAGTAAATATTTGTTTCAAACCTGCATATTGGTAGCTTAGGAGGCTGTTTAGTGAAAACAGGGCTGCTTGACTGACTAGGCCCCAAATTTATTTTCTTCAGCTCTCAGAGTTTCTTGTAGCTCTCATGGTTCAGACTCACCATATATCGTCTGAGCAGATGTGTCATTTTGTGGTTTGTTCATAGGACTGCGTGTGACATCTGACCTCCCATCTGTGCAATAGCTCACCTGCATTCACGAGACCATAAATTAAGTGGCATGTCGACACAGCTGCTTGAGCACTTTATCTTCCTGGTCAAATAACTACATTCTTAAATCACCCTAAGATAGAAACATACATAGAAAATAAAAGCAGGAGTAGGCTATTCAGCCCTTCATAGCTGGTCACAAAATTCAATACCTCAATCCCCTTTTCCCCAATATCCCTTGATCCCTTTAGCCCCAAGAGCGATATCTAACTCTTCTTGAAATCACACAATGTTTGGGCCTCAACTATCTTCTGTGTTCGTGAATTCCACAGATTCACCACTCACTGAGTGAGGAATTTTCCCCTCACCTCAGTCCTAAATGGTTCATCCCTTATCCTCAAACTATCACCCCTGGTTCTGGACTCTCCCATCATCAGGAACTTTCTTTCTGAATCTACCTTATCTAAACATGTTAGAATTATATGTGTTTCTAAACTCCAATGAATATAATCCTAACCAATTTAGCTTCTGCTCATATTACAGTCCTACCATCCCATAATCAGTCTACTAAACCTTTCTATAGCAAGGACATCCTCCCTCAGGTAAGGACACCAAAACTGCACACAGTACCCCAGGTATGGCTTCACCAACATCCTATATAGATGCAGTAAAACATCCCACTTCTTTTACTCAAATTCTCTCACTATGAAGGCCAATATACCATTTGCCTTCTTTATTGTCTTCTGTACCTGCGCGCTTACTTTCAGAGACCGATACATGAGGACACCAAGGTCTCGCTGAGTATCCACCTGTCTAATTTGCATCCATTGAAATAATCTTATTTTTTTTGCTACCGAATTCTTATTTTTGCTACTGAATTGGATAAGTTCATATTTATCCACATAATACTGCATCTGCCATGCATATCCCATTCACTTAGCCTGTCCAAATCACACTGAAGCAGCTCTGCATCCTCCCTACTGCTTACCTCCCACTCATTTTTTATCACCTGCAAATTTGCAGATAATATGTTTAATTCCTTTGTCCAAATCAATAATATATAATCTGAACAGCTGGGGTCCTAGCACAGATACTTGCAGTATCCCACCAGTCACTGACTGCCAATCGGAAAAAGACTAATTTATTCCAATTTTTTGCTTCTTGTCTGCTAATCAGCTTTCCATCCATCTCAAGACAGTACCTGCTTTCCATGCGCTTTAATTTTCATAAAAAATCTGTTATGTGCGACCTTGTTAAAAGCCTTCTGAAAGTGTAAGTAAATCACATACACCGGTTCTCCTCAAAGTTATATCCTGAAAGAATTCCAATAGATTTATAAAATATGGTTTCCCTTTCTTAAATCCATGCTGACTTTGTCTGATTATACTACTGTTTTCCAAATTTTGTGCTATGAAATCCTTGATTATCAACACCAGCAACTTCCCTATAATGACAGTAGGCTCATTCGTCTATAATTCCATGCTTTCTCTCTACTTCCTCCTTGAATAGCGGTCTTACGTTAGCTACCCTCCAATCTATAAGAACCATTCCAGAGTCCAAAGAATTTTGGAAAATGACCACCAATGGATCTACTATTTCCAGGGCTACTTCCTTAAATAGTCTGGGATGAAGATTATCAACCCTGGAGATTTATCCATCTTCAAACCCATTCACTTCTCCAAAACCACTTGTCTGTTAATATTGATTTCCTTCAGCTCCTCACTAAAATTTAGAAATAGCAAAGGCTTTTGCAGCCATTACTTAATTTATCAGCCATATATCTTCTAGCTCAATGATCATTTCTCTATTTGTGCTACATAGATTCTTCCTAACTTACTTTAATTTCTGCTTGTATTTTTTGGATGTGAATCTCCTACAAGCAAATGGACAGGAAAGCCCAAGACTTTGGGCGTGGTGAAACCACCAGAGGCCATCACCTTGGGTGGATCACAATTATCATCATTCAAGTGTTGAACCAGAATCACCAAGAAAGTAGACAATACAATATCATACTACATAGTATTAACTGAACTGATGTGAGAAAATGCTACAAGCACTTTTCCACATAGTACAGGCACAAGGTAGCTGACCAATCATATTTATTTAATTTGTGATGATTGGTTAGCAATTTCAATGCCCAGATTAAACTAGCAATATAATTCTCTTGTTACATTTGGAATTAGATTTGATTTCCTAAAATGTGGTCTCCAAGTTCCACATTACTTGCCAGGCTTACTACTAATATTTTTTGCCAGGTCAAGAGCATGGCAATTTGGACTCTTGCTGCCATGTTTTCTTCTTTTCATTTACATACAATTCATGTCATTCCTTCTCCATCGCCTTTTCTTCCACCATTAGTTGAGATAACCCAAATTTGTCAGAGCTACCCTGCCAACTTATGTATGGGTAATACATATTTATTAAACAACCTCACTTTAGAAATACACTGTAAAAAGATCAAATAAAATTGATTTCCAATGCAACTCACTTGCTTGTGATTCACCACGTCATACTTTTGGCACAACTTCCTGTGTATTTTTATTCACAGAGAGTCTATTCAATGTAAGGAATAGGGTTTGTCTTGCAAAATGCAGTGAGACCAGACCTCCCCACTGATGGCGCAGATGTGCTTGCTCCATGGGAAAGTAAACCCTGATTTTGCTGAATTTCTAAAATGAGGGTTTAAATGTGTAAGTCTGTTTCCTTCACCTGATTCCCCAGAAAGACAAACAAAACACCTTTTCACTGAAGCACATTAATCACCACCAAAATGTATGCAGAGGTTAAATACTCAGATTGTACATCTGGATAATGATGGATACTTTTAAAGAAGGCATTGTTGTTAGGAATTTCTGGCAAGCAAGAGAGACGTTCCAGAGCATGAACATCAACCAATTCAAAGATATGAAAACAGTTTCAAAATCTGCCATGATTTTCAAAACCATTATCTTCAAATATTTTTAATCACTCAATTTAACATCTTCAAAGCTGTGCAAAACCCTCGTTATTTGGAAAACATTAAAAGATAATGCTCTTTTTAGATAACTCTTACAGTAACAAAATGTCAGAGCCACATTAATAAAGCTTCACATCATTTGTCTGGCTTATTTTCTGATTAATTATTTTGCACCTAGAAAGTTTGGTATAGCCATGTGCAAATATACATTTTTTCTCTCCATATTTTACCAGCAAGGAATTATCCACTTTAACTTTTAATCATCATTATAATTACTGTCAGATATTTTACACATTTCAAATTGCTTGCTTTTGGAATTGAACTGAGCTCTCTGCAAAGTGTGAAAATGAGGAAGTCTCTTGGGAAAAACAGAGTCTGGCTTGGTTTAAACTTGGCTTCCACGTTTTGAGTTTTTATCCACGCTCATGAGAAAAATATCAATCTCTCTGTAACAATCCAGGAGGTCATAGGTCACCTGACCACAACCAATTGCTGCAGTGGAAGCAGAATTAGCCTTAAAACCCCAGAATAGGGAGGGAAAAGCTGGCCAGAGTTATCATTCTAACTCCCCTACCAAAAATACATGCATGGTAATGCCAAGGGAAGTCAGAATTGGGTTCAGCCACATCCCCTGTAAAATCAACAAATCTGCTGACATTCAGGGATGAACTTTTAAGCCCAGAAAAGGATGGACACAGAGGCAGGCCCTTGAACATTTTCTCAGAGGTGGGATAGTGAGGCTGGCAGGATGGGTTACCCTCTCTAAAGCAACAAGTAACTGAATCACCCGGTTAAGGGTCTGTTAACTTCTATTATTATAAACCAATTGGAATTTCCAGTCATCCTCTATGCTCCCTGAGGCATCTGGGAATGGGGTAGGAAAGGCAGGAGGTGACAAACATAGGCCAGCGCCCCGGACTGACCAACAGGCCCTCAGTGCCTTCCTGATCTTTGCTGCTGGCTGCCCCATGAAGGGCTTCCCTTCTCACAACAGTGTCCAGCTAGTGAAAACATTTTTATTTTAAATTTTAAAAGGTTGGTAAGAGGGCATCTTCACCGTGAGGCATTCTTTCTCTCACTTAACCTGCAAAGACATCCTACTGCTGCTTCTGCGCTGGAGGGTAGCCCATTGGCCCCCCAGCTTGTCTGCCTGTTATGCTTAGTTTAATAGCAAATCCAGTCTAATTAGATAAACCAGGGAAAACAGGGACTGTTCCCTATGAAGTGCAGGCTTCTGACCACTCCAATTATGTCTTGAAAATCCTACTGAGTGTGAAACGCTGCAATATGGGAAACAGAATATTCTGGTCCAGCTGGAGGCCATTTGGCCCATTGTGTATGTGCTGGTCGAAAACAAGCTATCCAGCTGAATCCCACTTTCCAATGCTTGGTTCCTAGTCCTATAAATTACAGCACTTACAGAAAATAGCCATGTATTGTTTAAATGTGATGAGGATTCCTACCTGTTACCACCTTTTCAAGTTGTAAGGCCCAGATTCTCCGAAATCTTTTGGCGAGAAGTGTTTCTTCTCAACTCCCCTCTAATCTTTCTGCCCATTATTTTAAGTCCATGCCTCCTAGTTACTGATGGCTTTATCAAAGGAAATAGGTCCTCTGATTTCCTATTCACTATTAGGCTCCCCATAATTTTGTACTTTTTAATTAAATCTCCCTCAGGGTCCCCTGTTCCAAAGAAAACAACGCCAGTCTCCCTATTCTTTCCTCATTAATAAAGCTGTCCATTCCTTGCAACATCCTTGCAAAACTCTGAACTCACTACTGTGCTCACTTCCTTCCTGTAATGCGGTAAACAGAACTCTACACAGTACTCTAACTGTGGCCTGATTAATGTTTTATACAGTTCCAGCACAATCCCCTGACTCTTATATTTTATGACAACAAATAAAGAAAGGATCCCTTTGCCTTTTGAACTACTTGATTTTTCTGTCCTGCTACCTTCAGGGGATCTGTGGATATGCACCCAAGGACCCTCTGTTCCTCGAATACTCATTATCACCATTTATTGTGCATTTCCTTGCCTTTTTACCCTCCCCAAATGTCTTACTTCATACTGGGGAGAAGATCATAGCAGGGGATGGGGCAGGGCAGAACTGGAAAGTCCAGGGCATATAAGGACTGGCTTGGGTGGAGAGGGCAGATCTTGAGATGGACGGGCCAGATTGGAAAAGACGGCCTGTGAGGGAGGCATTCCCCTACTTTTCCACCTGAGAGCTGAGCAGCGTAACATGATGTTGAATCCATCACCATATCCCCCACCTATCAACTTTTCCCGCTGACTTCAAAATTGCAGGTGGGTGAGAAGCAGCCTTTAAGTAAATGGCCATTTTAGATCTCACCTGTGCCCTATAAAATTTTAGACACGTTGGGGATATGCAGCAGGAAGGCCTCCCAGGGAATCCACCATCTGCAAACCTTGTAGGGTCACTCACACATACCCAAAACTCTGTCGTATAAGAGCAGAAAATATGTCTGTGGCTTTCCTCTGGGTGCTTCAGTTTCCTCCCACACTCCAAAGATGTGGAGTTAGATTGACTGGATATGCTGAATTGCCCCTTAGTGTCAGGGTGATTAGCAGTGTAATGTGAGGTTATGGGGATAGGGCCTAGGGGGGAGTGTTGTTGGTGCAGGCTCAATGGGCTGAATGGCATCCTTTTGCACTGTAGGGACTCTATGATTCTATGTGATCTCATCAACACAGCTGTAGCAAAACGTCCCTACTTTTATATTCCATTCCCCATGATATAAATGACAAAATTTCAGTTTCGTTCCTGATCATTTGCTGTACCTACATATGATCATTTTGTGATTAATGTATCAGGACACTCAGATCCTCTGTATATTAGAGTGCTGCAATCTCTATTTAAATAAAATGCTGTGTTTCTATTCTTCTAGAAGCAAAAGAGCAGCAGATACATGGGGACATCACCACATGGAAGTTCCTCTTCAAGCCACTCACTATCCTGACATGAAAATATATCACCATTTCGTTACTGTTACTGAGTCAAAACTGGGAACCCTCTACCTAACAGCACTGTGGGTGCACCTACACCACATGTACTGCAGCAGTTTAAGAAGGCAGCTCACCACCACCTGCTCAAGGGCAATTAGGGATGGTCAGCGAATGTTGGCCTAGCCAGCGAAGGCCACATCCCTTGAACGAATAATAAAAAAACTATAGTAATTTGCCAATGCCTTCTGCAGTATGGCTGACCAAAGAACTCCCACTCTTACCACCTGCCATTAGCCTTACTGGAAGGATTTACAGGTTGATAATCAACTTGTTTGGCCATGTTATGAACATATCATCCGAGCCCAATAAGTCTTGGAATGGATTTTGACCCCTTAACTTCTGGCCTTGAGGTAGGGGATGCTACTCAGTGGGCCACAAAACCTCCAAGTCATTTACACATTTTGCAAATATTGACGCCCGAACATCCTTATGACACATCATTTGTCACATCTTGCCAACCGAAAATTGACCCATTTATACCTACTTTCTGTCTACTGTTAGTTAGTCAATCCTCTATCCATGCTAATATATTACCCTGACACAATGGGCTCTTATTTTGTGTAGTAACCTTTAATGTGGCATCTTGTCAAATGCCTTCTACAAAATCTAAATACAGAAAATCCACAGGATCCCCTGTATTCAAGTTGCTTTTTACTTCCTCAAAGAACTCCAATAGATTAGTCAAACATGATTTCTCTTTTACCAAACGATGTTGACTCTGTCTGATTGCACTGAATTTTTCTAACTGCCCCACTATAACCTCCTTAATAATAGATTCCTGCAATCCAGGACAAAGCAGCAGACTTGATTGGCACTATATTCACTACCTCAAACGTTCACACCCTGCATCACTGACTCAAAGCAGCAGTGTGTACCACCTACAAGGTGCACGTAGAGCTAAATGGCAACAGGTTCAAAGAAAAAAAATCTGGATATAGTGGGCAATTCTCCCACCTCACCATGCTAATTTTCTAGCGCAGCAGGGAGAATCTCACGTCCAGGCATGTGTGGGATTAGCACATGCACTCACAATGCGCTCACATCTCCCAGTGCCGGATTTCCAGCACCATCTAATTCACGCTGGGAAACCAGCGGGAACACCAGGTAAGTACTTTACATTTTATTTTAAAGTTATTTTAATGCAATAAGCGAGTCCGGGACTGAATTCTCTGGGTCCACTAACATCTCCCACCCCGCAGGAGTATTTCACTCCAGTGGGGTTCAGACTAGCTCCCTACTTTTAGAGAACTAGCTGCCTGACCCCACTGGAGTGAAGGGGGGGGGGGGGGGGGTCAATCAGGGCCCCCCAGGGGTCAGGCAGTGGAGGGTGGTGTTGCCCCCTAGGCATGGGCACGCTGGCAGTGCCAGCCTGTGACCCCTGGCACTTGTCCAACAGGCAAAGTGCCCATGATGAGGGGGCACCTTGGCACTGCCTACCAGGCATGGGGCAGTGCCAAGGGGATGGGGCTTGTAGAGGGTGGGACCTGGTGGGGCAGGCTTGGGAGCAATCAGTGGGGGTGGTGGGGTCCCACTGCCACTCTGCGTGGGTGTTGTGGGGCTTCTTACTCTGCATGAGGATCAATGGGGGCAGGAGGAGGCCTGCGATTGGGGCGGGCTGTTGGAAGGGAGGGGTCTCCGGACTGCTCGGGAGTGTGAATCTGTTTTGGGTGCTGCCTGCTAGAGGGGCCTACCGGTGTCAGGGAGGGAGGGATGCTGGAGATCGGGGCCATCTGGGAGGGGGTGTCATGGCTGGTTCAGGAATGGTTGGGGGTGCCGCGATTGGGCCGTGGGGGAGTTGGGGAGGGCAGCACCCTAGGGGTCCCGGGCTGGCCAACGATTGAGCTGGTCAGCAAACGGGGAGGCTGACAGTTTGAGGCCACTGCACATGCAGAGAGGTCTGCTGATTTCAGCCTCACCAGTGTGAATAGACCCTGCACCCTGAAATTTAATGTAAATCATGCTGGTGCTCTGAGTGTGGGAGATTCTAGTGTGAACTCCACTGAAAAAAACAGTGTGATTTATTCCAGTCTTCCCACAAATTCAACGCTTAGAACTTTTTTGGGACAATTCCACCCTAAAAGTCTAATGGTAACCATGAAACCATTGTTGATTGTCATAAAAGCCCATCTGTTTCTCTAATGCCTTTCTAGGCGAGGTAATCTGCCATCATTTCCTGGTCTGGCCTACTTGTGACTCCAGATCCAAAACATTGTTGTGGATCTTAACTGTCCTCTGGAGGGCAATTAGGGATGGACAATACCTCCTGGCCTGGCCAGTGATGCCAACATTTCACGAAGATTTTAAAGTCACTGTTCTCTTTTCAGAAGAAAGCAGAAAAGCAGCCTGTTTAAAAATAAAAGAACAGGTTTCATTTAAATGGTTGAAATTTATTCAGTATCGCAAAAAGTAATTAAATATTGCTTATGGACAAAAAATGACATCCACGATTTTTGTGAGATGGCGGGGGGGCACCCTACTGAGTGGGGAGCAAAGGTCGCCAGGGACAGATGGTGCCTTTGCTGCAAGGGCGATCTTTACTGCTGAAGGGACCCATTCATGGATCAAAGAGTGACCTCTCTCCAAATCCACTGGCAGGGTTTAATTGGTGGCCACCATATGCAGCAGTAAATACCAATGGAGGAGAGAAGAGGCCCTTAATTGGCCATTTAATTGGTTCAATTGGGCTCTGGGCAGATGGGTGATCTGTCACCATTTCTATTGGTGGTAAAATCAAAAGGCAGCAAGAAGGCATCAGGGATCGCTCCCCAACACCTTTCGATGCCATTTTGTCAACTTTCCCATCTCTGAGCCCAGCTGCAAAGACCCCTCTAAATTCAGCCAATTGTCACCATCTTCCTGCGACCAATTTTCTGCTTCTTTTCCATTGCTCAATTATCTGCCTTTGTCTTCCTTCCGACCTGTCTTTCTCTGGAAGACTCATAAACAGCTTTCTTATCTTACTTTATCTTTACGCTCATCACTAACATATTTTCGCTCCTGTTTTTAAGCATGATCTTTTTTTGTCTGTTCCATATTTCTTCCAACTTTTTCAGTCCCTGCGCAGTTTCTTTTACTGGTACACTCAATGTCTAACTTATACCAGAGTGAAGATAGGAGTGAAGAAAGGTGTATGCTATCAGGTAGGTTGAACAACAAATTTGTTTTTGGGAGTTTCTCTCATACGCACAAGTGAAAGAGAAACTGGATGGTTAAGGAGAAAGACCTGGAAAGATTGGAGGAGGAAGGTAGGACTTAGAGAAGGGTGGTAACTCTGAATGTTTCTTGGATGTTGATAACCAAGTTTAAGCCCATGTGATTGTGTTCAAATAGCATTGTTACATTTGGAGTCAGAGTTTTACAGTACAGAAAAAGGCCCTTAGGCCCTATGGGTCTGTGCCGGCCACCAAGTACCTATCTATTCTAATCCCATTTTCCAGCAGTTGGTCCGTATACTTGTATGCTGTGGTATTTCAAGTGCTCATCTAAATGCTGCTTAAATGTTGTGAGAGTTTCCATCTCTGCTACCCTTTCAGGCAGTAAGTTCTAGATCCCTAACACCCTCTAGGTGAAAAGGTTTTTCCTCAAAACCACTCTAAACCTCCTGCCCCTTACCGTAAATCTATGCCACCTGGTTATTGACCCCTCTATTAAGGAGAAAAGTTCCTTCCTATTTATCCTATCTATGTCCCTCAAAATTTTGTGCATCTCAATTGGATCCCCCCTCAGCCTTCTCTTGTCTAAGGAAAACAACCCCAGCCTTGACAGATTCTTCTTTGCTGAAATGCTCCAAACTAGGCAACATCCTGGGGAAAGTCTTTTGCATCCTTTCTAGTGCAATCATATCCTTCCTATAGTATAGCAACCAGGATTGCACACAGTATTCTAGCTGGGGCTTAACAAGTGTTTATAAAGCTCTATCATTGTCTTCCAGCTCTTATATTCAATGCCTTGGCTAATAAAGGCAGGTGTTCATATGCCTTCTTAACCAGCTTGTCTGCCTGTCCTGCTGTCTTCAGGGATCTTTAGCCATGCACCCAAGTTCCCTTTGGTCCTCCGTATTTCTGAGTTTCCTGCCATTCATTGTGTATTCCCTTGCATTGCTGGATACTGGGTAAATAACTGGTTTTTGAAATAAGGTTCATGCTTCATACTAAATTTTAAAAGGACATAGACTTACTAATTATTGTCCCAAATGAGACAGACAAAATTAATTGAGTGTACTTCTAGGCTTACTTAGGAGAGAAAATCAGGAAATCTTATTACTTTCTTTAAGTCCAACCCTACCATTTTCCAATTTTTTGGTTCCCCCATGTTTTTCCTCCAACACTTCCCAAATCTGTATATCATGATCTGTAGATAGATTTATGAGTAGAATTTTAAGGATAGCGAGCGATCAACGCTTGCCATCCCAAGAATCAGCTCCCACTACCATTCAGCCAATCAGATTGGCTGACTGTTCATGAACGTGAGTCAGGCTGCAGTGATCAAAAGCGGTACTATAGCACCCTTCCTGGGACTAAGTGTTGGGAGCTTTGAAAAGGTAAGTCCCAGAAGTCTCAGATGCTGAATGATAGGAGCACCTGAGGTGGGAGGGGCAATTGCAGCATTGTGAGATAGGATTGAGGAGGGGGAAAGGGGTCCTGGAGCTTCAACGCCCTGGGGGGAGAGGGCGCTTCAACTCTGAGGGGAGGTTCAGAGTGAGGCACTCCACTCCCCCCACAACTTAAATGTCACTTTCCCACCCTACTTGTTCTCAGTCCTGCCAGCCTACAAATTGAGACTGAGTGGGATAAGGCTATTAAGTGACCTCAACAGGTGAATGGGTAGGATTCCCGCCCAAGGTTCAAGCATGAAATTGTGCCTGGGTTTGGGAAGGCAGGTTCCCGGGGTTAGGAATCTATCCATTCAATTTCACACTCCCCGCCACTTTAAAACCTACCTTGGGGAGAGCATAAAATTCTGCCCTATATTTCAGTGGTCTTGTACATGCCTGTGTTATTTCACCAGTTGTGAATATGATACTGCATAACAGTGGTTACTAGGCTTTTTATGTTTATGTTTTAAACATAATCAAAGGACAAACAGTAGATGAAGCATACCTTAAGGCAGCAATAACTGTTAATAGTTAAGCCTAATTTTCATGTAAATTTGCAAAGGTACATTTTGCAAGACTGTTACTGGCAAGTTATTAGATTTAACCAACATTAATGTTAACCAACATTAATGATTTAATCTTCATAATTGTTCTCTTTCTGAACAAGAAAGGCAAGGTATTTCCTAGAATACTGGCCTGAAGTTCAGAACTGTTTTTATAAGGTGCTAAGTTAGAAATGACAATGTTTGAGTCTAAAATGTCACACTCCTGATACACTGCACAGTGAACAATTAAGCGACTGAATTAGGTAACAGATTGTGATAAGCTTTTGAAAAATCAATTATGTCATTAAAATATGAAGAAAATGTACGTAATTATTTAAAGCACCTAGAATATATTCTACCTAGTAAGAATGCTTCCTAATAATATTTGTTCAGTAATAAAAATTAAAAGATGAAGTCCTGGTTAACTCTTACACAATGCACTCCTGATGATCCTGCTGGTGTTAATAGAACAGGATATGGGCAAGACCCCAGCTGGCTAGTTTCCACAAGGACAAACAGAGCATTGTGCAAAGTAAACAGTCATCAAGTTACTGACCAATAGAGTGTTATAATGATCGAAAAGATTGTCAAAACTCCACTATTCTCCCGGAAAACTGCATTTGTCCTAATTTTGGGATTAAAATGATCTGATTTATTAATTGGAGGAAATCCTCAGGAATTGAGCATGGTGCAGCTTTGAAAGCACAGAAAGTGCAGAAGTAGTAGAAATATGCTCCTGTTTATTTTCACAGCTAAATGTGTGTTACAGTTGTGACATTGCTTTAATGGACTATGTAAACACCGAGTGTGCATCATCATGTATGATAGGAAGTGTTTGAATGCAGCACGTGACACAGCATCAGGATTTGTGTTGACACCCAAACTTATGAACCTGATGGAACCTGAAATAGAATTCCTCAACAGTACTCTGAAATTTGTACCAAGTATATATTGGTTTACTGAAAAATTAATGAGGTGCTCATTGAGGAGTTCAGTTTGATTTTGTTTTCTTTTGAACTGATCCACACACTAATGCAGGCACCAAGGAACTGAATAATGCAGTGTTGGAATATAGAACATAGAACAGTACAGCATAGTACAGACCCTTTGGCCCTCAATGTTGTGCTAAGCTATGTCCAAACCCAAGATCAAGCTATCCCAGTACCTATAATCCTGGTGTGCTCCATGTGCCTATCCAATAACCGCTTGCAAGTTCCTAAAGTGTCCGACTCCACTATCACAGCAGGCAGTCTATTCCGCACCCCAACCACTCTCTGAGTGAAGAATCTATCTCGGACATCCCTCCTATATCTCCCACCATGAACCTTATAGTTATGCCCCCTAGTAACAGCTACATCCACCTGAGAATGATATAGTATGATGTCTTTTGACATGAGTTACATTCAGCCCACTGGTAGAACCTCTTCACCCTAATGCCTGTAATTCAACATGAAATAACTTAGGGCAGTTACAACGCAATTCTTAGTGAGGACAAGCTGTTAGTCCACATTGTCCCCACCTCAGAATTAAACTTAGATCTTAAGATTTTTAGATTGCCTCAAGGCAGGAGGCCAATGAAGGCCTATCTGTACATGCTTGTATCATCAGATAGTAAGACTTCTCTTGAGATAGATATGCTAGTGTGAATCCAACTGTTGGATGCCAGTGGTGGCAAATAAACAGCAGATGCCAGCAATTTGGATCTACCATTTAACTTAATAGAAGGTCCCAGCCAAACTGCCGAAGTCATTAATGTAACAACTGAGTAAACACTAGATTGTTGCTGGTGCAGTCGATTTAAAGGATGGAATTCTTCCAAGTCCCAACTGTGTGTTCAATGGTGGGCATGGTGGGAGAAAATGCTGGGAGGTTTCACACCAGTGTGAATTTACAATGGGATCTTCTGCTGAAGCCAGCTATGACAGGTCAGAAAACCCACCAAAGGCCAGTGTGAACCTCCTATGCATCCCATTAATAATGAAGGGCTGAGCCACCATGCCAGATTCTCCATGATGCCTGTGGGAAAACACACCAGCATGAAACACATTTGGAACAACCAGAAATGCCGATGTCAGGACTCATCTGAACATGCCTGGGACTATCATTGGAATTCAGGATGGAGATTGCCCGCATCCCTGGACCCTGAAACACCATAGCAGTGGGTTGGGGTAGCATCTGCAGATGATCATTCTAATTTAGGTGGATGCTTTTCATCGTCTGACCTCATAATATTGTAGGAGGTCCATCTTCATTTTCAAGAGGCCCAACTTCTGATCTCTGATGGCTCCTGGAGATCTATCTTCATTTTCAGGTAGGCAACCTTCTTTCTTCAATAGTAGATCAGTGAGGTTGGACACTTGTCCAATTTTGCACCCAAATAGGATGGCAGACTTTGCGTCAGCCAGCTCTGCATCACCGCTGAATACAACCTAAAATACCCAGGCGCATAATTAATGAGATCCGGGCTGGGAGATTTGGTATATCTTCTTGCTGGCTGCTGCAGTGGAAAACACTCCACATTCCTGCACCTGCTATGGCACTTAGTCTCAAAATGGGAGAATTCTGCCCAAAGTTTTGTTTGTAATTCTGGAGTAATTACATGCACAAAAATCTTGCACAAATGCAAATAGCTGTTGTGGCTGAATCTGCCCCACAGTAACAGAGAAGTTTAGAGGATGAAGGAAGATAAGAACATAAGAACATAAGAAATAGGAGCAGGAGTAGGCCATCTAGCTCTTCGAGCCTGCCCCGCCATTCAATAAGATCATGGCTGATCTGTCGTGGCTCAGTTCCACATTCCCGCCCTCTCCCCATAACCCTTAATCTCCTCACACCTCAACGGGCAGAGAATTCCAGAGATTCACCACCCTTTGAGTGAAGAAGTTCCTCCTCAACTCTGTTCTAAACCGCCCCCCCTTTTTCTTGAGGCTGTGCCCCCTAGTCCTACTGTCCTTTCTGAGCGGGAAGAATCTCTCCACCTCTACCCTATCCATCCCATTCATCATCTTATACGTCTCAATGAGATCTCCCCTCATTCTTCTAAACTCTAACGAGTACAAGCCTAGTTTACTCAGCCTCTCTTCATAGTTCAACCCCCTCAACTCCGGTATCAGCCTAGTAAACCTCCTCTGCATTCCCTCCAAGGCCAAAATATCCTTGCGTAAGTACGGCGCCCAAAACTGCACACAGTACTCCAGCTGCGGCCTCACCAATGCCCTATACAGTAACAGCAAGACCTCCCTACTTTTATATTCAATCCCCCTCGCTATGAAGGCCAGCATCCCATTCGCCTTCCTGACCACCTGCTGCACCTGCAGGCTGGGTTTTTGCGACTCGTGCACAAGGACCCCGAGGTCCCTCTGCACCATCGCCTGCTGCAGTTTTTCGCCACGTATGTAATAGTCCTTCTTACCATTATTCCTACCAAAGTGGACCACCTCGCACTTGCCAACATTAAATTCCATTTGCCATTTCCTGGCCCATTTGCCCAGCCTATCTAGATCCTTCTGCAGACTCTTCACACCCTCTGCGCAATTTGCCATTCCACCAATCTTGGTTGCATGCTGTAGTCTCAATTATGTAGGATATCAAGGTAACAGGTGACAACATGAGTTTGTAAGTAGCTGAATTGACTTCCGAAATTCGTCAGTGCCAAGACCAAAACACATGAAATAGAGAAACAAACCAAACATTGTGGCTGGTATTTTACCGCCATGGGGCAGGCGCAGCTCACAGAACAGAATTCTCCATTGACCTTGGGGCGGGGGGGAGGTGATTTTATGAGCTTTGCCTGAGTGAGTTCGTAAAATACCGGCATTTATATTACCTTGGGATTTCTAAGGCTTCTCTGAGCAGAGGTGCAAGACCTGGGTAGTTATACAAAACAGACTGGAAGTTTTCCCGTTAAGTGCCAGTTTTTGCAAGGCAGTACCACTCTCACTCTTAAAGGTGTGTGTTCAAGCTCTACTCCAGGGTTTAAGCATATAATTTAGGCTGACCCTTCAACATAATACTCCTATTATTGAAGAAGCACTTCACTGTGGAACTGTGGAGTATTTTGTTAAAATATCAAAATTGAGGTGTCTTTGGTTGAACGTAAAAGATGCCATGTAACATTTTAGAAGAAGGGTAAGAAGTTCTACCAGTATCTTGAAAAACATTCCTCCATCAACCAACACAACCCATAAATGAGGGTACTGTGCAATCAGCAGCATGTTCACCGTTTGCCCACCATCCCCAACCCAACCACAATTTTACCAGTGCCAGGGAAGGCGCAGTGGGTGGCCTATACACAGCCCAATTGAAGTCCTTGAATTAATATCCATTAAGGATTTCTTCTAGTTGCTTCTTTGAGTTAATGGGTAATAAGAAAGGCTTGATGTGTAGCTTGGCAAATATAATGCTATGGGCTGCTAGGGAATAATTATTGCCAGGCCCCCTTGTGCCAATTGGGCCCATCCCCAGAGCTTTGTCTCCCCATATTCACTCCTACTTCCCTCCCCATCCAACATACTGCCAGCACACCCCTTGCTAGGGCCTGTCAGCTTGGCCCAGGGGGATTCTCGGGCTATCTAAATGCAAATGGTCAGCCATTGTTGCACTGTCCAGTTGCATTGCAGTTGATAGGAAGTTGCACACTCAAACATGCACAAACCAAGCACCAGACTCAAATAATCAGTGAAATATCTAACATTTGGAAAGAGTTATTTTAGAACATTATGGATCAACTAAGCTCAGCAAAGCAAGCTGCTCTTCAAAAATGAAGTCAAACACCATACAGTTTCACTACCAGCGTCAAAGGTGCAATTTCTAAAAATGTAGTGTAATGCTGCATCTTTGGTACTGGTGTAGGCCTGAGCACAAAAATAAAGTATAACTGTGCTCTAAGGCAATGTTTGTAAGAGACAGCTCTAGTTTAGAAATGGGGGTCATGTGATTTTCTGACAGTACGCAGGGTTAAATTGGTTCGAATCCAAGACCTTAGTGTGAATATGCTATTCATCGGAATAAATAATCAGTGTATAGTTATTCTACTTCAAAATGTGTGTGGATGTTGCAGAGATTGAGCAATGTCTCATAGCAAAGCAGTCCCAGTTCCTTCACCTCAATATGTTATGCAAATAAGAATATGTGTAACAGCACAAATTTATCTCACACTCTGTGCAACTACACTTTTGATATAAATGTGTTAATTGCAATGTTTGCATATCAAGAACTATACAGTCATTGAATTTTGATTATTTTGCTCAAAATGTATCTCCTACCCTTCTGATTTAACAAGAGCTGCATGGAATTGGTAAAACAAATGCTGTCTTGATTGTCGACTTGTTACTTTTCCTGTTTCAACCACAAAAGCCTTGTTATTTTATTTTTAACATATTTCTATTGACCTACTGCAAAGATTATAAGTGAAGTGTATTTATGATCAAATCAACCGCAATAACATCAACGTATAAAATCTTTTCCATCCACTACAGTGTAAATTATTGTGCTTAAATACAATTTCATTGATAAATGGGTCAAAATTTTGGTTTGTGTTCTCTTAAGATTAAATAGCAGTTTTCCCTCATCCATAATAAATGCCAAGATTAAAAAAGGTTTATCATAAGAACTAAGGGTGGAATTTTCCATTCAGGAGATGAAGTCCGATGATGGCTGGAAAGCCGGTGTGATTCCTACTGGGCAGCAGGGCAGGTCTTCTGTTCTTCAGTTTACTAGCTATGCAAATCTCACCCTGCCATTGCTTAGGGAGTTGAAGTCCTGCTGTCATATTTAAAGGGCACCTGGACGGACCTTGACTCAATGCAAGCCAGAAACTGCACTACTCCTCCACAGTCCTTATGGCCGCAGCTCATTCTGGAGAAATTGGCAGATGTAAGTAACCATATCCTGGGACATAAGAGGATTCCTTCAACATTACTTTTTGCTCATCTCCCAGTAAGAGGACTGCCAGTGATACACCCATTTTCGGTTAACGCTTGACATTGCAATGTTCCATTTAGCCAATTGAACTTTACTGCATTTTACAGCTTAGGCCTTTGCTCCTCCTGGCCCTATGCCAACCTGTGATGAGCCCTCCTTCTCCTCAACTGGATGACAGCTTTTGCCAAGGCAACATTGCCTGCAGTCTGGATCATTGGTGCCTCAGTTAATGCGTGAACAAATCGGTGATACCTTAAGTATGTCCTTTACAGGTTTCCCTCCATTTCAAAGCCAGCAAGCAAATGCTCAACCCATCACCTTATCTCCGTCTGGATATAGCAACCTTATCCCACCACTTCCAAGTAAAGGACATCCTAGAGGACCAGAGATGGGTGTTCCTCACATTCATTCATGAACACATGTTCACAGAATGAATTGCAGCGCCACACCTTGCTGGGATCTCAGTATTGTCAGATCCATGCATTAGGAAAGAAACCTGCTGCAATGTTGGCTTCACCATAGAGAGGAGAACATAAATGAACATCTTTGGCATCCATTTTCCTCATAATTATCAGCGTGTCCCTTAGTTAGTTGCATGTGCTGACTTGAACTGCACCCATCTGAAAACACTCTCTTCCAACCTCGAGGGATCTCATTAACTAATTGCGTGGTCAAGGTCAGTTTGGTAAACTAGCTTTCATCACCGTTCAAACTTGCTCCAGCTCCTGCTATCGCGGCCCCCCCCAGCCCTGTCATAGAAACATGGGAAGCAGGAGTAGGCCATTCAGCCCTTCAGCCTGCCCCACCTTCAACATGATCATGGCTGATCCTCTATCTCACTGTCATACTCCAGTGCCCTCCCCATACCTGTTGACACAGCTAGAGTTTAAAAATCCATCTATTTCCTTCTTAAATGTATTCAGTGATTTGGTCTCCACGGGCTTCTGTGGTAAAGAATTCTACAGGCTCCTCATCCTCTGAGTGAAGTTCTCCTCATCTTAATCCTAAATGGCCTACCCCATATTCTGAGATTGTGACTCCTTGTTTCAGACACCTCCAGCCAGAGGAAACAACATCCCTGCATCCATTCTGTCCAGCATTGTCAGAATTATTTACATTTCAATTAGATCCCTTCCCATTCTTCTAAAATCTAGGATAGTTATTTCCTGTTATCCACCAAATTTCCCCCATTATTATAGACCTACCCAATATCACCATTCCTTTCCCCTCTGTCATCTTTAAACTTCCCCCCATTATCCAGGGCCCTATTACCATTCACCTCCATTTTCCTTTCCTCCCCTCAGTCCCACACCCATTACCATCCCATGCCCACCCTGACCCTATCCCTTCACATTATCTGAGCCACCTGTCTCGTCCCCTCCTCCCTCCTACTGTGCCACGTTAGCACAGTGGTTAGCGCTGTTGCTTCACAGCTCCAGGGACCTGTGTTCGATTCTCGGCTAGGGTCACTGTCTGTGTGAAGGTTTGCACATTCTCCTTGTGTCTGCGCCCATTTTCTCTGGGTGCTCCGGTTTCCTCCTACAGTCCAAAGATGTGCCGGTTAGGTTGATTGGCCATGCTAAGATTGTCCCTTACTGTCCTGAGATGCGTAGGTTAGAGGGATTAGTGGGTAAATATGTAGGGATATGGGGGTAGGGCCTGGGTGGGATTGTAGTCAGTGCAGACTCGATGGGCCAAATGGCCTATTTCTGTGCTGTAGGGTTTCTATGATTTCCATGACCCACCTGATGATACCTTCACCTGCCAAATTCTGACCCTGGATCTGCCATCTGCCACACCTCACACCCCACTCCGACTTTTCCTTCCTAACAGCAGGACATTGAGTTCTCCCCCCAGGACCCCACCATTGACACCACTCTCTAAGACACCCTCCACATCCTCAGACAGTCTCTTCCCCCCCACTTCCCCAGGTGTTCTTCTGCAACCCCTGACACTGCCCTGTCTTCTCTGGGCCCTCTCCCACCTTGCCCCAGAGGTCTGCCTTCCCTATCTAGCCTTTGTTCCATCCTTCCATTCTCCCATACAATGCAACCTTTGCCTCCCTTCCTAATGCAACCTTTGCCTCCTTCCCTTGTCCAACTTTGTTGCACTGTTTGTAAATGCAATTGATATAAGTGAAGGTATGCGACTTTCCCAAAAAGGAGAAGCAACATTTACGAACCTTAAAGTCATGGAAAAGATGAAGTTTTTCAGGTGCATATCACTTATATATAAACAGAAAATTGAACATTCTAAATTCTCACTGGTGGGGACTTTAATTTGGGGGGGGAGTTTAATCCCAGCTAAGTAGCTTTTCAATGAGCATACAAATGGAGTTCTCTACATTGTTTGCTGAGAAGTTCAACCAGTCAGTAACCTGCTTTAAAAGTCAGGAGAGCAAAATTCCAACAGTCTATCCCATCCACAGGAAACATATTTTGCCTCCCGCCAAATTATAAGACCATAAGACACACCTATCTATCTCTGTCTTAAAGACACTCAATGACCTGGCCTCCACAGCCTTCTGCAGCAAAGAGTCCCACAGTTTCACCAATCTCTGGCTGAAGAAATTCCTCCTCATGTCTGTTTTAAAGGATCATCCCTTTAGCCTGAGGTTATGCCCTCTGGTTCTAATTTTTTTCCTACAAGTGGAAATATCCTCTCAATGCCCACTCTATCCAGGCCTCGCAGTATCCTATAATTTTCACCTACCAACTATGATTCCTGCTGCTGGCAGGAGTGAAAAATTGCACCCCAAATCTTAAATACTTCTTCTTCTTCTGTATTCTCCCATTTTATTTGGGATTGCAGCAAAACTGGTTGATCATCATTCACTATCTCCTCCTGTCAGTTACCTATTCTTCTCCCAATCCTGCTGTTTAAATGTCTCACCATTGCATCTTTCCATCTGGTCTTAGGCCTTCTCTTCTCCTCTTCCAGGGAGTCCCATCTCCATGACACAGCTGACTGCATTTCCTCTTTCTCTCCATCACAGATGACCATACCATTTCAATTTCTTCTCTGCTAATTTATTTGATGCTCCCACAATCTTCACTGACCTCCTGATGAGCTGGTTCCTGATTTTGTCCTTTCTCGTTACTTCACACATCCATCTCAGCGCCTGCTTTTCACTTGTATCCAGTTGCTGTTCCTGTTCTTCTTAATGTTGACAAGTTTAATATTTTTTATCGAAAGCAAAATTAAAATACTAAAAATGTACCACAAATGCTTTCAGTGAGTTGTGAGGGTTGGATTTTTCAGGTGGGATAGCAGTGAACGTTTGCCCATTACTTCACTGTTCTAACCTGACAATGACTTTGCTGGGATCGTGCTCATTACTCCCTTCCTGCCTACCAAATGCAAACATCAGAGAGCAAAGGGGCCCCAGTTCTGGGTCTATTGTGATCCCAGAACCACCAAGCTTCACTTGGTGATAGTCCCTGGGGTAAAAGTGAAATGACCAAGAATTCTTAAATGAAGGAAGAGAACCTTTCGGCAAACTACTCATTCAACTTGTCTCCCAGCACTCATCTACTGCAGATTATGGTCTCATCCGAGGCTGTCATTGGGAAAGTTGTCCCTTAATTTATGATACCTCTTATGATGCTGCAGCACTGATCTTGCTGCAGTTCTGCCAGAAAATCTCTCAACTACAAGGTTTACCTACATCCTATCTTGCTAAGCATTCTTCATTGGATCACTCCTCACTCCTATTCAAATGTCAGCAATACCCAGCTCTCACTTACTATTCATTTCATCACTTCCCCATTTATCAATGTACTGTTGACATTCACCCTATCCTTATGCAATGTCATTCATGTGTTTCATTGACACCCTTACCTAATGCACTGCATCGATTGGTAAATATCAGACCTTCCCACTCTCAAAGGTCTGCTTTTTCTACCACTGGACAAAATTGTTTAGGCTCAGCTGGATCAAATGATGTACTCTGAGAGAGTTATCATAAGGAGGACAATTCTAAAGCTGTATCAATAACTCAACTAGGTACTGATAGACATGCTACATACACTCTGCACAATAGTAGAGAGCATTAAGTTGTCCAACTTGATTGTAAGTGGATTAGTGGTTCAGGAAATTGGGAGAATAACTTTCATGGAGAAAATAGCTGCCTTATGCAGTTCAAGAATGTCTGTTAAACCAGATCATATAGGAAATGTCTTAGAACTGGTGAAAAGTTACAGCACAGAAGGAGGCCATTTGGTCCATCTTGTCAGCCTGAAGACACCCAAGTGCTCTTTCTAATCCCACCTTCTTGCATTTAGTCCATAGCCTTGGACAGCATTTAAGGTCTTCTAAAGCATGACAACAGATCGATGGCCTTGAAGTGTGCCACTGAGCTCCACCAAACTGATCTTGAGCAGAGTGATTGGAGAGTTGTGACACTTCACCACCTACTAGCAATGGGTACAGTGATGGTAAAAAGTCTGACAACACCAGTTTTTAGTCCAACCGATTTATTTGATAATAGACTCACAAGCTTTCGGGGTTAGCCCCTTCGTCAGGTGAATGGAGAGTTCTGGCCTCAGACAGAGCATATAAAGCACAGACAGTTTAGAGATTACTGATTAGAATGCGAATCCTTACACCTAACCTGCTGTTCAAGACCTGAAGTGGCTGACAATGTGAGCGGAAGGAGCACTGATCACAGGTTAAAGAGATGTGTATTGTCTCCAGACAGTACAGTAAGTGAGGTTTTGCAAACCCAGGCAAGTCACGGGGGTTACAGATAGTGCGACATGAACCCAAGATCCCTGTTGAGACCGTCCTCATGTGTGCGGAACTTGGCTATCAGTCTCTGTTCAGCGACTCTGCGCTGTCGTGTGTCGTGAAGGCCGCCTTGGAGAATGCTTACCCGAAGGTCAGAGGCGGAATGCCTGTGACCACTGAAGTGTTCACCAACAGGAAGGGAACAGTCTTGCCTGGTGATTGTCGAGGGATGTTCATTCATCCGTTGTCGTAGCGTCTGCATGGTCTCCCCAATGTACCATGCTTCGGGACATCCTTTCTTGCAACGTATCAGGTAGACAATGTTGGCCAAGTTGCAAGAGTATTTACCATGTACCTGGTGGATGGTATTCTTACGTGTGATGATGGTATCCATGTCGATGATCCGGCATGTCTTGCAGAGGTTGCTGTGGCAGGGTTGTGTGGTGTTGTGGTCACTGTTCTCCTGAAGGCTGGGTAGTTTGCTGCGAACAATGGTCTGTTTGAGGCTGTGTGGTTGTCTGAAGGCAAGAAGTGGGGGTGTGGGGATAGCCCTGGTGAGATGTTCGTCTTCATCAATGATATGTTGAAGACTCCAGAGAAGATGTCGTAGCTTCTCCGCTCCGGGGAAGTACTGGACGACGAAGGGTACTCTGTCCACTGTGTCCCGTGTTTGCCTTCTGAGGAGATCGGTGCGGTTTTTCGCTGTGGCGCATCGGAACTGCCGATCTATGAGTCGAGCACCGTATCCTGTTCTTATGAGGGCATCTTTCAGCGTCTGGAGGTGTCTGTCACGATCCTCCTCATCTGAGCAAATCCTGTGTATACGGAGGGCTTGTCCATAGGGAATGGCTTCTTTAACATGTTTAATGCTCCACTTCTCCAGTTTCCACCCTAAACATGTTAAAGAAGCCATTCCCTATGGACAAGCCCTCCGTATACACAGGATTTGCTCAGATGAGGAGGATCGTGACAGACACCTCCAGACCCTGAAAGATGCCCTCATAAGAACAGGATACGGTGCTCGACTCATAGATCGGCAGTTCTGATGCGCCACAGCGAAAAACCGCACCGATCTCCTCAGAAGGCAAACACGGGACACAGTGGACAGAGTACCCTTCGTCGTCCAGTACTTCCCCGGAGCGGAGAAGCTACGACATCTTCTCTGGAGTCTTCAACATATCATTGATGAAGACGAACATCTCACCAGGGCTATCCCCACACCCCCACTTCTTGCCTTCAGACAACCACACAGCCTCAAACAGACCATTGTTCGCAGCAAACTACCCAGCCTTCAGGAGAACAGTGACCACAACACCACACAACCCTGCCACAGCAACCTCTGCAAGACATGCCGGATCATCGACATGGATACCATCATCACACGTAAGAATACCATCCACCAGGTACATGGTAAATACTCTTGCAACTCGGCCAACATTGTCTACCTGATACGTTGCAAGAAAGGATGTCCCGAAGCATGGTACATTGGGGAGACCATGCAGACGCTACGACAACGGATGAATGAACATCCCTCGACAATCACCAGGCAAGACTGTTCCCTTCCTGTTGGTGAACACTTCAGTGGTCACAGGCATTCCGCCTCTGACCTTCGGGTAAGCATTCTCCAAGGCGGCCTTCACGACACACGACAGCGCAGAGTCGCTGAACAGAGACTGATAGCCAAGTTCCGCACACATGAGGACGGTCTCAACAGGGATCTTGGGTTCATGTCGCACTATCTGTAACCCCCGTGACTTGCCTGGGTTTGCAAAACCTCACTTACTGTACTGTCTGGAGACAATACACATCTCTTTAACCTGTGATCAGTGCTCCTTCCACTCACATTGTCAGCCACTTCAGGTCTTGAACAGCAGGTTAGGTGTAAGGATTCGCATTCTAATCAGTAATCTCTAAACTGTCTGTGCTTTATATGCTCTGTCTGAGGCCAGAACTCTCCATTCACCTGACGAAGGGGCTAACCCCGAAAGCTTGTGAGTCTATTATCAAATAAATCGGTTGGACTAAAAACTGGTGTTGTCAGACTTTTTACTGTGTTTATGCCAGTCCAACGCCGGCACACCCACATCATGACTACAGTGATGGTCCCATGGGTCATCGATTTGGTTAGAAGGAAAAGATTACCATTCCTCCAGTCTAGATATTTTGCTCTGGGGAAACAACACCACCATCACCAAAGTTAAGGGGTGCTAGGTGATCACCTCCTCATTGTCAAAATATTGTAGAAAACCACTTGGCTTTGTTTAATCAATGTGAATGCCCCATATCAAAAGATTGAGCAATTAGCCATCCTCCAGCAGCTCCCAGCTTGCCTAAACTGATAATTATAGGCAGTGACTTCAACTGCATCATTGATGTGGCTGTATGTCCAGGAGGGCAGACAGCAAACCAGTGCTCCTGGTGGAAGTGATAAAAGATGTCAAGTTGCACAATTTCTTCAGTAATCCAATAGATGAACAGCCACATAGATGAGGCCAAACAGGTCCATCTGTTGCAGATGTTCATTTGTTGAGCGTACATAGCTAGATACACTGATTTCAAGCCTGTGATCTTCTCTGGCCACTGCCTCCGACTGCCTGACTGGCACCCACTGGAACACTGATATAGAAGCTGAATGTGAAATTGTTGGCCCCAGAAAACATGGAGGAATGCAAAAGGGATTACAAATGTTGGAGCACTGAAATATCTCTTTGAGTCCCTGATACACTGGTGAAAAACAATCAAAGCGAACATCAAGAGGTTCATCATCCTCAATAGATATTCAGAGGCAAAAGAGAGACAGAGGGTCGAGTGGACCAAACTGGCACTTTCCAAGGTCCAGGACTATAGTTGTGGCAGTCACGAGAAAGGCTCAATGGAGAAAGGCCAGTCTGCTCTGTTCCCCCACTTAATAATGGCCTCTGACCCCACTTGGTAGTCCACTCTCTCCCTCTGCTCAGTAGTCTCTTTCTTCGCCTTGCTCAGTAGACCTCCCACCAGCCCCCTCACCCCCCTTCCACTCTGTAGTCAGTCTCACTCTGTGCTAGGTAGCTGTTCTCCCTGCGCTCTGAGAATCTCCCTCCCCAACTGACTCACTGCTGTCACTGTGCCATTCTTTTCAGGGCTAAGGATGAAGGAAGCTGCTGGTTCTCTCTGACATTTGCTGCTGGTAGGTCCCTTAGTGATCCTCTCAACAACAAAGATGGAAGAGAAATGGCCTGTAAGCAGAAACTCACAGAATCTTTATAATTTACTTACTGACATTTTAAACGTGGGGTTGGCAGGCCAGAAAGAAAGATCTGGTGGGTCGCTTAGTGGTCTAAGGGCTACTTGGCTAAGCATCTCCCACCGTAGTACAAAGGGCTGGAATCCATGTAAAACTCCTTGAGCTGTATGCACCAGAAAATGTTTGAACGTGAAATATATATTAAGAATATCACGTGCATTTGTTTAATGTGCTGTTAAATATATGCTTAGCTTATCACTTTGAAATCCTCGAGATTGTAAAAAACTATATCTGCACAAGTACTCTGAACTAAACAATAAACAAGTTTTTATTTAGATGTAATAATGTCAAGTTTAAATAGCCACCTGATTAACTGCTGAAACATAGCTCTGTTTTCCTGGTTAGTTGTCCGAGCCCTGGAAACTTTCACTGTACAGATTAATTTTAGAGCAGAGTTACAAACAATCTTAAAAGACCTCATTATCTTCTTCTAAAGTGTTAATTGTGCCAATAATTACCTACCTGTATTAATAACTCTACGGATTTGGTGTCAGCGTTTCTTGCCAACATCCACATATATTTCCTCTAAACGTGGAAAGTGAGCACAAAGGAGTTGAATGCATCCCACTCCCAAAATCAAAAGTTAGGAGAGGATGCAAAGAGGTCGATTTTGAAAAGGTTCACTGGCTGACTAAATTAGATAGGGTAAAAAAATCGATGTTAAAAGTGAGAACACATGTTATGATGACCAAGAAGGCCACAGGACATAGTCAATAGATCTACCTGTGGGTTTCATAGAGTGTGAGCTGAATTATTGAGTGAGCAGAGGCTTGCCCAATGCAAAGCAGTCAGCGGGGGTTTTAAGCCTCTAGCTTTACCTGGACTGGTGTTGTAGGTCCTGAACTGATGACTACCTGACTGTAAGTTGCAGAAGCTTCTCTTTTCTTTGCTGCACAATGAAGAAACTGGCATTTGGCTAAACTACTATAGTATGAATTTTACTTTAACCCAAAAAAGCTAACCAGCCTACAGTTCAAAATTCCAGTAACATAGCCACTGTGTCAATATAGACTTCATGATCATCAGAGAAAATGTCACCAGTAATGTGTAATTATTCTTATTAGCTGTATCTTAATAGAGTTTAAATGCTATTTACCTATCTTTATGCTTGTATCATAAGATTTAAAATGTACAGAATCAGTAACATTAAATTGTCATTTCTTCTATATGGATATGTATTGCACAATTCAAAATCAGGCCATGAGTCACTCTGATCCAGCTATGAACTAAAAACAATGATTCAGTTTGAGTTAGTTGATAAAACACACTGAATCTAGGCCTAATGCCTTTTTGTCTTTATTGTATAATTATTCACTCTATCCTATAATATTTATATTGCTGCTAGCTTGTGTAATTTTGACTTCTATACTGCTATTTTTTGATTTCATAGCAATTTGCTCAATTGAATAAAGAAGCACATGATCGCAGCCACAAAGAAAAATTTGAAAAAATGAATATTGGCTTTTACTGTATATAGGTAACATTAAATAAGATTAATAGTGTTGAAATATTTTCCTAGCATTCAATACATCTGAGAACTACAGTAGGCCCACAGTATGGGACGGCATGGTAGCACTGCTGCTTCACGGCGCCAGTGACCTGGGTTTGATTCCCGGCTTGGGTGACTGAGTGGAGTTTGCATGTTCTCCCTGTGTATGCTTGGGTTTCCTCCCACATTCTGAAAGATCTGCTGGTTAGGTGCATTGATCCAAATAGGCGCTGGACTGTGGTGAGTAGGAGAATTTCACAGTAACTTCACTGCAGTGTTAATGTAAGCCTTACTTGTGACTAGTAAATTAACTTTACTTTTTAAATAATTTTAAAATTGATACAATGCTACATAAATATTATGGTCAGGATTCCACCATATTTTGTAAAATAAAATTAATATCCTAATCATATTTTAGTGAAATTGTAAGACTGCGTTGACAGTTCTGATTCTCAAGGACAAGTAGAGATGGGATATAAATGTTGGCCTTACCAATGACTCCCAACTCTGTAAATGAATTTTTAAAAATGAAATACCTGTAAAATCAAGGCTAGGAGCTCAAGGAGAGACAGCCATGTAATGATAATGTCACAAGACTAGTAATCCAGATATCCAAGTTAATGTTGGAGTCACAGAATCATAAATAGAGTCATTGAGCTTTATAGCATGGAAACAGACCCTTCGACCCAACTTGTCCTTGCCGCCTCTTTTTTTTAAATCATGAAGCTAATCCCAATTGCCTGCATTTGGCCCATATCCCTCAATACCCATCTATATACCCAATGTAACTGTCTAAACGCTTTATAGAGGCTGTTTAAATGCTTTATGTGTTCTGGGATCACATGTTCATGTTGCACCATGGCAACTGTGGAATTTAATCTCAATTAATAAATCTGGAATATAAAGCTAGTCCCAGTAATAGTGACCATAAAACTGTCAATAACTGTTGCAAAAACCCATCTGGTTCACTAAAGGAAATCTACCATCTTTAACTGGTCTGGCCCCTAAATATAATTTCAGACCTACAGCAACACAGTTGAGTATTAACTGCCCCTAAAATGGTCTAGCAAGCCATCCAATTTAAGGGCTATAAGGAATGGGCAACAAATGCAGGCCTTGAAGTGATGTCCACATCTCATGTAAGAATAAAAGATAGAAAATCCTCAGTCTATCCCACCATTGTGATGCAAAACAATGACATTCTCTCATGACCTCCCTTGAGTATTGAAAATTGACACCAAAAAGACCAGGGAGCAACAAGGAGAGGAAATGGACATAACCAGGCCAAAGCTGATGGAGCTTTAGAAATTTCTAAAGGAGAATGGAAGTGATAAGGCTTATTTGACAGGATCTTTTATCTCCTTCTTTTGACACATTGTCACACTAATTTTTCAACATTTTGAAGCAGATTGCAAAATATATTTAAATATATATGTGAAAAGATACAGATCATCTTTTTCCACAGTAGTCAATATGACAGATTCATAAAAATCAAGTTGTGCAGAGAAATAGTTTTCTTGGAAATGTTTCTGTCAGATCATGTGAAGCCTTCAGTAATAAATTGTAAAGGTAAACATGCAGTAAGAAAAGAACAATAAGGGCGATTCTGCGGCCCCACTCACACAGGCCCCACTTGCACAGGTGCAATTCCTGTGATGGCCAAAGACTCTCACGAGAGAGGCCATCACTGGAATTGCGACCGGGAGATCTCATGTGAAGATTCCGCCCCCTTTCCACACCTCCTCCACCCACCGCCCCCAACCCCACCCCATCCCAGCCGATGATGTAATCTGGTTCACTCCCAGTGAGGGCGTAAATCAGAATTACAAATATTAATTTAAATATTCAAAATCGGCTTTAAGCTTGAATTCTCCAGCCTCCTTAAATTCTCCCACCTATTGGTCTGACGTGAAGCTGACTACTGGACCGCAGTTCTCCAATTTTGCCTATGGCTAGTTTCACCTATTCTCTGGTCCTGTTGCTGTGAATGGAGATTTGGCTCAGTGCTAAATTCTCCATTCTTGCTGGCAGCAGTGGTGGGCGTATGATTTCAGAGAATTCCAACCCCAGTCTCTAAAAATGGAGATCATACATAATAACCACAACAGGTGGGTGGGGGCTAGGAGGCCATTGTAGTTTCCAAGTGGTCTGGGGCATACATGGTTGGACAGTGCCCCTAACAGTGTACCCTATCAGTGCCAACACAGCTTTCATGCTAGGATGGCAGTCCTGAAAGGTGCGCCTAAAGGGCTGTGGGGGCAGGGCCTATTGGTGAGAGCATAGTGGGAGTATGCACATGTGGTGGGGGGGCCTTTGATGCTGGCGATGAGGGGGGTGGTGGTGGTGTCCCAATGATGCTGATAGTTAAGGGCACCCTGATCTCCGAGCAGCAGGCCTTGTTGGCATCTTTAGGCCCCATCTCTGTCATACACAGTGCAAATCAACCCCCTTCTAAATGACTAAGTTGGGGACGATTGCGATTGAAATCACACCAACCGATTCATGCCAGAGATGATATTTTGTCATTTTTTTGAAGAATTGCGCCCAATAACTTTATATAGTTTTGGAAAGACTGCAGCCTGATCCTGCTCCTAATTGTTGTCTCAAGCCTACTTATTAATAGATCGCTTCACTCTTTATTGAAAAATCCATATATTTAATTAAGCAGACATCTACTATTTCTAAGATAAAAACTGGCTTTGTGTTTTTTTAAAGATCTAATTTAAACAGCTTCCTAAGTTGCTCTGCAGGCATGTCTAGACGGTCTTTCCCTGTATCAGCAAACATGAAGAAAAATAATGTTGAAATAATATCCTAAACTAATGCCAAATAACAGCAATTGTTCTACTTCCAAAAAAACAATAAAGTATCAATTTACCATTCTTTCTGGCAATCTAACTGAAAGTGCTGTAGTTTTTTTGGGATCTGGGAGTAAATTGTAAAATTATACCAGTGGTTACCCTCACGTTCCATTCATAACAAATCAACTTAACAAGCTACAACTAAATCATTTTTATTCAATTAGCCATGCTTCAAAATTGTTAGCACAACATTATGAAAAAGGGAAAGATATTCTATAAATGAACATCAAGCTTTGAGGCAACCTATAAGATGCAATCTGTTTTTGCAACCATCTCATGTGATCGAATGAATTGTGCAGGATTGGGCCCAGCCTGACTCCAGAAGTCACAGTCCACAGCATGGTGCTGAACAACATTGTCTGATAATTGCACACCATCATAACTTTATATTGCCTTTTTAAATGTGAACGTGAAATGTGAGCTCAGTACTTTATATTGCGAGTTGAGAAACATCAGCTTGAGGCCATTATTTGGGCGACTGATGATAAAATTGACTGCAGAATATCTACATCAGTTTCTTCATGTAACATGCATAATTCGGGAGGTTAAACCTGTTTGTAGGCCTGACTGTTAAATATTACTAATGGTTGTTAAATCCCTGCATCAATGGAGATAACAAATAGTGGCATTATAGAACCAATGAAATAATTACAGTTGTGATGAATTGGACCTTTCTGGCCACTTTAAATCTTGATTAAAAGCTCAATGAAATTCTGAGAATGAGCTTGATGTGAACTAAAGAATCATTAGGCAGTGTTCAAAAATCTGAACTCATTGAAAGAAATCGATAAGCTTCTCCATTGCTCAATTACCCAGTATGGGATTGTGTGTTATCTACTAGATAGGGTCCAGATTTAATTCCTAGTCTGTATTGAGTAGTAGATCTTGATTGAGGTGGCAGTATGGAATACTACAATTAGGCTACAGAAGAAAAGACAGCTCCTGATAGCTGTCTAATAAACCCTGATCTAAAGTACATGTATGCTGGTACCTAGAAGAGCCATGGCTGAATTTGATGGGGTTTTTTTTATGATTGTAAAGTTAACAGAGCTAAAGCAAACACTATGGGCTTTATCAACATCCCAACAACATCCCAGCTGTAGTACTGAAGACTCGTGCTCCAGAACTAGATGCAACCCTAGCCGACCTATGTCTGTATAGGTTAGAAGACTGGTATCTACCCAAAAACATAGAAAATTGCCCAGGTACATCCAGACTACAAAATGCAGGACAAATCCAATCTGGTCAATTACTGCTCTATTTGTTTATCCTCAATCATCAGTAAAGTGATAGAAGGTGTCATCGATAGTGCATTTAAACAATATTTACTCAGCAATAACCTGTTCACCAATGGTCAGTTTGGGTTTGACCAGAGACACACAGCTCCAGACCTTATTACAGTTCAAACATAGACGAAAGTGCTGCATTCCAGAAGTGATGTGAGAGTGATTACCTTCGATACCACAGTAATATCTGACTGAGTGTGGCATCAAGGGGTCCTAATGCAACTGATGTCAATGGGAAAAAGGGGAAAGTTCTCCATGGATTTGAGTACACCTGGCACAAAGGAAGATGGTTGTGATTGTTAAAGGCCAATCATTTCCCTGCAGGAGCTTTTTAGGGGAGTGATGTAGGCCCAACTTGCTACTTTATCAATAACATTCCCTCTAACATTGTATTAGAAATGGAAATGGTTGTCAAAGATTGACAATGTCCAGCACTATTTGCAAATCCTCAAATACTGAAGCAATCTATGTCCACCTCCAGTAAAACCTGGACAACATTTGGCTGATAAGTGTCAAGTAACATTCTCATCGCACAGCCAACATTTGGCTGATAAGTGTCAAGTAACATTCACATCACACAAGCACCAAGCAATGACCATCTCCAAAATAACAGGTTAGAAATTAACTATCTCCCTTTAATGGTCAACAGCACTATCAGTGCTAAATACTCTACTGTAAATACCTTGGGAGTGATTATTGACCAGAAGCATAACTTGAACTAGCCATGTAAGTACAGTAGCTACAAGAGTGAATAACTCATTTCTTGATCACTCAAAGCCTCTCTGCCACCTACAAGGGACAAGTAGATTGTGTCATGGAATACTGTCCACTTGTCTGGATGAGCATAGTTCTAACAACACTCACAATGCTTGACACATTTCAAGACGAATCAGCCCATTTGACTGGTCCCCCAGCCATCATCTTTAATATTCACTCTCCATTGCTGGCACACACAGTGGCAACAGTGTGTATCATGTACAAGCTGTACTACAGCAATTTGCCAAGAATCCTTCAACATCATCTTCTGAACCTGCAACCTTTAGTACAAGGGCAGCAAGGAAACATAACCACCTGCGGCTTCCCCTCCAAGTCACACATTGCCAACTCCCTCATAGTCACTGGGCCAAAATTGTGAACACTCTACCTAAACAGCAATCTGGGTGCATCTAAGCTGCACGGACTGCAGGGATTGGAGAAGGAAGCTCACCACCATTGTTTCAAGGGGATTAGGGGATGAGCAACATTCACATGCCATGAATAAATATAAAAAACTCACATTAAATTTTTTTTTGTACAGAACTAGAGGACCACTGATGTCCAAAGGAACATGCCGCAGGAAGGGTTAGCATCTTCAGGATATTAGCAAAGAAATTTGGGAGAAAGGGAAAAATCATAAAGTATTAAAAATCATAGGTTGAAGGATATTGTCTCTGTGTTGTGGGAAGGTTTCATTCAAGGTACTATTACAGCAAGTTATGAAGGGTTTTAACATTGATTCGCTGGTTAATACATGTTTAATTGCTCCATCCCTCAAGAGAAAGTTAATGCTGTTTCAATCCTTTTGATTTGGCCCTCCTGTCTGATCCCATACAAGGGTAACGCGTTCATGTCTGATTCAAATATAACAATCATATTTTTTAAAAAAAATCTAAGTAAATTCTTGTTGATTCACGCCAGAGTGCTGCACCTAATTGAGGTGGAATATTGGGTCCTGATACTGCTGGACATAAATGTAATGATTTGCAGGATACCATCTTGAATATATATTCAATTCAGCTACTCCCGGCATGGCTGAACTTGTGCCTGCACTGACAGCTGTCTGCAGTGAGCGCTGCAAAGGGGATCGACACACATCGCGCCCTTTACACAACTTGTCATTTTCCATACATCTTGCTTGCATTTAAACAAAAGCTGGCACCTGGATTGAGGAAGGGTGCGCGTTGGTCAGGTGGACAGTTTATTAACGTTGTATCTAACCTGACCGACCAGCCACCTCCACCACCACCCCCCCTCCCGCAACTACACTCCGCCATGAGGGCGAAATGCCTGAAAAACCCTCCAGTTCTGATACACCAAAGGCCCGGGCTACAAATCTCTGATCTGACCTTCGCGTTTAAAAATGCAAATCAGTGGGTTAAGAAGTGGCGTGGGACTGGGGATTGGCTCTTTCAATTTATATTGTACAGTTTTAAATTTGTCCTCGTCCGTTACTGGGAATCTGTCCGCTAAAAAACATAACGGAAACGCCAGAGCGGAGAGCCCGAAGGGGAGCGATCACCGAGAGGAAGGCGGGTGCGAGAATGAATCGGGCTGACCTTTGCAGCTACACTGCCTAGCTGCCATTTCCGTTACGACGCACAGTGTGGGCGGCACTGGCAGCAGCCGAGAAGCGCTCATTTTTAAAATTTGATGATGTCAATAAGTTTTTTTTTCAAAAACTGCTGTAAGCCATCAACAATTACGGAACCGCCAGTATTTGTTTTCAGAAGGAGAGAGAGACAGCAAAAGCTTCACTATTGCAAAGACAACTGCGCGAATCCTGCGAAGTGGATTTAGAAGTGAACATTTGCAGATGAAGCGGGCATCAGCAGCAGCAGCAGCAAGAGCAAGTTACTGTTTTCTACCAGCGCAGGATCGTAATGAGCAGCAACTACCTTTGCAAGCCCGGGACTGGAGCTGTCAGAACAGGCGGACTCACTCTCTCTGAATGGAACGGCTTCATGGCATTTTTCTGCGATTTAATTTGACTGGAAGAGTAAGTGGAAGCAAAAGAGAGAGAGAGAAGTCTGAACCAGCCGGAGTTCGCTGCTCAGAGTAGCCTTTCATTTACAGTGAAGTAACAGTTGCAAAATGGGCGGGAAAACTGCAAAACATTCAAATATTGCATCTCTATCGGAGATACAGTAACCGATTCAACTGTTGTACTTTTCGACATTATTTCGAGATTTTATTTGACAGTTGTGAAGAGGACAAACTAACTATCCACGCAGCAGCTGAGAAGAAGTGAACCGCATTTTGATTTTTTTGAATGCTTTGGGGGTAACATGGAACAAATCACTTGAAAATGTTAACTTTGAGATAGGCAAGCTATCCTTGGACTTGTATCACGTGTATTATATTGATGAGAAAAAGGGGCGGACCGGACAACGTCATTACTAGGCTCACACATCAATTACTCTTGGTTAGTAAATACTATACTACAGAGCGGGACTAGATTCTTCATCTCCACCGTACCTGTTGGCGTCTGTGCTTATCGGATTTCGACATTTTTGCAATACTAATAATGGAAACAGCTGATGGGTCAGAGGGTGACAAACTAACAAGCGCTGCAGCCAAAGGAGACTCAAAAGAAGTCAAAATTTTACTAGAAAACGGGGTGAACGTGGGTGCACTCAATAAGTTTGGCAGAACTGCACTTCAGGTTAGTCCAATGATTCTTTTTTTCTAACCCACACATTGCATTTTCGTCTGTCAGAAAAAAACTCCCCTGTCCTAGAATGCATGTTTTATTTTCTAAAAACAATAATATGCCCCTATTTTCGTCAATGTGTCAGCATGGATCAGGCAGCAATGGATACAGTATTGACGCACTGCTGAAATAGCCATTGAATTTCAAAACACCTTGGTTAAAAACAAACGCATTTTGCTTTGATGATAATGCTGCTTGATGGTCACGATTATCTGCGACTATATTTTGGGACGACGTGATTTTCCCATTTCCAAAAGTGAAATTCTCAGAAATGATAAAAAAATTCACGTTTTCGGTTGTATGATGCTTATAGAAATGTAGAAGGATTGCAACGTGGACTGTCTTGGGCAGCACGTTTTTATTTTGTAGTGTACATCATTCGGATGCATGCAATGTTTCAGACTGTGACCATGCGTTCACTGCTTTTCAAATAACTGAAAAACTGACAAGAATACAACATTGAATCAGCCACCCTGATTCAAAGCCTTTTAGTAAATAAATATTAACGTTCTCAAGTAACCAAAAAATCCCACAATTGGCAAACGAAGGCAATTGATTTTGCTGTGAAGAAATGCGTTTTAGTAACAATGGGTTCAATATAATATTATAAAACATCCCATCAATGTCCTAGGGTTAGTAATTATGAATAATCCTATGCTAGGATTTAATTAATGGCATACTGCACAGAACATATAAATGTAGCTTTATATACTTTCATCTTTCGTTACAATCATTCATTGTTTTTCGACAAAATATATATATGTATATATGCATGTAAAGATTATTGACCTTGCCAGCGACGCCCACTCCTCAAGAACGAATAAAACAAATTGCATTATCATCTTTCTGGTGGTCGCAAATTTCAAGTTAGTTTCATTCATTCAGGATTAAGCAACAGTTGTTAGGTAACTGGATAGTGAACTGACTTGAAAGCAGAATAAGTAGTTTATTGCAATAAAAACTGTTGGGGATAAAATTATTATTTTGCTTGAATACTTGCATGAAATATTTAACTAATGCCCAATAAACCACGGTATTCTCTTGAAATTAAAATCTATTTTTATCATAAGTTTGAAAGGGTCCTTTGAAAAGTAGATTTTGCCTAAAACTAATTGAGGTACTAAGTTTTAAACAGGTGATCCAGTGGGTCAATTGCAATGATATCAATGCAGCTATAGCTTTGATTTGGCAACCGACAAAAATGAAGCTCTCCAATAATGAAGTAACTAATGTTTAAAGTTTATTTATTACTATCACAAATAGGCTTTTTTTAATTTTAAACAATAATATACTGTTCGGTGTTCTGGACTACTACGTTTAATAGTTCATTTGTTTTGAACATCGTATTATGTCGTATAAGAGTCACAGTAAAATGGATACTTTATAAACAAAATTGTGTCGTTACCGTTAATTTGACGTGCTGTTGCTCATTTGTTAGAACAACAGTATAAACCTACATTTAAAGTCTCAGTAAATAAACAATATATTTTATAATGTTTATATTTTATCTGCTATGTATTAACTTTGAAATTACCCATCCCCACTTATCTCCTCCACACGCAAGACAGGACACCAGCTCATACTGACGATTTTAAATTATGGTTCTCCTTTTTTGCATAATATATAACCACGACTGTTTTAGAAAATATGATCTTTTTTGTTTATATTTTATATGAAAATGTCGATATGAAAATAGGATTTAATTATGCATTACTGTCATGCCACTCGAAACATTCTTGTGGTTTACCTCGAATCGCGTTTTAACTGTGCAATGAAAAGATGCAATACCGTATAACGTTATTGATTCAAATCAATTAATTAAATCATCTAATGCCTCTATGGACAACCAGAAAACACCTATAAAATGAAATTTCGTTTTATTTCGTCTCGATTTGTCGTAAATATTTTCTTTTGGAAAGTTTTGAGGTAGAAATAGATTGGTCCAATCATTGCTAAACGACAGTTGTGAAGAAACGCCATCACGAATTTCGTTAAATAAAATGTTAGTTAGAAATGTTTAAGGTGTAGCAGCTGCAATTCGCCCAGAGTAATGAGGACTTGTTTGTTACATTTTGTGTGGTTTACAGAGTTGTTTCAGATTTTTAAATAACTCTTGTAGAGGTGAATGTATCAGTCTGACCTTGCAACCTTTAATTCTGCAATGTTAAAACTTGATTTTTTTTTGATGTGTTGGTGGCGCACTCTTGAATGTCACGCTTTCTTTCTTTCACACACTTTCCATCCATCTTTCTATATTTGCAGGTGATGCAGATGGGTAATACTATAGTAGCCAAATCCCTGCTAAAAGCTGGAGCTAAACCAAACCAGCAGGATCACGGAGGATTCACCCCAGCTCACGATGCGGCTCGGGAAGGCTTTCTAGACACTTTGAAAACTTTCGTGGACTTTGGGGCAAATGTAAATATTGAAAATTCCGAGGGCAATCTGCCCATACATCTTGCTGCACAGGAAGGCCACACCGATGTAGTTATTTTTTTGGCAAAGAAATCAAACCTCTCACATAAAAATGAAAAGGGACAAACTCCATTCGAGCTAGCCCAGATGTACAAGAGAACGGAAACAGTGCAATGGATGGAACAGAATCTATAGAACAAGCTTGATAAGCAAATGCAGTCTTACAGTATTTATTGTAATTGTCAGCTAACATATATACATTTGTTTCTATTATTTTAATGCCATGTAAAAAAGTACTTTAATTCCTGGTCCGTGTTTAATACCTGTGTGTTTCCGTGTGTTGTGAGAAATAGGGCTGCTGGCATCAAATGCTTTATTTTTGAAATATGCTTATTTTTTTCTTGCCTTCAGGCTCAATTTGCTTTGTATGTTGCAAATTAGTATTAAATAGAATCTGGCAAATATTATTGATTGAAGTTCCATTGGTTATTAAGGATAATGTTTAATGTCGTAATGTGTAATACAATAATGCCTTAAAATTGTTAGATGAAACAATGAAGCAAACACAAGGTACAATTTGCAATTATTGCATTAGTCGCTCCTGACCACGACTTGTGCCCTTATGCAGTTTTTGAACATTTGCCCCTTCTGGGTAACACAACTATTTTAATGTTCAGATAACCTATAGTGTTTCTACATTATTTTAGATGTCTAGTTCTTCGTGTTTGTTTCATTTGATTTGTTTGTATTTTCAATGGATTGGCATGGAAACATTGCTTCCTGCTCGTCTTCCTAAGTGAAAACAGCGAGATGTAGCTGATAAACATTATTTAATGTTTTGGTTTGTTTTTAATGAAAATTAAGTTATGAGCTTTTTATTTACTCGAGATATTGCTTTCGTGATATTGAAATGTATCAAAATAGGCCATATAATTTATAAAAGATTTAACTTCCCTTCGTTCAAATAAATGCTTCCTTGTAATTGTAAAAAAAAGTTATCTATCTTAATGCTGTGAATGGCGTTGCATTTCCTGAATTAATTTATTACTGTAGCAGGTAACACAAGAGGTACAATTTAACGTTTAGCTCCCTCTACAAGTCACATTACATCGTATAATAAAGGATGTTTTTATAATAGATCTGAAGAATAGAGCGTGTCATTCAAAAGGAACTATGTATGGAATAAAAACGTTTATCTTGATGACTTTATTTTGATGGATTTATTAACGTGGTTTAATTGTCGTGTGCGTTTTGTCTTTACTAATATTGCTATAATTGGCAGATTACGTTTTCTGTAGTCGGTAGTGATCAGTAATTTCACAGAAGAAGACATGGCTTTAAAAATGGAGGTGGAAATCCGTTCTACACCGATCACACCACGCAGTTTCGTGTTTAAATAAATCAATATTTCGACATTGTAATTGTGGTTTCACTTAATTAGATCACTTTATCGAAAATAACCTTTTAACTCTTAAGCGAAATAATTTCATGTCTGCGGCGAAACATAACGAAAAATCTTAAACAACGATGTTTACTAAAACTTGGAGCAGGTCACTTTAATAAATAGCAAAACTGGATTTTAATTGACGATAATGCTTGAGGAAGGTGACGAAATCGCATTGAAGAAAGTATTTGGATGATCTCAAAAATGCCGTTAGGCCATTAGTTAGTAGATGCAGATGTTTAAATTCTGACCTACCAATTGTACAACGTTTCTTGGTAGTTTACATAATATCGAGTGTATGTAAGTAACAGAGAAATTCGTGACAATATTTGGAAAATAACAGTGTTTATTTGTAACACAGTTTGTTCAAACTACAGTATTTACTTTCCACAAAATGCAAGAAAGATATCTTAATGAGGAATTGTAACATCGTAACTGAAGCATATCAGAATAATGAAACATTTAATTTGTGGTTGAAATCGTAAAGTTAATTGCGTGGGATAAAATGCTGTCGATACGTTGTTGAGACAAATAGAAAGGTAAATTAATCATCGTGATGTATAAATGAAAGTGATCCGAAATGTGGAAACATGAAAATTGTTACAATATGAATGCATGCCTGCAGCTACTATCTGCAGATGCGTCAGCAGGCCAATAGTTCAGTAAAATAAAACAAGACTCCTAACTAAAGACATCATTCTGTTATTTGCCTCAAGTTTCTCAACGTATTATACTTTTTAAAAATCTTGGAGCTGTTTTTTTTAAACGCACTGTTGACATTAAAAAACCGTTACAATTTGCGCCGAGTTTCTTTTCCTCTTTTTGTTTGTTTTTGAATATTTCAAATATTTTCCCGCCGCCCACTCGAATCATCAAAACTCCAGTTCAAACGTTTGATTTTTCGGTGAAACTTTCGAAATCTTTTATTGAACATTTTGATTTCGAAAAAAAACGTTGAAATGAAAGGGAAAAAAAACGTCCAATTTCACCACACCTCCCTGCGTCCTACGTGAAACGTTGTGCTTCCTGTTGCAGAAATGTCCGCAAAACTAAGTTAAAAGCTGCCTTTTTTTGTAAAATTAGACTTTGAATTAATATCTTAAAGATATATTGACAAATGTTAATACTGTGCTGATGATTCCGTCCAGCAACCGCTTGGCTAAGCGCTGGGCGAGTGAGATGACGTTTCGGACGCACCGGATCATATTGAAACTGTGTCATATCTTCTCGTCACCTCAGAATGAAGGAAAATGACTTGAATATCGGTGTGACAGCTAAAGATTGGAAGTGTGTGAGAGAGCCTGCTCACTGCAAGAGGACAACTGCTGACAGCTTGTGATAACCTGAGTGAGAACCCCGTCCCTGAATCACTCACTCCCTTTTCCCACTGGTCGCACCGTCAGACAGAAAACTCACAAATGCAGGTTTGCTCATTTTAAACAAAACAGCAGCCCGCCTAATCGCAGCATGAAGTAAGCAAATCCTCCCAGACTTTTAACCCAGTCAATGGTGAATTTCCCAGAGAGTTTACGTTTAATGCTGTGACATGAATGCTAACTGTGCAGCAGTGCTCTCCAAAATATTAACCACTTTCCTCACATGGGGCTAATTAAAAATTCAGGAGCTGCTAATCATGTTTCTGATTTCTAAATTCAAAAAAATGAACTGACGTGAGCTCTCAATACATGTATTCTCAGGACGAGAGCACGCGTTTACGTTATGTGAGCGGGTTTTATTGGTAAGATGGAAAGACAATAGCAGAGTGCCAGTTTTAAACAACGTGCATGCTTCATTTCCTATTTGGTTGTTAACATGGACTGTTGTACAGGTGATAATGCCGGATTTCAGCATCATAGTAACGCCAAAAATTGGCGGAGAGAGCAGCTGTAATCCTGTTCAGTGTGGCCGACTGGAATGACCACTCCAGACTGGTTGAAACAAGTAAACACAACCAGCAACAGCACAGCGAACGATAGGGAACATCTTTGACTAGTAAGGGGAGCTCCCCTGGGACTCAATATTCTCTGATCTCTCTCAAAGTTATCACTCCTAACTGCTGGACAAAACAATAGAAGCTGCAGGAGGTTGTGTGTGATAAATTTATGTCACAATTCCAAACTGTGGTGAAAGCGGAAGAATGCACATTTTTTGGATTAAATGGCGGTAAGTAAATGTACATTCTACGCATTTACCCATGTGTAATTCATGGGATATGAGTATTACGGTGCGGGCGCGGATTGAGAACTTTCCGGGCGGGTGTCACTCGACATTTTCGGAATACAATGCAATTTTCAAAGGGAAGGTGAGAAAGGGAGAGTCTGGTATCCGCTCGCCTCCAATTAACTGGTTGCTAATATCTCAGAGGAACAATTTTCAAATTTCAGTCGACAGGCACAAGTCAGGGTGCAGCTGTCACGAACAGAGCGGAGAGCTCTGAGGGCAACTGGGTACGAACTTGAACGGAGAATAACGCTCATCTGCACAACCAGTAGCTCAGAGCTGCCAGCCCCTTGGACTGAAGAGGCATGCATTTTTGAGCAGAGTGGGAGGACTCCTCAGAGGGAAGCGAGACTGCTGCTGTCATTTGTTCAGCAGAAGCTGGCAGAGGAAACCCTACTCAGCGAGTTGAGGGAGTTAAAGGATACCCTCTCTATTGAAAAGGGGGGGCAAGGAGCTTCAGGTCAGGAAGAAGCTTTGGGAGCATATGGAATAAAGTGCTACCCAAAACGTCAAGTGTGCCACCAATAGTTAGCTACAAATGTCAGAGTAACAATGCCAGAAGAAGATGCCAGTCTCTGACATTTGTGCTCTGATTCATCATAATGGCGGCACGGTGGTACAGTGATTAACACTGCTTTCTCATAGCGCTAGGGACCTAGGTTTGATTTTGGTCTTGGGTCAGTGTCTATGTGGTGCTTGGACTTTCTCCCTGTTTCTGCATGGGTTTCCTCTGGGTGCTCCTGTTTTCTCCTACAGTCCAAAGATGTGCAGGTTAGGTGGATTGCCCATGCTAAATTGTCTCCAAGGAGCCATCCACTGAGGTTGTGTGATGAAGAGAACACCTGCTGAAGATACAATTGCCATAGAATGAGGGGAGGTAGTTGCATAGTACTGTTGTCACTGGGCTAGCAATCCAGGGTCCCAGGGTTCATCATCCCACCTGAAATTTTAAAAAAATCTAATAATGACCATAAACCACTGTTGATTGTTGTAAAAAAAACACTTGATTCACTAAAGCCCTGTAGAGAAGGAAATCTCCCCCCCCCCACCCCCATCTTTACCTGGTCTGGCCTGCATGTGACTCCAAACCTAAAATAATGTGGTTGACTCTCAAATAGCATGGTAGGGGAGAAGTAAAATGCTGGTACATCCCATGAAAGAATTTTTTAAAAATCCTCCCTGGATACAGACTTGCATGATGGCCTTGCCATCATGGTCCCAAACTAGCTGGACATTCAGAGACCATTCCAGTCCACAAAGATAACTGGCAGAATTAATCATTTCATTTGTGCAGCAATTCAGTCAACTTCGTGAAACTGACAGCACTCTGAGTTGAAGCAGTCTCATCTGTGGCAAAGTAGATATAATTTGAGGCCTTTGTCAATAAGAAATAGGTGATGCAGTCTGCCTGCTGCTCCTCTCCAGAAATTCAGCTGACTGCTGTATAGGTGGCTCTTATGTTATCATCTTATTGCCAAGATGCAGTTCACTGTACTCCAAGGCATTTTGAAACTAAGTACTCACAATTGCAATTGCTTCTGAGACTAGTGATTTCAAACTAACAGAATTAATCATGTCAACATAGAACTTTCACTGTAGCTAAAGCTTGCCAATTTCAGTGTTTGTAGCAAGCAGCTCAATTTCAGTCAAAATCACTCCCCACTCTGCATTCACCCTCTGTATCATGGTCAGGCGCTGAGCTTGTGAAACACACACTGGTTTTTAAAGCCAGATTGGAGGATTCTAAATAGACTTCACTGGTTCTTTGTATATTTTAATTAGTTTTCCAATGGCTGGATTGAGCAGGATGATGCTGGGATCTCAATCTAACATCAGCTTTGGGGGGATTTAAATCCTGCATGCACCCAAAGTCCTTTGCCTGTGAAACATTGTGTCACTTCTAGAATGGTAGTGGGGAAATCAAGAGAAACTAGAAAAACTGGGAGTCATTTTTCCCAGCAGACAATGGGTGAAATTCTCCCCAAAAAATTCGAAATGCCGACTACGCGTAAAAACTAGAGTAGATCCCGTTGGTTTTTTCAGTGTGACTTTCAAACTGAATCTCCCACACTCTGTGCATCACAGAGGACCCTAGCATGAAGCCCATTATTAATTAGTGGACAGGGCCTATTCCCACTGCAGAGGCCAGTACCATAGCGCTGAGCAGGTCACTGTGCGTGCATCAATCTGCCATAGTGGAAATCGGTGCATGCTCAGTAGCCTGCATCGCTGGCCTCCTGATTGCTGACCAGCTCGATTGTTGGCCAGCCCTTGACCCTGCAATGCTGGTGATGTCCCCCTCATTCCCCGATCACTGGCCTCCCAAATGTGATGTAGCGATGCCGGCGTTGGACTGGGGTAAACACAGTAAGAAGTCTGACAACACCAGGTTTAGGTCCAACCAGTTTATTTGATAGTAGAACATAAGAAATAGGAGCAGGAGTAGGCCATCTACCCTTCGAGCCTGCCCCACCATTCAATAAGATCATGGCTGATCTGAGGTGGATCAGTTCCACTTTCCCACCTTCTTCCCATAACCCTTAATTCCCTTGTCACAGATAGACTTAAATATATTCAACGAGGTAGTCTCCACCACTTCAATGGGCAGAGAATTCCAGAGATTCACCACCCTCTGAGTGAAGAAGTTCCTTCTCAACTCCGTTCTAAAACTGCCCCCCCCCATCCTTATTTTGAGGCTGTGCCCTCTAGTTCTGGTTTCCTTTCTAAGCAGAAAGAATCTCTCTACCTCTACCCTATCTAGCCCCTTCATTATCTTGTAAGTCTCTATAAGATCCCCCCGTCAGCCTTCTAAACTCCAATGAGTGCAGGCCCAGTCTATTTAATCTCTCCTTATAAGCTAACCCCCTCATCTCCAGTATCAGCCTGGTGAACCTTCTCTGTACTCCCTCCAAGGCTAATATATCCTTACGCAAATAAGGGGACCAAAACTGCACACAGTACTCCAGCTGCGGTCTCACCAGTGCCTTGTACAGTTGCAGCAAGACCTCCCTACTTTTATATTCTATCCCCCTCGCTATAAAGGCCAACATTCCATTTGCCTTCTTGATCACCTGCTGCACCTGCAGACTGAGTTTTTGTGATTCATGCACAAGGACCTCCAGGTCCCTCAGCACAGTAGCATGCTGCAGCTTTTCACCCTTTAAATAATATTCCTTCCTACTATTATTTCTATTAAAGTGGATAACCTCACATTTGCTAACGTTATACTCCATCTGCCAGGTCCTCACCCACTCACAGCCTATCCAGATCTCTCTGCAGACTTTCCGCGTCCTCCACGCAATTCGCTTTTCCACTCATCTTCGTGTCATCAGCAAATTTTGTTACCCTACACTCAGCCCCCTCCTCCAGATCATCTATTTAAATAGTAAACAGTTGAAGCCCCAGCACCGATCCCTGCGGCACTCCACTCGTCACCAACTGCCAACCAGAAAAGCACCCATTGATTCCAACTCTCTGCTTCCTGTTAGATAACCAATCCTCAATCCACGCTAACACTTTACCCCCAACTCCGTGTACCCTAACCTTCTGCAGCAACTTTTTGTGAGGCACCTTATCAAACACCTTCTTGAAATCTAAAAACACCACATCCACCGGTTCCCCTCTGTCTACCGCACTAGTCACATCTTCATAGTAATCTCACAAGCTTTCGGAAATGGTGTTCCTTTGTCAGGTGTGTGACGAAGGAACGCCGTTTCCAAAAGCTAGTGGGATTACTATCAAATAAACTGGTTGGACTTAAAACCTGGTGTTGTCAGACTTCTTACTACCAAATGTGTCCAGGCCAGGTCCAGCACCCTGCCCCCAACCCCACCTCAATCTCCCCATCCCCACCCCATGCAGTTTCAATCTCTCTCCCCAACCCAATGGCCATGCCGGATTAGCCCTTTCTTTCCTCTGTCAATGATCCAAAATGCAGAGTGTCAGCAGGACCTCCACACCTCTACTGGGCAATGCCAAGGGGCCAAACTGGCACTGCCAGACTGGCAATGCCCCAGGGGCACCTCCTTAATCCCTGACCTCCTACGGGGCTTCCATGGCCTCTCTTCACTTTAGCAGGGTCTGGCCACCAGCTCCCCGTTAGGTGGGAACTGTTGTAAACGCTGCTAGAGTGAAACACTCCTGGCAGGGAGGTGGGGGGAAACAGGCCTGAACTCATTGGAGAGGCTGGCAGTGTGCTGAACAGGCTACTGCACATGCACCGGTCTATCAGTGGGTAGATCAGCATATGCACACTGGCACCCACCCCCCAATCGCTGGCCTCCCAACTGCTTCCCAAGCAACCCCCCCCCCCACAATTGACGGTTTCTGTAACCTCTGCCCCCTGATTGCTGGCCTTAATGGTCCCCCCCATACCCAATGTCCAGCCCAATCTCCCTATCCACAGTCAGCCCAATCCTCCCACTCCCCATGTCCAGCACCAACTGCTCTCTCCCACCACTCCCGAATGCAGAGTGTGCAGCAGGTTCCCCCCCCCCACAACCACTGATCTGCCCCACTCCCTCAGACCGTGTCCCACTGGGCAGCCTCAGGCATTGCCAGAGTGCCAAGATGGCAGTACCAGGCTAGTACTGCCCAAGGGCATGCATCCCTGCCCCAACCTCCCAGGAGGGCCTCACCCAGCAGGGTAATGGGGACCAGCTTTAATCCCCGGTGGTGGGAACCTCTCCCAGCAAGATGGGAGACAATAGCAAGCCAGAAGGATACTGTCCTGGACTCGCTAATGATGTGGAAATTTAGATTTTCATATTGTAATCAGCCTCACGCTGATTTTTGGCATGAAACTGATTAGGTTAAGAAGAATGACCTCAGAGTGTCACGATTGGCTAGAAGCCAATTGCGAATCCTGCTACAGAACCCCGCTGCCAATTCCCAACCTGTTGTGCTACTTAAGCAGCACGGTGGGCCAGGAGAATTGATTGCGCAATGTACCCTCAGGAACGTCAGCATTGATTTTTGCGCTCAAGCCCTGGAGTGGGACTCCAACCTAGAACCTTATGATTCAAAGATAAATGTTTTAGCATCTGAACCATGGGCTGTCAATGGAGAAGCAATTCTTTCTTTAACATGCTGTTATAATCTGGAATGCATTACCTGAAAGTGTGGCAGAAGCAAATTCAATAGTAATTTTCAAAGGGAACTGGATAAATACTTGAAAGGAAAAAAAAACTACTGAACTATGGTGAATGAGCATGGGAATGGTACCAAATTGAACAGCTTTTGTAAAGAAATGGCAGAGATATCTTTGACAATGTACAGGAGGAGAAAGGAGTTGTAACTGCTGGAAGTGGTTGTGGCTGCACACACATATCTCATCATGCCAATGAGTCAGAAAGGAGATAAAAGCAAAATACTGCAGATGCTGGAAATCTGAAATAAACAAAATCCTGGAAAAACTCATCAGATTTAGTAGCATGTGTGAAGAGACGTTTCAAGTCTTTTCAGAGATTTTCAGTTCCTTCTTTTCAAGTGTTAAAAAAGGCTCTGGAGAATAGTCATACGGACTCAAAACATTAACTCTGTTTCTCTCTTCACAGTCACTGCCAGACTGGCTGAGTTTTTCCAGCAATTTCTGTTTTAAAGCCAGAAAGGAGACATCATCAGACCACAAGCTAGTGAGTGATAGCAGCAGAAATACAAAGAGGCATGTGATGGTTGGAAGTAAAGACAGGGCCAATGCTAAGTTGTGAACCTTTAGAGACATTGGGTAGATATTTACCAAATTAAACCCAGTGCAACAGGACCATTTTTGGATTTGGACCCTGACTCCATGCACAGCACATCTGACAGTTACTCTTTACCAAAGCAAACCAATTATTTATCTGCCTAAGCACTCCACAACCAATTAGGAAGGGAGGGAGGGTGAGGTCAAACATCCATTCTGCCAAAGGAAGATTTCTAATTAAAGCAATCTTGGCATGTTTCAGAAACACTTGCTACCATGTGGACTTTTCAGGCTGCAGCACTAGTGGGATGGAGAGGAGATCTGGAAAGGCTCTCGAACCAGTTCTCAGGCCTATGCAGATCCAAGGGATTTTGCTAAGGTGAGCTTTCCTGAGGACAGGAATAACAACAACAAATTTGAACTTATGTAGCACTTTTAACGTAATAAAATATCCCAAAATGCTTCAGAACAGCATTATCAAACAAAATATGATACCATGTCATTTAAGGAGATATTAGGGCAGTTGATCAAATCTCAATCAGTGAGGCAGATTTTAAGGATTGACTTAAAGGAGGAAAGTGAGATAAAGAGGCAGAGCAGCTTGGGGAGAATATTTTACAGCTAAAGGCCTAGGCAACTGAAGATGCAGCCACCAATTGTGAAACAACTAAACTCAGGGATATTCAAGGGGTCAGAATTAGAGGAGCACAGATAATTAGCAGCATTGTGGCTGGGGGAGATTGCAGAGATATGGAGGGGCAAGGCTCTGGAAGCATTTGAAAACCATAAGTTTTAAACTCAAGCTATTGCTTGACTGGGAGCCAACATAGCTCAGCAAACACAAGGGTAATAAGGGAATGCACTTGACGTATATTAAGTCACCGGCAGTAGAGTCTTGGATAATGTCAAATTTACAGAGGGTACAATATTGGAGACCAACTTGAAGTGCATTGGTCAATCAAGTCTAGAGGAAATTAAGACATGAGTGAGGGATTCAGCAGTAATTAAGTTGAGCCAAGGATGAAGTTAGGCAATGTTACAGAGATGCAAATAGCAGTTATAATCACAGCACAAATGTGAGGGATCAGAAGCTCATATCAGGCTCAAATATTTTAGTAAGGGTGTGAACAGATTGGCTTAATCTCAGGTTGTTGCCAGGGAGAGGGACAGAGTTTGGAGTGTGAACTAAAATCAGTCTTCCCAATAATTAATTGGAAGAAATTTCTGCCCATCCTATGCTGGATGTCACATAAGCAATCTGATAATTTAGTAACAGTCAAGGAGTTGGGAGAGACAGTGTTGAGATAGAGGAGTTGGGTATTGTCAGTGTATATGTAAAAATGAACATTCTTCTTTGGATGATGTCTCCGGGGGGAAGTTAGTAGATGAAAATTAGTAGGGAACCAAAGATAGACCTTTGGGGGACACCAGAGGTAACAGTGCAGGAACACCTTTCAAGTGATTCTGTCACTATAGTTAGATAGATAATAATGGGAATGGTGAGAGCAGTTGACTCAGCTGCCTTCATTGTGAAAAGTTGCAACATTCTTACTTTGCTAGTTCTGACTCACATATTTCATCTTCACTGGGATCTTCATCTATGTAACACCAGTTGGAGGATATTGTGGCTTACAACCCGCAGAAGAGATGATTCAATTTTAGGGTACACCAAGCAGGATTTCTTTCTCACTGGCAAAGCCAACATCTATTGCCCATCTCTAACTGCCCTTGAAAAGGTGGTGCTGAGCTGTCTTTTTGAACTACTGCAGTCCATGTAGTGTAGGTACACCCACAGTGATGTTAAGGCGCGAGTTCTAGGCTCATGACCCAGAAATGGTGAAGGAACTATTTCCAAATCACAGTGTGTTTGACTTGGAGGGAAACTTGCAGCTGGTGATGTTCCCATGTACTTACTGACATTGTTCTTCTGGGTGGGAGAGATTTTAAATGTGAAAGATGTTGAAAGAGCCTTGACAAGTTGTTGCACAGCATCCTGAAGATGGTACACACCTCTGCTGCTGCAACAGATTCGTTCATCTTTGTTCTGGATGGTGTCAAGTTTCTTGAGTGTTGGAGCTGTGTTCTTTCAGGCAAGTGGGCACCCCTGACTTGTGCCTTGTATGTAGTGGACAAGTTTTCAGGAATCAGGAAGTGATTTATTCAAAATTTTCCACCTCTGACATGTTCTTGTAGTCATATTATTTGTACGGCTGGACAGTAAATCTTTTGGTCTGTAATATCCTCAGAATGTTCTTGGTAGGATATCCAGCAATGAACATCAACAAAAAAAGGTGACTAGGTTCTCCCCTGTTGGGGATATTAATTGCCTGGCATTTGTTTGCATGAACATTATCTACCACATATTAGCCTAAGTTTGAATGTCATCCAGGCCTTGCTACATACAGGCATGGTTTGCTTCAGTTTCTGAGGAGTTGCAAAAAGTACTGAACAATCGTCAACCACCATCCCTACCTCTGATCTTATGATGGAAGGATGGTTATTCAGGAAGCAGTGAAGATGATTGGGCTTAAATCAAAAGCTGCCTTGACTGGTGAAGCTGGAGTCGTTTTTTTTGTGGAGGAGTGAAGGGTATGAGGAGCCTTGATAGAGATGTTCAAGGTCATGAGGTGTTAGGAAACAGTAGATAGAAAGAAACTGTTCCAATTGGTGCAAGGGCTGTGAACCAGAGGATACCAATTTAAAAGTGATTAGCAAAAGAATCAGATATCATGAGGAAATATATTTTATGCAGCAGGTGATTACAACATGGAATGCATGGCTGACAGTGTGGTGAAGACAAGACTTGTGACATTCAAATTGGAAATGGGAATTTGCAGGATTGTGCTGAAAAGGCAGAAGTGGGGACTAGTTGAGTATATTTTACAGAGCTGGCACGTACAATGGCTGAACAGATATATTGGCCTCTTCCTGTGGTGTAATCATTCTATGCCTTGTGATCCTATATTTAACATGCACGAGCTCAGATACTTGCACTTCAACGGAACCAGCAGACAGTTGGATTTTCACCTGGTGACTTGAACAAGAATAATTGCAGGAACACTGCTGTTCAGATTTCATAGTTACTCCTTCCAGATTTCATAGTTGCAGGAACAGCAATTGGAACCATTATCAGGGGTTGCAGGAAGAGCAATGGATAGTCCACATCAGAGGCTGCAGCCTCTCAGCTGAACACAAATTCTGCATCCCATGGGTTGTTAATGATAAGAATAATCATTGAGCAGCAGCTTCTATTTCATATATTTGTGATAATGTGCAATATACTGATCGGCCTTCTGAGTACATTGACCATAAATACAGAGAGATTGGAGGAGTCCATATCAAACATGAATTTGTTTATGTTGCAGAGTTTTGCAATTTTTGTTCTTGCGTGAATGGACTGGCTAATTTCTTGGAACATCAAATGCAACAATCGCCTAAGTCCATGGAAGGTTTGAATATTGCCGTGCAGCCTCTGGATGCCAACTTATCTGCCTTAAATAGAATGACGGATACTCAGCTTTGGCCTTAGAGTATAGCTCTGATCAGCAACAAAGTGCTCAACAGCAAAGTGTAGTAATGAAGTATAGCGAGGCAGACAGATGATAGAACTGCTTCCAATTCTCACCAGTTACCTTCATCCCCCATCCAAGTCAGTACACCTAAACATGGTGTCTCATATCCCATATCTGAGTCTGTCCATTCACAGGTGCAGATGGGTCCCTCACAGGTTCCAAAACACAGATGATGTCAGCTAAGATGACCTTAGCTAAGATCTGAGTACCCTGCTTTCACTTTGTCCAGAGCTACAGTGGTTTCGTATCACTCATACACCCCATGTGGTAGTGGTAGGAAAGGAAAGCGTTGTAGCTGCATGAGTGGTTGGAGTATGTTCTGAAGGTTTTTCTCTTGGTTTTGTTAATAATTGTATTTTTTGTACCACTTTCCTGCCTTGACCATTCTTGGTTGTACTGTGACAAGTCACTTTTTCACTTGTTTGGTGACGGAAGGCATAAATTGACAAAGACCAAAAAAGGGATTAAAAGAGATGGTTTGTTGTTTGTAGGACTGCATTGTGTCAGTGTATTGAGCAGAGTGTCTGCTGTATGTGATTCTTATATCAACCCATTAGCACAACCTAAGTGAAACTTGCATTAATTAGGGCAGCAATGTGAGCAGCTGCTGGTACACTGGCATCATCAATTTGTGCTCTGTCATCCTTCTTCTCATTGGGAAATTCCAAAGGGGATCTGTGCTCTGTATCTTGTCTCTGCATCCAGATTTCATAATTGCACAATGTTATACAGCATGCAGCACACCACAACTTTTCTGGCTGGTGTGTGTTGAATGGCAATTCCAGATCTGTCTGGGCACTTGATGCCAGCCTTCAGTACAGATCTGGCTTTTTCAATGGCATATTTTAATATGCATTCATTGTTGTGATAATGTCCACAAGATCCACGGAGAACCATTTATTGATCCCTGTGGGGCTTGTTGAGTATGTGTTCCCTTGGTAACAGGCAATAGCTTGCTCAGTTGGATCTCATTACTTAAGCCTTCTAAAAGGCCGACCCAAGACTGGGCTGGCAGAACATGTGCATCACAGTTATCGTTTTCCTTTGCATTCTGTAAATAAATTATGCTGCTTTCCAGCTGGGCTTCCTGAGTTATTTCATTTGATATCTGGTAAATATCAATGGTCAGGTTTCTGATGGATAGTTATCAGCCAACTTTGAAGTACATAAGAACATAAGAAATAGGAGCAGGAGTAGGCCATCTAGCCCCTCGAGCCTGCCCTGCCATTCAATAAGATCATGGCTGATCTGTCGTGGCTCAGTTCCACATTCCCGCCTTCTCCCCATACCCCTTAATCCCCTTGCCTATCAAAAACCTATCAACCCGTGTCTTAAAAATATTGAATGAGGCAACCTCCACCACTTCAACGGGCAGAGAATTCCAGAGATTCACCACCCTTTGAGTGAAGAAGTTCCTCCTCAACTCCGTTCTAAACCGCCCCCCCTTTATCTTGAGGCTGTGCCCTCTAGTCCTACTGTCCTTTCTGAGCGGGAAGAGCCTCTCCACCTCTCTCCTATCCATCCCATTCAACATCTTATACGTCTCAATGAGATCTCCCCTCATTCTTCTAAATCTAACGAGTACAAGCCTAGTTTATTCAGCCTCTCCTCATAGTTCAACCCCCTCAACTCCGGAATCAAAGGGAGTAGGGGGCGTGAGTATGGTTGGTGGCGTTCTGGCAAATAGGGTCCAGGTGAAGGCTGGGACGAAGGCACTTTATCTGAATGCACGAAGCATTCGGAATAAAGTGGATGAGCTGGTGGCGCAGATCAGCACAAATGCATATGATCTGGTGGCCATTACAGAGACGTGGCTGCAAGGTGACAGGGACTGGGAGCTGAATGTCCAGGGGTAGCAAGTGTTCAGGAAGGATAGGCGGGAGGAAAAAGGGGGCAGCGTAGCTCTGCTGATTAAGGATAGCATCAGGGTGGTAGCAAGGGATGATATAGGAACCAAAGAGCAGAAAGTGGAATCGTTGTGGGTGGAGATTAGGAACAGCAAAGGGAGGAAGACGCTGGTGGGTGTCGTCTATAGGCCCCCGAATAATGATGTGGAGGTGGGGCGGGCTGTTAACGCACAAATAAGTGCGGTGTGCAGGAATGGAACAGCCATAATTATGGGAGATTTCAATCTCTGTATTGATTGGTCGACCCATGTTGGACACGGTGGGCTCGAGGAGGAGTTCTTGGAATGCTGCCAGGATAGTTTCCTTGAACAGTGTGTGTTGGAGCCGACGAGGGAGCGAGCTATCTTGGATCTGGTGCTATGTAATGAGGCGGGTAGAATTAGGGACCTTGCCGTGAAGGATCCTCTTGGGGAGAGTCGTCATTGTATGGTGGAGTTTCTGGTGCAGATGGAGGAGGAGAAAGTGGGTTCCCGGACACGCGTCCTTTGTTTGAACAGAGGGGAGTACGGTAGGATGAGAGAAGAATTGGCGAATGTTGACTGGGTGAGCGCGTTGGAAGGTAGGTCTGCTGAGGAGCAGTGGAGGATCTTTAAGGAGATCTTTCTTGGTGCTCAGCAGAAATTTATTCCGATGGTTAAAAAGGACCGTAGGAGGAGAGGTAATAAGCCGTGGATAACGAAGGAGGTGAAGGAAAGTGTTAAATTAAAAGCAGAGGCGTTTAGAGTAGCTAAAAGTAGTGGGTGAGAAGAGGATTGGGAGAGGTTTAAATGTCAACAAAGATTGACAAAGAAGTTGATAAAGAAGGGTAGGAGAAACTATGAAGCTGGGCTAGTGCTTAATATAAAAAAGGATAGCAAGAGTTTTTATAAATATATAAAAAGGAAGAAGCTGGCTAGGGTGAACGTTGGTCCCTTACAGGATGAGAAGGGGGGACTTAGTGGTAGGGGATGGGGAAATGGCTGAGGTCTTGAATAACTTTTTTGTTTCGGTCTTCACGGAGGAAGACGTGAATAATTTGCCGGGTGTTATCGATGGAAAGGTGGTAGGACTGGAGGGTCTCAATGACATTGTTGTTACTAGAGAGGCGGTGCTCGACAGACTGGAGGGACTGATTGTGGACAAGTCCCCAGGACCGGATGGAATGCATCCGAGGGTTCTGAAAGAAATGGCGGAGGTGATAGTGGATGCCTTGGTGGTTATTTTCCAGACGTCGCTGGATTCCGGGGAAGTGCCGGAAGATTGGAAAACAGCTAATGTTACGCCGTTGTTTAAGAAGGGTGGCAGGCAAAGGGCAGGGAATTATAGGCCGGTTAGTTTAACGTCTGTTGTAGGTAAAATGTTAGAATCCGTCATCAAGGATGAAATAGCGAGGCATCTTGAGGGGAATTGCTTGATAGAGCAGACACAGCACGGTTTCGTTAAGGGGAAGTCGTGTCTGACAAATTTATTGGAGTTCTATGAGGATGTGTCTGGGGCGGTGGATAGAGAGCCGGTGGATGTGGTCTTTCTTGATATTCAGAAGGCGTTTGACAAGGTACCTCACAAGAGGTTATTGCAGAAGGTAAGGGGGCATGGAGTTGGGGGTAGGGTGTTAGCGTGGATAGAGGATTGGTTGTCAAATAGGAGGCAGAGAGTGGGGGTTAATGGGTGCTATTCGGATTGGCGGTTGGTGACTAGTGGCGTGCCCCAGGCCTCAGCTATTTACCATTTATATAGATGATCTGGAGGAAGGAACCGAGTGTATGGTGTCGAAATTTGCTGATGACACCAAGATTGGTGGAAAGGCAAATTGCGCAGAGGGTGTGGAGAGTCTGCAGAAGGATCTAGATAGGCTGGGCGAATGGGCCAGGAACTGGCAAATGGAATTTAATGTTGGCAAGTGCGAGGTGGTCCACTTTGGTAGGAATAATGGTAGGAAGGACTATTACTTACGTGGCGAAAAACTGCAGCAGGCGACGGTGCAGAGGGACCTCGGGGTCCTTGTGCATGAGTCGCAAAAAACCCAACCTGCAGATGCAGCAGGTGGTCAGGAAGGCGAATGGGATGCTGGCCTTCATAGCGAGGGGGATTGAATATAAAAGGAGGGAGGTCTTGCTGCGGCTGTATAAGGCACTGGTGAGGCCGCAGCTGGAGTACTGTGTGCAGTTTTGGTCGCCATACTTACGCAAGGATATTTTGGCTTTGGAGGGAGTGCAGAGGAGGTTTACTAGGCTGATACCGGAGTTGAGGGGGTTGAGCTATGAAGAGAGGCTGGACAAACTAGGCTTGTACTCGTTAGTGTTTAGAAGAATGAGGGGAGATCTCATTGAGACGTATAAGATGATGAATGGTATGGATAGGATAGAGGTGGAGAGACTCTTCCCGCTCAGAAAGGACAGTAGGGCTAGGGGGCACAGCCTCAAGATAAAGGGGGGGGCGGTTTAGAATGGAGTTGAGGAGGAACTTCTTCACTCAAAGGGTGGTGAATCTCTGGAATTCTCTGCCCGTTGAGGTGGTGGAGGCTGCCTCGCTAAATATTTTTAAGACACGGGTTGATGGGTTCTTGATAAACGAGGGGATTAAGGGTTACGGGGAGAGGGCGGGAATGTGGAACTGAACCACGACAGATCAGCCATGATCTTATTGAATGGCAGGGCAGGCTCGAGGGGCTAGATGGCCTACTCCTGCTCCTATTTCTTAAGTTCTTAAACCTCCTCTGCACTCCCTCCAAGGCCAAAATATCCTTGCGTAAGTGCAGCGACCAAAACTGCACACAGTTCTCCAGCTGCGGCCTCACCAGCGCCCTATACAGCTGCAGCAAGACCTCCCTACTTTTATATTCAAACCCCTCACTATAAAGCCCAGCATCCCATTCGCCTTCCTGACCACCTGCTGCACCTGCAGGCTGGGTTTTTGCGACTCATGCACAAGGACCCCGAGGTCTCTCTGCACCGTCACATGCTGCAGTTTTTCGCCACGTAAGTAATAGTCCTTCCTACCATTATTCCTACCAAAGTGGACAACCTCATGTTTGCGAACATTAAATTCCATTTGCCAGTTCCTGGCCCATTCGCCTAGCCTATCTAGATCCTTCTGCAGACTCTCCACACCCTCCGCAGAATTTGCCGTTCCACCAATCTTGGTGTCATCAGCAAATTTCGACACCATACACTCGGTTCCCTCCTCCAGATCATCTATATAAATGGTAAATAGCTGAGGCCCCAGCACCGACCCCTGGGGCACTCCACTAGTCACCAACCGCCAATCCGAATAGCACCCATTGACCCCCACTCTCTGCCTCCTATTTGACAGCCAATCCTCTATCCACGCCAACACCCTACCCCCTTACCTTCTGCAATAACCTCTTGTGAGGCACCTTGTCAAACACCTTCTGAAAAATCAAGACAGACCACATCCACCGGCTCCCTTCTATCCACCGCCCTAGACACATCCTCATAGAACTCCAATAAATTCGTCAGACACGACTTCCCCTTAACGAAACCTTGCTGCGTCTGCTCTACAGTAGCTAGCACCTGTGTCTAATTCCAGGTTCAAAGACGTCAGGAAGGTTGGTGGATCATGATGATTGAGCAAGATGGCAGTTTCCAGGATTCTGGTGCATTCCTGTAAAAATATATTTTTATAGTTATATATTAGCATTGCATTGGTGGAGTGGAATTCCTCATAGTAATAATCCTGTTTGATCTGGGGATACCCAGATTGCCATGTGTGTGCAGTTGATGATGCGCTGCACCTGTGAGAAGTCAGGTAGCAATGCAAATCTGATTGCCTGCAAAGTTCACATAATTGCCTGCCCTAACATTCAACCCATCAGTAACCTGGGACAGGAGTTCCAATTAAGGAGAGTGGGCAGGCCCTCAAAGCTGGTGGGCCAGTAGGAGGATCTCCAGCTAAGAAGCAGCAGCAGAATACCACTGCAGGTCGGTGAGAAAAAGAATGCCCTTAAATGGATGCACTCTCCAACATTTCAACTTCAAAATAAAAAAAAATCAAGCAGCCAGGCCACAGTTGTTGAGAGAGGGTCGGGAACCCCTCCACAGGGCGTGAGACTGTTAAAGCCTAACAGATGGGATGGGTCTGTAAACCTGCATCCATTGTCAACCTCTTAAGATCACACACTCCTCAAAGTTCATACTCCCCCATAGTGCCTGAATTTTTGTTTCCGGCAATGACTTTCTCCAATGTTACAATATTGGAGAAAGAAATAAAAGACGACATGAATATATCCTGCGAGCCTTTTTCTTTATACAATGGCTGAGATCAACTGGGAAACCACACGCACCTTTTATAGCAGCAAAGCATTTTTAAAAACAGCACTATGCAGTACTATCCTCTCACCATATCAGATCCAATTCAAAGCCTATTAGACATGTAGGTAGTGAGGAAACACAGGTCCAATGCAATGAAGGAACATTGCTAGTGACTGTAAAACATGTTTCAAGCTATTTTCAGAGTTCCACAGATTCAAAAGTGAAGTAATTTTGGCTTCTCAGGTCATGTTTGAAAAGGAGAATCAAGATATCCTGCATGAAAATTGAAGTGTGTACAAATGATGTTTGCAAGGAACTCTGGGGGTAATGTTGAGAAGTCATTGAATGTTTGTGGTAGACTATTTTAGGGGCTGTGAGGCTTTCAAGGCTTTATGGATGATTGCTTTTAGATCTATGAAAAAAGTCTTTTACTCCTTTGAAGTGAAAAACAATACATAGTTTTATAGATTTTGTGGAAAGCCAAAGGTTTTTGCTTTGTGTGATCAAAGGCAACCTTCCATAGCATTATGTGACTGACACCATGGTGGCATCCTAACAAATACATAGCATTTGGACACTGTATGGGCCATCAATTCAAACTACAATATTAGGGGCATATCCACAGATCCCAAATAGGATCTTGGTACATAAAGTTTCCACTTCAGGGCTTAAGCAGATAAACTAGTGCAGTATGGAGGGCGTGCTGTCCATTGCACAGTCTTCCGCTTCCAATAGATGTTAAAAATCCCAAGTCACTATTCAGACAGAATAAACACCATCAACTGTTTATTTGCTCTTTCATGTCATTGATGTTTGTTGTATCTTGTGACCAGCAAAATAGCAGCCCAGTTTGTCTAAAAAAAACCATCATTGAACTTCAAAGTTTTTCATTAAATATGAATGGTTCTAAAGATTACTTAGATAAGATGCTTTGTGAAAATCTTTCAGAGTAGAACATAATGTAGACCAAGCAGCATATCCACATAGAGTACAAAAATCAGGCACAGTGTAGCACTATGATACTCACTGTACAGACATTGTGTATTATACAAATAAACACGCGAATAATTGAACGTGTTATTAAAATTTCTTATGTGCACAAAGTCAAATCAAGTCCTCAGGTCTACAGTGCATTAAATGTGACATTGTCAAGGGATTTGTGCTTCATTATACCATACAAGGAATGATCAATTGAATAAAAAGATAAAAACTGCAATAACTGAAAATACATTTCATTTGTACATTACCATAATTCAATTCAACTTTCTGGTAATGTAACCACTTGATTGCAAATCAACTCAAATGACCGTTTGAACGCAATCAATAACTATCTGCATGCTTGGAAACCAGATATGGTAAAGTAATTCTTTTGCTCCTGTCTCCATTTGATTCAAGAGGCAAGCAAACTGACTAATGCTGCAGATATGAATTGTGAGTGGATGGAATGTGGTGATAGTACAAGGTAGCCTTAACTGGTCCTAGCAGTGCCAAGTCAACTGTGAAATGTGGTTGTGAATATGTGCCACTGAAAGATAATTGGCTACACCTTTGAGCATGGGATCTCAGGTAGAATGATAGAATCACAGAATTCCTACAGTGGAGGAGGAGGCCATTCAGCCCATCAAGGTCATTTTGATGCACTCAATGGATGAATTAATTCCAGGTGTGGTTGATGAATTTTAAGTGACATTTGATTTCAGAACTACTGCTGCCTTCGTCCTTCCCTTCCAGTTCCATAAAAAAAAACATTTTATCCATCCTCATTTGTCAGTAAAGCTCAGGGGAAAAAAGTTAATATGTATATATAACCTTGCGGTGAAGTTATTGGACAGCAAACAGAAGTTGTGAATATTAAACCCCACCCTACTTTGCTGTGAAATTGGATTTTACTAACTCTGGTACTTACTGGATTGACATTAGAGAAAAATCTTGCCGCTGAAACCCAACTGATTCATGAAAGTTGCATGGAGGGACCTAGCCTATATGTGTCTCCAGTCCACCAATATGTAGTATAAGAGACGCACATATATGGTTAATGTGGGACTGGGTACAATACCACCACAGTCATGTAAGAAAGCACATGATCCGCATCCAGGGTCAGTCTACTGGACAGAACCATGTGTACCAGCAAACATGGTAGCTCCTAGCTTGTACCCTTAACTATATATTTGCAAATAGTTCTTAGAGTCAATAAAGACTTACAGTTAACCTACATATGATTACAAATACTTCTTCAGACCTCCTGAACTGTTAGCAGTAACCCACAACATGGTGGCAGCTTGTGAAAAAAGCTTGCAGAAAAGGCAGAGAGAAACTAAATTGCTAGAAGATTGAGAAAAAACTCAGCAATCTTACCTGAAAGAAAGCTCCAAAATCAGAAGCGCAGAAGAAAATTCACCAGGAGAAAGCTCAAAAGAAAGGCTTGGAAGATGGAGGCAAAAATTTTAAATTCCTTACTGCAGCAGAAAACTCTATTGAACTTTTTTGGAAGCCCAGTTTCAGATCCCAGTCACCTAGCAGGGCTGAGCCGAATTTTAAAATTTTAGGCTATAACAAGTCCTGAGAAATCTTTAAATAATCCAGTTAGGAGTACAGTTTGAAAAGAACTGTTGCTCAAACCCAATTCCCAAGTCGCTGCCTGAAGACATGGCATCCATACTTGCTCTGAAACAAATTTAAAAATAAATAATCTAGGAGAATCAAGTCTTTGAACTCAGCTGAGAGAAGGCAAAAAGCAGCATTCCAAATTTGAAATTTTTAAATAAAATGCTAACCAAGAAACTCTGTAGGTATTCGATTCAGGCAACCACTGCTGAAAAGTCTTTTACAAACTCAGCATGATCGCCATTGTAGCAGAACCCACCAAAACTGGCAAACATGGGAAATTGTTTTGCCCCAAGTGAATTTGGCACCATCTTTAAGCTCAGAAAGCTCTTCAAGCAGAATCTATACTTTAAAAATGTAACTGTGCATCAGAATTCCACACTCCCAAATCAATCACATGATTAGAGACTTCAGGAGAAAATATTTCTAAGATACAGTGTCACTTCAGGCTGAGGCAAAATGTCAGAAACAGACCAGGTTAACACGTTGTTTTACTCGGTAGACAGACTTCAGATGACATTATTGCAAGAAAGAGGGATCGATAAATCATGTGCTAAATTTGAAGATGTGCTAAAATCATTTTTCATTTATTTCAACCTAAGAAGCCACAAAATATTTGAAAGGGCTGAATTTTACAAGTTCAGCAGTCAGGAGAATCTTTTGGATTCATTCATTTTTGACTGTGCAAGATGGCAGAATTTTATGAATACAGAATACTTAAAATCTGAACTCTTCAGAGAGACAGAATAGTAGTAGGAGCAGTGGACAATGTACTTTCTTGTCTCATGCAAGCAAAGCCAGGTCTAGGTCTGGAAAAAGCAATTCAGGTGGTTAGGCAGTCAGAACATTTCAAGGGGAAAAATAAACCATGGTGCAGGGGCCAACCCACCATTCAGCTAATCAAGCAACAACGACACATGGACACTCCAAGCAAGGGAAAATGATTCCTGAATTGACTAGCAAAATATTCCTGCAGCCAATATTAATGCTCAGTAATTTCTGCTCCATGTTTTCAGTGCAATAGGATTGTACGCCACAGCAAACTGCAAGTAAAACCTCAGAAATGCACAGAAGGCTTAACGGTGATCACAAGGTCAAGGTTGCAAGTCCAGAAAAGACTCAACCATGCTTCTTGGGGTGACATCAAAGATCTTAGTTGGTATTTTCTAGTCTCAGCTGTGGCAGGTTTAATGCCAGGTGACGATGGAACTTTACAGCAGAGGCCAAAATCGTTTTCCTGCTGTCAGAGGCCAACATGAAGCCAGTTTACATCCCATTAATGGAATGTACATGAAGGCGCAACCAGAAATGTCTTCCCCTGAATTATTAGCACTGCCAATGGAAGATCATGAAAGTCCAGGGCACATCTAGATTAATGTAGTCTGGACATGTTACCTGGAAAGTGATCTGGGGCAGCATACAGTGATCAGAAAATGGAGGGCTCCAAGCACCATAGATCCTGGAACACCATGTGGAATACTGGATGGGTGAAGTGCCAACCACATGAATCATAGCACTGCAGCAGCTTTCAGGATGTAGATGTTCATGCTGCTAGTGTATAGCTATGAGGTATTGGACAGAGATGATCTATACTTGGAGGGAGAGATTAGATGGAAGCATTGCTGAATCTGGGGAATGGAGTGCCCCGGGATCACCAGCCCATCTGCTTCATCCGCGGTGGATCTGTGACAAAGAAGTTGAACACTTTTTAAGTGCAGCACCCAGATATCATGGCAGAGAGCACGGCCCACCACACAATTCAGTGGGAAACCACAGAACCCCTGAAGTGCAAAAGGAGGTTACTTGGCCCATCGAGTCTGCACTGACTGTCTGAGAGAGAATCTTAACCATTCCCAAAACCTTCACTCTATCCCCATAACCTCAGGCATTTATCCTGGTTAATCCACCTAACCTACACATCTTGTAGGAGGAAACCAGAACACCTAGAGGAAACCCATGCAGACTTGGGCAGAATATGCAAACTTCACACAGACATTCAAACAGACAATCAAACCTGGGTGCCAGTGCTAACCACTGTGTCACTGTGCTGCCCTACTGAAATTTGTGTTTCTGAATGTCTAATGTTTTTTGCTCCTTTACTTTTTAAAGTTATAGCAGTTAGTATATGTTCCTTATTCTTCTGAAATTGTACAACCTTTCATTCATCTGCATTAAATCTCATTAGTCATTAATCTGCCCAGCCTACTAATCGTCCAGCTGAATTTGATTACAGTCAGCTTCAAAGCTAACCATACTCTTTATTGTTGGATCATCCCTATTTCCAAGGATAAACTCACTTAGCCTGTAAACAATGCTTTACTGCCAATTTTTACTTTTAAGATTTCACACACATCTTTTGAGTAATTGGACAGAAATCTATGGCCCCATGGGTTTGAAGATGGAGAAGAGCTTGAGCTTGTAAAATGTAGCATGTGATCTGCCTGCCAGCTACTTGCCCACCTCTTACCTGCCTCACATTTTATGGAGCCTATGGAGGTGAGGTGGCATACCCATCCTTGGGTCTATTGAGCCCTTAAAATGACTAATTAATGGCTACGTTCTTCATCCACATCCACCAATATTTTATCCATGCTGGGGAGGCCCACACCAAATGAGTAGCCTGGCAGCTTTTACCAGGTGAGATGGTATTGGACAAATGGGGGATATGCTTAGGGGTCCCTGTTCCCATTGAGGCAGCCCTCTCCCCTCACAAGCCATTTTTACCTTTCTATCCCGATCTCTCAAAACCAGCCCTCCAACGTCCTCGCTGAAACATATATCCAGGCACCACCAATATCTCGGGCTCTACCTGATATCTGGCCTCCATTAAGTCCTCTTCTTCAGAGAGTATCTGTAGTACCAGCAGTGGCCATCACTCAAACCTGGTGCTGCTGGGACTACAGAGCTGCTGGTGAATCAGATTGACTGACAGAAGCAAAACTTCCTCCTAAGTAAGGGACGGTCCCACCTCCAACCAATTTAAGCTCCATTGAGCTTTAACAGCTCTGGACCAGTTGGGATCGGCTGAGTTGTGTTCCTTGCTAACTCTTTGGTTGGTGGGTTAGGAAACCTGGCCACATGAAAAATCTTCCCATCAAGTCATCGATGTTTTAATTAAGTGTCTACAATGGCCATGAATAAACAATTAACCACCTTAATTGTTAAGGCATCCATTTTTCTGCATTCTTATTAAGTTCAGCAACTCTCACCATAGGACTGAAGATTGTTTGAAGGTTAGTTAGTGTTTGATGACATTGATGAAAGAGTTATTAAAATGGCTACGATACAAATATCAGTGCAAGTCATGACTATTGATAAAACATGGAAGCAGGAGTAGACCATTTGGCCCTTTGAGCCTGTTGTGCCATTTACTACAATCATGATTGATCATCAATTGCCTAATCCTGCCTTTTCCCCATAACTTTTGATCCCATTCGCCCCAAATGTTACATCCAGCTGCTTCTTACATACATTCAATTTCCTGTGGTAATGAATTCCTCAGGCTCACCAGTCTTTGGGTGAAGAAATGTCTCCTTACCTCCCTCCTAAATGGTCTACTCTGAATCCTCAGACTGTGATCCTTGGTTCTGGACTCCCCCAGAACCCAGAAATATCCTGTCTCCATCTATCCTGGCTAGTCCTGTTAGAATTTTATCAGTCTCTATGAGATCCCCTCTCATTCATCTGAACTCCAGTGAAAACAATCCTAACCTAGTCAATCTCTCCACATACATCAGTCCTACCATCTCAGGATTCAGCCTGGTAAACCTTTGCTGCACTCCCTCGAGAGCAAAACATCCTTCCTCAGAAAAGGAGACCAAAATTGGACACAATACTCTAGGTGTGACCTCACCATGCAACAACACATCCTTGCTCCTGTACTCGAACCTCTCACAATGAAGGCCAATATACCATTTGCCTTCTTTGCTGCCTGCTGCACCTGCATGCTTACCTTTAGTGACTGGTGCATAGTAATCTGCCTGCTTGTTCTTGCTTCCAATTGAATAACCTCACATTTATCCAAATTATATTGATCTGCCCCCTCACCCAACCTGTCCAGATCATTCTGAAGGATCTCTGCATCCTTGTCACAGTTCACCTCCCACTCAACTTGGTATCATCTGCAAACTTTGAGATGTTACATTTTGTTCCCTCATCCAAATCATTGATATATATTATGAATAGCTGGGGTCCCAGCACTGATCCCTGTGGCACCCCACAGGTTACTGAAAATAAGCTGCTGCATTTGATGTTTCTACAAGGGGGATATAGGCTTGTATTCAACAAATGCAATTGAATGTTATGTATGCAGGTTGAGGCAATGTGTTCAGGGTACAGACATGAGAAGGTGTAGAAAAAGAAAATTATTTTTGTTTCAATGAACATAATTTCCTGGTTGTGAGCATCGCTGTAGGGCAATAGCCAAAGCAATTCAAGTGTTAGGCTGTATTGCTAGGAAACTGAATCAAGATCAATAGACACCATATTATCCTAGAGTAAATCTTGATTGGCATAAAGCGATATAAGAACTTTGAAAAAGGTGCAGAGGAGGGCCATAAGCATAATAAACACACACATACTCTTGATTGATGGTCTTAAAAATCTAGGTCCATTTGCTTTGGAAAGAAATGGAAACTAGGCAGATATGATTGAAGTAATTAAAATAATCAATTTTGATCATCATAGAGAATTGATGAAGAATTTTTCACGTGTTCTTCCCTAAATTGGCAATTTTTTTAAAAATCAGTATTTTTACTTTTCCCAGGAGATGAGATGGATGCTGGTGGATGTTTGGGTTTGAAATATAATCAGTTCTGCATGTCCTGTCGTAACTCTGGATGTATCAATACAGGTTTACAATGTACCAAAATACACTAAATGACTGCACTACACAGGTCCGAGAGGAGTACAACTAGGTATTTACAGCATTGGGATGTCTACCCAGAAAATATCATTTTGAAGTAGATGAGAATGTAAGACCAATTCAGCATCTGCCAAGAAGAGTTCCAGCTGCCCTCAAGTCGAGCCTAAAAGACAAGATAGAAGAGCTGGGAAAAAAGGGAGCATCAGAAAGTATAGATTGATTAACAGTGTAGCACCAGTCTAACAACCTGGAAAACTGCGAGTTTGCTGAGACCCAAATGATCTAAACAAAGCTGAGGTGATCTCACTTCCCTATGCCAACCATCAAAGGAATTTTGCCACAACTTGCCAGAATTTACTCTCTTGGACGCAAAGGATGGTTACTGGCAAGTGAATCTGCATGAAAGCAGCAGTTAGCTAATGACATTTTGGACATTGTTCAGGAGATACAGATGATTATGAGTGCCATTTGACGCTCCCATAGCCCCAGAAGAGTATCAACGCAGACAACATGAGATAGTCAGTGATCTTTCCAGATTAGAAGCCATAGTGGATGATTCACTAGTCTACAGATGTGGAGACATAATAGAACAAGCTCTCGTTGATCACAATCAGAATTTAACATTAATGCTGGAAAGAGCTCACCAGATAAACGGAAAGCTGAACAAGAAAAAATTGCAACTGAAGATGCCTGAAGCCAAGTACGTAGATCATGTACTGACAATACAAGGTCTTTGCCTGGATCCTGAAAATGTGAGAGCTGTAGCAGCAATGCAGTGATCAAAAGACATCAAAGCAGTGCAATAAATACTTTGTTGGATTCGTTAACTATTTAGCAAACCATTTTGTCTAATTTGTCATCAGAGTGTGACCCATTGCACAAGCTGACTGCCAAGGAGATGCAGTGATGTGGGGAACAGAACAAGTAAAATCAAACAACTCATGATGACAATGCCAGTGCTGAAGTATTATGACATCAATGATGAAAACACCTTGCAGTGTGACACTAGTGGGGCAGAGCTTTACCAGAGCTGAGCATTGGAGAGCCAGTCAGGATACAAACCTTCAAAGCTCTCAACAAGAGTCTGCACACATGGAAATTTGGGGCACGTATAGGGAAATTGTCAGCTCAACTGTATGGTTTAGGAGTTAACGACCAGACATTTTGGAGCAAGTGCAGGCATATATGCACGCCTGGTTGAGCTATTCCTTCAAGGAAATCAGCTAGTCAGGATAAAGAGATCTCACCAGCTGTACAGAACAGCCATCAATACCAGAGGTCCAAATGTACCTACCAACTGCAATGGAACAACAAGTTACTTCGGCAACATATGCCATAGGAACAACAAGAAATATCACTGGAGCAGACGAGTGAAGGAGCAGAGAGACAGATAAGAAATTACCTGTTAAAAAACTGTTTAAATAAGTTTAAAGCACTTTCGTAGTAAGAACTTACCTTGTAGAACTGTTTAAATCATTTAAAAGCATTTTTGCAGGCTTTTTGTATCTACCGCTTTAAGAATTCTAAGGGAGTGGATAGCAGGGAGTTGTGGGGGAACAGGCTTTAAAACAACGCCAGGTTTAAAAGGAGGCCTGGTGTAGACAGCGGGCAGCGTCGGAGCAGGCAGTGGAGTGAGAGGGAAGCAAAGTGAGTTACTAGGGCTTAGGAGCAAAAGGGCTTGGGAGAAAAAGGGCCAGGTAAGTCCGTGTTGAAATTTTCAATATTACTACAGTGAATAATGGAGGGGCATGTGATGTGTTGTTTCTGTATGATGTGGGAGCTGGTGGACCCCAGGGTCCTTCCCAGTGACCATGTCTGCAGTAAGTGCAGGTTGCTGGAGGAGCTCCAGCTCAAGGTAGCTGAGCTGGCCTCTGAGCTACAGACACTGAGGCTCATCAGGGGGAGAGAGGGTGCCATTGTCAATGGGGTGCAAGTGACATCCACCCCCCCAGACTGGCTAACTCTAAGGGTCAGGAACAAGAGGGGGCTGCTGAGAGGAGGAAGGAGAGGGGGGAGCGGAGGAAGGAGGGTGGGGAGCGGATGCCTCAGCCTCTCAATCTGCATAACAGGTTTGAGATTCTTGCTTCCAGCCTGGACGAGAACGAGGGAGCTGAGGTTGGTGAGCAAACTGCACACAGTGCAGTGATGCAGGAACGTAATAGTAATTGGGGATAGTGGGGTTAAGGGTATTGACACTGTCCTTTGTCACAATGACAAAGTGCACAGAAGGGTGTGTTGTCTGCCTGGTGCTCGGGTCCGGGATGTCGCATCTGGGCTGCAGAGGAACCTGGAGTGGGAGGGTGAGAATCCGGTTGTTGTGGTACATGTGGATGCCAACGACGTAGGCAAAATGCAAACTGAGGATCTGGGGAGAGAGTATGAAAAGTTGGGAATGGAATTAAAAAGTGGAACTGACAAGGTGGTTATCTCTGGGCTACTGCCTGAACCGAGTGCTGATGGGCGTAAGGTTAATAAGATTAAGGAAGTGAATGAGAGGCTCAGGGATTGGTGTGGGAGGAATGGGTTTGAATTTATGGGGCATTGGCATCAGCATTGGGGTAGGTGGGACCTGTTCAGGTGGGATGGGGTTGGTCTGAACCGTGCTGGGACCAGAGTCCTGGCGAATCGTGTAAATAGGACTGTAGACAGGGCCTTAAACTAATTGGGGGGGGGGGGGGGGTAGGTGACATTATGGGGTCTAAAGTTAAGGAGAGGGTACAGCTAAGGGAAGAGGCCGAGGATGTCCCAATAATAAAGGGAGTAGGGGGCGTGAGTATGGTTGGTGGCGTTCTGGCAAATAGGGTCCAGGTGAAGGCTGGGATGAAGGCACTTTATCTGAATGCACGAAGCATTCGGAAAAAAGTGGATGAGCTAGTGGCACAGATCAGCACAAATGGATATGATCTGGCGGCCATTACAGAGACGTGGCTGCAAGGTGACAGGGACTGGGAGCTGAATGTCCAGGGGTAGCAAGTGTTTAGGAAGGATAGGCGGGAGGAAAAAGGGGGGGGGGGGCATAGCTCTGCTGATTAAGGATAGCATCAGGGTGGTAGCAAGGGATGATATAGGAACCAAAGAGCAGGAAGTGGATTCGTTGTGGGTGGAGATTAGGAACAGCAAAGGGAGGAAGACGCTGGTGGGTGTTGTCTATAGGCCCCCGAATAATGATGTGGAGGTGGGGCGGGCTGTTAACGCGCCAATAAGTGCGACGTGCAGGAATGGAACGGCGATAATTATGGGGGATTTCAATCTACATATTGATTGGTCGACCCATGTTGGACGCGGTGGGCTTGAGGAGGAGTTCTTGGAATGCTGCCGGGATAGTTTCCTTGAACAGTGTGTGTTGGAGCCGATGAGGGAGCGAGCTATCTTGGATCTGGTGTTATGTAATGAGGCGGGTAGAATTAGGGACCTTGTGGTGAAGGATCCTCTTGGGGAGAGTGATCATTGTATGGTGGAGTTTCTGGTGCAGATGGAGGAGGAGAAAGTGGGTTCTCGGACATGCGTCCTTTGAACAGAGGGGAGTACGGTAGGATGAGAGAAGAATTGGCGAATGTTGACTGGGTGAGCACGTTGGAAGGTAGGTCTGCTGAGGAGCAGTGGAGGATCTTTAAGGAGATCTTTCTTGGTGCTCAGCAGAAATTTATTCCGATGGTTAAAAAGGACCGTAGGAGGAGAGGTAATAAGCCGTGGATAACGAAGGAAGTGAAGGAAAGTAAATTAAAAGCGGAGGTGTTTAGAGTAGCTAAGAGTAGTGGGCGAGAAGAGGATTGGGAGAGGTTTAAATGTCAACAAAGATTGACAAAGAAGTTGATAAAGAAGGGTAGGAGAAACTATGAAGCTGGGCTAGCGCTTAATATAAAAAAGGATAGCAAGAGTTTTTATAAATATATAAAAAGGAAGAGGCTGGCTAGGGTGAACGTTGGACCCTTAGAGGATGAGAGGGGGGACTTAGTGGTAGGGGATGGGGAAATGGCTGAGGTCTTGAATAACTTTTTTGTTTCGGTCTTCACGGAGGAGGACGTGAATAATTTGCCGGGTGTTAGCGATGGAAAGGTGGTAGGACTGGAGGGTCTCAATGACATTGTTGTTACCAGAGAGGCGGTGCTCGACAGACTGGAGGGACTGATTGTGGACAAGTCCCCAGGACCGGATGGAATGCATCCGAGGGTTCTGAAAGAAATGGCGGAGGTGATAGTGGATGCCTTGGTGGTTATTTTCCAAACGTCGCTGGATTCCGGGGAAATGCCGGAAGATTGGAAAACAGCTAATGTTACGCCGTTGTTTAAGAAGGGTGGCAGGCAAAGGGCAGGGAATTATAGGCCGGTTAGTTTAACGTCTGTTGTAGGTAAAATGTTAGAATCCGTCATCAAGGATGAAATAGCGAGGCATCTTGAGGGGAATTGCTTGATAGAGCAGACGCAGCACAGTTTCGTTAAGGGGAAGTCGTGTCTGACAAATTTATTGGAGTTCTATGAGGATGTGTCTGGGGCGGTGGATAGACGAGCGCCGGTGGATGTGGTGTTTCTTGATTTTCAGAAGGCGTTTGACAAAGTACCTCACAAGAGGTTATTGCAGAAGGTAAGGGGGCACGGAGTTGGGGGTCGGGTGTTAGCGTGGATAGAGGATTGGTTGTCAAATAGGAGGCAGAGAGTGGGGGTTAATGGGTGCTATTCGGATTGGCGGTTGGTGACTAGTGGAGTGCCCCAGGGGTTGGTGCTGGGGCCTCAGCTATTTACCATTGATATAGATGATCTGGAGGAGGGAACCGAGCATATGGTGTCGAAATTTGCTGATGACACCAAGATTGGTGGAACGGCAAATTGCGCGGAGGGTGTGGAGAGTCTGCAGAGGGATCTAGATAGGCTGGGCGAATGGGCCAGGAACTGGCAAATGGAATTTAATGTTGGCAAGTGCGAGGTGGTCCACTTTGGTAGGAATAATGGTAGGAAGGACTATTACTTACGTGGCAAAAAACTGCAGCATGCGACGGTGAGGGACCTCGGGGTCCTTGTGCATGAGTCGCAAAAACCCAGCCTGCAGGTGCAGCAGGTGGTCAGGAAGGCTAATGGGATGCTGGCCTTCATAGCGAGGGGGATTGAATATAAAAGTGGGGAGGTCTTGCTGCAGCTGTATAGGGCATTGGTGAGGCCGCAGCTGGAGTACTGTGTGCAGTTTTGGTCGCCGCACTTACGCAAGGATATTTTGGCCTTGGAGGGAGTGCAGAGGAGGTTTACTAGGCTGATGCCGGAGTTGAAGGGGTTGAGCTATGAGGAGAGGCTGAATAAACTAGGCTTGTACTCGTTAAGAGTTTAGAAGAATGAGGGGGGGTCTCATTGAGACATATAAGATGATGAATGGGATAGATAGGATAGAGGTGGAGAGACTCTTCCCGCTCAGAAAGGACAGTAGGACTAGGGGGCACAGCCTCAAGATAAAGGGGGGGCGGTTTAGAACGGAGTTGAGGAGGAACTTCTTCACTCGAAGGGTGGTGAATCTCTGGAATTCTCTGCCCGTTGAAGTGGTGGAGGCTGCCTCGCTAAATATTTTTAAGACGCGGGTTGATGGGTTTTTGATAAGCGAGGGGATTAAGGGTTACGGGGAGAGGGCGGGAATGTGGAACTGAGCCACAACAGATCAGCCATGATCTTATTGAATGGCGGGGCAGACTTGAAGGGCTAGATGGCCTACTCCTGCTCCTATTACTTATGTTCTTATGAATAGCCAATGTCAATGTGACTATGTACCATTAGGAGACCTGCAAGACATAAAGATTACATGCAATGCAGGTGCAGAGACTGAACAGTAGAATAAATATTTGTTAATGCATGAGACCAGTAGGTGTATAGTGCTTAACTCAGTTATGCATGATTGTGTATGCAAATTTGTCTTTTCTCCACAAAGGAAAAGGGGGTGTTTGTATCTCTGTTCATTATGAAAAGGAGGATGTTTGGGTTTGAAATATAAGCAGTTCTACATGTCCTGGTTGACTTTCTATAATCAGGTGACTTCTGCCATGAGGCAATCTCTGTAAGATGCTATCAATTAAAAGACACTAATGAAGCTCTGCAGTCTTTAAACCCAAAATAATGGGTGGAGAAGTGTTTGGAAAAATGAGCTAGATTTTAGAGGAGGGACTTGGCTACATGGAATGTCAACTGGCACCTGACACACCTGGAAGAAGCCCACTGCACAGATACAGAGCACTGCAAAATGACTAAATTAAGAAAGAGTGGAATTTCCGACTCCTGGCAAGAGGAAGTCTCACCATGGCAGTTTCCAGCCAGTCAAATTTACTGGTAGCTCTAGCAGTCCCAGCAACACAAGAGTTCAGAAGTGGTCATTGTTGGGACTACAAGGAGAAGCAGGAAGAAATGCAATGATTGCTCAGAGTCAGGAAAGGTCCTGGGGTTTTAGGATGGGGAAGGTTCCAAGAGTCCAGGGTAGGAGAGAGGGGTGTGGGGCTGGATTATGCAGGACTGGCTATGAGGAACAAAGGGGGGAGGGTTGATATGTTCCCAAGGAACCACCAAATGATGCAGCCCTCTTGCCTTGCCTTTTTTCCAATCTGGCCTTAAAAAATGGCCTCCTAACTACTGTCCACTTGCCCATGCAGACTGTATTATGGCACAGGCTGCATAATACCCCAGTTAACTGGTTGGTAATCAGCACAACTGACTTTTAAATCTTTATTTGAATATGACAGAGAGACTGATTTTGGCACCCAGCCACCTAACATATTTTGGGAGTACAGTTCAGGGGTGGATGGGAAAGTGGTGCACTGGGCACCTCTCATATTTTATGTGCCCTTCTGCCAAAAACATGGCCTCAGAGGGCCATAAAATCCAGCCCCTTGATATTAAATGCAAGCTCACACGACCAGCTTTTTTTTCCTATTCATTATTTTCGGTATTTTTTTATTTCACAGGGAGTCTGTTACTTTGCATACCAGAAATCCTGTTATTGAAATGAACAGTTTACACATTCATTCATTCCATAAATATTAGGATTTTACTATGAAAAACATTTTTCAGTTGGCGTTTTGCAAAAGTAGACTGGTACAAGTTACAGCATTTGCTTTGGTTGCTTTTCAGACACTTCTTGATCTATATTTGAGAAAAGTAAGCATGTTTAAATTTCTTAGTTAAGTCAACCAAAAAAGGTGAACAGTTGTTTTATTTACAAGTCTACACATTTAATATGACATGCCATCTATACATGTCACAATAAAAGTAGTCAATGTTCATAGTTTGTGGTGTATTTAGAATACTGGAGGCCACAATCGCTGAGAGGTCAGCAAGACATTAATTATGTCCATATGTGAGGGGCATGCCAGACTGTGGTTTGCTGGCCATTCCTCGGGCACAGTCTTGCATTGCAGACACACCTTGAATGAAGAAGGAATGGCGGTATCCAAAGAATTGTGTGCTATGTACTGATTTGCTTTGAAGTACTTATTGTAGATTGAAACTTCCAAAACAAAGAGAAGTAATATCTTCAAAAACAGTACAGCATTTGATGTGGGAGAGAATAATGGTTAGCAAATGCAAGCGCCTGTGACCTTTGTGGGAGCTGCATTTTATGCCAACTGCAGTCAACTATGAAACAGGTCCCTGTTTGAAAAGAACTGGAAACAGGTGTTGACAAATGACACCTTACTGCTGTTGCCTCAGTGCAGGAATGAACATGTTGATTGGAAGATAAGATGAACCATCAGTGCGGTTCAATACTGTCTGTTAAATACACTGGAGTGTATTGTCAGAGAAACTGTAAACGCATTGTTCAATACCAAAATATAAAATGTAATGGATAAATATTTTTATTGTGCTGTTGTACTGCTGATTCAACAATGGCATCAGCTTTAGAACTACAGGAACTGTCACACTAGCCTTGCATGCTCTCTGAACTGGCAAAGAAGGGTTCCTGCATATGTATATATGCATGCATGTGACATTTCACTTGTTGGTGTCCAAATACTAGTTCAGTTATAATGCTAGTGAACATTTGATGTTAAAAAGACACAGGAAGTTCAAAGGCAGGACATTGTGCCATATAAAGTTTTCAGATTTACTTTTCAGTTACATTGCCACAATGTGCTGCATCATCAGAAAAGCAAATTAATTTGCTAATTATGTGCAGGTTTTTTAACAATGACATAAAAATTGCATTACATCAGTGCAAAACTTCAATATGATAGGACTATTAGAATCTTGGCCACATGGAAAATGATTTTATTAGTTTTCTGAATTTCAAATATCTAGGAATACGTTTTGCATTTAGCATTGCTTACTACATCTCAAACTGCTACATATGAAAAGTCGTCATCACATTAAAAAACGTCCCAATGCAAGGTGTTCAAGATACCTTAAGGAAATGTGTATGTTACATTTGCTTTAATAATAAAAGCAAAATACTGCAAATTCTGGAAATCTGAAATAAAAACAGAAAATGCTGGATAAACCAGCAGGTCTGGCAGCACCTGTGAAGAGAGGCGGTGCCAGAGATTTGGATGGATTTAGTGTGTCTGTGTGTGAGACAGAGAAAAAGTGCATCTTAAGAGATGTTGTTTGCACTGTTCGAACAGTAATAGCCAGTGAACTAGTTCTGACAACCCAAGTTACATGGCACAGGATTAAACAAAAGTACTCTACGTAGCTGGGCTGAGGGAGGTGTATGGAGGTAAAAAGTTGTGGTTTCTGTTGATAAATTATGCAAGGATCACAGCAGTACATCGTTGGGGTTGTTTTGAACCTACAGCTGATGAACAATGATGAGAAGTATATAACATATGATATGATAATCAAACAGCACATTTACAAATGACAACAGTGAGGTTTGAGCAGCAGTAAAAGAATTTGACATATAATTTAAACTATGCAATAAATACAATTTATTTTTGTGCCACAGTGCACAATTGGTTTTTGCTTAGTTCGGATGCCAGAATCAGTGGGTGGATTTTACCAGTTTTCTAGAGATGAGCTGTGAGGAAGTCAAGCTCGTAAAATGGAGGTAAAGGACGTCAGGGAGAGTGTTTTCAGTGTCAGCCCAATGTCTTCCCGCTGCCGCAAGATAATCCCAGTGTGGCCATTGTGGTGTCCAGCTGGCAGGCAGGTGGCCAATTAAATCTAATAAGTGGTCAATTGACAGCCACTTCCAGTGCCTGCTGGCATTTTATTGACTTTGAGAAAGACTGCTGCCACTTGGTGGCATTTCAATGGTTTCCAGGAGTGGACCCATGGAAAGGTTCTTGGAGTGGCCCTCAAAAACAATGGTCAAACCCGTGGCTCTGACACCAATGCTGACACTTTCTCCCTTCTGTTGCTGGGTTTGCCTGCCTACTAATCTGGAATTGGAGGACTGCTTAACATGGAGATACTCCTTCTTCCTGCAGTCTCAGCAGCAGCCATCTTGGTTCGTAGCGCTTAAAAGGCTATCAAACTGTCTGTCTTCTGATTGGACCAGTATCTCCAAGGTGGCAATCTCTTGATTGGCCTGATTGTGGTAATTTCCTACCCCTGATCTTGTCGTCGATCTGCTGGCCTTGGGACCCACTTTTGGTCCCAGCTGTGAGCAACCTGGAATTTAGGAAAATTTTCCCCGGTAAGTCAGCTAAGCTTACAGCAGCTTGAATGATCAATTTGTTAAATGTATCAGTGATTGCACACTTTTCAACAGCCTAATTGGTGTAGTGTGTAAATCAGTAGTTTTTAATTACATCCAACTCCAACTGAAAAAAAGAACAAAGAAAATTACAGGAACAGGCCCTTCGGTCCTCCAAGCCTGCACTGACCATGCTGCCTGACTTAACTAAAATCCCCTACCCTTCTGGGGACCATATCCCTCTATTCCCAACCTATTCAAGACACCCCTTAAAAGTCACTACCGTATCTGCTCCCAGTACCTCCCCCGGCAATGAGTTCCAGGCACACATTACTTTGTGTAAAAAAATCTGCCTTGCCCCTCACACAATAAACCTGTGCCCCCTAGTAACAGACTCTCCCATCCTGAGAAAAAGCTTCTGACTATCCACTCTCACAATCTTGTAGACAACTATCAGGTCTCCCCTCAATCTCCGTCATTTCAACGAGAACAAACCAAGTTTTTCCAACCTCTCCTCATAGCTAATGCCCTCCGTACCAAGAAATATCCTGGTAAATCTTTTCTGTACTCTTTCCAAAGCCTCCACATCCTTCTGGTAGTGTGGCTACCAGAATTAAACATTAATTCTATGGATGACCTCAACCCTCAGCCCTATTCCTCAACCCTTGTCCTTTTCTAACCCCTGTGAACCTAGCTCCTATAACTACAGGACTCAACCCCAATTCAATCCCTGATCCCAATCTTAGGTGAGAATATATGAGGGTTGCTGTAATGCTAGCAACAGCCCAATCTTTCACTTTTATTCACAGGCTGGCTGTTGCTTCTTGTCAGTTCCATTATAATGAGTTCCAAGGTCAAGTATAAGGTTCACCTTGAACCTCACCGTTCATTTTCTCTGTGCACCCACACATTGTGCCTAAAAACTGAGTATGTCCATACTTCTTGACTTTGATATCATTAGCAAATTATATATATTTTCAGGTAAACACCATAACAAACATTCTGGGGGCGATTCTCCCAGCCCATTGCTCTGTAAAACCAGCGCAGTGGGCTGGGAGACTCAACTGGAGGCCGTTTTGCAGGTTCTCCGCTGGGCACCATGGCCTCTACAAGTCTCCAGCCACCAGAATTCTGGCGCTGTCAGCTCTGTGCCAGAAATCGGCATGGAGCTGTATAATTTATTTAAATTAGAATTTACATTTACATCTGATTAGCAGGCCTGGTACTGATTTCTCTGGGCCTGCTAGCATCTCCTCTCCAGCCATGAGTGTTTCACTCCAACTGGGTTCACAACAGCTCCCCACTGGAGTGAAGAACAGCTGTGGAGGACCCCAGGAGGTTGAGGGTGAGGAGGGGGTGCTCCCTGGGCATTGCCAACTTGACAGTGCCAGCCAGGCCCCCAACATTGCACAATGTGCAGAGGCAATGCCCCGGGGCAGCCTGCTGTGGGGAGGGTGGAGCAGGTCGGTGCTGGCCGGACATGTCTGGGAGGTCAGCGATTGGGGAGTTGGGGGATCAGAGAGGCAGTGATGCGGGGGTCATGGAGCTGGTCAGCGATTGAGTTGGTCAGTGATTGGGAGGCCAACAGTGTGGGCTACTGTGTGTACACCGATCTCGGCGCTGACAGATCAGTGTATGTGCAGTGGCCCACTCAGTGCTACGATGCTGGCATCTGCAGTGGGAATAGGTTCCACCCACTGATTTTTATCATGAATCATGCTCGTGCACTCTGTGATGCACAGTATGGGAGACTCATTTTGAAAATCTCTGTAAAAACCCCAGTTTTTACACGAATTCAACACTTCAAGTCCATGCATGATGCTTTTTTTACTGTTAAGCTGCACAATATTTCTACTTCATTATCTATAATGTGATATATTCAGTAAATATAACACAGTGGTCAACACTGAGGTCTCATATCACCAGGGACACAGGTTCAATTTGAGCCTTGAGTGACGATCAGTGTGGAGTTTGCACGTTTTCCCCATGTCTGCGTGGGTTTCTTCCAGGTGGTCCCGTTTCCTCACACTATGCAATGGTGTGCAGGTTAAGTAGATTGGCCATGCTAAATTGTTTCTTAGTGTCCCAAAATGTGTAGGTTAGGGGAACTAGCACAGGGTAAATGCATGGAGTTATGGGGATATGGCGTGTTTGGGCCTGGGCAACATACTCTGTCAGAGTCAGTACAGGCTCGATGGGCCGAATGGCCCCCTTCTGCACTGTAGGGATCCTATGATAAGTTCCCATGTTTCAACAGTGGACATTCAGGTTATACCAGTAACCATCAGAAGCACCAGTTAGCTTCCAGACCACTTCTAAGCAATGTCATGGGAGATATATTAGTATTTTGAAAATTTCTAATGATACTTCATGCAGCTTACTAATATGATTTCTTTTTGATTGATCCATGAGTTATTTTCCCTGGAAATCATCCTTTTTTAGCATACTATGAGATAGGCTTACTTATAAAGTATTTCTTCTGAAAGCTTAAGATCAAGAGGAATACCACTGTGTAATGAAGTGGAACCTGTCCATGTTTGGAATTTACTGCTACCAGCTGTCGCAACACCACAGAACAGCTGCAAAGTTTGGAAAGAAATCAAATGGGAAGTTGGTAAAATTTTGCATTGCATATATTGCATGTATGTTTAAGAAGGATCATTGGTAGTAAAAATATCATCAGAATACTTCCAAATTAGAATAATATTTAGACTATGTAAGAATCAGAAATGTTGATACATGTGTAAAGAAATGATTTAAACTTTTTACTTACATACATATTATAATGTATTTTGGCCTGTTTAAATAATTTATTGTTCTCTCTTAGCTAAGAAGTGGCTTATTCCCAGACTGGCTTTTAAAAAAACTAGGCTATAATAACTTGTCCTCTAGTTTCTCTCACTGCAGGACCAGGTTTTTGCTCGGCATCTCTGACTATAGCCCAAAAGAGATCAAATAGTTACCATGTTAAGAGTTGCAGTAATGAATATCTTAGACCAGAGGCATAATGTACTTGGGCCACAAAATTGAACTTTATAGCATTGTTGGTGTAAGTGCTGCAAGAAGACCCAAAGTCTGCAAAAGGCATGCAACCTGCTTCTGTCACTTCTGGCCTACCCATGCAGCACCCAGGCTGGGAAGGGTACAAATGCAGGCATATCCTGTGTGTGCTTTGGTCAGGCTGGTGTGACATGGTTTCCTTGACCTGTCTCACACAAGTAAATTGAACTCCTATGCTAATCACTCAGCTGGACGCTCATTCAGCTGCATAAGGGACCTACTACTACTTGTACAGCTGACTGGGGTAGCTATACAACTTGCAGCTAAGATGCTTTTGACTTGCATGCACTTTGGTGCACCCATTCAGGGAAGGCAGGAGACTTAGTCACTCTAAACAACAAGTCCAGACTTTTCTGGTCTTGTTATGGCAGGTTCCTCTGCAGAGAATGTGGCAGTCTGTTCAAATGTCTATTGACTTCAGTGGGGCTAGAAGATCCCATCAGCGGAATGGGACGGACAATTCTTGCCCAAGTCTGCAACAGATATGGAACTATGATTGAAGTGCTTCTGGGTATGTAACAGGACAGCAAATTAAGTAGAACGTGCAGGGAATAGAAACTCTGCAAAGGGGGAAGAGGAGGAGGGGTCTCCACAGAAAGCCCTACCGCCATGGGATTTCAAAGAACACTTTTCAGATTTCCACCTCACCTTGAAGCAATGTTTGAGGTGGTTCAGATTCAGTAAGGAGGCAGTCAATATACTGTGTCACCCTCTTCAAGGTCACCTGCAGCTTTCCATCAGGCTAAGGATAGCACTGCTAGTGAACGTAAAGGTCGCACTCATACTGAACTTCCATATGGCCAGATCATTCTAGATGAGAGCAGGTGACATTGTGAACATCTTCCAGTATGCCATTCATTACTGTATCGGGGAAGTGATGGAAACTCTCTGTGTGAAAAGAGGCATTTTCACTGTGTTCTCTTGAAGCAGAGGAAAACAGGATGAATTTGTTAGGAATGCAGGATTTTCTCACTCACTACATGCATGTGGCTCTGTGAACTCATATGACAACAGTGAGGGGTATGGAACTGCCAAGACTATCATTTCATCAATGTGCACTTGATGTATAATAATGCACAAATCTATACCCGCCATCCTGGCAGGAGCCAGGATGCCTTCATGATGTGACAGTCTGCCAGCCCACTGTCCCCGCAGCTTTGGGTCTCCAAGAAGAACCAGAGTATAGCTGCTCAGAGATACAAGCCTCCTCCTCTACACAAGATGAATGGCCAGTCTCCACCACACAAGCACAAGGGCAACAGATGTATTACAAAAGCCATTCAGCTAAAATAAATCTTGGGCAGACCACTGATATTCTCAAGCAACAGTTCTTTGGCCTGGACTGCATAGGAGGTGCACTACAATACTCACTGGAACGCATTTCCAAGTTTGTGGTGGACTGTTGTGTCCTGCATAAACTCACCATCATAAGGGCACCTGGAGGATACCTGAGGAGAAGGGGGTACAGAAAGAAACAGAAATGATGCAGGTGGGCACTTTCACTTGACAGGTTATCTGAGAGTGCCTGCTCTGACTTCACTTCCATGTTTCATCCCTTCACCAGCACACCTGCATCATTCCTTATCTATCACCAGTATTCCTTTGGCCAAGATCCTGCAATAAAAGGCACCAAAAGTAACATTCTGTAATATCTTTATACAAAAACCCAAAAGCTTATATAAACAAAAATGAAATATTCATCCTTGTGCATTCTCGTAGGACTTGTCTTGCAGTGTCTTTGTCTGTACTAGTTCTCCTATGTAGTGGTAACTCAAGGGCTGCAGTATAGCTGCAGAAGACTGTTGACTTTCCACTGTGGGAGAATGTAGTTGGCCTTGTATGTATTAGGCAGAAGGCTTGCATCAAACTCCTTCCTTGGCATGGATGGTAGTAGTCTGGGTTGGCTGAATGAGAGATAGCAGCAAGAGGTCTGGTAAAGTGCAGTAGTTGGAGCTGCACCTCACCAATCCTTATAATCTGTTGGAGCACAGATTGCTGAACCATTATGAGAGCCTGTATGCCCTTTGAGCACAGAGATCCACAGCTACGATGGCAGCAGTCTGAACTTGCATGGTAGCAATCCTGCACTTCATAGCATCTGTTTGAGCTTCTACTGCAGCACTAACATGTTAGATGGCATCTCCCTAAGGTGCAATGGAAGTTATACAGTATCCACCAACCATTGCTTCACAACTGGATCTGCAAGTGCTGTCAAGAAGTTAGCACCACTTACATGCAGGAAAGGATGGGCTCCAAGCTCTGCAGAATACCCTTTTCCATGTAGTAAATTGGCTTGCTCCATGCCCACTGACATTGATAGTTGTCTGGCAGGTCAGCCAGTGCACCAATCTTGTCAGTGTGCACTATCTTGTCAGCTTTCTCCTATATATGATCTCTTTAAAGTCCTGGACATGTCCAGGGCCTCACCTTTCAATGAGCTGGTACATTATTTCTCCTTCTCCCTGAGTCTTGCTGCAGCCCACATGCCCAGTGACTCATCATGTGCTGATTTCAAACCTAGACTAGATTTTTAAGTTTGTGCAGTGCTAGTGTATGAACTGGAGGCTGCGAGTGTCAGATCAGGTGTTAGTGTTTCTTTACTAGTGGTGTGGTGTCCTAAGGCTGCTGTGGCTGGCAATGTTGACATTTTTGAGCATCCGACATGAAAATCCAAAGGGAAGGGTTGGAGGGAAGGGGTGTAGGGTGAAAAGCAATATGTTCATGGTTGAACCGTTTGTAGCTTGCACTTCATGGCAGATGATAGGATTATGATCAGATGGGATTTGAGAACAGGAATAAGAACATACCATTATCCTCATTGCCAGATGGAACAGACTGTCACAGACAGACCTATCATGCAAAGCACCATCTCCTCCCTGGGGCTCATGGGATGCAGGCGTTCTTGTTCCCCACCAGTGATGCTCTGTTTCCTTCTGTTGTGTACATACTACCTTAACCTGCAACAGAGTTGGAAAAGAATCAGTGATTATATTACACTTTTCATTTGGATAATGAACCTGCCATAGCTGAAGGTATGTGGAGGCAACAAGAGGTAGGTGTGAAGTTGATGGTGTTGGAAGATGCTTGACAGTGAGATGAACCATCCAAATGTTAGGCTAGAGTTCTATTGCTTGGTACAGCTAAGTAATAAATGGTGGGTAGGAGATGCAATTTGCAGATGCATTCACTTTGAGGACTGTATGAGATTACTGAACTTTTTCTCGAAATGCTGCCATGCCCTTGGGGAGTGAAATAGGGAGTTAACCTCCCTGGCCACCTGCTTTCATACTGTGTGGAAGGCTTTCCACATGAAAACATGGCCTCTCTCCTCCTGTTCACCTCCATCACCAAGGTTTCCTGTATTGAACCTGGGAGCCCATTCTCTGCCTCAATGCTCCATTTGTTTTGTTTCCTGCAGCAAGTTGGAGTACTGGCAATCAGCAGCAGCCTTCATTCAATCAGTGCAACTCCTCCATATGAGGAGCATTCTGCCTTTAAAAGTTAGAGAATAGAGTCAAAGAGGTTTACAGCATGAAAACCGGCCTTTCGGCCCAACTTGTCCATGCTGCCTTTTTTTTAATCACTAAGCTGGTCCCAATTGCCACGTCTGGCTTATATCCCTCTATACCAATCTTACCCATGTAACTGTATAAATGCTTTTTAAAAGACAAAATTGTACCCGCCTCTACTATTACCTCGTTCCAGACACTCAACATCCTGTGTGTGTGAAAATATTGCCCCTCTGGACCTTTTTGTATCTATCCCCTCTCACCTTAAACCTATGCCCACTAGTGTAGACTCCCCTACCTTTGGGGAAAGATCTTGACAATCTAATTTTTCTATGCCCCTCATTATTCTACAGACCTCTATAAAGACCCGCAAAGGTTTAATAATGGCTAAGCCTCTTACGCTCCAGGGAAAAAAGTTCCAGTCTATCCAGCCTCACCTAAAAACTCAAGCCATCAAGTCCCAGCAGCATCCTAGTAAATCTTTTCTGCACTCTTTCTAGTTTAATAATATCCTTTTTATAATTGGGTGACCAGAACTGTATACAGTATTCCAAATGTGCCCTTACCAACGTCTTGTGCAACTTCAACAAGATCTCCCAACTCCTGTATTCAGTGTTCTTCATGCCGAATGCCTTCTTCACCATCCTATTCACCTGTGAGTCCACTTTCAAGGAGCTATGAACCTGCACCCCTAGATCTCTTTGTTCTATAACTCTCCTCATTGTCCTATCATTAACTGATTAAGTCCTGCCCTGGGTTGAGCTACCAAAATGCATCACCTTGCATTTATCTAAATTAAACTGCCATTCATCAGCCCCCTGATTCAACTGATCAAGATCCCGCTGCAAGCCTAGTAACTTTCTTCACTGTCCACTCTGCCACCAATCTTGGTGCCATCTGCAAACTTACTAACCATGCCTCCTAAATCCTCATCCAAATCATTAAGATAAATGATAAATAACAATGGACCCAGCATCATTCCCTGAGGCACACCACTGGTCACAGGACTGCAGCTTAAAAAACGACCCTCTACAACCAATCTCTGTCTTCTGTCATCAAGCCAATTTTGTACCCAATTGGCTACCTCACCCTGGATCCCGTCAGATTTAACTTTATGCAACAACCTACCATGCAGTACCTTGTCAAAAGCCTTGCTAAATAGCTGGAACACTTGCTAGTCTCAATGCTGTTAGTCCCTGTTGAACATGCAGCCAACTAGTAGCATAGGTCACGCTCAGCTGCACATTACAATCAAGTAAATGAGGAGCAATCCAAAGTTTGCATGCTGTCTGCCACAATGGGCTTGGGAGCAGGCAGATTACAAATTGCAACACCCGCAGCCAAAAATGGATGTGAATAAATTTTTAGCCCTAGATTCTCAGCAGTTTAATGCTGAAGGCTGCAACTTCGAAAACTTAATTGACTGTGTTTGTTGATTCTGAATAATGTATGTGGCAATCTTTTCATTTTACTGCATTTGGTGTAACCTATAGCTATAAGATTGCAGGATTTATTTTAACTGAGAGTAACTGTGATTCTTTATCTAACCTTCAATCTAAAAGTAAATGAAGGCTGTATTGCAAATCCATGTTATTGGGAACTTCAATAAAATTCACAACATTAGAAGTGTAATATCATGTAAACCTCCTTTATCACTCCTTTACCCATCTTTGTTTTATCCACTGCTTTCCCAGTCTTTTGTTTTTTCTTTCATCTTTTAATAAACACAATTCTGTACTTATTATCAAAGTTTACCAACTTTCTAGCTTTGGCTTTAACTGTCACTTGCCAACTCAATTATCTTGAACTTGCAACTATAATTTTTTTTACATTTCTGCAGAATACTGCCTTGTTCGCCTCTCCCCAGACGTACCTATAGATGATAAGTAAGGATTTTTCACACAATAGTTTTTGGCTGTGAGCTATCTACATCATCTCTGACTATTGATGTCATTTTTTTTCAGGTTCCCAAATTCCACCTCTACACAGTTCAATTTAATGTCTCAAAGAAAATAATCCCTTGGAAAGGTTGCAAAGGAGTTTTGCTCAAAAGATATCAAGGATGAGTAACTTTAGTTATATGGAGCGAGTAGAGAACATTGGGTTTTTTTTCACTTAGAACAAAGAATGTTAAGAAGAAAATTAATGAAGACGTTCAAAGTTTTGATAAAGGGAGAAACTGTTTCCAATTGCAAGAAGAAAGCAAAGGATACAGATTTAAGCTAAGAAACAGAGGTTCTATTCTAAGAACTGGAAAGCAATACCTGAAAGGGTGATGGAAGCAGACTCAATATTAACTTTCAAAACTTTCATCACTCACCTGAGCAGTGCTCCGAAAGCCTGTGATACCAAATAAACCTGTCGGACTTTAACCTGGTGTTGTGAGACTTCTTACTGTGCCCTTCCCAGTCCAATGCTGGCATCTCCACATAATAACTTTCAAAAGGGGATGGTATAAATTATTTTAGTGGTAAAATAACTGCCTAGATTTGGGAAAGGCCAGGAGAGTGCAAGTAATTGGATGCCTGTTTCAAAATGCTGGCATAAGCATGATGGGCCAAGCAGGCTCCTCAGTGCTGTACAATTATATTGCAAGGTCAAAGAAACTAGTAAACATTAATTTAAAGGATCTATAATAACATTACAGAAGTCTACCATTATAATATTTGACTACAAACTATAATTTAAGAAGACTTTTATACATTTCCAAGTTGAAAATGTAACTCTTGTAGAAATTCAAGGCCTTCCTTGAGTTTTTCCCTCCTGAACACAGGGAAAGTGAAAAAGCTATTGCTCTGACAAATGGGATTTTGTTATACTATTTGATACAAGTGTATTAACATCTGACTTCTGGCACATGTCACCAGTGGTGGTTGAAGTGCACCAGTGACATAATGTTTTGGTGCAGTAGTGATTTTGATTGCAAACAGCAGGGCTGTCCCTCTGCTGGATGTGGTCTGCAGGCCATTCTCTGGTTGACAGCAAAACTTGATCGCCTTCACTCTATGTAAGATTTCACTTTCTGTTTTGCAAAGTCAGGACAGGCATTGGGTGGCCCAATCTAATGCTAGTACTGAGTATTGTGTGTACAGCTGTCTTTATTTATATAATAACCCCAACTGCCACAGGGGAAGAGACACCCAATCAGAACACAATTAATACAATTTCAATAGTTGAATAATGAACTTGTTCATGTCTCAAAGCAGCCCACCAAATCAACAAAATTAAACAGTTATCGATATTGTATAATTAGAAGTAACGTCAAAATACAAAAAATAGTACACGTGCCTCAACCTTGCTGATGAGATTAAACAATGCTTCCCTTGGTGTTCACACTCCACTGGTCCCTCACTGTTCCATTTCAGCTAAACAATTATGACAAGGAGATTGCCATTACAAAACTGATTGGTACCATTTGTGTTATTGGGTGGCAAAAAAAGACTTTGACACAAAATTTAACGAAAACAAAGGAGGTGAACAAAAGGTTTTCGTCACCTTCACAATGCGTTGGATTGTCATCCTTAAGGCAGGTAGCAGAGATAAGGAAAATTTCCAGCTCAATCTGCCCGTCTTGGGAGAAAATGCTTGTAAAGATGGAATCTTCATTGTGGGGGGTGTATAGGGACTGCAATTGGGCCACCTAATCAGGGAAAAAGCTTAGATGCAGCCATAGGTGCTGCAACATGTGAAGACAGGCTGTTTAGAACGCCATTCTCAGTGCCATGACTTCTTCTCAGTTAAAACAAAACAGGAAGGCCCTCCCAGCCCTCACCCTCCCTTATCCCCACCTCCATGCACTCTCCCCATGTCCTATCCATAGCACCGCATGCTCTCAGCTGCCTCTTATGACCCTCCATCCCCCTTTTACAAAGGTGTGCCTGCCAAACAACCACTATAGCCCCTCATGACTGCATGCCAAGCTATTGTACTTCCATGCCCATTCAACCACTATACATCATATATAACCAATGAACCCTATGGTAACATTAGAATATGTGGTAAAAGTTTTAAAACAACAGTCATTCATTTATACCCATTCACTTTAAAAAACTAATTTTTACTGCAGTCCAATAAAGCTGTTAATCATTCAGATCCTTGCTGAAATCACAAGCACTTGAAATCTCTTTATCTTGCATTGTGAAATTAACAGAAGATATCAGAGCATGGTGCCACAGTGGTTAGCACTTCTGCCTCACAGTGCCAGGAATCCGGGTTCAATTCCAGCCTTGGGTCACTCTTTGTGTGGAGTTTGCACATTCTCCTTGTGTCTGTGTGGGTTTTCTCCCACAGACCAAAGATGTGTAGGTTAGGTAGTTTGACCATGTTGAGTTGACCCCAGTGTCATGGGGATCAGCAGGGTAAATATGTGGGGTTATGGGGATAGGCTGGGTGGGATTGTTGTCGGTGCAGGTTCGATGGGCTTAACAGCCTCCTTCTGTACTGTAGGAAATCTATAATTCTAAACTAGGGCTGTCAATCAAACCAAGTTTTCCCTTGGGCTCAGTAGTTTCTATACTCTAGTTGATTTCTGGGCTCTTAGCCAAATACACAAAATGAGGCTTGGCTGATAGCCCAGAAATTCATTTGCCTGCTGAAACACATGCACCCCAAGGAAAACACTGGTTAATTGTGGTTACTTGGGGGTATATCTTGGCATGGGAGATTGAAGGACCAAAAGGGTTATTTGAGAGCATACCTTAACTAGAAGAACATAGGAGTTGTTTGGCAGGGTAAAGCTTGGCACAACGAGCATGAGGAGGATCTTCTGAATTTACCACCATTTCATTCATGACACTGTTTTGACAAACTGGCACAAATATTTTACTGCAAGTTTTAGGCCCTTTGAGACTGCTGCCTCCTGCAATCTGCAGTCTAACAGGCAATTTTTAAAGGGATTTCTGTCAGCCGATGCCAAAAGGGTAGGGCTTTTAAACTAAATACGGCAAAACTTGGCTTCATATTCAAACAACAAGGACTGCTGTTTGCTATTGCTCCCCCCTATTGTAACCTTGAGATTTCCAGATAGCCACTGCCACTATCCCAATTACCATCACTACCTTTACTAGTTGCTTCCCTCCTGATTATCCCCTCCAACTTCTGTTGTCATCCTTCTCCCGTTCGTCCTCTCTCCCAGTTGCCCCTTTAAAAAATTATTTGAGGGTCATTGCTGGTGATGCAGTCACCTGATCTTCGCGATCTCCTCTCAAGTCAATGAACTTTTCCACCATAATCTTACAATTATTCTAATGTTAGAAATATTGTGGTAATTTTGTCATGTGTAGAAATATTTTGAAAATGTTAAATAGCTGGCTGGACTGATAGAATATGATAGCATGGCTTAGATCACTGTTACATTAGAACCATTTTTAGGACAAGGCGGAAATAATGTCCTGGAATGGCCAGGAAAAGGTATAACAAGGTGATGGAACAGAAAGGGAAGAACAGGCAAGTAGTGCAGGAAAAATAAGGAAAAAATGGGAAAACTAGAAAGAATGGTATAAGGTACAAGGAGGAAGACATTAAGTAAGATTGCCAAATGAATGGAGGCAGATTTGAGTTGTATGTAAATATATATATGAGTGAACAAAAAATTAATTTGCCACTATAGGGCCTCAACTGACCTCTTCCCTGCCCTGACTGAATAGGAGGGAATAGAGAAGATAATGGTCACTCAAACTCTCACCTTCTCTCCTGATCCTATGGCCCTCCCAGCCCACATCGTAAAAAGTCTGACAACACCAGGTTTAAGTCCAACTGATTTATTTGATAGTAAACTCACTAGCTTTTGGGTTAGTCCCTTCGTCAGGTGAATGGAGAGTTCTGGCCTCAGACAGAGCATATAAAGCGCAGACAGTTTACAGATTACTGATTAGAATGCGAATCTTTACACCTAACCTGCTGTTCAAGTCTTAAAGTGGCCGACAATGTGAGTGGAAGGAGCACTGATTACAGGTTAAAGAAATGTGTGGAGACCATGCAGATGCTACGACAATGGATGAATGAACATTGTTCGACAATCACCAGGCAAGACTGTTCCCTTCCTGTTGGCGAACACTTCAGTGGTCACGGGCATTCAGCCTCTGACCTTTGGGTAAGCATTCTCCAAGGCAGCCTTCACGACACACGACAGCGCAGAGTCGCTGAGCAGAGACTGATAGCCAAGTTCCGCACACATGAGGACAGTCTCAACAAGGACCTTGGGTTCATGTCGCACTATCTGTAACCCCCGTGACTTGCCTGGGTTTGCAAAACCTCACTGTACTGTCTGGAGACAACACACTTTTCTTTAACCTGTGATCAGTGCTCCTTCCACTCACATTGTTGGCCACTTTAAGACTTGAACAGCAGGTTAGGTGTAAAGATTCGCATTCTAAACAGTAATCTGTAAACTGTCTGTGCTTTATATGCTCTGGCTGAGGCCAGACCTCTCCATTCACCTGACGAAGGGACTAACCCGAAAGCTAGCGAGTGTACTATCAAATAAATCAGTTGGACTTGAACCTGGTGTTGTCAGACTTTTTACTGTGTTTACCCCAGTCCAACGCCGGCATATCCACATCATGCCTCCCAGCCCACTCCAGAGAACAGAAATAAATTCTGCCCATTAACTCATCCTTCTTTCTAATTATTAGGGTGTCCCTTTAGTTGGCCACTTGTACTGACCTTGAATTCCATCCACTTGGAAAGACCCTCGATCTTCTTTGAGGGATCTTATAACTGACTAAACAGCTGCGTGGTTAGGGTCACTTTGGAAAAATACGGTGCATCACCTAAACTTGCTCCATCACCTTCTACTCCCTTCATTACCTAGACCCACCAAATACTACAATTCCTCTGCCGTCTGTCATCTTTGGCCTTCTCCGATTACCTTGGACACCGTCACTAACCACCTTTGCATGCTTTTCTTCCCCTCAGAGCTGACGCTTGTTAGCTCACCTTCACCTTGCCCCCTCTCATTATCTAAGCCATATGTCCCCTCCATGACTGCCCCCTGATGAAACCTGCACCCACCAGACTCTTATCCTGGACTGCATCTCCTCCTTCTGTTACCATTTTTCAGTACCCTGAGTTCTTCCCATTTCCAGGACTTGACTGTTGATACCACTGACCCTGCCTTCTGACCCCCTCCCCCCAGACATTTCTTGGGCATTGTCCTCTTCCAGAGATTTTATCTCAATCATTCCCCCACAAGACCTTCTCCCCTGTCCAGCCTTCACTTCACCCTTTCCTTTGCCTGCCTCCCTTGTCCAGCCTTGGCACAGCATTTGTTAAGGCCTCTGAGTAAAGTTATGCCAAGTCCCCAACAGGGAGAATGGAAGACCAATGGATCTCAAAGTAGAGGAAGAGGTAAAGCTTGCCAGTTGCACACCACTTACAAACAAGTTGTAAAACTGAATGTTCTATTTTCCCAATGATGGGGAACTTAAAGGCGAACTTAATTCCAGCCAGGAGGCATTTTAATAAGTGCGGATGAGATGCAAATATATGCAAATGAGTTCTTGACATTGTTCATTGTGAAGCTCAATCTGTCTTGAACCTACCTTGAAAGTTAGGAACAAAATTCCAACAGTTTACCCTGCTGTCAGGAAAAGGATAAGTTTACCTTCTGCCAAATTAAGTGCCCTCGCTCGCAATGATTCCCATTGCTGGCAGGTGCAAATTATCTGTTTAATTACCAGATAATCTACTTTTACGATATTGATTGAGGGTTAAATATTCACCAGGATGCCACGAATAACTCGCCTGTTCTTCCTCAAAATGGTGTCATAGGATCCTTCACATCTACCTGAGCAGCCAGGTGTGGCCTTGGTTTAACATCTCTCCAATAGTGTAGTGTTCAGTACTGAACTGGTCTGTCAGCTTTGAATTTTGTACTCAAGACCTGGAGTGGGAATTGAGCCTGGAACCTTACGACTTTGAGGGGCAACCTGATGGAAGTCTACAAGATTAGAAGTTTTTTAAAGTTTATTTATTAGTTACAAGTAAGCTTACATTAACACTGCAATGAAGTTACTGTGAAAATCCCCTGGTTGCTACACTCTGGCGCCTGTTCGGATACACTGAGGGAGAATTTAGCACGGCCAATTCACCTAACCTGCGCATCTTTGGACTGTGGGAGGAAAACGGAGCATCCGGAAGAAACCCACGTAGACACGGGGATAATGTGCAAACTCCACATAGACAGTGACCAAGCCGGGAATTGAACCTGCGTCACTGGCGCTGTGAGGCAGCAGTGCTAACCACTGTACCACCAGATAAGATTATGAGGGGCATGGACAGAGTGGACTTTTTCCCAGGGCGGAAGAGTCAATTACTAGGTGGCAGAGATTTAAGGTACGAGGGACAAGGTTTAAAAGAGATGTACAAGGCAAGTTTTTTTTTACACAGAGGATGGTGGGTTGCTGCTGGAGGAGGTAGTGTAAGCAGATACGATAGTGAGTTTTAAGGGACATCTTGACAAATGCATGAATCTGGTGGGAATAGAGGAATATGGTCCCCGGAAGGGTAGGGGATTTTAGATCAGATGGACAGCATGGTCAGTGCAGGCTTGGAGAGCTGAAGGGCCTGTTCCTGTGCTGTAATTTTCTTTGTTCTTTGTATCCCACAGGCTGCAGTAGAAAGGTCATCTTCATTGAGCTGGTGGCCTTCCCATGCAGTTCAGAGGCCATCCCTTCAGTAACAAAATGCTAGTGGGATTGCAAATTGCCCTTAATTGGGATATTAATCATCTTGGTTGCATGCTCATCTCTGGTGCAGGCTGCCAAACTAATTAGTTCCTTGCTCACTACTATGAAGCTACCCCATTGGCCAGAATGTGGTAAGGAGCTGATCCAGAGTCACGACAAAATTTTCCTACTCTCCTTCAAACTATCTCCACTGACTTGGGACAATCAAGCCCAGCATCTCAGGTTTCTCCTCTTGACCATTGTTTCCCGTTACTGGCATCATGCTAATGAATCTACACTGTAAAATGGACACACAGAATTTTTTTTGGGAGAATCCTGGCCTAAGGGGCAAATTTGTGTAAAAACGAGTAAATCCCACTGATTTGTTTAGCAGGATTTTCAAAATGAATCTCCCACACTCTGTGCACTGCAGAATGCCTCAGGGAGATTGACACTGAAAATCTGTGGGTGAGGACGGCAGCATAGTGCTGAGCAGGCCAATGCGTATATACTAATCTGTCAGTGCGGAGATTGGCACATGCGCAGTGGCCTCGCACTGCCGGCCTCCTGACCACTGGCCAACCCCCGTGACCCCGCATTGTTGCCCCTCTGAACACCTAGCTCCTGATCGCTGACCTCTCAGATCATCTCTGGGCCCACCCCACCCAGCCCACAGTCCCAAATCCCCACAGCAGGCCGACCCCCCCATCCGGATGGCCAGCCGCAATCAGCCCCTTCCCTCCCTCTGCCTGCGATCCCTGTGTAGAGTAGCAGCAGGAACCCCTACCCTCATTGATCACCCCCAGACGCCCAATGCTCAGTGGGCAATGCCAAGGTCTCCCCGGGCATTGCCACCTTGCCCCTTGGGCAGTACCAGCCTTACCTTTGACTTTCTAGGGGGTCTCCAGAGCCCCCCTTCACTCCAGCTGGGTTGGCTGCCAGTTTTCCACTGGTGGGCAGCTGCTGTAAACCTGCTGGAGTGAACCACTCCTGGCGGGGCGGGAGAGGCTAGTGGGCCCAGTGACTTCAGTCCTGGACCCGCTAATAGCATTCAAATAAAAGTTTAAATATTTAAAGCAGCTCCGTGACAGAAATCTGGCAGCTGGAGATGCATGGAGGCAGTGGCGCCCAGCGGGGAGCCCACTAAACGGCCCCCATAATGTTCAGGGATCAATTCTCATGTTTAAATGGATACACACAAGTTGCATGTTGACCTTTGTACATTATCATCAAGCTTGCACTCTATCTACCTCTGCCCTTGATTACCCACAAGTCATCTTATGATTTTCAGGGTCAAATATGGGTGCAATAGTGATGGTCTGCTGCATGATATGGATGTGAAGTTTGCAGCAGCACTAAGTGTGTGAGAATGAGATAAAGTTATGAATGTGAGGTACAAGTCATAATTGGTGGAGATCATCGTAGCTGAGTGATAGGGTGTGGTGCATTGAATAATATGAGGTTAATATGCAATTATTGGATAAGGCACTTTAAGATGAATTCACTAACTTTGACCATCTCTGAGATATCACTAAACTTCTTTTGGCACTGGGTCCTCAGGTCGAGAATCTGGGAATTGGTGGCTACAGCTATCTGCTCCCCCATTGCCTTTGTACAGTTTTCCTGCAGAACCTTCTAGTGTCCTGTGGATAAAGGACCTCTGTCCTCCTGCCCACCTCCTCCACTAAGGCATCCAGCACAACATCTGGAACTTCAGAGCACATTCCTGACCCTGTTGCACTGTAATTCAGTGTTCTTCTCATTTGCACCTTCTTTTGCAACTAATTCTAGCACCTGCTCCTCTCGCATTGCATCCCCCCGTTAAAAGGTGCCAGTTAACTCTAGCTGGTATCAACTTTGAATCCTTTTTGTCTTATGGTTTGTTTTAATGTTGACATGTTGAGACTTGTATGTTTAAATGTGAACACATCATTGTTAACCTTTAACTACGTACAGGTCCCAGTTAATATCATGCATGGTGCTGTTGCTTCCATGCCAGCTGTTTCTAGAGTGTTTTCTGAGTCCCTTCCCGTGTGGTTCTATACCATTATGGTAGTATTCTGCAGTCCCACATTAACCCTTGCACTGCTAAGCACCTTGACATTACAGTGGCATATAGGCACTTACAAAACCTGCTGACACATTCCAATCAGCAGGCAGCTTAAGGTTTGTCTCCTGTATACTTGGAAGCAAAGGGCTCAGGTTAACCATATTATCAGCGCTTATTTTCAGGCCCCATCCAATTGCCAGAAAATTGAATTCTTTGTATTGATGTGGTGATGTGTTGCAACCCACTAAGGCATCCAAATTGCTGTGGCAAAATTCATTTCAACATGCATGTTGTAGTCTGGAGCATGTATAGTGATGGTAGAGGTTCCAATGTTATTTTCATTGCATACCATCTGCCATTGGTATATGTTGGAAGGATTTGCAAATTGACACTCATTATGAACACATCTTCTTTGGCCATCAAGTCCTGTGGTGGGACTCAAACCTAGAGCTTCTGGCTTAGAGACAGGGATGCTACCCCTACACCCGAGGACCTCTGAGTGTTGTTGTAGATAATGACAATGTGTAAACTGCTTGGACACAATAATTTAGTCACTCTATAAAATTGCACAGTTCTGTCGTGTTTAAATTTGATTGCACAAGCTTGCAAGGAATTTATTATTTCTTCATACAGCTGTTTGGCTTATATTACTTCTGTATCCAAAGTTATTCTGTACTGAAGTCACTGCATAATAGTTAAGGGCAATTTGATTTTGACAGCCATTGGTCAGACTGTGAATGAGCTTCAGTATGTGGCACAATCATGTTCCTTATAAATCAAGGACACTACCCAAGGACAAGTGCAAATATGATTACTTCTCCCATTGAGTGTGGAATGGTAATATTAATGGGTGGGGTGGAGTGTCTCTAGTGAAACCTGACTTCCTGTATCTTTTTAGTGATCCACTTCTTTCTTCTAAAAGTGCTGATTTACCATTTTGAAACCAATGGTGGCACTATTGCAACTAATATGAAGAAAGGCATTGCAGCAGTTGGTACAAAGGCTATTTAAAACCCATGTGAAAGTAGCAAAAAAACCCTATAGAAATAATTGAGAACTGTCTGAAAAATTAGAAATGTTATTTGTACGTTGATGCTTGTGGATAAGTAATGATAGATTTCTTTTCATGTTTGTTACATACATGAAGCAAACTCAGTGTTTCTGGGACACTTATGCCATTAAATTCAGCCAAACTAAAGAAAGCTTCTTAACTGAATTTCTGCCAATTCTGAAACTCCCACTGAATAGTTTGTGAGAAGGTCTTTGTGTAGTTATAGTTCTACGGTGCACCAACCTTAAAACTTGTTCTAAAGCAAAACATATTTTCATAGAATCCCGACAGTGCAGTACATTTTACTTGCTGTGTATAAGGAACACTTAAATAATTCACATTCAATTTCTAATGTTCCACTTACAAGGGTCCTGTAGAATTTTCCACCAAACTTAAGTACTTTAAATGCAAAGATGTTGGTGTACACGTGGGTGTGAAACCATTTTGTGCATAATGCAGGTATCCTTTCCTATTGTCCTTTCTGAATTCAAGATTAAATTTACAGCCTGTAGCATACAAATGCTTTTCTGTTATATAACACTGGTAATTCTGTGAGCTTATAAAAACAGTTCTTTATTGGTATTTTCCAATTTAACTGAAAAACACAAAAAATTAGTGACTGTTTAGAAAAAATGCTCAGATTATACAGCACCCACAATTTGCCCATTTGAAATAAAAAGCAACGACATGTTATCAACCTGAAAGTCTCTTGCATCTTAAGCTATGTATAGGATTTGTAAATTCAAACTAACTGGAACCAAGCAGGCAAATGGGACTGAAATAATTCAACAGAAATAGATAAATTCAATATCTCTGTTTTGATTGTGATTGGTTGATCAGTCCTAGGTATATACTTGTCATACAAGCTAGCTGCTGCACTGATGTTGTACACCCCTAATTTCAGCTTGTCAGCTCAGTAATGAAACCATGACCTGAGTTTTCAAGATGGTGGGTGCTTGGTGCCCATCATCTGGAAAGTTGGTGGAAAGTGTATTCTCACCGACCCTGACAGGCCTGCTGCCGTTTCATACTCTAATGAGTGTGAATTGGCAGTAGGCAGGACTTACATCCTCATATGAAAGGAAGTCTCACCTTGGAGAGCTGTCAGGAACTCAGATTGGCCTGCAGCTCTCTAGACCATCGAGGCACATTGCTGCAGTAGCTGGAAGAGGTGCTTGAGAGTAAGCACAAGGAGCCGGGGTCAAGGTGAATGGCAGGGGTCCCGGAGAGCAGAAGATAGGGATCCTGGCATAGCAGGGCTCGAAAATACCAGTTGAGGAAATCTACATTGGCAGAACTCTTTGGGAACAAAGGTCTAAAGCCACCTATTACTTCAAGGTCTTCTACGTTTACCAAATGGTGTGTCAGCTGAGTATCTTGTATATCAGAATATTTGTAGCTATTCTTCCCTGCAAATGAACTGTACAATCTTCAACCAACAGAATAATTCTTAATAATCCATGGCAGCTGGTGGAAATTAAATTCAGTTTATAAATGAAATTAAAAACAACTTATCTGATTGACTAATGTCCTTGAGGGAAGGAAATCTGCTGTCCTTAACTGGTCTGGCCTACACGTGACTCCAGTCTGACAGCAATATGGTTGACTTTTAAATGCACTCTGGATTGGCCTAGCAAGGAGTTTAGAAGGATGAGGGGGGATCTTATAGAGACGTATAAGATAATAAAAGGGATGGATAGGGTAGAGGTAGAGAGATTCTTCCCACTCAGAAAGGACAGCAGGACTAGAGGGCACAGCCTCAAGATAAGGCGGGGGCAGTTTAGAACGGAGTTGAGGAGGAACTTCTTCACTCAAAGGGTGGTGAATCTCTGGAATTCTCTGCCCATTGAAGTGGTGGAGGCTACCTCGCTAAATATATTTAAGTCACGGGTAGATAGGTTTTTGACAGACAAGGGAATTAAGGGTTATGGGGAGAAAGCGGGACAGTGGAACTGATCCACTTCAGATCAGCCATGATCTTATTGAATGGCAGGGCAGGCTCAAAGGGTTAGATGGCCTACTCCTGTTCCTATTTCTTATGTTCTTACAAGCCACTCAGTTGCATCAAATCACAATGGAGACTTAAAATAGGAATTAAATCACACAGATTACCAGGAATTGACATGGGTACCAAAAATAACAATAACAAACCCAGTACTGTTGACTCTTCAGGGTCCTCCCTACTAACATTCGGAGGCTTGTGCCCAAACAAACCACTCCCCCCCACCCCCCTGTTCACTCCTCCCAACTGTGAATCAGTACTCCTCCATGTTGAAACACCGAACATTGCAAAGGAAGAGAATCTGCTTTTTTTGAGGCACTACTGTGTCCATCAACAAGAAGGCCTCGGTATCACCACTACTGACTGAGCCAGCCCACTCCTAAAGGACATCACTGCTAGATTGGGTCTGTGGTAGATGGCAAAGGATCCAACAGGAGAGAAAACTCTACATGACTGTGCTTTTAGCAATCTACCTGTCACAGATGCAAACAGCCATGACGGTATTGGTAGGAGAGACTACTGCACAGTCCTTGTTGAGAGCAAGTCCTGCTTCACATTGAGGATATCCTCCCTCATGTTTTCTGGCACTACCACTGTGCTAACTGGGATAGATTTTGAACATATGCTTACTTTCTGTTTCCAATTAGTGAGCCAAACTTCCATCCATGTCGATATGTTATCCCCTACACCATGAGTTTTTATTTCCTGCAATAACTTTTGACATGGCACCTTATCAGATGCCTTCTAAAAGTCTAAGTACAGTATAGCAACTGGTTCCCCTCTTTCACTGAATATGTTATTTCTTGAAAGAATCTAAGAAATTGGTGAAATATGATTTCCCTGATCTACCTGACAACCTTGAATTTTTCTAAGTGCCCTGCTTTAACATCTTTAAGAATAGTTTCTAACATTTTTCTTGTGACAGATGTTAAGCTAACTGCCCTGCTGTTTCCTGTTTTCTGTCTCCCTTTTTGAACAAAGGAGTTGCATTTGCTATTTTCCAATCGAATGGGACCTCCCATAAATTTAGGGAATTTTGGAAAATTAAAATCAATGTGTCAACTAGCTGCTTCTTTTAAGGCCCTAGGGTAAAATTCATCAAGACCTGGGGACTTGTCAACCTGCAGTGCCTGCAATTTGGTCAGTACCATTTCCCTGTTGATTGTAATTTTCTTAAGTTCTTACCATCCCTTTCATTTCCTGATGACAGGTATTATATCTTTTATCGTAAAGACCGATGCAAAATACCCATTCAATTTATCTGCCATCTCCTTATTTCCCATTATTAATTCCCTAGTTTCATTTTCTATTGGGCACTGCTCAGAAAAAGTAGGTAAAGGGGATAGTGGAATTGAGTTCCTACAATGTGTACAGGACTTCTTTCGAACCCAGAATGTAAAAAGCTCAACAAAGGAGGATTCACCCCTGGATCTTGTAAGCAGAGCATGTGAGAAACATGATATGTTTTAGGATAATAATTGAAAAGGACAAAAAGCATATTAAAGATCATGGTAATAGATTGTAGAAAAGCTAATTTTGGAGGGGCTGAAAATAGAATCTGAGAAAATTAAAGGGACAATATTGGAGAACAATGGTGTACAGGAATGGTAAAGGGAAACAGTTAAAACAAAAAGAGTCCAGGAAAATTATATTCCACAAAAGAACAAGAGCAATCTAAAAACAAATGAGACACTATGGTTGAATAAAGACAAAAGGGAAAAATTGAGGATAACAAAAGAGACTGTGATAAATACATGGACTGCAGAGGAGAACATGATAAGAAAAATAGGAAAGCAAATTGGAACCATGAAATTAGATTATAACAGAATGTAAAATAGAATATTTCACTGGTAAATAAATAAACAAAGTTGGAATCAGAATAGCACCATGAAGCGATGGCCTAGTGGTATTATCTTTAGACAATTAATCCAGAAACTCAGCTATGGTTCTGGGGACCTGGGTTCAAATCCTGCCACTGTGTAGATTGCAGAATTTGAATTCAATAAAAAAAATTCTGGAATTAAGAACCTACTGATGATCATGAAATCTTGTCGATTGTTGGAAAAACAATCTGGTTCACTAATGTCCTTTGTGGAAGGAAATTTACCATCCTTACCCGAGTCTGGCCTATATGTGACTCCAGAGCCACAGCAATGTGCTTGACTCTCAACTGCCCTCAGGCAACTAGGGATGGGCAATAAATGCTGGCTAGCCAGCAATGCCCATGTCCCATGAAAGATAGACTAGGAGACAGATCAAATGATATTGGAAGATGAGAACAAAAATGGTATAACTACATTTGAAACAAAATTATAATTAAATAATTTAATCAAATTCAAAGAGGATATGTCCAGTCATATTTCATCTATATATGAAAAGGTACTAATGCACAGATTTATTAATTTGTCAGTGCCAGAGGATTTTTTTTGTCTCATCATAATTACATTTGACCCTGTAGGACTAACTCTTCTGTCATTCAATCTCCGTTGTTCTACACTCTATCACAGACCTTGTTTCCCTTACCCACCCACTCATTGTTCAAAATCTATTACATCTTCAACTTTTCCCAGAACAGGTCACAAAACTCAAATGTAACTCTGTTTCTCTTTCCACAGATACTGTCAGACCTGCTATGTGTTTTTGATATTATCTGTTTTTATTTTAGCCAACTAACAGGCTGTGATCTATACCCCTACAACAAAATGGCCTGCGGCGTTGACTTGAAGATCACCACTTAGTGTGGCTTTGGACAGAGTGTTGAAGTTTGGAGAGAAGAGGCAGTTTGGTGAGGAGGGAAGTTTAGTATTCCTTTGCTTTTTTAACTTTTTACCCTATAGGAATTGGTTTCTGCTGTTCTACAGGGGAGGAGGTGAGCTGTTGGTGAACATCCAATAAGTGGTCAAAGTCTACTTTCCAAACATTTAAATTTGTCCTGCAGTTTATGATGATGAATTAATATCAAAAGAAAATAAATAGTTCAATAAAATAAGTAAGTAGTTAGTTAAAGATCATAAGTATGGCATGACTGGTGACCTGTCAAGGCTGCAGCATGTGAGAACTTCTAGCTAGTAAAGCTATCTGCACTAAGTGTCTGCAGCTTGAGGAGCTTTGGCTCAGAGTCATCAAACTAGAGGTTGAACTGTGGACACTGAAACATATTAGGGACAGCAAAAGTTACCTGGATGGTTTGTTTCAGGAGGCATCACACTTCTTAGGATAGAATCTTCCAAATAGTAAAGTGGTCAGGGGCAGAAGGGTGTGATTTCATTTGACGCAGGTAAAGAGATCCAGAAGGCAGGAATGCAAGGGTGTCAGCCTCTGCAAAATTGTCCATCAGGTTTTAGGTTCTTTCAGCTAGTCTGAATGAGAAAATGATGATAGCACTGTGGTAGAGGAAGCCATTCAAGTGGGGGAGCATATAAGAATGTAGTGGTAGTAAGAGGATTGACACTGTTCTCTGTAGCAGTGAACAAAAGTCCAGATGGCTGTGCTGCCTGCCAGCTGCCAGTATTTGGGACATCTGCTCTGGGCTGGAGAGGAAATTGCAGTGGGAGCAGGAGGATCCCATTTTCATAGTCCATATAGGTACCAACGACATAGGTAGAATGAGAAAAGAGATTCTGCATCGAGAGTTTGAGGACCCAAGCACTAAATTAAACAACAGAACCTCCAAGGTTACAATTTCTGGATTGTTACCTGAACTGTGTGCAAATTGGCAGTGGGTATATAATTAGAGAGATGAATACATTGCTCAATGACTGCTGTAGGAGAAGTATATTTTTGGTTCATGAGGCACTAACATCAGAACTGGGGAAAGTGGGGGCTGTTCCATAGCATCTGAACAGTGCTGGGACCAGTGTTCTTGAAAACTGTCTAACGAGAGAAATAGAGAGTGCATTAAGCGAAATGGGGGGGTGGAGGGCATGGATAGTTCTGGAGAGGGGATATGTAGACTTACAAAGTAAACAGATATGGCAGCAGAATGTGACAGGAAGGGACAGAGTGAGCAAACATAAAAAAAAGCAATAGGGTTATAAAGAGAAAATGGTAACAAAGTAAATTAATAGCTCTTACTTAAATGCACATAGTATTTGCATAAACTAAATGAATTAATAGCACAAATTGATGTTAATGAGTATGATCTTATTGCCATTTCAAAGATGTGGTTACAGAGATCAAAACTGGGAACTAAATATTCAGAGATATGTGACTTTTTGTAAGGAAGGCATGAAGGAAGAGGTGATGGGTTAGCTTTGTTAGTAGGGGATGGAATAAGCATAGTAGTAAGAAATGATTTTGGATTGGAAGATGTCGAATTCAAATGGGTGGAGGTAAGAAATAACAAGGGGAAGAAGACTAGTGGAAGTTGTCTATAGACTCCCTGTCAGAAGATAATGAGGGCATGCAAAAAGGCAGTATTTGTTAACATGGGTGACTTTAATCTTCAGGTAGATTAGGAAAATCAAGTTGGCAGAGGTAGCCATGGGGAGGAATTTATAGTGTATCTGGAACAGTTTCCTATCCAAAATACAACAATTTACATTGTTGTGGAGCCAACCAGGAGTCAGACTATGTTGAATCACATAATGTGTAATGAGGCAGTTTAATAAACAATTTCAGAGTAAAAGATCCCTTAAGAAGCAGTGACCATAACATGGTAGAATTTGGCATTCAGTTTGTAGAGAGAATTTGGGTCAGAAACAACTGTGCTAAATTTAAATAAGGGTGATTATAAATGAATGGTGGTAGAGTTGGCTGGAGTGGACTGGGAAAGGACTTAGGAGGAAAGATGGTTGACCAGCAATGGCTGACGTTTATGAAAATAGTTCTTGACTCACAACAAAGATATATCCCAGTGAGGAAGGATTCTAGGAAGAGGAAAAATCAACCATAATTAAGAAAGGAAGCTAAAGATATTATTGAACTGAAAGGAAAAATGAACAATGCAGCAAAGATTATTGGTAAGCCAGGGAAAGTTCTAAAAACCAACAAAAGATGACCAAAAAAAATAAAAAGGGAGAAGATAAACTATGAGGGTAAACTAGCAGATAATATTAGAATAGACAGTAAGAGATTCTTTAAATATATAAAAAGGAAGAGAGAGACCAAAGTGAACTTGGGCCTCATGGAGGTTGAGACCTAAGAAATAATAATGTGGATTCAGGAATAGTGGAGAAATTAAACAAATATTCTGCATCAATGTTCACAATGGAAGATGCTAATCACATTCCAAAAATACTAAATATTCAAGGAGCAAAACTAAGGGGAGGAAATAAATACAATAACTATCAGCAGAGAAAAAGTACCAGGGAAATTAATTAGGCCAAAAGCTGATAAATCCTCTGGATCTGATGGGTTGCATCCCAACATATTAAAGGAAGTAACTATAGAGAGAGCATCCATTGGTAGTAATCTTCCAAGAATCCTTAAACTCTGGAAAGGTCTCAGAGGATAGGAAAACTGCCAATGTAACACCCTTATTCAAAAAGGGAAGGAGACAAAAAACAGGTAAATTATAAACCAGTTAATTTAAGTTTTGTCATTTGGAAAATGTTAAAATCCATTATAAAGGATGTATTGGAAGGGCATTTAGAAATGCATAATATAATCCAGCAACATCAGCAAGGCACCATGAAGGGAAAATCATGCCTAACAAATTTATCAGAATTCTTTGAGGTTGTAATGAACAGAATTTATAAGAGGGAACCAGCAGACGTAATATACTTGGATTTCCAAAAAGCATTCGATAAGGTACCACACAAGAGGCTAATAAGATAAGAGCCCATGGTGTTGTGTGTAGTATATTAGCATGGATAGAATCATAGAAAGCGCCATTCAGCTCACTGAGTCTGCACCTACTCTCTGAAACAGCAGCCCACTCAGGCCCTCCCATCCACTTTATCCGCATAACTCTGCACATTTACCATGGCTAATCTAGCTACCCTGTACATGGCTGACTGATGGAAGATAGGATATGAAGGGTATTTTCATGTTGGCAACCTATATCTCGTGGAGTTCTACAGTAATCAGTGCTGGGGCCACAATTATTTACAATATAAATTAATGGCTTGGATGAGGGAACTGAATGTACTATTGCTAAGTTTGTGGGCAACACAAAAATAGATGAGAAGGCAAGTGGTGAGGATGACACAAAAGAGTTTACAGAGGGATATAAACAGGTTAGGTAAGCAGACAAAATCTTAGAAGATTAAATATAATGTAGGAAGATGTGAAGTTATACATATTAGGAAGGAGCTGAGTATTATATAAGTGGAGAAAGACTGCAGAAAGCTGCAGCACAGAGGGATTTGGGGCCTACGTGCATAAATCACAAAAAGCTAGCATGCATTTCAGCAGGTAATAGGGAATATAAACAGAATGTTGGCCTTTATTTCAAAGGGAATGGAGTATAAAATGTTGTGCTATACTCGGTACTAGTTAGACTATACCTGGAATACAGTGAACAGTTTTAATCACCTTATCTAAGGAAAGAAATACTGGCATTAGAGGCAGTCCAAGGAAGGTTCACCAGGTTGACCCTGGATGTGAAGGGATTTTCTTATGAGAAGAGATCAAATAGATTAGGCCAGTACTCATTGGAATTTAGAAGAATGACAGGTGACTTCATTGAGACATATAGGGTTCTCAGGAGACTTGACATGCTGAGAGGTTGTTTGCCCTTGTGTAAGACCAAATGGCATAATCTCAGAGTGATTTTTTTTTGGCAGAGTGTCATAAGATCTGGAGATCTCCAGACGTAACATTCTGCTATTTTTTGTTAAGATTCCCCCACTAGTTCACTAAATACAAAACACTGGCAAGATTGTATAGGTATCAGATACAGCTGAAGCTAACTAAAGCCACAATTGAATGCCAAAAAAAATTAGAAAAAAATAATTGATGACATGACATTCCCATGGTGAAGCTTTGTAAGTTATGTCGGTGGCCACATAGGTCATTTCAAAAATCCAGAATGGTTGTTAGGATTAAAGAGTAGGACATCACTGAAACGTAAATATATATGTTTTGAATTAATTTTCATCATTGAAGATGATAATGGAGTAAGTACAAAAGCTTTAGATAGTGACTCCTTGATGGTAAATACATAAATGGACTTAGCTTAGATTGAGTCACTGAAGATTGATCCAGTGCGGGATCTGATAACATATAACCTCAAACAAAATGGGAGATGTACGATACAAGCCATTAATTTAGTTAATTATCAGTTCCTTAAGATCTCCACTAGTTTGAATTGATTGGAGGAAGAACTTGAAGTACAAATGTTTGCACACATATGCCAAAACCTATAGTTTTACTGACATTTGGAGACTCAAATGATGAATAAATAATAGAATATAAACGAATGCTGAGAAATTAATGGTCAACACATTCTTTTCTCAAGCTTCTGCACCTCAAAATTCCCCATTATACCTCTGGTAGTGTCAGGAGAGAGAAAGAAAGTGAGTGTGCAGAAATAAAGTTCAGGGGAGAGTGTCGCAGGTGGGGAAAGAGAGTGAATCGACAGTATGAGAGGTGGGAGGCAGAGAGTGCAAAGGGTGGGAAAGAAGACTGTGCAAGTGGTGGGAGGAACACATAGTGTGTGCAAGGGGTGGGGAGGAAAATAGAAGGTGTGTGATGTGGGGAGGAACAGAGAATGTGTGCAACGGATGGGGAGGAAGGGAGAGGGTGGAATTTTTCTGTCCCATCCACCACAGGAATTGTAGCAGGCGGGACACAGACCATGCAGATATCCATTGACCTCAGGCAGGATTTTCTGACGTTGGGGTGAGCATGGCTGTAAAATCCCGCCCAGAGTGTCTGTAAGGGGCAGGAGAAAGAGAGTGTATGTGCAAGGGACGGGAGGAAGAGAGCTTGTGTGCAAGTTCAGCCTTCAGATCCTAGGGTTGGGGAGTGAAAATAAAGCTGAGCCCCACAAACTGTAAATGTCTCTGCTGGGGTCCTTCAGAGGATGTCTGCTAAGGTAATTAAAGACAACAGAGCTCAGCAATCAGTAAGTTGCGTCCACCTCCACCGTGGATGTTGGGGGAGCAATAAGGCATATGGTAAGAAAAGTGAATAAGATGTAGTTGCACAATGTTGGCATTGATGTTAACCACATGTAGATAATATTCATAAAAATATTCACAATCATTTCATCTCTCCTCTTGTCAAGAGCTATGCAACTGTCAATCACATGTGACATCTTGGTTCCTGCATACACTAATAGCAATATTGGTTCCTGCACACACTAATATAATTGTCTCTATCCTGGACCTCTCTGTGCATTTGTTATCATCTAACTACAGTGAGTGGCCTGTCTCAACATAACTCTCCATACGAGTAATGTCTGCACCTTCATGTAAAGCGTGGCTATTAAGTGAACCTCATTCCTATGTATCGCAGGTTCCTGTCATGTGCATTCTGGGCTCTGCATGTTTGACGCAGAGGTGTGCCCCTATCCTGTCTGTATTCTTGAAAGGTGACGGTGGGGGTTTAACAAGAGATGTGGTAACACTTGCAGAAGGCTCATGTATAATATTAATGTATCAATAAAATACAACATTGTTAGTATGAACAAATAATTCTGATTTGTCTCCCTCTAAACTTTGTTATTCAATATAACAAGTTAGGCCTCAGAAATATTCTGTACAATTCTGACAACATGCCTTAGGAAAGCCTTAGAAAGGGGACAAAGGTGTTTATCAGGATAACACCAGAGATGAGGGGCTTCAGTTGTGTGGCATTCTTCGCCTAAGAGAAGGTTAAGATGAGACATAATGGAGCTATTCAAAATTATGAGCGTTTGACAGAGCAAGTAGAGAAAAATTATTTCTTCTGGCAAGTAGGTCAGTAACCAGTGACCATAGATGTAAAATAACTGGCAAAAGAACCGGAGGGTAAACAAGAGGAAATTGCTTTCACATTGAGGGTTCTTAAAATTGTTGAAATGTGCTAGTTGAAAGAGTAATGGATGCAGATTACATGGGTGGGATTTTACAGCTTTGCTTCGGCGAGACCAGAAATTTCCGCCTGAAGTCAATGGAGATTTCTGTTGTTGGACCCTCATCTGTGCCAATTCCGTGGCAGGCGAGGTGGTAGAACTCCAGCCCATAGGAATTTTTAAAAGCAACAAGATGTACATTTCAAATTCATTTTCATTCCATTAGTCAGGATAACTTAAGTGAGGTTTAAACAGTTTGCTTCAGTGCTGAAAGGATTTGGGTCACATGTTGCAGCTTGTCACTACCAACCAGCCATTCAATTAATAAAACTTGGGCCATTAATAGAGCTAGCCATCAAACACAATGCTCTGTTCCGTTATTTGAAAAGTATAATGTGTATTGGAAGCAATTGGATCGTTTTAATCATTCCTCTGATTTGTAAGCGCACAGCTTGCAACAAACAATTGAAGCCATAAAGTAAATGTTCTGCTAGATCTAATCCATAAACCAGACCACACTCTTCACTGACACCAGACACTATCATTCCCATATTATTAAGCAGAATCCACAGAAAATATTGGGACCAAAGTTAACTACATTCAACAAGATTTAACCACAAATTAAGATGTTACCATTGGATGATGTCCAGATACTGTCTATGTCTGATGGCTAAATAGCCAACCTTGTGAAGATCTGCAGAAGCTTTTTGAAGTTCTTCCATACATTCATGCCCTGCTATGAGGCTTTGATGATATATTCCACCAAATTCAACTCTTCCTGCTCTATATACTCAATTGTTGGTTACATGTAGTGGCTCCAATGGAGTCTTTCACCAGTAGTTAAATGGTCAGGTTAACAATAGCATTTTTAAATTGTTCTTTGAGTCTCTACTTTTCTCTTATTCTTGGGGTAGAGTTTGACAGAGTCTTGCTCAAATGGGAGGCCATTCTTTATCTGAGACTAAATTAAGTGATACTGGGTCCTTAGACAGTGCGCATTAATGTGCCCCTACAATATTTATTGAGATTTCAGACCTGAGATCCTCTCGCACAAATCACTGATGTAATATCAGAAATGGGATGTAGACATAATTTAAATTGGTTTATATAAGCATTCGAATTAGGAGTAAGAGTAAGCCACTCAGCTCTTCGAGTCTCTCCACTATTTAGTAAGATCATGACTAATCTGATTGTAACCTCATTCCCACTTACCTCCATTAACTTTTCACCCCCTTATTTATGAACATACAAATTAGGAGCAGAAGTAAATAGCTTAATTAGTTTCAATTCCAAAATTATGATCAATGAAATATTTCAGGAGATATTCAATGAGACATTCACTGAAAATTTTACACAATGGATACAATGAATGTTTATCTGGGTCTGGTCTAAGTGAGTTTATACTTTGGGATGATATTTAGTTCCTGTTGTGATAATAGGCCCATTGCTAAGGACCATGTGTTCAGGGTATATTTGAATATATTTCAGTTGTGTTATTGCAATATAATTAAGTAAATTGTATTCAATACCAGATTCAAGCACTTAAAATCACACCATTAGAACCACTATCAACAAAGACCCATTACTATAAATTTGAAGGGATCATTCCGTTGGTTGTGACTACTGATCTTACTTTTCCTTAATTTATGAGATGCGGGCATCAGCATTTATTACCCAACCCTAATTACCCTTGAGAAGGTGGTGGTGAGCTGCCTTCTTGAACTACTGTAGTCATAAGAACATAAGAAATAGGAGCAGGAGTAGGCCATCTAGCCCCTCGAGCCTGCCCCGCCATTCAATAAGATCATGGCTGATCTGTCGTGGCTCAGTTCCACATTCCCGCCCTCTCCCCATAACCCTTAATCCCCTTGCCTATCAAAAACCTATCAACCTGCATCTTAAAAATATTGAGCGAGGCAGCTTCCACCACTTCAACGGGCAGAGAATTCCAGAGGTTCACCACCCTTTGAGTGAAGAAGTTCCTCCTCAACTCCGTTCTAAACCGCCCCCCCTTTATCCTGAGGCTGTGCCCTCTAGTCCTACTGTCCTTTCTGAGCAGGAAGAGCCTCTCCACCTCTATCCTATCCATCCCATTCAACATCTTATACGTCTCAATGAGATCTCCCCTCATTCTTCTAAACTCTAACGAGTACAAGCCTAGTTTATTCAGCCTCTCCTCATAGTTCAACCCCCTCAACTCCGGAATCAGCCTAGTAAACCTCCTCTGCACTCCCTCCGAGGCCAAAATATCCTTGCGTAAGTGCGGCGACCAAAACTGCACACAGTACTCCAGCTGTGGCCTCACCAGTGCCCTATACAGCTGCAGCAAGACCTCCCTACTTTTATATTCAATCCCCCTCGCTATGACGGCCAGCATCCCATTCGCCTTTCTGACCACCTGCTGCACCTGCAGGCTGGGTTTTTGCGACTCATGCACAAGGACCCCGAGGTCCCTCTGCACCGTCACATGCTCCAGTTTTTCGCCACGTAAGTAATAGTCCTTCCTACCATTATTCCTACCAAAGTGGACAACCTCACATTTGCCAACATTAAATTCCATTTGCCAGTTCCTGGCCCATTCGCCCAGCCTATCTAGATCCTTCTGCAGACTCTCCATACCCTCCGCACAATTTGCCGTTCCACCAATCTTGGTGTCATCAGCAAATTTCAACACCATACACCTGGTTCCCTCCTCCAGATCATCTATATAAATGGTGAATAGCTGAGGCCCCAGCACCGACCCCTGGGGCACTCCACTAGTCACCAACCGCCAATCCGAATAGCACCCATTGACCCCCACTCTCTGCCTCCTATTTGACAGCCAATCCTCTATCCACGCTAACACCCTACCCCCAACTCCATGCCCCCTTACCTTCTGCAATAACCTCTTGTGAGGCACCTTGTCAAACGCCTTCTGAAAATCAAGAAAGACCACATCCACCGGCTCTCCTCTATCCACCGCCCTAGACACATCCTCATAGAACTCCAATAAGTTCGTCAGACACGACTTCCCCTTAACGAAACCGTGCTGCGTCTGCTCTACCAAACAATTCTCCTCAAGATGCCTTGCTATTTTCTCCTTGATCACGGATTCTAACATTTTTCCTACGACAGACGTTAAACTAACCGGCCTATAATTCCCCGCCTTTTGCGTGCCACCCTTCTTAAACAACGGCGTAACATTAGCCGTTTTCCAATCTTCCGGCACTTCCGCGGAATCCATGGAAAATAATCACCAAGGCATCCACTATCACCTCTGCCATTTCCTTCAGAACACTTGGATGCATTCCATCCGGTCCTGGGGACTTGTCCACAATCAGTCCCTCCAGTCTGTCGAGCACCGCCTCTCTAGTAACAATAATGTCATTCAGTCCCTGAAGTATAGATGCACCCACAGTGCTGTTAGGGAAGGAGTTCCAGGATTTTGACCCAGCAACAGTAACGGAACTGAAGAAAGGGATTCCTAGCCAGCTAATAAGATTCATAGGCAGAATGTAGTCTTTAAGAGACCAAAGGATTAGTAAGGAGTTAAATGGTTATTAGGCAAGCTAACACAAACAGTTTATAAGTATATAAATGCAGTAAGTGAATCAAATCAAGTCATTATGATTTTAAAACATATATGGTGATATTTTAAATGTATTGTTCACGTCAGCCAAGCAAAGTTACTGAAAGACATGGTCAGTAAATGTCATTAGTTTAAATCCAGAGGTCTGGGAACTAGCTAGTAATGATGTTGGGAATTCCTACGAAGAAACATATTTTGCAACATTAGTGAACAGATGCATTCACTGCCCAGACACAAGGATAAATGTGCCCCTGTCTGCAGGAATACTGGTCTAATCAACTTGGCAGAGAACCAGTGGGAATATTCACTTTGACCTTATGGTACACTGGCTGAATTTACCTTGCTAAGACCCTGTCCTTCTCTACCTCCTCCTTTTGCCTAACAGGAATGACAATGTATTTCCAAGTCAGGATAGTGAGTGATTTGCAGGGCAACTTCCAGGTGGTGATGTTCCCATGTGTCTGCTGCCCTTGTCCTTCTAGATGATATGGTCATGGGTTTGGATGATGCTGCCTAAAGGGAACCTTGACCAGTTCCAGCATTGCATCTTACAGATGGTGTCACTGTTCAGTGGTGGAGGAGGGAGTGATGCTTGTGAAACAGGTGGCAAACTAGTTGGCTGCTTCGTCCTGGGTAGTGTTAAGCTTTTTGAATGTTGTTGTAGCTGCATTCAGTGAGGAAAACGGAGAGTATTCTGTCACACCTCTGACTTGTGTCTTATAGATGGTGGACAAGCTTTGGAGTGTTAGAAGCTAAGTTACTTGCTGCAGACTCCTAGCCTCTAACTTGCTCTTGTAGCCACAGTATTTATATAGCCAGTCAGTTTACGTTCTTGTCAATGGTAACCCCAGGATGGTGATAGTGAGGCATTCAATGATGATAATGCCACTGAATGTCAAGGGGCAATGGTTAGATTCTCTCTTAGAGGTAGTCATTGCCTGACACTTGTGTGGTGTAAATGTTACTTCAATTCAGCCCAAGCCTGGATATTGTCCAGGTCTTGCTACATTTGAACATGGGCTGCTTCAGTATCTGAGGAGTCATAAATAGTACTGAACATTGTTCGCTGATGATTGCACATTCTTACTTCTGATCTTATAATAGAAGGAAGGTCACTGATGAAACATGGATGAAGTTAGCTGGGCCTAGGAACTTCTGTAGAGATGTCCTGAACCTGAGCTGCATGACCTCTAACAACTATATTCTTTGTACCAGGTATGGTTCTAACCAGTTTTCTCCCTGATTCCCATTGACTCCAATTTTGCTAGGGCTCCTTGATGCCACACTTGGTCAAATGCTGTCTTGATGTCAAGGATAGTTACTCATCTTATCTCTGGAATTCAGCTATTTTGTCCTTGTTTGGACAAAGCTGCAATGAGGTCAGATGCCAATGCCTCTGGCAGAACCCAAACTGAGCATTAGGGAGCAGGTTATTGCTGAGCAAGTGCTTAGTCATGTGACCAACGTGCTTGAAAGTGCTGTTGGTGACGTGAAATTAGGTAGGAAAGTAAGTTGTGAAGAGGACTTAAAGAGGCTGCAAAAAAAACCAGATAGGTTAAGTGAGTGGACAAAGATCTGGCAAACGGAGTATAGCATGGTGGAAAAATGTGAAATTTTCCATTTTGGTAGGAAGAATAAAAAAGCATATTATCTAAATGGCGAGAAATTACACAACTCTGAGGTGCAGAGGGATCTAAGTGTCTTAGTGCATGAATCAATCATGAATCTATGTGACTACATTATGCATGATTGGTACTAGGTGGAAGGCTGCTGCCCGCTAACCTTCCCATCAACACAAGCTTTGTCTGTTTCTTTCCCTGTCAACTCAGCTTCTGGCTCCTTGAGCTGTGTAAGGTTCTTCGGGTCAGGTTGGGCCTCTCCCATTTTCTTTCATTCTTCTTGTGCAAAGAGAGAAGATGGGGCTGGGAATAATTGAGTTTCAGGTATTTTTTCATGCTTCCACTTTTACAAATAATCCATTTCATTGTGTGCCATGTGACTGATGTGCTTGTCCACAGGGTTCTGGGGCAGCATCCTCCAGAGTGGTGAGCCCATGCAGATAGGAAGATAAAGCTCACAGGAGCATGTCATACAGTGCTTATTGGCTTTCTCAACACCTAACTTTCTTCCATTCCCCCCCCCATGACATAGCATCTGAGCTTTGTGTTGCCATCCACTGTGGACTCTTGATGTGCAGACTGGATGGACTGCAGTAGTGCTATGAGGCACTAACTTATTAGGCTGAGTGGCTTTTTTATGTGTGGGTGACATGGATTGTACCTTTACCACTGAGGCCCATGTTCCATCTACCATTCAGTGTCTGAGCAGTTGAGGATTCACTTACCCTAGTGGGATAGAGAGGTCATTTGTGTTTTTCTGGTACTACGAAGTAGTCTCTGGAGGAGGCCATGGTGACTTCCTCCGTTTCAGGATTGGTCACATGACTTAGCCTCCTTCTTCCATCATTGGGGCACAGAACATGCTTCCTGACCTCCACTGCATTGAGCAGTACATAGAGGGATGTGTCGCTGAATCTGGGGACTGGAGTTCCTGAGAGCACAGGACCATCCCCTTTACAACAAAGATGATGATGTCCAGGTGCCTTTTAAAAGTGGCACCTGGATATGATGGTGAACACGTGACATTCAGCTTGCCCTACCGTGCAACATGTTGGGTAACCATAATTAATTAGGCCAACATTGCATGATCTGGTGTGAATTCCCACCAGGTCTTAGGTCAGGAAAAGAAACTCCCAGCCTTTGTCTTTCAGACTGGTATCACATTAAATTATTCCCAGTTTTTTATATTGAATGTCTAACAAATAATCATTATCCCACTTTCTCTAGCCTGAGATTTTTGCAGGTGCTAATTCTGGGTCATCTGGAATCATCCGTCCCCTTGACATAATTGCCATAATTTTAGTACAGTATAACAGTTTGGAAACATGGAAGAAACAGTATTTGGACAAATACCACAATTATATTAAAGTTTTGTAATGTTTTAACACTGTTTTATGTCTCAGGAACATATTTATATCCAATTCACACACTTCTGGTTAGACATTCTAACATTATTCTATCTGCAATCTAGAAAATAATGAAATCCAGGAATACCTTGGTCCTAAGCACTCCAAACTGGAGAGGTTACAGTATACTAAACAAGTGACAATTTAACTTCTGAGGAAATAACTTCCAATCTCAAAATACAAATATAAATAATCATCTTTTCCAATTTTCTACCTTCCATCCCTCTTTTCTTAAAGCAAACTTCTAGCTGAAGTTTGGTTCCAGTATCTAACCAAACGGACTGTATTATCAGTGCTGTTGGAGCCTAATTCTGTTTTCACCTGATTTTCTCAAACATAAATAAAATAGTTGGACAGTATTCAGGAGTTTTAACTCCAATTTTACTTTCCCTAACTCATTGATATCAACTTTGCTGCTGTTTGTAATTTTTATTAATGATCTGGATGAGGGTATAGTTGGGTGGATTAGTAAATTTGCTGATGACACCAAAGTCGGAGGTGTGGTAAATTGTGAGGAAGGGTGTCATAGTTTGCAGGGTGACTTAGACAGGTTGCAGAGCTGGGCCGAGAGGTGGCGGATGGTGTTTAATGCAGAGAAGTGTGAGGTAATTCACTTTGGTAGGAATAACAGATGTGTCGAGTATAGGGCTAACGGGAGGACTCTGAATAGTGTGGATGAACAGAGGGATCTAGGTGTATGTGTACATAGATCCCTGAAAGTAGGGAATCAAGTAGATAAGGTTGTTAAGAAGGCATACGGTGTCTTGGCGTTTATTGGTAGGGGGATTGAATTTAGGAGTCGCAGCGTCATGTTGCAACTGTACACAACTCTGGTGCGGCCGCACTTGGAGTATTGTGTGCAGTTCTGGTCCCCACATTATAGGAAGGATGTGGAGGCTTTGGAGAGGGTGCAGAGGAGGTTTACCAGGATGTTGCCTGGTATGGAGGGGAGGTCCTATGAGGAGAGACTGAGGGATTTGGGGTTGTTTTCGCTAGAAAGAAGGCAGCTAAGAGGGGATCTTATTGAAACATATAAGATGATTAGAGGTTTAGATAGGGTGGATAGTGATAGCCTTTTTCCTCGGATGGAGAAATCTAGCACGAGGGGGCATGGCTTTAAATTAAGGGGAGGTAGTTATAGGACGGATGTCAGGGGTAGGTTCTTTACCCAGAGGGTGGTGAGGGATTGGAATGCCCTGCCTGCTGCAGTTGTAAATACGCCTAGTTTGGGGGCGTTTAAGAGATCCGTGGATAGGATTATGGATGAAAAGGGATTGGTTTAGGTTAGAGGGTCATTGTTTTTTAACTGGTCGGCGCAACATCGTGGGCCGAAGGGCCTGTTCTGCGCTGTAATGTTCTATGTTCTATTAATATTGCCTCATGGGATGACAGCAGGTAACTCTGCACAAATCAGAAATCAATTCTAAGAACTTCTTAGTTTGTACCTTCTAAGTACATACGTCTGAACCACGTGGAGAATAATGAACTCATTTGGAGAAGAATGCTTCTGATTATAGGGTATTAGAGATTAGGAAGGTGCTACTACTGAGGTGAACAGAACATGAGACCTATATCAGAGGAACCAAATGGTTAGACAGGGAAACTGTAGACAGAAACAGTGATTGGAAGAAACAAAGTCATAAGGGATTTAAACAAAATGGATGAAAAGTTAACTTTGGGGTGTGCAGAACTGGGAGTTAATTAGGTCAGCGACTACAGCAGTTGCAGCCTCCAGTGCCTTTGTGTCACGTTGCCAACTCCATCACAAGAATTGCCAGTGGAGTTTTCCTCACCATCAGTTAATCTCTTGTTGTCCATTTTTTGATGTCAGGCCTTTTCTATTGCAGGTTTGCCTTTGAGGCCTCCTTTCCCATTCTCTGCTGTTCACACCAGCTGAAAACCTACTTTTGTTACATTTGCTGCCTCTGCTCTTCTGCAGCATTTCTCAGTCACTGTCTGCTCCATTTCCAGTACATTACTGGTGTTCAGCCATCAGCTGGCTTCATGCTGCCAAACACCACTTGTGACCGTTGTTAATTTTTAATCATGGTCAAAGTAAAATATTGTCTAGTATAATTAAAATTGAATCTTTTGCTAATGGATGCTGCAGCTGACTTGTAACTGTATTAACTGGATTTACTTCCTTTGATTTGAAAATGACAACATTGCAGATATAACATTACACATATGAATGTAAATTCAACCACATGCTCTGACATTTAGCAGAGTCGTGTTATTCTTAGAATTTTATTCCGTTAAGTGTATGTTGACAAGCACAACCAAAACTGAAACACTCATGTCTGACCACATTGACCAGAAAAGAGACCAAATGAAGTAACTGTCCAGAAACCACATTCAGAACTCTACTCTACAGGATGGAAATAAAATCCTTAATTGTTTCCTCTTGACAATGGATTGCACAATGAACTGCCACTGTAGTTAACTGTGTAAGTGGCCTCATGTTGGGGAAGGTGAGGTCCAAATATGTCATAGGCACGTCCACTTCAAAATGTTCAACGGCCAGGAAACAGATTACAACCAGAGAGCACAGCTTCAGGCTAAAGGGATGATCCTTTAGAACAGACATGAGGAGGAATTTCTTCAGCCAGTGGTGAATCTGTGGAACTATTTGCATCAGAAGGCTGTGGGGGCCAGGTCATTGAGTGTCTTTAAGACAGAGATAGATAGGTTCTTGATGAATAAGGGGATCACGGGTTATGGGAAAAAGGCAGGAGAATGGGGATGGGAAAATTATCAGCCATGACTGAATGGCAAGCAGACTCAATGGGCCAAGTGGCCTAATTCTGCTCCTATGTCTTATGGTTTTATCTGCACAACAAATACAATGGGAACAAGGGATAAAGGGGAAGGATTGAAAGGTCTGTGAGGGAGGGAAATCTGAACATTAAGCCTCTCTGGGACAATGTGGGAGTTTCCCTTCCTTAGAAGGAGGATGTAAGCTGGTATGGCAGTGAGAGTTCTACATCACCATCTTCTGATCTGGAGTGATGGAGACTATGGCTGATGCTTATCTGTTTTTCAATGATATTGCAGAGAGGAGACCATCAGGAAGATGGAGCTGGGATTTACTGCTGCTTGCATTACCACTTACAGGCAAGAGAGAAGAGTAGTAAATTATGATGGAGGTGCCTGCATAGCCAAAAAAGAAACAATACCCTCAAGATCAAGGGCCATCAGGGCCTCCTCCATATGCAAGGGATGAGGCTGACAGAGATTATGTACATAGCGGATGGCAAAACTGAATTTCTTGTCTCCAAATGAACAAGAACCAGTACTGCCAATAACACTGCATGTCCAGGTATCTGATTACTCACATTTGCCACATTCATCAGGAATTTGCACCACGAGGACTGGGAGGTTATCCATTGCCAATGGCTGTGAAAGCAGCAGTCTCTCTGAACATCTGTGTCAGTGGCTCCTGCCAGGGCTCCACTGGGAAATCTCTCAGGCTTGAATGCACAAATGTATTCATGAGTTCACATGTCTTTTTTTTGCCAAGACCCAAGTTAACCTCTACAAAGATCAAGCAAGTCAGGATGTCAGAGCGGTGGGCTATGCTGAAATTCAGTAAGAAGTCTCAAAACACCACGTTAAAGTGGTGAACTCCCCATTCACCTGATGAAGGAGCAGAGGCCTGAAAGCTAGTGGCGTTTGCTACCAAATAAATCTGTTGGACTTTAACGTGGTGTTGTGAGACCTCTTACTGTGTTTACCCCAGTCCAACGCCAATATCTCCACAATCTATGCTGAAATTGCCAGATTCCCATAGGTGCATGGAGCAATCAACTGCACTCATGTGGCTATAAAAGCTTCAATGAACAGGCACTGCAATACATAAACTGGAAAGATTACCACTCACTCAATGTCAAGATAGTCTGCAACCACAGGAAACTGATCATGCAGGTTTGCGCCAGATACCCAGGAAACGTCCATGACTCAGATCTTGGAAATCTTTTGAGGGACGACACGGATCCAGGCTTGACTCCTCGGTGACAAAGGGTTCTCAAAAAGAATGTTGTTAATGACACCTCCAGACAGAAGGTACAACAAAGCTCACAGTACTACATGAGCATTTGTGGAGCACACCCAAGGCACCCTAAACATGAAATCCCAATGACTGGACAGATCTGCTGGAGCTTTCCACTAATGTCCCCAGAGTGGGGATGGGCAATAAATGCTGGCTAGTCAGCAATGCCCATGTCCCACGAATTAATAAAAGAAAATTGGGCAATGTCATGCATGAATGTCAGTGACAGTGTGATACCACCTTGTTCCTTCAGTTATTCACAACAGGTAGAGTACAAAGTGTACTCAACCAGCCAGGCCTGGGACAGAAATCATAGGGGCTGATTCTTCCCCTGTTTCCAGCAATGTCCAGAAGACTTGAACCTCACAAGCACCACAATCCTGTGAGAATAGCTTGAACCACCGAGTGACATATTCCACTGGCTGATACCTCTTGGTTTCACTTCCAAGTTTGAAAATAGCAAAACCTTCCAGTAAATGAGAATAATCAATTCACCTGCAATAACATGCTATTTCTATCCATACAAGCGGGCTTTGTTACCCAAAAAAATACATTTTGCATTGAGTGATAAATATTTCCTCATTTTAAATTGAAATTAACTACACTTACAAATACACAGCATGAGCATGTTGTAGGAGAGCAAAGTACTGCAGATGCTGGAAATCTGAAATATTATGTGGCACGCTGGCATAGTGGTTGGCGCTGCTGCCTTGTGGTGCCAGGGACCCGGGTTCGATTCTGATCTCGGGTCACTTTGTGGGGTTTGCATGTTCTCCCCGTGTCTGCGTGGGTTTCCTCCAGGCGCTCCAGTTTCCTCCCGCGGTCCGGGGGTGTGTGGGTTGGGTTGGTTGGCCAGGCCGAATTGTTCTTAGTGACAGAGGGACTATGGTGATTTGTGGGAGTGGGGCCTGGGTGGGATTGTTACCAGCCAAATGGCCTCTTTCTGCATTGTAGGGATTCTATGATTCTATAAACAGGAAATGCTGTTATTTGTGATTTTTATCAATGACTTGGAAGAGGGGGCTGAAGGGTAGGTTAGTAAATTTGCTGATGACACCAAGATTGGTAGAGTAGTGGATGAGGCAGAGAGCTCTTATAGGTTGCAAAGAGACATTGATAGGATGGGGACTGGGCCGAAAAGTGGCAGATGGAGTTTAACCCTGATAAGTACAAGGTGATTCATTTTGGTAGGACAAACTTGAATGCAGATTACAAGGTCAACGACAGGGTTCTGAGGAATGTGAAGGAACAGAGAGATCTTGGGGTTCATATCCACAGATCTCTGAAAGTTGCCACTCAAGTGGATAGAGCTGTGAAGAAGGCTTATAGTGTGTTAGTGTGTTTATTAACGGGGGGTTTGAGTTTAAGAGTGGTGGGGTTATGCTGCAATATACAGGACATTGGTGAGACCACATTTGGAATATTGTATGCAGTTCTGGTCACCTCACTATAAGAAGGATGCAGGAGCATTGGAGTGAGTGCAGAAAAGATTTACCAGATTCTGCCTGGTTTGGAGGGTAGGTCTTCTGAAGAAAGGTGAAGGGAGCTGGGGCTTTTCTATTTAGAGCAGTGGAGGATGAGAGGTGACTTAATAGAAGTTTATAAGATGATGAGGGGGATAGAGTGGACGTTCAGAGACTATTTCCTTGGATGGATGTAGTTGTTACTAGGGGGCATAACAATAAGGTAGGAGATATAGGAGGGATGTCTGAGGTAGATTCTTTACTCAGAGAGTGGTTGGGGTGTGGAATGCACTCCTACTGTGATAGTGGAGTTGGACACTTCAGGAACTTTCAAATGGTTATTGGATAGGCACATGGAATACACCAGAATGATAGGGAGTGAGATAGCTTGATCTTGGGTTTGGACATAGCTTGGCACAACATCGAGGGCCGAAGGGCCTGTACTGTGCTGTACTGTTCTGCGTTCTATGATCATGCTGCAGAACCTGGCACTGCAAAGGGGGAGGACTTGCCAGATGATGATCTGCACATCTCCAATGAGGAGGACATTGAAGGGCATGAGGGTGAAATGAGTTCAAGGAAGCTGTGCCTGTAGAAGACGCCATGGCATGGGCCACAAGAGACAGGCATGTGTGTGAAACCCTCACTGCCACCAAATTGCAACAGGAGTTGTGGTGAGTATTCTCTCGGACAAGTGCTCCTCACCATCATCCATGCACTTCAATATGAGAGTGAAACATCAGGATCAATTGTCTTGATCCTTTGAGGAAATTTCAAGAACATGTATCCTTGCTGAGATGAGATGCTAACTGGAGGAGAGTGTCCTCGCATCAGACATCAGAAGGTTCTGCCCCCTCAAGCATCCCTTCAGCATCCCAGTTGTAGAGGCACCCTACAAGACTTGTGGCACAACCCTCAGTGGTCTTGTAGTTGTGTGCGTTCAATGTGACAAGGCTCAGAAAGGAGATCCATCGAAAGCAATGGAGCAATATGAATCCATTTAGAGATGACACAGTTGCCTGTGATGCATTCTTCCAAATCACACTGGCATCTGGCACTCTCATTTATATATTTATCCTCACCTGAGCATGACAATGTCAAACACTTACCTGCCAAACATTAAACACCTCTTCTTTAACACATACAATGTCCCCTCATGGCCAGCCCTGACTCTTATGAAGTCCAAAATGCACAGACACTATAAAGCCCTCAAGGACACACATCATTACTAATGAAGAGCACACTTCAGATTCTGTACATCCTCACTCATATCCCTTTTCTCTCCTCCACATTGTCTAAAACGACAATGTGCATTTCCAGAGCATGTTCAAAGGTTTTACTGTTCCTACAGATCACCCTTTGGAATTTGCATCCATGACCTCTGTAGTGCTTAGATGAGGGGACACACAGTGCTGAATCCCTCATTTATGAAAACAGCTATGTCCTCACAATGGACACAAGTACAGGGTGAGGCATCAAGGTTGGACGTTTGAATGTCAGGTTAATAATGTTGCTGAGCTTCATAACCTTGAGGTGCAAGGTGCTTCCAATTATTGGTGAGCTTGGCAGATGTGAACTCAAAGTTGAAAAAGTGTCTAACAGCAGCACAAAAGCTTTGGACATGGGCTTATAGCATGAAACCCTGTCGAGAGGCAAAGATTACATGGAGTTGCATGGTAAATGATCCTTTTCTATGCATAATCACATCCCTTCTTGTACAGTACACCTTCAACTTTCGAGAATGCAGACGAGGTAGCAGAACACCTCTGTCTCAATCTTACACAGTGAAGAGTAAACAAGACAAGATCCTGCCAAGCACATGAACAAGGTTCATTCCACAAGTGCACTTAACATTATGATAGAGGCATCACATGTTAAGAATGATCAGAAAAGGGGCACACTCTGAGGTGATACACAAATACACTAGACACGATAGTGACATCTGGGATAAGTGGGGGGTGGTATCATGGTATCATACATGGTATCTGATTGACAGTAACATAACTCATCATAGAAAGAAGGCATATACAAGAAAGGATGTGAAATGAATGTTATTCTGCATACATCTGTACACATGATATATATGTAGTGCTCCTAAATCTTTAAAGCTTTCCTACCCCTACTGTTATGTGTTGGTGCTTCCTCGACATCCACTGCGGAAGCAGCCTGCTGACTGCTTCACTCTGCTGTCTGTGATGACCTTGGTGCATGTCTTCCGGAAGGGCAAATTCTGAGGGCCCTGGCCTGCTTTGAGTGTGCTGTTATTAGACAAGCGCACCCTCCTGGTCTATGGAGCTGGATATGATGGAGTCACAGGAAGGAGAGTTTTGATTGCCTTGAAAGGTGAGGGTGACTGCCCTTGATATCAAGGCAGCATTTTACTGAGAATGGCATCAAGAAATCTACAAGTAGGTGGCCACTTTCTCAACTGAGATACTCAAATCCCTGGGTCATGATAGAGCAAAATGCTAAATGGACAACTCCACTGACACGCCATGTATCTGCAATGCCTCAAGGATCTCCAACATTTGGGAATTCATTCACTTCTGAAGCTCCAGAAAGGCCCTCATTAATTATGACATGCACTCAATGCAGTATCTTCACCATGTACAATATGGCTGGGTCCTCCTTCATCTTCAGAAGTGAACTGTTGACTCTGCTTCATTGTCTTTCTTCAGCTTACTTGTGATATGTGGACACCCAGTGCTCCCTGTTCTAATCTAGATTGTGGCCCCACTGAGGTGAGTGTGTCTTTGCTGGCAGTTGGTGCAGAGGTAGAATGTGACAAAGCTGGCTGTGTACCATCTCCCTCTGCTGAGGAGAATGATGACATTTGCTTTGGCTGCCTTTGAGTGATCCAGACTTCAGGCCCTATAGGAGAGACAAGAAGGTGTTGATGATAACTTGGAAAACTCAACAGATGCTTCAACACAATCAACCTGAAATATGACAGCAGTTGATGAGCAATAGTTAGCACTGGGAAGGATCTCTGGCATAGCTTTCAGCTGAGGACATCATCACTGATGGCTTGCCATGATGGCAACTGCACAATGTCCAGCACCGCGTATGCAATGGCCACGAATTGATGCAGATCTGACACTTCACTTCCCCCGCCTGCATTATTTCGTGGCTATTGTATATGTGCTTTTCCTGCAGGATGACATGGACATGAGCTGTTGAAGTCCTCAGTGATGCCCCCTACCAATTTTCTCCCCATATAAGGCTGGCTGATACCTCAGCCTCTGGCCAGATGTAAGGAACAAAATAAGCTACAGCCTGGTGAGGACCTCCAAGTAGGCATTAAAAAAAAACTAGGGGTTGACTTCCCTGGCAGTGCCAGCCCAATCCTGTTCTCCTCCCTTGGCAGCCATTTCCGCAGTATGTGGCAGGTCCAGACTTGGCTGTCCGTACCTTTTCCAAGTGGTGACCATATTCAGCTTCCAGTTGTTTTTTGCTAGTGTCAATGGGGCACCAAACTGGCTTTGGACCAATTAGATAATCTCCATTTGAAAACTGAGTTGTGCCAATGATGTGGGTGTGACACTGTGTTGGAATTTGAAACTGAAGCAACAGCCAAGTTCCCTACCCAGAATTGAAAATCTGGCCAAAAGCTTTTTCTTCACCAGCTGCACTCTAGACACCTCAACAATCAGGACAATGACTGCACTGTACCAGCGCTATAATATGTCTATAGAATTGCTCCATCGATTAAGATTGCCAGCTGTAGTAAATTGGTGAGTTGGGTTATCACATGTAGAAAAATGCACAAACAGCAATACCACAGGAGGGGAGTTAAGTTCTAAGGGCAATGATGACAAATGTAGCATCTGATTGAATGAGTGATCTTGTGCATCCAATTCACACATTCAGTTGATGAAACTTGATATCTGGGCACAAAGTTAATCTTTGATACAGGCATATGGAGCCTCTGCCTTCTTCCAAATCTCACCGATTAGATCAGGTATGCTCATAGTTTACAAGACTCAATAAAATAGTGTTTGAGAATCTTGAGGGATGGTCCATTTTTTAAAAGATTTTGTATTACATTTTGTTATGGGTTGCTCCCACAATTAATTTGTTTTGCTTGGAAAACTGTTACTTTTGCAAATCTTAATTATGGTTATAGCTTGCATTTGTATTACTCAATACAAAGTTATAAGGATGTTTGTTCCTTTTGGAATTTTGAACTTTCTACTGTATATGATTTAGATGAGAAGAAGAAATGTCTAAGGAACCAACAAATACAGATGCAATGATATATCAAGTGTTTTGTTTGCACCTTTCAGTACCCTAAGGTGCACATTTATAATTCCTTCGTTGTATTTGCTTTCTCCACTTTGCAAAATACAGAATTTTACAGAATGGGATTCTGTAAATAACCTAAATTTGTTCATTGGCACACATGAAAATTACTGCACAAATAGACAATGCCTGTCATGCTTTTACAGGCAACTCACACATTTCAGGAAATACTAGGTGGGTTGGCCGTAAGTATACCAAAATTAAGTTCCCAGGTGCGGGTTGGATCAGGGAGGGACAACGATTGTGACAATTACAAAATTAGGGTAGTAGTTCTGCTCCTTCTCGTCTCACAGGAACATTAAAGACACACTCTTATTCAAAACAAACAAACTTTCAGTAGTAGTCATTGAAGACTTCCAAACAGGCCAGGCCTGACCTGTCCTACTCACATAAGATAAAGGCAAATTACTGCCGATGCTGGAATCTGAAACAAAAACAGAAAATTCTGGAGATACTCAACAGTCTGACAGCATCTGTGGAGGGGGAATATGGCTAACACTTCAAGTAAGGATGACCCTTCATCAGAGCAGCTGAATTTCTCCAGCATTAGTTGGTCGTTTTCTGTCCTATTCATAGTTGCCCAATTTCTGACAAGGAAAGCAAAAAGTGCATGATGCCCTCAGTTACTTAAGAAAGGGACAGAGCATTTGTTTCAAGTGCCAGGCAATATAACCTAAAAACTGGGCCATTCCAATTTAGGATTGAACATTTTCAAGTATCCTTGCGATGCAAGGCACTGGAAACTGGGCCAAAATTCTCTGACCTTGCCTGCAGCTGAGATTCTCCGGTGCAACTGCAGTGACTGGAGATTTGGCTGAGCACCAAAGACAGACCGGAGAATTCTGGCCTCAGTCTTTGTCATGAGTATGGCAACAATGAGAGTAGGGCAGAAAAAGAACAGTAAATGCTGTTTTATGTTCATATAATGGTGCAATGGGCATTCAACCTCTACTCCAATAAACAGGCTTGTGTGGCCCTTTTTCTCCTGCCCCTGCACTCCACCCCACAATCACGAATACAGCTGGTGGAATCTAGCAACAAATACTCACAAAAGTCAATTTGGGTTTTGCTAATCCCACCTAGTTCAAACCTTATCACAGCCTTGATCTTAATACCAACACAGCAACTGAGTGCCAGAGTAGCTGGTCTTCAGGTAAAATCTGGAGGGTTGCCAACTGTGATTAAATGCATTCCTGAAAGTTTCATCACATGACTTGCCCCATGCTTCAGCCATTAGTTGATTAACACATCCATCCTTCTGACAATGCTATTTGAAAAGCAAAAATTAGATGGTGCTTGACTGTCAGCCAACTGCTTTTCCCCACCATTTTCAATATTTTAATATCTAGTTAAGAGGAATGTTCAAAGAAAAAGTTTTAAATATTGATCTTTTTTATATGTCTCTCCAGGATTACACATAGCAATATCCTTGAGGTTGATCTTCAATTCCTTGAGACTCCAGGCCAACTCTGGAGGGTTAGCAACCCTAAAAAGTAGCTTTTGACCAAGTATGACACTGGAATCCCAGCAAAACAAAGATCAATCTGGGTCATAAACATTTTTATAGTAATAGGAGTCATATGTGACATATATGATGCTTGTGACTGTCAGGGGAAATTTATCACTGCAGAAATTTCTCAAAAAAGATGCTTATTATCTAAATTATCTATTTCTATCTGTTGCTTAAAAACTTAGACCAGAAATAGTCCACCTTCCTCGTAATTTGTTTGGGAGCTTTTGTGATATAAATGCAATGTAAGAAATCACAACATTTGAGGCATGAATACTTAGGAAAACTTTTCAAACACAACGTGTGTCAGTAGTACTGGCATAATATCACTTTTACTACACTTATAAGCAAAACAATAACAATCAAATCCATCAAGTTTTACTCATCGTAGGAAAATGGTATCCTGCATTCTTTTGTGTGTAAATAAAAGCTCAATACAATAGAGAAACAAAGGCTGAGAGAATATCAAGAACAGGAAAGCAGAGCAGGGGTCAGAGACACAGTTTAATCATTTTTTGTTTGGCTTATTTTAAATGTTACTTGTATGTGTTTTAGTTTCACTTTGCTTCCTGTCTGTGGCATTCAGAGTCAAGCGTTCTCAAGTCTGACCGACAAAGTATGTGAGGGCTGGAGACCTTTTCATGACCTCTGTCAATGCCATTCATTTTGTAGGTGATGCCTGATGATTTCTGAATGTGATGATTCAGGGAATAATAGCAAATCAAGAATCATGAAGATTAAATACTTAGTATTTTCCCATTTTTAAAATTATTTCATTTTTTTCCTCTCCAATGCTTTGCCATGCCACACACAGTTCAGTCTGAGAGTTGTTCTAATGTTGTCATCCTTTCTGCATAGTTTAGGAATGCTGGAAATTAGACCTTTGTTAAGTTCTATGCTGCTCAAGAAAACAACAATGCTTGGCCAACCTTGACTGACAGTATAAGTGATGCAGCGGACAATTTATAGAATCTATGTGGGGATACCTGAACTCAAAACTCTGACTTCATGAACTTCTAATACATTTTCTATGATAAGTATTGAAGTTAATTACAGCTTTTAAAAAACCAGTACAATGAATGCTCCTTCTTAAATAAAAAGTTAATTCCTATTATTTGTGCCCAGTTTGTGTTACCTCAATTCTATGAAGCACTGTTGTAACATCTAATCAAATTCCAAAAAGTAATGGCTTCAGAGTTAACTTGTCAATTTATTCATTAAGTTTTATTTCTGTGTTTACTTGTAAAATGTTTCAAGAAAAACACCCTGGAGCAAAATTAGCCATTGTCAGAAATGGGTATGGGATATTTTTAAAATTAATTCATGGGATGTGGGTATCGCTGAGTGGATCAGCATTTATTGCCCATCCCCAACTGTCCTTGAACTAAGTGGCTTGCTCAGGGTGTTTGAGATTCAGCTACATTGCTGTAGATCTGGAGTCATATGTAGGCAGACCAGGTAAGGATGGCAGACTTTCTTCACGGTTCATTATGAAGAAATATGGGGTTATGGCAATCAACAATGGTTTCACAATCATCATTAGACTTTTAATTCCATGTTTTTAAAAAAATTAAATTCCACCATCTGCCGTGGATAGGATTCAAACCAGGTCCCCAGAGCACTGCCCTGGGTTTTTGGATTACTGGTCCAGAAACAATACCACTACGCCTGTGATGTGAGATTATTCAATGGTCACAGCTTCTGATGCATCAGCAATTAAAATTTTGTGCTCCCAACCTCAGAGCTGCCTTTTGAGTGCACGCCTGAGCAGGGGGTGGAAAATCATGACAGGTTAGCACTAGTTAAAGCTAGGCAGAGTTACATAAAAGTAGACTGTACCTCTTACTCTGACTACAGTAGATGTTGGAAGTTGTTCTAAAAATTAATTTGAGATGGGAAACACCCAATAAGGCATCCTAGCAGATAAAAGGTTCCAAGACTCATTGACATTGCATTGGAGTTCTTGGTGCAGAAGACCGAAAGGAGGAGCAGTATGGTGATTGTCCCATTAAGGGTAACACAGGCCATGTGACCTTACTCTGTTGTGTTGTGATTGCCCCTTTAAGAGCAACATAGCAGAGTAAGGGTCTTAAAGGGACAATCACGACAAGGAGGTCATCACAGAGGACAGCGCCCACCCCTGTCAAACCTTGTAAAGGCAGCAGGACCAGATAGCATTGCAGCTCAATGTTGAGAGTCCAGCCTCATGGACCTGGATACAGTGCAGTAAAAAGTTCAACAACCTCAATTGTGGTCACGTAAAAAAATGCATGATAACACCAAGGTCTCACTGAGTATCCAACTCTCTCAATGCACTCATTCAAATAATAATCTATCTTCCTATTTTTCCTACTTTTACACATTTATCTGCCATGCATATGCCCATTCACTCAACCTGTCCAAATCACACTGAAGCATCTCTGCATTCTCTTGACAGCTCACCCTTCTATCCAGCTTTGTGTTATCTGCAAATTTGGAAATATTATATTTAATTCTCTTATCTAAATCATTGATATATATAGTGAATAACTGGGGTCCCAGCACTGATCCTTATGGCTCCGCACTAGTTACTGTCGGTCATTTGAGAAAAGATCTTCCTCTTTGTTTCCTGTCTGCCAACCAGTTTTCTATTCACCTCAATACACTACCCCCAAAACCCATGTGCTTTAATTTTACACTCCAATTTCTTATGTGGGGCTTAGTCAAAAGCTTTCTGAAAGTCCAAATAAACCATATCCAGTGGTTCCATCATCAACTCTACCAGTTACACCTTGAAGAATTCAAGTAGATTTGTTGAACATGTTTTCCCTTTCATATATCCATGATGACTGTCTTATCTTGCCACTATTTTCCAAGCGTTTTGCTGCAAAATCTTTGATAATGGATTCTAGAATTTTCTCCACTAAAGACATCAGATTTACTATATAATTCCTGTTTTCATTCTTGCTTTCTACCTCCCTTTTTAAAAATAGCTAATTCCAATCTGCAGGAATGGTTCCAGAGTCTATACGATACTGGAAGATGACCATCAATGCATCCACTATTTCTCGGGCCACTTCTCAAGTGTTCAAGGATGTAGATTATTAGGCCCTGGGATTTATTGGCCTTCAATCCCATCAGTTTCCCCATCACCATTTATCTACTAATACTGATCTCCTTCAGTTCCTCCTTCTCACTGAATTCAGTGTTCCCCAACATTTCTGGTACCTTATCTGTGTCCTCCTTATTTGTGTCCTCCTTTGTGAAGGCAGAACCAACATATGCATTTAGTTGGTCAGCCATTTCTTTGTTCCCCATTGTAAATTCCCCTGTTTCTGGCCATAAGGGACCTATATTTGTCTTCACCAATCTTTTTCTCCTCACATACCTACAAAAATTTTAACGGTCAATTTTTTTGTTCCCTGCAAGCTTATTCTCATATTCAATTTTCCCCTTCTTAATCAGTCCTTTGGTCCTCCGTTGTTGAATTCTGAACTGTTTCCAATCCTCAGGTCTGTTGTTTATCTGGGCCAATTTGTATGCCTCTTCCTTAGATCTAATACTATCTCCAATTTCCCTTGTAAGCCTTGGTTTGGCCACCTTTCTAGTTTTACCTTTGCAGGAATAAACAATTGTTGCCATTCACCTATGTGCACCTTGAATATTTGCCATTGCCTTTAAGTAACATCTCCCACTCTATCATAGCCAACTCATGCCTCTTATCACCATAGCATCCTTTATTAAGAATCAGGACCATACTCTCAGCATCAACTATGTCACTCTCTATCTCGATGAAAATCTTTTTCCTGTTATGGTGGCTCATCCCCAAGGGGTGTTGCACAATTAGATTGTTAATTATTCCTTTCTTATTACACAATACCCAATCTAGAATGGCCTCCTTGTTGGTTCCTCAATGTATTGGTCCAGAAAACCATCCCGTACACACTCCAGGAATTCCTCCTCTATGATATTGTAACTCATTTGATTTGCTCCATCTATATGCAGATTAAAATCACCCATAATTATAGGTGTTCCTTTATCACGTGCATCTGTAATGTCATTACCACTACAGTCTGGGAGTCTAGCTACAATCCCTACTAATGGTTTTTGTCCCTTGGTGTTTCTTAGCTCTAGCCACATAGATTCAATGTTGTTGGATTGAATATCTTTCTTCAATATGGTGTTAATTTCCTCTTTAACCTTTTGTCCTAAATACCCCTAGGCATTCAGTTCTCATCCCTGGTCATCTTGCAGCTATGTATCCATCCGTAATCCTGACTATATCATACACACTTACACGATTATTTCATTCACTTTATTGCAAATGCTCCATGTGTTAAGGCACAAAGCTATTACGTCTGTCCTTTTAACATTACAGGCCCCATTCCCACTATTTTTCACTGAGGCTGTGTTTGAATCTGGCCCTTGTTTTTTCTGCCTATTACTTTCCTTATTTGCCTTTCTGTTTTTGTTTTTTGTCTTTGATTCCCCCTCCTCTGACTCCTTTCATAGGTTCCCACCCCCTGCTATTTTAGTTTAAACCCTCTGGAAAACTCCAGTAAATATTCCCCCAGGACATCAGTCCCAATCCTGCTCAGGTGTAACCCACCCAGTTTGTAGTGATCCCACTTCCCTGGAACCATTCCCAATGCCCAAAGGATCTAAAATCCTCCCCTTTACACCATCTCTTCAGCCACGTATTCCGAAATGTCCTGCTACTTCTACCCTAAATACTATGTAGGTAATCCTGAGATCTTTGAGGTCTATTCCTCTTACAATTGAATCTCTTTGCATTCCCACACTTACTACTCCTCCAACTGTGCAGCAGAACCAACCTTGGTGCAACAAATTTGGCTGTTGCTGCTTTACCCTGAGAGATCATTCCCCTCAACAGTATCCAAATCAGTATCTTTGTTTTTCAGGGGAATGGCTACAGAAGATTCCTGCACTGCTTGTCTCACCCTCTTGCTCTGCCTGGTGGTCACCCATTCCCTTCCTTCTTGGGGAATCACAGCCTGCGGTGTGATAGCATATACACGCTATCTATGATACTCTTCGTCACTTGGATGCTCCACAGTGTCCAAAACACAGGCTTCCAAGGCCCGCAGCTGGAGGCTTCCTGCACATATGCTGATCCCGGACACTGGAAATGTTCCTAACTTCCCACATGGAGCACAAGGAGCGCCCCATGGTTTAGAGCTCTCCTACCATGACTTATCCCTTTAAATTAAATATTTGGAAAATGCTTGATATCAGATTACATCCGATTCTCCAGGGCTTTTCTTTCCTAGGCCTCATTACTACCCAATATGTAACCTTACAAACTATAAACCACAAAAAAGACCTCTGAAACTATACATGATTAAAGTACTTACCCACCCTTACCCACTACCTGCTAATCAGCCCTCTCCTCTATTAGCAGGGCAATATCACTCTCTGAAGATTTAAAAGTTAGAAAGCGAGGAGAAAAAGCAAAAAGCACATCCTTCCCCTCTGCACCAAATTCCCACTCAGTTCCAATTTCCTAGTACCTACACTCACTCTGGCTGTGTCTCACTTCGGATGGGTGTTCTCTCCCACTGTTCATGCGCAAAGCTCATTGTTGGAAGAAATTGCTACTTGATTCCCCGTATTGTTTTTGAGCCCTTTTTTTGCATTCTCGAGTGACAAGGCTATTTCAATACTTTAAGTCTAAATTGGGCTCTGCCAAAAGGTTCTTTTGCATGGTTAGGTAATTTATGCCACATACCAATCTATCCTGCAGCATTTTGTTAAGAGGCGGTTCAAATTCACATGGGAGCTTTGGGTCGATGTGGTTTTTATTTGACCAGATCCACCAGCTCATTAAATTTTTGAGTTGGGGGAATCCGGATATATCAGACTTCTTATCACATCGAAAGTCGGGTACCTGCATGCTGTTAACAATATCACTTTTTGGTTTTTGTCTTTTTCAATGTTGTCAGCACAGTAGAAGTATTGCATGCGCTCAGTGCATTGAGCCCAATCTTCCCACTGGCGTCAGATGGCAGAATTCTCCAGAAAAAATTCTAAAGGCCCAATTTTAAATTGCGGTAAATTCGGGCGTTGGGCCTGTAACGCGATCTGCACCTGAATCTGAGCAGATCGCGCCTTTACCGACACCCGATTTGGGCGCGGATCCAGTCCGCAGCCCAATGATTTAAATGCATTCGCATGCATTTAAATTAACTTAATGAACTGTGTGCCCAATTCTACCGCCAAATCCTATTTTACCGTCTTCGGATCCGTTCTGGATCCACGCTGTTATCAACCTGCAGAAAAAAAATCCGAAGCGGATTCCTATTCTGCAGGGGAACCTCCGAAGCCCATCCTCCTCGAACACCTTTCACAGACCCCCTGCTGACCACCCTGGCAGACCCCCCCCCGTGATTCGAACCCCCTGGAGTCAGGCCCCCCCTCAGCAGAGCACAATCCCCCCCGCCCCCCTGTGATCAAACCCACCCCTGGGGAGGCAGGCCCCACCTCGGCAGATTACACCCCCAACCTACTTGGATTGCTGCTCTCCCTCCACCATTCTTCTGACCTGCACTCATTGATGTGGAGATGTCGGCATTGGACTGGGTTAACACAGTAAGAAGTCTCGCAACACCAGTTGAAGTCCTGTTCGACATTAACCTGATGTTGTGAGACTTCTTACTACACTTGTGGGGCTGGAGAATGGTGGGGAGGATGGACTTGGGAGAATATGCCCCCCCCCAACCTTCCCAACTAGAGATCCATCTGAGCCCGCCCCCCCACCCTCCTTTGGCGGAAGGCCAGGAAGGTGCTGCGGGCTGTCCAACGAGTCTTCCACACTCTGCGCACTGCAGCACCCATCAGTGTGAATATCGTTAAATTTCAGGGGGTGGGGCCTATTCCCACTGGAGAGACTGAAATTATGGAATAAATGGGCTACTGCGCATGTGTCAGTCTGTCAGTACCGAGATTGGAATATGCGCAGTACCCCCACACTGACAACCTCACCGAATCTGGTCAGTTTGATCGCTGGCCAGCCCGCCGGCTCACCATCCCCCCAAGGCCTGATCGCTGACCCCTGGCCAATCCTGGCCTAGCCCCGACCTCCCCCACCCCTTCCGACCCACTGCGATCTCCAGCCCCCACCCCCTCCCCCAGTCCACCCTGATCACTGGCCTCCCTCCTTCCCCAACCGGTGCCGACCGTAGAATGGCACTGGGACCCCGCATTGCCACCGATAGACTGCTGGGCCCTGCTCCCATCAGACCCTGCTGCCCCAATAGACCTTGCCCCCTTGGCACTGCTACTTTGCCTCTTGGGCAGTGCGAGGGACACAAGGTGCTACTGCCAGGGCGCTCATGCCCAGGGGGGCACTGTCCCCCACCGCCCAACCCCTTGGGGGTCCTGTTTCACTCCAGTGGGATTGAGCTGCTAGTTCCTTGAAAGTGCAGAGCTAGTGTAATCCCCGCTGGAAGCGAGTGGGCCTGATTTAAATGATCTGTGCATCCATCCGCCGGTTTCCGGCATGGAGCTGATGCAATCGGAAATCCGGCATTGCGAGCCACAAGTGGGGCACAAATGCTAGCGCAAACCCTATAAATCGGCTGCCGCGGGATTCGCCTGGCTGGTGGGATGGGAGAATCGTGGCAGAGGGTTTGAATTTTCCGAAACGAGGCACAATGGCTATTTCTTACTAGAGATGTTCTTGACATTCGGAGGTTGTCTGGAGGGAAGGATGGAGGAAAAAATAACTTTGGTCCTTGTTGCCAATGTAGTAGTTCAGCCAAACGCCAGTTTCCATCACCAATACCCTTTACTGTGCACCAATGGGAAGAGCCACTCCCATGACTTAGAGTCAGGTAGTCTTCAACTCGCAACATACAATCCCAGGTAAAGTTGACTGCTGCCCACTCAGCAAGTTTCTGCTCGTTCACTAAGACAGCTTATATTCCACAAAGTGATGATGTGGTCTAAGAAAAAGCTAAAACTTCTTTAAAACATTCTTTCATGGGACATAGACATCACTAGAAAGGTTAGCATTTGTTACCTATTCCCAAAATTGCGCTTGAACTAAGTAGCTTGCCAGGCCATTTCAATGGGCAGTTAAAACCATGTTACTGTACACCAGGCAAGGATGGCAAATTTCCTTCCCTGAAGGACACTGGTCAACCTAATGGGCTTTTACGAGAATCAGCAATGGTTTCATGATCAACATTATTGATATGAACTTTTAATTTCAGATTTACTAGTTTACTTTAAATTCCATCGGCTGCCATGTCCCCGGTGCATTAGATAGGCCCTCTGGATTGCTAAAATTGTAAAATGTAGGATTTTTGGGTGAATGGAGAATTGGGGTACATTTACTGATATTGCAGAGCTTCCGTGTGTACGCTAATGCCATCACCAAAAGGTGCTCAACATGATCCCACCACAAGTCTACATACAACAAAAAACTGAGTGCTAAAGCATAGAATTCAGTGAGAACTTTTATTTAAAAACTGGGTGTTGGCCCCATCTTGTGGTAACTTTCAACCAAAACCGCAAGGGTCATTTAGCAGGGCCTATTCTGGCTTTCAAATCTATGGGCCCGATTAGGCGCGAAATTGTGGTAAATTCAGGCATCGGGCCTGTAACGTGATATGCACCTGAAACTGAGCAGATTGCGCCTTTACCAAGACCTGATTTGGGCGCGGATCTGGTCTGCGCCCGAATCTGGCAGCCCGATGATTTAAATCCATTAGTATGCATTTAAATCAATTTAATGAATCGTGTGCACAACTCTACCGCCAAATCCCACTTTACTGTCTTCGGATCCGTTCCGGATCTGTGCTGTTATCAACCTGCAGAATAAAAATCTGAAGCAGATTCCTATTCTGCAGGGGAACCTCCATACTCCTCAAACACCCTTCTCAGACGCCTGCTAACCACCCCGGCAGACTCCCCCCACGATCGGAACCCCGCCCTTCCTGAGGCAGGCCCCCATCGGCAGAGCACACCTCCAACCTACCTGGATTGCTGCTCTCCCTCCACCATCCTTCTGACCTGCACTCATTGATGTGGAGATGCCGGCGTTGGACTGGGGTAAACACAGTAAGAAGTCTCGCAACACCAGGTTAATGTCCATGGTCTAAGAGAAAGCTAAAACTTCTTTAAAACATTCTTTCATGGGATGTAGACATCACTAGAAAGGTTAGCATTTGTTACCTATTCCCAAAATTGCGCTTGAACTAAGTAGCTTGCCAGGCCATTTCAGTGGGCAGTTAAAAGGCAACCCGTGTTACTGTAGACCAGGCAAGGATGGCAGATTTCCTTCCCTGAAGGACACTGGTCAACCTAATGGGCTTTTATGTGAATCAGCAATGGTTTCATGATCAACATTATTGATATGAACTTTTAATTCCAGATTTATTAATTTAAATTCCATCAGCTGCCATGTCCCCGGTGCATTAGATAGGCCCTCTGGATCCTAAAATTGTAAGATGTAGGATTTTTGGGTGAATGGAGAATTGGGGTCCGATTGCGGCTCATTCCCCTCCCACCACCACCACCCCCTCTCTCCCCGCCAGCTCTCTCCGCTGTTTTTGTTTTCCACGCCCAGGCGCGCTGTTTCAGATTTTTCTCGAACTGCGTACACGCAGTTCAGAGCTCCAATCATTCTGGCAGCACTAAGCCCCACCCACAGTGTAAACCGGATCGGAGCCGGCAAAAAGCGTACAGGCGCGCTGCAATGAGGATGCCAGGCTCGGATCTGTTTTACGTTCGGATCTGGTCCTTAGCCTCCAATTGGTAAAATTGGGCCCGATAACTAACTAACCGGTGTCTACCTGACTCAGTTCTTAGTACTTTCACTTTGAAGCCAGTAGGTTGCGAGGTTCAAGCTCCATGGCAGGTCTTAAGCACATACTCTAGTTAATGCATGACTATTGGAGCGGTGCCTAATGAGATACGAAGCTACTTTTCAGGTTGAAGTCAAAGATCTCACGACAAAATGTGAAGAACAGTGGGGAGTTTTACAAGTACCCGTGTCGGTGCTTCATTTTTGACTCAAATTACCAGTGAAAATTCACTAGTCCGTCATTAGTTAGATTTGCTGTTGATAGAATTTTGCATTGCATAAAATGTTACCACAGCAGTCACAGCATTTCAATCATTTTAAAGTGTTCTGAGAACTTGACTTCTTTTAGGAATGTGCTAAATGCTATTTTGATTTGATCTGATTATTGTCACACGTGTTTTTCAGTAAAAAGTATTGTTTCTTATGCACTATACAGACAAAGAATACTGTATATAGGGAAGGAAAGGAGAGAGTGAAGAATGTTATACTCATAGCTAGAGTGCCGAGAAAGATGAATTTAATGCCAGATAGATCCATTCAAAAGTCTGATGGCAGCAGGAAAGAAGCTGTTTTTTGAGTCGGTTGGTATGTGATCTTAGACTTTTGTATCTTCTTCCCGACGGAAAAAGGTGGAAGAGAATATATCCGGGTTGCATGGGGTCCTTGATTATGCTGACTGTTTTTCTGAGGTAGCAGGAAGTGTAGACAGTGTGAATAGATGGGAGGCTGGTTTGCGTGATGGACTGGGCTTCATTCACGACCCTTTGTAGTTTCTTGCGGTCTTAGACAGAGCAGGAGTCATACCAAGCTGTGATACATCCAGAAAGGATGCTTTCTATGGTGCATCTGTAAAAGTTAATGAGAGTTGTAGCGGACATGCCAAATTTTCTTAGTCTCCTGAGAAAGTAAAGGTGTTGATTGGCTTTCTTAACTATAGCATTCGCATAGAGGGACCAGGACAGGTTGTTGGTGACCTGGACACCTTTAAACTTGAAGCTCTTGACCATTTCTATTTCACCCCAATTGATGTACACAGGAGCATGACCTCCACTATGCTTCCTGAAATCAATGACTATCTCCTTCATTTTGTTGATATTGAGAGAGAGATTATTGTCATCACACCAATTCACCAGATTCCCTATTTCTATCCCATACTGTATCTTGTCATTGTTTGAGATCTGACCCACAATGGTGATGCCATCAGGAAACTTGAAATTCGAGTTGGAGGGAAATATGGCCATTTAGTCAGAGGTGTATAAGGAGTATAGTAAGGAGCTGAGGACACAGCCTTGCAGAGCACCAGTGTTTAGTATGAGCGTGTGGAAGATGTTGCCTATCCTTACTGACTGTGGTCTGTGGGTTAGGAAGACTATAATCCAGTTGCAGAGGGAGGAGCTGAGTCCAGGCCATGAAATTTGAAGATGAGTCTCATAGGAATAATGGTGTAAAAGTTCTATAGGGATAGTAGTCTGACATTGGTGTCTTTGTTATCTAGATGTTCCAGGGTTGAGTGCAGATGGTATCTGTTGTGGATCTATTGTAGTGATAGGCGAACTGTAGGGGATCCAGGCAGTCTGGTAGGCAGGAATTGATCTGCACCATGACTAACCTTTTGAAGCACTTCATAATGATGGATGACAGAGCCACCAGATGATAGTCATTAAGGCACACTCTGATGGTCATTTCTTCAAGTAGATAAGGACCTCAGATTGGTGCAAGGAGAGGTTGAAGATGTCTGCAAATATCCCCAGCTGTATGCCCAGGACATGAGTGCTTGTCTAGGTACCCCATCTAGGCCAGTTGCTTTCCATGGTTTAACTTTTGAGAAGGCTACTCTGATGTTGGCAATGGTGACCTTGGGTATAGGTTCGTTCGAGGCTTCTGGAACAGAAGGCAATGTCTCACTGACCTTTTGCTCAAAATGGGCATAGAATGCATTGAACTCATCAGGAAAGGATACATTGAAGCCAGTGATTTTATCTTACAGCTTGTTATGTCTTGCAGACCTTGTCATAGTTGATGGGAGTCCATGTGGCTAGCCTAGGATTCTAGCTTGGCATCTTTGATGGATCTCCTTAGATCATGTTGACTTTCTTGTATAAGTTAGGGTTGACTTGAACGTTTCAGACCTTGACTTCAGCAGGCTATTTGGACAGAATGGAAACTCTCACCAAAAAATTCGCACTTAGTGTGGACTCCTTCCTCTGCTGGTAAAACGCCAGTGGTGGTGGCAGGTGGCCACTAATAAGCCACAGTAAATATCTCTGTTCATCCATGGTTTCCTGTGGGAAACATGCAGGTTTGCTTCTTTGGCACAGTCTTCTACACACATACTAATGAAGTCAGCTATTCCAGTGGCGTACTCGTTCACACTGGCAGCAGAGTTTTGAAGTAAGCTAAATGAGTGCAAGTTCTTTTTATTTCAACTGAGTGAGAGTTTCCTTGACTTGAGCTAGAATTTTACACTCTCTGTAACTGGTGCCATACCCCTAGCAGGCTGGTAGACAGTTAGGCAGGGGACATAAAATCAAGTGGAATGGTGGATATATACCTGTAGTCTATCCATCTCTGTTGGTCTTCTTTCAGTTGTGGAGAGATGTTCAGTGGCCAATTGAGGCCTTTAAGTGGCTTATTAGTGGCCACCTGCCACTACCACTGGCATTTTGCCAGCAGAGGAAGGCGTTCACACCAACTGCCAGTTTTTTGGTGAATTCTGTCCAGGTACTCTTTGCCCAACAGTGCCAACCTCCTCCCACCCCAACAAAAATGGTAACTTCTGCTGAACAATGCTCCTTCCAATCTCATTGGTGTCCTATTCACCCCTTATCAGAGCCTGCCTAACTGACCCTGTCAAGGCCACCATATTAACGATGAACTATGTTGTGCAGTAACACTCTTGCATAGGGGTTGTAGCCCTAGAAGGGAGTACCATTCTCATTGGTCCTGTTGGCTTTAAAAATTATGATGAGTCCAAGTAGAATAAACAAGAGAATAGTAGACTGGTTAGGGAGTTGATAATAGTGGGAATACATATAAAGTTGCTTTTTCATGTGTATGATTTTTGGAGATGATCTTTCTTCCTTTTTAAATTGTAAATTTTTTTGTTCAGCTGTTTTGGGCTTTTAGTGTTTCTTTCATAACTTTGTCCATCTATTTATTCTGCATGCCATAATTTTACTTTAAAGATGCTCCACTATCCACTGAAAAATTGCTGATCTGAGTTATAGCTGCTATTGAGTAGAACAAATGTTGCAAATGGGTTAAAGGGGGATGTTGATGTTACCCATTGACATTAAGCTCAGGTAGTATGGCCTAAAGAAGAGCACAAAACCGTCTATTCAAGATGCTGGAACAACATGAGTTTCAACATAAGCCACAAATCTATTATGTTTGGGTAATAATGATGAAGAAGTTGGATTTGTTTTTAAACTGCAGTTTTATCACAATTTCCTGTTTGTTTCCCACTGTAGATAAATTTGAGTATTTTTTATTATTAAAATAATAAACCTGTTGGACTTTAACCTGCTGTTTTGAGACTTCTTACTGGGGATGGTAAAGGCACAGAATGTACTCTGGGCAGGGACTACAATGACCATTACCAAGAATGGCTCAGTTGCACGATTCCTGAATATGTCCTACACGACAGGCCATTCCTCCCCACTGAACTTTTTTCTTCATTTCTATTCCAGTCTCTTCCCGCCTATATTTGTGATACTTCTGAAGCCCAACGTCATTTCAATGCTTTCCAGTTTCCTGGCCCTACCTGCCTCCTCTTCACTATGGATGTCCAATCTCTCTACACCTTCTTCCCCAGGATGGTTTGGGGACTCTCCATTTCTTCCTTCAACGGAGGCTGAAAAATGCCCATCTCAACTGTCCTTCTTCCCCTGGCTGAACCTGTTCTCTCATTGAACAACATCTCCTGGGGAGACTAAACGTAGACTGGGTGACTGCTTATGAATATACAAATTAGGAGCAGGAATAGGCCACTTGGTCCCTCAAGCCAGCTTGGCCATTCAATAAAAGATGTGGCTCTGGGTACCCATATGGGCCCACAAGGCCTGTCGTGTTGTGGGGAATGTGGAGCGTATCCTTTTTCCAGCCTTACTCAGGCTCCCTCCCACATCTCTTTATTCCAGTACATTGATTTTTATATCCATGCTGCTTCATGCTCTCATCTGGAACTGGAAAAATTCATCAATTTTGTTTCCAATTTCCACCCCTCTCTTAGATTCACAGGGTCTATCTCTGACACTTGTTTTCTTTTCCTCGACTTCTCCGTTTCCATTTTTGGTAAACATCTGTCTATCAATATCAGGTTTAAGGTGCTGGGAAGCAAGTACAGAGGAGATGTTAGGGGTACGTTTTTCACTCAGAGGGTGGTGAGTGAGTGGAATCGGCTGCCATTGGTGGTGGTAGAGGTGAACTCGCTGGGGTCTTTTAAAAGACTTCCGGATGAGTATATGGGATCTAATGGCATTGGGAGTTACAGATAGTTCTATGGCTTGGTAGGTATAGATGTGATCGGCGCAACTTGTGGGCTGAAGGGCCTGTTTGTGCTGTAGTGTTCTACGTTGTATGTTAATATATACTATAAGCCCACCTGCTCCTACAGCTATCTCCACTACACCTTCCTGTTTCAAATAAGGATTTCATTTTGTTCTCCCAGTGTCTTTACCTCTGTCACATCTAATGATGATGCTTTCACAAAGGTGTTTCTGATATGTCTTCCTTTTCCTCAGCAAAGGACCCTCCACCCCCAGACCTCCCCCGCCCCCTTTCCCCCCTCTGCAGTTGACAGGGCTATCAACTTGTCAAACAATTTCCTTTACTTCAGCCCTCACCCCTCCCTTGCAAAAATATAATAAATTCCCCTTGTCCTCACTTTCCATCTCACCAACCTCCTTATTCAAAGGACTGTCCACTGACATTTCTGCCAACTTCAGCATGATGCCACCACTAAATACATCTTCCCCTTACCTCCCCTCTGAGCATTCCAAAGGCTCTGCTCCTTCTGCAACACTCTGGTTCAATCCCCTATCACCCCCAATACCTCATCTCTTCCTATGGCACCTTTCCATGCAATTACGGGAGGAGAAACATCTGCTATTTTACTTCCACCTTCCTCACTGTCCAGGCCCCAAACACTCCTTCGTGCAGTGAGTTACTTGCATTTCTTTCAATTTCATCTACTGTATTTGCTGCTCACAGTGAGGTCTCCACTATACTGGGGAGACTAAACGTAGACTGGGTGACTGCTTATGAATATACAAATTAGGAGCAGGAATAGGCCACTTGGTCCCTCAAGCCAGCTTGGCCATTCAATAAGATGATGGAGATCTGATTGTAACTTCAACCATACATTCCTGCTTATCTCCGATGAGTTTTCACCCTCTTGTTAAACAAGAAACTGTCTAGCTCTGCCTGAAGAATATTCAAAGACTCTGCTTCCACTGCCTTTTGAAGAAGTGTTCCAGAGGCTCACAACCATCTGAGAAAAAAAATCTCCTCATCTGTCTTAAAAAAGTGACCCCTCGTTTTTAAACAGGAACCCCTAGTTCTAAATTCTTCTGCAAGAGTAAACATTGGTTCTATATCCATCCTATCAATATCTATCAAATCTTAAAAGGTTTCAATCAAGTCGCCTCCAACTCTTTTAAATTCTAGTGGATATAAATCTAACCTCTCCAATCTTTTCTCATAAAACAACTCACCTATTCCTGATTAGCTGAGTAAACTTTCTTTGACATTCTTGACTCTGATCATTTCAATTCACCATCTTGAACATCTGTCCTTGGCCTGTAAAAATGTTCGAGAGGAACAGTAGCTCATATTCCGGTAGGCACTTCACAAGTTTCTGGACTCAACATTGAGTTCAACAACTTCAGGCCATGAACTTTTTCTCCATTTTGAATCTGTTCTCCCCCAAGTATCAATTTGCATCTTGTTCTCATGGTTTTACTTTCAGACAGCGCTAACCCTTTTTCTGCTATTGACACATTCTGCTTTTTGACTTTCAGACAATACTCACCTTTATTCCGCTATTAGCATCTGTTCTGAATGAAAGTTTCAATCTTTAATACTATAATTACGACTGCCTTTGCGTTATTTCCATGACATTTTTGTCATTTAATCTTTCCTGTTCCCTAACCTATTCCTGACCTTCTATTTTGCTCCACTTGCTCCTCCCCATTTTTTCAAAATCATAAAGCCCAACACATTTCTTTCTCACCCAATTTCCAGAGAAGAATCGTATCGGACTTAAATTATTAACTCTTTCTCTCTCTCCACTGATGCTGCCAGACTTGCTGTGTTTACCAGCATTTTCTCTTTTTGTTTTCTAAGGAGTACAGCTGATAGACTGGCTGTGCTGCAGGTGGTGTGGGAACCAACAGGAGGGAAAAACTTAGTTGACCTCATCCTCATCACTCTACCTCCCACAGATGCATTTGTCCGTGATAATATCGGTAGAAGTATCCATCCCATAAACCTTGTGCAGACCAAGTCCCATCTTCACATTGAAAAAACCCTTCATAGTGTTGTGTAGCACTACCATTGTGCAAAACTGGATAGATTTTGAACAGATTGAGCATCTCTAAAACTGGGCAAAGAGGTGATGCACACCATCATCGACAGCAGAATTATATTCAATCACAATTTATAACCTCATGGCCCAGCATATCTCACCCTTTACCATCACTAGGTCTGGGAATTAACCCTGGTTAAAAGAGAGGTGGACATGTTAAGAGCAGCACAGGTATAACTAAAAAAGGAGATGTCAACCTGGTGAAGCTACAACACAGAAGCTACAACAGTGGAAGCAGCGTGCAACAGATAGAGCTATGTGATCCCACAACTAATAGATCAAATCTAGGCTCAGTCATCTTGCTTCATGCAGTCATGAGTGGCGGTAGACTATTAAGTAACTAACTGCAAGAGTACGATCCACATATATCCCAGTTTTAATGATGAGGGTGCCCAGCATATCAGTACAAGAATCAAAAGCATCTTCAGCGAGAAATGCCAAATGGATAATCAATCCTAGTCTTGTGAGGTACTCAGGTAATCATGATTACCAATCTACAGCCAATTCAAATTCACGGTGCAGAGGGACCTCGGGGTCCTTGTGCTTGATTTGCAAAAACCCAGCCTGTAGGTGCAGCAGGTGGTCAGGAAGGCGAATGGGATGCTGGCCTTCATAGCGAGAGGGATTGAATATAAAAGTAGGGAGGTCTTGCTGCAACTGTACAGGGCATTGGTGAGGCCGCAGCTGGAGTACTGTGTGCAGTTTTGGTCGCCGTACTTACGCAAGGATATTTTGGCCTTGGAGGGAGTGCAGAGGAGGTTTACTAGGCTGATACTGGAGTTGAGGGGTTGAGCTATGAGGAGAGGCTGAATAAACTAGGCTTGTACTTGTTAGAGTTTAGAAGAATGAGGGGAGATCTCGTTGAGACGTATAAGATGATGAATGGGATGGATAGGATAGAGGTGGAGAGACTCTTCCCGCTCGGAAAGGATAGTAGGACTGGGGGCACAGCCTCAAGATAAAGGGGGGGGCGGTTTAGAACGGAGTTGAGGAGGAACTTCTTCACTCAAAGGGTGGTGAATCTCTGGAATTCTCTGCCCGTTGAGGTGGTGGAGGCTGCCTCGCTAAATATTTTTAAGACGCGGGTTGATGGGTTTTTGATAAGCGAGGGGATTAAGGGTTATGGGGAGAGGGCGGGAATGTGGAACTGAGCCACGACAGATCAGCCATGATCTTACTGAATGGCGGGGCAGGCTCGAAGGGCTAGATGGCCTACTCCTGCTCCTATTTCTTATGTTCTTATGTTCAAATCACTTCAAGTCATATCAAGAAACAACTGATGGCACAGATACTGAGGCTATGGCTATGGGCCTTGACAACATTTTGGCAATAGTACTGAAAACTTTTGCCCTAGAACTAGCCATGCACCTAGCCCAGGTGTTTCAGTACAGTACATTTACCCACATTGTGGAAAATTATCTGCTATGCCCTGCAAAGCAAGGCAAATCCATCTAGCGAATTTACTCTCAGTGTAATCTTGATCATGAGGAAAGTGATAGAATGGGCAAACAACAATGCTATCAAGTGTTATTAGCTTAATAATAACCTTTTCACTGATGCTCAGTTTGGATTTTGCCAGGGCCATTCAGCTCCTGACTTCATTACAGCTTTAATCCATATGTGGAAAAACAGCTGAAATTCGGACATGAGGTAAGAGTGATTGATCTCAACATCAAAGCAGCATTTGACTGAGGGCGGCATCAAGAAGCCTTAGCAAAAGTGAAGTCAAAGGGAGTCAGGGGAAATTCTCCATTGGGTGGAGTCATGCCTAGCACAAACAAAGGTGGCTGTGGTCGTTGGAGGGTCAACCATCTTAGTCCCAGGACGTTGCTGCGGGAGTTTTCCAGGGTACTGTCCCAGGCCAATCAATCCTCAGCTAGACCTGGACAACATTCAGACTTGGGATGCTAAGGGGCAAGTTACATTCCCATGAACAAATGCTAATGACCACAAGAGAGAACCTAAACATCTCCCCTTGACATTCAATGGCATTGTCGATTGTTGTTGCTGAATCCCGCATGATCAACATTCTGGGGGTTACAACTGACCAGAAATTGAATTGGACATGCCACATAAATACTGCCGATACAAGAGAAGTCATGGTGTGGAACTACACCATCTACGTGCACACCAAAAACAAGAAACTTGAGAAACTCAGCATCACCACCAGCAGCAACCAAGTCTCTCCCGGTACCACAGTAGAAAACAGTACCATTGCAGGGAAGTCCACTATCAACTTGACGGATTACACACTTCAACTAGATGAAGTCGAAGTTCTCAGCCAAGGGCTCAATTTCTGCCCCACCACCAAAACGGACCCCATCAGTCTCACAGCAGACACAGAGGTATTCATCAGGCGAATGAGGCTGCGGGAGTTCTTCCACAAACCCCAAGAAGCCAACAGCGAACACAATGAGACAGCCAATGAACCGGAGCAGCCGATAGCAGGATCCGCAGTGCAGTGACCGAAGAGAAAGGAGTCCAATTGGACTCCTCTGGAAGGCCACTGCCCTTGACTTGACATGTATGCCCAAGCCATCAGGAGGTGAGTCAACACCAGATTCATTAACCGCACTCAGACAGCCCTGAGCATCACCCAAGCACAACGCAATGCATCTATGCTCTCAAGACCAACCACAACATTGTCATCAAACCAGCAAACAAAGGAGGGGCCATTGTCATACTGAACAGAACGGATTACTGCAAAGAAGTGTACCAACAATTGAACAACAAGGAACACTACGGACAGTTACCCGCAGATCCAACCAAAGAACACGCCCGTCAACTCAACACTCTGATCAAGACCTTTGATCCAGAACTTCAGAGCACCCTCCATGCTTTCAACCCACGTATTCCCTGCGTTGGAGATCTCTACTGCCTCCCAAAGATACACAAGGCAAACACACCCGGCCGTCCCATTGTACCGGGCAATGGGACCCTGTGCGAGAACTCTCCGGCTACGTCGGGGCATCCTGAAACCAATTGTACAAAAAACCCCCAGTTTTTGTCGCAACACTACGGACTTCCCACAAATACTCAGCACACGTGCAACAGTTGAACCAGGAACTTTCCTCGTCACAATGGACGCTCGGCACTCTACATCAGCATCCCCCACAACGATGGCATTGCTGCAATGCCTCAGTACTCAATGCTGACAGCTGCCAATTTCCAGATGCAATTTTATAATTCATCCGCTTCATCCTGGACCACAATGTCTTCATCTTCAACAACCAGTTCTTCATCCAGACACACGGAACAACCATGGGGGCCAAATTTGCATCTCAATATGAAAACATCTTCATGCACAGGTTCGAACAAGACTTCTTCACCACACAGGACTTTCAACGATGCTATACACTAGATATATCAATGACATTTTCTTCCTTTGGACTCATGGTGAACAATCACTGAAACTATATGATGACATCAACAAGTTTCATCCCACCATCAGATTCACCATGGACAATTCTCCGGAATCATTTACATTCTCGGACACACGCATCTCCATTAAGGATGGTCACCTCAGCATTTCACTGTACCGCAAGCCCACGGATAACCTCACGATGCTCCACTTCTACAGCTTCCACCCTAAACATGTTAAAGAAGCCATCCCCTACAGACAAGCCCTCCATAGACACAGGATCTGCTCAGGTGAGGAGGGTCGCAACAGACACCTCCAGACGATGAAAGATGCCCTTATAAGAACAGGATATGATGCTTGACTCATCGATCGGCAGTTCTGACGCACCATAGCCAAAAATTGCTCTGACCTCCTCAGAAGACAAACACGGGACACGGTGGACAGAGTACTCTTTGTCATCCAGTACTTCCCTGGAGCAGAGAGGCTACGACATCTTCTCCGGAGTCTTCAACATGTCATTGATGAAGACGAACATCTCGCCAAGGCCATCCCCACACCCTCACTTCTTGCCTTCAAACAACTGCACAACCTCAAACAGACCATTGTACGCAGCAAACTACCCAGCTTTCAGAAGAACAGTGACCATGACACATGCAACCCTGCCTCAGCAACCTCTGTAAGACATGCCGGATCATCAATATGGATGCCATCATCTCAAATGAGAACACCATTCACCAGGTACATGGCAACTCAGCCAACGTTGTCTACCTGATACGCTGCAGGAAAGGAAGTCCTGAGGCTTGGTACACTGGGGGGACCATGCAGACACTACAACAATGGATGAATGAACACCGCTCGACAATCACAAGGCAAGACTGTTCTCTTCTTGTTGGCGAACATTTCAGCAGTCATGGGCATTCAGCCTCTGATCTTCGGGTAAACGTTCTTCAAGGCAGCCTTCGTGACACATGGCAGCGCAGAGTCGCTGAGCAGAGACTGATAGCCAAGCTCCACACAGATGAGGACGGCCTCAACCGGGATCTTGGGTTCATGTCACAACATCTGTAACCCCCACAACTTGCCTGGACTTGCAAAATTTCACTAACTTTCCTGTCTGGAGACAATACATACTCTTTTAACCTGTGCTTAATGCTCCCTCCACTCACATTGTCTGTACCTTTAAGACTTGATTAGCTGTTGATACAAGAGAAGGTCAGGACTGTGGATTCTGTGTTGAGTAACTCACCCCCTCCCCCCCCCCCCCCAAAAGCCTGTCCATCATCAATAACTCACAAATCAGGAGTATAATTGAATACTCTCTTGCTTGGTTGAGTGCAGCTCCAATTACACTCATGAACTTCAACACCATCCAGGACCAAGCTGTCTGCTTGACAGGCACCCCATCCACCACGTTAAATATTCACTCCCTCCACTGCTGATACACATTGATAGCAGCTGTGTATGTGTCGTACAAGCTGTACTGCAACAACTCACCAACACTTCTTCGACAGTAGCTTGCAAACCTGCAACCTTGACCAGCTCAAAGGGCAATGGCAGCAGATGCATGGGAGCACCACAGCAAGCAGATTCCCCATCTAAGCTACACACAATGCTGACTTTGATCTTATATCATCGTTCCTCTACTGTCAGAGTCAAAATCACTGAATCACACAGTGCAGAAGAGGCCATTCAGCCCATCGAATCTGCACTGACATATGAGAAACTCTTGATCTACCTACCTGATCCAACTTACAAGCAGTTGGTCCAGTGCTGAATAAGAAAGGAAGTCCCTCCCTAATAGCATTGTCAGTGATCTTACAACACATGGAATACAGCGGTGCAAGAAAATTGTTCACAATCACCTTCTCAAGGGCCTGTTAATAAATGCTGTCCTAGCCAAGGATGCTCCACATCCCATGATTGCATAAAAAAGTATGCAACTTATTACACCACATCAACTGTACTTTGTATCCAATTTCCTCAGTGTACCCAAACAGGTGCCGGAGTGTGGCGACTATGGGATTTCCATAGTAACTTCATCGCAGTGTTAATGTAAGCTTACTTCTGACACTAATAAATACACTTTAAAACGATAACTTCTTTACTCACCTCCAGATTTGGGAAATCCTCCAGAAATGCAACCAGGTGATTTCCCCTGACAGTGAGCATGGGCAAGTTACTCAACCTTGGACCAGAGTCGGGTCACAAGGCCTGGCCTGCCAGTTGGATTAAAGGCGAAGCTTTTGTCTTTGGATTAAAGGGGAAGTTGTGATGGCGATGGAAAACCAGGCATCACTGATGAAGCGATACTGGGAGAGCTACGGTCTCTCCACTTGGTCAGAAAAGCCAAGCCCACCATTCAGAATCTGCGCCGCCAGTAGCACGTGATCTAACCCTTCGGCGGGAAATGAGAAGAAAACGCGAGATTTCAACCCGCCGCGTCACAAAAGGAGCGGCGCGCGCCAGCTGGGGATGGGTGCGGGGAGCGGCTCCGCGTGCAGAGACCGTTGGCCTTCCATCATGGTGCCGTTCGGGGCATGGTGGGAACGACTGGAGAGCATAGCCCTGTTGGATGTGGCTGATTATTAATGGCAATTCCTAAATAACCTATAAATGTTACGGAGGGAAACGGTTTCTTTCGGTCCTCGGTTTTGAGTCTGTTGGAGGTCCGATGTTATCGAAAAGCCAAACCAAGCTTAACCGGTTTAACAGGGCAGGTGAGAGGTTGTTGCGTTACCTTCATCCCGTGCTGGTGACTGTTGATTGTGAAGCTGTCTTTCACTGATCGATGAATATCATCTTTCTATCATTTACAACGTTCACTCGACGTCTATATCTCAATGCTAATATTTACCTAAACAAATAAATGCATTGATTGAACTGTTTGTTAGCACCTTACTGGTCGGGTTCTGCAGGGATCATTTGTGGGGACGTTGCAGTGTGTCTGTTTTTAGGACTTCATACTGACTTTTTGATCTCGACATTTTTCGTTCAACACCTCTCTGTGATTAACGTTCCCTACATTCCAAATTAAAGGGGAGAACATAATATTTTGAATTTTCCAAAAATGAGTGCATTAGTCTTGCAAAGTGCACAATTTTAAATCAAGAAGTTCCTGCATTTTCAATGTTTCTTTGTAATATTCTACCCCAACTCACTTGTCTTACTCACAATCTGTTTTTAATTCACATTCACATTCCATTTTCACTAATCAGGTCAGAACATAATTAGAAGGAATTTGTATTTGAGAATATATACACATGTTGATAGGATTCCTAGAGTGCCCAAGAGCAAAACACAGTGGATGCTGGAAGTCTGACATAAAAACAGAAAATGCTGGAAACACAGCAAATGTGGCGATGCTTGTGGCACAATAATATCAGAAAATCAAGGGGATGACAGACAAAAAATGACCACTTTCGAGAAAACATATGAGGAAACTGATAGAGGTAAAGGCTGACAAGTCCCCTTGACCTCATACCCTATATCCTAAAAGAAGTGGCTGCAGAGATAATGGATGTATTAGTTGTATCCATCTAAAATTCTCAAGATTGCGGAACAGTTCAACAAATGCAAATATGATACTGTTGATTGAGTAAGTAGGGAGACAGTAAGGAAGAAATTTAGCCTATTGTGTGTCATTTGGAAAATTCCAAAACCTGTTACAGGCAGGTTAGGTGGATTAGCCATGATAAAAGTACAGGGATGTGGGGATCAGGTGGCAGGGGACATTGGTAAGACACATTCAAACGCTGATCCAACTGTCTCACCTTATCCCTTGGTCCATTTAGTACCAAGAGCTATATCAATTTCCTTCTTGAAATCACACAATGTTTTGGCATCAATCACTTGCAGTGGTAGTGATTTCTCGAGATTCACCATTCTCTGCGTGAAAAAAAATTCCTCACTTTAGTCCTAAAAGATTTTACCCCCTTATCCTCAAACTGTGACCCTTAGTTCTGAATTTCCTCACCATTGGGAACATTCTTCTGGATCAATCCTGTCGAATCCTATTGGAATTTTATAAGTTCTATGAGATCCTCTCTCACTCTTTTAAGCACCAATGAATTTTTTTTTCAAAAATATACTTTATTCATAAAAATCTCAAATGGACCATTGCGAATCTACATGTCTTTGAATTGCATACAGTGCAGAATTAAACCTTTTTGTAGTTACAGTCGTAACATTTCAAACCTTAAAACTATATACATGCCTCAAAAATTACTGTGTGCCGTTGTTTCTCAGATTGGCACACAGTTGCACTGGTCGAGGGTGTTCTGCAGTTCCCGGGCCCTCGGTCTGCTTCCGTTAATAGGCCTTACAGTGTGGCCTTTCCCGAACCACCTTTTTTCCAAAAATATACTTTACTCATAAAAATCTCAAGTAAAGCATTGCAAATCTACATGTCTTTCAGTTGCAAACAGTGCAGAATTAAAACTTTTTATAGTTCTATACAAATTACAGTCATAACATTTCAAAACTTAAAACTGTATACATGCCTCAAAAATTACTGTGTGCCGTTATTGCTCAGATTGGCACACAGGTACGCAGGTCGAGGGTATTCTGCAGTTCCCAGGCCCTCGGTCTGCCTCCTCTAAAAGGCCTCACAGTGTGGCCTTTCCCCATTGTGCCTTTGTGGCAGCTGCTCCAAGCTTCAGTGTGTCCCTCAGCATGTAGTCCTGGATCTTGGAATGTGCCAGTCTGCAATACTCAGTTGAGGACAGTTCTTTCAACTGGAAGATCAGCAAGTATCGGGCGGACCAAAGTGCGTCCTTCACCGAGTTGATGACCTTCCAGCAGCAGTCAATATTTGTCTTGGTGTGTGTCCCTAGAAACAGCCCGTAGAGCACAGAGTCCTGCATCATCAAGTTGCTCGGGACGAACCTCGACAAATACCATTGCATCTCACTCCAGACCTTCTTTGCAAAGGCACATTCCACAAGGAGGTGTGCAACTGTTTCATCAGCCCCGCAGCTGCTTCGAGGGCAGCATGCGGTGATGTCGAAACGTCGAGTGTGCGTGAAGGATCTGACGGGGAGTGCCCTTCTCACCACCAGCCAAGCCAGGTCTTGGCACTTGTTTGTAAGTTCTGGTGATGAGGCATTCTGCCAGATGACTCTGACAGTCTGCTCACTGAATCACCCGACAGGATCTACCATCTCCTTTTCTCTCAGGGCCCTAAGGACGTTACGCGCTGACCACTGCTTAATCGCCATGTGGTCAAAGGTGTGTTTGCAGAAAAATTTCTCCACGAAGAACAGGTGCTGCTGTACAGTCCAACTACTCGGAGCATTCCGCGGCAGTGTGGCCAGACCCATGCTCTGCAACACTTGGGACAGGTAGAAGCTCAAAAAATAGTGTAAGCACCAATGAATATAATCCTAATTGACTAAGTCTGTTGTAAACTTTGGGTACAGACAACACTTAAACTGCAGTCTGCTTGACTACAAACAACACTTAAACACAGAGTACTCAATTTCCAAGCTTTAACAACTTGCGCACAAGTGAGAACACAATGCAGCACCCAGCATTACAGGGTGTAGTATTGATTCATATAGAAAATTTAGCAGTTATAGTTAATTACAGCAAATGAGAAATGAGCAATTTTTCTAATCCTTCATTTGCATACATATCTACGAATTGTAGCATAGCCTTTTGCCCTTTCTCATCCAATAGAAAACTGTCTCCTGCTAATCCTTCATTAGCATAATATGTCGCCGTGTCTTGTTATTTGATAATTGTCGTGGCAATTTGTTCTTTGTTTTTATCCTGTGTCCTAGTCTTAAAATGTGGTGCTTATGAAATATGACTTTTAGATTTAGTAGCTTATCTTGAGTACGTAAGCATTGGCTTTACTGAAGGCCTCATTGAAGGCTTTATTTGGCTAATAATCATTTTCCATTACTTGACAAGTTTTTTGACAATTATGGAACTTTAATTTTCATAATTGTTTGTAACCTAACTTCCACAAGTCTCCTCATATGACAATCCTGCTATCCCAGGAGTCAGCAATGACCCATACAATTGCAGTAAAACATCCCTATTCCTTACTCAAATCCTCTTGCTATGAAGGCCAACATACCATTTGCCTTCTTTACTGCCTGCTGTACCCGCGTACGTACTTTCAGCAACTGATGCATGAGGACGAGAAGGTCTTGCTGAGCATCCACTTCTTTCAATTTACACTCATTCAAGTAATCATCTGCCTTCCTATTTTTGCTGCTGAAGTGGATAACTGCACAATAATCCACATTATACTGCATCTGCCATGCATATGCCCACTCACTCATCCTGTCCAAACCACACTGATGCATCTGTTCATCCTCCTCTAAGCTCACCCTCCCATCCAGCTTTGATTCATCAAACTGCAGCAGACGATGGTGCAGAGGGACCTCGGGGTCCTTGTGCATGAGTCGCAAAAACCCAGCTTGCAGGTGCAGCAGGTGGTCAGGAAGGCGAATGGGATGCTGGCCTTCATAGCGAGGGGGATTGAATATAAAAGTAGGGAGGTCTTGCTGCAGCTGTATAGGGCATTGGTGAGGCCGCAGCTGGAGTACTGCGTGCAGTTTTGGGCGCCGCACCTGCGCAAAGATATTTTGGCCTTGGAGGGAGTGCAGAGGAGGTTTACTAGGCTGATACCAGAGTTGAGGGGGTTGAGCTATGAGGAGAGGCTGAATAAACTGGGCTTGTACTCGTTAGAGTTTAGAAGAATGAGGGGAGATCTCATTGAGACGTATAAGATGATGAATGGGATGGATAGGATAGAGGTGGAAAGACTCTTCCCGCTCAAAAAAGACAGTAGGACTAGGGGGCACAGCCTCAAGATAAAAGGGGGGCGGTTTAGAATGGAGTTGAGGAGGAACTTCTTCACTCAAAGGGTGGTGAATCTCTGGAATTCTCTGCCCGTTGAAGTGGTGGAGGCTGCCTTGCTAAATATTTTTAAGACGCGGGTTGATGGGTTTTTGATAAGAGAGGGGATTAAGGGTTATGGGGAGAGGGCGGGAAAGTGGAACTAAGCAGCGACAGATCAGCCATGATCTTATTGAATGGCGGGGCAGGCTCGAAGGGCTAGATGGCCTACTCCTGCTCCTATTTCTTATGTTCTTATGTTCTTATCTACAAATCTGAAGATAATACATTTAGTTCTCTCGTCTAAATCATCAGTATATAACGTGAACAGTTGGGATCCTAGCACAGATCCCTGCAGCACCCCACTAGTCACTGCTTGTCAATCAAAAAAGACCCATTTATTCCAATTCTTAGCTTCCTGTCTGCTAATGAGCTTTCTGTCCATCTCAAGACACTACCCACAGTCTCATGTGCTATAATTTTACATAGTAACCTGCTTTGTGAGACATTGTTGAAAGTCTAAATAAACCACATCCACCTGTTCTCTCTGGTCAACTCTACTAGTTCAAATAATTCAAATAAGTTTGTCAAGCATGATTTTCCTTTCTTAAATCCATGTCTATTTTGATTATACCATTGCTTTCCAAATGCTGTGCTATGAAATCCTTGATATTGGCTACTATTCACTGCTACTGACGTTAGGCTCACTGGTCTGTATTTTGATTTGATTTATTGTTGTCACATGTATTAACATACAGTGAAAAGTATTGTTTCTTGTGTGCTATATGGACAAAACATACTGTTCAAAGAGAAGGAAACGAGAGAGTGCAGAATGTAGTGTTACAGTCATAGTTAGGGTGTAGAGAAAAATCAGCTTAATGCAAGGTAAGTTCATTCAAAAGTCTGACAGCAGCAGGGAAGAAGCTGTTCTTGACTCGGTTGGTACATGACCTCAGACTTTTGTGTTTTTTTTCCTGAAGGAAGAATGTGGAAGAGAGAATGTCTGGGGTTCATGGGGTCCTTAATTATGCTTGCTGCTTTGCCGAGGCAGCAGGAAGTGTACAGAGAGTCAACGGATGGGAGGCTGGTTTGCGTGATAGATTGGGCTACATTCACAATCTTTTGTAGTTCCTTGCAGTCTTGGGCAACGCAGGAGCCGTACTGAGCTGTGATACAACCAGAAAGAATGCTTTCTGTGGTGCATCTGTAAAAGCTGGCGAGAGTTGTAGATGACATGCCAAATTTCCTTAGTCTTCTGAGAAAATAGAGGCGTTGGTGGGCTTTCTTGACTATAGTGTCGGCATGGGGGAACCAGAACAGGTTGTTGGCGATCTGGACACCTAAAAACTTGAAGCTCTCGACCCTTTCTACTTTGTCACCATTGATGTAGACAGGGGCATGTTCTCCTTTATGCTTCCTGAAATCGATAACAATCTCCTTCATTTTATTGACATTGAGGGAGAGATTATTGTTGCCGCAGATTTACCAGATTCTCTATCTCGTTTCTATACTCGTGTTTCATCATTATTTGAGATCCGACCCACTATGGTGGTGTCATCAGCAAACTTGAAAATTGTTCATAGTTGTAAAAGGAGCGTAGTAGTGAGCTGAGAACACAACCTTGTGGGGCACCAGTGTTGAGGATGATCGTGGAGGAGGTGTTGTTGCTTATCCTTACTGATGGTAGCCTGTGAGTTAGGAAGTTCAGGATGCAATCGCAGAGGGAAGTGCCGAGGCCGAGGCTACAGAGTTTGGAAATGAGTTTCGTGGGAATTCCCTGTTTTCTCTTTATTTCCCTTTTTGAATAGCGAGCTTACATTAGCTATCCTCCAAGTTGTAGGAATCACTCCAGGGTCCAAAGGATTTTTGAAAATGATTACCAATGGATCTACTATTTCTAGGATCACTTCCTTAATAAGTACTCTGGGATGAAGATGATCAGGCCCTGAAGATTTAGCTGCCTTCAATCCTATTAATTTTCCCAAAAACATGTCTCTACTAACACAGATTTCCTTCAACTCCTCACTAAAACTTGCATTTCTCAGAACTTAGAGTCATATAATCATACATTGCAGGAGAAGCCCTTTGGCTCATTGAGTCTGCGTGAACAAGTGAGAAACAGCTGACCTCCCACCTAATCCATGGTTAGCACTGCTGCCTCACAGACCAGGGACCTGGGTTTGATTCCTGGTTTGGGTCACTGTTTATGTGGAGTCTGCATCTTCTTCCCATGCCTGCATGGGTTTTCTCTGCGTGAATCATAGAATCCTACAGTGCAGAAGGAGGCTATTCAGCCCATTGAGTCTGTGCTGACAGCAATTCTACTCAGGCCCCATGCCTGTAACCCTACATACTGACAAAAACGGTTGACGAAGGACGAACCGTTGATGTTGTCTGTATGGATTTCAGTAAGGCATTTGACAAAGTCCCTCATGGTAGGTTGGTTGAAAAGGTTAAGGCTCATGGGATACAGGGACAAGTATCTAGATGGATTGAAAACTGGCTAGGGAACAGGAGACAGAGAATAGTAGTGAAAGGGTCCTTTTCTAGCTGGAGGTCTGTCACCAGTGGTGTGCCGCAGGGCTCAGTACTGGGATCTCTTCTATTCGTAATATATATAAATAACTTGGAAGAGGGCGTACGTGGTGTGATCAGCAAGTTTGCAGATGACACAAAGATGGCAGGATTAGCGGACAGTGAGGAGGAGTGTCAGGCGACACAGCAGGATATAGATAGGCTTGATTGGGCAGATAAATGGCAGGTGGAATTTAATCCTGATAAATGCAAGGTGATGCATTTTGGAAGGAATCATGTCGAGGGGAGTTACATGATAAAGGGTAGACCTATTAAGAGTATAGAAATGCAGAGGGACCTGGGAGTGCAAGTGCCCAAGTCTTTGAAGGTGGCAACACAGGTGGAGAAGGTTGCGAAGAAAGCTTATGGTATGCTAGCCTTTATAGGAAGGGGTACAGAGTACAAGAGCTGGCGTCTAATGCTACAGTTGTACAGAACATTGGTTAGACCGCATTTGGAGTACTGCGTCCAGTTCTGGTCACCTTACTAGCGGAAGGACATGGAGACCCTGGAGAGAGTGCAGAGGAGGTTTACCAGGATGCTGCCTGGTGTGGAAGGACTGGGTTATGAGGAAAGATTGGGTAAATTGGGGCTGTTTTCCTTAGAAAGATGGAGATTAAGGGGGGATCTAATAGAGATCTATAAAATAATGAAGGGTATAGATAGAGTAAACAGTGGCAGGCTTTTTCCTAGATTGGAGACAAATATCACGAGGGGCCACAGGCTTAAGGTGAGGGGGGAGAGGTATAATTTGGATGCTAGAAGGAGGTTTTTCACACAGAGGGTCGTGGGGGTATGGAATGCACTGTCAAGCAAGGTGGTGGAGGCAGGCACGCTGGACTTGTTTAAGGTTTACTTAGATAGACACGAGCGAAATAGGGATGGAGGGTTATAGGAGACTGTTTTAAATAAGGATCAGAGCCTTGGGACGTTCCTGGAAATCAACTGTTACATGTGTTGATGTTTTTCTCTTTTCCTCCGCAGGTGCGTCGGTCCACCTTGTTGTCTAACGAGGGGCATGCACACGATGGGTTGTGCGTGGGCTGCTCTTGAAATTTCAAGAGTAGCCTAGTACTTTGCATCGTTTGTGTATGCTTAAAACTGGACCAGCAGATGGGCACCACAACAGCTCAGTGACTATCACTGTCTGCTGTGCAGATACATGGATTTGGGCCAGTGTCTGTGGGAGTTTGCGTATTCTCCCTGTGGTTGCATGGGTTTCCTCCAGGTGCTCTGGTTTCCTCCCACACCCCAAACATGTGCTCTCAGGCTGATTGGTGTAACAAATTGTCCCTTGATTATCCTCCCCTTAATCTGGTTTCCAATGGGGGTACCATGAGCATAGACATGAGTCAAGGGTGGAGGAGGAAAAACACATTGTTAAGATGGCGGCAGGGGCTCGTTGGGCTGAAGGGCCTGTTTCCCATGCTGTGTTGTTCTTTGTTCTTTATATTTACCCTGCTAATTCCCCTAACACTACGGGCCAATTTACCATGGCCAGTCCACCTAACCTGCACATCTTTGTGCAGTGTGGGAGGAAACTGGAGCACCTGGAGGAAGTCCATGCAGAAGCAGGGAGAATGTGCAAACTCCACACAGACAGTGACCCGAGGCCAGAATTGAACCTGGGCCCCTGCCGCTGTGAGGCATTAATGCTAATCATTGTGCCACAATGCTCCGGAAACCTCTCACAGTCTAAAAGATGTGCTGGTTAGATACACTGGCCAAGCTAAATTCTCCCTCAGTATATCTGACCAGGCACCGGAGTGTGGCAGCTAGTATCACAGCATCTTCATTGCAGTGTTAATGTAAGCCTACTTGTGATAATATTAAATATAAATCCCATTTATCAGCATTTGACCTGTAGCCTTGAATATTATGACAAGCCAAGTACTCATCCTGGTACATTTTAAGAGATGTGGGGAACTTGCCTCGACTAGATTAATTCCTGGGACAAAGGAGATGTCTTATGAGGGAACGTAAAGAACGTTGGACCTATATTCATTAGAATTTACAGAAGTTATTGAAACATACATGATTTTGACACGGTAGAGGATATTTCCTCTCATGGGAGAAATTGAAGGGACTCAATTTCAGAATAAAGTATCTCCTCTGTAAGACGGAGATAAGGAATAATTTTTTCGCTCTTAATCTTTGGAATTGGTCCTTAATCTTTGGAATTTTCTAATTCACAGGGCTGTTGGAGGCCAGGCTGTTGAATATTTTCAGTGCCGAGTTAGGCATATTTTCGATCTACAGGGGAGTCAAGGGTTATGTCAGACAGGCAAGAAAATGGAGTTGTGGCCATTAAGCAGATAGACCATTATCTTATTGAATGGTGGTTCAGGCTGACAGGGCTGAATTGCCTGTTCCTTAGAAAAACAGATTATGGTGGGCTTGGGGAGGACAAAAGTTTTGGCAGGCCTGAGACAGCCAAGTTGTAGCCGGCCCATAGAGAGCAAAGTCCTGGTTGGCCTGGAGTGGTGATGGTGGCATGATGAGTGTGTGTTGGGTGTAAATCAGTGAGTGTGTGAATGAGAATGTGAGTGAGTGTCTGCCTTACTTCTGGTCTTGAGTTTCACACCCACTCTCACCACCACACACCAAAACATACTCAAATTCATCCTCCCAAAGAAATTCTAAGTGTTCAATTAGTGTAAAAACTGGAGTAAATCATGCAGGTTTTTTCCATTGGTGGAGTGCAGTCCTGGGCCTGCTAATGATATTTGAATTATATGGAAATCGTCCCCCAGAGCTAATGACACTGGAAATCCAGCGTTGGGAGACACATTCAGGGCTGGATGTCCAGTGCAAATAGCATGAATCAGCTGGTGCTTGAATCTCCTAGCCTGCTGCGCTAAAAAATCAGCCGAGCTTATCTTTCCAAAATTTGCTCATTGAATGAGAAAAATGCAAATGTGACTCCTTGAGTGAATAGGTTGGACAAGCTCGGTGTAGAGTGATCTGATTTTGTTCCTTGTTTCATAAGCAGTTATTGCTGTCAACCTAATTTTGATTTATAATGATTCATTTTTATTCTTTCGTGTTCCTTTTGGTTAGTATATTGCAATCCTCTTCAGTTGTGATTTGCCGCTGTTTAATAAATACCAAATTGATCCAATTAGAGGCAAATTTTGATACTGAAAAGTGTGAATAAAATCTGAGAGAATGAACGCAAAACCAAATTCATGACAGGGATTTGACAAATTTGCTGATGTACTGCCATTAATTCTGTTATTATCTGATTTCTGCTACATCGCTTCTTTTGGGTCAAAGAAATAATGGGCCACAATGAACAGGCACCTTTGTTGCCTTCTTTGTTCAGGAGTGCCAGTGTGTGATCCATCTTGGTTTCTCCTAAGTCCTCAGTATCATTTACCTCAGTTTTCAACCAATTCAATTCATTCCAATTCAATTCACAATCAACCAAAAAAATGACTGAGGGCATTGCATTCAATAAGGACCACTGGACTCCCAACAGCAACCTGGTTGCAGTCCTGAAGACTTCTGCTGGAGAACGAACTACACTTTAGCCAAGCTATTTCAATATAGCTACAATATTTGCATCTACCCAGTAATGTGGGGAAGTTCCTAGGCATGCTTTATCTACAAAATGCAGAACAAATTGGACCTGAACAATTACTGATCCTTTAATTTGCTTTCAAAATCAGCAGTGTGATGAAGGATATCATTGACAATGCTATCAAGCAGCATTTACTCAGCAAGAACCTGATTACTGAACCTGATTACTGATGCTCAGTTTGAGTTCTTTCAGGACCACTTGGCTTCAGAGCTTAGTACATGGACATAAGAGTTGAATTAGTACATGGACATAAGACGTGAAAGTGAGAGACCTTGACGTTAATGAACTATTTGACCAAGTGTTGCATCAAGGAACCCTATTGAAATTGAAGTCAGTGGGAATTGGAGGGAAAACTCTTCACTAACTACAATCATTGGATAATAGTGGTGATTATTAGAGGTTGGTAATCTCGGTCTAAGGTTGCAGGAACTCCTCAGGGTAGATTCCTAGACCCAGCCGTCATCAGTGGCTTCATCATTACGAGAGAAGTTGGAATCTCTGGTGATGCTTGCACAGCCTTTACTGGTTGCTGACAGTTGAGTCAACCATGGTTTAAAATACAGGGGGCAGCAGGCTAATATGCTTTCAAAACCACCAAAAAGCCTTCAAAACTGCAATTGTGGTGACAATTAATGAGAGAAAAGGTGATCACCCCTTTATGTGGGAGAGGCAGAATCTGTGAGGAGCTACTGCTCCAATCACAGGTTCCCTCCATCTAGCCATTTCTGCTGCTGCTATCATGGATTCTGTTTCAAGGAGTAATGAGAACTAGAGTGAGGGAACCTGTGAATAGAGGAGTTATTCTTATTGATCTTATTATCTTATTATCCATGATCTTATTGAATGGCGGGGCAGGCTCGAAGGGCTGGATTGCCTACTCCTGCTCCTATTTCTTATGTTCTTATGTTCTTATTCTGAGTTCCCCTTTGGCCATTCGGAAAGGAGACTCTCAGCTGCCATCCCCAATTGTTGACAATCCTCTGGAAAACCAAAGAGAAGAATAAGAATATGAAAAAAAACCATCACTTAGCCATGTGGGAATGTTGAGCGAGGTGTCTGCCTATTGGGGCACTCATCTGTGGAACTTACAGGAGAGGTGGTGGCGTGAGATTCCTGAGCCTTGAATGCTGAGGAAGTGGGGGAATGGGGTTGGAAGAGAGGCTTGTGTTTAAGGTGTGGGGAGGAGCGGATTATGTGTATGTGAATTCAGAGGGGCTTCCTGTCATCAGGGAATGTAAAGAGATAAGGTGCATGAAAATGTAAAATAGTACCATTTTTAAAGTGCTTTAAAGACAGATTTTCATAATTATATGCAAATTGTAGCTTTATGGTCTCTTGGAGCTTTGATCTATTTGAGTTCCATGTGTTTTTGATTTAATTAAATATTGTTTGTAACAGTTCTATTTGAAAATATAACACATGTCCTTTAATTGTGGTTCTTTGTACCTATATTAAAAGTAACCTTCCTTGGGTCCATTCAAGCTATGTCTCATTAAAGATCGGATAATCATGTGGGGGTGCTAGACTATTAATCTAGAAACTCAGCCAATGTTCTGGGAACCCGAATTCAAACTCTGACATGAGATAAAGGAATTAAGAATCTACTGTTGACCATGAAATGATTGTCAGAAGAACCCACCTGATTCACAAATGCCCTTTAGGGAGGGACTAATGTCCTTTAGGAAGGGAAATCTGCCACCCTTATCTAGTCTGGCCTACATGTGACTCCAGAGCCACAGAAATGTGTTTGACTTTCAACTGCCCTTGGGCAACTAGGGATGGGCAATTAATGCTGGCCAGCGACACCCCTGTCCCATGAATGAATAAAAAAGATGCATTACCTTGGGAAAAAAAACATTGAAATGTGAAGTATACATGAATTGAACCATTCAGTAGCTAATGGTTAGCTTAGTGTTGCAGAATTAATTTCTATGTCTTCCCCTTTTTGTACATTTGGACCTTTGGAAGTCGATATCCTGATCTGTTCAGCAGCACATATTCTATAGGGAGGTATTGGAAAGAAAGGAACTTGAAATTAGCAGGACAAAACCAAAGTATGCTGGAGAGTTCTAATTGCTTGTTAATTTTCAAAAGGAATTGCAGATGTGAGACTCATTCCCAGTAAGTTAACTAATGACAAGTTATTAGAATTTTCATTTTGAAAATGGAGTATGAAGATTTATTTATAATGAGTTAACATCTCTTTTATAGATTCCAACATAACAGAGTTAATAATAATTATATGTATGTATACGACCTTTGGCACTTGTGCTATCTTATTTACGTAAAGAGGAAAGCGCTAAAAAAATTCAACACAAATACTGAAGAAAATGTTGCTGTACGATTGCATCACCTAATAAAATGATAAAGGAGCTCCTGAAAACATAAGGCAGAATTTCATGCATGATGTGTGCACTCAGCTGGTGGAATGAGAGGCGGCCATAATTCCTGGTCCCTCCTTGGATCAATTGAGAAGTGCAATATGTGGCCAGCCAGTGTAAGTCGCAGTCACATTGAGCTGGGAGGGACAGGCATGCAGCGGGTCCCATGTCCAATGGTAGTCCACCACAGAGTTTAAAGCTGGCATCACTGCTTGTAGAATGACACACTGCTAGATATACAACTGAGGAAAGGGAGTCTCAGTGGCCCATAGCCTCTTGTTTCCCAGATGACTGCCTCAGAAACCTGGTTGAGGCAGTCACAACCAGAAGGAACATAAGAACATAAGAAATAGGAGCAGGAGTAGGCCATCTAGCCCTTCGAGCCTGCCCCGTCATTCAATAAGATCATGGCTGATCTGAAGTGGATCAGTTCCACTTTCCCGCTTTCTCCCCATAACCCTTAATTCCCTTGTCTGTCAAAAACATATTGATTTGCCTGACATATTGATGTGCCTGGATGTTGGGAGGAAGCCATCATGGACAGAGAGGGCTTCTGAGGATCCAGTGGCAGAAAAGGTTCAATGATCATTTGCACTCAGTGAAGGTTAATGATGGGTACGCAATGTCCAGTATGAGAGGACAGAGGAAGGGGTCTCTCTGTTCATTAATACAATGAAGCATGTAGGTTTCAGAAGGGGTTTCAGATCATACATCTGCCCATGTGTCACAAAGTTGAAGATATGAAACCTTGGGTCCATCAGAGGGCTGGGTGTCCAAAGTGGCGGTAACATTCTCTAGCCTCTGAGATGACCTAAGTTTGGGTGCAGCGTGGGATGCCACTGAAAGTTGAGTATTCTGTGGAGCTCTGCATTTACTTAGAGGAGAAACATAGCCACAACAATTGGTAGAGAGTGCCAAACCTGACCATCTTGACCAGTCAAGAGATGGGCACTCTCTTAATAAAGAACCTTCATTGGCTAAATTGTTATTTAGGGTCTCTTGGTCATAAAGATTGAAAGAAAATGAAAGAGTGTGACATTTCCACCTGCTTTTGGTTATGAGCTGACAATACTTTAAAGTCTTCCAAAAGGGTGGGACATCTCTGTAGAATTGCAGGAATCGGCTTATTTGGAAGTACAGATGTAGTTTCTAGTGATATACCTTTGTTAATAAGCAGGTCTGCGATTGAAAAAAGCCCAGATTACCATCGATTTGAAACAGGATAAATAAAGCTGTAGTATTTGGAAAAAGTGTAGACCTACATTTTACAAGATTTGGCCATTATTGTCTTCACTTAAGTGAACCTGAAATAATTGGACCATGGCACATTAGTGTCACTTCCAGACAACAGCATGACGGACAAAAAGATTATTTTGAAACTTCAAAAACATTTTGCTCATCCAGCACCACAGAGACTGAGAATACTGCTGAAGGATGCAAGTGTGATGGACAAAGGATTTAGTGAACTCATAGAGCAAATATCAGCCCAGTATGAAATTTGCATAAAATAAAGAAAGACAGACCCACATCCAGTCGCAAGTCTGCCATTAACATGAGATTTCAGTGGCAATGAATCTGAAGATATAAGACAAAGACGTCTATTTGTTGCACTTCGTGGACATATCCACCCAGTTTAGCATATCAATGGTGATTTTAGATGAAATTATGACTCACTTGATTAGAATAGCATTAGGAACACCCTGTAAATTCTTGGTGGAAAATGGGGGTGAATTTGTAAATGATGAATTTCAAGATATGTGCGAAAATTTAAATATTGTGGTAATAATGCACATTGCAGCGGAAAGCCCATTCAGCAATAGCCTCTGAAAGGAATCACACAGTTATAGATGATATGCTTCATAAAATTTTGGTGGATCAATCCGGTTGTAAATTGCAGATTGCATTAGCATGGGAGGTGCGTGTGAAAATTTCTTTACAAATAGTATTCCTTAGTGTCACAAGAAACCTTACATTAACACTGCAATGAAGTTACTGTGAAAGTCCTCTAGGCATCACACACTGGCGCCTGTTCAGGAACACTGAGGGGGAATTTAGCATGGCAAATGCACCTAACCAGCACATCTTTTGGACTGAGAGAGGAAACTGGAGCGCCTGGAGAAAACCCACGCAGACATACAGAGAATGTGCAAACTCCACACAGACAGTGACCCAAGCCAGGAATTGAACCTGGGCCCTTGGCGCTGTGAGACAGCAGTGCTAACCACCCACCCACCCACTATAATAGTGGGCCCACTATAGTGTTTACTGGGGGGGGGGGGGTGCTATAGTCTGTTTCAGTTGGTATATGGGAGGAACCCAAACTTGCCATCAGTATTAACAGACGCTCCTTTGGCATTAGAAGGGACTAGTGTTAGTCCCATTTTTGCTGCATATCTAAGTGCTATACATGCATGGAGAAAGGCCTTCATTAAGGTTGAGGTTTCAGAATAGATAAGACAAGCCCGAAGGCATTGCGTAAGACCATTGGGGATACATTATGAAAAGGTGATACGGTCTACTGTAAAAGAGGGGACCTAAAAGAGTGGAAAGGGCCCGGGAAAGTGTTAAGGAAAGATGGCAAGGTAGTTGTACTGTAACATGGTACCAGACAGTGTGAGCGCACACTTTGAAAGTAGTGGGAATTGATTATGAATTTGGAACATCTGAACAAAATGTCAAAATACAGGAAGCACCTTGCACCTCAAGTACACATACCTTGAGCAGCTATGATGATCAGCTAAGTAACATTGAGGCAGGGGATGAAGCTGTTACTTCAAAGGTTCTGTTACCCAAAATGGGTGGTTATCTTAGTTATCCGACTGTTTTACTGAAAGGGTGCAAGTGCTGGATAGTTGTTAGGAACATTGGAGGATGGTTGTCTCAAATTAATTTGAAAAAAAGGGGAATCTGTTAGAATATGGCCGTTAATAACACTGGATCTATTATGTTACCATTGGTAACATGATGTGAGGGTCAGCTGACCTGATAGACTCTGTAACCAATGACAGTTATGTAGTGGTCAGTTGACTCAGTATAAATAAGAAACAGTTGGGAATTGTGGGGAGTTTGGATGGCCTTGGGTATAGCCTCAAGCATTGGAGTTTCTTTGATTTTCTTGTTGGAGTAAGTTTTTGTTTTATTGCTTGCAACCAGTGAGTTCCTTCTGGATGAACAGGAAGTGGCACCAATCTGTCCAATGGATGCCCATCTTTGGTGAGTAGAGAGGTGATGGTTCCCCTCACAGTGGTGAATGAGCTGGCTGTCATCTCTGGTGCCTTCTTTAATGGTGCCCTGGATGCAGCAGCACCTCCTCCACCTCTCTGCCAGTCACTGCAACATCCACTGAGTCCGCACTGACTGAGAGGTACTCAGCCATGTCACTGAGCAAACCTTCTACTTGGAGCCTGCCAGCCAGAGGGCAACTGCCAAGGCCATCTTGCTGACAGGACATTGATATCTGCAACCTGCTTCTCATGCTACTGACAGTGAGGGCAGAGATTTGGGTCACCAAGATATAGCATCTGCAAATGTAAGCTTAAGTCACAGTGAGCGCAACTAAGGGTTTGCGCGGAGTGTTTTTGATTTCCTTCCTTCAATTTTGTGTAGATTATCCTGCTGAATATTTTCACTTTATGTTGTTAAATTTATTATTGCTTATAAAGCATCTTATAAGTGGCTGTGGATAGATGTGCAAGGTATAAATCTTTATTATTTGGGCTCATGGAGTGGTTAAGTGTAAGGTGTTTGAGATTGGGGTTATGCCCATTGACTGTGAGGGCAGAGCATAACAGGCTGGCTTGAAGAAGTACTGAATCAGGGCAACCCTTGGGTCCCTGCCTCCATTCCTGAGCATTCCCGATGTCAGCCTGCACGTCCTTGAATTCTGGCTCTCTGGGAATTGTATCCAAATTGACATCGATGCACTGTTCTGATCCAGATGCATCAGCCACATTGTCCACCTGGCCTAGAGGAGTAAGAGATGCCTCTCTCCATACTGGAGCCAGCCATGTTGGGAGTCCTAGATGTGGGTTTTTGACTGGAACCAGCGCACCCTTTAAAAGGCCCTGCTAAAAATCATCCCTGGAAAGGGTGAGATTATGAAGAGAGCAGCATAGAACTATAATGAGGGGAACCAATATCTTGGAGGGAAAGTTTGCAAAGGCTATGCAGGGGGGTTTAAACTGATTTAGAGGAGGGGTGGGATCCTGAGTAGCAGGGATGAAAGTGAGGGGGGCATAGATGGGGACTGCAATGCACGGCATCGTGGGGGTGGAGCGGAGCAGGGTTTGAAATGCGTATACTTTAATGCGAGGAGTATTCGCAATAAAGTGGATGAACTTGCAGCGTGGATCAGTACCTGGAACTTTGATGTTGGGGCCATTTCAGAGACATGGATAGAGCAGGGACAGGAATGGTTGTTGCAGGTTCTGGGGTTCAAATGCTTCAGTCGGAGTAGAGAAGGAGGTAGAAGGGGGGGAGGGGTAGCATTATTAGTCAAGGATTGTATCACAGTGTCAGAGAGGAAGTTTGATGAGGACTTGTCTGTTGAGGTAGTATGGGCTGAGATTAGAAATAGCAGAGGAGAGGTCACCCTGTTGGGAGTCTTTTATAGACCTCCTAAAAGTTCTAGAGAGGTTGAGGAAAGGATTGCGGAGACGATCCTGGATAGGAGTGAAAGTAATAGGGTAATTGTTATGGGGGACTTTAACTTTACTAATATTGATTGGAATAGCTATAGCTCTAGCTCATTAGAGGGGTCAGTTTTTGTGCAAAGTGTGCAGGAAGGTTTTTTGACTCAGTATGCAGATAGGCCAACTAGAGGTGAGGCTATATTGGATTTGGTACTGGAGAATGAGCCAGACCAGGTGTTAGACTTGGAAGTTGGTGTGCATTTTGGTGATAGTGACCACAATTCGGTTACGTTCACCTTAGTGATGGAAAGGGATAGGCATGAACCTCGGGTCAGTAGTTTTAGCTGGGGGAAGGGTAATTATGAGGCTATTAGGAGAGAATTAGGAAGCATAGGTTGGACTAGGAGACGACAGGGTCTCGGAACGTCCGAAATGTGGAGTTTTTTCAAGGAGCAGCTACAGCGAGTCCTTGATATGTATGTCCCTGTCAGGGAAGGAGGAAATGGTTGAGCTAGGGAACCGTGGTGCACTAAAAAAGTTGATTCGCTGGTTAAAAGGAAAAAGGAGGCTTATGCCCGGATGAGACTTGAGGGCTCAGGTAGTGCACTAGAAAGCTTTAGATTGGCTAGGAGGGAGTTAAAGAGTGAGTTAAGAAGGGCTAAAAGAGGACATGAGAAGACTTTGGCTGATAGGATTAAGGAGAATCCTAAGGCGTTCTATAGATATGTTAAGAACAGAAGATTGGTTAGGGCAAGATTAGGGCCAGTTAGAGACAGCAGTGGGAAGTTATGTGTGGAACCGGAAGAGATTGGAGAGGCATTGAACCAATGTTCCTCTTCGGTATTCACGCAGGGGGACATAAATGTAGCTGTGGAGAACACTGGGTTACAGGGTTGTAAACTGGACAGTATTGCAGTTGATAAGGAGGATGTGCTAGATATTCTTGAGGGTTTGAAAATAGATAAGTCCCCTGGGCTGGACGGGATTTACCCTAGGATTCTCTGGGAGGCAAGAGAGGCGATTGCAGAGCCTCTGGCTCTGATCTTCAGGTCGTCGTTGATCACAGGCATAGTGCCAGAAGATTGGAGGATAGCGAATGTTGTCCCATTGTTTAAGAAGGGGAACAGAGACTTCCCCGGGAATTATAGACCGGTGAGTCTTACTTCTGTTGTGGGCAAGGTTTTAGAAAAAATTATTAGGGATAGGATTTATAGTTATTTAGAGAGTAATGAATTGATTGGAGATAGTCAGCATGGTTTTGTGGAGGGTAGGTCGTGCCTTACTAACCTTATTGAGTTTTTTGAGAAAATGACCAAAGAGGTGGATGGGGGTAAGGCAATTGACGTGGTATATATGGACTTTAGTAAGGCGTTTGATAAGGTTCACCATGGAAGGCTTCTGCAGAAAATGCAGATGTATGGGATTGAGGGTGATTTAGGTAATTGGATCAGGAATTGGCTAGCAGATAAGAGACAGAGGGTGGTGGTTGATGGTAAGTATTCGTCATGGAGTTCAGTTACGAGTGGTGTGCCTCAGGGATCTGTTTTGGGGCCACTGCTGTTTGTAATTTTTATAAATGATCTGGATGAGGGTATAGTTGGGTGGATTAGTAAATTTGCTGATGACACCAAAGTCGGAGATGTGGTAGGTAGTGAGGAAGGGTGTCATAGTTTACAGAGAGACTTGGACAAGTTGCAGAGTTGGGCCGAGAGGTGGTGGATGGAGTTTAATGCGGAAAAGTGTGAGGTAATTCACTTTGGCAGGAATAACAGATGTGTATAGGGCTAACGGTAGGACTCTGAGTAGTGTGGATGAACAGTGGGATCTAGGTGTATGTGTACATAGATCCCTGAAAGTTGGGAATCAAGTAGATAAGGTTGTTAGGAAGGCATACGGTGTCTTGGCATTTATTAGTAGAGGGATTGAATTTAGGAGCCGCAGCGTCATGTTGCAACTGTACAAAACTCTGGTGCGGCCGCACTTGGAGTATTGTGTGCAGTTCTGGTCCCCACATTATAGGAAGGATGTGGAGGCTTTGGAGAGGGTGCAGAGGAGGTTTACCAGGATGTTGCCTGGTATGGAGGGGAGGTCCTATGAGGAGAGACTGAGGGATTTGAGGTTGTTTTCGTTAGAAAGAAGGTGGCTAAGAGGGGACCTTATTGAAACATATAAAATGATTAGAGGTTTAGATAGGGTGGACAGTGATAGCCTTTTTCCTCGGATGGAGAAAGCTAGCACGAGGGGGCATAGCTTTAAATTAAGGGGTGGTAGTTATAGGACGGATGTCAGAGGTAGGTTCGTTACCCAGAGGGTGGTGAGGGATTTGAATGCCCTGCCTGCTGCAGTTGTAAATGCGCCTAGTTTGGGGGCGTTTAAGAGATCCTTGGATAGGTTTATGGATGGAAAGGGATTAGTTTAGGTTAGAGGGTCATTGCTTTTTAATTGGTCGGCGCAACATCGTGGGCCGAAGGGCCTGTTCTGCGCTGTTATGTTCTATGTTCTATAATGAGAGATTTTTGCTTGGGCGGATTCTTCAGGGTGCCCGTGGATCGGTCATGGCACCATTACCTTATCTTCAGCAACCTAATAGTCCTCTCCACCACCATGCTTGTGATGCATGGCAGCAGTTGTATCTCTTCTCTGTCTCTGTCCTCGGATACCCCTTGTCACCAACCAATCACTTTACAAGGACCCTTGTTCTCCCTGCTGTCCCTCATAATACTGTGCTTGCATCTCTACCCAAGGTGGATGCATGTGACCACCAGTCCACCTCTCTCTTTGTTCTCTGTGCTGCTCAAAGAACTGCTCCCTGTTGAGTAAATGGCATCAAATTGCAGGATTGCAGATGGGAGTGACCCACACGCAAAAAGGGAACCTTTGATGCCAGAGCACAGCAATACCCTGAGAGCTCTACATGCTGTGCTGCTGAGCCCAATGTAGAAAATACTGTGAACTCCAAAACAGCATCTCAGCTCCCTCCATGAAACATCCCCAATCACTCATCCAGCATTTCTTCCATCCTCTTTTTATCCCACGCACTTTTTATCCAAAATGTTAAAAGTGGTTAGTCCGCCCGCCCATGTTAACCATGTTCTGAACTTGAAATCACGTGAGGCACATAAAATATTAAATCCCCTCGTCAAGCAGTGTAATTGTTGGTGGACGCAATGTCGATCCACATCTCTGCCTGTCGAGAGAAATATTGCGTGCCTGACCTGACATCATTATGTATTATTTAATGTGTTTCTGGATCAGGCACGTGCATGCTGGGCAGATATAAAATTCAGAGAAGTAACTGTTGAGAAAATCTCTCAAAGATTCCTTGAGAAAGAGAATTATTTTGACACGTGGACTCCACATACTGTGCCCAATGACTCTACTTGCTCAGACTAAGGAAATTTGCCATGTCAGCTCTTACCAACTCTTACAACTCTTATCAGCTTTTACAGATGCACCATAGAAAGCATTCTTTCTGACTCTATCACAGCTTGGTATGGCTCCTGCCCTGCTCAAGACTGCAAGAAACTACAAAACTTCTGAATGTAGCCCAATCTACCACACAAACCAACCTCCCATCCATTGATTCTGTCGACAGCTCCCGTGCCCTTGGAAAAGCAGCTAGCATAATTAAGGACCCCATGCACCCAGCACATACTCTCTTCCATCTTCTTCTGTTGGGAAAACAATACAAAAGTAATGGGTGGGTCCCGATTCTAGGTTTTCCAACCCATTCCTGTGCTGTCTGATTTTTAGCAGTGCCTTTTAAAGGGTGCGGCTGGTTCCTGTCAAAAACTCACATCTAGCACTCATAACATGGCTGGCTCAAGCATCTCCTACTCCTCTGAAATTTTCATGGGAGGTGTGCCAGATTTTTAAAGACTCATAGTTCATGGCTCCTCAGAAGTGTCATGAATCCTAACGTCATGAGGGGACCTTTCAGAAGGTAAGTTCAGTTGATCTCTGTCCCAATTCCTGCCTTCTACCCAATCCCTATGGCTCTTCATGCACCCAATGAAAGTGCTCATCCACCCACCCATCTATTATCAACCCATATCCAATGGCCTCATGTCCTTCATACCCTTTGGTTCCAGACAGTGAATAATGGGTCAGTGAACCCATGTAACGTTTTGTGATATGTGCAAAAAACTTTTAAGAATATAATTCAATTATGATTTTCTATTACATTATAAAATCATTTCATGACAAGCTAATAAAAATGTCGATCACCTAGATACTTTAAGATATCAATAACAAAAATGACAAACTCTTGAAGCCACTTGTGTAAACAAACACCGTGAAATTGTTAGACGTGAGACAGCTTAGCTATAATCTAATTATGTTTGTTCTGGGGGAGAAGGTGTTTTAATATGCTAATGTTGTTTGGACACTCAGCCATGAGTACATAATGAGGGCACTTTCTCCTCCACTGCGAATTTTCCCAACCTCCATTACCAGCCTTGAGATAGAAAATCCAGGCCTCTGTCTCTGTTTATAAAGCCAATGATCCCATGTACCTTTACAACAATCTTTTTAATGTTTTCTGAAACCTTCAAAGAACTCTGTATGTGCATCCCCAAAGTATGACATAAGGAGGCCTCCAGCAAGTCCTGATCCATTACAAATTGTTATGTGCGTTGGAGACTCCTTGCTTAGGTGTTGCTGTTTTGGTAGCATGTGGATAGCTGCCTACTTAATAATGAAAAATTCTTACAGAAAGCAAGTCATGCATGAATCTGCATTTTTACCAGTAGACAGAGTTTCAAAAGCTACAGTTCCCCATAGGTAAAGCAGGGGCTACTTCAAAGCCTCAACAGCCTCAAAATGGAACTACCCTGAAAACTTCCCGATATTCATATGAAATGCAGGTGAGCTGGTAGATTTGAATTGTTTAAATATTTTACTGGCACATCTCCTATGGTTTATCCCTAGAAAGTCAGGACATAGCGAATTTCTCTCTTGTTCTGTGATACAGCTGTAAGTAATTGGAGTAATTGCTCCAAGTAGTACCTGTAGAATTATATTAGAAATATGTAGCTGATGATGTAAAGGACCTGTAGAATAAATCTCTAAAGAGTGAGATTTCTAAAACCAGAGCAGCACAACAGTCATGGCAGAAAAAGCATCTTGCCATGCATTTGGCTCTGCAGAGAAATTTGGGGTAGGAAAATGGGTCTCTTAAGGCAGAAATGTTCACAGAATCCATTGAAGAGAGAAAAGCACTCAAATGTTCAGTTTAACAGCGGTGGCTCAGTTGTAACACCATAACCTCCAACTGAGAAGCCTGCAGATTCAAATACTTCTCCACAGGCTTCAGCACAAAATCTAGGTTTGTATTCCAGTACTGGGAAAGCATTGTACTGATAGAGTGCCATCTTTTGAATGATAAGTTCAAACAATGCCCTATACACCCTGTCATTTGTTTAAAAAATCTGATAGCACTAATATATCTCACAATGAATATTGCTCAGACAGATTATTTGGCTGTTTGCATCTGTGCTTTTGGATGTTGCTTTCCAAAATTTTCAGTTGGCTGAAAAGTATTTTGAGACATCCTCCAATCAGGCAAGTTGGTGATCTAACTTCCAGTTCTTTCTGTAGGCATCCCTGGCTTACTTAGACACTGGTTAAACTATGTAATGAACAAAGCAACAGTGAGCAGCTGTTTCAAATAATTTATTATGTACGGCCTGTGGTTGCTAGGCTATATGAATGATGTTGTTCTTTGAGTTCTTTGTCTTGTCAAGCTTTTGTCTACCTTGGTCCTTTTATTGGGCTTTTTTTCTTTTTCTACCCAGGTTCAGGAAAGTGAGGCAAAGCCTGGTGTGAAGGTATCGGCCCACCAATAGCTCTGCTTGGGCTATTCCTGTCATCAAGAGCAGTGCTGTCCTGTAATTGGAAAGGAAGCGTGCAAGCTTCATTTCCAAAGAATCCATTGTTTGTTCTTTCAAGTTGATTTTTGAAGTTGTTTGTTCGCTCAGCCAGGCCGTTTGAAGACAGGTAATAGGGTGCCATACAGATGTGCCTCAGTCCATTTGTGTTTAAAAAGGTTTGATATTCCCTGCTGGTAGATGGGGTGGTCCTGCTGTCAGTTACGAGGACTTCAGATATAGCATGCAAAAACATTGCTGGTGATTTTTTATGGTATTATAAGAGGTAGTAGAGGCCTGTGGTACATGTCAATCCATTTTGAATGGGCAATAAGAATTAAGATCACAGAGCCCATAAATTACCCTATGAAGTTTGTGTGTACTTGCACCCAGGGTCTCCCTACCATTCCCACAGATGCAGCAAAGCTGTTGGTGGGACCTTCTGGTTTTCCTGGTAGGTTTTGCACTGATTCATCTTTTCACTGTTCTTGTCTATACCGGGCCACCAGACGTAGCTTCTTGCAAGCACTCTCATTTTAGAATTTCCTGGATTGCCATTATGCAATTCATGCATTAGTATTGGTCACTGGCCTGGATGCAGGACAATCACCTGGGCTCCCCACAAGATGATACCACCTCTTGACATTTGCAAGTATGAAATTTTAGATCCTTTGGACTCCTTGTGGTCCACCACTTAGGACAATATATGTAGCTTTGCCAGCTTGGAGTCCTTTGAATTTGCTTGGTGGATACTAGCAAAGTGTCCATGAAATTCAATGTTGAGTTGATTTCGTCCATCATCGGAGGTGAGGATAATCTGGTGGATAGCAGGTAGTGACTCAAGGCATCCACGTTGGTGATTTGTCTGCTTGGATGATGTATTCATAGGCACATTGGATCTGAGCTGATGCTGTGGGAGGAATTGTGTTGCTTTCTGCAAAGAGGCTGAACAGAGATTTGTGGTCCGTCAGTATGGTGAAATGTCAACCTTGCACGTGTTGGTTGAATTTTTTCACTGCCAGTACCATGATCAAACCTTTCTCAATTTGGGCATACCTCTCTTCTGCATCTGCCAGGGTTCATGAAGCATAGGCAATTGGATGTTCTGTCCTAATGGTGTGACAATACTGTTCATATCCCATAGGGGACATGGCACAGATTACGATGAATTGTCACAATGGATTGTAATGAGCCAATATGTTTGTCAACAGCAACTGCTGTTTGATACTTGTAAAGGTTTTCTCTTGTGGCGTTTGCCGCGACTGTTTCTGATTTTTCTCTAGCAAGACAGAATATTTGGTCAGAACATTGAATACAGGAATTGGGAGTCTTGTTGAACTTGTACAGGAAATGGTAAGGCCACACTTGGAATATTATGTACAGATCTGGTCACCCTATTATAGAAAAGATATTATTAAACTAGAAAGAATGCAAAAAAGATTTACGAAGATGATACTGGGACTTGATGGTTTGTGTTATGAGAGACCAGAACTTTTTTCCCTAGAGCGTAGGAGGCTTACACTTTATTAGACCTTATAGAGATAGAGGTCTATAAAATAATGAGGGACATAGATAAGGTCAACATCTTTTTCCAAAGGTAGGGGAGTCTAAAACCAGAGGGCGTAGATTTAAACTGAGGGGGAGAGATACAAAATGGTCCAGAGGGGCATTTTATTCACCCAGAGAGTGGTGAATGTCTGGAATAAGCTGCCAGAGGCAATAGTAGAGGCGGGTGCAATTTTGTCGTTTAAAAAACATTTAGACTGTTACATGGGTAAGATTGGTATAGAGGGATATGGATCAAATGCGGGCAGTTGGGACTAGCTTAGTGGTTATGAGAAAAGGACTAGGACATGGAGGGGTTTCAGCAAGGTTGTCAGGGTTTGGTAAAACTTTCCCATAGAAGTTGATGAGACCTGGAAAAGACTCCCAATCCATTGTGTTCTTTGGAGTCGGAGACCCTTTTATGGCCTCGACAGGGTGTAGTCTGTTCTTGTTAACTCTGTACCCAAGGTACATTTCTTTGTTTACCTGGAACACACACTTTTCCCTTTATAGCCTGACACCACCTTCAGAGAAATGTCTTAAAACCTGCTCCAAAATCTCCAAACATTCCTTTACAGTAGCTCGTGAGACTAAAACATTATCCAAGTAGACTGCAACTCTGGGCACCCCTTGAACGAGTTCTTCATCACCCTTTGAAAAATGGCGCAAGCCGAACGCACCTCAAAAGGCAAGTGAATACATTCGTACAATCCTTTGTGAGTATTTATAGTGATGTATTTCCTGCATGACATCTCAAGCTCCAGTTGGAGATAGGCATGTCTCATATCCAATCTGAAAAATATATGACCCATAGCCTGTTTTAAGTACCAAGTCTTCTTTGCGTGGCATAGGGTATCTGTCTCAGTGGGAAGCTCTGTAGACCGTCAACTTATAATCTCCACAGCGACTGATTGAATTGTCGAGTTTTAAAACCGGGACTACTGGCAAGCAATTTGGGTGCCCGGAGATTGTGGAAGATACTGTGAAAATGCAAATCTTTCTAATTCACCAACATCTTTCTCAAACAATGTTATTAAAATACAGGATACCTTCAATGCCTCTGAAACTCATGATCATCATATACCCCTCCGATGATGCTGAAATCAGATACCTCTATCTCCAAACTGATAAACATTTCCTTCCATCTTGCTATCAACCTTGACATGTAATATAGTTGAAGAGAAATTTTCACACACAGTGCAAGAATCACACGAATCCAGTTTTATGATTTTCATGGAAAAATCAACAAATTACAAAATAAAATCCCAATGATATAAATATTAGTGATAGAATATTGTGTATTCCAGGGTTTGTCAGTGCAGATTCATGCCCACTAGGGATCCTTAAAGGTTTTAAACAGTCCCACAAAAATAAAGTTCTAGCTGACAATGTCTTTCACCCAGCATCACCTCTTATCATTGATTGACAGCAGGGCCAGTTGTGCCTTATAGAGGAAAGATGAAACTGGGAAAAACCCAGAACAATCAATAACAACTGTGGCTCTGTGCTTTCCTGGTATATGCAAAGTTGGGATATCTCAACGCGTGGAGATGTCAGCGTTGGACTGGGGTAAACACGGTAAGAAGTCTCCAGGTTAAAGTCCAAAAGGTTTATTTGGTAGCAAAAGCCACTAGCTTTTGGAATGCTTGCTGCTGTTTTGTCAGGTGAGTGGGGTTTCAGTTCACAAACAGGGCCAACAAAGACACAAACTCAATTTACAAAATAATGGTTGGAATATGAGTCTTTACAGGTAATCAAGTCTTAAAGGTACAGACAATGGGGGTGGAGAGAGGGTTAAGCACAGGCTAAAGATATGTGTATTGTCTCACATGCGAACACCATCCACCAGGTACATGTTACATACACTTGCAATTTGGCCAACAATGTCTACCTGATACGCTCTAGGAAAGGATGTCCCGAGGCATGGTACACTGGGGAGATCATGCAGACGCTACGACAACAGATGAATGAATGCCACTTGACAATCACCAGGCAAGAGTGTTCTCTTCCTGTTGGGTAACACTTCAGCAGTCAAGGGCATTCAGCCTCTGAACTTTGGGTAAGCTTCCCCAAGGCGGCCTTCATGACAGCGCAGAGTCACTGAGCAGAGCCAAGTTCCGCACGCATGAGGACTGCCTCAAATGGGATCTTGGGTTCCTGTCACACTATCTGTAACCCCACGAATTGCCTGGGCTTGCAAAATCTCACTAACTGTCCCAGCTGGAGACAATACACATCTCTTTAACCTGTGCTTAACCCTCTCTCCACTCACCTTTAAGACTTGATTACTTGTAAAGACTCATATTCCAATCATTTGTAAATTGAGTTTGTGTCTTTAAGTGCCCTGTTTGTGAACTGAAATCCCACTCACCTCACGAAAGAGCCGTGAGCGCTCCGAAAGCTAATGGCTTTTGCTACCAAATAAACCTGTTGGACTTTAACCTAGTGTTGTGAGACTTCTTACTGTATATCTCAACATGCCACAGGATGGTTCATGCAGCACTTTGCACAACTTGAACTTGAACACACCTATAGACCTACACCATTGGTCAAGCCTCAGCTGAGGTGCGCAGTAAGCTGGCAGAGGCACTTGTGGTAAATATGAGGTCGTAGAAGTACAGGGCAATGCTGTCCATGACCTCATATTGACAAGTATCTTGTAACAGATACAAAAGAAAAATGAATTGCCCTGTGTGTAAACAAGTTGAATGTATAGGAATCAATCCAGCTGCTTAAAGTTAATAGTATCGATATGTGAGAGGGAATCAAGTGATGCTGACCATAACATTAGACTGCATATGGTGTGTTGTGGTACCAATTTCAACTTCTATTGTTTTCAAAAATTGAATTTTAATATAGTTATTAGTGAAAAGCAAACAATAAATACTGATTTTTTTTTTCAACAATGACAGCAAAATCTACTAAGTTTGCTGTTGGAAGGCTGGCTACCATCTTACACCAGTAGTACAGGATTTAAGCACATTGAGTGCACATAAGTTCTAGTATAGCGATCTTTAATTCATCAAACCTGTAAATACACCCCTGTAAAAGCATACCTTGAAACAAGAAAATACAGAAAACAAACTATCGAAAGCTCAACTCACTTTGAGTCAGCAGTTTTGCAGACCTCCACGTAAAACAATGAAAGCAGTGTGCCTTCTTTTCATCAGGGGTGCCAGTTCACAATCCTGGACCCTTATTCCTCGATCCAGAATCTTTGTATAAAGGGTTAAGCTTAAAACTGGACTCTTAAGTGCACCGGTAAAACAAAATTAAGAACCAACTCATTGTAGCACTCCTTTTGCTATTTCGCCTATAAACACACGATCTCGAATTACCTTTCCAGCCCACAGATCAATTAATTCTCTTGTCCTGCGATCTTCCTAATCATTATGACCTGTTGGCGAAAGCCTGGACTACAGAACTTCGAGGGAATCATGTGGGATACCCTGTAGAGAATGTCCTGAAGTAGACAGGCCTCACTGTCCATCCTTGTGCCGAAGTCGGGAACTGGGGTCCAGTACCACTCAGTTACTACACAATATCCGAGCCTTCCTCATGATCCTGTTTGATAGTTGGTTGCAAATTTTATGATGATTTAAAAAATAATTAACAAATGCATTCGTGAATTTAGTTACTTTTATCTAACTTTAAGAAAAGATGAATATGAACATTTCCACTTTTGTTGAATTATTACGTTTATAAACACACAGCTCTTTGAGATATTTTACTTCTAGTTTTATGATAAAGCTGAGGCACATTCCTTGGGACATTTTCCCCCCACATTGCAAACTCAGACATTTTCCAGTTGTGTACTAAATTGCCCTGTAGTACCTCTGTTGAATACTAATTACAAGTCTAAACTGATTGTGCTAACAAGCTGGGTTACTCTGGCATTTCCTCAATAGCATGATAATGAAAATAATAATACAGATGAAATTGGCCATTCTACCCATCTTAATTCAGTCATCAAACTTCCACAAGAAGTTAATAAAAGTACAGTTGAAGGGGGACAGTGACACTGTGGTTAGCACTGCTGCCTCACAGTGCCAGGAACCTGCCTTCAGTTCCCAGCTTGGGTCACTGTCTGTGTGGAGTCTGCACATTTTCCCCATGGCTGACTGGGATTCCTCCAGGTACTTCAGTTTCCTCCCACAGTCCAAAGACGTGCTGGTTAGGCGTATTGGCCATGCTAATTTCTCTCTCAAACAGGTACTGGAGTGTGACGACTGGAGGATTTTCACGTAACTTCATTTCAGTGTTAATGTAGGTGTATTAGTAACGCTAATAAAATTTTAAAAATACTTGTGTTATGGAGGGCTGTGAATTTTTGCAACATGCAGTCTGGCCTCGGAACCCTTGGTGCAGTAAAATTAGAATTTAATTTAATCACTTTTAACTCATCTGTTCTTTATCCTACATCATGTATTACTTGGCATAACATCTGTGGCCTTACAACATAGCGTAATTAACATACCACTCTATATCAGATTTATATATTAACATAAACATTTTGTTTACATTTATTTTTATAATTAAAGACAAACTTGACTGTGACTTCGCACCTTGTCTGAACTATGGCACATGTACTTCAAATCCCTTCAGTAGTCTTGGATTTCTTTGTGTTTGTCCTCCTGGATATTATGGAGACTTTTGCCAACATCATTCAACAGGTAAGAACTTTAAATGAGTTAAAAGCACTTAATTATTTCTCAGGTGTCTTTCTTATTTATCGACATTTTGTGAAAACTGTTAAATCTTTAGAGGTGGTTTACTTGAAATTACTTTTTTCATTTGTTTTATTTAGTTGTATTCCTTTTTTGATTTTTATTAATATCCAAGTGATAGATAGGGATATTAATGATATGCATCTAACAGATACAGGGCGGAGCTGCCCACAAATCTTGCACTACCTGTATCTCATCGACATTCTGTAAAGGCTGAAGATTTTAGAATCATAGAATCCCTACTGTGCAGAAAGAGGCCATTTGGCCCATCAAGCCTGCACCAACGCTCCAACAGAACATCCCACCCAAGCTGTATTCCCGGTAACCCCATGTATTTACTCCGCTAATCCCCCTCATCTATACATCGTGGCACACTAAGGGGCAATTAGCATGGCCAATCCACCTAATCTGCACATCTTTGGACTGTTGGATGAAACCAGAGCACCAGGTGGAAACTCATGCAGTCTCAGAGAGAATGTGCGAGTTTCACACAGATAGTCACCCAAGGCTAAAATTGAAGCCTGGTCACTGGTGCTGTGAGGCAGCAGTGCTTGCCATTGTGCTGCCCTTTACTTAAATTCTTTCTTCAAATATAGAGATGAGGGCTTAATGATATCTCAATGCCCAAAATGTAAGTTGAAGCTTAGGTCTGGATAGGGGAGCTGCGTGCCTTTACTGCCATGAAGATGAAGGAAAGATTTTTTTACTTACTTATTCAGGGTCACATGCAGCAGTGCTACTTAAAGTATCTCAAAGATCATTGCATTACCCCATATTCTCCTTCCATGCCCCCTCCCCACACACACGCACACAAACACAGACACACACACGCACACACACACACCATTTTCTCATTCCCCTGAGCGACAATATTTTAGAGGCCAGCAGTACTTACTGCCAACTTTCCACCTAAAAGTTAAAATAACTATTATTGCTGTTGCAGCAGGTAAATGCAGTGTCACTTCTGTCAGATTACTTAAACAGCATATTCACTCTCATGCCAACTGGGAAGAACATAAGAAATAGAAGCAGGAGTAGGCCATCTAGCCCTTCGAGCCTGCCCCGCCATTCAATAAGATCATGGCTGATCTGAAGTGGCTCAGTTCCACTTTCCCGCTTTCTCCCCATAACCCTTAATTCCATTGCCTACCAAAGACCTATCCACCCGTGTCTTAAATATATTTAGTGAGAAATGGTAAATCTCAAAATTATTACAGTGCCAGCAACAATAAAAAATAGCACTGAAAACCTGCCTACCAAGTACTAAGGCAAGGATTTTCTGTTCCTATTTTTCTCAGGCGGGTTTGATGATGGGAGTGGAAAATCTCACAAGTCCAAATGATGGGAAAGCTTGTTGTGATTGTGACAGGAAAGCTTGTCATGATTATATCTTCCCTGCATCAGTGGTGGGTTATATTTCCCGTTATGCAATGTTGGAAACCTAATTTGCATTCAGTTACATCTTACTATTGGGTCAATACACAAAAATCATCCCACAGCCCTCCCTCATCTCCCCCTGCCCTGCGAACTGCTTTTCAAAGGCATATACCTGGTGAACAGACCTCCAAGCAACTTTTGGAGCTGAGTGGAGAGCACAGTTATTCAGAGGAGAGAGGGGGCACCAGGGAAGGAGTTGTGGGTACCTGGGAAGACTCACAGATACTGGGGAAGGACTTACTGTTATCATAGGTGGGCTTATGGGTACTGGGGAAGATTTTGGGGGAAGGGGCATAGGCTTCAGGGGAAGGGACAAGTGCCAAGGGAAATGGAGCAAGATCCTCAAGGGGAAGGAGAAAGCATGCCAGAGAAGGGGCAAACACTTTAGGGGGAAAAACAGCACTTTGGAAGGGGCAAACGTTTCAGGGGAAGGGGCAAGTGTCTTGGTATTGAAGGAGTTAAGTCCAGGCAAGACGGGGGAAGACTCAGGGTTGAGTGGGGGGATGACTCCAGCCCAGTAGGGGGGAGACCCCAGAAGGGGCAAGACAGCCAAGTGAGAAAATCACCACTTTTACTCCTGGCCCACAGCCTTCTTATTGGAAAGCCATCATACAGGGAAGGGAAACTAGTGTGGTGGATGAGTGGCCAGTCATCGTGGACTGATGGATCCTTTCAAATGTTATTGGATTGGGCAGTCTGTAGCCTCTTTACACACAAGGCAACTCTAATGGTAAAACATGTCAGTAATGTACATTTGTTTGCAGCAGGATGTGTTTGGCTATAACTCAGTTAACATACTTGGAGTCTAACAGCTCATCCAGTTATATGAAGTAAATCACCAGTAATGTGCGAGTGCCACTGATGCTCAGCAGTTAACCCTAGATGTGATGACCTCTGGATTCCTTAACTGCTGTGGTTTCCCTGCACCATTGCTGATTGGTCAAGCATATACATCCTCTTAGCTCCAGAGCTCACTGGATGGGAAAAGTGCGCCACCCTAAAAAATGTGTGCTGAAGCGTGTTTGGTCAGGCTGTGCCTGGAGTGAAGCTTGGGCCAATTCCTTTTTTAAGCCATGGGGCAAGGGTGTTGTGGTATGTGTGGCCAGCATTGGCCATGGGGATGCAGTTACCAACAGTGATTGCTAACTGTCAAGTTTCTTCCCTTCATATTGCAGTGAGGCAAGGAAGGGCAAGATGGAGCTTTTTGAACTGGCGATTATTCTCCTGGCTCTTAGAGAGGAAAGACAATGTTAATGGAAGTATCTGGCTTTCCAAATCCACAGACAAAACTCCTGAGGAGGAAGGGGTGACAGGACCTGCTCTGCAGGTAGAGGAGATACCTTTTGAACGGCTTTTCAGAGGCATCTTCAAAGATCCAGGGTATACACTCAGCACTTGACATTCATGCAAATGAGTGAGAACCAGTCTTGCTGAAGACTCTGCTTGTCCAGGGAACTGGTTGCTCACATATGCCCATTTCTGCAGGATTTGGAGCCATGGGGACTTGGAAAACATCTACTCCCTGTGGAATTGAGAGTTACAGCAGTGCTCATCTTTTATATAACTGATTCCTTCCAGGACTACGAGTGACCTTTGTGCTGTCTCACACACCTCTGCACACAAGTACACCAGGAGATGACAGATGTAATCTTTCTGAGGGCATGGAAGTTTGTTCACTTTGACCAGAATCAGACAATCAGGATGCAAAAACCGTGGGACTTGTGCAGATGTTTGGCTTTTCACAGCTTCAGGGTGCCATAAACTGCATTTATGAGGCTCTCAGATCTCCAGAGTATCAAGAAGTGCAGTTTATGAACTGCAAGGGCTCTTACTCCCTGTATGTTCAGCTTGTCTGCGACTGCACGAAGCAAACCCTCCAAGTATGTGTTCAGTTCCCTGGGATTGCATATGATTCATACATCTTGAGCCATTGTCAGACCCTTGACCTGTTTGAGGGTCCACAGGGTTACAGGGTATGTCTCTTCAAAGACAGGAAGATTCTATGACAAGGGATATTCACTGATGATGCCTGTGCGGAGGCCACAGAGTGCAGCAGAGAATATTATACAGTGAGGCTCATGCTGCTACTTGCACTTTGGTGGAACAGACCAGAAGGATATTGAATATGTGGTTCTGATACCTGCCTGAACTAGTCAGGTGGAGCTCTGCAGTACACTCCACAGGGGTGTCACACACCACAGTCGTCTGTTGCACAAACTGTTGCTTCAGCAAGGGAAGAACTATTTGAGGAGGAGTTGGAATAGCACATTTGCTCTGCTGAGGACGTCAAAATGGATGAGGAAGAGGACATCCTGGGAGATGATGTCAGCCAGGAGGCAGTGACAGTCAGGACAGATGCACTTGGATGTGCTAATTGCCACCAGATTAATGGATGGTGACGAGACCAACCAGTGAGGACATCCCGTGATCGTCATCTGCCCTCTGTGATCATTGCTCGCCCATGTGACTGATGGCAATGCACACCCTCAGTGCTAAGGGTTGTATAACGGGAGGGAGTGGTTTCCGGTAGTCTCTATGTTACAGGAGGATGATGATGATTTGCAGTGGTGACAGTGCAGAGATCCTCAAAGAGGTACTATGAATGTCTGACTCCTGTCTGGCTGATGGCAGCTTGCTTGCTCTCAATGACCAGGGTCATATCATGGCAATGTCAGATGGAGAGTTTCACCTCTCCTGGTATAAGAACATCCTTGGAGATCTGTAACCTTGATGTTCAGTGCCACTGGAGGCTGAAGCTAATGGAATATGGGAGCAAGCAGATGGGCAAAATGTGAAGACAACACATGTTGACAATGACTGGAATAGTGATGTTAGCCCCGTACGTTGTGGGAGATTTCCTCATTCCCTACAAGAAACAAGCCTGGCTAATGTGGCTGAGGGGATGCTACCAGTGTGCTTGCAACATTGCACAAAGCACATGCACAAAGCTCTGAACTGGGCATCTTGCCTTCTTTTGGTACAGGCATCAGGTTTTCTGATTGGTATTACAGGAAGACAGCTCATTGGAATGAGGAACCATAGAAAAGATGCAATAAATGAGAGGGTTTTTTTGGGGGTGTACAAGTGTTTTAAGACCTATGCCTACCGTGTGCAACTAGACCTTTTCATTATTCATTCATTCGTGAGAGATGGGCATCGTTGACTGGCCAGTATTTTATCCCATCACTAGTTGTCCTTTAATTGAATGGTTTGCTAGGCCATTTCAGAGGGCAATGGAGAGTTAACCTCATTACTGTGACTCTGGAGTCACATGTAGGCCATACCAGGTAAGGATGGCAGAGTTTCTTCCCAAAAGGACATTTGTGAACCAGATGGGTTTTTCCAACAATCAGCAATGATTTTATGGTCATCAGTAGATTCTTAACTCCAGATATTTTTTATTGAATTCAAATTTCACCATCTGCTGTGGCGGAATTCGAACCCTGGTCCCCAGAACATTAGCTGAGTTTCTAGATTAATAATCTAGTGATAATACTACCAGGCCATCACCTGTTAATCTTTCTAACCCGGCATTTTGGTGCATCCCCATCATCCATGGGGGAGATGGAGACAACTTGCTGCCTGTCACGCCCTATCGTCTGTGGTGTCCTTGGCGTACATCCTCTGGCAGACCATGGCCTGATCTCAGGGTCCTGCTGTGTGGCAGTGCCACCCTCCTTGGGCTGTCAAACCGGAGCTGAAGCGGTCACAGAAAAAGGGGATTTGGGAGGGTGGTATACTCCTGGACTCACTTGGGTGGATGGCCCCATTCTGTGCAACAGCTGTTCATCCTCCTCCCTTTAGATGCCCAAGGGCTTCTGGCTTTGTCCTTGGGATAGAGGGGCAGCTGGAGTGTGCTTGAGAATCCCTGTCATCTTCTGGCTTTGGCAACTGAATTCCCATGAGTGCTTACGCTCAGATTAATGCTTGAGTGGCCCAGCTCCCATATAAGCCACAACTGAAAAGGAAGTGTTGCAATTGGCAGAGGACCTTTTGAAGCACCCTGTAGGGTGATTTAAAGTAGGAGTTCCTGCAGAATGGTTAGTTTGGTATTGCAGTCTGCCGGTGAAAGGTGTAAAGGTCACTCCAGCCTGCCATCTGTTGACTCTGTCTACACTTCCTTCGCAAGCCAACCAGCATAATTAAAGACCCCTCCCACCCTGGACATACTCTCTTCTGCCCTCTCCCATCAGGAAAAAGATACAAAAGTCTGAGGTCACGTACCAACTGATTCAAGAACAGCTTCTTCCTGCTGACATCAGACTTTTGAATGGACCTACCTTGCATTAAGTTGATTATTCTCTGCACCCTAGCTATGACTGTAACACTACATTCTGCACTCTCACCTTCTCATTGAATGGTATGCTTTATCTCTATAGCATGGAAGAAACAATACTTTTCACTGTATAAAGTAAAGTAAGACTGACATTAACACTGCAATGAAGTTATTGTGAAACTCCCCAAGTCAGCACACTCCGGCACTGTTTGGGTCAGTGCACCTAACCAGCACGTCTTTCAAACTGTGGGACAAAACACCACAGACCACCCGGAGGAAACCCATGCAGACACAGGAAGAACATGCAAACTCCGTACAGACAGTGACCCAAGCTGGGAATCAAACCCAGGTTCCTGGCAGCAATGCTAACCACTGTGCCACTGTGCTGCCCACACTAATACTAATACATGTGACAATAATAAATCAGATCAAATCAACAGCCCGGACAATGCCTGCGGTGGCTGTTCAAACAATATCATATATTGCATTGGGTGTGCTGAAACACCTACTGAATTAGGGCCATCACGTCATTCCAGCATTCCCCTCCATCACCCCAAACACACATACACAAACACACATGACCAGAAGGTAGAGACTGAGACAGAGTCAAATGTTGGCAGCCCTCCTCAGACAGCCATGTTTCCATTGGCAGAGCTGCTGGGCTTTGTGTCACTCTCACTGATCTTTCTGGAGCAGAGACAGAATTGTTCCTACATGTTGGAGTTCCTAAAGGCATTGGGGAGTCTTGAGCATGCAAATGAAGAGCCCATAAAGTATATGTGCTCCATAATGTCTCAGAATTCTGAGCACATGAACCTGTCCATTGAGAGAATAGCCAACCCCTTGGACAGTCAGATGCAGCACCACTCTGAGTGTAGCTGAAGAGAATAATGAGAGGCCATGCCTCAGGAGGTATTAGCATCTTCCTCCTTCTGACTGAGGAACCTTCTGTTCAGCAAGGCCCTGTAACAAACACTGGTGCAGCAGCCTGTGGAGAAGCCCCCACAATGAAGATGAAAGTCGGGTATTTCAGCTTTGTGCAGGGACAAGTTAGCAGGCTGCCTTCATCAGCCACATATGGTGCATGCCATAGAAATGGTTGTGAATGTAATGAGCTATATTGTAAAATGTACATTTTTGTGTCATTTGGATGTTTTTTTCTGTTCATTGTATTATTCATTGTAACATTACTGATTATACAAACATGCAGACATATACTATCAGTGCTTGATATCAATTAGGCCGTTGGCCAAATTTCTTGCCCCTGTCATAGATCATAGATCAGAGAACCCTACAGTGCAGAAAGATGCCCTTCAGCCCATCGAGTCTGCACCAAACACAGTCCCACCCAGGGCCTATCCCCACACCCCTACATATTATACCCACTAATCCCTCTAACCCAGGCATCCCTGTACACTAAGGGGCAATTTCTTAGCATGGCCAATCAACCTAACCCGCACATCTTTGGACTGTGGGAGGAAACTGGAGTACCCGGAGGAAACCCACGCAGACACAAGGAGAATGTGCAACCTCCACACAGACATGCACCATATGTGGCTGATATTGAGATGAAGGACTCTGATGTCCAGGACTGACCCTTCACAACCACAACCATTGTCCTATGTACCAGGTATGACTCCAACCAGCGGAGAGTTTGTCCCCAATATCTGTTGATTCCAGTTTTGCGAGGGGGCCTTGATGCCACAATTGGTCAAATGCGGCCTTGATGTGAAGGGCTGTCACTTGCAGCTTACTTATTTATGTGTGTGATGCACCACTCTTTTTTAATGTCTTTACATTTCCTCCTAAAACCCTTCTCCTGGGCCTAGCTTTCAAGTTACTATTCTTGAAAAATAGCCAACAATAAAGGACAAAAAGCCTTTCCAATTGCTTTCTACTTTAATATTAGCCAGTAGATTAGGGCAGAGGAAGAGAAATGTTTTGGGGAAATCTTTTGTTTCCCTTAGTTTTTTCTTTAAATGTTTCTGCTCTAGAATGTCTACCTATATACAAATGTTTGGCTTTTGTTGTTCATGTGTTTTTTTAAAAAGGGGTTGGTGATTGAAAGAAAACTTCAGTTATTTGATTTTAGGCTGTCTGTTGAAGCCTTTTGTTTCTTTAATATCTTCTAATAGAGGCTTTACCTTCAAAGAATTACGAAAAACAAATATACCCCTGAAAGTCAAAAAGTGACTGGAGAAAATCTCAATATGAACTCCCAAAAAAATTTTTGATCCTTCGCCAACTGTGTAACATATTTGCTTCCACTTCCTGTTTCTACACTTAATCATAGATTCATAAGAGTCATAGAGGTATACAGTATGGAAACAGGTCCTTTGGCCCAACTTGTTCGTGCTGCCCTTTTTTTAAGACCCCAAAGCTAGTCCCAACTGCCTGTATTTGGTCCAAATCCCTCTGTATCCATCTTACCCATGTAACTGTCTAAATGCTTTTTAAAAGATAAAATAGAACCCGTTTCTACTATTACCTCTGGCAGCTTGTTCCAGACATTTAGCACTCTCTGTGTGAAAAAAATTGCCTCTCTGGATCCTTTTGTATTTCTCCCCTCTCACCTTAAACCTGTGCCCTCTAGTTTTAGACTCCTGTATCGTTGGGAAAAGATATTGACTATCTAGCTGATCTATGCCCCTCATTATTTTATAGTCCTCTATAAGATTACCCCTCAGCATTTTACGCTCCAGAGAAAAACGTCCCAGTATATCTAGCTTGTCCTTATAACTCAAACCATCAAGTCCCAGTAGCATCCTAGTAAATTTTTTCTGCACTCTTTCTAGTTTAATAATATCCTTTCTATAATAGGTTGACCAGAACTGTACACACTATTCCAAGTGTGGCCTTACAAATGTATCATACAACTTCAACAAGACGTCCCAACTCTTGTATTGCTGAATGCCTTCTTCACCACTCTGTTCACCTGTCACTCCACTTTCAAGGAGCTATGAACATGTACCCCTCGATCTCTTTGTTTTGTAACTCTCCCCAACGTCCTACCATTAACTGAGTAAGTCCTACTCTGGTTCAATCTACCAAAATGCATCATCTTGCATTTATCTAAATTAAACTCCTTCTGCCATTTGTCAGCCCACTGGCCCAATTGATCAAGATCCCATTGCAATTCGAGATAATTTTCTTCACTTGGTGTGCATGTCGATGGCGTAGTTCCTTTGTCTTTCAAATTTGCGACAAAGGAACTACACCAACTACATGCAACTACACCAAGAGCAGGAAACTTGAGAAATTTGACATCACCACAAGCAGCAACCAAGACCTGATGAAGAAGTAGTGCTCTAGAAGCTAGTGGCTTGTGCTACCAAATAAACTTGTTGGACTTTAACCTGGTATTGTGATACTTCTTACTGTGTTTACCCCAGTCCAATGTTGGCATCTCTACATCATTTCTGTCATCAAGCCAATTTTGTATTAATTTAGCTACTTCACCCTGCATCCCATGAGATTTAACCCTATGCAACAACCTACCATGCAGCACTTTGTCAAAGGCCTTGCTAACATCCGTGTAGACAACATCAACTGCACTGCCTTCATCTACCTTCTTGGTTACCCCTTCAAAAAATTTTATCAAATTTGTGAGATGTGATTTTCCATTCACAAAGCCATGCTGACTGTCCTTAATCAGTCCTTGCTTCTCTAAATGCCTGAAGATCCTGTCTCTCAAAATACCTTCCAACAAATTACCCACCACAGATGTGAGGCTCACTGGGCTGTAGTTCCCAGGCTTTTCTCTGCAGCCCTTTTTTAACAAAGGCACAACATTTGTCACCTCTTTTTCCTCCTCATGATATGCTCCACAGCTTCTAATGTGATTTTTTTTTTCATAAGATTTGAATATTGCTGGCAAGGTCAGTATTTATTGTTCACCCATCCCTTGAGAAGGTCGTGATCAGCTGTTGAATCCACAGAAGTAAAACCCACAAAAGATGCATATTCCAATCCAAATTTATAAATTAAATTACGATATACAAAAATAAACTAATATGGAAATTGGCATGGTCTGTTGGTTCATAATTGCTAGATAGTGGGAAGGGAAACTCCACCATCCTAAAAATCCAAGCTTAAGCTGATTCCTAGGATGAAGGTCTAATGAGGAAAGATAGAACAGTTGAGCCCATATTCTTTGGAGGCTGTATGCATGCACAATATTATGAATCTTGTTAATCGCTCATCTGAGTACTGGGGCTGTTCCAGGGCAATCCAGATGATAGAAACACTGCTTGAGAGCACCAGTAGTGTGCTCTAGAATGTTGCTTTAGGCAGTATGACTCTGTGTATACTTGTGCATATTGTGTAGGTTCCAGTCTGGAGTCACAACTTTTTGCCAGGGGTCAGCTACAGGGCAACATGCCATGGGTCAAACGCAGTTGGCACTGAGGACTGCACAAAATGACTACGGCCAGGATAATGGGCCCTCACCTGCATGATGCATTGCCCGTTGCTGCAAAACAGTTGCTCATTGTAGGTATGCAATTCCTTTTGGTTCAGGAGTACAATGTGGGAAAATATGAGACAATCCACTTTGACAGGAAAAATTTTAAAGCAAAAAATCATTTAAATGGAAAGAGCCTACAGAATGCTGCAGTACAGAGGAATCTGGAGCAAAATCTCCTAACCTACTGGGTTTGGTGGCTGGAGGGCATGGAGAATCTGGCGATAAGAACTAGGAGCAGGAATAGGCCATCTAGCCCCTGGAGCTTGGTCCGCATTTAATAACATCATGGCTGATCTTTTTGTGGACTCAGTTCCACTTAACCACCCAGTCACCTTAACCCTTAATTCCTTTACTGTTCAAAAATTTATCTGTCCTTGCCTTAAAAACATTCGATGAGGTAACCTCATCCGCTTCACTGAGCAAAGAATTCCACAGATTCACGGCCTTTTGTGTGAAGAAGTTCCCCCTCTACTCAGTCCTAAATCTCTTCCCCTTTGAGGCTATGCCACCTAGTTCTAGTTGCACCGGCCAGTGGAAACAACTTCCCTGCTTCTATCTTATCTATTCCCTTCATAATCTTATATGTTTCTATAAGATCTTCCCTCAATCCTCAGAAATCCAATGCGCATAGCCCCAGTCTACTCGGTCATGCCTCATAAGCCAACCCGCTCAACTCTGGAATCAACGTCCTGAATCTCCTCCGCACCCCCTCCAGTGCCAGTATATCCTTTCTCAAGTAAGGAGATCAAAACTGTACACAGTACTCCTGATGTGGCCTCACTAGTACCATATACAGCTGCAACATAACCTCGCTGTTTTTAAACTCCATCCCTCTAGCAATGAAGGATAAAATTCCATTTGCCTTCTTAATTACCTGCTGCACCTGCAAACCAACGTTTTGTGATTCATGCACAAGGACACCCAGGTCCCTCTGCACAGCGGCATGCTGCAATTTTTTACTATTTAAATAACAGTCCATTTTGCTGTTATTCCTACCAAAATGGATGACTTCATGTTTACCAACATTGTACTCCATCTGCCAGACCTTGTCCACTCACTTAAATTATCTATATCCCTTTGCAGACTTTCAGCATCTTCTGCACACTTTGCTCTGCCACACTATACTTGGCCCGCAACTCCAAATTATCTATGTAAATCATAAATAATTGCGGTCCCAACACTGATCCCTGAGGCACACCACGAGTCATTGATCACCAACCAGAAAAACACCCATTTACCCCCAGTTTTTGCTTTCTGTTAGTTAACTAATGCTCTGCCCATGCTAATACATTATCCGTAACACCAGGCACCTTTATCTAATATAGCAGTCTTTGGTGTGGCACCTTGTCAGATACCTTCTGGAAATCCAAATACGCCACATCCACAGGTTCCCCAGTGTCCACTGCAGATATAATGTTCTCGAAGAATTCCACCAAATTAGTGAAACATGACCTTCCTTCATGAAATCCTTCCTTCCTTCATGACAGGAGAAGTTTTTACAAATATATAAAGGAGAAGAGGCTGGCCAGAGTGAATGTTGGACCCTTGGAGGATGAGAGGGGGGATTTAGCAGTGGGCGATGAGGAAATGGCTGGGGCTTCAAATAAGTTTTTTGCCTTGGTCTTCACGGAGGAGGACACGAATAGTTTGCCGGATATTAAAGATAGAAGGATGGTAGGAGATGAGGGCCTAAATGCGATTACTATCACTAGAGAGGTAGTGCTTGATAGACTAATGGGACTGAAGGTGGACAAGTCCCCAAGACCAGATGGAATGCATCCCAGGGTTCTGAAAGAAATGACACAGGTGATAGTGGATGCCTTAGTAATTATTTATCAAAATTCACTGGACTCCAGGGAAGTGCCGGAAGATTGGAAAATGGCTAATGTTACGCCGCTGTTTAAAAAAGATAACAGACAAAAGGCAGGGAATTATAGGCCGGTTAGTTTAACGTCTGTAGTTGGAAAAATGCTAGAATCCGTCATCAAAGAAGAAATAGCGAGGCACCTAGAAAAGAATGGTTTGATCGAGCAGACGCAGCATGGATTCGTTAAGGGGAAGTCGTGTTTGACGAATTTATTGGATTTCTATGAGGACGTGACTAGTGCGGTAGACAGAGGGGAACCGGTGGATGTGGTGTTTTTAAATTTCCAAAAGGCATTTGATAAGGTGCCTCACAAAAGGTTGCTGCAAAAGGTTAAGGTGCACAGAGCTGGGGGTAAGGTGTTAGCGTGGATAGAGGATTGGCTGCCTGATAGGAAGCAGAGAGTTGGTATCAATGGGTGCTATTCTAGTTGGTAGTTGGTGACTAGTGGAGTGCCGCAGGGATCGGTGCTAGGGCCTCAACTGTCTACTATTTATATAGATGATCTGGAGGAGGGGGCTGAGTGTAGGGTGACGAAATTTGCTGATGACACGAAGATGAGTGGAAAAGCAAATTGTGTGGAGGGTGTGGAAAGTCTGCAGAGAGATCTGGATAGGCTGAGCAAGTAGCCAAGGACCTGGCAGATGGAGTATAATGTTAGCAAGTGTGAGGTTATCCACTTTGGCAGAAATGATAGTAGGAGGGATTATTTAAAAGGCGAAAAGCTGCAGCATGCTACGGTGCAGAGGGACCTGGGGGCCCTTGTGCATGAGTTGCAAAAACCCAGTCTGCAGGTGCAGCAGGTGATCAAGAAGGCAAATGGAATGTTGGCCTTTATAGCGAGGGGGATAGAATATAAAAGCAGGGAGGTCTTGCTGCAACTGTACAGGGTACTGGTGAGGCTGCAGCTGGAGTACTGAGTGCAGTTTTGGTCGCCGCACTTGTGGAAGGATATATTGGCCTTGGAGGGAGTGCAGAGGAGGTTCACTAGGCTGATACTGGAGACGAGGGGGTTAGCCTATGAAGAGAGACTGAATAGACTGGGTCTGTACTTGTTGGAGTTTAGAAGGCTGAGGGGGGATCTTATAGAGACGTATAAGATAATGAAGGGGATGGATAGGGTAGAGGTAGAGAGATTCTTCCCGCTTAGAAAGGATAGCAGGACTAGAGGGCACAGCCTCAAGATAAGGAGTGGGGGCAGTTTTAGAATGGAGTTGAGGAGGAACTTCTTCACTCAAAGGGTGGTGAATCTCTGGAATTCTCTGCCCGTTGAAGTGGTGGAGGCTACCTCGCTGAATATATTTAAGTCACGGGTAGATAGGTTTCTGATAGACAGGGGAATTAAGGGTTATGGGGAGAAAGCGGGAAAGTGGAACTGATCCACTTCAGATCAGCCATGACCTTATTGAATGGCAGGGCAGCCTCGAAGGGCTAGATGACCTACTCCTGCTCCTATTTCGTATGTTCTTAAATCATGCTGCATGTTACCAGTGGGACAACTTATGTCCAGATGTCTCAATATTTCTTCCTTGATGATAGATTCAAGCATTTTCCCTGCTACAGAAGTTAAGCTAACTAGCCTGTAGTTGCTTGCTTTTTGTCTACCTCCTTTTTTAAACAGTGGCATCACATTTGCTGTTTTCCAGTCTGCGGGAACTACTCCAGAGCCCAGCAAATTTTGGTAAATTACCACTACTGCATTTGCTATTTCTCCCGCCATCTCTTTTGGTACCCTGGGATGCATTCCATCAGTTCCAGAGACTTGTCAACCTTTAGCTTGCCCAACACTACCTGTTTTCGTGATAATGATAGTTTCTAGGTCCTCACCTGTCATAGCCTTCCTGCCATCAATTTTTGGTATGTTATTTGTGTCTTCCACTGTGAAGACCGACACAAAATGCCTGTTCAATGCCTTAGCCATTTTTTCATTTCCAGTTATTACATCCCCCTTTTCATCCTCTAAAGGACCACTCTTTTTTGTTTTTTGTATTTGTGGAAACTTTTGCTGTCTGTTTTTATATTCTGAGCTAGTTTACTCTCATAACCCATCTTTCTTTATAGCTTTTTTCGAGGCTTTCAGTTGACCTTTAAAGATTTCCCAATCCTCTAGGTTCCCACTAATCTTTGCCACTTTGTATACGTTTTCTTTCAATTTGATACCCTCCTTTATTTTCTTAGATATTTATGGCTGATTATCTCTTTTTCTATGGCCCTTCCTTATTGAGGCTAGAGGCAAGTCGCACACCCTCCGACATAAAACCATGATATAATTCTCCAAATGGCAGGTTAATGGCACAGTAAGAAATCTCGCAACACCAGGTTAAAGTCCAACAGGTTTATTTGGAATCACAAGCTTTTGGAGTGCTGCACCTTCCTCAGATGAGTGCTTCCTTAGGAGCAGCGCTCCGAAAACTCATGATTCCAAATAAATCTTTGATGTTTAAACCTGGTGTTGAGACTTCTTACTGTGGCCACCCCAGTCCAACAGTGGCATCTCCACATCAGGGTTAATGGCAGGTTGCTCTTCCTGCTGACAGGTGATGTGCAAATGTCATTTGCATTAATTTGCATCTCATGAATGCTCATTAAAACAGTTGACCATAGACATCCCATTAAGTCTTTCAATCTCAGGTCACACCAGAGGGAAATTATGTTGGTGTCACACCCAGTTGCAATGAGTGATCTGCATAAGGCGGTCCTCAGTTCGCCAAAGACTGGGGTGATTGCAAACCTTTCTGCTACAGTGCTGTTGCTGTAAGAGCAGATCTGTTCCTGCCTCCAACCACATGCCAAGCTAGTCTTCATGGACAACACAGTGGTGCTGGACCCACGGACCTTCCTGTGTTACCAAGTTGGATCAGCACTGTGCCTGGGGATACAGGAGACTCCTCCTCACTGGTACCACACAAAAGTATTTATCTTGACAGGAGTGCACTGTGGGACTTATGCAGCCACTGCAACAAATGTGCAAAGTTTGGACAGGGATGGAATGTAAAATGAAATTGAGGAGGGGTGTGGCCTAATGAAGACAAGGGGGAAATGTAGAAGGAGGATTGTGCAAGGAGTAGTGGAGTGGGAGAGCGGGCATAGGCTCACAATTGCACACAGACGGGTAAGGAGATGAATGATCATAAACAAAGGAAGGCAAAGGGAAGACCGAGGGAACAAAAACTGGATCCCGACAAGGCTACATGAAAAGCTCAGTGAGAAGGGGCACAAAGGCACACCATGTTGTTTATTGGAAGGGGAAGGTGTGTATGAATGTCCAAGTGGGGCATGGTCAGGATTAGCTGAATCATAGAACATGCTTCTTGAGGCTGCTAGCCTTTTCCATCTGAGTTGCTGACACCCTGCACGGCCTGGTGAAGACAGGTGAGCTGGAGAGAGTGATACGAGTGTGTTGGAGTGGTATTTAAATATGGCTCTAGGACCTTCAAACCTACCAGCTGATAGCACAGGTGGACAAATCGGTTGCCAGCCTGCCAGGTGACTCAGAGGGGAATGTGCTTGTGCATAATTAATGAGGTTCCAAGTACAGAACCTGGCACGGGGTCCTACTATTCTGGTTAGCATGACAAGCGACTTGGGAACTGCCCACCTCCTCACTTAATCTCAAAGTAGGAGAATTTACTTTGGGTGCCTTTGTCCATAAAACACTGGTGAGCATGAATGTACAGCAAGGAAAGGCAGCCCGCCACCGCCTTTTCAAGGGCAACGAGGGATCAGCAATAACTGTTGGCCAGTCAGTGATGCCCATGTCCCACAATTGAATGAAAAAAAAGGAAAGCAAATAAAATTTTTGCCTTTATTGCAAGGGTAATGTTATATGAAAGTAGGGTATTTGCTATAAATGGATAGGACATTATTGAGACTACATGTAGAGCACTACTACTGTTGGAACTCCTTAAAGAGGAATGTATTTATATTGGAAACAGTTCACTCGGAGCAGAATTTTACATTCCCCCACTGGCAGGTTAATAGGCAGGGGATGGTCTTCCCACAGGGCACCAGTCCAACTTCTGCAATTTTATGCTTGGACTTTGTCCCAGTTAGGACCCCTAAGTGGCCGATTATTGACCACTTAAGGGCTGTTTCCCTTCCAACCTCAATTTGTAGGCTGCTGGCAGTTCAGGGGCAGAGGGAAGCTGGAGAATGAACCAGCAGGATAAGATATGGGGGTGCGCCTCCATCAGCAGTCACCTCTTAATATTGTCTCTCTCCCTACTCCTGCAGAAGAGAAGGTCCCTGCAGCCCTCCACCCCCATCTTTGCCCTCTGACCGCCCTACCAATACCCCCTCTCCCTCTGCATCTCCATTCCCCACCCAGAGACCTTCACACTTACCTGATCCTAGACTCCTTGGAGTTTTCTGGTGCTGTGGGAGCTAGAGAGCTGTTGAACATTGAGATTGGCTGACATCTCTCTAAAGCAGGACTTCTTCCTGACCAAGGGGCAGAAGTTTTAGCTCCAGCTAATTAAAGATTGTTGAACATTAAATGGCTCTGAGGCAGGCAGTAATAATGGGAATGTGTTTTCCACTGATTCTACAGATGGTGCAAAGGGAAACCCCTGAGTTGATTCCAGGGATGAAGGGGTTGTCTTATGAGGCAAGATAGAGCAGACATAGGCTGTTATCTTTAGAGTTCAGAAGAATAAGAGGTAATCTTATTGAAACATACGAGATTTGTAGGGGTCTTCATTGTCTAGAAGTAAAGATTATGGGCCCAATTTTACCATCAAGTTGCACTCATTTTCGGGCACAAGAACTTGGTAAAGTTGGGTGTGAGACGAGTGGCGCAATCCGCGCCTGCTTCTGCGCTATCCCCCTTTATCAAAGCCTGAAAAATGGATGCAATCAGGACCGCACCCAAAACAGGTGTATCATTAATGGGCTGCATGCCAACTCTACCAACACTTTCCCCATTACCACTGCGTTCATCAATCCAGAATCGTTGCAAAACAGACATGCTCTATAAAAGTCCAATTCAGGCAGTCCGTCAGTGAGTGTTAGTGAGGAGCTAAGGGCATAGCCACCGATGGCTTTCTGCAGCTCATGCGTGTACTTTTGTTGCGGCCATTTTTTTTCAGGTCGGTGGCAGCTGTGCAAGTGTGTGGGGGGGGGAGGTGGCTGTTGGTCAGCAGGGTCTCCGATGTCCAACTTGTCGCTTGGACTCGGGTCACAGCACTGAGCTGGTCTTGTGATGCTGCTGGGTTCTCGTGCACTCAGCACTATTCCAGCTGAAGGATGTGCACAAGGTCCTTGCAAATTGCACTGCTGCAGTCTCTCAGCTTTGGAAGAAGCTGTGACTGTAGAGAGCATGAGGCTGGGGGAATAGAGGGGGTGCTGTGATTTTGGGGAGCATATGGCTGGGCGAATTGGGGGGTATGGACAGTGACTGTTAATGGGCTAGGGGGCAAGCAGCATTTCTTAACCTCTACATGTGTTCCTCTCCATCTCCAATGCATTCCCCCCTCCCTTAAGAGTGACGAGATGGCTTTTGCAATGCAACCGATCGATCTTGCTGTTCTTTTGGTTGATGCTGGAGCTGAGGAGGAGGAGCTGGAGGAAGAATTATAGGCACAGGAGGCCTGGGTCTTAACACTTGCAGGAGCAGAGGGAGATGACCACCAGAGGCTGGAGTTGGCCATCATTCACACAGAGGGAGAAGGAGGGAGCAGAGACCCCAGCAGTTCCGTGCCTGAGCGTCATTTGAACGGATGTCGGACACGATGTGCTGCCGACATCTCGGCCTCTGAAAGAAGACAGTGCTACACCTGTGCAACCTGTTGCAGGACTTGGCACCTAGGGGCAGGGGAAGGGCACCACTCTCGGTGGCTGTCAAATTGACGGCCGCTCTGAACTTTATTCAGTACGCTAAGCGATTGAGTCTGTTTTTATTTTTTCGTGAGCTTTTTCTGTTCATGAGTGGTTTAAATTTAAAGCGGAAGTCGCAGGGTGAGCTGGGAAGGGCACATGAAGTATAAAGGGAAGGCTGCAGTATACAGCGGGCAGCGGAGTGAGAGGGAGCAGAGTGTGAGCTGTAAGGGCTTTGGCTCACCGGGCTTCAGCGAAAACAGGCAGAGGCAAGGTAGGTTGTGTTTTTATTCTTTGTTTGATCTTCCAAAGCTATAAAGGAAATGGCAAGTATGAGTGAGAGGCCAGTTTGCTGCATTCGGTGTCGGATGTGGGAGTTCATGGAGATGACTTGCCTCCCGGAAGTCCACTTCTGTGCCAGGTGCGTGGAACTGCAACTCCTGAGGGACCATGTTAGGGAGATGGAGCTGCGGCTCGATGACCTTAGTTTAGTCAGGGAAAATGAGAAATTAATAGATAGAAGTTATAGGCAGGTTGTCTCACAAGGACCTTGGGAGGAAGACATCTAGGTCACAGTTAGGAAGGGTAAAAGTCAGAAGGGTGATGTACCAGAGAGTACCCCAGTGGTAGACTCCCATAGTAGTAATGGCTGGGCGACAGATGGGAGAGAGGAGGGGAGTGAGCAGTCAGTGGAGGGATGCCCTGTGGTTGACCCCCTCCAAAATAGGTATATTGTTTTGGATTCTGAGAAGGGGGATGATCCTCTAGGGGTAAGCCACAATGACCAGATCGCCGGCACGGAGACAGGCTCTGTGGCCCGAAAGGGAAAGAAGGGGATTGGGACAACAATAGTGGTGGGGGACGCGATGGTTAGAGGCATGGACAGATGGTTCTGTGGGCGCGAACGAGACTCCAGGATGGTAGTCTGCTTTCCTGGTGCCGGGGTACTGAATGTCTCTGAGAGGGTAGAAAGCATATTAAAAAGGGAAGTTAATCAAATAGATGTCATTGTACACATTGGTGAAAATGACGTAGGTAGAAAGAGCAATTCAGGGAGATGGGTGCTAGGCTAAAAAGTAGGGCCTCTAGGGTAGCAATCTCTGGACTGCTCCTGGTGTCTAGTGCTAGTGAGGCTAGGAACAGGGAGATTGAACAATTGAATGCATGGCTAAAGGACTGGTGCAGGAGGGAGGGCTTCAAATTTGAAGATCATTAGGAAGTCTTCAAGAGAGGATGGCACCTGTACAGAAAGGATGGGTTACACCTTAACTGGAAGGGCACAAATATCCTTGCTGGGAGTTTTGCAAGAGTGTTTCGGCAGGGTTTGAACTAATGTGGCGGGGGGTGGGGATCAAAACACTAGGTCTGTAAGCACTGAGGCTAGGGACAAGCAGGGGGCCAGGGCAAGGCTAGCTAAGAAGAAGAGAATTCTGGAGGAGGATGACCCAAGTGGTCCTGGAGGTCTGGAGTGCATCTGCTTCAATGCGAGGAGTGTAACGGGTAAGGCAGATGAACTTAGGGCCTTAATGCTTATGCGGAATTTGGATGTGGTTGCAGTGATGGAGACTTAGTTAAAAGAAGGACAGAAGTGGCAGCTGAATATTCCAGGGTTTAAGTGTTTTAGGCAAGGCAGAAGAGGGTCTAAAAGAGGTGGGAGAGTAACGATATTAGTTAGGGAGCATATTACAGCGATGCAGAGGGTGGACAATTTAGAGGGGTCATGTAATGAGTCGCTGAGCTCAGAAACAGGAAGGGTGCTGTCACTATGCTTGGGTATACCACAGGCCACCCAACAGCCCACGGGAAGTGGAGGAACGGATATGTAAGAAGATTCTGGATAGGTGCAGAAAAAATAGGGTTGTTGTAGTGGGAGACTTTAATTTCCCTGGTATAGACTGGAAAGTGCTTAGGGCTGGGGTCTGGACGGGGAGGAATTTGTAAAATGCATACAGGAAGGTTCTTTGGAACAATATGTAGGTAGCCCAACTAGAGAGGGGGCTATACTGGATCTAGTTCTGGGAAATGAGCCCGGTCAGGTCGTCAGAGTTTCAGTAGGGGAACATGTGGCAAATAGCGACCACAATTCTGAAAACTTTAGGATAGTAATGGACAAGGATGACTGTTGTCCTACGGGTAGGGTGCTAAACTGGGGAAAGGCTAACTATAGCCCGATTAGGCAGGAATTAGTGGACGTTGATTGGGAGTGGCTGTTCGAGGGTAAGTCTACGTCTGGCATGTGGGAGTCTTTTAAGGAACAGTTGACAAGGCTGCAGGACAGGCATGTGCCTGTAAAAAGGAGGGATAGGAAAGGTAGGATTCGAGAGCCGTGGATAACCAGGGAAATTGAGGATCTGATCAAAAAGAAGAGAGGCATACGTTAGGTCCAGGCAACTGAAAACAGACAGAGCTGTGGGGGAATACGGAGAAAATAGGAAAGAACTCAAACAGGGAGTTAGAAAGGCAAAAAGAGGTCATGAAATGTTCTTGGCAGACAGGATTAAGGAGAATCCTAAGGCATTTTATTCATATGTTAGGAACAAAAGAGTTGTCAGAGAAAAAATCGGACCTCTCAGGGACAAAAGAGGGGAATTATGCTTAGAACCCAAGGGAATAGGGGAGATCGTAAATGAATACTTTGCATCAGTATTCACAAAGGAGAGGGACGTGTTGACTGGGAGTGTCTCAGAGGGAGGTTAGAGAAAATCTCCATTACAGGGGAGGAAGCATTAGGTTTTTTTGGGGAACATTAAAACTAACATCCCCAGGGCCTGATGGCATCTATCCTAGACTGCTCAGGGAGACAAGAGATGAAATTGCTGGGCCTCTGATGGAAATCTTTGTCTCTTCACTGGACAGAGATGAGGTCTCAGAGGATTGGAGGATAGCGAATGTGGTACTGTTATTTAAGAAGGGTAGCAGGGATAACCCGGGTAATTATAGGCTGGTGAGCTTGACGTCTGTGGTTGAGAAATTGTCGGAGAGGATTCTTAGAGATAGGATATATGCACATCTAGAATGGAACAATCTCATTAGTGACAGACAGCATGGTTTTGTAAGAGGGAGGTTGTGCCTTACAAATTCGGTGGAGTTTTTTGAGGAGGTGACAAAAACGGTTGACGAAGGAAGGGCCGTGGATGTCGTCTATATGGATTTCAGTAAGGCATTTGACAAAGTCCCTCATGGCAGGTTGGTGAAAAAGGTTAAGGTTCATGGGATACAAGGAGAGGTGGCTAGATGGGTAGAGAACTGGCTTGGCCACAGGATGTGGATGTACCGGCATTGGACTGGAGTAAACACAGTAAAAAGTCTGACAACACCAGGTTTTAGTCCAACCGATTTATTTGATAGTAAACGCATAAGCTTTCAAGGTTTCCCTCTTCGTCAGGTGAATGGAGAGTTCTGGCCTCAGACAGAGCATATAAAGCACAGACAGTTTAGAGATTACTGATTAGAATGCGAATCTTTACACCTAACCTGCTGTTCAAGTCCTAAAGTGGCTGACAATGTGTGTGGAAGGAGCACTGATCACAGGTTAAAGAGATGTGTATTGTCTCCAGACAGCACAGTGAGTGAGGTTTTGCAAACCCAGGCAAGTCACGGGGGTTACAGATAGTGTGACATGAACCCAAGATCCCTGTTGAGACTGTCCTCATGTGTGTGGAACTTAGAACACTACAGCACAAACAGGCCCTTCAGCCCACGAGAACTATCAGTCTATCACGAGAACTTGGCTATCAGTCTCTGCTCAGCGACTCTGCGCTGTCGTGTGTCGTGAAGGCCGCCTTGGAGAACGCTTACCCGAAGGTCAGAGGCTGAATGCCCGTGACCACTGAAGTGTTCACCAACAGGAAGGGAACAGTCTTGCCTGGTGATTGTCGAGCGATGTTCATTCATCCGTTGTCGTAGCGTCTGCATGGTCTCCCCAATGTACCATGCTTCGGGACATCCTTTCTTGCAACGTATCAGGTAGACAATGTTGGCCGAGTTGCAAGAGTATTTACTGTGTACCTGGTGGATGGTATTCTCACGTGTGATGATGGTATCCATGTCGATGATCTGGCATGTCTTGCAGAGGTTGCTGTGGCAAGGTTGTGTGGTGTTGTGGTCACTGTTCTCCTGAAGACTGGGTAGTTTGCTGCAAACAATGGTCTGTTTGAGGTTGTGTGGTTGTCTGAAGGCAAGAAGTGGGGGTGTGGGGATGGCCCTGGCGAGATGTTCGTCTTCATCAATGATATGTTGAAGACTCCGGAGAAGATGTCGTAGCTTCTCCGCTCCAGGGAAGTACTAGACGACGAAGGGTACTCTGTCCACTGTGTCCCGTGTTTGTCTTCTGAGGAGATCGGTGCGGACGGTCTCAACAGGGATCTTGGGTTCATGTCACACTATCTGTAACCCCCGTGACTTGCCTGGGTTTGCAAAACCTCACTCACTGTGCTGTCTGGAGACAATACACATCTCTTTAACCTATGATCAGTGCTCCTTCCACACACATTGTCAGCCACTTTAGGACTTGAACAGCAGCTTAGGTGTAAAGATTCGCATTCTAATCAGTAATCTCTAAACTGTCTGTGCTTTATATGCTCTGTCTGAGGCCAGAACTCTCCATTCACCTGACGAAGAGGGAAACCTCGAAAGCTTGTGTGTTTACTATCAAATAAATCGGTTGGACTAAAACCTGGTGTTGTCAGACTTTTTACTGTGTTGGCCACAGGAGACAGAGGGTAGCAGTCGAAGGGTCTTTTTCCGGCTGGATGTCTGTGACCAGTGGTGTTCCGCAGGGCTCTGCACTGGGACCGCTGCTATTTGTGATATATATAAATGATTTGGAAGAAGGTGTAACTGGTGTGATCAGTAAGTTTGAGAATGACACGAAGATGGCTGGACTTGCTGATAGTGATGTCGGACAATACAGCAGGATATAGATAGGCTGGAAAATTGGGCGGAGAAATGGCAGATGGAATTTAATCCAGATAAAATGTGAATTGGTGCATTTTGGAAGAACTAATGTAGGGGGGAGTTATACAATAAATGGCAGAACCATCAAGAGTATAGAAACACAGAGGGACCTAGGTATGCAAGTCCACAAATCCTTGAAGGTGGCAGCACAGGTGGAGAAGGTGGTGAAGAAGGCATATGGCATGCTTGCCTTTATAGGACAGAGTGTAGAGTATGAAAGCTGGAGTCTGATGTTGCAGCTGTATAGAACGTTGGTTAGGCCTCATTTGGAGTACTGCGTCCAGTTCTGGTCGCCACACTACCAGAAGGACATGAAGGCTTTGGAGAGAGTGCAGAGGAGGTTTACCAGGATGTTGCCTGGTGTGGAGGGTCTTAGCTATGAGGAGAGATTGGGTAAATTGGGGTTGTTCTCCCTGGAAAGACAGAGAATGAGGGGAGACCTAATAGAGGTTTACAAAATTATGAAGGGTATAGATAGGATGAACAGTGGGAAGCTTTTTCCCAGGTCGGAGGTGACGATCACGAGGGATCATGGGCTCAAGGTGAGAGGGGCGAAGTATAACTCAGACATCAGAGGGACGTTTTTTTACACAGAGGGTGGTGGGGGCCTGGAATGCACTGCCAAGTAGGGTGGTGGAGGTGGACACGCTGGGATCGTTTAAGACTTATCTGGATAGTCACATGAGCAGACTGGGAATGGAGGGATACAGACGAATGGTCTAGTTGGACCAATAGCGGCACAGGCTTGGAGGGCTGAAGGGCCTGTTTCCTGTGCTGTACTGTTCTTTGTTGTTTATTGCAACTGGCTCCTTCCAGACCATGAGCTGTATGTGGCATTTCCCAATCAGCTGTAGACACCTGTGCCAAACAGGTCACAGAGGCCCTGTATGCACCTGGGCAGAGCAGTACATCAAATTTAACTTAGAACATAAGAACATAAGAAATAGGAGCAGGAGTAGGCTATCTAGCCCTTCGAGCCTGCCCCGCCATTCAATAAGATCATGGCTGATCTGTCGCTGCTCAGTTCCACTTTCCTGCTTTCTCCCCATAACCCTTAATCCCCTCCCTTATCAAAAACCCATCAACCCACGTCTTAAAAATATTTAGTGAGGCAGCCTCCGCCACTTCAACGGGCAGAGAATTCCAGAGATTCACCACCCTTTGAGTGAAGAAGTTCCTCCTCAACTCCGTTCTAAACCGCCCCCCTTTTATCTTGAGGCTGTGCCCCCTACTGTCTTTTTTGAGCGGGAAGAGTCTCTCCACCTCTATCCTATCCATCCCATTCATCATCTTATACGTCTCAATGAGATCTCCCCTCATTCTTCTAAACTCTAACGAGTACAAGCCCAGTTTATTCAGCCTCTCCTCATAGCTCAACCCCCTCAACTCCGGTATCAGCCTAGTAAACCTCCTCTGCACTCCCTCCAAGGCCAAAATATCTTTGCGCAGGTGCGGCGCCCAAAACTGCACACAGTACTCCAGCTGCGGCCTCACCAATGCCCTATACAGCTGCAGCAAGACCTCCCTACTTTTATATTCAATCCCCCTCGCTATGAAGGCCAGCATCCCATTTGCCTTCCTGACCACCTGCTTGGACCAGGCCCATCAAGAAGCCTGGGCGGCAGGGTTTGCAGCCACTGCAGGGACTGCATCCACATTGCCCACTAGGTTCCCCTACAGAATCCACAAAGATTCATCAACAGAAAGGTGTTTCACTCCCTGAATGTTCAACTCATGTGCGACCATAATGTGAACAATATGCATGTCTGCACAAGACACCCAGGCAGCATACACGACTGCTTCATTGTCAGGAGCTCTAACATCCTGGAGGTATTTGAGGAGGATCCAAGGCTGCGGAGATGGCTCGTGGTAATGTGGGTTACTCGCTTCGGAGATGGCTGATGACGTTTGTATGGAAGCCTATGACTGACGTGGAGACTCGCTAAAATGAAGCCCATGTAACCACCTGCGCCATGGTGGCGAGGTGCATTGGGCTCCTGAAAATGTGATTCTGGTGTCTGGACTGCTCTGGCGAGGCCCTCCAATACAGCCTAGTGATTTGCTCCCACATGGTGGTCGTGTGCTATGTTTTGCACAGTCTGGCTCTGAAGAGCAGTGATGTATTGGAGGACGAGGAGGACATTGAAGCTGTCCAGCCGGGCATCACTGGGGAGGATGACCAGCAGGAGGAGGAAGGGGAAGAGCACGCTTTAGATCACCACCCAGGTGCTGGAGGGCTGGCAGCTCATATGAGGATGCGAGGTGGCTCAGGAGGCCCTGATCACCAGGTGGTTCAGTTGCTAGGGGCTTGTGTCTATCGGTTCCATCCCCCCACCCCGCAAATTCCATCAATCTCCTGCAACATTGTCACACCAGATTGGTGAGCCTGGGCATACTGTGGTAGCAAGTTTTTTGGCAGGCAGGAAAGTGATGATGACTCGCTAAGCACCATCATGATGGTGCCCTGGTGCAAACTAGTCTGACTCCCAGCTGAGATCCACATGCACGCTGACACCTGGGCCCACATCTGGTTGGTGGGTAAGGGATCTGAAACCCCCATACAGGGCCTCGGGGTAGTTGGGGTGGGGGATGGGAGGGAGTTGCTCGTGGATTCTGGGGAACCAATGGCTTCCTTTTTTCAGTGACACAACATTGAGGGGCCTCCCCAACTGATATCAACATGAAACATCCCTCTGGCGATTATCAATTGAAGAGGATTCCTATTCGAGACAAACCGGAGGCAAATTAGGCAAAGATGGGTGGTGAAAAAACATTTAATAATTGCAATAAAGGTGTTTAAATCAGATGTTCTAACAGAAAACGTTGAGGTGCTTAGATATCTTCCTAGCTAGTGCAGCCCTTCTTCCAAGAAATTTCAGTGCAACTACTGACCTTACGTGACCTACCACTACTTCTCAGTGATTCCGTAGAATGTACATTGGAAGTGGAGGGGATCAGCTGCCTACCACCTCCTGTTGCCTGTGAGATCCATGGGAGCATCCTCTGGAGGCTCTGAACCTTGAGGACCCTGGCCAGGTTCCAGGTGACTGGTACATTTCCATGACACCGTCTTTATCCTGCTGCCCCTCAGATGCCCTGGTGCAGGAGTGGGAGAAGAGTCAGAATGTGCAGCTGGAAAGCTCCGCCATGGGCTTGAGCCCTTCCTCCTCCCTTGATTGAGGTTCCTGTGGGCCCCTGGGTCATGGGATGGCAGAGCTTCTGCAGTGAGTTCCAGAAGGTCTGATGTTAACAGACCTGCCAGTCCTGAAGGATCACTAGCATCCTACCAATGGCAGTCAAGCCCTTTGTGATGGCCACCTGAGTCAGGGGCCACCTCTCAATGGCCGTAGTGTGCCCTGTGAGACTGAACCACACTCTGCAGCTCCTCAGCCATGACCCTCTGAGACTGGGCCACGTTCTCAAGAGTTGCTGCCATAGCCTGCTGTGTCTCAGCACTGTCCCGCTGGGTCACCTGCAAGCTCTCGAGCCTCTCAACCATGGGCTGCAGAATCTTGAGAAGCTTGTTCAATCCTTCAGCTGTGGCTCGCTGTGACTCGGCTGCAGCCTTCTGGGACTCTGCTGTGGCCTGCTGTGACTTGGCCACCACTTGGAGTCTGCCACTCAAGGTGAGGATCCCCTGTCCCTGGCAAATACAGTAAGAAGACTCACAACACCAGGTTAAGTCCAACAGGTTTATTTGGTAACACAAGCCACTAGTTTTTGGAGCGCTGCTCCTTCATCAGGTGAGTGGGATTTCAGCTCACAAACAGGGCATATAAAGACACAAACTCAATTTACAAAATAATGGTTAGAATGCAAGTTTTTACAGGTAATCAAGTCTTAAAGGTACAGACAATGTGAGTGGAGAGAGCATTAAGCTCAGGTTAAAGAAATGTGTATTGTCTCCAGCCAGGACAGTTAGTGAGATTTTGCGAGGCCAGGCAAGTCATGGGGGGTTACAGATAGTGTGACATGAACCCAAGATCCCGATTGAGGCCATCTTCATGTGTGTGGAACTTGGCTGTCAGTCTCTGCTCAGCGACTCTGCGTTGTCATATGTTGTGAAGGCCACCTTATTGACAATGCTTACCCAAAGATCAGAGGCCACATGCCTGTGACCGCTGAAGTGTTCCCTAACAGGAAGAGAGCACTCTTGCCTGTGATTGTCGAGTGGTGTTCATTTATCCATTGTCGTAGCGTATGCATGGTCTCCCCAATGTACCACACCTCGAGACATCCTTTCCTGCAACGTATCAGGTAGACAACATTGGCCAACTTTCCAAAAAACACTTCAATATCAATTTAAATACATGAAATGACAGGAGCCCCATTAAGCAAGTATTTACATACATTTAGTGGGCTTCTACATTGTATCATTTCCCACCTACCCCTCTCCCAACATAAGGACTTTCCCACCTGCTGGTGTCATGTCATGCGACAGGATTTACAGCAGGTCTTGACAAATGGGAATTGTGAACAGAACCTCCCAGGCTGCACAGGTAAGTACAGTCCCAGGAGAGAGGCTCATGGTCTGTACCCCGGCATTGTCCCCTGATACTGCTCTGAGAGGCAATGCCAGGGCTTCTGTATCCTTGTCTGAGGGTAGGAACTGTGGTGAGCAGCAGTTATTTTGTTCTATTAATATCTTTTTGAACTGTCAAGAGCTGAGATTGCAGGCTTAGTTGGAGCCATTTTGATGGTTTAAAGTCTATATTTTGATGAGTGAGTTTATATTTTCATCACATAGAGCATGCAAGATGAATGATACACAGAAAGGAAGAGAAGGTTGGGAGTCATTTGTAACAGTTTCCCTCAACAGATTCATTAAGTAGCTTAAATAACTGAAAGGTAATTCTACATGATATATGCAGGATCAGGCGTTGAAATTCAAATGGCCTATTCTTACCCATGCTTTCTTATGTTCTTTCTTCCCCATGCAGAATGGTTTACGGCAGTTTCATTTGTTGGAATCGCCATTATACTGATTCTCATTCTAGCTTTAAGTTTTGCCACCTTCTGCCTTTGTCGTCAAGAAAGGTATGGATTTTCCCCCATGTTCTGTATCGTGTATTTGAAAATCACTGGTAATGTAAATACCAGTAACTTGTATAAATAATATTACCATTCTTCCTCTAATGCCAATTTGCAGAAAACAGCATCGTGTTTTCAAACGAAGTAGAAGCTCAGCTGTTTGTTTAAAACCATTACCAATGACTTGTGCGTTAAAGGCTCCATGCTGTTCTTGTCCACGTACTGAAGAATATGAGGTAAGTACACCTTGTATTTTCAAAGATATATGGTTCTGTTAACTTGCTGTAATAGTTATTTTTATTGCTAAGAAAAAATTTACTTTAATTGATAAATAGTCTAAATTATGTTAATTGACTTTCAAAAAGTAAATGTTAAATGCATTCTCAATTTCAACAAGCCTGATCATTATTATACCATTTTAACCTGTAGAGGTAATTCGTTTAATTCTTCAAGTCTACATGCCAGTGCAAATGTAAAACTGAAAAAGTATTTTTATTGATGTTAGTAAAATGATAAGCCATTATTCCTACTTTGGAGTCACCAACATTCCACATGCTGACATCAGAATTAATGTTACATTTCTTGATCTGAAAATGTGGCCCAAAAAATGTCAGTTTCTGAAGATGCAAAGTTCAAAATCATTTCCGCATGTAATAATGATTTTAAAAGTTTCTGGTTTAAAAAATGTACACAAGGTCACTACCCTTTAATTCCTAGCACTCCCTAAAGCCTTTGTGTGGTAATACAATATTAATACAAATCAGCCTCCCATCCATTAACTCTGTCTACACTTCTCACTGCCTCAGCAAAGCTGCCAACATAATTAAGGACCCCACGCACCCCGGACATTCTCTCTTCCACCTTCTTCCATCGGGAAAAAGACGCAAAGGTCTGAGGTCATGTACCAACCAACTCAAAAACAGCTTCTTCCCTACTGCTGTCAGACTTTTGAATGGACTTACCTTGCATTAAGTTGATTTTTCTCTACATCCTAGCTATGACTGTAATACTACATTCTGCACTCTCTCGTTTCCTTCTTTATCAACAGTATGCTTTGTATAGTGTGCAAAAACAATACTTTTCACTGTATGTTAATACATGTAGCAATAATAAATCAAATCAAAAATATTTTGGATTGGATAATGGAATATGCAAGCAGTATTATCTTCCAATTTTTCTTCAGACTTCAAAATATATATTACAAATTTTTACTGATGACGTGAGTCCTCTTCAATGCAAGACTAATAAGAACAGAAAAAAGCATAATAATGCATTTAATGTAAAAATCAAATTTGTTTTACAGACTGATTTGGAATACAGTACTGTAAAGGTGGTGTCGCATTATGTGATAAAGTAACACAATAGTTTTATTTGCATTTTTGATCAGTGAGAGAAAATTAGAAATTCTGCACCATTTATTTGTTTACATCAAGTTGCAACAAGACTACAAATTCAAATACAATGATGTCATGAAATGGGATGAAGGATTCTAATTTGGCTTATTCATATTCAGTATTATAATTTTTGATGTGAGGGGCAATAGCAAAAGTAGAAATTGTTTTTCCCAAATGGAATAACATGCTAAGAATGTTGTGTATGGTGTATACAACATTCCTGACAACGTTAACCTTTCCTGTGTCATGATTTTTGAATGTTGTCCTTATATCAACATCTACACAAACGAAATGCTCTGCTGCAATGTAAGGCTGAATCTTAACAAAACCAATGTTTTATCTCCAGATGCCCAGCTGAGTTCCCAGATCAGATTTTCTGGCAGTCATTACACAGAAAATCTGAGGTGTGGTTTATTTTTTTTTATTCATTTGTGGGACATGGGCGTCATTAGCTGGCCAGCATCTATTGCGCATCCCTGATTGCCCTTGAGAAGCTAGTAGTGAACTGCCTTCTTGAAACGTTGCAGTCCACATGCTGTGGGTTGACCCACAATGCCTTTAGGGAGGAAATTCCAGCGACTGTGAAGGAACGACAATATATTTCCAAGTCAGGATGGTGAGTGGCTTGGAGGGTAATTTGCAGGTGGTGGTGTACCCATGAATCTGCTGCCCTTGTTCTTCTAGTTGGAAGTTGTCATGGGTTTGGAAGATGCTGTGTAAGGATCTTTGGTTAATTTCTGCAGTGTATCTCTGGAACTTGTTTCTGAGCATCGGTGGTGGAAAGAGTGAATGTTTGTGGATGTGGTGCCAATCAAGTGGGCTGTTTTGTCCTGGATGATGTCAGGCTTCTTGAATGTTTTCAAAGCTGCACTCATCCAGGCAAGTGAGGAGTATTCCATCACGCTCCTGACTTGTGCCTTGTAGATATTTATGCCGTCACTCTGGCGGGGTGGAGCCTGATAGAGCCAGTAGGCCGGTTGCACAGAGATTGTGGCACCATCTTGAAACAGTGCCCTGATGTGCACTGAAAATTAACTCTCCCACCACCCCACAAGCACAGGGCACACACACGCACACACACTCGATGATAGGTAATAGTGTTTTATGCAAACATTTGATTCTGTTGGAAAGCACCAAGGTCTGAAACTCGGCGCTAGTAGAGGCAGTGCCATTATCAGAGTATCCCATGCGGACAGAAACTGTCATAGTTTTTCAATGGTAGCTTGGGAAGTGGTGGTTTTCATGTGATATATCTCCAACCATCAGGAATGCACATCAACCATAGTCAGGAATACGGAGCCCAAAAATGGCCCAGTGGAGACCACATGCACTTGCATCCAGGGCCTAACAGGCCCCTCCCATGGATGTAAGGCAGCTGAGAAGGGGGAGTTTTTGATTCTCTTGGCATGACTCACACTGTCTAACAAAAGTCTAACCTTGATTGCGTCAAGGTCGGGCCACCGTACATAGCTCTTGGCTAGCATTTTCATTTTGAAATCCCAGGGTGGCTATGGTATAATTCAACAAATTTTGGACATTGCCCTGGGTAAGGGACCATTATGCAGGAACCCCAGGGGATGATGCCATCCTCAATATGAGCTCATCCTTCTTCATCCAGTAATGTTTCTTTTCATCTGAGGGTTGACCTCCGAATCCCTCATTACAATATTATGTTTTTTAAATTAGATATGACTGGGTCATTTTGTGTCCAGTCCTTGATTTGCCTTGCAGACACTGGCAAGGTATCCAAAAAAATTGAAGGTCATCACAACCTCTTTCGCAGCTGGTGGTGAAGTCCGACTTGCGGGCAACGGCTGATGACTCATGTATGGGCGTTATCCTAGTCCTATAGCATTGCCCTAGGAGGTATTCATAAGCCGCCAATAACAAGGCCAAATGTTGTATCAGAGCAAAGGCAAAGGGGGGTATTGTCTTGCCTTTTTTAAAAGTCTCAACAGTGGTTTATGATCAGTTACTATGAAAAAGCGATTACCGTAGATTTATTGATTGAACTTTTGAATTGTCAGTCATGCTTTCTTGATCTGGGAATACCCCCACTCAGCGTCCAAGAGGGCTGTAGATGCATATGCAATAGGGTTCTCTGTCCCATCTCTTCAGCGATCTGTCAATACTGTCCCAACTCCGTAAGGGGAGGCATCGCATGTCAAGATAAGGTCCTTTTTGGGTCAAAGTGAGGACGGAATCAGAGGATAAATGTTGGTGTTCAATTCTGTTGGAAGTTTCCAGTTACAGCGCTCTCAAAACCACCTTTGATACTTCCATAATAGGGCATGAAGGGGGCCAGCAAAGAAGCTACATTAGAAACAAACATCTCGTAATAATTCACTAACCTCAGGAAGGATTTCAATTCCACGAGGTTTCTTGGGATTGATGCCTCCTTAATGACCCTCACCATGTCATCCTCCCGATAGCCCAAATAGGTCATGGCACTTGCTTGGAAGACACGTTTTTCTCTTTTCAGCAGACCTGATCTCCGAAAATCACCTTATGCCCTCTTCCAAGTTCGCTGGGTGTTCATGTTCTTAAGCTCCTGTGATCAAGACATCGTCCAGGTATAGTGCTACCTGAGGTAACTCTTGGAATATGTTCTCCGTGACCTATTGAAAAATGGCACATGCAGAAAAAACCCCAAAGGGCAGATGAGTGTACTTTATAGTTACATACTTTGAGGAATATTTGTCCAAATCAAGTTGGACATGTGCATGAATCATGTCCAATTTTGAACATTTCTGGTTGCCAGTTATCCTCGCGTACAGGTCTTCAATTTATTCCCCCACCCCTGTATCTTCCTCCATTTTTAATGTGTGGCTATTATTGGAGGACCTTTGTTGTAGAGATGTAACTTAACTACATCGTCCCTCATAGTGGGCCTTTCTGCAAGGTATGGTACTGGCCTTGGCTTTTTCTTGAAATAGCACATGTTTAACTGTCCCTTGATTATGATCTTCTACAGCACTTGTAATCGTCTGTCGTCTGGCATTTACAAACTTCTGGAATAAGCCTCCTAGGAGTCTGAAGGCTGTCCTTAACTTCTCTTGACTGTTTGGTGATGTGCCTTGGGCTCCACCGCTGCCAGAGATGCTGGAATATTTTGCTGACACCATTGTTCTCAGTTGAGGGATAAGAACATAAGATGGATGTTGCATGAGGCATACCTCCTCCCCCCACCCTCTTGTCGAAGGGCATTGCCATCTGACTTTCCCTGTAGTTCCTTTCTTTGCATTCTGTAACAATAGAGCTATCTCAGTGGCCTTCTTTAGATCCAGATTAGGTTCCCGCCAATAATTTTTATTTGGATTGTCACCTCATTCATTCCACAAACCAACAAACCAGTCTAACACACAACATGTCATTCTGGGTTGCCTGAGTTCAGTGATCTGCCAGCTTTTGCAGCCTGGTCAGAAATTCAGTGACAGGTCCCCCAGCAATTAGCCCTGCCTTGTTAAAGCAGTATCGCTGGAGTATTATGGAAGGTTTTGGATGAGAATAGTTTTTAACCAAGTCTACAATTCATTAAAGGTTTTGCAGTCCAGGACTTCTGGGTAGGTCAGGCTTTTGACTGCAATGAAGGTTAGGATTCCACATGCTAATAACAGGATCACTTTCCGCTTCTTGTCCCCCTCAATACTGTTGTCCCTAAAAATGTAAAACATGCCCAGTCTTCTATACTCACATTGTAGGCTTCAAGTCTCCCAAAAAGAAACATGTATCTTACTGGAGGATTATTTGTCTTAATAGTAAAGATGTTCTGGAAGGAAGAAAAAACTCACATTTTTCCTCTTTGCCAATGTAATGATCTTCCCAAGGCTAGTTTCCATTACCTTTATGCACAGTGATACCTGAAAGTTGTTTAATAGCTGCAGAGTGCGGATCAACCCCAAGTCTTATTGACTGCCAGCTTGAGTGGGACTAGCTGGTTTTAAACCCCTTGCTGCTCCTTCCCCATTGGGTGTGCCTCCAATCACCTAATAGGGGAGCTCATATTCAGTGAGCCCCAAGTGCAGATCTATAGATGATTCCCCATGTCTTTCATAACACTAGATTAAGAAATTGTGTTTGGAGCTACGGAGAGATCTATTGTTTTCAGCTATTTTTCAAAGGGAATAATGGCTTTTACAGCTTGCAAAGGTTTTATAACTAAACAAGTAAGGGTTATTAAATTTTATTTGATCTGAAAGTGGAGGCCTTGGAAAATATGAAAGATTTCAATATTTCGGAACAGTTAAGTTGAAAGAAGCTCTGAGGGCAACGGAATTGTCAATGAAAACTAAAAAGGATATTTAAGAGACTGCAATCAGTAAGGATAGGCAATGACACCTCCTCCACGATTATCCTCAACATTTGGTTCCTCACAAAGATATGTTCTCAGCCTCTTACTATACTCCTTATACACTTAGGACTGTGTTGCCAAATTCTGTTCCTACTCTATTTTCAAGTTTACTGATGACAGACTCCTATTTATTGACTACAGCCTAGCCTTCAACACCATTATCCGAACAAAACTCACCTTAAAGCTCCGTGGCCTAGGGCTGGGCTCCTCCCTTTGTGAATGAATCCTAGACTTCCTAACCCCAAATTTTGCTCCAACCCCATTTTCAAGTTTGCTGATGACACCACCATAGTGGGTCGGACCTCAAACAATGACAAGATGGAGAACAGGAAAGAGATGGAGAATCTGGTGAATTGGTGCGATGACAATAATCTCTCCCTCAATGTCAGCAAAGTGAAGGAGACTTCAGGAAGGGTAGTGGAGGACATGCCCATGTCTACATCAACGGGGATGAAGTGGAAATAATCAAGATCAAGTTTCTAGGTGTCCAGATCGTCAACAACCTGTCCTGGCCCCTCCATGCTGCATGAAAGTTAAAAAAGCCCACACGCCCCTCTACTTTCTCAGGAGGCTAAGAAAATTGGGTATGTCTGCTTCAACACTCACCAATATTTACACATGTACCATAGAAAGCATCCCATTCGGATGTATCACAGCTTGGTATAGCTGTAAAGTGTCTATTCAGAGGAAGATGTGCTGTTTCTCCAGTTTTTGTTGGTCTTCACTTGAACATTGCAAAAGGCCCAGGATGGACATGTGGACTGGAGAGCAGGGTGGTGTGCTGAAATGGCAAGCTACAGGAATGTCTGCGTCTTGCTTGCAGACGGACCCAAAGTGTTCTGCAAAGCTGTCACCCAGTCTGTGTTTGGTCTCTCTGATGTAGAGTAGACCGCACTGGGAGCAGTGGGCACTTTACAGTCTTCCAGACTGAACACTGAGTTCAACAACTTTAGAGCATGAACTCTCCCCTCCATCTCCACCCCATTTCCATTTATTTTATTTCATTTCCTTTTTTATCTCATTCGTCCATTTGTATCACTTGTTTTTATTTCTGTTTTTCCATTTCTGAAATCTTGCTGTCTGTCTTGGCTGCAAATGCACCCACAACACCCTCGCCGCCACCCCTCTCTCCCCACCTTCAAGGCTAACTGCCACATTCCTCAGGTAGTCCCCTTACAAACTCTACCTTTGTTCTGCCATTCACATACTGACCACATAATGGATGCATTTAGCACCTTTCTCAGCCTTTATCATCACCACCTACATTCTCTTTGCCCAATTACAGCCTCTCCCCCCACCCTCATCGTATAAATCTTGTCTGATTTTCTTCGCTTTCAGCTCTGACAAAGGGTCATCCACACTTGAAACATTGGCTCTCTTCTTTCTCCGCAGATGTTATCAGACCTGCTGAGTTTCTCCAGCATTTTCTGTTTTGGTTTCAGATTCCTGCATCTGCAGTATTTTGCCTTTATCTCCGTGGCATCAAGCTATCAACTATGTGAACTGCAAGGGATCCTATTCACTGAACGTTGAGTTTCTGATTCCTGCATCTGCAGTATTTTGCCTTTATCTCCGTGGCATCAAGCTGTCAACTATGTGAACTGCAAGGGATCCTATTCACTGAACATTGAGCTGGTCTACAACCCCACCAGATGTATCCTGCAGGTGTGTGCTAGATTCCCGGGTAGCATGTTCAACTTCTACATTGTCAGCCAATCTCGGATCCCTGACATGTTTCAGGATCCACAGAGGCTACCCTCTGAGGAGGTGACTGAAGAGGTCACAGAGTTCATTTGAGTCAGAATATAATGAGGCTCATGCTGCATCTCACACACTGGTCAAGCAGACTATTGGGATGCTGAGAATTGAGTTACGGTGCACCAGTCTAATGGAGCACTGCAGTATAATCCACAAAGAGTGTCACATACCATCATCGCCTGCTGCCTCCTGCACAATCTGATGCTGCAGCGGGGGGAGGAATGAGGAGGACATAGAGGGGGATGAGGCTGAGGAAGTCTTCAAGGCAATAGCAGATAAGGCAGACAAGCTCGGAATGTGCTTAATTCATAGAGGGTGATGAGGACACCCCATTATCTTCACATTTGTGACCATTGCATTTGCGCCTAACCGGCAGCGCATATACTCTCTGATATGGCTCCTGTCATGGAGACACAGCAGATGCCCATAGTCTTGAGTTTCCAAGAGTGTGATGATGACTTGCAATGGGGACTGTTTACAGATCCTCACAGAGCTTATATGAATTTCTAACTCCTCTCCAGCTAATGGTACTCACTTGCTCACAATGACTGGGGCTATATCACGGTGAAGCAATGGGGATCCTGATCCTATGGCATCCTTTGTGAGCTAAATCCTTGAAGAATCGTGCCGCTGGAGCCGGAAGCAGATGGGATGGGAGGTCAGATTATTAATCCAGAAACTCAGCTAATGTTCTGGGGACATGGGTTCGAATCCTGCCACATCAGATGGTGGAATTTATATTCAGTAAAAAATATCTGGAATTAAGGATCTTCTGAAGACCATGAAACAATTGTCAACTGTCAAAAAACCCCATTGGTTCACTAATGTCTCTTAGGGAAGAAAATCTGCTATCCTTACCTGGTCTGCCCTACATGTGACTCTAGATCTGCATCAGTGTGGTTGACTCTCAGCAGCCATCTGAAACAGCCCAGCTATCACTCAGTTCACGGGCAACTGGGGATGGGCAGTAAATGCTGGCCAGTCAGCAATGGCCATGTCCTGTGAATGAATTAAAAAAATCTTAACTGTGCATCCCTCATATCCACAGCAGTAGGTGGAGTCAGCCTGCTGACCTTGATGAACTTGACAAGTGCCCTCTCAAGGGCCGAAATCTAGGGGGCCTGGCCTGTTTTGGAGTCCGCCCACCTTTGCCTGTGGAGTTGGAGCTGATGCGATCACTGAAAGAGAGGATTCGGCTGGGCTGAACAGTCTCACAGTCACCTGGGTGGAAGGCTGTGTGATGTGCATGGCCCCTGCATGTGTACCAGCTGATACTTCTCCTTGTGGGTTCTTGAGGGCCCTGGCTATCTCATTTTTCCCTACCTTTCCTTTGGAGCTCCAGCAACTGAGGCATGACTAAGTTATCTGACTTGGACTCAGCAGATTCTAGGAATCCACCAGTCCTCTGAGTACCTGCACCCTGGGATGCCACTGCCTTTGCTTGCTTGGATCAGACTGAGCAATACGTGCAACAGATTGCTACCCTGAGGCTGCTTTACAACTAGTTCCACTGAGATGTATGTCTCTACACTGATGGAGGATATGGGTGAGTGCTATGATGGTTCTCCTATTTCACAGTCTGAATGTATGGTTCATTTTGCTGTCTGTGCAGGATTTGAGGACCTGGCTCATGGACCCCTTGACTGTTTCCATGATTCACCTGCAAAAGAAAGAGGAGGTCATTAGTGCATGGAAAGGGCCTGAGAAATGGGAGACATGGCTCACAGCATGGTTGTCTGGTGGATGCTGAAGTGCTAGATCCCCAGATGGTTGAGTGCCATTGAGCTCCCATCAGCACAGGAACAATCATGCCCTCTCTGGTCAGCTGAAACGGTCTCTTGAAGTCCATGAAGATTTTCAGTTCAGTCATCCCTCCACCAATCTGGGAACCTCTTCCTTTTGTTATGTGACAGCTGGTCTTTCATGAAGATAGATGGAGAGGGTGTAAACAGGACACCTGCCTGACTAAATGATAAAGATGCCTGGCACATGTGGATAAGTTAGTAAGGTCATGGATGGGATGTGGACACAACCTGCAGAGGAGATGAAGGCGAATGTGGGAGAGCGAGTGGTTATGTTCTTTCAGCTGGTTATGAGTGAAACCCTTCTGTGCTAGCTATGTGCAGGGGTGGGTTTTAAATATGGTACTCAGGTCATTGAAGCACTGACGTGATGGCAGGGTGGGTAAATAATATGGCATGGAACCTGTACCTGCCAACTTTTTTCTAAGCCCTCACAATACAGTGGAAAAAAGATGCCAGTATTGTTAGTGGGTTCAATGCGATTTTTCCAATCCGACATCTGACATTGTGAATATTAAAGAAGATTCCACTCACTGTTTTTCTACTCCTGCAAAGTGAGTAAGTTCACATTTTCCCACATTCAGGTCCTGTTTGACAAAATTTTGTCCAGTCTTAATCATTCTAAAACCGTTTGTATATTATTTATGTCCCATTGGTAACTTTCTTTCCTACCTGTCTTCGTATCATCAGCAAATTTATTTACCAATCCTTTGGTCACCAGTTTTAATATCTTATGTGACTCCATGTCAAATCTTGTTAGTCCTTTTGTGAAAAGCCTTATAAAGTGGTTCCTTCTTACCACCTCTGATTAAACCCCACTAACCTCATTTCCACTGGGTATGCTTTGTCCAGGGAGTACTTAACTCTGTCCTAACTCTTGGTCTTAAATGTGGACTTCGATCATAATTCAAATATTGCTAACTGGATTTGATCTGCTACTTGCATTTTTTGAAGAACATAGAATTCCTGCAGTGCAGAAAGTGGCCATTTGGCCCATCGAGTCTGCACCCAATCTCCGAAAGAGCATCTTACCCAGTCCCTCCCCTCTGCCCTATTCCCATAACTCCAGTTAAAGTTTGAGGTTAATTATCTTGCCTGTTTTGTTAACTGTTAAAAAAGGTAAATGATAATATCTTAGTTATGAGACTGTAATAGCTATCAGAAAGATTCTTACATTCTTATTGAAGAAAATAAGAAGCTTGATTTTGAAAGCAAACAAAGTCTCTTTAAGAAAGTAGAAAGGAAGGTAGGTAAAAAGAGAAACAGGAATGGAGATGGGGGTAAATTACTGGGAAAGTAGATGGAAAGAGAGTCATTGGATGTCCCATATTTCAGAACGATTACCAAAGCAGCTGCTTGTGGCTCTTTGTTCCATACATGACATGTTGCCACTACCCAAAAGGAAAAGGGAGCTAGAAGAGAACAGAAAAAAGAATAAGTTAGAGAAGCAGACTAGAGAGAGAAATGATACAGGAAAAACAAAGAAAAAAGGCAACATGAAGTCAGCAGACATAGGTAAGAGTGGGACTGTAATTTCAAATATTTCTTGTTATTTAAGTATCCTCCCACTTGCTGTGAACAAAGTTATGGGAGATCTTCTAGTAATATATTGGAGTCATGCATTAGTCATGGATGTCCATGCACATGAATTAACAAATTAGGTTTTCTGCCTATAGATGGCACTGTTGCTCGAGTTGTCTTGGTTTGGTTATATTTCGGTGCTCCCCTCATTTTCTGGTAGCTTTAGTTGATTTTTTTTGTGAGGTCAACATAATTTTCCATGATGTTTGCATCACCCCAAGTAGCCATTTTACACCTTGGCCAGTCTTATCTCCTTCCTCCTCATCATTTTTTTCCCATAGTGATCACAGGGTAACTTTGAACTTGAGGGACTTGGGCCAACTTGCTTCAGCATGATTGGCTATTGTCACATCACCACTCCATCAGAAGCTTGGCAACTTGCCTTCTGTTATCATATGGAATTCAGCTATCCAACTCTTATATGCCCTGTTACATACAAAGAAACAAGTCGTCAGTCAGTTTCCCTGTCCTCTGTTTCTATTACCACTGATTCCAGATACTGCCTCTGGTCTAAAATCTGATACTGTAACATTATTATGGGAAGTTAGTGGCAGAGGGTACATATTTGATCCAAGGAAACCTGACATTTGACAGAACTGAAAATAGAGTAGGAGTTGCAAAATCTTGTAACATGGTCTGCAGAACCATCTGGAGACGATGGAAGGGCAGGAGATTTCTGTGGCATTAGATATCAGTAACATCTAAGGGTATTGGTAGTATCTGGAATATCAGCCAACCATTTTAAACAGCACGCCATTCAAGACAAAGCCTGCTTGATTGCTACTCCTTCCACAAACATTCAATCCCTCCACCACCAACGAATAGTAGCAGTAGTGTTTACCATCTAGAACAGTGATTCCCAAATTTTTTGAGCCGTGAAATCTCTAGTGACCACCTAAGAGCATCAGGGAACCCCAACATTCTCATAATTTGACGCTGCTTTTTTGCAGTACAATAGATGCAAACACAAAATTCAAATGTAAGCAGGCCTTTTCTAGCTATATTTATGCATATATTAGGAATTAGAAAGGGGTGCTGAGTCGCAAATATATTTGCCATCTATCCTGTCTCCCCGTCACAATAACTCAAGGCCAAGTCACCCTTCCATGGCCCCTTAACATTAACCCCTGGAAGTACTAACCTCTTTAGGAGTTCTCCTATTTAAAAAAAATAAGTCTTTTGCCATTTTTAATGGGAGGAGTAATACTAGAAAGCTGATATTCGTAACAGACATACAAATTTCCCTTTCTGACATACACACGCACACATACACACACACACACACACGTCCCCTCTCTCATACAAGTATCTCTCTCTCACACACACATCACCTTTCATTCTCACACACACAGATATTCCCCCTCTCTCTCTCATATAGACTCATGCATATCCCCTTCTCTCACACACACACACATAATACGTCCCTCTCTCCCAACCTCACACACGTGCGTGCACCCCATCCCTCACTCACTCATCCCCTCTCTCGCACACACCCTCCACTTTCACATATAGATGATGAAAATGAGTGACCCAAGGATATATCTTTGGGGAACAGCAGGGATAATGGTGCAAGAGCAAGAAAAGACGTATTTACAGGTGATTCTATCCACATGATGGAAGCATAAATCCAATTAAGTTTGGTCCCACCCAACCAATCAAGAATGGAGAGATGCATGATCAGAATTTCATGGTCAAATGTGTTAAAGGCTGCAGGTGATTGAAGGAACATAGTTTACCTTTATCACAATCAATTAGGATGTCATTTGTAAGAGGTGTGTGGTACTGTGACAAGGGCAGAAAGCTATTGAGAGGATTCAAATGATGTTAGAGAGAACAAGCCTGATGGAAGCAGTTGAAGGTGGCGAACAGGCCAGTTCGAGTTATGGACAAGCTGGATGTGAAGCTGTGGGTGCTGTCCTGATGGATAACGGCATTCTGCGCCTTTGCGTTGAGGCCTCAAACCAATACCAGAAAAAGTGTATTAACGTGAAGCAAGGTGGGATTGGTGGTGTTGCTATGATGCTAGCTGGTTACATTCTTATAAGCTACATCTGGATGTATGACCACCTAAAGCACAAGTGTTGGTGAAAGTATTACGGAACTGCTGCTGAATTCCAGATCATCCTGCCTTCTGTATGTATGGAATTTTAAAGAAATGAATTGAGTTAAGTCAAGAAAAGTTAAATTATGGCCAGTGTCAAAAAAACTGCTGGAGATAAAAGAGGCAACAGGGAGTCAACAGGAGAGGGAGCGAGAGAGAGAGGAAACAAGCCTATGGAACTCAACCAGGGTCAGATGAAGCACTATGATAACAATGTACTGTACACGATCAAGAGTGGTGAGATAGGGCAGAAGGTAAGTGATTCATTATTTGGAGAGTTCCAAGACAAGGAGAGCATAGCAGATGTAGTTCAGGGACACAGCAGCAGAATGTGCAAACTACATCTTTTTCTTTTTGTGTAAACACACAACCCCTAACATAGGTATGACATTACAAAAAGAATATTAGCGACAAGTCAAAATTTTGTTTCATTGAGAACATCAGGACAAGATCTGAACGAAAAGAAATATTTTGGGTCCTCACTCTAAAGGCCTTCATAAAGCACCTAAAAAGATGGAAGCTATTTTAGAAGCATCACATCTGACAAATATGATGCAGTTGAGATCCTATCTAGGGTAAGTAAATTATAATGGCAAATTTGTTCTTAATTTAACTACATTATTGAAGTCATTGCACGTGTGAAACAGTCATTGGACTGGACAAGAGAATGTGAGAAAGCATACAATGATGTTAAAGATGCTTTACAGAAGTCTGAAGTGTTAGTTCATTTTAATCCAAAGCTACCATTATTGCTTTCTTGCAACACTTCACCTCAATGGAAAAAGGGCAGCCATTTCACATATTGGCCGCGATTCTCCCAAAACAAAAATTTATATGCCCAGTGGGCAGGAAAGCAAAAGAATTTCCATCTGTTTTTTGGGCGCACTGAATTGAATGGATCTTCAATGCTGTGTGCATCACTGAGAGATTCGCGCTAGTAAATGGGGAGGCTGCTGGCGGGGGGAGGGGAAGGTGAGGGGGGATACTGCTGCTGCTGCTGGAGAGGCCGGCAGCATAGAGTTCAGCAGGCCACTGTGCATGGGCTGATCTGTCAGTGGGGAGATCGGCGCGTGTACATGTCCTCCAACACCAGAGCCCCCCGCCTCCTCCCAGGCCAGCCCTGATCTTCCCCCTGCTTCCCCATGTGCAGTTCCAATCACCTCTTCTGTCCTTCTTCCTTTCCCCACTGACCCCTAATGCAGAGTGTGCACCGATTGCACCCCTTGGCCCCACCCTTGGCAGTGTCAGGGTGCCCATTGAGCACTGCCAGAGTGCCATGCTGGTAGTGCCAGGCTGACATTGTTCAAGGGGCACCATGTTGTCTCCTGTTATTTCACGAATTAATTGACACTTCATGGTAAATTGTAACAGTTTATTAGGAGTTCATTCAAAATGTGCACCAGCTTTTCAATTTTATTTGCCCTCTCTCTCTCTGTCTCTCTCTCTGTTAAGATTTGCCAATCTTCCTTGCTATTGTTATTAAACAGTATTACATTATTAAACACATTACTCTAGAGAACGCCCATATACATTCTTTGGTTAATTAAATACATCACTTAAGGTGGTTATCACTGATTAGTCCGGACCTCTGATCATGCATTGTGCAAGAGTTAGTGTGGTCTTTGTTAAGGCCAGCTCAGAGCTGGAAATGTGCGCAACACATCTCAGTATTTTGTAACCTTGTAACATGATTTGTCTCAGCACAAGTATAAGATGAAACCGCAGCAGGATTTATTCCATGAGAAGATGTCAGTACTGTAGAAAAGATAAAGAAAAGGTTTGATAAGGTTCCCCATGGTCGGCTCATGAAAAAGGTAAGGAGGTGTGGGATAGAAGGAAATTTGGCCGATTGGATAAATAATTGGCTGTCTCATAGAAGACAGAGGGTGGTGGTGGAAGGAAAATTTTCAGACTGGAAGCCAGTTACCAGCGGTGTACCACAGGGGTCAGTGCTGGGTCCTCTGCTATTTGTGATTTTTATCAATGACTTGGAAGAGGGGGCTGAAGAGGGGGTTAATAAATTTGCTGATGACACCAAGATTGGATGAGGTGGAGGGCTCTTGTAGGCTGCAAAGAGACATTGATAGGATGTAGAGCTGAACTGAAAAGTGGCAGATGGAGTTTAACCCTGATCAGTGCAAGGTGATTCATTTTGGTAGGACAAACCTGAATGTGGATTACAGGGTCAACGGCAGGGTTCTGAGGAATGTGGAGGAACAGAGAGATCTTGGGGTTCATGTCCATAGATCTCTGAAGGTTGCTACTCAAGTGGATAGATCCGTGAAGAAGGCTTATAGTGTGTTGGCGTTTATTAACAGGGGGTTTGAGTTTAAGAGCCGTGGGGATATGCTGCAACTATTCCGGATGTTGGTGAGACCACATTTGGAATATTGTGTTCAGTTCTGGTCATCTCACTATAAGAAGGATATGGAAGCATTGGAGAGAGTGCAGAGGAGATTTGCCAGATGCTGCCTGGCTTGGAGGGTAGGTCTTATGAGGAAAAGTTGAGGGAGCTGCGGCTTTTCTCTTCAGAGCGGTGGAGGATGAGAGGTGACTTAATAGAGGTTTATAATATGATGAGGGGGATAGATAGCGTGGACGTGCAGAGACTATTTCCTCGGGTGGATGTAGCTGTTACTAGGGGGCATAACTATAAGATTCATAGTGGGAAGTATAGGAGGGATATCCGAGGTAGACTCTTCACTCAGAGAGTGTTTGGGGTGTGAATGCACTGCCTGCTGTGATAGTGGAGTTGGACACTTCAGGAACTTTCAAGCGGTTACTGGATAGACATATGGAACACGCCAGAATGATAGGGAATGGGATAGCTTGATCTTGGGTTTGGACATAGCTCGGCACAACATTGAGGGCCGAAGGGCCTGTACTGTGCTGTACTGTTCTATGTTCTAAGTTCTAAAAATAGCATAAAAGTAAAATAAAACAGTGGTTTCCCACGGTCCCCCCTTTGATTCTTCCTGACACTCTACAGAAGAAGAATTAAACAAGCAAGAGCATATATTACAAAATCATTTCCATTTATCTTTGATGGCCCCAGGAATTGTGGAGCAGCCTTCAACAGAAGGAAAGGTCCAATTTAGCGAGCGTGCATGCTGGGCCGGATGATATGTAAACACCAACACAGGTGTCGATGTGAGGGAAAACTGATATAATAGGGAGAAGCTTAGCGGTTTCTGAAGCATTACCAATCATTTGCTTACAACAGCTTTTGATAACCAGAAAGACAAGATGTAGAAATAATAAAATCAACGCAAAAAACACAATTCCTTGCACTATGGAACCAGCCTGGAGCCCAGCTCCAAAGAGTAGATGATGGAGATTGTTTGAGTTTCTCGATTTCTTTTTTGATGTGATCAGCCAAATTAGTGCGAGAGTCTGACTGATCAGATATATAGGTACAACATTCAGAGCCAATTAAAGCGTATGTGGCCCCCCCACCCCACTCCACCCCCACCTGCTAAGACAAGGTCTAATACCATACAGTTCTGAAGGGCCACTGTGCGGATAGTTACCATTTCACCATTAATCATTAGTCAGTTGCAAAAACAAGTCATTGACAACCTTCTCCAGGACAGAGACCATATTGATACTTGGACAGTTTGGCTGCAGCATACCATGGAAGCAGGATAAAGAAGTGCTGAGTCTCTGTGATAGTCCTCATTTTCCTTGCAGGAGAAGGGAGAGGGGGCAAAGAAGGAGAGTGATAAATGTGAGGAATAACATAGCCAAGGTAACATGATCCACGCCATTGTGCGCGCAACTATAGTCACCAGAAATCCAATTGGTTCTATTGAGAAGGTTCAATAACGAGATCAACTGTGTGCCATTTGGGGCACAAACTGATGTTAGCATGACAGGCAATAGAGTTTCCCAGCATGTTGCCATTATTGCCATCACATTGGAAACACAGTGGAGTTCTTGGTAAACCTTTATTCAGAAGCTCACGTGAGAGTGGTTAGCAGGATATATTAAAGGAAGGTTGATACTGACCTGTGTAGTAATACATCTCAGAGGATGAGCAATTGGTAGTATCATTCAAGGTTGAGAGGGAACGGGTTCCGTTATTGAAACACCACCAAGAAATGATTCAGAGGTATTGAGTGGGAAGCATCTTATTGGCACCATACCTTGCTCATTCAAGGGAATGTGTGAACAGATCCAACATTTAGAGAGGTTAAGTTTTTAGTATAGGACATGTAAAGGTAAGTATTAACCTGTAATTCCCTAGGGATGCGCTGGACAATCTCAGATGATGGACTTGCTGCATTTAAAACAGTATAATTAACAACATGAAAATGGGTATAGAAAAACATGGTATCAACAAATATTGGACAAAAGCAAATTACTGCGGATGCTGAAACCTGAAATCAAAAGAGAAAATCCTTTGTCAAAACTGTGTTAAAGCCGCTTTGACAAAGGATCATCTGGATTGAAATGTCAGATCTTTTCTTACAAATGCTGCCAGATGTGCTGAGATTTTCCAGCATTTTTTCGTTTGATATTGACAAACACATTGGTTTAATCATTTTGGCAATCAATTAATAGTGACTAGACTTAGTCTGTCTCTGGCAGAGTTCCTTTGATGTGTGATGCATGGATCCAAGTTTTCTTGCCTTTGACTTCCACTGCAGAATGCGTGACAAGTAGAACTGGTAGGGGCCTTCCCATTTGGTGTCTAGCAGTTCACATTGAGGTTTCTTAATGTATGCCTACTTGCCTGGAATGATGTTGTGACTGCCTTCAGGTGGCGTCTCTTAAGCAGCAACAACCTATTGGGAATCAGAATCTACATTACGAATCTATTCAGCTTAGATTGTAGTTGCAGAGACCCAAAAATGCTCTTAATTCCCAGACCATGGTGGGCTGCTTAGCGGTACTTATAGCAGTGGTACGGCCCTGAGTTACCTCCCTGTTGCTCTGGGATATCTTCTGGCCCAAATAAACAGCTTCCTCCTGAGCAATTTGGGCTTTGCTAATGCTGGCCTTATGACTCTTCTAGTACAAGTAGCCCAACAAAGCCTTCATGTCGCTGTTGTGCTGTTCTTCGTTCTCAGAGGCTACAAAGATAGCATCCATGTATTAGATGATAACCAAACTAGTCAGTGGCATCTCTTTTTGCAATGCCATATGATAAACTGTGGGGCTATTGTGGAATCCCTGAGGGAGTGTCGTCCATGTGTACTGTTGTTGGCCTATTGTAAAGACAAACCAAGGCTGAATATCAGGTGCTCGGAGAACAGACCAAAGCCATTTGCCTTATTGATTACTGAAAACCACTTGTGTTCCGGTGACAGGGCATTAAATATGGTAGAAGGATTGGCTACCAAAGGAGTTAGTTTATCCACTTGTTGATTAGCATTCCTATAATCTGTTGTCAGCCTCCAGGTTCAGTTGGGGGGGCGGGGGGCAGCACAGTAGCACAGCGGTTGGCACTGCTGCTTCATAGCGTCAGGGACCTGGGTTTGATTCCCAGCTTGGGTCACTGTCTGTGTGGAGTTTGCATGTTCTCCCTTGTCTGCATGTGTTTCTTCTGGGTGCTCCGGTTTCCTCCCACATTCTGAAAGATGTGCTGGTTAGGTGCATTGACTCAAACAGATGCCGGACTGTGGCGACTAGGGGAATTGCACTGTAACTTCATTGCAGTATTAATGTAAGCCTTGCTTGTGACTAATAAATAAACTTAAAAAAAAGCATTCCTACAATCTGTTGTCAACTTCCAGCTTCTGTTCGCTTTCTTCACTGGTCATACAGGACTGTTGGATACACTGAATTTTAATCAATATTCCTATCTCCACTAACTAATGCATGATGGGCAAAATTCCATTTATAGATGTCTGGTTAATGGGATACTGCCTCGTACAGGGTGGAGGGGTCCCAGTAAAGGCTATTGGGTCCATTTGGAATAGTCCAGAATCATTCTCGTCCTTAGCCCAAACCAGGTGTTCCTTCAGTTCGTCTTTCTGATTTTCCAGGTGACTTTTCCCTTGGAGAACCACAAAGCTGAATCCACCTGGTGAGCACATCCATTCCCAGGAGCACCTGTGTGTCTGTTCCTACTCATGCAAGTGTCTCGATTCTGTGTGGCCCCAGCTGTAATATTAAAGGAATTGTCTCACACGTATGCATCTCTTTCCTGGTTGCCCCACGGCCCACATTTATTGCCTGATTGGGGAACTTGTGGTAGCTGATTCCTGGGTGTACATGTTAACTCTGGCTCCAGTGTCCAATAAATAATCTTCTGATTTGCTGATGACACCAAAGTTGGAGGTGTGGTAGATTGTGAGGAAGGGTGTCATAGTCTGCAGGGAGACTTAGATAGGTTGCAGAGCTGGGCCGAGAGGTGGCGGATGGAATTTAATGCGGAGAAGTGTGAGGTAATTCACTTTGGTAGGAGCAACAGATGTGTCGAGTATAGGGCTAACGGGAGGACTTTGAATAGTGTGGATGAACAGAGGGATCTAGGTGTGTGTGTACATAGATCCCTGAAAGTTGGGAATCAAGTAGATAAGGTTGTCAAGAAGGCGTACGGTGTCTTGGCGTTTATTGGTAGGGGGATTGAATTTAGGAGTCGCAGTGTAATGTTGCAACTGTACACTACTCTAGTGTGGCCGCACTTGGAGTACTGTGTGCAGTTCTGGTCCCCGCATTACAAGAAGGATGTGGAGGCGTTGGAGAGGGTGCAGAGGAGGTTTACTAGGATGTTGCCTGGTATGGTGGGGAGGTCCTATGAGGAGAGACTGAGGGATCTAGGGTTGTTTTCGTTGGAAAGAAGGCGGCTAAGAGGGGATCTTATTGAAACATATAAGATGATTAGAGGTTTAGATAGGGTGGATAGTGATAGCCTTTTTCCTCGGATGGAGAAAGCTAGCACGAGGGGGCATGGCTTTAAATTAAGGGGGGGTAGCTACAGGACGGATGTCAGGGGTAGGTTCTTTACCCAGCGGGTGGTGAGGGATTGGAATGCCCTGCCTGCTGCAGTTGTAAATGCGTCTAGTTTGGGGGCGTTTAAGAGATCTCTGGATAGGTTTATGGACGAAAAGGGATTGGTATAGGCTAGTGGGTCATTGTTTTTGTAACTGGTCGGCGCAACATCGTGGGCCGAAGGGCCTGTTCTGCGCTGTAATGTTCTATGTTCTATGATTCTTCACCTACCCTCACATTCACATGAAGTACAGCGTGCAAAGATGGAAATCAATAATACAATGAGAATTTCAGAATCAATTGATTCATGTCCAAAAATTGAAAACTTTGATGCTGAAGTAGCTTCTCCTGATGCAAATTAATCTAAGGTTTTTCAGTGCGTTGTTGCATGAGGGGCAACAGAGGTAAAGTGAGGGTAGGGTCTATTTGATTTTTCCACTTGCAGGCTACTTGCTGCTGTTGGGCAGTGAACTGTTTAAACTGTTCTACTAATTCATCTGGTTTGTCTTTGGCATTCTTCTTAGAGTTCCTATTCTGCCTTCCCTTGCCTTGTCCCCGTGATCAACATGTCTTTACCCAATGACCTGCCTTTCCACAATTATGACATCGACCTGGGCGTCTGTCATTGATTAAATGCACTGTCACTTGCACAGCTCTAACATTCACAGTCATATCCCATTCTAATCGACAAAGATATGTAACTGAGTATAGTGGTACCTTCCTCTTCCCAGTTGGGTTTGTTAACCCTCAGCATTTTGGATAATTCTGATTTCAGGCCAGCTACAAAATGCTAATTTTAACGGCTTCAACAGACTTCCACCTATATTTTCTGCGGTTTCTTCCCAAATGCCTGAGTGCTCAAGCCACATTGCACTTAACCTTTCTTCATGATCAGGTACTCTTTCATTCACTTTTTGCTGACATGATGCTATTTTACTCCAGTCTGTCTTGCTAGATGTGTATGCCATACACTACAATCTAATCTGATTCTGTCGTCCTAGGACCTATCTGTCTTGACCCAAATCTCCCTCTACGTCAGTCAGTAACATCCCACATTTTCTGTCTGGAATCATAAAGGATAATAATATCTGCACACTGTCCAACAGATGAAGCCTATAAATTCCTGTCAAGTGGTTCAAAGCATCCCACATTTTTGCTTCGCTTTTCTTAGGGTGAGTTATTTCTTTAGTCCACTTATCAATCTTTTCTGGGTCCACGAGTACGTGAACTGCCACGTTACCATATCTGTTCTTGGTATGAGTGACCCCATCTGCATTTGTTGTTCTCTGAGACTCAATCTTTACCCCCTTATATTTCAAAGGAAACATATTCTTAGATGTTTCCTCTCCTTTAGTTTCAGAGTCCTCCACAAAAGACTCATCTCCCCCATAAACTTCTTTTAGCAACCTTGCGTACCTGTTGTTCTATTTGTTCCAGAACTGGGTACATTCTAGGAATACGTATTGATTGAAGTTTACTATGCTTCAGGATCACAGTCTTATCTGCTAGTTTCTGACACTTTTGTTTTTCCTCTTTCAGAGAGGTATATAACTGCAGCTAATTAATCTTTTAAATCCCTTAACCCTTCGGTCCATTTCTGCACGACCTATAATTTCATTTCGCTGTCTAAGTTGACTAATCATGGCGAGGGACCAGTGAATACGGTCCTTACCAGGCAGTTTCTTAGCTTTTTTCCATGTTTGCTTAGTATCATCTAAGGTCCACTGTCTCTTGAAGGCCCCATCCTTCTGTTCAATTTTAGTGAACGTTTTTGGTGAATTAAAATGCTGTTCTACAAACTTTTTTAGTTGGTGCATCATTTCTTGCTGCATTACTTCTGGAGGGGCCATGCCGCCCTTTTCCGTGGTAGATAACGGCATTTTACTATTCTTTCTTGCCACCTTTCATTCCGAATAGGGGGGTCTGAAGCCGATTGTGGTCAAAAATGACTGTGCGCTAACCTTTAGCCATAAGACTGCATTCCGTATGGGGCCTCAAGCTGGAATCTCTGGGCAAGGTGTTCAGAGAATATGGAATCATGCGAACAGCTGATTTAGAGTCGCATAATGGAGGGGTTCTTACCTCTCAGCGCCAGTGAGTTCGTGAGTGCTTCTCAAGTTGAGATCCAATCAGTGGTCCTGTTTATGATGCCAGAATTGTTAGGTTCAAGAATTCACTGACACCTCGTAGTAAATTGTAAGAGTTCATTAGAAGCTCATTCAAAATGTACACCAGCTTCAGTTTCGTTTGCCTCTCTCTCACTCTCTCTGTCTCTCACAGTCTTACAGTCAAGGTGTTGCCAATCTTCCTTGCTGTTGTTCTTACACTATTATTGTACATTACTCCAGAGAATGCCCATTTACATTCATTAGTTAATTAAAAACATCACCTAAGGTGGTCAACACTGATTAGTCCAGACCTCTGATCATGCATTGTGCATGAGTTAGTGTGATCTTTGCCAAAGTTAGCTGAGATCTGGGAACGTGCACAACAGATCTCAGCATTTTGTAACCTTGTAACGTGATTATGTCCCAGCACAAGTGTAAGTTGAAATCTTAGTGGGATTTATCTCATGAGAAGATGTTAATACTGTAGAAAATGTTATAAAAGTTATAAGGCAAAAGGACAATAAAAGTAAAACAAAACAGTGGCTTCCCACACCCTGACCACCTGGGGGGGTCCTCGATGGCCTCTGTCCCCACCAGTGAGTGAGCATGCCTAGTCCCTGTTGGTAAGGAGCAGTTGTAAACCTTGCTGGTGGGAACCTTTCCTGGCAGGGTGGCGAGATACTAGCAGGCCCAGAGATTACCATCCTGGACCCATTAATCATACGGAAATGATCATTTCCGTATGATAATCAGCACGCGCCAATTTCTGATGCGGGACTGATTATGTGGAAAAAAGGGGCCTGAGAGACTCGCGATCAGCTGGATGCCAGTCATGAATCCTTCTCAATGCTATACATCCTGACTGGGAGAATCTCGGCCATTATGTCATTGAGAGATGAATGATCAATAGGTTTTGCTTTGCACATTCTCACTAGTGCTGAATCAGAAAAAGAAGCATTGAATATATTTTCTGGCAAATGTTTAATCATTATATATTTGCCATTTCACATTATTGACTGATTATTAATCCTTAACTACTGTTTTTGGGCCTTATAAAGGCATACCTTCCTTAGCTGCTAGCCAATTGCATATATGGTCTCTGAGCTTATCTGCAGATGCTGGCAGTATCAAAACATTGTGAATCCAAGTGCCATGCTAATGCTGTTGAATTAGCACACTTACCTATACCTGTTGAGCAGATGCCACTAACTACTTTTGCAAACATTCTTTATTTTTCACTAATAGATCATTTGCCTGTGACGTAACAGAAATGATTCCAGATGGGGAATGTGGTGGATATGAGTTTGAAAGGAACAATAGCTGGAACACATTGTATGCATTCTGATTTTAAACTGTATATAAGCTTGAGTTGTCTGTCGAAGATGGGTGTCCATTGTGGGTAATCTGAGTGATCATTCCTTCTAGTCTGCATGGAAGAGTTCTTGAAGAACTACCTGGGGGACACCTTGGTATAATCTGGATGGAGGAGCATGTAGTTACTTTTGGTGGCCAGGTCTGGATGCTCACATTGAAGAAAAAGTGGGACAGTGTCAATCCTGTACAGCAATAAGAAATGCACCGTCATTCTCTGCTTTACATCCTTGCGAATGGCCTAATATACCATGATGTGGAAAAGCCGGCGTTGGACTGGGGTAAACACAGTAAGAAGTCTTACAACACCAAGTTAAAGTCCAAGATTATTATAGAGAAAATGGAATTCAGCATATAAAATCAGCATTTTAGCCATCAATCAATGGATTAGCTGAAAGGTACAATCCTTGAAACATTCCTTAAAAGCTTCAAAAGAGCAAGGTTCATTATCAAGTCTTGTGAATAGTTTTTTGGCATCTTATAGAAACACCACTTGTGACTATCTGACATTCACCTGCATCAGTAGTCTTAAGAACATAAGAACATAAGAAATAGGAGCAGGAGTAGGCCATCTGGCCCTTCGAGCCTGCCCCGCCATTCAATAAGATCATGGCTGATCTGTCGTGGCTCAGTTCCACTTTCCCGCCCTCTCCCCATAACCCTTAATCCCCTCTCTTATCAAAAACCCATCAACCCGCTTCTTAAAAATATTTAGCGAGGCAGCCTCCACCACTTCAACGGGCAGAGAATTCCAGAGATTCACCACCCTTTGAGTGAAGAAGTTCCTCCTCAACTCCGTTCTGAACCGCCCCCCCTTTATCTTGAGGCTGTGCCCCCTAGTCCTACTGTCTTTTTTGAGCGGGAAGAGTCTTTCCACCTCTATCCTATCCATCCCATTCATCATCTTATACGTCTCAATGAGATCTCCCCTCATTCTTCTAAACTCCAACGAGTACAAGCCTAGTTTATTCAGCCTCTCCTCATAGCTCAACCCCCTCAACTCCGGTATCAGCCTAGTAAACCTCCTCTGCACTCCCTCCAGGGCCAAAATATCCTTGCGCAGGTGCGGCGCCCAAAACTGCACACAGTACTCCAGCTGCGGCCTCACCAATGCCCTATACAGCTGCAGCAAGACCTCCCTACTTTTATATTCAATCCCCCTCGCTATGAAAGAAAAGGTTGAGAACTATATTTGATTTGTTATTACTTCCGGAAACGTTGGAGATAGTAGAGTGTCAACAACTTTCTCAAGTTGCTGGACAAGAAGTGAGGGTAAAACAATGCTTTTTTTCACAAGGAAATTGAGTGTTAGTGCATAATAATGCCAGAATGCATTGAGAAAAGCTAGGGAAAGTAGAAGCACACTCCTGATGGTAGAACTAATTTGAGGAAGACGTTGTTGTTTAAAAATCAAGATGCCCTTGAAAAGGCAAGGACAGAACTCATTTCAAGAAGAATTTTTGAAATATACTCAGGAAAATGTCCTTGACCAGAATGTCTTCGGTCCAACTCGGAGGGAGGCCTTGCTGTGTCAGGTGCTGGGGAATGATGTAAACCATATATCTATGGAGAAATACTTAAAGAAAAGTTATCTTAGTATCATAAGGTTTTGATTAGTAATGAAAAGTGGTAAAGAACAGATTTGATGGAGAAGATTCTGAGAGACAGGATTTATGAACATTTAAAGAATATAGTATGATCAAAAGTAATCAGCACGTATTTGTTAAAGGCAGATCGTGCCTTACGAGCCTGGTTGAGTTTTTTGAAGATGTGACTAAACACATTGATGAAGGAAGAGCGGTAGATGTGGTTTATATGGACTTCAGCAAGGTGTTCGATAAGGTCCCCCATGCAAGACTTATTGAGAAATTGAGGAGACATGGGATCCAAAGGGACGTTGCTTTGTGAATCCAGAACTGGCTTGCCCACAGAAGGCAGAGAGTGGTTGTGGATGGGTCTTTTTCTGCATGGAGGTCAGTCACCAGTGAAGGCCCCAGGGATCTGTTCTGGGACCCTTGCTGTTTGTGATTTTTATAAATGACCTGGATGAGGAAGTGGAGGGATGTGTTGGTAAGTTTTCCATTGACATGAAGGTTGGAGGCGTTGTGGATAGTTTGGAGGGATGTCAGAAGGTGCAGCGTGACATAGATAGGATGCAAGACTGGGCGGAGAAGTGGCAGATGGACCTCAACCCGGATAAGTGTGTGGTGATTCATTTTGGTAGGTCAAATGGGATGAAGGAATATATATTAAGGGTAAGACTCTTAGCAGTGTGGAAGATCAGAAGGATCTTGGGGTCCGGGTTCATAGGACTCTCAAATCGGCTTCGCAGGTAGAGGATGTGGTTAAGAAGGCATATGGTGTGCTGGCCTTCATCAATTGAGGAATTGAGTTTAGGAGTCGGGAGATAATGCTGCAGCTGTGAAAGACCGTGGTCAGACCCCACTTGGAGTACTGTGCTCAGTTCTGGTCGCCTCATTAGAGGAAGGATGTGGAAGCCATTGAAAGGGTGCAGAGGAGATTTACAAGGATATTGTCTGGATTGGGTGGCATGCCTTATGAAGATAGGTTGAGAGAGCTCGGTCTTTTCTCCTTGGAGAGACGAAGGATGAGGGGTGACCTGATAGAGGCATATAAGATGTTGAAAGGTATTGATTGGGTGGATTCTCAGAGGCTTTTTCTCAGGGCTGACATGGCTGCAACAAGAGGACACAGGTTTAGGGTGCTGGGGAGTGGGTACAGAGGAGATGTCTGGGTAAGTTTTCACCCAGAGGGTGGTGGATGCGTGGAATCAGCTGCTGGCGGTGGTGGTGGAGGCAGATTCGATAGGGTGTTTTAAGAGACTTGTAGATAAGTACATGGGTTATAGGTAAACCTATTAAGTAGAGATATGACCGGCGCAACTTGTGGGTCGAAGGGCCCGTTTGTGCTATTGTTTTTCTATGTTCTATGTTCTAAGTAGAACTTGTAAATTAGAAAAGAGCTAATTTCAGTAATAAGTTGGGACCTAGAGGGTCCTTTTGACTCACTCGTTGGTGAGCTTTTCATGCCGCCTTATCCATGTCTAGTTTCCCTCTCCTTGGTCTTCCCTCTGCCTTCCATTGTTCGCCTTCTTCATTCACCTCCTTGTCCTTCTATCTGCCATCATCATGAGCTCTTGTCCTCCCCTGCTCACCCTGCACAGCCTTCCTTGTCTTCATAGGGCCACTGCACCACTCCCTTTGTAACAGTGGCTTTATTAGTCCTGCAGCAGATTTAAGTCTAGGTGTGGCACTGAGGAGAAAGAAAGTGACTCAGTGACTCAACCACTCTCTGCCTCCTGTGGGTCCAGCAACTTGGTGCTGTCCTTGGAGCCCAGCTTGGTATGGACTTGGAGTACAGAAACTGGTCTGATCTGGAGAATGTTGTTCATTGCATCAGCAGCAGCGCAGCCCTATGGCAGAAAGACTTTGTTGCACTGACTTTGATGTCTCTTGCGAACTGAGAACCATCTCATGCAAGACACTCTTTAACAATCAGGTCTGACACCAACATGTTTTCCTGCTGGTGTGATGCAAGATCGGATAGCCTGACATGGTGCTGGTGGACAAATTCATGTGATGCAAATGAATGCAAATGACATTCTTGCCACCAGCCAGCGGGAAGACTGACCTACCATTAACCAGCCGTTGGGTAAGTCGCAAAGTGATTTTACGCCAGCGGGTTTGCAACATTTTGGCTCCCACTCCATTCTTTGCTTCCACTCACCACCAAGCTTGCCATGAGCGAGATGAAAGGATTCCACCATTTATTATTAAAACCATTCAAATCGAATTGTTGAGCATCTTCTTCAAAGGTGAAGACAAATAGTACAAAATATGAATTGAATAAAATTGTAGTGCAAAGTACTTCAAATACCGCACTTATCTTTGTTTTCACTCCTCGAGTCCAAGAAGCTCCAAGTTATGTTGTACACAATTCGTTTAACCTATGGTAAAATCTGATTGGACCAGGTCAAACATTATTGAGCACTGTGTCCTTTGCCTAACCTGCTGCTAATCTTTTTCCTCTACAGAGTGTCTCCTTAAAACCACTTCCTCCTGCTTCTACTATCCTTTGCTCTATCCAGGAGTAAGTGGCTCAAGGACTTTGGTATAAAGATTGAGATCACCAATCCAAAAGCCTTTGCCACATTCCCCATTTCCTGGCTTTCCCAACATCATCCCCTTGTCATACCAAAACAAACCTTCCCCACAACTTCCACCTATCCCTGCCTTGGTTCTGTATCCTTTGCTAGCTTCTCTTTTATCTCTCATCTGCTCTGCAGGCTCAGCTTGTACTTGAGGGTCACCTTTCGCTGCCAACATTTTTATTTAAATAGTTGACCACCCCACATCCATTTCAAGTCAGCATGCTGATCGGCATTGTAAGTGGTTCCCTTACCTGAGGTATCATATTTTTCCCTTTAAAACTGTCATCATCAGTCTTCCTCAATAAATTAATCTTTGATCCGAAACTCAGATCTCAAGTTTCTGTAATTAGGAGCATTTCCTGCACATGTGGTCATCTGGGATGCTGGTATGGTCCACAACTTCCCACATATGACAAGTCATATATTCCACTCAGCTGGCCTCACTTGTCATTCTTGAACTTAAGCATACTTTGTGTCACTGCTAACATTTCAAATTACTTAATCTTAAAAGATACACTTTAACTTAGTCTCCTTGTCTAATTTTACTTCAACCTACTTATCCTTGTATTACTTATTATATTAACTTATCACTTTATTATGTTGGCTCTGACTTTTACTTAGCCCTGGTGCTTCTCAGTTAATTCTTTCAATTAGAACTGATTGCGAGGACACCATTCCCAGACTGCATCGCTGCAGTGCTATGAAAACACTGGTTCCTAACTGCTACATGTGATGCTGACTGCAAGGATACCACTCCCAGATTGCTTCTCTGCGATACTGACTGTGAGGACACCGTCCCCAGACTACTCCACTGTGATGCTGACTGTGACGATACCATTTCCAGACTCCTCCTGAATCCTCTTAATCTGTCTGCAATGTCAAGGTGCCATTGTTTAGTTCCATTCTTAACAATCAAGTCATACTCAAGGCATCTCCTACCATGGTCTTCCTTTCTTGTCACCAGCCCTTTCCCCGAAAGCATTACCCCTGAAATTCTGCCATGTATTTGACTTTTCCATGTAATTTGGGTTCCACCACATGAACACCACACAGTGAAGCTATTGCGCAGGTTTTCATGCAACCCACACATAAATTTGTAAAAGTATTGATTTGGTTTTACATAGTAGTGGGCTGAATAAGAACATAGGAATATGTAGAGCTCAGCTCTCTTGCATGCAGGAATAGTATTGGACACTCAATGGCAGCAGGAAGAGAAGACTGCATGAACATTTCCATTCTGGACTTAGTTGAAGCCCAAGTTGTTAATGCATCATACAAGTCTGAAATGTTTTCACATATACTTCTATCAAAAGGGCCTTGCAAATGATCCTACTGTGCCTTCCTTTGAATCTCCCATCATAGATATCAGTGCTCAATTAAATTGGTTCACTGTACATCACATTAAGAAGAAGCTACTTGCACTGGATACATCAAAGAAAAGGTGGCCTGACAATGCCTCAGTAGTAGCCTTTGCATTGGAGCTAATTGCTCTGCTACCCAATCTATATTAGTACAGCTGTGGCATTTGTATCTAATCAACTGTATAGATGTGAATAAGATATGCTGTAGACACATGAAACAAATTAATATAACCTGAATAATTAATTGCCTTTCGACCGCCTATCAATTATTGATAAAATAACGAAAAGAGTCGTTAATTCACAAGTTTGCTCACCATGCTCAGTTCAGATTTCATCAAAGTCACTTGGCTTTAAACAACAACATATGATCCAGACTTGACAGCAAGAGCTGAATACCAGAGGAGAAGTGAGATCTGTCTCTTAACATTCAATTGATCATGGTACCAAGCAGCTCAAACAGAACTGATGTAAATTGTGGGGAGGGAGTGGAAAGGTAAACAATCCAGTGCTGGTTGTCGTTATTAGGCACCTGTCATTTTTCTGGGAAGTCCTTAGAGAAGTGTTGCCAGTTCGATCATATTCAGCTATAAAACATTGGGTGGAATTTTGCCTTCTGTGCTGGTTGAGGTGAGAAACCAGTGTGTAGCTCTCCATCTACACAGCTGGGGTTTCTCTGCAGATTCCCTGACACTGGTACAGAAAATCTGAGGGCATGATTTCCAGACGTACTGGCAGGCTGGGGCCTGATCAAGCCAGCTCCATAGATCAGGGCATTGTTTTTAAAGGATACCCAATTTGTGTCAAAACAAATGCCCCCCTTCCCCATAAGCACTGGGGTAAACCCCTCCCCAACATACATAAAGGTAAACCCCCTCCCCAGTGAAGCTACCTGCCCCTGACAATGCTATCCAGGCATGCCCCTCTCTGCCCTGGAGTATGGCGCTATACTTAATTTAAGTGTCCCCAGTGCTTTCCCTTCAACTAATTCCCATTTTTCAATCACTGTTGGAAACCTCTAACTACATTTAAATTTACTTAAAAACATTTAAATAATGGCAGAAATCTCATTGTATCATCAGCAAAGGGCAGAGAAAATCAAAGAGCAAGATTTCGCTGGCAAGAATTTCATTTACCGATTCTTGTGAGATTTTGGGCCCACATCGCCATTTACTCTCATGGCAAAATCATCCCCTTTGACTTTTCCCACACTACAAGACCAATGGTGAGCCTGAATTCTAGTATTTTGCTAAATTCAGCTCCTCTGATAACGAATCAGGCAAAGATAGCCTACAGCAAGAACAAGTTGACATGTAAGTTCAGCTGGCATTTGGCAGATAATATTGTTGTGAAAAATGAGAAAATGATTATTTCCATGTCATCTGTCCTTGACCTTTATAATGCCAACATTGCCAAGACCCATCATCACATGGGCCACAGTGGCTACAAGAGAAAACATAGGTAGTTCTGTCATGATTGAAACATCTAAGAGTCATAGTCATGGAGTCATAAAGGTTTACAGCATGGAAACAGGCCCTTCAGCCCAATTTGTCCACGCCGCCCTTATTTTTATTTTAAAACCCCTAAGCTATATACCCATCATATCCATGTAACTATCGCTACTCCTCTACTACTACATCCGGTAGCTTGTTCCAGACAGCACCCTCTGTGTGAAAAAATTGCCCCTCTGGACCCCTTTGTAACTCTCCCCTCTCTCCTTAAACCTATGCCCTCTAGTTTTAGACTCCCCTACCTTTGGGAAAAGATATTGTCTATGCCCTTCATTATTTTATAGACCTGTATAAGATCACCCCTTAGCCTCCTACACGCCAGAGAAAAAAGTCCCAGTCTATTCAGCCTCTCCTTATAACTCAATTCATCAAGTCCCAGTAGCATCCTAGTAAATCTTTTCTATAGTCTTCCTAGTTTAATAATATCCTTTCTATAATAGGGTGACCAGAATTGCACACAGTATTCCAAGTGTGGCCTTAACAATGTCTTGTACAACTTCAACAAAACGTCCGAACTCCTGCTGAATGCCTTCTTCACCATTTTGTCCACCTGTGACTCCACTTCCAAGGAGCTATGAACATGTACCCATAGATCTCTTTGTTTTGTAACTCTCCCCAACGCCCTACCATTAACTGAGTAAGTCCTGCCCTATTAATCTTTAAGAGGCCCTATTCTCTCTTTGTTACTCTTTTGCTCTTTATGTATTTGCAGAAGCTCTTTGGATTCTCCTTTGCCTTATCTGCCAAAACAATCTCGTGTCCCCTTTTTGCCCCCCCAATTTCTCTCTTAACTCTGCTCCTGCAACCCCTATACTCTTCAAGGGATTGATTCACTTGATCCGAGCTGCCTATGCATGTAATGTGCGTCTTTCTTCTTCTTGACCAGGGACTCAGGATTCCCTTTTTCTGCCAGCCTTGCCCTTCACTCTAAGAGGAATGTGTTTATTCTGAACTATGGTTAACACACTTTTGAAAGCCTGCCACTTACCAGATGCCCCTTGGCCTTCCCGCAGACTCCCTCAATTAACTTTTGAAAGTTCCTGCCTGATACCATCAAAATTGGCCTTGCCCCAATTTAGAATTTTAACCTTTGGGCCAGACCTATCATTCTCCAAAGCTATCTCAAAACTAATAGAATTATGGTCACTATCCCAAAGTGATCCCTCACTAACAGTCTGTCACCTGTCCTTCCTTATTTCCCAAGAGGAGGTCAAGTATTGCCACTTCTCTGGTCGGGCCATCCACAAACTGAATGAGAAATTCCTCCTGAATATACTCAACAAATTTCTCTCCATCCAACCCTCTAATACTATGGCTGTCCCAGTCAATGTTGGGAAAATTAAAATCTCCGACTATTACCACCCTGATTTTCTTGGAGCCATTTGTAATCTCCTTACATGTTTGTTCCTCAATTTCCCGCTGACTATCTGGGTGCCTATAGTACAACCCTATCAAAATGATTATTTCTCAGTTCTACCCATATAGATTCAGTGGCCGAACCCTCAGATATATCCCCTCTCAGTACGGCCTTGATGCCCTAGTCAAAAGTGCAACTCCCCCTCCTCTCTTACCTCCTGTTCTTTCTTTCCTATAGCATCTGTACCCTGGAACATTAAGCTGCCAGTCCTGTCCCTCCCTTAGCCATTTTTCAGTAATTGCTATAATATCCCAGTCCCGCATACCCATTAATGCCCTGAGTTCATCTACCTTGCCTGTCAGGCCTCTTACATTGAAATAAATGCAGTTTAATCTGGACTTCCCTTGCTCTCTGTCTTGTTTCTGCCTGATATGTCTGGTACTAGGATTACTGACACTGCCTTTACTAATTAATATGCTCTCTTTAACTTCCGTGTTGTCCTCAAACTTCTTTTCTGTCTCCCTACTGCTTGGGTCCCACCCCCCTGCAAAACTAGTTGAAACCCTCCTGAGTTTTGCTCTAGCAAATCTCCCCGCTAGGATGTTAGTCCCCCTCCAGTTCAAATGTAACCCATCCCTTTTGACAAATGAGCCCTTCTCCAGAAAAGATCCCAATGATTCAAAAATCTAAATCCCTGCCCCCCTGCACCAGCTCTCAAGCCAGGCATTCATCTGCCTAATCCTCCTATTCCTACTCTTACTAGCACGTGGTATTGGTAGTAGAACTGAAATTACTATCTTCAAGGTCCTGCACGTTAGTCTTCTGCCTAACTCTCTATATTCACATTTCAGGACTTCATCCCTTTTCCTATCTATGTTGTTGGTACCAATATGTTCAACAATCCCTGGCTGCTCACCCTCCCCCTTAAGAATGTCCTTCAATCGCACAGAGACGTCCTTGACCCTGGCACCAGGGAGGCAACACACCATCCTGGAGTCTTGTTTGTGGTCACAGAAACGTCTGTCCCTGCCTCTAACTAGCAAGTCCTCTATTACTGCTGCTCGCTTGCTTTTTGCCTGACATATCCCACAGCAGAACTAGCTGTGGTATCACAGGTCTGGCTGTTGCTGGTATATCCCCCTGACAGGCCATCCCCCTCAACAGCATCCGAAATGATATACCTGTTTGAAAGGGGAATAGACACAGGAGACTCTTGCACCACCTGCCTGCCTCTCCTGGCAGTCATCCATCTACCTGTCTGAACTGTGGTGTGACAATCTTCCTATAACTAGTGACTTATCGCACTCTCTGACTCCTGTATGCTCCGCAGTGTATCCACCTGCTGCTCCAACTGCACAATGCGGTCTATGAGGAGCTGCAACTGACACACTTCCTGCAGATAAAGTTGTCAGGGAGACAAGATTGCCCCCTAATTGCCCACATCTGGCAAGAGGAGCATACCACTGCCCTAACTGCCATACTGCCCTTCTACAGTTAAAAAAAATTGCAACTCACCTTGCTTGTGGTCCTCCTGTCAACTTTTTTTTTGGTTAAAGGGTTATGGGCCCAGCACGCTTCCGCTGCGCCACAGTGCAGGAGGACAGAGGGAGGGAGGGAAACACTGAAGTAGTGTTTGGGGTTTAACTGTGCCTTCACAGCAGCTCCTCCACAAACCACCTTCTGGTCACAGCGTCTGCACTTATGCAGATGTGACCTGCAACCGCCAATCCCCTTTGCTGGTAAGTTAGTTATATACTCACAGTTACACTCAGCTCTGCCCTCTGACTGCTCCCTGCACACTAGGCCGCAGATCCCTGAGGTAAGTTAGTTTTATATGCACAGTTATACTCAGCTCCATGCTCCGATCGCTCCCTGCAGACTAGGCGGAGTATCCCCAAGAAAGGTTAGTTTTATACTCACGCTCAGCTCCGCCCTCCAACTGCTCCCTGCAGCCTAGGCCACGGATCCCCAAGGTAAGTTAGTTTTACAAAGAACAAAAACAGACTGGGAAACAGGCCCTTCGGCCCAACGAGCCCGCGCCACCATTTTAATGTTACCAGTCCCCCCTCCACCCATGACCCTTATCTATGCTTATGGCATTCCACATTGAGGGAAACTAATTTAGGGACAATTTATTACCTCCAATCAGCCTAATAGCACATCTATGGGGTGTAGGAGGAAACCGGAGGACCCGGAGAAAACCCATGCAAGCATGGGGAGAATGCGCAAACTCCCACAGACACTGGCCCAAATCCATGTGTCTGCACTGCAAACAGTGATAGTCACTGAGCTGTCGTGTTGCCCAGCATCTGGTCCAGTTTAAGCACACACTAACAACATGAAGTATTAGGCTATTCTCAAACATCCAAGAGCAGCCCTAGTACGACCCATCGCATGTATGCCCCTCGTTGGACAACAAGGCGGACCGACTTAAAACCTGTGAATTAAAAGAGAAAAACATTAGTATCATTCCACATCCTTATACATTACCAGGGACATCCCAATGCTAATGAACCTTATTTAAAACAATCTCCTATATCCTCCCATCTCCAACCCACTCATGTGCCTGTCTAAGTAACTCTTAAACAACTCCAGTGTGCCGGCCTCCACCACCTTGCTTGGCAGAGCATTCCATACCCCCACTCCCCTCTGTGTGAAAAACCTCCTCTAATATCCGTGTTATACCTCTCCCCCTTCACCCTAAGCCCGTGGCCCCTCGTGCTGTGTGTCTTTAACATAGGAAATAGCTTACCACTGTTTACTCTATCTATACCCTTCATAATCTTATATACCTCTGTTAGATCCCCCCCGCAGTCGCTGTCTTTCAAGGGAAAACAGCCCCAATTTGCTCAATCTTTCCTCTTAACCCAGAACTTCCATGCCAGGCAACATCCTGGTAAACCTCCTCTGCACTCTCTCCAGAGTCTCCACGTCCTTCCAGTAGTAAGGCGACCAGAACTGAACGCAGTACTCCAAATGCGGCCTAACCAACGTTCTATACAACTGCAACATTAGACTCCAGCTCTTATACTCTATACCCCTTCCTATAAAGGCTAACATACCATAAGCTTTCTTCACAACCTTCTCCACTTGTACTGCCACCTTCAAAGACTTGTGCACTTGCACCCCCAGGTGCCGCTGCGTTTCTATACTCTTTATAGGTTTACCCTTTATCATATAACTCCCCCCAACATTATTCCGGCCAAAATGCATCACCTCACATTTATCAGGATTAAACTCCATTTGCCATATATCTGCCCAATATACCAGCCTATCTATATCCTGTTGTATTGCCAGACACTGCTCCTCACTGCCCACCAATCCAGCCATCTTAGTGTCATCTGCAAATTTGCTGATCACACCACTTACTCCCTCTTCCAAGTCATTTATATATACTACGAAAAGAAGAGGTCCCAGTACTGAGCCCTGCGGCACACCACTAGTGACAGACCTCCAGCCACTACTACTCTCTGTCTCCTCTTAGCAAGCCAGTTCTCAACCCATCTAGATACCTGGCCTTGTATCCCATGAGCCTTAATCTTTTCAACCAACCTACCGTGAGGGACTTTGTCAAATGCCTTGCTGAAATCTATATAGACGACATCAATGGCTCGTCCTTCGTCGACCGATTTTGTCACCTCCTCAAAAAATTCTACCAGATTCGTAAAGCAAGACTTCCCCTTTACAAAGCTATGCTGCGTATCCCTAATCAGATCACAACGCTCTAAGTGCTCATACATCCTATCCCTGAGAATCCTCTCCATCAACTTGTCTACCACTGACGTCAAACTCACCGGCCTATAGTTACTAAGGTTGTCCCTCCTACCCTTTTTAAACAACAGTACCACGTTCGCTATCCTCTAGTCCTCTGGGACCTCACCTGTGTCCAAAGAAGAGACAAAGATTTGCATCAGAGGCCCAGCAATTTCATCTCTTGCCTCCCTAAGCAGCCTACGATAAATGCCATCGGGCCCTGGAGATTTATCAGTTTTAATGCTACCTAAAAGCCCTAACACTTCTTCCCTTGTAATGGATAGTTCCTTCAATTGTTCTACAGCTCCCTCGAAGACTGTACCAGACATCAAGCCCCTCTCCTTCGTGAATACCGATGCAAAGTATTCATTCAGGATTTCCCCCATTCCCTTGGACTTCCCCTCCTCTGTCCCTGAGAGGACCGATTTTTCCCCTAGCCACCCTTTTGTTCCTAACATAGGAGTAAAACGTCTTTGGATTTTCCTTAATCCTACCTGCCAAAGCCATTTCATGTCCCCTTTTTGCCCTCCTAACTCCCCTTTTGAGATCCCTCCTACTCTCCCTGTATTCCTCCACCGCTCTCTCCGTCCCCAGTTGCTTAGACCTAACATACGCCTCTCGTTTCTCCCTGACCAAGTCTTCAATATCTCTAGTAATCCACGGCTCTCTAATCCTACTTTTCCCATCCTTCCTCTTAACTGGCACATGCCTTTCCTGCACCCATCTCAGTTTTCCCTTGAAAGACTCCCACATGCCTAACGTGGACTTGCCCTCCAACAGCCTATCCCAGTCTGTATCCCTAAGCTCCTGCCTAATCCGGCTGTATCTAGCCTTCCCCCAATTTAGCACCCTCCCCTTAGGACAGCAGTCATCTTTTTCCATTAGTATCCTAAAGTAGACAGAGTTGTGGTCACTATTAGCCACATGTTCACCTACTGCAACCTCAACCACCTGACCTGGCTCATTGCCCAGAACTAAATGCAGTATAGCCCCCTGTCTAGTCAGGCTATCTACATACTGCTCCAAGGACCCTTCCAATACACATCTTACGAATTCCTCCCCGTCTGAGCTCCCAGCTCTAGGCACCTTCCAATCCACCCCAGGGAGATGAAAATCTCCCACTACAACAACCCTGTTCTTCCTACACTTATCCAAAATGTCTCTACATATACCCTCTTCCACTGCCCGCAGGCTGTCGGGCGGTCTATAGTACACCCCTAGCATAGTAATGGCTCCCTTCCTATTCCTCAACTCCACCCACAGAGACTCAATTCCTAACCCCTCTATATTATCCTCCCTCTGCGCCGCTGTGATGTGTTCCCTAACTAACAGCGCCACTCCCCCTCCTCTTTTCAACCGTCCCCTGTCATGCCTAAAACTCTTATACCCAGGAATATTTAGCTGCCAGTCCTGCCCTTCCTTTAACCATGTCTCTGTCACTGCCACCGCATCTAAATTCCTTGCGAACATTAAGGCCTTAAGTTCATCCGTTTTTGCCCAAATTACAGTCAGCTCTGCCCTCCGACTGCTCCCTGCAGACTTCAATGTCAAAATCTCTCCAGCAAAATTAAGGCTTAAATCAGGTGTGTTATAGAATATTTATCACTTGCCAGTCAGTCTGGGTGCTGCCACAAAAACTCCATGCTAACCAGTACAGAGCAGTTTGCTTGATTGTTGCTTCTGTCATTGAACACTGAATCCCACATTCACAGGTGCATGTGGCCACAGCATGTATGATTTACAGGAGACACCACAGGAACTCACCAAGAAGTCTACTACCTATATCACTTAAAGAGACATGGTCACCAGAACCTCCATGTTATTTGTCATCCTGAATTTGAGATATATTGTATAGGTCCTTAATTGTATGTAATGTGTTCCTGTCCTTGCTCTTTCATACTCTCATGAATTGAAGTGGGCAGGGCATCTGCATCCAAGATACCATTTTGTGCCTTTCTGAAACATTAAGTCACATCAGGAATATGTTGGAAGGGCTGCCATAATTTAGGGAAAAGTAAATCTTTGTGAAATACTAGTTCTACACTGGGGAGGTTTTGTGGCATTGGGGTAGGTACCTCTGAACCAGAAGCTCTGGTTTTGAGTCCCATTGCAGGCTTAATTGCCATAGAAGGTATGCTCATACAATGAGCAAGCAGATTAATTATTAACCTGCAAATCCATACAATACACAATGGCAGGTGGTAAAAGCTGGAGTGTCCACTGCAGAAAACAATGACAAATCTCTGAAGCACCTTGCAAAGCATAGCTATGGTCCAACACATGGAAGTCAATGGTCACCAACATGCTGTTAAGTCATGGTACCTGGAGAGAGCGCTATACATTAATCTGTCCTAATTTAGTATAAACAATAGGACTCCCAAGTATATCGCTATAGCTATCTCCACAGCTATACTCCATAGCAATATTATGTATAGGTTTTTTTTCCCTAGCTATGTTATTAAGTCTTATTCATGTGATGAATATTGAAAAAACTGTTTTATAGGAAAAATGCGAAAAAAGAGACAGTAAACATCAGGTTGAACGTGAAAACCTTCAATCTCACCTCTGTGCCACAAGAAATGGCCACTGTAAAGGCCATCCCGAGTTCACTGGTATGTCCCAAATTACAGGTGCTTGAATTCATGCTTCATATTTACTCATATAGTCTTAAATTAGATTTAGGTTTACCATTATTAATGTGATATGCTTGATGATTTTTTTAACTGCACCCATTCTATTAGTTAGGTGCAACCTCCGACCTGTGCCAATTGATTTTGTAATTTGTTGCAAGGATTTGGAGGAATGAAATGCCACTCATTTAGTGTGAACATAGCTTATTTTGGTTTAAAATTATTATCTATTTTGATGTTTGCTAGTTTCATTAATCTTAACTTCGTATTTCCAAGTAATTTTGCCACCTGTATAGATTTGTGTACCAGTGCGGAATGGTTGTGGAATGAAATTACTTTTTATACACAAATTATGCATTAAATGTAAGTTAATCTTCTGTGCCTGTTTGGCACACTGAAAGGAATGCAAAACGACATACTGTGTAAAATTGAGTTATTTACAATTGTTGCTTAACCTAAAAGAAAACAGAGATTTGGGATTCCAACATATGGCAACAACTAGATGACACCTTAACGCTCCCTTTTATCTTTTAACGAAGGAATCGTCTGAAATCTTACCTCCCTGAAAATGTCCAGAGGTGAATGATGTTTAAATTAGCTCCCTGAATTGTCTTATACTAACCAGCTCAAACGAAAGTGCCTTTACTTAGCATCCTTTGGCTCATACTGAAAGCTGCTGAGTGATTTAATTAACTCTTGCAAAATGATCAAAGATAAAGTAGACCACCAATAAACAATATTTTTTGGTTACAATTTGCTTATTCATTCATGGGACATGGGCATCACTGGGTGGTTAGCATTTATTGCCATCCCTAGTTGCCCTTGTTAAAGACAAAGGGTCATCTGGACTCAAAATGTCAGCTCTTTTCTCTCCTTACAGTTGCTGCCAGACCTGCTGAGATTTCTCAGCATTTTCTTTTTTGGTTATTGAATTGTTCATGGCTGACACTATAATAGTTAGAATTGTGTAATTTCATTTGACATCAGCAAGAATCAATATAGTTAAGCAAGATATTTAAGCAGTAATTTACAAAATACAGTTTACAATTATATTTTGTACAGGTATACAGGTCACTGAAAGTGGCAATGCAGGTGGAGAAGGTAGTCAAGAAGGCATATGGCATGCTTGCCTTCATTGGCTGGGGCATTGAGTATAAAAATTTGCAAGTCATGTTGCAACTTTATAGAACCTTAGTTAGGCCGCACTTGGAATATAGTGTTCAATTCTGGTTGCAACCCTACCAGAAGGATATGGAGGCATTGGAGAGGATACAGAAAAGATATACCAGGATGTTGCCTGGTATGGAGGGCATTAGCTATGAGAAGAGGTTGGAGAAACTTGGTTAGTTCCCACTTAAACGACGGAGGTTGAGGGGAGACCTGATAGAAGTCTACAAGGTTATGAGGGACATTGACAGAGTGGATAGTCAGAAGCTTTTTCCCAGAGTGGAAGAGTCAATTACTAGGGGGCATATATATGAGGTATGATGGGCAATGTTTAAAGGAGATGTACGAGGCAAGTTTTTTACAGAGAGAAAACGGCAAAATAAAAGGAAAGTAAAAATTCAAGGTTCAGCATAGTGCTATAGTTTGCAATGTGAGCAGCAGGTTCATGAATTCATCAACAAAAAACAGGTTAGCAGCACCATGACTATGTTCTAGACTATCAGTGAGTTTGTGGAAGAGAATAGGGACTGGACTGAATATGTGAAAAAGTTGAAACATTTTTCTTGCCAAATAGAATTGCAGGTGAGGCCTCAAAGCACTCAATTCTTCCATTGTTTGCTGGAGCAGACGAGTGAAGGACCAGGGAGACAGATAAGAAACTACCTGTTAAAAACCTGTTTAAATAAGTTTAAAGCACTTTGTAGTAAGAACTAACCTTGTAGAACTGTTTAAATCATTTAAAAGCATTTTTGTGGGCTTTTTGTATTTACTGCTTTAAGAATTCTGAGGGAGTGGTTAGAAGGGAGTTGAGGGGGAGCAAGCTTTAAATCAGCGCCAGATTTAAAAGGAGGCCTGGTGTAGACAGTGGGCAGCGTCGGAGCGGGCAGCGGAGTGAGAGGGAAGCAGAGTGTGCTATTAGAGCTTAAGATCAAAAGGGCTTGGGGAAAAAAGAGCCAGGTAAGTTCGTGTGGAAATTTTCAATACTACTGCAGTGATTAATGGAGGGGCATGTGATGCGTGGTTTCTGTATGATGTGGGAACTGGTGGACCCCAGGGTCCTCCCCGGTGACCGCGTCTGCAGTAAGTGCAGGTTGCTGGAGGAGCTCCAGCTCAAGGTAGATGAGCTGGCCTCTGAGCTACAGACACTGAGGCTCATCAGGGGGAGAGAGGGTGCCATTGTCAATGGGGTGCAAGTTAGGAAGGGGGGAGAAGAGAGGAGGAAGGGGGGTGGGGAGCGGAGGCCTCAGCATCTCAATCTGCATAACAGGTTTGAGGTTCTTGCTTCCAGTGTGGACAAGGACGAGGGAGGTGAGGTCGGTGAGCAAACTGCACACGGTACAGTGATGCAGCAGGACATAAGCAAGGAGAAGGTGAAAAGGAACATAGTAGTAGTTGGGGATAGTGGGGTGAAGGGTATTGACACTGTCCTTTGTCACAATGACAAAGTCCACAGAAGGGTGTGTTGTCTGCCTGGTGCTCGGGTCCGGGATGTCACAGCTGGGCTGCAGAGGAACCTGGAGTGGGAGGGTGAGAATCCGGTCGTTGTGGTACATGTGGGTGCCAGCGACGTAGGCAAAATGCGAACTGAGGATCTGGGGAGGGAGTATGAAAAGCTGGGAATGGAATTAAAAAGTAGAACTGACAAGGTGGCTATCTCTGGGCTACTGCCTGAACTGAGTGCAGACGGGCGTAGGGTTGACAGGATTAAGGAAGTGAATGGGTGGCTCAGGGATTGGTGTGGGAGGAATGGGTTTGAATTTATGGGGCATTGGCATCAGTGTTGGGGTAGGTGGGACCTGTTCGGGCGGGATGGGGTGGGTCTGAACCGTGCTGGGACCAGAGTCCTGGCGAATCGTGTAAAGAGGACTGTAGACAGGGCTTTAAACTAATTGGGGGGGGGGGGAGAGTGCGAGGGTAGGTGACATTACGAGGCCTAAAGTTAAGGAGAGGGTACAGGTAAGGGTGGAGGCCGAGGATGTCCCAATAATAAAGGGAGTAGGGGGCGTGAGTATGAATAGGTCCAGGGGAAGGCTTGGATGAAGGCACTTTATCTGAATGCACGAAGCATTCGGAATAAAGTGGATGAGCTGGTGGCGCAGATCGACACAAATGGATATGATCTGGTGGCCATTACAGAGACGTGGCTGCAAGGTGACAGGGACTGGGAGCTGAATGTCCAAGGGTATCAAGTGTTTAGGAAGGATAGGCGGGAGGGAAAAGGGGGTGGCATAGCTCTGCTGATTAAGGATAGCATCAGGGTGGTAGCAAGGGATGATATTGGAGCCAAAGAGCAGAAAGTGGAATCGTTGTGGGTGGAGATTAGGAACAGCAAAGGGAGGAAGACGCTGGTGGGTGTCGTCTATAGGCCCCCGAATAATGATCTGGAGGTGGGGCGGGCTGTTAACGCGCAAATAAGTGCGGCATGCAGGAATGGGACGGCCATAATTATGGGGGATTTCAATCTGCATATTGATTGGTCGACCCATGTTGGACGTGGTGGGCTCGAGGAGGAGTTCTTGGAATGCTGCCGGGATAGTTTCCTTGAACAGTGTGTGTTGGAGCCGACGAGGGAGCGAGCTGTCTTGGATCTGGTGTTATGTAATGAGGCGGGTAGAATCAGGGACATTGCGGTGAAGGATCCTCTTGGGGAGAGTGATCATTGTATGGTGGAGTTTCTGGTGCAGATGGAGGAGGAGAAAGTGGGTTCCCGGACACGCGTCCTTTGTTTGAACAGAGGGGAGTACGGTAGGATGAGAGAGGAATTGGCGAATGTGGACTGGGGGAGCGCGTTGGAAGGTAGGTCTGCTGAGGAGCAGTGGAGGACTTTTAAGGAGATCTTTCTTGGTGCTCAGCAGAAATTTATTCCGATGGTCAAAAAGGATTGTAGGAGGAGAGGTAATAAGCCGTGGATAACGAAGGAGGTGAAGGAAAGTGTTAAATTAAAAGCAGAGGCATTTAGAGTAGCTAAGAGTAGTGGGCGAGAAGAGGATTGGGAGAGGTTTAAATGTCAACAAAGATTGACAAAGAAATTGATAAAGAAGGGTAGGATAAACTATGAAGCTGGGCTAGCACTTAATATAAAAAAGGATAGCAAGAGTTTTTATAAGTATATAAAAAGGAAGAGGCTGGCTAGGGTGAACGTTGGACCCTTAGAGGTTGAGAAGGGGGACTTAGTGGTAGGGGATGGGGAAATGGCTGAGGTCTTGAATAACTTTTTTGATTCGGTCTTCACGGATGAGGACGTGAATAATTTGCCGGGTGTTAGCGATGGAAAGGTGGTAGGACTGGAGGGTCTCGATGACATTACTGTTACTAGAGAGGTGGTGCTCGACAGACTGGAGGGGGCTGATTGTGGACAAGTCCCCAGGACTGGATGGAATGCATCCGAGGGTTCTGAAAGAAATGGCGGAGGTGATAGTGGATGCCTTGGTGGTTATTTTCCAGACGTCGCTGGATTCCGGGGAAGTGCCGGAAGATTGGAAAGCGGCTAATGTTACGCCGTTGTTTAAGAAGGGTACCAGGCAAAAGGCGGGGAATTATAGGCCGGTTAGTTTAACGTCTGTTGTAGGTAAAATGTTAGAATCCGTCATCAAGGAGGAAATAGCGAGGCATCTTGAGGGGAATTGCTTGATAGAGCAGACGCAGCACAGTTTCGTTAAGGGGAAGTTGTGTCTGACAAATTTACTTGAGTTCTATGAGGATGTGTCTAGGGCAGTGGATAGAGGAGAGCCGGTGGATGTGGTCTTTCTTGATTTTCAGAAGGCGTTTGACAAGGTGCCTCACAAGAGGTTATTGCAGAAGGTCAGGGGACATGGAGTTGCAGGTAGGGTGTTAGCGTGGATAGAGGACTGGTTGTCAAATAGGAGGCAGAGAGTGGGGGTCAACGGGTGCTGTTCGGATTGGCGGTTGGTGACTAGTGGAGTGCCTCAGGGGTCGGTGCTGGGGCCTCAGCTATTTACCATTTATATAGATGATCTGGAGGAGGGAACCAAGTGTATGGTGTCGAAATTTACTGATGACACCAAGATTGGTGGAAAGGCAAATTGTGCGGAGGGTGTGGAGAGTCTGCAGAAGGATCTAGATAGGCTGGGCGAATGGGCCAGGAACTGGCAAATGGAATTTAATGTTGGCAAGTGCGAGGTGGTACACTTTGGTAGGAATAATGGTAGGAAGGATTATTACTTACGTGGAGAAAAACTGCAGCAGGCGATGGTGCAGAGGGACCTCGGGGTCCTTGTGCATGAGTCGCAAAAACCCAGCTTGCAGGTGCAGCAGGTGGTCAGGAAAGCGAATGGGATGCTGGCCTTCATAGCGAGGGGGATTGAATATAAAAGTAGGGAGGTCTTGCTGCGGCTATATAGGGCATTGGTGAGGCCGCAGCTGGAGTACTGTGTGCAGTTTTGGGCGCCGTACTTACGCAAGGATATTTTGGCCTTGGAGGGAGTGCAGAGGAGGTTTAAGAACATAAGAACATAAGAAATAGGAGCAGGAGTAGGCCATCTAGCCCTTCGAGCCTGCCCCGCCATTCAATAAGATCATGGCTGATCTGTTGTGGCTCAGTTCCACTTTCCCGCCCTCTCCCCATAACCCTTAATCCCCTCTCTTATCAAGAACCCATCAACCCGCTTCTTAAAAATATTTAGCGAGGCAGCCTCCACCACTTCAACGGGCAGAGAATTCCAGAGATTCACCACCCTTTGAGTGAAGAAGTTCCTCCTCAACTCCGTTCTAAACCGCCTCCCCTTTATCTTGAGGCTGTGCCCCCTAGTCCTACTGTCTTTTTTGAGCGGGAAGAGTCTCTCCACCTCTATCCTATCCATCCCATTCATCATCTTATACGTCTCAATGAGATCTCCCCTCATTCTTCTAAACTCTAACGAGTACAAGCCTAGTTTATTCAGCCTCTCCTCATAGCTCAATCCCCTCAACTCCGGTATCAGCCTAGTAAACCTCCTCTGCACTCCCTCCAGGGCCAAAATATCCTTGCGCAGGTGCGGCGCCCAAAACTGCACACAGTACTCCAGCTGCGGCCTCACCAATGCCCTATACAGCTGCAGCAAGACCTCCCTGCTTTTATATTCAATCCCCCTCGCTATGAAGGCCAGCATCCCATTCGCCTTCCTGACCACCTGCTGCACCTGCAAGCTGGGTTTTTGCGACTCATGCACAAGGACCCCGAGGTCCCTCTGCACCGTCGCCTGCTGCAGTTTTTCGCCACGTAAGTAATAGTCCTTCTATAGTCCTACTAGGCTGATACCAGAGTTGAGGGGGTTGAGCTATGAGGAGAGGCTGAATAAACTAGGCTTGTACTCGTTAGAATTTAGAAGAATGAGGGGAGATCTCATTGAGACGTGTAAGATGATGAATGGGATGGATAGGATAGAGGTGGAGAGACTCTTCCCGCTCAGAAAGGACAGTAGGACTAGGGGGCACAGCCTCAAGATAAAGGGGGGGTGGTTTCGAACGGAGTTGAGGAAGAACTTCTTCACTCAAAGGGTGGTGAATCTCTGGAATTCTCTGCCCGTTGAAGTGGTGGAGGCTACCTCGCTAAATATTTTTAAGAAGCGGGTTGATGGGTTTTTGATAAGAGAGGGGATTAAGGGTTACGGGGAGAGGGCGGGAAAGTGGAACTGAGCCACGACAGATCAGCCATGATCTTATTGAATGGTGGGGCAAGCTCGAAGGGCCAGATGGCCTACTCGTGCTCCTATTTCTTATGTTCTTATGAGTGTGTGTGGAGTGAAGGCTTACAGGCTAGTGAGGAATTCAGCAATACCACAGAAACTGGGGGACAATTCATTTGTGGATTTAGTTAATTTGTTCAGAATCTCCATAATTCTAAGCCCTCAGTGGTTGTCCAGTGGTACAAGTCCCATTGTCATTTTCATAAGGTGGGATAATCTGTTGTTAACTCTGTTGCTGAATTAAGACAAATCTCTGAGCAGTTTGGAGAAGTATTGGAAACGTTCTTCAGGATAGCTTTGTCTCTGGCATTGATGAGGACAGCATTCAACTTTATTTGCTGGGAGAAGGCTGCAGAAATTTCTCAATGCATGGAAGTGGCTGCTAGCCATGTAAAAGATATTCAAAAGGCCAGTGGCGGTGCACAGCAGATTGTACATAAGAAAGAGGCTGCAAGCAAAAAGGTGAAAGCAGTGGAATATTTTGGTACGGAGGGACACACTATTATTGCAAATTTATGGGCACTGTTGTTGTCATCATTGCAACAAATAGGGTCATTTAGCAAAGCAATGCAAGAATATTAAGAGCAAGTCGAAGGCTGAACAAAGAAATTCAAATTCAAAATAACTTTAGTCACCTGTGCATCATCTGAAAAGTTCAGAGCAAGCAGGCAGAGGAGCATTCTTACAGTATGGTTATTGTGTGTGACGACTGTGTGGAGTTTATCTGAGCTACAGTGGAGATCAATGGAAAAGAAATCAAGATGTAGATGGACACAGAGCCTCTGCATCTGGATTAAATGAAGAGACCCATAAGAAGACTTGGAGCTCTAAGCAGGTGCCAACGCTTACTCAAGCAGGGCCTAGTTACCAAGGCATGACTGGCTCAGCTAAAATTCTGTTGAAATTGGGTGAGATTAAGCACACAGGTGACAGGATGTCATTCAGAAATATCCTGAGTTTTTCAAAGATAAACCGGATACATTGCGTAGCACTACAGTTAAGTTGTTCATAGATCCTCAGGCTACATTTCACTTTTCCAAGCCCAGTGCTCTATGCCAGAAAGATAAAGTAACAGACAAATTGCAGAGCTTGGAAACATTGAGCCCATTCAGTTCTCAGGACAGTTCCAATTGTTCCTATTCTTAAAAGTGATAGAACAATGCGCATATGTGGGAATTACAAACATACAATTAATCAGGCTTCCAAGCTGGATGCTATCCATTTCTACAGGTGGAAGACCTGTTTTAAACCCTTGCAGGAGGCAAGATGTTCTCAAACATGACATGAGCCATGTGTACCAGCAGCTTTTGTTAAAGGAAAACTCAAAACAGTATGTCACAATCAACACTCAGAAGGGTTTCTTCAAATACAACATCTGGAATGTTCTCCAGTTCGTGAACTCTTCAGAGGACAATTGTTGCAGGGGATTCCTTATGTAGCAGTTTATTTGGATGACATGCTGATCACAGGAAAAACTAAGGAGGAGCACCTCAGCAACCTGGATCAAGTGTTAAAGAGATTTTCAGAGGCAAGACAGCAAGTGCATTTTGCAGGAACAGTAATATTTGGGTCACAAAATCATAGTGTAGGGTTCATCCAAATTGGAAAACAAAGTCAGAGCTATCAAGGAAGCGTGTCTGAGCTCAGGTCATTTGTGGGTATGGTAAATTACTAGAAGTTAGTGCCAGACCTTTCAACGGTGTTGGTGCCACTGTATTTACTATTTCACAAAGAAACAAAATAGAAATAGGGGCCAGCACAAAAGAAAGCTTTCAAGGAGCTGAAAGTGCTGCTGTAATCAACTAATCTGCTGTTTCACTTTGATCAAGCCAGAGAACTCATTCTGTCCTGTATTGCCTTGCCCAAAGGTGTTGGGGCAGCAATCTCTCATTGAATGGAGGACGGCTCAGAAAAAAACATCAGTTTTGTGTCACATATGTTGACAATAGCTGAGAAGAGAAGAGATAAAGAAAGGTCTGGCCATCATTTTTCCTGTGAAACGGTTCATCAGTATTATTATGGTTGTTCATTTACAATATGTACTGACCTTAAGCCAATGATGAGTCTTTTCAGTAATTCAAGTGCATTCCTCCCATGGCCTCGGTGAGGATACAATGTTGAGCTCTCACATTGTCAGCATCCAATATAGCATTATGTACAGGGCAGGGAAGGACAACGCAAATGCTTTGTGTCTTCTTCCTTTACCAGACATACCCACCAAGACATTATTTTCTCCAGAGACAATGTTCGTTCTTGAGCAACCTTCACTTTCTCCAGTGAATGCTAAACAGATTAATCAGGGAACAGACTGGGACCTTGTTCTATCCCAGGTGAAGAAATTCCTGATGCAGGGATGGTCTGCAGGTATAGGAGATGATGAATGTGCAAAGCAGAAAGATGAGTTGAGTGTGCAGGGTGGTTGCATCATTTGGGGGTCCAGAGTGGTTGCCCTATCCCCCTGTTCGTTCACAAGGCTTGGATGAAGTTCATGAGGCTCACCAACGTGCCTCCCGAATGAAAAGTTTAACCAGGTCGTATATTTGCTGGCCTAATATGGATCAGGATTTGGAAAACAAGGTAAAATCCTGTTCTGCATGTCAGATCAACCAGAAGATGGCTCCAAAAGCACCATTATATCTATGGTGATTGTCTGTGACCTTGTCTTCATGTAGATTTTGTAGAGCCTTTCATGGGTCATGTTTCTAGTCATCGTGGATACCCATTCCAAATGATTAAAGTACACATGTTGAGCAATGTTACTGTTCGAGTTACAATAGAAAAGCTACACCAAGTTTTTGCATCTCACGGTTCACCGGATTCTCTTATTTCTGATAACTGCCTAACTGAAATATCTCTCAAAGGCCAATGTCACTTCACCAGATTCCTTTTCTTTACAAATTCTGTTCCACTCCTAGAGTGCTTCACAGTCAGAAGACCTGACAATCTCTTTTTTATGTACAGGTAAAGCTCCCTGATTGGGCAAGCAATTATGACTTCAATCAGGGAATTCATAGCCCAAGAGGCCAACCTCACGTGCGTCGTTGAAGTCATTACATCTGAGTCCGAGGAATTGTGGTAGTTCATGTGTGTCATGGGTCTCTTGCAATGTTTCTGCACTGGGTTTGGATCCTCCAACTTGGCATCCGAGGTGGGAGGAGAGTACCTGATAGGTGCCCATCTATTACAACACGATTGCCAGAGTTCTAGTTTGCTTCCTCCCTCGGGCTGCAGAGGAGTAGTTGCAGCTTTGTCTGCAGTGTTCATTTAGGACTCCAAGGTCCTACCTATGTGCCTGGGAGAGGCAAGGCTGGCCTGTCGGGGAGTGGGGGGAGACACTCCTCGGTTCCCGGCCCATTGGGAAGTGTTGGCTCAGGGATAAACTGTGATTTCAAGGCCCGCACGTGGTCCAGATGTTTTTCTCAGGATGACATCACCCAGGCGTTCTCTGTAGGATACAGGCCCCGTCCTAGACCCACCCATTCCAGATACCATGTGGGACCATTTGGGTATGTTACCCAGACATATTCAGTGGCTTCCAATTGATTCTCTCAACTTCTATTGTCGTGGCCTTTGTGTTGGGCTTCTTGTTGCTTTTCCACCTTTCCCCCCCAGGTTTTGGAATAGCAAACTTACTCTGGTGCAGAATTGTCTGTCCATGAGCAATTCTGTGGGTGCTATTCCAGTAGTGGCAGGGAACAACTTGATGTCCATTGATGCTGCTGGCTGTTTTTTTAAACCACTTTTAATGTCTGTACCACTCTCCGTGAAGTTAAGAAAATAAGAACATAAGAAACAGGAGCAGGAGTAGGCCATCTAGCCCCTCGAGCCTGCCCCGCCATTCAATAAGATCATGGCTAATCTGATAGTCGTTCAGTTCCACTTACCCACCTGCTCCCCATAACCCTTAATTCCCTAATTGATCAGAAATCTATCTACCTGTAACTTAAACATATTTAACGAGGTAGCCTCCACTGCTTCAATGGGCAGAGAATTCCAAAGATTCACTACCCTCTGAGAGAAGTTCCTCCTCAACTCTGTTCTAAATTGACTCCCCCTTATTTTGAGGCTATGCCCTCTAGTTTTTGTTTCCTTTCTAAGTGGAAATAATCTCTCTGCCTCCACCCTGTTCAGGCCCTTCATTATCTTATATGTCTCTATAAGATCTCCCCTCAGCCTTCTAAACTCCACCGAGTACAGGCCCAATCTACTCAATCTCTCCTCATAAGCTAACTCCCTCATCTCTGGTATCAACCTGGTGAACCTTCGCTGTACTCCCTCCAAGGCCAATATATCCTTTCGCAAATAAAGGGACCAAAATTGCACATAGTACTCTCGTTGCAACCTCACCAGTACCTTGTACAATTACAGCAAGACCTCCCTGCTTTTATACTCCATCCCCCTTGCGATAAAGGCCAACATTCCATTTGCCTTCTTGATCACCTGCTACACCTGCAAACTGAGTTTTTTGCGATTCATGCACAGGGACCCCCTGGTCCCTCTGCACAGTAGCATGTTGTAATTTTTCACCATTTAAATAATAGTCCATTTTACTATTATTTCTTCCAAAGTGGATAATCTCACACTTGCCAAAGTTATAGTTTGTTGTTCGATGATGGATGGTATAGTGCCATCCTGATATGTCAAATCCTATTCAACATCATCAACCGGTTGAACTCCTGGCCGGCAAAGCCGGTCCATTGTCAGAGACTAACACATCTGGGATCCCATGCGTCGCAAATGAGTTGGCATCCACTATGACCAAGAACATCGAACCCATGAATGGGCCTGCATAATCCAAATGTAGCTGAATCCATGGTATACCTGGCCATTCCCATGGGTGTACAGTATATGCTGATGGCAACTTTTGTCCTTGCTGGCATCAAACCACAAGCATCGCTATGTCTTCATCCATTCTGGGCCATCAAACATAGCTCCTGGCCAGCATTTAGGGCTTCCATGCCATCTGGCTGAACTACATCACAGCCATCCAGGAATGTCCAAACTTGGAAAGCTACTTGTGCCCCCTAAGGATGGAATTGGGGCTGTACTGGCCTTTCTGTTTTCCTTGTCAGTACTAAGCAGTTAATTTTTGCAAGGATAGGGTCCTTTTGCATTCAAACATGTATGTTATATGCAGCCACTGGGAGGGTATCCAAAATATTCATCGTCATTACCGTCTCCTCTACTTGGGGTACAATTGGTGGGGTGTCTGCTAAAGGTAACCTACTTAAGGCTACTCAGCCTTGCAGCCAGTGCTCCCACTGATAGTTGTAAGCCACAATAATAATACCCATAACTGGATCTGAGCCGATGCTATCGATGGCACCACTTTGTCCTCACTTAGGAGTCCCAGTAGCGGATTATGATCAGTGACAATCAGAAATTTCTGCCCATAAAGGTATTGATGAAATTTCTTCACTCCAAGTATTACCGCCAACCTTCTTTTTTAATTGGATATACTATCTTTCTGCTGTAGCCAAGGACCTGGAGACATATTCTGGTGGTTTTCCTCTCTATTTGGCCAACTTTGTGCTAATACTGTCCCAGTGTCATAAGGGGATGCATTTCAGGTTAGCATTAACACTTTTCTAAGATCATAATGTGCTAAGATATTTGATGATTACAGCTATTGCTTTATTTTCTTAATAGCAAGGTCTTGATGGGCAGACTATTCCGAAGCCTGACCCTTTTTTAGCAGTTGATTTGGGGAACCAAGATGGAGGCCTGGTTTAGTATGAATTTTCAATAGTGTGTCACCAGCTCTAGAAATGACCGGTGATTGAGCCAGGGCATCTTTAATCATGGTCCTTCAAAGAATGTAGACCTGACTAGTCCACATTGTAACCCAAAGATACCAGGAAGATGCATTTCTCCCTCCTTCGTGCATGCTGCCTCTTGAAAAATGATTAAGGACTTCCTTTAGGTGCTGTAGGTGTTCTATCTTTATTTTACCTGTAATGAGAATGTCATTCAGATAAATCTTGTAATATGTTCCCCATTGTTCTCTGGAACATTGAGTGGTTGACAATACCCTAAAAGGTAACCTTATGTATTGAGAGAGGCCCTCTAGAGGCCTCTGTGGAATACTTCTGTGAATCCTCATCCAGCTGCAACTGCAAATAAGCATGATTCGTATCTAATTTTGAGAATAAGAATCCTTCTGCTGACTTTGCATACGAATCCTTGATCCAGGGAGTCAAGTACTTGTCCAGCTGTAAATAGTGGTTTATTGCTTGCCTAAAGTCTCTGCAAGGACGGACTGAACTATCTTGATTCAAAATAGGCACCACAAGTGCTGCCCATTTCGCAAACTGGAGAGGTTTTATGATACGTTCTCATTCCAGTCTTCTAATTTCTGTTCCACTTTTTCCCTTAAAGCAAACAGCGGGCTTGCTCGATATGTAATGTCACTTTGTCTTCTTTTAATGGTTCCTAGTGCTTTTCTGAAAACCTTCGGGTATTTGAGCAGGACTTCACTCAAGCGACCATTGTCTAACTGGAAGATGTTTGTTTACCCAGTTAGATTTCTTTCAGCCAGTTTTGCCTCATTAGGCTTGGGCCCAAACCCTGCACTACCATTAATGGTAACCAGTTGTCTTTCATAAGAGACAGGAAGAAAGGTCTCAGGGTTCCCCTGTATAAGTTCTCAGTCTTGCCAAAGTCTTGATTAACGTTAAGGGTGGAGTCCAATGTGAATTTTACTGAACGTTGATTTCCCAACCATCATTACGTCTGCGCCTGGGCTGAATTCCATTAGTACTGGACATCCATTTAAACTTAAGGTTACCTTAATTGGTTATGATTTGGACAGTGCTATTTAATTGTTTAATTGTTCCACTTTGGATGTATGTGGACCTTTCAGCATGTGCACTCTCTGGACACTGTCCTATGTGACGTTTTCCTAAATCTAGATCTTGAAAGCTTACTTTGCTGCTCCGATTCCGCATACTGTCAATAGTTATAAAATGGAACCAATTAATATAATTGTAAGCTTAAATGGATGTCCAGTATTAATGGAATTCAAACGCAGGCAACTACACAGTCTCCCTTAGGAAGGATCCAGATACAGGTAAACTCAGGTTTGCCCGCAGGACAGTCTCAAAGCAAAACCTAGCTTTGACCAGACAATCCCTACAAAATCCTTGCCGGATTGGATTTTGTAGGGACTGTCTGGTCAAAACCAGACAGTGCTTTGGGACTGTCCTGCGGGCAGACCTGAATTATTTAAAAGCTTATGCCAGCTGTCTCAACCTTGTTAAAAAACTCATGACAGACTCCCCACTCTTCTGGATTGCCGAATAAAACTGGTACCTTCTGAGGATGAGATGTGGCTTACGGTTGTAATATCTCGTCACTAGATCTGCCAGTTTCTGAAAGGTTTTGGTATCTGGTGCTTCTGAGAAAGCCAAGCTGCGAATAATGGCAAATACCATTGATCCACAAGTGGTCAGAAGAATGACCCATTGCTTTTCATCTGCCACAAAGTCATTAGTTCTAGAACAAAAAGCAGAGAAACTTACAGCACAAGAACAGGCTCTTCGGCCCTCCAAGCCTGCACCAACCATGCAGCCCAACTGAAGTCCAGTTTTTTGGACTGAAACTGCCCAACTAGTTTAACCTAGTTGAACTATTTCAACTTAGTTTAGAGTTGAACTAAAATCTCTAACTCTTCCGGGGACCATATCTCTCTATTTCCATCCTATTCATGTATTTGTCAAGATGCCCCTTAAAACTCACTATCATATCTGCGGCAGCGAGTTCCAGGCACCCACAACCTGTGTAAACAAACTTGCCTCGTACATGTCCTTTAAACCTTGCCTCTCGCACCTTAAATCAATGCCTCCTAGTGCTTTTCACCCTGGGAAAAAGCTTCTGACTGTCCACTCTGTCCATGCCCTTCATAATCTTGTAGATTTACATCAAGTTGCCCCTCAAACTCTGTCATTCCAATAGAACAAGTCAAGTTTTTCCAACCTTTCCTCATAGCTAATGCCCTCCATATCAGACAACATCCTAATAAATCTTTCCTGTACCCACTCCAAAGCCTCCATCGACATCTTTCTGGTAATGTGGTAACCAGAATTGAACACTATATTCCAAGCGCGGCTGAACTAAGGTTCTCTAAAACTGCAACATGACTTGCCAATTTTTAAACTTAATGCCCCAGCTGATGAATGCAAGCATGCCATATGCCTTCTTGACTACCTTCTCCACCTGCATTGCCACTTTCAGTGACCTGTATACCCCAATCCCTCTGCCTATCAATATTTGTAAGCGTTCTGCCATTTACTGCACATTTCCCATCTGAATGCATTACCTCACATTTGTCCAGATTAAATTCCATCTGCCATCTCTCCGTACATGTCTCCAGCCAACTACATCCTACTGTACCGTCTGACGGTTCTCATCGCTAGCCACAATTCCACCAATCTTTGTGTCATCCACAAACTTACTAATCGAACCAGTTACATTTTTCTTCAAATAATTTATACATATTACAAACAGCAGAGGGCCCAGCACTGATCCCTGAGGAATGTCACTTGTCGCAGCCTTCCATTCAGAAATGCATCCTTCCACTGCTACAGTGTGTCTTCTGTGACCGAGCCAGCTCTGTATCCACCTTGCCAGCTCACCTCTGATACCATGCGACTTCACCTTCTGCACCAGTCTGCCATGTCAAAACCTTGTCAAAGGTTTTACTGAAGTCCATGTAGACAACATCCACTGTTCTTCATCATTTCCTCGAAAAACTTGATCAAGTTGGTGAGACATGACTTCCCCTTCAGAAAACCGTGTTGTTTCTCATTAATACATCCACTTATTTTCAAGTGGGAGTAAATCCTGTCTCGAAGAATCCCCCCCAATAATTTCCCTACCACTACCGTAAGGCTCACTGGCCTGTAATTATCTGGATTATTCTTGCTATCCTTCTTAAACAAAGGAACAACATTGGCTCTTCTCCAATCCTCTGGGACCTCCCCTGTAGCCAGGTAGGATACAAAGATTCCTCTCAAGGTCCCAGCAAAACAGTAATGCATTCTACACATTAGGCCCAGTCCTCTACAGCAGGTTTAAAAGAGTTTGGTTTCCCAAAGAAAGATATGATGCAGGAAAATGGCTTACCCAAGCAAAGTCAGCTGTTAGCGCACAGTTCCTTATGCTCATTCTTTTTCCTCGTCACCAAGGAAATAACTCCTCAGTGGCTGGTGTCCCTTCACCAGATTCCCTTTATTTAAAAACCCTGTTCCACTCCTAGAATGCTTCTTCTACACAGTCAGAATCTGGTGTGCCAGAAGATCTGAAACTCCCATTTTTACATTCAGGTGAAGCTCCCTTATTCAGGGAACTCTTCCCCTGCGCAGGCTAAGACTCCACAAACACAGGTAACTGCGTTTAGCCATTACAGGGATTGAACCCACAACCTTAGCATTATTAGCACCATGCTCTAACCATCTAAGCTAACAGGCCCACTGTGGATTATCCTTGCTACCCTCCTTAAGCAAAGGAACAACATTGGCTATTCTCCAATCCTCTGGGACCTCCCCTGTAGCCAGTGAGGATACAAAGATCCCTGTCAAGGCCCTAGCAAAGCAGTAATGTGTATTATATATTGGGCCCAGTCCTCCATAGTAGGGACAAAAGAGTTCAGTTTCCCCGAGAAAGGCAGAATGCAGTTGGCTGTTAGCAAGCAATTCCTTAGGCTTGTTCTTTTTCCTCTTCGCCAAGGAAATAACTCCTCAGTGGCCAGTATCCCTTCACCAGATTCCCTTTATTTAAAATCTCTGTTCCACTCCTAGACTGCTTCAACTACACAGTCAGAATCTGGGGAGCCAGAAGACCTGAAACTCCCATTTTTATATTCAGGTGAGGCCCCCTTCAATCAGGGAGTTCATATTCCAAAAGACCAACCTCATGTGTTTCATTGAAGTCATTACACTAATATTGATGAGTAATTTGTTCCAAGAATTAATGCAAAGGAATGGAATACACCATGTGCCTACTGCACCTTTTCATCCAGCTTCAAATGGTTTAGCAAATTGAGCTGTTCAGACACTGAAAGAAGGATTGAGGAGAATGGCAGGTGATTCTTTGGGAACCAGGCTCTCACATTTCCTGTTCTAGTATCTTATCACACCACAAACATCAACAGGACTCTCACCAGATGAATTACTGGTGGGTAGGAAGCCACATATCAGTTGGATCTGCTACACCCAGATGTCAAGGAGACAGGAAAAGCAGAAAGGGAGACATGACTACTATACTAAGGAGAGATAGATAGTTCAACCTGAATGATTGTGTCTAAGTAAAGAATTTTGATTGTAACCAATGATGGTTGCATGGAATTATTCTCAGTTGAAATGATTCAGTATCTTTGGTAGTGAAAATGATCAATGGAAGAGTTGTTCTCAGACACCCAGACCACAATTGCCCACTCAATGACTTGGGGAGATCAAAAGTTCCAGAAGACGCAGCAGAAGGAAATGCTGCCGTGGGCATGTGACAGAACATGGTCCCTGATGTACAGGGTCATCCAGTGGACTCTATTCCAGGAGATAATGAGGAATATCCATGCAAAGATATTCAAACCACTCCTGCGCCCTAAATCCACCTCCACTGAAACAAGCCTCAGCAGTGTCTACTGAATTACTAGTGATATTGCGTAGGTCACAACATAGTTGCAAAGCCCCTAAAAGACTAATGTATAATTCAGACATGAGTTTTATTGTTTCTTTCGTGATGACCTTCCCCAAGATCAAACTTCACAACCCTTCAGTCACATCCCGGCAAGAGGTGTTGAATGAAGCCGGGTCCATACTGGGTGCTTCCCAGAGACACCATTACCACCCCCCTCTCCCCACCTCCGCCCTGTCTTAGCCACCTAGGACACCATGACTCCAGTGCCCCCGGCTTAGGCACAAGACTCACTCTCCCAAGCTCATCCTCTTCATTCGCCGAATGCTATACTTCTCCGGGTACCCATTCAATTCACGGCTCAGGCTGGTGCAGAAGATTAGATCATATGGGATCGGGGTGAACTAGTTAGATGGATTCAGAACTGGCTTGGCCAAAGAAGTCAGAGGGTAGCAGTGGAAAGATGTTTTTCTGAATGGGGGTCTGTAATGAGTGGTGTTCCACAGGGATCAATGCAGGGATCTCTATTGTTTGTACAGTATATAAATGACTTGGAAGAAAATGTAACTAGTCTGATTCATAAGTTTGTGATGATACTAAGATCGCTGGAGTTGCGGACAGTGTTGAAGATTGTCAGAGTATACAGCAGAATATTGATAGGCTAGAAAATTGGGCGGAGAAATGGCAGTTGGAATTTAATCCAGACAAATGTAAGGTGATGCATTTTGGTAGATCCAATTCAGGTGGGAGCTACAAAATAAATAGCAGAACAGTCAGGAGCATAGACACACACAGGGATCTGGGAGTACAGGTCTACAAATGCTTAAAAGTGGCAACACAGGTGGAAAAGGTGGTGAAGAAAGCATATGGTATGCTTGCCTTCATTGGCTGGGGCATCGAGTATAAAAGTTGACGAATTATGTTACAATCATATAAGAAGTTGGTTTGGCCACATTTTGAATACTATTTCCAATTCTGATCGCCACACTACCAGAAGAATGTGGAGGCTTTGGAGGGAGTACAGAAAAGGTTTACCAGGATGTTGCCTGGCATGGAGGGTATTTGCTGTGTGGAGAGATTGAATAAACTGGGATTATTCTCCCTGGAAAGATAGAGACTGAGGGGTGACCTGATAGAATTTTATAAAATTATGACGGGCATAAATAAGATGAACAGATGGAAGGTTTTTCCCAGGGCAGAAATGACAATTACAAGGAGCACAAGTTCAAGGTAAAGGGGGAATGGTTCAGTAGAGATGTGCAAGCAAAGTTTTTTATCCAGAGGGTGGTGAAGTCCTGGAATGCACTGCCAAGTGAGGTAGTTGAGGCAGACACTTTAGTGATATTTAAGACTTATCTCGATAGACACGTGAACAGGTGGGGAATATAGAGTTACAGGCGATTGGTCTAGATAGGACAAAGTGATCGGCACAGACATAGTGGGCCGAAGGGCCTTTTCCTGTGCTGTATTGCTCTTTGTTGGCTGCACTCATTCAGGCAAGTGGAGAGCATGCCATTACGCTCCTGACTTGTGCGTTTAGGATGGTGGATAGGCTTTGTGGAGTCAGGACATAAGTAACCCGTTACAAGGTTCTTAGCCTCTGACCTATATTAACCACAGTATTAAATATCTAGTCCAGTTCAATTTCTGGTCAATGGTAACACCCAGGATGTTGATACAGGGGGACTCAGGGATGGTAATGCTATTGAAAGGCAAGGGATGGTGGTTAGATCCTCTCTTGTTGGAGATCATCATTGCCTGCCACTTGCGTGGCACAAATGTTGCTTGCTACTTGCTAGTCCAAACCTTGAAATTGCACAGGTCTTGCTGCATTTGGACATGGACACTTCATTATCCGAGAAGTCGCAAATGTGCAGTCATCAGCGAACATCCCACTTCTAACCTTATAATGGTAGGAACGTCATTGATGAAGATGCTGCATATGTTTGGACCAGTACACTATCCTGAGAAACTCCTGTAGTGATAAACTGGAGCTGAGATCATTGACCTCTAACCATCACAACCATCTTCCTTTCTGCCAGGTTTGACTCCAATCAGAGGAGGGTTTTCCCCCTGATTCCTAGTGAATCCAATTTTGCTAAGACTGTTTAATGCTATACTTGATCAAATGCTGCTTTGAGGTCAGAGGCAGTAACTCTCACTTATGGCATTTAGCTCTTCTGTCCTTGTTTGAATTAAAGGAGTCTCACAACACCAGGTAGTAATGAGGTCAGGAGCTGAGTGGCCCGAGCAGAATCCAACTGACATCCATGAACAGGTTGTTGCTGAGTAAGTGCTCCTTGACAGAATTGCTTATGACCCCTTCCAATAGTTTACTAATGATTGAGAATAGACTGATGAGGCACACCTGGCCAGATTGGATTTGTTCTGTTTTTTTGTAAACATGATATACCTGGGCAATTTTCCACATTGCCAGATAGATGCCAGTGTTGTAACTGTACTGGAACATGGTGAAACAAGTTCCGGAGCACAAGTCTTCAGGACTTTGCTGGAATATTGTCTGGGCCCATAGCTTTTGCTGTTCCAGTACATAAGAACATAAGAAATAGGAGCAGGAGTAGGCCAACTAGCCCTTCGAGCCTGCCCTGCCATTCAATAAGATCATGGCTGATCTGTCTTGGCTCAGTTCCACATTCCCGCCCTCTCCCCATAACACTTAATCCCCTCTCTTATCAAAAACCCATCAACCCACGTCTTAAAAATATTTAGCGAGGTAGCCTCCACCACTTCAACGGGCAGAGAATTCCAGAGATTCACCACCCTTTGAGTGAAGAAGTTCCTCCTCAACTCCGTTCTAAACCACCCCCCCTTTATCTTGAGGCTGTGCCCCCTAGTCCTACTATCCTTTCTTTGACATCACGTGGAATGAATCAAATTGACTGAAAACTTACAACTGTACTGCTGGAGACCTCAGAGGAGGCTGTAATGCATCATCTACTCGGCATTTTTGACTGAAGATTGTTGTGACTGCTTCAGTCTTATCTTTGGAGGTTGGGGATATTTGTGGAGCCCCTCCTCCAGTGAGTTGTTTGATTGTGCACCACCATTCACGGCTGGATGTGGCAGGGTTGCAGAGCTTAGAGCTTTTGTGTTATCTGTGCAATCATCTAATTCTGTCAATTATTTGCTGCTTATGCTGTTTGGCATGTAAGTAGTCCTGTGTTGTAGCTTCACCAAGATGACACCCCATTTTTAGATATGCCCGATGTTGCTCCATGCATGCCCTCCTGCACTCCTCATTGAACCAACATTGATTCCCTGGCTTGGTGGTAATGGTAGAGGGGGGAATGTGCTTGGCCATGAGGTTACAGATTGTGGTTGTGTACAATTCTGCTACTGCTAATGATTCACAGTGCCTCATGGATGTCCAGTCTTGAGTTGCTGGATCTATATGAAGTCTGTACCGTTTGGCATGATGGTAGTGTCTCAGAGTATGATGGTGGGTTTCTTCAATGTAAAATGGGACTTTGTCGCCACAAGGACTATCCTGTGGTCATTCATACTGATACTGTCATGCGCAGATGTGTGTGCATCTGTGGCAAGCAAAGTGGTGAGGACGAAGTCAAGTATATTTGTTCCTCTTGTTGATTCCCTCACCAGTCCTGGTTTGGCAGTTATGTCCCTTAGGATTCGGTCAGCTCAGCCTGTAGTGGTACTATCAAGCCACTCTTGATGATTGACACTGAAGTCAAAGTACATTCCATGCCCTTGCCACCCTTGAACACCCTTTCTCCAAGTGGTGTTCAAAATGGAGGAGTACTGATCGAACTGCTAAGAGCGATCAGTATGTGGTAATCAGGAGGTTTGATTTTGTGCCATGAGATGTCATGGAATTCAGAGTCCATGTTCAAGACTCCCAGGGCAACTCCCTCCTGACTGTGTATACAACTGTGCTGTCACCTCTGCTGGTCTGTCCTGCGGTGGGACAGGACATACCCAGGAATGATGATGGTAGTGTCTGGGACATCATTTGTAACGTGAATGAATATGACTATGTCAGGCTTGACGTCTGTGAGACAGCTCTCCCAATTTTGGCACTAGCCCCAAATGTTAATAAGAAGGACTTTGTAAGGTCAACAGGTCTATGTTTACCATTATTGTTTCCGGTGCCTAATCAATGCCAGGTGGGTGGTCATTCCTTTTTGTTCCTTTTGTGGCTGCTAGATACAATTGAGTATCTTTCTAGATCTTTTCAGAGGGCATTTAAGGGTTAACCACATTGCTGTGAACCTGGAGGCACACATTGACCAGATCAGGTAAAGGCATTAGTGAACCAGATGGGTTTTTATGACAGTCAACATAATCATTAGGCTTTTAATTTCAGTTTTTTTATTGAGTTTTAAATTCCACCATCTGCTGTGGTGGGATTCCAAACCGGTTCCCCAGAGCATTCCCCTGGGTCTCTGGGTTACTCATCAAATGACAATACCACTGCGCCACCTCCTCCATGTCATGCATCCAGTACTGGAGACACCTTTTTGAAAATTTTGGGATGTGGACCGTGAACTCCAGTAGATCTATCAACTTTTAGTTATAATTTTTTACTAATATTAATTTCTTTCAGGTCTGAATCTCGTTGGTTCCTAGGTTCTCTAATATTTCAGAGAAGCTATTTGTATTTTCCTCTGACAATACAGGCACAAATTATTTGTTTAGTTTCTCTGCTACTTCCTCATTCCCTATTCCTAAATTTCCTGTCTCTGCTGACTGAACAGACCCACATTTGCCTTTGCTAATCTTTTCCGTTTTAAGTATCTCTGGAAGCTTTTATTGTCTGATTTTATTCTCACGATTTACTTTCGTATTCTGTTTCCCTTTCCATAACAATTTCTTGATTCTCTTGGGACAGCACAGTTGTACAGTGGTGAGCACTGTTGTCACACAACACCTGGGACCCAGGTTCAATCCCAGTCTTGGGTGACTGTGTGGAGTTTGCATATTCTCCCTGTGTCTGTGTGGGTTTCCTCCAAGTGCTCTGGTTTCCACCCACAGTCTAAAGATGTGTAGGTTAGTAGGATTAGTCGGTTAAATACATGGTATTATGGGGATAGGACCTAGGTAAAATGCTCTGTCGGAGAGTTGGTGCAGACTCAGTGGGCCAAATAACCCCCTTCTGCACTGTAAGGATTCTTTGAACCTAAGAACTAGGAGCAGGAATAAGCCATCTGACCCCTCAAGCCTGCTCCACCATTCAATAAGATCATGGCTGATCATTCGTGGACTCAGCTCAGCTCCACTTACCTGCCTGCTCACCATAACCCTTAATTCCTTTACTGTTAAAAATTTATCCGTCTTTGCCAAAAAAAATCCAACAAGGTAGCCTCAACTACTTAACTGCTCAGGGAATTCCACAGATTCACAACCCTTTGGTTGGGAAATTTCCTTCCAACTCAGTCCTAAATCTGCTCCCCCTTATTTTGAAACTATGCCCTGCAGTTCCAGTTTCACCCGCCAGTGGTCATAACTTCCCTGTTTCTATCTTATCTATTCCCTTCAGAATTTTATATGTTTCTATAAGATTGCCTCTCGTTCTTCTGAATTCCAGTGAGTACAGTCCCAGTCTACTCAGTCTCTCCTCATAAGCCAACCCTCTCAACTCCAGTGTCATCCTATTCCATGAATTCTAATATGCTTCAAGTTCTTAGACTTAGTATTTTCCCTGCAATTTTATAAGGCTCTCCTATGATCTAATCCAATCCTCAACTTCTGTTGTTAGTCATAGTTGGATCACTTTTCTTGCTGCGCTTTTGTTCCTCAGAGAAGTGTAAGCCACATATTAATTCTTTCCATTGCCTGTCTATCATCAGGTGCAGAGAGATCTATGTGTTATAGTGCTTGAGTCACAAAAGGTTAGTTTTCAGATACAATAACTAGTTAAGAAGGTTAATGGAGTGCTAATCATTATTACAAGAGGAACTGAACATAATGATAAGCATAAGAATTTATGCGGCATGGTTAGTAAGTTTGCAGATGACACCAAGATTGGTGGCATTGTGGACAGTGAAGAAATCTTATCTAGGATTGTAATGGGATCTTGATCAGTTGGACCAGGGGGCCAATGAATGGCAGATGGAGTTTAATTTAGATAAATGTGAAGTTATGCCTTTTGGTAGATTGAATTGGGGCAGGACCTACGCATATAATGGTAGGGCTTTGGGAAGAGGTATAGAACAAAGAGATGTGGGAGTACAGGTTCATAGCTCCTTTAAAGTGAAGTCACAGGTGGACAGGCTGGTGAGGAAGGCATTTGACTTGCTTGGTTTCATTGGTCAGAACATTGAATACAGGAGTTGGGATATCTTATTGAAGTTGTACAAGACATTAATAGGCCCACACTTCGAATATTGTGTACAGTTCTGGTTATCCTACAATAGAAAGAATATTAAATTAGAAAGGGTGCAGAAAAGATTTACTAGGATGCTACCTGGACTTGAGGATTTGAGTTGTAAGTTCAGGAAAAGGGAAAGTGCAACGTGACCTGGGTGTCATGGTGGAACAGTCACTGAAGGTTGGCATGTAGGTACAGCAGGCAATGAGGAAATTTAATGGCATACTGGCCTTCGTAGCAAGAGGATTTGAGTATAGCAGTAGGGATGTCTTGCTGCAGTTATACAGAGCCTAGGTGAGGCCACACCTTGAGTACTTTGTGCAGTTTTGGTCTCTGAGGAAAGACATTCTTGTCATTGAGGGGGTCCAGTGAAGGTTCACCAGACTGATTCCAAGAATGGAAGGGCTGACATACGAAGAAAGATTGAATCGACTGGGCTTGTACTCACTGGAATTTAGAAGAATGAGAGGAGACCTCATAGAAACATAAAATTCTGAGGGAACTGGATAGGCTAGATGCGGGAAGAATATTCCTGATGTTGGAGAAGTCCAGAACTCGGGGGTCACAGTCTAAGAATAAGGGATAAGCCATTCAGGACTGAGCTGAGGAAGAACTTTCCCACTGTGAACCTGTGGAATTCTCTACTACAGAAAGCCGTTGGGGCCAGTTTGTTAGATATGTTCAAGGGGGAGCTGGGCATGGCCCTTGCGACTAAAGGGATCAAGAGGTATGAATGGAAAGCCAGAGTGGGATACTGAGAGTGCATGATCAGCCATGATCATATTAAATGGTGATGCAGGCTCAAAGGGCTGAATGGCCTACTCCTGCACCTATTTTCTATGTTTCCACTTCTGCTGTGGATTTCAGGGATGTACCAAAATACAGCAATTTGATGAGGAAAAATTAAGTAGGTTTGAATTTATTTCTGGGTCATGTTTATTTAATAACTGTTAATATGTAAATACATTTGCTGTTCATGGGAATGATTTCGTCAGTTGAAAACATTGTGCCATACATCTATGTGCCCTTTTATTTCAAGGGTGAGCCATACCCCCCACTCACATGTATGTGATGTGTATCTGAGTCACGATATTTACTGTGCCTTGAATTATGCCGGGGGGTGCATCAAACTTTTTACTGAACTGTCTGCAAAATACCTCAGCAACCAAAATACCTTACAAGGATGGAGTTAGGCATCCTCACTAGCCATGGAGGGGTAGCTGTAATTGCTCTCCAAATGAGAAGGCTGCCTTCACTGATAGTGTCAAAGCACAAGATCTGCAGCCATGATGCACTCTCCAACTCTCTCGGTCTGCAAAAAGCTTCTCATAAAGGTGGTCACCAATTTATCAAGTCTTTTTACGCAACATCGGTGCTTTTGTGGCAGCTGTCACATTTGAAAATTCACCAGTGGAGAGTTCGCTGCTGACTTTTCCAGTGATTAAGGCCTAGTGAATCATGAGAGTTGAAGTTGCAAATCCCAGTGCTGAACTTGCTCTCAATGTTGGTGTATGTAAAGACCTTTCACTCCACTGACATGCGCAAAGAGACAGGAGGAACATTGCTGTGCCCCATTGTCTGTATATTAATTTTACTGGAATTGTGTGGCTGTCAATGTGGCACAAGCATATCTTCCACATTGTGTTTCTTCACTGGCATCTTCACATGGAAGCTGACAGTAATCTCCCAATTCTGGTTCTTGCCCTTGCTGCTCTTTATTTACCAGTAAAAAGTCTGACAACAGCAGGTTTTAGTCCAACCGATTTATTTGATAATAGACTCACAAGCTTTCGGGGTTAGTCCCTTCATCAGGTGAATGGAGAGTTCTGGCCTCAGACAGAGCATATAAAGCACAGACAGTTTAGAGGACTGTCAAAAAGACAGTCTGTACTGTCTGGAGACAATACACATCTCTTTAACCTGTGATCAGTGCTCCTTCCACTCACATTGTCAGCCACTTCAGGTCTTGAACAGCAGGTTAGGTGTAAGGATTCGCATTCTAATCAGTAATCTCTAAACTGTCTGTGCTTTATATGCTCTGTCTGAGGCCAGAACTCTCCATTCACCTGACGAAGGGACTAACCCCGAAAGCTTGTGAGTCTATTATCAAATAAATCGGTTGGACTAAAACCTGGTGTTGTCAGACTTTTTACTGTGTTTACGCCAGTCCAACGCCGGCATACCCACATCATCTTTATTTACCAAGCAGCTCTCAGTCTCTTCCGTGTCTTCCTTTTGCAAATGAATCAACCCTACCCCCCCCCCCCCCCCCCCCCCCCCCCCGTTCCTGACAGCACAACAGACCAAAATGACCTGGGTCCACCTCTGTGACGTGTACTGCAGAGTTCACTATACAACGGAAATGCTTCTTCAGGATGCTAAAAGTCTGTTTGATGATGGATTACGTGGCTTTATTTGCCTCATTGTATCTTTCCTGCAAGTCAATCAAGTTGACACACTGGTGTCGTGAGCCATCGTTGAGCAGATAGCCCTTATCCCTAAGCTGCGATCCATGTATTTGCTTGGGACTGACTCGGGGGGGGTGATCTTCTGAAAAACATTCTAAGTCCACAACAAGCTTGAAAATTGGAGTTTCGGATTCATTTTTTTGTGAGTCCAAATCTGGTATCTTATGCACTTAATACATGAAAAAATCCTGAAATCTGGGCCGCGATTCTCCCATCATGACCCGCAACTTTTCTATCGGGTCGGGATGGGAGATGCACATCTCCAACCTTGAACTGGGATTTGCGCATGTGTTGGAAATGCATGCGTTTCTTGCACAGCTAGCGAACAGTCACTGGTTAGACTACACTGGAAACTGATGGGAAGACAGGTAGTATTTTAAATCTTTTTTGAATGTATTTTAAATATGTTTATTAGCTCATTATTGGGACCTTCCAAGTCCTGATTGAATCTCCCACCCCACAAGGAGTACTTCGTTCCGGCAGGGTTCAGACTAGCTCCCCACATTCAGGGAACAAGCTGGAGACCCCGCTGGAATGAAGGGGGGGCATTCGGGGCCTCCCAGTGGGTCAGGCGGCGGAGGTGGTGCCCTGAATACAGCAATGTTCCTTGGCACTGCCCAAAAGGCAAACTACCCATGTCCACCAGGCATTGGGCAGTGCCAAGGGACGGGGCCTATTGGAGGCTGGGACCAAGGGACAATCGGTGGGGGTGGGGGGTCCAGTCCCACTCTGCAGACAGGATCAGTCTGGAATGGAGGGAGGGTGACAATTGGGAGGGGCTGGTCTGCCGGGGGAAGGTGGTGGGAGGGATCACCACTGCTGGGAGGTGTGTGGGCTGCACATTGGGGCACTCTGGAGCCCTGGGGGTGGGGGTGGAAGGTCAGGGCTGTCCTGGGAATTGCTGTGGGGGCCACGATCAGGCTGCGGGGGGGGCGCAGCTGGAGGGGCAACACTGCAGGGCTTCCGGGCTGGCCAGTCACTGACCTGGCCAGCAAATGGGGAGTCTGACAGATCGAGACCACTGCGCATGCGCAGAGTTCCAGAGTTGTCAAATTCCAGCATGAATAGGCCCTGCCCCCGGGTTTTTAATGAGATTTACGACTGGGATTTCTGCAGTGCATAGACTATGCAGATTCAGGTGAGAAGCTGAGCTGAGAAAATGGTCAGATTCCACGGTCAACCATGATCCCACTGCATCCCTCCCCAATCAGCCACCGGGTATGATGGGAAGACAGGTAGTATTTTAAATATGTTTATTTGCTCATTATTGGGACCTTCCAAGTCCTGATTGAATCTCCCACCCCACAAGGAGTACTTCGTTCCGGCAGGGTTCAGACTAGCTCCCCATGTTCAGGGAACAAGCTGGAGACCCCGCTTGAATGAAGGGGGGGCATTCGGGGCCTCCCAGTGGGCCATGTCTGAATCATGGCAATTTCCAGCTTACCTGGCACAAATGGACTTGATGTGTTTTTGATGATCACATACCAGTTGAATGTTGATGGAGTGGAACACTTTCCTGTTAATAAATATCAAGGGCCGGTGCCATGAAGTTCTCAAAGCCACATATGTGCAATTGATTGCACTCTGTATTCTAATGAAGTCTGAGATGACTGCAAAATCCAGAAAACTGGTAGTCTGGCCAGCTGAATCGAGTGAAGTTCACACAATAATGAGCCTTACTGTAGAGAGTGTCACCTTTTTGATACATTTACGTGAGATGCCACACAGTCCACAGTGGGTCCCTGGAACAATCTGCAGGCAAAAACATTAGGGAATACAGTGACCTTCAAGATCACTGGCAGGGATGCTCTCGCAGGCATTGTTTGTCATGTGTGTCCTGGTAGCAGTGACCTCTTGGGTATACCTTGGTGGTGTGATTTGCCTCCGTTGGTTAGGTCTTACCTGCTCAGCCTCTGGATGTTGCTGGGGCTTGCCTGGACCATAAATTCGAGGTCGGGTCTCCTCGAAGCTGGGCTTGGCAGTGCCAGGCCTTCTCCTCAATCGGATCACAGGTACCAAGAAGGCAGCATTTAGCATAGGCTTCAGTTTTCAATTCTCGTTTTCCTTAGAAGGTATTTGAACACTGGGCAAATATAACAGGATTCCTAAATGAAAAGCCAACATCGTACTGTAGAGCTGGAACTTCGCTTCTCAATTTTCGCTGTGAAAGCTCTGCAGTTGTGGCGCACACAAAAAACCTTAGGTCATCCAATGTCAGACTCTGACTATTGACATCTTAATCCCATGGAGCATGGGAAAGATTTGGATACATTTATGAAATGTGGCATCTTACCAAAGGCACTCCTCAAATCTATGACCTTGAATGCTGATCAAGAACAACATATTTTTCAGCAATGAATGGATGCCTTTTGACCTATCATCCATGCCAGTTGGAGAAAGCACATTATAGGCTTTCATTTATGATCTGGCAGATATGCAGCGGCTGTGTTTCCTTTCGTTTCCTGCATTTTTTTTGCATACACCTCTTTGTAAAACCTCAAACAAAGTGATTATATTGTGTAGCTACCGCCCACCATGGGAATCGTAGTGAGTGGGAAGACCATGTAAATGTGGGAATTTCCGTTTTTGGGCGAAAGCAGCTGGAAAACCCTGCCTCAAGTTTCTTGTTAAAGCATAACACAAGGCTTCAATTTTGCAGCTTCTCAAAGAAATCTTCCTCTTTTCTCTCAGCTGACTCCATTTCAATGTTTCGAGTCTGAGTAATTTGAGGGTACTCCCTGAATAGGTCTCTGAGTGCAGCCCCCATCTCTTCCCACACTGAATCAGATCTCTCCCATTCAGATTCATTTCCAGTTTTGATTTCTAACTGCGCCTTAACTTATGATTACAAGATGGCAGAAGTACAATTTTATTTTGAGACCAGCTTTGCCCTTCCCGCTGTGAGTGTTTGGGTCCCTCCACTCTTCCCAGGATCCCTCTGTGCAGGTAGAACTTTCTCCTGTTATCCAGAATCCCTAGGTGTGCTGATAGAGCTCCCTCTGGTTATCCTGCATCCTCCTCCAGTAATCCTGGATCCCATCATTGTTCTGAAATTCCAATCCTGCCACCTAAACCTAACAGTGTAGATGTCCCCATGCCCAATATGGGCTTCATCCCTTCCCATCTCGAACCTATGTGCATGATCCTGTGCTGAGGAAACCCCTCCTTTCCCAGGTGCGTTTTGAATACCCTCCGTCAGATTCCTCTTTTACAGGCCTCAAACACTCTCCTAATCCTGACCATTCTGTCTGAAGCCCAGTTCCAAGCCAGATAAGACTGATGCTGGTGACTATAATACCATGACCACACCTTGCACCGCAACTTACATCTTTTCCCAATTGAACACACAAGCTTTGTCCCTCCCTGGAGCAGAACTACGACGTGCTATACATGAGCCTGTAGCGTGGCCCACAAAGTTCCAGTAGTGCTTTTAAACTCATCTCACCAATTCACTAATACACTGCATTTAATCTCTCACTCAGTCCTTTTGGTCCCAGACCAGGGACTATGACTATCTTTTAGTGAGCACTCTCATTCCTTCTTTACTGATGACATTTCACTCCCCACCCTCTCCATAAGTTTCTGTGCAACCCATCCTCTTGTGCCACACTGACAATACAACTGGCCCCCTCATATTCTGTAATACGTGCGCATTACTCCACATTCAGACCATAAGAAATAGGAATTGAAGTAGGTCGTATAGCCACTTAAGCCTGCTCCGCCATTCAGTTGGAATGGATGGTGAGCAGGCTCAAAGGCTTCCTCCTTCTTCTATTTTTCTATGTTTTTAACATAGTCCCAAGGATCTTTTCCCAAAGGTAGGGAAGTCTAAAACTAGAAGGCATAGGTTTAAGGTGAGAGGGGAGAGATACAAAAGGGCCCAGAGGGACGATTTTTTCACACAGAGGGTGGTGTCTGGAATGAGCTGCCAAAGGTAGTAGTAGAGGCGGGTACAATTTTGTCTCATGGATAAGATTGGTATAGAAGGATTTGGGCCAAACGCGGGCAATTGGGATTAGCGTAATTGTAAAAAAATTAGTTGGCGTGGACATTTTTGGCCGAAGGGCCTGTTCCAATGCTGTAAACCTCTATGACTTGATGATTACTTTTTCTGCATGCTGGCACTGTCTCCTATCTCTGATTTCTGACCCTGAGATTCATGTAGCCCCTGGCCTGCCTGTCATCTGTGATTCCTGTCCGCAAGCCCCCGAACAAACATGGAAATCTTCATATAACTTTCAATTGCAAGAGGACAAGAGTGACCCTCCAAACCCATACAATCCCAACCTCTGACTCTTTGTGTGAACCATCCCTAATGTATTAATTGTTAATGTGCCACATTAATAATTCCCTCCCCCCAATTCCAAGGTCTGCATGTATCCTAGTTAATGATATAGAACATAGAACATTACAGCGCAGAACAGGCCCTTCGGCCCACGATGTTGCGCCGACCAGTTACAAAACAATGACCCACTAACCTAAACCAATCCCTTTTCGTCCATAAACCTATCCACGGATATCCCTTTGACCCCCTTGTTTGTCAGTGTCTGGTATGGCTCCAGCTTCCCACTCCTCATTCTTCCCTCTGCCAGTCATTACTCCTCATCCTTCTCCACTTCCTTGCCTATGCCCTCCTTGCAGTCTTCCTCATTTCGCTCACGTGTTTTCTACCTCCCCCACTGCCCTTGCACAGCCTTCCTTCCCCTTTGACCCTCTTGTCATCGCCAGACCAACCCCAATTGAATTTCAGGTGGATCAAAATGGAGGTTGCATGAGTCCTGCAACACAGTGCTGTCCTTATGGACTACAGTGTTAAGCACAGGGAGCAAACGGCCCCTGTACTCCCCAATCCTGGGCACAGTATTGGTCAATGTCCGCAAGTGGAGGCTGCATGAGTCCCACAGTACAATGCTGCCCTCACAGATAAGGTTGGTATGGAGTATTCATTTTGATCGTGGCTGATCATCCAACTCAATGACCTGATCCCACCTTCCCTCCATATCCTTTGATCCCCTTTGCCTCAAGTGCTATTCCTAACTGCTTTTAGAAAACATACCATGTTTTGGCCTTTCTGTGATTACAAATTCTGCAGGCTGACCACTCTCTGGGTGAAAAGGATTTCCTAATCTCTCCAATTTCTATTGTATTCCATCTTCAGGGAGGAGCAAAGGCTATTGCTCCGCATGACAAAAACACAGCCTGGTGTTCAGAGCTGTCTTACAGCTGATGTCCCTGGGCCAACTGCCACTATATTCGGTTACAGAAGGAATGGTAGTAGTGACTAGGTGCATGTGCAACCAACAGATAGGGAAGGCATAATACAGGTGGGGGAAGGGTATATCTGAAGCTCCCATGGTGGAGTGCTTGGGGGTTACCTTTATAGACAATAATGCACACTAGATGAAATGGATAGAAATCCTCACGGGGCTTGGCACTTCTCAAGTGATGAGCTCAGGGGTTGGATGGTCATATGGTCCACCACAATAATAGTGAGATCCAGTATTATTGGGGGAGGCTGGGAAATAACAGGAGATATCTTCACATCATGAGACTCGAGATAAATCAAAGACACATGAACAGTAAGTAAGGGAGCGCATGTCAATTTTGGACCTGAAGTAAAGGTGTAGTAGCATTTTGAATTCCCAGAGCAAATGCACCAAGCAAAAACAAAAGTAACATCAGTTCTATCTTGGAGGGGTATCAGGCAGTTGAGGAGAACCACTCTGCTGGGAAATAGGGCCCCCTCTTGGGATGCACTACTGTGGAGAAGATCCAGGTCATTTCCTAAGGAGAGACACCAGGAAGCAATTGAAAGTGAATCCTTTCCTTTAATGCTACTAAAGGCATAGACATAACTCATTAGTTTCACGTCAGAGTCACAACATTACAGAGCATACATAGGAGTGTAGGCTATGTTGAAGGGGCACATCTGCATCATATCTGACATCCTATCAATGAATAGCAGCCATGGACTTATAATAAACACCATTCATCACTGGCCAAACGTTTTGATCTGATTGACCATGAGTAAGTAGAAGGTCATAGTATGCCACTTCACAGAATGGAACATAAAACCTTTCTTTAATCATTGCATTCACACCGTATCACATCAGAGAGGGCTCCAAAAGTTACATCTTTGGAATGGCATCTTGATCACCTCAATGTGTGTGCTGCAATCTTAAGCAAGGCAGTGCAAATAAGGCAGACAAAGTTGTGCAGTGCAATATTTCCCATGAGCTTTAACATCATTTCTGCACAGTTTAATCAATGTTGTCCTCAACATTTCATGTCAGAGAGAAGGCACAAAGACTAATGGATTCAGTGCTCACTGCTGCATTTCTCCTGGTCTTCATTCAGTGGAGGAGGAGAGAAAGGGTGAGATTTCACTGAGTGCAGCTCCAAAAGGAGGCACCTCAGGGGACATGATCAAGGGGAGCCAGAGCATAAACAGGAGGCTGAGGAGGAGAGACCAAGAGAGAGAACAATACTCATCAGACCAAGGGTTTATTATCAGATATCCTTATACATGAGTGAGGCAGTGCTTGTGATGAAACCTCATATATCACATATGCCATGTTCTTCTTGAAGATCTGCCACTATGTTGTGTTAGATACTTCTCTTTGCCAGTGGCTTTGAACATAAGAAGTAGGAGCAGGAGTAGGCCATCTAGCCCTTCGAGCCTACCCCGCCATTCAATAAGATCATGGCTGATCTGTCGTGGCTCAGTTCCAGTTTCCCGCCCTCTCCCCATAACCCTTAATCCCCTTGCCTATCAAAAACCTATCAACCCGCGTCTTAAATATATTTAGTGAGGCAGCCTCCACCACTTCAACGAGCAGAGAATTCCAGAGATTCACCACCCTTTGAGTGAAGAAGTTCCTCCTCAACTCCATTCTAAACTGCACCCCCCCTCCCCCCACCCCCATCTTGAGGCTGTGCCCTCTAGTCCTACTGTCCTTTCTGAACGGGAAGAGCCTCTCCACCTCTATCCTATCCATCCCATTCATCATCTTATATGTCTCAATGAGATCTCCTCATTCTTCTAAACTCTAACGAGTACAAGCCTAGTTTATTCAGCCTCTCCTCATAGTTCAACCCCCTCAACTCCGGTATCAGCCTAGTAAACCTCCTCTGCACTCCCTCCAAGGCCAAAATATCCTTGCGTAAGTGCGGCGACCAAAACTGCACACAGTACTCCAGCTGCGGCCTCACCAGTGCCCTGTACAGTTGCAGCAAGACCTCCCTATTTTTATATTCAATCCCCCTCGCTATGAAGGCCAGCGTCCCATTTGCCTTCCTGACCACCTGCTGCACCTGCAGGCTGGGTTTTTGCGACTCATGCACAAGGACCCCGAGGTCCCTCTGCACCGTTGCATGCTGCAGTTTTTTGCCATGTAAGTAATAGTCCTTCCTACCATTATTCCTACCAAAGTGGACAACTTCACACTTGCCAACATTAAATTCCATTTGCCAGTTCCTGGCCCATTCGCCCAGCCTTTGAAGATGACGGCAGCAGTCGATTTCTTTTCCTCTGGGATCAACATGGAGTGTCCGTAGCATCTCTCATAATGGAGGTCACAGAATGCCCTTCACAGAAAGACCTGTCATTGGCTCAGCTTTGTTCTGGATGAACATTGCCAGGCTCAAAGATGCACGGGCTTCATATCCATCTCAAGCTCCCCGAGAATGCAGGGGGTAATAGACTGAACTTGTGTGGCTTTACAAACTTCATGGCAGCAGCCCCCAGTGTTTTCAAACTTCAGAGGCTACCATTTCATCAATGTGCAACTGGTGTGTGACCATCAGAAGCACAGACTACATGTGAGTGCACAGTACTCTGTGAGTTGCCATGATTCCTACATCCTGAGTCACTCACAAGTGCCTGGGATTTTTGAGGGCCAGCTGCTTGGGTATAAGGGATAGCACTGAAACATTGGCTGATGACTCCAATATGTCATTCTCACAATCATGCCAAGGAGAGTTACAATGCTGCTCATAGCTCCACAAGCTCCATTATAGAACAGACCACAGGGCTTCTGAACGTGCACTTCAGATACTTGAACCACTCAGGTTACTTACTGCAATCCACTCCAGAGGGGGTTTTCTGCATAATCACAGTGCTTTGTGCCCCTCACAATCTGGCTATGCAAAGAAGTGAGCCCATACCAGTAGGTGAACTGCAGAGGGTGAGAACACATTCAAAGATGAAGATGCGGAGATCCTGCAAACTCAGCAGGCTGCTGGGAGGCATTATAAGCATGTTGATGCAGTGGAATGAGGAAGATGTACCCATGACACTTCAATTGCTGACAGATTCCTGGGAGAATAAAGTCAATGAGGTCATATGGTCATATTTCACCTAGCCCTCAAACCCATGCCTTATCTCAGGGGATAAGCAAACAACCTCTGAGAGAACAAGCCCTGCATTCACATTTGCCTGTTCTGGCCCCATAGCTTGCTAGGTCATGATCTCAGCTTTGGTCAGTGGTGCCCCACTAATGCAATCACTCTGAATTTAAAGTCCACTGAGAACAACAGTGATGTCAAGCCTTGACACTTCCATCATCACTTTATAATGTTAACAGTGCTGCAGTCTAGGGATCTCATCCAAATGTGCATGCCTTAATTTGGGACACTACTATGAGAAGCTTAAATTAGTGTCAGTGCTGATGAACTGCCCTCACTCATTGTTGTTCCTTGAGAAAGAAACTTTAGAGGTAGGCAGAGGTTGGGAACCAGAGCAGAAGGTCAGTAAGTACAGAGAGGAAGATCTTGAGATTGAAGTAAGTATAGCTTAAGAGAAAGAGCAGTCAGGAAGAGGTTGCTGAGCTCAGCAGAACTGGAGGCTTGGACTATGCTTGCTTCAATGCAAGAAGGTAAGACAAATGAACTTAGAGCCTGGATTAATGCATGGAATTATGATGTCATTGCTGTCACAAAGACATAGTTGAACGTGGGACGGGATTGGCAGCTAATGTTCTAGAATATCAATGTTTTAGGTGAGACAGAGGAGGAAGCAAAAGAAGTTGGGGAATTGCTTTACTGGTTGGGGAGCATATCACAGGGAGACACCTTCGATGGATCTTGCAATGAGGCATTATGGGTAGAGCTCAGGAACAGGAAGAGTGCAATCACAATGCACTCTTCCACAATGCACTCAATGGGATTGTACCTCAGACTTCCCAACTGCTAGTGGGAGATAGAGGAACAGATATGTAATCAGATTCTGGAAAGATGTGAAGTGATGTGGTGAATGATTTTAAATAGAGTCCTGGGCTAGCCACATATGGGAAGCAATTTGTCAGGTGTCTTCAGGATGGGTTTTTGAAACAGAATGTGGATAATCCAACGAGAGAGGGGGCCATATTGGACCTGGTGTTGGGGAATGCACCCGGCCAGGTGCTTAAAGTTTCAGTGGAGGAGCATTTTGGGAATAGTGACCATAATTCTGTAAGTTTTCAGATACTTATGGATAAAGACAAGAGTGGTCCTTGGGGAAAGGTGTTAAATTGGATGAAGAGTAAGAAGTTTCACAACACCAGATTAAAGTCCAACAGTTTATTTGGTATCATGAGCTTTCGGAGTGCTGCTCTTTCATTAGGTGAGTGGTCACCTTCCCAGTACCAAAGAAAAGCCAGGCATGCCTCATTCCCTGGGATGAGGTGTACTTTCTTGAGATCAGAGACCTTTGAAAAATGGTTCCCTGATCTGCCATCTGTTCTTTACAACTATTGTAAATATTAACCTTTCTTCAAAGTCTCCCTGAAACAGACAAACAGCCATTTAATTACATCAGACTGTTACTTTATGGAATATTAATGAATGCTTACCCTTTCTGAAGAGTCAAACAGTAACTTAGATGGTAAACATTAAGTTGATAAGGGGAGCATCAATAGCTACTTTTTACAAGCAAACTATTTGTCTCATATTTATTTGTGTTTGTTGCAACTGCAATGTTCAGCTCTTGTGCCATAAGTAACATGCCTACATTACATTAGCTTGTTGGTGGGATGCATGGCACTGCAAGAAATCCTTGAATCCTGTGAAGAATAATGTTCCCAACGCTGTAAGACCAGCAAGCAAGAACTGGAAAATTATTCCATCAGAAATGCACTGAGTCTTCAATCTTCCAGCCCATCTCAAAACTGATATAAACTACTGTCATACAGAATGTATTGTAGCTTCATTGTGCATGCATACGGCACTAAAATATAAGTTCATTGATGTTCAGCTTTTACTTTTTGAATTTCAGGTAGAAGACCCATCCAGTGTCAATAGCACAAATTGAAAATGGTTGTTATAAGATAACTTTTCCAGATACAACCATTGCATTGGCAGTGTAATTTGTTAGTAAATATGTTCTTTGGTTAATACATCTCAGTCATTTTTAATGCCTGCCAGTCCTGTCTACACCCATCACGATGCACAATGACCAGTAAGAATAATGTTTTCCACTTTTCCAGCCACATCTGGTGAACACCCTGGTGAGTTTACTTCATTCACAATGACTATTGGGCTTTATCTCTGCATTTGCACAGAAACAATTTCAGATGCCACTAAAACATTTATGGACAGGCTGGATTATGGGGCTTGTTCCGAGTGACAGTTCAAATTGCCATTGCACAATTTTTATTCCACTCATTCCAAGCTATCGAAGAAGAGATCAATGGTGTCAGCAATTTGTTGTTGTCCGCAAAGGTACAAAATAGGTAACCAATGCAGTGATCAGCAGTGCTAGTGACCAGCTGTCTCTTTTCTAACTGAGCAGTGAAGAAGCATGATACAGTGGGCTAATTGCTTGATAAGACTCAACATTCTGTGTTAGATGCCCATTTGATCATAGACGCAGGTACCAGCACTCACCATGTAATCAAATGAACTGCAAAAGGTTCTATTTTATCAATGCATAATGGATCACTGATAAAGGATAAAAAATCATGCAAGCCAATGCCCACTTCCTAGGCACTAGTTGCAAAGCTTTCATTCTCAAACACTGGGGATGATTTTGAGCCCGCACTTTCTGTCTGCGGGAATAGTGACATTAGCTCAAAATCTGGAGAGCAGGATTCATGCCAGTGAGTTTCCATGTTTTAATATTACTGGCCTTCACTGGTGAAATGGCCTGAAACACATCATGGGACCACAGAATGCTCATTTTAATATATTAACCTTTCATTAATGAGCACCCTATTTGGGACGTCCCCAGGCTGAGTATTCAGTAGGCACTAGTGTGACATCATACCGGCATCATTTATAGCATCGATGGAAGCATGAACCTGGTACCTTCACCTCTGAGGTATGCACTAGTCAGGGGGCACTGGAGAGAACTTGTAGGACACGGGGGACATGGATAGGTTCAACTCACAGATGGGGGTCCCAGAGTTGCCATTTCAGGGAAAGGGGTCGGGAGAGGTCACTTGGAGGTCTTATCTACCCTTCGTGTCTGGACACTTCTTGCTTGGTAGGGGTTGTGAAGGCTGGTATGCAGGCAGCGTGTCCTGTGTCCTCCTTCCTGGGTTCCTGTCCATATTGCAGCTGAGGGAGTGTCCTTCCTTAGTGGGGCTGGCAAGAGGGTGTGTGGAACATAGCACTCCACAAGGATGAGGCACTGAGTGAGCAGGTGGTTACCCCAAGCTTGGTGGGAACAGACACAGTGAAGGCTCTGCAAGTGAACTAAGTGAAATACATTGGCAAACATTCAGAACAAAATGGTGACCTATTTGCAGTAGTGCCTATATTCATCCATGCCCATTAGGTGCCTATGGCTTCTTAATCTTTCTTACTCTCCCACTACATCTAGATCCCTCTCAAGGATCCACAGCTGAAGTTGAGGCAACCATGCCCTTTTGCTTGAGGTGACCATTAAAGGATTACATCATTTCAACATTTTGCCCCTGAGGAGCCGGTCCTTCAGGGTCACAGTCTGCCTTAAGGCAGCACAGATGTTGGGACTGCTGCCCTCCTCAGCATCAGGGCTGGATGCATGTCACTCACTCAGAATGACGGGGGGTGGGGGTGTAATCAAATGGGCTGGAGACATCCAGGGTCTCCTGGCTGGAGGGCCCTGGGCTATACTCCTGCCTATCTTCTTCCCTACAGGTTCTATAAGGAATATTGCTTAAATTGGAATTAATAGAGATACATGAGCAGTTTAGAATTGCATCTTGACATTTGTAAGTGTTTCAATTCGTAAAAGTTAAACTAATTCATTTGTTATCGCTAAACTATATTATAAAAATGAAATTTGTTTTGATAAATGCTTCCTAATGTGTCAATAGAACCACACCCGTAGTGAAACACCTTATCCTCGCACTAATGCCAAAATAAAAAAATAGTCGGGGTCTAGTCCCTTTTGGTTTCTAATTTGGTCCCCAACAGGAATGATGGATGGAGACTCCAATGGAGAATCAAGGGCAACATAGCCTGTTTCCTTGCCTTACATTTTCTTTTGACATTATTGCTTGACAAAATTTGGTGACAAAATTTGCTGATGACACGAAGATGAGTGGAAAAGCAAATTGCGTGGAGGGTGTGGAAAGTCTGCAGAGAGATCTGGATAGGCTGAGTGAGTGGGCGAGGACCTGGCAGATGGAGTATAATGTTAGCAAGTGTGAGGTTATCCTCTTTGGCAGAAATAATAGTAGGAGGGATTATTATTTAAAAGGTGAAAAGCTGCAACATGCTACGGTGCAGAGGGACCTGGGGGTCCTTGTGCACAAGTCGCAAAAGCCCAGTCTGCAGGTGCAGCAGATGATCAAGAAGGCAAATGGAATGTTGGCCTTTACAGCGAGGGGGATAGAATATAAAAGTAGGGAGGTCTTGCTGCAACTGTACAGGGTACTGTTGAGGCCGCAGCTGGAGTACTGTGTGCAGTTTTGGTCGCCGCACTTGTGGAAGGATATATTGGCATTGGAGGGAGTGCAGAGGAGGTTCACTAGGCTGATACCGGAGATGAGGGGATTGGCCTATGAAGACAGACTGAATAGACTGGGTCTGTACTCGTTGGAGTTTAGAAGGATGAGGGGGGATCTTATAGAGACGTATAAGATAATGAAGGGGATGGATAGGGTAGAGGTAGAGAGATTCTTCCCGCTTAGAAAGGATAGCAGGACTAGAGGGAACAGCCTCAAGATAAGCGGGGGGTGCAGTTTAGATCGGAGTTGAGGAGGAACTTCTTCACTCAAAGGGTGGTGAATCTCTGGAATTCTCTGCCCGTTGAAGTGGTGGAGGCTACCTCGCTAAATATATTTAAGTCATGAGTAGATAGGTTTCTGATAGACAGGGAAATTAAGGGTTATGGGGAGAAAGCGGGAAAGTGGAACTGATCCACTTCAGATCAGCCATGATCTTATTGAATGGAGGGGCAGGCTGAAAGGGCTAGATGGCCTACTCCTGCTCCTATTTTTTATGTTCTTATGCTTCAAAAAATGTCAATATAAATGCTTCTGACTATTGATAGTGGCAATACTTCATTGATTTACTACCCCCTTCCCCAAAAAAGGCATATAGGATTTCCAATGGGGAGCAGTATAGAACACAATTACAGTTACTGGAAATAAAACTGGCATAATAATTAGCACAAAGGGATCTGGCAATCTTAATGACAACAACAAAAGTAAACGTGAAAAACGGTTAAGAAATAGCTAGAAAAGTGGAAAACATTATTCTTACTGGGCTCTTTCAATGAACTGTTTTATGCTGACAACTATATGTGTTCATTATACCTGGGTGTTATGCATGTACAAACATTCACCATCTTAATGCATATTCTAATTAAGTAACACAGTATTCAGATTGGAGTTTCTTACAGCTATGAAACTATACACTGGGATTATATGTAATGCATCCATATAATCTGAGAATTATAGGATATTTAACATGAGCAGCAACCTGGTGTAATAAATTATTGCCCAAAGATCCAAGTATTAAAAAATCTAAGCTCTAAGACCATAGGCATTTACTTTAACTGAAAATTGTTAGAACACTAAACATGAAGGAAGCAAATATTTTATTTGATAAAGAAAAAGTATGTCAAGTTTGTAACCATATTTTCTATCCACTGATAAACCAATCTGTCTTATAGAGACACAGCAGAAAATATCTAATGTGAAACAACAGTGCGGAAGAAAATGTTCGTCAAATGCCATCAACCTCTCCCCATGTCCAGGTACTCATTTACTTATCCGCGTACTCACCCTACCACATTCTCCTAGCAATTCATAAGGAACGTTTCTGAAAATAAGACCACTTTTCAGATACAGTAGTGATTTTTAAGGGACATCTGGACAAATGCATGAATAGGATGGGAAAATAAGGGATATGGTCCCCAGAAGGGTAGGTTTTAGTTCTGTCGGGCAGCATGGTTGGTGCAGGCTTGGAGGGCCAAAGGGCCTGTTCCTGTGCTGTAATGTTCTTTGTTTTTTACTTCCAGTTTCTGATTTTTAATAATAGTCTAATAGATTTGCAATTGTATGTGTACAGCCCATATTGTAAACGGGTGAAACAGTGACATACGAACATTTTAGATATCGTGTATGATTATATGTGGCATTGTCACAGTATATAATCACAACTGAATTCATAAAATGTTAAGTTGCCCATTGATACAACTTGCATAATGTTATACAGATAGCCTGACCTGACTATGCTTGATGCTTTTGTACATATCTTGAATTTGCATTGTATAGATGTATCATGTTATAATTAATAAAATGTTACATAAGAATGCAGCCCCAATTAATAACTCATTCAGTAATGTTATATATTATTTCAACCTGTTTTAACAATCACAGATTGAGCTGACCAGATTGTTTATTCACAATTGCTCCATCTTACAATAAGGAATAGTTATAATAAGGAGAGGCTGTTACTTTACTGTATTTTGGGTCTTTATAATTATTATTTTTATGAAAATTGAATTACTTACAAAAACAAAGCGCATATATGTGAACTTGAGCTAACTATGTAATTATCACTGCCCTGGATACAAGATCAGAGACTGAACTGGCAAAACAATATGGCATCACCCAGGCACCACCAGCAAAATCTACAAAGAATAACAGAATTCTGTCTTGATATTGGTCAGATTATTGGCATGAAACAGTTGCACAGTTCGAAAGTTGATGACATTGGAGAAAGTCCTAAATACTTTAAGGCAGTAGGTGATAAAAATATCTCTTAAATAAATTACTGGGAGAAAGACATCAAAACGGCAAAAGAAATTGTGTTCTGTGATTTCTAAAGTAAATTTAAGATCGACATTGGGAAGTAAAAATGTTCATGCTGTTATGGAGAAGCGGAATTGGTAAGGATAGTTCCCCCTTTTGCCACCTCCCTATTGATCAAAGACAATGGCTGGGATTTTCCAGCCTCCTTGTGGTGTGTTTTCTGGCAGGAGGGGCAAGTCACCATTAGCCGGTGGGTTCACTGGTCTCATGGCCAGCAACCAATGGAAAACACCATTGACTCTGGCAGGACTGGAAGATCCTGCTGCCAGCCAATGGCGGATTGCCTCCACCACCAGGAAAACTGGTGTGGGGGGCTGGAAAATCCTGACCAGCATATTTTTATAAAACAAAGCTGTTTTGTTGCTATTTCTGACAAGAACAAATTATTTTTAAAAGAAAGACAAGTGTTTATTATTCAAAGCCTAAATATATATGCAACCATAGCTACTCATGACCTTATACGTATATGCGCACATTGAAGAAAACACAGTGATTACAAAAAATAGCATGCGTTATGGTCTAAAGAGTTCAAAGGCTGCTTTGTCACATTTGCTATCCCCAGAGGAAAATGGTGAAATGATGTAACCCTTTAATGGTCTACCCAAGAAAACAGTCTGGAGGTTTTAGAGAAATGGATTTTCTGTTATTTAATGTTCATGTAGCAGATTTCACTTGTTCCACTCCAGTTAAAGTGCAATATGGAAGCCTTGTAGGGTCCCCAGGTCCAGTTCCTCAGGTAGAGAGGTTAAGGTCAACTCAAATCCCTGCCTAAAGTTGTTTCTTTAGCAGGGTCTTGTTCTTTCACTGGTCTAGATGTATCCTCCACTCCAGAAGTGTATCTTATTAGATCTCCTTATCAGAAGCCTAAGCCTATGATTCTCTGGCCCTGCCCACTGCTGGGGTCTTCTGACGCAATGGAAAATTAGTGGACTGTTTCACCACATGGGTTCCACCAAGGCAGGCGTAGGAAATCCCTGCCCTGATTTCTGTCATGTGACTATTGCCATATCAAATACTGTGGATGACAATGCAGTCTGTTTATTGCCCAATCACATACCTTTGTGATCAACAGGGCTCTTCCCACTCATTGTCTGGATTTCAACACAAGAGTCAAACAGTCTGCAAAACAGTATTGTTGTGAAACCAATTGTTTTTCAAATAAATTGGAGAATTGCAGCCAATAACTATAGAAAGGGTCAGCAATAGCTTCTCAAAGATATGTCGAGAAAGATTGCATTTCAGTAACTTTGTCAAGACCTTTTCAGATACAGAGATTAACTTTTGGGACCTGTTAGTTCGAAGTGTACTGGCAGGATAGAAAAGGTCACTAATGACTTTAACAAGGTCCACAATCTGTTAGAATATGAGCTGTCTGATTGAGGCAAATAATGTTGTCCAATCCAGGAGGCCTGCGGAGGTCTACAATGTGAAGTGTCCGGGTTATCGGCACTGAGGGTGTATACTCTCCACTGGGAAGTACCTGTCTGAGTCATAATAACTATTGTAAATAAATCTGGATTTGATGAAGGGACACTGGCCTTGTGGGGATTATTTCACGGGTGATGAGGTAATGCACGATTCTGAAGGGACTAGCTCAAGACAGTTGGCCTAAATGGGGGTAAGCCATTCTCATGCATCATGCCTTTATTGTTCAACCTGGCATTGAAGACTGGGCCCAGTGTGTGAGGAAACACGTATGTTACTTTTTCAGGCAAACAACATTATGGCAGATGAGAAACAATGGATAATTCACCTGATTGCCTGTGGGGCTTCAGCATTTGCTGTCCTTTGAAGTTTAATTTTTCCTAAGGCACTGGTACTAAAGCCTTTCAAGAACTGACTGAACTAGTTGGAGAATATTATGATCCCAAGCCCCCTCTGAGTCAGAAACGTTATCAGTTTTGCTCAGCAAACCAAGAACCAGAGGAATTGGTTACGGATTTCCCAACCAGGTTAAAACGACAGGTGAAAGCACGTGATTTTGGTTTTACCCTTAAAGAGATGCTTAGAGACCGTTTGGTATGCAGGATTAATAACACAACTTTTCAAAAACACCTATTGGCTGAAGCTCAACTGGACTTCAAACTGGCACTATAGCTGGTCTTATCATTGGAAAATGCTGCAAGTGGAGCATTTGAGTTGTAAGATATACCAAAGGAAGTGGATATCTATGCCAGTCCGACTGAATTCAGGGACCACCACTTGAACACAGGTGATTACATAGCTTCACTCAGGAAGCATCCAGATACACTTAACTCCAGGTCTGCCTGCAGCACAGCCCTAAGGCAAAGTCAAACTGTGACCAAACAGTCACAAGTTCCCTCAATCATTGTAGTGCATTATAATTGTTGCCGGTATGCAGAGTCAAAACAGCAGAGGAGAACTAGATCTACAAAAACAACTGGTAGGCTGGTATCCAGGAGAATTCACACCTTGGAAGGTTCACCTAGATCTGATTTGAACATTTAAATTGCATAGCGATGCCCAAATCAGACCCAATCAAGATAAATGTATGGTTAGATGGACATCTGGTATTAATGAAGATCAAATGGATGTGGCTGTATCAGTGGTCAGAGAATCAGTGTTCCATAAAATTCACTCTGGACTCCAATCCTTAATTTTAACCAAGCCTTCAGCGAGACTGAGAACCTATACAGTGGAACCTTTGTGAATCGTGGGTACAACATCTGTCCCTTTCTCCTATGAAAGACAACTGATTCAGTTATCAGTGATAATAGTGAAGAGCTTGGGCCCAAGCCTTATGGGGCAATATTGATTGCAAGAGATGCACCTGGAATGGCTCAACATTTTTAAGCTAGATAATGGTCGCCGTGGTGAAGTCCTGCTTAAGTACCCTGAGATTTTTGAAGAAGGCTGAGGGAAAGGAGCCAAGGTAACATTACATGTTGACCAGGAAGCGATTCTGCGATTTTGCAAGGCCCAACCACTGCTAGACCAGACCAGTGGGTGGCATGGTGGCACAGTGGTTAGCACTGCTGCCTTACAGTGCCTAAGACCCAAGTTCAGTTCCCGAATTGGGTCAGTGTTTGTATGGAGTTTGCACGTTCTCCCTGTGCCTGCATGAGTTTCCTCTGGGTGCTCTCGTTTCCTCCCACAGTCTGAAAGACATGCTGCTTAGGTATATTGACCCAAACAGGCACCAGAGTGTGGTGACTGGGAGAATTTCACAGTAACTTCATTGCAGTGTTAATGTAAGTCTTACTTGTGACTAATAAATAAACTTCATTTGCCTTACAGGAAAAAGTGGAAACTGAAATCTGGAAACTAGAACATAAAGGGATCATAAAAACCAGTCCAATTTGCGGAATTGCAGCATCAGTCATCTCAATTTTGAATCCAGATGGATCAGTCTACCTGTGCAGGGATTTTAAATAAATGGTAAACCATTTCTCGCAGCTGGATAAATATCTGACCCCTCAGATCAGGACTTATACGCGAAGTTGGCAGGCGGATTCTCGTTTTCAAAACTTGATATGAATCACCTGAACTTACAATTACATCTAGATGAGAACTCCCAGAGATATTCAACAATTCATTCTCATAAAGGCCTTTATCAATTTACTAGATTGCCATTTGGGCTATTGTCAGCCTGCACAATTTTACAGAGAATGATGGGGAACCTCTTACGAGGTCTACTTTAGGTGGCTATTTATGTAGACTTTTAAGGAATGCCTAGAGAATCTTGATAAAGTTCTAAGCTGGTTTTCCAAGACAGGCGTATGCCTAGCAAGGGAGATATGTGTATTCCAAGTTCCCCAAGTGATCTGTCTGGGCTACAGAATAGACAAGTCTGGTCTACATCCATTGGAAGACAAAGTGCAGGCGATCAAAGGTGCCCTGGCTCTCATGTCCATTCAGGAGCTAAGCTCATTTTTGTATTTGGTTATCTATCACTGGAAATTTATACCCAACCTTGCCTCCATCCTGGCCCCATTACATCAACTACTGAAAGAGGATCAGCCTTGGGAGTGGGATTCCCCTCAATCCTTGGCTTTCAGTAAAGTAAAGCAACAGCTTTCCTCGTCGAACGTTCTGGTATGTTATCATCCCAGGAAAGAACAACTGCTGACTTGCAATACATCCCCAAATGGAATCAATGCGGCGTCCCTGAATGGAATCAATGCGGTATTGGCACATACGTGCCCAAACGGAGATGAACGCCCAATTGTGTACACTTCCAGGACCTTGATTGTCATGGAACACCGGTACTCATAAAGAAGGATTGTCGGTGATATGTGGGGTTAAAAAATTACACCAGGACCTGTATGGGCCAAAATGCATGATTACGATGGACCACAAGCCACTACTAGGACTGCTAAAGGAGGACAAGGTGCTGCTGCCCATTGCACAGCCCGAATCCAGCAGTGGGTTTTATTACTGGTCACCTACAATTATCGATTTGAACATCATCCAGGAGGCCGAATAACCAACACTGATGCCTTGAATTGACCACCATTAGCAGGCATCCCACCAGTAGTCTCCACATTGGTCGAGACGGAGATGACAATGAATTTTTTTGAAAAACTTTCCCAGTGACAGCAAATAATATTCAGCAATGGACAAAAAATGACCCAGTCCTCACAAAATTGAAACAGCTGGTAGGCTATTACAGCCCACAATTCGCCCATACTGGAGTCAGAGAAAGCATTTGATTGTGAAAGATGGCATACCTTTATTGAGCTCCAGAGTTGTCATGCCGAGGGCCGCTATCCCACCCTACCAGACTTCACCATGGCCTCCCAAAAGTGACAAAAAATAAAAATGTTCGCAAGGAGCTATGCCTAATGGCCAGGCATGGATATGGACATAGCTGTACTCATGGGTCAGTAGTGGAGGACATGCCCCTGTCTATGTGAACGGGGATGAAGTGGAAATGGTGGAGAACTTCACCAACAACCTGTCCTGGTCCCTCCCCACTGACGTTATAGTTAAGAAAGCCCATCAATACCTCTACTTTCTCAGAAGACTAAGGAAATCTGGCAAGTCTGATAAAACTGTCACCAATTTTTAAAGATGCACCATAGAAAGCACCCTTTCCAGATGTATCACAGCTTGGTATGGCTCTTGTTCCGACCAAGACTTCAAGGAACTACAAAGGGTTGTGAATGTAGACCAGTCCATCACACAAACCAACCTCCCATCCATTGACTCCATCTACACTTCCCGCTGCCTTGGAGAGGCAGCCAGCATAATCAAGGACCTCACGCACCCTGGATACATTCTCTTCCATTTTCTTCCGTTGGGAAAAAGGTACAAAAGTCTGGGATCATGTACCAACCAGCTCAAGAACAACTTCTTCCCGGCTGCCATCGGACTTTTGAATAGACCTAATATTAAGTTGATCTTTCTCTACACCCTACTATGACTGTAACATTACATTGTGCACTCTCTCCTTTTCTTCTTCCCGATGCCCTCTATGAACAGTACGTTTTGTCTGCATAACGCTGGTTATTGGCTTGGATTACATAAAAATGTGGTTGAATTTTGTCGTATCTGTCATACGTGTCAGATGGCAGGAAAGCTACAGGCAATGATAAAACCAGTGCCTTTGAAGCTAATTCCTGCATTTGAACAACCTTTTACACGGGTTATAATTGATTGTGTCGGTCGCCTCCCTAAAACCAAAAGTGTGAACCAGTATTTGCTAACCATAATGGATGTGTCTATCAGGTTTCCAGAGGCAATTCCATTATGGAATGTCCAGGCAAAAAGGGTCATGGAGGAGTTGCTTGTTTTCTTTAACTGTTATGGATTACCCAGACCAAGGGTCCAATTTTACTGCCAAATTATTTCTGCAGGTTATGGATAGTTTAGGCATCAGTCACTCTACATTAAGTGCGTACTATCCTGCATCCTAGGAAGCATTGCAAACATGGCATAAAACCCTAAAGGCTATGTTGAGGGCTTATTGCCAGGGTTACCCAATGATTGGGATAAAACTTTCCCATTTATATTATTTGCTACTGGAGATGTTCCAGATGAATCAACTCAGTTTACTCTATTTGAATTGATATTCAGACACAAAGTAAGAGGGTTTTTAAAAATAATTGAGGAAAAGTTGGTAGGTCCAAATTCAGAGATCTCACAGTTAGATTATATATCTGAGATAAGATTAAACAGAGTAGATGAATTAGCTAGTCAACATTTGAAGGTGGCACTGCACCTAATGAAGCAAGAAGCAAATAAGAAATCTAAAATTTGTACTTCTCCCTGTGGGGATAAAGTATTGGTGTTATTACCAATGGCAGGAGATCCCTTCAAAACAACGTTCAGTGGTCTCTATCAGATTGAAAAGTTAAATCAGATGAATAATCTGGTAAAGCTGCTAGTTAGGAAAAAATTCATAGGATATGTCATGTGAACATGCTGAAACAGTACTATGACAGGGAAGAGGAACTGGAGAAACAGGTATTAGTTACTGCCATTCAGAGTGAGGAATCAACTCCAGATGATTTGGACTTTGATGTGCCTCAGAATAATTTGAATAATGAAGAAGTCCTTCAGGAAAGGAATGTGGTAGTGAGCTCTCCCAGGAACAGAGAACTGAATTGAAAGAATTGTTGCACTGCTGAGGGCTTATGTAGAAACAGAATGGGGATGACGAATGCCATGATATATGAGGTTAACTTAAAGAATGCTGTTTCGATAAAACAACAATGCTATTAGCTTAATCCTGTCAAAGCAGCGCAAGTTCAGAAGGAAGTGGAAGCGATGCTACAAGAAGACATTATAGAGCCAAGTCAAAGCGAGTGGAGTTCGCCAATCATGTTGGTTCTCAAACCTGATGGTACTCAAAACTCTGTTTAGATTATAGGAAGGTCAATGTTGTGACTAAATCTGATTCATACCCAATTCCAAGCCTAGAGGATTGTATGGAAAAAGTAGGAGAAGCCACTTACATCAAAAAGTTGGACTTACTTCGCAGTTATTGGCAAGTACCTTTATTGGAGAGAAAGCAAAAGAAATTTCTGCTTTTGTAACCCCAAATAGGCTATATCAATTTGAAGTAATAGCCTTTGGAATGAAAAACGCACCAGCCACTTTTCAAAGATTTATGAGCAGAGTTGTTGCAGGATTGACTAATTGTGCTGTCTACATAGATCTTTAGTGATCTTAGTGATCTTTAGCCATTCGTGGAAAGATCACATGGAGCATTTGGCAGAGCTCTTTGAGAGACTACGGAAGACAAAGTTGGTCATAAGCTTGGCAAAAACAGAATTTGTGAAGGCACGAGTGACATTTTTAGGACACGATATTGGATACGGACGGATAACACCAAGAAATGTGAAGACAAAGGCCATTGAGGAATTTCCAAAACCATCCTTGAAAAAGGAAGTGCTACGATTTACATGATTGAACAGATTCTACAGGAAATTTGTCCTGAACATTAGTAGCACAGAGGCACCATTGACAAATTTTAAAAAAACACAAAATTTTGGTGGACAGAACAATGCCAAGAGGCATTTGAGAATTTAAAAGCAGTGTTAACCACCACACCTGTTTTTCAAATTTTTTGAAACCCTTGAAAGTCACCATCGACACAAGCGATGTAGGTATTGGAGCTGTGTTATTACAGGAGGATGATTGTGGAATTGAAAGGCCAGTTATTTTTTTAAAAACTCAATATCTGCCAGAAAAAATATTCATTGAAAAAGAGTTATTGAGTTTGGTAATGGCCTTACATTTTAATGCTTATGTTGCAAACAATGCATCAGAGACAATTGTATATACCAATCACAATCCTTTGACAATTCTAGAAAGATTTGAGGACAAGAACACTAAATTATTTCGTTGGAATCTTGTGTTACAAGCGTTTAATTTACAGCTTGTACATGTTGCAGGTCATTTATGTTATCACAAGTGCTTTATTGCGAGTTTAAAAGAAAAATGTTTACGTAAGATAGAAATCATACTGGTCAATGTTATACATAAATAGAATTAGTATAAAATGTGAAATTCTCGCTTAATGAGCTATGGATCTCATAATATGATGAAGTTAAGGTTTAAAAAAAGTCATTTTTTCATGATTATGGTTCAGTTTTTCTTAAGGGGGGAGATGTTGCAAAGTTGGGTAGAGTAATTGTAGATTGGGAGATAGGAAGTTAGAATTTGGTATTTGTAAGAATTGTAAAATTGTAAAATACTAGGAGGGAAAGCACTGTAAAAGCAACTTTAAAAGTTGCTGCTTTCTTTGCTTAGAGAGTTAAAAAAAATGCAGGCACATAGCAAGCCCCAAACTGAAACATTTGTATCGAAAGGCCAAGCAGCAGTTTTTATCAAGACAACAGGCTTTTGAATTTAGCCAATCAATTTGAATCAGGCACTTAGATACCAAGAACCTGTTAAATTTAAATCTGATGATTTTGACAACTTAGGACCAATCCTGTTGTGAGAAATATTGATATGTCATTGCGTGTATAAAAAAAGGGAGCAGTGGAACAAAAAAAGCAACTGCCACCTGCCCGAGGTAACAGAGAAAGAGAATCGCTGGTTCTCATAGCTTTATCTATGTCTTAAAAAAAGCACCATCTAGAAAGCAAAGATACCAAAGAAGAAAATAAGTCCTAGACAGAAGAACCAACAGAGAAGGCCGAGAAAATTCTAGAGTGAGTGTCAGGATTTATTTTATATTTAGCCACTAGAGATTGGGGAAAAGCAGGTCACACCACTTCACACACACTTTTTACAGACTGTAAGGAGAGGTACTCCTTTTTGGGTGCTTCGGTATTAGTTCTCACTTCTCAACCTCCACTTTATAACAATGCGCAAGAAACAACACTTTTCACTGTATACCAGTACATGTGACAATAATAAATAAAATTGGATCAAAAACTAGAACAGAAGCTATCATTAGCAACTCTCTGCACCCTTGAGAATGGCCAGGAAGACCATGGAGTCCAAAGATTAAAAGCAGGTTTAAAATAACAGCTCATAGCCTCTTCAGACACCAAACTGCCCAAATTCCTCTCTGACTTCTCATGCAACTACCAGAATAGATCCTGCTCACGGTCAGACAACTCCTCACAAATCATTGGGGACTGGGGGGGAGGCATCAAGAAGCACACAACAACACTAGCCGAGAGAGACAACTAAAGGCAGATGATGTGGTATTATTAAAGAATTGTGAGAAGGGCCTTGCGTGGTTACAAGGCATGGTCGTCTCAAGGGCAGGACCGGTTTCCGACAAAGTCCGCATGGGAGATGCATTCTACGAAAACACCAAGACCATTTAAAAGCCATTAAGTCCCAGGCCATTGTAATAATCTATACCTTGCATATTGGGAACCTTGGAAAAAATTCCGTGAGTTGCCAGCTCCCAGTCTCTGTCTCTGGTCATTGGAACTTTGGAGTCTGAAATGGACACCCATGCCCTGATACTCAAGATGAAAGAGGGGAAGGTCCTTTGACCTTGGGCAGGATTTTCCACTCTTGGGGCAAATGCAACCAGAAAATCCCACCCTTTCAGTCTGCTCCACCATTCAGTTGGATCACAACTTATAATCTACTTCAGTGTCACTTACCTGCATATCCTGTGATAGATTTACCACTTGGAAATCTATCGATTTCTGTCTTGAATTTACTTAACGACTGAGCCTCCACATCCCTCTGGATAGTGAATTCCAAAGATTCACTATGTTCTGAGTGAAATAATTCCTTCTCATCTGTGGTGATTGTCCCAATTGCCCCTTTAAGGGCAACACAGCAGAGTAAGGGACAGTCAGCATATCTTTTCAGTGTTAAATGGCATATCCCTTTTTATGAAACTGCTGCCTGGTTCTGGAACCCCCAGCTAGAGGAAACACCTTTTTTGCATCTGCCTTGTCGAGCCCTGTGGGAATTTTCTATGTACAATGCGATTGTAACTAATTCTGCTAAACTCTGGACGATACAGACTCGGATTGTTCAATCTCTCCTCCTCGGCATTTCATAAAGTGCCACATCAAAGGTTATTGTGGAAAATAAAAGCTCATGGTGTAAGGGGTAACATTGGCATAAATTGAAGATTTGCTGATTAACAGAAAGCGTAGAGTATAAATTTTTTTTGCAGGTTGGCAAGGTGTAATGAGTGGTGTGCCAAATGGATCAATGCTGGGACCTTAACTGTTTACAATTTCTATAAATGATGTGAATAAAGGGTTGGGTGGGATGGTTGCTAGTATTAAAGCTGGTACAAAAATAGAAAATGAAATTGTCCAGGAAGAATAAAGGAGAAACATATTATTTAAATAGTAACAGATTGTAGACCTATTGAGATGCAGAGGAATCTGGGTGTCCTAATACAGGTAAAGCAAGTAATTAGGAAAGCTAATAGAATGTTATCATTTGTTGTGAGGGGACTTGAATACAAAAGTAGGGAGGTTATATATTCCAGGTACTAGTGAGACCACATCTGGCGTACTACGCACAGAATCGGTCACCTTATTTAAGGAAAGATGCAAATACATTGGAAACAGTTCAGACAAGGCTTACCAGACTGGTAGCCGGAATGGGTGGATTAGTTGGAGAGGCTAGGCTTATATTGACTGGGTGTAGAAGAGTATGAAGCATCTTCATTGAAACATACCAGATTCTGAGGGATCTTGACAGGGTGGATGTGGGGAGGATGTTTCCTTGTGTGGCGGAATCTCGAACTAGGGGTTAGTATTTAAAATAAGGGGTTACCCATTTAAAATGGAGATAAAGCAACATTTTCTGTCTCAGAATGTTGTGAGTATTTGGAATTTTCCTTGGAAAGGAAGGGCTTTGAAGCCTTTGAATATTTTTAAGGCAGAGGTGGAATATTCTTAGTAAGCAATGTGCTGATCGGTTATTGGGGGACGGTTGGATGCAGATTTGAGGTTACTATCAGATCAGCTATGATCTTAAATGACAGAGCAGGCTTGAGGGCCGACAATCCCGCCACCCCAGGAATCAGTCTAATGAATCTTTGTTGCACTCCCTTCATGGCAAGTATATCCTTCCTTAGGTAAGGAGATCAGAGTGAGAGAGATGGGGTTGCTATTTACCCTCCTCCGCAGCAGGAATTGCAGCAGCTGGGCATTCATATAGATCCTCAAAAGCAAGGATCCGGTGTGTTGGACTGCAAGGGTCAAGGAAGCACCACCAACCCTAGCAATGAGAGGCATTCCCCTCCCCGCAACCCCACACTGTTTACATGCGGTTTATCTGACCCAATTCCCCACTCAGGCCCCTATTGCACTCAGATCCCCCACTCAGCCTTCCTTGAGCTAAACAGTTAGCAGTGCCAGCAGTGTAATGCCCCCTGGCACTGAACCCTGGCCTGGCATCTTGGGTCCTGAGGGAGCTCAAGAAGGTACGTTCAGTGGCCATTTATCCCTTTGTTGCTGCTGCTTCCAGATTGATATCAAGAGTCCTGGGGATTAGGTGTACAAGATGTTGATCTCGCCATTCTCCATCAGGCTGGGGATGTTTGTGGCTGAACTGCCCTTTCTAGCCCTGGCAGACCTGAAGATCACTCCAGGCATGGTGATTTCAGGCAGCCCTGTGATCAATATCTGTATTCCTGCCTGTCAGCTCTGCAAATTCTGAAGTGGCCTGGTCACTTTAATCGTCATGCACCCCCATCCCCCAGCTCTCCATTCTGCAGCAGAGATTTTCCCCTCTACCACGCAGAGCTGTGTTGAAACCCTCTCTATTGTACTTGCACTTTGATCTGAAATGTTTAGTGTACAGTATGTTATAATTCAGGTCAGAAACTCCAAAGTGTCTTGTGAAGCCTGCCTGAATCATGTTTGCAATGGTGAGCATTAGATGCATCACTTCAGGTATGACTCAGCATTTATCAAGCAAAGTTTATTTAAGAATACAGTTAACATGTATAGAAAGAAAATTAACAATAAACTTCACCAATTACAAACAAGGAACAAAAAGCAAAAATGATATTGTATAAACCTTAACAAATGTATACAATGCTCCAATCAAACTTCCCCATAAACAGAACCCTTACCACGGGTTTAACACAGCAAGTACAAATGCTCACGTGTTGGCAGAACTTAGTGCTTTGGTTGAAAGCTGCAGTTCTCTTGAGACACACACGCACAGACACACACACAAGCTTGAAATCAGAACAGCTTCCCAAACTCCAGGGAGAAAGAGAGAGAGACTCTAGGTACTTGCTGCAAAATCACCAACTGCAGAATTTTCACTCCAAGAAGGCACAAAGCTGTGCTTCCAGCTCATCAGCAGAATTTCCAATACCAGGGAGAGAGAGTGAGAGAAACTCTGCTTTTCAGTCTGATGTCCAAGGCTATGCAGGGAGGTTTAAACTGATTCGGAGGGGGGGTGGGATCCTGAGTAGAGGGGTTGAAAGTGAGGGGGGCATAGATGGGGACTGCAATGCACAGCATCGCAGGGGTGGGGTGGAGCAGGGTTTGAAATGCGTATACTTTAATGCGAGGAGTATTCGCAATAAAGTGGATGAACTTGCAGCGTGGATCAGTACCTGGGACTTCGATGTTGTGGCCATTTCAGAGACATGGATAGAGCAGGGGCAGGAATGGTTGCTGCAGGTCCCAGGGTTCAAATGTTTTAGTCGGAGTAGAGAAGGAGGTAGAAGGGGGGGAGGGGTAGCATTATTGGTCAGGGACTGTATCACAGTGTCAGAGAGGAAGTTTGATGAGGACTTGTCTGTTGAGGTAGTATGGGCTGAGATTAGAAATAGGAGTGGAGAGGTCACCCTGTTGGGAGTCTTTTATAGACCTCCTAAAAGTTCTAGAGAGGTTGAGGAAAGGATTGCAGAGACGATTCTGGTTAGGAGTGAAAGTAATAGGGTAATTGTTATGGGGGATTTTAACTTTACTAATATTGATTGGAATTGTCATAGCTCTAGCTCGTTAGAGGGGTCAGTTTTTGTACAAAGCGTGCAGGAAGGTTTTTTGACTCAGTATGTAGATAGGCCAACTAGAGGTGAGGCTATATTGGATTTGGTGCTGGGAAATGAGCCAGACCAGGTGCTAGACTTGGAAGTTGGTGTGCATTTTGGTGATAGTGACCACAATTCGGTTACGTTCACCTTAGTGATGGAAAGGGATAGGCATGAACCTCGGGCCAGTGGTTTTAGCTGGGGAAAGGGTAATTATGAGGCTATTAGGAGAGAATTAGGAAGCATAGGTTGGACTAGGAGATTACAGGGACTGGGAACGTCCGAAATGTGGAGTTTTTTCAAGGAGCAGCAACTGCGAGTCCGTGATAGGTATGTCCCTGTCAGGCAAGGAGGAATTGGTAGGGCTAGGGAACCGTGGTGCACCAAAAAAGTAGTTTCGTTGGTTAAAAGGAAAAAGGAGGCTTATGTTCGGATGAGACGTGTGGGCTCGGGTAGTGCACTAGAAAACTTTAGATTGGCTAGGAGGGAGTTGAAGAGTGAGCTAAGAAGGGCTAAAAGAGGACATGAGAAGACTTTGGCTGATAGGGTTAAGGAGAATCCTAAAATGTTCTATAGGTATGTCAAGAACAGAAGGTTGGTTAGGGCAAGATTAGGGCCAGTTATAGACAGCAGAGGGAAGTTATGTGTGGAACCGGAGGAGATTGGAGAGGCATTGAACCAGTATTTCTCTTCGGTGTTCACGCAGGGGGACATGGATATAGCTGAGGAGGACACTGGGTTGCAGGGGAGTAGAATTGACAGTGTTACAGTTGATAAGGAGGATGTGCTGGATATTCTGGAGGGTCTGAAAATAGATAAGTCCCCTGGTCCGGATGGGATTTACCCCAGGATTCTCTGGGAGGCAAGAGAAGTGATTGCAGAGCCTCTGGCTCTGATCTTTAGGTCGTCGTTGGCCTCTGGTATAGTACCGGAAGATTGGAGGTTAGCGAATGTTGTCCCATTGTTTAAGAAGGGGAACAGAGACTTCCCCGGGAATTATAGACCGGTGAGTCTCACTTCTGTTGTGGGCAAGGTTTTAGAAAAAATTATTAGGGATAGGATTTATAGTTATTTGGAGAGTAATGAATTGATTGGAGATAGTCAGCATGGTTTTGTGGCGGGTAGGTCGTGCCTTACTAACTTATTGAGTTTTTTGAGAAAGTGACCAAAGAGGTGGATGGGGGTAAGGCAGTGGACGTGGTGTATATGGATTTTAGTAAGGCGTTTGATAAGGTTCACCATGGTAGGCTTCTGCAGAAAATGCAGATGTATGGGATTGGGGGTGATCTAGGGAATTGGATCAGGAACTGGCTAGCGGATAGGAGACAGAGGGTGGTGGTTGATGGTAAATATTCATCATGGAGTTCGGTTACGAGTGGTGTGCCTCAGGGATCTGTTTTGGGGCCACTGCTGTTTGTAATTTTTATTAATGATCTGGATGAGGGTATAGTTGGGTGGATTAGTAAATTTGCTGATGACACCAAAGTCGGAGGTGTGGTAGATAGTGAGGAAGGGTGTCATAGTTTGCAGGAAGACTTAGACAGGTTGCAGAGCTGGGCCGAGAGGTGGCGGATGGAGTTTAATGCGGAGAAGTGTGAGGTAATTCACTTTGGTAGGAATAACAGATGTGTCGAGTATAGGGCTAACGGGAGGACTTTGAATAGTGTGGATGAGCAGAGGGATCTAGGTGTATGTGTACATAGATCCCTGAAAGTTGGGAATCAAGTAGATAAGGTTGTTAAGAAGGCATACGGTGTCTTGGCGTTTATTGGTAGGGGGATTGAATTTAGGAGTCACAGCGTTATGTTGCAACTGTACACAACTCTGGTGTGGCCACACTTGGAGTACTGTGTGCAGTTCTGGTCCCCACATTACAGGAAGGATGTGGAGGCTTTGGAGAGGGTGCAGAGGAGGTTTACCAGGATGTTGCCTGGTATGGAGGGGAGGTCCTATGAGGAGAGGCTGAGGGATTTGGGGTTGTTTTCGCTGGAAAGAAGGCGGCTAAGAGGGGATCTTATTGAAACATATAAGATGATTAGAGGTTTAGATAGGGTGGATAGTGATAGCCTTTTTCCTCTGATGGAGAAATCTAGCACGAGGGGGCATGGCTTTAAATTAAGGGGGGGTAGTTATAGGACAGATGTCAGGGGTAGGTTCTTTACCCAGAGGGTGGTGAGGGATTGGAATGCCCTGCCTGCTGCAGTTGTAAATGCGCCTAGTTTGGGGGCGTTTAAGAGATCCGTGGATAGGTTTATGGACGAGAAGGGATTGGTTTAGGTTAGTGGGTCATTGTTTTGTAACTGGTCGGCGCAACATCGTGGGCCGAAGGGCCTGTTCTGCGCTGTAATGTTCTATGTTCTATGTCCATACCCCTCCTAAGTTAAAACAGCAGCTCAACACAGAGAGAAAGAGCTCCTGTCACCTGACCTATCATTCTTCCTCCTAACAATGCAAGGTCATAAAAAGTCCCAGAGTGTACCTGAGACCAAAAGTATAAATAAACATTTAAGCCACTGAAGTAGCAATGAAAGGACTTCTAGCAAACAGCCCGGCAACAATAAAAAAACCCAAGCTGTTTAACAGCAGAGAACATGATTTTTTTTAAAATGCGTTTCTTTGAGGTACACTAGTGTCACAGGTGCCTCATAAAAGATTCAGCTGACAAATCAGTGGATTTCTATCATCCTCCAGCCAGCTGTGTTTATTTTGATTTCCCTTCATGGTTGACTGTATCTCAGGTATCCCATTGATCATGGCCACAAATCAGACAGATTGAAATTTTTAATAAGTTGTTGATTAATACTCACTAAAAACAGGACAGAACTTGACTCACATACTATGGCTCTTTCTGTCTGGTTCAGCCTTGGTGTCAGATTGACCCTCAGGCTGCGATTCTCCCATCGGGACCCACCACCTTTCTGGCGGGTCCAACTGGGAGATGTGCATGTTGGCCATTTTGCAGGTTCCCTGACAGTATTTTCAACTCATGCGCATCTCCCAACTAGACAAAAATGGTGCTGCCGGGAACCTGCTGAAAATCAGCGAGCCGCTGTTAGTATAAGTTTACATATCTTTGCATGCCATTATCGGAATCCACATGGCAATCTCTGCCCATGACTGTGTCTCCCACTTCTTTGGCATGATGTAATTTTGGCGCAAATCAGAATAGGTATTAAAAGCCACAACCTGGCATAGCAGCCTTGAACTGGTGTGAGGAGGTAAGTGCTGCTAGCAGAGCGCGGGGGATGTTGCAGGCAGGCCCTGGAAATGCCTGGTGACCTTCCACCTACTGCTTTCATGTTTTGGTCCATTGACAAGTGACATCTGTCCTCGAGGGCTCCCGCCTGCCCCCCTCCCTTTATGCCCCCTTTAAGCAGCACTGAAGCACATTGTGAGAGGCAGCGTCAAGGGCTCCCACTTCCCCTCTCCCCTCCACAGCACTTTGCAGTGGCAGTGTCTTTCTGCGAGGCGTGGTCAGGGACTGTCCTAAATGCTGGTGTTCTGGGGTGGGGGAGGAGTGTACCATCTGCTGCCCTAACTAGATGAAGCAGCTGCTGCTCCAGACCGGGCTGCAGAGGTTCAGACAAGGATTGCATTGAATCTGCTGTCACGGGGCATACACCTGAAGCTGCTTTGCACTCACTCCCTGCCTTGTAACTTGGACCAGTAACACATGCCTGTAACAGATGTTGCAGTTGCACACATAGCAATGGCTCAAGGGTGCACATTGCTCACGTCTGCACACTGATTTGCATAATCTGTGCCAGCATTTGTCATAATGGCAATCTCACACAACCCTAATCAGGCCACACATGGCACCATGGATTATGTGGGGTTGCCAGCTCCCATTAGTGGGGATGTTGGCCCAAGTGAGGGATTGAGATAGTGCTGGGTCTATCAGCCAATGGTAATAATCCATCATTGTATGCTTTTTCCAAAACGCACGGTGCAGATGGATCTCAGTTTGCTTGATCTGGAGCTGGCCATGTTGGTGGCAGCAAGGGTGGAGGAGGAGGAAGAGGGGGCATCTCAGGAGGTGGCAGGCGTGGAGAGACCACCGCAAGAGGAGACACTACCAGACCCTAGGAAGGAGGACAGGGGGCTGCCACTCAGGACCAGAGTGAGCACGCTTCCAAGAAGGTGCACAGGAGGCAGAGGGTGCTTAGGCCAAGAAGTTACAGGAGATGTACCGTCGCCGGCTGTGCTTGTCCAAAACATGATGTGGAGATGCCGGCGTTGGACTGGGTAAACACAGTAAGATGTCTGATATCCCCAGGTTTAAGTCCAACCAATTTATTTGATAGTAAACTATCAAATAAATCGGTTGTACTTCCACCTGGTGTTGTCAGACTTCTTGTCCAAAACCACAGTGCATCACATTTGTGAGGTGCTCTCACACCTGGCACCTGGGGAGAGCGGCGGCCACCCACCCCCTGTGGACGTGAAGGTGATGGCAGCCCTCAATTTCTATGCTTCTGGGTCATTCCAGGCTCCCAGTGGCAACCTAGCTGGGATCCCCCAGGCCTCCGTGCACAGATGTGTGCGGCAGGTCACAAATGCCCTGTATGCCTGGGCAGGGCAGTTCATTAAGTTCAATATGGGCCGTGCACAGCAGGAGGCCTGGGCTCTCGGCTTCGCCTCCATCGCCGGGATCAGGAATGTGCAGGGCATTGTGGATGGCACGCACATTGCTTTGCAGGCCCCCCATGCAGAGCCGTAATGATTTGTGAACCGGAAGGAGTTCCATTCCCTGAACGTTCAAATCGTCTGTGACCATCAGCTCAAGATCTTGCAGGTCGATGCATGCCACTCAGAGAGTGTCAATGACAGCTTTGTGACCCGGCAGTCAGACATCCCTGGACTCCTTGAAGACCAGCCCAGACTCCTGAGATGGCTATTGGGTGACCCCGCTAGGGTCAAAGCTGATGTTGCCACTTTGGACGCCCGAGACCGAGGCAGAGACCTGCTACAATGAGGCCCATATGATCATCATGATCATTTGCTGCGCTCTTCACAACATAGCCCAGCAGTGGGAAGACTAGCTGGAGCAGGAAGAGGAGGAGCAGCAAGGTGGGCGCCCCACCACATGAAATGCCGTAGGAAAGACAGCAGGCGGCGATGGCAGATGTCCATCAAGAAAGGGCAACGAGGGTCACCTTGACTGCAGCCTGCCTCACCTAGCTGGTGCTGTGCAGTGAGGGGGATGCAACCAACACATATCCATCACACCCCACGAGCAAGTGCAGTTGCTATTCCCCCTCCAAATCGACCTGGGCCTTCAAACCATCACATCACCCTTTCCCTGCTCCTGTCATCACACCACCCTGTTCCCAGAAATATCCAATCCTATTAATGTGTCTGGGCTGGCAGTGGTTGCGAGTCTTGTTTGAAGGTTGGAGGATGACAGTGACTCGCTGTTGTGCACACTAGGATCCTGCCCTCGGCGCAATTCAAGTCTTACTCCTACCTGTACTCCGAATTCATGCTGCCACCCTGACCCACATGGCTATAAGGTTTGGGGACACATGTTTTTGGCCAAGAGATTGTTGGGGGCGGGCAGGTCACTTGCACTTGCACCAAGGGTCTGGTGGATGGTGGGGAAGGTAGGTAGGGCTGGTGGATGGTGGGGAAACATGGGCTGAGTCTGCAAGGCTCAACAGACTTGTTGAGCACCTCTATGTTTGGGAGTCAGGAACACTGAGAAGAGAATGAGCAATACGTTAGTCACAGCATGATGTGCAATTAACAGTTTGTTGTGCTCTTAACATAAATGATTACCAAACCCTGATTAGTGCTGACCTTCACATGTGCCCTCTAATGAACTACAACTTTCTAACTTTGTGCTGTCTACAGCTTCTTCTAGGTGCTATCCCAGGATGCACATTGGAGGTGGAGATGTCCAGCTGTGGTGTCCTTAGCAGATGTCCCCTGGGTGGCCAGGACCTGGAGGGCCCCGGCTGACTTGCGGATCGCACTCTTTCAGTGTCACCCTATTTATCTCGCAAGTCCTGAGATGCCCCAGTGTGAGGAAGGGGGGGGAATTGGTAGGTCTCCGGATGTCTGGGGTCTCCTGGGTGGAAGTCCCAGACATGGGCTCATGCCCTTTTTTCCCTTTGGGGTGCCCAGAGCCCCTGGGGGCACTCCATAGGACATCTGGGTAGCTGGACTGAGCTCCAGAAGCTCTGGCGTCTCCTGGAGGCCTAACTGCATCCGCCCCATGATGTGTGATCCCTCAGCCCTGGCCCTCTGAGACTCAGCCAAGCTCCGCAGCTCCTCCGGTACAGCATTCTACGAGCAAGCCAAGCTCTGGAGTCCCTCAGCAATCACCCTCTGAGCCTGGGCTAAGTTGTCGAGGCTCACAGCCACTGCCTGCTGCGTCTCCAGAATGATGTGGAGATGCCAGTGTTGGACTGGGGTAAACACAGTAAGAAGTCTCACAACACCAGGTTAAAGTCCAACAGGTTCATTTGTAGCAAATACCATGAGCTTTCGGAACTTCCCTCCCACCCACCTGACGAAAGAACAGCCAGTTCCAAAAGCTAGTGGTGTTTGTTACAAAAAAACCTGTTGGACTTCAACCTGGTGTTAAGACTTATTACTGTGTCTCCAGAATGCCAGCAAGAGACCCAGCCAAGGCCAGCAGTGTCTCCCACATGCCCCCGACACCCATGGCAATTGAACACTGTGCCTCCTGAATGCCAGAAACATACGCCCATGGCCCGTAGTGTCTCCATGGCCTGAAGCCTGTCACCCATGAGGACAGACCCCTGAGCCAGACTTTCCACTGCAGTCACCAGTCTTGCAGTGTTGGCCTGGATCTCACACTGTGTTAGCACCACCTCCTTCAATAGCACTCTGTTTGACTCCTCTAAACAGCCTTGCAGTTGCAGCATGGTTGCTGACAGCCCTTCACAACTTCCTGGGTTTCCTGACGCATCTCCACCAGCCTTGTGAGGAACAAGCCCAGAGGCTTAGCAGCTGACTTGGGGACAGCTGAATCCTGGCCTGTGGCAGACCTCCGTGTGCCTGAGCCCTTGAATGTGCCCTGCTCCACTTGATGTGCATCAGTGGCATCAGCGGCTGTGATGTGCTCACCAGATCGTGACCCAGAAGCCTCAACACTAAAGTTATCCACTGTGGTGCTCGTCTCTGTGTTGATGGGTTGTATGGTACATGCTGTTGACACTTCAGTGGTGCTACTCTCGGAGTATTCCTTAGTGCCTCCCTCCAAGGTGTCATCCAGGGGATTGTGGGCAGTTTGCTCCAGAGCAGCGGGGGCAGCAGCAACACCCAAAGGGCCGGGTTCCTCTGGGTCCAGAGCTCGGAAAAAAAACACATTAGGAAGAAGGAGGCAAAACATTCCATGCAGCATCGCACTTACTTAGAGGAGGACCAAGGTTGAGGGTGCACTTCTGCTCAGTTGCACGCTTACACTGACCTGGCTGTTGATAACCATTCGAGATGGCCCATCACCCCCCTGCCAGCTCCTTGGCATGCTCCTCCATGCTACTCAACTGCCGCAGGTCAGGCACACCACCATCAGTCTGTGTCATTTCCCGTGCGTTGTGGATTTTTTTTTCCTGTGGGAACAGAAGATGGATAGCAAGCATTAACATATTGCAGTGCATGTTGTGCTAAGCGTGCCTGTGCATCGGGCGTTTTGTTGACATTTTTGGGGAAAGTGGTCACTACTGAAGGGTACTTGTCGAGGGGTGAGGGGAAAGGGTTAGATTCTGTTCCTGGGGGAAGGGTCACTTGTTACGTGGCCTTCAGGATTGGAGATGCATGCCAATCATGTGCGAGGTTCCAAGAGGGATGCTCACTCACCTTTGCTGCTCGCGGAAGGTCATTCATTTTTTTGCAGCACTGCCAGCCAGAGAACAGCGTCAGGCTCCTGCCATTCACCACTTCTGCCACCTCCTCACACAATGCCATGGCAGATGCAAGCTTTGGGTTGGGCCCTGACCGGGGAACAGACAATGACACTTCTCCTCCACAGCATCTAACAGATGCTCCTAGTCTGCCTCCAAAAATCTGAGAGCCAGTTTACAAGCAGCCATCTTTACGGCGTGACTGGCTGTGTGTCCATTATATACAGCTCTGGCTCATTAGGGGTGTGCAGGTGCAGTGAGTATGGCCAGTCAAGGGCCCATTGGCAACAAACACTTGTGAAAGATTTGAAGGTTGCATTCAGTTGAGTGTCATTCATCCGTCAGGGTGCTGACTGGCTGCCATTCAATATGCTGCTGTGTCTGGGGGGTTGCAATATTCAAGGCTCCCATTCAAAAGAGGGAATAATCACAAGGTGGACTTGTGCATGTCAGCACAATGCTAGTTCTTTGCAGAACAGCAGTGAGGACAGTAGGTTAAAGGGATGGGTGGATTGTGTGCCCGCATTATCTGCATCCATGGGGGTATGAGATGAGTGGGCAGCCATGTCTATGTGTAGGGGGAGACAGGTTGGGGAGGTAGCAATGAGGCCAGCAGTGTCTCTGTGGGGGGGTTGTGGGGGCCAGCAATGAGACCACCAATGTGTGTGGGGCGGGGGGGGAGTTATGGAGGCCAGCAATGTGTATGGTGTTTGGATGGCAGCGATCTGGATGCTGGGAGGTCTTTCCTGTGATCTCCCTGCAATGTGTGCATGCGTGAGTTCTCGCTCAGCCTGCCAATTTCAGGCTCTTTGGCCCTGCCCCAGCATTTAGTGAGATTCACGACTAGGCCCTCTGCATTGCACATAGAGAGGAGATTTGAGTGAGAAGTAGAACTGAGAAAACAGTTGTGATCTAGAACAGTTTTCCCACCAATTCAGCAGTTTTGGGAGAATCGTTATCTCAATTTCTGTTCTCTGCCTATAACTTCTGCTTTCCCATTGATAGCAGGCACAACATACTCAGTTTAAAACTTGCTGTGCAACTTGCTCATTAACTCTTTCCAAGCTATAAGAACATAAGAACATAAGAAATAGGAGCAGGAGTAGGCCATCCAGCCCTTCGAGCCTGACCCGCCATTCAATAAGATCATGGCTGATCTGTCGCTGCTCAGTTCCACTTTCCCGCCCTCTCCCCATAACCCTTAATCCCCTCTCCTATATATACTGGCCAATTTGTTTACAATCTTAAAGTTAATAAGGAAGATTGCAAAATGGGTAGTACTTATAAGTTATATAGTATATGTATAGAGTATCCGTGAGAGTGGTTTTGATGTCAATTTTTATTTGAGATAAAACAGCATGTGATCTAAGGGAACATAAGATTCATCAGTTGAAACCAGTGTGATCAATGATATTACATTCTGACTGGCTAAAAGAGGCCAGAATATTTCTTAATTGTCTTAAGGGGTACATGATCAATTTCTAATTGATTTCTCAAGGGTGATGGCCATCTATCGATTTAATTTCCCATTGTCCTCAACTGGCCCTCTAAGGTGTCAATTATGATGTGGGACCATATTTCTTAATAAAATTTGTTTCTTCTTGCTTAGATAAAAGAATGTTTTATGATACCTTCCTTGTGCATTTGTTCAGGCTAGGAGAAGTATGCCATCATGTTTGCATGATTGATATCTTGACTTTGTTTAATTAGTATCAAATCAAATCCCTACAGTGAATGTTTTAGAGACCTTTTTGCTGAGTGATTTCTTCCTCTCTGGTCACTTGGAATGAGTTACTTCACATGTAAAATAAAGGATATACTGGCCAATTTGTTTACAATCTTAAAGTTAATAAGGAAGATTGCAAAATGGGTAGTACTTATAAGTTATATAGTATATGTATAGAGTATCCGTGAGAATGGTTTTGATGTCAATTTTTATTTGAGATAAAACAGCATGTGATCTAAGGGAACATAAGATTCATCAGTTGAAACGTTCAGTTGATTTATAGGTATCAGCATGTCCTGTGGAACTTCATTGAAACAGGTGTTTATCAATGTGTTTTTGCTGAGAGAACTGCTTTGCCACAGTATGTTTTTGTTGTATCTGTCAGTGCTGGGTGTAAGTAAATTAAAAATATAGAAAGCTTTACAAAACTTATAAAGTTACAGAAATTACACAAAGTTTATACAAAATACATATAAAACCAATGTTTGAAAATGATCTGTGAGTTAAATGCAGCATAGACTATTTCCAAATGGGGAAATGCTTAGCAAATCAGAAGCACAAAGTAACTTGGGAGTCCTTGTTCAAGATTCTCTTAAGGTTAATGTTTGGAAGGCAAATGCAATTTTAGCATTCATGTTGAGAGGGCTAGAATATAAGAGCAGGGATGTACTTCTGAAGCTGTATAAGGCTCTAGTCAGACTCCATATGGAGTATTGTGAGCAGTTTTGGGCCCTATATCTAAGGAAGGATGTGCTGGTCTTGGAAAGAGTCCAGAGGAGGTTCACAAGAATAATCCATGGAATGAAGAGCTTGTCGTATGAGGAACAGTTGAGGACTCTGAATCTATACTCGCAGTTTAGAAGGATGAGGGAGGATCTTATTGAAACTTTCAGGATACTGCGAGGCCTGGATAGAGTGGACATAGAGAGAATGTTTCCACTAGTAGGAAAAACTAGAACCAGAAGACGCAACTTCAGACTAAAGGGACAATCCTTTAAAACAGACTTGAGGAGGAATTTCTTCAGCCAGAAAGTGGTGAACCTGTGGAACTCTTTGTCGCAGCAGGCTATGGAGACCAGCTCATTGAATATCTTTAAGACGGAGGTAGATAGGTTCTTGATTAATAAGGGGATCAGGGGTTATGGGGGAGAGGCAGGAGAATGGGGATCGAAAGAAAATCAACCATGATTGAATGGCAGAGCAGATTTACTGGGCCAAGTGGCATAATTCTGCTTCTTTGTCTTATGGTTTTACAGCAAAACACATTCAAGTAATGCATGTTAAAATTTAAAAGATTCATACAATGACAAAATTGCAAAATTTAATTATAAACTTACAAAAACAAAGATGGTTACATACTGTGAGAGAAAGTGACTTTCTTTAAATATCACAAGTTAAACTGCACTAACTTAGTGCACCAGATTGAATGTTTTAACACTTGTTTTTCTTTGCACAATAGGCCTTTGAATTTGGAAACGCAACTAATAATTTTAATTTCTAGTGAGGTGGATGGTTCTGCACCAATACTGGTCAACCATGACATCTTGCATCACTGGCTTAAGAGCTACATGCTTTTTCTACCTTGTTAAGTTTGAATACGATGCCAAGACCAAGTCATGTGATGAACATATGTCCCAGAATTAAGCATAAAATCATATTCGGTTGACATATTTTGATTATTTCACTAATGCCCTTAATACAATTTAAGTTGTTTTAAGTTGATTTATTAGTGTTGCAAGTTGGCTTACATTAACACCGCAATGAAGTTACTGTGAAAATTCCGTAGGCGCCACACTCCGGTGCCTGTTCGGGTACACTGAGGGAGAATTTAGCATGGCCAATGCATTTAATTATCAGAATTAAGCTATCCTACAAATCTTACCACTATTTTCCATATTAACACATCCTTTGTAATAGATTCTAACATTTTTGCTAGTTCTGATGTCAGACTAACAGATCTGTAGTTTCTGTTTTCTGTCTCCTCCTTTCTTAATGTGCTAGAGTTATATTTTCTACCTTCCAATCTACAGAAACAATTCCAGAATCCATAAAATTTTGCAAGCTAACCACCAACGCATCCACTATATATACAGCCACACTTTATCAACACCCTGCGATGTAGATCATGAGGCGGGTATGCCGGCGTTGGACTGGTGTAAACGCAGTAAAAAGTCTGACAACACCAGGTTTTAGTCCAACCGATTTAGTTGATAATAGACTCATAAGCTTTCGAGGTTTCCCTCTTCGTCAGGTGAATGGAGAGTTCTGGCCTCAGACAGAGCATATAAAGCACAGACAGTTTAGAGATTACTGATTAGAATGTGAATCCTTACACCTAACCTGCTGTTCAAGACCTGAAGTGGCTGACAATGTGAGTGGAAGGAGCACTGATCACAGGTTACAGAGATGTGTATTGTCTCCAGACAGTACAGTAAGTGAGGTTTTGCAAACCCAGGCAAGTCACGGGGGTTACAGATAGTGCGACATGAACCCAAGATCCCTGTTGAGACCGTCCTCACGTGTGCGGGTCTCAACAGGGATCTTGGGTTCATGTCGCACTATCTGTAACCCCCGTGACTTGCCTGGGTTTGCAAAACCTCACTGTACTGTCTGGAGACAATACACATCTCTGTAACCTGTGATCAGTGCTCCTTCCACTCACATTGTCAGCCACTTCAGGTCTTGAACAGCAGGTTAGGTGTAAGGATTCACATTCTAATCAGTAATCTCTAAACTGTCTGTGCTTTATATGTTCTGTCTGAGGCCAGAACTCTCCATTCACCTGACGAAGAGGGAAACCTCGAAAGCTTGTGAGTCTATTATCAAATAAATCGGTTGGACTAAAACCTGGTGTTGTCAGACTTTTTACTATGTAGATCATGAGGTCAGGGATTTATCAACTTTTTTCCAATACTACTTTGTTACAAATACTAATTTATTTTCGTTCCTCATTTCCACTAGTCCCTTTGTTTCACAATATTTCTGGGAGGTTTTTTGTATCACATCTGTGAAAACTGACACTAACTGGTATTTTCCAGTTCCTCCATGGTGGATGCAGTGGGTCATCTAAAAGTCCATTGACTTCAGCAGGACCAAGAAGGTCCTGCCTCGAGGCAGGACTGCAAAATCTTAACTAAAGTATTTGTTCAGTTTCTCTGCCATTTTCTTAATTTTCTTCTCTATGCAATGGCCCACATTTGACAACGCTAATTTATTTTTACTTTTTAAATACCTATATATCTGTTTTTATGTTTTTCACTGGCTTACTCTTGCATTCAGTTGTCCCTTTCTTTATCATTTGTAGGTCCTCAGAAAAGGTTTACTGCTTTTTGGCATCTTGCAAGCCACTTCCTTTTATTTAATAAAATCTTTAATTTCTCTTGTTAACCACAGTGGGATCACTTTCCTGCTGGATTTTGTGCCTCAGATTAATGTATATTTATTGTAAACCATGAATTAATCCTTAAATTTCTAGCCATTGCATTATTAGCCTGTCCATTGCCATATCTTTTAATACAATTTCCAAATCTTTTGCCGCTCGTATTTTTGTAATTTCCTTTGTTTAGATTTAGGAGCCTAGTTTCAGACTTAATGTAAAATTCTAACACATAGTCACTCTTCCCTATATGCTCCTTTAGAATGAGATTATTTGCCCTTGCTCATTGCACAATACTGGATCAAAAATGGCCTATTTCCTAAAATAAACAAACTATAGAGGATGCTGGAATCTGAAACAAAAACAAAGAATGCTGGAAAAATTCAGATCTGGCAGCGTCTGTAGGGAGACAAAGCAGAGTTAATATTTAGAAATGGTAACTCTGTTTTGTCTCCCTACAACTGCTGCCAGACATGCTGACTTTTTAAAGTTTAAAGTTTGTTTTATTAGTGTCATGAGTAGACTTACATCACACTGTAATGAAGTTACTGTGAAAATCCCTGGTCCCACTTCAGCGCCTGTTCGGGTGGAAAATTTAGCATAGCCAATGCACTTAACCAGCATGTCTTTCAGACTGGGAGGAAACTGGAGCACCCGGAGGAAACCCACACAGACACAGGAAGCAAGTACAAACTCTGCAGAGACAGTGACCCAAGCCAGGAATCGAATGTGGGTCCCTTGATCAGTGCGAACTACCGTGCCAGCCAAGTCTCAGCAGTCTTTGGTTTTGTGGCCGACATCCTAGTTGACTCCTCAACAATCCATTCAAGAAAAGCAAGTTGGGGTAATTCTCCAGCTGTTCATGCCAGGGGGATCCTGCTGGCAGTGCACCCCTCCCATGGGTTTTGCAGCAGCGTGGGGGTGACATCAATGGGAAATCCCATTTACAGCGAAAGGACCAGACAATCCTGGTGCCAACGAATAACATGCCACTTCTTGCCGCTGAGGAGCACCCGCTGAGAGGCTGGAGAATTACCCCTGTTGTATATATTCAGAGAGTTTGTCCTCCACAGCATTAGGACTAATTTGGTTTACCCAGTCTGTATGAAGATTGAAATCTCCCATGATTACTGTATTACCCTTGTGCATGTACCTCTATTTTTTAAATTTATACCATGTCCTACATTATCACCCTTATTTGGTGGCCTATAAATAACTCACACCAATATTTGTTACCACTTGTGTTTCTTAACCCACCCCCATTGATTCTACTTCTTGTTCTTCCAGTCTTAGATCCTGTAATTGATCTCATTCTTTATTCCACTATTCCACCTCCTTTTAATTGTACCGATCTACCTTAAATATTGAATACGCTGGAATATTCATTTCCCAAATTTCACCAGATTGTCATGTCTGCATAATAGCAGTTTGATCATATCCATTTACTTCTATTTGTATCATCAGTTCATTTACTTTGTTGCACATACTGCATACATTCAGATAAAGTGCCTTTGATTTTGCTTTTTGAAACTTTTTGTGTTTTGACCCTATTTGATGCTATCCTTTCTTTCCACTGAATAATTTTGCTTGCTACTCTTCTCCCCACCATTTCCAGCTATGTTTCTCTACTATCTGAATTCCCCTCTGGTTCCTATCCTCAGCCAAGTCACCAGCACTGTCTCAAGGTGCTCTGACATTTGATATTAGATGCAATGTTCATGTGGGGGCATTTGCAGTGCAGTGAGTTGGGAGACTCAAGCGGAGGCCGTTTAGTGAGATCCCCGCTGGACATGTCGGGGGGGCCATTGATTGGGGCGGGCAGGGGGTCATGTGGCTGGCAATGCTGGGTGGAGGGGCTGGCCAGCAATCAGGAGGCTGGCAGCCAGCAATCAGGAGGCTGGCAGTGCGGGGCCTCTGCGCATGCACCATTCTCCACTCTGAAAACACTTGCTCAACACTCTGTTGCTGGCCTCTCCAGTCAGAATAGCCCTGCCCACAGATTTTTCATGTGATTCACGCTCGGACAGTGCAGTGCAGAGTATGGGAGATTCATTTTGAATATCACACTGAAAGAAACAATAGGATTTACTCCAGTTTTTACGTGCATTCGAAATTTAGAATTTTTGGGGGAGAATCGCACGCAGCGACTTATTTAATTTAGCAAATAATTCAGAGAAGCAGTCATGTTATTGTTTTATCATTGAAGTTCAAACAGAGTGAAATATTGGATTTTGAAGTTTTCTTATGTTTCAAAATGTAAATGGATTTGTTGCAAATTGTTTATAAGCAAAGTTTCCTATTATCACAATATGTTATAACTTTGTCATCTGCAAATTCATGGAAGATTAACACAAACTCCATGGGCGGAATCGTAGCAGGTGGGAGATGGACCTCGCACAGGTCCATTGACCTTGGGCAGGATTTTCCTGTTTCAGGGCAAGCACAGCAAGAAAAACCTGCCCTATTGTGTGAACCTGCCTGTGGAATTTAGTGTGTGGGTTAACACCCATGTTTGCCTGCAAGACAATAGTAACTACACACCAGAAATAATGAAGTTCTACAGGGTTGCGATTCACTGGAGTGTTTCCCGCTGGTGTTAGCAATGGAATTCTCCTGCTTGAGTGATGCAAACCTATGCATCACAGGAAACATCTCTGCCTGCTTGGCTGATCAGAGATTGGGGCCCCCTTTTTAAAGGATGCCCTGATCGCCATACTGACACAGGCCACTGCTCCCCATAATGGAAATGGTGGTGACCCCCTCCCCCCCATCAACCCCTCATGATCATAGATGGGTATCCTCCCCTCACCACAGAAAGAACATTAGGGTTATATTCACTGGAGTTCAGAAGTGTGAGAGGGGATCTTATAGAAACTTCTAAAATTCTAACAGCATTAGACAGGGTAGATTCAGAAAGAATGTTCCCAATGATGGGTGAGTTTGGAACTAGGGATCGTATTTTGAGGAAAAGGGGTAAACCTTTTAGAACTGAGGTGAGGAGAAATTTCTTCACCCAGAGGGTGGTGAATGTGTGGAATTCACTAGCACAGTATGTAGTTGAGGTCAAAACATTGTCTGATTTCAAGAAGTAATTAGGTATAATTCTTGGGGCTGAAGGATCAGGGAATATGAGATATGGAGGTTTCTATGTACCTCATTTGGCATGACGATTCCAGGTAGATCTCTGATCAAAGTCTTCATTCTGGTCTGTGTACTTTGAAGTGGGTTGGTCACTTTAATCTCCATACCCCCTGGACAGCTGGCAGAAGGACTTTGAATCGGGCTTCAAACCCACGAATTACATTCAAACAACTTCAAAGGATTTTCAAGAGTTGTGCTTTCTCAGAAAGCTCATAGCAATGCATGCAGGGGGCAATTCTCCCATCCCAATGCGCAATTTTATTAGTGTGAGCGGCTGGGAGAATTGCATGTGCGCCAATTTGCAGGATTCGCATGTGCGTTCCTCCAGCACATGCGACAATCTCCCAGCAACGGATATCCATCGAGGCTGGGACCACACTGGAAACAGGCGGGGCCAGCAGGTAAGTTATTTTAATCTTATTTTAATGTAATTTACATATCATTATTGGGCCCGGGACTAAATTCTCTGGGCCTGATAGCATCTCCCACCCCATCAATACAAGTTCAGTCTGGCAGGGTTTAGAGTAGCTCCCCACTTTCAAGGATCTAGCAGGAGACACTGCTGGTGTGAAAGGGGGGCAATCGGGGCCCCCCCAGTGGGTCGGGCGGTGAGGGTTGATGCCCCTGGGCATAGGCACTCTGACAATGACAGCCTATGCCCCTGGCACTGCCCAAGGGGCAAAGTGCCCATGCCCAGGAGGCACCATGGCACTGCCACTGGGCATCAGACAGTGCCAAGGAGGGCAGGGCCTATGGGACAGAGCTAAGGGGCGATTGGTGGAGGTGGGGGGTCCCACTGCCACTCTGCCATTGGGATCAGTCAGGGCTAGAGGGAGGCCAGTGATTGGGGCGGGCTGGGGGAGGCTGGTCGGGCAGGGGATGGGGTGGGGGGGGGGTTCTGCCTTCTGAGAGAGGTGTCTGCCAGGGTTGGGAGTCTACCTTCCATGAGGGGGGTGGTTGTTTGCCAGGGGGTTTGGAGGGGAATCGTCACTGCTGGGGGATGGAGGGGAGTGCTGGAGATCAGGGTGCTCCTGGATGAGGAGGGATGGCTGGAGCAGGCCCGGAAATGCTCGTGGGAACCGCGATCGGCCACAGGGGGTGTGGAGGGGCAGCATTGTGGAGTACTGGGCTGGTCAGTGATCAAGCTGGCCAGCAGACTGCAGGCTGACAGTTCGGGGCCACTGCATATGCGCAGAGGCCCAAACTATCAGACTTTGTCATGGATACGCCCCACCCCACCCCGGGCTTTAAATGACATTCATGATTGTGAACTCTGCATTGCACGGAGTGTGGGAAATTCAAGTCTGAACTCCTATGAAGAAACAATCATGGTTTACACCAATTTCCCACAAATGCAGCACTGAACTTTTTTGGGAAAATCGCCTCTGTAGTCTTTAAAAATGGAGTGCAGCCGAGTGAGCAGCTGTGGAGAATGGGATTCCGCTTGTCCCAATGTAAGTAACTTTTCCAGTCAGGCAAAGGACTTGAAAGGAGTATTCTCACACCTGCAGCTCAGAGAGAAAACAGAAATGCCTTCTGCAGAATTAATTGGTGCTGTGATTTGGAAGCCTGCCAGGTGTCCAGGTTTTCACAGTACACAAATACACATATCAGAACAAAGACTTTGGTCAGAGAGATGCCTGAAATCACCATGCCAAGAGTGATGTTCAAGTTTCCAGGTCTTGAGAAGGGGCAATCTAGCCATAAGGCTCCTGCCCCAGGGTAGAGTGCTGAGGTCAACCCTTTGCCCCTAGCCCTAACCTACCCAACCCCCAGAACCCTTGGGAGAGCCTCCCTCTGCAGCCTGGTAGTGGCAGAGGGGGCAGATGGGTACTACACTTAACTCCTTGAACTCCCTCAGGGTCCACCGTGCTAGGTTCACAACGTTCATGACTTTGAAATGTTCTTCAGTCATGTAAGGTGCAATTTAAAATTGATTTCTTCTCTGTTTATTTGGATATAGCCCCAAAGATTGTAGAGATTTAGATTATGAATTGAGAGAAAAATGATGAAGAATACACTTGAAATATTTATATTTTTATTTATTAAAACTACAATTCTTTTGTGTTCAGATAGCAAACAAGACTCCTCAGTAGAAATGCCAGGGGCAATAACCACAACCTCAAAAAACGATTGGTGTTCTCTGGTGGATAAAAATAATTTACTATGTCAATTCAATTGCTCAGGTACACTTTTTTACTAGTTATCTTAAATATGTATCACCTGTTTACTGGCACATCTGCCACTGGAAACAGTTTCTCTCTACTTATTAAAATCCCTTGTAATTTTGAGCACCTCCATTGAAACTCCCCATAACCTTCTAAGGTCTAAGGAGAACAATTCTCACCAGTTGTGAGCATTGATGGAAGGACCAGCATTTGTTGCCCATCTCTGATTATCCATGAGAAGATGGCGGGGAGATGCCTACTGGCACTGATACTATCCACTTGGTGTAGTCACACCCACAGCTTAGAACATAGAACATTACAGCGCAGTACAGGCCCTTCGGCCCTCGATGTTGCGCCGACCAGTGGAACCAATCTAATGACCCTCTAACCTAAACTATTCCAATGTTATCCATGTGCCTATCCACTGACCATTTGAACGCCCTTAAAGTTGGCGAGTCCACAACTGCTGCAGGCAGGGCATTCCACGCCCTTACTACCCTCTGAGTAAAGACATTTTCCGTCATTGCATATAACTGAAGTGTTCCTTATCATTGATATCATTCTGGTAAATCTCCTTTGCACTCTGTTCAAGCCTTGATGTCCTTTAGAGAGTGTAGTACTCAGAATTGGACATAATTTTAGTTGATTCCTGTTGATACTTTCTCTTTTATCTCTGTCAATTTGTACGCATATTTTACCTTCATTTTATTTCTTTGTCATTAATATTTTCTCTTGCTAACTTTTATTGTCCCTTCCTTTATTGGGCCAAACCATTAACACAGAGATTTGAGAAATTTACAAGCAGTTTGTAATTTTTCTGTGAAAATAATTTTTCGCGTGTTAGTTATATATTTCTTTCACTGAAAATGCAATACAGTAAATGCTTCTTAAAACATATGTTTCTGGCAAAATACATTTTTTAAAACTACAATTCCTCTGTCTTTAGATATTAGATCAATCTCTCCAACACAAAGTAAACGGTCTATGACTGAAGTCTCAAAAAATGACAGAAGTCCAAAGGTGCAGGAAATTAATGCACCCTGTGAATTCAGTCAGCAAGGTACTCATTCTTTATTTCTTTCTTTCTATCTAAAAACACCATGGCCAGAATTCTCTGACCTCGCCTGCTGCTGGGATTCTCCAGTCCCTCTGCAATGAATGGAGATGTGGCTGAGCACCAAATTCCTTGTTCTCGCTGGCAGTAGCATTGGGGATGTACAAGACTGGAGAATTCCAGCCCATAATTAGCTTTAGTTGATCTTACTGAATTCTAAATTGTAAGACTAAATTTAAAAGGGTTTCATGATTGCAAGAATTATTATTTTGTTAATATCAATTAATTCAGTTTGGATTTTAATTACTTTTTAACTTCTGGTGAAAAAGCAAGGGAGCCACTTTATTTTGGATACTATGGCATAAGGGTTATTTTCCTAAACTAGTAACCCAGATTGTTCGATACGGATTTAATCATTATGACAACTAGGAATTTAAATTAAATTAATAAAATAAATATGGAATAAAAAGCTAGTATTGGTAATCATGACCATGGAATCTGTGTATGGTCATAAAGATCCACCTGTGTCACTGTTGTCCTTGGGAAGGAAGCCAGCTGTCCTTACCCAAGTCTGCCCTACATTGACTTCAGACCAACAGTAATGTGGTTGGCACTTAACTGCCCACTGAAATGGCTTAGCAAGTGACTCAGTTAGTCTATTAGGGATGGGCAGTAAATGCTAGCCTTTACCATAACATCCATGAATAAATAAAGAAAACTTCCCACCCTGCATTACCCATTGGCATAAAAGTGAAATGCTGCAGATGCTGGAATCTAAAACAAAAACAGAAAATGCTGGAAAATCTCAACAGGTCTGACAGCATCTGTGGGGAGTGAATAGAGCCATCGTTTTGAGTCTAGGTGACCCTTCATCAAGGGTCTAGCTCTGACGAAGGGTCCTCTAGAGTCAAAACGTTGGCTCTATTTTCTCCCCACAGATGCTGTCAGACCTGCTGAGATTTTCCAGTATTTTCTGTTTTTGTTACCCATTGGCAGCCTGGTCAGTTTTAATGCCTGAGCCTCATTAATGTTCTGTCAGTCAACTACCCACCCAAAATTGCATGAAGAGACAGCTGGTTGGCAGGCGAAGACCAGACATCCCAGAAATTGACCACCAACACTCAAGTAATATGTGGTGGAAGGGAGTTTCTCCAGGATTCTACATACACATGGGAAAGAGAGAGTCCATGGCAGCAGACATACAGATCGTCATTGTCAGGCTCACCAAGCATTCCTGTACCTCCTGGCTACAGTGTGAAAAACCTTAATTAACTATTGATGTGCTTGATGTCTAGCTGGTTTTATTGATCAAAATGACCACAGGACATCAGAGGGAGAAGAGAGAATCATACACAGACAAAAACTACAATGGAAATATTTGGCACATGTGAAACCAGAGAAACCTCCCACCTGTATTGTCCTGGACATGTCATTGAACCAGTTTCTACACTGAAGACATTTCTTTGGGTAATGTTATGGATATTTATCACTTCTGCAACCTCCATCCAGATTTGGCACTGGGTGTGTTTTGCATTCTGGTTCTGTTTTTTGGGAAGAGGACTAACCTCCTGTGCTGTACCTGCTCCACCAGCATCCCACCACAATAGCATTGAAGTATGCAGCTCTTGTCCTGAACATTTTTCAGATACTGCAAGCAAGTGGGGAAACTGACACATTTCTGAGGGCCACAGAACGAACACAGAGAAATCACAGAGATAAACATAAAAACTTATATGCCCAAGAAACGATAAAAGTTTATATCAAAGTAGCAGGCAAGACTTTTCTCAACACAACTGTACAAGTTCCATTCTGTCTTTCAAAACTGTGGTCTCAAGTGGAAGTCCTACCTCCTAATTGATCAGGCTGCCTGTCAATGCATCTAATAAAATATCATTCTGCAAATAAATGTAATAAAGTCTGGATATTAAAATCTGCCAGACATTTTAGCCATATGAGTGACCGGCCAGAACTTGCACCACTGGTTTGTCCTACATCAATCAAGGAAAAGATAATGCCACAATTTCAAATTGAACCAGACTGTTCCCAGTTTTGTCAGTCAGCCCCAATTTGGGCTTCAGATACATTGTAATACACACACACAGTGTTTATAGTGTAAACAGTGAGTAATCTTCAAAATAAAAGCAGATTACTGCAGATGCTGGAATCTGAAACCAAAAGAGAAAATGCTGGAAAATCGCAGCAGGTCTGGCAGCATCTGTAAGGAGAGAAAAGAGCTGACGTTTCAAGTCCAGGTGACTCTTTGTCAAAGCTTTGATCTTTAACAATCTTCCCTCCTTACTTTGCCCCAAACTGTTATGGAGTGCAATGGAAAACTGTGATTCGTCTTTAATTTAGTTAATTTGTCCGAAACAACAGAAAGAGTATTTCACAGACTGATGACCAAATCTGTACACTGTACTCCAGGTGTGGTGTCACCAACACCTTATACAGTTACAACATAAACTCCCTATTTTTAAACTCCATTCCTCCACCATTGAAGGACAAAATTCCATTTGCCTTCTTAAGTACCTGCTGCATCTGCAAACCAACTTTTTACGATTCATGCGCAAGGACACTTGAGTCCCTCTGCACAGCAGCTGCTGCAATTTTTTAGCATTTAAATAATAGTTCATTTTGCTGTTATTCCTACAAATGGATGACCTCACATTTACCAACATTGTCCTTCCTCTGTCAAACCCTTGCCCACTAACTTAAACTCTCTATATCCCTGCAGACTTAAAGTGTCCTCTGCGCACTTTGCTCTACCACTTATCCTTGTGTCATTTGTGAACTTTGACACACAACATTTGGTCCCCAACTTCAAATCATCTATGTAAATTGCAAACAATTGTGGTCCTAACACTAGTGTTCCCTGAGGAACACTACTAGTCACTGATCGCCAACCAGAAAGACACCCATTCATCCCCACTCGTTGCTTTCTGTTAGTTAACCAATCCTTTATCCATGCTAATACATTACCTATAATGCCATGCACCTTTATCTAATGCAGCAACCTTTTATGCGGCACCTTGTTGAATGCCTTCTGCAAATCTATATACATCACATCCACCAGTTCCCATTGTTTACCGCACACATAATATCCTCAAAGAATTGCAGTAGTTTAGTTAAACATGACTTGCCTTTCATGAACCCATGCTGCTGCCCAATGGGACAATTCCTATCCAAATGATTCACTATTTGTTCCTTGATGATAGATTCCAGCATTTCTCCCACTGCCGAATTTAAGCTAACCAGCCTATAATTACTTGCCTTTTAGCTACGTCCTTTTTTAAACAGTGGCGTCACATTTGCTATTTTACCTGCCATCTCTTTTAATGCCCTGGGATGCATTCCATCAGGCCAGAAGACTTGTTTACCTTTATCCCCATTGACTTGTCCAACACTACCTCTTTCGTGATAATGATCGTTTCTAGGTCCTCACTGGCCATAGCCTCCTTATCAGCAATTTTTCGCATGTTAATTGTGTCTTCCACTGTGAAGACCAACACAAAATATCTGTTCAATGTCTCCGCCATTTCCTCATTTCCCAATATTGAATCCCCCTTCTCATCCTCTGAAGGACCAATGTTTTGCCACATGTTTTTGTTTTAAATATTTGTAGAAGCCTTTGTTATCTGTTTGTACATTCTGAGCTAGTTTATCTCATAATCTATCTTACTTTTCTTTATAGCTTTTCTCGTGGCTTTCTGTTGACCTTTAAAGATTTCCCAATCATCTAGTTTCCCATTAATCTTTGTCACTTTGTAAGCATTATTCTACAACTTGATACCCTCCTTTATTTCTGTAGATATCCAAGGCTGATTATCCCTTTTCCTACATCCCTTCCTTTTCATTGGTATATACTTATGCTGAGCACTGTGAAAAATCGCTTTGAAACTCCTCCAGTCTTCCTAAATTGTCTCACTGTAAAGTTTTTGCTTCCAGTCTACCTTAGCCAACTCCTCTTTTATCCCACTGTAGTCTCCTTTGTTTAAGGACAAGACACTGGTATTGGATTTTGCCTTCTCCCCATCTGTTCTTTAAATTCAACCATACTATGATCACTCCTTCCCTAACATTAATTATTAATTATTCGTGTCTTATTACACAGGTCCAGACCTAGCATAACTTGCTCCCTCGTAGGTTCCATTACATAGTGTTCGAGGAAACTATCAGAGATACATCCTATGAATTCCTCCTCAAGGCTGCCTTGAGCAATCTAGTTTGACCAATCGACATGAAGATTAAAATCTCCTATGATAATTGCCGTGCTATTTTTACATGCATCAGTTATTTCTTTGTTTACTGCCCATCTCATCGTGATGTTATTATTTGGTGGCCAATAGATTATGCCTATCAGTGACTTTTTCTCCTTACTATTTCTAATTTCCACCCAAATGGATTCAACCTTTCTCTCCATTGAACCTATATTGTCTCTCACTACCGCCCTGATGTCACCCTTAAATATCAGAGCTACACCAACTCCCTTACTTTCCTGTCTGTCCTTCTGAATAGTCTGATAACCCTGGATATTTAACTCCCAGTTATGACCACCCTACAACCATGTCTCTGTAATGTCCACTAAATCATAATCATTCATGATGATTTGTGCCGTCAACTCATTTACCTTGTTTCGAATGCTATGAGCATTTAGGTAAAGCACCCTTATGTTAGTTTTTATACCTTCTTTTTGAATCATAATACCTCCATTAATAACATTTCCTGAGTTCTCCTTTTTAAATATTTTCATAACTTTCCATGCAGTTGAACCGTCCTCCCTACATGCTAACCTGAAAGTCAGTCTCGGATTTCCATCATCCACTGTATTTTGCTTTTGCTCTTAGAATTTTACATGTTTCATTAAGATCACATCTCATTCTTCTAAACTCTGCTCAACCTTTCCTCATAAGCTAATCTCTTCATCCCAGGAATCAGATGACTGAACGGTCTCTGAATTGCCCTAAATGCACTTATATCCTTTCGTTAGTAAAGAGACAAAACTGTATACAATATTCCAGATGTGGTCTAAGTTCCTGTACAATTACAGCAATACTTCCCTACTTTTACACAGGATTCCCCTTGCAATAAACACTGATATTTTACATTCATATAGGAATGCAGAGACAGTCCATCACATTGTTACCACCCTGTTCAGCAACAGTCAATGTTCAAAGAGAAATCTGAGCATCCCGTCATTAACTGTCAGTAGTACACCACAGAATTTTATGTTTCTAAGCAAAAACAAATTTTATTGTACTTAAAAAGAAATTAAACAAAGCAAGTACCACTCATTTAAGATTTTAATTTATAAAGACATATGCTAAAAACTCAGTTCTTCTTGTGATATGCCCCACAAAAATTATCTTATATGTTTTAAAATCTGGGAGATTAATTCATTTCTTCTGGGATCATCTCAAAGATATGCCACAGCCTTTTGGAATTCAGTTACATTTCTACTCAGTGACCCAGGTATTCTTCAAGATATCAATTTTCAGAATTTAGCTTATGGCTATGTGAATTTTTAATTTTCTTCAAACATCTCATGACTGTGGACACTTCAGTTCAAGCCAGGCCTTCACTTCCTTCCTGCTTATTGAATTAAACATCAGGAACGCTCCTGATTCCTCAGCTGCTAGTCCCACAGTTGATTTTGAGCTCTCAACAGAGACCTTCTCTTTGTCTGTTCCAATCTGACTGACTGCTGGCTTGCTGTTCACTGTAAAGGCCACTATGGATTTCTTTCTCCAGCTTCAAGCTAGACAAAGCTTCGAGTATGTATCCTCTCACATGAACTCTGCCCCAAAATCTTGCTGTAAAAAGTCTGACAACACCAGGTTTTAGTCCAACCAATTTATTTGATAGTAAACTCACAAGCTTTCAAGGGGACTGCCTCTTCGTCAGGTCACCTGACGAAGAGGCAGTCCCCTCGAAAGCTTGTGAGTTTACTATCAAATAAATCGGTTGGACTAAAACCTGGTGTTGTCAGACTTTTTACTGTGCTTACCCCAGTCCAACACCGGCACATCCACACCAAAATCTTGCTGCCATTCATGCCTGCTGGATCTTATAGTCCTGCTGATGGCTCATCCCCATGGCGGGTTTCCCGAAGGCAAGGGGTGCGTTTAACAGAAAAACCTGTTAACAACAGCGGAACCATAGATCCCACCACCAATGAACGGCAGGATACCTTGCACCACTACAAAACACACAGTGGAAAGGAATAAAAATCCTACCCCAGGTTTCCAAACTGAGCTCAAGCCATCACCTGCATCCTTAAGGGGAACCTGGTCTGTGCTACATTCTGTGAATTAATAAGTCATTTAATGAAAATGTATGGTGAGAAGGCTCATGAACAACTCAAAATACATTGCTATTCTTGCACTAACCATGGACGTCACCTCAACTATGAATACTCTCAACGGTGTGGTTGAGAAAGAACATCTCTGAACATACACTTGGTGCTGTGAATGTTGTGGCTGCCAGTACAAAATGACATGCTGTGTTTCAAGACCACTGACAATCCTAATGGTTTACTCCCATCTTATTCAGATTGTTATGCCACCACACTGCAAATATGAGGGACCTATCAGGGTCTGCAATATGGGTGCATTCCGAGAGATGAGTGGTGATAGAAAGTGGGTGGGATATCGATAAGCGTATCGATGTTGTTCCTTCATCAACTGAGTCTAACCAGCTTAATAACTCACTTAATCTTATCTGCGTCATATTGTGGTGTCAAGACAATGCCACCTTCTTGTCTGCATCTTGGAAATTCACTCACTGGTTTCGTTTAGCGCATTTTTAATAGATGGCATCAATGATAAATCCAAATTGGGAAAGTCCTTGATGGACCATCTATCCTTGGATTATCTGACAGTTGGATAACATTTACAGCTTTGACACACCTCTGAACACCCCAACAAATCCACACCTTCTCCAAGGCTGTGGACATGCTGCATTCACCAACAACACCTACAGAGCACTTTATATATGTGCCCAAGTCTTGCAATCCACACTTGGTCTGCTTCCAAACCATCTTCACTTATGAGCTCACTTGCCCGATTTGTATTTCAGCCCTGCCCATTATCAAGAACCAAAAAGCCAATCTGCAAGTGAACATTTTTAAAGGTGAGATTTGCCAAGTTGGGAAGTCTCTCGACTCTGCATACCCAACCCAGCTTCGGCCAGAAACTTGTTTATTCCCCTGGACTTAATGACATGTTCTTAAAATAAATACTGGAACATAATTCTTAGAGTTATGTGATCCCACAACTGATGAATCAATCAAAGCTCTGCTGTTGTGCCACATTTAGTCATGAATGGTGGAGGAAGAGGTTTCAAAAACATTCCTATGCTAAATGATAGTGGAATCCAGAACAGCAGTAGAAAAGACAAGGTTCAATTATTTACAACCATCCTCAACCAGAAGTGCCAAATGGAAGATCTATCTTGGTTTCTTCCTGCAGACCCCACCATCACAGATGTCAGTCTTCAGACAATTTGATTTACTCCATGTTATATTGGGAAGTACCTGAAGGTGCTGGATAGAGCAAAGATCATGAGCTCTGACAACTTCTCAGTTGTAATACTGAAGCCAGTTGCTCAAGAACTAGCTGTGCTCCATTAGCCAAGCTGTTGCAGTAAAGATATAACACTGGAAAATTGGCAGCTATGTCCTGTCCACAAAAAGTAGGAAAAATCCAATCCGGCCTATTATTGTCTCATCAGTCCACTCTCAATCATAAGCAAAGTGATAGAATGTTTCATTGGCAATGTTATCAAACTGAACTTGCTTAGTAATAACCTGCTCATGGATGCACAGTTTGGGTTCTCCTAGGCCTATATGGCCATGAACATTAATATAGCCTTGGTTCAACATGGACAAAAAAGCTGCAATAAAGAGATGAGGTGAGAGTGACTGTCCTTGGTATCAAGGCAATATTTGATCAAAGCGTGACATCAAGGAGAGAAAAATTAAATAGCAGTCAAGGGAAGAACTCTCCACTGGTTGGTGTCATACCTGGACAAAGGAAAATGGGTGTGGCCAACCATCTCAACCCCAGGATATCACTGCATCTTTTGCCCAAGGTAGTGTCCTAGATTAAACCATCTTCAGCAGCTTCATCAATGTCTTTCCCTCCAACATGAGGTCAGAAATGGAGATGATTCCTGATGAATGCACAGTGTTATTTACACTCATCATATACAGAATCAACCTATGCCCTTGTTTAACAAGATCTGAGCAACATTTAGTTGTGATAAATGACAATTAGCATTTGTGCCATGCTAATGACCATCTCTAACAGGAGGGATTCTTATCATTTTTTCTTGGCATTCAACATCGCCAAATTCCCCACTGTTAACATCATGGGTGCTACCACTCTCCAAAGTCTTAACTGGACTATACATATGAATACAGTAACTACAAGAGCAATCGGGAGGCGGGTAGGGTGGGGAATCATAGCAGAGAATCAATCAGGAATCCCAAAATGTAACTTTAATGGATTGCCCCTGCAAATGACATAATGGGGATCTCAATTAATTACCAAAGCAGAGCTGACTTTTATGCTGATAGTCCCCCCATGCTGGAATGTTCATTGCACGCTGACGTGAATCACAAAAGCTACACACTGAGCACAGCCTTCAAGGGGAGAGCAGCATGCCCATGCAATACCCTGGCACTCCTCTACCAGCCAGAACAAGGGCATCTGATGCCTGGGAACACTCCCACCTTAAAGTTTTCCTTCAAGTCATGTATCATCCCAACATCTGCTACCCACACCACATTACCTTGAGCAGGTGGCTTAGCAAGTTCAACTAGGAATGGACAAACACTTTTTACTAGGCATCTGGTGCCTTTGCTCTTCTATTTGGTAGAATTCAGTTGTTTGACAGGTGCTGATGATAAAACCTTGACAAGTTATTGCCATACTTTTGGAGATAGTAATACTACTGTCACTGCACTAAAGGTAGAAGGAGTGAATGTTTAAGATGGTAGATGGGGTGCCAATCATGTGAGCTGTTTTCACTTGGAGAGTGCCAAGCTTTTAGTTATTTATTATAGTGTCACAGTTCCAGCTAAATGGAGGTGTTCCAATATACCCTTGGACTTGTAAATGATAGATGAGTCAGGAGGTGAGTTACTCGTTGCAGAATCCCAAGCCTTTGATTGCTGTTGGATCAAAGTATTTATATGGCTGGTCCAGTTAAGACTTAAGAGTAATGTTGATGTTGGGGGTTTGGGGATGTTAAATGTCAAGATAAAATGATTAGATTCTCTCTTGTTAGCGGTGTTGCACACATCCCAAGAATGAAACATATATATCACATAGGGAGATATGTTTCAAGCATAATGGTTGTATTACTGAGCCAGTATTTTGGATGCTTAACAAATGATCTACATACATGACTTCAAATTCTAACATGGCACCTGGGGAATTTAAAATTCAGTTAATTAACAAAATCTGAAATTAAAAGTGGGTACCTGTAATCAGGATGATTAAACTATTGGATTGTTATAAATACCTATCAGAAAGAAATCTGCTGACTTTATTCGGTCTGGCTGATATTTGACAACAGAACCACAGCAATGTGATTGACTCTTGCATGTCCTTTGAAGTAGCCCAGCAAGCCATTCATAGTTGTAAGCAAGGAGATGGGTCACCACCTCCTTCTTAAGGGTAATTAGGAATGGGCCTTGTCAGCGATGCTCATAACCAATGTGAATAGAAACAAGAGAAAAAAACTGATCAAGAGTCCAATCGAATCATGTATGTTTCTTAAAACTACAATTCTTCTGTATTCAGATGATAGATTGGATTCTCCAGTAGGAAGTTGCCATAGTAGGAATACTCTCTCAAACAGTGACGGAAATGTATGCTCATTGATAGACAAAGGTTCTGCACCCTCACAGTCCAATTGCCCAGGTATTAACTTATTTATAAAAAACTCAGAATTTCAAGTTCTTTGTGATAATATTTATTTACTATCATAAGTTTTATCCCACTGTCAATTTTTCATCGAGAAGAGCAAGATATCGATTTAATAAAAAAAATTCTGGAAAAATCAGCAGCTTAGGCAGAATCTGTAGAAAGAAAAACAGAATTAACAGGTGGCATTCTCTGACCTTGCCCACAACTGGGATTCTCCCAATGGCTGCAGTGAATGGCAATTTGGCTGAGCGCGAAATTCTCCATTCTTGCTGACAGTGGTATCAAAGTGTGCAAAAGTGGACAATTCCAGCCAATATTTCAGGTGGATGTTGACATTCTTTCATCAGAACTGCGAAAATTTAGAAATATAATAGATTTTAAGCAAACGTAGAGGGGAGGATTCAAAAAAGAACAGAAGGGAAGGTCTGCGATATGGTGAAGGCAGGAGCGATTAAATTACAAAAGAGTTGGTGGTGCAGAGCCAAGCCATCACTATCTTGGACAGGGACTTGGGAGTGTGAGACACAGCCGCTGTCTGTTTTCAGACAAATTAGAGTCCAATGACAGGGTCTTGCATACTCTGCACCTACTTGTAGTAATATGAATGACATTTTCAGCAATCTTAAAGGAGTGCTGCAGGCTATTCAAAACACTGTCCAAAGCAATTTTTAGTATTTCTTTCTATGGGGCCAAAAGGAGATAGAATGCTTTGCTGGACTTCACACAAATAATCCATTGTGTGCAAAGCTATCCTTAATATTGCCTCCTCACATCCTTCCCACATTTCATTGAACTCTGACTGTCTGCCAGCTCTGCAGCTGGAAGCTGTTTCAGAGTTCTGTTTAGACAAGCGCAGCTCACCAGCTGAATGCAAACAAAGCACGGGCTTCAAAAAGGTGTTGTTTTCACAGCAGTTACAACAGGTGGGAGGTGCTTGGGCATTTGAAAATCCACTTTCACTTAACACCTGAAGTGCAAAGTTCAGACTATATCTTCTCTAAAAGCCTGCAGAACACTCATGCTGTTTCTTAAACATTCCATTCTTTTGTGTTCAGATAATAAATTGAGTTCTCCGATAGAAAGATGCCATATTATGTCTTCTCCCTCAAAACATAGAAGCATATGTTCATTGACCAACGAAGATCCTGCTCCGTGTCACTCTGATTGCCCAGGTACTAACTTGCTTATGAGAAAGCATTGAATTATCTGCTAAAAATATTTCTTCAGTGTCACAAATTATATTTCATGTCAAATTGTTTGGTCTGCATCAAAATCAGTTGCTTTGAAACAAAGTGATATAAAAACATATTGTTTTTTAGAAACTAGAAATTAGAAACTAATTTACTAGTCTGATGCCAATTGAGACTCTTGGAAAATGGTAGAATTGAGTGAAAATTTGGCACTGTAATGATTTGTTGAGATGAAAATAATCAAGAGTTTATAGCACCAACATTCTTCCCATTGATATTAGCAGTACCAAAAGCAAGCTTCACTGGAACAGAGCTGAACCTACTGTATTTCTGCATTCATCTGGTTTGCTGACTGACTTAATTTCCTTTGCTACAGATTGCATCCCACTTTGAAGACAATGCTCAAGTGATATGAACCATCTTTTCAGCAGATACCCCTTGTCACTCAGCAGCCAATCCAGTAAGCGCTGTGTGGCCCTTCAAATATCTATGCATCTATGAGTGACTCAGCCTTTCGGAGTCAAGAGAATTCCCAGTGTACTTGGCACAAACATGCATGATATGCTTCTAATGATTGCACACCAATTGAATGTTGAAGTGTGAAACCCTTTCCCATTAGTGAAGATCAGATGCTGGTGCCAGGGATCTATTAAAACAATATGTATGCAATTGATTGCGCTCAAGAGAAGCCTGAGATTGCCGCAAGTCAAAGAAATCTAGCAACCTGGCTGCTGTCATCCAATGTGAACTTTATATAACAGTGAACCTTACAGGAGAGGGCATTTGTCAACTCCTTTATACATTTATGTGTGGAGTATTAAGAAGTGCCAAATAAGTCCTCATGGAATCCCTGGAATAAGCTGCTTGCAAAGAAATTAAGTGCAGTGGTGACTTTTGGGGATACAGACAAAGGGTGGCCTCCCAATCCATGCCGCATTATATCTTCACACAGAATGTAGCAGATATGAGCCACTACATCTCCTGTCAGTTGCAGATGTGTGCAGCATTGTCTCTCGTTGATGTCCAAATAGGAAAGACATCTCAGTAAATTTTTGTTTATGCCAATCACTTCTCAACCTGGGGCTTCTCTGGACCATGCACTTCAAGTTGGGGATCCTCTCTAAGTTGTGCTATATGGTGCCAGTCCCTTGTCCTCCCCAATCTGAACACTGCCATTAAGAAGGCAGCATTGAGAGCAGCCTCCTTCTCCCTGTGGACAGATAGATCCAACAATGAATTTAAATTGAATAATTTAGAAGACCTGCCACTCTTAGCCAGAAAACCATTGTCATGCTCTCGTGCTGTGAAGCACTCTCGTTGCTTATCCCTGTTGCAACCTTGTAGCTGAGATGCTCTGTCACAGATTGTGAGTGCCTAAGAAGCCACCTCAACAACTTGACATCTCAAGTTCATAGAGGATTGAAGAGGCTTAAGCAAAGCCAAACACTAAGTACAATGTCTGATTTGGATTAGAAATTAGACCTACCATGCACCTTTTGAATGACTGGATATCTTTTAGTCCCAAACCGACGACGATTAGACAATGCATTTTACAGAGTTTGATGGAGCATCTTGCAGATATCTAGTAACTGTGCTCCCTTAATGGCTGATGCCACTTCCCTTTTCACATTCTTGATGTTTACATGCTCAATGAGGCCACCTCTAATTGAGTCAATTGACTGTTACTGTCTGGGGTCAAAGTGCACCGTAACTGAGTGGTTCCTACCTCAGTTCTCAATAAGATGCTCATGAGTTCTATAACGTAACCTTTCACTTTCATGTTGAGAATCTAATAAGTATGAGGCTGTCCCCTCAAAAGGCCCCTGTGTTCAGTTGTGTTCTGCTTCTCAACTATCTCAGTCCCCTTACATGAAGATTTTTTCACAGTTTCATTTTTAAACTGCATCATTGCTTCAGGGTCTCAAGATGGTGGTGCTATACATTTACTTGCAGATCAACTTCAACCCTTCTTCTGCTACCCTTCAAGTCCCTCCAATTATCCTGGAACCCCATGATGCATAGGTGAGCCTCCATCCATTAATTTTCCAGCCTCCCCCTATTGATACTGTTGCGAAGATTTCTGCTGTTGCCCCTGAACCAGTCACTGTGGATGTTCCCATGTCCTATGAGGACGTCACCTCTCCCCATCTTGAGGCTACTTTTTCCTTTACACTTTCATAAGATATCACTGGCAAGGCTATAATGTATTAACCATGCCAAATTGCCCATGAACTGAGAGGTTTGTTATGCCATTTCAGAGGGCAGTTGTAAGTCATTCACTTTGCTGTGGATCAGGAGCCCCTTTTAGACCAGATCGGATGAGAATGGGAGATATCCTTCCCTAAAGGACATTAGTAAACCTGTGTGTGCACACATACATACCCTTTGGGTATCCTCCTTTATTACATTTTCCTCATTTACAGCAGTAGATATCTCACCTGACCATGACCAACCTGTTTCGAGCCCTGTACCAAGTCAGCCACCACCAAGCTCACTGAGTGTGAGACACTGACTGCATCCTGCACACCAAGCTACCCATTGAGCATATATAGGCCTTGCTCTTCCCCTTCCCACAAGTGGGACCATAATGTTCCTGCCATGTATAACCCTGTAACACATGAGGTGCAGTGGCATAGCGCTATTCTTCCTGAACTAGTAATCTAGAGACCCAGGGTAACACACTCTGGGGACCCGGATTCAAACACCACTATGGCAGATGGTGAAATTTGAATTCAGTAAAAATCTGGGCTTAAAACTCTAATGATGTGGTGATTGTGGTCATTGTTCCTTCAAGGGCAACAAAGCATAAGAGAGTCACGTGGCTTGGGGAAACCAATTGGGACAGAGTGGGTAATCACCCGGGAGGGTGGAGTCTTCTCTTAGGCAGAAGGCATCTTGGAGAAAAATTAGAATAGATGTAGGGACTGGGGCTGCTGGTGAGCTGTTCTAGGGCAGTTGAGGAGCTGCTGGCTTCTGTACAGTTTTTTCCTAATTAAAAAATTCATTTGTGTTTCTGACAAAGCCTGTGTGCTTCATTACAAATAATGACTATGAAGCCATTTTTGATTGCTGTAAAAACCCATTTGGTCCACTAACATCCTTTGGGGAAGTTCATCTGCTGACCTTACCTGAACTGGCCTATTTGTGACTCCAGACCCATAGCAATGGAGTTAAATCATAAATGCTCTCTGAAATGGCTGAGCAAATCACTCAATCATATCAAATTGCTAAAAAGTCTCACAGGAATGAAATCGAACAGACCACCTGCCATTAACCTAGACACCGGAAGCGACGGCAAACTCAGTCCTAGCAACAGTCTGACATGGAATCATACCTTACAGATAATGTCCTAGACACTTCTGTCACCAATCCTGAGTATGTCCTATTCCACTGGCAGGACAGACCCAGTAGAGGTGGTAGCACAGTAGAATACATTCAGGAGGGACTTGCTGCGAGTGTCTTCAACATCAACTCCAGACCCTATGAAGACTCATGGTGTTCAGTCAAAAATGGTGCTGACTACACCCCCTCCCCCACAGCTCAGTATTACTTCATGTTGAATACCACTTGGAGAAAGCACTAAGGGTGGCAAAGGCACAGAATGTACTCTGGGTGGGGTACTTCAATGTTCATAACCATGACTTGGTAGCACCACTACAGATCATGTTCGCTAAGTTTTAAGGAACATAGCTACTAGACTCAGACTCAGTCTGGCATGGGTGAGCAAACCAACAAGATGGAAAAGTATCCTGACTTCACCTTCACCAGCCTGCCTGCCACAGATGTATCTGCCCATGACAGTAGTGGTAGGGGTGACCATAACACAGTCCTTGTGGAGGTGAAATCTCATCTTCACAATGACAATACCCTTCATCATGTTGTGTGGCACTATTAGCATGCTAAAAAGGATAGATATCAAATGTATAGCAATTTGAGACTAGGTAACCATTAGGTGCTGTGGGCCATCAGCAGCAGCAGAATTGTACTTGATCACAATTTGCAACCTCATGGTCTGGCATACCCTGCTCAACCATTTACCAATGAGCTAGGGAATTAACCCTGGTTCAATGAAGAATGCAGGGGAACATGCCAGGAGCAGTCCCAGGCACACCTAGAAATGAGGTGTCAACCTGGCGAAGGTACAAAACAGGATTACTTCTGTGTCAAACAGCATAAACAGCAAGCAATAAACAGGCTAAGTGATTTCAAAACTGATAGGTCAATTCTCAGCTCTGCAGTCCTGCCAGATCTGGTCGTGAATTATGGTGGATAATTAAAAATTCAATGAAGGCAAAAGCTCCACAAATATCCCCATCCACAATAATAGGGGGAGGCAAGCACATCAGTGCAAAAGATAAGGCTGAAGCATTTGCAAGTGAGTGGTTAATCCATCTCAGCATGCCCCTCAGATCCCCAGTATCACGGCTGCAATACTGCTGACAACACCATGTCAAGAGTGCAGCTCGTTACTACTTTCTCAAGGGCTATTGGAGATGACCAATAAATGCTGGCCAAAGTCCACATCCAATGGATGAGTAAAAACATTTGATTCACTCCACATGATATCAAGAATGCACTAGATACTGCAAAAGCTATGGATACCAACAGTATTCTGGTAATAGTATTGAACAGTTATGCTCCAGAACTTGCCCGTAGCCAAGATGTTCCAATACAGCTACAACATCGGCATCTACCCAGGGCAATGTCCTGTTCTCCAAAAGCAGGACAAATCCAATCTGGCCAATTACCAACCCATCAGTCTATTCCAGATCATCAGTAAAGTATTGAAAGGAGTCATCAACGTATTATCAAACAGCACTTGCTTAAGAACATAAGAAATAGGAGCAGGAGTTGGCAATAACAAACCAGCTCACTAATGCTCAGTTTAGGTTCTCCCAGGCCTATTCAGCTCTTCACTTCATTATACTTTGGTTCAAATATGGACAAAAAAACTGAAGTTCAGAAAGGGAGCGTGATAATTCTTGACATCAAGACAGCATTTGACTGAGTGTGGCATCAATATGAGCTCACCAGGTTCACATTTTTATAAAGCTGTTGTAAACCGCGCTGGCGTGACCTCACTGACTGCAGGAAAACAGCAACATTATTCAGCCTTTTCTGGATCCTGACCATTCGTGGATATTGTTTCAGTTATTTATTAATTCTCATAACTGACTTTTGTTCAGGCCTGATGTTTACTACATGCCTCTCTTTCATTGCATCCCACCTCCCAAGCTAATGTAATTACTTTGGAAATATTTACATTAGAGGAAGGAATTTTATTTAAATATTGAAATGTAAATGTATGCCTTTTCATGATATGATCATAATTTTTATATACAAGGAAAGTTGATTTTAGTTCTTAATAAAATCAGACCAAAGGTTCTTAAAACTTCAATTCTTTTGTATTCAGATGAAAAATCTAATCAACAAAATCTGACTGCATTATCAAAACAATGCAAGCGTACCAGTTCAGAGATGGCCACTAGTAATGCTGCATGTCAATCTGATATTACAGGTATCTGTTTTTATTAGAATCACTGAAATTGTAGTTCTAGCAATAATTAATTCCCTATCACTACAAGTGCTGTTTTATCACAGAGTTTCCAATAGGTGTTGTTTTGAGGTTTATTTCCAAAGAAAATTAATGATTCTTGAACTAGATTTAACTCCTGTTCTCTTGGTTAGATGTCAAAATAAAATGCAAGCTTTTGTATCAATAGGTGAAAGACAGTCCTTCTTGGCCTTCCCTTGACCTGACATCTCTGAATGGTTGCTCCTGTTCCCTCATGGCAAACATCAGGACAACTTAGAAATTTTCCTTTCCTCATAGATTCTATAGATGAAATTTTGCACCCCTCTCATTGCCAGCTGTTCAGGTCCCACTGAAGTCAGTGGACTTTTGAATAGTTAGCCACATTTTCCAGCCCTGCCCCTGCCGTGACAGAGCTGTAAAATTCCACTCATTATCTGGTGTATGAACAACCTTGAGAAATTAGACTAATACATAAAACACTGAAATAGACTTATAATAGACTCACCGCGCAAAGTTTAAAAGGAGGCTTGCTGTAGACAGCGGGCAGCATTGGGAGCGGGCAGTGGAGTGAGAGGGAAGCTGAGTGAGCTGTAAGGGCTTAGGATCCAAGGGCTTGGGAGAAAAGGGCCAGGTAAGTTTGACTTCTTAACTGTGTTCAGTAATTACTAAGAGACTGTGATGGAGGGGTATGTGATGTGCTGTTTCTGTATGATGTGGGAGCTGGTGGACCCCAAGGTCCTTCCCAGTGACCATGTCAGCAGTAAGTGCTGGTTGCTGGAAGAGCTCCAGCTCTAAGTAGATGAGCTGGCCTCTGAGCTTCAGACACTGAGGCTCATCAGGGAGAGGGAGTGTACTGTAGATAATGGGGTGCAAGAGACATCCACACCCCCTAGACTGGCTAACTCTAAGGGTCAGGAACAAGAGGGTGCTGCTGGGGGGAGCGGGGAGGAACGGGGGGGGGACCCAAAGGCCTCAGCCTCTCAATCTGCACAACAGGTTTGAGGTTCTTGCTCCCAGTGTGGACAAGGACGAGGGCTGTAAGGTTGATGAGCAAACTGCCCACAGTACAGTGGTGCAGACACAGAACAAAGAGGAAGAAGTAAAGAGGAATGTAGTGGTAATTGGGGATAGTGTAGTTAGGGGCATAGACACTGTCCTTTGTGACAGGGATAAGGAATACAGAAGGGTGTGATGTCTGCCTGGTGCTCGGGTCCAGGATGTCTCATCTGGACTGCAGAGGAATCTGGAGTGGGAGGGTGAGAATCCGGTCGTTGTGGTACATGTGGGTGCCAACGACATAGGCAAAATGGGGACTAAGGATCTGCAGAGGGAGTATGAAAAGCTGGGAATGAAATTAAAAAGCAGAACCGACAAGGTGGTTATCTCTGGATTACTACCTGAACCGCGTGCAGATGGGCGTAGGGTAAATAGGATTAAAGAGATGAATGGGTGGCTCAGGGATTGGTGTGGGAGGAATGGGTTTGAATTTATGGGGCATTGGCACCAGCTGGGACCTGTTCAGATGGGATGGTCTTGGTCTGAACCGTGCTGGGACCAGAGTCCTGGCGAATCGTATAATTAGGACTGTAGATAGGGCTTTAAACTAATTGGGGGGGGGAGGGTGCAGGGGTAGGAGTTACAACCTCTAAAGTAAAAGAGAGGGTACGGGCATGGGAAAATGATAAGGATGTCCCAATAATAAAGGGAGTAGGGGGCATGAGAAAGGTTGGTAGCGTTCCTTCAGATAGGGTCCAGATAAAGGCTAGGATAAAGACACTTTATCTGAATGCACGAAGCATTCGGAACAAAGCGAATGAGCTGGTGGTGCAGATCAGCACAAATGGATATGATCTGGTGGCCATTACAGAAACGTGATTGCAGGGTGACAGGGACTGGGAGCTGAATGTCCAGGGGTATCAAGTGTTTAGGAAGGATAGACGGGAGGAAAAAGGGGGTGGGGTAGCTCTGCTGATTAAGGATAATATCAGGGCGGTAGTAAGGGAAGATATAGGCTCCAAAGAGCATAACATGGAATCGTTGTAGGTGGAGATAAGGAACAGTAAGGGGAGCAAGACGCTGGTGGGTGTGGTCTATAGGCCCCCAAATAATAACTTGGAGGTGGGGTGGGCTATAAACAAGCAAATAAATGATGCGTGCAGAAATGGAACGGCAATAATTATGGGGGATTTCAATCTACATATTGATTGGTTGACCCATGTCGGACGTGGTGGGCTTGAGGAAGAGTTCTTGGAATGACGGAACCGACGAGGGAGCGAGCGAGCTATCTTAGATCTGGTGTTACGTAACGAGGCAGGTAGAATTAGGGATCACGTTGTGAGGGATCCTCTTGGGACGAGCGATCATTGTATGGTTGAGTTTTTGATGCAGATGGAGGATGAGAAAGTAGGGTCCCGGACCTGTGTCCTCTGTTTGAACAGAGGGGAATACGATAGGATGAGAGAGGAATTGGTGAATGTAGATTGGGGGCGCAGATTGGTCGGTAGGACTGCTGAGGAACAGTGGAGGACCTTTAAGGAGATCTTTTTCGGTGCTCAGCAGAAATTTATTCCGATGGTAAAGAAGGATCGTAGGAGAAGGGATAATGAGCCATGGTTATCGAAGGAAATAAAGGAGCGTATTAAATTAAAAGCTGATGCATTTAGAGTGGCTAAAAGTAGTGGGCGAGTAGAAGATTGGGAGAGGTTTAAAAATCAATGAAGATTGACTAAGAAGTTGATAAAGAAAGGAAGAATAGACTATGAAGCTAAACTAGCACTAAATATAAAAAAGGACAGTAAGAGTTTTTTTAAATATATAAAGAGGAGGAGGCTGGCTAGAGTGAATGTTGGACCCTTAGAGGATGAGAGGGGGGATTTAGTGGTGGGCGATGAGGAAATGGCTGAGGCCTTAAATAAGTTTTTTGCCTCGGTCTTCACGGAGGAGGACGCGAATAGTTTGCCGGGTATTAAAGATAGAAGGATGGTAGGAGTTGAGGGCCTGAATGCGATTACTGTCACTAGAGAGGTAGTGCTTGATCGACTAGCGGGACTGATGGTGGACAAGTCCCCGGGACCGGATGGAATGCATCCCAGGGTTCTGAAGGATATGGCAGAAGTGATAGTAGATGCCTTAGTGATTATTTACCAAACTACACTGGATTCCGGGGAAGTGCCAGAAGATTAGAAAACGGCTAATGTTACCCGCTGTTTAAAAAAGGTAGCAGGCAAAAGGCAGGTAATTATAGGCCGGTTAGTTTAACATCTGTTGTGGGAAAAATGCTTGAATCCGTCATCAAAGAAGAAATAGCGAGGCACCTTGAGAAGAATTGTTTGATAGAGCAGACGCAGCACGGATTCGTTAAGGGGAAGTCGTGTCTGACAAATTTATTGGAATTCTATAAGGATATGACTAGTGCAGTAGACAGAGGTGAACCAGTGGATGTGGTGTTTCTCGATTTTCAGAAGGCATTTGATAAGGTGCCGCACAAAAGGTTGCTTCAGAAGGTTAGGGGACATGGAGTTGGGGATAAGGTGTTAGTGTGGATAGAGGATTGGTTGTCTAATAGGAGGCAGAGAGTTGGTATCAATGGGTGCTATTCTGATTGGCGGTTGGTGACCAGTGGAGTGCCGCAGGGATCGGTGCTGGGGCCTCAACTATTTACCATTTATATAGATGATCTGGAGGAGGGGGCTGAGTGTAGGGTGTCGAAATTGCTGATGACAAAGATAAGTGGAAAAGCAAATTGTGCGGAGGGTGTGGAAAGTCTGCAGAGGAATCTAGATAGGCTGAGCGAGTGGGCGAGGACCTGGCAGATGGAGTACAATGTTAGCAAGTGTGAGGTTATCCACTTTGGCAGGAATAATAGTAGGAGGGATTACTATTTAAAGGGCGAAAAGCCGCAGTATGCTACGGTGCAGAGGGACCTGGGGGTCCATATGCATGAGTCGCAAAAACCCAGTCTGCAGGTGCAGCAGGTGATCAGGAAGGCAAATGGGATGCTGGCCTTTATAGTGAGGGGGATAGAATATAAAAGCAGGGAGGTCTTGCTGCAGCTGTACAGGGCACTGGTGAAGCCGCAGCTGGAGTACTGTGCGCAGTTTTGGTCGCTGCACTTGCGCAAGGATATTTTGGCCTTGGAGGGAGTGCAGAGAAGGTTCACGAGGCTGATACCGGAGATGAGGGGGTTGGACAATGAAGAGAGGCTGAATAGATGGGTCTGTACTCGTTGGAGTTTAGAAGGATGAGGGGGGATCTTATAGAGACATATAAGATCCTTAGAAAGGATAGCAGGAGTAGAGGGTACAGCCTCAAGATAAGGGGGGGGTGCTGCAGTTTAGATCGGAGTTGAGGAGGAACTTCTTCACTCAAAGGGTGGTGAATCTCTGGAATTCTCTGCCCCTTGAAGTGGTGGAGGCTACCTCGCTAAATATATTTAAGACACAGGTAGATAGGTTTTTGGTAGGCAAGGGAATTAAGGGTTATGGGGAGAAAGCGGGAGAGTGGAACTGAGCCACTTCAGATCAGCCATGATCTTATTGAATGGCGGGGCAGGCTCGAAGGGCTAGATGGCCTACTCCTGCTCCTATTTCTTATGTTCTTATGTTTTAAGTTGCTAGAAATGTTAAGATTATACCTGTTAACCTGAACACTGATTGAGTTTTGGGTTGCAGTCTGACAGGGAGCCACAGTCATTGCAAAACACAATTGGAGGCCTAGATTCCAGACCTGGGGTACTCTAATTCACAGCTCTAATTCGCAGCAAAATTAGGTAGTAACTTATCGAGGTACTGTAGTAATTTATCATGGTACTGGATAATGAACCGGGCCAAGTGTTAGATTTGTTTGTGGGAGAGCATTTTGGAGATAGTGACCACAATTTGGTGTCTTTCATTATTGCAGTGGAGAGGGATACGGTCACATGGCACGGCAAGGTTTATAGTTCAGGCAGGGGTAATTATGATGCGATTAGGCAAGAATTAGGGAGCATAAGATGGGAACAGAAACTGTCAGGTAAAGGCACAAATGAAAAGTGGAGCTTGTTCAAGGAACAAATACTGCGTGTCCTTGATAGGTGTGTCCCTGTCAGGCAGGGAGGAAATGGCCGAGTGAGGGAACCATGATTCATGAAGAAGGCTAAATGTCTTGTCAAGAGGAAAAAGGAAGCATATGCAAGGATGAGAAAACAAGGTTCAGTTGAGTCACTTGAGGGTTACAAGGTAGCAATGAATGAGTTAAGAAAAGGACTTAGGAGAGCTAGGAGGGGGCATGAGAAGTCCTTGGTGGATCAGATCAAGGAAAAGCCCAAGGCTTTTTACTCTTGTGAGAAATAAAAGAACTTGTGCATGGAGTCAGAAGAGATAGGTGAGGTGTTGAATGAGTACTTTTCTTCAGTGTTCACTAAGAAGCAGGGCCATATTTTTGAGGATGAGTGTGTGATACAGGCTGTTAGGATGGAGGAGGTAGATGTTCTGAGGGAAGATGTATTAGCAATTTGGAAAAACCTGAGGGTCAGTAAGTCCCCTGGGCCAGGTGGGATACATCCTAGGATATTTTGGGAGGCAAGGTATGAGATTGCGGAGCCTTTAGCTTTGATCTTTGGGTCTTCACTGTCCCCTGGGATTGTGCCAGAGGACTGGAGGGTGGCAAATGTTGTTCCTGTCTTCAAGAAAGGAAATAGGAATGACCCTGGTAAGCATGGGCCAGTTAGTCTTTCTTCAGTGGTCAGTAAGTTAATGGAAAAGGTCCTGAGGGATAGGATTTATGACCATTTGGAAAGATGTAGCTTAATCTGGGATACTCAGCGCAGATTTGTGAGGGGTAAGTCTTGGCTTTCAAATTTGATTGAATTCTTTGAGGAGGTAACTGAGTATGTAGATGAAGGTAGAGCAGTTGATGCCGTACACGTGGACTTTAGTAAGGTGTTTGATAAGGTTTCCCATGGTAGGCTCATGAAGAAAGTAAGAAGGTGTGGGATAAAAGGAAATTTGGCCGAAAGGATAAATAATTGGCTATCTCATAGAAGACAGAGGTGGAGGTGGAGGAAAAATTTTCAGACTGGAGGCCAGTTATCAGCAGTGTAACACAAGGATCAGTGCTGGGCCCTCTGCTTTTTGTGATTTTTTTCAATGACTTGGAAGAGGGGGCTAAAGGGTGGATTAGTAAATTTGCTGATGACACCAAGGCTGGTGGAGTAGTGGATGAGGTGGAGGGCTGTTGTAGGCTGCAAAAAAACATTGATAGGATGCAGAGCAGGGCCGAAAAGTGGCAGATGGATTTTAAACCTGGTTAGTACCAGATGATTCATTTTGGTAGGACAAATTTGAATGCGGATTACAGGGTCAACAGCAGCGTTCTGAGGAAGGTGGAGGAACAGAGAGATCTTTGATTTCTAAATCAGGAAATGCTTAGGAAATCAGGACTTGGGAGCCCTTGTTCTCTTAAGTTAACGGGCAGGTTCAGTCAGCAGCTAGGAAGGCAAATGCAATGTTAGCATTCATGTCGAGAGGGCTGGAATACAAGAGCAAGGATGTACTTCTGAGGCGATACAAGGCTCTGGTCAGACCCATTTGGATTTTTGTGAGCAGTTCTGGGCCACGTACCTAAGGAAAGATGTGCTGGCCTTGGAAATAGTCTGGAGGAGGTTCACAAGGATAATCCCCAAAACAAAGAGCTTGTCATATGAGGAATCGTTGAGGACTCTGGGTCTGTTCTCGTTGAAGTTGGAGGGAAAGGGGGGATCTTATTAAAACTTACAGGATACTGTGGGGCTTGGATAGAGTGGACGTGGAGAGTATGTTTCCACTAGTAGAAAAAACAAGAACCAGAGGGGACAACCTCATACTAAAGGAACAATCCTTTAAAAGATGAGGAGGAATTTCTTCAGCCAGAAAGTGGTGAAACTGCAACTCTTTGCCGCAGAAGGCTGTGGAGGCTAGGTCATTGAGTGCCTTTAAGACGGAGGTAGATATGTTCTTGGTTAATAAGAGGGTCAGGGGTTATGGGGAAAAGGCAGAAGAATGCGGTTGAGAACAATATCAGCCATGATTGAATGGCAGAGCAGACTCGATGGGTTGAGTAGTCTAATTCTCCTCCTATGTCTTATGGTCTTATAGTTAACAGTGTTTTTTAAACCTCTCCAAACAGATCTTGTCTTAAATAGTGCAGAGCTTAACCCCCTTCTGATGGCAACAGCCCTTAAAAATTTTCTAATTATAAAATTCCAGTAATTCATACAATGCCCTGCTGTTCTCGAATATATCTGAGGGTGATAGTAAACTGGTTCTCCATATCTGGCCTTGACCATACTCTGTTCTTTGAGATCTTACCAGCCACCACACTGTCTTCTGGAAATCTCACCGGCTACCACACACACGTTTACAGTCTTCAACATTTTCATCATTCTGTTTTCCCCTTTGATCATGCCCTCTATTGTTTCCTACAATCTGTTAGAAGTTCTGTATTTGCACAATTGATCAATCCCTTTTTTTATGGCTATTATATATAAGTACACTTACCCCATCTTTCCTCATCGATTTACAATTTTCTAATTGATATATGTTCCCCTTTAAAATACAGCAACCAACTTCAAAGCACATTTCAGTGATTTATGTAATTCTTTATTCAAATGCTTCTGGTTTCCTCTGTTCATCATCATATCAAACCAGCTATCTTCACAACTTCTTGGTGATGTTTGACGTTTGCAGTCTTTCTGTCTTTAATCCAGTTAAAGCAATCAACCCCCACAAACTTCCAATATATGAGAATGTGATAATGATATTACAAAAGATAAGTATTTTAATTTTCCTGACATGGTGCAATTGGAATATTGTACTAGCTAATTTCTAGTGAATGTGTGGAGAGTCTGCAGAAGGATCTAGATAGGCTAGACGAATGGGCCAGGAACTGGCAAATGGAATTTAATGTTGGCAAATGCGAGGTGTTTTTGAAGGTGCTGTATGAGAACCAGGATTAGGCAAAGAGTGCTGCTGCATCTTCACGGAATACGGGGGTAGTGGGAAAGTGTAGATTATTGGGAGAGAAGTAGGTGATAGTTGACTAAGATTGAAACAGGCATGGGGCAAGTATATAATGGCAATACCTCTGAATCTGCGTGATTGTAAGTGTACCTTTAAGAAATGTTGTTTTTAAATTATATTTTCTACAGTTAAGCAGCTTTGGGCCTTTTTCATTGTTGCCAGACTGTCTGTTAAAAGTCCTTTTATTGCTGCTTCAGTGGCTTAAATGGGGTTTTGTTTATTTTTACTCTAGGCTTCAGGTCCTTTCTGGGATTTATTTTGTAACCCTACATTGTTAGGAGGAAGACTGGTAGGCAGGCCATATGTTTTGAACAGTTTTTTTCCTTCACAGTGAATTCAAAGTTTCATTTTCAGTTGGCTGCTCACTGCAGTTTTGATTGAGAATGGTTGTGGATATCAGACTGAAAAGCAGTGTTTTCTCTCCCTCTCCCTGATATTGGAAGTTCTGCTGGTTAGCTGGAAGCAAAGCTTCTAGCCTTCCTGGAGTAAAAATTCTGCTTTTGGTGGTTTGCTAGCTCGTAAATAGTCTTTTCCTGGTGTTTTGGCTTGCTGTTCTGACTTCAAACTTGTGTGTATGTGTGTCTCAAGAGAACTGCAGCATCCAACCAAAGGACTAATTCCAGCATCACGAGAGCACTTATATTTTTTGTACTAAACTGTAGCAAAGGTTTTGTTAATGGGATTTGTTTGGTTGGAACGGTGTTTAGCTGTTAAGGTTTATGCAATAACAATGACCACTGATTCATAAGAACATAAGAAGTAGGAGCAGGAGTAGGCCATCTAGCCCTTCGAGCCTGCCCCGCCATTCAATAAGATCGTGGCTGATCTGTCGTGGCTCAGTTCCACATTCCCGCCCTCTCCCCATAACCCTTAATCCCCTCACTTATCAAAAACCCATCAACCCGCGTCTTAAAAATATTTAGCGAGGCAGCCTCCACCACCTCAACGGGCAGAGAATTCCAGAGATTCACCACCCTTTGAGTGAAGAAGTTCCTCCTCAACTCCGTTCTAGACCGCCCCCCCCTTTATCTTGAGGCTGTGCCCCCTAGTCCTACTGTCCTTTCTGAGCGGGAAGAGTCTCTCCACCTCTATCCTATCCATCCCATTCATCATCTTATACGTCTCAATGAGATCTCCCCTCATTCTTCTAAACTCTAACGAGTACAAGCCTAGTTTATTCAGCCTCTCCTCATAGCTCAACCCCCTCAACTCCGGTATCAGCCTAGTAAACCTCCTCTGCACTCCCTCCAAGGCCAAAATATCCTTGCGTAAGTGCGGCAACCAAAACTGCACACAGTACTCCAGCTGCGGCCTCACCAATGCCCTATACAGCCGCAGCAAGACCTCCCTACTTTTATATTCAATCCCCCTCGCTATGAAGGCCAGCATCCCATTAGCCTTCCTGACCACCTGCTGCACCTGCAGGCTGGGTTTTTGCGACTCATGCACAAGGACCCCGAGGTCCCTCTGCACCGTCGCCTGCTGCAGTTTTTCGCCACGTAAGAAATAGTCCTTCCTATCATTATTCCTGCCAAAGTGGACCACCTCGCACTTGCCAACATTAAAGTCCATTTGCCATTTCCTGGCCCATTCGCCCAGCCTATCTAGATCCTTCTGCAGACTCTCCACACCCTCCGCGCAATTTGCCGTTCCACCAATCTTGGTGTCATCAGCAAATTTCGACACCATACACTCGGTTCCCTCCTCCAGATCATCTATATAAATGGTAAATAGCTGAGGCCCCAGCACCAACCCCTGGGGCACTCCACTAGTCACCAACCGCCAATCCGAATAGCACCCATTAACCCCCACTCTCTGCCTCCTATTTGACAACCAATCCTCTATCCACGCTAACACCCTACCCCCAACTCCATGCCCCCTTACCTTCTGCAATAACCTCTTGTGAGGTACCTTGTCAAACACCTTCTGAAAATCAAGAAAGACCACATTCACCGGCTCTCCTCTATCCACCGCCCTAGACACATCCTCATAGAACTCCAATAAATTTGTCAGACACGACTTCCCCTTAACGAAACCGTGCTGCGTCTGCTCTATCAAGCAATTCCCCTCAAGATGCCTCGCTATTTCCTCCTTGATGACGGATTCTAACATTTTACCTACAACAGACGTTAAACTAACCGGCCTATAATTCCCTGCCTTTTGCCTGGCACCCTTCTTAAACAACGGCGTAACATTAGCCGCTTTCCAATCTTCCGGCACTTCCCCAGAATCCAGCGACGTCTGGAAAATAACCACCAAGGCATCCACTATCACCTCCGCCATTTTATAGGGCTCTCTTTTACCATTTTGATTCTAAATGCTGGGCGGACTTGAAACTGGGAGTGTTTCAGAACCAACTTTTAGACCCGTTCTGAGGCACTCTTATATGCACTCTGCCTGAAAAGATATCAGCGAGTCCGAATCTCGCTGCATAAGCCTGTGGGCGGGGCTTAATGCACCTGAAATCCTGCAGCTCCAATTGGTGCCTCCAAACTGCGCATGTGCAGAAAAAAATGATAGAAAAACTGTCACATCACTCCTGATGAGGATAATGCCTCTTCCTGCCCCCTCACACATTGCCCCACCTCACAACATTATTGACTCGCTTGTCCTCCCCCCACCGATGGAATGCCTGAATCAGACTTATATGGAGCATGTCTGTTTTGTGCAGATGAACGCAGTGGTAAAGGGAAGTGCCGGTAAAGTTGGGCATGCAACTCATTAAGTCAATTTAAATGCATACAAATGTATTTAAATGGACATCGTGCCCATTTCAGGCACAGTCCCGATTGTGGCCATTTTCAGGCCTTGGTAAAGGGGGAACTGAGCGGAGGCGGGTGCAGATTGCACTCTCACGTCACACCTGACTTTATCAAATTTTCATGCCAGAAAATGGGTGCAACGTAATGGTAAAATTGGGCCCATAATGTCAGAATAATGCTACTTTACAATCATCACTTTCCAAGAATATGATTTAAACTAGCCCTCTTATATTTTTGGTGAAACATACCCTTTTTATATCCTGATTTGTTCTGTTACCTGTAACTTCCTTGAGGATAGAGAGAATAGCAATATTCTCTTCTTTCTCCTTTCTTCAGGCCTGTATAGCATCACATCCCTCATTAACACTGCAAACAAGGGAATTCTGACAGCAAATCCTGATAGTTCAGGATTTCAGTGGCAACAAACATTTTTCAGTAATCCTCCAGTCTGTCAAGCTATTAAACGCAAATTTGTTTAATTCAGATGCAGAGTAAGGAAAAGTTAATATAAAAGGAAGAATTTTAAAGGCCCTATAGTAATGGAATTAGAAGCAAATGATGCCAATAAAATAGAGATGTTTGGGACGTCCCAAACTTTCCTGCACTGATCAATTTTCTCAAAGTGGACGGTGTGACACATTAGTGGCAGACATATTGGCAGTGGGCATATGATCAAGATTAATAAACAAGAAATTGTTAGCTATTTTCCGACCTATTTTTGGACACAACCATACCCTTAACACTACAAACCACTCTCACCGTCTCCCGGGCTCGAAAAGAAGCAGACACTCCAGGAAGCATGGAAAACGTGCAGCCCTGCAGGTGAGAATGAAACAATGTCATCCCAAGAGCCTCTTCCCCAGCTCACTCCTTGCAAATGTTCAGTCTCTGGAAAACAAGCCAGACGAACTTAGAGCCGGACTCGCTTTCCAAAGGGAACTGAGGGATTGCTGTGTATTCTGTTTCACGGAGACGTGGCTCATTCCTGCTTCACCAGACAGGGCCCTAAAACCTGAGGGCTTCTCAATCCATCGAGTGGACTGTACAGCGGCCTCAGGCAAGGCTAGTGGGGTCTGCTTCCTAATCAACACTCCATGGCAAATTTCTCGTCCCCAGACCTAGAATACCTGATGCTAAAATGCCACTCCTACTACCTTCTGTGGGAGTTCACCTCTGTAATCCTGATGGCAGTTTACACCCCACCCCATGCGGACGTGAAAATCGCACTGGACGAAATATACACCATTATGAATAGCCTTGGGACGAAACATCCCAAGGCCTTGTTCATCATGACCAGTGACTTCAATCAGGCCAAACTCAAGAACATACTACCAAGTTACCACCAACATATCTCCTGCTCCACCAGAGGCCCAAATATCCTAGACCACTGTTACACAAATATAAACATGCCTACCACTCTATCACCTGCCCACACATTGGCAAATCAGACTACAAGGCTGTGCACCTGCTCCCAGCTTACAAGCAAAAACTGAAGCAGGAGAATCCATCAAGGAGAGTCGTGCAGTGTTGGTCTGAGGAATCGGCTGATCTCCTATGGGGCTGCCTGGAGTCAGTTGACAGGTCAGTATTTAAAAACTCTGTGACCAGCCTGAACGAGTACGTCACTACAGCAACTGACTTCATTCGCAAGTGTGCAGAAGACTGTGTGCCAAAGAAACAACTCTGTGTTCCCCAACCGGAAATCATGGATAGAGTCATACAGGTTTACAGCATGGAAACAGGCTCTTCGGCCCAACTTATCCATGCCACACTTTTTTTTAAGCCTCTAAGTTAATCCCAGTAACCCGCATTTGGCCCATATCCCGCTATACCCATCATACCCATGTAACTGTCTAAATGCTTTTTAAAAGACAAAATTGTACCCGCCTCTACTACTACATCTGGCAGCTTGTTCCAGACACTCACCACCCTCTGTGTGAAAAAATTGCCCTTCTGGACACTCTCTCCCCTCTCACCTTAAACCTATGCCCTCTAATTTTAGACTCCTCTACCTTTGGGAAAAGATATTGATTATCTAGCTGATCTGTGCCCCCCATTATTTTATAGACCTCTATACGATCATCCCTCAGCCTCCTACGCTCCAGAGAGAAAAGTCCCAGTCTATCCAGCCTCTCCTTATAACTCAATCCATCAAGTCCCGGTAGCATCCTAGTAAATCTTTTCTGCACTCTTTCTAGTTTACTAATATCCTTTCTATAATAGGATGACCAGAATTGTACACAGTATTCCAAGTGTACCAATGTCTTGTACAACTTCAACAAGACATTCCAACTCCTGTATTCAATGTTCTGACTGATGAAACCAAGCATGCCAAATGCCTTCTTCACCACTCTGTCCACCTGTGACTCCACTTTCAAGGAGCTATGAACATGTACCCCTAGATCTCTTTGTTCTGTAATTCTCCCCAATGCCCTACCATTAACTGATTAAGTCCTGCCCTGGTTCAATCTACCAAAATGCATCATCTCACATTTGTCTCAATTAAACTCCATCTGCCATTTGTCAGCCTACTTCCCCAATTGATCAAGATCCCATTGCAATTGGACATAACTTTCTTTTCTGTCTACAATGCCACCAATCTTAGTGTCATCTGCAAACTTACTAACCATTTTCATGCTGACTAACTATTTTCATCCAAATCATTAATATAAATGACAAATGACAGTGGACACAGCACTGATCCCTGAGGCTCACCGCTGGTCATAGGCCTCCAGTTTGAAAAACAACCCTCTGCATCCACCCTCTGGCTTCTGTCAAGAAGCCAATTTTGTATCCATTTAGATACCTCAGCCTCGATCCTGTGGGGTTTAACCTTAGGCAACAATCTGCCATGTGATACCTTATCAAAGGCTTTGCTAAAGTCCATGTAGACAACATCAACTGCACTGCCCTTATCTACCTACTTGGTTACCCCTTCAAAAAACTCAATCAAATTTGTGAGACATGATTTTTCACTCACAAAGCCATGCTGACTGTCCCTAATCAGTCATTGCATCTCTAAATGCCAGTAGACCCTGTCTCTCAAAATACCTTCCAACAATTTACCCACCACAGATGTGAGGCTCACTGGCCTGTAGTTCCCAGGCTTTTCCTTGCAGCCCTTTTTAAACAAAGGCACAACATTTGTCACTGTCCAATCTTCAGGCACCTCACCTGTGACTAGGGGACCTGCAATTTCCTCCCTAGCCTCCCACAATGTTTTGGGCTACACTTCATCGGGTCTGGGGCATTTATCTACCTTGATGCGCTTTAAGACTTCCATCACCTTCTTCTCTGCAATATGTACACTCGTCAAAACTTCACTATTTATTTCCCCAAGTTCCCTAACATCCATGCTGACATCCAGGATGAACAGGGATATCCACTGCTTGCTGAAGTTCAGGTCTAAGGTGTTCAAGTCAGGCGACTCTGATCTATACAAGAAAGCCAGATATGATCTAAAGAGATACATCAAAGATGCAAAAAGACAATGTCAAACCAAGCTAGAGTCCCAGGCTAGCCATAATGACCCCCACAGACTATGGCAAGGTCTGCAAGATATAACAGGCTACAAGATGAAGGCATGTAAAATCATCGGCTCCAACGCACCCCTCCCTGATGAGCTTAATGCATTTTATGCCCATTTTGAGCAAGAGGTCGGGGAGCGCATGCCCTACACCCTGGAAGCCCTGGATGAACCTGTATCTGGGGTCACCACTGCAGATGTCAGAGCAGCTTTCTTGAAGGTCAACCCACAGAAAGCAACTGGCCCGGGTAGGGTACCCAGACGTGCACTCAGATCCTGCATGGATCAGTTGGTGGAGATATTTACAGACATTGTCAATCTTTCTTTACAACAATCTGAGGTCCCTACCTGCATCAAGAAGACGACCATCATCCTGGTACCTAAGAAAAACCAAGCAGGTCCTTAATGACTATCGGCCGGTGGCTCCAACATCCATCATTTTAGAACATAGAACACTACAGCACAAATAGGCCCTTCGGCCCACAAGTTGCGCCGATCATATCCTACCTACCAGGTCTGTCTATAACTCTCAATCCCATTAAATCCCATGTACTCATCCAGAAGTCTCTTAGAAGACCCCAGCGAGTTCGCCTCTACCACCACCGATGGCAGCCAATTCCACTCACTCACCACCCTCTGAGTGAAAAACTTACCCCTGGCATCTCCTCTGTACCTGCTTCCCCAGCACCTTAAACCTGTGTCCTCTCATAGTGGCCATTTCAGCTCTGGGAAATAGCCTCCGAGAATCCACCCTATCTATACCTCAACATTTTATAAACCTCTATCAGGTTGCCTCTCAATCTTCGTCTCTCCAGGGAGAAGAGACCTAGCTCCCTCAACCTATCTTCATAAAGCATGCCTCCCAATCCAGGCAACATCCTTGTAAATCTCCTCTGCACCCTCTCAATAGCTTCCACTTCCTTCCTGTAGTGAGGCGACCAGAACTGCGCACAGTCCTCCAAGTAGGGTCTGACAAGGGTCTTATAAAGTTGCAGCATTTCCTCCCGACTCCTAAACTCAATCCCTTCATATGCCTTCTTGACCACATCCTCCACCTGCGAGGCCGATTTAAGAGTCCTATGGACCCGGACCCCAAGGACCTTCTGCTCCTCAGCACTGCTAAGAGTCCTACCCTTGATATTGTACTCCTTCATCCCGTTGGACCTACCAAAATGGACCACTACACATTTATCCGCATTGAAGTCCATCTGCCACTTCTCAGCCCAGTCTTGCATCCTATCCATGTCTCACTGCAACTTCTGACATCCCTCCAGACTATCCAGAACACCACCAACCTTCGTGTCGTCAGCAAATTTACTAACCCATCCCTCCACTTCCTCATCCAGGTCATTTATGAAAATGACAAACAGCAGCGGTCCTAGAACAGATGCCTGGGGCACTCCACTGGTGACCGACCTCCATGCAGAAAAAGACCCATCCACAACCACTCTCTGCCTTCAGCAGGCAAGCCAGTTCTGGATCCACAAGGCAACAGCCCCTTGGATGCCATGCCCTCTCACCTTTTCAAGAAGTCTTGCATGGGGGATCTTATCAAATGCCTTGCAGAAGTGCATGTAAACCACATCCACCGCTCTTCCTTCGTCAATGTGTTCAGTCACATTTTCAAAGAACTCAGCTAGGCTCGTAAGGCACAACCTGCCCTTGACAAAGCCATGCTGACTCTTTTTGCTCATACTAAACTTCTCTAAATGTTCATAAATCCTGTCCCTCAGTATCCTCTCCATCAACTTACCAACCACAGAGGTCAGAGTCACCAGTCAGTAATTTCCCAGGCTTTCCCTGTTCCCTTTCTTGAAAATAGGAACCACATCCGCAATCCTCTGGAACCTCTCCCATCTCCATGAGCGACACAAAGATCATCGCCAGGGCTCTGCAATCACTTTCCTCACCTCCCACAGTAACCTGGGGCACATCACATCCGGTCCCAGCGACTTATCTTGATAGAATTTAAAAGTTCCAACACATCCTCTTTTCTTAACGTCCACATACTCAATCCTTTCAGTCAGCCGCAAACCTGCAGTACAATCTCCCAGATCATTTTCCACCATGAATACCGAGGCAGAGTACTCATTAAGCACCTCTGCCATTTCTTCCAGTTCCACACAGACTTTTCCCCCTTCACCTTTTATAGGTCCAATCCCTTCACTTCTCATCCTTTTACTCTTCACATATTTGTAGAACGCCTTGGGGTTCTCCTTAATCTTACCCTCCAAGGCCTTCTTATGGCCCCTTCTGGCTCTCCTAATTTCCTTTTTGAGCTCCTTTCTGCAACCTGTATACTCCTCTAGATCCTTAACATCTCCTAGCTCTCTGAACCTTTTGTACGCCTTTTTCTTCCTGACTAGGTTCATCACAACCTTCGTGCACCACAGTTCCCGTGACCTACCAAACCTTCTTGTCTCATCGGAATGTTGTAGTGCAGAGCCCCAGACAAACATTCCTTGAAAGTCCGCCACCTTCCTTCAGTACTTTTCCCCAAGAACACCTCCTTCCAGTTTACTCGTCCAATTTTCTGCCTGATGTCTTCATATTTCCCCTTACTCCAGATAAACACCTTCCTAGCCTGCCTGATCCTATCTTTTTCCAATGCTATCGAGAAGGAGGTAGAATTATGATTGCCATCCCCAAGATGCTCTCCCACCGAGAGATCCGACACCTGTCCAGGTTCATTAGCCAGCACCAGATCAAGTATAGCCTCTCCTCTCATAGGCTTATCCACGTACTGTGTCAGGAAACCCTCCTGAACACACCTAACAAACTCCTCCCCATCCAAACCCCTTACCCTAGGGATATTCCAGTCGATGTTTGGGAAATTAAAGACTCCCATCACGGCAACTCTGTTATTGCTAAATCCCTCTAGGATCTGTTTCCCTATCTGCACCTCAACATCCCTGTCACTATTGAGCGGCCTATAGAAAACACCCAGCAAAGTTATCGACCCCTTGCTGTTCCTAACTTCCACCCACAGAGACTCCGTAGACAGTCCCTCCATGGCATCCACCTTCTCTACAGCCGTGACACTGTCCCTGATCAACAGTGCCACTCCGCCACCTCTTTTGCCTCCCTCCCTGTCCTTCCTGAAACATCTGAATCCCGGCACTTGTAGTACCCAGTCCTGTCCCTGAGACATCCAGGTCTCCGTAATGGCCACCACATCGCATTCTCAAGCAGCAATGCACGCCAAAGCTCATCCACTTTATTCACTACACTCCTGGCGTTAAAATAGACCTCAGACCCACGGTCTTGGTGCTTCCCTTCTCCACCACCCATCTAACCTCCCTCTCATACTGTCGACAGACTTCTCTACTTGGGAGCTAACCTCCTTGCTCTCAGTCACCTCATCTCGATTCCCTCCCCCCAACTTTTTCTAGTTTAAAGTCCCCCCAGTAGCTCTAGCCAACCTTCCTGCCAAGATATTGGTCCCCCTGGGATTCAAGTGCCACCCGTCTTAATTGTACAGGTCACACCTGCCCCTAAAGAGGCCCCAATGATCCAGGAACCTGAATCCCTGCCCCCTGCTCCAGTCCCTCAGCCGCGCATTCATCCTCCACCTCATTCCATTCCTGCTCTCACTCTCCCGTGGCGCAGGCAGCAATCCTGAGATTACTACCTTCGCATTCCTCTTTCTCAGCTGTCTAACTAATTCCGTATAATCCCTTTTCATGACCCCTCCCCTCTTCCTGCCTATGTCAGCGGTACCTATATGTACCACGACCTCCGGCTCCTCACCCTCCCCTTTCAGGATGTCTGGGACGTGTCCAGAGACATCCCGGATCCCAGCACCAGGGAGGCAAACCACCATCCGCGACTCCCCTCTGTGTCTGCAAAAACGCCTGTCTGACCCCCTCACTATGGAGTCCCTATTAACACTGCGTTTCTCCACTTTTCCTTACTTTTTTGAACTACTATGTTGGGCCCAGCTCCAGAGACCCAGCCACCGCTGCTTCCCCCAGATGAGCTGTTCCCCCAGCAGTACTCAGACAGGAGTACCTATTATGAAGGGGGACATCCACTAGGGTGCTCTCCATCACATGAGCTTTCCCCTTCCTAACAGTTACCCACTTGCCTTCCTCCCATGGCCCTGGTGTGATCACCTGCCAGTAGCTCCTGTCAATCACCTCCTCATTCTCTCTAATGAGATGAAGGTCCTCAAGCTGCAGTTCCTTAACACGGTCCCTTAGGAACTGCAGCTCCACACACCCAGCACAGATATGGACGTCTGGGAGGCAGGAGCCTCCAGGACCTCCCAGATCTTGCATTGGCAACAACATACCGGCCTCACACTCATAATTGCCCTTTCTATAAATACAGGAGAGAAAAAGTAATTAAAAACTTCTAAACTTACCTTGCCTCGCCCTTTTTGCTTAAGCCCTGTGAGCCAAAGCCATTAACAGCTCACAAAAAAAACTTACCTGCCTCTCTCTTTTTTTAGGTTAGAGGAGGGGGGAAGGTGGGATATTCTACACGTGTAGAGTATCAGGATTCCTCACCGTTCCAATTTATGGGGGGAGAAAAAAAATCTACCCAGGCCTCCCTGCGACCTCCTTATGGTTTCCGGTTTGAACTTTAAAAAAAATCTCCACTAGTAAAGTTAGTTAAAAAATCAGCACTCCTCTCACGAATCGCTCCCTCTCTGCTGTGCTCCCAAGGAACAATGAGGTCGATTCTCTAAGGGAGTAACTTTTAAAGGGAGACAAAAAAACACCTACCCAGGCCTCCCTGCAACCTCCTTCCGGTTTCCAGTTTAAACTTTAAAAAAAAACTCCACTAAAAGAGTTAGTTAAAAAAATCAATGGCGCTTACCCTCAGCATTCCTCTCACAAATTGTTCCCTCACTGCTGTGCTCCCAAGGAACAATGAGCAATTATGAAGTGCTTCACAAGGTTAGTCATGGCACAAGTCAATTCCAGCCTCCCTGACTACCTGAATCCACTACAGTTTGCCTACCGCTGCAATAGGTCCACAACAGACACCATTTCCCTGGCCCTGTACTCAACCCTGGAACACCTAGATAACAAGGATACCTATGTCAGACTCTACAGCTCAGCCTTCAATACTATTATTCCCACGAAATTCATCCCCAAACTAAGTGGCTTGGGCCTCGGTACCTCTCACTGTGACTGGATCCTGAACTTCCTAACTCACAGATCACAATCAGTAAAGATAGGCAACAATACCTCCTCCACAATCATCTTCAACACCAGTTCGCCACAAAGCTGTGTTCTCAGCCCCCTACTATATCCCTTGATATATCACCTATGAATTCCCCTCCAATTAAATTTTCAAGTTTGCTGACAACACCAACATAGTGCGTCGGATATCAAACAATGAAGAGACAGAGCACAGGAATGAGATAGAGAATCTGGAGAACTGGTGCGGCAACAATAATCTCTCTTTCAATGTCAACAAAACGAAGGAGATTGTCATTGACTTCAGGAAGTGTGAAGGAGAACATGCCCCTATCTACATCAATGGGGTTGAAGTAGAAACGGTCAAGACCTTCAAGTTTTTAGATGTCCAGATCACCAACAACCTGCCCTGGTCCCCCTATGTTGACACTATAGTTAAGAGAGCCCGCCAACACCTCTACTTGCTTAAAAGACTAAGGAAATTTGGCATGTCAGCTACGACTGTCACCAACGTTTACAGATGCACCATAGAAAGCATTCTTTCATACACAGCTTGGTATGGCTCTTGCTTTGCCCAAGACCACAAGGAACTACAACAGGTCACGAATGTAGCCAAATCCATCACGCAAATCAGTCTTCCATCCATTGACTCTCTCTACACTTCCCGCTGCCTCGGCAAAGCAGCCAGCATAATTAAGGACCCCACGCACCCTGGACATTCTCTCTTCCACCTTCTTCCTTCAGGAAAAATTTACAAAGGTCTGAGGTCTCATACCAACCAATTCAAGAACAGCTTCTTCCCTGTCAGACTTTTGAATGGACTTACCTTGCATTAAGTTGATCTTTCTCTACACCCTGGCTATGACTGCAACACTACATTCTGCACTCTCTCGTTTCCTTCTCCAAGAATGGTATGTTTTGGAGGAATTGGTAGGGCTAGGGAATCGTGGTGCACTTAAAATGTTGATTCGTTGGTTAAAAAGAAAAAGGAGGCTTCTGTTCAGATGAGACTTGAGGGCTCAGGTAGTGCACTAGAAAACTTTAGATTGGCTAGGAGGGAGTTGAAGAGTGAGTTAAGAAGGGCTAAAAGAGGACATGAGAAGACTTTGGCTGATAGGATTAAGGAGAATCCTAAGGCGTTCTATAGGTATGTCAAGAACAGAAGGTTGGTTAGGGCAAGATTAGGGCCAGTTATAGACAGCAGAGGGAAGTTATGTGTGGAACCAGAAGAGATCGGAGAGGCATTGAACCAATATTTCTCTTCGGTGTTCACGCAGGGGGACAAGAATATAGCTGAGGAGGACACTGGGTTGCAGGGGAGTAGAATAGACAGTATTACAGTTGATAAGGAGGATGTGCTGGATATTCTTGAGGGATTGAAGATAGATAAGTCCCTTGGTCCGGATGGGATTTACCCTAGGATTCTCTGGGAGGCAAGAGAAGTGATTGCAGAGCCTCTGGCTCTGATCTTCAGGTCGTCGTTGGCCTCTGGTATAGTACCGGAAGATTGGAGGTTAGCGAATGTTGTCCCATTGTTTAAGAAGGGGAACAGAGACTTCCCCGGGAATTATAGACCAGTGAGTCTCACTTCTGTTGTGGGCAAGGTTTTAGAAAAAATTATTAGGGATAGGATTTATAGTTATTTGGAGAGTAATGAATTGATTGGAGATAGTCAGCATCGTTTTGTAGCGGGTAGGTCGTGCCTTACTAACCTTATTGAGTTTTTTGAAAAAGTGACCAAAGAGGTGGATGGGGGTAAGGCAGTTGACGTGGTATATATGGATTTTAGTAAGGCGTTTGATAAGGTTCACCATGGTAGGCTTCTGCAGAAAATGCAGATGTATGGGATTGAGGGTAATCTAGGAAATTGGATCAGGAATTGGCTAGCAGATAGGAGACAAAGGGTGGTGGTTGATGGTAAATATTCGTCATGGAGTTCGGTTACGAGTGGTGTGCCTCAGGGATCTGTTTTGGGGCCACTGCTGTTTGTAATTTTTATTAATGATCTGGATGAGGGTATAGTTGGGTGGACTAGTAAATTTGCTGATGACACCAAAGTCGGAGGTGTGGTAGATTGTGAGGAAGGGTGTCATAGTTTGCAGGAGGACTTGGACAGGTTGCAGAGCTGGGCCGAGAGGTGGCGGATGGAGTTTAATGCGGAGAAGTGTGAGGTAATTCACTTTGGTAGGAATAACAGATGTGTCGAGTATAGGGCTAACGGGAGGACTTTGAATAGTGTGGATGAACAGAGGGATCTAGGTGTATGTGTACATAGATCCCTGAAAGTTGGGAATCAAGTAGATAGGGTTGTTAGGAAGGCATACGGTGTCTTGGCGTTTATTGGTAGGGGGATTGAATTTAGGAGTCGCAGCGTCATGTTGCAACTGTACACAACGCTGGTGCGGCCCACTTGGAGTACTGTGTGCAGTTCTGGTCCCCACATTACAGGAAGGATGTGGAGGCTTTGGAGAGGGTGCAGAGGAGGTTTACCAGGATGTTGCCTGGTATGGAGGGGAGGTCCTATGAGGAGAGACTGAGGGATTTGGGGTTGTTTTCGCTGGAAAGAAGGCGGCTAAGAGGGGATCTTATTGTAACATATAAGATGATTAGAGGTTTAGATAGGGTGGACAGTGATAGCCTTTTTCCTCGGATGGAGAAAGCTAGCAAGAGGGGGCATGGCTTTAAATTAAGGGGGGGTAGTTATAGGACGGATGTCAGGGGTAGGTTCTTTACCCAGAGGGTGGTGAGGGATTGGAATGCCCTGCCTGCTGCGGTTGTAAATGCGCCTAGTTTGGGGGCGTTTAAGAGATCCGTGGATAGGTTTATGGACGAAAAGGGATTGGTTTAGGTTAGAGGGTCATTGTTTTTTTTTAACTGGTCGGCGCAACATCGTGGGCCGAAGGGCCTGTTCTGCGCTGTAATGTTCTATGTTCTATGTTTTGTGTCTGTATAGCGTGCAAGAAACAATATTTTTCACTGTATGTTAATACATGTGACAATAATAAATCAAACTAAATCAGAATTCTTGAGACAGGATGCACAGAAATTCCAATTCTCATCTCCTTAAAGAAGAGATCTGAGTGGCAGTTATGTGGTAGAAGGAACAATCAGCCTGTAGGCTACGCTTTAAATGTGCAATACTATAGAGTTTGGAAGCACTCAAGGAGCTGGTGCAAATGTGAATGCAAAAGTTTGTGGAATGATGTCTCCCAGGTCCATAGCAGCCACTGGAGGTGGAATAAGGCTTGTTGCAATGGAGGCTTTATTTAGGTTTGGGGTCATTGCTTTCAGAGTTTGAACCTCCAGTGACATGGAGAGTAGTGCTAAGATAGATATGCAGCTACATCACAGAGGGCGACATGGTGACACAGGGGTTAGCACTGCTGCTTCACAGCATCAGGGGCCCACGTTCAACTTCCGTCTTGGGTCACTGTCTGTGCGGAGTCTGCACATTCTCCACGTGTCTGCATGGGTTTCCTCCGGGTGCTCCAGTTTCCTCCCACAGTCTGAAAGACATGTTGGTTCGATGCATTGGCCCTGGTATCTTCTCCCTCAGTGTACCTGAACAGGGCCGGAGTGTGGTGACTAGGGGATTTTCACAGTAATTTCATTGCAGTGTTAATGTAAGCCTACTTGTGACTAATAAATAAACTTTAACTTTAGAGCAACTGTGCAGCATCCAGGGGAGCTCTGCTGTGCTGTGGAAGTGGACATAGACGAGGAGGGCACATTGAGACAAGTGACAGCCTCACTGTCACAGAAGGAGCTACCCAGCTCAGATTACATGCCATCAAAAGTTAACCTTCATGGAATTGACCAGTGTCTGCAAAGACTATGGACACGATCTTACTGACCGTTCAAATCATGTTTCTGCAGCAGCAAGGTGGGAGAATTTGGCACCCAGCCAAATCTCCATTCACTGCAGTAGGATGGGAAAGTCAGTGGTAACATTCCAGCATATGGCCAGAATTCTCCAACCTCACCCAAGGGTGGGATTCTCTGGTCTTGCTGTGAATGGAAATTTAGCTGAATGCCAAGTTCTCTGTTCTCGTTGGCTGAAGGGGTGGGGCTTATCTCTTTCCACATACGTGGCGGTAGGCCTATGCGGTGTTAGAATAGCACTTGATGTTATTGGGAACTGACACTGTTGAACTTGACACTGGCTCTCAACATTTTCACCTGTGGTTTGTTCCAGGGATCATCTGAGGATCTGTGCAGCATCTCTCAGTTAGTGGCCCAGTGCTGCATAAAGGAATATGCCAAGTTCACAGTTAATCAGGCTGAAAGAGCAATCAGCTTAATAGCCATGGTTGAATATCCATGGCTGTTATCCAATACATGGCTATATTGGATAGGGGCGGCACAGTAACACAGTGGTTAGCACTGCTGTTTCACAGCACCAAGGACCCGGGTTTGATTCCCTGTTTGGGTCACTTTGTGGAGTATGCACGTTCTTCCCGTATCTGCATGGGTTTCTTCCGGGTGCTCTGGTTTCCTCCCACTTTCTTAAAGACGTGCTAGTTAAGTGAATAGATCCAAACAGGCGCCAGACTTGTGGTAACAAGGGGAATTTCACTGTAACTTCACTGCAGTGTTAATGTAAGCCTTACTTGTGACTAATAAATAAACTTTAACTTTATATCCCCAGTTCATGTGGCCATAGACATTCCCTTAGAACAGCCTGGCAGGGAGGGTATGAAAGGCTGTTGAGGATGGTGGGGGGGTGGAATTGGGTAGGCACTGAAGGGCCATTGGCATATCGAGGGCTATGGATTAGTATGAATGAGCAGGGATGGGGAATGGTTGAGTGGTGAGGATCTAATATTTAACATGAGCAACTGGGGCAAAGTCCCAGAAATCTAAGAAAGGCCGTTTAAACAACTGCTCTGATCTGCATCTGAATGGCAACAGGCCTGACTACATCATGTGTGCATGACCAAATCATGCTACCAAACCGGGAAATTTTTGATCTCAAGCGTATTAGCTTGATTTCTGCAGCACTACAAATCATAATTTTTTGATTGAATTGAATTATTAATTAAAATTAATAATTTATTGTTATGCTTTTAATCACCATTTAAGCGTATTAGTGAAAATCTGGCCCTCAGTCTTCATATTTTAAGAAGGATATACTTACATTGGAGGCAGTACAGCAAAAGTTTGATATTTTAGTCCCCGGGATGAGATGGATATCCTATGCTAGGAGTCTAAGTAAATCGAGCCTATATTCTCTGGAGATTAGAAGGATAAGATGTGAATTTTTGGAATTCTGTATCCTGCAGGGTTGTGGATGCATCATCACTAAATATACTTAAAACTCCAATAGACAGATTTCAGGGAATCAAGGGGCATGGAGAGTGACCAAGAAAGTGAAGTTGAAGGTCAAGATGAATCACAATCGTATAGAATGGAGGAGCAGGCTTGATGGGCTGTATGGTTTACTACTGCTTCTGTCTCAAGTTCATCAGTGTTCATCTTACAACCTCGTCCTGCCTTTCTGGGCGCAAAGCTGATTTAAGTATCAATTACGGTATTTTAATGTCATTAGCAAGTCACAGATGATATCACCATACTTCAACATACTTGCTCACCGGTCAAACTTTTCACTGGCGAGCATCAAAGCTGATCTCCGCCAGCAGGAGATCAGACGTGATGGCCTTGCTGGGGGGTTCGGAGGCCATTGATGTCCCAATGTGGTCGGTCCATGGGGCAGTGCCAGCCTGGCAGTGCATACCTGGCACTGTCTACTGGGCACCATAACCATGCCAGGGGCAGTGCTAAGGGGATGGAGGCAGAGTGTATGAGAGTGGCATCATAATGGAAGAGAGCATAGGAACTCTGCAATGGGGAGACCAATCCTGGGGGAAGGGAAGGGAGGGAATTCTGCAGGGGTAGTGATTGGAGAGGCATGAAGGAAGGAAACTCTGCAGATAAGGCTGATCAGCATGGGGAGGGGTGGTAATGTACATGGGGGGTTAGACCAGCACAGAGGCCAATTGGTGGAGGAAGCCAATGTCCTTTTGATGGGAGTGTCCATTGGAGGTGGAAGGGGCAGTAGGAGGTCTCCTGGGAGAGTTCACTGTGAGATCAGGGCACGTGCACAATGGCTCTTCCCCATTCCCCTCGCTAGTAAGAATTGCATCCTTCCATTTTCAGTGCACTAAGTTTGGCACTTAGAATGTTTTTCCTAAGCTAGCACTCCATATGTATATCCCTCTTGCTCCAGCACATCCATGGTGTTAATGAGAATATGGCACCTAATATATTTCCATTGCTAAAGATTTGCTGCTTTCTTGAAAACAAGTGTAATTCAAGAAAAAAATTACTATTCAGGAGCCCAGATTAAACCTAGACATTGCATGGTGGCAGTTGATATCATGGGACCATATCATAATAAGGACCCATTTCTTAAACATGAAAGGAAGCTGAATTGACAGCAAAATGGGGGAGAGGGATTATAATGAACAGCAATTTATCTCCAGATTCAGCAAGGAAAATTGTGGCCTCCCTGTTGTTTTCCTCGTGACATTTGCCTTAAACATACTCATTGCAACTTCTTAGGAATTAAAATGCCCAAGCTTGAAAATTTGGCCTGAAATTATGTTTTGCATTAACCCTGCCCCACCTACCCAAAACCTGTTTATAAATATAAAAAAGTTTATATCTCCAAAAGCCTTCTTTTTGTCATTATCTTATTTCTCTCGCCTTTGCTTAAATGAATGTAGATTCTAGAAGGAAGGGAAATAATTCTAAATTGTCTCAATTTTTGCCATTGGGAAATAATCAGTTCCTCTGGCACAATGCTCAGGAAAAAATGAAGTCAACTGTAATCTCCAGCAGAATATCTTTACTTGAATATCTGTAACAGAGATAACACAGTGGGCTTGAAATTACCCAAGTTCCCAGGCATTTGCTTTGCAAACCTTACTTGGGAACTTCCAAGATCAGGGTTCCCTAGCATGTCTTTAGGTTATGTGCCAATTACAATGCCCTGGAGCTCAGAAGTTACATCTCTGTTATTTCCATTGTCAAACGATAAAGGTACATATTTCTTAGAAAGCACTCCGTTTACAATTTATGTGAGTTTATTTCTGCAGCACTACAAATCATAATTTTTTGATTGAATTGAATTATTAATTAAAATTAATAATTTATTGTTATGCTTTTAATCACCATCACAATTCTATTAAATATGGTAGCAAATCTGGTTATTAATTAATAATCAAATACCAACTGAGGTTATGAAATAAAAGGCAAAATTCAACAAGTAGCTTTCATGATGCTATCCCACAAAGGCAACAGAAATCTTTCTCAGCATCCACACTTCCTATTAAGAATGGCGTAAAGTTATAGATGTACAATTTATCTGTTCTTCTGGAGACAACAATGCCACATTGAGTTCTTTTGAAATTGTTATCTCTGGTAACTAATCAAAATCAGCAGAAAGGGTGCAAAACCTTGCAAGCTGGATGGAGAGAGAGAGATAGTTACCTATTCAGCCTTCTTGTTCTTTCAATGTTTCAGTAACTTGTCTCATTCTGCTGAGTAAGCCAATGCATAAGCCACACAATGGTTTGGCTTGGCACAATATCTTCTCTGTCCAACAGCTAGTAATCCAAATAGGGTCATAGCTAGTGTATTCCAACTGTAACTTGTGGCTATGAATTCCTTGCCCAGCCAGAGTTCCATTGTCCAAGTAATTATGGCTAATGGTTTATCTTCCCCCACCCCCCTCAACTTGAGTGCCCAGGTGATTATCTGGATGCTTCACAAATTGGATTGGAGATTACTTCCATTCATCTTCTTTTAAAGCCATTATTCCTGGAGCATCTTATTAGACAGCTTGTTTCCATTGCAATGATTTTTGGAATGTAGAAGGTAAAGTGATGTAAATGTGCTCATATTTTTGACTACGGTACCAAGTCACTGGAATGTGATATTAGTCTTTTTTTAAATAGGGATTTCCAGCTAGTAAATTCAAAATTCATTTTTGTTATATAAAGTTTGAGTTGCAACAAAACTATCCATCTTTCTTCAAATTTCTTTCTAGCTCTTCCTTTCTCTCTCTCTCTTTCCCCCTCTCTGACTTGTAAGCATTAGAAATTCTAATCTCTTTCTAGTCTCACTTTTCAAAAAAACCTCAGTGGAAATAATTAGTTGGTGTAAAAATTCAACAAGTAATATTCCTGATTATTTGAAGTGATATCTCCTGCCTCCTGCAGGAGAAATGCCCCACCCTCATTTGTTCCCCACAGAATTTTCTAAGTTTGTCAAAGGGGACTGAATAATGTAAGAAAATGGCATTGTTGCTTAATGCCACTCTAGCAAACATTCCAGTTTATATTTAGGCACTGTAAGAAAGAATTACTTATCATCCTCTCTAGACATTCCAGATGTTATGTCTAATAAATAAAATTCTAAGTGAAATCACAGTCGTTATATTGGAAATTTTCACTTAACAAAATCACATAAACAACACATTTGATGAATATTGATTTAATCTGCCCTTTTGCTAAAGGAAAAAATGTTGGCCAAGAACTCTGTGCTGTTCTTCATAAGGTTACATAGGATCTTTTATATCCATTTGAAAAGGCAAATGGGTCTTAATTTAGTAGTCAAACTAAGACAGGGTGAAGCAGAGGCAGTTCCAAATAATTTTTTGACCAATGTTTCATGTAAAAGGCAGCACCTTCAGCCATGACACATTTCTTTCAGTACTGCACTCGAGTGTCAGCCCAGGATATGTTTTGGAGTGGAGTTGATAACTCAATCTCACCCAATTTGAGATTAGGAGATAAATTATTTCTAAAATTATATTCCTTTGTGTGCAGCCTGTGAATTCATCTGTCCAGAAATAAGTATGTCTGACACATTTGAAGATTCTGAGGGTAGTACTAGTACAACGGAATCATGTGATGAAATGTTAGTGGATAAATGCGATGCTGAATGTCAATCCAATTTTCCAGGTAAATATGTATACTTTTTCTTAAGACTACCCATCTTGGCACCCATCTTGAGGGTTTTTCAAGCCTGAAATCCGATAAAGGTCAGTCATAATGGTATTGAATGTGGGAGCAGATTTTGTGGTCCATATAATTACTCCTGTTCCTATTTGTCGTTCTCGTGCTGTTTCCATGGTGTGGATACTTCCTAAGTTCTTCATATGTATGGGCCACGATTTTCCAGCCACATAGTACCTGGCTTAGATTGTTTGGGCGGGGTCAGAGAATCATGGGTGAGTGGTCTAGCACATTCAGCACCGGCACAAAACCCCATTGCAATCCTCTCAGTCACCATGCCCAAATGTAATCTGCTTCCCATCCAGTAAGGTGGGAATCAGATTAGCATATTTAAATATGCTGAGTCCGTTTGAGGCCAAATTCTCCCTGCTCCTGGGATTTGAAAACCTGGCAAGAATCAATACAAATGGAGACCAGGCATAATGGCCACACCTGGCCATTGAAGACCCTATATAGCTGGGGACATGGCTGGGCAGTATCCATCTGGCAAGCCAATCTGACAGTGTAAACTACAGTCTGACAGTGCCAGGTGGGTGCTGCCAAGGTGCTAAGTGGCACTGCCATGTTGGAAGTGCCAGGTGAGTACTGCTAGGGTGCTGGGGACAGTACCAAAGGGGTAGTGCCTGATGGGGGGGTGGGGCCTGAGTGGGGGTGGGTCTTGGGGGTGGCGTCTTAGGGGTGGTATAACACATAGGAGGTCATGAAGGGGGATCCAAGGGCCCTGATGCCGACGATCTTTGTTGGGGAGGGGTTAGAGAAACAAACCTGATGTGCAAGATATCAGTTTGGGGAGGGAGGGGGGGTCTTCAATTTCACTTTGAGATCGGGATGCCCTTTAAAATCGACGCCTGCTCTCTGTGAAGCTGGGCTTGCAGGTACGGTTAGGCCCCACCATTCTCAAAACTTGTGCAAAACTTGTCCCTCTCCCAAAAAATGACAAAGTATGAGGAAATTGTAATGTGATTCACCGACAAATCACACTGGTTTTCTCACCCAAAATTAAACTTAGTAATTTCTTGGGTAAATTGTGTTCATGATTCCAGTGTGCTAAAATGAGAATAAAATGACAATGACCTTGAAATTACTTTGTTTTCTGATGTTAAATAGCTGTTATCTGAGGAGTGGAAGATGAGGAATTGAATTTCCCATCCTTTCTACCACCCATTAGAATTTCTGAAGAATAGTGGGGGCAAATTTCATATGTGTTCACAAAGACAGATATATTAGGGCACCATACAAATGACATTATTACATTATATAATGTAATATTTTCCATTTGCATTTGTGGTATCCAGTATTGCTGGCTTCCAGGAGATTTAAAATTGAAGAGACTGATGTTTCCCTATTAAAATCATTCACAAAGCAATTGATTCAAAGATTGAAACCAGCCACTTAAAATCAAAAATATTTGAATATATTTAGATAGTTTTAGGCTCTGCTTACAACTGCACAAAATAACCAGTTTCCAATCCTTTACCTGAGAAAGGCAACCCAATACCAGATGGGCAAAATTTTACCAAAAAATGGTAGAGTGCTGGTTCCAATATGAAATACAGAGGAGGTGAACTTACCAAAAAAATTCTAAGTGCCAAATAAGTGTGAAAATGGGGAGAATCACACCTTTTTTTGGGTGAGCTCCCAGGCAATATCTTAATATCTTATGGCACTTAGAAACAAAAATGAGTCCAAGTGTGATTCTTGTCAGTGGGATGAGTAGACGGGAGTCCATTTACACAAGAAGGCTGGCTGCAGACTGCTAGAGGATGCCATTGCGCATGCGCCCCAATCTCACTCCCCCCATGAAATTGTCACTCCCCCCTTGCTCCCAGACACCATACCCCCACCCCCTGATTGCCCCCACATTTGCGCCAACCCGCCCTCCAATTGCTACCCCCAATTCTACCCCCCCAACCAATCACTGCCCCTGTGATCCCCAATCCAGAGTATGCGAACCCTATGGTACTCCCCACACCCTGCATCCCTCTTAGGTTCCACCCTCCACTTAAGCCCCACCCCCTGGCACTGCCTGATGTCGGGTGGACAATGCCAGGTTGCCAGGTGGACACTGCCAGAGTCCCAGCTCACTGCACACCCCCTGCCCCCAACTAACAGGGGGCTTCAATGGCCTCTTACCCACCAGCAAGGCCAGCACGTCAGGTCTCTGTTGGTGGGAACCACTGCATGATCCTCGCTGGTGAGATCCTTCACCAGCGTAGTCGTTAAGGCAAGTGAGCCCAGTCGATTGCAACCCAGGCTCACTAATAATATTAAAATGACCTCATGAATATTATAATCAGCTTTGTGTCCTTCCCGGGCCAATCACGCTGGCAGAACAGGGCCGGTAATATCGTGAGAGCTGAGAAACCGGACGTGAACCTGGTTTTCCGCTTCTCGAGTAATCTTACTGGATAGTCACGCCAATCAACTAGCATGATGAGTCAGTACGGTGGCCCCCGGAGTGTATTCCGCTGACAATACCAGCGTGTTTGCGGGCCGAATCTTATGCTCATTAGCAATAATTTTTATGTCCATGAATTTGTCTTCCCTCTCATATGACCAGCCTGTAATGCCTTAACTGCTACAAGCACTGGGGTGCTCCAGATAAACAGCTACCCAGCACTCCCCTGCACCTGTTCCACAACAACTGCAGGAGATGGCAGGCAAGAAAGCAGTACCACGTTTTTCAGAGGGTCCATCACAAGGATGCTGGATAGAATGGAGCAGAGATGGGACACACTCTACCCCCCCTACAGGAGATGGCTTTCTTGCAGGGTCACCACCCCGCCCTAGGATGCAGTGGCAGCTCTGGTCAGTGCAAGTGCATTCCAGAAGAGGACAGGGCAGCAGTGTCAGAATAAGATGAATGACTCGCTCAGTCAGGGTAAGTGAACTAACCCCAGTCTCCCACTGGACCTCCTCACACACCCGTTGCACCCCCAACCGTTTTTCTTACTCAGCCACCTTGACTATGGAAGTCAGCAGGCCACCTCAACCTCAGCTGTGGATCTAGGGGATACACCTAGACGTAGTGGGAGGGTCAGGAAGATTAAGAAGCCATAGGCACTTTATGAGCATGGGTGAATATAAGCACTAGTGTAGATAGGTCACCATTTTGTTTTGAATGTTTGTCAATAAATTTCACTTAGTCCACCCACAGAGTCACCACCTTTTCATGCCACCAAACTTTGGCAAACCACTGTGCTTACCTGGCCCCTCAACCCTGTACAGTATGAGAATGGCTATGCTATGTCCCTCCCACCCTCTTGCCAGTCCCACTAAGGAAGGTCACTCCCTCAGCTGTGATATGGACAGGAATCAAAAAAGGACACAGGAAGCTCTGCCTGCATATCAGCCTTCACAACCCCTTTAAAGCAAAGGGTGCCCCGACATGAAGGGAACGTAAGGCTTGAAAGTGACCCCCCCCCAACCCCTCTCTCTGAGGGAATGGCAATTCTGGGACCCCTCGCTCTGAGTTAAACTTATCTTTGTCACCCAATGCTTCTTGAACAGTACACACTGTGGAGAGTACTGGCTGCCTGAGCACTCACCTCCGAAATCCCCCTCAGAGGTGAAGGTGCCAGGTTCACACTTACGTAGACCTGTTGTAAATAACACTGGAGTGATGTTACGCCAGCTGAACATCCAGCGAGGGGGCAATTCCTGGAGACAGTGCTTGCCAAAGACATGTTAATGTCTTAATATGAGCTTTCTGTGGTCCTATGGCATGTCTCACACCACCTCCAAGGGGTCAGTAAGATCAAAACTCGGAAACTTGCTGGTAAATTGCGCTCTCCAGATTTTGAGCATGTGCTGCTATTCCCACAGAGAATGTGGGCACAAAATTGCCCCTGATATTTTATCATGCGAGAAAGGCTGACAACTGGTGATAGGTGCAATTTTGAATGAGTAAAAGTCTCACTCCATTGCACGAACAGCAAAATTGGCTGAGCGTAAATTTGTGGATTATTTCTTCTGCTCCCAGATTTTAGCCCAGATAAAATTGAAACAGCCCATTCTCTATTGCAGATAGCCAGATTAATTGTTTACATTGTATTTCTCAAATACACGATCCTTCAAATTTCTCTATTTAAAACATCATACAGGCCAGGATTTTACCAGCCAAGATTGAGATAAAATTTCCTTTTCTTTATAGTGGACAACAAGACATGTTGAATAGTAGATCTTATAAAACTCAAAGCCTTTTTAAGTGATACCTCTCTGCTGCTTTGTCATCAGGAGTGAAGCAAAATTTTCTAAACTTGAATCAAGTAGCAATTGCCCAAATGTATTAGAACATAGAACACTACAGCACAAACAGGCCCTTCGGCCCACGAGTTGCGCCAATCACATCAACACCTACCAATCTATAGACCTATCTATAACCCCCAATCCCATTAAACCCTATATACTCATCCAGAAGTCTTTTAAAAGACCCCAGCGAGTTCGCCTCCACCACCACTGACGGCAGCCGATTCCATTCACACCACCCTCTGAGTGAAAAACTTACCCCTAACATCACTACTGTACTTTCCTCCCCGCACCTTAAATCTGTGTTCTCTCGTAGCGACCATTTCAACCCGGGGAAATAGCCTCTGAGAATCCACCCTATCTATTCCTCTCAACATTTTATAAACTTCTATCAGGTCGCCTCTCAACCTTCGTCTCTCCAGGGAAAAGAGACCCAGCTCCCTCAACCTAACTTCATAAGGCATGCCTCCCAGTCCAGGCAACATCCTTGTAAATCTCCTCTGTACCCTTTCAATAGCTTCTACGTCTTTCCTATAGTGAGGCGACCAGAACTGCGCACAGTACTCCAAATGAGGCCTGACAAGGGTCTTATCAAGGGTATAATCAAGGAGCCCACAAAAATTTGAACTTAATGGGAACTGGGGAAAAACTTTCCACTAGTTGGAGTTGTACCTAACACAAAAAAAGATAGGTTAGGTAATTGGAGGCCAACTATTTTAGGGCAAGGAACATCGTTGCAGGAGGTTCTCAGGATGTAGTGTCCTGGACCCGACTAGTTCACCTGCCTATCCATAACTTTTGCTTCAACATCAGGTCAAAAATGAGGGTGTTTGCTGATGACTGTACACTGTTCCATGTCATTTGCAGCGCTCTGAAAGCTTGTGATTCCAAATAAACCTGTTGGATGTTAACCTGCTGTTGTGAGACTTCTTACTGTGCGCACCTCAGTCTAACGCCGGCATCTCCACATCACGACATGCGATAAGATCTGGACAATATTCAAGCTTGAGCTAATAAGTGGAAAGCGTCACACAAATGCCATACAATGGCCATCTCTAACAAGAGAAAATCTAACCATCATCCCTTGACATTCAATGGCACGAACATCACCCATGTCCTCCAATGTCATGGGGATTACCATTGACAAGAAACAGAATGAAACCGGCAATAAGAATACTAGAGCTGCAAGAAGCAGGGAATTCTATGCTCAGCAGCTCACCTCCTGAGATCCCAGTGTTTACCAACCATCTATAAGGCACAAACCAGGAGTGTGAAGGCATACTCTTCATTTGCCTAGATGAGTGCAGCTCCCACAACACTCGAGCAGTTCAGCACCATGCGAGCCAAAGCAGCCCTCTTAATGAGCATCTCATCCACCATATTAAACTTTCACTCCCTCCACCACCAGTACAATTTGGCAGCAGTATGTACCATCTACAAGATGCATTGCAGCAACCACAAAGGCTCCTTCAATAGCATCTTCCAAACCTGCAACCTCTACTATCTAGAAGTACAGTGATAACAGATATTTGGAAAAACCATCGCTAGAAAGTTCCCCTTCAAGTCACACACCATCCTGACATAGAACTATATTGCCATTCCTTCATTGTCATGCGTCAAAATACTAGAATTCCTTTGCTAAGTTTGCTTTTTCAAGCTTATCATTTAAATATTTCAAATCCTCAGTTAAGTATTCCATTTATCATGACTGATTCTCAACTGTTCTCACCAATTCTCCTGTTTCATTTGCAAAATCCTCTTTCGTATGTGAGAGTTAATTTCTACCTTAATCAGATTTTCCTTCAATTGCTTTTTGTCTGCAGTAAGTGTCTCATTTTCCTCCACAGTAGTTTGTTGAGATTAACGTGCTAAACTGCTGAAATACTGTTGTTATCACATTACTGTTGTCACAAGCGAAATTGTTACCTAGGATGAAATCTGTTCCTCCAAGTAATTTAGGACTAATTCCCACTGTAATAATTACCATTTAAAAAGTTACTTCTGAAATTAACTTTGCGCAAAAAAACAGGTTCATCACTTCCATTAATAACCCTTGTTAATACTTATTCCTTCATAAAGCATTCTGGAACACAAATTGTATTATCAACCACCATCAATGATTGATCTGCTGTATTTCTCAAAGTTTTAATCTTTTTACTTATTTTTTGGGCGAGTAAGGGAATACTTCTCCCTTTGAACAAAACACCCAGAACCCCCAATAGCCTGACTTCTTTCACAGTACTCAAATAATTTTTTGAATTGTCTTGAGTCCTATCCCCTTTTATTGATTCTGAGGAAGCACATTTCATCTATATCCCTACAGTTTTAACAACCATTAATTTTTATGGTGCTATCATTCTACTACTGCGACTGAACTCCCTTTTAGTTTCCAACAATCTGGCTGAATATGTCCTATTTTGTTACAATGAAAACGCTCATGTGTCTAAATGTCACTTCCGCGTTCAGCACTTTCCCTTCTGGTCTGACGTGAAATTTCCTGACCATTTAAAACTGTTCTTTCTCTTCCTTAACTTTTTGCTTTCCTTTCTCCTTCCTACTTTCTATCATTTTCAAGTCTAATAGAATGATGGAAAAAGGGTTTTGTTTTATGGAGTTTATAATCATCAGCCACATCTGCTGCCTGTCTCGCAGTTTTAACTTTTTATTCCACATTATGAGTTCTAATAACCAAATGAAGTAAATCCTTAAATTCTTCTAAAAGAATCACCTTTCTAAGGGATCTTTTCATCCATTAGTAACAACATTAGTTACCTCTACATTAAATGCCCAAATCCAATGGTCAGTATTATTTTGTTTACCCTCCCAAATAAAAGTTTGTCCAGGCTGTTTTCTTACATTTTGAAATGTCTGCTTTTACCAATTAATATGCACTAAGAATAGCTTTCCTTACTCTATCATAATTCTCTGATACCTGTCCCAACACTTCACTAGCCCTACCAACCTACCAGTCTACCATGTAAAAGTTCAAATTTATTTCCGTCATTTCATCAGTTTAGCTACATTTTGAAAAGATGTAAAGAATACTTCTACATACTTTTGCTCATATTTTGGAAGAGCTTGTATAAAAATAAACATTTTCCCTCTAACTTGTCTAGAAATATGTCCTTCCTCAACCTGGTTCCTTTGTTTTAAGCATCATTCAGTGAAATTTTCTATCTTCTCTCCTTTCCTCTTTCTTCCTTTTCCTCCCTTTGCAATTCAGATTTGCTCGTCTCCATTTCTCTTTGAAAATATCTCTCTTTGTTCTCTCCCTTTATTTTCCTTTTTCTCTGCATTTCAAGTTTCTTCATTCCTATTGCTCTGTGAAATTGAGCTTTTGCTAATTCAATTGCCTCACCATTCAAAGAACTTTGTCTTTCAGCTATTCTTCACAATTTTATATCTGAGTCAAAATGTCAATAGTCTCAGCCTTCCTATCTCTGCAGATAACCCCAATTGCAATTTATCTGCCAATTGAGTTAACTGATTCTTGGTTACTTTCTGTAAACCAGACTTCCTTCTTCCATCTTTTGAAAAGTCTTAGCAATTTCTAGTGCCATTTGGATTCTAACTCATACAATATATCTCACAGTAACTCCAATTCCTATGTCCAATACCTTAGAACTTTTTTTTTTAGGATTCACCAATCCTACTTTATAACGACATATTCACCAGTAACTTGCTCTGTTTCAAAATATCTCAACAAATTAATATTAATCAGCATCCAATAGCTGTTTCTCTACATTTTTAATCCTGCAAGAGCTCCCGCTTTTGTTATGATCCCAGTTGATGTTACTCATGGATGGGAAGATCCCAGAATATAACTCTGCTCCAAAGACTTGCTTGCAGAAAATGTGGATGAACAAAATCACAGGACTGCCATCTATCTATTAACAACAACAAAAATTAAACCTGAAAGATTTGACTATCGTACAATTCTCCTTCACCCCTACATATCTTCACAAATGTACAGAGATTTTAAGAATAACACAAATTATAAAGAACAAAGAAAAATACAGCACAGGAACAGGCCCTTCAGCTATCCAAACCTGTACCAATCATGATGCCTAACCAAAGTTAAAAAAAATACAAAATATATCATATGCTATAATGTTTTTAGTATACACACGGCCTCAAGACTGGAAGTTCCCACCTGAGGTCAACTGACCTTTGCAATGGTCTGCAAACTTTCTGTCCCAGCTGCTACAATTCCCACCTACAGTCCCTGTAATCGAACAGGCTATCTATGGTCATGCAACAGACCACTCAGTAACCAAGTGCCAAATTGATCTTCTGTGGATTTCTCCTCAAATCCCCCCAGATGACTATTACACTGTAAGCCATCTGATCTCAATGGACTCCAGATTCCACTTGAGTATTTTCAATTCCACTCTCAAACATACAGGCCTCAAATTCTTCTTTCAAACAATGTTTTCCTTCAGCTGTTTTCAATAAGAATCCACTTCCAGGATTTCCATCTTTCCTTTTGGTAGTCATTTATCTTGAATAGTCATGCATTCATGCTTTTCATATAATTTCTCAAGGGCTTAGTCCCCAACCGAATATTGTTGCTTCAAAGATCGGAAATCTTAATACTGCTTCAAATATTTGGCTTTTCTCTGGTCACTTTCACCCAATCCACCATTTCCAGGTCTGACTTTAATTTTAATGAAAAATGCAATTCCAGCTCTTTTTCTTTTTACTTCCATCTTCCTAGAAACTTCCCTTCATTCTCTCATTTTTTGAACTAACTGTCCTTTAGCTTCTGGGCTTGTTTTTTTGTCCATTCCTCCATGGGATGCCTTTCCTGCCGCCAGCAGGACTAAGAGAGCTACCTTCTCTCTCACTGCTACATTCCAACTGCCTAAAACTAAATTCAAAAAACCTTCTTACCATTGGTTGCTATGAAACAGCTCATTCATTGTCCAGTGCTCTTGTTTATCTGTCACTTTGCAAACTCCCTAAGCACAATGCAGTTTTAACTGAAACCAAAAAACCCCATACATGCAAACACTTTTGTTTAACATGAACCTAACTAGAGCTTTACCCTTAGACACACTAAATTAAACTCACTTAAATCTCTACCTTATTTCTAATATCCAATCTACACTTAAAACCACCTTTGCTTCATGACATTAGATGCATCATATTCTGCAAATGTACGATCACATTGTAAGTGACTTTATGACTGTCCAACACTCTTGCCATAAAGTATCACCTACTGACTTCTCTACATACATGTTCTGTGAAAACTTCAGATCTTGGCTGTCTGAAATCTCTTACTGTGCAGCCCTGTGAACCCTTTACCAGCATGGGTGATGCATCCTCTATTCTTAGTGAATCACCATGCACTGATTATACATAAACTTGTAGAGGGGCAGTAAGAATCCTTAGTACTGCATGCTGTTTTATTAGAATTGTGCATGGATTCTGCATAGGCGTGCCTTCTCTATTTCAAATGTATACTCACTTGAAGACTGAAACACTGCCCATTAGTAAATACAACTGATTTAATCCCTGGAAGGGATGCTTAGGACTGGTTTTCATGTTGGAGTTAGGGGTAATCCCACTATGATAATGCTTTTGTCTCAGGACTGCCAGGAGTCCAGGCCCAAAGTAGTCTGGAGATGATGCATTGCCTTCGTAAGTGGAGGTGGGCTAAATTCAGAATGGCAGGTTAAAAGACCCACCTTCTTTCCCAAAAAGCCTCAGCTCAGTGCTTCCAAGGTGCTTACCAACTCAACTATACTGTGTTGAACTCTCTGACTAATTTAACCCCTCTTCACTCAACCCCATCATCCCCTTACCCTACTCATTTATTATCCACTTCATAAACAGAACTGACAAGCTTTACTGCAACAATTGAAAGCATTTGAATAGCCCATAAAACTCTGAGTAAAGAAACAGATCTCATAACTGCTATCTGAGTAATTGCTAGATTGAATTGTAGAACGGTACAACGCAGAAGAAGCCCTTCAGCCCATCAAGTCCACACCAACGTATTAGAAAAGCTTGAATTCCTACTTAGTCCCATCTGCCAGCATTTGGCCCATAGCTCTGAATGTTACAATGTGCCAAGTGTTCATCCAGATACTTCTTAAAGGATGTGAGGCAACCCATCCTCACAGGCAGTGCATTCCAGACTGTCAACACCCTTTGGGTAAAAAAGCTTTTCTTGACATCCCCCCTAAACCTCCTGCCCCTCACCTTGAACCTATGTCATCTTGTGACTGACCCTTCAACTAAGGGGAACAGCTGCTTCTTATCCATTCTGTCTGTGTCTCTCATAATTTTCTACACCTCGATCAGATTGCTCCTCAATCTTCTCTGCGCCAACGAAAACAACCCAAGCCGACACAACCTCTCTTCATAACTTAAATTTTCCATCCTCCCAGGCAGCATCCTGATGAATCTCCTCTGCACCCTTATCAGTGCAATCACATTCTTCTGATAATGTGGCGCGCAAAACTGCACACAGTACTCCAGCTGTGGCTTCGTCAAAGTTCTATACAACTCCAACATGACTTCCCTGCTTTCGCAATTTATGCTTCAATTGATAAAGGCAAGTGTTCCATATGCCTTTTTCACCACTCTATTAACATGCCCTTCCATCTTCAGAGATCTGTGCACAAACACACCAAGGTCCCTTTGTTCCACAGAATTTGCTAATGTCCCACCGTTCATTGAGTACTTTCTTGTCAAATTACTCCTCACACTTTTTAGGATTAAATTCCATCTGCCACTTAACTGTCCATATGACCATTCCATCTATATCTCCTTGTAGCCCAAGACACTCCACCTCACTGCTAACCACCCATCCACTCTTCGTGTCATCTGCAAACTACCTCCTACCTCCACATTTCATCGATGTTATTTATATAAATTATGAATAATAGGGGGTCTTGCAGAGTTCCCTGCAATAGACCTTTGGACGCTGGCTTCCAGTGTCTAAAACAGCCTTCTGTCATCACCCTCTGTCTCCTACAACTGAGCCAATTTTGAATCCACTTTATCAAATTATCCTGTATCCCATGTGAATTTAGTTTCCCTATAAGTCTCCCATGTGGGACTTTGTCAAAGGCTTTGCTGAAATCCATCCTCCCAGGCAGCAACCAGGTGAATCTCCTCTGCACCCCCATCAGTGCAATCACATTCTGTAGATATAAACTACATCAACTGCACTGCCCTCATCTACACACCTGATCACCACCTCAAAAAATTCAATTGAATTTGTTGGGGATGACTGCCTCTCTCTGACTTGTTTGTTTTGCTCTATGATTCCATGCCCTTATTCTGCTAATAATCTGTGTCCCCTCCCCCTGCCAAATTAGTTTGAACTCTTCCCAACAGCGATAACAAAACGTTCTGCAAGGATGTTAGTCCCATTCTGGTTCAGATGTAAACCGTCCTACTTGTACAGTCCCACCTTCACCAGAAATGTTCCCAATGATCCAGGAATCTAAAACCCTTCCTCCTGCACCAACTCTTAAGCCACGCATTAATCTGTACTATCTTCCTATTTCTGTGCTCGCTGGCACGTGGCACTGGGATTAATCCCGAGATTATAACCCAAGTGGCCTTGCTTTTTAGTCTACTGCCGAACTCCCTGAATTCTTGATGCAACATCTCATCCCTCTTTCTATCTATTTCATTGGTGCCAACATATACCATGATCTCTGCCTTATCACTATCCCCCTTCAGAATGCCCTGCAGCCATTCAGTGACATCCCAAACCCTTGCACCAGGGAGGCAACATACCATCCTGGAGTTATGTTGATGGCCACAGTAGCACCTATCTGTACCCCTGATTAAAGAATCCCCTACTACTATTGCCCTGCCTCTCTTACCCCCCTCCTGTATAGACAGGCTGCTTATGGTGCCAGGAGCTTGGCTCTGCCTGTACTCCCTGGAGGAACCAGCACCCTCATTGGCCTCCAGTATGAAATACCGATTTACAAGCGAGACCCCAAGGGACTCCTGAACTACCTTGGATTGTCCAGTGGTCAACCATTCCCTTCTTTCCTCAAGTCCCTTCAGTTGTGGGCTGACCATCTCCCTGAGTGTGCTATCCACAAGGCTCTCTGACTCACGGATGCTCCACAGTGTCCCCAGTCTCTGTTCCAGCTCTTAAACTTAAGCTTCCAAGAGCTACAGTTGGACATTGTTCCTGCGCATGCTGGCTCCAGGCACTAGAACTGTGCCTGGCCTCCCACATGGAGCAAGAAGAGCAAACCACAGCTTTGAGCTCTCCTGCCAGATTTTAAAAACAGAAATGAAGCAAATAATTCCCTACCCTTGCCGAAACAATGAGTTTCAACTTAATATGGATCCAGACACACAATAAGAAATGATGAAACATTTACACTTGGTTATCATACTAAGCTACACTTACAATAGTGTGAAATTTATTTAATCTTATCATCCATTAGATTAGTTTTTTTTTAGCTCATCTGAAGATTTTTCCACATTCCAGACAGCAGCTTGCCAGTTAGCAGAAGTGACAATTTGGTAAAGTCATTGCTTAAGGGGTAATTACATCTTCTAATGACAGCACTGTCATAACTCACCTTACTGGAAACAGATGTATCTCATAACACAGCACTTCTAATGATGAACTATAAAGGAAGCCAAAACCATTTCACGTACATTTAAATTCTTCCAGACTCCAGTCCACAGTTCATGCCTCCAAGTAGTGATGCAACATTTGATAGCTGCTAAAGTCCAGCTGTCTCAATGAAAATTAAAACTTGGAACAGGCATTCACTAAGCCCACATACTGAGGCCAGGTCCCTTCCTTGCCCTCGTGAAAGTGGCTGAAGGGCAGAATGGAGGCAGCAGTTCCAAGCACCCTACATGGTAGACACACTTTATGGACCTACTTCTGTTCAATCCCAATCAATTCTGGGCCCTGGTCTGTGAACTGAGAAACCATAAGTCATAGAAACAGAAGGAGGCTATTCAGCCCATCGAGTCTGCTCCACCATTCAATGAGATCATGACTGAACTGATGTGATAACCATCAACTCCACTTTTCCGCCATATCCCCACAATCTTTGACTCTCCTTTTAAGCAAAAGGACTCAGATTTGATGTGGCAAAATATATTTAATTTCCCAAGTCTGAGAAAGGACCGTGCATGAGCAGAAAATATTTTCAAGATCATTCCCTTATAATCAAAACCTCAACAGTTAATCCAACAGTCACAAATGGACCTTGATTTCAAGTTAAGCTGCTGGCCCTCTTTTGCTGAAGAGGCATTGACAAAATGATTAAGGAATCCATGTCATTAAGCAACATTCAGGCCATACTGTCATCTTACTTGGTGTCCTGTTATTTCATCTCCAGAAGTGTCATTCAGAAATAGTGAAAGGTGCACAGATGCTGGCAATAACCTACTAACACATGGGTTCATGTGAGAAACATAATATGGAGGGATTGAGCAATTGAAATTACTTATCAATAAATGTGACAGAATTTGTCCAGACAGCAGCATCCACAATGACAATCTAAACATAACCAACGTCAGAAATACAGAACAGCTTTGGTTTCATCCAGCTTAGGAGAATCTAGCACCAAGGCTGATTTGCGTGAATCATTTATTGGGATTTCAGTTTATTTTGCTTCATGTTCCAACAAATTAGTAAGGGATGATGAGGAAGATGAGGAAAAGAAAAGATTCCCATTTCTTGGGGAATCATTAGATCGGAGGATAAACAAGGATGTAATCTTGGATTTGTCAACATAACCAACAAATAGTGGTTAGAGGGATATTCACTTTTATAAAATCTCAAGTGTAATTGAGTACGTTTGTGTTCTGTTTCCAAGGAAATTCCGGTGTTTTCCTTATGCATCATTGGAGAATTGGCTTAGCGTGGATGGCTTCATGCTGAACAAATTTATGCAACATAAATTGTTTTTTGATACACAAGTCTAGCCTGAAACCAAGGTCCGATATAAAATTAATGTACACAGTCATTTACAACATGAGACATAGGACAAAAACCCATGTCATTATTTTGCGCAGGCTTACGTTGCTTCAAACTTTAGAACTTTAAAAAACAATTTTCTAAAGTTAGAGAACAATGTACAAGAACAATTTTTTTAGTAAAAGTATATTTTTGAGTGCAGACAAGCAATATGTAGAATAAATAACATGGGAGAAGCCCAAGAATCTCCATTGCCCAACACCTCAAAAATGTACAAACACTGTTGTTTTACATTCAGATTGCGAATGAAGTGTTAGTCTCCCTTAACTCCAACAGCAAGTGTGAGGTGTCACAAGACAGTTTGAAAACAACCCTAAGAAAATTCTCAAATGACGTCTTTTGTAACTGGGACCGTAACATGTTTTTCTTTTCCAGCCTCATTAACCTTTGAGAAATTTGACAGATAGTTCCACAACACCCCCTTATCATCTTCTCTATTGTCCTGTTATTTGGGACTGTCCCCACTGGGTTCCACTCTGACCCATCAAATCATAGTCAGATCATCTCCAGCAATGATCTTGCATCCTTCCCTACAAGGATCTATCCCAGTCCTTTTTGACTTTTACCTGTTTACACAATTCCACTTCCCCTATGCTTTCAGAATGTCTAGCATCTATTGAGCAGCAATTACATCCTGTTGAACTGAAGCCGTTATCCTCTGTAGTAATCTTACCAAGACCAATCTTCCGTCACTGGTCACTCTTTTATTTACAGTGATATCAACCATTCAAAGGCTCCAGAGTGCAGATTAGTTCTGAATCTATCGATGCCTTCCCTGTTACGCAGATCTTCATTCGGCTAATATGGGAGCTTACACACAACAAGAGCCACTGGGAAACCTATTGATGATTCCTGGGGTCATTTTAACATCTCTCACCCCTCAAGTTACTTTTTTCCTCTACACATCTTCCACGGGGCAGGAGGGGGCGGTGGGTCTTCTTTGCCATTTAGCGATCAGCCTGGGATTGGCTAGAGGCAAGACCAGATCAGGTGGTGTGAAGCAGATGGAAGACCTTTGCTTTCTAAGAGAGCACTACAAAGCCATCAGCTCTGTCTCTTCCTGAGGTCTAGTCCTCATTAGTGGCACCAATCTCTTCCACTTCCATTTCGGAGTCCGTATCTTCATTACCCGAAGGAGCCAGCATGGAGTTGGCCTCCATTTGTGGCTCGACTCTTGCAGTGGCCATCCCCATGGCTGGCAATGAAGCCTCCTGGCATAGGCTTCCTACTTTGGGGGTGGCCCAGGTGTTTTCTGACAATTTTACTCCATAATTGGACTTTATATGATAATACAGGCCAAGCTTTTTTCCATTATATTCCTGGGGACCCAACTGAAGCCATCCTTGAAGTTCGTCACGTGACTAGGTTGTCAGTTTTGAATGTTCTGTCTGCCCTTACAGAATCATGGTTCTTCTTCTGGATCTCTTATTGGGATTCCCCCCTCCCCACCAGATTTGAGTAAAGTAAACTTAATCACATCCGAAGTCCTCGTCCTATTATAATTCTGCTGGGATGATTCCTGTCACATGAGGGGTTGTCCTGTAGTCAAATAAACATTGCACCAGTTTGGTCTGTATGGATGCTGGAGATTGCTTCTTCTTGCTGAGCTTAAAAGCCTTCATTACTCGTTCAGCCACCTTATTCGATGACAAGTGATGGGGTGCTGTCCTAATGTGTTTGATTCTGTTGGAAAGTATGACAGTCTGAAACTTGGTCGTCGTAATTTCTCAATGATAGCATGGGAAGTGGTGAGTTCATATGATGTACCTCCAAACATTTGGAATGTGCATCGAACATAATCAGGAATATGGAGCCTAAAAAAGGCCTGGTGAATTCTACATGCACTTCTAGTCAGGGCCTACCAGACACTCACATGGATGTAGGGAGACTGACGTGGACAGTTTTTGACTCTCTTGGCATAACTCACACTGTATAACCAAGTCAGTAATGTCTGTGTCAAGGTTGGGCCACCATACATAGCTCTTGACTAGCATTTTCATCTTAAAAATCCCAGGGTGGCTATGTTGTAATTCAGTTAAGTATCAGACAACATACTGAGTGAGAGACCATTACATAGGAACCCCAGAGGATGATGCATCTTTGATGCTGAGCTTGTCTTTCTTCATCCAGGAATGTTTCATTTCATCAGAGAGCTGTCCTCTTAATCCCTCATAAAGTATTAAGCTTTTTAATTTAGGCAGGACTGTGTTCTTTTGTGTCCAGTCCTTGATTTTTCTTGCAGATATTGGCAAGGTTGTCCACAAAACTTGAAGGTCATCACAACCTCTTCTACAGCTGTCAGCAAACCTTGGTTAATGGGCAGCAGCAGATAACTCAGTGCATTGGCATTTACGATCCCAGCCCAAGGAGGTGCCATGGAGATATATGATGTTTATATATATATGTGGTTTCTGTATGATGTGGGAACTGGTGGACCCTAGGGTTCATCCCAGTGACCATGTCTGCAGTAAGTGCAGGTTGCTGGAGGAGCTCCAGCTCAGGGTAAATGAGCTGGCCTCTGAGCTACAGACACTGAGGCTCATCAGGGGGAGAGAGGGTGCCATTGTCAATGAGGTGCAAGTGACATCCACCCCCCCTAGACTGGCTAACTCTAAGGGTCAGGGACAAGAGGGGGCTGCTGGGAGGAGGAAGGGGGGTGAGGAGCGGAGGCCTCAGCCTCTTAATCTGCATAACAGGTTTGAGGTTCTTGCTTCCAGGCTGGACGAGAACGAGGCAGGTGAGGTTGGTGAGCAAGCTGCACACGGTACATTGCTGCAGCAGGACATAGGCAAAGAGAAAAGGAAAAGGAACGTAGTAGTGATTGGGGATAGTGGGGTGAAGGGTATTGACACTGTCCTTTGTCACAATGACAAAGTGCACAGAAGGGTGTGTTGTCTGCCTGGTGCTCGGGTCCGGGATGTCGCAGCTGGGCTGCAGAGGAACCTGGAGTGGGAGGGTGAGAATCCGGTCGTTGTGGTTCATGTGGGTGCCGGCGACGTAAGCAAAATGCAGACTGAGGATCTGGGGAGGGAGTATGAAAAGCTGGGAATGGAATTAAAAAGTAGAACCGACAAGGTGGTTATCTCTGGGCTACTGCCTGAACCGTGTGCAGATGGGCGTAGGGTTGACAGGATTAAGGAAGTGAATGGGTGGCTCAGGGATTGGTGTGGGAGGAATGGGTTTGAATTTATGGGGCATTGGCACCAGTATTGGGGTAGGTGGGACCTGTTCGGGCGGGATGGGGTTGGTCTGAACCGTGCTGGGACCAGAGTGCTGGCGAATCGAGTAAAGAGGACTGTAGACAGGGCTTTAAACTAATTAGGGGGGGGAGGGTGCGAGGGTAGGTGACCTTACGAGGTCTAAAGTTAAGGAGAGTGTACATGTAAGGGAAGAGGCCGAGGATGTCCCAATAATAGAGGGAGTAGGGGGCGTGAGTATAGTTGGTGGCGTTGCGGCAAATAGGGTCCAGGTGAAGGCTGGGATGAAAGTGCTTTATCTGAATGCACAAAGCATTCGGAATAAAGTGGATGAGCTGATGGCGCAGATCGACACAAATGGATACGATCTGGTGGCCATTACAGAGACGTGGCTGCAGGGTGACAGGGACTGGGAGCTGAATGTACAAGGCTATCAAGTGTTTAGGAAGGATAGGCAGGAGGGAAAAGGGGGGGCGTAGCTCTGCTGATTAAGGATAGCATCACGGTGGTAGCAAGGGATGATATTGGAGCCAAGGAGCAGAGGGTGGAATCGTTGTGGGTGGAGATTAGGAACAGCAAAGGGAGGAAGACGCTGGTGGGTGTCGTCTATAGGCCCCCGAATAATGATCTGGAGATGGGGCGGGCTGTTAACACGCAAATGAGTGCGGCGTGCAGGAATGGGACGGCCGTAGTTATGGGAGATTTCAATCTGCATATTGATTGGTCGACCCATGTTGGACGTGGGGGGCTCGAGGAAGAGTTCTTGGAATGCTGCCGGGATAGTTTCCTCGAACAGTGTGTGTTGGAGCCGACGAGGGAGCGAGCTATCTTGGATCTGGTGCTATGTAATGAAGCGGCTAGAATTAGGGACCTTGTGGTGAAGGATCCTCTTGGGGAGAGTGATCATTGTATGGTGGAGTTTCTGGTGCAGATGGAGGAGGAGAAAGTGGGTTCCCGGACACGCGTCCTTTGTTTAAATAGAGGGGAGTACGGTAGGATGAGAGAAGAATTGGCGAATGTGGACTGCGAGAGCGCGTTGCAGGGAGGGTCTGTTGAGGAGCAGTGGAGGATCTTTAAGGAGATCTTTCTTGGTGCTCAATGGAAATTTATTCCGATGGTCAAAAAGGATAGTAGGAGGAGAGGTAATAAGCCGTGGATAACGAAGGAGGTGAAGGAAAGTGTTAAACTAAAAGCGGAGGAATTTAGAGTAGCTAAGAGTAGTGGGCGAGAAGAGGATTGGGAGAGGTTTAAATGTCAACAAAGATTGACAAAGAAGTTGATAAGGAAGGGTAGGAGAAACTATGAAGCTGGGCTAGCGCTTAATATAAAAAAGGATAGCAAGAGTTTTTATAAATATATAAAAAGGAAGAGGCTGGCTAGGGTGAATGTTGGTACTTTAGAGGATGAGAAAGGGGACCTAGTGGTAGGGGATGGGGATATGGCTAAGGTATTGAATAACTTTTTTGTTTCTGTCTTCACGGAGGAGGACGTGAATAATTTGCCGGGTGTTAGCGATGGAAAGGTGGTAGGACTGGAGGGTCTTAATGACATTACTGTTACTAGAAAGGCGGTGCTCGACAGACTGGAGGGGCTGATTGTGGACAAGTCCCCAGGACCAGATGGAATGCATCCGAGGGTTCTGAAAGAAATGGCGGAGGTGATAGTGGATGCCTTGGTGGTTATTTTCCAAACGTCGCTGGATTCCGGGGAAGTGCCGGATGATTGGAAAACGGCTAATGTTACGCCGTTGTTTAAGAAGGGTGCCAGGCAAAAGGCGGGAAATTATAGGCCGGTTAGTTTAACGTCTGTGGTAGGTAAAATGTTAGAATCTGTCATTAAGGAGGAAATTGCGAGGCATCTTGAAGGGAATTGCTTGATAGAGCAGACGCAGCACGGTTTCATTAAAGGGAAGTCGTGTCTGACAAATTTACTGGAGTTCTATGAGGATGTGTCTAGGACGGTGGATAGAGGAGAGCCGGTGGATGTGGTCTTTCTAGATTTTCAGAAGGCGTTTGACAAAGTGCCTCACAAGAGGTTATTGCAGAAGGTCGAGGGACATGGAGTTGGGGGTAGGGTGTTAGCGTGGATAGAGGATTGGATGTCAAATAGGAGGCAGAGAGTGGGGGTCAACGGGTGCTATTCGGATTGGCGGATGGTGACTAGTGGAGTGCCCCAGGGGTCGGTGCTGGGGCCTCAGCTTTTTACCATTTATATAGATGATCTGGAGGAGGGAACCGAGTGTAGAGTGTCGAAATTTGCTGATGACACCAAGATTGGGGGAACGGCAAATTGTGCGGAGGGTGTGGAGAGTCTGCAGAAGGATCTAGATAGGCTGGGCGAATGGGCCAGGAAATGGCAAATGGAATTTAATGTTGGCAAGTGTGAGGTGGTCCACTTTGGTAGGAAGAATGGTAGGAAGGACTATTACTTACGGGGCGAAAAACTGCAGCAGGCGACGGTGCAGAGGGACCTCGGGGTCCTTGTGCATGAGTCGCAAAAACCCAGCTTGCAGGTGCAGCAGGTGGTCAGGAAGGCGAATGGGATGCTGGCCTTCATAGCGAGGGGGATTGAATATAAAAGTAGGGAGGTCTTGCTGCAGCTGTATAGGGCATTGGTGAGGCCGCAACTGGAGTACTGTGTGCAGTTTTGGGCGCCGCACCTGCGCAAAGATATTTTGGCCTTGGAGGGAGTGCAGAGGAGGTTTACTAGGCTGATACCGGAGTTGAGGGGGTTGAGCTATGAGGAGAGGCTGAATAAACTGGGCTTGTACTCGTTAGAGTTTAGAAGAATGAGAGGAGATCTCATTGAGACGTATAAGATGATGAATGGGATGGATAGGATAGAGGTGGAAAGACTCTTCCCGCTCAAAAAAGACAATAGGACTAGGGGGCACAGCCTCAAGATAAAAGGGGGGCGGTTTAGAACGGAGTTGAGGAGGAACTTCTTCACTCAAAGGGTGGTGAATCTCTGGAATTCTCTGCCCGTTGAAGTGGTGGAGGCTGCCTCGCTAAATATTTTTAAGACGCGGGTTGATGGGTTTTTGATAGGAGAGGGGATTAAGGGTTATGGGGAGAGGGCGGGAAAGTGGAACTGAGCAGCGACAGATCAGCCATGATCTTATTGAATGGCGGGGCAGGCTCAAAGGGCTGGATGGCCTGCTCCTGCTCCTATTTCTTATGTTCTTATGTTCTTATATTCATAAGTCACCAGCAACAAGACTCACGTTGTATCCGGGTGGGGCAATGGGAGTCATAGAGGTTTACAGCAGGGAAACAGGCCCTTCAGCCCAATTTGTCCATGCTGCCCTTTTTCTCAAAACCCCTCGCTAATCCCAATTGCCTGCATTTGGCCTCCATCCCCCATGCCCATCGTACCCGTGTAACTATCTAAATGCTTTTTAAAAGACAAAATTGTACCCACCTCTACTACTACATCTGGCAGCTTGTTCCAGACACTCACCACACTGTGTGAAAAAATTGCCCCTCTGGACAGTTTTGTATCTGTCCCCTCTCACCTTAAACTGATGCTCTCTGGTTTTAGATTCCTCTACCTTTGGGAGAAGATGTTGACTATCTAGCTGATCTATGCCCTTCATTATTTTATAGATCTCTATCAGATCACCCCTCAGCCTCCTACACTCCAGAGAAAAAAGTCCCAGTCTATCCAGCCTCTCCTTATAACTCAATCCATCAAGTCCCGGTGGCATCCTAGTAAATCTTTTCTGCACTCTTTCTAGTTTAATAATTTCCTTTCTATAATAGGGTGACCAGAATTGCACACAGTATTCCAAGTGTGGCCTTACCAATGTCTTGTACATCTTCAACAAGACATTCCGACTCCTGTATTCAATGTTCTGACAGATGAAACTAAGTATGCCATATGCCTTCTTCACCACTCTTTCTACTTGTGACTCCACTTTCAAGGAGCTATGAATATGTACCTTTAGATCTCTTTGTTCTGTAACTCTCCCCAACGCCCTACCATTAATTGAGTAAGTCTACCCTGGTTCAGTCTACCAAAATGCATCACCTCACATTTGTCTAAATTAAACTCCATCTGCCATTCATCAGCCCACTGACCCAATTGATCAAAATCCCATTGCAATTGGAGATAATTTCCTTCACTGTCCACTATGCCACCAATCTTGGTGTCATCTGCAAACTTACTAACCATGCCTCCTATATTCTCATCTAAATCATTAATATAAATGATAAATAACAGTGGACCCAGCACTGATCCCTGAGGCACACAGCTGGTCACAGGCCTCCAGTTTGAAAAACAACTCTCTACAAACACTCTCTGGCTTGTGTCAAGAAGCCAATTTTGTATCCATTTAGATACCTCAGCCTGGATCCCATGAGTTTTAACCTTATGCAACACCCGATCATGCGGTACCTTGTCAAAGGTCTTGCTAAAGTCCATGTAGACAACATCAGCTGCACTGCCCACATCTACCTTCCTGGTTACTCCTTCAAAATACTCAATTAAATTTGTGAGACATGATTTTCCACTCACAAAGCCATGCTGACTGTCCCTAATCAGTTCTTGCGTCTCTAAACGCTTCTAGATCCTGTCTCTCAAAATACCTTCCAACAATTTACCCAGCACAGATGTGAGGCTTACTGGCCTGCAGTTCCCAGGCTTTTCTCTGCCGCCCTTTTTAAACAAAGGCAGAACATTTACCACTCGCCAATCTTCAGGCACCTCACCCGTGACTATCGATGATTCAAATATCTCAGCTGTAGGGGACCTGCAATTTCCTCCCTAACCTCCCACAATATTCTGGGATACACTTCATCAGGGCCGGGGCATTTATCTACTTTGATGCGCTTTAAGACTTCCGTGACCTCCTTCTCTATAATATGTACACTCCTCAGCACATTACTATTTCTTTCCCCAGGTTCCTTAACATCCATGCTTTTCTCAACAGTAAATACTGATGAGAAATATTCATTTAGGATCTCACCCATCTCTTGTGGATCCACACATAGATGACCTTGTTGATCCTTAAGTGCCCCTTGACTTCTTTAAAAAGTCTCAGCAGTGGTTTATTATCTGTCACTATGAAGAAGCATTTACCATAGATGTATTGATGGAACATTTTACTGCCAAAGTCAACTGCCAATCTCTCTTTCTCGATCTGAGCATACTCCACTCAGTATCCGAGAGGGTTCTAGGTGCACATGCAATAGGCTGCTCTGTCTCATCTCTCCAGCAATGTGCCAATACTGCCCCAACCCCATAAAAAAAAGATCCTTTTTAGGGTCAAAGTGAGTCAATAAATTAGAGGACAACAATTGCCACTTAACTCTGATGAAAGCCTCCAACTGCAGCACCCCTCAAGACCACCTTTGTTATTTCCGTAGTAGACCAGCAGAGAAGCTAAATTTGGAATAAACTTCCCATAATCACTAACCCCAGGAAGGATTTCAGTTCCGTGGAGTTCCTTGAAGTTGTTGTCTCCTTAATGGCCCTCATCGATGAAGGCCCTTGCCATCCACCCAGTTGCTCAAATAGGTCATGGAACTTGTTTGGAAGGCACAATTTTCCCTTTTCAGGCATACCCTGACCTCCATAAAGTGCCATAAGATTTCTTCCAAATTCACAAGTGTTCACATTCCGTTGTTTTTGTGACCAAGACATCATTCAGGTACACTGCTATTTGACGTAGCCCTAGCAGTATGTTCTCCACGAACCATTGAAAAATGGCACATGCAGATGAGACCCCAAAGGGCAGGTCGTATAGGCTTTTGTGCATATCATTTGTTACATACTGTCGGGAAGGCTCGTCCAATTCAAATTGAGGATAAGCATGGCTCATGGCCAACTTTGAAAATATTTGGCTCCCAGTTAACCAGGCACTCAGGTCTACGATCCGGGGTATGAGTATCTGTCAAGTTCAGAAACCCTATTGACCATAAGCTTATAGTCACCACAAAGTCAGATCGACTTATCTGGCTTATGTAGAAGTTAGGAGCAGGAGGAGGTCATTTGGCCCTTCGAGCCTGTTCCACCATTTATAACAATCATGGTTGATCATCTAACTCAATAGCCTAATCCTGCTTTTTCCCCATAATCTTCAATCCCATTTGCCCCAAGTACTATATCTGGCCTCCTCTTGAATACATTCATTGTTTTGGTATCAACTGCATTTCTGTGGTAATGAATTCCACAGACTCACCACTCTTTGGATGAAGAAATGTCTCCTCACCTCCGTCCTAAATGGTCTACCTTGAATCCTGAGACTGGACTCCTGCACCATCGAAAATATCCTCCCTGCATCTACCCTGTCTAGTCCTATTAGAATTTTAGAAGTCTATATGACATTCCCCCTTATTTGACTGAACTCAGCGAAAACAATCCTAACCTAATCAATTTCTCCTCATACATCAGTCTCGCCATCCCCAGAATCAGCCTGGTAAACCTTCACTGCACTCCCTCAAGAGAAAGAACATCTTTCCTCAGAAAAAGAAACCAAAACTGCACACAACATTCCAGGTGTGGCCTCACCAAGGCCCTGTACAACTACACAGGACAGTTAAGGATAGGAACCACAGGTGTAACCGCTCTGCAATTTGTACAGGTCTTATTATGCCCAGTTTTTCCAGGTGTTCCAGTTCTGATCCGACCTTTTCCAATACGGAGTATGGAACTGGTCTCGCTCTATGTGCATTATCGGACTCGATGTAAATCTTAGCTTTGGCTCCCTTTATTTTCCCAAACCTTCTTGGAATTCTTCAGGGTATCTATTGATGACTTTGTGCAGTCCCCCTGAAGCTACCCTAAAGATCTTCAGCTAGCATTGGAGCCACGACACAGTGGCAGCACTGCTATCTCACAACACCAGGGACCCAGGTTCAATTCCAGATTTGGGTCACTGACTGTGTGGAGTTTGTACGTTCTTCCCATGTCTGCATGGGATTTCCTTTGGCTGCTCCAGTTTCCTACCACAATCCAAAGAAGTGCAGGTTAGTTGTATTGACCTTGCTAAATTGTCCCTTAGTATCAGGGAGATTAACAGGGTAAATACATAGGGCTATGGGGAAAGGGCCTGGGTGGGATTGTTGTCAGTGCAGGCTTGATGGGCCAAACATCCTCTTTCTGCACTGTAGGGATTATATGATTCACTCTCTCCCCATAAGGCTAGCTCCTTGTCCCCGTGCAATGATGAGTGGAAGTCGAGCCAACTGCTGCCTGTAAATCACATGGTTTCCCTGTGTAGGTGTCATGCCTGGCCTTTGTGCTTTCCAAGTTCAGGAGTTTAATACCAGCCCAGAGGGAATTATAAGTCTACTCCCCAACAATGGACACCGCAGTTCTCATATCCAGTTCCATTTTTAATGGGTGGCCATTTACAAACAACTCCAGCATTATGGGTCAATCTTTGTCATGGAGATGCAATTTAATTGCATTATCCCTGGTTGTGGGCCTCCCTGCAAAGAACGGTCCAATACTGGCCTTGGCCTTTTCTCGAAATAGCACATATTTTGACCATCCCCATCTCTTATAGCTTTCTAGAACATGCTTCCTAAAAGTCTGAAGTCTGTCTCTGACTTCCTTTGACTGCCTGTTAATGATTGGCAGGAAAGTCTAGCTCCCAGGGGTAGTGCGGTGGTGGTGTTGGGGGGAGTAGTGGAGGGGGCAACCGACAGAGGCAGCAGTGATTGGTAGTAGGGGGTGGGGGTGGTAGAGAGGTGTGCAGACTGGCACAGGCAGCGATCAGTGGGGCAGGGGGGCCAGGGCGAAGTGTGTGAAGCGGGTGGGAGTGATTGATAGAAGATCTCCCAGATCACTGGAAGATCAGGACACTTGCGCATTTGTGCCGCAAGTACTCTGCAGCCAGCGTCACCAGCAAGCTTAGATTCCACACAATCCACACACACACCCCCCACCACCCCCGTCCTATTAGTGAGAATTGCCTCCGAGCTTTTTTTGTTCTAAATGCCATAAGTTTGTGACTTGTGGCCCGCCAAAAAAACTGGCACAATTCTCTCCCATTTTCTTGCTCATTCAGAAGATTGCGCTCATGAAAGTCAACAGTCTTCAGGCTAAAAAGTGAAATACTGGGAAGACGATATAAAAAATATATATATTGAACAGTCTTGAAACACTCGTGCCTGGGAGGGATATGATGGGTCAATTAGGATCCTTGGCCCTTTCAGTGAAGAAAATGACTCATGGAGTTGCTATGCAGAGCGCTTTCAGTCCTTGTATAAGCAAATAAAATTGCAAATGAGTTGCTCGTAGCAATTTTTCTCACCACATTAGGAAGTAAAACCTTTAATTTCCTCTGGAACGTGTTTCATTCAGGAAAGCCCAGAAACTGAACTTTTGATGACTTGACAACCTTAAAGGGCATTACTCTCCAAATCCATTGATCATCACAGAATGATTCAGATTCCACCTAAGGAATCAAGTAGAAGACAAAAGCGTTGCTTAGTTTGTGGCCACTTTAAAAAAGCTGGCACAACATTGTGAGTTTGGTGAGCCATTAGAAAATACTCTTCAAGATTGTCTCGTTTGTGGTCTCCAAATTGAAGGTATCCAAAGAAGATTGCCTACTGAATCTGCTTTGACTTTAAAGACAGCAATAGAAATTGCAGTGTTGATGAAACTGGCTGCTGAAGAAGCTTTTCAATTTGGTGCAACAATGAATATCCATAAGTTGGGTACTGGCCATAAGAAGACAAAACAGCAACAAGAATGTCATAGATGTGCCAAAATGAGCCATTCAGCAAGGATAGTCAATGCAAAAATTGTGGCAAAATGGGTGACAATGCAAATGTTTGTTGTGTGAGACCAGTTTCCCCTCAGAAGAATATTCAGAGGAATCTGGGCATCTTCAAGAAAAGAATAACTTGCATTCTACAGAAAGATTTTACAACATGGAAGAAAAGAATTACGACTGAAGAAGTGAATATCCAAAGATATGATCAAGAACGTCAACTGAACGTCTTACAGGATGAATCACATAGATCCTGAGTGATTGCAAAGTAAAATGGACAATATGTTAGGATGGAAGTTGATACTGGTGCTGCTCTATCTTTGATTCCTGAGACTACATACCAACAAAAGATGAAGCATCTTCCTTTAAAATGAGTTTAAGGACATACATGGAAGAGATCATGCTGCTAAAAGGTTACATTTTGGTTAATGTAGAGTTGAGTGGATAAACAGTGGAATTGCCTCTCCATGTAGTCTGTGGTAATTTTCCAGCTCTATTTGGGAGATCATGGTTGGAAAAGATTAAGCTTAACTGATAGTTGATGTCAAACCAGACCTACAGCATTTCATGGATAAACACAAAAGTATATTTGAAGAGACACTTGCCTCAATTATGGGAGTTCAACTGAAACTCAAGGTAAAGCCTATTAGTCAACCAAAGAGTCTTAAAGCAAGTGCGGTGCCATATGCAATTTGTCCCAAGGTCGAAGAAGAATTAATACGACTTGTTAAGGCTGGTGTGTTGGAGCCGGTTACAACGAGTGACTGGGCTATCCCATCACACCTTCATGAAACCAGATGGGTCAGTTGGTATTTGTTGTGATTTTAAAACAGCTATAAATCTAATATTGCATTCTGATCAATATCTGCTTCCTTTAATTGAAGATTTGTTTGCTGAGTTATCAAGTGAGCCGGAATTCAGCAAGATTGATCTTTCACTAGCATATTTACAAATGCATGTAGCTGCTGAATTGTAATCATTGCTTACCATCATTACTCATCAAGGTATTTTTCTTTTTAAAAATTGCCATTTGGAATAACATCTGCACCAATCCTATTTCAAAGATCGATAGAGCAGATATTAAGTGATCTCTCTGGTGTACAATGTTACCTAGATGATATTCTAATTACTGGGTCCAGTGAAACAGAGCACTTGAATAACATAGAAGCAACACTGGGATGTCTTCAAGCACAAGAAAGAAAAATGTGACCTTTTCCAGATGTGAGTCCAGTATTTGATCACAATATTAATAGTAAAGGCCTACATAAAGCACCTAAAAAAGAGAAGCCACTTTGGAAGCACCACATCCGGCAAATGTGATGCAGTTGAGGTATTTTCTAGAATTAGTAAATTATTATTAATCGTATATTATTATGGCAAGTTTATTGCAACATTATTGAAGACATTGTACAATTTCCTATTTGTAAAAGTCATGGGACTGAACAACAATATGAGAAAGCATAAAAGGATGTCAAAAATGAATTGCAGAAATCTGAAGTGTTGGTTCATTTTAACCCAAAGCTATCACTACTGCTTGCTTGCTATGCTTCAACTTATGGAGAAGGGGCAGTAGGTTCACATATTATGCCTTTGGGAGAAGAACAACCAATAGCCTTTGCTTCATATACTCTGACTAGTACTGAATCAAACTATGCTCAACTAGAAAAAGAAACATTGAGTATAACTTTTCGCATCTGAAGATTTTATCATTATTTATATGATCATCATTTCTCAATATTGACTGATCATCAACTCCTAACTGCTACTTTTGAGCCGTAAAAAAGTTATACCATCGTTAGCTGTTAGTCAATTGCAAAGACTGTCACTAATCCTCTCTGCTCATTCGTACAATATAATGTGTCATCAATCAGAGTGTCATAATAATACTGATGTATTATCATGCTTACCTATACCTATTGGTGGCACAGTGGCTAGCACTGCTGCTTCACAGCGGCAGGCACATGGGTTCGATTCCGGTTGGGTCACTATCTGTGTGGAGTCTGCCTATTCTCCCCATGACTGCATGGGTTTCCTCCAGGTGCTCCAGTTTCTTCCCACAGTCCACAGTCCAGCTGGTTAGGTGCCATGCTAAATTCTCCCTCAGTATATCCGAACAGGCGGGGAGTGTGGCGACCAAGGGCTGTTCACAGTAACTTCATTGCAATGTTAATGTAGGCCTCCTTGTGAAGCTAATCAATAAACTTTTAAAAACTGAGCAGATACCACTTGTTAGTTTGGCAAAAAAGGTGTATTTTTCACTTGTAGATCATTGGCCTGTGACACGCAAGGCAAATCTTTGATTGTTCTTCAAAACTCATTCCAACAGCTTAGGTATTCCAGAATCGACTTCCGCCTGTAATATCCTTAGTTCTCCAAAGATCCCATCTATTCCATGCTCTTCAAATAGAGAACCAGTATTCAATAGCATTTTACTTGGTTGTGAATACAAAAACAAAATTTATCTGTTCTTTCTATCAGTAGCTGCTTTTCTATCTCTATTGCTCCATGTCCATGTGGCTGCCTCCAAAAATCAGCTGCCCTTAGAGATGTCAATGTATGAGAACTATCACTTGTTTTTCAATAGATTTCAGTTTGGGTTTCTTTCTCTACAACCATTAGATCACATGGGCCTGTATCCTCTCAGAAATTTAGTATGGTTATGGCCATCATTCCCCACCCCATTCTTTAGCAGAATTTAGCAGCCACCTTAGCCACAGGCACAAATCCCATCATAGCTGCTAAATCTCACAAGAGGTCAAAAATGGGATTTGCACTGACAAGACTTCCTATCTCAATCTTCATGTGTCCTCTTCATCGACACGATCAGGTTCATGCCCAGATGGGGCAAACCCAATTTGCATAAATTTGAATGCATCACCTAATGCTTAATGTGATTAATGTCACATCTTCAGCCCTCACTGAATCTTCCCACCCACCAGGTATGATGTCACGCTGGCACAAATGACTACTGCATTTTAAAAACAGGAACTAAGTACTATGACCTCCAAGAGGGAGGAAGGAGGGAGACATCGCTGTCTCCAATGAGTACTAGGGAATCCAGGGGACAGAGCCCATGGCCAGCTCCCCTGATGGATGGGGGGGGGTGCATGGGTGTCCAGAAGCAGGGGGAGCTTGAGGTTCTGGAAGGAGATGGTCAGTGGGAGGGAGAGAAAGTGGAGGGCAGATGCCACGGCATAAGGCTACAGTAGCAGAGTGTGGATTGCGGATGGTCTTGAAGTCTACTGTCTGCTGCTTAAGTGAGCTTTTAGGGCTCTGTTAGTCTGCTGTCTGTTGTTTAAATGAACTTTTGGAACTACGTAAATGTGCATTCTGTGACATGGGAGTATGCGGAGCAGCATCTATGAGGCACCTGAGTTGGGAAGTAGGGTGTGATGAGAGTTGAGGAACCAGGCCTAATGGGTTTGATGGATGAGACCCTGAAGAGAAGGCTACACAGTGCCCACCTTTTGTGGGGATGGTGACAGTGGGCACAGCCTCTGGAATAGCTGTCCAGGAGGCTTAAGTGCTGTGGTATGCCAAGCCAGGCAAGGGTGTATATGGGCAGGGGGTCTATAGATACCCACCTTGCCTCCCACTTTTTAGAAGACTAGCTTGTAGTCCATTAGTGGGACCATCCCCGGACATTGTAACCCTTCTGCAACCTGGGGATAAAGGTAGGGGCTGAGATCTTAATCATCAGAGTGCTGGGGCAAGGGAGTTCTTGAGTGCCTGCTTTTCCATCATTACAGGAAGGATGTTGTCAACTCATAGTGAGGAATGCTCTGTGATGTTCTTCAGTCCTTGCTTATGTCTAACTCCTGTCTGCTACCAGCTCGCTGACTCCCCAGCTGAGTGAAGTTCAGCCGTACATTCTTTTCTCCCTTCACTTTAGATGGAGATTTGGGTGAGGGTCGAGGGTTCACTGAATCATGCCTGAGTCCTATCACCGCAAATGAAACATTCGTACCAAGAAGGCCTATTCATCTGGTGGACATTGAGGGCCATTGAGAACAACTGTGTCTCAGTGGAGGGAAGTGCTACACCACTGGGAGGCAAGTTAAAGAATGTGAGGCATTAAGATGGTGCAGAACAGTAATATTTAATTCAGTGGCATGTGCAGATTTAACAAGTCAGAATGCCCTCCCAACTACCTGTGCCTAACTTCACCCGTGCTTACACTGTGCATGTACACTGAGGGAGAATTTAGCATGGCCAATGCACGTAACCAGTACGTCTTTCAGACAGTGGGAGGAAACTGGAGCACCCAGAGGAAACCCACGCAAACACAGGGAGAACAGTGCAAACTCCACACAGACAGTGACCCAAGCCAGGAATTGAACCTGGGTCCTTGGTTTGTGAGGCAACAATCTAAGTGGGTCCCCTCCACAGTCCTGATCGAAGTCAGCACTTCTCTCCCCTTCCGTTCTCTCTCTATAACTGGTCCCTACCCCGTCACCCCACAGTGGGAGTCCTGACACCATTTGAGGAGAGGGCCTTGGAGTGCCCAGGAAAGGAGCAGGAACAGGCCTGCATTGAAAGCAAGGTTGGGCTTTGGGAGAACAGTGAGGAGCCATTGCACTTCATCTAGGTAACCAATCTTGTGAGTTCTTTGTTATCCAAACCCTTGACTGGACCACGTATTAAAATTATATCCCTTTCCTTGCAGGAATATCAACTAAAGAGCCTAGTTCCTAACCCAGCAATGCTCCACTGCCTATCTTTGAAAGCATCTCAGAGGAGATTTTGAAGAAGGACACAAATGAAGTGTCACGGCTATCACCCACATCATTAATCAGCACAGAGACATGCATCTCAGTGCTTCTGAAGCACATCAAATGGAAGCAGCAATATCCCAGGGATCAGACAGTCGGAGGTCTACTGGATCCCAGGACTTAGCTGTGCCCCAGCCAGGTGCCATGCCTCTGGACATCCTTCAGCTGCTGGAGACGCAAAGGCAGAGCCAGGAATACCAGGAAAGGGTGTTGGAGACACCCCTGCAAGTGCAAGGCCAAATGGAGGAGTCCCACAGCTTACCATGCTCATATAAAAGGAGGAAGGTGCTGTGCTGAAGACCATATCAAGAAGTCTCACAACAACAGATTAAAGTCCAACAGGATATTTGGTATCACGAGCTTTCGGAGCACTGATCCTTTAATCACCTGATGAAGGAGCAGTGCACCAAAAGCTTGAGATATCAAATATATCTGTTGCAATTTAACCTGGTACTGTGAGACTTCTTACTGTGCCCACCCCAGTCCAACACCAACATCTCCACATCATAAAGACCATATCCACAATGGTCTTCAGGAAACAATTCCTCCATTTTAGTCTCATAGAAGAATAATGCATCTTGCACCTTTGCATTACCAACAAGACTAGCCATGATATATATCTACTTACCCAATACCTGTTGCAGTCGCAAGTTGAGCCTTGAGGCAGATATGGACAGCACTGCCAGTGGCTTTTAAGTTCACTATTGTTCTCAACTCTTAGACTATGGCATTGTGTCAGGTTACAATATGCAACACTTCTTAATTAGTTGTTCACTGTTGTATTATGAAGATGACCAAGTTTCCCTGCATCAGGTGAAGTAGTTGCATTACTTTCCCAGTTAACATGGCAAAGTAGGACAAGTGAGCTCAAGGTTATATTAATATGCAGACTTTCCTCAGGTTCCAGATACTATAGAATCATAAAATCTCTACAGTGCAGAAGGAGGCCATTCAGCCCATCAAGACTGCACTGACAACAATCCCACCTGGGCCCTATATCTGTAACCCCATGTATTTACCTTACTAATTCCCCTGACAGTTAATGGTCAACACATCTTTGGTGTATGGAGGAAACCGGAGCACTCGGAGAAAACCCAACAGACATAGAGAATATGCAAACTCCACACATAGACACCAGAGGCTGAAATTGAACCTGGGTCCCTGTCGCTGAGGCAGCAGTCCTAGCTACTATGCCACCATGGCTGCACCTTATTGTACCCAATCAGCATCTCAGAATCTTACTTACTAGAAAGATATTCCGCTCTTTCAATATTCATCCACATCCTTGATTCCTGCAAAAGTCTTGATGATTCTTACATCAGTCCTCAGTGCTGCTTTTACTCCAATTAGATAGGTCAGGTCACAAGCTGACAACTGGTCCGTTTCAAAATTTGTTCATGAATCCTGTTAGGAAATTAAGCAAAATGATAAAGTTAGAAAACAGTAAGAATCAAGCCATCATCAGAAATGTCTTTGAGCAGATTGTTAATGTTGTTTTAAGTATCAAGGATACCCGATATCTACCATTGAATACCAAGGAAAGTCCTAGCTGCAAATCTGTAATCCTATATTTATTAGATACATGAATATTGTGTAACACCTGAGTCAACATTGAAAGGTGTGTGCAATTTATGTACTGCCAGTGGTTATCTATTACCAGGCAGGTTGAATTTCAAGATAGTTTACTGCATTGCCATTAAGTGTATGGAAACAGCAATTTCTGATTTTGTTAACCTTAATTTAACACTATTCCTTTATAATGCTTGATCTTTCATTGGGATAAGAAAGGATTAGTTAGCAATCTAGTTGTGAGAAAACCCAAAGAGATAAGTGACCATTTCATGATAGAATTCTTTGTCAAGGTGGATAGTGACTTAGTTGATTCTGAGACCAGAATCCTAAATCTAAATAAAGGTAAGACTGGTGGTATGAGTCATGAATTGGCTATGAAGAACTGGGAAACATTACTGAAAGGAAGAATAGTACTTTGCATTGGTATTCACAAAGGAGAGGGACACATTAATTGATGGCGTCTCAGAGGGGTATGTAAACCCTCTAGAGGAAGTCATCAATTTGAGGGAGGAAGTGTCAGCTGTATTAAAAAGCATTAAGGTAGACAAATCGCCAGGGTCAGATGGCATTCATCCCGGATTACTGAGGGAGACGAGAGGAAATTGCTGGGCATCTAACAGAAATCTTTGTTTACTCATTGGCCGCAGGTGAAGTTCCAGAGGTTTGGACGATAGCTAATGTTGTCCTGTTATTTAAGAGGGGTAGGAGGGATAATCTGGCTAATTATAGGCCAGTGAGCTTGACGTCAGTGATAATGAAATTGTTGGAGAACATTCTTCAGGATAGGATCAATGCACATTTGGAACATAATGGTCTTATTAGCGAAGAAAGCATTGTTTTGTGCAAAGGAGGATGTATCTCACTAATTTGATTTAGTTGTTTGAGGAGATGACAAAAATGATTGATGAGGGAAGGGCCTTGGATGTTATCTACATGGACTTTAGTAAAGTATTTAACAAGGTCCCTCATGCAAAAGGTTAAATTACACAGGATCAAAGGTGAACTAGCTAGATGAATTCAGAACTGGCTTGGCCATAAAAGACAGAGGGTAACAGTGGAAGGTGTTTTTCTGAATGGCGGTCCATAACTCATGGTGTTCCACAGGAATCAGTGCTGGGATCTCTGCCATTTGTAATATATATCAACTACTTGGAAGAAAAAGTAGCAGATCTGATTAACATGTTTGTGAATGATAATAAGATTGCTGGAGTTGCAGATAGTGACGAAGATTGTCAGGATATAGATAAGCTGGAAAATTGGGCAGAGAAATGGCAGTTGGAATTTAATCCGGAAAATATGAGATGATGCATTTTGGTAGATCCAATTCAGGTGGGAGCTATAAAATAAATGGCAAAACCATCAGGAGCATAGACACACAGTGAACTGCGAGTGTAGGTCCATTGATCCTTAAAAGTGGCAGCACAGATGGAAAAGGTGGTGAAGAAAACATATGGCATGCTTGCCTTATGCCATAAGGCCAGGGCATCGAGTATAAAAGTTGGCAAATTATGTTAGTTATGTAAAACATTGATTATGCCACATTTGGAATACTGTGTTCAATTCTGGTCGCCACACTACCACAGAACGTGGAGACTTTGGAGGGAGTATAGAAAAAGTTTACCAGGATGCTGCCTGGTATGGAGGGTATTAACTATGAGGAGAGATTGAATAAACTGGGATTGTTCTCCCTGGAAAGGCGGAGGCTGAAGGGTGACTTGATAGAAGTTTATAAAATTATGAGGGGCATAGATAAAGTGAACTGTTGGAAGCTTTTTCCCAGGGCAGAAATGACAGAAATGATACAAGATCAAGGTAAAGGGAGGAAAGATTTAGGAGAGATGTGCAGGGGAAGTTTTTTACACATAGGATGGTGAGGGCCTGGAATGCACTGCCAAGTGAGGTGGCTGAGGCAGACACTAGGTGACATTTAAAACACCCCTGATAGACACAGTAACAGATGGAGAATAGAGGGATACAGGTTGTTGATCTAGATAGGACAATGTGATTGGCACAAGCTTGGGGGGTGCCGAAGGCCTGTTCCTGTGCATGTGGTTCTTTGTTCAAATGGACAGGCAATGGCAGGTATTCAAGGAACAAGTAGGTGAACTCCAAAAGTTGTTTATTCCTATTTGGTGCCAGAATGGAAAGGAAACTGTGCCAAACCATGGTTTTCAAGGGAAATTAGACATAGTGTTAGATTCAAAGAAGAAGCACGCAAGTTGGCAAGAAAAAGCAATAAACCTGAGGATTGGGAGCAGTTTAAAATTCAGCAAAGGAGGACCAAGGGATTGATTAAGAAAGGGAAAATAGAGAATGAAAGTAAGCCAGCAAGAATCATAAAAACTGATTGCAAACATTTTTAAGGTATGAAAAGAAAAAAAGAATTGACAAAAATGAATGTAGGCCCCTTACAATCAGAAACAGAGAATTCATAACAAACAAAGAAAAATACAGCGCAGCAACAGACCCTATGGCCCTCCAAGCCCGTGCTGATCCTAATGTCCGACTAAAATAAAAAAAAACCTTCTGCCCTGACTTGAAGCATTTATTCCGAAGCATTCGGAATAAAGTGGATGAGCTGGTGGCGCAGATCGGCACAAATGGATATGATCTCATGGCCATTACAGAGAAGTGGCTGCAAGGTGACAGGGACTGGGAGCTGAATGTCCAGGGGTATCAGTGTTTAGGAAGGATAGGCGGGAGGAAAAAGGGGGGGCGTAGCTCTGCTGATTAAGGATAGCATCAGGGTGGTAGCAAGGGATGATATAGGAACCAAAGAGCAGAACGTGGAATCGTTGTGGGTGGAGATTAGGAACAGCAAAGGGAGGAAGACGCTGGTGGGTGTCGTCTGGAGGCCCCCAAATAATGATCTGGAGGTGGGGCGGGCTGTTAACGCGCCAATAAGTGCGGCGTGCAGGAATGGAACGGCTGTAATTATGGGAGATTTCAATCTGCATATTGATTGGTCGACCCATGTTGGATGCGGTGGGCTCGAGGAGGAGTTCTTGGAATGCTGCCAGGATAGTTTCCTTGAACAGTGTGTGTTGGAGCCGACGAGGGAGCGAGCTATCTTGGATCTGGTGTTATGTAATGAGGCGGGTAGAATTAGGGACCTTGTGGTGAAGGATCCTCTTGGGGAGAGTGATCGTTGTATGGTGGAGTTTCTGGTGCAGATGGAGGAGGAGAAAGTGGGTTCCCGGACACGCGTCCTTTGTTTGAACAGAGGGGAGTACGGTAGGATGAGAGAAGAATTGGCGAATGTTGACTGGGGGAGCGCGTTGGAAGGTAGGTCTGCTGAGGAGCAGTGGAGGAACTTTAAGGAGATCTTTCTTGGTGCTCAGCTGAAATTTATTCTGATGGTTAAAAAGGACCGTAGGAGGAGAGATAATAAGCCGTGGATAACGAAGGAGGTGAAGGAAAGTGTTAAATTAAAAGCGGAGGCGTTTAGAGTAGCAAAGAGTAGTGGGCGAGAAGAGGATTGGGAGAGGTTTAAATGTCAACAAAGATTGACAAAGAAGTTGATAAAGAAGGGTAGGAGAAAGTATGAAGCTGGGCTAGCGCTTAATATAAAAAAGATAGCAAGAGTTTTTATAAATATATAAAAAGGAAGAGGCTGGCTAGGGTGAACGTTGGACCCTTAGAGGATGAGAGGGGGGACTTAGTGGTAGGAAATGGGGAAATGGCTGAGGTCTTGAATAACTTTTTTGTGTCGGTCTTCACGGAGGAAGACGTGAATAATTTGCCGGGTGTTAGCGATGGAAAGGTGGTAGGACTGGAGGGTCTCAATGACATTGTTGTTATTAGAGAGGTGGTGCTCGATAGACTGGAGGGACTGATTGTGGACAAGTCCCCAGGACCGGATGGAATGCATCCGAGGGTTCTGAAAGAAATGGCGGAGGTGATAGTGGATGCCTTGGTGGTTATTTTCCTGACGTCGCTGGATTCCGGGGAAGTGCCAGAAGATTGGAAAGCGGCTAATGTTACGCCATTGTTTAAGATAGGGGCCAGGCAAAAGGCAGGGAATTATAGGCCGGTTAGTTTAACGTCTGTTGTAGGTAAAATGTTAGAATCCGTCATCAAGGAGGAAATAGCGAGGCATCTTGAGGGGAATTGCTTGATAGAGCAGACGCAGCACGGTTTCGTTAAGGGGAAGTCGTATCTGACAAATTTACTGGAGTTCTATGAGGATGTGTCTAGGGCGGTGGATAGAGGAGAGCCGGTGGATGTGGTCTTTCTTGATTTTCAGAAGGCGTTTGACAAGGTACCTCACAAGAGGTTATTGCAGAAGGTAAGGGGGCATGGAGTTGGGGGTAGGGTGTTAGCGTGGATAGAGGATTTGTTGTCAAATAGGAGGCAGAGAGTGGGGGTTAATGGGTGCTATTCGGATTGGCAGTTGGTAACTAGTGGAGTGCCCCAGGGGTCGGTGCTGGGGCCTCAGCTATTTACCATTTATATAGATGATCTGGAGGAGGGAACCGAGTGAATGGTGTCGAAATTTGCTGATGGCACCAAGATTGGTGGAACAGCAAATTGCGCGGAGGGTGTGGAGAGTCTGCAGAAGGATCTAGATAGGCTGGGCAAATGGGCCAGGAAATGGCAAATGGAATTTAATGTTGGCAAGTGCGAGGTGGTCCACTTTGGTAGGAATAATGGTAGGAAGGACTATTTCTTACGTGGCGAAAAACTGCAGCAGGCGATGGTGCAGAAGGACCTCGGGGTCCTTGTGCATGAGTTGCAAAAACCCAGCCTGCAGGTGCAGCAGGTGGTCAGGAAGGCTAATGGGATGCTGGCTTTCATAGCGAGGGGGGTTGAATATAAAAGTAGGGAGGTCTTCCTGCGGCTGTATAGGGCATTGGTGAGGCCGCAGCTGGAGTACTGTGTGCGGTTTTGGTCGCCGCACTTACGCAAGGATGTTTTGGCCTTGGAGGGAGTGCAGAGGAGGTTTACTAGGCTGATTCCGGAGTTGAGGGGGTTGAGCTATGAAGAGAGGCTGAATAAACTAGGCTTGTACTCGTTAGAGTTTAGAAGAATGAGGGGAGATCTCATTGAGACGTATAAGATGATGAATGGGATGGATAGGATAGAGGTGGAGAGACTCTTCCCGCTCAGAAAGGACAGTAGGACTAGGGGGCACAGCCTCAAGATAAAGGGGGAACGGTTTAGAACGAAGTTGAGGAGGAACTTCTTCACTCAAAGAATGGTGAATCTCTGGAATTCTCTGCCCGTTGAGGTGGTGGAGGCTGCCTCGCTAAATATATTTAAGACGCGGGTTGATGGGTTTTTGATAAGCGAGGGGATTAAGGGTTATGGGGAGAGAGCGGGAATGTGGAACTGAGCCGCGACAGATCAGCCATGATCTTATTGAATGGCGGGGCAGACTCGAAGGGCTAGATGGCCTACTCCTGCTCCTATTTCTTATGTTCTTATGTTGATCCATATCCCTCTATTCCCTCCCTATTCATGCACCCATCGAGGTGCCTCTTAAATGTTGCTGTTGTGCCTGCTTCCTCCACTCCTTCTGGCAACATGTTCCAGGCACCCACCACTCTCTGCATGAAAAACCTCTCCTGCACATCTCTCTTAAATTTTCCCACTCTCACTTTGAACATGTCCCTCTTGTAATTGACACTTCCACCCTGGGAAAAGCCTCTGACCGTTCACCCTCTATGTTTCTCATAATTTTGTCAACCTCAATCACCCTCTAGAGGACAAAGAAATGACTGAGGAACTAAATTTATACTTTGTATCTGTCTTCACAAAGGAAGACATGAATAATGTACCAGAAGTTCTAAGAGAAACAGTTCTAGTGAATAGCTGAAGGAAATCAGTATTAGTAGAGAAATGTTTGGGGAAAGTTATGGGATTGAAGGCAGATAAATTTCCAGGGCCTAATAATCTTCACCCCAGAATAGTTAAGGAAGTGGCCCTAGAAATAGTAGATCCATTGGTGGTCATTTTCCAAAATTTTTTGGACTCTGGCCTGGATCTACAGTTTGGAGGGTCGCTAATGTAACTCACTATTCAAAAAGGGAGCTAGAGAGAAAACATAGAAAAAAGACCTGTGAGTGTCAGTACTAGGGAAGTTGCTAGAGTCCGTTAACAAGGATTTCATAGTTCAGCATTTGGAAAGCAGTAGTATAATCAGACAAAGTCAGTATAGATTTATAAAGGGGAAATCATGCTTGACAGATCAATTGGAATTCTTTGAGGGTGTAACTAGTAGAGTTGACCAAGGACAACCAGTAGATGTGGTCTATTTAGCATTTCAGAAGCCTTTTGTCAAGACCTCACATAGACCACTGTATAAAGTTAAAGTGCATGGAATTGTGGGTAGTGTCTTGAGATCACTAGAAAGCTGATTAGCAGATAGGGAGCAAGGAGTTGGCATAAATGGGTCTTTTTCCGATTGGCAAGCAGTGACTCACAGGGACCTGTGCTAGGACCCCAACTGTTTGCATTATATATTAATGATTTTGAAGAGGGAACTAAATGTATGATCTCCAAATTTGCAGATGATACAAAGTTGGGTGGGAGATGAGCTGTGAGGAGGATGCAGAGATGCTTCAGTGTGATTTACACAGGCTTAGTGAGTGGATATATGCATGGCAGTTACAGTATAATGTGGATAAATGTGAGGTTATCCACTTAGGTAGCAATAATATTAGATCATTATTTGAATAGATGTAAATTGAGAAACTCAGCGACATCTTAGTGTCCTCGAGCATCAGTCGTTAAAAGTAAGTGTGCAGGTATAGCAAGTAGTAAAGAAGGCAAATGGTATGTTGGCATCATAGCAAGTGGATTTATGTATAGGATTCGGGTTGCTTTATTGCAATTGTATAGGGCCACACCTAGAATATTGTGTGCAGTTCTGGTGTCTTTATCTGAGGAAAAATATCCTTGCTATAGAGGGAATGCAGCAAAGGTTTATCAGGCTGCCTCCTGGGATGGCAGGTCTGTCATGTGAATCAGTTGGGATTATATTCATTGGAGTTTAGAAGACTGAAAGGGGGAGCTTATAAATTTCTAACAGGATTAGACAGGAAGAATGTTCCTGATGGTGGGGGAGTTCAAAACTAAGGGGCATAGTTTGAGGATAAGGGGTAAACCTTTTAGGACTGAAGTGAGGAGAAATTTCACCCAGAGAGTGGTAAATCTGTGGATTTCGCTACCAGAGAAGGTAGTTGTGATTTCAAGAAGAAATTAGATATAGCTGCTGGGGCCCAAGAGATCAAGGAATATGGGGGGAAGGTGGTATCAGGATGTTGAATTTGATGATCAGCCATGGTGGAGCACACTTGAAGGGCTGAATGGACTATTCCTGCTTCTTGTTTTTATGTTAGACAAGCCAGCAGAAACATGATGCATCATAATGCACATCACATTATGTTCATAGAGATGGTATTGTGCTCCAAGCTGGTCAGAAGTCTATCCGTGTCCTGCCCAAAGCCCTAACAGAATTTGGATTTGGACTCCTCTCTGCCTTCAGTCTTGTGCACGAACTTGCTAAGGAGCCACCATTTTATGCTTGCCCATCACCCTTCAATAGCCTACTGAAAATCAACATGTCATTGATTGCAGATAGTACATGATTCTGTCTTCTGGCAAGCAGGCACCTATGCCATCCTAATTTTGCACTCACTCTTGCATATTTGTCCCTCCATGATTCAATACATGCCTACCCTTTAAAATATTTATGGTGCTAATCTCTGAACTGGTACTTGGCATGGTCAGATGGAGTGACTGCATCTTCAGAATGAAAGAAAAAAACAAGGATTAGAAGGAGATGTGGCTGAGCAGCTATGATTTGTCAGAGTGAGGCATGAAAAAAATTAAAAATGAAAACTAGACTAGATGAGAAGGAATGGTATACAGCATCTCTTCCAACTGCCTGTTGAAGACTAGTGCATTTTTTTATGTATGTCAAGGCCTTGGATAGGATACAGATGGAACTTGCTAGAATTGAACCATAGTTGAGAGATTTCAGTTACGCAGTGATGTTGGAGAAAATGAAATTGTTTCCCTTTAGACCAAAGAAAATTAGTCCCAGTAAAGTCATTGAACTTACTCGACAACGCATCCAGTCCCGGATGCTAAACTCCTGGTTGTCAAATAGGAGGTAGAGAGTGGGGGTCAACGGGTGCTATTCGGATTGGCGGATGGTGACTAGTGGAGTGCCCCAGGGGTTGGTGCTGGGGCCTCAGCTTTTTACCATTTATATAGATGATCTGGAGGAGGGAACCGGGTGTAGGGTGTCGAAATTTGCTGATGACACCAAGATTGGGGGAACGGCAAATTGTGCGGAGGGTGTGGAGAGTCTGCAGAAGGATCTAGATAGGCTGGGCGAATGGGCCAGGAAATGGCAAATGGAATTTAATGTTGGCAAGTGTGAGGTGGTCCACTTTGGTAGGAAGAATGGTAGGAAGGACTATTACTTACGGGGCGAAAAACTGCAGCAGGCGACAGTGCAGAGGGACCGCGGGGTCCTTGTGCATGAGTCGTAAAAACCCAGCTTGCAGGTGCAGCAGGTGGTCAGGAAGGCAAATGGGATGCTGGCCTTCATAACGAGGGGGATTGAATATAAAAGTAGGGAGGTCTTGCTGCAGCTGTATAGGGCATTGGTGAGGCCACAGCTGGAGTACTGTGTGCAGTTTTGGGCGCCGCACCTGCGCAAAGATATTTTGGCCTTGGAGGGAGTGCAGAGGAGGTTTACTAGGCTGATACTGGAGTTGAGGGGGTTGAGCTATGAGGAGAGGCTGAATAAACTGGGCTTGTACTCGTTAGAGTTTAGAAGAATGAGGGGAGATCTCATTGAGACGTATAAGATGATGAATGGGATGGATAGGATAGAGGTGGAGAGACTCTTCCCGCTCAAAAAAGACAGTAGGACTAGGGGGCACAGCTTCAAGATAAAAGGGGGGCGGTTTAGAACGGAGTTGAGGAGGAACTTCTTCACTCAAAGGGTGGTGAATCTCTGGAATTCTCTGCCCGTTGAAGTGGTGGAGGCTGCCTCGCTAAATATTTTTAAGATGCGGGTTGATGGGTTTTTGATAAGAGAGGGGATTAAGGGTTATGGGGAGAGGGCGGGAAAGTGGAACTGAGCCACGACAGATCAGCCATGATCTTATTGAATGGCAGGGCAGGCTCGAAGGGCTAGATGGCCTACTCCTGCTCCTATTTCTTATGTTCTTATGTTCTTATTAACACATTTTGCAATCTCTTCCCACTGTACCCTGAGTTAATGTCTCAGAAGGCATGACGGCACCGTGGCTGGCACTGTTGCTTCACATCACCCACAGTTCGATTCCAGCCTTGGATAACTGTCTTTATGGAGTTTGCACATTTTCGCCATGTTAGCATTGGTTTCCTCCGGGTGCCCCGGTTTCCTCCCACAGTCCAACGATGTGCAAGTGGATTGGACATGTTAAATGCATAGGTAACAGGGGATTCGGGGGTGGGGGGGGGGGCGTTGGTGGTCATCGGTAAATTGCTCTTTTGAATAATCAATGTAGACTGAATGCCCCGCCTGCATTATGGAGATTGTATGGTTCCGAGGAGAGAACATAACTCCATCTGTCCACTGCCTGCACTGGAGTTGCCAATGAAACATCAGAACTCTGGTGTTCTCTCATTATTACTCACAGGTATTTAAGAGTAGTCCAGGGTCTTCATTAAAAGATGTATTGACCTCCCTTTTTAATTGATGTCAAGGGTACCCATTTAATACCATGGGAAGTGCTGGCTGCAAATCTATATTATTGTATTTATTAAACACTGCCTGACTCAATATTAATAGTCATGTGCAGTTTATATCCTGCCACCTCGTCATTCATAATCACTTAGGCTGAATTTCAAGATCATTTACTCCATCACCATTAATTATATGGAAACAGCAATTTGATTTTAACCTTAATTTAACACTATTATATAATGTTTAATCTTGTCAAGTTTATTTTGACTTTACCACAGAATACACGTTAACAATATGATTTATACTTCTAGTATTCTCACTTTTGCTGTTTGTTACTTCACTTATAATTAAATTTACTCTTAAGTTTGCAAAATAATTTAGTTCATATTTAATTTGAAATTCAATAAACATATTTATCAAATAGAAACATAGAACCATAGAAGATAGAAGCAGGAAGAGGCCATTTGACCCTATGAGCCTGCTCCATCATTCATTATAATCATAGCTGATCATCCAACTCAATAGCTTAATCCTGCTTTTTTTCCATAACCTTTGATCCCATTCTCCCCAAGTGCTATATCTAGCCGCCTCTTGAATACATTTAATGGTTTGGGATCAACTGCATTCCTGTGGTCATGAATTCCACAGGTTCACCACTCTTTGGGTGAAGAAATGTCTCCTCACCTCCATCCTACATGGTCTACCCTGAATCGGTACAGTGGCACAGTGATTAACATTGCTACCTCACAGCTCGATTCCTGGCATGGGTCACTGTCTGTGGAGTTTGCAAATTCTCCCCATGTCTGCATGGGTTTCCTCCAGGTGCTCCGGTTTCCTCCCACACTCCAAATATGAGCGGGTTAGGTGGATTGGTCATGCTAAATTGCCCCTTATTGTCAGGGAGACTAGCTTGGGGTAAATGTATTGGTTTGTAGGGATGGGACCTGGGTGGAATTGTGTTTGATGCAGACTTGATGGGCCGAATGGCTTTCTTCTGCACTGTAGAATTCTATGAATCCTCAGACTGTGAACCCTGGTTCTGGACTCCCCCACCATGGGAACATCCTCCCTGCATCTACCCTGTCTAGTTCTGTCAGAATTTTATAATTCTCTATGAGATCCCCTGTCATTCATCTGAGCTCTAGTGAAAGCAATCCTCTAGTCAAACTCTCCTCATACATCAATCCTGCCATCCCTGGAATCAGCTTGGTAGATCTTCGCTGCACTTCCTCGAGAGCAAGAACATCTTTCCTCAGAAAAGGAGACCAAAACTACACACAACACTCTAGGTGTGGCCTCACTAAGGCCCTGTTTAATTGCAACAACACATCCCTGCTCCTGTACTCAAACCTCTCGCGATGAAGACCAACATACCATTTGCCTTTACCACCTGCTGCACCTGCATGCTTACCTTCAGTGCCTGGTGTACAAGGACACCTCGGTCCCGCTGCAAACTCTCCTCTCCCAATTTACAGCCAGTCAGATAGCAATCTGCCTTCTTGTTTTTGCTTCCAAAGTGAATAACCTTACATTTATCCAAGTTATACTGCATCTGATAATCATTGGATCTTAATATTCAGAAATAAACAGAACTTAGCTTGGCTTCAAATAAAATATGATCCTAAAATGGTTTTTATGTGTTTTAGTTTCCAGAGTGCCATCAGAGGTCTGCAAATTTATCAGCCTTCCTTCATGCCCAAACAAAGTTGAAGAAGCCGTATCAAATTGTCCAATGAAAGAAAGCAAAATTCAACCAAAAATTATATCATGTGATGATTTATCAGACAGCACTTCATCATCTCAAAGTTCTTACCAAGAATATCTGTCTAGTTTACCAAGTGACATTTCAACAGCAAGATCTGAGTCATCTTCTCAAATTTCTTTGAGTTCAGAAATGGTAGATGATTTTGTAAACAACTCTGAAGGCTCTGTAAATAGCTCAATGCCAAGTGAAGCACTTCTTAACTTAATGCAGAGTTATTTTGCAAATGGTGATGACGTTAAGACAGTGAAGATTTCAATACTTCTGGATAAGTCCCAGGCTGATAACTTAAGTCACTGCAGCAATGCAGAAGAAAGCATCTATGGATCTTTTTGCCAAAATAATTCTCCAACAGATTCTGAACATTATTCCAAGCTTAGTTCAAAAAAGAAATGTGGTTTTCTGCATGGTGGAAATGATTCAACAGATGTGAAACTTTCCTTGGCTTCAGTTGAAAATTCTACAAGTAACAGTTCTAGTCTTGATTCACAAAAAGCTGTTCATTTTGATTCACAAATCCTGTCAATGGAGGGTGATTCAAGTAACTGGCACTGTGCAGATGATAAGGAACACTGTAGCAAAACTACTACAGTCAGATATGTGTTTACTGATAGTGAAACTGATGTTTGAATGTTGCTATTGTAGCTTTGAAAAATATATGTAAATCACTGAACTAAAATCAGTTTAATTGTATGGCTTAGGTAGAAGTGATTACTGGAATAAAACTATTTTAATCCTACTGACAGCCAACAAAGAAAAATAAAAATCAGATAGTTTTACATTTTATAGTATTTAGTTCAGGGCTTGAATGCTTCTCTTGCAATTTGATGACTAAAACTGCACAGTATGCCAAAGTTAAATCTCCCAAAGCACTATATTGCTTTATGTCACCTGTGACTCAAAGAGCTTGATTTTTCTCCACCATCTTGGCACAGTAATCGGGAAAGTTAGGTGGCAAGGCCTGCAACTATTTCTGGTATTGCCACTTAATACAAAGGACCAGAGGATATTGCTGCTGGCTAATGGCAAGCCGCGTCCACTGCCACAAAACATACCAAGGGGTGTTGGGGTGTTCCCGCTCACAGTATCTTACAAACACAAGACACCTCTGATTGCTTTACAGTCAACAGAATACTTTTCCAAAAGCAGGCAGCTCCTATGACCAACAATGTGATATCGAGTATGCAATCTTTTTATCTTTAAGGGATAGAAATTGGGCACGACACTGGGGTAAACTCCCATGCTTTTCTCAAAATAGTGCCATGCGATCTCTACTCATTGGAGGAAACAGACTTTAGTTTAGCATCTCACATTAAAGGTGGTACCTTGTGAGTACCATTTCGCTGGAGTAATAGTCCAGATTGTTTGTTCTTAAGCCTTGGAATGAGATTTAAATCTAAACCTGCTGACTTAGCAATGAATGTCCTAACTGACTCACGGTTGACACTCCTTGCAATGGGGACATTAAACACATGATAGTAAATTAGTTTCCATTGGATTTCTGTTGGATTTTCCTTTCAATTGAATTCAGTGAAGAAGGATATTAGGTTTAACAGACAACAGGGCCAGGATTTTCCCAAAAAAGAACTGCCCACAAGGTGGGAAAACGGAACAAATCTCCAGCACTCTGTGGAGGGGGGAAGGGGAAGTTGGAGACAAAGGGGGTGGGGGAGGGAGCGGGGGGTAGTGGAGGAGCGAGAGGGGAGGAGGGTAAAATGGGGTAGGGGTATGGGGAGGAGCGGGGGAGACGAGGGGGAAGTGGGGAGGGGTCGTATTCAATGTGCTGAGTGGGCACTGTGCATGCGCTGATCTGGTAGTGGGGCAATTGGCGCATGCACACTGGCCTCACGATCACCAGCTTCCCGATGTCACCCCCGACCCCCGTCCCCTAACTCAGTGCCAGCCCCCTTCTCATGAGCGCTGGTGTTTTCCCGATCGCCGGCTTCCCAAACCCGTGGCCCTAATCGCCAGCCCCACATGGCGAGTCGTGCCCCTCCCCAGGTGCAGCCCCAACCCCCTCTGCCCTCCCAACCCCATCGATCCCACTGCAGTCAGCGCAGTATCACCCTCCCCCCCCCCCCCCAATCACCACTGATCAGCCCACCCCAGTAGGCTCTCTGACTCCACTCCCTTGGTGGTGCCCAGTGGGCAGTGCTGGTGTGCCAGGTTTTTACTGCCCAAGGGGTATCCCATAAGGGTTTCAATGGCCTCTGTCACCACCAGTGAGATGATTATGCCTGGTCCCCGCTGGCGGTGAAGGGGAGACATTTGCAAGCCTGGAGACTACCGTCTTTGGCTTGCTAATCATATTGAAATTGGAATTTCAATAATCAGTCTGCTGCTGATTTCCAGTGCGGGACTGATTACGCTCAGAAACATTGCCTGTAAGACTCGCGATCGGCCGGCCCCGATCCCGCTGCAGGCCCCCACCCCGCTGATATCTCCTGGGCCTCCTTGAGCAGCACAGCAGGCCAGGAGAACTGCTCCCCAGATTGTTTGTCACCCACTTTGTTGAATTTTGCTGATATGATCAGGCAATGCAAACATGGATTTAGTTGCCGTAAAGTAGGCAAAATCTATCCTTCAGTAAAGTTTTTTTTTCCTTATTGTTTTTAAATCCCTCTTTATTCAATTTCTATTCAGTTTTTTTCTCCATAGCTGGTTGTTGTTTTGTTGTGTCATCGGATCTTAGACATAGGTTTGAAGTTTCTGCTCCATAATTGTTTATTAACAAAGATGTTTACACCTTTGGACCTCAGCATGAGGTTGGAGCATAAAAAAGTGCTGCAAAATCTCAGGTCTGGCAGCATCTGGACTGGACATGTCAGCTTTGTTCTCTCCTTAAAGGGGCTGCTACACCTGCTGAGATTTTCCAGCATTTTTCTCTTTTGGCTTCAGATTCCAGCATTCACAGTCATTTGCTTTTATTAGGGTTGGAGCTTCTTTCACTTATAAATCGCTCTTTTTTTCTCAATGCAACACTATCATTACTTCAACATCATGTAGTTTTAAGGATGAATTGTAACTTTCAAGTGGGAAGCCAGGAGAAACCAATGACAAGGCCTTGTTTACACCCATCTGCTCACCAGTAGGAAAAAGGCTTCAGGCAGGTCAAAAGTCTTGATCCATGGACAAAAGCAAAAAACAGTGGGGTATTGGGGCCTTCTTCTGTGTTGAAAGGGATTAGTCCAGGCTTGTAGAGACCTAAAATTCCTCATGGATTCTGAAAGAGCATTTCTGTGCATCTTCGCCTCACTATGAAATTACATTAATAACTTGGAAAGTGACCTCTTCTTCCCCAACATATCAAGTAAAGTCCTCAGTAAGCCATAGGAACCTAATTAGCACAGATTTGTGACGGCATTGTCTGTGAAAGGACCTACTTCAGTCAGTAATAAATAGGTGTCTTAATGCTGCAGTAATCAACCACACTTTCACACTTTTCAGGTGATCTCCAGGCAAGAAAACATCCTACAATGTGTTGCACCAGTTGTGTGAAAAGAATCTCCATTGTTTGTACATTAGATTAATGTTCCTTAATCACAACTCTTGTAAACTTGACCCCGGGAATCTGGATCTCTAGGCTGCTCAGTTGTGTGTGTTCTTTACTGCACCCTCTGTGACAGAATGACACTTCCATTCCAGCTTCTCATACTGTTGCTCAGTGCCTCATCTGCTGAAAACTGTTATGATTCATTAGCTACTTCCTCCCAAGTGATGAGTATTTCTCTGTTGGTGTTTGCTGAGTAAAATCTGGGCAGAAACCTTGGAATTCTTGAGCACCTACAGGAAAAGCATGAGAAAAACAGGAAGGAGAGGTCTGGGCTTCCAGGTTCATCATGACATTCATCTTTTTGCAGGTTTTCAGTTTGTGTAACACCTACGTCTTTCATTAAAATACATTATAATTGTTCTCCAGAAGTTGTTGCCATTGTGCTGCTCATCTATCTGCTTACTTTTTTCCTGAGGAAGAAAAATTAGAGGAATCAAACCTATTGATTCATTCACTTTACTCCCAGAGATGTGCCTGAAGGGATGGGAAGTCAGTGCATAGGGTGATGCGCAGAGCATTAATGAAAACAGGTTACATTGTGAACCGGCTTAGATTATAAAAACGATGAAAATTCACAGATACCACTTGTTTATGTATATTATTATGTAGTTCTCCTGATAAACTAATTGAACACTGATTAATTGGACCCTTTTAAGTAGAAAATTGCATTTGAGGAAAGACACAAGATAGGTTGAAGCACTTGGGATTGCAGGTAATTTCTTGGGATGGATAGAAAGCTGGTTAGCTGATAGAAAGCAAAGAGTTGGCATAAATGGATTTTTTTCTGATTGACAGCCAGTGACTAGTGGGGTACCGCATGGATCTGTGCTAGGACCCCAACTGTTCACGTCATATATTAATGACTTTGAAGAGGGAACTAAATGTTTCATCTCCAAATTTGCAGATGATACAAAGTTAGGAGGGAGGGTGAGCTGTGACAAGGATGCAGAGATGCTCATTGTGATTTGGACAGGCTGAATGTGTGGGCATATGCATGGCAGATGCATTATAATGTGGATAAATGTGAGGTTCTCCACTTTGGTAGCAATAATAGGAAGACAATATTATTTGAATGAGTGTAAGTTGAGAGGAGGTGGATACTCAGCAAGAGCTAGGTGTCCTCGTGCATCAGTCACTGAAAGTAAGCGCCCAAGTACAACAGGCAGTAAAGAAGACAAACAGTATGTTGGCTTTCATAGCGAGAGGATTTGAGTACAGAAATAGAGATGTTTTACTGCAATTGTACAGAGCCTTGGTGAAGCCACACCTGGTGCATTATGTACAGCTTTGTTGTCCTTATCTGAGGAAGAATATCCTTGCTATAGAGGGAGTACAGTGAAGGTTTACCAGGCTGATTCCTGGGATGGCAGGTCTGTCATATGAGGAGAGACTAAGACAGTTAGGATTATATTCACTGGAGTTTAGAAGAGTGAGAGGGGATCTCATAGAAACTTATAAAATTCTAATATGGTTAGACAGGGTAGATTCAAAAAGAATGTTCCTGATGATGGGGGAGTCCAGAACTAGGGGTCATAGTTTGACGATAAGGGGTAAACCTTTTAGAACTGAGGCGAGGAGAAATTTCACCTAGAGAGTGATGAATGTGTGGAATTCACTACCACAGAAAGTAGTTGAGGCCAAAATATTGCATGCTTTCAAGGAGAAATCAGATATAGCTTTTGGAGCTAAAGGAACATGGAGGGAAGGGCGGATCAGGATATTGAATTTTATTATCAGCCATGATGATAATGAATGTCAGAGCAGGCTCAAATGGCCTACTGATTTTAGTTTCTGTGAAATTGGGCAGATAAACATAAGAAAAGTTTGGGCTTGATACCCAACACAAGGCAAAGCAGTAATTACAAAATATGTAATAAGTTTGAACATCTAGCTAGCACATTCTGGTCTTGATTTGATATGCTGCCAAAATAGGAGATGAATTTATAAGCCTTATTGTAGGTGAGCATGATGTTACCATTTATTTGTTCCAATGATATTGCAAAAGCTTGTTTGTTTCGAAATAAAATCAAAACAATCCTACAAATCTTAGATATGTAGTCTACATAATATCTTTTCAAAATATGATTTTGTAATACTTCAGCTTTTTGTAGGGCAGTAGATAAAAATAGGGATGCTGAAAAGTCTTGTTCTGTTGAGGGTTAAATTCCTTTAGGGATATTCCAACTGGAAGATTGGTGAAGAGGACTGCAAGTTCATTGAGTGATGGGGCTTGGACCGTGTTTGCAATTACAAAGATGGAATCCTCCACACACTTGGAGGATGAGATCAGGAGTAGGAGTAGGCCATTCTGCCCATCGATCCATGATTCTTCCATTCAATAGATCATGGCTAATCTGATCATGGCCTTAACTCTATTTTCCTGCCTGCCCCACTCAACCTGCCCCCTGCCCTTGACTCCCTTGTCAATCAAAAATCAGCCTTGTCTATGTTCAATGGCCCAATCTACACTGCGCTCTATGGTAGAGAATTCCAAAGAATAACAACCCTCCAAGAGAAGAAAGCCCCCTTCATCTCCATCTTAAATCAGAGATTCCTTATATTTAAACAGTGCCCGCAAGTTTTAGATTCTTCCACAAGTCAAAACATCCTCTCAGTATCTACCCTAACATTTCCTCATGAGTCCTGTCGAACCAGGAAGTAGCTTAGTGAATCTGCTCTGAACTGTTTCCAGTACATGTATATCAATCCTTAAGTAAGGAGTACACAGTACTCCAGGTGCAGTCATGACAATGCCCTGTATACTTGTAGTTAGCCCTCCCTATTACATACTCCATAAGGCTTGCAATAATGGCGAACGTGCCATTTGTGTTCCGAATTACTTGTACTTGCAAGCTCATTCATGCACAAAAACTCCCAGGTCCTGCTGCACTGCAGCATTCTGAAGTGTCTCCATTTCAATAATATTCTATTATGATCCAGTTAGACATTGAAAACATTTAGGGAGAAATCTAAACACTTCAGTTTAACCAAAGATTATGGTTCAAGATACCACATTTTCCAAAAGAATACAAGCTTTACAGTATTTCGAAGAATTAAATATCTTATGCACACAGCCTGTTTTCCCCACATGCACCTGCCTCACCTCCCCAAGCCTTTTTCTTATAAGACACATCAACCTTAAAGTTATTTACTTATTCAGGGGCAACTCATATGTAAGCCACATTCCTGTGCAATTTACTTAAATTGTCCACAGTCCCAGCTATTCTCCAAGCCACTCTGTGTTTATTACCTCTTGACTGGATGCCTCAGTCCCTTGTTCTGGTTTCTGCTTCAATATTTCCAAGCTAATTTTGAGTTAACTAAGACTTTGAGGACCAATGTAATCTTTTGTTAATGTGACATGAAAGGAAATCCAAAACTGTGTATTCTTTTATGCAGTTTTTAAAATGGACTTTCTGATGAATTTTAAAAAGATGGCTGCTTTAAGTCGCATGACTACAAAATCGGTCCTTTGTTCTGAAAGCTACCAACAGAAGTTATAAGAAAAATAGATTCCCCTACTCATCACTGTGGAACTTTACACCCAATTATTAAGCCATTATAATCATAAAACCATGTTGCAGGAAGAGAGAATATGATTGCTGATGCTTTGTCACAAATTTGAGGAAAGAAGAAAGAATGTTCGATAGCGGAGGACAAGGATTGAAATAAGAATGTATTATGATTATGTCTGCATGTTTTTACTTTCTGAAATTTATATATATAATAGAGTACTAGTAGTGTGAAACTAAAACATTTTGAAAATGAAGTCTTCTTTGAATATTGATGGTTCATTTGTTTCTTAAGGGGGAAATGTGACAGAACTGTGCCTTTAAGAAATGTATTTTAATCATGTTTCTCTGTGGATGTTTTTGCAGTCCCTGGGATTTTGTTGGAGCTGTGTTGCCTGCAGCCAGTGCCCCTTTTTGTTACCAAAGCAGTATAGTTGACATCAAGTAGGTTTTGACCTGAATTTATGTTCTGTTGTTTTGAGGTTCTCCTGGGATGGCTGAGTGGAGCTTGATTGGGAATGATTGACAAGTCAGGTTGTATACTTAAGGACAGCTATGTTTTAACAGAGAAGTCCAATTTTAGTTTTGTGTTTCAGAAGCTGCTTGGAGCTAAGAGAGACAGCAGTTTCCCCCTCTCTGGAGTTGGAGCTTTTGCTGTCTAAGTGTTGCTGTTTTAGTTGCTGCTTCTGAGTTAAGAGAGAGCAGTCTCTTCTTTCCCCCTATCTGAAGTCCAGAGACGGGGAACTACCAGAGACTGAAATTACCTCTCTGAAGTTTTGTTGTTAGGAAGCTATATCTCTATCCACAAGTGTTACAAAGCTGAAAATCCAGCATCACATGAGCATACTTGTGTTTGTGCTAACTAATTCTGAAAAAGGATGTATGTATTTGGATATTGTTTTAAATTGGAACAACAATAGCTTGCTGTTAAGAATTATATTGGGCGGAATTTTACTGGCACATCCTCCCAAGGTTCATATTATCCCGCCCGAGGCCAACGGAGAATGCCGTTCTCTAAGCCTCTTCCGCCCCCGGAATCGGGGCGGGTGTGCCAGTAAAATTCCAGCCATTGTGTCATGTTTAAGTTTTGTAACTGGTAAAAGTTATACTAATTCTTCTTGTTATATCCTAACTGTGTTCTTAAATAAACTTTGTTCGATAAAAGCTTCCTAGTGGGTCAATTGAATTATGCCTGGACTGAAACACCTCATGCTCACCAATGTCAAAAACAAATATAAAAGTTAGAGTCTAGACTAACTTCACAAAACACTTCAGACTTTCTGGCCTGGATCTTCACATATGGAGTTTCATAGTTAAAGTTTAATTATTAGCATCACAAGTAAGTTTACATTAACACTGCAATGAAGTTACACTGTGGTGCCAGTTCAGGCACACTGAGGGATAATTTAGCATGGCCAATGCACTTAACCAGCACGTCTTTCAGACCATCGGAGGAAACCGGAACACCTGAAGAAAACCCACACAGACACAAGGAGAACATGCAGACTCTACACAGACAGTGATCCAAGCCAGAAATCGAACCTGGGTCCCTAGCCTTGTGAGGCAACAGTGCTAACCACTGTGTCACCATGCCACCTATTGTAAAATTAATATATTGAAAAATCAATACCAACTTAAATTGTTGCTTCACTTTAAAGGGAAAAAGACTTTAAACTCACTGCTTACCAACTTCTATGCCTAATAAATGTTTCTAGTCTTCCGCTCTCAGGTCTCACTGTCTCTGGCTCCCTCTCTTGGACCAACGAAGGAACAATTATCTAGTTTTAAGTCAGGAATGTGTGTAGCTTAGAGAGAAACTTGAGGGGGTGGTGGTGTTTCCTCCTGTCCCTGCTGCCATTGTCCATCTAGGTGGTAAGGGTCATGAGTTTAGAAAGTGGCGTTGAAGAAGTCTTGGTGACTTACTGCATTGCATCTTGTAGATGTTACACAGTGCTATCACTGTGCAAAGGTGATGAAGGAAGTAAGTGTTGATAGAGCACCAATCAGCTGGCTGCTTTGTCCTAGATGATGTTGAGCTTCCTGAGTGTTGGAGTCACTCTCAGCCAGGCAAATGCGGAGTATTCCAATTTGTGCCTTTTGAATTGTGCATAGCCTTACAGGAATCTGGTTATGAGTTCTCTCCACAGAATTCCCAGCCTATGACCTGCGCTTGTAGCCACTGTATTTAGATGTTTAGTACAGTTCAGCTTCTGGTCAATGGTAACCCCCAGAATGTTGACAGTCAAGGATTTAGTAATGGGACTGTAATTGAATGTCAAGTGCAGGTAGTTGGATTCTCTCTTGTTGGAGATGGGCATTGCTTGGCACTTGCATGGCATAAATGTTCCTCGCCTGAATATTATCCAGGTCATACTGCGTATGAGTATGGATTGCTTCAATATCTGTGGAGTTGCAAATGGTGCTGAACATTTTGCACTTATCAGCAAACATTCCTATTTCTGACCTTTTGATGGACTGAAGGTCATTAATAAAGCAACTGAAGATTGCTGGGCCTGAACGCTACCCAGAGCAACTCTTACAGCAATATCCTGGGACTAAGATAACTGATCTCCAACAACTGAAAACATTGTCCTTTGTGTCAGTTATGATTCCAACCAGCAGAGAGTTTACCCCACAATTCATACTGACTTCAGTTTTGCTAGGGCTGTTTTATGCCACATGTGGTCAAAATGCAGCCTTGATGTCAAGGGCAGACACTCTCACTGAGTTCAGCTCTTGTCCATATTTGGTCCAAGGCTATAATGATTTTAGGAGCTGAACTGCCCTGGTGAAACCCAAACTGAGCATCAGTGAGCAAGCTATTTCTAAGTAAGTGCCATTGGATAGCACTGGCAATGAACCTTCCATTACACTGTTGATGATCAAGAGTAGATTCATGGGACTGGAAATAGCCAAGCTGAATTTGAACTGCTTTTAATAGGAAGGCCATACCAATGGCAGTTTTTCACATTGCTGGGTAAATGTCAATGTTGCAGCTAAAGTGACTTGGCTAGGAGCACAGCTAGTTCTGGAGCTTAAGCCGTAAGTACTATTTCAGAATATTGTCAGAGTCCATTCTTCGTGTGTATTCAGTGCCTTCTGCTGTTTCTTGATATCACATGGAATGAAGTTAATTTGCTGAAGATTGGCATCAGGTTTTAGGGACTTCAGGAGGAGGCTGAGATGAATCATCCACTTACTGCTTGCGGCTAAATACAATTTGACTTATGATTGTTTGATTTGATTTATTATTGTCATATTTATTAACATACAGTGAAAAGTATTGTTTATTGCGCACTATCCAGACAAAACATGCCTTTCATAGAGAAGGAAACGAGAGAGTGCAGAATGTAGTGTTACAGTAATCCTGTGCTGTGTTGTTCTTTGTTCTTTGTAATAGCTAGGGTGCAAGAAAGGTAAGTCCATTCAAAAGTCTGACAGCAGCAGGGAAGAAGCTTGCTCTTAAGCCAGTTCTTGAGCTCAGACTTTTGTATCTTTTTCCCGAAGGAAGAAGGTTGAAAAGAGAATGTCCGGGGTGCATGAGGTTCTTAATTATGCTGGCTGCTTTGCCAAGGCAGCAGGAAGTGTAGACAGAGTCGATGGATGGGAGGCTGGTTTGCGTGATGGATTTGGCTACATTCACAACCTTTTGTATTCCTTGCAGTGTTGGGCAGAGCAGGAGTCACACGAAGCTGTGATGAAACCAGAAAGAATGCTTTCTATGGTGCGTCTTGGTGAGAGTCGTAGCTGACATGCCACATTTCCTTAGTCTTCTGAGAAAGTAGAGGCATTGGTGGGCTTTCTTAACTATAGTGTCTACAGCACTTCATGGATGTTGAGTCTTGAGTTGCTAATCTGTTTGAAATCTATCCCATGTTGCATGTGGTAGTGCTAGACAACACAATGTGAAGATGGGCCTTCATCTCTGCAAGCAGTGAGTGCATGGTGGTCACTCCTACCAATGCTGTCATGGACAATTGTACCTGCAATTGGTAGATCGGTGAGGATGAGGTTAAGTAGTTTCCCACTGCTGCAGTCTTGCATCTTTGTCTATTAGGACTCAGCCAACTGTGGCATTAGCAAGCCACTCTTGGTGATAAACATTGAACTCCCCACCCAGAGTACATTCTGTGCCTTTCCCATCCTTGGTGCTTCCTCCAACTGGTGTTCAACGTGAAGAAGTACTGATTTGTCAACTGTGGGGTGGGGTACATAAATGGTAACCAGCAAGAGATTTTCTTACCCATGTTTGACCTCTATGGAATGGAGTTAACGTTGAAGACTCCCAGGGCAATTCCCTTCTATAACAAAGATGGAACAAGATGGAAAGCGACAAGAATGTCTTGGTCTTACTTGTGGATGGACCAAAGGTGTTCTGCAAAGCTGTTGCTCAGTCTGCATTTGGTCTCTCCAATGTAGAGTAGACCACATTGAGAGCAGCGAATGCAATAAGCAAGATTAAAGAACGGGTACGTGAAATGCTTCTTCTCCTGAAGAGTGTTTGGGTCCTGGGATGGTGAGCAGGGAAGAGGTGGGGGACAGGTGTTGCATCTTCTGCAATTGCATGGGAAGGTGCCATTGGCAGTGGGTAAGGTGTTGCGTGGGATGGAGGAGTGGATGAAAGTGTCCCGAGGAAACTGTCCCTGCGGAAAGCTGACAGGAGGAGTGTTGGAAAGATCACTGGTGCCATTGTGCTGGAGTTGGCAGAAATGGCAGAGGATGATCCTTTGAATGCGGAGGCTAGTGTGAAAAATGAGGACAAGGGGGACCCTATTCCGGTTCTGGGAGGGAGGACAACAGGTGAGAGCAGTGGTGTGTGTGATGGGTCAGACACAGTTGAGAGCCCTGTCAACCACAGTGGTTGGAAAAGCATAATTAAGGAAGAAGGAAGAAACATCAGCAGCACCATTATGGAAAGTGGCATCATCAGAACAGGTGCAGTGGAGGCGAAGGAACTGAGAGAATGGGATGGAGTCCCTACAAGATGTGGGCTGGCTGACTGGCCATTTCAACACACCATCTACATATCTGCTCTTGGCCTGTTGCAATATTGCAGTGAAGTCCAATGCAAACTGGTGGAACATCACCTCATCTTCCAATTAGGAACTTCACAGCCTCCCAGACTGAACATTGAGTTCACCAACTTCAGACCTTGAGCTCTCTCCTTCATTTCAGTTCATTTCTTTTTATCTCATTATTCCATTTTTATTACTTTATATTCTTAATGCGTGTAATTCCTTCCATCATTTCATTTGTCCTCCACTAACCCCCCTCCCCCCATCCCCCACCATGTTTCCCTAAAGGAAACCAAATTACTGAGCTCTTAAACTAATGTGCTCTGTTGGTGTATAATGGATCTGTAGGATTCTCTGGAGCATTCCTAAAATCAAGGATGGTATCATGTGATATCCCAGGCATGGGAATCTTGCAAAACAACTACAATATATGGTTCAGATAACGCTACAAGCCTGATATGTGGGGTTGTCCCAGACAACAAGAACCCTACCACTTTTTTCAGGTAAATTGTGGGGGTTTTAGTTGGTTAAATTACAACATATCCACCCCAATATCAATACCTTGGGGCTGGCCAAGAGTTAACATCCCCGGTGCCAAATTCTTCTAAATGTCTGTGACTATTTTTTCATTAAACGTGTAACCAAGGGGTTGCATTTTGAGGGTTCTGCGTTCACCACTGTAGGAAATGCCAGCTCTCCAGACACCCCTGGCTGCAGTTGGCACCTGTGGCGAGGCAGGAAGCCCGCGCGCCATCCAGGTGTCAACCGAGAAACGTCGCGAGACTTTAACGGCCGCATGTCACAAAAGGTGAGTGCGCGAGCAGGGGCGGGGCTTTGTGTCTCGAGGCCGTGGGAATGCGCCCCGGAGGGGGGGAGGGAAGTGGGGCAATGCTGGGCTGGATAACCCGCTGCTGAGGAATAACTGCCGCTGACTCCACACCCACAGTACCGTTTTAACCTCCATCCTCTGCTCCTGCCAGACAAATGCTGTCAAACTTAAAAAAGAAATTGTTTCTTTACATCTTCATTTTTGAGTCCATCCAGAACCGGGTGTTAATGAAGAAACAGAATCCAGACACTGGCATAGGTGAGAGGTTTAATTAATTTTGAACCGTCTTATTTCGTTTACACTGTATTAAAATGATTGATACTGTTGATTTTAAAAAACACCTTTAAATGATATTTAGGTTTCTTGCTTAGGTCATGTATTGATCATAACATGAAAGTATATCTTGTGAGCGCATTTTTTAAATATCATTAGTTGAATATTCCCCGCTATATGTGATAGTGTGTACAATTTGGAGTAGTTTGCTAGGCTTCCCTCAAGCAAACTTTGCTTCATTTAATCACGATTTTTTTACCCCCCCCCCCCCCAACCCCGCCGCTTATTCTTCCACACTCACTTCAACTTTATTTATTACTGTCTCTTGGATGTACCTACTGATTGTGAGACTGAAGCCTTACCACATGGCAAATTGCAGACATATCACATACAAATCACTAGTGTTATTTTCCTCTTTGAATATTTTTTGGGAACACATTACGTGAGCATTATCTCATGCCATTTTGACAAGACTTTTTCATTGCATTTTTGGGGTTCCTAATGCAATTGGAATACAGACTCCTGTATAGGAGATCATGCCTTTTACTGTCTAGACCTTAAAACTTTTGAATTCCTTCTCTATCTCTGTACCTCATTCTTTTGGAAATCTGAGGTCAACTGCATGCACAGCTTTAAGGTGATTTGTTCAGGAGCAAGATGATAGAGATTTAAAGTGATTTGCAAAAGAAGTAAATGTGATGTGAGAAAAAACTTTTTCACACAATGAGTAATGCCCAGGAGTGTGGTGGTGGCAGATTCAATTGAGGCATTCACGAAGGCATTAGATAATTACTAGAATAGAAATGATACACAGGGGAGGGGGAAAAGGCAGGGAAATGGCACTAAGCCATGATGCTGATTTGGAGAGCCTGTGCAGGTGAGGTGGCCAAATGGCCTCCCTCTCACAGTTCTGTAATGCTATATATATGATGCAATAAGGAAGCATTTCGCACAGTTGTAGATGAGGCTTGTTAATAAGCTAAATTTCATTTAAAAGTGAGGGTACTTCATGTTGGTGCTTCCCTCTCTTCAGCGTCTTTCCGCAAGGCACCTTTTCAAATAATTGTTCCTTCAACTCTAACCTCTTATACATTATCAACTCAGGCAACAGGCAGAGTGGCTTACTTTTCCAACAGGGTCACAGTGGAACATACACTCAGCATCTTCAAACAGTAGTTCTATTACTTGGCAATCAGGAGAACGCTACACTACAATCCAATCAATAATTATAGTGCTCTGTTGTGTCCTGAACAACTTTGTCCTGCACAGAGCCCAACAGTTGCGTATTTGGCTAGACCAACAACAACAGCAATTATGATTGCACCATCCAAGGTATAGAACTTAAATTTGTTAAAGCGTAGAAGATCTCATTGTTAGAGTACACAGTTCTCCTAAAGCTGATGATTATTCTTGCATGGAATATCAGAAGCAGATGTGGATACATTGCCAGGATGATTCAAATAAAACAAAGCTGTGTGTTTGTGTGTGTGTGTTTTGGTCACCAGTGTGGGTGATTTGGAGATTTTGAAAACAATTCAGTGAAGGAGCACAATATTCAGCAGGAAAGAGTTTTGTTACCCTGATGAGTTTAAAAAGTTAAAAGTTAAACTTTATTTATTAGTCACAAGTAAGGCTTACATTAACACTGCAATGAAGTTGCTGTGAAATTCACCTAGTCACCGCCTGTTCGGGTTAATACACCTAACCAGCACATCTTTCAAAAGCTGGTGTGTTTACTTTAAAGAACACTAAGTAGTCTCATAACACCAGGTTTAAGTCCAACAGGTTTATTTGGTAGCACAGGCTTTTGGAGCGCTGCTCCTTCATTACCTGATGATGAAGGTGCTCCGAAAGCTCGTGCTACCAAATAAACCTGTTGGACTTTAACCTGGCATTGTGAGACTATTTATTGTGCCTATCCCAGTCCAATACCAGCAACTCCGCATCATGGCTACTTTAAAGAAGTGATATTTAAAATAATTAAGAAAATAAGCTGTTCGTTTTGACATGGCGGTGATCTTACCAAAAACATCCTCAGTACCGAATGGGTGTGAAAATGGGAGAATCTCAAATCTATTTTTGGGTGAGTTTGAAAGCAATCTTATGCTGCTTTGTGCAAAAAATGATGCACAATCTTTTTCCTGCCAGTTGGGGAAGAGGGCAAGGCCTAAACTCACCAGAAAGCTGGCTCCTTATGGTAGAGACCACACAGAGAGATCTGTCAGTCACCTACCCCACCCCCACAAGAAAGAAAACTAGATGCACACCAGGGAGGGCTATTTGAGCATATATTGAATTGAATGCATATAATGTCAATGACCAATAATGCCTGTGTTTGCTACTGATACTGTGCATCTGCAGTTGTTTATGAATGGCAGACCAAAGTTAGCTGCCAAATCTTTATAGGGGGCAATGTGCAGCAGGGCTTTTTCATGGTCATCATTGCCTCTGGCAGAAGGAAGAGAATGTTGTGAATTTCTGTCCTGGACTCATAGTGACATTTTTTCTAAACTCTTTTACAGGGAATTAGAGGGGAAGGAATTGCAAATGGGAAAATAATCTCTTCCTTATATTTTACTATAGTCATGTTGGTTAGTTTTTTTAAACTCTGTCCCATAATCCCAGTAATGTAAGTGATTGTAGGGTGCTCTGTGTGTTAGACCATATTGCCTCTCCTCATTTTTCCCCTTTCTGCGGACTCCAGCAGTTGTATCATTGGATTTGTGCGTATTTCAGATGATTGCACATGTTTAGTGAGCTATTAGTGGCCATCTTCCATGGCTATATTGCATTGGAAGGTGACACAGTGAACAATAATTATCACCATTTGCATTCTAATTTTGTATAACAAAAAAGCCTATAATGGGACATCTAGTTAGCCATTTGATAGCCTCCTGAGGTGTCAAGTGGAGAAAAGAGATCTTACTGGATAGGTTTGTACGATGTGTTTCATGATCTTGGACCAATAGTCCAATTCTACTCTAGGTGTCCCTCAACTTATTCTAATGGGACAGGTGGCAGCAGCATCCATTTTGTTGAATGCAGTTTTTGTCTTTGAGGGAGACTGAAACCAGGGACTTTTGTTGCTGATTCAATGATAAGTCTGTGTATGCTTCACATTATCCCATCTGGATAATGGTTTGATGTCAGCTGCATGAATATAATTTGATGTCTCCCAGAATGACTTAATCATGTTTTCTAATGTGTTGTGAATAGGAAAATTGATGTTGTGCATAATTTTTTCCATCTTGTGGAGCGCAGTGGTATTGTTGCAAATGGTAGGTGCAGCAATTGGGACAGAATGCAATATCCTTGCCAGCTTAAGCTTTGCCCCCATTGCCATAATCTATAAAGATCATTTTTTTTAATGTAGTAACCTGAATCTGCATCATAGTATCAGTCAAAACACTTTTTAATAACCTTTACAGTGTATGGTGCAAATATGGACAGTGCAGTTTGTCTTGATGTATTATTTCACAGAAAGTATAATGGGAGGAAATATTGAGGACAGACGCTGCTTGATGTTGTTACTTTCCTCTGGAAATTAAGTTGGCCAGGACTCCCTGTGGTGGGACAAAAATGGTCCTGCAACTTTAGTATAACAATGAGTGATGAGGTTTCTTCAACCTTCATGTTGGGGATATCTATATGATTAGTTGAATAGAGTGGTAGGGTAGTTTGCATCTGGCATTGTCCTGAAAAACGTCACCACTATTTGATAAGGGAGGGGGTTCCTGACTATGGCTCAGGGCAGGGTGATGGAAGGATGAGGAAAGGGCAGGTGTGGCTTTCAGTACCCAATTTTCCTGATGTCAGATGCCTTGATTGGGTACAGTACCTAACAACAAATGCACACCTCTTCCCTTTCTCCTAGCCCCACTTCAACAGGAGTCAGGTTCCCCAATTAGTGACTAACATACCTCCCACTCTTGAATAAGAGGCACTAAATTGGGCATTAATTATCCACTTAAGGGCCTCAATTGACATTCAGAGCAGAACATAATAGCAAGCATACCAGAATTAATTGGAGCAGAAGTGGGAGAGTGGCAGGTCCCCACCCTTCAGCATATAGACTGATTAAATGCTCCACCAGCCCCCCAACCCACCCCGGGAGGGGTCAGTAAATTCCACCAATTAACTCTGCTTCTCTCCACAGATGCTGCCTAAGTGTTTCCAATATTTTATTCCAATTTTTATTTCTGATTTCCAGAGATTTGGAGATTGACATGGTTCTATTTCCTAACAGAACTCTTTAGTTTCTCATGCACTAGTACCTTATGGCAGCAGCTCTTTTAAGGCAGATGCAATAAGTGATCTAGATTGGCTTTAGTGGATAGAGATGAGAGCATCATGTGCTGATGAATTGAAATGGAATTAAAGTTAGACAACAACCTATATTTATATGGTAAATTTAATTGGAATTGAAGTTAAGATTATTGGAATAAATAAAATGAGATTAAACAATCCATGACATAATGGTTTTAATGTTAAAGTTAAAGTTTATTTATTAGTCACAAGTAGGCTTACATTAACACTGCAATGAAAATCCCCACATCATGAAAATCCCCTGCTGAAACAACAACATTTTGAAGAGTGTCTTGAAAAGATAAGAGGATGGATGAATTTTATATATTGTAAGAATAAGAAATTCCTTTCAGAAAACCAAAGAAATGAAGTAATCTATAATGAGTTAAAGGTTAAATCTTTGGAATAAGTAGCCACAATGGGCTAAATGATCTTTTTGCGTTCCATTATTTTGTTCTTTATGGTCTTTTTCTACTTAAAAATTAGATAAGTGGAAAAATATACATATTCACTTTGGAATATTAAAATGTGTTCCTATGGTGTTTTTCTTCCAGATTTGTTTGAAAATGGAGGTGCAGCCATGTTTAAAGTTGTGTCATTTGACACACCAACAGGAGTGGTGCTTGCAATTACATTTGCAAGCAAAGTGAAAAGTAACTACAAAATTGATTGGAAGGCTGTGCAGCATGAACACAAGAGAAGGGTAATTGCAAAAGATATTGAACAATGCAAGTAAGTTCCCTTGAGACAAAAACATTTTTAACTAAAACAGAGACTCTGAGTGTCACAGTGAGTAGTGAGGACATTGCATTTTCACCTCTGAAGCTGGGTTAATATCTAGTCCAGATTATGCAATGAATGTCATGGAATGAAAATTATATTTAACTGTCAATCTCAAAGGTAAAAGTAAACTCATCTTGGAAACTTTGAACTGTGTCCAGAGACCACAATACAAAGGAAACTTTGAATGTACATTCATTTACACTAAATTGTTGTCATTGCTCAGAGGCTATGGATATATTTGGAAAATATATAGTTGGAAAAATAAAGAAAATGGGTGAACTTTATAAAGTTTTGCTTGATGGCCTTCAAGAATTACCAAATATTTATGCAGAATGATGGAGAAGGGGTATTTTGTCTGTGGAAGAAAATAATTAATGGAAATTTAATGTGTAATGGGCATCTGGAATAATGTGGACAGTTTTGGTCTCCTCACCTTTTGAAGCAGCTTAGAGAAGATTCTCAACTGATACCTGGGGTAACGGGTTATTTTATGAGGAAAAGTTGAGCAAGTTGGGCCTACACCCACTGGAGTTCAAAAGTATGAGAAGTGATCTTATTGAACCATATAAGATCCTCAAGGGATTTGACAGGGCAGATGCTAGGAGGATGTTTGCTCTTGTGGAGGAATCTAAAACTAAGGTATACAGTTTAACAATTAGAAGTCTCCCATTTAAGATTGAGATGAGAACTTTTTTCGCTGAGGGTGTTACTCTCTGTAATTCTCTTCGCCAATGAGCAGTGGAACTTTGGCCATTGAATATATTCAAGGCTGAGTTAGTTAGATTTTTTGATTAACGTGGAAGTCGAGAGTTATGGAGGATAGACAGGAAACGAGCTGAAGCCAAAATCTGATCAGCCATGATCTATTAAATGGAGGAGCAGGCTTGAGAGGCCAAATAGTCTATTCTGAATTAAATAACAGAATTGTTACAGTGCAGAAGGAGGCCAGTCAGCCCATTGGGCCCTATTTTACCATTTTAATTCTAAATGGTGGCCAGACTTGAAACTAGGAATGTTTCAGATCCGACTTTTAGATCCATTCTCAGGCGTCCCATACAACAGTACCTGCAAAAATATCAACGAATCCGAATCATGCTGCACAAGCCTGTGTGCAAGGTTTAACCCTGCAGCTCCGATTGATGCCGCCAACTGCACGTGCGCAAAGAAAATAGAATGCTACTCCCCTGCCACATCCCTCCCAGGCCAGATATGCCTTACCCTGGACCCCACAGACATGAACCCACCTTCACAACATTACCGATGCCCTTATTCCCTCACCAACCTGCCACTGTGACAGAATGTGGGCCCCTCCCCCTCTTTCCTCCTACTGATCTCAGACAGTGGCAGTGCACCCCCCTTTCACCCACACCTCCCTCCCTCCCTCACTGATCTCAGGCAGATGGCAGTGGACCCCCCCTTTCCCTCCACTGATCTCAGGCAGAGTAGAAGCTGACCCCCCCCCCTTCCCTCCCACCGATCTCAAGTGGAGTGGCAGCAGACCCATCTTCCCCCCTGCCACCGATCTCAAGCAGAGACACTAACTGGAGCACCCGAATCAGACTTTTGTGGAGCATGTCTGTTTCACGTCGGTTCTGGATGGGCAAATGCAGTGGTAAAGGGGGAAGTGCCAGTAAAGCTGGGCATGCAGCCCATTAAGTCAATTTAAATGCATGCATTTTCAGGCCTTGGCAAAAGGAGAACTGGCAGGAGGTAGGCACGGATCACACTGCTGACCTCTTGCCTGACTTTACCAATCTTTTGTGCCCAAAATCGGGTGCAACATGATGGTAAAAACAGGCCCATTGTGTCTGCACTAGCTCTCCAAGTGAGCATTCACTGAGTGGTATTCCTGACCTTCTCTCTGTAACCTTGCACATTTTTCCTTTTCAGATATAAATGCATAAAAAGGAAGAGGCTGGCTAGGGTGAACGTTGGACCCTTAGAGGATGAGAGGGGGGACTTAGTGGTAGGGGATGGGGAAATGGCTGAGGCCCTGAATAACTTTTTGTTTTGGTCTTCACGGAGGAGACATGAATAATTTGCCAGGTGTTAGCGATGGAAAGATGGTAGGAGTGGAGGGCCTGAATGACATTATTGTTACTAGAGAGGCGGTGCTCGACAGACTGGAGGGACTGATTGTGGACAAGTCCCCAGGACCGGATGGAATGCATCCAAGGGTTCTGAAGGAAATGGTGGAGGTGATAGTGGATGCCTTGGTGATTATTTTCCAAACGTCGCTGGATTCCGGGGAAGTGCCGGAAGATTGGAAAACGGCTAATGTTACGCCGTTGTTTAAGAAGGGTGGCAGGCAAAAGGCAGGGAATTATAGGCCGGTTAGTTTAACGTCTGTTGTAGGAAAAATGTTAGAATCCGTGATCAAGGGGAAAATAGCAAGGCATCTAGAGGCGAATTGTTTGGTAGAGCAGACGCAGCATGGTTTCGTTAAGGGGAAGTCATGTCTGACGAATTTATTGGAGTTCTATGAGGATGTGTTTAGGGCGGTGGATAGAGGAGAGCCGGTGGATGTGGTCTTTCTTGATTTTCAGAAGGCGTTTAACAAGGTGCCTCACAAGAGGTTATTACAGAAGGTCAGGGGGCATGGAGTTGGGGGTAGGGTGTTAGCGTGGATAGAGGATTGGCTGTCAAATAGGAGGCAGAGAGTGGGGGTCAATGGGTGCTATTCGGATTGGCGGTTGGTGACTAGTGGAGTGCCCCAGGGGTCGGTGCTGGGGCCTCAGCTATTTACCATTTATATAGATGATCTGGAGGAGGGAACCGAGTGTATGGTGTCGAAATTTACTGATGACACCAAGATTGGTGGAACGGCAAATTGTGCGGAGGGTGTGGAGAGTCTGCAGAAGGATCTAGATAGGCTGGGCGAATGGGCCAGGAACTGGCAAATGGAATTTAATGTTGGCAAGTGCGAGGTGGTCCACTTTGGTAGGAATAATGGTAGGAAGGACTATTACTTACATGGCGTAAAGCTGCAGCAGGCGACGGTGCAGAGGGACCTCGGGGTCCTTGTGCATGAGTCGCAAAAACCCAGCTTGCAGGTGCAGCAGGTGGTCAGGAAGGCGAATGGGATGCTGGCCTTCATAGCGAGGGGGATTGAATATAAAAGTAGGGAGGTCTTGCTGCAGCTGTACAGGGCACTGGTGAGGCCGCAGCTGGAGTACTGTGTGCAGTTTTGGTCGCCGTACTTACGCAAGGATATTGTGACCTTGGAGGGAGTGCAGAGGAGGTTTACTAGGCTGATTCTGGAGTTGAGGGGGTTGAACTATGAAGAGAGGCTGAATAAACTAGGCTTGTACTCGTTAGAGTTTAGAAGAATGAGGGGAGATCTCATTGAGACGTAAAAGATGATGAATGGGATGAATAGGATAGAGGTGGAGAGGCTCTTCCCGCTCAGAAAGGACAGTAGGACTAGAGGGCACAGCCTCAGGATAAAGGGGGGGGTGCGGTTTAGAACGGAGTTGAGGAGGAACTTCTTCACTCAAAGGGTGGTGAATCTCTGGAATTCTCTGCCCGTTGAAGTGGTGGAGGCTGCCTCACTCAATATTTTTAAGACGTGGGTTGATAGGTTTTTGATAGACAAGGGGATGAAGGGTAATGGGGAGAGGGCGGGAATGTGGAACTGAGCCACGACAGATCAGCCATGATCTTATTGAATGGCGGGGCAGGCTCGAGGGGCTAGATGGCCTACTCCTGCTCCTATTTCTTATGTTCTTATATCAGTCTAATTCCTTTTTGAATGTTTAGATTAAACTTGCCCCCACCACACTCTCAGGCTGTGCATCCCAAACCCTTACCCCCTTGCTGGTCAGTATTTAAAAACTCTGCATCCAGCCTGAACGTGTATGCCACTACAGTAACTGACTTCATTAGTAAGTGTGTAGAAGACTGTGTGCCAAAGAAGTAAATCCATGTGTGCCGAACTGGAAACCATGGATGAACAGGGATATGATGTGGGTATGCCGGCGTTGGACTGGCGTAAACACAGTAAAAAGTCTGACAACACCAGGTTTTAGTCCAACCTATTTATTTGATAATATACTCACTAGCTTTCGGGGTTACCCCCTTCGTCAGGTGAATGGAGAGTTCTGGCCTCAGACAGAGCATATAAAGCACAGACAGTTTAGAGATTACTGATTAAAATGCGAATCCTTACACCTAACCTGCTGTTCAAGACCTGAAGTGGCTGATAATGTGAGTGGAAGGAGCACTGATCACAGTTTAAAGAGATGTGTATTGTCTCCAGACAGTACAGTAAGTGAGGTTATGCAAACCCAGGCAAGTCATGGGGGTTACAGATAGTGCGACATGAACCCAAGATCCTTGTTGAGACCGTCCTCATGTGTGCGGAACTTGGCTATCAGTCTCTGCTCAGCGACTCTGCGCTGTCGTGTGTCGTGAAGGCCGCCTTGGAGAATGCTTACCCGAAGGTCAGAGGCTGAATGCCCGTGCCAGGGCTATCCCCACACCCCCACTTCTTGCTTTCAGACAACCACACAACCTCAAACAGACCATTGTTCGCAGCAAACTACCCAGCCTTCAGGAGAACAGTGACCACAATACCACACAACCCTGTCACAGCAACCTCTGCAAGACATGCCGGATCATCGACATGGATACCATCATCACACGTGAGAATACCATCCACCAGGTACATGGTAAATACTCTTGCAACTCGGCCAACATTGTCTACCTGATACGTTGCAAGAAAGGATGTCCCGAAGCATGGTACATTGGGGAGACCATGCAGACGCTACGACAACGGGTGAATGAACATCGCTCGACAGTCACCAGGCAAGACTGTTCCCTTCCTGTTGGCGAACACTTCAGTGGTCACGGGCATTCAGCCTCTGACCTTCGGGTAAGCATTCTCCAAGGCGGCCTTCACGACACACGACAGCGCAGAGTCGCTGAGCAGAGACTGATAGCCAAGTTCCGCACACATGAGGACGGTCTCAACAGGGATCTTGGGTTCATGTCGCACTATCTGTAACCCCCATGACTTGCCTGGGTTTGCAAAACCTCACTTACTGTACTGTCTGGAGACAATACACATCTCTTTAAACTGTGATCAGTGCTCCTTCCACTCACATTATCAGCCACTTCAGGTCTTGAACAGCAGGTTAGGTGTAAGGATTCGCATTTTAATCAGTAATCTCTAAACTGTCTGTGCTTTATATGCTCTGTCTGAGGCCAGAACTCTCCATTCACCTGACGAAGGGGGTAACCCCGAAAGCTAGTGAGTATATTATCAAATAAATAGGTTGGACTAAAACATAAGAACATAAGAACATAAGAAATAGGAGCAGGAGTAGGCCATCTGGCCCTTCGAGCCTGCCCCGCCATTCAATAAGATCATGGCTGATCTGTCGTGGCTCAGTTCCACTTTCCCGCCCTCTCCCCATAACCCTTAATCCCCTCTCTTATCAAAAACCCATCAACCCGCTTCTTAAAAATATTTAGCGAGGCAGCCTCCACCACTTCAACGGGCAGAGAATTCCAGAGATTCACCACCCTTTGAGTGAAGAAGTTCCTCCTCAACTCCGTTCTGAACCGCCCCCCCTTTATCTTGAGGCTGTGCCCCCTAGTCCTACTGTCTTTTTTGAGCGGGAAGAGTCTTTCCACCTCTATCCTATCCATCCCATTCATCATCTTATACGTCTCAATGAGATCTCCCCTCATTCTTCTAAACTCTAACGAGTACAAGCCTAGTTTATTCAGCCTCTCCTCATAGCTCAACCCCCTCAACTCTGGTATCAGCCTAGTAAACCTCCTCTGCACTCCCTCCAGGGCCAAAATATCCTTGCGCAGGTGCGGCGCCCAAAACTGCACACAGTACTCCAGCTGCGGCCTCACCAATGCCCTATACAGCTGCAGCAAGACCTCCCTACTTTTATATTCAATCCCCCTCGCTATGAAGGCCAGCATCCCATTCGCCTTCCTGACCACCTGCTGCACTTGCAGGCTGGGTTTTTGCGACTCATGCACAAGGACCCCGAGGTCCCTCTGCACCGTCGCCTGCTGCAGTTTTTCGCCACGTAAGTAATAGTCCTTCCTACCATTCTTCCTACCAAAGTGGACCACCTCACACTTGCCAACATTAAATTCCATTTGCCATTTCCTGGCCCATTCGCCCAGCCTATCTAGATCCTTCTGCAGACTCTCCACACCCTCCGCACAATTTGCCTTTCCCCCAATCTTGGTGTCATCAGCAAATTTCGACACCCTACACTCGGTTCCCTCCTCCAGATCATCTATATAAATGGTAAATAGCTGAGGCCCCAGCACCGACCCCTGGGGCACCCCACTAGTCACCAACCGCCAATCCGAATAGCACCCATTGACCCCCACTCTCTGCCTCCTATTTGACAACCAATCCTCTATCCACGCTAACACCCTACCCCCAACTCCATGTCCTCTGACCTTCTGCAGTAACCTCTTGTGAGGTACCTTATCAAACGCCTTCTGAAAATCCAGAAAGACCACATCCACCGGCTCTCCTCTATCCACCGCCCTAGACACATCCTCATAGAACTCCAGTAAATTTGTCAGACACGACTTCCCTTTAATGAAACCGTGTTGCGTCTGCCCTATCAAGCAATTCCCTTCAAGATGCCTCGCAATTTCCTCCTTAATGACGGATTCTAACATTTTACCTACCACAGACGTTAAACTAACCGGCCTGTAATTCCCCGCCTTTTGCCTGGCACCCTTCTTAAACAACGGCGTAACATTAGCCGTTTTCCAATCCTCCGGCACTTCCCCGGAATCCAGCGACGTCTGGAAAATAACCACCAAGGCATCCACTATCACCTCCGCCATTTCTTTCAGAACCCTCGGATGCATTCCATCCGGTCCTGGGGACTTGTCCACAATCAGCCCCTCCAGTCTGTCGCGCACCACCTCTCGAGTAACAGTAATGTCATTAAGACCCTCCAGTCCTACCACCTTTCCATCGCTAACACCCGGCAAATTATTCACGTCCTCCTCCGTGAAGACACCTGGTGTTGTCAGACTTTTTACTGTGAACAGGGATATCCATTGCTTGCTGAAGCCCAGGTCTGAGGTGTTCACGTCAGGCGGCCCTGACTTATACAAGAAAGCCAGATACAATCTAAGGAGGTCTGTCAAAGATGCCAAAAGACAGTACAAAGACAAAGCTAGAGTTCCAGACTAGCCACACAGACCTCTGCCAAGTATGATAAGGTCTGCAAGATGTAACGGGCTACAAGATGAAGGCAGATAAAATTGCCAGCTTGAACTCACCCCACTCTGATGAGCTCAATGCATTCTAGGCCTGTTTTGAGCAAGAGGTTAGCGAGAGCATGCCCTCCACCCTGGAAGCCCTGGATTAACCTGTATCTGGGTTCACCATTGCAGATGTTCAGAGCAGCCTTCTCAAAGGTCAACCCAAGGAAAGCGACTGGCCCGGATGGGGTACCGGACAAGCACTCAGATCCTGCATGGATCAGCTGGCGGGGGTATTCACAGACATCTTCAACCTCTCTTTACAACAATCTGAGGTCCCTATCTGCTTAAAGAAGACCACCCTCATCCTGGTACCTAAGAAAAACCAAGCCATGTGCCTCAGTGATATCGACATCCATCATTATGAAGTGCTTCAAAAAACTAGTCATGGTATGAATCAATTCCAGCCTCCCAGACTACCTGGATCCACTACAGTTTGCCTATCGCCGCAACAGGTCCACAGCAGATGTCACCGCTCCCCCCCACCCCCCCACCCAACCCCCAACCCGGCCCTGCGTAACACCTAGATAACAAAGACACTTATGTCAGACTCCTATTTATTGACTACAACTCCACCTTCAACACCATTATTCCCACAAAACCATCTCCAGACTCCATGGCCTGGGTCTTGGCTCCTCCATCTGCGACTGGATCCTGAACTTCCTAACTCACAGACCACAATCAGTAAGCACAGGCAACAACACCTCTTCCACGATCATCCTCAACACCAGTACCCCAAAAGGCTGTGTTCTCAGCCCCTTATTATACTCATTATACACCTATGACTGTGTGGCCCAATTCCCTTCCAATTCGATTGTCAAGTTTCCTGACGACACCACCATAGTGGGACAGATCTCAAATAATAACAAGGCAGAGTACAGGAATAAGATAGAGAATCCGGTGAACTGGTGCTGCAACAGTAATCTCTCCCTCAACGTCAACAAAACAAAGGAGATTGTCATCGACTTCAGGAAGCGTAAGGGAAAACATGCCTCTGTTTACATCAACAAGGACAAAGTAGAAATGGTTGAGAGCTTCAAGTGTTTAGGTGTCCAGATCACCAACAACTTGTCCTGATTTCCCCCCCACTCCATGCCAACAATATAGTTAACAAAGTCCACCAACCCCTCTGTTTTTTCAGAAGTCTAAGGAAATTTGGCATGTCAGCTACAACTCTCACCAGCTTTTACAGATGCATCATTGAAAGCATTCTTTCTGATTGTATCGCAGCTTGCTGTGTCTCCTGCTCTGCCCAGGGCTGCAACAAACTACAAAAGGTTGTGAATGTAGCCCAATCCATCACGCAAACCAGTCTCCCATCTGTTGACTCTGTTTACACTTGCTGCTGCATCAGAAAAGCAGCCAGCATAATTAAGGACCCCAAGTAACCCAGACATTCTCTCTTCCACTTTCTTCCATTGGGAAAAAGATTACCAAAGTCTGAGGTCACATTTCAACCAACTCAAGAATAGCTTCTTCCCTGCTGCTGTCAGACTTTTGAATGGACCTATCTTGCATTAAGTTGATGTTTCTCTACAACCTCACTATGACTGTAACACTACATTCCGCACTCTATCGTTTCCTTCTCCATGAACGGTATGCTTTGTCTGTATAGCACCCAAGAAACAATACTTTTCACTGTATGCTAATACAGGTGACAATAATAAATCAAATCAAAATCAAACTTGCTCTATGAAAAGTTTTTCCTCATGTTACTTTTCCCAGTTACTTTATCATTCTCAATCCTTACTGTGGTGGGAACAGTTTCTATCTATCCTGTACAAACCCCACTTGATTTTGAATGTCTCTATCAAATCTCTTCTCAGCGTTCTCTTCTGCAAAGCCCACCAATGCCCCTTGTTTCTCAGGACACTAAGGAAATTTGGCATATCCACTACGACTCTCAACAACATTTACAGATGCACCATAGGAACAATTCTTTCTGGTTGTATCACAGATTGGTATGGCTCCTGCTCTGACTAAGAATGCAAAAAAACCACAAAGAGTCATGAATGGAGCTCCGTCCATCATACAAACCAGCTCCTACCCATTGACGCTGTGTACACTTCCTGCTGCCTTGAAAAAGCAACCAGCATAATTGAGGGCCCGAAGCACTCCAGAAATGCTTTCCTCCACCTGCTTGCATCAGGAAAAAGATACAAAAGTCTGCAGACACTTACCAGCCAACACAAGAACATCATCTTCCCTGTTGCCATCAGATGTTTGAAAGGACCTCCTCATATTAAGTTGATCTTTCTCTACATTCTAGCTAGGACTGTAACATTACATTCTGCACTCTTTCCTCCTCTTTGTCTGTATAGCATGCAAGAAACAATACTTTTCACTGTTTACTAATATATGTGACAGTAATAATTCCAGTCAAATCAAACAAAACAATCCCAACATAGAATCATAGAATTCTTAGTGCAGTAAGAAGCCATTTGACTCTTCGAGCCTACACCAACAAAATCCCACCCAGGCCCTGTATCTGAAACCCCACTTATTTACCCTGCTAATTCCCCTGACACTAAAGAGCAATTGAGCATGACCAATCAACCTAACCTGTACATCTTCACCGTTGGAACCATTCTCATACGAATCTTTTGTGCACTCTCTCCAATGCATTGACGTCTTTCATTGAATGTGGCAGGATAGGTTGACAATGTGGTTAATAAAGCATATAGTATCATTGGCTTTATTAATTAGGCATAGAGTACAATAGCAAGGAGGATATGTTGAACTTATATGAATACTATTTTGCCATCAGCTGGAGTATTGTGCCCAGTTCTAGGTGTTGCATTTTAGGAAAGATATAAAAGCACTGGAGAAAGTGCAGAAAAGGTGCCGTTAAGTTGTAGGTGCTACTGACTGGACGAGCAGTTACTATTGATGCTTAATTGTCCTTGAGAAGATAGTAATGAGCTCCATTCCTGAAGCGTGTGTCCAAATGGTGCACCCACAGTGCTGGTGGGAAGTCAGTTCTAGGATTTTGACTCGGCAACAGTGAAAGAAAAGCAATATATTTCCAAGTCAGAATGATGTGTGTCTCGAAATGAACTTGTAGGTGGTGATATTCCCATGTATCTGCTACCCTTGCCTTTCTAGATGGGAGAGGTTGTAGATTTGAAAAGTGATGTCAAAGCAACCTTAGTGAATTGCTGCAATATACCCTATAGAAGCTACACACTGCTGCCACTGCATCATCCTGGAGAGAGTGAATATTTAAGGTGGTGGAGGGGGTGGCAATCAAGTGGTTTGCTTTGTCCTGAATGGTGTTGAGATTCTTGACTCTTGTTAGAGCTGTATTCATCCAAGCAAGTGGAGAGTATTTCATCACACTCTTGATTGTGCCTTGCAGAAAGCGGACAGAATTTGGTGAGTTAGGAGGCAAATTTGTCTCAGAATTCATAAGAACATAAGAACATAAGAAATAGGAGCAGGAGTAGGCCATCTAGCCCTTCGAGCCTGCCCCGCCATTCAATAAGATCATGGCTGATCTGTCGTGGCTCAGTTCCACATTCCCGCCCTCTCCCCATAACCCTTAATCCCCTCTCTTATCAAAAACCCATCAACCCGCGTCTTAAAAATATTTAGCGAGGCAGCCTCCACCACTTCAACGGGCAGAGAATTCCAGAGATTCACCACCCTTTGAGTGAAGAAGTTCCTCCTCAACTCTGTTCTAAACCGCCCCCCCTTTATCTTGAGGCTGTGCCCCCTAGTCCTACTGTCTTTTTTGAGCGGGAAGAGTCTCTCCACCTCTATCCTATCCATCCCATTCATCATCTTATACGTCTCAATGAGATCTCCCCTCATTCTTCTAAACTCCAACGAGTACAAGCCTAGTTTATTCAGCCTCTCCTCATAGCTCAACCCCCTCAACTCCGGTATCAGCCTAGTAAACCTCCTCTGCACTCCCTCCAAGGCCAAAATATCTTTGCGCAGGTGCGGCGCCCAAAACTGCACACAGTACTCCAGCTGCGGCCTCACCAATGCCCTATACAGCTGCAGCAAGACCTCCCTACTTTTATATTCAATCCCCCTCGCTATGAAGGCCAGCATCCCATTCGCCTTCCTGACCACCTGCTGCACCTGCAAGCTGGGTTTTTGCGACTCATGCACAAGGACCCTGAGGTCCCTCTGCACTGTCGCCTGCTGCAGTTTTTCGCCACGTAAGTAATAGTCCTTCCTACCATTATTCCTACCAAAGTGGACCACCTCACACTTGTCAACATTAAATTCCATTTGCCATTTCCTGGCCCATTCGCCCAGCCTATCTAGATCCTTCTGCAGACTCTCCACACCCTCCGCACAATTTGCCGTTCCCCCAATCTTGGTGTCATCAGCAAATTTCGACACCCTACACTCGGTTCCCTCCTCCAGATCATCTATATAAATGGTAAAAAGCTGAGGCCCCAGTACCGACCCCTGGGGCACTCCACTAGTCACCATCCGCCAATCCGAATAGCACCCGTTGACCCCCACTCTCTGCCTCCTATTTGACAACCAATCCTCTATCCACGCTAACACCCTACCCCCAACTCCATGTCCGTCGACCTTCTGCAATAACCTCTTGTGAGGTGCATCCTCTGACCTGCTCTTGTAGTCACAAAAGATACAAATACAAATGTTTGTTTGGTTCCTAATTCTTGTGTTTTTGTTGAAAGTGAAAAATAATAGAATAAGAGGTGCTACGCCAAGGTTGATTTTAAGTACTTGTGTGCTTCAATTCTATTTGTTAAAATATAAAAGTTTCCAATCCATATTTTTCACTAGATTAGTGAATTCAGTAGAATTTATTTCCTTTTGACCCATTTTTATGCCCATTGCTTTTTGATATATATCAATGGGTATAAAGGGCAGAATTTAAAATTTTGCAAATAACACAACTTGGAAACGTAGTAAACAATGAGGAGGGCAATACTCAATGGAAATTTAGTGCCAAGGAGTGTGAATGATTCCTTTTGAAGAAGAATGAAGCAAGACAATATAAATTAAATGGTACAAATTTAAAGATGCAACAAAGTAACCCTAGCAGTGTATGTGCATAAAAGTTTGAAGGTGTCAGGGCAAGTTGATGAGGCTGCTTATTTTTAAAAAAAAACAGTGGAACGTTTAACTTTATAGAGGCTTAGGACAATGTTTTAGGATCACTTCGCACCCATTATTGGGCGTGGTGCGGTCAAAAAGTCAGACCACAACCAGCACCATTTTACAAGTGCAGGATTTCTGGCAAGGTCAGCCTTTTGCCGGAAATGGGCAAGAGACTGATTAATTTATTCAAATTTATTAAAATTACGTTTTGAATGTGTTTAGCAAACTCGGTGCTCAACTGCCTTTGTGGTTTTGCTGGTAGAGGTTCTCACCGGTGAGGAATAGACATGGTCTGCATGAACGGGGAGCCTTCGTCTTGCCTCACTGGAACAGGAGGCCACTGAGGCCCCCTGGGGAGACCGAGGGCAAGGGAAATGCTAGCCTGGCACCTGGGCAGTGCCCACCGGGTGGCAGTGGAGGGGAGGCTGATAGGGGAAGGGAGCCTGCTACCCCTCTGCAGTGATCCTGAGAAGAGGGTAGCATGTCCGCAATTGGTGGGGGAGGGCAGCGGGTCTGCAATCAGTGGGGGGGAGGTAGGCGGGTCTGCAGTTGTCGGGGAGGGGTTGTCCGCAGTTGGCCTGGGCTGGGAGGTCGGCCTTGGGCTCCTGCAATTGCAAGGGGAGAGCTGCTTCAGGCTGCCTGAAGCAGCAGGGGTGGCCTGATAGCTCTCTTTGTCTATCAGACTCCTGCTAATGCACATGTGCAGCATCAGAGTTCTGCACGTGCACACTACCTCCCTCTGCAGGCTTTCGGGCATGTCAAGTCCCATCCACAAGCGTCTGCAGTGAGCAACAGAATTGCTCAAAATTGTGCAGCCAGAGTGCAGACAGGGAGGGGGGGATGCCGAAACTGCACCCAGTTCCACGCCCGCTCGGCACTTTGAAATCAAATGGTAAAATTCCAGCCATAGGGTATAGATTCAAGAAAGCTATGCGAGCCCTTTATAAATCATTCGTTTGGTCTCAGCTGGAGCATTGTCAAGTACCAAACACCATACTTTAGAAAGAATGTCAAGCTTTGGAAAGAATGAAAAGGAGATTTAGTGGAATTATACAGGAGGTGGAAAACTTCTGTTATCTGGAGAGATTAGAGAAACTGTGATTGTTCTTAGAACAGAGAAACAAATGCTTTGCCACATCATTTCAGAGGGCCGTTAAGAGTTAACCATAATTCTGTGAATATGTAGGCCAGGCCAGGCCAGGTAAGGGCAGCATGCGTTCTTTGCTAAAGGGGCATTAGTGAACCAGATGGGTTTGTATGACAATGATCAATGGTTTCATGATCACCATCACTGAGACTAGCTTTTCAATTCCACATTATTAATTGAATTGGAATATCACCAGCTGCCGTGGTGGGATTTCAGCCCTGTTCCCAGAGCATTAACCAGGGCCTCTGAATTACTAGCCCAGTGACTTTACCACAATGTCACCATCTCTCCACGCTCCAGTGCAACATTTCCTATAAGGCTGTGCAGCCATGCAGCAATCCGTGGGAACAAATTTTGATTTTGGTTTATTATTGTCACATGTATTGGTATACAGTATTGTTTCTTGCACACTGTACAGACAAAGCATACTGTTCATAGAGAAGGAAATGAGAGAGTACAAAATGCAGTGTTACAGTCATAGCTAGGGTGTAGAGAAAGATCAACTGAAGACAAGGTAGGTCCATTCAAAAGTCTGATGGCAGCAGGGAAGAAGCTGTTCTTGAGTTAGATGGTATGTGACCTAAACTTTTGTATCTTTTTCCCAACACAAGAAGGTGAAAGACAGAATGTCCACAGTGCATGGGAACCTTAAGTATGCTGGCTGCTTTGCTGAGGCAGCGGGAAGTGTAGACAGAGTCAGTGGATGGGAAGCTGGTTTGCGTGATGAATTAGGCTACATTCATGACCTTTTGTAGTTTCTTGCAGTCTTGGGCAGAGCAGGAGCCATATCAAGCTGTGATACAACCAGAAAGAATGCTTTCAATGGTGTATCTGTAAAAGCTGGTGAGAATTGTAGCTGACATGCCAAATTTCCTTTGTTTTCTGAGAAAGTAGAGGGGTTGGTGGGCTTTCTTAAGTATAGTATCGGCATGGGGAATCAGGTCAGGTTGTTGGTGATCTGGACACCTAAAAACTTGAAGCTCTCGACCATTTCTACTTGGTCCTGATTGATCTAGACGGGGACATGTTCTCCACTATGCTTCCTGAAGTTGATGACTATTTTCTTTGTTTTGTTGACATTGAAAAGAGATTATTGTCATCACACCAGTTCACCAAGAGGTGTTGTTGCCCTGTCCTTACTGATTGTGGTCTGTGGATTAGGAACTTCAGGATCCCGTCACATAGTGAGGAGCCGAGGCCCAGGCCATGGAATTTGGAGATGAGTTTCATAGGAATAATATCAAATGTTCCCTTTAAGATATGCACATGCATATCTTAAGGAGATTGTCTAGTGCAAAAAGCCAACTAAGCCGAACAAATAGAGTTAGAAGGGAACATCACTCCAGAATGATCTGCACTAATGAATCAGGGAACCATGGATTTTAGTAATGGGCTCCTCTATTTGCCTGACCATTTACTGCACATATTTGGAGAATTGCCATACTTATGTTCTCTGTTTCCTCAAAGGGCTGACGCATGATATCAAGTTACCTAAGATCTGCAACCAACGTCTGATCTCCTGATTTTAATATAATCAGCATCCACCACCTCGTCTTTTGTTCCAATTCACTTTCTACCCTATGCTCACTCACCCCCCACCACCAGTCTCACTGTCCATTTGGCCCAGGTTACAGGACAGTGGGCTAATGCTTGGGAGGGGAAGAAGGACTGATGATTACTGCAATGATATATTGACAGGATTAGATGCTGGCTTTTGTCTTTCTATTTCTGAGAGTTAATAAGCAACTTAAAGAAGCAAGGGGAAAAAGGTAAGAATGAGCTGCTAAAGAGCTGAGTTCGTATTACTTTAAGGATCATCTAACATGCTGACAGGTAATGCAATGTGAAGAAAAAAAGACTTGCAATTTCCTGACAAAACCTGCAGTCAGCATCTATTATCTGTTTCCTCTCTCTGACTTATTTTACAAACTCACTTTCCTGGAGCTTTTGATCCTGCTCTTTGGGCCAATCTCTTTCATGTTACAGACCATCCTTTTTAATAAGAGTACAAAAAGTGAAAACCACCTCCAGTTAGCATGAGCTGTAGCCGAATGATGGTGTGGTTGATGACAGATATGGAAGCCAAAGTTTAGAAATCTAGTCATGCATCTCCCATTTTTAGGATATTAATCACCTTGTCCCCCATATACAGACAGGAAACAGATGCATATTAGAACAGGTCATTAGGGCATTGCACTGGCTGGTGGTGTACACGGCTAGCACCATTCTAAGTAGAAGATAAAGGGGGAAGTTTCCCATCCCGCCCACCACTGGAATTGTGGTGGGGGTTGGCTGGGGGGTGGGGGGAGGCTGACCATGTGAAGGTTTGTGACCTCAGATGGGATTTTCTGGTTTTGGGGCAAGCACAGCTGGAAAATCCTGCCCAATATATTTAAATCAATTGTACTGAGGATGTGCAATACTGACAGAGGTGAGATGACCCCATCTGCCTGCTTGAGTGGATGTAAAAGATTCAGTGGCACTACTTCAAAGAAGAGCAGGAGAGTTATTCCCAGTATTCTGGTAAATATTTATCCCTCAAACAACATCACAAATAGAAATTATCTAGTCACTATCACAGTGTTACTTGTGTGAGCTTCTTGTGTACAAATGCTGTTTCCTACAATGCAGCTGTGATTGCATTTCAAAAAGCACTTCATTGAATATAAAGTGATTTGAGACATTCAGTGGCTTTAAAAACCACTATATAAATGCAAATCCTTTTCCTCTTTTACATGCAATTTGTATTCTACTTTGATGCTGAACGACATGAGTACTCCTTCATTAGTGCAATGTAAAGGCAATATGGAGCTCTTCTGGTTTAGTATTCCTGGTCACTACTTGACTGTTTTTGCTGTGTTTTTATTACTCTGGAAAGTTCACTATCTGCACAGTTTCCTCCTTTTGCATTGTTGTTGCTGTATATAGCCAGCCTACTTATGAAGCAGACATAGATGGTTTGGCAGGCTGCCTTTGGTAATAGAGAATTAAGAGAAGAAGGAAAGACATCATGCAGCAAGTGGAGAGTGAGAGCACTGAGCAGGAGGTTATATCCTAAGAGAGTCTACAAGGGATACTTCTCTAACCTCAAGTTTACTGAGGACAAACATTTGAGCTGTTTTTGCTTTACCAAGGATGTTGTCACTGAACCCTGTCATCAGCTGCAGCCACTGTTCTATCTTCAAACAAGAATATCGGTAGCAGTGCCTGTGCCTATTAAGGTAATCATGGTCCTCAAGATTTGTGTCAAGGAACTGTTTGGTATACTGAAAACTTTGAAATGTTGTATTCTCAATGCATCAGGGTGGTCATTGAGGCTTATTATGGAATAAAAATTACATATCTTTTCCATTGATGGAACAAAGCAGGATGAAAGAGTACAATATTTCACATGCATGGCAGATTTCTTTGTGATGCAAGATTAAATTAACTGTGCACACAATGCCTTGCTTACTCTGTATCGCCAGTCTGGCATTTTTATTCAAAGGGATTCTTCGTGAATGAGATGCTGGCATTGAACTGGGGTGGGCACAATAAGAAGTCTCACAACATCATAACAGTCGTAGAGGTTTAAAGCATGGAAGCAGGCCATTCGGCCCAACTTGTCCATGCTGCACTTTTTTTTAAACTCCTAAGCTAATCCCAATTGCCTGCATTTCCCTCCATATCCCTCCAAACCAACTGTACCCATGTAACTATCTAAATTCTTTTTAAAAGACAAAATTGTACCTGCTTCTACTGCTATCGCTGGCAACTTGTTCCAGACACTCACCGCCCTCTGTGTGGAAAAAAAATTGCCCCTCAGGACCCTTTTGTATCTCTCCCCTCTCACCTTAAACCTATGCCCTCAAGTTTTAGAATCCCCTACCTTTGGGAAAAGATATTGACTATCTGGCTGATCTGTGCCCCTCATTATTTTATAGACCTCTATAAGATCATCCTTCAGTCTCCTACGCTGCAGAGAAAAAAGTCCCTGTCTATCCAGCTTTCCCTTATAACTTAATCCATCAAGTCCTGATAGCCTCCTAGTAAATCTTTTCTGCACTCTTTCTAATTTAATAATATCCTTTTTATAATCGGATGACCAGGGCAGGACTTACTCAGTTAATGGTAGGGCGTTGAGGAGAGTTATAGAACAAAGAGATCTAGGGTACACGTTCATAGCTCCTTGAAAGTGGAGTCACAGGCAAACAGGGTGATGAAGAAGACATTTGGCATGTTTTTGTCTCATTGGTTCAATATAGGAGCTGGGATGTCTTGTCGAAGTTGTACAAGACATTTGTAAGGCTACACTTGGAATACTGTGTACAGTTCTGGTCACCCTATTATAGAAAGGATATAGGATATTATTAAACTAGAAAGAGTGCAGAAAAGATTTACTAAGATGCTAACAGGACTTGATGGATTAAGTTATAAGGGAAAGCGAGGCTGCTACCAGGACTGATGGTTTGAGTTGTAAGGAGAGGCTGGTTAGACTTTTTTCCCTGTAGCATAGAAGGCTTAGGAGTGATCAAATAGAGGTCAATAAAATAATGAGGGGCATAGATAAGGTAGATAGTCAACATCTTTTCTCAAAGATAGGCGAGTCTAAAGCCAGAGGCTATAGGTTTTAAGGTGAGAGAGGAGAGATACAAAAGGGTCCAGGGCGGCTGTTTTTTGACACAGAGGGTAGTGAGAGTCTGGAACAAGCTGCCAGAGGTAGTAATAGAGGTGGGTACAGTTTTATCTTTTAAAAAACATTTAGGCTGTTACATGGGTCAGATTGGTGTAGAGGGGTATGAGCCAAACGTGGGCAGTTGGGATTAGCTTAATGGTAGAAACTGGATAGGTTGAGTGAAAGGATCTGTTTTCATGCTAGAAACCTCTATGATTTTATGGTCTGTGGGCCTCCTATCATTCTGCCCTAGTTTCTGTGCACTTGTATTCGGTGAGTCGCCACTGATCAACTCTTCTAAGCTAGCCTTAAGTCTACATGGTGTCGTCATGTAAACTGGTGGTTTTGAATATCAAAGCAGGTCACAATGCATCTTTTGTGACATTGCACTCTCTTCTCCACTGGCTGTAGAGTGTTGACATTCTGAGCAAACAAAATGAAAGAGAGAGTCATGGTCAACTTGTGATGTCATAGAGGTATACAGCGCAGAATAGGGCTATTTGGCCCATCACATCTACACTGGTCAAAAGACAAACTACCCAACCCATTTTAATTCCATTTTCCAATATTTAACCCATAGACTTGTATGCCTTGGCATCGCAAATGCACATCTAAATACTTCTTAAATGTTATAAGGGTCTCTGCCTCCACCATCCTTTCAGGCAGTGAGTTCCAGACTCACTGTCTCATCTGGTCAGTGTATATTTGTGAATATAAATGAGAAATTGAGTATGTGTTGGATGACATGGTCAAAGAAACAAGTATTGAGGAAAAATTTTAAAGAAGGGAGAGAGGTAGCTAGACAATGATGATTAAACAGAGAATTCAGTGCTTCAGGGGCAAGATGACTGGAGTCCCTGCTCCTGATGGTGGATCACTATTTTCCATTTCAGAAAATACTTGATTGACTCTTACTGTGTCTTCCAATAGTGAGAGTTGTTTTAGTGCAAGTTGAATGCAGTCTTTCTTGCTTCATACTTCCAGGCTTTTCAAAGCGATGCTTAAAGCTATCAGATTGGGTAGATTTGGTCATGTCTGAGTGCCAATGACTCCGCCACAAGATCTCCTTGCAAAATAGTGAAAATTGCATGGGATAATGCATTCCAATGTGAGTGACAACTGGACACCAAACAAAGGGTCTATTCACATTTTATCCAAAGAAGGAAGAAGGTGCACAATATCTGAAATAGATGGGAAATGTGGTAAACTAACATTTACCCAAGTACCATGAACTAAAAGCAGAAGGTTGACTGTGCAGATTATGGTTTTGTTCAGCAATTCATGTTAATGCATAATTATGAAAGGAAATTTAAAGTAGGAATAGGGCAACAATAGGATGAGAAAGATAAATTCATAAATAATGGCAGAACCTATGACTGAAGAATATAATGAATTAGACATTTGATTAGAGAATGGGCTTATCAAGAATGTTAATGGTTAGAATGGCATAAAAGAAAATAATAAACTAGTAAAACCAAAACTGGATAAAACCCAAGGCCTATTTTGTGTGCAGCCACGCATACTCAAGGATACTAGTGAGGAGATAGCAGAGACGTTAGTTTATATGTACAAAGATTGCATAGAAGAAGGGATAATATCAGAGAACTCGTGAACAGCTAATGTTGTTCCTTATTACAAAAACATAACAAAATCTAGGAACTATAGACCAAACAGTGTGATGTTAGTGATTAGAAAGTTACTGGAATATATACTAAAAGAAGTTAAATGAAGAGCATCTTGACATGGAAAATGTAGGGCTGAATGCTCTTGTTTTGAGGCTAAGTGCTCATGCCAGCAGGAAAATGGGAGTGTTTCTTGCTCACGTTAGCAGTGTCTTTCACTTGGGATTCACCTATTGTCTGTATTGGTCAGGATCAGTGGAGTACTTGAGGTGCAGTGGCGCAGTCAAACGTGAAGGGAAATCAAAATAAACACAGGTGGCTGGAGGATGTTAGAAACCCATTTATTGGGGCTGAGTGTTTAACTGGGAAGACTGGAACCACCGCCACCGCTCCCCACAAACCCCCCAACAACCCCCCACCCCCCCTCAACCTCATGGATCAGCATTTCCTGTCTCAAAGGATTGCTCTGACCTGCAGTTTCTGACAGGAAGAAAGGAAAATCTCTGCTGCAGAATGAAGTGCTGCAATGATTTAAAATCCCACCAGATGACTGGGGAGCATGGAGGTTAAAGTGACCTGGCCACTTCAGAATTTGCACAGCTAACAGGCAGAAATATAGACATTGATCACAGGGCTGCTTGAGATCTTCAGGTCTGCCAGGAGTAGAAGGCATGACGTGGGTATTTTTACTAGGAGTAGAAGGGGCAGTCCTGTCTCAACACTCACATCCCAGTGAGGAGTGGTGAAATCAACTCCTTACCCCCAGCCCAAGCTCACCCAATCCCCAGTATCCTTGTGGGCCCCTTCCTCCACAGCTTGGAAGCAGCAGAAGGACAAAGAACATAAGAATATAAGAAATAGAAGCAGGAGTAGGCCATCTAGCCCCTCGAGCCTGCCCCGCCATTCAATAAGATCATGGCTGATCTGTCGTGGCTCAGTTCCACATTCCTGCCCTCTCCCCATAACCCTTAATCCCCTTGCCTATTAAAAACCTATCAACCCGCATCTTAAAAATATTTAGCGAGGCAGCCTCCACCACTTCAACGGGCAGAGAATTCCAGAGATTCACCACCCTTTGAGTGAAGAAGTTCCTCCTCAACTCCGTTCTAAACCGCCCCCCCCCCCCTTTATCTTGAGGCTGTGCCCTGTAGTCCTACTGTCCTTTCTTAGAACGGAGTTGAGGAGGAACTTCTTCACTCAAAGGCCACTAGACCTAGCTCTGCAAGGCCCAAGGCACTAGGGTGTAAGTGGGCACTGTCAAGGCTTGTGGATTGGAGAGGCTGAGTTGGGGAGTGATTGGGTTCTGAGGATGAAGGGGAGCTGAGCAGGTGGTTAGAGGAGCAGAGAGGAGGCTGAAGGGCGTTGGGTTGGGTTACCCTCATGCCTTGTTGGGGGTGAGGGGATGGTGGGGGGGGTGGTGGTGGTGACCCGTGATTGGAGTGGTGGGGAGCTGGAAGGATGCCCTTCTGCTCTGAGATTAGTGGTGCTTCCCTCAAGATTCAGCATGCCTTGTCCCCGCTTGTGGATAACTCATGTAAAGCCTGCATTGTGCCATTCCTGGTAGTGGGCCAGGTGAATGGCCTGCTAAACCTGCTGATGAAATTCAATTTAGCAGGTTTACATAATTATTGGGCTGCTTCCCACTCTGGGCTGGAACCCAATCAAGATGGCAGGGTGGGTGAATCCCGAAAGTCCTCACGTCCAGCAGGGATTCCAGTTTTTGGCCAACATTCCTGCCAATCATCTGAAGGGGTCAGAGAATCGCCCCCTTCCCCCCACAATCTTTAAAAGGCAGCAAGGATTCCAAAAGGCTTAAGTCATGTATAACTAACCTGAGAATTGTTTGAAGAGCTAACAGAAAGGGTGGACAAGAGTAATTCAGTAGCAATTGAAGACTTAAAGGAGACCTGATAGAAGTATTTACAATCTTGAATGAGTTAGATTTAGTAAACATGCAGAGAATTGTTCCACTTGTGGGAGAATCCAAAACTAGAGGGCGCAAGTACACAATCAACCCAATAAGTATAAATAAATCTAATAAGGAAATCAGGTGACTTCTTCTTTACTCAGAGATTGGATAGAATGTGGCTGAGATAAGTGGCTTCAATGCTTTTAAAAAGAAGTAAGGTGAGTACATGAGGGAAAAAGGGAACAATAAGTGACACTGAAAGACTGAGTTGAGGTAGTTGGAATGGGCCGAAGTTCATGGAATCACTCATCAACTAGCTGTAAATGGGCCAAATGGTCTGTTTCTGTACCATATGTTCTATGTAATTTCACAACTGGCAACCAAAACAGAACAAGTTCCCATGTGCTTGAAATTCTGTTGCAGAATTTTATACATTTTACACAATGGATAGCAGTTTTGTGACCTAAATAATTAAGTGTTTTTACTGCTGTAATTACATTATGCTGTTTAGAGATTAGGAAATAAGTGCTCAGATGGAGAGCAACATCAATCATGGAACACAGAGGAATGAACGCAATTACAATTAGCACTGTTTTTTCTCATTTATAGGGATAAACTATGGTGCAATGCACCAGGAGCTCCTTATAATAATGTTGAAGTCATTCTACAAAACCTTGATAACACTAAGAAATTTGTAAAAATTGTTAATATTGAACCACTTACATATCGAGGATATGATCCTACAGGTAGGACACCGTAGTTTTGCAATCATTCAATATGTTATGTTAAAATAAAAGTGCATGCATGTAACTAGTTCAACACCATAATTTGTGACTACCATAAAAGCATGAAACTAGAAATTCTGCACCAAGTCTGATCTGGGCAGGCAAGAAATTTAAGACAGAATCTGTTTCTACTGAGTTTCTTACCCTTGTGATGTCACATCAGAGTTAAGTTTTATTTATTAGTGTTGCAAGTAGACTTACGTAAACACTGCAATCAAGTTACTGTGAAAATCCCCTAGTCGCCACAGTCCACGTTTTTCGGGTACCCCGAGGGAGAATTTAGTATGGCCAATGCACCTAACCAGCATGTCTTTCCGCACTGTGGGAGGAAACCGGAGCATCTGGAGGAAACCAACACAGACACGGGGATAATATGCAGAGTCCACAAAGACAGTGACCCAAGCCAGGAATTTAACCCGGTCCCTGGCACTGTGCGGCAGCAGTACTAACCACTGTACCATTATGTTGCCTTCGAGGCATAAAGCAGGCATACTTGCTGATCCTTCCACAGGTGGATTATCGATGCACCACAACGTTTTATATAAACAGAGTCAATCAGGAGAAAGGTATTGCAATTTAAAGAACAGCACTTGGTGAAGGACCAAGGAATAAATGATTTTCTTTTTCTACTTTCATCCCTTATTCCATATTGCCTCCATTTGATACCCCACTGACTACCCAAGTCCATGATTTGTTACGGGGATGATAGATTCCTCTCTTGCACTGTTAGTAGCATATCAGAGCTTCTGAAATGACTTCCATTAAGTATTTTATAGGATTTAGCACTATGCACATCATAAAAATAAGAATCCATTACTGGACTTTTACAACAGAAATTGAAAGTATTGATAAAGATTAGAATCATGATTGGAACTAGCAAGAGGGTAGTCCAGAGGATGCTTTTGTAACTATGTGCTGGGTGGTTAGTGTATTCAACACCAGTGCCTTGAAGTTTGGCCACATGGCCCTCATTTTTCAGACACTAAGTCACCTACTAAGGTTACAGTTTGGTGGGCAGGAAGTGCTTGCTGTAATGCTGAAGGTAATTCCACTGTCAGCAGTAGTGCACATCGGGAACATTTAAATGCACAAAAACATCCTACGCTTCTTGCAATACAGTGTATCCATTTTTGAAAGCCCTTGTGCTTCATTCACTATCTGTTAATCTCACATAGCACAACAGTTAACAATTAACAAATAATAGTTAATATAAACACAGTTAACCAGCAGGAAGGTCCATCATCTGCAGTATGGTTTCCTATTGCTGGCTGCTGCTTAACTTCAGTTTAACTACCACTCTTTAAAGTTCATTTTGTATAAACAGAGAAATATTTGTTAGAGTTGTACTGTTACTGGTTATCTCAGAAGTAGTTGACTGCAGTTTTGGATAGTTTAAAAGGTTGCTCTCGGAACAAGTAAACATGGAGAAGCAGCTTGGAACATGCAACAGAGCAGGAGGAGATGGCTATTGAGCAGATCAGGTGTTCAGGGAGCCCTTCTGTTACATTCACCTTTACTCAGGAGCAACATTTAGGCACCAGCATTTTTCCAAGAAGGCCATCACCAATCTTATGATCTTCTAATGCCAAAGCTGTAGTTTTGAACCAGGGAAAAAATAGTCATCATGGTCACTATTGCCTTCACCTTTAATGGTACAGGGTCTTTCAAGGTTGCCTCCTCCACGATTATCCTCAAAAAGAAGTCTCACAACACCAGATTAAAGTCCAATAGGTTTACTTAGTAGCATGAGCTTTCGGACAGCTGCCCCTTCATCAAGTGAGCCACTCGCCTGATCTCAAACAATGATGAGACAGAGTACAGGAAAGAGACAGAGAATCTGGGAATTAGAGCGCAATAATCTCTCCCTCAATGTCAGTAAAACAAAGGAGATGGTTATCGACTTTAGGAAGCATAGTGGAGGACATGTCCCTGTCTATATCAATGGGGATGAAGTGGAAATGGTTGAAAGCTTCAAGTTGCCAGATCACCAGCAACCTGTCGTGGTTCCCCCATGCCAATGCTATTGTTAAGAAAGCCCACCAACGCATCTACTTTCTTAGGAGGCTAAGAAAACTCTCACCAGCTTTTACAGATGCACAATTGAAAGCATTCTTTCGAAATGTATCACAGCTTGGTATGGTTCCTGCTTTGCCCAAGACTGCAAGAAACTACAAAGGACTATGAACAAAGCCCAATGCATCACGCATATCAGCCTCCTATCCATTGACTCTGTCTACACTTCTTGCTGCCTTGGGAAAGCAGCCAGCATAATCAAGGACTCCCCACACTCTGGACATTTTCTCTTCCACCTACTTCCGCTGGGGAAAAGATACAAAAGTCTGAGGTTACACACCAACTCAAGAACAGCTTCTTCCCTGCTGCCATCAGACTTTTGAATGGACCTACCTTGCATTAAGATGATCTTTCTCTACACGCTAACTATGACTGTAACATATTCTGCACTCTCCTTTCCTTCTCTATGAACAGCATGCTTAGTCCATATAGCATGCAAGAAACAATACTTTTCACTGTACACTAATGCATGTAACAATAATAAATCAGATCAGATCAAATCAAATCAAATAATTCTGACAGGGGACCTGGCATCCCTCTAAATATCTTTGTGCAATCATTGCCAATGATCAGTCAAGGTTACATTCTATGAATGTCAGTATGCAGTTCCTTCATGCACTGAAAGTGCTGCTGCTTATTCTTCTCCATGAAGTTTACCATTCTTTCAGTGGAGAAGTCATGCATTCAAGCTCTGAGCCAAGGTGGCACATGTAGCTGGATGGACACCAGTATTCCCAGCCCTTGACCCTGCATTCCTTCAGGGAACTCTGTCATGTGGAAACATATCTTTGCTGTTGGTCCTGGTGGAATCTCCTTTCCTGTGACCCCCAAAGCCCAATGTCTGTATCCATCTGAGCATGGCTGTGTCTGTCCCCCATGATGGGAAGTGGGCTCCCTGTAGTTGACTTTGTCTCTGTTACTTCTTCCTGCTCACTAATTTAATGTTCATCACCCAATGCTACTGATCTAATCATGTACAAGGACCCACTTGGGTGATTGTATCTGCACTGTGGAGAGTGTGTTTGAAGGTATGATGGTGGTTGCTCTGAAATCTGAGGTGGCAACACTTGATCTGAACTGGTGATGGTATAGAATGAGACTCTGTGCCTCCAGTTTTTAGAACCTGTGGAAGGATTAGAAGAGAATATGATAACTAGCCTTGAAGAGCAGAAGCCTCTACTGAATCTCTATGCACCACCCTATTAGACACTGCATTTTGATGATGATTACATAATATTCAGTACTGTTCATAATTTCTCAGATACAGAAGTAGCAACGTTCAGACATAAGCAGATAAGTGGCAAGTAACATTGGCACCACACAACTGCCAGGTAATGACCAGAACCAAGAAATTCAAAGCATTTTAATTTATTCAACTGCTCTACCATTATTGAATCCCCAACTGTCAACATTGTGGGAATTATGATTGACCAAAAATTAACTGGAGCAGCCAATAAGTACTGTGATTACGAGAGCAGGTCAGAGGCTGGCTAGTAACTCCCCTCCTGTCTCCCCAAAATATGTGTACCATCCACTAGGCACAAGTTAGGAGTGTGATGGAATATTCTACACTTGCTTAGATGGGTGCAGTTCCAACAAAACAGGAGAAGCTTGACATCTTCCAAGATAAAGCAATCCACGTGATTGGCATGCTGTTTAAACATAAGAACATAAGAAATAGGAGCAGGAGTAGGCCATCTAGCCCTTCGAGCCTGCCCCGCCATTCAATAAGATCATGGCTGATCTGTCGTGGCTCAGTTCCACATTCCCACCCTCTCCCCATAACCCTTAATCCCCTCTCTTATCAAAAACCCATCAACCCGCGTCTTAAAAATATTTAGCGAGGTAGCCTCCACCACTTCAACGGGCAGAGAATTCCAGAGATTCACCACCCTTTGAGTGAAGAAGTTCCTCCTCAACTCCGTTCTAAACTGCCCCCTACTTTATCTTGAGGCTGTGTCCCCTAGTCCTATTATCCTTTCTGAGCAGGAAGAGTCTCTCCACCTCTATCCTATCCATCCCATTCATCATCTTATATGTCTCAATGAGATCTCCCCTCATTCTTCTAAACTCTAACAAGTACAAACCTAGTTTATTCAGCCTCTCCTCATAGCTCAACCCCCTCAACTCCGGCATCAGCCTAGTAAACCTCCTCTGCACTCCCTCCAAGGCCAGAATATCCTTGAGTAAGTACGGCGCCCAAAACTGCACGCAGTACTCCAGCTGCGGCCTCACCAATGCCCTATACAGCCGCAGCAAGACCTCCCTACTTTTATATTCAATCCCCCTCGCTATGAAAGCCAGCATCCCATTCGCCTTCCTGATCACCTGCTGCACCTGCAAGCTGGGTTTTTGCGACTCATGCACAAGGACCCCAAGGTCCCTCTGTACCGTCGCCTGCTGCAGTTTTTCGCCACGTAAGTGATGTTCCTTCCTACCATTATTCCTACCAAAGTGGACCACCTCGCACTTGCCAACATTAAATTCCATTTGCCATTTCCTGGCCCATTCGCCCAGCCTATCTAGATCCTTCTGTAGACTCTCCACACCCTCCGCACAATTTGCCTTTCCTCCAATCTTGGTATCATCAGCAAATTTTGACACCCTACACTCGGTTCCCTCCTCCAGATCATCTATATAAATGGTAAATAGCTGAGGCCCCAGCACCGACCCCTGAGGCACTCCACTAGTCACCATCCGCCAATCCGAATAGCACCCATTGACCCCCCACTCTCTGCCTCCTATTTGACAACCAATCCTCTATCCACGCTAACACCCTACCCCCAACTCCCTGTCCCCTGACCTTCTGCAATAACCTCCTGTGAGGTACCTTGTCAAACGCCTTCTGAAAATCCAGAAAGACCACATCCACCGGCTGTCCTCTATCCACCGCCCTAGACACATCGTCATAGAACTCCAATAAATTTGTCAGTTTGCCATGTTAAATGTGCATTCTCTCCATTACCAATGCATGGTGGAATGAATACATACTGTACAGAAGATACATACACTGCAGCAACTCACTAAGCCTCCTTTGACAATACCTTCTTAATTTACAGCTTCAGCAGCCACATGGAAACACCATTACCTGCCTGTGCCCTGCTAAGCCGCGCACCATCCTGACTTGGAACTGTATCACTGTTCCTTCACTATTGCAAGGTCAAAATCCTGGAACTCCCTTCTCAATACTGCTATGGATGGGTAATGTCCTAAATATTTTAGAGATTGGGCTTTAAAGAAAAGATGTGGTTTGCACATGTAGATTCAAACTAACAACAACAGATACATTGCAAGACCTCTTGCCTATACAGAGTACAAACAAACTAAAACAGCAGTATGTGCAAAACCTGAATGACATCACCATCAATCTCATGACTAGCTCTTAAAGCAATCATGCAACTATTTAAATATATATTACTGCCCTTTAAGGTGGCACAGTGGTTAGAATGCTGTCTTACAATGCCAGAAACCTGGATTTGATTTGGCGTTGTGTGACTGGAGTGTATCTGGAGTTTTTACTTTCTCCCTGTATCTGTGTGGCTTTCCTCCAGGTGTTCTGGTTTCCTCCCAGAGTGCAAAGTTTAGGTCGATTGGCCATGCTAAATTATCCCTTAATGCCCTAAAATGTGTAAATTAGGTGGATTAGCCATGATAATTGTGTTGGGGTTATGAGGATCGGGCAGAGGGGAGGGCCTGCTGAGTAGGGTGTTCTTTCAGAGAGTCGGTACAGACTCAGTGAGTCAGGTGGCTTCTTTCTGCACTGTAGGGATTCTATGGTTCTACTTCAGTGGTCATGCCAACAAACTACTACGATGTTATATATAGAATTAATCATACTCTAGACAAAGTATTGTGTACCATTAATTGTTATACATAGTTGGTAAGTGGATGCACATTCCTCCTTGGTTGTATATACGACATTCTTGGATTTGGCTGTCTTTGACCCTAGAAGTATGATAGTTCTTATCTTGGAACTAATTCTGCAGCCTTCTCACATGGTATTGCAACATAGACACAATCATCAGGCAACTCAGATTCAACTAAGCTTCCATTGTAGTATTCACAAAACTACAGACTAAAGAAGTTGGTACTTCTGGAGATGATTCTGATTCAGAGAAATTGTTTTGATATAACAAAAATTGGTCAGCCATCTTTAGTTCATCTTTGTTTTGAAATGTATAAGAAATTGGACATTTTGCTAAAACTATGGCTAATACCCATTCCTCACTGTGGCATAATTACGCGCTAACTCTCAATGCCTTTGTTGAAAGGAGTGTTGTTTGCTTGTCTAGCAACCTGAGAATGTTGTTGACACTCTATCTCTGAAGTTTCTGGAGATAATAACAAATTAAACATAGTTCTCAACTTTCTCTTTAAGAGTAGCAATTAATGATTATACATAGTCAGTAAGAAATTCGATCAGGTGGACGCCTATTCCTCTTTGATTGTATATACGACGTTCTTGGATTTGGCTGTCCTTGAACCTAGAAGTATGAAAGTTCTTCCCTTGGAACTAATTCTGCATCTTTCTCACATAGTATAGTAACATAGACACAATCATCAGGCAACTCAGAATCAACTAAGTTCCACTGCAGTATTCACAAAACTAGAGACTAAAGAAATTGATAGTCTTATTTATGTTTCTATGAGATATTTAAAAGCTATTTACAAGACATGATATCGAACCTTGCTCTTTCGAAGCTTTTAAAGAATGTTTGAAGGATTCTCTGAATTTTTCAGCTATTCCATTAGTTGATGGATGACAAGGTGTGGATTGTATATGCTGAATACCATTTACTTTTGAGATAATTCTCAAACTCTTGTAAACTGTGGACCATTATTGCTAACAATCTGTTCCAGTTTACCAAATCTTGCAAAATTTTCAGCAAGTTTTTCAATGGTTGGTTCAGTTGTAGTAGATCTCATGATAATTTCTGGCTACTTTGAGTGTGCATCAATTATGACATAGAACATATAACTCTCAAACAGACCAGAAAAATCAATACACAACCACAGCTGTGACATTTTAGGGCACTCCCAAGGGTGTAAAGGAGACAACGGTGATGTATTTCTTAATTTTACGCAGGATTGACAATGTCCTACTTTTTCTTCAATCTGAGCATTCAGATCTGACCTACTGGGCAGCACAGTGACACAGTGGTTAGCACTGCTGACTCACAGAACCAGGGACCTGGGTTCAATTCTGGCTTTAGATGACTGTATGGAGTTTGCATGTTCTCTCCATGTCTGCGTGGGTTTCCTCAAAGTGCTCTCATTTCCTCCCCCACTCTGATGTGTGGGTTAAGCTAATTGCAGTAAGAAGTCCCAGTTTTACCCCAGTCCAATGCCGGCATATCCACATTTAGGTTAATTGACCATGATAAATTGCCCCTTAGTGTCAAACTGTAAATATTTGCAGTTACAGGGATAGGACATGGGTGGGATTGTTGTCGGTGGAGGCTTGATGGACCGAATGGCCTCCTTCTGTAGCGATTCAGTGATTCTATTCTATGAATCTATGATATATGCTAATTCCTTCATCTGGACTATACCAGGATATCCTTCATGTGGTTGTTCAATACTCTTCCACGCAGACTAGGGGGGATGATCACTCGGCTTCCCTATAATATTCCCCACCCAACTTGAGAAGCTGTCACGTGCAAATAATCTACTAGTGAAAAATAAAGAATATTAGCAAAACTAGTTGGTTGCACCTGATGAATAGATAAAGGTAAGCGTAATAACACATCAGCATTAGCACGGCACTCTGATGATAAGATTGGTGACCATCTTTGCAATTGACTAGCAGCCAATAATATACTTTTATATGGTCCAAAAAAAGATTGAGGATCAGTTGATAATGTGAAATGGCAACCATATATAAATAATGAAGAAGCCTTTGTGCTTCAAAAATTATACTCTATACTTCTTTTTCTAGTGGCTGAGTATAGTTAAATTCAGCATTAGTCAGAATACTCTTTGCAAAAGATATTGGTCATTCTTCTTTTGAAAGCTTAATGTATGAAACTACTGCCTTTACTCTGTAAGGTGAAGCATCACAAGCAAGCATAACGATAGACTTGGACTAAAATGAACCAATACTTCAGACTTCTGCAAAAGTATCTTCAACATCCTTGTATGCTTTCTCATGTTGTCCAGTTCCATGACTTTCACACATAGTAAATTATGCAATGGCTTCAATATTGTAACTTGCTTAGGAACAAATTTGTTATAATATTTTACTATTCCAAGAAAGAACCACAATTGTATCACATTCATCAGACATGGTGCTTCTAAAACAGCTTCCATCTTTTTGGGTGCTTTATGTAGGCCTTGACTATCAATGATATGACCGAAATGCTGGTCTAACGTCTGGAGAAAGTCACATTTTTCTTTCTTGATATGCAGACCACGTGCTTGAATGTTGCATCTAAATTACTCAAGTGCTCTTGTTCACTGGACTCGGTAATTAGAATATCATCCAGGTAACATTGTCCATCAGACAGACCAGTTATAATCTGGACCATTGATCTTTGGAATAGGGCTGGTGTGGAAGTTATTTCAAAAGGTAATCTTTTATAATGAAGAAGATGTTCATGAGTAATAATGGTAAGTAATGGTTGCAATTCAGCAACTATATTCATTTGTAAATATGGCTGTGAAAGATCAATCTTGCTAAATTTCTGCCTACCTGATAACCCAGTAAACGCATTTTTAATTAAACAAAGTGGATATTAGTCAGCGTACAACACTGGATTTAGATTTTTTTAAAATCACCACAAATATGAACTGAACCATTAGGTACGATGGGAGTAACCTAGTCACTCATTGTAACCGGCTCTAACACAACAGTGTTAACAAATCATACTAATTCTTCTTTGACCCTGGGATGAATTGCATTGGCACTGCTCTTGCTTTGAGACTTCTTGGTGACTATTAGGCTTTAACTTGAATTTCACTTGAACTCCCTTCAATGAACCAACTATCTCTTTGAATACACTCTTGTATTTATTCAGAAAGGGCTGTCGATCTGTTTTGACATCGACCAATCTGTTAAGCTTCATCTTCTCTAACCCACAATCTCCCAAACACAGCTGGAAAATTACCACAGAGCACATGGAGAGGCAACTCCGCTGTTTGTCCATTCAGTTCTATGCTGAACATGATGTAGCCCTTTAACGGCACGATCTTTTCTATGTACGTCCTTAAAATCACATCCGCTGGTATGTAGTCTCAGGAATTAAAGATACAGCAGCAGCAATATGAATCTCCAACCTAATAGGTTGGCCACTTAAATTTGGAATCACCCAGAATCTGTGTGATGCAACCTGTATGAATAAAACATGCATTTGCAGCTGTTCATCATATCTCTTGACATTCACTTCTTCACAATCATAATTCTTTATTTTCATGTTATAAATGATTTTAGTAAAATGCAACTTGTTGTCCTTCTTGAAGGTATACAGATTCTTCTGAATATTCTTCTCAAGGGAAGCTAATAAAAGAACAAAGAACATCCCAGCATGGGAAACAGGCCCTTCGGCCCAACGAGCCCGTGCCGCCGCATCTTCCCACACCTCCCCTGCCCTGTGTGTATGTGAGTGGAACCCCTAATGTAGCCAGATTCAGGGGAGAATAGTGTCAATTTGGTACACCAGTCAGCCTAAGAGCACATCTTTGGGGTGTGGGAGGAAACCGGAACGCCTGGAGGAAACCCACGCAACCACAGGGAGAATGCGCAAACTCCCACACACAGGCCCAAATCCATGTATCTGCACAGCTAGCAGTGATAGTCACTGAGCTGTTACAGTGCCCATCTGCTGGTCCAGGATTAAGCACACACAACGACACAAAGTACTAGGCCACTCCCGGAACCTCCAAGAGCAGCCCACGCACGACCCACCGTGTGCATGCCCCTCGTTTGACAAAAAGGTGGACCGACCCTGTGGAATAAAAAGACAATACGTTAACATATAAAACTACATTTCCGGTGTCGTCCCGAGGCTCTGACACTATTTAATACCCTCTACTATAACCCTCCATCCTTGCTTCGCTCATGTGTCTGTCTAAGTAAACCTTAAACAAGTCCAACGTGCCTGCCTCCACCACCCTACTCGGTAGCGCGTTCCATACCCCCACGACCCTCTGCGTGAAAAACCTTCCTCTCATATTCAAATTATACTTCTCCCCCCTCACCCTTAGATTGTGACCTCTCTTAATTGTCCCCAGTCTAGGGAAAAGCCTACCACTGTTTATCTATTCCCTTCAGTATTTTATATACCTCTATCATATCCCCCCTTAATCTCCGTCTTTCAAAGGAGAAGAGCCCCAGTTTCTCCAACCTTTCCTCATAACTCAGTCCTTCCATGCCAGGCAACATCCTGGTAAACCTCCTCTGCACCCTCTCCAGGGTCTCCATGTCCTTCCGGTAGTAAGGTGACCAGAACTGGACGCAGTACTCCAAATGCGGTCTAACCAACGTTCTGTACAACTGAAGCATTAGACAGCAGCTCTTATACTCTATACCCCTTCCTATAAAGGCTAGCATTCCACAAGCTTTCTTCACAACCTTCTCTACCTGTGTCGACACCTTCAGAGAGTTGTGCACCTGCACTCCCAGGTCCCTCTGTATCTCTATACTCTTAATCGGTCTACCTTTTATCACATAACTCCTCCCTGCATTATTCCTTCCAAAATGCATCACCTCGCATTTGTCAGGATTAAATTCCATCTGCCATCTATCTGCTCAATATACCAACCTATCTATATCCTGCTATGTCACCTGACAGTCCTCCTCAGTATCTGCCAATCCTACCATCTTGGTGTCGTCCGCAAATTTGCTGATCACACCACGTACACCCTCTTCCAAGTCATTTATATATACTACAAAGAGGAGAGGTCCCAGTACTGAGCCCTGCGGCACACCACTGGTGACTGGCCTCCAGCCAGAAAAGGTCCCCTCGACAACTACTCTCTGTCTCCTATTGCCCAGCCAGTTTTCGACCCACCTAGCTACCTGTCCTTGTATCCCATGTGCCTTAACCTTTTCTACCAGCCTACCATGAGGGACTTTGTCAAACGCCTTACTGAAATCCATATAGATGACATCAACGGCTCACCCATTGTCAACCGTTTTTGTCACCTCCTCGAAGAATTCCACCAGATTCGTAAGGCAAGACCTCCCCCGAACAAAGCCATGTTGCATATCCCTAATCAGATCGCGACGCTCCAAATGCTCATACATCCTATCCCTAAGAATTTTTTCCAATAATTTTCCTACCACCGATGTGAAACTCACTGGTCTATAATTACCAGGGTTATCCCTACTACCCTTTTTAAACAGCGGTACCACATTAGCTACCCTCCAGTCCTCTGGGACCTCACCTGTGTCCAAAGAAGAGACAAAGATTTGCATCAGAGGCCCAGCAATTTCATCTTTCACCCCCCTAAGCAGCCTGGGATAAATACCATCAGGCCCCAGAGCTTTATCCGTTTTTATGCTACCTAAAAACCTTCGCACTTCCTCCCTCGTAATGGATATTTCCTTCCACTGATCTACAGCTCCCTCCAAGACACTACACGACACCGATCCCCTCTCCTTCGTGAATACCGACGCAAAGTATTCATTCGGGATCTCCCCCATTCCCTCAGCCTCGATACATAGCTCCCCTCCCTTGTCCCTAAGAGGACCAATTTTCCCTCTAACCACTCTCTTGCTCCTAATATAAGAGTAAAATGCTTTTGGATTTTCCTTAATCCTTTCGGCCAAGGCCATTTCATGCCCCCTCTTCGTCCTTCTAACTCCCCTTTTTAGCTCCCTCCTACTCTCTCTATATTCCTCCAGCGCACTCTCCGTTCCCAGTTGTTTCAACCTAACATATGCCTCCCTCTTCTTCCTGACCAAATCTTCTATACCCCCTGTAATCCACGGCTCCCTAATCCTGCCTTTCCCATCCTTCCTCTTTACCGGCACGTGCCTTTCCTGCAACATTTTCAGTTTGCCCTTAAAAACCTCCCAGTTACCAACCGTGGACTTGCCAGCTAACAACCTCTCCCAATCAGTGTCCTTCAGCTCCCTCCTAATCCGACTATAGCTCGCCTTCCCCCAGTTCAGAACCCTCCCCTTCGGCCGGCACTCATCCCTTTCCATTTTTATCCTAAAGTAGACGGACTTGTGGTCACTGTTAGCCACATGTTCGCCTACCTCACCCTCAACCACCTGCCCCGGCTCATTTCCCAGCACTAAATCCAGTATAGCCCCCTCCCTAGTCGGTCTAGTTACGTACTGCTCTAGGGACCCTTCCAACACACACTTTACAAACTCCTCTCCCTCCGTACCCCCAGCTCTAGGCACCTTCCAATCTACTCCAGGAAGGTTAAAGTCACCCACTACAACCACCTTATTCTTTCTGCACCTATCTAAAATGTCTCTGCAAATACCTTCCTCCACTGACCTCAGGCTGTTGGGTGGCCTATAGTGTACCCCTAGCATCGTAATCTCTCTATTCCTCAACTCCACCCACAGAGACTCAATCCCTAACTCCTCCATATTGTCCTCCCTCTGCACTGCTGTGATGTGCTCCTTTACTAACAATGCCACCCCACCACCTCTCTTCAACCCTGCTCTGTCACACCTTAAAACACTTATACCCAGGAACATTCAGCTGCCAATCCTGCCCTTCTCGTAACCACGTCTCCGTTACTGCCACCACATCTAACTTCCTCACAAACATCAAGGCCCTAAGCTCATCCGTCTTACCCGTCACACTCCTCGCATTGAAACAGACGCAGTCCAACCCACCAGTGCCTCTCAGAACTTCCTTCTCCCTGCTAATTTTCCTTTCACCCAAACTTACCCTATCACCCAACTCCCTCCTGACCCCAGTGTTTACTGAGCTATCAGTCACATTCCGCCCCCCCCCCCCCCATTAGTTTAAACCCTGGCTAAACACTCCAGCTAACCTCCCTGCTAAGACATTTGTCCCTCTCCCATTCAAATTTTCCCCATCCCTCCTATACAGTTGCCCTTCTCTCACAAATACCTCCCAGTGGTCTACAAAAGTGAAGCCCTCTACCTTGCACCAATCCCTCAGCCATGCATTCAGCTGCATGATCTCGTTATTCCTAGCCCTACTGGTACTAGGCAGCAGCCCAGAGAATGCCACCCTGGAGGTCCTGCTCTTCAGTTTGGACCCCAACTCCCTAAATTGCCCAGGTACATCTGCCCTATTCCGCCTTCCTATGTCCCTCTCCCCTGCGTGTATTATTACCTCTGCCTGGGTCCCCTCCCCTTTCAAAATTCCCTCTATCCTTTCCGTTATGTCCTGTACCCCTGCTCCAGGGAGGCAGACCACCATCCTGGAGTCACGCCTCTGCCCACAGAACCTCCTGTCGATTCCTTTAACCTTCCCATCCCCTACCACTATCACATTGCCAGCCCCCTTCTGTCCCTCTGAGTTATTCTGGCCCACCTGACTATCCTTTTGTGCCCCTGTCGATGAACCTTGGGGAGCACTGGGGAGGTCTGAGGACCAGGACTATTCTTCTTCTTCCTCTTGACAGTTGTCCACCCATCCTGTTCCTCAGCCCCTGGGACCTCCTCTTGCTCATGGTTCCTAGCTATTAACTCTTCATTTTCCCTGACCAGAAACGCATCCTCTAAACGCCCCTCTAGTTGCCTGACCCGGGCCCTTAACCGCTGCAACTCCAAACACTTAACACAGATGTGGACCCTCGGGAGACGTGATGTCTCCAAGAACTCCCACACGTGGCACCTAACACAGCTTATGTTCCTCCCCATAGCCCCTGCCATGTCCCAACCTCCCTTGGGTTTGTATGTGTCGAAACGCAACCCGGGAAAGATAGAAACTGCAACTCACCTTCTCTAAGCCTGCTCTCACCTAAGCCCAGCAAGCCAAAGCCCTTATAACTCTCACTCAGCTCCCCACTCACTCTGCTGCCCGCTGTCTATCACTGCCTTTTTATACCCCCCCCGCTCCCCCTTCCCGACAATCCCCTCGCCTAACTTCTGGTACGGAAGTAAAATACACACACACAAACCCCGCGAACCGGAAGTGCTTTCAGAAAGTGATTCCAAGTAAATTCAATACTCCCCAAAGCCACCAGGTACACTGCTCCAGAGAACAATGAGGTGGATCCACGGATGAGTATCAGATTTATACCCCTTCCTGACAATCCCCTCGCCTAACTTCCGGTACAGAAGTAAAATACACACACAGAAACCCCGCGAACCGGAAGTGCAGTCAGAAAGTGATTCTAAGTAAATTCAATACTCACCAAAGCCACCAGGTACACTGCTCCGGAGAACAATGAGAGCCCAACAAAATTTTGCAATGTGACCTGTTTTACCACAATCGTGCTTTTAATATCCTTGCTCCAGCATTCACTCACTGGCCCATTTGGCACGTCTATGACCATGCTTATTGAGGTTTTAACTTCTTGTGGGCAGTTCCTAATTTGTGGATCTTCATTCCCCATCAAATTGTGAAGCCTCTTTAGCATCCAGTTCCATCAACACTGATTTTTACTGAGGTCAAAGTATGTTTAGTAAGCAATCTGTTTGGGATAGCCTCGTTTTCAAGGCCACAAATTAGACAATTTCAAAGAGTATCTTCTAATGGCCACTCGCAATGTTGTGGCACTCTTTTTAAGGTTGCCACAAACTGAGCAATTCTTTCATCTTCCACTTTATTCCTTAGGTGGAACCTGAACGATTCTGCAATGATTAGTGGGCTTTCGTTCAAGGATCTTTGTCAAGTCATCTTAAGCTCTGGCTTTGTTGGATGAGCCAAACTCTGAAATAAATTTAAAGTTTTACTTCCTATTGTACTCAGAAAAGCTGGTATGAACAACTCCTTTTCAGTTTTATTTGCTTGTATAAAGTCCTGAAATCATTCAGCATAAGAGTGCCCAGGGCAAAATTTATACGAACCATGCAAAGATCCGTTGACCTCAGGTGGGATTTTCCAGTCTTGGGACGGGCACAGCTGGAAAATCTCACCCCGTCATTCACGTGCTTCATTGAAAGGCCCCATGGATCCTAATTAACCCACCATTTCTCTTGCAGGGACTAGTGATTCGAGATTGCTCAAGTTTTTTTTTACTGTCTTCCCAGTACTCCCCTTTTTAACCCTGGAGACTATTGACTTTATGATTTTTTTTTCAAATGACCCCAGCTTTTCAGCAAAGCATCCTGCTTCTTAAATAAGTCAGATACTCCTTGGAATCCCACCCTTCTCTGATCATAAATCTGCCTCTTTAAAACCACACAGGGAGCTTTTATTCTCACTTGGTCTTCCTTCCAGCACTTCAATCTTTAATCCTGTTATTGTTTCTACATGGCATTCTGATATTCAAAGTGTGAGGACCCACAATATTTTTATTTTATAAGGATTTTTTTCTTAATGCTTTTGATGAAACAAAATTTCATCTTTGTTGGCAATTTTCATTTTATAATGCCCTAACTATGTTAGTGGTTGTGGGTTTTAAACAAAAAGAAAAGATGTGATTTGCGAACGTAGATTCAAATTAACTACAACAGATTTTTCCAAGGACCTCTTGCCTGTACAGAGTACAAACTGAAACAGCCTGAGGATCACTCGACTGATATCACCCTCAATCATGGGACCAACTCCAAAGCAATCATTCAACTACTTCAGTATATAACAGGATATACCTACACCACATGGATTGTAGATGTTCAAGAAGGTGGCTCACCACAACCTTCTCAAGGACAATTAGAGATGGCAATAAATGCTTGCCTCACCAATGACACCCACAGCCCATGATTTTTTTTTTAAAATCCTACCACTGCTTGCAGAAAAAGGATTTTCCTCCTGTCACTTCTGGTTATTCTAATAGTGTGGAGTCTAGAAGAAAGACACCAAAACTATCTGCATGTTGAAATCTGATGATGGCATAGTGGATAGTGAAGAAAGTTATCTAGGATTGCAGTGGGATCTTGATCAGTTGGGTCAGTGAGCTGATGAATGGCAGATGGAGTTTAATTTAGATAAATGCGAGGTGATGCATTTTGGTAGGTTGAACCAGGGCAGGACTTACTTAGTTAATGGTAGGGTGTTGGGGAGAGTTATAGAACAAAGAGATCTAGGGGTACAGGTTCATTGCTCCTGTAGCATGGACAAGTTGGAGTCACAAGTGGACAGAATGGTGAAGAAGACACTTGGCATGCTTGGTTTCATTGGTCAGAACATTGAATACAGGAATTGGGACATCTTGTTGAAGTTATACAAGACATTGGTAAGGCCAGACTTGGAATACAGTGTACAGTTCTGGTCACCCTATTATAGAAAGGATATTATTAAACTAGAAAGCGTGCAGAACATATTTACTAGGATGCTACCGGGACTTGATGGTTTGAGTTATAAGGAGAGGCTGGATAGACTGGGACTTTTTTTCCTGGCACGTGGGAGACTTAGGAGTGATCCGGTAGAGGTCTATAAAATAGTGAGGGGCACAGATCAACTAGATAATCATCATATTTTCCCAAAGGTAGGGGAATCTGGAACTAAAGGGCATAGATTTAAGATGAGGTGGGGGAGAGATACAAAAGGGTCAGAGGGGAGAAATACAAAAGGGTGAGAGGGGGGAGATACAAAAGGTAATTTTTTCACACAGAGGTTGTGAATGTCTGGAACTAGCTGCCAGAAGTAATAGTAGAAGCGGATACAATTTTGGCTTTTAAAAAGCATTTAGACAGTTACATGGGTAAGATGGCTATAGAGGGATATGGCCCAATTGGGTCTATCTTAGTGGTTGAATAAAAGGGCAGCATGGACAAGTTGGGCCAAAGAGCTTGTTTCCATGCTGTAAATTTCTATTACTCTATGAAGATTATTGGCCTAAATGTATGGATTTTGTTGAATCAATTTTAAGTATATTCCAAACAAATCACTTGTGGCATTTTTGGTCATTATATAGAATTTCCCAAGAGATTTGTGTCATATGAAGATGGATTGAGGTTTTGAAGATTAAAATGTTTACATTTGTTTTAATTCCTCATGTTTACTCTGTAGAATCCTGTGTTTAATTGAAGACTACGGGGAGTGGTTTGAGATTTTAAAATGTAATATAATTCAATATTGCCTGTTTGCCTGGAACCCAATTTACAAGTATTCAGAAGCAATTTTGTGTGGTAACAAAATGGTATGAGTCAGGAAAATAAATATTTAAGAACCTCCAGGATTGGTTGTAGCCATAATCCCTAAATGGTCGAAATCTTCAAAACTTCCAGGTCACCAATTTGTTTTGAGTCCAAAGCAGGATGGGAAGAGGCTTATGTGGAATATGATCATGGGCATAGATCATTTGGACCAAATGGCCTGGTTCTGCTTTTAAATGTTCTATGTAACTTAATGTAAATTGATCAATCATGTACTTTGCAGCAAGAGGCTTCCTCTGCCTATATCAAGGTTCACTTACAATTGACATCTTACAAGAGGAGCAAAACATTGGTTCAGATAATTAGTGAATCAAATGCAGTACAGTACAATCGATAAAGGCCGACGTCGGGTGGAAAAAGCAGCTTTGAGCCTGCCGATGGCAATGACGACTTTCCCTACCAAATAGTATGGCAGTTTGCATTAAGAATTTTCATCCATAGGTACCACACCGTGTCACTGACAGGGCAGGTCTCATTCGCCAGCCTCGTCATCACCTCAGCGTTGCAATCATCGGATCTCCACATTTAAGGCTGCCCCAGTGCACACTTGCCACACTTTGTTGGTCACCAGGAAGGGATGACTGTCAAGAAATCCACCTCTAAGTTTTTGGGCGCCTCCTTGGAGAGATTCTTGTATAAAATAAAGGTCCAACATGATGATCCCCTATCTGCACGGGGGAAAAAACCAATCAGCTAGGTCACCAAACTAGCATGGGAAGCAATGCCAGTGGAGATCAGTGTTGATGCCCTGCATAAGAGGACAGCCACCCTGTGCAGCGAGAGGATGAATGATCTTCATTCTGTCAGGCTAAGTCACTTTTCTCATCACTCTCAACTTACAGACCTATTACACATCCACTGGAATCTCACTTACTACCAGCTCAAGGAACTTAACCACATACTCTCCCACACACACCCCTTCATCTGCTCTGCGATTGTATCCTTAACACCTCACTGGTCCCACTTACATCCATACATGCCATGCATCCTTATCAGCTGCCCTGGTACATGTCCTGCTTACACTCTCTCCATCTGTATTCATGCAGGAAAAGTTGGCTTACAACTAGTGAAAGAGATCCCAGATGGGTGGAGGGATTCCAAAGCTGAAGTTCCTTATGGACTTTGAGAACAGAGCTATCCAGCTGGTCAGAGAGGATATCGACTGCTCCTCTACTGATGGTGAGGTTGCTGGCGGGCAATAAACCAAGTGAGGATCCAACAATGCATCATCCATCAGACAACAATGCTGCGTCTTGTGTTTCTAAAGGCCCCTGCCATATAGTAATGACTTCTCCATTCTGTCGCAGGCATATCTAGAAAGCAACCCAGGGAATCCACCAGCCAAATCCTCGACCTCAAGACCAAGATTAGTGCAGAAGAGGAAATCACAAATCCCAACATTGAAGATCTGTTGTAGCGCCCACCTATACCATCTACCAGTGCAGATACACATCTCAGTGGGACAGAATTCCAAAGTAACCTCAGGGTCAGAATCTGGTGAGCACATCACACTTCCAGATCTACAGCAGCCAGAGGCAAAGACTTCCCAGGGTGTCAGTACTTGGAGGATTGCTGGAGATCAGGAAGCTTCTGAGTCCCAGTCAGGTGACATGTCTCTGTACTTGGTGTTGCCTCAGTTGCTGGATCTCCAAAGGGAAACTTGGGAAAATCAGGAAGGGATGTCTAGTACAGAGTTCCTCATATAAAACTTGAACCACATGCACAGTGGAACATAGAAGATGACAATCTATACATATTTCAATCAGCATTTCTTGATAAATTCAGTTAGACAATGCACTCTTGTACTAAAATTATTGTCCAGATAAATTTGCAATAAATTATCTTTGATTTCATATCAATTGTGTCTATAGAGTTATGTTTCTATCCATTTTCACCATAATGGCAATAGTTGAAACTTGTAACCGTCAATAGCTGATTCAAAATACTGTGCTAGTGGCCGGTGTCATAAATGAAATCCATCAACTGAAGCAAAAACAAGTGTTCTAAGACTAAATATATTTTTAAAAAATACACTACAAGGGGGATATTTTTATATGAAGTATACATTGGGTGAACAGAGCAACTACATCTGCCCATCTGTTGGTTTTCATGGACAGCCCTCATCTCAGCAAACATAGATAAGCTGCTCACTGCAGAGAAGTGAAGAGCTTCAATGTGTTGCCATACTGGAAGTTCTTCCCTCCCTGACCTCACAGATATCATTGCAAAAAAGATTTTGGGATGTTTTCTGAATGGCTCGTATCAACGTTTTGTATATTCATAGTGCAATTTATACCCATTGTTAGGAGAAGATTGTAGTGGAATTAAAGAACCAGATTAGGATTCTGATTTAAGTATTTTAATAGGGCTATTTTGGACAACAGTATTAGGTGGCCATTTTAAGTTCTCTCCCCCCCCCCCCCACCCCGCCAAGTTTTCAACTCCCTATCAAGCTGACTGCCAGCATGAACTTGGCACTGACTGTTGAGGATTGGCTCTACCATTTTGATGTACAGTTCAAAATGTTTCAAAGGTACCAATTGGTACTATCAAATTTTAAATTTTCTGCCAGCATCCCTTGATGTCGTTCTCCTAGCTGTAATTTACAAATAAGAAAACAATACTTGGTAATTCTTTAAATACGCTTCTCATGGGCAATTGGAATGGGCAACAAATGCTGGCCTTGCCAGTGACAATCGTATCCTGTGAAAAGAAGTTAGAGAAGAAATTTTATTCTTTATTAATTTTCACTTTTTTTACTGGAGGTTTAAACTGTTTCGATTTGGATAACAAATAATTATTGCTTGTAGCCAACAGGTTTTTCTTAGTGCATTGTATGTGATATATAATCTCAGAGTGGAGTGATGATGCATATGGCTTTGATTTTTAGAATGGCTTCATTTTATGTTTTATACAGATACATAAAAAAAGGCTACAAAATTCCACACCATTTGAGTTTTTGAGCTGGGCTGTGCCATTGTGGAGAATTATTAAACATAGGCCAAGCTTATCATAAAGTTGGAGAGAAAATTGGAAAGGGAACCACCCCAGACCATTTTATTGTATATTTTAAAGAGTGAGTTATACTTAAACCTGGATGTAAAACTTCAAGTTGTAATCTAAAGCTCACTCACATTCAGTTTCTTTATTGCTGTTCTTGGAAATACAGTTGGCAGACTTCCAGTCACCTAATGGCCTTGCTCTGACCATATCCCAAATCCCAAGGATTGGGCTGTTTGAAAATTTGGAAGCATAACCATTGCATGCCTGCTCTATGGACACTCTGGGATTCTAGACCATCAAGACAGGGGCTGTGAACAGATTTAGCCTATGTATGCACATATCTTTAATGTATTTCTGAATGCATGTGTGTTTTACACATACAACATGGCACAGAAAATATGGCTATGTCATGTCTATCATGGCTGAATCATTTGTAGGCTCTTTAGGATTACTTGATATCTTACTAGTTGAAATTCATTCATTTGATAGTCTTTGCCCCTCTGCTCACATTGCATTGCATTTGCCACTCAAAACCTGGAATTTCAAGATTCATGTACTCATTCTTTTGTCTGACTATCATCGAGGGCTGAAGGGCCTGTACTGAGTGTGGTAAATAAGGAAGGAAATATGAAGCAATCAGTAATGAAATTAAAGATTTTTATTTTGAAATCCATTTTTAGTAATTAAGGAGAAACAAGGCTGTGATGCTCATCCATGCATGAACAATGGAAAGTGTATTTTAAAACCAGGGAGCACACTTGGATACACATGCATTTGCACCTCAGGATATTCTGGAGACAACTGTCAGTGTGCTACTAGTAAGTACTTCACTGGAAATTTTCAGTAAAATTTATTTTTTGTTTGTGCAAATAATAGATATTTACAGGTCTTAGTGTATTCCTTTTGAATTCTTAATTGCCTGTTCTTTTCTGAATGTTGTATTGATGAAGGAAAATAGTTTCTGAATTAGCATTATTATTTCTCTCTGCAGGTGTAAATACTCCTTCATTTCTAACTTCTGGATGCATTGTAGTACTGTTCCTTCTCATTATTATAGCTTTCCTTATCTACTTGCATTTTTTCAGGGAAAGGTAAACTTCTTCTTACAATTTAACTTTGCTCTTTTGGAGCCATTTCCTGTCAAAGCATGAACTGTGGAATTATCATTCTAATATTTTTCTTCAACATTATAGGAAGCATGATACCAGAAGAAGAACAGCAAAGATTCGAAAGCCACATTCAAAAACATCATCCAAAGGTCCTAAGCCCAAATCTTCAGAACCTACAGATTCCAGTTATGATGATATTGAAATTCCACCAAAAAATGTTTGTAAAAAGCGTTCTGATACCTTACATTAACTATTTATTAAGTACATTGGTGAAATGAACATGAAGTAAGAGCTCTTTTGTTTTTCTTAATCTTGCAAGGTGAATAGTATATGAAATGCCGAGTTAGTTCTTTGCAATATTGAAGCTTACATAATTTAAACTTCATTTGAAGAATAATTTTTGAGTCTTGATGAATAAGAAAATGCAGCTAAGCGCTCAGCACAAACAGTAAATATGGCCATAGAGGCTCCTCAATGAGCCAGTAATGTAAACAATGATGCTATAAGAATACCTTACTATATTTATCAAGCCTACTTTATTCACACTGCACTCTGAATATGCACCTTCTGGCAGACATTTTGCTAACCTACCAGACATATGACACGAGTAGAGTGCTTTAAACTAAATTAGCTTCTAAATGCTAGATCAACGTTTAATTAACTGTATTTCATTTCACAAATTAAAATCTGCTCCAAAATCTTCTAAAATCCTCCAGATTCCTTCAACTATTCTATCTTCTTTATATCCGAATTAATAGATTCTGTGGAGGTGATTTTCAACCCGCGTTCACTGGCAGAGAGAGGATCAACGCGTGTTGAAAATCCAGAGAGAATCGGAAACACAACTCCCTCTGGAGAGATTGTGTTCCTCGATTTTTCCCAGCCCCTTGCCCACAAAACATAAGCACCTCACTTTAAATGATTTGATTTGATTTATTAATGTCACATGAATTAGTGTACAGTGAGAAGTATTGTTTCTTGCATGCTATACGGACAAAGCATACCATTCGTAGAGAAGGAAAGGAAAGTGCAGAATGAAATGTTATAGTTGTAGCTAGGATGTAGAGAAAGATCAACTTAGTGCGAGATAGGCCTATTCAAAAGTCTGATGGCAGCAGTGAAAAATCTGTTCTTGAGTCGGTTGGTACCATTTGTATCATTTTCCCAATGGAAGAAGGTGGAAGAGAGTATGCTGGCTGTTTTTCCAAGGCATGGGAGGCTGGTTTGCATGATGGACTGGGCTAAATTCCCAACCCTTTGTAGTTTCTTGCAGTCTTGGGCAGAGCAGGAGCCATACCAAACTGTGATACAACCAGAAAGAATGCTTTCTATGGTGCATCTGTACAAGTTGGTGATAGTCATAGCTGACTTACCAAATTTTGTTAATCTTCTAAGAAAGTAGAGGCATTGATGGATTTTCATAACAAAAGTGTCAGCATGGGGGTCCAGGACAGGTGGTGGTCTGGACACGTAAAAATTTGAAGCTCTCGACCATTTCTACTTCGTCCCCATTGATATTGAAAGGGGCATGTTCTCCAATATGCTTTCTGAAGTCAATGACTATTTCCTTCATTTTGTTGACATTGAGGGAGAGATTATTGTTCACCAGATTCTCTATCTCATTCCTGTACTCTGTCACGTCATTGTTTGAGATCCGACCCACAACGATAGTATCATCAGCAAACTTGAAATTGAGTTGGAGGGGAATTTGGCAGCACAGTCATAGGTGTATTAGTAGGGGGCTGAGGACACAACCTTGTGGGGCACCGATGTTGAGGATGATTGTGGAGGAGGTGTTGTTGCCTGTCCTTACTGATTGTGGTCTGTGGATTAGGAAGTTCAGCATCAAGTTGCAGAGGGAGGAGCCGAGGCCCTGGCCATGGAGTTTGGAGATGAAATTCGTAGGAATAATGGTGTTGAAGGCTGAACTATAGTCAATAAATAGGAACCTGACATATTATCTAGGTATTGCAGGGTTGGGTGCAGGACCAGGGAGATGGCATCTGCTGTGGACCTGTTGCAGCAGTTGGTGATCTGCGGTGTATCCAAGCAATCCAGGACGCTGGAGTTGATTTGTGCCATAATTTTATCTAAATTTTACTACAGTTAACAGGTATAGATGAGGTTTACATCAGGTTCACTCAGATATGAACCTGTCATGGGGATCCTCCCCGGGAGGGCAAAGGTGAATATAGCCCCTGGCAGAGAGGAAAATGGCCAGCCAATGACCTGGAACTGCCCCTGGCACAGACTAGCACTGGCAGGTTGGTACTGTGGCAGGAGGCAATGCCAGGGACAGACCCTAGGGGGAGCCCTGTGGATGGCATTTTTGCGTGGTTTGGGGGTTGAGAAGGAGATGCAGATATCTGTTGGTCGGAGTGGATGGAGAGGGAGAGAAGGAGATGCTGATGATAACTGTTGCAAGGTCAGGTGGGGAGTGGAAAGGGAGATGCGGGAGGAAGGGGGAGGGAGATGCTGGCATTGATTGCACAAGGGAGAGTGGATCTAAATGCCAATGTTGATCACAAGGAGGTGGGGAGAGATGCTGCCATTGATTACGGGAGGGGAGAATGCTGGCAATGATCTGAGGGAAGCCCCGAGACCTCTGTGATGGGGTGGGATGAGTTATTTCTTGGTCTGATTGGAACTCTTTTAAAAATGGCAAAACACGTCTCCTTTTTTTTAACAATGTGCCATGAGATCTGGAGAGAAAACCTGCTTATGTCTCTGAAGAGAAATGTGCCGGGTTTAGGTTTTAGACCCTGACACTTTGCCATTATAATTCCCACAGTTTCTCATAACAGTTTGATCAACTTGTCCCTGTAGATGAGACCAGTCACGTTCTGGCCTTGCTAAAACTGCAGTTATTTGTGATAACTGGATTTTACGGTGTAATTTATTTTTTCATTTTGCTTTGCTAATTTTTGCTGCATTTTTACCTACAAATTTTTGGCAGGGTTTTTATTTACAAGATTTTTCAATGCCACAGTAAAAAATTAAACCATGGATGTTGCTCTCTAGTTGTATTTTTTGTACAAGGAAGAAGAGGATTCATTTTAACTATTAATACTCATGTTGTAATTTCTTTGGCACTATTAGTCTAAGGATTATCTGCAGATACTTCCCTTCAATTACTTCACAAGGTAGGTAACAGTGAAAGTTTTGCTGTCTGCTATAATCAGTTAAAGTTGTTCGGGAGACCTGCCAACTTTTCCAACTCTAATCCTACTGACTGCATTTTAAAATTGCAGTCTGCAAGGACACCTGTCCCAAGCTGATTGGGTCTTCTTGGAATTTGCTGTTTGAGCTCTGATGACGTCATTAAGTATTTACAGGTCATTCGGTCCAAATTAATTTTTGTTCCCCACCCAAGCTTTCTTCCACCCAATTCCCTTCATCTAACCCCCATCAACATACACTTTTTATTTTTTCACTCATTGTTAGCATAGATTTTCCTCAAAAGCATCTTTACTGGTTTTGAACTGCGCAGCCTCCCAGAAGGAAAGTCAGTTTTAAACCAACTTGCTTTAATTAAGGTCGCACTTCAGCATTAACATGCTGTCAGTGGATTGAACAAGCTGAGGGTTTGATTTCGCCCCAAATGAAAATAAAGTCTCGTGCGTGAAAGCTGCTAGCCAATCTGATTGACCTGACTATGCACAATCATACAGTAGCTAACCAATTAGATATTCAGAGCCTGTACAATTGTGCAGTGAGGACAGACAGCAGGTCCTCCTCTCACACGTTGAAAGCTCAGGCACCCAGACAGGCATACATCACTGCATTCTAGTAACATCAGTCTGGCTATGTGAATTATGTTTTGAAAGTAAAACTACTGATTTGACCTCTCTGAAAATCTGCAACTGCTATTGCTACCACTGTGTAACATCACAGTGCAAAAAACAAGTTGAATGTTTAGCTTAAGGATACCTTACTGCAGGCTCTCCTCCATGTCATCCAGGCGATCCTGTTTCGGCAGTGGCAGCAGGACACCCTCCTGCCTGAACAAGGTGACCTGGATGGAAATTGGTGCAGTGATGAGCTGCCATAAGGTCCATTAATTAAATTGGATCCAATGCCATAAAAGTGTCGACAACCTCCTGTGCTCCACAAGGATAAGTGGTACAGTATTGTCACTGCAAAGAGGCAGTTGTAATGGCATCAAACCATTAAAAACATAAGGATGTTGAAGTTTAGATTCTAGGCTCAACAGCAAGTGGAACATGTGGACATGATGTGAAAGTTGTACTTCTTGCAAGCGACATTTAATTATCATAAACCTGAATACTCCTAAAGTGGTTTGCTGTGCACTGAGATACTTAATCCTTCTACTTGGTTGCAGGACAAAAGAGCACATTTCGTCAAGCAGCACTTGATTGGTGGCAGGGTCCCTGATCTCTGCAGAGCAGGAGGCAGCTAACTTGGTCAGGAAGACACAGAGGCCAATGTGTCAAGAAAATAGAGAGAGGATTTCTCCAACATGGTATCAAGAACTGGGCATACAGAAGACAAGTGTAACACTGCACAAGGAACTGGGAATATACATTACCTTAAGCTAATACTTCGTATTCTCCAGTACCAGGTCTCCGCAGCCAAGAAACATGTTGCCTATAGTCTACTGCAAGCCAGAACTCCATCTTTAAGGATAATAACACAGAACATTCAGAGGATGCATTGTCACATAATTCTCCTGCAACCTGTAACAACATAGAGGCAGCCATCTTGATGGGAATACATTAACAGTTATGCTCAAGGTCACAATCTGGTGAATTCCTTACAAACATCACAGCAGCTGACAAATCTCTGACAATCAGAGCACTGCTGGAGAAACTGGACCATGCTAAGCTGATGACATGCCACTGGGCAGGGAACATATACTAGAGATGCCAGAGACTCTGCGTAACCTTGAGTTGATTTAGACAAATGCGAGGTGATGCATTTTGATAGTTTGAACCAGGGCTGGACTTACTCAGTTAATGGTAGGGCACTGGGGAGAGTTACAGAACAAAAAGATTTAGGGGTACATGTTCATAGCTCCTTGAAAGTGGAGTCACAGGTGGACAGAGTGGTGAAGAAGGCATTTGGCATGCTTAGTTTCATTGGTCAGAACACTGAATAGATGAGTTGGGACGCCTTGTTGAAGTTGTAGAAGACCTTGCTAAGGCCACACTTGGAATACTGTGTGCAATTCTGGTCACCCTATTATAGAAAGGATATTATTAAACCACAAAGAGTGCAGAAAAGATTTACAAGGATGCTACCAGGACTTGATAGGTTGAGTTATAAGGAGAGGCTGAATAGACTGGAACTTTTTTCTCTGAAGTGTACGAGACTGAGAGGTGATCTTATAGAGGTCTATAAAACAATGAGGGGCATAGACAAGGTAGTTGGTCAATATCCTTTCCCAAAGGTAGGGAGTCTAAAACTAGAGGGCATAGGTTTAAGTTGAGAGGGGATAGATATGGAAGTGTCCAGAGGGGCAATTTTTTCACACAGAGGGTGTGAGTGTCTGCCAGAGGTAATTGTAGAGGCGAGTATGATTTTATCTTTTAAAAAGCATTTAGAAAGTTACATGGGCACGATGGGTATAGAGTGACATGGGCCAAATGTGGCAATTGGGATTAGCTTGGGGGTTTTAAACAAAAGGGCGGCATGGACAAGTTGGGCCAAAGGGCCTGTTTCCATGCTGTAAACCTCTATGACTCTCCGAATCTCACTAATGACTGCCTTCAATCACCTTTGATCTCCCTCTGTCATGCTTAAGCTGCCTTCATCCAAGATTGAGCTTCCTGCTGTCATCTAGCTCCTTTCTGTCCCTACTAAAACTAGAAACTGACCTCTCTTCCTCAGGCAGCCATGTTCCAGTCTCCCAAGGAAGCCGCTACCGAAACTCAATGGAACAACTCAGCTTCCTCCCCTTTGATAAAACAAAGTCCCCCATACAAAACCACAGCTCCTACTTATTTCAAATTCACCAAGAAGACGATCTTGCTTGAGGCACACTGCTTTTAACCAGTTTTGAATCTGAACATACTTTTTTCTAATTTGCTGCCAGCTTAATCACAAAAGTACAATTTAATTTGGCAACTATATGATTCAATGTGTATGTTGTGAGAATCTAAAGCATTGAAATAGGTTCCCACTCCTTACGCCAGGAGCTGCAATCCACTTTTACTCCACTGCCAACTTAATTCCCAACTTGCATCTCGCCAGTGGGAAACTGACATTTCGCCTCTCACACTTAAGCACTCTCGCCCACCTCATTTCCCACTCACAGAAGCTCAACTAGATTCCACCCATTCTTTCATCTGGGATGAATTATTACTGGCTAGTTTGTTCTTGATTTTTAGTGAAATATGTTTCTCTTGGACTCTATTAATCCCAATTTTAAATGTTTCCCATTGCTATTTTTTGTCAGTAATTAACTACAATTTATTTTTCATTTCTATTCTGATTCCCAATAAATCAGCTTTTGTTCAATTTATTACTTTGTTGTCTTTTTCTGCTCAAATACTAGAGCCCATTCTGGTTTAGTTGAAACCCATTACATTGGGTTTTACTTTCTGTCCCAGTACTGATGCCAGTAAACCACAATTGCAGTGAATTATTCATCCCCTCAATTATCATTCCCTTATGACTAACCTTTATTCTGCTCTTCCACCCATCGCTCCCCCAATCTCCTAGACTGCTTCCTGCTCCACAGTGCCATTGTTGGAATTCTGGCTGTCCACCCCACAGCATCTCAGCATCTTTATTCTCACAGACAGCAAGAGCTTTCTGTCTGTGAGACGGACAGGTCTAGTGGCTGTGGGACTTCTTTCTCTGTCTCCCTTTGGTTTCTTTTTTCTTGCTAATTGTCTCACTTTCTCCTTCCTGCATCTGAGCTTTCCTTTGGAGTGTGACAAAAATATGGAGAAAACTATCCAAAAATTCCTGCATCTAATTTTTGGAATGGTCAAACTCATGCTCCAGGTGGGAGCTTCTCAAGATATTTATTGCTAAGTGCCAATCCAGTACACTTGCCAAATATTGCAGTCCAAATACATTGCCTGTGTTGCCATCTCTATCCTTTATCTTTTAATTGACAATATTTTATATCTATAACTAATATCCTAGGAACCAAGATTAGAAGTGTCTTGTTTTATTTCATGTTTTCATTTACTTCTTGGCAAGTTGGAGCAGAAATGCTATTTTAGTTCCAGCAAAGTATCCATGGGTGCCCTCTGAAGACCATTCCCCCTATTCCAAGTGGCTTCCTCTAACTGGCCATCCATTTTGCTTGCTTTGCTGAATTCCTGGCAATAAAAATGGAGGTCCTGACCTGCATGTAACTCCCCCAACAGGGATAGCAGTGTCATTGATAGCAAAGTTCACCACAGCCATAAATCTCCATGTTATATACATACTTCAGACTATGATCTCAGCATCAACAAATGAAATCACAAAATTTCAAAAGTGGAGTCACACTTGCAAGTTTACTGCAGGTGGGAAGAGTGTTGGGTTTTACCTCTATCCACCAAGCAAAAACTAGACAGGACGACAGCCTGAAGCATCTGGGTACTGAGAGATTTGGATTTTCGCCCATTTTTCAAAGCCTTCAGCAAGGACACCTATCCATAGCTGGCAAAGTTCATTTTAACCTATGCATGCAGTCTGGTTGAAATTGGCAGAACGTTTTACTGTGCAGCCTGAGCAGGAGGCAAAATTGAGGTCCTTGCCAGGTCAATCCAGCAGACAAATTCTCATTTTTTAACTTTTCTTTGTTGAATGAGAACTTCTCCAGACCCCAGAGAGAAGCTTCTTTTCCTCTGCCACAAATCCAACCCAAGCCAAGGGATCCCTCTGGGGAAACCCACCAGCCCATCCTATTACTCACCTACTGCCAGCAGATAGCTGCACACCAATACCAAATGCTAGAACTGTACCAGTAATAAGAACTCTCTACTAGATTTTCCATCTTGATAGAGCACAATTCTGTCTGTAATAGGACAGGAGATAGGACACAGAAACATTCCACCAGTAGTGACAGCAAGCTTTGAAAATATCTTCCTATCTTTAGGTAGATATATTTAAATTATAGACAGGAAAATGTCAAAGTGCCCATTTTAAACAGCTAAACAGCATTCTGCAGTGCTGAGTCTACCCAGTGCACTCACAGTGCAGTATGCTTTCATACAGGGTGGAGTACAATGCATCCCCTTAATGAGTGCATGGCTCTCTGTATTTACCGTTTCCAGCAAAGTGTCCATTTTGCCATGGTTTCGACTATTGGTGTGACAATGTGAAGGTAGGATCCCCTCCAACTGTTTGGGCCCTCAGGCATTATGTGCCCATTTCTCTTGGAAACACAAAAGAGAGTGAGACATGGAACCGTGGTCCTTAATGGCCACAGGCATCTGCTCCAAATCTTGGAGATTGTGTTTGAGTGGTGACAGGTCCTCAGTAGCACTATGGCTCTGAGCCTTTCTGAGGGACCAAGGAGTGGCCAATGTTCAGGAGCAACTTGTATCCTGAGGCTTTTTAGCTGATTTGTCTGCTGGAGGGTGAGCACCTAGATGCATATCCTGAGTGTTGGGGTCGTACTCACCTTGCAAATTAAGTCATTAAACCTTTTCCTGCAGTAAATCCATGAACTTCTGACTATACACTGACCGTGACAATGATGTTCATCCACACTTGCTTGGTCCATAAGCCTAGCTTCATCCCGCTGCCGTCTGGTAAGAGGACCTCCGTCCTCTGCCTCCAGCATCACCAACACCAGCGTCTTCACATCATGTCCAGCATCACTTCCAGGTCAGCATTTGAAAACTTAGCCATTTTCCTATTTCAGTTTTCCCGTGACATTGTGCAATTTAAGTTTCCAATGATCTTTCACTGTGCGGTTGCAGCAGCAATGGCTGCCTTGGTTAAAAGTCAGACCCACACTTCATCTCTGCTTTAAATATGTGCAATAACCACAGCCCTCTGGGGTAGAAAATTCTAAAGATTCAGACACATCCTCTGTGTAAAGAAACTCCTCCTCATCTCAGTCCTAGTTTTGAAATTGTGCCCATTGGTTCTAGACTCCCAAACCGAGAGAAATATCCTACCTGCATTTATCCTGTCTATTCCTTTAAGTAGTTTGTACGTTTCAATGAGATCACCTGTCAATTTTCAAAACTCTGGATAACACATTGCCAGTTTGCCCAATCTCTCTTCATAAGACAGTCAAGCCATCTTCAGAGCAAGTCTGGTGAACCTTTGTTGCATCCCCTCCATGGCAATAATATCCATTCTGAGGTAAGGTGACCAAAACTGCACACAGTATTCCAGGTGCAGTATAACCAAGCTCCTTGGAATTGAAGCAAGACCTCACTACTCCTGCAATCAAATCCCCTTGTAGCTTGCTTGTACCTGCATGCTAGCTTTCAATAACTTATGGACAAGGACACCAGATCCTTCTGTACATCAACATTTCCTAATTTCTTACTATTTAGGAAATACACTGCATATCTATTCCTTCGACCTTTGGTATTGGAGATTTTAAATGGACTATCAAATTATAGTCAAAAGACCAAATTGTGGGTTTAATATCCTTTGTGCTATCAGGTAGTCACTTTCTGAGTTACATCAGAGCTAAGATTTTCTGTTCTAGATAAATCCCAGTGTAAACTTAATGGGGTGAGCTTTGTAACCTATTCTACAACTGCAATCTTCAGCCAAATAATTTTCTGGTGTTGGACTAATTTTAAGGCTTGCAACTGGAGTTCTCCATTAATTTCTCCATCAGGAAGTTGACTAATGAGGAGAAAGTTGCTTTACGGCATGGAAATTTATTGAAATGTAGGCTGAACAGTGGCCTCTACAGCTGCAAAATATAAAGTATTTTCAAATATTTTATCTTGACCCATGCTGCCAGTTGCCCTGCTATTGAGTACAGGAGAGAATGTGCACTTTTTAATTTTAAACCTTTCTTCTTCCCAGTAGTAAATATAACACCAGAGGTCTTGCACCCTGTGATGTAAATGACAGGAAAACTTTGTTTTCGTTATTTTGATCTCCTTTCCAAAGAAAAATTCTAGAAGTGATGGAGAACTACATAAGATTCCCATTTCATTTTCTGCCCCTATCTGCTCATGCCACATTGGAGAACTGGTGTAGAAAAATCCCACTTCATGCGTGCATTGCACTGACAGTGAGTACCAACACAAACTAGTTTTCCCAAAATATTGCTGATAAACTATTTTATGAACACAGTTGTTTAAGTAAGACTTTATTTATTTGTATCTGAATTTATTATGAATTAAAATAAATGATACAGTCCTGAAACTCCACTTTATAACACCAATCTTTAAAAATCTGTGGGAAAGAAACTTCTATTTCAAACAGGAGCATATTTGGTAACTATTTAAAGGATTTTAACCCCATTGAAAGTAAAATGTTTGCATTCTACATAAGTATTATTAAGCTAAAATAATTTGCAGCAGTAATCCTTATTATTAATAAGGCAAACTTAGTCTCAGAACTTGGGGACAATCTTACTGTCAAGAGGCAAAAAAACCATATTCACGCTTGGTTTCTCACCTCTCATAATCTTACCAGCCCCAGATTTCCAGCATAATCAGTTTCATGCCTGGGAAGGGCAGGGCAGATTATAATATTTAAATCCTGATTTAAATATTAGTGAGCCTGGGATGCAATTATCTGGGCTCACTTGTCTTAATGGCCTCACCGGTGAAGGTCCTCATCGGTGAAGGTTATGTATGGTTCCCATAAATGGGGACCTGCCATGATGGCCTCACCAGTGGAATTGGAGACCATTGAGGTCCTCTAGGTGGTTGAGGGCAGTGCCTATCTGGGACCCTGGCACTACCTACTGGGCATGGGAAAGTGCCAATAGTTGGGACCATAATGGGGGTGTGTCAATATCTAGGGTGGAGTGGGGAGGTGACTGACATCTCTCTGTTCCATTGCACACATAAATCTGTACTGTAGTGTGAGCTGCCGACTTTCTGGTAAGCTTAGGCCCTGCCCCGTCCCCTTCCCATACCGGTGGAAATCGGATTGAGCATTACTTTTTGCACTAAATGCCACAAGATTTCATTTATGGCCTCACAGAAAAAACATATCTGAAACTCTCCAGTTTTCACAGTTGTACAACACTTAGAACTTTTTTTTGGTAAGATCATCCTCCCCTACACCGCACCACCCCCCCACCCCCCAAACACCCCACCTCCCTCATCTTTTTCCAATGATGTGTAGCTCTAAAATAATGATAGTTCTGAACATATTCTGAACAGTTGTACAACACATTGGTAAGGCCACACTTGGAATACTGTGTGCAATTCTGATCACCCTTTTATAGAAAGGATATTAAACTAGGAGTGCAGAAAAGATTTACGAGGATGCTACTGGGACTTGATGGATTGAGTTATAAGGAGAGGCTGGATATACTGGAACTTTTTTCCTCTGGAGCATAGGAGGCTGAGGGATGATCTTGTAGAGGTCTTTAAAATAATGAAGGGCATAGGTCAGCTAGATAGTCAATATCTTTTCCCAAAGGAAGGGGGGTGTAAAACTAGAGGGCATAAGTTTAAGGTGAGAGGGGAGAGATACAAAAGTGTCCAGAGGGGCAATTTTTTCACACAGAGTAGTGAGTGTCTGGAACTGGCTGCCAGAGGTAGTAGTAGAGGTGGGTACAATTCTGTCTTTTAAAAAGCACTTAGATAGTTACATGGGTACGATGGGCATAGAGGGATAGGGGCCAAATGCAAGCAATTGGGATTAGCTTTGGAGTTTTAATAAAAAAAGGGCGGCATGGACAAGTTGGGCTGAAGGACCTGTTTCCATGCTGTAAACCTGTATGACTCTATATGTGGATGCTGCAGCTTTTGCAACATGTCAACCCATTTTGCAGCTAGAGGCCAGGGGGGCGGGTGGTGGGAGGGTGATGGAAAATCCACCAACATCCAGAATAGGCCACACTTGGAATATAGTATTCAGTTCTGGTCATCACTCTACCAGAAGTTATGTGGAGGCTTTGGAGCAGGTACAGAAGAGATTTACCAGGATGTTGCCTGGTATGGAGGGCATTAGCTATGAGGAGAGGTTGGAAAAACTTGGTTTGTTTTCACTGGAACGATAGAGGTTGAGGGACGACCTGATAGAAATTTACAAGATAATGAGAGGTGTGGACAGAGTGAATAGTCAGAAGCTTTTTCCCAGGGTGGAAGAGTCAATTACTAGGGGGCACAGGTTTAAGGTGAAAGGCGCAAGGTTTAAAGGAGACGTACGAGGCAACTTCTTTACACAGAGAGTAGTGGGTGCCTGGAACTCATTGCTGGGAGAGATAGTGGAAGTAGAGACGGTAGCGACTTTTAAGGCGCTTCGTGACAAATACATGAATAGGATGGGAATAGAGAGATATGGTCCCTGGAAGCATAGGGGGTTTTAGTTAAGTCGGGCTGCATGGTCAATGCAGGCTTGGAGGCCGAAGGGCCTGTTCCTGTGCTGTAATTTTCTTTGTTCTTTGACTTGCTTAAAATGACCCCAAATTTGATCTGTCACTTCAGGAAGGTTAAAACCAGAGTCTGACCTCTGTAATACAAAGCAACTGAACCCTGGGATGAATTCGCATCAGAAATAAAAGTGGGGCCCATCTAGAAAATTAGACCGAGGTTGTTGCTAGCACAAGAAATTATTATAGCAGTAACTATCTCACCTCTCAATTGCCCAATGCATCACCAGTTAAAAAAGCAGCTAATCAGCAATGTTTTCCTGCCCACTTCTCTGGTAGGCACCAAGATGCACTAAGTGCTTTGTTAATTTAAATAAGGTGACCAAACCTTGACCCATTACTTCTGGAGATAACACTGGCATCGATGCCAAAGCAGTTCTGTCCACAGACCAAGTCTGTACATTTTTAGGGCCAGGAATTCTAGCAAATTACTGGAACAGGTTTAGTTCCAACCAGAGATTTTGAGCCTCCATCTGCAGGAATGGCGGCACGCACTCAAAATCTGGAAAGTGTGATTTGCGCTGGCAAGTTTCTGACTTCTGTTCCTACCATCCCCTTGCCAGAGGAAAGGCGAAAAACATACTGTGGGACACAGAAAGCTCATTTTAATACACTAATCTGTCATTAGTGAACACTGTCTCCGGGACTTCTGCCCTCACCAAATATTCAGTGGGCACCAGCGTGATGTCACGCCAGCACCTTTTACAAGAACTCCACATAAGCGTGAACCTGGGACCTCCACCTCTCAGCGGGAAGTTTGGAAGTGAGCATTCAGGCAGCCAGCACGCTCCAGGGTGTTTACTGCTGAGGAGGCATAGGGGACAATGTGGGTGACACAGATAAGTGCAACTAAGGGCTAGAGGTCATATCGCCATATTGGGGGGAGGGGTCCACAGGGATCAACTGCAGGACTTACTTTCCCTTCATTTCGGCCAACTGCTTGAAAAGGGTTGTGAATGGTATCCAGGCAGCACTTCCCATTTCCTCCTCCCTGGGTTCCTGACCATGTCACAGTTGAGGGAGTGCCCTTAATGGGAGCTGCACAGGAAGTGGGAAGGCTTGAAAACAAGAGGCTCAGTACTGAGGATGACTGTGAGTTACCTGTGTGGGTTCCCATGAGAGACCGAGTTGTCAGGGCACAATAGGAGAATCAGGAATGGGCTGTGTCTCCCCCTTGTGGTCTGAAGGACCTTGTGCTTGGAGGAGGATGACTGCAGCGTCATTGCAACCTGCATTCAGGCAGCAGTGCGAAAACAAAGGGGAGAGGCTGCCCAGAAAGCCAAAACCAATTGTCGGTGTGCTTGTGTGTAATGGTGGATCTCAATAGGTCATGGAAGGCTGCTCAACATTGCACTTCTTGTGACCAGTAAGAAATAAGATGCTTTCTGGGAATGAGCTGGATATATTAATTGCTGGCCTCACAATTCAGCTGTGACTCGTCTGCCACAAGAGACAGACACTTGGCTGAGCAGCCACCCCAGCCTCCCCTCACTAGTGATTATGCCACAAGTGGTGTGCAGACAAAAAGCACTGCCATTTAGTGGAAGCTAACTGTTAACCGTTCACAAGCTGATGTCCCAGGCATTGAGTTAACATTCCCAGTAAGGCTGCAACGTCACATGGTTAACACTGATGTGAACCCCTATGCAAAGGGTGATGGTGATGTCTATCCTCCTTCAGGATGCAAACACTGATCACATGCAGCCATTCGACTGCCCTCTAATGTGACACTAAATTTCTTTGGGGGGGCTGGGGGGAGTGTGGCCATTTGGTACCATTGAGACTGTGGTGTGTCCATGTGCTGTATCCTGCTGGAGTTTACAGAGACCAATGTGGAGAAATGGCTAGAGTGTCAGAGTGGAGGGTGTGAAGAATGATGTTGAGGCATCTACCGAGTGTGTTGCCAATGAGGAAGGAGGGTCATGACTGTCTCACAAACTCTTATAGCTCTCTGTGGTTTTCTCTTCTTTATAGTGCACAGCCTGGAGGATCATGGAGTCTGTCACATTAGCTCTCCTACTTAATGGCATAGAGCAGTGGCAGAGACACCAATATGCCATGGCACCTGGCCAGGACCAGCACCCTGCAAAATAGGGAGAGTTTGAACCTGTCCCTGTTCTGGGAGCATTTATTGGTACAGGCCAAGGATATTCCAACTTCAGACACCATATGCAGATGTCAGAGATGCAGTGCTGTAGAAGGCTGTGTCTGCCCAGGAGATGGTGGACCACCTCCGCCAGACCTTGCAAGAGCTGGCACCACATGGAATGAAAGGATACCACCGCCTGTGGCCCTTAAACTCACAGCTGCTCTGAATTTCTATGCGGGTGTCTCATTCCAGGGCAGCATGGGCGACCTGTATGGCATCTCCCGCACACAAACATTCAGGAAATTACAGATGACCTTTATGCAAGAGCTCACATAGATATCAACTTGGACTGAAACCAGATGAGCCAAGACACCAAGGCCATGGGCTTTGCCATCTTTGCAGACTTGCCCCAGATGCAAGGTTTGATTGACTGTACCCATGTGGGACTGTGCACTCCAGTATGTTATGCAGTGCCATTCATGAAGCGCAAGGCATACTCGTCCCTCAGTGTGCAGCTTGTCTGTGGCCATACAGTGTGCTTCATGCAGGTGTGTGTGCATTTCCTGGGAAGCACCCATGACAGCTACATCTTGGGGCACTCTCAGATCCCAGCCGTCTTTTGAGGGAGAACAGCGGCTGGAGGGTTGGCTCCTCAGAGACATGATGTGGGTATGCCGGCGTTGGACTGGCGTAAACACAGTAAAAAGTCTGACAACACCAGGTTTTAGTCCAACCTATTTATTTGATAATATACTCACTAGCTTTCGGGGTTACCCCCTTCGTCAGGTGAATGGAGAGTTCTGGCCTCAGACAGAGCATATAAAGCACAGACAGTTTAGAGATTACTGATTAAAATGCGAATCCTTACACCTAACCTGCTGTTCAAGACCTGAAGTGGCTGATAATGTGAGTGGAAGGAGCACTGATCACAGTTTAAAGAGATGTGTATTGTCTCCAGACAGTACAGTAAGTGAGGTTTTGCAAACCCAGGCAAGTCACGGGGGTTACAGATAGTGCGACATGAACCCAAGATCCCTGTTGAGACCGTCCTCATGTGTGCGGAACTTACTCAACAGGGATCTTGGGTTCATGTCGCACTATCTGTAACCCCCGTGACTTGCCTGGGTTTGCAAAACCTCACTTACTGTACTGTCTGGAGACAATACACATCTCTTTAAACTGTGATCAGTGCTCCTTCCACTCACATTATCAGCCACTTCAGGTCTTGAACAGCAGGTTAGGTGTAAGGATTCGCATTTTAATCAGTAATCTCTAAACTGTCTGTGCTTTATATGCTCTGTCTGAGGCCAGAACTCTCCATTCACCTGACGAAGGGGGTAACCCCGAAAGCTAGTGAGTATATTATCAAATAAATAGGTTGGACTAAAACCTGGTGTTGTCAGACTTTTTACTGTGTCCTCAGAGACAGACAGGGAGCATCCACTCAGTAGATGCTGATGATGCCAGTATAGAGGCCGCAAGCACCAACAGTGACTCTTTACAATTAGGCTCATACGGTAACGCTCGTGCTGGTCAAGCAGGCAGTTAGCCTGCTGGGCAGCATGGTGGCACAGTGGTTAGCAATGCTGCTTCACAGCTCCAGGGACCCTGGGTTCGATTTCTGGCTTGGGTCACTATCTGTGCAGAGTCTGCACATTTTGCCCATGACTGCATGGATTTTATTAGGGTGATCTAGTTTCCTCCCACAGTCTGAAAGACATGGTAGTTAGGTGCATTGGCCGTGCTAAGTTCTCCCTGAGTGTATCTGAACAGGCGCCAGACTGTGGCGACTAGGAGATTTTCACAGTAACTTCATTGCAGTGTCAATGCCAGCCTACTTGTGACACTAATAAATAAACTTTAAACTGATGATGCGGTTCAGGTGCCTGGACCAGTCAAGAAATGATCCACAACTTGGCGCTTCAGAGGGGAAACCACCTGGACCTGGAGGAGCTGGAGAAGTGCCACATCCCCTCAGATGAGATGGATGTCAAGGAAGGCTGTGAGGTTGACCACGCTGAAGAGGAAGCAGAAGAAGCTCATGCAATGCTCAGAGCTCCACAGGCCGACGTGCTAGGGACAAGCGTCATCGTGTCTCGCTTCGGGGACGAGCAAGACTAGGGCTGACTAAAGGTTTGGTTTGTCCCACAATGATGCAGAAAGGGAGAGTTTAGGTGGGAGTGTTAAAATGGTGATGAGATGTATGGGCCTTGGGTGGGAGCTGGAGTACGAGTATAGCAGCTACTGGAGAACATGGTGATTGTGAGAGTGAGAGGGAAATCTGGTGTTGGCAAAGGCCAGGATGGTTGAGTGAGAGAAAGAATTGGAAGTGCAGGGGTGTGCTACGTAGTCCAGTGGGACTCTGGGGCTGGTTCACTTACCCCGACAGCCACTACACCACAGGTGAGGGTGGTTAACTTGCTGGAAGATTGTAGCCTGGTGCAAGGGTAGAGTGTGTCCCACCTCTATTCCACTCCATCCAGCATCCTGGTGAGGGGGTCTCTCTGAAAAACGCAGTGTGAGCTTCTTGGCTGCCATTCCGCTGCAGTCATTGTGGAACAGGTCCTGGGGAGAGCTGGGGAACCGTTTATGTGGGACACCCCAGTGCTTGCAGCAGTTAAGTCATTGCAGGGCAGACGAATCAAGTGCAGTTTGATATTCGTGAGCATAAAACTTATTACTACTGAGGCATACAATTCAGTCTGAAAATACCTCAGTGCCATTGGCAGGGAACACTCCATTTTTTGCACCAGAACCAACATCATTTTTTTTTAAGATTTTTCCCATGAAGTATCAGTTCACACCTTAATGCAGCTATCACTATTTTTAAAGCATTCTATGTGCATAGTTATCATAATTTTTGTGATACTCAGCAGAAATTAAATAGAACTACAGCATGTGCCCTTGGCTCATTTAATGCTACTTGCTTTTTCATTTTACATAGTTAATCTGAAGCTAAAACATATAACCAAAGGCTAGATTTTTAAAAATGACTCAAGTGCTTTAGACAAGTTTATACACTTGCTTTTACATAGATAAAGATAGATGTTTATGAGATAATATTGTAATTTCTTAATCCCAACAACAAAGCCTCTCCCAGTGTGCAAAGTCAAAAATTCAGCTATTATTTAGACCAGGGGCTGAATTTTCCCACAGGCTTTGGGACCCCAGCTTAAGGGCCAAGTTGGAATCCCAAGCCCATATTTGCCAACAGTAGGAATGACGTAACAGGAGTAAACTTGGTCATTACCCAAAATTTAGGGTCTCTATCCTGGCTCTTATTCTGTGATGGAACCCAAACATGGGCAAAAGGCCCCAGAGAAGTCAGATTTGACAGTGTGCAGCCTCCCATCAGAATTTCCTCAGTTATCACCTTTATACTATGCAGTGATCTAAACAGTGGTGAAAATTCAATATTTGTTGTAGATACAAAAGGACGACCATCACTTTATGAAATATTTAGTTTGATTTTGTCCTTCTAAGAGCACCAATCAATTGTAAATACTCACCGCCACCACACTGACTCCACCCCCATCACCACCCCCCAAACCTCAGCCCAGAGTGGCCAACTGTACAATACAGAAGCAGGCCACCCAAAACTAAGCCCACTATCTCTTGTCTCCCCATAGTCCAGTACTTTCCCTTGCCTCAAATATTTATTCAGTATTAAATGATCATCTCTGCCACAAATATTCCCTGTGGCAAGGCATTTTGTTTGACAACAACCCTCTGTGCGAAGAAATGTTTCTTTCTCCTTTCTCTCTTAGAAATAAATCTTAGAGCCTGATTTCAACCCACTGAAAACCCATATACTTACATAAAGTTAAAATTGGGCTGTGAGTCCCTGAGCCAAGGCTTTTTCTCTGTTCAATTTATCAAAGCTCTTGATAGTTTTAGAACCTTCTGTCTTTTTATTCACATGCATATCTCCTCCAGGGAAATAGTCCTTTGTATCTGAATCTGCTGGCATCACCTTAGTGGAGCTATGTCCTTTATAACTTCAATGTCCTTCCTCTAAGGGGGCGGCTAAAATTGTAAAGCTCTAAAAACAGCAAAAGCAATGTTTTTGTTATTTATCATTTATCTAATTGTTCTTACACTGTACGCTCTTGCTTCTAAAACCCAAATGATTGTTGGTATTTGGAATGGTTTTACCTGTATGGTGACTTCGGAGAATTATCATTGGTCATCCACAATGGCCAATCTTTAACGTCCTAGAAACTGTTTAGGCCAGTTTTCAACTACAAAAACAAACAGGAGAAAAATCTTTGCTCGCAAAGGCTAAAACACATGGTTTGTTAGAAATTGGCATATTCTCAATAATCATAGCAAATTACTGATACCTGTTGTGCCTCCACAGGCATCTTGCCTGTCTATTTTGGACCATGTGACTTGCTGGCAGTTACCCTCAGGAAGTCTGATGGGAGGACAGTGAAGGAGAGGAGTATTTGGTCCCTCACTGTCTCCCTGTATCTGACTTACCTGAGGGTCATTGTCAGCAAGGCACATTGTCCAAAATTGGTTTGTTTATTTGGTTGGGTTCCAATTGTGGGTAATCTGGACCCAGAAGAGGCAATCTTTCTACTGGGTTTGCATGAATTCAAAAATTAGTAAATGTAGTTCTTTTGATGGTGGCTGCTGGCCAGGACACATCTATGTCTAGAAAACCTAGCACAAGCTTTGAGGCAGCTCAGTTTCTTAGACTGCTTTCAAAACAAGTATTAGGTCTCTCATTGGTACATACAAAAGGTTGGACATTTTTGGAAGGCACCTTGAACAGATTGGTCAATGAAATTAGAAACTCTCACTGACTTTTATAGATGCACCATTAAAAGCATTCTTTCAGGTTGTATCACAGCTTGGTATGGCTCCTGCTCAGCCCAAGACTGCAAGGAACTACAAAAGGTTGTGAATGTAGCCCAATCCATCACGCAAACCAGTCTCCCATCCATTGGCTCTATCTACAGTTTCTGCTGCCTCAGCAAAGCAGCGAGCATAATTAAGGACCCCACACACCCCCGACATTCTCTCTTCCATCTTCTTCCATCAGGAATAAGATACATAAGTCTGAGGTCACGTACCAACCGACTCAAGAACAGCTGAGTTGCTGCCATCAGACTTTTGAACGGACCTACCTTGCATTAAGTTGATCTTTCTCTATACCCTAGCTATGACTGCAACGCTACATTCTTCACTCTCTCCTTCTCTATGAATAGTAACCTTTGTCTGTATAGCACGCAAGAAACAATATTTTTCACTATGCTAATACATGTGACAATAATAAATCAAATCAAATCAAACCTCTGATCCCTATATTTTACCTGCAAAATGGGTGCAGTTTGATCCAATTTTTATCCCAGTATCTTTCCACTGAGTGTATATTTGCATTCCTTGAACTTGATTTACTTTAGGTAACAGGGTCACACCTGCTGGCAGGAAAACTCATACGAGTCTCTGTTGTCTCTTGCCCACTGAATTGAGTGCCACACAGGCACATGACAGGCCAATGGTGGGTCTTCCCCTAAGTCAAGGATCTCCAGGGTGGAAGTCCTAATTGGCGGGTAGCTTTTATATAATTAGCAGTGCCACAGAGGAGACAATGGCTACTATACCCACCTAAGGCCTCTGATTGGGGAAGGACCCAGATACAGAAGAGTGATGGCAAGAGGGTGAGTCACAAGTGAAAATGATGAAGGGGTAGGCAGCAAGAGTAGGGATGTGGTTTTCAATGGTGTACCTTCCCAATGCTGTATCCGTTGATCTGGCACAGAGTGCATTTGAATGAGGGCTCTTTGAGCCTGATCTACTCCCTGCATGGCAAACCACCCAGAGGAGAGAGAATAAGGCTCTTAAAAATGCTTTAATTAGCCGCAAGGACATAATTGGCAGTGGGACAGGAAGGTCATCCACGGGCCATCCTGCCCTAGTCTTAATCAGGGAAGATGGTGATCCTCACTCACTGTAGAGGAATGCATTAAATCCATCCCTTGATTCTTCTGCTATCATCTTGCTTGCCCCTCCAAGAATATACCTGTGACACAGCCATACTAAGGAAGCTGTATAAATGAGCTGAGCATAGATAATCTGACAGAGTCAGGAACATAGGTCAGTAACACCTGTTTCAATGAGCATACAGTGGAAGACAGGACTAAGACTTTTGGAGCCCATAAACTTCACTATAAATTATTTTTGATATTCCTAGCTAGACGGGAAACAATTTGAAATTCTCACAATTAATCCACTGGCAGCTTGAAGAATCAAAGGTATTTGAGCAACCAAATTAAAATTACAGTTGATAAGTAATTATGCTTGTTGGCACTTCTGAGCTTTTAAGTTATCAAATCTTATTGACAGGATGATCTGAAAGACACTGAAGTTTCTGACCCAACAGAAAAAAACGTTAGATTTCAAGTTGAACCAATACGATATGACGTTGAAAGTCTGGATGCCCTTGACAGGGAAAACCCAAGAGACAGAGACGGGAGATCAGCAGAAAGTTACCCTTTTGATAATCAAAACAATAGCCTCAAAGCTTCAAACTTACTTACAGGTAACTAATGAAATTAAAAATTCTTAGGTTGGTATTTTATGTTTTATATGTAAAACACACGAGTATGTGGTTCTGGTATAGCAATAGCCTGTCCCAGGATGGTGTGGATCTATTTCCATCCTTGGTTGATTGTGTAGAGTTTGCACCTTCTCCCCAAGTCTACGTGGGTTTTCTCTGGGTGCTCTGGTTTCCTCCCACAGTCCAAAGATATGCGGGTTGGGTTGATTGGCCATGCTAACTTGCCCCTTAGTGTCAGGCGAATTAGGGGATAAATATGTGGGGCTACGGGGATAGGGCCTGGGTGGGATTGTTGTCACTGCAGGCTTGATGGGCTGAATGGCCTCTTCTGCAATGTAAATTCTATGATTCTCATGGTTAGCTTTCATATTTGAACCTCCATATGCCAAATGTCAATCCTACTGTTCCAGAGGTGCTGCATAATCCAAGCACTTACCCCAGTGGAAAGGAAAATAAGTATGATGACAATCACTCAAATCCATCCCTTTCTGTAGTTGTGGATGAGTTCAAACAGACATTTAGGGATGCCTTGAAAAATATCATCCACTTGCAGTCTTGGAGGGGAAAACACTGTGAGGAAAATCAAGGGGAAGAGAGAAACATTATATTAAAGGTGAGTAGGTTAAATGAAGCGTACTCTTCCACACAGATTCCAGAAAGATCGTTGATCCAACTTGATTTCTAGCCACTGGTGAGTTGACATAGTTTAATGTCAAGAGGCACAACACCACTGGTATCCATGTTCCCAGGCTCAGTTGAGAAAAAAAATGAATTGTCCATCAGTTGTGGATTCAAAACCAGTTTGCCAGGATCATAGTACCAATACTCTTAGATTGACATGATATAGAAACCTGTGTTTGGAATCTGTAATCCAATTTGAGAAAATATTAAAATAAGAAGCAATGACAATGGTTTACTTTATAATGCAAACAAATTTACTGTGGAAGTTTTCAATGCCCAAAATTCAAGATGCCCACTGCCAAATGGGATCATCTGTCATGCTCGTAATGACAGTAAGAAGTCTCACAATACCAGGTTAAAGTCCAACAGGTTTATTTGGCAGCACAAGCTTTCAAATTCTCAAGCTCCTTCATCAGGTGAGTCTCAAGCTCCTCCATCAACTCACCTGATGAAGAAGCTTGAGACTGCAAAAGCTCATGCTGCCAAATAAACCAAATTGTAACTTGGTGTTGTGAGACTTCTTACTGTGCTTACCCCAGTCCAATGCCAGCATCTCCACATTATGTCACAGGGATCTGGCCGCCAACAAGGAAATTCCGACCTATTTTTGGCTTAATTGACCTTTCAATTGGCTTAAGCTGCCCCTTGCTTATGTGTCCAATCTGTTCTCCAGAAAAATAACCATGGTGAGAAATTGGCACGTTAGCCAGCATCAGGAAATTTCTAAAAGAGAAACCAAAGAGAGCCTTGACAAAGGTTCATCTGGACTCAAAATGTCAGTTCTTCTCTCTCCTTATAGATGTTGCCAGACCTGCTGAGATTTTCCGGCATTTTTTTCTTTTGGTTTCAGATTCTAGCATCTGCAGTAATTTGTTTTTATTCAGGAAATTTCTATTGCTTTATAGAATCATAGAATGATCACAGCACTGAAGGAGGCCTTTGAGCCCATCATGACTATGTTAGCTCTCTGCAAGAACAACTCAACTGGCCCTATTTCCCTACTGTTGACACTCCAAATTTTTACCTTCCCTTGTTTATTTGAAAGTCACAATTGAAACTGCCTCCACTATAATTCCTCATTCTTCAATCATTTTTGCCTAAGTTAGAATCTAGTGCAGTTTTACAAGTGGGATTCTCGTCCCCTTTGGAGATGCTTGCACAACCCAAACATTATGCAAGTATCCCCAAAGGGTTCTGCACAATTTTCATGTCTCTCTGACTCTCAGTGTTCTTCTCACTTACCAGCACAAGATTTAGTACTCCATATTTTCCTTAGGAAGCTGAGAATTCCTAATATATAGGACACATCCCTGGACAGTCTGAATGCATTCATCCTTCACCACTGCACAATGTTCAAATTTTCCAAACTCTGCACTACTTTCAAACTTCCCAAACTCTAAACCAAGTTTCCTGGCTCCTACTCAACTTAGTATCAGTTACATGGTAATTTTCAGTGAGTCCATAAGACCATAAGACATAGAAGCAGAATTAGGCCACTCAGCCCATCGAGTCTGCTCCACCATTCAATCATGGCAGATATTTTATTCATCCCCATTCTCCTGCCTTTTTCCCATAAAAATCCATTAAAGGAAGCTGCTGTCAATGATACAAATCCCCATCAAATGTACCAGCACAACAAAAAAATCCAGTGAATGAAATGTGTTAAATGAAAAATAATTTTTTTTTGCATTTCTATTCATTTGTTCAATAGTCTTTTAATTTGCTTTCATTTTTGCTATATATGGTGGGAGGGGAGATAGGAGAAAGAGTTGGGGTTCCACAGAATTTCACAACATGTTGTTGGGTTCCTTAATCAAAAAAGGGTTGAAAAGCACTGATCTAGTGTAATACTGGAAGAAGGTATATCCAGTGAGGTGAGATGTAGTGATGTGGAAGAATATGTCCCTACGGAAGGGGGTCCAAGGCAGAAAGTGGCCTAAGCCTCAGAAGAACCCTTGAGACAATTAAAAATAAACTGGAATTGTCTTCTATTCTCAGGGGCTAAGGAGAACATATCTAGGAACCACCTTCTCAAAAGCTGGACAGATGATTTAGTTTCTAGCTGTGTGGGCCTGGCTGGGTTAAGAGATGTGCCCGGAGTGGTTTGATACCTAATTTATACTTCCTGCTCCATGCTGAGTAAGTGCTATCCTTCTGATATCATAGACCCGAGTGAGGTTGGCTTTGCAAGATATCACTCTTGGAAAAACGGAGGCAGGTTAGCAGAGTGGGAAAACAGTTTGGATAAAGCAATTTAGTGTGGATATATGTGAGGTTATACATCTTGGAAAAAAATGAGTGGATGTGTATATGCATTGGGATGTTGCTAAAGATTGAAAAATAAAACCCTTAGATTTAAATGAATTGGCCGAGAAATTTGACATAGTTATGAGGAGAGACTTGAGGTATTGAGACTATTTCCACTGGAGGAAGAAAGGTTAAGAGGAGATTTAATCACAGTTTCTAAAATTATGAAGGCTTGGGATCAAAAGAACAGGTAAAGAAAACTTCCTTTGGTCAGAGTGGGAGTAGTCAACAATTTATAAGTATCACTACTTAGTGAGGAAAATGGTTAGAAGAAAATTTTTTATTGGATTGTTAGAATGCTTTGCCTCAGGAAGTGGTTAAGGCAGAAACCACTGTTGCATTCAAGCAATAATTAAACTACTGAAGCAGAGGAAGGTACAGGTCCATGTGGAGAGATTGAGATGGGATGATCCTGTACATTGATGATTCTAAGATTTTAATTGATATCTGCAAGAAATTATCATGACTGTCAGTAAGCAATTTTACAGCATGCATTTACATTATGCTGCAGTGTTCTGCAATATTTCATCCAAGTTCCAAGTGTGTCTGAGAGTGCTTCATCCTGATACTGAAGGTGGAATTTTCCCGTCCCATCCACCACGGAAATCACAGCAGGTGGGACAGAAATTTGACAGACTGTGAAATGGTCACCTTTGGCGACCTGGACCAGGAAATCCTGGCGTCATGGAGACTCTGCTGTATATCCAAAATACCAGCAGAACCACAGATCCTGACCTCATGCCCCCTTATCTGGCAGAAAGCATTTTCATTATTGAGAAAATCGGTGACAAGTTCAAATAAACCCCATTTTCATTGGAGCAACAGCCTTATGCTTCACTGTGTGAGTTATGAATTTAAATATAAATGCTCTTGAAGGACAGGTAAGATATGTAAAACTGACATATTGTCAAGATATTTAAATCCCTGGCCCTATAAAAATTGAAAAAAACCTGCATGCCTGTGCCTGAGAGGTGATGAAAATCTGCCCCAGCATGTATGCAATGGCTTTCCAAATGAGCAATTTACTTCTTCCTGTAACACTTTTCAGATAACAGTGTAATTTCCTTTTTGATGGTTCATTTGAACCTGTCTCCACCACACCCTCAAGCAGTCCATTTCAGACCCTAACCACCTGCTGCATGAAAATGTTTTTTCTCATGTGCCTCTTGCCAATTACTTTGAATCCGTGTCCTCTCATTTTCAACATTTTCACAAGTGGGAACAGTTTCTCCCTATCTACTTGGTCCAGACCCCTGTGATTTTGAATACCTCTATCAAATCTCCATTCAGTTTCCACTGCTCCAAAGAAAACCGTCCCAACACTCCAATCTGTCTGCATAATTGAATTTCCTCATCCCTGAACCATTCTCATGAATCTTTTCAGTGTTCTCTCCGATGTCTTCACATCTTTTATTGAAGGTGGCAAAACAGGTTGAGAACTTAGTTCATAAAGCATACAGTAGCCTTGGCTTTCCTGCAGGGACATAGAGTACAGCATCATGTTGAATATATATGAGACACTACTTTGACCTCAGCTAAAGTATTGTGTACAGTTCTGGATGCTGCACTTTAGGAAAGGTGTGAAGGCATTGAAGAGATTGCAGCAAAGCAATGTGAGGTTATTATTTGTTCAGGGATCTGGGTGTCATTGACAAGGCCATCATTTATTATCATCCCTAATTGCCCTTGAGTAGGTAGTGGTGAGCTGCCTCCTTGAATTGTGGCCTCCTTGAATTACAAAGGGAGTCCCAAGATTTGGACCCAGTGACAGTGAAGGAATGGCAATATAGTTCCAAGTCACGATGGGGTGTGTCTTGAAGGATAACATGCAGGTGGTGGCATTCCTTTACATTTGCTGCCCTTGACCTTCTAAATGGTAGCGGTCATAGGTTTGGAAGGTTCTGTCGAAGGAGCCTTGGTGAGTTGCTATGTGCATCTTGTTGATTGCACACACTGCTGCCACTGTGCAATGATGGTGGAGGGAGTGAATGTTTAAGATAGTAGATGGGGTTCCAATCAAATGGGCTGCTTTGTCCCAGATGATGTTGAGCTTCCTTATTGTTTGTGGGAGCTGCCCTCATCCAGCAGGTAGAGAGTATTCCATCACACTCCTGATCTGTGCTTTGTAGATGACAGGCATTAGGGAGTCAGGAGGTGAGTAGTCACTGCAGAATTCCCAGCCTCTGACCTATTCTGCCTGTAATAGATACTTAGCATTTTATTTCATTGAATCTCCTCATGGTTCTTGTAGTCAACCCAGAGTGGATACTTGGTGAGTTGGCATAGGGGCCCTGGGTGTGGGTGGGGCAGTGGCACTAAGTTGACATAGGGGCTATGGGGATCATGGGGATAGATGGAGCCTTGGGTAGGCATTGATTGAGAATTGAGAATGAAGGTAATGTGAAACAAATCAACTCGTCACTAACTTTCCTTACTTTATTTGAGTAAAATTTATATTAGAAAAAAGGCAATTGGAAATAAACAGAAAAACAAAATGGTAAGTTATTTTCTTAAGAAATAAATTACATTTTTTTGTTATTTTTGTTTAGATGATGAAACAGAACCCTCAGAGGCTAATAAATGTGATTGTTCAAATCAAGAGCTCAGCGAGAAGATGGTTCAATCTATATCTGAAAGCTGTGGTATAGATGATGACCAAGCTGACTTCCATTGTGTTTGTCAGTGTAAACAACCTGTTGACGGCATGCCATCATCTGACAGCGATAGTATACCAAATGGAAATTTACCACCAAATTCTCAGTCTAATTCAACAAAAACTGGGCTTTTAAAGGAAGGGAATGATGTTGAAAACACAGCTGAGTGCAATTTAGCTGCCAAAGGATGGGAGACACCTAGCCCCATGGCAAATGAAGACCTACTGGACAAAAAACACTATTATCTAGTAAGCATTGACAAACTTAAATCTACAGCGCACCAATTCCAAACAGATGACTTACCAACTCAAAGTGATTTCATAGATGAATGCTGCTCTGAAGCCTCTTTCCAAGGTGTTCTGCAGTGTGATGCATTCAACTGTGACTGTGATACAAGTAGTGAGTCCACAAGCAGCCCTTGTTCATGTGCAGAAGAATCCACATATTGTGCTCTAAATAATATTTCTTTAGAAGACAACTGTGATACTTTTGTTTTCATTCCAAAGAGACCAATTGATTGTAATCCTCCACAAGTCCAAGCTGTAGAGGATGATTGCAGTGAAAATTCTTGTGTGAAGGAGCAAAAACTGGTTTTCTTACGACATAGCAAAACTGGTGCAGTCATATATCGACTTTGTGAGCCTGAAACTGAACCCAAAGACTAAATATGTAGTGATAGGTCACAAAATATGAATCATTGAAGTTACGTAATATTAAGGGAGTGGTACAGGAGTCAATCTTTATCAGTGACAATGAAGGCAAAGTATAAAATAAGTTATTAATTTCATTTTTCTCTAAGGTATAAAAATAAAGTGTTTACTAGTGTTTCTATTTTGTCAAAAATTAGACAAACTGAGCTATTGTATATGTGTGTTATTGAGTGCAGTGTCAAATGCCGAGATATAGATGCAGAAATTAGCTCAAGGGTGAAATTCCTCTTTTAACAAAAAAACTACTTTTCTCCTTAATTAATAACCACCATCAATTAGCTATGACACAGTGGTGCAGAGTCCACTGTCAGAAAGTTAAACAGGCCAGAGATTTAGGCCAGGATTTTAGGTGGTGGGGTTTCTCTTTCTGCCCTCCAAGAGGTCAACAAAGAACACATCCCTGCTGATGCTGCTTGCCCCATAGCCACTTAATGCTCCAAGCATTAGCTGGGGGCAGTATTTCCGATCCTCTCTTGGGGAAAGTCCCACCTAAGAGATCTGCCAACTTGTCTGATTAGCCACAGTAGGCTTAATCTCTTCAGCGCCAGAAGCCAAAGTGGACAGGACTGGGACTGAGAGTCGAAGGGTGGAATTTTCCCATGACCTTGCTGCTGGGTTCAATGATGGACAGGGGGAATTTGGCGGGAGTCCAAACATCAGTGTTACACCAGCGTGAATTTGCAGGATGTTTTGCTGGTGTCCACCATGATGGATGAAACTTGCTGGAGACCAGCGTTAAGCTGAGATGTAGATGAAGGCCTGACCAGAATCTTCCATCTGCGCTCAATTCTCCCCAGCTCCAGCGCGAAAACATGCCAGTGTAGAACATATCTGAAACAACCTGGTGTGCAGAAGTCAGAACTCAACTGAACAAAACCTGGAGTTACCTCTGGAGTTCAGAATGGAGGCCACCAGCAACTCTGGATTTTGAAAAATCACAGGAATTGGTGGGGGGGGACCATCTACAGGTGGATCTTCCAGCCTCAGAGTGTTCCTGGCGATCCATCTTCTTTCTTAAATTGTTGATTGAAGTGCCTTTTTAATATATATTGTGGGTGGCACAGTGGCACAATGGTTAATACTGCTGTCTCAATGTGCCAGGGACCCAGGTTCAATTCTGACCTCAGGTCACTATCTCTATGGAGTTTGCACATTTTCTGTGGGTGCTTTGGTTTCCTCCCACGATCCAAAGATGTGCAGGATAGGTTGACTGGCCATGCTAACTTAATCCTAGTGTCAGGGGGATTAGCAAGCTCAATATGAGGAGATAGGGGAATAGGGCCTGGGTGGGATTATGGGTTGGTGCAGACTTGATGGGCAGGATGGCCTCCTTCTGCACTGCAGGGATTCTGTGATGATCACATCCAGATTTGAAGGTGAGACATACACCATCATGCCCATCACAACACTAAACCCTCAGGTGCATAATTAATGAAATCAGGGCCAGAAGATGTGATGTGGTTTCTCATTGCCTTCCGCAATGGGGAATACTCTCTGTTCCCATCTCCCGCCATGGGACTTGTTCCCAGATGGAAGAATTCTGCTGGAAGTGCTAGGAGTCAAGGACCAGCTAAGTGTGAGGTTACAGGACAGGGCGGGGAGGTCAACCCCAGATGGTTATCAAAGGATCATGGAGTATTAGTGCAGAAGCCAAAAAGAGAAAACACCTGTCGGGGCCAGACCTTTTGGGAAGGGTGGCAGGGAATGCCTGATGTTAAAAAGTGGCTGTTGATGGAGATCTGCACCTCCCCATCTCCTACACAAGGCCTAAACAGAGTTTCTTTTTGGGCTTGTCTTCTGCCCCAGAACCCCTCCACCAGCCTGAAAATTTATTCTGAACAAGAAATGACCAGAGATGTTGAGGTAAGCTGGAATCTGGTGGGAAAACCATCCAAAACATTTTGCAGGCACCCCCGCCGACAAATCCACCAGCAGAGGAATGTAAAATTCTGCCCTTGAACACAAAATCTCAGCTAACGTTCCAAAGCACAACCAAGAAAGTGTGCATTGTCAGTGATGCTGTCTATCAGATGAGATGTTAAACTGAGGAGCTATTTTATCTGCCTTCCCTGCTGCAAATAGAAAATCCCATACTAGAGTTCTCTCTGATGTCCTGGCCAATATTCATATGTTAATCAATTAAAAGTACTGTTTGTGAAACCTGCTGTTGTGGAATCATCGCTGCTGTTTGTAGAACGTTACTTTGTGAAAATGGATTGCCATGTTTCCTACATTGCAACAGTAGCTATAATTCAAAAGCACTTCATTTGCATTAAAACATTTGGGACGTCCTAAGGTTGAGAAAGGTGCCAGATAAATGCAAGCCTTTCTTTTATCAAAATTACATTCTTAGGAATCACATACTTCAAAACACCATGTTCTCATAATGTTATTTGTGGTTGTTAATTATGGAGAAAACCCATTTCTTCATTAATAGAGAAACTTCACATCTGATGTCTACTCCACAATTTGCATTCTAAACGTATTTAACCCTTAAACTGCCAACAACTCCTAGGAATTCTAGTGCCTCTGGGCTGAGCATTGTTTTTTCTTTTTCAGCAAACACCTTGTGACACAGAAACAATGAAGCTGTTGAAATCCCAGGAGTAACTTTATTACTGTATTATTAAACCTAGCTTCTATGAGTAAACACTTTAAACAATTTTAAACAAAATAAAAGTTTATTTCTACTTGCCCTGTCTTGCCATTTCCCTCTTTCTCCCTTTATTTGTTCCTTGTTTTTGTAATTTTTCATTTAACACATTTATAATTAATTAGCTGGTCTCCATGGCACTATGCACAGTAAGTTATAATATATGCTGGCCACAAGTCTCTGGCCATTCATGCCCTGCCGCCACTGCCAGTGAGGATAGAGAATTTGGCGCTCAGCCAAATTTCCGTTCACGGAAATGGGACAGGACAATTCCAGTTGCAAATGAGGTTGGAGAATCCGACCCGTTGTTTCATAGATATAAACATTATGCCATGCAACATTTCATGTATTATGTAACAGTAGAAAAGTGAAGGCATTGCTTACTGACAGATGTTTCTCACATGTAGCTTACTTGCCTATTTCTAATTTCTTCTGTTTTTCAGTCTCTTCATTTTTCTCTCAATTTGTATTCTTACATGCTTGAGTTGTCATTCCTACAGGTGAGGTTTTCGTCTGCAATGCTACCTGAATTGGGGTATCATAGTGAAAAATAAATTAAATGTCTGTCACTAAATCATCGTTCTTTTGATCATTACTGGGTCTTTTCTTCCCATTCATCCAGTAAGAATCCCAGCTATCTGTTTTCTTAATCACCAAATGTCACGGTGAAATGTTTCCACAGGTGAGTGATGGTGGATGACTGGTGCTTGAGAAACCTTGGAGAGGATTAGCAATATGTTCTGGAGTGACAATAGAAAGCCTACTTCTAGCAAAAGGAGAGGACCTAGTCATGGATACCTCTTGATCTCTTCAGGAACCCCCTACCTCTTTTGTGAGGGTTTATTTTCAGAGTAACTTCATTGCAGTGTTAATGTAAGCCTACTTGCGACACTAATAACTAAACTTTAAACTTTAAAAAAACTTTAATTTTACATTTTAAAAATGCCTTCATGATGCTTCTCCCCCTTTTGGTAATAGCCCATCTTTCTCATAACACTTTAGCAAGTGCCCCATTGCAGCACCACTGGAATTTAATGCCCAGCAGTATCCTCTGTTTCACAGGAATCTCTTTCATAGCCAGAGCTGCACTTCAGTTAGCTGTGACAGGAATGTCAGGGTCATTGCCAAGTTGGGGTGGTATGCTGAATTCCTGTCCTCAGAGAAAAATCTGCCACTGTATTTTTGTTTATGTCACATTTGACAATTTACCTTTCGCCTTTTGTTTAAAGTCTTTAATTGCCTCTTTCCCCTTTTCTTAATGGCAGTACTCAGGCTTCTGAAGTCAAAGTGAGTACTGAAGCCTCATTCCAATAATCATGTCATCTGGCTAAAGGTTAGTGCAATGCTCAAGGACTGTAGCATTGTCAAAGGTCCTTCCAGTAAGATGTTTTCTGATATCTAGGCTAGTATCAGTCACCAACACCACCAAAAACAGATGAATTAACTATTTTTCTCATTGCTGTCTCTGGGTTACCGCATTGTACAATTGGCTGCAAATCAAAATGTAATTTGTTGGCTGTGAAGTGTTTTGAAATGTCCTCACAACAAGATAGGTATGGAATTAATGCAAGTTCTTTTTTTCATGCCATCTTCTGCTTCCACGTTTCTGTATGTCTCATATAGAACCTGTCTTTTCTCTGCATCTCTTTTCTGTTTACATGTCTAGATGTTTTTGTTGCAAGAATAATAGTGAGTTCCCAGCGAATGCCTTTATTAATGTCAAAAAGACAGCAATTTATAGCACTGAAGAGATGCATATTGATTTGTGAATTGCCATAAACTGCTCCACCATTAGCCTCACAAATTTACCACCTCCTCTTGCCAAGAAATTGTCAGATTTGCTATGTGAAAATATATAAGGTTTTTTCTAAACTTGCTAAACCTGCTATTTCGCAGCAAAAGGATTCAGTAAATGGAGTAATTTTTCTCTAACGCCCTTCCGCTTTGCAACCAATTAGGAATCAATGATAATTGCCACACAAAGCATGTAACAAATGTGTAAGTTAAACAGGATAAACTGTAAAATAAATTAAATCATTTCTAGAGAAAAATACATGAGGGAATATAACTGACAACTGGAATAAACACAAATTAGAAAATACTGAATGTGAATTTTGTGATTGAGAATATGTGAGTTCATAAGAACATAAGAAACAGGAGCAGGAGTAGGCCATCTAGCCCCTTGAGCCTGCCCCGCCATTCAATAAGATCATGGCTGATCTGTTGTGGCTCAGTTCCACATTCCCGCCCTCTTCCCATAACCCTTAATCCCCTTGCCTATCAAAAACCTATCAACCCGCGTCTTAAAAATATTGAGCGAGGCAGCCTCCACCACTTCAACAGGCAGAGAATTCCAGAGATTCACCACGCTTTGAGTGAAGAAGTTCCTCCTCAACTCCGTTCTAAACCGTCCCCCCTTTATCCTGAGGCTGTGCCCTCTTGTCCTACTGTCCTTTCTGAGCGGGAAGAGCCTCTCCACCTCTATCCTATCCATCCCATTCAACATCTTATATGTCTCAATGAGATTTCCCCTCATTCTTATGAACTCTAACTAGTACAAGCCTAGTTTATCCAGCCTCTCCTCATAGTTCAACCCCCTATTACAGGGTTCATTACAGGCTAGCAAAACAAGAACTGTGTACTCAGCAGAGAAGTAGATGATGATTTGTTGTGAATTGTGAAGAATTATATAGCTTTCATGTGTATGCAACATTGGCCTTTTATTACTGAATTTCATGAATAAAAAGCAATCTGAACTCTTGACAGAAGCTTGTCTTCATTTTTATGTCTAAGTGTTATGTTTCCTAGGCAAAGAAAACCTAGAACTACACATTTTTTTGCATTGCATTTGGTGCTATGGTGAGGTGAGAGTGACTGCCCTTGACATCAAGGCAATGTTTGACTGAGTATGGCATCAAACAGCCCGAGCAAAACTGAAGTCAATAGGAATCAGGAGAAAACCCTCCACTGGTTGGATTCTCACCTAGCACAAAGGAACATGGGTGTGGTGGTTGGAGTCAATCATCTCAACTTTAGGACATCGCCGCAGTGTTCCTCAGGAGAGTGTCCTAGGCCCAATTATCTTAAGCTATTTCATCAATGACCTTCCTTCCATCATATGGTCAAAAGTGGGGCTCTTCACTGATTACTGCACAATGTTCAGCATCACTCACAACTCTTTAGATACTGAAGCAGTCCATGTCCAAATGCAGCAAGATCTGGACAATATCCAGGCTTGGCTTTTTTTAATTAATTTACGTGCAGTGGGTGTCATTTGCTAGCCCATCCCTAGTTGCCCTCGAGAAGGTAATAGTGAGCTACCTTCTTAAACACTGCAGATCCTGAGATATAGATATATCCACAGTGCTATTGCGGAGGAAATTCCAGGATTTTAACCCAATGACAGTAAAGGAATGGTGATTATTTGGTGTCCTCTTTCGTGAAGACAGAACCAAATTATTTGTTTGATTCTTCTGACAATTATTTGTTCCCCATTATAATTTCTCCAGCTTCTGACTGTAAGGGACCTACATTTGTCTTTACTGATCTTTTTCTCTTCATGTATTTACAAATGCTTTTACCGTCATTTTATGTTCCTTGCAGTTCTACTGTCATACTCTATTTCATCCTCTTGTTAAAAAAAAGTCCTCTTTTGCTGCATTCTAAAATGATCCCAGTCCTTAGGCTTGCTGCTTTTTCTGGCAATTTTAAGTTTCCTCTTTGGATTTATTACTACCCCAAATTTATTTTATAAGCCATGATTGAGCCACCTTTCCTGTTTTATTTTTGCACCAGACAGAAATGAATAATTGTTGTACATGCACACGTTCTTTAAATATGAAACACTGCCTATCACTATCAACCCCTTTATTAAGGTTCCCTAATTTATTGTTGCCAACTCACCCCTTGTACCCTCATAATCCCTTTATTAAGATTCAGAATCCTGGTTTCAGATTCAGTTACTCACTCAGCATCTTAATGAAGAATTCCATAATATTATGGTTGGTCTTCCCCAAAGGACAAGATTGTTAATTCTTTCAAAGTATCCAGTCCATAACAGCTGTCCTCTGGTTGGTTCCTCAACGTATTGGTCCAAAAAAACTCCTCCTCAATTACCGTTGTATCCTTATTGCATGCATCTCTGATTTATTAATACCTTATATCTCCAATAATGTTTGGGGGCCTAAAGACAACCCCCAACAATGGTTTCTGTCCCCACAGATTCCACATTATAATTTTCTGAGCCAATATTCTTCCTCATTATTGGATTTATTTCCTCCTTTACTAATAAAGCTATTACACCTTTCTCTTTTTGTCTGTCATTTCTAAATAATAAATACCCATGGGTGTTCAGTCCCCATCCTTGGTAACTGTGACACTAGTATACTTTTAAGAAAGGTTTTTTTCAAACATGATTTCAGCAACTCTCACAGCTTCAGTGGATTCTTAGTTCACAGCTTCAGTGAAATCAGTGTTGCCAGGCAGACTACAATGAGTCCTTTTATTGCTACTTAAATAGCTTAAGTCGGGTTATTTGTATTTACTCGGATTAGTTTTACGATCTTGCATTGTTAGGAGGACAGTCATGTGTTTTTGGACAATTTTCTTTCTCATTTTCAATTTGGAGCTGCAGGTTTGAGTTTTAGAAGGGACAGCAAGCAATTCCCTCTCTCCCTGCTGTTTTGAAAATTCTGTTGGTTAGCCGAAAACAAGATCTTGTTTTCCCGAAGGGGTGAAAATCTGTTGTTGTTGGGGGCTAGACCAGAATCTCTCTGGTGTTTTGGGAAGCTTGTCTTCAAACTGTTCGGAGTGAATCCAGAGAACTGCAGATTTCAACCAAAGGACTCAATGCCCAATATCATGTCAGCATTGGTCTGTGCTGTGTTAAACCTGTGAAACCTGTCTTTTGTCTATGGGATTGGTTTGATTGGAGCATTGTAGATGTTTGTTAAGGGTTGTATGTTATCATGATTGTTTGTTTCTTGCTTGTAAGTGATAAAAGTTCTTGCTAATTGTCTTACTATAAATGTTAAGTATATTCTTAAGTAAAATTGTTTGATTAAAGCTCCTTAGTGTGTCACTTGAATCATACCTGATGTGAAACATCTCATGTTTATCCTAGGCAAATTCAACATGTAAATCTTATGATCCAGGCAGACTCCATAGACACCAGAGGTTTCTGACCTGAACCATAACAGTAAACCTGCAGTCACATTTCTGTAACTGCAACTATATCATAACCATTTATATCTATTTATGCTGTTAATTCTTCTGTCTTATTGTAAATGCTCTGTACATTGAGATAAGAAGCCTTTAGACTTGTCTTCTTAACCTTGTGAGTCACCTTATCATTATTTTGCATTATCGCCCCGTATAATGTTGGCCCTTGTTTTTCTGTCGTCCACTTTTGCTTTTTACATTTGTCTTTTGTTTCCTTGTTTTTCCCTCCTCTGTCTCTCTACTCAGGTCCCCACTGCCATTCTAGTTTAAATCCTTCCAACACTACCAGCAAGTACTTCCATGGCCTAAGGACACTGGTCCATTCTTGCCCTAAAGCAATTCGCCCTGCTTGTGCGTGTCCGCAGAATCAGTCCCAAGAATCTGAATCCCTACCTTGTACGCCATTTCTCCAGCCACATATCTCCTGCTATTTTTACTCTCGCTAGCATGCAGCACAAGTATTAATCCTGCGATTATTACCTTTGAGGTCCTACTTTTTAATTTACGTCCTAACTCCCTATACTTTGCTTTAGGACTCATCCCTCTTTTTACCTATGTCACTTGTACTAATACGTACTACGACCATTCACTGTTCACCCTCCCCATTCAGAATAAGCTGAAGCCATTCTGAATCATCTTTGACCCTGGCACCAGGAAAGCAACACACTATCCTTGAGTCTCTTCTGTGACAGCAGAAGAGTCCTTTCCTACTGAATCCCCGATCACCACAGCCCCACGATTCTGCTTCTTCCCCTCTTGTGCAATAGTCATCCATGGTGCCATAGATTTGCTTTCTTCTGTTATTTCCTGAGAACTCATCCCTCCATCAATATATGAAACAGTGTATGTTAGAGAGGGGGACAGCCACAGGGGACTGCTAGACCACCCGTCTTCCTTTTCTTTGCTTGTCACCCATCCCCTTTCTACCTGTTCAACCTTTACCAGCGTTGTGACCACCTCACTGAATGTGCTGTCCACAACAATCTTAGCATTGTAGATGCTCCCCAGCCTGCCTCTCCAGTTCCGAAATGTGGTTAGCAAGTAGATGTAGATGACTCATGGTCACCATCAACATTGGAAGTGTCCATGATTTCCTAAATAGTGCAGGAGGGGCACAAAGGTACAAGTTCCACTGCCATGACTTTCCTTTAGATTAAGCTTGTTAGTTATTCCCCTTAAAGAATACAAATTATACGAGAGACCTCGTTTCACTCCAGACACTTGCACTGCAATGCAAAGACCACGCCTTAAGTCTTTGGAGATCTTACTTTAAGTCTCAAATTTACTTATGCTACTTTTGTTACCTTTAGTATTGGCCCTAACTTTCTCTGTTAGATCCAAGGACAGCTACTTGATTAAAGCATAAATACTTTTCTAATTTGCAGAAATTTGTACACAATCTCTAACAGCAGTTTCTTACCAACCAATGATCTTATGGATGTCACTTTGTCTTTTCAACAAGAACTGACGGCAGGGCACTCTTCCTAGTCTGCTTCACTGTGATAGTGACCACAAGACACTCTTCCCAGCCATAAAATTGCAAGTCCTCCTTTAATCCTAAACATCCCTGCTAATTTACTGGACAGTTAACAGTCCTATGCCGCAAGGAACATGACTTAAAGCATGTGTCAAAGCAGGAAAAATGACAAAAGCAAATTACTACAAATACGGGGATAGAAACATAAAAAACTACAGCACACTACAGGCCCTTCAGCCCACAAAATTGTGCTGAACATGTCCTTACCTTAGCGATTACTAGGTACACCTATAACCCTCTATCTTACCAAGTTCCATGTGCTTATCTAGAAGTCTCTTAAAAGACCCTATCGAATCTGCCTCCACCACCATTGCTGGCAGTCCATTCCACGCACCCACCATTCTCTGAGTGAATAACTTACCCCTGACATCTTCTCTGTACCTACTCCCCAGCACCTTAAACCTGTGTCCTCTTGTGGCAACCATTTCAGCCCTGGGAATAAGCCCCTGACTATCCACTCGATCCATCCTCTCAACATGTTATACATCTCTGTCAGGTCACCCCTCATCCTTTGTCTCTCCAAGGAGAAAAGGTCGAGCTCCCTCAGCCTATCCTCATAAGGTATGCTCCCCAATCCAGGCAACATCCTTGTAAATCTCCTCTACACCCTTTCTATGGCTTCCACATCCTTCCTGTAATAAGGTGACCAGAGCTGACCACAGTACTCCAAGTGGGGTCTGACCAGGTCCTATATAGCTGTAACATTATCTCTCGACTCCTAAACTCAATTCCTCAACTGATGAAGGCCAGCACACCATACGCCTTCTCAACCACAGCTTCAACCTGCACAGCTGCTTTGAGCATCCTATGAACTCAGACCCCATGATCTTTCTGATCTTCCACACTGCCAAGAATTCTACCATTAATATTATATTCTGCCATTCTATTTGACCTGCCACTTGACACTCCACACTTATGTGGGTTGAACTCCATTTGCCACTTCTCCACCTAGTCTTGCATGCTATCAATGTCTCGCTGCAACTTCTGACATCCCTCCAAACTATCCACAACACCTCCAACCTTTGTGTCATCAGCAAACTTACCAACCCACCCCTCCACTTCCTCATCCAGGTCATTTATAAAAGTCACAAAGCGTAAGGGTCCCAGAACAGATCCCTGGGGCACTCCACTGGTGACCAACTTCCACGCAAAACATGACCCATCTATAACCACTCTTTGCCTTCTGTGACAAGCCAGTTCTGGATCCACAAAGCAATGTCCCCTTGGATCCCACACCCCCCTCACTTTCTCAAGTCCATATATACTATCTGAAACAAAAACAGAAAATGCTGGAAAATCTCTATAACTCTGACAGCATCTGTGGAAAGAGAATAGAGCCGAGGTTTCAAGTTTGGATGACCCTTTGTCAGTGCGTGGCTCTGGAAAAAAATGACGCACCTACAATAAAAGAAACTAATGAGAAACATCACAAATTCAAGAGTGGAGTGTATTATAATTTTAAAATGGAACCACACTTCGTTATTAACGAAAGAAACATTCGCTCAATCCATCGCCTTCAACACCACAACTACCTTCGCAACAATGGCGACCACCTTGCGCATGCCGGCCAAAGACGCGTGGTCACCCCCGTGACGTAATACGCAGGCGGACAGGTGACGTAATACGCAGACGCTTATGCAGGTGGGCAGATGACGTAATGCGCAGATGCTCATACCAGCCCAGTGACGTAATACGCAGACAGGCCCGCATCGAGGCGCAGGGAGAGAGGAGAAGGGTCAAATCAGAAAGGGAAAAGCTGCAGCTGGGTGGCCCCAGAGGGAGAGGGACTGTGGGCTTAAACCGGCCTCCCTCGTCAGTCGGCAAATGACTAATAAAGAGTTTATTTTCCTGTCTTGATGAAAAGTTGGTAGTAAGCCAGCAGTCTGTGGATTTCGCCGCCCCACCCCCGACACACACACACACACACACCCTGAATTTCAGGGCGGCTTGTTTTTGTTTTGTTTTCGGTGGAGAGAGAAACGAGAAGCAGCGAGAGGCCTTGCTTCCTGAGAGGAAAGGAAATGTTCAGTGTCTGGTGGTAGATAGGGAGGAAACGACATTCCCCATAAAGAAACGTTTTTGTTTTAAACACTCGTTTTCTGCCAGTTTATTCTTCCTCTCGCCTCGACTTGCCTCCCCCTCCTCACCCCGGGCCACGCAGTGATGGTAAATACGGTGTAATATTTATAAGGAGAAATATGGGAAATTGTTTGAAATCTCCTACATCAGATGACATTTCTTTGCTCCATGAGTCCTCTGACCGGGCGAGTTACGGAGACGGCACCGAAATAGACCAGGAGCCGCCGCCGCCATATCAGGTTCGTCTTTGTTTGGGCAAGTTTTTCTTTCTGTCGTTGCTGTCTGTCTGTCTGGTGTCCCTCGACCTGCTGGTACTCTATATGTTCAGCTACCTACGAAAACAAGCCTTGCGATTTTGAAGTTCGTGTTTATCTCCGGTAACTAATGTAACGTTTTTTGGCATAAGCACAATTGAATCAACTCCAAGAATTAACCATTTATTCATTCGAAATAAAAAGTGCTTCAAACAACTCAAAATTAAAACAATAAGACCCTAGTTAAAATTAAGTCATTTTTGAGAGGCGAGGTTAAATAGTTTGCCTTATTTTAACCGTGTTGACAGATTTGTATTTCCAGTTCTAATTTATACATGTAGAATTTGAAGTCATAGGCCTGTCATTACGGTTAGAGCATGCCACAGCTTTTGTGCAATGCACTGTTCTGTCGGTTTGCAAATGGCACAGAGCATCATTGTTTACTGAAATTATTAAAAACACCTACTTGGCCCATCAGCTAGCCACTGGTATATATTTAACTTGACGTTTTAGCACAGTTAATGTATTCAGGAAAGAATAGACATCTTTTGTGAAGTCCGTGCACAATTGTGTCTCCAGTGGTTAGACAATGTTCTCGTCCCATTACAGAAACACATTCTGGCTTTGTCTTGTGCAAATGGAACACTTGCATTTGGCATTAACATTGAACTTCGGTGCTTCACATTTCAGAAGGAATGAGCATTTTATTTTCAAATTCAATCCTAGACTCTTAAAGGCTTAAAGTTTTTGCACAGTATTGGTCATTACATGGCAGTGAGATTTGATCCATTTGGCTCCAAATTCTCAATGTACTGATTTGTAAAGTTATTTATATTTTCCTGTTTGTGCTGCCCTTTCTTGGTTGATGTATACCATACAGTACTTTATGGAATAATACTGAGCTACTGTGATTTCTTTCACAGTACTTGTGGACATTTGTTGCATTTGGCATTCTTCTGACCTAGTTTTTCTAACAACTATCTGAACGTGAGTGAATTAGGCTCCAAACATCCATTTAGCTGTAGATAAAATTGTCTGTCTTAGATTATAAATTAATTGTTTATTTATCTGGAACTGTAGGTTGATTTAATTCTCAATTGTTTAGCTTTGTTATATTGGTATTTTTGTTTGGAAAGGGCATGTGAAACAAGGGCACATTGTCTTTAAGAAAAAGTTAGTCTAAATTTTTATCATTTCTAATAGAAAATCCTAAGTCTGGCCAAATGCATAGTTCGATCACCTCATACGTGATGTAATTATGCCATTTGAATGTTGCTCTGGACATGTGGGAAAAGTTTGTCAAGTTTGTAATGCTGCTGACTCTTGAGTAGCTTGTAGACTTTATTCCAGTGTCTGTTCCCATGTTATAAATATTGGAAATGTTATATTCATTCTCATTCACTAGTTTATTAGCTTTATTTTTAACTTGTGCCACCAATTTCTTTTGGGACAACAGAATTTGCCAGATGCATCTTAATTTTAAGTTTAAATTTGTAATAGTCTTATTAAAGCTGATTCTGTTAAAATCATTATTATAATGCTAATATAGTATTGCTCTGCAACCCCTGACTGTTGATGTAAAAATCCTTAGTGACAACAATTTTGATGTTTATACTGCCCATTAATTATTACATAGAGAGAGATGGATTAAGGGAAAGTCACAGGCATAGTCAATAAAGGTCGGCTTTTTTGAGGCCTTTAAAGGTGGGGAGGAAGAAATCAAGATAAAAAGGTGTTGCAACAGTTTGAGCAGAGGCCAAAACTGCGGATAGCTGGGAGAAACACAGGAGGATGAGTGCACAGATGAGGACAGTTTCATGAATGCAAGGCTGGAGAAGAGTGCAGAGGTGGGCTGGGATAAAATTATGGGGGAATTTTAAATAATGAAAAATTTTGAGTGATATATTGATAGATTGATCAATACTTGAATTAATGACAGGTGAGGAAGACCAAGTGCAGGATAGAATATGATTGGCCCAAGTTTTGAAAAAGTTGGATTACATAGTTCTATGAGGATGTTTGAGTGTTTGTGTTGAGAGAGTAGAAACATAAGGATTTTGATGCTGGACGGGTTGAGGATCAGGCAAGTGTGACCAGTGTTACGGAAGTTGAATCACGCTTCTGATTTGAATATGGAGTTTGAAATTTATTTAAACAGTGAACAAGACTGTTTGATTATGGACAATCCTTGCTTAACTTGATGGTTACAGCTTTGGAATCGGTTGGAAAGAGGAGAATGGAGATTTCGAATGAACCAAATCAGTTAGCTCCTGTTTTCTCTCTAGCCTTTTCAGTCAGAGAAGCAGATGATAGTGATGAAGGGTGTCATAGTTTGCAGGAAGACTTAGACAGGTTGCAGAGCTGGGCCGAGAGGTGGCGGATGGAGTTTAATGCGGAGAAGTGTGAGGTAATTCACTTTGGTAGGAATAACAGATGTGTCGAGTATAGGGCTAACGGGAGGACTTTGAATAGTGTGGATGAGCAGAGGGATCTAGGTGTATGTGTACATAGATCCCTGAAAGTTGGGAGTCAAGTAGATAAGGTTGTTAAGAAGGCATACGGTGTCTTGGCGTTTATTGGTAGGGGGATTGAATTTAGGAGTCGCAGCGTCATGTTGCAACTGTACACAACTCTGGTGCAGCCGCACTTGGAGTACTGTGTGCAGTTCTGGTCCCCACATTACAGGAAGGATGTGGAGGCTTTGGAGAGGGTGCAGAGGAGGTTTACCAGGATGTTGCCTGGTATGGAGGGGAGGTCCTATGAGGAGAGGCTGAGGGATTTGGGGTTGTTTTCGCTGGAAAGAAGGCGGCTAAGAGGGGATCTTATTGAAACATATAAGATGATTAGAGGTTTAGATAGGGTGGATAGTGATAGCCTTTTTCCTCTGATGGAGAAATCTAGCACGAGGGGGCATGGCTTTAAATTAAGGGGTGGTAGTTATAGGACGGATGTCAGGGGTAGGTTCTTTACCCAGAGGGTGGTGAGGGATTGGAATGCCCTGCCTGCTGCAGTTGTAAATGCGCCTAGTTTGGGGGCGTTTAAGAGATCCGTGGATAGGTTTATGGACGAGAAGGGATTGGTTTAGGTTAGTGGGTCATTGTTTTGTAACTGGTCGGCGCAACATCGTGGGCCGAAGGGCCTGTTCTGCGCTGTTATGTTCTATGTAAGCACTGGATTGTTGTAGTGACCCAAAATGAACTAATTTTTTGTGGCCTTACCAAAGTACCATGGAGTTTGTGTGCTTGCCTTAAATAAATATCACTCAAGAATAAATCTGTGATTAAACTGCAGGTACTGTTAAATGCCTTGGGACCTATTTCCAAAAATGGGCAAGATCTGAAATCCGGCGCAGACTTGGTCCTCAGGTTGCCAATTTTGAGACAGTCTATCAGTATTTATATGCTTGATCTAGTATCCTCCTGGATGTTAGTAGGAGATTCATCAATGGCACTGCCATTGCACACCATGTGGTGATAGGTGGATTCTCTATTGTATGGCATGAATGTTACTCATCATTTATCGTCAGCCGAAGGCTGAATATTATCCACATTTTGCTGCATGTGGACATGGACTGATTCAGTCTCTGAGGTGTTGCAAATGGTGTTCAACATTGCACAATCATCAGCAAGCAATCCCACCACTGACCTTATGATGGGAGGAAGATAATTGATGGGGCAGCTGAAAATAGTTGGGCTTAGGACATTACCCTGAGGATCTCCTGCAGTGTGTCCTGGGACTGAGGTAACTAGATCTTCAACAATCAACCGTCCCCCTTTGTGCAGGTATGACTCCAAGCAGTGTAGAGTTTCCCCGTTGATTTCCATTGACTTCAGTTTTGCTAAGTCTGCTTGATGTCACACTTGGTCGAATGCTGCCCCAATATCAAGGGCAGTCACCCTCATTCTCACCTCTGACATTCAGCCCTTTTGCCTATTTTAGACCAAGGTTCTACTGAGATCAGGAACTGAGTGACCTTAGTGGACTCCAAACTGAACATGATGTTGTTGAATACCTACCACCTGCTAGCACTGTTGACAGCACCTTCCTTCACTTTTCTGGTGATTGAGAGAAGACTGATGAGGCAGTCATTGGTTGGGTTGCATTCGTCCTGCTTTTGGTGGACAGAACTTGATAAGGTGCCACTTCAAAGGTTCCTACACAAAATGAGAGCTCAAGGTAAAGGGGGATACCATGATAGCATAGGTAAAGGATTGGTTAGCTAACAGGAAGCGGCGAGGGGTATATTGATTTTTGGGTTTGGAACTGTAGCTAATGGAGTATGAGATAGGATCAGTGCTGTAGCCTCAAATATTTATAATCTATGTCAGTGACCTGGATGAAGAGACCAGATGTGCTGATGACACAAAGATAGGAGAGTATGCAGTGAAGAGCATGTAGTCTACAAAAGACTTTTTAAGAAAGACTCTCAAAGTTAGTGTGCAGCTACAGAAAATGGTTAGGATGGCAATTAGAACATTGGTCTTTATTGCAAAGAAAATTAAGTATGGAAGTAGGAAAAGGCAAATGTAAATAAAAAATCAGGTGGGCTGGGAAAATCATGTAGATAGTGGATTGCAAGAAAAGGAATTTGTGGAATGTCTTAAGAGCTGTTTTTTTTGGAGCAGCTTTTGACAGCCTATCAGGGAACAGGCAATTCTGGATTTGGTGATGTGTAATGAGGCAGACTTGATTAGGGAACTTAAGATGAAGGAACCATTAGGGAGCAGTGACCACAATTTGATAGAATTTACCCTGCAGTTTGAGGGGGAGAAGCTGGAATCAGATGTAATGGTATTACAATTAAATAAAGGTAACTACAAAGACATGAGGGAAGAGCTGGCCAGAGTTGATTGGAAAGAGAGTCTAGCGGGGAAGACTGTGGAACAGCAATGGCAGGAGTTTTTGGGGGTTATTCAGGAGGCACAACAGAAGTTCATCCCAAGGGGGAGGAAACATGCTAAGGGAAGATGAGGCATCCATGGCTGATGAGGGAAGTCAAGCACAGCATAAAAGTGAGAGAAAAAGCATACAAAGTGGCAAGGATTAGTGGGAAGCCAGAGGATTGGGAAGACTTTAAAAGTGAGCATAAAATGACTAAAAAAGCAATAAGGGGGGAGGAGATGAAATATGAGTGTAAGCTCGCTAGTAATAGAAGATAGGAAGAGTTTTTTCAATATGTAAGAGGTAAGAGAGAGGCAAAAATATACATTGGACCACTGGAAAATGAGGCTGAGGACGTAATAATAGAAAACAAAAAACTGGCAGAGGAACTGAATAGTTACTTTGCATCAGTCTTCACAGTGAAAGACACCAGTGGGATGCCAGAACTTCAGAAGAATCAGTGTAATGACATCACCAAGAAGATTCTGGGGAAACGGAAAGATCTGAAGGTGGATAAATCACCTGGACTGGATGGACAACACCCCCCAGGATTCTAAAAGAGCTGAGAAAATCTTGGAGGCATTGATGTTTCAGGAATCAGTGGAGGCAGGGAGGGTCCCAGAGGACTGGAAAGTAGCTAATGTAACACCGCTGTTTAAGAAGAAAGAGGCAGCAGACAGGAAATTATAGGCCAGTTAGCCTGACTTCAGTTATTGGCAAGATTTTAGAGTCCATTATTAAAGATGAAATCACAGAATACCTGGAAGTGCATGATAAAATTGGACTGGGTCAGCATGGCTTCAAGGGGGGGTCATGCCCGACAAATCTGTTAGTTCTTGGAGGAGGTAACAAGGAAATTAGATAAAGGAGAACCAGTGGATGTGATTGATTTAGATTTCCAGAAGGCCTTTGACAAGTTGCAACATAGGAGACTGTTAAATAAGTTAAGAGCCCATGATGTTAAGGATAAGATCCTGGCATGGATAGAGCATTGGCTGACTGGCAGAAGGCAGAGAGTGGGGATTAAGCAGTTCTTTTCAGGATAGCAACCAGTGACTAGTAATGTGCCTCAGGGGTTGGTGCTGGACCACAACTTTTCACGATATACATTAACGATTTGGAGCAAGGAACTGAAGGCACTATTGTTAGGTTTGCAAATGATACAAAGATATGTAGATGGAAAGGTAGTATTGAGATAACAGGGAACCTGCAGAAGTATTTGGAAGAGCTAGGAGAATGGGTAAAGAAGTGGCAGATGGAATACAATGTGGAAAAGTATGCACTTTGGAAGGAGGAATGGAAGCATAGGCTATTTTCTAAATGGGGAAATGCTTAGGCAATCAGAAGCACAAAGGGACTTGGGAGTCCTTGTTCAAGATTCTCTTAAGGTTAACATGCAGATTCATTCAGCAGTTAGGAAGGCAACTGCAATGTTAGTATTCATGTCAAGAGGGCTAGAATACAAGGTCAGGGATGTACTTGAGAATGTATAAGGCTCTGGTCAGATCCCATTTGGAGTATTGTGAGCAGTTCTGGGCCCAGTATCTATGGAAGGATGTGCTGGCTTGGAAAGGGTCCAGAGGAGGTTCACAAGTATGATCCCTGGAATGAAGAGCTTGTTGTATGAGGAGCAGTTGAGAACTCTGGATCTTTAGTCATTAGAAGGATGGGGGGGTCTTCCTGAAATTTACAGGATACTGTGAGGCCTGGATAGAGTGGAAATGGAGACGATGTTTCCATTAGTAGGAAAAACTAGAACCAGAAGGCATAACCGCGGACTAAAGGGATTATCTTTTAAAACAGATGAGCGGGAATTTCTTCAGCCAGTGGTAAATCTGTGGAACTGTTTGCCACAGAAGGGTATGGAGGCCAGGTCATTGAGCTTCTTTAAGACAGAGTTAGATAGGTTCTTGATTAATGAGGGGATCAGGAGTTATGGCAGGAGAATGGAAATGTGAAAAATATCAGCCATGATTGAATGGTGGAGCAGGCTCCACCAAGTGGTTAATTCTGCCGCTATAATTTATAGTCGAAGTGTTGCTAACAGTTGTTCAGAGCCCTAGTGAGACCACATCTGGAGTACCATGTACGCTTTTGGTCTCCTTATTTGCCAAGTTTGCAAGGGGATGGTGGTAGTTTTGAGTATGGATGAAGAAGATTTACTGTGATTGTATAGGATCTTGGTTGGATCACATCTGTGTGTGCAGTTTTGATCGCCTTGCATTCCATTTACTTGCCCTAAAGGGAATGCAAGAAAGGTTCAATAGACTGGACATTCCCCTTATCCCAGGAATTGAGATATTTAAGGTCAAATATTCCCTAGAGTTTAGGAGAAAATGAACTTGCTAGGGTAGGTAATGAGAAGATGTTCTCTTTCTCTCTCTTCCCTTCAGCTTCAGTGTTTATAACTAGGGATATAGTCTCAGAATAAGTGGTCAGCTAATTATGACTCAGATGAGCAAGCTCAAAGCTGGGAATACTCTCCCACAGAGGACAATGGATACTAAGTCATTGAGTATGTTCAAGACAAAGATTGGTAGATCTTTAGACACCAATTAAAGCAATCAAGGGATATGATGATACTGGGGTAAGTGGAGTTGAGGTTGAAGATCTCGTTGAATGGTGAAGTAGGTTTGATAGACTGAACACCTACAAATATGTTCCCACTTTTCATTCAAGTCCTTCATTGATCAAAAGTTGAGTTTCTTTTTTCACTATATAAAATGTTTTCCTTTTAAATATTCTCTTTGGGAGTAAATGACATCTGAAAATGTACTTCAATCAATTATGGCTTGTATTTGCTTGTTGAATAGAAAGTTGAACAACCAGGGCATTCTACTGGGAGTATGGGCACACATGCGCGTAATTCTGATGTTATCCATTACTTAACAGACTCAAAAGTAACCATGCAGCTTTGGTTGCTGTTCTGATTAAACAGTCTTTATGGCTAAGATGAAACAAAGGGCTTATAATGAAGCAGTTATCATAGAATAGGCTCTCAATGTTTTATGACACTTATTGATGCTTCTGGAAAACTCTCAGCAACTTTACAAACATTTATTGTTCCACAGAAATTTTGTTTAGCTGTTTATCTTGTGACAAAAAGTGAAAACAAAATCATTAATCTTGAATTCTTGTCAGACATGATCTTCAAATCTTTTTGGACGGTAATTAAGATCAAAATTAACACTATTATGTCCTTTTGGCATTCCTGACCCATACACTACCATAATTGAAGGATGAACAGAGGTAGATCCAGTTGCAGAGTGATTTGTTCTTTCTGATTGAGTCCACAAATCAGAGAGAAGGGCAGCTTATTATAATCTTGTGCTTTTGTGTTTAGTAACAGGTGCAGTTCATTGAGCCTGTGCCCCTGTTCTGCTAGATTGTGGGTAATCTGTACCTCAACTCCATTCTTCTGCATTTTGATCCATAATTATTAATATCATCAAATAAAAATGTTTTCCCAAAGTGATCTAATTCCCACAGTTGTTATGCACCTGAAGACATGGCATACGTTGAAAAAGACTAGATATACTTTTGATTCCAGTGTTATCTATAGGTTGCACAAATTGCCTAAGTTTCCAGTACCAAAACATTCGTGTTGCCAGACATATATAAAATGTGACCTTTTTTAAGAGTTGACAGGCAAAATACTGGGTAAAGGAATAGCATTGCAAAAAGGGTTAAAGATCACAGATCATACAATTATTTTTAGTCTATTTATTAGAGTCACAAGAAGGCTTACATTAACACTGCAATGAAGTTATAGTGAAAGTCCCCCATTTACTACACTCCAGCAACAGTTTGGGTATACTAAGGGAGAATTTAGCATGGCCAATGCATCTAAACAGCACATCTTTTGGACTGGGAGGAAACCGGAGCACAAACATAGGGAGATTGTGCAGACTGCGCACAGATAGTGACCCAACCTGGGTCCCTGGCTCTGGAGGCAGCAGTGCTAACCACTGTGCCACCATGCAGCGGTCAGGGGTAAATAGTGAGGAGAATAGCCATAGATTACAAGAAGATATAGATGAGTGATCAGTGGCAAATGGAATTCAGTCTGATTAAGTATCCTTCTACACCCATTTTACCCATGTAACTGTCTCAATGCTTTTTAAAAGACAAAATTGTACTCTACTACTACCTCTGGCAGCTTGTTCCAGACACCACCCTCTGTGTGAAAAAATTCTCCCTCTGGACCCTTTTGTATCTCTCCCCTCTCAGCACAAACCTATGCCCTCTGGTTTTAGACTTGTCTACCTTTGGGAAAAGATGTTGACTATCCACCTTACATAAGCCCATCATTATTTTATAGACCTCTATACGGTCACTCCTAAGTCTCCTACGCTCCAGAGAAAAAAGAGTCCCAATCTATCCAGCTCTTTGTAACTCAAACCATCAATCCCAGTAGTACCCTAGTAAATTTCTTCTGTACTCTTTCTAGTTTAATAATTTCCTTTCTATAACAGGATGACCAGAACTGCACACAATATTTCAAGTGTGGTCTTATCAATGTCTTGTACAACTTCAACAAGACATCCCAACTCCTGTATTCAATGTTCTGACCAATAAACCAAGCATGCTGAATGCCTTCTTCACCACACTGTTCACCTGTACTCCGCTTTTAAGGAGTTATGAACCTGTACCCCAAGGTCTTTGTTTTATAATTCTCCCCTACCATTACTTGCATAGGTCCTTTCCTGATTCAGTCTATCAGATTGCATCACTTCACATTTATCTAAATTAAACTCCATCTGCCATTTGTCAGCCCACTGGCTCAATTGATCAAGATCCTGTTGCAATCCAAGCCAACCTTCTTCACTGTCCACTATGCATCAATCTTGGTGTCATCTGCAAACTTACTGACCATGCCTCCTAAATTCTCACCCAAATCATTGATATAAATGCCAAATAACAGTGGATCAGCACTAATTCCTGAAGCATATCATTGGTCACAGGCCTCCAGTTTGAAAAACAACCCTCTGCAACTAACTTCTATCTTCTGCCATCAAGCCAATTTTGTATCCAATTGGCTAGCTCATCCTGAATCCCATGAGATTTAATCTTATGCGACAACCTACCATGCAATACTTTGGAAAAGGCATTGCTAAAGTCCGTGTAGACAACGCCGACTGCACTGCCCTCATCTATCTTCTCAGTTACCCCTTCAAAAAACTCAGACAAATTTGTGAGACATGATTTTCCAGTCTCGACGGCATGCTGACTGTCTCTACTCAGTTCTTGCCTTTCTCAATGCCTGTAGATCCTGTTTCTCAGAATACCTTCTAACAACTTACCCACTACAAATGTGAGGCTCACCAGTCTGTATTCCCAGGCTTTACCCTGCAGCCCTTCTTAAACAAAGACACAATATTTATTACCCTCCAGTCTTCAGGCACCTCGCCTGTGTCTGTCGATGATTGAAATATCCCTGCTAGGGGACCTGCAATTTCCTCCCTAACCTCCCACAACATTCTGGGGTACACTTTATCAGATTCTGGGGATTTATCTACCTTGATGTGCTTTAAGACTTCCATCAGCACCTCAAGACATTGTTATTTATTTCCCCAAGTTCCCTAACATCCGTGCCTTTCTCAACAGTAAATACTGATAAATATTCATTTATGATCTCTCCCATCTATTATGGATTTGGGATGACTTTGATCCTTAAGAGATCCTACTGTCTCCCTAGTTACTCTTTTGCCCTTTATGTATTTGTAGAAGCTCTTAGGATTCTCCTTTGCCTTATCTGCCAAAGCAATCTTGTGTCCCCTTTTCATTCCCCTGATTTCTCTCTTAACTCTACTTCTACACTCTCTGTACTCTTCAAAAGATCCACTTGATCCAAGCTGCGTATGAATGCCTCCTCCTTGACCAGAGCCCTAATATCCCAAGTTATCCAGGGTTCCGTACTTTGACCAGCCTTGCCCCTTCACTCTAAAAGGAATGTGATTACCCCGAACCCTAGTTAACACACCTTTGAAAGCCTCCCATTTACCAGTGTTCTTTTTAGTCTATTTATTAGAGTCACAAGAAGACTTGTTTTGATGTTTTTTAATGTGATGTTTTCCTCCCACTTACCAGCGTTCCCTTTGCCTACCAATAGACTATCCCAATCAACTTTTGAAAGTTCCTGTCTAATACCATAAAAATTTAGAATTATAACCTTTGGGTCAGACTTAACATTCTCCATAGCCATCTTAAAACTAATGGAATTATGATCACTGGTCCCGAAGAGATCTCTCACTAACACTTCAGTCACCTGCGCTTCCTTAGTTTCCAAGAGGGGGTCAAGTTTTGCCCCCTTCTAGTCAGGCTATCCACATACTGAATGAGAAATCCTTCCTGAATACACTCAATAAATTTCTCTCCATCCGAACCTCTAATAGTATGGCTGTCCCAGTCAATGTTGGGACAGTTAAAATCCCCTACTATTACCACCCTATTTTTCTTGGAGCTATCTGTAATTGCCTTACATATTTGCTCCTCAATTTTCTGCTGACTATTCGGGGGCCTGTAGTGCAATTCTATTAAAATGATCTCCCCTTCTTATTTCTCAGTTCTACCCAAATGGATTCAATGGATGAACCCTCAGGAATATTCCCCTTCAGTACTGCCGTGATGTTTTCTTTAATCAAAAATGGAATTCCACCGCCTCCTACCTTCTGTTCTATCTTTCCTGTAGCATCTGTACCCTGGAACATTGAGCTGCCAGACCTGTCCCTCCCTTAGCCATGTTTCAGTAATAGCTGTAATATCCCAGTTCCATGTACACACCCATGCCCTGAATTCATCTGCCTTGCCTATCAGACCTCTAACATTGAAATAAATGCAGTTCAATCTGGACTTCCCTTGCTGTCCCTGCTTTTGCCTGACCTGTCAAGTACTAGGATTATTGACCTTGCCTTTACTATTTAATGTGCTGTCTTTAACTTCAGTGCTGTCCTCAACCTTCTCTTCTGTCTCCCTACTGCTTTGGGTCTCACCCTTCTGCTAAACTAGTTTAAACCCTTCCAAATGGCTCTGGCAATTCTCCCCACCAGGATATTACGTCCTCTTCCAGTTCAGGTGTTATCCATCCCTCTTGAACAGGTCACCTCTGCCCCAGAAGAGGCCCTAATGATCCACAAATCTAAATCTTTGTCTCTGCACCAACTCTCAAACCACACATTCATCTGCCTAATCTTCCTATTCCTATTCTCAGTAGCATATGGTGTCGGCAGTGGTCTAGAAATAGGCCTGGCTGCTGCTGGTATTTTCCCCTGCGAGGTGTACCTATTTGAAAGGGGAATCGCCACAGGAGACACCTACGCTACCTGCCTCCTTCTCCTAGTAGTCACCCATCTACCTGACAACTTGTGGTGTGACAACCTCCCTGTAACTAGTGCCTATCACTCTCTCGGCTCCCTTTATGCTCCACAGTGTATCCAGCTGCAGCTCCAACCAAACAGTGCAGTCTGAGGAGCTGCAGGTGGACACACTTCTTGCAGACAAAGTTGTCAGGAATACTTATTTGGTCCCTGATTTTCCCACCTCTGGCAGGAGGAGCATACCGCTGCCATGCTGACCTTTTTACAGTTAAAAGGATAAAATAATCTCAACTCGCCTTTCCCTTGCTTGTGGTCCTCACAGTGACATGTTTTGAATTGGAGGAGGAGGGAGGGAGGTAAACACTGAAGTAGTCTTTGGGGTTTAACTGTCCGTTGACAACAGCTTCTCCACAAACCACTATCTGGACTGCGCTGATGGAATCTTCTCCGTGACAGCCAATCAGCGTCACCGTTCTTCTACCCTCTGTTGGACCTCATGGGCAAGACAAACAAGGCAAGGGAATATATGATGAATGAAAGGACCCTGCGAAGCATCAAGGATGAGGGGGACCTTGGTGTGCATGTACACAGGCCCCTTGAGGTAGCAGGAAAGGTGGATAAAGTGGTTATTGCCTTTATTAGCCGCGCGTAAGGTTTGAGAGCAAGGAGATTATATTGGAACAGTTAAACCACAGCTAGAGTATTGTGTGCCATTCTGGAATCCACGCTATAGAAGGAAGGTGATGGCACTGAAAAAGTGCGCAGGGGGTTTACCAGGATGTTGCCTGGGCTGGCAAGTTTTAGTTATGAAGAGGGATTAGATAAACTGGGGTTGTTTTCCTTGGAGCAGAGGACACGGTTGGGGGGGGGGGGAGACATGACTGAGATGTATAAAATTGAGGGGCATAGAAATACAGGGAGAAACTTTTTTCCTTGTGGCAAGATCAGTGACCAGGGTGCATAGATTTAAGGTAAGGGGCAGGAGGTTTAGAGGGATTGTAAGGAAAGGTTATTTCACTGAGGGTGATCAGCGTCTGGAACTCACTGCCCAAAAGGGGAGTGGAGGCAGAGACCCTCATAATATTTGGGTATTTAGATGTGCACGTGCAATGTCAAGGCCTACAAGACTATGTGGCCAGGTGTTGGAAGATGGAATTAGAATAGTTAGGTGGTTGTTTTTGACTAGTACAGACTTGATAGGCCAAAAGGCCTCTTCTGTGCTGTAGGCTTCTATGACTCAAACTTGGAGAATTGGAAGCAATTTTATAAAATCTAAATTTAGCAGCATAAACAGAAAGCTGACTACAGATTGACTTCCCCAAATGCATTCCCTCAGTTCTTCAAAATGAACTCAATTTGCCACTCTTCCGCCCGTTTGACTATCCTCACAATAACACACAGCCAATTTTTACATAATCTAAACTTCCTAATCATTCCCTCTAAATTTGAATAAAATCATTGAAATATACTGGAAAAAGCAAGAGAACTAATACTGAACACTGTGAAATCCCACTGGAAACAGGCTTCCAGTCACTTAAATACCCATTAATCATTGGCCTTGACTTCTTGCCACTGAGCCAATTTTGGATCCCACCTGCTATTTTGCCTTGGATCCTGTGGGCCTTTACTTTCATTATTGTTTGGCCACGTGGAACCTCATCAAAAACGCTGGCTAAAATCCATATTTATTAGATCAGATGCATGATCATCAACCATGTAACCTGCTCAAAAAATCCAATCATGTTAGCCAGACATGATTATCTCTTTATAAATCAGTATGACCATATTTGATTAATCTGTGTCTTTTTTGATGAAGATTTATGCTGTCCCTCAGATTTTATTCCAATAATTTCCCCGTCACCAAGGTTTGGCTTAGTGGCCTGTAATTACTTGATCTATCCCTTTCTCACATTTTAAACAATAATGCCATTTTGGCTGTCCAATCTTTTGGCATCATGCCTGCAGTCAGTGAGGATTGGAAGATAATGGTCAGATCCCCTCTTCCTCCCTATGTTACATTTAATCAGAACCTGGAGATTTATCCACTTTCAAAGCTGTTAAACACCTTAATGCTTTCTCTGTCACTATGTTAAGTCCATGTCACTGTTAAGTCCATCTAGTTTTTCTTACTCCTCCCTGATTGCAAAGTCTGTATTGTCCCCCTTTTGTGGAAAACGATGTAATGTGTTTTTCAGAGATTCATGCTCGTGTTCGCTATGTCCACTCGGTTTTTTCAATGGTTGTTAATAGGCCTTCATGTCTATTAATCCTCTTGCTCCAAGAAACCTTTAGGTTTTACTTGTCAGCATGTTTTCATGTCCTGCCTTTGCTTTCCTAATTTCCTTTTTAATTTTGCCCAAAACTTTTCATTAACTTCTAGGTTTTCTACAACATTGAGCCCTTCATATCTAGGTTTTCTACAACATTGAGCCCTTCATATCCATCATTAGAGAAGTAAGTCTTTGACACTGTTTTGAATATCCCTCCATTATTATTTATTGCTTTTATATCCTCAACTTTTTCCAACACTTTAAATTCACTCTCATCCACAGTCTAAAACTGACTCATACCCCTCCCCCCCATCCATTCCCTTCACCATCCTAGATAGTAGCGATTGTGGGTTTAGTACCTAAGGAACCCAGGTGAGGTCCTGCAGTGCATTTTGTAGATCGTGCACACAGCTAGCACGGTTTGTCAGTGTTGGGGGGGTTGAGTGTCTGTGGAACAGGTTGGAATCAGGCAGGCTGCTTTGCCTTGGATGGTTTTGAGCATCTTGAGTGTTGTCCTCCCCTTTTCCCCTACCATTCTGAATTTACGATGAGCCCCTTGCTTTCTGCTTTGTTATATCTTCTTAATGTAGCATGCTTCTAATTGAGTCTGTACACCTGTAGTTGGTCCTGTTTATTTAAACTTTGCAGAAACACATTCATATTAAAAATCATCATTGGTGAAAATTTCATTGAAATATGTAAACATTTTGAGTGGGAATTCAAAATATTGCCAGCATGTTGCATGTGTTCATCACGCTGTCACACTTTTGGATACTTGGGGTATATGTGGATATTGTGGGAAGTTTGAGCTGAGGTAGATTAACTGTAATTGGTTGTATTGAATGGTGGAGCATGCACAAAGGTCTACTCCTATTTCTTGTAGTAAATTCTTGTAATGAATATATTTTGCACAATACTGGTTTTCAGTACTGGATTTTATTGGTTGAAATTAGAAATCCAACTAAAAGAAAGTAGATTCAGGCCAACTATGCTTTCACACTGAATCCCTCACTCTGTGATGCAGACTTTGTTTTTGTTAATGTGAAAAGCCGATCTGGGTGCAACTTTACAAACAACCTGTCCATGAAAATTCACATCCAGTCCCCCTTTTGCCTTTTCACACCTGTCAATCTAACCAACTTGGCCTTTTCATTGACCAAACCCAAGATGGGATGCAATATTTAGTGTTGTTAGCTTGGATCTTGTTTATCTCCTTTGTAGGGATCATGAATTGGATTCAGTTTGAATTTGGTTTTTTGGACCAAGCAAGATTTGGGTCTGCCCGGTCCACTCAGAGCATTGGCTTTGTAACTTTAAGAATGGATAAAAACAGTTATAAAAACAGCGAACTAGTGAAAAGCTATAGGTTAATTATAATTATGAAGTACTTATTCAAACATTCAAATTTTCATCACATTGAATTTAAAGTACTTTGTATAAGTAATACATATTTAAGGCACCCATTTTTTCATCTTCCTAGTTACAGTTGAGCATTACTGGCAATTTTTACTAATTACCCTCTGTTGTCATTCAAGAATTGGTTTTTGTATTGCAATTCATATTCTAAGCTGTTATTGTCGTTATTACTGGACAACAGACTAGTTTGTTTAAACTGACCCTCGTGTTCTTGTCTGTACCAGGGATTTGGTAACTTTTCAGTTGTCTACAGTTTAAGGCCAGATGCTTGGAAGTCATAAAGTATACCACCAGGTGCCTGAGGATTGAATCTACTTCATAAAAAGATTCTTATATTTAATGTTCACTTTTTTCCCCCCAAGTGCAAAGGTGATTTCTAATTTTTTTGCACGGTGGCATATGCACAGCAATTTAAAACACCTGACTTGTGCATGGCATGTGCAGGGATGTTTGGGTTGCTGTACTGTCACAAAACCCAAGAGGGATTGCAGCCTGTCTGCCTTTTTCTCCCAGCACATTTAGTAATTTGTGTAAAAATAAATGACAATTAAAGTTTAATTTAATTATTAATTCGTGAATCAGTATAAACAAATACCATGTTTTTCAATATGTCGGTGAAAGGCATTAAAGGGCTGGATGTGATATTCCAGCATTGGATTTCTCTTCCCTAGGTCACGCAAATGCCCATAACTTTCTTTGCAAGTTTATAAAGCTTTCCTGAATTTTCTCTTTCCAGTAGTCCCAGAGCACTTTTATGATGTCTCATACAAGAAATCCTGATAACCATGGCTGTCCTGCAAATGTCAGCTGTCCTATGTATTGCAAAATCCCCTCTTCAAAAACAGCCAAATTAACTGGGTGAATCAGTAGAAATGTAGTTAGATTAATATTCTGAATTTTTATTTATTTTCTTTAGGATTCAGAGTATTTTTACAAACTTTCTTTGAAATAATGTAGCAAATAGCTACGAACTTTGAAAAGAAACTTTTAAAAATTAGATAAGTTTATGACAGATCAGACACACCTGTAAGAGTAGAGGAACAGTGACAACAATTGCCTCTTGAAATTAATACACCAAAGTGCGAAAATCAAATTCCAGCGGCTGAAATCACACTTGACACATGGAAGGTGCTTGTGGTTGTTGTAGGTCAAGATATCACTAGGAATTAATCAAAACTATTCCCTCCGCTTCCTTCAAAAATCTTCCGTGTCCTAAATTTAGGAGTGAGGCCGTTCACTAAGGATTTCAAAATGATGAGGCCGTTCACAACTATAATAATGAAGCACAGTAGTTTACAGTAGCACATGGATAATATCAGGGCTTCAGATGGTACAGTTACTGTCTGGCACTTGCGTAGGATCAAGGACAATATCTCCTACAAAATGATCAACCATTTGTTTTTCAATGGCATCACTGTCACCAGCATCCACCTTCAATATTTTGGGGAGTCAACTTTGATATGAAGCATTGGATCAGCCATTTTAACTTCATTGGCACAAAAGTGAATCATAGGTACTCTGCAGTCAGTAACTCGCTACCTGATTCAACAACGTGCCTCCACCATTTGCAAAACAAAGTTAGGAACGTTGTGAGAGCACAGCAACAACATTTCAGCAGCTTGACACCAGACTGCCTTAACTGTGGTGTCTACATCCCAAGAATATTTTTTTCTTTGTGTGATTAGTATTTGCTCTGCAAGCTGATTAAGTGGATCAGGTCCAGTTCATGATAGGATAGATTGTACAAGGTTTTTCCAAGGAGATTAAATGGGTGGAATAACTTCATGATAGCTTGTCCAGTGATCGTGAAGAAAATTAAATGAATGATTGTAGAGAATCGTGGAAGGAATTTTCGTTGTCAGCTAAATGGCTTTGTTCCCTTCCTTGTGGAATAATATTATCCCTCACATCAGTCCAGAACCACTATTGGTGAGTGAAGAAGTAAACACAAAATGTCTGTCAGATATACTTCTGTAAAAACTGGATTTTTGAGACCAATTTTTTTAGGTCATAAACCATGGGATTGTATTTCACAGTGGTAATGACTGTCTCAAAGTAATTAAGTAGAAACCAACAACACTAAAGAATTATGAACATTTATGATAATCTATACATGTTTCATTCAATGCAATATGAATATGCAAGAAACGAACTACAACACTTGAAATCCTTCAACATCACTGATCACCATCTGACTCACTGAATCATCCATCCTAATCACTTGGTTGCATAACATCATTCATTGTACCCGAGCAGATGCTGGAGTGTGGTCTCTAAGGGGTTTTCACATTAACTTTATTGCAGTGTTAATGCAAGTCTCCATGTGACTAATAAACTAACTACTGGATCTTCCTTATTGACTTCATTGGGCAAATCCTTGGTATTGTTGAGCACATTTAATATTACACATTTTAGGAATAATTTTGTGACAAAATAGGTTTGAGTTCATTTCAAGTGTCTGTGTTCCATTGACACACATGTTGCAAGTGATGATGCTTGCATATTTCAGCTGTGAATGAATATACTTTCACTTTCAACATCCAGTTGTTCCACAACTTAAGATGCTGTCCTTGAGCAGTGTATTTGCATCTACATCCAAGGGCTGAACAACATTCATAAGATCACCAAGAATAACTACGCCATTGGAGTTGATTGATCTTAATGTCACACTGTATTGTGCATGATGTTGACGTTGTTATCAGCACACCTCATAATGGTGAACAAGCCAGATTCATAAGAAAAGTCTGCCTAGCTAATTATAGACTTTTTTTAAAATTGTGGAAACGAGAAGGAAGAGCCATTGACCTCCAAAGCATAGAACTCCAGTAATGCTTTTAGAATGTTAAAAATTAAAAGTAAAAAACTTAGGCACACAAGACAAAAGTTATGCCGTTAAAACAGTCTTACAGAACAAACCTCCAAAAACATGCGTATTTAAAAGTACGCAAACTGTATTTTTAATAAGACTCTCTTTATAGATTCTTAGTCATACAACTCCAGTGAATATTACCCAAGTCAAGGAAATGTTTCACTTCAGTAAATGTATACTTAACTTCCCAGGCACAACCGCTTTGTGAAATTCCATAGAGGTTCAGAAACAAACTGCTTCCTAAATTATAGATTCTCCTGGCTTTACATTGGACGGTTGCCTCCAATTCAAAACATTCATAGCTTCCCAGCATCCCACACAAAGGAATTGATCTTCAGAGCTTTTCCCCACAGCAACTCCACTCAGTTAAAAATCCCTTTCCTTACATATCTTTTCCACTTTCGTTTCTGATTCCCATTGTCTTTGAACTCAACTACTCCACATATAAAAATCTTTAATGTTTAATATTTTAACTCTACTGTAGCTTCCTCTGTTTACCCTCGAGACCCCGGTAAGATGTTAACTGTTCTAAGTCATCTCTGAACTACTTTTTGAAATTCAACAACTGAAAAAGCAATTTCTCTATTATTCTCAGAATGCAAATTTCAAATCAAACCTATTTACTTGTAATTCAAATCCACCATAACCCCATGTTAAAAATGCACAAACTTACTTTCATTTCTTGGTCTTCATAGACAACCTGTTTCTAGTAGCCATCCCCCTGTTTCATTAATCCTGAGCAGTGTTTAACTCTCATGTACACACAGTTTTCTTTAACTCCACAGAAAGCATAATCACAAAAATATAAAAATAATCACATCCCATCTCACAGTATCCCAGAAGAGCAAACTTTTCTGTTGTGCAGTTCCGCTGTCTTCAAATTACACAAAACCAATTGATCGATTTCTTGCAACCACCTTCATCAATCCAGCCTGGCTTGTGAATATGGATGATGCTGCCTTTTTGTAATTTCTTTGGAGAGGGAATATTACCATTGGCTTTAATTTTGTGCTATCCACCATATAAGATGGAACTGAACCTGTGAAATGTTGCCCCATGACTAGGATGATTTTATCACCAATCTTGGTACGGCTTTTATTTGCTGGCATGTCAAAGTTGTCAGCTTTTCATCCGCATTTCCAACTCGTTGATCGATAAACCTTTTTTCCATATTGAATGACAAAATGGCAAAATTCAGTTTATTTTGTAGAGTTCAGGTGCCAGATTTAGTTTCTAATGGATTCCCAAATCATGTTTTTTGGGAATCATGTGCTGCCTGGCATTGGCTTTGAATCCTGGAACATGATTCTTCGCCTCTCTGAGAGCATAGTCAGATGACTCCACGACTGATATGATCATTTTGCCAATACTTGTTAAGCCATTCTGCCACTTTAAATCCAGTTTAATTTGAGCTGAGGAATTGGTATTTCTGCTCATGATTGACCATGTGTTGCTCAGTCTTGTCAATTGGCTGGGAGATTGCTGCTAGAAATGATGGGGGGGTGATATCTAAATGTCCGTGTGGGCCTTTAAATTAATGAACTATACTGATAAGTAATCACAATATGGTTTGATCCTTGAGACACTAGGATTGACTTTTAAAGCCAGATTTGTGAAAAACTGTGTTTTTAGGCTAACAGTCATGGGTTGATTTTTAGCAAGATCATATGGTGATTGGTTCTCTGCCTCCTTGCTCTTTTGAGTTGTGTGCCACTAAAAATTTTTTCAAGCACCAAGTCGCATCTATATTTTTTTCAAAAGAAACATGAGAAACTGGTTGGATCAGATGGATACAAAGAATATCTATTATGTCAGTTTTAGGGTAAATGTTTGGCAATTTCTATTAATTCAAAAATTTAGTCTCTGGTTTAATTTCATTGGTAATTGCTGTACATGATCCATATTCTTTAATCAGCTCATCAAGTGTTAATAGTACTTCCAATGTTGACAAACATCATTAAGCATTTCTGAGAAGGATACCGTACTCTTTTGAAACCAAGCCAAAGAACATTTTGGGAATAGTGACTAAAACTTGGTCAAAATGGACTTGATAGAGAGCCTAAAGAAGTGTAAATTTCAATAATTGTATATTGTAGAAGAATGAATCTGAAGTTAATTTTTTACGTAATTTTATTCTTAAGGCAACTCAGGTTATATGTGGGGGCTCTTTGTGAGGGTGTGGATGTCCAGGTGCATTGTTGAAGATTAGTAGGACCTTGAAAGACAGGTTATTTTTCTTCTGATAAGTCCTGACCTTTGGCAGAAAGCAATTAGCAAACCAGTCTTTAAATACCACTACTGTAACCCAGGCATTGCTGTCGGATTTTCAAAAGACTGGCAGATGAGTTTTTTTTGTTTTTCACTTTAAAAGCAAAATGGCTTCATGACCTATACACCAGCATTGGTTTACACTTAAAGCCAGCCACACTGACACCGTGAAGCGAAGGACAGCCTGGCAGTTCTTCTAAACACAGTAAGAAGTCTTACAACATCTGGTTAAAGCCCAACAAGTTTATTTGGTAGCAAAAGCCACTAGTTTCGGGCCTCTGACCCTTTTGTCACTCACCTGATGAAGGGTCAGAGACCCGAAAGCTAGTGGCTTTTGCTACCAAATAAACCTTTTGGACTTTAACCTGGTGTTGTGAGACGACTTACTGTGTTTACCCCAGTCCAACGCCGGCATCTCCACATCACTTCTTCTAAAACCTGGAGCTACCTTTTTTCTTTCAAAATATTCAGCATCTTCCAAAACAGGCCAGTTTCTTCTTCAATGAAGACCTGCTGTGCCTAGTTGCCCCCACATCCTAACATATTCCTGTAGCTACATGGTCAGTTGAAGCAACCTCCTCTACCAACTTAACATTATGCAGCCTGAAAGATTTTTTAAAGTGATTAAATCATCCTGTGATGGCTGACGTTTCTTTGGAAGTCGAAGAAGAGGCATTTTCTGCTCTGCAACATATTTATTGTCCCCGGTGACATGAGCACTATGCTTCTTAATATTTAAATGCTGGTATAATTCAAGTACTTTTTGAGTGGACTATTAATTGGGGGTCCTCTTTTGATGCTCTATCAATATATTGAGTAACTTCATTTCCTCCAAGTGTGGATCTCTCCTGTTTACAAAGTTATCCTGACATTATGAATAATACTGGTCATTATTTTTTCCTCCAGACCATCTAACTTGATTGTGGATTAATTGACATATTCCCTAGCCAACATAGGAGCTCTTGCACTATTTTTCAGTCTACGTAAGCCTGCAAATTTTTTTTCATTTTCTTGGGATGTTTTCTGCTGGATTTTGCTTCACTTATTTTTAGGAAAGTGCTGTCCTGTACCTGTACTGCAAAATATTGGTTAGGAGTTACTGTAACCTGTAAATGGCCGCAAATCGCGTGCCGTTGGAGATGGCACACGCTTAGTATGCACTTTCTATTGGGAAAGACAACACGGTCTCTAAGTTTAAGTCATTTATTTCAGGACCAGCATATGTTTAGGTGAGATGTTTTGAATGCTAAATTACAGATGGTCAAAGATTTAGGGTTATGAACCCTAAGTTGGGTGATCTTGCACTTTTGTGCAAGTAAAAAAATTCATAATTGAGGGGATTGGGAACAGTGGGAGTTGACTTGTAGGATGATGGATAGAGGGACCTTTGCATATCCATAGATCTCTGAAGGTAGCGAGATAAGTAAGGTAGTCATGAAGATACATGGGATACTTTCTTCTTTTGACCATGGCATAAAATATGAGGGCAAGGATGTAATGCTGGAACAGTACAAAAACACTGATTAGGTAACAGCTAAAATATTGGGTCCGGTTTTGGTCACTGCACTTCAGGAAGGATATTGTTGCACTGGTGAGGGTACAGAGGAGATTTATGAGGATGTTGCCAAGAATGGAAAACTTAATTTATGAAAAAAGATCCGATTGGCTGGGTTTGTTTTCTTAAGAACAGAGGAAACTGAGGGGAGATTTAATTGAAATGTATAAAATTCAGAGGTCTAGAGAGAGTAGATGAAAAGCATCTCTTTGAAGGAAAACCAATAAGCAGAGATAAAGCTTTAAATTATTGGCAAAAAGATTAGAGGGGATTGAGATTTTCACCTAGTGGGTGATGGCATCTGGAGTTCATTGTCTGAAAAGCATGGTGAGATCACATCTCATTCCTCTCAACCCCTGGCAGGTATAAGCGAATTAACTCAGTCTCTCATAAGGCAGCTGTCATCACAGGAATGAATTTCATGCCTCCAAGGCATTAACATAAGAACATAAGAAATAGGAGCAGGAGTAGGCCAACTAGCCCTTCGAGCCTGCCCCGCCATTCAATAAGATCATGGCTGATCTGTCGTGGCTCGGTTCCACATTCCCGCCCTCTCCTTCCTTGGGTATGGAGACCAAAGCTACACACAGCACAGTAATCTTAGTTGTCTTACCAAAGCCTTGTGCAACTGTAGAAAGACTTCCTTAAACTTGTATTAGAATCGTCTTGCATTTTGCATGCTAACTTTGTGTTCCTTGTTCAAATACGTTCCAGTCTCCTTGCAGATCAACGTTAAATGTTTCACGTCTTTCCGTTTTTACATCCTCTCGCTTTCCCATATTATATTCTGTCACCTTGTTGCCCACTCACATAACCTGTCTATATCTCTTTGAAGCCCCTGACTCTTACTCAGCTTGCATTTCCACCTACCACTATTTAGCCAGCAAACTTGGATAGATTACTCTGTTTGACTAAGTGATTAATAGTAAATAGTTGAGACCCCTGCACTGATCCAAAACAGTTTATTCCACTGAACTTCCCGGAATCTGGTCAGATTTGAAGAAAAGTAATTCAGATCAACAAATATCATCACTTTGCCACCTCCAGTTATGACATGATATTTTAAATATAGTTGATTATAGCTTTTTTTACTTGGTTCACTTGTACAATCCGGGTTTTTTGTGCACTTGAAGTAATGTGGCATTCTGTTAGCTATACCATTTATATTTTATATACTTTAGCTCAGTTAGCTAAATCAGGAGAGCATTAGACTTTAATCTAAAGATAGAGAGTTTCTGTTCATGTCTGGGCACAGTTTATCATAGAATTCCTGCAGTGCTGAAGGAAGCCATTCAGTCCATCGAGCCTGCATTGACTCTTACCCAGGCCCTATCTTGTAACCACGTGCATTTCACCCTGTTAGTCCCCCTAACCTCTATATATCGGGACACCAAGAGGCAGTTTAGCATGGCCAGTCCACCTAACCTGCATATCCTTTTGGACTGTGGGAGGAAATAGGAGCACTTTTATGCACAAGGTTCCAGAGATGAGGAACTTCAGTTATGAAGATGAATTGAGGTGTCTGGACAGAGTAGTTAAGGAGAAAGGATTAAGAACAAGACAGATTTGAAATCATTAGTGAAAAAAAGCATCATGCAAAACTTTTTTGATGTAGCAAGTGATTAGGGTTTAGAATGCTCAAGTGTTGGAGGCAAATTCTAAAGGGAATTCAACATATCCAAAAAGGAAGGTTGTGCAGGGTTACAGAGAGGAGGCAAGAGAATGATACTAGGTGTGTTACTCATTTGGAGAGCTAATCAGAAACAGGCCAAATGGCCATTGCCTGCACTGAAACGATTCTGTGACTATCAAGATTCTGATGTTGAATAGCTTATAAAGCTTTAAACTGCATTAATCTTCTTCATACATTCCCCTGAGATTAGACTTGTTGGCATCTTCCAAGATGTTGTGAACAATGTTTTCCAAATATGATGTAGCCTATTCATTGCACATCATGAAAACATAACTTGTATAGAATTGATTTTATGACTGCATATTCTCACCCAGTTTGACTTTGTTTTTTTCACCACATCAGAACATAAGAAATAGGAGCAGGAGTAGGCCGTCTAACCCTTCGAGCCTGCCCCGCCATTCAGTAAGATCATGGCTGATCTGAAGTGGCTCAGTTCCACTTTCCCGCTTTCTCCTCATAACCCTAATCCCCTTGCCTATCAAAAACCTATATACCCGCGTCTTAAATATATTTAGCGAGGCAGCCTCCACCACTTCAACGGGCAGAGAATTCCAGAGATTCACCACCCTTTGAGTGAAGAAGTTCCTCCTCAACTCTGTTCTAAACTGCACCCCCCCCCCCATCTTGAGGCTATGCCCTCTAGTCCTACTGTCCTTTCTGAGCGGGAAGAGCCTCTCCACCTCTATCCTATCCATCCCATTCATCATCTTGTACGTCTCAATGAGATCTCCCTTCATCCTTCTAAACTCTAACGAGTACAAGCCTAGTTTATTCAGCCTCTCCTCATAGCTCAACCCCCTCAACTCCGGTATCAGCCTAGTAAACCTCCTCTGCACTCCCTCCAAGGCCAAAATATCCTTGCGTAAGTACGGCGACCAAAACTGCACACAGTACTCCAGCTGCGGCCTCACCAGTGCCCTGTACAGTTGCAGCAAGACCTCCCTGCTTTTATATTCAATCCCCCTCGCTATGAAGGCCAGCATCCCATTCGCCTTTCTTACCACCTGCTGCACCTGCAGACTGGGTTTTTGCGACTCATGCACAAGGACCCTGAGGTCCCCCTGCACCGTAGCATGCTGCAGCTTTTTGCCATGTAAGTAGTAGTCCTCCCTACCATTATTCCTACCAAAGTGGACAACCTCACACTTGCCAACATTAAATTCCATTTGCCAGTTCCTGGCCCATTCACCCAGCCTATCTAGATCCCTCTGCAGACTTTCCACACCCTCCGCACAATTTGCTGTTCCACCAATCTTTGTGTCATCGGCAAATTTCGACACCATACACTTGGTTCCCTCCTCCAGATCATCTATATAAATAGTAAATAGCTGAGGCCCCAGCACCAATCCCTGGGGCACTCCACTAGTCACCAACTGCCAATCGGAATAGCACCCATTGACATCCACTCTCTGCCTCCTATTTGACAGCCAGTCCCCTATCCACGCTAACACCCTACCCCCAACTCCATGCCCCCTAACCTTCTGTAACAACCTCTTCTGCGGCACCTTATCAAACGCCTTCCAAAAATCAAGAAACACCACATCCAACGGTTCTCCTCTATCCACCGCACTAGACACATCCTCATAGAACTCCAATAAATTCGTCAGACACGACTTCCCCTTAACGAAATCGTGCTGCGTCTGCTCTATCAAACAATTCTCCTCAAGATGCCTCGCTATTTTCTCCTTGATTACGGATTCAAGCATTTTACCTACAACAGACGTTAGACTTATCGGCCTATAATTCCCTGCCTTTTGCCTGGTACCCTTTTTAAACAACAGCGTAACATTAGCCGTTTTCCAATCTTCCGGCACTTCCTCGGAATCCAGCGAGGTTTGGAAAATAATCATCAAGGCATCCACTATCACCTCCGCCATTTCTTTCAGAACCCTTGGATGCATTCCATCCGGTCCTGGGGACTTGTCCACCGTCAGTCCCTCTAGTCTGTTGAGCACTGCCTCTCTGGTAACAATAATGTCATTCAGGCCCTCCACTCCTACCATCTTTCCATCGTTAACACCTGGCAAACTATTCACGTCCTCCTCTGTGAAGACCGAAGCAAAAAAGTTATTCAAGGCCTCAGCCATTTCCTCATCCCCCACCACTAAATCCCCCCTCTCATCCTCTAAGGGTCCAACGTTCACCCTAGCCAGCCTCTTCCTTTTTATATATTTATTAAAAACTCTTACTATCCTTTTTTATATTTAGCGCTAGCCCAGCTTCATAGTCTATCCTTCCTTTCTTTATCAACTTCTTTGTCATTCTTTGTTGATATTTAAATCTCTCCCAATCCTCTTCTCGCCCACTACCCTTAGCCACTCCAAACGCATCAGCTTTTTATTTAATACTCTCCTTTACTACCTTCATTATCCACGGCTGATTATCTGTCCTCCTATGATCCTTTTTAACCATCGGAATAAATTTCTGCTGAGCACGAAGAAAGATCTCCTTAAAGATCCTCCACTGTTCCTCAGCAGACCTACCTACCAATGTGCCCCCCCAATCAACATTCGTCAATTCCTCTCTCATCCTAATGTACTCCCCTCTATTCAAACAAAGGACACAGGTCCGGGAACCCACTTTCTCCTCCTCCATCTGCATCAGAAACTCCACCATACCGTGATCACTCTTCCCAAAAGGATCCTTCACCACAAGGTCCCTAATTCTACCTGCCTCATTACATAACACCAGATCCAAGATTGCTCGCTCCCTCGTCGGCTCCAACACACACTGTTCAAGGAAACTATCCCGGCAGCATTCCAAGAACTCTTCCTCAAGCCCACCGTGTCCAACATGGGTTGACCAATCAATATATAGATTGAAATCCCCCATAATTATCGCCATTCCTGCACGCTGCATTTATATGCGCGTTAATAGCCCGCCCCACCTCCAGATCATTATTTGGGGGCCTATAGACGACACCCACCAGCGTCTTCCTCCCTTTGCTGTTCCTAATCTCCACCCACAACGATTCCACATTCTGTTCTTTGGCTCCTATATCTTCCCTTACTATCACTCTGATGCTATCCTTAATCAGCAGAGCTACGCCCCCCCCCCCCCCCCCTTTCCTCCCGTCTCTCCTTCCTAAACACTTGATACCCCTGGACATTCAGCTCCTGGCCCCTGTCACCTTGCAGCCATGTCTCTGTAATGGCCACCAGATCATATCCAGTTGTGCTGATCTGCGCCACCAGCTCATTCACTTTATTCGGAATGTTTCGTGCATTCAGATAGTGTCTTCATCCCAGCCTTCGCCTGTACCCTATTTGCAGGAACGCTACCAACCTTACTCATGCCCCCTATTCCCTTTTATTATTGGGACATCCTTGGTGCTTTCCATACCTGTAACCCCCCCCCCCATTAGCTTAAATCCCTACTATCTACAGTCCTATTTACACGATTTGCCAGGACTCTGGTCCCAGCATGGTTCAGACCAACACCATCCCACCTACCCCGATACTGGTGCCAATGCCCCATAAATTCAAACCCATTCCTCCCACACCAATCCCTGAGCCACCCATTCACCTCTTTAATCCTATCTACCCTACGCCTATTTGCATGCGGTTCAGGTAGTAATCCAGAGATAACCACCTTGTCGGTTCTACTTTTTAATTCCATTCCCAGCTTTTCAGACTCCCTCCCCAGATCCTCAGTTCGCATTTTGCCTATGTCGTTGGCACCCACATGTACCACAACGACTGGGTTCTCACCCTCCCACTCCAGGTTCCTCTGCAGCCCAGATGCGACATCCTGGACCTGAGCACCAGGCAGACAACATACCCTTCTGTGCTCTTTGTCATTGTGACAAAGGACAGTGTCAATACCCTTAACCACACTATCCCCAACTTACCACTACATTCCTTTTCACCTCTTTGTCAATGTTCTGTGTCTGCATTCTGATATTAAAAGTGAAGAGAATAACTTAATTTCAAGACTCTGCGTTTACCTGTTCTAATTCAGTTTCTTGGTGTGTATATATGTGTATATATATATATATATATGACCTGCAATCCTTCTAACGTGTGTAAGCTATTATCTCACTTGTCCTATCTTTCCCACTTTTGTATGTACTTTGTATCTGCTTCTTCTGCTCGCTCTCTCTTGATGTGGTGAGCAAGCTTGTTCAGCTTAATGTTTTGTGATTTTGCAGATCCTTTGAATAAATTCAGAAATTAGGACTGTTGTAGAACTCCACATTAATATTCTAGCTCCCAGACTAAAATTACATCTCCCTTGTTATTTGTTTTCTTTGGTTTTTCCCATTGTTCTGTTCTAAATTCTGTTTTTTTGAGCTTGATTAGTCTTTCAAGAAACTGCTTGTCAAAACTTTTCTGTTTGTCTTTAAGTAAACTATATGGTGTAGGAACTGCTCAAATCTACTTTTTCAAACTTAAATGTACAATTTTTTCACTTTTTCTCTACTTTTCCCCAATAATTTGCTTGAGTATATAATTTTTTGGATGCCTTTTGTTACTGTGACTGGATAGACGTAGTTTTTAATACAGCTTTGATGGTGCAAATCTGGTTTTTGATCATGTATGCATTGAAACCCGGCTAAGTTCTGTTCATTTTTTTATTCCTGGGATGTGTTCGAACAATGTTTTGTCCAAATGTGCTCAAGAAGGTGCCGGTGAGCTGCCTTGAACTGCTGCAGCCTGTGATGTTGGTACATCTACAGTGCTTTTGGGGAATTCCAGAATTTTGACACAGGATTAGATTATAGTTCTGAGTCAGAATAGTGTGCAGCTTGGAGCAGAACTTGCAAATGCTGGTGTTCCTGTGCATATGGTGGTCTTGTTTTTCTAGGTGGTAGAGGTTGTGGGCTTTAAAGTACTGTCATTGAAGCTTTTGTGAATTGCTGAACTTGAAAGCCTGGCTTTCTCCTCCTGATCATTTTATTTTAACCAAGACAAACCTGACTGGTGTTAAAATGTAGCAGAGCTAATCACTTAAGGGCTTGGTGTAATTTATTTTTAAATTACACAATTTTTTGGATGTGGTCTTTCTAGATTTTCAGAAGGCGTTTGACAAAGTACCTCACAAGTGGTTATTGCAGAAGGTCGAGGGACATGGAGTTGGGGGTAGGGTGTTAGCGTGGATAGAGGATTGGTTGTCAAATAGGAGGCAGAGAGTGGGGGTCAACGGGTGCTATTCGGATTGGCGGATGGTGACTAGTGGAGTGCCCCAGGGGTCGGTGCTGGGGCCTCAGCTTTTTACCATTTATATAGATGATCTGGAGGAGGGAACCGAGTGTAGGGTGTCGAAATTTGCTGATGACACCAAGATTGGGGGAACGGCAAATTGTGCGGAGGGTGTGGAGAGTCTACAGAAGGATCTAGATAGGCTGGGCGAATGGGCCAGGAAATGGCAAATGGAATTTAATGTTGGCAAGTGTGAGGTGGTCCACTTTGGTAGGAAGAATGGTAGGAAGAACTATTACTTACGGGGCGAAAAACTGCAGCAGGCGACGGTGCAGAGGGACCTCGGGGTCCTTGTGCATGAGTCGCAAAAACCCAGCTTGCAGGTGCAGCAGGTGGTCAGGAAGGCGAATGGGATGCTGGCCTTCATAGCGAGGGGGATTGAATATAAAAGTAGGGAGGTCTTGCTGCAGCTGTATAGGGCATTGGTGAGGCCACAACTGGAGTACTGTGTGCAGTTTTGGGCGCCGCACCTGCGCAAAGATATTTTGGCCTTGGAGGGAGTGCAGAGGAGGTTTACTAGGCTGATACCGGAGTTGAGGGGGTTGAGCTATGAGGAGAGGCTGAATAAACTGGGCTTGTACTCGTTAGAGTTTAGAAGAATGAGGGGAGATCTCATTGAGACGTATAAGATGATGAATGGGATGGATAGGATAGAGGTGGAAAGACTCTTCCCACTCAAAAAAGACAGTAGGACTAGGGGGCACAGCCTCAAGATAAAAGGGGGGCGGTTTAGAACGGAGTTGAGGAGGAACTTCTTCACTCAAAGGGTGGTGAATCTCTGGAATTCTCTGCCCATTGAAGTGGTGGAGGCTGCCTCGCTAAATATTTTTAAGACGCGGGTTGATGGGTTTTTGATAAGCGAGGGGATTAAGGGTTATGGGGAGAGGGCGGGAAAGTGGAACTAAGCAGCGACAGATCAGCCATGATCTTATTGAATGGCGGGGCAGGCTTGAAGGGCTAGATGGCCTACTCCTGCTCCTATTTCTTATGTTCTTATGTTCTTTTGACTCCAGAGCAGTTGTGTAATTTATTTTTAAATTACACAACTGCTCTGGAGTCAAAAGAAAAAATGTAAAAGTAATACTTTTTCATTTTGTGAAATAGCCTATTTAGTACCAGAAGTATAACTGGTATTCTAAAATGTGCAAATATTGAATGTTGCAAGGAACAGCCTGTGTTACAGACTCCATCTAACAGTTCCATGGCTGCTGCAGGGACCTTCTCAATCTGATGCTGTTTGTCGTATCCAAAACATCTACATGGAACACTTCTCACATTTGCTAAATGCAACTGTCCAAACTTAGCTGCAGTGGCCAGCAATGTCTTTGTCTGACATATTGGCTTTGACAACAGATGTTGTGTCTCCCACATAGGCTCACTATATTTTGTGCCACATAGAATGTGGAAATATGCAGATTGTTTTTGATTGTTATCTTCACCAAATTAATATTCCACCCATCCACCTCCACCTGTCCTTCAGGCTAAACTGCAATGGCACAGGTGCTGAATCTTTGTATGAGTCATGAGTGGAAGACCATAGCCAGGAATCCTTAAATAGGTTATAATTTTCATGTCTGCAGTCATGAGACCATAAGACACAGAAGCAGAATTAGGCTGCTCAGCCCATCGAGTCTGCTCACCATTCAATCATGGCTGATATTTTTCTTATCCCCATTGTCCTGCCTTTTCCCCATAATCCCTGATCCCCTTATTAATCAAGAATCTATCTACCTCTGTCTTAAAAAGACACTCAATGACCTGTTCTCCCACAGCGGCACAGATTCACCACTCTCTGGCTGAAGAAATTCCTCCTCATCTCTGTTTGAAAGGATTGTCCCTTTACCTCAGGTTGTGCCCTCTGTTTCTAGTTTTTCCTACTAGTGGAAACATCCTCTCCATGTCCACTCTATCCAGGCCTCACTGAATCCCGTAAGTTTCAATAAGATCCCCCCCTCATCCTTCTAAACTCCAATGAGTACAGACCCAGCGTACTCAACCATTCTTCAAGAGAACAAGCTCTACATTCCAGGAATCATTCTTGTGAACCTCCTCTGGACCCTTTCCAAGGCCAGCACATCCTTCCTTAGATATGGGGCCCAGAACTGCTTGCAGTACTCCAAATGGGGTCTTATCCAGCCTCAGAAGTACATCCCTGTTCTTGTATTCTAGCCCTCTCGACATGAATGCTAACATTGCATTTGCCTTCCTGATTGCTGATTGAACCTGCCCGTTAACCTTAAGAAAACCTTGAACAAGGACTCAAGTCCCTTTATGCTTCTGATTTCCTAAGCATTTCCCTATTCAGCACATAATTTACTTCAAAACCCATCCAACTAGGCTACCTGCTACAATGCCTGGGGAGTGCATGTCATTCAGAATGCATGTCCTACTAGGTAAGTAATCTATTTTACACTCTTCTGCATCTCAACAGCATAGGGTCCATTATATATTTGATCATGTGAATTCCCCTATTCTTTCAAAACTGAGCATTGATCCAACTCCTTTTTGAGGGTTAGTCGTTTCAGTTTTCTATATTGGAAGTCCAGCTATACAAGAACAAAAAATAGTAGAAGTTTGCCATTCAGCCTTTCAAACCTGCTCTGCCATTCAGTATGATCATTGCTGACCTCCTTCACTTCCACACTATTCCCAAAATCCCTTATTCCTTCAGATAAAATAGGGAAGGGTTGATTTGATTGAGGAAGTAGAAAAGGAAAATAAATGAAATTTTAAGAATTTATTTTAAAAATCTCCCGACAATTTGCTAATTGCAGGATAAGACTCAATGGTTTTAGTTCATTTTCTAGGATGGAGAATTGGAGAAGCATGCCAGGAATGTAAACCTCCACATTAAAATGATAATTGAGTAGCAGCCCTAACTTCAAAGCGATGAAGGAGTTGGAGAGAAAGTTTCTTCTCATCTCTGGTCAACTGAGACACATTAAATCTCTTGCTCTGTGGTCTTAACCAAAATCTTAACATTCTGCTGACAGATTAAAAAGTCCAAAAAATGTCCCTCGGGAGTCTGCAGTTCTGAACAGAGAAAAATTCAAGATTAAGACATTTGCCAAGATGAATAAATCTTGCATAATCATCATCTCCCTGCTTGGAAATGCAGTCATCATAACTAATGACTGCCAAAGTCTAAAAGAGATTGTCTTTTTAGCAACTTAAAATAGATCTGCAAAATGCAAATTTCATTACTTGATTTTAAAGATATGTTTTGCAGACATAAAAATTTCAGTTATGACGAAGGCTGTGATTAATCACAACAATAGAATTGCCAGTATCTAATCAAAGAATGTGTTTGTTTTTGTTAATGCTGCAATTAATTCTACAGTTACCAGTCCCCTGCAATGCACTGTCCTGTTATAATTTGCAGGGGGCTAGTTCAGTTTTAATGTGTCAAAGTGTCTGCATTGTTAAACAAATGTTTATGAACAACCCAGGAAATGTAGCAAGCAACGTTGCATAGCTGAATTTGGTAGCACACCCTGTGCAAAGTTTAAGACCAGCTGCCAAAGATTGAGATTACTTAATAGGGTCTGCATTTTTTCTTCAGTGTTTGGCAGTCATATTATCTAACCCCCAAGTTATATTGGCACTTGCAAGTTAACGTGCACTCAAAAACTATGCTCCATCGATGAGAGTGAGCGTATAATAGGCATAAAATTACTTGTCAATAAATAAAAGCCTATTTGAAAGCAGTAGCTGTAATTGACACTTCTGACCATTTTTAGGGAGAGGATGCAAATTCACATGTTGAACACAATGCTGGAAATGCTGGTGATCTGAAATGAAAAAGTGCAGGAAGAGCTCAGCATCTCTGCAAAGTAAAGTTTATTTATTAGTCACAAATAAGACTTGCATTAACACTGCAATGAAGTTACTGTGAAATACCCCCAGGTGCCACACTTCGGTGCCTGTTCAGGTCAATGCGCCTAACTAGCACATCTTTCAGACTGTGGGAGGAAACCCACGCAGACACGGAGAGAACGTGCAAACTCCACACAGACAGTAATCCAAACCAGGAATAGAACCTGGGTTCCTAGTGCTGTGATGCAGCAGTGCTAACCACTGTGCCACCATGCAACATCTGGAGGGAGAAACAGTTGATGTTTTGTGTCCAATTTGACTCTTCCTCAGAATTCATACATTCATCTGTACTAAGATGCAATAATGTTATTGTGTTAAGTTGGAAACTATACAGTTATTAAAGTCTAATGGCTGCATCACGATTAAGAGAATTGACATGAATTTTCCTGCAAAGAACTTTGTTTTTCTGTTTTGTCATTGGTTTTAATTATGTTTACAGAAGTCATTGTATTTATGGTCCTGGGTTCCTATTCATTGCTGTTGTTTTAAATTTGTAAAAGGAACAGGCAAAATGTTACATTTTATAGCCGAAGGGATTCCTGACCCCTGTGCAGATCCTTGCTTGTCTCATTCGCAACACTATCGATGGCCAAAAAAACTCCCATCTCCTGCTGTACTAGCAATTGCATTTCAGGCCTAAATTACAAATTCAAGTTTAAAGTTCCATGTTCAGAATATACTGCTAATGCCCAGCATGCTTGTTCTCAGCTTTTTGTAGGCTCTTTTTAGTGGCTTTGACAATGGGTCATCTGGATTCGAAACATCAGCACTTTTCTTTCCTTACAGATGCGGCCAGATCTACTGAGATTTTTCAGCATTTTCTCTTTTGTTTCAGATTCCAGCATCTGCAGTAATTTGCTTTCGTGTAGCTAGAAATAAGCTTATCACAAAATTAAAAAATGTGTACTCCCCTCTGCTTCCAAGTACTGGTAATTTTATTTTAAATAACTGAAAAGGATATGAAAATGCTGTAGAACTATTCTCTATATTGGTGTATAACTTAAAATATAGACACTGTCTAAAATCAAAAAGCTTAATTTTAATCCTGGCTCGGAAGACTTGTAATGGGCCCAGAGCTTCAGTGGATATTTCTTCAGCCTAGCATAAATGGAGTGCTGTGAAGATACCATCCTATTTATCCTCTGTGCGGTTTCCTGACAGTTTTGCAAGTTAATCTTGCAAGTTAATCTGAGGAACTGGAACTATTATTCCAAACACTCTGACGAATGTGCACTTCCCACTCCATGATGAAGTGCAGCCATTTCCTCGAAGGTAGAAGATGTCTTATTCATCTTGATGTATGTATCCTACACTGATGCCACGTGGCTCCTGCTGCCCAAGCCCTCAGGGTCTCATGTTTCTGTCAGAAGCTTGCAAGATAACCGTTTTGATCTTTGGGCTATGGTCAGCTTCTAATGCACTAATTTTTAAAACTGCACACAGGCCTGGGAAACACAGTTTGAAATTTGCTGCTGTAATTCCTAGATCTTAGTAAGTTTGGTTATTTCCTGTGAATTGCCTTGAACAAAAAAAACCCCAATCTAACATTATGAAAAGGTAAGTCCTATTTGTAAGCAAATGCAATTTGCAAATGAATGAAAGTTCTTGCTGAATCAAGTGCATAAATTATTTAACTTAAATGTAATTCTGCTTTTCTTGGGCAAGAGATTTTTTTTAGAGCAAAACATTTACAGCACACCTGCTAGGTTGCTTGATACTGGGAGTTTACATTAATACACTATACCAACTCTTCCGAGTTAATTTGTGACAATTGCATTAATTATGGACAATATAAGTTTCAGTTACTTTCACTGATCAAACAGAATAATCAATCACTTGTCAGCTCAGCCTCTTGCCAGATCCGTCATTCAGAATTCTCCTGCATAGCAAAACTGGCAGTTTTTATATGACAAGTCATTTTGCAAGTAGAAATTTCTGCTCAGCAGCATCTTAAGGTGCAGTCAGTTTTCTCTAAGCATGATCTTTAGTTACTACTGAACACTTGCTGGACAGTATTATAAACCATAATTTTCTTTACAGAAGACTAACCATTATGAAAAATCAATCCACTGAATAAGAAAGACATGTTTGTATAGTGTTTTTCAAGACTATAGATTGTCTCATTTTACAATCAACGGTGTCCTTTTGAAGCGTAAACAATGTGCTGGAAATACTCAGCAGGTCCAGCTGTATCATGAGTGCAAAGCAGTTAATATTTTGAATCAAATATGACTCTTCAGAACTGAAGAAGGGGAGAATTGTGGCACCAAAAGTGGGGGAGTAAGAACAAAAAGGAATGTCTGGGATAGGATAGAGGACAATTATATGGAAAGGGGATGAAAGGCGCAGAAGGTGTAACTTCTGTCTGTTTTAAACCACCCCCACCCTGCACTATACAAGACCTTAAACAGATGCTTTCAGGCAAAGCAGCAATTTGTATTTCTTTCAAATTAGCATATTGTTATCACTGATCACAGAGCAGGCCCTGCTATATTGGTGAGACCTAAAACAGATTGGATGACTGCTTTGTGGAAAACCTCAGCTCAGTTTGTAAGGATGACTCCAAATTTCAGCTTATGCACCATTTTAATTCTCCACCCTGCTCTCATGCTCACATTTCTGTCCTTGGCCTCTTGCAGTGTTCCAGTGAAGACCAGTTCAACCATGAATTTTGACCCCCATTTGAACCTCCTTTGTTTGGCATGTGCCATTGGAATCATTTTTCATGATTTTGCTTTTGGAACTTGCCTGTTAATGAATGATCCATCTCTTCACCATAACCATTACCATTTCATTTGCCATTTTTAAATTATATCTTTATCATTTAATGTTGCTTGCCCTCTACCCCATCCCTTTTGTTCTTCCTTTCCAATCACCTCCACCTCCCCACCCCTTGCCCAGCATATACCCATTACATTTCTACCTTCCTTCAGAACATTTGACTCAAAACATTAACTTGGGCAGACTTGAAGTTAGTGTTTCAGATTCGACTTTTAGATCCGTTTTCAGGTGCCTCCATAAGCAGTTTGCCTGAAAAAATGTCAGCGATTCCAAATTGTGCTGTGGAAGCCTGTGGATGTCCGAAACCCTGCAGCTCTGATCGGTGCCTCCAACTGCGCATGTGCAGAAAAAAAAAATGATAGAATGCTGCTCCCCCTTCCGGGCCTCATAATGCTTCCACCCAGCCCCCACCGACTACTCCATTTCCACATTACCCTTATCCCCCCCCCAACCCACCCACCACCCAGATTGATTGTGGCCCACTCCCCCTTCCCCCTCACTGATCACAGGCAACAGAGTGGCACCCCACCCTCCATCAACCTCAAGCAGACAGCTGTCAGACCCACCTTCTGCCCCACCGATCTCGAGCTGAGAGCCGCCAGATGCTTAGCATTTACCTTCTCACCAACTGGAGTGCCTGAATCAGACTTTTGTAGAGCGTATCTGTTTCGGGCCAAATCTGGATTGTCGCACACAATGGTAAAGGGGGAAGTGCCAGTAAGGTTGGATGTGCAACCCATCAAGTCAATTTAAATGCATGCAAATGCATTTAAATGGCCATCGCGCCCATTTTGGGTGCAGTCCCGATCACGACCATTTTTGGGTTTTGCTAATAGGAGAAGCAGCGTGGAGGTGAGTGCAGGTCACGCTACTCGCCTCCTGCCCGACTTTACCAAGTTTTCACATCTAAAAACTGACGCAACCCAATGATAAAATCGGGTCCTTAATTTCCAAAAATGCCGCCAGACTTGTTGAGTATTTCCAGCACTGTTTTTATTTCAGATTTCCAGCATCTGCAGTAAAGTAATAGTCACTGTTGTTTAGGATTGATGGTGACTGACTTCCACTCCAGTTCAGTGGGTCAGAGATGGTTAATAAGTCTAATGTGCGATCTGCAAACTCTGCCTCATGTGGAACAGGTAGTGCGAGAAGGGTTGGACAGAGAAGTGTTTGAAGGTTTGTGCGCTCTCTGCCTTGATTTTGCCTCTGTGCTTCCGATAGAATCTCTGTCTTTGGTGCTTTCCCTGATAGGCTTTCTCCATTTTGGTTGGTCTCAAGCTAGGAACTTGTCATGAGTTGCCGGTGATGTTTGATCACCACAGGGATCCTTTGAGAACATCCCTAAAGTTTTCACTGTGCTCCTGGGAGTCTCCTCCATCAAGCAATTCCTGAGCAAAGAAGTCACTTTGAGAGTCTGATATTCGCCATACAAACGGCATGTTCTGCCCAGTGGAGCATGTTTTGACTAATTAGCACTTTGATGCTAGACAGGTTGGCTTCGGAGAGGCAGCCAATTGTCCCACAACAAACACTCTCAGACAGCAGTGAGATAATGACCAGGTCATCTGTTCTGTTGTGAATTTTGAAGGATAAAGATTGGCCAGAATACCAAGAGTAACTCCACTAGTCATAGAACAAAGAACAAAGAACAACCCAGCACGGGAAACAGGCCCTTCGGCCCAACGAGCCCGCGCCGCCGCATCGCCCTACACCTATTCTACCCTGCATGTCTACGAATGGGACCCTACTCAGTCAGATTCAGGGAAGATATAGTGTCAATTTGGTGGAAACCAATTAGCCTAAGAGCACATCTTTGGGGTGTGGGAGGAAACCGGAGCGCCCGGAGGAAACCCACGCAACCACAGGGAGAATGCGCAAACTCCCACAGACACAGGCCCAAATCCATGTATCTGCACAGCTAGCAGTGCTAGTCACTGAGCTGTTGTGGAGCCCGTCTATCGGTCCAGGATCAAGCACACACACTGACATGAAGTACTAGGCCACTCCTGGACTTCCAAGAGCAGCCCACGCACGACCCGCCGTGTGCATGCCCCTCGCTTGACACGAGGTGGACCTCCACCTGTGGGATAAAGACAAAAAATATTAATCATACAGCCTGCCCTTCCGGTGTCTCCCGAGGTTTAACCCTATTTAATAGCCCCTACCATATCCCTCCATTCTCGTTTCACTCATGTGCCTATCTAACTGCATCTTAAACGAGTCCAACGTTCCTGCCTCCACCACCCTACTCGGTAGCGCATTCCAGACCCCCACAACTCTGTGTAAAGAACCTTCCTCTTACCTCCAAATTATACCTCCCCCCCCTCACCCTTAAGTGATGACCTCTTGTGTTCGTACCCAGTCTAGGGAGCAGTCTCTCACTATTAACTCTATCTATTCCCTTCAGTATCTTATATACCTCTATCATGTCCCCTCTCAATCTCCGTCTTTCCAAGGAGAATAGCCCCAGTCTCTTCAGTCTCTCCTCGTAACCCAGTCCCCCCATGCCAGGCAACATCCTGGTAAACCTCCTCTGCACCCTTTCCAGAGACTCCACGTCCTTCCGGTAATAAGGTGACCAGAACTGGACGCAGTACTCCAAATGCGGTCTAACCAACGTTCTGTATAACTGAAGCATTAGACGGCAGCTTTTATACTCTAAGCCCCTTCCTATAAAGGCTAACATCCCATAAGCCTTCCTAATAACGTTCTCCACTTGTGACGCAACCTTCATGGATTTGTGAACCTGCACTCCCAGGTCTCTCTGTACGTCTATACTCCTAATCGGCCTACCTTTTATCACATAGCTCCTCTCTGCATTATTCCTTCCAAAATGCATCACCTCGCATTTGTCAGGATTAAATGCCATCTGCCACCTATCTGCCCACTGCACCAACCTATCTATATCCTGTTGTATCACCTGACAATCCAGTTCTGTACCCGCCAACCCTGCCATCTTGGTGTCATCAGCAAACTTGCTGATCACACCACCTACTCCCTCTTCTAAGTCATTTATGTAGACTACAAAGAGGAGAGGTCCCAGTACCGAGCCCTGCGGCACACCACTGGTCACTGGCCTCCAGCCCGACAAGGTACCCTCCACAACTACCCTCTGTCTCCTATTTCCCAACCAGTTCTCAATCCACCTAGCTACCTGGCCTCGTATCCCATGCGCCTTAACCTTTTCTACCAGCCTACCGTGAGGGACTTTGTCAAACGCCTTACTGAAATCCATATAGATGACATCAACGGCTCTCCCATCGTCAACCGTTTTTGTCACCTCCTCAAAGAATTCCACCAGATTCGTAAGGCAAGACCTCCCTCTAACAAAGCCATGTTGCATATCCCTAATCAGATCGCAACGCTCCAAATGCTCATACATCCTACCCCTAAGTATTTTTTCCATTAACTTCCCTACCACCGACGTCAAACTCACCAGCCTATAATTCCCAGGGTTATCCCTACTACCTTTTTTGAACAACGGGACCACATTTGCTACCCTCCAGTCTTCTGGGACCTCACCTGTATCCAAAGAAGAGACAAAGATGTGCGCCAGAGGCCCAGCAATTTCATCTTTCGCCTCCCTAAGCAGCCTGGGATAAATACCATCAGGCCCCGGAGCTTTATCCGTCCTTACGCTACCTAAAAGCCCTAGCACTTCCTCTCTCGTAATAACTATATCCTGCAACTGCACCTCCGCTCCCTCCAAGAGACCGCACGATTCCGAACCCCTCTCCTTCGTGAATACCGACGCAAAGTATTCATTCAGGAGCTCCCCCATTCCCTCCGACTCAATACACAACTCTCCACTCTTGTCCCTAAGAGGACCAATTTTCCCTCTAACTACTCTCTTGCCTCTAATATAGGAATAAAATGCTTTAGGATTATCCTTAATCCTACCGGCCAAAGCCATCTCATGCCCTCTCTTCGCCCTTCTAATTCCCCTTTTTAGCTCCCTCCTACTCTCTCTGTATTCCTCCAGCGCACACTCCGTACCCATTTGTTTTGACCTAACATACGCCTCCCTCTTCTTCCTGACCAAGTCTTCAATATCCCCCGTAATCCACGGCTCTCTAATCCTACCTTTCCCATCCTTTCGCTTAACCGGAACAAACCTCCCCTGCAACCATTTCATTTTGTCCCTAAAAGCCTCCCACTTGCCAACTGTGGACTTGCCAGCTAACAGTCCCTCCCAGTCAGTTTGCTGCAGCTCCCTCCTAATCCTGCCATAGCTCGCCTTTCCCCAGTTCAGCACACTCCCACTTGGACGGCACTCGTCCCTTTCCATTTTTATCCTAAAGTAGACGGACTCGTGGTCACTGTTTGCCACATGTTCGCCTACCTCTACCTCACCCACCTGCCCTGGCTCGTTTCCCAACACTAAATCCAGTATAGCCCCTCCCCTAGTCGGGCAAGTTACATACTGTTCTAGCGACCCTTCCATAACACATTTCACAAACTCCTCTCCCTCCGTACCCCCAGCTCTAGGCCCCCTCCAATTCACTCCGGGAAAATTAAAATCACCCACTACAACCACTCTATTCTTCCTGCACCTGTCCAAAATGCCCCTGCAAATTCCCTCCTCCACTGACTTTGGGCTGTTGGGTGGCCTATAGTACACCCCTAGCAGTGTGATCTCTCCCTTTTTATTCCTCAACTCCACCCACAGCGACTCAATCCCTATCTCTTCCATATCGCCCTCCCTCTGCACTACTGTGATGTTTTCCTTGACTAACAGTGCCACCCCTCCACCTCTCTTCAACCCTCCTCTGTCACACCTAAAACACCTGTACCCAGGAACATTCAGCTGCCAGTCCTGCCCTTCCCGTAACCACGTCTCCGTTACAGCCACCACATCCAACTGCCTCACAAACATCAAGGCCCTAAGCTCATCCGTTTTCCCTGCCACACTCCTAGCATTGAAACAGACACAGTTCAACCCACAAATGTCCCTCGGAACCACCTTCTCCCTTATAATTTTCCTTTCACCCGTCTCTCTCCCAGCCACCTCCCCACCCCCCCTCCCTATTAGTTTAAATCATTCCTGAACACCCCAGCTAACCTCCCTGCTAAGACACTAGTCCCCCTCCCGTTCAAATCCTCCCCACCCCTCCTGTACAATTGCCTTTCTCTCCTAAACACCTCCCAGTGATCCACATAAGTAAACCCCTCTACCCTACACCAGTCCCTCAACCATGCATTCAACTGCATGATCTCGTCATTCTTAGCCCTACTCACAAGTCATCTTGTGAGATCTTTTACAGCCACCTGCACAGTCTCCTCTGAAAGATGGGAAACTGTGGGATAGTTAACTTTTTAAGAGACGCCCATTGGATGAAACTATTGAGCAAATATTTATTTGGTTTAAAAAGTTTGCTTTTATAGTGTGTAAATAACTGGCTTTATCTTGATTAAAAAATAACTTTGTTAAAGACCTTTCATTGATGAGTGGTAGCATAAATAATGTAATACAACAACGATTTTATATTCTGTATTAGTGTCTTAGAATTATTATTGCACCTTAATTGAAGCATCATCACTGATTATAATATGTCTTTTTTTCCTACTCTCAAATATTCTTAGGAACAGGTTCAGGTTCCTGTTTATCATCCTACTCCGAGTCAGACCCGGCTAGCCACTCAACTTACCGAAGAAGAACAGATCAGAATAGCACAGAGAATAGGCCTCATTCAGCACCTCCCCAAAGGGGTCTATGACCCAGGAAGAGATGGATCAGAAAAGAAAATTAGAGAGTGAGTTTTGAAATTTCATAATTTAAAAATCTGTAAAATGGGTTACTTAATCTCGGTCCAAGATTGCTGGAATAAATAGTTTTTGCTGTATTAGGGCATTGCAGCTCACCATCTGTACCCCATTTTTAGCATAGAATCATTCATAAAATTAATGTCCTGTGTCAAAAATTGGAAGCCATTGCTAAAATGATTGAACAAACCCTCCCCACTTTCCACTTTCTGTACCTCTTCAAGGAACACCAGTGGTGTACTGTCATTGTTTAACATTTCCCAGTACTATCCTTCAGATTAACCTATGGAATGCTGATTTTTTTTGTAGTGTTAAATCTTGTAGTGTTAAATCTGAGTGACCTTTTCCCCTGTTGTTTTTTATTTTATTCCCTCTGAAGCATTTTAACTTCAGTTTCTGAACTGTTCATACAACTGTTTCTGAACTGAACATACAAGATGATTAGGGGTTTAGATAGGGTGGACAGTGATAGCCTTTTTCCTCAGATGGAAAAAGCTAGCACGAGGGGACATAGCTTTAAACTAATGGTGGTAGTTATCGGACGGATGTCAGAGGTAGGTTCTTTACCCAGAGGGTGGTGGGGGAATGGAATGCCCTGCCTGCTGCAGTTGTAGATGCGCCTAGTTTGGGGGCATTTAAGAGGTCCGTGGATAGGTTTATAGATGGAAAGGGATTGGTTTAAGTTAGAGGGTCATTGCTTTTCTCTTAATTGGTCGGTGCAACATTGTGGGCCAAAGGGCCTGTTCTGCGCTGTGATGTTCTATGTTCTAAATTTTAATTTTTATTTTGCATTTATTTTTCTGTGACTATCGGTATAGCTTCCATTCTGGAACTCACCCACAAGTTATGATTTATTTTCTCTTGGCAGCAATGAAATATTGAACATAATATTCATAGTGGGAATATACTGCTTTTCTAATTGTATCCTGAATGCTCTCAAAGCACAATTTGCAAGACAATTGGACGAAGTTAACTTTTTAAGGGAAGCCCATTGGATGAAACTATTGAGCAAATATTTATTTGGTTTAAAAAGTTTGCTTTTATCGTGTGTAAATAACTGGCTTTATCTTGATTAAAAAGTAATTTTGTTAAAGACCTTTCATTGATGAGTGGTAGCATTAAACTAGTTTATGTACTTCTAAGCTTTTTCTTTGTCTTTCAGGTGTGTTATATGTATGATGGACTTTGTTTATGGCGATCCAATTAGGTTTCTTCCATGCATGCATATTTATCATCTGGACTGTATAGATGACTGGCTGATGCGATCCTTTACCTGCCCTTCGTGTATGGAACCAGTGGATGCTGCATTGCTTTCTTCGTATGAGACCAACTGAGAAGGCTTTGCCTCCTATACCTAGATACCGTGGAAAAATAAATCCTGATCTCTAACATTGAGCCAAAGAGTCAGAGATTTGGAGAACCCTGATTGTATGCGATCATGTACTAAGTACAACACTGATGATAACTCATGACTGCAGTTGTTAAAAACTTGTATGTAATACTTAAATGCTGTTATAAAAAATAAAGTAATCTACAAAGCCCTGACCATCTGTTATGCATCTTAAAGATGGCTAATACATTCGAAGTGACCATTAATTTTGTGACCCGAGCACAAAAATCATGATGTAGTATGCATTTCAAAAGTTTTTGTAAAACATTCTTGCATGTTAAAGCAACAGTATCCTCTTTGTCATCTTATTACAGCTGTTCATAGTTGTTTTATACTGAATGCATGGAATGCTGTTTTCACATAAATTTGTGATTGCAAAAGTATCCCATGCAGCAGAACTCTCAGGAACAACAGGTGCTTACTTTTTTTGGTGTAAAAGCTATCTGGGGGAAACAACTTTTTAAAATAATTTTGGGGCACTCTTAAACTTTATATCTGCTGGAACTTAATTTATGTATGCATATGTATATACAGATGCATATACGTAAATGTGAGTGCCTGCTTGTAATTTTTGTGCAAATAGTTAGCATTTCTAGTGCTTCATTGGCCAGTGTTTCTAGCACCTCTTTAGCCAAAAGAGCCTCTGCAAAGTTTGGCATGTTGGGTTTTTAGTTTCCTTGATTAAAGTTTATGGCAGTAATCTATTATCATTTAAGTGTTCTGCTACCACAGTTTATAATTTGCTGACACATAGCAGAGCATGTATCAATTCCAAGTTATGAAATCTAGTCTTTTGGCCTACTTAAAGGATACTGTTTCTATACTGCAGTATGTTGTGGTTAGTATTTCGTGTCTTGGTCTTTTTCCAGCAATGATTTGGGGGGATACTGACATTTTGGTCAGGGCTTTGTTTACAGGAAAACTCTAGGTGCCAGTATAGCAAACAAATTGTGTAAAAGATTGAAATATTTGTTTACTACCTTTTTGTTTTTTTTTTGAAGGATCATTTGGCTTCACTTCAACTAGTAGTGGTACTAAATGCATGCTGAAGGCAGACTTCATAATACAGTAAGAAAGATCTCCCACAGTCCGTCAATCTGTGTCGATACCGATTGATGAATAAATCAGAATACTGAGCCTATGGACCATTTGTCCTGAAAGAAAAAAGACTTTGTGCAAAAACCTGGAGAGCACATTGCAGATGAGTAATGAACAAATATAATTGTTTCATAAAGTTTTGATACAATGATTGAAGTCAATTTTAAATTTAAATTTTACAACCTGAAATGGATTATTGTTCCCATATAAATTTGCTAATTGTCCATAAAATATTGAGGTCAAATTTCAATTACACAGTACTTCTTTGTTTAAGACAGAATGGCAGAATAAGCAGCACCATGTTCACTTAAATTGTTCAGCTTTGTAAGTAATCTGCACGATCCCAACCAAAGTCATGGCACAATTGAAATTTATGTAATCTGGCTGGCCCTAGTTGCAAGGAGAAGGTTTTGAATATTAGTTAATGGACGTTAATCAAATTCCAATTGTATCTATCACTGAAGAAATGTGAAAAACAAAAATGCAGTGGGTTGATTGAAGGAGCGTTCTTCATGATGAGGTATTTGCCGAGCACACTTAAAGTGATGCCTGTGAACCCTCTTTATATGACCTGCAAATAAGATGCAACATTTTACTGCAGTTTGTCCCTATCATTTTATAAAGTTTGCATGTACTTGTTCCTAAAAATCGTGCTTTTTAAAAAGTTACAAAAAATCAAACTGTATAATGAAGAAAAACAACATAATTGGACCTGGAGTTTTCCTTTTCAAAAAAAATTTTAACACTGGCACAAAGACGTAGGAATTTAAGCTTTTTTGCACAGTTCTTTTCCATTACAAATGGAACTCATGGCCTTAGGTCTTTTGAAATGATGTCTTGTTATGAGCCAGACTAGCATGGTGCTCAAAAAATTGATTCGGGATATGCCTCTGATCATTCTAATGAATAGTTAGACTGCATTTGAGAATCAAGTAGTTCAGTGATGTGCAGAGGTTCCTGTAAAGGCAAAGATGTATTTTTCAAAATCTTCATTCACATTTTGCATCCAACATTCTCGAATTTTTGAGTACTATTAGCTGACTTGCTTCCAAACTAATGGAAACTGTGCTCAGATGAATTAATAGTTCAAGGGGAAGTTTGTTTGTTCAAAGCAGCTTAAAGGCTCCAGCTTTAATGGTCTGGCATGGTTTGCAAAATAAGTCTAAGATTTAAACTCAAACATTTCCCCATGTAACTTGAGGGACACAAGTTGCAATAGATGTCACTGTTTGGGTAAGAGCCGTGGTCTTAAATCAGTGTAAAGGAAGACCTGTATTTGTGCAATATTTTCAATTGAGAAACCATAGTATTTACAGCTGTTTCTTTTATGACCATTCCACAAACTTTTTAGTAACCATACACTTTTACTGTAATTATGTTTAAATTTCAGACTTTTAGTGTGCACAAAGAAGTGCACAGATATGTGGGAGTAATCAAGAGTGTTGTATGAAACTGACAGAACTTTTTGAGTGTTCCATTTTATTTATAAATGGCATATTACACGTATGCAACAATGGTGAGTTGAATAGCCTTTAGCGGTGGTATGTTATAGGCACTTTGTGTTAACAGCTCTAACACCAATTTTGTTTTGATACTATTTCAAAAAACTCTTAATGCTCCAAGCTTGTAAGAATTGGCCTGACCCCTTGAATGGCTTGGCAGCATGGGTTTTAAATAAATCTTTCCCTTTTTAAATGTTTCACTCTATTTCTACACCATTCTTCTTGACAATTAATTGGATGTGGAGTTCACTACAGTTTTTGAGAAAATACTAAATAGATAATTCATTCATGAGCAACATAATTTTTTAAACATTCCTGCCATACCAGTAAAATTTACATTGAACTAAAGTTTTTTTGTACCTCAACCTGAGAATTGATAATCTTTGAGAAGGAATCTGGTTCAAGTGTTGCGATTGTGTTCTATTGCCTTTTTTGCCCTACACCAGCAAAACGACCATAAGCATTTAAAAGTTGTTTCTTCCACATACTGCCATATGATTCTGAAATGGCTCCATAAAAGCGCAGAAGCACATCTATTGTGTGTATGTAAGGCTAAATATACTCCACTAATTTAGATATTTTATTTGCTTAAAACCAAAGCTGACTGAAAATAAATGGAGTGAACACCGTCTATTTTTGGCTATTGCCACCTTAGCTACAGTTGCTCAGTGGGCTCAGAGTTGAGGCTTTTAAATGTAACCTAGAGTGAAAAAGTGACCCACCTTTTTGATTACATTGTGGCGTGGGGAGGAAGATGACCTTTAACCTTCAACTGTGTTAATATTTTAGTTCAAAATATTTGTTTGTCAAGCAGATTATACCTGCCTACTACTGTGATAACTGTGTAGCCAGTAACTTTAATGAGCTTATTCATGACCTCCTTAACCCTCTTAATCAAAAGACTTTCCTGAATAATACAGAATATTTACAAATGTGATATGATAAATTGTTGGACATCAGATTTGGTAGAAAGATTTTTGCTTGAATTTTCAGAATATTCAGAAGAAAAACAAATTTCCTGGCTATATGGTATGAGATATTTCTATGCACATTGTAGGCCATTTTATTGCATTATCTACTCCAACTTGCTGAAATGTAGAACGCTGTAAAGTTCTTTACAAGTTGTATAACCAATGTGTTAAATTTGTTCTGGTTTTATTTATTGGTAATCAACTTGTCTCAATAAATATTATGCTTTTTCAATGTTTAGGTTCTTGATGTTTTGAAATACTTTTTTTAACCTGCTTTTGGTTTAAACCCCTTTAGTTATGTACCTATTTTATCTTAAAAGTAAAGAACTTAACAGTGCTTTTGTTCTGGTGACAGAGTATTGGTAAAGTACATTCCACTTTCAGCACTGGTTGTAACCATTGCATTTTAGCTGAGGGGTAAAAACATACTTTTACTTCGGTTAGCTTAAATTTGTGTCTAATTGTGGATTAGTAATTCAAATTCTATTTATAAAGCATTGCGCATTCCAGTAAACTGAGATCCATGTATAATTATTTATGGGCTTGTTTAAGACAGCAGATATTAAAAACTGCAATACTAAAAAGTAGTTTTGAATGGTGTTTTTTATGTGCCCCTCTACACTGTCAGCTTAGAAGATTGTCTCACTATTATTAATTAATCCATTTACGACTGCAGCAATTGTAGATCTAACAAGATTGAACTACCTTGTCCAGAGACATCAAGGATAGCAAGTTGGTGGCTCTGATTAAACCTGTCATTTCACTTGGAACGTTGTCCATTATTAGTGTTTATAGACACTGCTTTTTGCATAACCATTAATTAGTTGAGTAAGACTAGTACAAAGCCCATTGGGCATTTACATTATGCAAAGATGCAAGTTGGTCTGTCATGAACAGTTTGTGGATTTTGATTTTTAGTGGTAGTTATTTTTGAGAATGTTTGGAAGGCTGTTCTGAACCAGCCCAGAATTGCACACATTAGGATGAGGGTTCCTGCCCAGGCATTGAGAGAGTTGCCTGGAGCCATTATCTAGTCATCATTCAGTTTGCAACCTCCATTCAAGTATGCTTTAAGTAGCATTACTTTTGAAGATTGGTCAGGCGGGTCGGGGAGGGGGTGGATCACATGCAAGGCTCGTAGAATATCTCTGGCCTTCAGCTGAGGTGTAGGTCACGGGTGATTATGTTTGCCTGTACAAATCCATAGTATATATTGTTAACAGTAGGAAATCTTAATTACTAGATGTACTTTGCAATATACTATTAGTATCAGAACTATCTGGTGGCATTAAGATTGGGCAATACTTTAGTAGATCCATAAATTTATTAGCATGAAGGCCTGCATTGTTTAGAAGTTAAGGTTCAGATTGCAAACTATTTCCAAACTCTTGCAGAAGTAACATGCATCATGTTTTTTATTAATACATTGTGTTCCTTTTATTTAAGTCCTCCCTTTCTTCCAATTCACAGTAAGTAAGTAACTGGTTGATGTATCTTTAGTGAGACATTTTGGCGCTGTGGCGGGGGGTGGTGTTGGATTAAAGATCAGTCAAAATCGTATTATTTCTTAACTGAGGGTAACAAAACAAAATGACTATAGTGCATGGCAGCCCACCATGAACTTGTTCTGAGATTAATATTAATCTGTAACAATGACTTGAGGTTTTCAGGTTTTCTACTTTGAGCCCTTGTGCTTTCACCAAATTCTTAGTAAATGGTTAGTGTTGAGAACTTGCAATCCAATAAATCTTTAATGGAATTACAGAATGGTTATAATACAGGAAAGGAAATTTGGCCTGTTCGTATTGGCTCCTGGTAAGAGCAACCAATTCTGCTCCCCTGCCCTTTTCCCATAGATTTACAACTTATCTTTCCTCAAAGAGGAGATGGTAGTATAGTGGTAATGTTACTAAGCTAGTAATCCACGGGACAAGGATTCAAATCCCACCACAGCAACTTGTGGAATTTAAATTTTATTAATAACCTGGAATAAAGAAGCTTGTCTCAGACCATGTTGTAAAAACCAGCTGGTTCATAACTCATGGTGTGTGGGGTAATATATGGGTAATGGATTGAAGATTGGCTGACTGGCAGAAAACAGAGTATGTATAAATGGGTCTTTGTCTGATTAGCAGGATGTGACGAGTGGAGTCCCGCAAAAGTCTGCGCTGGAACCTCACTCTACATTTTACATGAATGACTTGGATGAGGGGAGTGAATTTGCAGACAACACAAAGATAGGTAGGAAAGTATGTTGTAAAGAAGATGACATATTGAGTTTGTAGAAGAATATAGATAGGTTGAGTGAATGGCAGATGTAATTTATTGTGGGAAACTGTGACTCTCTGGCCAGAAGAACAAAATAAGCAGAGTATTACTAAAATGGAAAATGACTGCAGAATGCCCCGAAGCATTGGGATCTAGGTGTTCATGTGTATGGGTCATAAAAAATTAGCATGCAGACGCAGCATGTAATCAAGAAGGCTAATGGAATACTATCCTTTAAGACAAGAAGAATTGAACATAAAACTGCGTGTTATGCTTCAGCTATACAAGGCATTGAGTGCACATCTCAATTCTGTATGCAGTTTTGGTCTCCTATTTAAAGGAGGATATAAATGTGCTGTAGGTACTTCAGGTGAGATTTATGGATAACTACCTGGAATGAGCGGATTGAGGATAGGTTATTTATTATTGGACAAGTATGCTTACATTAACACTAATAAAGTTACTGTGAAAATCCCCTGTTGGAAGGCTGGACTTGTTTCCATTAGAGGTTAGAAGAGTGAGGAATGACTTGATTGAAGTATAGTTTGTAAATTTTTTTTGTTTCTGTCACAAGTAGGCTTAAATTAAAACTGCAGTGAATTCCGGTGCCTGTTCAGGTACACTGAGGGAGAATTTAGCATGGTCAATGCACCTAACCAGTGCATCTTTTGGACTGTTGGAGGAAACTCACACACACAGGGAGAACATGCAGACTCCGCACAGACAATGACCCAAGCTGGAAATTTAACCCAGGTCCCTGCCACTGTGAGGCAGCAGTGTTAACCACTGTGCCGCCGTGCACCCATATAAGATCCTGAACAGTACTGACAAGGTAGACATGGAAATGATGTTCCCTGTTTGGGTGTATCCAGAACCAGGGGCAATGTTTTAAAATTAGGGGGGGTCTCATAAGAAAGAAATGAAGAGAATTTTTTTGATAGTGCAACTTTGGAGCTCTTTGCCTCAAAAGGCTGTGGAAGCGGGATGACTGAATAATTTTAAGGCAGATATGTCTAGATTTGTTTTGGGCAAAGGAATTAAAAGTTATTGGGCTAGATGGGAATGCGGAACTCAACAAAAATGGGTCATCTTCTCCTATTTCATATGTTCTTTTGTCCTTTTAGGGAAGAAAATCTGCTTGCCTGGTCTGGCCTATGTTTGAATCTAGACCCATAGCAATATGGTTGGCTTTTAATGATCCTCTGAAATGGTGTGGCAAGCCACTCGGTTCAAGGATAATTCCCCTCTAAAAGCTATGATTGAGCATGCTTCCATTTCTCACACTTGTATGGTGCTTTCCAAATCTGACCACTTGCTGTGTAAATATTTTCTCCTCATGTCTCTGGTTCTTCCGTCATTCAAATTTAAATGTGTCCTTTGGCTAGTGGGATCAGATGTGCTCTATCTTGACCTCTCATGATTTTGAATACCTCTTTTCAAATTTCTCTTCCTCCAGCAAAGAGAACACCTCCCTTCCCCCACAGGCCCACGCCTACAATCTATCCATATAACTGAAGTCCCTCATCCCTGGAGCCATTCTCATTTTTCCTGCATCCCTTCTAAAATCTTCACATTCTGAAGCGTGGTGCCCAGACTGGACAAATATTCAGTTGAAGTTGAACCAGTGTTCCATACGTGTTCATAATCTCCTTGCTTTTATACCCTCTGCCTCTATTTAAAAACCACTTCCTCAACGTGCCATCTTCAACAATTTGTGCACACATACCCCCATCTCGCAATTTGTGCATCTGCTTTAGAATTGTACCTTTTTTATTGCCTTCAGTTCTTTCTATCAAAATATACTACTTCACCTGTCTGCGCATTACATGTCATCTGCCATTTGCCTGCCCATTCCACCAATCTGTTGTCCTCTTGAAGCCTTATCGCTATCCTTAAAATTGAAGTACTTCCAAATTTTGTCATCTGCACATTTTGAAAGTGTGATCTATGCACCCAATTCCAGATATTAAAAAGAAGCAGTGGGAGTTCCTGATACAGCCCCTAAGGAAACCACACTTTATGCTGTTCCCCACTCTGGCAAAACAAACACTTGTCACTACTGTTTCCTGACAATCAGCTTCCAATTTCACATCCATGCTACTTAGTGTCCCTTTTATTTCACAGGCTTACTTTGCTAGCAGAACTCTTAGGTGGCAATTTATCAGTTGTTTTATACCCTCAACCTCTTACCTCATTAACAAAATCAATCTTGTTAAAATGGCCTGCCTCTAAGAAATCAGTGCTTTCTTTCCTTAATTAAGCAATGCTTGTCCAAGTGATAGTTTTGTCCCAGGCGATTGTTTCTAAAAGTTGTTCACACCATTAAAGTTAAAATGACCAGCCTGGAGTTGCTGGGCATCATTGTACCCATTTTTGAATAAGGACATAACATTTGCAATTCCTTGGTCCTCTGGCACTACTCGATGTTTGAGGAGCAGTCAACAGTTCTGGATAGTACCTATCTGTACCGCTTTCCTGATCTCATCCTGGTGACTTAGCTTAAATGTAGCCAGCTTTCATAGATTCACTGACTTCAGCATTTCCCTTGACAAAGACATGTAAAATATTCACTAAGTGCTTCAGGAGTGCCATCTTCCACCATATGTTTGGTGTCTCAGTTCCCCTACCTAACCTTACTTACCCTTTTATGATTTATAATGCAATAGAAGACGTTGTCAGTCTGTTCTCTCACTTTCCCTTTGCCTCATTGCAGAGGAAGAAGTAAAAAAGAACTTGCTATGTTGAGTCTGATTCTTGCTTTGTATCATCAGCCTGGCATCAATTGTACCAAGGTGTTCATTGCTTCATCTTGCTCTCCATCTCTTTATCCAGGTATTACCAGCTTGGGTTATTGTGGGAATATACCTCAGCTAATCTAAAACATTCTCATTTTTAAAGACAGTTCATTGTTATTGATTGGCCTGCCAGTTATTGATTGCAATTTACCGGTTCTCACTGATCTGTTCTCACTCCTCAGGAATCAACCCTTTTCCAATTAAAAGTGTTCCTGGTCTTTTTCCATAGCTACTATAAACCTTACAATGCTATGATCACTGTACCCTAAATGTTCCCCCACTGCAAGCAAAAATATATGGCTCATGGAGTTTTTCATTTGGCTTTCAAGTTGTACTGTATCTGGGCCATGTGATCAAGAGGACCCAGGAAATATTGAGGAGCAAGTGTCAGAAACTGAAGTGGGGAGACCCCAATATTTTATTCAGTGACCTTTGTCAGAGGACAACAAGAAGTGTTTCAAGATAAACTAAGGAGTGATGGTTGGATTGGAGGTGGGCTTTTTATGCTGTAGGAATGGAGTGTAGCTGCTCTGTGAAGAGAGGATGTGGACATGGAGGAGCATTGGGAGCAGTACACAGTTTTGTACATTTGTACAAAATGTAAATAACCCTTTGTCTCCTGTTTTCTTAGAAATATTTTCATTGATCTGGCAAGCGCATCAGTTGCTCTGATTTTGCTGATATATTGATGAATAATTGTTTCATCCTAATCCCCAACAAAGACAATATGAGAACAAGGGGTCGCAGTCTCAGGACACTGGGTAGGCCATTTAGTATTGAGATAAGGAGAAATCTCTTCACTGAGGGTGGTGAACCTGTGGACTTCTCTATCAGAGAAGGTGGAGGCCAAATATATTTAAGAAAGAGATGGATTTCTTGCCTCTAAAGGCATCAAGGGTATGGGAAAAGCATGGGAGTATGGCATTTGAGAGATTAGCTATCTTTTCCGTATTAGGATAATCACAGCCCCCCATTACAACTAATCTATAATTTGATACTGCTAATTCCACAGTAACTTTGTTTTGAGATTACCACTGTTGTGGAATTAACTTATCATTCAAATTTTAAACAGGCAAATTAAGGTGTTTCAGCTTCAGATTTTTTTATGGAAGTCTTTCATGGGGGAGGAAAATGATCATAATTAGAAGTGGAGGAAAGAGGAGAAACTCTGGTTGAAATTACAAGTTAGAAACATCAGAAAACTGGCAATCTGACTTGTTCGATAAAGAGAACAACTGCAGAGAGTGGAGGAAAATATCCTAACTTTGCAATGCGGAATACAATTGGCTTTTTATACATGTAGCAATGGTAGTGACAGAATAACTTCTTGTGATGTTGCATTCCTCTCTCTGATGGAAGAGGGTTTTATGTTGAGGCCACGCTAAGCACGCTTTGTCAGCAGGAGGGCACCATTTCTATTGGCTTGTCCCACCCTGTTTTTTCCAATAGTTCTGCTCTGGATGTCAGGGTTGCAGCTATCCCTGGCATTGAAGTCCCCTATAAGGATGTTTTTTTCCTTCTTTTTGATGACAGTGACCTTGAAGTCTTCAGAGTAAAACTTTTTAACATCTTTGAAGTCAGGGGCAGGAGCAAAAGTGCAGATGATGATGGCATATTGGTTACAGCTGAGCTGTGAACTGAAGCATCATGAATCTTTCATTTATACAACTGGCATTGTTTTGGCATTGTATTCAAGTTCCTACTGCAGATGGTACTAATTCTTCATTTCCACAAGATTTGGCTTTTGGACATTGTTGGAAGCCTGTACTTGACTCTGTTTAACATGGGGTCCTTGGGACTTTATCATTGTTCACACAATCTTGACTAATGTTATTAAAATGTCTGATTTCATGATGAATTTGTTTTGGCACTAAAACATTTAGGTTAGGATTGAAGTTTTGAAAATAAGATAATGGTAGCACCTTGTTTGAGAGTTTGGCAAACAAAGACTGAAGTAAATGTTTGTTTAATAAGGTCAAAATTAGAAGTTTGAAAACATGAATAACGGGTAACCTTTCTGAGTCTTGGCTTGGGTTGGCAACCCTCTAGGATTGGCCTGGAGTCTCCAAGAAGTGTAGATCAATCCTCAGGACATGGCTCTTTGCAACCCTAAAGAAATATCATCAGGACATCCAAGCAGTATTTCTTTTCCATTTTTTTAAAACATTTTCCTTAACCAGATACGAAATGTAAAAAATGGGAAATCAGGTTGTTTGGCCGACAGTAAAGCATCACCGAATTGGGTAATGAGTCCTTTTGCTTTCCAAGTGGCATTGAAAGGCAGTGTGTGCCAAAGATGGATGTTTTGGTAGACTAATAGCTGGAGCATGGGAGCAAATTATAAGAACATATAGGAATTAGGAGCAGAAGTAGGCAAATCAGTCCTTTGGGCCTGTTCTGTCATTTAATCAGGTCATAGCTGATCTGGCCTTAAATCCACATACCTGTTCCGTATCCCTTTAAACCATTTTTAAATCACGAATACATCTATCTCCTCCTTAAAAACATTTAATGATTCAGACTCCACTGCGCTATAGGACAGCAAGTTCCACAAATCCACCACCCTCTGTAAGAAACAGTTCCTCCTCATCTCAGTTTTAAATCTATCACCTCTCTACCTGTGACTTCTTGTTAAAGATTGCCCCACAAGGAGAAACATTTAGTCCAACTTGACTTATTAATCCCTTTTAGTATTTTATATATCTCAATCAGATCCACTCTCACCCTTTTAAACTTCAGCGAGAATAAACCCCAACTGTTTAATCTCTCCTCGTACATCAACCCTTGCATCCCCAGAATCAATCTGGTGAACAGCCTCTGAATTGCCCCCAATGCCACCACATCCTTCCTCAAGTCAGGTGATGAAACCTCCAGGAATGCAAGTATTCACAGTTGGCAACCCCAGTATTGGTAGAGATAAGGACCTAGACTTTCCAATCTGGAAAGAAATGCACACTTAGTTCCTATTTTGCTGAGTGATTTTCCAAAGGAGGATCATTTACATCTGATCTGGTGCTGAAAATCTTGTAGGGAGCAGCATATAGAACCTGTGTGAAGCCACATCGCCTTTCATGGTGCTAGCTGCTGTATTTGGCTGAGGAAAAAGTTTAAATATCCCGAAGTTGACAAAAGGGAAGGGAGTAGGGTGGCAACTAGATTGGGAGAGTTGGGTCAGATCGTGGGGGTAGCGTTTGGGTCAGAGGGCAGTGTGTGTAACTGAGGAGCCCATTGTATAATTAACCAGGTATTGGACCAGGTTTTTCTTCTGTTTAACATTCCCTGGGTAACTAAAGAGGTAAGTTTGAACTGTGAAATCTCCAACTCTAATTCAGAGTTGGAGACTTTTATGTTGGGCCCTGGGGAGCATGAAAATTGTCCATCAGAGGCAAACCTTCTGAGCAATTCCCACAGAGTCCTTCTATTAGGATTTCAAAGGAGCCCGAAACACAATTTCTGGGGTATATCTGTTCTTAGACCACTTAAAGATCAGAAGATTTGGACTAATATGCCTACAGCTGTCCTCAGAGGTGTAAATTATTCTTGTGAATCCCAGGTCAAAGAAAGGTTTGCAAGCAAATGGGAACCAAGGGAACATCCTTAAGTATCAATCAATTTTAAGATCAAGGACAAGTTTGGGAATTGATGCTAATTAACTGAAATCTTCATCTGGGATATGTGTTGCCATGGGAGTAGGTCGAATAGAGACCGTCTTCTGTTCTGAATGTTTGTTTTCCTCACAGAAACAGTCAATGTGGAAGGCTGTGAGAAGACTGTTATGCATTTGCCAGCAGTTAGAACATGGAGCAAAGAGGCTATTAGGAATCTGAGCGGTGTTTCTGATCTGGAGTCAATAAGCAGGAATTGAGAGTAGGGCTCTTGCTTGGAATGAGAAGTCTAAGTGAATGAGGAATTTAAATTGTTAGATCTGCCTAATAAAATTTGTGGACAGACCTGCAGTGGAATCTTTGCACGGAAAGAAAGGACTCTGGAAGTCTTAAGTACCAGACTGGGAAACTGAGTCGGTGAATTCCTGAGAACTGTGGCACACTTTGATTTGGCCCTGAGAGAGTAAAGGAACCCTTGAGATCCGTATAGAACACTGCCTTGTTGCTATTTTTGTGCTTAAATAATGATTTACGAAATAGTGTTAATAGTACTTTCGGGTAGAGGTCCGTAGGCAATTTAGGGAGTTGGGGTCCAAACTAAAGAGCAGGACCTCCAGGGTGGCACTCTCTGGATTGCTGCCCAGTACTAGCAGGGCAAAGAATGATGAGATCATGCAGTTGAATGCATGGTTGAGGGATTGGTGTAGGGTAGAGGGCTTTACTTTTGTGGATCACTGGGAGGTGTTTAGGAGAGAAGGGCAACTGTACAGGAGGGGTGGGGAAAATTTGAACGGGAGGGGAACTAGTGTCTTAGTGGGGAGGTTAGCTGGGGTGTTCAGGATTGGTTTAAACTAATAGGGAGGGGGGGTGAGGAGGTGGCTGGGAGAGAGTCGGGTGAAAGGAAAATTATCAGGGAGAAGGAGGTTCCGAGGGACACTTGTGGGTTGAACTGTGTCTGTTTCAATGCTAGGAGTGTGGCAGGGAAAACAGATGAGCTTAGGGCCTTGATGTTTGTGAGGCAGTTAGATGTGGTGGCTGTAACGGAGACGTGGTTACGGGAACGGCAGGACGGCAGTTGAATGTTTCTGGGTACAAGTGTTTTAGGTGTGACAGAGGAGGGTTGAAGAGAGGTGGAGGGGTGGCACTGTTAGTAAAGGAAAACATCACAGTAGTGCAGAGGGAGGACGATATGGAAGAGACAGGGATTGAGTCGCTGTGGGTGGAGTTGAGGAATAAAAAGGGAGAGATCACATTGCTAGGGGTGTACTATAGGCCACCCAACAGCCCGAGGTCGGTGGAGGAAGGCATTTGCAGGGGCATTTTGGACAGGTGCAGGAAGAATAGAGTGGTTGTAGTGGGTGACTTTAATCTTCCAGGAGTGAATTGGAGGGGGCCTAGAGCTGGGGGTATGGAGGGAGAGGAGTTTGTGAGATGTGTTTTGGAAGGGTCACTAGAGCAGTATGTAACTAGCCCGACTAGGGGAGGGGCTATACTTGATTTAGTGTCGGGTAATGAGCAGGGGCAGGTGGGGGAGGTAGAGATAGGCGAACATGTGGCTAACAGTGACCACAAGTCCGTCTACTTTAGGTTAAAAATGGAAAGGGATGAGTGCCGGCCGAACGGGAGTGTGCTGAACTGGGGAAAGGCGAGCTATAGCAGGATTAGGAGGGAGCTGCAGGACACTGATTGGGAGGGACTGTTAGCTGGCAAGTCCACAGTTGGCAAGTGGGAGGCTTTTAAGGGCAAAATGAAATGGTTGCAGGGGAGGTATGTTCCGGTTAAGCAGAAGGATGGGAAAGGTAGGATTAGAGAGCTGTGGATTACAGGGGGTATTGAAGACTTGGTCAGGAAGAAGAGGGAGGCGTATGTTAGGTCGAAACGACTGGGTACAGAGAGTGCGCTGGAGGAATATAGAGAGAGTAGGAGGGAGCTAAAAAGGGGAATTAGAAGGGCAAAGAGAGGGCATGAAATGGCTTTGGCTGGTACGATTAAGGAAAATCCAAAGGCATTTTATTCCTATATTAGAGGCAAGAGAGTAGTTAGAGGGAAAATTGGTCCTCTTAGGGACGAGAGTGGAGAGTTATGTATTGAGTCGGAGGGAATGGGGGAGCTCCTGAATGAATACTTTGCGTCGGTATTCACGAAGGAGAGGGGTTCGGAATCGTGCGGTCTCTTGAAGGGAGCTGAGGATCAGTTGCAGGAGATATCTATTACGAGGGAGGAAGTGCTAGGGCTTTTAGGTAGCGTAAGGACGGATAAAGCTCCGGGGCCTGATGGTATTTATCCCAGGCTGCTTAGGGAGGTGAAAGATGAAATTGCTGGGCCTCTGGTGCAAATCTTTGTCTCTTCTTTGGACACAGGTGAGGTCCCAGAGGACTAGAGGGTAGCAAATGTGGTACCGCTGTTCAAGAAAGGTAGTAGGGATAACCCTGGAAATTATAGACCAGTGAGTTTGACATCGGTGGTAGGGAAATTAATGGAAAAAATACTTAGGGGTAGGATGTATGAGCATTTGGAGCGTTGCGATCTGATTAGGGATACGCAACATGGTTTTGTTAGAGGGAGGTCTTGCCTTACAAATCTGGTGGAATTCTTTGAGGAGGTGACAAAAACGGTTGACGATGGAGAGCCGTTGATGTCATCTATATGGATTTCAGTAAGGCGTTTGACAAAGTCCCTCACGGTAGGCTGGTAGAAAAGGTTAAGGCGCATGGGATACGAGGCCAGGTAGCTAGGTGGATTGAGAACTGGCTGGGTAATAGGAGACAGAAGGTAGTTGTGGAGGGGACCTTGTCGGGCTGGAGGCCAGTGACCAATGGTGTGCCGCAGGGCTCAGTACTGGGACCTCTCCTCTTTGTAGTATACATAAATGACTTGGAAGAGAGCGTAGGTGGTGTGATCAGCAAGTTTGCTGATGACACCAAGATGGCAGGGTTGGCGGGTACAGAACTGGATTGTCAGGTGATACAACAGGATATAGATAGGTTGGTGCATTGGGCAGATAGGTGGCAGATGGAATTTAATCCTGACAAATGCGAGGTGATGCATTTTGGAAGGAATAATGCAGAGAGGAGCTATGTGATAAAAGGTAGACAGATTAGGAGTATAGACATACAGAGGGACCTGGGAGTGCAGGTTCACAAATCCATGAAGGTTGCGTCACAAGTTGAGAAGGTTGTTAGGAAGGCGTATGGAATGTTAGCCTTTATAGGAAGGGGTATAGAGTATAAAAGCTGCCGTCTGATGCTTCAGTTGTACAGAACGTTGGTTAGACCGCATTTGGAGTACTGCGTCCAGTTCTGGTCACCTTACTACCGGAAGGATATGGAGTCTCTGGAAAGGGTGCAGAGGAGGTTTACCAGGATGTTGCCTGGCATGGAGGGGCTGGGTTACGAGGAAAGGTTGGAGAAACTGGGACTATTCTCCTTGGAAAGACGGAGATTGAGGGGGGACATGATAGAGGTATATAAGATACTGAAGGGAATAGATAGAGTTAATAGTGAGAGACTGCTCCCTAGACTGGGTACAAACACGAGAGGTCATGATTTAAGGGTGAGGGGGGAGAGGTATAATTTGGAAGTGAGAGGAAGGTTCTTTACGCAGAGAGTTGTGGGGGTATGGAACGCGCTACCGAGTAGGGTGGTGGAGGCAGGAACGTTGGACTCGTTTAAGGTTCAGTTAGATAGACACATGAGTGAAACGAGGATGGAGGGTTATGGTAGGGGCTATTAAATAAGGTTAGAACCTCGGGAGACACCGGAAAAGCAGGCTTGTAAGATTAACGTTTTTGTCTTTTTATTCCGCAGGTGGAGGTCCACCTCGTGTCAAACGAGGGGCATGCACACGGTGGGTCGTGCGTGGGCTGCTCTTGGAAGTTCCGGGAGTGGCCTAGTACTTTGTGTCGGTGTGTGTGCTTGATCCTGGACCGGTAGACGAGCGCCGCAACAGCTCAGTGACTAGCACTGCTAGCTGTGCAGATACATGGATTTGGGCCTGTGTCTGTGGGAGTTTGCGCATTCTCCCTGTGGTTGCGTGGGTTTCCTCCGGGCGCTCCGGTTTCCTCCCACACCCCAAAGATGTGCTCTTAGGCTGATTGGTTTTACCAAATTGACACTATTCTCCCCTGAATCTGGCTAAGTTAGGGGTTCCATTCGTAGACATGCAGGGTAGAATAGGTGTAGGGTGATGTGGCGGTGCGGGCTCGTTGGGCCGAAGGGCCTGTTTCCTGTGCTGGGTTGTTCTTTGTACTTTGTACTTGCTTTGTTTAATTCTTGTACAATAACAGTTTTTGTTTACAGCATGAAATCTTGTGGTATGATCGTTTCAGTTAATAACTGTGAGTTTGAAGTTCTTTTTAAAAGTCAACGTTCTCCCCTGAGAACATAAGCAGAAGTCAAATTTTTGATGATGTGCCAAACCATGACATGTTGCATCTGCCTTCAGCTTTGCATCCAGTGAGATACACGATCTTCCTTCACATGCTCTGTTGTTGAGGACTCTGAACTCCAATTTGTCTGGCATCGTTCTGAACCTTGCCATCATGGGTGGATCTACCAGGAGCAAGGAGCTCCTATGGTATCACTCAAGGGTAAGAAGTCTGACAACACCAGGATTAAGTCCAACCAATTTATTTGATAGTAAACTCGCAAGCTTTCGGGATTTGCCCCTTCGTCAGGTGAATGGAGAGTTCTGGCCTCAGACAGAGCATATAACAGCACAGACAGTTTACAGATTACTGATAAGGATGCAAGTCTTTACACCTTACCTGCTATTCAAGTCTTAAAGTGGCCAGCAATGTGAGTGAAAGGAGCATTAAGCCCAGGTTAAAGAGATGTGTATTGTCTCCAGACATTCCAGTAAGTGAGGTTTAGCAAACCCAGCCAAGTCATGGGGGTTACAGATTATGTGACATGAACCCGAGATCCCTGAACAGTACTGTACTGTCTGGAGACAATACACATCTCTTTAACCTGGGCTTAATGTTCCTTCCACTCACATTGTTGGCCACTTTAAGACTTGAATAGCAGGTTATGTGTAAAGACTCGCATTCTACTCAGTAATCTGTAAACTGTCTGTGCTGTTACATGCTCTGTCTGAGGCCAGAACTCTCCATTCACCTGACGAAGGGGCAAACCCTGAAAGCTTGCGAATTTACTATCAAATAAATCAGTTGGATTTAAACCTGGTGTTGTCAGACTTCTTACTGTGTTTACCCCAGTCCAACGCTGGCATCTCCACATCATCACTCAAGGGATCTTGGAGACAAGTCTCTTCATGTCAAGGTGGCAGTCCCTGGCAATTAACATTCTGAATTATGTTATTCTTCAGGTCAGAGATCTAAGTGATGTCTTTGTCATTCAGTTCACATGGGGGACTGATGCCTGCTGGCAGATCATCAACTTGTTCAATCAGTGATGCATATCTACCTAGCACCAAACATTGTAAGGTGCACAAGTCCAAGAGGAAGGAGTAAATGTTTTGGTCCTAAAACAGCCCAGTTTGAAGGTGGGAATTCTATGTGCAACTCAAAATCAATCTGAAAAATCTTCAAACATCCCACTCTTAAATCCTAGTCTTCTGGAATTAAGTCAGCTGTGGTAAACTTCGATGTCCAGACATTGGGTTTGAGCATAATTGCTTCTAGGACTGGTTAGGCAAAAATGATGCTCAAATATGCAACCTCCTGGAACAAAAAACTACCATTTTTGCTTGACTGAGTAATCCAACGTTCTATCAATCAAGTCTGATGTCCAAAGAAAACGTGGTGGGCAGAGAGGGCCTGAGAGATCCAACATGATCATCATGATAGACAAAGCTTTTTCTGAAGGCCATCTATAGACCAAGGTCAAAAGAGTAAAATGCCCTTCATTCATGACGGCGCTTGTCCTATTGAGAATGGCAATGCCTTCTGCCAGTGCTGGAGTGAACATGTTCAGCAACTCAACTGTGAATCCACACTGCTCTCCAGGCTTTTCCCCAGAACCCTGTGGTAGAATCCATGGATAAACCACTATCAATGGGAGAGATGCAGCAAGCAATCAAACGTGAAAAGCAACAGTCTGTGGTCCTGGTGGTTTTCCAGCTGAAGTCTTCAAAGCTGCTGGAGCTTTGCTTTCTTCAAGACTCCTTGCATTAATTACTCCTATAGGTTTGGCAGGAAACATCTCCCCCTCTCACATGTCTTCAGGAATGTAACAATTGTGACTGCCTTCAAGAAGGGAATGAAATCTATAACCTATGAAAACAAGGGAGGTGTTTCCCTCTTGTCTACAGCAGAAAAAATTCTGACATGGATTCTCCAGAATTGTCTGCTTCCTGTGAGTGGGACAGTTCTCCCAGACACTGTGACTTTTGATTTTCCAAAGGAGATTGTGACTTAGTCTTTGTTGCCAGATAAATGAAAGAAAAACTTTAGGAATACCAGGAACACTTCATTGCATTAATTGACCTGACCAATAAGCATTTGTCTGAGTAAATTGTGAGGTTCTATGGACTGTGCTCCAAAGATTTGAATGTCTGAAATTTATCATAGCTGTCACTGCTTCATGATATGACTCCAGCGATCAGGAGTGGGAGATCTGAAATGGGCACCTACAAAATCTGAGTTTTAATTCATTTGTGGGACCAGGGGCATCGCTGATTGACTAGCATTTATTGCTCATCCCTAGTTGCCTGAGGGCAGTTGAGTGTCAACCATGTTGCTGTAGCTCTGGAGTCACATGTAGGCCAGATGAAGTAAGGACGGCAGATTTCCTTCCCTAATGGCCATTAGTGAACCAGATTGGATTTTCCAATAATTGACAGTGGTCATGGTCATCAGTAGATCCTTAATTCCAGATAAGAACATAAGAAATAGGAGCAGGAGTAGGCCATCTAGCCCTTCGAGCCTGCCCCGCCATTCAATAAGATCATGGCTGATCTGTTGTGGCTCAGTTCCACATTCCCGCCCTCTCCCCATAACCCTTAATCCCCTCTCTTATCAAAAACCCATCAACCCGCGTCTTAAAAATATTTAGCCTCCACCACTTCAACAGGCAGAGAATTCCAGAGATTCACCACCCTTTGAGTGAAGAAGTTCCTCCTCAACTCCGTTCTAAACCGCCCCCCCTTTATCTTGAGGCTGTGCCCCCTAGTTCTACTGTCCTTTCTGAGCGGGAAGAGTCTCTCCACCTCTATCCTATCCATCCCATTCATCATCTTATACGTCTCAATGAGATCTCCCCTCATGCTTCTAAACTCTAACGAGTACAAGCCTAGTTTATTCAGCCTCTCCTCATAGCTCAACCCCCTCAACTCTGGCATCAGCCTAGTAAACCTCCTCTGCACTCCCTCCAAGGCCAAAATATCCTTGCGTAAGTACGGCGCCCAAAACTGCACACACTACTCCAGCTGCGGCCTCACCAATGCCCTATATAGCTGCAGCAAGACCTCCCTACTTTTATATTCAATCCCCCTTGCTATGAAGGCCAGCATCCCATTAGCCTTCCTGACCACCTGCTGCACCTGCAAGCTGGGTTTTTGCGACTCATGCACAAGGACCCCGAGGTCCCTCTGCACCGCCTGCTGCAGTTTTTCTCCACGTAAGTAATAATCCTTCCTACCATTATTCCTACCAAAGTGTACCACCTCGCACTTGCCAACATTAAATTCCATTTGCCAGTTCCTGGCCCATTCGCCCAGCCTATGTAGATCCTTCTATAGACTCTCCACACCCTCTGCGCAATTTGCCGTTCCACCAATCTTGGTGTCATCAGCAAATTTCGACACCATACACTCGGCTCCCTCCTCCAGATCATCTATATATAATGGTAAATAGCTGAGGCCCCAGCACCAACCCCTGGGGCACTCCACTAGTCACCATCCGCCAATTCGAATAGCACCCATTGACCCCCACTCTCTGCCTCCTATTTGACAACCAATCCTCTATCCACACTAACACCCTACCCCCAACTCCATGTCCCCTGACCTTCTGCAATAACCTCTTGTGAGGAACCTTGTCAAACGCCTTCTGAAAATCAAGAAAGACCACATCCACCGGCTCTCCTCTATCCACCGCCCTAGACACATCCTCATAGAACTCCAGTAAATTTGTCAGACACGACTTCCCCTTAACGAAACCGTGCTATGTCTGCTCTATCAAGCAATTCTCCTCAAGATGCCTCGCTATTTCCTCCTTGATGACGGATTCTAACATTTTACCTACTTTTTATTGATTTTTTTATTGAATTCAAATCATGGAATCCCTATAGCGCACAAGGTCATCATTTAGCCTATCGAGTCTGCACCAACCACAATCCCGCCCTATTCCCATAACTCTCATTTACACTGATATTTTTCAAACCCTTGATTTGAACACACTTCTCCCAACTAGCTCAATGTTTTGATTGCAAATGAGTTAAAAGCTTATGCTTAAAAGCATGAGTTAAAAGGCTTATAGATAAACTGTTCCAACAAGAGTTCCATATTGTTGCCTTGCACTGGGGACCTGCTAAGGGGCTGTCATCATAACAATACTTTGCCTTAGTCTATTTGCTGCTCAGATCCTCATTTGTGCTTTTGTTATTTCCAGACTCAGCTATTCCAACTCTTGTCCACCCTCCCTTTTGCTACCCTTTATCTAATTCTGTTACTCCAAAACTCTGCTGCCCAATTTTATTCCTTACCAAGCCTAGCTCGGCCATTATCCTCCTGTTTCTGGTCTTGCTCCTCCCTATCCTGGTAACACTATACTTTGCCTACCACTACAATAGGTCCACAGCAGATGCCATCTCCCTGGTCTTGCACTTCAACCCTGAACACCTAGATAACAAGGACACCTATGTCAGACTCTTATTTACTGACTATAGCCCAGCCTTCAACAATATTATTCCCATGAAACTAATCTCCAAATCATGGCCTGGGCCTGGGCACCTCCCTCTGCTACTGGATTCTGAACTTCCTAACTCACAGACCACGATCAGTAATAGGATCATCCTCAACACTGGTGCCTCACAAGGCTGTGTTCTCAGCCTCCTACCATACTCTTTATATACCCATGACTGTGTGGCCAAATTCCCCTCCAATTCGATTTTCAAGTTTGCTGAAGATACCATTCTAATGCGTCAGATGTCAAACAATGATGAGACAGAGTGCAGGAATAAGATAGAAAATCTGGTGAACTAAAGTGCTGGCAGTCTCTCTCAATGTCAACAAAATGAAAGAGCTTGTCATCAACTTCAGGAAGTGTAAAGAAGATGCCTCTGTCTACGTCAATGGGGGTGAAGTAGAAAGGGTTGAGAGCTTCAAGTTTTTGGTGTCCATATCATCACAACATGTCGTGGTCCCCTCCATGTTGACACTATAGTTAAGAAAGCCCACTAACACCTCTACTTTCTCATAGGACCAAGGAAATTTGGCATGTCAGCTACAACTCTCACCAACTTTTACAGATGCACCATTGAAAGCATTCTTTCTGGTTGTATCACAGCTTGGTATGGTTCCTTATTTGCCCAAGATGCAAGAAATTACAGAAGTTCGTGAATGTAACCCAATCCAGCACACAGACCAGCCTACCATCCATTGAGTCTGTCTACACTTCCTGCTGCCTCAGCAAAGCAGCCAGCATAATTAAGGACCCCACACACCCCAGACGCTCTCTTCCACCTTCTTCCATCGGGAAAAAGATATAAAAGTCTGAGGTCAGGTACCAACCAACTCAAGAACAGCTTCTTCCCTGCTGCTGTCAGACTTTTGAATGTTCTTACCTTGCATTAAGTTGATCTTTCTCTACACCCTAGCTATGACTGCAACATTACATTCTGTGCTCTCTTGTTTCCTTCTCTATAAACGGTATGTTTTGTCTGTATAGTGTGCAAGAAACAATATTTTTCACTTTTAATACATATGACAATAATAAATCAAATCAAAATCAAATCAACATAGAAAATAGTTAGGCCATTTGGCCTTTCACCATGCAATATGATTATGGTTAATCATGCACTCTCAGTATCCCACTCCTTTCTGTTCATACTCCTTGATGCCTTTGGCCACAGGGGCCACGTCCACCTCTGTCTTGAACATATCTAATGAATTAGCCCCAACAGCTTTCTGTGGTAGAGAAGTCCATAGGTTCGCAACTCTGAGTGAAGAAATAGTTCCTCATCTCAATCCTGAATGACTTGCCCCTTATTTTTAGATTGTGACCCCTAGTTCTGGACTTCCCCAACATTGGGAACATTCTTCCTGCATCTAACCTGATCCAATCCCATCAGGATTTTATATGTTTCTATGAGACCCTCTCTCATTCTTTAAATTCCAGTGAATACAAGGCTCGCCGATCCAGCTTCTCGTTATATGTCAGTCTTGCCATTCCAGGAATCAGTCTGGTGAACCTTCACTAGACTCCCTCAATAGCAAGAATGTCCTTCCTCAGACTCAGAGACCAAAACTGCGCACAATACTCAAGGTGTGGCATCACCAAAACCCTATTTAACTGCAGCAAGACATCTTTACTCCTATATGCCAATCCTCTTGCTATGAAGACCAGCACGCCATTCCTCGCCACCTGCTGAACCTGTACACCAACCTTTCCTTCCTGTTTTTGCCACTGAAGTGCATAACCTCACATTTATTCACATTATGTTGCACTTGCCAAGTATTTGCCTGCTCAGCCAATCTGTCCAAGTCACCTTGCAGTTTCTTAGCCTGCAAATTTGGAGATATTGCATTCAATTCCTTCACCCAAATCATTAATGTATATTATGTATAGCTGGGGTCCCAGCACTGAACCTTGTAGTACCCCACTGCCTGCCACTCTGAAAAGGACTCATTTATTTCCACTCTTACTAACCAGTTCTTTATCCACATCAATGCATTACCCCTCAATACCATAAGCTTTAATTTTGCTCACTAATCTCTTGTCTGGGATTTTGTCAAACGCCTTTTGGGAATCCAGATACACAACATCCACTTGTTCCCCATGCCTACTCTACTGGTCACATCCTCAAAAAGTTCCAGAAGTTTTGTCAAGCACGATTTCCCTTTAGTGAATCCATGCTGACTTGGCCCAATCCTGTCACTACGCTCCAAATGCTATTATTGCATCCTTAATAATTGACTTCAGCTCTTCCCCACTACCAAAATAACCTCCTACTATCTTGAAAATTCTCCATTCTTCCACCCCTCCTAACCTCACTACTGGCATCTATGTCGTCAGTTGTCTGGACCTAGGTTCTGGAATTCTCTCCCTATACTTCTACATTTCTTTCTTTTAAGACCCAGCTTAAAAATTTAAAAAGTCATCATTTAGCTACCCACCCTGCACCCCCCCCCCCCCCCCCCCGGCCGGCAACACTGGAAATAGGAGTAGGTCACCAGATCCTTCAAACCTGCCCCACTATTCAATATGATCATGACTGATCTATATCTGCCTCACTACCTTTTCTGTGGCATTTTCCCGTAGCCCTCTATTCCACGAACTATCAAATATTTATCCACCTCCACTTTAAATACTTCTAATGATCCAGCTAACTCCAAGGAATACAAACCCAGACTATTTAGTTTCTCTTGACAGGACAGCCCTCTCATTCCCAAAAACTAGCCTGATGAATATCCATTCGACTGCCTCCAATGTAACTATATCCTTTTTAAGGTTAAAGGGACCAACGTTAGTAATCCAGATGAAGCTGCACGAGCAGCCTATTATATCACCTTTAGTTCAGTATCAATGTTTGGCTGATTACACTCTTGTGAAGTGCCTTGGGACATTCCCATATGTTAAAAGTGCTCTACAAAATGTAGGTAATTATATCAGGAAGTTTTACATATAAGCTATCTTCATGAATATGAAAATCAGGAACAACATAATTATACAACTAGCATTCTAAAACTTTTAATCATTAAACAATATGAAGACAGTCTTAATTTACTTAGTTCTGAATCCAGCAGAACATCAAATGAAGAGTCAAAATTCAAATATTTCAAGTATTAAACAAATTACAGCAAGAATACATAAGAACTTGGGAGCAGGAGTAGGCCATTTAGCCTTTCTGCCGTTCAGTAAAATCAAGGCTGATCTGGCTGCGGTCCCAACTCCACTTTATCTTCTGCTCAAACTCTCATTTCAGACTAGCGTGTTGTGCAAATTCAAACTTTGACTGTTCTTGCATAAGTCTGAACACAAGGTGAAACACTAAATATGAGGAGAGGGAAATGTATTACAGTGCAGAACAGAGGAAAGTCTGAATGTGTGAAGATAGAAATGATAGACGAAATTTTTCAATTTGTTAACATGTCCCAACACATTACTTTTTGACCAAAGCAAGATTTCATTTCACACAAAATCTAGATGTCCTTAAACAAAAAACTTCATTGTTTTAGGTTAATGAACAGTACAGTGTACCACGCTGTTAGCAGTTACAATTAAAGATGAAAAGCCAATAAGTACTTGCATTTAGTGTATTTGCATTGAGGGCTAATACTTGATCAATATAAGATGCAATAACAGTAACATTTTAGTGGTTGCTAACCCATCCCATGTCCTAGAATTGCCAGAGCACTATTGTGAACAATCCAGGAGAAAAAAATATACTATGTCTTTTCTTTGAAAAAGAGGTTTTTCATTTTATTTAAACACTTATTTATATGTTGTTTGGGGGGGGGAGGGTGGCAGGGATATTTGAATGGGACATGTGATGTAACCTCCAAAATATATTCATACTGAGTTGGCAACCCTAAGAATTGCTAGATCACAAAACTCTCCATAGGCTGGCAATCTTTTTCAGAAAGGGCAAAAGGTACATTCGAGAATCGGGGGGAAAAAAAATCAACTGGTATGTTCGACTATTTGAGATTGTGATTTTAATGTGATGTTTCAGCATGCAAAAATTGCTTTGCTTTCCATCAATGTTGCATTTGGCCTAAAGTGTTTGTTGCTGAAACTAGAAAATAAATTGAGGAAATTGTTTCTTTGCAAGACAGATGTCCTATTTATAAATATATAAAAAGGAAGAGGCTGGCTAGGATGAATGTTGGTCCCTTAGAGGATGAGAAGGGGGACTTAGTGGTAGGGGATAGGGATATGGCTGAGGTCCTGAATAACTTTTTTGTTTCTGTCTTCGCGGAGGAGGATGTGAATAATTTGCCGGGTGTTAGCGATGGAAAGGTGTTAGGACTGGAGGGTCTCAATGACATTACTGTTATTAGAGAGGAGGTGCTCGACAGACTGGAGGGAACTGATTGTGGACAAGTTGCCAGGACCGGATGGAATGCATCCGAGGGTTCTGAAAGAGATGGCGGAGGTGATAGTGGATGCCTTGGTGGTTATTTTCCAGACGTTGCTGGATTCCGGGGAAGTGCCGGAAAGCGGCTAATGTTATGCTGTTGTTTAAGAAGGGTGCCAGACAAAAGGCAGGGAATTATAGGCCGGTTAGTTTAATGTCTGTTGTAGGTAAAATGTTAGAATCCGTCATCAAGGAGGAAATAGCGAGGCATCTTCAGAGGAATTGCTTGATAGAGCAGACGCAGCACAGTTTCGTTAAGGGGAAGTCGTGCCTGACAAATTTACAGGAGTTCTATGAGGATGTGTCTAGGGTGGTGGATAGAGGAGAGCCGGTGGATGTGGTCTTTCTGGATTTTCAGAAGGCGTTTGACAAGGTACCTCGCAGGAGGTTATTGCAGAAGGTCAGGGGACATGGAGTTGGGGGTAGGGTGTTCGCGTGGATAGAGGATTGGTTGTCAAATAGGAGGCAGAGAGTGGGGGGTCAACGGGTGCTATTCGGATTGGCGGATGGTGACTAGTGGAGTGCCTCAGGGGTCGGTGCTGGGGCCTCAGCTATTTACCATTTATATAGATGATCTGGAAGAGGGAACCGAGTGTAGGGTGTCGAAATTTGCTGATGACATCAAGATTGGAGAAAAGGCAAATTGTGCGGAGGGTGTGGAGAGTCTGCAGAAGGATCTAGATAGGCTGGGCGAATGGGCCAGGAACTGGCAAATGGAATTTAATGTTGGCAAGTGCGAGGTGGTCCACTTTGGTAGGAAGGATTATTACTTATGTGGCGAAAAACTGCAGCACGCGACGGTGCAGAGGGACCTTGGGGTCCTTGTGCATGAGTCGCAAAAACCCAGCTTGCAGGTGCAGCAGGTGGTCAGGAAGGTGAATGGGATGCTGGCCTTCATAGCGAGGGGGATTGAATATAAAAGTAGGGAGGTCTTGCTGCGGCTGTATAGGGCATTGGTGAGGCCGCAGCTGGAGTACTGTGTGCAGTTTTGGGCGCCGTACTTAAGCAAGGATATTTTGGCCTTGGAGGGAGTGCAGAGGTTTACTAGGCTGATGCCGGAGTTGAGGGGGTTGAGCTATGAGGAGAGGCTGAATAAACTAGGCTTGTACTCGTTAGAGTTTAGAAGAAAGAGGGGAGATCTCATTGAGACGTATAAGATGATGAATGGGATGGATAGGATAGAGGTGGAGAGACTCTTCCCGCTCAGAAAGGACAGTAGGACTAGGGGGCACAGCCTCAAGATAAAGGGGGGGGGGGGGGCGGTTTAGAACGGAGTTGAGGAGGAACTTCTTCACTCAAAGGGTGGTGAATCTCTGGAATTCTCTGCCTGTTGAAGTGGTGGAGGCTACCTCGCTAAATATTTTTAAGACGCGGGTTGATGGGTTTTTGATAAGAGAGGGGATTAAGGGTTATGGGGAGAGGGCGGGAATGTGGAACTGAGCCACGACAGATCAGCCATGATCTTATTGAATGGTGGGGCAGGCTCGAAGAGCTGGATGGCCTACTCCTGCTCCTATTTCTTATGTTCTTATGTTCTCACTTTAACAAATACAAAAGCTCCATGCTTCAATTTCATTTGCAACGTAGACCAGTTCCAATTTTAAACAAAAATGAGCCTTGAAACCTTAGTTACTCAGAGCCAACTCTGGGCCTATTTACTTACAGTAGCATTGGCTTAGAAGATTTAGAGATTTCAAAAATCTCCTGTTGATTATTATGTCTGTCAGCTGAAGAAAAGTGGGAGCATGTGTTTAAATTATGCAGAAGTAGGAATTGATTGGATGTTAGGGGTGGTTCTTTCCCTTGAACCTGTGGAATGCACTGCTGGATGGTGCAGTGGGCACTAACCTTCAGTTGGGAGTTGGTCCAGTTCCCAACTGGAGCAGAGACCATATTATTCCAAAGTTGCATAGGTTTACAATTAACATAGACAGGAAGGAATTCCCCCAAATTGGTCCTGATTTTTTTTTTGTTAAACTCTCCTAGTTATTACATACTGTGGAGGTTGGAAAAGTGAGAAAACATTCATTATTTATTCATTAGATGGTGAAATAATTGGTAGCAGAGACTTAGCTGAGGAATAAAGAGAAATAAAATTGAATACAGTGCCTGTCTGTCATTTCCCAAATGTTATGAAGCAACCAAAGGCAGCAAATTTTACTGTTTTATTTTGTTAATGTCCCATATTTTTAGAGGAGGTAAATCTGAGTATGAAATTGATGGTATGACTATCGGGTTTATATTTTTCCCCATTGCCTTACCTCTCCCACTGACCCTTGTACTTAATGTATTTGCCTTTCTGAATGCAGTCACCAATGATTTCAGTGTCCACATTGATGCTAATCCAAATGACCTACTATACACATTGGATAGTTTTACATAAATGTATATAGCTAATGAGAAGGACAGAAAGTGTAGATTTAATTGTAAGTTACAATAAGTGTGGGCAGCATAGTTGTTAGCACTGCTGCTTCAGTGTTGGAGACCTAGGTACAATTCTGACCTTGAGTGGCTGTCTGCATGCATATTCTCCTCATATCTGCCTGGGTTTCCTCCAGTTTGCTCCCACAGTCCAAAGATGTGCCGGTTACATGGATTGGCCATGCTAAATTGCCCCTTAGTGACCCAGGATGTGTTAGGTTAGGGAAATTAGGCAAAGTAAATATGTGGGGTTACAGGGATAGGGCCTGGGTAAGAAGTTCTTTCAGAGAGTTGGTGCAGAGTCACTGGGCTGAATGGCTGCCTCCTGCACTGTTGGAATTCTAGGAAACGCCTGACATTAAATTATGCAAGTCAGCAATACTAAACGTGAACCAAGCTTTTAAGTATCATGTGAAATATTCTGTTAGAAACTAATTTTAAGAAAACTGAAAGCTGCCCCGTTCATGCATTTTTTTAAATCACTGTGTTCACAATTTCTTCAAATATGTCCAGTATGCCACAGTACTTAAATGCAGAATAAGTATAATATGTAACTGCACTTCAACTGGAGAATAACTGCTCGCTTAACAATTGTTTCTGCTTGAAATTGGTTACAGCATGTTAAGCCTATGTCTTTGTAATTGACAATAATGGAAACTGACGTGCTATTTTCCTAATTCAAGCAAGGGCAGTTTGTGGTGAGTGTGATCAATACATGGAGGTGAGTGGGTGGGGAATGGGGACTGGCGGGGTGGGGGTAGAAAAGAGAAATGTGTGACAACTGTGATTGTAGCTTTCATATACCTACTGTCTTGTGCAATTACATTTGCAGATGGAATTATGTATTTACATTTTTACAAAAACAAGTTTCTAAATTATGTAGATCACCAACACAATAATTAACAGTTTCCCTGAGACAGTGTAAGGCACAATGGTGTACATAAACCCTGTGACCCTGCATTCGGTGATTATGTACCACAGTAAATAACAACAGTGTACCTTTGAAAATGCTTACCAGGTCTGTCAGCATCTGTGGAGATAAAATTGAGTTAACATTTCAAGTTAAGTACAACTTCCAACTCTAAACATTAACTCTCTTTTTCAACAGACGTTGCCAGACCTGCTGAGTATTTCCAGTATATTGTTTTCACTACAGATTTCCAGCATCCACAGCATTCTGCTTTTGTTTTAGATTAGCAGTAGATGTGAGTATCAATATACCATTCTTCAAAAACTCTTGCTCATGTCATTGTAGCTCGTGGTTCTCTTGTTTCAATAATTTAAACGTCTTAAGCTTCAGAAGGCAATGAATGATTTCTATTTTGTGTATGTGATTTCACTTTCAGAAGAGCAGCTTGAATTCGAAAATGTGTCCTTGACTCCATAGAATAATTCTTGTAGTTTTGTCTGAAAGAGAGTAAGTAACCCAGTGTGAATTCTCCAAGAGATTATTGGTATTATCTGGATACATTTCCCTAAAGAGCAAGGACATGCACAAAATTATTTGAAATACTTTGAATCAAAACACTTATTTACACTGCTTCTCTATATGCACCCATTTTTGATAACTCTGGTATTTGTTGCTCTGTATTATGCTTAGAACTGTAACATAGAGGCAGCTGGGAAATAAACATTTGTGCTGAGTTTTCTTCCCAGTAGCTTCTGGCATTATGAATGTGGACAGGAGATATATTTCCTCCTCTTGGCGTCAGTGGGCAAACATGAATCCTAAGCTGAAATGTAACTTTAACTCCTTCATTCACAGCAAATGTAATTCAGTTTTTAACTAGGTGCTACGAAGATCATAAGAGGACTCCCAAGGAGCAATTTAAACTTATATTTACACAATCATATTAATGTGGCTTTTGGGTACACCTTTTACCATCTACCTCAATTTGGATAACTTTTAATTCAACTACACAATTTTAATTAATACAAATCCACTTTACCCTGATACAAATTTTGTGCTATAATCATCCTATAAGGTGATGCAATGCAGTTTACTTGCCAAGATTTCAACACACCTCCCAAATTCTTCCCCCAACAGTTGAGAGAACAATGAGCACATAAGAGCTCCATCATCTGCAAATTCCCATTCAAGCCAGACACCAACCCAACTTAGAAATACATACATAGATACTACACACTGCAGCTATTGTGGGCCAGTGGAGAGAGTATCAGTCAAGCAGACTGCATTTTCTTGACTGCTGTTATGAATCTTCAGCATTATTAGAGTTGCTCTAATCCAGGCAAGTGAATAGTATTTCATCAATGTGGACAAACTTTGGGGAGTCAGGAAGTGTGATTTGCCAAAGAATATCTAGCTTTTGACTTACTCTTGTAGTCACAATGTGGGTGGCTGCTCCAGTTAAAACTTCTTAACGGCTACGTCCTAATGCAGCCAAAAGCTTCCATTTGGCTCATGGAATTCAGATTTTCCCCACACAAATTATCTAGTCCAATCTTACAATCTTCATCATTCCCCCAACCTTTGTTTTGTTTCAAGGAAACAATATTAAATCTATAATCCTTTCTTAACAGCAAAGGTATATGGCAAACAATTCTAGATTCTAATCTCTTTGGGGTGGCACAGTGCACTGCTGCCTCAGTGCCAGGGATCCAGGTGCGATTCCCAGCTTGGGTCACTGTGTGGAGTCTGCACGTTCTCCCGGATTTCCTCTGGGTGCTCTGGTTTCCTCCCACAGTCTGAAAGACGTGCTGGTTAGGTACATTTGCCATGCTGAATTCTCCCTCAGTGCACCCCTACAGGTGCCAGAATGTGGCAACGAGGGGATTTTCACAGTAACTTCATTGCAGTGTTAATGCAAGCCTACTTGTGACACTAATAAACAAACAATTGCTTTTGTCACCATCTGAATTGTAGCAATTACTGTTTCCCTTCTGATTTTGAAAGCTCACCAGGTCACCCCTTAACTTTTTTTTAAGTCAACGTAGCCCAAAGGCTTTGCACAATTTTAACACCACATTTTGTTATGCTTGTAATGATTTACATGCAAAGCAATGCAAAATAATAAATACCATGAGCAATTTTAGCAATTGCTCAAATTACATGGCTCTTTGGTGCACAAGAAGTCCTGATGATATCCCATATTAACGATGACAAATCAATGTTACTAAATTCTTTGCTCAAGTCTGTCAGCCTTTTTATCTCTGTTTGGATCATAGGGTCTGTTTTAAAAACCTTTTTAACTCTGCCAGCCTTTTTAACTCTGTTTAGATCATAGGGTCATTTTCAAACACTCCACAGTCTTGATAGGCTCAAGTTGGAAGCTGATGGTTACCTTCATGACTGTGGTCTGTAGGAATTACTAAAGTGCCGGATGTCTGAGGACTAGCGGAATGGTACCATTTCAGCATTGGAGACCCCTGGAGCTAATACATTGGCTGTTAATTTGTGATTAAACAACCTCAATTATCAATATACCCCTCAAGCAACATGTACGTAACCAAAACTGCAATGTTTCATAGTTTCCTTGTGAACAAACTGCAATATGAAGGGTTACCAACATTAGGGTTGCTTCAGTGATACTTCCACAAATTGCCCTCCAAGCCACACAACACTCTGTCTTGAAATTATTCCTTCAATGTCACTGGGTCAAGAGCTGTGCCAGGTTGCTGCAACTTGGTTTAAGCAAGCCCATGGTGCCTGGTATTTGCAGCAATTAACACCAATATGTACTCTGACTCCTGCCTGGACAGGGCTGGATTTTTAGACTTTCGGGCTTGTCCTTTCTTTTCAGAACAATACAGGAAGCACAATGTAGTAACCCCTTCTAAGTGAGTTTTGATAATTCAAGGTCATTTTAGTAAGCTATAGTACCATATGTATACAGTCATGCAAGTCAGCAATTGTGAATATTACTGTCTTCTGTACACAATATGAAGCTTGGGTAAATCATCTGTTCTAATTCTGGAACACTTAACTTGCTTGCAACTTAGGCAGTAAACCTCAATCTGAAGAGTTGTGTATTATAGCAATTTCTCTCCCTCCCTCGTCCTTGCTGTCCCTCCCTCACCTCTGCTCTCCCTCCATTGCCCCTCTGGTACTCTTTGCTAGCTGGATGATTTCAACATTTGTGATTTAGCTTTTGTCTGCTAATAGTTTGGTTTTTTTGACTATTTAATTCATTCTCAATATAGTCATGTAATAGAGCAAAGTCACAGATCTTAGTAAATGAGCTAAAGAAGAATGAATTAATTTCCTTTTGTAGATTGTTCTAAAAAAGGCTTGTATACTTTCAGGTTTGTCAGCAGATGCCAAGATTTCATTTTCTCTTATAGGATTCTGGAAAATTCCCACAAACATTGAAATAGCTGGTTAATCTATTGCTGAGGAATAAATATTGGTCAAGAGACTCCCTACTCTTCTGTGGTCTGGCAGCATAATACTTAGTAATTCACAAGATTGAATTCATGATCTAGAGACAAATTCAAATGCTACTATAGCATCAGGGAACTTTAAATTTAATTATGCAATAACAAAAAAACTCACTTTCATAATTCCACTGTTAAACTACCAAGTTGTCAAAAGAAAATCTGATTCATGGATGTCTTATCATAAGTGGAGATTTTTGCTAATAATTGCACAATGTTCAGTACCCTTTGTGACACCTTAGATACTGAAGCAGCCCGTATCCAAATGCAGCAAGAGCTGGATAATATCTAGGCTACTAATGGAATTTTGTCAAAGTCAAGGATAATACAACTTTGGAAAAATAAACTTCTGCAACAGCTGAGATTCCAAGCTTTTAAACAGTGTGAGAATAGGAGACCTACTTTGCCTGCAATTTCATGCCAACAAATGTGCATTGTGAGATATGGTTTCCTTCGACCCTGTTGAGTCAGAATGTAGAATATGTGATATGAAGAGCATCAACAATATTTTCTGGATAAAGGACAACTCAGATGTTTTACTTTTATACTGGTTAAAAAACACAATTATTAGATTTTCTTACTTTGCTCTTTCCAGGAATGTTATTGCCTCATCATTTTTTCCTGTTTGCATGCAGAGGAGACCATGTTCAAGTAAAGCATTTGGAATTAAGTAATGGTCATATTTGATTATCTGCTCTCTGAAACAGAAAGTAACAACAAAATATAAATTAACTTAAAGAATAATGGAAAAAAGATATTGGATGAACTTGGATTAAAATCTGCTAGAATTAGCAATAATTCCACATTGCTTTCCTTTACAGATTCTCTACTCTTTTTAAGGAAGCAACACAGAATGGTATTGATACCGATGTTCTCTACATTAACGATCAGAGCTCATCTCTGGTAAAGCCAGAGATTTTGTTTTATTCATTCCAATGATTGGGGCTTCATTAGCTAGGCCAATATTTGTAGCCCATTGCCATTTGCCTTGGAGATGGTGGTGATGAGCTGCCTTTTTGAAGATGTCTCTTGTTTTGGCAGCAGTCTCTTTTCAAATAATGCTTTGAGATTTTCACATCCATTGACAGCTAAGGGAATGCAGAATTCCAATACCAAATCAGAGAAAATTACAGCATGGAAGAAGGACATCTGGCCTACTTTGTCCACACCAGTCATCAGGAAGCCAAGTAACTAATCTCGATTTCCTGATCTTGGTCTGTAGTCCTGGATATGCATCTGAAATGCTGTAATCTACAAGTATTTTTTAAATGCTATGAGGATTTCTGCCTCTATTGCCCTTTCACATACACTGAGTGAAAGAATTTCCCCTTCAAACTCCACTTATGCCTGCAACCTTTTATCCTAAATCCACGCTCTTGATTATAGGCCTCTCAAACAAGGGGGACAGGGTCTCCTATCCACTGTATGTAAACCTCATAATTTTATATATTTCAATTTTGTCTCCCCTCAGCCTCCTATGTTTCAAAGAAACAACCCTAGCTTATCCAATCATTCCTCAGAGCTAAAATTCTCCAGCTCAGGCAACATCGTTGTAAATCTCCTCTAGCCTTTCTGGTGCAAACGTCCAGAAATGCATGCGATTCCCCAGCTGTGGCCTGATCAGTGTTTTATACCACCTCAGCTTAATCTCCATGTTCCTAGGTTCTATGCCTTGGCTGATAAAGAAAGTTATTCTGTTTCCTTTCTTGATCACCTTATCTTCCTATCCTGCCACTTCCAGGGATCTGTTGGCAGGTGCTTCAATGTCTCTCTGTTCCTTTCTACTTCTCAGTAGCCGACCATTTCTTGTGTATTCCCTCGATTTGTTCAACCTTCCTAAATGAATCATCTCACGTTTTTCCAGACTGAACTCCATTTATCAAGTTCCTTCCACCTGGTTACTCCATTAATACCTACAATCCTGCAATCTACAGCTTTCTTCATCACAAACATGAACGGACAATATTTGCACCATCAGCAAATTTCTTAATCATAGCCATGATATTCAAGTCCAAATCATTGATTATATACCACAAAATGCAACAGAATGATCCTGGCCCTGAAAGAAAACCCTGGAAAAACAGTCTCAAAAAACACCCATCAGTTTTTACTGTTTGCTTTCTGCCTCTGAATCAATTTTGTATCCAACTTGGTCTTGGGTGTTTACTTTTCTGATCACTCTGCCATGTGAGGTCTTATGTGATGCTAGTATACCTTAAAGAAATGTGTTTTTAAAATCATGTTCTCTGCAACTATAACAGCTTTAGTTCTTTTTTTCATTGTTGCTGGGCTGTCTGGTTAGAAATCCTTTTATTGCTGCTTCAATGGGGTTTTGTTTATTTTTACTCTGCAATCTTTTATCATCCTGCATTCTGAGGGGGAAGATTGACTGACAAGTCAAAGTCAGGTGGTTCCTCCCCAGAAGAATTCGGGGATCTTCTTTCAGTTTTAGTTTAGAAGGAGGTGGACATCAAGCTGAAAAGAAGTGTTTCTCTCTCGCTCCCTGGTTTTTGAAATGTTGCTGTTAGCTGGAGTGAAAATTCTGCCATTGGTGGATTGCTAGTTAGTACCAACACCTCTCTCTCTCTCTCTTCCTGGTGTTTTGGGAAGTTGTTCTGACTTCAAGCTGGTCTATGCATATATCCAGAGGGTTGCTAGTAGTTACAACTCTGGAAGTCAGAGTTTCAATTAAGTTCCAGCATCATGTGAGTATTCGTATTTTCTGTGCTAAACTTGTGGCAAGGATTTCTTGTGTCGAGAAGTTTGTTTGTATCGAACACTTTGTGTACTTGTTCAGGTTTATACAATATCATGATTGTTTATTTCTTTGTTTGTAATTGGTAAAAGTTAATGTTAATTTTTTTTCTATACATGTTAACCGTATTCTTAAATAAACTTCGTTTAATAACAGCTCCCCAGTAGGTCAGCTGAATCATACCTGAAGTGAAGCATCTCATGTTCACCCTACCCAAATTTAAAGTGCAAAGCTTATGATCCAGGCGGACTTCATAAAACACGTCGGAGTTTCTGACCTGAACTATAACACTTATAAAAAGCCTTGCTGAAATCTGTACAGACTATATCAAATGCACCATCCTCTTTGACACTCCTCCTTACTTCCTCAAAAAAAAATCATGTTAATCGGACAGCATTCCCTCAATAAGTCTGAGCTGTCTTTGAATATTCTGTCTCTTTCCAAATGAACATTTAGCTTGTCCCTCAGAATTTTCTCTAATTTCCCATGGTCAAGTTTAGGCTCATTGGCGTGTAATTACTTAATCTATTATTTTCTAGATGATAATGCAATGTTAACTGTCCTCTAGTTCTTGTGCATCATGCCTCTTGTCAGAGGAGTATGGAAAATGATTTTCAGAGCCTACACGGTTTCTTCTCTGGCTTCCCTCAACTGCCTAAGGTACATTTCATTCAGGCCTGGAGACTTAGCCGATGTGAAAAATTTAAACACATTAATACTGCTCCTTTGTTAATTTCATCTAATATTTCACACACTTCCTTGGTTGTAATCTCTGCATTGAACCTTTCTTTTGTGAAAACAAATGCAAAGTATTTGTTAATAATCATACTCATGCCCTCCACCTCCACATACCTTAAATAGAAACATATAGACATAGAAAATAGGTGCAGGAGTAGACCATTCAGCCCTTCGAACTTGCACAATTATTTAATGTGATCATGGCTGATCACGCACTTTCAGTATCCCACTCCCGCTTTCTCTCCATACCTATTTATGGCCATTAATTGGCCTGACAAGTTTAATGGTCCTTTTGTTCTTTATTTATTTGTAAAAAAATCCAAGTGTTTTTCTTGATTTTAATTGTCAATATTTTTCATTCCCTCTCTAATTTTCTTTTAATTTCACACCTAAATTTTTATATCCATGAAGGTTTTCTGCAATATTGAGACATCCAATGCTGTCATAAGCTTTCCTAACAACAGTAGGGAAAATGTGTAAATTATAAATTAAGGTCTGTAAATTGTACTTACTTTGTATGAATCCAGCGGAAACACTGCTCTGCTTCCAAAAGTTTGTCCAAGTGCTTCAGACAAAGACCTTTGAGCAGCTTCACCAAACACTGGTCATCCACCAGAAACTCAGTTGCTGAAAATGAGAGAAGTAGTCAGAATTTATTTTTTAGTCACAAATGGATCTCTCATTATTTAACCAGTTTATCTTATGTGAAAGATGTGCACATCCTCCTCCTGATACCTCACTGGTATTAAATAGAGGTAGAATTTTCTGACCCTTCTTGCTAGCAGGATCTTTGTCTTGCTGAAACACCCCACAGTAGGTTCTCTGACAACTGGACAGGTGAGCCATGCCAAATGCCACTGGCAAGATCGGAAGATCCCACTGACGGACAAAATAAGCTGTGGACGGAGGGGACAGACCAGAAAACCCACCCTGTGTCATATTATCCAGAAAGGGTTACTTTATCATGTACCCTAACGATTTGTATACCTGTGTTTTTTATATGGAAACTTTAGGATCTTTGGAATATTCCAAGTGTTTCATAGCTGAACAATTACTTTCTGAAGTGCTGCTGCTGTTGTAATGAAGGAAAACCTGCAATCCAATTTCTGCAAAGCAAGGTCTCACTGATAGCAATGAGATAAAGGAAGAGATAATCTGTTTTTAATAAGGGCTTCGGTTGAAGGATGAATGCTGGATCAGACACCAGGGGAACTCTGATGCTCTTCTTCATATAGTGCCATGGAACTTTTACATCTGCCTGAGGGAGCAAACTGGGTTTGAACTTATTTCCTGAGCATCAGTGCAAGATTCCCTCTGTTCTATATAGTGTGCGCGCGCAGGATGCCACCACAATCTGAACCTCTGTGCAGCATAGAACAGGTTCTTCCCAAGAGAATACAAGTCTAAAAGCCAGTCGGCTTTGCCATTGCATATATAATAAAAATAATGAGGATGAATCATAAATCTTTCTGGCACAAGCAAAGACCAGAAGGGGAAATGACAGTTTAATCCAGTAGGTGTATGTAACATCATAGGACTGATCCAAGAATCATATGATTAACATAGTGTGGCAATGTTCTTTTAAATGTGTAATGATGATTGTTTATTTCCTCTGACAAAAACTTAATTTTACACAGCCTACTGTTGTTTATCAGTCTTGTCCTTCTTGTGTATCATTGTTTTTTTTTGCAAGTGCCAAACTGGTACTTCAAGAAACATTGCCAACATTGAGATTTTTTAATTAATGTGTGAATTCCATATTGTTGAGCTCTGATGGCAGATTGCATACTGATACATGAAACCAATTTCAGTGTACTCATTCCCTGTGTGTCGTTATAACAGCCTCACATTAAAACGTTATATATCCTTCTGTATCATTCCTGATGCATTTTCAAATAAATTTCATTGGCAATCTCACAATTGGCCACCTTATCTTTGGCAAACAATCTATTAAAAACCCTGGATTAAATGCAACTTCAGGCTTTTTACAGAATTTCTAGTGAAGTTAAGGAGAACCCTATAGATATTAACAGTACACAAAGTGTTGGAGCTATAACTACATTTTAAACTGGCTGGTGCATTCCCTTCAGTGCATCAGTCACATTTTTCTCATTTTCCATACCAACCATCCAGAAGGCTCCATGAAATTGCTAATTTAATGACATTTAAGAACATAAGAAATAGGAGAATATAAAAACATAAGAAATTTCTGCATAATTATTGATGCTTTTGTGCCTAGAATTTTTACGCTCACTGGGAACTGGGTAAGACAATAGGGCCATAACAACTGGCAAAGAAAACAAAGTTTAGATTAATTATTTGAATCTAGACCTTGCTGACAAGGCCATCACTACTTTCCCCTTTTGTGGGGTTCATAAAAACTAAATGACTTGCTAGGCCTCCTGAAAGGGCCATTCTTATTGGTCATGGCAGATAAGGGAAAGTTTCTGGTTGAGTTTTTGTAACTCTATGGCAGTTTTATAATTCTCTTTACTGTTGACAGCTGTTTTATTTCCAGATTTTTATAAGCAAATTCAAATTCTTCAACTGCCATGGTGGAATTTGAATTTGTATTCTCTGGCTTATTGGTCAAATCCTCTGGATGAGTTCAGGTTGTAGCACCGTTACAGTTCTGGAAAATGATAGTTTCCACAACCAGCCTGGATAGGTTTCAAATACAATTCCCAACGCAAAAAGCAGTGTTCTCAGGCATTGTGCTGTTCAGTCCCCAGAGAACAAAACTTAATTTCAGCCTTGTATTTGTGAAGGTATTGAGCCCTTGGTAAGTTGGCACCTGTGGGACTGATATAATTTGAAACATCAGACTCAGAACAGAGATTGACCTCTCTCCTAAGATTAGGAGGCGGTGGTGGCGTAGTGGATTAGTAGGCCGGAGACCCAGGCTTATATTCTGGATTCAAGAGTTCAAGTCCCACTAGCAATTTAAATTGAATTAATAATTTGGAATTGAACAGCTTGTCTCTATAATGGTGACCATGAAGCCATTGTTGTAAAAACACATCTGGTTCACTACTGCCTTCTCGGGAAGGAAACCTGTCATTGTTAACAGGGACCCAGGTTCCATTCCCAGCTTGGGTCACTCTCTGTATGGAGTTTGCAGATTCTCCCCATGTCTGCGTGGGCTTCCTCCGGGTGCTTCAGTTTCCTCCCACAGTCCAAAAATGTGCAATGCTACATTGCTCCTTAATGTTAGGGGGGGGATGTCAAGGGATTAGTGGGATAAATGTGTGCAGGGTTACGGGAATAGGGCTTGGTTAGGATTGTCGCTGGTGCAAGCTTGATGGGCCGAATGGACTCCTGCACAGTAAGAAGTTTCACAACACCAGGTTAAAGTCCAACAGGTTTATTTGGTAGCACAAGCCACTAGCTTTCAGAGCGCTGCCCCTTCATCAGGTAAGTCTACTTACCTGATGAAGGGGCAGCACTCCAAAAGCTAATGGAGTTCTGGCTAACCAGGAGATTCTGCACTCCTAACATCTGTCATAGGCGTATTGGAGGGAATTAGAAGCTGATAATCAACCTGTATATCTGCAACATAAACCCCATTTCCTTTCCCATCAAGTTCTGATGCAGAACTTGAACCTGGTGTTTCTGCCTCAGAGGCAAGGTCATTACCCACTGTGCCACAAAACTTCCCCTAACTCCCTCCTGCTTTTCCATCATTCTACAGGTTCATTATTTGCCTGATAAGAAGTTCAACAGGAGCTTCACATTGGACTAACCTGGGGCACTTTCAAGTGTCCTCTCCGCTTCATTAAGTGTCTCAAGCATACCTTCAGTCAGGTCTTGATGTTTCCCAATCACTGTATAACCATTCCAAATGTACATCATTTCCTGAAAATATATTAGCTAAATTACATTTCTTTTGCTGTTTTTACACTATGCAGGTGTTTCTTATGAAATATTTTTAACTAAAAATAAATAACATATTTAGACTTTTTATATGAAGCAAAGTTTCCCAAACCTTTCCGGCCATGGAACCTTTTTGACCTCCCAAGAACAACATTCTTACTGTGTTGAAGAGCCAAACCAGACAAAAAAAAAGATTGTTTTGCGCAAAAGGCTCAAACATACAAAAACCAAATTTATAGTATTATTTTCTATTTCTTTATGTATACATTTATTATAATTAAAATTATCTATTTCAAAACATACTTAGGTTCTCTCATGAATAAATGAAATTCTTTTTATCTTGTTTAATGGGAATCCTTTAGTTCAAATGGGAAGAGTGCTGCTGCTATGCTGGATTCTCATATTGGACACACTTTCTTCACCTCTTTCAAACACAGACTGATACACGCACATACTTGCAGATACTTTCCCTTCCCTTTCTCATAGACTTATCTTTCTGTCTCACACGTGATTACCCTTCTCTCTCTCTCTCTCTCTCTCACACACACACACACACACACACACACACACACACTCATCGCTCATACAAACACATGCACACGTGTATGTCAGAGATGAGACACACACACTCATCATATACTCATCTCACCTCACTCACACACCTCTTACACACAACCACCCCCTGCCCTGCCCCCCGCCCCCCCCCCCCCCCCCCCCCAATAACACATACACACGCTCCCCAAGGCAGGGTTCCCCTCTGAGGCCCCGCCTTCACCATCGCTCCCTTTCTGAGGCAGGGCTCCCTGTCCAAGGCCCCGCTATCACTATTGCTCTGCTGTCTACGCTCACCATGACCTCAATATTTGAGTTTTGTGGAGAAGTCAGCCTCTGATTGGGAAAGCTGTATAGATCAGCCTAGCTTCCTGCAGAACCCTTGGGAGACTCAGCTGACCCCAGTTAATGAATCCCTGATCTAAAGTAACATACATTGTCTGCCACAAGTGGAAAGAACATGTTTCATTTTTGCATGTACATTATCAAATTTGCAGTCAGTACCTGTGTGCAAACATCTTAATATTTCAACTCTGTTCTATAGATTTAATACCAATGTCATGGAGAACCTGAATTGCAGAAAATTCACAGTATGAGGAAGAGAACAATAGGTAATTAGGGATGAGCAACACATGCTAGTGATGTTCACATCTCACGAAAGGGAAAAAAAGGGGATGGAGGGAGATAATAAATTACAGTAGGATTTAACCAATGAAGGGAGTAAGTAGTTCTGTTCACAAAATGATTGCACCTATGATAAAATTTCATGATAAGAACAAAAGGTGAAAAAAAGGTACTAAGAATAGCAACTTTTTCTGAAAATAAGGTCCATTGCTATAAAATATACTCACCAGGGCAGGTACTGGGAGTTTTACAGGATTCGGTGAAAGATACCGTCGAGCCTTTCTGATTGCAAACTTTTCTGTCGGCAGAGACTTCCCAGCAATTTTCTGTTTCATACTTGGCACTTTTCTGGTATCAAAATCATGCGAGGTACAGATATGTTTAATACTTTCTGGCAAACAATATCACACAGCAAATACACATACTCAAAATCAGAATTCCCAAAGCAATACAGTCCCATGATACCTCCATAGTATACCATCATACCAATTCAGCAGAATGATAATGTATTAAGGATATTAATTTAATACAGTAATCATTTAGCACACCACTGGCCTGTTGAAGCAGCAACTCAAGATTTAGAGATGGTTGCACCACAGTTTTGAGAAATACTCTCTCCTTTAAGCAGGTACAGCCTCTCTATTGCCATACGCCTTGTAACTTCTGCTGCATCTAACTTACCATATTTTCCTTGAAGTGCAATGTTGTCTGCCCTAACCATTCCCCTTGGTAAAGGATTCCATGCTCCAAAAACCCATGTATAATGAAATTTCTCCAAACCACTCATTGCTTTACAGATCATTTTAAATTGGGGTGGCACTGTGGTTAGCACTGCTGCCTCACAGCACCAGGGACCTGGGTTCAACTCCCAGCTTGGGTCACTGTCTGTGTGAAGTTTGCACATTCTTCCCATGTCCACGTGGGTTTCCTCCCAAAGTCTGAAGGACATGCTAGTTAGGTGCATTGACCCGAACAGATGCTGGAGTGTGGCGACTAGGGAATTTCACAATAACTTCATTGCAGTGTTATCGTAAGTCTTACTTGTGACTAATAAAGAAACATTAAAAAAAACTTTACATTGCTGACACCATAGTGGTAACTTTTCTACCTATCAAAAATTGTCTTCATTTGGTTACCCCTGTTAACTCTCCACTTTGACCTTGCTGCTTCTCTGGTGATAATTCACATGTTTTGCGTCTCCTCATAACTATCATTTCTCATTCCCGATATGATCTTTGGTTAATCTATGCTGCTCAACTCTAAAGCTTTAAATGTCCTTTATGTAATGGATTACAGGAAATGGAATAAGTTACTATTTGTGATCTACCCAATATTTTGCCCAAATCCATCATTGTTTACTTACTCTTATAGTCTGAGTCCCTATTTATAAGGCCTGATGTTTAAATGCTTCTTTTAAAACCAACCTGCCCTCTTGCTTTCAGGGTATGATTTACTTGAACCGCTAGTCTCCGACTTTGCCAATCCTATCCTTAATTAGCTTTCATTCCCTGACCTCGCATCACACATCATTCACATTAAATTACATCTGGAACCTATCCATCTATTCTGCTAATCCACTTGTCTTCTTGATTGAGAAGAATTCTTCTCAATGTTTGCTTTAAAACCTGAATATCTGGCGCCAACTTTTAAATTGAAATTAGATTGATACATTTAATTTTCTATAGAGCTCTTACCTTGATTTTTCTTTTGCCATCATTGATACACAGTTATTCCAAAAGCTATGCCTATTTTTACTTTTTTGTCCTGATATTGAAGAGATTAGTTAAGTAAGATGTGCTGATGTAAAGATCCATTAAAATGTTGCCACCAGGGGGTAGCACTACACTGCAAGACTATTCCTCCTCAGTGATACGGTTCATGTTAATTGAAACGACCAGAACTGATTATTTAATCCATATGACTGTCTTCTGGGTTTTCTGCTATATTAGTATAACAGAATCAAAATTTAAGACGCAAGGCAATGAGGAACCAAAGTCCAAACATAAGCTTCAATGTTAGAATCCGTCATCAAGGAGGAAATAGCGAGGCATCTTGAGAGGAATTGCTTGATAGAGCAGACGCAGCACGGTTTCGTTAAAGGGAAGTCGTGTCTGACAAATTTACTGGAGTTCTATGAGGATGTGTCTAGGGCGGTGGATAGAGGAGAGCCGGTGGATGTGGTCTTTCTGGATTTTCAGAAGGCGTTTGACAAGGTACCTCACAAGAGGTTATTGCAGAAGGTCAGGGGACATGGAGTTGGGGGTAGGGTGTTAGCGTGGATAGAGGATTGGTTGTCAAATAGGAGGCAGAGAGTGTGGGTCAATGGGTGCTATTTGGATTGGCGGATGGTGACTAGTGGAGTGCCCCAGGGGTCGGTGCTGGGGCCTCAGCTATTTACCATTTATATAGATGATCTGGAGGAGGGAACCGAGTGTATGGTGTCGAAATTTGCTGATGACACCAAGATTGGTGGAACGGCAAATTGTGCGGAGGGTGTGAAGAGTCTACAGAAGGATCTAGATAGGCTGGGCGAATGGGCCAGGAAATGGCAAATGGAATTTAATGTTGGCAAGTGCGAGGTGGTCCACTTTGGTAGGAATAATGGTAGGAAGGATTATTACTTACGTGGCGAAAAACTGCAGCAGGCGACGGTGCAGAGGGACCTTGGGGTCCTTGTGCATGAGTCGCAAAAACCCAGCTTGCAGGTGCAGCAGGTGGTCAGGAAGGCGAATGGGATGCTGGCCTTCATAGCGAGGGGGATTGAATATAAAAGTAGGGAGGTCTTTCTGCGGCTGTATAGGGCATTGGTGAGGCCGCAGCTGGAGTACTGTGTGCAGTTTTGGGCGCCGTACTTACGCAAGGATATTTTGGCCTTGGAGGGAGTGCAGAGGAGGTTTACTAGGCTGATGCTGGAGTTGAGGGAGTTGAGCTATGAGGAGAGGCTGAATAAACTAGGCTTGTACTCGTTAGAGTTTAGAAGAATGAGGGGAGATCTCATTGAGACATATAAGATGATGAATGGGATGGATAGGATAGAGGTGGAGAGACTCTTCCCGCTCTGAAAGGATAGTAGGACTAGGGGGCACAGCCTCAAGATAAAGGGGGGGCGGTTTACAACGGAGTTGAGGAGGAACTTCTTCACTCAAAGGATGGTAAATCTCTGGAATTCTCTGCCCGTTGAAGTGGTGGAGGCTACCTCGCTAAATATTTTTAAGACGTGGGTTGATGGGTTTTTGATAAGAGAGGGGATTAAGGGTTATGGGGAGAGGGCGGGAATGTGGAACTGAGCCACGACAGATCAGCCATGATCTTATTGAATGGCGGGGCAGGCTCGAAGGGCTAGATGGCCTACTCCTGCTCCTATTTCTTATGTTCTCATGTTCTTATGTACCTGAATTTTGCTTTAAATCTATAGCATTTAAAATAAGACACACATACTTCAATTGCTTTGTAAGTATCTTTACAGCACAATGGATCGCTACCTTGCCTAGTTGTTAAACATGGGTAGTTCTGGTACATTAGGTAAACATGCACCTAAACTACTAGGGATTTCCACCCCCACCAAACAGAAAAGATTGGATCATCTAGACAGTACATTTGTGAAAAGGTCATTGTAAGACAAACTTACAGGAAACAGTTAAATCTTCCACATTCAGCTCAGGACCTGCCTGAGATATTCTGCAAACCTTTTCTAACAGCTCCCCAGTGATTCAGTGGGTTTACAGAAAACAACGGTCCCATATCTAATTGCCAGCCTGTACTGAGTCACCTGAACTCAGGCTGAACAGTAACAGGGGTGCTGCAACTTAAATCAGTTGATGACTAATGAAGGGGCAAATCAGCTAAGGTCAATCCTTAGCATTACTCTGCATTCCCCATTTGCCATAAGATTGTGGATTTGTGTGCCATTAGGTGAGGTCAGGATTTTGTAATCCCTACAGTGCAGAGGGAGGCCATTTGGCCCATCAAATCTACACTGACACTCTGACAGAGCATCTCTACCTAGGCCTTGTGCCACACATTTATCCTGCCAATCCCACTAACCTACATATCTTTGGACACGAGGAGGCAATTTAGCATGGCCAATCCACCTAACCTGCTCATCTTTGAACTGTGGGAGGAAATCCATGCAGACACGGGGAGAACATGCAAACTCCACACAGTCACCCAAGGCTAGAATTGAACCTGGGTTCCTGATTGCTTTTTTTATATTTAAGACAACAGTTTACAGATTCAGCTCTATTCTGCAAGCAGTCATAAGAACATAAGAAATAGGAGCAGGAGTAGGCCACCTAGCCCTTTTGAGCCTGCCCCGCCATTCAATAAGATCATGGCTGATCTGAAGTGGATCAGTTCCACTTTCCCGCTTTCTCCCCATAACCCTTAATTCCCTTGTCTATCTGAAATCTATCTACCCGTGACTTAAATATATTCAACAAGGTAGCCTCTACCACTTCAATGGGCAGAGAATTCCAGAGATTCACCACCCTTTGAGTGACAAAGTACCTCCTCAACTCCGTTCACAGTCGGTGTGTCTGGAAAAAATTTAGCTCAGATTCTGGGAGAACAGAATAATTGATATTTTAGCTATGTAGTATTTACATAGGATAGAGCTAATGGATGTTTATAGATGGAGATTTCCCCTTGGGTTTTGATTAAAGGAATGGAAAGTGGGTTCAGGTATGCAGGGTTACGTGATAATGTGGTTAATAGGAGGAGCTATAGCAGAGAAATAGCTTTTCAGTTCCAACTGGGGTTTGCTTGAAGACAGAGGTTTTCTGCAAGCTGCTGAAACTCATTTATTCTCTCTGAAAGCATCAAGACTGTCTACACTCATTACAACAAGTATATTTATAGTTGCTAACTGTATTTAAACTGGCTTTGAATCTGCAAGAAAAACGTTGCTTATTTAGAACTGAAACAGACATAAGTTAGAAATTAAGGTTGCTTCCTTCCATTTTAAATGTTTATAAGTTGCATCATTTGTTAAGAGTTATATTTAAACTGTGTTATGAAATAAAATTTGTTTCTATAATATAAGATCCCTAATTTGTCAGTGGAATGACTCCTGGGGTGACGTATCCTGTTCTTGCATTTAAGTCAAAAAGATAAATTTTTGGGGTCTAGTCTGGTGTCCTAATGTAACTTGGGGTTCTCCTCCAGGACACTAACATCAAAGGAGTTAATACCTTCAACATAGTTGAGAATGGGTAAAACAGGCTTCCTCCAAGTTGATGCTTTCCCGATAAGTATTAATGGATTAGTAATTACCACAGCACAGGCATTGGTGTAACCTGTTTCTAACAATACTTAAGGTTTGTATGTTACACAGTATTCCCAATTAAGAAATGTCATAAAAATATACATGTGTGTAAAATGTGACTATCTAGAATTATTTCTCAAAATCATTCAAGTCAATTTGTAGAAAGCTTATTCAAACATTTTGCAGTAAGAGCAGATCCTTGTGGCATGCAATACTGCAGTGTTTCTGTTCTATTTTAGTGTTCCTGCTCCTTTTCAAAATGGTTATTTTATAAAAGGAAAATACAGGCACTGAAACAGGAAACTGAAAAACACAAAATTTGAATCATCTAAACATTGATGATGATACATATCAGGAAATTAAAAGCATACAATGTCAGAAACACTTACATTTTTCAAGAATGGAAGTATTATCAAATTACAAAGAAAACAAGTGAAGAGAAGCATATTAATTCATTAAATGACCAACCTGAATAGCTCAATGTCATCATCCCCAAAAGGTTTGTAGTCCTCATCTTCAAGCATGCCAAGATATGCTGCTTTCATATACATATATGTTGACTGTGAAAAGGAAAGAAACAGATTAGGGCAACAGTCAAATTCAGCAATTTTAGATTTCTTCCAGTTCTGTTTCAACTTTTCCAGCATCCATTTCCTTAGTGATTTTTTTACATTCTAAAATGTGACAAATTATTTAATTCCACCAATAGGATCTTTCTTACTGACAATCAGAAATTATAAACAAATCGCCAATTTATAACATTAATAATACTAATGGAAATTGGTTTGGATGTCAGCTCGGCAATATCAATATTTTTCAGTCAAAGTGGGGACAATTCCATCTTTACAGTCAAAGTTATGTTTGAACTTAGCTGTAGGAGTCAGACACATTTTTCGCCGTAAACCTGCCATGTCTCTGACATTTTTAAATGCCAATTAAGGATATACAGGCTGAATTGATTTAACAACTGCTACTCTGAATTTAAACACCTTCATATTAAAATTCAGACATTTAAATGCTGATCATTGCTAGTATTATGAAGTTGCATATAGGTTAAAAATGTGGCATTTGACAAATGTAAATATTGAAAATAACTGTTAAAACCAAAAGAAGAAATCATATAGCATTGTCTCTTTTAAAAAGCATGTGTCTTTTTTGTGGATTTTAAATGGCAGCAGCAAGTTTGCAACATTTGTATCCAATGTAGCAGTCAGGGTTCCAACATAGCAAAACAGGCTTTTGAATTGAACCAATGAGTTTAAAGTAAGCACACAGGAGATATAGGACCAATGGAATTCAAATATGATTTTTGTTGACAGCCTCAAGCCAGTCAGGTCGCAGGAATACTGTGAAGTAAATCCAGGCATATAAACCTGAACAAAGGGAGATAACTGTCAGAGTAAGCTTGCCAGTTCTTTAGTCGGAAGGAGAGGCAACGCTCTCATATAGAATCCTTCAGTTTAATATATATCTCTTCAGAAGATCACCATCTAAACAGAAAGAGATACCAACATGGAAAGGGTGCCAGATGGAAGCATTAGAAGAAAGTTCATACTTCCAACAGATACCTGGTATTATACCATTTGAGTGTGACTACATTCCAAATGGATTTATTTCATTATTCCTGAATGAGTCTTGTAATATTCGAACAGCATTCTATTGAGGAGTTTATTCATTGTTTTAATAAGGTTGTCACCAGTTAAAAATAAAGACTGTTAATTGTTCATGATAGAGAGTGTCACAGCCTGCTTTAATTTACCAAAACCAGTAGCTTCCTACTATCTTACATACGTTTGTGTAAAATTACAATGTGAGGTATATCCCTTTGGGTGGTTCCAAAATCGTGCAGAGGGAAAAATCACCTCTGCATTGTAACACTGGACCAAGGCTTTTGCCATCTTGATGATCTTAATGTGTAACTATTGGGCTTTGATAGATTCTATGTTTATCATTTTGATACTTTGGGCATAACTTTTTTTAATCTTGCTGCATCTCCCTGGTTTCCCATTCTTTCTGCAAAGAAATAGTGGAATGAAGAAGAATATTGAAGTATGAGTGGCACAGTAGTTAGCACTGTTGCCTCAAAACATCAGGGACTCGGGTTCAGTTCCAGCCTCAGGTCACTGTCTGTGTGGAGTTTGCACATTCTCCCGTGTCTGAGTGGGTTTCCTCCAGGTGCTCCGGTTTCCTCCCACAGTCCAAAGATGTGCAGATTAGGTTGATTGGCTATGCTAAATTGACCCTAATGTTGGAGAGTAGGTGGGTAAACATTGCAACCCAGTTTTTTAGTTCATTTTAAGAGGAAAACATTTTATTTAAACACAGTTCCTTCCTGCCCTAATTCAGCCTAACTAAGAGTGCATAACTTCTGGTTTAAGATCAGAGGCTTCTAGCTAGCTGTTGGAGTGATATTAATCTCAAGAGTGCCACAGATATATTCACTATTCCAGGGAACAGGTAACCCACCATGTGTTAAGAAAACATTGCCCTGACCAGGATTTTTGTACTGTGTTCAGCAATGTTTTAAAACCCAATGGCAGATTATTTTTCCACTCTATCTATCTACTGGAAACACCAAGGCGTAAAATATTCTTGGAATAATGTTCTGAAACCCAATTCATCAGCCATCTTTCCTTCACCTTGAACTTTTTTTTTTAAGAAATGTCATTGACTGCAATTGGACACATCATCAATAAATGTCTATTCAGGAAATCTATCAAAAACACAAAACACAAGGATCAACGTTGACTTTAGTTAATATTTCTACAAGCGTGAATGAGAGATCTTAAAATTAATGCACAAGGTGATTTTCAACCAGTTCAAAGAAGCTGGTTTTGAATAGCGAAGGCAGTGGGTTAACAACTTCCTTACCCCATCCCCCACCCCCTTCGTACTTTGCATCAGTAAATAACAAAATAAAAAGGCTAAAATGAAGAACAGGAACAAAATGTGCTCAGTACAAACCACTGAAAATATTGCCGGAGGCAGATAACTTTGATCTTAGCTGGAGCAAGCTGGAACTCAACTGACATTGTTTTTAATTTCCAATAAATGCTACCTAGTATTTGCATGACTCACTGTACTTACATCTTCAGCTTTTATTATCATTGAATAATGGTTCTAAATATTCCACATGTACAAAGTGTACTGCAACAGACAAAAAACATTTTATCCCACTGTCAAACATGCCTGTAATTATCAGAACTGTACAAGAAAGCTACATGAGGGAGATCCTCATATTAGCCAATTCTTTACTATGTTAAAGTAGCCAGACCAGCATTATGAGTGTTGGATCGAACATTTTTCATGAGCACAAAGATGTTAAGAATGCCACTGGTTTGCTGTCTGAATCAGTGGATCAAATTGCAACTATTATCTGCACTACAATTATAGAGTACTTTATTCAAAGGTTTCCATTACGCAATACCTAATCTATCCATATAATGCTTAAAAAAGGTTTTCATTCTTGAGCAATTAAAGTAGTCCATGAAGCTTTACTTTACTCGTGTGAACAGTGTTTGAATCCAAATCTCACGCAGGAAACAAGGTGCTGCATACACCTAAAAACAAGACCCAGTTTCTAGGCGTCCTGGGGAACAGCTGGATGAGGAGAAAGTATCTGTTTTTCTCAGACAAGTACCACGTGCAGTTTCCCTCACCTTGGACCATGAGTTTTCTTTACATAGTAAATCTGCATAGAAATATGCCATTTTCCACTGACGTTTGAAAGTAAAGCACCACATTAACTCCCAGTAGCACATATGATGAAACTGCTTCCAGTGTTGCTGGGCCTCACAGCATTCCTCAAAGCGTAGAATAGCCTAGAGCATTTTTGAATACAAGTGTAAATAAATCGATCAAAATGAAGATGGACTTGAATGTGAGATAAATTTGAAAATCATATATCCTGCATTGTATTTCCTATATTAAAATGCTTTTTCTTTGCTCAAGATATAAAGCGCCTTATTAAAGAGCCAGGTATTAAACACCTGTTAGTAAACGCAGAAAAATAAATAAACCTTTTTATGCATTGAGTGATTAGGGTCTGGAATGTGTTATCTGGAAGTGTGGCCAAGGCACTTTCAAAAAGACCCTCAAAAGGGAATTAGGTAATTATCTAAAAAGATTAGCAGTGCAGTGTGGGGAAAAGGAGGGGAGTTAGCTACCACATGATGGGCTGAACAGTCTCCTTGTATTTTGTAAACATTTTATGATTCTATGGAAAGGGACTATTTTAACACTTTTCCCTTCACCCAACAGAAATGTTGGGACAGAGCAATTAAAATTGTTATGGGGGAGGTCTTGGAATGTCCATCATCCATTCTCATCTCATTCATAGAAGCCCTATAGTGCAGGAGAGGCCATTCGGCCCATCGAGCCTGCACCAAATCAACAATCCCACCAATCCCGATAACCCCATGCATTTAACCCGCTAATCCCTTTGACACTAAGGGGCAAGTCTGCATGGTCAATCAACCTAACAGGTACATTTTTGGAGTGTGGGAGTAAACCGGAGCACCCAGAGGCACAGGGAGAACATGCAGACTCCATACAGTCACCCAAGGCCGGAATTGAACCCAGGTCCCTGATGCTGTGAAGCAGCAGTACTAACCACTGTGCCATTTGCTTAGTTTCCACACTAAAGGCCTCCCAGCCACAGAAGCAGGAGCCTAATTTGAATGGAAAATTGTTTTCCAATTATGTTTTTCAGATGAAGAAAGACAGATGAATTCACATGTCCTCGAACAATGTATTCAGCTATATTAAAAACAAGATAAGGCAAAACATCCCAATCTACTGAGGCCAATTTATCATGTACTCACATATTCAAATAAATATGCTATACAAAGTAAAACAGATGCTGTGTTACGTCATTGTTGCTCTACTTCACAGAAAGCAAGAGCAATAGCACAATAATGTTTTCAATTAAAAATGCTACAATTGCACCTCTGGTACTATTGAAAGAACACTAATGTTGCAAAACAGAATAATACCGCAGTTCTAATGATCATACAGTTTCAAGTTTTATAAATTAGCCAAATCAAGATTGTTGCAATAAGACTGCATTGTTAAGGCCATCAACAGTTCCATTTAACAACTCATGGTAATTTCTATCTTTACATTACTGCCATGTAATCAAAATGAGATTTTGTCTATTTCATGCCTTTACTTACTACATCAATATTTCCTCTGATTTCTTCAATTCTTCCTGCAAAAAATAAGAAGATGGCACCCTGTAGGGGCATAGAAAATTTCAAATTAAAATCCATGTGTTACCGTTTGATAGCAAATGTTTAAAGTAAACATATTTATAAATCTTTCATAAAGTACCTTTGGATACCGTTTAAGAAAGGGGAGTAACAGTTGTTCTGCATCATCAACATCACCTTCTCCTGTCCCTGTTCAGAATTGCAAATTCAAGTCAGGATATTAAAGTTACACAAGTTATAATAACAATGACAACATTTGTTAAAATCATGATATTTCTTAATTTGAAAGCAGGGCTAAAATTGAAACATGTTAGTAAATACAGTTGTCATGTTATTTTTTATTTTTAAATGTTTTCCATACTCTCCTGCTCTCCATTGACCATCTTTCATTTAACATTCAAGGGTAACTTGTACGACTTTCTAATTCATATTTTGTAAAACAGCAGAATTCATTCTGTATTTACTGTAACAAAACCAAAAAAAACCTTGGCCACAAAATTCATTTCCACAGGTCTCTGGAGCTAGTGCTATGAAGTCAGAGAAGCTGAAAATAGTAAGTGCTGCCAGGTCACAAGCAAGGGCTTTGTGTGCTGAAAGGATGCAGTGGGCCAACAGTAATGTCAACTTTCTGTGTATTCAGCTGCATGAGGAACCCGAGGACAGGAAACCGTACCGGAAACTCAAAGTCTCCCACTCTATTAACATGCAGTTCATGTGTGACCATACACCAACATGAAGTCAGTGAATGCTTGCCATCAGCCACAATGCTGCCAGCCTGAGGTAGTCAGTCATTCTCAACATCTTTATGCCACCACGGCAAACCTGATTTCAGTCTATCAAGCAGGAATAGACCCTGTCCCCTAGTTTTTAAGTGATATTCACGCAAATGGCCTCTGCAGTGCACAGAGTGTGGGAGATTCTTCTCTGAACTTCCACTGAAAAAAAAACATTAATTACTCCAGTTTTCACACAAATTCAACACTTCAAATTTTTTTGGAAGAATTCCGGCCTTTATATCTAAACATGCGAATAAAAAATTTTCATTACATTATTTTAATAAATCCAGAACCATAAAATTGATGGGATCATGCAACTCGCTCTCCAAAAACCTAGATTTAATATTCTGTTCACTGATGTGTGTATGTCAGAGCTGTACACAGGACTATGTAATGACATCACTAGCTGCATGGGTCATCATGCTTCCCAATATCTGAAAAAATGGCTACATATTTATAGAGTCACATGAAGATTTCCGCTTCATCATATGACTGTCACACAGAAATGTCCCTGATTTACATTTTATCTTTATATACACTTGAAGTTTCTTGTGTTTGGATTGTTGGTTGTGTGCAAAAGACACTGATTTCCATAGAACAAGGACATTATCAATTGCCTCATTGTGGATATCAGTTTTCGTGCACACTGCAATACCATAGAAATACACAAAAAAAAGGAGGCAACATACCTTCCACCAGTCATCATCTTGGATTCTGTGGCCTCAGAAGCACCTGATCATAGAAACTCCCATCATTATTGCTTTCCCAAAGTTCCTCCTGCCCCCTGTACAGGTGAGATGCCTACATGCCATGGACATAGCTCTCTCTGTATGCACTCCCTAATGGAATGATCACTCTCATTAGTATTTAGAACTGAGTACTGGTTGGCATTCCTGCATTACCATCTTCACTCATCTCCACTCTTGATTGCACAACTTTATGCTGTGGAATCGCCACATTCAGAAATATACTATCCATATAACTCTCAGCCTCATAGGTGCCCAGGGTGACACCAGCTGCTACACAAGCTCCAAAGCCCAGCTGATGAAACTTTCAGCATATATGATTGTCCAGGACATGAGCGGAATCCTGAAGTTACCACACGGAACAGAACGTTCATTATGTGCATCAAGTGAGGCTGAGGTGTGCTGCCATGTCTTCATTTCAACTCTTCACTGACTCAACTGAAGATTTATATATAAATAATCACCAACCAGCTGCTTCTCTTATGCTACTATCACTTTATTGTATAGGCAAGTAAACAAAAAAAATTTCAACACGATAAATTTAAAATTTACCAAACAGAGAAACAAACTAAGTAATTAATTAAATTTCTTTGTTTAACCCACTGTCCTCAATTAGAGAAATGAAGACAACGATAATAGGTATCTATCCAGCACCTACCTGTTACCTGGTGATCTCAAGCCGTGATTTTTTTTGCTGAATATATACTGCTGCTGCTCAGCATCATGCTGTGTACATCCAGAACCCTGTCTCTCAATTTATTTACCACTGCAGTCACTGTTCCTTCTGCTGCTGCTACTCCAGCCCACGCTCTATGCAATCCCTTAGCCTCAATCTTCCAGGTGGCTTTGATTAGCTTATTGCTCCTACTCGGTGCCAGCGCAGTAGCTACATCATGGCTGCGACTTTCAGTGGAGGAGACTGCAGATGGCCTCACAACTTTGAATAGTCCTGAACCTTATTAAAGTTCTGGATTTGTACCACAATGTTGGCATAGACAGGAGCTGTTTGGGCTGACTAGCTGACAAGTAACATTCAAAGGCACGTTCTGAGTGACAGCAGTGGGACCTTGAATGCTGTCATCATAGTGCCACCGGTACTCCCCTGTCAGCAATCTGCTGGGAGGTTGCTGGACTGCAGCGAGAGCCTGCACAACAGTTTGAGCACCTGAGATCCACAGCCTTGATGTAGGCAGTCTGGATCTGCATGGCACTAAACATGAATGTCATGATCTCAGTTTGTGCTTCCACTTAGCACTGTATTGCTAACTGGCTTCTGCCTGGGCTAAAATGGAAGCCTAGGCTTTTGGTCACCAAATGCTGCATCATGGATGGGACAAATCCTGTGACCACTGCCACACTAGAAATAATTAGTTCCAAGCTGCTTGCAAAGCTCGTGCCAAGCAGAGCTGAGCTGCTCCATGCTCCTTGACAGCATTTCAGAGATCTGGCCAAGTTTCAGCTAATGAAGGATGGGGATGTTAAGCCACTGATAACTGGAAGTTGAAAGTAATTAAAATGTGTACAAGTTTCCAGTGGCTCAGATTTTGCTCGAGATGGACAACTTTACAAAGACTGCCTGGCAAGCCAGCCAATGCACCGAGCATCTCAATGAGAATGCTCCTCAGGGTTCTCCAGTACGCCACTCCCATCAAATTCCTCATCTGACTGCTCTGCAACAGAAAGGAACTGTAATCTCTTTCAACAGGACATGAACTGTCTTTTCACCCTGGCTGCAGCCACTTGTGCCTGATGATTCACTACCGGCAGACCTCAATTCTATCCTACGCTTGAAGACATGAGCAGTGCTCATATCTAAGCCTGTGGCTGTGACTGTCAGATCAAGTGAAGGTGCTTCTTTCTCAGAGCTCTCCGACAATTCTCTCACATTCCCATGAGGCTGCAGTGATGGGCCAGATGGCAGTTCTTTGGTATCAGAAAACATATATGGAAGGATGTTGAAGGAAAGGAATGTGGGCGGAAAGAATGAAGTCCATGTTCAAGTCATCTGCGGCTTTCACTTCACGACTAGTGCAACTCCCCTTTAAGAGGGGCACGCTGCCTTAAAACTGGTGGGCTAGCTGAAACATGCACTAGCCATGCATGCTGTTTGCTCCCCAGCTGAGCATGCAGTCAGCCAGCACTATGTTTGGTGTTGCATTGCACATTGAAATGAGGAGGTAACACGGAGTTTTCATGCTGCCTGCCTCAATGGGACCAGATGTGGGCGATTCATAGTTCATGATTCCCATGCCCAAAATTAAAAAAATACCTCAAGATGCTTCACACTTAATAACTGGTCAATGGGGAAAAATTAGGAAAGGTGCTCAAAGGGATGGGTTTTCAGAGCTTTTGTAAGGGAGAGTGGTGAAGAGACGGTGGGATTACAGGAGGGAAGTCCAGACAATCGGATCTAAGAGAATGAAGGTTCTGCCATCAGTGGAATGTTGAGGCAGAAGGATTGGAGGAGATTCCAAGGATATGTTTGAGCGAGGGCACAAAAAGATTTAAAGGCAAAGATTTAAAATTTACTGGAGGCTGGATACTATTTAACAAAGAGTAATAACCATCAACTTCATGATCTTCCTAGGTCAATGAGAGCAAGATGAGGCATTTCAAAGATCTGGCCAAGTTTCAGCTAGTGAAGGATGGGGATGTTAAGCCACTGATAACTGGAAGTTGCAAGTAATTGAAATGTGTACAAATTTCCAGTGGCTCAGATTTTGCTAGAGATGGACAACTTTACAAAGATTGCAGTAAATGTTCATAACACACAATGAAACAATTCACAACCAGCATAAAATCAGTAGCCTCCAAATATGCTTTGAGCAAACATAATTGGTTCATAGAATCCTATTTGATGTTTTCTATTTCTCATTCTCTAGTAGTTATAAAATGCAGTCAGAAAACACACTTTAAACAAAGGGGCAATGAATAGACACTCGGCTCTGTTACAGCTCATTTAATTATGTTGTTAGGATCATTGGAACCTCTCTCCTCTTAGGCTGCAGTTACACATGATATGATTTAGAGATAACTTCAAGCTTTCCTTTGTAACTAAACAGAGAGCTTAGATTATCAGTGACCTAATTTAGGTCCTCATCTGTCAATATCCCCATTTTAAGATCTACAGTAAATTTATCTTACAGCATTTTAAAGTTGGCATATCACAATTCTGAATGAAAACTTAGCTTTGGATTGCATCCTCATTTTTTTCTCCATCTGCTGCTGTGTTTCAGGGTGCAAAAGACCAAATTAATTGAGGAAAATTATAGCAAGCTGTCATCAATGACTCAGTGGTAGCACTCTTCCCCAAATCAGAAAGTTGTGGGTTCAGGGCCTGCTCCAGGAGTCGAGTGCAACATTGAAGGCTCACATTACAGTCCTCAGTGCAGCACTGTCAGAGATGCGCCTTTCAAAAGAAGCATTAAACTGAGATCCCATTAGCTTTTTCAGTGAAATGAAAAAAAACTCAAGGAAAAGTAGGGGCGTTATCTCCAGTGTGCTGAACAATTGCAAAAAAAACCCATAAAAAGTAAAAGCAGTAATAGGCCATTCGGCTCTTCGAGCCTGCTCCACCATTCATTTTCATCATTGCTAATCATCAAATTCAACATCCTGACCCCACCTTGCCCCCATATCCCTTCATCCCAACTCCTTGAAATCACAACATTTTAGCCTCATTAGCGAATTCCACAGATTAACTGCTCATTTGTCACATTGCTGTTTGTGGGAGCTCGTATATGAATTGTGGTTCCTTCACTGTGCCACTTTTTCCAAAACTTCCGTTGGCTGTGAAATGCTTTGCGACATTGGTGGTCATGAAAGGCATTACTTTTAACTTATTTAAATGCAAGCGATTTAAGTCTCTTTCGTTAAGGAATGAGGAAGAAAAATTGAATTTGCATCAACAGGTTGAATTATCGTATCCTTAGCACATTCCACGGCATTACACAACCAATGGATTATTTTCAAAGTTAAATCACTGTTGGTATGTATGGAAATACATGGCTGTCTTCAGCACAGCAAGGTCCCCACACACAGCAGCAATACTGAAACATTCAGATTCTTGACAGTCTTCACAGTTCTGCAATTTGATACTGGGTAGCATCCTCACATCTCAGTCAGGAGGCTGTGAATTCAACGTTAGGGATTTGAATGCATAATCTCAGCTGCAACTTAAATGACAATATTGTGGGAGCGCTGCATTGATAGAGGAGCTACTTTTAACTTCCTTCCACTATTCAAGGCAACGTAGGGCAGAATTTCAGTGATGGAGAACAATCGATGCTTGCCATCCCAAGTGTTGGTGCCTAACGTGCAGCTGCTGATTCTCAAACTCCCAGTGCCATTTATCACTCATTTGAGTGTTGATTGGCAGCAGGTGGGAATTCCCTCTTCCCTCGGTAGGAAATCCTGCATGTGAGAGCTGTTGGCCAATCAGATTGGGTGAATTGCTCTTCAACCCAGCCAAGCATAGCGCTGTAGGAGCCAGAAGCAGCACTGCAATGCTCTGCCTGAGACTGAGTCCCATGACCTGCAAAAAATTAAGCTCTGGGGGTCTCAGGGGCAGGAAGGTAGGGGATGCCTAGGGGTACATTGGGAGGGGGCAGCTGACAGCATCCCAACTCTGTAAAGGTCTTCATCTGAAACAGGAAAAATGTAAATGTCACTTTCCCATCCTAGCTCTGGTCAGCTTAAAAATGAGGCTGGGTTAAGCAGCCACTTAAGGGCTTAACAAGTGAATGGGTGGTTTCCTAACTGAAGGCCCTGCCCTGTCCATTCAACATTACACATCTGCCATCTCTCCCCCCCCCTCCTCCCCCACTCCCATCTCCAGCCACCCACAGTCCTCTCCATCCTAACCCACCAAGTGTCCTTATCCTGGAGAAAGGCCTACCACAGGCCTGTTAAGTATGGGCCCTTTCCAAAGGATATGACATGGGGATCTCAGAATCTCTCTGGCCGGCAGCTGAGACTCCCACCAACTCCACGGATTCCGCCCGTTATTAGGAAAATTGAAAATTTGTCTCAATTTTCAAAAAAAAATTGAAGTGTAAACAATACTCACCTAATACAAAACTCATGAATGTGTGATAACACAGAAGCAGCATGGTACAAAGCAGAGCCCTGAAGTTTTCAGTGGATGCACCTTCCTGAAGTTGTTCCAAACCATATTCCTGAAGACAAAGTAGCTCATCAGTAAAAGAGATTATATCCTCAGTGCATTGCTATTTTGTGACAATGTTTCAAAACTACTTACCACAGTTTTCTGATGTCATATTTCTTACATATTTTACAGAATTTGTTGTTCATCATTCCAAAAATATTGAATTGAACAGTGAAGTCACCATAATCCTAGATGACCACAAACTGCTTTCCATTTTGAGGGGGCAAGCTGACTGGTGGTGATTTAATCTGAGAATCATCATGTCTCAGGCAAGGGGCAAGGTTGAGAATGTAGGGCCTTCATGGATAATCTCTGCCAAAATGGGAATTGAACCCACATCACTGACATTGCTCTGCATCATGAACCAGCCGTCCAGACAACTGAACAGTATTGCAACAATGACTGCACTTTGATTGCAATTCATTGGCTGTAAACCATTTTGAGACGTCCTGAGATTGTTAAAGATGGTGTTAAAATATGACCCAATCTTGATTTTTGAATGAGCCTGCACTAATTGTAGTGCAATTACACATTGATAATCTTAAGAGCCTGAGCAGCCTTCAGACTGATTTTTGAGAAGGCACAGTGATGTGATCTGGTCACAGCTTAAATATGGTGCCATCTATTTTACTCAACAACAGGGCTCCGGAGAGTAATAGAAGCCTTGATGCTTTTCCTGTGTCCTGTGATATTCATTAATTTACAACCATTTAACTCAGTTTGCAGAGGTCCACATTAAATTTGAGATTTTCGTAGTCCTTCAACACAATGTGTTAATCCAGATACAAGAGATTAAATATATTCTCCTCTTCACTTCTGAAGACAAGTCGCGTTGGACTCAAACGTTAATTCTGTTTCTCTTTCCATAGTTGCTGCTAGATCTGCTTATTCCTGCACTTTGTTTTTATTTCAGATTTCCAGCATCCACAGTGTTTAGATTTTACTCAATGTTCTAGTTAAAATACTATGAATACGATATGTTTATTTTTTAATCAATATGCAATGGGCAACATTATTAAACCCATCAAGTGCAGTTTTACAATGCTTTTCTATCTCATGCATTTAACATTGTTGTGTGTGGTGTGTGAGAATATTTATTAATAAAATCAGTGCATCAGGATAACAATAATCCCAGCATTCACATTTAAATCCTTTACTGCTACCTCTTGATATAAGCTGGCTGATGGAAAATACATGAAAACACTGTTAATGTAAAACGTTTTTAAATTGGATTATTTGACAGATCAGACAGGTAACAGTCGTACAGAAATCTGGCAACTTGTAATAATGTTTATGAACAAAGAGCCAAATGTCTTTATTTGGCTCTTTCCTCAATTGAAATCCATCTTTTTTGTTTGTATTTATTTGCCTTGCCTTAAGAGATCAGGATGCTCGCACAGAGGTAGAAAACTGCGCTACCTGTGGAAGCCTCACTCGACTGGAGTCCAGGCTGTACCCATGTATCTCATTGGATCACCCTACCATCCATGTTGAATCTAACATTAGAGCAGAACTCTGGGAACTGTAGTCAATTTTATCCCATCCTGATTTGATCGGATCAAATCCATTTGATTTATAATTATCTTGCTTCCATGTTCCCCCCGGCATTGATTTATTTGCTTGTGCCCAGGCCCTTGTTGGCAACAGGCCCCAGAGTTTTGCTTCTTGTGCATCCTGCTCTCACAGACCCTGTTCAATAAGTGTTGTTAACAAGTTAACCATCAAATGTCACAAGGACAACCCACGCATGAACCCTGATTAAGTTAATTTGTAAACTGTGATTGCTTTTCAACTTTCCCATACTATATGTTGATTGAACAATGAAGTCTTAGAATTCACAGGACAAATTTTTTGAAAAATATTTAAAGGATTAGTTCTCACAGATGTACATATTAGAGACAGACATTAGCAAATCATTACATGGAAAAGCAGCTGACTATAAGCAAATAAGTGGAATTGTCACTGATCTTGTGCCTTTCATTAAATTATTTTGAGCTAAAACAAACAGTTGTGTGTGCAATATAACAACTCCATTTCAAGTTGAGTACATCGGTGTCAAAATGTATTTCAATACTAAACTCATCCTTATATAGCGATCCTGGAATAATATTGTTACTTGGAGGTGTACAAGAAAACTTATGTTTTGTCCTATATATCGGAGTGATTAGCCATTGTATTGGGATGTTATCAATGGTCACTCAATCTCAAATCCACCTTTTCTACCCTGATAATCTAAACTATGAAAGAAACAGTTGATTAATTTTTTGTGCCATATCATTTACATTTTTCAGTTTGAGTCATAAACAAAAATACTTTATTCTCTGGTACAGGTGTCAGAATTGGAGGATTAAACAATGAGGATCAGTGGCTGAAGCAAGTTTTCCAACAATCAAATTAATGCACCACCTTGGGGACTTTCTAGAACATTCTAGGGGAATTTCACAGTGGCTTCATTGCAATGTTAATGTAAGCCTTACTTGTGACTAATAAATAAACTTAAACAGCCTTCCAGGCTTAGCAAGCGAAAAGCATTTTTGTGGCATTGGAAAGAAAATGTTTGGAAATATAGGCTGAGATGGTTCATGGGTGAGAATCAAAAAAGATAGGCAAGTAGGATGGTACACAAATAATGAAGGGGGTACGGTTGTTACAGCAAATGGCCTCTGCTTGTATCTAGAAATTTTTTTTTTTTAAACATAATATTGGAACTTGTAAATAGTAGGGTTCAATTTCTAGCTGAGAAATTATTCCACATACAAGATAAGTAGTTTGTAAAGCCTCATTGCACATACTGAACTGGAAAAGTAATGTTACCCTGCAAAGTGGAAAAACTAATTCCTTCCTCCAGATCTTGGCTTTTGAATATTTATTCTTACCTTGTTTCCAGAAAATCCAACAAATTCTAAAAGTCGGAGAATCCTTGTTGGCAACAGGGATATTGTCTTGAAAGTTAAGAAAAAAAAATTTATGAACATTTCCATTGATCAACTGACATTATTAATCACCAAAAAAAATGAATGGGAAGAATTATGATAAAGTCGAAGACTGACAAAATTCACATACATTCCAATTTTGTAAGTTGGTATAAATAGGGTTTTGCTGGTCCATGGTATATGCTGAGAAGATGGGAAATTCTAAATTTTGCAACAGGAATCCTTCTCCCTAATTTGAATTGACAACGTGATAAACTTATCCAGGGATCTTGCCCTTCAGGACAACTGACCAAGGAACAGAAAAATCATCAACTTGATACAGAAATGGAATTAACCTCTCTACAGATGCTGCCAGACTTGTTGAATATTCACAGCATTTTCTTTTCAGATTTCCTGCATTCGCAACATTTTGGTTTTGAACAGGATTTTTTTGGTCTAAGATGGTTATCTATCAACATTAGAATTTCCTGCACCAAAACAAGAGCAAAACCTTATTTCCTTTAAAATTAGTTTAAAGAAGAAAAACGCTTATAACAACAGCTTTATTAGGAATTTCCTCTTTCAAATCAAATTGATTTCATTATTATTTTGTGCAGTGACAAAAGAATCCCTTCATGCTTCAGTCTTTGACTCAGAACAACCATTATTGTGAGCTCACAACTCTGCCAAACCTCTGATCTCAGCCAGGTTTGATTGGAATTAAGGCACTCTGTACAGGGCATTGTAAAATAATCTGCAAGATTGTGAGATTTTACAATACTCGACAAAGGCCAATTTCATCCCTGGTCACCTCCAGGTTGACCTTTCATTTCTGAGTTGTTACTGACAGACGCAACATTAACAGAAGGTGCAGTTTGTCTGCTCTTCAATAGAGAATAGTGGGAGGACAGCTAAAACAACTGTATAATCTACCTGAGTGAGAAGTCTCACAACACCAGGTTAAAGTCCAACAGGTTTATTTAGTAGCAAAAGTCACTAGCTTTCGGGCCTCTGACCCTTTTTGTCAGGTGAGTGGGGATTTCTGATCACAAACAGGGGATGTAAAGACACACTCAGTCTACAGAATACTTATTAGAATGCGAGTCTTTACAGCTAATCAAGTCTTAAAGGTGCAGACAATGTGAGTGGAGATAGCATTAAGCATAAGTTAAAGAGATGTGTATTGTCACCAGACAGGACAGTAAGTGAGATGTTGTAAGCCCAGGCAAGTCATGGGGGTTACAAATAGTGTGATGAACCCAAGATCCCAGTTGAGGCCATCCACACGTGTGTGGAACTTGGCTATCAGTTTCTGCTCAGCGACTCTGCACTGTCATGTGTCGTGAAGGTTGCCTTGGAGAACACTTACCCGAAGATCAGAGGCCGAATGCCAATGACCGCTGAAGTGTTTGCCAACGTGTTTAGGGTGGAAGCTGGAAAAGTGGAGCATTGTGAGGTTATCTGTGAGCTTGTGGTATAGTGAGGTGCTGACGTGACCATCCTTAATAGAGATGCATGTGTCCAAGGATGCAACCGATTCCAGAGAGTAGTCCATGGTGAGCCTGATGGTTGGATGGAACTTGATGTCATCATATAGTTGTTTCAGTGATTGTTCACCATGAGTTGAAAAGGAAGAAAATGTTATCGATGTATCTAGTGTATAGCATCGGTTGAAGGTCTTGTGCAGTGAAGAAGTCTTGTTCGAGCCTGTGCATGAAGATGTTGGCATATTGAGGTGCGAATTTGGTCCCCATGGCTGTTCCATGTGTCTGGAAGAAGAACTGGTTGGTGAACGTGAAGAAATTGTGGTGCAGGATGAAGCAGATGAGTTGTAAAATTGCATCTGGAAACTGGCAGCTGTTGGTGTTGAGTACTGAGGCAGTTGCAGCAATGCCGTCATTGTGGGGGATGCCGGTGTAGAGTGCCGAGACACCCATTGTGACGAGGAGTGCTCCTGGTTCTGCAAGCCCACAGATAACCTCATGATGCTCCACTTTTCCAGTTTCTACCCTAAACACGTTAAAGCAGCCATCCCCTACGGTCGAGCCCTCCGTATACACAGGATCTGCTCAGATGAGGAGGATCACAACAGACACCTCCAGACACTGAAAGATGCCCTCACAAGAACAGAATATGGCACTCGACTCATCGATCAACGGCTCCGACACGCCACAGCCAAAATTCGCACCGACCTCCTCAGAAGACAAACACGGGACACAGTAGACCCTTCGTTGTCCAGTACTCCCCCAGAGCAGAGAAGCTATGACATCTTCTCTGGAATCTTCAACATGTCATTGACGAAGATGAACATCTTGCCAAGGCCATCTCCACACCCCCTCTTCTTGCCTTCAAACAACCACACAACCTCAAACAAACCATAGTCCACAGCAACCTCTGCAAGATATGCCGGATCATCGACACGGATGCCATCATCTCCCATGAGAACACCATCCACCAGGTTCACGGTACATACTCTTGCAACTTGGCTAACATTGTCTATCTGATACGCTGCAGGAAAGGATGTCCCGAGGCATGGTACACTGCGGAGACCATGCAGACGCTACGACAATGGATGAATGAACACCACTCGACAATCACCAGGCAAGAATGTTTTCTTCCTGTTGGCGAACACTTCAGCGGCCACGGGCATTCGCCCTCTGATTTTCGGGTAAGTGTTCTCCAAGGCGGCCTTCACGATATGACAGCGCAGAATCACTGAGCAGAGACTGATAGCCAAGTTCCGCACACGAGGACGGCCTCAGCCGGGATCTTGGGTTCATGTCACACTATCTGTAACCCCCATGACTTGCCTGGGCTTGCAAAATCTCACTAACTGTCCTGTCTGAAGACAATACACATCTCTTTAACCTGTGCTTAATGTTATCTCCACTCATATTGGCTGCACCTTTAAGACTTGATGAGCTGTAAAAACTCACATCCTAAATCAGCATTCTGTAAACTGAGTGTGTGTCTTTACAACCCCTGTTTGTGATCAGAACTCTCCACTCACCTGATAAAGGGTCAGAGGCCCGAAAGCTAGTGGCTTTTGATACCAAATAAACCTATTGGACTTTAACCTGGTGTTGTGAGACTTCTTACTGTGTTTATCCCAGTCCAAAGCCAGCATCTCCACATCATAATTTACCTGATGTAGAGAGGAAAGGGTGAAGATAAACAAATTAATAGTGATATCGCATATGTTTTTACTCACTAGATTAAAAGCCCCAATTCCAAGTTGAACACCTCCTTCAAAATGGCTATAGTTCTCTCCTTTTGTGTAGTTGGATGACTGCACAATATTAAGTAGTTCCCTTTCAGAAACGAAACAAAGTGATTAGAGCACAGAGCTGAAGGAAATAACATTTCTTTAAGGACAGAAAACAACACAATAATCAAATATTTCCCACTGTTAAATGCTTATTTTAAAAATTTATATCTGACTTGATTTTTTTTTTCCAGATTTAATGTTGTAATTATTTGCATTGCAAGGCTCATTTTAGAATAATGTCAGCCTGGAGATTCCCTTCACCAAGCAGAGGATGTTTACCTGTTTTAATAGAGACCGTCACATTTCAAGATTAGGAGAAATTTCATATTCAGACTGCTGAGTTATTAGAGCCAGGCAAAAAGCCAAACTCTCATGATATCGTACATGTTTATTAAGTCCATAACTGGAATATTGGAGAAAGAAATGAGAAATAGTCAATGGAGGGGGTTGTTAGCACATTTGACAATGGTTTGAGCAGTTAATTTTGGATTGTTTTGTATTAGTATTTTTCCACAGAGAGATCTTTCTTGCAAGTGATCTGCAAGCTTTATAAGCCCAAATGCCCAGTTTATCTGTCACATTTAAGGGGACAAAGGGTCATCCAGACATTAGCTCTGTTCTCTCTCCACAGATGCTGTCAGAGCTGCTGAGATTTTACAGCATTTCCTGTTTTTATTTCATGTTCTGCAATAACTATTAGCTTTTACATTTAAGGGGATGCCTGGGCGGTCATCACTCCAGCACATCTCCACACAAGCTTCATAAATCGGAAGCTTGCAGGCTCCACTGAAGGGCCCTTAAATGTGAATAGTTAGATAGTAACTAGAGTGGGTCATTCAGCTCCTCAAGCCTGCCTCACTTTTTAATACCATGATTGATCTGTACCTCAACTCCATATCACTTAACAAAAATCTATTGGCCTCCGTCCTGGCATCCATAGTCTTTCAGGGGTGAAAACTGCAGAACCTCGAGGTGAAAATGTGCTCCTTGGTTGCACACCTAAATGGCCTGGGTCCAATTTTAAGACTAGATCCTTCATTCCTGATTCCCATCCCCTTGTACTTGATTCAATCTCAACAAATGATCTGAAGCAAGTCATGAACTATAATTGTAATAATCAATCATATAGCCACCATACCTTTTAATTGGTTCTATTAGTTATTCTTACAATGACAAAATATAAAATTCTCACCAAAAATTATCCAGCATGGCACACCAGAGTTCAGCCCAACTTACTTGTATGTCTGGTAGCTGTTTCTTATTTTGATGCTGCCTTTGATAAAACTAATCATGTTCTCATCCTGTAAAGAAAATGTTAATTGAAGTGAATTTGAAGTATTGCACATGATGTGGCTGTTAAGAAAGGTTACGATCTGGTTTGACTTCTTAATCTGGAGAACAAAAATGACTTTTGTTTTGAACAATGGAAGACGTTGTGTATTGAGGAAAGATCAGTGAGCAGCAGCATCAGAAACCTCATGAAAGATATTTCTAAAAATACATATTATAGACCTTACCAATAATACAAAAACAACAGAGTGCAGGCAATCAACAGTCCCTGCACCATTTCAGTGGCAAAGAACTGATATATGAATTTTAGAGAGAGTCAATGTAAGGCCATGGACATAGAAACAACAAATAGGACAACATTAAAAAAATGCCAAAAGATCATTTATTTTGACCTGTCAGAATTTATCCCTCAAAACATTCTAACTCTCCTCGCCGAATATACAACTGCATTTGATCACCAGTCTCTGGCCTGGATTTTCATCCTGGAGGAAGGTATGGAGGAGTTGGGGAAATTCCTGATTCAGCCAGCCTAACAAGGCAAAGTCTTCATTGCTGGGAGCTGGGCGAGAGCTGGAATCCGGTCATTCATCCCAGGAAGAAGTGAGAAGGTAACCACAGCAGCTGCCAGGTGCTGAGGCAGGTTGTTTTAAAGGTCTTTATCCAAATGCTCATCCAACCCCTCAAGCCTGTCATGTCCCCTATGTCAAGCACTGCCCACCTACCCAGCCTCTCAGGCCCCTCATTATGAATTCTTAACTGAGAGCCAGACATCTATTAAAATACAAGAACACCTGCTCCCCAAAACAGACCAAGGGAGTGGGTGGATGGCCTGAACTTGGCTTAAGGGGCATGAGGTGGATCTTTTGAATTTACCTTTTAAAAGGTTCCTTCCGACACACTAGGGTTTGCAAAGCTGCTAAGAAGGCATGAATCACAACTCTTTAAAATCCTGGCCCCGATTCCGTGGAAATTGCACAGGACTAGGACATGTCTCCCCCCACTGTGGGGCTGTCCAGGTCAGTAATGTCGGATGTGGGCTTCTGGCAGGAAGCAGCCTGCACGCTTTAAAGGCATTCCTGAAAATTGTACAGCACAGCAATGGTGTTGGGGATTTTTTTAAAAATTCTTTTAAAGTATGCACAAATCAACCTGTCTCAGGTGAAAATCCAGGCCTATATCTCTATTACACCATTGGGATATTTCTGGTATTTATTCAAAAGTAGAATTTTTATCTCTTCATTTTATTAGCCACTAACTCTACTATCTAGCTTTATTTTAAAATATTAAATTTGCATTATCCTCGCCAATTAATAAATCAGCAAGATTTTCCTTCAGCTATATCTTACCTTCAAGTGGAGACTGAGCTTTTTCACTGTTTCTCGTGGCTCACCTATTTTATGTTGCATATGTGTTGACTGAACAATTGCTGTATTGATTTACAAATGTCTACCTTGTGTGTATAATATTTATTTGGAATGTGGGTTGAATAAATCAATTTTGAAGATTGCACAAGTAAAAGGGTTTGGAATGTTGTGTATGTGGTGTCTGTTGCTTTAAGACAGGACAGCAGAAGTGAATCAGCTGATTTGAGGGACCAATTGGAACCAAGAGTGAGTGATCACACCGGAGAGAGAGAGATTCCTCTCTCAGGCATTTCACTTCTGGAATCGTGTTGTGAAGATGTAGAACTGGGCTCTGCTCTGGGGTAGCCTTTCTGCTGCAAAAACCTCCTGTGCCAAGTTTCCTTATCAGTGAATACCCTTCTCTTGATGAAACCATAACGGCCACAACATAACATTTATAATTGGAATAATTGTTAGTGTACTTTTCTGCACTCTTTCCAATGCACATTACTCTTGTGATTTTACAGGTTCATTTTTTTTAAAAGGTTTGGACAGGATGGGAACAAAAAAAAACATTTTTTTTTAGCTGCTGCCAAATGAAGTACTATAAAAGCACAGAATTGGGCTAACTGCCACAACCACGTTCGATCTATGAATTCTATGGCATAAATAATATACAGGATAGGATATTTTTCTTAATAAAACATACAACCAAATTAGCCAAAATTGCAGACTTTTTAAACATTTTCAATTCAGCCCAATTTTTAAAATTTTGAATCAGGCCTATTCATAAGAAATCTTCACATGGCTAATGCTATTCACAGGCTGTTTTTCTTTTTCATAGTGTATATACGCCAAATGGGAGAAAGAACTCAAGGGAAGGTGAATCCTCAGGGGCAATCAAGTGTATCTGAAGTTTGTGACCCCTCAGAAAACAAGTATCTCCATATGCCAGAGATTCAGATGCTATAGATCTGGCAGATTGTTCTTTCAGTTATCTCTGAAGGCACAGCAGGATTTTCTAGCCGTATTTGCCCCAAGTCCGGAAAATCCCACCCGAAGTCAACAGACCTTTTCATAGCTGGTATCCCGCCCGCTACGATTCCTGTGGCGGGTGGGATGAGAAAATTCCACTCAGTGTATCAGAGAATCAAGGAATCAAGGACGGATCCTTTGAGTGACTTCACTTGCTGATCAGCTAAACAAATACTTTGCATTTAGTTTCCCTAACAAAGGTGACGCCACAGGACAGGTCATTCAGCAAAGGTTGTTTAAATAATTGCAAGCAACAGTAACCCTTCCCCCCACCCCCATCTCACAGAAGAGATTTTAGCAAAATATTAAAACTGATCATGCTGCAGGACAAAACAACACACTTCCTAAATTGTTCAAGGATATCGACGAATTTACGTTTTAGCTCATTGCTTCCCGAGAACTAAATCTCACCTCTTTAAAGAGAAAAACATGGGCCTTGAAAATATAACCACTTGAAGTGGTGGCAAGGAAACTACTGGACAAAATTTTGTATGAAATGATAAATGATCACTTGGAAAATGTGGTAGAATCGCAGAATGAGAGAATCTCTACAGTATGATGATTAGCAATGCCAAACATTTACGAAGCAATGATCCTGCCACTACACTAACTTGGTGTAGGATACAGAATCTCTGAAGAATATGCAGAGGCAAGCAAATGAGTTGATGTCAAATTTAGAATCCTTAAGTATGAGAATAGACTATGGGAATTAAGGTGGTCTATTTGACAGAAATGCAGGCTTAGATGTGACCGAGATTTCATAAAACAATGCAGTTTATTTACAAGATTATTTGCAATGGATAGGGATGAAAGGGCTAAAGCTCATATTATAGAATTCATAGGCAAAGAGCTTAGATTCTAAGATGCATTTCTTTTTACAATGTGTTACTGGAAGAAATAAGACTAATGATAATATATTACTGCTACAGATTTTTAAAAGGGAATCTGACAAATTCCTAAAAAAAAGGATTTACATTTCTGGGGGTTTAAATGGTTAGTTAGCCTGGAATTGCCTTGATTAACTTCAGGGACAGAGAAGGAATTTCTTAGTTTTTCTTGAATTTTTGCCATTTCTTTCGCCCTTTCTTTTTACACACTGCAGGGTGATTGACCAGTGCGCAAGATTATGTAGTTTACAAGATAAAGCAAACTTGATGGTCCCAAATTGAGTTTCCTGATCCTTCGTCTTGTACTTTCAATTGTGTTTTAATACAGGAATAGATATACAGTTTAAGGATCAATTTAATTACAGGGAATGGTTCTGTAAAGAAAAGAAAACAACTTCAACTGAAATACATAATTTCAGCGACTATACATGATTTAATATTAATTGATTTGCAAGTAATAATGACAACTTTCCAATTCCCCAGACCAAAATACTGTTACCTGTAAGAAAGTGAGAGCAGCCCTCTGTAACAAACACTCAGCATAGCAGACTTCAGCATGCATCTCCTCTGTGTGCAGATCAAACATCCAGATGAGCTTTTGTTACTAAAACACTGCAGTACAACTTTATTCTTACTTTTTTTGAAGAAGGCTTAACACTTAATTTCAGACATGTTAACATATTCAGATGTTAAATCAAGGTTTACTTAATAGATTAATGAAAGAAACTTAAAAATTAAGAATTGATACATTGACATGCATTTCATTTCAACCATTTGCGGATATAAAGTGAAAAATTACAAAGCAAAAAATTACTGTTTACATTGTACTTCTCTCTCCCCAGACACCTTGCCTTGGCGACCATGGATTTCTTTGGCCCACAGTTATACTTGGTCATATACATGATTTGCAGATGCTGATGTTGGACTAGGGTGGACACAGTGAGAAGTCTCACAACACCAGGTTAAAGTCCAACAGATTCATTTGGAATCATAAGCTTTCAGAGCACTGCTCCTTCATCAGGTGAGTGGAGAGTTTCACAAACACGACATATATAGACAGAGCCACAATCACAAGATAATGGTTGGAATGCAAGTTTTTTCAGTAATCAAGTCTTTACAGGTACAGACAGTGCGAGTAGAGAGAGGGATAATCACAGATTGAACAGTTCAAATCTGAGAGAACGCCAGCCCAAACATCTGTCATGTAGGTAAGGCTGGAATTGAAGGTGTGCACCTGTGAATCCCAGAATGTGCGCAAGGGGCATGGGGGAAGACAGCATGTGCATGAGCAATGAGAAAAAGACAAAATCAGGAAATGACTTGTCGGAGCTCAGTGAAATTGTGGGAACATCAAAGAAAGTAGCTGAGAAGAGATTGTAATGATATGGTTTGCTGTTGCGGGGAGAGAGAGAGGAAATGTGGTGAGGCATCACAGTTAGTGGGGCCGAGTTCCTCATTTTCCCCCTGTACTGCGCACGCACACACATACAAACCACCCGCCCCCACACCCCATATCTAATAGCTATACTTAGAATAGGGAAAAACTAGGTGATCTGGAGAAGCCAGGGGGTTTTTGGTGTTCAGATTCAAAAGTTAATAAAAGCAGTGCTTAAAGTAGCTAAGGCCATGTGAAAACTAACAGTTTACAGCACTCACCTTTATAACTCACACATTAATAACAGCTGGGATTCATGTCAGATAATGATGGCAGATTGAAGGAAAGGGATACATTACAAAAAACTGCTGAGACATTAGTTGAAAGGCTTTGTGTACCCTTTCTAAAAGTGATGGAAAAGAAAGATAACTAGAACCAGTGAAGGTTGAAACCATAAATGACACTATACTAACCTTCAGTAAATTGTTCAGCAGCATGCCTATTCATCAGGCTGTTGATTGAGTCTGCAACAGTGGTCTTTTTCCTAAATCTAACAGGAGAGAGTAACAAACCCAGGTTACTATCCCGTGACTATGACAACGAAGGTCAATTTACAACTTTCCTTCATTCTCTAATTACGTGGAAGGTACAGGATTGTGCTGGGATACAGTTCCATGGACTTGGCCAAAATGTTAAGCACTAAAAGCAATATGTTTGAACATTTATTTGACACATTACAATACAAAGTTATTTGTTTTCTTCAATTGCTGATGCTTAATATTTTTATCTGATTTCTGTCATGTTGCCTTAAATCTGACCAGCATTGCTCTGAGGGATATTATTTTACATCTTAATGGTTCTGATAAACTCACAAAAAGTTATTGATTCATTGAGTGTAGCTTGTACAATTTAATAGGTTAACAGTTTGGACTGTCATCTGTGATGTACTACTGACCGATCTTTAAAATGCTAAATTAATTCTTGTGTAGGCTGTGGCTCAAAATGAAAAAAAAGAGATAGAACCATAGAACTATCAACAATCTATATTAATGACTTGGATACAGGGATAGAAGGTACAATAGCCAAATTTGGAGATGACGCTAAAATAAGTGGGATAGTAAGGTGCAATGAGGAAATAAGAAATTTACAAATGGATATAGATAGGCTAGGTGAGTGAGCCAAAATGCGGCAGATGGAGTTTAATGCGGGTAAGTGTGAGGTTAATAGTAGAAAGATTGCTATTCAATTGTAATAAATTTCTTGTATCCTTATTGAACTATATTAAATACAATGGCGTTAAAGTTTCACACGGTTTCCCATAACATCAGAAACCTCAGGAAAAAGGTTTAAATTCATCCTCCCCCTTGTCCCTATTTCTTGATCCGTGAAGTAGCTGATCAATTGCTGCACTGTGAAACATTTTCATGACATTCAAAACATTTGCAATGCGATTTGAAGCAGGAAGTTTATATCACTTTCATTTTCTCCTTCCCCCTTTCTCCAGTTCCATCCAGCTACATTCATATTTCAAATCTTTAAATCTCATAAAAATTCATGGTATCCCTGTTCCCAGATCCCCTAATTATCTGGAGGAATCCGGAATAAAAGGAATTGAAACAGCATTTAGTTATTCCCCAGTCCTTATGCACTGGGGAAAATGGAACTCAAATACCGACACTATCTTCCACAATGCCATTGATCAATCACAGTTCTGTATGTTTACTTATCATAAGCACTTCCAATTTTTCCTCCACTGATATTTCTGGTGAATGCTACATTTAATGTCCTCACACTGAGCTCAAATATTGAATGGAAGATTACAATATATAACAAATGATTGGGATGAACGACTGTGTGGTTGGTACTTGATTCTGCTTTTTGCGTTCATACTTTTAAAAGGTCAAACATGAGGGATTCTATCTAAGCAATGACAAAAAGCCATTGTCCCATATAAAATGGAGCAATATTGGAGTTATATTACATAATCTATATTATTTATCTCCACCTGTGAAATAGGCAAATGCTCATTATTATAAGCCTCCTACAGTATGCCACCCCATCCACCCCCACCTACAAGGCGTCATGCTATGTGAGCAGCACAGTGATGCACTGGTTAGTACTGCTGCCTCACAGCGCCAGGGACCTGGGTGACTGTGTGGAATTTGCACACTCTCTCCATGTCTGCCTGAGTTTCCTCTGCTGTTCTGGTTTCCTTTCACAGTCGAAAAATGTGCAGTTTAAGTAGATTGGCCATTTTAAATTGCCCCTTGGTGTTCAAAGATGCGCAAGTTAGGTGGATTATGATAAATGCACAGGGTTATGGGGAATTGGTACAGACCTGATGGGCCAAATGACCTGCACTGAAGAGATCCTATAACCTATAGGTTCTGCAGCCACAGCCTAATGTCCCCCCCTCCATCTCTGACCATCAACTTCTGGAACTTAAAAGCCTTCAGAATTTGGAAGGACAAATAAAGCAAAATTCACCAATAATTTACCCACTTCTTCATCCACTCCATATAGATGTTATGATGGCAGTGCATGGGAAGCCTCCAGTAAATCTTAGGGACCGTAGGGATATGGGGGTAGGGCCTGGGTGGGATTGTGGTCAGTGCAGACTCAATGGGCTGAAAGGCCTCTGTAGGATTTCTATAATGAAAACTCCTGGTGATTTTTTACTGATTTGCTAACTAGTGAAAACAGAGAACATAAACTGAGGATTATCGAAAGATACAATGAAGGTATAACTGCATACAGAGGGCCATTAAAAAGAAACCAGTCATATTTGACAAAGCAGCAATTTAAAAATGATGGGTGAAAGGCTCAGAGAAGTAGGATTTGTGTAGATGGCTCCAGCTGGAGAGCAAATCCAGGCAACTTCACCAAAAGAAAACACCAGCTCCCCTCTGTGCCTTTTCTCCCACAGCTAAAGCCTTGGTGTGCACACGGCACCTGTAGTAAGACTGAAGATTTTAAATATTTTGCAATTTTATATCATCTACAAGACATATTTTGCTGCTTCAGTTTTACAAGTGTAAATTTCAAGTAATTTTCATGAAAAGTAGGCTTTGCTGCATTTATCTTTACTGCGCTGCTCACATTGATAAATTTGTGAATCCTGTATGTTTTGGAGGGAGTGCAGAGGAGGTTTACTAGGCTGATACCGGAGCTGAGGGGGTTGAGCTATGAGGAGAGGCTGAATAAACTAGGCTTGTACTCGTTAGAGTTTAGAAGAATGAGGGGAGATCTCATTGAGACGTATAAGATGATGAATGGGATGGATAGGATAGAGGTGGAGAGACTCTTCCCGCTCAAAAAAGACAGTAGGACTAGGGGGCACAGCCTCAAGATAAAGGGGGGGCGGTTTAGAACGGAGTTGAGGAGGAACTTCTTCACTCAAAGGGTGGTGAATCTCTGGAATTCTCTGCCCGTTGAAGTGGTGGAGGCTGCCTCGCTAAATATTTTTAAGACGCGGGTTGATGGGTTTTTGATAAGAGAGGGGATTAAGGGTTATGGGGAGAGGGCGGGAAAGTGGAACTGAGCCACGACAGATCAGCCATGATCTTATTGAATGGCGGGGCAGGCTTGAAGGGCTAGATGGCCTACTCCTGCTCCTATTTCTTATGTTCTTATGTACTTGGTATCAAAACTATTAGATATCGCTGAGTAGAACTGGTCAGTTAGATTGTTACTGAACTTTATAGAAAAAAAAACAACTTGCTTTTGGCAGATTGTTTGGGCTTCTTTCATTGTGTTCCCAGCATTAATAATATCCTCAGGTTCAAAGGTCATCATAGCTTGCATTTCCAATATTGTGGCATAAGTCAGGGAATGGTACATGCTGTCTTTGGCTCTGTAAAACAATAGAGAAAAAGAACAAGTATATAGATACAGTCAATACTAATAACTATGGGCCTACAAAGGTCTAATACCTAAACATACCAATAAAATCTTTCATTACAGTACTTAAACAAATCCCGAACCATGGAATTGATGGAATCACGTGTTCGGCTCACCAAAAACCTCGATTTAATTTTCTGTTCACTGATGTGTATATCAGAACTGTGCACAGTACTATGTAATGACATACCTAGCTACACCAGTCACCATACTTCCCAATATCTGAAAATGGTTGCATATTTATAGAGTCACATGACAATTTTTGCATAATCATATGAGTGGTTGCACAGAAATGTCACCAATTTACATTTTATCCCTGTACACACCTAGCGAAAGTTTCTTCCATTTGGTTGAGCCATTGATTTCCATGGTACAAGGCCATAAATAACAAGACAATTGATAATGTCGCCCTACAATCCCATTGAAATGTGTGAAGAAACCAAACAATTTACATAAATAGATTGGAGAAGTTGGGACAGGACTGGACTGTTCTCCTTGAAGAGAAAGCTTTGGAGAGATTTGATAGAGGTATTCAAAATCATGAAGGATCTGGATTGAGTAAATAGGGAGAAATTATTTCCATTGTTAGGTTAGGGGAATTAGCGTTGTAAATGCTTGGGGTGACATGGATAGGCTTGGGTGGGATGCTCTTTTGGAGAGTCAGTGCAGACCCAATGGTCCAAATGGACTCCTTCTGGACTGTAGGAATTCTATGATTCTATTGGTGGATAGATTGAGAACCCAGGGCACAGATTTAAGGTAATTAGTAAAAGAAGCAATGGCAATATGAACAAAACTTTTATTTCACACAGCTAGTGGCCAGCATCTGGCATATCCTGCTTAGGAGAATGATGGAGACAAGTTCAATTCGTGCATTCAAGAGAGAATTGGATTATTATCTAAAAAGAACGCACTGGACTATTGGGATAAAAGAATGGGAGTGACCCTAGGTGAATTGCCCCTTCAGAGAAACAGCACAACACAATAGGCTGAACAGCCTTCTGTGATTCAAGAAAAGGAAGCACTGCATTCAGCATCCAACAGTAAGCCAGTACATCAGTACAACCAATTATACCTGTAATTAGTGATCTATATTTCAGTCAAACACCTCTCTTAGTCAATCTTAACTATAACTATGGCTCGTAGGAGAGAAGTCAGAAAATGTTCACATAAGAATTTTAAAGAAAATGACAAATAGCAATTAACTGCAAGATATAATTCATAAATCACACTCTAGAAGCACTTCTGGTCAGTCTGATTTGATAAAGAAAAGACCTGTGACTTATAAAGAACTCACATTTGTGTAACACCATTAATATCCTTGAGACATCTCTAACAGTTATCAACTGGTATGACAGCCTATTTGTAATCAGGAGCATCTCACAAAGGGCGAGGTGAACAACCAGTTAATTTATTTTGTTGGAAGGATGAATATTGACCAGGACACCAGAAACATTCTACCTTTGTACTTGGTAGGCAGTGGCATAGTGTTATTGGCACAGGACCTAGTACTCCAGAAATTAGTAACACAGGCACTCTGGGCACCCACATTTGAACCCTACCACAGCAGTGATTAAATTTGACTTCAACGAAAGGTCTTATGATGACCATGAAACCATTGGATTTTATAATGATGGACAGTCTGGTTCAATGTCCTTTGAAGGAGGAAGCCTGCCATCCTTACCTAACCAGCCTACATGTGACTCTTTCCTGCCCTCTGAAATGGCCAAACAAGCCACTCAAATCAAGGGAAATTAGGGATGGGCAACAAATACTGGCCCAGCCCAGTGACATCCACAGCCCATGAATGAATAAAAAAAAGTGCCACAATATCTTTTACATTCATGTATTTAGGGTCTCAGACTCCAACAGTTCAGTTTCTATAAAGTTTTTTGTAGATCTTAGAAGGGCAGTGATACCCCTAATTCCCACTGGAGTCAGCTCTTCTCTGAATTATGTAGACATCCTACCCACAAAACTGCACCTCAATGCTGCATCTGAGTGGAAGCTGCAACTAATAGTCGCCACTGAAAAGTCTCTGCAATGGAGACACATCACTCAAACAATGAACAGCATAACAAAGAATACAATGCTGATGATCACCTGTATTTAAAATAATACATCTGAATTTGACCTTGACTGGATTAGATCATTGATAAATAGCCTGATGTATATAACTGTCAGCACCAACACAGGCCATTCAGCACAACTGGTCCATGCTGATGTTTTCCGCTCTACATGAGTCTCATTCCACCCCTCTTCATATAACCCTATCAGCATAACTTTATATTCCTTTCTCCCCCGTGTATTTTATCTAGCTTTTAAATGCATGTTAATTATTCCTAGTACATGGATGCTTGGTGGCTGTTCAACAAACACATTTGCCAGCTGATTTGATTGACTTTTTCCAGTTATATGTCCTGTGAAGCTGAAAGAATATAAGTCATTCGCCCAATATACAATTGAGAGCTTGTTTTTAAGAAATTCATTCACAGGATGCGGGTACTGATGGCAAGACCAGCATCTGTTGGCCACCCATACTTCCTCTTGAGAGCATGGTGTAAGGTCACATTCTTGAGCCTCTGCAGATGTTTGGTGTAGATACACCTAGTGTTGCTAAGGAAGGAGTTCCAGGATTTGGACTCAGGAACAATATAAGAACAAAGATTAAGTTCCAAATCAGGATGGTGTAAAATTTGGAGGAAAGCCTGCAGCTGATGGAATTCCAATGCATCAGAGTCAGAGAATCATGGAGTTTACAGAATGGAAACAGGCCCTTCGGCCCAACTTGTCCATGCTACCCTATTTTTTAAAAAACCCTAAGCTAGTTCCAATTGCCCACATCTGGCCCATATCCCTCTACATCCATCTTACCCATGTAACTGTCTAATTGTCTTTTAAAAGACAAAATTGTACCCACCTCTACAACTACCTCTGGCAGCTTGTTCCAGACACTCACCACCCTGTGAAAAAATTGCCCCTCTGGACCCTTTTGTATCTCTCCCCTCTCACCTTAAACCTATGCCCTCTAGTTTTAGACTTCCCTACCTTTGGGAAAACATATTGACTAGCTGCTCTTGTCCTTCTAAGTAATGGATGTAGTGGATTTGGTGCAGGTCTTGGTGAGTTGGTGCAGCAGTGCAAATAGCAGCCATGGTGAGATGGGGGTGGAAGGGATGAATGTTGAAGGTAACTGAGGGTGGTGAATCACAGCTGATGCAGAAAAAAAACACTCAAAAACTAGTTTGAGATGGCATCCGCAATGATGAAATTTTTTAAAAAACTGATGGGACAAAATCCTAAATTTAAGAAAGAGACAGTTTAAAAGATTTTTTTAAAAAGGTACCTGGATCTGCACCTTAACTGTTGTAAGCTACAGGGGTAGGGGCCAGGTGCAAGAAGGTGGGATTAGAAAGGGCACCTGTGTCCTTGGGCTGGCACAGACAAAATGGGCCGAATGTCCTCCTTCTGTGCTATAACCTTTCTACGGTTCTAAAATCAATCACTCCTTTCAATTCATTACATATTTTTTATCTCTTTGGAATATTTTGTTACTTATTTTAACAATGAAGGTAACAATCCATAGTAGCTCATTGGTTTGTTTAAAGATTTCCCCTGTCACTGTAAGGTGGGGGTAGCATGCAGCTTTTTAATAGTACCCCACGCTCACAGTTTTAGTAATCTAGTCTGAGGATGAATAGGGGAGAAAGTTGCAAGAAAGATTTATTTTTTAAAAAAAACTTGTTCAAAGACTCTAAACGTGGAAGGACTCTTGTCTCCCCTATCTGCACAAATATTGTTTAAGTTAGTGCATGTGAACTTCTGAAAGGAAAATACTCTAAAGAATGACAGCACAGTTTTCTTGCAAACATAGAATTTAGCACAAGCTGTCCAAATGCCATCCTCATTTCTTGCGCCTTTGAGAAGCAAATGTAATTTGTACGGTTACATTTCACAAAGAGAAATCTTTCATAGCTGGCACATTGAGAACATTGGTGACTCAGAACAACATCACACAATGCTATGCAAGAGTATTGTGACAAAGCTGCTACTTTCATTTCTGTGCTAGAGTCCAGGGTGTGTGGTTGGAAAGGGTGAGTGTGTCCCATAACAGTGTGAAACATGCACCAATTTAACTCTGTTTTAATTGAGGGCCCTCTCTGAACCCAGAAGAGTTACTGACAAGAGAGACTGACAAGTGAGGGAGGGAATGCAGGCAGCAACGGGCCATTGCAGGGGATTAGGTGGAATAGTCCCGGACAGTCAGTATCAAGTGGGTTCGTGGAATTCTGAAAGGAAAGCCTATGGCTGCAGACGTCTGTAGTTTCCTCATGCAGTCCAGCAAAGTGCACCAGCTCTTGGAACCACTGGAAGGAAAGCAGTTGAAATAAACCAAATTCAAATTAATGTTTTGCATGTCAAAAATATAAGCTTAACCAACAAGTGAAACAGTCAAACAAAGCTGCACACATCATCACATGTGACTGTTACAATACTACACTTCAATCCTCCTCATCCTTCTCAACTTCTTTGTAGCGTTTGACATTATCAATCACGCCACTTTCTTCTAAATCTTCTCCTTTGTTTTCTAACCGTCCTTTCCTGCTTCAGAGATGAAATAGCTCAAAATCATTTCATAGTGTAGAGTTATAACCCTAATCAGAAGAATATGACTACATATAAGGTATGTGCATGTGGCTAAGTCCTGCTGTGGAGTTTAATTTGGACACATGTCCCGATAGTGGTGACTAACAAAACTTTGTGGAGTTGAATTGATCCTTTTGAAACCAGTCTTTAATAATTGAAAATCTACAGCAGTCACCTAAAATCTATTCTTCAAAACATTCAGGTAGCAGCTTGGCTTTCTCAAACAAGTTATTTTCTGTATGAATAGTTTAACAGTTCTCATAAGCAGACAGCATCTCTCATGAATTGAGCTCTGCATGCTTTTTTCTTTGTAAGTATGAGATTTGGTGTCATTCATTTGGTTGGGCTTGAGCATTTGGAATGTATGAAATTCTGCAAGCAAGTTAGCCTAATTGAAGTCCAATACTCATTCCATGTTACGAATTGGCATTTATGTTGGCTTTCTCCGATGTTAGATGCCAAATAAACAATGAACCTGGGTTACTGCATTTGTCACAATATTTCACAGAACTAAACATAAAGCAAAACTCAATACAGAACAAGTTGTAACTTAAAAGCAAAAAATACTGGAAATAAGTAGGCCTAACAGCATTGACAGAGTTAGAGACAAAGTTAACTTTTCAAGATGATGACTTTTCTTGAGGATTTGACGACAGATACTGCATTGAAAACTGAAATATCTTTTCCAAATGCTGCAATGTGTTAAGACAAGATGCTAGATATTCAGACAGCGATGGCAAGAATCCAAGGTCCTCAAATCTACTGTTCACTCAGATATTGAGCTATAAATTCTCAGGAAAGATCACTGAGCTGAAAAACTACTGCTTCTCTCCAACGATTCTCCCTGACTTACTGAACATTTCCAGCATTTTCTTTTTATATTCCAGGTTTGCAGCATCTGCGGTATTTTGCCTTTGGAATTTGCAGTAGTGTACGTACAAATTGAATTACTTTTTCTTCAAGAATTTTGACAAAGTTACAACAACAGATTTGTTTAAACAGAGTCTCAGCTAATATACAAGCAGCTGTTTGCAGAATTTCATACATTCCAATTGCTCAAACTGAACCAAATGAATGACCACCAAATTTCATACTTATACACTGGATTCCTTTGTTGAAGAACAACCTCTTTGAAGATGGTCCTTACCAAAGACAAAATCTTAATTATCCAACATCTGAATAAACAGGAAAAGGGCCATGGATTCCTGTCTACTCTCCTTGATTGTCTTGCATTTTTATCAGCATGTCTCAACAAATGACAGCATTGGAAAACATATTTTAAATTGTCAATGCAATATTCATCAAATCTTAAACTGGATTCAAATAAAGCATTAGTTATGACAGGGTCTAAGAATTGTCGTTGCCTTTAACACCTTTTAACGAGAGTTCACTGATGGCCTGTCAAAGTTGGAACAGTCAGGCTGACAAATGTTGCATAGTGTAACATTCTACTTTCCAAAGACAGCCTTTATTTAAATAATTCATGAACAAACAACCCTATAGCATGGCAGTCAAAACATCTCAACTTACCATTTGAACTTTGCAAATGAGCACTGCTAAATCAAGATTACTGTTCATAACCAAATGAAAAAGATGAAAAGTTTTCAAACTACCATTATCAAAGTTAATGTTCAGAATTAAGATGGGCCTTTCCATCTTTGCTCAGGCTTTACAAATGATAATTATGTACTTGTGTTGTCGTCTTCCTCACAAAACAACTATGACCTCAAAATGATATACTTCTCAAGTAATATCTTATATTTCCCGCAATCATGGAAATTGCACCAGAGAAGGCAATTGTTTGGGCTATTGCACCTAATTTGTGCTTAACCAGAGCTAACAACTCTAACCAAGATTATAAGATCACACCATGGTGCCAGTCAAATTAACCCATACCATGTCTACCAATTCCTTACCCTAACAGGGTACCAACTGCAACCTAACCAATGCTTCGTACAAACTTGATACCATTTCCTCTGATGCCCTTCCATGCAAAACAGGTCTTGTGGTCCAGTGGTAGCATCTCCACATTTAAGCAAGAAGCTCCTGAGATCTCAGTCCTGGACTTGATGGCTACAGATGTGTTCATAATGTGGCCAACCAGGTTGATCATCAACTTGTAAATTATTTCAACATATGCCAATGGCGAGTGGTAAGAGTGGGAGGGATTCCTGGTGAGTCATGTCAGAAAAGGACATTGGAGCCTCTACCAGCACTATCCATATCTCCATAGTTCAGCAACGTGCACATAGCCATAGCAATTTGGACTTCTTGGGGAGCCAGTTGGCTAAATTGGCTGGATGACCAGCTTGGATCAGGTTTGTGCCAAGAACATGGGTTTCAATTCCCTGTTATAGCTGGAGTAGATTTGGGACCCACCTCATCATCCTAAGCATGGTAAAGGTCATGGTGCTATTGGACCTGCCTTGGGAGATATGTACAATCCAGAATCTCACTAATCTTGTTATGCCCTTTCCTCCACACTCCAGTCTTTAAAATTATATTTGGATTCGGATACCTAAATCTCCAAGTTCCTGTATTCTGATAAGAATCCCCTCATTGACCATTCTTCTTTTCATATTGTACTACTTCAAATTTCTCTACATTGAAATACATCTGTTACTCCTTCATTAGTTAATTGTTCCTCAGCAGCTGTGGTTTATTTTTATTTGTTCATAGGATATAAACATCACTGGCAAGGCCAATATTTATTGCCCTCGAGAAGGTGGCATTGAGCCACCATCTTGAACAATGTATTTTATATATACTTAGCCTTTAATAAAAAGTCCCAACGCACTCAACGGAGCACTATAAAAGAAAACACAACACTGAGTTCCTCAAAGAGGTATTAGGTCAGATGACCAAAAGCTTGATCAAAGGAATAGGTTTTATAAAGTGTCTAAAGGAAGGAACACAGGATAGAGACATGCAGGGCAAACGTCTTGAGCTTAGGCTCTATACAACTGAGAGCACAGAATAAAATTGAGAATGCATGAGAGGCCAGAATTAGAAGACTGCAGCTTTCGCAGAGAGTTGTGGGGCTGGAGCAGATTACAGAGAAAGAGAAGTATGAGACCATGAAATCGAGGATGAGAATTTTAACTTCAAGACGTTGCTTGACCAGGAACCAATGTAAATCAGTGAGCAACAGGGTCATGGGAAACAGTAATGACAAGGGCAGCAGCGTTTCAGATGAGTTCAAGACTTAGAGGAAAGAGTGTGGGAGACCAGTCAGGAGAACAGATCAACAGATGAGCTGAGATGGGGCAAAGTCAGGTTTTGTTATTAAAGGTAGAAATAGACTGTTTTCGTGATGGTATGAAAATGAGGTTAGATGCTATCTCAAGGTCAAACGTGACACCAATAGAGCAATAAATTGATTTAAACTCAAACGGTTGCCAGGAAGAGGAATGGCTTTGGTAGTTAGGGAACAGAGTTTTGCATAGCGACTGAAAACATTGCCTTCAGTCTTCCCAAAATTGAATTGGAGGAAATTTCTGCGCTTCCAGTTAAGGATGTTGGATGAAGAATCTAACAACTTAGCCATAATGAAGAATGCAAGAAATTGGCGTGAAAGAGAGCTGGGTTCTGTCGACATGCATATGAAAATTAATGTTAGAGCAACAGGGATCCAAGTTGGATCCTACTCTTGGGTGACTGTGCATATGGAGTTTGCATGTTCTTCAAGTGTCTTTGTGGGTTTTCTCCAGGTGCTCCGGTTTGCCCCCACATTCAAAGATGTGCAGATTAGGTAGCCATGCTAAACTGCCCCTTAGTGTTCAAAGATGCATAGGTTGCGTGGATTATATAAAAGCGTGGGGTTACGGAGATATGGGAGGTGGGGCTGGATAAAAATGCTCTTTCAGAGAGTTGTTACAGATTCAATGGCCTGAACAGCCTTCTTCTGCACTGTAGGGATTCTAGGAACACGGCTAGTTCTGGAGCACAAGTCTTCAGTATCACTGCCGGAATTTTGTTAGCGTCCATAGCCATTGCAATATCCTATATCTATATCAGTCTATATCTCCCTGTAATTTACTGTATTCATATTCACAGCTCGCCATGCCCTCCAATGCAAATTTCAATATCCTTCCTCATGTTTATGCCCATATTATTTATATAAATGCAAAACAAGAGAGTTTCTGAACAGGTTTCTGAGCATGCCATGAACTATGACCCGTCGATTTGAAATCATTTATATCTATTTGCTCTTTGGTTTCTGACACTGAGCCACACAGCTGTGTATTTCAACGTTCACCACAATTTTTGATGCTTCCTTGACACTTTAACTAGTGCCTTCAAAAAAAAATCACAAATACAAATCCCTCAGCTTCCTTTCATCTATGTTCCAATTTGCTGAAAGAATTCAATTAGTCTAGTAACATACATACCACGATTAATCCAGAAATATCAATAGGAAGAACAAACAAACTTTAGTGCTTGTACCACAACTGGAAACTATCCTGGATGCATTCTGGCAGTCCCTTTTAATTTTGCCTACAAACTATCATTATATCTCAGTTCAGCTTCAATTCAAATTCCCTATATTTACAACATTGTTACTATCACAAAGACCTACAAGTCTCACCTGTAACTTCTTTCATACTATTCAGTGATGTCTCAAATATCACCCTGACAATAACATAGAAGTTCCATTATGCCCTAACACTATCCTGCCAGATTCCATCTGTGCACCACCACCATACTTTGTGGTTAAAATGCTGTTGTTACTTAATGAGGCCACAAGTCCTAGTTTTCTTTCCTTATCTCTCCTGAAAATTCTATACAGTGGTTGAAGCCAAGCTTTTGTGAAGGCTACAATATCATATCCCCCTACTCTAATAAATGCTTCTGACTACCAAAACATTATTTTATAATATCTAAACACCAAACTCCTGACATTCATACTCATCAGTATTCTTTTCCCATTTTCTTCTCTTTTTGCTTCCTTCAGTATGTTTCACTGTAACATCTGTTCTATTTATTTTAAGATATATCTCACCTACCTTCTTTTAACTTCCTATTTTGGACTAGTTCTTCAGTCATATTTCTTACTCTTAACTAGTATCTTGCTAGGTCTAAACTCTGCCCCTTCTATATTTGATACATAGAGAAATTTAGCCCATAGGACGGGAGTCTGGGAATTTTAACTTGCAGGATGGGTGTGTTGGACTTTTAGATTGCAGGGTGGTTGGGTTGTGGGTAGGCATGAAGGTAAAAATTTTGAAACTCTTAACCCCAGACTGGTTTTAAGAGAGGCCGATTATCAAACCACACTCTGGATGCAGGCAGATCAGTCATTAATGTTTAAGTAGGCTGCCTGGGAGCATTATAATTCAATTCTTTTATTTTTAATGCATGGATTTCTTACACCATATTACAGGAAGTGAGAAGGGCCAGATCCAGGAAGTAAATGTCTTTATTACATTATTTACAAGCCAAGAGGTACAGGGCTGTTACCCTAGGCCCAACAAGTTTACCGCCCCACAGTCATGCCCAAGAAATCAGCTGAGCATTCTCAACGAACAACGATGCCAGACCTCCTGCCATTCCCCACCCCCAGCAATACCCGATTCATTCCGATCCCCAGGTCTGTATCCCCTCCAGTATCCCCTCCCAACAATGTGTGTATCCACGTGATATCCAACCCCTCCAATGAAATCAGGCACCTTCCGCGCCCCAGCAATGTCAGACTTAGCTGACATCTGTTACCTGGCTGCTTCCCAGCCTAACACAGCCTGTCATTCTGACTGGTTGTCAGGCAGAAAATTGCTGAAAAAAATTTAAAAGACATCCTGCTGGTGAGTCTTCCCACATTACAGTATTTCTCACAAAATACACAAAAAAAAATTCTCAGATACTAAGGATGTCTGAAAAATGTAGAGAATATGTTGTGATGTATACAATCTAAGGTATACATCACAAGATTTCTTAAAAGCCTGCAGCTTTTTTTTCCCTCTTGTTAGAAATGACAAGGCATTCATCTATTTTTTTCAATGCGCTTATGGGATGCAAGTGTCACTGATGAGGCCAGCAATTATTGCCCTCACTAATCACCTTTGAGAAGTGAACCTTGCTTGTTCACCTCCAGTCTATTCCTGGCAATAAGTATCAAGGCATAGTGCCATTCACACTGCAACGTCAATAACTATGAGATTTCATTTCACATTTTTAAAGAAAAGTTGACTCTCAACACCCATGATATTGAGAACTATAATGCACCAGGAATGTCAGGAAATAATCTCATGGAGGGGTTCAGATGACACTTGTAAACTACAATTCTCCATTAGAAATCAGTGCATTGTAATCATTCAGTACATCTTATCTTGAATGCACCTATCTTGCATTAAGTTGATCTTTCTCTATACCCTAGCTATGACTGTAATACTACATTCTGCACTCATGTCCCTCTCTGAACGATATGCTTTGTCTGTATAACATGCACTGCCCCTTCATCAGGTAAGTGGGAGTTCTATTCACAAACAGGACGTATAAAGACACAACTCAATTTATAAAATAATGGTTGGAATGCAAGTCTTTACAGATAATCAAGTCTTAAAGGTACAGATGATGTGAGTGGAGAGAGGGTTAAGCACAGGTTAAACAGATGAGTATTGTCTCCAGCCAGGACAGTTAGTGAGATTTTGCAAGTCCAGGTAAGTCGAGGGGGTTACAGAAGTGTGATATAAACCCAAGATCTCGGTTGAGGCTGTTCTCATGTGTGGGGAACTTGGCTATCAGTCTCTGCTCAGTGACTCTGTGTTGTCATGTGTCGTGAAGGCCGCCTTGGAGAACGCTTACCCGAAGCTCAGAGGCCGAATGCCCGTGACCGCTGAAGTGTTCCCCAGCAGGAAGAGAACACTCTTCCCTGGTGATTGTCAAGCGGTGTTCATTCATCCATTGTCGTAGCGGCTGCATGGTCTCCCCAATGTATTATGCCTCAGGGCATCCTTTCCTGCAGTACATCAGGTAGACAACTGATTGATTCTGTTGTAGACAACATTTGTCTACCTGATATGCTGCAGGAAAGGATGTTGATTACCTGTAAAGACTTGCATTCCAACCATTATTTTGTAAATTGAGTTTGTGTCTCTATATGTCCTGTTTGTGAACAGAACTCCCGCCTACCTGATAAAGGGGCAGTGCTCCGAAAGCTAGAGGCTAGTGCTACCAAATAAACCTGTTGGACTTTAATCTGGTGTTGTGAGACTACTTACTGTATATAAAGATAGGCTGAGAAACAGTGATTAGAGGTGTAGGACAATAAGTTTGAGATTAATATGAAGATAAAAGCAAATTACTGTGGTTGCTGGAATCTGAAACAGAAACAGAAAATGCTTGAAAATCTCAGCAGGTCTAAAGACATCTGAGGAGACAGAATAGAGCCAACGTTTTGAGTCTGGATCCTTCTGGTCTTCCAGACATGAAATGTTGGCTCTATTCTCTCTCCACATATGCTGTCAGACCTGCTGAGATTTTCCAGCATTTTGTGCCGTTGTTGTTGAAATTAATAGTGCTCATCTTACTTGCCTGTTTCCTTTAACACTCTCTTACTTATAACAGAAGAAACCTATTCTGGATCTCTCCATTCCTGAAACGATGTTATCATTTACAATGTAAAGCTTTATATGACAGCAAATGATGTTAACAGATGCAACAAAACAAGACAGGTTTGCATCCTGGCAAATATTCGCTTTGTAAATTTATTCTCCAAAGACCTTGATTAATCACATTTATGCTTCAATTAACTTTTCTGTGCGTCACATAATATTTCCTTAAAACATCGAAACAATAACAACAAAGTTTCTTGATAGGTAGCACTGATTATTACTGGGAAGATAATACAGTAATTTAATTGATGAGAGAATGCAGTTTAACAATGATACTGGTCTTTATTGTCTTGCTAACTAACTGATAGTAATGGAAGTGCCTTTCTGTAATATGATGCTTAGTCAATGTCACACTTGTTTCTCAGATGCCTGTGCAAGGAGTTCAAGATCTGAAGTGCAAGCTCCCAAAATGTGCCATTGAGTGGGAGGCTGGCACACCCTTCAATGAGACAAGTATGCATGTAGCTATAGGAATCAAACACAAAGTCTTTAACAATCACACAGTTGTGCATTGTTATTTTCATACGTGCAACTTGACATATTCTAATTTGTTTTATAATTTTTTGTACCCAAACTTTCCTCTCTGCAGTTAGTAATATATTGTTTTAGCTACATTTTAAATGATGAGGGTAAACTCAAAAAATAAAACCAAGTCAGAAAGTAGTTTCAAGCAGGCTGAGAGAATCGTTACAAGTAAAAGCTGAAATGACACATGGTTTACACTGCAGTTAGTTTTCAGGCCACAACAAATCCCACTACCCAGCACGCAATACAAATCCCAATCGCTCTGGGAACTGGCAAAATATGCATTACAATCTTCTCAAATACTGAAGATGTCTGACAAAAGTAAGAGAATTTATCATAAAGTACCATCTAAGGTATACATCACAAGGTTTCTTAAAAGGATGCAACTATTTTGTCCTTCCCATGACAATTCACTCTTCTTTTTAATGCACTCATGGGATGTGTCACTGGCAAGGCCAGCATTTGTTGCCCATCGCTAATTGCCGTCAAGAAGTGAACACCTTTCTTATTACAGGATTGTTCTCTTTACTCAGCCAGGTGAAATTATTTCATGAGACTGGAATTAGAATTCGTAAATCATTCACTCACCCAACCTACTGACAATTTCCTTATCGAAAAAAAGGAAAGGAGCTAAACACAATGACAGATGCCGCCACCCTTTAGGGACGTACAGAACAAACATGAAGAATGCAGTGATGCAATTTTTTTAACACCTGAAGCGTAACATGCATTCCTTTCTATTTTATCCAAATAAACAAATATTGATATGTTGGTTTAGAGTCAAATTGCTGCAACTTAAAATATGAAAACAGAGAAAACATTGCAACATACATATCTGGCACAGAGGAGGCCATCCTGCCCAACATGTCTGTGCCAGCTACACAGTCTAATCCCATTTTCCAGATCTTGGGTCATTGCTCTGTAAGTTACCATATTTCAAGTATATATTCAAATTATTCAAGAGGGCAGAAACCTCTACCACTCTTTCCAGCAGTAAGTTCCAGGTCCTCCTGGATGAAAGCAAATTCTCAACTCCTCTCCAATTCTTTTGCTGATTAAAGTTTATCCCCTGTCCCTGGTTATTGTCCTCTCTGCCAAGGGAAATGTGTTTTTCCCATCTTATAGGCCCCTCAGAATTCTGTACTTTTCAATTGCCTGTGGTCCAAAGAAAATAATCCCGACTTATCCAATATTTCCTGATAGCTATATTTCTGTTCCTTCCCCCAAGAATTAATATGTAGATGTTACTGAGGCGGGGGAACATGGAAAAGTGCAGAGAAAAAGCAAGAATTAAAGTTTTGAATTAGCGGAAGGCAAATTTTGCAGGAAAGAGAAGGGATTTTGCTGAAGTGGACTGGACAGGAACATAGGAACAAGGGGGAGAAGTCGGCAAGTTCAGCCCTTTGAGCCTGCTCCGACATTCAATCAGATCATGGCTAATCTCTCCCTGGTCTCAAGTCCACCTCCCCGCCTGTTCTCCATAGCCCCTTATCACTTTTTAAAATTAGAAATATATCTATCGCCTTTTTGAAACCATTCAACAATTCAGACTCCACACTGCTACGGGGCAACCAGTTCCGCAAATTCGCCACCCTCTGCGAGAAGTAGTTCCTCTTTATTTCGGTTTTAAATCTACTATCTCTCAACCTATAAATGTGAGCTCTTATTTAAGATAGCCCCATAAGAGGAAACATTTGACCTACATTTACTTTATCAACCTATTAAAATTTTATAAACTTTGATCAGATCCCCTCTCATCCTTCCAAACTCCAGCAAGTATAAGCCCAAACTGTTTAATCTCTCCTCATACATCAACCATTTCTCACTGCTGCCTCACAGTTTCCAGGACCTGGGTTCAATTCTGGCCTTGAGTGACTGTCTGTGTGGAGTTAGCACATTCTCCCTGTGTCTACATGGGATTAATCAGTGGAAAACTAGTGGGGAGCATTAAAAAGTGAAATTCAGAATGTACAAAATAGACATGTTCCCCACAAAAATAAGAGTGGTACTGCCAAATTTAGATACTCCTCCCCTAATGTCTAGAAGAATACAGGGTGAGATCAAACAGAAAAAGTGCATGATAGGCACAAAGAACTAAGCAATGCAGATAGTCTAGATGAATATAGAAAGTTCACGCACAAAGTGAAAAAGGAAACAAGGAAATTAAAGAGAGGGCATGAAAGAAAGATTAGCAAGTAGAGGTAAAGAAAATCCAAAGATGTTTTAACCAAAAGGTAAAAGGTTATTTAAGGAAAAAGTGGGACCCATCAGAGATAAAGCTGGAAGCTTGCGTGCAGAGTTTACGGGAAGAGTTTTAAGTGAATATTTTGTCTGTGTTTACAAAGGAAAGTGACAATGCAGTTTTAGGAGTCTAGGAGGAACACTGTCAGAGAGAGAAGAACGATTCAAAGGTTTGAAATGCTTGAAAGTTGGTAAGTCGCCAGGGCCAGATGGACTGCTTTCAAGGCTACTGAAGGAGGACAGGGAGGAGATAGCAGAAGCTATAATTTTCCAATCCTCACTAGGTAGAGGGGAGGTACTGGAGGACTGGAGAAATGCAAATGCTGTTCCACTGTTTAAAAACAGATTGAAGGAAATGCTGAACAATTATAGGCCAATTAGTAGAATCAATCCCGAATGATAGGATTAAGTGTCACGTAGAAAGGTCTGAACTAGTCAGGAATGGTCAGCATGGATTTGTTAAAGGAAGGTCTTGCCTCACAAACTTGATTGATTTTTTGAGGAAGTGACAAGAAGGGTTGAAGGTGGTAGTGCAGTGGATTATAGCAAGGTGTTTGACAATAATCCTCATGGCAGATTGCTACATTACCCTGTATCCCATGACCAAACTAGACAAAAAGTTTGCTTAGTAACAGGAAACAAAGAATCATGGTTCATGGATACCCTTGAGAATGGAAAGTTGTTTCAAGCGGTGTTCCACAAAGGTCAGTGTGGGGACTTTTGTGTTTGTGTTATATATTAATGACTTGGACGTGAACATGGGGGGCATGATTGAAAAATCTGCAGATAACAAAAAAATTGACCAAGTAGTGAATAGTATAGATGATAGCTGTAATCTACAAAATGATATCAATGGGCTGGTGGAGTGGATGGTAAAATGGCAGATGGATTTTAACATAAAGAAGAGTGAGGTAATACATTTAGGGAGATCAAATGGTTACAAGGAATACACAATAAATGGGAATATACAAAGGGGGTAGATGAAGCAAGAGATCTTGGTGTACATAGGTCCCTAAAGGCAGCAGTTCAAGTAGACAAGGTTATAAAGAAGGCATTTGGAATGCTCTCTTTCATTGGTAGTGGTATAGAATATAAAAGGATATAATGTTGGAATTGTGTAAAGCTCTGGTGAGGCCAGAACTGGAGTATTGTATGCATTCTGGTCATCATATTACAGGAAGGACTTAATTGCTCTGGAGAGAATGTGCAGGGGAGGTTTACAAGAATATTGCCAGAGCTAGAAAAGTGTAGCCAAGAGCACTGATTGGATAGGTTAGAGCTATTTTCCTTGGAACAAAGACCAAGGGGTGACTTGATAGAGTTGTACCAAATTATGAGGGGAAGTGACAGACTGGACAGGATAAAATTGTTTCCCCTCATGAAGTATTCGAGAACCATGGGACATAGATTCAAGATAAGTGGCAGTAGGTATAGAAGAACTTTTTTTTTAAAATCGTAGAGGGTGGTGGGTGCTGGCATTTGTTTCCTGCATTGGTGGCGGATGCAGCGACCCTAAACACTTTTTAAAAGGATCTGTACTTTAAGTGCTGTGAGCTACAGGGCTATGGGCCAGATGCAAGAAGATGGGATTAGACACCTAGGTGTCCTCAAGTTGGCATGGACAAGATGGGTCAAGTGGCCTCTTTCTCTGCTGTAACTTTTCCATGGTTCTCTATTTTTCAAAACTGAGCCTGTGTCAAAGTATAATTTTTAATACAAATAAGGCAGTTCACAAAATGGATTTGTGAAAACATTTTCAGTTGAAACATTTCCAGTTTACGTTTTGTTCTGCCTCTATTTTTAATCACAGTGCATTTAACAGAAATTGATGGGAAACACATTATCAAATTCTTCCGATTATCAAGTTACCAACAGTCTCATGCAGTATAGTATTTCTTAAATTTTCATATAAGAATACAACTTTTACACAAGACAAAATGAATGTTGTATAAGAATTAATCAGTGAACAATTAAATTGCCACAGCTTCACAACAACTTGAAGAACACTGGAAATTCAACAAATGGTAGTTTAGCATCTGCATTTTTTTCCCCCTTGTCGTTAAGAACATTTATATGCAGTTCCTTTGAATGAAGTGTCAAGCACACAAACTTATCTTCAATTCTGCTAACCAGCCATCTGTCACAACATCAATCCATTTTTCTCATTAAAAGTTGTGGTATTTTCATTAAATATAAATGTGATGGTATAAAATTGGTGAATTTTAAATCGAAGTGCACGTTAATAGTGTCCTGAATGTTCATACATCTATAAATATGCCTGACTTTTCATTCAATTAATATTTCTTGAATGTCAATTGTTGGAATGTGCACGTACAGGTAAATTTCTTAAACTTTGATTTGCCAATTGCCAACCACACAAAAAGTACACAGAAGGACAATTAGCAGTAGCATCACAAAGTGTAGCTTTTTACCTGTGAGCAGCAAATATCTGGTTTTTCGGCTTTTTTTCTGCATATTTCCCTGAGAACATCAACTCATTCTGAGGTCCAATTCTAAGAGTGCCAACAACTCTTTGGTACTTTAATAAAGTGACTGTTCTTCAGATGAGTGTCAATGAGCTATTCAGCCCTGAGTGGAAATCGCAGCTTAAACTGGCCCTGTCCCCACCAAATATCTACGTTATTCAGTCAGGATCACACCAAGTAGCAAGCAAAAGCAAAACCACTTGCTTTTTGTTCCCCTCATTGGTCCAAACTGCAAAAATAACAAACTGAAATCTCTTAATGGACTGGTCAAAACAGCTAGCTTAACAAAACCAAGGATTGAACCTGCAGCAGTGGTGGACTTCTTTGCTATTATGAGACCATGTGTTCAGCTCCTTCTATTGCTTTGCCATCACTTTGAGCCCACCAAGCCAAACTTCTCCAAAGGCTCTTCCCCACCTTTCCTCCTTTTCAAATCTGCCATCATCACCACTCTCCTCAGAAAACTCATCCTTGACCCTCATGTCCCCACTCCAATCCAAAGTCCTTGATTCAAAGTCCTTCATTTTCAAAGTTCCTGGGCCAGGAACTGGCAAATGGAATTTAATGTTGGCAAGTGCGAGGTGGTCCACTTTGGTAGGAATAATGGTAGGAAGGATTATTACTTACGTGGCGACAAACTGCAGCAGGCGACGGTGCAGAGGGACCTCGGGGTCCTTGTGCATGAGTCACAAAAACCCAGCTTGCAGGTGCAGCAGGTGGTCAGGAAGGCAAATGGGATGCTGGCCTTCATAGCGAGGGGGATTGAATATAAAAGTAGGGAGGTCTTGCTGCGGCTGTATAGGGCATTGGTGAGGCCGCAGCTGGAGTACTGTGTGCAGTTTTGGGCGCCGTACTTACACAAGGATATTTTGGCCTTGGAGGGAGTGCAGAGGAGGTTTACTAGGCTGATGCTGGAGTTGAGGGGGTTGAGCTATGAGGAGAGGCTGAATAAACTAGGCTTGTACTCATTAGAGTTTAGAAGAATGAGGGGAGATCTCATTGAGACATATAAGATGATGAATGGGATGGATAGGATAGAGGTGGAGAGACTCTTCCCGCTCAGAAAGGACAGTAGGACTAGGGGGCACAGCCTCATGATAAAGGGGGGGCGGTTTAGAACGGAGTTGAGGAAGAACTTCTTCACTCAAAGGGTGGTGAATCTCTGGAATTCTCTGCCCATTGAAGTGGTGGAGGCTGCCTCGCTAAATATTTTTAAGACGCGGGTTGATGGGTTTTTGATAAGAGAGGGGATTAAGGGTTATGGGGAGAGGGCGGGAATGTGGAACTGAGCCACGACAGATCAGCCATGATCTTATTGAATGGCGGGGCAGGCTCGAAGGGCTAGATGGCCTACTCCTGCTCCTATTTCCTATGTTCTTATGAATGGGCTATTGCCTCCTGAATGCTTGCTGATCTTTACCATAACTTCATATTTGGACACCTGCAACCAGGTTCCCACTTTTGCCGCAACATATAATGTCCATTCCAAAAGTTGCAGATTACGTGCGATTACCATAATAAATAATCCCTCCTTAACCTTCTTGACCTGTCTGTGGCTACTGATGCATTTCATCACCCCATTCTCTCCAATGGCTCTCTTCTGTTCAGCTGGGTGGAACAGCACTCACCAGGATTCATTCTTACCTATCCAGTTACAACAGCGGATTCTCATCCAGCTTCCAACTGTTACCGCTTGAATTTACCCAAGGACCTATCTTTGATCCCCTCCTTTTTCTCATCTACATGTTGCCCCTCCAACAAAAATGCAACAGCACCAACCACATGTGCATTTACAGCACCCAACTCTACCTCCCATCACCTGTCTTGACCCTTCCACTGTTCATATTTTCTCACAATTCTTACCTGACATCCAATACTGAAGGAGCAGAAATCCAACTAAATATTGGGAAAATACAAACTTTTGTCATAGAACCATAGTGTCATTTATGGCATAGGAGGAGGTCATTTGGCCTATCAAGTCCATGCCAGCTCACCTCAGAGCAATCCAGTTAGTCACACTTACACATTCAGGCTCTGTATCCCTATTGTCTTCAGTTCCTACCACAAACTCCATCACAATGAAATACAAAAATTAGGAATAGGAGTAAGCCATTTGGCACTTCGAGCCTGCTCCACAGTTCATTATGATCATGGCTGATCATCCAACTCAGTAAGCTGTGTGAAAGAGACTGTTCAGCCCATCAAGTCTGCACTGGCTCTCTGACAGAGTATCTTACCCAGGCCTTCTCCTCCACCCTATCCCTGTAACCTCAATGTTTTGGCCTCATCTGTCTTATGTGGTAGAGAATTCCACAGGCTGATCACTCTCTGGGTGAAGAAATTTCTCCTCACCTCAATCCTAAATGGCTTATCCCATATCTTCAGAACGTGACCTAGTTCTGGACTCCCCATAATTGGGAACATCCTTCCTGCATCTACCCTATCTGGTCCTATTAGAATCATATAGGTTTCTATGAGATACCCTTTCATTCTCCTAAACTCCAGCAAATATAACCTTAACTGACTCAATCTCTCCTCATATGTTAGTCCACCAACCCAGGAATCAGTCCGGTAAGCCTCTGTTGCACTCCCTCTATAGCAACATTCTTCCTCAGATAAGGAGACCAAAACAGCACACAATATTTCAGGTGCAGTCTCACCAAGGCCCTGAATAATTGTAGCAAGACATCCCTGTTCCATTTCTCTAATCCCCTCGCTATGAAGACCAATATACCATTTGCCTTCTTCACCATCTGTTCACGTGCATGCTTACCTTCAGGGACTGGTGTAAGAAGACAAACACATCTCATTGCACGTTTGCTTCTCTCCAAGTATAGCCATTCAGATAATAATCTGCCTTTCTGTTTTTGCTACCAAAGTGGATAACCTTGCAATTATCCACATTATAATTGCAACTGCCATGCATTTGCCCACTCATCAACTTGTTCAAATCACAGTGAAGCATCTCTGCATTCTCCTCACTCTCACACCCAGCGTTGTGTCATCTGCAAATGTGGAGATATTGGGAGCAATTTTCCTACAATTGCAGAGTACTAGATCAGGTGTGAAAAATTGTGTGAAACTTGCTAGCTTCACAGTTGCCTTTTCTCGCCTGACTTAATAGCACCCAGTGTAATTTCAAAGTGTTGGGGAGAAACACAAAGCCAGCCAAAGGGGTGGGGCCTAAACACACCAGCAAAGCTGGGATTTGGTGTCCCGTTCTCAAAGTTAAATTTAAGGCCCTCCACAGAGATCAGAACCATCCCCATGCTTTCCCCCCCTCCCCCGCCCACCAAGCAAGAATCAGGCATTGGGGCATTCCCCCATCCCTCCACAATATCAACCTTCGATTACCCCTTCACCACAACGCCAACATACCACTTACAGAATTTAACGGCCATTAAGGGATTTGCACTTGCAGCTAACAGGGCGACTAGATCGCAGCCACTATATTTTGTTCCCTCATCTAAATCATTAATGTACATTGTCAAGCATTGAATCTATCCAACAGAGCACCTTTCCCATGCCCACCCCCTGCCCTATCCCTATAACCCTATGCATTTATCTGCTAATCTCCCTAACCTACATGTCAAAGAGGCAATTTAGCGTGGTCAATCCACCACGCCAGCATATCTTTGGACTGTGAAAGGAAACTGCAGCACCTGGATGAAAGGCACACAGACATGGAGAGAATGTGCAAAATCCACACAGATAGTCATCCAAGACCAGAATAGAACCTGGGTCCCTGGTGCTGTAAGGCAGTAGTGCTAACCACTGTGCCACCATGTCGCTGGGGTCCTGGCATTGATCTCTGCTGTACCCCACTAGTCTACTGCCTGCCACCCGAAGACAGACCCATTTATTCCTATTCTTTGCCTCCTGTCTGCCAGCCAGTTTTCTATCCATCTCAATGTACTACCCCAATTTCCAAACGCTTTAATTTTACACACTAATCTCTTAAATGGGACTTTTTAGAAAGCATTCTGAAAGTCCAAATAAACCACATTCCCTGATCAATTCCATTAATTACATTCTAGAGGAATTCCATGAAATTTGTTAAGCATGATTTCACTTTCATAAATCCATGCTGATTCCATCCAATCCTGTCACTGTTTTCCAACTACTCTGCTATTAAATCTTTCGTAACGAACTCCAGCATTTTCCCCACTACTGATGTCAGGCTGATTGGTCTATAAATTCTGTTTTCTCTCTACCTCCTTTTTAAATAGTGGGGTTACTTTAGCTATCCTCTAAACTGCAGGAACGGTTCCAGAGTCTGTAGAGTCTTGGAAGACGACACGAATGCATTCACTATTTCTAGGGCCACGTCCCAAAGAACCCTGGGATGTAGATTATCAGGCCTTGCGGATTAATTGGTCTTCAATCCCAATTTCCAGAGCACCATTTCCCTACTAATATTGATTTCCTTCAGTTCCTCCCTCTCATTAGACTCTGTGATCCTGTAAATTTCTAGTAGGTACATAACTACCGACCTCATTCCTCTCCCTTCCAACTAACTGAGGATGGGCCAGAATATTAACAATCTCGGCATTCTAAATGATACCAAACATATATCAGCACCTTCATTAAAACTGCCCACCTCCACCGCCATAATTTTGCCCATCCCTGCACTTGTCTTGAGTCACTTACTGCTGAAACTTTCATCCATGCCTTCATTACCTGTAGGCTGGTCTGTTCAAATGTGCTCCTTGCCCGATTCCCATTTTTATCCTCCATAAACTGAACTCATCCAAAACTCTTGTTGCCCATATCCTAATTCAAACCAATTCCTGTTTACTCACACCACCCTGTGCTTGTTGGCCTATCCTGATTCCTGGCCCAGCTATCACCTTGATTTTTAAATTTTCATCCATGTTTTCAAATCCCTTCATGACCTCAGCCCTATTGCTGTAACCTTCATCAGTCCTACAACACTTCAAGGTTTTTGTACTCCTCCAATTCTGGTCTCTTGTGACATCCCCAATTTTAACCCAACATTGACACCTGTGTGAAGCCTCCAATTTCCTTCTATAACCTCGCCATCATTTTTTCGTTCAAGACTCTTGACAAAAATTACTACTTTGTCATATCCTAGCACTCCAGTAAAATGGCTTGGAATGTTTTACTATGCTATATAAATGCAAGATGTTGTTGCTGCCACGTAGGAGTCACAAAACAAGATTATGTATTTCTCACCTGATACAGCAATCCTCAGGGGAACTTGGCTTTTCAACTTCTTAAATAAAACAATTTAGAAAATTTGATTAAAGTTGTAAACATTACTCACTTTGAGCGAAGTGTGGTCAGAGCTTCTTCAAATCTGTTGCTAAGAAACAGGTCTAGGGCTGCCACACACTCATCCAAAGAAACCTTCAAGTCTGCTTTAGGTGACCTGCTTAAAAGGAATTTTAAGAAATAACTAAAAATGTGAACAATGCAATATATTTGTAAATAAATACTGCATCTATTTTGGAATTATGACTATGAAAGAAGTGCTGCCATGTTTGATATTTGAAGCTTACAACTAAATTACATTTTATAACATCCCCTGATATTGGCTGCTACTTTATTATATGATGGAATAGTTAAATTTTCACAATCCATTATTTTGGAGTCATTCTGAAAAAGTGAGTCAGCTTTCTAATATGCTTCTGCAGGTTTCCCTAAAAATGTCCCTCAAGCACAGGTTTGACACAATTTCCCTGGAACTGTATATGTTGGCTGGCATTCGACCACTTCCACTGAAGGTGGGAGTGCACAGGCTAGAAGAGAAGCCAACGTGAAAAGATCTCTCGAGGACCCAGAGAGAGAAAGCCCAGGTTCTCCCACTTGGCACTGGAGGTCACTGAGGCTCCAGGACAATGCTGCAAGAGTTCCTCAAGGTAGTGAGTTAGGCTCGGCCATTTTTAGCTGCTGCATCAATGACATGACTTCCAACTTAAAGGCAGAAGTTGGACATTTGCTGATGATTACACAGTGCCACCATATATGTGAAATCACTGAGACCACCTATTCCCATATCCATAACACACCTGACTTCACTCCTGTCTCAACATCTACAGCAGAAACCCTCATTTATGTATTTGTTACCTCAAGACTTAACTACTGCAATACACTTTTGGCTGGTCTCCCCATTTTATCTACTGCAAACTTAAGGTCATCTAAAACTTTGTGACTTACCTCATACTAATTCAAATCACTGCCTGGTCTTACTCCTCCCCATCTCTATAATCTCCTCCAGCTCAACAATCATCTGAGATATCTGCATCCCTCAAATGTGAGCTTCATGTGTATCTCCAATTTTAATCGCACCACCACTGGCAGCCATGCATCCAGCTGCTTAAGTCCCAAGCTCTGGAATACCCTCTACATCTCAACCTTGCTTTCATCCTTTAAAACCTCTCTCTTTGACAAAAGTTTTGGTCATCTGACCTAATATCTCCTTATATAGGTCAATGTCACATTTCATTTTATAATGCTATGAAATACTTAGGCACATTTATCACATTAACAGCACCTTAGAAAGTTGTTGTTTAATACCATTCAACACCCCTCAGATACTGAAGCAGTCCGTGTCCATATGCAGCAAGGCCTGGGCAACATTTAAGCTTGGGCTGATAAATGGCAAGTAACATTTGTGACATCCAAGTGCCCGATAATGGCCATCTCCAACAGAAGAGACCCAATTCCCATCAACATTCAATGGATTACCATTGCAAATCTCCCACCATCAACATCACTGGTCAGAAACATTACTGTACCATATAAATACTGTAGCTACAAGTCTAGGTCAGGGACTGGGAATTCTGACTCCCCAAGTCTGTCCACCATTTGAAAGGCACAAGCCAGGAGTATGATGGAATAATTTCCACTTGCTTGGATGAGTGCAGCTAGAAGTTTGACACCTTTCAAAGAAAAGGAGCCCATTTGATCAACACCTCATCTGCCATCTTAAATATTCCATTCCATTTCTTACTATCTACATGTTGCACCGCAGCAACTTGCCAAGGCTCCTCTGAAGCATCTTCCAAACCCACAACCTCTGCCATTTAGAAAGACAAGGGCAGCAAATACCTAGGAATACCACCAACTCCAAGTTTCCCTCCAAGTCACACATCATCCAGACTTGGAACTATATTGCTGTCCCTTTGCTGTCACTGGGTCAAAATGCTGGAATTCCCTCCCTAACAGCACACCACATTGACTGCAGCAGTTCAAGACAGCAGCTCACCATCATCTGCTTTAGACTAAACATGCATGGGCAAAAAATGCTGGACTTGCCAATGACAATGTGGTCTTCTTGAATACATTTGATAAAGTCCATCATTGGAGATTTTTAGCTGAAGCTGAACTCATGGATTTGAAGGCAAATTATTGACATTAGGAAAATGGCTAAATGTGAAGAGACAGACTAGAGACAATAAACAGGGATTCTAATTGGCAGAATGTAACTAGTAGTGTCCCACAAATATCTGTGTTGAAGCCTCAGCTATTCACCACATGAATGTGATGATGTAATATAAAGCCGAATATGAAAATTTGATGATATGAAGATAGCTGGTACTGTAAGCAGTGTAGATGGCAGTATAAAATTACAAAGAGAAATTGTTTGATTAATTGAATTGGCAGAACTGTGATACATAGATTTCAATAAAGGCAAATGTGAGATCATCCACTTTTGACCTAAAAAGGATAGATCAGGGTACTTTATAAATGGTGAAAAGATAGAAATGATGAAGAACCAAAAAGACTTGGAGGTCTAAATATATAAATCATTAAATATTTGGATCAGATACAGATAATAAGTTAATGGACTGTTGGTCCTTTGGGGATACAGTGATGTATTGTCACTGGACTAGCAATCCAGATACCCAGGGTAATTCTCTGGGGACCCTGGTTCCAATCCCACTATGGCAGATGCTGAACTTTGAATTCAATAAAAATCTGGAATTAAATGACTAATAACAGCCATAATCCATTGTTAATCATCATAAAAACCCATCAGGATCACCAATATCCTTTAGGGAAAGAAATCTGCCCTTCTTACCTGGTCTGGCCTACATGTGACTCCAGTCCCACAGCAATGTGGTTGTCTCTTAACTGCCCTCAGGAATGGGCAATAAATGCTGGCCCAACCAGTGACGCCCAAATCCCGTGAATGAATGAAGAAAATGTGTATGATTCAAATACAAGCAACAAGAAGGTTTGCTCCAGACATACAAAGCGCTGGGTGGATTACACTTAGAATACTATTAGCATTTCTCAGAACTAAATCTTAGGAAAGGGGAAATGCAGGTTTATCAGAATGATCCCCTGATTCTAAGGTTTAAATTACAGGGAGATATTAGACCAATTAGGGTATCAGTTCCTGGAAGTTTAAGGGGTGATCTGATGAAAATTTTTAAGATATTAAACGGAATAGATAGAACCATAGAAAACAGGAGAAGGAGGAGGCCATTCAGCTCTTCAAGTCTGCTCCACCATTCATTACGACCATGGTTGATCAAACTCAATGGCTTGATTCTATCTTTCTTCCCGCCCTTGTGATCTTTTGATCCCCATTCACCCCAAGAGCTATATCTAACTCCTTCTTGAAAACATACAATGCTTTCGTCTCAACTGCCTACTGTGGTTGTGAATTTCAGAGGCTTACCACCCGCTGGGTGAAGAAATTTCTCCTCATCTCAATCCCAAAGGTTTACCCCTTATAGTTAAACTATGGTCCCTGATTCTGGGCTCCCCCACCATTGGGAACATCCTTCCTGCATCCACAATGAATGGCCCTGTTAGAATTTTATGTTTCTATGAGGTCCCTCCTCATTCTTCTGAACTTCAGCGAATATAATCCTAACTGACTCAATCTCTCTTCATGCATCAATCCCACCATCCCAGGAATCAGTAAGATAGGAGAAACCATTTCCATTGGTTTGAGGTCCAGGAATAGGAAGCATTGTTGAAATATTGGAGCCAAACACAGTTTTAAATTTAACAATTGATCCAGCTGTTGCTGTCTGCAGAAAAATTGAGATTGAAAGATTTTTGTCATCAAAGATATGGAAGAATGGGAGGAAGAGGTGGGTATGTGGAATTAGATCACATATTAGCCACAATTTCACTGAAGGGGGAAGAACAGGCTCAATGGATTAAAAAGCCTATTCTTGTTTCTAAACTGGCATTGCAGTTGAGATCTCATTCTGGTGACTTTAGCACCTCAAGCAACTGGAGGGAAATGTTCCCAATGTACATTTGGAGCAAAAAACTTGACTATGATGATTTTAAGAAATCAGTTTAAATTTTTGAATAGCTTAGTCCTATCTAATTTATATTACATTCCAACTTTAAAAACTGACAAATAGCTTTGATATGGGTAAACAACTAGCAATAACTAGCAGCTCTGACGAAGGGTCATCCAGACTGGAAACATTTAGCTCTATTCTCTCTCCACAGGTGCTGTCTGGCCTGCTGAGTTTTTCCAGCATTTTCTGTTTTTGTAGCAATAAACAACTCAAATGATAGTTGAAAAGTGCAGAGGAAAATGGGCTTGCTGAGTTTAGAAGCAGGTACTTCTAACTTGCCATCACATGTACCAGATGGGAAAAGGCAAAATGAGGTTATGAAGCTAGACAATCCTTTGGAGAAACATCAGTGCTGAAGGTACAAAATTCAGACTTCAGGGAGGTTTGAGGTTATAGTCAGCATTTTAGATTTATTTGTGGGATTTGGGTGTTGCTGTCAATGCCCATCCCTAATTGCCTTTGATACAATGATGATGAACCAGCTTGTTGCATTGCTGCTGCCTATGTCGCCTAGGTACACCCACAGTATTGATAGGTATGGAATTCCAGGATTTTAACCCAGCCACAGTGAAAGAAAGACAATATAGCTCCAAGTCAGGGGATGATGTGTGACATGGAGAGAAATTGCAGGTGATAGTGTTGTCATTCATGTATCTGCTGCCGTTGCTCTTCTAGGCAGTAGATGTTGCAGGTTTGGAAGTTTCTGTTAAAGAAGTGCATTTTGTAGATGCTACACATATGATTGGATGGGTGCCAATCAAGCACACTGCTGTCTACTGGAGGGTGTTGACCTTTTTGGGTATTGTTGAGGCTGCACTCAGCTCAGAAAGTGGAGACCCTTGACTTGTGCCTTGTAGATGCAAGAAAGGATCACAACTATCTTCCTTTGTGCTAGATAACATCCAACCTGTGGAGATTTCTCCCTCTGTCCCTACTGACTTCAATTTTACTAGCGTTGTTTAATGCTACACTCAGATAAATGTTGTCTTCATGTCACGGACAGCCTTCTTTACCTCAGCTGTGGGTTTAATTTTTTTTTGCCCACACACAGCCCTGGCATGACAAAGACTGAGCACCAGTAAGTAGGTCACTTCTGAATAAGTGCCACTTGATAGCACTGTCAACAACAACTTTCACCACCTTGCTGATTATTGGAAGTAGACTAATAAACAAGTAATTGGTCACACTGGGTTTGTTCTGCTTTTTGAGGACATGGAATATCTGAGCAATCTTCTATTTTGTTCACTAGGCAACAATGATGTAGTTGTATTGGAACGACTTGAGTTATGAAGCATAACTCTTCCATAAAATGATACAGATATTAAGAGGACCCATAGCTTTCACGGTAACCAGTGTACTCATCCATTTCTTGATATCAGGAGGACTGATTTGAATTTGCTGAAAACCGACATCTGTGATGGTGAGGACTTCAGGAGGAGGCCAAGATGACACTTGGCACTTCTGGGCTGAAGATAGTTGAAAAGACTTCAGCCTTGTCTTTTTTTCAATGATATACTGTATCTGCCATCATTGAGAATTGTGATGCTGGGTGTAGCCTCCACAACATTAGTTGTTTAATTGTCCACCACCATCATTCATGACTGATTGTGGCATGCATGCAGAGCACTGATTTGGTCTGCTGGTTATGGGATCTCTTTGCTTTACCTATTAGTGTGTCTGCTGTTACCATGCATGTGGTGCTGCATTGTAGCTTCACCAAGTTGACTCCTTATTTTCAGGTACTTCTGTTTCTGTCTTGGGCTGGCCTTTCTAGATTCCTCATAAAACAAGGGTTGATCCTATGTCTTAATGGTAATAGCAGAATGAGAAATTTACAGGGCCATCATTGTTACAGATTTGAGAGAATAATATAATTCTGCCTCTGAAACCAAACTAATTTATTCAGCCCATTTAATGATTTAAGGAAGCAAATTTTAGAGAGTTTAATACAACTTTGCAGAATTCAGTTTCTTTACTAGAATTTAACATCGGATAAAGGTGCCCAACTGAAACCTAAAGAAACTAAAGCAAAATACTGCAGATGCTGAAAATCTAAAATAAAAACTGAAAATGCTGTAAATACGTAGTACGTCTGACAGCATATGTGGAGAAAAATAACAGTCAATGTTTCAGGTCTGTGGCCCTTTCAATGGTCATCTAAGAAAAGCATGCTTGGTGATAGGTCTAATTTGTTTACAGTAACAAACTCCTGTATAACTGTGCAAATGTATAAAAAAAGAAGTGACAACATATCCACAAACGCCAGGTGCTGAGTGAATCTCAGTCTGTGTCCCAACATGTTCATGGAGCCACATCTCATTTCTGCACCACCCACAGTGTGGTCTCTACTGTAACAACCTATTCCACTCGCAGTATAGCTCATGTTATTAAGTTAAAAGAGAAAGGCAGTCATATTACCCACCTTTCTTATTAACCACTGGTTTGCAACGATAGACATGTCATCCTAAATAATCGTACACATTCCTGTGGACTTCGCTGACTCAAAACTCATCTTCCAGGTGACTTTGCCTGTCTGTCTGGAAAACATTCTGGAATGTGAACTGATTACCTCTAGGGTTTGAATGCTGATTGATAGCTTAACATGCAAAAGATTGATGCGCATGTTAATAGGTTAAGAAGCAGATATGATTATTTATCAGTACTTATTCACAGAATCTGGGTAGTAATTATAATTATTAGTGCAAAAAGAAACTTAAAAAATTCTTCAGCCTCTCAACGACAAAACAGATGTTTTTCCGAAAATGTTTTTTTTTGAGTTCTCAATTGCTCTCAAGAATGATTTTTTTTAGATCTCCCATGATGTTCATTATGGTGAGCTTTGAATCTCTCATTATCCAGGACCTTCCACAAAGCCACAGTTATTGTGGGATTGCCATTCTGCTCAGACAGTTGCACGCCGAGATGGTGCTATGCATGTCTTGCCAGGTCTTCCTCACTCAGCTTTTCCAGAATTGAGGAGTGCACTGTCTATTGGAGAACTCTGTCACAGCAGGGTGAGGCAGGGCAAACCCTCTGTTATGACACTAGGTGCCACATGGTAAGTTTAAATGTCCAGTGTGAATCGGCAAATGGGTAAGTGGATGAAGGAGTGATGGGTGAGGAGGCTGGTGGGTAGGAGGACTATTCACATCAGTTTGGGCAGAGTGGTCAGGTCAGCCTTGAAATCTCTCTGCCCAGTGATTTTATTTTTGTACATGATGCCACGGATGATCTTTTGCCCATTTTCTTTTTCCCCCTTCAATCTCCACCATTACTTCTCCCATCTCGCTACGTACACGTTTACCCTGTCTTCTGTCTGTCTCTCTCTCTCTCATATCCTCAAATCACAACTTCTTTCCATACTCCAATGAATGTTTTCACCAAAAATAACTACAAGTTTGCATAAAATATATTTAAATGGTTAATTTGGCCAAAGAAAAAACAAAGCTGAAGCAATGCCTGCAGCTTGGAGGGACCTGTAGTGCTGGGGGTGGGGGAGAATTGGAGAGAAGGTACAGGGGCTTGTGGAAGTTATATTTATTTTATGTTTATTAGCCAAGTAAGTCAATTGAGAACAAATTTTCATTTACAATGAATTCATTGTGACTGGATCATAGCCCTGTAACGCCCTGCCTAATGGCACTGTAGGATACTTTCGCTACGCAGACTTGAACAGACCAGCAAGGCAGTTTGCCAACACCATCTCAGTGGCAATTAGGGATGGACATCAAATGCTGGCCTTGCTAACAACTTGCACATTCTATGAATGTATAGAGAGAAAATAATGAAGAAGCAGCAGAAGGGACATGAAGAGCCATACATGGGGCAGGCAGCTGGAGACAAAAATAATATATGACTCTATTGACCAGAATAGCCTGGGTGTTCAGGAAATGGCAGAAAGAGAAGAGAAAGCTTTTGGTTGGCTAGTGATGTTTAGTTGAGGTGCTGGAATGGTCAGTAAGGGGAAGATCTGCCAGGTAAATGGACCTTAAACCAGGAATGACTGGTAATACAGAAAAAAAGCAGTGGGACCCAGGTACTTCAAGAGATCCTCAGCAGGAAAACTCTTGGCACCAGGAAAATGGGGGTCACTGCAGAAAGATGTGGTAGGGTTAGGTCCAAGTAAGCTGTAGAAGAACAGAGTATGTAGCACTATCAGCTAAAGTTTTGGGGCCTGCACTGCAAGATGAGTAATGTAAGTACATTGGATTTTAAATAAGCTTGATAGCAACTATTACCCCATCACTACAATTTACACAGACATTACTGAAATGTAAATATTTTACAGATATTAGGCCATGGGAACACTATCTTTGAATTCCCTTTTCCTCTCTAACTAATGTAAACACTGATTTTCTCATGTGTCACTGGTACCCCGAAGGTTAAAATGCTACCTGCAACGGTTGTAGGTTAACTTCCTATTTGCCTCACAATGCTGGACCTGACAACAAGTGTTAGTGCAAAAACATTACTATTCTGTACAAATGAAATCTTCTAGGAACCACTTTAATGGGTTGCTTCTCACCATTTCTAGCATAGTCTTGCAAGTCTTAAAATTCAGTGAATTTCAGTAATGCAAATAATGCAATCACAGCAAATCCATTACTAGCATCTTGTAGGATCTTTGTTGTGAAAATTCACAATCTTATTCAATTTGCATCTAGCTGCAAACATTTGGACCACATTAAGCAGGAATTATTTTGGGGTCTGTTAATGCAGATATCTACTGCTTGTTCAGTGCACAGCCCAAGGGCCTGTGTGCCGAACCTTCTTTCTGAAATGCACTCATTGGCCCCTTGACAAAGAAAAAAAATGGAAATGTGGCCCCCTTAAGCAAAAGGATTGAACAAACCTGGATTAGAAGCACACCCAAATTCACACAATGGGACATGGGTGTCTGATTCTCAACACAAGTCAGAAAAATATTTGGTTTCCGATGTTGTTTTGTCCGGGTAAATTGCTGCCAATAGAAAATCAGTGTTTCACAGACGAATCTGTTGTTATCGCCACCAGGTTCACATCAATTTAAAAAAAAGGCTTGCATTTATATAGCATCTTTAATGGGTTCAGGGCATCCCAGAAAATTTTATACCCAATGAAGTACTTTTGCAGTGTAGTCACTGTTAAAATTTTAGGAAATGTAACTGCCAATTTGTGCACAGCAAGTTCCCATAAACAGAAAGTAATCTGTTTCAGTGATGTTGGTTGAGGCATAAATATTGGCTAGGACACCAGTTCTTTAAAATTGTGCGCATGGCATTTTTTGCTTCCATTACAGAAGACATATTTAGACTGTCCCTTTAATATCTCACCCAAAAAATAGCAACTCCAACACTCCTTCAGCACTGTACTGAAGGGTCAATTTAGATTTTATACTCATTCTCTGGAGTGAAACTTGAATTCAGAACTTTCTGATGCAGAGGGGAAAGTGAGCCTTAGTTGAGACCTGCTGAATTGTGAATATGAAACATACTGTATAGACTCCATCACTCATCACTATCAGGACCTTTCGCTCAAAATTGGACAGATAGTAAGAGTTCCTCTCTCCCTAGTACTATGATGCTCTGGGTCCTTGGGCTTATTGGTCTCCATTTTCCAGATTTGAACTCCTCTTCATGTCTGGTACACACTCTCAATCAGTTTTCTTCCTCATTTTCATTTTAACATCATACCTTCATTGCCCATTAACTCTTCTGTGTGCAATATGTATTCCATTCATTCACCATCAAAATCCTACTGTTTAGGATTCTTTGTACACATCAGCCATGATCTGATTGAATGGCAGCACAGGCTGAGGACATACTGGCTTACTTTATTTCCTACAGAGGAATGCTGAACATGGTGACTTTGAATCAGCTGCATGCTGATTTTGAAGCAGAAATACAGATCACAGGTCTGAACACAAATGATGTGTATGTACTTCATTACTACCTACACAGAGATTACACCCTATGCAAATCAGGTGAAAGAAGGAATTGTTCAATAGAGAGGCAGCCTTGTGGCCTGTCAGCACTTTAAACTATCTTTCCAATTACTACAGATATTTCGGTTTCAAGGATATCCAATGTCTCTTGAAAGTTACTATTAAAATTACTCCCACTATCATGAAAGCTACCATTGAATCAATACGATCTAACAGCTTTACAATAAGGGAGCAGGGGTTAAGTTTGTGTGCAAGATGGTACTAAGTTATCATCTAATAAAAGCATTTCCCTGTTGTCATAAGGATCGTGTAACTTGTCATCTCACTATGTTTACTTTAACTTTGTAAAGCACCCAGCAATCCAATTACAGATTTCACCAACAGAACCTGAAATTAAGTTGGATAGAATATTTTAAACTACGTTATTTCATAGCTTAGGCTAAGGTGAAATACTGATGGTTATATGTCAATTACTTGTGATGCTACCAACTTGGTGATTAATTAAGAATATTGACAATATTATCATTTATTGGCTTAAGTGCAATGTTTCCCATGGCAAATTGGCACCAGTGCATTGATTATGCCTGGTGACAGCAATGCATTTAAACTAATATTTATACCATTAACAGCACTCATAGGATTCTCAGCCCACACCAACTACCATATTGAATCTTTGTGAAATGCACCAGTTTCAGTCCAGTAGATCATTAAATCCTTTGCAATTTGTAATAAGTGAATTGATGCAATACCTTGCAAATTTCTAGTATGAAGATAGAAGCATAATTTCATCAAATCAACATTGAACAGGCTCCCTAGGGGAGCAATAGAAGTAGATGGTATTGCTTCAATAAGTCCAAACATGACAATTTCTTTCAAAAATTGTTATTTTGGGAGAAATTAGTAACGCAGTACATAAGTAATGATACAAAGTTAAGTGTGATATGCTTGGAAGGAAATTGTGACTTTGAACATGTAGTTTCCAAAACTTTCCACCACTGGACCTAAGAGTGTTCCTCACATTATAGGGTGGCACAGTGACAAGCATTGCTGTCTCACAGCGCCACATCAATTCTGGCCTTGGGTCACTGTCTGTGTGGAGTTTGCACATTCTTCCTGTGTCTACATGGGTTTCCTCTGGGTCCCCACAGTCCAAAGGTGTGTGGGTTAGGCTCATTGGCCTTGCTAAATTGCCTCTTGGTGTCAGGGGGACCAGCTAGTGTAAATGCATGGGGCTAGGTGGGATTGTGGTTGGTACAGACTCGATGGGTCAAATGGATTCTACGATTTTATATTTGGGTCTTTTGTTGACAAAATAGTAGACATTCATTGTTATTATTTGTCAAACCTCCATTATTGTTCTATCATGTGACTATCCACATGGTAGATGAAGTAGAAGAGTCCTTAATTTTCCTTTGTCTGAGAATTCCTATGCTGCCATGTTGTGAATCTGTAGGCTTCGTTCAAACAGAAGACTAATGTGTAAAGAATTTCACATCCGTCAGCAGATTTAAAATGCCAGAATCTGATGGATATACATCCTCCCCAGACTCACTGTGTCATTCTGTGTACCCTAGTCATCCATTAGACTGCACAGTAGTATCACCATAACATCTATCAACTTCACCCCTGTCTCGGCTCATCTGCTACTGGAATTCTCATGCTTATCTTTGGTACCTGTAGCCTTGACAATTTTAATGCACTCCATGCCAGCCTCCCACATTCCACTCTCTGTGAATTTATTAGCTAAAACTCTACTGCCCATGTCCTCACGTGCACTAAGACCAGTTTGTTTATTGCACTGTGTTCACCAAACTACCCTGGCACCAAGTTAAGTAGGCCTCATTCTTGTTTACAGGTCGCTCCCGGTCTTGCTCCTTCTTGTCGCTTTAATTTCTTCCAGCCCAGCAACCCTTCAAGATATTTGTGTTCCTCTAATTCTAGTCTCTTGACCATTTCCAATTCTGATTGCTCCATCACTGTCAGCCATGCCTTCAGCTACTTAATCCCTAAACTCTGGAATTTCATCTCATTTTCCTCCTTGAAAACAGTATTAAATCACTACTTTTTTTGTCCAAACATTTGATCAGCTGCTCTAAGATCTCTTACATGGCCCGGTATCCCTGTGAAGTGCCTTGCGATGCACAAATACTTGCTGTAATCCATTATATAATGATGACATATATGTCAAAATTAACCAAAGTATATGATGAGAGGTATTTGGCTGATTCTAACCATGTGATTCTTAGCTAAAAATAAGAGATAAAATGTTTTCGGAACACCTTTATATAATTTTATGATTGAGAACTGAATCTAACTTTCGGAAGTAAAGCAACGTATGAAGGTAATTTAACAATGGGAGTATCTATGGAACAGCCATTGTTAAGCTGCATAAAAAATGAAAAGAAGCACTCAAAACAAAAGGTACTGGAGTAGAAAAACTGACAATTCTAATAACACAAAGAAGGAACTAATAGAGATAAATTGGGAAGAAAAACCAGCAGCTAAAATGGTGAACAAACAATGGGGGAAATTGTTTAACAGGAGGTGACAGGTTTATAAACTAGATCTAATCCTAAAAGAACGAGTGCTGCCAAGCTGAATTTCTTGATCAGTAGGAACATTAAAAACTTAAGCAAGGCATTAACAAATTTAAATCTGATAGAAAATCAAGTGAAGTATAGAAGGGTAGGGAAAAAAGAATCAGATCATAGAACCCTACAGTGCAGAGGGCCATTCAGCCCAACGAATCTGCACTAACAATAATCCCACCCCACACATTTACCCCACTGATCCCTCTAACCTACACATCCCAGGACATTAAGGGGCAATTTTGCGTGGTCAATCAACCTAACCTGCACATCTTTGGACTGTGGGAGGAAATCCAGAGCACCTGGAGGAAACCCACGCAGCCACAGGGAGAGTGTGCAAACTCCACACAGACAGTGACCCAATACAGGAATCAAACCCAGGTTCGTGGAGCTATGAGGCAGCAGTACTAAACACTGTGCCAGCCCTGGGCTAAAGGAAGTATGTACGATAAGTTAACATCAAGTAAATTGTAAAGGAATGTATGAAACAAAAGGTGGTGTAAAATAAGCGAAAGAATAGATTTTTTTTAAAAATGCTCTCGCCTGAAGACAAAGAGGTGACAGACACACACTTTTTGAAAAACAGAAATGTGAATATGGGTACAAAGGACTAGAGGAAACTAAGGAGGATCACTAAAACACAAACACTGGAAAGGTAACATGTCTTGGCTGTTTACATTCCAGAATATCGACGAAATGAGAGCGGAAATAAGAACATTAAAAAACTCGGTTCTTTTACTTTTTTTCCCTGCAATACACAGATAAATTATTTAAGGACCAGTTTTATGTTGAACAAATGCACCTTCATACCGAAGGGGACGCAGTGTGAGCGAACACAGATGTGAGTGATATACTGAGACAAAGCTGAGATTCTGTTCAGTACTAACCTCATGTCAGCCTTACTCTTCTGCTTCCACAGCGATGTGAAGTTCATGAATGCGGACATCGAGTCAGATAGAAGTAGGGTCCAATTTCTCCCAACCGGGATCAGGAAAAAGTTACACCGAGTTGGGGTTTAAAGCTTCGGGTGATTCCTTCCCCGGTGATTCTGTGCCTGAAGTGAGAGCGATGCCAGAAAATGTTGTCTTCATTCCAGAGGCGCGCCACTCCCAGAAGCTGCCTTGCAGCCAGTCAGATCCCACCCTCGCCAAAGGGCCGCGCTAATTCCTTCATTCAGCAGCTGAAAACTTTCCAGACAGAAATCTCTTCTGGATGATCGACTAAATAATTTTTTTAAAGATTCAAAACTCTGAAGAAGTCGGTGCTCCGACCTTGGGACGAAACCAGTTTAATATCCTGCTGGGATTAATAATACGGGAGGATTGTTTTGACTTAAGGCCACAAGGAGTAGTTAGTGCCGCCTTTCAGGGGAAGCTGAATAACTGCCCGAGAGAGAAAGGAATCGTTTACAGGCTTCACTGAAACCAGGTGGGAGGAAGTTAGGTGACGTACAAATATAGGCGTAGACCTGTTGGGCCAAATGGTATGTTCTTGTCCGTATTTGCTTTGTAAAATGTGTCCGACAATGATCAGACATCACGCTTTCATTTTTGTTTGCTGTGCCGTTGATTGACTGTTATATTGAACTTTAAACAAATCCTGCCTTTTAGATGCTGAGGCTGGGTAGACAGACACTTAAACTCAAAAATTTCACAAGAAGTTGAAAACCATTGCCCAAATCCAACAAAGAACAAGTATTAATTATCATAAAATTATCATAGCATCAACCTGAGATTAGTGACAAATCTCTTCACGCTTGTGGCTGAACAGACATTACAGTAATGACTACACTTAAAGAAAGTACTCCACCGGCTATAAAAGTCATTAAAGATACTGTATAAATGCGAGCTCGATCATTCAGTTAGTTGGCGTTGGGTTCGGAGATTCTAACTTTATCTCGTTGTTGGCTGGGTCACAACATTTAAATCGGTTTTACAGTAAACAGTATTTTGGATGACTTATTAAAGGTCTATTTTGTTTCATCAGACGTCACTTGCACTCCAACTGCTGACGATCTCCACCCCAGCAACTGCCCTGCAGCGACCTGACACTGTTTCAGTCCACCATATCAGGGTAGATTTCCTGCTGCCTACTAGTCTTACCAGTTCTGTAATTTTAAAAATAAATCTAAAACTTGTTTGACACAACTAGGGAAATGACGACCTGCTGCTCTTGTGAGGTCATTGAACTTCTTTGTACATTGAAGTCAGGCCCTGGAAACAATACTGTTAGCACTGATTATCATCTCAATCACCCATGTCCAGGCCTATCTATGCAAACTTAAGGATCCTTCCACTCGATCAAACAATTGTCAACTTTTAAAAGTAGTCCATTCCATTAAAGTCAGACTTTAGCATGACATTGTTTGCATTACATACTTCACCAGCCAAACTCCATCTAGGTTTCAGTTAATGTTGCTGTTGAACTGACCGTGGGGTGGTGCGCAGTGATCCATGAGGATACAGCAAGGGCTGCTGTATCATGGGAGTGATGTTCCTGGACCAGCTATTCGGATACCTGGATTAATGATCCAGAGAAATGGTGTCTATGAAACTATCAGAATGTCATAAAAAACATTGGGTTCACAAAAGCCCTTTTGGGAACAAAATCCATCTTTTGCAAAAATTCTGTAGATGCGGGGCTTTTGACAGACAAATCTAGCAACAGCCTGACATGAAAGCAAAATACAGTGGATGCTGAAAATCTGAAATAAAAACAAAAAATGCCAGATTATCTCAGCAACCTGGCTGCATTTGTGGAGAGAGAAAAACACCATTATTGTTTCGAGCCCATGGTATACTTCTACAGAACATCCTGACATAATTACACTCATCAAACCATACCTTTCAACCAACCACTGGTTTTACACCAGAAGTGGTTGCACATTGGTTTAATATTTGGGAGATAGTGGATCTGGGTGTTCTCAACATTGATTCTGGAGCAATGTTCCCCCATATTTCCCTTCATTGTGCATTAATGTGCCATGTGGCTTCTTTAAGATGCCTATTCAGCCACACATGCATATAACTCACAGGGCTCACCTTGAGTGTGGAGTGCTTGTCATTGCATGGTAATTCTGAATTGCTGAACATCCGCCTGATAATTACCATCTACAACCCTCGTATGAATCAGTACAATAAGAGTTGGACAATATCCTAATTATTACTGGGCTAATAAGTGGCAAGTACCATCTCTGCTACACAAGTACTAGGCAGTGAACATCGCCAACGAGAGAGAATCCAAATATCTTCCCTTGACATTCAATGGCTTTATCATCATCATATCCCCTACCATTAACATTCAGAAATCACTGTTGTTCTGAGATCACTGTTGTCCAGAACCTTAACGGCAGGGGAGCTTGCAGGTCATGGTTTTCCCATGTGTCTGCTGTCCTCTTTTTTGATGGTAGTGGTCGTGGGTTTGAAAGATGCATGTTGGTGAGCTCCTGGAGTGGATCTTATAGATAGTACACACTGCTGCTTCATGCATCAGTGGTGGAAGGAGTGAAAGTATGTAGATAGGATGCCAATCAAGTGAGCTGTTTTATCCTGGATTGTGTTAAGCTGATATTGTGCAGTTATTGGAACTGCATTCATCCAGGCAAGCGGAAAGCATCCAACACACTCCTAACTTGTATCTTGTAGATAGTGAGCAGGGCTTGGGGAGTCAGGGGGTGAGTTACTCACCAAGGGGTTCTTAGCCTCTGACCTTTTCTTGTAGCCATAGTATTTACATGGCTACTCCAGTTCAGTTTCTAGTCAGTAGTCATCCTAGGCTGTTGACAATGGGGGATTCAGCAATGGTAATTCCACCGAATGTCAAGGGGTGATGGTTAAATTGTCTCTTGTTGGAGATTGTCATTGCCTGGCACCTTGTGGTGTGAATGTTACTAGTCACTTGTCAGCCCAAGCCTGGATATTGTCCAGGACTTACTGCATTTAGACACGGACTGCTTCAGTATTTGAGGAGTCACGAATGGTGCTGCCCATTGTGCGGTCATCTGCAAACATCCCCATTTCTGACCTTATGATGGAATGAAGACTGTTGGTGATGCAGCTGAAGATGGTTGGGCCTCAAACACTACCAAGGAACTCCTGCAACTGAGATGATTGCCCTCCAGTAAGCACAACCATCTTTCTTTATGCTGGATATGATTCTAACAAGTGGAGGGTTTTCCCTCTATTTTTCATTGACTCCAGTTTTGCTAGGGGTTCTTAATGCCATGCTTGGTCAGATATCAAGTGCAGTCATCCCACTTCACCTTTGGAATTCAGCTCAAGTGCTGTTGAAGAAGTCTTGGTGAGTTGCTGCAGTGCATCTTGTAAATTGTACGCACCTTGCTGATAAAAACTAACCAGCCACCTATATATACTGTGGCTACAAGAGCAGTTCAGAGGTTGGGTATTCTGCAACAAGTAACTCCACTCCTGACTCCCCAAAGCCTTTCTACCATCTAAAAAGTACAAGTGAGACTAATGAAATACTCTCCACTTGTTTGGATGAGTGAAGCTCCAGCAACACTCAGGAAGCTGAACATCAAGTGGGCAAAGTAGCCCACTTGACTGGTTCCCCCCATCCACCATCTAAACATTCACTCCCTCCACCACTGGCACACTGTAGCTGCAGAGTACACCACCTACAAGATACGCTGCAGCAACTTGCCATGGCTTCTTTGAAAGCAACTGCCAAACCCAAAGCACTGCGACATGGAAGAACAAGGTCAGGAGGTTTGTGAGAATATCACCATCTCCAGGTTCCCCTCCAAATCACACACTTTCCAGATTTGGATAGAAACATCACTCCTTCATTGTCAGTGAATCCAAATCCAAATTCCCTACTTAACATCATTGTGGGAGTATCTACACCACAGACTGCAGTGGTTAAGCAAGCTCCTCACCATCTTTCTCAAGAGCAATTAGGGATTGGCAATAAACGCTGGCCTTGCCACACCCATAAGTAAACAAAATAAAAAACAAGATATTAATGGGTAGGGAAAGAGTGTAATGGAGATACAGATCAATGCTATTCCACCTTATACACAATGAATTTTAGTAAATGTATACAGGCTACATGAACCATTGCAAATAATCAATGTTTTTACACAGCAAGTGGTTAAGATCAGGAATGCACTACCTGACAGTTAGTGGAGGTAGATTAAATAATTGCTTTTGAAATAGAATTGGTTAATTACCTGAAGAGAAAAAGTTTAAAGGGTGGGGGGTGCTGGATTTTGCTGCATTGTTCCTGTAGAGTTTTGGCACAGAATCTATGATTTTTCTCAACTGAGTGCATGGAACCTTTCACTCTACCACCAGAAATAATATTCATTTCAAAAGGTTTTCAAATTCTGATAATAATGTCCGGTACCATTCGAAGATGGAAATCAGTTCACTTTGTTGCACATTTGCAATAATTCTGTTTATTTTAACAAACCATCATTAATAATTGATCTCTACAGGTAAACTGTTTAAGGCTGTTACTGCCATACACAGATGAATCACATCACAAGTGACTTTTAATTAATTTAGACATGTGTAAACAGAAAAAACATGTTAGGAAATTAAACATAACACCACTTGTAAAATATGACATACAACCTTCCAATGAAATAGATGAAAAGTTTATTTCTCCAAGGAAATATTTCTATTGCATAGAAGAAAGATTCATCATAAAATCATGAGAAGACTAGGCCACTTAGTCCCTTAAGCCTGTTCCACCATTCAATGAGTTCATAGTTGATCTGATTGATTTGATTATGGTCTTAACGCCATCTTCCCATGAGACTTACGTAACTCTTAAATCTCAGCCTTGAATATATTTAATAACCTAGCTCCCATTGCTCACTGTGAAAGAAGTCCAAAGACTAAAGACACTCTGAGAATATTAATTCCCCTAGTCTTAAATTGTGACACCTAGTTCTGGTTCCCCCACAAGAGGAAATATCATTGCAGCATCTAGTCTGTCAAGTTTGCTCAGAATCTTGTGATTCAGTAAAATCACCTCTCATTCTTCAAAGTTCCAATGAGTAGAGGCCCAAACTTCACAACCTTTTCTCATAAAACATCCCAGGAATCAGAATGGTAAACCTTCTCAGAACTGCTTAGGTAAGTAAGGAGACCGGAACTCTACATAATACATGAGTTGCCATCTCACCAAGGCTGTGTACAGCTGTAGCAAGATGACCTTACTTTCTGTCCACCTTGCAATAAAGGCCAACATTTCATTTGCCTTCCTAATTACCTACTGTACTAGCATGCTAATATTTTGTGATTCATATCCACACATCCATCTGTATTGCAACATTCTGCAACCACTTTCTCTCTCTAATCAAATGTACTATGCTAGCAGGAAAAGATGCTGACCATTTTTTCAGTAAATCACCATAACTATCCCACAACAGGGAACAATTTCTAAACTAAACCCAAATTGTTAGGTAATCTACAGCATTCTGTTGCAACATGTTGACATTATCAAAGGTCTTCATATACAAGCTGTAAGGCATCATTGTGTACTTCAAGGATAAAGACAGGCAAATTGGGCACGCAAGTCCTCAGTTCCCTAAAAGTGGCAACACAGGTATCTAAGGTGCTTTAAAAGGGAAATGGTATGCATGCCTTCATCGGCCAGGGCAAGAATTGGGAAATCATGTTGCAGCTATATAAAACCTTGGTTAGGCCGCATTTGAAGTATTGCGTGCAGTTCTGGTTGCCACATTTAGAAGGATGTGGAAGCTTTGGAGATGGTGAAAAAGAAGTTCACCAGGATGTTGCCTAGTCTCAAGGGTATTGACTATGAGGAGAGGTGGAATAAACTGAGATTGTTTTCACTGGAAAGACAGAGGCTGAGGGGGGATCTGATAGAAGTCTACAAAATTATGAGAGGCATTGACAGGGTGGATAGTCAGAGGTTTTTTCCCAGGGTGCAAGTGTCAGTTACAAGGGGGCTCAGGTTCAAGCTGAGAGGGAGTTTAAGGGAGATGTATGAGGGAAGTTTTTCACACAGTGTGTTGGGTGCCTGGAACCCGCTGCCAGAGGAGGTAGTGGAAGCAGGCACATTAGAAACATTTAAGAGGCCTCTAGATGGGTACATGAATAGGGAGAATAGAGGGGTACAGACCGAGTAAGGGCAGAAAGTTTTTTTTGTAGTTTAGTTAGGGCATCATAATTGGCATGAGTTTTGAGAGCCAAAGGGCCTGTTCCTGTTCTGTACTTTTCTTTGAACTCTTTGAAGACCATCAACACCAAACTTACAACACCTGACATGCCAGAGGTGACATAGCTGTAGAAATTCACCAAACACCAACAATGACAATATGAACTGTTGGGTCTGTGGACATCTATGTCAATCCTGCAATAGACTCTTTAGTCAAGAGAGGACCCACAGGAAATGATGAAATCCTTTATATATTGGATATAAACAACAGCATCTACCATGAATCAACAATTTAAGCTAACCAATTATGACTCTAAATAAATTATTGCAGTGGGATACGAAGGTAGAATGATCTGCAGGGAGAATATAACCACAATCAGTAACAAAATACTATTCAAAGGAAGACCCGGAAAAAGCACAGATTACGACAAAAACATAATGAACAGTTATTTTTGTGTGTATCGATAGACATAGAAGCCAGCATCGAGGCAGCATTTTTTTGTGTATCGACAGTCATAGAAGCCAGCATCGAGGCAGCATTTGACTAAGTACAGTGCCAAGGACACTTAGCCATCCTGCAATGGGAAGACTATTAGCTCTTTATGGATGGACTCAATTAAGATGGAATGAATGAACTCCTTCATCCATATCTATCTTGTGATCTTGAGTTAACAAATTGAAACACTGACCTTCTCTAAAAAGCTTCCTGATATGGATGTAAGAAGATTACAGATTTTTTGGCACATTACCAATTTTAAATAATTCTGAAACATTTACTGAAACTGATAAATTTCTGACTTTTAAAAGAATTGCATCTGTAAAAAGATACAACAACTTTAAAACTAGTGACCAAATAATACATTGATTGCTAACAAAAAAAGAGAGCTGAAAGATAATCTTTTTCTGGTAAAATTCTAAATAGGTCTCATGTGACATTAAGATCACAAGATCTCAATGTGACCTGTGTCGCAGACAAGGGAGTGATTTCGGACAATTTCCATTTTTATTCCACCTCTCGACTGATGGCAAAAAGATGTATTTTTGAGAAAGTGCTTATTTTGAGAAACAGTGACCCCTTGAACACTTTGACTTTCTTACAAATTTAAAACAAAATAAAGGATAAACATTTATTTTTAACAACATTTGAAATGTAAACACAACAAAACCCACTCCACAGTCACATAAGGTACACACGTACAACACAATGATTTCAAAAGATGTAACACGAACTTAGATTACTAAAAGGTTAAAAAAGAAACAGGTCACTTCCTTAAACATTCCTTAAGACAATGGTTGAAACATTGCAGATCTGAAGGATTCTGTCTTGGTTCAAGACAATAGATGTTTGACGTTTCTGGCTTTTTCAGTTGACATTGTTATCAGGTTCTTGTAGTTCAGGTTATAATCCTGCGGGTAAGGTGAATTAGCATCCCCCACTCCCCTGCCGCTTCACTGCCTGAGATGTCTTTCCAAGGTAGGATTTTTTCCTTTTGCTGGATTAAATCTCTCCCTCTGAGACACTGGCTCCAAACTATCTACCCTGGCCTGTACTTGTGAACTAATAAGGCATTTCCTATCATGGGCCAGTTTCAATCATATGACAACAGTTTTGATGTTTATCATTGTCTACACAATGGAAGGTATTTGCTATCTAATTATTATTCCAGTTATAATTAGTTGGCAAAATGACTTTATTTGAAATTCTCTTTTCATGGGGCCAGCAAGCCTGGCAGTCATTGTCATTTTAAATCTCTTCAATTGAAATGAAGAGGCATAGGTAAGGCAATTTGCATTTTAAGTAATTTCTCAGATATATATTCAGATATGTCAGTCCCTGACTGTAAAAAAGCCACAAAAGACAATCATCCATTTTGTTACTGTAAATTGTCCACAGTTAATGCTCCTTTAAAAAGCATCCATCCTCCTAATAAGTTTTATAGGCATATGATATGACCATGACATCTGATAAGATAGGCTATTGAAGAACATAAAATTATTTTAATTTATCCCCACAAGGTTTCAAGGCAATCCCAAAGTGGCCTCACTTTGCAAATTCTTTACAAATTTATACCATATCTAAGCCAAAATAAAATTCTAATTTGTTGAATATTTTGGAATTATGTCAAAAATGTACTATTATTTATAACATACTATTTATAGGAATATAATTTTGAATCTTAATTTTTCAGTTTAAAAACATGTACAAATCAAACGATTACTATGGATCTGCCAGTCTTTGGCTATGATAGGACAAATCCCATGTATTTGCTAGTATCCTCTTCTTCTCCCCAGAGAAGCTGTGTGAGGCACCAGATCTTACCATGTAGAGGAGCCAGAATACAAATCTCCAACAAAAATAAGAATTGAACGTTGGAGGGAAACTTTGAACTTTGGAAAATTGGAGGGTTGCCTGTTATGTTCAAGTACTATTTATCAGTAGTGTCACTTTCTGTCTGCTCTTCAGAATTGAAATGATAGGAAGGTCTTTCTCTCTAGGGCACTGATCATTCAAAAAGATCTCATACTGTTATTTACATCTCTAATCAAATCTCATGCTCAGTGAATTGAGCACTATTTGTAGTTTTCATCATGTTCCCATAAACTGAGGTGGGTCACAGAAGGTAAGAACATTAGGTAGTATTAAAAAATCCATTTTAGATTAAAAATTCAGTTTGTAAGACAGTTGTGAAGGACATAATAGGATTAAACCATTCAACCCTTCAAGCCTGTTCCACCATTTAAAATCGATTATCAATTCATTTACCCCTCTACTGCACGTTCCTTGATAGGTTTAGCTAACAAATATTTATCAATCTAGATCTTGAAACTTTCAGTTGACCTCTTTGCCCAGAAATCCAGATTTCCACTACCCATTTTGTGTGAAGATCTGCTTCCCAATTTCATTCCTAAACAGCCTCTCTCTCATTTTGAGATGAAGCTCTTCTGTGTTCATTCCGCCAAAGGAGATAGTTTCCTCGGATCTACAGCATTGATCCTTTTTATCATTTTACAAAGTATGTTTAGTACGTAAGTCAGGCACAGTCCAAATGACCATAGGCTGGTGACTGGTGGTGATTTATTCTGAGGGTCACCATGCCTCAGGAGAAGGGCAAAACTGAGACGGCAGAGCCTTCATGAATAACCTCAGCCAGTACAATAATTAAACCCAGGCTTTTGGCATCGCTCTGCACCACGAACCACCTGTCCAGTCGACTGAACTAAACTTTTCATCTAGTTTCCCAAAATACCTTAGCCAACTCACTCCTATACCAATGTAATTTGCTTTGTGGGAGTTAAGACCTTAGTTTTGGACTTAACTAAATCACTTTCAAACTCATTATAAAATTATATCAGATGTTTTATGGTAACTCTTGGTTGCTTCTGCTACATGACTATTAATTGATCCTTTCTCTTTGCACAATACTGGATCTAAGTAGGCTGCTCCCCAATCGGTTCCTCTACAAAAGATTTAGAAACTACCTTGAATACATCTTATGAACTTATCCCCCATGCCAATACTACTTAGTGATTATTGTACAAGGACAACAAAATCACTTTTCGGAATCTGATGGCAAGTTTTTTGGAACATACCTAAACACTAAATGGTCTTCATGGGTGGTATAACTGGGGTAGCAAAGATAGTTGAACATCAAGGAACACAGTGGTAAGCAGTGCTGCCACACATGCAAGGGACCTGGTTCAATTCTGTCCTTGGGTGACTGTCTGTGTGGAGTTCGCACATTCTCCCTGCGTCTGCTTGGGTTCCTTCCAAGTGTTTGGTTTCCTCCCACAGTCCAAAGATGTGCAGGCTAGGTTGAGTAGCTATGCTAAATTGCTCTTTAGAGTATCAAGATGTGTAGGTTAGATGGCCTAGCCACGGGAAGTATGTGAGGTTACAGGGATAGGACAGGGGAGAGGGCCTGGGTAAGATACTGTCAGAGAGTTGGTGCAGAGTAGATGGGCCGAATGACCTCCTTCTGCACTGTCGGTATTCTATGAAAGATCTATGAATTCTTTGTATAGCTTTTAATGCCCTTACAGTTCATCTATATTACTACCTTTAGGTCATTATAAATAAGTGAAGATAAGTGAAGGCTGTAAATCTCCGACACACTGATTCCACCAAAACAGAAAGGAATACCGAATAGAAAAAATTAATGTAAATGGAGATAAAAATAACAATGTAGCACATGATGTGTGGCCTATTGATAGGGCATAAAAGCAAGAACATTGCAATATAAAGTTGAGAAGATTACAGTCAATCATATCTCTAATTTTCCTTAAATATTAATTGCTCTCCTTTCTCCTCAAGGCCCTGGTTCATCCTGGGATAAATTTTCATTGCACTCTTCTGCATCTTCTTCAAGTTGCTGAGGCAGGTACTGTTGGCACCAAGTTTGATGGTATCAATATTGGAGTTGTCAGATGCCACATATGCACATTCTGGCAGGTTTGCTAAACAGTGATCAGGAATACTGAGCACTGTCACTAATTAATGCACCCTTGCTGCCACCAGAGCTGAGATCAACCACCTCACGCAGACTACGAGCAGAAGCATAAAAATCTATTAAAAAAATCATAACTTACAAACTGAAAATGGTGGACATAGTTAGGTCAGACAGCATCTGTGAAGACAGAAACAGAGTTAATATTCCTTTTCTTAGAACTGGAACAGGTGAGTGATGTACCAGGTTTCAAGCAAGTATAGAGACAAGAGAAGATTGAAAGGCTAGGGGGAGCTAAAGAGAAGATCTGCGATAGGGTAAAAGACAGAAGATATTAAATCACAGACGCTATGATGGTGCAAGGCAAAAGGGAAAGACAATGGGACAAGGAACAAGTGACATGCTTATAGAAGATGTAAACAGGAAAGAGCAGAAGGGTAGAAGGAAATCAGTATGTAGGAGATCCACAGCCTTCACTTATTTATGATGACCATAATACAGGTAACCTGTGTACAAGAATGCTAAAGCTACAAAAAGAATGTTTAACCATCTTTGCTACTTCAGTTATACCAGCCATGAAAGCCATTTCTTGTCTAGGTATGTTCCAAAAAAACTTGCCACCTGATTCTGGAAAGGAATTTGGTTGTCCATGTACAATAATCACTAAGTAATAATAGTGTGAAGGATAAGTTCACTAAGTGTATATAAGGTAGGTTCCATGTCGAGGAACCAGCTTGGGAGCAGGCTACAAGAGCAGAGAATGCTAGAAAATCTCAGCAGGTCTGACAGCAACTGTGGAGAGAGAGCAGAATCATTCTCTCTACATCGATGCTGTCAGACCTGCTGAGATTTTCCAGCATTTTCTGTTTTTGTTTCTGATTACAGCATCCACAGTAATTTGTTTTTATGTTAGGGAGCAGGCTATTTTGAAGCAAGCATTGCTCATAGAGAAATGATTAATTAATAGTCTTAAGGCAAGAGAGGAGTTACCAATAATATGATTTATAAAAATGAGTTTGCAAGTTATTGTGTTTTGAAACTAACTTTCAATTCCAGATTTTTATTAATTAGCTCCACCAGCTGCCAAAATGAGATTTGAACCCATACAACCACACCACCCCCCCCTCCCTGTGGTATTAGCCAGGGCATCTAGAATGCCTAGTCCACCATGTTATCACTATGTCACGGTCTTCCCATAATAAATGAACATGTTCCACAAATTGGTCACCCAAGCTGCAATTGATCTCCCCAACTCAGAGGAGACTACAATATGAGCAGGGGACAAAGTATATTAAATTGAAAGTAGAACAAGCATAACGCTGTTTTGCCTTTGGAGTCTTGGATGGTAAGGGAGGAGATAAAAGGGCTGTGTTGTACTTGCTACGCTGACTAGGGATGGTGTAATGAGAAGGGGTGGAGACTTTGGTTATTCTCCAATCCTGAGTCATCCCCAATGTTGTTCCATTGTTTAAGAAGGGCAGCAGGAAATTATAGCCAGATGAGCTTTACATCAGTGGTAGGGAAATTATTGGAAAAAATTCTTAGGGACAGGATTTATCTACATTTGGAAACAAACGGACTTATTAGTGAAAGTCAGTATGGTTTCGTGAAGGGGAAGTTGTGTCTCACTAATTTTGAGGTTTTTTGAGGAAGTGATGAAGATGATAGATGAGGGAAAGTCAGTGGATGTTGTATACATGGACTTCATTAAAGCCTTTGACAAAGTACCACATGGTAGACTGATATGAAAGATGAAGTCACATGGCATCAGAGGAGAGCTGGCTAGATGGATACAGAACTAGCTTGGACACAAAAGACAGACGGTAGCAGTAGCGGGGTGCTTTTCTGAATGGAAGACTGTAACTCGTGGTATTCCACAGGAATCAGTTCTGGGACCTTTGTTGTTTGTAGTATATATAAATGATTTGAGGAAAAGCTAGCTGGTCTGATTAGTAAGTTCACATATGACACAAAAATTGGTGGAATTGCAGATAGTGAAAGGATTGTCAGAGAATACAGCAGGATATAGACTGATTGGAGATGTTGGCAGAGAATGGCAGATGGAGTTTAATCCAGACAAATGAGGTAATGCATTTTGGAAGGTTCAATGCATGTAGGGATTATACAGTAAATGGTAGAACCCTTATGAGTATTGACAGATCTTATGAGATCTGGGCATAATGTCCACTGATCACTGAAACTGGCAACACAGATGGATAAGGTAGTCAATAAGGCATACGGCATGCTTGCTTTCATCGGTTGGGGCATTGAGAAAAAAATTGGCACTTATGCTGCAGCTGTACAGAACCTTAGTTAAGCCTTATTTGGAATATTGTGTACAATTCTGGTCACCACACTACCAGAAGGATGTGGATGCTTTGGAAAGGGTACGGAAGAGGTTTACCAGGAATGTTATCTGATCTGGAGGGCATTAGCCATGAGGAAAGGTTGGATAAACTCTGTTTGTTCTCACTGGAACAACGGAAGTTGAGGGGTGACCCGATAGAGGGTTACAGGATTATGAGCTGCATGGATAGAGTGGGATAGTCAGATGCTCTTTCCTTGGGTAGAAAAGTCAAGTACTAGGACACATAAGTTTAAGGTGCATGGGGAAAAGTTCAGAGGAGATGTGCGAGGCATGTTTTTCTTTCACACACAGGGTGGCGAATGTCTGGAATGTGCTGCCCGGGGAGGTGGTGGGAACAGGTACAATAGTGGTATGTAAGGGGCATCTAGACAAATACATGAATAGGATGAGAATGTAAGGATACGGACTTTGTAAGTGTATACAGTTTTAGTTTAGGCAGGCATCATGATTGGTGCAGGCTTGGAGGGCCGAAGGACCTGTTCCTGTGCTGTACTGTTCTTTGTTGTTCTTTGGACCAGGTGTCATTGAGGGAATGGTCCCTTCAGAAAGCTGCAAAGGGAAAATGTTTTTGATGCTGCCATTATCCTGTAAGTGGTAGAAATTGAAGTGACTGATACATTCATTGGGGAAGCTGATTGGGTGGAATTTGAAGACAAGGGAACCCTATTGTGGTTCTGGAAGTGAAGGCAAAAGGTGACAGCAGGACAGCAGAGGAAGTAGTCTGACAAATTTGTAGTATTTTGCTTTCGTATAGATAAATAATGCAGACAGAAAATGCAAATATTATACAGGTAGTAAAATTCATGGCCAAGACTCAAAAGTAAGAATGTTTGCTGGCATATTTTGAGTAATTGGGAAATGTTATCTGGAAATTCGCCAAAAATGTGGTGGGAAAAAGTCATTGGCAGCACGATAAGAGAAACACTACCTTCAAAAACTGGGAAATTCTTGCAGGATAAAATAAATGTCTCCCAATAGGTTACAAGAAAGGTCGGTAGGTTACATGAAAACCAAAGACAAAGAAACTTGTGAGGGACAACAAAGCAACTTTGGAAAAATGTTTACAAAAGACAGAATAGACAGAAGAAAGTGATGGTGTGGCATTGGGAGGTAAAAGGTAATGATTTTGTGGAAAGCAAAAAAATGAATTATTCTAGTCAGACATCTCCAATGCAAATTAACGTCAGGGTGGGTTATCACCAGGAAGGTCATTAGCAGGAAGACAGGTTGCTGTTATTAAGAGATGGGAAGGGCATACATGAACTAAAAAAGTATTTTAATGGGAGGTTTCAGTCAAACAGTAGAAACTGGGAAAATCAGTGTGATTTCCTAACCAACTGTGAATTTGTAAACTTATTCAGATGGTTTAACTGGATTCAGTGCTCTACATTCCAATGGATTCAATGTTTTCACATATGCTTACATTTTATTCATGTTTATTTATTTATCCAGGCAGTCAGCAATTTCACATGAACATAAAGGAAAATCACTTAAAATTTATAAACTGACAAGTTAAAAAAATAAAGCCAGTAAAAAGTTTAGCAGTGCACACATTTAACTTACAGCAGCAGTTTCAGCAATATCCTGAAACAGATGCTCTATACAGTTATATATTGTTAGCAACTTGTGGTTACAGAAACAGTTAATGTTCTACACTTGAAAAGTTTATGATTGTTTAAATCTACTTTGTAACTAAGGTGTAAATATATACAGCTGTTCAATGGCTTGTGTATCCTATTGGACAATATTATTTGAACAGGAAGCTGTTGAGATGGTGGCTCCATTGCCCAACAATGTAAAGTAGTATAATTAGAAGTAAATTGATTGCATTTAATACAGACTTGCATCAGTATTTAGCTTGTACATCGCTTTTTTTTACATATACAGAATAAAGGTTATTTAATAGTTCTGAATTAATAGATTTCACCACACTTATCCAAGTCCAGTATAAGACTCTTCAGTAACAAACTAATAATTTCAGGTAAGAATTTCCAGTACTGTCAAAGTTACTTTAGGTAGCTTCTACATAAAATGTCATTAGTAAGAACAGAGTTGGTTGGGCAAGTCATGGTGACCAGTAATACTGAGAACCACATCAGAGTTATTCATGCTTCAGATATTTCAGATTTACTGAGTGCTATGGCCAGTTCCAAATCCTCTTGTTCTTGCTGATTTAGTCTCGCTAGTCGCTCCTTCTCTGCTCGTTCACTCTCTCTTTTAGCCCACTCTATCTGGTCTTCCTCACTGGGGTACTGAAACATTAAAAAAAGACATACTGTTTCTTACAAATGGCAGATCAAAGACAAAAATAAACCGCTGATGTGTTTCATACCAAGAGTGTCACTGCTGATATAATGATAAAATCACACCTACACGGAAAACAGTGACTTGGCAACAAATATGAATGCTCCCTCTGCTGGCACCAGTTCATAACCTTGGAGTGGCCTAAAAGCTGATCTGGAGGACACTTGCTACAAGCTGGCAATCTGTATGACTGGCCAACAGTTTCTCAGGGTTGAATGGTTCCTGATCAGGTTTAAAGTTCTCGGCTCAATTGTATCTGATAGATTAATTTTGAAGTACACAGGGACACACAAAACATCATAATAGGGAAGGAGACCCAACTAGACCCTCCACACAGCTTAGAAAATGAACCATCTTTCCCAAAGCATTCATATTTCCATTCATATTTTTAATCTAAACTGGAAAATAATTGAAACAAAAATTACCCCTTTTAGAATAAACTCTATCTTGAAGCTGAAACAGTTTCCTTTTTTATGGTTGCCAGATTCGTAGTTGCACATTGAAATCTGTTCACTTTCTCTCTTTGTCGAATTTACTTGCAACACCATCCCACCCAACCCTGCCAAAGAGTCGAGACATACAGGGTCCAGAGCTACAAGGCCCAGACCTACAGAGTCCTGTTTCTTCACAGTACTAAACAAAACGGCATTTTATGCACTGAGGGAAATTTGTGCAGTGTGACAACAGATGCACTTCTGGTATTTAAAAACAAACAAGGAACAGTCCAAGAGAGGAAGCAGGAGTCAACGAAGCCTAAGAGATGAAGTCTAAGGGCATTAATTAAAATTAATAATTTAAAGAAGGTACTTATTAAATTTTAAAAGAGAGAATGGATTTTTATTTTTAAATCATAGATGGGCATCTGAGACCTGTTGTTTGCAATTCCTGCACTATGTGGGAACATCAGGACACTCCATGTGCTTAGCATGTGCTTGATCTCATGCTCAGGGTTTCTTGAGCTTGAAGAGAAGCTGGAGTTCCTGCAGAACAGGAATATCTAGTATCAGTGTTTATTGAGGAAGAGGATGCTGATAAAATATTAGTAGAAGTGGAAATGGAAGTAATGAATGGGGTGAAAACTGATCAGCAGGATGTACTGTAACGGTATGCTTAAGAGTGGATAAGTCACCTAATTCAGTGGTTTGCAATAATTATTGAGGCAGTCAGAGTTAAAGTGACTTTTGGAGAGAATTCCTAGGCCAGATCTTTGAAAAGTTTGTTCATAAGAGAGGTAGGGTTTTAATGAGATTGTGTAACTCAGAGTGAGCACTGATGTCTGGGTGGGATGCTGAATAACCTGTTGGACCTATCGTGGTCCCATCTGCAATTTTTGTGCAGTGTGGTGCATTTAACCAGAATTCGCTTGTTATTTCATATTTACCTCATGTTAATTCTTAAGTTAGACTATTAGGTCTATAAGGTTTTCTGCTCTTGTAGAGTTTATTTTGTTTGTTTAAAAATCTTGTAGCTTTATTGTCTTAGCAAATACCAAGGGATCTGTCTAAAGTTACAGATTATAACATAAGTCTGGGTGGTAAGAGGTGGGGTGGTCTAGTTCAAGATGCTTTCAATTAAAATCTCACCTAAGACAGCATGATGAGCAACATGCACACTGGGCAACCAGGGGTAAGAATGGGTGTTCTATCACTTCTTGATACAGTAAAAACATTTTAGTAACTCCATGTTACTATGTGTATCAAAACAAAATCTCAAGATACATGATTTTTGTACCTTAGAACAAATCATCAACTCAAACAAACAAACACACTTACAGCATTGAAGTTTGCAAAATTTGTGTTATCTCCTATGTCTTTACTCGGAGAGGTAGGAGCAAATGGATCAAGATGATTTTCTTTATGGAATGAATCCCCTGAATTAAATGGATGGAAAGGATCATTTATCTTGAAGGAGTCGGATAATTCTGACTTCACAAGGGAAAGTCTTTTACCTGCATTTAAAATAATACAAAAACATAAGAACATAAGAAATAGGAGCAGGAGTAGGCCATCCAGCCCTTCGAGCCTGCCCCGCCATTCAATAAGATCATGGCTGATCTGTCGCTGCTCAGTTCCACTTTCCCGCCCTTCCCCCATAACCCTTAATCCCCTCTCTTATCAAAAACCCATCAACCCGCGTCTTAAAAATATTTAGCGAAGCACCCTCCACCACTTCAACGGGCAGAGAATTCCAGAGATTCACCACCCTTTGAGTGAAGAAGTTCCTCCTCAACTCCGTTCTAAACCGCCCCCCCCTTTATCTTGAGGCTGTGCCCCCTTGTCCTACTGTCTTTTTTGAGCGGGAAGAGTCTCTCCACCTCTATCCTATCCATCCCATTCATCATCTTATACGTCTCAATGAGATCTCCCCTCATTCTTCTAAACTCTAACGAGTACAAGCCTAGTTTATTCAGCCTCTCCTCATAGCTCAACCCCCTCAACTCCGGTATCAGCCTAGTAAACCTCCTCTGCACTCCCTCCAAGGCCAAAATATCTTTGTGCAGGTGCGGCGCCCAAAACTGCACACAGTACTCCAGCTGCGGCCTCACCAATGCCCTATACAGCTGCAGCAAGACCTCCCTACTTTTATATTCAATCCCCCTCGCTATGAAGGCCAGCATCCCATTCACCTTCCTGACCACCTGCTGCACCTGCAAGCTGGGTTTTTGCGACTCATGCACAAGGACCCCGAGGTCCCTCTGCACCGTCGCCTGCTGCAGTTTTTCGCCCCGTAAGTAATAGTCCTTCCTACCATTATTCCTACCAAAGTGGACCACCTCACACTTGCCAACATTAAATTCCATTTACCATTTCCTGGCCCATTCGCCCAGCCTATCTAGATCCTTCTGCAGACTCTCCACACCCTCCGCACAATTTGCCGTACCCCCAATCTTGGTGTCATCAGCAAATTTCGACACCCTACACTCGGTTCCCTCCTCCAGATCATCTATATAAATGGTAAAAAGCTGAGGCCCCAGCACCGACCCCTGGGGCACTCCACTAGTCACCATCCGCCAATCTGAATAGCACCCGTTGACCCCCACTCTCTGCCTCCTATTTGACAACCAATCCTCTATCCATGCTAACACCCTACCCCCAACTCCATGTCCCTCGACCTTCTGCAATAACCTCTTGTGAGGTACTTTGTCAAACGCCTTCTGAAAATCCAGAAAGACCACATCCACCGGCTCTCCTCTATCCACTGCCCTAGACACATCCTCATAGAACTCCAGTAAATTTGTCAGACACGACTTCCCTTTAATGAAACTGTGCTGCGTCTGCTCTATCAAGCAATTCCCTTCAAGATGCCTCGCAATTTCCTCCTTAATGACGGATTCTAACATTTTACCTACCACAGACGTTAAACTAACCGGCCTATAATTCCCCGCCTTTTGCCTGGCACCCTTCTTAAACAACGGCGTAACATTAGCCGTTTTCCAATCTTCCGGCACTTCCCTGGAATCCAGCGACGCCTGGAAAATAACCACCAAGGCATCCACTATCACCTCCGCCATGTCTTTCAGAACCCTCGGATGCATTCCATCCGGTCCTGGGGACTTGTCTACAATCAGCCCCTCCAGTCTGTCGAGCACCGCCTCTCTAGTAACAGTAATGTCATTAAGACCCTCCAGTCCTACCACCTTTCCATCGCTAACACCCGGCAAATTATTCACGTCCTCCTCCGTGAAGACAGAAACAAAAAAGTTATTCAATACCTTAGCCATATCCCCATCCCCTACCACTAGGTCCCCTTTCTCATCCTCTAAAGGACCAACGTTCACCCTAGCCAGCCTCTTCCTTTTTATATATTTATAAAAACTCTTGCTATCCTTTTTTATATTAAGCGCTAGCCCAGCTTCATAGTTTCTCCTACCCTTCTTTATCAACTTCTTTGTCAATCTTTGTTGACATTTAAACCTCTCCCAATCCTCTTCTCACCCACTACTCTTAGCTACTCTAAATTCCTCCGCTTTTAATTTAACACTTTCCTTCACCTCCTTCGTTATCCACGGCTTATTACCTCTCCTCCTACGGTCCTTTTTAACCATCGGAATAAATTTCTGCTGAGCACCAAGAAAGATCTCCTTAAAGATCCTCCACTGCTCCTCAGCAGACCAACGCGCTCCCTCCAACGCGCTCCCCCAGTCAACATTCGCCAATTCTTCTCTCATCCTACCGTACTCCCCTCTATTCAAACAAAGTACGCGTGTCCGGGAACCCACTTTCTCCTCCTCCATCTGCACCAGAAACTCCACCATACAATGATCACTCTCTCCAAGAGGATCCTTTACCGCAAGGTCCCTAATTCTACCCGCCTCATTACATAGCACCAGATCCAAGATAGCTCGCTCCCTTGTCGGCTCCAAAACACACTGTTCCAGGAAACTATCCCAGCAGCATTCCAAGAACTCCTCCTCGAGCCCACCGCGTCCAACATGGGTCGACCAATCAATATGCAGATTCAAATCCCCCATAACTACGGCCGTCCCATTCCTGCACGCCACACTTATTTGCGCATTAACAGCCCGCCCCACCTCCAGATCATTATTCGGGGGCCTATAGGCGACACCCACCAGCGTCTTCCTCCCTTTGCTGTTCCTAATCTCCACCCACAACGATTCCACGTTCTGCTCCTTGGCTCCAATATCATCCCTTGCTACCACCTTGATGCTATCCTTAATCAGCAGAGCTACGCCCCCCCCTTTTCCCTCCTGCCTATCCTTCCTAAACACTTGATAGCCCTGGACATTCAGCTCCCAGTCCCTGTCACCTTGCAGCCACGTCTCTGTAATGGCCACCAGATCGTACATTAACTGTCTAGACATGAAAGGGTTAACTTTTAACCCAATTAAAATCTGACAAGGAGGAAAGCGTCATCGTAAATTTAGAGAAAAGAAAATTCCCAACAGTGAGCAAAGGACACTGGATTAACTTTGTCTGAATAACTAAAAGAAATAGTATTAGCATTTGAAACAAAGTTATGCCACTTCTGAAATCATCCTTACCAGGTGGTGGTGGAGGTGGTCTTGTTGGAGTGCCAACCTTTGGTGGTAATGCTGGAGGAACCTCTTCAGTTTTTACAGGTTCCTCTGTGAATCCATTTTTTCCAAAGGCATCATTACCATGGTCCATTCCTACAGCAGAACTAAACGGATCTGCATGGTCGGACTGAATGTACATTCAAAGAGAAAACAGAATGAAGAACATTATCAGTGATGTAAAGCTTGTGGCTGTGAAGGACATTCTGTAGGTGTAATATGGCAACAAACAGATTTCACAAATATCCAAAGGTCTTAAAAGAAGGGGCTGGTGAGCCAGTAGATGCATTGGTTGTAATTTTCCAAAATTCCCTGGATTCTGAAGAGATCCCATCAGATTAGAAAATAAGTGAATGTGGGGAGACAGAAAGCAATAAAGTATAGTTAGTCTACCATCTATCATAGGGAAGATGCTCAAGTTGTTATTAAAGAGGTTATAGCAGGGCACTTAGAAAATTTTAATGCAAATCAGGCAGAGTCAACCTGATTTTGAGAAAAGGAAATCACGTTTGGCCAACTTATTTATCAAGTTCTTTGAGGAAGTAGCAAGCAACATACAGGAGAAACCTGTAGATGTGTTTTGGATTTCCAAAAAGCAATTGATGAAGTGCCACATAAGGTTACTAGAAAATAAGAGCTCACAGTGTTAGGGATAACGCGTTAGCATGGATAGAGGATTGGTTAGCTGGCAGGAAGCAGCAAATAGGGATCAACGACTTATTTTCAGGTTGGCAAGCTATAATTAGTGCTGCACCACTGGGATCAGTGCTGGGACCTCAACTGTTTTACAATCTATATCAATGACTTGGATGAAAGGTCTGAATGTATGGTTGCAAAATTTGACAATGACACAAATACAAGAAGGTCAACAAGTTGTGACAAGGAAATAAAGAATCTACAAAAGGTTATCAATAGATTAAGTGAGTGGGCAAAAGATTGGCAGGTGGAGTATAATGTGGGAAAATGTGAGGTTGTCCACTTTGGCAGGAAGAATTAAAAAAAGGATATGTTACTTAAACAGAGAGATGGTGTGCTAAGTTTTAAAGTTTATTTATTAATATCACAATTAGGCTTATATTAACATTGCAATGAAATTACCATGGAAATACCCTAGGCACCACACTCTGGCAGCTGTTCGGATACATTGAGGGAGAATTTAGCATGGCCAATGCACCTAACCAGCACATCTTTCGGACTGGGGAGGAAACGGAGCACCCAGAGGAAACCCACTCAGACGCAGGGAGAACATGCAGACTCTGTGCAGACAGTGACCCAAGCTGGGAACTGAACCCAGGTCCCTGGCACTGAGAGGCAGCAGTGCTAACCACTGTGCCACCGTGTTGTTCTAGAATATGAATCACAAAAAGCTAGCATATAGGTACAGCAAGTGATTAGGGAAGCAGATGGAATATTGTCATTCATTGCAAGGGGAGTGGAATATAAATGTGGTAAAAGTTTTGAGACCACGTGTAGTCTCATTACTTAAGGAAATAATTGCATGAGAAGAAGTTCAGAGATCTTATGATCCATTCTGCCTACATTTATAATTACCTGTGATAATGTGTTAAAATCGGCAAAACCACTTCCAAATGAATCATTTCCAAACACTGAGACAAAAGGATCAGCAGCTGGAACACAGAAAGATAACACAAGCATTAAAAATGTCAAGTTTCATTGCAAAGAGCACCATTTTCTTTTTCCTGTGTCAGTCAGGTCTATAAGGCTCTGGACAGTCTTCTCCAAATGGTTTATGACTGCAGCTTAAGATTGGCTAAAAGAAAAGAAATGGGTAAAGACTAATGCTGACTATTAAATAATAACATTGTTGAAAAAGACAGAATTAAAAGGTTTGAAACTTTTTTTGGAAAACTTGATTCACAGGAAAATATTTTCACACATTTTAAAGCCATTTGAGTGTATATTCACATTAAACTTTTAATGCATCATTACGCATTAACGTGCATTTACCTGTATTTTATGAATGTATGTATTGCATAGATATTTTTTAAAAGCCATTATACATTTAGGTATACTATTTATCCCTCAATCACAAAAGAGATTATCTGATCATAAAAATATTGCTGTTCATGGGACCTTGCTGAACGCAAGTCGGCTGTTCCCTGTAACAATCACTAAACTTCCTAAGTACTTCATTGGCTATAAAGTGTTTTGAGATGTTATGAGGCTGTGAAAAGAGGCAAATAAGTGCAAATTCTCAAGCCCCAAGTTTTGCATCGGAACTGCAGACGTAACTCTTACTTTAATGTGCTCGCAGCTCGCAATAAATAAACAGCAGCCTTGGGGGAAAAAAAAACTGCCAAGTAGCATATTTTCTTCCCATGTTGGTCGATGTTGCTGTAACATGTAACAAGTTCAGACGGCTGAGGTGGCTCATTTGATTATGATCTCTGGAGTTAGCTGCACCTGGGAATTGGGGAGGGAAGAAGGTGGAGGAGGAGGAGGAGGAAAAGGAAGGAGGAGTCCCTACAGCATACTTGAGAACATGCAAATTGAAGTTCTTGCCAGTGAGCGGGTAGCTTGTTGAGTACAAGTGCCAATTTTAATAGAAAACACCTTGAGCATAATGTAGGAACTATACTTCATTAACTAAAGATCTGTCACCATGATGTGAAACTTCGCACCCTTTCCTTGTCATTGAAGTGTGAAACATTCAAAAATGCCATACAGGAAAAGATCCAGTGGCCATCCAGTCTTCCTGTACAATTGTGATACCATTTGCACCATACTATAGATGTTCATGGGGTTATGGAGATCGGGCTTGCATGGGACTTTGGTTGGTGTAGACTTAAGGGTCAAATGGCCTCCTTCTGCACTGTAGGATTCTATGATTCTGATTCTCTAACCTAATCAAAGCTGTGAGATTTTCTGGAAGATGTGTAAAAAAAATTAAAAATATCTTGAGGAGGAAACTTGGAAAATTGATTTATAACCGCATTTGGCAAAATATTCCAGGATATCAAAATCCTGATTGACAACAAAGGATACCTACCTACTCATGGCCCCAGCCAGTTAAAAAGTTCAGTTTTCACTTGAAGTAATTCAGTGAATCAGCACTAACCGTATAAGCTGGTAACCTGTTCTACCATCGAGCCATGGAGATCCACATCACAGAAAAACCCTTTGGCTCATCGCCTCAGCATCAGTCAAAAGGTACCACTTAACTATTTCAGTCCCATTTTCCAACACTTGGCCCATAGCCTTGTATGCATTGGCATTGAAAGTGCACACCAGTCCACCATTCTGAGAAAAGAAGAACTGCCTAATATCCAATCTAGTCCTGCCCTTGCGTGCTTCTAAGCATGGCCCCCTTTCTTCCCCAGCCAACACAAACTGGTTCCTTAATGATTTTACCAACCTCAGTCAAGTCTGGAATATAGAAAATCAGTTCTTTGAGCCCATCCAGGTAAATAAGGTATTTTAGACTGAGAAATAATCTTAAACTGGTCCTTTGCATCCTTTCCAAAGCCTCAACATCCCCAACACAGATGAAAACACTATACTAACTGAGACCTACGCAAGTTTATCATAGAATCATAAAATTCTAACAGTGCAGTAGAAGGCCATTCAGCCCATCGAGTCTGCACTAACTCTCTGACAGAGTATCTCACCCAGGCCCACCACTCCGCTGTATCCCATGGCTAATTCATCTAGCCTACTCATCTTGGGAAACCAAGGGATAATTTAGCGTGGCCAAATTGACCTAACCTACACATCTACAAATACATAAAGTTGTAGATGGTTGTTTTTCAGGCTGTGACCAGCGGTGTGCCTCAGAGATCAGTGCTGGGTCCACTGTTATTTGTCATTTATATTAATGATTTGGATGAGAATATAGGAGGCATGGTTAGTAAGTTTGCAGATGAACAAGATTAGTGGCATAGTGGACAGTGAAGAAAGTCATCTTGGATTGCAACAGGATCTTGAGTCAATTGAGCCAGTGGGCTGATGAATGGCAGATGAAGTTTAATTTAGATAAATGCGAGGTGATGCATTCTGGTAGACTGAACCAGGGCAGGACTTATTCAGTTCATGATAGGGCGCTGGGGAGAGTTACACAACAAAGAGATCTAGGGGTACAAGTTCATAGCTCTTTGAAATTGGAGTCATAGGTGGACAGAATGATGAAGAAGGCATTCAGCATGCTTGGTTTCATTAGTCAGAACACTGAATACAGGAGTTGGGATGTCTAGTTGAAGTTGTACAAGACATTGGTAAGGTCATATTTGGAAAATTGTGTACAGTTCTGGTCATCCTATTATAGGAAGGATATTATTAAACTAGAAAGAGTGCAGAAAAGATTTACTAGGATACTACCAGGGCTTGATGTTTTGAGTTATAAGGAGAGGCTGGATAGACTGGGACTTTTTTCTTTGGAGCGTAGAAGGCTGAGGGGTGATCTTATAGAGGTCTGTAAAATAATGAGGGGCATAAATCAGCTAGATAGACAATATTTTTTCCCAAAGGTAGGGAAGTCTAAAACTAGAGGGCATAGGTTTACGGTGAGAAGGGAGAGATCTAAAGTGTCCAGCGGGACAATTTGTTCACACACAGGGTGGTGAGCGTCTGGAACAAGCTGCCAGAGGTAGTAGTAGAGGCAGGTACAATTTTGTCTTTTAAAAAGGGGTAAGACGGGTATAGAGGGATATGGGCCAAACCATGCAATTGGGACTAGCTTTGGGGTTTTAAAAAAAAAGGCAGCATGGACATGTTAGGCTGAAGGGCCTGTTTGCAAGTTGTAAACCTCTATGACTCTTATCTTTGGACTGTGGGAGGAAATTGGAGCACATAGAGGAAAGTCACACAGGGGAAAACATGCAAACTCCACACAGACAAGGCTGGAATTGAAACCAGGTTGTCTGTGTGGCAGCAGTGCTAACCACTGTAGAAGTTCCAAATAATATGCTTTGATTTGTAGTGGATTGTTCTGTAAATATAACCTGCAAACACTATTCGTTTTAGCCTCATAGCCTAAGAACCAAGGGAGAAATGCACACAAATGATGAAACACACTTGCATATCATTCTTTTTGGCTGATTTGCCAAAAAATGCATGTAACAGTTGAAGTACCATTTGAAGAACTGAAATCACTTGCCCAATAAGTCTAATATTCTTTTTCTTAAGTTTACATGTCATAAATACAACTAGACACATCTGGTTTGCTAACTGGCCACATGCTGTTGGTGTTCTGTTGTGTTACCAGTGGTTCCATTGACAACACCATATCAGGAAAACACAAAGACAGAAATTGGTAGGACAGAGAACATTTTGGCGGAAATCAGACAGAGAGAGATCAAGAAGCAAAAAACTAAAAAAAAGGATAATATTGGAGAGATAGCAAAGGGACAGAGAGAACAAGTGAGAGAGCAACAGCAAGCTCATGGTGATGCCATGAAGATGTACTAATTTCAGATCAGCAGAGACTCCCTGTAAATAATAGCATTTATATGTGCATGAGTGTGTTTGTGTATTTCTAACCATGTAAACAGCATAAAGAGTTGCATGTATATTACTAAATTTTAATTTCTCACCTGTTTCAACAGTGGATGAGACGGTACCACCACCAGGAGCAAATGGATCATTGGCTTTTAATGCTTCAGACTAAAATCAAACATATTTAAATATGATCATTCGGAATGAAAAATCAGATACCTGCCTACATGGGGAAGTGGGGAGATCAAAGTCACATCCTCTGCACACTCCCCAAGGGGTAGTTACTAATTTAAATAAAGGTATAATGTAGAGAATTGGAAAACAAATAAAAATTTTAAAAAACACAGGAAAATATAATTATATATGCTGATTGAAAGTTTCTTTTTTGCATTAATTGTTGGAAAACATTCTGAACACATGATCTCTCAGGTCACAGAAACCTTTTAACATCTCACACAAATGTTCACTGTTCAGCAATTGTCAGCATCATATTTGATCATGGGAGGTACAAGTCTGTTCCTGTCCTCACCTTATGTCCAGACACTTGTCTTTACCAGGATGATTCACTGAATAATCATCTGGGTCAGAAAGTTAGCTAATTTTGTGGCTTTAAGATCAATCATGTACTTCATCTAACGCTGAGGATGCACCTTATTAATCAATTAGACTAATGACTTAATTATGGCTGTGCATACATCAAATGATCCATTTTGGAATCATGATTAAGCAAATTAATGAATGTTTTTGCAACATCACGCACAAGACTGTGTAGCAATCTTTTTAGGATATATTATCATGCTCACATAGTCATTAACAATCTATTTAGCATTAAATAATTTTTCAATCATTTGCAAATAATCCTAAAGTAAAAGTTAAACCTTATTCATTAGTCACCATAGTCCAGTGCTTGTTCAGGTCAATGCACCTAACCAGCACATCTTTCAGAATGTGGGAGGAAAACACAGCACCAAGAGGAAACCCACGCAGAAACAGAGAGAACGTGCAAACTCCACACAGACAGTGACAGAAGCTAGGAATTGAACCCAGGTCTCTAGCGCTATGAGGCAAGAGTGCTAATCACAGTGCTACAATGCCACCTCCTCTGCCTATGATATGGAACTAACTCCTAACCCAGTATGAGAGGGACATGGGTGACTTTTCCCCAGACTTTGTTCATTCTCCATGGAATAGCTTCTGCCCAATGACTTCCGCAATGACATGGCTAAAATTAGGAACTTGTACGTAAAGGCTTGAGGATTAAATATTTGTCCTTTTGTAGTTCTCTGGTATGTCATGATCAAGACGAACGGTGGAGCAAGTTCGAAGGGCCGAATGGCTTATTCCTGTTTCTATGTATCAAAGGCTGCCTACAGAATCATTGTTAGATCAGGAACTCAGCCTTTTAGCTAAGATCAAGTGTCTTCAGATCAAGCCCCAGATGAGGTGTAATGTCTTATCTTGTCAGCTTGGATCATGTTTGTCTCCCTTGTGGGGACCATAAATTGGGTTCAACTGGATTTTGAATTTGGTCTTTGGAGCAAGCAAGGAATGGATTTAGGTTTGCCTGTTCCAGTCTGAGAACTGGCTTTGTAACTTTAAGGATAGAATAACAAATTTTTAAATAATTTTATATTTAGTAATGCATAATATTTTTGTGTACATAACTTGGTTCCATACTTACTGATTCCGCATTATTGTTGGAAATTGTAGCACTGAAAGGATCGGACTCAGCGGATGCAAATGGATCACTTGAAGATTGTTGAAAGAAGTTATCAGAAGCATCTGCAAAAGGATCTGTGCCTTTAAAAGGATCTCCTCCAAAAGGATCTGCAACGATATTGTACAAATGATTGACAGAAAAGTATAGTAAAATCAGAAGGCAAATGATGATTCAATTAACCTCAGTTCAGTTGCTTCACAGACAAATATTCACAGAAATACAGAACAAAATGAGTGTGAATATAGGGGCACGTAATTACTGTCTGCTTCATAGCATAACTGAGACAGCCTATCAAAAATGGGAGTCATTAGTGCCTGATGGTCAGGTTGCATCCAAAAGAGTAAAGAAAGCTGGAAACCAGTGGCAAATTTAAAATGCTGATTTCATGCATTTCAAAACAAGTTTACAATTTTTAAAATTTATATTAATGTGATGATGTACAAGGCTATACAATTGATGCTTGGAGAAATATCTTTGTGCATGGTTGTGCATTGTGAACTGTGGCTTGCCATTGTCAAGTGACTTCTGGTGTCTTTTTTTGTGAGTAAAGGATTGAGACATAAGCTACTTTACCCACTGCATGGAACACTGAGGATGGTTAGAGATTTTATCCTTGGTCTGTCAGTAACAAAAGGAATATTGCAGCTAACTTCAATGAGAAAAGTAAGGCTAACCTAGGTTTCTGTTCCTGACCGTGATCTAATGACATCTCACAACTTTGTTAGATAACATCTGTTTGAGGACATTAGCTGAGCGAATTCCCTAGCTAAGGACTCAGAGTTTCAAAGTTAAAGTTCATTTATTAGTCACAAGTAGGCTTACATTCACACTGCAACGAAGTTACTGTGAAAATCCGCTAGTCTCCACACACCAGCGCCTGTTTGAGTACACTGAGAGAATTTAGCACGGCCAATTCAGCTAACCTGCTCATCTTTGGACTTCAGGTGTTTGGCAGAAAGATTGGCGTGGACATATGAAAAAGCTTTTTCACCCAGAGAGCGGTGACTTTCTGGAATTCACTGCCTAAATTGGTGGTTGAGGCTGAAATGCTCAATTCACATGAAAGTTATCTGGATCTGCGCATGGAGTGCTGTAACTTGCAAGACCACAGATCAGGTGCTGGAAAATAGGATTAAAATGAGTGACTAGTTTCTTTTTTCTTTTTTTGGCTGGCACAGATGCAATAGCCTGAATGGCCTCTTTCGATCTTTTCTACGAGTCTAGATAGACATGATGTGACTTGGATGCTATCCCCCTATGAGACATGGGCTAGTGAGGCACACACACATGAAGACAGGCACTGTAAAATCGTTTAAGTAGATTACTGGAACTCATGGGACTACGTGCTTCAAGACAGAGTACAGTAAAATTCTATGCTCTATTTTGAGAACAAGCTATTTATAGTTATGGAATGCCCCGCCATTCAGAAAAGGAGATAAATGGTTCTTTTTCCCCAAAAAGTGAGGCTGGTAGAATTGGAGGAATGCATTTCCTTTTACTCAAATGGGTTAAAAATGGAGATCCCTGATGTGTACAATATGCCGGAGTGGACAATATGCCAGTCTGTCCCAATTTCCCACAAGTATATGTTGCCAGTTACTTTTGCATGCTGTTGAGCAGAATCCGAATGCTTTGAGGAAGTATGGAACAGTAAATGTTTGAATCAGAGTGGTTTTTGAATTTAATCCAGAATGGAGGGATTTAAAAATACATCAGTAAAAATGAATGTTTTAAAAATCAATAAAAAAAATTGAATCCTCAAGATTGTTATGTTCTGATTAAGCAGCAGCAATGGATAAGACATCAAAGTAGGGTGGCACCGTGTCACAGTGGTTAGCACTGCTGCCTCACAGCACCAGGGACCTGGGTTCGATTCCCAGCTTGGGTCACTGTCCATGTGGAGTTTGTATGTTCTCCCTGTGTCTGCGTGGGTTTCCTCCTGGTGCTCCGGTTTCCTCCCATAGTCCAAAGATGTGCAGGTTAAGTGGATTGGCCATGCTAAATTTCCCCTTAGTGTCAGGGGGACTATCTAGGGTGAATGCATGCAGCCAAAGAGATAGGACCTGGGTGGGATTGTGGTCAGTGCAGACACATTGGGCCAAATGGCCATCTTCTACACTGTAAGATTCTATGATTCACTTGGCTAAGTTTCTACAAGAATCCTAGCTGGGATATCTGTGAAAACTAAGCTGATGACTCTCCGGTTCCTTGCCGTACCAAATCCGACAAAGTCTCCATTTTACAATTCTCATATCATTTTCAAATGGCCTCACCTCTCATAATTGTCATACCGCCTCCTGTGCTGCAAGCCTTAAGATCTCTGCATTCCTCTAACTCTGACATCTTGAGCTTTCCATATTAATTGAGCATTCCATTTAATTCATTAATAGTGACAACACTATCTGGTGTCTTAATACTGAGCTCTGATATTCTAATTCTTTCAGACGTTTTAACTCTGCTCCTTTAAGATGCTCATTCCCTTTGACTAAAACTTTAGGTACCTGTCCTGATGACTCCTGTGACTAAATAATTTTAAGAACTATAATACCTTTGTTAAATGCCTTGGTAAGCTTTGCTATGTTAAAGGTGCTATTTAACTGAAAGTTGTTGATGTTTACTGGGACAGGGAAAGCAGAAAAAAAAGGAGCAAATTATAATTTGTACTGCTTGCCTTCCGTCTGATTTCATGCTAAGAAAATTTAAATGTTACTTCACATATCTGAATTTCTGCCAACTAAGGGCTGGACAAAAGGCCCAATCTCACTAAGCAGTAACATTAGTCCTCACTCAATATGCTTGCAAGCCTGCCTCCACAATGAAAGACTCTGCTTAGTGCTGATTTTTTTATAAATATTGCCATTCCCATACATCTACTTCCGACTACTACAACAAGGTTGAGAGGTAAAGCTAGCTTTGTACTAATGCAGATGGAACTTGCTGAAACTGCTTCTGACTGACGTGTACCATGAGTGCTTTTCTTACCTGCAATATCAACTTTTCCAAATGGATCATCTTTGAAGGGATCACCTTCAGAAATAATTGAATAAAAGCATATTAAAAGAATTAACGTTCCCATACATCAATCGAGGATTAACAGAAATTATGCTGAGTTAAAGCCAGTCTTGTTATGAAACATATTTCTCCGGCCAAAAATTACCGTTAATCGTCTAGTCAGGGGCTGTACAATAACCTCATCGAGTATTCAACTGTATTTATTTTCTTTAAAGAAAGTGAGTAGGTGAAGTTCAGTGACCCTGATTCTGACATATTGCTGGCTAACATGTAATTGCAATAAATATGCCAGTGCAGGGATGGGTGGGGGAGGGGATGAACATTACACAGAGGCAATGGTAGGGGAGAAGAGGAAAAGGATGAATGTAGGATTTGAAAAAAGTGGTAAGGGAGAAAGTTGGGGAAAGGAGATTATTGGGGAAATGGAGTGGCACTGCAAAATTGGGGAAAGGAGTGGAAGGATGGAGATAGGAAAGGAGGTCATGAATTTTGTACATGGGAGATTGATTTATTGTAATCACAGAATCATACATTGCAGAAGAGACCCTTTGGCCCATCGAGTCTGCACTGACACATTAGAATTACCTGAACTCCCACCTAATACCATCTATCAGCATTTGGCCTATAGCCTTGAATGTTATGACATGCCTAGTGCTCATCCAGGTACTTTTCAAAGTATGTGAGGCAATCCACCTGCCTCTACTAGTCTCCCAGGCAGTGCATTCCAGACCATCACCACCCTCTGGGTAAAAAGGTTTTTCCTCATTTCTCCCCTCAACCTCCTGTCCCTCATCTTGAACCAATGCTCCTTCAAAGTACATCCAAAGTTATGTACATTTCTTTGGTTTCTCACTAACTTTGACATCTACATTCATCCCCAGCTCCAAAAGGGTCCCACCAATGGCACACCCTCGCCTTGGGTTCCTAGGTGGTGAGGGCTGCATTCAACGGAAAACCCCGTTGACAAGAGCAGCACCAGAAGATCCCGTCACCAGTCAATGGCGGGCCACCTCTGTAGCAGTTGTATGAAAAATCCCATCCATTGACTGGCTGGAGATCTAAACTGTGGATAAATTGTGAAATCGTGCCATCTGTATTAAAGAGTGCCTTATGAATATTCATGACAGCTGAGCTGCTTCATCCAAGAAGTATGTTACTCATCACAGTATGTAGGAAATATGTTATATAATGAGTATTTTAACCCCTTTGTTAATCTATTCCATCTTTATTGTTGAGGGGGAGGCCTCAGTTTAGGCAAAAAAAACAGACATTTTCAAAAATGACATCATCACTACAGATGCAATGAAGACGGAGAAACTGGGAGATTGGGATGGAGTCCTTACAGGGAGCGGGGTGTGAGGAACAATAGTCAAGCTGGCTGTTTTTAATTTATTTATTAGTGTTACAAGAAGGCTTACATTAACATTGCAAAGTTACTGTAAATAGCCGCTACACTCTGGCACCTGTCCAGGTACACTGACGGAGAATTTAGCATGACCAATGCACCTAACCAGCACATTTTTCGGATTGTGGGAGGAAACGCATGCAGACACAGGGAGAACATGCAGACTCCACACAGGCAGTGACCCAAGCTGGGAATCAAACCCAGGTGCCTTGCGCCATGAGGCAACAGTGTTAACCACTGTGCCACCCACTGTGGAAGTTGATGAGTCTGTAGTGACTATTGATGGTCAGTCTATCACCAGAAATGGAGACAGAGAGGTGAAGGAAAGGAAGTGAAATGGACCATGTGAAAATGAGGGGGGAGGTGGAAATTTGAAGCAAAACATTTTCCAAGTCCAGACGAGAGCAAGAAGCGGCATCAATGCAGTCAACAATGTAATGGAAAAAGAGTTGCAGGAGTGGGCCCAGGTAGGATTGGAACAAGGAATGTTCCACAAAGCCCAAAAAAAAGGCATAACAGTATTGTATCATTCACTTCAAACTCTACAGCTACTGGTCACAAGTTAATAATTAAAATAACAAACTTGGAGTTGTATAGTGCCTACAGGTGCAACACGGTGGCAGAGTGGTTAGCACTACTACCACACAGTGCCATGGACCAAGGTTTGATTTCCAGCTTAGGTCGCTGTCTGTATGGAGTTTGCACGTTCTCCCCATGTCTGCGTGGGTTTCGTCCAGGTGTTCTGGTTTCCTCTCACAGTCTGAAAGACATGCTGGTTAGGTGCATTGACCCGAACAGGTGCTGAAGTGTGGCAACTAGGGGAATTTCACAGTAACTTCACTGCAGTGTTAATGTAAGCCTTATTTGTGACTAATAAATAATCTTTAACTTTGCAGGACTTTAGGATGCCCCAAAGCACTGTACAGCCAACATGCTATTGTCGTACAACTATAACGCGAGCCAATAAATAAATAGGATTATTATCCATCTTAATTAATTTTGGAATGTGTGCATTTAAAAGTCGGTCTGAGAAATGCTGGTTTCCCAGATTTAGCCCTAAAATTTAATTTAGCCCACTGTATGAAAGTAGGAAAGATACTTAGGCAAATCTAATTTAAAATTATTGAAACTGTGTGAAGAGACTACAAGTTTCAAAACTCAAAAGGAAAACAAAATAAAAACATGAACTCACTTCCAGTGAAAGGATCTGTCTGAAAGAAGTCCAGGTTTGGGTCTGGAACAGTGTTGGAATATTCAGTAGCTTTCATATCAAAAGGGTCCTCCTGCAAGAATTAAAAATAGATATTAATGCATAAATGTACATACTAATTAATTTAGGCCTGGATTTTGCAGTCAGTGCATTGTCAATGATGCAGCGAAGATGTTGATCTCGAAGGAAACTGTCCGCGTTGATTAGTTGATCTGTAGTGTAGATTTCAGATTTCCACTTTGCCAATAAATTTTGAATCTGTCATTGAGTCAAAGGGATCTCCAGGCATTCAGCAAAAGTGATGCCATTAAACAGGGTAAACTGCCAATCACAATGATGTATTCTCTCAGACATGTGATGTTAATGTATCTTTAAGAGTATTTTTTTAATTCAGGCGTATATCCTTAGGTGATGTCATTGTGGGGAGGAGAAAACACTGCGGGAAGGTCAGGTGACAAGAGTTCATTCTCAGTTTCTGTTTTGGGAGTTGGAGTATTAGCAGCATCAAGCTGAACACGAAGTCTCTCTCTCTGTTTTTTCTTTTCCTGGAGGATGAGAATCTGCTGGTGTTGGGGGCTGGACCAGAGTCTCTCTGGTGTCTTGGGAAGCTGTCTTGTCTTCAAACTGTTCTGAGTCTCAAGAACATTTAGCTGCAGAATTCAACTAACAGCCTCAATCTCAGTATCATATGAACCTTAGCCTATGCTACGTTGAACCTGATTAAAGGGTTGTTTCTGGAGGTTGGTTTGATTGGGACAGCTTATATATATATATTCATAAGAACATAAGAAATAGGAGCAGGAGTAGTATTGTGGTTGTTTTGTTTCTAATTGTTAGAAAGTATTCCTAATTTTTTTCCCCATATATATTAACTACATTCTTAAATAATCTTTGTTTGATAAAAGTTCCCTACTGGGTCTTTTGAATCATACCTGAAGTGGAACATCTCATACTTATCCTAGACAAATTCAAGATGCAAAACTTATAATTCAGGTGGGCTTTATAAAACACTTTAATGTTTCTAACCTAAACCAAAACAGAGAGCACATAAGCAAGTAAAATGCACTGAACTTCCCATAAATTTTTAATTTATAGTGAGAGATAAATAAATGATCGGGACAACAGATTGGGACAAATGATTGGCCTAAATGATGGTCATGAAGGGGACATATGCTGTAGATTTTTGATTGGGGTGGGAATGGGGGGCAGAGGAAAAGGAAATGGGTCAAACCTGCCTGAATGCCGGGGACGATCTGTTAGGGAAACAGCAGACGTGTCACGAAGTGTCATTTTTGAAGGTGGCATCATTGGAATAGATGCGATGGAGATGGAGAAACTGGGAGAACGGTATGGAGTTCTTTGTAGGGAGTAGGATGTGGTGAGCTCCAGTCGGGATAGCCGTGGGAGTAAGTAGGCCTGTAATAAATATTGGTGATCAGTCTGTCACCAGAAATGGAGATAGAGAGGCCGAGGCAGAGAACGGATGTGTCGCAGATGACAATGGACTAACCATGGGGTGGAAATTGCAACAAAAGCAACAGATTTTTCCAGGTCCAGACAAGAGCATGGAGCAGCAAGGATATAGTCATCAATGTAACGGGAAGATTGTGGGAGAGTACTGGAATAAGGAATACTCCATATAATCCACAAAAATACAGGCATAACGGGTTCATACAAATACCCATAATCATGAGACAAATTAATGGAGAAATACTGAGTGTAACAGAACAAGTTCAGCCAGGTGGATGTGGCCAGGAGACAACAGAGTGGATGGGAATTAGGACAAGTCAAATTGAACTCACATAGATCAGGGCAAGCCTGATTTGTCCTGTAAGCAATGGCCTGAGGCTCCTGTTCCTGAGCAAATAAGCACAATGTTACAGGTGCTTGCCAGACACACCGGCACCACATTCCAAATACTTCCATGCACCTGGAAATCCACATTCAAAGGAATTCGTAGCATTTTCCATATTTGGACTCCGTAATCTCATTGGCTGACTGCCAGGGAATTTTCTGGAAAGATGCCAAAAGGATGATAAGAAGGGAATGCTAGAGACCCCGTCAGCGAAGACTCAGTGTTAGCAGCAGAGATGTGGCAAGGATCCAGTGAAGAATCAGCGAAGGCCTAAGACCAACTTTCATAATGTGGACGACCCTGAGTTCAGGACCCAGTGAATGCCCAAAACCATCGGAACGCAGCGAGGGCCCAAAACCATCGGAACACAGCAAAGACCCAAGATCATCGGAACACAGCAAAGACCCAAGATCATCGGAACACAGCGAGGGCCCAAAATCATCGGAACGCAGTGAAGACCTGAGATCATCGGAACACAGCGAAGGCTCGAGACTAAGATTTGTACCTGATGGATCGAACCTAGCCTGTTCAATCTCAGAGATAGTATTTGGGTCTCAGATAATTAAGCTAATTAGTTTTAAGTTAAAGAAATTTTATTTATGAATCGAAGATTTCCATTGAATTAAGGTATTTTGTGAAAGTTTGGTACCAGAAGTACTGTAATAAAGTTTGAGTATAATTGCTAATCAGCTCTGACTTCTGTTCATTCCGCAAGAAAGGGCACCTTGGTAAAATGGTTTATAAACATTGGTTCAAGTGTCTTCCCAGACAACACCGAGGTGAGTGGTGGTATTCGGGCCCCTGTTTGAGGAAGAAGCGGAGAGCTCTCAGGCCCTCCTGGTAGGACACGGAGGTGTAAAGGAATTAAAAGTCCACAGGGAAGAGGAAGTGGTTAGGGTCAGAACCAGAAATTGTTGATATGACTTAGAGCATAAGAGAGCGTCGTGCTCTCATGCCCACATGCCCGTCCCTGGCCTGCAGCAATGTTCCAGTGATGCCCATAGCTCATTTCCAATTAGGCACATTACAGCTCTCAGGGCTCATCAAGTTCAATTTTGAACTGTGATCTTTCTCCTTCATTTTCACCCATTTTTTAACATGCAAAACATTTTTTGTTCAAATCCCTCCCCCACTGAACCACGTGACACATTCTTAAGTTTTGCTTTCACTATGCACTGACTTTTACACATTGATATCTTACCTGTATGCAACTATAGCTCCCACAAATCACTAATTTTCTTCTCTGCTCTAGCTACTCCACCCCCTCTTGCACAGTTTGTAAGGCATCACATTTCTCCCTCTCTTTAGTTCTGAGGAAGGGTCACGTGGATTCGAAACTTTAGCTCTAATCCGTTGGTTGTGGAAACACTTAGTTCTGTCTATCTCTTGTTGTTTATACTGTTGGCATGCAGTCCTGTGTTGTAGCTTCACTAGACCGTTACCTCCTTTTAGGTATGCCTGGTGCTGCCACAACACAATGGAGAGTATTCCCTTTGTGACGGGGACTTTGTCTCCATAAAGACAGTGAGGTGGTCATTCCTACTGATATTGGGTATCATGGTGTGTGGTAATCAGCAACAGTTTCCTTCCCCATGCATGATAGAACTGATGCCATGAAATTCCAGGGGGGTCTGAGTCAGTGTTGGGGGCTCCCAGGGCAACTCTCTCCATTGTATACCATTGTGCCACTGCAGCCTCTGCTGGTTCTGTCCTGCCAGTGGGACATGACATACCCAGGGATGGTGATGTCTGTGAATTTTAACTATGGATCTCTTTCACATTTAATCAATCTCTCACAACATGCTGCAATTATTAGCACAACCACAAGATGGAGCACTTTGCAGCAACAAAACATTTCAGATGAGTGAGAGAGCCTGAAGGGGGAGAAAGGAAAAAGCAGACGGAATCAACACTGCTGATCAAAACTACATCGCCAATTTAAGGCAAAAGTCAAGCCTGGAGATGTCCATTTCCGCAAACCCCACCCTATTAGCAAGACCTTTATTTAATTAAACAGTACAGTTTTGCGCAAGAAAAATGTAAATTGACAAACCAACCTTTTCTGCAAGACTTGGCCGTTGAACTTCAGCTTGTTCTGTCTTCACCTCTGCAGTATTCGGGATGGATTCATCAGTGCTTTTGTTGTCCTGGAAAAACATATTTCGACAAAAATATTGTTGAAAAGTGAAAAATAATCATCATGAAAAATAAATGGGTTCATTTTGCATTAAAATGGAAAATATTATGTCAGCTCATCACCAAAAGTACTTTCCAGTTTTCTGTTACCCAGAAGGTGAAATATGATAGTTGCTAATAAATCCAATAAAGGCTTTGATGGCATTCAGCATCCAGACTCCACTATGTTAGTTCAAATGTTCACATAGCATTTGGTTACACATCATCATTATTAGGAAATGGGCTGATTTCAATGTTTAAATCATAATACCAACACTGTCAAAATCAGAATTTCATCTTTATAACTAACATCTTGTTTCCTGAATACATGTTTGCATTTGGTTCCAGTTTGTTTTCTTTGAAGTCTTGAACAAATAGTGAATATATCCTATTCGTTTCAATTAAACACTTGCTCAGTCTTCACACGGATGCCACAAACAATTCCAGGACCACATGTCTTTGTGATTCCCCTCTCTGTGCTTCCTCCCCTCTAACTGACCCTCTCATCTTTCCGACGAGTTACAATGCTCACCAAATCTTGACTGGGTTAGTGCATGGCTGCAATGGATTGGATATTTGGACAACTGAAATTTAAAGTAATGTCAATGAATCTTTTCCCCATTCTCAACAGACTGATCGAGAGTAAAGGGACTTGCATCGGATGAAGACATGGCTTATTTAGACAGGGTTTGTGGAACTTTTGATTGTTGGTCTTGCAATCAATATTGGAAAATTGGGAACAATTCTCCAGTTTGTATAATAATAATATTTGTGCAGGATCAGATTACTTGACCCAAAATGCTGCCTCTGTTCACAAAAAAGTCAGACAGATGAATCAAACCGACCACCATACCTCAGCATCATTTTGTGCAACAAGTGCAGATCAGAGGCCATTTACTTGCACCCCTGAACTTTCCCTTAAAATTTAAAAGCACTAATATTCCACTCCTATTTTTAGAGCCTTTTTTTTAAGTTCCTTGATTTAAACAGAAGTGAAAACAGAAGAGAACAACATAGCTAAAGAAGTGCATGTAACTGTCCCCAGTGTCATTTACTGAGTTTGACTATTTGTAATTGGCAGCTAGAGAGATCCTCATGTATTTTGAAGCGGTCAGCCTTCAACTACAATTTTCCCTGATGACTTTGGCCATTCAGGGTTGAGTAACCAACGCTAGCCTAGCCAGCAATGCAAACATTCTGTGAAAGAACCAAAAACAAAGATATACACAGTAAGTTTGAGAGCAGATGAAATATTGATAGTACAAATGTTATATTTAGAATCAAAAGTGATATTTAATGTTTGAAATCAGTGGTATTTGCAATGTCTTACCAATGTCTCAGTGATATTAACTTCTTTCTCCAGTGGGCTTTGCCTCTCTGTATTTTCCTTGTGGTCAGCAGACTCAGTGACAGCGTTGCTGAGCTCACAGTGTTCAACACCACCATTGACAAGGGCAGGTTGTATAAGGCTCTGCCAGCTCAGTTGGTTATTGAGGCTTTCTTCAGATTCTTGTAGTTCAGACAGCTTGGATTTTGCCTTTGAATACAAAACTCAAGTGGTCACAAGACATGTAAATGCCAGACAACGAACACTCAAATGCAATCTTTAAAATGTATCTAAAATGCAGTATGAATGATATGGGGCCATGGGCATAAATAATGTATCATTTCATGTATGCAGCAGAGACACATATTTTGAGGAAATACCATTATTATTGAATCATTATGGAAATTGAGCACAACTCAAGTGAGTTATCTGGATCTTTACAATTTGCAGAGACATCTGGATATGATTCCCAGCTGTTTTTGACCAAGAGTCACTGAACAAATTAAATGGGACTGAATTCAAGAAATGAAAATGTAAATTTTCCGATCAGCAAGCAGTTTTAAAATGTAATGTACACGCAAGTTCATTAAATTATTTACACCACAAAGAAATTAAGTGGAAACCTTTAAATGTAAGCTTTCTATTTAACTGCACAGATTGTTGTACAGACTCAAGTCACTAGAAAAAAGGAGACAGGTTTTTATACAGATGGTTTTCCAAACTGCAAAGCCAGAAACAGCATGGTTTTAAATAGCAACCAAATCAAAGTGTGTATGTGTAAAATGCAACTCAAGTCAGCTGTTCCTGCAGTACTGTGTACAACCACACTGAAGATTTTGAAGAATGGGTTATCATTTACTGAATATGAAATACAGGAATTAAATATAGTGTTTATTTCATCTCTTCCATGTAAACTGGGCCTTTTTTTGTAATTTTTGTGTAATCAGCAGCAGCACAAAAATAAACTATGGAACTCACCCACAATGAATTGGCCTTTATGAAGGGACACACATTAGGACTCAAGGTGTCAGTGTTGAGTTTATCCAAAGAAAGAGATGATGACCCAGGTTAGAACTGCATGCATCTGTATAGTACTACTTATCATAGGGGTTTGTCAACATCACAGATGACTGCTATGTCCACGACTTTTCCATTTAGTGACAGATCAGGTCTTGGGTCTGGTATGGCATGGTTACTTGTATACAAAGCCCTTAACGCCATCTAGAAAATTAATCAGACTGCAATCTAAGAAGAATTGAGTAATTATAATCACTCGACTGTCTTCAAAACAGAAGATAGGTTGCACAGCCCCAAAAATCGAGTGAAACAATCATCCAGACCACACATAAATCTTTTAAGACAGCATTCAAATTCCATTTATTCTGTTCAGTCACACTGATTTGAAACTGACTGACATCAACTCACTTTAATTTTAATCATGCTCAAAGAGACATTGCTTTTTGGCTCAAAACACTTCAAAGCCGTGTCCACATGACAAAAAGAAAGTATTTTAAACATTCTTTAGCCTGTTACAAAGTGTGCTTTTTGGAGAGATTTAGACAACTACTTTTAATTACTTTATCTGACAACAGTTTTAGTACAAGTTTAAATTCATTATTTTTATCAAAAATATGTATTTTATATATAGCATTCAGAACTGATATTCACTAAGCAACTACCATCTAGATAACTAAAATAACAATTAAGCTGCTTTGAATAATAGAATATGGAAAGATTTTGCACATCAGCTATAATGTTAGAAGCAACACAATGAGAAAGTAACATGGCAATATACTATTAATTTTCAATGAGGCAAATATCATCATAAAATTTAGCTCACTTATGGCAATATACAACAGAAAAACAGAAAATAACAATTTTTATTGTACGCAAACAGGGTACATGACAAATTAACGATCTGTGCAAAGGTTTGAAGTAAAATGATGCAATAAGTGAGTACACGGTGAGTGCAAGAGTATTAGGTGGCCAAAATGAACCTTCAGCCTTGTGGCACTACTCCCTACCTGACCCCATCACCAATGAATTTTTCAAAATGAATACAGTGAAATGGCACCAAGACCTGTCCCCCTTCAGTCCCAACATCTCATAATCGCTAAAAACCATCAAACCCACATGCAGCAGTTAACGCAGCTTGCGCTTGCTCCAGTATCAGCCTTCCACAACTGCTGTTACCTTGGCACCACTCACTAGATTTACATGCCCTTGGGATCACCAGGGTAGGGGGCTGGGGCAGGGGAAGGAGAATGGAAAGCTACAATTGGATGGTCACCAAACACACAGAGGAAAATGAGCAGCTGTGATTGGAGGCTCAGAAATCACCTGGGTGGGTGCAGAGCAGGAAAGGGGAAACTGTCATTGGTGGAAACATGAAACAGGAGGAGGTATTTTGATTGGTGGATCAATGAGCATGGAGGGGACAGGTGGACTCTGATTAAGGAAGCTGTGATAGGTAAATCAGTGAGCCCAGAGGGGAAGGGGAGGTTGTGATTGGTGGATCAGCAAGCACTGGGACAGGGAAATTGGATTACTGCCACCAGAGGTTTAATGATTGTGCGTGAGGGTGGATGAGGCCGAGACAGCTGCTTCAGAAAATTCCAGAGTTTCAAATTCTTTTGAGAATATTCGTGGAAAGTTGCTCACATTTTAAAGCTCTTTATCATTGCAGTTCAATTTTTTGCCACACCCCAAATTTTGCTGGCCAAGGCAATAGTCTAGTTTGTCGCGTGGTTACGCCAGCCCTGTCTAAATGCTGATTTCTATAACACTACTTAGCTCCTTCTGCAGTGACAAACCACTTTACAGCCAATGAATTAGTTTTTGAAGTACTGTAATCACTGTTTTGCAAAAAATGTGACACTCAAAATGTGCACAATGTAGCCCCACAAACAGCAATGTGATGAATGATCAGTTAATCTGTTTCAGTAGTTTTAGTTGAGAATTGAATGGAGGTCAGAACAGTAAGAGAAGCAGTTCAAAAAATCATCATGAAATATTCTGACCAACACAGGACGTTGTTTAATATCTCATACTTAAATTACAACAGTGACTACACTTCAAAAAGTGCTCCATTGGTTGTAAAGCACTTTGAGATGTCCAGTGTAAAGTGTTACATAAATACAAGTCTTAAAACACTCCAACAAGAAATCTTTCCTTATTGAAGTATCGTTCGACAATATGTGTTCAAGTTCTGAATGAGCAGTGAATCTTCTGAGCGCTACTAAACAAATATTAATTCCGTATTTTTCAGAAGCATACAAAAATGATGAATAAGGATGGTTCACGAGCAGGTCTGTAATCCAAAATTAGCTTTTGAATAAAATAGTTTCAGAATATGGCTAGTTATCTTCAGCAAGATCCATTACTCCCAATCAGTATTCCAAGACTCCCTGCTGCTTAAGCGCTCTAATGTTCAATTTGCCCAGCCTTCCATTTCATTTACAGTTAGGCTACAAAAGGTCTCCATACTATACTGAAAATGACAACTGTACTTGGATAGAAAAATATTCCAAGTAATTAGTAAGCCAGTGAACGGCTGTTGATCTAATTTAATTCAGTTACACACAGTTATCAATTGCCTCTTATTTCATGATATCTTCAAAGAATATTGAATAGCTGGCTAAATTGGTTTGGTGCCAGTAAAGTCTGTTCTCATCTTTGGCAGCAAGTAGGAAAGTTGTGTACATAGAATTTTGCCAACCATTAGAAAAACAAGGTCAACTGTGAAACAGCTTCATATTTCACTGGGTTATAAATGAGTTTTAAAGTTTATATGAAATGAGTTCAAGTTGCACCATATACCTGTGTGATTTACTGCTTTATACATGATTTTGCTCTACTATATATTTTGTTGAAATCAACAACTGATTTACAGCCTGAATCTTAAGTTTGATAGAATCTACATTAAGTTTGCTTTTCTATGAAAGAATAATTACATGATGATATGTGATGTATTCCAGTTGTTGGTTAATGTACAAGCATGTAGTGTTCATGTTAATGTTCATGGACTTGTACTTGACAGGCACCGGCTAATTATCCTGAGAATTTGAGTTCAAATTTCATTGCGGCTATTTTATAATTTGAACCCTTCCCTCAGGCTCAAAGTTCTGCAAGAATTTGTAACTTTTCAAAAAGGTCCATGATCCCAATTCAGGGCAACAGTGTGGCAATCAATGCTGCCCCTAACAACAATTAAAAAAGACTTATCTGTCTTTCCTTTGTTTAATAAGATACAAGGCAAAAAGACACTTTTCAGATCATAGGAGATGTAAGGCCTCCTTATGAGAATCGTCAATAATATTGAACCAGAGAAAATATCTAGCATAAAAACCTAAAGATGTGGCATCCAAATTGATGTTGAGAAGGAAATCTACTTTTAATGGCTAATAATAAGCAATGATTTTGCTTTGTTTTATGATAAGGGACTACTTGCCTTCAAATATCACATTGTCAATTTGAAAGGTAACTCTTATAAATAAAGCAACAAAAGGTAAAACGTATTGTTGAAAATTATGTTGCACCATATGAAATTCTCACTGTATAATATTTTTGCTAACATGTCTGATATCACAACAGAACTACAATATAATTGGAGAAAGCCCTACCTTGCAGGTGTGATGAAATAATGTGGAATGATGTGTAAAAGCAATAATCCATTTACCTGGTTAATTTCATGATGAGATGCCTGAAGAGATTCCTGCACAGGTTCCAGCTTGATTTGGCTTGCTTCCATACGCTCCCGCAGCTCTGCTGTCTCCTGGTGAAGTCGGCTCAGTTCCTCCCGTGCTTTGATGAGCTCCTCCTCACAAGACAATATCTGGTTTTCCTGTTCCAAAATTTCAGTCTTTAGTGATGAGATCTGAAACCAAAATAAACAATAAATATGAATATACAAGTTTAATAAATGTTACAAACATGTCTCTTCTCTTGATCTTCTCAATGAGAACTGCCAGCATGGTATTGATCATCTCAATTTTTTTGTTCCCTTAACTCACTCTAACCTGTCTTCCTGTGAACTTGCTGCATTCCATTTTCTTAGGCTCAATCCTACTGACTATGGTATTGCTGCTGTTTGTTGTCTGATGAACCCTTGCAGAAACCAAATGCCAGCTCTCCAGACATGTTCCCCTCACTCCACATAACCATGACCACACCACTGAACATCAAGCCATCATTGTCATCTCCAGATCCATCATTTCCTTTGGACGTCCCCCTTGCATGGCCTCCAGCTTTGAGGTCCCCAAATCCCATTCATTTCTCCCTACTTTCCATGATCCACATACAGGCAGACTTATTATTTCAGGGTCATGTTCAATTGAATTGATTTCTTCTTTTCTCATTTGTCCTTTTTTCTCCCCATATCCAATCACTCTCACTTAAAGAACATGATGCCTCCGATGCCCGCGGTCACTTGAACAGTTTCCTGGCCTTAACCCTTGCCTTTCACCATGGATGTCTACTCTGTCATCATTTCCATTCTCCACCAAGACAGTCTGAGTGTTCTTTGCTTTTTCCTTGAACAGAGGGCCAACCAGTCTCCATCTGACACATTCCCTTCACCTGTCTGAACTTCTTCTCACACCAAACAACACTTTAGTTATGTACAGGAGGGAGATTAATTTAAACAATCCTGATTTCTCCTTTCATTACCAACTGCAAACAATTTTTAATCCCCTCCCCTTTTTAAGTGGTAATATGCCAATCCTCTATGAATAACTTGCACAGCAAACTTGAGATAAGATAAAATAGAAGGATTGGTTTATTTCACACACATACACAAAATGCAGGAAAGGTGTTACATTCCTAAAATAAAGGAGGGATAAAAAAAGGGGTGCAGGACCAGACCACAATGAAAATACAAATTATGGTTCTGGTGAGTCCAGAATCAAAAGTCTAACTGAGTGTTTCTTCAGAGGGTAAGTTGGTTGATTATAATAGAGTGATCATCTTTTCAGAAGTGAGGATTTCTGGGAGGTAAGAAGGCACATAGAGTTGGATTAACCTTGGAGGTCCCAATTCCAATGTTCTAGTAGTTCAGGGTGTAGATGAGGGCCAGGCAATTGCACCTGGATAGAGCGCCCTCAGCTTCTATCTATTCGATGGCAAGATGGTACACAGTGACAGGCAGTTTGCCTAGAATCTCTGTCCTCAGTAACTACCCGAGTTCCACAAAACTATCCAAAGTCTCCAACTCTACCTCAGAGTCAGAGACCTTCCGTGGAGTCCTGATGTGGATTTGGGTCATACATCTGATCTCCAATGATCCAGTGATCAGAAGATCTGAGCCAATATGTTTTGGCTCAATACATCAAGCTGCTGAGATACATCAAATTCTAATAATATTTTGGGTGCTGAATACTTAAATGATCACTAGTGCCTTCAAGACTAAATCAACTCTATGCACCTTCTCCCCTCGTGGAAGACTTAATTCTGGAAAGACAGATCACCCTACCACAGATAATTAACCTATACTCTGAAGAAACACTCCATTAGATTTTTGATTCTGGACTCATGTAAAACCCTACCTTATATGTTTTCCCGTATTCCTTTCTTTCAATGACTTCACCTCCACCGTCTTCTGAGTTAGAATGTTTCAAAGTTACATAACCTTCTGAAAAAAACATTTCTCTTCATCTCCATTCTAAATGAATGATCTCTAATATTAAAATGCCCCATAGTTCTGGACTCGCCCACAAGAGGAAATATCCTTTCCACACTCACTATGTCAAGACCATTAGGATCTTATATAATTCATTCAAGTCACTCCAACAGAAACAAGACCTATCTGTCTAATTTTTGCTCATAAGACAGGCTGTCATCCCAGGTATCAATTGACAGCCCTCCTCTGAAATGCCTCCAACACATTTATATCCTTCCTTAAATAAGACGCTCAAAATTGCATACAATATTCAAGATGTGGTTGCACCAATGCCTTGTATAACTGAAGCACCACATTGTTACTTTTGTGCTCAATTCCTCTTGTAAAATAAAGGATAGCATTTCATTAGGCTTCTTAACTACTTGTTGCACTTACATACAAACATTTTGTGATTCATCACTAGAACACCCACATCCCTCTGCACCCCGGAATTCTGCAGCTGTAGGGTATGCAGAAAAACTTAAATGTAATGAAAATGTCCCGTACTTGGGACTGGAGGATGTCACATCATTTTCAAGAACAAGACATATCTTTTTAACAACAAAGACGCATGGTATATGAAAGGAGTTCAAATTAATTAATTCAAATGGAGCCAGGGAATTTCAAAAAAAATCTTGGTGCTCAGTTTGACTCCTGGACCAACCAAAAGGTAGATTCATGGGGTAGAAAATTATAGGGATGGATAGACAACTTGATGTTGAGCCCTCTGAAATCCTCGCAATGCGTTAATATTTTAAAAAAGAATTTTATCCCTTGTTTTTATTACCACCTTATTTTAACTGAGTCATCCCAGAATACTTTAATTACTCTAGATTATATAATTAAGAAGGCAACTAAAAATATACTACACCTTCCTAAAGACTTTGCTGACGGCATACTTTATGTCAAAACACGAGATGGTGATCTGGGATTAATAAAATTAGAATCAGAGATCGCAACTGGTTTTGTTAAAAAAAAGTCATTCTTTTAAATGAATTTAGATCCCTTAATCTCAGGCTCCTTTTATTCTGTGGAGAAAATTTAGATTTGAAATGTAATCAAGTGAGAAGTCTCAAGATCATTAAAGAAATAATATCCCAAGATCCTCAAAATGCATTAATTGCTTCTGGGGGAAATGAAGCTAATGTATTATTAATGGGCCAAACTAAATTATCAATGTACTCGGGTATTGGAGTACCTTATTTCTTTGATGATCCCATTTTTAATTACTGGTTATATTTTAACTGTTTTTTTAAAAAATGGAATGTTATTAATGCACTTCTAATTAGCTGTAATTAGCTTTACTTTAGCTTTGAATATTTCTTATCTCTGGGACAGCCTGCATCTAATACCCTCTGCAGGCACTGCAATAGCATAAATAAAACGACAGGGATGCCAATGTTAAAAATGCTTGGCTATTTTGACATAATAAGATTTAAAGTTAAAGTTTATTTATTGGTCACAAGACATTAACACTGCAATGAAATTACTGTGAAATTCCCCAAGTCACCACATCCAACACGCATTCAGGTCAATGCACCTAACCAGCACATCTTTCAGACAGTGGGTGGAAACCAGAAAACCTGGAGGAAACCCACAAAGACATGGGGAGAACATGCAAATTCCACACAGACAGTGACCAAAGCTGGGAATCAAGTCCGGGTCCGTGGCACTATGAGGCAACAGTGCTAGCCACTGTGCCATCATGCACTTCTTAAAAGACAAAGTTTTAAAACAAAATTTTAAAAGCTTTTTGGAGCCCAACTTGAGAACTGAGGATAACCATCTGTTTTAATATATAAAGGGGAAAATGCTGACATGTATGTCATGAGGACAGTAATGAATCCTTGGAGAAAGCTTGCTGTAATGGTTCAGGTCAGAAACTCCAAAATATTTTATGGAGCCCACCTGGATCATAAGTTTTGCCTCTTGAATATGGTTAAGATAGGCATAACATGTTTCACTCCAGGTATGATTCAAATGACCTACTAAGTTTATTTAAGAATATAGTTAATATGCACAGTAAGAAAATTAGTAAGAACTTTTATCAATTACAAACAAGAAACAGAACAACCTCACTATAATGGAGAACCCTTAGCAAATATATCTAATGCATTCCAATCAAACCAATCCCATAGATGAAAGACCCTTTTCACAGGTTTAACACAGCAAAGACTAATGCTCATGTAATTCTGGATTTAGGTCCTTAGGTCTGCAGTTCTTTTGATAGACTCAGAACAGTTTGAAGTCAGAACAGCTACCCAAAACACCAGGGACTCTAAGCAAGCCACCAACAGCTGATTCCCCCCTTCAGAAAGGTAAGACCTTGCTATCAGCTAACCAGCAGCATCTCCCAAAAACTTCTTTTCAGCTTGAAGCCCCTTCTAAAACTAAAACTGCAGCTCCAAACTGAAAATGAAAAAAAAATTCATATCACCTGACCTGCCAATCAGTTTTTACCCTAACATTCCTGAGTCATAAACATCCCCGTAAAAATAAACAAACCCCTGTTTAAGCAGCAATAAAAGAACATCTCCAGTTAAATTTGTGCCATAATGACATCAGCTAAGGCTATGAGCTGAGAAATACTGAAGAGAACAGCAGAGATCATGATTTTTAAAAAATCTCTTAAAGGTACACTAGCGTCACATTGGAACAACCTGTAGGATTGGAAATTAGCCTACACTGTCTGGAGCTAAGTTTCAATGGCAAGATTGTTCAGCTTTTGCTTAACAATTAGAAAATACTTGTAAGAATTAAGTGGTGACGTGGGGGCTTTAAGTGGTGCTCGAATCTGAAGTTAAGCTAATTCAATAACATGCAATGGTGGACATCAGTGATCATCACTCATGGAGGGTAAGAAGGGTGATGGGTGTGGGGACATTAACTTGCACTAAGTTTGCATAGAGTTTATAAAGGGCCACGGGGATGAGGTCAATCGCTCATTATCATATTCACAAGCAATGAGGACCTACCAGCTGTGTTTCTTCAGTACACTTCTGCCTAATGTCATTAAGCTCTTCTTCCAGTTGGTTTTTCTGTTGATCCAGGCCACTGAGCACTTGCTGTACTTGTTGCCTCTGCTCTTGTAACTTCTGGAGATTCGTGCTCTCTTTATCAACTTCATCCTGGAGATCCTGGAGACAAAGTATTCACTTAGAATGAAAACACATTTTATCAACAAGAAACATTAAGTGTACATGGTTAATGTTAACAACTATTGCAACCTTAACAGAAATTGAATTTCACTACCTAGAGCAGTTTCTAGAAAACTCATGAGGTATGATACGCCTTTACGCAGAGCGCACTCCTTTATTGCTGTGTGATTTGATGATATAACAATAACTTACATTTGTTAGCACCTTTAATGTAATAAGATGTCCCAAGGTGCTTCACAGGAGCATGATAAATTATGAGCATTGGAGAGAGATGCCTTTTCACCTGTTACTTTTTCACCTTCCAGGGCTCCAAACATTCCTTCCCAGATGAAATGGTGTTTCACTTGTGCTTCTTTCAATTTAATATATTGTACTCAGTGCACGTGTCTCCACATTAGCAAGACCAAATGCAGATTGGATGATCACTTTACTGAATAACTCTGCTTGATCTCCCTGAGCTTCCAGTCACTTATCATTCTTATCCTCTGTCCCAGTCAAACTCTGCCCTCGGCTCTGTTGTAACGAAGCTCAAAGCAAGTTTGCTTAGGCATTTTACAATCTTCCAGGCTGGACAATGAGTTCAATAATTTCAAATGATAAACACTACATCTATTTTTTTCAAACACTGGGCATTGATATTGATTGTGCTGTTGTAATTTTCACCTCCTCAAGCCATATCTTGTTTTTCTTAATCCATCACAACTCTCTTTTACCTTGAACCAGCATCCTTTTTGTCATTTAGTCACCAAGCTGTTCCTATACAGCTATAACACTGACATTTACCTGACAATGTGGAAAATTGACCAGGTATGTCCTGTCTACAAAAAGCAGGACAAATCCTATTTGAACAATTACTGCCCAAACAGCCTCCTCTTAATCATCAGCAAAGTAATAGAACAGTACTATCAAGCAGCATTTACACAGCAATAACCTGTTCACTAGTGCTCATTTGAGTTCACCAGGGCCACTCAGCTCCTAACCTTATTACAGCCCAGGTCGAAACATGGAAAAAGAGCTGAACTCCAGAATGTCCTTGTCATCAAAGCAGCATTTCACTGAGTGTGACATGAAAGAGCCCTGGCAAAATTTTAATAAATGGGAATCAGGGGATAATTCTCCTCTGGTTGGAGTCATTTCTAGCACAAAGGAAGGCTGTTGTGATTGTTGGAGGTGCATCATCTCAGTCCTAGGACATCGATGCAGGAATTTTACAGGGTAATGTCCTAGGCTCAGCCATATACAGCTACTTAGTCAATAACCTTCCCTTCATCATAAGGTCAGAAGTGTGAATGTTTGTTGATGATTTCACAATGTTTGGTACAGACAGTAGCTTAGCAATACAGAACTTGAATATTGTAATGCAGTAGCCACACAAATGGTACTTTCCAGTAACAGAATGCTGTCATTAGTCCAAATACACCCACAAATGTTGGCCTTGCCAACAATATCCATATCCCATGAATGAATAAAGAAAAATAATCAGCCTATCTTGTAACATGCCTTGAAACCTGTTTGCTGCAAACAAAAAAAAAGTTTAATCCTTGCCTTTATTGCATTATGTGGAGATGCCGGCGTTGGATTGGGGTAAACACAGTAAGAAGTCTCACAACACCAGGTTAAAGCCCAACAGGTTTATTTGGTAGCACAAGCCACTAGCTTTCGGAGTGCTGCTCCTTCATCAGGTAAGCGGGAATTCTGTTCACAAACAGGACATACAAAGACACGAACTCAATTTACAAAATAATATGAATTACATTATTGTGAGTTACATTAATGTGAGTTACATTATTTTGTAAATTGAGTATGTGTCTTTATATGCCCTAAAATGCCCACACAATTTTAGTCATTTTCCCAGGTGATACACAAGAATGAAAACTATGGGAAATCAGATAATAGACATGGAATAATTAGATCAAAGAAAGTCATTAGGCAGTCCCCATACCATACACTCTAACCTTGTTTTTCATAATAATTCAGCAAATTGAGAAGTAGAAAATTTGATTGGAAATTATTAATTTTATTATGGCAGAGACTTGGAAATTTGGAGAGACAAAACTGAGATGCTACACTGCCACCCTTAACCATGGGATGCAATTACAACATGGCAATTTACATTAAGAGTTTTGATTTTAAATGTGAACATGGAAAATTACAATAGCAATGCTGTAGAAGCAAAGTTACTTTTATAAATATATTGCAACAGAGACAATTTGTTTATATGCTCTTTAATGGAGTAGTTTCTCCTGCTCAAGCATCATGTGAAATACATTTTAAACTGATTTGGAGATACCTCTGGCACCAGAGAAAGAAGTGGCCTAGTGTTGTCATTTGTCCAGATGCTTGCAAGCACCAGCTCAGAGGCTGGTGTAAGCCACAAGGGTAGTGGCACAGTTCTCATACATCAATATTGAAGCCAGATTGTTGACAGAAGTCACATGCCATTCCCAGAAGGGATAACCTTCCAATCTGTGGTCTGGCTGGAATAAAAGGTGGCACCGAGGACGGCAGCAAGATAAATGAATCATGATTGCTGCCAGGACACCAGGCACAGGCCTGCAAGAGCTACTTCCTGGTTACTGAAACCAGCTGAATGTTGAGAGGAATCCCTTTTGGTTAACAAAGATGGTTATATGGAATATGGAAGCTTATATCCTGGAGGAAAACTGTAAGTGGTCAAATACAAAATCTTTCAAATTCTATGGTCCAAGGTGTGGGACCCAAAAGTTAATGAAAAACATAACTTTCAAACGTTAATAGACAGAGAAACATGATATTTTAAATTTATTTAAAGAAATGCAAATTCAGGTCATACCTACTTTGAAGTTGAAACCCAAGAAAACTATTTCCCATACCTCTACCAATGTTGTATTGTAAATGCCTTTAAAAGGGTTCAAAAAGAGCAGCTCCAGCTTCTGCGATGTACATGACCACAGAACAAACTAGGAGATCAGATCATTGAACAAAGAACCATGATATAAATAGACTTGGAGCAGCATGCTGGTTGGCACTGCTGCCTCACAGTGCTAGGGACCGGAGTTCAATTCCAGCCTTGGGTGACAGTCTGTCTGGAGTTTGCAGGTTTTCCCCATGTCTACATGGATTTTTTCCAGGTGCTCTGGTTTCCTCCCACAGTCCAATGATGCGCAGGTTAGGTGGACTGGCCATGCTAAATTGCCCCTCAGTGTCCCAAGATGTGTAGGTTAGGGGGATTAGTGTGGGGGAAATATGTGAGGTTACGGGGTTAGAGTCTGTGTGGGATTCTCTGTCGGAGAGTCAGTGTAGACTCAACAGGCCAAATGGCCTCTTTCTGCATTGCAAGGATTCTATGACCAATCAATTGCCAACTCCACCTTATAAAATATTTTACAATTAATGAGTTTGAAAATTCAACGAAGGAGGATTGTTTGGATTAACTGATCAGTTTCAAGCAGTACTTGAAGAATAGTTCAATACTTGTCTAAATTCATACCACTGCTGCCAATGTGTAATGGTCAGGATGGAAGGAGTGTGCAATTTCTCCAGTCCCACTATTCCATAGAGGCAGTGTCAATGGGGCTGAGGCATGAGCAGGGTGTCAATGAAGGGGAGCATGAGGGGGTGGGTCATGAAGGAGGAGTTCATGAAAGCGGACCGATTGGGAGGGCCGCATTGTCCTGATGTCATGGTCTCTCAGTGGTTAGCACTGCTGTCTCACAGCGCCAGGGACCCAGGTTTGATTCCCGGTTTGGGTCAGTGTCTGTGTGGAGTTTGCACATTCTCCCATGTCTGCGTGAGTTTCTTCCAGATGCTCTGGCTTTCTCCCACAGTCTGAATGATGTGCTGGTTAGATTCATTGACCCGAACAGGCACCAGACTATGGTGACTAGAGGAATTTCACAGTAACTTCATTGCAGTGTTAAACTTACTTGTGACTAATAAGTAAGTAAAAATAAATAAATCTTTGTTTGGGGAGGGTGGTAAACATCCTTTCAATGAGGTGAGGGCAAGGAGGGAGATCCTTTAAAAAGGGTGCCCGATTTCTGTGAAGTAGGCTTACCAGTGTGTTTAGGCCCCTCAGATCCAGTGCAAAACTCGCTCCTCTCCCAAAAAATGACTAATTGTGGGAAAATTGCAATCTGATTCACATTGCAGGTCACACCGGTTTTCTTGTCCAAAATGACACTCATTTTTTGGGAATATTCTACCCCATATGTGTAAATGTTTATTTCACCAATCAAAATGGCCAATTGTTTACCTTCACTATTGCTAGACTCAGAAGGTAAGAGCCTTTAATCGGGCTTCTTTCAGTAACTGAACAATTATGAAACAAACTTTGTTCTTTTAAAACAAGTTGCAAAACTGGTTAACACACAGTTTGCAATCCATAAGTGTAACTACTAAACACTTTTAAAATCCAGTGCACGTACACAAAATAGGACAAAACAAATAAGATCTCTGTAGAGGTTGGCCAGAAAGGAACACTGCATAACAAAGGATAAAGTTTGAAAAGGTCTTAATGCTGTTGATTTGGTGTTTGGCATGCAGTGAAAAACACTAATCACAGTATTGTCTGGAAGTTCTTTTCAAAGGATCTTCAGTGAAACATAAGTCTTTGTTAACACTCACTTGTTGCAGCTTTGCAGGCTTTCAAATACCAACGAGTTATATGGAAATCAGTATTTTCCAGCAATAGGTGAATACCTACTCAGGCCTGTAGGCAATACGGGGGAGATAGAGAAGAGCAATCTTTCTTCACAGTTTGCTCCCAAAACACACAGTTCAAAAGCATGTGCAGATAGAACTTCTCCTAGGCCAGATATTTTTCAATGGATCAACAAGAGCCCACAGCCTAGCAACAGCATTTTTCCATTTTTAACTTAAGTAAACAAAATAACTCTCATCTCCCCAGGAGTGTTTCAGGTCACTTAGCTGAAGTTCTGAGATTTCTTAGAAAAAGCAGTTTGCCTACAGACCAAAGTGAACTTGTAACCTTCAAAAAAAAACTCAGGAGAGTATCTAAATAATTCATGTCCTTTCAATTTTTTCAAAGCCTATAGTTGTTGAGGTACGGATTCCTAACTATTGTTTGAATTCAGGCTCTCAACAGCCTTTCCAAATGCAGCTCAATAAACTGATTGCTTCATTGAGATGAGCAAACAGTGTGAACAAATTCAATGCAAACGGGGTTTGATAAATTGTCCATACGGAGTCCAGCTCCAAATCTTTCAGATCAGCAGTTTTAATCCCCAGGTAGAATGAAATCACTAATGCGTGTGAATTTTGGACCGAAATAGACTTTCTAGTGCAGCTATTTCTAAAACACTGTAATTCAATCAATTTCTCTGAAACCAAACAATACTGTGAAACCTTTTAATATAAATGATCTCACAGACTCCAAATAATGTAAAAACATTCTGCCTGAATTGCACAAAGCTCATTATTTAATGTCAATCTATTTTCATGTAAATTATTTGCCCAGAAGTTCCAACACTTTTCATGCAAAAGGACCGAGCCACTGTAATTTAGTTATCAAAATATTTACATTATTTATACGGTTTAGTGCAATAAATGCAAAGTCCTTTAGTTCAATCCTCATAGAAAGAAGACTGTAAATATTTAGTCATCAACTTTCACTTACTATGTACATTTACAAAGAACTCAGTTACAGCTCATGGATAATTAAGTATAATATGTAACGGCTAATGAAGTTTGTCATGAGTGTATGAGACATTTTGGCAAATGACTCAGCATTTCTGAGTCAATTTGTATGTGGAACTATAAGTAGCAGAGTTTGACATCAATTACTAAGATATAAGCCTATATTTCTAAATTTCCAATCAATTTTGAAGAAAGTCTGCAGTGATATTTTCAGATTTGAAATACTTATTTTGCATCCTTCAATGTGACATTTTAGTGAGCGCAGTAGAAGTGCAGATATATCACATATTTATGGTAAAGAAATTACTAAAGAGTCTTACCAATATATACAGAGCTAAAAAAACTACAATTTTGATACTGAACTCTCACTGCGAGTGAATGCATACATCAATTTCATAAGAATCAGTGAACTGCAACATTCCATTACCATGTCAGACTTGGTCTATAGGGGAAAACACAATTTTCAAAATGTCAACATTAATCTATAGTACCAATTACTCCTATTGTAACCAGCATTGTAACAGTGTTCTTAAAGAACTGGTTATTGGACTTTTGACCATAGCATGTCACTTCATCAAAATTGGCAGCAAAATCTGTCATGGTTACATCTTCCTTCACCCATTCATCCACTTATTTACACTGCCTCAAATTTATGCTAGCTCTCTCTGTTTTAGGCTGGATAGCATTGTCCTTGGCATGGCTTACCTGCCTATCGTCTGCCTAACCATAACTTCTGGCCAAGCTCACCTCCACCACAAAGAGCTTTCCACACCCACTTCTGATCTCTAATCAGCAAAATTTTTTGTGTTTTCCCTCTTCCACTCGGTCCATCCCCATCCCCTTTTATCTTTGGCATTTACCTCACCTACTGCTGTATATTCCTCTCCACCCCTCTTCTGAACAAATTGCTCCTTTTTTCAATGGTTCTACTCTCTTCCCTTTACCTCTCCCCTTCCTTTCATTCCTCTGCTGTTCATTCCTCTTCCATCTTCCTCAGTCTCTTCTCATACCCTCCCAACCCTACACCAACTTTCCCCTCTTCTCTTCCTTTTTTACTACAATCCATTTGTCTCTACCAGTAGCCCACACTCTCCTCCCCTTCTCCAAATCTTCTAATTGTGCTATAACTGAATGAGGCAGCTGCAGCACTGCAGAAAACTCTGTGATATAAATAATATATCAGATAGGAACACTTACATGGTGATGCTCACCGCAAGTCAGAGGTTAGCTGTCTTTGAGTGACAACATTAAAGTGAACGTACCACAATACGTTATCTTGCTGCCGAAGTCTGGCTATTTGCTCCTGCAGGTTCACCCCTCAATTCCTTCGCATTCTTGAAATGAATGCTCATCTGGCTCTAATGTTACATGCAGAAATTCATATGGGGTTGTATATAGCATTCGCAATGTAAAGTGAGGTTTTTAATAGATTACTAATTTATCTGCAGTGTTGCCTAGGCAAATTGAAGAATACCGTGTTGATGCTATCAAGATGGTAAGTAAGTGATTCCAAGTAGATAGGAGGCGTGTAGTGGGGAGTAGAGTTGGCATCTTGGATGTTTGACAGAGAATGCGTTTGGTGCAAAGGATTATGGCAAGCAGTCCATGGATGTGGGAATCCTGTGAGAGAGGTTCTAGCACTAGAGTTTTGGGCAATGTCGGAATACGTGTCATCGGCCAGTGGAATTGCAGCAGAGAGGGGGCATGTGGATCTGGATTGCCTGGAAACTAATAACAAAATACATTGTCTGGTAAAATTTAAGGAAGAAAGGGGGCATAATAATTGAAGCTGAAGTTTTCATTTGTCCTGCAATAAAGAATAAAATGTCAAAAGCATTTGTTCCTAGCCGGTTGTTAATTGATTGACACACAGTGAGTTATACTGGCAAAAAAAACCTAATTGTATTATCAGTGGCAGACAATCATAGGAAAAGATTGTGTTATGGCAGGCAAGGGATTCAATTAGAAGGTAGACAGTAGTTCAGTTGTGAGATTTGATGTCCTGTAGGTCTTGATACAAGGGTTCAGTAGCACCACGGGGGGGTGGGGGGGGTGGTGGTGGTGGTGGTCTAGAAGTAGATGTCAAAGTGATCAGGATTGGGAGACAGATTAGGGAAGATGAGTCAGGAGCTGGGAGGATAAGGGTTGTGTGTGACATTCAGCCAGTTAAGATATTTACCTACATTATATTTGGATATTATAACATATCCAGCAATATTAAGAAGCATAAATCATAGAATCCCTACAGTGCAGGAGGAGGCTATTCAGCCCATTGAGTCTGCACCAACAATAATCCCACTCAGGCCTATCCCCATAACCCCATGTATTTACCATACTAATCCTCCTGACATGAAGGGTCAATTTAGCATGGCCAATCAATCTAATTCACACATCTTTGGAGTGCGGGAGGAAATCAGAACACCCGAAGGAAACCCACACAGACATTCCAATCCAACAGTCATCCAAGGCCAGAATTGAACTTGGGTCCCTGGCACTGTGAGGCAGCAGTGATACCCAGTGTGCCACCATGCCGCCCCAAGACTAGAAAGAATGAAAGCAAAGTATCACAGAAACTGCAGGTCCCACCTACACTTTCACCACCAACACATCATGTGGCAAATCTGTAATGGGGCAAAAAGAGAACTAAAAAAAAAATACAACAGCGGTACTCATCCAATTATACATTTATAGAACCTGCATAAAGTGCCAACTCTGATTATGTCAACGTGCATGAACAGGACTACAACAGCAAAATCAAAGCTACAGGTAAATAAGAAAAATAATTTAAATATATTCAAAATGTCCAGCATTTGGCTTGAAACAAGAATAGCTTTGCCATTAAAGTCCCCAGGACCGGATGGAATGCATCCGAGGGTTCTAAAAGAAATGGCGGAGGTGATAGTGGATGCCTTGGTGGTTATTTTCCAAACGTCGCTGGATTCCGGGGAAGTGCCGGAAGATTGGAAAGCGGCTAATGTTACGCCGTTGTTTAAGATGGGTGCCAGGCAAAAGGCAGGGAATTATAGGCCGGTTAGTTTAACATCTGTTGTGGGTAACATGTTAGAATCCGTCATCAAGGAGGAAATAGCAAGGAATCTTGAGGGGAATTGCTTGATAGAGCAGACGCAGCACGGTTTCATTAAGGGGAACATAGAACACTACAGCACAAACAGGCCCTTCGGCCCACGAGTTGCGCCAATCACATCACCACCTACCAATCTATAGACCTATCTATAACCCCCAATCCCATTAAACCCCATATACTCATCCCCCAGCGAGTTCGCCTCCACCACCACTGACGGCAGCCGATTCCATTCACTCACCACCCTCTGAGTGAAAAACTTACCTCTAACATCACTTCTGTACTTTCCTCCCCGCACCTTAAATCTGTGTCCTCTCGTAGCAACCATTTCAACCCGGGGAAATAGCCTCTGAGAATCCACCCTATCTATTCCTCTCAACATTTTATAAACTTCTATCAGGTCGCCTCTCAACCTTCGTCTCTCCAGGGAAAAGAGTCCCAGCTCCCTCAACCTAACTTCATAAGGCATGCCTCCCAGTCCAGGCAACATCCTTGTAAATCTCTGCTGTACCCTTTCAATAGCTTCTACGTCTTTCCTATAGTGAGGCGACCAGAACTGCGCACAGTACTCCAAATGAGGCCTGACAAGGGTCTTATAAAGTTGCAGCATTACCTCCCGATTCCTAAACTCAATCCCTCGATTAATGAAGGCCAGTACACCATACGCCTTCTTGACCACATCCTCCACCTGCGAGGCCGATTTAAGAGTCCTGTGGACCCGGACCCCAAGATCCTTCTGCTCTTCAACACTACTAAGACTCCTGCCCTTGATAGTGTACTCGTTCCTCCCGTTGGTTCTGCCAAAATGGACGACTACACATTTATCCGCGTTGAAGTCCATCTGCCATTTCTCCGCCCAGTCCTGCATCCTATTTATGTCCTGCTGCAACTTTTGACATCCTTCCAGACCATCCACAACACCACCGACCTTCGTGTCATCAGCGAACTTACTTACCCATCCCTCCACTTCCTCATCTAGGTCATTTATGAAAATAACAAACAGCAAGGGTCCTAGAACAGATCCCTGCGGCACTCCACTGGTGACTGACCTCCATGCCGAAAAAGACCCATCCACAACCACTCTCTGCCTTCTGCAGGCAAGCCAGTTCTGGATCCATAAGGCCAAAGGCCCTTGGATCCCATGCCCTCTCACCTTCTCAAGAAGTCTTGCATGGGGGACCTTATCAAACGCCTTGCTGAAGTCCATGTATACCACATCCACTGCACTTCCTTCGTCAATGTGTTCAGTCACATTATCGAAGAACTCAACTAGGCTCGTAAGGCACGACCTGCCCTTGACAAATCCATGCTGACTATTTCTGATCATGTCAAACCTCTCCAAATGCTCGTAAATCTTGCCCCTCAGAAGTTGTGTCTGACAAATCTATAGGAGTTCTATGAGGATGTGTCTAGGGCGGTGGATAGAGGAGAGCCGGTAGATGTGGTCTTTCTTGATTTTCAGAAGGCGTTTGACAAGGTACCTCACAAGAGGTTATTGCAGAAGGTAAGGGGGCATGGAGTTGGGGGTAGGGTGTTAGCGTGGATAGAGGATTGGTTGTCAAATAGGAGGCAGAGAGTGAGGGTTAATGGGTGCTATTCGGATTGGCGGTTGGTGACTAGTGGAGTGCCCCAGGGGTCGGTGCTGGGGCCTCAGCTATTTACCATTTATATAGATGATCTGGAGGAGGGAACCGAGTGTATGGTGTCGAAATTTGCTGATGACACCAAGATTGGTGGAACGGCAAATTGTGCGGAGGGTGTGGAGAGTCTGCAGAAGGATCTAGATAGGCTGGGCGAATGGGCCAGGAACTGGCAAATAGAATTTAATGTTGGCAAGTGCAAGGTGGTCCACTTTGGTAGGAATAATGGTAGGAAGGACTATTACTTACGTGGCGAAAAACTGCAGCGTGCAACGGTGCAGAGGGACCTCGGGGTCCTTGTGCATGAGTCGCAAAAACCCAGCCTGCAGGTGCAGCAGGTGGTCAGGAAGGCTAATGGGATGCTGGCCTTCATAGCGAAGGGGATTGAATATAAAAATAGGGAGGTCTTGCTGCAGCTGTATAGGGCATTGGTGAGGCCGCAGCTGGAGTACTGTGTGCAGTTTTGGTCGCCGTACTTACACAAGGATATTTTGGCCTTGGAGGGAGTGCAGAGGAGGTTTACTAGGCTGATACCGGAGTTGAGGGGGTTGAACTATGAGGAGAGGCTGAATAAACTAGGCTTGTACTCGTTAGAGTTTAGAAGAATGAGGGGAGATCTCATTGAGACGTCTAAGATGATGAATGGGATGGATAGGATAGAGGTAGAGAGACTCTTCCCGCTCAGAAAGGACAGTAGGACTAGGGGGCACAGCCTCAAGATAAAGGGGGGGCGGTTTAGAACGGAGTTGAGGAGGAACTTCTTCACTCAAAGGGTGGTGAATCTCTGGAATTCTCTGCCTGTTGAAGTGGTGGAGGGTGCCTTGCTAAATATTTTTAAGACGCGGGTTGATGGGTTTTTGATAAGCGAGGGGATTAAGGGTTATGGGGAGAGGGCGGGAATGTGGAACTGAGCCGCGACAGATCAGCCATGATCTTATTGAATGGCGGGGCAGGCTCGAAGGGCTAGATAGCCTACTCCTGCTCCTATTTCTTATGTTCTTATGTTCTTATTAAGTGTGATTAGGAAATAATTTGAAACCCTCTAAATTTACAAAACAGATTCCATAGCCACCATAACCATTAAATTACAAATTATTTAATGGATGTATTAATATAATTACAGAGGCAGGCTATCTAAAATGAAGTTCAGAATATGCAATCAACTTCTTAATAGTGGGAACATTCTTGAAATGTCATAACAGCATGATTGGTATGACTATCAGAAACCCTATAATTTCCTCCCACGATCTTTAATGAAAGATGTATCTGTGTTGTAGTACAAAGGAAAAATTGGATTTCAGCATTTGTACTTCCCCACCAACATGTACAGTCTCGTTGCCATAGAAGGCATCAATGCCAATCCTTCCAGCTGCCACAATCTCTCAATCTGAAACAATTTTTCAGATGCAAAAACGATAAATCGTCAAACCAAACATTAGGACTTAAACTACAATTGCAGTATTACTCCAAAGTTACTTCATTTTGCACTGATACTAAGTAGTTCTGATATAAATCTGGAGTTAAAGGTAATTTAGTGTCATGGTGAAACAGATGGAGACTGCTTCTATTAAGGAATTTCTCTCCATTTTATTCTAATTTGCCTACTAGACTTAACACTCACTCAGTTCAACCAGCAATCAACAAAGATGATAGAATGGCAGAGTCAAGAGAGTGTAAACTATACAATGCTCCCATCAAACTTTAGTCCTGTCAACTTCTGTTCCACAATAAACAAGGGAGATTCATTCTAGCATCGGAGGCAGCATAGAAGAGTTGAGGTGAATCCCTAGTGTTGAAGGCATGAGCTAGTGGGAACGAAACAGCTACAAAATAATTTATCAAGCAAACTCAGCTTTGGTTGAAGTGCAAGATTCAGTCATTTCTTTCAGATACAAATTAAATATATAACAGGCTGTGTTTTGTATAAATAAGCTCATAAGCATCCAAGAAGGTAAAAGCATGAACAACTGATCTTGCTCCAAACGAACTGGAACTTTGATTCTGCTGTTCCTATAAGACCTTGTTGGGCACCAGAGCTTAGCTTTCCAGTCAGCCTCTGTAAAATAAGTATAGGGGCCTGACTAGTGGACCCGATACCGAACTAGACCAACTACTACGGAGACACCATCAATAAAGCAAATAGAATGTTGAATAGTCGAGTTAAACCAAGTCAAAGAAGGCCACGAATAAAGTATGCAGGGTTTCTATCAGACTGCGTCTCACATACAATGTCAAGTTCCGATCAAGAACACCGATTCTAGTGTTGGAAGCAGAGAAGGGTCATTAGATTCCAGCATCAAATACGAGTTATTGGGAATGACCTGTGAAATTTAACTTTTTCAGCCTGGGAAAGGGGCATCCAAGATGAAATCTTACAGTGATTTACTAGGTTGTATTAATAACATGGGAAAATGATAGGGTTCTAGTGTATGGATGAACGAAAATGGAGCAAATCATCTTTTTCACCCATAGAGGGATTGATCCTGACTAACTGATCTCTTGAAACAAATGGCAACTGAAAAACAGCCCTGGATATTAGCCCACGGCCAATAATACTGTTTCAAGGCTTAAGATTAAATAAGTTATACTTCTTTATACTATATTGCATCTTTGACCCCAAAGCAGGACATTTTGAGTTCAATTTGTTTTGTTATCAATGTGAGATTTTCTAAGTATTTAAACTGTCTCTTTTAAGGCAAAACAGAATATCTTAGAACAGGAGATTATTTGATTTAATTTACTATTGTCACATGTATTGGTATACAATTAAGAGTATTGTTTCCCCTGCTACACAGGGAAGGATACAGTGCAGAATGTAGTGTTACAGTCATAGCTAGGGTATAGAGAAAGATCGACTTAATATGAGCTTAATATGAGCTCCATTCAAAAGTCTGATGGCAGCAGAGAAGAAGCTATTTTTGTGTCAGTTGGTACGTGTCCTCAGACTTTTGTACTTTTTTCACAATGGAAGCAGGTGGAGTATCTCTGGGGTACGTGAGGTCCTTGGTTATGCTGGCTGCTTTGCCAAGGCAGTGAGAAGTGTACACAGTGTCACTGAATGGGAGGTTGGTTTGAGTGATGGACTGGGCTTCATTCATGACTCTTTGCAGTTTCTTGCAGTCTTGGACAGAGCAAGAGCCATATCAAGCTGTGATATAAGCAGAAAGAATGCTTTCTTTGATGTATCTATAGGAGTTGGTGAGAGCTGTAGCTGACATGCCAAATTTCCTTAAGCTTCTGAGAAAGCAGAGGCGTTGGTGGGCTTTCTTAAGTATAGAGACTGCATGGAGGGACCAGGACAAGTTGTTGGTGATCTGGACACCTAAAAACACGGAGCTCTCGACCATTTCTACTTCGTCTCCATTGATGTAGATAGCGCATGTTCTCCACTATGCTTCTTGAAGTAGATGACAATCTCCTTTGTTTTTTGGCATTGAAGGAGAGATTATTGTCGCCGCACCAGTTCAGCAGATTCTCTATTTCTTCCTTGTACTCTGTCTCGTCATTGTTTGAGATCTGACTCACAATGATGGTGTCGTCAGCAAACTTGAAAATCAAGTTGCAGAGGAATTTGGCCATACAGTCAAAGGTGTATAAGGGACTGAGGACACAGCTTTGTGGGGACCAGTGTTGAGGATGATCGTGAGGGAGTATTGTTGCCTGTCCTTACTGATTGCAGTCTGTGGGTTAGGAAGCTCAGGATCCATTTGCACTGGGAGGAGCCCAACCCCAGACCATGAAGCTTAGAGATGAGTCTTGTAGGAATAATGGTGTTAAAGGCTGAGCTGTAGTCTATGAACAGAAGTCTGACAAAGGTGTCCTTGTTATCTAGATTCCAGGGTTGAGCATAGGGACAGGGAGATGGAGTCTGCTATGTACCTGTTATGGCAATGGGTGAACTGTAGTGGATCCAGGCAGTCTGGTAGGCAGGAATTTATTTGTGCCACAACTAACCTTTCAAAGCACTTCATAATGATAGTGAAATCATATTGAACTCTACCCAGAGATTCTGTGTGATTTGATTGTTCTGAGGACCAAGTTGAAACCCACAGAAATGCCAGTTTTCACAAATCGAGTCAAAAGAGGGGGAGCTGATGCTTTTAGGGTACAGACTCTCAAAGAGGCAAAGAGCTGGAGAGGAAGATTTGCAGAACTCAGTGATGCAGAAGGACCGGAGTGTCCTTGTACATGAGTCACAAAATGTTAGTACACAGATACAGCAAGTGATTAGGATTGTCAATGGAATGTTGGCGTCTACTGCAAGAGGAATGGAATATAAAATCAGGGAAGTTTTAATGAAGCCATTCAGGGCCATCTAGAACAGTGTACACAGTTTTGGTCTCATTTGAAAAAACAGAAGCAGTACAGGAAAGGTTCACTCGACTCATTCTGGGATGAAAGGGTTTTCCTATGAAGAAAAGTTGAATATGTTGGGCCTATAACTACTGATGGTTAGAAGAATGATGGTGATCTTATTGAAGGATCCTGCAGGGAACTTGACAGGGTAGATAAGGGGACGATGTTTCAATTTGTGGGTAGATGAGAACTTGGATACACAGTTTAAGCATTAGAGGTCTTCCTTTTAAGAACTAGGTGAGGGGAATTTTTTTTGTCCCACACAGGTCATTAGTCTGTGGAATCCTCTACCCCAGAGAGCAGTGGAGACTGAGTCATTGAATTTATTCAAGGCAGAGTTAAACAACCAGTTTAGTCATGATCTTATTGGGTTGCAGAGCAGGGTCAAAAGACCAAATGGCTTCCTAAGTTCTATGTTCCTAACAGAATGGATTTCCTGTCTTAAGTGATGAGAATTGTAGAAATTTATAGAGGTTCGAATGATAGGGGATTGAGTGAAAAGACTTTAAAAGTACATTGAATGACATGTTTTGGTGAGGCAGGGAGAAGAGAGCCTGTTGAATAGCTGGGATGAGTATTGGACTTCATCTACCAGGCTACATATCTACATATGGTTTACAGAGCTTGACAAGGTTGATGCAGGAAGGATGTTTTCCTGGTTGGGAAGTCTAGAACTAGAGGACACTGTCTCAAAATAAGAGTTAGGTCATTTCAGATTGAGATTGAAATCGAGATTGAGATGAGGAAGAATTTCTTTACTCAGGGGATAATAAATGTTTGGAATATTCTACTCTAGAAGACCATGGAAGTTCAATCATTGAGTATGTTCAAGAAAAACTGATATATTTATAGATGGTAAAGACATTAAGAGAAATGGGGAAAGTGTGGGAAAATGGTATTGAGATAGAAGATCATCCATGTTCTAAACAAATTGTGAAGCAGGCTTCTGAACCATAGAACTATAGAATCCCTACAGTGCAGAAAGAGGCCATTCTGCCCATCATGTCTGCACCAACTCTCTGAGAGAGCATCCCAGTCAGGCACTCCCCTCCGCCTTACCCCAACTTCACACATTTACCATGCCTGATCCACCTAACCTACATATCTTTGGACACTAAGGGGCAATTTGGCATTGCCAATTCACTTAACCTGCACATGTGGAGGCTTTGGAGAGGGTACAGAAAAGATTTACCAGGATGTTGCCTGATATGGAGGGCATTAACTAGGAGGAGAGGTTGAGAAACTTGGTTTGTTCTTACTGGAATGACAGAGGTTGAGGGGAGATCTGATAGAAGTCTAAAAGATTATGAGGGGCATGGACAGAGTGGATAGTCAGAAACTTTCTTTCCAGGTGGAAGAGTCAATTACTAGGGGGCATAGGTATAAGGTGAGAGGGGCAAGGTTTAAAGGAGATGTACGAGGCAAGTTTTTTTTTACACAGAAGGTGGTGGGTGCCTGGAACTCGCTGCCAGGGGAGGTAGTGGAAGCAGATATGATAGCGATTTTTAAGGGGATTTCTTGACAAATACATGAATAGGGGGATATGGTCCCCAGAAGGACAGGGGGTTTTAATTCAATTGAGCATGCTTGGAGGGCTGAAGGGCCTGTTTCTTTGCTGTAATCTTTTTGTTCTTCGAACTAAATACTTAGGAAAAACAGACCATCTTCAACTGCCAACATGATAACGTACCGATAATAAAAAAAATCTTTGGAATGTGGGAGGAAACCAGAGCACTGAAAAGGAAACCCACGCAGGTACAAGGAGATTGTGCAAACTCTACAAACACAGTCACCCAAGGCCGGAATCAAACTCAGATTTCTGACACAGTGAGGCAGCAGTGCTAAATACTGTGCCACCGTGCTTCCCTTCTGCTCTGAATGGCTTGCTTCTGCTCCTATTTCTTCTGATCTTATGTATTAACATTGGGATTTTTGGGTATATTAATGAGTTAATGGGAAGCATCTTTTCTGTAGTTTAGTATATTAGTTACCTACTAAGTCATCCTTAGTTGATGTTGATTTTAATTTGTTTCTTACAGTAACTGTCTTAAAACCTGAAAGCCTGTGTGATTCCTTACATCAATCCCTGGGAAATTCACATCTCTGTAAAAGTTAGCAGTCTCTGCAGGGTTCATAATCTGATTTGATTTACTGTCACATGTATTAGTATACTGGTACTTTGTACTTCGTCTTGCCATCTGATGCGTAATATTCTGCGAAGACAAGTCATGTGGAAATGATTGAGCTGTCTTGCATGCCTTTGATACACAGTCCACGTTTCACAGGCATACAGGAGGGTAGTGAGTACCACGGTGCTGTAGACCTTCAGTTTTGTTGCTGGGCTGATTCCTCGACGTTCCCATACAGTGGAGCGCAGTCTACTGAAAGCAGAACTTGCCTTTGCTATTCTGCAGTTAACTTCTGTAACAATTGTCACTGCTCGGGAGAGGGTGCTGCTAAGATACGTGAACCGCTCCACTGCCTGTAGTTTCTGCCCTTTGATTGTGATTGTGGGTTCTGTGTACGGTGCATGAGGAGCAGGCTGGTGCATGACTTTGGTCTTTTTTGATGGTGAGTCCAAAGTTGTCACAAGCCATGGAAAACTTGCCCATATTGTCTTGCATCTCTGGCTCTTAGCCAGTATACAGGGCGCAGTCATCAGCAAACAGGAAGTCTCTCAGAACAGTCTCCTTCACTTTGGTAATAGCTTGAAATCTCCACAGGTTGAAGAGTTCCCCATCCACTCTGTACTTGAGGCTGATTCCAGCAACACTGTCCTGGAAGGCATCATTCAGCATGGCAGTAAACATCAGACGGCAAGACAAAGTACCAGACACTGAAGTTCTCTCTAGAGCAAGTCTATCATCAGTCCACACACTGCTGATGAGAGCGCAGAGCCAGTAGGCAGGTCATGTCATCAGTATGCCAGACAAATGTATACCTAAGCAGCTCCTTTTTGGAGAACTCTCTGCTGGAAGATGCTCACGTGGAGGGCAAAGACACACTTAAGGCCTCCCTGAAGTCGCTGGACGTAGAAATGACCACCTGGGAAACGCTGGCACAAAACCGCCCTAACTGGCGCTGCCTCATTCACAAAGGCTGTCAAACTTACGAAGCAAGGTGCATTGCTGAAGCACAACTTAAGCGCGAGCTGCGCAAGCCCAGGACCACCAGTGCAACATCTACAGTGCCTACACAAGTCTGTTCAATATGTGCCAGGACATTCTGTGCCCGAATTGGCCAGATCAGTCATCTCTGGACACACTGCAACCAACCTCAAAATGACTAATGGTGTCAAGGTCCTCATCGATGACGATGGGCAAACAACATTAGTATACAGTGAAAAGTATTGTTTCTTGCGCACTATACAAAGCATACTGTACATAGAGAAGGAAAGGAGAGAGTACAGAATGTAGTGATAAGTCATAGCTAGGGTATAGAGAAAGATCAACTTAATAAGAGATAGGTCCATTCAAAAGTCTGAAGGCGGTAGGGAAGAAGCTGCTCTTCAGCTGTACAGTCGGTTTTTCAGCAAAATTTAAACCCGATGGCTTTATGCCAGGCAATACAAGAACAGATACAATATTAGTTCCAGCAACTCCTCCTCCCAGCCACATCAGGGTGAATCATCCAACATCCTTGATGCTCCATAATCCATCGGCCCTGGTTAATGCTCTGTGGACATGGGTTCAAATTCAACCAGGGTAGCTTGTAGAATTTAAATTCAGTTAATAAAGTGCAGGATATAAAACTAGTCTCAGTAATGGTGACCATGATACCAATTGTAGATTGTTACGTCTGAGTCATTAACGTCCTTTAGGATAGTCAATATGTGACTCCAGATCCACTCTTAACTGTCCTCTGAAATGGTCTAGTAAACCACTCAGTTCAAGGGCAATTATGGATGGACAAGTGATGAAAGAATACAAACAAATTTGAGTATCAATAAGATTTGCCTTGGGCTCCTGGTCCCCATGGCAATCAAGTCACATCAGCTTATTATGGGCTTATCAGTATGGAGATCATATGCCCCTCACCACTATTCCATTTTACTTTGAATTCAAAGAGACAGTTTAAAACATAACCATTTTATAAAACCTAGCATTCATACAAGGGAAGTGGGATTGGCAGATCCCTTTTGAGATGGGAACTTGTAATAAGTATTTGTCCTGGCTTGGTGGTGGCATAATCATCTTGGAATCAAAAATATACTGGGTGCAAGCCCCATTCTCAAGTCTTCAGCACCATTGGAAATATTGTTTTTCAAATAAGACACTAATCTGAGTTCCCCCATTTGTCCACTTGGATGGATGTGAAGGTACTGTCTGTTCAGCAGCAAAATCCTTCCTAATCAACATTTATCCCTCAACCAACATCATTAAAACAAACAACCTTTCCATTTATGTCACTGCTTTTCATGGAAAACTGATGTGTGAAAACTGGTTACCACATTCCCTATGTTATATAAATGATGACACTTCTATAGCTAATTTATTGAATGCGAAGTGCTTTGGGATGTAAATACAGCTTTATTCTTCTTTACTTTTAGTAGATATGGTAAACCTTTGTGATTCCTGTTGGCACAGGAAATTCTTTTTCACTTGATCACATGAATGGAGAGGGGGTTGTGGGGGAGTGGGGGATGTCTGCATAAGAAGGCGGCAATTGTCAACTATACCCTTCATCTCCTTCTTGAATATTTATGCTAATAAAACTTACCTCACATCCATTACACTTCAAAGGTCAGACACAACATGTCTTTTCTTTAAAGAAGCCATTGTCCCTGAGTTTTAAATGTACAAGTAATTTACTGATCTATAACTGATCTCAGCGATGATTACAGACAGCTGCAGCTAATTGGATTCCCACATGCAATATCTGAACAATTACTTTAGCAGCTGAATGTTACAACTGTGCTTTGAACTGTTCTTGAGAAATACTGTACAACATCCACAAGTATAGACAAGAATATATTTCTTCTTTTCTTCAGGTCTCCTTGCATTATGCACTTTCTGGCTAAGAGCACGTGTTAAGCAAATATATCCAGGTCTCATCAATTTTTAATTAAAGCAAAATTCTGCCAAAGCTGGAAATCCTATTTTAAATAGAAAGTGCTAGAAGTGCTCAGCTGGCATCATTGCAGTGAAAGCAACAGAATTAAAGTTTCAAATTAAATATGACTCCTTATCAAAGACCTTCAGTGTTCCAAAGAGTCATATGGATTCAAAACATTAACTATTTCTCTCTCCACAAATGCAGCCAGACCTGGTGAGTATTTCCAGCACTCTATTTTCCTATGGCTATGGTGCCTCACAAAAGGGTGCTGCATAAGATTAAGGCACACGGAATTGGAGGTAAAGTGTTAGCATGGATTGAGGATTGGCTATCTAACAGAAAGCAGAGAGTTGGAATAAATGGGTGCTTTTCCAGTTGGCAGTTGGTGACTAGTGGCGTGCCGCAGGGATTGGTGCTGGGGCTTCAACTGTTTACCATATACATAGACGAACTGGAGGAGGGGACCGAGTGTAGGGTAACAAAGTTTGCAGGTGACACAAAGATGAGTGGGAAAGCAAATTGCGTGGAGGACATAGAAAGTCTGCAGAGAGATTTGGACAGCTAAGTGAGTGGGCAAGGACCTGGCAGATGGAGTATAATGTTGGCAAGTGTGAGGTTATCCACTTTGGAAGGAATAATAGGAAAATGGACTATTATTTAAATGGTGAAAAATTACAACATGCTGCTGTGCAGAGGGACCTGGGGGTCCTTGTGCATGAATCACAAAAACTCAATTTGCAGGTGCAGCAGGTGATCAAGAAGGCAAATGGAATGTTGGCCTTTATCATGAGAGGGATGGAGTATAAAAGCATGGAGGTCTTGCTGCAATTGTACAAGATGCTGGTGAGGCCGCACCTAGAGCACTGTGTGCAATTTTGGTCCCCTTATTTGAAAAAGGATATATTAGCTTTGGAGGGAGTGCACAGCAGGTTCACAGGTTGATTCTGGAGATGACGGTGTTAGCTTATGAGGAGAGATTAAGTAGACTGGGCCTGTACTCGTTGGAGTTTAGAAGGCTAAGGGGAGATCTTATAGACATATAAGATAATGAAGGGGCTAGACAGAGTAGAAGCAGAGAGATTATTTCCTCTTAGAATGGAAACTAGAGGGCACAGCCTCAAAATAAGGGGGAGTCAGTTTAGAACAGAGTTGAGGAGGAACTTCTTCCCCAGAGGATAGTGAATCTCTGGAATTCTCTGCCATTGAAGCAGTGGAGGCTACCTCGTTAAATGTGTTTAAGTCACAGATAGATAGATTTTCGACCAATAAGGGAATTAAGGGTTATGGGGTGCAGGTGGTTAAGTGGAACTGAACCACTATCAGATCAGCCATGATCTTACTGAATGGCGGGGCAGGCTCGAGGGGCTAGATGGCCTACTCCTGTTCCTATTTCTTATGTCTTTATGTTCCATTTTGAAATCAGGCATTGCATGATGCATCGATGTAACTTGAGAATTATGTTCTAATCTTACTGTGCAAAAATATCTGGTCTCTGTTTTTTAATGCGCGGTTATCATAGATGTTGACATACAATTCATCCATTAACGCCTCCAAAAATTAAAGTGAACTTGTATGCCAAGTATCAAATGGGAACTGCAGGGATAATTGGTCACATCTTGAAGTGTGAAACAAAATAACACAAATATTTCATATCACATTAACATGGCATGATTTATTGAATAAATTAATTGTTCAAAGAAGAAGTTTTAAACCCCATCAAATTCATTGTGCTTGGCATCTGATGCAAAGAGTTCACCCAATTTATTCCAAATCACTTTGGCTATGGCAATGGTGTAATTGTCAGTGGTTAGCACTACTGCCTCAGTGCCAGGGACCCAAGTTCAATTCCAGCCTTGGGTTAATGTTTATGTGGAATTTGCACACTCTCCCATATCTGCTCGGGTTTCCTTCCACATTCCAAAAGTGTGCAGGTTAGATGAATTGGCCATGCTAAATTATCCCATAGTGTCCAAATATGTGTAGGTTAGGTGGATTAGCCGTGGCAAATAAACAGGGTTACAGAGATTGGGGGGGGTGCACCTGGATAGGATGCTCTTTCAGAGAGTCGGTGCAGACTCAATGAGCCAAATGGCCTCCTTATGCACTGTCAAGATTCTACGATTCTATGGCATCATAGAATCCCACTCTGGATCAGATGTGAGACTTTTGGTTTTAGAATCATCCCTTTAAAAGTCATCTTCTTCCTCTTCCAATGAATGGATATTCCAGAATTTTTGAAAGTTTGTGCATTCATGATTTGATAACAAAACTATAAAATATCAAGTGAGACAGCAAGCAAATTTCCTCTCTTTGTGGAAGTTTTTTTCTCCACCAACCTGTCACCTAATCCATTTGGAGCAAATTTGGTCCTTAAATGGCTTGTTGGGGCACACATCCAAAGGTTGAACTACATACATTAGATCCTCCCCCAGTTTAACTGCAATATGGTTGTCTTTTTTTTCACTGGCACCTTTTGATCTTATTGGTTATATGGGATCTGAATATGTCCCACAACACTAAGCTAAATTCTTCACGTAGGCCACCAGGGCATTATCAATCCATAAATAAAAGAAAAATATTGTGGATGCTGGAAATCTGAAATAAAACCAGAAATAAAACTTGAGGAGAATTGTTTGATAGAGCAGACGCAGCACGGTTTCGTTAAGGGGAAGTCATGTCTGACGAATTTATTGGAATTCTGTGAGGATGTGTCTAGGGCGGTGGATAGAGGAGAGCCGGTAGATGTGGTGTTTCTTGATTTTCAGAAGGCATTTGATAAGGTGCCGCACAAGAGGTTATTACAGAAGGTTAGGGGGCATGGAGTTGGGGGTAGGGTGTTAGCATGGATAGGGGATTGGCTGTCAAATAGGAGGCTGAGAGTGGGGGTCAACGGGTGCTATTCGGATTGGCGGTTGGTGACTAGTGGAGTGCCCCAGGGGTCGGTGCTGGGGCCTCAGCTATTTACCATTTATATAGATGATCTGGAGGAGGGAACCGAGTGTATGGTGTCGAAATTTGCTGATGACACCAAGATTGGTGGAACGGCAAATTGTGCGGAGGGTGTGGAAAGTCTGCAGAGGGATCTAGATAGGCTGGGCGAATGGGCCAGGAACTGGCAAATGGAATTTAATGTTGGCAAGTGTGAAGTTGTCCACTTTGGTAGGAATAATGGTAGGAAGGACTATTACTTACATGGCGAAAAACTGCAGCATGCTACGGTGCAGAGGGACCTCGGGGTCCTTGTGCATGAGTCGCAAAAACCCAGCCTGTAGGTGCAGCAGGTGGTCAGGAAGGCAAATGGGATGCTGGCCTTCATAGTGAGGGGGATTGAATATAAAAGTAGGGACGTCTTGCTGCAACTGTACAGGGCACTGGTGAGGCCACAGCTGGAGTACTGTGTGCAGTTTTGGTCACCGCACTTATGCAAGGATATTTTGGCCTTGGAGGGAGTGCAGAGGAGGTTTACTGGGCTGATACCGAAGTTGAGGGGGTTGAACTATGAGGAGAGGCTGAATAAACTAGGCTTGTACTCGTTAGAGTTTAGAAGAATGAGGGGAGATCTCATTGAAACATATAAGATGATGAATGGGATGGATAGGATAGAGGTGGAGAGGCTCTTCCCGCTCAGAAAGGACAGTAGGACTAGAGGGCACAGCCTCAAGATAAGCAGAGGGGGGGACAGTTTAGAACAGAGTTGAGGAGGAACTTCTTCACTCAAAGGGTGGTGAATCTCTGGAATTCTCTGCCCGTTGAAGTGGTGGAGGCTGCCCCGCTAAATATATTTAAGACGCGGGTAGATAGGTTTTTGATAGGCAAGGGGATTAAGGGTTATGGGGAGAGGGCGGGAAAGTGGAACTGAGCCACGACAGATCAGCCATGATCTTATTGAATGGCAGGGCAGGCTCGAAGGGCTGGATGGCCTACTCCTGCTCCTATTTCTTATGTTCTTATGTTCTTAAATGCTGGAAAACCTCAGGTCTGGTAGCAACTGTGGACAGATGTTTCTCTTGGTTTCTCTCTCCAAATTAGTGTTATATGAATCTCATCATTAGAATGTTTTCAAACATTTCTACTCCACAGTTCTTGGGCATACCGAAATCCATGGGCATTTCATCCATGTTGCCAACATGGCTTAGAACATAGAACATAGAACACTACAGCACAAACAGGCCCTTCGGCCCACGAGTTGCGCCGATCACATCACCACCTACCAATCTATAGACCTATCTATAACCCCCAATCCCATTAAACCCCATATACTCATCCAGAAGTCTTTTAAAAGACCCCAGCGAGTTCGCCTCCACCACCACTGACGGCAGCCGATTCCATTCACTCACCACCCTCTGAGTGAAAAACTTACCTCTAACATCACTTCTGTACTTTCCTCCCCGCACCTTAAATCTGTGTCCTCTCGTAGCGACCATTTCAACCCAGGGAAATAGCCTCTGAGAATCCACCCTATCTATTCCTCTCAACATTTTATAAACTTCTATCAGGTCGCCTCTCAACCTTCGTCTCTCCAGGGAAAAGAGTCCCAGCTCCCTCAACCTAATTTCATAAGGCATGCCTCCCAGTCCAAGCAACATCCTTGTAAGTCTCCTCTGTACCCTTTCAATAGCTTCTACGTCTTTCCTATAGTGAGGCGACCAGAACTGCGCACAGTACTCCAAATGAGGCCTGACAAGGGTCTTATAAAGTTGGGTAGTCATATTTTTTCTGGTGATAAATAGCTGTAAACTAGTAATTTAGCATTAAGGCCTGTTAATGGCTTCTGAGCAACCTCGCTGACCTGCTGCAACACTGGACATCTTTTGGCCTTCAAGTGGCTGCAGGAACTAGCTGTTACTCTGAAATCCTTGCTGGAGTCAGGTTTTGACTTGGCCTACTTAAGCACATCTAAACACATAGCATTTCTGGTGATGATGAAACCAATCTGACCATTTTCGAGAAACAATTCTAGTACACGCTTCTCAAAATCAGCCCAGTAACTGATCCCTATTCTGATGGTGCATTTGGTCTTGTGAATTTTCTTCAGGGCAGATTCTTCTTCTTTCATTCTCACACCAGTTTTTCACCATTACCAAATTCCCTTACTGTAGCAGCTTTTGATGAGTTAACAGATGTTGCAACATTTAGCTTGAAACCAACTTCATACTTAGAGTCATAGAGAAATGCAGCATGGAAACAGGCCCTTTGGCCCAACTCATCCATGCCAACCAGGTTTCCTAAATTGAGCTAGTCCCATTTGCCAGTGCTTGGCACATATCCCGCTAAAGCTTTCCTATTCACGTACCTGTCCAAATGTCTTTGAAATGTTGTAATTGTAGCTGCCTCTATGGCCTCCTCTGGCAGCTAATCCCATATAAGCACTACCCTCTGTGTGTGGAAAAGTTGCCCCTCGGGTCCCTTTTAAATCTTTCCCCTCTCACCTTAAATCTATGCCCTCTAGTTTTAGACACACTTACCCCGGGGAAAAGACCTTGGCTTTTCACCTTAACTATGCCCCTCATGATTTTATAAACCTCTATAAGGTCACCCCTTATCCTCCTCATTGGGTTTCTTGGTTCTCTTTGTCAGTCACTACACAGGATCTGCTCTGCACGAGTGTATCTTAAATTCCCATACACTTCCGCAACACGGCCGATGACCTGCCTGATCCCTTGCACCCAGTTAAGGTAAATAAAACATACATTTATGGGATGAAAACTTGTGGCTGTAAAAGGGATCAACATGTATGCAGAGTATATGTAAAAACACAATTTCTGAGGTTGTCTTATATGCTGGGTCAATTTATATGCTGTAATCTATGTTATAGTGTGTCTGAAACTTAGTTATGAACCTCAAACCACCTTGGCAACTCACTTAACAGAACAAACAGAAGTTTTTTTTAGGTGAACTAACATTATTCAAATATATATCAAATTTAATAATTATCACTACATTACCTGGTATTTCCATCACCTACTGTGTACACATTTAGAACTGAATAGTCTCATTAGCGATAGACAACATGGTTTTGAACAAGGGAGGTCATGTCTCACAAATTTGGTTGAGTTTTTTGAGGAGGTGACAAAAATAATTGACAAGGGAAGGGCCGTGGATGTGGTCCAAATGGATTTTAGTAAAGCATTTGACAAGGTCCCTCATGGCAGTCTGGTGCAAAATGTAAATCTCACGGGATCAAAAGTGAACTAGCTAGATGGGTACAGAACTGGCCTGGCCATAGAAGACAGAGGGTAGCAGTGGACGGGTCTTTTTCTGATTGGAGGTCTGTGACTAGTGGTGTTCTGCAGGGCTCCGTACTGGGACCTCTGCTGTTTGTGATATATATAAATGATTTGGAAGAAGAGGTAGCTGGTCTGATTAGTAAGTTTGAGGATGACACAAAGATTGCTGGAGTTGCGGATAGTGATGAACATTGTCAGGGAATACAGCAGGATATAGATAGGCTGGAAAATTGGGCAGAGAAATGGCAGATGGAATTTAATCCAGATAAATGTGAAGTGATGCATTTTGGTAGCTCTATTGCCGAGGACAGCTACACAATAATATGGCAGAACCATCAGGAGTATAGACACGCAGAGGGATCTGGGTATGCAAGTCCACAGATCCTTAAAGGTGGCAGCACAGGTGGAAAAGGTGGTGAAGAAGGCATATGGCATGCTTGGACGGAGCATAGAGTATAAAAGTTGGCAATATGATGTTGCAGTTATGTGGAACGTTGATTAGGCCACATTTGGAATACTGCATCCAGTTCTGGTCGCCACACTACCAGAAGGACGTGGGGGCTTGGGGAGAGAGTGCAGAAAAGGTTTACTAGGATATTGCCTGGTATGGAGGGTATTAGCTATGAGGTGAGATTGAATAAACTAGGGCTGTCCTCCCTGGAAAGACGGAGGTTGCGCGGTGATCTAATAGAAGTTTATAAAATTATGAAGGGCATAGATGGGCTGAACAGTTGGAAGCTTTGTCCCAGGTCAGAAATGACAAACACAATGGGTCACAAGTTCAAGGTAAGGGGGGGCAAGGTTTAATACAGATACGCGGGGGATGTATTTTACACAGAGGGTGATGGGGGCCTGGAATGCACTACCAAGCAAGGTGGTTGAGGCAGACACGCTAGGATAATCTAAGACTTATTTCGATAGCCACATGAACAGAGTGGGAATAGAGGGATACAAACGGATGGTCTAGTTAGGAACACAGAGTTAGGTGCAGGCTTGGAGGGCCGAAGTGCCTGTTCCTGTGTTGTATTGTTCTTTGTAACACTGAAAAAATATGTTGCCTCTGAAGCAGTGACAAATGGTATAATTTTCTACACCTTACCCTGTCCAACACTACTGCTTTTATACAATAAGAAACAAAATGTCAATATCAAATATTATTTCTGGATATCTGGATAGCAATAATATGCAATAACAAAAAAAAGCTAAGCATATCAAAGTCGGTGTGCAACCAAGCAAAAACAACATAAAAGGAAACTACAGGAAAGCACTGGATGGTGAATTGAAAACTCTACTAATTTTTACACTATGCTACGCTGCAAATCTCAAAAAAATTAGCATGTTGCCGAAAGAAAATGCATAATATTTGCTTACTGACTCCCTAAAATGCTATTACAGGTAGAATGTACCAACTTAGTTTGAATTAAATCTCCCAACCTAACAGGATGACTGATACATTTTGTGAATGAGCTATGATGTCATGTATGGTGTTGATTTTATAATGTTCCGTTTCTATTACTGAGGGAGAGGATTTCAGAGCAAAATCTTGGTGCTAATCATGATGGTTATGGATATCTGTGATGGTCATATTAAAAACAGGCTACAATAGAAGTAATGCCCAGTTAAGCTAGTTCCTCCATCAAGGCCATCCAGCAACCAGGGCAAGTACAACTTGCAATTTAAAGAAATTGCCATGCAAATTCTTTACTGATCAATTTGTATACAGTCACTGCAGCAAGTACCCTAGGACTGGACTAAATCACAAGGAATCTTATTCCCGATAAGAACATAAGAAATAGGAGCAGGAGTAGGCCATCTAGCCCTTCGAGCCTGCCCCGCCGTTCAATAAGATCATGGCTGATCTGAAGTCGATCAGTTCCACTTTCCCGTTTTATCCCCATAACCCTCAATTCCCTTGTCTATCAGAAATCTATGTACCCATGACTTAAATATATTCAACAAGGTAGCCTCCACAGCGATGTTGGACAATAAACTAAACACCAACTCTGCCCAACAACATCTTAGGCAAAAATATGCAAAGCATAATGTTGAAGTGCAAAAGATCTTTTTACTTTAGGCTAATCTCTGTGTGAACTAAAATGTCATTACACTTGAACAATCAGAAATTTGTATGTGCTAAAAATAGTCCTCCCTTTTCAATCACATATTTTCAAACATTGTTCAATATATTTTTAATTTATTCTTAATGAATGTACTGCAAAACTACGGCAAGTACATTTTGACCAATGACAACACAATTTTGTCATCATGAAAAATAGCCATTGCGTGCCTTCAGTAAAATTCTGCATGATGCAACTGACTTGATACTGTAACTAAAATCTTTCACCATCGGGAAAACTGGCAAAATCTCAGCTCTTGAAAAATAGCCAGAAAAATATAGCAAGGGCAAGATGACTTTGCAGATGCTGGTCCTTTAATTTAAAAATAAATTGCTGCAATTAACACTCACCTGGACCTCACTTGTTCGCTGTTTGATGGCCTCCTCCTTTTCTTTGATTTCCACTTCCACACTGCTTTTCTCCCTGGAAGACCAGCAGATAAGGCAGGTATATTTAAGGACATCGGCAACAACAGGAACAGCCAGCCAGCTCCCAAACCCTGACTCGCCCTTCAAATGCATCTTCAGGCGGCGAGCTAATGCTTAACGGTCCTGGTTTTGATCTCAATATACCTTGTTTTAAACTATGGACAAAAAGCCCAGTTGCAGTGGAGAATGAAAATGTCTGCTCTCAGGAGTGGGTTTTGTGAAATACAGAGGCAAAAATCAATGAGACGTTTTCTCACCACAAATGTCACTGTTGCTAGGGAGCTGTCAGCTAATGGAAACTAGAGTTTAGAGGAAGAGGAGGAGCTAAAGATCATCCCACCATTAAATAACATTCAGTGTTAAAACACTAAATTTTAAACAATTATACACGCACTTTTGCTAATGCCAACAAACTAATATATGGTACAATGTGATTTACAATAAACCTATTTTGAAGAAAAAACAAAAAAAAAGTGACCTTCAGAATCTGACAAAAGAGATATTTTGTCTTTTCAAATAATGCATTTTTGACCACACAAAATCAGCACTTTATTGAAATGCTAAATTGGCATATATTGTTAAAGTATACAACATAAATGAACTGGCATTGTGGCTTTTATGTACTGTATACTAATTCCCCCACCTCTATCTATAATGTAGGATTTTCACAAACAGGACAGTGTTTGCATGATTTCATCTAGAAATATGTCCCCAGTGCACAAACATGGCTGACAATTATTTTTTGACCTATCAGTTATCATTTCTACCTCACAACACATTTTTCCATCTTCTACCACCCACCCACCCGCCCGCCCCCGCCAATACCAATAACCTGACAGTTTTGAGACTCACCGTTCGCTGGGTGGAGAGCGGTGCCGTGGAGATTTTAAACAATCTCTTACAACTCGCATCATCTTTGCAGCACATTCTGCTTCATTCTATGTTGGCACTGAGTTTAACATTACAAATGTGGGGTTCAAAATCAAACGCAGGTCCACTGAGTGCCGAGAGTGAATCCTATGACAGCAGACCTGCATGATATAATCAGCAAAGGCTGATGTTCTCCAACAGCTGCAAGCCTGCCCTCTCTCACCGTGTACGCAGACAAGGGCTTCAGATTCCACAGAATCAGTTCAGGTACCAGGAAATAGCAGTCACGTGAAAACTTCCCCAGCTCCAGAGACTCTACATACTGGATTTAATTAATCATTCATTTCACTCACTGTTGATGGGGTAGCGGACATGGTGGCATGAGGGGTTGGTGGGGGGGGGGCACGAGCAGGAGAAAGAGATTGTGGGGGATGGTTCCCTTGATCTTCCCGCAAGATGCCTGATTGGGCTTTTAGAAGAATTTAAATGGACAATTCCCTGTGTGCATCCCTGTTTAATTATACCACACGTGCCGCTTGACAAGGAAACTGAATATATCATAGCAGGAGGCTACAAAGCCTGTGTGACAGTGCATGAGGGTGATTTACACTAGCCAAGAAAGCAGCAGCAGAAGTGTTATGAAACAAACAAGGGGTCAATTGAAAACTGTCATGATTCAATAGTAGCAATAAATTAAAGAATAATTAACAAGTATAGGAAATGAAATGGAAGCACGGGTATGAAATTAAGGTCCCAGCTCTATTTTAGGGACTATTTACTCACAATTTTTTTAAAAAGTGTACCACATGCACATTTAAGTTATGATGATCTTAAAACCTCTGGTTTAGAGGTCTGCCACAACATTTCACCAAGCACTTAGTTTTTCTTCTGGGCTATGATGTGCACTCAACAAACGTCTTAACAATTTCTTCAGGTCATAAACATGATCAGATGGTTTAAACTTCAACCGAAGCTTCATGCATTATTGACCACTATAATTAAAGATTTTCCTGGACAATTCATCCATCAATTGTCAATTCAAAATGATGAGTATCTATTATTCAGACACCTCGCAATTAAAATACAATTTAATAATGTTTCATTGAAGCAGCGAGGGCCTTCAAGAGGTGACTTTAAATGAGCCTTCAGTTGGTTCAGAACAGAACATTTTAAATGATTTTAAAAGGTAATAATTCATATCACCAACAGTTCATATATGTCACAATTTTCAATTGGAGAAATTTAAAAATTTAGCAAATCAACAACATATTTATATAGTGCTGTTAACATAATTATATGTCCAAAGGCTCTTCAAAGGAACATTATAAGACCACAAGAAATAGGAATAAGAGTAGACTGTTCGACCCCTTGAACTTGCACTGCCATTCAGTAGGAATATCATCTGACATTCGTCACGTCCACTTTCTTGCCTTTTCTCTGTATCCATGGATTCCCTTGCTGATCAAAAATCTATCCATCTCAGCCTTAAACATACTCAATGACTTTGCCCCCCACAGCTCTCTGTCAAGCAGTTCCAAAGACTCACAACCCTCAAAGAAGAAATTCCACCTCACCTCAGTCTTAAATTGGTGTCCCTTTATGCTAATACTACGTATTCTGGTCCTAGACTCTTCCACGAGAGGAAACATCCTCTCAGCATTTACCCTCTCAAGCACCCTAAGAATCTATATGTTTCGACGAGATCACCTCTCGTTCTTCTAGATTCCAATGAATAGTCTCCCCCCGTTTAAGCTTTCCTCAAGACAATCCCTCCATACCAGGATCATCCTAGTGAAACTTCCCTGACTGCATCCAATGAAATAAAATCTTTCATTAAATAAGAGGACTAAAACTACTCTCAATACTCCAGATGTGGTCTCACCAATACCATGTAAAGTTGCAGCAAAGCTTCCCTACACTTATACTCCAACTCCCTTGAAATAAGGGTCAACATTTCATTAGCCTTTGGCCTTACAGGGGATGCAGAGAAGGTTCACCAGGTTTGTACCGGAGATGAGGGGGTTAGCTTATGAAGAGAGATCGAGTAGATTAGGCCTGTACTCGTTGGAGTTTAGAAGGCTGAGGAGTGATCTTATAGAGACATATAAGATAATGAAGGGGCTAGATAGGGTGGAGGCAGAAAGATTCTTTCCACTTAGAAAGGAAACAAAAACTAGAGGACACAGCCTCAAAATAAGGGGGGAGTCAGTTTAGAACAGAGTTGAGGAGGAATCTCTTCTCAGAGGGTAGTGAATCTCTGGAATTCTCTGCCCATTGAAGCGGTGGAGGCTACCTCATTGAACATGTTTAAGTCACAGGTAGATAGATTTCTGATCAATAAGGGAATTAAGGGTTATGGGGAGCAGGCGGGTAAGTGGAACTGAACCACTATAAGGTCAGCCATGATCTTATTGAATGGTGGGGCAGGTTTGAGGGGCTAAGTGGCCTACTCCTGTTCCTATTTCTTCCTGATTACATTCTGCACTTGTGTTTCATGCTTTCTGTGTTTCATGCACAAGGATCCCCAAATCCCTTTATGTTGCAGCTTTCTGAAGTTTTACTAAATTTAAATAATACTGTTCTTTGGTTCTCCCTTCCAAGATGAACAACTTCACACTTTCCCACATTATACTCCATTTGCCAGCTTTTTGCCCACTTACTTAATCTATCAACTGTTGTAAACTGTTTGTATCCCTCTCACGACTTCCCTTTCCAATTATTTTTGCGTCATCTGACTAAATACATTTGCTTCCTTTCTCTAGATCACTAATAAGTTACTAAGTCACAACATAAACAGTTGTGGTCCCAGCACTGATCCCTGTGGAACCCCACTGGTTATAGGTCACAAAACTGAAAATGAAACCAATTCGCTGTATCCTGCCTATTAACCAATCCTCTGTGCATAGGCTTATGACTTGACCTTTTGTGAGGTGCCTTGTCAAAAGCCTTCTGGAAATCTAAGTACAACACATCTACTGGTTTCCCCCATCCACTCTGGTTGAGACTTCCTCGAAAAACTCTAATAAATAAGTTAGACCCAATCTCCCTTGCATGAAGCCATGCTGACTCTGCTTGATTAGATTATGATTTTCTAAATGTGCTGCTATCACTTTCTTAATAATTGATCCCAACATTATTCCAACAGTAGATGTTTGGCTAATCAGCCTACATGCTTTTTGCCTCCCTCCCTTTTTGAATATCACTTATTTTGAGTTGTTATAAAACAAAGTATGACATCGAGACACGCAAGGAGAAATTATGATAGATAATTGAAAGCTTGGCCAAAGAGATGATAGAGATGATAAGGCTGGAGTATTCACCATAAGACGTATGATACAGGAACAGAATCAGACCATCCAGCCCATCGAGTCTGCTCTGCTATTCAATCATGGTTGATATTTTTCTCATCCCCATTTTCCTGCTTTTTCCTCATACCCCTGGTCCCCTTATTAATCAAGAACCTATCTATCTCTGTCATAAAGACATTCAATAACCTGACCTCTACAGCCTTCTGTGGCATAGAGTTCCACAGATTCACCACTGTTCAGCTGAAGAAATTCCTCCTCATCTCTGTTTTAAGAGATCGTTCCTTCAGTCTGAGGTTGTGCTCTCTGGTTCTAGTTTTTCCCATTAGTGGAAACATCCTCTCCACTCTATCTAGGCCTTGTAGTATCCTGTAAGTTTCAATAAGATCTCCCTCATCCTTCTAAATTCCAAAGAGCACAGACACAGAGTTCTCAACTGTTCCTCATTCGACAAGCTCTTCATTCCAGGGATCATTCTTGTGAACCTCCTCTGGGCCCTTTCCAAGGCCAACACATGCTTCCTTAGATACAGGGCCCAGAACTGCTCACAATACTCAAATGGGGTCTGACCAGAGCCTTGTTCAGCCTCAGAAGTATATCCCTGCTCTTGTATTCTAGCCCTCTTGACATGAATGCTAACATTACATTTATCTTCATAACTGGAGACTGAACCTGCAAGTTAACCTTAAGAAAATCTTGAACAAGGACTCAAATCCATTTACGCTTCTGATTTTCTAAGCATTTCGCCATTTAGAAAATAATCTATGTCTCCATTTCTCCTTCCAAAGTACATAACCTCACACTTTTGCACACTGTATTCCATCTGCCACTTCTTTGCCCACTCTCCTAACCTGAGCAAGTCCTTCTGCAACCCCCCTGCTTCCTCAAACTACCTGTCCCTCTGTATATCTCTATCATCTGTAAACTTAGCAACAGTGCCTTCAGTTCCTTCTTTCAAATCGTGAATGTGTATTGTGAAAAGTTGTGGTCCCAGAACCAACCCCTGAGGCACCGGCTGATTCACAACAGTCTTCAGCAACAGGTGCCGAACAGACGCTCCATTTTGGCCTTTTCTGAAGGTCCACAGCATCACAGATGTCAGTCTTCAGCCAATTAGAGTCACTATGCATGATATCAAGAAACAGCTGAAGGCACTGGATGCTGCAAAGTCTATGAGCCCTGACAACATTCTGGCAATAGTACTGAGGACTTGCGTTCCAGAATTTCTCGTGTCCCTAGCCTGTTGTTTCAGTACAGCTACAACATTGGTATCTACCTGGCAATGTGGAAAATTGCCAAGGTACATCCTGTACACAAGAAACAGGACATATCCAACCCAACTAATTATCCATCAGTCTAATCTTGATCAGCAGTAAAGTGATGGAAGGGATCATCATCAGTGCTAGCAAGCGGCAGTTACCCAGCAATTAACTGCTCACCAGTGCTCAGTTTGGGTTCCACCAGGGCCACACTGCCTGACCTCATAACAGCCTTGGTTCAAACATGGACAAAAGACTGATCGCCAAAGGTGACATGAGAGTGACTGCCCTTAACATCAAGGCCCCATTTGACCGAGTACAGCAAGGGGCCCTAGCAAAACTGGAGTCAATGGGAATCAAGGAAAACCCTCTGTTGATGGAATCATACCTGGCACAAAGAAAAACAGTTGTGGTGGTGGAAGGTCAATGATTTCAGCTCCAGGACATCACTGCAGACTCTCCTTGGGGTAGTGTCCTAGCCAACCAACATCAGCTGCTTCAAAAGCGACCTCTCCTCCGTAAGATCAGAAGTGGGCACATTCGCTGATGATTGCACAATGTTCAGTACCATTATCACTCCTCAGATACTGAAGCAGTCCATGTCCAAACGCAGCAAAATTTGGACAATATCCAGGCTTTGGCTGGCAAATGGCAAGTAACATTTGAGCCACACAAGTGCCAGGCAATGATCATCTCCAACAAAAGCGGATCTAACCATCATCCCTGACATTCAATTGTATCACCTGTTGCTTGGTTAAAATCTTGAAACTCCCTCCCGAACAGCACTGCGAATGCACCTATACCTTAAGGGCTGCATCTCCCCAAACAACATCCTGGGGTCATCCTACCATTGACCAGAAACTGAACTGGACTAGCCACATAAATACTGTAGCTACAAGAGCAAGTCAAAGGCTAGGGAAGCCAGTAACTCACTTCCTGACTCCTCAAAGTCTGTCCACCATCGACAAGACAGGTCAGGAGTGTAATGGAATGCTCTCCACTTGCCTGGATGAGTGCAGCTCCAACAACACACAAGCTCAACATCATCCAAGACAAGAGCAGCACACTTGATTGCTACCCATCCGCAAAGATTCAGTTCCTCCACCACTGATGGACAGTAGCAGTCAAATATACCATCTACAAGATGCCCTGCAGGACCGCACCTTAGGCAGGTTCTTTAGGCAGTGCCTTCCAAATCCACAACCACTGCCATTTAGAAGGTTAAGAGCAACAGATACCTAGGAACACCACCACCTGGAGTTTCCTCTCCAAGTCACTCACCACTTTGACTTGAAAATATAACTACTGTTCTTTCACTGTTGCTTGGTCAAAATCTTGAAACTCCCTCCCTAATAGCACTGTGGATGTACCTACACCTTAGGGACTGCAGCGGTTCAAAAAAGCAACTTACCACCACCTTCTGAAGAGCAACTAGACATGGAAAATAAATGCTGGCACATCCCATAATTTTTTTTAAAGGGTAAGTTTTAAAGTGTCTTAAAGGAGCAAAGCAAAGTGGAGAGGCGAAGAGGTATATAGAGGAAATTTCAGAGCTCAGGAGCTAGGCAACAGAAGGCTCCACTGATGGTGGAGCAATTATGACAGGATTGTGGAGTTGGAGGAGATTGTACAGGTAGAGAGAGGTGGGGCATAGAAGGATTGAAAACAAGGATGAGAATTCAGCAAAACAGATAAATACTACGAAGTTGCATGTCAGAAAGGAGAGGAATAAACTCTTGCTTCAGTTGCAGTATCAAGGCCCTTTATTTACCGTTCCCCAAAAAATGACAACACTCATGAACTGCCACTATTAATCTGCAAATCCCATTCCTATCAGGAGGGCAAGACCACTAGATCATCTTTGTCACATCCATTGATTACAGAACCATGATTAAGAGTTCACTGGAGGTTGTGCTTACACCAATTGCCAAAGGATAGAGCACTCATTAATACAAATTCTCTCTTCTGTGATCTAACTGTAAAACAGATACAACTTCTCCCAAATAGTGCCAATGGGGATTTGAATTCCTTTCCTTCTATTAACAGACCCTCAGAACAGTATTTTAAGCCACCTTCTTTCCAATAGCTGTTGTGTCAAGATTCAGTTTATTTATTAGCTACAAGAGACACAGAATGTGCATTTTTAGATGGTGTTCAAGAGAACGGTTGCAATGCACTCACATTTAAATACATAGTCACTTGCACTAGTTATCACGTTTCTTCTGATGTGGGAAGTTCACTTAGTGAGGCTCAACTGACCAGTTAGACTGGGTTAGTAATAGAATATAAATGTCACTGGAAGTAAGGATCCTATTTTGGTTCCATATGAACCTGCAAGTGAACTTATAAGCAGCTAGCTGGTTAAGCTCCATTTGTATTTTTGGGGCGAGGGTTTCCCAAATCTTGACTTTGCAGCCCTGTATCCAAACTCTCTATAATTAGGTCACTTCGGTGTGTCCTTACAAGCACATGCTCACTATCATTCAAACAGAAACACTATCTGTTTGGGCCATTGGAGAATCAAGCATTGCCTTCTGTTGGTGCCAAATGCTTTGAAGACCAAAATCATGAATCAATCACTGGGTACAAAACATTTTTTGTTATGTTTACAAGATATTGACTTTTTTCACAGATTCGATTAGGCATTTTATTGGAATTAAACCACACTAATCTCCCTAAAAAATAAACAATTAATTCTCGTGACAAACAGTAAACCATGTGTTGACACAGGTTCATTATGACCAAATCATACATTTCAAACCAGGATCTCCAGGCCTGGAATCCATTCACGTGGTTCACACTGGATGAAAATTCTACAATAGTATTGGTTTCCAAAAGTTAGCACAGAAAGTCCTGAGAAGTGTGACAATACTTGCAAGGGCACGTTATGTAAAAATGTTTGAGTACCATATAAGAAATGAATGACCAGTATTTGGTAAAGAGGTGCAAAATGGTTTGAGGATTATGTTTTAATACAAATTATGCATGTTGTTCATTCCACTGATTTTCTTTGTTGTCAAATGAGTCTGTTACAGCACAATTGCTATCCACGCTGGCGCGGTAGTTAAGAAAGCTCACTAACACCTCTATTTTCTCAGAAGGCTATGAATTTCACCAATTTTTACACATGCTCCATAGAAAGCAGCCTTTCCGGGTACATTGCAGCTTGGTATGGCCCCTGCCCTGACCAAAACAGCAAGAAACTACAAAGAGCTACGAACGTAGCCCAGTTCATCATGCAAACCAGCCTCCCATCCGTTGACTCTGTCTACACTTTCTCCTGCCTCAGCGAAACAACCAGCATAATTTACTAGGCTGATTCCGGAGTTGAGGGGATTGAGCTATGAGGAGAGGCTGAATAAACTAGGCTTGTACTCGTTAGAGTTTAGAAGAATGAGGGGAGATCTCATTGAGATGTATAAGATGATGAATGGGATGGATAGGATAGAGGTGGAGAGGCTCTTCCTGCTCAGAAAGGACAGTAGGACTAGCGGGCACAGCCTCAGGATAAAGGGGGGGTGGTTTAGAACGGAGTTGAGGAGGAACTTCTTCACTCAAAGGGTGGTGAATCTCTGGAATTCTCTGCCCGTTGAAGTGGTGGAGGCTGCCTCGCTCAATATTTTTTAAGACATGGGTTGATAGGTTTTTGATAGGCAAGGGGATTAAGAGTTATGGGGAGAGGGCGGGAATGTGGAACTGAGCCACGACAGATCAGCCATGATCTTGTTGAGTGGCGGGGCAGGCTCGAGGGGCTGGATGGCCTACTCCTGCTCCTATTTCTTATGTTCTTATAATTAAGGACCCCATGCACCCCAGACATTCTCTCTTCCACGTTCTTCCTTCGGGAAAAAGATACAAAAGTCTGAGATCACGTACCAACCAACTCAAGAACAGCTGCTTCCCTCCTGCCCGACTTTTGAATGGACCTTCCTTGCAAAAAGTTGATCTTTCTCTACACCCGAGCTATGACTGTAACACTACATTCAGCACTCTCTCGTTTCCTGCTCTATGAATGGTACGCTCTGTCTGTATCATGCACAAGAAACAATACTTTTCACTGTATGCTAATACTTGTGACAACAATAAGTCAAATCAAATACCACATGCACCCCGGATATATTCTCTTCCATCAGGAAAAGGATACAGAAGTGCACCCTATCCTTTCCCCCTCCTCTATGCACTCTATGAACAGTACATTTGTCTGTATAGCTCATAAGAAATAATACTTTTCACTGTATGCCAATACATGTGACAATAATAAATCAATTCAATTTAACCAAGTGTATGTGACAGTGAAAGCAAGAGCGTGCATACACATGCAAGCATTACAATATACCCATAAAAAACCCTACAGAGGTTTTCTGTTTAAAGAATGCACCCAAAGACAAACAATGAAATTACAATAATTAATATTTTGAAGTTAAAATCATTTTGCCAAAAGTATTATTTTAGCAGAACACTTTGAAGTTAATAAGCATAAGGAACTTGCAGTCACACTAAAGTGCTAGTCACAAAACTGCTAACGACTTTGTGAGCTGACCTGGTGTGCATGTGAACCTCACAGAATAGATTCTAACTCCAGTCTATGCTGACAGCACTCCCAGACCTGATCATTAACCAGTGACTCCTATGGGAAGTGGGCATGAGTTGAATGGTAAATGAGGGTAAAATCAATCATAGAATAGAAGCATAGAATAGTCATAACACTGAAGGTCATTTTGGCTGCTGCACCCATACCAGCTCTCCGCTATAGCACTAAGCCATCTGCCCACCTTTTCCCCCTTAGTCCTTTCTCTCCACGCAATTACCCAACTCACTTTTGAAGACTTTGTTTGAATCTGACTCCACCACACACTCATTTCAAATCCTAACCTCTCACTCTATTTTTTTGAAAAAAAGCTTTTCCTCATGTTGCTGTTTTTTTTTGCCAATCACTTTAAATTAGTAACCTCTTGTTCTCGATCCTTTCACAATAGAAAACTTCTTCCATTGTTGGTTTACTATAAAGTTTATTCAGATGGAATTAGCACGCTCCAAGGCTTGAGTTTCTGACCTCATCCAGCCAAAGATAGATCTGCGACAACTAAGGTGAAAACTATTCAGCCTTTTCATTTGCCCAGCACACAAGATTTCACTACTGTAGAGAAGTACACGGAGGACGCAGGTTTCATAGACTCGCGGTTTGGAGCTCACAGTTAGTTTGCTGTTGGTCCACACACTCTTACTCAGCTCGGATAAAACAGCTGCAGTTTTCACAATGCCGATGTTGATTCTTGCATCAGATGACAGATTGCCTAAGTAGGTGAAGCTATCAACAACTTCCAGAGTCACATTGTCAATGCTGACTGATGGTGATATGGCAGCATCCTGGACCATGACATTTGTCTTCCTGATGCTAACAGTCAAACCAAACTCCTCACAGGTACAAGAGAGTCTGTCTATTTGCTGTTGAAGGTGTTCCTTAGCAAGGAATGTTAATGTGGTGTCTGGTGCTGTACCTAGCAGTTTGTTGAATTTTATTTTGAGCAACTGTTAGTGCAGAGTCTTGTCACTCGGATCTCTCTTGTAGTTAATGCCAGCAGATTACTTGGTGTCAATTACAGATTCCACTTCAGTGATGTTAGCTTCAACCAGTCAGTGATTTTCCCCTCTTGCCTCCCATATATTGATAAAATGGTATTGGAAAATATCATTAACAATGCTATCAAGCAGCATGCATTCAGCAATAACCTGCTCACCAATGTTCAGTTTGGTTTCCGTCAGAGCCATTCAGCTCGAGTTCTCATTATAGCATTGGTTGAAACATGAGACAAAAGAGAAGGGAAGTGGCAGTGACTGCCCTTGACATCAAGGTAGCATCAGACAAAGTGTGGCATCAAGAGTCCTAGCAAAATGGAGGTCAATGGCAATTTGGGGGAAACTCTTCAGTAGTTGCGGAATCATACCTAACACAAAGGAAAATGGTTATGATTGTTGAAGATCAAATCCCAACTCCAGGATATTGCTAAAAAGAGTTCCTTACGCTAGTCTTTAGATTTTAGTCAACAAACTTTTTTCCAACATAAAGTCAAAAGTAGGGATGTTCCATGATGATTGCACAGTGTTCAGTAAAATGCACAACTCCTTCAGATACTGCATTATACAGTCCACGTATACAGCAAGGCCTGGACAACATTCAAGCTTTGACTGTTAAATGACGAGATTGATTTGTTATTTATTGCATCGCTTTTTGAAGTAGTTTGCTGTGCCCAAATTAGCTGCAACATTTGCCTTCAAAACTTAAGGACTGTGGACATGAAAGGCTCTAAAATACATGTTGTTTGTTGCTTCTTTAAAAATATGTAATATAGAATATCTGGCACAAACCCAGTAATGGCTTTAATACATTTCTACCCATTAGTTACATAACACAATCATTGCACAGTTTGGATTTATAAACAAAATATAAATATTAAAGCTATATTAAAGCTGCCCGAAAAGAATTAGATAGTTCAAAAGAACATCGTTCTACATTGGTGCAAAATAGAGAATTTAGCCCCACAGGAACCCAGAAGATACTAAACCTTTTCAGGAGTTGGATAACACAATTGTTAGATACTGGAGTTTTTGCTAGCAATCTCACTAACACCTTTCCTAATCTCAGCTGAGCAATTGGGATGATGAAATCACCAATGCCAGGTGGAATTAAAATGTTTCACAACAGAAAATCTGAAAATATATGTACTGGTAGCTAAAACATCTTGTACTGCTCTCATGTTCCTCGGTGACTGATTAAGTAATGCTACTGTCATAGTCATGAGAACAGATTTGTACTGCCCATTTCTTAGTTGTGAGAGGATCAAACAAAATGTAACAACAAATAGGGAAAGGGGAAGAGAGAAGTTATTTGAAATATACACAATTACTTCAATGAATTTTTTTTAGGAAAGTGCTTTACAATATAAGGCTTATTCTGAAATTGTGATCATTTAAACACGAGTTGAAATATATTTAATTCCCAAAAATGATCAGATAGCAGATCCTTCATTAAAATACTCATGTCTCAACAAGTCTGCAATTTTTGACAAGGAAGACAGGAGAGAGTAAATGCAGTGCTTGAGAGACCAATATAAATATCCGGTGCTTGTCCAGCATCACTTCATGACAGTTTGTTTTGTGTACACAATTACAAGGTTGTTTTTTAAAATCTGTTCACGGGATATGAACGGCACAGTGGCAAGCACCGCTGCCTCACAGCATCAGGGACCCGGATTTGATTCCCGGCTTGGGTCAGTGCCTGTGCGGAGTTTGCACGTTCTCCCTGTGTCTGCATGGGTTTCCTCCCACAGTTCAAAGATGTGCAGGTTAGGTGGATTGGCCCTAAGTCTCAGGGGACTACTAGGGTAAATGCATACTGTTATAGGGATAGGGCCTGAGTGGGATTGTGATCGATGCAGACTCGATGGGCTGAATGGCCTCCTTCTGCTCTGTAGGATTCTTTGATTCAAATGAGTGTTGCTGTCAAGGTCAGTATTTATTGTTCATCCCTAATGGCCCAGGAAATGGTGGCGGTGAGCCAACTTCTTGAACTACTGCAGTCTAAAAACAATAATTTGTGCATGCTTGTATTTACCAGCAATTATAATATCAAGTCTAAGTGAACCAACAGAATAATTGCCATCTCTTTCAGAGTTATTTTATAGAATGGCAAATAATTACAATGTTAAACTATCATTTGATTCAACATTTTAGCCTACTGGAACAATGCAGAGTTGTATATATAAAGCGACAACATTTTGTTTACCTGTGAAGATCGGCAATTTCATTGTGTATAGAATCAAGTTCTTTGATGGCTGAAAAATCAGTTATAGTGTTCAGGGCTGCTCCATTCTGTGGGAAGCAAGTTTTAGGTTATCTCAGCAGGTGAATTCATAAACAGTTCACACCTTTATTTTATTTCAGAGCTCAACAATCATTTTGTAGTTTAAAAATATATGTAAAGTCAACTTTCTAAGGACCTGAACTCACCCAACAGTTAGCAATTCCAACAATATCAACTAACACAAAAACAACTCCACCACATCATCAGGTATCAAATCCAAAGGGTTGACCGACCAAGTAGAATGTATACTTTAATTCTGAGCAGCAGATTAAGGTACAAGTAACTGTTTGCCAATGAAACAGCACAACTAGAAAGACAACTAGAACAATGTTAGATATCCTACACGTGACCCTAAAGCTAACTGGAAGCACAGAAAAACAGGGCAAAACATGCGTCCAAACAACAGTCTATCCTCCACCCTTAGCACATTTGTCAATGTTAGTTAATGTGTCAATGTAAAACAACCACAAATTATGTAGTTTAAAAGGGAGAAAGGTTTTGCCTTAGCATTGAATTCCTCTGCCAGATTGTGAAACGTGAATTAATTTATTTCGTCTACCAAGAAAATTTGTTCCAAAATTGTTCTTGATGAAAATCTTAATTGAATAAAAAAAAGCAATCCAAAAAAGAAATGTCTGCTACCATGACCAAGACAGTGAATAGAAGGTAGTAGATTAAACAGTAAATAATAATGCTAACCTTGCATTTTTAATGAAGAAGTGTTACGTTAGGCTTCCAACGTTATTCACATATTATGGACATCAAAGCAGTGCAGCAAGGATGGCTGGCACAGTGAGAAAGGCATAGAGCCTGTAGCAAAGCAGAGGCCAGTAGAATGCAAGAAAGAAAGGTTTAGCAAGAATTAGTAAAGCTACAAAACAGAACTGGATTAATTGTGGAAAATCAAATTGCGAAGAACCACATTCTTAGTGAATTTTTGCTTTGGATCAAGCAGCATCTCAACAAAATGGAAATCAGAATTTTCAGAACAAAGAGCACTAAAAATAACACAATTATTCAAAATAATTAGTCACAAACGCAGGAAATGTACTTCTACTTCCAATCATGTTGTTTCACTAAGTTACATTAATGGCTATAGTGATCTGAAATGCAGGAAGAAATTAACAAGCGAATCTTGAGACAAAACAAGCATTAGACTGTCACCAACACACTTTTCTCCTTCAGAAGAATTTCTGGTAGAAGCTTTTAATTAATTGGAGAAAGTTCTTCCTCTCCATAGTTTATTTTCTGTCCTTACTGAATGAAGGCCCTGTTCTTGAGACATCGCACATGCAACAGGAAAAGAGGATTAAACCTCCTGCCCATCATGTCAATGTGCAATGATTGAATGAAAATGTTACACCACTGTTACACCAAGTAACAGAATAATTATGCTGCAAGATACCTAACTTTTAAGTTACAAAAAAGCAACATCGCCAAAAGAAAACTAAACGAAGCTTAAGCTTTATTTATTAGTTACAAGTAGGCTTGCGTTAACATTGCAGTGAAGTTACTGTGAAAATCCCCAAGTCACCACACTCCGTCGCCTGTTGGGTACACTGAGGGAGAATTTAGCATGGCCAATGGGCCTAACCAGCATGTCTTTGGACTGTGGGAGGAAACCGGAGCACTGAGAGGAAACCCACACAGGCATGGGGAGAACATGCAAACTCCAATCAGACAGTGACCCAAGCTGGGAATTGAACCCAGGTCCCTGGTGCTGTGAGGCAGCAGTGCTAACCACTGAACAGTGAACCAGAACAATCTAAAATCACAAACAAAAACAGAGAAGGCAGTATTTTTCACTTGAATGGAGAAAGGCAAACTAATAATGCTGATGTCTTGGACAGTCCTCTTCTTCAGAAGATAAAGGGATGCATAAAATGTCATCAGAAAAAGAGGAGAGAAAGAGAATGGAGTGAATGGAAAATCCAAGCAAATGATACCACAATCACAAATGGAAAAGTTAATAAAATCAGTAAATGGTTAAATAATGCAAAAAAAATGCTTATAACTATGTATAGACAGATGGAAAACACAACAGGAAGTTATAACTCATGAAAGCAATGAGAAATTCAGCCTTGTAAAATGCAAAAAAAATGGACAAAACGGATGCAAACTGGAATTAAAATTGAATGATCAGAACAGCAGACAAGACCAAAGGAAAGTCCAAACAGGAATATGGAATTAAGTGAAGGTGAAGAGTAATCCCTTTGTTATGAAAGGAAGTGGTGAGAGTGCAAGCACTAGAAATGTACAATGTTCTGGCCAAATTTAGTACAAGCTTCAGAAACAGGGTTTGATGTTTCTGCTGGACATGCTAATACTTAATATTGATTGGAATAACATCAGTGCTTAACTGCAGCTGAATGACAGTGTTTTTATTATAATTTCAAATCTGTCTTGATTGACTTTTTTTAAAAAAATGCCACCATTCGTTGTCATTTTAAAGACAGCATTCATATATTAGCACGTTTCATATGTCTGTTACCATTTATTTTTTGTTTGAAAGTGCTTACTTTTATTAACATTTGTGACCCCAGTAACAATTGTGTTTTCTCTCCTCATTCTTTCTGATTCAAAGTGCTTATTTGTTCTTCAATATTCAGTTCTGAAGTGGGCAATCATTCAAAATGTTAACCAATCTTGCTCTTTTTGATGGATGGAGATTTGTTTTGAGTTCTCAGCAATTTTTTTATCATAATAAACTCACTATGAATACCATTTGTGCATCAAAATTCTATGATTCAAAAGGGTATGAAACAAATTAAGAGCAGCTAGCTCTCTTTAACATAGAGAATTAAAGACATGATGGATGGGACTATCGTGAGCTGTTTTATGTAGCCAGCAGAATCCAGGTCACATGTAAAAGCTCATAACAGCTCAACAAATCAACTTTAAAATTCTTATTCATCGAGAATTTTGCAATCTATATTGTTGCTGGAATCAGTTTTATAGCACATATCATATCAATTTCATATTTCTACTGATACACTTTTGAATGAGGCTTGTTTCTTCCATTTCCTGAAGCTGGAAGTATTCTTCAAGTATTTTCTAAGTAAATCTCCATTCATTTCATGGCTACTGAGCCTTGCATTATCTGGCAGGAAGGAAATGGTTAAGGGCAGAAGATTTACGAGTAGAGTGCATGAAACCACCATATGGCAAGAAGGGAGAATGTTATTGGAAGTAACAGTGGTTCACTAATTCACAATCACTTACATCAGTCATGCTATCACACACTTTCATAAATCAAAAGAAATATCACAAAATTAGAGTGGTAAGAATACAACGATACTTTAATTTGAATTGTTTTGGACATAACTAAATCACTACTCAGGTCAGTGCAGTTAGTTTTATTTCTCCTGAAAATGAAGCCAAGGGCCAATGTTGGAGCATGTAGTTCAGCCCACATCCTCCTCATAAGAACTGTTCAAAGCTGGTCACATCACTGCAATTCTAAAGTCATGCTAAAAAAAAAATTACCTTTTGTGCACTGTCAGAAGGGGGCATCATCTCTGCTGTGAGAGCCTGAGGTGGATCAACACCTTTAGTTATCTTCTGGTTTATTAAATGTAGTGCCAAAGCAAACTGCTCCTTTGAAAGCTTCCCACAATCATTTGTATCACATAGTGCCCTGCGAAAGCAGAAAATTGAGGCAACTCAACAGCTCTGCTGATTTGGATTAGATATGTAGAAATTAACTTAATTAGAATTTGGGTCATTTTACTTCCAGTTTCCACAGTTGAAAGATTCTTCCCACTTAGAAAGGAAAACAGAACTAGAGGGCACAGCCTCAAAATAAGGGGGGAGCAGTTTAGAATGGAGTTGAGGAGGAACTTCTTCACTCAAAGGGTGATGAATCTCTGGAATTCTCTGCCCATTGAAGTGGTGGAGGCTACCTTGTTGAATATATTTAAGTCATGGGTAGATAGATTTCTGATAAACAAGGGAATTGGGGATGGGGGGGTCTTTCAGCTAACAAGGGAATTAAGGGTTATGGGGAGAAAGCGGGAAAGTGGAACTGATCCACTTCAGATCAGCCATGATCTTATTGAATGACGGGGCAGGCTCAAAGGGCTAGATGGCCTACTCCTGCTCCTATTTTTTATGTTCTTAAACTGCAATAATATTTTGTCATGTTATTTTTACATTTATATTAAACTTGAAGTAATAAAAATAAACAGAATAACTGGGTTTGGCCAGCAATGGGCAAGGCCAGACTGTCAACGGCGGAGGGAGGAGGGGGGGTGCAACTGACAGGTCTGCGCTTGCGCAATAGCATCCTCCAGTGTGAGCAGCTGGTGTTCCAGTGACCACAGACTCTGTCCAGTCCTTCTACTGGCAGGAAGCAGATTGTGCAGCTTTTTTTTGCATTATGGCGCAAGATTTAATTTGTAGCCTTCAAAGAAAAAGATCGGATCAGAAACTTTTCTATTTTCACACTCATTTGGCACAAACCTTTTTTTGTAAGATCACCCCTATTAATACTAGGAATAGAGTTGATCATCTGGAAAGCTGAGATCATACCAGTTGAATATATCTTGAGAAACGTACAACTTTATTGAATAGCAATCAAGAACAGGTGCTTTCTTTTGCCCTTCTTAAGCTTAAGAGTAATCGGGCGAACTGCAGTGGATAGAAGTGATATCATGATTATCACTAAATTGATACTAAACACTTACCAGATATGAGCCAGTGTTGCTGGAGGAAGACCTGTGGTGAGGAAGATATCTTTGACCTCTACCCCAGAGACAAAACCATCCTGGTCTTTGTCAGTTTTCATGAAGATTTCATCATATTTTGTTTTGTCAGCTGGTGTTACAACCCATTTTACAGCCTGGAAAATAACACAAAGTAAAGTAATAAACTGCACCATAATTTTCAAAGTTCAGAAATCACACTTTATACAAAAGCAAAATGTTATGGATCCTGGAAATCTTAGTGCCAGAAATACTCAGCAGTTATAACAGTATCTGTGGAGAGAGAAACAGAGTTAATGATAACCTTTCGAAAGAAAAGGAAAGAGAGTAAGAGGTATGATACAAGGGCAGAGGTACAGAAAGCAGGGATGGAGGAGAACAAAAGAGAAGGTCTATGATCGGACGGGAGGCTAGGGGAGATTAAATGACAAAAGAGATGATGATGCAAGGCAAAAGGGGTGACAATGGGGCAAGCAAAGGTTCAAAATACAATTCTATAGGATATGTAAATATAATTTTACTTTGAATTATGAAATCTCAGTATACACATGCTAAATATGATATTTGAGTGGAGATTATTACAATGAAAGTAACCTCCTCATTTAGATAACATGATTTGACCTATTGTACCATGGATCATCAGCAATGTGTTAGTTCCAATTGTGTTTTGTACAAAAGATAATCGAGTTCTATTGGGTAAAAATTTAAATCAAGTGAATAGTGCCTGAAAGCAACAACATAAGTAGCAAGAAACCCTTCCTTTTATAATTTAAGACAAAAATGTGAGTCTATGACAAAAACAGCACATTGTTCTTTTACTACGTTGATTGCATGGCAAACAAGGTAACATTACTCAACCACTAACAGCAGGTTTTATGGCATTATAGTTGCCCACAGCATCTCTATGTATAAAAGTCTGCATGAGTGAATAAATAAGAGCATGCTCAGTTGTGATAACCCCCAGTTTTGAATAGTTGACGTAACATAAAGGGCAATTGAGGAAGAATAAATACTTGTGGAAGGAACAAGGATTACAGAGAGCTGTGGAACCACATTTCAGCACAAGAAGCAAGAGACATATCTTTATGAGCTAAAATCAATTCCTCAAATACCAAGGACTATGATCACACATAATTAACAGGTAACTATGTACAGGTGGAATGCATTGATTGGTTACATAAGCACATATAAAGACACAACAGTCACGTGCTCTTAACCTTAGGTCATCCAATGCAGAGGGGGCTAAGGAAGGAGGAGGACCTCTTTGTGAGCCTGCTTCTGGGTGTAGCCAAGTCAGCCATTAGTAGATCCAGGCAATGGACGGTTGAGATGGTCATCTGACCTGTCTGCCCCTCTGCTGCAACTATATTCACAGCCCACAGCCAGGTGGCCTTGGAAAAGAGCATGCAGTGTCCACCAACATGCTTCAGGCTTTCCATGCCCAGTGAGCTCCCTGAGGAGCTGGTGTGCGTCATCAGTTCTGGGAATGACATTCTGGTTTGATTTTGTAAGTTTCCTTTTAATGTTAGGTTTTTGACTACTTGTGGAAGGAACAAGGATTACAGAGACCTATGGAACCACATTTCAACGCAAGGAGCAAGAGAAGTAACTTTTTGTGCCAAAATAAATTCCTCAAATACCAAGTACTAAAATCATGCATACCTAATAGGCAAGTATTTGCAGGTGGAAGGCATTGATTGATTGGTTACACGTGCACATATAAAGAGACACGACAGTCACACACTCCTAACCTTCGGTCACCTGGTGCAGAAGGGTCTGTATAGGAACATTTCTGTTTAATTCACTGATTTTTGTTTTATTTGAGAGTATAAAGAGACATATATATACCTGTAATGTTTCACTCTTTGAATAAATGTATCCCAAGTAAAGACTGGCTTTGGATTCTTCCTTCACCAACTGGCTGTCAGGAATATAATAATACCCAGAGTCTTATAAATGTTATTGCCTACTTTCTTAATTAGTATTCTGCTTGAACTTTCCTAAATTGTGTTTCTTTTGGCAAATAATAGGAATTGAGGACTGTAAATCAGGTGGCAAAAGTCATCCAAATCAATGATTAACAAACCACCAGAAGTTGCTTATTGAATCAAAATAGAAATAATTTTCTGTCTCTAATTTTGAAGTAATGTCAGTCACTGAACACCAAAGTTAGAATAAATTTGCATATTGGAAGACCTCTATTTTCTGAAAGCAGCCAAGTGTGAACATACAAGCTTGTCAGAAATACACCCGACTACAACTTTACATTTGGGAGAGATGAGTCAGAATCTCTAGTGAACAGCACAATCAACAACATATTTTGTTAACATCAACAAATGAAAACAGGTATAAAGAGGAAACATTATTAAATGCGCTACCTGGACGACCGGCGTTTTAGACGGTAGAATTCCCACAGGAGGTAAGGATTGTCGGCTTTCCTTGGAAGAAGGCGGAGATGGAATGAGCGGCACTGAAGATGGAACACTGGCTTTTTTCCTCTTTGAAGGTGGTACTAAGGCAGGCGACAAGGAAAATGGCACAGGTTCCTTCTCAAGAGCACGATATACCAAGTACATAGCCTTTATTGGAGAAAAGTCAATATATTAAAAAAATTATACAGCAGTTCACAAAAATACTAAATGAAATACAGACTAATGAAGAAACACAGCTACGGCTGTAATCAGGACAACCGCCATATTTATACAGTGATGTCTAACTGGTACATCAGGGATAGGAATGGCAGAAAACGTGATCCATGAATAATTCCCTTAGTTTACTCCTGAGAAATGCTTGCACTTTCATCAGATGTCTTCAATATAAACTATTAATTAAAAGCCATACATTTTGCGGATTACAACAGGGTTGTTAGACAAACAAAGGGCAACACAGTAGCAGAATGGTTAGCATTGCTGCCTCACAGTGCGAGGGACCTAGGTTCTACTCCAGCCTTAGGTGACTGTAAGAAGCTTGCACATTCTCCTCGTCTCTGCATTGCTTTTCTCCCAGTACTCCGGTTTCCACCCACAGTCCAAAGATGTGCAAGTTAGGTGGACTGGCCTTGGTAAATGCACAGGGTTACAGGGAAAGGGCAGCGGGGTGGGCCTGGATAGGATGCTCTTTCAAAAAGTCAGTACTGACTTGATGGGCCGAGTGGCCTTTTTTCTGTATTGCCCACACTTACTTCACTGACACGTGTGTTGTGACCATCAAGTTATATTTCTGTAATGTGAATCTTGCCTGCTTTCATACATCCACGTAGGCAATTAAATGATCAACAAAGTTCAGGGAATAATCAATTATACTTCTAACAGTAAATTTCAGATTTCAGTGTGTTCCCTACAGCAATTATATGAGAGTTTAAGTCTCTTTTGCACCTTCTTACTGTTAATACATCAATGTGACAAGATCAGGGACAGCTGTGATATTCTACAAAATTGAATTGCCAGAATGTAGTCTAATCTGTTCCTAAAATCTCCAGAGGACATGTTCAGTCAGTGTAAAAATGGTTATATGGAATGACTGCAAAGCTCTAATCTTTAAATATTTTACTCTCAATTTAATGATATTTAATGCCCTGGATGTAATTTTCCATCTTGCTCTTGTGTAGCTGCCCATTATTTGGTTGTCTTCTGTGTACCCACATATAAATGTCAAAATAATCTATTTCAGGTATATCCAGGTGTGGTACAGAGAAAAGCAAAATATATTTTCTTTATTGGCTTCAGCCAAGTTTATCCTGGAATGTGCTGAGTAAGGTTGCCTATAACTTCTTCTTGAGTGTGGATGATTTCTTGAAGTGCATGGCCTCTAAATTATTTTGCATCATCACACATCAGCAGTAAAAGGGTTGATTTCTGTGCAACCTGGGTGGGGATTTTAAAATTTCTGCTTGGCCAGTGTAGTTGTTATAATTTAAAAGTGAATACTAGTCTGGAGATTATGGGAGGTGCTTTGTAAATATATCTCTCTTTTTCAATCAAAAGCACTCAGCTATCAAGTTAAGAATTGTCTTAGTGATGAAACTCCAGAGTACAATAGCATTGCAGTTATTTTACCGGACCATTGATTGCTGAGACATGAATGCTATTCTCACCAAAGCAGCTGGGAGGGGGTGGGGAATTTAAAACCAGTTCATTAATTAATAAATCTAGAATGCTAAGCTTATATCACTAATAATAACCAGGAAACTATAAGTTGTTGTAAAAAACCTATGGAGATCCTTCAGGGAAAGAAATTTGCCACCATTATCTGGTCAAGTCATTGATATTTAACTGCCCTCTGAAGTGGCCTAGTGACTCACTATCTGTATCAAAACTACTACGAGAAATTTTAAGAACAGAAGCTCTGGATGGAAATGGCCTAGCTACCTGTTCAATTATATCAGAAGTGCTATGAGAAATTTGAAGAATAAATATGCTAGATGGATGACAAATCAACCTAGGCACCAAATTTAGAGACAAAACGGCATGCCCAGCCTGCAAAGTCCTCTTCATTAATATCCAGGGGCTTGTGTCAAAAGTAAGGAAGATGAGTCAAACAACAAGCTAACATTATCATACACAGTGAATCATGCCTTTAAGCCAATGTCCCAGAGTCTCCATCATCATTCTTGGGTCAGATGGGCAAGTAAACCATCTGCTGATTACCCCTACTACACTCTCTTAGCTGATATACCTCCACATTGACCACCTCTTGCAAGAAGCACTAAGGATAGCAAGGGCACAAAACCACGAGTTTCTTGGTAGCATCACTACTAACCAAACTGGAAAGGTCCAGAAGAATATTTAAGGGCAGTACGATGGCACAGTGATTAGCATTTCTGCTTCGTAGCACCAGGGACTCGGGTTCAATTCCTGGTTTGGGTCACTGGATGTGTGGAGTTTGCGCATTCTCTCCATGTCTGCATGGGTTTCCTCCAACTGCTCTGGTTTCCTCCCATAGTCCAAAGATGTGTGGGTTAGGTGGATTGGCCATGCTAATTGCCCCTTAGTGTCAGGGGTTTAGTAGGGTAAATGCATGGGGTTATAGAGATAGGGCCTGGATGGGATTGCAGAGTCAATTGGCTGAATGGCCTCCTCCTGTATGGATGATTCTATAATTCTATGACATAGCTGCCAGACTGGGCCTGTGGTACATGGTGAGAGAACCAATACGATGAAATAAGTCTACCTGATCTTACCCTTACCCATCCATCTGTCAAGGATGCATCAGTCCCTGAGAGTACTGAAGGGTATAATGCTAAGTTTATAAATGAAGTGTCAAACTGGTGAAGCTACAACACAGGACTTTTATGCACGCTAAACAGCAGAAACTGCAAGCCATAGAAACAGCTGTGTGATCAATGTTCAAGTGCATTCTCACAAAGAAAGATCTAGACCTGACAAACATAAAATTTGCCATCTGGTCACAAATTGCAGGAAAATCACAAGCTTGCAATTTGAGGGAGCAGGGATGTAAATAAATTTGAATTTGAGGACTTTAAATTTAATACGCTGGGGGCTTGGTCAGCAAGTCTGCAGTGATGAGTTAGGCGGCAAGACCTACTACTGTAGAGAATGTGAGAGTGGGAGCACAGACCCTGAAGAGATAACAGATAGAGAGCCAGAAAGGAGAAACTGATTGCAGTGAGACAAAGGAGCCAACAAGAGTATCAATAGCATGAGGTAGGAGTGGAAGTGGTCAATGTTGCAAAGATAGAAATAAGCAGTCGTGGTGAACGTGAGGGTGTGGGATTTTAAGTTCAGCTCTGGACAAAAGTAATGACATGATGTTGTGTTTTCTGGCTCAATCTGAGCACATGGCCAGTGCAGAGGCAGTAGCATGAAGTAGGGATTATGGAAATTTGGTTGGTGGAAGAATATAAGCAGGAATGTTTCAGTCACTGGTGCAGACTCAATGTGCCAAATGGCCTCCTTCTGCACTGTAGGAATTCTATGGTTCTATGTACCACCTGCCCTTTTATCTCCTCTCTCCTCACCAAGGCTTTAAGTACTTCTTTCATGAGAAGCAGCAACTTCAATGTGCTTCTTTCAATCTAGTTCATAATGTTGTCTCCTCTACATGGGGGAGACCAAACTCAGACTGGGTGACCACTTTGTGAAATACCTCCATTCAACCACAAGCATGACTGGTCAGTGACCTGTCATTTTAATTGTCCAACTTGCTCTCATACTGACATTTCTTTCCCGGATTGACCGCAGTCTTCTAGTGAAGATCAACAAAAGTTCAAGGAACAGAAGCTCATCTTTCAAATAGGCACTTTATTACCTTCTGTACTCAACACTAAGTTCACCAATTTCAGATGATAATCTCAGCAGCCATGTTGTTTCCTTTTCTTTATGTGTTTCAGTTTTCCTTTTATTTTTTGCTTGCAGTCAACAGCACACCTGCTCAAGACAAATCTTCTGTTTCTTTTCTTGCTCTATCATCATTTGTCTTTCAATCTCTAGTCCTTCACACTATCCTTTCTTTCGTACTTGTCTCACCCACCATTTGCTCAGAACCGATGACATTTCTAACTTTGCCCAATTCTGATGAAAGGTCACAGATCTGAAATATTAACTCTGTTTCTACCTCCAGAGGTACGGTAACAAACTGCTCAGTATTTCCAGATTTTTATTTTAGATTTTCAGCATCTACAGTAATCTGCTGTTTAATGCTTGAATTTTATTATTGCAGTTTGGAGCTGCAGAAAATTCTTCTTCACTTAGAATCTGGTCCCAAATAGTTAGATAGTTATTGGCAGGTGTAGAAAAGAAAACAGTGGGAAGAGAGGTTACAATATAATTAATTCATTTCTAATTTAATAATAAATATTCCTTCATTTCCACTTCCATTAGAACAAAGGTACAATCCATAAAACTCAAATGCACTTCCAATTCTGTTAGCTTCTCCTAGCAGGCAAAAGTGCATGCTTATATTTGGCATCGACTAGCTATTCAGGTAATGCAATTTTAATCTTTAACTTCAAGAGTTGATGAATAATTTATGTGCAAACATCAGTGAATAAATATCCAAGTCAAAAGCTGTGAAATTTTATTTGAAAAACATATTCTCTTTCTCCTTCCATTTGGGCTCCAAAGTTTAGGATTATTTTTACTGCCAAAAATCAGGCAATGTGCATCATATAAGTTACGTCAACATGGGACATACAGCAAGCACCTGCTCACAGCATTTATGCCAACACACATACATTTATGGACCTAATTAATTTTCATTAAAAGTTTAGGAATTTCTTCAAATTCAAAGGCAAGTTTTTTTTTAAATCTGATTTGTTGCCTGGGAAAACAAAAGGTTTTTATGGAGAATATTAGCATAAATGAACTTTAATTAGTCTAATGAACAGGAGAGGCTAAGATTGGAACTTTGGGGCATTCATAAGTACAAGTGATGAAGCCATTGATAGAGATGTTACATTGAGACAGTAAAAGGGAAGTCATGTCAGGTCAGTGCCAGAGAGATGGCAGTAGAGGAGGATCATATTATCAAACAAGTCAGAAGTCAACTGTGAATAACGTATTTCCAGTCACAGTCATGTGTAACATTGTTACTGCTGACCAGAGCAGATTTTCAACAATGGTCGAAACCAGACTGAATAGATTCAAAAGCACATGCTCAGCCACTTCCCATTAATTGTGCTGAAACACTAAGTGATGAAATATATTATTTTTTTCTACAATACTCAATACAAATTAATGTTGGCCTAGACTTTTCAATAGAAATAACAGAGGCTAAGCGTATTCACCGTTTTTAAAGAGTCGATTAGGCAACAACCACCACAAAGTGCACATGTTCAATTAAACACAAAAATCAACAAGGGTCTAATTTGCCCTGCACCTCCAAAAATGTTCCAAAGTTGGCATCTCACCAATGCATTCCAACGTCAGAATAATGTTGGTGTTTTGAAATTTCAGTGTAGAACTAGAATCAAGTTATCCTATCCTATTACGTTCATGAACCAAAACCTAGTGGCACGGTATTTCAAATTTTGCGGTCAGTCCCAAGGAGCTGTCATCTCCTGTCCACACAAACCTGATACCAGAGAGATCATTTAAAGTTCAGGAGAACCAGACCATGAATTCCAGCCATAAAACAGAAGTGCTAGAATTTCACTGAATCTGTAAAGTGCAGAAAAAGGCCATTCAGCCCATCAGGTCTAAAATGAAAAGAATCCCACACTATCCTCATAACCTTGCATATTTGCCCTGCTAATCTCCTGACACTACGGGGCAATTTCGCTTAATCTCCTGACACTAAGTCTAATTCACACAACCTGCACATCTTTGGGACTGTGGGAGGAAACTGGAGCACCTGGAAGAAACCCATACAGACACAGAGGAGAATGTGTCACCCAAGGCTGTAATCAAACCCAATCCCTGGTGCTGTGAGGCAGCAGTGCTAACCACTGCGCTACCGATAAACTTGGAGAAAATACCACATCTCTGGATCAGGAGGCACTATAAATTAGCAGTTTGTTCTCTGATCGACATTAAAATTCTTAACTTCCCAATGTCAGAATAGTAGGTAACTGAATGATACAAACCACAGAGACCCCAAGTTCAATTTCACTTTGTGCTGCTTTAGCTACTCCTGCTTGAGATGGGGTTAAGGATGGTACAATTGGCCACATTATCCCAGATTGACAGAGTTCCTATTGCCTTCGTCATTCAAAGATCATTGTAGATGTGAGGACAGCATTGACATTATCATTTCTCGCAGTCCTTGACTACATTCCACCTGAAGACTGACCCAAGGATGTGACTATTTGAGTGAGATATCAGAGGCTATTTTAAAACTCAGTGTAGCCTTGTTACACAAGCTGTAAATGTTTATATATATAAGCATCAGCAGGCAGCCTGCTGCACCAAAACAGTTATCAGTACAATTAATTTGCAACTTACAACAGCAAATTCATCTCGATCTAATAATCCATCTCGATCAGTATCACTCAGGTCCCAGACCTAAAAGATAATAAAAGGTAAGGTAAGGCTTTAACGAGCTTAATACTGAACATTCTTTCTAACTTAAATTAGCCAGTATTTGCTCTCAGCTGCAAACAACGTCATGAGTTGCTGCCCACTGAATTGCTATGGAAATTTATACTCAAAACTTACAGTAATTAGAAAACTACGCCAGCACTTTGCCTTCTACAAGGGTCTGGAACCTGCACAAACGGGACAAGCAACACTCCTTAATAAATCAGATCAAAGGATTGTTTCTAAGCAACATAGGGGTTAATTATCCCATCCTGCTGAATTAATTTTTTAGCACAGCGGGCCAGGAGAATTGAACGTCGCTGATTCACGGCATTGCCACAAGTGTTCATGCTACACTTGTGTTTACACAGTAAAAAGTCTGACAACACCAGGTTTAAGTCCAACCGATTTATTTGATAGTACACTCACAAGCTTTCGGGTTAGTCCCTTCGTCAGGGGAATAGAGTGTTCTGGCCTCAGACAGAGCATATAACAGCACAGACAGTTTACAGATCACTGATTAGAATGCGAATCTTTACACCTAACCTGCTGTTCAAGTCCTAAAGTGGTCAACCACTTTAAGACTTGAACAGCAGGTTAGGTGTAAAGATTTGCATTCGAATCAGTAATCTGTAAACTGTCTGTGCTTTATATGCTCTGTCTGAGGCCAGAACTCTCCATTCACCTGACGAAGGGACTAACCCGAAAGCTTGTGAGTGTACTATCAAATAAATCGGTTGGACTTAAACCTGGTGTTGTCAGACTTTTTACTGTGTTTGCCCCAGTCCAACACCGGCACATCCACATCATGCACTTGTGTTTCCCAGGCTGTGTCTGCAGGGCACCAGAAATTGGCTGGGAGGATTCTCCGGACCTGCAGGCATCTCCCACCCTGCCAGGAGTATTTTCACTCCAGCAGGGTTCAGAGTAGCTCCCCATTAACGGGGAATTAGCAGCCTGCCCCCCCCAACCCCAATCGGAGGGGCAATCAGAGCCTCTCAGGGGTGGGGAGGTCAAACAGTGGGGAGTTGGTGCTCCCAGGCATGGGCAGCCTGGCAGTGTCAGCCTATGCCACCAGCACTGCCCAAGGCACAAAGTGCCCATATCCATGGAGCACCTTGGCACTGTCCATCAGGCATGGGCAGTGCCAAAGAATAGGGCATATTTGGGCAGGTCATGCTGGAGGCATGGCCTAGGGGGCAATCGGTGGGGGTGAGGCGGAATGCCACTACCACTCTGCATAAGGTTCGGTGGGAGCTGAAAGGAGGCCAGCGATGGCAGTGAGCTGGGGGATGGGGAGTTCATCACTGCTGGTGAACGGGGCTGGAGATCGGATTGGGCCAGGACTCGGGCGCGGTTTGGGGCTGGACAAAGGGCTGCGATCGTACCGTTGGGCGAGGGTGTTGGGGAGCAGTATTGCGATGGTCCCGGGCTGGCCAGCAGACAAGAGGATGATACCTCGGGGCCACTGTGCATGCGCAGAGGCCCACTTATTTCAGCCCCTCCAGTGTGAATAGACCCTGCTGGTGGCCTCTGCAGTGCACAAAATGTGGGATATTTTAGTGTGAACTCCCACTGAAAAAACCAGCATTATTCATTCCAGTTTTCCCATAAGTTTGACACTTAGAATTTTTTTGGGAATATCACCCCCACAGAATCTGAACCAGGAAGTAGCAGTTAGAATAGTTAATTCAATATCATATCAGGTATAGCAAGTGAAATAGAGGGAAAGAAAGATGGGATAAAGTGTGAGAGATAAATGAGACAAAGAAAAATTAAATTAATTTTTTGTAGATCTCCAACAACAATTAAATTCTGAAGAAACAACTCTCCACACTTAATTTTCAGTGTCTGGGAGGTAATTTAGTAACAAATTCAGACTTATCACATCATTAGAAATTTACTTACACTGGAATGAGTAAGCCCTAACTTTTTGTGACAGGTTTTGTAGATACAAAATACTAGAAATGCATGAATGCACATACCAAGAACAAGAGTGAAAGGTTAGGTCTCTTTTCTCTCAAGAAGGCTTGGGGACTACGTAATAGTAATTTTGCAAATTATGAAAGGTTTTGATCAGAGCTGATACAGAGACAATGTTTCCTCTTGTGGTGAGGATCAAGAGGCCATCAATTGTAAGACAGTCACCAAGAAATCCATTAGGGAACTCGGTATGCTCTAACGTAAAAGTATTTTAAGGCATTGTTGCAGATGCAGAGCTCTACCTCAGAAAAGAAATCTAAGGGAACAGGTACTCAAGAAGCTTGATACCATTCAGGACAGCGCAGCCCACTTGACTGGCACCCCATCACCACCAACTCACAATTCAGCATTGTTTATTATATATATGAGGCTCTGCAGCAACTCGTCAAGCCTCATTCAATATTGTCTAGAAATACAAGTGCAGCAGACAAATGGAAATACCACCACCTGCAAGTTCCTTCCAAGTCACACGCCATGCAGGCTTGAAATTGTACTGCCATTCCTTCACTGTGGTTGGATTGAAATCCTGGAATTCCCTCCCCGAGTGTATTGTGGGGGTACCCACAGCGCTTTGACTGCCACTGTTCAAGAAGGAAGCTTACCAGCGCCTTCTCGGGGCAACTAGAGATAGGCAACAAATGCTGTCCTTTCCAGTGATAGATATTAAAAAAGTGTCCTCTATGTAAATCAAAAATATTTCACACATAAAAGGTTCAAGAATTCTGGAATAGGCGCAGCAGGTTAAAATTTGGTCTCACTTTCTGCTGGTGTTAATACTGCAAAATGTGAATTAAAATCAGGATAAGATACCTCTTACAAAAGGACCTCACACAACAAGGCTTTAGTCCAATCAGAATCTGATATCAAAGTGTGGTAGCATGGCCCCACTAATGGGGCATTGCCCGAGGGTCATGTGATTGTGCCGGACCTTATGGAACGTTGAGGCAGGAAGCTGAGCTGATTGGGTGCAAGGGTGTCTAACCCAGGTCGGGGAGGGTCCTCAGTTGGAGCCAGGGACGTATGTTGTACGCATACATTTTGCAGTATTAACACCAGCAGAAAGTGAGACCGAATTTTAACCTGCTGCGCCTATTCCAGAATTCTTGAACCTTTTATGTGTGAAATATTTTTGATTTACATAGAGGACACTTTTTTAATATCTATCACTGGCAAGGACAGCATTTGTTGCCTATCTCTAGTTGCCCCGAGAAGTTGCAAAGTTTAACCTGTCTGATCTTTTTATTGTAAATACTTATTTATCATTGGCAATAAAACCTTTATTACTTTGAGCCACATCGGGTTATCCTCAATTTATTACACCAAGATACACTGCCAATTTTGCACTGATGCATATCTGAGCTCACTTCCAAACAGCATAATAGTGGCAGAGTTACGGTAGCTATAATTCTCCTCGTTCAGCTTCATTAATTTTCTCATGCACATACTGGCACTCATAAGAAACATGAAAGATACTGGAGGATAGAATGGAGCACACACCAATGGAACAATGGACAAAGGAGTTAAATTCTGGTGTGGCTATTTTCTACAACGAATATAAATTTCAACTTTTGCATATGACATGAAACTTGGAAGTGTAGCAAACAGAGTAGCAGATGAAATTCAATGCAGAAGAGTGCAGTCGGTAGGAAGAATGAAGGGGAAAAATACATGCTAAGTGGTGTAATTTTAAAGTGGATGGAAGAAAAAAGAAAGATTGAGGTCATTTGTGCACAAGTCTATGAAGATGGCAGGGCAAGTTAACAAAGCAGTAATGGGAACCTGTACATTATAAATAGCAGCATCAAGTACAAGAGCCAGAAAGCTATGCGAAACCTATATAAAATATTAACTGGGCTCCAGCTGGAATAATATGCCCAATTTGGACGCCACACTTTAAGGAAGCATGTGAATGATTCTGAGGGGGTACACGTGAGATTTACAAAAATGGTTCCGGGGATGACAAAATGCAGTTTCATGCATAGAGAGGTTGGTTTTAAATAGAGACGCTGAGAAGAGATTTGATAGAGGTGTTTCAAACCTCAAAGGATTTAGATAGAGCTAATAAAGAAAAATAGTTTCCAATGACTGAAGGTCGATAACCAGGGAGCAAAGGTTCAAAGTGGCTGGCAAAAGAAGCAGAGGCCAGGTGAGGAAAAGCATCTTCTTTTGCAATGAGTATTTAGGATTTGGAATGCACTGCTTGATAGAACAGACTCAAAATAGCCTTCAAATGGCAATTGGATAAATGTATGTAGGGTTATACCAGGAAAGAGCAGCAGCGTAGGACAAACTGAATTGCTCTTCAAAGAAGCCACTTAGATTTGTTAGCCTCCTTACGTGTGTACAGTTCTATGATTCTACAATAACAAGTAGCACATTTCAGCACAATTCTCTTTGGACTTTTGCACAATGTAATAGTATAGTATTGCTCTTACCCTTCCCAGAACATCCACAGGTAGCTTAGAATTGAGAAGCACAGGTTTCACTTTATCACCAGACAGGAAACCGTTCACAGGATTAAGGCTGTCAAAAATTATATCATACTTCGCCTTTTCTTCCAACTGCAGTTCATAAATTAGTACAGATGTGAATTAATAATTATAAACCAAAAACTCTCATTGCTTTACAAATGTCAACTTACATTCATAATTTTAACTTAAGTGATTTATAATGTTATGACTGAAAGCATTTAAAAGGACAACTTAATTCAAAAGTCTGATATTTCACATATAAAAACTCATCCTTAACTGTTTATAAATTTCTCAGTATTACGAATGGAATAATGGATGGAGTGGCTGAAAAATAATTAAAAACCTAATCACTGAATCCGCCTTTAAGTAATATATACTTAATGCATATGGGGCATTTAATTTTTAAAAATTATTCTGAGAAGATAGCCACATTCCATCTCCAATCGCAGATCTTTTATTGGATGGTCAAAAATCTCAAGAAAAGCACAGGTTAAAACTCAACATTGTACCTTCACAGCCCAGGGAACATCAGTAGGTGCTGAGCCACTAGCAGGTAATGGACTGTTCCTATCATTCTAAAAATAAAAAAATGACAAGGTTCATAAATAAGAATTATAGTGATCTTGGTGGAACAAAAGTCAAGGGAATAATATCCTCATTTTGTTCACAAAAATCAATCAATCTCATGACTCTCTTGCTTTAGCTCCTTGACGCATGGTTAGAATGTAAATCTGGAGAGGAACCCAAAAATCATGATGATTTAAAAAATATATTTTTGAGGGTAGGACGCAATGCAGGAGACAGGTGGGTGGGGCCGTGGGGGGGAAGACAGGAAGGCGGGGTGGAGAGAGGGGGGAGGGAGTCTCGGGCAGAGAGAGGGAGGCGGCGAGGCAGGGCAGAGGGAGGGAGGTGGCGAGGCAGGGCAGAGAGAGGGAGGTGGCGAGAGAAAAGGTAATGTTCTGAAACGTTGGGGTAGGGCAAAAAGATGGAGAGAGAGCAACATAAAGAAGGAAGGAAGGAGACAGACAAAAAAGGGAGTATCCATTCCGTCAGTTTGGGCTGTGTTTAAAAGCAGTACTCGGATACCAAACATTACTTACTGGATTAGTTCCCTTTTAAATGAAATGAAAACATTCTAGGCTGGATTCCTGAACTGCAGCCAAAAGTTCAAAACACTGCTGTTACTTCAGATCACAAACAATAAGAAATGAATTTACTTACAAATTTTGGTGCTGGGGCAGCAAGGTGTAAACTGCTGAGAGAGACTTCAAGCCCATTTTGTGCGCATCCTACAAGCCGTAAAGCAACAAAAAATTCCTGAAGGAAATAAAATGGACAAATAAACTGACTCACCACATGATCAAAACAGGTCAGCTGTAACAATTCTAAAGGTACATAAAATTGCAAAATAAATCCAGCAGCAGCAACAATTCTGAATTTGAAATCCAAAAAAAATACCTGTTTGTTTAAAAACCCTTTCCCATCCGCATCTGCTAAATCCCATATCTAAAAAATAAGCATTCAATAGATTAAAAACATTGCACATCTTCTTAGTACTTAATGATAATTCAGTTTATTGATTGGTATTCATAATTATATAACAGTATTCTGCAACCTTTGGAAAATTACAAAGTTCAGAAACAAAAAGGCAAAATTCAGTCAATGAATTTACCCACACATTTTATCCCAAAAACTAAGCATACGTTAGGCCATGTTATTTTTATTGCCTTTGACTTTAAGATCTTTATTAATCATCTGTATAAAGCTACAATCAGTATAAAACAGAGTAGGCTATCTTCAGATTAGTTCAGACATGATACGGCAGAGGATTATAAAAGGGCAATTATGATGCATTTCATAGAATCCCAACAGTGCAGAAGGAGGCCATTCAACTCAGCAAGTCTGCACCGACCACAATCCCATCCAGACCCAATTCCTGTAAGCCCACGTATTTACCCTGCCAATCCCCCTGACACTAGGGTCAATTTACCATGGCCAATCAGCCTAACCGGCACATCTTTGGACTTACAAATAACCTTATTATACTTCCTTAAACTAGCATTTGTAGTTTAAGGAAGTATAATAAGGCTACTATTGATTACACACAATAGCTATGCAGTCCAATTAAAAGTGAGGAAAATCTACATTCTTGTTACTTTGAAAAATAGAGCATTAAAATGTAAATTGGATAGTGAACAAACAGGGGTCGGGAAACAGAACTTCTGATAGTCCTCTCAGGGAAAATAATTATTCTTTGAATGGGGTAGAGTTAAACACAATAAAGAAAATTACAGCACAGGAACAGCCTCTTCGGCCCTCTAAGCCTGCACTGACCCTGCTGCCCAACTACACTAAAAGCCCCTGCCCTCCCAAGGACCATATCCCTCTGTTTCCAATGATCTGACAATCAGGGGATTTGATGTTCAAGTTCACAAAATGTTAAAAGCAACAACTCAAGTGGGAGATGGAACAAGAAAATCAAGTTTTGAATTCAACAGATTACTCAAAAAGAGCTATGATAGAATGATTGTAGGTAAAGCAGGTAGAAGAGAATAAAAGTAATCAAAATAAATTAGGGTAATGACAAATAGGTAACAAAATAAAGACTTAGAGGGGAAAATGGCAAGCAAAGTTTTCAAAAGGGTAACATTACAAAACTACAACTAGTTACTACAATGAATCATTTAGTTGTTCCAACATAATAGAAAGTACTCATTACATTAATCATGCATCAATGATTTAAGTTCAGCACAGGAACCAGAATGATAACAAAAAGGAAGCTGTACCTTTCCAAGCACTAGGTCAGATAGGCCAGATCTTTTTAAAAATGAGGCAGCTTCTGCCGCACCAACTCTCCCACCATTCACTGTATCAATCTGTAGAAATGTAGGACAAAACAATGCAAGTTCTAAGCATGGAATTGTTCTGCTCTATTCCACAAGCATGTTTAAAACAGAATGGGCCATGGTAGTATAAATGCTTGACTTGGAAAAAGCACCAAAACTAAGGCCGGGCACTCATCTTTATAAAGGCACTTTACAAAGTCAATAAACTGCAAAAAAAAATTGAGAAATAAAATGTTTAAAGGCGAATCACCACGAGTCACATTCACCCACTGGTCAGTACAGTTGCAGAATAATGTTCGATAAAGCCTTGTAAATCTCTTTCAAGACGTAATAGTTCTGAAGACTAAGTTTTTTTAAAATTTTTTATTCCATTCTTAAAGTTACAAGCCAATGCTCAGAATGGAATGAGCAAACACAAATCATTCCTTGCTTGCTCCAAAAATCAAATTCAAAAACCAATTGAATCCAATTCAAGATCCCCACAAAGGAGACAAATAAGAGCCAGGATGAGGCATGACATCCCATCTTGGGCTTAAAATTAGCCAAAAGAGGGGAGAAGAAAATAAAAACTGGATGGGAAGCGTAGTAAAAGGTAATAAAACACACACAGGCTCATTTAGCTGCAAATGTTTATAATGGAGAATGTGCCTTCTTGGAAGTCATTGGTCAGCAAAATAAATGCCAACTAAAACATATCATCCAAACTTAATTTAATGGAAGAACTTGAGAGATAAGAAATGCAAATGACATTCTTGTTTCTGAACATTTGAGACCGGGCATACTATACTGTTTTCAGGTAAATGTCAACTTATTTTCCAGAAGTCATCCCTTATTAGGGAAATCTGGGAAAACAAATGGCAAAGTCTTTGCCTGTCTGTACAGTTTTGAATGAATGTTGGAAACCCCTTACTAATCCCGAAAATGAAGGAAATTCAAAATAAGACTTTAGAACAGAAAAAAAAATGTTCAGTTCAAAGCAGTAACCAGAAACAGAAACAGTGAAAGAAAAAAATTGTGGCAATCATCCAACAAAGAACCAAAATACTGTCAGCAATTCCACAAGAGGCTACCATAAACTAAAACCAAATATTTTTCAATTATGGCCCCACCAAAAAAGATGCTGTAGACATTTTCTAGGGAAGAAAAATGCAGAAATTAGTTTATACTTAGATTTGTATAATTGCAAATAATTTTTAAAATTATTTTTGTGCCAGATAAACACTACAGTTCAAAGTACTCCAATATCCCAAGCAGCTATCCTTTATTTGCAAGCCTAGAGACTGCATATTCCAATGATATTTGACAGGGAAAGCCTTACAGCCAAGTCTAATCCTCTGTAGCCGCCCAATGGTGATATGCATGTGCAATCTCTAAAGGAGATCACTGACACTGATGAAAATTGAGAGCCTAAACTGAATTTGTTTGCTCTCCTTGGGTCATGCCATTCTAAAGGTCATCCAGGTGTCTTGACAACGATCAACTCAGAACATATCCTGGACCTTCTCTGTTTGTATAACTCATCAACTCTGTCAGGATGGGTGAGCCAAGAAGGAGCAGATGTCGGCCAAGTAAATGAACAAAGGGACAAAAAGCTGCTGTTCACAAACAGTAGATTTACCAGCATGCGTTCAAATATACCATCCACTTCCAAATGGTTAACTTTAGAATGAAACTGAAAGCAAATAATTAAAAGTTGGTTGCAATCCCAAAAATATTTACGTACATAAAGCAATTATTTCCTTACAAGTTAATAAATGATCACACAAAGCAATTGCAAGCATTGTCTTCTGCCCTTGTCCTTCTGGGTGGTAGTGGTCATGGACTTGGAAGGTGTTGTCTAAGAAGATTTGGTGAGCTCCTGCAGTGCATCCTGGTACATAGAGCTGCCACTCTGCATCAGTGGAAAAAGGAGTGCATGTTTGTGGATGAACTGCCAAGCAAGTGGGCTGCTTTGTCCTGAATGTGTCAAGCTCTTTTCTACAGATATAGCTCTTGGGGCTTAAGGGATATGGGGGAGGGGGAGTGGGGAAAATCAGAACATTGCATTTGATGATTAGCCATGATCAAAATGAATGGTGGAACAGACTCAAAGGGCTGAACAGCCTACTCTTGCATCTAGTTTCTAAGCTTTGTATATGTCGTTGGAGCTGCATTCATCCAGGCAAGCAGGGAGCATTCCATCCTTCCCCTGCCTCGTAAATAGTAGTCAGGAAGTAATTACTCACCATTGGATTCCTGGCCTCTGGCCTGGCTCCAATAGCCACAATATTTATATGGCTAGTCCAGTTCAGCTTCTGGTCAATGGTTACCCCTGGGATGTTGATACTGGGAGATTCAGTGATTGTAATGCCATTGAACATCAAGAGGCGGTGGTTAGATTCTCTTTTGTTGGAGATGGCCATTACCTGAGGTATGAATGTTATTTGCCACTTGTCAGCCAAAGCCTGGATATTGTCCAGATTTTGCTGCGTGTAGATATGGACTGTTTCAGTATCTGAGGAGTCACAAATGGTGCTGAATATTGTACAGTGTAGATGTGGGATGTACACAATTCAGTGTACATCCCACATCTTCTGACTGAAGGAAGGTCATTGATGAAGCAGCTGCAGATGGCTAGGCCTAGGATATTACCCTGAGGAACTCTTGCAGTGATGTCCTGGATCTGAGATGATTGACCTCCAACAACCACAACTACCTTCCTTTATGTTAGGTATGACTCCAACCAGCAGAGAGTTTCCTTTCTGATTTCAACTGACACCAGCTTTGCTAGAGCTCCTTAATGCTACACTCAGTCAAATGCTGCCTTGAAGATGAGGACAATCACTTTCACCTCACCTCTGAGTTCAGCTCTAAATGGGGAGCAACTAAGCATTGGGATGTCTTGTGGGCTGTTTCTAGCAAACACAAAGTGGTCAAATGGCCCTTTTTGGGCTATATATCACTGTGATACTTTTTCCTCAAATGTGATCAGCTAATTCATGACTGAGGTGCTACTGTTATTGAATTGGGGGAACTCTGTTATCCAAGCTAAAATGCCATCACCTCTTCAATGTGTCTGTTCTTCACAATAAAGCTCCCACAAGTTATATTCATTTTAGATATGATTAATCATTCTCTATTAAATGCCTGTAATAATTGAGGACAAGAGACAGAAAAATAATTAATGAAACAACTTCATTATGAAGCCCTGAACAAAATACTTAACCAGATTTTTAATACGCTGTTGATGATGTATTTCAGATCCTTGATTTTCATTACTCTGGTGAATTTGACATTGTCTTCCTAGTCAACATAACCACACATCTAAACTTCTGATATATGTTTGATTATTTAATTGGTTCTGAATTTTAAGATTCCCCTTTGTTCCACATGCATACAAAGATCAAAGGAGTACAGCCATATTTGAATTTATTCAATATCCTTCAACAGCCAGGTCTGATGCCCAAATTAATAAGTTGTCTTATAATTTTTTTTGGTGGGGTACAGGGATTAGTGGTGGATAGTGAGAGAACCAGTCAGGTGCTGCTCCTTTATGAATTGTTAGAATACATGTTGTAGAACTAATGGCAATTTCACCATTGATTTCTCTTAGATTCTATCTATAGAAACTGCAGTATGTAGGAGCCTCACGAAGTTTTGATTTTTTTTTCCCAATTTAGCAGTTTCTTTCCACGAAGTGTTGGCTTTTGCTGAGATGTCGCTCCATTGGTGCCAGGCATTGTCCAGTACAGATCTAATTCCCCATTATTCTTGTGAGCTTTGATGCTGGATATTAACAAGCTATTCAACTTGTTATGATCCAGGTAGAGACCAGTATCTTTTAAAAAAGGGATTTGAATTCCTGGTGACTAACTCAAAGGATTAGAGGACAAGATTTTACATTTTGAGACTTTTCACTGCAAGAAACAAAACAAAATCAGCATTAACTAAAGAATGCTTAAACAGCAACTAATACACTAAATACAGAAAAGACATCTGGCAGCACAGTGGTTAGCACTGTTGCCTCACAGCACCAGGGACCCAGGTTCGATTCCTGGTTTGGGTCACTGGCTGTGCGGAGTCTGCATGTTCTCCCCGTGTCTGCGTGGGTTAAGGCGTACTGGTTAGATGCACTGGCCATGCTAAATTCTCCCTCACTTTAACCTGAACAGGCGCTGGAGCGTGGTGACTAGGGGACTTTCACAGTAGCTGCACTGCAGTTTGATGTTAGCCTACTTGTAACATTAATAAATAAAGTTCTTTTTTAATTAGCGTCTTAACAGATACAAAAAACTCAGACCTCATTTATATAGCACGTACTCCACAGAATTGCAGTGTTTACATGAACCATTTGAAGAGGCTCACATTTTCTTGCTTTACTGAGTCAGAATATCTAGTGACCCTTGAAGGCCCTTTCCCTCAGTCTCCCGGAAATCCTGAAGCAACCCAAGCATTGCTCATTCACTCCTGAGATTCCTTCCCCCAGCCATGCCAGAACAAAGCTTCCAGCATCGTCAAATTTCTATGGGTTCAGTCTCTCCAACTGGAGAAGTGCATTCTGTCTATTAGCTAACGGAGATAGCTATTTTCCCTCTGCTGATCACAGTACCTGGAGTTTTCTTTCTTTCCAGGACACACACTGTGCCCAGAGCTTTTCAAAATCAGATAGCCTGTAAGTCTGTAAATTTACCCATGGCAAAGGGGATTTCAAAACCACACGACCTGGTCCTTCAGTCCCCACGGTAACCACATCTCATCAGCTAATCGTTGGACAGAACTAGGAGAGCATATGCTCCTTTGTAAACTTCAATTTAAAGAGACACATTATAAAATCTTATATTCATTACAGACTGCAGGGTGCTTGATCTTGTCAACACTAAAGCTCCCATGCACTTTTCCAGCAGTGATTATCAATCTAAATACTGGACAATAAACTGCGTGATTTCTTGGGGCAGACAATCTTTTACACAGAACTTAAACATGACACATTTTCTCAGAAGATAGATTTTAAATCATTAAAATGGGGAGTAATATTTTCCTGTTCTGCATGTAGAGCTTCACTGAATATGTTTCACTTCTCTTCATTTGTATGTTAACGTTTGGGGGTTACTTTCCATCACAGGATTCCTGTGCATTCTTGGCACTTTATCAAAACAGCACAGCGGCTATTGCCACCAAATCTGATGATCTAAAATTATACTTGGCAGTCTGTTCAGTTGCCAGTTTATTGCAGTGGAAAATTTATGTTGCTTTTGCTGTTGATTTTATGATTTTCTGCCATCTAACCTTTGTCTCATTTGGCTAATCTTTTTGAAACTCAGTCACAGGGCATCACTGGAGGAGTTCCTCAGGGTGGTGTCCTGAGCCCAATCATCTTTAGTAACTTCATCAATGACCTTCCCTCCATAAGGTCAGAAGTGGAATATTCACCGATGACTGCACAATGTTCAGCAACTCCTCATTCACTGAAGCAGTTCATATCTATATACAGCAAGACTTGGACAACATTCGGGTTTGGACTGATAAGTGACAAAGTACCATTCATGTCACACAAGTGTCAGACAATATCTGTCTCCAACAAGAGAGGATCTGACCATCTCCCCTTGACACTCCAAGGCATTACAAATTGCTGATTCCCCAACTATCACAGTCTTGGGGTTACTACTGACCAGATATTGATCTGGATTAGCTGTCTCTCTATATATCTGCTGTCAGGAAAATGAGGAACTATAATATTTTTTATTTTGGTAATATCCCTGTCATATTTCATATATACTGGAAAACAGGCTGGTGGGGATGTATCCATGCAATTGGATAAAGAGATAGAAAATGCAGGGGTATAAACATTAGTAAGAAGTGATTTTGACATGTTAATGAACCAAGAGGAACTTCAATATGGATTTACACAAGGCAATAAGTAATTTTGAATTAAGTTGTTTTAGTTCAAAGGGGAACATATGCAAGCTGCAAAACTTGTAAGCAAGTGAGGCAAAGGTAAGCCAAGTTTACTTTCTAAAACTAAAGGGGTATGATCAATGTTGGTGTGGTGATTATTCCTTTAAGGATCCATCTGCAGAGTAAGGGTCATATGACCCAGAGAACCAATAGGGGGGCAGGGAGAATCACCCTGGTGAGCTTGGGTTTATATTCCAGAACCTTCTCAAAAGCTGACCGGCAGGAATGAGGTTACAAGTTTCTGTGTTATAGTAATTTGTAAATAAATGTTGCAGTTGTTATTTACCTAACTGGTAAACAGGAATTATTACAGCTGGCAAAAGCAAACTTCTGACTATATGAAACAATAAAGGTTAGAAAGATCAAAGGGAAGGGACGCATTTAAGAAAACACTGAAGCCTGTGTGAACAGGTAGCCGTTTAAATCACCCAAAAGACAATGTGTAGCAAAAGACAATTTCCCATAATATGTGTGGAGTAGGCCAGACCTAGAAAACCAGTTGCTGTCAGCTTCAGAGGACACCCATGGGCAAAAGGGAATTGCATGGTAAAATTACTGGATTCTGTCAATTCAAAAACCTACAAGGATTATTGCCAATCGGAAAAGGGAGGTTAAAAGTATAGTTTAAATTCAGATCATTTGGAACTGTTTTAAAGTATTGTTAATTGTGTAAAGCCATTGTGTTTAAGTGTATTTTTATATTTTCTTCATTATTTTAACAAATGTTTATTGAAATATAAAATCATCACAATTGGTAAATACACATTTTCTGATTTCAGAAAACCCCCTCATAATACACAAATTGCAAAAATCATTTTGACAGCTATTTCAAATTTCCCTTTGGCCTTTGCCACCTGACATGCCTATACACTGTAACTACAAGAGGTCAGAGGCTAGGAATTTGATTTCCCTAAGCCTGTCCATCATCAACAAGGCGCAAGTCAGGAGTGTGATTGAATAGTCTCAACTTGCCTGGAAGCATGCAGCTGCGACACCACTCAAGATGATCCGGGACAAACAGCCAGCTTGAATGACACCTTAAACATTCACACCTTTCACCACCACAGTGGCAGCACTGTGTAGCATATGCAAGATGCACTGCAGCAACTCACCAAACCCGCACCCTCTACCAACTAGAAGGACAAAGGCAGCAGATGTATGGAATCTCCACCATCTGGAAGTACTCCCCAAGCTATTCATCACCCTGACTCGGAGACAAAATGCTGGAACTCCCTCCCTAACAGTATTACATAGGGTGTGTCTACACTGCATGAAGCTGCAGCAGTTCAAGAAGGCAGCTCACCACCATCTTCTTAAGGACAATTAGGGATGGTCAATAAGTGCTGGTCCGGACAAGGATGCCCACATCCCCCTGAATAAATTTTAAAAACCCCATTGGCCTCTGCCTCAATTGCTTTCAAAGTCGTCCATGTTCCACCAACTGATCAACTGCATTAAGAAATCTCTCCTAAACTTCTGCACTCTTCAGGTGACAGTTTTAAATTTCTGACTCCTCCTTATCATCTCTCCAGCAAGACTAATTAGTTTTTCCTTTCTCACTCGATCACACCCCAATATAATTTTTAAAAACCTTCTTAATTCTGCTCTTGGCATTCTCTGTTCCAATGAAAATGGTCCCAGTGTTTCATGTCTCTCTTTCAAATCTATTTCTAATCGCTGGCATCACCGGTGTAGAACTGATCTCTGTACTCTTGGCCCACAGAGGAGGTAGAAAAATAATCAGCCAGATTTTGCACTCATGATTGCTATCCACTGACCGTTGCTAAAAAGTGCATATGTGAGGATACGTAGCAAAAGGGTTGGACTCTGCAGATGTTCTTTATGGTTGAATAGGTTGCTGCTATTCACAGTCTAGACACATGTATGATGTAGTCATTTGGGCAAGATACCAAAAGCTACAGCAACAGTGAAAATATACCACTACTTGAATTAGTGCCTTCAGATAAGGAGAGAAAATAAAGATAAGAGGAACAGAACTATGTAGAATTTACAGTGTAGATCTCTGAAACAATCCATGGAGGCTGTTGTGTAGGCAAACAATGTCACAAAAATTTTGAAACTTAAGATTAAAATGACATTTTTTAATTTACAAAACATTCAAATATTTATTATAACAAAAAATTGTTAAAATGGTCTGTGCAGTTACACGTCAAAGATTTAGAAGGACTATTGTCACATGCTCTGAAGTAAGTAAAGCTTCATTTACCTGACGATAATACTTTTCATATAATGGATTTCCACTGGAAAGCTGTAAATGAATAAACACAAAATAAGCATTATAACCTTTTTACTAAAGATAAAAAAAAGCACATGACAATCAACACCAACATTTTCAAAACTACTGGAGACTGGTTCTGAAAAAATTCCTACAATCAGTTCTTTACTGCCAAATGATGACGTTCTTGATTCCACAAATATTAATCTTCTGTTGTTGAGGCATGTTTACTCAATAGAGAAAGCATCAAACTTAGTTACCAAGCATCAGTCTAACATAAATTTAATACCAAAAGGCAAAGAATTATCTTTCTTTTACATCTCCAGTCCAATTATCCCTTCCGTCTGGAAGTAGCAACTCAAGGTAAATCAAAGCCATATACAGAGATTCCTTGTACACTGGCCATTTTTCGTAAGTGTCAGCACAGAGAACCATCAAAGCTCGATTCAAATCTCTTTGGGCAACTGGAGATGTATTTCTTTTCTTTCATGAAATCATGGGTCTCTGTGGCAAGGCCAGCAATTGTTACCCATCCCTAATTACCCTTGAACTGAGTGGTTTGCTAAGCCATTTCAGAGGGCAGGACATGAGGTGACTATACTGCTGTGAGTTTGGAGTCACATGTAAGCCAGGTCAGTAAGATTGGCAGATTTCCATTCCTAAAGACATTCGTGAACCAGACAGTCTTTACAACAGTTAATGATAGTAGTCATGGTAACCATTACAATGACTATTTTATATTCCAGATTTTATTAACCGAATTCAAATTCCACCAGTTATCGTGGTGGGCTTCAAACATATATCACTAGAACATTCACTTGGGCCTCTGGATTATGAATACAGTGAAATTACCACTACCCTATTCCTACCCTCATTTTCTTCTTTCCCCTTCTATGCGTGAGCGGTGTTCTTCCTCCACCCATTTTACTCATGTGTTCAGTGACTAATGCACTAAAAAGTCTCCATTCCCAGCTTTGTCCACAAAGTGCTAACAGCCCTGATTAACAGTTCCTGTTCTCACAAAAGTTCACACTTCAGTGTATCAAGACACCAAACTGTACCAGTAGTGTTGGGACCCACTTAAGTGCAGATGAGACCTATACAGAAGAGTTCAAGAGGTGCCCGATAGAGATGCAAGAGGTTCCTGCTCTCATTGATTTGCATTAGTAAATGAAGACATGTTAACCAGATCCAAATACACTATCAGTATCAAATGCTGATGGAAGCAAGAATGGGTGTGTTAAAAAGGGAATTTTGGCCTTCGTTAGAAATGTATGGGAAGCTTTCACATTTAAATGAGCCTGTGCTACATTGTACTTAGGGCAACACAGTGGCACAGTGGTTAGTGCTGCTGCCTCACAGCACCAAGGACCCAGGTTCAATTCCAGCCTTGGGTGACTCTGTGTATTCTCCCTGTATCTTCATGAGTTTCCTCTGGGTGTCCAGTTTCCTCCTTCAAATAGTTCCTTGAAAATCCACATGTTAATAGGAAAAACAAACAATAATGAGAAAAAAAAAGGGTAGGGACTCCCAGGAAAATGACCAAAGCCCAATGATAGGACAGTGGAAAATGTCCAATTCAGGCTGGTATTATCTGGGGAGAACTTGAAGATGAACTGAGACAATAAGAGCTCTTGCTCTTCTTGGTAATAAAGATTTTGGGGAGGAAGGTGTTTTTGAAGTAACCTTCAGAATTTAGTGCAGTATATCCAGTAAACTGTGCGTTGGGCAGCCCCACTATGCAAGTGATGCTGTGACAGTGTAGAGGAGGCACTGATCAAACATTGAAGAACAAATGAGGTCGGATAGTACAAACAAAGAACAAAGAACAACCCAGCACGGGAAACAGGCCCTTCGGCCCAACGAGCCTGTGCCGCCGCATCCTCCTACACCTAGTATGTGAAGAAACTTATTGTGAGACAGCAGTATTATGTTCTTGGGTTGTGTGATACATCATTTCTCTATAAACCTGCTTTTGCCTGTCGTTGTTTAATGAAAATTTTTATTTTTATAAGAATATTCTTATAGTTATTAGAAAAGCATTTTTCCATCTCTTTTCACTCCACTAGAGTTTGTGATAGATAACAGTAGAGATTTTCTTTTTTACCACCCAGGTATTAAAGGTAGTCTGAGAGCACAAAGAGAAACCTGTTGGGTGATGTTGTAGAGTGGAAGTAAATCTCTCAGTAATGTTCAAAATTTGACTTTGGATTAAGTAGCACACCAAGATTGGACATCACTGAGTGTGGTCTGAGCAAACAACCAGTAAGATGAGTTGGGAACAGGGTGTATTGTTTTTGATCACTATGAGGAAATTATAGACTGGAGCAGGATGCAGATGATGAATCACCTGGGGACATATTTACTCCTTATAAAGGGCTTTCTCAGGAACCACAGATGATCTCTGCCTCACCCCTTTCTCATGAAATTGATGTTCTAGCTTGTGAGTAACTCACCAAACTATTATAATCTTGATGAGTATTTTGTTATCATTTGACATCTCTAACCCTGTTGTTCCTATTGGTGAACTGATAGAGACTGGAGGGGCAGCTTATTGCAATCTATATCTGAAATCCATTACACTGGCAAATTATTTAATGGAAAAAGGTTGGATAATTTTGCTGCAATAATTCCAACAACTCCTGGTGTTATTCAGAACATCTCAAGCCCAAACCTAGTTTAAAAAATTGTAAATTGATGTACTCCACTTTACTTCTACTACTGTACTGGTTAATGTGTGCATCTGAAACACTATTAATTATATCTTTATTTGTACTTCCATCAGTCACTGGTACTGAAATAATAAGAAATCAAGATGATCCAGAAAGCTGGTTGGTGAAGGATAGAATTGGAGTCAATCTTTACACTATATTGGTGGCACAGTAGCACAGTGGTTAACACTGCTGCTTCACAGCTCCAGGGTCCTGGTTTGATTCCCGGCTCGGGTCACTGTCTGTGTGGAGCTTGCACATTCTCTTTGTGTCTGCGTGGGTTTCCTCCAGGTACTCCGGTTTCCTCCCACAGTCCAAAGATGTGTGGGTTAGGTTGATTGGCCATGCTAAGAAACTGTCTAGGGATGTGTAGGTTAGAGGGATTAGTGGGTATAACGTGTAGGGATATGGGGGTAGGGCCTGGGTGGGACAGTGTTCGGTGCAGACACGATGGGCCGAAGGGCCTCTTTCTGCACTGTAGGGTTCTATGATTCTATGATATAGAGTTACACATTGCAAGCATAAATCACCTTCACTCAGCCACTAATGTTTTAAGGTCGTGTCTATTTATAGGGGGCTCAAGTGAATGTCCAGTTAATGCCTGCTACCTGCATGCACAATAAACATAATTATTATACAACTATCAGGAAAACTCCACTCATTTTTTGAAGTGGCCTCACTCATTGTCGAAATTGGCTTTTTTTTGCAATTGAAAAAGATACAGAAGTCTGAGGTCACGTACCAACAGTTTCAACAGTAACTCAACAGTTTCTTCCCTGCTGCCATCAGACTTTTGAATGGACCTTCTCGTATTAATCTTTCTCTACACTCAAGCTATGACTGTAACACTACATTCTGCATCCTCAAAACCTTTCCTTCTTTATGTACAGTATGCTTTGTCTGTATAGCACAAGAGAAACAATACTTTTCACTGTATACTAATACATGTGACAATAATAAATCAAATCAACAAATGATAATGGTGTTATACCTTGTGAGTAACTCAAGTTCACCTCCAAATTTTTATAAACATTTGTATGTCACATTAAAGCTTCCTTACTGCATCTGTCTACTTCATAGAAATCTTACAGTGCCAAAAGAGACCATTTGGCCCATCGAGTCTGCACCGACCACAATCCCAACCAGACACAGCCCCATATCCCTACATATTTACCTGCTAATCCCTCTAACCTAAGCATCTCAGGACTCTAAGGGGCAATTCAGCATGGCCAATCAACCTAACCCGCACATCTTTGGACTGCGGGAGAAAACCGAAGCATCCAGAGGAAACCCAAGCAGACACAAGGAGAATGTGCAAACTCCACACAGTGACCCAAGCCAGGAATCAAACCCAGGTCCCTGGAGCTGTGAAGCAGCACTGCTAACCACTGTGCTACCATGCCATCGTACCTCCACTAGAAATTAGATTAAAACTATCAAAGCTTTAATTGTCAAAGTAGGAGCCCGCAGAGCCAAACAGGAGATGTTCATCTGATTAATTTGGGCTGAATCCGAGCTTTAGTTCCAGAGGTAAAATGCTCCTCATCAACAATAAGGGCAAATATTCTCTCAGATATTGGCTGATTTAAATACGTGAAGTAATTTAATCAGTATAGTATTTAGTGGGTCAGGTTAGCTCAGTTGGCTGGACTGCTGGTTAGTGATGCATAGTGATATCAACAACACAGGTTCAATTCCCATACCAACTGAAGTTATTCATGAAGGCCCTGCTTTCTCAACCTTGCCCCTCGCTTGAGATACGGTGATCTTCAGATTAAATCACCACTAGTCAGCTCTTCCCCTCAAGATCCTGGGACTATGGTGACTTTACTTTTCCCCATTTTATAAATGACTCTTGCTTTTAGGAAGAGGAAGAACGTGCATTTATATTGAATCTTTCACATTGTTAGGACATCCCAAACATTGCACAAATACGGAAGTGAATTTGATGTACATTCACTGTTGTAATGAAGGGAAAGTCCTACCTAATTTGTGCACTGCAAGATCCTACAAATACTGATGAGTTTATCTGTTTTATTATTGTTCTTAAATGAGGGAAACATATTGGCTGGATACAGAGAGGATTCCTCTGCCCATCTTTGAGTAGGATCTTTTAAGACCAGCCTGGAGGAGAGATGAGGCTTTGGAAGATGATGCTTCTGTCAGTGCAGAACTCCTTTAACACTGAAGTTTTAGTTTGAATTATGTGTTCAAAACTGTGGGGTGGGGCTTGAACCTTCCAACTCAGGCAAGGGTGCTACAACTGACTTATGGTTGATTCTTTCCACATAATATTATTTGTGATGTCCTTCTTTTCCTGACCCTCCTACTGGAGGAGAAGAAAATAAATGTATGCTGAATCAAACCAGGAATGAGGCTAAAGTTGAAAACATTTTTCCGGTAACACACTTTTATCCTATTAGTGTCATTTTTCATTTGCTTTGATTTTTCATTTACTTTGGGACAGCCTACAAAAGATTGCATTGTTTAAATGCAATGTTATTTTAAAACTTTGTGGTGGGGCACATAAGAAGCACACACTTAGAGTCATAGAGCAATGTAGCACAGAAACAGACCCTTCGGCCCAACCAGTCCCTGCTGACCATGGTGCCCTCCCAGCTAGTCCCAATTGCCAGTGTTGCCCATATCCCTTAATCCTTTCCCAGCCATGTATTTATCCAAATGCTTTTTAAACATTGCTATTGTACCTGCCTCAACTATTTTCTCTGGCAGCTTATTCTGAGTTTTTAAAAATCAAGATTATCCAAAGTGAAAATTTAACATTCACACTGTGCTTTGTTATTGTTACTGAAGCAAATCCCTCTTTCTTTTTTTAAACTTATCAGCCATAATGATTTTCTTTGCTGTGTCTCAGCTGCCTAGTTCCAAAGCTCTGGAATTCCCTCCCTGAGACTCACCACCTCTCTCTTTCTTTAAAGGTACTCCTGAAACTGTAACTCTTTGAGCTACTTTGGTCACTTGTCCTAATTAGTGTGACCAGTCCAGTTTTTAGATATTCTGCCCACTATCAAGTGCTGGATTCTTTTACATCCAGTATACTAAGGTTAGGATGCAAGAATCAAGCACCTAAGAGTAATTTTGCAAAATCCAGGAGATAGTGACAAGCCAGGAATATTCTGTGATGTTTGATGGTCTCATCAATGATTTTCACTTGAAATTAAGAAATTATATTCACAAACATAAGTAGTTCAGGTATACATTTTAGTGGTGGGCTTTTGGATGGGGGCTCATGATGAGTTCACTTCCATGGGTTTGACGTCTTTCCCCCACCATGCAGCAGCATGGTGTCAGGTATTTTTTGGTCTCTGGCAGTGGTCACACTTGTCCTAATATTTCTTCATGCAGTCGAGTGTCACACTTTGTCTGAATGCTCCTGTGAAGTGACTGAGTACAATTTACAAGTCTAATGTTGCTACATAAATGAAATTATTTTTGTAATGACTTCTGTTATTAAACCTTGATTCTCTTCCATCCTTGTGAATGTGACTGCATAGTCAGAGCTCCATATAATAAAGAGAGCACATGTAATTGAGCTTTGCACTTATGGTCTATAGAAATGTGCTTTACACTGAAATAAATACAGTAGTGACTGAATGTGGGTAATTTACAATGAGGCCTATCATCATTTCCCTGGGACATTTTCTCAGGAGTTCTGCAGAGAAGTGCCCTTATCCAACCCAACTTCACATGCTTCATCGATCCCTCCACCTTAAAGTCAGGAATGGACTGTTTGTTGATGTTTCCATAATGTTCAGCTCTTTTCACAATAGGGCTAATAATGAAGCACGTGCGGGACATGTACAATATCCAAACTTCGGCTGGCAAACTACAGGTAAAATTTAAGCCACATAGTTTAATTTTCTCTTACGTGGAATGGTAATTATCTTCCTTCATCTATAATGGCATGATGATTGCTGAAGCCTCCACCATCATTGATTTGAGGATATCAGTGGGCGAGAAACTTAACTGGACTGGCCTTTTCAGCAATTAAATAGAAGAGTAGGCTGAGAGTTTGAACACCTGGATTATTCTGGCTTAAATTCCAGCACCATCTAGGATAGAACAATTCACTTTATCATCAACTTTAGATTTTTTTTCAAAAGCAAAATATTGCAGATGCTGGAGTTATGATAAAAAGTCATCAACCTAAAACATTGGCCAGAACTCTACCACCTTGTCCTCCATGGAATCGGTGAGGATCCAACAATGGAAATTTCTGTTGACCTCGGGCAGGAATTTCACATCACGTCTGAGGAAGACCGTAAAATCCTGCCCATTAATTCTTGTTTCTCTCTCCATGGATGCTGCCTTGACCTGCTTTCCAGTTTTTTTTTACCTTGTTAGTGACCTACACAAAGAATTTGCCTATCTAATCATAAGCTGAACCTTAGGATTTCTGCAGACTTCTCTGACTCAGTTATCAGGTTACTAAGACTGCCAGAGGATTGATTGATTAATTACCAATCTTCCATTGCCAGGGATGTTATCTTGGAGCCAACTCAACTATAAATAAATCTGACTCCTCCCTCTCCACTTTCTGTCCACTCACCATTTCACATACACAAATATAAACACTTGATGATTAAAACAACTGACCAGACTGCTTAGCAGACAGTTAAGCAGATTAACTTTAGGATCTGGAAACAAACATTCAACAGTTTCAGGGACAGGACTGGAAATCTTCCCAAAATAAACTAAATTCAGACAGCATAAGCGGCAATCTAGCAAGATAATTTTTCTTATGAGTTGGTTGTTCAGGGACAGAGAAAGAAGAAAGCGGCACACAACTGGCTTCTGAAACAAAATTGCAACACTCGATCGTTTCCTAAAATTACAAATTTGAAAGTATAGCATTGTACATGTCTATTTAAAAAAAAAGTTATTACAGGACTCCTTTAACATCTGTTGTATTTATCTCTAATTTACCTTGCAACCAACTAACCTCTCTGAAAACCTATCTCAGCAGTCTAGCTGATGTGCTCTGATGCAAAAGCTTAGTTTGAATTCCTTTTATGTCCACCAAAATTATCAGGCATGGACTCAAAAGATACAAGATATTCAACATAATTATGATATCTTAGGAATCACTAACAGGAACACACAAAACAGCTGAGTTCACTGGCTCATGATGCAAAGTGATGCCAACAGTGTGGGTTCAATTTTCGTACCAGCTGATATAATTCATGACGCCTGCCTTCTCAACCTTGCTCCTTGCCAGAGGTGTGGTGCTCGTCAGATTAAAATCAAAAGGGAGAGCAGCCTATGGTCATTTGGAACTATGGCATCTTTACTCTGTCTCTTTGCATCATTTCCTTATCCACTGTAAGAAGTCTCACAACACCAGGTTAAAGTCCAAAGGTTTATTTGGTAAAACAAGCTTTTGGAGTGCTGCTTCTTCATCAGGTGAGTGGAGTGGACTTCTTAATGTGCCCACCCCAGTCCAACGGTGGCATCTCCACATCATTCCTTGTCCAATGAAGAGCATACCTTTCCATCTTTGTATCATTAGCAAACAAGTCATTAATATCGATTGTAAATCGCTGAGGCCTTTTCATAAGATCAGTCAGTTGGAAAAAACATTGGGGTGTCCCTGGAACTGTATCCATGATGCTGTTCTTAGAATGGATTAAAGTGAAAAAACATTGACCTCCCAGTTAAGCAAATTATCCTAATTACTCATTCCTTAAGGAACCCAGTGTAGGGTGTCGAAATTTGCTGATGACACCAAGATTGGGGGAACGGCAAATTGTGCGGAGGGTGTGGAGAGTCTGCAGAAGGATCTAAATAGGCTGGGCGAATGGGCCAGGAAATGGCAAATGGAATTTAATGTTGGCAAGTGCGAGGTGGTCCACTTTGGTAGGAATAATGGTAGGAAGGACTATTACTTACGTGGCGAAAAACTGCAGCAGGCGACGGTGCAGAGGGACCTCGGGGTCCTTGTGCATGAGTCGCAAAAACCCAGCTTGCAGGTGCAGCAGGTGGTCAGGAAGGCGAATGGGATGCTGGCCTTCATAGCGAGGGGGATTGAATATAAAAGTAGGGAGGTATTGCTGCAGCTGTATAGGGCATTGGTGAGGCCGCAGCTGGAGTACTGTGTGCAGTTTTGGGTGCCGCACCTGCGCAAAGATATTTTGGCCTTGGAGGGAGTGCAGAGGAGGTTTACTAGGCTGATACCGGAGTTGAGGGGGTTGAGCTATGAGGAGAGGCTGAATAAACTAGGCTTGTACTCGTTGGAGTTTAGAAGAATGAGGGGAGATCTCATTGAGACGTATAAGATGATGAATGGGATGGATAGGATAGAGGTGGAGAGACTCTTCCCGCTCAAAAAAGACAGTAGGACTAGGGGGCACAGCCTCAAGATAAAGGGGGGGCAGTTTAGAACGGAGTTGAGGAGGAACTTCTTCACTCAAAGGGTGGTGAATCTCTGGAATTCTCTGCCTGTTGAAGTGGTGGAGGCTGCCTCATTAAATATTTTTAAGACGCGGGTTGATGGGTTTTTGATAAGAGAGGGGATTAAGGGTTATGGGGAGAGGGCGGGAAGGTGGAACTGAGCCACGACAGATCAGCCATGATCTTATTGAATGGCGGGGCAGCCTCGAAGGGCTAGATGGCCTACTCCTGCTCCTATTTCTTATGTTCTTATAATTTGTGTCTCAATAACTACTCTCTCTTGTATTTTGTCATAATCTGCATTATTTTGTCAAAATATCTCAATTACTCATTTGTATTTATATTTCCACATACGTTTCAGCCCCCTAATGGCAATAACAGTCCAAAACCACACACTTCTCCAATTGAGACCCAACTAGTTTTACACAAGTTTATCATTAACTCTTAACTTCGACATTCTTCTTCCAAACCTAGTCCTTTCTTCCTGTTTATGCCTTTCTCTAGCCACTTCATTCACTTTGTCTTTCAAAGGAGACTTCAAAGCGAGGCTCTGTCTGAGCTCTCAGATGGAAAAAAAAGACCCCAAGCCACTACATTGAAGAGTAGGGGAATTATCCTCAGCATCCTGGCCAATATTTATCCCCCAAACAATATTGCAAACATACATTATCTATTCATTTGATATTGCTGTTTGGAGCTTGCCGTGTTCATATTGGCTATCACACTGCCTGCATGACACCAGTGATTACACTTCAATAGCACTTCTTTGACTAAAGCTCTTTGCAACATCCTGCAGCCATGAAAGATGCTATATAAATGCAAAACTTTATTTTCACTGTCAAGCGTGAAGCATACCAATCAATAGCAGAAAAAGCACAGCATAGAAAATCATGCTTTAGTACAAACAGGCACAAATCACCAAAATAAATTCAATATCTAGTTCAAGCATCTTAGCCTCCTTCAGATAATTTTAGGTGTGCATTTGCTTCAATGAACCCCATCTGCCACAATATTTGAATAATCCACAAACATTGCAGCACCAGATCCATTAATAGAAAAGGTTCTCATTCACAGCTAAGCTGTCATCAATTCTTTTTTACCCTGTAAATAAAACCAGCAAACCTTTGCCCTCAAACATTTGAATGTTGGCAAATTCCTGAACACCATTCAGGAAACAATGCAGTGCTTTAAAGTCTAATGCACTGAAAACAATACCAGGCAACACAGTGATTAGCACTGCCGTGTCATAGTGTCAGGGACCCAGGTTTGGGGTCACTGACCGTGTGGAGCTTGCACGTTTTCCCCGTATCTGCGTGGGTTTTCTCCGGGTCTCCGGTTTCCTCCCACAGTTCAACGATATGCAGGTTAGGTGGACTGACCATACTAAGTTGTTCTAGATTAGGGAATTGGCCACGGTAAATTTGTAGGGTTATGGGGATAGGGTGGGAAAAGCTAAGGTATCTGTCAAAGAGGGTCGATGCAGACTCACTGGGCCAAATGGCCGCCTCTGCAAAAAGAAAAATCACACGTTGACAGCACAATTCTTGGTAGCTTCAATAGTTTACATAATAGTGCAATGACTTGAAGGTTCACAATCAGTTAATCCACTCCTGAAAATTCAAAGAAGCTTTTTCATGGTTAAAAAATGAATTATCCACCAATTTAAACAATATAAATGCTCAGGAAAGTGACTAAACTTAGCATTAACAAAAAGGAAGCATCAGATAGTTGAATGAAGTTAAGAGTTAGACTGCATTTTAAAAATGCTTCCATAGAATGTGGGTATCAAGGATAAGGCCTAATTGCCTTTGAGAAAGTAGTGCTGAGCTGCTTTCTTGAACTGCTGCAGTTCCATGTAGTGGAGGTACAGCCACTGCGCTATCAGGGAGAGAGCTCCAGGATTTTGACCCACTGACAGTGAAAGAATGGCGATATATTTCCAAGTCAGAATGGTGCGTGATTTGGAGTGAAACTTGCAGATGGTGGTGTTCCCATGCACCTGCTGCCCTTGTCCTTCTACATGGTAAAGGTCTCAGGTTTGGAAGGTGGTTTTGAAGGAGCCCTGGTGAGTTTCTGCAATACATCTTGCAGATAGTATATAGCATTGTTGCTGTGCATTGATGTTGACAGGAGTTCCAATGGGGTGCTAATCAAGCAGGTCCCTTTGTCCAGGATGGTATCAAGCTCCTCAAGCATTGTTGAAGCTGCACTCAACCAGGCAAGTGGAAAGTATTCTATCACATTCCTGATTTGGAAGTAGGAGTGAGCACCTCAACATAAAATTCTCAGCTTCTGAACTGCTACATGTAGCCATGGTATATATGCAGCTAGTCATATTCAGCTTCTGGTAAGTGATGAACTTATAATAGCTTTGGGGGGGTGTGTGTGGTGGTGGTGGTGGTGGTTTAGCAACGTCAATGCCATTGAATATTGGGGGTGCCAAGTGGCTTTTCTCTTATTGGAGATCATCATTGCCTGATACTTGTATGACATAAATGTCGCTTACACTAAATGACCCAAAACTGAACATTGTCCAGGTTTTGTTGCATATAGGCACATAAATGATGCTTCAATATATGAGGAGTTGCAAATAGTACTGAACACTCTGCAATCATCAGCGAAGATCCCCATTTCTGACCTTATGACAGAAGCTAGGTCACTGATGAAGCAGCTGAAGATGGTTGGGCCTAGTACACCAGGAACTCTTCAGCAAATCCCCAAAAATGAGACGACTGACTTCCAACAAGCACATCATCTTCGTATGACTTCAACCAGTGGAGAACTCCATCCTGCCTGTCAACTTTAGTTTTGCTAGGGTTCCTGATGCCTTACTTAGTCAAACACTGACTAAATGTCAAGGGCAATCATTCTGACCTCCCTTCTCAAATTCAGCTCTTTTGTTCATGTTTGGACCAAGATATCAATGAGGCCTGGAGCTGAATGACCCTAGCTGAATCCAAACTGAGTGACAGTGAGCAGGTTATTATGTGCAAGTGCTGCTTGATAGCACTGTTGATACATTCCATCACTTTGCTGATGATCAAAAATAAACTGATAGAGCAGTAATTAATTCATTCAATTTGTTCTGATTTTCATGGACAGGACATACCTCAGCAATCTTCCACATTGTCAGATAGATGCCAGTGTTGTAGTTGTACTGGAACAGATTGACTAGGGAAGGCAGCTAATCCTGAAGCTTCAATACAATTGACAGAATGTTGTCACGGCCCATAGCCTTTGCAGTATCCATTGTCTTCAGCCATTTCTTGCCATCAAGAGTGAATTAAATTTGGCTGAAGATAGCTGCACTTAATGCTGGGCTCCCTTATCATCGAGGACTGGGCTGCCTTTACCTCCAGTTAGTTATTTAATTGTCCGCCCCCTTCGTGATTGGAGATGGGGCTGCAGAACTCAGATCCAATCCATTGCTTGTGGTATTGCTAAGCTCTGTCTATCGCATGTTGCTCCTGATGTTTGACGTAATCCTATGTTGTAGCTTCACCAGGTTAACAGGGATTTTTAGGTATGACTGGTGCTGCTCCTTGTATGTCCTCCTGCACTGTTCAATGAACTAGGATTAATCCCCCAGTTTGACTGTGACGGTGGAATGATGCACATGCTGGGACATTGTCATTTCCAGTTCCTAGATCAAAGTCAGGTGCTCCATCTGATTTAATTCCTTTTTGACTTGATTGCAGTTTGGTACAATCACTTGCTAGGGTATTTAACGGTCAACCAAACCAGTGTGGTCTGAATTCACAATGTAAGTCAGACCATGTGAGGATGGCAAATTTCCTTCCCTAAAGGATATCAGTCAATCAAGTGGGTTTTTAAGGCAATCAATGTGATTTTATGGTTACCAACACTGGGCTTAGTTTTTAATTCCAGATTTTAATTCCATCAACTGCCTTGATGGTATGCCTGTGCAATTTCCTCATGTTATGTAAGTTTATTTTGTAAAAGGATAAATGAAATGTGCAGTAGAGGAACTGTGACAGAAGTGAGAGAGTGAACTGAATAGGGAGAAACAGCTGAAATGTTTCATGACTGTGAATTTTAATCCTTAGTGTTATCCCAGAGAAAAACCACCAACTAGCCAGAGACATAGCTACAGTGACATTATTTTCGCCGCACAAACAAATTTTTGTGGGAAATGTTCTATGTGATATATTGTAAACGTGCTTCATGTGCACATTTACTTAAACATCTGTCATCATTCAGCATGAAACTTGAAAGTATTTTTCTTTCAATTAAGTTTGGAATTTTGGCATGAATTTGCCAGACGCAGCAGATTATTGGGTTGTTGCTGGATTTTTTGTCCAGCAGTTGCAAGTGATACTTTTGACTTCACACTGCTTGCTGAGAATATTGATTCACACAATGAGATGTTCCTGCTCTCCAGCCAACACACCCATCTTACTTCCCTATAATATGCCCTGTTGGAATTGTTCGTCATTCATTAGGCATGCTCGCTTCTGTTGGGTTAGTGCAATTATTCTTCATTGGCTGACCAGAGACCATGATAACATCTACATTGATGTCTCCACCACTCAATTTCAACTTCCTCCCCTACGTACTACGTTACAAAGCCGTACTTTACATGGAAAATTACTACGTATTTACTGGCCAAAAACCACTGACCTGAGTTTAAATACGAAAACAGCAGCTGCAAAGGTGATTGTCAAGAACCCGGTGACTTTGAATTTTTGTACAGACTCAGAATTACCTCAAGTCTCCAGAAAGTTTTTAATTAGTGACCATGGGTGGGGTGCCTTCCCTTGCTGGGGATGAAACCACTTGTGGAACTTTGACCTCCTATTGTCCGTGCACTTACCCAGCTCAAAATCTATTGGTTCCCAGACTTACTTTCTTCAAGCTCAATACTAAGCATAGAGAGCTGCCAAGAAACCAGTTTATCATAAGCAGGTGTGAACATCCACCTTACATTCCCCATTACGAAACAATGACTTCTGACTTGGAATTACTTGCGTAGACGACAGAAGCATTGATCTTTTCATCTCATGATCCAAACTGACTTCCGATAACAAATCTTATTAAACTAAGAACTAGGAAAAACAAGCCAATCTGGAAACAAACAGAAAATCTCCATGTCAGCATCCTCTCCCCCGACTCTCTTCAACTTTCCTGCAAGTTCGAACTCTATCTGCTTTTTGACTATCCATGTGCCACAGTTAGAGATTTTTAAAACATTAATCTAGCAGCTGCTGTCTCCAGAAGGAAAGATAAATCCATCAACAACATCTTTAAACCACTTTGATACCAAATCCCGAGAGACCACTGAGCTCAGCCCAGATCCATCTAAGTCATCAAGCTACAAGATCTGGATAAAATGAATCTTCACTGGACTCTAAAACATCACTTAATCTACCTTCCAACTCTAAATTATTGCTATCTGTGTGCTTGCATGAAAGTTGGAGCATTTTTATTATTTTTCTTAGAGTAAATCAAGTACAATAAATACTACCCTTTTTTTAAAGAAACTCAAGGAGTCCTGTCTGTGTAAGCCTTTCACAGACACAGCACCCTACACAATTAAATACTCATTGAAGTGGCAAGCATATCATTTAAAAAAATCTGTTGCAGGAGTGGGAAAAAGTTCCACCTCTCCTCATCTGCTTGTAACAACTATTTATAGAAAACACTATAACGCCTCACTAAGCTTACTTCAACATCATCTACCAGCTCTCTAACCTCTACCACCAAAGAACAGAAAGCTCAAGGGAACTGCTTCCAAATTTCCCTCCAGTGGCACAACAATCTGGCCTGAAGTTTGAAAAGCAAAATTCTGCAGCTACTCTCTGATGAAAGGTCACCAACTTGAAACAAAGACACTGTTTCTCGCCCTACATAGATACGTACACATGCAGTAAACATACAAACATATGAATTAGGAGCATTGTAGGCCACTCGGGCCCCTTGAGCCTGCTCTGCCATTCAATAAAATTATGGCTGATCCGATTGCAGCCTCAACTCCACATTCCTCCTCGCCCCAATACTTTCTCATTAGTAAAGAATCTATCTGCAAATATTCAATGACCCTGCCTTCACTGTCCACTGGGAATGCAAGTTCCAAAGACACTGGACCCTCTGAGAAAAAAATTCTTCTCATCTTTGTCCAACATGGGAGACCTCCTATTTTTAAATCGTATTCCCTAATTCTGGTCCTTCCCACAAGGAGTTCCAGGGTCCACCCGATCAAGTCCTCTCAGGATCCTGTATATGTTATAGATCATCTCTTATTCATCTAAACTCCAATGCATACAGACTTAGCCTCTCCAACCTTACCTCGTACAATATAATAAGGTTATATTTTATAAATGTAATTTTAATATAAAACTCCTTCATGTTTTCATCTTTGCTCACAGGCTATTACATTTACATATTGTAAGGCTTAAAATACAATGCAATTGTGTACATGTAGCCTTAAAGGATAAGGGGAACCACTGGATCTAGTGCATTTGGATCTCCAGAAGGCATTTGATAATTTAGCAAAGGTAATTGCAGAAAATAAAAGCTCATGATGCAGGGAATATTGACATGAGTACCAGATTAGCCAACCAACAGGAAACAGAGAGTTGGCATAAATGTATCTTTTTCTGCTTGGCAGTATGCAATGGTGGTGTGCCAGAGAGATCAGTACTGAGACCTCAACATTTTACAATTTATATAAATGACTTGGAAGAAGGTACCAAACATATGGTTGTGAAATTTGCTAACGACACAAAGATAGGTCACAAAGTAAGTTGTGAAGAAGACATAAAGAGGCAACAAATGAACATAGACAGGTTAAGTGAGAGAGCAAAGATCTGGCAAATGAAGTACAATGTCGACAAATGTAAATAAAGATTATCTAAATGGTGAGAAAATACAGTGCTCTGAGATTCAAAGGGATCTGGGTATCCAAGTGCATGAATCACAAAAGGCTAGTATAAAATACAGCACATAATTAGGAAAGCTAATAGAACGTCATTATTTATTGTGAGTGGAATTGATTACAAAAGTAGGAAAGTGATTTTTCAGTTGTACAGGACGCTAATAAAACCATATTTAGAGTAATATATGTATTGGTCTCCATATTTACAGAACGATCTAAATGCACTGCAAGTAATTCAAAGATGACTAAAACCTGGAACACACGGGTTGTGTAATGAGGAAAGGCTGGACAGGCTAGACTTGTATTCAGTGCAATTTAAAAGAGTAAGAGATGACTTGATTGAAACCTTTAAAATCCTGAGGTGTCATGACAGGGTGGACGTGGAGAGGATGTTTCCGACTGCGGGAGAATCTAGAACTAGAGGTCACTGCTAAATTGGTCTATTTAGATCAGATGATGTGATTTTTTTTCTCTGAGGTTTGAGAGTCTTTGGAACTTTGATTCCACAGCCTTTTGAGGGAGAGAGTCTTTGAGCATTTTTAAGATAAAGGAGTTGGAAAGGCAGGGTAACCTGCACACAAATAAAGGCATAAAAAATTCCCACAGTGGAGACCAAGAAATGATTAACTGGTAAAATTTCTACACATAAAGAGACAAGAGAAAATGCAATGAGAGAAATCAAAGAAATAAACAAGTATAATGTACAGGGTGTGGCAAGAGTTAAAGTGGGGCAGGCAAGTATTTTGGAAAGAATGAAAAACCAAGTTTTCAGGCCATCTTACCATCATCTCTTATGCTTGCAGGAAAGTGCAAAGAGTGAAGAGCTGAGGGGAAAAGAGTGAACAACAGCATAACAAAGGAATCAATCCCTTCAGAACTCAATGATGGGAAGAAGATGAGGCAGTGGTCAAAATGACAGCTTCCGAGTACAGAGGCTGTTGGGATGGAAAGTGAGGACAAGGAAACTGTGCCACTTGCATGTAAACCTCCATTATATTCTGATGTTACAGTGTGTTTTCCAGATGGTAGTATTTCTTGTTATCATTGCTTGTATGAGAAAGAGAAAGGAGAGATACAGATAGAAGTATTTCACTAATGAGCAATAACACAAGACTGATTAATGTAATCTCTGAATAACAAGTGTACTAAAATAACTAAGGATGTTATAAATGCAAATAACTTTTTTCTCTTCCGGAACATTCAACTTCAGCTATGTGCTCTTATAATCAACTTGCATAATCTATGTACAACTGTTATTGAATGCCCTTTAATTAAAATACTGAAAAAAAATTAAAATAACCACTTTTGTCTTTACATTAACAAACGAAATGACATCAAGTAAAGTTATCCTAAAAATAAAAACTTAAAGTTTTAATATTTTATAATGCGTTAATGAATTATCTCAAATTGCTCTCACCACTATTATTCTATACTCTTACATTGTTGCAATACTCAAAAATCTTTCTCCAGGTAGAACCCAAGTTCAGGAGGTATAAAATCTATTATGCTGTTGAATAATCACAGCATGAATTTCTCAATAGTAGTTTTGCAGGTAAGGTAATGAAAGATGACCTAACAGATAATTTTACAACAAAAACTAGAGGAAAACACTTCTTCCTATAACAACACAACGCTGAATCATCTTGCTAGTTAAGGTTCTGGCTGTCTATCTGCACTAAAGGCAAGAGATTGTATGATATGCTGAAAGTCAATGATAGGTCAAGACTGCATAGCAACATGCCATAGAGATTTAGATTAACAAAATCACGAGAAAAGACAGACAAAAGTAGACTTTGTAATAACACAACTGGCCTAATCTTTCACATCACATCTTTTCACAACAGCTTCAAAGTCAGTCATGGTGCAGTTGAACATAGAACATTACAGCAGAGTACAGGCCCTTCAGCCCTCAATGTTGCACCGACCTCTGAAACCAATCTAAAGCCAATCTAACCTACACTATTCCAATATCATCCAAATGTTTATCCAATGACCATTTAAATGCCCTTAATGTTGGCGAGTCCACTACTGTTGCAGGCAGGGCATTCCACACCCTTACTACTCTGTGAGTAAAGAACCTACCCCTGATATCTGTCCTATATCTATCACCTTTCAATTTAAAGCTATGTCCCCTCATGCTAGCCATCACCATCCAAGAAAAAAGGCTCTCACTGTCCACCCTATCTAAGCCTCTGACCATCCTGTATGCCTCTATTAAGTCACCTCTTAACCTTCTTCTCTCTAACAAAAACAGCCCCAAGTCCCTCAGCCTTTCCTTATAAGACCTTCCCACCATACCAGGCCAATGCTTCCACATCCTTCCTATAATGCGGTGACCAGAACTGTACACAATATTCCAAGTGCAGCTGCACCAGAGTTTTTTTACAGCTGCAACATGACCTCATGGCTCCAAAACTCAATCCCTCTACCAATAAAAGCTAACACACTGTATGGCTTCTTAACAACCCTATCAACCTGGGTGCCAACTTTCAGGGATCTATGCACATGGACACTGAGATCTCTCTACCCATCCACACTACCAAGTATCTTACCATTAGCCCAGTACTCTGTATTCCTGTTGCTCCTTCCAAAGTAAATCACCTCACTTTTCCGCATTAAACTCCATTTGCCACCTCTCAGTCCAGCTCTGCAGCTTATCTATGTCTCTCTGTAACCTGCAACACCCTTCCGCACTGTCCACAACTCCACCAACTTTAATGTCATCCGCAAATTTACTAACCCATCCTTCGGTTGACGATGGGCAAGCCGTTGATGTCATCTATATGGATTTCAGTAAGGCGTTTGACAAAGTCCCTCATGGTAGGCTGGTAGAAAAGGTTAAGACGCATGGGATACGGCGTCAGGTAGCTAGGTGGATTGAGAACTGGCTGGGCAATAGGAGACAGAGGGTAGTTGTGGAGGGGACTTTGTCCAGCTGGAGGCCAGTGACCAGTGGTGTGCCGCAGGGCTCAGTACTGGGACCTCTCCTCTTTGTAGTCTACATAAATGACTTGGAAGAGAGCGTAGGTGGTGTGATCAGCAAGTTTGCTGATGACACCAAGATGGCAGGGTTGGCGGGTACTGAAGTGGATTGTCAGGTGATACAACAGAATATAGATAGGTTGGTGCATTGGGCAGATAGGTGGCAGATGGAATTTAATCCTGACAAATGCGAGGTGATGCATTTTGGAAGGAATAATGTAGAGAGGAGCTATGTGATTAAAGGTAGACAAATTAGGAGTATAGAAACACAGAGGGACCTGGGAGTGCAGGTTCACAAATCCATGAAGGTTGTGACACAAGTGGAGAATGTTGTCAGGAAGGCTTATGGAATGCTAGCCTTTATAGGAAGAGGTATAGAGTTTAAAAGCTGCCGTCTAATGCTTCAGTTGTATAGAACGTTGGTTAGACCGCATTTGGAGTACTGCGTCCAGTTCTGGTCACCTTACTACCGGAAGGACGTGGAGGCTCTGGAAAGGGTGCAGAGGAGGTTTACCAGGATGTTGCCTGGCATGGAGGGGTTGGGTTACGAGGAAAGGTTGGAGAAACTGGGACTGTTCTCCTTGGAAAGACGGAGATTGAGGGGTGACATGATAGAGGTATATAAGATACTGAAGGGAATAGACAGGGTCAATAGTGAGAGACTGCTCCCTAGATTGGTTACGAATACAAGAGGACATGATTTAAGGGTGAGGGGGGAGAGGTATAATTTGGATATGAGAGGAAGGTTCTTTACGCAGAGAGTTGTGGGGGTATGGAACGCGCTACCGAGTGGGGTGGTGGAGGCGGGAACGTTGGACTCGTTTAAGGTTCAGTTAGATAGGCACATGAGTGAAACGAGGATGGAGGGTTATGGTAGGGGTTATTGAATAAGGGTTAGAACCTCGGGAGACACCGGAAAGGCAGGCTTGTGATTAACGTTTTTGTCTTTTCACTCCGCAGGTGGAGGTCCACCTCGTTGTCAAACGAGGGGCATGCACACGGTGGGTCGTGCGTGGGCTGCTCCTGGAGGTTCCGGGAGTGGCCTAGTACTTCGTGTCGGTGTGTGTGCTTGATCCTGGACCGGTAGACGGGCGCCGCAACAGCTCGGTGACTAGCACTGCTAGCTGTGCAGATACATGGATTTGGGCCTGTGTCTGTGGGAGTTTGTGCATTCTCCCTGTGGTTGCGTGGGTTTCCTCCGGGCGCTCCGGTTTCCTCCCACACCCCAAAGATGTGCTCTTAGGCTGATTGGTTTTACCAAATTGACACAATTCTCCCCTGAATCTGGCTAAGTCAGGGGTTCTATTTGTAGATACGCAGGGTAGAATAGGTGTAGGGTGATGCGGCGGCGCGGGTTTGTTGGGCCGAAGGGCCTGTTTCCTGTGCTGGGTTGTTCTTTGTTCTTGTTCTACGCCCTCATCCAGGCCATTTATAAAAATGACAAACAGCAGTGGCCCCAAAACAGATCCTTGCGGTACACCACTATGAGTGAACTACAGGATGAACATTTCCCATCAAACACCACCCTCTGTCTTCTTACAGCTAGCCAATTTCTGATCCAAACTGCTAAATCACCCTCAATTCCATGTCTCCATATTTTCTGCAATAGTCTATCATGGGGAAATTTATCAAACGCTTTACTGAAATCCATATACACCACATCAAATACTTCACCCTTATCCATCTCTTTGGTCACCTTCTCAAAGAACTCAATAAGGTTTGTGAGGCACGATCTACCCTTCACAAAACCATATTGACTATCCCTAATCAAATTATTCCTTTCTAGATGATTATAAATCCTATCTCTTATAATCCTTTCCAAAACTGTGCCCACAACAGAAGTAAGGCTCACTGGTCTATAATTACCAGGGTTGTCTCTACTTCCCTTCTTGAACAAAGGGACAACATCTGCTATCCTCCAGCCTTCTGGCACTATTCCTGTAGACAATGACGACCTACAGATCAAAGCCAAAGGCTCTGCAATCTCCTCCCTAGCCTCGCAGAGAATCCTAAGGTAAATCCCATCTGGCCCAGGGGACTTCTCTATTTTCACACTTTCCAGAATTGCTAACACCTCCGCCTTATGAACCTCAATCCCATCTAGTCTAATAGCCTGCATCTCAATATTCTCCTCGACAACATTGTCTTTTTCCTGTGTGAATACTGACGCAAAATATTCATTTAATGTCTTTCCTAGAAAGCTTTAGGGTTTTCCTGTTGTACCTGCCAAAGACTTCTCAGATCCCCTCCTGGCTCTTCTTAGCTCTCTCTTTAGGTCCTCCCTGGCTAACTTGTAACTCTCAAGCACTCTAACTGAGCCTTCACGTCTCATTTTACATAAATCTCCTTCTTCCTCTTCATAAGAGATTCAACTTCTTTAGTAAACCACAGTTCCTTCACTCGACCACTTCCTCCCTGCCTGGCTGGTACATACTTATCAAGGACACACAGTAGCTGTTCCTTGAACAAGCTCTATATTTCAATTGTGCCCATCCCCTGCAGTTTCCTTCCACATCCTATGTATCCTAAATCTCACTTAATCGCATCATAATTTCCTTTCCCCAGCTATAACTTTTGCACTGCAGTATATACCTATCCCTTTCCAACGCTAAAGTAAACGTAACCAAATTGTGGTCACTATCACCAAAGTACTCACCTACCTCCAAATCTAACACCTGGCTTGGTTCATTTCCCAGTACCAAATCCAATGCGGCCTCGCCTCTTGTTGGCCTATCTACATACTGTGTCAGGAAACCCTCCTGCACACATTGGACAAAAACTGACCCATCTAAAATATTCGAATGATAGCGTTTCCAGTCAATATTTGTAAAGTTAAAGTCCCACATAACAATTACCCTGTTACTTTTGCTTCTTTCCAGAATCATCTTTGCAATCCTTTCCTCTACATCTCTGGAACTTTTCAGAGCCCTGTAGAAAACTCCCAAGCAGGTTGACCTCTCCTTTCCAGTTTCTAACCTCAGCCCATACTACCTCGGTAGACAAGTCCTCATCAAACATCCTTTCTGCCACCGTAATAGTATCCTTGACTAACAATGCCACACCTCCCCCTCTTTTACCACCTTCCCTGATCTTACTAAAACATCTAAACACCGGAACCTGCAACAACCATTCTGTCCCTGCTCTATCCATGTCTCCGAAATGGTTACAACATCGAAGTCCCAGGTACCAACCCATGCTGCAAGTTCACCCACCTTATTCCGGATGCTCCTGGCATTGAAGTAGACACACTTCAAACCATCTTCCTACCTGTCAGTACACTCTTGCGACCTTGAAACCTTATTCATGACCTCACTACTCTCAACCTCCTGCACATTGGAGCTACAATTCAGGTTCCACTCTGCTGCCACTCTGGGCTCTTAGTCAGCAGGGGTTGCAACAATCCGAGTTCACATTCCAAAGCAGTGATGAGTGCATGCAGCATTGTCGGAGGTGTTGTCTTTCAGATGATACATCAAACCAAGGACCGTCAGACCTCTTGAGTGGACATAAAAGATCTCATATTTCCAACAGCATGGAATTATTCCCTGGTATTTTGGCCAATGTTTATCCTTCAATCAACATCACAAAAATAATGTATCTGGTTATTGCCATACCTCTGTGGGAGTTTGCTGTGTGATAATTGCCTGTTCCATTTCTTACATCACAAAGTGACTAATTTTCCAGAAGCACTTAAATGGCTGCAAGGTGCCATGGGACAGCTGGTGCTTATGAAATGTAAGTTTTACTTTTATATAAATGTAATTTTTTTTCCTCAAAACTCTACTGTGTCACAACCTTATCATTTGGTATCTAAAACTGTAGGTGGCTACTTACAATTTCAGGCCTCAGGTGAATTTTGAGAATGTAATTTGATATTTAGTGATCACAGTTGCATTTAAATGAGATGGGTCAATCCAGAAAAAAATGATGCTCTTCCTGTTAAGTGACACAATAGTGACACAATACAATAGTAAAACATTGGCATAAGCATCAAATAGACTCAAAAGGCACAAAATAATTGGATGTCTATTGGTGTAATAAAAGATACAAACTAAACTGTAAAAAGGCCAAAAAGATGTATCAAACAATATATAACAATGACTGCTTGACCAGCTATTTACCATTTATATAGATGATCTGGAGGAGGGAACCGAGTGTATGGTGTTGAAATTTGCTGATGACACCAAGATTGGTGGAATGGCAAACTGTGCGGAGGGTGTGGAAAGTCTGCAGAAGGATCTAGATAGGCTGGGCGAATGGGCCAGGAACTGGCAAATGGAATTTAATGTTGGCAAGTGTGAAGTTGTCCACTTTGGTAGGAATAATGGTAGAAAGGACTATTACTTACATGGCGAAAAACTGCAGCATGCTACGGTGCAGAGGGACCTCGGGGTCCTTGTGCATGAGTCGCAAAAACCCAGCCTGCAGGTGCAGCAGGAGGTCAGGAAGGCAAATGGGATGCTGGCCTTCATAGTGAGGGCGATTGAATGTAAAAGTAGGGAGGCCTTGCTGCAACTGTACAGGGCACTGGTGAGGCCGCAGCTGGGGCACTGTGTGCAGTTTTGGTCGCCGCACTTACGCAAGGATATTTTGGCCTTGGAGGGAGTGCAGAGGAGGTTTACTAGGCTGATTACGGAGTTGAGGGGGTTGAACTATGAGGAGAGGCTGAATAAACTAGGCTGGTACTCGTTAGAGTTTAGAAGAATGAGGGGAGATCTCATTGAGACGTATAAGATGATGAATGGGATGGATAGGATAGAGGTGGAGAGGCTCTTCCCGCTCAGAAAGGACAGTAGGACTAGAGGGCACAGCCTCAAGATAAAGGGGGGGCAGTTTAGAACGGAGTTGAGGAGGAACTTCTTCACTCAAAGGGTGGTGAATCTCTGGAATTCTCTGCCCGTTGAAGTAGAGGAGGCTGCCTCGCTAAATATGTTTAAGACACGGGTTGATAGGTTTTTGATAGGCAAGGGGATTAAGGGTTATGGGGAGAGGGCGGGAATGTGGAACTGAGCCACAACAGATCAGCCATGATCTTATTGAATGGCGGGGCAGGCTCGAGGGGCTAGATGGCCTACTCCTGCTCCTATTTCTTATGTTCTTATGATGTTCTTAAAGTGAGGCTGTGTGAATTTTAAATTTCATTGTTCACAAACTCCTCTGAATTTGTGGCATAATTGTCCTACACATGCAGGATTCATGAGCTGTTTTGGCCTCCCAGAATCAATACGCTGTGGTATATCTAGGTTAGAATTTTTTTTAAGTGCAAAGATAGATTAAAAGAAAATCTTAAGTGTCAACAGAACCAGAATATCGCTAACTCCTGAAAGACTTTTCAAACATTTTTCAACAAGCCAGAGTCCAATTTATAGGCTGAGCATGTTAAATTCTGAACTTATCTTATGTTCATTTAACAGCAATTAAATATGACCCCCAAAGAAACACAACAGCTAGCATTTGTGCATGACATAATACAATGTTCACAGAATTTTTTACAGTGCAGAAGGAGGCCATTTGGCCCATTGTGTCTGCACCAGCTCTCCAAACAAGGATCATGACTCAGTGCCATTCCCCTGGCTTTTCCCCTACCTCTGCATATTGTTTCTACTCAAGTAATTATCTAATGCCTTCTTGAATGACTCAATTGATTCTGCCTGCGCCACACATTCCAGGTAGTACATTCCAGATTCAAACCACTAGCTGTGTGAAAGAAAAAATTCTTATATTTGCTTTTTTTGCAATTCTTTTTGAATCTGTTCTCTATTACTCTTGATCTTTTACAAGGAGGAACATCTTCTCCCTAGCTACTCTGTCCAGCCCCCTCAAGTTTGAACATCAGATCGCCTCTTGGACTCCTTCTCTCCAAGGACAGCAGTTCCTTTAATCTATCCTCATAACTGAAATTTCTCAACCCTGGAACCATTCTTGTAAACCTCTTCTGCACTCTCATAAGAACATAAGAAATAGGAGCAGGAGTAGGCCAACTAGCCCTTCGAGCCTGCCCTGCCATTCAATAAGATCATGGCTGATCTGTCTTGGCTCAGTTCCACCTTCCCGCCCTCTCCCCATAACCCTTAATCCCCTCTCTTATCAAAAACCCATCAACCTGCGTCTTAAAAATATTTAGCGAGGTAGCCTCCACCACTTCAATGGGCAGAGAATTCCAGAGATTCACCACCCTTTGAGTGAAGAAGTTCCTCCTCAACTCCGTTCTAAACCGCCCCCCCTTTATCTTGAGGCTGTGCCCCCTAGTCCTACTATCCTTTCTGAGCGGGAAGAGTCTCTCCACCTCTATCCTATCCATCCCATTCATCATCTTATACGTCTCAATGGGATCTCCCCTCATTCTTCTAAACTCTAACGAGTACAAGCCTAATTTATTCAGCCTCTCCTCATCGCTCAACCCCCTCAACTCCGGCATCAGCCTAGTAAACCTCCTCTGCACTCCCTCCAAGGCCAAAATATCCTTGCGTAAGTACGGCACCCAAAACTGCACACAGTACTCCAGCTGCGGCCTCACCAATGCCCTATACAGCCGCAGCAAGACCTCCCTACTTTTATATTCAATCCCCCTCGCTATGAAGGCCAGCATCCCATTCGCCTTCCTGACCTCCTGCTGCACCTGCAAGCTGGGTTTTTGCGACTCATGCACAAGGACCCCGAGGTCCCTCTGCACTGTCACCTGCTGCAGGTTTTCTCCACGTAAGTAATAATCCTTCCTACCATTATTCCTACCAAAGTGGACCACCTCGCGCTTGCCAACATTAAATTCCATCTGCCATTTCCTGGCCCATTCACCCAGCCTATCTAGATCCTTCTGTAGACTCTCACCACCCTCCGCACAATTTGCCTTTCCACCAATCTTGGTGTCATCAGCAAATTTCGACACCCTACACTCGGTTCCCTCCTCCAGATCATCTATATAAATGGTAAATAGCTGAGGCCCCAGCACCGACCCCTGAGGCACTCCACTAGTCACCATCCGCCAATCCGAATAGCACCCATTGACCCCCACTCTCGCCAATGGTTCACATCCTTCCAATAATGTTGTGCCCAGAACTGTATACAATATTCCAGCTGAGGTCTAGCCTGTGATCTACAAGTTCAGCGTAATCTTCTTGCTCTTGTTTTCTATGCCATTATTCATAAAGTCCAGGATACTATATGCTTTATTAACAGCTCTGTTCACTTGTCCTACCACCTTAAATGACCAATGCACATGTACACTCAGGTCCCTTTGCTCCTGCACCCCCTTAAGAATTTTATCCCTTATTTTCTATTGTCTCTCAAAGATCTTTCTATCAAAATCATCACCTCACACATCACATTGAACTTTATCTGCCACCTGTCTACCCACTTGCCTATATTGTTTTGAAATTCTACATTGTCGTCTTCACAATTTACAATACCAACGTTTTGTATCCTCCACAAATTTTGGAATTGTCCCCTGCACACTAAGATCTAGTTCATTAATATGTATCAGGAAAAGCAAGGGTCCAAATTCCAACCCCGAGAAATCATCCTTTAGCCCGAAAAATATCCATTAATCGTTACTCTCTGCTTTCTATTATTCAGCCAATTTTGTATTCATGTTGCTACTGCCCTTTTATTTCACGAGCTATAACATTTCTCACAAGTTTGAGGGAAAACTTATACTGTATCAAATGCCTTCCGAAAATCCACTTACACATCAATTGCATTACCACATTGAGCCTTTCTGTTACCTCCTCAGAAAACGCCAGCAAGTTAATTAAACATGATTTCACTGTCAGAAACCCATGCTGGCTCTTCCTAATCGATATGGCTACTACTTCTAACTTGAATAATTGTTTCTAGAAGCTTTCCCACCACTTATATTAAACTGATTGGTCTGTAATTGCTGGGGCTATCCTTACAATCTTTTTTGAACAAGTGGGTAACACTTGCAATTCGTCAGTCCATGACAACTCTCCTAAATCAACAGGAGAATGAAAGATTATGGCCAATGCCTCAGCAATTTCCATTCTCACTTCCTTCAATATCATTGAATATATCTTATCCAGTCCCAGTTCCTTGTCAGCTTTAACTGCTGACAGTATCAACTTATCAATTTTAAGCAATTTTAAACTCTTCTAGGGACAGATTTCCCTCATCTGTCGCTATGGCCGGTGTTGCATCTACCTTCTTGATAGACAGTTGTAAAACACTAACTTAATGCCTCAAATATGCCCCATGTGCAAATTCCTTTTTTGATCTCTAATTGGCCCTATTGTTTTTACTATTCATACGCCTATAGAAAACTTTGTGAGCTCCTTTACATTGGCTGCCAGTTTTTCCCTCAGAAGCCCCCTATGCTTCTCTAATAGAGTCATGATGTGGGTATGCCGGCGTTGGACTGGCGTAAACACAGTAAAAAGTCTGACAACACCAGGTTTTAGTCCAACCTATTTATTTGATAATATTCTCACTAGCTTTCGAGTGGACAGCCTGACGAAGAGGCTGTCCCCTCGAAAGCTAGTGAGAATATTATCAAATAAATAGGTTGGACTAAAACCTGGTGTTGTCAGACTTTTTACTGTCTCTAATAGAGTCACAGAGGTTCACAGCATGAAAACAGGCCCTTCAGCCCAACTGGTCCATGCTGCACTTTTTTTTAAACCCCTAAGCTAATCACAATTGCCCACATTTGGCCCATATCCCCCATGCCCATCATACCCATGTAACTGTCTAAATGCTTTTTAAAAAGACAAAATTGTACCTGCCTCTACTACTACCTCTGGCAGCTTGTTCCAGACACTCATCACCCTCTGTGTGAAAGAACTGCTCTTCTGACACTTTTGTATCTCCCCCTCTCACCTCAAACCTATGCCCTCCAGTTTTAGACTCCCCTACTTTTGGGGGAAGTTATTGACTATCTAGCTGATCTGTGCCCCTCATTATTTTATAGACCTCTATAAGATTACGCCTCAGCCTCCTAAGCTCCAGAGAAAAAAGTCCCAGTCTATCCAGCCTCTCCTTATAACTTAATCCATTAAGTCCTGGTAGTATCCTAGTAAATCTTTTCTGCATTCTTCCTAGTTTAATAATATCCTTTCCAAAATACGGTGATCAGAATTGCACACAGTATTCCAGGTTATGCCGCTGTTTAAAAAAGGTAGCAGACAAAAGGCGGATAACTACAGGCCAGTTAGCTTAACGTCCATCGTTGGGAAAATGCTAGAATCCATCATTAAAGAAGAAATAGTAAGACACCTAGAAAAGAATGGTTCGATCAAGCAGATGCAACATGGATTTGTGAAGGGGAAGTTGTGTTTGACGAATTTACTGGATTTTTATGAAGATGTGACGAGTGCAGTAAACAGTGGGGAACCAGTGGATGTGGTGTTTTTAGATTTCCAGAAGGCATCTGATAAGGTGCTTCACAAAAGGTTGCTGCAGAAGGTTAGGATACACGGAGTTGGGGGTAGAGTGTTAGGGTGGATTGAGGATTGGCTATCTAACAGGAAGCAGAGAGTTGAAATAAATGGGTGCTTTTCTGGTTGGCAGTTGGTGACTAGAGGCATGCTGCAGGGATCGGTGCTGGGGCCTCAAACTGTTTACCATTTGCATAGATGATCTGGAGGAGGGGGCTGAGTGTAGGGTAACAAAATTTGCTGATGACACAAAGATGAGTGGAAAAGCAAATTGTGTGGAGGATGCGGAAAGTTTGCAGAGAGATCTGGATAGGCTCAGTGTGTGGGCGAGGACCCAGCAGATGGAGTATAACATTAGCAAATGTGAGGTTATCCATGTTAGAAGAAATAATAGTAGGATGGAATATTACTTAAATGGTGAAAAGTTGCAGCATGCTACTGTGCAGAGGGACCTGGGGGTCCTTGTGCACGAATCGCAAAAACTCAGTCTGCAGGTGCAGCAGGTGATCAAGAAGGCGAAAGGAACGTTGGCCTTTATATCCTACAGATATAAAAGCAGGGAGGTCTTGCTGCAACTGTACAAGGCACTGGTGAGGCCGCAACTGGAGTACTGTGCGCAGTTTTGGTCACCTTATTTGTGAAAGGATATATTGGAGGGAGTACAAAGAAGGTTCACCAGGCTGATACTGGAGATGAGGGGGTTAGCTTATGAGGAGAGATTAAATAGACTGTGCCTGTACTCGTTGGAGTTTAGAAGGCTGAGGAGGGATCTTATAGAGACTTACAAGATAATGAAGGGGCTAGATAGGGTAGAGGTAGAGAGATTCTTTCTGCTTAGAAAGGAAACCAGAACTAGACGGCACAGCCTCAAAACGTGGGGGTGGGGGGCGCGGTTTTTAGAACAGGTTTGAGGAGGAACTTCTTCACTCAGTGGGTGGTGAATTTCTGGAATTCTCTGCCCATTGAAGTGGTGGAGGCTACCTCATTGAATACGTTTAAGTCACGGGTAGATAGATTTCTGATAGATAAGGGCATTAAGGGTTATGGGGAGCAGGCGGGTAAGTGGAACTGATCCACTTCATCCACTTGAATGGCGGGGCAGGCTCAAAGGGCTAGATGGCTTACTCCTGCTCCTATTTCTTATGTTCTTAAGTGTGGCCTTACCAATGTCTTGTACAACTTCAACAAGACATTCCAACTCCTGTATTCAATGTTCTGACCAATGAAACCAAGCATGCCGAATGCCTTCTTCACCACTCTGTCCACCTGTGACTCCACTTTCAAGAAGCTATGAACATGTACCCATTGATCTCTTTGTTCTGTAACTCTCCCCAACGCCCTACCATTAACTGAGTAAGTCCTGCCCTGGTTCAATCTACCAAAATGCATCACCTCGCATTTGTCTAAATTAAACTCCATCTGCCATTCATCAGTCTACTGGCCCAATTGATCAAAATCCCATTGCAATTGGAGATAACTTTCTTCACTGTCCACTATGTCACCAATCTTAGTGTCATCTGCAAACTTACTAACCATGCCTCCTATATTCTCATCCAAGTCATTAATATAAATGACAAATAACAGAGGACCCAGAACTGATCCCAGGCCTCCAGTTCGAAAAACAATTCTCTACAACCACCCTCTGGCTTCTGTCAAGAAGCCAATTTTGTATTCATTTAGATATCTGACCCTGGATCCCGTGAGATTTAACCTTATGCAACAACCTACCATGCGGTACCTTGTCAAAGGCCTTGCTAAAGTCTATCAACTGCACTTTCCTCATCTATCTTCTTGTTTACTCCTTCAAAAAACTCAATCAAATTTGAGAGACATGATTTTCCATTCACAAAGCCATGCTGACTGTCCCTAATCAGTACTTGCGTCTCTAAATGCCTGTAGATCCTGTCTCTCAAAATACCTTCCAACAATTTACCGACCACAGATGTAAGGCTCGTTGGCCTGTAGTTCCCAGACTTTTCCCTGCAGCCCTTTTTAAGCAAATATGCTTTTTCATGTCGCCTCTGAACCTTCTGTATTCCTCTTAATTCTCAACTTTATTTTCTACCTGGCACCTGAAATAAGCACACTTTTTCTCCCTTAATTTCCAACCACCCAGGGAGCTCTGCATTTGTTTGCCTTGTACCTTGACTGTGTCCATTTGTTTTGAAGGTAACCCGTTGTTCAGCTACGGTTTTTCCTGCCAACCTGTTCCTGTGTAAAGTTATGTAATTCCAAAAGGAGTTTGATAAAGTGCCATTTAACAAACTTGTCAGCAAAGGTAAATCCCATAGAATAAGAGATACATTTGGCTGAGTGACAGGAAACAGTAATGGCGAACAGTTTTTTCCAGTCTGGTGGCAGGGATATGGAGGGGCTCCATAGATATTGGTGTGAGGGCTACTGCTTTACTTCATCTAACAACTTAAGACTTGTCTAGGCCACAAATACAACATTTGCAAATGCCATAAAATTGGGAAGTATTGTGAATAGTGAGAAGGATAGAGGCAGATTTCAAGAAAGATAGGCAAACAGATGACAGAATAAATTTAATGACAGAAGTGTGAAGTGACGTATTTTGGAAAGAAGAGTGAGGAGAGGCGATATAAAATAAAGAGTACAATTCTAAAATGGGTGCAGGAGCGAAGGAAAGCTGGGGGTTTATATGCACAAATCATTGATGGTGACAGGGCAAGTTGAGGAAACAGTTAAAAAGGCACATGAGATCGTGGGCTTAGAATAAAAAGCAAGGAAATTATGGTGAACCTTTATAAAACATTGGTTTAGCCTGAACTGGCGTATTGTCCAATTCTAGGCACAGCATTTTAGGAAGGATGTGAAGGCATCAGAGGGATTTACAAGAATGATTCAAGGGATGAGGCTCTTCAGTTACAAAGATAAATTCGGGAAGTTGGGGCTGTTCAGCTTTGAGAAGAGACAGTCAAACAGAGATTTGACAGCAGGGCTCAAAATCATGTGGAATTTGGACAGATAGGGAGAAAATGATTCCATTGGCAGAAGGGTCAAGAACGAAAGGCCATTGCTTTAAACTGAACAACAAAATAACTAGAGGCATTAGGGGGAAATACTTGTTTTTAAACACAGCAATAATTAGGATCTGGAATTCTCTGCCCAAGAATGTCAGATTGGCATCCTTCCATCTGAGAGAGATGATAGGAATCCAACCCTAAACTTGGGTGAGGTCAGATGAGATCATCTTCTGATGGCCAAAGAAGCCATTTCCGGAAAACTGCAGTCTGCACAAGCGCCTCACATGAAATAAGAGCTGGGATGAAGTATTCCCTCTATTTGATTTTTTGGCAGCATAGCACAAGCAGGATTTGGAGACATAGGCTTCGCCAGCACCTGCATCTCCCTCTCTATCTTATGAACTGAATCCAAAGGAAGGACAAACCCTAATTCTGCAGCCCACTCATGTTGCAGGAAATGCTGAAAGCTGCTTGGTTAAAGGGAGCAGCAGCTGCCTATAGGGGTCTGCTCCAGTGACTCTGACTCTCCCATGCCCGACGCACAAGGCAGTTTGGCTCATGACTGGGACTTGATTGACGGACACCAGAGCATGTCGACATGCTGGTGGGTCTGCATATTGTATCTCTAAGTTGATGGGTCCTGCAAGGTCCCCTGCAGTTCAGGTGAGGACTAAAGGGTGCTTTTTACCACGTGTTACCATATTATAAGTAACATGATGGAGGCTGGTTCAACCATGGTTTTCAAAAAAAAATTAGCTCAGAGAGGATTACAACGTGGAAACATGCCCTTCGGCCCAACTTGTCCATGCTGCCCTTGTTTTTTTAAACTCCTAACTTAGTCCCAATTGCCTGCATTTGGCCCACATCCCTCAATAACCATCTTACCCATGTATCTGTCTAAATGCTTTTTAAAAAGACAAAATTGTACCTGCCTCTACTACGACCTCTGGTAGCTTGTTCCAGACACTCTCCACTCTCTGAAAAAATTGCCCTTCTGGACATTTTTGTATCTCTCCCCTCTCACCTTAAACCTATGCCCTCTAGTTTTAGGCTCTCCTACCTTTGAGAAAAGATATTGACTATCTAGTTGATCTATGCCCCTCATTATTTTACAGACCTCCACAAGATCCTCCTCAGCCTCCTAAACTTCAGAGAAAAAAGTTCCAGTGTATCCAACCTCTCCTTATAACTCAAACCATCAAGTCTTGGTAGCATCCTAGTAAATCTTTTCTGCACTCTTTCTATAATAGGGTGACCAGAACCATACACAGCATTCTGTGTGGCCTTACCAATGTCTTGTACAACTTCAACAAGACATCCCAACTCTGTATTCAATGTTCTGACCAATGAAACCAAGCATGCTGAATGCCTTCTTCACCATTCTGTCCACCTGTGACTCCACTTTCAAGGAGCTATGAACATGTACCCCCAGATAACTTTCTTCACTGTCCACTATGCCACCAATCTTGGTGTCATCTGCAAACTTAATAACCATGCCTCCTATATTCTCATCCAAATCATTAATATAAATGACAAATAACAGTGGACTCAGCACTGATCCCTGAGGCACACCACTGGTCACAGGCCTCCAGTTTGAAAAGCAACTCTCTACAAGTACCCTCTGTCTTCTGTCAAGAAGCCAATTGTGTATCCACTTAGATTCCTCCCCCTGGATCCCGTGAGGTTTAACTTTATGCAACAAGCTACCATGCAGCACCTTGTCAAAGGCCTTGCTAAAGTCCATGTAGACATCAACAGCACTGCCCTCACCTACCTCCTTGGTTACCTCTTCAAAAAACTTAATCAAATTTGTGAGACATGATTTTTCACTCACAAAGCCATGCTGATTGTCCCTAATCAGTCCTTGCATCTCTAGGTGCCTGTAGATCCTTTCTCTCAAAAAACCTTCCAGCAACTTGCCCACCACAGATTGAGGCTCACTGGCCTGTAGTTCCTACACTTTTCCCTGCAGCCCTTTTTAAACAAAGGCACAATATTTGCCACTCTCCAATCTTCAGGCATCTCACCTGTGACTATCGATGATTCAAATATCTCTGCTCAGGGACTCGCAATTTCCTCCCTAGACTCCCAAAATGCCCTTCACTCTAAAATGAATGTGCTTACCCTGGACCCTGGTTAACACACTTTTGAAAGCTTCCCACTTACCAGCTGTCCCTTTGCCTTCCCAGACTCCCCCAATTCACTTTTGAAAGTTCCTGCCTGATAATCATCAAAATTGGTCTTGCCCCAAATTAGAATTTTAACTTTTGGGTCAGACCTATCATTCTCCATAGCTATCTTAAAACTAATAAGAATTATGGTCACTGGTCCCAAAGTGATCCTTCACTAACACTTCTGTCACCTACCCTTCTTTATTTCACAAGAGGCGGTCAAGTTCTGCCCCCTCTCTAGGTCTGGCCATCCACATACCAAATGAGAAATTCCTCCTGAATACATTCATCAAATTTCTCTCCATCCAACCCTGTAATACTATGGCTGTCCCAGACAGTGTTGGGAAAGTTAAAATCCTGTACTATTATCGCCCATTTTTCTTGGGGCTATCTGTAATGTCCTAACATGAAAAGAAAGAAAATTGCAGGGCTGTAGGGAAAAAGGGAATGGGATTGATTCTTGCAGAGATCTGATCTGGACATGACAGGCTAAAAAGGTTAAAGTTTATTTATTCACCACAAGTAAGGCTTATATTAACATTGCAATCAAGTTACTGTGAAACTCCTTAAATGACCTCTTACTAAGCTGTAAACATTGTGATTATATTCTTTGATACCATTTGACATAATGATAGTAACATTTCCTGCAATCTGATCACCATAAGACACTACTACAAGGGCTAAGCATCAACATATGTAATGAACGATTTGTATGGGAATAAGGCTGGCTTTGAAGTTCTGCATACTATGAGAAACAGTCAACGAAAGAACTCAGATAGTAATTGTAAATCAGATCTATATGGGAGAGTAGGTGCCGCTGACATTAATGTTTACAAAGTGCCACAGTAAGTCGCATCAGTGTAACATGTTGCTGATACAGTTTAGATCTTGCTGGTTGCACCCACCCAGTGGCAATGAAGTATCCGCCTGGTCTCCCACCCACACACCAGCTTCCCGGCCCCTGAACTTGTTCGGCGGTGCTGTAGGCCCAGCAATTTCCCCCCACCAAACCTTCAGCAAAATCGCTATTTCCCACGAACTACGCCCACAGGTTTGTTTCCTTTTTTCCGGTTGTCGCTGCCCGCACCAGCCCCACTGCAAGGCGAACTTCACAGAATGAAAAACTCTTATCACTCTCAGTCACCGCGACCGCATTCCTTCGGCGTCCACTCGCTTTTCTCTAACATAAATCCTGGCAAATGTTGTTTAAAGCCCGAGTGTTTTAAAAGAAAAGGCCCGGTTTTTACCTGAGTGAGTGTAAACTGCCCCGCCATGCTGTTTCCTACACTTTAGCCCATCATGCACTGAAAAAAGTTCGTGAACTTTAGGACCACAAATAAAATCTGGCACTGGATTTCCAGCTGGAATAGATTACTTTAGGGGTTTATCTCCATGCAGTTTTCTAACAAACAAACGCAAATTTAAGAAAATACTCCAAACCCCCCATTTCTCAGCCCATGTCAGTACTTGAAGAGCAAGATTGGTCAATCTGGTGACCTGGTGATCATTTATCTCTCAATCTTCTGTTATGTGTATCACCTAAAGGAACTCCTCAAAGCCTGCTTGCCATCTACATAGCACAAGTCAGAAGTGTGGTGGAATATTCTCTACTTACCTGGAATGAGTGCAGCTCTATGCACACTCAAGTTTGACGCCATCCAAGACAAAGCAGCCTGTTTGACCGGTACCCCATTCACCATCTTAAATATTCGCTCCTTTGTGTGTGAACCAGGTATCAGTGGTCACAGGCATTCGGCCTCTGATCTTCGGGTAAGCCTTCTCTCAGGCGGCCTTTATGACACATGACAGCGCAGAGTCGCTGAGCAGAGACTTGATAGCCAAGTTCCCACGCATGTGGATGGCCTCAACCAGGATCTTGGGTTCATGTCACACTATCTGTAACCCCCACGACTTGCCTGGGCTTGCAAAATCTCACTAACTGTCCTGTATGGGGACAATACACATCTCTTTAGTCTGTGCTTAATGCTTTCTCCACCATCATTGTCTGTACCTTTGAGACTAGATTACCTGTAAAGACTCAAGTTCCAAACATTATTTTGTAAATTGAGTTTGTGTCTTTATATGCTCTGTTTGTGAACAGAACTCCCACTCACCTGATGAAGGAGCATTAAGCACTCCGAAAGCTAGTGGATTTTGCTACCAAATAAACCTGTTGGACTTTAATCTGGTGTTGTGAGACTTCTTACTGTGTTATCCAGGTGTGTACCATAGTTACAAGATGCATCGCAGCAATTTACAAAGATTTCTTTAAACTGCAGTTTCCAAACTCAAGCCCTCCCGGAAGGACAAGGACAGCAGCTAAGGCAACTGGAAATACTATCACCTCCTAGTTCCACTCAACACTGAATTAGAAATATACTGCTGTTCCTACTCACCACTGGATCAAACACCTGGAACTCTCTTCCTCATAGATTTGGAAGAGTACTTTCACCACTTGGAGTATAGCGTTTCAAAGGGTGACTCAACACCACCTTCTCAAAAACAAGTAGGGCGAGCCAAAAAATGCTGGTCTCACGATCGATGTCCACATCTCATGGACTAATGAATCAAAACATTTTCTCCTGTGCTAGCTTGATAATGGCTTCACCCTGGCCTCCGAATCGAAAGGTTGTTGGTCCAAGAATTTGATCGTATCATTTAGGCTGACACTCCAGTACTGAGGAAATGGTGTGTTGTTGGAAATGCTGTTTGTTGGACATGATGATAAACCATGGTTCTATCAGATTGTGCAGGCAGATATAAGGAACATTATGCCAGTAATTGAAGAAAAGTAGGCAAGTTCAAATGATGGCCTGGCAAAGAGTCTGAGCTTCCGCAGAGCACTCAGATGTTGGGTGGCTTCTGCTTCAGCTGCAATGGAAGCTGGGATATTGGTCATCAGAGACAGCAAGAAAGGAACAGGAAGGTATATTGAGGGGTTAGATGAGGAAGAGGCTTGTGTGTAGCATAAACACAGACATGCACCTGTTGAACCAAAAGACTTAATTCTGCAACTACTTTGTTTTTTCCATAAATAATATATATAAATATATTCATTAAATTTGTAAAAATACATTACAATTTTAACTTCAAAATTATAGAAAGTGCATTAAAATTCCCCATACAACAAAACATTTGCCTCAAAACAATTATGATATTATAATATTCTTGATATTTGTAAGGTTCATTCCATGTCAGGTGTACAGCCTGAGGGCAGAACAATTCAAATTGAAAATTATAGAAAGTGCAATAGAATTCAACTTTTCTCCACATATTATGTTTCATTCTGGTATGACTCAATACAATTTCAATACTCTTAATATTCACAATGTACATTCCGTATCAGGCACACAACCTAATGGGTTTCACTAGGAGTTCAGCTCCTCAGCCCCTACAGCTGAAAAGCCTTAGACAACAACCAATCCCCATTTGAGCCTCTGCGGTGACTGCCCACCCTCTAATGCATCCTTCAGCATGTAGTGCCGGATCATGGAATGTACTAGGCTGCAACACTTGTTTGAGGACAACACATCACACTGGAAGGCTAGCAAGTTTCAGGCAGACTAAAGAACGTCTTGCACTAACTACAGTTGATCTTTATCTCAATGTGCATCCCTGGGAACAACTTTAGTGCACAGAGTGGCATGGAACTGTTTGAGATGAACCTTGACAAAAGCCATAACAATTTTTTCCAAACCTTCTTCAGCTGTAGGAGCTGATGAGCTGAACTCCTAGTAAAACCCATTAGGTTATGTGCCTGATACAGAATGTACATTGTGAATATTAAGAGTATAGAAGCCTTCTTTGCAAAGGCATATTCCACAAGGAAGTGAACAACTGTCTCCACTATCTTAGTCACCCTGAGGGCAATGTGCGGGGAAGTGAGACTCCAGACATGTAGGAATAATCTGACAGAGACAGCCTTTCTCATCAACAAAGCTATATCTTGCATTTGTTTGAAAGTTCTGGTGATGAGACATTTTGCCAAATGACTTTGGCAATTTGTTCAGGGAACCATCTGACAGGATTAAGTATTTTCTTTTCACACAGGGGTTCAAAATGTTATGTGCAGACCATAGGCTGATGGACATGTGGTCAAAAATGTTTTTATGCATACAAGTTAGCAGCAGGGGCAGGCCACTCAGTTTCTCAAGCTTGCTTCACCATTCAATAAGATCATAGCTGATCTCATTGTATCTTCCACTTCACATTTCTGCCTACCCGCTGATAACCTTTCATCTCCTTACTCCAGGATCTACTAGCCATGCCTCAAAAATATTCAAAGATCCTTCTTCCACTGCCTTTTGAGAAAGAGTACCAAAGACTCATGATCCTCTGAGAGAAAGAAATTCTCCTCATCTCTGTCTTAAGTGAACAATAGTCCTTTTTGAACCATGACCTATGTTCAAGATTCTCCCACGAGGTAATATTCTCTCCACACCCAGCCCTTTCACGATCTTACATGTTTCAATCAAATCACCTCTTATTCTTCTAAACTTCAGTGGATAGAAATCTAACCTGTCCAACCTTTCCTCAGAAGACACCCTGCTCATTCCTGATATTAGGCTGACAAACCTCTGAATTGCTTTTTATACATTAGCATCTTTCCTTAAACAAGGAGACCAATAATGCACACACTACTCCAGACATGGTCCCATCAACCCTGTACAACTGAAGTATAACCTCTGTGCTTTTGTATGAAATTCTCTTCATGATAAAAAATAATATTCTACTAGCTTTCCTAATTACTTGTTGTACCTGCATACTAGCTATTTGTGATTTGTGCACTAGGGCACCCAGATCCCTCTGAATCTCAGAGCTTAAACATAAACTTTTCCATGTGGGATAGGTGATATGGCACAAACCAACTACTTAGAACATCCTGCAGCAACATGGCCAGACACGTCCTTTGCAACATCAGGGACAAGAAGAACTTCAACACATTGTGATACTTGGTGTTTGCATACAGAAGATCTGCACATAGATGGATACAGCCACATGCTAAGGTGACCATCGGGATGAAGTCGATGTTAGGTTTGTTTAATCCCCTTTATTGGGAAACTTGGATACTGTGAATGTGGTCTTGATGGGATGGATGTGGAGAGGACGTATGTGAATCCAGAACTAGGGATTACCACTTAAAAATAAGAGGTCACCCATTTGGATGGCATGGGCAATACAGTGGTACTGTGGTTAGCACTGCTGCCTCACAGCTCCAGGGACCTGGATTTGATTCCCGGTTCGGGTCACTGTCTGTGCAGAACCCATACGTTCTCCATGTGTCTGTCTGGGTTTCCTCCAGGTGCTCCATTTTCCTCCCAAACTTCAAAAATGTGCAAGTTGGGTGTACTGGCGATGCTAAATTCTCCCTCAGTGTACCCAAACAGGTGCCAGACTGTAGTAACTAGAGGATTTTCACAGTAACTACATTGCAGTATTAATGAAAGCCTACTTGTGACTAATAATAAATAAAGAAAATTTAAAATGGAATAGAGGAGAAAAAATATTTTCTCTCAGGGGTTGTGAGTCTTTGGAACTCTCTTACCAAAAAGACAGTGAAAGCAGAGTCTTTGAATATTTTTAAGGCAGAAGTGGATAGATTCTTGGTACACATGGGGATGACGGTTATCAGGGGTGAATGGGATGAAGATTTGAGGTTACTATTAGATCAGCCAGGACCTTATTAAATGGCAGAATGGCCTAATCCTGCTCCTTTTTTGTATGTTGTGTTCTTACAAACATGGTCCATTTTCAGTTTCCTGCTAAAATGGAAGGTGACTTGTATAATTGTAAATTGGCACTATGTCCAACAATACCATGAACACCTCACACCTAATGACCAGGTTTTTACCCACGTTGGAAAGGAAGCATTGCTCAATTTTGTTCAACCATACCTACATGTCCCTTCCAGTTTATAACGCATGGCCTGATTGCTTCAAAACATATCTCCAGCTCCTAAAGTGAACAAAGGATCTGGCAGCCCAACAAACATGGCCTCAGTCAAGTGTTGGCCTGTCTTTTCTCTTTGAAATGCCAGAAGGGCTGCTACATGTTTCTTGTATTCCCTGGTTGCTTTTGTGCAGTTCTACAGTTTTGGTTTACAGCTGAAGACCAGCTGTTGCAATTTGTTCTCCAAAGCTGAATGAGGTAAATTTGGCAGCATGGATACTGGTGAACAGTTCCAATTTGGAGAAGGATCAGTACAGAGACAGTTTGTTTTTATATTTTGGCCTCAGATTTCTAGTTTGTCATTTAAGCTATTTTCATTCTCCTTTGTTTGTTCAATGGCTTACAATCGACCTCATCAAGATGATCTTCATATTTCTACTGCCATAAAAGTTAACTGTGCCATTATCTCTCTTCCTTTTCCCTCTTAAATTTGTTTTGTTCATTCTTATTGAGGATCTCTTAATAGATTTATTTATTTATTAAGGATCAGCCTTATAACTACAACTAAAGGATAAAGTCTTAGAATTTGCCCCTGACAATGCCTCCTGCCCCCATTCCTCCCTTTCTTCATTGTTCAGTTTTGCAAATAAGGAAATTTGTCTCTCCCTGTGATCAACCTTTTGAAGTAAATCAATATTTAGTGACGTACAAAACACATAATTTATTTTGATATGAAATTCCAACCTCCAAAAAGAACTGCTGTAATGAGGAGGTTCTGCTGCAATTTGTTTTGAACCAATTTTTAACCAAGGGTACAGAATTTCAGTAGGAGAGCAGTTGCAGATTTTTCTGGCTAATAAAAATCAGTCAATTCTTCCAAAACTAAATGCAAACTAATTCGCAAGTGACAGGGTTTGTAAATACAAATATAATTATATTTGGCACAGTGGTTAGCATGCTGCCTGACAGTGCCAGGAACCCAGGTTCAATTCCTGGGTTGGGTGACTGTCTATGTGGAGTTTGCACGTTCTCCCCGTGTCTGTGTAGGTTTCCTCCGGATGCTCTGGTTTCCACCCACAGTCCAAAAGGTGTACTGGTTAGGTGCATTGGCTATGCTTAATTCTCCCTCAGTGTTTCTGAAGAGGTGCCGAAGTGTGGTAACTAGGGGAATTTCATTGCAATTTTAATGTAAGCCTACTTGTGACACTAACAAATAAACTTTAACTTTAAAACTTTAATTACACTGGCAAAGAAAAACAGGATTTTTTCTGGATTGTGATTTACATTTGTGGGAAAGGAATGATGCAAAGCTGAGATAAAAAAACATGATATTAAAAAGATATTATTACAAGATTGTTTATTCTTTTATTAAAAATCACACACATTTTACAAAACATTTTATTAGCCATGTCAGTTGCTTCTGCATCACCAGGTTCAAGTCCCACTTTGGGGCATGAGTACAAAAATCAAGGTTGATATTCCAGTTCTGTACAGAGGGAGTGCAACATTGTTGGAGGTGTCATCATTCAGATGAGATGTTTAACTAAAGCCTAAATTGTCTGCTTTGGTGGACATAGAAGAAAATCCCATGTTGCTATTCTGAACTGGAGCATGGAATTATTTCTGGTGTCCTGCTCATTACTTATCCCTTAATCAACATCACAAAAGCAGATTATCTGGTGATTATCACAATCCTGCTTGTGGTAGTTTGCTGTTAACAAATTGGCTGCTGCATTTCCTGCATTTCAATAGTGACTATAAAAATTTATTGTTTGTAATGCACTTTGAGGTGTCCGCTGGTTATGAAAAAGGCCATACAAATAAAATAATTTCCTTAGGGTGCTACTTGCTACACCCATAAACATAATAAAAATTCAAACAAGATCCAAATAAAATCAAAACTTTTTTTACAACCAAATTGTTAATAAGTATTCAGTATGCTTTTAATTACAATTTAAATAGATAAGTAGTACATCCTAGACTGTTTTCTCAGGATGCAATGGATAAAGTGGTATCACAAATACAAGGGACTGTATACTCCAAGAAACAAAGTGTGAAAATATTAAAGATCAACATCTATTTCTTTAATTTTGTATTAAAAGATAGGTTTGTGAATAACATATGCAGATGAGACTCTGATTTAAAATAAAACTTCATCTAGTTTGTAAATCAGTGTACTTAAAAGAGGAAATTATAATGGATAAATATGGCTTGATTTGAGGTCCCATGGTATACACAATTGGATACTATCAAAAAGTCCTTGCTATCTTCTCCAATAAGATATGAAACCAGTTGAAAGTCATTTCCCTCTGTCTTCTGAGAATCCCCAAAATGATTTTCAGCAGCATGGCTCATTCTGACAATTCCTTTTCTTGACTGTACCAAGTAAATCCAGAGAATGTGTTCCCATTTGTATTCAATCTGGTGGGCCAAAGGGCCTGTTCCTGTGCTGCATTGTTCTTTTTTTCAAACAGGAAACAATCTTTTCCATTGCTGTTCATAACAGCTGCAATTCCGGTCTCTTCCTCTCCCTCTCTCTCTGGAACACACTCACTTTCTGTGTCCAGTTATCTCTGAGTCAGTAAATTTGACAATCTGTAACTTTATCCATAGCAAAGCCAGCTGTTCCTTTCTTTGTGTCCAAATGTTAAATCTGTCACTGGTATCAATAGGACTTGTCTGGGCCTCCAGTTCCTATGGCAAACAGGTCACATCTGCTTATTATGAGGCAGAACTAATGGGAAGTCAAGTGATCCATTTCACTTCAAATTAAATGAGACAGTTTAAAACATAAACATTTCTAAAACCTTACACTTGTAACCTTACACTTGTGACACACTAAACTGTCTTTCAACAATCAGTTCAAATTATTATAGTATTTACATAACCAAATTCCCAGTAAAATAGGCACCAGCAACTTACAAAAGGAAAAGCCCATAGAATAGTCATAGATTATCAATTGTTCATTAAACTTAAAAACAGATTTACTATCACATTGTGTCACACTCATACAATTAGCCATTGATTTATGGAGTATAAATTTAAAATGGACATCTTACTTTTCAAAACAAAATGGAGAATGGACACTCTGCTTTTGAAATCAAATGGAGTTCAGAGGTCAGGTGAACATTTCCTTTCCTGTCAAGATGCAAGGAACTACACCAGGCCCTGGAAGCTAATTTGCAAGTCTGGACAAGTCATTGAAATGCAACAAACCTTCTCTGTGGTTAATGGTTGCCATTGCCCAAATAATTGAAGAAACTAGTTCACATGGACATATAGACCTTTTAGCTGTGTGGAATTCCAAAAAAATGGTTTGAAAAACCTCCATCCTATCTCAAGCTGGAACTTGAACTAATGGCCCGTCCATCACAGACCAAATGTGAGGACAATAATAAAAAAAAGTTTATCCAATTCATGAGATATGGATTTCGCTCACTGAGACAGCATTTTGTTTCCCTCAGACTTGGGTCAACTGACACACGGACAAAGACACACAAACTCTCAAATTATTGTACAACAAATCTCCTTTATTATACAGTACCAAGTTACCATAAAGTTACACCAGGCATCAAACTTCGTTACACACAAGTAACAAACCTCTGACTTACTTCATTATACACAAAGTAACTAACCTTTGATTTTCCCCATTATACACATAGGTATTCAAAAGATACCAAAACTTCACAAAATAGCCAAACTCCTGACTTCAATTTAGAGATACTATCCATGACAAGGTGAACTAATCATATTCCCTACTGAGGGTTTTGATTGAAACTCAGCGCCTTGCTGCTCTCTCTACAGCGGTTAGTCCCAGGTTACCGCTGCTGGTGTCTCTTCTTCTTATAGAGATCTTGCTGGCACCGATCATGCTTCCAGTCACATACTCTCAGGACAAACACTAATCAGTCTTTTTGGTTACAAATACTGAGTTGTCCCTATTTCAGGGGTCATAATTTTCTCAGAAACACAACACCCAGGGATCAATGTTCCATCAATCCCTGTTCAAAGCATTGCAACAGCCACTGTTCAGTCAATTTCCAAGTTTGTTCCGGAACTACACATCCTGTTCTTTGCTGTTCTCACAGTCCTGACTTTGAGTTAGCCCTTTTAACCCTCGCCTCCGTCTGTGCCCTCACCCTTGCCCCTGCCTGCACCCTCACCCTCACCCCCACCCGCCCGTTAGCCCCCGCATTTGGAGTCAGCCACATTGCTGAGGACCTGGAGTCACATATAGGCCAGACCAGGTAAAGATAGCAGATTTCCTTCCCTAAAGGTCATTAGTGAACCATATGGGTTTTTACAACAATGGTTTCATGGTCATTAGATTTTTTAAGTCCAGATTTTTATAAATTCAAATTTCACCATCTGTCGTGGTGGGATTTGAATCTGAGACCCAGAGCACTAATCCATTGACAATACCACTATACTAACCCTTAGATACTATGGTCATATTCACCAGGTTTGCTGTAGATATCATATGTCTGTTTTACCTCAGAGCAATGCAGAGATGGCACAAGTTCCAAATCTATTTTGGGTTTATTTACAATACTTTAAGATATCTCAGAACTTATATGATTTCCACACACAGCGTCAGTTAGAACCCAGCTCTTTCTGGAATTTTCTGAGGAAGCTTCTTTATTTAATTGGCTCCCTAGATCCATCTTAAAGTTTAAGGAATCAAGTGCTATTCCATAGATCAGAAAACAGACCAACATGATCGAACACTGATCAAACCATCGAATGCAACAATCACTTTTTTCTTGTGTGTCTGCATGAGTGAGAGCTACTGCAATATTTTTGGGGTGTTGATTAATACATTTTAAAAAATCTTGTGAGAAAACCCGTCTATTCTTAACAGTCACAGCACACAGCAGATTTAAGACATATCTTTGATGAGTTGAGTGATAGAAGAGGAGAGAGCCATCATCCTAACTTATTTCTCCTGTCCAAACCTATTGAATATGTAAATAACTAATAGATAGGGGAAGGTAAATTTTAGGTGATTAGTCATAGTCCACAAAGGATCATAAGATCTCTCCCCATTAGGGAGAAATAACTGGTTATATAAAGCTTGAGGGGCACTACTCTGTAAGCATCAAGCAAGGCAGCAGAAAATAGGGTTATTCAACAACATAAATAAAAGGCTACAGTTAGGTCATACTAATTCAGCAATAGCTGCTTGCTGATCATGAACTTACAGTTGAGATCAGTCTAAAATTGATTAGCATTAAGTTTAGAGTACTATGACAGTGTGGTCAAATTCCCCTCAAACTCAATTCTCAAGTTTGCTGATGATGCCACCATAGTGGATTCGATTTCAAGAAATGATGAGTTGGAGTACAGGAAAGGTTTAGAGCATCTGGTGAATTGGTGTGATGATGATAATCTCTGCCTCAATGTCAGTAAAAGGAAGGAAAAAGTCATTGATTTCAAGAAGCATAGTGGAGGACATGTCTCTGTCTACATACAGTAAGAAGTCTCACAACACCAGGTTGAAGTCCAACAGGTTTATTTGACAACAAAAGCCACGAGCTTTCGGGCTTCGAACCCTTCGTCAGGTAGCTTAATTGCAGCATTAATGTAAGACTCCTTGTGACGTTAATAAATAAACTTTACACTGGCCTCTGACAACCAGTACACCTCTAATTTCACAGGAGGCTAAGGAAATTTAGCGTGTCAGCTACGACTCCCACCAACCTTTATAGATGCACCATAGAAAGCATCCTTTCTGGTTGTATCACAACTTGGTATAGCTCCTGCTCTGTCCAAGACCACAAGAAACTACAAAGCATCATGAATGAAGCCCAGTCCAATACACAAACCAGCCTCCCAACCGTTGATTCTGTCTACATTTCCCACTGCCTCGGAAAAGCAGCCAGCATAATCAAATACCCATGCACCCTGGACACATTCTCTTTCACCTTCTTCTGTTGAGACAAAGATACAAAAGTCGGATATCATGTACCAACTGACTCAATAACAGCTTCTTCTCTGCTGCCATCAGACTTTTGAGTGAACCTACCTCACATTAAGTTGATCTTTCCCTATACCCTAGCTATGACAGTAACATTACGTTCTGTACCCTCTCCTTTCCTTCTCTCTAAACAATATGCTTTGTCTGTATAGCCCAAGAAACAATAATTTTCACTCTGTACTAATAATGCAACAATAATAAATCAAATCAAAGTGTACTGGTTGTCAGACGCCAATGTAAAGTTTATTTATTAGAGTCACAAGTAGGCTTACATTAATGCTGCAATGAAGTTACTGTGAAAATACCCTAGATGCCACATTCCGGAGCCAGTTCAAGTACACTGAAGGAGAATTTAGCATGGTCAATGCACCTATGAAACCAGAACACCCAGAGGAAATCCACGCAGACACGAGGAGAACGTGCAGACTCCAAACAGAATACTGCAGAGAATGGAAGTACAGATTTCAATATGGCAAGTTGAGAATTTAAGTTCAATTTCTCAAAATATGGAATCAGTAAAAATGATCATGAAAATGTTATGCTGTCCTAAAAACCCAGCTGGTTCACTTGTGCACTTTGGGACACAAAATTTACCATCCTTACATGTCTAATCTATATGTGACTCCAGCCCAAAATCACTGTTGTTGACTTTTACTTGCCCTTTGAAGTGGCCTAGTACATCACTAAGTCATATCAAACTGCTGTACCATTTCAGGAAACCAGTCCACCGCCATGTTTAGGGCAAATGGGGATGGACAGTAATTGCCAGTTTTCACAATGTCATCCACATCCTGTAAGTTAATTTTCAAAGTTTCCAAAGATAGTGGGCAAGTTATGGCATTAAATAGCAATGCACAGAATAGATTTAGGTCTATGGACAGAATTTTACTGGCCCCTAGGAGGTGTGTGTGTGTGTGTGTGGGGGGGGGGGTGTGGTAGGGGGAGAACTGGTAAAGTAGCTGGGAGTCTTGTTGGATCAATTCCCTGACCACGTCCTGCCATCGGGTAACTTTACCAGCAGTGGGACTGTAATCAGACATCCTGCCCACCCCAAGGAGACAAACAGCCAATTTACATTTGTAAAACCCCTGTAGAGAACCACTTTATCATGCTGAAGCAAAATGGAGGCAGATGCACGGAAGGCAGTCCCCACTACCAATATCCCTCCAAGGAGGGATCTTGTCTCCAGTACTCAGCCCTGGAATTTTTTAAACTTTTTTTTGCTGCAGGGTCCCTGCTTGCCTCAGCAGTGGCCATTATTCCTGGTAATGCGGCTGAGCTACCGGCCCACCAATTGTGTCAGCAGCTCTCAGGGGTGGGTGGCCACTTAATTGGTTGCTGCGTGTAAGATTCAGAGAGAAAGCAAAACGCACCTACCACTGGCAACACTCATTTGTTGGTGATGTTCAGTCTTTCATCCAATCAGTAAAATTCAGGCCTGTGTTTGTGGAGAGCAATGTCTTTATAACAAAGATGATCTCGTCCTTCTGAATTAGCATGAATGAACTGGTGAACTCACCTTCTTCTGGAAGATTGGTGTCAGCTGTCTGAGACATGAGGCTGAAAGGCCTTCAGCTGTGGCGTTGCTTTCAATTTTCCTTGAATTCTCTCCTGCTGGGTAATCTTATTTTGTTGGTAGCTGTGTCCAAATTAGTTGATTTTAATCTCATCCCCCTTAAGCTCACGCATATCATAGAATCATAGAATCCCTTCAGTGCAGAAGGAGACCATCTGGCCCATCGAGTCTGCACCAACAATAATCCCACCCCGGTTCCTATCCCCACATCCACACACATTTACCCCGCTAATCCCTCTAACCAACACATCCCGGGACACACTAAGGGATAATTTAGCATAGCCAATCAACATAACCCGCACATTTTTGGAGTGTGGGAGGAAACCGGAGCATCCGGAGGATAGGAATAACAAAAACTGTGATTTTTAACACTGAACATCAATGAAGTTGAACATTATGGTCTTGCATTTGCTGCAAATTTGACCATTCCCATCAGTATTATTGCACTGTATATATAATATATATATAAAACAATGCTACCCTCCCACCTTTAAGACACATTTATTTATGAAGGTATGACAGTGCAATTGTTGCAGATTTCCTTTTGGAACAGGATGAACATTCCAAATGTAGCTAAACATTCAACATGTTTTAGATGTTTACAATTCATATTTATCCATTCCTCCGTTTTCATATTTTTCTTCAATCTCTTCATTTTCAGTTTTTCCCTCCTTTTGTTTCTTCATTTCTTTTTCTTGTTTTTCTCTCATTTTTTTCTCACCAACCTATTATTAAACAGCTAAATTTGTTATCTTGTATTACGTAGTCTAAAAATGTTACAATCAAATTCAAAAATGCAGTTTACTCTGGGCTTATGTATTGCCAGCACACATGCATCGGTTGTTCATAACATCTTATAAATCAACGGCAAGAGTAGTGTGTTTGGTGGCTGTATAAATTAGTGAGTGGAGTCATCCTATATACATGTTACATTAAGATACTCCAACGTTTAAACATGACATGTAACCATGAGCATCAGGTTATCTGACTGTCAAGCATCAATTATAAACATAAATTGCCAGCTGGCCTTGGTTTGGTTCCAATGAAGGTACACTCAGATTTATGATCTCTGCTTTTCTTGATATAATGGGAATGTAAACAGTGTAGATTGAGTCCTGTATCTTAAATGCATCAATTTGTCCAACTGGAGACTGATGGTCAATCTGAGTTTAAAGATTATTTGGCTTGATTGTATTCCCCTAAAAACTAGTTTTGCAAAAACGGACCAAATTTGCTTATCAAATGTTCATTTTGTCAATATATAAATTCAAGCTCATCTTATTAGCAACACATTAAATCCTGATGTTTTTAAAACACATCAGCTAATACAAAGCTGTCAAGATTTATTGCAACAGAAGATGCTGCAGTTGAATTACTGTTAAACTGAAACGTTCGTCAGTTTATCATCTAAAATAATTGAATTGAAATTTTTAACTCAGGTGTGTTAATATATTTTCAGTACATTCTCAGCAAGGATCACACATGATCCACAATGTTATTGATTAATATGGTATGGAGTCATGGGGTGGAAAGTTTCAGCAGAGTGGTGCAGCGGGCTGGAAAAACAGAGTTAAAGCCATTGGCCCCAATGGCAGCCTTCTCTGGCCCACTGTTTAAGAAATAGTTGAAAAAAGTTGAGGAGGTGGATCTCATGGCACAGTGCTGGAGGGGCGGGCACCAAGAGCTTAACCTTTTAAAGATTAAGGTGCTGTTTTTATATTTTTAAAGGGTAGCGTGATACAAAAAAAAAATTCCCTCCTCTAACCCAACACCCCATCCTCCATATAATAATGGAATATAAATATGCAATTTCCTTCAACCCCACAATCCTATCTACAGAATTCTCTGCTCCTCCAATTCTGACCATTGCACATCTCCAATTTCCTTCATCCCACCACTGTGGCCATGTCTTTATTAGTCTAACCTCTAAGTTATGGAATTCCCTCCCCAAAAGTTTTGATCTCTGACAAAGCTTTGGCTCACATGTCCTACTGTCTCCTTCTTTGTCCCGATGTTAGTTTTTGTTCAATTACATTTCTGTGAAGCACCTCGAGACATTTTATAATATTAAAGGCATCATAAATGCAAGCTGCTCCTGTTTTTGGCAGCATTCAGGCACCAGCAAAATATTTTCAGAAATAAATAAAACACTACCTTAGTTACTCCCCATGTTTGATTTCCAAATTCCTCAGCATATTTTACATCATTTGTAATAAGGAAATTGTCAAAGATTGTTCCAGATTTCACCTAATACAGACAAAAAGAAAACTTACAATGTATAACCTCTGTTTGACTCGCTTCAATAAAATATCACTGCCTTTATTCTTACCTCAGTAAAAAGTCTGACAACACCAGGTTTAAGTCCAACCGATTTATTTGATAGTAAACTCATAAGCTTTCGGGGTTTGTTCCTTTGTCAGGTGAATGGAGAGTTCTCCATTCTCCAGAACTCTCCATTTACCTGACGAACGGACAAACCCCGAAAGCTTGTGAGTTTACTATCAAATAAATCGGTTGGACTTAAACCTGGTGTTGTCAGACTTTTTACTGTGTTTACCCCAGTCCAACGCCGGCATATCCACATAATTTATTCTTACCTGCCATAGATCGAGGCCAAGAACACCAATGTTATCATATTGGCACATGTTGGTCGCTGGTGTATATTCGGGATTATCAATTTCTGGATGGACCCAATTTCCTTTGAAATTAGAGCTGTTAATCTGATGAGATTTCCATTCACCCTGAGAACAAGACCAGTTTTTTAAAGATGAATTTGAGGTTCATTTGACCATTAAAACATTGCAACAGGCACTGTTAGAAATTAAACAAATTCTATTGTTTACAGATAAGCTGAATGTTTATCCACAAGGAAGAATGAGAAAGAAAAGCCTAGTAGCACTCACCTTTAGAGTCCTTGAGAAAGAAAAATATTATGCTGGGCAATATATTTGTGAAAAAAACTCTTCATTCAACTGATTAACAATTATCAAGTAATTCCACCAATCCAAGGCTAAATTATCCCATATAAATCTTTGTACAGAAGAAAAAAAACAAATTTTGTTTCTCAATCTTTATTGTTCTGCTGAAAGTGGTAGTTTCTTGGCATTTCTTTTGGGAAACGCTCTACATGTTCCTGAATGATCCAGATCTTGCTCATCAAAGGACCCCAAATGCACTAAATCATGTGAAAAAAGCATCTGAGATGAGGAGGTGAAATTATTAGAGGACACTCAGCTGTTAATTTCCTCCAGTGGGTGCTATAAGCACATTTTCTATCCTCCCAGCTTCTCAGATGTCTCCAATTTTCTCCTGTGATGCCACCTCCTACTGACTCCACAGTAAATGTTTGCCCTGGGTGCCTTATCCAAATGGTAATGTTTCATCACAAGTCTAGACAATGAAAATGGGTACACCGAGTTCATTACATGTTTTAACTTGTTTATCAGCAGTACAGAGGTACCTTTGGCAAAAATAGATGGGATCACTAGGCCATAAGTACAGCATGTCTGCTGCAGCTAAGCTCAGTGACTCCACAAGCTTGAAGCTATCAAAATTAACCATTTTACTCTCTAGTAAGCATTACAAGGTTGGTTAAGATAATTAAAATTTCCAGAGGAATACACATTACTTCTTTCATTCACACATCCCTCTATGAATTGTTGGTTTTCTAGAATAAATATTTCAAAGCTTGATTATTTCAGTGATGAAACTATTTCCCTGGAAAGTACCACCTGTTACAAATGTGAAGTTTGTATGATTTGGGAATGTCTCTTTAATATAAAATGGAGTAATAAAAGGGGGCTGTGACCTGTTCTGAATTGCCTAATAAAAAATCTGGGTGGCTTCTCCCATGAATGTTGGTATAGTGGTTATTGTACTGTTACTGATTTTAAAATCAATCTTAGATTCATGAACTTGAATGCCACCATGGTAAATTCTTGTTCTACGCACAAATTCTCATGCAGAACAACGTCTCAACCAACACCTTTTGAATTAATTGCAAAACATAAACAAGCCTGGATGTGTGGTTATTAAAGGTTGAGGTGACATGGGGGCAAGTTGTTTCGCCAGAAAAAATGCACACAATATTCACACCTGTAAACAATTAATGAATCAGCTGTGTTGAAGGCAGGAGTCTGTCGGTCTCCAAGTCCCAAAGAAGCATTAGGGTTTTCTGCTTTTGTAAATGGTTATACCTTAAACTGCCTATTTAATCCCAATCTAGAATGATATTGGGTTTCAAAAGGCAACTATTAGCATTGCTACCTGGATGCAAGGCCCAAGTGCTTCGAGTTATCTTGGAGATGGGCTTTGAGAGAGGAGGAGGCTGAGGGAAGCCATTGTAAGTTTTTCTAAAAAAAATCCTTGAATCTTATTTCGGGTCAGTCTGCAAGAATCCAAGAAAGCCAGCAGGAGTAAGGGGGAGGCAGAGAATGTGGGAGGGGGCAACGTGCAAGGGGCGGGAGGGGGCAACGTGCAAGGGGGGGAGGGGGCAACGTGCAAGGAGTGCGGGTGGGGCATGGGAAGGGGCACACCCACAAGGGGTGCAGGAGGGGGCAAGCCCACAACGAGTAGGGGGGAGCACGTCCGCATGAGGCGAGGGTGCACCAGCAAGGGGCAGGAGAGAACGGCCGAGCCCGCAAGGGGTTGGGGGGGGGGGCGAGCCCGCAAGGGGCGGGGGGGGGCGAGCCCGCAAGGGGCGGGAGAGGAGGGGGGGGGCGAGCCCACAATGGGCGGGGGAAAGGGGGGGCAAGCCCGCAATGGGCGGGGGAAAGGGGGGCGAGCCCGCAATGGGCGGGGGAAAGGGGGGGGGGCGAGCCCGCAATGAGTGGGGGAAAGGGGGGGGTGAGCCCGCAATGGGCGGGGGAAAGGGGGGGGCGAGCCCGCAATGGGCGGGGGAAAGGGGGGGGGGGCAAGCCTGCAATGGGCGGGGGAAAGGGGGGGGGGGCGAGCCCGCAATGGGCGGGGGAAAGGGGGGGGGGGGGGCCGAGCCCACAATGGGCGGGGGAAATGGGGGGCGCTCCGGTTTCCTCCCACACCCCAAAGACGTGCTCTTAGGCTGATTGGTTTTACCAAATTGACACTATTCTCCCCTGAATCTGGCTAAGTTAGGGGTTCCATTCGTAGACATGCTGGGTAGAATAGGTGTAGGGTGATGCGGCGGCGCGGGCTCGTTGGGCCGAAGGGCCTGTTTCCCATGCTGGGTTGTTCTTTGTTCTTTGTATAAATGTACACCATAAAATCTTAATTTTCAATTTTCACCTTGTATTCCAGATTCTGAAATCACAGAAGGCTCCCATTCACCATCCAACTCATCATCCCAGTCATCTATTTTCTTGCTGTTAGGATCTGGAACGCTTTTTGGCTCGTCCCAGTCCTCATTTTTTGTTTTTTTGGGCAGGAAAGAGGAAAATTGAAAGGAGGGAAGAAAATGTATCTTTACTTTCTGAAAGTGTATCCAGAGCCTCAGGTTTTTAGACATAAAGGAAATTCCCTCGAATTCCATTGTCCAATTACAAACTAATACTCAAATAATTGGTGCAACATATTACACAGAGGCAATTGGTGGGGTTGGGTGGGGGATGGGCGGGTGCTGGGGCGATCCTGTCTCAGTGTGGCTGGGAAGCCCAGAGCTGGTTTTATGGTTGTCGGGCCGTTTCTTATCTCAAACAAGGCTTCTTCCACTTGGCAGTCCTGGCTCACCTATTATAGTGGAGTCCATGGACCATGCTTACATAGGTTATTTTCGACTGCATCCTCTTTACAGTTTTTTTAATGAACCTTTTGTTACAGTTTTGTTTGCATCTCAGCCTGATTTATGGGCACACAGTGCAGAGATAGGGAACGAGGACTTTCTCGTGAATCTACTCCAGGGCTTGGCCTCCTGCTCCTATTTCTTATGTTCTTATGTTCTTATGTTCTAACTTATCGTTAACAGGTAAGGTGGTCAAGGGGAATCATTTGATCTGACTGTCTGCTCTCTATCGCGGCTATATTCGCAGCCGGTTTTCCCTCAAGGATTACACAGAATCCACCAGCATGTTCGAGGCTTTCCATTTTGTGTGGGCATCGCAGGTACCAGGATTCCTTCTTATCCCTTTTAATCATGTTTTGGTTTCATGCTTTAATTTCATTTGTGATTTCCTTTTTAGTTCAGGAAGTATCCCTTTAAGGAGCTGACCCTTTTATTCGTCCCTCAGGTTATTTGATTTATTTTGATGATTTATTTACTATCCTCTAAGATAAACCTGGCTCCCAGACGAGCTCCCCATCTCAGCAATGCCACCCAGAGCAGTGACCACTGGAGGTACTACAGACAAATCTCCAACACTGATGTCAGATTATAAGGTAAGATGATGTCCTGTCATGGCCAGTCTGGTAGGTCCCGGCAAAGCAGGTGGAGGGTGGGTACCACCATAGTGCAAGGACTCGGTCACAGAGCACCTGACATGGAGGAATCCCTCCCACAATCTGGCATGGACAACCCACCCCCCCCACCCCCCACCCTCCCCCCACCCCCCACCCTCCCCCCCACCCTCCACCCCAACCCCCCCACCCCCCACCCTCCTCCCACCTCCCTCCCCACCCTCCCCCCCACCCCACCCCCCCAACTCCCCCCCACCCCACCCTCCCCCCCCAACTCCCCCCCACCCCACCCCCCAACTCCCCCCCACCCCACCAACTCCCCCCCACCCCACCCCCCTCCCCACCCCCCCCTCCCCACCCAACTCCCTCCCCACCCAACTCCCTCCCCTCCCCTCCCCTCCCCTCCTCTCCCCCTCCCCCCGCCCCCTCCTCCCCCCCTCCTCATGTCCTGATCTGACTCACGTAGCCCATCCATCATTGGTAAGTTCTTTGCACAGGGAAGCTTTAACAACATTATCAGTTACAGCATTCAAAATTTCAGTGGGTTACTCACTAGAATCCTATTAAATGTATGCATTTTAAAAATTGCCACAAAGGTACTTTTAAATTACTTAAATTTTTCAAAATTAGTAATGCTCACTTACTTCTGGTTTCACATCATCAGAGTCATTAATTTTCTCCTGATCATCCCAGTCTTCGGGTTTCTTAACATTTGGGTCCTTAATTGTTTTAGGAGGCAGTAGGTCCCAGTCATCCTCCAGAGTCCCCGATTCAACTTTTTGGTTATCAATCTTCACTTCATATTTGTTATCAGAATGAACAATTAAGGTGTAGAGATGTGTGTACTCATCGTCCTATGAGCAAAATGGTATTTCAATTCAAAAAGGTACATTCTTCAATTAACAAACTTCACCCCTCAGCTACTTAGCCGTTAAAGAGAATCAACCATGTTTCTATAAACCTGGAGTTGCATGTAGGTCAGACCAGGTAAGGATAGCTGGGTAGGTATAAGAACATAAGAACATAAGAAATAGGAGCAGGAGTAGGCCATCCAGCCCTTCGAGCCTGCCCCGCCATTCAATAAGATCATGGCTGATCTGTCGCTGCTCAGTTCCACTTTCCCGCCCTCTCCCCATAACCCTTAATCCCCTCTCCTATCAAAAACCCATCAACCCGCGTCTTAAAAATATTTAGTGAGGCAGCCTCCACCACTTCAACGGGCAGAGAATTCCAGAGATTCACCACCCTTTGAGTGAAGAAGTTCCTCCTCAACTCCGTTCTAAACCGCCCCCCTTTTATCTTGAGGCTGTGCCCCCTAGTCCTATTGTCTTTTTCGAGCGGGAAGAGTCTTTCCCTTAAAGGACATTATGACGATTGACAATGGATTCATTGTCACCATTAACTTTTAATTCCTGATTTATTAATTGCATTTAAATTCCACCAACTGCCATGGTGAGATTTGAACCCACATCTCCAGAGCATTGGCCTGGGCCTCTGGATTGCAAGTCTAGTGACATTATTACTATGCCACCACTTCCTTTTAATAGCTGTGCTCATACAAGAAATGCAGAAGATTAGCAGGCATCTATAGCAAGCATTTAGGAAGGCAAAGCACATGTTGGTTTTATGGCAAGGGGACTGGAGCACAAGAATAAAGAAGTCTTGTTACAATTGTACATGTCGTTGATGGGATCACATGGATACTACTATATGAAGTTTTTGTCTCCATATCTGAGGAAGGATATACTCACATGGAGGCAAAACAGCAAAGGTTCACTAAATTGGTCCCTGGGATGAGGGTGTTGTCCTATGTTGAGAGGTTGAGTAAATTAGATCTGTGTTCTTCAGAGTTGAGAAGAATGAGAGGCAATTTCATTGAAACATATATAAAAAAACTAAAAGGGCTTGGTAGGGTGTAAATGCTGGTCAGGGAATCTAATACATGGGCCATGGTCTCAGGATAACAGGCCAACCATTTAGGACTGAGATGAGGAGAAATTATTTCACAGAGTTTTGAACCTTAAAATTCCCCACTGCAGAGAGTTGAAGATGTTCCATCCTATAAGGCTAAGATAGGCAGATTTTTGGTTTCTCAGGGGATCAAAGGATATGGGGAACAAGCAGGAAAGTGGAGTGGAAGCTCAGTCATGATTGTATTAAATGGCAGACAAGGCTTGACAGGTCATTCGCTTTATTCTATTTCTTGCGTTCTTGTGTTTATTCTTCATGTCTACCCGTTAGTAAACTCAGGCTTGGTGTTATTTGAAAAAAAAATTACCTTGCATCTAATATCTTTCTTAATCAAGTGATTTTTTCCTTTGTAGCTGAAGATCACATGAACCTTTTTAGTTTCTGGTCCGCAAATATCAGGACCTGAAGAATGGAATGACATTAAAACTTTACCATTGAGTTCTTAAGTAAATTATAAACTTTTGGAGAAACACTGATTTTCACATTCTGGCACAGGCTAGCAGTTGGAAGAAAGTTCCAGGAACAATAACCATTGGGAAATTGGGTGTGAATTTTGCATGAATGCAAGCAGAACTTTCTGATTATTCTGCCACAGGAAATTCCAGTCCCAAGTCTTGGAAAAGTCTTAGTGCTATTAAAAATACACACATATGCTTACCAGCAAACACTATAAACTAATTTGTCTCAGATTTAATTTAGATAGCAATCAATTTTAATTTAAATTAATGTAAAAAATCTCCCTTACAATTTTTTCTAACTTGCCCTTAAAGAAGAGATCCTTTATACCTCTTTCTCTCCATTCACCTTCCCTAAAAGGACACCTAATTTATTTTCATAATTGTGCTCGTTTGATGAGCTAAAGTAGATCCTGTATTAAATTGAGTCATTTTGAAGACTGGAAATGAGTTGATCTGTAGTTACTACTCACCAAACATTATATAATAAGGAGAATTTCCAGACATATCTTCTTGGTTCAGATTAGCAGGAAAAAGCTTAATGTATCCACCACCACAGTCAATATTCTGTTCATGTTTTACAGTGAATTGTACGACTAATGTTTGTCCTTCATTGTTGAATTGTTCAAATTTAATTGATCTTGCATAGAACTTGGCATCCTGGCTTGTCTGGATTCCTGAAAGGAGAAACAAACTTCATATCCTTTGGAGAGCAAATGGAAAAATTATTACAAGGACTTCTAACCAAAACAACTACCACACTGAGGTGAGTTGTGTTGCTATTTCAGACAATTAAAATTATTCAATGAAAAGTTGTTGGTGGGATGGGATGGGATGGCAGGTGACGTGGGGAGAAAGCCAAAAAATGACAGGTCATGCATGCATGTAACTACTCACAACTCTAAAATGAAGGTTGGAGGCACAGAACGTAGAACATTTGTTATCCTGTCTTTTTTTAAAAAAAAATTTGTGTAAGGAATGTTTGTGGTGGATATTACCATTGAAAAATTGCACATTTCAGATTTTGTTGCCTTTCTGATGTCAGGGCAAGGAACATTTCAGAAGAGCTGGAAAAGATTACAGAAGGATCAAGAAAAAAGCCAATGTGGTCTATGTGGAGCCAAAAATACAGAAACGGCATGATGTTTTGCAAAAGAAACTTAGGAAGTTGGTTTTGGAACAGAGTATTCAAATTACTTCCCTTGGCTTGTGTTAGAAGAGGGAAGGATGGCAGATTAAAGAACTTAACATGTGGTTAAAGGAGTAATACCAGGAAAAGGGTTTCCATTGTGGTATGCTGGCATTATTTCTGGGGAAGATGGAGCTATTCTGCAAGAATACACTAGTCCTAATAGGAAGGAAGCCCATGAAATGTAACTGGCATGGTGCCACAGGGTTCAGTCCTTGGACCTCAACTATTTACCATCTATATAAATGATCTGCAAGCAAGAGAGTATAACATAGCAAGATTTGTAGATGACGCTAAATAGGCAGGAAAGCAGACAATGAAGGGGTGATGAAGATTTTACAGATGGATATAGATAAGTTAGGAGAATGGGCCAAAATTTGGCAGATAGAGTTTAATATGGATTAAGCGTGAGGTTTTCCATTTTGGCTGAAAAAATAGAAAAGCAAATAATTATCTAAATGGAAAGCAGATTCAAAATGTATCTGGGCAGAGAGATCTGGGTGTCTTTATTCATGAATCTTAAAGTCAGTTTTCAGGTACAGCATATTTAAAAAAAGGCAAATGGAATGTTAGCATTTATTGCAAAAGGACTGGAGTATAGAAATAGAGAAGTGTTGTTGCAATTATTGGTGTTGGTGAGATCACATCTGGAGTATTGTGTCCAACTTTAGTCTCCTTATTTGAGGAAGGATGTGATGGCATTGGAGGCATTTCAGAGGGGATTCACTGGATTGATTCCAGGGATGAAAGGGTTGACATACGAACAAAGATTAAACTGTTTGGTCTTGTACTTGCTGGCATTTAGAAGGATGAGAGGGGGTCTGATCGAGGTGAATAAAGTACTAAAAGGGATTGGTAATAGATATAGACTAAATGTTTCGCCTTGTGGGGCAATCTAGAACAAGAGGTCATAGGAATAGGTTGAGATGTGGTAGATTCAGAACTGAGATGAGAAGAAACTGTTTCTTGCAGAGGGTGGTGAAATTGTGGAACTCGCTGCCACATAGCACAGTGGAGTCTGAATCATTAAATGGTTTAAAGGAGGAGATAGATATATTTCTGATTTAAAAATGGGTTAAAGGGACATAGGATAGAGGTAGGGAGGTGCATTTGAGACCAGGGAGAGATCAGCCATGATCTGATTGAATGGTAGAGCAAGCTCGAGTGACTCGATTTCCTACTTTTGCTCTTAATTCCTATGTTCCTAAAGAATTAGCAAAAATATTAAATATTTTTAATTTGGGGAGTGAGAGTTATTTAATATAGGGAGGGAAGGGCAGAGCAAGTAAAAAAACTAGAATTAGATGAGACTGATAAACAAAAAGTGTATAATACGCAGAATGAATAAATTAATAAAGGAAGCAGAAGAGGAAAAATAAAATTGACTAGTTATAAGTGGGAAGAAAGCTTGGTCAAAGTATCATGGCAAATGTGGTAGCATTAAATATGAACAAATATAAAGTGGGTTACAATATTTTTAAGAAAGCTAATCCCATATTTTTATCTTGCCAATCCCCTGACACTAAGGGACAATTTAGCATGGCCAATCAACCTAATCCACACATTTTTTGGGCCATGGGAGGAAACTGGAGCACCTGGAGGAAACCCACACAGACACGGGGAGAATGTGCAAGTTCCACACAGAAAGTGTGGAATTTGCCAAGGCTGGAATCGAACCAGGGTCCTGTTGCTGTGATGCAGCAGTGCTAACCACTGTGCCATCATGCTGCCTCCCAAAGAATTAACAAAGGAATGTTGTATATGTAGGATTTTTCTATTCATGCCCTCATAATGAAGAGGGAAAGGAGAATGGAAGGGGGAATATGTAAACAAATTACGATGATGAGTTAATGTATATTTATTGTTGCTTAATTTATTCTCAACATTTACCTTTGTCCTTTTCAGAATCACCATAAAATATTCCAGAATGGAGCCTGAATTTACCATAGTCTGACCTGTGTTTTGATTCTATCCACCTGCTTTCCCAAGCATCTTAAAAGAAAAAGAATGGAAATGCATCACAAAGCTTCTTCAAAAACTATACATTACTGCATGATTGAGAAAGCTCTGAACAAGCTAGGCACTATAATACATTTCATTTTCTGATATTGTGGGCTCTCTGGTGCAGAGAACTTGTAGTACGACCAATTCAACTGGCCCAAGAGTGAAGGTTATTCTAAAAGTGGTTGTTCACACTGCCTAATCTAATGCATTATTACTATGACCAACAGATTAATTGATTTTTGATCTCTGTCCATCCTTTTCGATTGTAATGACTTGTGCTTTAACTCTTAAATTTCATTTTAAATTCAGAAATGAATCAAAAGATTAGGGGCAGGATTTTACTTCCTGAAACTGCAAAAATCCCACCCAGGATCATGCTCTGCCCCTCACCCACTCCAATTCCCGTGGCAGACGGGGTGGTAAAATTCCGGCCTAGGTATTTCATGTATGAAAACAAATACCTATTTCCTATACTAAAATAGATAGGATGTCAAAGAGAATATGACTGGCACTGCTACCTCACAGCACCAGGACCCGGGTTCAATTCCTGTCTGTGTGGAGGCTGCATGTTCTCCCCATGACTGTGTGGGTTTCCTTCGGGTGCTCTGGTTTCCTTCCACAGTCCAAAAATATGCAGGTTAGGTAGATTGGCCATGCTAAATTATACCTGAGTGTCCCAAGATGTGTAGGTTAGGGGGGGGGGGGTTCACAAGGTAAATACTTGGGGTCATGGGGGATAGATACGGGTGGGCCTGGGTAAAATGCTCTGTTTGGAAAGTCGGTGCAAACTCAATAGGCCGAATGGCCTCCTTCTGCACTGTAGAGATTCTATTCTATGAGATCATGGTGCTCAGGAAAATATTCAAATCCATGATTTGGACAAACCCATTCTTAGAAATGATATATACTTCACACAGTTGTCTTAAACCGTAGTGATATAATTCATTTCTTAACACAACAACCACCTTTGATTAAATCTGCAGCCCTTCAATCTGCATTACCCATTATAAATTTTAAATGCCATCCATTAAAACTGCAGTACTGGTGTTTGACAATGTGAAATTCTGTACGTAGACCTCTCGATTATTTAGTAAAACTCCAGTTCATTTTCCAAGCCAGGAAAATTCTGTAAATGTAGTAGCATCTATTTTCAAGCCGTCTTGAGTTTTGTCTGGGGAATGAAGAATAACTGATTGGCTTCTATCACCAAAAGTCCAAACGTCAAGAAAATGACTGGATTTAAAATAAACTCAGCGCTAAGCACTGCTCCACCCCCTCCGCCCCCCGTCGCGCCACCTCCCCGGCCCCGTCCTGCCAGCTGGTGTCTATCATCTCTTCCCTCAGGCACAAACTCTGTCGCTTACCGCCATCTGCGAACTCCTCTTTCAGGTAGATCTGGGGCTCTGCCAGGGACTGGACGGCCAAAGCTGCCAGGAGCAGTATAGCTACCGTCATGTCATTAAATGCTGCTACTAGGTTGTTTCGTTCTGTTATTTCTTTCAGTCGTTATTCGGAACCGGTAAACGGTTTAATAACGATAACGCCGTTTGCCTCGACAATAAAATTGCTGTCCAGCAGTGAAATTAATGAAGGCCATTGGGTGAACAATGTTATCTGACGGCGAGACGGCCAGTAGCCAATGAGGGGGAAGCTGGGCTCTGTGAAGTAATTGCCAGGTTCACAGAGACCCTGCGGAGGGTATGTATGACCTTTTTCAAAATGAAATCAATATTTCTCATATATGAAATTAGTAACAAAAAAGCATTACATGCACGTGCAAAAGCCCAGATAGTAAAGTGTAAAGCACAGTAAATGTATCATCCCTCTCTCATATCCCTCATACTTGGAAGTAATTGATAGTTTAGCAATGTCCCACGATCAATCCTTGTGTGGTGCTGGTTGACTTCAACCCTGAAGTAGTAAGAGGACAGTTGTCAGTGATCATGGCACCACTGCTCAAGCCTGTCTGACAGCTCCTGTTGGCTTTATTGAGACCAGTGTTGAAGCTGAATGGGAATTGGCTGTGGTGTTCCATTCCATCAGATAGCCTGTGAGTTTTCTTGCACTAGTCACAAATCTCACAGAGTCATAGGGTGTTACAGCATGGAAAGAGGCCCTGTGACCCATTATATCTTCACTGGTCATCCAGCACCTATCCTAATCCCATCTTCCAGTACTTGGCCTTGAATGCTATGACATTTCAAGTGGTCATCTAAGTACTTCTTAAATATGATGGTTTCTGCCTCTACCATCCTTTCAGGCAGTGAGTTCCAGATTCCCACCACCCTCTGAATGAAAAGTTTTTTCTTACATCTCCTATAAACCTTCTGTGCCTTAACTTAAATCTATGCCCCCGGTTATTGACCCCTTTGCTAAGGGGAAAAGATCCTTTTATCTATGACCCTCACTTTACATACCTCAATCAGGTCCTCCCTCAGCCTTCTCTGCTCTGAGGAAAACAACCCCAATCTATCCAGTCTCTCAACAGCATATTGTTTCAATGCCAACTCATCTGCATTCCCAATTTTATGATGGTGATTCAGTGCTCAGGTCTGTCATTGTTGTGATTATCCATGAAGGTCCTGACATTCCAGGTCCCATACTCCATTTTGATGAGTGGAAGATGTGTATGTGGTGTCTGTCTCAGTACAGGAAAAGTAAGTAATCTGAATTGAGGGGCCTGTGAGTGATCACATCACAGGGTGGAGTCTTCTCTCAGGCAGAATTGTCTACAAGCCATGTTGTAAGCTTGTAAGAACAGGCACTCTGCCCCAAGGAAAACTTTGTGCTGCAAAACCCTCTTCTCTTCATCGATAAATACCTTCCTTGTCCTTAACAAAGTCTGAAGCCTCTCATAACAATTCCAGAAGTGGACCACACAAAATATATATTGGTGATAAGGTGGATGAAGTTGATGACACAGCCTACCGGTGAGTATCCTGTTTAATTGAGTTAGAAGAGGGATATCTATTGGGCAAATAGACTCAGCAAGAGTTGTTGAGCGAGCGTTAGACCTTGAAGGGCAGTTGAAGTACAAAACCCAGTGGCCAAGTGAACAAAGAGATTTGGAAATATGTTTTAAAAAAAATGGAATGAAGAGATAATAGTTATTGTTCAGGGGCAAGGAAACTAAAAAAGGGTCCAAATGTAGATTCCCGCCAAAATCTGAAGTATACGAATAACACAGCCAGGAAATCCAGCCGTTTGTGACAATACTGTGCCTTTAAGAAATATATTTGACTAGACAGGGTAGATGCAAGGAGGATATTCCCAAAGGTGGGGGAGTCCAGAACCAAAGGTCACAGTCTGAGGATACAGGATGGACCGTTTAGGATGGAGGAGACATTTCTTCACCCAAAGAGTGGTGAGTCTGTGAAATTCATTACCACAGGAAGTAGTTGATGCCAAAACATTGAGTGTATTCAAGAGGCAGCTGGATATAGCACTTGGGGTAAATGGGATCAAAGGTTATGGAGAGAAAGCAGGATTAGGCTATTGAGTTGGATGATTAGCCATGATTGTCATAAGTGGTTGAGCAGGCTCAAAGGGCCAACTGGCCACCTCCTACCCTTATCTCCAGTGTTTCCTATGATTCTTGTGCAGGATCTGTTTTAGCAGTTTGTTTTATTATTGGTGCTGTTTTGTCTGGATCTTGCAGCCCTGTTGTTACTGTAGCAGCATAGTTGATCTTAATTGCTAAAATGTTTGTTTTAATCTAGTCAAATGCAGGGTTGTTATTTTTGTGTTTTCCCCTGGGGCTTATCCAAGTGGGGCTTGATTAGGTTGATTGATGGGTAAGGTCATATGACTAAGCAAGATTAGGCTCAGAGAAAGAAAACAAGCTCAGCTGCTTTTTTGGGAGCTGTAGAAAGAAGAAACAGCTCTGAGTCTCTCTGAAGTCTGGGATCTTCCAAAAGCTTGGTTTATTTCCCTGAAGTTCTGCTGCTTGAGGATATATTCTTCTCTGGAAATTGCTGCATGGGAGTCAGAAGGCAGGGTTTTTTTTTTCTATATCTATCCAGAGGAATTAAAAGGCTGAAAATCTACCATCCGTGTGAGCATACCTATTTTTGGTACTAACTGATTCTGAAGTAGGATTTATGTCAATAGGTATATTGCTTAAATTGGAACTATAGAGTTGGATAACTGTTAAAAATTATACTTAGTCATGTTTAAATTTTTTAATTGATAAAAGTTATATAAATACTTTTTGTTATATTCTAACTGTGTTCTTAAATGAAGATTATTTTAATAAAAGCTTCCTACTGGGTCAATCGAATCATATTTGGAGCAAAACACCCTGTGCTCATCGTACTGACAAAATCAAATCAAATTTGGGATCTAGGCTAACTTCATAACATACCTTGGAGTTTCTGATCTTTTCCTTAACAACTGACAATTAAAAAAGAAACTTAGACATCTTAAAGTATTAATATATTTAAGGAGGTAATGCATTTAACGCAACACCCATAAGAGAGGGGACAAGGAACAGGAGATTCAGAAGACCCAGATTGACAGCAACTCTAAAAGAAGGTCCATAAACAACTGACAACATCAAAGGAGGCAATGGAGATTTCAAAAAAGAGACAATGTTGAATCTCAGAAGAGGTACTAAGCCCTCAAGCATGAGGCAATGCCAGACTCGGAGTGGGCAGCAAAATTCCCAAGAGGGATACTATGAAACCCCAGAGAGGGGGAAGAGCCAGAAGGAAGGCAACAAAAGACCCCAAGTGGACAACGAGAGACCTAGAAAGACTCTAAATGAATAAATGAAGAGCTGAAAGCAAATCAGAGCCAAGAAAAAAACCCAATAACAAAGCTCTATAAAAAAAATGGAAGTAGCTAATAAATCTATCAGGGCCAGTAAGAAACAGTGCAACATTCATCAGCAAGTGGTGAAGGCATTGGAGTTAAAGGATATGGTTGTGAACATAACATAGAAAGGATTGAGAGAAACTCAGCAACAGAGGTTGTACCATGGAACTCGAAGATCCAAGGAAATCCCATGTTGTGGATGACAAGGAAATTTGGCACATCAACTACAACTCTCACCAACTTTTACAGATGCACCATAGAAAGCATTCTTTCTGGTTGTATCACAGCTCCAGCCCTGCCCAAAACCTCAAAGAACTACAAAAGGTCGTGAATGTAGCCCAATCCGTCATGCAAACCAGCCTTCCATCCATTGACTCTGACTACACTTCCCACTGCCATGGCAAAGCAGCCAGCATAATTAAGGATCCCACCACCCTGGATATTCTCTTTCACCTTCTTCCATTAGGAGGAAGATACAAAAGTTTGAGGTCACGTACCGACTCAAAACCAGCTTCCTCCTTGCTGCTGTCAGATTTTTGAACAGACTTACCTGGCATTAAGTTGATCTTTCTCTATACCCCAGCTATGACTGTAACACCACATTCTGCACTCCCTCGTTTCCATCTCTATGAACAGTATGTTTTGTCTCAATGGCATGCAAGAGACAATACTTTTCACTGTACATCAATACTTGTGACAATAATAAATCAAATTAAAAATCAGTTTTGTGATCAGTGAAAGAAATGCTTGTCTCAGAATGAAGCACTGCAAAGATTGATCCATGGCACTCATGTACGACATCTTGTGACATTTACTGCAAGAGTCATATGGTTGAAGGAGAGCCATCATTCACCAGAGCCATATTGGGAATCCTGTAGCAATCCAATTGAATGATCGAACTACCAGTCATGTGGAATGCACATATGAATTTGAGAAACTGGTAATCTGCTGAGAGACAGAAACTGTCTGGCATTTGAAAGTGCTGAGGAGGTCTTAACAATGGACAGACTCTAAGAAAAAACACAACTGTTGGAACAAGTTAACAATTCAGAATTGTCTAATAAATGTAACAACAAGGAGGAAGGAATTATGTATGTGGAAGTAGAATGGGTTGCAACTACAACAAAAGGAAAGTGTCAGTTCTCTGAAAACATACAAAGCATGAGAAGGGAGAGATTGTTATCAAATATTGTTAGAAGAGAATGATGGATTCACTTGGGGAGAAACTCAGAAATAGATAAACCAAATGGATTGCACAAGCAGATACATTGGACTAAAGAACAAATCAAGTCTAAGCAGAAGATTAGAAGATGAAAGGCAGAAGATTGGAAGGATGAAAGGCAGAGATTGATAAATTAAGCCACTTAGTTGAAGGAGATGTGTTAGAGAGAAAGCAGCAATTCAGGCAGAGAAGGAATCTAGATTACATATCAGTACAAGACTATAGAAATGATCACACCAATAGAAATGCACAAGAACCAATATGGTAACATGATGGAAAACATGCCAAATAAAAACGCTAGAAAGAGAAGAAACTTTATCACACTACAAAGTACCAGAAAGAGTACCACAATTATTTACTTCGCAAGTGACAAACTGAGCTTGTGCAAGAACTGTCAAGACCTAAGATTGTATTGCAAGTTAGCACTTGTATGCACTGTAGAGTAAGTTGCTTGACAGAGAAAAGGATCAACAATGGATTGAAGAGTGACACTGTCCATCGAATAAAGTATGTAATTCTTGGTCAGCACACAGTCTAGGTCAGAACTCGGAAAGCAGCAAACTTGTATGGAAGTATCTCATGCTAGATTATATTTGTGACAGAAAAAGTGTTATCTGCAAGTTTCAAGGTCCCTCCATAGAACAGTTTCTGCATTGATTTGCAAATGTCTAACTTGTGTATGTAATGTTTGTTTAAAATGTGGATTGAGAAATTGATTTTGAAGATTTATAGATAGTTAAAGGGGGAGGGATGTTGTGTATGTGGTGTCTGTCTTTTTAAGACAATACAGCAAAAATTAGTTGTCTGCTTTGAGGACCAATGGAAACAGTGATCACACTAGAGGGTTGAGGCCTTTCTCAGGCAGAATCATCTAGAAGCCAAGTTGTAAACATGCAAGAACTGGGACAGCCTTTGTGTTGCAAAATCCTCCTCGAATATAGTTTCTCTTTATCAATACCTTCCTTGTTCCTAACAAAGTCTGAAATCTCTTGACAATGCCACAACATAACAGAAGATGTCTGAGCACGATTTTTTAAAACATGGGATAGCGGTTGCGCACCAAACACCATGTGGACTCAGCAGAATGGGGACTATGTTTCTGCATTATTTAGGTTTTGATGCTATCCTTCCCATCATCCTCCAAGATAAAGCCTGTTACGTACAAATGCTTCACATCTTACCCTTTCACTCTCTTTTAGTACTTAAGAACATAAGAACATAAGAAATAGGAGCAGGAGTAGGCCATCTAGCCCTTTGAGCCTGCCCCGCCATTCAATAAGATCATGGCTGATCTGTCGTGTCTCAGTTTCACATTCCTGCCCTCTCCCCATAACCCTTAATCCCCTTGCCTATCAAAAACCTATCAACCCGCGTCTTAAATATATTTAGCGAGGCAGCCTCCACCACTTCAACGGGCAGAGAATTCCAGAGATTCACCACCCTTTGAGTGAAGAAGTTCCTCCTCAACTCTGTTCTAAACCGCCCCCCTTTTTATCTTGAGGCTGTGCCCTCTAGTCCTACTGTCCTTTCTGAGCGGGAAGACCCTCTCCACCTCTATCCTATTCATCCCATTCATCATCTTATATGTCTCAATGAGATCTCCCCTCATTCTTCTAAACTCTAACGAGTACAAGCCTAGTTTATTCAGCCTCTCCTCACAGTTCATACTGACTCCATGTTTCCTTCCTCGGGACACCGAAAAGTAGCTCATCCAATTCCTAAAAAAAATGACTACATTAACCTTTTAACGATCAACTCCATTAACATACATCAGTACTTTCTAAAGTATGGGAGCTGTTGTTACCTTTCAAATTATGCACCAGCCTAATCCAAGATTACTGGCATAATTTTAACATTGCTATTCCATTGATAATTGTTCATGCTTATGAAGCTCTGAAAATCTGCAGTTGATTTTTCTAGTGCATCACTTGGTTTTGATGGTCCCAATAGGATCTGGCACTCCATACTTCTAAATAGGTTATCATTACAAAACTTCCCACCAAGGTTAGCACATACATGATCAGAGGTTTAGTCAAATTGCTTCATATGTGCTTTATACAAGCCTATTCCTTATCATTTCTTTCTTCATTTTGGTCCTTCTTTCCTATGTCCTCACATTCCTGACACCCAGTCATTCTTCCTTTAATTTCTTTCCTCTCAAGCAGTTAATAAAAACTTGATTAAAATAATGTATTCTTTCTATATTGAAAGCAGAGTTGGAACTGTGAAGCAGAAAAAAGTCAATTATATTCAACTTTAAAAAGGAGGGAAATGCAATAATTACTGAGGAGGAGTAAAGCTTATTTCTTCATTGTAATCATATTTTATTGATGCCACTGTGATAAGTGTGTCTCTGAACATTTGCCTCTTGTGTATAAGTTTCAAACATGCAGTTTTCCAGGCTCTTTCTTCATCCTGCATTCCCAGTGTGTAACTAGATGGAAAAATAAATATATGCTCTGTGAATCTGGCAAAGTAGCCAAAATGGGTGCAAAATCCAAGAAGTAAATAAATAGTTTAGAAATTAATCTGATGGTCTGAGAAACTAACCAAAATTGGCTTCAGACCTCAATGTGCCCACAGCAGTTTGCTGGGAAAGGAGGGAGAAAAATTAAATGACTCCTAACCTAGCCAGGCTGGAAGTCAAGGAGAAAGTAATTTCAGAGAAGCCTTAAACCAGCTAACAGTTAACCAAAGATTTTTGTTTGTAGAACCAAAAGTAGATGTCTACTGTTGAACACACAAAGATAAAGATTCAAAAATTTTCCTGCTTTTCTTGAGTGGTCTCCAGCAATTTCTTGAAGGTCCACTGGTCATGTAAGGCAGAGTGTGCACATCACAATATTTGCCTCATTCTCACTTATGTCCATGTCTTGGTTACCCTGAACTTGATTATTTCAGCACAAATCGTTTGGCCGTGCAACTTTTGCCAGTGTAAATTTGAGGTTATCCAAAACTCTGCATCTCATGTTCTAATATGCACCATGATCCCTGTGCTCACTGACATGCACTGTTTCTCAGTTAAAAAAAAGTGTTTTAAAATTCTCATCCCTACTTTCAAATTCATCCGTGCCCTTCCCTGTCTCTGTAACGCTCCCCAGCCCCACAACACTTGAGATATCCAAACATTTTTAACTCTTCCCTTTCACACACGCCAAATTTTAATAACTTTACCACAGGCAGTCATACTTACAGCTGCCAAGGTCCTACATTCTGGAACAAAAAGTCTTTATTTCAGATTCCAGCATCTGCAGAAATTTATTTTTACGGAATTCTGGAGTTCCCTTCACATACTTCTCTACTCCTCTTTTCTCCTTTAAAGACAGTCCATAAACCTCTTTGATCAAGATTTAGACATCTGCCCTAATATATCCATGTGGCCCAGCGTCAAATTTTGTTTATAATGCTCCTCTGAGGCACCTTCAGACATCTTACTATGCTAAAGATGCTAAATAAATACCAATTGTTTCTGTTTTATCCTAATTTTTTGTAATCAGGGTAGAATTCTCTTTGGCATATTTAAGCTGCAGTAAACCTACCAGGTGATAAGCTGCTTGTCCATTTAAGGACCTGCCTAAATATGGCATTTGGCATTGAGCATAATTGGAGCAGTCGATGTGCTCCCACCAATCTTAATTCTCATTGAGGACAAAGGGATGACCAGCTTGATGGAAAGGATGCTTCAGGCAAATCCTGACAAAATTTGAGACGTTGACAAAATATGTACCTTTCCCAAAAAAGGAAATAAAGCAGTAGCCTTCTCCATACTGATAATATTTTTGAATTCAACTCTACACACATACAAGAATTGGCTGCAGGAGTAGCCTACTTGGCCCCTCAAGCCTGCTCTGCCATTCAAGAAGATCGTGACTGACCTAATTTTAACCTCCAACGCAACCCTCCCTGATGAAATCAATGCATTCTACGTCCATTTTGAGCAAGAGGTCAGCGAAAGCATGCCTCAGATGAACCTGTACCTGAGATTACCATTGCAGATGTCAGAGCAGCTTTCTCAAAGGTCAGCCCATGGAAAGCAACTGCCCCGGATGGGGTACCCAGATGACAACTCAGATCCTGCACAGATCAGTTGGCGGGGGTATTCACAGCCTTCTTCAATATCTCTTTACAACAATGAGGTCGCTACCTGCTACAAGAAGATGACCATCATCTCAGTACCAAAGCCAAGCAGCGTTCCTTCATGACTATCGTCTGGTGACTTTGACATCCATCTTTAGAAGTGCTTCGAAAGGTTAGTCATGGCATGAATCAATTCCAGCCTCCCGGAATGCCTAGGATCCACTACAGTTCGCTGACACCACAACAAGTCCACAGCAGATGCTATCTCCTTGGCCCTGCACTCAACCCTGGAACACCTAGATAACAAAAACATCTATGTCAGAGTCCTATTTATTGCCTACAGCTCAGCTTTCAACACCATTATACCCAAGAAACTCATCTCCAAACTCCGTGGTCTGGGCCTCAGCTCCTCTCTCTGGGACTGGATCCTGAACTTCCTAACTCATAGACCACAATCAGTAAAGATAGGCAACAACAACTCCTCCATGATCATCCACAAGACCTGTGCCCCATAAGGTTGTGTTCTCAGTCCCCTACTGTACTCCTTATACACCTATGGCCAAATTCCCCACCAAATCGATTTTCAAATTTGCTTACACTACAGTAGTGGGTGGATCTCAAATAACAATGAGATAGAGTACAAGAATGAGATAGAGAATCTGGTGAACTGGTACAATGACAATAATCGCTCCCTCAATGTCAACAAAACGAAGGAGATTGTCATCAACTTCAGGAAGTGTAGTGGAGAACATGCCCCTGTCTACATCAATGGGGACGAAGTAGAAAGAGTCGAGAGCTCCAAGTTTTTAGGTGTCCAGATCACCAACAACCTGTTGTGGTCCCCCCATACTGACACTATGGTTAAGAAGGCCACCAATGCTTTGACTTTCTCAGAAGACTAAGGAAATTTGGCATTTCAGCTACGACTCTAACCGCCTTTTACAGATGCACCATAGAAAGCATTCTTTCTGGTTGTATCACAGCTTGATATGGCTCCCACTCTGCCCAAGTCTGCAAGAAACTACAAAGGATTGTGAATGTTGCCCAATCCATCACGCAAACCAGCCAGGACCCCACGCACCCCGGACATTCTCTCTTCCACCTTCTTCTGTCAGGAAGAAGATACAAAAATCTGAGGTCACATACCAAGTGACTCAAGAACAGCTTCTGCCCTGCTGTCATTAAGTTGATCTTTCTCTACACCCTCACTATGACTGTAACTACATTCTGCACTCTCTCATTTCCTTCTCTATGAATGGTATGTTTTGTCTGTGTAGTGCACAAGGAACAATCCTTTTCACTCGATGCTATTACATGTGACAATAAATCAAATTAAAATGTCTTACAATCTGAAATTTTAAATATTCAATTATTATGCACTATTTATCTAGTCTCATATCTTAACCCATATCCCACGAATGAATAAAAGTCTTGAAGCACAATTCTTGCTTCCAAAATTGTTGAGAAGATAAAGTGAGTACAGTTTTCTTGTATATAGCTGTTGAGGTGACTATTTAGATTTTGAAATTGTAGTAACAGAACTGATTTCTTGTGGTTGAGTGGCTCAAACGGATTTGTTTCAGCGCAGGTCTGATAAGAGGGTATAAATCGGCAAATCTACTCCACCCTAAGGTGATGGAAGTTTTGTGGAAAAAATACCGCGGTGCTGAAAATCTGCAATAAAAAACCGATAATAATGGAGACACTCAGCAGGACTGGTGACATAATTTGTTTCGGGTCAGGGACCTTAATTAACTCCGAACCATGGACCTGAAACATTATAAATATAGGCTCCGCCTTTGAACTCGGTGTGAGTGGATGGATGGGGTTGGAAGGAGTTGAAATATCGGCCAAATTGGCTCCGCTCTCCTCACGGAAGTTTGTCGAGTCCAGAGGTTAAAACGCCGGCGATGTGTTTAATCGTAAAATGAGTGGCGTGGAAAGAGATCAACAGGGACAAAGGTTGAGCCTCCCTGAGCGTAGACGAGGTTACAAAGTGATAAGGGTGTGAACCTGGCTGAGCCAGGATAAATTCGCAGTCTCCTCCCCACAGCCCCACTTGTCTATCCAGTCAGCGAGCAGCGCTGACGTAGTGCTGGGTTTGTTTTCATTCCCTGAAGATGGCGTCCATCATGGAAGGGCCGCTCAGCAAGTGGACCAACGTCATGAAAGGATGGCAGTACCGCTGGTTCGTGCTGGACTACAACGCCGGTTTACTCTCTTACTACACGGTGAGTGCATGCAGCTGGCATGGCGGGCCGGAGCTCTGAGCGGGGCTGGGGTATTGCGCACTCCGTCGGAGCTGTTCTCTTTTTTTCCCCTCTCTCTCATTATCTCCCCCCACCCCCCTTTCACGGAGGGCGACATACAAACTTGATCGCGGCCGGAGAAAGGCCCTGCCTATCGTGGGCTGGGCTTAGTAATGTGTGTGAGAGACAACGGAACGGACCAATGGGCTTTCAGCCTTTGGCAAGTCGGCCTGCCAATCGAATGGCGGCGGCCAATCGGTACGGGGCAGGAAGGCGGGACTCTAGGTTGAAGGGTCAAGTGTTAGCAGGTTAGATTGGCTGGGGCTGTGGTAACGGTGGTGCCTGAGTGGTGGTAGGTTTGTCAGATAGTGATAGACTCTTTCCCCGAGTGAGCGATGCTCTGTTGCAGAGCTTGGGTAACGAAACACACAACCCAAAAAGGGATTTTGGTGATTGATTATTTTCAAGAGTGCGTGGACTGCATTACGCATCTTGATATGAGGTAGAGATAAGTGGCTTCGTCAGATATCACACGGACCCAGTACCTATCCTAAAATGTTTGCTGAACCTCGCTTCCTTTGTTTTTCCGAGCGCATATCAACTGGGTTGAGGCATCTCCGAGAACAGAGGCAAAAATTGATAATTGTTCACGAAAGCATTGTGTGTTTGTAGGAATCCACCGATATTTATTTTAGCGATAACCTCATTTGCAAGTTGCCTGGCGAGAATCAGATTGTTTGAGGAAAAAATCCACACACCTTCTGAAAGGTTAAACAAAAGAGGTTTTTTACTTATGGGATCCAGCAGAACTAGGCATTACTTTTGTTCATACACAAATATTTTAGTATTTTCTAATATAAATACGTTACTGGAACTTAAAGGGTCAAGAAATGATGCTATATTAGTCTCAGTTAAAATTATTACTCTATGCCCCACTTATTATTGGCTAGCGATGACAGGCTGATTTTCTATTTCTCAGCTTTATGATCTTATCTGGTTCAGGGTGAACGTCAATGATCACTCAATTTCTCTTCCCATGTGGAGAAGCAAGGCACTGCTTTTTGGGCTGCAGTTTAATTGAGTGCACATTTGCACACGGTACACATCTATCTAATGATTTTAAAAATGACTCATTTGCAAATTGAGGTACATTATCAATAGATGGAACAATGAATGCAGTTTTGTGCAATTAAATTAGATTTGTATTAGGTGACAACGTCAAAAAAATCCTTGGTAACCCCCAAATACATGCAGATAAATAGTCTTAAAGCAACCTGTGCAATGTGACTGTAACATCTGTCAAGTCGGAACAAAAGGAACAGTCAGATAAAGGAACACATTTCTGCCAGAATGTGGCCAAAAACCTGGTCTTCTAAGAGAGATGCAGCAAAAGTTAGAATAGTAAGGACATTTAGTGAAATCTTGTGATTGGAAACATTGGAGTTGGAGTCTCGCAAATGCAACAGCAGGTGCTGAACAGCTTTCAAGCTAAACCAACCCGCACCTGTAATGGCAGTTCTCTGATTACCTGAACCCAGCTCCTCCACAGTCAACAATATGTTCCCATGGCCATGGATCATATCTCAGAGAAGGCATTCATTTCCTTTCATGGAGCAATAATTAAAGTATCATAAACTATACTCATGCACACTATTTCCACTTCACAGTAATTACTTATTCCATAGGATCATAAGACATAGGAGCAGAATTGGGCCATTGAGTGTGCTGTGCCATTCAATCATGGCTGATTCTTTTTTCCCCTCTCATCCCCATTCTCCTGCCTTTTCCTCATAACCCCTGATCCCCTTATTAATCAAGAACCTATCTAGCTCTGTCTTAAAGACAATGACCTGGTCTCCACAACCTTCTGCAGCAAAGAGTTCTACAGGTTAATCACTCTATAATCTGTGTTCTAAAGGATCATCCCTTTAGCGTGAGTTGTGCCCTCTGGTTCTAGTTTTTCCTACTAGTGGAAACATCCTCTCCACATCCACTCTATCCAGGCCTCACGGTATCCGGTAAGTTTCAATAAGATCCCCCTTCATCCTTCTAAACTCTGAGTACAGACTCAGAGTCCTCAACTGTTCCTCATATGATAAGGTCTTCATTCCAGGGATCATACTTGTAAATCTCCTCTGGACCCTTTCCAAGGCCAGCGCATCCTTCCTTAGACATGGGACCCAGAACTGCTCACAATACTTCAAATGGGATCTGACCAGAGGCTTATACAGCCTCAGAAGTACATCCCTGCTCTTGTATTCTAGGCCCCTCGACATGAATGCTAGCATTGCATTTGCCTTCCTAACTGCCGAATGAACCTGTATGTTAACCTTAAGAGAATCTTGAGCAATGACTCCCAAATCTTTGTTTCTGATTTCCTAATCATTTTCCCATTTAGAAAATAGTCTATGCCTTCATTCCTCCTTCCAAAGTGCATAACCTCACACTTTTCCACATTGTATTCCATCTGCTACTTCTTTGTCCACTCTCCTAACCTGTCCAAGTCCTTCTGCAGCCCCCTGCTTCCTCAATACTACCTGTCCCTCTAAATTCTATAAGAAAGAAGCATTTGCATTTCCAACAAAGCTCTTAGCAATAATCCTTTGATCTTGCTTAAAACTCTTTCATAAATATTAATCATTGGATCTCCCAGCAAATACATAAATACTCCTGGTGTCTCCCTCATGAAATTCTGGCATTCTGAAGGGACACCAAATGAAACAGTTTACATTTTGAGATCAGATTCTCAATTTGATTTTCCCCAACCTTCTGATGTGAATTAGCGTGAGCCTGATCAAAGTAAGCATGATGAATGGGCAAAATTTAGAGTTGCATGTTACTTTTGTGAGTTTGTGTTGGTGATTTGGTTTATTATTGTCACATGTATTAACATACAGTGAAAAGTATTGTTTCTTGTGTACTATACAGACAAAACATATCCTTCATAGAGAAGGAAATGAGAGAATGCAGAATGTGGTGTTGCAGTTATAGCTAGGGTGTAGAGAAAGATCAACTTAATGCAAGGTAAGTCCACTCAAAAGTCTAATGGCAGCAAGGGAGAAGCTGTTATTGAGTTGGTTGGCACCTAACTTCAGACTTTTGTATCATTTTCTGATGGAAGAAAGTGGAAGAGAGAATATCTCGGTAGTGTGGGATCCTTAATTATGCTGGTTGCTTTGCTGAGGCAGTGGGAAATGTAGACAGTTAATAGATGGGAGGCTGGTTTGTGTGATAGATTGGGATACATTCTCGACTTTTTATAGTTCCTTCTGATCTTGGGCAGAGCAGGAGCCATACCAAGCTGTGATACAACCAGAAAGAATCCTTTCTATGGTGCACCTGTAAAAGGTGGGGAGAGTCATAGCTGACATGCCAAATTTCCTTAGTCTTCTGAGAAAGTAGAGGCGTTGGTGGACTTTCTTAATTATAGTGTTGGCATTGGGGGGGAAAACCAGGACAGGTTGGTGATCTGGACACCTAAAAACATGAAGCTCTCGACCCTTTCTACTTTGTCCTTGTTAATTAGACAGGGGCACGTTCTGCTTTACGCTTCCTGAAGTCGATGACAATCGCCTTTGTTTTGTTGACAGAGGTGAGATTATTGTTGCCACGCCAGTTCATCAGATTATCTCAGTCCTGTGCTCTGTATAATTGTTGGAGATCCAACCCACCACAGTGGTGTTGTCAGCAAACTTGAAAATTGAATTGGAGGGGAATTTGGCCACAGTCATAAGTGAATGAGCAGTATATTAGGGGGCTGAGAACACAGCCTTGTGGGACACAGATATTGAGGATGATCATGGAGTTGTTGTTGCCTAACCTTATGGATTGTGAGTTAGGAACTTTGGGATCCAGTCCCAGAGGGAGGAGCCATGGAGTTTGGAGATGAATTTTGTGGCAATAATAGTGTTGAAGGCTGAGCTAGAGTCAATAAATAAAAGTACATGTACTTTTCCTCTCCTACCCTTAAAATAATTTTGGGAGAGGGGAGCGTTTAAATTATGTTCCTAACTGCATATAAATTTCAATGTTCAGCCGTTGTGCTGCTGCAATAAATGATATATGTGAAGAATGATTCCACCATTTATGATGGGCCTAAAAAGGCATTGAAGCTGGAACTAGGAGTTATGCTGGTATGAGAGAAGACACAACGACTATTGGGCAGCGAGAAGTGGATTCAGAAGCCAGTCCTGCAGTCAAGAAAATGCCACGGAGGAGGAAGAATGGTCAACAGTGTAGAACGCAGCAATCATTGAGAAATCAGAGTTTACAGTACCCAAAGACCATTCAGCATATAATGGCTATGCCAGAGCCTGTTCTAGCTGCTTTAACTGAAGTTGTCTATTTTGTTTTCTTGCTCTTTCAATTGTTTATTCAGTTCTTTGTTCCAGATTCATTTTTTCCCAGTGGTAATTCTAATTACTAAATCATTTTCATACTTTTACTGAAATTTAAAAAATATTTTCAAGTGTTTCCATATAATTAACATTAGATACCAGGTGCAAGTCTAATAAATCTTCATTGTACTTTTTTGGCTTTACTCTCTTGTATAATATGCCAAAGCAACATGAGATATTCCAGTTGTGGCCTAACCAACATTGTAGACAAAGTCTTCATCACTTTTTCTATTTAATGCACCTCTTATAAAATTTGGAATACCATTTACCTTTTTTATGGACCTTTTTAAAAAGTCATGATTCTATACCATATATCTTTCAATTCACCCATTTTGTGAAGATACTAAACAGTTGGATTATCCTTTCACTTTTGTTTCCAAAGCCTGTTGTGAAAGGAGAGGTTCCTATCTCTAATTTATTCTTGAAATCAGTAGTGTTCTAACATTGAAAATCAGGTATGGCAAAATAATTCAATGTCCTGTACATGTAATAAATAGTACCTAAACATTCTGTCATGATCTGGGTAGAGGCAAGTAACTTTGTTTTTGGAAATCCAAAAACCCAAAATGAAACACAAGGTTCACTGCTTAAACAAAATAATTTTACTGCAAAAAAAACCCCCAAAAAACATGAATACTAATAACAACACTATCTTGATTAGTCAGATACGTTAAAAGATATGTAAAAAAAAAATACAGTTACCTATGCTCTAAAACAGATTTTCTTCTTTGGGCAGCACAGTGGTTAGTACTGGTGCCTCACAGTGCCAAGGACCCAGGTCCAATTCCCAGCTTGGGTCACTGCGCAGAGTCTGCACGTTCTTTCTGTTTCTGCACGAGTTTCCTCTGGATGCTCTGGTTTCCTCCCACAGCGTTAGGTGCAATAGCCATGCTAAATTCTCTGTGTATCTGAACAGGTGCCAGAGTGTGGTGATTAGGGGATTTTCACAGTAATGTCATTGCAGTATTAATGTAAGCCTGCTTGTGACAATAATAAATAAACTAAAAAGGCTTGACTTATACCCCAGAGAAACTCAAGTGAGATACATCTCAAAATTAGAAGGTTAACCACTGCCTGAGTACTGTTTTAAAGATTTGTATAAGTGTTGAGATTTCATAGGCCTGTTTACTTCTGGCAAGATTGTTCCTTTATACCAACTGATCAATACTGGCATTGCTAGCATCTTGAACATAGCCATCTCTGGTCAAAATTTTCTTGCTTCTAAATGTTTTTAACTCCACAGTATGGCATCTAGAATTGTATGCTCTCCTCTCAGCTTGGCCAGATGTTAAACTGGCCTGCCTGCTTTTGCAGGTGTTTGCATTTATACTCTGATTCCTCTTTGATTCTGTCCTCTGTGTATTTGGGCTGTCTGCATCTCTCGCATTCCGCAACACTTAAAATTGGCATCTGTATACTTTCACTTTTCTCTTTCAATTAGAACCATAGAATCCCTGCAGTGCAGAAAGGCCATACGGCCAATTGAGTGTGCACTCTCTGAAAGAACATCCCACCCAAACCTCCCCTTCACCTGATCCCCATAACCAAACACATGGCTAATCTACCTAAACTGCACACTTCTGGGAACTGTGGGAGGAAGTCCATGATGTGGAGATGGTGGCGCTGGACTGGGGTAAACACAGTAAGAAGTCACTCAACACCAGGTTAAAGTCCAACCAGTTTAGTTGATAGTAAACCCACAAGCTTGTAAACCTGAAAGCTTGTGGGTTTACTATCAAATGAACTGGTTGGATTTTAACCTGGTGTTGTGAGACTTCTTATGGAGGAAATCCAGGCAGACACTGGGAGAATATGGCCCTCCCCCATACACGCGTGCATGCGCACACACCGAAGTAAGCTGTTTCCTGATGATAGGGCTGTTTACACCTGATTTTGTCTGAATACCTGTCAATCTTGTTACAGGTAAAAGTCACATCTCATCATCCCCTTTTAATAACTGAGATTGTGCTTGAATATAATCTTTAGTTGCTGAAATCTGCAAGTGTAAATACCAACCTTCCAATGATTTTGAACTGCTCATGACTAAGATAATTGAATATTTTGAGATGTTCATAACTCATAATACTAGTACAATTCTATCCTGAGGTGGCCTGGATAGATTTGCATTTCATGACAGGTGTTGAAACTTTATAATTTTCCATCCTCTCACACTGCAGTTACATTGCTGCTTAGTGGTATGATGCAGACATGATTCATTAATGCAAAAGATTTTTGGACTGTTTTGGCTTCAGTCACTAATTTTCAGACCTTTGTGTGTATTCGTCATCTGTCTTAACCCTGATTTAAGAATTTAATTTTTATCACTTATAACTTTAATGTCTTATTTTTCCATTGGCTGGTACAAATCCCCTACTTTATCATATGAGTGAAACTATTGCTATTCTACCAAGTGAAACTTTAATTATAAGTCTGTGTGTGATTTGATTCAATCTGTACCAGTCAATCTCCTGCCTGTCTCCCATCGTCCATTCTCCAAGTTTTATCCCAACCAAAACTGCAGACTGAGTCTTGACTTGCACCAAGTTCATTTCACCCATCAACCCTGTGCTTATTAATCTACATTGATTCTCAGTACAACAACAACGTTTAAAATTTTTGCTTTTCCAAATCTCTCTGTAACCATCCCACCATGTCTGTAATCTTCTGCAACCCTCCAAGAAGTCACATTTCTCCAATTTTGACCTCAACTCTTTTTGTTACCACCATTGATAGCTGGGCCTTTTGCTATCCAGATCTTAAACTCATTACCCAAGTATTGGTCTGAAGTAGGTGTTAATAACAGAATAAAGATCAGTTCTTTCTGAGAGTAAAACATGGGAACAAGGTGTAGATCGTATCTTGTTATCAACTCATTATTCTGTCTCTTCAAAAAGGAAAGTTTTTTAAGATCATTTTAACTCCTTACATTTAATTACAACTTTATTAATATTATCTGTTTTCTGAATGTAGTAGTTTCATTGGAATTTTTTTCAATAAGTTCCACCGTCTTGCATAATGATTCCCTTTGGTTAATGCAACTTCACAACAGTACAGCTGAGATAGAGATTTCTAATGGGGCACCAAATATCAATAATCCTCTACAATTTGCACTTGCATTGAAATAATTATTCTTTCAAATACTTTGTGGCAGATATTAAAATCAGTTAAAAGACTAACATTACTAATGACAGTTTGAGCAACTGTAGCTGATATGGTTAATTTAGAACAATTGTCTACTAAAATGTGTACATTCTGTGTTCAAATTTCAAAGAATTTTCAACAAAATGAACATTTGTTTATCAGAAAGTAATTAGCCTAGTAATGGGAGAAGTATCATTAAAACGTACAAGAGGGTGGAAAGAGGTAACAAAATCCCACTGTTTAATCGTAGAAACCCCACAGTACAGAAAGAGGTCATTCAGCCTATCGAGTCAGCACAACAACAATCCCACCTAGGCCTTATCCCCGTAACCCCACATTTTTACCCTGCTAATCCCTCTAATCCAAACATTCTGGGACACTGGGGAGGGGGGGGTGGTGCAATTTAGCATGGCCAGTGCATCTAACCTGCTCATCTTTGGACTGTGGGAGGAAACCCATGCAGACACCAGGAGAACGTGCAAACTCCACACAGACAGTGACCCAAGTTGAGAATTGAACCCAGGGGTCCCTTTTAACTGTTGTGGTTTAGTGTACCTTTTTGGTACAGGTTATTCCAGAAGTCTGATCTGTAAGACCTGGTAGAATCAATTTTTTTGTAAAGAATTCAAAAGATGCAAGACCAATGTTACATTTACATTTTAAGCTATGTTGTAATGACTAGCTAAATATCTGCTTTCTGTATAATTTTACGTGTTGTTAAATATTAACAGCTTACCAAATAAGTATTTGTTGACATCCATTGCTATTACACAAACCTATATACTCTAAGAAATGCATCTTCACCATTTTTAATTTTATAAACTAACGAAGTCAGGCCTTTTTGTTATCCTTTCCCAATTTTTCTTTTAGATTTCCCCCGATGAGACAAATGTGAATAGAATTGAAAACCGTATAAAATAAAAATCACAATTGCCTTTGTAGAAGGTTAGGACTCAACTTGAATACTGCTCGCAGTTTTAGTTTCTTCACATTATGGGTGTTATAAAGTTCCTGGAAATATTTTGGGCGTGACCATGGGAGGTTGATACTGAACTTGAACTCTTTTTGTCAGTGCAATAGATTTTGACTTTTACTCTAGAAGCACATGGATTTGGGGAAAACTGATTGAAAACTTTTAAGATAAGGAAGGGACTGGACTTTGAGGTAGTGTGGCAGAATCGGCAGACATGTATTTTTTTTTCACTTGTTCATAGGATGCTGCATCCCTGGCAAGGCTGACTTGCATTGTTCATAACTTGTATAATCATAGTACTAGATTAGATATCAGGAGGTATAGTAGCCAGTCCTTTAGCTACCTCACATTTAACTTCAAAGGTGATAGTGAAAATCATTGTGCAAGGCCTTCGCTCTGTAAGAAACAGAAGAGGGTGGTTTAAAAGTGACAGATGATCTGAGGAATCAGACTTCAGTCACTTGGGGTCGAATCCTGTAACTGGTCCTACATAAGCTCAAAGGCAAAAAAACCTGTTAAAATGCTCAATTTTCAGAATTTAGCCAAACTCTCCCTTCCCAGCATTTCGTGGGATCTTTATAACCTGACACAGGGTGCAATGTCACTGGCTGTTCATACCCTGCTTCTGCTGCAGCGAGGATGGATAATTTAGCACCCAGCCAAATCTTCATTCACTGCAGTGGGGCCAGAAAATCCCACTGGCATGAGCAGAAATAAGATTCCAGCCACACACACCAAATGAGTCAGTTTTTCAGTATACTAGTTATTCGTAGAATCTGTACAGTGCAGAAGGAAGCCATTCAGCCCATTTGAGCCTGCACCAACAACAGTCCCACCCAAGCCCTATCCCTGTAACTCCATGTATTTACCCTGCTAATCCCCCTGACATTGAGGCAATTTAATATGGCCAATCAGCCTAACCTGCAAATTTTTGAGACTGCTAAAGAAGCCATCAGACCATGCAGTTGAGATATATGTATGTCCACAAACTGTGAATGTACTCCCACATTTATTGGAAGTGCTAATCCCATAGAGCCATTTGATTAGAGTGAAACCTAGCTGATATGATGACTAGGATCTTCCTCCATCAAAATCATCTTCATATGTTAATAGTCTAATCATGAACCAAGATATAAAATTGTTACAATGTACAAGGAGAGACAGATCATTGCTATGGCTGTTTTTTTGGGTGGTTTTAAGAAATGTATGTTTAGCAGTAAGAGTAGTAGTGATAGCAGACAGCAGTAACAGCCATATCAGACAAAAGTGAAACAGCAATGGCAGCACTGCGCAATATAGTGGTTTCAAAAAATACATTTAATAAGTTAATTGAATGAACTAAAATGGGACAACTATGCTCAAGGAGCAGCTGGAACAGAAGCAGCAATTCGAGGGTTAACAATGAGTGCAGTTTTGAAGTTGTGGGAAGTTTTTTATTTATACTTGGGTGTTGCTGGCAAGTCAGCATTTATTGACCATCCCTAGTTGCCCTTGAGAAGGTATGGTAAGCTGCTGCCTTGAAACGCTGCAGTCCAGGTGCTGTGGGTTGATCCACAATGCTGTTAGAGGGAATTTCAGGATTTTGATCCAGTGACTGAAGGAACAGCGATTTTATTTCCAAATCAGCTTGGAGGGGAACTTGGAGGTGGTGGTGTTTCCATATATCTGCTACCCTTGTCTTTCTAGATGGAAGTGGTTGTGGATTTGGAAGGTGCTGTCTAAGGATCTTTTCGTGAATTTCTGAAGTGCATCTTGGAGATAGTAACAGCACTGTGTACTGAGCATTGGCACAATATCCACTCTCTCTCCACCACCAATCAAGCGGGCTGCTTTGACCTGGATGGTGTCAAGCTGTTGAGTGTTGTTGCAGCTGCACCCATCCACGTAAGTGGGAATTATTCCATCATACTTTCTATGTGCCTTATAGATAGTGGATAGGTTTTGAGGAGTGAGTTCCTTGCCGCAGTATTCCTACCCTCTGACCTGCTCCTGCAGCCACTGTTTGTGTGGCGAGTTCAGTTGAGTTTCTGGTCAATGGTAACCCCAAGGATGTTGACAGTGGGGGATTTAGTGATGGTAACACTATTGAATGTAAAGGGGTGGTGATTAAAATGTCTCTTATTGGTGATGGTCATTTCCTGGCATTTGTGTGGCATGAATATTACTTGCCATTTGTCAGCCTAAGCCTGAATGTTGTCCAAATCTTGTTGCATTTAAACATTGACTTCTTCAGTATCTGAGGAGTTGTGAATAGTACTGAACTTTGTGTAATCATTGGTGAACATCCCCACTTCTGACCTTTGAGAGACTCCCCGTCCAAACAATCACGACCATCTTCCCATGTGTCAGGTATGACTGCAACCAGTGGAGAGTTTGCCTGTTGATTACATAAGAACATAAGAAATAGGAGCAGGAGTAGGCCATCTAGCCCTTCAAGCCTGCCCCGCCATTCAATAAGATCATGGCTGATCTGAAGTGGATCAGTTCCACTTTCCCGCTTTCTCCCCATAACCCTTAATTCCCTTGTATGTGAAAAACCTATCTACCCGTGTCTTAAATATATTTAGCGAGGTAGCCTCCACCACTCCAGAGATTCACCAACCTTTGAGTGAAGAAGTTCCAGCTGTGCTCTCTGGTCCTGCTATCCTTTCTGAGCAGGAAGAATCTCTGTACCTCTACCCTATCCATCCCTTTCATTATCTTATACGTCTCTATAAGATCCCCCCTCATCCTTCTAAACTCCAATGAGTACAGACTGAGTCTATTTAGTCTCTCTTCATAGTCTAACCCCCTCATCTCCGGTATCAGCCTAGTGAACCTCCTCTGCACTCCCTCCAAGGCCAAAATATCCTTGCACAATTGCGGTGACCAAAACTGCACACAGTACTCCAGCTGTGGCCATTACAGTTTTGCTAAGGCTGCTTGATGCCTAACTTTGTTGAATATGGCCTTGATGGCAAAGTCTGTAAGTCTCATCTCTCCTCTGGAATTCAGTTTTTTGTCCATGCTTGAACCGAGGCTGTCATGAGGTCAGGAGCTCAGTGACCCTGGTGAAACCCAAACTGGGTGTCACTGAGCAGGTGCTGCTTGACAGCACTGTTGATGACCCCTTCCACCACTTTTTACTGACTGAGTAGACTGAGGTGGTAATTGGCTAGGTGGGATTTGTCCTGCTTTTTGTGTATAGTAAATATCTGGGCAATTTTTCACATTGTCAGTTAGATCCAGTGTTGCAACTGTACAGGAGGAGCTTGGTTAGCGGCAAGCTCTGGAGTATGAGTCTTCAGTACTATTGGATGAATGTTGTCAGAGTCCAATGCCTTTGCAGTATCCAGTGCCTCCAACTGTTACTTGATATCATGTGAAGTGAATATGATTCTAATATAACTTAAAGGGAGCAAGATACTAAGGTTTGTAAATTGTAGCGGCTTTATCAATGTTACAGTAAATCATTAAAAAGAAGAGTTAGTGAGTGACCACCATTTTCTTCACTTGGATGAGTTCAGACTAAAAAAAGTTAGGAGTAAGAGGGGAGGTGAAAGTTTTTTTCCACAGCTTGTGCAGATTTACAGAAAATATCCAATTGGAGCTGGATAATATTCTGGAAATAGCAGGTCAGACAGCATCTGTAGAGAGAAAGAAATGAAGCTAACTTTTCAGACTAATGACCTTTTGTGAGAAGAGGAAAGAAGTGAAAGGGTGGCACATTGGTTAGCACTGCTGCCTCACTGCACCAGGGACCCAGGTTGAATTCTGGCCTCGGGTCACTATCTGTATGGAGTTTGCCCATTCTCCCTGTGTCTGCATGTGTTTCCTTCCAAGTTCAAAATGTGCAGTTTGGCCATGCTAAATTGACCCTTAGTGTCAGGGGGAGTAGTAGGGTAAATATGTGGGGTTACAGGAATAGGGTCTGGGTGACATTGTATTGGGAGCAGACTTGATGGGCTGAATGGCCTCCTTCTGCACTGCAGTGATTCTGAGACATAATTGGATGACATCCTGGTTGTGGCTGATATCACAGTGTAGGTGGAATGTTGTGCATTGTGACTCATGGTCATTGTAGTCTCATTGAACTTTGTTTTTTTTTAATTGCTCTGGAGAGGAGTTAATTCTAATTCAATGATATACCCAATGGACCAACTGATTCATCACTGTCTGTCATTTTTGTCACTCCAAAAATTTGCAAATTCTGACTGTTCCTGTATATTTTTGTATGCAGAAAGCAAGTATACAAGATAAAATATAATTTTTGTTTACTTTTATATTACTTCAGTTTTCTTTCTCCTGTTTCACTTTATTGTTTGGTTTCCATGACATTTCTTTTTAACCCAATATTTTTGTTACTTTTTGTTCCCTATGTTATTTTATTGTTTTCCATTTTTCTATCACTGTTTGCTAATTTGATTATAGTAAGATTGTCTACAACAAAACGGCTTTGCTGTACATATACTCAGAAAATGAGCAATGTTGCAATTTTCTTGAGAATCCAAATGATATTATGTACAGGTCTCCTGATAAAGCAATTAATATGGCTCATGTGTTGAAAACCTGCCTGTGTGTACAGTTGAAAAAGAGGTGGAATCAAATGTTGATGGAATAGTTTGGAAAGGCAAACTGACTTGAAGGAGATGCTGGATTGTGGTGCACTATTAATCCTTGCTAATCTGCTACATTTGACATGATTCATTATACCACCCAACTCCAATGATTTTCTCGTCATCATGGAATCCTACAGTGCAGAAGGAGGTCTTTTTGGCTTATTGAGTCTTCACTGACAAACAAACCCACCCAGGCCCTATCCTGTGATCTCACGTATTTAGTCTGCTAATCCCCTGACACTACGGCCATGCTAAATTGCCCTATCAACCTAACCCATCCACCATCCAGAACACTCAGAGGAAACCCATGTAAACGCAATGCAAACTGCACATAGTCACCCGAGGTCAGAATTGACCTCAGGTTCCTGGTGCTATAAGGCAGCAGTGCTAATCACCGTGCCACCCATTAAGGGCTCCTCCTGCTCTCCAAAGCCCATCAAAAACTTTTTAGTTGCCTTTGTTTTTTTCTTGAGGCATAAAGTGAATAAGTAAATGGGTTATGCTAAACCACAAACTTTGGTTAGACATCAGCAGCTGAAGTATTGGGTACAGTATGAACATTTGGTAGACTCAGTGCTGTGGTAGGTATTCACTGTCCTCCCAAAAGCCCCACAAGAAAGGGGAGTGTACAATGAATGTGGTACCTTAAAGAAAAGCTCCATTAACATACTGGCATGTTTCTTCCATGCTCCATTAGCTTTCAGCTTTGTCCCTGAGTTAGAATACCAACATGTTGATACTTCAGTCATAAAATTGCCTCGGTTAGTTACAGGGCTTTTAGTGGGATTTGATGTGTACAATAATGTTGATACTTGAGGAAAATTGCAGTAAAGCCAGTGGCACAATAGCTACAATATCAAGAGTGCTAGGAACATAATAACTTTGTATTAGGGTGCCATTTCATCTATTACATTTGATTGAACTAAATTGGAACTATCATCTTATGGAATGTCAGAAATCCTCAACCATTATAGAAACTGGGAAGAGATTTGATGTGAGAGTTGTCAAATGTGGTCAAAAAGCTAATCACTTGAAGAGAGGTGCTGAGGGCAGCAAACACCATTCTATTTTGCCTTTGTGGATCTCTCAAGACCATTTAACACAGTAATCAGGATGGGCCTCTACTGGATACTAGAGAAAATCTGCTGCCTTCTCCAGCTTTACTGTCTCGTACAGTCCTTCCATAATATGCATGACACCATTTCAGTTTGACAGCTCCATCTGACGATTTTAAGATCAAGCATGGGTGACATAGGGATGTGCTTACTCTTTTGTATCTGGAATATACCTCCACACATAATCAGATAGGAAACTCCTCCACTCATCCATGCTGAAAACCCAGACAAAAGTGTGGCATGTCATGATCAAAGAACATCCCTGCTAGTTGTCCAGATGGAAGACCAGCTCCAAAAGCCCATGCACCATCTGTCCCATGCCTAACACTCTCTTTGAAAACATCCTATCAGGGGAAATTGTATTTATGGGGCAAAGTGTTGTGATTGGACTGAACAACAAACTATTGGAAGCAATCAATGAGTTCTGCTGCCTTGAAACCACAGTGAAAGACAACTTGCCTTTTGACGAAGAGCTTGGCATTGGAATGGAATTCACCAAGTTTGGCTGACTGAAAAATTGGGTTTTTTAAAAAAAAAGCAACAAACTGACCTCCTGGGACCTAGACACTTGAGGCTTGTATTCTCTGCACATTGTTGAATGGCAGTGAAATCTGGACAAATTGCACATACCAAGAAAAAGCATCAAAAATACCATTTCAAAAATACCATCTTTGGCATCACGTTGAAAGACCATGTTATCAGTGAAAACAGTCCTTTTCTAAGGTAAATATGTCAAACACACTAGTGCTAATCAAGCAAAGAGGACTTCACTGGCCTGGACATGTGCACAGCATGGGAAATTTGCTGCATTCCTCAGATATGCTATACGGGGAGGTAGTCTGACCAAAAGAACGGCAGGGTTCCCAACACTCTGATTCAGGAATGCTGTCAAACAAGACATGAAAGCCTCTCACATCAATCATGATAAATAGGAAGCTAGATGAAGGTTGATGCAAATACTGACACCAGCTGTGGGCAGCGATTTGCCACCATGGCAACATATGCCTTCAAAAGCTCCAAAGCAGACACCAGCCGAGCAAACAAGATGTCAGAGATCATTCCACACAACTGACAAGAACTTCGTATTTAGCATTTGTGCAGATTTTGCCATTCTGAACCAGCCTGTGCAGCCATCATAGAAGTGCAGTGGATGATCTCTGATTTCACCGAAGTTGAGGCAGCATTCCCATTGTCACAGATGAAAGGATGCCAGTTCCCATACACCTTTTTGCATGCATCAAAGGAAGGGCTGTACCTTTTTTGGCTTGGCAAGTCAGTCTACACCTCCTGGACTTACAATGCTAGTCCAAATTGAGCAGCAGATTTGAAAACCCATGTTGACTGCTTATTGTTGGGTGAGTTTCCACTTCCTCAGTAAGGAAGTTTGTACTCCACAAAGTCCTCAGGGAGATCTATCAATGGTCCCCTTGGCCCTCATTTCCATCATAACATCCCTCTCTCACCAGCGAGAGGGTCCTTTCTACTGTATAGTGATTGGTCTGAGGTCTGTTGAAGGCGGGGCTGGAGGCAGCATAAACTGAATAGGGGATCTCTGTTTCCAGAGGGAGTGTAGTAGGGTTGCCGATGTGGGTTCCTCCGTGGCCCACTTCTTCAACCTCTATCTCTGAGTCCATACCTTCACTATCTGAGGGGCTAACATGGAATCGGCTTCGAACTGAGGGCTGACAATGGCAGCTGCCATCTTTGCTGCTGATAGTGAGGTTTGCTTGGGCAAGGGCTCTTGGCTCTGAGGTCCCAAATCCTTCTTTTTAAGGTTGAACCCTGGACTTTGACCTTTTTAAGTACTGATCCCATTCTCGCCATTATGATCCAAGTGGGACCAACCCCCAAAGTCTCATGAGAAATGGATGACCAGTTGCAGAATAATTTTTCTTGTTGGGATTCCACCCTACCCACCAAAATTTGGGAAAAGCAGGCTTAATCTAGTATGAAGCCAACATCCCGTTTAACAGCTCTGTTGGGGCAACATCTATGTAGTGTGCTCCTGTAACTGAAAAAATCGTGTCAGTTATTGTTTCTTCATGTCATTTTTGACATTTGAATTGCCAGTTTGTTGACAGCTGGTGATAAGGTGCAGTTTGGACACGTTGGATACCATTGGAGAGCATCTACCATGACTGAAAATTATGGAATCCATAAAGGACCCCACAAAATCCATATGTACCTGCACCTATGGCTTACCAGGCCACTCGCATGGGTATAAAGAGTCTGAGGCAGGGAGTTTTTGGTCATACTGCTTCACCAAGGCTGGGCCACCACATATAACTCTGAGCCAACATTTTCATCGTATACTCCTGGGTGGCCATTATGTAGTTCCATTAATATTGGACTTCTCCAGGCAGAACAATTACTCAGCACCCCCAAAGAATTATCCTGTCCTCAATACTAAGTTCATCTTTCTCAATAAGGTAAGGTTTCATTTCTCCAGAGGGTTGTTCTTGGAATTCATCGTGTGGGCTGATGTGCCCCATTTTAAATGAGGTTGGATCTTTTTGGGTCCACGCCTTCAACTGTGTTGCTGACACTGGCATAGTTTCCCACAAAATGCTGAATCATCACAACTTCTTGCAATACTATTGAAGGAGGCAACTCAGTGCATCAGCATTGGCTATCTGGGTACCAGGGTGGTGTTCTAGAAGATATTTGTAGGCCAGCGCTGTACCCAAGTGGAGGCATGCCCTAATGTGTTGGTTCAATTTAGGAAGACAAATGCAATGTTAGCATTGATGTCAAGAGCAGGGTTGTACTTCTGAGGCTGTATAAGGCTGTAGTCAGACCCCATTTGAGTACTGTGAGCAGTTCTGGGCCTTGTATCTAAGGATGTGCTGGCCTTGGAAAGGGTCCAGAGGATGTTCACAAGAATAATCCTGGGAATGAAGAGCTTGTTGTATGAGGAATGATTGAGGACTCTGGGTCTGCACTGTTTGGAGTTCAAAAGAATGGGTGGGGGGGGATCTTTATCGCAATTTGCAGGATACTGTGAGGCCTGGATAGAGTGGATGTGGAGAGAATGTTTCCACTAATTGGAAAAACTAGGACCAGAGGGCATAACGCCAAATTAAAGGGATGATCCTTCAGCTAGAGTGGTGAATTTGTGAAACTCTGTCACAGAAGGCTGTGGAGGCCAGCCATTGAGTGTCTTTAAGATCGAGGTTGTTGATAAGGGGATCAGGGGTTATGGGGATGTGAAAAATATCAGCCATGATTGAATGGCAGAGAAGACTTGATGGGCTGAGTGGCCTAATTCTGCTCCTATGTCATAGGGCCCTGGAGGCGCGTGTAATGGACTTTTCTGTCCTACCTTTCCAGCAATTATAACAGCACTGCCCAACCTGATATGGGCAAGCATTGCAAGTCAATAGAAGTTCTTTCTTGGGGTGAAAATGGGCCAGTAAGTTAGATGATGCTGGCTGATCCTTAACTTCAGGAAAAGGGCCTTGACCTGCAGAAGTTCCCTGGACTATCTTGGGTATTTTCGTAGCAGGGTGTGCAAGGGGCCAACATGGAAGCTAAGTTCAGGATAAATTTTCCATAACTTATTACTCCCAGGAAGGATTTCAGCTCTGTGGTGCTCCTTGAGGTTGATGCTTCCTTGATAGCCTTTGCCTTTATCCTCTACTGTACGTAACTCCTTGCCATCTACTTGGTAGCCTAAATAAGTAAGTGAGTATACTTGTAGAATCTGTTATGTGTGTTTGTCACATTTCTGGGACAATTCAGGTGTGGCTGATGTTTAATTTGAAGAATTAACGTACAAACCTCTTCAATTTGGGGCGTGGAGTACTGTGGCCACCCAATTGACTTTTAGCTTGGTCCTCACCAAGAAGAGTAGATCTGTCAGGCTTAAGAACAGGAACTGTCGATGCAGCCTGTTCTGCAAATTGCTTGGGTCTTGTATCTAAACTTTCAAGATGCCCTAGTTCAGTTTCCACTTTCTCCAGCATGGTATATGGGATTGCTCCTGTTCTGAAACACCTAGACATAACATTTGGGGTAAATGTACATCTTGGCCGTGGTCCTATTTTTTTTTTTATTTTTCCCAGGGTATCTACTAATAATTTTGTACAGTCCCCCACTCCTAGCCTGCAGATTTCCAACTGGTTCAGCCGAATCAGTCTCTCCCCATAAGGCTTTGTCTGCGCAACAATGAATGGGCGATGAGCTGATTGCCACCTATGTGATTGATTGGGAACACTTGTGTGTTTGTTCCCTGATATTGGAGACTATATCTTCAAGGGATGGCCATTCACCAGTAATTCTACTATTTATAGAGTCAACTTTTGTTAAGTTAATACAATTGAAATTGTAATGTCCCTGTCTGTGGAAGAGGGGATATCTGTATGGTATGGTCTGATACTGGCCTCGGCTTTTTTCACTAGGCAGTGCACGTTTTGCCTGTTCCTGAAACTTCATCTTGGCCATGTCCTGCCTGGCAACTACACCTTTTTCTGGAGTTTGTTTCCTAATACTCTAGAAGTCATCATTGACTTTCCTTGACTATCCTGTGGTGACATTAGGGTTTCTATATTGAAAGGGGGCCTTTAACACAGATTTACACCAGCATCTTCCATTGAGGACTCATTACATGAGGTCCCTCCCCACAGTTGGAGGACATTGCTACTCGATGCTCTATGTAGTTTCTGAGCCCCTTTTTTTTCTGTATTTTCCAGTAAGGCTATTTCAATAGTTGAGTGCAAACTGGGTTCAGCCAACAGCTTCTTTTGTGTGGTTAGGTCATTCAAGCCACATTCAAATCTTTCACAATACTTTATTAACAGTCCAAATTTGATTAACCAATTCCTGCAATCTAGCCAAGAACTCAACAGGTTCTCCTAGCCATGTTGAAGCAATATATCTGGAGGATTACAGAGACCTTTGGGTTTTTGTAGTATTTCATCAGGTCTATTGGCTCATTTAATGTTTTTGAGTCAGGGACATCAGTTAGGTCAGATTTTTATCACACTAAATGCCAGAGCCCAGTATGCAGTCAACAATATCACCTTTTGTTCTTTTGTCTCTTTCAATGTTGTTACCATGAAAGAAGTAATACATGTGCTCTGAATATTGGGCCCAGTTTTCCCCACTGGTATCATAAAGTGCAAGTCTTCTGAAAAGAGGCCTAATGGCACTTTTTTATAACTATAGAAAATTGTTGACTTACTAAGGTTCTCTGGAAGGAGAGCTAGTGGAAGGATTTCCAAAATGTGGATCCTAACCAAGACCTGCCAATGGAAGGATGAAGGAAAGGAAAATGCATGGGGTGCTGAAGCCAGAAGAATTAGCATTTAGGAAGGTTGCAAGACTAAAGGAAGTTACAAGTTATCTGGGCAGTGAAGAAAGATGATACTGGTCATGGAGCCAACATAGATCAAATGTGGGATACAATATGAGCAGCACAGTTTCGGACAATGAGAAGTTCATTGAAAATTATGAAGCTAGCCAGAAGAGCATTGGGAATAGGCAAAGAAGGCACTATGTAAAATCTGATATTTACAATGAGGATAGGTCCTCACCCTGAAATGTTTAATTCTGTTTCTCTTGCCACATATGCTGCGTGACCTGTGCATTTCCAGCATTTTCTGTTTTTATTTCTAATATTCAATTGTATAGTCCAACAGTGCTTAAATATTGGTTGTGAAATATGTAATTGAGGTTCAAGCACTTGCTAATTTACTGTTAAATTGTTGTGATTCTTAGTCAATCTTTGCTTTGCTAATTTGAGATAAATGATACATTTTATCATTTCAGCAATCTGCTAAAACCAGTAGAGCCAGAAAGTGCACTTTTACTCTGAGAAGCTGAAATTACTACCTTTCAACAGGACAAAGCACAGCATAAATATTTGTGGAAATCAATGTGAATTGCTGATACTACTACTATTTACTTAAATAAGAATGAGCTAAAATTAAATATAATCATCCGGAATTCTCTTTGAAGATGTTTACACCCAGGACTAGAGTGTTCAATGACTATTTCTGGATGCTTGTACAATGGCAACAAAATGATTATGGGAAGTAACACTGAAAACTGTCCTCATAATTAGGATTAGGCTAGAGCTTTTAACTGGACAGTTTTGAGTTCATTTTGGGTTTATCTATGGAAATAAAACATGGAATACTAGTTATAATGTAAAAGTGAATAGAAACCTACTGAACGACTTAAGATAATTTGAGACAAAAAACATTTTTTTTCAGGGTTGAAAAACCTGTCTTGCTCATGTAATTTGATACTTGTAAAATTAAAATGCTGACAAACTCCATGTTTTCCATTTTTACAGTGAGGCCAAATCATAGCTTAGCAATTTTTGACAATCTAAATATTTATGCAATATCATGTGCAAACAGAGTAGAGCTTTTGCTATTAGCAGGATTCTTAATTCACTGTGACCAAGTGGGTGGTCAACAAAAACATTTGAGAGGTGAAGGCATAATGTCAGCTAAAAGGATTTGATGATTGGCGTAAGGATAAAATAATCTTTTACTCTTTTAAACTTTTTTCCACTCAATGTTGGTGTCGCTGACAAGGGTAGTATTTATTGCCCATCCCTCAGTATCCTCAAGAAGGTGGTGTTATGGTAAACCATTGCAGCCCATGTGGTAAAGGTATTACCACTGTTGTTCATTTGGGAGTTCTAGAATTTTGGCCCAGTGACTATGAAAGAATGACCTAGTTTTTATGGTTCTTTTAATTGCTAGTTGTCATAGGGTTAGGCTTTGTTGAAGTAAAAGATGTACTCCGTTAGAAAGAAAGATTCTACACAAAGGATGCACCATCTGTGGCTAACTAAAAGTTAAGATTTTACCAAATTGAAAGAAAAGACCTGCAAGGCTGTGAAGATTTGTGGTAAACCACAAGATTGGGAAATGTTTTAGAAATCAGCAAAGGATGAGTTTTCTTTTTTAAGCTGCTTGGTAGTATAGAACTTTCATATTGCTAAAGAGTCGCAGAAAGTTTTTGTTTCACTTATCTGGACAAATGCAAGAATTTCAAATGATTGCAATTTAGACCGCAGGAGAAAAGGAACTGATAAGTCAACTTTGGCTGAGCTATTGCCATAGTTTTGAGTTGATTTTATGCATGCTGTACAGACAAAGCATACCATACATTTAGAAGCAAAGGAGAGGGAGCAGAATGTAGTGTTACAGTCATAGCTAGGGTATAGAGAAAGATCAACTTAGTACAAGGTTGGTCTGTTCAAAAGTCTGATAACAGCAGGGGAATGCCAAATCTATAAGAGATTGTAATAGTGCACAGTTAGAGAGTTTAAAAGAACTTTAGAAGCATTCAGAGAGTATGTGGACACAGCTTGCAAGAAGTCAGCACGCTGTGGCACCATCATGGATTTAGGGGGAAAGATAGGTTCCTCAAACTTTTGGATAATTCCAAAAAGGTGCAATTATCAACTGGAGCCTCAATATTTATGATTTTGTATTCAACGATTTGGATGAAGTGATCAACTGATTTGCTGATAATACAAAAATGGGTAGGAACGCAGGTTGAAGAAACAAAGTGAAGAATTGGCAGGTCAAGTGGGTGGTCAAAAATTTGACAGATAAAGTTAAATTTTAGTGTCACAAGTAGACTTGCAATAACACTGCAATGAAATTACTGTGAAAATCTTCTAGTCGCCATACTCTGGAACCTGTTCGAATACACCTGAGGGAGAATTTAGTAAAAGATGAAATATTTAAATGGAGAGAGACTGCAGAATGCTGCAATATAGAAGGATCTGGGTGCCCTCTTGTGTATATCTACATGCTGACTTTTCGTGATTAATAAATCAATAAAGAAGGCAAATGCAGTGTTGGCCCCTTTTATTGCAAGTGGAATGGAGTATAAAAGTGGAGAAGTCTTGCTACAACTGTGCAGCATTGGTGAGACCACGCCTGCAGTTTTGGTCTCCTTATTAAGGAAGGACATACTTGCATTTAAGCAGTTCAGAGTGGGTTCACTAGCCTGATTTCTGGGTTGTCTTATGAGGAAATATTGAGCAGATTAGGCTTAAACCCATTGGAGTTTAGAAGAATGTCAGATGACCTTTTTGAAACATAAGATTCTGAGGAGGCTTGACAGGGTAACTACTGAGAGGGTGTTTCCCATCGTGGTGGAACCTAGGACTAGAGGGTACAGTTTAAAAAAGGAACTAGTGTCTCATTTAAAGAGAAATTTCTTTGGGTTTTTAACTTTTTGGAATTCTCATTTCCAGTGAACAATGGAGGCTATGTCATTTAATATATTCAAGACTGAGTGAGACAGATTTTTGTCAGCACAGGAGTTGAGGGTTAAAGAGGGCAGGCAAGGAAGTGGATTTAAGGTCAGAATTCTGATCAGCCATGATCTTGAGGCAAAGCAGGCTTGAGGTATACTCTTGCTCTTTTTGCATTCTTTCTTGTGTAAACTGTCTTTTTAGATGGTGCACCCTGCCACATGTAGTGGAGGCAGTGAATAGGGTGCTGACCAAGCAGGCTGCTTTATCAAGGATAGGGTCAAGTTACTTGAGTGTTGTTAAGAACTGCGCTCGTCCAAGCAAGTCACACTTCTCAGTTGTGCTTTGCAGACTTGGGAGATGAATCATGTGCTGCAGAATACCCAGTCCTTGACCTGCTATTGTAGCCAGAGTATCGTTGTAGCTCCAGTTCAGTCCCTGGTCAATGATAATCCCTGATCTATTCATTCTCAGGGGATTTGACAATGGTAATGCCATGGAATGTAAGGAGTAAGTACATGACTCTTGCTGAAGAATTTTCTAGGATTTTTTTTTGTACAGGTATTACTAGTCACTTATCAGTCCAAGCCTGGATGTTGCCCAGATCCTGCTGCATTCAGGCACGCACCACTTTATTACGAGTAGTTTTGAATGGAACTGAGCATTGTGCAGTTATCATTGAACATTCCCATTTCTGACATTCAGATGGAGAAGGTTATTGATTTTTTTTTTTGAAGCAGTTGAGATGACTGGGTAGGACTCTACCTTGGGGTGTTCCTGACTCCGTGTCCTAGAGCTGAGATGATTGTGCTCTGACATCCACACTAATTATCACATCAGACAATGGAGAGTCTCCCTTTAATTCCCATTAACTTTAATTTTACAGGGATCCTTGGTGTCAGTCTGTCAAGTGGAAGTACCAGATAGTTACTGTTAGTAATAGCAGTTAGCTTCTTGCATACTACAAAACTGAGTCTTCAAATAACAATCCTAAATTCTCCCCTTATCACAACTAAATGTTGTTATTCTTGCTCCTGACTGCAAGTTTCTAATGGCCAAAAGTTCTGTTTATTGTACTTTTAAATTGGTTAATCTTTTCATTAAGATACTGGATGGAAGAATATTACATGGATGCATTATATGTCTGCATGCTCCCAGCAAAGCATAATTTCAAGCTGTTGCAAACTGCTTCTAATTTGCTAGCTAAGACTGTGGAAAAGAATGTTGAAATTCACTGGTAACTGCTTATCCTCTTTCTACTTGTTTAAATTGTAACTGCTGTTTCTTGATCACTAGTTTTCATATCTGCTTACAATTTAATGTTCATAGGTTAAGTGGAGTTCGTTATTTGTAATATATGGTATTCAATTACATTGGGTTCAGGGTTTCATGGTAATCTTTTGTCCTATGCATTTTTCCTTTGCCTTATGTACACTGCATGTGTGTTTTAATGGTTTGACTTATTTGTGATATGTGCTCAAAGCAAGACTTTTTTGATTTGGTTTCTTTGTCCTTCTTCAGGCTTTCTAGCTCATCAATTTTAAAAAGGGTGGATGACCACATTGTTTACAGACCTTTTCCAATGTCTTTGTATATCCAGCGATTGGGAAATGTGTGGGAGTAGTTAGGGTTATTTTTCTTGCCTGCAATGTCACGTGGTGCCACTTTAAATTAATTGACTTTTAATGTATTGATTTTTAAATTGTCTGTTTGATTTGTTTTCTGTTTTATATGTTGCTACAACATGGGTAGCTGCTTTTGGATATTTTCTAAATTTTGGTTTTGTTTCTTTCTAGTCTAAGGATAAAATGATGCGAGGCTCCCGAAGAGGCTGTGTTAGACTGCGGGTGAGTGCAAGATATTGCATGATTATGCCACGCTTAGAATCTGGTCTATCAAAATAAATTTGATAACATTAAGGTTATGCTTTTTTTAATAGTTTTTCTCTAATTTCTCCCCCCATTATTCCCATGCTTTGTCTGATTTTCCCCTTGCGCATGAGACCCAATTTTCACTTAGCTGCTTGCCAAGCAATTTACCTCTCTGGCTCCAATGTTAGCTGACATTGTTAATGGATTCTTTTCTTTCCTGAAAATTGCTCTCCACTGTAAAACTCTTCCAATTAACTGGTTTAATCTCCAACCTCCCTTGTCTGAAGTACATAAACATATTGTGCCGTCCCAAATCTTTGCCAATCTCTCCAGTCAGATTTCCATCCCTCCCTCAACACTAAGATGAACATAAACCATGTCAGAAACCAATGCTGTAACTTCCAAGCTCCCCAGCATTGGATTAGTGCTGGGAAAACTCTCTTGGCACTTCATAGGTAAGGGTTTGCATAGCAATTTGCAAACTTCCTCTGGTCAATTGCCATGCCCTGGGAACCATTCAAAAATGCAATTTAAAACACAAGCTTCGGATGGTTCTGACAGGGTTACAGCAATAGTTACTCAGAAGAGATTAGAAGAACAAAAACCTCTTCTAACTGCTTGGGGAATATGATTAAATATTGTAAGACCCAGACCTTGTGACACACATGAGTGGAAGGAAAGTAATTCTGCATGGAGTGGCAATCTGACAGTGATTGCTACTCCAAGGGAGTTAGGTACTAGAATTTTACTACCATGCCAGCCCTGAAATTGATTATGCTCTTTTTTCAATAGTTTTTTTCTCTAATTTCTCTCTCATTATTCCCATGCCTTGTCTGATTTCATCTGATGCATTGGAATGGAATTTTCCTTTGGCCTAAGGTGGAATTTTACAAGCCTCACCCGCGTGAGGTCCTAAAATATCGGCCATGGTTTCTAATCACGTGAAGTTATGATGCATTGTTTTTCCCTGTTCTGCTTAACCTCTCTGCCTGCTTTCAAATATTGAACTGTCCCAATGCCTTTTCTACAATTGTTCAGTTTCTAGGTGAATTACCCTTATTTGGTTTCAGCCTTGTGCACCAAGTGTAGCCTGTGTATCTAGACTCAAGTCATAGAATTTTGCAGCATGACAAGAGGCCATTTGGCTCTTCATGCCTGCACCATTTATCAAGCACCTATCTATTCTAATCCCATTTTCCTGCACTTGATACGTAACCTTGTATGCTATGGTGTTTCAAGTGCTCATTTTAAATGTGGTGAGGGTCCCTGCCTCCACCACTGTTCCAGAATCCCATCACCCTCTTGGTGAAAAAGCTTTTTTTCTTCTGCCCTTTACTGTAAGTCTATGGCCCCTTGGTCGTTGACCCTTCTACTAAAGTGAAAAGTTCCTTCCTATCTGTCTCTCCTACCTCATCATTTTGTACACCTCAATCAGGTTCCCCATAAGCCCTCTCTGAGAACAACACTAGCTCCTCTTCCTACCTGAAACACTCAAGCAACATCCTGGTGAACCTCCTCTACACTATTTCTAGTGCAATCACTAGAATCTTTCCTATAGTGTGGCGACCAAAACTGCACACAGTACTCTAGCTGTGGCCTAACGAGTGTTTACATAGCTCCATCATAACCTCCCCTGCTTTTATATTCTATGCCTTAGCTAAAAGGCTATTATCCCATATAACTACCTTTTATCTGCCTGTTCTGGAATCTGTGGACATTCGCCCTATAAAGTCCTTCTGGTCCTTTGTATTTCCTAGTGTCCTCCCAAAATGCACCACCTCTCATTTTTCAGTGTTCAATTCCATTTGCCACTGTTCTGCCCATCTGGCCAGCCTGTCTATATTATCCCATACCTTCATTTCTTTTTGCAGCATCACAATGACTCTGGAGTTCTCAAGGATCCACCTTTTAGTTCCAATCTGTTTCACATCCATGTGCAAAGATGACTATATCTACCTTCACTCTACCTCTTTGAATCCCTCTTTGCAGTTTGACAACATTGATGCAAAACATGGGAAGATCAAAGTCATGTCTTTGCTCTTGTGACACAATTTATCTCACCCTGTAGCCACGTTTCAAGGTTAACCATGTTGTTCACAACACTGGTGTTTAATTTGAACTCAAGCTAAGTTTCCCCTCTCTCATATTTCCTACCTTCATCTCTTAGTTTGACTCTCAAAGGCAGGAGACAGAAATTATCACCTCCAAACCTTCAAGTACCATTTCAGTGCTTTCTCATGTCCTTCCATCCTTCAGACCAATAAACCAACTTATGCCCATCCTTTGCAGTTTAATACGATCTGAAATTCCTTCTTTAAATTCTTCAACCCTTTCCTCCTAGAAGTGTCTATTGGTCAATCCTTTGGTCTGACATCAGTTTTCTTTGTGTCTTTATAGCGGCTTAGCTGTTTTTCTACATTAGTATATGTTATATATGTAGCAGCAATAAACCTAGGTGATGAACCAAGGTGAAAAGAGCAGGAAGTTACCATGTTTGAAAAAGTAGACAGAGTGCAAGACAAAACCGGAAGTGGCTTTTTAACTGCCTGTGTATTCTAGGAAATAGCTGAGTTGAATATTTTTTGAGCTTAGGAATGTAAAAAAAGTGCTAGAGAAATTTCCCTGGATTTAGTGGTATTCATGTCATATTGAGATTTGAGCTTTGTAAGTAGTTAAAACTTATTAAAGAGAAAGATGATGTGACAAAGACAAAGCAAATTTATTGGTTTTTAGCAGTTCCATTTGGGTTGCAAACAAATGAAGATGAGTACAAAAAATAGAAAATGCTGGAAAGTCTCAGCAGGTCTGACAGCATCTGTGGAGAGAGAGTAGAGCCAACCTTTTGAGCCTGGATGAGTAAGTGAAAGATCATCCAGATTCAACATGTCTGTTGACGATGAGCAATGTAAAGAACGACAATGTGACATTGATTGGATCATTTGCTTTTAGTGATGTTAATTAAGGGTTAGGATTAGCCATGACACCCAGGGATAATTTGCCTGTTCTTCAAAATAATAATGCCATAGAATCTTCTACAGAGAGCAGGTGTGGCCTTGTTTTAAAGACAGTATTGTCACAAGCCAAACAAAGCATGTAGTCAGTACTATTTAGATAACCTCGTTATTTCTGGATTTTACAGTGTAAGTTAAACATTAAAAGGCAAATTGTGGTTAATAAACTATAAATTACATTAAATGGCAGATAAAACTAACACAGATCTTACGAATTGGCTCAGCAATCCAGTCAACATGTATGTCTCCTTGGTTGCAAAAAAGTATTTCAAAACTCTGCCTTCCTCACAAAGAATTTCAGCTCCTCCTTCTCGGATTTGGCCAATTTTTCCTCAGCAACAGCACGGTGGCACAGCGGTTAGCACTGCTGCCTCACAGCACCAGAAACCCGGGTTTGATTCCCGGCTTGGGTCACTGTGCGAAAACTGTACGTTCTCCCTGTGTCTGCATGGCTTTCCTCTGGGTGCTTGCGTTTTCTCCCACAATCCAAAGATGGTTAGGTGGATTGGCCATGCTAAATTGCCCCTTGGTATCAGGGGAATTAGGGTAAATGCATAGGATTGAAGGGTATAGGGTGGGATTGTGGTCAGTGCAGGCTTGATGGGCTGAATGGACTCCTTCTGCACTATAGGATTCTATGACATACCTATAGAACAACTAACTTGAATTCCATTGGCACAGTTCACCAAAAATGGCACATGACTACAGAACCTCCTCCATTATACTTGTGATAACCTGGATGGCATAGATCCACCAGTGTTATTTTAAAGTAACAAAGAATTATATATTTGCCTATTTTGAGTTTCTAGATTTAGCTTCCTTTAGCTTACCTGTTTTGGAGCAGTATAATTTGGGTTATCCACTTTGGCAGCAAAAACAGGTGGTAAAGAAGGCAAATGGTATGTTGGCATTCATAGTGAGAATATGCAAATATAGGAGCAGGGATAAGAAACATAAGAAACAGGAGCAGGAGTAGGCCATCTAGCCCTTCGAGCCTGCCCCGCCATTCAATAAGATCATGGCTGATCTGTTGTGGCTCAGTTCCACATTCCCGCCCTGTCCCCATAACCCTTAATCCCCTCTCTTATCAAAAACCCATCAACCCGCGTCTTAAAAATATTTAGCGAGGTAGCCTCCACCACTTCAACGGGCAGAGAATTCCAGAGATTCACCACCCTTTGAGTGAAGAAGTTCCTCCTCAACTCCGTTCTAAACCGCCCCCCCCTTTATCTTGAGGCTGTGCCCCCTAGTCCTATTATCCTTTCTGAGCGGGAAGAGTCTCTCCACCTCTATCCTATCCATCCCATGTCATGTTCCAATTTTATATAGGGCCTTGGTGAGACCACACCTGTAATATTGTGTGCAGTTTTGGTCTCCTTATCTTGCTATGGAGGATTTTCTTCTGTATGAACATCATTTTAAAAAAAGAATTGGCTCTGATAGCATGCTGACTATATGAACAGCAGTACAAAAATGACCCTATGTCAACTGGAAAACCTAGATTCCCTTTCGATTCTCCTGTGTTTTTCACAGTTAGTAACTGGGGAATTTACATTTCTAGAATTCTTGGCCTTTTTGGAGAATTCCCCTGACCTTTAAAAACATTTCCCTCATTATCATCTCTCCCACAATAAAGAGGCTTTTTTGTTTTTTTTTTGCAGTTTCAAATTCCTCTCCAGCATTTATCCTGAACGGACATTTAATCAAATGCATTGTTCCTGATGTTTTTTCAGAGCTGAGCTGAACTGCTGCCCATTGTTTAGATGGGTATAAAAAATCTCATGGGATAATTTGGAGAGCTTGAGAGGTCTCCAACATGTCAATGTTCAGACTTCAGCCAACAGAACCAAATTTCCTTTGTCATCTTGCTGTTTTGTGGGACTTTGTATGCAATTTGATTTACTACAAAACAATGATTACCCTACAAAGCACTTTCCTGGTTGTGAATTACTCTGATACATCCAAGGATGTTAAAACCACTAAATGCAAGTTATGTTTTCTTTACTTTCTCATGTCTCAATTTCTTTTTGCTGTCTGCTGCTCCCTTTAATTTTTGTTGCTTTTTCTTTCACCTGTTTATCCAGTGCAGAGTGTTTACAGCAACCAATAATTAAGCTATTTCTCTGTTCTACATCTCTTCAATCATTTCATTACCCTAGGCCCCTATATATTTTCTTCGTTTTGGTATAGATTTCTCCTACTTGAGTTACCACTGTCTACCTGCTTTATTGTACCTTTTGTGGACCCTATACAGGTGTTTTTTTTATCTCCAAGCATCCTGGTTTATTCATGTTTAATCTTGTTACTTCACAGTCCCTTCAAAATATGTATTTCAGTTACACAAACTTTGCATAGTATATCTATTTGTGATGAAAACTCAAATCTAAAATCTTCCCTTTTTGGGTACTGATGGACTAGCTGTGTATTGCCAGCTTCTTCTGATTTTTACTTAGTATTTCTAGTTTATACTGTACAAAATTGCCCTTTTTAAGACCAATGTACATAATAGCAATGCATTTTAATTCACACAAATGCATAGGTGTAATTGCCTGGGAACAAAGACATCCATTAAAGTAGCATTGAATTTTTAGTCAGGACTGAAATGACAGTTCTATGTCTCTTGCACTAGTGATTGCATTGAAAATGTGTGAGGGAGCATCACTATCATCACAATTATTCTGATTATATTGGGCTGCAATTGGAGAATTAAAATCCAAATGTGATGTGATGAGTTCAGTTAAAATGTGCAACTATTTAAGTGAAACTGTATTCAAGATAAAATACATGCACACCACGCTGGAAACACTCAGCAGGTCACATAGCGCATGTTTGTGAGGAAGGTGACGTTAACGTTTTAGGTAATTACTTTCTGGTTGGAATTCTCTGGTCTCACATGCCTTGCTACTGCTCCCAATGAGGACTGAATTTAGTCGGATCTCCATTCACTGCAGTGGGACAGGAGAACTCAGCCGCAAGCGAGGTCAGAGAATTTTGGTCTTTATCAGAAATGATATGGAACAACCTTCCTCTCTCTCGATTGTCTGACCTGTTGAACCACTTTTTCAGATTTCCAGCACCTAATATTTTCATTATATTTAATATAAGATTAGTTGCTTCAAATTGAGTAAGAAGCACAGGTCAGCATCCAAAACATAACTCCTGTGTTCCGTTCCCACATCCTGCATGACCTGCTGAGTTTTTCAGTTGTTGCTAGTAAATGTACTAGCTGAAAATCTCCAGAGGGTGGCAGGATGGGCTGGATTTTCCGACCTCACCTGTGGCTGGGATTCCCTGGTCCCATTACAGTGAACGGAGATTTGGTTGAGTGCCAAATTCTTTATTTGCACTGCTATGGTGGCGGGGCATTAATAAGGGTCACTACTGATGTTAGGCTGAATCAATCAGTCAAGAAATGTCTTGCAATGGATTGACCCAAACAACATTTCTGCACATCATTCTTGCTCCTGCCACCTTCCCAACTCTCTAACTGGTTAAATTTTGTATTTAGTACTAAATTTAGTGGACAAAAGCTTTGATATTTTTCAGAATGGTTCTGGATGAGGATGTGGGATCCTGTTTAAACACATTTAGTCTCAATTGGAGTTCTTGATATTGGCTTTGGATAAATGAAAGGGAATTTTTCATTCTTCAACTTGAGGAAAATGTCCACCAAAGGAAAAATCATCATAAATCTGGCCAGCCAGTTCTGTTGCAGCATATATCATTTTTCAATGTCCTTTAGCATTGAACCTACTTGCAAGTATGTTTGCTTATAAGGTAATGGGTTCAGAAATGTTGATATTTTGCTAAGATAGTGGAAAATTGTGTCATGGTATCATTTAGCTGTTCTATTTGATCTGAAATAACACCACTAATGTGATGTCTTATAACTTTGGTTATGTCTCTATCTCTGAAGGCGGAATAACCAAGTTCTAATGGAGTTTAACTCCTCCATATGAGGATTTCATAAATTTATATTCAGAATGTTGTGAATATGATGCAAAAATTGCAGTGCAACATTAACTAACTTTTATCACCTTTTTGGTAGATTCTTCATTGAGTATGTCCAAGCTGTAAACAATTGCCTCAACTTTTGCAGATCCTCGTGACCGCCAATATGGCGGTCCATATTGTTATTGTTGGTGCAGGGGGAACCCTGCAGCTGCACAGTTCTGGCCTTCCTTTTGGGCAAGTTGGCTGTTGAGATTGGCATGTCCTTGAAACATGCTGAACCAAATTTTAGTGCTTGCCTCCACATGGACTGGTTGACTTTTGTTTGCGTAAAATGTTGATCTGCAATCAGAAGGATATTTTTAGGGAGACCTTTTGTACTGATCATCTTGTCATTTAACTGGCATTACCCAAAGAAGATTTGCTTAGCAATTCTGCAATCATCCACGTGGCAGACATGGCCTGCCTATCTAAGTTGAATTTTCTGGAGGGCAGTCTCCATGATGTTGAGCCCAGCATTGAAACACATTGTGGTCTTCTGCTTATACCTTGCAGTTTTCTGGTAAGTTTTTCACAGATCCTGTAAGGCTATCCTTGTGTAGTCATAATCTGGTGTGTAATTTTTTTTCATTGACTCAATTGTATAACCATATGTATTTTTTTTTTGGAAGCTATTATTTCAATGGTGTTGTTTATCAGAAGAGTACATTAATGTGTTCCTATTTCCTTGACTTAGTTGTGCTGAGATGGAGTGAAATGTGTGTTTATAAATGGAGGCAATTTACTGGTGGTTACTGAGATCTTGGATTTGGGGAATCTGGAGGCTGCTTATTAGTTATCAGTAGTTGGATATGATTGTCATTTTCTTCTAAAGGAATGGGAATCAGCTGAAGAGCAGTGAAGTGGGAGATGAATGGCCATAATAAGTCTTCAAAAACATGGTCCAAGCTGCTTGATATCTGTGGCTGAAGAAGATGATGGATTTTTAAAATGATCGTGCCACTTATTCTAGCCAATGTCTTCTATGCCTCAACAAAAAATTTGGTGTGGACAGTCCTATTAGAAGCATATGTATGCCTTAATGCTGCTTACAATCTTGTAAAACCTGTCTTGGACTACCAGTCGGGCACTGACAAATGCAGAATGATATTTTATTTCTGGTATGTAGGCTTGCTGGCATTTAATGCCTGTTCATTGTTTCCAAGGTTGTGATGGTGAACCTTGGTTTGATGCAACTAAATGGCTCGGTAGATAATCTCAGACAATAGTGCCATCTCTCCAGTATTGATGTGGCTGTTTGGTTGTCAGTCAGTAAAGATCCAGTCAATAAATAAGAACTTGCTTTTCAGTTGGTATAGGAAAGCTGTATCGAGAAATCAATGGCAAGAGCTTGGGACTGAGGTGGCTGGATGTCAGAGGGTCTGAGGATATCTTCATGATTGTGTCCAAGATGGTGACCCTAACTTCAGAGTGCAATTAAGACTTAACAAATTTGGTAAAAGTAGAATGTTTAAGGAAGTTACCTTTCCTAAAGAACATTTGATGAATCAGTTGACTTTTATGGCACTCTAACAGTTTTATAGTCATTTATAACTTGTTCATTTCTGGGTTTTATTTTCAGAACTGAACTTAAATTCCTGATGCCTTTATTGAAATTTTGAATTTGCATTCTTTGAATTGTTAATCCAGACACCTTGATTAAATAATATGATTAGTGTGCCACTGTCTTTAGAATCAGAATTTTATTCAAATTTCTTACATCAATAACATCAAATACTCTCTGATTCATAATCTTCCATCAGTTTTTTAAATGAGTTAATTAAATGTTCTATTGAAGTTAAGACCCATAAAATTTCTAATTAAAAATCATGTTCCGTAGATGAAGATAATACATCTTGCTGTATTTTTTCTGTTATTTCAATTTAGACAACACTTCACTGAATGTGTGTAAATTAGATGGAAGAAACATGAGCAGTGGATTGCCTGGGGTTTCTGCTGTCGAGCAGTTTCATTTTTATCTTTGATTTGCTGCAATCTTTCTTACCTTCATGCTATGGTACAGTTGATCATTTTTAGTTTGTGCAATGATGGGATTAATTTGAAAAACGGTGGATGGAATACACCACCTCAGTAAGAACATAGGGGCAGGAGTCGGTGATTCAGCCCACTTTTTAATTCAATCATGGTTAAAGTGCTTTAGGGATGCCCTCAAACTACAGTGCAGAAGTAGGCCATTTGGTCCATCGAGTCTGCACTGGCTCCCCCACAGAACATCTTATGTAACAAGCCCCACACCCTTGCCCTATCCCCATAACCCCATACATTTACCCTACTAAATTCCTTAACAACTTGGGACTCTAAGGGGCAATAACAGGCACGTTTCTGGACTGTGGGAGGAATGGGAGCACCCAGAGGAAACCCACACAGTTATGGTAGGGGGGTGGAAAAGTGCAAACTCCACCCAGGCAGTTATCCAAGGCTGGGATAGAACCTGGCGCTGTGAGGCAGCAGTGCTAATCACTGTGCTACACTGTAGCCCTGATACTTGAGTGCAAACATGTCATCCTCAATCCTGAGGAACTGCCTCAAAAAAAGGGACTTAAGTATGTGTTTTTGCTCTTTAAATTCCCATACTGCACGTCCAGTCCCACCCAAGAAATCGATTAATGTTGTTGTTTCTCAAAATGATTAACAATTTTGGGGAGTAAATGGCAGCCAAAATCAAGAAACAAATTTTAGTAACAGCATTTTGTGTGATTGTGCAGGAAAGCCACCTGGTGGCTTGAACATGCAATAACAGCTGACAAATTTATGTAGGCAATTCCTATTATAAATGTATCAGAATTTATAACGTTTAATAAGTATGACAATGAGGTGTTATGCTTGAATTATTTAGTTAAAAGTCTCCTTATCTTCATGGCATGAAACAAAACCCACTTCTTCCATTTGTCTTGCCAGAGCGTGATTTTTAACTCGGAGCTTTTTGTCAAAGAGTGCAGTATACTAATTTACGTTCATATTGCCAAGTCCACAAGAAACTTAATTTGTCTCTGGATAGTTTTCAGTTTCTCATTTTGTATGCTGCCCCTTAGTGACATTACCCAAAGGGGCAGTTTTAGTTTTCGCATGTGTGCTGATGACACCCAGCACTACCTCACCTCCCACGACCTGTCTTGACTTTTCTCTCCATTTTTGTTAGTTTATTTATCAGTGTCACAAGTAGGCTTGGGCTTATTAACACCGCAATGAAGTTACTGTGAAAATCCCTGAATCACCACAACTCGGTGCCTGCTTGAGGGAGAATTTAGCACGGCCAATGCACCTAATCAGCATATCTTTCAGACTATAGAAAGAAACCCACGTAGTCATGGTGGGGGAGACTGTGCAGACTCCGCACGGACAGTTACTGAAGTCAGGAATCAAACCCGGGTCCCTGACGCTGAGGCAACAGTGCTGACCACTGTGCAGACTGTTTATCTAATATTGAACGAACAGAAATAGCCACCAGTTAGGTGTTGGGAAAACTGAAACCATTGTTTCTGGTTCTCTCTCTAAACTCTGTTCCCTAGCTACCAACTTCATTCTTTTTAACTGGCAACAGTCATTGGTCAAGCCATTCTGTTTGCAACCTTGATGTCACATCTGACCCAAGGTGAGCTTGCGACCTATTTGTGTCATCACTAAGGCAGTCTATTTTCATCTTGGCAGACTGGTCTGATTGTTCGCTCCTGTCTCAACTCGTTTGCTGCAGAAGCGCTCATTCTTGCCTTTGTTGCTACTAGACATGACTAATCCAACACAATCCGGGCTGGTGTGCCACATTCTGCTCTTTGTAAACTTTATTTTAAAAAAAAATCATTCTTTCACAGGATGTGGGTGTTGGCTAAGCCAGCACTTTATTGCTCATCCCCAACTGCTTGTGAGGTGATGCTTTGCTGCAGTTTGTACAGTGTAGGTACACCCACAATAAAATCAGAGGTTTACAGCACGGAAACAGGTTCTTCGGTCCAACTTGTCCATGCTGCTCTTTTTTAAACTCCTAAATTAATCCAATTACCACATTTGGCCCATATCCCTCTATGCCCATCTTACCCATGTAACTGTCTAAATGCTTTTAAAAGACAAAATTGCACCCGCCTCTACTACTACCTCTGGCAGCTTGTTCCGGACACTCACCACCCTTTGTACGGAGAAAAAAAAATGCCCCTCTGGACACTTTTGAATCTCCTCTTTCATCTTAAAACCTATGCCCTCTAGTTTTAGACTCCCCTACCTTTGGGAAAAGATATTGACTGTCTAGCTGATCTGTGCCCCACATTATTTTATAAACCTCTAAGGTCGCTCCTCAGCCTCCTACGCTCCAGAGAAAAAATTCCCAGTCTATCCCAGCCTCTCCTTATAACTGAAACCATCAAGTCCTGGTAGCATCCTTGTAAATCTCTTCTGCACTCTTCCTATTTTATTAATATGCTTTCTATAATAGGGTGACCAGAACTATATACAGTATTCCAAATGTGGCCTTACCAATGTCTTGTACAACTCCTGTATTCACTGTCCAATGAAACCACTCTGCCTACCTGTGACTCCACTTTCAAGGAGCTATGAACATGTACCCCTAGATCTCTGTTCTGTAACTCTCCCCAATGCCTTACTATTAACTGAGTCCTGCCCTGGTTCAGTCTACCAAAATGCATCGCCTCGCATTTGTCTAAATTAAACTCCATCTGCCAGTCATCAACCCACTGGCTCAATTGAACAAGATCCCATTGCAATCGGAGACAACTTTCTTCACTGTCCACAATGCCACCAATCTTGATGTTATCTGCAAACTTACTAACTGTGCCTCCTACATTCTCATCCAAAGCATGAACATAAATGATAAATAAGTGGACCCAGTACTAGTCCCTGAGGCACACTGCCAGTCACAGGCCTCCAGTTTGAAAAACAACCCTCTACAACCACCTTCTGGCTTCTGTTAAGAAGTCAATTTTGTATCCATTTAGATACCTCACCCTGGATCCTGTGAGATTAAGCCTTTATGCAACAACCTACCATGCAGTACCTTGTCAAAGGGCTTGCTAAAGTCCATGTAGGCAACATCAACTGCACTGCCTTCCTCTATCTTCTTGGTTACCCCTTCAGAATACTTAATCAAATTTATGAGACGTGATTTTCCACTCTCAAAGCCATGCTGACTGCCCTTAATCAGTCCTTGTGTTTAAATGCCTGTAGATCCTGTCTCTCAAAACATCTTCCAACAATTTGCACACCACAGATGTGAGGCTCACTAGCCTGTAGTTCCCAGGCTTTTTCCTGCAGTCCTTTTCAAACAAAGGCATACCATTTGCCACACCCCAATCTTCAAGCACCTCGCCCATGACTATCAATTCAAACAATACTGCCAGGAAGATAGTTCCAGGATATCGATCCAGTGAAGTGAAGGAAAAATGATATAGTTTCCATTCAGGATGGTATGTGGTTTGGAAGGGAACTTGCAGGTGATGGCATTCCAATACATCTTGTCCTTCTAGGTGGCAAAGTCGTGGGTTTAGAAAATGTTGCTGAAGTGCATCTCGTGTATGGTATATCTTGCTGCTACTGTGGTAATTAAGGGAGAGAATGTCTGTGGAAATTATGCCAATCAAATGGCGACTTTGTCCTGGCTGGTGTCAAGCTTCTTGAGCATTGTTGGAGCTGCACTCTTTTAGGCAAGTGGAGAGTATTCCATCGCAATTTTGATTTGCGCCTTTTTAGATTGTGGACAGACTTTGGGAAGTCGGGAGATGAGTTGCACTCCACAGGATTCCTAGCTTCTGATGTACTGTTGTAGTTATATGGTTGTCCAGTTGAGTTTCTGGTCAGTGATAATCTTCAGGATGCTTATCATACAGTGTTCAGTGATGGCAATGCCACTGAATGTCAAGGGGCAATGATTAGGTTTTCTTGTTTTAGATGGCCGTTGTCTGACACTTGTGTGGTGCAGTGTTACTTACGACTTGTCAGCCAAAGCCTGGATATTATCCAGGTCTTGTTGCATTTGGACATAGTGTTTCAGTATCTGAGGAGTCATGAATAGTGCTAAACATTGTGCAGGCATCAACAAACTTCCTTACTTCTGACCTTAAGATGAAATGAAGGTCATTGATGAAGCAGTTGATATGATTGGACCTAGAACACTACCCTGGGGAACTCCTGTAGTGATGTCCTGGGCTGAGATAACAACAACTGCAATCACCTTCCTTTCTGCTAGGTACAAGTCCAACTGTGAAGAGTTTCCCCTTGATTCTCATTGACTCTAGGTTTGCTGGGTCTCCTTGATGCCATACCATACTCAGTCAGTTGCTGCCTTGGTATTAAGGGCAGTCATTGTCATGTCACAATTCAGCGGCTCTTTTTGTCCATGTTTGAACCAAGGTTGTAACAAGAGTTGGATTTCTCCTGCTGCTTGTGCACAGGACATCCCTTGCCAATTTTCACGTTGCTGGGTAGATGTTCAGTGGCACATGTGGGAACATAAATTTCCTCCCCTGTGAACCAGATGGGCTTTTACAATTGACAATAGTTTCGTGTTAAAATTTTAATTCTAGATTTTTATATTGAACTCCATTCTTTGGGTTTCTGGATTACAAGTCCAGCAACAAAAGCACTATGCCACCATCTCCCCTAATATTTCCTTATGTGGACTGGTGCCATACTTGGTTTCATAATGTTCTTGTAAAAGTGTTACATAAATGTAAGCTGTTGTTGATGTAACAACCGGTATTTTTATGTAGACAGCTTTTTAGCCTGACTGTCAGCCCTGCAATAAGAGGACCCCACCAAGAGTAATAATCCTGCTAGCATATCTCTTGTGGTAATAGGAGCACACAAGCTGCCTCACTACATCAAGGTGGGAAATATTATTTTACAGCTTGGATATAGATACAATAGTAAGGACAGAATGTATGACTTGAAAACTGCAAATAGAGTACACCTGCATACCATGCTCCAGTGAGCATGTGCCCATATAACCTAAGGATTTTTGGTCTGACTCCCTTAGTGTTCTTGCTAAGCTCCACAGGTGGCAACTCTGCAGCGGCCTCGCTTTGTGATTATGTATGTATACAGCTCTGCAAAACAAAATAAAGAAACTGCACTGATCAAAATGGGCTGAAAAACAGACCATCAGGAGCAACTAAATTTTAAAGAGAACATCATTCCCTTGTGCTATATCCATGGAAGCCATCCAGGATCAAAATCTGTTCATTCAAAAATCATCTTTGAGGAGTTTTTTGTTAATAACAAACATTATTAAACATTATTTGGCTTATGCCCCTATTTTGTTGCTTGCCAGCTGGAATCATGAGCTATGTGAAAATGCAGCTGCTGAAAGTTTTATCCTTGGGCACAATGTTAAGAGTGTCCATTTGATCATTAATAATTTAAAGGAAGCCAAGCTCATGACATTCAATTTTCATGAATAGATTAAGTGCTAAATATTTTATATTAGTACTTAAAAGGTTGCTCGCGTTAACATTGTGTGCTTAATCTGCTTTTATTATTTTCTCTTTTGTTCCCATACCTTGTTCTTAGGGTTGCTCTTAACCCTCAATCTCTTCCAGTACTGTTTTGTCAAAATGTACCGGTTAATTGCTTGACTACTGTTCTGTGCTTCTATAAATACAATTTGGATAATTTGGACAAATAGGATGTTAATGAGGTCACACCTGGAGTATTATGTAGTTTTGGTGTCCTTAATGAGGAAGGATGTCCTTGCCTTGGAGGGAGTGCAGCAAAGATTTACCAGGCTGATTCCTGGGATTGCAGGCCTGTCATATGAGGAGAGACCAAATTGATTAGGATTATATTCACTGGAGTTTAGAAGAGTGACAGGGATCTCGTAGAAAATTATACAATTCTAATAACGTTAGACAGGGTAGATTCAGGAAAAAAAAGTTCCCAGTGGTCGGGGAGCCCAGATCTAGAGGGTCATAATTTGACGATAAGGAACTGAGGTGAGGAGAAATTCCTTTACCCAGAGGGTGATGAATGTGTAGAATTTACTACCACAAAGAAGTTGAGGCCAAACGTTGTGTGATTCCAAGAAGAAATTGGATCTGGCTCTTGGAGCTAAAGAGATATGGGGGGGGTGGGAGGAGAATCAGGATACTGAATTTGATCAGCTATGATCAAAATGAATGATAGAACTGATCAGCCTACTGCTTCTAGATTCTATGTTCATTCAAAAACAGACTCCAGCTAATTGTTTTAGCCTCAACTTCTGACGTGCGAAATGCTGCATGAAATTTCCCATACTAGCCCCAAGAGTAAGAGGAACCTCCATTGATGCTTCTTATTAAAGAATGAAAGGAGAATATTTCAGATCCTTGTAATATCCCAAAGTGGTAATAGTCAGTGAATTATTTTTGATAGGTGGTCATTGTTGTGATGGAGAAAAACACAGGACCTAAATTACGCAAGCAACAACCTGCTACAAACATACACTCAGCCCCTCAAGCTTACTCCACCATTCAATACGATCATGGCTGATCTCATTTTTACTTCAACTTTACATCCATGCCTATCCCCAATATCCTTTCACCCCCTTGTTATCAAGAAACTGTGTGTAGTTCTGCCTTAACAGTATTCAAAGACTCTGCCTCGATCGCTTTTGAGAAGGAAAATTCCTAAGTCTCTCAACAATGAGAGAACATTTTTTCCCTCATGTCTTAAATGGGCAATCCCACGTTTTTGTACAGTGGCTCTCAATTCTAGATTTTTCCACAAAAAGAGATATCCTTTTCATACCCACCCTGTTAGCACTCTCAGGATCTTATACATTACAATCAAGTTGCCCCTTACCTTTTTAAACACCAGCAGGTACAAGTTTACCCTGCCAGCCCTCAAAACAACACACAGTCCAAAGATGTGCAGGTTAGGTTGATTAACCATGCTTAAAAAGAATTGCCCCTTAGTGTCCTGAGATATGTAGGTTAGAGGGATTAGCAGGCAAATATGTAGGGATATGGGGGTAGGGCCTGGGTGGGATTGTGGTCAGTACAGACTCGATGGGCCAAACAGCCTCTTTCTGCACTGCAGGGTTTCTGTGATTCTAAGTGGGGAGCTAGAGTGAACACTGTTGGAGTGAACAATGTTTGGTGCAAGGGGAGTCACTTGCAGGCCTGGAGACTTCAGTCCTGGGCTCCCAGTGATATTTACAATCTCATTTAAATAAATTAAGCAGTTCCACCCCCTGTTGTCTGCACAGAGCTGGTGGTGCTGGAAATCCAGCTGCTGGATACTCGCAGAAGCTGTGGCATCCAGTGGGGAGCCCGTGAAACAGCCTACACCTGGGTCTCCTGGCCCGCTGCGCTACAAAGCAGCACAGCAGGCTGGGAGAATTGCCCCATTATGTGGAAAAACAGCCAAGTTTCCCCACTTTGGTAAGAAAATGGAAGTACATCTGGGTGTCCTTGTCTGGGTGACAAATGAGAGGTGATCTCTTGGAAATATACAGAATTCTTACACGGTTTAACAAGGTAGATGTAGGAAGCATGTTTGCCGTGGCTGGTGTGTCTAGAGCCAGTTTTGCAAGAGGCAGGCCATTTAGGACTGAGCAATGAGAGAATTTCTTCTCATTGGAATCTTTGAAATTCTCTGCCCCAAAGTGCTGTGAAGGCTCAGTCATTCAGTATGTTCAATAGAGGTTGATAGACTTCTAGATAGTAAAGACATCAAAGGGTAGTGGGGGGAAAATGGCATTGAGGTAGATGATTAGCCATTACCTAATTGAATGATGGGGCACAATGTTGGAATGAGATTGCCTCTGCCTCTGCCTGCTCCTATGAAAAACAGTTATCCTGCTGACTGTGTGTGGACCATCAACTTTTGCGATTTATTTGCAGTTTAATTTTCCCGGAGGCACCAGACATAATGTCCTTCCAAGAGTTGTCAAACTTAGTGCCACACCGATTCTGCGGAGGTAACATTTTTACTCCACGTTTTGACTCCCCTGTTTCTCTATCACCAGTTTCCTAACAAGGCTAAGACATCTGGCAGAGGCTTGCGAATTCGGGAGACACTAAATGAGAATCTCCAAGACTGATTGGTGTGTGGAATTAGTGATGACTATACAGAAATGCCTGTTGGTGGAGGCCCAGCTGGACTGTAAACGGGTATTATAGCTGGCCTTGTCATTAGAAAAAGCGGCAAGCAGAGTGCATGAGTTCCAAGGTATCCTTGGAAGACTGGGAGACTGGGTTAGGGGACTACTACTGTGAGGCAGGCCACTACATAGCGGTCCTCCGGAAGGATTTGGATATGAAGGAGCCCAGGTCTGCCTATGGAACCGCACCTAGACAAGGTAAGGTTAAACCCAGAGTGACAGCAATTCCTGTAGAGCCCCGCCAACATTGCTATGATTGCCAGTGTCAGGATATGCAGAAGAAAAGCAAGTCTCCTTAATCACCATTGTTGAAAAGAGCACACAGGCCAAGAGACAGGAGAATGCACAACCTGGAAGCTCACTCTATTTCTGAGAAACAGCAACTGTGTGTAGCAATGATAAAATCAGAACCCATCAAATTGTCAGGTGAGACTGAACGGACATCCAGTTTTAGTGGAGGTCGACATAGGCGCAGCCACATCGGTCTTAGGGAAAACGTTGTTTAACAAGATATGCACTGGACTCCAGCCCCTAGTCCTGACCAAAACTTCAGCAAGGCTGAGAACCTAGATGGGGGAACCACTGAAAGTGATGGATACAACCCATGTGCAGTTGCTTATGGGAAACAATTAGTTAGGCTCCTATTAATGGTAGTGGAATATTCAGGGCCAAGCCTATTAAGGCAAAATTGGCTGAAAGAGATCCAGCTATATTGGACAAATATCGTCTGGCTGGAAAATGGTCACCTGAGTGAGGCGCTGAGCAAATATCCAGAGATTTTTTGGGAAGGCCTAGGGACAATCAAAGGAGTTGACCTGGAGGCTGTGCCAAAGTTTTGCAAGGCCTGACTGATACCATTTGCATTAAGGGAAAAGATTGATGTGGAAATTAAAAGATTGCAGCACAAAGGGATAATAAAAGTGGTCCAGTTCACGGAATGGGCAGCACCCATGGTTCCTATCTTAGACTAAAAAGTCTGACAACACCAGGTTTAAGTCCAACCAATTTATTTGATAGTAAACTCTCAAGCTTTTGGGGTTTTCCCTTTGTCAGGTGAATGGAGAGCTCTGGCCTCTGTACCTGGTGGAAGGTATCCTCACGTGTGATGTCATCCATGTTGATGATCTGGCATGTCTCAGAGGTTGCTGTGGCAGGGTTGTGTGGTGTTGTGGTCACTGTTTGCCTGAAGGCTGGGTAGTTCACTGTGAACAATGCTCTGTTTTTGAGGTTGTGTGATTGTTTGAAGGCAAGAAGTGGAGATGGCCCTGGCGAGGTGTTTGTTTTCTTCAATGATATGTTGAAGCCTCCAGAGAAGATGTTGTAGCTTCTCTGCTCCGGGTTGCCACAGCAACCTCTGCAAGACATGCCGGATCATTGACGTGGATGACATCATCACACATGAGAACACCATCCACCAGGTACACAACAGATTCTTGCAACTTGGCCAATGTTGCTGCGGGAAAGGATGTCCCGAAGCATGGTACATTGGGGAGACCGTGCAGACGCTACGACAACGGATGAATGAACATTGCTCAACAATCACCAGGCAAGACTGTTCCCTTCCTGTTGGTGAACACTTCAGTGGTCATGGCATTTGACCTCTGACCTTCGGGTAAGCATTTTGCAGGGCAGCCTTCACAACGCACGACAGCGCAGAGTTGCTGAGCAGAGACTGATAGCCAAGTTCTGCATACATGAGGACGGTCTCAACTGGGATCTTAGGTTCATATCGCACTATCTGTAACCCCCATACACATCTCTTTAACCTCTGCATCATGCTCTTTCCACTCACATTGTCAGCATCTTTAAGACTTGAATAGCAGGTTAGTTGTAAAGACTCATATTCTAATCAGTAATCTGTAAACTGTCTGTGCTGTTATATGCTCTGTCTGAGGCCAGAACTCTCCATTCATCTGACAAAGGGCAAACCCCGAAAGCTTGAGTTTACTATCAGATAAATTGGTTGGACTTAAACCTGGTGTTGTCAGACTTCTTACTGTGTTTACCCCAGTCCAATGCTGGCATCTCCACATCATGACTCCCATCTTTAGAGCCAGATGGCTCGGTGCGCCTTTTGCAGTGATTTCAAACAGAGAATAAGCCGTTACACTCAGCTAGACAAAAACATAATTCTCAGGTTGTGGACCTGTCCACAAAGTTGGCAGGAGGACTGCTATTCACAAAACTGGACATGAGCCGCGCATACCTGCAACTACGGCTGGATGAGGATTCACAAAAATTTGCCTCTAAGTATGCTGAAAGGCCTCTTCCAGTATAAAAAGATTACCCTTTGAGGTTTCATCAGATAGTGCCATATTCCAAAAGACACGGAGAGCATCTTACAGGGGTTATCACAGGTTGCCATTTACCTAGACGATGCCCTTATTAAGGGTAAAACAAGGGCAGAACATTTGCAGAACCTGGAGGAAGTTCTCAGGAGATTTTGTAGCAGTGGGAGTGCATCTGAAAAAGGAGAAATGTGTCTTTTTAGAACCACAAGTAACCTACCTTGGGTACAAAGTGGATAAGTCAAGCCTACATCCTCTGGAGGATCAGGAGTGAGCAATAAAAGATGCCCTGTCTCCCAAACCATTCAGGATCTATGGTCGTTTTTAGGACTGGTAATATACTACAGGAAATTGATACAGAACAAAAACAGGCCCTTCGGCCCAACGAGCCCGCGCTGCCATTTTAATATTACCAGTCCCCCCACCCATGACCCCTATCTATTGTTTTTATGGCAATCCACATTGAGGGAAACTGATTTGGGGACAATTTATTACTTCCAGTCAGCCTAATAGCACATCTTTGGGGTGTGGGAGGAAACCGGAGCACACGGAGAAAACCCACGCAAGCACGGGGAGAATGCACAAACACCCACAGACACTGGCCCAAATCCATGTGTCTGCACAGCAAACAGTGATAGTCACTGAGCTGTCGTGTTGCCCAGCATCTGGTCCAGTTTTTAAGCACACACTAACGACATGAAGCACCAGGCCAATCTCGAACATTCAAGAGCAGCCCCAAGTATGCGTGTATGCCCCTCGTTGGACAACAAGGCTGACCAACTTTAAAACCTGTGAATTAAAAGAGAAAAAACATTATTATCATCCCATAGCCTTTTCCATTACCAGGGTCGCCCCACTGTTTATGAACCTTTTTTATTTAAAACAATCTCCTATATCCACTCATCTCCAACCCACTCGTGCCTGTCTAAGTTACTCTTAAACAAATCTAGCATGTCTGCCTCCACCACCTTACTTGGCAGAGCATTCCATACCCCCACTACCCTCTGTGAAAAACCTCCCTCTAATATCTGTGTTTATACATTTTCCCCCCTCACCTTAAGCCCGTGGCCCCTCGTACTGTGTGTCTCTAACATAGGAAATAACTTACCTCTGTTTACTCTAATCTATACCCTTCATAATCTTACGTACCTCTATTTAGATCCCCCCCCTCAGTCGCTGTTTTTCAAGGGAAAACAGCCCCAATTTGCTCAATCTTTCCTCATAATCCAGTCCTTCCATACCAGGCAACATCCTGGTAAACCTCCTCTGCACTCCCTCCAGAGTCTCCATGTCCTTCCGGTAGTAAGGCGACCAGAACTGGACGCAGTACTCCAAATGTGGCCGAACCAATGTTCTATACAACTGCAACATTAGACTCCAGCTCTTATACTCTATACCCCTTCCTATAAAGGCTAACATACCATAGGCTTTCTTCATAACCTTCTCCACTTGTACTGCCACCTTCAAAGACTTGTGCACTTGCACCCCCCAGGTCTCGCTGCGTTTCTATACTCCTTATGGGCTTATCCCTTATTGTGTAACTCCCCCCTACGTTATTCTGGCCAAAATGCATCACCTCACATTTATCAGGATTAAACTCCATTTGCCATATATCTGCCCAATATACCAGCCTATCAATATCCCATTTGTATTGCCAGACACTGCTCCTCACTGCCCGCCAATCTAGCCATCTTGGTGTCATCGGCAAATTTGCTGATCACACCACTTACTCCCGCTTCCAAGTCATTTATATACACTACAAAAAGAAGAGGTCCCAGTACTGAGCCCTGCGGCACACCACTAGTGACAGACCTCCAGCTAGAAAAGGACCCCTCCACTACTACTCTGTCTCCTCTTAGCAAGTCAGTTCTCCACCCACCTAGATACCTGGCCTCGTATCCCATGAGCCTTAATCTTTTCTACCAACCAACCATGAGGGACTTTGTCAAACGCCTTACTAAAATCCATATAGACGACATCAACGGCTCGTCCTTCGTCGACCGTTTTTGTCACCCCCTTTAAAAAAATTCTACCAGATTCGTAAGGCAAGACTTCCTCTTTACAAAGCCATGCCGCGTATCCTTAATCAGATCGCAATGCTCTAAGTGCTTGTACATCCTATCCCTAAGAATCCTCTCCATCAACTTGCCTACCACTGAAGTCAAACTCACTGGCCTGTAGTTACCCGGGTTATCCCTCCTACCCTTTTTAAACAACGGTACCACGTTCGCTATCCTCCAGTCCTCTGGGACCTCACCTGTGTCCAAAGAAGAGACAAAGATTTGCATCAGAGGCCCAGCAATTTCATCTCTTGCCTCCCTAAGCAGCCTACAATAAATGCCATCAGGCCCCGGAGATTTATCAGTTTTAATGCTACCTAAAAGCCCTAACGCTTCTTCCCTCGTAATCGATAGTTCCTTCAATTGGTCTACAGCTCCCTCGATGACCGTACCAGACATCAAGCCCCTCTCCTTCGTGAATACCAACGCAAAGTATTCATTCAGGATCTCCCCCATTCCCTCAGACTCCAAGCACAATTCCCCTCATCTGTCCTGAGGGTACCGATTTTTTTTTTCCCTAGCCACCCTTTTGCTCCCGACATAGCAGTAAAACGCCTTTGGATTTTCCTTAATCCTACCTGCCAAAGCCATTTCATGTCCCCTTTTTGCCCTCCTAACTCCCCTTTTGAGATCCCTCCAACGCTCTCTCTGTTCCCAGTTGCTTAGACCTGACATACGCCTCTCGTTTCTCCCTGACCAGGTCCTCCTATATCTCTAGTAATCCAGGGCTCTCTAATCCTATCCCATCCTTCCTCTTAACCGGCACATGTCTTTCCTGCACCCATTGCAACTTTCCCTTGAAAGACTCCCACATGCCTAACATGGACTTGCCCTCCAACAGCCTATTCCAGTCTGTATCCCTAAGCTCCTGCCTAATCTGACTGTATCTAGCCCTCCCCCAATTTAGCGCCCTCCCCCAATTTAGCACCCTCCCCCTTAGGACAGCGCTCATCTTTTTCCATTCGTATCCTAAAGTAGACAGAGTTGTGGTCGCTATTAGCCACATGTTCACCTACTGCAACCTCAACCACCTGACCCGGCTCATTGCCCAGAACTAAATCCAGTATAGCCCCTTCTCTAGTCGGGCTATCTACATACTGCTCCAAGGACCCTTCCAATACACATCAACGAATTCCTCCCCATCCGATTTTCCCCCAGCTCTGGGCACCTTCCAATCCACCCCAGGGAGATAAAAATCTCCCACTACAACAACCCTGTTCTTCCTACACTTATTCAAAATGTCTCTACATATACCCTCTTCCACTGCCCGTGGGCTGTCGGGTGGCCTGTAGTACATCCCTAGCATAGTAATGGCTCCCTTCCTATTCCTCAACTCCACCCACAGAGACTCAATTTCCAACCCCTCTGTTATCCTCCCTCTGCACCGCTGTGATGTGCTCCCTAACTAAGAGCGCCACTCCCCCTCCCCTGTCACGCCTAAAACACTTATACCCAGGAATATTTAGCTGCCAGTCCTGCCCTTCCTTTAACCACGTCTCTGTCACTGCCACCACATTTAAATTCCTCGCGAACATCAAGGCCTTTAGTTCATCTGCCTTACCTGTCACACTCCTCGCATTAAAACAGATGCACTGAAGACCGCCAGGTCCTTCTCCCGGGAGATTTTTCTCTCATCTAGACTTACCCGGTCACCCAACTCACTCCCACTCCCAACTGAGCTATCCGTCTCCTCCCCACCACTTTCTTCTCTTCCCCTTCTTCCCCCCCCCCCCCCCCCCCCCCATATTAGTTTAAACCCTGCCGAAACACTCCAGCTAACCTCCCAGCTAAAATATGTGAATAGGGTCTCCATTCAGGATCCCCTCCATAGTTGCTAAAAAAGGGGACAAACTTGGGAATGGTACGCCCAGCAGGACAGGGCCTTCAAGAAAATTAAACAGCAAATTTCATCTGAAAATGAATGGTACATTATGACCTCAATAAGGAATTGGGTACTTTGCTGTGATGTATCCCCATGTGAAGTAGGTGCAGTCCTGGCATATAGGTAGCAGAATGATAAGAGCAGCCAACAGCGTATGCCTCCAGGACCCTGGCAATGGCACAGCAAAGATAAACACAGATTGAAAAGGAAGGACTGGTGGTAATCTTCGCAGTCAAAAAATTTCACCAGTATTTATATGGGTGAAAATTTATGATTGTAACAGATCATAAACCCTTGCTGGGCCTACTGAAGGCAGACAAAGCAGATAGCATCAGCCCAGATCCTGCATTGGGCATTATTGTTGGCGGCATATCAGTATCGATTTTGGAGCACTGACCAGGGATTAGTGGCAAATGCCGATGCCTTAAGCTGGCTGTCGTTACCGGACACCCCACCATTGGTATCCAGAATGGAGGAGACCATGACGATGAACTTTATGGATACCCTCCTGGTGGATGCACACAATATATGCCAGTGGATACAAGACCCTTATTGGTGAAGGTAAAGCACCTGGTGCTAACAGAACAACTGGAAAAACCAGTCCATCCACAGTTCCACCCACACTAGAGCAGGAGGGAGCAGATCACGTTGGAAGATGGGATACTGCTGTGGGTAGCACGGGTCATTGTCCAAAGGCAGGGCCATTGGGATATACTGGCCGAACTACACCATGGGCACCCTGGAGTATCAAAAATGAAGATGCTGGCCAGGAGCTATATCTTATGGCCAGGTCTGGGTGCAGACATAGCGAACCGGGTAAGAGAGGGGCAGAAGGCACCACTGGCAGCCCTGCTGCACCCATGGGAATGGCCAGGCAGACCATGGTCGTGACTCCATGTCGATTTTGCAGGCCTGTTTATGGCGTCCACACTGATAATAGATGACCCATTCCAAGTGGTTAAATGTCTATAAACTAAACTTGGCAAACGTGACAGCAACCGCTAAGAAACTGCACATCTCGTTCACAATGCATAGAATCACAGAGGTATTAGTTTCTGATAATGGTTCAGCATTCACAAAATTTATGAAATAAAATGGGGTCCTGCACATCAAGACGGCACCTAATCACCTGGCACCAAATGGGCTAGTGGAGGAAACAGGCCAGACGTTAAAGGCTAGGTTGAAAAAAAAAACAGACAGCGGCCTCACGAGAGATAAAACTCTCAAGGTGGTTATTTGACTATAGGACCACTCCACACACCAACATGGGAACTGCGCTAACAGAGTTCCTGATGGACAGACAACTCCACACCAGACTGAGCGTGTTTTTGCCAAACCTGGGAGGAAAAGTGAAAAGACACCAGGAAGCCCAATGCAGGGGCTATAACACTCTCCAAGAGAGGCACTTTAAAGTGGGGGAGAGAGTTTTTGGGTCAGAAATTATGCAAATAGACCACCTGGGTAACTGGAACAGTGGAGTCCAGGATCAGACTGGTATGCTACTGAATATGCATAGTTGAGGTAATGGTAAGGAAACGCTTGGTCCAGGCCTCAAGCTTTCCACCCGTTCCAGAGCCAAGTCTGCCCTAAAGACGGGCAGAGTTCCCCTTGACAAAACAGTACCACGTCCCCTGCACCCTTGATGGGGACCTTGGGGTCCAAAGTAGAGACAGGATGAAGCTGAAGTGATTTTTCCCTTCCAGCTGAAATGGATGAGGAACCAGACCTCCAGCGTTCACTGTGGAAGAGACAGATACCCAACCGTTACACACTGCCAACATTAGAGGCCGAGTTGGAGGATCCTGACCCCACGTTCAAGTGGAGGAAAAGACCCTGTGGAAAGCAAACCCAGGGGATTCTTTGGAATTTGGGGGGTGGGGGGATGGTGGAAAGGGAGGAGTGTGATGACTTCAGCCAAGCTAATGAGGTTGGCTTGTGAGAGTGTGAACTACCTGAGTCTTAATTGATAGTTAAATCCAAGGAGCCTCTGCTCTCTATTTAAAGTAGGTGTGTCAGACTCCCAGCCTGAGTCAGCAAGGAGTAACTGGAGAATTGGCTGTCAACAGATGTATGGTGTAAATAAAGTAACTTGGTGATGGGACTTTCGCCTCCGTGGAGTTATTACAGTTTCATTGGTCAGAACATTGAATACAGGAGTTGGGCTGTCTTGTTGAAGTTGTGCAAGACATTAGTAAGGCCACGCTTGGAATACTGTGTACAGTTCTGGTCACCCTATTATAGAACGGATATTATTAAATTTAGGAAGAGTGCAGTAAAGATTTACCAGGATGCTACCAGGACTTGATGGTTTGAGTTATAAGGAGAGGCTGGATAGACTGGAACTTTTTTCTCTGGAGTGTATGAGATTTAGGGTGATCTTTTTATAAAATTCTATAACATAACATAAAGATAAGGTAGGTAATCAACATCTTGTCCCAAAGGTAGGGGAGTCTAAAACTAGAGGTCATAGGTTTAAGATGTGAGGGGAGCAATACAAAAGGGTCCAGGAAGGAATTGTTATCGCACACAGGGTGAGTGTCTAGAACAACGTGCCAGAGGCAGTATTAGAGGCAGGTACTTTTTTTTTTGTCTTTTTAAAAAGCATTTAGACAGTTATATGGGTAAGAGGGGTATAGAAGAATATACCTGCCAAATGAGGGCAATTGGGTCTAGCGTAGTGGCTAAAAACTGGGCGGCATGGACAAATTGGCTCGAAGGACCTATTCTCATGCTGTAAACCTCTATGACTCTATACTCTGGATTTGGAGTCACATGTAGGCCAGACCAAATATGAATGGCAGATTTCCTTCCCTAAAGGATGCAAGTGAACTAAATAGGTTTTTACAATAATCAGTTGAGGTTTAATGTTTGTCATTGGGCTTTTCATTACAGATTTTTATTGAATTTCAGTATCTGCTGTTGTGGGATTTGAATGTGGGTTCCCAGAGTATTCTGGGTCTCTGGATTATTATTTGCTTGACATTATGCTTTCTCTTGCCCCATTGTTTGTTCCTTCAACATTACCACCACGTCCATCTGTGGTTCATTTGCTTATAGTATACCACTCTGACATTGGCCTTTTATTGGCATCAGCAAAAACATGAATTTAGCACCTTCTATGTAGTAAAATGTCTCAGTAAAAAGTCTGACAACACCAGGTTTTAGTCCAACTGATTTTATTCGATAGTAAACTCACAAGCTTTCAGGTTAGTCCCTTCGTCAGGTGAATGGAGAGTTCCGTCTGTGCTTTATATGCTCTGCCTGAGGCCAGAACTCTCCATTCACCTGACGAAGGGACTAACCCGAAAGCTTGTGAGTTTACTACCGAATAAATCGGTTGGACTAAAACCTGGTGTTGTCAGACTTTTTACTGTGTTTACCCCAGTCCAACGCCGGCATATCCACACCGTAAATTGTCTCAACACTTCCCAGGGACCGATTAACAGAAAAATGAGATAGAGAAATCATAGAATCCCTACAATCTCTAGAAGGAGGCCATCGAGTCTGCACCAATTCTCTGACAGAGCATCTTACTCTACGCTATCCCCGTAATCCCATGCATTTACCTCTCAATTTACACATCTTTGAACTCTAAGGGGCAATTCAGCATGGCCAATCCACCTAACCTGCACGTCTTTGGACTATTGGGGTGGGGGGGGGAACTGGGGCACTCGAAGGAAACACACGCAGACACTTGGAGAACATTCAAACTCCACACAGTCAGTCACCCTGGGCTGGAATTGAACCCAGATTTGTGACTCTGTAAGGCAGCCGTGCTAACTGTTAGAATGTAACCAATGATAACGTTGGATCTGTTGTAATGTGACCAACGGTAACATGCTGTGAGGGTCAGCTGACCCGATTAAACTATGACAAAATGTGGTGGTCAGCTGACTCTATGAATAAGAAGCTGCTTGGGATCATGGAGTTTGGAATGGTTGAGGGTGAGGTCTCAAGTGTTGGAGTAATTAAGCTTCTTTATTTCCACCTTTCACTTTAAGTTGGAGTATGTTTTGTTTATTTTGTTACCTGTAACTGAAGAGTTCCTTCTAGTGGATCAACACTAATCACTGTGCCATTGTATTGCCCCTAATGGAGAGATTTAGTAAGGGAATTCCAGATCTAGTAGCCTGACAAAGACAGAAGATTCTAGAAATATTCAGCAGCGTTGCTCCATTCAGGTGTACTTGCGCACAAGTTTTCCTTTTTTTGTCTGGTTGTGCACATTTCTATTTTGTTTCAGATTCAGGCCTGGGTGGCATCTTTCAAGTTGCCGTGTAACCATGCAGGTTAGCGAGAACATTGTTTAGCAGGTCTGGTAGCATGTTTTGGAGAGTGAAACCTTCAGAACAGAATCTTAACAACTCAAAGTAGATGGGTTATAAGGCTGGAGTTGCCAGTGCCCGAGGGGTCTTTTCTTTACATAGTTCACTGTCTTCAAGGAGAAAAAGCCCAAACACTGCTGCTAAACCTTCACTGACACTGCCATTGCCAAGTAGCACGACATCACTAACTTTGGGCCATTGACAGAATAGTAATTAGACTAGCCAAATGAACAATGTGAGTGCTGTGATAGGGCAAGGTTCAGGTGTTCAGCATCAATTGGCTTGCCTCCCAAGCCCTCAATTCCTATCATGATGTACAACAGTGAAGTCAGACGTGGGATAGAATACTAAGTATTCATCTAGACGGTTGCAGTCACAGAAATACTAAAAGCTTGATGCTATTCAGGACAAAGCAAGCTATTTGATTGGGGTACCCTGCCGCTGTTCTCACTTCTCGCCTCCACCACCACTGGCATGCTATGTCTACTGTGCATAGTATCTAAAGGATGTATTATCGCAGCATGCCAAGATATGATTTCTATATCAAGAAGGATATCATGGGAAGACAATTATATAAGTTTTATTCCAAACAGCACAGCATACTATCTCCAGTTATACAGCACCATTTCTTCAAAGCTGGATTATTATCCTGGAATTTCCCACATAATCCCACCATGGGATGACTTGATGCAAAAAGACTCATTACTTTCCCAAAGCAGCTATAGGTGCACCTTAAGAACAATTGTAGCTGTATTATTGATCAACCAAGAACAAATCTTAAAACAAAAACTTGCAAACACTGTTATTCTGGATAATTTTAGCTTGTTTCTGTGTAACGTGTTGTTTTATAAGTGAGATGGTGCCAATATTTCGGTGAAGCCTACAGAGCTAATTTTGTGAGCACAACGGACTAGTAGATGTGACGCTACCGATATTTTGAAGCTAAGGATCATTTTCCAAATGTTCACTAGTTTTAGTGGTTTGTGTTTTAAATCCTGATCTTGGTACACATGCTACAGCATGGCGCTAGGTAGGTAAGTAGAACAGTACAATGTAAGTAACCTAAATTCATCTATCCATGCTAAATTTTGGGTTTAATATATGTCTAAGTGTAAAATAACCATACATCTCAGAGTTAACTAACTCATTTTCAAGTTAGAAGTTTGCGTGTTTAAACTACATTCTATCTGGCACTTCAGTGCAACACTGACTAATATTGTTTTGTTGGAGGTGTTATATTTCCAGTGTCAAACCAATCTTCTGTCTATCCTATTGGGTGAACATTAATATTCCTGTGGAACTCCTCTTAAGAGAATGCTCCTGAAATGCTGATCAACATTTACCTCTCAACCAACATCTAAAATGGGTTATTTGGTTACTGAACTTGCTGGTTGCAGACACTGCTGTATAAAAATTGTCTGCATTTGCCTATATTACATTGTTTTAATTTCAAAAGTACTTTCTTAGCTGTGAAACATTTTTAGAGCATCCTGAGATTGTGCAAGTTCCCACCAGGCTTTTTTATCTCTGTCTACCTCTCCATGCCTCACATTTAGATAAAATTCCATTTCCTATAGTTTTCTGTCACTCCAGTACAGCTCATTGTTTTGTTGCGGCACTTGAAGTTGCTTTACATTAAGGCTGTGCAAAAATGAAGGGCCAAGAACCAATAAATACCAGTTTAAACTGGTTTAAAAAAAAAAGGGCAAGGGGATGGGGCAGGCTATTAGGAATGTACTGTCTCAGAATGTGGGGGAGACTGAATCAATTGTGGCTTTCAAGAGAATTGGATAATTATCTGAAGAGAGAAGATTTGCATGGATATTAAGATATATCTCGCATAAGATAAATCATCAACTTCAGCATTTCTGAAGCTGTCAAGACTGATCTTAATCAGATATCTGCAAACAGCACATTGAAAAGGTGTTTTTTTTAAAAGTGATTTATTAAAAGTATGGATGTTTTTCTTTGGACAAATTTTCAGTTTGAATCCTTTCCCAGTATTTGAAAACAGAAAATGCAAAGCTGCAGCAATACAGATGTGACTGCTGTCCCTTTTTAGTCTAATATTGAAATGCACTGATTGCTGTTCTTGTACTGATTCGGAATGTGAATGTTAAACCTATAATGTTATTGCTGAATTACTTTCAGCTTAACTAATGAATTATTTATTTCACATTTCCCATCAGTTTGTGCTGCATGCACGTTTAGACATTTTTATGCTTTTGAATTTCACTGACGTCTCTTGGGCAGGATTGCTGCAAGTGAATCTGATCTGCAGTATTTGGTATCTCCCTCTACCTTCTCAGCCTGTTAACATTCCAGTGCAGTAGGCTGATGATGTCACTGCTTATTTCACCAGGCTTTTTGGTCTCTTTGTTTCACAGGGAGCTGTGATTGGTATAGATGATGAGGATGATAGCACCTTCACAGTCACGGTGGATCAGAAGACGTTCCATTTTCAAGGTGAGAACTAGGAAGATTTTGACATGCGTTGGGAAGACAGAAAGCACTCTGATTTCAGAAAGATTGGATGAATACTGATGCTTGGAATTTTGTCTGGACAGAAATTTTGACAGTTATTTGTGAAGCACCCATCAGACTGTGTTAAACATTCTGGATCTTGATCTGCAGGTTAGAACTGTGGATGTTTGACTACACTGAATTAAAAACATGTTAAACAAAGAATCATTTCACTAGGATTTGGATAATATATAAAATTGAAGGATAAGTTATGACGGGAAAAGAAGTGCTCATTTCTGTTTGCATTAGTCTGAACTGCTGGGTATTCTTTTAACTGCTGCTCTGCAGTGTGAGGACTGACAGCGCGGGCAGGACAGCGACTGAGCCAAGCAGGGTTGTGTCTCTACTTAGGACTGCAGATGTGCATTAACAAGAAAGCTGAAAGCAGCATTTGGCTTTAAGGTGGAGCCTTATGTCCTACAAACCTACAATTTCTTCCATCTGCATTATTTGTGTCTTCTATCCTTCATTTTCTTGTCATCATTGCTTTTTCTTACTGCTCTGTAATGCTAATTTGACCAACTATTGCCATGTTTCGCCACTGTATGCTGTGGTTCTCCGGTAGGAAGGGTAAGGCATTGTCATTCCAGTTTTCTGTTATCACTTGTGATTGTGAACCCACCATTTAACATTTCCATTGAGAATGTCAGGATGTTTTGGACTCCCAGAATGAGGAAAAGAAAGGTGTGGAAGCAAAAACTGTCAGGTTGAAAATAGTTTATGTAATTGAGAAAACTGCAGTGAATATGCATTGCTTGCTGGTAAGTAAATAATCATTTGCCTGTTAATTTTGCTTTTTAGATGTAACTTGTATTCTTTAAATCTCCTAAGGCAGATGACAACATTTAATGTTCAAAGCTATAGATTTTATTGTACTGATTAGGGAATTTAATTTTGTTCTGATGTACAATATACTTGTTCTGGGATTTGAATAAAAAAGTCTGATTGATTAATTTGCTTCTTGTGGAAAATGTTGCATACCTACCCAAAGAATAAATAACTTTTATCATCTGAACCTCTTTTGGTACAATATACATATTTTGTTCAGACAATATTAGTGTCTGAGTAAGTTAAAATTTTGGGACTGCATAACGTTTGTATTCAAAGCTACAGTGTTTAGTGTACACTGCTATTAAAAAAGGGCCCTTGGAAGTCAGAGCTACAGAAGAAATTTTATTGTTTTGATCACTAGAATTTTACTTCATGCTTTTCCATTTTTTTTTGCTGCACAGAGTGCACATCTGCGTTGCAAAGTCAGTTGAGTAAATCCAGTATTCCTTTCGAATTTTGCACTAGTTGACCAGTATATAGTCATACTGCAGAAATTAGATTTTAAATTCAAAATTAACTTACCATGAGCGGTGCAGAGTACGGTCTTAAAACTTCCAAGAGAAAATAGGGATGCTGGTGGAATGTATGGAAAAGTGGCGAATGAAATTAATGTAGAAAAGTGTGAAATGATTCATTTTGATAGGATGAATGAGGAGAGGCAATATACAATTAAAAATGCAACAGGATGTCGGTGCAGTGAGCTGGGGTTATTCATGCACAAATCAGTAACAGTGATAGAGCAGCTTGACAAAATGGTTAACAAAGCATACCGGACCATGGCCTTTCTAATAGTGTACAGAGTCAAGGAGGTTGTGATTGAATTTGCTTTAAACACTGATTTGGACTCAACTGGAGTATTGGGCTAGATATTACACTCCCCACTGGCAAGTTTGAAGCCGTGGAGGCTTGTAAAATTTGAGGGTGGCCTGAATGCTGCCTGTGGGCCATTTCATCAACCCTACCTCTGCAATTTTAAGGGGGTTGGAGGAGAGCGTGTGTGGCTGATCCACCTTTTAAGATGGGTGGGTGCTGGGCCATAGCATCCATCAAAGGCAATTCCATCAAAGGCAATTCCCCCCAAAAGCAGGACACCTCCCTGTCTTAACCCATCCTGTGGTCTCTTCGTCCTGGGCTGTCACTGCCATGATTGTGACCCTTGACCTTTTGACATATGGACCTCTCGTGAACTTTTTTTGACATGGTGGGACTTGTCTGTAGTCTTTGTAATGGCAACTGTGGGCCTTCCTGTTGAGACAGAGGCAGATTCCCACTTAAAGCAATTAATGCTGCTCTGTGTTAAATTGCAGCGAGATAACAGGCAGAGTTGTTGAAGGATGCCCTGCCCAACTGATCTTTTTAGCTGGGAGGGGTTGGGGACCACAGGATCCTGTAAAATTGTGTCCCGTTCAGTACTGCACTTCAGGAAGAATGTGAAGGCAATAGAAAAGGTGCAGAAAAGATTTGCAACAATGATTCCAGGAGTGATAGACTTCAGATGGATAGATTGGTGAAGCTGCAGTAGCTCTACTTGGAGAAGAGGTGATTTGATAGAGGTATTCTGAGCCATGAGGGAACTGGACAGTATGTATAGGGAGAAGGACTGTATAGCCAGAAGACACTGATTTAAAACTTTTCTTTGTGGGTGGAGTGTTTGTGATCTGGAATGCATTGCCCGTGGGTGTGGCGGAGGTAGATTCAACCCCAGTCTCAGAGAATTGGGAAGTTATCTTAAGAGAAAATATTTACAAAGCTCTGGGGATAAAAGGAGGGTGAGTAGGACTTGCTAAGTTGTCTTGCACAGAACTGCCATGGACATCATTGGTCTCCTTCTGTGCTGTAGCATTCTGCTTCTATGATATGCAGAAATTGACTTGTATTAAAATCTATCTTCTTTCACAAACATTAATGAAAATAAAGTATAGAGTAATATTGAAGAGGCAGAACCAAGAATCAATACCAAAATTGAAAGGTTATAACCATCAGGAAAGATGGACAAGCTGGGGATTTTTTTTCGAGAGAGGATAAGGCTGAGGAATCATAATAACAAGTCTTTTTAGATTAATAAAGGGTTTGGTATGGAAAAAGTGTTCCTACTTTTGGGGAAGACCAAAACTAGAGGTCATAAACATCTAAAGTACGCCAATAGATCTAGCAAGGAATACTGGAGAAACTTTATCCTGAGAGTAGTAAGAACATGGAATGTGCTGCTGAAGGAGTAGTTGAGGCAAATAGCATAGACACATTGGGAAACGGGTAGATCATTTAACTCTTCCCATTTGTTCTTCTAATCTGAGAGTTCATAGTTGATCCATCTGTATACCCAGTTTTTGCATTATATCTTTCAATATCTTTGTTAACAAACATCTATGAGTCTCAGTCTAATTTTAATTGCAGTTTGCAGAAGAGAGTTCCAAACTTCTACCACCCTTTGCATGCTATTATTAATGTATTATTAATTTTCAAGTCTGAAAGATAAGACTCTAATTCTTAGACTATACCTCTTAGTCCAAGATTCTCCAACAGACAGAAGTAATTCTTCATTTTCTTTATCAACCCTATGTATAGATAGAAAAAGGATCAGATGAGTATTCTGTTCTCTGCCAGTGTCTATGCTCCACATAACCTTTCTCACCTGTCCTCCATCCAAGAGGTGAGAGGAGATTCATGTGGAACACCAAGGACAGCATGAATGGTCTTATTTTGGACTGTAGGCTTGACAGACTCCGTGTTGAATGGAGACATGGTATAGGTGTTATAGCACTGTTGAAAAATGAGTATACCCTCCTTTGGCATTTTCATTTCTAGAAAAGATCATCTAGAAAATATAACTTTAGAAGAAGAAAAGAGAGCCATCTCATCTTGGAAACTTCTCATTTTGATATCTTCTATTTGTAGTAACTAATTACTTTCCCAGTTTGTGATTTGCTTTTGTATAACCCTTTTCTGTGCTTCTGATGACTCCTGTATGTCCTGAATAAATACTGCAGTATTTTAATCTAAGAGTTGGTGGTATTTTGTTCATTTGAAGTCAGCTCTTTTAAATTTTAGTTTTTTCAGGATCCCTGACTACATCCAACGTCTGGAACTGAAAGCAGAAAGTTGGTCACTAATATTCTGCAACTTGATATTGGGAATTGCATAAAAGAGGCTGAGGAAAAAATATTTTTTATAAATTTATTATCCATCCCACCTAACATTTTTGTTCTTATTTCAGATTTCCAATATTTTGCTTTTAAAATTAGTTTTCCTTGAATTTGGAAATAGAAATATAATTTAGATGATAGTCAATAAGTGCTCCATATGTTGAACTACATTAACAAAGGTCTCAGCTGAGTTGCATGTTTTCTTAACAGCGTTTAGTTGATAATGATTGCAATGTTATAATTGGCCTTGGATCCCATTGCTAAAGAAGAAGATCTGTACGGTTGTTGCATCTGTTTGCTAACTAATGATAAGAACATAAGAACATAAGAAATAGGAGCAGGAGTAGGCCATCTAGCCCTTCGAGCCTGCCCCGCCATTCAATAAGATCATGGCTGATCTGTCGCTGCTCAGTTCCACTTTCCCGCTTTCTCCCCATAACCCTTAATCCCCTCTCTTATCAAAAACCCATCAACCTGTGTCTTAAAAATATTTAGCGAGGCAGCCTCCACCACTAGGTCAGATTTGGCTGATGTCTCCCACAACTGAATTGTCTGTAATTACTCACCATCTGGGTTTGCACATTTTGAGAGAGGAACAAGGACAAAATTGGGAAGATGGTGTCTGAAATAAGAGAAATTGTCGTAACTGGATTTCTCTGCTGGTTTTCTCCCTTCTGTGGCAGATGGTAAATCCTTGCTGTGGTGCTGTTCTACAGAATAGTTTCACAATCCTGCCTCATCTGATACCCACGGAACTCAAATTTTCAGTAATGACTAGATAACGCTCAGAAGTGAGAAACCAAACCATCCCAAAATGTACTGTCAATTTTTGATGCTTCCAGTTTCAGATCAAGCTATCCAGTATTACAATAAAATTGGAAGACCTAATTTGTGAGAGTAAACCTTGATAAGCTTAATGTAAGTGTCTTGTAGAACTCTTTCAATATTTATAGGATAGTTCACTATCTTTTAAAGTGTCTGTCTGTTTATGATTTATAGACTATATTTTGTTGGAGTAAATAGGGAAAAGAGATATTGGGCCAAGTCTTGCATAAAAATATTGGCATATTAATACATGTATTATTGACCAACAATTTCTGGGGATGAATGACACTCTACATGTTGTGAATCTCTTGAATCCACTGGTTGGTTTATAGTGCTTGGCATTTGGTTAGCATAGATGGATTTTCACCCTTAGCATCCCTGTGATTTTTAAGAAGTTTCTGGACTTGCATACGATTTTCTGATTAAATTTGTCAGAGCAAGTTAGATCTTGTATTTAAGAGTGTAAGTATGTTTTTCAACAATATGGTTTACATTTCCTCATAATTAAGTAATCCATGCCAGCATGAAGTTAGACCTGACCAACAATCAGGCTTGGACTGGTAAGTGGCAAGTAACATTTGCATCACAAGTGTCAGGCCTTGAGTGTCTCCAATAAGAGAGAGAGTTTGATGATCTCCCAGTGATATTCGACTGCATTACCAATTTTCAATTCTCAGCATCTACACCCCAAGGTCACCATTGACTAGAAACTTATCTGCACTAATCACATATATACGCTACAAGAGCTGAGAATGTTGTGGTGAGTAATTCCCCTCTTGACCCCTAAAAGCTATCCAACATCCACAAGACACGAGTCAGGCCTGTGATGGAATACTTCCTACTTGCCTGGATAAGTGCAGGTCCAACAACAATCATCCAGGAAAAGCTGCCTGCTTAGTTGATGAGAGAGGCCCAGTTGAAAAGCTTCAATCTCATTGCTGCATGTATTAAATTTGTTTTTGGAGATGAAATGAAACATTTTTTATTTTTGGTTTCCATCTTTATTTTCCTATCAGTCCAATTTTTATTTCTTTTCTGTATTTTGGTTCAACTTTAATTTACTGTACTCTATTTCACTCTCCATCTCCATCATTCCCCCATTTCTTCCTTGATCCTTAAATCTCGTGAATGATTGGGCCAGTAATCTCATGGCCCATTGCCCCCTCAATACCATTATTTAATTGAGTTAGAGAAAGTTATGGCATAATATTTCTTCAATCAACATTTGGCTTATTGTCCTAACTTTAGATAAGACATGGGGTCTCATGAATGTGCATACAAATCAAAATAATGTGCAACATTTTTATGAAAAAATGCATTCATAAAGATCCCACCAATATTGTTACTAATTCTCAATCATTTGATACAGTTTCATACTGTCTTATAGCTGTACATTAAACCATGTTGAAATATTTGACATTGTCAACCAGCATTGTTATGAGGAAATCATGATTTGAATTCTCGTAAGGTGGCATCATTTCCCCTCTGTTATCTCCCAATCTTGAGTCTCTCTCTGTCTCTTTTGCTGTTTTTATGAAGAGAGTGAATATATCATTTTATACTTATTTTTCATGACTTTAAGAACAGAATATTGCTTATATCCTACCTTGAATGTCCATGCTTCACTGTCGTAAAGGATAATAAGATTTTCAAACTTTAATTTCAGTTGCATTATTATCACATTTGACTTCCTGCTGATCAAGTTTTTTAAATTTCCTGAAACAATTGAAATGATCTGCAAACTGTTTTTGGAGCATCCACCAACCTTTTAATAGACAAAAAAAAAAGTAATTGCTTCAGTAAATGATCCACTGGAACCGTATTGCCATATCTTCACTTTTTGGTGATGGATGTTGCTTAATTTTTTTGATTCCATCATGAAGCCCAGAATTTTCAGCTCAAAGTGATGCAAACAGATAAATGGGGGCATCTTTATGGCGTGTTACTCAAACGATTTGTGACACGTTAACTGTAAAGACGTCAATTACACTTCCATTCTTGAAACATTCCAGGCAGAAGTGACTCTGTAATACCTTAGCTTGCCAGAGTCATAAAGTGCAGTTGGCAGTCTTGAGGACAAAATTGTATGTTGACAGTCAATGTGCATAGTGGATGCATTGGTGGTCATCTTTCCAACTTCAATAGGTTCTGGAATGGTGCCTATATATTGGAAAATAGCAAATGTAATTCTACTATTTTAAGAAAAGGAGAGAGAAAACAAGAACATACCTCTTAGCCTGACATCAGTAGTAGGAAAAATACTAGAAACTATATTCTAAAGGATGTGATAAATTAAGTTGATTTACCAATTATGAAAGGAAAATCATGTTTAATAAACTTATTTGGCTTTTTTCTGAGAATGTTGCTAGCAGGATAGATAAGGGAGAACCAGTTGATGTGGTATATTTGGATTTTCAGAAGACTTTTGACAAGGTGGTCCCACACAGTAGTATGCAGTGTTGGAACTCATAGTATTGGGATTATAATGCTGGCATGGATTGGGAATTAGTCAATGGACAGAAAACAGAAGTAGGGACAAACAGGCCCTTTTTTAGGCTGACTAGTTGGGTACCACAAAGATCAGCGCTCATAAATAGCTGGGGCTCATTCTATATCAATGATTTGGATATAGCTCATTCTATGTCAATAATTTGGATGTGGGAACCAGTTGTAATGTTTCCAAGTTCGTTAGTGACACACAGCCTGGTGGAATTGAGTCATGAAGGAGATTTAGACAGACTGAGTGGAAAATCGCAGAAGGAATATAAAGTGAAGTTATCCACTTTGTTAGGGGAAAAACAGAAGGCATGCATTTCTGAAATGGAAAGAGATTGCTTAGTATTGAAGTCCAAAAGAACCTGGGTGTACTTGTCGCTGAAAGCTAATATGCAGGTGCAGTTAGGAAGGCAAGTGATATATTGGCTTCCGTTACAAGGGGATTTGAGTATAGGAGTAAAGAAATTTTGCTGGAGTCGTATACAACCTTGGCAAGAGCACCCCTGCAATATTGTGTGCAATTTTGATCTTGCACAAGGAAGGATATATTTCCCATAGAGGGAGTGTAACAGAGGTTGACCAGACTAATCCCTGGGATGGCAGATTGTCCCATGAGGTAAGATTGAAGAGACTGGGCGTATAATCTCTAGGGTTTAGAAGAATGAGAGGCAATTTCATTGAAGTGTGCAAAATTCTTACAGGGCTGTACAGCGTGGGTGCAGGAAGGATGTTTCCCCTAATGGAGGGGTCTCAGAATAAGAGGTAGGCCAGTTTGGACCAAGTTGAAAAGGAATTTCTTCAGTCAGTGGATAGTGAATCGTTGAAATTCTCTGCCTCAGAGCTGTGAGTTCAGTTATTCAATATGTTTAAAGCAAAGGTTTCCAACAGATTCCTAGATCCCAATATCATCAAGGGATATGGGGAAGTGTGAGAAGATGGTGTTTAAGGTAGAAAATTGACCACGATAGTGGCTAATGTGATGACCTAAGTTGTGAAGCAGACTTGAGGCATCAAATGGCGTACTTCTGCTCCTATATTCTTGTTGTAGGTAGAGGTTGCAATTTCCAGTGCCAATTTCTGATGTTAAAATGGGTATATAAATTGTTGCAAAACATCAATTTACTTAACATTCAGTTAAGTATAATGCAATTTCTACATGGTTGAGAGTGATGCAGTATTTTACCTACACCTTTGATTGGGGGATGTTGAAGGGAGTTTTCTTTTGAGGCTATGTATAACTAAAACTTAAGCTAAATACAAAGACTCGCGAACTCTGTCCTGATTCGAAGATGTGTCTTTATTGACCAATCGATCCAATGGAAGAATGATATTAGATGGTTCAGCAGTTTACTAGGAGGTGCTGACAAACTCAATACCACTCTAAACATACACTGCTTTGGTAAGGCCAATTATACATTTCTCAGAATCTTAATTCCCACTGTTCCGGTGGGAATAATCCAGTAAATATTAATACAATTCAGTCAATAACCATTCCTGTTACGCAACTCCAGCCAATAGTAATTTACATCTTGACCTCCATAGGATCTTATTTGTCCTTAATTTCAGATACAACCTCCCTTGGTTGCCCAGCAACAAGCAGAGGTTAAAGTAATTATTCCCACAGATTCATATTCAAGTCACTAAGCCAGGCCCTGAGAAATTGCTAGTGTCTGGCAGCAGCTGTGTTATCAGCATGACTATGTGTAGCTCTATTCATTGAGTTGGCATTGGAAGCCATTTTGTTCCCAACATCTAATGATAAAAATGCCCACAATCAACAGTCCACTATGGCTTCCTTTTGAGTGCCTCATCCCATCAAACCTTGCTGGCTTGTTGGCTGAAGAAATAATACATGTTTAAATGAGCAATATTTGCTTAATCAAACTGCCTTTTACACTGACAGTCTCTTGTTAGTACATTCTTTAGTCTGAGACTCCATATCAGTATTGTGCTAATGTTTTTTATATAGTGTGTGTGTGTGTGTGTCTTTTCATTAGCCTAATTTGGCCCACTTAAAACAGGAGGGAGCAGTAAATTAACAATATTGTTAATCCTATAGCAAGGTTTTCCAAACATCTCAAGCCACAGAACCCAAGTGACCTCCCTAATACTCTTACAACGTCAATACCTTTTTGCTGCTACATCCCTCATATTAACCCATGGCCAAACAACCTCCCTTAACATTTAGCTCCTGGAAGTAAAACTCACTTTCGGAGTGGGTAATCTGGTAATAATTACAAAGTTCCGTAACTAATTAAAACAATACTCAAGTCTTACTTGCAATTTTTAATGAGACCAAACAGATCTGGCTCACATGCACCTCACACACGCTGTTGCGCCTCATTCCCCACATCTCCTTTCTCAAACACTTGCACACCACCCCCCCCCCCCCCCCCCCCCATTCTCTCACTCTCCCTCTCACCCCCCCCCCTTTTTTTTCTCTCTCTCCCCCTCCCCCCCTCCCTTTTTCTCTCCCTCTCACCCATGCCTCTGAGATCTGAATTCCCTCTCCCTCCTTTCCCAAAGACACACCACTGCTTCTTGTCACCTCTTCTGGCTGTCTGCTCCTGTCTCTGAATCCATCTTCGCTGTTAGATGCAGGCTTTTCTCCTTAGCAGCAACAACAAGGTAGAATGAATCAAATGAGTCAATTGGAAAAAAGTCTTTCAGATCACTGGATGCTCATATCACCCTATCAGCACCCAGTGCTCCAAGAGACCGGGCTCTGATTGGCCTATTTCATTGCTGCAGTTACTTTTGAAATTGGTCTGTTACTTCTTTCAGACTGCCATCTGCAAGTTACTTGGCGGCCACCAGCTTTGCAGATCTTCTGGAAGCCATTCACAGACCCCAGTTTGAAAACACCTACTTCATGCTATCAGGCATTCCCCTTTTAAATGGACCAGACTAGCTGGAGCTTCTAAAATGTGATTAACATCCAATTGTTAGTGGAAAATGCCCATTGTAAGGCAAATTTTCTACGTGTAAGAACACTAGGGTATATAATGTAAAATTTACAGAGTGCTGGATAAATCAGGATAATCTACAGATTGACAATTTGTCAGTGCCTTTTAACCTAGGTGATGAAATCATTCAGTATGGGATTTCATTTCGCCTGAATGGACAAATGCAATTAAATAGCGGAATTAAGAATCTACTAATTACCATGAAACAATTGTCGATAGTTGGAAAAACCCATCTATGTCACTAATGTCCTTTTAGGGAAGGAAATCTGCTGCCCTTACCTGGTCTAGCCTACACGTGACTCCAGAGCCACAGCATTGTGGTTGATTCCCAATTGCCCTTTGAAATGGCCTAGCAAGCCACTCAATTCTAAGGCAACTAGGGATGGGCAGTGAATGCTGGCCAGCCAGAGACCCCATGTCCTATGAATGAATAAAATAAGTATAACTGTAAAACACCTAAAAAGAGAGAAGGTCACAGCTAACATCAGAACTGCAGCTGTAGTCTGCTGTGAGAGCCATTTTCCACCTTTGCTGAAACAGAAGACTATTTGCCAGATGTGGTTACCTTGTTGTAATTATTTTCTCCTTAGTAACTCCGAGTTACTTAATACTGGATGTTGTCTGGAAAAAGGGGTGCTTCAGAGATCAGGAAAACCTGGGTAGTTTTGGGGACAAAGGGATAGGCTAATGTAAAATGGTATGTATAGCAATCAGTATCCCTAAATGGTGTTGGACTATTATAGTCATTCTTGAAGTGTATTTTTTCTTTTAATAAATATTCTCAATTAATTGTTCATATAATGACTAGACTGCTTCCTAACTGGATTGAACATTGTTCCTTACATAATACAAAAAAAAAACATACTTCACTATGAACTGGTGTTCCAAATTACCCTTCTGGGACTTGGGATACCTTCTCATTTGAAATCAATGTGGTTTGTTACAAGAGAGATGCACAAGCCAACACAATATAGCACTTGGGACATTTGGTGATGCAAACTAAGTTTTTAAATGGGATAGAGAAAATCAAATTAAAAATAGTGAAATAATGAAAATCAATATTTGGAATGATTATTTTGGGAAGGGTAATTTGATGAGTCATGTGACAGCTAGATGGTCCCTGAAATAATTTTTCTTGTGACGAATTATACTATATCGGTAAAACAAGAATCTTAATTTTTTTTCTGGGTGTGTACGTAAATTAATGTTTGATCCTTTAGCGTAACATAATTTGTATCATATTTACATTAAATTCCTGTCTCTGCTGTTTTGACATTATTTCATTTAAATAAACTATGCACACACAAGAAGCCTGTAGAGGAAGTTAAACCCCAAAGTGCAAATTTGGTGATGAAAGGAAAAGGCAATTTGGCTATTTCTGTCTCTTTGCATTGCATGTGAATGTAGGTAGCCAATTACGCAGGTATCTTCGCTATTTGTTTGGCTGATGCTGGGTGGAATTGCACTCTGCACTTAACTTTCTATTTGAGTTTGGAAATGTGGTTTTGCTGTACAAATGGTAACAATTGCTGGTGCAGCTTTTGAGGCCTCACATAGAATTGCATAGGTATTGCAGCACAGAGATAAGTAATTTTACCTGACTGGTCTGTACCAGAATCCATTCAAATCACCTTCCAACCCAATTCACCTAAAGCTACCAGCATATCCTTCTAATTCTTTCTCCTCCTGTAGTTATCTAGCTTTCCTTTTAAATACATCAATGTGTTAGTGCAAGTGGGCGAAACGACCACTATGGACTCGGGGTGAAGTTCAATAACGGCACAGCTTTATTTTCTTTTACGTCGATGGAGAAGCGCAGTCAGGACATACAATCAGTCTGTCCTGAAAGCGCTCTAATGGCCCCTTGCAGTGGGCTATAGTTATACCTGAACTTCGGTGCAGTATGTGATTCAAATGCTAATACTTTGTTTACAGTATTCGACCTTAGCCATCCTGTCTCGATGTTTTCAAGTGTTGAGGAAATTGTTTTAAATGTGTGTTAATCATTTTGTCTGGTTATTAATGGTCTAGAATCTCTGGGGTTTGAACCATAGGTATGTCATTGATCTCAAAAGAGGTTTTGAGGGGCCAGGAATGTTTCCTTAGCTATGCTAATTTTAGGTGTCTCCATGGGTTGTTTGACTGTTTTAGAAGTGCTGATTTTGATGGGGTGGGGATGTAGTTCCTGTAGGTGCCATCCTGTCCAGCTTCCCTTGTGTGCTAGCCCTCATTTGCATTCTAAAAGCATGCTCTTGCCTGCTAATTGGTGTCTGTTACTTTGATTTTTATTGGAGGCTTTGAGTGTAACTTTAGCCTGCTTCCATATTGTGTGCCCAGTTTCATAAAATTTGTTGTCCGATAACAAGTGCTACTTGCCTCAGCAGATAAAACTGAACAGTTTGACAACCAACTGATCAGAACCCATTTGTTAATGGAAGTGGACAATTAAACAACTCGCTGAAGGAGGACATTCCACAAATATTCCTATCATCAATGATGAGGAGCCCAGCATTACTGTGCAAAAATAAGACTGAAGCATTTGCAACAATTTTCAAGTGCAAAGCAGGTGATCCAATGGGGCACCTCTTAACTTCCCCAGAAGTTGCCAGTCTTCAGCCAATTCAATTCACTCCACGTTATAACAAGAAACAGCTGAAAACACTGAATACTGCAAAGGCTGTGGGTTCTGATCATATTCCACCAATAGTACCAAAGACTGTGTTCCAGAACTTGCCTCATCCTTGGCCAAGCTTTTCCAGTACAGTTACAACACTAGCATCTAACCAATTGGGAAAATTACTCAGGTATGTCTTATACACAAAGCAGACAAATCCAACCTAGTCAATTACCAACTCACCAGCCTACACTTGATCATCAGTAAAGTGATGGGAGGTGTCATCAACAGTGCAAATAAAGTTGCACTTACTCAGCAATAATCTGTTCACAGGCATTCATTTTAGCTTTCACTAAGGTGAACAGTTCATGATCTCATCACAACATTGGTCCAAACATAGATAGGAAAGCTGAACTTTGGAGCAGCTTTGATTGTGGCATCAAGGAGTCATCAGAGAACTAGTGTCAATGGGAATTGGGGGGAAAACCCTGTTAGTTGGAATCAAACTAGCGCAAAGGAATCTGGCTGTTAAAAGTCAGTTTTCAGTTCCAGGACACCACTGCAGGAGTTGCTTAGGGTAGTGTCCTAGGCCGAAGCATCTTCAGTTGCTTCATCTATTACTTTCCTTCCATCATAAGGTCAAAAGTGGGAATGTTTGCTGATGTTGTGGCTCCTAAGATACTGAAGCAATCCATATTCAATGCCAAGACAATACCCAAGCTTAGGCTGACAAGTGGCAAATAACATTCACACCACAAGTGCCAGACACTGACCCACTCTGAGAATTTAATCACGTCCCTTGACATTCAATGGCATTGCCATCACTGAAAGTGCTACTATGAACATCCTGGGGGTTACCATTGATCAGAAACTGAACTGGACTAGCTATATAATACCATGGCTATACAAGCAAGTCAGAGGAAAGTAAGTAATCCTATGGTGCATAACACACCACTTGATTCCCCGAAAGCCTGTCCACAATCTACAAGGCATAAGTCCAGAATGTGATGGAATACTCTCCTTTTGCCTGGATCAGTGCAGCCCCAACAACATTTAAGAAACTTGACACCATCCAGGACAAAGCAAACTGCTTGATTTGCACACCTTCCACAAGCATTTACACACTTCACCACTATGCACAGTGGCAACAATGTGTACCATCTACAAGATGCACTGTGGGAACTCATCAATACTTACACAGCACCTTCCAAACACATAACCACTACCCACCTTGAAGGAAAAGGGCAGCAGGCACATAGGAACACTGCCACCTGGAGGTTCCCCTCCAAGCCCCACACTATCCTGATTTGGAAATATATCACTGTTCCTTCACTGTCGCTGTGTCAAAATCTTGGAACTGCTTCCTTAGCAGAACTGTAAACCTACCTACACCTCATGGACTGCAGCACCCACATCCCAAGAATAAATTTGGGAAGAAAAAGCCTGATTTTTTTTGTTTTTCTATTTTTGAGGTCTATTGATTCTAACAATAGCGTCCTGTTGAACTTCTCAGTTTGGTTTTTCAGAAGGTGTCTTTTTTTTTTGTCCAATCTGTATCTGATGAGAATGTATTACATTAATTTGAATCATAAGCAGATGTTGCAATGTGGAAAGGGATAGCTTAACTGGAATGTGCCTTTATTTAAAAGAAACAATCCAGTGGAATAGCTGTTGTAATAAGTTTTTTTTCCCTCGGGTATTATACTTTTATAACAGTATTATAAAAAATATAACAGCATTTTTTTTTGGTGTTCCTGACTTAGTCTTTAAGATGTTGCATTAAAATTACAAGTGGTAGAAAAAGTTCAATAGCATGTGAGAGGATCTTTATTAAAATGGACAAATTTAATGACAAATGTTACATAAATTTATTCTAAAATAATAGAATTTACAGATCATCCTAATCTATTGGATCAGTTGTTTTAACCAATTATCGCATTTTGTTTCCGAAATGCTCATCTTAAATATCTGGAATTGAATTTTAGTTTATTGCACAGAAAGAGGCTAGTTGGCCCACCGTGGCTGTGTGATATTATTGTGCAGTTAAGAAATGTATTTTTATTATTTTCCTTGTAAGTGGTATGTTTAAAATTCAGCTTTTATATGATACCAATTTATCTGCAAACAAGGCACTCCATGCTGAGAAAGCAGGAGAATAATTGGTTTTGGATAATGGGGTGTTTGTTTTATTCTGAGTTAATGAATTTTTGTTTAATTTGGTTTCTCCCCAGGGGTTTGAGTGGGATTTTGATTAGGTTGATTTGACAACGGCAGAGTAATGTGACTGTTTCAAAAAAAATCTTAAACAGCCAGTTTATTGCCTTATCCTGAAAGAAACAGGATTCTCTGTCTGTGTCTCTCTCTCTCTCTCTCTCTTGAAATGTTCAAAGGCTCTAGGACTGTTAACAGGGGCAGCATGGTGGCTTAGTGGTATCTAGCAGCATCAGAGACCTGTGTTTGATTGCTAGCTTGGGTCACTGTCTGTGTGGAGTCTTCATGTTCTCCCCAGAACTAATGCTAAAATAGAAAAACTGTTGGGGCCTAGTTGGGCTTTGTAACATTCTTTGGGGTTTCTGCTCTGGTAGACTGTGTGCCAGCCAAAAATGAGTCACCCACCTGATCCCAGTTTTCAGCATTTGGTCCACAGCTTTGCAGGCTTTTCCACTTCAGATGCATATCTAGACACCCTTTTTAAAAGACTTCAGGGTTTCTGCCCGTACTACCTTCCAGACCCCCACAACCGACTATATGAAAAATAATTCCTCATCTCTCCTAGTAGAACAGCACTGGAAATAGCCATGTGGGATCACGCCTTGCTAAAATCCACGTAGACCATATCAGCTGCACTAATCTCCTCATTCCTGCTTGTTACTTCCTCAAAATATTCAACTAAATTAGTCAAACACAATTTCCCTTAAATCCATGCTGACTGTCCTTAATTAATCTGTGCCTTTCTTAGTGAGATTTTCCTGTTGCTCTGATGAACTGACCTGTAACAATTCAGTCTATCACATGCTCCCTTTGTACAAAGGTACAAGGTTGGGAAACTTGCGTTCCTCCAGCACCGCACCCGTATCTGGTATTAGAAGATTATAGTCAGACCCTCCACTATTTCCTCCCAAGCTTCTCTTATTAGGCTGGAGTATGTTTCATCCAACCCTGGTGATTTATCCATTGACAATAATGCTAGTCCCCTTAATTCTTCCTTTCCCTTTATTTATCACATCCAATATTTCACACTTCTCCTCCTTGACTACAATATCTACATTGTCCCTCTCTTGTGACAATACCCACATTCTCCATTTCCAAGAAGCTTACCTTTTTTGGCTTTATATGGGTGCTACTCTTTATTCATAAATCATCTTTAGGTTTTCATTGATTTTTGCTTTCCTAATTTCCTTTTCGATTTCACCCTCTATTTTCTCTACTCCTCTTGGCAATATAACGCTGTTTTACTCAACAAGAGACAGGTAATACAATTTGAAAAATAAGCCAAAACATGATTTATGATGAAGTAAATTTTTGGCCAGTTATTTTGGTACAGTTACTAATTGCTCCTTTTGATAAATACATGCTATATGTGTAATTCATTTCCATTTCATCTTGGTGTATTAAAAAAATTTCCATCTGTGTCCTCCCTGTTTGTGTCCAGAATATAATAGTGTATTTGTTCAGTTACTGTAAGTTGCGGTATTTGATAGTACAACTTGCATTTATATAGAGCTTTTTGTATAAAACATTCCATGACAGGAGTGGGATCAGATCACGTTTGTCCTAGGCTAAAGTATTGCGCATAATCGGCTCATACGCAAGTTTTCAAAAAAGGAGAAGGAAAGATAACTAATGGTTTGAACATAAAGAGAAAGCCCTTCAACAGAAAATTACCTATCACAGGAGCAAGGATGTCTGTAGCATCTCACTTCAAAATAACCTTAACAATTAGACTTAATGGTGGGATCCAGACAATTCACTTTAGGTTCTTGCAGTTTGAAGAGTTAGGTTTTCCCTTTCTAACCAATTATATTTTAATTGACTTGAGGCTTTACTTATTAGCAGTGTTGCTGTGGCCGTAAAAGAACATCTGAATAAAATGTTGTGCATAAAATGCATATAATGGTTCCTTTACTTATGGTTTATTGTGAACCTCTACACCGGATATCCATTCTTAAGTGGCACATAGATGTGTAAAGAAAGAACAGAAGGCATTGATTTAAATCGATTCAAAATGAATTTAAACAATATATGAATAGGAGCTTCTTTATTCAGCAGCAGATGTTTGGAATAATCTGCCAGAAGGAGAAGATTCAAGCCATTGGAATCATTTAGTGCAATGTATTCAGTGGGGCCTCTGAGGTTTTTCCTTGTGTATTTTGCAACCACTAACTAAGTTAAAACATTCCAATGATTAATTATCTACATTCTAATCACAAGATCCACATGTGATCTGTTGGTGGACTGACTGGGGAGTGAACCTTGTCTTTTTGTGTATGAACAAACAAAAGTATATTTCAAATGGTGAAATGCAGGAGATATTTCAAGCTTTTGAGTTACTTCCTTCGTTTTTAAGTTAATGAAAGCATAAACGTAGAAATATGAGCAGAAGAGAAGCCAAACTATAACACTAAATAGTGAATAATTTTCAACTGGCCACTGGAACATAAAATTGGCTTTTGTAGGTTGAAAATTACACCTCATATATTGGTCTGCAATTTATAGCAATAATAATAAGGCTATCAATGTTCACTATTATTGAGTAAATTGGACAGTAACCTCTGGCACCTGCACATGCAGACAAAAATGGAAATCTGGAAATTGCTATCCAATTTGCTCCAACATTCCCTACACAAGTATTTCACTGAGGCACACTGCATTCAAACAAATGAAAGGCATGAAGCTGCAATAACTTACCCAATAAGATGCCCACAAAATACACCAGAGGAAGCTCGGACTTGTGTGTTCAAGTGTAATGGAGTAATAATCTTATTTGCTGACAGATAATCCCTTTGGCCCTGAAAATTAAGTTTTGGAAATGTGGAGACCTATTCCTTAAGAACTTAATTATTGTTGGAGAAATTAAATTTGAGTTCAAATAAAATCTATTTTTTATCTTTCTCTGTGACTTTGACCTTTCTTAATTCGGTCTTTATTTCCTTTCCTTTAGTTTACTTTCTGTACATGATTTTAACTTCCATTTCCTGCTTCAGACTCTGCAGCTGGAATTTTACAGGTTTGTGATGGTTCTGTCCACTGGCTGGAAAGTTGTTGGGAGAGCCCTGTCTTGGCCAGTCATGTAAATCCTGCCTGGACCTTAAGATCTTTGGGCAATTAACTGCACGTAGCTGTAGCTTCAGCTCCTTCAGAAAGGATGTTCCACTCCTAAGCTGTTGATTCAGAGGACTGGCAGCTCTTCAGACCCAGCAACAGTATGTAGCACTGCTGGAACTGCAGCTGGTCAGCCAGCATGGAGGAATCCCTGGAATCCAGGTGAGTTTATAGAGCTTGTGGGGGACCTGTCAGGCAGACCCAGTGAGGGGTGGGTTGACCAGAGGGCAAGGGCAGATGGTTTTCAGCATTGGCTTTAGGAGAGCCTCTGTCTGCAGGCTCACAGGAAGGCTGCCAGCACATACCTGCCTTGCTGTGTAGCAAAGTGCCCGCCTGCTGCTGGTAAGTTACCAGTGCTGGTAGGCAGAGGCCCTTAATTGGCCTCATAAGGACCCAAGGGTGAGAGGGCCATCACCATTAGCTCCCCAGATAACTACCTTTAACTACCTTTAATGTGTTATAAGGAAATATTGAATGAATTCTGCTTTGGTATGAGGAAAATAAATCACCAAAAGCACAAAGAGATCTCAACATTTAAAAAAAAAAGTTAGCTTATATATTGCATCTTTCACAACTTTAGGGTGTACCTGTACTCACTGTTTAAACGTAACAATACAACAAGCAATTTGCACGTGTTGAACTCCCACAAACAGTAATAAGATAATAACCAGATAATCTTTTTATTGATATTGGTCAGCACTGAGATGCTACAGACTGGGCCTTAGTTTTATGTCTCACCTGAATGGTGACATTTTTGACAGTGCACCACTCCTTTAGTACTTGGATGTAGTGCCAGCCTTGATTAATTTCTCACGCCTTTGGAGTGGGACTTGAAAACACAACCTTCCAGCTCAGAAGTGAATATGTTACCAACTGAGCCATGACTCGCACATAAAGGAAAACTGCATATTGGAAAATGAGCCGGAGTTATATTAAAGAGAAAATGCTAGAAATACTCAGCACTTCAGGCAGCATATGGGATAAGAGCAACAGCGTTAAATTTTCAGGTCAGTAACCTGTCTTTAGATTTTCAGCACACACAGTATTTTGCTTGTGAAGCAAGCCTGAATAGTTGATTGTTACTATAGTTATAGCTTAATAACTGTCAAAGTTATCTTAGTTGGGCGGCATGGTGGCATTGCTGCCTCAAAGTGCCAGGTACCTGGATTCAGTTTTGGCCTCAGGTGATCATCTTGAGGAGTTTGCATGTTCTTCCCTGGGTTTCCTCTAGGTGCTTGGGTTTCCTCCCACATTCCAAAATGTGTGGGTTAGGTTGATTTTGACCATGCTAAATTGTGTTAAAATAGAATCAGAGTCCCTACAGTGCAGAAGAAGTGCAGTGCACTCAACCCATCAAGCTGCACTGACAACAATCCCACCCAGCTCCTATCCCTGTAACTCCATTTATTTACCCTGCTAATCCCCCTGACATTCTGGGACAATGGAGTACTGTGTGCAGTTTTGGTCACTGCACTTACGCAAGAATATTTTGGCCTTGGAGGGAGTGCAAAGGAGGTTTACTAGGCTGATGCTGGAGTTGAGGAGGTTGAACTATGAGGAGAGGCTGAATAAACTAGGCTTGTACTCGTACTTGTTAGAGTTTAGAAGAATGAGGAGAGATCTCATTGAGACATATAAGATGATGAATGGGATGGATAAGATAGAGGTGGAGAGGCTCTTCCCGCTCAGAAAGAACAGTAGGACTAGAGGGCACAGCCTCAAGATAAAGGGGGGGCAGTTTAGAACGGAGTTGAGGAGGAACTTCTTCACTCAAAGGGTGGTGAATCTCTGGAATTCTCTGCCCGTTGAAGTGGAGGAGGCTGCCATGCTAAATATATTTAAGACGCGGGTAGATAGGTTTTTGATAGGCAAGGGGATTAAGGGCAGGAAAGTGGAACTGAGCCACGACAGATCAGCCATGGTCTTATTGAATGGCGGGGCAGGCTCGAAGGGCTAGATGGCCTACTCCTGCTCCTATTTCTTACGTTCTTATACAATTTAGCATGGCCAATCCACCTAACCTGCACATCTTTGGAGCAAACTCCACATAGTCACCCAAGGCTGGAATTGAACCTGGGTTCCTGGTGCTGTGAGGCAGCAGTGTTAACCACTGTGCCACCCATTAATAGTTAGGATTTTTAAAATTATGTCTTGCATTTCATTATTTGTGCTGGGATTTTGAGATTCTGTTCTGCAATTCATTGCAGTATTTTTGTTAAAATTGAAATGCGGTGCCAGTGATGTATTGGGAAATGTAATGTGATGTTGCAAAATAAATGTCTGCATTGAAGAAATAATAATTGATGTAATTGCTGTAATTTGATTCAGTACTTGATCTACAACTGAATAGGAGAAAATAATTTTGTCCCTGTATAAATTGAGCCAGCATGCAATAACCATATAATTTATTTTTGAACACCTAAAATACTTTTGCCAAAGTATTTTTTAAAAGTAGTTGGTTATAACAGCCTGACTTATAGTGAATTTGCCATAGATTGAATCCAAATTTGGTGTCAGATAAACCAAAATCCAATCTGGGGTTTCACTAATAGCTGCTAGTTTGTATTTGTTATAAACTTCTTCAGCTATTTGATATTAAAAATGGCTATGCTGATTTACAGAATTAAAATTGTTTTTATCTTTTGAGTGAATCCAAATTTTGTTTAAACCAAGGCCCTATCAGTTAACTTGCGTTAGACATAACGGGATTTCTGCTGGTGTAGAGGCCGATATGTAACCCTCCAAACAATATCAAATTATCTTTTGCTATTTTGCGATTTTGTTGCGCTCAAATGAATAAGTTTGTGTTTTTCTACATTACAACAAGAAACAAGTCAGGAATATTTAATTGGCGCTTTGGGACATCCTGAGTGTGAGATCTTGAATTAGTGCAGATGTTCTTAACTCTGCTTTAGAGAGTATATTGGAGAGAATTTGAAGAATGTGCTTTATATACTAGAGATTATTGAATGCCACTGTTGGGAATTTGAAGTGGAGATGAAGGTGTTGGACTGGGGTAAGCACAGTAAGAAGTCTCTCAGCACCAGGTTAAAGTCCAACAGGTTTATTTGGCAGCACTAGCTTTCAGAGCCTCAAGCTCTTCCTTCAGATAAGTGAGGACTTGTGTTCACAAACAAGGCATATAAAGTCACAAACTCGATTTACAAGATAATGGTTGGAATGCGAGTCTTTAAGACTTGATTACCTGTAAAGATACAGGTAATGTGAGTGGAGAGAGGGTTAAGCACAGGTTAACGAGATGCGTATTGTCTTCAGCCAGAATTGTTAGTGAGATTTTGCAAGTCCAGGCAAATTGTAGGGGTTACAGATAGTGTGACATGAACCCAAGATCCTGGCTGATGCCGTCCTCCTGTGCAGAATTTGGCTATCAGTTTCTGCTCAGTGATTCTGCGTTGTTGTGTACCATGAAGGCTGCCTTGGAGAATGCTTAGTCAAAGATCAGAGGCTGAATGCCCAAGACTGCTGAAGTGTTCCTGGATTGGAAGGGAATATTCCTACCTGGTGATTGTTGTGCAGTGTTCACTCTTTCGTTGTCATAGCATCTGCATGGTCTCCCCAGTGTACCATGCTATGGGAACATCATTTCCTTCAGCGTAGTTGTCACATGACAATGCAGAAACTGATAGCCAAGTTCCCCACACGAGGACGGCCTCAACCAGGATCTTGGGTTGATGTCACACTGTGTAATCCCCACGACTTGCCTGGGTTGCAAAATCTGACTAACTATCCTGACTGGAGACAATCTACATCTCTTTAACCTGTGCTTATCCCTCTCTCCACTTGCATTGTCTGTACCTTTTAAGACTTGATTACCTGTAAAGACTTGCATTCCAACCATTATCTTGTAAATCGAGTTTGTGCCTTTTATATGCCCTGTTTGTGAACACAACTCCTCACACACCTGAAGGGGCTTGAGGCTCCGAAAGCTAATGTGGCTAAATAAACCTGTTGGACTTTAACCTGGTGTTGTGAGACTTTTTACTGGGAATTTGAAGAGCAGGCAGTGTGCAAATATAAACTTGTAAATATTGGGTGTTTGTTTTTAAGACTTGTTCTCTAAAGTGCCTAGTTAATGCAGTGCATGTATTTTAAACCATACCACTGAAATTGTTTCCAGTAATCCACCTTAATTTTTTAAGACCTTTTATATGTTGCTCAAGATACAGGATCGAATGGAGCAGATGCCAAGCTTTTATTGGCATAGTTAGAACAAATAATCAAATCTTGGTTCAAGAAACACTTAGGGGAGGTGGATTGAGTTCCATAGAGTAGTGATGAGACGGTTGGAAGCTTTGTTGCCAGTAGTGGAACTAAGTGATGGCAGATGCACAGGTCAGAGTTGAGGGATGCAGGAGGGGACAAAAGGCTTGGGAGGCTTATAGAAATTGGGCAAGTTGAGGCCCTGATAGAATTATGTTGATGGAGATTTTAAATTCTCTACATTAAGCCAACAATGTTGGTGGTGATGGGAAGGTTTGGTGTAAAACAGGATATAGACATTGAAATTTTGGACATGGTGTTGTGCTTTATGGGAGTTAAACGTAACAAGCAAGGAGAAGTTTACAGGAAATCACTTTAAAGATAATAAGGAAATGGTTAAGGGTGTTATGACGAGGAGAGAAGGATGAAGTGGCTCCCTTCTATTCAACCTCCTTGGTTGGTCACAACAAAGACCTAAGTTTTTTTTTTCACAAAGATAGCTTTTCTGCATCCAAATGTATGGTGACTGTGTGAAGTTTGTGTTCTCCCCATGTCTGCATGAGTCTCCGCCCACAGTCCAAAGATGTTGCCCCCCCACCCAACGGATGTGTAGATTAGGGGGATTAATGGGATAAATGTGTGGGTTACAGGGAAAGAGATTGGCCTGGGTAAGATGTTCTGTTGGCGAATTGGTGTGGACTCAATGGGCCAAATGGCCTCCTGCACTGTAGGGATTCTATGATTTAACTGTTTATGAAGTGGGCAATAAGGAGTCAATCAAATGAGGTTTTCTTCAGTTAAAGGGCAAATTTATTAACCCGAGGAGGGGGGGGAAATTAAAATATGATGACACACACACACACACACACACACACACACACACACACACACACACACACACACACACACACACACACACACCAGAAATAAGGGAAGCTGCAGCCCAATAAAAAAAAGTTAAAAGAATATATGGTTAAATGCCCTTTGATTTTCCTTGAAGTGTAGATTTTAAACATTGTAGACAGTTTAGGATAGCTGGCTTCTTGGATGCAGTCAGATGTTGAAAATGCTGCAATTACTAATGAGATCTCAATTTGTTGGCAGGTTTCTGATAGCTGACTTCTTGTACTTTTGTTCCAAAAGAGAGAGAACGCGAGAGTGCAGCTTTTCGACCTTTTTTTTCCTACTGAAAACTTTCTCCATAACTCCATGTCACTTGCAGTCTCTGCAGTAACTGTTGACTGCCCTGTTCTCCTTTGCCCATTATGTATTTCCAAGGGCTTTTGGGTGGGTCTGTTTGCAGCAGCCATTCTTTCAATATCCAGTACTTTGCATTTTAATGCATCTAAGACAATGATGAATATTGATAAATCTTTGAATTATAGGAAATGGCCTTCTCTTCACATTTCCACAAGGGTGTCTTGTTTACAATATCACTTCCTTCTTGGAAGTTGGCCTTACGTTTTTAAGTAGTTTATTCTGTCTCATTTCAAATGGGCTAAGTGCTCTTTCAGAGGCGTAGACTTGATGGGCCAAATGGATTCCTTTTGCACTGTTCTATGGTTCAATGAAGATGCTTGGATGACACATGGGATATGGTGTTTGAAGCACAGTAGGCCTGAAAGTGCAATCCTTCACTTAGTTCATGCAAGGTCAGTGCTAAATGATTCAGAATGCATTTGGATGTAAGATCTGTTAGGGGAAATTTCATCAATCTAGATTAGATTTTCTAGGGAAAAATGAACTGCTTCAAAGGACAATCCTGTGACAGACTCAAATTATGAGTGGACCGAATTGGAGATAAAATAATACAACTAGAACCCTATTGTCTCCATTAGTTCAATTAAAGTTTTAACAAAATTTCACTTTTTTTTTTGCATGTTGTCACAGCTCGGGATGCTGATGAGAGAGAGCAGTGGATTCATGCGTTAGAGGAAACCATTCTCCGCCACACTCTGCAGCTTAGGGTAAGTTCTTCGTATTGGGTTTTAAAATTGCATCATCTCTATGGGTATTCATTTCTGTAATATTTTGAGCAAAGTTATGCTGTGGAAGTTGTTTTGAAAAGGAGTGTGGTGTTGAAAATGAGTGCTTGTGCATCAGCAACTAATTGCTCTTATAATAGAGTATAGTGATGAATGGGAGCTCTGACTTTTGAGTGTGTCACTGTAGATTGATACTTGGAGTCAAAATTCATGCAAGTTGCTTTGGAGGGAGAAGCTTATTGTGCTCCTCCTGTTGGACAGCTTTGAGCCTGAGGATTTTTTTGAATGACTGGGATTTCTAATTGAGAGAAGAAAAGCTAAATGCTGCCTTGTTGGCAAGGACAGTCACTCTTACCTCGCCTCTGGAGTTCAGCTGTGTTTTGTCCACATTTGAACCAAGGCTGTAATGAGGCCAGAAGCTGAGTGACCCTGCTGGGACCCGAACTGAGCATCGCTGATCAGTTTATTACTGAATAACCACCAACAAAACCCTGTAATGCCTCAATGTTTCAGTTCAGTATTTTTTCCACTGTCAATACTCAAAAATGTCATCCAAGAGTCATTTTGGCCTCAATATTTATGGGGAAGCTGGGAGAGAGCAATGCACATGTTAGCAGCTGAGAAACCTGGAAGTATTAGGAAGGCAGAGGAATCTGTTGAAATTGAACATCAAGAACTCATTAGGATGTTTTTAACACTGTTTTCCACTCCCCACCTACCAACTGTGGCAGCTGGCGCATTGAATGTTGTGAAAGAGTTTTGCATTTGGAGCTACAGATACCTAAGATAGACAGTCAATTATTTGTAAGTAGTTTTAAAGAAGCAACTGTTTACAAATACTGCATTAATCAGTTAATTAGACAGAATAGGTATGCAACCCATGACACTTGGAGCATTTACTGATCTGAACCCAGAGGATTCTCCTGTCTGTTCGAAACGTTAAGAAACATTTAGCTTGGTTTTCATCTTCCAGCTGACTGATGAGCACTGTCCCCCCTCACCAGCACTGTCCCCTAACTCTAAGAACTTTGTTAATAGACCTCTCCTGGGAGATTCTGACCAGTGGATACAAGACCCAAAATGTCAGGATGGTTACCACCTCCCCTGTTCAAGATCAGGTTTTTAGTTGACATCTTATTGAGGGTCATTTCCTAACCCCTTCTAAACACTTGCATATATAAGTAAGTACACAAGATGCCATCATCCTAACTTGGGAATTTCAACACGGCAACCTGAACCAAGTGACCCTGACCTTTCCAGATACTATTTAGAATCCAAAGAGATAATCAATGCTGTTGAGCTAATCTCACAGAAGTTCTATACTATGCCAAAAATAGCAGTTTACTAAAAACCTTGGTCGGCTGCCAGATAGAAAAGCTTGTTGTAGGAAGCAATTAACTAACCAGTGAGGATGGTCCCTGGCTATTGAGGAGATCGAGCTTTAATGTGTAAGCAGAGGCTTGTACCATGCAATGAGGACAGAGGGAGTGATCACGGGTGTTGTAAGAGGAAGGGGAGCTTCAACTGCCTTAAGAGGGAGACACAGAGACACTGGAATTTGAGGAGATCACAGCACTTTGGGTTTCAACCCCTTGTGAAGGCTGGCAATGGTAAACGGTTTCAAAACCTCAGACAATGTTCAGCCATTTGAATCATTTCCTTTTCTTGACCAGAACTGTGTTAACCTTGGCTCAGTGATATCATCTTCAATCAGAAGGTTGTGGGCTTAAATGTCACTCCAGAAACTTGAGAGCATTATTTAGGCTGAAATGCACAATACTGAATAAATGTTGCATTAGAGGTTGTGCCATTTTTCAGATAAGATATTCAACTGAAGCCCTATCTACCATCTCGGGTGTATATAAAAGATCCTGTGGCATTATCCCAAGGAAAATAAAAGTGTTCTTCTAATGTCCTGGCCAATATTGATCCCTCAATCAACAACACTAAAACACGTTATTTGGTCATTGCTGTTTGTAGTTCCTGCGTGTGTGCAAATTGATTGCTGCCTTTCCCTTCATTACAAGAGTTTCTGAACTTTAAATGTTCTTGATGGCTGTAGAGTGCTTTTTGATGTTATGAAAGGTGCAATATACTTTTTCCATGCAAGATCTTGTTCTGAGGTAGTGGTTCTTCCATCATGTTTATACATCTAGGAAATTTCTTGTTTTATGTGCCCAGTTACATGTTTAGATTCTTGGATGGTGCATTTTTAATATATTAAAGCAGTTCTGTGAAAGCCTTTGAAATGTGCTTATTTTCTATCGGACTTTGATCTTGAAAAGTCATTGACCTACAGTTGTGACTGGTGCCCATGTATGGGTTTTCTTTGTTTTTTGGTTGACTAAGGGCGGAATTCTCCAACCCCTCCTGCAACCAGGATTTCCATTCCTGTTGCTGTGCATGGAAATTTGGCTGAGTGCCAAACTTCCCTCCCCTTCCTGCTGGCCAGAGGAATGGGCCACGCAAGACCAGAGAATTCCGATGCAAGTTCCAGTCATGGGTGGTGATAGTCACCAGCTTCCAATGCATGATTGAATCTCTTGGATATTTTCTAATCTGTTGACAAGTAATTGCATAGGCATAAAACTTGCTTTCAGGCTCAGCAAAAATGATTGTTGTCACCATTTCATTAAGGCAGTCTTCCAAGCAAGAAAGATGTTCCCCAACCTAGACATGGAGAGGATGTTTCCTCTTGTAGGGTTATCTATAACAAGCGGTTATGTCAATGGTAGCAGATTTAAAACAAAAACTCAAATGATGCTTTCATTCCTAAGATCTGTCACTGACTTAATGCAGTCAAGTTGGATGTTAAAAACCCATGGTATTTCTTCAATAAAAGGTCTTTTTCTCGTCCTCTGAAATATTAGAGAATATCTTTGCTCTTCAGTAACAAATTCTGTTGCTATTTCTGCAGCTGTCAAAGAATGATTAATTATTTATGATGACAGAATGAAGGTAAAATCAATCAGGAAATGCTTGCATCATCAACTGCTGGTTTGTATCTGATCCAAATGTTTGAGGGCTTAGTTTTTATAGTGTGGCATATGACAGGAAATGTGGTGAAATTGCAAAAACTTTTAGTGTATAACTTTGGAAGGATTATCCATCTTATTTCAGTGATAAGATGGAAATTACATCAACCAACATACGAACATTGAACCTGGATTTTGCAGTCTGTCAACAAAATGAATTGTGAATATCATTCATTTGCCTCAATGACAACTTCCTATAGACATTTATGGACCTTTTTGAGTGGTAATTCATGGTTGAGATTCTGAAAACAGCACAACACCCTCTACTGTGAGCAGGGCAAGCAACAGCATGTCTCCTCAATGAATCAGATTGAAGAATCCTCACTCAGGCATGAGGTCCAAATCAAAATGTGTAGTTTACCATATTTGATTCCATGTAAAATCATCTACAGCAAGCAAAATCGAGAGGGGGGAAAGGTGAAATTTAAGAGATAAATGAAATAGTGTTTTTAAAAAATATATTAAATTCTTCAACAATTAAAATCTGAAGAAATGAGACTTTTTAATTTTCAAGGGCAGAGATGTTGGGTGGAATTTTCCCATCCCACCCGCCACAGGACAGTGGGGGGGAGAACCATGTAAAGATCTATTGTCCACAGGTGGGATTTTCTGGTCTTGGGATGAGCGCAGCCGGAAAATCCCACTCATCATTTGTCAGTAATTATAACTTCTGTTGTTAAAAAAACAGGCAAGACCCTAATCTTTTCTGACCCGTTTTGTTTTGTTCGTTCATGGGATGTGAGCATTGTTGTTGCCCATTCCTAATTGCCCTTGAAGATGGTGGTGAACCTCATTGAACCACCACAGTCCATGTAGTGTAGATACACTACAGTGCTGTTAGGAAGAGTTACAGATTTTGATCCAGTGACAGTGAATGAAGAGTGTTCAAGTTAATATGGTATGTGATTTGGAGGAGAACCTGGAAGTGATAATGTTCCTATGTGTCTGATGCTTTTATTCTTCTAGATGTTGAAAGTTGTGGGTTTGGAAAGTTGTCAAAGGAACCTTGGCAAGCTGTTGCAATGCATAGTTCTATAGTACACACTTTACCATTTGTGTGCTGGTGGTGGAGTGAATGTTTAAGGTTTAGTATGTATCTAGTGAGTAAGTACCAATTAATGTGCTGAACGTATACCTTGGTGGAATTAGATTTTTTTTTTGCTATCCTTAGCATTTCGATAGGCTGATTCTGTATTTTATATTTGAAAAAAGTCGAGTCAAATTTTGGGTCTGTTGTTTTGGATCTCAATTTTCAAATTTATATTGTTTTGTTTTGGGTCAGAACATTGTTTTGCTCTAGGTTAGGTTGGGTCACTTTTTTGTTTATATTGGGCTCCATAAAGTATCTTCATATTTTATGAAGCTGTTAAAGATATAGCTTTCACATTCATATTTTGAGGCTGCTGTATGGTTAAAGAATATGTTCTTTCAGATGTAGTGTCAATTTGAATGTATATTTCCATACTTAATTCATGCATTCACTTCATCTGATTGCTTGGTGCCTATGTTGGAATGTATGCTCCTTCTGTTGGGCCAATGCTGGTTGGGGATATTTATTTTGCCTTTGCTCACCCCACCTGACTAATCCCATAAACCAGTGTGCCGAGGTGCTATTACGTTTGTGGGTCTCCCAGAGAAACTCGAGATATTTTCCCCAATCCCAGGTGGGGACCAAATTGCTTGGTTTGATTGACAGGTATCTCAAGTTTCAGCCACGTGTGGGCAATGATGCACTTGCCACAGAGGGGATTTCACATTCTTGCAGCTGGCTGAGAGCTGTGTTAACCTTATTGTGGATTGGCCTTTTCAGTCCCATGTACAAGCCCAAAGGCACTTAGCTGGGTCTTCTGGATTTGAAAATTATTATATTCCTAATAATATCTTAAAATGCTACCCAGGATAGCTGGATGTAGGAGCATTACTGGAATATATGAAGAAAAATACACTTATGATTTGAACTTGGCATGTATAAAACCCACTGTTTGGAATTTTATTGTCCTGCCTGCTATGGGAATTGGAGCAGGTGAGGGGCCGAACCATGGAAAAGTCTGTTGCCCTCGAGTGGGATTTTCTGGTTTTGTGGTGGGTGCGGCTCAAATTCCGCCCACCTGTATCCAATGTATTGTTTGAATTGGCTTATTCCATCTTGCTGCAAGGGATGACGTTTAGGTTCTAGCTCCTTCTTCTGTTTTTACATTCTTCCCTTATCTGTTAGCTTAAATCACATCCTTAGACTTTTTTGTCTTTAGCCATTCAGTATGGTAGAAAGGTTGGAGATGCATCTGCAATAAGTTATTGTAGAGTGCGGGAGTAGTTTCCAGGGGGTTGGAGTTGCTGAAGACAGTAGAGTATTTTGGGGTTATGGACTGCGTCATCTGGAGTTAATAATGTTGAGCATTGTTAAGACCTTGGGTCTGCCACAATACATGGTGTTGTCTCACATTCTGAGATCACCCAATTCCTTTAGTGGTCTGACTGCCTGCATTTTTACAGACATTGAATTGCCCTGCCTTGTATCTGCTAATGTAGTAGCAAAACACAAGAATATAGCAGCTTTTGTGATCTGGATCTTGAGTTAGTTCAGTTCTTAGAACTGATTTTATAGTATTCCACAGTACAGAAATACAAGGCTACAGAATGTCATTGAGAATCCTTAAACAACATATTCGGCATTTAAAACCTCACAACTGTTGATGGATCGACAATTTTTTTGATCATTTCTAGTCTTTGAAGAGGGGCCTTTTAATAATGAGATAACAGAACAAAGTCTACTGGGGAGGCAGTGGAAGGCAATTGGCAGGGATTCGGTTTGGGAAGAAGACTTGACAGGAATTAACACTGGGTATGTGATTTGAATGCTGTCAATAGGATCAGTAGAGCCTATTGGCTGGGATAAGGATGAAGGTGTTAAAAGGAAGTGGGAGCAAGGTAAGGATCTATGTAGACGTTGATAGGGAGGGTGAGGTGCCTGTGGCTACAATCAGTGGGAGTGTGCAAGATACACTGGGGAGGTTGTCAAAGAGAGGGAGGGGTATTCTAGCTCAACAGAGACGCGAGATGACTTTGTAAACTTTGGAGGAGCAATCCTGTCTTTTGCATTTCATAAGGAAACTTGGAATAAATGTTAAAGCTTGCCTTTGGACCTCCTTTTTTTTTGCCCGGGATCCAGTTCTCAGCAAGCTTGCCTATCAAAGAGGCCGACATTGCTTCTCTCAGACTTTAAGGTTGAAATTGAAGATCGTCCTAATGACGACAATGTTTCTGAAGATAAGACATTGCAGCATTTTCTCAGTAACTTTAGGAGAAATAGCTATACTCCAAGCATTTCATGTATTTTCCCACTTGTCTGTTTTTAAATTCTACTAGCTAAAATTTCCATCAAGGAAACATTAAAATACTCATGTAGCTCATTGTTTTCTTAAAATGGAAGCCTTTTCCCCATAATTCCTGAGTGTGTTGATTCTTGATATCAAACAATTCCATATCACCAAAACCATTCTCCCATAAGCCTGTGGTCATTCCTGCATGAGGGTAATAGTATCACTGAACCTGATCTCGTCCTTGCCCAATGTCTACCTATGTGCTTTCCGGCAAAGGTTGTAAAATAGCAATCAAGAACAGGAATCTTGATTTTAATTTGCTTTTTCTCTCTCTAGCAAAACAATATTTAGGCCCATTGTGGCACACCACCTGCAGCCCAACTAACTCAAGTAGGCAGTGTCTTTACCCACTAAAATTGGAGTTGGAATTTATCATGACTTTGAAACATTTGGTATATATTTGACTTATTTAGGGTGTATCCTACAAGTTAGAAAAAAGTCAGTATTGGTTGGAAGGATTAACTGAGGAGAGAGGCCAATAACCATGAGTACGTAGATTTAAAGTACTTGATAGGAGAATTAGAGGGAAGTTGAGTAACTTTCCATCTTGGGGGTGGTTAGTGCCTGGAACTTATTACCTGAAAGTTTGATAGAGGCAGAAGCAGTAAACAAAATGCTTGGAAAGGATGCCCCATAAAACTGGTTTGGCCTGTACTGGAGTTTTGCATTCAATTCTGGGCATCACACTTCAGGAAGAACATGAAGGTGTTAAAGAGAGTGTCGGAAAATAATCATGAAAATGATTCCAGCGATGAGGAGCTTCAGTTACATAAATTGGAGAACTGAGATTGATATTGTTCTTGAAGAGAGGATTGAGAGGAGATTTGATGGAAGGATTCAAAATCATGTGGGGTATAGATAGAATATATTGAGAGAAACTGTTCTAATTGGTGAAAGAAATGAGAACCAGAGGTTACAGGTTTAAGTTAATTGACAAAAGAAACAATGGAACCATAAGACACAGGAGCAGAAGTAGGCCACTCGGCCCATTGAGTCTGCTCTGCCATTCAATCATGGCTGATATTTTTCTCAACCCCACTCTCCTGCCTTTTCCCTATAACTCCTGATCCCCCTATTAATCAAGAACCTATCTATCATGAGGAAAATATTTTTATACAGTGAATGTTTAGGATTTGGAATGCACTGCTTGAGTGCGTTTGAACAGACTTAATCATGGTATTCAGATGGGAATTGGATTGTTATTGGAAAAGGATTCACTTGCAGGCTGCAGGGAAAGGGCAGGTAAGTGGATTGAGGTGAATTCCTTCTGTGCTGCATGCATTGTGTGATTCTGTGATACCACTTGAGGTGCTGTAGCCTTACAGGGCTATGGATCAAGAGCTGGAAGATGAAATAGATGGCTCTTTGTGGACTAACGCAAACACAGTGAGCTGAATGGCTTCCTTATGTAGCATAGCCATAACTCTTACGTTTTACTGTTAGTATGTTCATCAATCCAGTACATAAGAACATAAGAAATAGGAGCAGGAGTAGGCCATCTAGCCCTTCGAGTCTGCCCCGCCATTCAATAAGATCATGGCTGATCTGAAGTGTCTCAGTTCCAATTTCCCGCTTTCTCCCCATAACCCTTAATCCCCTTGCCTACCAAAAACCTATCTACCCGTGTCTTAAATATATCTAGCAAGGTAGCCTCCACCACTTGAACGGGCAGAGAATTCCAGAGATTCACCACCCTTTTGAGTGAAGAAGTTCCTCTTCAACTCTGTTCTAAACTGCTTCCCCCCACCCCAATCTTGAGGCTGTGCCCTCTAGTCCTGCTGTCCTTTCTGAGCGGGAAGAACCTCTCCACCTCTACCCTATCCATCCCTTTCATCATCTTATATGTCTCAATAAGATCCCCCCTCATCCTTCTAAACTCTAACGAGTACAAGCCCAGTCTATTCAGCCTCTCCTCATAGCTCAACCCCCTCAACTCCAGTATCAGCCTAGTGAACCTCCTCTGCACTCCCTCCAAGGCCCAAATATCCTTGCGCAAGTGCGGCGACCAAAACTGCACACAGCACTCCAGCTGTGGCCTCACCAGTGCCCTGTACAGTTGCAGCAAGACCTCCCTACTTTTATATTCAATCCCCCTCGCTATGAAGGCCAGCATCCCATTTGCCTTCCTGACCACCTGCTGCACCTGTAGGCTGGGTTTTTGCGACTCATGCACAAGGACCCCCCAGGTCCCTCGCCCTGTAAGTAGTAGTCCTTCCTATTATTATTCCTACCAAAGTGGATAACCTCACATTTGCCAACATTGTATTCCATTTGCCAGTAGCTAACTCCAGTTTGAAACTGCATACTTTGTCATGATAATGAGTGTCTTAACAGAGTTTGTTGAGAATTATAAACTAATTTGAATCACATCCTGTGACTGTTCCCATGCATTCATGTGATCATTACAGCAACAACTATGCTTATTTACATAACACCTTCTAATGTAGTAAATGTCACCAGGCATTTCATAAGAGCGTGATCAAATAGTTTTGCACTAAACCAGGCAGTTAAAATCAAGGTTGAACAAAAGGCCAAACTCAAACTTCAGAAGGTTGTAAGACTTGAGGAGATTGTAGGTTAAGGAGGAATGGGGGCTAAAGCCATAGAGGGATTTGAAAATAAGGAACAGAATTTAAGTTTGTAGTGTTGCCAGACTGGGAGCTAATAAGATCAGTGAACAAATGGGACATGGTCCGAGTTAGGATATGGTTAAGAAGAGTTTTGAGTGTGCTTAAGTTAATGGAAGGTTGGAAGTGGCCTGAAGACCATTAGAATTGTGAAGTCTAGAGGTAACAAAAGGAACAGATGAGGATTTCTGCAGAGGCAGAATGGATAAGATGGTTAAACAGATTAATTTACTGAGAAAAGAATTGTAATGGATAGAGTTCAATATTATGTGGGGGAGGGGAGGTGGTTATCGTGCAACCTGCCTACACAATGGGAGGTCTGCCTTGGCTGGCAGCAGAATCTTCTGGTCCTGCCATTATCAATGGGGTTTCTTACTGAATGTACCCCATGTCACCATGAAATCTGGGGAGAGGTGCGCCATTGGTGGGACTGGAAGATCCTGCTGGAATAAATGGCCAGAAAGTCCTAGCCCATAACTATCCACTACAAAAGAATCCAAGCTTCTTCCTTAGGGTGGAATGCTCCCATTATAAGATGAGTGCTGTGGTGGGGCAGGATTGTGGGGTGCTTCTGTTGTGTTCTCCCACCAGCCACCACATCACAGATTTTCCAGCCAGACCTCATTAATTATGTATTTGGATGTTTTGCATTGTGTTCACTGGCAGAGGAGGCCTGGCTGACACACTGTTGTCCTTGGAGAAGAGAAGATTGAGAGGAGATTTGATGGAGAGATTCAAAATCATGTGGGGTGTGGACAAACTATATCAAGAGAAACTGTTCTAACTAGTGGAAGGATCAGGAACCAGAGGGCACAGGTTCAAGTTAATTGACAAAAGAAACAATGGCTACATGAGGAAAACATTTTTACACAGTGAATGTTTAGGACTTGAAAGCACCACTTGCGAGTGTGTTTTGAACAGATTTAATCATGGCATTCAGAAGGGATTGTCGTATCCGGGTGCCATTTTAAAAAGACAGTCACATCACTGACCCACCATTGAAGAAAGAAGCTGAACCTCCTGAGAATGAAGATGGATCTCCAGGAACATTCTGAGGCTGGAGGATGAGCCTCCTTTAGGGCACCTAATCTGGAAGATCCACTTGCAGATGCTCTCCTGATCCACCTGTGGCTGTGTTTGAGGGTCCAGGATGCAAGAGGCCTTCTTCCTGAACTCCAGAGATATTATTTAGATGAGTTCAGATATCTGCGTGTTGTGTTTCATTTCTGTTACAATTATTGCAGTTTTATGATAGATTGTGTAGCAGGGTAATTGTGAAATCACAAACAATAGGAGAGAGAGCACCAGGATTAGAGGCTGTGATTCACTGGTATAGATTTCTAAAATAGAGTGTTGATCAGAATGCACTAATTTGGCTATTAAATACTGGCTTGGGTAGTGCTTATTAAGTAATGCAAAATCAGTGACATGTCACTGCTACTCATTGCTTTCTCAAATTTCTTTTTGAATTCTTAGCAGCCTCTCAGACCAAGTTTGTGAGATTCTTGTACTTGCATTTATTTTTGGTTATGCCCTATGTTTCTGCTTCTGATCTTCTCTCTTGCTCTCTCAGAAAGCAGCAGAACTAGTAATTATATTAATATAGAATCAGGGACACTTGCAGCGCAGACGCTATTACATTACAAGGAGAGGGTACATAAACTAGGGTTGTAGTCTCCAGAATTTGGAAGATTAAGGGGTTGATTGAATTAACATTTTACAGATATGAAGGGAAATGATAGGATATGCAGATAGAATCTGTAATCTAGGATTAAGGGATGTAGCCTAAAAATTAGAGCCAGGTCTTTCGGAAGTGAAGTTGGGAAACATTTTTGGACGGCAAGGTCATAGTGTTGATAGATCAATTATTAATTTTAAGTTTGAGGCTGAAAAAGTGCTTTTAATCAAAGGTATTGAGCGTATGACACAAAGAAGTTTGGCTATTGAATTATGGAACAGCCTTGAGGGCCTAAATGCATGTTCCTATATTCTGTGTCTCTAGTTGACCCATTATGCTTGTGTGAAAGAAGGGATGTGCTGAGTCCAAAACCCCTGCTTTTTATTTGTAACCCTGTAAGTTCCTCAAGTACTTGCCCAGTTCCCAGTGGAATCATTTTCCACCCCCTTCTCCGGTTTAACACTCCGGATCCCAACAACAGAGTGGGGGGAAAAAAATCCTAATTTTCCCCTTGATCTTTCACAAATGATTTGAGGGACGATATGATATTCTCAATATTTGATGTGCTGAATAGCTTGCTTCTTTGTAGTAACTTCTGTGTATAGCTCTGCGTTCCAGCCCAATATATATTAATATATTAATTCCATACGAACAGTACTGTCACTACTACTTAAACCACTACCAGGCTGTATGATGGCAATTGGTTAGCACTGCTGCCTCACAGCACCAGGGGCCCTGGTTTGAGTCCCAGCTTCGATCACTGTCTGTGCAGAGTCTGCATGTCCTCCCTGTGTCTGCATGGGTTTCTCTGGGTAGTCCTGTTTCCTCCCAGTCTGAAAGATGTGCTGGTTAGGTGCATTGACCAGACAGGTGCCAGAGTGTGGTGACTAGGGGAATTTCACAGTAACTTAATTGCTGTATTAATGTAAGCCTACTTGTGAGTCTAATAAATAAACTTTAAAACTTAAACTTCAAATATCCGTGCTTAAGATGGGCAATCATATATATTTCTTTGCATTGATGTCAATTTCAAAGTTGCTGTTTATACTGTGTTCAGTGCCCCATTTGTTCCTGTCAGAAATAGTTGTACTTATTAGGGATTCACAATCATAAAGACTGGGTTTATGGAAGTAAAACAAGAATGCTCAAGCTTTAATCCCATACATGATTTTTAAAAAATGATAATATTGCTTGCTAATGTATATCTTTAAATTCAATGTAATATTCATCAAGAAAAGTAAAAGCAATTATTTCACCAATTAAAGTCTAAGCACTTAATTGTGTTTTTTGAGTCAAAGGAGAAGCTCTGAAAGCAGATTTTAAATGTTAAAGAACAAAGAAAAATTCTGGAAAGCACAGGAACAGGCCCTTTTGCCTGCCAAGCCTGCACTGACCATATTGTCTGACTCAACTAAAACCCCCTACCCTTCAGGGGACCATATTCCTCTATTCCCATCCTATTCATATATTTGTCCAGATGCCCTTAAAAGTCACTACTGTATCTGCTTCCACTACCTCCTCCAGCCACGAGTTCCAGGCACCCACCACCCTCTGTTTTAAAAGAAAAACAAAAAAAAATTGTCTCATACATCTCCTTTAAACCTTGCCGCTCGCACCTTAATCCTATGCCCCCTCAACCTCCATCATTCCAGTGAGGACAAACCAAGCTTCTTCAACCTCCCCTCATAGCTAATGCCCTCCATGCCAGGCAACATTATATGGTAAATTTTTTTCTGTACCCATCCTTTTGGTAGTCTGGTGACCAGAATTGAACACAATATTCAAGTGCGGCCTAACTAAGATTCTATAAAGCTGCAACATGACTTGCCAATTTTTAAACTCAATACTCAGGTCGATGAAGACGAGCATGCCGTATGCCTCCTTGACTACCTTTTCCACCTGTGTTGCTATTTTGTGACCTGTGTACCTGTACACCCAGATTCCTCTGCCTTTTCAATACTCTTAAAGGTTCTGCCATTTACTGTATATTTCCTATCTGTATTAGACCTTCCAAAATGCATTACCTCACATTTTGTCTGGTTTGAACTCTATCTGCCACGTCTCCACCCAAGCCTTCAACCAGTCTATATCTTGCTGTATCCTCTGATGGTCCCCATCGCTATCTGCAAAGCTACTAATCAAACCAGTTACATTTTCCACCAAATCACATATATATTTTACAAAAAGCAAAGGTGCCAGCTCTGATCCCTGAGGAACGCTGCTTGTCACAGCCCTCCATTCAGAAATGCACACTTCCATTGCTACCTTCCATCTCCTATGAGTAAGAAGTCTCTCAACACCAGGTTAAAGTCCAACAGGTTTATTTGGTAGCAAACACCACTAGCTTTCGGGACTTTGCCCCTTCATGAGGTGAGCGCTCAACTGATGAAGGGGCAAAGCCCTGAAAGCTAGTGGCGTTTGCTACCAAATAAACTTGTTGGACTTTAACCTGGTGTTGCAAGACTCCTTACTATGTTTAACCCCAATCCATTGCCGGCATCTCCACATCATGACTTCTGTGATTGAGCCAGTTCTGTGTCCAGCTTGCCAGCTCACCTCTGATCCCATGCGACTTCACCTTCTGCACCAGTCTGCCATGAGAGACCTTGTCAAAGACCCTTTCCAGTATCCTAATTTCATGATGCTTAGCAGGATTATCCCTGCTATATTAGTGCTGTAAAATTGAAATACTTTAAGAAAGATGACAAAAATCTTATAGCTCTAAACAGAGATGTAAATGTATTCTGTCCAAAGTAATCTTATCTTATTTAATGTAATGTGGTTTAAGGTAATTGCCTGAGGTTTGCTGTGTGTGCATATCAAGGAATTCTACACTGACATTGCAGGGTGATTAATGAAGTCATTTTTTTTTGCATTCTAATCCACTAGGTATTGTGCTGGTGGATTTTCTTAGTTTTGATATATGCAGTAGTAAACTACTGTCATTATATACTCGCTATCTTGTATAGCAGGCAAATTGTAAACCGTCAGGACTGGAGTGAGTATTCGTTTGAAGTAACTTTCTTGGCATTGTAAGGATTTGATTTGATTTGATTTCCTACTCATTGCATATAGCAAACTTTAAAGATCTTATTGCATTTATCCTCCATGAAGTTTTGATAATTGACAAACATAGTTACTGTAACTGTTCTTTGACCTAATTGATTGTAAACATTGTAATATCCTCTCTGGACATATTGCAGTGAATATGCCTTTAAAAGGGGAAAACTTTATTTCTTTCTCAACTCCCAAACCATTGCCTGAATAACACTCCACTTGCATGTGACCAAGTGACTTCAATTGTTTTTCATCCTAGAAGCTCAAACCAACTGAGCTTTGCGACCTCTGGCAGCCAGTCACCTTGATGTTATCAGCACTTGATGTTTAACTAAAAGATTAAAATGATTTTAAATGGAGCATTGATGTTGAAATTCCATCTTAAACCTTTTTGCTTGATACTACCATGATAATTGTTGTAAATTGCAAGTGTATATGATAAAATGCCAGGCTGTGATGTCGGATACAAAATGAGCTGCGCTCAATCTGAGCAAGTATTAGACTGAATTTACAAAATTTTTTTTTCTATTATATACCAAAATGTAGTTTCAGCTGACCAGCAGTTCCACGTTTTATGGTTCTTTCATTGACGAAACATGCATTTCAAAGGAGAATGGTGCCTATCTGTAAACAGAGAACAATATGTCCCAGTATAGCTCATATGTGATGATCCTAAACCAATCCGTGCAAGCTCCTATAATGTACATGTCTATTAGCCAATCCGAAAAGCTGCTGTGTACAGCTGCTGAAGTTCACAGATTAGCAAATAGAGGAAGTACTGTGCCGTGTCGCTTCTACAATCAGGGTGTACAAAACTGGTTATGCACAAAGCTCTTTGTCTCGCTTGAGTTGGGGGAAAATCAGTTCTTTATTAAATAAAGATATTTTATTAGGGAGCACAGAAGAATTAACACTGGAATGAAGTAGGTGAGAATAATGGCAGTGAAAGGATTCACCAGCGTAAGTTATAAAACCTCTTTAATTAGGAAGTAGGCCATGGTGCCTTTCTGTTTCGGATTTAGTGCTTGTGGTCATTAAGTGCCTTGCTTTTAAATTCAAAACTCTAAATTGGCCATAATTTGTGTGAATAATTCTGTAATTTGCGTGTTGTCTTGTGTGTATAATTTGCACAAGATTTTATTTCCAATATTTAAAAGCTAAGAATGTGGTAATGTTTCTATGAAAATTGAAATGATAAAATATTTTAACCTTTTTTTTTTGAGAAACAGGAAGAAAAGCAGAATTGAATGTGTTGTATTCTTGTATCAAAAAGAAATATTTGTCCTTCCCTTGCTGCCATTCTTCCAGACCATAGACAGAAGTGTTTGTGTATTTGTAATTATGGTATCATTATGCTATATGTAAGCACAAACTTAACCTCAGGGCCTCAAAAGATCAGTTGTCTCTCCTATTTAATGCACTCCTTGTGGAGGTAGTGTTGACAATCTATCTACTGCTGAAAATATTATTGTCAAATAATTTCAAATATATTTCAGTTTGACAAGTGGGTTGCTATTTCCTTTTGGAAGTATGCATTTTGGTAACGTGTTTGTGCATTTCAGTAACAATTAATTTTCAAATATAATTCATGATATTCACTTAAGTTTGCATTATGTATGTATAATCCTAATAAGTCCTAACATTTTTAATTGAACATTAAAATAAATGTTTTATTTTAATATTCAATTTAATTTTCTTCCCCACCAATATTTTCCACTTTTTTTGAAAACAATGATTTGGTTATGGTTCATAAGTACATTTTGTTTTTCGATGCCATCCCAAAAGTGATTTCATCCTGCAGATTGATTTGTTCTGTAAGGAGGGATCTGGTACTTATTCCAAAGTCTTAGTCAATGGTCAAAATCACACTAAAAGAAGCCTGTCACCTCACTGAGTGCATATCAGCTCACTCTAAAACATTTGGTCAGTCCAACTGCTTTATCCCCATAAGTGCCATTCATTTTTATTTCAAAATCATTGATTGCTTTCTACTGTCACTATTGTAGGAAACAAATTCCAGGTCATTACCACTTGCTGTAGAAAGAAAGCTCTTCCTCATGTTTCTTGCTCAAAACCTTAAGTCAGTATCCCCTGGTTCTTGTACTATCAGCCAACCTGTCAAAAATTTGTATATCTCTGTCAAATCTTCTCTCAAGCTCCTTTTGTTCGGGGGGGGGGCACCCAAATTTTCCAGTTGATTAATGTCACTAAAATCCCTCATCCCTGGAACCATTCTTGTAAACCTCCCCTGCAGTCTCAAAAACACTGATATATCCTTTCGAAAGTGTAATGACCAGAATTGGTGCAATACTGGCCTTTCCAAAGCTTTATAGATTTCATTTCCCTGCTCTTGTGCTTAGTACATTAGGTACAAGACCCCATATGATTCACTAATTACTCTTTTTAAAGAGAGCATGTGAACTCCCAGGTTGCTCTGTTTCAGCATATATTTTAGAATTCTGCCATTAAGCCTATATGTGCTATATGAGGGTGACAGATGTTGTGCCTTTGCTTAAAAAGGGCTGCAGGGAAAAGCCTGGGAACTAGAGGCCAGTCAGCCTCACATCTGTGGTGGGTAAATTGTTGGAAGGTATTTTGAGAGGCAGGATCAACAGGCATTTAGAGACGCAAGGATTGATTAGGGACAGTCAGCATGGCTTTGAGTGGAAAATCATATCTCACAAATTTGATTGATAATTCTGAAGGGGTAACCATGAAGGTAGATGAGGGCAGTAGTTGATGTCTACATGGACTTTAGCGAGGCCTTTGACAAGGTACCGCATGGTAGGTTGTTGCATGAGGTTACATCGCATGGGATCCAGGATGAGGTATCTGAATGGATACAAAACTGGCTTGAAGACAAGGTGGTTGTAGAGGGTTGTTTTTCAAAGTGGAGGCCTCTGACCATTGGTGGGCCTCGGGATCAGTGCTAGACCCGCTGTTATTTGTCGTTTATGTTAATGATTTGGATGATAATTTAGGAGACGTGGTTAGTCAGTTTGCAGATGACACCAAGATTGGTGGCATAGTGGACAGTGAAGAAAGTTATCTCAGACTGCAACAGGATCTTGATTAATTGGGCCAGTGGACTGACAAATGGCAGATGGAGTTCAATTTAGATAAATGTGAGGTGATGCATTCTGGCAGATTGAATCAGGGCAGGACTTACTCAGTTAATGGTATGGTGTTGGGGAGAGCTACAGAGCAAAGAGATCAAGGGGTACGTGTTCATAGTTCCTTGAAAGTAGAGTCACAGGTGGACAGAGTGGTGAAGAAGGCATTCAGTATGCTTGGTTTCATCGGTCAGAACATTGAATACAGGAGTAGGGATGTCTTGTCGAAGTTGTACAAGACATTGGTAAGGCCACACTTGGAGTACTGTGTACAGTTCTGTCACCCTATTACAGAAAGAGTATTATTAAACTAGGAAGACTGCAGAAAAGATTTACCAGGACGCTACAGAGACTTGATGGCTTAAGTTATAAGGAGAGGCTGAATAGATGGAGACCTTTTTCTCTGGAGCATAGAAGGCTGAGGAGTGATCTTTATAGAGGTCTATAAAATAATGAGGGGCGTAGATCAGCTAGAAAGTCAATATCCTTTCCCAAAGGTAGGGGAGTCTAAAACTAGAGGGCATAGGTTTAAGGTGAGAGGGGAGAAATACAATACTCTGCAGCTGCGTCGGTCCACCTTGTTGTCTAATGAGCGGCATGCACGTGGTGAGTTGTGCGTGGGCTGCTCTTGGCTGTTTCGAGAGTAGCCTAGTACTTCGCATCGTTTGTGTATGCTTAAAACTGGACCAGCAGATGGGCGCCACAACAGCTCAGTGACTATCGCTGATAGCTGTGCAGATACATGGATTTGGGCCAGTGTCTGTGGGAGTTTGCGCATTCTCCCTGTGGTTGTATGGGTTCCCTCTGGGTGCTCCAGTTTCCTCCCACACCCCAAAGATGTGCTCTTAGGCTGATTGGTGTAACAAATTGTCCCTAAATTATTCTCCCCTTTAATGTGGTTTCCAATGGTGGCACCATAAGCATAGACATGGCTCAAGGGTGGAGGAGGAAAAACACATTGTTAAGATGGCAAGGTGGGCTTGTTGGGCCGAAGGACCTGTTTCCCGTGCTGTTTTGTTCTTTGTTCATAAGAGTCCAGAGGGGCAATTTTTTCAGAGGGTGGTGAATGTCTGGAACAAGCTGCCAGAGGTAGTAGTAGAGGCGGGTACAATTTTGTCTTTTAAAAAGCATTTAGACAGTTACATGCGTAAGATGGGTATGGAGGGATATGGCACAAATGTGGCAATTGGGACTAGTTTAGGACTTTAAAAGAAAGGGCAGCATAGAGAAGTTGGGCTGAAGGGCTTGTTTCCAGCATGGAAACTTCTGTGACTGTGAGCTGTACCTACCCCTTCGCCAAAAAACATCACTTTGCACTTGAATTCTATCTCCCACTTTTCTACCCATTTTGCTAACCTATCTGTCATGCTACAGTCATTCTCAGTGAGGTTTCATCCTCAGTGTTTGCTACACCTCCAAGTTGGTTATCATTGACAAATTATGATATCTTGCTATGTATTCCAATATTTTTATATTTTATAATTTCAAAAAGACAGTGGTCCTAGTACCTGACATTAGTGGAATACTACCGTCTCCTAGGCTGCCTGGTTCTTGCCTGAAAAAGTCACTGGTTAGGTGCGTTGACCCGAACAGGCACTGGAGTTTGGCAACTAGGGCAATTTCACAGTACTTCAATGCAGTGTTAATGTAAGCCTTACTTATGACTAATAATTAACTTTAAATCACCATTTACCATGACTCACTGTTTTCTGTTTTTCAGCCAATTTTTAAAAGTCCTTTGTTTCCTTGAGCCTCTTTTGTTGAACAGCCTTGTCTGTGTCTCTTCAAAATCCACTCTATTCCCCTCATTAACTTCCTCTGTTACTTAATGAAAAATTCTATTATATTAGTCTGCCTTTTAGAAAACTATGCTGGCTCTCAATTCAAAGTCTTCAAGTGCCTGTTTGGTTCTTTTCTTGATTTATTTCTAAAATTTTGCCCTCTGATGTTAAACTGACTAGCCTGAAGTTACTAGGGATGCCCTTTTAATCTGTCTCTTGAACAAGGGTGTCATAATTTTCAGTTTATAATTCTTTGGCACCTTCCCTGTATCCAGGAACATATGGAAAATAATGTTAAATCCTTCTGCTACCTTGACTTCCAAATTCTTTAGTAATCTGGGAGATAAACCATCCAGACAACAATTCATCCAAACTAAGTGTAGCTAGCCTTTCCAGTATATCCTGCCTATGTAGTTTCAGCCTATCTCATAGGAATTAGGAGCAGAAGTGAGCAAATTAAGTCCTTTGAGCCGTCTCCACCATTCACAGCACGCTGGTGGAGTGTTTAGCACTGCTGCCTCAATGCCAGGGACCTGGATTCAATTTTGGCCTCGGGTCACTGTCTGTGTGGAGTTTGCATATTCTCCCTGTGTCTGTGTGGGTTTCCTCCAGGTACTATGGTTTTCTCCCATCGTCCAAAGATGCGTGGATTAGGTTGATTGGCCATGCTAAATTGACCCTAAGGTCAGGGGATTAGCAGGGTAAATATGTGTGGTTATGGGAATAGGACCTGGCTGGGATTATGTCAGTGCACTCGATGGGCCGAACAGCCTCTTTCAGCGCTATAGGGATTTTGAGATCATGGCTGATCTTTGCCTGGTCTCAAGTCCACCTCGCCACCTGTTCCCAATGTCCCCATATGCCTTTTTTATTAGAAACATATCATCTCCTTCTTGAAACCGTTCAACAATCCAGATTCCACCGTGCTATGTGGCAGTGAGTTCCATAGATTTGCCACCCTCTGCAAGAAGTAGTTCTTCCTCATCTCGATTTTAAATCTACCACTTCTCAAACTATACCTGTGACCACTTGTTTGAGATTGTTCCATAAGAGGAAACATTTGGTCTACAATCCCTTTTATATTTATATCTTGATCAGATCCCCTCTCACCCTTTAAACTCCAGTGAGTATAAGCCCAAACTGTTTAACCTCTCTTCATCCCCAGAATCAATCTGGTGAACCTCTTCTGAAATGCCTCCAATGCCATCACATCCTTCCTCAGAACTGGGCACACTACTCCAGATGTGGTCTCACCAACACCTTTATACAATTGTAACAACACTCCTCTACTTTTGTACTCCAGTCCCTTCACAATAAATGCCAACATCCCATTTGCCTTTTTATTACATACTGCACCTGCATACCAACTTTCTGCAGTTCATGAACATAGACACCCTGATCCTGTGCCCAGAAGCATTTTGAATCTGCTTTCCATTTGGAAAATTTGCCTTTCTATTTTCACTGCCAAAATGGACAACTCCGCATTTATTCACATTAAATTCCATCTGTCAAATGTTGGCCCATTCTCCTAGCCTATCTATATCTGCCTGTAAAATCTTTATATCCTCTTCACTGCTTGCTTTCCCATCTATTTTAACATCATTCACAAATTTTACTATGCTACACTCTGCCCCTGTTTGCAGATCATTTTACATAGATTATAAACAGTTGAGGTCCGAGGACTGAACCCTGCAGCACCCTGCTAATTACATTTTGCCAGCCAGAGAAGGACCCACTTATCCTGACCCACTGCTTTCTGTCAGTCAGCTAATCCTTAATTCAATCCAGTACTCTACTTCCTCTATTCCCTGCGATCTCATCTTCTGGATCAGCCTTTTATGCGGCACCTTGTCAGACTCCTTCTGGAAGTCCAGATGTACCACATCTATAGGTTCCGTACTATCCGCTTTGCTGGCTATGTCCTCAACTCGAGCAAGTTTGTCAAGCGTTGCTTACCCTTCATAAAACCATGCTGATAATGGTGGAATGAGCTTTGCCTTTCCAAATGCTCATTCAGCTCCTTAATGATTAATTCCAGCAACTTCCCCAACACCGAGGTCAAGCTAAGTGGCTGCTGCCAGTGGGAAAACCAGAGTGCTTCCCACTAGCAGTGTGTATCTGGCAAAATTCAGCCACCATTACAATGTAAGTATATGCAAAACATATAACACGCCGACCAGCCTGGCTTTAGAGGTCGGAGCTCCATTTGTAAAGGGCACCCCGGTCACAGACTGCAGTGGTAGACACTCCTCCTGAAATAGCAACCCCTCCGCAGACAAGGAGAGCACCCCTACCCTTCCCAACAGAGGGAAACCTTTTCTACCACCGCTAAATGTTGAGGTCACCCCACAACACAGGCATGAGTGTGCCCCCCAAACTGCGCCAAAATGGGAACAGCAAATGGCCCCCAACCCTGGCAGTGCCAACCTTGTACTGCCCATGACACTCAGGCAATGCAGTCACTGGAAGAATGGTGTCAGCATTTTCTATGGCTGAAAGCTACCTCCAGTGCAGCCACACTATTCCAGCATGAGTGATTGAAGAGTACTCATTATGGGACAAAAAAATTGTTGAAGGCCTTCGGATCAAAGAACAAGCCTGTATATAAGCACTGTGGTTAGAAAAGAGGAAGTGAAAGCCCCTGCCTGTGAAATAGCTTAGGCCTGTCAATCAGAATGAACCTCTTTAGAAACCGTTGTTAGAAAAAAGGAGGTACTTGAGATGTATTTAGCCCTGAAAGGGGAAAAAAACAAACAAAGCTCCTGACTGTTGTTTAATAGCCTGGATGTGTCAAGCAAGAAGCTATTTAAAGGTACTGGAACACAAAATTGAATGTAAACAAAGCTTTTCAAAGCATTTGAGTTTTCTAAAAAGCTCAAAGACAAGAAAAAATGTATTAAAAGAATGGGGTTGAGTCAGCAGCTGTGGTGAAAAGAGGAAGTACTTGAAGCTCATTGGATTGTACCAACAATTAACTGTTTGACCTGTAGAGCTGTTAGTCAAAGTAGCTCGGAGTGACCAGGCTGCACCTGCAGCTCATCCAGGCTATAAAAGAGAATCCCCTGAGTGAAACTGACATCTCCCATCCACTCAGGCCTGGACCTTCTGAAAGAGCAAGGGAATCTCTCTAATGAAACTGGCATCTCATGTCAGTCAGATGATTTGAAAGGGATCTGCTCATATCTAGGGTTTCTCAGAGAGCAAGGGAATCCCTTCTGTAAAATGGAGTGCTACAGTGATCTTAATGGCTTCCAGGTGTCCGGGGGCATGGATCAGGCCACTTCAAAGGTTTCACAGTACACAAGATTTTTAAAAGAAAGCTGCCTGAGATCACTATGCCAAGAATGCACTCAAGTTTTCCCATGGTAAGAAGGGGTGGTACAGCCACAAGACCCTCATCCTAGGGGAGAACCCCAAGTCCCTTGTCTGGCAGCTGCAGAGGGACAAATAGAACATAGAACACTACAGCACAAACAGGCCCTTCAGCCCACAAGTTGCATCGATCATATCCATACCTACCAGGCCATAGAATTATCTGTAAGTCCCAATCCCATTAAATCCCATATACTCATCCAGAAGTCTTTTAAAAGACCCCAGCAAGTTTGCCTCTACCACTACCGGCAGCCGATTCCACTCGCTCACCACCCTCTGAGTGAAAAACTTACCCCTAACATCTCCTCTGTTAGATACAGAACCTACCTCCTGACACTCCCTCGGGGTCCATAGTGTATCCATGGGGTTCCTGCTTGGGCACCTGATTGGGGGGAAGGTGGTGCAGGCCCAGGAGAATCGCAGCAGGCTCCATGCCCAGCGCAGTTCCCTTTTTGGCCTTCATGCCAGATTCACCGGGATAGTGCTGAATCCACCTGCGGCTAACAGGAGCGGAGAATTGCCCCAAAGTTTTTTTTTAACTTCTGATAAGAGAATAAGTTCTGATGATTGTGAATCCAGTTTGGGAGGCAGTATTTCAAGGACTTAATTACCTGACTGACCACAGATCATTTTATGAGCATCAAACAAAATGCTGAAATCTTTGAATTTTCGTATATAAACCTAAAAAGGAATTTGAAAAATTCTTCTCTAATCTCTCATGCAGCCAAAACCAGTTCAGAAGATCATGTTAACCATGTCTGTGTGAACTGCTAAAACACTCTGCATGATGGACAGTGGTGTTCTTATGAATTATATTGAAAAATTATAGCCGTATTAATGCAACCTGATACCCTGTTTTGGCTAAGACTTCTGTGGGTTGGTCATGATTCTTCAGAAATCTGTACTCAACCCACTTTTATTGACTGTAAATAGGTTTTTGCCTTGGCCCACCTACATGAATCACGCTGTGCTTATTTAAGTTATCTGCTGTGCCAATTTGCATATAGCAAATCTTTTTGTGGGAGATTGCAATCCTTTACAGTGTTAACACTTGCACATGTTTTAGTCTCATCTACATGCTTGCTGACAGTATGCCCAATACTAATCTCCAGTGTCATTATAATGAAAATACAGAACCTAACATCTGGTCCCTGGAGGACACCAGTCTCGAGGCTGATCCTCTAGATTGATCCATAACATTGGCTGCAACATTCTGACAGAGAAAGCCAATTTATAAAATTTCCAATGAAGCCACAATATTCTATCTTATGAAACAACTTGGCTACTATTAAAGCCGTTTCAAAAGTCTAGGTAAATAATATTAAATTGATTATCTTCATCCACTAACTTGAAAAAACTAAATCAAATTTGGATGACACCACTTTTTTTCTGGAAGCCATGTTGTGTATCTCAAATGGCCCCTTCTCTTTCCCAGTTATTGTAAAGAGCACTTCTTAAAATGTCCTTGAGCAGTTTCAAATTGAGCGGCTTGTAGCTCCTTTGACTCTGATTTGTCCCTTTTTTTTGACTATGTCAATTACGTTTCCCATCTAAGGGACAATGGAGGTGAGAGGCTCATAGAACATTTGTCCAACCTCTTTTAACCAGCTTTGGGGTGGATATCCTCTAAGCCTGGCAACTTATTTGTTTTGAAACTTCCCATTTTTTAATCCAAGCTGACATTTCCTTGTAACATGTACTGCAGTCAGTACCTTTATAATGACAATCTGAGCATCATCCACAGGAATCTGTGGTGTTGCAAAATAGTTGTTTGCAGTTTTACTAATAGCCGAGAATCTGTTGTCTGTTCTGAATTGTCGATCAGCGGCCAATGATGTTTTTGGCTGTCTTCTGATAGTGCAGCTGAGGAGGCTGCTTTCCCAAGTTGCCTCACTACTGCTTTTGTCTTTCTTATTTTGGTGGGATATTTGTTCATGTCTCTACTGATTTCACTTCCTTAATTCTGTGAAATGTCTTTATGTATAGTTTTAATTTATCTCAGCATATTCCTTGGTAGCTATAATGAGTTTCTCTTTATTTGTGCCCTCGTTTAACCTTTGGGGCATACATGAACCTCATTTTCTTTTATTTGGCCCCTTCAGCCTGCTCTGCCATTTAAAAAGATCATGGCTGATCCTCCGTCTCAATGCTAAACTCCTACTTTCTCCCCATATTCTTCGATGTCTTTTTAGTGTCTAGAAATTTATTTCTTAAGTATATTCAGCGACTTGGCTTCCATAGCTTTGTGGTAGAAAATTCCACAGGTTCACCACCCTCTATTGAAAGAAATTTTTTCCTTATCTTAGTCCTAAATAGCCTACCCCATATCTTGAGGCTGTGGCTCCCTTGTTCTTGACCCTGCAGCCAGGAGGATCACCATCCCTGCCTCCAGCTCAGCATGGTCAGAATTTCATACATTTCAATGAGATCTTCTCTCATTGTTCTTGACTCCAGTGCATACATGACAATGCATTGGTGGCAGTTCAGAGGAGGTTTACTAGGTTGATACCTGGAATGAGTAAGTTGTTGTATGAGGAAAGGTTGGACAGACCAGACTTGTTTCCCAGGAGAGTGAGGGGTGACTTGTTTGACGTGTACAAGATCCTGAATAGTCTTGACAAGGTAAATGGAAAATGTGTTTCCTCTTGTGAGTTAGTCATGGAACTAGGGGGCACAATTTTAAATTAAGGGAAAATGTAATGAGGCAGGTAGAATTAGGGACCTTGCGGTGAAGGATCCTCTTGGGGAGAGCGATCGTTGTATGGTGGAGTTTCTGGTGCAGATGGAGGAGGAGAAATTGGGTTCCCGGACACGTGTCCTTTGTTTGAATAGAGGGGAGTACGGTAGGATGAGAGAAGAATTGGCGAATGTGGACTGGGGGAGTGCATTGGAGGGAGGGTCTGCTGAGGAGCAGTGGAGGATCTTTAAGGAGATCTTTCTTGGTGCTCAGCAGAAATTTATTCCGATGGTCAAAAAGGACCGTAGGAGGAGAGGTAATAAGCCGTGGATAACGAAGGAGGTGAAGGAAAGTGTTAAATTAAAAGTGGAGGAATTTAGAGTAGCTAAGAGTAGTGGGCGAGAAGAGGATTGGGAGAGGTTTAAATGTCAACAAAGATTGACGAAGCTGATAAAGGAGGGTAGGAGAAACTATGAAGCTGGGCTAGCGCTTAATATAAAAAAGGATAGCAAGAGTTTTTATAAATATATAAAAAGGAAGAGGCTGGCTAGGGTGAACGTTGGTCCTTTAGAGGATGAGAAAGGGGACCTAGTGGTAGGAGATGGGGATATGGCTAAGGTATTGAATAACTTTTTTGTTTCTGTCTTCACGGAGGAGGACGTGAATAATTTGCCGGGTGTTAGCGATGGAAAGGTGGTAGGACTGGAGGGTCTTAATGACATTACTGTTACTAGAGAGGTGGTGCTCGACAGACTGGAGGGGCTGATTGTGGACAAGTCCCCAGGACCGGATGGAATGCATCCGAGGGTTCTGAAAGAAATGGCGGAGGTTATAGTGGATGCATTGGTGGTTATTTTCCAGACGTCGCTGGATTCCGGGGAAGTGCCGGAGGATTGGAAAATGGCTAATGTTACGCCGTTGTTTAAGAAGGGTGCCAGGCAAAAGGCAGGGAATTATAGGCCGGTTAGTTTAACGTCTGTGGTAGGTAAAATGTTAGAATCCGTCATTAAGGAGGAAATTGCGAGGCATCTTGAAGGGAATTGCTTGATAGAGCAGATGCAGCACGGTTTCATTAAAGGGAAGTCGTGTCTGACAAATTTACTGGAGTTCTATGAGGATGTGTCTAGGGCGGTGGATAGAGGAGAGCCGGTGGATGTGGTCTTTCTGGATTTTCAGAAGGCGTTTGACAAAGTACCTCATAAGAGGTTATTGCAGAAGGTCAGGGGACTTGGAGTTGGGGGTAAGGTGTTAGCGTGGATAGAGGATTGGTTGTCAAATAGGAGGCAGAGAGTGGGGGTCAACGGGTGCTATTCGGATTGGCGGATGGTGACTAGTGGAGTGCCCCAGGGGTCGGTGCTGGGGCCTCAGCTTTTTACCATTTATATAGATGATCTGGAGGAGGGAACCGAGTGTAGGGTGTCGAAATTTGCGGATGACACCAAGATTGGGGGAACGGCAAATTGTGCGGAGGGTGTGGAGAGTCTGCAGAAGGACCTAGATAGGCTGGGCGAATGGGCCAGGAAATGGCAAATGGAATTTAATGTTGGCAAGTGTGAGGTGGTCTACTTTGGTAGGAAGAATGGTAGGAAGGACTATTACTTACGTGGCGAAAAACTGCAGCAGGCGACGGTGCAGAGGGACCTCGGGGTCCTTGTGTATGAGTCGCAAAAACCCAGCTTGCAGGTGCAGCAGGTGGTCAGGAAGGCGAATGGGATGCTGGCCTTCATAGCGAGGGGGATTGAATATAAAAGTAGGGAGGTCTTGCTGCAGCTGTATAGGGCATTGGTGAGGCCGCAGCTGGAGTACTGTGTGCAGTTTTGGGCGCCGCACCTGCGCAAAGATATTTTGGCCTTGGAGGGAGTGCAGAGGAGGTTTACTAGGCTGATACCGGAGTTGAGGGGGTTGAGCTATGAGGAGAGGCTGAATAAACTAGGCTTGTACTCGTTAGAGTTTAGAAGAATGAGGGGAGATCTCATTGAGACGTATAAGATGATGAATGGGATGGATAGGATAGAGGTGGAGAGACTCTTCCCGCTCAAAAAAGACAGTAGGACTAGGGGGCACAGCCTCAAGATAAAGGGGGGGCGTTTTAGAACGGAGTTGAGGAGGAACTTCTTCACTCAAAGGGTGGTGAATCTCTGGAATTCTCTACCCGTTGAAGTGGTGGAGGCTGCCTCGCTAAATATTTTCAAGAAGCGGGTTGATGGGTTTTTGATAAGAGAGGGGATTAAGGGTTATGGGGAGAGGGCTGGAAAGTGGAACTGAGCCACGACGGATCAGCCATGATCTTATTGAATGGCGGGGCAGGCTCGAAGGGCCAGATGGCCTATTCCTGCTCCTATTTCTTATGTTCTTATGTTCTTAATATCCTTTTAGGACCAGGATGAAGAGTTTTTCTTTGAGTTGAGACTTTGGAACTCTCTGCCTCAGGCTGTGAAAGCAGGATCATTGAATATTTTAAAGAAGGAGGTAGTTAGCTTCTTGTTAGGCAATGGAATCAAAGGTTATCAGGAATGGATGTGAATGTGGATATTGAAACACAGTCTATCGCCGTGGTCTTTTGAATGGCAGAGTGGGGTTGAGGGGCAATGAGCAGATTGACATGTCAGTTTGGACAGCCACATGCCTTTTGACTTGCTCTGTTAAAAGCAATTACTATCCCCTATAAATGTTGGCTTTGACATCTGTGGAGTTGAAGATTAGCTTTCTGGAAGAGGTGACCACTTAACTTTTTTTTTACGTTTTTGTGAAATTGGAACTCACTTGCAGATGGTTCGGGAGATCAAAATGGAGTCTGAATTCATGCCTTAGCGTAAAACGTGTGCTAATTTGACAGATATTTAAACTAAATTACAAGACATGATTATGTCAGATGTTCCTTTATTTAATGTTTCTTTACCTCTTTTAGTATGTATACTACTAGTCGTGATAATGTCCACCATTTCAAAGAGAATCTAGTAAAATGAAGTGGAACTACACTAAATCCATTAAGCAGATTATTGCACGTGGAGTAATTGCCGGCCTTTGAGATTTATCTCCGAAAGGGTCGAAAATAGTGTTTAGAATGCCCTGGATCGGAAACGTTATTAGCACAAAAATAGAACAGTGGATGCTGGAAACCTGAAATAAGTGTAGAAAATGCTCCAAATGTTCAGCAGCTCTGGCAACACCTGTAGAGAGAGCAAAACGGTTAATATTTCAGGTGATGACTCTTCATCAGAACAGCTATCAGCATGTTGAGGACAGCATGGTATTAAAACCCAAAGCTATATAATATTACTGCATTAATGGTTTCCACCTAATTTGGATTAATTTTGCATGTTAATTATATTGATGTGAAGGTATAAAATTGGATGCTATTTCACAATAAACCCACTACTAGTATAACTTGTATTTTCACATAAAAGCAAAATTGATTCAGATAGCATCTGTGAAGCAAGAAAAAGACTGGGGGAGGGGGTGATCTTTCTAAAAAAAAGATTCTAAATGCTAAACAAGTGTCTCTCCCTTTTTTTTTAATGAGCTCCCAGAAGCTATCTTATGCACTTAGGGGAAAAAAAACGAAGCAAAATGTGATTCTCACCAGTAGAGGGGAAATGGGCAGAGCCGATTCACACCAGAAAGCCAGCTGCTGAACTGTAGGGGCGTTATTGCTCAGGTGCCCTGATCTCCTCATGCATTACGAGATCTTTGGACCCACCTCCTTGGCACTGTCTCGTGCCTGGAAGGTAGTCCCAGGGAGTTGGCTGCCTCTGTCCAAGGGGCACTGGCTAACTCTGCTCCAACAACCCGAGGTATTCAATGGCTTCAAGTCCTGTTGGCGATGCCATCATATCTAACCCTGTTGGTGGGAGCCATACATGATCTTTGCAGTGATGATATCCATTGGCGAGGTCGTTAAGGCAAGTGAGACTGCACGATTGCCTCCGGGACTCACTAATTATATTAAAATAACCTAATGAATATTTAAATCAATCTTGTGCAGTGAGAAACTGGGTGTGAACTGGATTTTTCACCTTGCACCCAATTCTGCTGATGTGCCACACCGTTCAACCAGCATGATGAGCCAGTAAGGTCGCCCACTTAACATTTCAAGTCCCTTTAATTTTCATATAGATTGGCCTAATCAAATTAGAAAGGCACCTAAGAGAATGAATTCATAGAGTGCATTTGGGATGGTTTCTTGGAACAATACTTTATGGAGCCAACTATGGGTCAAGACTATTTTGGATCTGGTAATGTGTAATGAGGTAGGTTTAATAAATTTACCTCAAGGTTAAGGATTCCCTCAGAAGCAATGATCACAATATGATGGAATTTAGCATTCAGCTTGTGCGTGAGAAAATTGGAACTGAAATGTTAGCGTTAATGTTAAAGAAGGGTACTTATGAAGATATTAGGATAGAATTGGTCACAGTGGACTGGTCAGAAAGATTAGTAGATAAGATAATAGATGAGCAATGGCAGACATTTAGGGAGGTACTTCATGAGTCCCATCAAAAATACATCCCAATAAAGAGGAAAGACTAAGGGGAGGAAGAACTTACCATAGATAACCAAGTAAGTTAAGGAGGGGAAAAGATTACTGTGGATGCTGAAATCTGAAACCAAAAGAGAAAATGCTGTAAAATCTCAGCAGGTCTGGCAGTATCTACAAGGACAAAAAAAATCTGATGTTTTGAATCCAGATGACCCTTTGTCAAAGCTGAAAGGCATAGAAAGTGGAAGATATTTATACTGCAAGGTGAGGGAATGAAATTGAGCCATTGCCACAGAAACCAGGAAACCAGTTAATAGCTGGAGGGTGGGGCGGGGGGTAAGAATTAGAAAAGGAGAAGCAAAGTGGAGAAAAGGTAAGGAAGGGGCTTAAAGTAGGAGAAAAGAGTAGGAAGAAAATAAAGAAATGAAAGGTAGAGAACAGTTAAAAAAAATTAAATAAAGTAGAATGAAAACAGAGGTGAAGGTGGGGTGGAGCAAATCATCTGAAGTTGTTGAATTCAATGTTGAAACTGGAAGGCTGCAAAGTGTCTAGCCGGAAGATGAGATGCTGTTCCTCCTGTTTGCATTGAGCTTTACTGGAACATTGCAGCAAGCCAAGGACAGACATGTCACTAGGGGCGGCACGATAGCACAGTGGTTAGCACTGCTGCTTCACAGCTCCAGGGTCCTGGGTTCGATTCCTGGCTCGGGTCACTGTCTGTGTGGAGTTTTCACATTCTCCTCTTGTCTGCGTGGGTTTCCTCCCAAGTCCAAAGATGGGCGGGTTAGGTTGATTGACGTTGCAAAGAAATTGCCCCTTAGTGTTCAGGGATGTGTAGGTTAGAGGGGTATAATATGTAGGGATATGGGGGTAGGGTCTGGGTGGGATTGTGTTCGGTGCAGACTCGATGGGCCAAAGGGCCTCTTTCTGCACTGTAGGGTTCTATGATTCTATGATGTGGGCATGGGAGCAACTTCAGATGATTTGCTCTACCCCATCTTGACCCCTTTTGTCTTCATTCTATTTTAATTTTTTAATATTCTTTACTTTTTAATTCTTTATTGTCTTTCTTCATTTTTCTTCCCACTCTGTCCCTCTACTTTATCACTTTTCCCTTACCTCTTCATTTTACCTTTTCTGCCTTTGGCCATTCACACCCTTTTATTTTTTCTGTGGACAGCAGTTAACTGGTTTCCCCTGGTTTCTGTGGCTATGACTCACCCTTGGTTCCTTCACCCTGTGGTATAAATATCTTCACTTTCTATGCCTTTTAGCTTTGACAAAGGGTCGTCTGGACTCAATGTTAGCTCTTTTCTCTCCTTAGATTCTGCCAGGCCTGCTGAGATTTTCCAGCATTTTCCCTTTTGGTTTCAGGTTAAGGAGGGTATTAAGTGAAAAGCAGAAACATATGAAATGGCAAAGATAGGCTGGAAGAGTGTGATAGATTCAGAATGCAAAAACAGGACGGAGAAAATAAACTGAAAGCAAGCTAAAGAGGAACATAAAAATAGACAATTAGAGCTTTTTAAAGTATGTTAAAAGGAAGAGAGAAGTAAAAGAAAGCCTTGGCCTCAGAGAATGAAACTGGGGAGAACAAAGAAATGGCAAAAGAGTTGAATAGATATTTTGCATGGGCCTTTACTGTAAAGGATACTATAAGCATCCCAGAAATAGTATTTACAAAATGAGGGAGGAATTAAACACAGCATCACAGAATTAATTTTGGGCAAATTAATGTGCTTAAAGACTGATGCGTCCCCTGGACCTGATGGTTTGCACCCCCGGGCCTTAAAGGAGGTAGCTACAGAGATTGTTGATGCATTGATAGTCATTTTTCAAAATTCCTTGGCATATCTCCAGGATCCAATGTCCTTGTTCAGAAAGTCAAAACGCAGGAACCTACAGGCCAGTTATTCTAACTTCAGTTATTGGAAAATATGAAAATATTTAAAGTGGAGTGCCACAGGGATTGGTGCTGGGACCAAAGCTTGTCACAATAAAAATGATTTGGAGGAAGGAATAGTGTACTGTGGGCAAATTTGCAGTGGAGACAAAGGTGGGAGGAAAGGCAGGTTGCAAGGAAGATGTAAATAGTTTACAGTCAGATATTGACAGGTTAAGTGAGTGGGCAAAAAATTGGCAAATAGAATTCAGTGTCGGAAAATGTGAGATTGCTCATTTTAGAAAAGAGAATGAAGAGGTGGATTATTATTTAATTGAAAGCTGTAGCACAAAAGGACTTGTGTTCATGAAATCCAGAAAACTAACATACTGGTTCACTAGGTAATAAATGCTGGCCTATCACATGCCATAAAATGAATTTTAAAAAAGGGGTAATAGGGAAGCAAATAGAATGCTGGTTTTGATTTTAAGAGGCCAAAGTATAAAAGTAACCAAGTATTGCTGTAACTGTACAAGATATTGGTGAGGCCATTTAGAATACTGTTTAACTTTTGGTCCCCTTATTTAAGATGTATTATCATTGGAGGCAGTACTGTGGAAGTTCACTAGGATGATCCTAGTACCAAGGGGCTGCTATGTGAGGAAAGATTTAAACAGGTACTCCTTGAAGTTCAGAAGAAAGAGGTGATAGGATTGAAACTTACAAGATTCACAAGGAATTAGACAGGAGGATGTTTCCACTCACGGGAGGGTGCGAGACCAGAGGACGTAGTCGCAAAATAAGGGGATGCTTATTTAAGACAGATTTGATGAAACATTTCTTCTCTCAAAAGAGTGGTCAGCCTTTGAATTCTCTGCGCCAGGGAGCTGTGGAGGCTGTGTTTGGACATTTTCAAGGCTGAGATCAATAGGCTTTTAATCAGTAGGGGAGTTGAGGGTCAAAGAGATCAGCAAAAAAACGGACTGAGTGTTAGATCAGCCATGATCTTATTAAATGATGGAGCAGGCTCGAGGGGCTGAATGGTCTACTGCTGTTTCTATTTCTTATAGTCTTGTTGAAGTTTAGAGGAGGAAACGAGCAAACTCAATGAAATGCTACATTGAGAGGAGGACACTAGTAGTCATCAGTCATACGGGGAAAAGAGGTGAGGGAGGAGTCTGAGTAGAACTGGAGCAAAAAATATTTGGCATATCCCACAAAGAAAACAGACATTAACTTGCAGGTAGCCATAGCAACATGTTTTATTTGGAGTGTTTAGGGTGCTGGGGAGTAGGGGTAAGTTTTTCACTCCGAGGGTGGTGGGTGCGTGGAATTGGCTGCCGACATGGTGTTGGAGGCAGATTTGATAGGGCCTTTTAAGAGACTTTTGGATAAGTACATGGAATTTAGTAAGATAGAGGGTTTATAGGTATGCCTAGTAGGCAGGGACATGTTCGGCACAACTTGATGGCTGAAGGGCCTATTTGTGCTGTAGTTTTTCTATGTTTCTATGAAATCGAAGGAGAAGTGAGATCAGCCATCTCAATGCCCTTCATCATCCAGACTCAACATTGGCTCTATTCTCTCTCCACAGCTGCTGTCCGACCTGCTGAGATTTTTCAGCATTTTCTGTTTTTACAGCTTAAAGTTTTAAAAAAAGTAGAAAATGCTGGAAAAACTCAGCAGGTTGGACAGCATCTGTGGAGAGAAAATGGAGCCAATGTTTCGAGAAATGGTATACTATGGTTTCAGTCTCTTCCTGCCCCACTGTACCAATTTCTTCCTCTGTCTACATCTGTGACTCTCTGTAATTTAAATATCCAGCTCTAACCATCTCTATTGCATTGGAGATGTTCAATCTCTCTACTCCTCTCTACAACCCTCACCAAAATGGTCTGAGAGTTTTGCCTTTCAACAGTGGCCCTACCATAGAAACGGAATCGGGTAGGCCATTCAGCCCTTCAAGCCTGCTCCGTCATTTAGTGAGATCACAGCTGATCTAACACTAAGTCCACTTTCCTGGGGTATCTCCATAACCCGTGCCCACCTACCCATCATCACCTACCTGGCTGAATTTGTTCTCGTGTTGAACAACAACAATTTCAGCTCACTTTCTTTAAATTGAGTGTTGCATTGATCCTAGCTGTCCCTGCCTTTTTTTGGGAATATGTGGAACATACATTGTTCCAGTCCTACCCTTTTAGGTACTTCTGTGACTATTGGTGAAGTTTCACACTCTGGCCCTAGATTAACAATTGTCTTTGATTTTGCTTCCAGTTTCCACCCTCTCTTACCTTCATCTGGTTTATCAGGAGGCTGAGAGGATTTGGGGTCTTGGCTGTATACAATCTATATTGATGAGTTAAATGAAAGGACAGAAAGTAATGTTTCCAATTAAGTTAGATGGAAAGATGAGCTATGAGGAGAACATAGAGAGGACACAAAAAACATAGACAGGTTAAATGAGTGGATAACAAGATGGTAGGCGCAGTATAATAGCAAGAAGTGTGTACTTTGTTCGTAAGAACAGAAAAACTGAATATTTCTTAATGTGAGAAATTTGTAAGAGTTGAGATCAAAGAGGCTTGGATGAGCTTGTACAAAGAACGCAGAAAGTTAGCATGTAGGGACAGCAAACAATTGTAAAGGCCAATGTCTTGTTGGCCTTTATTGGAAGGGGGTGGAGTATAAGAATATCTTACTACAGTTGTGCAGGATTTTGGTGAGACTGTATCTGGAATACCGTGTGCACTTCTCGTCCCCACATTTGGGAAAGGATGTGTTTACAATAGAGGCGATACAACAAAGGTTTGTTTTTCCCAATGCATCTTCCTTGGCCACCAAATCCTGGATGGAACTCGAGGTTCTGGATTAGAGGCAGGGATGCTACCCACTGCAGCACAAGACATCCCAGAGGGTGGTAAGCACCTGAAGCTCACTGCCTGCAAGGGTAGTAGAGGTAAAAACCCTAAAGTCACATAAAAGTTCCAGGACTATAGACAAAGAGCTGGAAAATGGGAATAGGGTAGGTGGCTTTCTTTTGGTGCAGAAATATTGTGCAGAGTGACTGCCTTCTTGCCATAAATTTTTCTACATTTTCCTTGTATCTGAAAAGGAGGGAGATGGGTGTAGGTGGGGGAATGGCAGTATGTGAGTAGGTCCTCGGGAAAGCCAGTATGGGCCGAATGGCTCCTTTCTGTGATGGAATGGTTCTAAGATTCTATGGTTCTATCAGACTCCTCCTCCCTTTCTTTTATTTTGCAATCTGGAGACAATCGACAAAAGGCTATTATAAGCACACTGGGTGGGATTTTCCGGTCGTACTCACCCTGAAACCAGAAGATCTGTCCAAGGTCAACAGACCTTTCCATGATCCGCCCCCTCACCTGCTTCGACTCCCATTTGCAGATGGGACAGGAAAATTCGCCTCACTATCTCCCACAGCTACCTTTGACATTTTCTCATTCCCTGTTTCCTATGTTGTCCATCCATCATCGTCGATGAGGACTTCGACACCATTAGTCATTTTGAGGCTGGATGCAATCTGCCTGAAGATGACTGATCAGGCCAATTCGGGCATGGAATTTCCTGGCACATTCTGGACAGTCTTGTGTAGACACTGTAGTTGTTGCACTGGTGGCTCTGGACTTGCGCAGCTCACGCTTAAGTTTTGCTTCAGCAATGCACCTTGCTTCGTAAGCTTGACAGTCTTTGTGGATGAGGCAGTGCTAGGTAGGGCGGTTTTGTGCCAGTGTTTCCCAGGTGGTCGTAAGTGACTTCAGGAAGGCCTTGACTGTGTCTTTGTAACGTTTCTTCTGTCCTTCATGTGAGTGTCTTCCAGTAGAGAGTTTCCCCAAAAAGGAGCTGCTTGGGTATGCATTCGTCTGGCATATGGATGACATGACCTACCCACTGGGTCAGCGCTCATCAGCAGTGTGTGGACTGATGGTAGTCTTGCTCTAGAGAGAACTTCAGTGTCTAGTACTTTGTCTTGCCATCTGATGTGTAATATTCTGCAAAGACAAATCATGTAGAAATGATTGAGCTGTCTTTCATGCCTTTGATACACAGCCTACGTTTCACAGGCACACAGGAGGGTAGTGAGTACTACGGTTCCATAGACCTTCAATTTTGTTGCTGGGCTGATTCCTCGATGTTCCCGTACAATGGAGCGCAGTCTACTGGAAGCAGAACTTGCCTTTGCTATTCTGCAGTTAACTTCTGTATCAACAGTCACTGCTTGGGAGAGGGTGCTGCCAAGATACGTGAACTAGTCAACTGCCTGTAGTTTCTGCCCTTTGAATGTGATTATGGGTTCTGTGTACAGTGCATGAGGAGCAGGCTGGTGCATGACTTTGGTCTTTTTAATGTTGATGGTGAGTCCGAAGTTGTCACAAGCCGTGGAAAATTTGTCCAAACTGACTTGCATTTCTGGCTCAGAGCCAGAAATGCAGGGTGTAGTCACTGGCAAAGAGGAAGTCTCTCAGACCAGTCTCTTTCGCTTTGGCAATAGCTTGAAGTCTCCGCAGATTGAAGAGCTTCCCATCCACTCTGTACTTGAGGCTGATTGCAGCAATTCTGTTCTGGAAGGCATCATTCAGCATGTCAGTAAACATCATCCTGACAGTGTGGGTGCGAGCACACAGCCCTATTTGCCTCAGAGGATTCTCCACCATCCAGTACTCTGGCCATCATGGAACTGGTCTACCATCTGAATGAATTTGGAGGAGCAGCTGAACTTTGACATGATCCTCCACAGGCCTTGTCAGCTGACAGTGTTGAAGGCTTTCGCAAGGTGAACAAAGATTGTGTGGAGCTTGTGATTCTGCTCCTGACGCTTCTCCTGAAGTTGGTGTGTAGCAAAAATCGTGTCAATAGTCCTGCAACCTTTGTGGAAGCCACACTGTGACTCTGGAAGCAGGCCCAGCTCCAGATGAGTGACCAGACGATTTAGCAGGACTCTTGTGAGGGTTTTTCCTGTGGTGGAGAGCAGTGAGATTCCTAGGTGGTTGTCGCATCCTTGCCGATTGCCCTTCCTCTTGTAGAGGTGTTCGATGGAAGCATCTTAAGTTCCTGAGGAATGGATCCTTGCTTCCAAAAGGACTGGACCAACTGTTCCCTATAAAAACTCTGGGGCAACAGGAATTGCAGCTGGCAAGGGGCAGACCATGGAAAGGCCCGTTGACTTTGGGTGGTATTTCTAGTTTTGGGGCCAACGTGCCTGGAAAATCCCCCTGTTGCATTCTTCCAGTTTCTCTGTCTCCATCATAATTGGACAATGCAACCTTCCATTGCAGTGCTTCCAATATGTCTTCCTTTTTCCTCAATCAAAAATCCCCACTAAGGTTGAATTTGGCCTCAACTGTATCTATCTATTTCACACACTTTTGCTGTAACCTGTTCCCTTCCCTCTGAGCCATAAGGTTCCCCTTCACATTTCATCTCTTATGATTCCGTCTTCAATAAATTGTTCTCCATTTCTGCCACCTTTGGTCAATGCCACAGCCAAACTCATCTTCCTCCTTTCTCCCATTTTAGTATTCCAAAGGACCCGTTTCTACTGTGACACATAGGTCAACTCTTTAGTTACCCTTATCTCTCCCCCATTATCCTGCAGCATCTTTCCATACAAACACAAGAGATGCAATACCTGTCCTTTTTTACCTCCTCCTTTCTCACTAACCAATGCCCCAGAAATCCTATTATTCCATCATAGGATGTAAGCAATTCCAGAGGGGTCTGCATTTGTTATCTATCTCTAATTGTTCTTAAGATAGTGGAGGAGAAAAGCAATTTACATGTACTACTTTCAATTTAGTATACTGTATTAAACTGGAGTGGCATAGTGGCTAGCACTGCTGCCTCACAGCGCCAGGGACCAGGGTTCAATTCCCGGCTGTGTGGAGTTTGCACATTCTTCCTGTGTCTGCGTGGGTTTCCTCGGGGCACTCCGGTTTCCTCCCACAGTCTGAAAGACGTGCTGGTTAGGTACATTGACCTGAACAGGCGCTGAAGTGTGGCAACTAGGGGATTTTCACAGTAACTTCATTCCAGTGTTAATGTAAGCCTTCCTTGTGACTAGTAAATGAAGTTTAACTTTGTTTTCGCAACTCTCAGTCTGATCTCTGCTGTGTTAGGGAGGCCAAATGCAGTCTAATTGACTGCTTTGCTTTGTGGCACTCCTCCATTTATTATTGTACGATGTGTGACACTCCTTGTAACCGTTTTCCCCAATTTTGTTTCATGTTTCTTTGCATGCTCGCTTTTTTTCTCTCACTTCTCTTGTAGCCTTTACTTTAGCTTCAGATGTCAGCTATCCTGCCGTTCAAGCATCCTGGGGAGGCATCTTTTGTTTCTTCTTTTGTTCCCTTAGCACTCCCTAAGGCTTTGCATTTTGAAACATTTTTGTTATTTACTCTCTTCACCAGATCACAGACTCATCTTTTATCTTCTTTACACCCTCTCCTATTTCACTTGCTCAAAACTACTACATTTCTGACTTTTTTCCTAAATTTTGATGGAAGGCCAGATATGAAATGTTATCTGTTTCCCATCGCTACCAGACTTGCTGAGGATTTCCAAAATTTTCTGTTTTATTTTCAGACTTTCTGAATCTGCAGTATTGCTTTTGCATTTGTTTCTTTCAAGTATCTGCCTGAGCACCTTGTTTATATGGATGTGGTGTACCTCAGACGATTTAGTTGAATGTTTACTGCTAGTGACCACAGAAGCCTCACCACTTACTACTTATAATTACTTATTTTTACAGGGTGTTGAAACAGGATTTGTTCCAACTGTTCAAGATTTTGACAAAAAGCTTGCTGAAGCTGATGCCTATTTACAGATCTTGATTGATCAACTGAAGGTAATTGAACCTAATTTATCCTGTAAATTTCAGTACATTGAGTGGGTTTGCAAAAAGTCCAGTGTGACGTTTTCCACTTCACTGGCCAAAGCCTGGAACTCCAGAACATTACTTCAGGTTTATGAATCACCTTTATTTTGTATAAAACCAAGTAAAAGTTATCAAATAAACAGGGAGAAATTAAAGGGACAGCCCCTTAAAGGGGACTGCCTTAAATAAAGACAAATAACAAATGAAATATCAAACCAAAACATGACCAAGAAAGTCAATAATGCATCCCAGACCTGTGCTGCCCAATGGACACGGAAGATCTTGACTTTGCCAGTGGACTCCAAGTACTCCCTTTCCAGGCACACCCAGCTGTGAATGCAGCTGCTGTAGAGAGGCAGTGGGATTGGATGACTCCCTTGGCCACCTGCTTCCAGGACCTGTTGATGGCAAGTTTGGCCCAGCACCAGGTTCGTAAAGAGCTCCCTCCTTCCATGAACCCTCCGCACCGGGTGCCAAGTCCACTATTATGCTATATATAAAACACAATTTCTTAAGTTGAATGTGCTGCCTGGGAGAATGATGGAGGCAGATTCCATAGGAAGTTTGAAAGAGAGCTGGATACATATTTTAAAGTGATGAATTTAGAAGGTTATGGAAATGGTGCTTGTGAATGGGATTAGCTGGGTAGATCTTCCAGGAGTTGCTGCAGACATGGTGGGGTGAATGGCCGCCTCCTGAGCTGTAAAATTCTATGATTCTATAAATGTTTTCAGCTATTTAGTCAATGTGGACCAACCAGATTCCAAAACAAAAACTGGAAATCTTGCCACTGATTTCCTGCCAATTTTGTTATACCTAGCCCAGAAAGAAATTGGTGTAAGCTATAAAGCAGGCTTGTCCAACCTTTTCCACCAGGGACCACATTTGCATATTTATCTTGCTCAAGGGCCAATAAGCAAATTTTGGAAAGATGAAGTTTGGCAAAACAATAACTGAATTTCAAAAAAGGTAGATGGTTTTAAGGAAAGAACCAGTTGCTGAACAAATGTAAAGCAATGTGGTAAAAACCAAGTAAATAATAAAAATTACCATAATATTGGAGGGTCGGAGTGTGTGTGGTGGTGAGATTGAGTGTGAAAATGAAGGCTGGGCATAAAACAGACTCTAACTTGCGCTACCCACTCAAACTCATTTGCTGTCTCTCTCACGTACACGCACACATCCACTCAGTTACTGTCTCTTCCCCTGTCTGACCAGAATGACAAAACATCAACCTGATTGGGTCCAGTGTGACTTTGCTCTTCCAGGCCCCCAGGTACACGTCTTCTGGGCTCCATTCCTGATGTAGATTGGTTCCCCAGCCTGTTGAAATTTGACTCCCTATGCTGTGACTGCACCACTGTCAGCTCTTGCCTTGCCATCACTTGACTCTGTGGGCTGTAGCCCCAACTTGCCTTTTGTTTTGCCATCCTCCAACCTTCAGCACACTCTTCGTTACTCCATCAATTAGCAACTCTTTTTCTCTCCCTCATTTGCTTCTGACAGGCTAACTATGTGGGAGAGTACCACTGTGATTGGATGAACAGCTCCAAGCAGAATCTGGCATTGAAACTCAAAGTTTGAAAACTGCCTCTTGGAAGCTGTGTAGCGGGACACCATAGGCTGCATCCAATCCCCAGGCTATATGTTGGACAAGCTTGCTTTACATTATCTCACCCAACAGTTTTTTGTAGCCACCTTGTCCACTAGATGCCTACATCTTTCCTCCATTCCTTATGCTGACCTTCTCTTTTCTCATGTCAAATTCAGGCTGCTTTATATTTGGTGGTCGAAACTTGAACATATTCAAATAGCAAGCTAAAGTGAGTTCATGTTGTCATTGTTGGTACTTGGGAATTGCCCCACTTCTGGCCTTCCTCTGGGTACGTTGGATGTTCTAAGTTCAGATGGAAGCACATTTTAGTGGCTGTCTTCACTTGGACCAGTCAGCTGCAGTGTTTTTGCAAGAAAGCTGGTCTGCAATGCAGAAATTTGTAAGGCTCTTTTTAGGGTGCATTTGTATCATTTATACTAATCACTTGGATGTAATTTTAGCTTCAAAACCTACCCTATAGAAGATCTGCTTGGGGATTCTGTAGCTGCAATGTGGGAGACATGGCCGACTCATCTTTTAGTTAAATTTTTTGGAGAGTGGTCTTCAAGCTGTTCAGTGTAGCACAAGGGAAGTGTTGTTGTCATGCTTCTTTTGAGCTCTGATGAAGGGTCATCAGACTCAAAAACGTTAGCTCTATATTCTGTTCCCACAGGTGCTGTCAGACCTGCTGGCATTTTCCAGTATTTTCTGTTTTTGCTTCCGATTCCAGTATCCATATTAATTTGCTTTTGGTTGTCCTGTTGAATTCATATGATGGATCTTGGATATCTGTGGGAACATTCTGGAGCTTTTATAGCAGACCCAAGATTTTGTGCCATGCAGCAAAGTGATATGAATAGTAAGCTTCTTATTCCTGGAAGCCTGTGCACCATCTACAAAGCACAAGTCAAGAATATGATGTAATGCACTCCCATTTGCCTGGATGAGTGCAGCTCTAACAACACCATAGAGGCTTGACGACCATCCAGGACAAAGCTTGGCTGTCGTCCCTTCTGCAAACATTCACTCCCTGCACTGCTGATACAAAGGGCCCGATTTTTACCATCAAGTTGTGCTTGTTTTCGGGCATGAAAACTTGGTAAAATCAGGCATGCATTTAAATTGACTTAATGGGCTGCATGCCAACTGTACTGGCACTTCTCCCTTTACCACCATGTTCACCCATCCAGAATCAGCGCAAAACAGGCATGCTCCATAGAAATCTGATTTGGGCGCTCCAATAAGGGCGGAGCTAGGTGCCCAGCGTCTGACAGCTCTCTGCTTGAGATCAGTGGTGGGGGGAAAGGGAGGTCTGCTGCCACTCTGCCTGAGATCGGTTGGGGGGGGAAGGAGAAGGGCGGGTCACTTTGCCTAAGATCGCTAAGGGGGTCGGGGGGGTCTGCTGCCACTCCGCCTGAGAACGGTGGGGAGGAAGGAGGAGGGTGGGTCACTTTGCCTGAGATAGGTGGGGGGGGCGCGGTCTGCTGCCACTCTGCCTGAGATTGGTAGTGGGAGGGAAATGGGACGGGGCCCACAATCAGTCTGGATGGCGGGGCATAAGGGAGTCAGTAGTGCTGTTAGGGTGGGGTGGGGGGCTCAGGGGGAAACATTATCCGGCCCCGGAGCGATGTGCAGGGGCGTTGCATTCTATCATTTTTTTCCTGTGCATACGCAGTCGGAGGCGCTGATTGGAGCTGCAGGGCCTCGTGTGTTAAGCCCCGCCCACAGGCTTATGTAGCGCCATTTGGAATTGCTGATATTTTTGCAAATAGGGGGGCACCTGAGAACGGTTCTAAAGTTGGATCTGAAACACTCCTAGTTTCAAGTCCACCCAGCACTTTGAATCAAAATGGTAAAATGGGGCCTGCAGTGTCAGTAGTATGTACCATCTACAGAGTGCACTGGAGGAACTCACCAAGGTTTCTTAGGTTGCACCTTCCAAATCCACAACCATTACCAGGAACACTATCACCTAGAAGTTCCCCTGTAAGAACAAAGAACAGTACAGCACAGGAAACAGGCCCTTCAGCCCTCCAAGCCTGTGCCGCTCATTGGTCCAACTAGACCATTTGTTTGTATCCCTCCATTCCCAGTCTGCTCATGTGACTATCCAGGTAAGTCTTAAACGATCCCAGCATGTCCACCTCCACCACCGTACTTGGCAGTGCATTCCAGGCCCCCACCACCCTCTGTAAAAAAAAAAAAAGTCCCTCTGATATCTGAGTTATACCTCACCCCTCTCACCTTGAGCCTGTAACCCCTCGTGATCGTCACTTCCGACCTGGGAAAAAGCATCCCACTGTTCACCCTATCTATACCCTTCATAATTTTGTACACCTTTATTAGGTCCCCCCTCATTCTCCATCTTTCCAGGGAGAACAACCCCAGTTTACCCAATCTCTCCTCATAGCTAAGACCCTCCATACCAGGCAACATCGTGGTAATCCTCCTTTTGCACTGTCTCCAAAGCCTCCACATCCTTCTCATAGTGCGGCGACCAGAACTGGACGCAGTACTCCAAATGTGGCCTAATCAACGTTCTATACAGCTGCAACATCAGACTCCAGTTTTTATACTCTACACCCTGTTCTATAAAGACAAGCATGCCATTTGCCTTCTTCACACCTTCTCCACCTGTGCTGCCACCTTCAAGGATTTGTGGACTTGCACACCTAGATCCCTGTGTTTCTATACTCTTGATGGTTCTGCCAGTTACTGTATAACTCCTCCCTACATTAGTTCTTCCAAAATGCATCACTTCGCATTTATTGGGATTAAATTCCATCTGCCATTTCTCCGCCCAATTTTCCAGCCTATCTGTATCCTGCTGTATTGTCTGACAATGCTTGTCGCTATCAGCAAGTCCAGCCATCTTTGTGACGTCCGCAGACTTACTGATCACACCAGTTACACCTTCATACATATATATATATATATATAATATATATATATAATATATATATAAATAAATAATATATATATATAATATAATATATATATATAATATAATATATATTGTATATATATATATATATATATTATATATATATATATATATATATATATTATATATCACAAATAGCAGAGGTCGCAGCACAGAGCCCTGCGGAACACCACTGGTCACAGACATCCAGCTGGAACAAGACCCTTCGACTGATACCCCCTGTCTCCTGTGGCCAAGCCAGTTCTCTATCCATCTAGCCACCTCTCCTTGTATCCTATGAGCCTTAACCTTTTTCACCAACCTGCCATGAGGGACTTTGTCAAACGCCTTATTGAAATCCATATAGACGACATCCACTGCACTTCCTTTGTCAAACATTTTTGTCACCTCCTCAAAAAAAAACTCCTCCAAATTTGTAAGGCACGACCTCCCTCTTACAAAACCATGCTGTCTGTCACTAATGAGATTGTTTCATTCTAAATGTGCATGCATCCTATCTCTAAGAATCCTCTCCAACAACTTCCCTACCATGGACGTCAAGCTCACTGGCCTATGATTACCCGGGTTATCCCTGCTATCCTCCTTTAAATAATGGTACCACATTTGCTATCCTCCAATCCTCTGTCTCCAATGAAGAGACAAAGATTTCTGTCAGAGGCCCAGTAATTTTATCTCTTGTCTCCCTGAGCAGTCTAGGATAGATACCATCAGGCCCTGGGGATTTGTCAGTTTTAATGCTCCCTAAAAAAACCTAACACTTCCTCCCTTGTAACGGAGATTTTCTCTAATGGGTCAACACCTCCCTCTGAGACACTCCTAGTCACACGTCCCTCTCCTTTGTGAATACTGATGCAAAGTATTCATTTACGATCTTCCCTGTTCCCTTGGGTTCTAAGCATAATTCCCCTCCTTTGTCCCTGAGAGGTCCGTTTTTTTTCTCTCTCTCTGATAACTCTTTTGTTCCTAACGTATGAATAAAATGCCTTAGGATTCTCCTTAATCCTGTCTGCCAAGAACATTTCGTGATCTCTTTTTGCCCTTCTAACTCCCCATTTGAGTTCTTTCCTATTTTCTCTGTATTCCTCCAGAGTTCTGTCTGTTTTCAGTTGCCTGGACCTAACATATGCCTTTCTTTTTTCCTTCTTGATTAGATTCTCCCTTTCCGTGGTTATCCACGGCTCTCGAATCCTACCTTTCCTATCCTTCCTTTTTACAGACACATGCCTGTCCTGCAGCCTTATCAACTGTTCCTTAAAAGACTCCCACATGCCAGACGTGGACTTACCCTCAAACAGCCTCTCTCAATCAACGGCCACTAATTCCTGCCTAATCAAGCTATAGTTAGCCTTTCCCCAATTTAGCACCCTACCCGTAGGACAACACTCATCCTTGTCCATTACTATCCTAAAATTAACAGAATTGTGGTCACTATTTGCCACATGTTCCCCTACTGAAACTTTGACGACCTGACCGGGCTCATTTCCCAGAACTAGATCCAGTATAGCCCCCTCTCTAGTTGGGCTGTCTACACATTGGTCCAAAGAACCTTCCTGTACGCATTCTACAAATTCCTCCCCGTCCAGACCCCCAGCCCTAAGCACTTTCCAATCTATACCAGGGAAGTTAAAGTCTCCCACTACAACAGCCCTATTTTTTCTGCACCTATCCAGAATCTCCTTACATATCCATTCCTCCACTTCGCGTGGTCTGTAGTATACCCCCAGCACAGTGATTGCACCCTTCCTGTTTCTGAGCTCCACCTACAGCGACTCATTACATGACCCCTCTAAATTGTCCAACCTCTGCACTGCTGTAATATGCTCCCTAACTAATATTGCTACTCTCCCACCTCTTTTAGCCCCTCCGCTGTCTCGCCTAAAACACTTATACCCCGGAATATTCAGCTGCCAGTCCTGTCCTTCTTTTAACCAAGTCTCCGTCACCGCAACCACATCCAAATTCCATGTAAGCATTAAAGCCCTAAGTTCGTCTGTCTTGCCCGTTACGCTCCTCACATTGAAGCAGATGCACGCCGGACCTCCAGGCCCACTCAGGTCATCCTCCTCTAGAATGCCCTTCTTAGCTAACCTTGCCCTGGCGCCCAGTTCATCCCCAGCCTCAGTGCTTACTGACCTACTGTTTTGATCCCCACCCCCCCCCCACCACATTAGTTTAAACCCTGCCGAAACATTCTTCCAAAACTCCCAGCCACAATATTTGTGCCCTTCCAGTTAAGGTGTAACCCATCCTTTCTGTACAGGTGTCATCCTCTCTTGAAGACTTCCCAATGATCTATGAATTTGAAACCCTCCCTCCAGCACCAGTCCTTCAGCCACGCATTCAATTGTACAATCTCCCTGTTCCTAGCCTCATGAGCACTAGGCACTGGGAGTAGTCCAGAGATTGCTACCCTAGAGGCCCTACTTTTAGCCTAGCACCCATCTCCTTGAATTGCTCTCGTATGACTCCCCTGCTCTTTCTACCTATGTTATTTTCACCAATATGTGCAATGATATCTGTTTGATTGCCTTCCCTTTTTAATATGCTTCCTACCCGCTCAGAGCCATCCAGTACCCTGGCAACAGGGAGGCAGACTACCATCCTGGAGTCTCATTCGCACCCACAGAACCGCATGTCCGTGCCTCTAACCATTGCGTCCCCCACCACTATTGTTCTCCTAATCCCTTTCTTCCCCTTCTGGGCCACAGAGCCTGTCTCCATGCCGGCGATCTGGTCATCGTGGCTTATCCCTAGAGGGTCACCCCCCTCCACAGAATCCAAAACAATATACGTATTTTGGAGGGGGACTACCACAGGGGATCCCTTCACTGACTGCTCACTCCCCTCCCCTCTCCCATCTGTCACCCAGCCCTCACTACTATGGGAGACAGCCACTGGGGTACTGTCTGGTATGTCACCCTTCTGATTTTTACCCTTCCTAACTGTGACCCATGTGTTTTCCTCCCGAGGCCCTGGTGTGACTGCCTGCCTATAACTGTTAAAAAACATAGAACATTACAGCGCAGAACAGGCCCTTCGGCCCACGATGTTGCGCCGACCAGTTACAAAACAATGACCCACTAACCTAAACCAATCCCTTCTCGTCCATAAACCTATCCACGGATCTCTTAAACGTCCCCAAACTAGGCGCATTTACAACTGCAGCAGGCAGGGCGTTCCAATCCCTCACCACCCTCTGGGTAAAGAACCTACCCCTGACATCCGTCCTATAACTACCACCCCTTAATTTAAAGCCATGCCCCCTCGTGCTAGATTTCTCCATCAGAGGAAAAAGGCTATTACTATCCACCCTATCTAAACCTCTAATCATCTTATATGTTTCAATAAGATCCCCTCTTAGCCGCCTTCTTTCCAGCGAAAACAACCCCAAATCCCTCAGCCTCTCCTCATAGGACCTCCCCTCCATACCAGGCAACATCCTGGTAAACCTCCTCTGCACCCTCTCCAAAGCCTCCACATCCTTCCTGTAATGTGGGGACCAGAACTGCACACAGTACTCCAAGTGCGGCCGCACCAGAGTTGTGTACAGTTGCAACATGACGCTGCGACTCCTAAATTCAATCCCCCTACCAATAAATGCCAAGACACCGTATGCCTTCTTAACAACCTTATCTACTTGACTCCCATGTCCGTTCCATGTCTTGTTCTCTATTAATTTCTCATTTCCCCTGACTATGCTAAGGTCATCGAGCCGCAGCTCCATCTCCTTAAGACGGTCCCTCAGGAGTTACAGTTCCACGCACCTGGCACTGATATTGACTTCCAGGAGGCAAGTTGTCTCCAGGTACTCCCACATCAGACACCGAATGCAGAAAACTGGCCTCACTCATACTTGCCATTTCCTTTATAGTTAAGCTACTCACCATCCTGATTTGGAAATATATCGCTGTTCTTTCATTGTCACTAGGTCAAAATTTTGGAGCTCTCTCCTTAATAGGACTGTAATATGTGCTTACACCATATGGACTGGAGTGGTTCAAGAAGACAGCTTATGACTACCTTAAGGGCAATTCAGGGTGAGCAGTATGTGCTGTTCTGGCTGCATCCCTTGAATGACATTAAAAAATCTGTATTTGAAATGGAAACTTCTCGTGCTTTAATTACACCAGCAACATCATTTGCAGTAGGTGTAATTACTATATGATGAGGTTCTATAGGTAGTTTCTATTGTAACTATAAAGATAGGGATTTATAATGGACAAAGCACAAACTTTGACAGTATGAAGCAAAGCTTTATAAACTGGGGCCATAATTCTCCCATTTTCAGGCTGAGTGCTCCCACTGGCATAAAAACAGGAGTGAATTGTGGTGTTGCTGGGAGTGTCTGTCAGATGGGATTCACCCACCTGATGGATGCAAATTTACACATCCTGCAATTCATGCTGGCCAGCCCGGCTGTTCAGAGATTGTGCACCCTTCATTCCTAACTGTCAGCTGTGAAAATTTGAAGAGGCTTGCTCACTTTAATTTCCATGCTCTTTGGACAGTTGCAAGTTTTTAAATCACAGCAGCAATTTATTCTGCAGCAGGAATTTCCCTATCAGAAGCTGGGGATGTGAGCAGACAGCTTTGAAGTCCTTTGAGAGGAGATGTCAGTTTCATTGAGGGGAGGGCAGTCCTTTCTTCACAGCTGTTTGCTTAAAGTGTCTGAGCCTTCCTAGAAAGCTGAAACCTTTAAACCCTGCCTATTCCAATGAAAGCCTGTAAAATCTCTCAATTTCATAGTGCAGTGCTTTGACTTAAAAGTTCACAAGGTTGTTTGTCATTAATCTTCTTCATCATTTTGACATTACAGTCACAACCTCCTTTTAGAACAGAATGAAAGTGCATACCAGAAGTACAGAGTGAGATTTTTTTTTCTTTGTGGACTGCCATCTTCTGCAACCTGGAAGCAACAGAGGGGCAAATGGCATCTGGACCTAGCTTCTTGGATCCCCTTGGGGTCCAGCATGCCAAGTCCATGCTGGCCATGACCAAAACCAAAGCCTGCCAGCTGCATTTCCCACTGGAGATGCTGGTGGATGGACCATCAAGCCTGCTGATGGTATTACAATTAGTGGCTTTGCATAATAATTGGGCAGCAACTGGACCAGGACTGGTGGGGTGGGTCAGGTGAATTCCAATAGTCCTCACCTGGTGGGAATCATTTATTTATGACCCCCCCCCCCCCCCCAATACTGCATTCAGATGCAAGGTTTTTCAAATATACGTTAATCGAGATGCAACTTAAAGGCTGTATTCTCTGATTATCTTCTTGCTTTCAGGCTTTCTGATTTTCAATATTTATTCTGGTTTTAGTTTAGAAATCTTCAAAAGCACAGGTCTAATTGTATGAGTACCCAGATTCAAATAAATTCTACTGCTCCTGAATTTTTGTAACTACGCTTTCTGACCTAACACTTCTGTATACTGCACAAGAAACAATACTTTTCACTGTATACTAGTAACAATAATAAATCAGATCTGATAATTGTATAATCAACTTTATTTTATTAAAACCTTTGATGACTACATTGTGAAGAAGTAGCTCAGTACATGTGGTTCTGAACAAACTGAGCATTAGGGACTTGTCTGTGCTGAGTTAGCTTGAATAGAGATAAGAGGTTGTTTATTGGATTTCTGCATCTGCTCTGTTGAGGAGAATTCACAATCTATTTCTGTTAGGATTGCTCATATTCTCTTTGTCATACTTTCAGTTATTTGATGAGAAAGTCAAAACTTGCAACGATGATGAACAAAGAAGGGTGAGTGCCTATGTTCAACAATGTTATTTAATGTGTCATTTTAAGTAAATGAATGATTTGCACATTAGTAATATTTATAACATGCAAAAATAAAATCCAAAAACAAGTATACTTCAAATTGCTTTAGATAATGGTTGTTGTCATTGATTTCCAAACTTTTTCAGCCTAATTTATCTGACAGTTTTTACTTCTCCCATTAATTTGTTTGGTTTTTTGCATTCTTGATTATGATGCTCACCAGTTGCTCTCTGTGCCACATCTAGTCTTCAAGTGCTAATTTTGACAGTGAAAGTTAGCATTTTTTTTTGAACAGCCAAACACATCCAAGTGGCCTTGCGCAGAAAAATTGTTAGCAGTGAGATTTCAGGCTGATTTTCACTCCTTATCCCAAGGATTCTGAAAGCGGTTGTAGTTTACATAGCATTTCTCTGGTTGAGGCCAAATATCTCAGCACAACTTGGGAATTGTAATTACAAAGAGGAGTCCATTGCAGCCTCATGATGAGATCTTGCAAGGCAGCAAGAACTGGAATCAGGAACAGCAAAAATAAAAGATTTATAGAGCTGCAAATCAGAAACAATACTTTGTATTTAAATATTCTCTACGTAAACCCCTGGTATAGTTAGATACTTTTATTAACACAATGACTTGTTTGAGACACCCCCTCTATGCTGCCAGCTGTGGTGGAGGAATACTGCTGAGCAGACTTTCCCATGGCTTGGGATGACATTGATATCCCAGGTTGTCCAGGTGCAAGAACCACTTCTGTTGTCAAAGCTACTGAAGGCACTAGTCACTGGCAGTGGGATGAGGAGCCACTGATATCAAGAGTACCCAGAGGGGAGTCTCCAAAAGTCACTCCTCTCTTGCAATATCCCTGCCAAGCTGGAAAGGTCAAAGACCTAGTGGAGAATAAAGGTACCTCTTCCATCTTGCCTGGCCACCACTGCATTGCGTGCATCCACTGAGTGGCCTGCTGGATTAGGCTTTCCATGGGGGCAGACAAATCCCTTTGTGGAGGGAGCCACACACACTCCAGAGATATGACAGCAATCATGACCTGGATGAATTCCTCTGTCATCTGCAAGTAGGCATGCACTCTTCTGGAAATTCTGCTACTTATTCCTTCAACTTGTACCCAGCTGCAGCAGTTGCTGTGTTGCCAACAACATTCAAGGCATATCATCAGCCATGGTTTTACAGGACTGCCTATCATGCCTGCGCTGGCCATCAATCACCAATCTGTTCTAATCCCATTTTGCACACTTGGTCCGCAGGCTATGGTATTTCAAGTGCTTGTCTAAATGTTTCTTAAATATGATGAGGATGCTCACCTCTAGCACCCTTTCAGGCTTGAGTTCCAGTATTCCCACTACCCTCTGTAAAATTTTCCTCCGATTCTCTCTAAATCTCATGCCCATTATCTTAAGTCTATGCCCCCTGGTTATTGACTTCTCTATTAAAGAGAAACATCTCTTCCTTTCTACCCTGCCCTTCCATGCCCCTCATAAATTTGCACACCTCAATCAGGGGACCCCTTCCCCAGCCTTCTCGGCTCTGAGAATAACCCTACCCTAAGCAACCTCCATTCATAGCTGAAATGCTCCCAGTCCTGGCAACATCCTGGTGATTCTCCTCTGAACACTTTCTACTGCAATCGCATCCTCCTTTATGGTCTGGAACTGAGCATGGTCCTCTGACTCTCCTAGCCCCAGATGTCATAGCCTCCATCAGCTACTCTAGCATGCATGTACTGTGCTCACCAACTTGTGACCCTGAATCTAATTGCAAACATATATTGGCACTGCTGAAGCACACGAGGGAATGATGTAATGTTTTGGGATCCTGCCTCTCCTCGGAGGCTTCCAGACTATCCAGCTTGGAGTTTTTTGGTTTGTGTGTGAGAGCGTAAAAATTGAAGGGTTAGGGCTTCCCATTTGCTCATCCCAACTATGGAAATGCAATACTTGCTATGTAGTTCCTTGTATCCACTAATTTGCACATGAGCACAATGCTTCAAGTGGCAAATGGACCTTATGGATTACTTGTTTTGGCAGACTGAAGGAGATTATTGACACACTTGCAGCACTAGCTCTAGATTCTGGATATATCCCACTTCTGTTGGCCTTTTGAGATCTCCACCCAGATTTGCTTAGCCAGGTGTTGAGGAGGTGAGGATCTCTCCTCTTCCTATTCATTGTGTGGGCTGGGGGGGGAGGAGACATTTTCTTGTCATGCCCTTTCAGCCTGGAAGAGTATCTGTTGGGAGGTTTTGCTGAACCATGAGGCTATTCAGGGTTGTCTTCCTCCCATTCTTGCTGAAGCCTTCCAGTCATTTCTTTTGGTTGGTTGCGTACAGCAGTCAGAAAGCAGCAGAAGAATGATTGCAATCATTCTGTACAGGCAGCAGTGAATGAGGGCTGGCTGCTCTTTAAGTATCATTAAAAATCCTAAGCAAAATGTTGGAGAACTGAGCATTTCCTACTCATTTAGCATATATTATTAATGTAATACACTTGTGAGTATAGTTAAATTTTGTTTTAAAAATAATATTTGGAGCAAAAAAGCCTTAAAATTCAGCCAGAATAAGTGGGGAAGATTTCCTCTGCATTGTGTTTAATTTACAAAGAATGTTTCTAAATGTCAGGCGAACTGATCTTAACATAAGAACATAAGAAATAAGGATAAACTATGAAGCTGGGCTAGCGCTTAATATAAAAAAGGATAGCAAGAGTTTTTATAAATATATAAAAAGGAGGAGGCTGGCTAGGGTGAACGTTGGACCCTTAGAGGATGAGAGGGGGGACTTAGTGGTAGGGGATGGGGAAATGGCTGAGGCCTTGAATAACTTTTTTGTTTCGGTCTTCATGGAGGAGGACGTGCATAATTTGCCGGGTGTTAGCGATGGAAAGATGGTAGGAGTGGAGGGACTGAATGACATTATTGTTACTAGAGAGGCGGTGCTTGACAGACTGGAGGGACTGATTGTGGACAAGTCCCCAGGACTGGATGGAATTCATCCAAGGGTTCTGAAAGAAATGGCGGAGGTGACAGTGAATGCCTTGGTGATTATTTTCCAAACGTCGCTGGATTCTGGGGAAGTGCCGGAAGATTGGAAAGCAGCTAATGGTACGCCGTTGTTTAAGAAGGGTAGCAGGCAAAAGGCAGGGAACTATAGGCCGGTTAGTTTAACGTCTGTTGTAGGTAAAATGTTAGAATCCGTGATCAAGGAGAAAATAGCGAGGCATATTGAGGAGAATTGTTTGATAGAGCAGACGCAGCACAGTTTCGTTAAGGGGAAGTCGTGTCTGACGAATCTATTGGCGTTCTATGAGGATGTGTCTAGGGCGGTGGATAGAGGAGAGCCGGTGGATGTGGTGTTTCTTGATTTTCAGAAGGCATTTGGCAAGGTGCCTCAAGAGGTTATTACAGAAGGTCAGGGGGCATGGAGTTGGGGGTAGGGTGTTAGCGTGGAAAGATGATTGGTTGTCAAATAGGAGGCAGAGAGTGGGGGTCAATGGGTGCTATTCGGATTGGCGGTTGGTGACTAGTGGAGTGCCCCAGGGGTCGGTGCTGGGGCCTCAGCTATTTACCATTTATATAGATGATCTGGAGGAGGGAACCGAGTGTATGGTGCCAAAATTTGCTGATGACACCAAGATTGTTGGAACGGCAAATTGCACGGAGGGTGTGGAGAGTGTGCAGAAGGATCTAGATAGGCTGGGCGAATGGGCCAGGAACTGGCAAATGGAATTTAATGTTGGCAAATGTGAGGTTGTCCACTTTGGTAGGAATAATGGTAGGAAGGACAATTACTTGGCGAAAAACTGCAGCAGGCGATGGTGCAGAGGGACCTTGGGGTCCTTGTGCATGAGTCGCAAAAACCCAGACTGCAGGTGCAGCAGGTGGTCAGGAAGGCAAATGGAATGCTGGCCTTCATAGCAAGGGGGATTGAATATAAAAGTAGGGAGGTCTTGCTGCAGCTGTATAGGGTACTGGTGAGGCCGCAGCTGGAGTACTGTGTGCAGTTTTGGTCGCCGCACTTACGCAAGGATATTTTGGCCTTGGAGGGAGTGCAGAGGAGGTTTACTAGGCTGATACTGGAGTTGAGGGGGTTGAGCTATGAGGAGAGGCTGAATAAACTAGGCTTGTACTCGTTAGAGTTTAGAAGAATGAGGGGAGATCTCATTGAGACATAAGATGATGAATGGGATGGATAGGATAGAGGTGGAGAGGCTCTTCCCACTCAAAGGACAGTAGGACTAGAGGGCACAGCCTCAAGATAAAGGGGGGGGGGGTGCGGTTTAGAACGGAGTTGAGGAGGAACTTCTTCACTCAAAGGGTGGTGAATCTCTGGAATTCTCTGCCCATTGAAGTGGTGGAGGCTGCCTCGCTAAATATATTTAAGACGTGGGTTGATAGGTTTTTGATAGGCAAGGGGATTAAGAGTTATGGGGAGAGGGTGGGAATGTGGAACTGAGACACGACAGATCAGCCATGATCTTATTGAATGGCGGGACAGGCATGAGGGGCTAGATGGCCTACTCCTGCTCCTATTTCTTATGTTCTTATAGGAGCAGGAGTAGGCCATCTAGCCCTTTGAGCCTGCCCCGCCATTCAATAAGATCATGACTGATCTAAAGTGGCTCAGTTCCACTTTCCCATTTTTTCCCTTAACCCTTAATTTCCTTGCCTACCAAAAACCTATGTACCCGTGTCTTAAATATATTTAGCGAGGTAGCCTCCACCACTTCAACTGGCAGAGAATTCCAGAGATTCACCACCCTTTGAGTGAAGAAGTTCCTCCTCAACTCTGTTCTAAACTGAACCCCCCCCCCCCATCTTGAGGCTGTGCCCTCTAGTCCTGCTGTCCTTTTGAGCGAGAAGAATCTCTCTATCTCGACCCTGTCCATCCCCTTCATTATCTTATACGTCTCTATAAGATCCCCCCTCATCCTTCTAAACTCCAACGAGTACAGATCTAGTCTATTCAGCCTCTCTTCATAGTCCAACCCCCTCATCCCTGGTATCATCCTAGTGAACCTCCTCTGTACTCCCTCCAAGGCCAAAATATCCTTGCGCAAGTGCGGCGACCAAAACTGCACACAGTACTCCAGCTGCGGCCTCACCAGTGCTCTGTACAATCTCAGCAAGACCTCCCTGCTTTTATATTCTATTATATTATATTAATATTTATATTAACAGGAACTGGCTGGCTAGAAAAGTGAAAAAAAAAATTCCTGGTCCTGAGGGTTATTGTGTGACCTTAGCTGGAAACTACTTTCTTTATTTGCTGCATGGCCTAGACATAGTTTTACTCAAAGCTGAATGCAGGAAAGATACTGATGGACCGGCTGTGATGCTCCCAGTGAAATAGATTGCCATCTATATTTGTATGTGAATCGTGGCCATTTGGCCAGTTTTCGGAACCTTCCCTGGTCTGATGACTCAGAACCAGCCACACAATTGAGGGAATTTCACCACTGAATTGTTAGGGAGCACATTACTGATCTCCAAGTGCTACATGCGTCCTCATAGCTAAAAATGGAACGAAAGTAACATTTTAGTATAAAAGTGATTTTTGCAACCATGTTCACTGTAAATGGCAGCATAACCACAATCTCAAGAGTCAGGAAACGAGATACTTGCCAGCAAGATCTTGTTTTCCAATGCTTCCCGTCCCTCACCAGTGATGTAATGAGGTTCCCGCCCACAAAATGTGGGAACTTCATTTAAATGGATTTTAAATTAACCAGCCTCCCCAGTGCATGATCCTCCTCCCTAACTAAATACTCAACTCGCTGATGTGAAGTCATGTTGATGAAGTTTACAACAGCTTCAGAAGAATGGGATTCAATCAAGGGGAACCTGCCGGGGGAGCCAAGGTAAATATAGTCCCCGAGGGGAAGAGCAGTATGCTCCAGCACTTGTAAACCAGAGGGTGATCGTCAGAAGGACTGTGCCCCATGCTTGGGGGTGAGATCTTTTAGTTGATGTAACTATTTTTTAAATTCACAACCATGAACTCCTGCATGATCCAACGTCCACCTTGATAAGCTAGGTAGGGGCTGTTCACATCTCCAAGGCATGCCAATGTTTCTGTTGGAGTCTCAATTTATTTTGTATCTCCATGTCACAGAGTCATGGAGATTTACAGCATGGAAACAGGCCCTTTTTGGCCCAAATTGTCAGTGTCGCTCTTTTTTAAAAACCCCTAATCCCAATTGCCCACATTTGGCCCATAACCCTCTATCCCCATCGTACCCATGTAACTATCTAAATGCTTTTTAAAAGATAAAATTTTACCTGCTTCTACTACTACCTTTGGCAGCTTGTTCCAGACACTCACTACCCTCTGTGAAAAAATTGCCCATCTGGACACTCTTTTGTATCTCTCCCCTCTCACCTCAAACCCATGCCCTGTATTTTTAGATTCCCCTACCTTTGGGAGAAGATATTGACTATCTACCTTGTCTGTGCCCCTCATTATTTTATAGATCTCTATAAGGTCACCCTTCAACCTCCTACACTCCAGAGGAAAAAAGTCCAGTCTATTCAGCCTCTCCTTAACTCAATCTATCAAGTCCTGATAGCGTCCTGGTAAATCTTTTCTGCTCTTTCTAGTTTAATAATATCCTCCCTATAATAGGGTGACCAGAATTGCACATAGTATTCCAAGTGTGGCCTTACCAATGTCTTGTACAACTTCAACAAGATGTCCCAACTCTTGTATTCAGTGTTCTGACCGATGAAACCAAGCATGCCAAATGCCTTCTTCACCACTCTGTCCACCTGTGACTCTACTTTCAAGGAGCTATGAACGTGTATCCCTAGATCTTTGTTCTGTAACTTTCCCCAATGCTGTACCTTTAACTGAGTAAGTCCTGCCCTGGTTCAGTCTACCAAAATGCATTACCTGTCACATATCTAAATTAAATTCCATCTGCCATTTGTCAACCCACTAGCCCAACTGATCAAGATCCCGCTGCAACTGGAGATAACCTTCCTCACTGTCCACCATGCCATCAATCTTGGTGTCATTTGCAAACTTACTAACCATGCCCCCTATATTCTCATCCAAATCGTTAATATAAATGACAAATAACAGTGGGCCCAGCACTGATCCCTGAGGGGCACTGATCCCTGAGGGACACTGCTGGTCACAGGCCTCCAGTTTGAAAAACAATTCTCTACAACCACTCTCTGGCTTCTGTCAAGAAGCCAGTTTTGGATTCATTTAGGATCCCCACCCTGGATCCTGTGAGATTTAACTTTATGTAACAACCTACCACACAGTACCTTGTCAAAGGCCTTGCTAAAGTCCATGTAGACAACATCAACTGCACTGCCCTCATCTACCTTCTTGGTTACCCCTCTGACTTTACAGGTGCAATTTAGTAGCTACTTCAAGTCAGTGTCCTTTGTTTAACAGAAGCGTCTTCTTTTGCAAAGGATCAGCTGATGAAATGACCAAATTAATGTTCTGTACAGCACATTATCATAGTGATAAAGACAAAATACTTGAATTAGTCTCCAATTTAGCACATCTTTACAGTAAATGATACCTGCTAGTGATAGAAATGTGAAAACGAGAAGCAGGAGTAGGGCATGCGGCTCTGCTCTGCCATTCTTTATGATCATGGCTGATTGTCAAATTCAATATCCTGATTTTACCCAACGCCCCCACTCCCACATCCCTTGATTTCTTTAGCCCCAAGAGCGATACCTAATTTCTTCTTGAAATCGTATGATAAAAATGAAATGTTAAATTTGATATTTATTTACGATTTTCTTCCTGTTTTTGTTGTAGAAAGTCGAAAGCCTCAAAGAAGTGACAAATGTAAGTGCACCTGTGTGTTATTGACTTACCTGGTACTTAAAACTAATTTAGTACAGTGGATTTGTATTAAATTGTGAAAAATACTTCTGAACTTTGCAGATTCTGCATTATTTTTTATTTTTCAGAGCATGGTTGAATCAATTAAGCACTGTATAGTGTTACTGCAGATTGCCAAGGTAAGGTAGCAGCTAACGGCACAATTATTTTCACATGCTATGTTTTTACACAAGACTGAGTGCACTAGGGATTTTTATTTGAAATGTCTAATAATTCACTAGAGTAACATTGTAAGAATATTTGGCATAACAACATTGTGACAATCACTGTAAAATGTGAACTTGCAAGTACTTGTTGTTCGGTGCTGGTTCAGTGATCTTAATTCCAGTTCTTTGCATAACTATTACTAGTTTCAAAAGCTGCTTGTTTATTCAATTTCAGTTTAGATATTCAGTAATCTGTGCATTTTGTTGTACATTAATCAGCAGTCCCGTTTTCAATGGATTATGATCATAAGGGGTTTCCTTTAAAATATGCAAATTCTGTACAAAATGTGCAGCACCAGCAATAGATGCTATAAATGGATTCTGTGAATTTAAGATCTGATCAATCCTGAGATGAATTCTTCTCTTATAGGCCCCTTAGTGCAGTTCTATTTTTTTTCAAATTAAGACCAAGGAATGGATGGCTGTAAATTTGACATGACCATGAAAACATGTTGTTGTTTGCATCTAGGACCACATTTTTGTAACGTTTATCGCAGTGATTCTACTACAAAAATAATTAATTGGCTGTGAAATGTTTTTGGATGCTTTAAAGATGTCTGATATGAAGACAAGTATTTTTTTTCCTTCCTTCCATTTTGAGTCACCATATTCTGTCCAACTTTTTTTCATCTGTGTGCAAGTGGATTTTGTTATATGCACCAATATCAAAATAATCTGCCACTAGTAAAAAATAAAAAATACCCTACGTGTAGTATATATTTTTAAAAGTTACCATAGGCATGGAAAAAGAAGAAAGAATACCACTCTACGCCGTTTAGTCAACTAACAAAAAAGAGTTGAACCATTAATGAAAGCACAAGATAAGATCTTTTGTTTCAATTTGACAAGCTCAAAAAAAGCAGGAACTAAGGACACTTGTATTTTGAATTGGTAGACGGAGTGGAAAAGACACATTTTATTTCTTTTGCTTATTGATTATTTGCTAAAAACTGCTGTGAATAGTGAGCAATAAATTCTTCAACAAACATAGACTGAGGTAATGTGTTTCTGTGAATTTGGAGAGAGATTGGCTCTTGTGAACTGGAGTGTGATGGTCAGCGAGAGAGAGCGTCCCTGTACATTGAGTATTGAAGGCGGAGATAATGGGTTTTCCGGTCGTGGCTGCTCTGAGACTGGAAATTCCCACCCGAGGTCAATAACTTTTTAATGATCTGCTAAATTTTCCATCCTGCCTGCAACAATCCTTGGTGGGCAAGACTAGAAAATTTACCTCAATGTCAGGGAATTTGGGAAAGGAGAATTGTGGAGGAGAGAAGGGAATTCCAGGAGGGAGAATGATTCATTGTTGCAGTAGTTTTTTGGGGATGTAGCAGCATTTATTCCACCTATAGTTTTTTTTTTAAAATTAAGAACCTATGAATCGTAAGGTATTGAACTGGCTCACCATTTTTAAAGTAAATTGTATCATATACAAAAATAATTGGAGAGTGATAGTATTTGAAAGTTTGCATGGTTTAGAATGTACCATAGATAACCTCTCAAAAATCTTTTGCATTAGTATTTGGAAGTCTGGCCTAGGAATCCAAAACTTTCAACCAACTCCCCAGACATGTCCTTGTGTTTTAATGTGTTGAATGCTTTTGGAATCGATCTTCCTCCATAATTCTACAAAACCAGCTGCAGCAGAATGACTAGATCAGTAGTAGTAACTGGCCCAAAAATCCTCTTGCTAATGCTGAATAACTTGCTAACTCACTAACCCGTAGTAACTTCTTCACTTTTTGTATCTTGCTGTCTCATAATAGCTTGCTTACTCTTAACAACTTGTTAATTCTTTTAACCTAGCTTGCAGCCTCCCTCCCAGCTCACTGCTTCCGCTATAGTGTTGGGTGGTGAGAGGGAGGAAATAAGAAGGGCTCTGACTTAGACGATCATTGGAAGACAAATGCTGACGTAGCTTTGGGCTCCACAAAGTCACAAGTAAATTTTGGATGTTAATTCGACTTGATTAATCATGTTGGGCTTGGCTCTTGTCCATTTATTTCCTGTCGTGGGGAAGTCTACCAGTTATTTGCTCATGATCTAGAGTGGCAGTAAACCCCATTTAACCGTCAGGATGTGTGCGGCTATTATAGTTAAGTGCGGCATTTGATAGTTGCGTGGCTGATCAGACATGCAGCTTAAGAGGGAACACTAGTCCCCATTTGCACAGGATAGTATATAATGCTACGGAGCTTGTTTTGCGTATCATTTCAGAGTTGTCATTATTTCAAGGAAACAGCAGCGTACAAATTATTGGGAATTTATTTTAAATCAAGTACAGCTGCAACAGCAGTTCAGGAGAGCTGTCAGAAGATTTTTAAGGAAATGGGTTACTGCTCTGGGAGTGCTTTTCAATTTTGGCTTAGCTAATACTTGGCTCTGAGTTGTTTTGTAGAAGCACTGTCCAGCTTAAGATGACGCATTCTGAGATGAGAACCATGGCTTTGACAATGACCATGAACTGTAGATCTATGGCTGGTAAATGGAGAATTAATATTAATTATTGATGCACTCTACTGCTTTTAATTGCAATTTGCTTAAATTTGTGCTTAATTCTCACTTTGCTGTATTATTTATGTTATTAAGTTTGTTGGTTTTTTATTGTTTAGGAATTAGGATTTTCTTCTATGTTTGTGTAATATGGCTTATTAAAACTGTAAGGTATTTTTCTGCCTGACTTTTATTCTCTCCATTGGTCTCTTATGCTTTACTACATATATATGCATATTGCATTTTTGTTTTTATTCCCTACAACTTGAATTCAATGCCTGGTATCCTGTCATGACCAGATGTTTACAAAACTCAATTACAGCTCCATGCATACCTGCTTGTTTTTGTTTTGCCTGTAGAATGTTACTTTTGTACGCTTTGAACCTGTGCTGCTCAAGGTGAAACATGTTTTTTTATTAATACATGCATGACTGTACAGCTACAGTTTAAAATCCTATTTTGTATTCATTTTGATGCATTAAACTGTATGAGCCAAATATTGCAATGGCTTCTTTCTTCTAACATGCACACCCCCTTCTCTCCATCCACCAGTGACATGTACACTTTTGACATGTTCCTTTTGATTTATTTTGAGTGATTAACACTCAAGACCCATAAATTTTAAACTTTCTTCATTTCCTACAGGAGACAGTTCAGTGGTCTGTCAGAGTGAGATTGCTGTTTAGTGGTTGAGTTTTTGGTATCTGACCAGCCACATTTTTTCCATTTGGTGTTCATTCTTAAAGATCTTTCCTTCTGCTTTGTACCTTGTATTCTCTTGCTAAAATAATTCTTGATTCCGAGTGTAGACAAGCAAAATGCTCTTAATTCATGATGCCAACTGTTTTTAATGGGATTGGATGAAATGTTATATTAATAGTTTGCTGGAGAATAATTTTGTCTTGCTGAAATTCAACCTACCAGTTGTGCTATTGCAGCACTAGAATAATATCCAACTCTAGTCACCTTTTGAGTAATATTTAAACTTGTGCATATTATGATTGTCATCTTAGCTAGCTTTGCACCACCATATTTTAATGCAAGTGCAGGATATTGATAGGTAAGATGTACGTACACAGGCTTTCTAGTTAAATTTGCATCTCTATATGTACAAGAATTCTGGCAGGGTTACCGTTGTCAAGTTTTTTTTTGTTCTGGAAATTATTACTGCTTGTTTGTCATTTTCCTTTGGTTATCCTGAGAAAGTGGTAATAGACCATTGTCTTGAATAATGTTAAATAGGTTTCTAAGCTTGTGGCCTAGTAGTTATGAAGGAATTGTAATATAGGTCCTAGTTGGGTTAGGGAATGATTTGGAAGTGATGACGTTTCTAATGTAATTACTGCTCCGATCCTTTGTAATGGCCTTGTCTTTCTTGTGGGTAGCAGTTGCAAGGCAGAGGAGCTAAGTGTAATGTAGTTCTGCGATGTGCTAATAGTGGCATGGTATTGCTTGGTGGGGCATGTATGCTGCGAAGGTATATGCTCAGTTTACTGATCAGGGTGCCAATCAAATGCAATATTCAATCCTGCACATAGGATGAAGAGCTATTATAGACAGTAATAATAGGAGATGGAAGTAATTATCATTCCAGGAAATAATTATGGAAATTGGCTTTATCTCAAACTAAGTAAGACTGCTTGAATGTGTTCACCACATAGTCAGTTTTTGGGTGCGTGTGTCCTTTTAAACATCGTTCCATCTATAAGAGATAATAAACTTGCAGTAAACAACACAGAACCTGGTGCATAAAGTTTAACATCATTTACAGTTTAGACAAGAATGACTAGTGTGGATTTTAGATAAGTTTAATTGAAAATTATCAATTTATGAACATTATTAGCACCGTTTTGAATGGATGCAAAAGCAGTACATGATGGGATATGTAGGGGGAGAATTAAAAGAAGGTATGATAATTGGGGAAATAAACTTCCAAAAGCATTTGAAAAGGTTCAGTAGATGTCTCAACCCAGAAGAGAGCATTTGTAGACAGATTATGGAAACCTGCAGGACAAAGCAGGGTTGTGATAGTTGGGGATTTCAATTACCCTAAGGCAGACTGGGAAAAGAGTAGAATATGGAACGTGGAAGGGGAGAAATTTCTGCAGTGTGTGCGCAGAACTTTCTGGAACATTGCATTTCCAATCCTTTCAGGGGGACGTTGTGCTGGATCTGATCATAGGAAATGTAGGCTCAAGAATGTGCAGGCGTGGTAGATTGACCAAGCTAAATTGGCCCTTAGTGTCCAAAGATATGTAGGTTAAGTGGATTAGCCATGGTAAATGAACGGGGTTACAGGGAGAGGGTAGAAGGTTGGGCTTGGGTAAGATGTTCTTTTGGAATGTCGGTGCAAATTTGATCCAGACGGCCTGCTTCACCATTGCAGGTATTCAATGAAATGAGGCAGGCCAGTTGGAGAATGTAAGATTAGGGGAGCAGTTGGGGAAGTAGTGGTCATAATATAATATGGTTTCATATTAAGTTGGAAAAGAATAAAAATCAGTCACGGATTAAGATCCCAGAGCAATTTTTAAGGGGTTTGAAATTTGAATTGGAGCAGGTTCATTGGAAATGCATTTTGGTGGATGAAAAATGGGAGAATTGCACAGGATAGATGAATAGGGTGCAAGCTAGCTGCATACTCATGAGAAATAAAAATGGGGTATCCAAAGCTAGAGTACCCTGAATGACGAAGGATATTGATGAGAAAATAAGGAAGGAAAAATGCTGGAATAATAATAATAATAGCAATAGAAATCATAAAGAACATCTCAAATGCAGGAGAGATGTTAAGGCTAGAAGGAAAGTTTATTTATTAATGTCACAAGTAGGCTTACATTAACACTGCAATGAAGTTACTGTGAAAATCCCCTGGTCGCCACACTCTGGCACCTATTTGGATACACTGAGGGAGAAGTAGTGCACCTAACCACCATGTCTTTTGGACTGTGGAGGGAACCAGAGCATTCAGATGAAACCCACACAGACACAGGAAGAAAGTGCAAACTCTGCACGTGCAGTCACCCAAGTCAGGAATTGAATCTGGGTCCTTGGTGCTGTGCTAATCACTGCCATCATGCTGTTGCTAATAAGGAAGGCCAAAAGGAAGCTTGAGGAAAGAATGGCAGGCTGTGCTAAAACGAATAGTAAAATGTTCTTCAAACATATTAATTGTAAAAGATTCGTGAAAGATAGAATGGGGCCCATCAAGGATAAGCAGGGTAAGCTGCTCACTGAACCAGAGGATATGACAGAAATACTAAATGAGCACTTTGCTTTTGTATTTAACAACTTGAAAGATGATGACAATGGCCAGATTGAATTTGGGTGTTGAGTGATTGAGCAATATAGTGATAGATTTTTTTAAAAAGGTGCTAAAAAGGTTGACAACACTGGGGTAGAGAAGTTGCCAGGCCCAGATGGAATGCATCCCAGACTGCTGAGAAAGGTAAGGGAGCAAATTGCAGAATGATTGGCAGAACTTTTCTAGGCCCCTCTCAACACAGGATTAGTCCTGGGGGACTGGAGGATTAGAAATGTGATGCCACTGTTTAAAAAAAGAGCAAAGGATAACCAACAAACTACAGTGTTGTCATTTGACATCAATAGTGGGAAAACTGATGGAGGCCTTAATAGTAGATAAGATAAATATGCAAAAAATGTTAATACTAATCAGTCAACGTGGCTTTGTCAAGGGCGGGTAATGTCTGATAAATTTATTTGTTCGTTGGTGAGGTGATACAGGCAGTGGATGAAGGTAATGCTGTGGATTTTGTATATTTGGACTTTCAGAAAGCATTGCATATGGTGCCACATGGCAAGTTGGTTAGTGAATTAGAAATGTTTGGGATTGAATGGTCCTTAGCAGCATAAATTAGAAGTTGGCTTAGAGATGGTAAACAGAGGGTAGGAATAGAAGAGCATTTCTCAGATTCAAGACAAGCTGCAAGTGGCATTGTCCAGAAATCGGTGTTCCCCAGGAATGAGCATTGGGACTCTTGCTTTTTCTGACTTATATAAACAATTTAGAGATGGGTGTTGAGGGAAAAATATTTAAATTTGCGGATGATACTAAGCTACTGAGAATAGTGAACTATGAGGATGGCACTGAGGACTTCAAAGGAACACGTTGGCCAAATGGGCAGGAATCTGGCAGGTGAATTTCAGTGTAGCAATATGTGAAGTAATGCATTTTGGTGGAAGAAACACGAGGAAACAATACAGGCTTAATGGTACAGCTTTGCAGGAAATACAGTTATACACTTGAACTCCAGAAGGACCTCTGGGTTCAAGTGCAGAATTCTCTGAAGGTGGCCAGACAAGTTGAAATAGTTGTTAAGAAGGTTAATAGGATCCTTGGGTTTATAAATAGAGGCATAGACTATAAAAGCAAGGAACTGATGCTATACACTTGGAAATCATTGGCATGTTGGCACAGTGGTTAGTACTGCTGCCTCACAGTGCCAGGGACCCAGGTTTGGTTCCCAGCTTGCTCACTGTGTGGAGTTTGCATTCTTCTCCCCGTGTCTGCATGGGTTTCCCCTGGGTGCTTTAGTTCCTCCCACAGTACAAAAGATGTGCTGGTTAGGTGCTTTTGGCCACGCTGAATTCTCCCTCAGTGTATCTGAACAGGTGCTGCAGTGTGGCGACTAGGGGATTTTCACAGTAACTTCATTGTGGTGCTAATGTAAGCCTACTTGTGATGCTAATAAATAAAAAAAAAGAAAATCATTGGACAGACTACATTTGGAGTATTGTATTCAGTTCTGGCTACCTTTTATTTAAGGAAGGATGCAAAGGAGATTTACAAGAATGATACCAAGAACGAGGAATTTTAGGTTCAAAGAAAGATTACAAAAATTGGAGCAGAGAAGATTAAGAGCTGACCTTATGGAGGTGTTCAACATTATAAACAATTTTGACAGGGTAAAGAAGGATTTTTTTTTCCACTAGTTGGTATGTCAGCGACCAGGGATCACAATTTCAAGATGGCCAGCAAGAGTACTAGGAATGAGATGAAGAGAAATTTCTTCACTCAGTTATTGAGATTTGGAATGTGCTGCATGGGAGAGTGGTGGAGGTGCATTCCATAGGAGGTCTCTGAAGAGCTGGATATATATATATTTAAAGATGAATGTAGAGGGCTACAGAGACAGGGCTGGAGAATGGGACTAGCTGAGTAGCTCTTTCAGGAGCCATTGCAGATATGATGGGCTGATTGGCCTCCTTCTGTGCTGTAAAATTCTATGGTTTTATATGCGAGGCCTAAAGGGAGAGAGGATTAATAAATTATAGGGAATACCAAAGGGCAAGAGATCTCAAAGTTCAGTTCAAAAAGCAAATGATAGAGCAGCTTAGACTTTGCCTCTTTGGCTGCAGCAGTGGAGGTTTTGCTGTAAGAGGTGCTTGCGAACCTCCATGGCGCCACCCCCATAGGTAAGCATTCTTTTGAAGGTGGTGTAGTAAGTCAAGGGATATCAGAGCATATAGATTTGGTATGCGGCAGCTATTGATCACTTTGGTATTTCAGTGCCACTGAATGTTTGATGTTCTCTGATTGACATACTTCTACAGAAGCTGCAGACCACTAGTATATGGTTATTCAAACATTTTCTTACTTCTGGTGCTACATGGTCTACTGCCCCAACTTTCCTTAGTAATAGAAGCCTTCCTAGGTATTAACTGTCTGCTTAAAAGAAATCTAGTCAGCTGTACCTACAGATGAAGTTGGACACACAACATCTCTTTTGCAATCTAATTTGCTTGACGTTCATCTGTGGTTCCTCCTTTCCTTCCAAAAAGTTCAAATAACAGACTGTTGTTATGATATAAAAAAAATTGAATCCATTGGCACGAAAGGCTCATCATCTGTGTGGCCATGGGTGGGGGAAAGGGAGAAATCAAAAATCATAGAAATTACTGAACAAAAGATACAAATATGGTTTAGTTTTTTATTATTTACGAAACCACATCCACCGCATTGATCTGCAGGAAATATTACAAGCACCCCAGAAATAGTGAAATATTCGAGGGAACAATTAAATAAAGTCACCATCACCAGAGTGCTAGTTTTAGGCAAACAAGTAAGGTAAAAGGCTGATAATTTCCCTAGACTTGATGGTTTCCATCGAGGAGGTATCTATAGAAATCATGGATGCCTTGGTAGTTAGGGATTCTATTCTACGATTCTAAATGACATGCAGGATATCCTGCTTCCAACTGAATATTAAAATAATTTTCTGCCTTTTTTTTAGTGATCACATCCCTATTTCCCAGAAACTGGGTTGCAGCACAATGTGTGAAGCTTGGTAGCAGAAATGAATTCCTTTTCCAGCTGCTGAATTAATGTTGATGGAATTGGCAGTTGGAAGCAAAAAAAGTCTATTTATTCCTTTCTGCTTTGGATAAGCTCGTTCAACCATCGTTCTCAGTGAGAGAATTGACAAAAGATTTTGTACAGATTTCCTTGAGCGTACAAGATCAGTGTAGTACAGAGTGATTGATCATTCAGATCTTCCTTCCTTCCTTCCTTCCTCTGGGGAACTTATCAATGTTTCTTTGTGTTCTCCCATGATAGTTGAGGAAATGACCTTGCTATGTGGTGGATTAATACAAATCCATTATGCTATAGTCCTTGGAAGTTGAGATTTGTGGCTGAACTGTACTATGCGGTTTCATGAGTTTATTTGTCCTGTAATGAGAAGTGTAACAAAAGACACTTCTTTCATGCAATCTGTACTTTATATGTAGTATAATGTAGGACATAGCATAAAAGTGATGCATAACAAACAATAAAATGATAGCTTGCTTTTAATTATCGTTTTTTGTGTTCTCAAAAACTGAACAGACTCAAAGAACTTTGCCCAGATGCATAAAAGTAGTTGTTAAAATGGTAATGAGTTTTAAATTCTGGGTACTTTTAGTACTCTGTATACTAATGATTACCAAAACATTTAATGGGATATTTCAGACTTTGACCTGTTGTTTAATGGTATCTTGAAAAATTTCTTCTTTCCAAAATTTTAAGGACCAAAGTAATGAGGAGAAGCACGCAAATGGACTCATAGTAAGTTTGTAAACCAGTATGATATGCTGTTACTCTCTTTTCTTTTGTATTTGGGTATACAAAGAAAAAAAGTATTGATTTGAAATACAGTTGAAAAGGAAATCATACATTTAATTACTGATTTACTGTGGTTTACTTTTTTCCTCTGGTTGGTTCTTTTTTCCCTTTACGACTTCCCTAGCTGAGCATCTATGGCACATTTATTTGTCAAAACATTACTAATCATCGGAATATTAATATTTTTACTTGTCTAACTGGCCAGGTTAATTTCTTGACAAAAGAAATGAAATTGTGCCTTAACCAGAACTGTATAATGTTTCAGCCTGGTATTGTATCTGAGGCTTTTGGATTACAGTAATAATGCAAGCTTTTATTTTGAGATCTACTATTGAAGTTCAGCATGACCTTAATCAGTTGCTGGAATGCAGTTTACAGTCAAACAGGAAATATCTGGTTTGTTGACTTGCGTAGATGCTGGGTTATGGAACTTTCAACCCTAAAATTGGTCTGATCTTTTTGAAAAATCAGCCACACAGGTTTTTGCAATTTTTAGGTCTCTGTCCAGCTCCTGGACTTTCTTCAATGCTTGCTATTTGCTTGGCATTCCTTCACCTGGATGTAGATTTAGATGCTGTTCAGCTTTTTATATATGTTTTCAAGTTTCTGTCTGCTGGTACATTTGTTGAATACCATGCAGTATGCAAACTGTACTAAATTTGCATTTAACAGGATTCATCTATGACATTTGGTAAGTCTTACAAAATAAAAATGTTGATTTTTAGCCATCTATTGTTTCAGCTTTGATATCCATATCAAATGTTGAATTGAAATCAGCACTTTTTAAATATAGTAAATTATTTATTGTAAGCATTGCATTTGAAATGCTTTAACTTGACTACCAAATGAGTTAATTTGAAATGAGAACGTGCTTCTCCATTTGTATGCCCTTTTCTAATATCTATGGTACGTTTTGTTTCTGCCGTCAGTGTTTTTATCTATATTTGTGCTGTTCAGATTCTTGGGAATGAACTGCTCTAATGCATGTTTTTTTTGCAATATACTATAATCATGAGAAGTAGACTGCTATAGTAACTCAATTTAATATATTTTCACTTCATATATTCACAAATTTAGATGTTTTACAGCTGCATAATGTTTCAAGATTGCTGCCAGGGTGCTGACATGTTAAAATTGTAAATTGGTCTCAAACATTAGTCCTGTACCTAACACCATCAAAAGCATTCAGAAGGGTTTTGCTAGTTCTCTTGATCTTCTAGTTGGCTGATTACTTTCATCTGTGATTTAAAGTAAAATGCTGCGTAGTAAACATCTTAAAAAAAGGTATAATTTCTAAACTGTTCCATGACGTTGTGTTGAAATTTAGTTATTGAATGTGTTCACGTGGCTGTGCTTTCATAGGTGAAACCAGATTCATAAATAACATTCTCCAAATACTGTGCATTTTAAACCACAGGACATGTATTTGCATGGATTTTCAAACTGTTAGCTGCTGATTGTAACTAACACTGATCAAATTGCATTGATCGCTGTTGTCAAAATAGTAGCGCTTTTTTGGTTATTCTTCCTCTATTCATTAGTCTAGGTTTCTCCTCAGCTCTCTGTGTATCTCAGGTTTCAGCTGACTTCCATTCTGGATCTGTTTCTGTGCCCACTATCTTCCATTATTACTGTAGTAATGGAATGCAACTGTTGTAATTTCTCTCTCTTTTTCTAACCTCTCTAGAGTACCATCAACCCAGTCGATGGAGTTTTTCAACCTAATCCTCTGGAGTCAACAGTAATTAGCACTATGCCTACCCAAACTGTTTTACCACCAGGTATGTAGCTATCTCTACTAGTTAATTCAATTATATAGAAATGTGTATAATTTACTTATTTATGGGATGTGGGTATTGCTGACAGGGTCAGCGTTTATTGCCCATCCCCAATTGCTCTTGAATTGAGTGGCTTGCTAGGCCATTTGAGGGCAGTTAAGAGTCAATCACATTGCTGTGGGTCTGGAGTTACGTGTAGGCAAGAGTGGGTGAGGACAGCAGATTTCCTTCCCTAAAGGGCATTAGTGAACCGGATGGGGTTTTATGACAATCAAGAATAGTTTAATGGTCATCATTAGATTCTAAACTCTGGATTTTTTTTTAAATTGAATTCAAATTCCACCATCAGTCTGGATGGTATTTGAACCCAGATCTCTAGAACATTAGCTGGGAATCTGGATAATTAGTCCAGTGACAATATCACTACGCCACTGGCTCCCCTTGGTAACGCTATTATTGTATTCTGAAAAAGAGAGCTGGTTGACTCCATCTTTACTATTGCTGTCTTTTGGATTTTAATAATGGATTAGATTTGTGGTTAAAATTGATTTAAAATAGGTAAATTTATCCAACATTCACAAGTAAGAATATCAGTTACATTTAAGACAAACCAGGAAATATCACATGTCATATTGTACTAAATTATTATTAGAGGTGGAGGTGAAGAGGGTAGAATAAACATAATTCAATATATGCATTTTTGCAAAAGCAGAGAGGAAATATTTGAAAATATTGTTTGAGGAGGCACTTTCAGTTTGAAAAACTAGAAAATGACACATGGGAGTCATTCCTATTTTGAAAAAAATCAAATTCTTTTTCAGTCTTGGATTAGAGGTTAGTCCTGTTTGTGCCTTGTGACTCTTTTTGAGACTGCCACTATTTTTATACAAATACAAGTACAAATTTTTATACAAATTTCAATAATGTGAAAAAAAATTGATGTTTAAAGTTATATTTTGTATATATTTATGTGTGTGTATTTCCTTGAATTAGTGAAACAGATGAAGAAATGTAAATATCATATAATAGTTATAGTGCAGTAGGAGCGCGTTTGGCCAGTTCTCTCTGTACCTGCTGTTTACAAGAATAATTGAACCAGTCCCCTTCACTGCCCTTTCCTTTAGCCTGTAATTTTCTTTCTTCGGGTGCTTATCCAGTTCCCTTTTTGAAAGCTCAGTAGTATCTAACACCACCAAAAACTCGGATCGTGTATTCTAGATCCTAACCATTCACTGGATAAAAAGGTTTTTACCCCTGTTGCCATTGGCTCTTTTGACAACTGCCTTAAATCATGTCCTCAGCTTCTTGAACCTTCCCGCTTGGAAGTTTCTCTCCATGTACACTGTTTACAACCCTCCTGATTTTGAATACTTCCATCAAATCTCTTAACTTTTCCTTCTCTAAGGCACCAGCTTCTCTAATCTATCCAGTATTTTATGTCGCTAATCCCTGGAATCATAGGGAACAGGAGTGTGTCATTTGGCCCTTCAAACCTGATCTGCCGTGCTGATTATGGACTCAACTCCACTTTTTTCAACTGCACCCCAAAAATCTATCTAATTCAGCCTTGAATAAAGTGTGGTGTCCTCAACTGGGAACAATGCTCCAGTAGAGGTCCAACCAAGTCTTGACTTACCTTTGTTGAACCATTTGACCTCTTGAGCCAGTTCCATCATTCAGTGAAATCATGGCTGATGTTTGGTCATTTTCTTGACTGTCCCAACAATCTCTTGACTCCATAAGAACATACGACAGCTCAGAAAGCCCAAGATCCTGTATGCCTTTAAAACCATATTTAATCCAGTGTTGTCCAGTTCAGTGAAATCATCCATTGATTCTCGTTTGCTTAATTTCAAGGTGATCATCACCAGTTCACCAAGTGGAGCACATTATCCATTGGAATAAGAACATAAGAAATAGGATCAGGAGTAGGCCATCTAGCCCTTCGAGCCTGCCCCGCCATTCAATAAGATCATGGCTGATCTGTCGTGGCTCAGTTCCACATTCCCGCCCTGTCCCCATAACCCTTAATCCCCTCTCTTATCAAAAACCCATCAACCCGCGTCTTAAAAATATTTAGCGAGGTAGCCTCCACCACTTCAACGGGCAGAGAATTCCAGATATTCACCACCCTTTGAGTGAAGAAGTTCCTCCTCAACTCCGTTCTAAACCGCCCCCCCCTTTATCTTGAGGCTGTGCCCCGTAGTCCTACTATCCTTTCTGAGCGGGAAGAGTCTCTCCACCTCTATCCTATCCATCCCATTCATCATCTTATACGTCTCAATGAGATCTCCCCTCATTCTTCTAAACTCTAATGAGTACAAGCCTAATTTATTCAGCCTCTCCTCATCGCTCAACTCCCTCAACTCCGGCATCAGCCTAGTAAACCTCCTCTGCACTCCCTCCAAGGCCAAAATATCCTTGCGTAAGTACGGCGCCCAAAACTGCACACAGTACTCCAGCTGCGGCCTCACCAATGCCCTATACAGCCGCAGCAAGACCTCCCTACTTCTATATTCAATCCCCCTCGCTATGAAGGCCAGCATCCCATTCGCCTTCCTGACCACCTGCTGCACCTGCAAGCTGGGTTTTTGCGACTCATGCACAAGGACCCCAAGGTCCCTCTGCACCGTCGCCTGCTGCAGTTTTTCGCCACGTAAGTAATAATCCTTCCTACCATTATTCCTACCAAAGTGGACCACTTTGCACTTGCCAACATTAAATTCCATTTGCCATTTCCTGGCCCATTCGCCCAGCCTATCTAGATCCTTCTGTAGACTCTCCACACACTCCGCGCAATTTGCCGTTCCACCAATCTTGGTGTCATCAGCAAATTTAGACACCCTACACTCGGTTCCCTCCTCCAGATCATCTATATAAATGGTAAGTAGCTGAGGCCCCAGCACCGACCCCTGAGGCACTCCACTAGTCACCATCCGCCAATCCGAATAGCACCCATTGACCCCCACTGTCTGCCTCCTATTTGACAACCAATCCTCTATCCACGCTAATACCCTACCCCCAACTCCATGTCCCCTGACCTTCTGCAATAACCTCTTGTGCGGTACCTTGTCAAACGCCTTCTGAAAATCAAGAAAGACCACATCCACCGGCTCTCCTCTATCCACCGCCCTAGACGCATCCTCATAGAACTCCAGTAAATTTGTCAGGCACGACTTCCCTTTAATGAAACCGTGCTGCGTCTGCTCTATCAAGCAGTTCCCCTCAAGATGCCTCGCTAGTTCCTCCTTGATGATGGATTCTAACATTTTACCTACAACAGACGTTAAACTAACCGGCCTATAATTCCCTGCCTTTTGCCTGGCACCCTTCTTAAACAACGGCGTAACATTAGCCGTTTTCCAATCTTCCAGCACTTCCCCGGAATCCAGCGACGTCTGGAAAATAACCACCAAGGCATCCGCTATCACCTCCGCCATTTCTTTCAGAACCCTCGGATGCATTCCATCCGGTCCTGGCGACTTGTCCACAATCAGCCCGTCCAGTCTGTCGAGCACCGCCTCTCTAGTAACATATTACCATGTCAAACATTGCTTAAAAAAATACTATTCCAATGAACTTCATTGTATATTTATCACACAGTGCATCTGGTGTAATCTCTTTGTAAATTTTCCAAGGGAATTCTTTAATTCCCTTCAGTGGAAAATCCATGGGAAGTCTGAAGAAACGACAGATCCATGGAGTTTCCATGGGATCCTTTTGTTGACTGCCCTACTTCTAAAAGATTCACTGTATGGGCCTTAACTAAGGAACATTTTAATTTGTCCCACTACTTCCTTTGCCCTTGCTTCTCCTTCAAACCCCCATTGCCTCTATTTATAATCATTGTTTACTGCCTCTCTTTGAAGAACATTAAGCTTAAACAATGAATTATTTCTCATCATCAGGGATTGTAACATCCACCTTGGCTCTCCATTCCTCCTCTTAATTTGTAAATTTCCTTTACTCACTAATGATTTCCTTTCATCTAAATTCTTCCTCCACATTTACAGCCATCTCTTTGATCCATGTTAAGGCTCTGTGGCTACTTGCATACATTCCTTAACACACTCCAATTGCATGTTTAAACTCCCATCTGCTTGATGTATTAGCCCTTCATTTGCCTTTTCAGCTTTTGAATTCTTTACTTGATGCCCCTCTACCAGCAAAACTAGCATTGCTTTCTAGTAAGCCTCCAACTTGGCACTTTAAATTTCAAAATGGTAGAGCCTTGATAGCATCTAGTGCACTGTTCTATTAGCCCTTCTTGACATCTCAGTCCTTGCAAACTACTGTGCATCTTTAATCTCCCTTTATTCTAAGATCATTGATATCACTTCCCAAATATGTTCCCAGCTTTCCTACAACTCCCTGTTTAAATTTCTGAAATCAATTTTCCAAATACCACATGGAACAGTAACAAATGTCATGGACAAAATTGATCCAGATGTTGCAGTCACAATGTGGCGAGCATTCAGCCGGGGATGAAAGGCAAGAGGGATCAGAAGCAGATCCTTTAAAAAAGCATTAAAAGTCATTGTAAACATTTACCTGTCATTGAACTGAAAATGGTGTGCGTCTTCAGCTTCTGATATCAAAAGGAGGCTTTGATGGAATTCAGCCATGTCACTAAGCCTCCCTACTTACTTTGGCAATGGAGCCATTCTGCAGCTGAAAGAATAGATTCCTGCTGCAGCCTGCAAAAGTGTTAGGGGCAAAAGCAGAAAATACTGGAAAATCTCAGTAGGTCTGACAGCATCTATGGAGAAAGAACAGAGCTGACATTTAACGCCTGGATTACTCTTCATCAGAGCCAAAGAAAACTGGAAATAAGATGAGATTTGTACTACTACAAGGAGTGATGAAACACTGGGCTCTGGAGCGTTAGCTATAGGTGGAGGCTAGGGAGAGATTGACAAAGATATTGTGGACAAAAGTACAAAGGGAATTTTACAAATTAAAGAGGAGATTAGTTGAGATTTTAAACAAAATTATTTAATCAAAAGCAAAACCTCATGATCACATTCTTGGTGCTGATTCAGTAAGTGAAACATCTACTTGTGCTTCGTACTCACAAAGGTCCTACTTAGTTACAGTTTACAGTCTCTATCTTAATTCACAATGGACAACTTTTGACATCATCCTCATTAAAGACTTTGACTTGGAGAGATGTTAAATTATAATATTAAAGCTGTAAATAGCAGACGTGTAGTTTACTAAGAGACAACATACTTGAATCAAGCCTTCAATGTTCAAAACATCCCAAGGCATTTTTGGGGCTCCTGAGGGACTGTAAGAAGGTTCACGAACAGATGCTGTCCCATAAAGGGATAACTAAGTCAAAGATATGTGTTTTGAGATTGTTTTCAAAGCTGGAAAGAAAATCAGTGAGGAAGAAGGATTTAAGATTGGTGTTCCAGGAATAGAGCCAAGGCACTCCCCAATGCTAGGGTTAAGGAAATGCAAAAGGGCAATCTAGACCAAAATACGAATAGATAATATAAGGTTGGGGGTAATTGCAGATATAAGGTGAGGCTGTGGAAGGATATGACAACTTTGATTTTAAATTTCGGGGCAGAGTGCCAAAATCGATCAAGGAAAAGAATGATTGAGCAGGATTTGATTTGGGAGAGGATATGATGACTAAGTTTTGGACTAGATTGGGTTCAAGGAGGGAAGCATATTAGGGACCAGAAAGGCAGATGTTGCAAAAGTTGAATCTCTGGGTGATGGTAAGGGTTTTGGCACCAATAGGATAAAGCAGATAATATTGTTATATTAGGAGTAAATAGTCTTGCTGGCAGGATGAAGTTCTGCTTTGGTTTTAACTGGATGACTGGATTTTGCATACTGGCTCACTTTGAGGTAGAGGAATTAGTGGAGAGGATGTGGAGTGGAATTAATACAGGTATAATGATTTCTACCTTCCTGATGAAACAAAATTCTAATGTAAAGTTGGTATTACTCTGCAAATGAAGATATTGTTCATACCTGTATATGTGATGAAAGTAAACTAATGAGGACCTTTTGTGAAGAAACATATCCCTTTTATAATTCTTCCATCTTCCAGTTGCATTGATGTTGAAGGATGTTGAAATGAGAGATGAGAAAACTTTTTTAGCAAGTGACAGTGATACATATAACATGGTAATTTTTAATTAACTTGCAGTTTGTTAATAGCTCTTTGCTGATGTGCTGCTTCATTTGTCTCCATCCATTTTGCACTGTTGACAAAGCTGTACCTACTGTTATTCCTTGTCCTCATCACCTGTGTTGGAACACAAGGAGAATCTATAAGAAACCTGTAGTTTCAGCATTTGAACAGCCATGAAGAGTTCCACTAAAATATGTTATGTTTTTATTCATCACAAGTTTTCAGAATGTACAATTCCCTGCTCATTGACCAGTGAGTCTAACCTCAGTGGTTGGTAAGTTGATGGAGAAGATCCTGAGAGACAGGATTTATGAACATTTAGAGAAGTATAGTATGATCAGAAATAGTCAGCACGGCTTTGTCAAAGGCAGATCGTGCCTTGCAAGCCTGGTTAAGTCTTTTTTTGAAGATATGACTAAACATCTTGACGAAGGAAGAGTGGTAGATGTGGTTTATATGGACTTCAGCAAGGCGTTCGATAAGGTCCCCCATGCAAGGCTCATTGAGAAAGTGAGAAGGCGTGGGATCCAAGGGGACGTTGCTTTGTGGATCCAGAACTGGCTTGCCTACAGAAGGCAGAGAGTAGTTGTAGATGGGTCTTTTTCTGCATTGAGGTCGGTCACCAGTGGAGTGCCCCAGGGATCTGTTCTGGGACCCTTGCTGTTTGTGATTTTTATAAATGACCTGGATGAGGAAGTGGAGGGATGGGTTGGTAAGTTTGCTGATGACACCAAGGTTGGAGGTGTTGTGGATAGTTTGGAGGGATGTCAGAAGTTGCAGCATGTCATAGATAGGATGCAAGACTGGGCGAAGATTTTCCTCACATCCCCTAAATCTCCTGTGTCTCACCTTGAATCTATTCCCCTTGTGACTGACCATTCAACTAAGGGGAAACAACTGCGCCTTGTCCACTCTGTCCATGTCCCTCGTAATCTTGTGCACCTTGACCAGGTTGCCCCTTAGTCATCTCTGCTCCAAAGAAAACAACCCAAGCCTATCCAACCTCTCTTCATAGCTTAAATGTTCATCCCAGGCACCATCCTGGTGAATCCCCTCCAGTACAATCACGGTCTTCCAATAATGTGGCGATCAGAATTGCACACAGTACTCCAGCTACGGCTGCACACAAGCTCTGTACAGCTCCAATATGACTTCTCAGCTTTTGTAACCTGTGTCTCAATTGATAAAGGCAAGTGTCCCATATACATTTTTCACTGCTCTACAAACATGCCCTTCCACCTTCAGAGATCTGTGGACAAACACAACAAGGTCCCTTTGTTCCACAATGTCATACTATGGGCCAAAGTTTTTACTGAGGTACTAATGGTTGATTTTGGGTAATTAGCCCAAATAATCATCGTTATAGGTGACTCTTGATATTGTGTTGGCATTATAGCTAAGCCTAAGCTTGATCGCTTCCTTAGAAAGAATCCCTGACATTTCCTTGTCTAAGACCAGCACAGGCTGGGAATCAATTCTGGAACATTCCTGGCCTTCATTGTTCAGCTCCTCATTAGAAATACTTGCCCAGCAAAGGCTGTAGCTTTAATAGTTTCTCTTCTCTTTTTTCAGCCATTGAGGATATGCCAGGCTTTAGTTCAGTAACTGCAGTAGTGCTTGATTGAAATAGAGGTGACTTTTTGATTATCTTGGTTTGGGCTTGTTGTTAATATGTGGGGAATCATAAGGAAAGCCTTGTGGCCAAATGTTTTTCAAAATTTTTCTGCAGTTTAAAAACAAATTAATATTTACTTTATCTTTCTGCCTGAATGCTAGACACATTTTTAAAATTATGATCCCAAATTCATTGTTCTGGGCAGATGCCAGGAATTTGAATTTGGCATGGGACCTGATTCTGCCACTTTTCTGCTCTTTCTCTCCATGGCTAAAAATACTGACGTTTTTGTGCTTTCTGCCCTGACATCAGTAAAAAGAGGCAGAATTGAACTTGTCCTGCCAGCAGTCTAAAAACTCCATATTTTTGTTAGCCATCTGAAGTACTGACAATATAAATGTAGAAGTGGGACATGTTGCTGATTTCGCAGAGGTATTCAGTGATTAGTCATCACAGAAAGAGAATACTTTCTGGATTAGACAGGACTGGATACTTCAAGTGCCGGGTTTCAGGATGGACACGGAGGGAGGCAAGAGGTTGGGGGGTGGCCCTGTTGATCAGGGATAGTGTCACGGCTGTAGAGAAGGTGGACGCTGTGGAAGGATTGTCTACGGAGTCTCTGCGGGTGGAAGTTCAGAACAAGAAGGGGTCAATAACTTTACTGGGTGTTTTCTATAGGCCGCCCTATAGTAACAGGGATGTTGAGGAGCAGATAGGGAAACAGATTCTGGAGAGATGTAATAATAACAGAGTTGTTGTGATGGGAGACTTTAATTTCCCAAATATCGATTGGAAGCTCCCTAGGGTAAGGGGTTTGGATGGGGAGGCGTTTGTTAGGTGTGTTCAGGAGGGTTTCCTGACACACGTGGATAAGCCTACAAGAGGAGAGGCTGTACTTGATCTGGTATTGGGTAATGAACCTGGACAGGTGTCAGATCTCTCAGTGGGAGAGCATTTTGGGGATAGTGATCATAACTCTATCTCCTTTACACTAGCATTGGAGAGAGATAGGATCAGGCAAGCTAGGAAAGTGTTTATCTGGAGTAAGAGGAAACATGAAGCCATCAGGCAGGAAATTAGAGGCATAAATTGGAAGGAGGTTTTCTTGGGGAAATACACCGAAGTAAGGTGGCAGATTTTCAAGGAATGTTTGTCTGGAGTTCTGCACGACAATGGTCCGATGAGACAGAGAAGTTTTGGTAGGTTACAGGAACTGTGGTGCACCAAAGTTGTAACAAATCTAGTCGAAAAGAAAAGTGTACAAAAGGTTCAGGGAGCTAGGCAATGTTAGGGATCTAGAGGAGTATACGGCTTGTAGGAAGAAACTTGAGAAGGAAATTAGGAGAGCCAGAAGGAATCATGAGAACGCCTTGGCAGGCAAGATTAAGGAAAACCCTAAGGCATTCTACAAGTATGTGAAGAGCAAAAGGATGATGTGAAGGAATAGGACCTATAAAATGTGACGGTGGGAAAGAACCGGTAGAAATAGCAGAGGTGCTCAATGAATACTTTTCTTCGGTATCTTGTTGGTTGTAGTGCAGGCTTGTGGCGGACTGAAAAGCTTGAGTATGTGGACATTAAGAAAGAGATGTGTTGGAGTTTTTGAAAAGCATCAAGGTAGATAAGTTGCCGGGACTGGATGGGATGTACCCCAGGTTACTAGGCGAGCCTCTGGCGATGATCTTTGCGTCATCGATGGAGATGGGAGAGGTTCCGGAGGATTGCGAATGTGGTTTCTATATTCAAGAAAGGGAATAGAGATAGCCCAGGAAATTATACTTACCTGGCAGGGGTGAAACCGTGATCAAACAGGCGGTTCGCCCAGGACAAGGCTATCCCATTGCACTCCGGGTGTGCTGATGCCTGCGATGTCCCCAAATGCGGGATACTCGACTGCAAAATTGGTGAGCCTAACGTCAGTGGTTGGTAAGTTGATGGAGAAGATCCTGAGAGACAGGATTTATGAACATTTAGAGAAGTATAGCATGATCAAAAATAGTCAGCACAGCTTTTTCAAAGGCAGATCGTGCCTTACGAGCCTGGTTGAGTTTTTTGAAGATGTGACTAAACGTATTGACGAAGGAAGAGCAGTAGATGTGGTTTATATGGACTTCATCAAGGCATTCGATAAGGTCCCCCATGCAAGACTTACTGAAAAAGTGAGGGGGCATGGCATCCAAGGGGACATTGCTTTGCGGATCCAGAACTGGCTTGCCCACAGAAGGCAGAGTGTGGTTGTAGATGGGTCTTTTTCTGCATGGAGGTCAGTCACCAGTGGAGTGCCCCAGGGATCTGTTCTGGGACCCTTGCTGTTTGTGATTTTTTTTATATATAAATGACTTGGGTGACGAAGTGGAGGGATTGGTTGGTAAGTTTGCCAATGACACAAAGGTTGGAGGTGTTGTGGGTAGTTTGGAGGGATGTCAGAAGTTGCAGCATGACATAGATAGGATGCAAGACTGGGCTGAGAAGTGGCAGATGGACTTCAACCCGGATAAGTGTGTGGTGGTTCATTTTGGCAGGTCAAATGAAATGAAGGAATATGATATTAAGGGTAAGACTCTTAGTAGTGTCGAAGATCAGAAGGATCTTGGGGTCTGGGTTCATAGGACTCTCAAATCGGCTTTGCAGGTAGAGGATGTGGTTAAGAAGGCATATGGTGTGCTGGCCTTCATCAATCGAGGAATTGAGTTTAGAAGCCGGGAGATAATGCTGCAGCTGTGTAAGATTCTGGTCAGACCCCACTTGGAGTACTGTACTTAGTTCTGGTTGCCTCATTAGAGGAAGGATGTGGAAGCCATTGAAAGGGTGCAGTGGAGATTTACAAGGATGTTGCTTGGATTGGGTGGCATGCCTTATGAGGATAGGTTGAGAGAGCTTGGTCTTTTCACCTTGGAGAGACGAAGGATGAGAGGTGACCTGATAGAGGTGTATAAGATGTTGAAAGGTATTGATCGGGTGGATTCTCAGAGGCTTTTTCCCAGGGCTGAAATGGCTGCAACAAGAGGACACAGGTGTAGGATGCTGGGGAGTAGGTACAGAGGAGATGTCAGGGCTAAGTTTTTCACTCGGAGGGTGGTGGCTGCGTGGAATCGGCTGCTGGCGGTGGTGGTGGAGGCAGATTTGATAGGGTCTTTTAAGAGACTTCTGGATGAGTACATGGGACTTAGTAGGATTGAGGGCTATAGGTAAGCCTAGTAGGTAGAGATTGGCACAACTTGTGGGCCATAGGGCCTGTTTGTGCTGTAGTTTTTCTATGTTCTAATACTTGAGAGAGAAGCAGCAGCATAGTGAAGCCCACACCCTGAGAGAGCAGCATTGAACACAAATATTAGTGCTGTGGAATGGAAGGTTTTGGCTACAATATCACGCTTGTGGAGAAAAACAAAGGCTGTGGTCCCTTAATTGCCTAAAGCAGTCCTGCTAGGGTGATGACTGTTACCTGCTAATGACTAAACGTTAAGAGATTAGCTAGTTTCACAAATGGAGTACCCTTCTAACAAGTGGAGAGTGAATCCAAATGTACTAAACTGAGGATAATTCTCATCTAATTATAAAAATGCCTAACCTTATAAAATTGTCTTCATCAAACCATGCTTGTACGTATTTCAAAAAGCGAATCATTCTTATTTTAAGAAAATATTGGGAGAAAGGTAATAAGGTACTTATGCACATTTATCCTAGCTCTATTAATCTCCAGTAGTGTTTTAACAAAATCATTCATAGGATGTGAATGTCACTGGCTGGGCCAGCATTTACTGTCCGTCCCTAATTACCCTTGAACTGAGTGTATTTAAGAGTCAACCTCATACATTGCTGTGGGTCCAGAGTCACAGGTAGGCCAGACCAGGTGAGGATGGCAGATTTCCTTCCCTAAAGGACATTAATAAACCAGATGCTGTTTTACAGCAACAATAGTTTCGTGGTTATCATTAGATTTTTAATTCCTGATTTTTATGGAATTCAGATTTCACCATTTATAGTGGTGGGATTTGAACCCATGTCCCCAGTGCATTATGCTATGCCTCTGGAATGTCCAGTAACAGTACACCTTTTTGTAAAAACGTTGACCCAAGATTATGGCAGCTTATTCCAGACACTCACCACCCTCTATGTGGGGAAAAAAATTGGCGTAACCTGGTGTTGTGAGACTTCTTACTGAAAAAATCACCCCTCTGGACACTTGTATTTCCCCCTTCTTAGCTTAAACCTATGTCCCCTAGTTTTACTCTCCCTACCTTTGGAAAAAGATATTGACTTTCTGGCTGATCTATGCCTCTCATTATCTTTATAGACCTCTATAAGATCACCCCTCAGCCTTCTATGCACCAGAGAAAAAAGTCCCAGTCTATCCAGCCACTTCTTATAACTCAAACTATCAAGTCCTGATAACATCCTGGTGTATCTCTTCTGCATTCTTTCTAGTTTAATAATATCCTTTCTATAGAAGGATGCCAGGCAAAAGGCAGGGAATTATAGGCCGGTTAGTTTAACGTCTGTTGTAGGTAAAATGTTAGAATCCGTCATCAAGGAGGAAATAGCGAGGCATCTTGAGAGGAATTGCTTGATAGAGCAGACGCAGCACGGTTTCGTTAAAGGGAAGTCGTGTCTGACAAATTTACTGGAGTTCTATGAGGATGTGTCTAGGGCGGTGGATAGAGGAGAGCCAGTGGATGTGGTCTTTCTGGATTTTCAGAAGGCGTTTGACAAGGTACCTCACAGGAGGTTATTGCAGAAGGTCAGGGGACAGGGAGTTGGGGGTAGGGTATTAGTGTGGATAGAGGATTGGTTGTCAGATAGGAGGCAGAGAGTGTGGGTCAATGGGTGCTATTCGGATTGGCGGATGGTGACTAGTGGAGTGCCTCAGGGGTCGGTGCTGGGGCCTCAGCTATTTACCATTTATGTAGATGATCTGGAGGAGGGAACCGAGTGTAGGGTGTCGAAATTTGCTGATGACACCAAGATTGGAGGAAAGGCAAATTGTGCGGAGGGTGTGGAGAGTCTACAGAAGGATCTAGATAGGCTGGGCGAATGGGCCAGGAAATGGCAAATGGAATTTAATGTTGGCAAGTGCGAGGTGGTCCACTTTGGTAGGAATAATGGTAGGAAGGATTATCACTTACGTGGCGAAAAACTGCAGCAGGCGATGGTGCAGAGGGACCTTGGGGTCCTTGTGCATGAGTCGCAAAAACCCAGCTTGCAGGTGCAGCAGGTGATCAGGAAGGCGAATGGGATGCTGGCCTTCATAGCGAGGGGGATTGAATATAAAAGTAGGGAGGTCTTGCTGCGGCTGTATAGGGCATTGGTGAGGCCGCAGCTGGAGTACTGTGTGCAGTTTTGGTCGCCGTACTTACGCAAGGATATTTTGGCCTTGGAGGGAGTGCAGAGGAGGTTTACTAGGCTGATACCGGAGTTGAGGGGGTTGAGCGATGAGGAGAGGCTGAATAAACTAGGCTTGTACTCGTTAGAGTTTAGAAGAATGAGGGGAGGTCTCATTGAGACGTATAAGATGATGAATGGGATGGATAGGATAGAAGTGGAGAGACTTTTCCCGCTCAGAAAGGATAATAGGACTAGGGGGCACAGCCTCAAGATAAAGGGGGGGCGGTTTAGAACGGAGTTGAGGAGGAACTTCTTCACTCAAAGGGTGGTGAATCTCTGGAATTCTCTGCCCGTTGAAGTGGTGGAGGCTACCTCGCTAAATATTTTTAAGACGCGGGTTGATGGGTTTTTGATAAGCGAGGGGATTAAGGGTTATGGGGAGAGGGCGGGAATGTGGAACTGAGCCACGACAGATCAGCCATGATCTTATTGAATGGTGGGGCAGGCTCGAAGGGCTAGATGGCCTACTCCTGCTCCTATTTCTTATGTTCTTATAACAGGGTGACCAGAACTGTATACACTACTCCAAGTGTGGCTTTACCAATGTCTTGTACAACTTCAACATGACATTCCGATTCCTATATTCAGTGTTCTGACCAATGAAACTAAGCAAGCTGAATGCCTTCTTCACCACTCTGTCCACCTGTGACTCCACTGCCAAGGAGCTATGAACATGTACCCCTGGATTTCTTTGTTCTATAACTCTCCCCAGCGCCCTACCATTAACTGAGTAAGTCCTGCTCTGGTTCAGTCTACCTAAATGCATCACCTTGCATTTATCTAAATTAAACTCCATCTGCCATTTGTCAGCCCATTGGCCCAATTAAGCAAGACCCCGTTGCAATCCGAGATAACCTTCACTATCCGCTATGCTACCAGTCTTGGTGTCATCTGCAAACTTACTAACTATGCCTCCTATATTCTCATTCAAATCATTAATTTGGATTTGAATTAATGACTTAATTCATTAAATAAATAATAAATAACAAATAACAGTGGACCCGGCACTGATCCCTGAGGGCCATTGCTGGTCATAGGTCGCCAGTTTGAAAACAACCTCCTACAACCACCCTTTGGCTTCTGCCATCAAGCCAGTTTTGTATCCATTTAGATACCTCACTCTGGATCCCGTGAGATTTAACTTTATGCAACAACCTACCATGTGGTACCTTGTCAAAGGTCTTGCTAAAGTCCATGTAGACAGCATCAACTGCACTGCCCTCATCTACCTTTTGGTTACTCCTTCAAAAAATTCAATCAAATTTGTGGGACATGATTTTCCACTCACAAAGCCATGCTGACTGTTTTGCATCTCTAAATGCCTGTAGATCCTGGCTCTCAAAATATCTTCCAACAACTTACCCACCACAGATGTGAGGCTCAGTGGCCTGTAGTTCCCAGGCTTTTCTCTGCAGCCCTTTTTAAACAAAGGCACAACATTTGCCACCCTTCAATCTTCAGGCACCTCACCTGTGACTATCGATGATTCAAATGTCTCTGCTAAGGGACTCACAATTTCCTCCCTAGTCTCCCACAGTGTACTGGGATATACTTTATCAGGTCTAGGGGATATATCTACCTTGAAGTGCTTTAAGACTTTCAGTACCACCACCACCTCTGTAATATGTGCACTCCTCAAAACATCATTATTTATTTCCTCAAGTTCCCTAACATGCATGGTTTCTCAACAGTGAACACTGATGAGAAATATTCATTTAGGATCTCACCGTCTCTTGTGGATCCGCACATAGATGACCTTGCTGATTCTTAAGATGCCCTAATCTCTCCCTTGTTACTTTTTTGCCCTTTATGTATTTGTAGAAACTCTTTGGATTCTCCTTTTGCCTTATTTGCCAATACAATCTTAAATCCACTCTTTGCTCTCCTGATTTCTCTCTTAACTCTACTCCTACACTCCCTATACTCTTTAAGGGATTCACTTGATCCCAGCTGCCTATGCAAGCCTATGTGCCTCCTTCTGCTTCTTGATCAGGGTCTCAATATCCCGAGTCATCCAGGGTTCCCTACTTCCACCAGCCTTCCCCCTCACTCTAAGAGGAATGTGCTTATCCTGAACCCTAGTTAACACACTGTTGAAAGCCTCCCACTTACCAGACATCCCTTTGCCTTTCCACAAACTCCCCCAATTAAATTTTGACAATTCCTGATACCATCAAAATCGGCTTTGCCCCAATTTAGAATTTTAACTTTTTGGGCCAGACCTATCATTCTCCATAGCTATCTTAAAACTAATAGAATTATGGTCATTTGTCCCAAAGTGATCCCTCGATAACACTTCTGTCACTTGCCCTTCCTTATTTGCCCCCTTTCTAGTTGGACCATCCACATACTGAATGAGAAATTTCTCCTGAATAAACTCAACAAATTTCTCTCCATCCAACCCTCTAATACTATGATTGTCACAATCAATGTTGGGAAAGTTAAAATCCCCTACAATTACCATTCTCTTTTTCTTGGAGCTATCTGCAACCTCCTTACATATTTGCTCCTCAATTTCCCACTGACTATTTAGGGGCCTATAGCACAACCCTATCAAAGTGATTTTCCCCTTCTTATTTTTCAGTTCTACCCACATAGACTTAGTGGCTGAACGTTGGATATATTCCCCCTCAGTACTGCCATGATGTTTTCCCTAATCAAAAGTGCAACTTCCCGCCTCCTACCTCCTGTTCTATCTTTCCTATAGCATCTGTATCCTGGAACAATGAGCTGCCAATCTGTCCCTCCCCTACCCATGTTTCAGTAATTGCTGTATCCCAGTCCCACGTACCCATCCATGCCTTGAGTTCATCTGCCTTGCCCATCAGGCTTCTTGCAATGAAATAAATGCAGTTTAATCTGGACTTCCCTTGCTCACTGCTCTGCTCTTGCCTGACTTGTCTGGTATTAGGATTACTGACACTGCCTTTACTAATTAATGTGCTCTCTTTAACTTCTGTGCTATCCTCAAACTTCTCTTCTGTCTCCCTATTGCTTTGGGTCCCACCCCACTACCGAACTAGTTTAAACCTTCCTGAGCACCTCTAGCAAATCCTCTCGCCAGGATATTAGTCCCCTTCCAGTTCAGGTGTAACCCGTTCCTCTTGAACAGGTCATCCATTCACCAGAAGAGATTCCAATGATACAAAAATTTAAATCCTTGCCCCTTGCACCCGCTTTCAAGCTACACATTCATCTGCCTAATCCTTCTATGCCCACTCTTTCTAGCACGTGGCAGCAGCAGTAGTCCAGAAATTACTAATAGTAATAGTGAGGCTAACAGTGCTGACCCTCGCTTGCCAGCAAATCCGATAGTAATTTACTACAAGTGGATATATTAACACAATTTTTCAGTTATTTGTTAAGAAGGTGCACAGTTGCTTATCAGATCTAGATGCGCTGTAGAGGGCACCATGCAGTTTGCATGTTTTGCTGACAGTAACTTACCACACAAAACTCTCAATGTCTGTACTTATGTGCAAGACAATGTTTGCAAAGCAGTAAAATCTATCCCATTGTCAGTGGTATCTTGTGCTGGGTATGCACGATGGAAATGATGCAATCAATACCCTCTTCATGCCATTTAGGGAGAACAGGACAAGCATCCATGCAGCTCCCTAACTAATCAGATTGAAGCATTGTGGAAGTAATAGTGCATGATTGAGAAGGAAGTGTAAATTAGAATTGGTGAATTTGGTCCCAAATCATATTCAGAAAATAAAGGGACAAAAATATTCGATTAAAAGAGAGCAGAAGTAAAAATATTAATGTGAATATCACTGATAAAACTGATAACTATTGACTTTAAATCTTTGCAACATTTTTAACTCTCTGACAAAAATTAAATCCTGAAGGAATGAAACATTAACTCATAATGGTTAATGTTCAGTGCCAGGGAGGTGCTCTGGCAGTAATTAACTTGAATTAACTTTCTGTTGCATGCTTACTCGTATCTACTATGCCAATTTGAGATTTCACATTGCTCAATGTATTTGCATGGGGAACCAGACAATAAAATGCTACTTCTAACAAAGCTAATGGCATCTGCACCAATGTTATGAGTTCTACATTTAGTCATACATCTGCTCTTGCTGTGGAATTTATGTCTTAACAACTATGACTGTATGACATCAACCCACTGTTAAATTGATAGCAATTTGGGACATGTTCCCTTTAAGTCAAGATTTATAGAAGGTTGCTTAAGATGTTTAATATTAATTTGGAATAGTTTATAAAATCTAATGACTGGAAAGCAATCCTTATGCATGCAGTTTTCTGTTGTGAAACAACACAGAGCTGTCGGTTATGCAGCAGGCTAAATAATACAGATTTGTAATATTTATCCTCTGAGATTTGCAACTGAAGTGGTTGCAAGTGGAATGCAAAATTCACAATTGGAAAAATATAGTTTCTGCTAAGGCATCTGGTCCTGGATGCTGTGTAATTGAGTCCTCCATTTGTGATGCAAATAAAAGTAGTAATAGGTGACTTGATTGCAAGCTGAGAACTCAGACTGAATACATTGCTATTCATTGCATTTTGTAGCTTCATAAGAGAAGTACCATTGCAACAGTGCTCCTATTTTTAATGGAATAGAAAATATTGATATGAACCTCTCCATTGCTGATTCAACTGAATGATGGAATTGATAGCTGTTGTCAGAAGAGATCCTGTTTGTTTTTCACATTGAAATGTTGTATTACATTTTAAAATTAAATAAACAGGATGTGTTGTAAATATATAAATACAGTGTATACTATTTGACACTGGCTGATCACTAAAGGACATGCTGCACTTTTTCTGACTCCGTTCCAAAGAAGACTATAATGCGCTGCTTTGATGATTTTTTTACAGAACCTGCTCAGTTATGCAAAGCGGAGCAGCGTCCATCAACATTGGCTGTGGGAGCTGCTGTTAATGCAATGGGTAACCATCAAACCCCAACTCCCAACAGTACAGGTTAGATGTTTTCATTTTTCTTATGCAAAGATATAGATATAGAAGTTCAGGTGTTATTAGCTTGATGAGAATTGTTAACATGTGTTTTGATGATTGTCAGTTTTATTTGTCTTTTGTGATTTGACTTTTTAAAAGGGAATAATATAGTAGCAGTTTTTTTTAACGTGAAAAAATCTTGATGTCTGAGGTTGGAGGATACATTTTGTGTGGAGGGACAGCTCATAGGTTTTTTTTCCAGTTGCACTGTTATAGAAAGCCCTTCTGCCACACCCCTGATTCAGCCCTGGAGATAAAGCAGTGAAAGTTGTTCAGCTTTCATTGTGCTCCTAGCAGCAGCCCTGAGGAATTGCATAAAGAGCAGGTTGTTTCAGTGCTTTCTGAGATGTGAGTGACAATGGAGTTTCATATTTGTATTTTTATATTTTTCTGCTATGAAAGGCAAATTCAGTAGACTACATTTAACCATTGTGTATTCATTTTATACTTAAACCTTTTTACTACAACTTAATACAGCTGTTTTTGGCATGAATCAAATAAGATACTATGTTTATTAGTATGATAAATTATGATTGGAACAGATCTTCATATCTATAATGCTTGCTTTAACTGTGCTGTTTTTAAGCAGTTTATGGCCAAATTTGGCTTACTCATGCGTTTGAAATGTTAACTTTTTTGATCATGCAGTGGCAGCCAGTTGTAGCGACCTCTTCTAGATACCTCTTTGCCCTATCTGAAATTAAGGACCTAAATATTTGTATCATCTTCTTCTTTGTGCAAATTGAAGCAGTAATTATAGTTGATTTGTTATCATCAGTAGTGATGCCAAGGTGTTTGTCACATGTGATTTGCACTCAAACTTTGTAAATTGTTAAATGTGATTTTTTTGTTTGGATTTTGCACAATCTGGGAACTGATATGAATATTTAAGTCCGCGAGTTGCACCGCAAAATAAGTTAGGTATGCCGTTGCTCTCCATTTAAGTAAGAGTTATCCACTTGCTTTCCATACAACATTTTTTTAAAGGAAGTTGTTACTTAATATGTACTGATAAGCTGCAAAGATATAAGACAATACTATTAAATTGATTGGATTGATCTGCTCGAGTATTATGATTAGGAAAGGGATAATTGTCCAAGTTCCTTGTTCCTGCTCCTGTTAGGTAACTCTTGTTGGAATTATGTGGGCATGGGATAAGGTCAGGATGGAACCTTTCTGTGGTGTTGCATGGATGCTTAGTCTGCTACGCTTCGCTGCCTACTAAAATTAACTATCTTCAAAAACACAATTCTTCCTTAATTAGCCAACCTACATTTGCATATAGAAATTTCTGTTATACAAGGAGAATAAATCATCTGGGCCACTATCCAATTTAAAGAATCTGTGACCTGGATGAAGCACTGATCCTCCCACCATCTTATTACATACAGTGGAGAAGATCATAGAATCACTATGTAAAGATTAATTCTGTAATGCCAATACAAAATTGTTGTGGTGCTGGAGGAGGCCGTTCTGCCCATCGTGTCTACACCAGCTCTCCAAAGCATTATGACTTAGTGCCATTCTCCTGCCTTGTCCTCCTAACCCTGCACATGGTTTATATTCAAATAATCATCTAATGTCCTGTTAAATGCCTGGATTGAACCTGCCTTCACTTCATTTCCAGGCAATTCTTTGTTTAGAATAGCACTTATGTGCTGCTAGCTTTACTTATCCTCCAAATTGCACCTTATTAAAAAAGAATTAGATTCTTAGAGCCAGAGGGAGAGCATTCACTATGTTCCATTTGGTAAAAGGATGCACATTTCTGCTGAGATCACCTTGGCAATGCATCAAGATATCTTACTGTAGCTAACACTGGTTAGTGTTACAAAATAGTAGAGTAAAATGTATGTTACAGAGCAGCTGGATTATTTATAGGTTATTTAACTATTGTATACTGCATTTGGCATCTTAAGACATTAAAAAAAATTGCATTAGGAAGTAAGCAGCCTATGACTGCATCCTTTGTTTAAACAATATGCAGCAATAGAAGGAAATGTTGATATCTGAAGTATGATTGTGTTTCTGTGAATTAGGAAGTGGACAGTCAGCACCAAGCAGCAGCATCACTTCGCCCAGCCATGTAAATCTGTCGCCTAATACAGTCCCAGATTTTTCATATTCCAGCAGTGAGGATGAATTCTATGATGCTGATGAGTTCTACCAGAGCAGCTCTTCTCCAAAACGTTGCCTAGAGTGAGTACTTAAATTCAGTTTTTTTTCTTAAATATTGAAGTGAGTTTATGACAACTGAAGGGCAATTTTCTTTTCATGTATTGTTTGCATTGCAAGCAGTGAAATATTTTAAAGGAAATCTATTTTAATGTTTAAAAAAAAATTCAAACTTCTTTTGCCGTCCTTGAAAAGTGTGCACGAAGTTCAACTATGTTTTTCTAAGCCAATGAAATAGGGTATGCTACTCTGAGATTCTCAGAATTCCCAATTATAGAAAGGACATTACTAAACTAGAAAGAGTGCGGACGAGATTTACTAGGATGCTACTGGGACTTGATGGCTTAAATTATAAGGACAAGTTGGATAGACTTGGACTTTTTTTACCCTGGAGTGGAGGAGGTTTAGGGGTGATCTTTATAGAAGCCTATAAAATAATGAGGGGCATGGATAAGGTAGATAGTCAACATTTTTTCCCAAAGATCGTGGAGTGTAAACTAGAGGGCATAGGTTTAAGCTGAGAGGGGAAAAATACAAAAGTGTCCAGAGGGGCAGATTTTTCAGACAGAGAATGATGAGTGTCTGGAATGAGCTGTCAGAGGTAGTAGGTGAGGTGGGTACAATTTTTGTCTTTTAAAAAGCATTTAGACAATTACATGGGTAGGATTGGTATAGAGGGATATGGACCAAACATTGACATTTGGGACTAGCTTAATGGAAAAAACGGGGGGCATGGACATGTTGGGCCAAAGCTCCTGTTTCCAGGCTGTAAACTTCTGTGATTCTAAAATGTTTCTTTTCACCCTGACTGCTTTAGTATTTTGCTTCATTTGCTGAACATGATCCTACAATTTTCTTCCTGTGATAATAAGGCAAGTGAGAGAGTCTCATTCCAACAGAATCAACGAGTATCTCCTATCTGGATTGATTAATGTGTCTCTCTGATTAATATCTTTCCATTTCAAGCAGTTATCCGGTGCTCCCAGCTTGTCTTATCTAATATTTGAAAAACTAGAATATTCTGACTTTCCTTCCTTGCATTTGATATATACCTGGGTGCGCAAACCCACAGATGCTTGAGGGTGGCAGCACAGGTAGAGAAGGTGGTGAAGAAGGCATATGGCATGCTTGCCTTCATAGGATGGGGTATAGAGTATAAAAATTGGCATCTGATGTTACAGCTGTATAGGACGTTGGTTAGGCTACTTTTGGAGTACTGCGTCCAGTTCTGGTCGCTGCACTACCAGAAGGACGTGGAGGCTTTGGAGAGAGTATAGAGAAGGTTTACCAGGATGTTGCCTGGTATGGTGGCTCTTCTCTATGAGGAGAGATTGGGTAAACTGGGGTTGTTCTCCCTGGAAAGATGGAGAATGAGGGGAGACCTAATAGAGGTGTATAAAATTGAGGGGTATGGATAGGGTGAACAGTGGGAAGCTTTTTCCCAGGTCGGAGGTGACAAACACAAGGGGTCACAGAATCAACATGAGGGGGGCGAGGTTTAACTCAGATATCAGAGGGACGTATTTTACACAGGGTGGTGGGGGCCTGGAATGCACTCAGGGTGGTGGAGGTGGACACGCTGGCATCATTTGAGACTTATCTGGATAGTCACATGAGCAGACTGGGAATGGAGGGATACAGAAGAATGGTCTAGTTGGACCAATGAGCGGCGTAGGCTTGGAGGGCTGAAGGGCGTGTTTCCTGTGCTGTATTGTTCTTTGTTCATATATATTGCATCATGCTTGGCAAACATTAGGATGAACGTGTTAGGATGTACCCGTTTAAAAGTAAAAAGAGAGGTTGTAGCTGACATTGTTAATTTTCATGATCATTTGCTTTTTCATGTTTCAACCTTCTCCTGTGTTCAAATGTTAAAGTGCAAGATGCTTTTATTATAGTGTGTGAATTTTGGCTTTCCTTTTTACCTTGCAATACTTTACAGGTACTGATTCAGTCCCAATACTGATTCCATATGATTACATGTTGTTCTTTTAATGCACCTATCTATCAATAATACTTTGTCTGGGGAACACCTAACTACTTATTCTCGATCAAAAGAGCTAGCTGGAAACTTTCTTGCGTTATTTGGGCTGTTAACTTTTTTTTTGATCTGAACGAATGATTATTAAATCTTCTCGTTTTTAAAATAATGCCACTTCTGGCTCTGTTGCCAACTTAAAATATAAATGAGTTCTATTTAGTCATGACTTCTTCTTTGTCATAGCAATCAGGATCTCCTGTGACCTCATCTTGAATTGTCTATTTATAATCTTGTCACACAGTTTGGTGCTCCAGTTTTCTTCCGTACCTTATAGGGTACATGCAGCATGTGATTTAGCATCTGTCCTCACAATTTTCTGGAATAATAAATTTTGGAATGATCAAGGGAAGATCCCTGTTAGAATCACTGCTGAGCAACAATCCAGAATTAATTAACAAACTTAGTGAAGGAGCAACTTGCAACTAGTGACCAAAATATAATTGAATTTGATATTCAATTTGAATGTTAAATGTAAGTAAAGAAAACATTGAAGGGATGAGAAATTAGTTGACCATAGTAAAGTAAGCTGAACTGTTAATGGGTAAACCTAGAGTTAAACAATGACAAGTATTGCAGAAAGATTTGGTACAATGCAAAACTAGTACGTACCATGAGAAGGCAAAGGTTCAGCATTTGTAGTTAAGTATCTATGGTCAACAAATGAGTTAAGAGAGACAATATCAAGTGATTAGGCTTATGCAAATGCAAGAAATGGTGTAAATCTACAAAGCTGGGAGAGCTAAGGAAAACAACAAAGCTATAAATGATAGTGTCACAAGGTAATATGAAGAAAATGCGCAAGGGTTGTTAAAACTGGAGAAAATGGGCCTATTAAAGATGGATGTAGGGAAGACTATAACGAGAAAATGGCAAGATTATTAAATGAGTGCGCTGTCACAATGGAGAAAGATGACAAACCAGCAAATAACTTCAGGGTCAACACTTAGTGGATTTAATATAAGTTTAAAATATAATAGGACTGAAAATGATAAATCTCCAAATATGATTCTTTTAAGTGAGAAAATTGTGGATGCGTTTGTCCTAATTTTCTGAACTTCTCTAGATTCTAGAATTGTGATTTTAAATTAGAAAGTTTCAATTATCAAAGAAGAAGAGAAAAACCAGATAACTGGTTCTAGTGACATCACCCAGTTGCTGTTAAACTGTCACCAGTCTGAGCACAAGCATGAGCTGATCATAGACTCAACATAAATTCTTTAAAGTAGTTGATATCTGACTAATTGAGTTGAATCTTTTGAGGAAGTCACAAACACGGTTAATAGAGGAATGTTTGGACTTCTGGAGTGCATTTGATAGGAGGAGAGGTAATAAGCCATGGATAATGAAGGAAAGTGTTAAATTAAAAGCGGAGGCGTTTAGAGTAGCTAAGAGTAGTGGGCGAGAAGAGGATTGGGAGAGGTTTAAAGGTCAACAAAGATTGACAAAGAAGTTGATAAAGAAGGGCAGGAGAAACTATGAAGCTGGGCTAGTGCTTAATATAAAAAAGGATAGCAAGAATTTTTATAAATATATAAAAAGGAAGAGGCTGGCTAGGGTGAACGTTGGACCCTTAGAAGATAAGGGGGGGTACTTAGTGGTAGAGGGATGGGGAAATGGCTGAGGTCTTGAATAACTTTTTTGTTTCGGTCTTCACAGAGGAGGACGTGAATAATTTGCCGGGTGTTAGCGATGGAAAGGTGGTAGGACTGGAGGGCCTCAATGACATTGTTGTTACTAGAGAGGCGGTGCTTGACAGACTGGAGGGACTGATTGTGGACAAGTCCCCAGGACCGGATGGAATGCATCCAAGGGTTCTGAAAGAAATGGCGGCGGTGATAGTGGATGCCTTGGTGGTTATTTTCCAAACGTCGCTGGATTCCGGGGAAGTGCCGGAAGATTGGAAAGCAGCTAATGTTATGCCGTTGTTTAAAAAGGGTGTCAGGCAAAAGGCAGGGAATTATAGGCTGGTTAGTTTAACGTCTGTTGTAGGTAAAATGTTAGAATCCGTGATCAAGGAGAAAATAGCGAGGCATCTTGAGGGGAATTGCTTGATAGAGCAGACGCAGCACGGTTTCGTTAAGGGGAAGTCACGTCTGACAAATTTATTGGAGTTCTATGAGGATGTGTCTAGGGCGGTGGATAGAGGAGAGCCGGTGGATGTGATGTTTCTTGATTTTCAGAAGGCGTTTGACAAGGTACCTCACAAGAGGTTATTGCAGAAGGTAAGGGGTCATGGAGTTGGGGGTAGGGTGTTAGCGTGGATAGAGGATTGGTTGTCAAATAGGAGGCAGAGAGTGGGGGTTAATGGGTGCTATTCGGATTGGCGGTTGGTGACTAGTGGAGTGCCCCAGGGGTTGGTGCTGGGGCCTCAGCTATTTACCATTTATATAGATGATCTGGAGGAGGGAACCGAGTGTATGGTGTCGAAATTTGCTGATGACACCAAGATTGGTGGAACAGCAAATTGCGCGGAGGGTGTGGAGAGTGTGCAGAAGGATCTAGATAGGCTGGGCGAATGGGCCAGGAACTGGCAAATGGAATTTAATGTTGGCAAGTGCGAGGTGGTCCACTTTGGTAGGAATAATGGTAGGAAGGACTATTACTTACGTGGCGAAAAACTGCAGCAGGCGATGGTGCAGAGGGACCTCAGGGTCCTTGTGCATGAGTCGCAAAAACCCAGCCTGCAGGTGCAGCAGGTGGTCAGGAAGGCTAATGGGATGCTGGCCTTCATAGCGAGGGGGATTGAATATAAAAGTAGTGAGGTCTTGCTGCAGCTGTATAGGGCATTGGTGAGGCCGCAGCTGGAGTACTGTGTGCAATTTTGGTCGCCGTACTTACGCAAGGCTATTTTGGCCTTGGAGGGAGTGCAGAGGAGGTTTACTAGGCTGATGCTGGAGTTGAGGGGGTTGAGCTATGAGGAGAGGCTGAATAAACTAGGCTTGTACTTGTTAGAGTTTAGAAGAATAAGGGGAGATCTCATTGAGACGTACAAGATGATGAATGGGATGGATAGGGTAGAGGTGGAGAGACTCTTCCCGCTCAGAAAGGACAGTAGGACTAGGGGGCACAGCCTCAAGATAAAGTGGGGGGGGGGGGGGGGGGGTGGTTTAGAACAGAGTTGAGGAGGAACTTCTTCACTCAAAGGGTGGTGAATCTCTGGAATTCTCTGCCCGTTGAGGTGGTGGAGGCTGCCTCGCTAAATATTTTTAAGACGCAGGTTGATGGGTTTTTGATAAGCGAGGGAATTAAGGGTTATGGGGAGAGGGCGGGAATGTGGAACTGAGCCACGACAGATCAGCCATGATCTTATTGAATGGCGGGGCAGGCTCGAAGGGCTAGATGGCCTACTCCTGCTCCTATTTCTTATGTTCTTATGTACTCTGAAATTTAGAAAAATGAGAGGTAATTATTGAAACATAAAAGATTATGAAAGGGCTTGACAGATAAACATTGAAAAATTGTTTCCCCTGGCTGGGGAACCTAGAACATGGGCACAGTCTCAGGATAGAGATGAAGAAATTTTCTTTTCACTGAGTCTGCGAATCTTTAAAATTTTCTACCCCAGAGGGTTGTAGATGCTGCATTGTTGAATATAGTTAAAACTGAGATGAATAAAATTTTGGTGTCCGAGGGAATTGAGGAATATGGGGAGGAGGTGAGAGAGTGCAGTTGAGGCTGAAAATTAGCCACACTGGTATTTAGTGGCTGCGTAGCTTCAAGAGACTATATGTGTGAGTGACATCATCAGTAGTGCAGGCTTTCACGGGTTTAGTCTTACCAAGAGGAACCTGTGTAACTAGCTGTCTCCAGTTCTGAATCCATTCTGACTGTATTTCAACATTTTTTATAAGTAAAGAAGATTGAATATCTCAATGCGTCTGACTATCTTTTTGTGGCCACGTTACCACAGCATGAAAGTGGTTTGATAAATACTTGGGAGGCAAGAAACCAAGTTGGTTTCTTACATACATTGGCAGGGTGTGCATGATGCTATTTCACAAGGGTCCATATTGGAGCCACAGCTTTTCACCATATATATTTTGCCTTGATGCCCAATCAATCTTGTGTAAAGAACAACAGAGTTGTGCATCCAGTTTTGCTTACCACTCTAGGTTATGAAGCTCGATAAAACTGTGTCAATGTAAACAGCAAGTTGTTATAAAGTCAGGCTAAATAAGTGGGCAAAATCTATTACATACCACTTTGGATGCAAGAAAGATAAATCTGAATAACTTCATGAGAGATTAGTAGCTGTGGCGAAGCAATGGGATTTCAATGTATAGGTATGCAGCTCACTAAATGCGAATCCTGTGGAATATGGGCCTTTATCTGAAGAGGGTTAGAGTTAGAATATAAAAGTGAGGAAGAAATATTTCAGTTGTACAAAGACTTGGTTAGACCTCCTCATGCATTCTATATTCAGTTTTGGACACAAACCTCAGGAAGGAAGTATTAGCCTTGAAAGGGGATAGATACAATGCAGATTTGCTTAGTAAGGTTATCAAAGGAAGTAGTGTAAAAGTGGGTAAATGGGGTTGAGATACAAATAAAATGATCTAAAAGAATAACAAAAAGGTTAAGGGCTGAATGCGCCCCTCTTTTCCTGTGTTCTTAAATCTGATTGGCTTCCATTTGTTCAATGGTTTGTGCTGATCTTTGCCTGGGCAGCAGTTGGGCACAGTATATTTTACCTCAAACATAATTGTCAAGCTAGTGAAGATCCCTGCTCCTGATTCTTCTCAAACATTCCTTGTCAGTGCTTGTAGTACATACCCAGGTAGTATTGTGAAACTTGAAGGGTAGGCAGAAAAAAAATGGAGATAAAAAAGATAATTTTGGAAGAATATGATTTGTCCTTTGAGTGAATTTGCCATCAGAATTATGTTCTGAAGTGAATATCTTTTGAATTATGTTTCTAGGAGTAAGAAAAGAAAGGACTTGCATTTAAATCCATGTATTGCCTGTCTGAGGCTGATGTACCGTGAGACCAATATTACAGGAGGTTTCTGAAAGCACTTTTTATTTCTAAATGTAGTTAAATGCAGTACATTGGTGTCAGCAGCTGCCCATTAGCAAACCAGATTCCAGGAAGTATTGAAATTTGTAGATTTCTAATGTGTGAAAATATGATCTGAGGTTTTGCCAATGAAATAAGGGAACCAGTTTCATTTGAGTAACTGCAAGTGTTTCCTGTCTGAGTCTCCATGTAAAAGTGGGGCCAGCAAAATTGGTTCCCCAGTCCAAAACATTTCTCAAAACATGGATGACACAATTAGAAAAGTGCCCCTAGTACTTTCAAAGGAGTTGCTTGTCATATTTTTCATACATTTGCTAAGAATTATGTGGATATGCTTTCTAATGCCAGTCCCAATGCTGGGTTTGAGATAAAATCACAGGTTTGCAAAACATCCCACCATTTAAAAAGATATTATTTTTGTAAATGCTGATGTCAAAGTTTATATAAAAGTTGTTTAAAATATGTCTCAAGACTTGCAATTCATTGTACAAAACTGATAGATGTTGAGCAAATCTTCTTTTGAAACAAAACTTTAGAAGAGCCTTTGGTTACATGCATGCACTTCTTCATAAGTAGGGAAGTGCTGTTGGAACTCATAAGCAATTGCTCAGATCATATCTAGAGTACTCTGCACGGTTTTGGTTCCTTTACTTGAGGAAGGAAGCAAATGCATTAGAGGCAGTTCAGAGAAGAAGGCTGATTCCAGAGATGAAGGACTTGCCTTATGATGAAAGGTTGAGTAGTTTAGGCCTATACTCGCTGGAGTGTATAAGAATAAGAGATCTAATTGAGGTATATAAGTTGCTTAAGGGGGTTGACAGGGTAAATCTAGAGCGAATGTTTCCCCTTGTTTGACATTCTAGAGTGGGATATTCTTGAATGAGAGACCATAATTTTAGGCTAAGGGATGGCAGATTTAAAACCAAAATGAGGAGAAATTGTGAATCTGTGAAATTCTCTATTGCAGAATGCAGTGGACACTGGAACACTAAAAAAAAAGTTGAGGAGATAAATAGGTTTTTAATTTAGTAGCATGATGAGGGCATTTGGGGAGCAGGTAGGACGGTGGAGGTGAGGTTGAGATGAGATCAGTCATGATTGTATTGAATGGAGGAGCAGGCTGAAAGGGCAACTCCTGTTCCTAGATCTTAGGTTATTATAACAACACAACGTTGAATGTTTTTCTCTGGGATTTGGAATTTAAAAAGAAAACAAACGCTGTTTAAGCAGAGGTGTTCAACTTTCTTTATACTTTTATGCAGATGTAGATTGTGTACATTTCTTCGCGAACTTGGTTGGAAAAAAGAAATTGGCATTTTTGATTGATTCACAGTATATTCTAATTCATTTATGGTATATGGGTATCACTGGCTAGGCCAGCATTTATTGTCCATCCCTAGTTGCCCTTGAGAAGGTGATGAGTTTCCTTCTTGAACTGCTGCAATCCCTAATCGCTACACCCTATGCTGTCAGGTAGGGAGCTTGAGGATTTTGACCCAGTGATAGAGAAGGAATGGCGATATCCTTGCAACTCAGGATGGTGAGTGATTTGGAGGGCAACTTCCAGGTGATGTTCCTGGGTATCTGGTACTCTAGTTCTTCTAGATGGTAGTAGTCATAAGTTTTGAAGGTGCTGTCTAAGGAACCTTGATGGTATGTAAAGCTGCCACTATTTTTCAGTTCTAGAGCAATTGAATGTTGGTGGAAGGGGTAGTAATCAATTAAGCTGCTTTGTCCAGGATGGTGTCAAGCCTCTTGTGTTGTTAGAGCTACACTTATCATGCAGAGAGTATTCCATTACATTCTTGATTTGTGCCTTGTAATGGTGGACAGGCTTTGGGAGTTAGGAAGTCAGTTACTTGCCACATGATTCCTAGCCCTTGACCTGCTTTGGTAACCGTAGAATTTATATGGCCAGTCCATTTCAGTTCCTGATCTATGGTAGCCCCCAGGATACTAATAATGGGGGATTAAGCAATGTTGAATGTCGTGGCGATGGTTAGATCCCCCCTTGTTGGAGATGGTCATTGCCTGGTGTTTGTGTGACATGAATGTTAATAGAACTGCTCCCTCTCGGTACCAGGGATCTGGGTTCGATTCCAGGCTTGAGTCACTGTCTGTGTGGAGTCTGCATGTTCTCCTATGCCTTCATGGGTTTCATTTGGGTGTTCCAATTTCCTCCCACAGTTCGAAAGACGCTCGATTGGCCATGCTAAATTCTCCCTCAATATGCCCAAACAAGCGCCAGGAGTGTGGCGACTAGGGGATTTTCACAGTAACTTCATTGCAGTGTTACTGTAAGCCTATTTGTGACACTGATAAATAAACTTGCCACTTGTAAGTCCAAGCCTGGATGTTGAAGCTGATTCTTGGTCTGTGTTCAGCAGGAGGACGGTAGTAACAGGATGATAATGGCAATGCATCATTTATTACCCATTCCTGCTTCCAGTACAGCCACCACTATTTTCTTGCGGGATTTCACTAGAGCACTGTTTCAGGCATGGAACCGAATGCATCATCAAATGGGGAAAAATGGCTCACGCACGCTAATTTTCAGCTGAGGAATTCTGTGCCTGTATCTCGCTCACTTTTGTCTCAGCTGTTACAAAAACATGCCTTAAAAATAGAGAAGAGAAACGTCCATTGGGTGGGGGGGGAGGGGGAAAGGAGGAGAAGAAAGAGGAACAGTGAACAATGTTAAAATGTCTATCATGAATGCCATATGAAATCATTAGACCGCAATGTTTCCCATTTTTCAGTACAGTTCTTGTATCTGTCATTTGTTGTTGATCTAAAGTTGACACTATGCAACTGTTTGTACAATGTTCCCATAGTTCTGATGAAAATGGGAAAGGATTCTTTGCAGCATATTTAACTGTTTATGTTGTTCTATTTTCTGCAAACTTTAAAAATGAAAGAAGTGTTCACTTGGTATTTGAAGGAATCCCTACAGTGCAGGAGAAGGCCGTTTGGCCCATCAAGTCTGCACCAACTCTCCAACAGAGTATCTTACCCAGGCTCGCCCCATCCCCATAACCCCACACATTTACCCTGCTAATCCGCTTAACCTATGCATCTTTTGACACAAAGTGCAATTTAGCATGGCCAATCTAGCTAACACAGACATCTTTGGACCATGGGATGAAACCAGAGCACCCAGAGGAAACCCATGCAGACACTGGGAGAGCGTCTTCCAAGCCCAGAATCAAACCCAGGTCAGCAGTTCAACACAACACAAGAATGCCATTGTGGTAAAAGATTGGATGTTTCAATATTGAATGTGCTCAGTGAATGTCTCAGGAAACCTAATCTGGATTGTAGATAATTACATATAGGGATACACTGGGAAAAGTTAAGTGCCTTGTCTGTTCAAGAACAAAAAATACTGAAATACTTATGAAAGATTTTTTTGGAAATTCTGTACTTGCTGCTGAATATATAGGAAGTGGATAGTCATAAAATCCTGTGTCTCCCCTTCAAGGAAACAAAATTGACAAATATTAGCCAATATCAATCTACAATATTTCCCTCTAATATATAAATTATACCCACTGAAGACATAGGCTGGAACTCTACCACTTCGCCCACCATGGAATTGGTGTGGACGGGAATCCAACAACAGACATCTGACGTCAAGGAGGAATTTCCGGCCTTGCCCAAGTGAGGCTGTAAAATCCTGCCTATTTTTGCACAATTCCTTGCCAAATTTCATTTCCCCTGTCAATCCTTTTGTGTCAATGTCCATGGAGTACAATCAATGTCAGTAGAATATTTTACATGCATTCTCTCACAAGCCAAGTTGTTTCTCTTTCTCTCATACGCGCACACAGACGCAGGCACACAACACCCCCAGACATCCATTATTCTCAGACACACACAACACTTCTCACACACTCACTCACTTAGAGATACTCAGTTTCTGCTAAAAAGGATCGGCTAACTTGTAAAATTGAGAAACATTTTTTCCTTATGGTTGTAATTGAAATATATGGTTTAAAATGATGATGTCCATTATGTCATGAAAGAATTTTTAAGGCTTTTAAGAAAATAGTGGGAAAAGATTTCAGCGTGGCTTATTCTGAATAGTTTGGTAGGATATATAAAGCTGCTGGTTTGTAGTCTCCAATTTAGATTGTTGAGAGTAGTGAAGTGTGACAGATGGCGCTACTTAAATATGATCTTTTAGGCTATTGAGACCTCAGAACAGTTTGATGCTGTTTGAATGGGGAAGTAATGAGTTTTTCATGAAATTTAGGTTACGTAGATTGATGTTAAAAACTCTAAGCATGATTTGTGCTTTAGTGGTGGAATACATTCTGAGTGTGTTGCTTGCAATCATAAATCCAAGTGAAATGAGAATATAACGGTTTAAACTGTTTGAGATTAAGAAAGCAACGAAAGATATGTAGAAGAATCTGTATGGCACCAATGTGAAAAATGAAGAATATGTTCACAACTACACTGACTTAACCTAGGTAGCTCCTGAGCGATAATATCAACCAAGTTTAAGTAAATTTAATTTTCAAGAGTATTTATAATTTTTCTTACCTTCTGCATATAGTATTCTGTTTGTGATGCATAAATTCTGATGGGTCATTAACGTTTTTGAAAGAGGAAAAATAAATCATTTCCATTTAACATACTCTTCCAGGAATGATTTAAGAAAAAATACTTGAATGTTTCTTGTTACTTACTGCTTTCTGAATGTGAAGCAGGATTGCAAAGACTGTATTAGATATACTGACTGGTAAAGGTCTATTCAGTTGTGATATCTAGTGGTCTGTTTCTGGCTAGAAATCAGCATCTATACTAAATTCAAGTTCCAATACAGCTTCAAATAAACCTGACTAATATTATGTTTCTTTTATGCACTGTAATGCTAATATTGCTCCTATTATTTCAGTATGAAAATGTACAATGCTTTGTATTATATAGACCCCTCAGCCCATCTATTGTTGAAATCCAGATTCATGCCTCTGTTGAATCCAGACTCAATTATTTTAATGCTTTCCTACCTGGCACCTATTGTTCACCCTCTATCTTTCATAACTTGCACCAAATCCTATTCACCATGTGCCCCCTAGTCTAGATTGGCTCCATTTCTAATAATCCCCCTCATTTAAAATTCTCATTCTTGTTTTCAAATCCTCTTCCTGCTTCCAAAAGAGAAAATGTTGGAAAATCTCAGCAGATCTGGTAGATTCTGTAAGGAGAGAAAAGAGCTGCCGTTTCGAGTCCAGGTGACCCTTTGTCAAAGCCTCCTGCTCTTCTTGCTTCCTACTTCACTGTTTCTATAATGACTTCAGCCCTGCAGTCCCAGGAAGATGATGCATTTCTCTCAACTGACTGCCTTTGGTTGTGTGGCCCTGAAGCTCTGGAATTCCCCCTCAAAACAGTTCTGCTTTGCTATCTTTCTCCTTTTTAGATGCTTCTGGAAAACCACTGCCAACTGTCCTAGTGGCTTTTTATGTAGTTACATGCCAAACTTTGCCTAGTAATGCTTCTATGAAGAGCCTTAAAAATTATATTGCAGTAAACATACTTGCTGTATTATCATAAAGAAGCTGAAATAATATACTGACATTGAGATCAATTTTTTTTTAGTCGACATTGTTCATCTGCAGTGACAAAGCAAGATCCGTATTTACAACATATTAGAGCAATTTTGGCACAGGTTATAATCAAATGTGGTAAATTTTAATAGTCTGATTTCATAATGCGCACAGATTCCTTAAGATAAATGTTTTTTCAAAGGCAGGTGTCATTATTTCTAGAACATTATGAAGATTCTGATCAGAATTTTCTGGCTGTTCGTGCCTTGCCGTCGCTGCAGAGGAGGACAGCGGGACCTTGGCATGTTTGTCCATAGATCTCTAAAGGCAGGTTAATAGGTTGGTGAAAAAGGCACAATTGCCTTTATCAATCGGGGTATAGATTACAAAAGTAGGGAAGTCATGATGGAGTTGTATAGAATGTTGGTGAGGCCATAGCTGGAGTACTGTGTGCAGTTCTGGTAGCCACATGATAGGAAAGATGTGAACGCACTGGAGGGGGTGCAGAGGAAATTTACCAGAATGCTGCCTGGATGGAACATTTGAATTATGAAGAGAGATTGGATAGGCTTGTGTTGTTTTCGTTGGAGCAGAGAAGACTGAGGGATGACCTGATGGGCATGGACAGGGTGGATAGGAAGCAGCTGGTACCCTTTGTTGAAGGGACATAGATTAAAAGTGAGGGGTGGGAGGTTTATGGGGGATTTGAGGAAAAACATTTTTACTCAGAGGGTGGTGATGATCTGGAATGTGCTGCCTGGGAGGGTGGTGGAGGCAGGATGCCTCACATCCTTTAAAAAGTACCTGAATGAGTCCTTGGCACACTATGACATTCAAGGCTATGGGCCAAGTGCTGACAAGTGGAATTAGGTGGGCAGGTCAAGGCATTTCATGCATCGCTGCAGACTCGATGGGTCGAAGGGCCTCTGCTGCACTGTGATATTCAGTGACAGAGAATTTGGCACTCAGCCGAATTTCTGTTCACAGCAGGGGACCAGAGAATCCCGCCATGTGAATAGCTGGAAACTTCCAGCCTCCATTTCTTGTTCAAGCAACTTTACCAAGCGAATGGAAATATCTAAAATATGGATCAAATGATGATGAAACTGCATATACTGACTACACATGTATGGAAACAAAAGTTTTAAAAATGGCACTGTACATTTTCTTTGTAAACCTTTCTTCAAGTTCACACGGAAAACATATGTACCGAGTATGTTACTTACAAGGGTATATGCATATTTTAAATTACAGTTCTAGTTGCAGAAATTTATGTATAAAATCTGTGATTAGTATTTTAACTGTGATCATCGTTTATGTACAATCAGCTACAGTAACTAACACAATAATGATCTCATTGTGCCGATCACTGTTTATTAGCTAAAGGTTTAAAGTATAAAGTTAAATATTTGGACTCAACCTAAACTCACTCGGGTTTTGAAAAATCATTTCAGTCACCTTGGTTTGTATAATAAAATTTGTGTACTTCTCATTTCACCTGAGCTGTGCTAGGACCAATGTTCTAGTGAGTCATATAACTCGGGCGGTAAAGACAACTTTAAACAAAATAGTAGGAGCCAGGGATCAAGTGAAGGAAGATGTGATAAATTAAAGCAAGTGAACAAGACAAGGGATCAAGGTAATGCTAATCTGTATAGTAGGAAGGACCAGAGGATACAAATTTACAAGCATATAATCAGAGCACGACAGGAAAAGGGTCAGTGGATACAAACTTACCAGCATATGAGGCTAGCAATTGCAAAAATAGTAAGAAGATAGAACTAAAGGTTTTATATCTGAACATGTGCAGCATTTGCAACAAAATGGATGAGTAGTCAGCTCAAATAGAAAATAATCTGTATGATCTAGTAGGCATTACAGAAACATGGTTGCAAGATAACAAAGGCTGAGTTTTGAATATTCAAGGCTTCATGACAGTTCGAAAGGACAGGAAGCTAGGAATTGGAGGTGGGTTAGCCCTGATAATTAAGGGCCGTATGACGGTTAGCACTGCTGCCTCATAGTGCCTGGAATTTGGATTCAATTCCAGTCTTAGGTGACTGTATGGAGTTTGCACGTTCTCTCTGGGTTTCCCTGGATGCTCTGGTTTCCTCCCACTGAGGTCACATACCAACCGACTTGAAAACAGCTTCTTCCTTGCTGCCTTCAGACTTTTGAAGGATCTACCTCACATTAAGCTGATCTTTTCTACACCCTAGCTATGACTGTAACACTACATACTGCACACTCTCATTTCCTTCATTCTGCACTCTTCATTTCTCTATGAATGGTATGCTTTGTCTGTATATCACGCAAAAAATACTTTTCATGTATTCTAATACATGTGACAATAAATCAAAATCGATCCAAAGATGTGCAGATTAGGTGGATTGGCCATGTTAAATTGCATGTTAGTGACCCCAGATGTGTATATTAGGCCAATATAGCAGGGATATGGTGGGCAGTGGGCCTGGGTAAGATGCTCTGTTGGAGAATTGGTGCAGACTTGCTGGGCTGAATGAAGTCCTCCTGCACCATAGGGATTCTGTGACATTAGAGCTTATTTTATAAAGATCAAGATGCAGAGTCAGTTTGAGTAAAGAAAAGAAATAGCAACAGTAAGCACTCACTTGTGAGAGTAGTTTATAGGTTCCTAACATTAATTGCCTTGTAGAACAGGGTGTATAGGAAGAAACTTTAAAACAATAATCAAAGACCATTTTAATCTATATAGACTAGATGAATCAGATTGTTTTAGATAGCCTGGAAGATTTGTTCATAGTGTGATTTTGGGTTCAAGCAGCAAGTTCTAGAGCCAACAAGAGAGCAGGTTATTCTAGACCTGGCAAAGTGCACTGCCCCTTGGTAGCAGTGATCATAACATGATTGGATTTCACATTCTGTTTGAACGAGAAAAGTGAGTCTAAAACCAATCTTTTAAACTTAACTAATGGCAATCATAAGGAAATGAGAACAGAGCTGAATAAAGTGAATTGAGAAATCAGGTTAAGGGACAGTTCTATAATGATGTTGTGGTAAACATTTGAGGAGAGAGTTCATAACCCTCTGCAAAGCTATATTCCAAAGAGAAACCTTAGGGGTTGGATGCACCATCCATGTCTACCTAAGGAAGTTAAGATAATGTAATTTTGAAAGAGAAAGTGTACAATCCTGTAAAGATCAGTGGTAGGCCAGAATATTAGACAGAATATTAAAAAAAAAGCAAGACCAAAAAAAAAGGGAGGAATAATGTGTGTGAGAAAGCTAGAAATACAAAAACAGATGATTAAGAGTTTCTACAGATATTTAAAAAAAGAGAGTCACTAAAGTGAGAATTGGTCCTGTCGAGTGTGTCTGGGGAATTAAAATTGGAAAATAAGGAAATGGCAGAAGCATTAAACAGATATTTTGTGTCCGTCTTCACTGTAAAAGACACACACAATAGGATAAAATAATTGTAAAAGAGGAAGTGAAAGGGAAGGAGGAACTTGAAACAATTAGAATCAACAGAGAAAAGGTACTGAGAAAATTATTCAGACTCGAGACTGACAAGTCCTGATAAATTTCATCCCAGAATCTTAAAAGAAGTGGCTGCTGAGACGGTAGATTCTAGAAGGGTTCCATAAGATTGGAAATTAGTACATACATAAGAACATAAGAAATAGGAGCAGAAGTAGGCCATCTAGCCCTTCGAGCCTGCCCCGCCATTCAATAAGATCGTGGCTGATCTGTCGTGGCTCAGTTCCACATTCCCGCCCTCTCCTCGTAACCCTTAATCCCCTCTCTTATCAAAAACCCATCAACCCGCGTCTTAAAAATATTTAGCGAGGTAGCCTCCACCATTTCAACGGGCAGAGAATTCCAGAGATTCACCACCCTTTGAGTGAAGAAGTTCCTCCTCAACTCCGTTCTAAACCGCCCCCCCCCCCCCCCCCCCCCCCCCCCCCCTTTATCTTGAGGCTGTGCCCCCTAGTCCTACTATCCTTTGAGCGGGAAGAGTCTCTCCACCTCTATCCTATCCATCCCATTCATAGTAAATGCAATTCTATTCAAGAAATGAAGGAGACAAAAAGCAGGAAACTGCAGGCCGGCTAGTCTAGCATCTGTCATAGGAAAAGTGCTGGAACCTAATAGAGGTTATAGAGGGACACTTAGAAAGCTTGAAGGTGACCAGGCAGATTCAACATGGTTTTGTGATAGGGAAATCATGTTTGACTAATTTATTGAAGTTCTTTGAGGAAGTAATAAGCTCAATGTAGATAAAGAGGAACCTGTAATATAGTGTACTTAGATTTCCAAAGAACTTTTGATAAGGTGCTACATCAAAGGTTACTACACAAAATAAGAACTTATGGTGTAGCCATGTAATTAGCATGAATAGAGGATTGCTTAAGAAACCAAGAGTAGGCATAAATGGGTAATTAACGAGTTGATAAGATGTAATGAGTAGAATGCCACAGGTGCTGGTGCCTCAATTATTTTACAATCTATGTTAATGACTTGGATGATGGAACCAAATAAATGGTTGCTGTATTTGCTAATGTCAAACGTAGGGAGGAGAAAAGGCTGTGAAGAGAAAATGAGGAATCTGTAAAGACAATAGATAAATCAAGTGAGGGCAGAAATTTGGTATGTGGAGTACAATGAGGGAAAATGTGATCTTGTCCATTTTAGCATGAAGAATATAAAAGCACAATATTATTTAATGGAGAGAGATTGCAGAACTTCAGAGGGATCAGGTTGTCCTGGTATATAAATCGTAAAATGTTAGTATGCAGGCACAGTGAGTGATTTAAGAAGGCAAATGGAATGTTGTCATTTATTGCAAGAGGAATAGGAAGTTTTGCTACAGCCGTACAGGGCATTGCTGAGACCTCCTCTGGAGTTGATGGTTTTGGTTTCCTTATTTAAGAAAAGACATCATTGCATTACAAGCAGTTGAGGGAAGATTCACTTGACTTTCATGGTAGAAAGGAGTCACCTTGTGAGGAAAGGTTGAGAGTGCATCCATTGGATTTGGAAGGATGAGATGATCTTACTGAAACTTACTGATCCTGACAGGACTTAACAGTATGTGCATTGAAGGGATATTTTTCCCTTTTGTGGCAGAGACTATAACTGTATTATTTGTGAGTTAGAATTATACTGTTAACTGGTTTAAATATGCTTCTTCATTATTGTCTTGTATGGCGTGAGACATCAATTCAGTGATGGTTTGATGAAAAGGACCATGGATACAGTCAGTACATTTGGCTGGGCAGCTGAAATTTGCCTTTCTACATTGCCAAAGTGGCCATTATTTAGATGTTAGTCATGCAGTGATTATTGACTGGCTACTCGACCATGAAGAAAGCGTTAGCGTTGCAACTTAACTGGTTTCTTTCATCACTCCATCTCCGTACATTCATATTTTTAATAGGGTTTGCTGGAGTAGTTGCGTGTGAATCTTTTCCTCGCCTGTATCTCTGGGCAGGGTCAATTGTCGCTATGATTGGCTAACCTGGTGTGGACTTTGGATCAAACCTGAGCATTTCCTACTTGCTATGGTTGAGTCTCGCAGGAGAGCATTTGCATGATTTTGTTTTTTTTTAAGAACCCCTGAGTGCTAAAGAATATTGCAGAACAATTATTAGGATCATAGAATGGTTAGAGCACAGGAGACCATTCAACCTGTTGTGTCCATAGCAGGTCTCTGGAGGAGCTCACTCCCCTTTTTTCTCTTCAGATAATTATCCAATTCCCTTATGAAAGTCACAATTGAATCTGCCTCCACCACACTTTTTTAGGGCTGGTAGTTTTAATACTATGGTATAAGAGTAGTTATGAGGTTATAGACATTGTAGTTTTAGAAGAAATGCTAAAGCACTGGTTTCTTAGCAATGAAATATCTGTGTCAAGTTCCTGGAATTCTTCAGCCCTTGCTGGAGATAACAAAGGCACAGTACAATCAATTGTCCATTGTTTACAGAAGGGTGTTATCTAGACCATGTAGTTCCTTCAGGCACAGGCCTTCACGAAGCCTTTTCTGTTCTCAACTGGGGGTCAGTGAGATAGTCTAAAGGGACCATCAAAAATAACAAATGAAAGTTGAGCAACAAATGCAATTTTATACCCATAAATTGGTTATTCCTACCTTGAAGAAATACCTTTGTTTGAGTAAGTTTGTCTATCTAAATTGGGACAACTACACTCAGCAGGTAATTCACCGCTGTAAAGTATTTTGAGATGTCTAGCTAAAAAGTGCTGAGTGCTATTTTTAAATGATATTTTAAACACAGGTTCAATTGAACAATCAGCCATGATGAAGGGAGATGAAGGTACTGTTGTCAGTCATCTGGCAGGACCTCCTAGACATTCCTCTGCCTTATTACAGTCATAGAGGTTTATACCATGGAAACAGGCCCTTTGGCCCAACTTGTCCATGCTTCCCTTTTTTTTTAAAACTCCAAGGCTAATTCCAATTGCCTGCATTTGGCCCATATCCCTCTATACCCATCATACCCATGTAACAATCTAAATGCTTTTTAAAATGGTGGACTAGTTACTTTAATTAGTGTTTGCGTACAATTGCAGTTTTCTGAAGAAGTGGGTAATAACAAAACCACATATAATATGTGTTCAATTATACAACTCATTTTTATATAGAAAATGTATTTGTGTGTAAGGAGAACTGTGTCCTGTGATGCAGAATAGTTGGGGACCACTGCTTTAGAAAGCAATCATCAGACTTTAAATTTGCATTAAATGCTCAGAAATGCACTTTGAGCATTGTTACTTTTCTTTACATCATGAGAATTGTTTTTACTTTTCTAAAGGTTTAAAAGTTTGAAAATTAGACTTTTTGTCATTGTCATTGTTTAGTTGTTTTAAGCTTTGATAAATATTGTTCTCTTCAAAATATGGAGAAATTACCTGTTGCATTTCTGCCTCTCCTCCAAATACTCCAAAAAATGAGAAAATTATGCCAAAGAACTTAATGTAGATCTATTGTATACACTGGATATTGGTAAACTTCTTAAAAAAAAAATTATTGTATAACTTCTTGCAGAGGTGTTTTAAGCTGTAATAACCTGATAATTCAATTGCACAAAACGTTTTGTTTATTCATTCGTGGGACAAGGGGTGTCACTGGCTGGCCAGCATTTATTGTCCATTCCTGTGGCTCTGGAGTCACATGTAGGCCAGGCCAGTAAGGACAGTGGATTTCCTTCCCTAAAGGACATTAGTGAACCAGATGGGTTTTTCCAACAATTGATAATGGTTTATGGTCTTCAGTAGATTCTTAATTCCAAATATTTTTTATTGAATTCAAATTCCACCATCTGCTTGGCAAGATTGGAACGCGGGTCCCCAGAACATTAGCTAGGTTTCTGGATTAGAAGTCTAGCAATAATACCACTAAGCCATTGCCTCACCATATCTTTGTAGTACAGTTTTCCCTTTTATATGATGTATTCAGCATTATTTAGTGCTTGCTATGTCTTTTTTATTGTTAGTGCAGCTGAGGAAATTAACTGTGAAACTCGTAAGTTGTGCTCACAATAGTTCTTAATGGGTTGAAAGATTGTCTGAAACTATATGAATGTTGTTGAATGTTAGAAATAAGTGCATTGGTTACCACTTGCTATAGGAAAGCTTTAAAGGTGCATCAAATAAACTTTATATTTTCTTAATGGCATTATAAATATTTTGTAGCTCGACATCTCCAGTAGTGATCTCACACAGCAGCACAGGTGGCAGTCTGAAGCGACCAGACACGACAGAATCGTTGAATTCGTCCATGTCTAATGGAACAAATGACGCAGGTGTGTTTTTACTAAACTGTCTCCTTCTCTTAAATTGAGAAGAATTAAAGACGTTAAGTTGGTCACCTAATGTTAATAGTCCCATTGCCAAACCATATTCATTACTAAAGATACAAATTATAATATTTTGACAGGAAATGCAATTTTCAGTATGTTCATATCAAAACTTTCTGATAGAGATTAGTTATAGTAACCTCTTGTCTACGATATTGAATGAACAGATTACATCTGTTTAGTAGGCTGAGTTTTTTTCTGAAGATCAAAAATTACAAATTTTTGGAGATGATCAAACTAATTTGCATATTTTCTGAGTATTTGAATGAGAGGGGCAATGAAGCTGAAAGGATATGTTTAAATAACAATGTGCCAGACTTTCTTGAGGGTACCTCTGCAAACATAATTAATTCCAGAACTTTTTGATCTTTTATTGTCTTTTCTTATGCTACTTGCTTTGCAGCTTTTGTGCAAGTGCATGTGCCTGAATACCATTAAACTTTTTTCTTGAATTATATGAACTATGTGCATTTATTTATCTACCATGTTCCCCATAACTGGTCAGTAAATGCAAATTTTTATATACAAGAGGGCAACCGTTTGGAGAGATTTCAGAAACTCACTTTAGAGTCTCTGGTAGGAGGCTGCAACTGCACTCTGACCACTGATGTAGTAAAATTGATTGCGAAATGCTGAAATAGCAATTTGTAGTGGTAACTGTTAACAGAAAAGCATGATTAAAATTCATGACAAAAAGAAGAAATAAACTTTGGGGGGAGGCAGTGAAGATTCTATGCGGTATTTTTAACAGCGACTCTGTGTGGAATATTACAACATATGCAAAACTTGCAATGTTTCAAAGTGCATAATATTCTTTTGCCACATATCAACGTTCCAGGCATCTCCATTTATCCAGTTTAACCAGAATCCCATCTCAAAGACACATGTCATGGCTCATACACCGGACATAAAACTTTCAATTATATGCATTAGTAAGTGGATTCCAAAATCAGACCAGTCACCTCAATCTTCAGATTTTTGTCTCAGTATTAAAGTTCACAACTGTAAACTAGACAAATGAGTCATTAACATACTGATATTGTTGCTTCTGACTGTTTACATTGTGCATGATAGTGAACATGGTTCTTGGACACGAGGAGTGCTAATGAAGTAAAACTAATTAATTGAACAAATTACAATTGAATTAACCATTTAATATTAAGAATTCTGTTATGAATGATCTGCTATGGTGATCTTAGAGGTCTATAAAATAATGAGGGGCACAGATCAGCTAAATAGTCAGTATATTTTCCCAAAGGTAGGGGAGTCTAAAACTAGAGGGCATCGGTTTAAGGTGAGAAGGGAGAGATACAAAGGTGTCCAGAAGGGCAATTTTTTTCACACAGGGTGGTGAGTGTCTGGAACAAGCTGCCAGAGGTGGTAGTAGAGGTGAGTACAATTTTGTCTTTTAAAAAGCATTTAGATAGTTACGTGGGTACGATGGATATAGAGAGATATGGGCCAAATGCGGGCAATTGGGATTAGTTTAGGGGCTTAAAAAAAAAAGGGGGCAGCATGAATGAGTTGGGCTGAAGGGCCTATTTCCCTGCTGTAAACCTCCTGACTCGATGAATGATCCATCAAACGAATGCATTGGAAGTGACAATGACATACCCAGTCATGTTGACACTGCAAAGTCTTCCTCACTTCTGAGGGCTTGTGCAAAACCTGGGAGAGCTGCCCCGCAGACTAATCAAACAATACTGATATAGTCACATCATGGAAATGTACTGTACAATGTTCCAGACATAACCATCTATGGGTATGTCCTGCCCCACTGGCAGAACAGATCCAGCAGATGTGGCAACAATATGTACAGTTGAGACACTCGTCCTAGGAGTCCTCAACATTACTTCGCAGCACAAAGGACTCGGGTTTGATTCTGGGACTGTCTGTGTGGAGTTTGCACATTCTCCCCATGTCTGCATGGGTTTCCTGAGCGTTCCAATTTCGTCCCATAGTCCAAAGAATCATAGAATTAAACAGTGCAGAAGAAGGCCATTTGGCTCATCAAGTCAGCACCGACCACAGTACCATCCAGGCCCTATCCCCGTAACCCCAAGCATTTATCCTAGCTAGTCCCCCTGACATTAAGGGACAGTTTAGCATGGCCAATCCACCTAACCCACACGTCTTTGGACCGTGGGAGGAAACCAAAGGAAACTCATGCAAACATGGGGAGGATGTGTAAACTCCACGCAGACAGTGGCCCCAGCCAGGCATCAAACAGGGGTCCCTGGCACTGTGAGGCAGCTGTACTAAACACTGTGCTACTATGCCACAAAGATGTACAACATAGCTGGATTGGCCGTGCTAAATTGCCCCTTAGTCTCCACAGATGTATACTTTATGTGGATTAGCCAAGGTAAATACGAGGGTTATGTGTGGGGGTGGTCCTGGGTAAGATGGTCTTTTGGAGAATTGGTGCAGACCCGATGGGTTGAATGGCTCCCTTCTGCACTTCAGGTATTCTGTTGTTTTGTGGCCTAAGCTGCTTGATTGGGCCTGCAGCAGGTGGTAGGAGAACTAGCAAGAGGAAAAGCCACACTTGATCTCATCCTCACCAATCTACCAGCCACAGATACACCTGTCCCATGACAGTTGGTAAGAGTGACCACTGCACAGTCCTTGTGCGGTGAAACCTGTCTTATTAAAGATGGCCTCCATCGTGTTCAGTGGTAGTGCCACTGTGCAACATGGGATAGATTTCAAATACATCTAAGAAGTGAAAACAGAACATCCATGAGGTGCCGTGGGCCATCAGCAGCAGCATAATTACAATTTGTAACCTCATGGCCCAACGTATCCTCCCAACTCTACCAGTACCGTCAAGTTGGGGGATTGACCCAGGTCAGTGAGGAGAGGAGCTTGTGGCAGCACTACATCCATCTAAGGTGTCAACTCATGAAGCTACAACACACGATTACTTGGATGCTGAACAATGTGCAATATTCAGAGCTAAGCGACCTCACAATCATTGGATCACATCTAAGTTCTGCAGTTGTACCACATCTCGTTGGTCGACAGTTAGACAATAACAGGAAGAGGAGGCTGCACAAATAATCCCAACTCCATGATAGCGGAGCCCAGCACATCAGTGCAGTCATCCTCAGCCAGTAGTACTGAGTGGTCCATCTTGGCCACCTCCTGCGGCATTAAAGAGCCTGAGCAAAACTGGAGTCAATGAAAATTGGAAAGGAAGAAAAATCTAATGTTTACCACAATTATTTCAAGTCATGTTGGACGTGAAACATTAACTCTGTTTCATTTTCTACAGATGCTGCAGTGTTTTCTGGCACTTCCTGTTTTTATTTAAAGATTACTACTGCTGGTTTAATTTGTAAAAACAAATTTTGAAAAGTGTTGTTGGAGATTTTGAAATACTCTAATCCCCTTTTTAAATGTAGTTTTTAATTGTTTTTGCTTTCAGAACTGTTTGATACGCATGACGAGAGGGATGATGAAGGTGAAGGAGAATCTGTGGAAGAGCACAAAAGTGTCATTATGCATCTACTGTCTCAAGTCCGATTAGGCATGGACCTGACAAAGGTGAGTGCAGTGCACCATTTGTTTTTGAGTGCAAGTTGCAGAATTACCACTCTGAATGAGAATAGAAATTCAAAAAAATCTCCCAGTATTCTCATTTGGTATAGTCTGATTGGGGAAAAATAATCCAAATTGTAATATTCCGTCCACATATGTACAGTAGTCACTGATTCACAAATTATCAAATTGAAGGACAAATTATCACATTCAGTTTTTTTAAGTCAATTTCTACAAACCTACTCAATTTCTGGACTTTTTTAACTAACTAAAAACCAAAATATGAGTAATCCAACCAATAGAACTATACCTATTGTATTTTAGGGGCATAATTTAAGATTTTTTTCCATTTCCTTTCTTTGAAAAATATGCATCTTTCTTTTTTCTGTCATTGGTTTACAATTTTGATCTCTTGTGCAAAGCCACCTATTTTATTTTTAATTTTAGAAGTATTTTAATACTTTTAAAATATATATAATGCTGATACTGTTGCAGGTGGTTCTTCCCACATTCATCTTGGAAAGGCGATCTTTGTTGGAAATGTATGCAGATTTCTTTGCACATCCAGATTTGTTTGTGAGGTAAGTATACTCTTATCATGTCAGACTGGTTTCTGCAATGATGTGGATAGTCTATAATTGTTTTGAAACTAAATAATTGGGACTAGTGTGTCCAGGTTTTATTTTAACGAAGTTCTCTTCAGCATGATTTCGATTATAATTTGTCACAATACTTCAATCCACATATTGCGTTATGAAACTGTTTCCCTCCTTGTGGAATTTTACAGTGATTAAGAAGAAGTTGGACTTCACTTGACTCGGTAATCAGTTTTGACATGTGACTCCCAATACCCTCTGTCTGGAGAAAAATGCAAATCTGCAAATTTAAATATTTGACTTCTTCCTCCAAAGTGGTGGTACAGACCTTTTGTAGGTTGACTGGGGATAAAATATTTACTGTAGGAGGGGAAAATAAATTCACAGCCCAATTCATTGTTTGTGAATCTTACAAAGAAAAATTGTCAGAAGGCCAAGAACAGGTCTTTTGTCTATTTACTCACTCTGAGGATAATACATGGCGTCAATTACCTAAAGAAGGAGTTTTCTCAAGGTGTTCTCAGCACAGCTATTGAATGATTGTTTTACTATCCCATGAAACAAAATAAGAATTTTGTTTGTGTATTGCTGAAAAAGACGTTTTGTTGAAGCTTTTTGTCTTGCACTCGTCAGGACAATTGCAAGAGTATCCATGCTGGAAACAATGTTTTTAAAATTAAAACTCCTGACATTGGTATTCCTGTGATTGTCCCGATGAGTGCAAGATGAAAAGCTTTGACAAAATGTCTTTTCTCAGCAAAATAGTTCTGTACTACAAAATCATTTATTTTTTTGTCAAGTATTGTAGATCAAAGTGACCCAAAAGATCGAATGGCACAGGTTGTCAAATGGTACCTTTCAGCTTTCCATGCTGGTCGCAAGGGATCTGTAGCCAAGAAACCATACAATCCCATTTTAGGAGAGATCTTCAAATGTCATTGGAATTTCCCTGAGAATGAAATGGAAGAAAATGCAGTAAGTTACTTTTTCTAATAATCATTGCAATAAAATTTATTTTAGTTTAATTTCTAGGTTTTGTTCTGCCTGTTGGTCGCTTGTATCCACATTCAATGCTGTTTCATCCATGGATAGAAGATACAATTAATACAGAAAAAGATACTGTTTCTGTCTTGCCAGCTGAGGGGAACGATTACTTTTATGCATAAAAATTGTTAGACAAAAGAATACCACCAAGTTCCTTTCAGTTTACCTCTCTGAAGGCTACACTTCATTCCTTTCATCCTTCTCATTCCCTGTCTCTCATTCTTTCTCCCCATCTCATTTCCTGCCCTTTTTTTTTGCTATTACCTTTCCTTTTTTTTTGATTTTTTTTTAAAGCTCCTCCATCACTTTCTCACTAACCTTATGTCACAGATTTATCAATAGTGGTTCTTTATGTCACGTGCTCTTTTTGTGCCAGGAATCATTGTTGGTTTCCATTTTGCTGATTTAGATTTGTGGATCATTAGGATCTCTTCATGGAGAGGAGTGATGTGTTCAAGAGGGATGAGTTGCATCTGAACTGGAAGGGGACTAATCCTGGCGGGGAGATTTGCTGGAGCCACTCGGGAGGGTTTAAACTAGTTTGGCGGGGGGGTGGGACCCAAAGCAATAGGGAGACCAAAGAGAATGTTGAGGACAGCACAGAAGTTAAAGCGACCACATTAGATAGCAACACCATGTCAGTAATTTTAGTACTAGATAGGTCAGGCAAGAGCAGGGCAGAGAGCAAGGGAAGTCTAGGTTAAACTGCATTTATTTCACTGCAAGAGGCCTGACAGGCAATGCAGATGAACTCAGGGCATGGATGGATACATGGGGCCGGGATATCGTAGCTATTACTAAAACGTGGCTAAGGGAGGGACAGGACTGGCAGCTCAATGTTCCAGGGTACAGATGCTATAAGAAGGATAGAACAGGAGGTAAGAGAGGAGGGGGAGTATTGAGCAGGGATATTTCTGAAGGTTTGCTCACTAAGTCCATATGGGTAGAACTGAGAAATAAGGGGGAGACCACTTTGATACGATTGTACTATTAGCCCTTAAATAGTCAGTGGGAAATGGAGGAGCAAATATGTAAAATTACAGAGAGCCCCAAGAAAAAAGGGGTGGCAATATTAGGGGACTTTAACTTTCCCAACATTGACTGGGACAACCGTAGTATTAGGGACTTGGATGGAGAAAAATGTGTTGAATGTATTCGGGAGGAATTTCACATTCAGTATGTAGATGGCCCGACTACAGAGGGGGCAAACCTCCTCCTGGGAAATAAGGAAGGATAGGTGATAGAAGTGTTAGTGAGGGATCACTTTAGGACCAGTGACCATAATTCCATTAGTTTTGAGATAGCTATGGAGAATGACAGGTCTGGCCCAGAAGTTAAAATTCTAAATCGGGGAAGGACAATTTTGATGGTATTAGACAGGAATTTCAACAGTTGATTGGGGGAGTCTGTTGACAGGGAAAGGGATGTCTGGTAAGTGGGAGGCTTTCAAAAATGTGTTAACCAGGGTTCAGAATAAGCACATTCCTCTTAGAGTGAAGGGCAAGGCTGGTAGAAGTAGAGAACCTTGGATGGCTGGGTTATTGACCCCCTGGTCAAGAAGGAGGCACATGACATGCATAGGCAGCTGTGATCAAGTGAATCCCTGGAGAATATAGAAGATGTAAGAGTAGAATTGAGAGAAATCAGGAGGACAAAAAGCAGACCCAAGATTATTTTGGCAAATAAGGCAAAGGAGAATCCAAAGAGCTTCTACAAATACATAAAAGACAAAAGAGTAACTAGGGAGAGAGTAGGACTTCTTGAGGATCAACGAGGCCGTCTATGTTAGAGCCACAGGTGATGGGTGAGATCCCGAATTAATATTTATCATCAGCATTTACTGTTGGGAAAGTCTTGGATGCTAGGGAACTTGGGGAAATAAATAGTGATGTTTTGAGCAGTGTACATATTATGGAGAAAGAGGTCCTGGATGTCCTAAAGCCAATCAAGGTAGATATATCCCCAGGACCTGAAAGTGTATCCTGGGAGTTTGAGGAAATTTCTGGTCCACTAGTGGAGATATTTGAATCATCAATAGCCACATATAAGGTGCCTGAATATTGGAGGGTGGCAAATGTTGTGCCTTTGTTTCAGAAGGGTGCAGGGAAAAGCCTGGGAACTACAGGCTGGTGAGCCAAATGTTGTAGAGGGCAAGTTGTTGGGAGATATTCTGAGACAGGATCTACAGGCATTTAGAGAGGCAAGGACTGATCAGTCAGTGTGGCTTTGAGAGTGGAAAATCATCTCTCACGAATTTGATTTTTTTGAAGGGGTAACCAAGAAGGTAGACGAGGGCAGTGCAGTTGATGTTGTGTGTATGCACTTTAGAAAGGCCATTGACAAGGCACTGCATGTTAGGTTGGTGCATAAGTTTAAATCTCATGGGATTTATCAAACTGAAGACCTGTGACCAGGGGTGTGCTTGGATCGGTGCTGGGTCCACTGTTATTTATTCTTTATATTAATGATTTGGATGAGAATTTAGGAGGCATAGTTAGTAAGTTTCAAATGCCACCAAGATTGGTGGCATAGTGGACAGTGAGGACGGTTATCTGGGATTCCAACAGGATCTTGATCAATTGGGCCAGTGGACTGAAGAATGGCAGATGGAGTTTAATTTAGATAAATGCAAATTGGTGCATTTTGGTAGATCAAACCAGGGCAGGGCTTACTCAGTTAATGGTAGGATGTTGGGGAGAGTTACAGGACAAAGACATCTATGGGTACAGGTTCATAGTTCCTTGAAATTGGAGTCACAAGTGGACAGGGTGGTGAAGGCATTTGGCATCCTTGGTTTAGTTGGTCAGAACATTGAATGCAGGAGTTGGGACGTCTTGTTGAAGTTGTACAAGACATTGGTAAGGCCACACTTGGAATACCATGTGCAGTCCTGGTCACCCTATTATAGAGAGGATATTATTGAAGAATGCAGAAAAGTTTTACTAGGATGCTACCAGGACTTAATGGCTTGAGTTATAAAGAGGGGCTGGATAGACTGGGACTTTGTTCTCCTGGAACATAGGCTTGGGGGTAGTTCCATAGGGATTTATAAAATAATGAGGTGCATAGATGAGGTAGCCAACATCTGTCCCCAAAGGTAGGGGAGTGTAAAATTCAAGGCCGTATGTTTAAGGTGAGAGATACAAAAGTGTCCAGTGGGGCAATTTTTTCAGAGGGCGATGTGTCTGGAACGAGCTGCTAGAGGCAGTAGTAGAGGTGGATATAAATGGGCCAAACATGAGCAATTGGGACTGTCTAAATGGTAAAAACTGGGTGGCATGGACAAGCTGGGCTGAAGGGCCTGTTCCATGCTGTAAACCTCTGATTCTATATATCATGAAATGCACATAATTCAGGCATCTTATTTTTTGAAGAATGTCTAATTTTTCACAGAGCTTGCATATATATGGCAGGTAGCCTTTGTGCTCTGCTTAAAGGCAAATTCTTGACTCATTGTCACCTTGATTCTTCACCTTGATCTGTTTTTCTGGCAGTAGTAGTTTGCCAGTGCATCCCAATGTCCAGGACAGGGTAAGGAGACAGGTCCCAAGTCTACCTAAGCTAGAACAGGAATTGAACCCACATTGTTGATGTCAACCTGAACCATATGCTAGGTATCAAATCAACTGAACCATGGACCCCCCCTTGCATACCTTTTAATGTAGAAAAACGCTCCTAGGTTCTCGAGCATCTCACACAGCAGTTGCTGGTATAAAACCATGAGCAAAGGTGCTCTACTTCAGTGGCCTCAACTTACTAAGGTAAATGGAATAAGGTTTGCAGATATCACTTGGTCAGCCATCACACAGTCAAACCTTTGAAAATGCCTCCAACTAGGCTCTGCAAAGCTACCAGCAATAGAACAGAGAAGACAAAAATGAAAGAGTGATTCTAAGGGAAGGAATCGCCCCTTTTCTCCATTTTGAAAGCTAATAAATTGTAGTAGATTATCCTTCAGTTTAAATGTAGTTGATTTCAGCAGAACTTTATAATCTGCTGGTCTGATCTATGCAACCGACCTTGAATGATATTTTATCGGCAAACTTGTCCATATTGAAACTAGGTCCACAACCATGGAAAAAGCGAAGTAGTGTCAGATTTTATGATAACAAGAGGCTGTGTTTTCACTTCAAGCTACCAAACTTCTTGCATTCAAAGTAAATGCAACATTCACCTAAGGTTCACCATCTGGACAATGTACAAATAATTGCTGAATCTGTTGCCAGTGTTAAAATGTTCAGATATTTGTTATTGTGTTATATAAATACCAGTAATTTCACAGAGCTTACTGCGTATTTAAATAAATTTTTTATATCTTGCATGTTCCCTCTTTTACCACAGGAACCTGTTGCTGAAGGTCCCGTTCCCGAGGCTAGCCAGAACAGCGTAACGTTTGTAGCAGAGCAAGTGTCGCATCACCCGCCAAGCAAGTTTATTTCAATAATCCTTTTTAAGTACATTCAACTGTAAAATAATATTCCTTTTTAATTTTTGGCCAGCTATGTTACACATTATTTCCTGGGCAGGTGATTTGCTTCCATATTCTGTAAATACTGCTGTGAAATCACTTATTAAAGCCACATAGGAGCACATCATCTGATCATTTTTTTCCCCCCTTTCACACTGACTCCACACTCCCCTTCTCCCAGCTACCAGCTCTTTCTGCCATTTAGAACTGGAATAAGGATGTCAAGGCCTTGGCAAGTCTACAGAAGAAATTTGCTTAAATGGTACCAGGGATGAGGGACTTCAGTTATGTGGATGGACAGAGAAAGTGGGATTGTTCTTAAAGCAGAGAAGGTTATGGGAATTAAAAGCTATGTTCAGAATTTTGAGTGGCTCTGACAAGAGTAAATAGGTAGAAATTATTTCCACTGGCAGGAAGGTTAGTAATCAGAATACAGAGTTCAGGTAATTTGCAAAAACACTGTTGAGGAGATGAGAATATTTTTTGAACAAATGTTATGACCCGGAATGCATTGCATGATTAGGTTGTGGAAACTAATTCAGTAATCATTTCCAAAAACAAATTGGATAAATACTTGAAGGGAAAATAATTGAAGGGCTATGTCAAAAAGGTGAAGGACTAATTGGATAGCTCTTTCAAAGAGCTAGCACAGCCACAATGGGTCAAATGGCATTCCTCAGGGTATATAATTCAATGATCTCTGTACTGTATAGCCAGAATTCCCCAGTGTTTTCCAACTGATCCAACCCTGACCCTGGTGAAATTCCCAGTTTCACATTTTTGAGTTTGGTGGCCTTCCAGTGATACCTGTGCCCGCGCTTTGTGTTTTAACATCGAGGGGCGCGTGCTCTGGGGGGACCTCTACAGCAGCTTAATAAATCCGGCTGTCTGGGAGCCTTGTAAAGTTTTGTTGCGCCTAGTGCAGAAACCCGTTCTGCTCCTAATTCATTAAAATTCATTCAATCACTGATCTTTCTTTGGATATTTAAATTATTGTTGCCACTACTTTTTCTAATAGCACCAGTGTCTATTGAATGCAAATCTAAATTGACATCCAGCTTTGTTTAGATGATCATGGGATGAAATGTGACACTATTCTGTTATTGATGCTTCATTTGAATATGCCCAGCCATATTTGGAAAAATGTCACTGGCAATTATTTCCACCAGAAGGTCAGTGCCATAAAGAGATAGGATTCCAGGGAATTGCGTGACCCATCACATGTTATTTTTGATTTATTTTTGTCACACGTGTTGATATACTGTGAAAAGTGTTGTTAACGTGCTACACAGACAAAGCACACCATAAATAGGGAACGAAAGGAGAGAATGCAGAATGTAGTGTTACATTCTGTCATATTCTGGATATTAATTGTCCCACTGGTAAGATGCAGCATGGGTTCATGAAGGGCAGGTCATGTTTGATTAATTTGGTGGAATTCTTTGACAACATTACATGTGCAGTGGGCAATGGGGAACCTGTGGGTGTGGTGTATCTGGATTTCCAGAAGGCATTTTGACGAGGTGCTGCATCAAAGACTGCTACATAAGATAAAGGTGCACAGCGTTACAGGTAATGTATTAGCATGGATAGAGATTGAAAGCAAAGAGTGGGGGTAAATGGGTGTTTTTCTAGTTGGCGATCAGTGACTAGTGACTTGCCAACTTTAAGGGTGTTCAAATGGTCAGTGGATAGGCATATGGATAACATTGGAATAGTTTAGGTTAGAGGGTCATTAGATTGGTTCCACTGGTCGGCACAGCATCGAGGGCCGAAGGGCCTGTACTGCGCTGGTATGTTCTAGTGGTGTGCCTCAAGGATCAGTGTTGGGACCGCAATTATTTACTATGTACATAGTTGATTTGGATTTGGGGATCTAGTGTAGTGTGTCAAAATTGGCAGATGACACTAAGATGGGTGGAAGAGCAAAGTGTGCAGAGGATGCTGAAAGTCTGCAAAGGGATACAGATAATCTAAGTGAGTGGGCGAGGGTCTGGCAGATGGAGTACAATGTTGGTAAATGTGAGTTCATCCATTTTGGTATGAATAACAGCAAAATGGACTATTATTTAAATGGTAAAAAAATTGCAGCATGCTGCTGTGCAGAGGGACCTGAATGTCCTTGTGCAGGAATCTCAAGGAGTTGGTTTGCAGGTGCAGCAGGTAATTAAGAAGGTAAATGGAATTTTGACCTTCATTGCTAGAAGGATGGAATTTAAAAACAGCAAGATTATGTTGCAGCTGTACAAGGTGCTGGTGAGGGCACACCTGGTGTACTGTGTACAGTTTTGGCCTTTTTACTTGAGGAAGGATATACGGCACTGGAGGGGGTGCAGAGGAGATTCACAAGGTTGATTCTGGAGTTGAGAGGATTGGCTTATGAGGAGAGACTATAGACTGGGGCTATACTCATTGGCATTCAGAAGAATGGGGGGAGATCTTATAGAAACATATAAGATTATGAAGGGAATAGATAAGATAGAAGCAGGGAAGTTGTTTCCACTGGTGGGTGAAATTAGAACTAGGGGGCATAGCCTCAAAATAAGAGGAAGCAGATTTAGGACTGAGTTGAGGAGGAACTTCTTCACACAAAGGGCTGTGAATCTGTGGAATTCCCTGTCCAGTGAAGCAGTTGAGGCTACCTCATTGAATGCTTTTAAAGCAAGGGTGGATAAATTTTTGAACAGTAAAGGAATTAAGGGTTATGCTGAGCGGGTGAATAAGTGGAGCTAAATCCACAAAAAGATCAGCCATGATCTTACTGAATGGCAGAGCAAACTCAAGGGGCCAGATGGCCTACTCCTGCTCCTACTTCTTGTGTTCTTATAGCTAGGGTGTAGAGAAAGATCAGCTTAATGCTAGGAAGGTCCATTCCAAAGTCTGGCAGCAGGAGAGAAGCTATTTCTTGAGTCGGTTGGTACATGATCTTGGATTTTTGTATCTTTTCCCAACAGAAGAAGGTGGAGGAGAGGATGTCCACGGTGCTTGGGGTTCTTGATTATGCTGGCTGTTTTTCCAAGAGTCATTGGATGGGAGGTTGGTTTGGGTGAAGGATTGGGCTGCATTCACCACCTTTTGTAGTTTATTGCAGTCTTGGACAGAACAGGAGCCATACCAAGCTGTGATGTATCCATTAAGAATGCTTTCTATGGTACATCTGTAAAGGTTGGTGAGAGTCGTAACAGACATGCCAAATTTCCTTAGTCTGCTGAGAAAGTAGAGGCATTGATGGGCTTTCTTTACTATAGCATCAATGTGGAGGATCAGGACAGATTGGTGATCTGGGCTGCTAAAAACTTGAAGCTCTTGACCATTTTTACTTCATCTCCATTGATGTGAATAGGGCCATGTTCTCCACTACGCTTCCTGAAGTCAATGCCCATCTCCTTCATTTTGTTGACGTTGAGGGAGAGATTATAGTTGTCGCATCAGTTCACCAGATTCTGTATTTCTTTCCTGTACTGTGTCTAGTTGTTGTTTGAGATACGACCCACTACAGTGGTGTCATCAACAAAATCGAGTTGGAGGAATTTGGTCACACAGTCATAGATGTATAAGGATTATAGTAAGGGATTGAGGACACAGCCTTGTGGGCATTGGTGTTGAGAATCATCATGGAAGAGGTTGCGGTCTATCCATACTGATTGTGGTCTGTTGGTTAAGAAGTTCAGGATCTAGTTGCACATGGAGGAGCCAAGCCCAGGTCATGGAGTTTGAAGGTGAGTTTCATGGGAATAATGGTTCTCCCACCTACCCCATCCCTTTACAGAGCTCATGTTTTCTTACAAGTTTGCAACTGACAATTTTCACATTCACAATGCATGAAAATAAGGGCATTTAGTTGCTTGTTATGAGCATTGCTGGAAAGAAGGGAGACAGGTTGTCAAAACTTTGTCTTGCACATACCAGCACAAATGCAGGAATATCAAATTTCATAAGGATTTTGCTTGTTCCGTCTTGCATCCATCTGTGCTGGTGAGTGCAAGACAAAAAGGTTGACTGCGTAAGTCTCTTCTCACCAAAAGCGTATTTATCCACAGCTCAGTAAAGGCAGAAGCAAAGATTTAGCAGTGTTCACCTAATTATTTATCCCTAGAAGAGATGATTGTAGATATAAGATACTTTCAGTTGTATTCAGTAGCTTCTGAACAATTTTGTAAAGTTGTTAAGCAGTTACCACTGAAACCTAAGTAAGCACACATCCCTTCAAAATGTTACAGCATTATCTAAGGAACTGGGAAAAACTCCTATCCTATGTAGAAATGGCTACTTTTTGTGCTCAAAGGTTTAGTAACAGCCCAACATTTTCAATCAGTTGTAATCTCTTAATCCAGATATTTCCTTTATCCTCCACTACCTAGAATGCAGCAGGTATTGATTTTTCTTCGCTTACTTGTTTTGCATTGTGTCTGGTTTTTGATGAATTTTGTATCTGTTCAGGAATGTATTTTGCTGTATAGTATAAAATAAACAAGTTAGAGAAAAGATTTTATTGTTAAAGCTCAGTTTCAAATGACATTCTCCTTCGGGCCACCAGTTGGTATTGGTGATTACTTGTGTGCTCTCATTTTCTTTTGTTGTAGTGTGCAGAGAATTTGTTGAAATGCAGGTGCCTTTTTTTTACCATGGCAATTTAGAAGCCAACTTGTGTTTGGCCTGTGCAGGAACTATCAGGTTGCCTGTGACTGTGTAGCCTAGAGGTGGAACTGGTTGTGAGGTGTGTAGGAGCAGTTCACCTTCCCTGCTTTTTTTTCACAAGCTATTGTGCTGGACAATGTTCTCCCATGCTCAAGTGTGATAGAAAATTTGATGTGGCAATATTGTGCTCCCAGCTGATGATGGGTGAAGGAAAAAGGATTGAAAGGATATGGGAACAGGGTGGGTAAATGTAGATGGAATTATTTGCACATATGGAGAGAAAACACCAGCCTGGACTGTAATAGCAGAATTGACTATTCCCATGCCTATAGTGTCTATATATTTCAATGGGCCATGACTTTCAAGTTCCCCAACGTCTTATTAGGTTGGCTGGGATGGGTTGGGACTCAATGGCGTGGGGGATGGGGATGAGGGGTTGGATGGGTCTGGCCTCGGGTGGTGGGGAAGATGCTGAGGGGGTTGTGGGAAGGGGAGTCCCCAGTGTGTGAGGAAGTCTCCACACAAAGGTTTGTATGGCAGTTTCCTGGAGGTGCACATTTTCTGCTTTATGACAGTGCTGTAGAAAAGGATGTTGGGCTCCCCTCCTCAAGCGTACTGCACTACTTCAAACTTAGCTGGCCTGAGTCAGCAGGTTGGGCAAGGCAGGATTTTGGACAAGAATTTGAGATCAGGAGTGGCAGTCCAATACTGATTGCCACTCCAAGGAAGTTCAGGTCCAACTTATTCAGCCAGTCCATTGTGCAGTGTGTTTTAATTAATGTTTCAATAAGGGAAAAATACATCTGTGATGTTTCACAATAATTCTCTTTCTTTATAGTTTCTGCATTTTATGCTGAATGTTTCTCAAAAAGAATCCAATTCAACGCTCACATTTGGACTAAATCCAAGTTTCTTGGAATGTCTATAGGGGTGCATAACATAGGACAAGGTAAGTTTCTTTTACAAAATTTCTGCAGGCTAATATGCTACTTTCAGTAAGTAAACTGCTGGCTTTTTTTTTGTAACATTTTCCCTTTCCTGAGGATTGCGAAACCACAGTTCCACCGGCAGCAGTCTTGCCTAACTTGCCATTATGCTTGAGCTTATGACCACATTGGGCGTCGCTATTATAGTTGTGGCTCCCTCCTCCTCAACCATATTTATGTATTCCCTGCTGAGGTTTCCTCAAATAGATCAGGTGCGGGAGCAATTGCTGGCTTTCATCTTTATGAACTAATGGTATTGCAATCAGTGGAGAATCTTTTACAGTTGCTTTTGAGATGGACTATCTCAGTGCAAACCAGAATTGAACATGGGTCCTGCCTGGTCTTTGCTTCAAAGAAGAAGATCAGAATTTTCTGGTGCATCCCGTGTGCCACCAGCAGGATCTTCTGGTTCTGCTGAAATCAATGGATGTTTGAATTTAGATGTGCAACTATGATTGGTATGCCTTCAAATCAATGTACCAAATGTTGGAAGATGGGTTCAGAATATAAGAACGTAAGAACATAAGAACATAAGAAATAGGAGCAGGAGTAGGCCCTCTAGCCCTTCAAGCCTGCCCTGCCATTCAGTAAGATCATGGCTGATCTGAAGTGGATCAGTTCCACTTTCCCGCTCTCTCCCCATAACCCTTAATTCCCTTGTCTATCAAAAACCGATCTACCTGTGACTTAAATATATTTAGCAAGGTAGCCTCCACCACTTCAACGGGCAGAGAATTCCAGAGATTCACCACCCTTTGAGTGAAGAAGTTCCTCCTCAACTCTGATCTAAACTGCCCCCCCTTATCTTGAGGCTGTGCCCTCTAGTCCTGCTATCCTTTCTAAGCATGAAGAATCTCTCTACCTCTACCCTATCCATCCCCTTCATTATCTTATACGTCTCTATAACATCCCCCCTCATCCTTCTAAAGTCCAACGAGTTCAGACCCAGTCTATTTAGTCTCTCTTCATAGTCCAACCCCCTCATCTCCAGTATCAGCCTAGTGAACCACCTCCGCACTCCCTCCAAGGCCAATATATCCTTGCGCAAGTGCGGCGACCAAAACTGCACACATAAGAAGAACATGAGAAATAGGAGCAGGAGTAGGCCATCTAGCCCTTCGAGCCTGCCCCGCCATTCAATAAGATCATGGCTGATCTGTCGTGGCTCAGTTCCACATTCCCGCCCTCTCCCCATAACCCTTAATCCCCTCGCTTATCAAAAACCCATCAACCCGCGTCTTAAAAATATTTAGCGAGGCAGCCTCCACCACTTCAACAGGCAGAGAATTCCAGAGATTCACCACCCTTTGAGTGAAGAAGTTCCTCCTCAACTCCGTTCTAAACCTCCCCCCCTTTATCTTGAGGCTGTGCCCCCTAGTCCTACTGCCCTTTCTGAGCGGGAAGAGTCTCTCCACCTCTATCCTATCCATCCCATTCATCATCTTATATGTCTCAATGAGATCTCCCCTCATCCTTCTAAACTCTAACGAGTACAAGCCTAGTTTATTTAGCCTCTCCTCGTAGCTCAACCCCCTCAACTCCGGTATCAGCCTAGTAAACCTCCTCTGCACTCCCTCCAAGACCAAAATATCCTTGCATAAGTGCGGCGCCCAAAACTGCACACAGTACTCCAGCTGCGGCCTCACCAATGCCCTATACAGCTGCAGCAAGACCTCCCTACTTTTATATTCAATCCCCCTCGCTATGAAGGCCAGCATCCCATTCGCTTTCCTGACCACCTGCTGCGCCTGCAGGCTGGGTTTTTGAGACTCATGCACAAGGACCCCGAGGTCCCTCTGCACCGTCGCCTGCTGCAGTTTTTCGCCCCGTAAGTAATAGTCCTTCCTACCATTATTCCTACCAAAGTGGACCACCTCGCACTTGCCAACATTAAATTCCATCTGCCATTTCCTGGCCCATTCACCCAGCCTATCTAGATCCTTCTGCAGACTCTCCACATCTTCCGCGCAATTTGCCGTTCCACCAATCTTGTGTCATCAGCAAATTTCGATATATTCTATCCCCCTCGCTATAAAGGCCAACATTCCATTCACCTTCTTGATCACCTGCTGCAACTGCAGACTGGGTTTTTGCGACTCATGCTCAAGGACCCCCAGGTCCCTCTGCACCGTAGCATGCTGCAGTTTTTCGCCTTTTAAATAATAATCCCTCCTACTATTATTTCTGCCAAAGTGGATAACCTCACACTTGCTAACATTATACTCCATCTGCTAGGTTCTTGCCCACTTGCTCAGCCTATCCAGAGCCCCCTGCAGACTTTCCACACCCTCCACGCAATTTGCTTTTCCACTCATCTTTGTGTCATGCACCACAAGTGCACAAGAGAATAGTTCACTAGTTTGATCAAACAAGAATTTTCTTGACTTTTTGCTCTGCTCCCCTTCACCCAGACTTTACCAGGATCAGTAATAGCGTAGATGTGGATAGAACAAGGAACATAGTCCCACAATAAGGGACAGGCCATTTAAAATTGAAATGAGGAAGAATTTCTTCATTCAGTAAAGAACAAAGAGCAACACAGCACGGGAAACAGGCCCTACGGCCCATCGAGCCCGCAGTGCCATCTTAACGATGTGTTTTTCCTCCTCCACCCTTGACCCATGTGTAAACTTATGGTACCCCCATTGGAAACCAGATTAAGGGGAGAATAATTTAGGGACAATTTGTTACACCAGTCAGCCTAAGAGCACATCTTTGGGCTGTGGGAGGAAACTGGAGCACCCGGAGGAAACCCTCGCAACCACAGGGAGAATGCGCAAACTCCCACAGACACTGGCCCAAATCCATGTATCTGCACAGCAAACAGTGATAGTCACTGAGCTGTTGTGGTGCCCATCTGCTGGTCCAGTTTCAAGCGTACACAAACGATGCAAAGTACTAGGCTACTCTCGAAACATCCAAGAGCAGCCCACGCACGACCCACCATGTGTATGCCCCGTGTTAGATAACAAGGTGGACCAACGCACCTGCAGAGTAAGAGAGAAGAACATCAACACATGTAACAGTTGATTTCCAGGAATGTCCCAAGGCCCTGATCCTTATTTAAAACAGTCTCCTATAACCCTCCATCCCTATTTCGCTCATGTGTCTATCTAAGTAAATCTTAAGCAAGTCCAGCGTGCCTGCCTCCACCACCTTACTTGGCAGTGCATTCCATACCCCCACGACCCTCTGTGTGGAAAAACCTCCCTCTAGCATCCAAATTATACTCCCCCCCCCCCCCCCCCCCCCCCCGCCCCGCCACCTTAAGCCGTGGCCCCTCGTGATATTTGTCTCCAATCTAGGAAAAAGCCTGCCACTGTTTACATAAGATCATAAGAACACAAGAAATAGGAGCAGGAGTAGGCCATCTAGCCCTTCGAGCCTGCCCTGCCATTCAATAAGATCATGGATCAGCTCCACTTTCCTGCTCTCTCCCCATAACCCTTAATTCCCTTGTCTGTCAAAAACCTATCTACCCGTGACTTAAATGTATTTAGCGAGGTAGCTCCACCACTTCAACGGGCAGAGAATTCCAGAGATTCACCACCCTTTGAGTGAAGAAGTTCCTCTTCCACTCTGATCTAAACTGCACCCATCCCCCCCCACCCCCATCTTGAGGCTGTGCCCTCTAGTCCTGCTATCCTTTCTAAGCATGAAGAATCTCTCTACCTCTACCCTATCCATCCCTTTCATTATCTTATACGTCTCTATATGATCCCCCCTCATCCTTCTAAACTCCAACGAGTACAGACCCAGTCTATTTAGTCTCTCTTCATAGTCCAACCCCGTACAACACCAGATAAGCACTTCTTGTGTGGCAGAACCTGCCTCTCTCAGATTGATCTGTTGAGCTATTAGCAAAACTGAAACTATCCCATCCCCAAAGCGTTTGCTGCATGTCCATCATCTTGTATAGATAGAAAAAAGCCAACAATGTGTTGTTTACTCATTAGCTTAATTTTTGATTCTCTTTTTATTTTTAATTAATCTTTGTTTTTCCATCATGTTGACTACTTTTCAAATTCTGCTCAGCTACAGTGAAAGTCTTATTTCATTTGACAGGATGTGTCTCTCTGCTTGATTATGATGAGCACTATATTCTCACTTTTCCAAATGGCTATGGAAGGCAAGTTTTATCCTATATATTACCACTTTAAAAATTAGTATCTTATTGCTCATCAACGCATATTAAGGGAAACTAGTTTGTGTTTATTATTCATTTTGTAATATCTTCTCCGGTGATTCCCAAAGAGCTATCTTTGGTCCATCTCTTTTTCCTATTTCTTACTTGCATGTACCCCTTGGTGACATCATCTGAAAACATAGCCTCAGATTTCACATGTACACTGACAACATCCAACTCTACCTCACTGCCACCTCTCGCCCCTTCAACTGTCTCTAAATTATTTGATTACTTGGCAAAAATCCAATACTGAATGTGCAGCTATTCCCTCCAATTAATTATTTGGACGACTGAAGCTATTGCCTCCACCACAAACTCTACTCCCTGGCTGCCAACTCCATCCCTCTCCTTGGCAATTGTTTAAGGATAAACTATATATCCACACCATCACCAAAACTGTCTATTGCTACATCTAAATTGTCAGACGTTGCTCATTGCTGTCAAACACTCATCCACGTTTTGTTATTTCTAAACTTGACTATTCCAACTTGCTCCTGGTTGATCTCCTACATTCTACCCTTTGGAAACTGAGGTCATCCAAAATTCTCCTGCCCATATCTTTTACTCCCACCAGGTTCCTTTCATCTACCAGCCCTGTGCTATTGGCCTCTGTTTAAAGCAATACTTTTCCTGTGCTCAGTTTTAAAATTCTCACCCTTGTTTTCAGTCCCACCATGGCGTTGCCTCTCCCTATCTCTGAAATTTGCCACAGCCTCCTCATTGTTTAATTTTGTTGGTGCAAAGCACCTTAAGCATCCCTGACTTCAATTGCTCCATCTTTGGTGGCTCTGCCTGGACCCTAAACTCTAAAATAGCCTCCTTCTATCTCTCTGTCGCTGACCTCGCTTTCCTACTGTACAATACTCCGTAGAATCTACTTCATTAACCAAGCTTTTTGTCATCTGCTCTGATATCTCCTTATGTGGCTCTTTGTTTAATTTTGTTTGTGCAAAGCACCTTAAGACGTTTTATTAGTGAAGATGTTGATTACACAAATACAATTTGTTGTAGTTCTATTTGAAAATAATGCTTAATGTCATTAGATTTGGGCCTTTTCAATTTGTCCAACAGGTCTATTCTAACTGTTCCTTGGGTGGAACTTGGAGGCGAGTGTAGCATAACTTGTGCAAAAACAGGATACAATGCCAACATTACATTTCACACCAAGCCTTTCTACGGAGGAAAAAAGCACCGAATAACTGCCGAAATCTTGTAGGTCTATTTCAAAGTAGTTGAATATGTTTTTTTTTACTGACCAGTAATAACTTACAAAGAAATAAATATGTTTATTTGCTTTTTTAGCTCTCCAAATGACAAGAAGTGCTTTGGCTCAATAGAAGGAGAATGGAATGGAGTTATGTATGTTAAATGGATGACAGGGGTAAGATGTGTTTCAAAGTCAGAGGTGTCAGTCACTTTTCATAGTGTACTGCTTTTATAGTAAAACAAACAATGTTTAACAAATCTAGTTGCAAGCTGTAACTGGAATATCAAATTACTGATTATTTTTAATATAGATGAAACAAAACTTTTTTCATTTCTTGTTTTACATTTGTAAGTTCACATGGGAACCCCTGAGTTAGGAAGGAAAATCTCCCTTTCCTAACCCACAAATGATTGCCATCCAGTGACCCATCTTATAAGTTAACCCAGCTTATCATTTGCTAGAAATATAGCAATTCTGGGCTTCGTGACGAGGTTCAGAGTTAATAACAGCCACGTACAAGACTCCAAGGGCAACTGACATCCATGAAAGTCTGCCATTGTGTGGTCAATAGGTCAATGTTTCAATGCCACCTGAGAAGTGGCAGGGTGGGACATGCCATCGCTGGTTGTGGTGAATTGGGATCAAGCAAGTAAATTATTTTCAAGGTTTTTGTTAGTCATTGTTCCTGTGTCAGTCCACCCCACCACAGTAGAAGTGGGATGACCATTTAGTCCCTGCCAACATCTCATGGTGTGAGACAGTTGCCAGAATTTTACTGCCTTGCCCATACGAGGCTCACAGGATCCTGCTTGAGGCCAGTGTAGAGTGCCATTCTGCGAGTCTCGCCTGCCCCAGAATTGGGGCAGCTTGGCGTGCCAGTAAAATTCCAGCAATTGTATCAATTATCCTGTGATTGATTTTCACTCAATGAATAGGCCATCTCCGACAACACTAAATGCCAGTAAGATGCGAATTTGTGACAGGCTTTCAACGTTGCTATTAGAAATGTGGTGTCAGCTCATTACTACCATGTTTTCTGAATACACCTGCCAGTATTTGAACAAGCATTAATGGTGTCAAGTGGATCTGCTGCTGGATAATCAGTATGGGCCCTTAACTAGAAATAAGTGTAACTCGGGCAGGAAATCCTACCCAGTATCATGACTGAAGACAGAAGGATATAGAATTTAAATTAAAAAACTGTTTTGCTTCAGATTTGTTTATCTTAAAAAATATATTTTGTTCCAAGATGGTATATATTCGTCTTCTTCTGTTTTATTTAAAAATAAATTAGCACAAATAATTTCCTGAATGTGCATAGTTGTGCAGGATGTAAAATTTTTGCTGATAAAACTGATGATTTTATGGCATGTTTGCAATGCAGGAGAACAGCATATTTATAGATACAAAGAAATTACCTATTATCAAGAAAAAAGTAAGAAAATTGGAAGATCAAGAGGAATTTGAATCAAGAAGGTAATGGCTCACCATCCCTAATAGTCATGAGCAGAGAAATATAGTTTCCTGTCAAGAAGGAAAGTGTCGTATAATTGTGTATTCAAACTACACCGGCCTTTACTGGACAAATCTAGCAGCCCATATCTGCAGAGGGGTTTACAATTCACAAATATTGTGAACTCTACAAAGAATTCACAAATATTGTGTACTCTACAAAGAATTTCCTTCCCTTTTTAATTGTGTTAATTAGGTAGGGTCCTGTCTTTAAGATTTTTTTTGTTAAAGTTGTCTCCATAATGAAGGTTCTTAGGAAACAAACTTTATGCATTTTGTTCTCTTCCTTCAGCTTTGAAACAAGGACAGGCGTGTTGGAATATCTTTAATGATAAAGTATGGAAAATTGCCTATTTGCCTAAAGTATTGAATCGATTTCCAAAACTTCCATTTGTTCTTTTATTCAGACTTTGGAAGGATGTAACGCATAACTTGAAAATAAAGGATATTGATGCTGCCACAGATGCAAAGCATAGGCTTGAGGAAAGACAAAGGGCTGAAGCAAGGGAGAGAAAAGAGAACGAAGTTCAATGGGAGACACGGGTATGAGAGCATATTTTTCAATGTCACTTTCTCTGATTCATTGACTTCAGTGTTATTTAGTAATGATTTATTATTTTGTAAATGGTCTAAGCTGGTATGAATGAAAGGAACGTGCAGGTGAAATGCAGTGTTTAACTTGAGTAAAAGTGTTGTCCAGATGGAAAGCACTCTGTTGCTGAGGGAGGTATGGATGGTAAATCAGAATTTCTGACCGTAGTCTTCCAAACCTCCTTCGATATGTGATGGTGCTTGAAGGCCAGTGAGTTGCAAATATTTCACTGCTATTCCAAAAATGGAAACAGGTAAACCAATCAGCCTAACCTCAATGGTGGGTAAATTTCTACAGACAGTGATCTCGGGCAAAATTATTACTTGGAAGAAAATAACTGCCATAGAAACTAGAAGCAGGAGGAGGCCATTTGGCCCTGCAAACCTGCTCTGCCATTCATTCTGATCATGATTGATCATCAAATTCAATATCCTGATTCCATCCTCCTCCACCACCACCACCCACCTCCCCCGCCCCCCCCCCCCCCCCCCCCCACTTCCTCCCATATCTCTTGATTCCTTTAGCCTCAAGAGCAATATCTAATTTCTTTTTGAAATCGCAACATTTTGGCCTCACTACTTCCTGTGCTAATAAATTCTACATAATCACCATCCTCTGAATGAAGAAATTTCATCTCAGTTCTAAAAGATTTACCCCTTACCCTCAAACTATGACCTCTACTTCTGGACTCCCCCACCATTGGGAACATTTTTTCTGAATCTACTCTATCTAATCCTGTTAGAATTTTATATGTTTCCATGGGATCCTCCTCACTCTTCTAAACTCCAGTGAATAGAATCCTAACCGACTCAATACTCCTCATATGATAAACCTACCATCCCAAACCTTTGCTGTACTCTCTCTGTAGCAAGGACATGTTTCCTCAGATGAGGACACCAAAACTGCACGATACTCCAGATGTGGCCTCGCTGATGCCGTATACAATTGCAGCAAAACATCCCTATCTCTCACCTCTCACTACAAAGGCCAACATACCATTTGTCGTCTTTACTGCGTGCTGTACCTGTGTGCTTGCTTTCAGCGACTGATGCACAAGGACATTAAAATCTCGCTGAGCATCCAACACTCTCAATTTACATTCATTCAAGTAATAATCTGTCATCCTATTATTGCTACCAAAGTGGATAACCTTAGATTCATCCACATTACACTGCAACTGCCATGCAAGATGCCCACACACTCATCCTATCCAAATCATGCTGAAGCATCTCTGTATCCTCCTCACAGCCTACTCTCCCACCCAACCTTGTATCAACTGCAAATTTGGAGATAATATATTCAGTTCCCTCTTCCAAATTATTAATATATAATGTGAACCATTGGGTCCCAGCACAGATCCCTGCAGAACCCCACTAGTCACTAGTCGCATGGAAAGAACATGAAAGCTCCAGATAGTCAGTCAGTCACCTGAGGCTGGAATTGAGCCCAGGTCACTGGTGCTGTAAGATAGCAGCACTGACCACTCTGTCACCATGCCACTCTGCAGTGAGTAACTTACCTCTTGACTCCTGCCAATCAGAAAAGGATCCTTTTATGCTAACTCTTTGCTTCCTATCTGCTAACCAGCTTTCTATCCATCTCAAAACAACACCTGCAATCCCATGTGCTTTAACTTTACATAGTAGTCTGTTATAGGAAATCTTGTCGAAAGCCTTCTGAAAGTCAAAATAAACCACGTCCACTGGTTCTCCTCTGTGTCTACTAGTTACATCTTCAAAGAGTTCCAATAGATTCATTAAACATAATTTTCCTTTTGTAAATTCATGCTGATTTTGTCTGATTATACCACTGCCTTCCAAATGCCAAGTTATGAAATCCTTCATAGATTCTAGCAACTTCTCCAGTACTGACATTTAGCTCTCTGGTCTATAGTTCCCTATTTTCTCTCTACCTCTTTTTTTTTAAATAGCAGGCTTATATTAGCTACTCTCCAATCTGTAGGAACTACTCCAGAGTCCAAAGAATTTTGAAAAACAACCACCTATGGATCTACTATTTCTAGGGCCACTTCCTTAAAAATTCTAGGATGACGTTTATCAGGACCTGGAGATCTATTCACCTTCAATCCCATCAATTTCTCTACTAATGCTGATTTCCTTCAGTTCCTCACTAAAACATATTTCTCTCAGCACTTCTGGTACATTATTCATGTCTTCCTTTTTGGAGACTGAAGCTTATTTAATTCCTCAGCCATTAATATATTCATTATAAATTCTCCTGTTTCTGACTGTAAGGGGCCTACATTTGTTTTTGTCAATCCTTTTTCTTTACATATCTTTAGAAACTTTTACAGTCAGTTTTTATGTTCCCTATTAGCTGACTTTCCTACTCGATTTTTCTCCTCTTAATCAATCCCTTCGCCCTCCTTTGCTGAATTTTAAACATCTCCCAATCCTCAGCGCTATTGTTTTTTCTTGCCAATTTGTATGCTTGAATCTGATGCTATCTCTAATTTCTCTTGTAAACCATGATTTGGTCACAATTCCCTTGCCACTCTTGTGCCAAACAGGAATAACCAACTTCTGGAGTTCACCCATTCATTCTTTAAATGCCTGTCCACCGTCTTTCCTTTCAATAATGTTTCCCATGCCATCATAGCCAATTCATGTCCCGTACCACCATAGTTATCTTATATTGAGATTCAGAATCAACCACGTTACTATCCACCTTGACACAGCAATTCTACCATATTACGGTTTTCTTGCAACAAGACTGCCAGCTAATCCTTTCTCATTGCACAACCCCCTGATCAAGATGGCCTGCTCCCTTCTTGTTCCTCAACATATTGATCCAGAAATTCCTCCTCTATTGTACTCTGACTAATTTGACTCTAAGAACTCTCTCAACACCAGGTTAAAGTCCAACAGGTTTATTTGGTAGCACAGGCCACTAGCTTTCAAAGCGTTGCTCCTTCATCAGGTGAGTGGGAGTTCTGAGCCTTGCTTCTGAGGAGACAAACTCAGAAGACTCCTTCAAACAACCGCACAACCTCAAACGTACCATTGTCCGCAGCAAACTACCCAGTCTTCAGGAGAACAGTGACCACGACACCACATAATCCTGTCACAGCAACCTCTGCAAGACGTTTCGGGTCATCGACATGGATGCCATCATCTCACGTGAGAACACTATCCACCAGGCACATGGTACATACTCTTGCAACTTGGCCAACGTTGTCTAGATATGCTGCAGGAAAGGATGCCCCAAGGCAAGGTATGTTGGGGAGTCCATGCAGCCGCTATGACAACGGATGAATGAACACTGCTTGACAATCACCAGGTAGGAGTGTTCTCTTCCTGTTGGGGATCACTTCAGCAGTCACAGACATTCAGCCTCTGCTCTTCGGGTAAGCGTTCTCCAAGGTAGCCTTTATGACACACGACAACACAGAATCGCTGAGCAAAAACTGATAGCTAAATTCTGCACGTGAGGCCTCAACCGGAATCCTGGGTTCATGTTACACTATCTGTAACCCTCATGACTTGCCTGAGCTTGCAAAATCTCACTAACTGCCCTGGTTGGAGACAATACACATCTCTTTAACCTGTGCTTAACCCTCTCTCCACTCACATTGTCTGTTCCTTTAAGACTTGACTACCTGTAAAGACTTGCATTCCAACCATTATTTTGTAAATTGAGTTTGTCTTTATATGCCCTGTTTATGAACAGAATTCCACTCACCCGATGAAGGAGCAGTGCTCCGAAAGCTTGTGCTACCAAATAAACCTGTTGGGACTTTAACCTGATGTTGTGAGACTTGTTACTGTGCCCATCCCAGTCCAACACCAGCATCTCCACATCATACTCTCCCAATCCTATATGCAGATCAAAGTCATGCATAATCCAATATTATTGAAGGCAAATAATGGGTGGAATTTTCCAAAAAAAACACATCAGTTTCTAACTGAAAACGGATGTTTCTCCCCAGAGAAACAGCCAGGTTTTCTCTCCAGACCTTAAACTTTTTCTCAAAACAAAATCAGGGAGGGGGCGTGATTTGTGCTGTTATTCTTGAGGGGTGGGACCTAAAGATGTTGGCAAAGCCGATTCCACAGGGATCAGGGCACCATTTTTAAAGGTAGCCCACTTTCAAATTGAAATTAAAGACATCCTCCCCATCTCCTGCAGACATCAGGACCCCAGCAAATATGGAGATGGCCCCCAATACTCAACCACAGAGGGGCAGCCTCCCCTACCCACTAATCAACACAATGTTTAGGTTACTATCACCACCCCCCTGCTCTCCCTTTCATTAATGGGATCCCCCAGAGATCCAGTCCCTTGGCAGTGTTAACCTGGCAATGCCAGGGCACTGGCCTGCCATATCTCTGACAACCTGGGAGCTATACTGGCCTCCTCACCCCCAGTCTGGTCATCTGCACTACTGGAGAATAGTAGTGATTAATGTCAGTGGGGGAGCATCTGACCATCTCCCCCCCGCCCCCAAAAGCAAGTGTGTTGAGCTGTTTAAGAATATTTAAATCTATTCAATGGTAAATCCTGTTATGGCCCTTTTGCAAAAGTTTGAGGCCATAGCAGGATTTACACCCATAGCAAACAGGCCCTGAAAATCCCCCCTATTGTCTGAGTCTTTGAGGTAATGGGAGCGTTAATGAGGGTAGTGCAGTGAACATGTATGTGGACTTTCAGATGGTGTTTGGTAACGTACCATTTGATAAACATGTTACATAAATAGATGATGTGGAGATGCTAGATGATGTGGAGGTGCTGGTATTGGACTGGGGTAAACACAGTAAGAAGTTTCACAACACCAGGTTAAAGTCCAACAGATTTATTTGGTCGCACACAAGCCACTAGTTTTCAGAACGCTGCTCCTTCATCAGGTGAGTGTGAGTTCTGTTCACAAACAGGGCATATAAAGACACAAACTCAATTTACAAGATAATGGTTGGAATGCAAGTCTTTACAGGTAATCAAGTCTTAAAGGTACAGACAATGTGAGTGGAGCGAGGGTTAAGCACAGGTTAAAGAGATGCAGATTGTCTCCAGCCAGGATAGTTATTGAAATTTTGCAAGCCCAGTCAAGTTGTGGGGGTTACAAATAGTGTGACATGAACCCAAGGTTCCGGTTGAGGCCGTCCTCGTGTGCAGAACTTGGCTATCAGTCTCTGCTCAGCGACTATGTGTTGTCATGTGTCGTGAAAGCTGCCTTGGAGAATGCTTACCCGAACATCAGAGGCCGAATGCCCGGGACGGCTGAAGTGTTCCCCAACAGGAAGAGAACGTTCTTGCCTGTTGATTGTTGTGTGGTGTTCATTCATTCGTTGTCGTAGGTCTGCATGGTCTCCCCAATGTACCATGCCTTGGGACATCCCTTCCTGCAGCAGGCAACGTTGGCTGAGTTGCAAGTGTGTGTACCGTGTATCTGGTGGATGATGTTCTCACGTGAGATGATGACATCCGTGTCGATGATCCAGCATGTCTTGCAGAAGTCCTGGCTGGAGACGATACACATCTCTCTCTCTCTCTCTCTCTCTCCCCATTCACATTGTCTGTACCTTTAAGACTTGATTACCTGTAAAGACTTGCATTTCAACCATTATTTTGTAAATTGAGTTTGTGTCTTTATGTGCCCTGTTTGTGAACAGAACTCCCACTCACCTAATGAAGGGGCAGCACTCCGAAAGCTAGTGGCTTGTGCTACCAAATAAACCTGTTGGACTTTAACTTGGTGTTGTGAGATAAATAGATGCACAAGAAAAGTTTAGTTATTAGTCACAAATAAGACTCACATTAACACTGCGATGTTAAATTCCCCTATTGCCACATTTTGGTGCCTGTCCAGGTCAATGCATCTAACCAGCACATTTTTCAGACTGGGAGGAAACACAGTAACATGAGGAGAATGTGCAAACTTCACACGGTGACCCAAGCCAGGAATTGAACCTGGATCCCTAGTGCTCTGAGGCAGCAGTGCTAACCACTGTGCTACTGTGCCACCAAGGGCAGTGGCAGGAAGGATACAAAATTAGCTGAGACTGAAAACAGAAAATAGGAGTGAAATTATTTTTGAGACTGGAGGGGAGTATACAGTGGTACCATTGTTCGTGTGACATATTAATGACCTGGATCTGGGTACAAAGTTTGCAGATTGCAAAGCATGGAAATACAGGAAACTGAGGATAGTAGCAGATTTCAGGTGGGCGTGGATAGACTGCTGAAAATGAGTAAACACATATCAGATTAAATTTAATTCTGATGACTGTGATGTGATGCATCTTGGAATGAAAAATGAGAGGCAGTATAACATTTTTAAAAAGAGAGCAAGATGCGAGGGTTCACATACACAAAATCTTTAAAGGTGGCAAAACCTGCAAATAAAGCAGTTTTATAAAAAAACATATGGGATGATTGGCTTAAGATCAAGGCATAAGAGTATACAAAACCAAGGAAAATACGATATACTTCATAATCAATGATTAGATCTCAGTTCATCTGCCTTGAAATCCTTTCTAAACTGTAGTTCCCAGAGTTGGATAGAAGTTTAAACAGTGAATTATAAAAACTTTGCAATGTCATGTTAATTATCCCTGTAAGCTTAGCTTCCTTGCTGCAAACACAACTCTTTTATATACTAGTTCTCTACTGCTAATACATCATCTGTGTCCTCAGAAGATACCTGTGGTATCACAAGCAAGTGATGATTAGTTTTGGTCAGTCCTCTTAGTGAATTTTTATAGCCTACTGAGGGAATTTTGATAGCCTACAGACCAAGCAGATGTTGTCACTGTCCAATTAGATACCCCTCTGACTTCCCCACAAGACTCAATTAAATAGTGAATAGAAGCAGAAATTCCTTTTTTCTTCTCCACTACCATTCAAAGAATTCTCAAGCAAGTTGTGGATCCCTGACTGCTACTCTGGCACTAACCCAGCACAGACCAGGAATCCAACATAGGATCTTCTGCCTTGTATAGCTTTGTGCTACATTGAATGGTGAAAGGCATTGACCAATCATTGGGGTATGTCTTCTAATCTACAAATCAATAGAACCAAAGCTATTATTTGTATTATACTGTAATGTCAAAATTTAATTGATAAGCTTAAAGGACTTGAAATGAAATTGGAAACTTTTTGATCTCTCTAGGTGTTTCATGAAGATGGAGAATGCTGGATATACGATGATCCACTGCTAAAGAGGTTAGGTGGCAATAGATATTAAGATATGTAAAAACGGCTCAACAGAACACCATTTAAAGCCTTCAACTGAAAGTGACTCCCTTTCATCCGACAGAAAATTTTGTATCAAGATTTAATAAAACTATAATAGTAGCTTTGTGGTTACATAAATGCATTCAATGAAGAAATGCATTGTCCAGGTTTCATCTGGTAATATTTTAAGTGGTTCCTTTCTCAGGGAAATTGGACTTTAAAAAGGTGTGGTGGAACGATTAACATCATGCAAGAGTTGTGAAAAGATTCCTTCTTTTAGTGCTGTAGAATGGCTGTTGGGAATGTTTTGCTCCTGCTCCACATCAGAAATTGTAATGTTAGTTGCAGATCTCCAAGTTACATATACAAGTTCATCTGCCAAAATTTGTGTATACATTGAAAACAATCTTAAGCAATCAACCTAAGGAAAAAATTCTTGGATATCTGTACAACTAAGTGCACTCTGTAATGCCATTTTAGATGTAAAAAAAAAGGTAACACTTTCATACATTGTGTTAAGTCCTTCATGCACAAATGTAGGGCTTTACTAAACTGTTTCATTACTGCTTGAATCTCTTTTCATAGATATGTGTACATATATATATATAGAGAGAGAGAGAATTTCATTAATATGGACAGTGTTTATTAGTGTACTGATGCATAAATGTTTATATATAGATGTAAAATGAAAATGAAGCCAATGATTTTGCTTTATAATTTAACACTTTGAGGCCTTATTAATTTCAGAGTGTTATGTTTGATTGAAGTCTGTATAAACTTTATTCCAAGAATGATACCTAACTGGAAGATGTAACATGTAATTGCAGCTAGTTTTCATTCTTCTTGTTTATTGTAGCAACAAAATAAATCTTCATAAGTACATTTTTCAGTTGTCATAATGAAATTGCTGAGCACTTTAATGTGGACATGCATTAATCATATGAAGGGGCATAATCCTGATCTTAAATATATTCAAAGGAATAGTCATTAATTCTGTAAAGTCATATTTTTATTAATAAGCCTTTGACAATCTCTTGTTGACTTAAAACATTTAACTGGACACTGCCCATATGATTTTCCACCACCTCCTATTTTCTAACTATACTCAGCAATACTTTTAGAGCTCTACTTTACTGGTGGATATTAGTGTCCTTTTTTCTGATTTTCCTTTGAACTCTACCTTTTTGCATATCAACTGCCAGTCCTGCCCTACCTATGCAATTGCTGACTACCTTTGACAATTTTTAAAATTTACTTTGTTGTATCCTGTACCTTGAGATGGGAGAGGCAAAGCTTTGAGCAGGCCTTCTGGTCAAGCTGCTGTAAAGGTCGTCTATCCATCACTGCATGTTTGTTTATATATACCATTTTAACAGCTCTCCCAAACCACAATGTCCACCACCAGGGAGGACAAAGACAGCAGGTGCACAAGTCCACTGTCGTCATGTTCCCCTGAGCCCACCAGTCCTGACTTAGACGTATCACTGAATCAATCAAAATCTTGGCAATCCCTAACCTCATTTAGGGAGCACATTCACCATAGATGTTTAAGGCAGCAGATCATCACCACCTTCTGAAAGGAACTAGCGATGATGAGGAGTAAAGAAAAAGTGAATCTAAAAGCAGAACCAGGTGGTTAAGTGTAAGGTGTAAAAGTGCAGAATACAGTTACTACTATTACTATTGGTTATAATTAAGCTATCATTGTGATTCATTGTAGATTATAAATATATTCTATAATAGAGTGGAGAAGAAGGGCTCCACTTGATTGATAGTAAAAGGATTAATTTAGTGGTTAATGTGGGAGGACAGGTCCAAGCCATGTCTGCTTATTCCAGGTGGGAGACCAGGAAAGTTTCTAGTTCCCAGGAAGAGCATACATGTAGGAAGCATCTTCAGCTGTAGCCCCTGGAAGCCCGTGTTTCAGAGCTGGTGTGGCATCTGGGGACACTGGAGCATTCACAAAGTGGAGAGTATTGTGAATGGCATGAATAGAGAAGTGTTCATACCACAAGCAGGAAGGGAATAGATGACCACCAGGCAGAGCAAGACAGCTATGCAGGCAGTGCAGGAACCTCCTTTTGGCTATTCCCCTGCAAAACAAATATCATTTTGGATACTGTGGAGGAGAATTATCTCAGCAACATTGACTCTGCTGCGTAGGAGAAATAGAAATGCAATAGTCATAGGGGCTTCAACTGTGAGGGGAATAGATAGACATTTCTGTGGCCATATGTTCACCTCCCTGGTGCTAGCGTCAAAGATGTCTGAGTGGTTGCAGGATGTTCTGTAGTATTAGGGTGAACAGTCAGTTCCCTCATTGTACACAGTGGTGCAAATTAAATAAGTTGTTTAAAAAAAAGCAAGTTTAAAAGTAGGACCTCTCAGGATTACTATCAGTGCCATGAAACAGCATAGGATGAATATATGGCTAAAAAAGTTTCAGATTCCTCGGTATTGAGACCTGTACAAACTGGACAGGTTGCACTTGGGCAGGACCAGAACTAATATTCTGGGTTGGGGGGGGGGGGGGGGTGTGCATCCTGCTAGGGTGGTTGCAGTGATTAAACAAATGTATGCAATGACATTGCAAATACTTCAAATGATAGTTCAATGAGCATCAAACTATCAATTACCTTTTTATTCCCAGCCATAAGCCTAGATTGAGTGCTGGTAGGCTACATGATAGGTTACTTTCCTAGTTCTGTTCTTGGTTCATTTACCTTTCACCAAAATGTTTCATTCTTGCCAGGAACTAGTTTTAGACTGAGAAGACAGAGCAATTATTAATTTAAATAAAACACATCAATTGTCTTACTGTCTGGGACATATTTATTCTGGTTAGAGAACCAGTAAATTAAACCCCCTCAAATTATAAAGCATTAAAACAGTTCATTCAAAGTTCTGTTTAATGGATTTTCTTTTACAAATACATCAGTTTAGTATTTGAACACACCACCAGCTAGTTGGAGAATTAATAAAGCTGAATAAATCAATGATCGCTTCCTATTCTGAAATGGTGAACAAAATAGGCAAACATCTGGAATAAGTTCAATATTCCTCACAACCAAATCTACTAGTGAATAACTAGCAGGCCTGCCAAACAGAGCATTTTTAAAATACATCATCCTCCTTCAAAAGAATACTTTGCCAAAGTTCCAAGTGACTTTTTTTCCCCCAATAAGCAAGATAATGACAAAGCAAAATGCACAATATCATCCAAATATTTACTGCATTGTTGCCTCAATAAATTCTGATGCAATTGCATCGTTAGGTGATCAGTGAAGTGCACACACTTCAAAACACACTCTTAAATTAGCTAGTTATATTGACACACTTACATCTGCCATTCCACCAATTTATGGTTGAATACTTTTTTTAAAGCAAAATACCAAGAATCAAGATTTAATTTTACATGTAAACTGTATATGCTTAAACACGTATATTCGTCCTGTGACCCTTTCCAATTGACACACATCATTTCAAAATCTTATGAAAGGGGTAAAGTCTGAGTTTTGAAGTGAAAGCAGTTATATCATTAATGGGGGTCACATGTTCCATCTGAAGGGACACAGGTACAAAAATAAACTGACATGCTTCTCCATGCAGGAACTTTGATTCACATGAAGCATCTTCAGCGGTTGGGTCTGGTTCTGGTTCTTGTTGCCCTTGTCCAATCACCTGTAAAATATCAAAGCAACAGGAATTAGTACAACAGGATCTCAAAGGTTACTTAAGTAACAAAACAAAAATCTTTAGACTGTTGCTGACATCTTACAGCACTTATTCACACTTTCTGAATTCAGGAAAGCTGTGGCCTTTCGGCTAAGATCAAGTGCAATATTGCATGCTGTGCTTGGTTGAAGTCATTAGATTACATTTTAGCTTCATTTGAAGCAATTTTTAAAAGTGGTATCTCAGCCTTTTGGCTAAGATGCAAATAAGATCAAGCATTGGAGGAGGAGCTCTGCCTACTCCGATCAGCTTGGATCATGTAGGTCAAGCCCAAGCCAGGAGGTGAGAGCCCTATCCTGTCAGCTTGGATCCGGAATGTCTCAACTTAAGACTCTCAATTGGATTTGATTTGATTAAATTGGAATAAAAACAGAAAAGAGAGATTCTGCCTACCCAGGCTAACTGCTTAAAACATAAAAGTTAGTGGTAGTCATGTTCATTAATTGTAATCAGTACAGTTAAATTTACAGTTAACCTTTTATGAAAAGAGAAATCAAAATGAAGATACATTTGAGAGAGATGCGACTGAAATGTGGAAAGCACTATGTTGAGGATTTTCAATCTTTGTTCATGTTAGAACACTACTGTGCAGTTCAATTGCAAAACAGATGTGACAATTGTAATTTTAAAAAAAATCAGTGACCACCACTTTAAACAACATGCAAGGGCAGCAGATGCAAGGGGAACACTACCACCTGCATGTTCCCCTTCAAGCCCTTGACTTCAAATCATATTCATTTCTGAAAGAAATGGTGGAGGTGATAGTGGATGCCTTGGTGGTTATTTTCCAGACGTCGCTGGATTCCGGGGAAGTGCCGGAAGATTGGAAAACAGCTAATGTTACGCCATTGTTTAAGAAGGGTGCCAGGCAAAAGGCAGGGAATTATAGGCCGGTTAGTTTAACATCTGTTGTAGGTAAAAATGTTAGAATCTGTCATCAAGGAGGAAATAGCGAGGCATCTTGAGGGGAATTGCATGATAGAGCAGACGCAGCACAGTTTCGTTAAAGGGAAGTCATGTCTGACAAATTTACTGGAGTTCTATGAGGATGTGTCTAGGGCAGTGGATAAAGGAGAGCCGGTGGGTGTGGTCTTTCTTGATTTTCAGAAGGCGTTTGACAAGGTACCGCACAAGAGGTTATTGCAGAAGGTCAGGGGACATGGAGTTGGGGGTAGGGTGTTAGCGTGGATAGAGGATTGGTTGTCAAATAGGAGGCAGAGAGTGGGGGTCAGTGGGTGCTATTCGGATTGGCAGTTGGTGACTAGTGGAGTGCCCCAGGGGTCGGTGCTGGGGCCTCAGCTATTTACCATTTATATAGATGATCTGTAGGAGGGAACCGAGTGTATGGTGTCGAAATTTGCTGATGACATCAAGATTGGTGGAACGGCAAATTGTGCAGAGGGAGTGGAGAGTCTACAGAAGGATCTAGATAGGCTGGACGAATGGGCCAGGAACTGGCAAATGGAATTTAATGTTGGCAAGTGCGAGGTGGTCCACTTTGGTAGGAAGGATTATTACTTACGTGGCAAAAAACTGCAGCAGGCAACGGTGCAGAGGGACCTTGGGGTCCTTGTGCATGAGTCACAAAAACCCAGCTTGCAGGTGCAGCAGGTGGTCAGGAAGGCAAATGGGATGCTGGCCTTCATAGCGAGGGGGATTGAATATAAAAGTAGGGAGGTCTTGCTGCGGCTGTATAGGGCATTGGTGAGGCCGCAGCTGGAGTACTGTGTGCAGTTTTGGGCACCGTACTTACACAAGGATATTTTGGCCTTGGAGGGAGTGCAGAGGAGGTTTACTAGGCTGATGCCGGAGTTGAGGGGGTTGAGCTATGAGGAGAGGCTGAATAAACTAGGCTTGTACTCGTTAAGAGTTTAGAAGAGTGAGGGGAGATCTCATTGAGACGTATAAGACGATGAATGGGATGGATAGGATAGAGGTGGAGACTGGAAATCCTGGAACTTCCTAACAGCATTCTGGGCATTCCTGTAACACATGACTGCACTGATTGAAGTCAGCTGCACACTACCACCTCAAAAGCAATTAGGAAATGGACAATAAATGTTGGGTTAGCCAGCAATATATAGGTCCAGATTTCTCATACTGCTTGGTTTTTTTTGATCACTATTTTACAAGACAAGGGTATGTGAATTTCTGTCAAATCTTTTCAACATCGATTTACAGTTGTGATTGGAATAGTCCGGATAGCCATGATGTGAAAATGCTGGCATTGGACTGGGGTAAGCACAGTAATAAGTCTCAACACTAGGTTAAAATCCAGCAGGTTTATTTGGTAGCACAAGCTTTCAGAGTATTGCTCCTTCTTTCAGGAGGGTGAAGAGCTGTGTTCACAAACAGGGCGTACATAGACACAGACTCAATTTACATTTGTTGAGCGGTGCTCATTCATCCATTGTTGTAGCACCTGCATGGTCTCGCCCATGTACCATGCTTTGGGACATCCTTTCCTGCAGTGTATCAGACAAGGTTGGCTGAATCGCAAGAGTATGTACTGTGTACCTGGTGGATGGTGTTCTCATGCGAGGTGATGGCATCCGTGTCAATGATCTGGCACATCTTGCAGAAGTTGCAGTGACAGGGTTGTGGCAGAATAACTTCACGATACTGCAGCTTCCACGCTAAGCACATTAAAAGAAGCCATCCCCTACAGACAAACCCTCTGTATACGCAAGAGCTGCTCAGATGAGGAGGACTGCAACAGTTGCTGACAGAAGCTCTCATATATGAGCAGGATATGGCACTCGACTTATCGTTCGACAGTTCTGATGCACCACAGGGAAAAACCGCACCGACCTCCTCAAGACAAACACATGACACGGCAGACAGAGTACCCGTCGTCGTCCAGTACTTGCCCGGAACAGAGAACCTATGACATCTTCCCTGGAGCCTTCAACATGTCATTGATGAAGACGAACATTTCGCCAAGGCCATCCCCACACCCCCACTTCTTGCCTTCAAACAACCACACGACCTCAGACAGACCATTCTGCACAGGAAACTACCCTGCCTTCAGAAGAACAGTGACCACGACACCACACAACCCTGTCACAACAACCTCCGCAAGTTGTGGTGGATCATTGACACAGATGCCATCATCTCACATGAGAACTCCAGCTACACGGTACATACTCTTGCGACTTGGCCAACATTGTCTACCTGATATGCTGCAGGAAACGATGTCCTGAGGCATGTTACATGGGCGAGACTATGCAGACGCTTCGACAATCACCAGGCAGGAGTGTTCTCTTCCTGTCAGGGAACACTTCAGCAGTCATGGACATTCAGCCTCTGATCTTCGGGTAAGCGCTCTCAAAGGCGGCCTTCACAACACACAACGCAGAATTGCCGAGCAACTGATTGCCAAGTTCTGCACACATGAGGATGGCCTCAACTGGGATCTTGGGTTCATGTCACACTATCTGTAACTCCCCCATGACTTGCCTGGGCTTGTAAAATCTCACTAACTGTCCTGGCTGGAGACAATTCACACCTCTTTTAACCCTCTCTCCACTCACATTGTCTGTATCTGCAAAGACTCGTGTTCCAACCATTATCTTGTAAATTGAGTCTGTGTCGATGTATGCCCTGTTTGTGAACACAACTCTTCACTCATCTGAAGGAGGAGCGACACTCCAAAAACTCATGCTACCAAATAAATCTGTTGGATTTTAACCTGGTGTTGTGAGACTTCTTATAGTCCAGATAGCGGAGGAGCATATCTTTCCATGTCTTATAGCTAGGATTCTTTTAATTCCATGGTTCAAGTACTAATGCTTTTGAGGAAATGTACAAAATCATTGAAAAGTAGACTTTTTAAAAATTTACTAAGAATAATAAAAACGTTTGAGCTTCACTATTTGACATTTCATTTAACCTAAAACAAATGACATTTCAGGAAATGTCTCCTACACATGAAGCATTATACATCTGAGATCATTTAAATTTAAGATCAAATCTAATGGGTGCACTGCACTTACATGAATACTAAGTTTTTTGCTCTTGTTTCCTTGATGGGCTTGGAACCATTTGATCAAGTCTGCTTTGGTAAATGACTTAAGAGCTTCAATCTGTTAGAACAAGATGATATCAGGATAAAATCAGGTTGCATATAATCAGGATAGCAAAACACTTGTTGCTCTTGTTAATACAATCATAAAAAAGGACTATTCTGAATCAATATTCATCAAAACAAAAAAAATCAAACTATGAACGTTTTCTCCACGCTTGCCTGCAGTTTGCAATTTCTTCCAAAATTATTGTATTATGGAAGTGGTACTGCTCCATCACACATTGGATGGTGCATGTAGGTCTGCATTTTCTCACATAACTTAGGGACCAATTACTGAATAGTAACAGAAAAAATTTGGGGAGAGATGCAAAAATTGAGTAGTTTAAAAATAATGGAATTTGATATTGTATCAAAATATTCAGAAAGAACTGTGCAAACTATCTGAGTTTCCTGTATTACAATAGCAACAATACTTAAGTATTTTGTTTGCAGCCATCAAGGAGCAAAGTACAACTCAGCATGGTGATAGTGATTAGTACTGCTGCCTTAGCACCAGAGACCCAGGTGTGATTCCAGCCTTATAGAGTATGCATGTTCTCACTGTGTCTGCATGGGTTTTCTCTGGGTGCTCCAGTTTCCTCCCACACTTCAAAGATGTGCAGGTTAGGTGAATTGGCCATGCTGAATTGCCTCAAGATGTGTAGGTTAGAGGCATTAGCAGGGTAAATATATGAAGTTACAGGGCTAGGACCTGAGTAAGATGCTGGCGGAGAGAGTCAGTGCAGACTCGATGGGCTGAATGGTTTGCTGCTTTAGGGAATCTAACTAGTACCCTTTGTGATAAACCTACTTGTGTTCATGTGCGCTACATAAGCTTGCAGATGGTGGAGACTGTAACATGTAAAGTACCAGATATTCTGATACTAATGACATTTGTTCCTGCTTAATAAACAAGCGCGGGAACGCTCAGGGAGTGCTTTTATCGGTCACCCAGATTAATTCAAGGATTCGTGAACAGCAGTACGGAAGCAGTCACTTTTATTTTAATCAGAGAACAGTCCCAGAAAAGGGAGAGGAAACAGGGAAGAATTCTAAAGACGGAAACCAGAGTAAAGGGAAGAGGTCCCAGAGAGAACTGAAGAGATCCCTTAGAGAAAAACGGAGGGAGCCAGTGGGAGGAGGATGACATCACTGGTAGGAATCCTCAAGTAGTGAGGATTCCGGAGTAGCTCTGGAGGTCTCAGAAGATGGCAGAAGACTGATGATTCCATGCTGTGGGCTGTTGAAGCAAAACTAACATCTTGCAGCAGTAATGATTTACTGCCGTGGCCAAAGAGCTGAAGGTCTATTTGCAAATTGGTGTTGAGATGCAGATTTGGGAATCTAGGGAATGGAGTCTTGGGAGATAGGACTGAAACCCTGCAAGGTGGACAATCGTTGAGGCAGTCCAAGTTGGAGCAATCTTTGAAGAGAATTCTAAAGCGAGTTTTGATTAATTCAGTGGTTACTGACATCTAAGTGGGTTGCTAACTGTCTCAGTTGTGTTGACTATTTGATGAGCAGTGTGTTCAACCACATTTGATGAATATTGTAAGTTGCTTGTGATCTTGTATCAAAAGCTTTGTTTTTTCTCTTCAAAACATGTGGAATCTTGTGGCCTTATTCTTTTAGCAACTGTCTTGGATCTCAAGCTTTGTCAACTTTAAACAAAAGTAACTAGGCCTTAACCTGATCATATAGGAGCATAACACTTTCAATAACCAGGCTTGGAACAAAGACATCTCCTAATTTCACATACCATATATGAGTCTCCAACCTTTGCGAAATTAGCTTGCATAACTCAAAGGACCATGTCCTTGCTTATTACCACGATATCCAAGAATCACATTTGCAGGCCACTACAGCAGTGCAGCATGACTTTTGAGACATGATCTGGACAGCGCCGTGAAAAGATTGAGATTTGTTGCAGCTCATTGATTGAGGAAAATTATTTTACAGCCACCCAAATGTGTAAAATAAATTGTATAGGAATAAGGTATCACAGGAGTGAACATATATTGAATGCAACAAAGTATGCTGCTAACGTACAAGGATTACATTTATGAATCAATAGTGTTTGTGTGCAATAAGACAAAAAGTACTGCAATAAAAGCATAATAGTGTAAAAATGTAAAGGGATTGTACTTTTGCTCTGCCAGGCCATCCAGTACTGCTAGGATTTAAAGACACATGGTAATAGAGAAAAGAAATTAGGGATTAATGTTGCTGTCCAGAATAATCCTAGAATAATGGGTGGTTTTGACAGATGAGCTTTGATAGTGTTTGACTGTAATCAAGCGAGGTCCACTACTACAGAAAGTAATTGAGGCCAAAACACTGTGCGAGTTCAAGAGGAAATTGGATATAGCTCTTGGGGCTAAAGGGATCAAGGGATAAGGGGAAGGGGAAAGGCAGAATCAGGATATTGATTTTGATGATCGGCCATGAGCAAAATGAATGGCGGAACAGGGTTGAAGGGCCTATTCCTGCTTCTTTTCTATGATGGTGGATAGTTAAGATTTGTATGGCAGATGCACTTAATCAAGCCTGTACTCCAAGGATATTAGGTAGAGAAATTAAATGATCTGAGTAGGAAAATAGTTTGCACTCAGGACTAGGTTATCAAAAGCAGATAATGAATGAAAAGCTGAACAGATAGAACATAGAACACTACAGCACAAACAGGCCCTTCGGCCCATAAGTTGCGCCGATCACATCTATACCTACCAAGCCATAGAACTCTCTGTAACTCCCAATCCCATTAGATTCCATATACTCATCCAGAAGTCTTAGACCCCAGCGAGTTCGCCTCTACCACCACCAACGGCAGCTGATTCCACTCACTCACCACCCTTTGAGTGAAAAACTTACCCCTAACACCTCCTCTGTACTTGCTTCCCAGCACCTTAAACCTGTGTCCTCTTGTAGCGACCATTTCAGCCCTGGGAAACAGCCTCCGAGAATCCACCCTATCTATTCTCTGGAGCATTGAACCTGGTGGCTGTGGTGAGTGACTGATTTGAATTGAAAACCGCTTTTTTCCTGTACTTCCAGTTCTCGGGGCTTGTTAGAGTGTAGTTTACTTCCGTACTGGAAGTTAGGCGAGGGGATTGTCGTTAAGGGGGAGCGGGGGGTATAAAAAAGGGGTAGCAGCATACAGCGGGCAGCGTCGGGAGCGGGAACTGAGTGAGAAGGGCTTTGGCTTGCTGGGCTTAGGCGAGAGTAGGCTTAGAGAAGGGGCGTTGCACATTCTACCTTTGGGCGCTTACAGGAGGTCGGGACGTGGCAGGGAATATAGGGAGGAATATAAGTTGTGTCAGGTGCCACATGTGGGAGTTCTTGGTGGTGTCACGTGTCCCCAAGGTCCACATCTGCAGTAAATGTTTAGAACTGCAGCACTTGAGGGCCCGGGTCAGGCAACTCGAGGGGCGTTTGGAGGATGCGTTTCTAGTCAGGAAAAACGAGGAGTTGATGGCTAGGAACCACGAGCAGGAAGAGGTCCCAAGGGGTGAAGAGCAGGAAGGGTGGACGACTGTTAGGAGGAGAAAGAGGAAGAAGAGTAGTCAGGGTCCCCCGGCCTCCCCGGAGGCCCCCCAAGGTTCGTCGACAGGGGCACAGAAAGATAGGCAGGAAGGGGAGACTGACTTAGAGGGACAGAAGGGGGCTGGCAAGGTGATAGTGGTAGGGGATGGGAGGGTCAGAGGCATTGATAGGAGGTTCTGTGGACAGAGGCGCGACTCCAGGATGGTGGTCTGCCTCCCTGGAGCAGGGGTAAAGGATGTAACGGAAAGGCTAAAGGGAATTTTGAAAGGGGAGGGGACCCAGGCAGAGGTCATAGTACACATAGGGGAGGGGGACATAGGAAGGAGGAGTAGGGTAGCGGTCCGTAGGCAATTTAGGGAGTTGGGGTCCAAACTAAAGAGCAGGACCTCCAGGGTGGCACTCTCTGGGTTGCTGCCCAGTACTAGCAGGGCAAAGAATGACGAGATCATGCAGTTGAATGCATGGTTGAGGGATTGGTGTAGGGTAGAGGGCTTTACTTTTGTGGATCACTGGGAGGTGTTTAGGAGAGAAGGGCAACTGTACAGGAGGGGTGGGGAGAATTTGAACGGGAGGGGAACTAGTGTCTTAGCGGGGAGGTTAGCTGGTGTGTTTAGGAATGGTTTAAACTAATAGGGAGGGGGGGTGGGGAGGTGGCTGGGAGAGAGTCAGGTGAAAAGAAAATTATCAGGGAGGAGGAGGTTCCGAGGGACACTCATGGGTCGAACTGTGTCTGTTTCAATGCTAGGAGTGTGGCAGGGAAAACGGATGAGCTTAGGGCCTTGATGGTTGTGAGGCAGTTAGATGTGGTGGCTGTAACAGAGACGTGGTTACGGGAAGGGCAGGACTGGCAGCTGAATGTTCCTGGGTACAAGTGTTTTAGGTGTGACAGAGGAGGGTTGAAGAGAGGTGGAGGGGTGGCACTGTTAGTCAAGGAAAGCATCACAGTAGTGCAGAGGGAGGACAATGTAGAAGAGATAGGGATTGAGTCACTGTGGGTGGAGTTGAGGAATAAAAAGGGAGAGATTACGTTGCTAGGGGTGTACTATAGGCCACCCAACAGCCCGAGGTCGGTGGAGGAAGGCATTTGCAGGGGCATTTTGGACAGGTGTAGGAAGAATAGAGTGGTTGTAGTGGGTGACTTTAATCTTCCCGGAGTGAATTGGAGGGGGCCTAGAGCTGGGGGTACGGAGGGAGAGGAGTTTGTGAAATGTGTTTTGGAAGGGTCGCTAGAGCAGTATGTAACCAGCCCGACTAGGGGAGGGGCTATACTGGATTTAGTGTTGGGTAATGAGCCGGGGCAGGTGGGTGAGGTAGAGGTAGGCGAACATGTGGCTAACAGTGACCACAAGTCTGTCTACTTTAGGATAAAAATGGAAAGGGACGAATGCCGGCCGAACGGGAGTGTGCTGAACTGGGGAAAGGCGAGCTATAGCAGGATTAGGAGGGAGCTGCAGGACACTGATCGGGAGGGACTATTAGCTGGCAAGTCCACGGTTGGCAAGTGGGAGGCTTTTAAGGGCAAAATGAAATGGTTGCAGGGGAGGTATGTTCCAGTTAAGCGGAAGGATGGGAAAGGTAGGATTAGAGAGCCGTGGATTACAGGGGGTATTGAAGACTTGGTCAGGAAGAAGAGGGAGGCGTATGTTAGGTCGAAACGACTGGGTACGGAGATTGTGCTGGAGGAATATAGAGAGAGTAGGAGGGAGCTAAAAAGGGGAATTAGAAGGGCGAAGAGAGGGCATGAAATGGCTTTGGCTGGTAGGATTAAGGAAAATCCAAAGGCATTTTATTCCTATATTAGAAGCAAGAGAGTAGTTAGAGGGAAAATTGGTCCTCTTAGGGACAAAAGTGGAGAGTTATGTATTGAGTCGGAGGGAATGGGGGAGCTCCTGAATGAATACTTTGCGTCTGTATTCACAAAGGAGAGGGGTTCAGAATCGTGCAGTCTCTTGGAGGGAGCTGAGGATCAGTTGCAGGAAATATCTATTACGAGGGAGGAAGTGCTAGGGCTTTTAGGTAGCGTAAGGATGGATAAAGCTCCGGGGCCTGATGGTATTTATCCCAGGCTGCTTAGGGAGGTGAAAGATGAAATTGCTGGGCCTCTGGCGCAAATCTTTGTCTCTTCTTTGGACACAGGTGAGGTCCCAGAGGACTGGAGGGTAGCAAATGTGGTACCGCTGTTCAAAAAAGGTAGTAGGGATAACCCTGGAAATTATAGACCGGTGAGTTTGACATCGGTGGTAGGGAAATTAATGGAAAAAATACTTAGGGGTAGGATGTATGAGCATTTGGAGCGTTGCGATCTGATTAGGGATACGCAACATGGCTTTGTTAGAGGGAGGTCTTGCCTTACGAATCTGGTGGAATTCTTTGAGGAGGTGACAAAAACGGTTGACGATGGGAGAGCCGTTGATGTCATCTATATGGATTTCAGTAAGGCGTTTGACAAAGTCCCTCACGGTAGGCTGGTAGAAAAGGTTAAGGCGCATGGGATACGAGGCCAGGTAGCTAGGTGGATTGAGAACTGGCTGGGTAATAGGAGACAGAGGGTAGTTGTGGAGGGGACGTTGTCGGGCTGGAGGCCAGTGACCAGTGGTGTGCCGCAGGGCTCAGTACTGGGACCTCTCCTCTTTGTAGTCTACATAAATGACTTGGAAGAGAGCGTAGGTGGTGTGATCAACAAGTTTGCTGATGACACCAAGATGGCAGGGTTGGCGGGTACTGAACTGGATTGTGAGGTGATACAACAGGATATAGATAGGTTGGTGCATTGGGCAGATAGGTGGCAGATGGAATTTAATCCTGACAAGTGCGAGGTGATGCATTTTGGAAGGAATAATGCAGAGAGGAGCTATGTGATAAAAGGTAGACAGATTAGGAGTACAGACATACAGAGGGACCTGGGAGTGCAGGTTCACAAATCCATGAAGGTTGCGTCACAAGTGGAGAAGGTTGTTAGGAAGGCTTATGGAATGTTAGCCTTTATAGGAAGGGGTATAGAGTATAAAAGCTGCCGTCTAATGCTTCAGTTGTACAGAACGTTGGTTAGACCGCATTTGGAGTACTGCGTCCAGTTCTGGTCACCTTACTACCGGAAGGACGTGGAGTCTCTGGAAAGGGTGCAGAGGAGGTTTACCAGGATGTTGCCTGGCATGGAGGGGCTGGGTTACGAGGAAAGGTTGGAGAAACTGGGACTATTCTCCTTGGAAAGACGGAGATTGAGGGGGGACATGATAGAGGTATATAAGATACTGAAGGGAATAGATAGAGTTAATAGTGAGAGACTGCTCCCTAGACTGGGTACAAACACGAGAGGTCATGATTTAAGGGTGAGGGGGGAGAGGTATAATTTGGAAGTGACAGGAAGGTTCTTTACGCAGAGAGTTGTGGGGGTATGGAACGCGCTACCGAGTAAGGTGGTGGAGGCAGGAACGTTGGACTCGTTTAAGGTTCAGTTAGATAGACACATGAGTGAAACGAGGATGGAGGGTTATGGTAGGGGTTATTAAATAAGGTTAGAACCTCGGGAGACACCGGAAAAGCAGGCTTGTCAGATTAACGTTTTTGTCTTTTTATTCTGCAGGTGGAGGTCCACCTCGTGTCAAACGAGGGGCATGCACACGGTGGGTCGTGCGTGGGCTGCTCTTGGAAGTTCCGGGAGTGGCCTAGTACTTCGTGTCGGTGTGTGTGCGCTTGATCCTGGACCGGTAGACGGGCGCCGCAACAGCTCAGTGACTAGCACTGCTAGCTGTGCAGATACATGGATTTGGGCCTGTGTCTGTGGGAGTTTGCGCATTCTCCCTGTGGTTGCGTGGGTTTCCTCCGGGCGCTCCGGTTTCCTCCCACACTCCAAAGATGTGCTCTTAGGCTGATTGGCTTTACCAAATTGACACTATTCTCCCCTGAATCTGGCTAAGTTAGGGGTTCCATTCGTAGACACGCAGGGTAGAATAGGTGTAGGGTGATGCGGCGGCGCGGGCTCGTTGGGCCGAAGGGCCTGTTTCCCGTGCTGGGTTGTTCTTTGTATTCGTGAACAGCCTCTACCAGGTCGCCTCTCAGCCTTCATCTCTCCAGGGAGAAGAGACCTAGCTCCCTCAACCTATCTTCATAAGGCATGCCTCCCAATCCAGGCAACATCCTTGTAAATCTCCTCTGCACCCTCTCAATAGCTTCCACTTCCTTCCTGTAGTGAGGCGACCAGAACTGCACACAGTACTCCAAGATCTACAGTATTGGTGACAAATGGGAGGATCAAAGGCTGGACAATTAGGAGCTTAAGTCAACTTGGGAAAGCACCCACCCCCACTAAACTCCACCCAAGAAGTGTACACAAAATGAAGCTGGGTTAGAAGAGGGTTTGGAGAATGAGGACTCAGAGAGGCACATGTAAGTGGTCAGGCCTTTTATGTGATGTGATTGAGACAGAGTTGAGAAGCCTCATGAAATAGGTAGATTTTGGGAGAGAAGTTTATATGAAGGATGAGGTTGAGGAATTTGGGAGACCATTAAGGATCAGGTTTTGCTCTGTGGAGGCCTGAAGGCAAATATGGGCAGGAACACAGGATATCAGTTGAAAATAAGGAATTTAAAGCAGATGTGAGAATGATGAAATAAGGCAGGATGCATCAAGCAGCAGAAGATGTCAGAGAATTAGGGGCAATGTGTTGTGGTGATAAAGGCCAAACTGCCCTGGAACACCTGGATAACAAACACATCAATGTCAGACTCCTAATGGCTACGGCTCAGCCTTCAAAACCATTGTTCCTACAAAACTCATCTCCAAACGCAGTGGCCTGGGCCTCTGCTCTTCTCTGTGACTGGATCCTGAACTTCCTAACACACAGACCACAATCAGTAAGCATACACAGCAACTTCTCCTCCATGATGATCCTCAACATCAGTGCCCAAAAAGGCTGTGTTCTCAGCCCCCTATACTATACTCCTTTTACAGCTATGACTGTGTGGCCAAATTCCCTCCAACTCAGTTTTCAAGTTTGCTGATGACACCACTGTAGTGGGTTAGATCTCAAACAATGACAAGACAGAGTACAGGAATGAGATAGAGAATCTGATGAACTGGTGCGGCGACAATAATCTCTCCCTCAATGTCAACAAAACAAAGGTCATCGACTTAAGGAAGCGTAGCGGAGAACATGCCTCTGTCTACTTCAACAGGATGAAGTAGAAAGGGTCGAGAGTTTTTAGGTGTCCAGATCACCAACAACCTATCCAGGTCCCCTTCACTACCAACACGACAGTTAAGAAAGCCCACCAACGCCTCTACTTTCTCAGAAGACTAAGGAAATTTGGCATGTCAGCTACAATTCTCACCAACTTTTACAGATACACCATAGAAAGCTTTCTTTCTGATTGTATCGCAGCTTGGTATGGCTCCTGCTCTGCCCAAGACTGCAAGAAACTACAGGAGATTGAGAATGTAACCCAATCCATCATGCAAACCAGCCTCCCATCCACTGACTTTGTCTACGTTTCCCGCTGCCTCGGCAAAGCAGCCAGCATAATTAAGGACTCCATGCACCCAGTCAATATCTCTTCCATCTCCTTCCTTCAGGAAAAGATACAAAAGTCTGTGATCATGTACCAACTGACACAAGAACAGCTTCTTCCCTGCTGCCATCAGACTTTTGAATGGACCTACCTTGCATTAGACAAAAACAGCTTTCTCATGTAGGGTGAGGGAAATCTGTACAATTTCACGTTGTGAGCAGCACGGTGGCACAGTAGTTAGCACTGCTGCCTCACAGTGCTAGGTACCTGGACTCAATTCCAGCCTCAAGTCATTGCCTGTGCAAATTCTGCACATTCTACCCATGTCTGCGAGGGTTTCTGACAGGTGCTCAGGTTTCCTCCTACAGTCCAAAAATGTGCGGGTTAGGTTGATTGGCTGTGCTAAATTGACCCTAGTGTCAGGGAATAGCAGGGTAAATGTGTGGTTTTATGGGACTAGAGCCTGATGTGATTGTGATTAGTGCAGACTCAATGGGCTGAATGGCCTCCTTCTGTACTGTAGGGGTTCTATGACCCTAGCTGTAACTGTAACACTACATTCTGTACTCTCTCATTTCCTCCTTTATGAACGTCATGCGTTGTTGGTATAGCGCGCAAGAAACAATATTTTTCACCGATTACTAATACATGTAATAAATCAATAATAAATCAAACCAAATCAAAATCACCACGAGGGAACGTGTTTAAAAGTATGGCCAGCAGGGTAGTGCAATAAGTATGGAACGAAACATCACCAGTTAAATGGAAAACACCAAACAATGGATAAAAAGCACAAAAAAGGGAACTTTAAAGTATTCTCTAGCACCCATCCTATTACTTTTTTTCCAGAATTAAAATCTAATAAGCAATAGTAAAAAGTGCTGCCTTTCCATTTCTAAATTCTGTAAGTGGAAGTGAAGCAGTTAAAAACAGTGGTATAGTGTATTACGGAGCCAATGGGCCTGATTTTACCATTTTGATTCCAAGTGCTGAATCTGGGCGCAATTCAGATCTGACTTGGAAATCTGCTCTCAGGTGCCCCCATACGCACTTTAATGCACTCGAAATCATTTGGAATATAATTCTGTCTAGTTAAGTACACTTAATTGGCTTATTTAATATTTTAATTAAATACCTCATGGATAAGCCTGTCAAAGAGATATTGCTGTGTAAAAACTTCATCCCAGTTTCTGTCGACTTCTTCTCCTAAATGCGTATCTTCACACAGTTTAAGCTTTATTAATGCTGTAACCTATTAAAATGGAAAACATTAGCTGTCAGTTTGTGGTCATGAAATGTTTAATTTTAAACACAGGATACCCAAAACCAATCTTATATATCGTACTCACCAAACTGTGTTGCTCTCAACACAAAAGGAAACAAGATAAGGAAAACCACTGGACTATATTGCAGCTTGAACATTTGACTTGTAGGGCATTATAATCAGCATACAGCACAGAAACAGGCCATTCAGCCTAATTGGTGCTTGCCGACTATGGTGCCCTCCCAGTTGATCCCAACTCCCCACGTTTGACCCATATTCTTAGAACATAGGACAATACAGCACAGTACAAGTCCTTTGGCCCTCAATGTTGTGCCGAGCTATGTCCAATCCCAAGATCAAGCTATCCCACTCCCTATCATTCTGGTGTGCTCCATGTGCCTATCCAATAACCGCTTGAAAGTTCCTAAAGTGTCCAACTCCACTATCACAGCAGGCAGTGTATTCCACAGCCCAACCACTCAGTGAAGAATCTACCTTGGACATCCCTCCTATATCTCCCACCATGAACCTTATGGTTATGCCCCCCTTGTAACAGCTACATCCACCCGAGGAAATAGTCTCTGCACGTCCACTCTATCAATCCCTCTCATCATCTTATAAACCTCTATCAAGTCGCTTCTCATCCTCCTCCGCTCCAAAGAAAAAAGCCCTAGCTCCCTCAACCTTTCGTCGTAAGACCTACCCTCCAAATCAGGCAGCATCCTGGTAAATCTCCTCTGCACTCTCTCCAATGCTTCCACATTCTTCTTATAGTCAGATGACCAGGACTAAACACAATATTCCAAATGTGGTCTCACCAAGGTCCAGTATAGTTGCAGCATAACCCCACGGCTCTTCAACTCAACCCCCGCCCCGTTAATAAACGCTAACACACTATAAGCCTTCTTCACGGCTCTATCCACTTGAGTGGCAACCTTCAGAGATCAGTGGATATGAACCCTAACATCTCCCTGTTCCTCCACATTCCTTAGAACCCTGCCGTTGACTGTAATCTGCATTCAAGTTTATCCTACCAAAATGAATCACCTTGCACTTATCAGGGTTAAACTCCATCTGCCACTTTTTGGCTCTATTATGAATTATGACTTGTGTTTTCTAAAAACTTTCTATCCTTCCCTAATAAATCGTCAAACTCTAAAGTTAGCACATGCATTCCCAGAACCAACAGATCAGATCAAATCTCTGCAATTCTCTAACATCCAGGCATGAATGCCAATGGACCAATTAACTAAACACAAGAAGAGGCTGAAATCCCCATCCTCAAATGATGAGGAACTCAACAGATTAGTGCAAACAACACGGCCAAAGCATTTTCAGCCAAAAGTGCCAAGTGAACGATTCAACTTGGGCTCCACTTGAGATCCCAATCTTCATGGATGGCAGTCTTCAGACAATTTAATCCACTCCTCACGATATTAAGAAATGGTTGAAGGCACTGGATACAAATGGACCCTGACAATATCCTGTCTATAATACTGAAAACTTGTGTTCCAGAATTAGCCATGTCCTTAGCTCAACTGTTGCAGTGCAGGCATCAACATGACAATGCAGAACATTGCTCAGCCATGCCCTGTCCACAAGAAGTCGTCTCAACATCAAGTTAAAGTCCAACAAGTTTATATGGCAGCAAACGCCACTACCTTTTGGAGCGCTGCTCCTTCGTCAGGTGAGTGGGAGTTATGATCACAAACAGAACATATAAAGATGCAAACTGAATTTACATGAATAATGATTGGAATGCGAGTCTTTACAGCTAATCAAGACTTAAAGGTACAGACAATGTGAGTGGGGAGAGCTTTAAGCACAGGCTAAAGAGATGTGTATTGTCTCCAATTAGTGAGATTTTGCAAGTCTAGGCAAGTCGTGGGAATTACAGATAGTATGACATGAACTCAAGATCCTGGTTGAGACCGTCCTCAAGTCTGCAGAACTTGGCTATCAGTCTGTGCTCAGCGACTCTGCGCTGTCGTGTGTTGTGAAGGCTGCCTTGGAGAATGCTTACCCGAAGATCATAGGTTGAATGCCCATGATTGCTGAAGTGTTCCCCAACAGGAAGAGAACACTCTTGCCTGGTGATTGTTGAGCAGTGTTCATTCATCCGTTGACGTAGATAGGCATGGTCTCCCCAATGTACCATGCCTTAGGACACCCTTTCCTGCAGCGTATCAAGTAGACAACGTTGCTGAGTTGCAAGCAAATGTACCATGTACCTGGTGGATGATGTTCTTACGTGAGATGATGGCATCCGTGTCGATGATCCGGCACAAAGTCTGGTTGTTCAAAGGCAAGAAGTGGGAGTTCTCGCCTTCAAGTGCACAACGTAAGAACATAAGAAATAGGAGCAGGAGAAGGCCATCTAGCCCTTTGAGCCTGCCCCGCCATTCAATAAGATCATGGCTGATCTGAAGTGGATCAGTTCCACTTTCCCGCTCTCTCCCCATAACCCTTAATTCCCCTGTCTATCAAAAACCTATCTACCCGTGACTTAAATATATTTAGCGAGGTAGTCTCCACCACTTCAACAGGCAGAGAATTCCAGAGATTCACCACCCTTTGAGTGAAGAAGTTCCTCCTCAACTCTCATCTAAACTGCTCCCCCCCTTGTCTTGAAGCTGTGCCCTCTAGTCCTGCTATCCTTTCTAAGTGGGAAGAATCTCTCTACCTCTACCCTATCCATCCCCTTCATTATCTTACACGTCTCTATAAGATCCCCCCCTCATCCTTCTAAACTCCAACGAGTTCAGACCTAGTCTATTTAGTCTCTCTTCATAGTCCAACCCCCTCATCTCCGGTATCAGCCTAGTGAACCTCCTCTTGGACGCCCCCTCCAAGGCCAATATATCCTTCCGCAAGTGCGGCGACCAAAACTGCACACAGTACTCCAGCTGCGGCCTCATCAGTGCCCTGTGCAGTTGCAGCAAGACCTCCCTACTTTTTTATTCTATCCCCCTCACTATAAAGGCCAACATTCCATTCGCCTTCTTGATCACCTGCTGCACCTGCAGACTGGGTTTTTGCAACTCGTGCACAAGGACCCCCAGGTCCCTCTGCACTGTAGCATGCTGCAGCTTTTCGCCTTTTAAATAATAATCTCTCCTACTATTATTTCTGCCAAAGTGGATAACCTCACACTTGCTAACATCTGCCAGGTCCTCGCCCACTCGCTCAGCCTATCCAGATCTCTCTGCAGTCAAATGTCAAACAGACCACTGTCCACAGCAAACTGCCAGCCTTCAGGAGAACTGACCATGACACACACAACCTTGCAACAGCAACCTCTGCAAGATGTGCAGGACCATCAACACAGATGCTATCATCTCACGTGAGAACACCATCCACCACGTACATGGTACATACTCTTGCAACTTGGCCAACACTGTCTACCTGATATGCTGCAGGAAAGGATGTCCCAAGGCATGGTACATTGGGAAGACCATACAGACGCTATGATAATGGATGAATGAACACCACTTGGCAATCAGCAGGCAAGAATGTTCTCTTCCTGTTGGAGAACACTTCAGCACTCACGGGCATTCAGCCTCTGATCTTCGGATTAGCGTTCTCCAAGGCGGCCTTCACGACACACGAAAGCGCAGAGTCGCTGAGCAGAGACTGATAGCCCAGTTCCGCACACGAGGAAGACCTCAACCAGGACCTTGGGTTCATGTCACACTATGTGTAACTCCTACGACTTGCAAAATCTCACTAACTGTCCTGTCTGGAGACAATACACATCTCTTCAACCTGTGCTTAAAGCTCTCTCCATTCACACTGTCAGTACCTTTAAGACTTGATTACCTATAAAGAATTGCATTCCAACCATTATTCATGTAAACTGAGTTTGTGTTTTTATATGCTCTGTGATCAGAACTCCCACTCACCTGACAAAGGAGCAGCGCTCCGAAAGCTAATGGCTTTTGCTACCAAATAAACCTGTTGGACTTTAACCTGGTGTTGTGAAACTTCTTACTGTGTTTACCCCAGTCCAATACTGGCATCTCCACATCATGACTGTCCACAAAAATCAGGACAAATTCAAGCCAGACAGTTACCACCCTATCAGGGAAACTAAACAATTGTCAAGAAGTGAGGAATTGTTGTAAGATTTGTACCATTAAGAGTGTGCACCAAGGCATTTTTAGTTTCAATAACAACGGCCAAATGCTAAATTCCAATAATGTCGGACATGTCCCCAGGCTTTCATCCAAATTCTAATACAACATTTCTTAAAAATTCATTGATGGGATGTGGACATTTTGGCTGGGCCAGCATTTATTGCTCATTCTTAATTGAACTGAGCTTCAACTGAGTGGCTTGCTTGGCCATTTAAAAGTTGATCACATTTCTGTGGATCTGGAATCACATATAGGCATAAACAGATGAGGATGGCAGATTTACTTACTCAGAACTTATGAAACATAATAAAATAAAGGTAATACGACTAACTTAAAAGTCTTTACTAATATTTTTCTAAAGAATGATCTTCACATAATCCAATAAAGGAGAAGTATTTAAAAAAATTAAGCCATCACTGGAGGAGCAACTCAAATTTGAGTGAATCAACAACTTGCATTCATATCAACATCCTTAACATAGTAAAACATTCTAAAGCACATAAGCAGACAAATTTTGATACTAAGTCAAAGAAGGGCAAAGAGTTATAGAGAGGAAGTTTCAGAGCTTTTGGTGAGTATATGCACAAGAGGCCACAGTTGAGAAATGGAGAATTCCCATAAGATGGTAGAGCTGAAGACAGATGCAAGACCATTGGAGGATTTGAATATCAGAATGAGAATTTAAAAATTGAGGCTTTGGTGAACCAGAAGCCAAATGTAGGTCAGCAAACAGAGGTCACTTGGTACAAGTTAGGTTTAGGCAGCAGAGCTTTGGACAAGCTTAAATTTATGGAGGTTGGACAATAGAAGGCCAGCAGCAGAGCATGGGGGTACTTGACATAACAGCAGAAATAAGGATTTCAATGCCAAAGTGGTTAAAAGAAAGGTGGAGACAATGAAATCAAAGATGGAAGCAGGTAGCCTTCGCATTGGAAGCGCAACATAAAAAATCTTTGCCTTGGAAGCTCCAGGTCAGATAGGAAGCAAAGTTGTGAACAACCTGGTTCAGACAGTCCAAGGAAAAGAGGCAGAATTGCTGGTCAGCAAACAAGACTTTTGGCATGGGTACAATTGTTTGATTTTTCCCAATAATTGGAAGAATTTTTGTCGGAGGCAGGATTGGACATGGGACAAGCACTCAGGTAACACAGAGGCAGTTGTGGTGAGGTAGAACTGGGTGTCACAGAATTAGATGTGGTGTCTTGAGATGATATCATAGATGAAAAACAGCATACTGCAGATAAATTCAATGTCACTGAATGTCATTTCTTTAACAGTTTAATTCATTGTTTTGAAATTAAAAAGATGTATTGAATGGATGAGATCCAAGCAGAAAAACTGGCATTCATTCTCTAACATTTTACATTTTCTTTGAATTCTTTGTAATATAGTTAATATTCCTCACCTGAGTAGAGAAGGCCTCTTGGCTCATTGTTGTTAGCTTTATATAAAAGCTGTTAAGAAATTCTTCAATTTTCTTGTCTACTAGTTCAGTGCTGTTTAGGATTTTAAAGGCAATTAATAAACTGAAATCACAGTGGCATTGGGAAAATTAGGATACATTATATGAAAATATAAAATTCCATTTAGATGTAACTGTTCAGAGTGAAAAGGGAATATCTTAAATTAAAATAAATTACTTGAACGAACACAAGGTGATCTTACAAACTATCAAGGAGTCCAAAGTGCATGTGAATGAAGTTTGACACTTCATGCAATGTCACAAAATGGTGAGGACTAACCCCTAACACCTCTTCACTTTGGAATAAGTCTGGACCTTCACTTTAAATTTACACAGCTATTGTAAGCATTGATACAAATTGTTTTTTGACTTGCAAAATCTCAAGTAATGGAGAGAATACAAAACATAACCTATATCAACATGCATTACATATAAAAAGTAAAAAGATTCAGCTAGGTAATAATGATTATTTCCATATCTCGATACTGCAAAATAAAAGCTAGACAATCTGAACAATAAATTAAAGCTTTAAACAAGCACTGCATTGAATGTAAAATGAGGTATTACACTTTAAAATTTAATATAAAACTGATAACATCTTTTTGACAATATATTAAAATAAGCTTTGATTTCAGGAATTGGGGAAAAGTTCATGTTGGTGACATAGTGGGTGCTCTTCTGAAGTGGGATACAAATGCTTTACTGAATACAGTAAAATTGCATCTTTAGCTTATATTGAGTTGTAATTGGTATCCTCATATACCAGAAATGTTGGAGAATGCAGGATTTAGTGAGGGGAAAGAACTGAGGGAGGTCAATGTTAGTAGAGAAATTGTGCTGGGAAAATTGATGGGACTGAAGGCAGATAAATCCCCAGGGCCTGATAATCTACATCCCAGAGTACCTAAGAAAGTGGCTCTAGAAATAATGGGTGCATTGGTGGTCATCTTCCAGGATTCTATAGACTTTGGAACAGTCCCTGCAGATTGGAGGGTAGCTAATGTCACTCCAATATTCAAAAAGGGAAATAGAGAGAAAACTGGTAATTGTAGAGCATTAAGCCTAACATCGGTAGTGTGGAAAATTCTCAAATGCACTATGAAGGACTTTATAAAAGGAGCATTTAGAAAGCAGTGGCAGAATCAGACCGAGTCAGCGTGGATTTATAAAGAGGAAATCATGCTTGACAAATCTGTTGGAATTCTTTGAAGGTGTAATTAGTTGACAAGGGGGAGTCAGTTGATGTGGTATATTTGGACTTTTGTAAAGTGTTTGACAAAGTCCTGCATAAGAGATTATCGTGCAAGATTAAAGTGCATGGGATTGGAGAAAGTGTATTGAGATGGATAGAAAACTGGTTGCCAGAGAGGAAATAAACAGTGGAAATTAATGGGTCCTTTCCAAATTGGCAGGCAACAACTAGTGGGGTGCCAAAAGGATTGGTGCTAGGACCCCAACTAATCACAATTTATATTAATGATTTCAATAAGGAAACAATCTCAGTGTGCAGATGATACCAAGTTGAGAGGGAGGGTGAACTGTGCTGAGGATTCAGAAATCCTTCAGCATGATCCGGACAGGTTGGGAGAGTGGACAAATCAGTAACAGATGCAGTATAATTTGGATAAATGTGAGGTTATTCATTTTGGAAGCAAAAACAAGGCAGCAGATTATTACTTGAATGGCTGTAAATTGGGAGAGGGGAGTGTGCAGTAGGACTTTTTGCACTATCGCTGAAGGTAAGCTTGCAGGTGTAGCAGGCAGTAAAGAAGGCAAATGATATGTTAGCCTTCATTGCAAGAAGTTTCAAGTACAGGAGCAGGAGTGTGTTATTGCAATTATACAGGGCCTTGATGAGGTCACACCTAGAATAGTGTGTGCAGTTTTGGTCTCCTTTTCTGAGGAAGAATGTTTTTGCTCGAGAGAGTGCAGCGAAGGTTTACTAGGCTGATTCTGGGGATGAAGGGACTATGTATGAGGAAAAATTGACTAGGTTAGAACTGTTTTTGCTGGAATTCAAATGAATGAGTGGGGGGGGCGGGGGGGTGAAATCTCAGACTTATAAAATTCTAACAGGATTAGACAGGGTAGATGCAGGAAGTGGTTTTTGCTGGTGGGGGTGTCCAGAACCAGGTAGCAAGTCTGAGGATACAGAGTAGACCATTTAAGATGGAGATGAGGGGGCATTTCTTCAGCCAAAGAGTGGTGAGCCAGTGGATTCATCACCACAGGAAGTTAGTTGATGCTAAAACATTGAATCTATTTAAGAGGCAGCTAGATATAGCACTTGGCGCAAACAGGATCAAAGGTCACGGAAAGAAACCTATTGAGTTGGACAATCACCCATGATCACGATTAATGGCAGAGAAAGCTCAAAATGGAAGAATGACCTCCTCTTGCTCTTATCTTCTATGTTTCTATGCAATCTACCCAGCCTAGGGCTACTTGTGTCAAATCTGGTTAATAATTGGAAGTGCTCTACTGCACAATTATATCTTTTTAATCACAGTAAATCAAGCACTTATTTAGTAGATTATTTTTTCCAAGAGAAGTTATACTATCCACGTAGTCAGAAGTGATAGGACAATGCTTAAGAATTTCCTACACAATCCCTGCCCTACTATAAAACTGCAGAGACAGTGGAGCAAGAGTAATAATAGGAAACGTGAGAGGACATACTGCCTATCCTTCCCTTCGTTAGGCATTTAACTTGCCCAATACAATGCACAGGCAAGAGAAAAATGCCCATATATCCTATATAAATCTAACCCAATGCCTATTTGCTCGGTAACAATTCCAGCAGGAACAGCTGCCTTCTTTTATTCCATGCCTGCTTCAATTTTCTCTAAGATATCAAAATGTGCAATTATTAAAATGGAATACAGAAGCAAGATGGAATTAAATAGAAGTGACACGGAGCAGAAGATTGAAAACGACAAGCCCTTCAGTTCTTCCAAATTCAAAACTGTGGTGTGGGGGGGATTGCATTTTACATCATATTTAGAATAGCCTTTCTCTAAAATTAACATTCAAACTCAGATCACTTCTATAATCTTAAGTAACCCAAAGACATACTGATGGAACAGAATATAAACTCACTTGAACTTTGTGGCTTGCGTTTCCACTGTAATAGAAAATCCCAAGATTCCAGATGTATTACGGCAGGAAGGATACACATGGTATCTGAAGCGCAGGACATAAAAGTATAAGACAGCTAGTGTTTTAAAATAATAAAAAAGTCAAAATATATTTAAAAAGTTGCTTGTTCTAGTTATTTTTAAAGGTGGTGAATAATTTTGATACAGGTTAGACTTCTTTCAGGGCACAAGCAGAGGCCACAGTTTTAATAACCCATCACATTAGCCTTAGCTGAAATTAATTCAACTGGAGTACAATTCTTTAAGAGACTTGCTTGCACCTGGAAACCTATAAAGTCACTAACCTGGGAAATATAAATATTAGGATAGATACAGTAGTGTTATGAACATGAGTAACAGCACTCAAAGATCAAATGGAGCTGAAATTTATTTGCAAATTTTCTCAACCAGTAGCAAACTTGTCAAAAATTTTCCAAATCATTAAGTATCATTAGAAAATCCAATGAACTTTTATCTCATGATTTGCAGAGGCGGAGATAAGGCATACATAAACATTTTAAATTCTTCATAGGCTGAATTTTCAGGATGGTGAGCACAAGGCTTCCAACATCCTGAGAATTCCCCCTGGCTCTAATAGGCCCGTTGCCATTCCATCTGCCCATCGATGGAAGTCGTGCCTGAGAACTACTGGTCAATCAGATTGGCCATCTCCAGACCGTCCAGACAGCGTCGCAGTGCCAGAAAATATATTGCAGCACCGTGGCAGAGTCTTAGTCCCAGGACCACACCTCAGTTAAGTAAAAGGAGTTTGGGGATGGATGGGTAGAAAATTCCCAAGTTGGGGGAGGGGGACAGGAGCTGGTCAGGGAAGGTCCAGAGCCGTCCCAGGTCCTCGAACCAAGGTACCTTAAGTCTGAAAGGATGCCCTCCACATTTCCCACCTCCTGTCAACCTTTTCTATTTGGCATCATAATCCAACCGGCACCCACCAGCCTAAAAAATGAAGGTTGGGCAGGAAAAGACCCTTAATAGCAATATGGGCAAGCTTCCTATCCGAGGACCTGCTCACCCCACCTTAAAATTGCATCTGATTCTCCAAGCAACCACCTCAGAATCTGCTGGGATCTACGTTAGCTTAGATGCAAGAAGCTAGTTCCTTATTACTGTCTCAGTGCTCCACTCAACATCCTTTCTTGTCGTTCAAGCTCTGGTTGCACCATTCCATAGATTCGTGTACCCCTATATTCCCAATGTTTTGGCATCAATAATCAATTACCTAATTTCCCATTCTAAACTGTGAAACAGGACTTTTATTAATCTTTCCCCTTCAAACCCCCAATCTTTATTTCATAATTTGCCTAGACTTCTCCGTTACTCTTTTTAGTCTTCATGGTCCTGCAACACGGTCTGTCTTCTTTCAAATTATTTTCTCAATAAATTGGAAAAAATAACTTGGCTGGTAGAGACCCAGATATTATGCATATTGTTCTGCACGAGGAGAGAAATACTTACCCAAGTGTTTCTTTTGTCCTTAGAAAATCAAAACAAGGCTCTTCCATGTGCATCTGAAATCCAAGTAGAAAAGCCTCAGCAAAAGAAAAACACCCTCTGAAGCCTTTTTACGTTCCCTTACATTGTACTTGTTTTACTATTATGACACAAGTAATGGGTAAATGTTTATTTGAGTTGATTTAAAATTTAGCTTCTATTCCAACAAATGTGACTGAAATAAGGATATCAAATTGGTGTTGATTTATGTTTTGTTGTTGCTGGGATGCAACTATCACTGGCAAGGACACCCTTACTTGCCCATTTCTAGTTCCCTTAGTAAATTCCAGGACATTTCCATCTTGAATAGTTGCAAATCTTTGCATTATTGTAGTTTTTTTTAATATTTGTTCATGGGATGCAGACGTAGCTGGCTGGCCAACATTTATTGCCCATCCCTAGTTGCCCTCGAGAAGATGGTAGTGAGCTGCCTTCTTGAATTGCTGCAGTCCATGTACTGTGGGTTGACCCACAATGCCATTACAGATGGAATTCAGGATTGTATGTCTGCGTTAAGAAAGAACTTGACTGAAGTGCAACTGATTGGTGCATAGATACAGACAAAAGGTCTCAAATTTGAGTCCTAGTTTGGGGCTGATTTAGATTATCCAGATTGTGTGTTAGGGGAATTTCACAGTGACTTCATTGCAGTGTTAATGCAAGCCTACTTGTGACTAATAAATAAACTGTTAACATAAGAACATAAGAAATAGGAGCAGGAGTAGGCCATCTAGCCCTTCGAGCCTGCCCCGCCATTCAATAAGATCATGGCTGATCTGTCGTGGCTCAGTTCCACTTTCCCGCCCTCTCCCCATAACCCTTAATCCCCTCTCTTATCAAAAACCCATCAACCCGCGTCTTAAAAATATTTAGCGAGGCACCCTCCACCACTTCAACGGGCAGAGAATTCCAGAGATTCACCACCCTTTGAGTGAAGAAGTTCCTCCTCAACTCCGTTCTAAACCGCCCCCCCTTTATCTTGAGGCTGTGCCCCCAGTCCTACTGTCTTTTTTGAGCGGGAAGAGTCTCTCCACCTCTATCCTATCCATCCCATTCGTCATCTTATACGTCTCAATGAGATCTCCCCTCATTCTTCTAAACTCCAACGAGTACAAGTGTAGTTTATTCAGCCTCTCCTCATAGCTCAACCCCCTCAACTCCGGTATCAGCCTAGTAAACCTCCTCTGCACTCCCTCCAAGGCCAAAATATCTTTGCGCAGGTGCGGCGCCCAAAACTGCACACAGTACTCCAGCTGCGGCCTCACCAATGCCCTATACAGCTGCAGCAAGACCTCCCTACTTTTATATTCAATCCCCCTCGCTATGAAGGCCAGCATCCCATTCGCCTTCCTGACCACATGCTGCACCTGCAAGCTGGGTTTTTGCGGCTCATGCACAAGGACCCCGAGGTCCCTCTGCACCGTCGCCTGCTGCAGTTTTTCGCCCCGTAAGTAATAGTCCTTCCTACCATTCTTCCTACCAAAATGGACCACCTCACACTTGCCAACATTAAATTCCATTTGCCATTTCCTGGCCCATTCGCCCAGCCTATCTAGATCCTTCTGCAGACTCTCCACACCCTCCGCACAATTTGCCGTTCCCCCAATCTTGGTGTCATCAGCAAATTTCGACACCCTACACTCGGTTCCCTCCTCCAGATCATCTATATAAGTGGTAAAAAGCTGAGGCCCCAGCACCGACCCCTGGGGCACTCCACTAGTCACCATCTGCCAATCCGAATAGCACCCGTTGACCCCCACTCTCTGCCTCCTATTTGACAACCAATCCTCTATCCACGCTAACACCCTACCCCCAACTCCATGTCCCTCGACCTTCTGCAATAACCTCTTGTGAGGTACTTTTTAACTTTTTACAACAAGCTCTGGTTATCCCGAGTTAGAGAGGAGACCTCCAATACATACTGGAAAGTGTGGTGATGTCAAGACCTTCACTTGAGGACAGAGCATTGGGTCAGGCTGCCAGGTTCATGATACACCCTCAAAAGTACATTGAAAAATAAATTATAGATTAGCAAGTTTTATATCAGCTGTGGAGAAAATGTTTTAGATGATAGAGGCCAAACTGATGGGTCGGTTGGAAAATTTAACCTAAGTTCCCTCAATGTGGAATGCCATAAGCATAGATAAGGGCCATGGGTGGAGGGGGGACTCAATGTTAAAATGGCGGCGTGGGCTCGTTGGGTCGAAGGGCCTGTTTCCCGTGCTGTGTTGTTCTTTGTTCTTAAAGAAACAATGAATATTGATTCAGGAAAGAAATGTCCTGCATAATCAACCTACTTTTGCTATGACATTACTGAGCACTGAACAGGTGAAATGTAGTTGGCAATTATTTGTTTTTTTCAAAAGCTTTTGACAGGATTTTACAAGAGAAATTGATGGCCAAAGATTTGGGATGGGAAATAGAAATTAAGTTGTTGGACAGAATATTGACTTCAGAATTTCATGAAGTAAAATTGTTCACATTTTTAAGAATAGGCTACCTTTTCTTTTTTAAAAAAATCTGTCCTTGCATAGTAGACAGTGCTAGCAAGGTTGCATTTATCCAAAGTTACCCTGAAAAGCTGGTAGTGTATATTCTCCCTAACCATTATACTCACCTTGGAACCTCACTCTCATGTAGATATACATACATACTAAATAGAGATATATATATTTATATGATGATCACTGGAACAAATGTGAAATGTTATAAAAATAATTCTTAAATAGTCACTCGCTAATACAGAACTTGAATTTTGCTGAAAAAAGATGTTGAAGCTTTTTCAGCAATAATGTTTACACAGTTATTAGGACAAAGACTGCTTTCTACTACAAGGAGCAGATTTCTTTGTAAACTAAAAGGAGAATTTTTTAAAAGTATGGACAGTCTTGAAATGGTATTAAAATCGACAGTTCCAAACGAAGAGCAAGGAACAGTAGAGGTCAAGAGGCCAAACGAATTACATATTTGCTGTAATTTCTAACAAACCTAATGTAACAAGCAAAATCTCCTAGATTTGCAAATAACATAATAAAGGTGAGGGAAAATGTCGACATTTCACTAATATTTAACATTGAAAAGACCTACTGGCGATAACATACTAGCAATCTCAGTAATTCTTTCAACAATTGATATATTTAAAATTCTAAAACCACCAAAAAAAAAGCTTAGTATAACTCACTTACAATAAGTAGTTCCATGAGTGCATAATCCTTTACTCTCCGAGGACCTGACTGAAAAGTAAAATGACCATATTAAGGTAAGCAACTTTAAACTGAAAGGCAACAGCTCATGTCATCAAGTGTGCTTAAAGTTGATATCTGCTTCTATTATGTATTTAATGAAGTTCATTCATAATACATCATCCAGCTTTGTGAACAACTTTCCACACGGCAACAAAGCTAATGTTAAAATGAAATTTACATTAAAATATTCTCCGTAAAAAATATCATTGTAACAAAGAAATACGGGGAAAAATTATCATAGAATGTGAAGATCATCAACTGGTGTTGCAATCACCTTTTGAATACAAATTGTGTGAAGTTTGGATGCTAGTGCACTGTTTTAATAAACACATAAATATTTTATGATATTTAAAGCCTTTTGACTCTGCTATAGAGTTATGACTGCATTTAAATGAGTATTACACTGTAAAGGTATTCAATAAAAGTTAGTTGAAGTGTGTAACTACATACTACTTTCAAATATCTGAGATAGGTTATATGAGGAAGTGCTGAATGAATGCTAATTATGCCCTCAAGGAAAAACACATGACTCATCATCAAAGTGTTATTCATGACAGGTACGCGTCAGTCACACTGAAGAGCTGAAAGAACTAAAATGAAGTGAAAAACAATAGATTACTATGAGTGACCCACCTGGTAATAAACAGTGACCTCTGAATTTGCATCAGTTTTGTTCATAGATCTTACTTTGCACACATGTGGTTTATTTGGTAGTTCCACCACCTTGAACTGAACAGGTCCTGGCTTTGTCAATGGCTTGCACTGCAGCTTTCTGTTATTTAATTAACATATTTCTTATTCATTGAACAAAAGCATGGTAATCAGTTGCAATTTTAAAAAAAATTATGCACAAGATAAGTAAATATATATTCATAAACATAAATAATCTCTAATAATTAGAGGCAAGCCAGTTTAACATCAGTGGTAAAATTTTAGAAACAATACTTAAATAAACTACTAACATTTGGAGAAGTTTCATTAATTAAGGAGAATCAACACTGATTTGTAAAAGGCAGATCACATTTGATTCATCAAACTGAATTTTAGTATCAAAGATCAATGAAGACAATACATCGAATGGTGTCAGTATGAATTTTAAGGAAGTGTTTGACAAATTACTGCACAAAAGGCTAGTTTAAAAATATTTTTGGACTGGAAAATGGTAGACAGTCATATTCTGCAAGAGTCAATACTAGGACCACTGCTTTATTGGTGTACACAAATGACTTGGATACTCGAATAGAGTAATATTTCAAAAATTGGCAAAACCACCAAAACGGGAGATGACCATTAAACATTGGAGCAGAATTGACCATTCAACCCACTGAATCTGCTCCTTCTTGAAAAAGATAATGACTGATCTGATATAATCCTCAGCTCCACTTTCCTCCTTATCCCAGTAACCCTTCGTTCTCTTACTAATTAAAAATCCACACAAATCAGACTTGAACATAATTAATGACTCAGTCTCGACAGATCTTTGTGCTAAAGAATTCCAGATTTACTACCCTCAGGAGGAGAAATTCCTTCTCATCCCTCTCTTAAATGGGCAACCCTTACTCGGAAATTATGCCCTCTGGTCCTAGACGTTCCCACAAAGGGAAACAATCTCTCAGCATCTACCCCAGCAAGCCCCCTGAGAATACAATGGGGGCAATTTTACCAAAAACATTCTAAGTGTCGAACAAGCATGAAAATGGGAGAGAATCCTGCCGACTTTTAGGGTGAAATCTCAGTCACAATCATTTGGTACTTAAGCAAAAAAAAGCCCAAGTGTGATTGTCATCACTAGGGGGCAGGGCAGAGCCTATTCTCACTGGGAAGCCAGCTGCTGAGTTCTAGGCATCCCAATCTCCCAGTGCACTGAGGACCTTGACTAGTGAGCAGGTAAGTGCAAGTGAGTCTGGATGATAGCATCCAAGACTCACTAATTATATTTAAAAATAATGGTACTGAATACTGAATAAAAGGCACAAAGCCTCAGGCAGATCAGTGCCAGCATCATTGCCAAAGGTAAAAAGCCAGACACAAACCTGATCTTTTGCTTTTCACCCAATCTTACCAGCTTGCCATGACCAGGACAAGCTTCTAATATCACCTCCTATTTGTTTTAATAATGCCACACGTCGTTCTTCTAAACTCTAGTGAGCACAGGCTCAACCTACTCAGCCTCTCCTCAAGAAAATTACTCCGTCCCCTGGATCAACCTAATGAATCTTTCAGTATATCAGAAAGATATACTGGCACTGCCTCCAATGCCAGTATATCTTTCGTTAGATAAGGGGATCAAAACTGTTCACAGTATTCAAGGTGTGGTCAACTAGTGTCTGATATAGTTTTAGCAAAGATTTCCCTATTTTTATACTCCATTCCCTCTGAATTAAAGGCCAACATTCTCTCCCTATTGTCTGCTAAAGCTGCATGCTCGCTTTTTGTCATTTATGCACGAGGACCCCAAAATCCTTCTGCACTAAAGCTTTCTGCAGATTTTCTTCATTTAAATAATATTCAGCTCCTTTATTCTTCCTACCAAAGTGCATAACTTCACATTTTCCGAAATTATATTCAACCAGCCAACTTTTAACCTGTCTATATCCTACTATAGACTCTGTGTCATCTTCACCACAATCACAAACAGTTAGGCTATTAGAATTAAATATTGAGAAGTGAGAGGTAATGCATTTTGCAAAGGGATAGGGAGAATTGACATATACTTCACAATTCTAAGAGTATGCAGGGGAAAAAGAACCTGGGGTCACAGGTCTTTGATATCAGCAACACGTTGAGAATAGTTGGCAAGGCATATGGGACCTTGGGCTTCTTACATAAAAGTTGTACGTACAGAAGCAGGGAAACTATATTGAACCTTTAAATAACTCTAATTGGGTCACAACTAGAGTACTGCTCCTAGTTCTGGTCTCCAAATTTTAGAAAGATGGGGAAGTCGTAAAGAAGGTGCAGAGGAGATTTAACAGAATGGTTCAAAGAGATATTAGAATTTAGCTACAAGGTTAGGTTGGTAAAGCTGGAATTGTTCTCCTTGGAGAAAAAGAGGATACAGGAAAAATCTGATGGCGTGTATAAGCTTGTAATAGATTTAGATAAGGTAGACAAAAAGAAAAGCTTTTTGAATTACCTGACGGTCAAGGACTGAGTAACATAGTATACAGAATATTGTGTGATGTGTTGGAATAATACCAGCAAAGAATCATTATGAATTTAACTTTTATACAGCAAGTTCTTAAAATGTTAAGAATTAACAAAATACTTACTTCACAACATAATTTAGAAATTCAATAGATTCCTTGGGGGAGAAAAGAACTGTTAGTTTCATATAACAAACTCATGGTTATTAATCAAAAAGCAATGAAGCAATTTGATTACATTAATCAAGCAAACTTACTGCATACAGAACATTAAGATATTTATATATTAAATATCCTTTGCCAGAATGAATTTTTAATATGGTTAAATGTCAGTTAGTTGTCTTCCCAGTGATATAATTGTACGCTAACACATGCAGCTTCCCACACAATGAAGTTGGAAAATCACTGATTTTTGGCCTTATTTAGCTTCTGCTAGACAGGTCCTTGAGATATCCACAACTGTCTGGAGTTAGATCACATGTCAAGAGTTGAGAGGGAACAAAGGTACACACCAGAAATGACAATAACTTGTATTTATATGGCAACCAAACCTCTCAAAGTATTACACAGTACTACCAACTCTGGGTCAAGAAAGACCTGTACCAATGAGATAAGGGAAAAGGTTAATAGTAGCATGGCAAAGTCTCAAAACTAGTAATATTGGAGAGGGATCTCCGAGAAACACAAGCAATCTTAATGTAAATTAAACAGGGAGGAAGGAGAGCATAGGAAAGAAAAAGGGAATTGATGACAAGGCAATGAATGGGGTTTTAGAATAAGAGACTAAAAAGTTGAATATAGAGGGAGAGGAAATCCTACTAAAATGAGCTAAGATGTGTGAACAAAACATACATGCTGTTCATGATAAAACAAGGAGGTTGAAAGCAATCATGCACTGGAGCAGCAAGACAAGGTAGGGATTACTGGAACATGGCTGCAGAAAATCAAGACTGGGAACTGAGCATTGCAGAGTATAACATTTAAAAAAAAAAGAGGGGGTGGAAATAGTGATGTGAATAACTAATTATTCAGGATAATATAATGGCAATTGAAGAAGAGTGCAGCTATCAGCAAGACAAAAATAGAATACATATGGATATAGATAAACAATTAAAAGATTAATCATACTAACGGATAGAGTATACGGAACACTAAATAGAGGAAAGGAACAGAAGGAAGAAATGTGTAGATAAATTAGGAAATTGAGTAAAAAACATAGAATAATAATGGGGAATTTCAACCTCCCAGATATTAAATGGACAGCAGAGGCAGGTAATGATGATAAGGGAATGAATACATGAATCCTTTCTAATTGATTCCATGAAAAACCCAAAAAAGGAAGTTTCTCCATTGGATCTGGCAACCAGAAATGAACCAGAGAAGATAAGGGAAATATAAATAGTTGGAACATCCAACCAACAAAAACCATTGTACAGTATACTTAAGATGATAAAGAAGGACAACCATATAAAACTAGGTTAAATGATTAGAAAAAAACTGATCTGGTGGGACTCAGATTAGATATTGGGAAAATAAAACTGGCAATCAAAGATGTAGAATAACAATGGGGACTACTTTAAAAGTGTTCAACAGAGTGCAGAAAAATATATTCTACAAGAAGGAAAGAGCAAACTGAAGCTACTGAGACTCTTTTGTTCAATGAAGACATAAGGGAACAATTGAGGGTTAGGAAAAAGGTATACATGAAATACATATCTAGTAGAAGAATGCATGCTAATTGAGAATGTAAAGAGATTAGAAGTCAAAAAATAATTAGCAACTCAAAGAGACATGAAATCAAATTAATAAGGAACATACAACAATACAGTAAAACATTTTATAGGTACAATGAGTTGAAAGATAAAAGCAAATTACTGCAGATGCTGGAATCTGAAACCAAAACAGAAAATGCTGGAAAATTTCAGCAGGTCTGGCAGCATCTGTAAGAAGAGAAAAGAGCTGATGCTTCGAGTCCAGATGACGCTCTGCCAAAGCTGGGTCCAAAATACAAAGAAAGGTTGGAATGGGAATATGAGCACTAAGGGATGACAAGATAATGCCACAAGTAACGAGAGAGAGACTGCAGAAATATGAAATAATTACTTCACTTCAGTATTCATCAGGAAGTTAGGGCAGGTAGACATTAAATACCATGATGAATAATGAGATATGTTCATTTAAAATAACAAAAATGGATACACTGAATAAACTAATCAAAAAGGGTTAAACCTCCTGTTGGAATGCATTCACAAAATTTAATATATTCTAAGAAAGATACAGCAGAGGCATCAGCATACACATTTAATAATTTAATTTAACAAAAGGTGTAGTGGTGGGGTTAGCAGATTAATTAATTATTTAAGATGGGAGACGAAACATGTTCAGAGAATCCTCAAAAAATAGAACAAAAGAACATCTAGAAAAGAGAAATATAATGAATAGTCAGCGTGGATTTCAAAAAGGGAAAATATTTTGCTTGACCAACCTTGTTGAAAATTTAAGGTGTTCGAGTGGGTAGACAACGGTAATGCACTACATGTAACTTTTCTAGATTTTTCTTCAATAAGGTGCCTTCATGTAGACTAACAAAGTCAGAGAATGTGGAGTCAGGGAACAAGTGCCTGAATAAATTGTGAGCTGGTTTCAGAAAGCAGAGAGCATATGAGTAAAGAATAGTTATTCAAAGCAAAAAAGTGGTGGGAAGTGGTGTTTCACAAGGGATCAATGGCAGGACAATTGCTGTTTATAATTTTTATTAACAACGTGAACTTTGGAATCAAATGCACATGTTCTATATTTGCAGATGATGCCAACATTGGAGGAGAGGATAGTTAATACTGAGGAGGGCTGCAACCAATTAAAAAGGATATAAATAAACTTGAATAATAGGCAAATAATCAGCAGGAGAAATGCAGTATGTATAAATGTGGGTAGTACATTTCATCAGAAAAAGTACAGAGGTCACTTATTGGTCAGAAGGTACAAGTGGGTAGAAGAACAATGAGATCTTGGAGTACATTTATACCAATCTCAAACAGTGCCACTGGTTAGCAAGACCATAAAAGAGCAATCCAAATTCAAGGGAGATTATGCTGAACATGGTCAAAATTTGGGGTGCAGTTCTGGTCACCATATTATAAAAAAAATTTGGACTGGGCAGGAGAGAGAATGCAGGGATGATATCAGAAATACACAAGTATAAAAATCAGGAAAGGCTGAACAACTTGGGTTTTTTTCCCTCTTGAAAGGGGGAGACCAAGTAGAGATATTTAAATTTATGCAGCGTCTTGATAGAATGAAAACAGAGAAAATATGTTCAGTTGTGGGCAAGAGCATAATTAGAACACATCAATATAAGAGAGTGACCAAGAAATTCAATGGTGAATCCAGAAGAAACTGCTTTACCCAAAGAGTAGTGAGAATGTGGAACTCACTAACACAGAGGAGTGGTTGAAACAAATCATAAAAATCTATATAAAGGGAAGCTTGACAAGCACGAGGGAGAACAGTATAGATGGCTGCATGTAGAGATTTAGATGAGGAGGGATGGGAAGGGGCTCTGCTGGAGCATAAACATAGGCATGAACTTGTTAGGCTAAATGGCCTTTTATGCAAGTACAGAGTACTGACACAAGTTTTCAACAAATATTAATATCCTTAGAATAAAGACATCCCTCGCGCTGTTACATTTTCCTTTTTGTCTTAGAAATGCTGATGTATATTCAAAGCTAACAAGAAAAAAACTTCAGCTGGTTAAAAATGTCACAATAAAAGAATTACTTTGCATGTGAAATTTCCTTGAACTAATCCTTCCACAAAAAGTTGAGATTTGAAATTCTTCACAAATGACATCAGTGCCTCAATTGTCAATCCACCTTTCATCAATGTTTGGTGCTTTTGCATCAATGACCACCGTCCATGTTCTAGAATTAATAGACGTAAATCTCTGCAACAAGACAACACAACAAATGATATTTTTAATGATAATTTACTATCTGGAATGAAAATTTCTGCTATTATTACAACCAGGTCTAGGATACTTTGGATCTTTCCTTCCTTTCCTAAGCATTTGTGAACACTGTCAGGTGCTGGAGTACAATTCCACATATGTTAGAGCTACTGCAGTACCCAAGTCAAGTGTTGATTTTTCACAACTGAACCTCAGCTGAGAATCAGTATGTTAGACATGGTGAAGAGGATTAGGCTCATGAAAGTTGAAACCTCATTATTAATTTACCTTTTTTTAAAAAACTAGTTCATGAGATGTGAATGTCACTGGCAAGGTTGTTGCCCCTTCCTAATTGTCCTTGACAAGGTACTGGTGAGCTATCATTCATCTGGCGTAGGTACACAAGTGTTGCTAGGCAGGAAGTTTGAGGATTCTGACCCAGTGATAGCAAAGGAGCAATGGTATAATTCCAAGTCAGAATGGGGTATGACAGGGGAACTTGAAGACAATGGTTTTGCCATGCATCTGCTGCTTTTTCTTCACGGAGGAGGACGTGAATAATTTGCCGGGTGTTAGCGATGGAAAGGTGGTAGGACTGGAGGGTCTTAATGACATTACTGTTACTAGAGAGGCGGTGCTCGACAGACTGGAGGGGCTCATTGTGGACAAGTCCCCAGGACCAGATGGAATGCATCCGAGGGTTCTGAAAGAAATGGCGGAGGTTATAGTGGATGCCTTGGTAGTTATTTTCCAGACGTCGCTGGATTCCGGGGAAGTGCCGGAAGATTGGAAAACGGCTAATGTTACGCCGTTGTTTAAGAAGGGTGCCAGGCAAAAGGCAGGAAATTATAGGCCGGTTAGTTTAACGTCTGTGGTAGGTAAAATGTTAGAATCCGTCATTAAGGAGGAAATTGCGAGGCATCTTGAAGGGAATTGCTTGATAGAGCAGACGCAGCACGGTTTCATTAAAGGGAAGTCGTGTCTGACAAATTTACTGGAGTTCTATGAGGATGTGTCTAGGGCGGTGGATAGAGGAGAGCCGGTGGATGTGGTCTTTCTGGATTTTCAGAAGGCGTTTGACAAAGTACCTTACAAGAGGTTATTGCAGAAGGTCAGGGGACTTGGAGTTGGGGGTAAGGTGTTAGCGTGGATAGAGGATTGGTTGTCAAATAGGAGGCAGAGAGTGGGGGTCAACGGGTGCTATTCGGATTGGCAGATGGTGACTAGTGGAGTGCCCCAGGGGTCGGTGCTGGGGCCTCAGCTTTTTACCATTTATATAGATGATCTGGAGGAGGGAACCGAGTGTAGGGTGTCGAAATTTGCGGATGACACCAAGATTGGGGGAACGGCAAATTGTGCGGAGGGTGTGGAGAGTCTGCAGAAGGATCTAGATAGGCTGGGCGAATGGGCCAGGAAATGGCAAATGGAATTTAATGTTGGCAAGTGTGAGGTGGTCCACTTTGGTAGAAAGAATGGTAGGAAGGACTATTACTTACGTGGCGAAAAACTGCAGCAGGCGACGGTGCAGAGGGACCTCGGGGTCCTTGTGCATGAGTCGCAAAAACCCAGCTTGCAGGTGCAGCAGGTGATCAGGAAGGCGAATGGGATGCTGGCCTTCATAGCGAAGGGGATTGAATATAAAAGTAGGGAGGTCTTGCTGCAGCTGTATAGGGCATTGGAGTACTGTGTGCAGTTTTGGGCACCGCACCTGCGCAAAGATATTTTGGCCTTGGAGGGAGTGCAGAGGAGGTTTACTAGGCTGATACCGGAGTTGAGGGGGTTGAGCTATGAGGAGAGGCGGAATAAACTAGGCTTGTACTCGTTGGAGTTTAGAAGAATGAGGGGAGATCTCATTGAGACGTATAAGATGATGAATGGGATGGATAGGATAGAGGTGGAGAGACTCTTCCCGCTCAAAAAAGACAGTAGGACTAGGGGGCACAGCCTCAAGATAAAGGGGGGGCGGTTTAGAACGGAGTTGAGGAGGAACTTCTTCACTCAAAGGGTGGTGAATCTCTGGAATTCTCTACCCGTTGAAGTGGTGGAGGCTGCCTCGCTAAATATTTTCAAGAAGCGGGTTGATGGGTTTTTGATAAGAGAGGAGATTAAGGGTTATGGGGAGAGGGCCGGAAAGTGGAACTGAGCCACGACAGATCAGCCATGATCTTGTTGAATGGCGGGGCAGGCTCGAAGGGCCAGATGGCCTACTCCTGCTCCTATTTCTTATGTTCTTATCCTTCTAGGTGATAGAAGTCATGGCTTGGAAGGTGTTGTCAAAGGAGGCCTAGCAAAATGCTGCATGGTCCACGCTGCCACCACAGTATCCTGGTGGCAAAGGGAATTAATGTTTTATGGTGAGCTGCTGAGTAAGCAGGGTGCTATGTCCTAAATGTTTTTGGAGTTGCATTCATCCAGGCAAGTACAGAGTATCCCAGCAGACCTATGCCTTACAGATAGTGGACAGGCTTTGGGAGACAGGTGGTGAGTTATTTGCCAGATAATATCCAGCCTCTGACTTGCTCTTCTTGCCATAGTATTATATAGCTGGTCCAGTTCAGTTCCCTGTCAATGATAACCTTCAGACATAACACACCAGGGATAGGAGCAACATGAGATCCTGAGAGAGAAACAACATAAAAGGAGGCACCTGAAACTCCACTGGTGGAATATAGAAATTGGAGAACAGAGCAGATAAATATATGGCTGGAGAAATAGTGCAAGGGGATAAATTTTAAAGAGAAGAAAGTCTGGGTAAATACGAGACACAGTAGTTAGCACTGCTGCTTCACAGCGCCAGAGACCTGTGTTCGATTCCAGCCTTGGGTCATTGTCTGTGCGGAGTCTGCATGATCTCCACGTTTGTGTGGGTTTCCTCACACAGTTCAAAAGATGTGCTGGTTAGGTACACTGGCCATGCTAAATTGCCCCTCAGTATAACCAAACAAACGCTGGAGTGTGGCAACTAGGGGATTTTCACAGGTACTTCGCTGTAGTGTCAATGTAAGCCTACTTGTAACACTAAAACCTTAAAAGAGAAAAGGGAAGCCAAACAAAACCAGAACTCACTAGAAGGTGAAAGAGAGAAACATGATGCAAAAAAAAATTCATATGATGACAGATGTCAGATTGATAATCCAAGTAAGGAGCAGTCTAAATACAAATTTCAGAGAAGTCAAAAAAATAAGAGCAGCAAAATAAGAGTGTAAGAGATTTGAAAAATCTTTCAGATTCATATAAATAATTGAACAGTGGGAGATAGAGTAGAACTGATTAGGGACTAAAAAGAGGATTTTTACACGTGGAAACAGAAAGTTTGGCTCAGTACTAAATGAACACTTTGCCTTTTTACCAAGGAAGAAGATGCTGTCAAATTTACTGAGAAACAGGAGGCGGTTGAAATACTAGATGGACTAAAAATTGAAGAAGAGTATTATTAGAACGGCTAGCAGCAGATGGGATGCATCTGGGGATACTGAAGGAAGGAAGGATGGAAATTGCTGAGGTACTGACCACCATCTTCTGGGAGGTGTGGGGGACAGCTGAGTTGATCTTAAAGACAGATGGCATGGTGGGTGGAATTTTATTTCATTCATGGGATGTGGATGTTGCTGGCTGAGCCAGTATTTATTATCCATGCTTATTTGCCCTTAAATTGAATGTCTTGCTAGGCCATTTCAGAGGGAGTTTTAAGAGTCAAGCACATTGCTATGGATCTGGAGTCACAAGTAAGCCAGACCAGGTAATGATGGCAGATTTCCTTCTCTAAAGGACCCTAGAGAACCAGCTGAATTTTTACAACAAATCAGCTATAATTTCATAGTCATCACTGGACTTTTAACAGCCTCTTTTCTGTGTTTTAACCACTCTTGATTCTAGGATGGTGATGGTGGAAGATTCAGCAATAGTTATGGGAAGGTGGTTAGATTTTCTCTTGTTAGTGATGGTCACTGCCTGACAATTGTGTAGCATGCATGTCACTTGCCACTTATGAATGTCCTAGGCACAGCCTATTTGAATATCTGAAGAGTTACAAATGGCATTGAGCACTGCAATCATCAACAAACCGAGGTCATTAATTAATACAAACTTACAGAACATTGCATTAAAGTATTCTTATTTGCATCTCAAGATGTTAAATGACTTTTTAGTGCAGTAGTTCTGAAATGAGTGACTTCTGTGCTGTGATCTTGATTGACTTTACTACACTTACTGTGCACTTCCATCAAGGGGCAATTGAGAAGGCAAGTTTGCGAGCACTTAGACCCATCAGAAATATGCACACTTACATTTTGTTAAAAATACTAGAGAGGAAAATGTATAGTTCCAATAAAATCACTGTCGTACCAGACCCAGGAAGCAATAGATAAGTGACAGAAAAATGGCGGGCTCTGCTTTAACAAACACTAGAGTGGAGTATTTAACATCTGCAATTTCTCAATGTGACCATCAACTTTATTACAATTTTATTCAGGGGAACTGATCAGCAGGGTCAACTTTTCAGGAAAATGCAATGATCTGAAACTAGTCTCCTAACATTTACTTATGACATAAACGCAGCAGATCTAACCCTGTTTATTAGATGTTGTAGGTGATTTTGCAGGCTGAAACAATAAAAGCAGCTGATCAAGTTATCAAACTATAGAAATCAAGTTAAAATTACAAAACGTCACAAGTGTCCCCCATCTAAGCTCATTACCTGAACTAAGTGTTGATAAAATGTTCATGAATTCTTCACTTACTTTCCCAGTTTTTCAGGTTTGATTAGAACATTGTAGTAACTTTTTTTTAATTGTTCCACAATCATTCCAAACACATCTGGAGTAGTTGCAAACTCAGCTAGATGATCAATAATGAGTTGAAACAGAAGCTGGAGAGAAACAAGTTGTTTAAATGATTTAAGTTTAAAGGTTTACAAAACACACATCAACTGGATAGTGGAAAGACAATCCATCCACACTTTTTACTGTTATAAACTGCTTTTCATCATATGGTATATTAAAGGCTAGTCTATGGTCATTCAGAATACATTTTCCCAAATATGCAATCTTTCAGAATACTTTGCCTCTTTAGCTAAATACCAGAAAGCACAAAATTGGGAGGACCACCTCTTGTGTTTTCTTCCTGTGCTATGAGTGAGAGCATTGAAATGTGTTGAACGGAAAGATGAACAGTGTTTGAGGGTGACAGTGAGGGAAAGAACACGGCACTACATTAAAATGAGGGCAAATATTTGTGCTGGATGGACAGTGGGAATGTGAGCAAGTGCAAAGGTAGTGCAATGTTGATCTAAGAACTGATGTGTCAGAGTCAGCTTATAAAGTCTGACTGAGGAGGCTGGTATGATATAGGCAAGTATGTACGTTTCTGACAAGGCCAGAAAGATAAGGGAGCCAAAAACAGGACTCCTTGGATGACAGATAGATTATGATGAAACAACAAAGGAGGGAGTATGATGTCTGGTGAATTCTTCAAGTGAGAAGCAGGTCAAATACAATAAGGCAGGCAGGTGAAGAGGGAAATTAAATTGAAAAAAAAAGAGAATATGATATTAGAGTGGTAAACAACATAAAAGAGAATCCAATCTATTTTCCCTGGAACTAAGAAAGCAGACACTTAGAAGACTTAAAAAAAATCATAACAATGCTGATAAACAAATTAGAGAAAGACTTCGATCTAGTTCAGAAGTCATCATTATAAGGCTCACTCAGATCCAGGAGAAAGGTTAGGAGATCAGGCACATTTTAGAAGAAAATTGAATAAAAATTTGAACTGGTGCAAGACAAAGCTATAAAGACAATACACCAACCAGTGTGATCAGCAATGAATTGCCAGGACAAACACAATAGCCACTTTGTGCGACAAAGCTTTCTCTGTACCGCTATTTTCTTATCTGAATTGTGTCCTGACTCAACATGCTAGTTTCCTCATGGAAAATAAATACTTTTTTGAAAGGCAAAGACCACTTGGGCATTAAAAAAAATCACATTTCTGCTGTAAGGAATGCTCCAAAGGTAAGCTGAGGGAAATTAGAGGGGACATGCACTGCATCGATCCTGTATTTAAAGAGGAAATGCTTGATGGTGACTGTAATAGGAAAGCATTCCATTTCCTAATATTAACTTGATTAGAAAAAGGATCCACCAGAGAAAAATGAGAAAGAATTTAAATATGTTTATATATTTAAAAGCCATCTGGAGCATCAAATTACTATTTTATTCTAAGCATATAGAACAGCTTCTGCAGCCATCAATCAATTAAGGTTTGGGCCTTAACTGAAAGTATTATAATGGAATTCAAATTGACATCTGCTTACCCCAAGTTTGTGATTAAATCCTTTCACTTTGATAACTAGGCCATGCTCTTCAGCCACTATTTTATACTCTAATTGAGCAACATCAGCCTCATATGCAGGTTCAGCTAAATTATGAGCCACGATATTGATGAATAAATCAAACAGCATCAAGCTAGGGGCAAAACAAAGTTACATATTACTGAATGTAACATCCAAACCCACTAGAAATACTAACACTAAAAATGTTATTACAGTTACTATTATTCATTGCTGATTTGAATAGTTATCACGAACTAATAATGCAAGAAAGAAAACAGAAGAAATGGTTTCTTCAGCCCATACAATTTAGTTCTCTTGCAGGCCACATATAACCTGCTTAGAAGTATTTCATTTCACTTTAGTCAACTGAAGAAAATACAGTGTTAAACCAATAGTCACCCAAAAAAGTTATAAGAATCACAAAAAAAACACATCTGACTTCTGGTTAACTACTCTAAAGACCCATACCAAACCCAGGGTTTTTTTTCTTTCAAAGGGTCATTAGTCTGTAGAATTCTCTTCCCCAGAAAGAAGTGGAGGCTGGGTCATTAAACTTTTAATGCTAAGTTATAGATTCTTGAAGGATATAGAGAGTAGACCAGGAAATAAAGGCAGTAAAAGAGATTCACGTGATGTTTTCAAATGGCACAGAAGGCTCAAAGTTGACCTACTCATGCTCCTATTTTGTATGGCCCAAATCTTCCAGTAAGCATCAAGGGTGCCCACTGACCACAAAGATTTCTGCACTCCTTCCAGACTGCATTATTTCAGCTGAGACTTGCAACCCTGGTTGCAGCAGTGAGAAGTCGGCGCAAATATCCCTACGAAAGACTGACAAGCATTAGAGAAGACCAGCTACAAGAGCACCCAATCCCTTTGTACAACTTTAGCTGCTGTTTCAGATGAGGTTTGAAAGGTCTCACCTATTTCAATGTTGGTAAGTGGGTGAGTTAGTTGGCAGGCAGAATCAGTTGGATTAGGTCGGCAGCTAGTGGGTGGTTGCAATGGTGGGAGATCTGAGTCAGGTTGGAGGATAGATTGGCCAGGGGTTGGGATGGTGGTGGGAGAAAGAATCTGGTCAGGTCAGGGAAGGGCTGGTTGTGGTACATAGTACAGTTATACTAGTTAATAATCAGGTATTAGCCAACATAACGTTTTCTGGGTAAAATCCAGTTAGGTCTCATGTTTCTTGCCCAAGTGTCTGACACTGGAGTGGACTGGTTAACGCAAATCAGCCCAACAGAAAAACTTCCTGGGCAATTTCAGTGCACGTGTCATAACTTCTACAAGGTGCCAATGTGCAACACTGATCTGTGCCCCAGATATTGCTTCTCTGGATATCGACAGATTCAAGCTAATAAGTTCCTTCTCATCTCTTTCCAAAGTAAAGTTTGATGTTTCTCAAATCCCCAATCTGTACACAGAGAAACACTGATGATCCAAATTCTACTTCCTACATTGCTATTAAGCTTTACTAATTAATTATACATCATATAAAATCAAAGAATTACATAAAAGTATCAAAATATGACTTTAGATTGGGGACTGAATTATTCCTGTGCACCATAGCCATACTATACCCTCATTCTCTAATGCAGCATTCTTCAACCAAATTGTATAGAAACTTTACAGGAGACCCACAAAATAACATGAAAGTAATAACATGCCAGGTTTGAGACCTCTGGAAGCAGCAAACAATACACACAAGATAAACATGATCCATAGTGAGAGAAGCAGACATATCCAGCTCACTAATATCTCTGAGCAAATACCTGTTTGCTTAAAAGCATTAGGGTACTGGAAGAGAGAGACCTGAGGGTATATGTGCACAAACCATTCAAGTTTACAGAACTGATTGAGAAAGCGATTAAAAAACAAAATGAAAGCCACTTCTCGGCTTTAAGTGGAGTATTGCTTCCAATTTTAGCTAGGATGTGAAGACTTTTGACGGTGCAACCAAGATTTATTAGAATGGTTCCAGGGTTGATGGACTTCAGTTGCATGGATAGAAAAACAAAAGAAAATTACAGCACAGGAACAGGCCCTTCAGCCCTCCAAGCCTACACCAACCATGCTGCCTGACTTAAATAAAACCCCCTACCCTTCTGGGGTCCATATCCCTCTATTCCCATCCTTTTCATGTATTTGTCAAGATGCCCCTTAAAAAGTCACAATCGTATCTGCTTTCACTACAGCACCCATCATCCTGTGTAAAAAAATTTGCCTCGTACGTCTCCTTTAAACCTTGTCTCTCACACCTTAAACCTGTGCCCCCTAATAATTGACTCTTTCACCCTGGGAAAAAGCTTCTAACTGTCCATACCTCTCGTAATCTTGTAGAGTTCTATCAGGTCACCCCTCAACCTCTGTCGTTCAACCCAAGTTTCTCCAATCTCTCCTCATAACTGATGCCCTCTATACCAGGCAATATCCTGGTAAATCTTTTCTGTATTCTCTCCAAAGCCTCCACATTCTTCTGGTAGTGTGGCAATCAGAATTGAACACTATATTCCAAGTGCGACCTAACTAAGGTTCTATAAAGCTGCAGTATGATTTGCTAATTTTTAAACTCAGTGCCCTGGCCGATGATGAAGGCAAGCATGCCAAATGCCTTCTTGACTATCTTCTCCACCTGCATTGCCACTTTCAGTGACCTGTGTACCTGTACACCCAGATCCTTTTGCCTATCAATACTCCTAAGGATTCTACCTTTACTGTATATTTCATATTTGTATTAGACCTGGGGTCGTTCTCCTTAGAGTGAGATGGTTAAGAGAAGATTTAATAGAAGTGTTCAAAAATCATAAAAACGAGAGAGGGGCCAGATAGAGAAAGAAACTATTCCACTGGCAAAGGGTCTGGACAGTAAGAAGTCTCACAATACCAGGTTAAAATCTAACAGCTTTGTTTGGTAGCACAAGCCACTAGCTTTCAGAGCACTGCTTCTTCATCAGGTGAGTGGGATTTCAATTCACAAACAGGACATATAAAGACACAAAATCAATTTACAAAATAATGGTTGGAATGCAAGTCTTTACAGGTAAACTAGTCTTAAAGGTACAGACACTTAAGGAGAGAGGGTTAAGCACTGGTTAAAGAGATGTGTTACTGTCTGCAGCCAGGACAGTTAGTGAGATTTTGCAAGCCCAGGCAAGTCGTGGACGTTACAGATAGTGTGACATGAACCCAAGATCCTGGATGAGGCTGTCCTCAAGGATGCGGAACTTGGCTATCAGTCTCTGTTCAGCGACTCTGTGTTGTCGTGTGTCATGAAGGCCGCCTTGGAGAACACTTACCCCGAAGATTAGAGGCCAAATGCCCGTGACCGCTGAAGTGTTCCCCAACAGGATGAGAACGTTCTTGCCTGGTGATTGTCGAGCGGTGTTCATTCATCCGCTGTTGTAGCTTCTGCATGGTCTCCCCAAAGGGCTCCCTTTAAATTGTGCTTAACCCTCTTTCCACTCACATTGTCTGTACCTTTAAGACTTGATTACCTGTAAAGACTCACATTCCAACCATTATTTTGTAAATTAAGTTTGTGAACTGAAATCCCACTCACCTGATGAAGAAGCAGCGCTCCAAAAGCTAGTGGCTTGGTTATCAAATAAACCTGTTGAACTTTAACCTGATGTTGTGAGACTTCTTACTGTGTTTACCACAGCCCAGTGCCAGCATTTTCACATCAAAGGGTCTGGAACCAAAGGATACAATTAGACTAACCAAAAAAAACAAAAGGAATACAAGGAAAAACCTTTCACATGCAGTGACTGGTTAGGATCTGAAAAGCACTGCCTGAAGTGGTGAACACAGATTCAATCATGGTTTTCAAAAGGAAATCAGGTGCAGGACTAGCGTGCTGACATGCACAGAATACAGTCTTTGTTACTGAGATCACTGGGCTGGTGTGACCAAGCATTTAGCGGTGAGAGAGGACCTATTCAAGACTGCATCTTCAATGGAAGTGTTCTCATGGGCAGATTAAAGGGAGTTGTAGAGCATGCAGTCCTGCTGGATGAGAAGCACTCAGATGAAATGCACATGGATTAGATCAGATATTGCCTTTGGCATCCCATGCAATCCTTACACCCTTGGGGCTTAGATGCCTAAACTGGCCTAGGCCATCTTCCTGTTCGGCACAGGTACATCTCCACGCTATTTTTCACCCACCCACTCCCCAGCTATGTCCATGCCCCCCCCCCAGCTATGTCCATCCATCCTCCTCCCCCCCACAGCTACATCCGTCCGGCCCCCCCCTACTCTTTTCATCTGATAATCAATCCAATGCCTCACACTTCAAGAAACATATTGAGATCTCAGCAGTCTACCACAAAGCACAAGATCTTACTGCGGGCATCACTCAATGGTCCAGACACCACAACTGCATCTGATGTCCAACAACCTTCTCAGTTGTTGTCCTTGTGAGCAATGGCTTCAGTTGTAGCATCTCTGTGACTCTCTCAGGGTCACAAATAGGGGTGAGAAGCCAATTCTTAAAAGGTATATCCCATGTCCCCAGAATCCATCCATGAAGTCTGGTGACAAGAAGGGTTGCAGTGCACTGGACTTCCAGAAGATGATGGTAGTGTGGCAGCTGCTGGGATACGCAGTGCACAAATGAATAAAGTTCTGTGGTCACAGACCAGTTAAATCTTGAAGGAGAGTTACTCCCACCTGCTGTTGAATCTCACTGGCCACTGACTTGGCATCTTGATTGCTACATGGGTGTAAGTGATGATGCCATGCACGTATGGGAAGCCGTAGCAACTGACCTTACCTTGAAATCAAGAGCCCTCATCTCACCCTATCTTCCTGACTCAGGAAGGGACTAAAAAGTGAAGCAGCTCAGGGATTACGGCCGCGAGGTGTAAATGAAATGGTTAGATTAGAACATCAAGTCAGGGTTATGTGGGTCAGGTCCAGACAAGGGGATCTGAAGTTAGGAGTGTTGTTTCTCCTTCTAATTCCTTCAGAGTAACAATGAGTGTAAAACTGTAAGAACAATCCGAAGTCAGCAATTTAAATTGCATTGTCGGGTGTTTCCCAGCCCAGTGCAATTGTCCCAAGGATGTTAGCCCTTCTGGACAATTGCCAGAAAAAACCCTTATTTGGGAACTTCCAAGAGAGATGCCTGAGCATGTCTTTGAGGTATCCTCTAATGCAATGCTCGGGTGCCAAGAAGATATAGCCTCTTCAATCACGTTTATTTCTTAATGCCACAGCTTATATATACAAATTAACTAATTAGTTTATTGAAAAATGCAGTAATTCTGAGCTTCAACTGATCTAATTTGTAATACACTTAATGATTTCTCTGGTTATATAATTATATAAAAGCTTACCTTTCCGGAGATTTATGAACTTGGGGAGATATTAAATGAAATCGAATGTAACCTGCAAAGCAAAAACTTATATCAACATCATAGAGAGCAACACTGCACCTAATAATCTGCTGAAAACATTTACTTAATCCCTTGATATAAAAAAAACATAAAACATTAACTTAGCTTAATTAAGTATAATCAATTATGCACTTCCCCTTTATGGCATAAGGCATAGTTTACCATGGAGATCACACATTTATGAAAGATCACTTAAAAGCAAATATACAGCTATTTAATTTTTGACACTATGCTTCACGTAGTAACAATATTCCATGTAGATAATCCTTGGTGACATGTACTCTACAGAGGCAGAAAGAACATAGAATTCAGAAGGCAGGAAATGTGATCATCAGAACTACTATCAAACCATTGAATATGGTGAAAGCACCCAAAACTACAATACCTGCTCACGAAGAAATGCCTTATGATGCAAGACAAACCAATGGGGAACCAGGAAATGGCAGAGGAGTCATATAAATAATTTGTGACAGTCTTCATGGTGGAAATTTCTAATAATACTTCAAAAATACTAAATAATCAAGGAACAAAAGATGGGGGAGAAAATAATATAATAACAATCACTAGATAAAAAGGTACTAGGGAAATTAATGGGGTTAGAGGCCCAATGTCCCCTAGACCTAATGGGTTGCATCCTAGGATATTAAAGGCAGTGACTATAGCGATAGTGGGTGCATTGATATTAATCTTCCAATAATTCATATATTCTGGAAAAATCCCAAAGGATTGGAAAACCGCCAAAAAGGGAGACAGACAAAAAGCAGGCCACTTAACATCTGGCATTGGGAAAATGTTAGAGTCCATTGTAAAGAATGGAATAGCAGAGCATTTAGAAAAATATAATATAAATCAAGCAAATCCTACGTGGCTTCATGAAGGGGAAAATCATGCCTGACAAATTTATTAGAATTATTTGAGGTAGCAATGAGCAGGACAGAAAGGGGAACCAGTGGATGCAATATATTTGGATTTCCAAAAAGCATTTGAGAAGGGGTTGTTGTACAAAAGACTAATAGGATAAGAGTCCATGGTGTTGGGGCTAGCATATTAGCATGGATGGAGGATTGGCTAACTGATAGGAGACACAGCTGGGATAAGAGAGGCATTTTTAGGATGGCAACCTGCAACTACTGAAGTGCCAAAGGGATCACTGATGGAGCCCCAATTATTTACAATATATATTAATAGCTTGGGTGAGGGAAGTGAATGTACTGTTGCCAAGTCTGCAAATGACTCAAAAATAGGCAGGAAGACAAGTGGTGAGAATAACAGAGTTTAGAGGGATATAGGCTGATTAAATGAGTGGGCAAAAACTTGGCAGATGGAATATAATGTAGGAAAATGTGAAGTTATGTACTTTGGTAGGAAGAATAAAAGGAGCTCAATATTATTCAGATGGAGGAGAAAGACTACATACAGAAAGCTGCAACACAGAGGGATTTTGGGGTCCTCATGCATAAATCACAAAAAGCATGCAAGTTTAGCAGGTAATGGGGAGGCAAATGAAATGCTGACCTTTATTTCAAAAGGCATGCAGTATAAAAATAGGGGAGTATTGCTAAAACTATACAAGGCATTAGTTAGAACATATCTGGAATACTATGGACAATTTTTGTCCCTTTATCTAAGGAAAGATATTGTAGCATTGGAGACAGTCCAGAGAAGGCTCACTAGATTAACCCGATATGGAGGGATTTTATGAGAAGATGTTGAGTAGGTTGGGCCTGTGCTCAATGAAGTTTAGAATATTGAGAGGCGACCTTATTGAGACTTGTAGGGTTCTCAGGGGGCTTGACAGCATAGACCAGAGGGCATAATCTCAGGATAAGGATTGCCCACTTAAGAGGAGGAGGAATTTACTCTCAGAGGGTAGTAAAACTGTGAATTCCTTACTATAGCGAGCCGTTGAGGCTGGATCGATAAATATGTTAAGATAGGCATTTTTAATCAGCAAGGTTACCAAGTGTAATGTGGATAAGGAGGGAAAGTGAAGTTGAGAATTATATCAGATCAGTCATGATCTCATTTAATTGAGAGCAGATCTGATGGGCCAAATGGCCTACTTTTGCTCTTATAGTCTAATGGTCAAAAAAAGAAACTGAAGTATGATAAAGAAAGGAAGTTGCTCCCTCATCAAAATATAATGGCACAAAAATCAACTGAATGCGATCAGGAAACTTAAAATGATAATGTGCCCTACAATTAGAGAAATAACCAGACCAAAATTTACTTAAGTTATCTGACTTCTGGTAACTCTTAAACAAACAAACAATTTTAGTTCTCCACTGTTACAGCGTGCTCCTTCAATGAGGAATTGAACATTAAGATCAAATATCTTCCAGGTACATTCTCAGTCTATGCTAAGTTTGCAGCAGCAATCAAAACTCTACAATTGACCTATTAGTTAAGGAAGTGCAAATTAACTAGCACCTCTGCTTCTGATCTAGAAAACCCTATAAGTGGATTTCAGGCTTACGATAGTATCAGGCTTGGTTGAAATGCTTTCAAGTGGAATAGCTCACTGGTACTTAAGTGATGGTGCAAATCAGTGAGGGTCACTTGTATATAGAGTGGCATTCAGCAATCTTGGAACTGTACAAAGTGAATAAAATGCTGCTGCCCCTTTCAGTTACATTAATCACGCAGAGAAAAACAAAATCAAGTAACCTACCTTTAGGAATTTGAAACTTAGTGTCTTTTTTGTACCACAGACGACCATGCTTGTTATCCAAAACTTTCACAGGATAGGCGGTATCAGCACAATCCGATCTCTTCAGCGTAAAATCAGTTGCTGAAAAAATGAAAACCGTTCCTCTGGTTCAATTTTTTTTTGAGATTTTATTTTGTGATTTTAATCAGCTGTGAAACTAAATACAAATTTTAGTACATCACTCACCTATATACTTGTTTTGTTCTGGCAAATGAAGAGCAGGGTTCAGTGGAAAGTCAACTGCCCACAGGTCAGCCCAATACTCGTCAATATCTGTCAGCAACAAAAAAATGAAAATATCTTGTGAAATAATAAACCACCAGCGGAAATCTACTGTGATGTGTTTGGTTCTTAAATGAGACAGAACAGATAGAATGCCAACTGCTCATCCATGGAGAAATGAACAATGCACATGTAACAGGCTGTATAAGTCACATGCAATGAAGCCCATGAAAAGTTATTTCAAAACAAAATGGGCACATAAATTGTTTCTTTAAATTTGCTCAATTATATAAATGTCCTCATCCATGGAGATGAAGCAATTCTGTCAATAGTTTTAGCATATGGTACTTTCTACGCATAAATAAATTCCGCACTTATCACATTTCACGGATGTCAAGTTTTTGATGGAACAATTTTGGAGTTTAAAGATCTACATGCAATAATCTATACAAATCACAAATGCGGACCTAGACGTGGATGCTTCAGTGCTTCAACTGATTGATCTGCCTCATCTACAATTATCTTCTACTCATCTAAAATCTGTATTGTAAAACCATATCCTAAACACTTTGTTCCAACACCTTCTCATCTCCGGTCTATATTTGTTTAAATCCAATGTCTTCAACTGGATATATAGCAAGAAGCCTGCCCATTTCCTTTATTTCTATATCATCTCTTTGTTCAAGACAAGTTCAACACATTGTAAAGCCACTTTACCTTCTACATCATATGAAGTCCCAAACCACTGCTCATTTAGCGTACACTTCCCCTCATTGTTGGGTGAAAGAAGAATCAGATTTGCCTTTTGTGGAGTGAGGAGGGAAGCAGCGGCATCAATCACCTGTAAGCAAAATATATCAAATTTAAAAAAGACTCTTCCCATTGAACAAAGAGAAAAATCTACTTTGTATTTAAAGAGATAGTTCATCTACATGGCAACTTTGTACACATCTATGAACAAGGAGCAGGAGTAGGCAATTGGGCCCCTCAAGCCTACTCTGCCATTTAATAAGATCATGGCTGATTTGATAACCTCAAATCTGCAACCCACCTACCTCCAATAACCTATCACTCTCTTGTTTACCAAGAATGTTTCCACCTCTGCCTTAAAAATATTCAAAAGACTCAGCTACTTTTTCAGGCAGAGTTCTCCAATTACTCAACACAAGATAAGATTTCACATAATCTCTGTTTTAAATGGGTGACCCCTTATTTTTAAACACTGCTCCCCCTGCCCGCCAGTTCTAAATAAGAACATAAGAAATAGAAGCAGGAGTAGGCCAGCTAGCCCTTCGAGCCTGCCCCGCCATTCAATAAGACCATGGCTGATCTGAAGTGGCTCAGTTCCACTTTCCCACTTTCTCCCCAGAACCCTTAATTCCCTTGCCTACCAAAAACCTATCCACCCATGTCTTAAATATATTTAGCGAGGTAGCCTCTACCACATCAACGGGCAGAGAATTCCAGAGATTCACCACCCTTTGAGTGAAGAAGTTCTTCCTCAACTCCGTTCTAAACTGCCCCCTCCTTATCCTGAGGCTGTGCCCTCTAGTCCTGCTGTCCTTTCTGAGCGGGAAGAATCTCTCTACCTCTACCCTATCCATCCCCTTCATTATGTTATATGTCTCTATAAGATCCCCCCTCATCCTTCTAAATTCCAACGACAACAAACCCAATCTATTCAGCCTCTCTTCATAGTTCATGAGGAAACATCCTCCGCACATCCACCTGTCAAGAACCCTCAGGATCTCAATATGTTTCAATCAAGTCACCTCTTCCAGTGGATACAAGCCTAGCCAGTCCAACCTTTCATTATTAGACAACCCGCCCATTCCAGTTATTCTCTGAACTGCTTCCAACGCATTTACATCCTTCGTTAAGGTGACCAAGATGTATTCTGTATTCCAGACACAGTCTCACTAGTGCTCTCTATAATCTCCCTACTTTTATATTCAATCCCCTTGCATTTTAAGTAACTAATTGATGCGTTCAAGAGTGATCCTAAGTACAAGACAGTTCAACTCTTTTCTTCCAAAGGATATTTTTCATAAAACTATCAAAAAGTAATTGAAATGTGCATGTTCCATATCTTTAGCTAACTCATCAATTCACAATTAGAAAATGACTGCCATTGTAATTTGTGTATGCACACCACTAAACATGATTCCATTAAAACATTTTCAAATGCATTCTAACTTTTAAAAAAAATGTTTGAAAGGCTTAGAACAGCAATCTGCACTCTGGAGCACTAACATACTGTGTCATACAATAACAGAACAGAAATGTCTGATGTCCCCAAATCCAGTTTCCAACCTCAGCTGTACAGCCACAGGAAAAGCCACAAAGCAAAGATCAGCTACTTCAATATCATTAAGAGGCGAAAGAAAGGAAGAAAAATTACACTGATTTTTTTTGTGTGCAAATACCTCAGTCTCTCTCTTTCACATTAATCAGTCACTAACCCCTAAATAATCAAGGGCAATCAAAACTAATGATTTTACTAGATCAGGTGCTCCAAATAGATTCCCAAGTACAAACACCAAATAATAGTAATCAAGACGCTACATGACTTGTAGTACATGAAATTTCAACAATCTAAATAATTAAGAGGACCATGCAAAACAAAATTACATCACATCTATAAAGTGACTTGCTTGTTTGTCAACAGATAGGAGATAAATAAACATAGGGATACACTGCTCAAAGGTAATCTCCCAAGATCTTTGTTCTCAAGTTTCCAGCTTCAATTCTTCGAACAAATCTGAAATCTCTCCAATCTCTAGAACAGCATCTCTAAGAAACACACTTCCCCAGATGTAAAGTTCTCATCGATTAGGGCTAGCCTCACAGGTGGGAACCTTGTAAGCTAAGAGGTGGGAGCAGCAAACAGCTGCCACATGTGCAACACAGATTGGATGGTTATCTCACCCAAGAGAGAAAAGGTGCATGGAGGAGTGCAGAGAATGTCACAAAAATTGCCAGGTAGACCCAGAGTTACCAAGTATGCGGTGGGCACCTGGTAAGTTCAGGCTTCTTCAGAGAAAACATTTAGGTACTCGTACTTGAAACCAAAGAAAGGGCAGCAAAATATAAGCCTTCAAGGTGCCACCTTCCCTAATGTCAATCATCACACATTAAGGAGAGACACACCAGGCAGTGAGAAGCAGGCGTACCCAATCTCACTAATATCTGTAAGTAAACTCCTTTTTTGCTAAAAGCATTAAAATAAGCTTTACATGCAGCACTTTATTTCAAGTAATTTAGATGGGGGTCTGTGATTATTAATTCATCTGAAAAGGGGTCCTACAACCAAAAAGTTTTTTTAACCGAATTAATTTGAAAACTACTTCCAAAGTTGCTGGAACTATTACTGCTTGGAGGGTGAAATAATTGCCTTATTCCATTGTATAACAGAACTGAATTTAAGGCAAGAATTCCTTTCCAGAAGTTTGATACAAGTCATACAATTAAGATACGCTTGAATCACACAAACATAATAATATTGAGACTGTATGATGCAAATCTATTGAAAGCAAAAGCAGTTTTTTATTAAATAGATGTGACAATTGACACCTTGTCATTTACCTCTGGTTTGTAATCAATCAGTAATTGATCTCCAGTAAGGAAATCTTCCTTTTTGAAGAGCTGCATATTTTCACAAACATTTTCAACAAAATCAATGGGATCAGTCTAAGGAAATAACATCAAAAGGTCAGAATTGCAGCTCTATTTTAATATCTTGCTAATTAATTGGTAGAAAATTACAGAGTTGATGGAGGAAGGAAATTAAAAAACTTATACCTGTTCCTGGTAATGGAATTCATTATCTTCAATCTTTTGAATCTCTCTGTAAATTCTAAAGGAAAATTATATAATGTTAAATTACACTACTATATATAAATATATTTATTACTCCTTAGAACAGAAAACAAAGCAGCTCTAATGGCTTAATGACTAAAATGGATGCAGTATGATGTGCAAGTGGGATTCTTCATTTGTAACCATTTTATGATCCCCTTTCCCTCCTCTATGATTGAGTATCCTACCAATGCTGGTCACCAAGTCTGACATATGAATGGTCAATTGGGGATGATATTAATAGTTATCAGCGACTATTAACAACACCTTTAACCTAAGTAAATCATTTAAAGACAGGTGACAAAAGTTTAGTGGAAACTAGGATATCGGATATGTTTTCATTTTCACCAGCATTTTCATATCTGATTAAATCACAATGGCAAATAAGGTTTACTCTGTACATTTTATGAATGAATCAGCACACAACTAAAAAAAAATTACCTTTCCTGAGTTCCGAGTTTCTGTAGCATTTTCGTATACTGAAACACGATATGCGCAACCTAAGTTTAAAACAAAACAAGCTTTATGTAGGAAATGTATTCAATTGGCATTTAATGCCCATAAATTAGCAATAAGAATAAAGTGTTTCAGATCAAAGTAATTTACTAGCAATTCACAATTTGTAGACCAAAGAGTAAAGCATTCTGGAAGCATTACTGAAAATGAATATAGTTAAATAAATAATCACTACTGATTGCCTTTACCTCATAGAAATGATGATAGCCATCATCAGTTAACGTAATGGAAATGTTGAACACTGAATATGTTGAATTCTGTTCAAATCCAGTTTCACCGTTTCCTCCAAATAAGGCAAGAGCTAAACACCTGAAAAAAATGTTGTGACAAATAAACATCCAGCAATTTTTTTTCACTGAATTTAGTACACAATGAGGCAGTGTGTACATCAGCGATGCTCTGTGTTCACAAGACACAATACACTATAAGTAAGGGTTGAGTCTGGCAAACCTTGGGCTTGAATTTGTTCCCACTAGGTCCAAATGCAGGAAATTAGAGGCAGCAAAATATTATAGAATGCCTACAATGCAGAAGGTGGCCATTCTTCCCATCAAACCTATACTAACAAACAATCCCACCAAGACCCAGTCCCCTCAGCCCCACATATTTACCCACTAATCTTCCTGACACTAATGGTCTATTTTAGCATGGCCCATCAACCTAATCTACACATCTAAGTTTCACCTGGCACTCCACACAGACGGTCAACCCAGGTTGGAATTGAACCCAGGGTCCTGGTGCTCTGAGGCAGCAGTCTATCCACTTTGCAACCATGAACAGTAGAGTGTAGAAGCTGGAAATTTGCTGAGTGGAATTTTCTGGCATGTTGCAGACAAGTATTTCAAATGAAATTTAATTTCACATTGTGAGTTTAACTTAAGCTTTGAAAACTGTAAAAGGAACAGCATGTTACACAAGAGATTGCACAATTAGGGGTTAATTACTCCAAGAGTATGATTATCGTCAGTCCATTTGTGGAAGAAGATGGGAATGAGGCCTCAGAATTTTGGTGTTGTCAAATGAGATTATCTGCTGCATTTCTTTTGAAGGCTGAACAGGCAAAGTCTGTCACAAGTGCTGCACATGAATTGTCTCTAGTTAGTGGTGATGATCTCTACCGACACCTTCTGCACAGCTGGCATCTGCTTTGGAGCTTCTGAAATCACATGTCATTATAGTAGTGAATCTCTGCAAGCCTGCTTTTGCTAGTGACAGGACTTTCCTACTGCACAAGCAGGAGACAGCAGGCCCCACTGAACACCTAACTCTGTATCCTGATACATACAAACATACAAATTATTTTTAAACCCTGTCCCCTGGTTCTAATCTCTCACACGAGGTGAAACATCCTTTCAGTGTCCAGCTTGTCAAGTCCCTTCAGGATCTTGCATATTTCAAGATCACCTCGCAAAATCATTTAAACTCAATCAATTTGGGTCCAGCCTAACCAACCCATCCTCTTAAAATAACCTGCTCCCATCGCAGGTATTTGAACAGATTCTAATATGTTTATATCCTTTCTTAAATATGGAGATCAAAACTCTACACTTTACGCCAGAAGTGTTCTCATCAACACCCTGAACAACTGTAGCAAAAGACTCCTACTTTTGTTTACCAGTCCCAGTGCAATAATCAACACCATTCAATTTACCTTCCTAATCACATGTTGTACTAACATACTAACTGTCATGTCCTAACTCTGGTAGAGGTTGTGGGTTTTAAACAAACCGAGAAGATGTGGTTTGCACGAGCAGATTCAAAGTAACATGCAACAGGTTTATTGAAAGAGATGCGCTCTGCACATTACAGAAAACAAAACTATGACAGCCTGTGAAACACCCAACAGCCTCCTGATCAAATCATGTGATCTGCCCTTAAACCAATCATGCAACCCTTTTAAATATACGACATCCCTCCCCTTTACTTCAGTGGTCAGGACAACAAATTACTATGATGTTATACACAGAATCAATGATATTCTAAATACAATACTATGTACCATTAATTATACATAGTCAATAAGATAGTCGATTAGGGGGACATCTATTCATCTTTAATTGCATATGACACTTTTCAATTTGGCTTTCCTTACCCCAGAAGTATGATTTGGAACTTCAGGAAACACTTATTCGCTTGGAACTAATTCTGCATCTATCACATGTGGTAGAGTAGCAGAGACATAATCATCAAACAACTCTTGTTCAACTAAGTCTTCCATAGTAGTATTCACAACACTAAGGACTAAAGAAGTTGGTGCTTCTGGAGATTATTCTGAAAAATCATTTCAAGATGACAACAATTGGTCAGCACAACATCACCAAACTAGTTCATCTTTGATTTGAAACGTGTAAGAAAATGGATCCATCTTTGCTAAAACTATGGTACCTGTTTCTCACTTGTGGCATAATTATGCGCTAACACTCAACCTCCCTGTTGAAATGAACATTGTTCTGTCTTCACATCCCGACCAGCAACTTGATTGTTGTTGATGCTCTATTATCTCTGAAGTTTCTGGAGATAATAACAATTCAAACGTACTTCTCAACTTCCTTTTTAAGAGTAGTAATGCAGATGAACGTTGGGTAGTCACATGAGTATTGTTTCTGTAAGATGCCAATAAGCTATTGCCATGATGTGAGAACAAACTTGCTCTCGAAATTTTTAAAGGATGTTTCAAAGATGGTCAGATTCTTTCAGCTAATCCATTGATTGATGGACAATAAGATGTGGGTTTTACATGCTGAATACTATTTACTTTGAGAAAATCCTCATACTTGAAGTAAGCTGTGAACCATTATCGTTAACAATCTGTTCTGGTTTACAATTCTTGTAGAAACGTTGTCAAGTTTTCCAGTTGTAGTAGATTTCATGACAATTTTTCGCCACTGAGTGTGCATCAATGATGACCAAGAACATGTAACCCTCCAGCGGATCAGCAAAATCTATATACATCTACAATGATACATGCAATCATTGTCACGGCATTTCAGACCACTTCTAAGGGTGTAAAGGAGACCACGGTGGTGTATTTCTTATTCATGCACAGGATTAACACCTCCCACTTTTTCTTCAATCAGAACATCCAGACTTAGCCACCAAAGATAACTACGTGCGAATTTCTTCATCTAGGCTATACCAAGATGTCCTTCATGTATTTGTTCAAGAAGTCTTCTACGCTGGCCGGGAAGAGTGATCACTCACAGATTCCCCACCCTAGACACCTATCTTGAACAGTCAACTCAAGTTTTCTTGACACATGTGGGTGCAAATTAGGATGTGGATGATGTGTTGCAGATATTGTTCCTTTCAATAGCCTATCCAACGCCTTCCCCATCACGGGATCATTTGTGATATTTCTCTGAACTTGAGAAGCTGTCATAAGCAAATGATCTACTAGCAAAAAACTAAAGAATATTAGAAAAACTAGTTGGTGACATCTGCTCAATACGTAAAGGTAAATGGGATAATGCATCAGCATTAGCATGGCACTCTGATGGATGATACCTTATAATCATAGCAGTGTGCAGATAACAACAGTAACCACCTTTTCAATCAACTAGCAGCTAATGACAGAATGAGTGCGATCTTACCAGCTTACCGCACCTGACAATCAGCATGGCAAACCGGGTAAATGGCAAGAGACCAAAAATCTGATTTGGACTACTGGCAAGAACAGCTTCACATTCGGGCTCATTAATATAAAAGATTGCCTGATTTGCCATGTGATTAGCAGGTTCAGCACAGCTGCTTCCCCTACCCCAATGTCGAGGGCCCGGCAAAGAATTCATCGAGAGGCTCCTGTTGTCCCTGGCCCACATCAATTTACTGGCAGATCTGTGTGCCCCATGGAGTGGCACATAAGCACTCACCGAAAAGACCGGCTCGAGGGACTCCATTTTCTCACCATTATGACACTGAGAATTGTTTTGGCAAAAATTCCACCCTATACCTTTACATGGCCCAAAAATGTAAATAAAAGGTCGAGTGATCAGTCAATGTGAAATGATGACCATATAAATAATTAAACCGTTGTACACCAAAAATTATATTCAATGCTTTTTTTCTAGCTAATCATAGTTTGATTCAGCACTAATAAGAGTATGCAAAACAAATATTATTAGTCATTCTTCTCCTGAAGGCATAATATGCAAAACAACTGCCCCTAGTCCATAAGATGAAGTGTCACAAGCGAGCAGTAATGGTGGGATTAAAATGAAACAATACTTGAAATTTCTGCAAAGCATCTTTGACATTCTTTTATGCTCTCTCACATTCTGGTGTCCAGTTCCATGACTGCTTCACACATAGCAAAAGTATGTAATGGCTTCAATAATGTAGTTAATTTAGGAACACATTTGCACAATTATTTACAAATTCAAAAAGGACCTCAATGGATGTAGAGCAAATGCTTCCTTCTGTGGGACAATCTAGAACAAGAGGTTATAGTTTTAGGATAAGGGGTAGCATATTTAAAACAGAGATGAGGAAAAACTACTTTTCTCAAAGGGTCACGAATCTGTGGAATGTGCTATCCCAAGAGTGCAGAGGTTGCCCGGATGCTGAGTAAATCGAGGAGATAGGCAGATTTTTAATTAGTAGAAGGTTGAAAGGTTACACAGAACAGGTAGAAAAGTGGAGTTGAGGCCAACATCAGATCAGCCATGGTCATATTGAATGGCAGAGCAGAATTGAGGGCTGCTCCTAGTTCTTAAATTATGTTCAGTTGTGTCACATTAGTCAGACGAGGTGCTTTAAAAATAGCTTCCTTTTTTTTGAAAGGTGCTTTATATTGACCTTTACCATCAATGTAACCTAAATACTGGGCTGATGTCCAGTATCTGGAACAGGGAAAAAACAAAACACTTTTTTCTTTCTTGATATGTACCACATGCTTGAAGAGGTTCCAATGTTGCTTCTAAATTATTCAAGTGTTCTTGTTCACTTGGCCTTGTAATCAGAATACCATCCAGGTAACAGTGTACACCAGAGAAACCACTTAAATTCTGATCCATTGATCTTTTAGAATAGGGATAATGCAGATGTTATTCCAAAAGGCAATTTTTAATAACAAAAATGATCCTTACGAGTAACGACAATAAGCAATGATTCAGCGGCTACATTCATCCATTGCTTATGAAAGATCAATCTTGTTATATTTCTGCCCACCTGATAATCCAGCAAGCAATTAAAGGAAGTGGATATTGATCAGCACAAAACACTAGGTCTACGGTTGTTTTAAAATCACCACAAATACAAACAGAACCATCAGGTTTCATGATAGTTATGATGGGGATAACTCATTGTAACTGGATCTAGTACAGTATTAACAAGTCATTTTAATTCTTCATCAACCTTGGGACAAATTGCACATAGCATCACTCTTGCTTTGAGACTTTTTGATTGACTATTAGGCTTAATCTTTAGTATCACTTGAATTCCCTTCATTATTCACAGACACTTAGCTTACACTCTTGCATTTATGCAGAAGGTGCTGTGGGTCTATTTTGACATTGACCAGCATTCAAGTTAAGCTTTATCTTCTTCAACCATAATCTCCTAATTTGAGCTGGAAAATTACCATGGACCATAGGGAGAGGCATCTCTGCTGTTTGTCCACTCAACTCTATGTTGACCATGGTGTTACCTCTTAACAGCACTGTCTTTTCTAAGTCCTGAAATTCATTCTAGCGGGTTTTAAAGAAAGATGCTCAGCTTTTGTTGGTATGTCATCGTCACAAACTAAGAAAAACAGCAGCATCAGTGTCAACTTCCATTCTAATACGCTGTTCACTTAAACTTCAGAATTACCCAGAATCTATGTGATTCACCCTGTACAGATAAGGTGTTCAGTTGGAACTCTTGATCATATTTCTGGACATTTTCCTCTTCACAGTTGTAATTCTTTTCATCCATGTTGTAAATTATTTTTGTAGAATGCAACTTGTTCTTCTTCTTGGAGGTACCCAGATAATATTTTTTTCCAGGGAAAGCTGGTCAAGCCCAACAACCTTTTGCAATGCGATCCATTTTGCCACAATTCTTACATTAATTATCCTTGCTCCAGCATTCATTCGCTGAATGATCCATTTTGGCACAACTGTGATATGCTTGTTGTTGTTTTGTTTTCTTATGGGCAGTTCCCAAATTGTGAATCTTCTTTAGCGGCCAGTTCCACCGACACTGCAATTTCCACTGCTATCTTTAAAGTCAAAGCACATTCAGTAAGCAATTTTCTTTGGATAGCCTCATTTTAGAATCCACAAACCATCTCGAAGAGAATCGTCAAAGAATTCACAATGCTGTATCAGTCTTTTTAAGGTCATCACGAACTGAGCATTGCTTTTATCTTCCACTTGATTCCTTCAATGGAACCTGAACCATTCTGTGACAATCAATGATTTTGGAGAGTAATGTTCTTCAAAGATCTTTCTCAAGTCGTCATAATGTTTGATTCCTGACTTTGCTGGGTGAACAAAGTTCCAGAGCAAACTGAAAGTTATTTTTTTTATTGTATGAAGGGAAGCTGGTATGAGCAACTAGTGTTCAATTTTATTCACTAGTATGAAATACTGAAAATACTCTGCATAGGAACCCCATCATTAACTTGCTTCATTTGAAAGGTCATGATGTGGAGATGCCGGCATTGGACTGGGGTAAACACAGCAAGAAGTCTCACAACACCAGGTTAAAGTCCAACCAATTTACTTGATAGTAAACCCACAAGCTTTCGGCGTTTGCCCCTTCATCAGGTGAGTGGAGAGTTCTGACCTCAGACAGAGCATATAACAACACTGTCATTGAAAGGTCCCATAGCTCCAAAACGACCTGCCACTTCTCTTGCAGGCACTAGCAAAATGAGATTGCTCAGTGTATATTTTTTGAAATTATTTTCCCAGTACTTCCTTTTTTCTTTATTCTGGAGGCTGCTGACTTGATGTATTTCTTTCCCCTCAAACAGTCCCTGCTGTACAGCAAAGCATCCCTTCTTTTCAAATATGCCAGATATTACCTGGAACCTCACCCTTCACTGACCTTTTAAAATCCCACAATACAACTTCCATTTTTTTCCCCCTTACTTGGCCTATCTTTAATCTTGTTGATTTTCCCCTATGATATTCCAAATGCGGAGACACACAATGTTTTTTCTCTACTTAGGATCTTTTCTCAATGTTTTCGATGAGACAAGATCACCAATTTTTTTTTTGTAAAGTCCTAACTATGTTAGGGGTTGTGAGTTTTAAACAGAAAGGATGTGGTTTGCATGTCAGTAGATTCAATATTTACTGAAAGAGATGTATTCTGCACAGAGCAAAACATGAAATTGAGACTGAAGCCTGTGAAACACCCAATTACTTCACGATCAAGTAATGTGACCTGCTCTTAAAACAATCATGGAACCACTTAGATATATATCACTAACTTGTCTTGATTCATGTACCAGGACACCCAAGTCCCTCTATACCACAAGAGTTCTGCAATCTATCTCCTTTCTCAGACTCCTATCTTATTCACAATTTACTTTCCTACCCTATTTTTGTGTCATCAGCAAATTTAGAAACCATACATTCTGTCCCATCATCCAAGTCATTAATATAAACTGTAAATGATTGAAGCTTCCAGTACTGGTCCCTCTGACATTCCACTCAGCACAGTTTGCCAATCCAAAAGGATCCACGTCATTATTCTCTGGTTCCTTTAAGCTAACCAACTTTCATTCTATGCTAATATATTACCCCCTGAACATGAACTTTTATCTTGTATGGTAACCTTCGATGTGTCACCTTGTCAAATGCCTTTTGAAACTAAGTACAGAACATCCATGGGTTTCCCTTTATCCATCTTGCTTGTTACTTCCTCAAAGAACTCTACTCAGTTAGTCAAAAATCATGCTGATTCTGCTCAACTGTATTGAGATTTCCCCAAATATCCCATTATAACTTCCTTAAAGGTAGATGGTAGCAATTTCCTTCAATTGATTTTAAGCTAACTGGCCCATAATTTCTTGTTTTCTGTCTCCTTTTTTTTGAGTAGATGAGCCATTTTCACTCTTTTCCATTCTTATGGGACCTCCCAGAACTTAGGGAATTTTGGAAAACCAAAACCAATGCATTTACTATTTCAACAGCTACTTCTTTTAAGTCCCTAGGATGAATTCTATCAGGATCTGAGGAGTTGTCAGCTTTTAGTTCTAATTATTTCAAGTTCGCTTCATTCCTATCACCTCCTGATTCACAATTACTCCTGCGCTGTTCTTTGTATCCTCTACAGTGAAGACAGAAAATATCTGTTCCTGTTCAATTCATCTGCCATTACCATATTTTCTACTACTGTTTCGCCATTCTCAGCCTCTAGAGCAATGATTTCCAATTTGTTCAGTAACACGGCACATTTCAATGAAACAGTTTCAAGGCATACCCCCACTTCTTTTCAGCTCAATCAATTGCTCATAAACACCCCACAATGTAGCAGTCAACCGACCATGGCCAATCACATACAAGGGTTGGGGCATAGGGTGTGCCACAAATCAGCAATCCACAACAAATCAAGTGTTTCCTCATACACAGCCATTCATCCCACATCCTCAGTTTAAAGGTCGGCATTCAGACTAAACATTAGTTTAATTCAAAGCTGTTATGTTCAATAATTCAATAATGAGTGGCACGGTGGCACAATGGTTAGCACTGCTACCTCACAGGTGACAGGGACCCCAGTTCAATTCCAGCCTTGGGTGACAGTCTGTGGAGTTTGCATGTTCTCCCAGCATGTATGTGGGTTTCCTCTGGATGCTCTGGTTTCCTTCCACACTCCAAAGATGTGCAGCTTAAATAAGATGTTCATTTGGAACTCTTGATCGTATTTCTGAACATTCTCCTCTTCACAGCTGTAATGCTTTTCATCCAATGCTATAATTATTTTTGTAGAATGCAACTTGTTCTTTTTCCTGACTGGTCATGCCAAATTGCCCTTTAGTGTCAGGGTGAAATTGTTGTTGGCGCAGACTCAATGGGCCAAATGGTCTCCTCCTACACTGTAGCAATTCTGTGATTAAAATGCTAATAAGTATTAGACATGAAGATATACGAATCAATGTCAACCAGAAAACAAGGGAAAATTGTTGTAGGGTAATATAACTGATGCCCATACCATATAACAACCTGACACTTACCAAGTTAAATGTCAAACTTAAACACCAAAAAGTTACATTGTAATGCATTGTACATACCTGTGATTGAGAGATGTGATTTTAATTTCACATACCTTAAGAAGACATGCATCATTTATTTGCTCTCCGTTAATGATACATGGTTTGCATTGAAACACAGAAACTAGAAGCAGGAGTAGGCCATTCGGCCCTTCGAGTCTGCTCTGCCATTCATTTTGATCATGGCTGATCATCAAATTCAATATCTTCATTCCCCCTTCCTTCCATATCCCTTGATCCCTTTCAAACAAAGCTTCTTGAAATCACAATGGCCTCAACTACTCTGTGTCCAACTGCTCTTGTGAAAACATTTGAAATGGAAGACTATAAAATGAACTATATCAAGAAATTGAATTTGAGTATATTCACCATCCTCTGCGTGAAGAAATGTCTCACCTCAGTTCTAGAAGGTTTACCCTTATCCTCAAACTATGACCACTAGTTCTGGTCTCCCCCACCACTGGGAACATTGTTGCTGAATCTATCCTATCTAATCCTGTTAGAATGTTATAAGTTTCTATGAGATCCGCTCTCACTCTTCTAAATTCCAGTAAATACAATCTGAACCAACTCGGCCTCCCCTCATATGAGGGACCTGCCATCCCAGGAAATCTGCCTGGTTAACCTTCGCTGTACTCCCTCAAGCTCTGCCCAAGATTGCAAGGACATCCTTCCTCACATAAAGGACACCAAATCACCTACAGCTCTGCCTTCAACAGAAATTCATCACCAAAACCATGGCCTGGGCCTCAGCTCCTCCATTTGCGACTGGATCCTGAACTTCCTAACCCACAGACCACAATCATCCTCAACACTGGTGCCCAAAATGATTGTGTTCTCAGCCCCCTATTATATGCCTTATACACATATGACTGTGTATTCTCTTCCAACTCGATTTTCAAGTCTGCTGGCAACACCAATGTAGTGGGTTGGATCTCAAACAATAACGAGACAGGGTACAGAAATGAGATAGAAAATCTGTGAACTGGTGCAATGACAATAATCTCTCCCTCAATGTCAACAGAACAGAAAAGATTGTCATCAACGTCAGGAAGTGTATAGGAGAACATGCCCTGTCCACATCAACGGGGATGAAGTAGAAATGGTCAAGGAAAGCTTCATGTTTTCAGGTGTCCAGATCACCAACAACCTGTCCTGGTTCCCCCATGCCAACACTATAATTAAGAAAGCCCACCAACGCCTCTATTTTCTCAGAAGACTAAAGAAATTTGGCACATTAGCTATGGCTCTCACCAACCCCGACAGATGCACTATAGAAAGCATTCTTTCTGATTGTATCACAGCTTGGTATGACTCCTGCTCTGCCTAAGACTGCAAGAAACTGCAAAAAGATGTAAATGTAGCCCAATCCATTACGCAAACCAGCTTCCCATGCATGACTCTGTCTACACTTCCCACTGCCTTAGCAAGGCAGCGAGCATAAGGACCCCACGCATTCTCTCTTCCACCTTCTCCCGTCAGGAAAAAGATACAAAAGTCTGAGGTCACATATCATAACATAAGAAATAGGAGCAGGAGGAGGCCATCTGGCCCTTCGAGCCTGCCCCGCCATTCAATAAGATCATGGCTGATCTGTCGCTGCTCAGTTCCACTTTCCCGCTTTCTCCCCATAACCCTTAATCCCCTCTCTTATCAAAAACCCATCAACCCGCGTCTTAAAAATATTTAGCGAGGCACCCTCCACCACTTCAACGGGCAGAGAATTCCAGAGATTCACCACCCTTTGAGTGAAGAAGTTCCTCCTCAACTCCGTTCTAAAACGCCCCCCCTTTATCTTGAGGCTGTGCCCCCTAGTCCTACTGTCTTTTTTGAGCGGGAAGAGTCTCTCCACCTCTATCCTATCCATCCCATTCATCATCTTATACGTCTCAATGAGATCTCCCCTCATTCTTCTAAACTCTAACGAGTACAAGCCTAGTTTATTCAGCCTCTCCTCATAGCTCAACCCCCTCAACTCCGGTATCAGCCTAGTAAACCTCCTCTGCACTCCCTCCAAGGCCAAAATATCTTTGCGCAGGTGCGGCGCCCAAAACTGCACACAGTACTCCAGCTGCGGCCTCACCAATGCCCTATACAGCTGCAGCAAGACCTCACTACTTTTATATTCAATCCCCCTCGCTATGAAGGCCAGCATCCCATTCGCCTTCCTGACCACCTGCTGCACCTGCAAGCTGGGTTTTTGCGACTCATGCGCAAGGACCCCAAGGTCCCTCTGCACCATCGCCTGCTGCAGTTTTTCGCCACGTAAGTAATAGTCCTTCCTACCATTCTTCCTACCAAAGTGGACCACCTCACACTTGCCAACATTAAATTCCATTTGCCATTTCCTGGCCCATTTGCCCAGCCTATCTAGATCCTTCTGCAGACTCTCCACACCCTCCGCACAATTTGCCGTTCCCCCATTCTTGGTGTCATCAGCAAATTTCGACACCCTACACTCGGTTCCCTCCTCCAGATCATCTATATAAATGGTAAAAAGCTGAGGCCCCAGCACCGACCGCTGGGGCACTCCACTAGTCACCATCCGCCAATCCGAATAGCACCCGTTGACCCCCACTCTCTGCCTCCTATTTGACAACCAATCCTCTATCCACACTAACACCCTACCCCCAACTCCATGTCCCTCGACCTTCTGCAATAACCTCTTGTGAGGTACTTTGTCAAACGCCTTCTGAAAATCTAGAAAGACCACATCCACCGGCTCTCCTCTATCCACCGCCCTAGACACATCCTCATAGAACTCCAGTAAATTTGTCAGACACGACTTCCCTTTAATGAAACCCTGCTGCCATCAGCTTTCAGTTGATCTTTGTCTACGCCTTAGGTATGACTGTAACACTACATTTTGCACTCTCTTGTTACCTTCTCTATGAACGGTATGCTTTGTCTGTATACTGCGCAAGAAATAATATTTTTCACTGTATACTAATACACATGACAATAATGAATCAAATCAAACTGCACATAATATTTCAGGTATGGCCTCAACAATGCCCTATACAATTGCAGCAAAATATCCCTATCCTCAAATCCTCTCACTATAGAGGCCAATGTACCATTTGACTTCTTTACTGCCTGTTGCACCTACATGCTTACTTTCAGCAACTGATGCATGAAGAGTCCAAGGTCCTGTTGAGTATCCAACTCTCTCAATTTACACCCATTCAAGAAATAATCTGTCTTCCGATTATTGTTACCAAAGTGGATAACCTCATATTTATCCACATTACACTGCATCTGCCATGCAGATCCCACACACTCAGCATGTCCAAATCACACTGAAGCATCTCTGCATCCTCCTCACAGCTCACCCTCCCATCCAACTTTGTATCATCTGCAAATTTCGAGAAAATACATCGAGTTCCCTCTTCCAAATCATTAATATAGAAAGTGGATAGTTGGGGTCCTAGCACAGATCCCTGCAAAACCCCATTAATCACTGACTGCTAATCAGAAAATGACCCATTTATGCCAGCTCTTTGTTTCCTATCTACTAACCAGCTTTCTATCCATCTCAATATATTACTTGCAATCCCATGTACTTTAACTTACATAGTAGTCTGCTACGTGAGACCTTGTCGAAAGTCTAAACAAACCACATCACTAGTTTCCCTTGGTCAACTCTACTAACCATGTCCTCAAAAAATCCTAATAGATTTGTCAAACATGATTTCCTTTTGTAAATCCATGCTGACTTTGTCTGATTATAACTCTGCATTTAGAAGGCAATGGTACGAAATCCTTGATAGTAGACTCTAGCAACTTCCCCAGTACCAATGTTCAGCTCACAGGTCTAATAGTTTTGTTTAGTCTCCACTTCTTCTTTTGAGTAGTGGGTTTACATTAGCTACCCTCCAATCTGTAGGAATTATTCCAGAGTCCAAAAAATTTTGGAAAATAACCAGCAATGGATCTACCCTTTCCAGGGCCACTTCCTTAAATATTCTGGGTTGAAGATTATCAGGACTGGAGATTTATCCACCTTCAGTTCCATCAATTTCTCTACAAATGCTGATCTCCTTCAGCTCCTCACTGAAACATGCCTCACTCACCACATCTGGTACATTTTTCATATCTTCCTTTGTGAAAGCTGAAGCATAGTACAAATTTACTTCCTCAGCTCGTTCTTTATTCCCCATTTCTTATATTGACATAATTTTGCGTTACTAACATACATTGCTAATCATTTGGCACACAGCAAGGATATTTAATAAATAATAACAACAACTTTACAAAGATTGTTTTCTGTGGGTTTCTTTGACAAATTTGATGCAAAAACTCCAAATCAAGGTGTCTTGTGCTATTTGGTGTTTGGAATTTTGATCCATAGTATTTGATTTTCGCTATTGTCATACTATCCGTGCAAAAATGGATTAGCCAGAAAGGTACTGGAATAAATAGATAAAAATATTTCCTCAACATCTTTCTTGGCCAATCCCATTAACCTCCACACCCACCAAGCACATGCAGAATCTCATCAACTGTCTGAAGAAATTAACTGGCAACTAACGGGAAAGCAGTTGACGATCCCAGTATGTAGCACTGCACGTGGGAGTTTGTGTGGGCATGGTGTGGCCTTCAGCCCCAAGAGCTAGATCTAACTCCTTGAAAACATTGGATGTTTTGGCCTCCACTGCTTTCTGTTGTAAAGAATTTCACAGGCTCGCCACTCCAGGTGAAAAAAATTCTCCTAATCACAGCCCTAAATGACTTATCCCATATCCTTAGACTGTGACCCCTGGATCTGGACTCCCTCACCATCAGGAACATCCTTCCTGCATCTACCATGTCTAGTCTTGTTCAAATAGGTTTCTGTGAGATCACCCCCTCATTCATCAATCCTGCCATCCCAGGAATCGTTCTGGCAAACCTTTGCTATATTTCCTCCACAGCAAGAATATCGTTCCTCAGATAAGGAGACCAAAACTGCATGATATACAAGGTCCCACTAAGGCCCTGAATAACTGCAGCAAAACATCCAGGCACCTACTTGAATCTTCTTGCTATGAAGGCCAATATACCATTTACTTCTCAACCACCTGATGCATCTGCATGCTTAGTCTCAATGACTGGTGTATAAGGATACCCAGTTCTTGTTGCACTGTCCCTTCTTTCAATCTATAGTCATCCTGTTTTTGCTACCAAGGTGGATAATATCATAGTTATACACGTTATACTGCATTTGCTATGCACTTGCCCAATCATTCAACTTGTCCAAATTACAAAGAAGCATCTGCATCCTCCTCACAGCTCAACTTCCCCCATCAAAATTTGTGTCTTCTGCAAATTTGGAGATACTACATTTAATTCTCTTCTCTAAATCATTAATATACATTGCAAATAGTTGGGGTTCTAACACTGATCCTTGCAGTATCCCACTAGTCATTGCCTACCACTTAGAAAAAGACTTGTGAATTCCCACTCTGTTTTCTGTCTGCCAACCAGTTTACTAGCCATCTGAATATACTAACCCGATCCCACTTTACAAGCTAATCTCTTATGTGGGATCTTGTCGAAAGCTTTCTGGAATTCTAAATAAACCACATCCACTGGCTCCTCCTCATCAACTCTATGAGTTACATCCTCGCAGAATTCCAAACGATTTGTCAAATAGGATTTCACTTTCATAAATCCATGCTGACTCTTTCCAATCCTGCCACTGTTTTCCAAGAGCTCTGTTATTAAATATTTTATTATGGACTCAAGTATTTTCCCACTACCAACATCAGGCTGACTGGTCTATAATTCCCTGTTTTCTCTCTACCTCCCTGTTTAAATAGTGGGGTGACATTAGCTACTCTCCAATCCAAAGGAACTGTTCCAGAATCTGTAGGGTCTTGGAAGATGACTATCAATGCATCCATGTTTCTACAGCCACTTCCTTAATTACTCTGGGATGTCGATGATCAGGCCCTGGGGATTTATCAGCCTTCAATTCTATCAATTTTCCTAACATCAACATCATTTCCCTACTAATATTGATTCCCATCAGTTCCTCCCTCTCATTAAACCAGTGTTACCTAACATTTCTAATATGTTATTTGTGTTCTCCTTTGTGAAGACAGAGCCGAAGTATCCATTTAGTTAGTCAGCCATAGCTTTGTCTCCCATTATAAATTCTTCTGTTTCTGACTGTGAACTTTTTTCTCTTCACATACCTATAGAAATGTTTACAATTAGTTTTGATGTTCCCTGCAAGTTTACTCTCATACTCTATTTTCACTTCTTGTCTTGTCAGCCGTGGTTTGGCCACCTTTGCAGTTTTACTTTTGCACCAGACAAGAATTAACAGCTTTGCAGTTCATCTATGAGCTCTTTAAATATTTGCCATTGTTTATCCACTGTCATCCCTTTTAAGTAACATTCCCCAATGCAGCACAGTTCATACCATACTGACCTCCTTTATTTAGATTCAGGATTCTAGTCTCAGAATCAATCATGTCACTCTCCATCTTGATGAAAGGTTCTATTATGATGGGGTGGCACGCTGGAACAGTGGTTAGCGCTGCTACCTCATAGTGCCAAGGACCCAGGTTCGATTCCAGTTCTGTCACTGTCCATGTGGAATTTGCAAGTTCTCCCCGTGTCTGCATGGGTTTCTTCCCATAGTCTGGTTAGGTGCACTGACCATGCCAAATTCTCCCTCAGTGTACCCGAACAGGCGCTGGAGTATGGTGCCGACGGAATTTTCACAGTAACTTCATGTAAGCCACTTTATCACACTAATAAATAAACTTAAAAAACCTCACCCCAGGAGGCATCACACAACTAGACTGCCAATTACTGCTTTCTCATTATAGGATACCCAGTCTAAGATGGCCTGCTCGCTACTTGGTTCCTCAACATATTGTTCCAAAAAAGAAGCCCATACTAATTGTGGAAAGGTTGGGGCACATATATAAGAATCAGTTTCTACCGATGGTTGGGAAAACTGTGGGGGAAGGAAAAGTAGTGCGGTAATGTTATACTGGGTTTTGTGAATAAAGACAGACTGGTTTCAGCTTCTCCCTTCATCAGACCAATGTTCAGTGTCGTAACATGAGAAAGGTCAACAGTAAAAATTGATCAGCTAGTATGCATCATGAATTATGTTACATATATTATTTTACCTTCATAATGACGAGTACTTACCTCGACCGAAGCAGGGACAGGATACTGCCTTTACCTTCGTGTCCGATTAGCCACGATATATAGTGCAGTGGTTTAATCCTGACAATAGATTTTTAAAAATATTAATCAACATTTTTCACATCAGCGCCAAAACAAACTAAAATTTATTCAAAGTTAACCAAGGTTGGGATTTAATTAATACATCAATGAAAAGCCATTTTAAGATGCACATCAATCAAAAAATTACAACCTCATTCCATAATTGACACAGAAACCCAACAGTGCAGAAGGAAGCCAGTCAGCCCATCGGGTCTGTACTGACAACAATCCCATTGGGTCTGCACTGACAACAATCCCATCTGGGCCCTACAGCCTAGGGCTATATAGTCCTATATGGAGGATAGCAAATGTTGTCCCCTTGTTCAAGTAGGGGAGTAGAGACCAACCTGGGAATTATAGACCAGTGAGCCTTACTTCTGTTGTGGGCAAAGTTTTGGAAAGAATTATAAGGGTTAGGATTTATAATCATCTAGAGGGAAATAAATTGATTAGGGATAGTCAACACGGTTTTGTGAAGAGCAGGTCGTGCCTCACAAACCTTATCAAGTTTTTTGAAAAGGTTACCAAAGAGGTGGATAAGGGTAAGGCAGTTGACGTGGTGTATATGGATTTTAGCAAAGCGTTTGATAAGGTTCCCCATGGTAAGCTATTGCAGAAAATGCAGATGCATGGGATTGAGGGTGATTTAGTAGTTTGGATCGGGAATTGGCTAGCTGATAGAAGACAGAGGGTGGTGGTTGATGGGAAATATTCAACCTGGAGTTCAGTTACAAGTGGTGTACCTCAAGGATCTGTTTTGGGGCCACTGCTGTTTGACATTTTCATAAATGACCTAGATGAGGGTGTAGAAGGATGGATTAGTAAATTTGCTGATGACACCAAAGTTGGAGGAGTTGTAGACAGTGAGGATGGATGTTACAGTTTGCAGAGGGACATAGATTAAGCTACAGACCTGGGCTGAGAGGTGGTAGATGGAGTTTAATACGGAAAAGTGTGAGGTGATTCACTTTGGTAAGAGTAACAGGAGTATAGAATATAGGGCTAATGAAAGGACTCTTGGTAGTGTCGACGAGCAGAGAGATCTTGGGGTACATGTGCATAGCTCCCTGAAAGTTGGCACCCAGGTCGATAAGGTTGTTAAGAAGGCGTACGGTGTGTTAGCTTCTATTGGTAGAGGGATTGAATTTTGGAGCCGTGAGGTCATGTTATAACTGTACAAAACTCTGGTGCGGCCGCACTTGGCATATTGCGTACAGTTCTGGTCGCCGCATTATAAGAAAGATGTGGAGGTATTGGGAAGGGTGCAGAGGTTTACCAGGATGTTGCCTGGTATGGTGGGAAGGTCTTATGAGGAAAGGCTGAGGGACTTGAGGTTATTTTCATTTGACAGAAGGAGGTTACGAGGTGACCTAACTGAGGCATACAAGATGATCAAAGGATTGGATAGGGTGTAGAGTGAGAGCCTTTTACCTCAGTTGGTGTTGGCTAACACAAGGGGACATAGCTGTAAATTAAGGGGTGGTAATTGTAGGACGGATGTCAGAGAGAGGTTCTTTACTCAGAGGGTAGTAAGGTCGTGGAATGCCCTGCCTGCAGCAGTTGTGGACTCGCCAACTTTAAGGGCATTCAAATGGTCAGTGGATAGGCATATGGATGACACTGGAATAGCTTAGGTTAGAGGGTCATTAGATTGGTTCCACTGGTCGGCGCAACATCGAGGGCCGAAGGGCCTGTACTGCGCTGTAATGTTCTATATTCTATCCCCATAAGACCATATATTTATCCTGCTATTCCCTCTAACTTACACATCCGCAACATTAAAGGGCAATGTAGCACAGCCAATATACCTAACCTGTACACCTTTGGACTGTGGGGGGAAACCAGAGCACCCAGAGGAAACCCATGCAGACACATGGAGAACATGCAAACTCCACACAGACCATGACCCAAGCTGGGAATCAAACCCAGGTGCCTCGAGTTGTGAGGCAGCAGTGCTAAATACAGTGCTACACTGATCTGATCCTGATTTTTGCTTTTTAATGCACACTTAAGAGACTAAACCAGTGTTGGACTGTATAAGCTTTCTAAAGGGTATGGGTGTAATGCCAACCAGTATCAAACCATTTTTGAATGCTATCTCTTGCCCAATGGATTTCCTGAGAAGTTTAGAAACTTGTCAAGTATTTCTTAAATGTCATAAAAGAAACCCTGCTCCTATTTGGAAGCAGGGATCTGGAGCATGAATCCAAGAACATACGTACAATGTTCAGTTAACATTTAGGGTGATCTGTAGCATGGCACAACTAACAAATTTAGTTTGTGTATATTATTTGTGTACACAGGTCACTGAGAGCGGCAACGCAGGTGGAGAAGGCTGCCTTCATCGGCTGGGGCATTGAGTTTAAAAATTGGCAAGTCATGTTGCACTTTATAGAACTTTAGTTAGGCCACACTTGGAATACTGTGTTCAATTCTGATTGCCACACTACCAGAATGATGTAGAGGCTTTGGAGAGGGTACAGAAAAGATTTGCCAGGATGTTGCCTGGTATGGAGGGCATTAACTATGAGGAGAGATCGGAGAAACTTGGTTGGAACAACGGAAGGGTGACCTGATAGAATTCTGTAAGATTATGAGACGCATAGACAGAGTGGATAGTCAGAAGCTTTTTCCCAGGGTGGAAGAGTCAATTACTAGGGGGCACAGGTTTAAGGTGCAAGGAGATGTACGAGGCAGATTTAAAGGAGATGTGCAAGGCAGACTTTTTTTTTTTTACAGAGGATGGTGGGTGCCTGGAATTCATTGCCAGGGGAGGTAGTGGAAGCGGATATGGCAGTAACTTTTAAGGGGCGTCTTGACAAATACATGACTAGGATGGGAAGAGAGGGATATGGTCCCTGGAAGGATAGGGGGTTTTAGTTCTGTCGGACAGCATGGTCGGTGCAGATTTGGAGGGCGGAAGGGCCTGTTCCTGTGTGCTGTAATTTTCTTTGTATGGTGAATTACATTATATAGATACTAGTCTGACGTTTCTGTCCAACAGAAGTCTAAGGACATTTAAAAAAGCTGAGAAAAACTATTAGAGTAAAAGGGAACTTTAAGAATAATCATAAACAGTTTACACTGGTATATGTAAGCGTCCAGTTTCATTTTAATATAAATGAAATAAGTCAAAGTGTTGCTGTCAAAACACATGCTGCCAAAATGCATAAATGATTTTCAATATTTTTGGTGGATTAAAATGTACTGTAGCACTGCTGGCACTGATTTTGACTTGCTAATACTTGCACAGTCAAATCAAGGAGATAATCATATGATTTATTCACTAATTTGTTAAGAATTGAGAAAAATTAAGATTAAACAATGAAATTGGAGAAAAATAAAAAGGGTTGATAACTGCAGCTATCTGATGGGGTGTTTTGATATGCAAATTAGCACACCAGTGAGAAAAGCAAGTGTTTACCTATGGAGATGCGGGCGTTGGACTTGGGTAAACACAGTAAGGAGTCTCACAACACCAGGTTAAAGTCCAACACCAAATAAACCTATTGGACTTTAACTTGGTGTTGTGAAACTTCTTACAAAGAATAATATAGCCATTGTAAGATAACTGGAGAAAGGGACACAGCTGGTTAGGTGCATTGACCTGAACAGGCGATGGAGTGTGGCGACTAGTAGAATTTCATAGTAACTCCATTGCAGTGCTAATGTAAGCCTTGCTTGTGACAAACAAATGAACTTTTCAGTCGAAGCATCCACCATCACAGCCACAACCAGCTACAGAAACCTGAAAACAAGTTATTGCTAAAAGGCTGTTGTTTAAAATCCAAAACTTGAACAGAGAAGATACTCCTTAATGGAAACTGAAGACAGCTGTCCAAAACATGGACAAATAGCCAGCGTGTTGTAACTAGTAACATTATGTTAGATTTAGCTCATAGAATATGGTTGTATAATACGGGATGTTGTTTGGGAAAAAGGGTGTCTCAAAAGTTCAGGAAACGTAGATAGTTGGGATCAAGGGGTGCCTTCATAAGATACTGTGTATTGCCATAGTTAGATGCATTGCTGTAATGCATTGCAGTCCTTCTTGTCATGTGCTTTTTTTAAAGTTAATAAATATTCTTCATTAATTGATCGTAAAATGACTGCCTGCTCCTTGCTGGTTTGCAGATCTTTTCTCGCAGTATACCAAATTGAAAAGATACACCACTAAGAGCCAGTTACCCTTCTGGGTTATCGTAATACATAGGAACAGAGGTAGGCCATTCAAGCCCATCAAGTCTGCTCTGCCTTTCAATGAGATCATGACCAATCTGATATAATCTTCAGCTGCATTTTCCTGCCTTATTCCCATAACCTTTCGATTCCCTTATTAAAAATCTGCCGACATCAGTCTTGAACATACTTCAAGTGCCAGTCTCCACAGTTCACTACAGGAAAGAATTCCACAGATTCATTACCGTCAGAAGAAATTCCTCCTCATCTTTGTTTTAATGGGCAACTCCTTACTCAGAGATTATGACCTCTGATCCTAGACTCACTCACATTATCTATCATGTCAAACGTGCTGAGAATCTTGTAATGTCTCAATAAGGTCACCTCTCATTCTTCTGAACTCCAACCTACTTAACCTCTCTTCAAAGGAAAATCCCAGCAATATCTGGGATCAACCTAATGAACCTTTTCCAGGCTGTCCCAATGACAGTGCATCTTTCCTTAGGCCCTCACGTTTAACATCAGTGCGGTCCTTAAAATTCTGAGAAAAATGGTCCCTGGATCAGACAAGTGGAATGGAGAAATTACATCTGTTGCATGCCTTTTGTTTTGTTAAGAATTTATGTGTGCACCTTGTGGATTTTAAAACTGCACAGTTATATGATGATGGAGACCTGCTGAGTCAATATGTAGATATTAAAGGGCTGCTGCTCAAAACAAATGGGATCGTTGCCATGGTCATATAAATTTATAGCCCTTTAAAAAAAAATGCTGTAAAACTCAGCATTTTTCGTTTTTGCAAAAGAAATGTTAGAAAGCAGAATTATTGACAGACAAGAATGAAAGGGCTAATTTGGCTATATATAAACACAAACCAGTCAGAAAATAGCAGCATTTTGCCTGGACCTCCATTTGATGGCTGGCAATAAACATTTTACTTTGTGAGAGAAAAGAATAAATCACAAAACTTCTAACTCAGAAGCCAAGTATTTTGGACAAATTTAATATTAGCCAAAATATAAAATGCAGATGCATGCTAAAATCAAGCAAACCTATGAAGAAAGAAAATAAGATACATGTAAAGCAAATAGAAACACTTCAAATGCTGGAAATTGGAAATAGAAGTAGAACAAGCAAGAAATACACAGCAGGTCAGTTAGCAACAGTAAACAGAAAAGTTATGACATTTCAGATTGATAAATTCATCAGAGGAGTCAGAGTAAATCCTTGAAAAATGTTCCCATTTGTTTATATTTAAATGCTTTTCAAAATCCAAGTACCCTGCTCATACACAGTAACAAACGTCATACCTGTAATACTGCTTCTGGGGTGGAAGTGACCAAGTTATATTCAGAGAGTGAACTTTCTTCACAGGAACAACTGTTAGATAAAATGGTTTGTCAATTTATGCTTTAAGGATAAAAGTTTAAACACATCTATTACAATCGTATGAAATTTGTTATGCACAGATTTATTATTACCGGGCGGCACGGTAACAGTGGTTAGCACTGCTACTTCACAGCTCCAGGGACGTGGGTTTGATTCCTGGCTCAGGTCACTGTCTGTGTGGAGTTTGCAGCACAGTAGCACAGTGGTTTGCACTGCTGCTTCACAGCTCCAGGGACCTCGGTTCGATTCCTGGCTCAGATCACTGTCTGTCTGGAGTTTGCACATTCTCCTCGTGTCTGCGTGTGCTCCGGTTTCCTCCCACAGTCCAAAGATGTGCGGGTTAGGTTGATTAGCCATGCTAAAAACTGTCCCTTAGTGTACTAGGATGCTTAGGTTAGAAGGATTAGTGGGTAAAATATATGGGATAGGGGCTAGGTGGGATTGTGGTCGGTGCAGGCTCAATGGGCCGAAGGGCCTCTCTGCCCTGTAGGGTTCTATAAATTTATTATTCTACAGTTGATTTTTGGAATTGACAACTATTTCATGGCATGAATTTTAAACACTAAAATGTTTGATTATAAAGGAACATTAATTTCATATGCAGTGAAAATCTGTCAGAGATGGGATAGGTATTCCAAAAGAAGGCATCCAGACTTGACTTCTTTTTCCCCCAAAACATGACCAAATATCATTTTCGAACCTCTGTTACTTTGCCCAAAAACAAGTACATAGAAGACCCCCAACTGGGACTTGAATCTTAACTGATTATTTTCCTTTCATTTAGCCCAGTCTTGCAATTGAGAAGCAATTAAACTCTCAGGTGTCGGAAAAACAAATTGTGCCACTGTGAATACTGAAGTTCACAAAATCATACACAACCTGCAGAAACTCAATTAATGCCAAATCGCATTTTCACACTGAGCTAATAAGGCATTTCAGGGCAACAATGTATTATTGGAAATTAATTTACACATACCTCTATAAAGTTTATTAAAAGCAGATGTATCAAAGGGATCCCTGGCATCGGAGAAATCTGGTTTCGGTAGACCACTTCATTTATGAGACATTAGGAGAAAACAAAGATTTATTTTGTAATTTTATTTTTAGAAATCTTTAAGGTTTACATCTTGCTGTTTGAGACAAACAATCTTAAGGCAATAGTCCATTTGCTCTAGCAACATGGAGCTAATGATTACATTAACCTGATTGTTGAATTTTTTGAGCACATCATCCCATATAAAGCAAGTGCCCAATAGATCCCAATCCACAACCGATGCACAATGGCCACAATGTGCATACTGTGGCATCTCACCAATCCAAGGCCAAGAACAGCAAAGGCATGGGAAGGCCACCACCTACAAGTTCCCTCCAGGTCATAAATCATCTTGATTTTGGAATATATTGTCGTCCCTTCATCGTCACCAGAGTTAAAATCCCAAAAACTGCTCTATAACATCTACACCACATGGAATCAGCAATCAAAGGCAGTAGTTCATCTTTTGCTTCTCAAGCACAACTGGGGGTGGATATCAAATGTTGGCCTCACCATCCACATTAAAAAAATTGTTCTTGGGATTTGAAAAAGCTGTTTATGCAAAAGACAATTTCATTTGACTTGCATTCTTTAAATCAACATACATGTGTTTTTGATCTTCCTTTAATGACTGAGGAAATTTCTCCTGTGGAGAGCTGAATTATGCAGGCCACAGAAATCTCACATTCAGTCCCCAGTCTCTGTGGAGTTTGCTAATCTCAGCCATGATGGCAGTAGAGTTAGTACCAGTGACCTCAGCACCACTGTATAGAGGCGGAAAACTTGGGATGGGGTGAAGTAGAAGGGAAAATAGCTGGTCTTGATCACTACCCAATTATCCTCACTGAGAATCTGGGTGTGGAGGTATTAGTTTAGGGGAGGTTTAAGATCACCATGAAACCCCGGAGAATCAAATAGCTTGTTAAAGGTCATTGCAAAGACTCATATATGAATGTTAATCAGCTGACTGAAGTATTAAAAGATGGCTACTGCCCAAGGAAGTCAACACACCTCAGGAAGAGCAGGTAAAAAAAATATTGAAAAAAAAGCAGGAACTTTTAAAATATAAAATCAAATATTTGATTTTGCAATAATACACAGAACTGGTCTTACTTGTTTGGTATTGAGGAGAATATTTCCTTCACCCAATCTTCCAAAGTGTCCAAGGTTTCTACAATTATGCAGAAGGAATTAGCAATAGATCAATTACATTAGTTTCATTAATTCACAAAATTTTAGCAATAGTGTAACCAATTGTCTCAAATGGAGAGAGATGCCTATGGATGGGTCTTTGTGACTACCGCTAATTATAGAAATCATAGATGTGCTCTTGAATATCTTGAATGAATACTAATATACTGCCTTCTGATACATTTGATCGAATCCACTTTTTCTAAAATAGTTTTAAACTTCATGAATTCTGTACATTTTAATTTAGCTATAACCCTTCTACTTACTTTAATGTAACACAACTGTTTTCAATCCTGACAAAATAATTAAGTATCTCTATTACAAGTATTTCCAATTGTTATTGCATAAATTATAAAACTAAGTATGAAATTTACAGTTAACTATACCCAAATTAATCATCACAGTTTCTTCCCCAACAGTTGCTTGCTTATAGGCTTTGCAGGTAAAGACACAGTCAAGTATAGCCTTCAGGTGACGTGGGATTAGAGGCTTGAGAGGTAATTGAGTCAGGGCAGACAGGTATAATTCACATCTTACAGCTAGAAACACATACTGCCCTTGTGTCTGTATCTCAACCATAAATGATGTTGAAACCCGCCTAACAAATATTCACTATAAATTTCTGATTATCTATATCTGCACACATTTCCTATCAATTTTTCCCCAGTTCCCATTATAAATACATGAAGGAAACTGCCTTTATAAACCTATTACATTAATTATACTATCTGTGGTGGAGGCTCTACAATGACATCTAACAGTCATAAAATTACAGAGTAACAAGTTTGTATAAGCAGTCTGCATAACAAGTTACATTAATAATTTGAACAGCTTTGAAAATTATATAGTATAATTAGCCAAACAACAATGAAATGTAAAACAGTTTAAAATGAGCAATCAATATTCACCTTTGGACTGGACAGCCAGAGTCATGTAATGAGCAGAGTAATGTTGTTTACAAAACTCTTTAAGTCTTTCATAAGTGTCAATGTTCTGCTCTTTTGGTTTATGTTTCAAAGTCTGAGCATTTCCTGTTGATATTACAAATAAATATGAATCTACACAATAAAAAGACAAACAAAGCTTTTAAAAAAGCCAGGGAGGTAAAAGGAAAACAGATCTCACCCCAAAAGAATTTCCCCATTGGATGACCAGGTCGAGCAAGGCTTCCAAATAACAATTCTTTCCTGCTAGAGTCAGATGGTGATGCAAGATGAAACTCTGCCCAAAAGAAAAACGTGAAGCTTTTGTTAAACATTATTAGTTTTGGTCCTTTTCATTCCATTCTTTCATAGCATGTAGACATTGCTGTGAACCCAGAATTAATTGCCTTCAAGAAGCTAGTGGTGACCCATCTTTTTGAACTGCTGCAATCTATGTGGCAGTGTCTGTATATCTAGGATGCTTTTACAAAGGGAATTCCAGAATTTTAATCCAGCAACTTGGTCAGTCAGTTCCAAGTCAGGATGGTGTATGGCTTGCAGGGAAACTTGCAAGTGATGGTGGTCACATGTATTCCAGGTATTAACGATTATGTATTTGGATAATGCTGTCAAAGCAGACTTGGCAAATTGCTGCAGTGCAACTTGTAAATGATACACACTGCTTTAACTGTGCACCAATGATAGAGGGAGTGAATGTTTAAAATTGTACCAACAAGTAGACATCGTCATCCTATATGGTGTTGAGCTTCTTGAATGTTGGTGCAGCTGCACTCACCAGACAAGTGAATGAGCATTCCATCACATTCCTGACTTGTGCCTTATAGATGGTGGTCAGGCTTTGGAGAAATTAGTTACCTCCCACAGAATTCACTGTATTTTTATGACTATTTCAGTTCAGTTTCTGGCCAATGGTAACCCTCACTGATAGTGGATGATTCAGCATAGAAAATGCCATTGATTGCTATGGGGAGATGATTAGATTCTCTCATGTTAGTAGCGATGGTCATTCTCTGGTTAGCACTGTTTGGCATTTACCAGCCCAAACGTTGCCTTGGTGTCAAGGGCAGTCCCTTTCAGCTCACCTCAACTTTAGTTCTTTTGTCCATGCTTGGATCAAAGTTGTCAGGAGGTGAGTCGTCCTATAAGAACACAAACTGTGCGGCCAAAAGTAAAAACTGATGTAAGTGTTGCTTGATAGAACATTTTCAATTGCTTTGCTGATGAATAAGAGTAGACTAATGTGACAACAACTGGCTGGGTTGGATTTGTCCTGCTTTCTATGGGACTTTCCAAATTGCCCTGTAGATGCCAGTATTGTAGGTTGGCTAGGGGACAACTATTTCTCAGAACAGGTCTTCAGTACTATTGCTTTTGAGTACAATTCAGTGAGGATCAGCATTACTGTTTCTCATCTACATAAATGATTCAGACCAAAACCATTGTAAGTGATTATATTTTCTGAAAATGTAGCACAGACAGATGATGCAAAATATGGAAAACAATTTGGATCGGTTGTTAGTAACTTTGCTGTGTCAGTACCCAATATGTTTTTTGTGATGGTGCCAGGGCCCTTAGATTTTGCCACACCCAGTGTTTTCAACCATTCAAATTGGCTGAAGATAGGCATGTGATGCTGGGGAGGAGGTCCAGATGGATGATCCACTCAGCACTTCCTGCTGAAGATAGTTACAAATGCTTCAGCATTGTCTTTTGCACTGATGTGCTGGGCTCCCCTACCATTGGGGATGAGATATTTGTGGAACTTCCTCCTCCAATTAGTTGTTTTAACTGTCCACCACCATTCATGATTAGATAGCTCTAGATAGCAAACTGCAGAACTTAGATCTGATTCGTTGGTTGTGAAATTGCTTAGCTCTCTACTGTATGCAGGGTACATCCATGTCGTAGCTTCACCAGGTTGACACCTGTTTTTTTTTTTAGGTATTCCTGCTTCTGACATGACTCCTGCACTCTTCAATGAGCTTGTAACAAAGACTGCTAGAAATTATAATAAATTAAATGTGATGGCCACAAGTTCAAATAGATGCAACAGTAAATTATGGTTAAATGGTCATTTTTAACTCTGAATTGATATAAAGCACTAATAGCAAAAAAGATGCTGAAATTGCACTTTACCACTATCCACTGCTTCTACTTCCCGGTCAATGGTGTCTTGAATCATTAAGGGGCCAATGAAAAACTGTGCCCATCTGGAAGAAATGCACAGTAAGACTTTTTTCTGAGTACAAAATATCTCCACTCTCAGCACAACACCAAAGTTCAGTTTTTAAAAGTTATTGATGCCATGATTTTCCCCATAGAAAAAAGAGATTGTTTACAAAAAAAGGCATAAAGACAAAAAAGGGAAGTGGCAGAAAGCAAGTCTTTGAGTACAGTTCAGTGAGGAGCAGTATCACTATTTCTGACCTATGTTATTGATAAAGACCAAAACAAATTGCAAGTTGCTTCTCGGCCTTTTGGCTAAGGTCAAGTGTAGTATCGATATGCTGTACTCAGTTGAAGCCATTAGGTTACATTTTAGCTTCATTTGAAGCAATTTTTTCAAGCGGCATCTCAGCTTTTTGACTAAGATGCAAATAAGATCAAGCCTTGGAGGATGAGCTATACTTACTCCAATCAGTTTAGATCATGTAGATCAAGCCCAAGACAGGTGGTGAGAGCCCTGTCTTGTCAGCTTGGATCGGGACTGTCTCAACTTGTTGGGACTCTGAATTGGATTTGATTTGATTGGATTGAATTGGAATAAAGTATAAAAAATACAAATTGCAAGTCGGTCATATTTACTGAAAGCATAGCACAGGCAGATGATGCAAAATAATTTAGATTGGTCGTGCCAAAATTTGCTGCGTCGCTGCCCAACGTTTCTGTCCATATACAGCACAAGATAATTGAGTTGGGAGAAAGACATCTTGTGGCCGTCTGGTGGTTAAAGCCTGCAATTACTGTATGATATTTCACTAGAAAACTAAATGAGAAATGTTGACGAAGCAATTAAATAAGGTTGGGAAAGCAGAAAATAAAGATGAGGAATCCAAAAATCTAGACTTCACGTCAAAACCAAGTGACAGACTGATATCATACACACCACCATATACAAAGGTGAAGGAAAAAAAACTTCCACAAGTAGTAGTTATTTGAGTCTTTCATAGCAGGCCTATTGTTTCTTCGATTAATTAATGCCTTGGTTGGAGTGGAGGTCTCAAAACAGAAGATTCTTAGCAAGTTGCAAGATTCAGGTGAACTTGAAAATGGAACAAGCTAGGGGAGAATTCTTCTTCCACTTTCAAGGGTTGGGACTTTCTGGCCCCACTCCGCAGCGTGTTTCTCAGTTGATTGGTGGCAAGATCTTCTGGTCCTGTGGCTGTCAATGGGATTTCCCACTGAACCCACCCCCTGCCACTGGGAAACATGCAGTGGGAATGGACCATTGACATACAAGAAAATTCCCCCCCAAAAGTTGTTTTATGTAGGTTTCGTTGTAGTCTTGTAGCTGGTTTGATAGCTTTTCAGAGGATATATCTGGCATTTCTGGTCAGAATAGTTTCTGCTGCTATTTTTAAAAAGAAACATGGCTGTCCTGTCCATGTAACCAAGTCCAAGATCCTTTTCCAAATCAGAAGGTGTGTTAGATCAGTAAACACCGAGTTTCAGACAGCAGAGCTCTTTGTTTTTGGGATGAGGAGCCATCACAATACAATGAAAGATTAATGGGATGCATTTCATATTCATTTACCCCCGAACGGAACATGGAGAAGAGTTGTCTGCCAACACCAATGTTTGTTTAAGAAAGGACCAAAACCTACAATGAGATCTGTGAATCTCACGTGGCTGCAAGATTCATCACTCAGGTATTGACTGCAGACTCTATTGTCAAACAATTCAAATGCCAAAGTCATCCCGTGTTATGCACCTTTAGATTATGTATATTTATTTAAAATATAGCTTAAAAATTTGTCATACCTTCCATACCTGTATTAGGCATGAAACTACTCTTCTCTTATTACCACTACCACTCAAGCCTGCAGTAACTGTTCCTGGTTTTGTGGTAATGCACGTACAACTTAACAACTAGTCAGAGCTTGCAAGGCACATGCTCCTTTTTAATTTGTCCAACTTGCAACAAGATCCCAAATAGGTGCAAAGACCATCACTGGGTATTTAAATTGATCAGGAAATAATTTCAGGCAGCTGCCAGGATATGTGTAAAAACAGAGAAGGTCAAATATGGCAGCAGTGACACACATTAGGTGCTGGACCCAAACAGTGACTTTCATTGCGCCTGCTTCACACCTTAAAAATGGGTGTTAATTCCAGTTTCTGCCCTAGTATATTCAAATAGCTTTTGCTTACAGGAGTAAGCCAAATTGATAACTTCTGCTCCTATTTTGTACGTTTGCATGAGACATATCAAATGACAGAATGTTAGATCAGGCCCAACATGTAAACTGACATCCAAATAGATGAAACTGGATTGAATACGCAACTAAATTTGACACTGCTGGACGTATCCTGTTACTCATAAGCCAAAAAAAAAGCCAAAAATACGCAATGAGTGGAATTAAATTACCACAGGAAGATATGAAAAGGAACCAGGGAATTCTAACCTAACATGAAGCTTTGAATAAACAAAGAATATGAAATAAAAAAAACTAAGCGGAGTGCAGATCTACACAAAATAAGACTAGTCTGACCATATTCGCTATGTTCACTTTTGATTACTGCACCACATAGAACCCTTGTAATCCAAGACATATCAGCAGTATACTCTCTTGAGTTAATTAGTAAACATAATCCATAATAATGGTATTGTGCATCAAAAGACTAAGGGTTACTGGATATGCTTACCTATCAAGGGCCTCTTTGAAATATTTTCTCTGGATGTCAAACTGGAATACCGTGTATTCACAGTCAGTTGAAGCATTATCACTACCACCATGCTTTTTCAGGAAGGCATCAAATCCGTTCTCATCAGGATATTTTTCACTGCCCATAAACACCACTAACAAGAATCAAATGCATAGAGGAAATAAAGTGCTGAAATGATAGAACTCAATTTATAAAAACAAATATTTTATTCCGTAAAAATCAATTTCACCCATGCTCCTGTTTCATACACTGATATGATCAAAATATATGTTCCAACAATTAGAACTGAAAAGTTGCTTCCAATTTCTGTATTTTACACTAGCTTCCACTAATAGTGTTTTCATAATAATAAAATTTCCAAAGGTGCTTTATGGAGCAGAAGATAACAATAGTGATGGAAGGCAATCGAGATCAAAGATGTATATTATGAGGAAGCGCCAGCTGATGGTGAAGTGGGGAAGGTACAGTTGAAAAGGAAGCCGGAGTCAGGGAACAGAGGGTGTTTGTTAGGAAAGGATGTGGTCATTGAGAATAAACAAATTGAATGCAGCTTTGCAGCAAACTGAATGTACATCAGAAAAAAAATGCGTTATGCTTGTAATAGCAGATGGTTAGCAGAATTCATGTTGGCACTTTAAACCTGAGCAAGCAGTCAAAACCTTCAAGAGAAGATAGGGGAGACTTGGTTGAGAACCCAAATTAAAAAATACATTGACAGCATGAAAGTCCACATTGGTAAATCTACATTCAACCAAATATTTTGAAAGCAATTTCACAAATTTACCTCAATTTCACATATCAGTAAGCTTGCTGTAGGTTAAAAGGAATAACTTGTGCAAAACAAATCCGAGATCAACTTGCCCAGACAAACAATAGACAAAAAAAATTTGGTTACGTTAACTCAATTAGCTCATATTAAATGGTATCCAAATCAATTACTACATCTTTGTTAGCATTAGCACAATAATACTATGAGTATATTTAAGGGTTTAGTGCCAAACATAATAAAAGATGAACTGTGAAAAGATTTAACTCACTGTGTTCCAAAAAATGTGCCAGTCCTGGAAGATCATCAGGATCACTAAAACTTCCAATCCCAACACAAAGAGCGGCTGCTGACTACAAACAATTAATGTAATTAGTTGTAAGCATAAATTAATCAGTTAATTTTCTACTTTCTTTCATACTAGAGAAAATACAGATAACTTGCTTGTCGGCATCTGTCAGTGATGTTCTGAAACTAGATCAAAGAATAGAGGGCTATGAGGAAATGGTACACAGAAGAATTTGAGGCCGGCATAGATTAGCCATGATTGTATTGAATGGTGGGGCAGGCTTGAAAGATCTGGTTGCCTACTCCTGCTTCTATATCTTGTGTTCATGTATATTCTATCCAATTCTCTGACCTGCCACCCATCTTGGCAACATTACAAGTTCTTTGTTGTTTGATACTATCTTTATCTTTCTTAAACACCTTTCCTTGCAATATTTGTTTCTCGTTGGAATGTATCTGTTCTGTGTATTCTGAAATGTCCCTTAAATGTCTGCCATTGCATCTTTATTAACCCATCCCCTAACTTAAATTGCCAATTTACTTTTGCTAGCTCTGTTTTCATACCCTTTTAATTGTCCTTACTTCAGATTAAAACATCATCTTAGACTCACTCTTCTCTCAGAGATGAATTGTAAAATTCACTCACATTATGATCACTGCTACCTAGGGGCTCCTTCACTATGAGGTCATGAATCCTCATTGCACAATACTCATCCAGGGGGCACACATGCAAATGATAGAGTATTTGTAATTAGAAATGCACAGCAGCAATTGGAGATGCAAGGTATCCCAGAAGGCTGTTGGGCAGGATGAGATTACACATGTAAGGAGAGATGAAAACAATTATAACATCATGGCGTTGTTTAACTGGAAACCAATGCCAGGTCCATGAGCACAAAAACTTAGAAGCAAGTTAAGACAAAAGCATTAGAGTCCACATGACCACAAAAGGATAGAACAGGGAAACTGGCCAAAAATATGTTGTAATAGTAAACTTTAGGGGTAATAATATGGACAAAGGCAGGCTTTAGCAAATAAGCTAAAGCAAGGTGGACAGGTGCTAATAGATGATCTTCGTGATGGTGCAACTATGGTGGGAAGCTTACCTCAGGTTCAAAGATGATTCTAAGGTTGTGAACTGTCCAGTTCAGCCTCAGTTGCCAGGGTGAAGAATGGAGCCAGTGGCTCGGGGACTGACAACAGCTTTGGTCTTCTTAGTAATGAGGTTGGAGGAAATTTCTGCTACCAATGCCAGACAAACAAATAACCTGACAGTTTAGAAACAAAAGAAGAAATCGAAAGGTGGCGGCAAGGTAAAGCAGGGTATGATAAGCCAATAAACAGAAATTAATAGGACAGAGGGTGACACGTAGTTGATAAGAGATGGGGGCAAGGAGAGATCAGACACAGCAGTAGCAGAATAACAAGCGAGTGATCGCTAAGCTACAACTGGCTAGAAAAAAAAGAGTGGAAGAATGTAGGTGTTTCTCATATACCTGGACAAGAAGGGTGAGGCACTGGAGAAAGATGACATGATCAACTGTGACAAAGGAAAGATTAAGAAGGACATGGAGAAATAATTTGCCTCTGTCACAGTGACACAGGGTGCCATTAGTAACTTTGATAAAAACATTTCAGTGGCAGAGATGTAACTTGACTGGAGGGATTCAAATCTGGAATCTTGGAATTATGGACACAGATTGGGGACGGGATAAGATTTTTAAGGGAGAGAGAGAAGAGGGAAAGGGTGGCTGAACATGGAGCAGTAGTTCATAAAGACAGCAGGATCAAGGGCTATGTTTTTGAGGAGTGGAGTGATGGCAGATTTGAAGGAATGGAGGTACCGGATGCAAGGAGAGAGAACAGTGGCAATATCATCTAAGATGGGAGCAAGAAGCCTGCATAGTGTGCAAGAAATGATACTTTTCACTGTATCCAGTACATTCAATAAATCAAATCAACAAGAGAAGATAGACGATCAACAGTTTAGTGGAAATAGTACCAATGAAGCAAGAGACAAGTCTGGTGCACAAAATGAGCTGAAAGGCGAGATAGGAAACAAGAGACAGTCAATTCAATGGTCTCAATCCCAACGACAAAGAAGTCTAAGGGTTCCTCACACCAGTTACAGGAGCTGAACGTAGCGAAGAAGGGGAGTGGAGTTTAAGAAACAGCTTGCAGCAGAGCAACCGAAAAAAAAAGCTGGACTCTATCTTTGAGTTCCAGGTTGATTTTTGGATAGTCAATAGTTTTGACAGATTGATGGAAGATGCTATCAACAGTGCTTCTAAACAGCAGTTATTTATCAATAATCTGCTCAACAACAATGTCTGGGTTCTGTCAGGGCCACTTGACTCTAGGTCAGGGTTCAAAATACATGGAGGTATCAGTGGGCAAATTCCTCCTTGAAATATCACTGACATTGCAGCACGGTGACACAGTGGTTAGCACTGCTGCCTCACAGCACCAGGGTTCAATTCCCAGCATGGGTCACTGTGTGAAGTTTGCACATTCTCCCTATGTTTGTGTGGGTTTCCTCCAGGTGCTCCAGTTTCCTCCCACAGTCCATGGATGTGCAGGTTAAGTGGATTGGCTATGCTAAATTGTTGCTTAGTGTCAGGGGAACTAGCTAGGGTAAATGCATGAGGTTATGGAGATAGGGCCTGGGTGGGATTGTGGTTGGTGCTGACTCATTGGGCTGAATGGCCTCCTTCTGCACTGTAGGATTCTATGATTCTATAAAGAACAGAAAGACTGAGGAGAGAAGAAACCTGCAAATGGAGCACTGGGACCAACAGCATAGGAGAGACAGAAAGAATTGAAAACAAAAACAAAAGCCTGTTCCCAAATCAAAGAGAGAGAGAGAGACAGTAACAATTCTCTTAGAGCCTTAGAATATATGGATAGTTGATACTTTCCTTCTCTCTCTCTTCCCCCTGCCCCAACCAATTCTTTGAGTTGTGTGTTTTAATATTGAAGGAAGAAGAGGGAGAGCAACAATTCCTAGCAGCCTATGGGAAGGATATACTGAGGTGACTCTTGTTCTCAGCTATTTATAAATAAAGTCCTCTATCTAAAGCCCTTCATCCTTCTCCTAGTTACAACAACCCTTCTTCAAGTTCCCTGCCCAAAGGCAGGTCTAACCCACAGCATCACAATCTCCACCATAGATTGGGCAAGGGAGCAGGTCGCAAATTCAGCCAGGAAGGAACAGCGATCAAAACCCAATTGTTTCACGTCAGCCATCCAGCCAATTGAATCAACCAATCCCAGCCAAAGAGGTTTTTTTTGGGCTGTGTTAGCGAAAGTGAATAGATTTAGTAAAAAAGGAGTTAGAGCTAACACCCCTTCGTTAGAATAAACAGCACATGCGAGTCAAATGATTCTACCCTGAGTGAACTATACACAACCCAAAGAGATCAGCAAGAACACCCTTGGTTGTTTACATAAGAGCAGATAATCTCTAGTTTGGAGCAGATAATAGACCTGCTTCTGGCTGAAGGTTTAATAATAAACTTTTCAAAAATGTATTCGTTCAAGAGATGTGGACACATTGGCTGGGCCAGCAATTTATTGCTCATCCCTGAAGGCACTTAAGAGTTAACCACATTTCTGTGGATCTGGAGGTCACATGCAGGCCAGGCCAGGTATGAATGACAGGCTTCCTTTCCTAAAGGACAATAGTGAAGCAGATGAGCTTTTGTGACAATGGTTTCATCATTAAACTTTTAGCTCCAGATCTTCATTGAATTCAAACTTCACCATCTGCCACGGTGGGATTCAAACCTTGGTCTCCAGAGCATTACCCTGCATCTCTAGATTACAAATCCAGTGACAACACCACTAACCCATTGCCTCCCCTCAAGCCAATGTAACCAAGATCAGGATTTTAAACAATGTTCTGTGTACTGACTAACTGTATAACACGGTGTATCTGTGACTTGGTGAAGAGTGCTATGCTAAAGGCGAGTGCTACTTTGGAATTTTCTCTGGGGCAGTGCCCTTCCCACTTGAATCATGGATAAATGTTTGCAAACTGTCTCTGAGTCTCCTGTCGTTAGTTGTGGTTGGTTGGAAGAAGTCCACCCCAACAGAATGAATGTGTTTTCTTTAAAAAAAGACGCTTCAACATGTAGAAAAAGTGGAGTGTTCAGTCAATCCAGAACAGCCCAACCTCCCAGGCCTTAAATTTGCTTTAACATCAACCATTGGAAGAGGATGCTGGGAGCTGCATGTAGAATTAAGGAAAACTATTTAATTGTTGCATTCTTGGGCTGCAAGCTCAGCACCTAGTCTCTTGTTTCTTAAATGTCCCGAATGGATTACTTTACACCTTTGAAGAGCCCCTGAAAACCAAAAGGGCTGAATTCTAAAAGCAAGATGACCAGTGACTGCCTTTGACAGCAAGGCCATATTTGGCCAAGTATGGTATCAAAGAGCCCTATTAAAATTCAAATTAGAAGGAATTGGATTGGAATCAGAGGAAAATTCCGCACTGATTGCAGTTACAGTTCGCACAAAGCAAAATAGTCATAATTTATGGAGACCAATATCTCAGCCCAGAACATTACAGCGGCAGATTCTCAGGGCATCATCAATTGCCTTCCCTCCATCAAAGTCAGAGGCAAGGATGGCAGTGAATTCAAAGGAAAGAGGGCACGGTGAATGGAAATATTTATATATTTCTTAATTTCTCATTGTCACAATGTTTTGTGCTTTGAAATGGCGTGGGCAATGTAAAATTTAAATATGTTTGCATATTTTGAGTTCAATTCTTTTTATAATGACATCTTAATCATCTCCACTATTTCTTGCAGCACATCAGATTGTAATGGTCATGAATGAGGATTTTCACAATCCAGTGCCACTAGAATTTAATTACAAGCGAAGATTCAGTGCAAAAGAAAATTTTTACCTGTTTTTCTGAATTCCTTTTGCTTTCAGCACACGGCCCACTCATACTTCTAAATTCACTGTATTCCAAATCTTCCAGAGATTCTTCTATTGATTCATCATCAGAAGCATTCTCAGAGCTGTCATCATCACTTTCCTCTTCCTCAATTTGCATGTCCGAATCAGACGTTTCTGCTCCACCAGTAGTCAAATCAGAGATTAAAAGTGCACTTAAACCATTTTCCAGTTGGATATATCTGAAATATATTTTGAAAGTGTATCTTAAAGTGGATTAATTTTCCATATAAAAATATATTTCATACCAAAAGAACTCTAAAATGTTAGCATTCATTTGTTCGTAATCCCATCTCATTTTACCATTGCTTGACATTTTATTTTAATTCATATACTGAGAGCTTATACTCATGAATGATATTAACACTGCAGAGACTGAGACAAAAGTGTAACTTAAAGTAAGTGAATTGAATGTCACATCAGGTACAATAAGAAAGAGGAAAAAGACTGGATGAGTGAGAAAAGACAGAAAAAAAGTGCATTTGTAATAGCTAATTTTGAGCACCAGAGAAGTTGACTGGGCCCGATTAACAATCCTCACTGCTAAAGGGGAACTTAAGACTTGAAACTAAAATAAAAACAAAATACAGCGGATGCTGGAAGTCCAAAATAACTGAAAGTGCTGGAAATATTCAGCAGGTCAGGCAGCATTCCTTCTGAAGTCATATTTAATCCAAAATGTTAACTCTGCTCCTTTCACCATACATGCTTCCAGACATGCCAAGTTTTCCTAGCACTTGGATTTCATTTTAGACTTGAAACTATTTGATTTAGCTTTCTGGGGCAAGTTTGCTTCACATGTAGCGTGCAGGTATCCTTGGCAATCAAATGCATCAATTGGCACTAAGTTTCAGAACCTGCTGGTGTTTTATTGGTTAATTGTCAGGGACACAATGTTGTTTATTTCCCCAACAACATACTTCATACATAAAATTTTCTAAAAGCAAATCACAAAATATTTCAACTTGAAAAAGTGCCTTAAAATTTTGACAATCTGCTCAGAGAACCATATGACAAGATCTTTTATCCACAAGGCCTCTGGACATTATGTGCAGACCACTGCAAGATGGTCTTGTAATCAAAGGTGTTTTCTACATAAACTTTTCCACAAGGAACATATGTTGTTACGGCAAAGTCCAACTGCTTGGAGTGTTCCACAGCAATATTGAGAATGGGTAGAACCTCAACACAGAGACACTTGGGCCGGAACTCTACCACCTCATCTGCCACAGAATTGGAGTGGATGATGGTCCGACAACAGAAATCTCCATTGACTTCGGGCATGAATTTCCGGTCTCATTCCTGTGAGGCCATAAAACCCACCCTTTGTGTTTGCTTACCAAGGGGCTATGCACAGTTTGAAGCAGACTCAAACATAGGTAAACATCAGAATGAGAGAGATGTGGGTTGCTTGCTCCCATGCCCTGCCCCTCAGTCAACCACTTCCGCTTACACACCCCTGCCCCCTCAAACAAATGCACCCACTCATCCACCCTTCAGCTGACAATCAGCTCGAGCTTTGCCCAGTTTGTCAGATCATTAAGATATTTGCAGAGTCTTGTTGCTTTCCAGTGGTACATCCTGAGTCAAAAGAAATCAGACAAAAATTCTGGACTTCATGAAGAATTATAACCTATTATGCTCAGTTGGCACTCTAGCAATGTGGGTCACATTTATATACAAAGCTCTGCAAAGGTATGACACTCACTTCTGCAGGTTATTTGAACAATATAGATCATAGTCACAAGGAGGGGTATCACCACTGAAGGAATATTTATAGTAATTCAGTAACAGCACTAAACAATTTGGATCTATTACATGATTAAAATACCACAGATGCTGGAATTTGAAATATAGAAAATGATAAGAGAAGGCGATAGAAAATGATGGAAAAAACAGAGTTAATGTGAACTCTGCAGATGCTGCCAGACCTGCATGGATCTACTGCATTCCTGTCAAAAACATAACAACAAAACAGAACTGCCATGCTCACTTGGAGTAACCAAAGATATAGATCTATCACACTCGTATACACTTTATACACTAAAAGGGAAAACTATATTGTAAGTGTGAATTTATATATTCACCTGGACAATTGCATTGTAACAATATGGCTATGTTACTTCAGGAATCTAAAAGAATTACTGACAAGAACAGCATTTTTCCTTTACCAAATTAAAGGATATTTGTGAGTTAATTGGGTTGCCAACCGTACAGCTTTAAAGGTCACTTTTACTGGTCCCAGTTTTCTAAAATTTTAAACCATGTTAAAATTCTCAAACAACTAAACTGGGATTTGAATACCCATTTTCTTTTCATCCACTTCCTTGGATTACTAGTCCAGTTGTGGAGATGCCAGCGTTGGACTGGGGTAAACAGAGTAAAAAGTCTCACAACACCAAGTTAGAGTCCAACAGATTTATTTGATAGTAAACGCCACAAGCTTTCGAGATCTGGGCTCCTTCTTCAGGTGGGTGAGGAGCTGTGTTCACAAACAGGGCATACACAGACAAACTCAATTTACATGATAACGGTTGGAATGCGAGTCTTTACAGGTAATCAAGTCTTAAAAAGGTACAATTTGAGTGGAGAGAGGGCCAAGCACAGTTTAAAGAGGTTTGTATTGTCTCCAGCCAGGGCAGTTAGTGAGATTTTGCAAGCCCAGGCAAGGCATGGGGGTTACAATGTTACATAAACCCAAGATCCCGTTCGGCCTTTTGACTAAGATCAAGTGTAGTATCTGTTCTTAGCCTGGGGCTTGGATTTCGCAAGGAGCTATCGGATTTCGATGGGCGTTGTGGATTGAAGAAGCAAGCGTCAGATGACCGTTTACAACACTTGAGCTCTGCTGCTATTGGTGGATCTTAATGCTGGTTTCAAGCCTCTGGCTTGGACCCAACGCCGGTACAGTACGACTCAGTGTTCTCAAGCTATGGCTTGCAGCTGCATCAAGAGCTACAGGCCACGGGCTGCCCAACACCATCCGGGTGAAGGCTTCGGGAGGAGACTCGCCCGTGGGCCGCGACTTCATCGTGAAGAAGGTACTGTTCGAGTGCTGCGGGTTCCAAGCAGCAGACGTCGACGGTGTGGCTGAATACAGCAACCAGCCCTACGTGGACGTCAGTTTCAGGAGCCTGTCAGGGTGCCTCAAGTTCCTGACAGCCCTCAAGGAGAAAGGCAAAGAGGGGCCCCTCTCCATCCTGACAGCGGAGCCCCTGTTCACCGTGCCGTCCCAGCGAACCGGGTTATCACGTTCCAAATGCATAACCCCTACGTCCCTGCGGCTGATGTGCTGACGTTCCTCTCCAGGTACATAGAGCTGAAGGGTGAGAGTGTGGACGTGATGGACAAATACGGGATCTGGACCTGTAAGAGACAGGTGAGAGTGACTCTCAAGACTGACCCCAACGGAGGCCTCCTGCACCCGCCCTCCAATTTTGCCATCGGGGGAAATCGAGGCTTTCTGTACTATGCGGGACAGCCACGAGTGTGCCGAATCTACGGCAAAACCGGCCATTTTGCCGCAAGCTGCAGCACCACCTTCTGCAAAAACTGCTTGAAGGAGGGGCAGGCGACAAAGGACTGCAAAGACAGCAAATGTTGCAACCTGTGTGGAGAGGCTGGCCACGTTTACAGAGCCTGCCCCAAGCGGAAGGTCACTTATGCCCAGATCACCAGAGGCGGAGTGAAGAAGGCAAGCGCCCCTGCCACCTCAGAGGAAAAGACCACCGGTACAGAAGCAGGCCCAGAGAAAGCTTCTGAAGGACAAGTGGACCCCCCAGTGCAGCAGGAGGACGCATCGTCAGCACCACCAGCAGAGGGCACAGAGGCCATGGAACAGGAGAGCACAGATCCTGAGAGCCCCTGGCAGTGTCAGACTTTTTACAGTGCGTCAAATCCAGGAGAAACATCCAGAAAAGGAAATCCGTGGCAGCTAGAGCCTTGAGTGGTGACGTCTCCTCAGACGAGGAGAGAAAAGCTGCCAGACGACAGAACCGCAAGAGGCTCAATTTAAAAGCAGCGCTGGATCCACAGGTGACAGAGACAACCGACGCCATCGCAGCACCATCCGGACGATGGAGGCAACACTCCGGCCACGGCGATCCCGACTCCGCAGAGCAGGAACAAGAACGCTGACACCGTCCAGTACGAAGACCGGCCAGCAACCCCAGCACCAACCGACAGCCACATGACTCCGACGATGTCACCCGGTCGCCAGCGGGGATCTGAGGCAGGGTCGGACAGTTACATCAGCCCTGCCGCCCTGCAGAAATTCGTCAGCGCCACAGGAATGCAGCACCTGGTGCATGCTGACTGACGGACATGCAAGAACTGCCAAATCTCTTTCTACTTTAAAAATTTCTTTAAAGTTTGCCTCAGTTAACGTACGCAGTGTCAAAGACGGGTTGAGATGTGCGTCCACATTATCTAAGATCCTGTTTGAGGCCATCCTCTTGTGTGCAAAACTTGCTATCAGCCTCTGCTCAGCGATTCTGCGTTGTCACGTGCCGTGAAGGCCTTGGAGAATGCTTATCCGAAGATCAGAGGCCGAACGTCCATGAGTGCAGAAATGTTCCCCGACTGGAAGGGAAGACCCTGCCTGGTGATTGTTGAGTGGTGTTCATTCATCTGTTGTTGTAGCGTCTGCATGGTCTCCCCCATGTGCCATGCCTCAGACATCCTTGCCTGCAGCATATCAGGTAGACAATGTTGGCCAAGTCACAAGAGTATGTACTGTAGACCTGATGGATGGTGTTCTCATGTAAGATGATGCCATATGTGGCAATGATCCAGCACGTCTTGCACAGCTTGCTGTGGTAGGGTTGTGTTGTGTTGTGATCAATGTTCTCCTGAAGGCAGGGTAGTTTGGACTTTAATCTGGTGTTGGTGAGATTTCTTACTAGTCCAGTAACATAACCACTACACTAGCAATCCAACATTATTGGCGTGTACATCAAGGGATAACAATCTCCGTAAAAATATATTTTTTATGCTGATAACATCATAATGAAGGAAAAACTTGCAGTTACGTAGCACGTTTTACATCTTGAGGAAATCTAAAAGCACTTCACAGCAGTTTTGAGTAATTTAGATGTATTGTCATTTAAGAAAACAGACCCACTGCCGTCCATAAAGATAAATAGCCAATTTATTTGTACTTTTGGGGTTGCTCACGGGATAAATGTTGGCCAGCCTACAGGAGAACTCTCCTGCTGTTCCCATGGGATTTTCTTCTTAGCCATTAAGAAAGCCCTCGATTTAATATGGAATCTGGAAGATGACACGTCTGTCAGCGGCACTCTTTTAGTACTATATTGAAACGTCAGGTCACTACATGTGCTCAAAAGAATTGAACCTAAAATCTTCCAAGTCAGGGCTGGCCCAAAGTAGATTAATGTGGCATACAACATTCATTCTGACATCATAGGAAACCACTCTGAATTGCATGTTTCAACTTAATTTGTGTTTAAACAATTTAAAATTACCCTTTTACTTTTTGATTAACCTTCAGATGAAGTAAATTAAACGTGCAGCAAGAGTGAAAATCGATTTATCATACGGTAATATCGGAGATGTAACAATCGTATTCAAGCTCAACATCCACCAATGCATATCATAAACTAAGTGTCAACTGAACTCAGGAAATAGATACAAGCAAAACTGTGAGGTCAACCATTACTTCTGAAGATAGTGATCATATCTTACAAACATTTTAATTTCGAGAATCATTTTTTTGCACAAAGTAGCAAAGAATAAATCTTTTGGTATAGTTGATAAACTAGTTTCCAAATAATCTGTATCATCTAGGTCCCTCGACAATGTTCCATATTCAGGAACACAAGGTTCTGGAGGTGCCACCTATTTATTTACTATTGTTTCTTTCATTCTCCGTGTGAAAAGTAACCAATTTTCTACCCTAGCTGAAATAATGGTTCCAGAATCCTGTTACGCACATCAGTACATTTCCCTATTTATTGAATGTGAACGAGATGCGATGAGGATGAGACTAAATGCAATTTGCCCCCATCTGAAAACAAGGTCGCAACTTGCTCTCAGACTTTCGCTGCAAATTGCCAAATAAGAGAACTTTTCCAAGGCAGTAGCTTCCCGGGTATCTCTGCGACCGTTTCGCCTTCCTTCCCCCCCCCCCCCCCAAGGATGAATGGTTAGGAATAAAATTCATTCTTCAGATGCTTTAAAATGAAGGACAGAAGATCTGATTGAAGGAGAATATACCGTTGGAGGAGTGATGACCCTCTGGGTGAGCAGCCTGGCTCGAGTGGGGGGAAAGAGGTTGACATTACCTGTATTCTTTGGGGTCATTGGGGGATTTGACAATGTCGGGATCGCTGCGGTTTGTCTCCAGTTTATATTCCACCTCCTGCGCCAAGGTGTCTGCTACTGCTGCGGCCGCCGCCGTGTAGTTGTCCACATTCTGAACCGTATCCCTGCTCGACGCCTTCGACTTGTTCCTCACGGGCATGACCGGGTCCCGCCGAACACACCGAGGAAGCGAGAGGCACAAGACGGCAAAGGCGAGCTTGCGGGTAGCGCGGCGGACAGATGCCAGTAGCGCCAGCGCCTGATGAAGGCCTCAACCTCGACCACCAACACCGCCGTCCAGGCGGCCGGCTTTAAACTCGCGAAACGGCTAAAACGCTGCAACAAGACGGTTTAGAAAACGTAATCAGGCTCCGTTGTAATGTTAATAAATAAACAAACAAACGAGGTCCCCCCCTCCCCCCTTGGCGGTCAGCCAGTGGAAATTGACGGCTGTCGCCGGTCTAATTGCTTCGCTGGTTGTAAGTTGGTGATAACTGGAGCCACTAGGCCACGAGCGCTCGTTCGCCAGGAGAGAGGGCGGGGAGGGGGGGGAGTTCAGTAAACCGTCAGCACGCGTCTACCAAACCACCTGCACTGGGTAGTGAAAGGGGGCGGAGTCAGCCCGCCCTCCTCACTCTGATTGGCGCTTTTGTATAAAGCCGCTACTCTGTACGGTTCCGTCGATTGTCAATCATCGGCCGCGACCATCATGTTAGGTTGAGAGGCTTCGCGGCAGAACGCGCTGCATGTCTCTCCTTTCCCCCCCCCCCCGCCCCCCCCCGGCTCCGGCCAGAGAAAGAAACTCAAGTTGTGGAATTGCTCTTTCGGGAAGGAAATCTGCCACATTTACCTGGTCTGGCCTATATGGGATTGTAGATCTACAGCAGTGTGGTTGATTCTCAAATGCTCTCGAGGATGGGCAATAAATGCTGGCTGGCCAACATCCCTTGAAGGAATTGAAAAATAATATTAAGAGGTGCAATCATCTGCAAGGCTGACTGCTTCCCCCAACATCAAACTTCACAAAGTGTCTGTTACCCCCCCCCCCCCCACTCCGACCTCGTCGTCCATGGCCTCTGACGCCATTCCAATGAAATTAACTTGGAAGAACAGCGCCTCATCTTTCCACTTTCCTCCCTTCCCGACGACACAATTCAACAATTCAACAAAGAGCATTACCCCGCCTGCTCTTTTGTTAACAGCAAATTAGTGCGGATGGTGGAATCCGAAACAACAGAAAATACTGGAAAATCTTAGCAGGTCTGACAGCATCTGTGGAGAGAGAATAGAGCTAACATTTTGAGTCTAAGTGACTCTTCATCAGAGCTAAAGGCAATAGAGAATAGGATAATGTTTATCTTGGGAGGTTGGAGATTGACAAAGATGTCATAGACAAAAATATGAAGGGAATGTAAATGGTGGTGATTACCTCGCTTAATTTTTGGATTTTAGCTGCTAGTGATGATTTTGCTTTTCCCCTTTACACCTCCACTGGATCTATCTTTCATTTCTTTTCTGTAACAACAGCAGTACAGCTGCAAATTGTCAGTTACTAAAGGTGATAAAGAAGATCAATTTCCTACCTGAGCATAAAGTGATTTCTGCTCTTAAAATTGTTTAACACATTCCAATTCTTGTGGTATTTAAAACATATCCATTTTTCTTGCTTTGTTCGAAACTCCCAGAACATGTACACACTATTGCTTTTGACCCATGTGTAAAATGATTGGTAAAAAAAGAAGCAATTTCGAGGATGGGGAATTTTAACCTATACTGAACTGAGATTGAGTCCCTGAAGAGGGAAATAACCACATGGTTAGTAAATCGCTTAACTAAAACCTTCCACATACTTTGATCAATATGCCTTGTTTGGTCTTATATGTCTAGTACTTTAAGATGGCGCTGCACAATGCAAGCTGGTCTCAGTAAGATTTACACCTTGCTGAAAGTAAATGCATGTCATATGGTTAGGTAATTTTGGGTCTTTTTCACTTGCTCAGAGAAAGTAGTACCAGGTCTTCTCCTTGCAGTCCTTGTGATGGCATTCCCACTACGATGTGGATAAGGAATTCAAAGATAATAATGAAGCAGCCACAATGATGATGACATGTGACTAGGATAGAAATTTGGAAGTGACAGTATTCCTATGATATTGCTGTTGTTGTCCTTCATGGTAAAAGTTGTATCAAAGGAAAATGGCCACAAATCCTGCATAACCCTACAATCGATTTGGCCTAATGTATCGTGCAGGTAAAACTACCCAATTGGCAGGAAGCTTACTGGTGCACTTTACTGGAAATGTTGTAGGTAAAATAATACCTCTGAGACTGTTAGTGAGTCAAAATACAGTAGTTTTTATTTCAAAGCTCTTGTGTTCATTCAAGAGCTTTGGGAGAAGCAGGGATTACCAAACCTCTCATAGAACACAAACACAAGTGGACATTTATACATCATGAATCTTAGTATCAATCACGACACAAGTTTCCCATTCTGGCCAGAACTCTGGGTCTTCCTTCCTTGGTCGTGATGCAGCCCCAGATTTAATCACAATTTACAGTCCAGCTGGCAGTTGCTGTCATGACACAGGCTTCAATCCAGTCACGATTCAAAACCCTTCTGCAGCAGTACCAGCATCCCTGTCTTTGAAGTTACTTGTGCAATCGCGGCTGCCTCACCAGGGGTCTTCCTGTTAAAAGCCGGTATCGTGATCTGCCATCAGCAGCTGTCAAAAGTCAGTATTGTAAACCATCATCTGTGTAACGATGTCCAACTAACACAAATAGGTAAGATATACAAAGTCTACAAAATAACAGCCATATTGAACTATGGGTCTTTATAAAAATGAGAGTTAAAGCATGTAATACATGAACAAATAACTTATATTAATGCCAGAAGCTAAAGGAGATCAGCCATGAGGAAGGGTTATGTTTGTGACATATTCTATGTACAAAATCCATTAACCCTTTCCCTTCAGGTACAAAATGCATTCACCTTTTCCCTACTTCAGAAAGCTGTGCCATTTTAGCGAGTCGGACTTCAGTAGCAGTCTTGTCCACACTTGAATGCCAGGATATTCTGGCCACGCTCACCCCAAGGTCAGAAATTCCTATGCAAGGTCAATGGACATTTTCATGGTCCTCCGAAATTTCTGTCCTGCCTACTACAATGCCTATGGTAGATGGGACGTGAAAATTCCACCTGAAGACTCCCAAGCCTCAAGTTTGTTTGATTCCTTTATTTTGTTTCCTTATTCTTTCCTGGGATGTGGACATTACTGGCAAGGCTAGTAATGTAAACTAGGTTAGGGTGGTAGATTTTCTTCCCAAAAGGACATTAGTGAACCAGATGGGTTTTTACAACAATCAGTGATAGTTGCTATGGTTACCATTTATGAGACTAGGTTTATATTCCAGATTTATTTGCTGAATTCAAATTCCATCAGCTACAATGGAATTTGGAACCACATCCCCTCTGGATTACTAGTCCAGCAATATAACCACTATTCCATTGTCTCCCTCTAACCTACACCTATGTTCTCTGGATTAGGCTCGAATGTTTTCCTTAACAAATAAAGTATTTTTTCTGCTTCTTTCATTCCCACAAATCTACAATCTTTTAAAAATTACAAGATGTACTTTCATGAACAATCTATTTTCTGCTGATATCAATATCAGTCATTCTTCTTGTTTTCCATAATATCCGTTCCTGTACTGCTATATCTTTCTGTTTTAATGTTACCATTTAGTTTCTCCTGGACTCTCCTTGTAGTCTGTCTGTCAATGTTCCTTTTTGTCTTTTTGATTTCTAAGCCTTCTACTATTGTTTGTTTCTCTTTATTTTAGCTCTCCCATTTCAGTGTCAACTTTCATCAACAAAGCACAACATAGGTGTACCAATGTTCATAAAACAATACTTGGGGTCTTCCCAGTGTTCCAGATGTCCATAAACTAGCAATGTTCCAAATGTAAAATTATCTTGGGGTATCATGATCATTATTTGAAACACTAGAATGTTTCTTCCAATAGATATAGTCATTATACGCCAAATATTTGTGTTGCTTGTGATAATGAATATTTCTTTTAATTTACAATGTTATTTTCAATGTAGTTCAAAATATGTGCTCCTGAAAATTACACATCATTTTAAAATTCATGACAAATATGATGTAATTCAAGTATATGAGTTCATTCCTAATTTACTTTACTCATGCCAATTTAAAGTAATTTAAATTGATTATAGCAAAGGAAGATGAAAAATACCCAAGTTAAAAATGTGTTATGTTTCCCCCTGTGCTGACACCCCTCGCCTTAAACAATTTAGGCTATGACAAGACCTGATCTAAATAAGTACATTTCAGTTCTGAACTTTGGGCTATTCAATTTGCCACTTAACAAATTTTGCTATAGAATAGAATCCCTACAGTGCAGAAAGAGGCCATTTGGCCCACTAGTTCTGCACCAACAACAATCCCTCTTTGGCCCCATCCCCGTAACCCCATGCATTAATCCTGTTATTCCCTCTGACACTAAGGGTCAATTTAGCATGGCCAATCCACCTGACCTGCACATTTTTTGGACTGTGGGAGGAAACTGCAGCACCCGGAGACACAGGGAGAGCATGTAAACTCGACACAGACAGTCACCCAAGGCCAGAATCGAATCTGTGTCCCTGCAGCTGTGAGGCAGTAGTACCAACCACTGTGCTACCCTTATGTATTTTCTTCCATTATGATAGTAGCATGGCAATGTTTAATTGATGACCAGCAGACCTGACTGCATCCACAGAGCTGCAGCTTGTGGTTCTTCCTAGAACAGAAGCATAAGAACACAAGGTTCAGGTAAAGAACTAGACCATACAGCCCCTGAGCTTGCTTCACTATTTAAAGATATATTTCAACTCCAGTATTTTGCCCTATTCCCAAATCCCTTGATTCACTAAATATCCAAAATTCTGTTAGTTTCAGTCATGAATATACTCAAAAACGGTAACTCCAAGGATGTTGATATTGGAGGATTTAGCAATGATAATGCTATTGAATGTCAAGGGGAGATTGTTAGATACTCTCTTGTTTGAGGTGGTCATTGCCAGACACTTATATAGTGCAAATTTTACTTGTCACTTATCACACCAAACCTGAATGTTGTCCAGGATTTGTTGCAGGCTGGCATGGACTGCTTCAATATCTGAGGAGTCATAAATGGTGCTGAATATTGTACAATTGTCAGCAAACATGCCCGCTTTTGATCTTATGGAGGGAAGGGCATTGATAAGCAGTTGAAGATTATTAGGCATAGAACATTGCTCTGAAAAACTCCTGCAGTGATATCCTGGGACTGGATGATTGACCTCCATCGTCCACAATCATCTGACTTTGTGCTAGGTCTGACTCCAACCAGCAGAGAGCTTCCCCCTGGTTTCCATTGATTCCAGTTTTGCTTGGTCACTTCAATGCCACAACCTCAAGTGCTGCCTTGATGTCAAGGGCACCTCCCCTCAGCTCTTTTGTCTTGTTTGGACCAAGGCTGTCATGAAATCAGGAGTTGAGTGATCCTGTCAGAACCCAAAATGAACATATCAGTGAGCAGGATATTGCCATGACACATTCCATCATTTTGCTGATGAATGAGGAGAAGCTGATGGTATGATTGGATTTGTCCTGTTTTTTGTGGACAAGACATATTTGAGCAGTTTTCCATATTGTTAGGTAAATGTTAGTGTTGTGGGTATACTGGAACACCTAGTTAGGGGTGCAAATGTTTCTGGAGTACAAAACTTCAGTACTATTGTTGGATTGTTTTCTGGGCTCAGAGCCTTTGTAGTATCCAGTCTCCAGCTATTTCTTGATACCATGCGCACTGAATCAAAATTGCTGAACATTGGCATCTGTGATGGTGGAGCCCTCAGGAAGAGGCCAAGATTAATGATCCACTCGGCACTTCTTGCTGAAGAGGGTTGGAAAGCTTCAGCCTTGACTCTTGTCAATGATCCCTCGTCTCTCCAGCCAATGGATACAAACTGTCCCGTCATTGGTTTGTAGCAATTTTTATAAAGTCTGCAGCAACGCTTTGGGATTTCTCACCAGCAACATTGATTTGGCATGTACAAGATTTCCCAGCAAGTCAATTTCTCCTTCTTCAGTCAGGAGGATCTGCAGTAGATTTTTGAGGCAGGTCCCTGGGACAGTGACATTGTTTGGAATCCAGAGCTAGGTGCCAATCCAATGCATTCAATGAGATTGATTTTTTTTTTCTTATTTACAACCCAAGGACAGATCAATTGATTCTACTGCTGAATTTCTCAGAGGTGAGTGTTTTTTTGTTTATAGCGCCTCTCTCATTCATATACCTGACAGGAATGGAATAATCTGCTGAGCAACTAAGTGACCGGTATAATAGAGGCTGAGCATGATCTTGTCAGCAACTCCTTCCCCCTCACCTGAAGGTAGCCAATAAATAAAGGTCTGAATTTTCGTTCCTGATTTGGGAGTGCAGAATCGGGCCAATTCCAAACTCCAGAAATTTGATCCAGGAAAATGTGCTCCGGAAGTTCAAATTTTTGGTCCACAGAGTGGGATGGGTAAAAATGGCAGTCATGACAGGGCAACCCTGGAAATAGAACATAGAACACTACAGCGCGGAACAGGCCCTTCGGCCCACAATGTTGCGCCGACCAGTCTTATTTTTAAAAAAAAACATTGACCCACTAATCTAAACCAATCCCTTTTCGTCCATAAACCTATCCACCAATCTCTTAAACGCCCCCAAACTAGGCGCATTTACAACTGCAGCAGGCAGGGCATTCCAGTCCCTCACCACCCTCTGGGTAAAGAACCTGCCCCTGACATCCGTCCTATAACTACCCCCCCTTAATTTAAAGCCATGCCCCCTCGTGCTAGATTTCTCCATCCGAGGAAACAGGCTATCACCATCCACCCTATCTAAACCTCTAATCATCTTATATGTCTCTATAAGATCCCCTCTTAGCCGCCTTCTTTCCAGTGAAAACAACCCCAAATCCCTCAGACTCTCCTCATAGGACCTCCCCTGCATACCAGGCAACATCCTGGTAAACCTCCTCTGCACCCTCTCCAAAGCCTCCACATCCTTCCTGTAATGTGGGGACCAGAACTGCACACAGTACTCCAAGTGCGGCCGCACCAGAGTTGTGTACAGTTGCAACATGACGCTGCGACTCCTAAATTCAATCCCCCTACCAATAAACGCCAAGACACCGTACGCCTTCTTAACAACCTTATCTACTTGATTCCCAACTTTCAGGGATCTATGTACACATACACCTAGATCCCTCTGCTCCTCCACTCTATTCAAAGTCCTCCCGTTAGCCCTATACTCAACACATCTGTTATTCCTACCGAAATGGATTACCTCACACTTCTCCGCATTAAACTCCATCCGCCACCTCGCGGCCCAGCTCTGCAACCTGTCCAAGTCACCCTGCAAACTTCGACACCCTTCCTCACAATCTACCACACCTCCGACTTTGGTGTCATCAGCAAACTTACTAATCCACCCAACTATACCCTCATCCAGATCATTAATAAAGATTACGAACAGCAGTGGCCCCAAAACAGATCCCTGAGGCACACCACTCGTAACCGAACTCCATGATGAATAATTACCATCAACCACCACCCTCTGTCTCCTATCTGCTAACCAATTCCTGATCCAAGTACCTAAATTACCACCAATCCCATACATCTGCATTTTCTGCAGAAGCATACCATGGTGAACCTTATCAAACGCCTTACTAAAATCCATATATACCACATCTACTGCCTTACCCCTATCCACCTCTTTGGTCACCTTCTCAAAGAACTCGATAAGGTTAGTAAGGCATGACCTTCCCGCTACAAAACCATGCTGACTATCTCTAATCAATTCATTACTCTCCAAATAACTATAAATCCTATCCCTAATAATTCTTTCTAAAACCTTGCCCACTACAGAAGTAAGACTCACTGGTCTATAATTCCCAGGGAAGTCTCTGCTCCCCTTCTTAAACAATGGGACAACATTCGCTGTCCTCCAATCTTCCGGTACTATACCAGAGACCAACGACGACCTGAAGATCAGAGCCAGTGGCTCTGCAATCACCTCTCTTGCCTCCCATAGAATCCTAGGGTAAATCCCGTCTGGACCAGGGGACTTATCTATTTTCAACCCATCGAGAATATCCAACACATCCTCTGTATCAACTACAATACTTTCTATTTTACACCCCTTCACCCCAGTGACCTCCTCAGCTACATTCATATCGTCCTGCGTGAACACCGAAGAGAAATAATGGTTCAGTGCCTCTCCAATCTCTTCCGGTTCCACACACAACTTCCCCCTACTGTCTGTAACTGGCCCTAATCTTGCCCTGACCAACCTTCTATTCTTGACATACCTATAGAACGCCTTAGGATTCTCCTTAATCCTATCAGCCAAAGTCATCTCATGCCCTCTTCTAGCCCTTCTTAACTCCCTCTTCAACTCCCTCCTAGCCAATCTAAAGCTTTCTACTGCACTACCCGAGCCCTCAAGCCTCATCCGAACATAAGCCTCCTTCTTCTTCCTAACCAACAAATCAACTTTTTTTGTGCACCACGGTTCCCTAGCCCTACCAATTCCTCCTTGCCTGACAGGGACATACCTATCACAGACCCACAGTAGCTGCTCCTTGAAAAAACTCCACATTTCAGACGTTCCTAGTCCCTGTAATCTCCTAGTCCAACCAATGCTTCCTAATTCTCTCCTAATGGCCTCATAATTACCCTTCCCCCAGCTAAAACTACTGACCCGAGGTTCATGCCTATCCCTTTCCATCACTAAGGTGAACGTAACCGAATTGTGGTCACTATCACCAAAAAGCACACCAACTTCCAAGTCTAGCACCTGGTCTGGCTCATTTCCCAGCACCAAGTCCAATATAGCCTCACCTCTAGTTGGAAGTTGCTGGATACAGAGGTGAGCTTGTTAAAAGGCCTCCTCAACTAATCTTATCTTTGTTGCAGGTATGAGTAAATTAAAAAAGAACAAAAAAAGCCCTCTGCCCCTCTCCCCCACACACTCTCCATGCCCCATCCATTCCTAGACTAGGTGGGATTGAGGTTCACAAGGAGGAGGTGTTAGCAATTCTGGAAAGTATGAAAATAGGTAAGTCCCCTGGGCTGGATGGGATTTATCCTAGGATTTTCTGGGAGGCTAGGGAAGAGCCTTTGGCTTTGATCTTTAGGTCATCATTGTCTACAGGAATAGTGCCAGAAGACTGGAGGATAGCAAATGTTTCTCCTTGTTCAAAAAGGGGAGTAGAGACAACCCTGGTAATTATATACCAATGAGCCTTACTTCTGTTGTGGGCAAAGTTTTGGAAAGAATTGTAAGAGATAGGATTTATAATCATCTAGAAAGGAATAATTTGATTAGGGATAGTCAGCACAATTTTGTGAAGGGTAGGTCATGCCTCACAAACCTTATTGAGTTCTTTGAGAAGGTGACCAAAGAGATGGATGAGGAAAGCAATTGTTGTGGATTTCAGTAAAACGTTTGATAAAGTTCCCCATGGTAAGCTATTGCAGAAGGTACAGAGGCATGGGATTGAGGGTGATTTAGCGGTTTGGATCAGAAATTGGCTAGCTGTAAGAAGACAGAGGGTGGTGGTTGATGCGAAATGTTCATCCTGGAGTTCAGTTACCAGTGGTGTACCGTAAGGATCTGTTTTGGTGCCACTGCTGTTTGTCATTCATCAGTGACCTGGATGAGGGCGTAGAAGGATGGGTTAGTAAATTTGTGAATGACACTAAAGTTGGTGGAGTTGTGGACAGTGCGGAAGAATGTTGCAGGTTACAGCATAGATAAGCTGCAGAGCTGGGCTGAGAGATGGCAAATGGAGTTTAATGCGGAAAAGTGTAAAGTGATTCACTTTGGAAGGAGTAACAGGAATACAGAGTACTGAGCTAATGGTAAGTTACTTGGTAGTGTGGTTGAGCAGAGAGGTCTCGGTGTCCATGTGCATAGATCCCTGAAAGTTGGCACCAGGTTGATAGGGTTGTTAAGAAGGCATTCGGTGTGTTAGCTTTTATTGGTAGAGGGATTGAGTTTAGATGCCATGTGGTCATGTTGCAGCTGTAAAAAACTCTGGTGCGGCCGCACTTGAAGTATTGTGTACAGTTCTGGTCGCCACATTATAGGATGAATGTGGAAGCATTGGAAAGGGTGCAGAGATTTACCAGGATGTTGCCTGGTATGGTGGGAAGGTCTTATGAGGAAAGGCTGAGGGACTTGAGACTGTTTTCGTTAGAGAGAAGAAGGTTAAGAGGTGACTTAATAGAGGCATATAAGATGATCAGAGGATTAGATAGGGTAGACAGTGAGAGCCTTTTTCCTTGGATGGAGATGGCTATCACGAGGGGACATAGCTTTAAATTGAGGGGTGATAGATATGGGACAGATGTCAGAGGTAGGTTTTTTACTCAGAGAGTAGTAAGAGCATGGAATGCCCTGCCTGCAACGGTAGTGGATTCGCCAACATTAAGGGCATTTAGATGGTCATTGGATAAACATGGAAGATATTAGAATAGTGTAGGTTAGATGTGCTTTAGATTGGTTTCACAGGTCGATGCAACATCGAAGGCTGAAGGGTCTATACTGCACTGTAATGTTCTATGTTCTATTCCAATCCGTGCCCCCCACCAACCTCCCATGGCATTTTATAGCCCACATGCAAAATTAGTGAAAGCTCATGCCACTCATGCTCCCCCATTCACCACTCTTACACCTACCACACCAACTCACCAAGTATCCTCCAGCGGCAGACCTCAGGAGCATACTGAGATTAAATAGAATTCTTAAGTGTCTATTGATGAATTCACTATTTTTAAAAAAACACATTGATAAAAAAAATTCCCATTCACTTCTTTTAATTTCCTTTGATCCCTTAAAAAAAGAAAAAAAACAATTTTATTCATAGTCTCACTTCACAGAGTTCATAATCACTTGGAGCTGTCAATCAACTGAAACAACACACCCTACCCTTACCCAGTGATAATGAAAAATTGTGAAATCATCTATGCAGCACGAATCTTATAATTTTAATCCTCAGGCTTATATCAACAGACAGAATGGAATAGCAAGCGTTGATTTTTAAAACTGTAGATTTTTTTTTTCAAATAGTTTAAAGGCAGAGATTTAAATCCCTTAATAGCTTGAGTAGTCTCTCCAGCTATTTGTCTTGATAATTCTCTTGACGTTTTCCTTGACATTTCTCTTAATAGTTCTAATGAGCTTGTCAGTTTGAATTAGTTTATCCACTTTTTACACATATTCAAGACTACATTTAGCAATCCCAAAGGGCACCTTACCCCTCCCAATGATGACCATATGTAGAAGAGTACCTTATTTCTCCAAAAGGGTACCCTTTAAATAACTCAGCTAACTTTAAACATTCTAGTACCAGGTCTAAAGTGCACATGTCCTATTTTGGACATCCTACTAGCCAAAATCTGATTAGCCTCAGCACAACTGCACCTTAACATGTGCAGTTTCCTCTTTGAAAGACAGGTATGTAAAGTACTTCTAACCCCACCTTCCTAAAGATTGGTGGGGGCTAGGTTCGAGGTTGAGGCTTCCAAACCCAGGCTTCTGCAGACATTTTCATAAATACAGCGAGCCTTTCGATCTGAGCATACACTCAGCAGACAGCATCATACTCCTTCCCATCATGCTTTGGAAACAGTGGCCACCTCTTATCCGACTGCTCAGCTAAGCCTTGAAGCTTTTGCTTCTATTTGGTGTTCAAGTCCTCATCTACTGCTCCTGAACTTAGAGGCCTGGAGATTGGCTCCTCCCTTTGCAACTGGATCCTAGACTTCCTAACCCAGACCGCAGTCAGTAAGGATAGGCAACAGGGCCTCCTCCATGATCATCCTCAACACCGGTGCTCCAAAAGTCTATGTCCTCAGCCTCTTATTATACTCCTTATACACCTATGATTGTGTGGCCAAACTCCCCTCCAATTTGATTTTCAAGTTTGCCGATGACATCACCGTAATGGTTCGAATCTCAAAGAAGGTGAAACACAGTGAAGGAAAGAGAGAATTTGGTGAACTGATGCAACAACAATAATCTCTCTCAATGTTAACAAAATGAAGGAGATAGCCATCGACTTCAGGAAGCACAATGGAGGACATGCCTCTGTCTACATCAATGGAGATGAAGTAGAAATGGTCAAGAGCTTCAGGTTTTTAGGCATCCAGATTATCAACAACCTGTCCTGGTCCCCCCATGCGGATGTTATAGTTAAGAAAGCCCACCAATGCCTCTACTGTCTCAAGAGACTAAGGAAATTTGGCATGTCCATTGCAATTCTCACCAACCTCTACAGATGTGCCATAGAAAACATTTTTTCTGGTATCAGCTTGGTATAGCTACTGCTCTATCTAAGATTGCAAGAAACTACAAAGCATTGTGAATGAAGCCCAGTGCATCATGCAAACCAGCACCCCATACATTGACACTGTCTACACTTCCCATTGCCGTGGAAAAAGAGCCAGCATAATCAAGGACCCCATGCACCCAGACGTACTCTCTTCCACCTTCTTCCATTGGGAAAATGATACAGAAGTCTGAGATCACATACCAACCAATTTAAAAACTTCCCTGCTGCCGTCAGACTTTTGAGTGGACCTATCTCGCATTAAGTTGATCTTTCTCCACATCCTAGCTATGACTGTTACACTACATTCTCCACTCTCTCCTTTCCTTCTCTATGTACGGAATGCTTCGTTTTGTGCGCAAGAAACAACACCTTTCACTGTATACTAATACACGTGACAGTAATAAATCAAATCAAATGACAGTGATTTATTTGAACCCCATTAACATCCAGAGACATTAGCCTCAATTCTTGTGGTGGAGTTGGGGAGCGGGGGCTGCTTTGTGGGAATGTGCAGAAGCCCAGTGGTGTGCAACAAAACTGGCAAGGCAAGGGACAGGGAAGATCTTACGTTAATGTAACTTGAATAAATATTTTCAGAGTCCCATCCAATAACCAAGCACATTGACTACTTTATCATAGCCAAGAACTCGAAACTGTCCCCAGCAATCTGTGTGTGAAGGTTGTATTGGCAATGTAGTGGGAGAGTTTCTTCTTGAGCAAATTAGGAGAGGAGCTCAATAAGCCTTCCTCAGCACTAAGCTCTCATAAATAATTAGAACAACAACAAATGTCAGAATTTAAAAAAATATTTTGCAGGACGTACGTGTCACTGGCCAGGCCAGCATTATTGTCCTTCAAGGAGGCCTAGGGGTCCTTCCCGTGTCCCTATTCCTATACTCAAATCCACTTGCTCTGAAGGCCAACATACCATTTGTCTTTTTTACTGCTTGCTGTAGGTCTCACTGAGTATTCACCTCTCTCAATTTACACCCACTTGGTGTCCTCATGCATCAGTCACTGAAAGCAAGTGTGCAGGTACAGCAAGCAGTTAAAAAAGGCAAATGGTATGTTGGCCTTTGTAGGAAGAAGATTTGAGTATAGGGATAGGGGTGTTTTACTGCAGTTGTACAGGGTGTTAATGAGGCCACACCTGGAATATTGTGTGCAATTTTGGTGCCCTTATCTAAAAAAAGGTGTCCTTGCTATAGAGGGAGTGCAGTGAAGGTTTACCAGGCTGATTCCTGGATGGCAGATCTGTAATATGAGGAGAGACTAAGTTGGTTAGGATTGTATTCATTGGCATTTAGAAGAAAGAGGATCTCATAGAAACCTATAAAATTGTCACAGGATTAGAGAGTAGATACTGAAAGAATGTCCCCAATAGTTGAGTAGTCCAGAACTAGAGGTCATAATTTGAGGATAAGGAGTAAATATTTTGGACTGAGATGAAATTTCTTTACCCAGAGTAGTGAATATATGAAATACACTATCACAGAATTTTGCTGAGGCCAAAACATTGTGTGATTTCAAGAAGAAATTTGATATAGCTCTTGGGACTAAATGGATCAAGGGATATAGGGGAAAGGAGTGGCGGGGGGGGAGTCAGGATATTGATTTTGATTATCAGCCATGATCAAAATGAATGACAGAGCAGGCTCAAAGGGCCGAATGCCTACTCCTGCTTCTGTTATCTAGGTTTCCCTGATTGCCCTTGAAAAGATGATGGCAAGTGTCCTTGAAAAACTGCAGCTCATGTGGTGCAGACACACCAACAGTGCTGTTAGGAAAGGAGTTCCAGGATTTTGACCCAGCAACAGTGAAGGATGGTGATAAAGTTCCAAGTCAGGATGGTATGTGTTCCCATGTGTCTGCTACCATTGGCCTCTACTGTCACCAATTTGTAAAGTGATGTCAAAGGAGTCTTGAGAGTTACTGTAATGCATCCTATTGATAGTATTCCCTGGAGGTTGAGGTAAATGTTTCAGGTAGTCAATGGGGTGCAGCCAAGTGGGCTGCTTTGCCCTAGATGCTGTCGAGATTCTTGAATGTTGATGGAGCTGCACTTAAACAAGTGGAGAGTATTCTTCATATTCCTGATTTGAGCCTTGCAGATGGTGGACAGGATTTGGAAAGTCAGGAGTTGAGTTACTGCCCTCTGAATGCCCAGCCTCTGACCTGCTGTTGCAACCATAGTAGTTATACGGCTGGTCCAGTTCAGTTTTTAGTGAATGGTGAGCCCCAGGAAGTTGATAGTGGGGAATTCCGTGATGATAATTCTTTTGAATGTCATGGGGAAGAGGTTAGATTCTCTGTTGTTGGAGATGGCTATTGCCTGGCATTTGTGTGGTGCGAATATTACTTGATACCGACCAACTCAAGCCCAGCCTTGCTGCATATGAGCACGCACTGTTTTAGCTTCTATGTTGTCGCGCATGATTTATATCATTATATTGCATGCTTGGAAATAAATGAGAAAAAGTTTGGCCAACATTCTTTCATAACTTGGCACTGCCACTTGTAATCCCAGCATAATAATTTTCATAATTGCAGGGACAGCATTGCCAACAGATGGCGTCAAAGGATTATATTTTTACTTGAAGGAACTGAGACAGGTGAATGTTATAATGCATTTGAATGCAGATTTAAATTGGTATCAGTCATGCAAGCTATGTTTTGCAGATTGACTATTAAAAATGTTTAATTAGCTTTTTAGCCTTGATCAGTGTTATCTCTAAGCACGTTGGTATTAATACTGCAGAATATTTAGAAGCCTTATCTTAGTCAAATTTGAATTTTAATCCACTGAGCAGTGGGGACAAAGTGATTTAATTTTTCTGATGAGATAATTAAAATTTTTCAGAAAGTTTATTCATTCTCATGGGGCAACATGGCAGCCCAAGCAATAAACCTAAATCATCACAGAGAGGGAATTTTCATGTTATATCTGCCCTGATTGTGTGATTTGTTATATTGGACTGCTGTGTTTTCTTGTTACAGAATTTGATATTAAGCACCAACACACAAGGCCAGAATTTGAGCTAATTTCTACTTAATATGAGTATAATTAAAAATAAATTCAGAACTAAATCACATTGTAATCATTAACTCCGGCTAGAGGCAGAGGTAATTGTAACATCTCACCAAAAGTGTAATTCTTGTGACCCAACCATGGAATTTTATTAATTATAATTTGAGATAAGGGCCTGACTTGTGTGTGGTTGGTGACATTGTGGACCCTTGAAAATGAGGGGCAGGATCAAAATGTGGAAATGTGACCCTCATTTCCAACAAATCCAGGTTTTTCTTGCAGTGGAATGGAAGCAGGTTGTGACTCACACAGAAGGGAAAAATGAACTCAACAGGGTCATTTGAAATTACTGCTGGTCATTTTAGCTGGCCCAAGCACATTAACCTGCAGTCTGAAGCCATGAATTTATGCAGTAAACATGAATGCTCTGGAAGGTGGATGTGGTCTTTTTAGTGTCCTGATCTGAGTTTTTTTAAAAATCACTGGTCTTTAAACACAAAGAAAAACAGACTAAAGCTGTCAGTGTAAGTTTAAAAAAAATGCTGGACTGCTTTGATTAACAGGCCATTTGGTGGAGATCAGAAAATCATCACTATTTGGTCATGGAGTTTCTGTTGAGCCTCTCTTTGATATTTTGTGAGGGCTATAATTGTGTCACTATGAATGTTTGTCTGAGATTCAAAAGCTACAATTATTTTAGCAAATGGAATTTTTTTCATGAGTGGGAGTCTTTTTTACTATCAGATATGAAGGGGCCTTCAGGGTGTATGATGGCATGAGGGATGGGTGAGGATTGGCAAGTTGGCATGGAGGGGCCTTGAAGGGTATGTTGGGCCATGGGAGTGCGTGGAGGCACAGGTTGGCATGGAGGGGGGAAGGGAACTGGCTAGGAAGAGAGAGTTGGGAATGTGAGAGACAAAGACTAGAGGGCCCAACAGCTTCCAAACCAACTGGCATCAAGTATCAGAGATTCAAGATAGGACTTCTAACAAGACTGCTTCAACACTCACCCGGATCCACAGCCACCTAAGATCTGCTTCAAGGTTGGCTGGCCTGACTGAATACCACTCCCTGCTTCCACAGAGTGAAAATTGGATCTAACAAGACCCTCACTGATTTAGTTCTGCTGAGTCAGGATATTTAATCAACTTGAGCTACCCAACCCAGCAGAAATATTGTGGCCCAATTCCAAGCCTTCCATCACCACCCAGCTCAAATTGCTTCAGCTGTACACTGGAATTTGATCTGACAGTTATTCTTCTTGAATATCTAGAATGTCAAGTGTATGGTTAACCCATTGCCATAGTAATTCTGAGCACAGTTCCCACTGTTAGCCTTTAAGTACTTTGAATGCCTCCAGGGTTTAATACTTGCACAGTGAGGTACAATTCTGGTAAATTCTTGTGTATTGTCTTCCTACTGGAAAGTAACATAGTCCATATGCATTGTTGACAGACCATAGAGCCATGAAGTGAATTCAGCACAGAAGGAGGCCATCCAGCCCATTGAGTCTGTGCAATTCCTTGTAGGGCAATCCTGCTTTATCCTCATAGCTCTGGAAGTTTATGTCCTTTAAATATCCTCCAATTTCTTTTTAAAATCATTGATTGTTTCTGCTTCCACCGCTCTTGTTGACAGTGAGTTTCAGATTATTGCCACTCACTGCATCAAAACATTCTTCCTCACATCCTTTCTACATCTGATGCCCAAAATCTTGAATCTGTCTCCTAGTCCTTGTACAATTAGCTAATGAGAATAGCTTTTCTTTGTCTACCTTATCTTAATTTGTTATACTTTAATATACCTCTAGCAAATCTCCCCTCGGTCTCCATGATTCCATGAAAAATAATACCAGCCTGTCTGATCTAAACTTGTAGCTAAAATCTCTCATCACATCCTCACATTCTTCCTGAAGTGTGGTGACCAGAACTTGATGCAATATTCCAGTTGTGGCTCAAGCTGAGCTTTGTAAAGTTTCAAGATAGCTTGCCTTATTTTGTACTCAAGTTTTTTCATTAATGAAGTCCACTTTCATTAATGTACACTTTGCTTATTATTCTCTCAGTGTGTCCTCCCACCTTCAAAGATCACTGTGCAGAAATCCCCAGGTCCTTCTGTCCCTGCAGTTTTTTTAAAAGGAAAATCCATACCTTAATGCGGACACAAGCTTCTAACTCTAAACTAATAGTAGGAAATGTGGAATCAGAAGGTCAAGATCCTTCAAGGAACTGGAGTGAGATAATTAGGAAAGAAAGGAATCTTGTTATCAGTTAGTAAGAAAAACATTGCATTCTTAACCAGTTGAATGAAAACAAGATTCCATTGTAGTACAAGATATGCTGAGTACTACCATTTGATAAATTATTTGACGCATGTGGTAAGAACAATAATTCTTCATATTATCATCATAGTAGCTTATCTATTCAAATACCCAGAGAGGAGAAGTGATTCAGTATATATCCTAGTTGTGCAATGTGTATTGCAGTTTGAAGCTCAGACAGTTGTCAGACATCAAGAACAAAGAACAACCCAGCACGGGAAACAGGCCCTTCGGCCCAACAAGCCTGCGCTGCCGCATCACCCTACACCTATTCTACCCTGCGTATCTACAAATAGAACCCCTGACTTAGCCAGATTCAGGGGAGAATAGTGTCAATTTGGTAAAACCAATCAGCCTAAGAGCACATCTTTGGGGTGTGGGAGGAAACCGGAGCGCCAGGAGGAAACCCACGCATCCACAGGGAGAATGCACAAACTCCCACAGACACAGGCCCAAATCCATGTATCTGCACAGCTAGCAGTGCTAGTCACTGAGCTGTTGCGGCGCCCGTCTACCGGTCCAGGATCAAGCACACACACCGACACGAAGTACTAGGCCACTCCCGGAACCTCCAAGAGCAGCCCACGCACGACCCACCGTGTGCATGCCCCTCGTTTGACAACGAGGTGGACCTCCACCTGCAGAATAAAAAGACAAAAACGTTAATCACAAGCCTGCCTTTCCGGTGTCTCCCGAGGTTCTAACCCTTATTTAATAACCCCTACCATAACCCTCCATCCTCGTTTCACTCATGTGCCTATCTAACTGAACCTTAAACGAGTCCAACGTTCCCGCCTCCACCACCCTACTCGGTAGTGCGTTCCATACCCCCACAACTCTCTGCGTAAAGAACCTTCCTCTCATATCCAAATTATACCTCTCCCCCCTCACCCTTAAATCATGTCCTCTTGTATTTGTAACCAATCTAGGGAGCAGTCTCTCACTATTGACTCTGTCTATTCCCTTCAGTATCTTATATACCTCTATCATGTCCCCCCTCAATCTCCGTCTTTCCAAGGAGAACAGTCCCAGTTTCTCCAACCTTTCCTCGTAACCCAGCCCCTCCATGCCAGGCAACATCCTGGTAAACCTCCTCTGCACCCTTTCCAGAGACTCCACGTCCTTCTGGTAGTAAGGTGACCAGAACTGGACGCAGTACTCCAAATGCGGTCTAACCAACGTTCTATACAACTGAAGCATTAGACGGCAGCTTTTAAACTCTATACCCCTTCCTATAAAGGCTAGCATTCCATAAGCCTTCCTGACAACATTCTCCACTTGTGTCGCAACCTTCATGGATTTGTGAACCTGCACTCCCAGGTCCCTCTGTGTTTCTATACTCCTAATTTGTCTACCTTTAATCACATAGCTCTTCTCTACATTATTCCTTCCAAAATGCATCACCTCACATTTGTCAGGATTAAATTCCATCTGCCACCTATCTGCCCAATGCACCAACCTATCTATATCCTGTTGTATCACCTCACAATCCACTTCGGTACCCGCCAACCCTGCCATCTTGGTGTCATCAGCAAACTTGCTGATCACACCACCTACGCTCTCTTCCAAGTCATTTATGTAGACTACAAAGAGGAGAGGTCCCAGTACTGAGCCCTGCGGCACACCACTGGTCACTGGCCTCCAGCCGGACAAAGTCCCCTCCACAACTACCCTCTGTCTCCTATTACCCAGCCAGTTCTCAATCCACCTAGCTACCTGACCTCGTATCCCATGCGCCTTAACCTTTTCTACCAGCCTACCATGAGGGACTTTGTCAAACGCCTTACTGAAATCCATATAGATGACATCAACGGCTCTCCCATCGTCAACCGTTTTTGTCACCTCCTCAAAGAATTCCACCAGATTCGTAAGGCAAGACCTCCCTCTAACAAAGCCATGTTGCGTATTCCCAATCAGACCGCAACGCTCCAAATGCTCATACATCCTACCCCTAAGTATTTTTTCCATTAATTTCCCTACCACCAATGTCAAACTCACCGGCCTATAATTTCCAGGGTTATCCCTACTACCTTTTTTGAACAGCGGTACCACATTTGCTACCCTCCAGTCTTCTGGGACCTCACCTGTGTCCAAAGAAGAGACGAAGATTTGCGCCAGAGGCCCAGCAATTTCATCTTTCACCTCCCTAAGCAGCCTGGGATAAATACCATCAGGCCCCGGAGCTTTATCCGTCCTTACGCTACCTAAAAGCCCTAGCACTTCCTCCCTCGTAATAGATATTTCCTGCAGCTGATCCTCAGCTCCCTCTAACAGACCGCACGATTCCGAACCCCTCTCCTTCGTGAACACCGACGCAAAGTATTCATTCAGGAGCTCCCCCATTCCCTCCGACTCAATACATATCTCCCCACTTCTGTCCCTAAGAGGACCAATTTTCCCTCTAACTACTCTCTTGCTCCTAATATAGGAATAAAATGCCTTCGGATTTTCCTTAATCCTACCAGCCAAAGCCATTTCATGCCCTCTCTTCGCCCTTCTAATTCCCCTTTTTAGCTCCCTCCTACTCTCTCTATATTCCTCCAGCACACTCTCCGTACCTAGTCGTTTCGACCTAACATACGCCTCCCTCTTCTTCCTGACCAAGTCTTCAATACCCCCTGTAATCCACGGCTCTCTAATCCTACCTTTCCCATCCTTCCGCTTAACCGGAACATACCTCCCCTGCAACCATTTCATTTTGCCCTCAAAAGCCTCCCACTTGCCAACCGTGGACTTGCCAGCTAATAGTCCCTCCCGATCAGTGTCCTGCAGCTCCCTCCTAATCCTGCCATAGCTCGCCTTTCCCCAGTTCAGCACACTCCCGTTCGGCCGGCACTCGTCCCTTTCCATTTTTATCCTAAAGTAGACGGACTTGTGGTCACTATTAGCCACATGTTCGCCTACCTCTACCTCAACCACCTGCCCCGGCTCATTACCCAACACTAAATCCAGTATAGCCCCTCCCCTAGTCGGACTAGTTACATAGTGCTCTAGAGACCCTTCCAAAACACATTTCACAAACTCCTCTCCCTCCGTACCCCCAGCTCTAGGCCCCCTCCAATTCACTCCAGGAAGATTAAAGTCACCCACTACAACCACCCTATTCTTCCTGCACCTATCCAAAATGCCCCTGCAAATGCCCTCCTCCACTGACCTTGGGCTGTTGGGTGGCCTATAGTACACCCCTAGCAACATAATCTCTCCCTTTTTATTCCTCAACTCCACCCACAGTGACTCAATCCCTATCTCTTCTATATTGTCCTCCCTCTGCACTACTGTGATGTTTTCCTTGACTAACAGTGCCACCCCTCCACCTCTCTTCAACCCTCCTCTGTCACACCTAAAACACTTGTACCCAGGAACATTCAGCTGCCAGTCCTGCCCTTCCCTTAACCACGTCTCTGTTACAGCCACCACATCTAACTGCCTCACAAACATCAAGGCCCTAAGCTCATCATCAGAATGGAGGTTTTGTGCTGTCAAGAGTGAGGGAGGGAGAAATAAGATAAAACACTCAGTGCTACTACATTTACACCTTCTAGGAATTATCCCAAGACGTTTGAACTGACTAGCAGTCAGTTTAATTTCCTTTGTCTATGTTAGAAATTAATTTCAGGGGCCCCGGTATATTTTAAAAAACAGGGAGACTGTGAAATATGTCACATGAGTGAAATCATATCAAAAACTTAAGATGACTCAGCACAACACCATCATTTATTTTTCCACAACATCAAAACTACTCAATTTCTTCTGTTTTAATGGAATATTCTGTACTTTTGCAGTCCTTTTAAATAAAATAGTCCTCTGCACAAATTTCTCATTTCATCTCACCTTAAGTAGATTGTTAGTCATCTCTCTAAATGTGCTGTCATCCAATTAGGTGTTCTAGTTATGTTGATTTTTCACTAACTGGATCTTAAACCTTACTATATTGCTCCCAAGGTGCTTACCCATATTTAACTCATTTGCTAGATTTATTTGAATCCATAATAGCAATGCTCCACTCTTGCAGGTCCGCTTCCATATTAATTGAGAGTGGAGTTGTGTGGTTGTCATTTATTCCCTATTTGTCCCAAAGGGTAAATAGATAGTTCAGTGCTCTCAGTAAAAAATATTTATTTCTTTCAACTCACTTTCTAATCTGATTAGACTTTCTCCTTCATTTCCCTTCCAGAACTTGGAGAGCTGTAATACACTCTTATAAATATAACAAACCCTTTTTTAATGTTACAAATATTACTGGCGTATCTTGATTCTATTCTTCGTTTATTGAAGCCACGCATTACTTTTACTTCAGTCTCACTTCTACTATAATGAATCCATTTGATTTTATTCCTCTGCTCCATATCCATTTTGCTAAATTATTTTCTGCATGATTATCCTCATTTGTTTCACTCTTCACTACCAGTTGATCTTGTTGGGTTTTATTTCCCTGGTCTAAGCTATCCTCTATTCATATTTAAATACCTTGTACTTTCCTTTTTTAACCACTTTCCTCATACATTATGCTCTCCCTGATATAGTGTATTTCTGCATGAATCTCTCCTATCTGTCCTAGACCTGGTGCCAATGCCTAACAAAATGCTATTCTTCTCCTGATACCACAACTTTAGTAGAAAGTCTGACAACACCAGGTTTTAGTCCAACCGATTTATTTTGATAATAGACTCACAAGCTTTCGGGGTTAGTCCCTTCGTCAGGTGAATGGAGAGTTCTGGCCTCAGACAGAGCATATAAAGCACAGACAGTTTAGAGATTACTGATTAGAATGTGAATCCTTACACCTGGGTTAGGTTGGACTAAAACCTGGTGTTGTCAGACTTTCTACTGTGTTTACGCCAGTCCAACGCCGGCATACCCACATCATGACCACAACTTTAGTCATACATTGATTTCCTTCACCCTCCTGTTCTTCCTTATATTATTGAATGGTTGGTGTTTTGATGAGGTTTTGCTTACTCTGTAATTCGTAGATGGGCAGTGCATATCTTGAAGTTAATTATTTAGGACTATATACAAGGACCTCATAGTAAGTACATTGTTATCTGTACACAGACTGTTCATGTCCTGCTCTCTTGGAGTTCCTTGGTCAACTGGCCCGGATATTGAGCTTACATCATCATTAATATCATTGTCTCATAACAGTTGAAGTATTCCTAAAATTGCAACCTGTGAGGCCTGGTTCCTAAACTTGTTTTTTAATCTGTAAAATTTATTTTGCTCGACTTCAAGCTTTTCTCAACTTGCATTATTGATTGCTACATGGGCCACAATGACTAGTTTCTTTCCATTGTCTTGCAAAACATTTTCAAATTTATGGGTTACATTCCACACTCCAGCCCATAGAAGGCAACAAAGCGTCTGGAACTGTTGATCTGAACTACCAATAAAATGTCTCAACCTCTCTAACTATTAAATTCCTTATCATTACTATATTTGTAGATCCCACTTTTTTTCTCTGGAAACAAGTGCTAATAATGTGGGATAACTTTACTGTCATTTCCAGGAAGAGCAAGTTGATGCTAAGGATAGGGTTCTCCAGCTCCATGTCACACCACTGTGAGGAGCATCTACATTCTTGATGTTAACCTAATTTTTTCTTCCATCAGATCCTGTAAAGTTTGATCTACTTTGTTAGTTTTTCATGGTCTCTATTCCACTTACCTATCTCCCTGAAACAGTCTTCACAACGTGTTGTATATTTCTTTGATTTCTCTCATCATGTTTTCTTTTATTTCTGAGGCATATCTTACTTGTTATTTAACTGTTTCAATGCATGGTGACCTTGCAGCTTGTAAGCAGATGGTTTATGCAGTTCAAGAATTCACTGACGTCTCATGGTAAATTGGAAGAGTTATTAGGAGTTCATTCAAAATGTATGTCAGCTTTTCCATTTCATTCACTCTTTCTCACTCTCAGTCTTACACTCACTGCCATTTTATTGTTCTGACAATAGAGGTAGAGAGATTCTTCCCGCTTAGAAAGGATAGCAGAACTAGAGGGCACAGCCTCAAGATAAGGGGGGGGGGGGCAGTTTAGATCAGAGTTGAGGAGGAACTTCTTCACTCAAAGGGTGGTGAATCCTTGAAATTCTCTGCCTGTTGAAGTGGTGGAGGCTACCTCGCTAAATACATTTAAGTCACGGGTAGATAGGTTTTTGATAGACAAGGGAATTATGGGTTATGGGGAGAGAGCGGGAAAGTGGAACTGATCCACTTCAGATCAGCCATGATCTTATTGAATGGCGGGGCAGGCTCGAAGGGCTAGATGGCCTACTCCTGCTCCTATTTCTTATGTTCTTATGACACAGTATTTTTACTTATTATTCCAGAAAACGCCCATTTACATCCATTGGTTAACTAAACACATCTTCGAAGGGTGGCCGACACTAATTTGTTCTAACCTCTGATCATGCATTGTGCACAAGTTAGTGTGGTCCTTGCCAAGGTTAGATGAGAACTGGCAATGTGCATAACACATCTCAGCATTCGGTAACTTTGTAACATGATAATCCTGTTAATGAAAATGTTAATAAATATATAGTGTAGAAAGTATTATACTAATGTTATATAAAAAAGTAAAATAAAATAGGGGCTTCCCACAATGCTTTTGGGGGGGGGTCCTCTGTGTTAAGCATCACCTGATGTGCCTCAGGAGCCTCACTCTGACATGGCAATCTCTGCCACATTTGACAGAAGAAGACAAGAGAAGCTGCATGATCCACAAGGCTCTGCTTTCTGTGGGTGTCCTTCTTCTTCCAATGCTCTTCCAAACAGTCAGCCTCCAGAGGTCATGGCAGTCAGTAACTGTCTTCCAGTTGATTATCTGAATATTTGCTAGCTTTACACGGAGATGCCAGATGTTGGCTTCGATTTTCTGGCCGTTCATTTCCTGCTGTCGCTGCAAGTGAGGACGGAGAATTTAGCACTCAGCCAAATCTCTGTACCTGCAGTGGGACCAGAAAATTTTGTTGACACGAACAGCCACTCGTTGATGTGGTTTCCACTGTGGGACCTTACAGATCATTCTATGTATTGTTCTGTGTGTGTGGTCAGTTAATTTTCTGTGCATTTTCCCATCTCATATTTTGTTTCTCTGTTCTATTATTCAAGTAGTTTATACTTGAATTGTCAGTTGACCTGTATTTTCTCAACAAATGCTGCCTGACCTGCTGAGTGTTTGCAGCATTTTCTATTTGGAACCATATGAGGTAGCAATAGTTTTGAGGGCGAAGAAACAGATAAAGAAAAAAGGGGAGAAGTTTAAGTTTACTAGAACCATCAAAACTATAAAAAAGAGCTGGAATCTTGGGTCTACCTCTCAAACATTAACTAGCTTTTTCTATCTTACAGATACTGACTAGTATTTCCAGTATTTTGTACTTTTATTTCTGAGCTGCTAGTTTGGTTGGAGCTTCAGCATCAGACAAATTGCCCAATGTCACTGGAGGTGGAGCAGATGGGTTGGATTGAGTCAGCTCCTCTGCATTGGGACATTTGTGATGACATTGCCACCAGCAGAAAATTCAACCTGAACAATCTGTTTCTGACAAGAAGACCATTAATTAGAATTTTTTAAAACATCTATTCCAATTCAGCTCAAGTAAAATTCGGGTGATTCTCCCATCCTAATGCACGTTTTTTAGCACATCGGGATGGGAGAATCTCGTGTCAGCCATTTCACGGGATTCCTGATGCATGCGAGTCTCCCAGAGCCGGAGAATGGGCACAGTCGGGACTGCGCAGGAAAAGAGATAAATAATTTAAATAATTTTAAAATGTTTTTTAAATCTTATTATCGGGTCTGGCATGGAATTTTCTCGGCCCAGTAGCATCTCCCGCCCCGCCTGGAATATCTCATTCCGGTGGGGTTTAGAGTAGCTCCCCATTTGCGAGGTACCAGTGGGAGACCCCACAGGAGGGAAGGGGGGGCAATTGGGGCACCCAGGGGGTCCAGCGAAGGCTGCCCCCTAGGCATGAGCACCTTGCCAATACCAACCTGTGCCCAGGCATTGCTCAAGGGGCAAAGTACCCATGCCCACAGGGCACCTTGCACTGCCCATTAGGCATCAGACAGTGACAAGGGGGCAGAGCCAGGAGTGTGGCAGGGACAATGGGGTGGATCCAAAGGGGCGGGGCCTATTGTGGGGGCAGGATCTGGGGTGGAGCCAAGGGGCAGGGCCTATTGTGGGCAGAGTCAAAAGGGCAGGACCTATTGTGGGCAGGGCCTAGGGACAATCGGTGGGGTTGGGGGGCCCCGCTGCCTCTCTGCATTGGGATCAGTCGGGGCTGGAGGGAGGCCAGTGATTGGGATGGGTGGTCTGCCAGGGGGAGGGGGTCTGCCTCCCAGGGGGTTAAGCAGGGATGTGTCTGTTGGGGTGGGGTATCGCCACTGTTGACAGAGGAGGGAGGGGGTTTGGCAGGGAGATTGGGGCACTTCAAGGACGGGAGAGTGGGGTTGGGGCTGGCCTGGGAATGCTTGTACAGGCCATGTTCAGGCCATGTGCAGGGCTGGAGGGGCACCACTACAGGGGTCCCAGGCCGGCCAGTGATCCAGCAGGCCAGCAAGTGGGAGGTTGACAGATTGGGACCATTACATGTGTGCAGAGTTCTGGAACTGCCAGACTCCAGTATGAACAGGCCCTGCCCCTCACCCCGTCGCCTCTTTTAATGAAATACACGATTGTGACCTCTGCATTGCACAGAGCATGGGAGAGTCAGGTCTGAAGTTGAACTGAAAAAACTGTCGTTATTTACACCGGTTTTCTCGTCAATTCAGCACTTTTGGGAGAATCACCCCCATGAAGTTGCAGTACATTTCAGGTTAAGCTCACAAACCGAAGAAAAGTGCAAGTAATTAGGGGGCGAGTGCAGTAAGTCATCTACTGTGATGAGTGTTTGTAAGTACACCGTATAAAAAAGTAGACTGCATAGGAATACTTTTGAATTTGTATAATGTTTGAAATGATACTTGAAACTTGCACATCTGATGTGCTAAGTGTAATTTTACAAGATGTAAATTTTAAACTTAAACTGTGTCAAGTTCACAGGCTGTTCTGAAGGTAAACAGTATTGTTACACCATCAATCCCAACATGCATCTATAGTAGTGGAAAATATGCAGCCAATGATAAGAATCCAGTAATTTTCAAGTTATTACAAACCTGTCCTGCCCTGCTTGTAGCTAATCTGACCAGGAGATCTGCTGTAATTATTTAACATGCTTGTCTGTCTTGTGCCAGCTTCATACATCTACTGTAGCTTGGCTGCAACCACCCTGTGACATCTGTCATCCAATTATGTCTAGGCCATCTCCTTTTTCTGCTGCCCTCCACTCTGCCCTGTACAGAAGATCCCTGTCGCTTTAGGTCTCTAATCAAATGGTTGAAATACTGACATTTTCTTTTCTGGATTCTACTTTTTTAAAAGTTCTTTTCGCTTTTATAATTTCAAGTATCTCTTAATTTGTTTTATGGTCTGTATTTGGAATTTTTAGCATACATCTTAGCATCCATATATCAAATGCCTCGTTTACTTTGACAGAGCCATGTTTATTGCTCAGGGTTTCTAAGGCACATGGGAAATTTGAGAGAATGTTGCATTTTATGAGATTTTTTTTCCTCGTTACAAGCCTGAGTTTTCTTGCTTTTAAACACATCTCACAGCTTCACAAAATTACTTCTTCCTCTCTCTATCCTGTTCTGACTTTGGCATCACATCTTCCACCTTCTGTTGTAATTTGTCCTAAAGAGACAAATTTATCTACTTGTTCCAGTGCAACGTAATTGACTTCAATCTTCACTCCAGTTTTTCTAATGTATTCCTTCTGACTACATTTTGTTTTGTCTTTTTCATGCTCTTTATTCATGTTCTAAGCTTCTAGATTTACCATTAGTGTCCCACAAGTTTATTATTTTCTTGCCTCCTACTTTTACCACTGGAAGTATATCTGACTCTCTACAGATTGAATAATTTTGGCAAAAGTAGACAGCCTTTTGTACTCTCTTCACTTGAAACATATTCTCTAGATTGATGGTTGCAATTTGGACCCAATAAAGGCTCTGGATAAATCTCAAATCTTTACTGTCAATGTCACATTCACAACATGTCTATTAGCTTTTGGTGATAAACATGATCAGAAGCTTTTTCATAGTCTCTGAAGCATACATAAATGTTCTTGTTTGCTTCTAGATATTTATCGAAGGTCGTTCTTATGTCAAATATTCTCTCTTGTTCCTGTTCCAGGTCTACATCCAGGTTACATTCCACCAATTTCTGCTTCAAATATATTATTATTTCTAAAATGATTTTCAAAGTCACTTTAATGAGATGACTCATTGAGCCTATAGTTCTAAATTGATTGCAAACCATTCTTTTCAGCTTCTTAGGTAACTTAAATGATGAATGTCTCCAATCTCATGGCACCTATCCTTTGATATATATTTGATCACAAATTTCTGTTATTAGTTCTACTTGTGTTTTCCCCTTGGCTTTTAGATGCCCTGGCTTTATTTTATTATTATCTGGAGCTTTTTCTGTACTCGTCAATTTCAAAGCATTCTTTAGCTCTGATACCATACTGTTTGGTCCATCGTTTACCTCTACATCTAAAGGGATCCCACAGTTTGCATCATCATACAAGTTGGTTATGTATTCTGTCCATCTTTTTGTTACTGCATTCCTTTTAAACAATATTTTGCCATCTTTGTCTTTTATGCTCCAATTATCCGTTATTATCCTTTTCTTTCTCTCAGTCAAAGATTATCTTTTCATTCCTTGACAGAGTGTAGGTATGGACAAACTCTTTCTAATCATTCCTCTTTTGGGCCAAACTCTCCAGTTGTTGCCATGTATAGCCCTCGATTCTGATCTCGTTTAGATCTCTTTAGGGTACAGAAAAGGTTTACCAGGATGTTGCCTGGTATGGAGGATCTTAGCTATGAGGAGAGATTGGGTAAACTGGGGTTGTTCTCCCTAGAAAGACGGAGAATGAGGGGAGACCTAGTAGAGGTGTATAAGATTATGAAGGGCATAGATAGGGTGAACAGTGGGAAGCTTTTTCCCAGGTCGGAGGTGGCGATCACAAGGGGTCACAGGTTCAAGGTGAAGGGGGCAAGGTTTAACACAGATATCAGAGGGATGTATTTTATACAGAGGGTGGTGGGGGCCTGGAATACACTGCCAAGCAAGGTGGTGGAGGCGGACACGCTGGGATCGTTTAAGACTTATCTGGATAGCCACATGAACAGACTGGGAATGAGCGGCACAGGCTTGGAGGGCTGAAGGGCCTGTTTCCTGTGCTGTATAGTTCTTTGTTCCTTTTCTGTAGCCTTCCTTGGTTCCTTGCCCTCTTTCTTGGTCAACCTTTCTTTATCCTTGTGGGTGCCATGTGAGATCATGCCGTGTAAATAGAACATAGATCACTACAGTACAAACAGGCCCTTTGGCACAAGTTGCGCTGATCATATCCCTACCTACCAGGCCTATCTATAACCCTCAATCCCACTAAATCCCATGTACTCATCCAGAAGTCTCTTAGAAGACCCCAACAAGTTCGCCTTTACCACCACCGATGGCAGCTGATTCCACTCACTCACCACCCTTTGAGTGAAAAACTTACCCCTGACATCTCTGTACCTGCTCCCCAGCACCTTAAACCTGTGTCCTCTCATAGCAACCATTTCAGCCCTGGGAAATAGCCTCCGAGAATCCACCCTATCTATACCTCTCAACATCTTATAAGCCTCTATCAGGTCGCCTCTCAACCTTCATCTCTCCAGGGAGAAAAGACCTAGCTCCCTCAACCTATCCTCATAAGGCATGCCACCCATCCAGGCAACATCCTTGTAAATCTCCTCTGCACCCTCTCAATAGCTTCCACATCCTTCTTGAAGTGAGGCGACCAGAACTGCGCACAGTACTCCAAGTGGGGTCTGACAAGGGTCTTATAAAGTTGCAGCATTATCTCCCAACTCCTAAACTCAATCCCTCAATTAATGAAGGCTAGTACACCATATGCCTTCTTGACCACAGCCGCCACCTGCGAGGCCGATTTAAGAGTCCTATGGACCCGGACCCCAAGGTCCTTCTGCTCCTCTACACTGCAATGTAATATTGTTCCATAGCTTCCTCAAAGCATTGCGTATCCAATTCCACTTTTGTGGATTATTAATTAATTATTACATAATAAATTCTAATTATTAATTACAATTGTTATAATTGTACTAAAACTGATGATTTTGTCAATAAGTTTCATGTCAAGAACAATTTAGTATTATTCCTGATTTTGTGATTGGCAGATCAAATTTAATTGTAAATGTGGTTTCTGTATTCCAAAAATTTAAATTGAAAGGAGAAAGACATAGGAATTAAACAAAATGGAAATGAAAAATCAGATCAGTGACCTGCATAGTGGAGAAATAGGGATGAAGTGATTTTCTGGAAATATGGTTATTTATCTTTGGGGCTAGTGAGGACATTTTCTTCGGATGATTAAATGGGTGCCTACAGCAAAATAGATTCTGTATTATGTGGAAGAACCATGTTAGATGGGCTGGTTTTCTCCTTTCCTTCTTTCTCACCGTCTTACAAAGATGAAACATCTTGGTTGAACAAAGAATAAAGAACAACACAGCACGGGAAACAGGCCCTTCGGCCCAACGAGCCCGCGCTGCCATTTCAACATTGTGAGTCCCCTCTTCCACCCATGACCCTTGTCTACACTTATGGCACTCCACATTGGAAGCCAGATTGAGGGGAGACTAATTTAGGGACAATTTGTTACACCAATCAGCCTAAGAGCACATTTTTGGGGTGTGGGAGGAAACCGGAGCACCCGGAGAAAACCCATGCAAGCACGGGGAGAATGCGCAAACTCCCACAGACACTGGCCCAAATCCATGTATCTGCGCAGCAAACAGTGATAGTCACTGAGCTGTTGTGTTGCCCATCAGCTGGTCCAGTTTAAGCGTACACTAACGACGGCCTCAAAATTCCTTTACGATTTTCAGCAAACAGAACTTCCAAGAAGAAAACACATTTCTAAGAATTCCAGTAAATTGATCCAGATTTATTCATAACTTTTAAACTTTATTTTTTTTAAAAGACACAGGAAAATTTAAAAACACGACCACTTTTTCAAGCAATTGTCAATAATCAGAGCATTCTTTTGAAGCTGTAACAAACCACCAAAGCAAGCACCTCATATTTTTACACTTTTACATTTTTGAAGGTAAAAGAAACAAGAGCATGACCTGAACTAAGTTTACTTCAGACACTTTTATACTACAGATATCAACTGAAGCAACAATGACTGTTTCAAATGTTTACTTCTTTATGTTTGTACAATACACATCTATCTCTGGATACTGCTTAAGTACTGTTTAAACTTATTGTTTTACAAACTAAAATATAACAAGGAATGTCTCTGTAATACTATAAATTGGGAAATTTGATGAATGGATGATTCTTAGATTTAGTTTTCAACATTTTCTACTTATTTATGCATCGATACAAAATGAAAATTTTTTTGACTTAAATTCTAAATGAAACGCTTGTTATCTATATTGTAAAATTTCCCAATTTACTTTCCATAAGAGATACAAATCTGGTGTCCTTCTGAAGAGGGTATCTTAGACTTAACTCTTTGACAGTATCTTTTGAGTTTTATAACAACACAACTCAGTGGCTTTCTGTCTTTCAGCAGGAAAGTATCTTCATGTTTCCAGTATAATATGTTAGATTTGTAGGACATTATTCTTTATGTAATAAATAGTCAGCAAAGCAGAGAAAGTGGCAGTAGGAAATCTGTTCTCAAAATATCTTGCTTGGCCAAATAGTGCTTTGGTGTTTTAACACATTGCATTATAGAGGGAAAAGATAAAGATTAATGTCAAGTGTTCTCCATTCAATTATTTTTTCCAAAAGCTGGGGAATGGTGTAAAAAAAGCACGCTTATAAATTATAAAGAAAACAAAATTAAAGTTGAGACAGAAGAAAAAAAATCAAAGATATTTGTTTAGGTTAGAAAGTTTATCTTGCAACCATCTCCTTGTTTAAATGCTTCCTCACAAGCTATTTTGTTTCATGACAAACACCTATATTTGGACTCATTGTCCAATCTCTCTTACCGGAGAACTCACTGAAATTTTATAACACGTTAGAATGATTAGAAATGCAGCTGTTCATAATTTTACTTTTGATTTCATAACTACAGGTTGATTCAAATGTCATCACTAAAATCAAAAATATAGCCAGATTAAAGTTTATCCTTGATTGTTAATGATTTATGTAATTTTGTCTTTTTATATCAATGATTAGAATGTACAAAATATTTTTTAAGAAAAGGAATGGATTTTGACAGCTGTTAACACTGCAGTGCTAATCAGATATACATCATTTCAGTCTCAACCAATATGTATTGCTCAACCAACAGCACAAAGACAAGTTATCTAGTCATTATCACATTGCTTTTTGTAGGTGTTGGCTCTGTTCACATTGGTTGCTACATTTTTTATATTGCATCAGTGACTAAACTTCAAAAATACTTCATTGACTCTAAAGCAGTTTGGGACATCTTTTAGTTGTGAAAGCTACTTTTCATGCAAGTTTTTAAAAAAAACTTCCAGTGCAGGAAAAATCAAGTAGTCTGAAAGATATGCTGGCTAGGTGCATTGGCCATGCTAAATTTTCCTCAGTGTACCTGAACAGGCACCAGAATGTGGCGATAGGGGATTCTCACAGTAACTTCATTGCAATGTTACTTGTGACACTAATAAATAAACTTAACAGCCCATGTTCCATTTGAAGTAGACATATTTCCAAAGGTTAACACCAGTTTTGTCATGCCATCAAGGTGTTTTCACCAAAGGATGAACAATCAGTATCACTTGAACGAGCATCCTCCAGTTACACAGCACATTGACTGAAGCTTGAGAATGGGTTATTTACCTTTATATGTGCAACACAGGAAGGTGAGAGTGCGCAGAAATGAAAGGAAGCCGATTTAAAATCTACTGGACGCACCAGGATGGACAGAATACAATATATGGACTTCCCAAGCTTGCCATGACAACATGGTGGCCAATTCATACCAGGCACTTCACCACAGGGAGGAAGAGAGAATTCGAGTGCAAACACCTTTGAATGTTTTCAAGCACCTGTTTTTTTAAAAGAGATATTGATTGGATGTGGATAGCAGATAATCCGTCTGTCCCTGCAAATAGTTTTCAAATGGACAGAATCCACAAGCACAGAAGTGGTGAAACAATGTGGGAAAAAAAAATCAATCTCAAAAGCTGCAATGCAGACACTCATCAATACATGCTTCATACCCTTGTTTTGAATAAAGAAGAAAAATGTCATTTTGCATGATGAGGCAAAAGCTATTTTATATACCTGGGTGTTCGCATGTTTTGAATGTGCCTTTCATTGTGTATGCATATTAAAATGGATTAAAGCCAGATGGAGCATTTGCTGACAATAAAAGAAAAACTCTGTTCAAAAAGTTAAAAAAAAATTAGATCACCCTATCAATGAGAGTTTATATCCAGATGTAACTAGCCCCACAGAAACATGCTGTGTGACAGCATTCCAGCACACTCTGCCATTGTACTGTGCTTGGCTAGAAACTGCCCTGTGCTCATTATTCCTGACTAATGTTATTAACTCCTCACTGAATTTAGTCTGAAATTTCAAAATCCTGAAACAGCCATTGGATCATAAGGTTAGAAAGGGCAATGGGTCATTCAATTCATCCAACTCATTGGTTTCTGTGTCTAAGTATTTGACCATTCAAATGTAAACTACTGTTTCAAACCAATTATTTACTTATTACAAGTAATGAAAGTATAATTCTTAGAGCATCAGTCCCCCAGTATCTCTCTAATTAGCTTTTTCAGTTGATAAGACCTAACAGTTCCAGCACATAATTAAGCTGGGCAAGGTATCAGAGGTGGGTCTGATCTTGTTTACCTCCAGCAGTCAGCTCTTCCGTCACACTGGCAGCAGGGAACAGTAACTACAAGATGTTCTGCAGCAACTCATCAAATCTCCTTCAGCAGCACCTTTCAAACCTGTGATTCTACTCTCTGGAAAGCAGGGCAGCAGAAACATGTGAATGCCACCACCTGCAAGTTCCCCCCAAACCAGTTATCACCCTGATTTGGAACAATATTGCCGTTCTTTGACTGTCACAGGACCCAAACCCTGGAACTGCCTTTGTAACTGCACTGTGCATGTACCTATACCAGACGGACTGCAGTGGTTCAACTCTTCATGGTCAATTAGAAATGGACAACAAATGTTAGCCTCACCAGCAATGCCCACGTCCCATGAAAGAATTTTAAATTGCACACATGTACTTTGTAGCAGGGTTCACCAGATACCAATTGGTCATGAAGGTCCTGGAATTTTCTCCAATCCCAGCTGAGTCTAGTTATAGTGCTTCCATTGCCTTCCCGGCCATTGCTGATTAAATCTGAGCTTAGGATTAAACCTGAGATTTTCCTGATTTGTATTTTCAGTACCGCACATTTATCCCATGAGCTATAATGGAAGATAACAAAAGGGCTCAGGAAACAGGCAAAATGCATACATTCCCATCTGTAATAGTATAAAATGATCGAGATTTTTTTCCAGCTTCAGATAGTGTTTACAAATATTTAGCTGTGTACAAATTAGATTCTTGACTGACAAGGGAGTCAAAGGGTAAGAGTAGACAAGAAAGTAGATTTGAGGCCATATTCAGATTGGCCATGATCTTATCAAATAGCAGAGCAGGCCTGAGGGGCCGAATGGCCTACTGCTCCAAATTCGTATGATTGTAAAGCAACACAGTTTTAACACAGGAAATCGTATTTTGCCACGAGCTGATCTATTTTATATGTAGGTACAAAAATATTGTAAATAGAATTCCTGTGAAATATATATTTGCAAGCTTAATTAAATTATTGACAATACTTAATAGTATCAACTGAAAAATCTAAATAGCAAATAAAAACAATCGATGGAATAAAATTGTTTGTGAAATGTTTGCAAAGAGTTTCTACTAAGTAATAACTGTACAAGAAATGTAAGATTTCTGTTAAGAACATGTCCAGCACATTTTCCTTTGTTTGCCTTCTCAACTTTGATCCCTTTTCCCAGGATATGTTGGCTCATACTACAAATCTGTTCCACTGACAGTGGTAGTTTTCCATTATCTTACTCCAGACTTCAATTTTCACATACAAGCCTTTAAATGCAAGTGCATACAGCCTGTTTAACTGTGGGAGTTTCATTATTGAGCCAGCATTAGAGCTGACTTTTCTCTTTTTCTGTCCTCAAATTGTAACACCCTCTACTCCTGTTCTACTGTTTAACATTTAACTCTTGGTAGCATAGGACAAGATGGTCTTAAAAATTAGCACCACTTCAAGCAGTGTATTTGCCCACCAAGTTAATTGGGAAACCTGCTGGGTATCTTTGAGTATACTTTGTTAATAAACCCAGTAGGGAATCTTATTTGCTTGTTTTTGTTGAAATGAATTGAACAGTGTCTTACCTGTTGCTGCAGAAACCAGCATTGTTACATAGATCACTGCTAATTACATAAGAAGGAAAGCATGCTTGTAATGATCTTAATCATCCTAAATTCTCATTCCAGTATCTGTGATAGTCTTTTCTTCTGCTATGTGGATTATTTTGTCCTATCTTCCTAGATCCTTCCAAAGGTTTGTACTATTTTGCCAGCTGGCATTCAGAACACACAAACCATCTCCAGGCTTCTGCTCAATCTAGTCTATAACTTCCACTTAGATAATGAAAAAGATAAACACAAAATGGGTTGCTTATCAGCCAAATTCCTCTTTTGTCCAAGTGAAACATCTCATTTTCCATTAAAGTTGACTTAGCACCTTCCTGAGATCCTTAGCCAAAGATCAGAAATCACCACCTTGGAACTTCAGAGCATTCAGCTCTTCATTCTGCCTCTCTGTACTCATTTTCCACCACTCAGAGATCTTTAGACTTTTTAACTATTTAATATTAATACAATTATTTCAATAGATGCTTTTATGATACTTAAAAGTGCACAAATATACCTATTCCAACTTAATTTGAGCATGCTATATGATAGAAGCTCAATTGAAAGCAGAAATCACCACTGGTGGAGCCCCACTTCTAATTCAGAGCAGGAGTTTTGCAAGCTTGATCTGAGGCAGTCAGCATACCATCCAGTCCTTGGCAGCGTGTAGCCTGGAGGATTTTAACTCCTTGGGCCTCAGCTGCAGGAGCTCCATTAGTCATCTACCAGAAACTGACAGAAAGCAGTAGGTGGCCAGAGGACAGAGGGAGTAGAATATTAGGTTGCAAGACACCAATGCTGGGAACAGGAGGAACAATCCCTGGCACAAAGGTAAATGCTGATGGACCACCAGGTTGGGGGAGTCAGAAACTCCCATGGCACAGAAAAGTTCAGTGAGCTTTTTGAAGTTCGTAGGACCAACAGAACTGACCTACATAGGCCTCCAGTTAAAATTACTGCCAGCTCCCTATTACGTCATCCAAGACCAATCTGCACATTTAAAGACAGACTTCATTTTGGGCTATCCCTCACACTTAGTCAAAAGAACAGATAATTGGGCCCTGGACAAAATCAGTGGGATTTCAGCAGGCAAGTCTGGTTTTAACCATTTGTCCCGCTGATTTCTGATGGGGGAGCAGGGTTAAATTCTAATGTTTGACTGCTAAATCATACTAAGCAGCAGCTGCTGAGCACAGCGGCAGTGTTTTCCACCAGGGTGACAGATTATCGGAGAGAAGGGTCAATCCTGGCCAGCTGTAGAAGCAAACATTGGAAAAAGCCACGTGGTTGCCAGGAAGATGTCCAGATTAACAAAGAAACAATAAAAACAATCCAGAAAAAAAGAGGTTGGAGAACATGCCCAAAAAGAACAATTAAATTTTTTTTTAAATTAAATTGACCATTTCCTGTAGCAACATTTTTGGAAAAAAAAGTCCCTTTGTTTCAAAACAGCTTGTTGTCAATTAATGCAAGAGAATTTAAGTTATCACAAAAGGATTTGAGTTATGGCAAGAGGATTTAAGCAAGCATGGCAAAATCTTCAGCTGTATAGAACATAGGTTAGAATGCACCTGGAGTACTGTGCAGTTTTGGTCACCTTACTTTAGAAAGGAAATTACAGTCCAACAGGTTTATTTGGCAGCACAAGCTTTCAGAGTGTTGTGATTTCAGGTGAACTGGCAGTTTCTTCACTCATCTGAAGGAGCGACATTCCAAAAGTTTATGCAACCAAATAAACCTGTTGGACTTTAACCTGTTGTTGTGAGACTTCTTACTGTGCTTACCCCAGTCCAACACTGGTATCTCCACGTCATGGGAGTCCAGAACTAGGGGACACAATTTCAGAATAAGGGGAGAAACGACTTAGGACCGAAATGAGAATCCTTTTCACTCAGAGGATTGTGAATCTTTGGAATTCTCTATCCCAGAGGACTCTGGATGTTCAGTCATACAGTATGCTTAGAGCAGAGAATGACAGATCTCTTAAATGCCAATGACACAGAGGATTAAGGGGATAGTGTGGCAAAAAGCATTAAAGTGGATGATCAGCCATGATCGTATTGAATGCAGAACAGGTTTAATAGGCTGAATGGCCTACTCCCACTTCTGTGTTCCCAAGTTAATGATAAGCATTGGATGAGTAATATTTTGTAATTACAAGTGTGATCATACAGCTAGATCTGACTTATTTTGGCATATCAAAAAGAAAATAAAGTATACAACAGTGGAAACTTCCAAACTACCAGGATATTGGTTGGAAACCAGGAACGCAATTTTAAAAGTTTATCTGTATTTCTATTTTGAAAAGATGCAGGTTTACACTTGAAAATTTTTGAGAAATCATGCCTTAACGCATGAGAAGTTATATCTCATGTACATCTTTATATCACAAAACCATAAAAACGCATTCACTGTAATTACTCTTACATAGAACTGTAACTTCAAAATAAACAAGCATCATCTTCAGACTAAACTGTGCAAAAATAAAACAAGAAATAGTTCATCTAAATGCTTACTGTGCTTTTTCCAGCACCAAACTTAAGTAGACTGATATAAAAAGCAAAATACTGAAGATGCTGGACATCTGAAATGAAAATGCTGAAAATACTCTAGTTGGTAGTATCTGTGTTGAGAGAAACAAGAATTAACAGGCTGCATTCTCCTGGTATATTGGCAACAGGCTTGGGGGGAAAAGTGCTGTTAAAATGATAAGGGGAGTCAAGGGGTGGAGACCCTCATGTTGTCCTGCCACTGGCAATATGGCATGGCAGCAGAAAACCAAATAGCTCAGCAGCCTAACGGGTGTTGGGACACTTAACTGGCCAAGTCAGGGTCACTTCCCACTGCCATGGGCATTTTGCCTGGATCAGAACACCTCCCTACCACATGGGTGGAGAGTTAGGTGTATCATGGCAGCCTCCATGTGGGGTCCAGGGGTAGTTCCTCTTTGATTGGGCAATTTATGGTCTTGTGGCAATGACACTGACAGTCCTCCACAGTAATCTGCCAACCATCTGATTGGGATGCAGCTCTTGGGGGAAGGCTGCTGACCATTAATTGGTCAGCTGCCTTCGTGGCAGCCTTTTATCTGGCCTCTGCCAGAAATATGCCACCCTAAGATCCTGCCACTGAATTGAAATTGGCTCCCACTTTCTGGTTCAGCAGTGGAATTGACTATCATCCGTAAAATTCAGCCCAACATTTTAGATCTGTGATCTTTTATCAGAAACTTTAATCCTGTTCCTCTCCCCACAGATGGTGCCTGAACTCTTGAGTATTTTCTGTTATTATTTGGTAAAAAAAAGTTTACATAATTGCTAGATAATAAAACAATACTCACAAATACACAATTTCAGTTTATATTGCACTTATTTGGCCTATTTGTCCCTCTGCGGAAACATTAGTTCGGAATGTTATTGATTCAGATTTAATGGTTTTCTGTTGTTATATCAAAGTAGTGAGAAATATTTAGCTTATACAAATTGTTATGCTGTGAATTGAAAATCTACTGTCATAGAAATCATAGAAACCCTACAGCACAGAAAGAGGCCATTCAGCCCATCGAGTCTGCACCAACCACAATCCCATCCAGGCCCTACCCTCATATCCTGACATATTTACCCACTAATCCCTCTAACCTACACATCCCAGGACACTAAGGGGAATTTTAGCATGGCCAATCAACCTAACCCACACATCTTTGGACTGTGGGAGGAAACTGGAGCACCCAGAGGAAACCCATGCAGACAGTCCTTTAGCTTAATTGCAAGATGGTATTCCAGCAAATATGAACTGGAAGATTCCAGGTCAGTTGTAAATAATGAAGACCAATGACCCAAATTTGTTTAACAACTGTAGCAAACTTGAGTGAAAAGTAAAAACCTGTATCCATGCCTGGTAACTTATTGACTTGTAACATTTCTCCCTTAGCCATAACTTAAAGTGCTGGTTGGAAATGAGAAGTAGTCTGGAATGTTTGCATTATGATATATTCTTATCTACAATTTAGTTTTCAAACTAAATGGGAAAAATTTGTAGGTACGTGCAATCAGTCATTCAACGGCATCAACACATTTTTTTCTCAAATAGAATCAGAATATCTCCTACATAATGTCCAATATTGGTTTCCATTATCAATTGCCATTGACATTTGCCTGAAAATTAACATTCAGATTAGTAGGAAAATGGTTGAAGTTAACTTATGCCAACACTTTGCAATGTTGTTGACATTGAGGTTTATCACAATAACTTGCCCTGCCAGTACAGATATTGCACTGTAATCTCACAGACTGAATCAATGGTTAGTACTGCTGCTTCACAGCACCATGGACCCGGGTTCAATTCCGCCCTTGCGACACTGGCTATGCAAAGTCTACACGTACATGAGTTTTCTGTGGGGTGCTTCAGATTCCTCCCAGTCCAATGGTGTGCAGGTTAGGTGGATTGGCCATGCTACATTGACCCTTAGTGTCAGGGAGATTAGTAGGATAAATACGTGGAGTTACAGGGATAGGGGCAAGGTGGGATTGTTGTTGAAGCAGACCTGATGGGCTGAATGGCCTCATTCTGCACTGGGTTTCTATGATTCTATGAATGAGGATGAACATAATTCACCTGTGTAGGAGAAAATTCCCTCTGTGGAGGGAAGAAAATGCAGTTCAAGCAACAATGGTTTACTACTGTCTATTAATTGGTGAGCTGCCCTAGCAGCAGCCTTTTAATTGGCCTCTGCCAGAAATATGCCACTCTAAGATCCTGCCATTGGACAAACTGAAATTAGAGAAGACAAGAGAAACATCACATTAAAAAAACCTTAATTTCAAATGTTTCTTTCCTTGAAAATCATTGATAGGGGCTGAAAATCTCTGGTCTCATCCGCTGGGGAAATCGTAGCAGGTAAGACAGAAAATTTGACGAATCATTTAAAGGTCCATTGAGCTTGGGCAGGAATTTCTAGTCTTGGAGCGTGCACGTGACCAGAGAATCCCACCCATGATAACCATACTTACAGCAAAAATAACAGTTACTTTTAACTACTTCATTGGAGTTAATTTACTTTGTGCACTAGTGTAAAATAGGTAATAATGAATTGGGAGCCTGATTTAAATTTCTTCTGATCTTTATTTTCATTGAAGTCAACAAGAAAAACATTGAGAGGGATGTAAAATAGGTTGGTGATTAGCTATCATCCATTTTACACGATCACACAAAGTCAAGGTTACCTCCAAGTGTAAGGCGATGTTTCTAATTTACAGGAGAGCATCATTATAGGTCAGTTACACTAAACAATTTTTGCTGATTCAGTGCAATTCTGGCTTCTGTTTGAAACAAACTGTGTGATGCTGCTCGCAAGCAGGTTGAAGGATGGAGTAAATTTTAATGTGATGTGAGGTTATCACAAGGATAAAGTCTATCAGTGCTTTGCAACAGTTGCAATAAATAAACATAACAAGTGTAAAAACAACTTTAACATTTCTAATTTGTTGCCCTTGAACCTGCAGGATTCATTTTTATGTTGTTTTACTTTGGCGAAGAGTTGCTAGCTTTGCTAACTTTAAATTTAACAAGCATCCGGATGGCAGTGAACAAGATGAAACTGCAGTGGAGGTATCAGTGTAATTCAGCAATGCTGATTCCACAGCACTCCAAGCAGCTAATAGTCTCAAGTCTGCACATGCACAATAACAGTGCCAAAAAAATCAGATATTCTCCGAATATAAACCAATTCTATTCAGTCAGTGCTGCATTGTACCATCCTTAAAATAGTCACTGGATTAGTTTCACATAAAAAACATTTTTCAGCATACTGTGTACAATATAGTATCTTGTGTGTATGTTTTAACTTTTAACCTGAAATAACTTTTTTATTCTTTTGAGAGTATGTGTTGTTTAAAATATAAGTAGATATTTTGAAAAGTAGACTACCTACCGCATAAAATCATTCTATTGTATCTCCAAGCTTTGAAATGCAAGATACAGAGCACCAGGACAGTACAGTGTCATGTATTTTCTCAAAATACTATGGCAGGTTAAAAGACTTTTGATCAGAGACATGCACATCAAAACACACAATACAGCTGACTAAATGAGAATGATACACAGATTTTCTATATACAGTATATATTTAAACACTCTGCAATACAATTTATTAATAAGAATATGATCTATCTCAGGTCACTTGCTCCATAACAGAATGGAAAACTTTCCTTATGAAGGTTTGTTTTAAAATTTAACGTTACTCAGCAAGATTTTAGCACCACAAACACAAGTGCTGCAATAATGATGGAGTGGGATTTCTGGCAATTGACACATTATTATGCCACATTAGACTTACCAAGGTCAGACATATATGCATGAATTACAATGCTTATGGCACCATCCAAGGTGGTGAGTTTTCTCTTATTCTTTCATGGAATGTGGGTGTTGCTGGCTGGGCCAGCATTTATTATCCACCCCTAAATGCCATTGGACCAAGTAGCTTGTTAGGCCATTTCAGAGGGCATTTATGAGTCAACCATGTTGCTGTGGATCCGGAGTCATATGTAGACCAATCCAGGTAAGGATGCCAAAATTCCTTCCCTAGGGAATATTAGTAAACCAGGTAAGTTTTCACAACAATCAACAATGGTGTCATGTGCATCATTAGATTTTTAATTCCAGATTTTTATTGAATTCGAATCTCACCATCTGCTGTTGTGGGACTCGAATCCAGAACATTACCCTGGGTCTCTGGATCACTTGTCCAGCGACGATACCACTACACCACTGCAAATTAGGAATGGAAATGGAGTGTGGTACCTTGCCTCAATATCAGTGTTATAGGCAGTCTGCAGCACACAGGGGGCTATTGAGGCAGGATCAGCAGGAACTTGGATGATGGCATCATTCTGCCAGTCCCATTTCTTTTACTGACATCTACATGGAATGGGACAATAAATATCTGTTACATTTCCAGTGGAAATTCCAACAAATGCAAACTGCAATGTAGTGGAAGGCTTGCAGAATGGGATCCTTCTCAATGTTTTGCTCCTCTTTTCGCGTTCGCCCTTAATAAAGCAAGTTGCCAAGAAATAATCCTATTAATTTGGGCTTTCACTGTAGACCTTCACTAACTGAAAGGATCTTTTCGTTGATAAAGATTTCTTGTAAGAAACCTTGAGTGTTTAAAAACAATCAAGAAATTGTGGGAGGAATTGATTTTATGCTTAAAGCGAGCTCATGAATTTTTATCTTCTATTGTTTACCAAATGACAGCACTAAACACTCTGAGGTCAGAATTAGCATGCAGAATTTTAAGCTGCTACTGCTATATGTTTTAAACCCACTATCAGTACTATCTTTACGTGGCCCACTTTTGTCTCTCTTGCTAACTTTTTTCTCATCCAGAGTTTCCTGAAGCTGCCAGTTCCTAGTTAGCTACAGTTCCAGTGGTACTAGTTGCCTTATTCAAATACCCATTTTAACACACAAGTGTTTGTGACCAATCTTTGACCTCTTGTAGGTAATTTAATGTCATCAATATCCTTATATTACTAATGGCACTGACGAAGTTTAGGCGCTGTTTGTGTAGGGATTGGACCAGAAAATATCCAATTACACTGACTGCTTGCACCACTCTTTGGGTGGGGGCAAAGATGATAATAGACAATGATTCTGTTCTTAAATACTGCTGGTATAGCTTGTCATTAACATACATATATAAAAGCAGCCCGTTATGCTAGCTGCAGTAATATTAAGTCTAGTACAAAAAATACCCAATACAGTTCCACTTATGGGTGCAGTCTTGCTAAAATCTAGACCAGACTATCACTGTCAGTATTGTTTCCATTTCTCAGACCTGTGCAACTATATCTATTTCTTCAGCCTCTGAAAAGGTAATTGAAGAGTTAAGATGGAGTTTAAAGCTTTTCACAAGCTTTCTAAATGTTCATTTACCTTCTTGTGGTGCTCCCCTCTAATTGGATAATTATGCAAATGTGCTTAGACTGGGAGAAAAAATAGCAAAAGGGTGCCAATCAAATAGGAACTAATTTGCATCTGAAAATGAAAAATGCCGTCTTGGTTATATATCACTCTTTCACTGTGCCTTCATCCTCCCAAGTCATTTTCTCTTTTTGCATTCAGTGTGCACTTCTCACCTTGTAAAGTATTTTGAGATAAATCTATAATGTAAGGAATTTTATGTAAATACAAGGTGCTTTTGTGGATGGTCTTGTAGACAGTAGCAGTTCTGCATCATAATAATGGTCTGTAGCTGGATTTTTCTCTGTAATCTCAGCTGAAACCTGGTAGGAATGTGATGGTGAATGCAGGAAAATATATGAGCCATAAGATCCATTGCTACCTCGCTGTCTGTCTTGTGTATTTCCTGTATCACTGAAACCCACCAGAAACCCTGTTGGTTTCTCCTTTCCCACCACTCTATATAAATCAGCATGAGAGGAGAATGAGGTATGTGTGGTTTGGAAGGGGAGGTGGAGGGAATACCATGGTAACCGCCCCAGGGGTATCCCCTTGGAGAAAGAGGGAGTTATAAAAATTCCCTCTTTCTGTATTTTCTCCTTAATGCTTACCTGCAGAAAACTCTACTCTTAGCTGATAAAAATAGTTTTCATTTGATATTCAGGATGTTTCTGCATTTTAGCAGTGCGCCTGGTCCCTCTGCTGTCAGAACAGCAGGCTTGCTGCAGCATTGCTGAGATTTTGCATTGTCACTGTGGTAGGCTCTGTCTTGGGCTCCAGAAGCCTCCCTGCGTACTAAATAACACCTGACCTAGGAAACTAGGTCAAGATTTATATAATATTGCAAGGGTATGGAAGTGTCTCACCCAGGAAATAACACCACTGGGAGCTACACTTAGTGCAGCTCTAAAAACACTCAAGAAGCTTAACATCATCCAGGATGAAGCAGCCCACTTGATCGGCACCCCATCCAAAAACATTCAATCCCTCCACCATAGACACAGTGGCAGCAGTATGTACCATCTTGAACATGCCTTGTCAAGGCTCCAAACCCATGACTACTTCCAGCTAGAAGGACAAGAGAAACACTCACATAAGAACACCACCACCTGTAAGTTCTCCTCCAAGCAACTCAACATCTTGACTTGGAAATATACCACCATTCCTTCACTGTTGCAGAGTCAAAATCCTGGAACCCCATACCTAGCAACAAATGGACTGTAGTGGTTCATGGAGGCAGCTTACTATCACCTTCTCAAGGTCAATTAGGGATGGAGAATGAATGCTGGCTGAGCCAGTGACACCCACATCCATGAATGAATTTAATAAAAGAGTCCTGGCTCTTGTCTCAGATTGAGAACTATGCTTGTTTCATGCTGAGAAAATTCAGATTTTGGTGCTAAATGTTTTATCACTTATAATGCGAAAATCATGAAGTCAGATAGCAAACTTACTTTTCCAGGAATAATTTTAAATGATTGGTATATTTCTTACTTTTAGTTTGTTTGAAACTTTGTTTATAGAGGGTGAAAAAGTAATCAGAGTTTATTCTGCCAATAATACAACTTTTAACTGTTTGATCAAACTATCCACTTAAATCTAATGCGTTCTTTTTGAATTCTGTAGCCCTACTATGATTTACTACTTCATACTGCTTTCTTTATAACTTCCAAAGTTAGAGGATAATAGAAAATAAAATAATTACGGCAAGCACTGCAAGGATTAGCTATGATGTCTTGATTTCCAATTCAGAAGGACTAAAATGATTCAGTTTTAGATATACCCACATCAGCATCAGTTAGTAATACAGTAAATTGTTAATGAATTTGAACTTCCAAATTGTGTAACAGTAAGTAAATCTCTTACAGTAACATTTAAACATATTTTAAAGGATAATAAATAAATACCTTAGTTCCACTATCTGCATAACTTTGAATAAATAAGGGTTTGGTTGGCTCCAAACCCCATGCAACTATAAAGAGAAACTGAAAAAAAGTAGGAGGGACAGGTCAGAGGTCACCAAGGTCTGAAGTCACTAGCAGGCACAGTTCTGCTGCATTGATGGTGCATTATCTGTCAACCTTGTGTGCTTGCTGCTGCTGGCCATTGAGGGATCAGAATCCGGATTTTCTGCCATCTTCACACATATGATGTCCACTAGGCGTTCAAAGACCTGCTTGACATTGATGTTTTCTTTGGCACTGACCTCAAAAAACTCAAATCCTGTAAAAAAGAGATGGGTGCAGGGTAATTCATACAGATTATTTTTCTGTGTTACCTCCTCTTCCTCCTCTCCATCAACTCACTATTCAAGTGTTCGCTCTACTTGTCCAATAGACAAGATCTACAAATATTGCCCAGCAGGTTGAGGAATGCTTAGGGTCAGATTTTCAAAGTGAAGTTTAGAAATGAATTCCGGATCCCTTTGCCTCAGCTTCACAGATCTTGTGACACAATTTTTAAACTCAGATGGTCTAACCGGTCAGCAGGTGAGCACATGCCTCCAAGAGGTGGGAGCTGCTTGCTTGGCACAAGTGGTAAAGACAGGCGGCAAACATGTTGGGACTGTCACTGCCTCGCCAGATAAATCAGGCAGCTCCTGAGAAAGCAGCATGACTACCAAGCTACGGTGCTGCACTCAACCCGGTGCAAGTTTCATTTAAGGACAAATACAAATAAACTTACATTGGCCTGAGGCAACCCTGACAGTTGTACACTAACTTGCACCAGATGATTCAGGCTTGCTGGAGATCAAAAATTCCAATTGCGACCACAGAAGTCCTTAACAAGCTCCTGAAGGAGCTAAATGGATCATCTAATTGACAGTGAACATGTTCTCCAATCCCTGCTCCCTGCCAGTCCTTTAAAAATCTGAAACTATCCAGATCCTGTGATGATTTCCAGGATTGCGATTTTGAAATTCTGCCTGTACTGGGTCCTGAACCCATAGCCATTTGAAAATCCATCCCTTTAAATCAGTTTATTTGCAAAGTACACCAAAGTTAATCCTAATGTTGCTGCATATAAGGTAGTGCATTCTTGTGGGAGCAATAAAGAGGTCACGTACTCCTTAAATGTCTAAATGGGTAAGGGAAGGATTCTGGGGGTATATAGATAAAGGTACAATGGTTGAATGGTCTCATTCTGTGCTGTACTAACCTATGACTAAAACAGTAAAACAGATGAATAAAATACAAAAATGCAAACCAAGCACTCATGTTCATTTCCAGACAAATTGAATAGAAATAAGTTATGTTAAACTAGTTTGGAACCTTGATTAAACCTCAGATGGGGTACTGTGAATATTTCTGTGAACAGGACGGCACGATGACAAGAGTGGTTGGCACTACTGTCTCACAGCACTCGGAACCTGGGTTGAATTCTGGCCTCAGGTCACTGTCTGTGTGGAGCTTGCATGTTCTCCCCATGTCTGTGTGGGTTTCCTCCATTGTTCCAGTTTCTTCCCACTGTCCAAAGATGTGTAGGTTAGATTGATTGGCCATGCTAAATTGTCCCTTGGGGTCGGGGGACTAGCAGGGTAAATATGTGGGGTTACAGGGATAGAGCCTGGGTGGGATTGTTGTTGGTGCAGGCTCAATGGGCCGAATAGCCTCCTTCTGCACTGTACGGATTCTATGATTCTATGATTTATGGTTTCATATTATTGAGCCCATACTGATTGGGAAAGAACCATAATACCTTAGAAAATTACAGCTCAGAAACAGGCCTTTTGGCCCTTCTTGTCTGTGCTGAATGATTTTTTGCCTAGTCCCACTGACCTGCACTTGGACCATATCCCTCCACACCCCTCTCATCCATGAACCTGTCCAAGTTTTTCTTAAATGTTAAAAGTGACCCCGCATTTACCACTTTATCCGGCAGCTCATTCCACACTCCCACCACTCTCTGTGTGAAGAAGCCCCCCCTAATAAGAACATAAGAACATAAGAAATAGGAGCAGGAACAGGCCATCTAGCCCCTCGAGCCTGCCCCGCCATTCAATAAGATCATGGCTGATCTGTCGTGGCTCAGTTCCACTTTCCCGCCCTCTCTCCATAACCCTTAATCCCCTTGCCTATCAAAAACCTATCAACCCGCGTCTTAAATCTATTTAGCGAGGCAGCCTCCACCGCTTCAACAGGCAGTGGTGAAGTGAAGTGAAGTAATATTCCCTTTAAACTTTTCTCCTTTCACCCTTAAGCTATGCCCTCTGGTTTTTTTCTCCCCTAGCCTCAGTGGAAAAAGCCTGCTTGCATTCACTCTATCTATAGCCATCAAAATCTTGTACACCTCTATCAAATCTCCCCTCATTCTTCTACGCTCCAGGGAATAAAGTCCTAACCTATTCAATCTCTCTCTGTAACTCAGCTTCTCAAGTCCCAGCAACATCCTTGTGAACCTTCTCCGCACTCTTCCAACCTTATTTACATCCTTCCTGTAACTAGGTGACCAAAACTGTTCACAATACTCTAAATCTGGCCTCACCAATGCCTTATACAACCTTACCGTAACACTCCAAGGTGCAAAAAAGATTTCCAAGCATGATACTAGAATTTATAGGTATATCCTATCAGGAAAGATTGAACAAGTTGGGATTTTTACTCTAGAGAAAAGACTGATGGGTGATCTAATAGATATCTTGAAGAATATGAATAGTTTAATTGGGCAAATGGACCAGGAATATAGAGTTAGGTTACAAGAGCAGATGCCAGGAATTCTGCAGCAGGCATCTCACCTCCTGATTCCTCAAAGCTTGTCCACCATCTAAAAGGAACAAAATTGGAATGTGATGAAATATTTCTCCCTGCCTAGATGAATGCACTCCAACAACATTCAAGAAGTTCAACACAATCCCAGACAAAGCACCCTGCTTGATTGGCCATTCACCACCCAAATATTCACTCCTTCCTACAGTGGTGCACAGTGGTTGCAGTGCGCACTGGTTACAAGATGCACTGCAAGAACTCAACAAAGTTCCTTCAACAGCACTTTCCAAACTTGTAATCATTTGGAAGGGCAAGGGTAATGGATTTGTGCGATAACTATCTGCAAGTCGCACACCATCCTGATTTGGAACTCTGGCCAGAGTTCTTCTGCCCTTCCCGTGGTGAGAAGTGCACGCAACGTGAAACCCCATTGACAGCAGGGGAAACAGAAGATCCTGATGCCAGCCAATGGTAGGTCACCGCAAAACACAGGGTGAAAATCCTGCAGTTCCCTTCATAATAGCATTGTGGATGCACCAACACTAGATGGACTGCAGCAGTTCATGAAGACAGCTCATTACTACCCTCTCCAAGGGTAATTAGAAATGGGCAATAAAATGTTGACCTTAATGATGCCCACATTCCAAGACTGAATTTAAAAAAATAGAGAAAATGTTTGCACTTTGTGGGTGTCCAAACTTGGGGTTCATAAATGTTAAAGTCACGATTAAACTCAAAAAGCATCAGTAGTGCATTTATGGGCAATTTAGTGAAGAAGATGAGGGAGTAAGGAATAGCAATTTATATCTAATTCATGTCATCCCGTGGCAGGATTCTTGAATGGAACATAAAAACCAGCAGAGACCACATAAATATGGCCTCATTATATTCATACAATCTCTTTCACCTACAACACACCAATAGATCACATGCCCACGAACAAATGTCACAATTGCATCTCATTTGAACTACTTTCTTTCTTTTGTTTATTTTTTCTCCTGAAGACAGCGACTTATGCTAACTGTATATCCAGGGGTTGCCTTGTTAGTACCTCATTCAAGTGGCCATACTACACGTGTACACCTACTTATGTCAGGTATTCATAAAGGCAGACATCATAGCTAGTCCTCAATCCTGACCTCTTTCAATATCATGTTCTAGAAGCGGTCTCATGGGAGGTTTCCCAGCAATTAATTCCACTCTTGTTTTTTTTTTCCTCCTAACTCAGGGATGCTCAGACCAATTGCAGAGACTCCAGACTGAACAGACAGAGGTCAGTTAACTCTGCAGATGTACGAGATCAAACATACATGCATCCTGGTTTGTGAGACTCAGGAACAAAACGCATGCTGTATTTATCAGTTGAGCTACATAGTGTGTTCACATGCACTATTTTGACTCTTTGGGCTGGATTTTCATTCTTGGGTCCTGATTTGACCATCAAAATGAAAAATAGTTTGGAAACCCAAAAATGCCACTGACTGGACCTCAGGGGAGGTGGAGGAGGGGGTAGGCAATTAAGTAGAGTGGGAAGGCTCCACAACCAACCAAGATAATTGGACAGCGAGAGGCTCTGGATGAGCAAGTGGGGCTGGTGGTCAGTACCAATGAAGGTATAGGACAATGTGTGCGCATCTCAAATTGGAGGCATCCTCTGAAGAATTATAAAAGTTAAAAATAAAATGCAATCACAACTGCCAGGTTGTCACTGTAGAGTAGGGTCTGGTACATAAAGAGTTAATGTGGGACTGAGTACACTGCTGCCCACCCAGTGATGCAAGAAGGCACATGATCCAAAGCCAATGTCAGTATAGAGGTGGATCCAGATGGGTAAAGATCCAGACTGGAGTCAGCTCCATACCTGTACTCTCTAATGCAAAAATGTACATGATTATGCCAAAGGATATTAGAAGTTTTGTCCCAACCTGACTGGAAGAAGTAACCCTGCTGGGATGCTGGAAGTGACTGTGGGATAGTTCCTGTAAAACTACAAATCTGCTAGAAATGTGGTACATTGTGAAAGCCTCTCACAAGGCATATTTTGATTGCCTTGGTTAGTTGATGAAAATGTACCTTTTCATTAGTTTGATGTATCAAATGCCTGTTAAGTAACATTTGATCGATGTTGATTGTTATAGTTAAAGACTTACAACACAAATTCTTATATTTCAACTCTTTCTATTAGTCACAAGGAAATTAATCTCTTTCTCAAAACTTACCAGTCTCTATCAGAATTGGAACAACTTTTTAATTATATTTCTTACTGCTAAATTAGCCGATGGTTAAAAACAGAATTACTGAACAGATGGTTTTTAAAATCTGCCTAACTATTATTAAGTATGAGAATAACATCACACGGAGGTGAAGAAATATTTCAGAGGATAGCTTGTTCCTCTGTAACACATTGCACCGGTATTGATTTCTGTCTCCCTCCACACATGCAAGCCAAGTTAATCAGCTGAAAAGTCCTTTTATTGTCACCGATTCATTCTACTGGCGATGGACACATTGAAAAGTTCTGATGGCTTCATACTAAAATCCATATGGAACACTGAAGTCCTCACTGAAGATACCATAGGTGCAAAAAGATATCAAATATTTATTTAACAGAATAATTGCAAGCAAATCCAAAATGATGCCAATTCTTGGTACCAAACACTGACATAGTCATACATAGACGGTTTCAGTATCCACAGCTTGTACATCTGTTGACTAAACATGTTAATACATGAGCAGGTGAGAATTTGTACTCAATATATCTCAATTTTTATCACTCAATTCAATTACATAAAGCTATAGGTTCATTTCGATATTTGCTTTTGACTTTTGGGAATTAGACAGTGATGGAGGAACGTTTCATGAAAGATCTCAACAGGACCCTTGAAAGAGGGGAGAAAAAGCAGGAATGAAGTGACTTTATTTGATGAGTCAACTTTTATTTATTGAAAGCTCTGGGCTATTAGTTGTGGCAAATCACCAATCACTGTTCCACTTCTTCTAGCTTGTGTTCTGTTGCAAGGCCTAAATAGGATCTTCTTGATCTGTAAACTTGAACAGTGTGAGTGTCTAGACATGGGGAAATAGCTTTGATCGTGCATTCAACCTAGCCTTCATCCTCTATTTTTAGAGTGCACAGCAGTATTTAGAACAGAGTTGTTTAAAGGAGCAGTTAAAAATCCTGACTCAACCCGAAGTACTGAAGGGACATCCAGACAGGCAAGGTTACATATAACATTCAAAGACATGTAGGTTGCAATGTAAGTTATTTGTTTTATTTGAGTGGCTCTTCAGTAACAAAAGCTCTTGAGTGTGTGTGTGTGTGTGTGTGTGTGTGTTTGTGTGTATTCACGGATAATAATTCTTAGAATGAAGGTGATTGATTGATTTCAAACTTTATAAAGATAGAAAGCACTGCTTTACTTGATGACTTTGCATTTTGTAGTTTTTTTTTAATATTGAAAATTCATTGTTAGTGCGCATACTTTCCTTGTTACATTTTCCAAAGCGTAACCAGTATAAGAAAGTATTTACAAGATCATTATTGAATCAAGCCTTGAAGTGCATTTAGTTTTCAGAAAATGAAAGATTGAGATATTCTGAATGAGAATTATTTAGTGACACTATAGACATTCTCAGTGATATTCTTATAAAAATATCTAACTTTCACTTTCTTTCTGAAACTTTTCACTTTGGAGCTCATTAATCAATTGATAATCAAGCCAGTGGTAGCTCCTTGCAAAATGGTTACTATCAACACTTGCTTATTGAAGCGGATGATCAATTTTCTATTTAAAATACCAGTGAGATTTTACTTTATAGTCCAAGTGCCTTGATTCTCTAAACATTACCCAGGGTTCCTGAATGTCTGTGCTCAAAGTGGGGAGTGAAATACCTGTATTTTTGGCATATGCCATTAGTGAAGACTTTAGTTATAAACCTCCCCAACTACATAAGCACTTCTAACGTGTCAGAGTGATAGTCCTCATTTCTCAGACCACACATCTTAATTATCTCATTTCATAACTTGTTGCAAATTCATCCTGAATACACAGTCATTTGCTCACAAAATTGTGGGTTGACATTGTTAGCTTCCTGGCTTTCATTGCACATTGTATTCTCTAAGTCACTAGAGAGTAAATTTCATCTCATCAATCTAAGTTCAGGTCCCAAAGGTGAAAGGGATGATTTCTAATCAACTGCATTATTCAATTCTTCCCCACCTTAATTACATATTTTAATTATGCTTAACACAATTATATAACAAAGTAAAATGCTGACAACCTTCTAAATATATCCTTCCAGAACACATTTTTGTCTAAACTATCCAATGTGAAAAAATGAGTTGGAAACATCAACATTATTAAATCATAAAATTACTCAGAAGGAAAATAGCAAGCACCTACCTAGCTGCTCAGCCAGATGTTTTCCTTTTTCAGCAGGAATTACACGCTCGTCTTCCATATCACATTTATTTCCCACAAGGATGACTTGTGCATTGTCCCATGAGTAGGTTTTGATTTGGGTTGCCCTATTTAAATAAGTGATAGAAATTAGCACTGAATCTTCCAAATCACCCATTGCCTTTTCTTCCTTTCATATACATTTTATGAAGAAACACTCTTGTACATGCAGCCACGTGCATTGTAATTTTCACTTCCACAGAAGAACAATTTGTTTCACGCTTTGAAGTGTCACATACCACAGGCAAATGAACTCGTATTGTAAATTTGATATCAACTCTCTTTTATCCATTGTGTGGAGAAACAGATCAGCCATGATTGAAATGAATGGCAGAACAGGGTCGAGCAGCTGAATCACCTACCCCTGTTCCTATATTGCCATTTCTTTAATAGGTGGCCAAATTATTTCAACAGTTGGTTCCAAATGCTTCCAACTATATTCTGTAAGTTAGTTACCACAAAAGGCCATTGAAGCAGACAGTATAAATAAACTCAAGAAGCAACTTGAGTAAGTTCTACGTGTGAACCTTTTGGTGCATTCTCATGGCAGCATTAGAAATTAGCTAACTAGATTGAAAACCAAGTTAATGACAGAAAGCAAATGGAAAGGGTGATCTATACAAAAAGCTCCTATTATGGTGAATCATCTGTAGCTCCTTTCAGAGCTCAGTTGAGTCTCCTTCTCACCATATTCAAACAATATGAGAAGATTTTGTTGAGAGTAGAACACTACCATATGGCCAGGTAAGGAATATTAATCTAGCGTACTGCCTTGGAGTCTGAAGCTGTGTGTTCAAGTTCCATGCCAGGACTTGATTGCCAAGGAAGGTGTGTTAGTAATATAGCAAAACAGTTTGAGCATTAATTTGTAAATCCTTCCAACATATACCAATGGCAAGCATTAAGAATAGGAGAGATTCCTGATCTGCCATGTGATGGAAAGAATTTGGAGCCTCTACCATCACAACCTATAGTGCCAAGTGATAACGATGCATGTAAAAGTGGATGTTGTTACAGAAACTTAAGACTCTTTGAGATTGATTAGTTCAGTTGGCTGGATTGCCAGAGTGGACCAAATTGGTGTGAAAAACATGGGGATCTATGGCTTTTCCAGCTGGGGTGGATTTTGGACCTGCCTCAAAGCCCTACCCATGGAGGAGATGATGGCAATGTGGGTCAGACCTGTATTTGGTTGAGAACTCGAGATGAAGAACAGCATGGGATTTTCACAGTGACTTCATATAAACCTACTTTGTGACGCTAATAAATAAACTTTAAAAAACTTCAAGAACTAAAATTGCACTCACTGGAGAAAAGAGAATTAAGAAAGGATTGAGAGGCACAAATAATACTTCAATAACAGGAAAAACAGAACAAGAAAACATCAAGTACAAAATTAACAAATCTCATGACAAGCTGAAAATTTGAAGAATTCCCCCTTCAATGAGTAATGGGTGCATGGATCAAATGGGCTTTTCTTGTTTTATGCTTTCTTACATTTTAATAATTTCTGCTATGATGCTGAGATAAAAACTGCTATTTTTCTTTCAACTCTTTATTTTTCTGAAGGCAGTGACTCAGATTTGTGTAAAGCTCTGAAGGAAAGAAAGACTTGCATTTAAATAGTGGTGTGTATGACCCCAAGACATCCCAAAGTGCCTGTAGTATTTTTGAAATGTAGAAATGTCAATTTGCGAAAACCAAACTCCCACGAACAGCAACGTGATAAAAACCAGATCATCTGGTTTAGTGATTTTCACTGAGGGATAAATATTAGCCAAGACACCGTGGGTAACTCGCTCTTTCAAACAGTGCATGGAGGTGTTTACATCCATCCAAGAAGACAGATGGGACCTTGTTTTAATATCTCATCTGAAGAAGAGCACTTCCAACAGCACAGCACTCTCTTAGTACTTCACTGTGAAGTCAGCTTGAGTGGGACTTGATCCCATACACAGGTGAGAATACAACCAACTGAGCCATGGTTGATTAATTCCTCAACTGTGAATCTAAGCAGTGCATTATAGGGAGATCGTTGATGACATGGGGGGGAGACATGGTGTCACAGTGGTTAGCACTGCTGCCTTACAGCGCCAGGGACCCGGGTTTGATTCCTAGTTTGGGCCACTGTCTGTGCGAAACCTACACATTCTCCCCGTGTAGGTGTGGGTTTCCTCCCGCGGTCTAAAAGACATATTGCTTAGGTGAATTGGCCGTGCTAAACTCTCCTTCAGTGTACCCAAACAGGCACTGAAGTGTGACAACTAGGGAATTTTCACAGAACTTCGTTGGAGTGTTAATTTAAGCCTACTTGTGATACTAATAAATAAATAAGAATCAACTAATGAGTTCACTTCCAGTAAATATTTTACCTACTCCAGCTATGCCTTTGTTACCTCCACACATAACAATTCCAATGTATTCATGGCCTACTTCCACCCTTCATAAATCTGAGTTCATCTAAAATTCTGCTGACTGTAGTCTAACTCATACCTAGTCCATAATTCCATTATAGAACCCACAAGCACACAGGCAGCAGATTCATGGGAAAACCACCACCTGCAATAAGGTGGCATGGTGGCACAGTGGTTAGCATTTCGGCCTCACAGCACTAGGGACCAGGGTTAAATTCTGGCCTTAGGTGACTGTATGGACTTTGCACATTCTTCCTGTATCTGTATGGGTTTCCTCCTGGTGCTCCGGTTTTCTTCCACAGTCCAAAAATGTGCGGGTAAGGTGGATTGGCCGTGGTAAAATTGCCCCTCAGGGTCAAAGGGATTAACAGGGTTACGGGAAAGCAGCCTTTGTGGGCTTGTTACCGGTGCAGACTCCTTCCATACTGTAGGGATTCTACGACTCTAAGTTCTCTTCCAAACCACAAATCATACTTGGTGGAATTATAATCGCCCTTCGTTCACTGTTATTAGGTCAAAATCCTGAAATAGCCTTCCAGTGGGTATACCTATGCCTGGTGAACTGCAGTTCATCAAGAAGACAGCTCACCAGCACCTTTGCAAGCGTAATTAGGGATCGGTAATAAAATGCTGCTCTAACCAGCAATGCCCACATCCCATGAAAGAATAAAAAGTAGCTCATCATCTGGCTCTCCAAAGTCTCTACCAACAAGGCACAACAGAAGTGTGGTGAAATATTCTCCACAAGGGTCCCTGATCTGAAAGTGAAATTGAAGACTCCCCTCCCCCTCCCTCCACGGGCATTAGGACACCCCCACGCCTCATTGAAGGCATGTTTCCTCACTCACCTATTCCCTATAAAGGTTGCCGGTGCTGGGGCTCTTCCAATGTGTCCCCTTTCATATCCCCCCATTCATGATTCCCTTAAGACCATAAGACATAGGAGCAGAATTAGGCCATTCAGCCCATCGAGTCTGTTCTGCCATTCAATCATGGCTGATATTTTTCTCATCCCCATTCTCCTACCTTTTCCCCATAACCCCTGATCTCCTTATTAATCAAGAACCTATCTATCTCATAAAGACACTTATAGACCTGGCCTCCACAGTCTTCTGTGGCAGAGTTCCACAGATTCATCACTCTTCTGGCTGAAGAAATTCCTCCTCATCTCTTTTAAAGGATCATCCCTTCAGCCTGAGGTTGTGCCTTCTGGTTGTTTTTCCTACTAGTGGTAACATCCTCTCTCTGCATCCACTCAATTCAGGCTTCAATGTACCCTGTAAGTTTCAATAAGATGCCCCCTCATCCTTCTAAAATCCAACGCGTACAGACCCAGAGTCTTCAACCATTCTTCATACAACAAGCTCTTCATTCTTGTGAACCTTCTCTCGACCCTTTTCAAGGCCAGTACATCCTTCCTTAGATACAGGGCCCAAAACTGCTCACAATACTCCAAATGGGATCTGACTAAAGCCTTATACAGCCTCAGTAGTACATCCCTGCTCTTGTATTCCAGCCCTCTCGACATGAATGCTAACATTGCATTTGCCTTCCTAGCTGCTGACTGAACTAAAAGAATCTTGAACAAGGACTCCCAAGTCCTTTTGTGTTTCTGATTTCCTAAGCATTTCCTGCTTCAGAAAATAGTTTATGCCTCCGTTCCTCCTTCCAAAATGCATAACCTCACACTTTTCCACATTGTATTCTATCGGCCTCTTCTTTGCTCACTCTCCTAACCTGTCCAAATCCTTCTGCAGACCCCCTGCTTCCTCAATACCACTATCCCTCTAGGTATCTTTGTATCATCTGGAAACTTAGCAACAGTGCATTCAGTTCCTTTTTCCAAATCATTAATGTATATTGTGAAAAGTTGTGATCCCAGCACTGACCCCTGAGGCACACCACTAGTCACTGGCTGCCATCCAGAAAAAGACCCTTTTATCTCCTTTCTCTGCCTTCTGCCAGTCAGCCAATCTCCTATCCATGCCAGGATCTTACCCTTAACACCATAGACTCTTAACTTATTTAACAGTCTTCTATGCGGCACCTTGTCAAAGGCCTTTTGGAAATCTAAATAAATCACGTCACTGGTTCTCCTCTATCTAACTTCCTTGTTTCCTCCTCAAAGAACTCTAAAAGATTTGTCAGATATGACCTCCCCTTGAAGCCGTGCTAACTCAGTCCTACTTTATCATGCACTTCCAAGTATTCCGCAATCTCATCTTTAATAATAGACTCTAAAATCTTACCGGCCTATAATTTCCTGTCTGCTGACTCCATCCCTTCTTAAACAGCAGTGTTACATTAGCTACTTTCCAGTCCTCTGGGATCCTCCCTGCCTCCAGTGATTGCTGAAAGATCACCACCAATGCCTCCACAATTTCCTCAGTTATCTCTTTTAGAACCCTGAGGTGTAATCCATCTGGTCCAGGTGACTTATCCACCTTCAGACCTTTCAGTTTCCCCAGAACCTTCTCCTTAATGATGGCCACTACACTTACCTCTGCCCCCTGGTTCTCCTGGAGCCTTGGCATGCCACTGGTGTCTTCCACTGTGAAGACTGATGCAAAGGAACTATTCAGTTCCTTTGCCATTTCTTTGTTTCCTATTATTATCTCATTTTCCAGTGGTTCAATGTCTATTTTTGCCTCTCTTTTACTTCTTACATATTGAAAAAAACGTTTCTTTTTTTTATATTACTAGCTAGATTAAATATATATTTCATTTTCGCCCCCTTTATTGCTTTTCTGGTTGTCCTCTGCTTGCTTTTAAAGGCTTCCCAATCCTCTGGCTTCCCACTAATCCTTGCCATTTTGTATGCTTTTTATTTTGCTTTTATGCTGACCTTAACTTCCCTCATCAACCATGGATGTCTCATCCTCCCCAGAGCATATTTCCTCCTTTTTGGGATGAATTTCTGTTGTACCTGCCAAATAACGCCCAAAAACTCCTGCCACTGCTGTTCCACAGTCTTCCCTGCTAGACTCTCTTTCCAATCAACTCTGGCCAGCTCCTCCCTCATGTCTTTGTAGTTACCTTTATTTAATTGTAATACCATTACATCTGATTCCAGCTTCTCCCTCTCAAACTGCAGGGTAAATTCTATCATACTGTGTTCTTTGCTCCCTAAGGGTTCCTTCACTTTAAGTTCCCTATCAAGTCTGCCTCATTACAAATCACTAAATCCAGAATTGTCTGTTCCCTAGTAGGCTCTGTCACAGCTGTTCCAAAAAATCATCTCTTAGACATTCCACAAATTCCTTCTCTTGGGTTCCACTACCTACCTGATTTTCCCAGTCCACCTACATATTGAAGTCCCCCATGATCATTGTAATATTGCCTTTTTTTACATGTCTTTTTTATCTCTTGATTTACTTTCTGCCTCACTTTCTGACTATTGCTAAGGGGCCTGTATACAACTCCTATCAGGTCTTTTTACCTTTGTGATTCCCAACTTTACCCGCAGAGATTCTATGCTTTCTGATCCTACATCACTTTTTGCTATTGATTTAACTTCATTCCTTACAAACAATGCAACCCCGCACCCTTTGCCCATCTGCTTGTCCTTTTGATAGGACACATAACCGTTTTAGATCCCAGCCCTGATCCCTTTGCAACCATGCCTCTGTGATGCCCACAACATCAAAACGGCCAATTTCAATGAGCGCAACAAGCTCATTTACCTTGTTCCGTATTCTGCATGCAGTTAGGGACAATACCCTCAGTCCTGCATTGGCCACCTCCTGTCTCATACTTGTCACCTTTTTTGCTCTGCCTGAGGTTAGATTCCTACTACCTTCTATACTCTCTGCTCTATTACGTGATCTTGAAACTTTACTAACCTCTCCTGAACCCTCAGCTCCTTTAACTAGTTGAAAGTCCTCAACATTGCACTTCTACCCTCTCCTCTAACTTTGATTTTCTAATTCTCCATACAACTGAAGCCTCCCCCAACTATTTAGTTTAAAGCCCCATCTACATCCCTAGTTATGCAATTCACCAGGACTCTGGTCCCAGCACAATTCAGATGAAGACCGTCCCCTTTTCTCCAATACTGTGCCAATGTCCATGAATTCAAACCCATTCCTCCCACACCAATCTTTCAGCCACACATTTACCTCCTTAATCTTATTGATTTTATGCAAATTAGCTCATGGCTCAGGTAGTAATCCAGAGATTATTATCTTTTTGGTTCTGCTTTTTAATTTAGCTCCTAGCAATTCATACTCCCGTAGCAAAGGCTTGGTTCCTGTTCTACCTATGTTATTGGTACCTACGTGGAGCACTACAACTGGATATTTACCCAACCGTTCCAAGTTCCTCTGCAGCCGAGATGAGATATCCCGAACCCGAGCACCAAGCAGGCAACACAACTTTTGGAATTCTCGATCCTGCTCACAGAGAACAGTGTCATTGCCCCTAACTATACTATCCCCAGTTATGACTACATTTCTTTTTTCTCCTCCCCATTTGAACGGTTCCCTGTACCACAGTGCAGTGGTCAGTTTGCTCATCCTCCCTGCAGTACCCATTCATGCCCCTCCTTCCATTTACCCCCCCTTCATGCCACCCTTTCACTGCCAGATGGGCTTCATTGGTCTCCGAGCCCCCTGGCATAGCAATCACACTTCATCTCTGTTTGTGGATGTCACTGAAAATTCGTGACCAGTGAATGACACTCATTGAGCTTCAGTGGATATGTGATCTGAACTTGTAACAGCCAAGCACAGTTTAATAAACAACTTGTTAGCTTAAATAATGGATTCAATTTATCTACATGAGATCCTGTAAACATGAATCAACTGTGTTGCCTTGGCTCAGTTGGGAGCACTCTAGTCTCTAAATCAGATGAAGATTAAGCTGTGCTCCAGGATTTGAGTTGATGCTCTAAACTCAATTTAGGCTGACACTCTAGTGTCAAACTGAGAAAATCTTACATTGTTGCTATATGCTGTTCTTCAGAACTGATGTTAAACTAAGGCACTGACCAAGAGTCCAGATGTATTCTAAAGATCCATGCCATTACTTGAAGATGACAGAGATCTCCTGATGTCCTGGTCAACATTCTTTTCTCAAGCAAATTGCCCTGGAAATGGTCGATCCATTGGTGATTATTTTCCAAAATTCTTTGGATTCTGGAATAATTCCTACAGATTGGAGGGTAGTTAATGTAAGCCCACTATTCAAAAAAAGAGATAAAGAGAAAAACAGGGAATTAAGGACCACTGAGCCTAACGTTGTCTTTGGGGAAGTTGCTAGAGTCTATTATCAAGGATTTCATGACTTGGCATTTAGAATACAATCGTATAATCAGACAAAGACAGCATGGATTTACAATAGGGAAATCATGCTTGACAAATCTATTGGAATTTTTTAAGAATGTAACTAGTAGAGAACCAGTGGATGTGGTTTATTTAGCCTTTCAGAAAACTTTCGATAAGGTCTCACATAACAGACTACTACGTAAAGTCAAAGCACATGGGGTTGCAGGTAATGTCTTGAAATGGATTGAAAGCTGGTTAGCAGACAGGAAGCAAAGAATTTGCATAAATGGACATTTTTCTGATGAGCAGTCAGTGACTAATGGGGCTCTGCAGGGATCTGTGCTAGGATCCCAACTGTTCATGTTATGTATTAATGATTTTCAAGAGGGAACTGAATGTATTATCTCCAAGTTTGCAGAAGATACAAAGTTGGGTGGGAGGGTGAGCTGTGAGGAGGATGCAGAGATTCTTCAACATGATTTGGACAGGCTGAGTGTGTGGGCATCTGCATGGCAGATGCAGTATAACGTGGATAAATGTGAGGTTATCCACTTTGGTAGCAATAAAGAAAGACACATTATTTTTTGAACGGGCATAAATTGAGAGAGGTGGATAGTCAACAAGACTTGAGTCTCTGCGCATCAGTCATTATAAATAAGCACACTGTACATCAGGCAGTAAAGAAGGCAAAATGATATGTTGGCCTTCATAGTGAGAGGATTTGAGTATAGCTTTAGGGATGTTTTGCTGCATTTGTATAGGGCATTGGTGAGGCCACATCTGGAATAATGTGCGCAGTTTTGATGTCCCTATCTGAGGAACGATGTCCTTGCTATAGTGGGAATACAGCTAAGGTTTTCCAGGCTGATTCCTGGGGTGGCAGGTCTGTCATATGAGGAGAGACTAAATCAGTTAGGATTATATTCACTGGAGTTTAGAAGAGTGAGAAGGGATCTCACAGAAATTTATAAAATTCCAACAGGATCAGACAGGACAGATTCAGAAAGAATGTTCCCAGTGGTGGTGGAGTCCAGAACTATGGTTATAGTTTGAGGCTAAGGGGTATACCTTTTAGAACTGAGGTGAGGAGAAATTTCTTCACCCAAAGGGTGGTGAATGTGTGGAATTCACTACCACAGAATGTAATTGACGCCAAAACGTTGTGTGATTTCAAGAAATTAGATATCGCTGTTGGAGGTAAAGGGCTCAAGGGAAATGGGGGGTGGGGGGAAGGGAGGGATCAGGATATTGAATTCAATCATCAGCCATGATCAAAATGAATGGCGGAGCAGCATCAAAAGGCCTAATCGCATCCTACTGCTTCTAGTTTCTATGTTTCTATGATCTAATTTTCGAGTTACGTGAAGTACTCTCGAGTTAGAACCTATTACTACTTCACTGGATATTCATTATTCTACATTAAGTGGGTAATGTAACTGAACAACAGGTGTTGCTATAGAGAAGTACAATAAATAGGAATGATATTTTCATTTATCTGGTGTTTTATCACATTGAAAATCCAAGAGTACTTCACACAGTACACTGTTTCTGAAATGCAGTAACTTAGTAAAACACTGTTTTGTATTAATGGAATCTCACAAACAGCTTTGCTATCAATGACCAGTTAATCTATTCTTTTGTGGTATTGGTTGAAGAAGGAAGTATAGCCCCTAGATCTTGGACAAAATATGAGTTACGATGTTAATATATATTTGCATTGCAGAACTCTGATTCATTCTAACACAGAATGATATGCTGTGGGCTGTATCCATCTGTGCGGTCAATGTTATACTAATACCTGCCTGGCTTTGCATTGTATTACCTCAGTATGGGCAACACTCTGGACTAGCTCACTAATAGGCAGTGGCAAGGGCACTGGTCAGGTGTCAGTGGTGGGAGTGTGAATCCTGTCATCCTGAAAGGGGAGAACAGATTTGCGCTCCATGGGGCCACTGCTATAGCCGCCGAGTGCTGTCTCAGCAATCCAAGTAACCTGCTGGAGGACAGACTGCTGGTCTACTGTGACACTGTCTTTTCCAACGGGGTGAGGACATGTAGCCATGCCTCACTGGATAACTGTTCTGCCTATGATTGTGCACCACATATATTGTGGCTGGAGGATGTGCTAGAACAGGTTGCAGAGGAGAGAGAGAGCTGAAAGAACACTGAACGATTACACAAAGCAGAAAAGGGGACTATGAGATTTGTCCCGTAAGGGACAATGAAATGTCAGTAAATGTGATACAATGTGTTTGGGTTATATGACTTTCACAAGTTGAATAGCTGTCCAAGCTGTAAGTCATGGGTGTGAGGCGTGCAGCAGTGCAAAAGATGTGAGGCTAAGATGGGGCATATGAATATTAGGTTTGAGAAGTGAGTCAAGGAAGTATGGTGCATTAACCAGTGTGTGAAGGTAATGGCATATTTGATGGGATTATGGCATTTGAAAGTGCCCACACTGACATTAATGACTTTGCGACATTGCATCGGGCCTACACTCCAGGCATTAATATCATTGCTATCTGCTTCAACTGTCTTTTGAGAGTTTATTGGTTGGCCTCCTTTCCCCGTTGTGTAATCATTCAGTATTCTTCTAGCTCACACTCTCTTTTGCAACCTGTTCCAGTATATCTTCCAGCCACAGTGCAACTCCCCTTTAAGAGATTTCAAAGGTGTTAGTCTCCCATGAGTTTGCATCCTCTGCTCAGATACGCAACCACTCAGCAACTCACTTATCATTTGCAGCATTTAGAAATCACTTAAATGACCATTGAGCACAGAGTGGAATGAAAGGAGGAAGGGAAGGGAGAATTGATTAAATATTTTGAAATACAGACAACTTCAATCCATGGAAAACTAACAGAACATCAAACATCTCAAGAAAACATAAGAAGTCAAATGGGGTTGGGAAATAAATCAATTACATTGATTGAAACAATGTGAAATCCACTGCTAAGCTCAAAACAGACTAAAATTAACAAACAAAACTCTAGTAAGTAAGGAGGTTGTAGGGTGTCGAAATTTGCTGATGACACCAAGATTGGGGGAACGGCAAATTGTGCAGAGGGTGTGGAGAGTCCGCAGAACGATCTAGATAGGCTGGGCGAATGGGCCAGGAATTTAATGTTGGCAAATGTGAGGTGGTCCACTTTGGTAGGAATAATGGTAGGAAGGACTATTATTTACGTGGCGAAAAACTGCAGCAGGCGACGGTGCAGAGGGACCTCGGGGTCCTTGTGCATGAGTCGCAAAAACCCAGCTTGCAGGTGCAGCAGGTGGTCAGGAAGGCGAATGGGATGCTGGCCTTCATAGCGAGGGGGATTGAATATAAAAGTAGGGAGGTCTTGCTGCAGCTGTATAGGGCATTGGCGAGGCCACAGCTGGAGTACTGTGTGCAGTTTTGGGCGCCGCACCTGCGCAAAGATATTTTGGCCTTGGAGGGAGTGCAGAGGAGGTTTACTAGGCTGATACCGGAGTTGAGGGGGTTGAGCTATGAGGAGAGGCTGAATAAACTAGGCTTGTACTCGTTAGAGTTTAGAAGAATGAGGGGAGATCTCATTGAGACGTATAAGATGATGAATGGGATGGATAGGATAGAGGTGGAGAGACTCTTCCCGCTCAAAAAAGACAGTAGGATTAGGGGGCACAGCCTCAAGATAAAGGGGGGGCGCGGTTTAGAACGGAGTTGAGGAGGAACTTCTTCACTCAAAGGGTGGTGAATCTCTGGAATTCTCTGCCCGTTGAAGTGGTGGAGGGTGCCTCGCTAAATATTTTTAAGACGCGGGTTGATGGGTTTTTGATAAGAGAGGGGATTAAGGGTTATGGAGAGAGGGCGGGAATGTGGAACTGAGCCACGACAGATCAGCCATGATCTTATTGAATGGCGGGGCAGGCTCGAAGGGCTAGATGGCCTACTCCTGCTCCTATTTCTTATGTTCTTATGTTCTTATAACACTCCATCCCTGTTTCACTCATGTACCTATCTAAGTAAACCTTAAACAAGTCCAGCGTGCCTGCCTCCACCACCTTGGTAGCGCATTCCATACCCCCATGACCCTCTGTGTGAAAAACCTTCCTCTAGTATCAAAATTATACTTCTCCCCCCTGAAGGGGGAAAAGTTTAAAGGGAATATTGGGGTGTCTTCACACAGAGAGTAGTGGGAGTGTGAAATGAGCTGCCAGATGAAGTGATAAATGCGGGCTCACTTTTAACATTTAAGATAAACTTGGACAGGTACATGGATGAGAGGGGTATGGAGGGATATGGTTCAGGTGCAGGTAAGTGGGACTAGACAGAAAAATGGTTCGGCACAGCCAAGAAGGGCCAAAAGGCCTGTTTCTGTGCTGTAGTGTTCTATGGTTCTATGGTTCTATTATTGAGCAACAGTCATGCACTGTAGTGAAGAGAATGAGATAATTATTGTGATATACAGTGCATAACAATGGTCCATGTCAACAGAGCTCTCATCTCTGCACAGTCATGCTGCACTATTACCACTGGGAGTGGCCAAACAACCCAGTGGGTGGATCAGGGGTCATATTCCCTCTCCAATCAGCTTCAAGTTAGTTAACATGGTTTTGGAGCACCATTTCCACTTTACTCCCAGGAATACCTTTCACCCCCTTCAAGTCACTTTGCGACTTGGCATGTCAGAATTCTACTGTTCATAGCTCAGGCACCTTTCAGTCAAGTCCGCCAAATAAATAATCAACCTCCTTTCAGCAACCTAAACTACTCCCATCACTAAATCACTAGATGGATGATTCATCCATCAAAACACGGAGTCAACAGCATTACATAAGAACATAAGAACATAAGAAATAGGAGCAGGAGTAGGCCATCTAGCCCTTCGAGCCTGCCCCGCCATTCAATAAGATCATGGCTGATCTGTTGTGGCTCAGTTCCACTTTCCCGCCCTCTCCCCATAACCCTTAATCCCCTCTCTTATCAAGAACCCATCAACCCGCTTCTTAAAAATATTTAGCGAGGCAGCCTCCACCACTTCAACGGGCAGAGAATTCCAGAGATTCACCACCCTTTGAGTGAAGAAGTTCCTCCTCAACTCCGTTCTAAACCGCCTCCCCTTTATCTTGAGGCTGTGCCCCCTAGTCCTACTGTCTTTTTTGAGCGGGAAGAGTCTCTCCACCTCTATCCTATCCATCCCATTCATCATCTTATACGTCTCAATGAGATCTCCCCTCATTCTTCTAAACTCTAACGAGTACAAGCCTAGTTTATTCAGCCTCTCCTCATAGCTCAATCCCCTCAACTCCGGTATCAGCCTAGTAAACCTCCTCTGCACTCCCTCCAGGGCCAAAATATCCTTGCGCAGGTGCGGCGCCCAAAACTGCACACAGTACTCCAGCTGCGGCCTCACCAATGCCCTATACAGCTGCAGCAAGACCTCCCTACTTTTATATTCAATCCCCCTCGCTATGAAGGCCAGCATCCCATTCGCCTTCCTGACCACCTGCTGCACCTGCAAGCTGGGTTTTTGCGACTCATGCACAAGGACCCCGAGGTCCCTCTGCACCGTCGCCTGCTGCAGTTTTTCGCCACGTAAGTAATAGTACCAACTCATCCTAACCCAGTTTTGGCAAAGGCTGAGGACTGTGGCATTCATTTGTTGAAAAGGGTTTCAATATTTTGTGTGTTATATGCAGACACTCATCATTAGTACCGGGATAAATGTGAAAATAACTTCTTGCAATTGAACTGTTAAGAGCTGTTATTATCTCTAAATAGGTCCATCTGAAAATACACAATCAATGTGAACCATTTGGTCATAAACACTTTGCATTTTTATTATTGCATTATTATCTTTAAGTGACTGCATCCCTTCAGTTTTGTGGCTGCAAGCTTTTAAAGCTTCAGGTTCCACATACATCCATTCATTAATTTCCGACAAGACTCAAGTTCCATTTAAATTTAAACAGCCAATCAAGCTCAAGTGCAAACCTACCAGAGTTACAGATGTTTAATACGCAATAAATATTGCTAACTAATGGCTAAGATAATGATGTAACAAAAACATGCAAAATGATTAATGCTCACATTGTTCCTATCGATGCTAACTTTTGAAATGTAATATTAAAGACCTTTTCAGAGCTAGAATGCTACACATCCTAATAACCTTTACACTTATCCTGCAGTAAATGTCATGAGCTATTTCTCATCCATTCTGTTTACAGTCTGATGCGTTACATTATTAACCCTTTTCATCCAGTATAAAGCTATACTATCTCATTTCTGGTATTTTAGATTGTTGCTGTTTCATGTCTTAGCAGTAATGAGTAAAAAGCTCGACTCCATTTAAGACAAGTTTGTCTTTTGACGAAAATCACCATATTTGGTCAGACAATGAAAGTCTGGAATAACTTTCAAACACTATGGCCCAGGTTTTCACTCCCGGATCAGGCGTCCAGAAATAGAAGAATCCTTCACTCTCCAAACCGAGCCTTTAAAAATCGCTGCCCACAGTAGTGACTTTTGTTCCAGGAGATGGGCTGGATTGGAAGGTGAGCCCCATTGTCCAGTAGGAGTGTGGACCGGGCGGAAAGCTTTCCTCTGTGCTCCAGCACTTTGTTTAAGTAACTTAAAAGAGATTTTTTGAAAAACTGTCCTCCCTCACACCACAACTTCTCTCCCCCCAACACACAAACACAAACACACACAAAATTTCCATGGCTCATCCATGCCAACCTATGCCACCTCATGCCCACACCCACTGCCCACATTATCTGGCCCTTTTATAACCCCTATGCCAGCTCCTATGTCAATGCAGTACCAACTTAAGCCAACTAATTGCCCCCAAATATCACCCTTTGCGCTCACCCCCACGCTAACTCAACGAGTATCCTTAGACAGTTTTGACAATTCCAATGAGTTTATGCATTTTAATGCTCTTTTTATGTTTGCATTTAACAATGCCAAAGGGTGCTTTACCTATTGCTTGCACAGGTGTTCTGGGACCAGATCCAAAAGGGTATTTTACCTCTCCAAAGAGGTATCCTGGCTATCCAAACAAATTCACCAAGTTGAAATCTCCTCTTACCTGGTCAAATATGCACACTCTGGGTTCACACTCTTGGCCTAGCAAAATTCTACTTCAGTGGAGGCAGAAGGTGATTTAAATGGTTGTCTGTCATGATGACAATCTGGGCTTACTACCATTTATTCATAACGATTGGATTTTGACAATATTTGGAAAGAGATGGCTATATTCTGCACTTTCAACAAATAGCTACCACTATTTTTTGTTTTTTATTTGTATTTATTTCTATTGGTTCGCTGGAGCTTTGCTGTATTAATGTATTCACTGGAAGTGATGTAATAGAGCTAGTGTGGGAAACAGATAGAGAAGAAGCCATGAAACAGATCGCACCATTTATTAAGCTTAGTTCATTTTTAACCAAGTCTGTCCCACATATCATGTCTTGAATACACAACAAAAACTGGTGATAAGGACTATGGACATGCGTTTGCTAGCCACCCAGAAAGAAGAAATGAACTGAGGAACAAAACCAGAATTAAAAAAAGAAAACTTTCATATGTGCTACAGAGACTAACAAGCTAGGTGGATGTGAGTAACCAATATGCTGCAAGCAGATTGTAGAGCTGGCTGTGATAAATAAGAGGCTAAAGCTCGATTAGGTACCTTTTGTGTAAGAGCATTGAGGTAGCTGCTGGAAACATGTTTGCATAGTGTGCGTATAGGAAACCTGCTTAAATGAAAAAATGGTGGGAGTTTTCAGCATCATGGGACCCCTTGATGAAAATGGGGAGCAATAGAGCTCTTACACCAAGTGTTTTGACTATTTTGCGCAGGCAAACAATATAGCTGAAGATACTATGGTGCCTACTTTCTGTGATGAGGGGGTGCAGGGGGGTGGGGGGGACTTTTATTCTCCTCCATAGTTTAGCACAATCTGACAAAGCCAGCACTAAAATGTACAAACAGATTGTGGACATTCTGCGAACACATTTTTCACCAGAACCCCTGGTGATTGCAGAGTGCCTTAGATCCCACTAAATGTGTTAGAGATTGCAGGTATTACAAACAGATACTGAGTTACTCCATTGCTGGATGGACAGTAAAGATGGGAGTTGACACTAGGCAGCAGTCTCGCTGCTGCAAGTCTATCTACAATGAGAGACTGAAACACGTTCCTTAAGGCCACAAAGGATAGAACTGAAGGTGTGCACTGGTAAAATGGTTCCTCTGAACTCGAAAGGGCTACATTGAAGTGATTATGCAACTCAATGGGCAAATTTGCCACTACATGTAATGAAGGGAAACTATCCAGCGTTGATGGCTTATATGTGGCTGGATAAAATTCAATTGAACTGGGCTAAAATCAATTTGATAATCAATGGAAACCAGGCCACACAAAAATCTTAAAGAAGTATACTGTTGTTTCTGATGGAGAATAAGGGAGAATGAAGGACATTATAATCAAACTGAAAATTTGCGACCAAGGCCAAGCAAAATGCTTGAAGGCGAGGTCTGTACCAAATGCTATTAGGCCAAAGCTGGAGGCTGACTTGGAGCGGCTAGTGAGGACTGGAGTTTTGGAACCTGTCAGCATCAGTGAATGGGCCATGCCTATTGTTCCAGTCCTAAATAAAAATGGACCCTGTAAGGATTTGTGGAGACATCAAGGTCACTATAAATCCAGTATTCTGCGCAGAACAGTACCCATTACCTCATTTTGAAGACTTGTTGTCCGGATTGGCAGGAGGCCAAAATTTTTAGCAGAATTGTTCTGAGCCAGGCTATTTGCAGATGACAGTGGACAAGAAGTCACAGGAATGTCTAATGAACGTGACACACAAAGGCTTGTTCTGGTTCCGAAAATTGCCAGTTGGTGTCACAACTGCCCATGCATTGTTTCGTAGTGCAATGTATCAGATCCTGAGTGGACTGAGTGGAGTCCAGCGTTATCTGGATGACATCCTAGTTACTGGAAGAGATGAAGTGGAACACATTTTGAACTTGGATGCCACTCTCCAGAGATTGGAAGACTATGGTCTGCGAGTCCACAAGCACAAGTGTGAGTTCTTCCAATCCTCAGTTGAGTGGGACAAATGATTGATGCCACCGGCCTTGAGAAATCTCCTAAGATTAGGGCCATTACAAAGATGCCTGCACATCAGATTATGTTAGTTATGAACCTCCTGGGATTGCTGAGTTATTATGGTAGACTTGTCTCTCAATGTGTCTCACAGGAATTTAAGAGTTTCCAACAAGGAAACAGTTTTCAACACATTCCTTCCATACCATATCACCCTGCTACTAATGGTCTAGCAGAACACTTTGTCCAAACCTGAAACAAACTTTGAAAGCACCAAAGTTCGCTGATCAAACACTGCAACAAATGTTTGCTGGTCCACCAGATTATCACACATTTCATGATCAAGACCTGTCCTGCCTTACTCATGATAAAAAAGGCAACTGGGTTCCACATTTGATCTTTTAAAACCTTCAAAAACTAATCAAATTGTGGAACAGCGACAAGCATGAGTGGAACAGTGGGAAAGCAAGGCAAAATGCAGAGTTTTCCACCAAGGACCAGGAGTTCTGGCTTGGAACTATTCCACAGGGGAAAAATGATTTCCTGCCACCAACCTTGCACAGACTGATCTGTCTCTTGCACTGTCTGCACTGATCTGTCTCTTGCATCTCAGACCAGAGATAACATAATCTGGAGGAGACAAGCTGACACCAGTTATTGGCTGGAAGAACAGTTCCACCAAATCTGAAGCCTGTTGAAAATTCAGTATCAGACTTACAAATTCCTGACGTGAACTTTACCACAACCCTGGTTCAGTGCAGAGTGCAGGTAAACATGCCAGGAGCAATGCCAAGTGTACCTAAAAATGAGGCATCAATCTAGTGAAGCTACAAGATAGGATTATTTGCATGCCAAACAGGATGAGTAGCAAGTAGCTGACAGAGATAAGCAATTCCATATCCAATGGATCACATCTAGGTTTTGCAGTCATAGTGTCATAGAGGTTTATAGCATGGAAACAGACCCTTCGGCCCAACTTGTCCATACCACTCTTTTTAAAACCCCTAAGACAGTTTCAATTGCCCGTGTTTGGCCCATGTCTCTCGATAGCCATCTTATTCATGTAATTCGGATCCCCAGGGGTCGTTCCTGGGGCCTCAGCTTTTTACCATTTATACAGATGATCTGGAGGAGGGAACCGAGTGTATGGTGTCGAAATTTGCTGATGACACCAAGATTGGTGGAACAGCAAATTGCGCGGAGGGTGTGGAGAGTCTGCAGAAGGATCTAGATAGGCTGGGCGAATGGGCCAGGAACTGGCAAATGGAATTTAATGTTGACAAGTGCGAGGTGGTCCACTTTGGTAGGAAGGACTATTACTTACGTGGAAAAAAACTGCAGCAGGCGACGGTGCAGAGGGACCTCGGGGTCCTTGTGCATGAGTTGCAAAAACCCAGCCTGCAGGTGCAGCAGGTGGTCAGGAAGGCAAATGGGATGCTGGCCTTCATAGCGAAGGGGATTGAATATAAAAGTAGGGAGGTCTTGCTGCAGCTGTATAGGGCATTGGTGAGGCCGCAACTGGAGTACTGTGTGCAGTTTTGGTCACCATACTTACGCAAGGATATTTTGGCCTTGGAGGGAATGCAGAGGAGGTTTACGAGGCTGATACCGGAGTTGAGGGGGTTGAGCTATGAGGAGAGGCTGAATAAACTAGGCTTGTACTCGTTAGAGTTTAGAAGAACGAGGGGAGATCTCATTGAGACGTATAAGATGATGAATGGGATGGATAGGATAGCGGTGGAGAGGCTCTTCCCACTCAGAAAGGACAGTAGGACTAGGGGGCACAACCTCAAGATAAAGGGGGGGTGGTTTAGAACGGAGTTGAGGAGGAACTTCTTCACTCAAAGGGTGGTGAATCTCTGGAATTCTCTGCCCGTTGAGGTGGTGGAGGCTGCCTCGCTTAATATTTTTAAGACGCGGGTTGATGGGTTTTTGATAAGAGAGGGGATTAAGGGTTATGGGGAGAGGGCGGGAATGTGGAACTGAGCCACGACAGATCAGCCATGATCTTATTGAATGGCGGGGCAGGCTCGAAGGGCTGGATGGCCTACTCCTGCTCCTATTTCTTACGTTCTTATGTTCTTATAACTGTCTAAACGCTTTTTAAAAGACAAAATTATACCTGCCTCTACTACTACCTCTGATAGTTTGTTCCAGACACTCATCACCCTCTGTGTGAAAAAATTGCCCCTCGAGACACTTTTGTATCTCTCCCCTCTTACCCTAAACCTACGCCCTCTAGTTTTAGACTCCCCTACCTTTGGGAAAAAGTATTGACTATCTAGCTGATCTGTGCCCCTCATTATTTTATAGACCTCTGTAAGATCACCCCTAAGCCAGAGAAGAAAGTCCCAGTCTATTCAGCCTCTCCTTATAACTCAAACCATCAAGTCCTGGTAGCATCTCGTAAATCTTTTCTGCACTCTCGTTTAATAATATCCTTTCTATAATAGGATGACCAGAACTGCATACAGTATTCCAAATGTGGCCTTACTAATATCTTGTACAACTTCAACAAGATGTCCTACCTCCTGTATTCAATGTTCTGACCAATGAAACCAAGCATGTTGAATGCCTTCTTCACCATCCTGTCCAACTGTGACTCCAAGTCCTGCCACATCCAATTGTGAATGGTGGTGGACAATTAAAACAACTCACTGGAGGTGGTGGCTCCATAAATACCCTCGTCCTCAATGACGGAGGAGCCCAGCACATCAGTGCAAAAGATAAGTCTGAAGCACTTGCAACAATCTTCAGCCAGAAGTGCAGAGTGGATGATCTCAGCCTCCTCCCAGGGTCCCTAGCATCACCGATGTCAGTCCTCAGCCAATTTGTTTCACTCCATGTGATATCAAGAAATGGCTGAAAGCACTGGATATTGCAAAAGTGTCAGCCCTGACAATATTCCAGCAATAGTACTGAAGACGTGTTCCAGAGCTTGCCACATGCTGTTGCAGTAAAGCTGCAACAATGGCATCTACCCGACAATGTGTAAAATTGCTCAGGTATGTCCTGTACACAAAAAGCATGACAAACCCAACCCAGCCAATTATTGTCCCATCGGTCTACATCATCAGCAAAGTGATGGAATGAATCATCAACAGTGCTATCAAGCAGCATTTGCAGTTTGGGTTCTGCCACAGTCACTCACCTTATTACAAATATTGTCAAAAGAGCCGAATACCAGAGGTGAGGCAAGAACGACTGCCCTTGGCATAAAGGCAGCATTTGACTGAGTGTGGTATCAAAGAGCCCTAGCAAAATAGGAGTGAATAGGGACCAGGGGGAAAACTCTCCCCTAGTACCTGGCACAAAGGAAGATGGTTGAAGGTCAATTATCTCAGCTCCAGAACATGTCTGCAGGTGGTTCTTCAGAGTATTGTCCGAGAACCAATTACCTTCAGCTGCTTCATCAATGACCTTCCTTCCATCATAAGATCAGAAGTGGGGATGCTCTCTGATGATTGCAGAATGATCAGCGCTATTCACGATTCCTCAGACACTGAAGCAGTCTATGCCAAAATGCAGCAAGACCTGTAAAGTATCCAGGCTTGGGCTGACAAATGGCAAGTGACATTCATGCCACACAAGTGCCCAGGGAATGACCATCTCCACCAAAAGAAAATCTAATCTTTGTCCCTTGACATTCAATGGCATTAGCATCACTGAATCTCCCACTATCAACATTCTTGGGGTTACCATTGACCAGAAACTGCACTGGAACAGCCATATAAATACTGTGGCTACAAGAGCAAGCCAGAAGGTAGGAATCCTGCAGCAATCCTCTGGCTTCTCAAAGTCTGTTCATCATTTACAAGGCACAAGTCAGGAGTGTGATGGAATAGTGAGTGTAGTTCCAACAACGCAAGAAGTTTGACACCATCCAGGACAAAGCAGCCACTTGGATTAAGGTGAATCCTAAGGCGTTCTATAGGTATGTCAAGAACAGAAGGTTGGTTAGGACAAGATTAGGGCCAGTTATAGACAGTAGAGGGAAGTTGTGTGTGGAACCGGAAGAGATTGGAGAGGCATTGAACCAATATTTCTCTTCGGTGTTCACGCAGGGGGACATGAATGTAGCTGTGGAGGACACTGGGGTGCAGGGGTGTAAAATAGAAAGTATTGCAGTTGAAACCAGGGATGTGCTGGATATTCTAGAGGGCTTGAAAATAGATAAGTCCCCTGGTCCGGATGGGATTTACCCTAGGATTCTCTGGGAGGCCAGAGAGGTGATTGCAGAGCCTCTGGCTCTGATCTTCAGGTCATCGTTGGTCTCTGGTATAGTACCGGAAGATTGGAGGACAGCGAATGTTGTCCCATTGTTTAAGAAGGGGAACAGAGACTTCCCCGGGAATTATAGACCGGTGAGTCATACTTCTGTTGTGGGCAAGGTTTTAGAAAGAATTATTAGGGATAGGATTTATAGTTATTTGGAGAGTAATGAATTGATTAGAGACAGTCAGCATGGTTTTGTAGCAGGTAGGTCGTGCCTTACTAACCTTATTGAGTTCTTTGAGAAAGTGACCAAAGAGGTGGATAGGGGTAAGGCAGTTGACGTGGTATATATGGATTTTAGTAAGGCGTTTGATAAGGTTCACCATGGTGGGCTTCTGCAGAAAATGCAGATGTATGGGATTGGGGGTAATCTAGGTACTTGGATCAGGAATTGGCTGGCAGATAGGAGACAGAGGGTGGTGGTTGATGGTGAATACTCGTCATGGAGTTCGGTTACGAGCGGTGTGCCTCAGGGATCTGTTTTGGGGCCACTGCTGTTTGTAATTTTTATTAATGATCTGGATGAGGGTATAGTTGGGTGGATTAGTAAGTTTGCTGATGACACCAAAGTCGGTGGTGTGGTAGATTGTGAGGAAGGGTGTCATAGTTTGCAGGGTGACTTAGACAGGTTGCAGAGCTGGGCCGCGAGATGGCGGATGGAGTTTAATGCGGAGAAGTGTGAGGTAATTCATTTCGGTAGGAGTAACAGATGTGTTCAGTATAGGGCTAATGGGAGGACTTTGAATAGTGTGGAGGAGCAGAGGGATGTAGGTGTATGTGTACATAGATCCCTGAAAGTTGGGAATCAAGTAGATAAGGTAGTTAAGAAGGCATACGGTGTCTTGGCGTTTATTGGTAGGGGGATTGAATTTAGGAGTCGCAGCGTCATGTTGCAACTGTACACAACTCTGGTGCGGCCGCACTTGGAGTACTGTGTGCAGTTCTGGTCCCCACATTACAGGAAGGACGTGGAGGCTTTGGAGAGGGTGCAGAGGAGGTTTACCAGGATGTTGCCTGGTATGGAGGGGAGGTCATATGAGGAGAGACTGAGGGATTTGGGGTTGTTTTCGCTGGAAAGAAGGAGGCTAAGAGGGGATCTTATTGAAACATATAAGATGATTAGAGGTTTAGATAGGGTGGATAGTGATAGCCTTTTTCCTCTGATGGAGAAATCTAGCACGAGGGGGCATGGCTTTAAATTAAGGGGTGGTAGTTATAGGACGGATGTCAGGGGTAGGTTCTTTACCCAGAGGGTGGTGAGGGATTGGAATGCCCTGCCTGCTGCGGTTGTAAATGCGCCTAGTTTGGGGGCGTTTAAGAGATCTGTGGATAGGTTTATGGACGAAAAGGGATTGGTTTAGATTAGTGGGTCAGTGTTTTTTAAAAAAAAAACTGGTCGGCGCAACATCGTGGGCCGAAGGGCCTGTTCTGCGCTGTAATGTTCTATGTTCTATGATTACTATCCCTTCCAAAATCATTCACTCCTTCCACCATCAATGAACAGTGGCAGCAGTGTGTGCCATCCACAAGATGCACTGCATGAATTTACCAAGGCTCCTTAGGCAGCACCTTCCAAAACTCTGACTGCTACCATCTAGAAGGACAATGGCACCAGGTACCTGGGGACAGCTGGAAGCTCCCCTCCAAGTCACTTGCCATCCTGACTTGGAAATGTATCATTGTTCCTTCACTGTCACTGGGTCAAAATCCTGGAACTTCCTCCCTAACAGCATTGTGGATGTATCTACACCACAGAGATTTCAGTGGTTCAAGAAGGTAGCTCACCACCACCATCTCAAGAGCAACTAGGGATGGGTAATAAATGCTGGCCTAGCCAGTGATGCTGACATCCCACAAATGAACTTTTAAAAATGACTCTTGCAATATGGTTGACTTTTAACTTCCGTCTGAAATGGCCTCGAAAGCTACATAGTAGTATTCAAGAAGGTCACTCACCACCATCTTCTCAAGGGCAATTGGATGCAGGAAATAAATGCTGACCTTGGCAACAATGCCCATATGCCTTTAGTGCATTTATAAAACGACTCAACATGATTTTCATTAAAATGACAACAGACATCTCCACACAAAAGTATGGCATCAGAAATGCAGAGGACGAAGTACATGGGCTTAAAGAAAGATTAGAACCTGGAGCTCCCAAGTAAGATAGATGAGATAAACTACACTGTTGGCTTAGTGTTCAAGTAGTATGTATTCAGCAGATATGACATTTAGCTGCAACTTCAGGGTAAAATCATTAAGTAACAAACAAGGGTTTCTGCAAACTGTTTATTTGAAATGATTGTAATAGCTCACTCCAGTTAATTTAATCACTAGTTACTCACACTGAATTAAGTGTTTGAGTTTCCTGTTGGAGATGAAGATGGGTCAACTCACGTAACAGACAATCCAAGTGCAGCATTTCTAGTGGTCTTTAACCATCAGACAAGCTGATTTTTGCTATTTATCATCAGGAATGATGTGTAAGAAAATGTAAGGAAAGGCCAAGGGAATTGTTCATGCAAAATGAGCACCAAGTGAATGTGTTGACAGAGGGAAAAATGCAGCTTAAACTCACCAGTCCTGCACTGCATTAAAAGATTCTTGATTGGCAATGTCATACATAAGTATGAAGCCCATGGCTCCTCTGTAATAAGCAGTAGTAATAGTTCTGTATCGCTCTTGACCAGCTGTGTCCTGTAAAACAAACATCTGTGTTAGTATAGAGCTGAGATAGCTTACTGTCAAATAACCAACAAAAATCAAACTTGAGTTACACAATTATTTCAAAGGTCACAGTTAACGTAAAACAAAAATTGTTCAAGGAAAGTGATTTAAATATTGAAAGCAAAATCAGAGAGATCTTCCTCTTAATATTATTTGTAACTCCAAGATTCACTGGTATCTTCAAATTATGGTACAGGCATCTATGGTGGGGTGGGGAGGGGAGAGGTACGAGGGGGTAAATAAAGTAGACTTTATCGGAAGGGAAAGAAAAACCACCTAACAAAATTCTTTGACTGGAGATTTCTAACCCAATGGCCTTAAAAAATTACCAAAGGGTGGTATTTTCCAGCCGTGTTAACCCCAAAACTGGAAAATCCTGCCTGAAGTCAACAGATCTTTCCATGGTCTGCCCCCCACCTGCTACAATTCCTGCAGCAGGTGGAAAGGGAAAATTCAGCCCCAAAGTTTTGCCATCACCAGCTCATATGAAAGGGAAGAAGGAATGTATTTTGAGATAAGATGGACACATGAAATTATTCTACTGAAAATTTTAACCAGCCAAACATAAATTGAGAATACTCAAGTGGTTTTATCAAATTGTTAAGTGCAGTTCATGACTGCTTCATAACTTCATACGCCAAGGAATGCACAATGGTCTGTTCTCAGCTCAATTTCATAATGTTAAGTGAGTGTGAAAGCATGAAGGAAATGGATTTTGACACAGCTCTGGGTGATAGCAACCATAACACGACTGAGTTTAATATAATCTAGGATTCAATGCTGCATAGCATCAACACTCAACAGAGTGATTTATAAAAATCCAATTATAAAACTTATGAGCACACAACTAAAGCAAGTTGACTGGGAAATGGTTTGCTAATACCTCAGTTGAAAACAAGTGAAGTATAGCCATGGATGTACTGAGAAAGATATATGCATAGCTAAGATTTGCAAGCATTAACTGAAAAACAGGAACATTAATGGATCAACAAAATAATTCAAGTGAAATAAAGACAAAAAGTAACCTTCACAAAGACTGCAGAGAGAAGGCTGAAGGTGTTCACTGGGAAGAATACAGTACTTGAAACTTCATGAACACATTAAACAGATAAGCAGAGTGCAAGGGGAAGACTAAAACTGCAATGTCAAGAAATTTCTCTTTAATGGGAGAATGTGTCAAGTGGGGTTCCACCTTGAGCAGGCCTGATCCCACCTTTTTTATGAGCATTCTCCAAAAAGTCATTTTTAATGTTGCAGATAAGGCAGGGCAGAATTATGCCACACACTCCATTCAATCAGAGTCCTAACACCAGAGTAGGACCCCAACGTGCATTGTCAGTCACCCAGGTCCCACCCCCCCACTGTCTTATAAAGACACAGCATTGAAAATCCTTTGGTTTCAATGATTATTTTACATGAGAATGTAACATTCTACACATCAGTTACAAGAGGATTACCCTGACCCAGAGATTACATGAGCAATAGCTTCTAACAATTAAAGGACAAAATAGGAACTTGACTGAAAAAAAACAAAGCTAAAAAAATTGCAAAATAAAGTATCAAATATTTTAGGACAGTTGAACATTTGCGTTAAGTAATTGTTTATTTCATGCAAATTATTGAAAAAAGAATAATAGTTTTATGATTATAGTCACAACTACAGATAATCTCAAAGTAAAATAGCTTCTGTCTTCCTCTTCAAAACAATTACGCCAAGGGTTGAACTAGATGCAACAGATCAGAGATTTGATCACTGGCTCATAATGTTTAGTGGAAAATTGGTTAAGGATTGATTTTTCTTTTAACACTCAGGTATGAAGGCACAAAATCAAGGAAACTCTTCATGTAGTTATGACCAACTACTAATTAATCATTAGTGATACATTTGTGTGGGAGAAATTTTTCTACGATAAATCTTGTTAATTAACAGCGGAGCTCCATAAAACCTCTCTGGAAAGGTCAGTTCCTTGATATGAGCAAATTTTGTATTTCCTTATCTATGATTTTTTATTCGTCTGTTTTCTGATGATAACAGTTTTCTCAACAGACCTCTGTGTTATGTTGAGACTGACTTGTCACTATGGGAACTGTCTGGAAGAGACTGAGCTCTGCATGCACACAAGCAGAGGAGGCAACAGAATGTAATCAGCACTACACTGGATAAGCACAAACCTTTGCCTTCGATATTGAGCTCACTTTTTTTAGAACACTGGGCATGATCAAATAAGGCAACGGAATATACTGCTCCTGTTCCTACCAATAAAATACTTGCTTATTTTTTAGTTTCCAGTTCATGTGCTGAAAGGTTACAGACGCTAACTTCAACTACCACCATTCCACCCTCCGACTACCGCATTTTTCTGCTTTTCATTTATCATCCTTTTTTACGTCAGCAGCCATTATGCAAAATGCTATTGTCCATCTAGCCACAGAATCAATATGTACGCAAATCCTTCTGTGTACTGTAAACACTTGCCATAAGACCAAGTGCGATCAACTGGACCATCTAATTATCTGCATGCGTTTTTGAGATAAACTGGAGATGATCAGACCTAATATATAAATGTTCTAAACCTTACCTGTAACTAAACTGCAACAATCAATGATATAAGACATAAGAACATACAAGATAACTCAAGCACCAGTTTACTGAACCCACTTTTTCCAACAAACCATTCATGCATATATGCATTGTCTCCCTAAGTTGAAGATTTATTTTCAAATCAATGGGTTAACCATTGTTAGTATACTATGGTGCACAAAGGAATCGTATATAAACATGTCACCACATGATTGAACATATTAATGCACAAAACATACAAGATTGATGATTAATTTAGTAGCATTAATAATTATGGAGTGATAGGATGTAACCACTCCCATGGAGAACTGATATATATTCAGACAGGACTAGAAAGTTGGTATTCCTATTTACCATATTTTAAGGAGAGAAAGGAAGAGAAAAAAGGTGGGTGGACTGACAACATTAATAGTTAGTATCCAATAGTACTTGGATGTAAGGAAGACAGAAGGAGTTCAATGTGCAGAATTGTAATGTCATTTGGATTTGAGATGGAGAAATTAGAACTTTTTTTAGTGGTGACTGATTAGTAGCCATGGAAGAGATTTAGGTGTCCACGTTCAAGAATCAAACTAATGCACTGTTTCACAAACATGTTGTGAAGGCGAATGGAACATTGGTCTTTAACTCAAGGCTCTCGGTTCAAAAATAAGGCAGTGACATTTCAGTTGTTTGTCAGATGCCATTCATAGTACTGATTTTAGCTAATGGCACTGTGCCTCAGTAAAATTATATTGATATTGGTGTGAGTACAGTGCCGATTCACCAAATATACTGGAGCTTAAAGGGTTAAAGACGCTATTGTAATGGCTTGAGATATTGGGACTTTTTCCGCTGACGCAGAAGAAGCTAAAAGATGTATTGGTAGGTGGTAAAATTATGATATTTGAAAGTGAATGATCAAGATCTTTCCCTCCAGTTGTGGAGTCAGTGATGAGGGATCAGCAATTCAAAATTATTAAAATTAAAAGAAGGCTAAATATCCTTAAACTGACACTTGGTTGGAGCATTAAATTGGGGGCTGTTTAAGACAGAGGCAATCTTATTTTTTTTAAGAGAGCAATTTGATAAAAATTGAAACAGAGAAAGATACAGAGGTGTAGAAGAGAATCTTTGACAGGTTTGTTTAATGGTCTGGACAGAGTAGAAGGAGAGAAATTGTTCCCACGCAGACAGGTTGAGAATCAGATTTAAGATGATTGGCAACAAAACCCAAGGGCCAATATGATGGAAAACATTTTCTACATAGCAAGTTGTTAGGATGTGGAATGCGCTACCTGAAATTATGGTGGAGGCAGATTCAATCATGGCTTTCAAATGGGAATTAGATAAGCACCTGATGAGAAAAACACTACTGGGTGAAAGTGTGAGGTAGTAAAACTATTTCAGTAGCTCTTGCAGAAAGCTAGCAAAAACATGACAGGCCAAGTGGCCTCCTTCTGTGCTGTAACCATTCTATGATTCGTAGGGGACAGAGAAAGGCCGTGGATAATTTTGTTTGTGTCTGTGCTGGGTTGATGCTAGAACAATGGGTCAAACTGTTTTCCTTTTGTGCTTCAAATCTCTGATTCTACGATTCTAACTGCTGAAAATCAAAAATAAAAATTCAAAATGCTGGAAGTATATGGAAGGTCAGTCATCATATAAAAATGAGAAAAGACGGATTATGGTACTTGGTGTACACCCTTCATCAAAAATGAAACCCTGCTAAGCAATATATATATATAATACATTATATACACATATGTATGAAGATGAAATAGTATGTGATGCCATTGCATGGAAATGGAAATCTAGTTAAAACCATGGGTAGCACAAGCATACCAAGTTGGGGAGGGTCACACGAAAGCACCAGTGCCATAAAACTCTGCCCGCATCTTCAGCCCACACAACAGCATGGTCAAAGATGGTATTGCACTGATTTGAAAAGAAAATAAATAATAAGAAGAAATGCAAAATCCACAAGCAAAATCTACTGATTCAACGTTTGATCCTTATGTGGCATTTGCACTGCATTCAAAAACAAGTTACAAAATAAAGTGAATGGGGAAAAAGCCAAATTTCTACAATCTTCTCCCCTGATTAATGCTAGTTCATATTGTTAATCCAATGCATACATGTGGCAGCCATGAGGAAGCTTAATTTCGGCAGCTATAATGGAATCTGTGCTTGCAGAAAACTGGATATTAGGTAAGTGATTGAATGTCACCATTTTTGATAACATTTGCAATTTATTTTTCTTTTGAAATGGTTGACTCCTTGATGCTTCAAATGACAAATGCACCTTCAAAGGGAACCATTCTGATTTGGAGGAAAATGTGGGTGGTCCAATTCATAAGTTTGCGAATGACACAAAGATTGGTGGGGTTGCTGATAATGCCAGGGATTATCAAAGGATACAACAGGAAATAGACAGATTGGAGTCTTGGCACAAAAGTGGCAGACGGAGTTTAATGCAGACAAATATGAGGTGATGCATTTTGGAGGCTCAGTTTTGGTGAGAATTATACTATTAATAGCAGAACTGTTAGGAACATTAACTCAGAGGGGTCCACAGTTCCCTAAAAGTGGCAACACAGGTGATTAAGAAGATATATGGCATGCTTGCCTTCATCAGCGGGGGCATTGAATACAAGCGTTGGGAAATCATAAATAAAACCTTCATTAGGCCACATTTGGAGTACGGTTTGCAGTTCTGGTCACCACACTACCAGAAGGACATGGAAGCTTTGGAGTGAGTGCAAAGGTGGTTCACCAGGATGTTGCCTAGTTTCAAGGGTGTTGGCTATGAGATGTTGAATAAACTAGGATTGTTTTCACTGGAAAGACAGAGACTGAGGGAAGACCTGATAGAGGTCTACAAAATTATGAGAGACATAGACAGGGTGGATAGTCAGAGGTTTTTTCCAAGGGTGGAAATGTCAATTGTAAGGGGGCACAGGTTCAAGGTGAGAGGGGGAAAGTTTAAGGGAGATGTGAGGGGCAAGATTTTCATGCAGAGAGTGGTGGGTGCCTGGAACGTGCTGTCAGAGGATATGTTGGAAACAGTTACATTAGCAACATTTAAGAGGCATCTGGATGGGTACATGAATAGGGAGGGAATAGCGGGATACAGACTGAGTAAGGGCAAAAGATTTTTTTAGTTTAGTTAGAGCAGCATGATTGGCACAGTCGTGAAGGACTGAAGGGTTGTACTGTTCTTTGTTCTTTGAATGATATACATCTTTCATCAAAGATAGTGTGGAGATGAGGGTGGCATGGTGGCACAGATGTTAGCACTGCTGCCTCACAGTGCCAGGGACCTGAGTTTGATTCCAGCCTTGGGTGACTGTGTGGAGTTTGCATGTTCCTCCCTTGGCTGCTTGGGTTTCCTCTGAGTGCTCCAGTTTCCTCCCATAGTCCAAAGATGTGCAGGTTAGGTGGATTGACCATGCTAAATTGCCCCTGAATGTTAAAAGGTGTATGGGTTAGATGGATTAGATATGGTAAATGTGCTAGGTTGTGGGATAGAGTGGAGGGTGGTCCAGGGTAAGATGCTCTTTGGAGAGCTGGTGCAGACTCATTAGGCTGAATGGCCTCCTTCTTCATTGTAAGGATTCTGTGGCTCTCTGATGACATGAGCCTCTGGCTTGTAGAACCAGTAATATTGCTTTGTTGAACCACAAAATCTCAGTCCACCTTTTCACCATCTAACTAGCAGCCTCTCAGACAAGGAGCTTTGGCTCTATCTACACAGTTTCTACTGGAAATTCTGTATCATTGTCTATAAGACTGATTCATCTCCACAGGCCTATCTCAATGTGAGAAGTCAACATCACAAGAGAAGTAAGTTATCCAGCATTGGTTTTCAGCTCACTGTATTACATAAAGGAATACGGCCGGTCCGATGGTAGTGGGTTATCGTTGATATTTGCTTACATAAAGGAATACCGCAATGAAATTTGATTCTGGACACCAGCCCACATGAAACAATATTTATTTCCTCTGTGGTCTCTGCACTGTAAATCTTTCTTTCCTCTGTTCTTTTACTGTATGAATGCAAATAGGGCAACATTGTGAGCCTCCTCTGTGTTTTGAGTGTGTGTAAATGAACTAAGTAAGTCTCACAATACCAGGTTAAAGTCCAACAGGTTTATTTGGTATCACAAGCTTTCGGAGCACTGCTCCTTCATCACGTGAGTGGCCACATTGTAAATGACCTAACATTTTGAATTCATCCTACTTTGGGTTTGCCTTGTGGGTATAAATAGGAATTTGAATCACACCAAAACTGAGGGGTTGGGAAATATGCCACCACTTATAAAGAGGGAAGCAAATCAAAACACCTTTTTGTTTACAGACAGGTGGTGTGAGGAGAAATTAGTACTGCTTAAATTAATCCCCCTCCTGTCCATAACACCGGATATTCAAATAGGATCTTGACTCATCACGCAAACGCTGAACTAAACTCAGTCCTTCAGTATTCTCAGGAACTGGACTTGGGGGTTACAGATTGGTTCCTATACTTGACACCTTTTGACAAACTGTTACAAAATAAATGTGGTTGGCGTCTTCCATCTGTCAGTCCCTCCATGTCCCATCTGTCAGTCCTAACAGGAATTCAAGAACCACGTAATTCATTCACAGTCAGTATATTACAAACAGGTTGAGCAAGTATCAGTATTTTGGAATGTTACAGTAATTATTAATTTTCATATTGAAGTCCAAGCTTACATTAAATATTTGTAACTTATATACAGAAATATTAACTAATACATACAAATATATGCAAAGCTTTGCAATCAGCTTTCATGAACCCTGATTGACTCAAAATTGAAATGCCTTCTCCATAACTAGTCGACTAAAGCATCAAATGAATAATCTTAATTTAGTAAGGGCATCAAAACAAGTATTAATATGACAATGGATAGAATTATTAATTAATAAAGATGGAGTGACAGAATGCCTAATCATGATTCTTGTGGTAACTGAAGTTTCACAAGTAAACTAAAATATCAAAAAATAAATGCCATTCTTCATCAAACCCATGCTAAAATAATGCTTTTCACAGAATAATAGTGGCCAAATGTATTATTTATTTTGAAAATATAATATTCAAATTTTACTACGTGTAACTAAATATTCAGCTGTCTCTGTACACAATGAGAAATCAGTCTGTCAAATGTATTTATTGCTTCATTTTGTTCAGGCTCCTCAATTACTCAATGAACAATTATACCTGAATTGATAAAACCTGGAGTGTCACAAGATGGGATCCCAGTTTGTGCCAAGTTATCTAATCTCAATCGGGGAAGCAGTTTGGAATGCTGCAGTTGTCTCAGTTCCTCTGAGGAGCAGAAAAAGCAACTGAGGTATCCTGACCTTGACTGACATTAAGTGATCGCTGCTGGAAAATGTGAGAACAAGACTAAACTCAATGTGATATCCATTTGTCAAAAAAGTTTACAAACACCCAAGGTGAGGCCGGAAGGAAGTTGGGCACGTGCTGTGCTTCAGATAATGACACGCTTGCCACTGAGTCAGAAATCTGTGTGCAAGTCCTGCTCCACAACATTATCATAAACATATCACCATTTTCAAATGGTGGAGCAGACACAATGGGCCAAATGGCCTAATTCTGCTCCTATATCTTATCATCATAATCAATATAGGCTGACACTCACGTGCAGTACTGAGAGAACGCTGCACTGCTGGAGAGGACTTCTCTTAGAGGATTGGTTAAACAACAGTCTCATCTGTCCTCTTGGGTAGATATAAAATATCCCTTGGCACCATTTCAAAGAGCAGGGGAGTTATCCCCAGTGTTCTTGCCAATATTTACCTCTCAATTAACATCAGACAAACAGTTTATCTAGTCATTATCACATTGCAGATTGTGTGAGCTTGCTTCGTGCAAATTGACTGCTATGTTTCCTACATTGCAACAGGGACTACACTTCAAAAGTACTTAATTGGCTGCAAAGACCATTGAGACATCTGGTGGTTGTGAAAGATGGTCTATAAATGCAACTCTTTACTTTCTGTTCAATGACCTGCAAACCCAGAAATACCAGAAAGGTGGAGGCGCTGCTGGATTTAAAGGCAGGTTAGGTGGATTGGGCTGTGCTAACTTGTGCTTTAGTATCCAAAGATGTGTAAATTAGATGAATAAACTATGGTAAATGTGCAGGATTACAGGGATAGAGCGAAGGGGAGGGCCTGAGTGGGATGCTTTCAGGGAGTCAGTGCAGACTTGATAGGCCAGACAGCCTCTTTCTGCGCTATAGGGATTCTATGATTCTTGATTTCAAGTTTTTACTCCATTTCCCACAGGTTGACAGGCTGACTGGCTGCAAGGTGGGAAAGCTTGAGGCACAAGACAATAGTAGGGACCACTGACAGAAGTTCCCAGCAATTAAAAAGATCATGGTGCTCTGATGGAGGGTAGGGCGAGGAGGGTTCACTGCAGCAAGAAAAGGAGAGATTGCAGTAGTGGAGAAACTAGGTGGAGGGATGGAGACATACAGATCAGGGGGAGTGACCCTGGAAGGAAATCACAAAGGAGAGAGCATGTGGGATGGCAGCGATCGCAAGGGGAGATATAATATAATCAAAATAATAACAGAAAATGCTAGAAACACTCAGCCGCACCTGTAATCAATAACCTGCTCACAATCTGATCATTTAAATCAAATAGAGTATTGAGTGATGTCATATGAGCACTGTGCGCACTCTTAAGATAAATATTGGGAGCAGATATTCACATACGAAATTTATATTACCTAAAAAAAATATTTTCCACAGCAAAATGAAAATAGCTGGGAAAGAATAATATCTATTTTATTACATTTTTAATTATGATTTGTTTCCCTTTAATAATGTTTTGCCTTATACAGATTAACTATTTTCCTGAATTAACGGCCATTCCTGTTCAGTGTATTTGGCTCCTGATTACTTTTGATTACAAAATTTTTGCACTAAATCCTTTGACAGTTTTGGAAATGGGCAAAAAGACTTTTTTTAAGGCCTTATTATCTAACTGATGCTTCTTTAAGATTTGAAATAATCATCGAATCCCTACAGTGCAGAGAAAGGCCATTCAGCCTATTGAGTCTGCACCAACTCTCCAAAAGAGAGCCCAGCTCCTACCCCCACCCCCAATCTCCATAACCACTTGCATTTAACATGGCCACCTAGCCTACACATCTTTAGATTCCGGGGCAATTTAGCATGGCCAATCCATCTAACCTGCATATCTTTGGACTATGGGAGGGAACTGGAGCAGGCAGAGGAAACCCATGCAGACACGGGGAGAACATGCAAACTCCACCCAAGGGTAAAACTGAACACAAGTCCCTGGCACTGTGAGGCAGCAGTGCTAACCTCTGGCCAGAATTTTACCTGCATGTCCACCCCGATTCCAGGGGCGGGTGAGGCTCAGAGAACAACAATCTCCTTCAACCACGGGCAGGATCATATGAAACTCGGGTGGACGCGTCGGTAAACTTCCGCCTTCTGTGTCACTGTGCCTTATCTAATTCAGTCTCTTCTTTCTCTTACAATCTTTTAAATTACAAGCTTCGTGTCATCTGAACACAAACTCGTGGCTCAAATGCGAGGACTTTTCCTCTATTTTGTTTTCCCACTTATAATTTCCTTCTGTACAACAGGATTCAATTGCGTGGCATCATTTTTCTTTTGTACTATGATGTGACATCCTTTATTCCACAATGACTATGTATAATTCTGAGAGTAAATTATAGGCAACAAAACACGAACACCATCAAACTGAAAGCTGATGGGCAACAAACAAATACTGTATTTCAGATACGGAAACATCATCAGACAAATTGCAACCTCCTTCCAAAGGAGGTTAGCCCAAAGAAGTGAAACAGATCGCAAGCATACTTAAACAAATTAATCTGTTCCTTATTTACATTTTTGTTAATTTAAACTGTACATTCAACCTTTTTCTATATTTTCTCAGGATGTTACCTGCCTCTGAATCTTTTTGATACCAGGACAGCTTTCATTTATTGAATCCAGTACTTATATGTCAGGGTTTTGTTTTACTTTAATTCAAATAAACTAGGATACAGAGTTAAAAACAGAAAATGCTGGATAAACTCAGCAGGTCTGGCAGCATCTGTGGAGGGAAACAGAATGAGAATGGTCACTTAGGTCCAAAACGTTAACTCTATTTCCCTCCACATATGTTGCCAGACCTGGTGAATTTATCCAGCATTCTCTGTTTTTATTTCAGATTTCCAGCCATGTTTTGCTTTTATTGGGATACAGAGGTAATTGATGAATTTCACTCAAGGTGTTTAAAATATTGGACTCTGCTTCTCCATCCATTCCATTCCTCCTGGCACTGGCATGATGAAATTAGTGAATCTTTTCAGACAGTAACCGGCAATTTCACAGACTCTGTGGGTGGTTCTGAAAGAGCTTTTGGGTTATTAGTTTACATCGCAGTCTGTTTCCAGATTGTTGGCAGTTCCCCTCAGATCAGTCAACAGGAAGAGCCTGTGTCTCTCAGGCCTGGCTCTTACTTAAGTTTTCCCTCCGTTTTCAGCAAAATGCTGCAGCTGCCATAGGCCCCATCTGCCTAGAGATCAGATTCAACAATAAACTGATACAATTGTCTCTATCCCAAATCCCATCTGGAAACAGATCTGGGCTGGAGACTGGGAATCCGAAATTTCAAAATTTGTATCTGTCAGGATTACTAGAAGTAATACAATTTAAACTTAGTTTTATTGTTATTCTAATTGAAAATCAGCAAAAGTAAAAAGCACCCATAGAAAGTGCATCTGATTCTGAATAACTAATATTCTCAAGCTCATTGGATCTACTGTTCATCAAAAACTGTTCGTTGAAAGTCCTTGCATGCTGTTGATGCCCAGGGTGCAAAGAGATCTTAATCCTTAATTCTGCTGAAGCAGGCAAAGTGAGGTGAAAGGATTGCTTTGGTCTCAAAGAGTGCTTAATTGTTGGATGCATTGTCCTTTTCAGAAGTGAGTTCCGCTAGACCCAGGTACTGAGAGAAAAAAAGAATGATAGCAATGAGTGAGACTATATGAGTCAAAGGTGCTATCTAGTGCACCCCCCACCTCCACCACTCTTTAATCTGGTTCACATCAAGTGGATCCCACTGGCCCTCAGTCCTTGCAGCAACACTTCCACTAATGTTTCTAACTAATTTGCTGAAGTTTTTTGAGGAGCTAATAGAGGGGTTGGTGAGAGAAATTGCAGTTGATGTGGTGTATATAGACTTCCAAAATGTGTCTGATACAGTGCCAACACAACAGATTTGTGAGCAAAGTTAGAGCTTGTGGGCTAAAAGGGACAGCGGCAACATGGACACAGAATTGGCTAAGAAATAGAGATTAGTAGTTAATGAATCTTTTTTGGGCTGGAGGAAGGTTTGTAGTTGAGTTCCCCAAGGGTCAATGTTGGGACCCTTGTCCTGATGTACAGTAATAACTTAGATCTTCCAGTACAGAGCATAATTTCAAAGTTTGCAAATTATATGAAACTTGGAAGCATTGTGAACTGTGAGGAGAATAATATAGAGCTTCAAAAGGACATAGACAATTTGGTGGAATGGCGGACAGATGGCAGATGACAGTCAATGTGGTGAAATGTGAAGTGATTAATTTTGATATGGAGAGCAAGAAGAGACAACATATAATAAAGGACAGAATTCTAAAGTCGATATAAGAGCAGAGGAACCTGGGGTGTAGATGTACATGAGTCATTGACGGTGGAGGACAGGTTGAGAATGGTTAATAAAGCATGCAGTATCCTAGGTTTTTTTGATATGACATATGGAGTGTACATTGAACTTGTAGAGGACACTAGTTTGGTCTCGACTGGAGTATTGCATCCAGTTCCAGGTGCAGCAGTTTAGGAGGGATGTGAAGGCACTGTGGAGAAGATAGAGAAGATTCACAAAAATAAACCAAGGGATGCTGAACTCAGTTATGAAGATGAATTGGAGAAATTCAGGCTATTTTTCTTGGAGAAAAGGAAGCCAGGAGGAGATTTGATAGAAGTATTCAAAATCATGAGGGACCTAGAAAGAGTAGATGGAGAAAAACTGTTCCCATACATGAAAGGATTGAGAATGAGAGGACAGATTTAAGCAAATCTGTCAAAAATGAAATGAGGAAGAGCTTTTTCACACTGGGTAGGTCTGGAATGCACTGCTTGAAACATGGTGAAGGCAGGTTCAATTGGAATATTCCAAACTGTGCAACCCCTTGCCGCCTTCACTATATCTTTCCTACAAACTTTTAAAACCTAAAACTGGTGTCATCTAACAATTAATTTTTGATTTAACTTATTTGCTCTCCTACTTTTGTCAAACTTTTGATAGCTAGCCGCACTATGAACTCTAGACAATTATCTATAAGAGAAGAAAGCGCAAGGTTACAGAGAAAAAGCAGGAGAATGATACTAAGTGAATTGCTCATTCCGAGAGCCAATGCAGGTGTGATAGACCAAATGGCCTCCTTCTGCGCCATAACAATTCTGTGTTTCTGTGATACGTTGGAGAATCTGGGAGACCCTCAAGCTGCTCACGTCCTGACATGTGACTTCTTCTTTTGTCTTCTGGCTGTACCTGAATTGTATTTCTGTCCCTCCCAGGACAGCTTTTTGATCTTCAAACGACCCTTCATTGCTACTGAAACTTCTGGGAAGGGATTGAGTCAGGATGGTAGCAGTTTACCATTAGTGGGTGTTGGAACTGGCCCACTCCCAACTGCAGGAAGTCCAAATCATGAACTCAAGTGTGAGACCTGCAGTTAATAAAGTTTTAAAGTTTATTTAGTTAGTCACAAGTAAGGCTTACATTAACACTGCAATGAAGTTACTGTGAAATTCCCCTAGTCGCCACAGTCTGGCGCCTGTTCAAGTCAATGCACCTAACCAGCACGTCTTTCAGACTGTGGGAGGAAACCAGGGCACCCGGAGGAAACCCATGCAGACACAGGGAGAACGTGCAAACTCCACACTGACAGTGACCCAAGTCAGGAATCGAACCTGGGTCCCTGGCACCATGAAGCAGCAATGCTAACCACTGTGCTGCCCACAATGTAACATAATATATTGATAGCATTGCTATCCATATGCTTTACCCTACAAGCTCTTCCCTTTCACTACATCCTTATTATATTAAAATCAAAACTCATTGCAACATTCCTACTCAGATAACTCATTTCCAAAACTGTTCAACCCTACAATTTAACTATCTATGAACTTTTAAAACTTGAAACTGGTGTCATCTAATTTTTCATTTAACTTATTTTCTCTCCTGCTTTCTTCAAACTTGGTGGCTAACTGCACTATGAATCTTGGACTTTCCCCATTAAAATTACTATAAAAATAAATATTTAATGTTCTCATATTGGTGGGCACTACACAAACATACTGCTAACTGTACACAAGAAGTGATAAGATTTTAATGGGTTTGCCAAACTGTTGTTCTTCTACAGCTGTTTCCCCATGTGGTTACCTGACTGTAATATTAAATGTCCAAATATTTCTCACGAACTACACACCGATAATTGAAGATGCGCTTCACTGGAGTTCCACTGCAGCTGGTGGAAAAAAAGTCAGCTCGAGCCTAATGAGTTTAAGTGCACTTTGTTGCCACAGTAGTCGGCTGTGATGAATGTGCACATCTCATTGTGCAGCAATTACCAATCCTAATTCCCCACTAATCAGCTTAATCTTTCTCTGCCTGTCTCCTGGCTGAAGCAGCTTAAAAATGCTATCGGTTATGAACGATTTTCATGCCAAATGGAAACTAAATGTTTGCAATATTTTTGGGGCTTTTACATAATTATCTACTGCACTTTGATTCAACATCAGAAACCTCGCATTCACCACCACCTAGAATTCACCTCGGCCTTCCAAATAATGGAAAGATTATAGGGAAATCCAGAGATTGAACATGGAACACAAGTCACTGAACACTGGCCTACAAAAATATACCATGTGCTTCTCCTTGTATTTGATAGGCAGACAAAATACATGGCACCAGACCAGTACCTAATGTAAACTAATAAGATCACTTATTTAACATAGATAAATGAATGATACTCATCGCAAGACAAGCTCTTGCATACAATTGTTTTATCCTTCATGAGATATCAAAATGACAAAGACGTGTTCCTGAATTATCTCTTAATCCATCTAGATCTTTGAAAAGAAGTGCTCGGAAGCATTATTATGGAGTGAAACTTGCCCAGACTCTGTCTAGCTGTAGACTGACCAGCTGGGCTTGTACAAACACAGGTTAACTCAATATCAAAGCTTCCTATTACAGAGCTGTTATTCAAATACCTACTTGCCAATCATTGTCACAGCCCCTCTTCATGGGCCTCAGACACAGCAGTTCATGAAAATCACCACCCCCAGTTGCTTAGTTCTTTGATTTGCAATAAAACTTGATTGATCTGTTTCATTATTTACTGAAGACATGTCAGGAAAAAAGATATTAACAAAACTTTGGTCACACTGGTTGCCATTTCAAAGGGTTAACACAATGCTTATAGAACCTGGGATCCTTTGAAAATATATTAAATCCTTATATCCTTCATAAAACAGCTTCAAAATTGTTGTTTCATTTTTCTTCTTAGGCGGTCCCTCAGGATCGAGCATGACTTGCTTCCTCTCCAATTCAACGTGCTCTAAGGTAGCTGATAAGTTCAATGTGTGATCTGCAGACTCTGCCACATGTGGAAAAGGCAGTGCTTGAAAAGTTCATCCACATATCCTATTAACACACAGAGATTGGTCATTTAGAGCTTGACTACAATGCTTAATCAGGAAATTTCCTGTTTCACAGAATCACAGATTACTATAATGCAGAAGAGGCCCTTCGGCCCATTGGGTCTGCACTGACACATGAAATGCCCTGACCTGCCCACCTAATCCCACTTGCCAGCTCTTGGCCCTAGCCTTGAATGTTATGGCATGCCAAGTACTCATCCAGATACTTTAAAGGATGTGAGGCATCCTGCCCCCACCACCCTCCCAGGCAGTGCATTCCAGACCACCACTACCCTCTGAGTAAAAAGGTTTTTCCTCAAATTTCCCCTAAGTCTCCCATCCCTCACTTTTAACCTGTGCCCCTCATAATTGACCCTTCAACTAAGGGGAATAGCTGCTCCCTATCCGTTCGATCCATGCTTCTCATAATCTTGAACACTTCAGCTAGGTTGTCCCTCAGTCTTCTCTGCACCAATAAAAACAACCCAAGATTATCCAGCTTCTCTTCACAACTTCAATGTTCCATCCTAGGCAGCATCTTGATAAATCTCCTCCACACCCCCTCCAGTGCGTTCACGTTCTTCCTATAATGTGGTGACCAGAACTGCACAATTAGTCTAGCTAAGCCGTCACCAAAGTTCTATACAACTCCATCATGACCTCTCTGCTTCTGTAACTATGCACCAATTGATAAATACAAGCGTGCCATTTGGCTTTTTCAGCACCCTATTAACCTGCCTTTCCGCCTTCAGAGATCTGTGGACAAACACAGCAAGGAATCTTTGTTCTTTGGAACTTCCCAGTGTCAGATCTTTCATAGGCTACTTCCTTATCAAATTACTCCTTACAAAGTGCATCACCTCACACTTTTCAGGGTTAAATCCATCTGCCTCTTATCCGCCTCATTTGACCACCTCATTTATATCGTCCTGTAACCCAAGACGCTCAACCTCACTGTTAATCACCCAGCCAATCTTTATGTCATCGACAAACTTACTAATCCTACCGCACAACCCCCTCCACCACATTCCACCTTCCGCCCCCAACCCCCACATAGTTATATAAATGACAAACAACAGGGGGCCCAGCATGGATCCCTGTGGTACGCCACTGGTCACTGGCCTCAGTCACTAAAGCAGCCGTCTGTCACCACCCTTTGTCTCCTACCGCTAAGCCAATTATGAATCTGCCTCGTCAGATCACCCTGTATCCCATACGCATTAGCCTTCTTAATAAGTCTTCCATGTGGGGTTTTTTCAAGGCTTTGCTGAAATCTATGTAAACTACATCAACCGCACTACCCTCATCCACACACTTCGTTACATGATCAAAAAATTCGATCAAATTTGTTAGGCATGACCTCCCTCTGAGAAACCCAGCTGACTATCCCTGATCAAACCTTGCCTGTCCAAATAGAGATAGATTTTCTCCTTCAGAATCTTTTCCAGTAGTTTCCAACCACAGACCTGAGGCTCACTGGTCTGTAGTTCCCTACAACCTTTTTTTAAATAATGGGACCACATTAGTTGTTCTCCAGTCCTCTGGCACTTCCCCAGTAGCCCGGGAGGAATTAAAAATTTGGGCCAGAGTCCCTGCAATTTCCTCCCTTGCCTGCCACAACAGCCTGGGACACAATTCATCCAGACCTGGCGTTTTGTCCACTTTTAAGCCCGCCAATACCTTGTCACTCAAAGAACAAGAAAATTTACAGCACAGGAACAGGTCCTTCGGCCCTCCAAGCCTGCACTGACCATGCTGCCTGACTGAACTAAAACCCCCCACTCTTCAGGGGATTGTATCCCTCTATTCCCATCCTATTCATGTATTTGTCAAGACGCCCCTTAAAAGTCACTGTGGTATCTGCTTCCCTCCCGCAGCACTCCCTATAATAATCTAGATTTTTTGTAACTCCTTACTTTCCAGTCTGCACACCCACTCTAAGCTCAACAGGCAAAGGAATCCCAAGTCAACTATTAAATAAATCACTTAATATATGTTCTAATGACTCCTTCGCTACCCACTGATCCCAAGCACTGTGCTGCCCAACTAACCTTGTCTCACTCTCTAATCCTGTGTATCTGTAGAACCATAGAATCCCTACAGTGCAGAAGGAAGACTTTTGGCCCACCAAGTCTGCACCGACTTTTGAAACAGCATCCCACTCAGGCCCAACCCCACACCTACTCTATCCTGCAGCATTTTCCACAGCCAATTCACCTAAGTACACACCTTTGGAGTGTGCAGGAAAACGGAGCATCAAGAAGAAACCCACATACACATGGGGAGAACATACAAACTCCACACAGTCACCCAAGGCTGGGATTGAACCCGGGTCCCTATCATTGTGAGGCAGCAGTGCTGCCCGCTGCGCCACCATATTGTGCCATCCTGGGCACCATCAAAAAATAACTCTGGCCCTTGCAACAAACATGAAAAGCTACATCTTGAAATGCAATTTCCTTCAAGAATGTTGATTGTGTATTGCACCATGATAACCCAGATAACAAAAATGGAAGTTTTGAAATAGATGTAAACGGTGTAACAGTTATTACCAGATATTTTAACCCAAGGTTATACCCCTATGAAATATTTTTCATCAATTTGTTTTCCAATTGAAAAGACGAAAAAGCTAATAAATGTAACTCCTCCAGACTGATGGTTTGAGGTTTATTATCAAGCTTGCACTCATACCTTCGTCATGGGTGAACAAATTTCAAAATAAGCTATTTTCCATTTATTAATAGAACAGCATTTACAGTTGAAAGCTAACAAAGCTTTACAATAAATGCACAACCATTTTACTACTCCTGCAAACCACCATCAATATTTAATTATTCTACATTACAAGTTGTTTGAAGGTTTTCATGGTGAGACCAGTAACATTGAGTAAGGTGATTTTATGGTTACACCATGTAAACAAATTGTTCTGAAAAGAGCAGTTGTTTGCTTGGAATTTGTCACCTATTCCAGTTACCTGAAGGAGAAGACTGCTCTGAAGAAGTCTCATACGGACTCAAAACGTTGGGCGGAACTTTGCCGACTATCATTTTGGGTGAGAATACCTGTGTGATTCATGTTGCCATTTCAATGGGAATCAAATCTCAATTTTCCCACACATTCTTTAGGAGAAGGATGTGTTTTGCACCGGTTCTGAGAGAATCAGAGCCTAAATACGCTGACAAATCCAGCTTCACAGAGATCAGGCACCATTTTTAAAGGGTGCCCTAATGTCAAAGTGAAATTTAAAACCCCCCCCTCACCCCATAGACATCACCCCCCCTCCACCTCACTGAAGGCATGTTTCTCTGCCTCCCTCTCCAACATAGCTCATCCACATCAGGGCCCTTCAAATAGGTCCTCCTCTCATAACCCCCTTCATGCTCCACCCCTTGGCACTGTCCTGGCACCCTGGCACTGCCAGGTTTCTACAGGGTACTGCCAGGTTGGCATTGCCCAGGCATGTCCCTGACCAGCCGGGGAGTTCAATAGCCTCTGAGCCTCCCCAGCATGGCCATCACACCTGGTCTCTGTTTGTGGAGACCAGTAGTGATTCTCATTGGGTTTCATTGCACCAGAGGGTCAAAGAATCCTGGGAGCAGGGAAAATCCAGCCTCAATATGGACTCAGCATATTTAAATACTTAAATACAGCTGGCGCGAAACACGCTGGAGCTTTCACCTGCAATTCTCCAACCTCATGCCACCCAATGCGATCTGTGTCAGCCACAGTGCAGCTGGAAAATCGTGGCCATTAACACTGATTCTCTCTTCAAAGATGCTGCCAGATGCTGAGATTTTCCAGCATTTTCTGTTTTCATTTCAGATTCTCGGCATCAACAGATTTAGCTTTTATTAAACAAATGGGAGTACACTGCTCAAAATGTCACGGCCTACCAATTTTCCCAAGGAACTCTTTTAAAGTCAAGATTTCAGGAAAACTTCCTGAACACTAACTTTTACAAACTTATAGTGAAGCTTATAGAGCAATTATAAAATGTTATTGAACATCTGAACTGTGCAATACATTCAGATTTCCCAAATAATCAGTATCAATGATTTACCAGAGGATCTTTATAAATTGCACAAAACAAATAATTTCATTTTCCCCTTCTGTAACTATACGGAGTTAATATTGTCCTCAAATGAAAATTGATTCCTGCGTCTTCATGAAGAGAATGAAAAGTCTGCAAAGAAGTCCTTGCAGTCACCACGGGAGGTACCCAGGATGGAACAGAGTCCTGAATCTCTTTGATGAGTTGCTAACGTTTCTCCAAACAATGCACTGAAAGTCAGAAGCCAGCCATAGGCAATATAATGAAAACCTATCTTTAGTAAACAGTTGGAGTTTGCAAATAATAGCAAATTGTCAAATGTCATAAGAATCGTATAGTGCAGCCAAGACCCTTCGGCCCATTGAATCTGCACTGACAATAACTACCATTAAAGTCATGCTAATCCCATTTTCCAGCACTTGTCCCATTTCCTTGAATATTATGATATTTTAAGTGCTTGTCCAAATACCTTTTAAAGGTTGTTAATGTTTCCAGCCTTCACTACCTTCCGAGGCAGTGCATTCCAAATTCCCACCACCCTTTGAGTGAAAATATATTTTCTCAATTCTCCTCAGAATCTCCTGTCCCTCACCCTAAAACTGTGGCCCCTTGTGATTGACCCCTCAACCTGTTCATAATCCTCATAATTTTATACACCACAATCATGTTCCCCCTCAGCCTTCTCTGCTCTAAAGGAAACAATCCAAGCTCCTATCCAGTCTCTCCTTATAGTTCAAATACTCTACCTCAAGGTGAATCTCCTCTGTACCCACTCTAATGCAATCATACCCTTCCTATAGTGATGTGACCAGAATTGCACACAGTATTCCAACTGTGACCTAACCAATGTTCTGACAGCTCCAACATATCCTCCCTGCTTTTATACTCTGTGCCACGACTGATAAAAGGATATTTTGGCCTTGGAGGGAGTGCAGAGGAGGTTTACTAGGCTGATTCCGGAGTTGAGGGGGTTGAACTATGAGGAGAGGCTGAATAAACTAGGCTTGTACTCGTTAGAGTTTAGAAGAATGAGGGGAGATCTCATTGAGACGTATAAGATGTTGAATGGGATGGATAGGATAGAGGTGGAGAGGCTCTTCCCGCTCAGAAAGGACAGTAGGACTAGAGGGCACAGCCTCAGGATAAAGGGGGGTGCGGTTTAGAACGGAGTTGAGGAGGAACTTCTTCACTCAAAGGGTGGTGAATCTCTGGAATTCTCTGCCTGTTGAAGTGGTGGAGGCTGCCTCGCTCAATATTTTTAAGATGCGGGTTGATAGGTTTTTGATAGGCAAGAGGATTAAGGGTTATGGGCAGAGGGCGGGAATGTGGAACTGAGCCACGACAGATCAGCCATGATCTTATTGAATGGCGGGGCAGGCTCGAAGGGCTAGATGGCCTACTCCTGCTCCTATTTCTTATGTTTTTATGTTCTTATAAAAGCAAGTGTCCCATATGCCTCCTTAACTACCTTACTCACCTGCTCTGCTGCCTTCAGAGATCTGTGAATAAGTAGCCCATCTTTTTCTCTGAGCTGCCTAATGTCCTGCCATTCATTGTTTTGTTACTTCCTCTAAAGTGCATCACCTCACACCTACCAGGATTAAATACCATCTGCCACTGCTCTGTCCATTTGACCAACCTATCTATATCTTCCTGTAATCTATGACCTTCTTCACTATTAACCAATCTAGGTGTCATCTGCAAGTTTCTTATCATTCCCTCCACATACTCATCTAAATCATTTATGTATATAAGTAATATTAAGGGACCTAGCAATGAACCCCATGGTATGCCACTGGACATCAACCTCCTGATCCTCAAACAGCCTTCTACCACAACCCTTTGTGTCCTATTACTATGCCAGTTTCAGATCCATCTTGCTAAGTTTTCCTGAATTCCATGGGTGGAATTTTCCCATTCCGCCCGCCACAGGAATCTTAGCAGGTGGGACAGGACCATGCAAAGATCCGTTGATTTCAGGCCAGAGTTTTTGGTCTTTGGGTGAGAACGGCCGAAAAATCCCACTTCGTGTGCTTCAACCTTCTCAGTCTCCCATGTGGGACATTGTCAAAGGCTTTGCAAAAATCCATCCACATTACATTAACTGCACTCCCCTCATCCACACTCACGATCACTCTTTTGAAAAATTCTATCAAATTTGTTAGACATGACCTCCTTCTGACAAAGCCATGCTAACTATCTCTAATCAACCAATGCCTTCCCAAGTGAAGATTAATTCTCTCCTTCACGTAAACGGCATGGTGGCACAATGGTTAGCACTGCTGCCTCATAACTCCAGAGGCTTGGGTTCCATTCTGACTTTGGGAGTGTGTGTGTGTGTCCGTGTCCATGTCCTCATCCTCCAGGTGCTCTGGTTTCCTCCCACAATCCAAAGATGTGCAAGAGAGGACCGTGTAAAGGTTAGTTGACCTCGAGCAGGATTTTCTGGCCTTCAAGCGAACATGGCTGGAAAATCCCACCCATGATGTCTGATCATGTGGCATCAGCAAATGGTATTGTGTTTACTTTGATCTGCTTGTCATTATCGCCCAGCAGTTTTGCATAGGAAGTTCAAGGACCAGGAGGCAAGTAAGCAAAGAAAGGAATAAGCACAAAGAGGGAACATATGTATTACCCATGTCAAGTCCCCAGATTTTACTCAACTTTTTAGTGACTGCTCTTCCCTTGGTGCCACTTCCACTCACTATGTTGTGGTGGCTCCTAGTTCTGGAGGGAATGCTAGGCCTTTTTACTGTTATCACATACTATACCACCAATCTCACTCTATCAACTGTAGTTATGTATCAGATACATTTCTATCATATAGGACCAATCTGATAAGCATCATGTGCCAATGGCAGGAGCTAAGCTTGCAGAGTAGATACTCCGTTTTATTTTTATTTTGGTTTGGTGGCAGGGGTGTTGGGATCTGATGGAACAGCCTGGGGGGCACAGGTTGTTGGGGCTGTAACTGATGGAACAGCGTGAGCAGCACAGTTTGTTGGGGGTGTAATTTATGGAACAAACTGAGGGGCACAGGTTGTTGGGGGTGTAATTGATGGAACAGTCTGTTGGGCACAGTTTGTTGGGAGTGGGTAATTTGATTGAAAGTCTGAGGGACATGGGTCAGAACGTAAGGCAGCAGCCTCATCTTTTTGTCAAGTTAACTTCAATACAACACGGCCCCTTTTGACACTGGAGTCTGTATTGTGCGAAATACATGAAAGCACAAAAATCATCCAGGAACAGCAGAACTTTGTAACGTAGAGTTCTGAGTAATCTTACAGCACCAGATTAATGTTGTTCTGTTACAAATAGGGTAACTCAGCCATCATCATTTTTTAATGTAGATCATAATGTTAGTCACAAAAGTGGAGCAGCGCTGATGGAACAGAGGCATCATTATGGGTGAGAAAAGCAAAAAGGCCATATGTCTTTTCCCCTAATTGGAGGGCCACCACGTGATTGTCCTCGACCGGCCATTTCCAAACTGCTCAGAAATCCTGCCAAGTTACGAACCCCATCTCCTGAATTAAATTCTTCTCAGGAGGGAGAGCAAGATTTCCTAAAAGGATTTCAGAAACAGTGGCTTGGGGTGTCCACTATTATTTGAAATCAATATAATTTTGTTTTAAAATGCCACATGTTTCTTCAAGTTGCCACTGGGGAAACTTATTTAATTATAGGTTTCCTTGGTTTGTCCCAACCTGGCCCTTCCCCCATAGGGTCTGAACTTGTTCAATTTTGCTTTCACAGAGCACTGACCTTTATTTTCCTATCAAAACAGTCTGCTATTTCATTAGAAAATGCTGGAAAATCTCAGCAGGTCTGACAGCATCTGTGGAGAGGCAGTAGAGCCAACGTTTCGAGTCTGGATGACCCTTCATCACAGTTCTGAAGAAGGATCATCTAGACTCGAAACATTTGCTTTATTCTCTCTCCACAGATGCTGCCAGATCTGCTGAGATTTTCCAGCATTTTCTGTTTTTGTTTCAGATTTCAGCATCCACAGTATTTTGCATTAATCTGCTACTTCACCTTTACGCCACTATTAGCACTTCTTCAGCCCGTAATGCCATCATTAACACCCCCTTTGTCGTGATCCATGATATCTCTGTCAATCTCTTCATTGCTCCAACCTATCCCTGTCCTTCCACTCTGCCCATCTCCTCCACCCACCTCTCCAGTTTCTCTATAGTTCATTACATTTGTATTCCTCTTCAGTTCTGTAGAATGGTCATATTGACTCAAAACATTACCTGTTTCTGCCTCTGCAGATGCTGCCAGACCTGCTGAGTTTTTCACCCATTTTCTGTTTTTATTTCCAATATCTGTAGTATTTCTCTTTTATTTAGGTCTTACCTCTGCTTTGCATTTTCTCCATTGCCATTAGTGTTCCTGCTCCCCATTACTGCAAATAACCTAAACATACTGCTTTAACAGGGAATTGGGGGTGAGGGGGAGTGGGAGAGTGTTAGGTTGTAATTCCTGTATGATTGCTGGAAGCTATCACATAACATTAGTTCCACCCTATTATCATCATGTACCAAGAGGAGAGAGCGACTACCCTTCACATCAAGGCAGCAACTGACAAAGTGTGGCATCGCAGAGCCCAAGCAAAACTGAAATCAATGGAAATCAGGGAGAAATCTCAGGGGGTTGAAATCAAACCTAGCACAAGATGGTTATGGTTTTGGCAATCAATCATCTCAGTTCTGGGACATCATTGCAGAAGATCCTCAGGACCTAGGCCTAACCAACTCCAGATGCTTCATCAATGACCTTTCCTCCATAAAATCAGAAGTGGGGATTTTTGTTGAAGATTGCACAATGTTCAGCACCTTTCATAGCTCCTCAGATACCGAAGCAGTCCTTGCCCATATGCAGCAAAACCTGGACAATATTCTCGCCATGTAGGTACCAGGCAATGACCATCTGCAATATGAGAATCTAACTATTACCCCTTGATATTTAATGCCATCACTGAATTCCTGACCATCAACATTTTGGGGTTACAATTGACCAGAAACTGAACAGGAGCAGCTGCGTAAATACTGTGTCTACAGGAGCAGGTCAGAGGCTTGGAATTCTGCACTGAGTAACTCACCTCCTGACACCCCAAAGCCTGTCCATCATCTATAAGGCACACGTCAGGAATGTGATGGAATATTCTCCACTTGCCAGGCTGAGTCCAGCTCCAACACTCAAGGATCTCAAAGCCATCCAGAACAAAGCAGCCCACTTGATTGGCTCCCTATCCATCTCTTTAAACATTCATTCCCTCTACCACCGATGCACAGTAGCAGCAATGTATACCAGCAACAAGATGTACTGCAGTAATTCGTCATTGCTCCTTCGACAGAACCGTGATCTCAACACCGAAAGAAGTGTTTTTCAATCTTTGTTTCTGGTGACCTACTTTTACCAAACAGCCATTGTTCGTGACCACGTAATACAACTTATCCACTTTGTACTAACATTGTACAGTATCTTAAACGTCAGGGGGTCTGTTTCAGATCCATTTTCCAATTTATTTGGGTCATACTCCTGGGACTCATTTCCTAACAACATTGGGAGTGTACTTACACTTCATCAGCTGCAGCAGTTGAAAAGGGCAGTTCACTACCACCTTCTCAAGGACAATTAGGGATGAGAAATAAATGAAACCTACATCCTGTGAACAAATGAATGTCAAAAAAAATGTATTTGTAGCACCATCTACAGGTGCGATACCTTTAGCCTTTTAAGACCATTCAGCATTCTGTGAACAACAGCGTTAGTGAAACTTACAGTGAAGTAATGTTCCATCAATCAGCTCCTGACTTACTATAACAAAGTAATTATCAAAATCACATTGCTCTCTAATAGTAGTGGCTGGAACAAGTAACAAATTTCAACATGACCTGACCTGGATTACCAGCCCCCTACCCCGCCCCCACTACTATATTCAGAATTGTGTGTTGGTATGCAAAGAGGAGAAGCCAACTCCCTAGAGTCACACCTTCTTTAGAATCTGTTGAACTTCTACAGACATGAATAATTCATGTTGTATCTTGTGTCAGCACTTAGATGGCAGCAACCATCAGTCCCACAAAGTCTTAATTCATTGCACTAGTACCTCCAACAAATGATATGCTGTAATGAAACCCAATTAAAATTGTGCCAATTCAAACAATTGGGAGAAAATGTAAATTTCATTGCTCACTAAATTCAGTTTTTCATCTAAGTATTAATAAATGCTGAGCTGTTGCTAATTTGCCAGTAACATAAATTACAGTGCGACTGAATTGAGATTCTGCATTGTCAGCCTTTATTAATGTTATAGTTGTGGGTTCTGTGACATCATTAAGTGTTTCAACTATCATAAAGATGACAGATGTTTTGTTGATGTGTGATTGAGTACCCAGAACCCTGATTAACTCCACTGTAGAAGTGAGTTGAATCATCTCAATTAAATAATAAATTAATAAGATTGTTAATTGGTTTCTTTGTGAATTCTCCCGGGGAGGAAAAACAACAGTGATTAATAAACCCCACTCTTCACTGACACTGAACTTCAGTCACTAAAGACTGAAGGCAACCATTACATTCTTGGGATTTATACTACATATTCTGCTCAAGTTCAACGACACAGGCGATTCTCACAACCCTTGTGATCAGCATCCCAAGACATAAGAGAAAAGGCTTCCTCATATATGCTGGCTACTGGTAGGTTCCTTCGTCAGGTGAGTGGGGAGTTCTGAAACAAAACAGGTCCGAAAGCTAGTGGTGTTTACCACCAAATAAACCTGCTGGACTTAAACCTGGTGTTGTGAGACTTCTTACTGTGTTTACCCCAGTCCAACACCAGCATCTCCACATACTGGTACCCCCCACCACACCCCCCACCCCCACCCCCATGTGGGTACTGAGACGAGGTGGAATGTAAAATTGCTTGGACAGGATGCCCCCCCGCCCCTCCAACTCAGACACAATTTCACAGCTGGGCAGGCAGGACCTCAGGCAGGAAACCCACCATTTCCCCAATTAACATCTTTAAGTCGCTACTTTATGGTCACTTAAGGGCCTTTTCCCACCTAGCCTCAATTTTAGGGCTGGCGGCCATGCATCACAGCAGGGTGGGAAACAGCAAGAATGGGATGCTGGCCTTCATAGCGAGGGGGATTGAATATAAAAGTAGGGAGGTCTTGCTGCAGCTGTATAGGGCATTGGTGAGGCCGCAGCTGGAGTACTGTGTGCAGTTTTGGGCGCCACACCTGCGCAAGGATATTTTGGCCTTGGAGGGAGTGCAGAGGAGGTTTACTAGGCTGATACCGGAGTTGAGGGGGTTGAGCTATGAGGAGAGGCTGAATAAACTAGGCTTGTACTCGTTAGAGTTTAGAAGAATGAGGGGAGATCTCATTGAGACGTATAAGATGATGAATGGGATGGATAGGAGAGGTGGAGAGACTCTTCCCGCTCAAAAAAGACAGTAGGACTAGGGGGCACAGCCTCAAGATAAAGGGGGGGCGGTTTAGAACGGAGTTGAGGAGGAACTTCTTCACTCAAAGGGTGGTGAATCTCTGGAATTCTCTGCCCGTTGAAGTGGTGGAGGCTGCCTCGCTAAATATTTTTAAGACGCAGGTTGATGGGTTTTTGATAAGAGAGGGGATTAAGGGTTATGGGGAGAGGGCGGGAAAGTGGAACTGAGCCACGACAGATCAGCCATGATCTTATTGAATGGCGGGGCAGGCTCGAAGGGCCAGATGGCCTACTCCTGCTCCTATTTCTTATGTTCTTATGTTCTTATTTCAGGTGGGAAGTGGGGTTTGCATCTCAATCGCAATCAGATTCGGGATGCAGTCCCCTCCAGGATCTGGGAGTTCTGGCCCATCTGCCTCACCTCAACCTATCTCCAATGCCACGATCACCTTCCTCCCACAGCATCCCTTGCTCTCATACCTCAGGGATCCCGGCACTTGCCTTTTCAAAGATCCCAGGATATAGTTCCAAGCAAAGCACTGCAGTACCTTTTCAGGCCCCTGCAGCTCTGTGCCTGGACAGGCTGGAGAGATGTCGAACAGCTCAGAGCTCAATTGAGCGAGGCATGACAGTGGGCACCATTCTGAGAGTCAGTGGCAACATGTTATGAGCTGACTCTCAGGATAGTGAGCTCGAAATTCTGCCCTTACGCATCCTAACCTGGGTCACAAATTATATCCTATGTCATTGTAGCCATGGTGTGTTATCCCTTTTTGTTCATAGCGAGGGGGATTGAATATAAAAGTAGGGAGGTCTTGCTGCAGCTGTATAGGGCATTGGTGAGGCCGCAGCTGGAGTACTGTGTGCAGTTTTGGGCGCCGCACCTGCGCAAGGATATTTTGGCCTTGGAGGGAGTGCAGAGGAGGTTTACTAGGCTGATACCGGAGTTGAGGGGGTTGAGCTATGAGGAGAGGCTGAATAAACTAGGCTTGTACTCGTTAGAGTTTAGAAGAATGAGGGGAGATCTCATTGAGACGTATAAGATGATGAATGGGATGGATAGGATAGAGGTGGAAAGACTCTTCCCGCTCAAAAAAGACAGTAGGACTAGGGGGCACAGCCTCAAGATAAAGGGGGGGCGGTTCAGAACGGAGTTGAGGAGGAACTTCTTCACTCAAAGGGTGGTGAATCTCTGGAATTCTCTGCCCGTTGAAGTGGTGGAGGCTGCCTCGCTAAATATTTTTAAGAAGCGGGTTGATGGGTTTTTGATAAGAGAGGGGATTAAGGGTTATGGGGAGAGGGCGGGAAAGTGGAACTGAGCCACGACAGATCAGCCATGATCTTATTGAATGGCGGGGCAGGCTCGAAGGGCCAGATGGCCTACTCCTGCTCCTATTTCTTATGTTCTTATGTTCTTATGTTCTACAGCTGAATAGCTGTAAATTGGGAGGGGAGAGTGTGCACCAGTCACTAAAGGTAAGCATGCAGGTGCAGTCGGCGGTAAAGAAGGCAAATGGCATGTTGGCCTTCAATGCAAGGGGTTCTAGTACAGGAGCAGGGATGTGTTGTTGCAATTACATAGGACCTTGATGAAGCCACACCTAGAGTATTGTGTGCAGTTTTGATCTCCTTCTCTGAGGAAGGATGTTCCTGCTCTCGAGGAAATGCAGCGAAAGTTTACCAAGCTGATGGTGGGACTGATGTACGAGGAGAGATTGACTAGATTAGGATTGTTTTTGCTGGAGTTCAGATGAATGAAGAGGGATCTCACAGAGACTTACAAAATTCTAACAGGAGTAGGCAGGGTAGCTGCAGGGAGGACATTCTTGATGATGGGAGAGTCCAGAACCAGGAGTCAAGATCTAAGGATTCATGGTAGGCCATTTAGGACACAGGGAAGGAGATACTTCTTCATCCAAAGAGGGGTGAGCCTGTGGAATTCATTACCACAGGAAGTAGTTGATGCCAAAACATTGAATGTACTCAAGAGGCAGCTGGATATAGCACTTGGGGTGAACGGGATCAAAGGTTATGGGGAAAAAGCAAGATTAGACTACTGAGTTGGATGATCAGCTATGATCATAATGAATGGCAGAGCAGGCTCAAAGAGTCAAATGGGCTCCTCCTGCTCCTAACTTTTATGTTTCTATGCTTAATTGAGTGATTTGATTTATTGCCACAGGTATTAGTATGCAATGGAAAGTTTTGTTTCTTTTACGCTATACAGACAAAGCAAACCCTACATAAGGAAGGAAAGGAGAGAGCACAGAATATAGTGTTACAGTCATAGCTAGAATGTAGAGAAAGATCAACTTAATATAAAGTAAGTCCATTCATAAGTCTGATAGCAGCAGGGAAGAAGCTGTTTTTGAGTCAGTTGGTATGTGACCTCAGACTTTTGTATCTTTTTCCTGATAGAAGAAGGTGGAAGAGATCATGTCTGGGATGCGTGGGGTCCTTGATTATGCTGGCTGCTTTTCCAAGGCAGCAGGAAGTGTAGACAGTGTCAATGGATGGGAGGCTGGTTTGAGTGATGGATTGGGCTTCATCCACAACCCTCTGTAGTTTATTGTGACCTTGGATAGACCAGGAGCCTACCAAGCTGTGATACAGTCAGAAAAAATGTTTTCTATGGTGCATCTGTAAAGGTTTATGAGAGTTGTAGTGGACATGCCAAATTTCCTGAGAAAGTAGAACTGTTCTCTTAATTATTGCATCCTCATGAAGCAAGTTGTTGGTGATCTGGACACCTAAAAACTTGAAGCTCTTAACCATTTCTCCTTCATCCCCATTGATGCAGGCAGGGGCATGCCCTCCATTATGCTTTCTGAAGTCGATAACCATCTCCTTTTTTTGTTGACATTGAGGGAGAGATTACTGTCATCGCACCAGTTTACCAGATTTCCTGTACTGTGTCTCATCATTGGTTGAGATCCGACCCATAACGGTGGTATCATCAGCAAACTTCAAAATCAAATTGAAGGGGAATTTGGCCATACAGTCAGAAGTGTATAAGGTATAGAGTAAGGCTGAGGTCACAGCTTTGTGGGGCACCGGTGTTGAGGATAATTGTGGAGGAGGTGTTGTTGCCTATCCTTACTGACTGCAACCTGTGGGTTAGGAAGTCTAGGATCCAGTTGCAGAGGGAGGAGCTGAGCCCCAGGCCACAAACTTTGGAGATGAGTCTCGTAGAAATAATGGTGTTAAAGGCTGAACTGTAGTCTATGAAAAGAAGTTTGACATAGGCATCTTTGTTATCTAGGTGTTCCAGGATTGATGCAGGGCCAGGGGGATGATGTTTGCTACGAACCTATTGTGGCAATAGGCAAACTGAAATGGATCCAGGCAGTTTGGAAGGCTGGAATTGATTTGTACCATGACTTACCTGTTGAAGCACTTTGTAATGATGGATGTCAGAGCCACCTGGACGATAGTCATTAAAGGTTGCTGTCTTGCTTTTTTTTGGTAATGAGTGGGCCTGCTCTTGCCTTGTTCCATTCTTTTCAACTCATCAGGACCAGAGTATGATTTGTAACTGCTTTCCTCACTGCTCCCAAATCATGGTCCCCTAGGGATCTTCCCTCGGCCCTCTCCTATTTCTAATCAACAAGTTACCCCTTGGCAATATTTTGAGAAAGACAGTGTTAATTTTCATATGCAATGATGACATCCAGCTCTACCTCACCGCCATCTCTCTTGACCAGTCCACTATTGCTAAATTATCAGACAGCTTCTCTGACATTTGGTATGAGATAAACAGAGATTTCCTCAAATAAATAGTGAGAAGACTATCACCATTGTTTTCAGACCCTGCTTCAAACTCCATTCCCTGGCTAATTGACTCTATCCTCTCCCTGTCAACTGGCTGACCTAAACTAGCCTGTTTTCAATGTTGTTGTCATAGTTGAGCCCAAGATGAGCTTCTGGCCACATATTCCCACCATCATTAAGATTGTCTACTTCTACCTCCATGGCATCATCCAACATCAGCTGTCTCAATTCATCTGCTGCTAAAAAACATAATTCATTGTTATGTCCAAACTGAACTATTTCAATGTCCTCCAGACCACTTCCTCACATTCTACATAAACATGAGGTCATCCATGACACTGCTGACCGTGTCTTAACTCACACCAATTCTGTTCTCCAATCACCTGTGTCTGTTGATCTATATTAGTTCCTGGTCAAGCTATGTCTTTATTTTTAAATTTTTATCCTTGTTTTCAAATCTTTCCTTGGCCTTTTCCTTCCCTATCTCTGTAACCTCCTCCAACATAAAAAGCCTCTGAGATATCTGCACTCCTCTAATTCTGGCCTCTTGCTTGAGCTTCCCCGATTTTAATCACTTCATGACTGGTAGAAGATTGCCTTAAGTTCTATCATCCCCTCCCTTTACCCCTATTTCCTCATTTTAAGACACTCTTTAAAATCTTGTTCTTTGACCAAACTTTTGGCCATCTCACCCAATATCTTCTCATGTGGCTTGATGTCAAAATTTGTTTAATATTACTTCTGTAAAGCACCCAAGCGTACTTTATTATGTTAGAGGGGGTGCTTTAATATAAGTTGTTGTTGTCAGCTGCTCTCTCAAACTTATAATAGATTTGAGTGTGCTACTTCATAATTTCTTTTTGTTCAGGTCCATGGCCCCTTGTATAGTTTAATTCCAACCTATGCAAATAAGCCAGCACATCTCCAACAAAGGTATCTCTTTCCTCCTCATACCATTAATAATTGTGCCCCCCCCACTCTCCCGCTCTTCCTAATCCACATGCTGTCCTCAAAGATATAAACAGTAGGTAGGAATTCAGCTTCCCTTTATGGTATCTAATTCTATCTTTCCATCTCTTCCATCTTCAACCCTTCAATGATGCTATCACAGTACTTCTCTGACATTAGATCAAGAATGATCCACAGCTTCTTCCTGCTTAGCATTGGGAAGACCAAAGACATCATTTTAGTACACTAGCATCTCACTGCTACCTTGTCTAATAAATAAAAACAGAAAGTGCTAGAAATACTCAGCAGGTCTGGCAACATCAGTGAAGAGAGAAACAGAGATAACGTTTTGAGCCAAATATGGCTTCTTCAGAACTTGCTCTGATTCTGACTTTTGTGTGAAATGCTTCTTCACTTTACTTCACAATGCGGCAGAACTTTCAGTTGCCTCAGGCTTGTTCTCTTTAATTTCCTCTCTAAATCTTTCTCCCTCTCTCCTTACCATAATAAACTTCTAAAAAAAAAACCACTTACATTGGCCTTGCACTCATTCATCTTAATCTGCCATTTTATTGGAGTCTGTGTCCTCATTTATTTCTATTTTGTGAAGCAATTTGGTACATTTTTCAAGTTTACAGCACCAAGTAAATGCTGTTTTTTTTGTTGTTCGTGTCACTGAATTGAGCGTAACGGACTATATTCAATCCAGTGAACAATTCACTACAAATGTTCGAACTATGTGACTTCTGGGTCACAAGTCTCCAAATGGAGATGACTGACCAGGTTCACATTACAGATTAAGGAGGGCAATTTGTATTCCAGATCAGTGAGCAAACAGCTCTATAAAGTACCCAATATTGTTGCACTGAGTCGCAGATCTAAAGCATCAACTAAGCACCATTTTGGAACTCTCTCTATTCCAGGCAAAGATAGCTTAATGTGGTTTATTATTTACCCAATGACAGGACTTTCAAAATAAAGACCATCTATGTCAGGAGAAAGTCAAGGGTTACTCCTCCACTATAGTGAGAATTATGGCATTCTCTAAGCCCATGGCAGTCACCATTATATTGTTTTGTAAAATATAGCATCTTGTTATTGTATCAAAAGAAATTTCACTATGATATTTATAGACTAGTTATACATTGGGAGGAGCTTAGTATCTAGTCCCTGACTGTCACATTAATTTGTGAGGGATGTTATTACTAAGAAAAGAGGAGTTCCTATTTTAGGAACCCGGTGTCAACAAGTACATTCCCATTTCAATTGTAGCATTGTTAGATGTAGTGTAACTTCCCATGTGACACCAGCCACTCATCGGGAATGCAATAGGTGGTGATTGGGTTCATTGTGTGGTGTCAGCTTGTATCATCAGGAACTGGATTGAAGAAGCTAAATTCAACTTCTTCAAACCATGAGACAGGCTTAAAAGTACTTTATTCATCCCGAGCTAATTCATTTCTGTTGCAACAAACAGATCAAATATTGGAGTTCCAGTTTGTTCAAAAGGATCACTTGGGCAATATTAAAATAATTCACATACTAAAATCCAACAATGTCAGATTTCCTAATTATCATTTAAAATTACTATCTACAGGTATAATTTGCACAGACTGTCGAACATTCGTTACCCTACTGATCAAAATAGAACTCCTAGAAATACCTCAAATCAAACACATTGATTTAACAAAGACAGTTCTACTAATATATAATTTACAGGACTTGGGTTTGTTTGATTTGAAATTTACAATAATCATATAGTCTAATTAAATCATTACAGCCATTAGTGCTTTAATAATGATTTAATTGCGTAATTATATAATGCAACATGAAAGCAAAATTACTGTCCTGAATAGCTAATGCAAGCTGAGCTAGAAAATCAGGCAGATATCAAATAGCTAGATATTTGTTTATTTTGCATAGCTCACATTGTAGCTGCCTTACCTACGCTTACTTCAGCTATACCGCTGCTGCAGGGAAACGCCTTAACATGTTGAGTGAATACTGTGCAGCAACAGACACCTATAAACAGCAGTGTGGGCAATGAACCCTTACAGAATGGCCTCTTTCATATCCCAACAGCTTAAAGCTGGATAGCCTCTTCAAGAGGTTGGAGTCCAAGACTTCCATTATGTTGTGATCATTCATGAGTGAAATGAATTTATTTTGCTGATGATTTAACGCATTAGTTACATCCTCATTGTTGTCTAAATATCAGACAGGGATCATACACATCTACATAGTCAGGGGAGTAAACATCTTCATCTTTATGTCACACCTTGCAGGGTCCTTGGAACTCTCCAGTTAAAAGCATTTCCTGAATCTTCAGGTTTTCTGCACCCTCTCCTTTCCTTCTTCCCTGTGTACTCTATGAATGGTATGCTGTGTTTGTATAGTGTCAAAAACAATACTTTTCACTGTATACCTATACATGTGACAATAATAAATCAAATCAAGGGAGGATGAATTTTTTTAATCAATCATGGGACATGGGCATCGCTAGCTGGTCAGCTGTTGTTGTCCACCCCTAGTTGTCCAAGGCCAGTCAAGAGTCAACCAGATTGCTGTGGCTCTGGAGTCACATGTAGGTCAAACCAGATAAAGACGGCGCATTTCCTTCCCTAAAGGACACTAGTGAACCAGATGAGTTCTTCCGACAATCGGCAATGGTTTCATGGTCATCGGTAGATTCTTAATTCCAGATGTTTTTTATTGAATTCAAATTCCATCATGTGCCGTGGCAGGATTCAAACCTGGGTCTCCAGAACATTAGCTGAGTTTCTGGATTAATAGTCTAGCAATAATACCATGAGGCCATCGCCTCCCTGAACACCAGCTACTACTTTGTAAGAAGATATTCTTAACACAAGGCAATGAGTGGTAGGATGCTATTCTTCTGGGAAAAGTCAGGCTTTTGGGAATTCCCCAGAGAAATACAACAAGAATCTATGTTAGAACGTCAGCTACAGGGCAGCCTTCAATAGTTATATTGGGGAGGATTTTAACTATCAGTGGATGATATCAGGCTAACAGTGGGACAGGGGAAGTGTCAAACTGAATGGCACTAACAGGTTGTTTTAAAGTTTGAGCCTCATTTACATCCCACAATGTTTTTAGAAAGACAGGAAAGTTCAAAGTAAACTAATAGTGTCATTTAAAAAAGCCAAAATAAGTGGTTTGCCACTGGAACATATCACAGAAATGAGAAGACACAGATGAACTCTTTTGACTACTGTTACAGATGGGGGGTGGCGGGGGGGAGGGGTGGAGCAGTAAAGGAGTACAGGGGGATTTCAGATCAAGCAGTGCAATTTCCCTCTTGCCACTTGTCCATAAACAGAAAGTATTTTGAATTAGTTGGTTTTAAAGAAGTAGAGGTGGCATGTTTTTTCCAATCCTCTCAATTTCCTTCGTGTAATTCAATTTGACTCATCATCCACAACAAACTTGAGTTAGGATTAACTTAGAAGGTTAATTTATTTCACACATTCAAAATCTGTGAAAGAACTGTCCACAATGTCCCACTCTGAATTCACATGGTAAAGAAGGGCTAGAGAAAAGGAGATTTATACTACAAAGGATCATAGAAAGACCAAACATGGTTCATACGAGTTCCAGTGTCTCAATGTCAGAGTCCAGTGAGAAATTCTTTCACACAGGCGTTTAGAGTTTGTCTGGTTGGAGACCAACTTTTCAGGTGGCGTTGATGTCACTAGATGAAGTGAACACGCAGAGGTTGAGTTGGTTCTATAGGTTATGGTACAAATCTTCCAGTAGTCAGGTTAGATGGGCTAGTTGTCTCGATAGAGCCGGCTTACCAGTTGGATGGTTAAAAAGCACAACTGGGTGTAAAACCCAGAAATGTAATATTAACCTGTTGCAAAGGCCAGTATCTTGGGTCATATGACCTTCTTCCTCCAAAATGACTTCAAAAAATATATTTATGCAACATCCGGCATTGGCTTGGTGTTCAGGACTGATAATGTCTCAGCCATTACAGGTTGAAAAGGGTGCCATTTGTGTTGAGGGTCTGGCATTTCGGAAGCCAGTGTTTCAGTGGACCCACAGACTCTGCTAGCAAAATTAGTTTATCAAATGCAAATAACCTCCCTGTAGCTCCCTTTGAAATTAGTCTGACCAGTCCCAAGTTGTCTGTTAGAAGCTCCTTAGGCATAACAAAGTATGACATTCCCAAAATCAAGAGGAGAATTTGTTTGTTATAGAGGCTGCTGGGGGAATAATTTCTACACAACTCAATTATCTTAATTGTCTTTGTTCAGCAGAACAGTCCAGTTTAAAAATAAATAGCAATAAGCCTACCATTTTTAAATATATACAATGTTGGGTTTGATGTTCTGTGTCAGTGCAACCCAATAGTACTGAAGTGTCTTTTGGCACCTGCACGCAAGTTAATTGTCAAAAGTGATTTCTAAGCAAGTGCGATGGATTATATCATTATTGGTGTGTGGTAACTATTACGACACAAAGGTCCAATTTCAAACCAGAATCCACCCACTGGAGTAATTCAGTATCATTTTTTGGATTTTCTTATTTGCAATGTAAATTAACGTCCAGAGATGTGGACCGATAACTGGAAGATGGAATTAAACGGGAGAGCTATTAAGGCCAGAAAGGATGCAATGGGCCATATAATCTTCTCCTGTGCCATAAATCTCTCTATGTTTCTACATGACGCAAATTAAATTCTAAAACCTAATGAATAATTTTGAAAGTCAGGTCCACAAAATGTTCTGGTCCTACACTGGTTTTTGATGCATTGCCTGCAAGTATGCCATTTCAAAAATATCAGTTTATTTTCTCCTTTTTAAAGACGTAACCATCACTTAATGAAATTATGAAATAGATTTTTTGAAAAGACCGGCAAGGGATTTCCTGTGAGAACCCGTGTAATAATAATTTATGTTTTGGTAAATACAATTATGCATCAGAGCAATTATTTTGTACAGATCTATTTTTCAATAGCAAGACGTTCTTATTTTGTCATTATTCAACAAACGCATAAAATGCTTAATAAACTAGCTGGCTAGTAATGTTATTTAGTTCCACCATATGCACATGAAATTCATCGTGAACTGTGTAGGATACAAAAGCTGATTGTTCATTAACACTGGCATTTAAAGTAAATCTGAAAATGAATACCCACAACTGGATTTTCAAATGAACTTAGGCTTCTGCATGCCCTGTACCATTTTCATTGAAAGTTGAGTTTCACTTTAATATTGAAAAATATTGAAACTGTTTTAAAAATAAAACCTTGTGTACTCTAAATCCATTTAGGGGTACGTTTCCAACGCAGGGTGGGTTGCTGCACAAGGGAGGTTGCACTCCCGCTTTGTTAGCCTCTTCCTTTTTTACTATCAGCTATTACTGATAGTAATTAGTAATAATTATTATTACAGATTATTACTGATAGTATTAATAATTAGTATTACTACTAATCTTAGAATTAGCACTGGACCAGCTAGGAGTAAAATCAGGAACATTGTTCCACACAGTGGATAGTGGAAACCTGGAACTACATCTCTGAAAGACTGTTGATGTTGAGTTAATTGAAATTTTCAAGATAACTGTAAACGACAACATATTTATATAGCATTAACATGATTAAAAACACTCCCACAATGCTGCACAGAAATGTCGATAGAAAAGTTTGACACTGGGCCTCATAAGACAATGTTGGGGCTGATGGCCAATAGGTTGGTCAAAGGGATAGGTTTTAAGGGGCATGCTAAAGGAGGAAAGAGACTTGGAGAATTAGGGACGTTACAGAGTGAATTCCAAAGTTTAGTGTCTAGGCAGCTGAGGACCAATGATGGAGCAATTTAAATCAGGATGGACAAGAGGATAGAATTAGAGCAGCTAGTAATTTGAGATGTCCCAGGACATTGTGGTGTGGAAGGAGTTTACAGATTGAGATTGATAGATGTTTGATAAGGGTATCAAAGGATACAGAACAATGTGGGTAAATGGCATACAAGTTTGTCATGATGTTATTGAATGATAGAACAGTCTCAAGGGTTTGTTCCTATGATGACTGTCATTATCCTTGATACAGAACAGAATTATTTGATGGCGTTGATTGAACTTATCCAACCTATATAAGTTTGACTTCGGGGATGATTGTTTTTGAGAGATAACTACATTTTCTTTGATAAGTGCTTCCTTAATCTCTGCATTCATACACCAGACCACAGAAATACTCCATTCACACCAAACAGTAAAACACTGTCTAGACCAATTTTAGAATTTTCTATCAGACAATTGGTCAATCAAGATCTACCAAAAAGTCACATTGCCCGTCATACACAGATGATTTAAAAATAAGTCTTCTTCCATCTCGTTATTATTTATCTAGTAGGGATGATCTTTTCTATTGATGGAATAGAATAATCTTTAATTTTTATCTATTATACCTAATACTGATACGTGAGGCATGATCTTACCTACCATTTACACACTACATTCCCGCTGCAGCAAGGTCGGAGAATTTGACAGCCAGCCAAATCTCCATTCACTGCGGCGGGATGAGAAAATCCAACCAGTGTGAGCAATGGGTGCCTGAAATGAAAATATTGCATTCAACTTACATACAAAAATCCAAGATAAAACGTGTTGGCCCAGATTTTGCCAACAATAATAATGAAACAAACAGTATTCACTGTTATCACAAGGAAAATGCAACAGGAATATCTGCTTGTGGTGACCGAACACATGGAAATCCTTAAGTGGTTGTTAAAGATACCCTGATTTGTCACAAGTTGTGCTGTTGTAGCACTTACTGATAGGCTTAACAAAGAAATATCTATAAAAGGTACAAACTTACACATTAGTCCTCACTAAAGGTGGGTAAAAAAAAAGGGTAGTGCTTTCAGGAATAAGTGAGTTTCTAACAGTGATAATTTAATAACTGATATTTTCCACCGAACAATCTCTCCGATCCTGTATTTATTTTACAAGTATGGAGGCTCATTCCCTAAAAAGAAAACAAGCTTTATAGATTTCCTCTTTTACTTTCTTGCTTTTCAAACTCCTAATTTGTATTCTGTGTGCCTCAATAAGGAATCTTTGATCTGATAGGTTGAAGCAATCTTCAAGTCCTTGCCTGGTTCTTAGATGCTGTAGGTTCCCCGTAGAGGGTGCCACACTGGATTAGTCATGGGATTAGCAAAAATCTCTGCTGGCAAGTCTGCAAAATGTCACTGGCCAACTCAATGTGAGGTGAACGGTAAAAGCCACTCCATCATTGCCCAGAGCAAATTTCAAATCAATGACAGGCACCATCATGATGAAAATGACCCTTGATTGTTTGAACCCTTTCTCTGTTTAAATTAATGTTATACTTAAATAGCACCTTGATGCAATCACATTCAGAATTGTCCTGAAGAGCAAATAAGAAAATAGTAAAAATACAGCACACTATTCTACTAACAAACTCAGAAGATTTCTGACCAGTGCATTTCTGACCATCTCTGGACTGGTGATCAATACTCCTATCTCCTCATTTGACCTACATGGTGTCTTTTTCCATTCTGTTATCCCAACAAGTGGAAAAAGTCTATCTAATTGTTCCTTGTTCAATGATTTACCAATAGGCTTTTCAATAAAACATACTATCTGTCCTCCCCTTTTGGAGTTTATGAGTCTTCAGACACCACTTTGACTATTTTCAAATGGATAAGGACCATTACACTTCAGTGAGTTGTGTATGAGTCACTTGACTCTCATTGTCTCTGTTTGAATTAGACAGTGAGCTGCGATACTCCTCATTTAGCTTTAAAATGCATCTTCAATGTGTGCTTTATTTCAATCTGTCCAAATTCGCTTTGCTTTAAAGCACAACATGTTCACAAACCCTTTCCACGAAGAGAACAATGATCAGAAACCTAGAATAAATCTGAGGTTGACAGCTTGACAAAACTTGTCAAAGGGCAATTTAAAAGATACTTGGGCTGTTTGTTGAGTCATTGTTCATGTATGAACAATGACTCAACAAACATTGTTCATGTATGAACAATGTGAAACAGCTATAAATAACCCAATATGATGCAAGGTTAAATCCCAAGAATTATGTCAAACGTGCATGATGCCCTGAACAGACTGCACCCTGGAGTACTGCGTACAGTTCTGGTTGTTACAACATAAGGTGGCCATCCAGGCAGTGTAGAAGAAAGCAACGTTGTTGCTTCAGGATTGAATGATAAGCTGATAAACAGGGACTCTTTAGCCTCAAAAATCTGATACCTTAGTAAGTAAAACAGCCAAAAGTTAGGAGGAGAGAAAAGGCAATAGCACCGTGTTTAATTGGATTAGATTTGAACAGATCTAACTCAAAACTGGGCATCCATGAGGTACTGTGGGCCATCGGCAACAACAAAATTGTATTCAACCACATTCTGTAATCACCTGGTCTGGCACATCCCCACTCTACAAGTACCATCATGTCAGGGGAATCAACGTTCAGTGAAGAGTGCAGGAGAGTATGCCAGGAGCAGCACCAGACACACCTAAAAATGGGGAGTCAACTTGGTGAAGCTACAACACAGCAGTACTTGCGAGCAAAACACTGGAAGCAGCAAGTCTTAGACAGAGCTAAGTGTTCCCACAACCAACAGACCAGACTTGAGCTCTGCAGCCTTCCATATTTAGTTGGGAATGGTGGTGGACAATTAAACAACAAGCAGGAGGAGGAGGCGCCACCAATATCCACATTTTCAAGGATGGAGGAGCCCAGCAAAATACAAAACTTGAGCATTTGCAACTATCTTCAGCCAGAATTGCCAAGTGGATGATCCACCTCAGCCTCCACCTGAGGACCCAGCATCACAGATGCCAGTCTTCAGCCAATTTGATTCACTCCATGTGATAACAAACATTGTATGGCTACAGGTCAGGTTGATGTAGAATTTGTTGGTGCTACACCTGATGTTGTTTCCAATGGGTGGGGGATTGTGATATTAAGGCAGCACTGCAACAAGAAGTCAGCTCACCTGTCACTAAACCAATCAGCTCTGCTCTGGTATGGTACCAGCTCCTAAACCTAATGGCTCCAGTTGTATGTGTGGTGATACAACAAACCTAAACAAATCAGTTGAAAGAGAAAAACATTGAATGGCACCGATAGATGAGAATTTGACCAAAATTAACAACAGCAACATCTTCATGAATTTAATGCCAATAGTGGGTTTTAGGAGCTGCCATTGAATCAGGAGTCAAAACTCTTAACTACTTTTATTAGGTCCTTCAGACTGTACTATTTAAATCTTCTGCCGTTCAGCATCACATCAGCCCCTGAAATACAGAAAAGGACATTGTCCAATAGACTGCGGGCCATTGACAGTGTTATCTGCCACATGAATGACATCTTGATCTCAGTTCAATGAAGAAGGAACACAACAACTGGGTCATGGAAGTCTTACTCGCCCTTTCCTGATCAAGATGTTCCCCCAGGTGCCTCCTTCTCCTGAACTTTGGAACTCAATCCCCCACTCCCTCCCTCTGCACCTTCTTCCCCAGAGCCTCCTGCTGCAGCCCTGTCGAATGATCCGCAGAATTGACCTTCCACAGGACGCTGTTCCAGCTTCATTGGGACTGAATGCAATCTCAGCAATGGTGGTGCTGTTGAAACTAGAGAGCTGCCAGCCAATCAGATGGACAGCAGCTCTCTGAGATGGGATTTCCTTCATGGGGGTGGGGGGGGGTAGGTTAGTCGTTGGGGACACTCATCTCTAGCCAAGAGCATTAAATGGCCTTAGAGCAATCATCTGAAAAATCACGCTCAGAGGTAACAATGGGGTGAAAATAAACATTCAAAGAGGTCTGCTGACTATGATCAGAGAGATAAGAATGGAACAGGGGAGCAGTCCCACCCAGCTAGATGAGAAGCATTGAAAGGAGGGCTATTGTGGTCAACCATGTCAAGGAGGACAAAGAAGGAAAGTTTACCTTCGTCACAGTCATTTTGGAGTTATATAAATAAAATGTCACGGACATTTCTGAAAGCAGAGATTGATTATCTGCTGAAACAATTTCTGAGGAAAAATATTTGAGGACTCACTTAAGAAATAAAGATGGATGAGGTTGGTGTTCTGAAAAGTTCAGATGAATCGGATGACCCTTTTTAACTGAACACATCTTATGTGCTGCTTAATGATCTTTCAAAGTAGAGCCTCATCTGTTCCGTTATCTGTACAATGAAGGTAAAGTTGCCATAGTCCCAGATGACCACACGCTGTGAGACTGGTGATGATTTAACCTGAGGATCACCACACCTCAGGCAAGGGGCAAGGTTAAGAAGGCAGGGCCTTCATGAATAACCTCAGCTGGTAAGGGAATTGAACTCATGCTGTTGGTATCACGCTCCAGCACTAACCAGCTGTCCAGCCAACCAGACCTCCAGCTTTTCAAATTTCACATTCTGCTGTGGTGGGATCTGTACTACATCATACCAGTGGCACACCATCAGCTAAAACTGGTCTGTTTGTACTTTTCAACTCTTCAAGTCAATTTAATAGAACACATTTATTGTATAGTTTCTCTACCTTTGAATGATAGTCAATGAGATTAAGTAAGAGTTTAATTATATTGGTGGCCAGATAGAAAATACTTCCGATTTGATCAGGTTTGCACAGTGCTTATTTAAACTGTGGTTTTGATAAACATAATGCTCCCAGCTGTTCTGTTCCCTCTAAAATCCCATTAATTATAATACAGGAAATCAATAGCAGGATGTTTTCTGCACTGTGTCAATGTATACTTGACTGGAGCTTATTTATTTGCAGGAGAGTTTTATGAAGCATTATTTGGTTTATGTTGGACTATGCTGGCTCAATTTTGAAGCACCTGAAACAAGAATTAAATGGGAAACCAAGGAGGACGTAAGGACTATTGGAAAATAAGGGGAATTTTTCTTTCTTCATTGCAGCTGGGCAAGGTGCAATTCCCAACCACAGCAAGGAAGAAATTGAAGCAGTTAGGTGCAATTTAATGTTTGGGAGCTGATGGCAAGCTGGAAAGCCTGAAGCAACCTCATTGCAGTCATTTATTGGATGCCAGATGGGACTTAATCCCAGTTATGCGCCTACCTGCTTGCTGTCAGACCTCTTGGCTCCCATAAGAGGAATTTCCTCCACAAATCCTGGTACCTGGCAGATATACTGCTTTTGAGAGCAGCCGGCCAATCAGAGGCCAACAGTTCTCCAGAGCCAGCAGTGCTCTTGGATGGCAGCCGCTGCCAGTACTTCAGAGCTGTCCACACTGAGCCCCAGGAAACAGATGAATGGGTTAGTTTCAACAGGAAGGTGGTGGGGGCTGGGGGCAAGGGTTTACTCTGGATCCTTTCATTTTCACTTTCTTACCTGACCACAGGACTCAACGGCACTGTTCCACAATTACCTGAACTTCTCCAGGGGCATGTAACTGAAGTGAAGGACCAGCACAAACATTGACACAGGAGGAGATATCCATGTCTTCCATCTCACTTTTCAGTTTGTTCACCTGCTCAAGTGAAAGGGTCCCCATAGAACCTGATGGTGGTGCCTGCCTGGATCCACTGATCAAAAGGTCTCCCTGGGATCCCACCCAGAAGGAAAGAACAGTTCAGACCAGTATTCTTATTTCCCTATTTTACTGTTTTCTTTCAATTTAGCCATGGGCAGCCTAAAGATGATACAGAAAAGAAACGGCGATAAACACTTTTTAAAGTTTAGAGTTAGGTATAGGATTTCAAACTCAACTCAGGATGATCCACCAGCACATTTAAGCTGAATGGGGAGTCACAGAAGGTGATGGAGTTGGAGCAGCAGCATGTACACTGCTGGTGGCAGTATAATGAAAAACATTTAGGCAGTTACATGGATAAGATGGGTATAGAGGATTATGGGCCAAATGCAGGCAATTGAAACTAGCTTGGAGGATTCAAAAAAAAAGGGAGGCATGGACAAGTTGGGCCAAAGGGCCTGTTTCCAAAATTTAAACCTCTATGGCTCTATGTTGAGTCTGGCTGAAGCTGAGGAGGAGAAGAATATTTAGTTCATCCAGGTTTACTGTCAGAGAGGCATAAAGATAACACAGCAACAAAACTGTGTTGTTGTAGAGGTTAAATGTCATCAGCATACATGTGCTTGCAAGTGATCCTACCAAGGTGCAGCATATAGATGAGAAATCTCACACAGTCACAGTATTATTGGAGGAAATATAGTGACTGCGTTTGTTCAACTGAGAGCGGAATAACAACAGTGGTGCCACAGAGGCAAACCACAAGGGATAAGCATTGATGCAGAATAGAATTATCAACAGTGTTGAAGGCAGCATAGACATTAATGAAAATGAGAACTTACAGAGCTTTATTTGCAGTCACACAGAATGTTACTGTATAACTTTGACCAGGATGATCTTGGAGGTGTGTGTAATATCTGAATTGATCTTTCTCCTTTACCTTTCTTTATTAAGGTCTATCCAGGCCATATATCAACTGCATTTAATGAGCAAGTAAGCAATCTCCTAAAGTTAAAATTTATTTATTATTGTCACAAGTAGGCTCACATTAACACTGCAACAAAGATACTGTGAATATTTCCTAGTCTCTACAGCTTGGCACCTGTTCAGGTACACTGAGGGAGAATTTAGCATGGCCAATCCACCTAACCTGCATATTTTTGGACTATGGGAGGAAGCCGGAGCACCCAGAGGAAACCCACATAGACACGGGGAGAACATGAAAACTCCATACAAACAATAACCCAAGCCAGGAATTGAACTTGAGTCCCTGGCACTATGAGGCAGCAGTGCTAACCACTGTGCCATCATGCTGCTCTCAGCTATCCATCAACACTGCTCTTCACTGAGTCACTGGATGTATTCAATTATCCTGGTAATAAAATTTTGTAGTTTCAATTTGCAACTATATCTACATCGATTTCGCAATATATATTTTGCTTGGTTTTCTGTGAAATTCTACATGTCTCAGACTATATTGTTTTTCACAGATATGTGGGAAAAATATATGCATTTTGTTTGGATTGTGTGTGCTTTCTAAAGGAGGTCAATGGTTAATAACAAGGTGAAGCTGGAAAGTTTGATTAAAACCTGGCAAATCATTAATGTAACAAGTTAGAGTTCAATTTAGATTAACTGCACACACCATAAATTAACTTGTTTCCTGTGCTATAATGGCTCCACGACTCTTTCATACATGCCTCCTGGGCTGGTGCTTATAAAAGGCTACACAGCAAGAAATTCAGAAGAAGGATGTGTAAAAATGAAGCCAAAGGTTTAACATGGCAGCTCATCCACCAGTATCCTTCATTTTTTCAAACAACCACAAAACAACTTACAGCTGAGATTTCAGTACAAATGATGATGTCAGAGGGAAACTATTCCACCTGGCTAACCAATTTCTCTTTGGTGCCAGAGATCCTGCTTGGGTACATAACTAAATAACAGCCTTCTAGAACAGAATTATGTCAGGCAAGAACATTATATTTCTTATGAATTTGCAACTCATGATAAGAACATAAGAACATAAGAAATAGGAGCAGGAGTAGGCCATCTAGCCCTTCGAGCCTGCCCCGCCATTCAATAAGATCATGGCTGATCTGTCGTGGCTCAGTTCCACATTCCCGCCCTCTCCCCATAACCCTTAATCCCCTCTCTTATCAAAAACCCATCAACCCGTGTCTTAAAAATATTTAGCGAGAATTTAATGATCCTAATTATATTTTCGGTACAAACCTACTGTTCTCATTAAGCATTTTGTCAGCTAAACCTTTTTTTGTATGTTATGTTCAGGAGGCATGACAGGATAGAGACTGAGTTTGTTTCTCCCCTTCATAGGATAACCTAGGTCCAGAAGGCATAATCTCAGATTAAGAGGTTTAAGAAAGAGATGGAGAAGTTTCTTCTCTCAGAGGGTAGTGAATCTGTGGGGTTTTTTTACTGTAGCGAGCTGCAGAGGCTGGGTTATTAAGTATGTTCAAGGCTGAGATAGATTTTTCATCTGTAAGGGAATCAAGGCTTTTTTTCATTCATTCATGGGTGTCACTGGCTGGCTAGCATTTATTGCCCATCCCTAGCTGAAGGCAGCTGAGAGTCAACCACATTGCTGTGGCTCTGGAGATACATGCAGGCTAGACCTGGTAAGGACACCAGATTTCCTTCCCGAAAGGACATTAGTGAACCAGATGGCTTTTTCCAACATTCGACAATGGTTTCATTTTGAATTAGATTGAATTATTGAATTCAAATTCCACTATCTGCCATGGTGGGATTCAAACCCGGGTCCCCCGAACATTAGCTGAGCTTCTGAATTAACTAGCTAGCGACAATACCACTAGACCATTGCCTCCCCTGGGGGATAAGATGGGGAAGTGGAGTTGAGGATTATCATATCAGATCAGTCATGGTCTCACTGAATGGCAGGGCAAACTCAGTGGGCCCAGCTTCTGTTCCTATGTCTTATGGTCTTATAATATGTCCTTTAAAATAACAATGATTTTCCTGGATTCAATCAGGAAAAGACAAATGAACCACAATTTCCAATTGCATTGAACTAACAAAATCTGCCATTAGTTATACCTACACTCTCACATTTAGATTTGAAAATTTTTGTTTGGCAAGTTGCTGGAGGTATGAGCTGATAACATCACAATGAGAGAAAAAGGGCATCTCTGATATGAGTGAACAGAGAAAGTATATTCTTAAACCAATGTGATTGAAGAATTGTGATATTAGCAATGCAAGGATTTAGAGTGGAAGAATTCAACATTAAATAAGATACAGAAAGAGAAACCAGAGAAAAAAGGATTGGATAAAGAGGAAAGAAAAGAAACCAAAAGAAAAACTAAATCTTACATTCTTTAACTCTCTAACAATTTTAATTTGAAGGAATGAAAATCCACACTGGTAATTGTTAATTTTCAGTGACAGTCAGTTTGTTTGGCAGTAATTTATGCTTACCATGATGCTAATAGGTTACTTGGACTGAAAATGAACATAGCATAACTTTCTGTGGCTAGATTAGTTTGTATCTGCTATGTAAACAGCAGCTTAATGCCATTCAATTGTGAAGCAAATGGCAAGCTGCTGTCTTCACGAAACTAAAAGCAGAACATCACAAATTGGACAACATTTGGATTTTCACATTTAACCATGCATCTGCCCTTGCCTGAAGTTTCTGTAACATTTACACATACTATTAACCTCAATGTTATTCATCTGGATTCACTTGCCTTAACAGCCTCACCGATGGAGGTCCTCAACAGCAAGGATCATGTATGGTCCCCACCAACGGGGACTAGTCGATAGCCTCGCTGGTGGAACCACAGGCCATTGAAGCCGCTTGGGTGGTCAGGAACAGGGAGTGCCCCTTGGGCAGTGCCAGCCTGGTACTGGCAGCCTGGGACCTTGGCAGAGGCAACCTGGCACCGCAAACCTAGCAGTGCCCACTGGGATTGGGCAATGCTAAGAGGCGGGGCCTAAGGGCAAGTGGGAGGACTTGCACACTCTTGCAATCAGGGGTCGGCTAGGGCGGCGAGCAACTGGGCCGGGGTGGGGGGATTGGCTGGGGTGGCTATCAGAGCATGAATCACACTTTGACTATTCTTTTGCACTAAGTGACAAAATCGTGTCTGAAAACTCACTGAAAAATGTGCACGATTCTCTACTGCTTTCACACTCCTTCAGCACTTAGAAACTTTTTGGTAAGATTGTCTCCAGGGACTTTTTGCATCAAAATACTGACACCATCTGCAAAGTGGCCACTCCCAGCTCTAAACTCCCTACTTGCTGTTCATCTCATCATTCTCTCCTACCTCCTCCTCTGCGTTTGCTTTTCCTTTTGATCCTTAGACTTCACCCCACTCATTTTAAACATGAGATAGCCTGTTTTCTTGATCTATTCTCATCCCAAAGTCTGAATACCCAACTTCAGTGCTGACCCCTGTACTGGATGACCTTGAGTGGGAATGACGTGCCCCATCCACTGCCGGGATCATCCAGTCCTGTCAACACTCAATGGATTTTTGGTTGAACCACCTCTGCACTGGGTCCTGACAAGGCAGGACTATAAAATTCTGGACATTATCAACTTGTCTCTCTTACCTGGCACTGTCCTCAACTCCACCAAGATCACCATTACTATTCACCTCCTTGTTAAATCTTTCATTCTCTCCAACTACCTCAACTTTTCCCTTCTCCTCCAAAGCCCCAACATTTGTTGATGCCCTACAGTTATATTCTTATCTTGGCTTAGAGTTGAACGATGCAAGGCAGTCAAATATGCACATTATACTGACCTAGGAGACAACAGAACTGAGAAACTATAGAAGTAAAGAAAAATGCAAGTAGATCTCAAATAAGATTTAGTGTAGACAAGCACCAAGTACCACATACCCAAAGTAAAAATAGATGACAACTCAATGAATCATGCTGAAATAGCTAGGGTCGAAGCTGAGAAACCTAAAGGTCTCAGCAGACTTGACATGTCCAGCTAAATGCTGACACAAGCAACAAAGTCTACAGAATACTGAATAAGAACAAAATGCTGTAAATCTGAATGATGAACAATGTGAACTAAACAGTAGAATACAAGTCAGATGTTAATGATCAAATGTTAATGGTCTGATCATAATGCACCATAAGCACTACATTCAGTCTGGTTGCTAAGAAACAAGAGAGGCATTCAAGCATTGGAGACAGTGCAGTGAAGAACCATGAATTTAACACCTAACATCAGTGGTCTCAGGTATGAGGAATGACTGGAGAAACCTGGACTTTCATGCCCAAAGGGAGGTGTCTGAGAGGTGATCTTTTAAGTACCATGTGAGATTATTCTTAGTTATGGAAAAAGTTATCCAGAATATTATCTTAAACTAAACAGCAGGAGTAGAATTAGAGGACACTTGTTCAACATAGCAAAAGGGAGTTTTAGAACTGGTATCGGGAAATTTTCCACACAAAGATTGACCAACACATAGAATAAACTTCCAGATAGAGTGGCAGATACAAAATCCCAGTGATGAATTCAGAAACAATTGAATACTACAGTGTGTGTGGGAAGTGAAGAGAGATGTTCACTTCTAAATAGACAAATCAAGATGGGTTTTCTAGTCTGTAATTACCTGTACTATTGTGAACAACTTGGACATTACGGTATTTCAATAGCAAATCTAAAGTATTTGGCATATCTTCAGAAGATTACACATTCTACCACCCTTTCATTTGGGGTCATTCTGTCGGTTACTGCCTCACCCACAATAGTGAGATTGTGTCTATTAAATTCACAAATGATATCTTGTGATCATATCTTATTATTGTTATATAATCCTCTTCAACTGCTTTACTGACCAGTCTAAAGACCTCCAGTGTCTCTCCTCTTTAGCCACTTCTTCTGATTCTAGTTTGAAATGGGCGGCACGGTAGCACAGTGCTTAGCACTGCTGCTTCAGAGCTCCAGGGACTTGGGTTCGATTCCTGGCTCGGGTCATTGTCTGTGTGCAGTCTGCACGTTCTTCTTGTGTCTGCATGGGTTTCCTCTGGGTGCTGTGGTTTCCTCCCACAGTCCAAAGGTGTGCAGGTTAAGTTAATTGGCTATGCTAAAATTGCCCCTTAGTGTCCTGAGATGTGTAAGCTAGAGGGATTAGCGGGTAAAATATGTAGGAATATGGGGTAGGGCCTGGGTGGGATTGTGGTCAGTGCAGACTTGGTGGGCTGAATGGCCACTTTCTGCACTTCAGAGTTCTATGATCTGGCTACATTGATGTTGAAGGCTTCTCCACTTGTGTTTGCATGTTTTTGTATTTGACCTCCAGCTCAACGCCAAGCCCCCAAAAGTACCTTCTTCCATCTCCATTTTTTTTTTACTTTATTCCAATCCAATCAAGTCAAGTCAAATTAAAGCCAATTCAGAGTCCCAACAAGTTGGGACATTCCCGATCCAAGCTGACAAGACAGGGCTCTCACCATCTGTCTTGGGCTTGATCCACATGATCCAAGCTGATTGGAGTAGGCGTAGCTCCTCCTCCAAGGCTTGATCTTATTTGCATCTTAGCCAAAAGGCCGAGATGCCGCTTGAAAAAATTGCTTCAAATGAAGCTGAAATGTATCCTGATGACTTCAACCAAGTGCAGCATGTCGATACTACACCTGAACTCAGCCAAAAGGCCGAGAAGCACTGTAGTCTGCCTCCACCTTGTTTCTTTCCTTCCAATAGTAGAGCCCTAGACAATGGTTTCCTAAGCTCAAGGTTTCATTTTAACATACTCCTATTTGTCCTCCCAATTCTATCCTCTACTAACTTCAAGTGATCCAAAATGTCCATATGATAACCCTCATGAAGTCCTAGTACCCTCTTTTCTTTCAGTTCCATTGGCTGCCTATACCCAGTTAAGTATCAAACAAATGGGGTAACATTTTTAAATTCTTATTTATGCTTTCTTATTTATCCTCCCTATTTGCCTCAACTAAGGAAGAAAGTCAGTTTCATTATGACTATAAAATGTTTCTAATAAAATATGCAGTGCAAAACAGCACTTCAATCAGATCAGACAGTAAAATCATAACCTGATGAGAGCAGAAAGTTTGAATTAATGAGAATCCAGCATTACCATTTCCATCTCATTAAAATTCGAACATGTATTTTTAATTGATAATATCAGTGGCATTGTAACCTGTGCTGTGCACATTCAGTAGAACTGCACTGATGCCAGATAAGTGCCAGGCAATGACCATCTCCAACAAGAGAGGATCTAACCATTGCTCGTTGACATTCAAGTCGCGTTACAATCGCTGAAACCCCCACTATCAACATCCTGGAAGTTATCATTGACCAGAAACTGAATTGGATTAGACATTTAAGTACTGTGGCTATAAAAGCAGAGGATGGGAATTCTGAGGGGACTAAATCACCTGCTGATTCCTCAACGCCTGTCCACCATCTATAAGGCACAAATCAAGACCGTGATGGAATATTCTCCATCTGTCTGGATGAGTGCAACTCCAACATCACTCAAAAAACTTGATACCATCCAGGACGAAGCAGCCTGCATGAGTGGCAACCCATCCAGCACCTACAATGTGCACTCCTTCTGCCACAGACACAACAGTGTGTTTCATTTACAAGATGCAGTGCAGCAAATCACTAAGGCTCCTTAGACAGCACCTTCCAAAGGACAAGGGCAGCAGACACAAAGGAACATCACCACCTGCAAGTTCCCCTCCAAACCACTCATCACCCTGACTTGAAACTATATCACCATTCCTTCACTGTTGCTGGATCAAACTACTGGAACTCCCTCCCTAACAGCACTGTGGATGTACCTACATCATTTGGGCTGCAGCGGTTCAAAGAGGTGGCTCACCATCACCTTTTCAAGGGCAATTAGGAATGGGCAATTAAAATGTTGGCCTAGCCAACATTTTACATTCACATCCCACGATAGCTGTGAAAAAAAATCTACATTGACCTCTAGCTCTACAGCTTGGAGGTCTTTGTTCTGTACACGCTGCAGCTACAAGAGTTTGGCCCATTTTAGTATGTTAATTCATTAAGACACTACATAACTGCTGTGGTACTGAACAACATATCTTCTCTCAAAGTTTCTAAGCACCAAAAGGTGCTGCATGAAAACACTCCAATTCAACAGCAGGCATTTTTTTCAATTTTCCAGTAACTTCTTTAAGTTGCATGGTTCATGGAAAATCAGAAATGATATCAAGCAGGAACAATAACTTGCACTTTTTTTTCACCACCTGTAATGCAGAAGAATGCTCCAAGGAACAATGAGAATTCATCAACATGAAAGGTTAACTTTGTTTCTTTCCGCAGATGCTGCTGGACTTGCTGAGGATTTCCAACTTGTTTTCCAGGCTGGGATCTGACCTTGCATCTCTCAGGAGAAGCATAAAATGGATTGCTCATTCATTACTGCACACTGTCACTCAAAGTCACAATCTACCCCTGTGACTCAGTCTCCATTGATTCTCAGTACAGTGACATTTAATTTAACAGACTGTGTGAATAAAAGATTTGAAAATGGTACATTAAAAGAAAACATCTTTGAAGATTAGAAACATTGATCCTTTTATTTAGTGAAATTACTTTGAAATTTAGAAAATTACTTTGAAATTACTTTGAAATTTAGTGAAAAGACTAAACAATGTTGGGCTCATTCTGAACACAAACTGCGTCCAAAGGACAAATCTTGTCCTTTTCACAATTGAAAAGACATTCTCTATGATAATAAGATCTTTTATGACAATTAAATGCTACTTTGTAAAATTCACTGATCAATTTCACGTCATGCAATTTGGTAAATGTTGTTCTACATACTACAATAATCAATTGCAATCAGATTAATGCATTTTAGTGGGGAAAATGTCACACTTAAGGGGACACATTCATGGTTTGCAAGAGTTTTTTCAAGAAAGTTAATTTTTAGAACTCGCTCCACTGTTTTTTCCAAAAACCTGTGAAAATGCAAATCAAGCCTTACCACAAATCTGTAGTTTAATCAGTTTGGCTGGGACAAAACAAATCATACAAAGATGTTACTACTCTTATTGTAAGACTGTACACCTGTATATTTAAAAATTCATTTATGAGGCATAAATGTTACGCCCCATGAATGCTGGCAAGGCCAGCATTTATTGCCCATCCCTAATTGCCTTTGTGAAGGTGGCACTAAGCTGCCTTCCTGAACTGCTGCAGTCCATGTGGTGTAGATGCACATGATGTGGAGGTGCTGGCGTTGGACTGGAGTAAGCACAGTAAGAAGTCTCACAACACCAGGTTAAAGTCCAACAGGTTTATCTGGTAGCTGAAGCCACAAGCTTTCGGAGCGCTGATCCTTCATCACGTGAGTGGGAGTCATGTTCACAAACAGGGCATATAAAGACATAAAATTTACAAAATAATGGTTGGAACATGAGTCTTTACAGGTAATCAAGTCTTAAAGGTACAGACAATGTGAGTGGAGAGAGGGTTATCTCCAGCCAGGACAGTCAGACAACAACAGTTGACAACGGATGAATGAACACCACTTGACAATCATCAGGCAAGAGTTTTCTCTTCCTGTTGAGGAACACTTTAGCAGTCATGGGCATTCAACCTCTGATCTTTGGGTAAACGTTCTCCAAGGCATCCTTCACGACACATGACACATGACAATGCTGAATTACTGAGCAGAAACTGATAGCCAAGTTCTGCACAGCCTCAACCGGGATCTTGGGTTCATGTCACACTATCTGTAACCCCCTCAAATTGCCTGAGCTTGCAAAATCTCACTAACTGTCCTGTTTGGAGACAATACACATCTCTTTAGCCTGTGCTTAACCCTCTCTCCATTCACATTATCCATGCCTTTAAAACTTGATTACTTGTAAAGACTCACATTCCAACCATTATCTTGTAAATTGAGTTCATTTCTTTATTCCCTGTTTGTGATCACGACTCCCACACAACTGATGAAGGAGCAGTGTTCCGAAAGCTTGTGGCTTGTGCTGCCAAATAAACCTGTTGGACATTAACCCGGTTTTGTGAGACTTCTCACTGTGTAAGTACACCACAGTGCTGTTCCGAAGAGATTTCCAGGATTTTGACCCAGCAAGAGTGAAGGAATGGTGATATATTTCCAAGTCAGGAGTGTGTGTGGCTCAGAGTGGAACTTGCAGGTGGTGGTGTTCCCCTGTGTCTGCTACTCTTGTCCTGGATGTATGTTATTTGGAGCAGTGGAAAATATTCCATCACACTACTAACTTGCACCTTGTAGATGGTGAACAGGCTCTAAGAGTCAGGAGGCAAGTTACTTGCTCCACAATTCCTAGCCTCTGACCTGCTCTTGTAGTCACAGTGTGGATATGATCAGGCCAATTCAGGTCCTAGTCAACGGTAGACCCCAGGATATTGATTCAACATTATTCTTGTTCCCCAATCCCTGACTGGCTGTGGCATTATCAAATTCAATTATATTATTTGCCCTAAATACCTATAAACAATCACCAGCTAAACACATTATACCAACTTTAATTCTTTCAATGTTGAAAGCCTGTGCTTTACAAATGTGTTATTGTTCAGCACCAAGACGAGAGCTTGGTTTCCTGGTTCCTGACAAGGTATTGAAAAATACTAAATAGTTATAAGCGTGAAAACAATTTTTGCTTTGGAAACAAAAGCTGCTTTCAGCTGGTTTTAGATATGGTTGATTGTACCATTACTGGATTCACAGCTTTTCAAACAGCACAGATCAAATAACAACTCAGACTCCTTTGATCAACCAATTTAATATATTATCACAGTGCCTGTCAATGATTTACTGCAAGTTAATTGTATGTGTATGGGTAAAGGAAGTTACAAAGACAGATGTGGGCTAATTCAAGAAGGAAATTAAAACATAAGGATTAGGGTTTTAAACTGGAGCCATTGGTGGACTGGGAACCAATGTAGGAGAATGTAAACAAGAATGATGAGTCAGAGAGACTTAGGGTAAAATGAGAAATGGGCTACAGAGTTTTCAGTGAACTGCTTGTGACACTGTGATGCCAGCAGGAGGAGATTGGATATTGTTACTAATTACATTGTTATTCAACAGCAGTTGGAAACAGTTGGAAGTCAGTCTGCTGACCTGAGAAACTCCCAACAGAGATATGACAGCATCCTACAATCACAACCAACTTCTTTATATCCAATTCTTCCACTGGAGAATTTTTCCTCTTGGCCACTATTGAGATCAGTTTTGCCAAGGCTCCTTGGTATAATACTCAGTCAAAAGTATTTTTTGTTTCTATGAATCCATTTTTGTCCATGTCTGGACCATGTGAAGTCCAACAAACTGCTAGGTCATGCACCAATGACTTGATTACAGATGTAACAGAATATCCAGATGTCTTTCACTGCTGGGACTGTATGAAGGGATCAAAAGAGCAACAGGCCCATCAGCAAAGAAAATAGCCTCGCTGAAAACAAAGGCAGGAGAGGTCATGACCAGTTGGAGAAATGGGTAGAACACAACTTTGAGCTGTCCTCTGGGGAGAACATTGTCAGCACTGAAATCCATAGTCACTACAAAGCTAGATATCAAAGGTACAGTGGAGAAGTTTAGCAAAGCTACTTTTTTGTACTTTTTATGACAAATTTATTGGAATGCAGAAAATGTATAATGGAATGAAATCAGTCATCCAAAAAGAGTCTTTAGGATTTTAAATAATAAAAATCACAAAAGCAGAACAACAGATAGACAAATGTTTTGTATCTGACTCAATACATATGAATAAAAATGCAGACAATTAATCTCCCCAGCAAGTTGTGGTTTTGTTGTTTGGTACAGATAAAAGGCGAGGAGTTTTGTAGCAGCCTCTGCGTACGACAGTCCCTGTTTTAAAGCAATTTTCTGAAGGACCTCTGTGCACCGAGTTTTTTTCTCTTATTTTTGCTGTTTTGCAATTATTCCATGCTGCATTAGATTCAAACTCAGAACCCTTCCCTCCATCCCTGATACATGGGCCTGTACTCATTGGATTTAAGAAGGCTGAGGGGAGATCTTACAGAGACATATAAGATAATTGTGAGCAATAGGTGAAGATGTTGTTAACACATATATTTGTAGAGCATAGAGAAATAGCTTGAAGTCAAATAGATTGGATATTGTTAGGCATATTGATAACCCACTTTATGGAAACAACTGTGAGTTTAGTCACAAACATAGGACATAAGGTTCGATGCTGCTAACACAGCAATAATTAGGGATAATAAAAAGACTGCCTGTAATGTAGAGATAACATCAGAGATGTGATGTGCAGTGAAGCATACACCACATCCTGCAGGAATGTAAGAGGCCCACGTTATAAAAAGCAAATGGTCTGCAAGATGTGTTGTTTATACAACTAAGCATAAAATGGGGAAGGGGTCACTGAGATAGTCGGGACAGCAGTGATTAAGTTGGCAAAGGATTGATTACTGCCAATCTGAACTGGACATGTAACAGTATTGGATAAGATGGATGAGTTTGCTAATGCACTCTTGTGATAACAGGAGACATTGTTAGATGGGATAGGAACTTAGGGCACCTCGAGCCAATAGGAGAATGTCAACACATAGATGGGACAGGGACCACCAATTAGGAGAGAACATCACATTGCAAAGCCATCACAATGCTTGTAAAAAAGGTATAAAATGTGCTGTAAATCTATGTGAGGTGTGCCTATTTCGCTAGACACCCGGTCTTGCAAGAACGTCAAATAAAATCTTGCTCCTTCAGAACTTGACTTGACTAAATTGTTTAACTGTGAGCTGTGTTTCTCACATAATGAAGAGGCTAGACAGGGTAGAAGCAGCAAGGTTATTTCCGCTTAGAATGGAAACAAGAACTAGGGGGCACAGCCTCAAAATACGGGGGGAGTCAATTTAGAATAGAGTTGAGGAGGAAGTTCTTCTCCCAGAGGGTAGTGAATCTTCGGAATTCTCTGCCCAATGAAGCAGCAGAGGCTACCTTGTTAAATGTCTTTAAGTCACAGATAGATAGATTTTTAACCAATAAGGGAATTAAGGGTTATGGGGAGCAGGCGGGTAAGTGGAACTGAACCACTAACAGATCAGCCATGATCTTATTGAATGGCAGAGCAGGTTCAAGGGGCTAGATGGCCTACTTCTGCTCCTATTTCTTATGTTCTTTCACCCACATCAGCCCCAGACACATGGCTCCAGTTTTATTGTGCTGGAAGAAGAGCTTAATCTTCCTGAATTTGAGCCCCATCAAAGCCTGTACACCATGCTCCTCCTCCTAGATGATCCTCACCTATTCCTTAGTGTTCTCATCTCCACTCTTCCTGGACAGTGCCTGCATCTGCCCCAGCTCTTTGTCCTGGAAGATGTTGGCTGAGGCTTTGTGCCCACTTGCTGCCAAATCAGGTAGGGTGGAGAGGGCAGAGATTCTGGAAGTGGTGAGTGCCAGCTGGTCCCTTCCAGTTGGCATGCCACTTCCAACTGCTGGATTTTGCTTTATTGTCTCACCTACCATGGGCAAAACTGCAGGTGCTGCTGCTATATGGCCTGAGTTCATCAAGGGAAACTGAGACTATGCATGAACTTCTCTGTCTCTGCTTGAGGAAAGGGACAGGGTGCTTCAATATACCTGATGCAAAGTTTGGGAGCCTACGCAGAACAAAAGCAACTGCAGTGATTACAACAACTAATAAAGGGAACTAAGAATATTGGTCTGAATTGGTTTTGTATAGCTTAAAATGGAAAAGCAGTAAAAATTGGGAAATAAGAACACTGGTCTGATCTGTTGTTTTCCTATTGGGAAGCCACACTTGGCTTCATAGAATCATACAGTGCAGAAGAGGCCCTTCAGCCCATTGAGTCCACACCAACACATGAACTCCCACCTAATCCCATCTGCCAGCATTTGGCCCATAACCCTGAATGTTATGATGTGCCAAGTGTTCATCCAGATACTTTTTAAAGGGTGTGAGTCAAGCCGCCTCCACCACACTTCCAGGCAGCGCATTCTAGACCGTCACCACCCTCTGGATAAAGAAGTTTTTCTTCACATCTCCCCTAAACTCCTGCCCCTCACCTTGAACCTATGTCCCCTCATGACTGACCCTTTAACTAAGGGGAACAGTTGCTCCTTATCCTCTCTGTCCATGTCTCTCATAATCATTACACCTCGAGCAATTCGCCCCTCAGTCTTCTCTGCTCCAATGAAAAAAACCCAAGCCTACATAACCTCTCTTTATAGCTTAAATGTTCCATCCCAGGCAATATCTTGATGAATCTCCTCTGCACCCCCTCCTGTGCAATCACATCCTTCCGATAATGTGGCAACCAGAACTGCCCAGGGTATTTTAGCTGTGGCCCCATCAAAGTTCTATATATTTCCAACATAACTTCCCTGCTTTTGTAATCTGTGCCTCGATTGATAAAGACAAGTGTCCCATATGCCTTCTTCACCACGCTACTAACATGCCCTTCCACTTTCCGAGATCTGTAGACAAACACGCCAAGGTCCCTTTGTTCCACAGAACTTCCTAGTGTCCTACCATTCAATGAGTACTTCCTTGTCAAATTATTCCTTCCAAAGTATATCAGCTCACACTTTTCAGTTTTAAATTCCATCTATTACTTATCTGCCCATTTGACCATTCTGTCTCTATCTTCTTGTAGCCCAAGACACTCCATCCCACTGTTAACCACCTGTCCAATCTTTGTGTCATTCACAAACTTATTAATCCTATCCCCCCACGTAATCACCAATGTCATTCATATAAATGAAGAACAGGGGGCCCAACACAGATCCCTGCGGTACACCACTGGACACTGGCTTCCAGTCACTAAAGCAGCCTTCTGTTATCACGCTCTGTCTCCTACAACTGAGACAATTTTGAATCTATTTTATCAAATTACCCTGAACCCCATGTGAATTTACCTTCTTTACAAGTCTTCCACGTGGGACCTTATCAAACCCTTTGCTGAAATCCTATAAACTACACAGACTGCACTACCCTCATCTATACACCTGGTCACCTCCTCAAAAAATTCAATCAAATTTGCTAGGCTTGACCTCCCTCTGACAAAGCCATGCTGACTATCCCTGATCAAGCTTTGCCTCTCCAAGTGGAGACAGATGCACTGCTTTGGAAGTTTCTTTAATAGTTTCCCTACCACTGATATGATACTCACTGGTCTGCAGTTTGCTGGTTTATTTCTACAACCCTTCTTAAATAGCTAAACCCCATTAGCTGTTCTCCAGTCACCTGGCACCTCCCCTGCAGTCAAAGAGGAATTGACAATTTGGGTCAAAGTGTCTGAAATCTCTCTTGCCTCCCACAGCAGCCTAGGGGACAATTCATCTGGACCTGAACATTTATCCACTGAAGGCTGCCAATAACTCCAATCCCTTGCCGTTCCCATGTCAATTTGTTTAAGAACCTCACAATCTCTCTCCCTGAATTCCATGCCATCATCCTCATTCTCTTGGGTGAAGACACACATGAAGCCTTCATTCAATATTCTACCAATGTCCTTTGGCTTCACCCACAGATTGCCCCCTTGGTCCCTAATGGGCCTTACTCTTTCCCTGGTTATCCTCTTCCCATTGATATATATACAACACCTTGGGATTTTACCAGCCAGAGCTTTCTCACATTACCTCTTTGCATTCCTAATTGCTTTCTTAAGCTCCACCCTGCAATTTCTATACCTTACCAATGCCTCCTTTTCTTTCTCATTGCATCCTGAATATCTCTGGTCATCCAGGGTTCTTTGGGTTTGTTATTCCTACCCATCACCCTAGAGGGAACATGCTGGTCTTGCACCTTTCCCATTTCCTTTCTGAACGCTCCTAGTGCTCTTCTATAGATTTTCCTATTAGTAGCTGTTTCCAGTCTACCTTGGCCAGATCCTGTCATATTTTACTAAAATCCGCTCTTCCCGCAATCCAAAACATCAACTGAGAGGTGGGCAATAATGGTAATCATCAGAAGGTTTCTTTGACCTTATTTGATCTTAATTTCAAGAGATTCAAAGACGATGGCCAGAATCTTACTGTCTAGCCTGCCATGGGAATCAGAGCAGACAAGGGGAGGACCATGGAAACTTCCGTTGATCTCAGGCAGGATTTTACAGTTTCAGGATGAGCAAGGATGTAAATTTCAAGAATTCCCAGGGCCATACTTTCCACATGTGTATCACTGCCCCCTCTGCCTCAATCCCACTCTCAGCTGTGTTTATCCTACTAATGTGACAGGAATTTCCCAGGGATAACAACGGAAGAATATTGGATAATAGCTACTAGATATGAAATGAGACTTAGACTGCTCTAATTTGCTATTGTTTGCCTTTCCCCACCAGTAATTTCCTTGAGGCTGCTTATTTGTCTGATAGGTAATTCTCACAACATGAGCAAGCCCCAGACATTATTAAGATGAACTTTACAGAATTGGTTGGGGCGAGAGTGTCTGAGTCTTGCCCTAATACAATGTTGATTGGGCCATCCAATATTTTTTCTTTGCTTTTGTTCTGAGTAATTAATTTACAGCCGCTAGACCACTTTGGAGAACATTAAGAGTCAATCAAATATTGCGTAGGTCCGACTAGATATGGGGGCAGGCAATGCCCTTCCTTGAAGGACAGTAGTGAATCAGTTGCATTTAATGATAACTTTTTCTGGTTCTAACCAATGAATTACTGAAGTCAATTTTACAGCTTTCCATGCTGGGATTCAAGATTGCCAGCCTGGAATCACTACTGCTACAGTACCACTCCTGCTATTCGCATAGATACACTGCCATTAAATCAACCAGTAATCAACTGCAGATTATTTCGTGATAAGGTATCAACAATAGCAGCATAATCGCTAATCCTCTCGGATGCGTGACTTTGAATTTCAAGGACATGAAACAAGCTGACAGTCGGCATAGACACTGCCAGAGACAGCTCCAAACAGGCTACCTGTCCCTCTCCCTCAGAAAAAGATGTCCAGTGTGAGGATTGTAACAAAAAATAGTGTTGGAAAAACAGAAAATCTTATTTTAAAAAACATGAAAATGTTTATAAAGACGTCCATTGATGTAGAAGCAATGCTTCTATATCAATGAAAGAACATGATGTTAAATAATGCAGAAATATTTATCATTTAAATGGAAGCATGGCTCACTAACATTATTGTGGACTTTCCATTCAAATCCATTTTTGTTTAAATGGTGATGGTCTTAGGGAGGATTAATTCTTCAGTTTTATCAGAATGGCTTCAAACACACATGACTCAGTGACGTGCATCGAGACAATTTATATCACCTCACGATCTGTTTGCTGGAAGTATGATAAGATCTCTCAAATTATCTTCATAAACGTCGTGTTTCGTATGTGAAAAAAATCCTGCAAATAGTACTGCGCCAATGAACACTAGGAAATATACAGCAGCAAATCCACAGGGAAATATAAACTAGACGCATCTGACAGATGGCTCAGAGAGGTATAATTTTGACAGGAGCTCTGCTTCCTCCACAGCCACATCTTAAAATCTGCAGTTAAATTTGAAAACATCTCTTAGGGACACATTTAATTTATGACTTCTGAGGTGTAACAGCACACATCAAAACTGAATTGCAGATAAATAATTTGAAAATAAATGCATTGGAAAGTTATACTAGGCAGTGAATATCTATATAATTTGAGAGATTGTTGAATATTGTGCTGTGTGTTTCATGGCGATTTCTTCAGATACATCCTCTGTATTTGAAATTTTGGGCTTGGTTTGCATTTATTCTTAAGGAATATACAAAAACTACAGATGTAGTCCCTATGGCTCCTCAAGCCTGCCCCACCATTCAATAACATCTTAGCTGGATCTTTACATCAACTTCATTTTATTACCCTATCCCTATATCCCTTGATTCACTTAGTGCTCAAAGATCAATCTGTCTCAGTCTTGAATATGCTCATTGATTAAGTATTGATGGTGCTCTGGGGTAGAGAATTCCAAAGGATCACAATTGTCTGAGTGAAAACATTTTTCATCTCAGTCCTTAGTGTTGACCCCTTATCCCATGGTTCCAGGTTCTAGGCTCTGCAGCCAGAGGAAATGGCCTCTCAGCATCTACCCTCTCAGAATATTGTGGCCAGGATTCTCCGATCTCGTTTCCCTGCCACTGCTACCAGCGAGAATGGAGAATTTGGCACTCAGCCAAAACTTCATTCACTGCAGTGGGCCAGAGATTCCCAGCCATGGCCGAGATTGGAGAATTCCGGCCTATATGTTGCAATCAGATTACCTCTCACTCATCTATACTGGAGAGAGTATAGACTCATTCTACTTAATCTCACCTTGTGTGTCAACTCTCTCACCCAGGTGATCTACATTGCTCGGTTCAAATTTCCAGTCCATCTTCAAATTTGTCCTCATGTCCCTTTCACCCCACCCCTCCCCACCTCATCAATCATTAAATGTTGTTGTCCTCTGCTATCATCTCTCACAAAATGTGAAAATGTTGCTCATTTTGAACAGAAAGTTTTGAAACATCTTCTTATCAATCAATAAATGCTGCAGCAGAATATTTGCTGAAAGCAGACTGTTCTTTTTTCCCCAAACAGAATTCGCTCAAGGAAAAGTGAAATTTTTTTTCAGAAAATATCAGTCCAATTTGCTATTTTCTGCCTGCCCCCACCAATTATTTCCTGGAGTAAAATCAATCCCAACCACAGAAGCTTTTATAATGTTTTATAATTCAATGTACTTGGAAAGTATATTCAACGTAAGGTGTATGGATCACATAAAATTACAAAGTATAAAAGAACCAAAAAGAATCCAGTTAGCATAAATCAACCTATATTTCAATAAATTTTGTTCTAAATTGCATCGCGATAATTACCCAGGGAACAACTGTACACCCTATCCCACATTAATGGGATCAGATCAGGTCTGTCCTTGCCAACTTCCACTGTCTCCTAATGTTAGTGCATTAATTTCAAAGTTCCCGGCCGAATGTCAGTGAGAATGGAGAGTTTGGCATTCAGCCAAATCTCCATTCCTCGCAGTGGAGAATTATAGCCACGGATGAGATCAGAGAAATTGGTCTCTCATTCCTATCTACAAACCCCTCCATGATAAGGTTTGATAAGGTTCACCATGGAAGGCTTCTGCAGAAAATGCAGATGCATGGGATTGAGGGTGATTTAGGTAATTGGATCAGGAATTGGCTGGCGGATAGGAGACAGAGGGTGGTGGTTGATGGTAAGTATTCGTCATGGAGTTCAGTGATGAGTGGTGTGCCTCAGGGATCTGTTTTGGGGCCACTGCTGTTTGTAATTTTTATAAATGATCTGGATGAGGGTATAGTTGGGTGGATTAGTAAATTTGCTGATGACACCAAAGTCGGAGGTGTGGTAGATAGTGAGGAAGGGTGTCTTAGTTTACAGGGGGACTTGGACAAGTTGCAGAGCTGGGCCGAGAGGTGGTGGATGGAGTTTAATGTGGAAAAGTGTGAGGTAATTCACTTTGGCAGGAATAACAGATGTGTAGAGTATAGGGCTAACGGTAGGACTCTGAATAGTGTTGATGAACAGAGGGATCTAGGTGTATGTGTACATAGATCCCTGAAAGTTGGGAATCAAGTAGATAGAGTTGTTAGGAAGGCATACGGTGTCTTGGCGTTTACTGATAGGGGGATTGAATTTAGGAGCCGCAGCGTCATGTTGCAACTGTACAAGACTCTGGTGCGGCCGCACTTGGAGTATTGTGTGCAGTTCTAGTCCCCACATTATAGGAAGGATGTGGAGACTTTGGAGAGGGTGCAGAGGAGGTTTACCAGGATGTTGCCTGGTATGGAGGGGAGGTCCTATGAGGAGAGACTGAGGGATTTGAGGTTGTTTTCGTTAGAAATAAGGCGGCTAAGAGGGGACCTTATTGAAACATATAAGATGATTAGAGGTTTAGATAGGGTGGACAGTGATAGCCTTTTTCCTCGGATGGAGAAAGCTAGCACGAGGGGGCATAGCTTTAAATTAAGGGGTGGTAGTTATAGGACGGATGTCAGGGGTAGGTTCTTTACCCAGAGGGTGGTGAGGGATTGGAATGCCCTGCCTGCTGCAGTTGTAAATGCGCCTAGTTTGTGGGCATTTAAGAGATCCGTGGATAGGTTTATGGATGGAAAGGGTTTGGTTTAGGTTAGAGGGACATTGCTTTTTAACTGGTCGGCGCAACATCGTGGGCCGAAGGACCTGTTCTGCGCTGTAATGTTCTATGTTCTATGATCTTGCCTCACTCTGTATTTGCAATCTCCTCCAGTGCTAAAACCACAATCATAGTTCTGCACTCATAAGATAATGAATTGAGCAAATTTTCTCTGAACTTACATTTGAAAAAATTTATAATTACATTGAGACCAAAACTGTACATGGTATTCCAGAAGCGGTCATAAGAACATAAGAAATAGGAGCAGGAGTAGGCCATCTAGCCCTTCGAGCCTGCCCCGCCATTCAATAAAATCATGGCTGATCTGAAGTGGATCAGTTCCATTTTCCCGCTTTCTCCCCATAACCCTTAATTCCCTTGCCTACCAAAAACCTATCTACCCGTGTCTTAAATATATTTAGTGAGGTAGCCTCCACCACTTCAACGGACAGAGAATTCCAGAGATTCACCACCCTTTCAGTGAAGAAGCTCCTCCTCAACTCCGTTCTAAACTGCTCCTCCCTTATCTTGAGGCTGTGCCCTCTAGTCCTACTGTCCTTTCTGAGCGGGAAGAATCTCTCTATCTCTATGCTATCCATCCCCTTTATTATCTTATACATCTCTATAAGATCCCCCCTCATCCTTCTAAACTCCAATGAGTACAGACCCAGTCTATTCAGCCTCTCTTCATAGTCCAACCCCCTCATCTCCGGTATCAGCCTAGTGAACCTCCTCTGCACTCCCTCCAAGGCCAAAATATCCATGCGCAAGTGCGGTGACCGAAACTGCACACAGTACTCCAGCTGCGGCCTCACCAGTGCCTTGTACAGTTGCAGCAAGACCTCCCTGCTTTTATATTCTATCCCCCTCACTATAAAGGCCAGCAACCCATTCGCCTTCTTGATCACCTGCTGCACCTGCAGACCGGGTTTTTGCGACTCATGCACAAGGACCCCCAGGTCCCTCTGCACCATAGCATGCTGCAGCTTTTCGCCCTTTAAATAGTAATCCCTCCTACTATTATTCCTGCCAAAGTGGATAACCTCACACTTGCTAACATTGTACTCCATCTGCCAGGTCCTCACCCACTCGCTCAGCCACGGTCTCACCAAGGCCCTGGGTCACTGCCATATAACTTCTTCATTTTCATGTTCCATTCCCCTTGCAACAAATGCCAACATTTCATTTGCCTTCCTAAACATTTGCTAACTTTGTGATTCATATACTAAGACACCAGATTCCTCTGTATCATCAAGTTCTATAATCTCTCAATGTAAATAATACTGATTTCCTAATCTTCCTGCCAAAATGGACAAGGTCACCTTTTCCCACATTACACTCCATCAGCCAAACTTTTGCCCACTCACTTAGCCTGTTTATATCCTTTTGCAGACTCTCTACTTCTTTTGACATCTTTCCTTCCTACTTCCCTTAGTCTCATTGGCAAATTTATGTGCCATACATTTTCAATATTTTTGGGCTAATTTTCATTTTATTTCATTGAGGTTCACTTTTGATTATGATGATCACATTGTTATGGGGACACATTCCAGACCTACCTACTAGCTCAATTTATGGACGAGTGTATTTGGTGGTGTTGGTTGCACCCTCAAGCAACATTTCATCTCATTTGCAATCTCTAGGTTTTCGTGCACAAAATTGCTTCTGTGCTTTTCTATGGAATAATGTTACTGTATTTATAAATTCTTGTAAGTGAATTTTAAACATTTCTCAGAGATCTGATAAGGTTCTTTGATAAACATGCTCCATTTGATCGTCCCCCTCTTCAAAAAAGCTGTGTTTGCTGCCACTGGTGTGCATGTGCAGTTTCTGTGTGTTACTCCATGATGCCATTGTGAGCAACAAGAGAAGGCAGTGGCCAGGACTAAAAAAGACACCACTCAAACCATCACAACTCTGTTCCGGGTGACATCATCCTTTTACTGGTCCTTATGAGAATGCTAGCACGAGGGGGCATGGCTTTAAATTAAGGGGTGGTAGTTATAGGACGGATGTCAGGGGTAGGTTCTTTACCCAGAGGGTGGTGAGGGATTGGAATGCCCTGCCTGCTGCGGTTGTAAATGCGCCTAGTTTGGGGGCGTTTAAGAGATCTATGGATAGGTTTATGGACGAAAAGGGATTGGTTTAGATTAGTGGGTCAGTGTTTTTTTTAAAAAAACTGGTCGGCGCAACATCGTGGGCCAAAGGGCCTGTTCTGCGCTGTATTGTTCTATGTTCTATGTTCTATGTTAAGGTGTTCTTAATGGCTCCGTAAACATAATAGTTCCACTAGATGGAAAAAAGACCTAAACTTAACCAAATGAATATGTATTCAACCAAAACCAATTTGTAGAGGAAGTGCTTATGAGGGTGAAAGTTGTCCAAGGCTGTGATTTGCTCAGACTGCTCTGTGATTGTCTGTAGCAGGAGGAGTGTTCTGCACAAAATGTGCCATTAGCTGATGCGGATAAAGTGGTTGCAGTAGAGCAGGCTTTCAATTAACCTCAGCAACTGGTAAAATGTTAAGTGGAAATCTCATTTTACATCAGCTCCTCCATGAAACCATGAATGCCAAATAGTTTCACTGTGTCTTGGAGGAGGACCATGTGACAGCGCAACTTTATCACTATTTTTGTGCATGGTGACATCATTGCCATATGTGCCGAGGGGCTGGACACTGATGTCATTTGTTTGCTACACACACATAGACCAAGACACATGTGGAGACAGATATTGGTGGCCATCTTGTACAGGCATCTTGCATCAGCAGGAGACAGAATTGACAAAGACTTCACCCTCCTTATCATCAACCTCATCTTCCTTCTCAGAAGTTGAAGCTCTGCCCAAGGGGTCATTGTCATCAATTTGTAGGGCCTTCTGTTATGCAATAATATGCAACACCCCACCATTATGCTTGATACCCTGGGGGGCCATGCTGCAGAGCTCAGTTGGAGAGGTCCAAAAGGGGGTCATTTACCAAGTTCTTAACAGATAGCCTTTGTCCCCTAGAAGCCAATCATGGATCTGCTAGGGTAACTGAAAGAGCTTGGGGAGATAGGAAGTCTTCAGTATCAAAGAACCTTGCACAAACATGAAGGACAACATTCCTGTGGTCATAGACAACCTGGACATTGTGTGAGTGGGAAGGTTTTTGATCGATGAAGGTGTTAGAATGCTGAAATGGAGCCTTTATGGCAAACATGCGTGAAATTAATAAATTTTGTCACCTAAGGGAAGTCTGCTGCCGTAGCTCTCTGTGTCTGAGGTATCAAATCAGATTAAGGTGATCTCCCACATGAGCAAACAAGACATTTGTTCCAGTCTTAATGTAGCTGTGTGCAGATGACTGGGATGGACCAAAAAGGTCTACTAGGGGGTTGATAGAGAGCAACTTGAGAGCTGCTGGGCCATATGGTTTATACCTCTCACACCTCATAGCTTAACTTCAGTTGCCTTTGGAAGTGGTTCTCCATCCTGCTGAGGTATGATATTGTAGGTCTGTATACCCGATCCATCTAGATCCTGGCTGTGCTGCCTCTCCTCCTCTGTTTTGGTGTGTGTGATACTACCTCTTCCTCTGACCTTCTGAGCTCCCTCTGGCATCTAGCTGCTCACATTGACGACTTCCATGGCACCTATGTGCAAGGGTGCCATGCCCATCCTTCATACAAAGTTCATTGCACCTTTCTCAGTTATAGAGTTCTTTCTGACACCTGGGTACACAACTCCAGCAGAAGCACCCCTCCTATGTCCTTGGGTTAAAGCAAGATCATTTGAATTGAGGTTTTGCCAATTCCAGGACAGTTAAGACAAGCTTAAAGCAAATTTCACAGGGATACCTGTGTTTCTCTCCCTGGCTGCCAAAATGCACAAAGTTCCGACCTGCTCCTACCAAATCTACTGTACACACACGTGCTTTGAGATCAAAATTCAACTTGTGTGTAGACTGCTGCCTCCAGGAAATGCACCTGTGTGAAATGCAATCCATCCCCACTCCCACCCCATGAAAATGGTAAGTGCCAATTTCACCATGATAGAAAGGCTGTTAATTGTTGCAAAACTCCACGCCATTGTATTTAAGTTACAAACAAAATAGTGGTAATACTTCTAATTTGTCTTTTACCATTTGAGTTCTTTTTATGAACAACCTTAGAATGAGGAAAGGTAGGTTGAATGTTCTGAGTTTCCTTGTGAATGGCATGGAAGGAGTATGAACTGGGTCTCATGATGACATAGGTTAGTGGCAGACATGGGGGTAGATGGGAAAGGTACCATGGAAAAATGAAAATTCAAAGCTAGGGTGAAGGGGAGACACAGTGTTTTGGCTAAGATGGGTGATTAAGGAGGAGGAATGCCAAGCAGCCTTTCCAAGATACATCACAGTCTCCCCCATTATAACTTCCAATTTTTTTTTATTGAATTTTACTCTTACCTCCACTACTCTAATAATGAGTTTCTTCCATGTTCTGGTAACTGTGTGAAGAAAGGTTCCTGATACCAGTCCCAAATTTACCTTTGTTAGCTTGACACTTCATTCCCTTGCCCTCTACATACACTTTATTTAGAAGTTAATAGTCCAGATTTATGTGTAGGACACAACTGTAGGCTGTCACCTGAGAGTCTCATGGGGCTACTTCAGGGTGTCACTGCTGCCAAGCTAGAATAGAAATACTTCATATGCACAGTGTGTGGCTGTCTGTCAGAGTCCCTTCCATAAGTGAATGCCTTTGTGTAAAGGGCAAAACATCCAGGTATCAGCCCATAAAACTGAATTTGCTATTATTTTCCTCACACATCATGTTAAACTTAATTTTACTGACAAAACAATCACTATTAATCTTTTTAATTAAGCTATAATTCACATTTTACTGCAGTCCATTATATTACCATTGTTAAACCTTTTAATACAAATACCTGAACCTGAATATTCACTGGGCAAAAATGTTATTCTCACCAGGAAACAGAAAAAACTGAGAATAAATTGTTACTATTGTAGATTCTGGGAAGCTAATGTCATAACTAAAGAACAAAAAGTTAATTTGCTACAGTGAATATCTAATTAGATCAGATAAACATTTTCCCCTTTAAGCCACAACCTAAATTTTATCACAACAAAGGCTGAATAAATATGCATTTAATTTTTGAAGATGTTCAGTAATTTGGGTATGTTAACACACTGCCCACAAATAGTAAAATGGTTACTGCTTCTCGTGATTCTCCTCCATCAGTTTGAATTCATAAATGTATGGATATAGCATCAGAAAGGAGACAACGAGGTAGTAGAAATTTTGCTCATGCATTGGCACAGTATGAGCAGCATCTGGATATCCTATTCGTGGGAAAAATAACTTGAATTTATACAGTGTCTTTAATTACTCCAAATTTCCCAGGATGTAAAAGTGCTTTACAATCGATGATGGAATTCTGAAATATGGGAAACATTGCATCCTGCTTGCACATAGCAGGTTCCCATCAACAGCAATGTGAACAAGCACTGGATAATGTTTTTTGTTATGTTGTCTGAAAGGTAACTTTTGGTCAGACACTGGAGATAACTTCCTATCCTTGTTTGAAATACTGCCATGAGATCTCTTATCTCCACCTGCGAAGGCAGACAGGACCTTGGGGTATAACGCCTCATTTGAAAGATGGCATGCCCAACAGTGCAATACTCCCTCAGTACTGCATTAGTTGAGGCTGTCAGATTTGATTTTTTGGAGAGGAACTTGAACTAACAACTTTTTCACTCAAAGGCGAGATTCTTCCAATTAAGCTGGGGTTAACACCAGAAGGTAGTTTCTGGGAGGATCCACCCAATTCATACACTGGCCTGGAGTTAATATTCAAATACACGTGGAAGGCTAAATTCAGTAACTTTGAAAACAGGAGTGGGAATCACGATGCGAAATTCACCTCCACTTACTGACTGCAATGTGGAATTCCCTCCACAGAAATTCATCTCCCATATTGACTTGAAATCAGCAATGCTGATTGTTGATTTCAGTGATCTGTTGCACTTGCCCTCTCAACACATTGCCCTGAAGTTAATGGGAGAATTGAACAGGTTGGCAATATTGAATCAGCTCGTGCACCTTTTAGCAGGCTAACTAATTAGTTTACCAAAGCCAAATCCAAGATGGCAGAGTGAAATGTTGCTGCTATTTAGCTTTGCCATTAAAGTCATTTTTAAATGAAGGCAGGAACAGAAAAGCAAAAGGCCCATTCAAGGAAAGTTTTGCTGCCTCAAATGGTACGGACACTGGTCCTGCAATACTACAGGCCTCTAAAAGCGTCATTAAGGCCTTTCAATGGTCTTGGGATCTAAATGGTGTTTGGATACATGCAACACAGAAATTGGTGGAATTGGTGATTGTTAGGTTTGCCCCGAGGTATCCAGCCACTTGAGAAGCAATTTTTAATGTTAAATGTGTTGAAGATTCAGAATTCAGTCATAAAATCATAGAATCCCTACAGTGCAGAAGGAGGCCATTTGGCCCATCAAGCCTGCACTGATGACAATCCCACCCAAACTCTTTCCCCGTAACGTCATGTATTTACCTTGCTAATCACCCTGACACTAAGGGGCAATTTAGCATGGCCAATCAACCTAACCTGGTTGGACTGTGGGCGGAAACTGGAGCACCCGGAGGAAACCCAGACAGGAACGGGGAGAACATGCAAACTCCACACAGACAGTGACGCAAGGTCGGAATCAAACCTGCGTTACTGGTGCTGTGAGGTGGCAGTGTTAACCTTTGATTTGCTTTCTTTGAATATGATAGTAACCAATTTAAATTAAACAAGAACTTACATTTTGTCACCCCTTTCACATTCTTGAGATTTGTCAAAGCATTTCACGGTCACTTGAGCGTTTTTGAATTGTGGTAACTGCTGTTCCGTCAGAATACAGCAAAGTACCACAAACAGCAATTAGATAACTGACTAGTTAATCTGTTTTAGTGATATCCGTTGAGTATTCAGACATCAGAGTGTTCAGGGCAACTCTCCTACACTTCGTTGAAATACTGTGATAGGATCTTTCCACCCGAGAGGGCAGATGAAGCTTTTGTTTAATGCCTGATCAGAATTCTGGCATTTCCAACAATGAGCACTAGCTCAGTACAGCACTAAAAATATAAGCCTAAATTATGTGCACAAGTCCTAAAGATTAGAATCTTTGCAATTTTCTCTCCTTTTCCACCCCTCCCCCAACATATCTTTCCCTGCATTCACGGATAACAGAGACAATGATCTATGATAATTGCATTATTCACATGGGTTGGTACTGAACCAAACTGACCATGAAAATGCCAAGTTTCATCACTGATCTCTGCTGAAGAAGTGATGGAGGCAATAAAAATTATTCTCAGCCTCAGAATGCCGAAACCAATAAAATCAACCAGTTAGGTCTTCCATAAGGAGTGCCTGTAAAAAGGTCAGTCAGGGGAAGACAAAATAGTGTCTAAAATGGTTAAAACTCCAGCTGACATCCATTGCCTAGAATTACAAATGAAAAATGTCTTAATGAGCAATGTATAGGATAACCACGAACAGTATTGAGAGGAGGGAAGAGAAAGGAAGACAAAGGAAGGGAAGGGGTTGAGGGGGGGGAGGGCAGTAAAGCCATCTTCTATCAAGGATGGAGATAATATTGCAAATGGAAAAAAAAATTAAATGGATTTACTGTAATCAGTATAGTTCTTAAGTGGGTTAGAGATGTGAATAAACGTACTTAACCTTATCTATTCAATAATTTAGGACTGGAGCAGCACAGCAGTCTGTTATAATAATTTCAGATAGGTTGCACATTACTCCCAACAGTGACTCACCATTGCTCAGCAACAACATTGCAATTAAATAACTAACAAAAATAATTTGCATTATTTAAAAGATGGAAAACTGAATGCAGAAGGAAATTGTATGTGGTATTTCTGAATGCTAACTTAACTCGAGTTGTTATTTACCAATTACCAATTTACAGCAGATGAAATTGAGAATAAATAAGGATGATGAAGAATTCAGCTGCACATACCATACGAACCTGAGTGTGCTTATTTTCCTCTAGTTTATTTCTGTTCTTTGCTATTATCTCCAACTGCCTATGGCTCACATTGGTGTTTCTATACAAAGTTACACCAGAGGAAGGTTGTTAGTTCATTGCACCCACACATCTGCCTCTCTCTACATCACAAGTTAAAAGTTGACTGAGTGATACATTTTACACAAAATTTGGATTAGTAGCGGCCATTCTTTGGGGGCTGTGGATGCCGTTTAGTCACCAATATGGCATCCACGGTGCACAGGTACAATTTCAGGGCAAGTCGCAGCAGGGTGCCATATTGGTGAGAATATTAGTGTGGGTGAAGTGCACGCCTGTCAGACGTGTGCATAACAGGCAGACCATGATGTCAAACCATGTGCAATTCTGCTTTGAAGCCAGCAGTGCCTTTGTGGAACTCAACACTCCAGCTCAGTTACTGCCCATGGTAAAACCTGTTTGGTCACAGCGCAAAAATAAAATCTACCAAAAAAATTCCAAACCAAATTCAATGAATAAAAAAAATCAATGAGACATTGGAACATGAGTAAGCCATTCAGCCTTTCAAGCATGCTCTTTCAATAAGATTGTGGTTGATGTGTTTACAGTCTCAACTCTACTTTGCCACCTGCTCCTCATAACCCTTACCTCCTATGCCTCACTCTGCCTCCAATAAATTCAATGATCCAGCTCCACTGTTTTGTTTATTTATTTGTGTTACAAGTAGGCTTACATTAATACTGCAATGAAGTTACTGTGAAAATCCCCTTGTCACCATGCTCCGTCACCTGTTTGGGTACACTGGGGGAAAATTTAGCATGGCCAATGATGTCATGTCTTTTGGACTGTGGGAGGAAACCCGCAGACACAGGGAGAACATGCAGACTCAGCACAGGCAGTGACCCAAGCCAGGAATTGAACTCAAGTCCCTGGTGCTGAGAGGCAGCAGTGCTAACCGCTGTGCCACTGGGGAAAAGAATTTTACAGGCTACTAGCTCTGAGAAAAAAAATTTCATCTTCATTTTAAATGGTAGACTTATTATTCTTAAATTGTCTCTCCCTGATTCTAGTCTCTCCCACAAGCAAAAACATTCTTCAGTATTGACCTGATCAAATCCACTGATTCTTGTATGTTTCTTACTAATCACCCTTCATGGTTATTTTCCATGCATATGCCTATGCAAGTGCTCCTATGCAGTCCTATCCCAATGGTAACAACATGGTTTATGGAAGGCTGTTGACTCCCAGTGGGGGAGACGGCAGGTGGCTTTGTAGAATGAACTCCAACAGCCTGGCTGCAGGCTACAGCATGTTTGCAAGGGTGAAAGCAGTCTAGGCAAGCAGACTGGTAAGCAACACCAAGGACACTGGGTGAGTGGTAGGAGTGTGAGAACAAATGCTGACAACCACTGCCAATCCCCAAAGGAAGCACCTCGTTGATCTTCGTAATTTGTTGGAAGACAGAATCTCGGCTTCTGTGATGCTTTGCAACCTCCTTTGCACATGGCAGTGTCAGCCAAGCTTACAAGGCAGGAAACTGACCTTGCATGACTTCAGTCTTAGCTTCTGTTGGAGCACCCAGACCTCTGGTCGAAGTGGCTCATGCTGCAATGGAAGCTGAAATATCAGCTATGTTATATTATGATTGCACCAACAGGTGTGCTAATGGAGTAGCCACTGCTTCTATGCTTGAAACAGTTGTCCTCATGCGCTGCATAAATCTATTTTCCAAGATTGTTCAAGAGTCCACAATGCTCTTTGATATTGACTTCAGGCTTTTTGGCATTGCCAGTGCACCAAGTATTTCTCTTACAGGCTATGGAGCTCACACTTTTTATACAATACTGTACCATGCTTGCTTGGTGATCACAAACACCACAGTAGTCAGGGCACTGATGCACTATGTGAACTAATAAACAGTAGTCATGCTGTCCCTCTGGAAATTGCAAGATGTCAGGGCTTAGGCGGATCCAAAACACAGGAAATTAAGGCTGCATCACTATGCCCTGAATGACATGAGAAATCAATGTCAAATAAGGTTGTTGGTTATCTTGCAAAGAAAACAATGCTGATAGAAAACCAAGAAAGGGAGATAGTTATAATGAGTGAAACAGGCAGGGCACTGGCAAGTTCGATGGCGTGGAGATGCCAGCGTTGGACTGGGACAAACACAGTAAGAAATCTCACAACCAGGTTAAAGTCCAACAGGTTTATTTGGTGGCAAAAGCCACTCGCTTTCAGGCCTCTGACCCTTCATCAGGTCAGTGGAGAGTTCTGATGGCACCCAGTTTTCAACACTCCCTTCACTCAATGACAGTTTCCACCAAGTACAACTCCACCCACAAACCCATCATGTTTTATCTATATCTTATCAAACAGTCAAGTTCAACCTGACTGGCTTGTACAAGTGCCATCTCCCATAGCCAGTCCCAGGAATCTAAACCCCTCCCCTGCATCATTTTTGTAGCACACATCCACCTGCCTTATCCCCCTATTTCAGTATTCACTTTTACGTGGCACTGGGAATAATGCAGAGAGGTCTTACTTGCTAATTTTCTACCCGGCACCCTAAATTTTGATTGCAGGACCTATTCCTCTTCCTATCTAAGTCACTGGTACCAATGTGGACTGGCTTTCCACCCTCCCCCAAAAGAATGTCCTACAGCCGCTCTGTGACACCTTTGACCCTGGCACTAAGGAGGCAACATACAAGCCTAGATTCAAGTTTCATATGGCCCAACATTATTTTCAAACTGTACCACCTTCTGTAGGAAAACCATGAAATTGTTTTGCTAATTATAGTCATAGCAACTCCTTCTGTAACCACAGCATTGACAAAACCTTAGGGAGCAGTATTACCGTTGTGTTAATCGTACTCCATAATTAGTAAACAGGTGGTGCATTCCTGCAGGGTGGAGTTAACGTTTCCCACCTCAGAGAGAGACAGTGTGCTATCATCTAGCAAAACCAAACACCTTCTGAGAGCAGTCAAGATTGAATAAATGACGCAGTCATGATGATCAATCTATCGCCCATATGTACAAAACATGTACAATGAAAATATCCAAATCCTCCAGCATTTTATCAAGAACTAGTTGGTGTTTGATATAAAAATACAAAGGAAAAGCTGCTGTAAGTCTGAAATAATACAACGGAAAATACTACGAACGTGCAGCAGGTTAGTTAGCCGCTGTTAAAAAGAAAACAGATTAAATTTCAAGTGTGTCTGCTTCATCGTGAGGGATACAAATCAGAACTGTCACAAACCATCTTCTTTTTACAGATGTTGGTTGATCTATGTCCTTTTGGTGTTTTCTGTTCTATTTTCAATATTGAATTTAACATTTAGGTTGTCAGGGTCATCATAAATGGAAATAGTTAGCACTGCTCATATTAACAAATTGCACAGATGGATGCAGATAAAATATTTCCCCTGGCTGGAGAGTATAAAACTAGGGGACATAATCTCAGGATAAGGGGTAAGCCATTTAAGTTAAAGTTTATTTATTAGTGTCACAGATAGGCTTACATTAGCACTGCAATGAAGTTATTATGAAAATCCCCTTTTTTGCCACATTTGGCAAATGCATGGCCAATGGACCTAGCCAATACGTCTTTTGGACTGTGGGAGGAAACCAGAGTACCCAAAGGAACCTCATGCAGACACCAGGAGAGCTTGCAGACTCTGCACAGGCAGCGACCCAAGCTGGGAATTCAACCCAGGTCCTTGGATGGTTTAGGCAGCAGTGCTAACACTGTGCCATCGTGCCTCCCAAGATTGAGATGAGGAGGTATTTTCTCACTCAGAGGATGATGAATTCTCTACCCCAGAGGACTGTGAAGTTCTATCTTGCAGCATGTTCAAGAACAAAATCGATAGACCTCTGAATAATATGACATCAAGGGATGTGGAGATAGTGTGGGAAAGTGGCATTGAGGTAGATGGTCAGCCATGATCAAATTGAATGGCAGAGCATATTCAACTGGCCAAATGGTCTACTCCTGTTCCTCTGTTCCGAGATCCTATGTGTTTTAAATTTATATTGTCCTGAATCCTATAAAGTAGTTCATCCATTCCTCAGAGCAATGGGAATTTCCACTCTGGGCTTGTCTGACCTTGTTAACATTTTAACTTATAATAAAGAATATAAGTGTTGTAATAATGGATCCTAACCTGACTGATGCTGGCAATTGAAGAATAAGGCCAAAAGTTAGTCTCAACAGCAGATGAGGTGTTTTGGAAAAAAGGTTTGGAAAATAGAGACACACAAAAAATGTGTTCAGAAGAACAGCATTCTGCCACGATGACAATTACAACTGTATCACAACTTTAACAGAGAAAATACTCCAATGTGTTTCTCAAAAATGTTGTGAAAATAAGCATAAAGTGAGCGAAACACAGATTTAAAAGAGGTGACCAAAGATATTGTTAAAAAAATTAAGGAACATTCTAAAGTTGAGAGATACAGAGAGTTTGAGGAAGGGATTCTAGATAGCAGTGTTTAGGAAGCTTAGGGCATAGCTGCTGACAATGTGGAAATGCACAGCAGGCTGGAATCAAAACAAACAGAGACAGATAGTAAAGCTATAAGAACTAATCAGAGATTTTGATAGACTGGGTGTCAACATAACAATAATGAAGATTCTGGACCAAAGGAATTTGGTAAGGATAGGGTAGGAAATTGCAGGGGCACCTTAACATGGAGATGCCCTAACTGTGCAGCATAGAAAATAACAAGATCAAGGCTGGTAGGTTTTTAAGAGTGGAAGAAAAACCCCTCCATTGCACTGGGTTTGGCTGTGATTAAAACCTTTTGTGATGGCCTTTCAGAGACTTTGGTCTGGATGATGGCACAGCCTACCATGGGGGAGAAGAAGGTGGTGGTGTTGTCTCCATTCAGCCAGTCACCTCTGCATGCTGCTGGTTGGAAAATGCTGGCAATACTGCAAAATCACCCCTAATTGAAGCATTAACAAATGTAATTGGCTGCCCATCTCTGCGAAGTGGACAGCTAATCCAATTTCCAACCCACCCCGAGAAAGATCCCTGGCAGCAAGAATGCATCAAGTGGCAGTTTTGGTTAGCAGGATGGAGAAATCAGTAGAAGCAATGGAGAAATTGGAAGAGGCGGTCAGAGATAGACTGGGTATTATGCATGTACATATGGAAGCTTAACCAGTCTATGTGGATGGTGTTTCTGAAATGCAACAGGACAAAACCAAAGATGAATCCTTAGAGATAATGATGTAGGGTGGGAAAAGAATCCATTGTTGGAGATTCTTTGACTACTATTGGATTGGCAAAAGTGGAACAAAGTGAAGGCAGCCCCATAAAGTTGGGTCAGCAAGAGGGGAATGGCACAGTCAACTGTGTTGAAATCTACAGAATGAACGAAAATGAGTGATGAAGAATAATGCATCATTAGTCATTTAAAAAGATTAGCCACATGATATAATGCAGAGTTCCCCAATAAATACTAGCACCTTCAGGAGAAAAGGAAGAGAAAGAAAAAGAAAGATTTTGGAACAGTAAAATCATTGTGAGTTTCATAAAATACACAATGATTCCATAATCCAGCACTTTTTGCTAAGGGCAAGGACTGCTTATTAGGAAATCTTGGATGCACAACCTGTGATTTTCTGAAATGTCATCCCAATGATTACCACTTCTGCCTTGGGAACACTGAACAGTGGAAGCATCTCTGATGAGAAAAATGTATAAAGGTGTCAAACATGTCCCTACTTATATCAACTAACTAACAATACCAAGTTCCAGTCAATTGTTGCTGACAGCAAAAATGCTTAAAGAATTAAAACTGCCCAAAGTACATTGGGCTAAATTTTCCAAGCCTGGTGCTGATGGATTTGAAGAAGTGGCAGTTGGAAAAATAGGAGTAGTGAGTTGGGACAGTTCCTAAATGCATTCTTGCTGCCAGGGATCTTTCTCGGGGTGGGTTGGAAATTGGTTTAGCTGTCCACTTCGCAGAGATGGGCAGCCAATTACATTTGTTAATGCTTCAATTAGGGGTGATTTTGCAGTATTGCCAGCATTTTCCAACCAGCAGCATGCAGAGGTGACTAGCTCAATGGAGACAACACCACCACCTTCTTCTCCCCCATGGTAGGCTGTGCCATCATCCAGACCAAAGTCTCTGAAAGGCCATCACAAAAGGTCTTAATCACAGCCAAACCCAGTGCAATAGAGGGGTTTTTCTTCCATTCTTAAAAACCTACCAGCCTTGATCTTGTTATTTTCTATGCTGCACAGTTAGGGCATCTCCATGTTAAGGTGCCCCTGCAATTTCCTACCTGCTTCAAGCAGTGTTCACCTCAACCCATGGGGCTGCCAAAACTTCAGGGAGCTGCCCAATTTCTGGTCAGACTGGTGCCGACACACCATTCTCAACATGAGAACATAAGAAATAGGAGCAGGAGTAGGCCATCTAGCCCTTCAAGCCTGCCCCACCATTCAATAAGATCATGGCTGATCTGAAGTGGATCAGCTCCACTTTCCCGCTTTCTCCCCATAACCCTTAATTCCCCTGTCTATCAGAAACCTATCTACCCGTGACTTAAATATATTCAGCGAGGTAGCCTCCACCACTTCAATGGGCACAGAATTCCAGAGATTCACCACCATTTGAGTGAAGAAGTTCCTCCTCAACTCCGATCTAAACCGCACCCCCCTCCCCCCTTATCTTGAGGCTGTGCCCTCTAGTCCTGCTATCCTTTCTAAGCGGGAAGAATCTCTCTACCAATTCTCAACTGGGGACATAGTTTACATTCTCCATTTAAGACAGAAATAGGGAGAATTTCTCTCTCAGTGGGTTACTGGCATGTGAAATTCTCTTCACCAGAAAGCAGTGGAGGCTGGATCATTGAATGTATTCAAGGCAGAGATAGACAGATTTTTGACATAATAGGGAGTTGAGGGTCACAGAAGCCAGATGGCAAAGTGATGTAGAGACCATAGTTGGGTCAGCCATGATCTTATTGAACGGTAGCACAGGTTTGAAGGGCATAATAGTCTACTCCTTCTCCTAGGTCCTTTCTTCCAATGCAGCCAATTAGCGGCCCCCCCCACCCATGATTGCACCGCCAGTCTTGCTGCCAGCAAATCTGGATTTGGGACTCCCAGTTGGTCCTGATGTCAGGATCCCAGAGCCACGTCAAAACACAGTCCATTAAGTTTGGTATTTGTTTTCATTCTGTATTGTAGCGTTTTAACTAAATCTTTGTGTCAATGAACAAATTCAGACATAAATCACAAGGGTGCAGTTACACTTTCCTAATAAGCTGAATACATCACAAGTTGGTGTACTAATCCACTATGACAAACAGGACACAATGATTAATTGCAGCTTTACAATCCTATTTAGGTTATTGCCTAAATCATTGCAGAGTTTATTGTTTTCTTTATTCAACTCCTTCCCCAAAATGACCACTTTTTAAAATGTTCTTTCGTAACATTTGCCATATACTTCTGGAAATTGTTGAACCTATGCCAATCTTGCAAGGTCAACAGATAATATGAAGGGTGCTTACTAACGCTGCAGATTAGTGCATACTAAAAAGGATTGAGATTATTTGTTTGGCTGCATCACAAGCGGTTATTTGGACTGTGTGTGGAAGAGCTCTTGCCTACATTAACTGATGGCGATTCCAGTTTACATTTCTAGGAAAGGCTCAGGTCCAGCTGGGAGTTTGGATAAAGTGTGACCTAGAAAAAATACTGGCAGAATTATTTATAGTTAGTTTATTTGGTGCATTATGACAACTTAAATTTTCTTTGTCACTATATACTTATTCCTTAACTTATTTTTTTAAACCCTATCACTAATCAAATGAACATTTCATTTGATAAGAATTCCAAGAATCATACAATTTCTATTAATTTGACAAATTATTGATTAATCTATATAAGAACATAAGAAATAGGAGCAGGAGTAGGCCATCTAGCCCTTCGAGCCTGCCCCGCCATTCAATAAGATCATGGCTGATCTGTCGTGGCTCTGTTCCACATTCCCGCCCTCTCCCCATAACCCTTAATCCCCTCTCTTATCAAAAACCCATCAACCCGCGTCTTAAAAATATTTAGCGAGGTAGCCTCCACCACTTCAACGGGCAGAGAATTCCAGAGATTCACCACCCTTTGAGTGAAGAAGTTCCTCCTCAACTCTGTTCTAAACCGCCCCCCCTTTATCTTGAGGCTGTGTCCCCTAGTCCTATTATCCTTTCAGAGCGGGAAGAGTCTCTCCACCTCTATCCTATCCATCCCGTTCATCATCTTATACGTCTCAATGAGATCTCCCCTCATTCTTCTAAACTCTAACGAGTACAAGCCTAGTTTATTCAGCCTCTCCTCATAGCTCAACTCCCTCAACTCCAGCATCAGCCTAGTAAACCTCCTCTGCACTCCCTCCAAGGCCAAAATATCCTTGCGTAAGTACGGCGACCAAAACTGCACACAGTACTCCAGCTGCGGCCTCACCAATGCCCTATACAGCCGCAGCAAGACCTCCCTACTTTTATATTCAATCCCCCTCGCTATGAAGGCCAGCATCCCATTCGCCTTCCTGATCACTTGCTGTACCTGCAAGCTGGGTTTTTGCGACTCATGCACAAGGACCCCGAGGTCCCTCTGCACCGTCGCCTGCTGCAGTTTTTCGCCACGTAAGTGATAATCCTTCCTACCATTATTCCTACCAAAGTGGACCACCTCGCACTTGCCAACATTAAATTCCATTTGCCATTTCCTGGCCCATTCGCCCAGCCTATCTAGATCCTTCTGTAGACTCTCCACACCCTCCGCACAATTTGCCTTTCCTCCAATCTTGGTGTCATCAGCAATTTTCGACACCCTACACTCGGTTCCCTCCTCCAGATCATCTACATAAATGGTAAATAGCTGAGGCCCCAGCACCAACCCCTGAGGCACTCCACTAGTCACCATCCTCCAATCCGAATAGCACCCATTGACCCCCACTCTCTGCCTCCTATTTGACAACCAATCCTCTATCCATGCTAACACCCTACCCCCAACTCCCTGTCCCCTGACCTTCTGCAATAACCTCCTGTGAGGTACCTTGTCAAACGCCTTCTGAAAATCCAGAAAGACCACATCCACCGGCTCTCCTCTATCCACCACCCTAGACACATCCTCATAGAACTCCAGTAAATTTGTCACACGACTTCCCTTTAACGAAACTGTGCTGCGTCTGTTCTATCAAGCAATTCCTCTCAAGATGCCTCGCTATTTCCTCCTTGATGACGGATTCTAACATTTTACCTACAACAGACGTTAAACTAACAGGCCTAGAATTCCCTTCCTTTTGCCTGGCACCCTTCTTAAACAATGGCGTAACATTAGCCGCTTTCCAATCTTCTGGCACTTCCCCGGAATCCAGCGACGTCTGGAAAATAACCACCAAGGCATCCACTATCACCTCCGCCATTTCTTTCAGAACCCTCGGATGCATTCCATCCGGTCCTGGCGACTTGTCCACAATCAGTCCCTCCAGTCTGTCGAGCACCTCCTCTCTAGTAACAGTAATGTCATTAAGACCCTCCAGTCCTACCACCTTTCCATCTCTAACACCCGGCAAATTATTCACGTCCTCCTCCGTGAAGACAGAAACAAAAGTTATTCAGGACCTCAGCCATATCCCCATCCCCTACCACTAAGTCCCCCTTCTCATCCTCTAAGGGACCAACATTCACCCTAGCCAGCCTCTTCCTTTTTATATATTTATAAAAACTCTTGCTATCCTTTTTTATATTAAGCGCAAGCCCAGCTTCATAGTTTCTCCTACCCTTCTTTATCATCTTCTTTGTCAATCTTTGTTGACATTTAAACCTCTCCCAATCCTCTTCTCGCCCACTACTCTTTGCTACTCTAAACGCCTCCGCTTTTAATTTAACACTTTCCTTCACCTCCTTCGTTATCCACGGCTTATTACCTCTCCTCCTACTGTCCTTTTTGACCATCGGAATAAATTTCTGCTGAGCACCAAGAAAGATCTCCTTAAAGATCCTCCACTGCTCCTCAGCAGACCTACCTTCCAACGCGCTCCCCCAGTCCACATTCGCCAATTCTTCTCTCATCCTACCATACTCCCCTCTGTTCAAACAAAGGACGCGTGTCCGGGAACCCACTTTCTCCTCCTCCATCTGCACCAGAAACTCCACCATACAATGATCACTCTCCCCAAGAGGATCCTTCACCGCAAGGTCCCTAATTCTACCCGCCTCATTACATAGCACCAGATCCAAGACAGCTCGCTCCCTCGTCGGCTCCAACACACACTGTTCGAGGAAACTATCCCGGCAGCATTCCAAGAACTCCTCCTCGAGCCCACCACGTCCAACATGTATATGCAATGAATAAAATTGAGCAGTTTTGCAACGTGATCCCTGTGAGAATTCTATATCTTTCCATTAAGACAAATATTTCCATTGGACATAACTTTAAAAAATAGTTAATTTATTACCAGATTCAAAATCACATATCATCACTGAATGTTTGAAAGTCCTTTTGAAAATGCAGCAATTACTGATGGAATACTTACTTAGTCTATTGTGTGATGTCTGCTATATGTTCACTTTGCAATTATAGCACTATAGTTATTATAAAGAAAGTACCAACATAATGGATAATTTTGTTTCCCATCTCCTCACAGAACTGCTTTGTATGTCCTGGTCAACTAACCTCCAATAATCCAAATATGTGTAGATTAGGTGTAGAGGGCAGTGGGGAGGTGGGCTTGAGTGGGATGCTCTGTTGGAGAATCGGTGCAGACTTGATGGGCCGAAGGGCCTTGTTCTGCACTGTGGGGATTCTATGATTCTAATTCTGCTCTAATGAAGGGACAATTGGTATGTGACAAATCAATGAGAAAATAAAAAGTGTGGATCTAAATATAAACAAAAGTATATCAATGGCAAGACCCAAAAGGTAGGAGATGTAATATTTTAATAATTTTTACTGAATCAAGTAAAGACAGCATGGCTGGTGTTCAGAGAATGACTTGAATGGGAAAAAGAAGAAAATGTTGGTAGAGAATGGAAAAAAAAGTGAAATTTACAGTCCTAATTCTGACATAGAAGATCAAAACACAAATGATGTTTGCAATTTGTTTCATTTCCAAATGCAGTAGGGGCAATTTTCCAGGCTGCATGCATAAGTACCTGATTAGTATCTCTTTTGCATAATGCTGCTCTAAATAAAGAATGAATGACATCTCAAGTCAATCAGTTTTATCCACATTTCCTAAATCAGCAATGATTTGAATTTTTATTTCAGGTCCAAGTTCATTTCTGCTGCGATGTCTTATCAAGCTTGACTAGAAAGTCCCAAACTTAAATCTTAAAATTTTGGGAAGTCAGATTAGTTAAATGTTTTCAGCTCACAAACAAACAGTCACAGTGAAACAAAACCTATTAGAATGATTATACAAATATAATTAGTATCTTTATTAATGTAATATTGGCCCAGTAACTCCCAAAGTAACAGAAGGTTTTATGGGCACTTGTCACTACTAATGCAAAGGGGAGGTATTGTGAATTGTCATAAGATACCTGACAATTTGTGCCAATTTTACATTAGTCTCACAAAAATGGCCCTAAACGTCCCCGTGAGTTTCAGAACATTGCGGAAAATGTACATTAACTGCCAATAAAACTCACGGCAGAAAGTTAGGAATGCTACTAAACAATGTAAATATATTTTTATTGCAAAGAATTATACTCCTACAATGCCATTCAACTTCTTTAGCCCAAAAACAGAAGAATTTAAACAGAGAGTCTCATTCTACTAAATAATAAATTGTTTGTAGACTTTTCTTCAAATTTAAAATTTTCACATTTTTCTCTTGCTTCTTTTTGGGTTTTTTTTCTATCTCTTCATTCAATCTTTCTTTCCCTCTCTATTTCTTTTTCTATATCTAATTTTGTTGATTATGGAGAAAGACTTGTTGGTCCCGTCATTAATTAAGACTTGCATTTCCAAGGTGTAATTTTCCTCAAAAAAAACTAAGTGTCCAACGGGTGGTAAAACAGGAGATCTTCCCACCCATTTTTTGAGTGCACAACTTGAATTTCCAGCAATTTGTTATTTGTCATTTGATTTTTGAAATTAAATAGAGAATCAAAAATACACACAACTAAAACTGAAAGATACAACAGGATTTATTTCAATGGTCTCTGCAGGCTTACTTGCGCTGACAAGCTACATCCAACAACAGAAATGATATTGTTCAAATGTCAGAGTCATACTATGTTTTGTAAGAACACCAGAACTATCAATGAGAACAGCAGGCTCTGATTTGCTTATAAACACAAAATCTGCCACAATTTATTTATTTCCTTAATTCCTACAAAAGCACAGGACAGATAGTGTGGTGGGTAACATACCCTCCACACCAACTAGAGGATCTGCAATGAAATTGCCATTATCCCTAACAAGAAATTTTGTAACAAACCATAACCTCCAATTTTCGAGTTTCTAATCCTTATATGTATCTGAAAATTTTGGTGAGTTTTTCGACTGAGGGAGAGGACAAATTGATGGTTAGGAGCAAAATTATAATCCTAACAGTCAGTCAAGTTTGGCCACTATAAACAGAAGCCTGGAAACAAATCAGTTCCACTCCTTTGGCTTAAGTTCTCCGTCCTCTCAGACAGCAGTGGTTGAAAATTCTGGCTGATGTGTGGTACAGAGTGAATTTTCCAGCATTCCATAAGACCATAAAACATAGGAGCAGGATTAGGCCCTTTAGCCTAAGGTTATGCCCGTTGGTTCTAGTTTTCCCTATTCGTAGAAACATCCTCTCCACATCCACTTTATCCAGGCCTCGCAATATCCTGTAAATTTCAATAAGACCCCCCCGTCATCTTTGTAAACTTCAACGAGTACAGAACCAGAGTCCTCAACCATTCCTCATATGGCAAGCTCTGAATTCCAGGGATCATTTTTGTGAATCTCCTTGCCAGCGGGATACTGTGGTCCTGCCTCAGTGAACCAAGATTTGGATGAGCACCAAATTGCAGTAGTGGTGAGACATGAATGGTCGGAAACCTCCCCCCAATGGTTTGGAAAAGACTCAGAGAGTCTTTCTGTCAACTAAAATAAAAGCAAATCATGGTAAAATCAAATGTTAATTTAGTAGCACAATATATTGCTAAGGAAGTAAAGATATTTCAATGGTGGGAAATCAGCTTAATGTGCTGATGCAATCAATAAATCCTTGATAAACACGTACACAAGAAAAAAATACTAATCGTGGCCAGGAAGTCAAATATCTCAAAACACCAGCTACTATTTCTTATCAAACTAAATTACTGTTTTGGGCAACATAATGCAGTTAAATAATTAATAAATAAAATTTCCTAAACGTCCTTATTAATAAACCAAATCAGTAGATTATGTTCCACTTTTTCAATTCCAATCATTTCTATGTTAGTTAACTTTTTAGTAAGATTGTTTTCATTGAATGGAGTGTTCATCAACAAGGAATATGGGCCCAATCTTGAATATAAGGTTTTGAATGAGTTCAAATCTCACCCCATGCATTAATTGCTGATTCATATCAATAGAAACTTGGACCTTAATTTTAGTGTCCCCCCCACCCCCCGCCCCTGCCCCCACCACCACCCCACCTCCCCCCTCACTCCACCCCCACCCCACTTCCCCCCTCACCCCACCCCCACTATTCCCACTCCTGATTGCCAGGGACCATCCCTGACTCTGGGCTTCCCTCCCACCTACTGCACAGATTATCCATGATATTTCCATGCAGTCCTGAATCCCTCCTGGTCTTAACTTGTACAGAAAGCTTGCTGGTAGCCTTAAAAAACAATGATGACTAACATTTATTAGCTTTTCACATATTTTAAAATGAGAGATTGCCAGTTCTGGCTTCTTCCAGGGATTTCAGTACCCCGCTATTGATTCCCCCATACCTTAATCCTCTGCAATTAAATATCCTCCTGCCACCTAGATGCAAATGTACTGTGGTCTGTTTTGTTGTCTTTCTCTGCCAGCAGTGAGAATGATGACTGCCCTGCTTTGTGCAGATATCTCTCTGCCAAAGTCTCTGAAACCTTTCTTTTAGTTTTTCGAGTCTGCAGATGTTGCGCGTATCAACATTCTATTAATCATAGTGTATGACAATTATCAGCTGAGCACTCACTAGACCTGATGTTATCTATGATGTCTTCGAGCTAAGTACTGTGATGAAATATGCATCAGTTGGGGAAATTTTGAGAGCAAATAAAACATAGAACATAGAACACTACAGCACAAACAGGCCCTTCGGCCCACGAGTTGCGCCGAACACATCAACACCTACCAATCTATAGACCTATCTATAACCCCCAATCCCATTAAACCCCATATACTCATCCAGAAGTCTTTTAAAAGACCCCAGCGAGTTCGCCCCCACCACCACTGACGGCAGCCGATTCCATTCACTCACCACCCTTTGAGTGAAAAACTTACCCCTAACATCACTTCTGTACTTTCCTCCCCGCACCTTAAATCTGTGTCCTCTCGTAGCGATCATTTCAACCCGGGGAAATAGCCTCCGAGAATCCACCCTATCTATTCCTCTCAACGTTTTATAAACTTCTATCAGGTCGCTTCTCAACCTTCGTCTCTCCAGGGAAAAGAGTCCCAGCTCCCTCAACCTAACTTCATAAGGCATGCCTCCCAGTCCAGGCAACATCCTTGTAAATCTCCTCTGTACCCTTTCAATAGTTTCTACGTCTTTCCTATAGTGAGGTGACCAGAACTGCGCACAGTACTCCATGTGGGGTCTGACAAGGGTCTTATAAAGTTGCAGCATTACCTCCCGACTCCTAAACTCAATCCCTCGATTAATGAAGGCCAGTACACCATACGCCTTCTTGACCACCTCCTCCACCTGCGAGGCCGATTTAAGAGTCCTGTGGACCCGGACCCCAAGATCCTTCTGCTCTTCAACACTACTAAGACTCTTGCCCTTGATAGTGTACTCGTTCATCCCGTTGGTTCTGCCAAAATGGACGACTACACATTTATTCACGTTGAAGTCCATCTGCTATTTCTCCGCCCAGTCCTGCATCCTATTTATGTCCTGCTGCAACTTTTGACATCCTTCCAGACCATCCACAACACCACCGACCTTCGTGTCATCAGCGAACTTACTTACATTAAAATATTAAATTCAGAAAGATGTGCGCACAAGTTGAGCCAGAACATGCGATTGGTCATTTTTGGTAATGTTGCACATGCCAATCTCCTGGATGGGTACTCTGGCACAGCAGGGATTATCATATTCCGATGGTGGTGCTTACAAGTGGCTTGGAGTGATTAGCACTGTTGCCTCACGGTGCCAGGGACCTTGATTTGGTTCCAACCTCAGGTGACCGTCTGTGTAGAGTTTGCACATTCTCCCCACATCTGTGTGGGTTTCCTCCGGGTGCTCCGGTTTCCTCCCACAATCTGAAAGACGTGTTGGTTAGGTGCATTGACCCGAATAGGTACCAATGTGGCGACGAGGGGAATTTCACAGTAACTTCTTGCAGTGTGAATGTAAGCCTTACTTATGACTAATAAATAAACTTTAGCTTTACATATTCCTGGTGGGAAAAATCAAGACAGAATTGTTGTCCATTGGCTTGGGATGCCGAGAAAATAAAAAGAATTATAAAAACACACTAGCTGCTCAAACACTGGCATTGGCAGAATTACTGATTAGGGAGTTTATTCATCCAATATATTATCAGAAATTTTATATAAGGGACAACATGAGAAAAGTTTATCCACAGAATGTTATGTTGACAACTGGTCTCTTTGGTACAATATTCGCTCAACAAACAAATGATGTAACTGAGAAAAGGCTAAGCCAACATAAAAGAATTATTAGACAGAAGGGAAATCTTTAAAATACAATGAGTTGACACAAGTCACCAGCTACCACATCAACTACCAGACTATTTCACAGAAAGAAGTGCCTGTTCTAAGAATTTACTAAGTATATTGGAAGAGAGGCATCTCATGTTACAATAATGAAATGAAAAACTAATTTACGTTTTTTTATAATGGCTTATGTATATTTGATAAAGGAATAATGGGATTTATGGATGTGAAAATGTGAGATCGTTTATTTGTGTTTAGATTCAAAAGAATGCTCTTTAATTTTTTTTATTTTCTTTCAAAGTTTTAGGCTGGAATTATCCAGCCTCACCTTGGCTGAGATACTCCGGTCTCTCAGAAGTGAATGGTGTTTTGGCTGAGCGCCAAATTCTCCATTCTCACTGGTAGTAGTAGTAACGAAATTGCAGAATTCCAGGCTTTTTTTTAAACTGAGGGGAATCTGTCAATGTACTAATAATCAGTGTATAGCAATTACCTTGTTTAAGGAATTGCTAGTTAAACACGTAACATTAATTGTCCTATAATTAAAGACAGCTGGAATGCTTTGGGTGGAGGGCTTCTTGTAGGTTAGTAGCACTGATATACAATAAAGCGGCTTGAACTTAAAAGATGAGTCTGGCTGGATTTTTCCATCACGGCCATTCGTGAGCAACAGCACATACGGAGAGAACAGATAAATGTAGCATTCCTTGATCCAACCAACCTTTATTTCTTAACACTGGACAGTTGATAGCTTTCAGCTGCAACTGACACGTACACTGGACTGTGGCAGTAGTCCAGGAAAGAATGGCGGCAGATTTTTGTACCGTTGAAAAAAAAAATTTTGGCTGAATCAGCTCTTCTCTCCAGAAGATCTGAAACTAGCGATGACGTTGCTCGTATGCAGTGTTGAATCCATGTTCCTCTGGAACTTCTGCTGCTCCAGATTGGGTTTGAAAGCAACTCAATTCTCACATTCCAGTTCTTGTTCCAATTTCTTATGCAGAGCAACAGGCATTACTGTTTTACAGGAATCAGCAGAAGTCATCCTTGACATACCATTCCAACAATTCATCCAAGGATCTCTGGAACTTAACTGATATAAAAGTGGAACAGGGGTAGGCTAAAACAGACAGCTGATTTCAACTTTAGCTGTTTAAACTATCTGGTCCTGGGGAATGAAAGCAGCTTCTCCCCTTGACTGAACCATATCCACTAATCAGGAATTAATGCTTTTGCACCAATCGAGAGTTGTCCCTTTGTCAATGTGGTTTTCCTCCATGTGCTCTAGTTTCTCTCCACACTCCAAAGATGTGTGGGCTAGGTTGATTGGCCATACTAAACTGCTCCCCTGTGTCAGGAGGATTAGCAGGTAAATACATGGGGCTACAGGGATAACGCTCGAGTGGGATTTATGTCAGTGCAGGCTCAATAGGCTGAACAGTCTCCTTCTGCACTGTATGGATTCTATGATATACCTCCAATTCCAATCCCAAAAGGAATACCTTCACCATCACCAGAAAAGTAGTATTAGACAAACTTGGCTTGCATTCTAGGATCTGAAAAGATGTAGCTACAAAGATAGGAGGTGCATTGGTTGTAATTTTTCAGAAATCCTTGGAGAAATACCAGAGAAATGGAAAGCTGCCAATGTGACACCCCTATTTAAAAAAGGAGGCAAAAACAGGTAACCGAACACTAATTAGCCCAACATCTACTGTTGGAAAAATGTTGGAATTAATTATTAAGATAGTAATAGGAGCACATTTGGAAAATCAGAATCTAATCAAGCAGAGTCAGCGTGGCTTCATGAAACAGGAATCATGTCTGACTAATTTATTAGAGCTTTTTGTTAGCAGTTTCACCAAAGTGGCTAAAGAGGAACCAGTAGATGTGTCGTATTTGGATTCCCAGAGGCGTTCGATAATTAGCTCACTAAAGGTTAAGTCATAAGATAAGAGCCCATGATGTTGGAGGTAACCAGTTGGGTTCCACAGGGATCAATGCTGGGACTGCATTCATGACTTGAAAGAAGGAAAGGAATGCACTGTAACCAGATGACACAAAAATAGGTGGAAAGGCAAGTTGTGAGACGAGTACAAACAATTTACAAAAAAAATTGATTGGTTAAGTAAGTGGGCAAAAAGTTGGCAAACGGGAAAATATGAAGTTGTTCATTTGAAGAATAGAGTATAATTTAAATGGAGAAAACTGCAGAAAGTTGCAGCACAAAGGGACTTGAGGGCCTTCTGCACAAAACACAGAAAGCTAGCACACAGGTGCAGCAGGTAATCAGGAAGGCTAGTGAAATGTTGGCCCTTATTTCAAGGGGTTTAGAGTGTACAAGAGTAGGGAAATCTTGCTGCAACTGTACAAGATACTGGTGAGACCACATCTGGAGTACTGTCAGCTGTTTTGGTTCCCTTATGAGGAAAAATATTGGGTGGAATTTTCCCAAAACAAAACCAAATGCCGTAACGGCGAGAATACTGAAGCACTCCATGCTGGTTTGTCAGGCATGCTCTGTACCACAATTGTCCCACATTCAGTCACTAAATACACAAGTATGCCCGGCAGCACAGAGCTCAGATGTTGTTCTGTGAGGGCACTCTAATCTCACAGTGCTCTGGGAGATCACCTCCCATCTCCAATGATCATTGGGACTCCTCCCCTTCATCAGCAACATGTTCCTCACACTGACACAGCTTACTGGCATTGGAGCCCTCCTGTTGGGTTCCCCTGCATGACCCCCCGACATGCCCTTGCCGCTCTCCTATCACTCATAACTTGCCTCCCCAGTCATGCCCCTCCTTCATGACTTCCCCTACCTGACCCCCATCATAGCACTAGCACCCCACCCCCCCACTTTCCCCGAATAACCCAATGGGCATTGCAGAGCCATGCTCCTGAACACGAGGGGGCTTCAATGGCCGCCGACCTCCCTGGCGTGAGCATCGCGCCTGGTCTTCGCTAGTGGAAAGAAATACTGGTTTGTGCTGGTGTGATTGGAGTACAGGAAAAATTTAAACCCTATGTATGGAAAGGATTGCATTTTGTGTAAGGAGGATACATTTTGTGCAATGAAATGTGGCCCACGGGTTTTGGTACACATATCTGGCACTAGCTCCTGAAACTTGGACTTTCTGCTTCACAGTAAATACGAGGAACACTGCTTTGGCATTTGTGTTTAATAATGGTAAATGACAGCATAGCATTATACTCTTAACAAATTATCTGACTAAATGTTCCCACTGTAATCACAGTCGGATTACTGTAACCAGTAATTACTTCAATGATACATCACAGAGGAAATCTCAAGATGTCACAAGACACAATGATATAATTTTAATCTGTAAACTGCAAAATGCCTTCTCCAATACCTTACTTTAGCCACTGGCTAAGCATCATAACATATTAACTCCAAGAAAAATGTAATACATTGTACTATTCTTCAGAATCCAATAGGAAATACACTGTCTAACTGCAATGACCAAATGTAAATCGTTTGATTACCAAAAAGGCAAGTTACACATTTACAACTGTTACAATTCAAAAATAATTTCATATTATGTATTGTCAGTTGACCAATCATTGTGTATACTGATAAATGATCACATACATAAAATCAATCTCTCAGACAACGATCACAATAAGAACACTTCTGTATCTTTAAATCATTCTATATTCATATTCCTTAATTTCATAAACTATTTTCTCACCTTAATTCACCACCAGTCTAAATTTTGCTCTTTCGGCATTATGACGCAGCCAGAAATTACAGTACAGGAATATTAATGTTAAACTATCTCAACTATCCTGGACAATCTTCTACTAAAATCTACCTTGCAGAGATCTTTTCCCATGGCTTTAGGGTCTGGAACAATTTTGAGAGATTAGACAATGTCCAAGTTACTGTCTCATGTGTGTTGAATTAGCACACCATGCTACAGTTAGACTCAGTATCCATGTTCCAGAGAAGACAATGAAGCGTCTACTCCAGTTGTCTACTCAGTGACTACGGGCGGCATTTTCCCAAAAAATGATCACGTGTCATTTTGGGTGAGAAAGCCCATGTGATTAATACACAGGCATACCCAGCACAATTCCAATTGCAATTTTCCTATGCTTACTCATTTTTTGGGAGAGGGACGTGCTTTGCACTGGTTCTGACAGGGGACTGAGCCTAAACATATCGACAAGCCTGACTTCACAGAGATCAGACAACGTTGTTAAAAGGACACCCCAATCTCAAAGTGAAATTGAAGACTCCCTCCCTCCCCTTACAGACATTGGGACTTTCCTCATTTAAGATATATTTCCCCACCCTTCTCCCCAGTATAGATCACCAGCATCAGGGCATTGCGGTCCTCCAAGTGGGTCCTCCTTCACGACTCCCTTCATGCTCCACCCCCTTCAAATAGTTGGCACTGCCAGGATGCCAGTTAGCACTGCCATGTTCACAATCACCCAGGAGCTTCAATGGCCTCTAAGCCCCCTAGCATGGGTATCACGCCTGGTCACCACTGGAGGAGACCAACAGTGATTCTCGCTGGGTTCCTGCTGCACCCAAGGGTCACAGAATCTCAGGAGCAGGGAGAATCTGGCCTGAAATCAACTAAGCATGGTTAAATGCTCAATTAAAGATGCTAATCTGGTCCCCACCCTCACTGGGGATACACGGCTGGAATCTTATCACTGTTCACACTGGTGGGATTTTCCCATCCCGTTGCAGTGAACAGCAGGTAAGATTTTGACCACTTTTTTTTTTACTGTCCTTGCAAATTGTTATCATGTTTTAGTGTTGCTCATTACTCACTAAAATCCTGAAGTTAGCTTGATGCATTAAGGAAAAACTTTCTTCCATAGAATATCTCCTGCTTGAAAACATCCCAAAGCACTTCACAATTACTTCTAAGTGGCTAGGCTACTGTTACATCATTAAAATAGCCTTTTTCTGGATTTATAAATAGCTCCAAAATATGTCTGATTAAATCAACTACATTGAAATAAAGACAGATAAAGTCTTCATTAAATTGCATAGAAGCTCTGAAGAATTGCTAGCTTTATGGATAAGCAACTGAAAAAACATATGCAGGACTTTGGGGAAAGGGCTGAGGAGTGTAACCACCTGAACTGCTTGTGCAGAGAGCTGACATGGACACAACAGGCTAAATGCCCTCCTTCTGTGCTGTAACTATCCTATGATTTTATGATCCTATCATATGAGTCCATAAAGGAACTATACAAGTTAAACAGAATAGGAAAGGTGCCAGATGAATTAAAGCAAATAGTGAAGAAAAGCACCCACTAGGTTGCAATAAATGGGAAAATAGTGCCAGGTAAATTCAAATTAGAGGGCAAAATGTGTTGTGGACAATAAGGAAACAGAGGAGAGCCATGCCAGTTAAATTAACAGGGCAAAATGGCATCCACTGTTCTCTCAAAACAACACTTTTACTGATAACAACTAAATAGCCCTTAAGCTTAGGCATGAAAAACATCAGCAAAATCTCTTGATCTGACATACTAACTCCCTTGGCACCTTTAAACCCATTATTTATAAGAAAGCTTATAAATCACTTCCAATTGATTTTAAAAATTAATGGGTTTACATGCTGCTCAACACAGTCAGCATCCAAAAGACTGAGACAGAAAAATGACTTGATTCTATTCTATATTATGTTGGTGCTTTAACAGCTGCCCATTTATAGTCTTCAACGTATAAAGAAACAACTGAATAGGGATGAGCTTGTAGGTGTAAAATCACCAAAGATCTTTTGGCTGCAGGCCTTTCACAATGTCTACCAAAGTTCTGTACAGGGCATCAATATCTGAACAGCATTGTTAATCCAGCGTTGTTGCAGCTAAAAAAGATGACCCATGGAAGTTGACCTTGCCCAATATGGTCTGTGGTACAGGATAAGCTAATCTTATGAAGGTGGTACTTCCACGTCACCATAAACTCATTTGTAACGCAGGACAATCAGAGGCAGCAACAGTCTGACATAAAGGGATACAATATCTCAGAGTCCCATCTCAACTTATAAGTCAATGAAATCAATGCTTATGCCTTTTTTGTTCAGGACCTAAAAGGTGTTCATCATTCCCCAACACACTGGGGAGAAACATGAAATAACTTTAATTTGAAGAGAAGTCTTCTTAATTAAATAATGATTATTTCTTTAAATTGTATCTGCTTTAAAGAGAAATATTTCATTAAAAGTAAATCCTCAAATGGTGTTAAGAGAACTGGAAGGAACTTGATTTGAATAATATCTACACAGCAAAACATAATTATTTTGATAAATAATTAAAATTTGTTTCTCCCAATAATGTTATTTGCCGCCATTGAGAGAAAAGACCTCAAAGTTTAAAGAAAACAAAATTATGAAATGGCAAAAAAATGTTTTTATTCATTCAAGAGATGGATGTTCAATAAGAAGCCAGCATTTCCTATCCCTAGCTGCACCTGGGAATCACATATGGGCCAGACTAGGCAAAGACCTCAGATTACCTTCCCTGAACAGCATTAGTGAACAGATGGGTTTTACAATAATCTGGCAGTTACATGGTCACCATTACAATGCTAGCCTTTTAATTCCAGATTTATTTAATTAACTGAATTTACATTCCCCTGCTGCCATGTGGGATTTAAGCTCACAATTCTGGATCTTTAGTCTGGGCCTCAAGATTAGTGATTCACAAACACAACTACAAGGCTATCATTTCCAATACAGTATTCAATAAAATTGGTTAAATTCCATTCTTATTTTCAGATGAGGAAAAATCAGTACTAATTGTCATTTAGTTTTAGTATTGTCATAATGAATTATGGCAAAGCATATTTATTGACAGGTGTAATCCTTCAATACACAAGATGAATTTTGTCTCACTGTCACCTTGATTAGATAGTAAAATGGAAATTTGGGGGAAAATTCTGACACTGTTGGAAATCCGTCCATTCAGATTTTTATGTGCATGTCAATTTAGACATCTAGCATTCCTGCTGGATGCAGGCAGAGACCTTTTGGAAATATTCAGATAGGGTCAACTGGAAAGGCTCCTGTCACTTCAAAACTTTCCTGTACAGTTTGCTGTACACAATGTTTCACTGGGGAACAGAAATAATGGCAAGGCAACACCTTACAGATTACTATTAAATGCTAGTCGTGTTTGTGACAGAATGGTGCAGAAGAGACATGTGGGTAATTTACTATTTTAATTATGAAGGGCCGGAAGTCCTGTTGAAGTTGATTTATTAAAAGGAGAGTGGTCTTATTTGAGGCCAAATACCATACTCAATTAAAATCTCTGGTGCAAACTACTGATTGGAGATCATTCACTGACTGAGTCAATCCAATCCCCCCTATCTGGCTAAATAAAGGATTAAGTTTGCTGGCATTAGGAATGAGATAAAGCTAACTGTACCGCCCAGTTGCATTTGTCCATACTTAACTCTGCTTATATAATAGTTCATCTGACTGCTAGTAGTGTTGATTACTATTGATACTAACTTATTGCTTTAACCTTTTAAATGTGATTTTGTTATAAGAATGAAAGTGCAATTTAAAAAAACTGACTGACAGATAAATGTTCATTTATTGCAGAAGGCAGGGTTTGGTTTAGACAGTAAGCCTAATTAAAATACATTCCAATCAGACAGTATTAGTTATTACAGAACAGGCAGAGGAGCTTTCTTTGTTCACTTCAGCCTTGAAAGATAAAGGACTGGCCTGAGAAAGTTAGGGAGTGTAACAAGTTAGGGAAATATGGATCTGTTTTCAGCAAAGACAGGACAATAAGTCAGTGTTGAAGGATAACTATATGTTGGGTAATGCTTCAGGACAAGCAAATTGTCACCTGGCAGAATTGGAAAAGGGTATAAAGAGTGGGTGTTTTGGATTTGAAGGTCTATCCAACCAAGTGCAACCAAGTGATGGTATCAGGCAGGAACTTTCAAAAGGTAATTGGGGGAGTCTGTGGGAAGGCAAAGCGACATCTGATAAGTGGCATGCTTTCAGAAGTGTGCTAACTAGGGTTCAGGGTAAACACATTCCTCTTAGATTGAAGGGCAAGAGTGGCAGAAGTAGGGAACATAAGAAATAGGAGCAGGAGTAGGCCATCTAGCCCTTCGAGCCTGCCCTGCCATTCAATAAGATCATGGCTGATCTGTCGTGGCTCAGTTCCACATTCCTGCCCTCTCCCCATAACCCTTAATCCCCTCGCTTATCAAAAACCCATCAACCCGCGTCTTAAAAATATTTAGCGAGGCAGCCTCCTCCACTTCAACGGGCAGAGAATTCCAGAGATTCACCACCCTTTGAGTGAAGAAGTTCCTCCTCAACTCCGTTCTAAACCACGCCCCCCCTTTATCTTGAGGCTGTGTCCCCTAGTCCTACAGTCCTTTCTGAGCAGAAAGAGTCTCTCCATCTCTATCCTATCCATCCCAATCATCATCTTATACGTCTCAATGAGATCTCCCCTCATTCTTCTAAACTCTAACGAGTACAAGCCTAGTTTATTCAGCCTCTCCTCATAGCTCAACCCCCTCAACTCCGGCATCAGCCTAGTAAACCTCCTCTGCACTCCCTCCAAGGCCAAAATATCCTTGCGTAAGTGCGGCGACCAAAACTGCACACAGTACTCCAGCTGCAGCCTCACCAATGCCCTAAACAGCTGCAGCAAGACCTCCCTACTTTTATATTCAATCCCCCTCGCTATGAAGGCCAGCATCCCATTAGCCTTCCTGACCACCTGCTGCACCTGCAGGCTGGGTTTTTGCAACTCATGCACAAGAACCCCGAGGTCCCTCTGCACCATCACCTGCTGCAGTTTTTCGCCAAGTAAGTAATAGTCCTTCCTACCATTATTCCTGCCAAAGTGGACCACCTCGCACTTGCCAACATTAAATTCCATTTGCCAGTTCCTGGCCCATTTGCCCATCCTTTCTAGATCCTTCTGCAGACTCTCCACACCCTCCGTGCAATTTGCCGTTCCACCAATCTTGGTGTCATCAGCAAATTTCGACACCATACACTCGGTTCCCTCCTCCAGATCAACCCTGGATGACTCTGGGTATTGAGGCCCTGATCAAGAAGAAGAAAGAGGCACATGACATGCATAGGCAGCTGGGAGCAAGTGAATCCCTTGAAGAGTATAGGGGGTGTAGGAGTAGAGTTAAGAGAGAAATCAGGAGGGCAAAAAGGGGACACAAGATTGTTTTGGCAGATAAGGCAAAGGAGAATCCAAAGAACTTCTACAATACATAAAGGGCAAAAGAGTAACAAGGGAAAGGATAGGGCCTCTTAAGGATTAACAAGGTCATCTATGTGTGGATCCACAAGAGATGGGTGAAATCCTAAATGAATATTTCTCATCAGTATTTACTGTTGAGAAAATCATGGATGTTAGGGAATTTGGGGAAATAAATAGTGATGTCTTGAGGAGTTTATGTATTGCAGAGGAGGTGGTGCTGGAAGTCTTAAAGCGTTTCAAGGTAGATAAATCCCCGTGAGCTGATGAAGCATATCCCAGGACGTTGTGGGAGGCTAGGGAGGAAATTGCAGGTCCCCTAGCCAAGATATTTGAATCATCGATCGTCATGGGTGAGGTGCCTGAAGATTGGAGTGTGGCAAATGTTGTGCCTTTATTTAAAAAGGGCTGCAGGGAAAAGCCTGGGAACTACAGGCCAGTGAGCATTACATCTGTGGTGGGTAACTTGTTGGAAGGCATTTTGATAGAGAGGATCTATAAGAATTTAGAGATGCAAGTACTGATTAGGGACAGTCAGCATGGCTTTGTGAGTGGAAAATCATGTCTCAAAAATTTGATTGAGTTTTTTTGAAGAGGTAGCCAAGAAGGTAGATGAGGGCAGCGCAGTTGATGTTGTGTGCATGGACTTTAGCAGGGCCTTTGACAAGGTACCACATGGTAGGTTTTGCATAAGGTTAAATCTCACGGGATCCAGGGTGAGGTATCTAAATGGATACAAAATTGGCTTCTTGACAGAAGAAGAAGTCTCACAACACCAGGTTAAAGCCCAACAGGTTTATTTGGTAGCAAATGCCCCTAGCTTTCAGGGCTTTGCCCCTTCATCAGGTGAGTGGGGAGCTCTGATCACAAACAGAGCATATAAAGGCACACACTCAGTTTACAGAATACTAATTAGAATGCGAGTCTTTACAGCTAATCAAGTCTTAAAGGTGCAGACAATGTGAGCGGAGATAGCATTAAGCATAGGTTAAAGAGATGTGTATTGTCTCCAGACAGGACAGTAAGTGAGATTTTGCAAGCCCAGGCAAGTCATGGGGGTTACAAATAGTGTGACATGAACCCAAGATCCCGGATGAGGCCGTCCTCATGTGTGTGGAACTTGGCTATAAGTTTCTGCTCAGCGACTCTGCGCTGTCGTATGTCGTGAAGGCTGCCTTGGCGAACGTTTTCTTCGGGTAATTGTGATCTTCAGGTAAACGTTCTCCAAGGCGGTCTTCACAACATACGACAGCATAGAGTCACTGAGCAGAGACTGATGTCCAAGTTCCGCACACATGAGGATGGCCTCAACTGGGATCTTGGGTTCATGTCACACTATTTGTAACCCCCATGACTTGCAACATCTCATTTACTATTCTGTCTGGAGACAGTACACATCTCTTTAACCTATGCTTAATGCTATCTCCAATCGCATTCTCTGTACCTTTAAGATTTGATTAGCTGTAAAGACTCGCACTCTAATTAGTATTCTGTAAACTGAGTGTGTGCCTTTATATGCTTTGTTTGTGCTCAGAACTCCCCACTCACCTGACGAAAGGGCAAAGCCCCGAAAGCTAGTGGCATTTGCTACCAAATAAACCTGTTGGACTTTAACCTGGTGTTGTGAGACTTCTCACTGTGTTTTACCCCAGTCCAACGCCGGCATCTCCACATCATTCTTGACAGGTGCCAAAGGGTGGTTGTAGAGAATTGTTGTTCAAACTGGAGGCCTGAGACCTGCGGTGTGCCTTAGGGATCAGTGCTGGGTCCACTGTTATTTGTCATTTACATTAATAAATTGGATGCGAATATAGGAGGCATGGTTAGTAAATTTGCAGATGATACTAAGATTGGTGGCGTAGCAGACAGTGAAGAAAGTTATCTCCAATTGCAATGAGATCCTGATCAGTTGGGCCAGTGGGCTGCCGAATGGCAGATGGAGTTTAATTTAGACAAATGCGAGGTAATGCATTTCGGTAGACTGAACCAGGACAGGACTTACTCAGTTAATGGTAGGGCACTGGGGAGAGTTACAGAACAAAGAGATCTAGGGGTAAATGTTCATAGGTCCTTGAAAGTGGAGTCACAGGTGGACAGAGTGGTGAAGAAGGCATTTGGCATGCTTGGTTTCATCGATCAGAACATTGAATACAGGAGTTGGAATGTTTTGTTGAAGTTGTACAAGACATTGGTAAGACCATACTTGGAATACTGTGTATAGTTCTGGTCACCCTATTATAGAAAGGATATTATTAAACTAGAAAGAGTGCAGAAAAGATTTACTAGAATGCTACCAGGACTTGATGGATTGAGTTATAAGGAGAGGCTGGATAGACTGGGACTTTTTTCTTTGGAGCATAGAAGGCTGAGGGTGATCTTATAGAGGTCTACAACATAACGAGGGGCATAGATCAGCTAGATAGTCAATATTTTTTCCCAAAGGTAGGGAAGCCTAAAGTTAGAGGGCATAGGTTTGAGGTGAGAGGGAAGAGATACAAGTGTCCAGAGGGGCAGTTTTTTCACACAGAGTGTCTGGAACAAGCTACCAGATGTATAATGGAGGCGGGTACAATCTTGTCTTTTAAAAAGCATTTAGATAATTACATGGGTACAATGGGTATACAGGGATATGGGCCAAGTGTGGGTAATTGGGATTAGCTTAGTGGTTTTAAAAAAAAGGGCAGCTTGGACAAGTTGGGCCAAAGGGCCTGTGTCCATGCTGTAAACCTCTATGACTCTATGCACTGAGTGAAATCCGTAACGTGTTTTGAATTTCCTGTCTGAAACTTCATGTTTTTGTCAGATATGCTGCTGTTGCCAATAATAGTTATTATTGTTTGCTTAACAACTCTCTGAACTGAGAAACAGCAAAATTATGTTTAGGTATACAAGTCCAGATGCCCCTTGACTTAAAGAGCTGTCTCAGTGGGATCAGCAGCTGTGTATGCAAAAGATTATCCTATGCCATGACAAGACATTCATCAACAATGTATCATAGAATCTCTCCAATGCAAAAAGAGGCCATTCAGTCACCGAGTCTGCACTGACTTTACAAAAGAGCAGCTTACCCAAGCCCTCCCCTCCACCCCTTCCCTAACCCTCTAACCCATGGATTTAGCATGACTAATCCACCTAACCTATACATCTTTGGAGGGAGGAAACTGGAGCACCCACAGGAAACCCACATAGACATGGGAAGAACATGCAAACTCATGGGTCACCCGGGTCCCTGCCACTATGAGGCAGCAGTGCTAACCATTATGCCACTGTGTTCTCTTTCAAATAGTATGCTGGAAATATGCTCTGTTCCACAATGACATCATGTCTATTTTCTTCCTAACAGCCAATAAATGGCATGCACAATATTTCATAGCCACAAACTATCTGAATGGCAGTTCATCGAAAGCTCTTTTCTGTTCATGAAAATCACTGCTGATAACATTGGGGCATCTAGAATGTCCAACCCTCAAAAAAATTCAGCCACCCAAAACCAATTCTATTAAAATCCAACAAGGCATGGTGAGAAGTTGATAGATTTCAAAAGATGGGCAATCATTCCATAGAAGAGTATAGCATGGATTTAACAGATTGTAGAAAGGAATGCAGAAACTCAATTTGGAGGCTCCTCACTCGCTCGCATTTCAATTGCTGGATTGTGCTAAGGGATCACAAATGAATGGGTGCTTGGTCTTAACTGGCATTCAATTCTCAGAAAAGACAGCCTTTTGGATCAAATATCTATTGCTTTAAAAAAAAAATCCTGAGGAAGCAGTCATTTTTAGTGGCTTTGATAGCACAAGTAGGATGCTTCATACATGCATGTGGACATCTGAATTAGGAGCAAAAGTAGGCCATTTAACCCCTCATGCCTCCTCCACCATTTAATAAGACATGGTTGATATAATTGTATTGCAAATTTCACATTACCATTTCACAGTGTCTCAAAGGATGGAGGACTCAATGACTGCAGCTTTCTGAGATCATTCAAATAAGTAAAGAGTAATCAAAGAGATTAAATCTGATAATGGTGAACAAAGAAATGGTGAAGGCATTAAATAGGTACTTAGTATCTATCTTCACTGTAGAAGACATAGAAAACTTTGCAAGGATAATTGAAAATTGCAAGGTAATAGGGAGTGACTTAAAACACTCACCAGGAAAAACTGTGCAAAGAAAACTAAACCATTAGACCTAAAGGTTGACAAGTCCCCAGGATTGGATGGCCTGTACCCTTTGGTTTTAAAAAATGTGGCAGCACGGATAGAAGATGCATGGGTTACAATCTTCCAAAATTCTTTAGATTCTGGAAAGGATCCAGCAGACTTGAAAATAGCTAATGGAACACCTTTGTTCAAGAAAGGAAGGAGGAGAAAAAACAGGAAACCATAGATCAATTAGCCTAACATCCATCATTAGAAAGTATATTTGAATCCATTATTAAGGAGGTTATAGCAGGATACTTAGAAAGTCACAACATCATCAGGTAGAGCCAACATGACTTTGTGAAAAGGAAATCATACTTAAATAATCTATCATGTACTCAAGGTGAATAAAGGGAAACCAGTGGATATAATATACTTGGATTACCAAAAGGCATTTCATAAGATGCCACATCAAAGATTGCTACTCAAGAGCACATGATGTTAGGGATAATACGTTAGTGTAGATGAAGGATTGGTTCACTCACAAGAAACCAAGAGAAGATTTTTTTTGAACTGGCAAGCTGTATCAAGGGGAGTGCCTCAGGGATCAGTGCTAGATCCTCAACTACTTATTATCTACATCAATTACTCAGATGAAGGGAGTGAATGTATGGCAGCAAAATTTGCCAATGACACCAAGATAGATAGGAAAGTAAGTTGTCAAGAAAAGGTAGACAGTTGGCAAAAGCATACAGACAGATTAAGTAAGTAGGCAAAAATGGATAAACACGAACTTGCCCATTTTGGCAGAAAGACAGAAAAGCTGAGTACTACTCAAATGGAGAGAGATTGCAGAACCCAGTGGTATGGAGGGTTCTGGGTATTCTGGTACACCAATAACATAAAAGTGGGGAAGTTTTACTTCAGCTTTACTGAACTCACTTGGAATACTGCATACATTTTTGTACTCCTTAGTCAAAAAATATATAATTGCTTTAAAAGCAATTCAGGATAGGGTCACTCAACTTATTCCTGGGAGAAAAAGCTTACCTTAAGAAGAAAGGTTGACCAGGTTAGGCCTCTATTCTTTGGAGTTTAGAAGAATATGGTGATCTGTTTGAAACATAACATCTTGAGGGCACTGGACAGCGTGGATACTGGGAGGATGTTTCCTTGTGAGGAAAATTAGAACTCGAAACATAACTTAAGATGAGGTCTCCCTTTTAAGACAGAGTTGAAGAGAATATTTTTCTCTCAGAGTATTTAAAGCATGGAGCTCTCTTCCCCAGAAGGTAGTGGGAGATGGGTCTTTAAATTTATTCAAAGTTGAGTTCGACAGGCTCCCTTGTCTAACAAAAATCTATGGGTTTATGGGGTACAAACAGATAAGTGAAATTGAGACCAGAACCAAAGAAGCCAACATCTTATTGAATCGTGGAGCATGTTTGAGGGGCTGAAAGGACTCCTGCTCCCAAGTTCCTAAAAGAAATCTGCAAGATCAAATGAATTGATACAAGTCATCAATTGTTGGACAGCTTTACAAACAGGAATGTGTATTCAAAAAGACTACTGAAATATCTTGTAAGGTGTACAGAATATGAAAAATTACCGTTTCAAGTCTACACGGGCCTTTTACAGGTTCTGGAGAGGGCCACATGGATTCAAAACATTATCTTGGTTTCTCACTCCACAAATGCTGTCAGACCTGCTGAGTATATCTAGCATTTTCTACTTTTATTTCAGATTTCCAGCATCCTCAGTATTTTGCTTTAACCTCTAGGACACAGTTGCTTAGGGAGGAGACAGACATTTGTAATGTTATGATCTGTAAATTAATCTAGTATTAAGTAAAAGATTTGTGTCTGGCTTCCTACTTCACCAACTGGCTTCAGAATAAATTAATAACAACCTCTTGGGGATGGAGAGTAGGGAATGCCCTGGGGGGTATCAAGAAGTAAACATTGGCCAGATCAGCAGAGATAACTCCCCAGTTCTTCTTTGAAAGAATGTCATGCATTCAGCTGAGCAGGCAGAGGGTGCCCCAGTTTAATGTCGCATCCAAAACACATCATCCCCAAGGGTGCAGCACATCCTCAGCGCTGCACTGGAGTGTCAGCATAGATGTTTGTGCTCAAGCCCCAAACTGGGACTTAAACCTGGATACCTGTGACTCAGAAGTGAGAATGCTACCAATTGAGTCACTGCAGACCCCCAACTCTTACAATAAGGAATTTACTTTTATTGCTTAATATTAGGCAACAGGACAGTATACAATTAAACACTTTAGGTGAATTACATATAGTAATCTCATATGTCTTCCCACATGCATTTCCCCTCCATCCGGAAAGCAAACTGATACATACTTTGGTGAGTTAGAAACCAAAAGGTCTATGTATATATAAAGATCACAAATTTTTTAATCAATTTCATATGCTCCTTATAATGTAGAAAATATCAAAAAAACACAATATTACTGTTAACAAATTAAATACACACTAACCATATGTGAAGTGTAGTTAACACGTCAGTGAATCAGTACTTGATAACAAAATAGGGCTTCTTCAACCAGTATTGATTCTTATTTTTCCTCACGGTCTCTTACCCCAAATCTGTATCTCTTTCTCTGAATCCTCAATGCTCCATTCCTACCCAGGCTGAGCTGCTAATGGGCCTGACTGCTACTGTTCACTTCTCAAATTCATTAACAGCAATCCAGCCTCCAAGGAACCATTGTCCAGCAGTAATCACCATCAACAAATTAAATACATTATGCATTCGATTTTCAATATGAGCAGAACCTTATAATTGCATAGAAAGGATTCCCTCTGGGATTCCACCCGTCTTGACCCTGACACAATTTCACAGTTGGGCAGGCAGGGCCTCATACAGGACACACGCCCTTTCAACTATTAAGAGCATTAAGTGGCCACTTAATGACCTTTTCTCACCCAGCCTCAGTTTTTTGGGCTGGCAGGAGCGGGTGCAAGTAGAGTGGGAAACTTAAACAAAGAAAATAAACTTCTGTCCGTCTCAGGTAGGAAGGCAGGGGTGGGGTGAGTCCTCAATCTGAAGACTCCTTTGGAGTCTTCAGATTTGGAGTGCCAGCCCCTCCAGGACCTTGACCCTCCCTCACCCCTGGGCCTACTGCACCGATGCCATGATTACTTCCCTCCCAACCTACCAGGGCATTCCATATTCTCCCATCCCCAAGGCCCCTGCAACTGACCTCGAGAACAGTCCCAGAACTTAGTTCCAAGCAAAGATTGCAGTCCCTCTTCCAGCCACACTTTCTAGGCCACTGTGTCTAGACAGATTGGGACTGACAGCAAGATTGTCAGTGAGTTTCCAGAAGTCGACATTCCCTGCCCTTCCACCAACCTCGCCCCCACACCCCCCCCAAACCACCCCTTAAAATTTTACCCTATGTCTTGAGTTTATTACCATTTTGAACTATCCATTTAAACTTCATGCAATAGCTAACCTTGTTTTGTGTTTCAGCAGTTTAGGGAGCATCACATAAATTGAACACCACCTACCCAAATCTGCAACTTGACCCTTTTGTCATTTCTGTAAACAGTCTTCACTTTGAAGTCAATACCAACAGTGCTGACGAAGGCTGATGTAAACGTGTCATCTGCATATCTGAAGAGGAAAGATGTCTTTCCCACACTGCTGTTTCCAATAATGAGAAGCTTGAACATGTAATCAAAGTTCTGATCAGATGCATCCTTTTGTCCATATCTAGAATCTGTTGCGGAAGCCATCTAAAAATGGCAAATGGAGAAAAACTTGTCATAAAATTGTAAAGATGCTTTACAAGAATGTCAATCATTTATCATGAGGTGATAGAACAAAAACCAGCCTAGTTAAAAAAAACCATCATATACACATGCCAATGATCCCTTTTTAACTTTCACAAGAACAAAAGTAAATGTGGACTATTAACCCCCAGGTTATAATTTATTTCAGGCAAGAAACTTGTGCCTTCAAAGCAGTAGGGAGATAGGAGAGATGGTTGAGGACACCATGGAAGCTAAAGAGAGCATGTTAAATACTAAACGCAGTGTCAGTAATCCTGACACTAGGCAGATTCAGGCAAGAGCAGGGCAGAGAGCAAGGGAAGTCCAGATTAAACTGCATTTATTTCAATGCAAGAGGCTTGACGGGTAAGGCAGATGAACTCAGGACATGGATGGGTACATGGGACGGGGATATTATAATTATTACTGAAACATGGCTAAGGGAGGGACAGGACTGGCAGCTCAATGTTCCAGGCTAAATATGCAACACAAAGGATAGAACAGGAAGTAAGAGAGGAAGGGGAGTTGCATTTTTAATTAGGGAGAACTGAGAACTTAGCAGTACTGAGAGGTGATATTTCTGAAGGTTCGCCCACTGAGTCTATATGGGTAGGACTGAGAAATAAGGAGGAGGAGATCACTTTGATAGGATTGTATTCTAGGCCCAAATAGCCAGCAGGAAATTGAGGTGCAAATATATAAGGAGATTATGGATAGCTCCAAGAAAGATAGGGTGGTAACAGTAGGTGACTTTAACTTTCCCATCATTGACTGGGACAGCCATAGTATCAGGGACTTGGATGGAGAGAAATTTGTTGAGTGTATTGACTGATCAGGGACAGTCAGCATGGCTTTGTGAGTGGAAAATCATGTCTCTCAAATTTGGTTGAGCTTTTTGAGGGGAGTAGCCAAAAAGGTAGATGAGGGCAGTGTAGTCGATGTTGTCTACATGAACTTTAGCAAAGCCTTTGACAAGGTAGCACATGGTAGGTTGTTGCATTAGGTTAAATCTAATAGGATACAGGGTGAGGTAGCTAAATGGATACAAAATTGGCTTGATGACAGAAGCCAGAGGGTGGTTGTAGAGGGTTGTTTTTCAAACTGGAGGCCTGTGACCAGCGGTGTGCCTCAGGGATCGGTGCTGGGTCCACTGTCATTTGTCATTTATATTAATGATTTGGATGAGAATATAGGAGGCATGGATAAGTTTGCAGATGACACCAAGATTGGTGGCACAGTGGAAGTGAAGAAAGTTATCTCCAATTGCAATGGGATCTTGATCAATTGGGCCAGTGAGCTGATGAACGGCAAATGGAGTTTAACTTAGATAAATGCGAGGTGATGCATTTTGGTAGACTGAACTAGGGCAGGACTTACTCAGTTAATGGTAGGGCACTGGGGAGAGTTACAGAACAGAGGAATCTAGGGGCACAGGGTTCATAGCTCCTTGAAAGTGGAGTTGCAGGTGGACAGAGTAGTGAAGAAGGCTTTCAGCATGCTTGGTTTCATTGGTCGGAACACTGAATGCAGGAGTTGGGACGTCTTGTTGAAGTTGTACAAGACATTGGTAAGGCCACACTTGGAGTACTGTGTGCAGTTCTGGTCACCCTCTTAGAGAAAGGATATTATTAAACTAGGAAGAGTGCAGAAGACATTTACTAGGACGCTACCAGGACTTGATGGATTGGGTTATAAGGAGAGGCTGGGATAGACTGGGACTTTTTTCTCTGGAGCATAGGAGACTGGGGGGTGATCTTGTAGAGGTCTCTAAAATAATGAGGGGCATAGATCAGCTAGATAGTCAATATCTTTTCCCAAAGATAGGGGAGTCTAAAATTAGAGGGCATAAGATTACGGTGAGAGGGGAGAGATACAAAACGGTCCAAAGGGGCAACTATTTCACACAAGAGGGTGTTGAGTGTCTGGAACAAGCTGCCAGAGACAGTAATAGAGGCAGGTCCAATTTTGCCTTTTAAGAAGCGTTTAGACAGTTACATAGGTAAAATGGGTATAGAGGGATATGGGCCAAATTGGGACTGGCTTAGGGGTTTTAAAAAAAAAAGGGCAGCATGGACAAGTTGGGCCGAAGGGCCTACTTCCATGACTCCATGTATTCAGGACAAATTTCTCATTCAATATGAGGACGGCCCGGCTAGAGGGGGGCAAAACTTGACCTCCCATCGAGAAAAAAGGTGACAGAAGTCACTTTGGGACCAATGACCATAATTCCATTAATTTTCAGATAGCTATGGAGAATGATAGGTCTGGCCCAAAAGTTAAAATTCTAAATTGGGGCAAGGCCAGTTTTGATGGTATTAGGCAGGAACTTTCAAAAGTTGATTGGGGGAGTCTATTGGCAGGCAAAAGAACAGCTGGTAAGTGGGAGGCTTTCAAAAGTATATTAACCAGGGTTTAGGATAAGTACATTCCTTTTAGAATGAAGGGCAAGGCTAGTTGAAGTAGGAAACCATGGATGACTTGGGATATTGAGGCCCTGGTCAAGAAGAGGAAGGAGGCACATGACATGCATAGGCAGCTGGGATCAAGTGGATCCCTTGAAGAATATAAAGGGTGTTAGAGTAGAGTTAAGAGAGAAATCAGGAGGGCAAAAATAGGACCCAAGATTGCCTTATCTGCCAAAACAAAGGAGAATTAACAGAACCTAATACCTAAAGGACAAAAGAATAACTCGGGAGAGAATAGGGTCTCTTAAGGATCAACAAGATCATGAGTGTATGGATCCACAAGAGATGGGTGAGATCCTAAATGAATATTTCTCATCAGTATTTACTATTGAGAAAAGCATGGATGTTAGGGAAATTGGGGAAATAAATAGGTATCTTGTGAAGTGTACATTTTACAGAGAAAGAGGTGTTGGAAGTCTTAAAGAGCATCAAGGTAGATAAATCCCCAGGACCTGATGAAGTGTATCCCAGGATGTTGTGGGAGGCTAGGGAAGAAATTGCGCATCCCCTAGCAGAGATATTTGAATCATCAATAGCCGCAGGTGAGGCGTCTGAAGATTGGAGAGTGGCAAATGTTGGGCCTTTGTTAACTGCAGGCCAGTGAGCCCAATTTCTGTCGTGGGTAAGCTGTTAGAAGGTATTCTGAGAGACAGGATCTACGGGCATTGAGAGGCAAGGACTGATTAGGGACAGTCAGCATGGCTTTGTGAGTGGAAAATCATGTCTCACGAATTTGAATTTTTTGAAGGAGTAGCCAAGAAGATAGATGAGGGCAGTGGAGTCGATGTTATCTACTTGGACTTCGCAAGGCCTTTGACAAGGGACCGCATGGTAGATTGTTGCATAAGGTTAAATCTCACAGGATCCAGGGTAAGGTAGCCAATTGGATACAAAATTAGCTTGATGATAGAAGACAGAGGAGGGTGGTTGTAGAGGGTTGTTTTTCAAACTGGAGGCCTGTGACCAGCAGTGCACTTCAGGGATCAGTGCTGTGTCCAATGTTATTTGCCATTCATATTAATGATTTGGATTAGAATTTAATAGACATGGTTAGTAAGTTTGCAGATGACATCAAGACTGGTGGTATGGTGGACAATGAAGACAGTTATCATTGTAGTGGGATCTTTATCACTTGGGACAGTGGGTTGATGAATGGCAATTAGAGTTTAATTTAGATAAATGTGAGGTAGTGCATTTTGGTAGACTGAACCAGGGCAAGACTCAGCTAATGGTAGAGCACTGGGGAGAGTTTTAGAACAAAGAGATCTGGGGCACAGGGTTCAAAGCTCCTTGAAAGTGGTGTCATAGGTGGACAGGGTGGTGAAGAAGGCATTCGGCATGCTTCATTTCATTGGTGAGAACATTGAATACAGGAGCTGGGACGTCTTGTTGAAGTTTTACAAGACATTGGTAAAACAATACTTGGAATACTGTGTACAGTTCTAGTCACCCTATTTTAGAAAGGATATTAAACCAGAACGAGTGCAGATAAGATTTACCAGGATGCTACCGGAACTTGACGGTTTGAGTTATAAGTAGAGGCCGGGATAGACTGGGACATTTTTCTCTGGAGCACAGGAGGCTTGGGGTGATCTTACAGACGTCTATAAAATAATGAGGGGATAGTTCAGGTAGATAGTCAACATCCTTTCCAAAGGTAGGGGAGTCTAAAACTAGACGGCATAGGTTTAAAATGAGAACGGAGAGATACAGAAGGTCCCGAGGGGCAGTTTTTTTTTCACATAGAGAGTGGCGAGTGTTTGGAATGAGCTGCCAGATGCAGCTTTTTAAAAGTATTTTTAAAAGTCTTTTTAAAAGTATTTAGACAGTTACATGGGTAAGATTGGTATAGAGGGATATGGGCCAAACACAGGCAATTGGGACTAACTTAATGGTGAAAACTGGGCAGCATGGACAAGTTCGGCAGAAGGGCTGCTTCCATGCTGTAAACCTCTATGACTTTACCACTGACACAAAAATGTTGGTTCAATGCCTCTCCCATTTGTTCACTCCCGGTGTTAATTTCTCCTGTCTCTGCTTCTAAGGGACCAATGTTTAAAGGACTAGTTTACTCTAATTCTATTTTCTCCCTTTCGATTAACTTTTTGATGGTTCTTTTCTGGTTTTGGAAACAATCCAAATCTTCAGATGTACTACCGTTTTTTGCAACACTGCCTCTTCTTTTAGTTTAATATTATCTTTGACTTCCTGAGTTTCTATTTCTCATACATTATTTTTCCAACATTAGAAGATGAACTGCAGTGGCTTAGAAAAGCAGCCAGCATAATCAAGTATCTCAGGCACCCTGGCATTCTGTCTTCCACCTTCTTCTGTCGGCAAAAAGATACAGAAGTCTGAAAACACGTACCAGGCGACTCAAAAAAAAATTCTGCCCTGCTGCTGTCAGACTTTTGAATGCTCCTATCACACATTAAGCTGATCTTTCTCCTTACCCTATTGGTAACTGCAACACTATATCCTGCACTCTATCCTTTCAATCTCCCCTATGCACTCCCTGAACGGTATGTTTTGTCTGCATAGCTCACAATAAACAATACCTTTCACTGTATCCCAATACACGTGACAATAATAAATCAATCCAATAAGGCAGCACACCATCACCTTCTCAAGGAGAATTAGGGATGGGCAATACATGCTGGTCTACCCAGAAACACCCACACCCTATGAACAAATACAAAAACAGTGACTGCATTTCAAAAAGTGCTGAGATTGTGAAAAGGGCTACCCACACCTTTCTACTGTAATGAGCACTAACCTAAAAGTGAACAATGCTGCTGGAAGCTTCTTCCTCACACCTTCCATGTATATTCTGGTGCTTTAAATCATTTTATTATGTACCTTGTGTAAACCTGGCATTTCAAGCCAGTAATGACTATAAAAGTGCTTAGCTAATATCAACAGGGATCCATTTGTCAATTCCCCACAATAAATTTGGAAGATCCAGATCTTTTGTTAATCCTACAGCAAACCCAGAGGTATCAACTGTACCAATTTCAGCTTCACTGGAATATGGCTACTTTAGGAACCAATGACTTCTGACCAAATAAATAAGGCTCTGTGAATTTACAAGGCCATTACAACAATTAAACAACTGACATGTTCTTATTAAAATGTGTTTATCAGAAGAAACACAGGACTGGGATGTTACAATTTTAAAAGGTCAATACAGTTACAATTCATTTTAATTGGGGAACAACAAAGTAAGATTAATGCACACTTCTTACTCGAATTGTTACTCAAAGAGATATGCTGGTAATCTTGGCAAATGCTGACATGTGAATTGTGTTTCTAAAGCAGATAGGGTGAGGTTTCAATCTCATAGGTGGACTGCCTTTTGAATTTTAAATGTGTTGGTAAGCCTTTGCTTTTAGATTCTCCTTCTCTCTCGGGAAGCTACTTGGAATCAACAAATGGAGGAGTGTAGATGCGAGCCTATATCCAATTGCTCTCAATTAATTCACAAAAGCAAGTTACACAACACAATGACGTTTTTGAAGGTGTCATTCAGAGCTCTGACGATTCAAAACATTGGCTCTAATCTCTCCCCACAGATGCTGTCAGACCTGCTGAGATTTTCCTGCTTTTGTTTCAAATTCCAGCATCTGCAGTATTTTGCTTTTAACTTGATAAAGATGGGCTGATCTTGGTTTAATAAGATCGCCTGCCAGATCTCAAAAAACACTCCAGCTGCTTCCTTGCTTTCTTACCATACAGCTGTTCTATAAACATATTGAGCCTGGAATACGTAGAATATTTGTGATCAAATGCAACAGGCTCTGAATTGTTTGTCTCATCGACTAATTTTCAAATGGTGTTTTCATTGCTTTAATTAGCAGATGGTTTCTTTGATCTAAACAATTAGGTTTTCTGTTGCAAAGGGCGATATAATCAGGCACTATCATAGATTCAAAGCTCAAGTATTTTCAATGTATATGTATAACTTCACCATCACCATATCACTCTACAAGATTACATGCAGCTGAGTAAATGCGATCACGCTTTGTCCACTTAGGTCCATACCTTTGTTTACATTGGAAACCAAATTCAGTTTTTATTGTGTAGATTCAAACTGAATTTAAATGTCCTACTCATCTCTTCCCTGAACCAGTGCAGCCTGTCAAGTGTTTTTGTTCTTAATCTGGACAACTGGGGATTCTAATTGTACTGTTTACAGCTTCTTGAATCTATTTCAATTCATGAGATAGAATTAGATCAGCACTGGATAGATGACAGGATTTCAGCATAAACTGTTATCCCTACATGGCAGGTGATTTGATCAGAAGCATATGAAAATTCAGTATGAATCTTAGGCTGGATGCCAATGGTTAAAATATTTGGGAAGATTTTCAATGTTGATATTTCAGATGTATACCCAGCAGCACATATCTGTAAATTACACATCCCCCCAGCCCATAAATTTACATGTTAAAATTAATGGATGAGAAGTTGAGGCTAGCGACGTGCAACATTCTGGTATGCACACCTGTTAAGTGCAGAGAGCCCTTAACCACAGAATTTCACCTCATTAACAGGAATATATGATAGGTGAGATCCACACTGTCTTTAGCAGTCCCAAGCAAAATGAGATTAGGCAATATTTTGACATTGATTGACTTCATTTTTAATACTAACAACAATTCAGGATCTGTTTAAACTTGGCTTTCCGGTGTTTTACCAGCATTTGATTCGAACCTGTAATAGATTAATCAATTAATCATACAAGTGGTGTGATTAATTATTCCCTGATTTTTTTTTCCCCAGTGGAGGTTGTACTATTATGCACATTGAGAGAGAGGAGGAGGGACAAAAGTAATGTACTCTATTAGGATGTGGCATGTAGTGTCCTCCAAAGACCAGGACTTGGTTGGGCCTCAGCTTTTTAATCACACTTGGATATAGGAATAGAAAGTTAGCTATCTAACTTAGTAGCTGAAGCTATGTTTGCTTTTATTAAACTGTTGTTCATGTTAAGTAGTGCTACACAGAGGCATAAGGACAAAATGGAGACAAAGTTAAAAAAGGAGTGATTAGAAACCTTGACGAAAGAGGTGGAAAAACAATTTGCTTTGCTACGGAGTGACAGGGGGAGGGTTGGGGGAGGGGACGATTGAGACAGGTGATGTGGTTTCCTAATGCAAGATATGGATGTTGTGTGTTTTGGGTATTACCACATCTCCAGGAAATGCCTCCAACAGCTTGCTGTCAACCTGAAAGGTTTCTAAGCCAAGAACATAAATGGAGACACTGTCACACATGAGACACTGAAAGTTCAGTGGAAGTCCAGGACTCGGACATCTTGCAGGCAGAGCAGGTAACAATCAAATGAGATAGAAAATGGAGACAGGAAGCAGTACAGCTATCATCTAAGGGACTTGAATTGACAAACAGGTATTCGGTGTTGCCAACAGTTTGCAGGAGGACACTGTGAACAAAACAATTGCACCATAAACCAAATTGTCAAAGAGGGGAAAACAAAATGTAGAATCTATAAAACCCAAATTCAACTGGTGTTTTTATGGCTTAAATATATATACATTTTCAAGGAACGATGCATTTCAAACCCCAGATCTATTATCCTTGAGGCTTTAGTCATATCTCAATTATAAATATTGGTTAGGATACTGGGAGAAATCTGCTCTTCTTCAAATTTTCGCATCCACCTGAGGAGAGATAGATCCCATCCAAAAGACAACACCTCTGTTAGTGCCCACTCCCTTAATATTATTCCAAGGGATAGATAGATGAATTCTCTGGGTGTGATCCTTCATCAAAACCTTTTAATGTGTACAACAATAACTTACATTTATTGAATCCTATTAATGAAGAAAAAAAGCTGGAAACAGAAATATGCGGGAAAAACAGACATCTGGTCAAAGGAGATATGCAATTGAAAGTTTGGTCTAAAAGACGACTTTTGGCAAAGGCATTAAAAAGAAAGAGTTTGAGAGGTGGGGATGTTTAGGAAGGGAATTTCAAAGTGTCAGGGTTAGGTGGCTGATGGCACAAGCCCCAAATTGGGAGTTGAGGAATAAAGGCTACCAAAGGGGCAAGAGTAATAGAAACAGAATTCTTCGTGGGTTGTAGAATTGGCGAATACCACAGAGATAGGAAGGATAAAACCATGAAGGAATTTTGACAAAAGGATATAAATTTTAATTTTGAATTGTTGAGGGACCAACAGCCAATGTAATGAAGAAAAATCTGGTGGTTATCTCTACCTTCCAGAATGATCCTGGGTAGTAAATGACAAACCCCAACAGTGCTAGAAATGGTTTAGTCAGATATGAATGGTTAAACCAACTGTTCATGATACACTCAAATATGTGCCCCTTGGACCAAATTAAAAGGAAAAAGGGTGGGTGGATGCAGAGTTCAGGGTTTTACTGGGAAGTTGTGCATTGATAGCTGCAAATATATCATACCAAATGGTGGGCCCAAGATAAATAGTTGAGTTCATCTGTTTTCTTTTCCTTTACCAATTAATCACAAGCTGCGTACTTCCTATTTTTGTGTTTCAAATGGCCAGAATTTCCAGTGGTCTTTACCTTCACTTTGTATATCTTCCTGTGCTGTTCGATAAATTAGTCTGCAAAAGTATTTTTTTCAAAATCTCAATAGTCCCATAAGGCTACAGTGTTAAATTCGGGAGGAAGAGAAAGATAACTGCCAGTTATGATTACTGGTAATCTTGTTGTTCTTCACAACTGTTGCTGCTGTATTTTCTTGTGAAATTGTGCAATTTGGAAGTTTTACGCTGAGCAAGCAACCAGCCATGTTGCATAATAAAAAACCCTAAAAGCAAATACAATCGTTTCAAGCCCAGTTCGTTGATTGTATTTAAGGTTAATAGAAACGAGGATATTTTACTGGCCCCGTGTATGTTTTAAGAACAGTCCGTCACATGGTACACGATCCAGAAAGTACCAGGTGCATACTTAAAATAATTTTCCAATAGACATCACTGCAGTCACTATTTTTAAATCAACTACTTACAATTTGGTATCGGAGGACAAAAACATGACAAGGTTGATTGACGTTACTGAAGTCCCTTTGGGGAGGGGATGGGGAAATTGTTGCTTTTTTTTAAGCAAGTGCGGTCAAACATTTCAATTCCTGTTGTAAAACCATGACAATCTGTCAGTCAACGATATATAAACATCGCACAATGTTAAACCAGAGTAGATAGGCTTCAGCTTTCAAAATCAAGCCGTGAGGTTTCACAGGGGCGTTCAAAGTGCGTGTTCAAGGCGCAGATTTAATTGGCCACTTGTAGCTATTTAAAACAACAATTTCCAGAGATTCATTGTATCCAGTTCGCCTCGGAAGGAATGTATTTGCTTTACCTTCTCAAAACAGTAAATGTTTTGCGATCCGACAGATAGACGGGCTTGGCTGCCGAGCCCGATGGGGTGTTGGAAAGATTCGGCGAATGTAATCGCAATTTGCCTGCGATCTTGGCGGACAATTGAAGCCTGAAAGTGAGTCTGGAGCAAAAAGAAAACACCCACTCACTATTCAACAGGAGAGAAAAAATTCAACTATCCGAAAATAAAATACTTCTGTATCCAGAAAGAAAATCAAACAGTAACATCAGCTGTCAGGTAAATTTTTGTGGTGGGAGGGGAACAATCCACGCTGGTTTAACTCACAATCTGATCAATCAAAACCTGTGAGGGGGAAAAGCCGCTCACCTTATTGTGCGCTGTCCTACTCAGTTCCTCTGAAATAAACTGGGCTAAACCCGGATACAAATCAAAAGATGAGCAAAATAATTCTCGTTCGAGGGTTAAATGGCAGACAGACAGTTGGATTTGACAAGTAGGGTTGAGTTGCAGCTCCACTGTCTCTTTAGCAGATTGGTGTGAGGAGCCCGCTGCCGCTTTCAGTGAGTGAGGGGAACGCCAGCACAATCTGAGCGCGATGCTGGGGCAAGAGGAGATTACAGAGCGTCAAGAAAAGCTTCAGTAGCGTCTCCCCGCCCTTTCCCAGCACGGACTGCTTTTAATCTTAAACACGTCGAGAACGTCACGCAGCACGCAGAACTCTTCCCAACTTTCTTCCTTAAGTGTCGGTCACATCAGATAAGAATCCACCTTCATCGGTTATCGTATCCAAAAAAAAACACTGAACCGTTCAAAGTTATGCGTTTTCTTTGTGCGTGTGTCATCAATTCATTTTTTTTAGGTAAAGTAGCTTTAATCGTTTAACTGTTTAATTTAATTGTAAAAGTCAAGTATATTTTGGAATCACTTACAACGCAGGAGGCAACCGTTCGGCCCATCGAGTCAATGACAGCCCCCTCTCCGGAGTAATCCAGTCAGTCCCATTTCTCCCACTCTATCTCCATGGCCCTGCAAGTTTATTTCCTATATCAAATTTCCTTTTGAAATCATTGCTCAAAATTACAGCAACCACAGAAAATAAATTGAACTCCAACCACACCCATAACACGCCCCAACTCCATCTATCCAATTAGCTTTGGAGTTTTTGATCCCCTTACTTAACATTTATTCTTGAAAAGCTTGAAAAGTCTTGAAAAGCTCATATTCTTCCTTCTTCCAATATCTTTTGAACAGCGTGCCAGGTTTACACCATCATTGGTGTGAAAAGAGATTCCTGCTTCTTCCCCTCACTCAGCTCTAGCTTTAAGATTATATTCTTTCATCCTTAATTACCCCATCACATGTTCTAAGCACCGTGGTTAGATGGTCCCTCAAATCTCCTATACTCATGGGATTACAAACTGAGTTTATGTAACCTACTCACATTTCAGTGCATACAACTAATCTCATTACGATAGTTCTTTAATCACACAAAAATGAAGGAGAATGTTAGAAAGACTAATGTGTATAACTTCATGGTCTCTGATTACTGTAAAATCAAATTGTAGTCAGGACAGGGAGCTGCTTGCATTACCCGCTCTGCTTTTCCTAATGTCATTATGTTTCACAATGAGTCACTCACTCATTTTAGTTTGAAAATGTAATCTATTTTGAACTTTGTCAGTCTGAAAACAAAATAAAGATAGCTCACTATTTTACATGGGACACATTGAAAGTCTACCATTCATAAATAACACTCCAACATTTCACTGGTACCAGAAGAAAGGAGGAGAATGTAACATTTTTAAGTAAATGTACAGATGATTGGCATTCTTCAGAACATCATCAATATAGCTGCAGCCATGTCCCCAACATAGCATAAAATATGCCAACTCTTCTATAAGGATACAGAATTATAACACAAAACCAATAATCAAATAAAATTTAATGCACAGTCAATCCTGATTAATGTAAAAGCTGGACGTTTCATAATTACCAAAATAGCCTCTATTTTTACATATTTTTCAATGTGTCTTTGCTACGGCCACAATATGATTTTAATATACAAACGACATTCATACATAACATTTCAAATGTGATGGTCATGATGAGTAAACAGCATTAATCAAACATAACTTGATCCATTTTATTAAATCTACTGACTCAGTTATGACTTTGAGAGGCATTACAGGTACCAGAAATCCTTAAGCTTTGTAGAAAATAACAATGAGTTTGAAATAAAATAATGATACAAGTTGGATGCCTATAGTATGAACTATGTTGTCTGCTATTAAAGCAAATATAACAGTTATTACCTGGCTTAATAGTTTTTTTTCTGAAATCCCAACAGATCTGAATTTAGTTCAAATCCTCATTGGCCAAATATTTGCTAACATATCGTACCACAAGATGGCAGAATACCACTTTGCAATCATGGTTCCACAAATGTTGAGCCAGTAATTTTGCCTCTCTCATCGGTGGAAAAAAACACGAGGACAGAAGGACAAACTGGAGAATGAGTGATGTTGGACCAATTTTGCATACTATAATAGTTGGATCAAGACATACAAGGACAGCTTCAATGCTACTTTGCACCAGGTAAGCAGATGTATGAACAGTGCAGAGTCAATGAATTGGCTCGGTGCAGAGTCAGAATTGGAAGAGATGCTGCACCAATTTCCTGCAGGGGTGCAATACAACTCCAGCAACAACATGTATTTATGAAGCTACTTAGTACCAGAAAATCCAAGTTATTTCATAGGAAGGGATTTAAAAAAGGATATAAAATGGAAATGAGCTATGAAAGGAGGGCGGATGGAGCCTGGAAAATAGTAGCTTTGCATACATTTTATGCCTTAACCTCACCAAAGCTTAGATTGGATTCAAAGTATGAAATAAACACAGTAAAACTCCGTAGTATTTTACTATAGTTTATGCTTCTTCCGTCTATACCTGTTTGGAATGGGAGCAAGACATGCTCCATTGGCAAAGGATCTCACATTTTCAGTATTGTATTATTTTTGAGTTCTTTCTGCATTGATAAAACCATTTTCTGAAGGTAAATTCATTCTACAGCTTCTCAATTATGTGTATTTCATTGTTGCAATGGGAATAGGAAGCAGATGCTGACCATTTCAAGAAGCCTGCGAATGTATGATAAATGCCTCAGTTGATCAACTGAATGGATCAACTGTTACAGCTTTGTCCACTTCAGTTGTTTTGCAACATAGGGATAGCATTTCCCATGGCATGCAAAATCACTAGTCATAAACAGGTTATGTGTGGACGGTGGATTAATGGTAATATTAAAGACCCAAGGGATAGGGCATCCCTTGTTCATGAAATATAAATTTGATCAATGAATAAAACTGAAATTAAAAGCTGGTCTCAGTAATGGTGAGCATGAAACTATCAGATTGTCATAAAAAACCCATCTATTTCACTTGATTAAGGAAAGAAATCTGGTGGACTTTGCTTGTCTGGCTTTCTGTTAGTTACCTTCTGAAATGGCTTAGCGTCTCCATTGTACCAAGCCATGACAGACAAGTCAAAAAGGAATAAAACCAGATAGATTACCCATTGTTATAGGGTAATTGAGGTGATCTGTACTGTCAAGAAACCTCAGACAATACAAGACTCACAAAGTTAGTGTTTCTGTGTTAAAGATGTAACTTTATTAAACCCAGCAGCTGCCAGGAAATCTTCTAAGGGTTAAGCAGCTCTGGCACAGAGCAACAAAACCTCTCCGATAAATCTGATATTTACAATTCAAAACAGATCAATTATAGATTCATACAATACTTAAAATACATTTAAAATATCAGCATGTGTTTTAAATCATAATTACTTGTTTATTGCTTTTACTGCGTTCATGTGTGTGTAAACTATTCTCTTATTAGCTTACAATCTTGTTGTAAGAATCATTCAACTCTTTGCTAGTAATTCTGCCAGTGCCTTAAGGTTTACTGTCTAAAAACCTTATTAACTGGTTAGAAATTTCCCACATCACCCATCACCTTAGCAGCAGAAACACCAATGACACACTGTGGTGAGTCAACTCTGCAAAGTCCTCCTTATAAACATGTAAGGGTTTGTGCCAAAACTGGAAAAGATGCCCCAAAGAACAGTGGAAATCATCAAACCCTTAGGATCATATTTGACAACATCCAACATCTGCAATATTTTGCTTTTATCATACTTTCCAACTTGCCGTAAACACCTCTAACATCATTCCTGGACATGTTCTGTCCATTGACAGGACAAACCCAGCAAAGGCAGTGGCACAGTGACATACAGTCAGGAGGGAGTTGACCTAGGAGTCCCCAACATTGACTCCTGATACCATGAAGTCTCATGGCATGGGATCAAATAAGGACAAGGAAACTTGCTGTTGATTCCCATTCTCCTTCAGATTATTCTCCTCCATGTTGCACACCACTTGGAAGGATCAGTGAGGGTAGCAAGGATGCTTAGTGTACTCTGGACAGGGAGACTTTAATGCTTATCACCAAGAGTAGCTCGATAGCACCACTATTGATCGAGGTGGCCAAGTCCTGAAGGACATATCTCCGAGACTGTGCCTTAAGTAGGTGGTGAGGTAATCAACAAGAGGGAAAAGTCTATTTGACCTCATTATCATCAATCTACTTGCTGTAGATACTTTTGTTCATGACATCATTGGTGGGAGCGACCAACTCCACACAGTTTTGTGAAGGCAAAGTTTCTTCTTCACACTGAGGATACCCTCCATCATGTCGTGTAGCACTACCAAGTGCTAAATTGGATAGAATCAGAACAGATATAGCAGCTCAATATAAGGCACACATGAGGCACTATGAGCCTCAGCAGCAGCTGATTCAGTGTGAAACAACAATCTGTAATGTTGTGACCTGGCACATCCTTCATTCTACCATTACCAGCATTAACCCTGGTCCAATGAAGAATGAAGGAGTAGCATTCCTTCATGAAAATGAGCTGCCAACCTACTCGAGCAACAACACAGGACTACATGCATGACAAACAGCGAAAACAACATGAAATTAACAAAGTAAAGTGGTTCCACAACCGACAGATCAGATCAAAGCTCTGCAGTCCTGCCACATCCAGTCACGAATGGTTTTAGACAATTAAGCATCATCATAAGCAGAATCCACAAATATTCCCATCAGTAATAACGAAGGAGCCTAGCCACATCAGTTACCTTGAGAAGGCTGAAGCATTTTCACCCACCTTCAGCCAGGAGTATCAAGTGGATAATCCAACTAGGCCTTCTTCCAAGATCCCCAGCATCACAGATGCCAGTCCTGCGCCAATTTCATGTGACAACAAAAAACAGTTGAGGGCACTGGACATACAATCCTGTCATGACGGTGCATTACAGCCCCAAAATTAATTATGGGCATATTGAACTTTTTTTTCAAAAAAAGGAAGACATGCTTTTAAAAAGAAACACAAGCATATACAAGAAATACTGAGATAAACACGGCTGAGAATATAAAGTGATCGTCTATGGGGGAATTCCTCTGTGGATTATACTTAAAGTTTATTTTTTGTCACAAGTAGGCTTACGTCAACACCGTAATGAAGTTATTGTGAAAATCCTCCAGTTGCCACACTCCAGCATCTGTTCGGGTACACTGAGGGAGAATTTAGCGTGGCCAGTGTACCTAACCAGCATATTGTTTGGGCTGTGGAAGGAAACTCATGAGATGCAGGGAGAATGTACAGACTCCACACAGATAGTGAATCAAACTCAGGCTCCTAGCACTGAGGCAGCAGTGCCAACTCTCTCTCCACAGATGCTGTCAGACCTGCTGAGATTTTCCAACATTTTCTGTTTTGTTTCAGATTCCAGCTCCACAGTATTTTGCTTTTGTCCTGATGTGTGTGTGATACAGGAACAAGAGGCAGCAAGCAGTCATCCCTGCAGCTTGGAGACAAAAATTTCTCTCTTCCTGTTGTTGAAAGAGACTCAGTTAAAACTCAGTCACCCTGCTGAATCCAATTTCTCTAAACTAACTGCTAACTAGAGTTACAAATTAGCTAGGAAGGAGCTAAAGAGAGAGTTAAGAAGAGCTAGAAGAGGACATGAGGAGACTTTGGCGGATAGGATCAAGGAGAACCCTAAAGCTTTCTACAGGTATGTCAAGAATAAAAGATTGGTTAGGGCAAGATTAGAGCCAGTCTGAGACAGTAGTGGGAAGTTGTGCGTGGAGCCTGGAGAGGTAGGAGAGGCACTAAATGAATATTTTTCATCAGCATTCACACAAGAAAAAGTCAATGTATTCGAGGAGAATACTGAGATACAGGCTTTTAGACTAGACGGGATTGAGGCACTTAAGGAGGAGGTGTTAGCAGTTCTTGAGAGTATGAAAATAGATAAGTCCCCTGGGCGGGATGGGATTTACCCTAGGATTCTCTGGGAGGCTAGGGAGGAGATTGCAGAACCTTTGGCTTTGATCTTCATGTCGTCATTGGCTACAGGTATAGTGCCGGAAGACTGGAGGATAGCAAATGTTGTCCCCTTGTTCAAGAAGGGGAGTAGAGACCATCCTGGGAATTATAGACCGGTGAGCCTTACTTCTGTTGTGGGCAAAGTTTTGGAAAGAATTATAAGGGATAGGATTTATAATCATCTAGAGAGAAATAAATTGATTAGGGATAGTCAACATGGTTTTGTGAAGAGCAGGTCATGCCTCACAAACCTTATCGAGTTTTTTGAAAAGGTGACCAAAGAGGTGGATAAGGGTAAGGCAGCTGACGTGGTGTATATGGATTTTAGCAAAGCGTTTGATAAGGTTCCCCATGGTAAGCTATTGCAGAAAATGCAGATGCATGGGATTGAGGGTGATTTAGCAGTTTGGATCAGGAATTGGCTAGCTGATAGAAGACAGAGGGTGGTGGTTGATGGGAAATATTCAAGCTGGAGTTCAGTTACAAGTGGTGTACCTCAAGGATCTGTTTTGGGGCCACTGCTGTTTGTCATTTTTATAAGTGACCTAGATGACGGTGTAGAAGGATGGGTTAGTAAATTTGCTGACAACACCAAAGTCGGAGAAGTTGCAGACAGTGAGGATGCATGTTACAGTTTGCAGAGGAACATAGATAAGCTGCAGAGCTGGGCTGAGAGGTGGCACATGGAGTTTAATACAGAAAAGTGTGAAGTGATTCACTTTGGTAAGACTAACAGGAGTACAGAATATAGGGCTAGTGGAAGGACTCTTGGTAGTGTCGATGAGCAGAGAGATCTCGGTGTACATATGCATATATCCTTGAAAGTTGGCACCCAGGTTGATGAGGTTGTTAAGAAGGCGTACGGTGTGTTAGCTTTTATTGGTAGAGGGATTGAATTTCAGAGCCGTGAGGTCATGTTGCAATTGTACAAAATTCTGGTGCGGCCGCACTTGGAGTATTGCATACAGTTCTGGTCGCCGCATTATAAGAAAGATGTGAAGGCATTGGAAAGGATGTAGAGGAGGTTTACCAGGATGTTGCCTGGTATGGCGGGAAGTTCTTATGAGGAAAGGCTGAGGGACTTGAGGTTATTTTCGTTAGAGAGAAGAAGGTTAGGAGGTGACCTAATTGAGGTATACAAAATGATCAGAGGGTTAGATAGGGTGGACAGTGAGAGCCTTTTTCCTCGGATGAAGATGGCTAACATGAGGGGACATAGCTTTAAATTAAGGGGTAGTAATTACAGAACGGATGTCAGAGGTAGGTTCTTTACTCAGAGGGTAGTAAGGGCGTGGAATGACCTGCCTGCAGCAGTTGTGGACTCGTCAACTTTAAGGGCGTTCAAATGGTCAGTGGATAGGCATGTGGATAACATTGGAATAGTTTAGGTTAGAGGGTCATTAGATTGGTTCCACTGGTTGGCACAACATCGAGGATTGAAGGGCCTGTACTGCACTGTAATGTTCTATGTTCTATAACTTGTCAAAGTCAGCGCTACTGAAATCAGCCAACTTAACAGCTGCTATATACCACCATCTCTGCTTGCGGACAAGCCAAAGACAGATATGTATTTTTTAACTTTCATTTGGATGTTAGCTTCTTAATTCTTACCACTGTGTAAACATGTGTTGCATTTAAAAAATATATTTTCTCAGGTTTAGTAACTAACAAACTTGCTCTTTGTTTGACTGAAGAAAAATAAATACATTTGGTCAAGGAAGAGTTTTTCGTGGAGGAATTATTACAACCTAGGAGGGGGATTAGATAAAGAAGGATGGCCAACTAATATCTTGTCACCCTGGAGCATACCAAATAGGGATCTAATTTGGAAAGTTTAACAAATTTGGGGATCTCATCCAGGTGAGGTCTACCTGGGTGTAATAGATTAGGCCTCAACAACCACACAACATCCTGAGAGCAGTACTGAAGACTGTGCTGCAGAATTGGTTGTGTCACAAGCTAAGCCATTCCAGCACAACTACAACACTGATATTAACTTAACAATGTTAAGTTAATGTTTTCCTGATGTCCTGCCCACAAAAGCAGGACAAATCCAATCCATGAATTACTGTCCCATCAGTCTGTTTTAATGTCAGCAAAGTGACGGAAGACATTATCAGACAAAATTTTATCAAGTGCCACTTACATAGCAAGAACCTACTTGCTAATGCTCAGTTTGTGTTCCGCTACTTCTGATCTTATTACTGGCTTGGTCCAAACATGGACAAAGGAGCAGAATTTAAGAGATGTGAGGTGAGGGTGACTGCCTTTGACATCAAGGCAGCCTTTGTCTGAGTTTGGCAACAAGGAACCCTATCAAAATGGAGGTCAATGGGAATCAGAGGCAAAACAATCCACTGGTTGGTGCATACCTCGCACAAAGGAGGAATGTTGTGGCTGTTTGAAGCCAATCATCTCAATCCCAGGACATTGCTGCAGGAGTTCTTCACAGAGGAGGACATGAATAATTTGCCAGGTGTTAGCGATGGAAAGGTGGTAGGACTGAAGGGTCTCAATGACATTATTGTTACTAGAGAGGCGGTGCTCGACAGACTGGAGGGACTGATTGTGGACAAGTCCCCAGGACCAGATGGAATGCATCCGAGGATTCTGAAAGAAATGGCGGAGGTGATAGTGGATGCCTTGGTGGTTATTTTCCAAACGTCGCTGGATTCTGGGGAAGTGCCGGAAGATTGGAAAACGGCTAATGTTACGCCGTTGTTTAAGAAGGGTGGCAGGCAAAAGGCAGGGAATTATAGGCCAGTTAGTTTAACGTCGGTTGTAGGTAAAATGTTAGAATCCGTCATCAAGGAGGAAATAGCAAGGCATCTTGAGGGGAATTGCTTGATAGAGTAGACACAGCATGGTTTTGTTAAGGGGAAGTCGTGACTGACAAATTTATTGGAGTTCTATGAGGATGTGTCTAGGGCGGTGGATAGAGGAGAGCCGGTGGATGTGGTCTTTCTTGATTTTCAGAAGGCGTTTGACAAGGTACCTCACAAGAGGTTATTGCAGAAGGTAAGGGGGCATGGAGTTGGGGGTAGGGTGTTAGCGTGGATAGATTGGTTGTCAAATAGGAGGCAGAGAGTGGGGGTTAATGGGTGCTATTCAGATTGGCAGTTGGTGACTAGTGGGGTGCCCCAGGGGTCGGTGCTGGGGCCTCAGCTATTTACCATTTATATAGATGATCTGGAGGAGGGAACCGAGTGTATGGTGTCGAAATTTGCTGATGACACCAAGATTGGTGGAACGGCAAATTGCGCGGAGGGTGTGGAGAGTGTGCAGAAGGATCTAGATAGGCTGGGCGAATGGGCCAGGAACTGGCAAATGGAATTTAATGTTGGCAAGTGCGAGGTGGTCCACTTTGGTAGGAATAATGGTAGGACGGACTATTACTTACGTGGCGAAAAACTGCAGCAGGCGACGGTACAGAAGGACCTCGGGGTCCTTGTGCATAAGTCGCAAAAACCCAGCCTGCAGGTGCAGCAGGTGGTCAGGAAGGCTAATGGGATGCTGGCCTTCATAGCGAGGGGGATTGAATATAAAAGTAGGGAGGTCTTGCTGCAGCTGTATGGGGCATTGGTGAGGCCGCAGCTGGAGTACTGTGTGCAGTTTTGGTTGCCGCACTTACGCAAGGATATTTTGGCCTTGGAGGGAGTGCAGAGGAGGTTTACTAGGCTGATACCGGAGTTGAGGGGGTTGAGCTATGAGGAGAGGCTGAATAAACTAGGCTTGTACTCGTTAGAGTTTAGAAGAATGAGGGGAGATCTCATTGAGACATATAAGATGATGAATGGGATGGATAGGATAGAGGTGGAGAGGCTCTTCCTGCTCAGAAGGGACCGTAGGACTAGGGGGCACAGCCTCAAGATAAAGGGGGGGGGCAGTTTAGAATGGAGTTGAGGAGGAACTTCTTCACTCAAAGGGTGGTGAATCTCTGGAATTCTCTGCCCGTTGAAGTGGTGGAGGCTGCCTCGCTAAATATTTTTAAGACGCGGGTTGATGGGTTTTTGATAAGCGAGGGGATTAAGGGTTATGGGGAGAGGGCGGGAATGTGGAACTGAGCCACAACAGATCAGCCATGATCTTATTGAATGGCGGGGCAGGCTCGAAGGGCTAGTTGGCCTACTCCTGCTCCTATTTCTTATGTTCTTATGTAGTATTCTGCACCCAACCATCTTCATTCAGCTGTATCATCAACAACCTTTCCTCCAATATAAAGTCAGAAATGGGGACATCTTTGATGACTGTTTAGTGCTCAGCACAGCTTGCCACAACTCAGAAACTGAAGTAGTCCATTCCTGCATGCAGAAAAACATGGACAGCCTTCAAGCCTGGACTGATGAGTGGTAAAGTAATATTTGTGCACAGAAGTCCCAGCAAAGACCCTCTACAAAATAAGAGAATCTAACCACCTCGCTTTGACATTCAATGGGACTACCATTGGAGGGATCAGTAAATTCCCTACTGTCAAAATCGTGGGCGGGGGGTGGGTAGTTATCACTGAACAAAATTTGGACCAGCTCTATAAATGCTGTGATTGCAAGAGCAGGTCAGAGACTGGGAGTTGAGGCTAGTGACTCATCTCCCTTCGGCAAAAGTAATGAGCGTGATAGGATATTGTCCACCTACCTGGATGATTGCAACTCCAGCAACATTCGAGAAGCTCAACACTATTCCAGACATTCACTCCTTCTACCACCAAAGCGCAAGGGCAGCAATGTGTACTATTTACTGATTACACTGCAGTAACTCGTGAAAACCCATTGGACAGCATCTTCCAAGCCTGTAAACTCTGCCACCTTCAGCACAAAAAATGTTCCCCATTAATTTTGACTCCTTTATCAATCAAAAATCTAAATAGCCTTAAGTATATTCAATGACCCAGTCTACATTGCTTTCTGGGGGAAGAGAATTCCACAGGCGAATTACACTGAGAAAAATATTCCCCTCATCTCAATTTTAAAAGGAAGACCCCCTATTTTTAAACTTTGCCTCTGCCACAGAGGAAAACATCCTTTGAGCATCCACCATCTATCATGATATGATTACTGTTGCCTAGAGGCTGCTTTACCATGAGGCCATTAATCAATCTTGTTTCATTGCATATGACCAGGACCAATAAAGTCTGCTTCCTGGTTGGAACTAGAACATTCTGCTCAAAGAAATTGACTGAAATACATTCTATACACTAACTTTCCAAGCTTCCATTGCCAATTTATTTGTACAATCTGGGCCTCACAGCGCCAGGGATCTGGATTCAATTCCCAGCTTGAGTCACTGTTTTGTGGAGTTTGCACATTCTCCTCATGTCTGTGTGGGTTTCCTCCCACAATCCAAAAATGTGCAGATTAGGTGGATTGGCCACGCTAAATTGCCTCTTCCTGTCAAAGGGACTAGCCAGGGTAAATGCATGGGGTTACGGGCTTTGGTGGGTTTGTAATCAGTGCAAACTCAATGGGCCAAACGGCCTTCTTCCACACTGTACAGCAAGGATTCTATAATTTGATGTCAGAATCACCCATGATTATTACATTACCATTTTTAAAAGTCTCCATTATTTCTTCCTGTGTACACTGGCCTACAGTGTAGCTGTTAGGCGGCATATAAACCTCTCCCACAATTCAGTTAATGGTAGGGCGTTGAGGAGAGTTATAGAACAAAGAGATCCACAGATTTAGGTTCATATCTCCTTGAAAGTAGAGACACAGGTTGTCAGGGTGGTGAAAAAGGCATACAGCATGCTTGGTTTCATTGGTCAGAACATTGAATACAGGAGTTGGGATGTCTTATTGAAGTCATACAAAGCATTCCAAAGCGTGGCCTTAACATACTGTGTACAGTTCTGATCACCTTATCATAAAAAAGATTATTAAACTAGGATGCTACCGGAACTTGATGGTTTGTGTTATAAGGTGAGGCTGGATAGACTGGGACTTTTTTCCCCTAGAGCGTAGGAGATTTAGGGGTGATTTTATAGCGGTCTATAATGCAGGGCATAGATCAGGTAGATAGTCAACATCTTTTCCCAAAGGTAGGGAAGTCTGAAACTAGAGGACATAGGTGTAAGGTGAGAGAGAGAGAGAGAGAGAGAGAGAGAAAGATACAAAAGGGTCTAATTCTTTCACACACAAGGTGATGAGTGGTTGGAATGAGCTGCCAGTGGTAGTAGAGGTGGGTAAATTTTGTCTTTTAATAAGCATCTAGATAGTTACATGGGTAAAATTTGAGCCAAACACACGCAATTTGGATTAGCTTAATGGTAAAAACTGAGTGGCATGAACAAGGTGGGCCAAAAGATCTGTTTCCATATTGTAAACCTCTGACCCTAATTAACATCTCACCTTTGCTGTTTCTTATCTCTATTCAGACTGATTCTCCAACTTGATCTTCTGAACTATGGTCATCTCTCACTACTATACTAACGTCATTCTTAATTAACAGAGATATCCCCACTATATTTTCCTAGTTTCCTGTCCTTGCAAGATACCAAAGTCCAATTCTCTTCCCATACTAATGGTGACTAAGGCAGAGTCTGTCTGTTTCCATAACTAGTTATTCCTGGAACAGGTCACTAGTGTGTTTCCAGAGACTTATAGTTTGATGAGCATCACCTCACATCAAGCATTGCTGACCAGGAGTTTCTTCTGCTCTTACTGCCAGCCATTGGGTAATGGGAGGATTTGCAGGTTGACCCTCACCTTTCTTGCCCATCAAGTCCTGGGGTGGGATTTGAACCTGGAGCTTCTGCCTAAGAGGCAGCGATGCTAACCCCAATGTGGCACAAGACCTCCGACAGAATATCAATTAGACTTGAATATTCAAGTCCCAGCCTTGGACGTCTCTGAAATAGCTATGTGGTCATACAAATTTGTGTTATCAACTCATCCACTTTGTTACAAATGCAGCATGCACATACAGAGTCTTTAATTTGTTTTTTTAAACCGCGCTTGCAAACTCTAGCCTTATCTGTTGATGCATTTTAAGTTTTTACACTCTGTCCCTTTCTATCACACTTGGCTTATCATTACCCATATCATATCCTGCTCTGCAGCCTTGCCCTTTCTCTCCAATTTACCACCACCTTTCTTATAAACACTTCCCAACCCCCACCACCCCTACTATTTAGTTTAAAGCCCTATTATACAACTCACCAAGCCCAGCAATGCAGAGGTTATTACTTTTGTGGTCCTGCTTTTTAATTCAGAAGGGCAAAGACAGCAGACAGATTAGAACACAATCACCTGCAATTTCCCCTCTAAGTCACACACAATCCTGACTTGGAACTAAATTGCTGTTCTTTCACTGTCAGTGAATCAAAATCATGGAACTCCCTCCTTAACAGCATTGTGGATAGATCTATACTGCATGGATTACAGAGGCTCAAGAAGATGGTTTACCACGGTTTCAAAGGGCAATCCAGGGTGGACAATAAATATTAGTCATCCTAGAGCAATTGCATCCCAAGAACGAATAAGAAGTTTCTCTGGACATCAATATGTCGAAGTTTCAGCATTTGAAAAAAATTTTGCTTTCTATTCTTATTACCGAAGTGCATAAGCTTACTTTTCCACATTACACTCAATCTGTCACTTGTTGCCCACTCAATGTCTATATCTCTTTGCATCTTCCTCACATTTGATATTCCCAACTTTATATCATCAGCAGCAATCTTGGATACGTTACTTTCCATCTCATTCTAAGTCATTAATGCAGATTGTGAATAGCTGAGGCTTCAAGCTGATCCTTGCTGTGTGGCTGAGTTGTCCTCCAAGAAGAAACAGCTTTTTCCCATTCACCATATTGGTTACCTTTAAATGAGGTACAGAAAGGCTGGCAGCAGCTTTAGAATTGTACACTAGCAATGATTAGTGTTTTGAAGGCAAAATAAAAAGGAATAATTCCACCAGTTTTAAAGTAACTTACTCTTATAAAGTCTTAATCAAAAAATGGTTTATTGCATATTCTTCTCAATATTTACAAGCTGGGAAATTGTTTTTTGCAACATAGCAGTAGCTTTTATGTACTAATTAGTCACCGTAGTTTTTTTAAAATTACTAACTAATCATTCTGGTTTTCTTTGGAGTGTTTCCTGCAAAATCCAATTCTCTCAATTGTTCTAGTCCTCATCAACTTCTCTTCAGTTGGAAGTCTGAGTCAATTATAGGGCACTAATATTTCCACAACTAAGTCCAACAAGTAGTTTTTGCGTGGCAAACAGAAAACAGTCTTGCAACAATGAATAGATTTCATTTATTCTCTCCAAGTTGCACTCAAAGCATTCAATCTTACCAAATGTTGCATAGTTGGGCCCATATCACTGACATAAGTGGATTTGATTCACAATCATCGTCCCCCCGCCGGTCATGGGAATCAGAGCAGGCCAGGGGCGGACCATGGAAAGGTTCATTGACCTTGTGGGATTTTCCGGTTTTAGGGTGAATGAGGCTAGAAAATCCCGCCCAATGACTTTCATTGCCAATTTACATCTGAAGCATTGGGCTGCTTGCTGCAGAGTATAAATCTCCATCCTAAATAAGCAATTAGCTGCTCCAAGGCTACCCACTGTCTGCATGGACAATAAGCAATCAGATCACTCTATTCCAAATTTCTTTTAGTTTTATATTTTTCATTCCAAAATCTGTATCAAAAATACAATAGAGAAAACACTTAGTCCAATTCCAAATATCTTGTATTGCAGTAAACTGAAGGACAAGGAATCCTTTCATAAAGGCCAAAGGAAGGAAAGTTTTGTTTAGAAAGCCCATTTAAGATTGTTTCATAACAATACAGAAGAAACAGGTTGTTTAAAATAATTTAAAAAATACAAAAATTTCACTGATTCCTTGATTAGACTTTAACTTCACTCTTATAATTCCTCATAGCAGATCATCTCCGATTTCTGCAGATCGACAAGGACTGCATGGTTCCACTGTTTAGAGATTGGATGCAGGCGTCGCTCGCACAAGACACCATGATGGAATCCAAAACACAAAAATTCTATTTGAAATTTGGAAACATTCTGCGCTATAAATAACAAGTTAATTGAACACAAAATAAAACTCATTCTGGCAAAAGAAATACAGTTCTAAGAACAAAACGTTTTCCAGCACCTCAAGCTACAAAAGTTATGTAAAATGCAAAAATAGTGTGAAATTAATCCCAAATATTTATAGTTTGAACCCAGATCGGTGGTCCTGTATCCCAGCTTCTTACAGTCCTAGAGCTTTCCAACTATTCAGAATTCTCATTTCAGTTGAATTTTTGGAGTTTTTGGAAATCCCTTGAATTCAGAAGTACTGATATTGGGAAGCACCCTCGTTGTCAGAGTAATTCTGTATGACACACATCATAGGACCATGCACCATTTTTAATTGAGGGGAGGTGTATGAAAAATCAAATCAGCAATGACAAAATTAAAAACACAATCTTGCAATAATGCAAGTTACTAGGATTTGAAATTTCTCTGCTATTTTAGCAGAGGTATTGATCTTGTTAAGAATGGTTGGATAGTTACAAATCATCACTGCCAGAATTGAGAGAGCCTGTCCTCAGCAATGCTGTCAGGCTCACGCTTTTCCTTTCCGCTCTGCTGACACGCATCAAGAATATGCCAGTGGAAAAATATGCTCATTTCTTCCTTTTCCCAAGTCCATAGACCATCAGATGCCCTCTCCACAGGGATGCTGACACATGGCTTCCCTGTACTGTCAAATTCCAGGTTCCCACCCCAGTTCATCCAAATCTTTCAATATTAAAAGAGCAGAGGGAGGAATTTCAGAGAAGTACACCAAATGTTTTTGAAATTAAAACACCATGACATAATTTCAAGGTCTGCGACAAGTACTGCTATTCAAACTGAAAAATCACATCTGCATGTGATTTTTACATGAACCATTAAAATTCCTGGTGCAGGATTCAGCGTTACCATCTAACTGTCAACTGACATGCAGACGCAGGGTGAGTTTCAACAAAGTCAGTCTTAGGAAACGAGAGAATGGTCTACAGATCTTTCCCCAAGATATTAAAGCAAAATTCCCAAAAAAAAGGTTGATCAAGGAACTACATTAATAACTTTTGTCAAGATAGTTGTAGCCTGGAGGAAAGGCAGCAGGTATCCATTGCAAATACATCAAGTACTCTGACAAATATTCCAACAAGCATGTTGCGTTTTCTACTCACTTTGATTTTTTTAAAGCACCAATGATTTGATTGACATTTGAAAAAAAAGTTCCAACTATACATAATTATTCAGACTTCATCTAACTTTGCAACCCACATGCATTTATGAGGCTATGACAGGTTGGAGTGACACTTTGCAAATACATGAAGACTATAAATAGGTAGATGAGTGGTTAAAAATAGTTGCCCAACAGAGCAACCAGAATACAGGTATTAATGCACTGTCACAAGAATGCAATTTATTTCACATCGGTAAATGATCCCACAATAGTATCATCTCCTAAAGATGCGAGTGCTCAATGCTATATTTCTGGCATGGTGGCTCCGTGGTTAGCACTTCTGCCTCACAGCACCAGTGACCTAGGTTCAATTCCAGACTTGGTGTGTATGTGTGGAGTTTGCACGTTCTCCATCTGTTTGTGTGGATTTCCTCTGGGTGCTCCAGTTTCCTCCCAAAGTCCAAAGGTGTGCAGGTTAGGTGGATTGGCTGTGCTAAATTGCCCATTGTGTCCCAGGATGTGCAGGTTAGGGGATTAGTGGGATAAATACATGGTGTTACGGGGATAGGGTCTGGGTAGGAAACTCGGTTAGAGTTGATGCAGACTCGATAGGCTGAATGGCCTCCTTTTGAGTGGCATAATGGTATGATGGTTAGCAGTGCTGTCTCACAGTGCCAGAGACCCAGGTTTGATGCCAGCCTTCGATGACTGTCTGTGTGGAGTTTGCATATTCTCCCCACGTCTGTGTGACTTTCCTCTGGGTGCTCCAGTTTCCTCGCACAGTCCAAAGGTATGCAGGTTAGGAGGATTGGCCACGCTAAATTGCCCCATAGTGTCCCAAGATATGTAGGTTAGGTGGATTAGCCATAGGAAATGTGTGGGGTTACAGGGATAGGATGGGGGAAGAGGGTCTGAGTAAGTTTCTCTGTCAGTGTTGGTGTAAAGTCAATGGACTGAATGGCCTCTTCTGCACTGTAGGGATTCTACGGGTCTATTATTCTGCATTTATTCAGAAACTAAAAGGAAAAAAAAAAATCTGTAAATAAAAATGCAATGTAACAGTGAAACAATAGTACAATAATAAATCAGTAAATGGCTTCAGACAAGGCTCTGAAATTCTCTGTCATTGTCAGGAAATGATCAGATGCTAATGGCTGGTTTACTCAAAATTCGTCTGAATAGCGATGTTCTGTAGTTAAGTCGCCGGTCAGCTTTTCCTGCGCTTCCTTCATGGCGAACGCCACTATGCACAGGCAGAAAATAGATTGTTAGGCCACTGAAACACCAAAGAGAGACAAAAAATTGCCAACCTCATTCAGTCTAGACTGGAAAAGCTCTTAAATTAATGGCATTGATTTTTAAAATATGAAAATCCCAAAACATCTTATTCATGTCACTGGTCTAATCCAAAAATAGTTCTGTACATGTTCACATAAGAACATAAGAAATAGGAGCAGGAGTAGGCCACCTAGCCCTTCGAGCCTGCCCCGCCATTCAATAAGATCATGGCTGATCTGTCGTGGCTCAGTTCCACTTTCCCGCCCTCTCCCCATAACCCTTAATCCCCTCGCTTATCAAAAACCCATCAACCCGCGTCTTAAAAATATTTAGCGAGGTAGCCTCCACCACTTCAACGGGCAGAGAATTCCAGAGATTCACCACCCTTTGAGTGAAGAAGTTCCTCCTCCACTCCGTCCTAAACCGCCCCCCCTTTATCTTGAGGCTGTGCCCCCTAGTCCTACTATCCTTTCTGAGCGGGAAGAGTCTCTCAACCTCTATCCTATCCATCCCATTCATCATCTTATACGTCTCAATGAGATCTCCCCTCATTCTTCTAAACTCTAACGAGTACAAGCCTAATTTATTCAGCCTCTCCTCATAGCTCAACCCCCTCAACTCTGGCATCAGCCTAGTAAACCTCCTCTGCACTCCCTCCAAGGCCAAAATATCCTTGCGTAAGTACATAAGAAACATAAGAAATAGGAGCAGGAGTAGGCCAACTAGCCCTTCGAGCCTGCCCCGCCACTCAATAAGATCATGGCTGATCTGTTGTGGCTCAGTTCCACATTCCCGCCCTCTCCCCATAACCCTTAATCCCCTCTCTTATCAAAAACCCATCAACCCGCGTCTTAAAAATATTTAGCGAGGTAGCCTCCACCACTTCAACGGGCAGAGAATCCTGTCTTCAAGACCTGCCCAAGTAATCTCTCATTAAGTGTGAGCTTCCAAAGTGAGGATTACCAACCCACTTGATTGGGCAGAGCACCACAACTAAATCTAGTCACCTGCTTATCAAATTTTCACATGCACACAATTTCTAGAAGGTACCACTAAGCCCTCATCAGGAGTTGCAAGCCATGGCTAATTTTATTCTCCAGGTTTTAAACTCCATCATCACCCCAACTGAAATCATTAACTCAACATAACTCAGGATCAAATCGGAGATCTTCTGGGTATTTCTGAATCAACAGCATTCCATATGGTTCAGCGCTGACTAGGCCATCGGGATATTCTTTTTACATACACCCTTTGACATTTTATCACATGTAAGCTAACTTCTTAAGAAAACTGGCTGCTCCAAGGCATACAAAATTCGCTGGAGAAACCGACAATCATAAATAATTCCATCAGTTGCATGCGTAAGTTTCTCTCTGAAGCTGTTCCTATTGCCACCTGTATAATTGACCTGCAAGTGCACCTTGATAGCTTGATGCGATTGCCAATCTTATTCTCTCTCCCTTCCTATGGGGAATACCTGGCCACTGTTCAGTAGCTTCTCTTTGATAACATGGACCAATCTGGAACTTGATGCAGGAAGATGCTGAAATTTGTTCAGCCATTCACTATGGACAAGGAAATGTAATTGAGTTTTTATTTGAGATGCAGATCAAGCACAATCACATATTGGTTGAATTATACAAATCAATCCTGCAGCAGCACTTAGGAACATGGGAAGTCCGAGATGACCCATGGCATTATGGCCGGAATATATCAATTTTGACAGGCACCTACTCCAGTTCCAACATAACGTTCTTCTCCACACCAGTCGACTGCATGTAACGAGTGACAACTTTTATATGGACAGATATAAAATTAGATTTGAATTAAGGGGAAGAAAATGTTCAACGTGGACTCAGGCTTCCCAATGCCTAAATAAAGAGGACAATGTGAGCAGCAACATACTTACCAATGAGTAAAGGAAGGAGGGTCAGAGGAATGGAAGGAAAGAGAGAATGAGAGACAGATGGAACACTGAGGAAATAACTGAACATTGGCTTCATATTCACCTTGGTCAGCAGAACTGTAGAAATATTTGTATTTGGGATTTCCATTTTGATTAACGATCTCTGGATGAACGTTACCTCTGGCATCTGCAATGTAACCAACAGTAAAATAGAATAAATGAAATGAGAAATTCAGGATTAGTCAATTGTCAGTAGATCCATCATTGAATATTTACTGGAATTTCATCTCTCTAAATTTACTCTTAAAAAAAAAGGAACATCTAATTCATATGTCCACTTGCCTGTAATTGCTTTTTGTCATTACATGTCCAGAATGTTGGTAATTAGAAACTAATGCCAAACAGAAAGGCTCTTCAGTATAGCAACAAGTTTCTACACTATCTGACATAATGTCAACAAGACTGGATGCGCTTTGGTCAAAACGAGAGGCTTCTAATTTTGGGAGTCAGTTCACTTATTGTTAACTAGCTGAGCTATTAACTGTAGTTTTCCAAAATTGGTGTTGTTATGTCAAAATCCTGAAACACTCAGTCTAAACAGCATGCTGGGATGACCTTCACCCCATGGAGAAGCAATGGTTTAGAACATAAGAACATAAGAAATAGGAGCAGGAGTAGGCCATCTAGCCCCTCGAGCCTGCCCCGCCATTCAATAAGATCATGGCTGATCTGTCGTGGCTCAGTTCCACTTTCCTGCCCTCTCCCCATAACCCTTAATCCCCTCGCTTATCAAAAACCCATCAACCCGCGTCTTAAAAATATTTAGCGAGGCAGCCTCCACCACTTCAACGGGCAGAGAATTCCAGATATTCACCACCCTTTGAGTGAAGAAGTTCCTCCTCAACTCCGGTCTAAACCACCCCCCCTTTATCTTGAGGCTGTGCCCCCTAGTCCTACTGTCCTTTCTGAGTGGGAAGAGTCTCTCCACCTCTCTCCTATCCATCCCATTCATCATCTTATGTCTCAATGAGATCTCCCCTCATTCTTCTAAACTCTAACGAGTACAAGCCTAGTTTATTCAGCCTCTCCTCATAGCTCAACCCCCTCAACTCCGGCATCAGCCTAGTAAACCTCCTCTGCACTCCCTCCAAGGCCAAAATATCCTTGCGTAAGTGCAGTGACCAAAACTGCACACAGTACTCCAGCTGCAGCCTCACCAGTGCCCTATACAGCTGCAGCAAGACCTCCCTACTTTTATATTCAATCCCCCTCGCTATGAAGGCCAGCATCCCATTAGCCTTCCTGACCACCTGCTGCACCTGCAGGCTGGGTTTTTGCGACTCATGCACAAGGACCCCAAGGTCCCTCTGCACCATCGCCTGCTGCAGTTTTTCTCCACGTAAGTAATAGTCCTTCCTACCATTATTCCTACCAAAGTGGACCACCTCGCACTTGCCAACATTAAATTCCATTTGCCAGTTCCTGGCCCATTCGCCCAGCCTATCTAGGTCCTTCTGCAGACTCTCCACACCCTCCGCGCAATTTGCCGTTCCACCAATCTTGGTGTCATCAGCAAATTTCGACACCATACACTCGGTTCCCTCCTCCAGATCATAAATGAAGACTCAACCCCATTAAAATGGGGACTCAACCCCATTTTAAAAAACATATTTGTTCATGGAATGTGGGCATTACTGGCTAGGCCAGCATTAATTGTCCATCCTTAACTTCCCTTTAGAAGGTGGAGGTGTGTTGCCTTCTTGAACTGTAGTCCATATATAGGAACACCCACAGTGCTTTAAGGAAGGGAGTTCCAGGATTTGGATCTAGCAACACAGAAGGAACAGAAATATTGTTGCAAGTCAGGATGATGTCTGAGTTGAAAGAGAACTTGCAGATAGTGTTCCCGTGCATCTGCTGACCTTGTCTTTCTAGGTGGTAAAAGGCACATGTTTGGAAGATGCTGCTGAAGGAGCTTTGGCAATTTGCTGCAGTGCATCTTGTAGGTGGTATACGTTGCTGCCAGTGTGCATTGGTGGAGCCAGTGGATGTTGAATGTGATGGAGGAGGTGCGAAAATTAAGCAGGCTACTCAGTCCTATTTGGTGTTGAGCTCTCTTTCAGTTTTGTTGGAGCTACACTCATCCAAGCTGTTGGCAAACCATATCTTCAAGTCTGTATCTTCTTATGAAATCTGGAAGGGTATTGAATTACTTGGGTACTTGGCAACCGACTTTTAAAAAAAAACTCAATTTCACCTTGGACTGTGAGCAAGCATGCCTTTTCCAAATATTCCCCCTGACCAACACAACACCTGGATGACAGCTATTTAACTGTTACTCCTTAATGCTATGGGGAAAAAAAAACTGTTTTAAAGGCAAAGGTCCTAATGCAGTGGTCTCCACTCTTTTTAAACACAAGATCATTTTTGGCACCAAAATGCAGCATGAGATCTACTCTTACAAATTTGACCCCACTAAAACTCCCCAAAATGTGCTTGTGCATAACACTCACCTGTTCTTAGTGTGAAACTTGTGCTTGTACACTACTGGTGGGTGCTGTGAAGTCTGGGTCATAGTTTGAGATGGTCAGTCTCACACAGTCCATAGATGGGCATCTGTGAGACAAGTGCAATCATCAGAATTGATAATTTTCGTCTGGAGGAAAAGCCATCTCACAGAGGTACGTGGAATCAAAGTAGGTCTTCACCTTGAATGCACACTATGTCAGAAGACGGTACATCTCTAGTTACAAGATCCCTAAAGTCTTTGCCCCTTGACCTAGCTTTCAGTTCTATGTCATTTTGCATGGTGATTAATATCATGTCAAGTTGACTGCTGTATTCAAACACCTACTGAAATTTTGTTGTCGGGTCTCCAATGTCCACCTGAAGAAAAGGATTTGAGACAAACATGATGATCTGTTCCATCTTGTCTAACTCCTGAACGCCTGTTGAACCCCTTTTTGTTTTACCAGTTGTTGGGACTTCCTCCGTATTTGAGAAGTGCTCATTAATTTTGTTCAACTGGGAGGACCACAGGCCCAGTTTCAACGTGAACACATTCACTGCACCAATCATGTGTGACAAGCCTCTGTCTCTCTCTCCTACAGTTCACGGTTTAGCTCATTCAATTTTGCACTTATGTCCTTAAGAAAAGCCTAATCTAGCAACCACACATTATCTGACAGCTCACAGTACACTTTATTCGTTGATTTAAGAAAAAAGTGACAATTTCAGGGGGTAGATCTAAAAATCTCTGGAGAACTTTTCCTCGACTTAACCATCTCACTTCCGCATGAAGGATTAGCCCACTGTTGGTGACATCAAGCTCATTGAGTAGCGATTCGAACAGGCAACGTTCCAGAGCTCTGGCACGAATTGACTGACAATCTTGACAACAACTGTCATTACATGAGAAAAGTCAATAATCTTGCCTGTTTGTTGGTGGATAACACAGTGGTAACTGACAAAGGATGGAATCTCAGGATTATTTCTGCAAAGTGCACCAAACCCTGCACTGATGGTGCATCATCAATTGTGATTGAAACTAATTTACTGATCAGAATATTTTCTTAGGCATCTTTTAAATATGTTGTAGACATCCTCACCTCTTGTCCTCTCTTTGATTGACAAAAGTGAGAAAGTCCTTTTTTGTTGTGGCATCTTTGGATGTTATGCAAACTAAAACAATCAACTGGACTATATCCATCACGTCAATTGATTCATTGATCTGCAGTGAGAAACATTTGCAACTGATAAGTCTTGGTATTTTGAGAGATACATCTTTGGACAACAATTCTATCCCTCTGGCTACTGTTAAAGCACTAAGCTGCATGCTCTTGATGGTTGACATAATTTCATCTTTGCTTTTAAAGTCTTTGAACAAGATGTTGGCAGTAACCATCATAGTCTCCTTGATAAACTGTTCACCAATGGTGAAGTTATGTTTTGCCAGCAGATGGCTAATGTGAAAAGACACCTTTTTGCTTACATTGCCTTTATCCACAGGCTTTGAAGAGCAGCGGTTGGGCTTGCAACATTCCCTTTAGCTCCCAAATTTCTTTGTCTGGATGGTGTTGTGTAATGGGCAATTTTCTTGAAATTTTACATGAATTGTCTTGTGCTGCCTTTCCAAATTACCTCTTTTACTCAAGACTACACTCTGTTAACAAATGAGACAAACAGTGTTGCCTTTGACATTCATAAAAAGAAATTCATTTTTCCATTGCTCGTGGAAATGGTAGGTTTTTGCCCTCATGGAGGTCCCCGGCTCCTTGCTCATCATTTTGTCTTCATCCAGCTTAGTCCATGTTTTGGCACCTGTGTTTCAGCAGTCAATGAGCTTATTCGCTTGTCAGTTCAAGATGCCTGAGTCGCATGCATTTTCGGCAACTGTTCAGCAGCCAAAGAGCTGATTCGCTCATCAGCGCAGAAAGCCTGAGTCCTGAGTATTTTCAGCTGATTTGGCAGCCAATGACAATTTGTGAATCTGGGAATAACCTGTTGACCGCAATTGACTATTTGGAGACCACTGCCCTTATGATTTATGGAAATCATCTGACAAAGACGAGTTTCATATTTTGAATTTATCTTTTTGAATTCAAATGAAAATCTACCAAGAATGGGAAAGCTGTCCAACTCGTACTCTCCTTGCCTGAAACGCCAGGTGGTTATCACAGTCCAGCTAGGAATCCTCATCTCAGTGAAATTTGTTAGTATTTGGAAACTAAATACTAGCGTCCCAAAATTGATCTGTCTCTTATCTCCTCCATGCTGAAGCTCTGTTGATGAGAGCCTTCAGACATCAACTGCGAGTAGCATTCTGCCTTCACACTAGGGAGCACCATATCGACAGCATCAAAACCCTGCCAATGCCACCCTTTTGGTAATATTTTACTTACTCACTATTGTGTGTGTGTGTGTGTGTGTGTGTGTGTGTGTGTATATATATATATATATATATATATAAAAAATTGAGTGTTAACCAGTTTTTGCAACTCATTTTAAAAATAAGTTTAATTTTAATATAAGTCAATCATTCTGAGCTTAGTTAAGACAGTCTGGTTAAAATATTTTATTCTGGGTCTAACAGTAATGAAGGTAAATAACTGGCCATTTTGTTGAGTGAATTAAACACTTTCAATGATGGTATGACAAGAGGAGTAGTGGAGCTAGAGAAACTGTGCACTCCTCCCATCCCAGCTGTAACAAGGGGAGTATTCCATCACATTCCTGATGGTGGACAGACTCTGGGGAGTCAGGAGATGTATTGCTCTCTACAGAAATCTCTACCTCTAACCAGTTCTAGTAGCCACAGTATTTATATGGTTAGTCTAGTTCAGTTTCTGGTCAATGGTAACTCCCAGAATGTTGATAGTGGGGATTCAGCAGTGGTAATGCCAGTGAATGCCACGGGGAGATGATTAGATTCCCTCTTCTTGGAGGCAGTCATTGTCTGACAATTGTGTGGCATGAAGGTTACTTGCCAATCATCAGCCCAAGCCCAAATATGGTCCAGATCTTGCTGCATATAGAACATAGAACATTACAGCGCAGAAAAGGCCCTTCGGCCCACGATGTTGCGCCGACCAGTCTTTTTAAAAAAAAACGCTGACCCACTAATCTAAACCAATCCCTTATATGGACACAGACTGCTTCAGTATATAAGAAGCCGTAAATGGAACATCGAATCAACCCCACTTCTGTCTTTATGATGAAGGGAAGGTCATTACTGAAACAGTTGAAGATAGTAGGGACTACAACACTATCCTGAGGAACTTCTTGAGGTCAACCAGGGATGGGCAATAGATACTGACTTTGCTAGTGAAGCTAATATCTCCATAATTAATAAAAAGAATACTGGTCATTGTGCAGGAAGTCTTAAGACAAGCAAATGAGGTCAGCTGGTTAAAGTCATCCAACAAATCCGGCACTTAGAAATGGAAGTTTACAGGACTTCAAAAAGAAGTTTGAACTCATTGCCAATGAGGATGGCGGAATAATTTCAAAAGGAAATGGGATGTACACCTGAGGGAAACAAACTTAGTGCGACAAAGATAAGAGCAGGATGAAACCAATTGCTCTACAGAGAGTTGGCATGGATTTGATGCGCCAAGTGGCCTTCTTCAGTGCCATAAGGATTCAATGACTTATTAAGCACGGTACATGAAAATTAGCAAAAGAAAACAATGCTATGCACTAAAATAGATGAACTTTAGAGCTAAGTATTCGTCCACAATGTTAACTTCTTAAAAAATGCAATTAAGTCCATCCAAACATCTCAAAATCCAGTGGTGGAATAATTGAGGCAAGAAAACTGGTTGACAATAAGTTAGTTTTGTACATATGCAATAGTAATTGTAGGATTAAAATTAATATATCACTCAACACAGTATAATAAAGACTCAGTTTAGAGTATGAGAGGGTACACTTTGCACAACCCCCACCAAATCCTACTGATTTCCTCATCTGAACTGTGCTACTGCAGGGAGGTACCAAGCAGAAGTCATAAGGATACTTTGTTCCTACCCAAGAATAAGATCCTAGGTATGTATCCTCCATCTGGGCTAAAGGCTGAATCATTCGGCTCCTCCTCATCCTACAAAAATAGAGGAGAAGACACTCATCATTTCACAATTCAATATTAAATAATGCACACGTGTGCAGTATTGATCCCCTTAGGTGGTTTCCAATATAAAAAGCACTGAAAAACTTCAGAGGAGGGCCATGAGAATGAACTCTTTCTCAAATCATAGCAACCCAGATAGGCTTAAAAAGTTGAATGTATTTACTTTAGAGCTGCTGCGAAGTTGGAGTAATTTGATAAATGTACAATTGTAAAAGGACTAGACTGTGTTCCGCTTGATAGATTGAAGAGTACAGTCGGGAATGCATGCAAGTTGTTCAATAGTCTTGTTCTTTTTCCTGCAGATGGCAGACCTATGGAACAAGTTATTGACAGATGCAGCAAGTGCCTGTTTGCACACCTCCAAACAAAAAAAGCTGGTCAGTTTCTGGCCGAAGGAAAGCAGTGAGAAATCAAACCTTATAAAAAGTAGGTAAATATCAAGTAGCATGGATATTATCTTGTTGACCAGTTAGTGCAGGAATCCCCTGGAGTCCCGCTCAGAAATCAGTTTTACACTTTGGATACCGGTGAGGGCATTGGTATCTCAGGAGTGCAGTAGAGCCAGGTTTGTGGCATAAATGGCTTGACTGTACAGTAGGGGAGGAAGAATTTGGGAAGAGCAATGATTATAGGGAATTTAATAGTCAGGTAAACAGACAAGTGTTTCTGAGCTGTAGATGTGACTCCAGAATGGTATGTTGCCTCCCTGGTGCTAGGGTCAAAGATGTCACAGAGCTGCTACATGAAATTTTGCTAAGAGAGAGGATGAACAGCTAGAGGTCATGGTCCACATTGGCACCAATGACTTAGGCAGGAAGGGAGATGAGGTCCTGCAATCAGAATTTAAGGAGCTAGGTAAAAAATTAGCAAGCAGGACTTCAAATGTAGTAATCTCCAGATGTCATGTGCAAGTGAAAAATAGGAGGATAAGTCAGATGAATGTGTGGCTGGAAAACTGGTGCAGGAGGGAGGGGCTTCAGATTCCTGGGACATTGTACTGGCTCTGAGGGCAATGACACCTGTATAAGCCAGTGGGTTGCACCTGAACAGAGCTGGAACCGAGTTCCTTGAAGGGTGTTTTGTTACTGCTCTTGGGAGGGCTTTAAACCAACTGAGGAAGGGCGAGGGAAACAAGATTGTGTTCAGGACAATTTTCTACAGCAGTACGTGTCCATTCCAACAAGAAAGGATGCACTGTTGGAGCTGGTTATTGGAAATGAGTTGGGCTAGGTAGATTGAGTGTCGGGGGTGGGGGGGGCGGGGGTGCAGCATTTAGGAGACAGTGATCACATATTGTAAGGTTTAGGATAATGATAGGAAAAGAAAATGGGCGATCCAGAGTAAAAATAATTTACCGGGGGACAGCCGACATAAATGGGGGAGGAACAGGGTTGGGCCATTTAGACTGGAATGAAAGGTTGGCAGAAAAAACTGTAGCTGAACAATGGGCTACCTTCAAAACAAAAATGGTGCTGATACAGTCAAGATATGTACCCTTAAAAGGGAAAGATAAAGCAAACAAATCCAGAGCTCCCTGGATGAAAAAGGTTATAAAAATTAAGACAAGATAAGATAATAAACAATGTGCTAATGCCAGTATCAGGTAGAAAACACAGTTGAGAATCAAGAGGAATATACAAGGTTCAGAGGAGAGCTGAAAAAACAGTAGAGAAGGGAAGAGGGATCATAAGAAAAATCTGGCAGACTACATAAAGGGGATTCCTAAAATCCTTTTTAGGCATATAAATAGTAAAAGGGTGATAAAAGTAGAGCCTATTATGGACCAAAAAGGGAATTTACACATGGAGGTGGGGGCATGGCTGAGGTATTAAATGAATACTTTGCATCTATCTTTACCAAGGAGGAAGCTGCCACACAAGCCATGGAGAAGATGATGGAACTCTGGTCCAAGAAGGGTTCAAAATTAATAATGAGGAAGTGTCGAGTAGACTGTTGGCACTTAAATGTTGACAAGACACCAGGGACTGGGTGAGATGCCGACAAGAATATTGAAGGAAGTGAGGATGAAAATTGCCGGGCAGATGGCCATAATCTTCCAGTCTTCTCTAAACTAAGTAGAAGTGGCAGAGGACTAGAGAACTGCAAATGTTGTGCCTTTGTTCAAAAAAGGTTATAAGGATAATCCCAGCAATTACAGACTAGTCAGTTTAACATCAGTGTTACAGAACTCTAACAGAATTGTAGAAGCTTATAGTCAGTTATTCGGGTTGAATTAGTAGTCACATGTGGATTGACTAAGAAAAGTCAACTTGGATTTCTAAAGGGGAAATTGTGTTTAACAAACTTTCTGGAGTTTTTGAAGAGGTAATAAGAGGGTAATGCTGATGATGTCCGTGGACATTGAAAAGGCATTTGATGCAGTGCCACGCAATAGACTTTTGAGAAAAGTTATAACTCATGGAATAAAAGGGACAGTAGCAACGTGGATAGAAAATTGGCTGAATAACTGGAAGCAGAGAGTAATGGTCAATAGATATTATTTGGGCTGGAGGTAGGTTTGTAATGATGTTCCCTAGGCATCTGTATTGGGACCCTTGCTTTTCCTGATATATATTACTGAATAGATCTTGGTGTGCGGGGGACAATTTCAAAAATTTGCAGATGATACAAAACTTGGAGGTATTGCAAACTGAAAGGAGGGCAACGTAGAACTTTAAAAAGACATAGTCAAGTTGATGGAGTGGACAGATAGCTGGCAGATGCCATTCAATTCAGAGAAGTGTGAGGTGATGCATTTTGGTAGGAAGAACATGGCAAGACAATATAAAATTAGGAGCAAGATTTTTAAGGGGTTCAGGGGCAGAAGGACCTGGGTGTGTACGTACATGGATAATTGAAGGTTGCAGGACAGATGGCAAGAACAGTTAAAGCTTTTTGTATGCTGGACTTTTTTAATAGGGGCATAGAATACAACAACAGGGAGGTTATACTGAACTTATACAAGATACGAGTTAAACCTCAGCTGGAATATTGTGCACAGTTCTGGGCACCACACTATAGGAAGACAGTGAATGCACCGGAGAGAGTGCAGAAGAGGTTCACGAGAATGGTCCCAGAAACAAGAAACCTCAGTTATGAGGAAAGATTAAAGAGGTTGGAACTGTCCTTCTTGAAGAGAAGACTAAGAGGGGGTTTGATGGAGAAGTTCAAAATCATGAAGCGGCTGGACAGAAGAGATAGGGAGAAACCGTTCCCGCTCATAAAAGGATCAAAAATGTGAAGCACAGATTTAAAGTGTTTTTCAAAAGTAGTAAATGTGATGCGAGAAAAAACTTTTTCCACACAAACGGGTGGTTCAGGTTTGGAATGCACTGCCTGGAAGTGTTGAGAGGCAGGTTCAGCTGACGCATCCAAGGGAGTATTTGAATGGAAACACTGTAGTGGTACAGGGAAAAGGCGGGGGGTGGCACTAAGACACGATGCTCACTTGGAGAGCTTGCACATAAACAAAGGCTGAATGGCCTCCTCCTGTGCTTAACAATTCTGTGATTCTGGTTTGATTGCCTAAAGAGATCAGAGAAAAACATTTCTGACCTCTTTTCCCTCTAGTTAACCTCTTCCAAAACTGGTGAGTAGTGGGTGTCTAATCCTGATGCTTCAGGTATCATAACATTATGGGACAGGCCTAAGGGTCAGACAGCATTTATCATTCCATCATTTTCCTAAGGATAAATCACAGACATGCTTACCTCTACATTCACCATGACAAAGTTATGGGCCAGTTCTGAGATCTCCTGAGAATCAGCAAACTTTGGTTTCAGCGCTAATGGAAAGAAAAACTGTTAAAAATTTTACAAATTGCAGCTGCAAAGGTCTTATGAGTACCCAAAGTAATTAAGCAAAATAAATTAACATTCTTGAAAGAAAAGCTTTTTACAATCTTAACAGGTTCTTTTAAAAATTAGAACCTACCTTTACATGCACCACACCAGCTTTTGTGTATAATCAACATCAGTGGTAGGCCACTAAAAATGAAACAAGAAATCTTGAATGTCTTGTGTGGGTAAACATTCTACACTTACTCCCTTAATGGTAACTATATTTTCATTTGAATATTAAGTTGGAAAAGATTTGAAACGCTGCAAGCTAAAAACCACACCAGTACTACTAAGTAGACAAATGACACATAATTTGCACAAAAGTCATGGCCACTAATTTTCAACTGCTCTCTCTCCCATTGTTTTCTCCTATCCTGAAGGGCAATGTGGACAGTGAAAGCTGGCAAAGCTATCACGTCTGAACTTAACATCCAGCCAGACATAGATGCAGCCACAAATCTTCTTTCAAGGGTCACTGAATAAGGATCAAGACGAGAACCCTAGTTCATTCTTCTCTTTCAAATCAGGGGCACTAAGGTCAATTACAAACTCAGCTAAAAATTAATCAATGCACACAGGCCAGAAACCCAAAATCTTTTTGTTGGTATAATTCACTGTACACTGCCTTTATTGGCTGAACTTATCAAAAAAAACCTAATGGCTAAGATCATAAAGGTATGTTTAGAGTTGCATAGGGTAATGCATTACAACAGCACAGCAGTACTCTGTGCCACCAAATGTTAAAATAGGGATTCACATGCTCCTTTGACCATTCAGCAGCTGAACCAGCCAGATTGTAAAAATTATGGATTGAAATCCCAGCCTGTTCAGTTAGTTTCTCCCAACTGAATTCCCCGCTCTGATATTGGCATTAAGAACCCAGAGCTAGGAAGGGGAAATTCCTCCAGGGATCTTGTTTCTTACTGTACATCTACATCAATGTTTTACAAAAAATAGATTTACTGTCAGTTGTCTTTATACAGACAAAATCTACAATGCTTTAAAATCTTAGCTTAAACACAAGCTATTTGAGACAGGTAAATATATATATGTCATGGGAAAATGGTGGCATAATGGTAATGGCGACCAAAGGCTATCTTTATTATAAGGCATTGGAGTATTAGAGTAAAGTCCAATATATCATTCGATCTCTGAATTGTTTGTTATACCTGCATGTTGACTTTGTGATTCATGTACAAGGACACTTGGTTCTCTTTGAATACCAACATTTTTCATGCTCTCACCTTTTAAAAAATATTTTGTTTTTCTACTTTTCCTTCCAAAGTGACTAACTTCACATTTCACCACACTATATTCTATCTGACACATTCTTGCCCAATCATTTAACCTGTCCAAATCCTTCTTTAGCTTCTTTGTGTCCTCCTCACAGCTTACATTCCCACCTACATTTTCATTGTCAGTAATGTTGGATACATACCTCCCCTCCCCATAAAATTGAGTGCAGTTATCCGAGGCCTGGAACTGATCCTTGCGAGGCCCCACTTATTACAGTTTACCAACAGAAGTGAGTTGTTTATTCCTATTCTCCATTTTCTGTTCATGAACCAATTTTTAATCTGAGTCAAAATATTAACCCAATCTCAAATTCTTAATTTTTGTATTAACCTTTAGTGCTATTCCTTATCAAATGTTTTTTTGAAAATCTAAATATACTGCACCTACTGATTTCTACAAACACTAACAGATTTGTCAGATACTATTTCCCTTTCATAAAATAATGTTAACTCTGCCTAATTATATTATTATTGAAGTGTCCTGGTATCATTCCCCTACAAATAGATTCCAGCAATTTCCCTACTACTGCTGTCTGACTAACTGGCCTATAGTTCCCCATTTTCTCCTTCCCTTCTTGAACAGTGGGCATACATTTGCTACATTCTAATCCACAGGAACCAGTTTAGAATTTAGGGAATTCTAGAAAATTAAAATTAATGCATCCACTAACTCTTAAAACCCAGGGTGTAGGCCATCACATCCAGAGTATTTGTCAGCTTTTAATCCCATTGATTCCTCCAGTACTATTTCTCTATTAATAAATGTCCTTAAATTTTTAATCTTCTCTAGACTCTTGATTCCCCGAAATTTCCAAGGTGTTACAATATTTCTACCCTGAAGACAGATGCAAAAGTATTTATTTTTACTTTCACTTTTTTATTCTCCTTCGCAATTTCTCCTATCTCTGCCTCCAAGGCATTATGTTTACTCTCATTAATTGTTCTCATTTTTCATATCTTTTATAATCTCTTTATATGTCTCTAGCTAGTTTATTCTTACATCTTATTGTCTCCATCAATTTCCTTTTCATTTTTTGTTGTATTTATAATCTTCCCAATCCTCAAGTTTATTTCACATTTTGGATAGCATTGTAAGCCTCTTGCTTTATTCTAATTCTATCTTTAACTTCTCATGTTACTTACAGTTGGACCACATTTCCTAAGAGATTTTTAATCCTTAAGGCAATGTAGAATCATCGGGAATCATGAATTAATTATTTAAATGTTTGCCATTGCCTCCCTACTATTGTGCCTTATAAATTTTGTTTCCCAATCTACACTCCCAGCTTGCCCATCATATTCATGCGATTTGCTTTGTTTAAATTTGAGGGTGCAATTTTCCCATCCTGCCTGCAGCAGGTTTTGCGGCAGATGGGAATAGAGAATCCAATGGCAGGCAAGATGTCAGAAAACAACTGGTGTAAAAACAGTTTGCAATTCTCCCGATGGCGGGTTAATGGTGAGTCAGTTATCCTGCTTCCTCATGGCATGAACACTATTTGTATTCATGAACATCTCATGAATGCTGATTAAAATAGTTGCTGACTGGAATCTCCTCACAACTTCCAATATTTTATCACACCAACAGGAAATTATGTTGGCCTCAAACCCATTTGAAAAGGAGTGGTGAGCGCAAGTCAATCTTCAGTTCACTCAAGACTTTGAGGTGAGTGCAACATGTAGTGCCTATCTACCATAGCGCTGCGCTGCTTGTTAAGATGAACACCACCCTGCTGGGGGGGTCGGGTTGGTCTGCTTCTGCTGTTTGCTGATGTTGTCCAGGAGGACACTACTGTGCTGCAGACTCATGCAGGTCTCCACTTTCAGACACTGACCAGTACTGCAGTCAGGTTTGGGGAATGCAGGGGTCTTCTGCTCCCAGTGGCTGACACCATTGTCCAGGAGGACACCACCTGCGCAGTGGTACTTGGGCAGAACTCCACTTTCATAAATGAGCATTTTGACCAGAGGTCGGGTGCGAAGGGAGGTTAGGATGAGAATCAAAAGGGAACTAACAGGGAAGAAGGCCTATGCAAATGCTGGAGGAGAGGGCAAACACACAGGACAGCAAAGGGGCAAGGATGTGGAGATGGATGAAGAACAATAGAAGGCAAAGAATAGACTGAGGGGTGGGAAGCTGGAGGCTGACAAGGGTACATGAAACACTGACAAACGTGGGAGTCAAAGGGATACCATAGTTTTGACTGAACAGAGATGCATGCAGACTCCAGAATAGGATGGGGGTGGGATTGTTCAAATGGCACAAAAGATGGGTCACAGAGAGACTCAGATGAAAGGATGGTGGTGGGTGGGTGGGGGGGGGGGGGGGGGGGGGGGGGGTGGTGGTGGTGGGAAGCGAACATGGCAATGGGGAACTCTGTGAAAGTCCAAGTCCTGGACTGAGGTTTACAGTTAGATGACAGACACTCCTGTGGCAATGTTGAAAGAAGCCACAGACCACAGGCTATCCAAGAGCTATGTGGGCCTCAGTCAGAAGTCAAAGGTAGGATACAGTCCAGGGGTGCAGAGGGCATGCAGCAGGAGCAGAAGGAAAAAGGATAGCTTTGAGTGCAGGGCTGTCTCACAGACGCTGTCTCTGGGCTTGGCTGTCTCTTTACTGTGCTACAGATGAAATGGTGGTGATGGTAACTGGAGGCATCTGCAGCCTGTAGACAATAAAATGATGGGTGGGCTTAATCTCGGTAGGTAATCGTGCACATGACCTCTAGATGGGGTGAACAGGTGCCCACATTGGACATGTCACAAATGATGGGCTCCGGGGGGAATGTCCTCACAATAATTATAAAGATGATCCAATATTATTGGAGAAGTCTGAAGGGCAACAGGAGGAGGAAGCTCTACCTTCCCATCATGACATAAAAGGGGTACATCAGGCACAAGGACAGCGAAAGGGGAAGTGTCAGATGTTTGGAAATAAATGTGAAGAACCACCATTTAGCTGCACCATAGTAATGGCACTGACTCAAAACTAAAGTAACAGTGAATCTGATTGGGCAGGGTTTGAGACAGTGGGGGGAAAAACACCACTTCTGGGCGAAGAGGCTGCCAGCTAGCTTGTTGGTGCCACAAGAGTGAACAGGAGACAGCTTAGTTAGAAAATAGGAAGACTTCCTTGGGAAGAAAGCTACTGAAAGCTGATGCCTTTATTAAAGATGTTAAAAGGGTAGACAGAACTAAGTGGTTTCACACTACAGTAGCTGCATCTCCAGAGTAACACCTAGAAATGTAGACTTTGTGAATGCAATAATGAAAGGTACATCAGTATCACATTTGGCATTCCATCAATGAAGACTAGTCATGTGTTCACCAGAAATTGCATTCATAATGGGGTCAAAAGGCATCCACTCATTGATAATGAGAAATTGTTTGGTCATCAGTATGTCACAGAGATTACAGTAAACAGCTGCTTTGGATCATTCATTTTAATTACACCTTATCCCACACCAGGCTCCAAGAGTCACATTTCTGGATGCTATCTTGGTCAACTCAATGTGAGTGCTAGTGTCTCAAGGACAAGGCTGCATTGGCTACCATGCAAGTAGGGCAGGAAAGGCTGCGGAGCTTTACATTCTCATTGGTTTCATATGCAGAGCTTCACTATCTCGAGCCTTTAATCATTCTTGTCTTCAACATTCATTTTAGAGAGAAGACAAAAAGACAAACGGATCCAGGGCTCAATGCTGCTTTTGTTAGATTCCTAAAACATTGGACGAGGGAGAGAGAGAGGGGCAATACCAAGTGCAGCTCCAGCAAAAAAGAGTCAAGAGAAGAAATCCAGACAATTGAAATGACTCGTCAGATCTATAGTTTATGGTAAAAGAGTCTCCTATTTACAAGCAAGTGAGAGGCAGTGCTGGCATATCTGTGCTTGTCACATATAACCACAGTCTTCAGGAAGACCTGGCATCATGAGGTTGCAGGCTCTTCCCTGCCAGGGATTTTGAGGGTGACTGCAAAATTTCTGTGTCCCTGAGTCTTTCCATGGATCAACAGTGGACCTATGCAGCATCTCAGTCCTCAACACATCGATGCATGAAGGTGGCCACAGATATCCTTCACAGGAAGGCCCATGAAAGATTTGTTCGGGATGCGGATAGCAAGGCTGAGAGATTCACTGGCTTTATCACCACTTCAGACTTCCCAAGATTGCACCCATATGGCTATACAAGCACCATTACAGCTTTATACGGAAACCATAAGTGCTACCATTAACGTACAATGGGTATGTGATCATCAGAAGCACAGTCTGCATGTTTGTGCAATGACACCCTGGGAGTTGCCATGATGTCTACATCCTGAATAAGTCCCAGGTGGCTGAGATTTGGGAGGGGATCTGAACTCCTGCAGGGATGGCTGCTTGGGGATGAAGGGTTCCAACTGATCACTCCAATGCGTCGCCCTCAAAGTCATTCCAAGGAGACGTACAACAATGCTCACAGCTCCACACGCTTCCTTATAGAACAGACCATTAGGTGTGCTTCAGAGAGGGTTTCACATGTCATGCACCTGTTGTACATTGATGGAATAGTGGCATGTATGGTTGTGCTCTTCACATGAAGGGATGAAAGCTCATTGGAGGATGAAGATCCAGTGGCCCACGGAGCTCAAGAGGCTCCTGAGGGTCAGTACGAATGTGATGATGCCATGGAGGAAGAAGACATGCCCATAATATTTTAATAGCTGACAGGTTCTGAGTAAAGTTAAATGAGGGCATATAGCCACATCTCTCCTAGCACTTAATGTTATTCCCTCTTATCTCAAAAGATGTCCAACTACTTGCACGAGAACACTTGCGCATTCTGGCCTCATGAATCAACACAGCATGATCTCTGTTTCAGTCTGCAGTGCCCTGTAAATGCGCTCACTCTGGGAACTGAGTGGAAGCCGAGAAGCAGCGATACGAGAGCAGACTTGAAGCTTTCACTGTCATCTAATGATGCCAACTCTATTGAAGCTGAGATGAGGATATAACTAGGCATCTCCCCGTGCTGTGCACATCTTGTGTTCTGCCACTACCACTGAGGAGACACAAATGCCACTAGAATATGAATGTTAATGCCCTCACTCAAGGTTTTCCTTAAGGACAAAGGGTTAGAAATGTTTACATCACACTTCAGATAAACATTTGAACACCTGACTTCACCCAACAGTGCAGAGACTAGTTCAAGTGATGCTGACATCACATGAATGTTAATCTCATAGTGGGATACTGTCACTAATTGGGAGAATGGCTAAAGCTTGTGTCCCCGCTCGCCCCTAATCAAGGCCTCGAGGACCTAGTAAGTGAATTGGGACGCGTCCTTCTTCTTGCAGCTGTAAGCTTTATTCTGGTTGCAGCATGGTATCTCAATCATGAAGAGTGGATTAAACAGTGAAATCAATGTTGGACGAAGTACAGAAAGCAAAATGATCAGTGAAAGAAAGAATGGATTGAAATAGATACACACACAGAAACAAAAAGTTTAAAAAACTTAAACTTCCAACAACTAAAAGCTGAAGGGATGAGACTCCACATTTGTTAAGGTTACTTTTCAGTGTCCAAGTGATTGTTTGGCAGCCAAAGCTCAACCTGTTACTGTTTGTCCCTTTCAATCCGTGTACTATGTTCAATTTTCTGGGTCCAGACCTACAAATCAAGTATAATAACTTCATGCTAAATGGGCAACAGCACATCTCCAATGGCTATATCTGAATTTTCACTTTAAGCTCCATATCTGCACTTCTTCAAGGTTGCTGTTGTTTGTGCATAAGCAGTAGTGAATATCAACAATCTCACTGTTTTATAGTAAACCTAGTCATTAGAATTATTTCTGTATATAGTGAAAAATTTGGAAAGGTAAATACTGACATCTTGTGGAAAGGTAGCTGAAAAAAGGAAGCACTTTAAATCTGCATATTTCAGATATGCATCTTAAAAAAAATACATTCAGGAAGGGAGGTGCTGTGCACAATTGTAGTTATGAAACATTGTAAAATGATCAGTTCTACTGGTTGTGCATCTTCCTCGAGCTAGATGACATTATTAAAATCAAAAACTGATGTGTTCCACAGATTTGGCAATAAATTTTAGAGTAAATGTTGACAGAAATGAAATATAATTAGGTGTAATTTAGGAATTGCATTTTTTATTCATCATGTTGAAATATACTGTCAAATTGCTCTAACTAGAATATTCCCAGAAGGAGAAAGTCAATTAATAAATAATTACACAAAGGTTAAATCAAAAAGTTTAAGTGACAAGATACAGAATGCTTCCTCTTAGTTTTGCATACCTGGCTTCAGCTTCTTTTATTCCGTCATCCAACGTTCTCCAGTGAATGTGGTCTCCAAATCCTGAAAAAATATCGTCGTTGCGATGAATATCCATTGTCAGAAGCAAAATTTGGCAGCCAACCCCCATATATGACTCTTATCTTTACAACTCAATATAACTGTGTCATTTTAAGTTGACTGATGCTTATTAGTATGCACACACCACTGGTCCGTGTAAAGATTGTGCGTATTATGGATAGTTCCTGGGGTGTGGGGTATTGGGAAACAAAATGGAGATTTAACTAAACTATTTGCCTTTCATGGACACTGGACTAGTTATGTATTAAGCTCGTCTTCCTTCCACTTCCGACCAATGACTGAGTCCAGGACCAAAAAAAATCAACAGTAATTTCAGAAACATGAGACACCTGAATGATTCATTGAATATCCGGAAAGAGTGGCAGAGAAAACTGATCAACCGTAGTCTCATAATTGATATTTTTTGAGTTTGCACAGCTCTTGATTAAAATAGAACAAAACCACCTTTAAGAATATAATAAAAACAGACCCACCTCGTCCAAGACTTTCACTCCCAGACGTCTGAGAGCAGACCAGAAGAATGCAAAAGACGGCGAGGTGCAGGGATATTTGCAGCTTCATGATCAACTCTGACCCTCTCGCCGGTAAGTCAATGAAGCTAGAGATAGAGAGGAAGTGACGCATTGGAACGCAGTGTAACTCTTTCTGAGCTGGAATTTCATACATGTTCCTGATTTCCCAATCATTCCCTCTGAGAAACACCTCTGTCTTTATGTTTAACACTTTCGCGAAGCAAACGTCGCAACACAGTGAATGTGATTGCCACCTGATTTAGTCCTAACTGATGTCATTTTAGGAAAGGAAATTGTGGGGGACTTGCACCTTTTTTCATGTTTTACGATTTTTGTTTGTGTCCTGAACATCTCATGTTAGTTTCCAACCTACTAAACTTGGGAAAGGGCAAGTGGTCCTCAAAAAAAGCTAACAGCTCAATCTAAAACTTCAAAATTAATTAATTACAACTGCAATAATTTATTTTCCCACGTTATCCCCAGAGTCATCCAAGAGTCTCTTGGTCATCGTCTACACCATCCACATGTAAGGTGATGACACCAAGTTCTATCTCGACCCCTCCACGGACTCTTACACTGCTTGTCTACTATCCAGTCCAGCATGAGCTGTAACTTCTTCCATTTAAAACGACGGGAAGACGAACGCATCGGCTTTAGCGCCTGTCATAAATAAGATTCAATTCTATTACCCTCCCTGTCATTGTGTCAAATTGTGTTGACAACCATAATATCCTCTTCGAACCGGAGCTAAACTTCTGAAGCGCAATGGCTACATCACAATGCCTTTTGGGAAGACTAACAAAGAAAACACAATGAACGGTAGGAAGTGCAGACACTAATACTCAAGTCAGATTCAGGAAGCTTATTTGCCAGTGGAGAGAAGCACCTTTGTTCCTTCCCTGGCTCCAGCACATCATTCTCTGCAAGTAGTTAAGAAGGCATATGGGATACTTGCCTTTATGAGCTGAGACACAATACAAGAGCAAGGAAGTTATGGTGGAACTATGTAAAACACCCATTAGGCCATAGCTAGAGGAGTGTGCGCAGTCATTGTTGTCACTTTATAGGAAGGTTGTGATCATACTCGAAAGGGTGCAGAAAAGATTAACTCTGATGTTGCCTGGGCTGGAGCGTTTCAGTTGTGAACGGAGACTGGACAGGCTGAGGCTTTGAGCAGAGGTGGCTGAAGAGGGACCTGATCGAAGTGTACAAAATGATGTGGGACATATATAGGCAGAAATTTTTCCACTTAGTAGAAGGGTCAATAACCAGGAGGCATAGATTTAAAGTAAGGAGTAGGATATTTAGAGGGAATTTGAGGAAAATCCTTTTCACCCAAAAAAACCCAAGTTTTTTACACAGGTGCTGGTGCCTGGAACTTGCTGCCAGGAGAGGTAGTGAAAGCAGATATGATAGTGACTTTTAAGGGGCATCTTGACAAATACACGAATAGGATGGGAATAGAGGAATATGGTCCCGGAAGGGTAGGGGGTTTTAGTTCAATAGGGCAGCATGTTTGGTGCAGACTTGGAGGGCCAAAGGGCATGTTCTTTTGCTGTAATTTTCTTTGATATTTGAGTGGTGGGAATCTGGAACCTGAATGGGTAGTTAAGGCAGGTACCCTCACAACATTTAAGAAGCATTTAGATGAGCACTTGAAACAACATAACATTCAAGGCTATGGACCAAAGTGCTGGAAAATAGGATTAGAATAGATTGGTAATTGTTGGCTGGCGCAGACATAATGGGACAAATGGCATATTCCTGTGCTATATGACTCTATGAGAAAATATCAATCACTTCCACAGTATAGCCCACCCCTGCTCTTACCTCAGTACATCCACTGCTAAAACACATATGTCACCTCCAGATCCCTTTACTTCAACTTTTCAGTGACTGCCTACTTTCCAACTTCCATAACCTCAGCAAATCCAAAACTCTGCTTCCCACATCTTATCCTTAATCTTATCCTCTATCTAAAATTGGCAAGTCATGTTGCAGCTTTATAGAACCTTAATTAGGCTGCACTTGGAAAATAGTGTTCAATTCTGATCACCACACTACCAGAAGGATAGGAGGCTTTGGACAGGGTACAGAAAAGATTTACCAGAATGTTGCCTGGTATGGAGGGCATTAGCAATGAGAAGAGGTTGGAGAAACTTGGTTTGTTCTCAATGGAAAGACTGAGGTTGAGGGACGACCTGATAGAAGTCTACAAGATTATGAGAGGCATGGACAAGTGGATAGTCAGAAGCTTTTTCCTAGGGTCAAAGAATCAGTTACGGGGGCATAAGTTTAAGGTGTGAGGGGCAAAGTTTAAAGGAGATGTACAAGGCAAGTTTTTAACACAGAGGGTGGTAGGTGCCTGGAACTTGCTGCCAGGAGGAGGTAGTGGAAGCAGATACGATGACTTTTAAGGGTGTCTTGACAAATACATGAATAAGATGGGAATAGAGAAAGGTAGGGGGTTTTAGTTCAGTTGGGCAGTATGGTCGATGCAGGCTTGGAGGACCGAAGGGCCTGCTCCTATGCTGTAATTTTCTTCATTCTTTGTTCTAGTCTTGATCAGCTATAACCCCTTGCTAACTAATTTGACTCCCAATCCTTGGAACACCTCTGTCTTTTTTTAATGAATCCTTCACTGTTTGAACTTCATGAACTAAATTTTCATTTTGCTGAGGAGATGGAATGGAGGCAGGTGATATCACAAATTCAGATCTCCAAACATGTGCTAACTTTTAACACCATCCCACCTCAGCAATTTTAGACAAGACTTCAGGATCTGCAACTGGAAAGCTGCAGAATCATGGCAGTTCATCATTGTGCATAACAGCCACGTATTAGCATGTTAAAGGGTAGAAAGCAATTTTTATTTGATAAAGCGTTAACAGATGAAATATGCTAATGTATGACGTAGATGATCATGTACCACTGACATCAACCAGTCATGTGTTAAATTCTTGAGGGAGAGGTTGAAACACCATGCCTGGGAGCAATATGCCTATTCTGTGACCGCTTTAGAAGTAATATGAAAAAACAAATGTTTTTTAAGCAGATACCAGTGTATGATTGCAGTATTTCTGCTAATGAAGTACCAAACCTAGAGTCCGTAGCTAAGGACTATCTCAGAACAGCAACAATATCTCTGAGGAGAAATGGCACCATGGTGGGGAGCCAGTCCTGGAGCCATGCCCATTTAATATAATTACATAAAAGGGAGAAAGGTGCAGAAAGTTGCTCATGGACTGGCACACGGTGGCCATAGAGTGTTCAAAGGTCTCAGAATTAGCTCTGTAGGCACTGGATCAAATTGTGGGGGAGTGACTCTGAAGGGTTTTCTAGGGTCTAAATGAGGGAGGTGATCCATGAACCCATAATATTGCTTCTGGAGGCAAGTAAGGCTATCTGCAGACATGGGGTTGAGCAACACAGAGTTAGATCTGAGCAACAATGAGGAGAAGCCACTGCCATAGAAAATACAACCCAATGGTCCAAAAGTTTGCAGAGATGATGCATGAGAACCAGAGAAGGAACAAAGGTGACACTCTCCACTGGCAACAGATAAGCTTCCTGAACCTGACAGTATCAGTGCTGCTGAAAGTTGCACCTATCAAATTATGGTACCAGAACTATGTGCCCTGGTGGAGGCCCACCTCACTCTTCACTAGTTGTGTCACTACTCCCTGCCAGCAACCATTGAATTTACAGTGCACCAAATGTCCCGGGCTCTATGTCCTTTAAAAGGGCGGCAACCGACCTGACTGGCATCACACAATCAGCTACTCATCACAGCATATGGTGAGGTAGGGGGAAGGTGTTGGTGGAGAGAGCTGGGGGGGCCACTCATGTCTTCTCAAACAGAGCATCCATTGGATTACACTGAGTTCACACAGGCTGAGAGATCTGTGGAATTTTCTCCATCATCGGACTCCCTCAGGTGCAATGAGTTGTCAACTACATCCTTGTAACTGGCAGAACAGTTAAGGGCATTGATAAACAGGAAGAGATTTCATTCTCATGTTCATCTGGTTTTGACCACTCGAAGTATTTGCTCCCGCTCTATGCAAAGTATCCAGGCAGCTGCTTTATCATTAGGAATGCACAAGTGCATGGCAACATAGACACTGTAGATAGATAGGACAAGGGGGACAAAGGTTAGCTACTGAAGAAATGGTTGCTAACATCCATATGCAGCTCTTCAATGATGTCACTGAGGCACAATAACCACTGCCATCTTAGCATAAGGGCTACCATTGGACAGACCAACTCTTCAAGATCCAATTTCAGTGCCTTCACTGATTGGCACAGCATACCTGTGCAGGTGATGCCTGCTCTCTTCACAAGCCAACCCATCATCTGGTTGATGGGCTGGCCTTCTCCCGCCATTCTGACAAAAGAAAAATCCATCGTAATGCATCCACTTCCAGTCCTGTTGCTGTCCTCGCTGTTCCATCCCTAGTCTACAGGGTTTGAAGATGAATTTGTAGGAATAATCGTGTTGAAGACTGAGCTGTAATCAATAACTAGAAATCTGATATGTGTCTTTGTTATCCAGGTGTTTCAGGATTGAGTATGGGGGTAAGAGCTCAAAATATTCACAGTATTGGACATAGGCAACAGATTCTGGTCCTTACCATTGGATCCTGAATCCCAAGACAAATAGTGGGAGACAAACAGTACACTTGGACTCGTTTACCACAAGGATTCCACAACAGCCCTGCTATCTTCCACTGAGTAATGAGTGACATCCTGAACAGGGTAGAACTGCCAGGGGATAGTACGATTCTACAATATGTAGACGACATTCCAATAGCTTCAGAGTCCAAGTCGGGACATCAAGAAGCCTTATATTTAGTATTGAATGAATTAAAAACCACAGGGTTAAAGGTGAGCCCCAAAAAAGTTCAAATCAGGAAAACACAGGTCCTATACCTAGGACACCTTATATCCCAAGGATTTAAAGAAATGCCACTGGACTTAAAGAAGGCGATACAACAAATGCCACGACCTGTCACCGTAAGAGGGATCAGAAAGGTGCTAGGATTATTCAAATATAGCTGCCTTGGATTGCGCTGCCTGGGCTGTAAAGGTTAGCAAGCCAGTAATCATGACAGGGAATATAATCCTTCACACAAAACACACCCTGGTGGTGATGCTGAACACAGAAAAACTAAGGTCACCCTCAAACATGAGAAGGGCTAAGTGGGAAGCTGTCCTCTTACCTCCAAGCAAGTCTGTGACAATAATAAGGAATACAGGGGATAACCCAGCAGAAGGGATTTTAGACATGGAAGAGCCGCACAATTGTGAAGATGTAGATATGGACGAAGGAGAGGGTAGGATAAAGGATATATCCTGAGTAACAACTGAGGAGACCCTTTTTGTAGATCGGTCACGCAAATATGTGGAAGGATCATCCCGAACAGGGTGGACGGTAGTGACTGACAAATTAGAAACAGTAAGATCAGGAAGAATTGATGGAAGTCTGTCCGCACAGGTAGCAGAACTAGTGGCACTCACGCAGGCACTAGAGTTATCTGAAGGTAAAACGGTAAACATCTATTCAGATAGTCACTATGCGTTCGGGGGCATACATGACTACATGGGGAAGAAGAGGGTTCATAACCATGGGAGGAACCCCTATTAAGCACCAGCAAAGAATTGAGGCATTGTTGAGAGCCAGCAAGAAACCTAGAGAAGCCGCAGCAATTAAAATTAAAGCACACCAGAAAGAACTAAGAAGAGATAACCTGGACTGGTTAAATTTCAAAAGAAACCAAGCCTTAGATAGGGCAGCACAGTTAGCCTTAGGACAGGAGACAATTGGCAAGCTGCCAATAGCAGCGATAGAACAGACAGGAGACAAGATAAATATTTGGGATTTACGTGAGGATGTCTCGAAAGAGGAAAAGGAGAGATGGGAAGCACAGGGAGCAGTCAAAGGAACTGATAACATTTGGAGACAGGAAGATAAGGTAATAGCACCAGAGTGCGTACAAAACCAAGATGGCAGGATTGGCGGATACCGAGGAGGAATATCAGGTGATACAGCAGGATATAGACAGGTTGGTATATTGGGCAGAAAGGTGGCAGATGGAATTTAATCCTGACAAATGCGAGGTGATGCATTTTGGAAGGAATAATGCGGAGAGGAGCTACGTGATAAAAGGTAGACCGATTAGGAGTATAGAAATACAGAGGGACCTGGGAGTGCAGGTTCACAAGTCTATGAAGGTGGCGACACAAGTAGAGAAGGTTGTGAGGAAAGCTTGTGGAATGCTAGCCTTTATAGGAAGGGGTATAGAGTATAGGAGCTGCCGTCTAATGCTTCAGTTGTACAGAACGTTGGTTAGACGGCATTTGGAGTACTGCGTCCAGTTCTGGTCACCTTACTACCGGAAGGACGTGGAGACTCTGGAGAGAGTGCAGAGGAGGTTTACCAGGATGTTGCCTGGCATGGAGGGACTGAGTTACAAGGAAAGGTTGGAGAAACTGGGACTTTTCTCCTTGGAAAGAAGGAGATTAAGGGGGGACATGATAGAGGTATATAAAATACTGAAGGGAATAGATAGAGTTAATAGTGTTTCCTAGATTGGGGACAATTACAAGAGGTCATGATCTAAGGGTGAGGGGGGAGAAGTATAATTTGGATATGAGAGGAAGGTTCTTCACGCAGAGGGTCGTGGGGGTATGGAACGCACGACCGAGTAGGGTGGTGGAGGCAGGCTCATCGGACTTGTTTAAGGTTTACTTAGATCGACACATGAGTGAAACAAGGATGGAGGGTTATAGTAGAAGGTATTAAATAGGGTCAGAGCCTCGGGAGACACCAGAAATGTAGACTTACATGTTAACGTTTTTGTCTTTTTATTCCACAGGTGTCGGTCCACCTTGTTGTCAAACAAGGGGCATGCACATGGTGGGTCGTGCGTGGGCTGCTCTGGGAGGTTCCTGGAGTGGCCTAGTACTTTGTGTTGGTGTGTGTGCTTGATCCTGGACCAGTAGACGGGCGCCGCAACAGATCAGTGACTAGCACTGCTAGCTGTGCAGATACATGGATTTGGGCCTGTGTCTGTGGGAGTTTGCGCATTCTCCCTGTGGTTGCGTGGGTTTCCTCCGGGTGCTCCGGTTTCCTCCCACACCCCAAAGATGTGCTCTTAGGCTGACTGGTGTACCAAATTGACACTATCCTCCCCTGAATCTGGCTAAGTTAGGGGTTCCACTCACATACACACAGGGCAGGGTAGGTGTAGGAGGATGCGGCGGCGCGGGCTCATTGGGCCGAAGGGCCTGTTTCCCGTGCTGGGTTGTTCTTTGTTCTTTGTTTGTTCTAAAACACCCTATTGGAATACACCATGGACTCTCACACATGGGTAAAGAGGCCATGATAACTAGTGTAGGAAAGGAATGGTGGTGGAAAGGGACGGGAAGAGATATAGCCCGACACTGTCACCGATGCTTGACGTGCGCATAACACAACCCTGGTTGACCCATAAAAATTAAAATGGGACACTAGCCGAGACCAAAGGGACCCTGGGAACATCTGCAAGTAGATTTCACAGAGCCACTACCACAATCCCATGGCAAAACTTATTGTCTGGTTATTATAGACCAGTTCACCAGGTGGGTAGAAGCGTTCCCTACAACAAATTGTACTGCTACCGCAGTGGCTAGAATATTGGCAAAAGAGGTAATCCCTAGATGGGGAGTACCCCTACAAATCGATTCGGACCAAGGGATGTACTTCACTGGAAAGATGGTAAAAACAGTATGCCAATTAATGGGGATAAAACAAAAATTTCACATCCCTTACCACCCACAGAGTTCTGGAATGGTGGAATGTATGAATAGAACACTCAAAAATGCACTAGCTAAAGCCATACAAAACATTGGGAAAAATGTGGACAGAGGTATAGCCCACTATACTGGTGAGATTAAGAACTACCACAAACCAGGCAACTGGATTAACCCCTTGTGATATGGGTTCCTTGAAGCCGTTTCTCTGGGGGAGGGGCGGCAGGAGTGATTAGTGCAAAGAATAGGAATCATATTGTTTGTTGACTAACAGTCCTGGGAAACAGCACTTCAAAAGCATGGAGGCTGTTAACCAAGAAATGATTGAATTGAGATTATATGCACAACATACACGTCACAGGGTAGGATTCGCACAACAAGGGGGAGTGTGTACAATTATAGACAATAAATGCATAACCCATGTCACAGACGAGTCTTATAACATTACACAAGTCATCAATGACATCAGGAAAGAACTTGATAGCTTCAGACAGGGATCCAAGAAAGGAGGTAACTGGCTGGAATGGGGGTGGGGGGGGCGGTCCTGGGAATCTTATTTATTACGTGGATTGGTCATACTCATTTCAATTATAATTCTCTGTTGTCTGATTGTTGGATGCCTAAAAGTCTGCTGCCAGGTTATGATAACCAGAATTTTGCCGGAAGCCAGTGTATCCATCGAAGAAGAAATCACGATGAAGATCCCTGAAGACCTCCGAAGAAACAAAGGAAAAAAGAAAGAAAACCACCTATATATGTGAAGATGCAGCTGTTGGTCTAGGGATTGTTAAGAATAGTAATCCGGCCAAAAGAGAGGACTGTAATGGGAAAAAAGCCATAAAGTTGGACACATGGCGTAAAAATAGCTGCCCGGCACATGAAGGGTTAAAAGACATTAAGCAGGCACTGGCTTTCAATGCAGACGACTACTTGAAATTTAAACCACAGGACAGACAGTTATTTGAATTAAACATACAGGGAAGAAATACTGCAGGAAACCAGGCACCTTAAAAGATAAAGATAAGAACATAAGAACGTAAGAAATAGGAGCAGGAGCAGGCCAACTAGCCCTTCGAGCCTGCCCCACCATTCAATAAGATCATGGCTGATCTGTCGTGGCTCAGTTCCACATTCCCGCCCTCTCCCCATAACCCTTAATCCCCTTTCTCATCAAAAGCCCATCAACCCGCGTCTTAAAAATATTTAGCGAGGCAGCCTCCACCACTTCAACGGGCAGATAATTCCAGAGATTCACCACCCTTTGAGTGAAGAAGTTCCTCCTCAACTCTGTTCTAAACTGCCCCCCCTTTATCTTGAGGCTATGCCCCCTAGTCCTACTATCCTTTCTGAGCGGGAAGAGTCTCTCCACCTCTATCCTATCCATCCCATTCATCATCTTATACGTCTCAATGAGATCTCCCCTCATTCTTCTAAACTCTAACGAGTACAAGCCTAATCTATTCAGCCTCTCCTCATAGCTCAACCCCCTCAACTCTGGCATCAGCCTAGTAAACCTCCTCTGCACTCCCTCCAAGGCCAAGATATCCTTGCGTAAGTACGGTGCCCAAAACTGCACACAGTACTCCAGCTGCGGCCTCACCAATGCCCTATACAGCTGCAGCAGGACCTCCCTACTTTTATATTCAATCCCCCTCGCTATGAAGGCCAGCATCCCATTCGCCTTCCTGACCACTTGCTGCACCTGCAAGCTGGGTTTTTGCGACTCATGCACAAGGACCCTGAGGTCCCTCTGCACTGTCACCTGCTGCAGTTTTTCTCCACGTAAGTAATAATCCTTCCTACCATTATTCCTACCAAAGTGGACCACCTCGCCCTTGCCAACATTAAATTCCATTTGCCATTTCCTGGCCCATTCGCCCAGCCTATCTAGATCCTTCTGTAGACTCTCCCCACCCTCCGCACAATTTGCCTTTCCACCAATTTTGGTGTCATCAGCAAATTTCGACACCCTACACTCGGTTCCCTCCTCCAGGTCATCTATATAAATGGTAAATAGCTGAGGCCCCAGCACCGACCCCTGGGGCACTCCACTACTCATCATCCGCCAATCCGAATAGCACCCATTGACCCCCACTCTCTGCCTCCTGGTCTGATAGGGAGATTAGCCACAAGTAGGAACAGGAATACATAAAAACAGGAAAACCAATTACTGTATGAATAGACCAAAATTAAGTCATTGATAAAGAGGAAATGTGTCCATTTATAGAACAATGTGATATTGAAATGATCATGTCTGTACCTGTCCATAACGATGTGTTAAACGATGTTCACCTATTTGATTACAACAATGTGATAATAGTGTCCGGTCTACCTATTGTGTAAAGGGTATAAAGATGGACCACTCCTATTGTATCGTTGAGAGAAGGTAGCTGCCCAGTACTGCGGAGTGCCAGTGCCTTTTCTCCATGAAGTTTTGTTAAATAAAACTGTATTGTTGCAGCTCCAGTCTGAATCTGAAGTGGTAATTTTCCCACAACAGCATCATACCATGAATGGTGCTATTCTCCAGTCTCATGTTAAACCTTGCTTTGCCAAGCATCTTTACATTACAATGGCAGACAGGCACTTAACACAACATCCCTTTCTTCTCTGAAAGTACTTTCCACACTTCTAATGGAGTATTACAGTACAATTTTTAATTCCTATCTCTGCTCCCCCATTTCAAATCTCTGGCTTTGTAAATTCAGATGGCCTTGAGTCTTGACAGTTCTTCCATATCTCAGTCTGTCATTTTTGGAGGAAAAGTATTAGTACTCTGTGTTTCTGTTATCTCCACTTGAGTCACTTATTGCTGTCCTTTGAGTTGCATTTTTCTTTGTTGACAACTTGACTTTTTTTTCGGATACTTTGGGTTTGTCCTGTTCCTTCTGGGCGGAGTATGCACTCGAGGAATGAACAGAGTGAACTTGAATTTTCTTTTTCCAAGTTGTCCACCACAATCTTGCAAATGGAATAATCTTTCCTATTTGTTTCATTATCTCAGCCAAACATTTGTTTGACATTTTATTTTCAAAGCCTTGTGCAGGCTTCTTTGATCTCCCATATTGGATTTATATTTTCTGATCTTATTTCTAGTTTTGCTTTTTGTGTCTGCAACAGAACTTTGTCCTTGTCCTTCATTTTGATTTGACAGTTGGCCAGGCCCATCTCAGCAAAGACATAACTTGCTTCAGTAGTTGTGCTAGTCATGGGTTCATTATCTGCTTACAGTTTGGAAACTTCTACAGTTTTTCCAAGTGTGGCTCCTCTTTTCCTTTGTACCGCTTCTTCAGCCCTTCAATCTGTTTCTTGTAGCTTTCAGTTCCTTCCTGGACTTTGGGAAATTGCTGAGTCTTCTGCTTGTTCAGTGACTTGAAATTCATTTTGCTTCTCTGTAACCTAAAGAATTATTGTAGCATATAAAGACCTGTCAATGGTTTTCCTTTTCTTTCTGAAGCTCACTTCCTTAATTTTAAGTTTTCCTGTAACTCAGCATCCTTCCTGAGTTTTTCTCTGCTGTCCTTTGATTCTGCTGTTTAAGCCAATCTTCATTTTTTCATGCAACTGAATGATTATGATTTCCCTTTGCATTTTTTCTTCAAGAACAATCAACTGTCTTCCAACTGTTTAGTCTCTTGTTGCCTTCTGTCTGGAGTCTATTGTCCCTTTCTCTCAGGTCTTTTGTTGCCCCTGGCAAAGTTGCCCTCTCTCTTGGCTCTCTTGTTTCCTTCAGCAGCATTGCCCTCTCTCTGGAGTCCTTTGTTGCCCTCAGTGGAGTTGCCTTCTCTCTAAGTCTCCTCTTCTCAGTGTGTTTGCCTCTCTCTTTGAAGTCTCTTGATGTTTTCCATTCATTGCCATTTTTTCTTATAGTTACCACTCTTTACATTTTCTTACCTCTAAGACTTGAGTGTAGTAACTGTTGTTTCACATGGGCTGTAGTTGTTTGGATAGAGTTAACTTTCCTGTCTTTTTATTGAGATCCTGTTGCTGTGAAGATTTTTTAAAACTCTTTGTGGGTGTTGTATTTTGCAACAAATCTTTCAGCGAAGATACAGCGTGTTCCAGCTCTTTGGACTGCACTGGGCTTAGAACTCGGTTCTGCCTCTGGTTTTATTTGGGACAAAGCCTGCTTTCCTTATTTTAAAATTAATGTTTAATGCCACTTCCCTTCAGCTTTGAGGGCTTTTCAAAACTAAGATTTCAGCATATTCAAAATGCTTGTAAGGATTCTATTTGAATGTGTTGTAACTACAGGAACTTCTCCCTCCTTTTAACTGCTCTGTAGGTTTTTGTATTTGAGTCCTATCAGCCTTTTTTTGGTGGGGTTTAACCTCTTCTCTACCTGCTTTTTAAAGTTTTTTTAGATTAGTTACTGAACCTATGGGACCATCACGTAATCTCCAAAGGAAGTACAGCTTTTTGCTCATTATCTCAATGAACTGTCAGTCAAGTTTTTGCAATTTTCTGTGGTGATGCTTCTTCAACTTATTTTTCCAAGTATTCTTTTTAGGTGCATGTCTCTCTGATACAACTTCAGTTTGTTATATCTTTGGATACTGTTCTAGATTTACACGTTTAGCTGCCACTTTTCATATCACCACGGATCACCATGTTGAATTATATTACTTTCTTTGATGAGGTACCTTTTAGGAGCTTCCACCACTGCCAATCATATTCTAAAATGGCGCATGGTGATGTCTTGATGAGATCTTGAGTGTTGTATACTTAAACATAAACCATTTATTGTTATTGTTTAATCATTTATAAATGGTGATGCATGGTGCTGTCTACTTAAGAGTTGTTTCTAGACTGTTTTCCCAGAGTTTCTTACTGATGACCCTGTGCATCATTATCTCAAGTCCTACATTAAACCTTGTTCTGCCAAGCACCTTTGCATTACAATGGCACGTGTGCATCTAACACAACAGGGCGTGTTCACAGAAATGGTCCTGACATTGTGGTCCTGTCCCAAGGTAAAAATTCAGCCCTGTGTATCTGAACCATTTGTCATATTGTCATAATCGCCCACTTAAGATACTGTGGCTATATCTGCTGGGAAAGGAATGGCTAAAGGAAAATTTTATGGTGGGGGGGGAAGTTTAAAATTATGAGTAAATTTCAGGTTGGAAATCAGGCAAATACTTTTTCTAATTGAGAAAGGATAGTTGTTGCCCAGTACACAAGGAGAAATCACCTGCTTTTTTTTGAGTAGTGTCATTACTTCACCCAAGGGTGTAGACAGATTTAACATCTCATCCAAATGGTAACACCTCTAAATGTAAATGTACAGGAATTAGTTAATAAATTGTATGCAAAGGTATTTTGCAAAGCTTTGCTCATAGAATCATAAAATCATACAGTGCAGAAGGAAGCCATTCAGCCCATCAAGTCTGCACCTACCACAATCCCACCCAGACCCTATCCCCATAACCCCATGCATTTACCCAAGCTAGTACCCCTGACACTAAGGGCAATTTAGCATGACCATTCCATCAAACCCGCACATCTTTGGGCTGCAGGAGGAAACCAAAGCACCCGGAGGAAACCCACACAGACATGGGGAGAATATGCAAACTCCATACAGACAGTGACCCAAACCGGGAATCGAAACCAGGTCCCTTGTGCTGTGAAGCAGCAGTGCTAACCACTGTGCCACCGTGCCATCCTTTGTTCATGCATATTAAATGACCCTGACTTAATGAATTCACATTTAAAATCACATTTTGAGGTTAAACTGACCCCCTGAGATTGAGTAACAGTGCTCGGAAGACTGGTCTTGGTAGTAGACACGCTGGTGACAGTATGCGAGTTGGTGGTAGTTGGAGACACACTGGCGACAGATCTTGTGAGGGTCTGAGTCTTGACTTGACTCCAAAACGTTGCAAAGCTTTGCACAAAAGTAGCTGTAAAAAAACAAAGACACTATGTCGAGTTAAAAAGAGGCTTCATAAATCCCTATTATTGGGGCAAAATCCCGTAAATCTCCTCACCACGGGAATTGGAGCGGGCAAGGAGCAGACAATTGAAAGGTCTATTGACCTCAGATGAGATTTTCCAGTTTCAGGGCAAGTGAGCCCAGAAAATTCTGCCCATTATTATTGAACTCCTATTATTGGAGTTCCCTATATAAACAAGAACTGCCACAGCTTTTAATTGTCTTTAAAACAAAAGGATGCTGTGGCTGGGCTGTTGTGGTAAGTTGCCATTTTTCATCTAAGATAGGGAATAGCCAGTATGCAGACAGATTAGCCTCAAGAACCATGTATAGTAGGGTGGTTGACTGTGGTGCAACGGTTGTGTCACTACCTCTAGGCCAAAAGCCCTGGCAGGGAAAGTGGATTCATAACATGGCCAAACAGGTTGAGCATCAACCTGTAAATCATTGCCCTATGCCTTCTGGCTGGCAGTAAGAGCAGGAAAATTTCCTGGTTGCTACTCTGCTGAAGGCAATGGCAAACCTGTGTAGTACTTTGCCAAGAATAACCATAGACCAATCCAATGGTCTATGGTCATCAATGTCCTCTTCGGGCATGGTACCTGAAGGTGGATGCCGAATAGGGCCCCCAACCCTTCTACTTTAGCTGGGAGTGATTAGGGGGAAACAGTTCTTGTGGATGTGCATTATGATATCTGTCACAGGTGAATAAGAGAGCTTCGTGGATGGGAGAAACTGCTTTTTTTCATTCAGTTACAGGATGTTGGCATCATTGACTAGGCTAGCGTTTATTGACCATCCTCATTGCCCCTGAGAAAGTGGTAGTGAGCTGCCTTGTTGAACCATTGCAGTCCCTATGGTGCGGGTACACCCACATTGCTGTTAGGGGGGATATTCCAGGATTTGGATCTTGCACCAAAGAAGGAACAGCAATATAGTTCCATGTAAGGATGGTGATTGACTTGGAGGGAAACTTCCAGCTGGTCTTTCTCCTATGTGTCTGCTGCCCTTGTCTAATAGTACTGGCCGTGGATTTGGAAAGTGTTGCCCAAAGAGCCATGGTGAGTTTTTGCAGTGCAACCTGTAGATGACACGCACTGCTGTGCTTGAGTTCACCATCAATTCATGACTGAGGTTGCGAGAAGCTGGCAAGAGCTTTCCTCTCCTCTTTGTTGTGGTGGCACTGATGGAAGGAAGGGAAGGAAAGCAAACATAGAAGAAACATGATAATATATATAAGCAAACTACCTGAACTGAATGTTGCCTGTATCCAACGCCGTCCAGTTGACAGTGACCTCATGAGACAATTAATTCCATTCACAATCAGATTGTGACATGTTTATATAAAGTGAGTTGGAAAATCAAAAACTCATCTAAGGAGAGAATGATTCTTGTGTGTCAGTTTTTGCAAGTCAAATATGTAGTTGTCCCATAGACAAAACATTATTGAAATGTGCTTTTTGTAATGTCTCACATTTGGGATTGTGGGTTTTAAACAAAAGGGAAAGGCTGTGGTTTGCATGTGTAGATTCAAACTAAAAATAACAGATCCATGCTAGCAGCTCCAGCCTGTACAAAGTAGAACTGAAGCTAAATGCAGGAGTCTCTGAAACATCCCAAATGACAGCTCCATCAAATCATGTGATCTGCTCTTAAAGCAATCATGCAAATACTTAAGTTTATGACATCCCTCTGCCTTTACTTCCGTGGCCATGACAACAAATTATTACAAAGTTATACATAGGATTAATAATTCTCAAGACATAGTACAACGTACCATTAATCTTCACACACAGCCAATAAAAAGTCAACTAGGAAGACGTTTATTCCTCTTTTGTTATATATGACTTCCTGAAATTTGGCTATCCTTGACCCAAGAAATATGATTTGAACTTCGGTAGACACTTCTTCTCTTGGAAGTAATTCTCCATCCTTCTCACATGGTATAGCAGCATAGGCACAATAATCAGGTAACTCAGATTCACATATGTCTCCTGTACTAGTATTCACAAAGAAGTTGGTAATTGTAAAGATGGCCCTGAGAAATCATTGTGAGATAATAACAACTGGTCAGCATAGTGTCACCAAAATAGTTCATCATTGGTTTGAACCGTTTGAAATAATGAACCTGTTTTTGTCAAAACATGGCTGGCACCCATTTCTCATTTCTGGCAAAATTACACATTGACACTCGATCTCCTTATTGAAATGAGCATTATTTTGCCCTCATTTCTTATCTAGCAACTTGAGATTGTTGTTGATACTCTACTATCTCTGAATTTTCTGGAGCTAATAACAAGTCAAACTTAGTCCTCAATTATCTCTTTAAGAGCAGTAATACATGATCACAAGCTGTGTTTCTTATGATGCCAAAAATCTATCCACATGATGTGGTTATGAACCTTGCTGTTTTGAAGCTTTCAAAGAAGGCTTCAAGGATTGTACAAATCTTTCAACTAATCCAATGGTTGATGGATGATAAGGTGCGATTTTATACGCTGAATACCATTTACTTTCAGGTAATCCATAATTTTGTGAAGTAAACTATGAACAATCTGTTCTGGTTTGCCAAATCTTGCAAAAATTTCATGTTTTTAAGTTTAAGTTTTTAACAGTTTGCTCAGATGTAGTCTATCTCATGATAACTTCTGGCCACTTTGAATGTGCATCAATTATAACTGAGAACATGTAATCCTCCAATAGACCAGCAAAATCTACATACAATTGTTGGCATGACATTTTAGGCCACTCCCAATGAGACAACAGTGCTGTATTTCATATTCGTGCACAGATTTTCCCATTTTTTTCTTCAATCTGCATCCAAATCTGACCACCAAAAATAATTATGTGCTAATTTCTTCATCCAAACTATACAAAGGTGACCTTCATGAGAGTTCAAGAACTCTTCAACATGGACTAGAAGGAAGAACCATTTGGATTCCCCTCAATAGACATTTATCTTGGGATGATCAGTTCAAGCTTTCTTGACACATATGGTTTCAAATTAGGTTGCAGGTGATACATTCCATCCATTCTTCCTTTCAATAACATATCCATCACCTTCCCCATCATGGAATCATTTCTGGTATGCCTCTGAACTTGAGAAGCTGTCACAAGCAAATTATCTATTCGCAAAAATTATAGATTAACAAAACTAGTGAGTGGCATTTACTCAATAGTTAAAGGTAAGGCATGATAAAGCATCAGTATTAGCATGGCACTCAGTGACAATACCATATATCCCAGATTTGTGCAGATAAGATCAGTTACCTTCTTTTGCAATCAGTTAACACCTAACAGTCTTTATATGACACAAAACTAGTTAAATGCTGATGATAAGTCAATAATGTGCAATGACAAACATATAAATAATGATGAAATCTTCTTCATTTTTCTAGGTGGCTGAGCATTGTTAAGAACATAAGAACATAATAAGAACATAAGAAGTAGGAGCAGGAGTAGGCCATCTAGCCCCTTGAGCCTGCCCCGCCATTCAATAAGATCATGGCTGATCTGTCGTGTCTCAGTTCCACATTCCCGCCCTCTCCCCAAAGCCCTTAATCCCCTTGCCTATCAAAAACCTATCAACCCGCGTCTTGAATATATTTAGCGAGGCAGCCTCCACCACTTCAACGGGCAGAGAATTCCAGAGATTCACCACCCTTTGAGTGAAGAAGTTCCTCCTCAACTCCGTTCTAAACCGCACCCCCCTTTATCTTGAGGCTGTGCCCTCTAGTCCTACTGTCCTTTCTGAGCGGGAAGAGTCTCTCCACCTCTATCCTATCCATCCCATTCATCATCTTATATGTCTCAATGAGATCTCCCCTCATTCTTCTAAACTCTAACGAGTACAAGCCTAGTTTATTCAGCCTCTCCTCATAGTTCAACCCCCTCAACTCCAGTATCAGCCTAGTAAACCTCCTCTGCACTCCCTCCAAGGCCAAAATATCCTTGCATAAGTGCGGCGACCAAAACTGCACACAGTACTCCAGCTGTGGCCTCACCAGTGCCCTGTACAGTTGCAATTAGATTCAGTTAGATACAGCTAGATTCAGCACTAATCAGAGTACATGAAACAAAAACTATTGGTCATTCTCCTGAAAGCATAATATGTGAAACCAGTCTCTACTCCATAAGGTGAAGCACTGCAAGCAAACAGTAATGGTAGCTTTAGATTAAAATGAACCAACACTTCTGACTTTTGCAAAGCATCTTTGACATCCTTATATGCTTTCTCACACTGTTGTCTAGTCCCATGACCATTTCACACATGGTAAATTATGCAATAGCTTCAATAATCTAGCTAAGTTAGCAACAAATTTGCCATAATAATTTACTAATCCAAAAGGATGTCAATTGTACCACATTTGTTGAGCGTGGTGTTTTTAAAACAGTGTCCATCTTTTTAGGTGCTTTATGTAGTCCTTTACGATCAATAACATGAATTAAATACTGGACTGACGTCTGGAAGAAGTCATACTTTGCTTTCTTCATACACTAACCACGGCCCAAATTCTACCATCTCGCCTGCATTGGAATCTGTGCAAGCAAGGGACCGACAACAGAAATCTCCATTGACCTTGGGCTGGGATCTTAAGGTCTCAACCGAGCAAGGCCAGAAAGTCCTACCCCATGTGGTTGAAGATGTTCCAACGTTGCTTCTAAATTATTCAAGTGCTCTTGTTCATTGGACCTTGTAATTAAAATATCATCTAGATAACATTGTACACCAGTGAGACCACTAAAAATCTGATCCATCAATCTTTGCAATTGGACTGGTGTGGATGTTGTTACAAAAGGCAATCTTTGATTATGAAAAAGACCTTTATGAGCAACATGATAAGCAATGGTTGTGATTCAGCAGCTATAAGCATCTGTAAATATGCCTGAGAAAGATCAATCTTCCTGAATTTCTGCCCACTGATAATCCAGTAAACAAATCTTCAATTTTTGGTTAACTATTAGGCTTTCTAGAGTTTCATTGAGTCAAGTATCTCTTTGAATACACTCCTGAAAGGTGCTATAGATCAGTTTTTACATTGACCAATCTGTTGACAGTACTACTGTTAAAGTTTATTTTCTCCAACCATGATCTCCCAAATAGAGCTGGAAAATTACCATGGACCACATGGAGGGGCCGGTCCGCTGTTTATCTACTGTAGTCTATGTTAACCATGATGAACCTTTTAGCTGCACAATTTCTTTCGTGTACGTCCTTAAGATCACATCAGCTGGTTTTAAAGGGAAATGCTTCAGCTTGTGTTAGTATGTAGTCTCAGGAATTAAAAATACAGCAGCATCAGTATCAACTTCCAGCCTAATAGGTTGTTCACTTAACTTCAGAATCACCCTGAATCTATGTGATCCACTCTGAATAAAATGTTCAGTTGGAGCTCTGGTCATTCTCTTCTTCACAGTCTTTTCTTCCATGTTGTAAATCATTTTTGTAGAATACAACTTTCTTCATGAAGGTACCCAGATTCTTCTTCTGAATATTCTTCTCAAGGGAAGATGGTCTAGCCCAACCAGCTTTTGCAATGTGACCCATTTTGCTACAATTTTTGCGTCAGCTATCCTTGCTGCAGTATTCACTCACTGAATGGTCAGTTTTGGCACATCTGTGATATGCTGTTTTGACTTATGGTTGGTCCTCAATTTGTGGATCTTCATTCCTGCAACAAATTGTGAAGCCTCTTTAGCAGCCAGTTCCATCAACACTGAATTATGCTGCTATCTTCAAAGTCAAAGCATGTTCAATCTTTGGATAGCCTCATTTTAGAGATCATACCTAGACTATCTCAAAGAATATTTTCTAATGACTCAGCAGCTCACAATATTGTGCCAGCCTTTTTAAGGTTGCCATAGATTGAACAATGCTTTCACCTTCCACTTGATTCTTTCAGTGAAACTTGAACCGTTTTGCAATGATCGATGGCTTTGGAGAAAAACACTCTTCAAGGATCTTTGTCAAGTCATCGTTAATTTTGGTTCCTGGCTTTGCTGGATGAACCAAGCATTGGGGCAATTTGTACTGAAAAACATTGGTAGAAGCAACTTGTTTGCAATTTTATTTGCTTGTACAAAGTACTGTAACTGCTCTGCATAGGAATCCATGATTAATTTTCTTAATTGGAAGGGCCATGGTTGCTGATTTCTCTTGTAGGCACTAGTGACTTGAAAGTGTTCAGTATTTATATTTTTTACTGTCATCCCAGTATTCCTCTTCTTATGCTGTAGACCATTGAATTGCAGTATTTTTTTTCAAATGGCTCCAGCCATGCAGCAAAGCATCCCTTCTTTTCAAATATGCCAGATATTGCCTGGAATTTTACCCTTCTCTGTTGGAAAAACCACTCCTTTAAAGCAACACGGAGAGCTTCTTTCCTTTTTCAATTTACTTGGCCTTCTTTCACTGGCACTTTGATCTATAATCCTGTTGTTAGTTTTCCACAGCCTCCTAATATTTAAAGTGTTTGAAACCACAATGTTTTTTTCTTCAACTTAAGACCTTTTCTCAGTGTTCTTGTTGAAACAAAATCACAAATTGTTGGCAACTTTCTTTTTGTAGTATCTATGTTAGGGGTTGTGGATTTTTAAACAAAAAGACGTAGTTAACATATGTGTTAATTCAAACAAACAAAAACAGATTCATTCTAGTAGCTCTGGTCTGTACAGAACAGCACTGAAACAAAAAGTAGGAGCCTCTGAAACACCCCAAATAACATCACCATTCAATCGTGTGACCTGCTCTTAAAACAATCATGCAATTACTCAATTACATAACTATTTTTTCTCCTACTGTGGTGGCATCTTTCCATCTTGTGAAACAATAGTTTGCAGCATGATGGTCAGTTCTGTGTTAAGCATCACCTGATGCTCAGAGCCCTACTCTTGAATGCTATTATTTGTTGCAGCAGGAAACAGTAGGCTGAAATGTTGCACAGTTCATTGGTCTCTGATTTCTTTCAGCCTGCTTCCCAGCCAGCTGAGCTCTTAGTTCCAGCTCACTGCTTCCAATGTCCATCCAAACAGTCAGCCTCCAGAGGTAACATCTGTCAGCAACTGTCTCCCAGCTGTCAGTGTCAATATCTGTCATTTTCATCTCACTTGAAGGTGTTTTTGTAGTGGAGATATGGATGCCGAGGGATTCATGACCCAATGCCAGTTCACCATGCAGAAGACCTTGAGGTATACGGTCATAATCCCTTCGATGAATGTAGCCAAGCTAGCACAGATACCATAAGAGTTTGCCTGAAGTTTACTAGTTCCTCTAAAAATGTATTTCACCAACTTAGCTTTCTCTATAAAATTAAAGCTAGTCAAAATGCGCCGAAATTCTAATTTTCATTTCACTGTGAATCAAAGTATGACCTTTCTAACCTCATAACTATGAACCTTGCTAGTATTTTTTTGAATTGTTTTATACAATTGTTCATTATAGCTATTGCAACTTTAAATTACAGTTTAAGTGTGAAGAAATGATGTTGCATTGTAACTGATATTTCCATTGTGGTTGCTAATCTATCAGTTCTATTGATTATTTGTGATATGCGAGACTATTACAACAGTTTGAATAATTTAGTCAAGCACCTCCCAATACACATGCTTGTAATCAGTTACAGACAGTTACAAAACTGGCAATGGCTGAATCGTGGGACTCCAGGCTGAAAACATTTAACAATACACTAGAGAAGACAAGGAGACAAAATATTGAAGGTAGCACAAAAATGTAACATCTTTAATATGTGAAAAATTAGATTATACCTAATATTTTATACTTCTAAATTAGCAGCATTGCTACCAGGATAGACAATTTAGAATTTTGACAAAATAAAACTAATTGCACATGAAAATTGCATTGATTTTGCTACATATGAAAAGATGGCCCTTCAATTGTTGAATTATAAGTCACTAAAAATAACTATCAGACTTTGAGGAACACATCATAACAGATCTTTAAAAACCTTTTGAAATAAAGCTTGAATTCAGTAATTCTGCACACCTGCTGTTGAAAAACACAAAGAAAATTCAGGACAGAGCTGTGGCCTTATAGAAACTTTAGAAACCCTATATTGCAGAAGGCCATTCGGCCCATTGTATCTGCACCAACCCTCCAAAAGAGCATTCTAACTAGGTCCACTCCCCCACCCTAATAACACTGTGCATTGATCGATCAGTCAAACCAGCACATCTTTGCACTGAAGGAGGTGGGACAAGGGGTTTGGGGAATGGAGTGGTGGAAAAATAGAAGTGAGAAAGAAGGATGATAAAGTAAATGACTGAGATGAAATGAAATAGAATAAATGGAAATGGGGTGAGTGAGGTGGAGATTTCATCTCATTCATCCATTTTATCATCTTTCTTTCTATTTTTCCACTGCTCCATTTCAGCTCTCCTCCTTTCCGACTCCCCTCCCGCTTTCAGTGCAACTGCTACGTTCCTTAGGCAGTCCTTTAACAATCTGAACTTCTGTTCTGCCATTCTCGCATTCTGATCACTTAATGGACACTCTTAGCACCTTCTCAGCCTTCTGTATCCTCATTTACATTCCCTTTCTCCAAACCAACACCACCCCCCCCAACCCCAACAGTATAAATCTCTGCTTATTCTCTTTGCTCTCAGCTTTGAAGATGGGTCATCTAGACTCCAAAGGTTGGCTCTATTCTCTCCCCACAGATGCTGTCAAACCTACTGAGACTTTCCAACATTTTCTGTTTTTGTGTTATGGTTGTGGTCATCTCCAGCAACACGGGAAAAAAATTCAACATCGTAACAGACAAAGCTCTCTGCTTGATTGGCAAACAATCCACCGATGTTCGCTGACTCCGACATCATGGCTATACTGGACATTATCTAGATGATGCACCTCAGCAATTCTCCACATTTTTAACAACACCTCGTTAACCAATGAATCTCCATCACTAAGGACAAATGAAACAAGGAGATGGGAACACCATTAACTCAAAATTCTCCTCCAACATAAACCGTACTCCCTCTCTAGCAAGATCATGGGAATAGCTTCTCCAGGTGGACTTCAGAAATTCAAGAAGGAATGCCATATGTTCTGCTCAATGACAGCTAGAGATGGGGAATGAATACTAGTCTTGCTGGTATATATCCTAAAAATGAATTTTTAAAATGACTGACCTACAAATTGCATTTAAGTTAAACTATATAGAAGGAACAATTAAAGCAGCAGGTGAAACAATTTATTATAAAAATTGAGCAGAGTTCGACCAATGGCCATTCATCCTGTTCCTTCATTCAAAACAATCATGGCTGATTTTGGGCTTTACCTCTATTTTCCCACCCACTCTCCATTTCTCTTAGTTCCCTGACACACCAAAAATATCCCAGCTTGAATGTATTCAACAATGGAACATCCACAACCCTCTGTGGTAGAGAATTCCAAAGAGTCACAACCCTTCGTGTGAAAATATTTTTCACATCAGTCCTAAATGAGTCTTATCCTGGGACTGTGCCCTCATGTTTTAGATTCCTTGACCAACGAAAACAATTGGTGGACACAAAGTCCACCCTATAATGCCCCTTCAAATTCTTGTACGTTTCAATGAGATCACCTCTCATTCTTCTAGACTCCAGAGGTAGGATTATTTAACTTTACAGCTTCTAGAACAGGTCTACAGTCTTTAGCCCTGGCAACTCTGACCAATGCTGTGGAGGTGCCAGTGTTGGACTGGGGTAAACACAGTAAGAAGTCTGACAACATCAGGTTTAAGTCCAACCGATTTCTTTGATAGTAAACTCTTACTATCAAATAAATCAGTTGGACTTAAACCTGGTGTTGCCAGACTTCTAACTCTGACCAATGACATAATGCAGAAAGAATGAGGCTTTTGTAGTCATCGCTATTGACTACACTATAGGTGAGAGTCCTTCTGATATCTTACAGTCCAGCTCTTTGAAAGTTATTATAGCCTACCACGAGCTGCACAACTTTCATAAGCATACAATGGCTAGGAGAGGTTGTTATCTGTACACAGTAAAAAATGAATAGGCTGAGGCTTTTTTCTCTGGAATGGCTAAGACTGAGAAATCAAATGATAAGGAGTCTTTAAAATTATAGAGCAGATGGAGAAAAAGTTGGTTCCTTGTGTGAGGAAATCTAAACCGATGGACAATAAATATAAAAGTCATTAATAAATTAAGTAAGGAATTCATGATAAATTGCTGTACTCAGAATAGTAACAACAATGTGAAATTGATTTTAAAAATATGGCACAGTGCAATCTCATTAAAACACTTTTCAGGCCGTTTTCCCAGAGAAATAAAGGATGACTCCTAAACAGAGAGCCCTCCATTGCAGACACCTGCCAACACAATAAGAAGTCTCACAACACCAGGTTAAAGTCCAACAGGTTTATTTGGTAGCAAAAGCTACTAAGTTTCGGAGTGCTGCTCCTTTGTCAGGTAAGCGGAAGTTCTATTCAAAACAGGGCACATAAAGACAATTTACAAAATAATGATTGGAATGCGAGTCTTTAGAGGTACTCAAGTCTTAAAGGTATAGACAACTTGAGTGGAGAGTGTACTAAGCACAGGTTAAAGAGATGTGTATTGTCTCCAGACAGGACAGTTAGTAAGATTTTGCAAGCCCAGGCAAGTTGTGGAGGGTTAGAGATAGTGTGACATGAACCCAAGATCCCGGTTGAGGCCGTCCTCGTATGCAGAACTTGGCTATCAGTCTCTGCTCAGCAACTCTGCGTTGTCGTGTATCGTGAAGGCTGCCTTGGAGAACGAATACCTGAAGATCAGAGGCCGAATGCCCGTGACCGCTGAAGTTTCCCCAACAGGAAGACAGTACTCTTGCCTGGTGATTGTCAAGCGGTGTTCATTTATCCTTGTCGTAGCGTTTGCACGGTCTCCCAATGTACCATGCCTCGGGACATCCTTTCTTGCAGCATAGCATGTCGACAACGCTGGCCGAGTTGCAAGGGTATGTACCTTGTACCTGGTGGATGGTGTTCTCATGTGAGATGATGGCATCCCCTGCCATAGCAACCTCTGCAAGACGTGCCAGATCATCGACACAGATGCCACCATCTCACATGAGAACACCGTCTACCAGGTACACGGTACATACTCTTGCAACTTGGTCAATGCTGTCTACCTGATACGCTGCAGGAAAGGATGTCCTGAGGCATGATACATTGGGAAGACTGTGCAGACGCTATGACAACGGATGAATGGATACCGCTCGACAATCACCATACAAGAGTGATGTCACATGGGAACACTTCAGCATTCATGGACATTCAGCCTCTGATCTTCGGGTAAGCACTCTCAAAGGCAGCCTTCACGACACACAACGCAGAGTCGCTAAGCAGAGACTGATAGCCAAGTTCCGTACACATGAGGACAGCCTCAACTAGGATCTTGGGGTCATGTCACAGCTGTCTTGCCTGGACTTGCAAAATCTCACTAATTGTTCTCTCTGGAAAAAACAGACATCTCTTTGACCTGTGCTTCACACTCTCTCCACTCACACTGTCTGTTCCTTTAAGACTTGATTACCTGTAAAGACTCGCATCCCAACCATTATTTTGTAAATTGAGTTTGTGTCTTTATATGCCCTCTTTGCAACCAGAACTCCTACTCAAGGGGTGGCCTTCGCTCCAAAAGCTTGTGGCTTTTGCTACCAAATAAACCTGTTGGACTTTAACCTTGTGTTGTGAGACTTCTTACTGTGTTGACCCTAGTCCAACGTCCGCATCTCCATGTCCACTTGACAGCACCGTGGAGTGTTCAACGGTCTGCTTCATTGTAATTAATTTTCTGCAACTTTTTCAGAGGAGTCTATCTGGGGATTAGTAGGAGAAGCTCGCAATAGAACTCGTGAACCAACTGCGGCTTCCATTCTTCACGTAGCGGCCCGACACCACTCGATTCTGGCCACACCAGTTCAAGTCGGTTCCAAAACGCTCCCCCTCCCTCCACTTCCCCGCTTCGTGCGTATGACGAACGCAGCGCATGTGCGTCAGCGCACGGTGACGCAATGACGGCTCGTGCCCTGTCTCCCGACCTCCATCTCTTTCCATATCCGCCATCTTGCTCACCGCGTGTTTCCTTTGGGTCCGGGCAAACATAATAAGGTTTGTGAGAGTGGAAGGGGGGGGAGGAGGGCGAGAAAAGTTTGCCGTGACTGTAAGTCGTCGGACGGTCTGATCAGGTAGAGGTGAAAATCCGTGTCCGGGCCACTTAAAGCGTTGCTGCGGGACGGATTCGTATCGTTGGAACAAAATTAAGAAAACTAGTTGGCAGCCGGGATTTTAAAAGCGGGTTGTTTGTGCTAATTTAGTGGCTGGTTGTTGTTCGGAGGCCAGGGACGTTAGGCCGCATGCTGGCTTCTTGGGGAGGAATTGAAGGGGAAAGAAAGTGCGTTAAAACCCGCGCCCCCTCGGAGAAATGTGGTCGTTTAGTAGTGGGGAGGGATCGTGAGTTTTACGAATCGCAGTGGGTTGTGTTGCTCCTGTCTCTTATCTGCAGGAATGGCACGAGTGCAGTTGAAGTTTTTAATTTGCACCACCCATTTGTACTTGGTGTTTGAGACATGCCTTTGAAGTGAGAGAGATGCGATCAATAAATTTAAGAATTGTTTATATTTCCAGAAGATTAAACTTAAGTGTGCAGACATTCGAACTGTGTGAAGCTGAACATTTACAAATTTTGGGCAGGGACTCGATTTTGAATTGCAGGAATAAACTGCATTTCATACCTATCAATAACTATAAATGTAATTATCGATTATTTAACTCACCTTTGTTTTCTTCCTCCATAGTAAACGCTATGAATCAGGAAAAGTTAGCTAAACTACAGGCTCAGGTCCGAATAGGTGGAAAGGTGAGATCTTTGTCTAATTGCAGTAAAATTGTTTAATACGGTACAAATCACTTATTGCCTATCTTTCATTTTCACTGACATTGTTTTCATATAGTACCTTTCGTGACCTCAGGACATCCTAAAGTGTTTTTACGTGCAGTGAAGTATTTTTGAAGTGTAGTCGCTCATTGTAGTGTAATAATGTATTAATTTGTCTGTAGTACTACACCATCTTAAAGCATGTGATTTATTTTTCCATCCAGTTCTTGCCTGTGTGCAAAGATTATTAAATGGACGTAGGTTCTAACGGCAGGAACAGAATTAAGCCATTTGGCCCATCGAATCTGCTCTTGTCATGCAATCATGACTGATATACTCCTCATTCCCATTTTCCTGCCTTCTTCCCATAAACCCTTCAATCCATTACCAATTAAAAATCTGTCTAACTCCTCCTTAAATTTACTCACTGTCCCAGCATCCACTGCACTTTGGGGTAGCAAATTCCACATTTACAACCCTTTGGGAGAAGTAGTTTCTTCTCAACTCCCTTTTAAATTTGTTACTCCTTATTCGAAAAGTATGATCTCTCATTCTAGAATGCCCCACAAGAGGAAATATCTGCTCCACGTCGACTTGATCCATACCTTTTATTATGTACTGCAATTTAATCTCCCCTCATTCTTCTAAATTCCAGAGAGTATAGTCCTAAATTGTTCAATCTCTCTTCATACAACAAACCTCCTCATCTCTGGAATCAATCTAGTGAACCACCTCTGAACTGCCTCCAATGCCTTTCCTCAAATAAGGGCTCCAAAACTTACCTTGGAACTGGTGACAACAGTTGTCAACAACAACACTGGAGTCTTAGCTAATATTGTAAAATCTTCCTGAGCAGTAAAATGTCAATATTGAGATGGAGTGTGACTTGAAGGAATTTTTTGCAGATTTCTTTTTATTGCTTTACACCTTGAGTTTTTCCATAATCCCTTAATTGGAAGTCGTGGGTTCAGAGTCCATTTTAGGACATGTTAATGTAAACCTACTTGTGACAACAATAAATAAACTTAAACGTAAAAACTTAACTTGTGCAGGACTAGGGAAGTAAATGTCATTGTGGGTGCAATCCTTTAGGTAAGATGTTCAAGACTCCATTACAGTATTTTGCAGAGTACTAGAACATAGAACATTACAGCGCAGAACAGGCCCTTCAGCCCACGATGTTGCACCGACCAGTTGAAAAGCAATGACCCTCTAACCTAAACCAAACCCTTTCCATCCATAAACCTATCCACGGATCTCTTAAACGCCCCCAAACTAGGCGCATCCACAACTGCAGCAGGCAGGGCATTCCAATCCCTCACCACCCTCTGGGTAAAGAACCTACCCCTGACATCCATCCTATAACTACCACCCCTTAATTTAAAGCTATGCCCCCTCGTGCTAGCTTTCTCCATCCGAGGAAAAAGGCTATCACTGTCCACCCTATCTAAACCTCTAATCATCTTATATGTTTCAATAAGGTCCCCTCTTAGCCGCCTTATTTCTAACGAAAACAACCTCAAATCCCTCAGTCTCTCCTCATAGGACCTCCCCTCCATACCAGGCAACATCCTGGTAAACCTCCTCTGCACCCTCTCCAAAGCCTCCACATCCTTCCTATAATGTGGGGACCAGAACTGCACACAATACTCCAAGTGCAGCCGCACCAGAGTCTTGTACAGTTACAACATGACGTTGCGGCTCCTAAATTCAATCCCCCTACTAATAAACGCCAAGACACCGTATGCCTTCCTAACAACTCTATCTACTTGATTCCCAACTTTCAGGGATCTATGTACACATACACCTAGATCCCTCTGTTCATCCACACTATTCAGAGTCCTACCGTTAGCCCTATGCTCTACACATCTGTTATTCCTGCCAAAGTGAATTACCTCACACTTTTCCACATTAAACTCCATCCGCCACCTCTCGGCCCAGCTCTGCAACTTGTCCAAGTCCCCCTGTAAACTAAGACACCCTTCCTCACTATCTACCACACCTCCGACTTTGGTGTCATCAGCAAATTTACTAATCCACCCAACTATACCCTCATCCAGATCATTTATAAAAATTACAAACAGCAGTGGCCCCAAAACAGATCCCTGAGGCACACCACTCGTAACTGAACTCCATGACGAATACTTACCATCAACCACCACCCTCTGTCTCCTATCCGCCAGCCAATTCCTGATCCAATTACCTAAATCACCCTCAATCCCATACATCTGCATTTTCTGCAGAAGCCTTCCATGGTGAACCTTATCAAACGCCTTACTAAAGTCCATATATACCACGTCATCTGCCTTACCCCCATCCACCTCTTTGGTCACTTTCTCAAAAAACTCAATAAGGTTAGTAAGGCACGACCTACCCTCCACAAAACCGTGCTGACTATCTCCAATCAATTCATTACTCTCCAAATAACTATAAATCCTATCCCTAATAATTTTTTCTAAAACCTTGCCCACAACAGAAGTAAGACTCACCGGTCTATAATTCCCGGGGAAGTCTCTGTTCCCCTTCTTAAACAATGGGACAACACTCGCTATCCTCCAATCTTCTGGCACTATACCTGTGACCAACGACGACCTGAAGATCAGAGCCAGAGGCTCTGCAGTCACCTCTCTTGCCTCCCAGAGAATCCTAGGGTAAATCCCGTCCGGCCCAGGGGACTTATCTGTTTTCAAACCCTCAAGAATATCTAGCACATCCTCCTTATCAACTGCAATACTGTCCAGTTTACAACCCTGTAACCCAGTGTTCTCCACAGCTACATTTATGTCCCCCTGCGTGAACACCGAAGAGAAATATTGGTTCAGTGCCTGTCCAATCTCTTCCGGCTCCACACATAAATTCCCACTGCTGTCTCTAACTGGCCCTAATCTTGCCCTAACCAACCTTCTGTTCTTAACATATCTATAGAATGCCTTAGGATTCTCCTTAATCCTATCAGCCAAAGTCTTCTCATGTCCTCTTTTAGCCCTTCTTAACTCACTCTTTAACTCCCTCCTAGCCAATCTAAAGCTTTCTAGTGCACTACCTGAGCCCTCAAGTCTCATCTGGACATAAGCCTCCTTTTTCTTTTTAACCAGCGAATCAACTTTCTTAGTGCACCACGGTTCCCTAGCTCGACCAATTCCTCCTTGCCTGACAGGGACATACGTATCAAGGACTCGCAGTAGCTGCTCCTTGAAAAAACTCCACATTTCGGACGTTCCAAGACCCTGTAGTCTCCTAGTCCAACCTATGCTTCCTAATTCTCTCCTAATAGCCTCATAATTACCCTTCCCCCAGCTAAAACTACTGACCCGAGGTTCATGCCTATCCCTTTCCATCACTAAGGTGAATGTAACCGAATTGTGGTCACTATCACCAACTTCCAAGTCTAGCACCTGGTCTGGCTCATTTCCCAGCACCAAATCCAATATAGCCTCACCTCTAGTTGGCCTATCAACATACTGAGTCAAAAAACCTTCCTGCACGCTTTGTACAAAAACTGACCCCTCTAATGAGCTAGAGCTATAGCAATTCCAATCAATATTAGTAAAGTTAAAGTCCCCCATAACAATTACCCTATTACTTTCACTCCTATCCAGGATCGTCTCCGCAATCCTTTCCTCAACCTCTCTAGAACTTTTAGGAGGTCTATAAAAGACTCCCAACAGGGTGACCTCTCCTCTCCTATTCCTAATCTCAGCCCATACTACCTCAACAGACAAGTCCTCATCAAACTTCCTCTCTGACACGGTGATACAATCCTTGACTAATAATGCTACCCCTCCCCCCCTTCTACCTCCTTCTCTGCTCCGACTGAAGCATTTGAACCCCAGAACCTGCAACAACCATTCCTGACCCTGCTCTATCCATGTCTCTGAAATGGCCACAACATCAAAGTCCCAGGTACTGATCCACGCTGCAAGTTCATCCACTTTGTTGCGAATACTCCTCGCATTAAAGTATACGCATTTCAAACCCTGCTCTGCTTCACCCCCACGATGCCGTGCATTGCAGTCCCCATCTATGCCCCCGTCACTTTCACCCCCGCTACTCAGGATCCCACCCCCCTCTGAATCAGTTTAAACCCCCCTGCATAGCCTTTGCAAATTTTCCCCCCAAGATATTGGTTCCCCAATAAATACTAGATGTCCTATTCCCCTCAACCAACAAAATAGAGTGGAAAAAGTTACACTTACCTCATTGCTGTTTGCAAAATGGCAGTGGCATTCACTATTGAGTGCTTTAATTGAAAGCAATTCATTCCATATGATCAACTTTGGGATGCATGGGAGGCTTTGTGATATAAACTGCCCTGTAAGATGACCGGGTTATATCAGACATTTGCAAAAAAAAATTAACTACATGGGCTACAGCAGCTTGAGAAGATGATCCATCATCTTGGCAACTAGGAATTGGTAACAAATGCCAGTCTTGCCAGTGATGTCAAAATCCTGACAGTTATAATATAGCTGTATACAAAAGAAATGTTTATGTTGCTGATATCAATGCTGAGAATCATTTTAAAAAATGGTTTGAAGTTTGTTAATTACTAGTTTCGATGTTTTAAACAAGAATAACAAAGGGAGTCTTCATCTGTCTTTTTTCCTTTTGAATTGAGATGATTTGAAGGAATTAATTTCCTTTTATTTAAGTATAGCCCGCTTCAGAATAACGTATATACTCACTATGAATTCAAACTGATGCTGAAGTGTTATTCTGACTTTTGGGTTAAGCCATGTTATATGGGCAACTTGAAAGGAGATTTCTTGTTACTTCGATGGGTACCTTGACCTGAGAGACCAGTGCTGTTACATAGTGAACATATGTTTTGTTCCTCAGCTGATGAATAGCAAATAAAACACCAACTTGTCCCTGTGGAAAGGGCATTGTCTGTAACTGATGTTATGGTTCAGATCAGAAACACCAAAGTGTTGTATGGAGTCCGCCTGAATCGTAAGTTTTGAGTCTTGAATTTGGCTAGGATAAGCATGATGGGTTTAACTTCAGGTATGATTCACAACCCACTAGGGAGTTTTTGTCAAACAAAGTTTATTTAAGAATATAGTTAACATCTATAGTAAGAAAATTCGCAAGAACTTTCATCAATTACAAACAAGAAACCAAAACAACTACTATAATGTAATGTATAACAAATATATCTAACATATTCCAATCAAAACCAAAATCTTCCAGAGACAAAACCCTTTAAACATGTTCAACACATTAACAAAAACTAATTCTCGCGTGATACTGGAAATTGAGTCCTTTGGTTGAAGCCTGCAGTTCTTTGGATTCACTCAGAACAATGTGAAGTCAAAACAGCTTCTCAGGATGCCAGGGAGACTCTGGTCAAAGCCACCAACAGCAGATTTTCAGCTCACTGAAAAGATATGCTTACTATGCAGAGTACGTGATTTTTAAAAAACACTTTTTAAAGGTACAGGAACGTCACACTGAGCTGTGTAATTGGATCTCGTCAAAGTTGTTGTATACGTCACCATGTCCTTATTAAAATATTACTTGAGCATTTAATTTCAAGCTTTTTCATACGTCTCTGGCTGACAAAGGAAGAATCTTAACAGAATGGTTGTGGAAAAGACTTGTCTTATGCATTTGGGTCCTGATGGCTTATTAGGTAAATGCTCAGTAGGTGGACAACGTGAAGGACATTATTCTTCACTTGGCAGGTACATTGAAATGTGAGTGATTGGTATTATTTGGTGTGAATATGTACTGTTATTCACCTGGAGGATTCAGTGTAAGAAATTATCTAAGGTTCCCAGACCTGCTGACTGTTCAGTGGTAATTGCTGGAAGGTGCTGTGAGCTGACTGTATTGGGCTTGGCTTTGATTCCCTGCAATTGAATTGGTTTAGGCAGGAAGAATTGCTATTTTGTTGCAAAACAGTACAAGATGACTACCCAGTGCCAGAAACCGTTCCCCAGCTTGGGTCATTGTATGCAGGAGCAAAGAGCACTCTGTACCTTGCATAAACCAAAGTGTATCTTGTGTCAGTGCTGCATGTGTACATTGTAATCTGAGATCCTTTCAGAAGTTGTACTTGATTTCTAACATGACAGAAGACAACAGCTATTATGGATCATAAATTTGACTATTATTTGTGGTGATGTGCATTTTTTTTACTCTTGCTTTGTTTATTTTTAAAATCTTTTTTGCCCAGTTATTTCACAGTAACCATGCTTGAAAATGTGGGAACGAACCTTGACTATGTGTTCCGTCCCAACCTGCAAGTAAAGCTAAATTTAAATGTTCCATCCTTGTTATTCCTTTCTGAAGGGACAATTAGGGATCTGTAGGAATAGATTTAACCTTTCAATTTAAACATTCGCCTGGACTTCTCAACTAAGATTGGGATTGCAAAATACAGTGCAGCCAAGCTCTGTTTGACAACTTTGAAATCTCTTAAATCACCAAACACTACTATTACTTTACCTCAATTCCTTCTCTTTTTGATAAAGGATCTGTTGATAACAGTTATATGCCAGTTTACAAATAATCTGCAAGTATCAAAATACCACTGTTTCTAAATTAAGTGGGATTACATGACCTGGATGTATAATGACCTTTGCAATGTTAATGTTCATTTTTATACCATATTTTGTAATATTGCTTAGCATAATTACTAATTTGTGTGTAATACAGTTAACCTATTTCTAGTAATACATTTTGCCTCTTTGTTACTGAAGACTGTTCTTATAGTTTTCACAGTCCACGCGTTAGCTTTTGTGCGTGGATGGATTGTTTGTACTTGGCTTCATTCCACCGGTCAATGTTTAAAACAATTGTGCAGTGAGTTTAATCAACAGATCAAGATTATTAATACATGAGAATAGTCTGGTGGAATAAAGTTGTGGTCTATGGCCTTGTGCCCGCCTGGTATACTCCATTTTTAAGTTGCTTCCCTTGAGAAATTTTATCCATTTAGATTTGGCCACAGCAACATTGGAAAATGTCTGTGTGCATCTACTGAACTAAACAAAATTATAACAACGGAACAAAGAACCTTTTAAAATAAAGCACGTTTTGCCTGCTGTGGGCCATTTTATTGCCAAGTTCATGTAAAATAATGTATTGTTTTCAAGTTGCAAAGAAGTTTTACACTAAACATGTATATAATCTTGTGTTATTATGCAGGTAAATTATATTTAAAACTAAATGTTTATGTTGCTGATATTAATGGTGGGGTTCTACATAAAGATCTTTTGGGTCGGTTTGATTAGGAGTTTCAAAATTTAAACTAATAACAAAAGAAACCTTTGTTTTACCTTTTGATTAATTTCTAGATATTGGCTAGACTGATTAATTTTGTAATCATTGGAATTTGTCAGGGCACAGCTCGCAGAAAGAAGAAGGTAGTGCACAGAACAGCGACAGCTGATGACAAGAAATTGCAAAGCTCTCTGAAGAAACTGGCAGTTAATAATATTGCTGGAATTGAGGAGGTGTGTTTTGCATTTTTCACTTAATTATTTATTCACTTAATATTTTGTGAAAATTTCTGCACAATATTTAAAGTGCATTCCTGACCCTGTTTAGTTAATAGAAACTATTTTTCCAATTTGGGTCCAGTATACATAACATGATTCAATTGTGGTTGTCTTGCTGACATTGGGTTTTCTTCCTAGCATAGATTTTGCATAGTGGAACAGTGCAACTAGCATGTGTTCTTTTTTGCTACCCAAGTTTCTTTAGAGAAATGCATAGCAGTTCAACAACTTAAGGAATGTGCAATAGCTCTTCTACTAAATTGTAAATACAGTATGTGGTGTGCCACAAAGCTCCATAGTTCACTATCTTGTCTTGCTAAGTAAACCATTAATCAAAACATATTGGGCAATACAAATTGGTCTAGGCCATGATTCCTAATCTGACAGTTGTACAGTAACTGCTGTTAAGAAAAGTGGGCCCCTTGGATCCTGGTTGCAAATAAAGTTGCAAGTTTCTATTGCTTAATGATTCATAATATGAACCCTTGTGGCCTGATTTTGAGCATGAAGAATGGCCAGTTGGTTTTGGTAGCGGAGGCTGCTGTCACAAACAAACCATACAGCAATGTTTTTGGAATAACAGCTGAAAACTTGAACAACCCTGTACAATGGTAGGAGAAAAATTTCAGGATTTATGCTCAACTGATTCCTTAAGGGACACTTGAAATTCCTATTTCACACTATTAATGAAAATACTTTGCTTTTGGGTGAATGGCACGCTTGTGACTATTTCTGTTTTGTGCCAAACAGGTGAATATGATTAAAGATGATGGTCAGGTCATTCACTTCAATAATCCTAAAGTGCAGGCCTCGTTATCTGCCAATACTTTTGCTATTACCGGCCACGCTGAGACAAAACAAATCACAGAAATGCTTCCAGGCATTCTCAGCCAGCTTGGAGCTGACAGTCTAACAAGTCTTAGAAAGTTAGCTGAACAGTTGCCACGACAAGGTATGTACAAGATCATCAAAGAGCGATTTACATAATTGTGCCTGTATTGTTATATTTTTTAAAACTTATCTTAGTCCTTTTTTTGTCACATCAGAACATGTGTAGTGGATTTTCCAAGCCAAGAAAATATGAACATGGGCATGTAGATCAAGGCTGATTAACGTTTATGTTGACAAGCAAAGGATTCACTTTGCAGCCTATTGTACTGCCTGTAAATAAGAATCGCAGTGAGTTACAAGACAAAGATTCAGTTAAAGTTTTTAGATAACTCTACCAACTGTAAGTTTAAAATAGAGACTTGCATTTATATAGCACTTTTGCCATCTCTTGATGTCCCAAAGCGTTTTAGAGTCCAAGATTGTTTCCTGGATATGTTTTCTGGCAAAACGCAAAAGTTGTAGTACTGAATTTTGCTTTTAGGAATCAAAGTGGAAAAACATCTTGGAAACAATGACTGGATACTTTTCCACAGAATTAAAGTGCAGCAAAAGTTCTTTAAGTGACTAGAGAGGAACAAAATAACACTGATATTATAAATCTACAGCTAATATAAAAGGAAATCAAAAGACCCACCAAAAATATTGTTAGAAAAGAGAAGGTAGGTTGCGATGGTGAAGAAAAATTAGATTGCTAGAATTAAGTGCATGGATTTCACAGGATGGAAGATTGATTCTGTCTGACCAAGCGTGTGGACTTTGAGGAAGTGGGGTCCTGAACTGGAGCTTTTTGCCTATACTTCCATAAATTATCTCATAGAAGCCTTTGTTAAACTCAAATTGTATTATGGGTGGAACTTGGGTAGAAAAAACTGTGGCTTAAAAGAAATAACAGTTATTGGCAGACGTGCGTCAAGGGAAGATAATACTGTGTGTAACTTTATCCTTAAGTAAAAGAAGGGGCCACAGATCTAAACTAATGGAGAATAAATTCTTTGGAGAATCCTTTATACCCTAATCAGTATGACCATTGACTCTTAGATGGTGATGTGGAAATGAGAGCTCAATAAATTGCATGGCTCTGTGGATTGTGCTCCAAAGGTTTGGACGTCCAAGAAACTTACTTAAACCTACAAATGCATCGCAATGATATAACGGCAACTCTCTTGAGTGGGAGATCTGAAACATGCCTTCAAAATCTGGACTGGGTCAAGCAAGGCTATCTGATAACCCCCTTTCTATTTACAATCTACCTGGCAGTGATTAGCCACCATTAACATATATGATCTACAGTTTGCAGGTGACTTCAGCATTGTCTACTCTGCACCAAATTTGTAAGTCACTCACTGCCTCTTTAATTCTCCATTTAAGAGTTTTGGCTTGTCTTTGAGTGTTACTAAAGCAAACCTATCAACCCACATCTGATCAGCCAAATTATTCACGTCCCATTTATGTTGAAGTCGATATTCTGAAATAAGTTGAGCATATATTGGGACACTAATGGGCAATTTAGCATCTCCATTCAACCAAACTGCACATCTTCAGGCTATGGAAGGAAACCAGAGCACCTGGAGGAAACCCATGCAGACACAGGGAAAACAAACTCCACACAGATACCGAAGGTGGGAATGAACCCGGGTCGCTGGTGTTGTGAGGCAGCGGCGTTAACCACTGTCACCATGTCCTTAAATCCAATTCCACAAACATGGAGAATTGACTTTGGACTGGACACTGTCCAAAAACCACCTTGCATGTCAGGTCCTTTTTTTTTAACTCAAATGGTCAATGTTCTGGAGAGGACGAAAAAGATGCTTCAGCGTAACTTTGAAGCTCTCCTTTAAGTATGGCAACATGACATTAATGACTAGGAGCAGCTTGCTACCACTTGTTCAGAGCGGCAAGAACTTGTCCATCAAGCTGCATCATGTTTTTGAATTTTAATGTCTAAATGATGAGACAGAACGAAAGGAAAAGTAAATCCTGCACTCCAGATCCTACTACTTGATGGGATCTCCTGTTCCATGTGCCCAAGAATTTGTCTGTTCAATCACATGAAGACACATGGCAAAAACACTTAATTGCGGGACAATGAAAATGAAAACCTTTTGAAACTTTTTTTTTAAAAGCTGGGTGTATTTAGGCTGATTTTTGATGGATGAACTAAATGATTGTCTTACTGGGCCCTGAGGCAAGTATCCTAAAATGCTGAAAGTTGAGAGGGATAAAAAGTCTCATCGCATTCTGCCATACTTCCTTGGATGTAGAGACTGGAAAGTTGCCTGTATATGTGGAGTACTTGGTGATTGGCAAATGTATAGAGGTCATGTTATAGAATAATGTTATTAATGGGTTAAAGATAATGGATTGTACAAGGCAAGTCATGTCTGCCAATTCTGAAATTTTTGAGGAGATGAGTATTGATAAAAATGATGTACATACTGGAATTGAAATAGGTAGGTATTTGATGGTTGGTGTGGTCACAAAGGGCTGAAGGGCCTCTTTCTAAATTATGTAGTATGGGGATGATAGAGATATTAAAATCATGAGGCCTGAGCAGAGTAGATAGGAAAAAAGTTCCCATTATTGCAAGATCCAAGAGGTCACAGATTTAAGTTAATTGGCAAAAGAAGCAAGGGGACATGAGATACTGAAGAGGACTATTGGGCAGATAGATTTGACAACAAATATGTGGAGGTGTATATTTTGGAAAGAATACACTAAATGATAAAACTTCGAAAGGAGGAGGTTGGAGATCTGAAGGCTCAGATATATCAATTTTGGTTCAATGGTAGTATTCATTGTAAGATAATGGCTTCAAGCCCCACTCTAGAGACTTAAATGCTGTCAATGATGCCGTCTTTCAGACGAGTCATTAAACTTGAGTATTGTTTGCTTTTTGACATAACATGAAAGATGCCATGCCAAGGGTGAAAAACTTTAAAAGTATAGACTGTAGAACTGGGGCTTTCTTTATTAGAACAGACAAAGGGTCAGGGTGTCCCTTCTTAATTGTTAATGGAGGAAATATGTTTCCATTTTTGGTGTATCAGTGAATAAGTTTCATAGATCAAAGAATTAAGTTAGAGATTGTGGACATTTTAAAAACAGATTTCAAGGGCATCCTATGCCCAACCTGAAAAAGTTAAAGTAAAATCCATAATGCATTTTAAATGGAAAGTGCATAAATGTAAAAGTTACAGGTGGGGTTATCTGTGTAACAGAACAAACCAAATTAGATGAAAAGTTTCCTGCTGTATTCTGAGATTGTGGAATGCTGCCGTGATCCTTAATTAAAGTACAAACGTATGTGTGGACAACCAACTTAAAAACACATTTATCAGATCAGAACTGATTCCCTTTTCCAAAAAGTTATATTTATAGGTAAATTAAATGACCTTTAAATTGTCCCTCATTCAATTTTAAATGCTATCTTAGTTATTTAATTAGCGGATTTTGTGCCTGTACTTCCTTATGTAACTAGTGTGCTTTTAAAGAACAAAAGTCTTACTTCGATGTAGCTCTCATTACAGTCTCAAGGTCTCAAAGCCCTTTAAAGCCAATGAAGTACTATTGGAATGTAGTTGCTGTTGTAATGGAGGAAAGATGGTGACCAGTTTGTGCACAGCAAGCTCCTATAGACAGCAATATAATATCCAATCTGTTCTCATGTTGCTTGAGGTATAAAAATTGGACAAATATTGCAGATAAATCTTTGAAGCATTTTTCTTTTATAAATGCAATTAGGCTACTTGTGAGCTTATTAGTTTAGAGTTGTTACTGCTTCGTTGGCAGGTCTTGTTCTGTTTTATCTCAGTAAACTTGCAATTTAATTTTGAATGTTTGTCACAATCTGGGTAGATTCTTTGATCAGCTTGAATTGTGAAATGACTTTATGCTGTATGTAATGCAAGACTTTAACTGTAAAGACATGGAAGTACGTTTTATGATCTACAGAGGCAGTCAGACCTACATTGCAGCATTTTGTTTGCATGTTAAATTTTACGAATGAAGCTTTTGGTAGTGAACTAAACAATTTATTTTCTCTTCAATCTAGTTTTGGATAATAAAACGCCCAAAGCTGAAGACATTGATGAAGAAGATGATGACGTCCCAGGTAAATGAGAATTAGTTTTTGCCTTGAACAGGCTTTTGGTTTCTAATTGACCAGAAATCTGTTGTCAGCACAGCAATTACATTCAGTGTCTCTAAATTTATGTACTTGAGCAACAGGACCACAGAAGTCAAAGCTGATCAGTTTGTCACATTCTGTATGTGCTGGTGGCTGTCTGATTTTGGAGGATGTTGGAACATCAAAAAATGTTTAGGCACTCTGAAATTCTGTCATTCTCTCGAAGTTTAAAAACAGTGCATAATTCTAGATTTGTATTTAAGGTAAACTTGTAAAATTTGTTTAGGATATTCTCATAAAGGAAAATGTGTGATTACAAGTACATGCCTTTATGTTATGAGATCATTAATATTATACACCTAAACATTTATAGAATCCCTTTAGTGCAGAAAGGGGCCATTTGGCTCATTGGGTCTGCTCCGACCACAATCCAACCCATGCCTTATCCCCGTAACCCCACCTGCTGGTTGCTCTGACACTAAGGGGCAGTTTACCATGGCCAATCAACGTAACCCACACATCTTTTCAAATCACTTCAGTACACATTCCAGAGTTATGACATGAGATTTATAGAAAGACCGCAATGCCACATCCAAGCTTCAAGTACCACTAAGTCAGGTGGTCATCTTGTTCCATCTTGAATCTTGGATTTGCTGAGGCTTGGGGAAATTTGAGAGAGCCCTGTGGTAATGGTCATTGTTGATATCAATTGTGGGATTGTGACTATATGGAGTAGAGTACTTTTGTGGCTTCAGGCAGTCTGGATTGATGTCGAGGAATGGTATTTGTGGAGCATATACAGGTTAAAGTGTTTGATTTTTGAATTGGCCTTTCACCATTTTGCTGGTGGTGATGTTCGGGGTCAACTCCAGGTATTTTTGTATTTTTCCTTGATGGCTAATCAAGATTGCATTTCCATGATATTGTTCCAGCCTTCCAGGTGCAGAATGGCATAGTAGAATTGCAGAAACTTGTGGCACAGCAGGTTGCTATTTGGCCTGTTGTGCCTCTGAGAGCAGTCATGCTTAGTGGCAGATCTGTTTTTTTGGTCTACAAATCTGCAAGTTCTTCACCTTCAAGTGCGTGGTCATTTTCCAGTAATTTTGATTCTAACTTTTCTGGTTATTGTTGCAATTGCCAGAATGAATTTTTTCTCCTATTCTTTCAAAACCTTTCATCTTGAAAATCTCTCATCAGGTCACCTTATATAACCTATGTTCAAAGGAAAATAGTCCCACCTTTTCCAATCTCGCCTCAAAACTGAAGTTTTCTCATCACTGGTGATATTCTGATGCGCCTTCTCTACTGCTTTTATCTTTCCTGAAGTGTGGCGCCCAGAATTGTTCATAATGTTCCAACTGAGGCTTAAGAATTTTGTAGTTGCAATGATGATGAAACTGCCAGCCCTGCTGTAATGGGCATAGAGTTATAGACATTTACGGCATAGAAACAGGCCCTTTGGCCAACTTGTTCATGCGATCCAGTTTTTACCATTAAGCTAGTCTCAGTTGCCCGTGTTTGGCTCATTATCCATCTATATCAATCTTACAAAATTGTACCTGCTTCTACTACTACCTCTGACAGCTCATTCCAGACACATAAGAACATAAGAAATAGGAGCAGGAATAGGCCATCTAGCCCTTCGAGCCTGCCCCGCCATTCAATAAGATCATGGCTGATCTGTCGTGGCTCAGTTCCACATTCCCACCCTCTCCCCATAACCCTTAATCCCCTCTCTTATCAAAAACCCATCAACCTGCGTCTTAAAAATATTTAGCGAGGTAGCCTCCACCACTTCAACGGGCAGAGAATTCCAGAGATTCACCACCCTTTGAAGAAGTTCCTCCTCAACTCCGTTCTAAACCGCCCCCCCCTTTATCTTGAGGCTGTGCCCCCTAGTCCTACTGTCCTTTCTGAGCGGGAAGAGTCTCTCCACCTCTATCCTATCCATCCCATTCATCATCTTATACGTCTCAATGAGATCTCCCCTCATTCTTCTAAACTCTAACGAGTACAAGCCTAATTTATTCAGCCTCTCATAGCTCAACCCCCTCAACTCCGGCATCAGCCTAGTAAACCTCCTCTGCACTCCCTCCAAGGCCAAAATATCCTTGCGTAAGTACGGCAACCAAAACTGCACACAGTACTCCAGCTGCGGCCTCACCAATGCCCTATACAGCCGCAGCAAGACCTCCCTACTTTTATATTCAATCCCATTCGCCTTCCTGACCACCTGCTGCACCTGCAGGCTGGGTTTTTGCAACTCATGCACAAGGACCCTGAGGTCCCTCTGCACCGTCGCCTGCTGCAGTTTTTCGCCACGTAAGTAATAATCCTTCCTACCATTATTCCTACCAAAGTGGACCACCTCGCACTTGCCAACATTAAATTCCATTCACCACCCTCTGAAAAAATTGCCCTTTGGGCTCTTTTATATCACCCCACTTACTGTAAACCTATGCCTTCTAGTTTTAGGTTCTTCTACCTTTGGGAAAAGATGTTGACTATCTACCTCATCTGTGCTCCTCATTATTTTATAGACCTCTATAAGATCACCTCTCCCAGACTCCCACGCTCCAGGGAAAAAGTGCCAGTCTATCCAGCTCCTCCTTATAACTCAAACCATCAAGTCCCGGTAGTATCCTAGTAAATCTTTTCTGCACTCTTTCTAGTTTAATATCCTTTCTATAATAGGGTGACCAGAACTGTACACTGTATTCCAAGTATGGACTTATCAGTGCCTTGTACAATTTGAACAAGACATGCCAACTCTTGTATTCAATGTCCTGACCAATGAAATCAAGAATGTCGAATGCCTTCTTCACCACTCTGTCCACCTGTGACTCCATTTTCATGAATCTCCATGAACCTGTACTCCTAAATCTTTGTTCTACAGCACTCCCCAACACCCTACCATTAACTGAGTAAGTCCTGTTCTGGTTCAATCTACCAAAATGCACCACCTTGCATTTATCTAAATTAAACTTCATCTATTCATCAGCCTACTGGCTCAATTAATCAAGATCCTGTTGCAATCTCAGCTACCTTCACTGTCCACTACGCCACCAATCTTGGTGGAAATGCTAAATTCTCCCTCCGTGTACCCGAACGGGTGCCTGAATTTGGCGACTAGGGGATTTTCACGATGACTTCATAGCAGTGTGAATGTAAGCCTACTTGTGACTAATAAATAAGCTTTTACTTTAAACTTACGAACCATACCTCCTAAATTCTCATTTAAATCATTAGTACAAATGACAAATAACAGTGGACCCAGCACCAATCCCTGAGGCACACCACTGGTTACAGGCCTCCAGTTTGAAAAACAACCCTTTATAACCACCCTCTGTCTTCTGTCATCAAGCCAATTTTGTACCCAATTGGCTACCTCACCCCAGATCCCATGAGATTTGTGCAACAATTGTCTCATGATATAGAGGGGATTAAGGGTTATGGGGAGAGGGCGGGAATGTGGAACTGAGCCACGACAGATCAGCCATGATCTTATTGAATGGCGGGGCAGGCTCGAAGGGCTAGATGGCCTACTCCTGCTCCTATTTCTTATGTTATGTTATGTTATGAAACTGACAGCAGCTGCCTGCGCTGCTAAATGCAAAAATACAAAACTTTTTGTTAATAATTACCTGCATGTCCGTGGAGTATACTAAGAATATGTACAATTGGAAATCTCCTGAACTGAAGTGACCTTTCACTTGTTATCACTAAAAACCCTGAAAAGGTTGTCTTGTTGAAAGAGCTGCAAGTGGATTTTTATTGCCAAGCTAAATCATCATTACTCCTGAATAACCTCTATGATCCCTTCTTAAATATTGAAATTAGTTTTTACTGAGCTGAACATTTTTACCCTTGATGTTTTCTGGTCTCTTTCCATAATTAATTTAAATTATTTGTCACTGATAGATAGATATTCTTCTATGGTAACACACTCCATTTGCCCCACCTCAATTCCCAGGACCAAATCCAAAACTGCTTCCTTCCTAGTTGGACTGGAAATGTATTGATTGGGAATGTTTACTTATGCGCGTACTAGAAATTTTTTTCTTCCCTTCCCTTTACTGTTTATCCCAGTATATTAAGGTAATAATTTTGTTACGCATCTTTGAAATTTGTTAGTCTGTTTCTCTCTGGCTGTTTGGAGCTTATATATGAAATTTTAAAAACTCAACTGCTCCCAAGTTCCTCAACTCAAGCCATAAATTTGTTCCTAGAAGCATCTAGTAAATCTATTTGGAACTATAATACAAAAGTTTTTGTTAATGATTACCTGCATGTTCATGGAGTGCACTGAAAGCATGCACAATTGGAAATCCCTGAACTGAAGTGACCTTTCACTTGGTGTCACTGTAAAATAAGGCCTGGGTGGAATTGTGGTTGGTGCAGACTCGATGGGCGGAATGGTCTCCTGCACTGTAGGGATTCTATAACATTATTCTTATTCAATATTTCCAAGGCTTTTTTTTCCTCTACCATTCCTGAATATTTGATAACTGGCAATATTAATAATCCATTTCTGCCTTTTTGGCTTAATGTTCATTGAGAAACTGGTCTAATCCTGGTGATTTCCTTTCTGCATCCAACTGCGATGAGTCCTTCTGGGTTAACATAGAACATAGAACACTACAGCACAAACAGGCCCTTCGGCCCACGAGTTGCGCCGATCACATCAACACCTACCAATCTATAGACCTATCTATAACCCCCAATCCCATTAAATCCCATATACTCATCCAGAATTCTTTTAAAAGACCCCAGCGAGTTCGCCTCCACCACCACTGACGGCAGCCGATTCCATTCACTCACCACCCTTTGAGTGAAAAACTTACCCCTAACATCACTTCTGTACTTTCCTCCCCGCACCTTAAATCTGTGTCCTCTCGTAGCGACCATTTCAACCCGGGGAAATAGCCTCTGAGAATCCACCCTATCTATTCCTCTCAACATTTTATAAACTTCTATCAGGTCGCCTCTCAACCTTCGTCTCTCCAGGGAGAAGAGTCCCAGCTCCCTCAACCTAACTTCATAAGGCATGCCTCCCAGTCCAGGCAACATCCTTGTAAATCTCCTCTGTACCCTTTCAATAGCTTCTACGTCTTTCCTATACTGAGGCAACCAGAACTGCGCACAGTACTCCAAATGAGGCCTGACTATGGTCTTATAAAGTTGCAGCATTACCTCCTGATTCCTAAACTCAATCCCTTGATTAATGAAGGCCAGTACACCATACGCCTTCTTGACCACATCCTCCACCTGCGAGGTCAATTTAAGAGTCCTGTGGACCCGGACCCCAAGATCCTTCTGCTCTTCAACACTACTAAGACTCCTGCCCTTGATAGTGTTCATCCCGTTGGTTCTGCCAAAATGGACGACTACACATTTATCTGCGTTGAAGTCCATCTGCCACTCCGCCCAGGCCTGCATCCTATTTATGTCCTGCTGCAACTTTTGACTTTTCTCCATTGAAACGTTTCTAAAGATTATGTTGCCCTCTTTTTCAACTCTTTGTTGTTTCTTGCCAAACATCTACTCACTTTACATCTGAGCCTTCTGTAATGTATGGTCCACCTGTGCCATTGCCTTCTATGGGGAAACTAATCGCTTGTCCGGGCTGTTCTGAAAGCTACCAGGTGGCACACAAAATTGTCCCAGTGTTGGCACAATGGTGATCTGAAGTCAGGAATTTTATGTTGTTGAGGCATCAAATCAATGATCAGCCATTCTGCCATCAGTGTATTGATGCTGCAGTGTTTGGAGCTGCTTTAATCTTTCTATTAGTATATTTAACCATTGCTGCCTTGACCTTTTCAATCTGGGTGAAAATGTTTCATAAATAGTACACTAGGTATGTTTTAAACTCATGCATTTTTTTTGTTTTTGCAGATCTTGTTGAAAATTTTGATGAGGCATCAAAGAATGAAGCCAACTAATGCTAATAGCACACCATGGACTAGGATAAAGACTGTACCAACAAGGAAACTTATTCCAAAGTTTTACTATATTAAAGTGAAAAATCACAAGTTTGCAAATACAGTGAACTAAGGCATTTTATATTTTAATGATGCTGAATGTTCAGCATCTTTCAATTGGTTGAAATCACTTGTTTGCATTTTGCACTTCGAAAGAGAATCCTTTGGTCTGAAGTTTGTAAGACGGTGAGATTTTATTAAAACACAACCTGAATAGGTTGCAAACAGTGGTGAGCAAGCTGGCGAAGAAGTCTTATTTAAGGTTTTCCCTCATGACATGCAAATAAAATAGATTGATTAACTCCTTGTATATTGTGTGAAATTCATTTTAGTATTCATTTAATTGAATTGGACTGCACAGAAGTCACTGAAGGGACATATCTTGATTTCATTTTGTCTTCTCAAGGTGGTATTCTTAAGTTTTATAGTTCTCCAAAGTACATCCCTTACCACGTAACAGTACCTTCCCCCTGAATGGCAGAAGTAGAAGAAAAGACAGCAAAGCTATTCTGTGTATCATTGTACCATGTTGTCGTACCAAGCTTCAGATGGTTGATACGGTAATGGTTTTCTACCTGCCTTACAAACACAAATGATGGTCACAAAAAGGTTGTGGATTGACACTCTGCCTAATATTTAAAATTCCAACATTTTTTAATCTGTTCTTGCAAATTAAGTAACTTGTTCTATTGGGTAAATCCAAGTCTGTCGTTTTTCATGTGAACGCATAATGCTAAATGATTCAGTTATGGAGAACATCAGTTCTGCATTCAGTCTTAGCTACACATACTTAATATTTTGTTATTCTAGAGCTGTAATCAGGAGTGGCACTCTAGCATTGTTTCTGGTGCAGGGAAACATGTCAGTTGTAAAGCACAGGGTGACATCAATTTATTTGCATGTTGGCAATCAAACATGAGACATACCAGGTGCAGGCAGTATATTTACATATGGTAGGATGGAAAAAAGTCCATGTTTTTCTTAAAAATCTCTCAACACCAGGTTAAAGTTCAACAGGTTTATTTGGTAGCATGAGCTTTTGGAGCGCTGCCCCTTCATCAAATGAGTGACAAACCATCTCACTCAGCTGATGAAGGGGCAGCACTCTGAAAGCTCATACTATCAAATAAACCTGTTGGACTTTAACCTGGTGTTGTGGGATTTTTTTACTGTGCCTATCCCAGTCCAACGCCGGCATCTCCACATTTCTTAAAAATGCCAGATTAGTGAGTGGATTTGTAATATTTATAATTTTACTGTTGAGCTAAGATAGGACCAGGCAACTATTGAAGTCACATGAAATATTCACTGAAGCACTCTGCTCGTTAAATATGGTGAAGACTATTGTTTCCTTTTCCAACCAGCTTTCCCCGTTCTAATTCTAGCTATGAAATGCATGAAAATTTCATAGACATGTTGGTTTTGGATCCACAATCAGATGATTCTACACAAACTCTGCTGAGATTAGCATAACAACTGCAAGTTGTAAAATGGAGATTAATAAACTGCACATCAATTCGGATCATAAAATTGATGTCCTTTGAACAGAGGATATCGATGACTGCTTTGTTTCTGTCATGATGAAAACTTGATAAAGTAGTCTTTGGCAACTATTACTGTGTATAGGATCATGATCTAAGCATAGTAAATTGTAAATGATTTAAAAGGCCACCTTATTAGTGCTGTTCTGATGTTTTAAAAATTATATTGATGTTCTCACCCTGAACTTGCATGTTGCAATCTATTCCCGATTTTGGTTAGGCAGAAAAGTGGCTTTAAATAGGTTAAGTTGAAATAGTATCACTGTGTTTGTAAAAATACAACTCTCTAATGAATTTGATAATGCATCTTCTTACTGAACTTTAATTCCGATATTTTACAAAGTTGAGGATTGTCACAATAGTCTGCATAATGTGTGCCCCCTACTTTAATTCTCATTGAATAAAGTTCTGTTGTGCTGAAGTCTAAATTTCCAACCAAGTCATCAAGGTAAGTTTTGTATACAATGTAATTCATTATGTGAGATACTGTGAATCTCTACTTTGATTTAGTTGCATCATAATATGTGAAAAACCAAAGTCAATCACTTTCCACAATCACAAATGTGTTTTGCAGTACTTAACCTGTATAAAGGCTAACATTGAAATAACTTTGCTAATGTTGTGAAAAAATAGTTTTAAATAAAAATTGTTAATTTACCTTGGATTGACTACATATGCTGCCTTTCACATTCTTTGCAAATACTTAAAGTAAGTTATAGTTGATGAATTATTTTTGAAATGCAGTTTTTTGTCTTGAAAGCATATTTTCACCGTGCATGTTTGTGCACCTGGTTTCACAAACAAATGACCAGTCCTCTGTTTTGATAGTGCTGCATGAGGGTTGAATGTGGACCATTACAGTAGAAAGGCTCCCAATTTAAAGGATCGTCTGTTTCCTGGAAAAGCGATCCAAGTTGACGCATTTGAAATACAACAATGTCACATTATTTTGAGAAAAAAAATGTTTCCTCAGTCATGTTGGACTTCATGCCCCACACACCTGTTGAGATCTTGTGTTCAACACCATGGTGCATTTGGAAGTATGTACTTGCGTGATGTATACAAGTTGTATGAAGACCAGAGCATCACGTTTGTGCTGACTGAATACTGCAAGCATGTCAACCTGGCTAGCAGCTCAAGTGGTTGTTATGTTTAAACATTATAAATTCAGTCAAGTAAATCTGAATTTTCTGGGCTTTAGCTGTTCAGTTGCAGTGGTAGTGATTTGTTAGATAACCACTGAATCGAGGCAACAGTGTGTTTTAATAATGAGCCAACATATGCTTAAATTTGAGATCTTGCCATAAGGAAATTGAAGCAACATAAATGTTACATTGCTTTGATTTTTTTTAACCGTTTTCCACCCCTAGAGGTGTCTTGTTCATTGGAGTAAGTTCTGAACAGGGATCAGTTTCCTTGCTAACATTATTATTTAGATAGATTCCTACATGTTTACAACACAGAAGGAGATCATTCAGCCCATTGTGTCCATGCCAGTCAACACAGATCTGAGTACACAATTCCAGTTTCCATCACGTAGGCCCATTGCCCTGGAGGTTACAGCATTGCAAGTGAATATCCAAATGCTTCTTAATGTTACAAGAATTTATGAATCAATAGCCCCTTAAGACAGTGAGTTCCAGACTCCCACTATCTTCTGAGTTAAAATGTTTCTTCTCAACTCCCCCTTAATCATCTACCTTAAATATATGTCCACTGGTTATTTACCCCTTATTAATTGCCTTCCCCTGCACCCTATCTATGCCCCTCATAGTCTTCTGCATCCCATCAGGTCCCCTCTCAATCTTCGCTGCTCCAATTAAAACAGCCCTAGACCATTCAATATTTTCTCATAGCTCAGACCCTTGAGCCCATGCAGCACCTTATAAACCTCATCTGCACCCTCTCCAGTAAACTTTGACAATTTTCGTAAATTATTTGACTTGACATCCATTGAAGGCATTGGCTTCCTCCTACATATATTTTCATGCTTGCTGCACCAACAGCTAGCCTATAGTGAGGTAGATGTAAAACACCATTTGCAAACTGCAATTTTTGTTTCCCCCATAAAGTAACTGATACATTAATAGCTACAGTGAAAATAGTGTTCTTTGATATGACACTCTTGACTCCTTTCCGTATTGAGCTATATATAGTTTTAAGCACCAGTTAAGGAAAACAAATCTGTTAAGTGTCTACTTCCCTGCTTTGTTTATTCACTCATTCTGTAACTTTCATAATTTTGTTACCTCAACCTTTCCAATTCATTTTTGTCTGTCTTGCTCTCCATAAATCTCATCCAGTTTTTGTACCTGATGTATTGACTTTAATAACATTTACAGATGTTAATTTAGTGATTTGATCAATTTCTGTTTCTATTTTGCACGTTCAGTTTACATAGCAGAATAGCAAGGGATTAGTAATATGGCAGAATAGCAAGCGATGAGTTTGAGGTATATATTAAGACTGGATGGTAAGAAAGGAGTTCATGCATGGCCTCATGCAGTGTGTCCACCAGAAATAAGCCCGATGCCTATCTGCTTTGACGAGAGTGTGGCTTTAATATTAAACTGTGATTCTTTCTAAAGTTTTTCATAATGGCATCTAGAACAAAGCATGAAAAGTCTTGGCAATCCTTCTAAATGAACGTTGATGGTGTAAATTTAAGACTCCATTGCACGACCTGATTATTTTTGGACTGCATTAGAAAATAATGCAATTTTAAAAATCTACTGTTCACTTAAATACATGGGAAGTCTGTAAAACTGATCCCAATGCTTTGTGTATTCTGCCTGATATACTTTATGCAATATAGAGGTGACAGTAAATTACAAATTTTTTCAGGACCTCCAGAAGCAGGAATTTAATCACTTACACTACAGTGGGCACTGTTAAAGCCATTACTAAGAAATATTGACACCAAAGCAAATACTGAAATATAATTATTAGCAAAACTTTGTTTCCATTAACCTATGAAGGCAGAATTATAATGGTATATTTTTGCCTACAAAGGAAATTTAACATGGATCGTGTGTTACCTGATAAATAGTAATTGAATAAACAAATGTTATTGAATCTGAGTTTATTATTTACAGTCGTGGTACACCATTTATTAATCGATTGTCTGCTTGAATCTAGTGACATTCTTAAACATTTGATAGCAAGCTTGTTGACCATGAAAGTTTAAAAGATGTTTGCAATTTTTAAAAAAATTAGCATTTAATGTAATTTTTAACATTTTTAAATTTTCAGTCTTGCTGTTGTGACACCTTTATACTTTTTCACTGGTTTAATATAAATGGCCTGCAAAAGTCCAAGTATTTCCTGTGTTTATTTTCTTTTTAATATTAGTACTGATTAGTAATTTCATATCTAAGCTTCCACATGTGTAATGGTGTGGATTTTCAATATCTATAAATATGCTAGTGGATTTGTCATGTTATTGTGTAGAGCAAACTGGTTGTGTTTGCCCAGCTTTGTTTGTTTCGGCTTATTTGCTGAAACCCTCATTAATTCTAATTATTCTTTAATTCTAGAATAGACTTTTCCAGCGCCTCTTAGCAATTCTCCTATTTTCTAACCTAAACTTGAGGCCATTCAAAACTGTTGAACTCAAACCGCATTCCATTCCTTTATCACTTCTTTACTACCTGACCCACAATGTGGCTCCTGGTCAAACAGTGTCTTGATTCTAAAATCCTCATCCTTGTTTTCAAATCCCTCTATGGTCTCACCTCTCTTCTGTAATCTCTTTGAGGCAGAAACGCTCAAGAAATATATTCAGGCTCATCAGGTTTTGGCCTCCTATGCATCCCGTGTTTTAAATGCCCCACCATTGGTGCCATACCTTCACAGCCTGGGGCTTGGGCGACTGGAGTACCCTCTCTCCACTTCTTCAACTCTACCTCACTTTCTTCCCTTAAGACACTCCTTTAAATTCTACCTCTGACCATCTGACCTAATATCTCCTTAAGCAGCTCAGTGCCATGCTTTGTTTTATAATGCCCCTGTGAAGCACCTTAGATGCTGCATTGCATTAAAGGTGCTGTACAAATATAAGTGTGAATTATCACTGAAGGTTTATACTACAAAGTGTACAATGTATAAATTTCTTATGGTGAAGCTGACCATAAATAGCTCCTTTAAGATCAGTGATGAAACAAATCTGAGTCATCTTTCAAGAACTACAGTTCTCTTTGGGCCTTGGGACTTGCGCGGTTGAGAGACACATACACAGTTTGTCCATTTTCACATCTTCAGGTTGGGAATTGACTTTGAGCACAAGTGCAAAGGAAAAGTGACAGAACGTGAAACTGTACACCTGCCATTCAAGAGAAACTGTCCCATGGAGGGGGCAGGGAGAAATTTCCAAACCAGAGAGTGGGCAGAAACAGGTCCTAGAAGAAATTAAAGGATAAGGACAAAGATCACACAGATCCTGTTAAGTAAAGTTGAGAAAAGAGAGCAGAGCAATTGGCTCTGTGAAATTCTGAGAGGGCAGCTGAAGGTTCATGACTCCTGCAGGCCATAAGGATAAAGGTGTACCCATCAGAGCAGAGGTGTTCTGCTTGACGTGGCCAAAGGTTTGAAATTGTACTTGGAACGTGAAGCTTGAGTGTACATGGACAGGACATCGAGAGGACAGGAATCTCAAAGTGAGATTGAAACTCGAGGTGAATCCCTGTTAATGTCATCTGAGTGGGAGCGATATTTGGGAGAGAATTCCAAGGTGGGTTTTCCAAATGTGGTGATTGGAAATCCTTATAAGAAAGGCAGAGTTAGTGAGACTAATTGGTTCACAGTGTAACAAGTGTTGGGGTGGGTTGTTGAGAAATCCGATGAACCTGGTTTGGTTGCATCTGTCGAACCACAATTCACATATACCACATATTTATCCTCAATATTAAATTATAAGATAAATATGGTAAATGGTGTTATCCTTCTGAATTTGCACATGTCTGTCAAGATATTGCCAGGTGAAGGAATAATGAATATTTTGACCATTTTCTTGTGTTAGGATTGAGATCTTTCCAATCTTTTTGTTTGCACTAATATAGCTTTTTTTCTTTAATTAACTTTTTTCTTTATGTTAAAGATTCATCAGCAGACTCCAGTGCGTGTGTTCAGTAACTTACCTCCGTGGTTTCTTAAGAGTGAAGATTTATCAATCCAAGTTTCCCTCTGGGATCTGATTTGTCCAGTATTAAAATCAGCTTGGATCATATCAGACCAATTGCTCCGGGTAACCTTAATTTGTTATGAAATTTGGCTTAATTGCTTTTGAAATGTGCTTGTAATTTTGAAATGCAACTGATATACAATCTTGTACATCAGCCGTGTCTCACTTGGTAGTGCACTCGCCTCTGAATCACAAGGCTTCCAGCTTAGGTCCCACTCTGGGGTTTCGATATGAAAAAGAAAGTTGTCAGTCAGTGCACTATTGAGGGAACACTACATTTTCAGAAATGATGTCTTTCAGATGAGATGTTAAACTGAGATTCCTTTTGATTTCTGGTTGGGTGTTTAAAAAAAAACCTCATGGCGCTGTTTCAGAAAAGAGCAGGGAACTTATCCCTTGTGGCTTGGCCAATGCTTATCCCCATTCAACATCACAAAAAACGATTAACTGGTCACTATCATATTGTTGTGGGAGTTTGCTGTACACAAATTGGCTGCTGTGCTTTCTCCATTCTATCAGTGACTACAGGTCAAAAGCACTTCATTGGCTGCAAAGGGTTGCCAGATCCGGTAGTCCTGACAAATGCTAGAAAATGTAAGTTTTTTTTGTTGCTGATATATATATGACCATGTAATTTAGAACATAGAACATTACAGCGCAGAACAGGCCCTTCGGCCCACGATGTTGCGCCGACCAGTTAAAAAACAATGACCCTCTAACCTAAACCAAACCCTTTTCATCCATAAACCTATCCACGGATCTCTTAAACGCCCCCAAACTAGGCGCATTTACAACTGCAGCAGGCAGGGCATTCCAATCCCTCATCACCCTCTGGGTAAAGAACCTACCCCTGACATCCATCCTATAACTACCACCCCTTAATTTAAAGCTATGCCCCCTTGTGCTAGCTTTCTCCATCTGAGGAAAAAGGCTATCACTGTCCACCCTATCCAAACCTCTAATCATCTTATATGTTTCAATAACATCCCCTCTTAGCCGCCTTCTTTCTAATGAAAACAACCTCAAATCCCTCAGTCTCTCCTCATAGGACCTCCCCTCCATACCAGGCAACATCCTGGTAAACCTCCTCTGCACCCTCTCCAAAGCCTCCACATCCTTCCTATAATGTGGGGACCAGAACTGCACACAATACTCCAAGTGCGGACGCACCAGAGTTTTGTACAGTTGCAACATGACGCTGCGGCTCCTAAATTCAATCCCCCTACCAATAAACGCCAAGACACCGTATGCCTTCCTAACAACCCTATCTACTTGATTCCCAACTTTCAGGGATCTATGTACACATACACCTAGATCCCTCTGTTCATCCACACTATTCAGAGTCCTACCATTAGCCCTATACTCTACACATCCATTATTCCTATTATTTGTTAATTTTTGCATGAAAAGTAGCTTTCCTGAGGATATAGGAATCCAGCTTTTTTTTTTGTTTCCCAATTCTTGGTCACTGAGGCTGATTGGCATTCCTCGAACATCAGAGCTGGAATTAGCTGTCTTATTCTGCACCCTGGGTTAAAATCTCAAACCCCTCAACAATTTCAAACTGCATAATGCGTTTTCATATTAAGCTAAATTAAGAGCTTTGTGAACAACTTAATCGAGTTGTTTTCGAAACACGTGTTTCTAAACACATGTTTTCGACATTACATAACCACCCTGGACAAATACAGTTTAATCAGTAATCTAATATGAATCTTGGCCACGTGACAGAGTAGAGGCCAGAGTCATTTCACGTGAAAAGGAAAATCTAAAAGCATTACCCAAGTTGCTCCTAGAAGCTAATCCTGGTTCACCTGAGTTGTGCTAAATTGAGCCACCTTTTTACACACCATCTAGATATGATGAACAGATAATCTGAAACAGAACAGAAGAAAATAATGGTAAATCTGAGAATATTAGGTAAATTATCCTGTTCCAATACCAATCAGTTACCTGATTAATTGATTTTGTGTGATTTAAATTTAAATATTAAATGTTAATAATTACAATTTTTGGAGAAATTCATTTTAAAGTGCAGTTATTCCTGATAGAAGCATGCTTATAACTTTTGAAAGGAAGTATGTTCTATTTTCTTCCTTTTGCTGTTGTCCAGATGAAGAAGCTAAGTGCCTCCTCCAACCCACACTGACCACCCACTATCACCACCATCCCCTCCCTGGTCTTTACAGGTACTACTAAAAGAGGTAGTCATAATAACTTTACATCCAGGAAAACAGCTACCAATTGTTCCGCTTCCTGTTACTCCCTTCTCCCATGGCTGAGGTTGGAAACTTGCTATTTGATAAATTCTGGGGATGGATTTGTAATAATGCACTAATTTTGCTTTTCTATATGGGTCAGTGGGTATATTGCAAAGAAAGAAGATTCAAGATTTGATTGTTGGCAAATGCTGAGTTACTTTGATTACACTTGGGCAATAGTGGCGATAGTGACTTGGCATCTTCAGGCTAGTGATAGGAAAAGTAAATTCTGTTAGAAAGTGTACCATTGTGAATTTTGGTGTTAAGATTGGTGTGGCTCATCTGTGATTAGAACAGGAGTAGGCCATTTAGCCTGTTCTGCCATTCAATAGTTGATCTGTAATCTAACTCAATGCTGCTTTGGCCCCTTTTCCTCAATACTCTTGGCCAGCAGAAATGTATCAGTCTGAAAAAATATATCTATCTCAAGTCTAATTATCAGAGCTAGCATCTGTTCCTTTTTTTTGGAAAAACTTCCACATTTCTGCTATCTTTGCATGAAGAAATGTTTTGTTTCTTCTCATGATGTAGCTTTGATTTTAAGGTTATTTCTGTTAGTCTGAATCTTGCCCCTGAAATGGGAAATGTTTCTCTCAAACCCATCAATTTCAGAATCTGAAAAACTCCCATATACTACAGAGAAAATGCCTAATTGATGTAATCTCTCCTCATGATCTAACCCTTGGAGTCCTGGTAACAAGGTCGTAAATCTGTATTTCACCCCTTCCAGGATCAATAAAGGTATGCTACCCATAATTGTACATGGTACTCCAGATGTGATCTATCAGGGCTTTGTACAGTTGAAACTAATTTCACTCCACTGGATATTCCAGTCCTCTACATGTGAAGGCTGAGTCCATTTGCATTTTGATTTTTTTTTGTATAATACAATACTCTGATATTCTTTCTGGTTATATCACAGCTTGGTATGGCTCCTGCTCTGCCCAAGACCACAAAAAACTACAAAGGGTTGTGAATGAAGCCCAGTCCATCATGCAAATCAGCCTCCCATCCATTGACTCTGCCTACACTTCCTATTGTCTCAGAAAAGCAGCCAGCATAATTAAGGACCCCACACACTCTGGACATACTCTCTTTCACCTTCTATCATCAGGAAAAAGATACATACCGAGGAATCAAGGACAGCTTCTCTGCTGCCATCAGACTTTTGAATGGACCTATCTTGCATTAAGTTGATCTTCCTCTACACCCTAGCTATGACTGTAACACTACATTCTGCACTCTCCTTCTCTATGAACAGTAGAGCTTTGTCCATACAGCACGCAAGAAATTACACTAATACATGTGACAATAATAAATCAAGTCAAATCTAGTTCGTATTACCTTTATTGCTACTCTGCACCAGTGCCTTGTCTTTTCCTATTAACCTTCCAAATCTTCCTACATGTGAACCCTCCTGCTATTACTGTTATGAGGTATATAAGATTCTATTTGGGATTGTGTCCTTAATTTTAAGATAAAATGAAGGGGGTAATATGACCTGTTCTGAAGTCGGGTTGATTTGGTTGTTAGAGGTCAAAGGAAAGATTAGATTGTTTTACTGGGCAGAAGGTGCAAGATTGGAGACAATAGAAACAGTCTGTGTGTTAACAGTGGAGTGTGTCTCCAAAGTGTTGGGTTGTAAACTGTTGTGCTTTAAGCAGTCCATTTAATTCCCAGATGAAAGTGAGATTTGGGCTCTCAAGAATAGCTAATTAGATGCAAGATCCTTATGATTTCCATTGCAATGGGAAAGGATGCAGAGAAAGCCATTGTAAAGATCAAATTATAGGTTTTTCTAGAATATTACTGAATATCAGAGTGTTTTGAGTTGTCTCCTGGATCCAGGACAGAAGAAACAGTTAGAGACCAAAAAAGTCCTGACAGTTTACCATGAAGAAATGTGGCTGAAAGCTTGTGATCAGATTGAAAAGACGAAATTCATGGGGACTTGTAACAAATCTAGAAGAGCCGCCTAGCTTGGGCTAAAGGGAGAATTTTTGGAAGGATATCCCACTGCAATACAGTTCTAAAATTGCAAGTTACCAGGCTAAGAAAAGAACAGGAGTAAACCTTCAGGAGCTAAAAATCACTTTGGGTTGATTGAGAAAATTGAATGTCCACATGAAGGACATTTACATTGTATACTTATGAAGTGCTTTTTTTGGTTTGGCTAAGAATGAGGGGGTATTCCATTCTGTGGTTTAATGTATTAGTAGCTTACAAAGAGAATTTTTAGAAAATAACAATGTATGATTAACTATAGTGTTGTCATGCTCAATACAAGCATGAGGATTTTGGATATTATATGTGGTAAGTTCGTACTTTGTGAAAATGGCCACAACACCTGTTAAGATGGTTGCAACTTATTATTGACTATGGGGCATTTAAATTGTATTATATAGCTGATATTTATTTCTTCATGGTGCTGAAAGAGAATGCTTTGAACCCATTTGTGAAGTATAAACACTCCATTGTTTAAGGAGGAATATGGGATTTTTAGACTTTTGGTCTCAGAGTGCCATATAAAAGAGAACATTTGATTTCAGGTTTGGGTAACAATGAGAATCAATGACTAATGTCACTGTTGTTGTATCATGGTGATCTGAAACCCATAAGTATTAACCCTGCAGTCATGTGACAAATTAATTTTCAGAGGCTGCAGTTGAAAATATCCTGAACAAAGTAAATCCATCCAGGAGAAACATCTGAAAAAAGTTTATTTATTTTGAATGCGATTGAGTTTATTTCTGAATGTGATTACTATCACTAGAGAGGTAGTGCTTGATAGACTAACGGGACTAATGGTGGACAAGTCCCCATGACCGGATGGAATGCATCCCAGGGTTCTGAAGGAAATGGCAGAGGTAATAGTGGATGCCTTAGTGATTATTTACCAAAATTCACTGGATTCCGGGGAAGTGCCAGAAGATTGGAAAATGGCTAATGTTACGCCGCTGTTTAAAAAAGGTAGCAGACAAAAGGCAGGGAATTATAGGCCGGTTAGTTTAACGTCTGTAGTTGGAAAAATGCTTGAATCTGTCATCAAAGAAGAAAAAGTGAAGCATCCAGAAAGGAATGGTTTGATAGAGCAGACGCAGCACAGATTCGTTAAGGGGAAGTCGTGTTTGACAAATTTATTGGATTTCTATGAGGATGTGACTAGTGCGGTAGACAGAGGGGAACCGGTGGATGTGGTGTTTCTCGATTTTCAAAAGGCCTTTGATAAGGTGCCTCACAAAAGGTTGCTACAGAAGGTTAGGGTGCACGGAGTTGGGGGTAAGGTGTTAGCGTGGATAGAGGATTGGTTGTCTAATAGGAGGCAGAGTGTTGGTATCAATGGGTGCTATTCTGATTGGCGGTTGGTGACTAGTGGAGTGCCGCAGGGATTGGTGCTGGGGCTCAGCTATTTACCATTTATATAGATGACCTGGAGGAGGGGGCTGGGTGTAGGGTGACGAAATTTGCTGATGACACGAAGATAAGTGGAAAAGCAAATTGCGTGGAGGGTGTGGAAAGTCTGCAGAGGGATCTGGATAGGCTGAGTGAGTGGGTGAAGACCAGGCAGATGGAGTATAATGTTAGCAAGTGTGAGGTTATCCACTTTAGCAGAAATAATAGTAGGAGGGATTACTATTTAAAGGGCGAAAAGCTGCAGCATGCTATAAGTGCAGAGGGACCTGGGGGTCCTTGTGCACGAGTCGCAAAAACCCAGTCTGCAGGTGATCAAGAAGGCGAATGGGATGCTGGCCTTTATAGCGAGGGGGATAGAATATGAAAGCAGGGAGCATCCACTATCACCTCTGCCATTTCTTTCAGAACCCTGGGATGCATTCCCTCCGGTCCTGGGGACTTGTTCACCATCAGTCCCATTAGTCTATCAAGCACTACCTCTCTAGTGATAGTAATCACATTCAGAAATAAACTCAATCGCATTCAAAATAAATAAACTTTTTTCAGATGTTTCTCCTGGATGGATTTACTTTGTTCAGGATATTTTCAACTGCAGTCTCTGAAAATTAATTTGTCACATGACTGCAGGGTTAATACTTATGGGTTTCAGATCACCACAGTGCAGGGTACTGGTGAGGCCGCAGCTGGAGTACTGTGTTTTGGTCACCGCACTTGCACAACAATATTTTGGCCTTGGAAGGAGTGCAGAGGATGTTCACTAGGCTGATACCGGAGATGAGGGGGTTGGACTATGAAGAGAGACTAAATAGACTGGGTCTGTACTCGCTGGAGTTTAGAAGGATGAGGGGGGATCTTGTAGAGACGTATAAGATAATGAAAGGGATAGATAGGGTAGAGGTAGAGAGATTCTTCCCGCTTAGAAAGGATAGCGGGACTAGAGGGCACAGCCTCAAGATAAGGGGGTGCAGTTTAGATCGGAGTTGAGGAGGAACTTCTTCACTCAAAAGGTGGTGAATCTCTGGAATTCTCTGCCCGTTGAAGTGGTGTAGGCTACCTCGCTAAATATATTTAAGTCACGGGCAGATAGGTTTTTGACAGACAAGGGAATTAAGGGTTGTTGGGAGAAAGCAGGAAAGTGGAACTGATCCACTTCAGATCAGCCATGATCTTATTGAATGGTGGCGCAGGCTCGAAGGGCTAGATGGCCTACTCCTGCTCCTATTTCTTGTGTTCTTATTAGTCACAAGTAGGCTTACATCAACACTGCAATGAAGCTGCTGTGAAAATCCCCTTGTTGCCACGGTCCAGTGCCTGTCCAGGTACACTGAGGGAGAAGTTAGCATGGCCAATGCACCTAACCAGCACATCTTTGGAGTGTGGGAGGAAACTGGAGCAACCGGTCTTTAAAATAAACTGAGTGCTATAATTCAAAGAAAGAGAAAATATGCTAACCTTATAAAAAGGTAAAGTCAATTGTCCCTGATTATCATAGGCTGGTGCTGATTTAACCTGAGGATCACCACACTTCAGGTGAAGAGGAAGGTTGACAAGACATTCCTTTATAAATTGCTGCAGCTATTACAGGAATTGAATTCACGCCATTGGTATCATTCACTAACCACCTGTCCAGCCAACTGATCTAAACTGACCCCTAGCTACCCTTATATTAAACATTGGTTATACCACATTTGGAGTGCTGTATACCGTTTTGGTTGCCATATTATAAAAAGAGGCACTGCAGATGATGAAAAAAGAGTTGCAAGGATGATATCAGAACCAAAACACTATGCCTACAAAAAAGGATGAACAGGCTCAGTCTCTTTTCTCTTGAAAAGAGGTCTAGGGATGACCTTTTGGAGGTCTTAAAATTATGAAAAGTTTTATTAGATTAGACACAGGCACAAAACCTGGCTTTAGTCCATTAAAAATCCACTAACTTGTACAGAATTGTGATTTGGCCCAGAGTATTTTCATTTGTGGGGAAGAACAAAATTAGGAGCCACCAGTATAAAATGGCCACTAAGAAATCAAGTCAGAGGAAGCTTCCCTATCCAGAAAGTGTGACAATGTGGAACTCTCAACCAAGAGCATTTGAAGTGAATAGTATATTTCTTTTAATAGAAGCTAAATAAATGTGAAGGACATAGGAATAAAGAATATACTGTCAGAGTTAGATGAGGAATATGTGGGGAAGCTTGAGTGCAGTATAACAGGGCATGAACTGCTTGGGCGAAATAGCCTGTTTCCATGAATGTAATACGATCTGGACTGGGCTATTGGTAGAAAGACCAAGAACCAGAGATTTAAGGTAATTTGTTAACAAAGCAATGGTGACAGGAGGAAAACTGTTTTGCACAGTGAATGAATATGCACAGTGTATGTGAAAACAGATTTAATTGTGGCATTTAAAGGGAATTTAGTCATTAGCAGAAAAGGGGAAAAAAATGGGAAAAGCTAGGGAAGCAGCACAAGGTGAATTGTTCTTGTGGAGAGCATGCATGGAGGATGCAGGCCAAAAGGCTTCATTCTGTGCTGATTCCAAACATCCTGCATTACTGAAATTAGCTGAACAATCTAGCTGAACAACAATGTAAACAATGGGGGATGGGGGGGGTGGAGGGATGGGGAGTGGGGGAATTATATTTCATTGCTTGGGTCACTGTCTGTGTGGAGTTTGCACATTCTCCTCGTGTCTGTGTGGATTTCCTCCGGGTGCTCCGATTTCCTCCTGCAGTCCAAAGATCTGCGGGTTAGGTTGATTGGCCATGCTAAAATTGCCCCTTAATGTCCTGAGATGCGAAGGTCAGAGGGATTAATGGGTAAATATGTAGGGATATGGGGGTGGGCCTGGGTGGGATTCTGGTCGGTGCAGACTCAATAGGCCGAATCGCCTCTTTCTGTACTGTAGGATTTCTATGTAATTCTGATTCATTGCTGTTCTAATAAAAGCCAAGTAACAAAACGCGGTAACCTTTCGCAACCTGGAATCGCAGACTCCATTGGCTATTCGCGGGGAGAGATAAACCAATTGGAACCGGCTGCTCGAAACCCGCCGTCTCATTGGTGATTTGCTGAGCTTCGGGAGTTCTGAGGATTTCTATTGGTTGGTTTTGGGGAATGAGAAGTTGCGATTGGTCAAGTGGAATGGAGCTCTGCGGTTGGTCAGGTCTGACGGCGGCGCACTGGGATTGGTCAGATCTGACAGCGCGTTTGGATTGGTCAGATCCGACGGCGCCCCACTGGGGTTGGTCAGGTCTGATGGCGCGCTGAGATTGGTCAGGTCTGACGGCGCCGCACTGGGATTGGTCAGATCTGAAGGCGCGCTGTGATTGGCCAGCTGGGGCGATGCTGTGGGATTGGCGGTTGGGAGGTCGGTGCTGGTATTTTCCAAACGTCAAGCGCGTGATGGATGGCTGTTGAGTTGATGTCGACGTCGGAGTGGGGAGAGCGCTGCGGATCTTTCCCATTAAGATGCAAAGCGAATAAAAGCCACAACGGTGGAGTGGCCGGCGACATCTTTCAACCCCCGCGTTGGAAGCGATGAACCCGCGTCTGGTAAGGGAGAGGAGGAGGAGGAGGAGGTGAGGGGAGGGATAAAGTCCGGGAGCGGTGTAAAGGTTTAAAGGGTTTAGATTGAAGCTCCCTCCCTCTGAGTGACCCTGAGGGCTGTGGCTGGCTAATGCGCTTGCTGCTGAGGAGATGGCAGCCGCGGGCCAGAGTGCGCTTTGCGGATAATCCCGAAGCGGATACTCCGATGCTTCGGGCAGGCCTAGGGAAGCACAAGCACAGGAATAATCTCGCCTTCGCCTTGATTACCGTGTTGGTTGTCTTGTGCGGGGTGGGGTGTATTGGTGTCGAGTCTGCAAGTGTTTGAATTTTATTACCAATCCGAGATTTAAATACTGCGGATTAAACCGATTAGCTACAACAGAGGAAGGGGGGGGGAGAGCAGTCATTTATTTTGCAGAGTGTAAAGCCTGGACTTTACGGTACTGCTGCTGCGTTTTGACCACGATCTGAGTAAATTGTGTATAAAAACTATTTCGCACATTCCGAAGGTATGTAGGTTCCATAGGCATTGCCCCAGTGTAGACAAACTGAAGTCCTGGTGGGAAGGAGTGTATTTGTTACCGTTTTTATCTCCCCTCAACAGCGTGCCGCAGAATCATGCTATAAAGTTTTCCCATTATTCACCTCGGGCTTCTGTTGTAAACCGCAAACAACGACAGCGATGAAATATTGTAGGACACTTTTTGGATCCAAAACGATGTGAGATCAGTTATCGGTTTAAATTTTTTTTTCGCTGTGTGCAGGGAATTCTACCTCAACACACGGGAAGGCTTTTGAGTAAGGCTGGAAGTTCATTGCATGTGTTTTTGTGGGGTTTTTGTTTGAAGAGATCTACGCACAATTGAACCAAAAGTTGCAAAATATTGATTGGCCGTTGCCAAATGTCGTTTTATTCGATTGCTAATTTTGTAATCCTCAAAAATCGGGTTAGTTTGTCCAGTTCATTGCCGGTAATAAACAAAAATCTTCCAGTTCTGTCACCAGAATGGGCTGACTGTTGCTGTGTTAATTCCTCAAGTGCGATGCTTTTAGTCTGTGAGAACAAGTCCGGTTACTTCATGGAGTAAGCGAGGTGAATTTGATAGAATTCTATCTTTGCAATGCACCATGGTTGAGCTATTGCCACTTTTTATTATAGAGTTAAGAAATTAAATTTGTAGTTTAATAAGGATTAAACATTTCGTCTCAAAATATTAGTGAGGTGAATCAAATAACTGGAGAATTGTTTTATTTCACTGGAATAGAGAAGGATAGGGTGAAAATGTAAAAACTTAAATTGAAGGTGTTGGATAATAAGTGACAACAAAAATATGGGATTGTTAGTAGGAGGAAAATGAGGTCAGAATATTTTATTTTACAAGGTTGTTGTAATATGGTACTATTTTACCAAATAGTTGTTGCAATAGAGACAAGGACATTTTTTAAAAGGGAATTATGCAAATATATGGAGAAGATGTGGAGAAAGAAGTTTTGAAATTTCATTGTGTCTTTCACCACCTCGAGACATGCTAAAGCGCTTTTCAGGTTTGGTGATGTTGGTTGGGATGTAAATATTGGCCAGGATGCTTGTGGTGTTCTTCTATTCCTCTTCAAATAGTGACATGGAATCTTCTGTGTCTACCTGCAGATTTCTAATAGGCTTTGATTTACTGTTTTCATGTGAGCAGTTCCTCTGAGAACACAACGCTTTCAGTGCTAGATTGTCAACCCAGATGATGTGCTTGAATCTCTACAGTAAGACTTGACCTATTGGTGTGAGCATGCTTCTGCTGAGCCAGGGCTGTCACTAAAGGAAAACAAGATTAGCGTGGATGGTTGCAGTTGGAGAACTTGTTTGTTTGTGCTTAAGATTTAGATTCCTCCTTTTTTTTGACTAAGCAATTTTTTTAAACGAATAGATCTGACATTGTCTGAAATTATGAATTTAGGAAAATACATGCCAAACAGGAGATTGCAAATCACGTTGCATAAACCAGTGCAATAAATATCAAGTTTTTGGTTTCCTTCAAAAGATAACTTGACATTCTACTACGAAGTTTCCAAGGCAAGTTGTATCAACTAAGTATGTGGCCATGATGTGGAGATGCTGGTGTTGGACTGGGGTGGGCACAGTAGTAAGTCTCAATGCCACGCTAAAGTCCAACAGGTTTATTTGATAGTGCAAACTTTCAGAGCGCTGCTCCTTCATCAGGTGAGTGGAGCCACTCACCTGATGAAATTATAGTGCTGCAAAAGCTTGTGCTACCAAATAAACCTGTTCGACTTTAACCTGGTGTTGTGAGACTTCTTAATAAATATGTGGCACCACTGAGCTGATTGACATTTCTCAGTTTATGTAAGCAGTAAAACATACTAATACATTTCAGGGCCAATGAGACAGATTAAGTTGAATAGTAAAATTCACCAGTGTACTGGGCATTTACTTCTGGAATTTCTGAAGAATATGTCCCTTCCTCTGCTTTATGCTGCCTGTCTCTTGACAATATTATCCAAAGACATGGAGTCAGGTTCCACATGTATGTTGCTGACATCCAGCTGTATTTTTCCACCATCTGTCTTAACCCCCCACTGCCTTTTATTAGTCCTGGATAGGTGGCAGTTTTCTTTAGTTAAACACTGTGAAAACTGAAACGATTGTTTTTGGCCTTCAATCACATCCTCATCTGAGTCAGTACCCCACCCAAACCCTTGTCTCATGTTTGATTATACTGTTTAAAACCTCGGAATTCTTGTTGACCCTGAACTGAACTCCTGACCCAGTGTGACAAAGGATAAAGGCTCTTAACACTGCCTGTCTCCATCTGCTGCTGAAACTTTGAATCCATGCTCTTGTCACCTCTAGCCTGAACTATTCCCACTCTTGGCTAGCCTCCCATCATCATTCACTCCATATAAACTGCAGCTCATCTAAAAACCCTGCTGCCTGTATCCTAAACTGCACCAAATACAGTCGTGTCCTTGTTCTTCATTGCTTGAAAATTTAAATTCTTGTGTTGCCCCAATATCCACTCTGATCAGTGTGCATTTCTATCTGATTAAGATTTTGTTTTTTTCAATATAAATACAATTTTAGACACGTATGTAAGTTGTTGATGCATTGATATTCTGCAACATAGAAACATTTGTACTTAGTCCTTTAAAAAAATTACATTTTGCTGTGGTTGGATTATTGACACTAAAATAAATTGCAAATTTATGAAAATGAAAACCAAGATGCTTAGAAGTAAGCTGTAATGCTTTCTGAAGGGTCAGAATTATATCTTCTGATAGTGCACCACTTACAGTAAGGGGTTGACAATAACTAGCAAACATCCGTGCAGGTGTACAATTATCAGAAAATGCTGGAAAATCTCAGCAGATCTGACAGCATCTGTGGTGAGAACAGAGCTACTGTTTTGAATCTGGATGATGTTTTGAAGGATTATCCAGACTCAAAACTATTGGCTCTGTTCTCTTCCAATACTGTCAGACCTAGCTTTGATCTCTCTTCACAGATAATGTCAGATCTGCTGAGTTTTTCCAGCATTTTGTTTTATTTTGGATTCCAGCATTTACACTAATTTGTTTTTGTTAATTATCAATATGTCTTAAATTGCTTAAGCTGGAGGTTAGCCTGCCTTTTAAGAATGGCAAGGCAATAATGCAGAACACCTGCACCATTTTTGCTGTGAGCAAAATGATACATTTTGCAAACACTGCAACTGGTTAACGGTAACTGGAAATTGGCCAGAACGATTGTATTGACTTCAGTATAAACCCCTGATTGTACAATAACTGTCGCATTTTGTTGGGCATATGGGCTGCAGATAGACTATTATAAAGCAAGTTGGCTGGGGAATATTTTTTCAAATATAGACATTTTAATTCTGGAATACATTGGGCTGTTTATGCTTGTTTGATACATGTAATACTTTCTGACATAAGTGTATTGAGGGATGCAGACAGGACTATAACTTTTGATGGAAATTTCATGATTGCTACCCAAACACCAATTTCTAGGAAATAATCATCTGGTTTTGGTTATCTCTCTATTGCTTTTAATGAATTTCACATCCCTATAATTTATAGACTGTAGTGGAGATGTGAAACCACTTGTGGATACTTGAGCAAAGTTGCAAATTGAACTATTGCAGTGAAATTGGAAGTTTCATAACAATTTTTCTTGTTTATGCTGCAATCGCCATCTCGGTTCGTACTTACTGCATTCCTCTAGCTCAACCTAAAAGTGATCACAGGTTAGGATGGACTCTATCAAAGATTTGTGGAAGCTAATAATCATACTAGATCTTTTGAGACCATCAGATCGTGGGGACAATTATTGTTTTGTTTCTTTTCCTGCATCTAGTAATGCACAAGACAGACTATCATCCTTTCCCATAGCCAGTTTTCCTGGAACAGGTCACTAATCTGTCGCAAGAGGCTTATAGCTCGTGGGGTGGCATTCCACATCAAACAAGGCTGACTGGGAGTCTCCTCTGCTCTTAACACTTGTCATTGGAGTGTGTTGGAAGGATTTTGCAGTGTGTTACTCAACCTGTTATTAGTTTTATGAATGAACTTTCCTTAGCCACCACTTCCTGGGATGGGAATCAAACCTGGAGGTTCTGGCTCAGAGGCAAAGACTCTATCCATTGTGCTACAAGATAACTGGCGGAGGCAATAACAGCTTTGTAATAACTTAATGGGAACATAGAATCATATTATTATGCAGCACAGAAGGAGGCTAATTGATGCCTTGTGTTCATGTGACTGACAAGTGGCCATCCAGCCTAAGCACATTTACAGCTCTTGGTCCATTGCCTTTCAGTTTATGGTACTTCATAAACGAAATGAGGAGTTCTTCTCTTATTACCCGTTAAGATAGTGAATTCCGGATCCCCACTGCCCTTTGGGGATTCAAAGGGCAAATGCTTGCCCTTGGAATCTCCTTTGCTCCTACCTCCAACCCTAAAACTGTGCTTGCAGGTTATGTACTGCTCAGATAAGAGAACCTTCCAACGCAGTTATCCAGACTCCTCAAATTTTGAACACTTCAGTTAGGTCTCCTCTCAACTTCTGCCAAAGAGAACAACCCAAGCTTATCTTTCCTCATAACTAACCAGTCCAGGCAATGTTTTTCTAAATCTTAGGAGTCCTCTCTAGTGGGGGTTGGGGGGGGACGGGGTGGAGAGAGACAGTTAGCAAAGTTGGCTAGATGGCTAGCTTGTGGATCAGATTAACACCCAACAGCACAGGATTTGATCCTCATCTCACGGAGATAAACTTGGAACCCATCTCCTTGCCCTACCTGTACCAAAGAAATCACGACAAGTGCTATGATGCAGAGAATATTCACCAAGGACCTATCTTTGGGCAGTGAACTGAAGCCCTTAAGTGCAATCACAGTTTCTCTTTGATACAGTTCTTATTACTGTAGTGTTTTATACACTTCCAGCACAACCTCCCTCTTCTTGCCTTTATTTGCCAAGACACAGAATAAAGAAACTTTTCCTGTGCTGTGTACCACTATGACTACATAAGTTTCCTCTGTTGTCTTGTCAACCTGATCCATCTGTGCACGTGACTCAAAGGTCCCTCTTCTCTTCTTTTTTGTACCCTACCATTTACTGTGTAATGGTTTGCTTTATTAGCTTTTCTCAAATATTATCTCACATTTCGCTTGAGCTCCATTTGTTACTTCTGCCTACTTAACTAGTCCACAGATAACTGTCTGCAGTCACAGCTTTCTTCCAAGTTATCAACCATGGGGCCAATTTTTTTTCTTAATCTACAAAATTCTTACTCAACCAAATTGCCTGCATTCAAGTCCAAATTATTGCGATATATCACAAAAAGCAGGGACCTAGTACCAAGCCCTGCAGAATTCCAACTACCTTTCAGTCACAAAAACACCCTTGTTTACCCTTTGCTCCTTGTCTGTGAACCAATTTTGGATTGAACTTACCTCTTGCCTCGCATCTTATGAGTTTTTACTTTTGTGACTATGAAGGCTACAACAAATGTGCATAAAGTTTGACTTCCTCACTGTGAACAAATAGCCATGATAAATTGTGTATTTTTTTGTATTCCTGCTCTGGTTTTATGGTCTTCTGCCCCATCTCTAAAAAGTAGCTGAAATATGATTCTGAGTAGTGTTTGTATGTTATCTTGCTTGGAAATGCAGGATTCTGTCTCTGGGTGGGATGCCTGGTAGAAGTAAAAGTGGAAAAGCTCTTGCGAAGGTAGCAGCAGAAAGTTTGCCAAGATAACATCCATGGAATCACTAAATCCAACATTTGCCACCTTATCACCTGTTTTTCTGGAAAATATCATCAGGGGCTCGGTCATCTATACTGAACATGCTAAAGACAACACTGTAAAGTTAACTGTTTATGTAAATGTTGGAACATGTGATCTATTAAATATTTGTAACTTTAATCTGTGTCTATATTGCTCATTAAGCTGCAAGTTAAATGTGCAACATCTGTGCTATAGTGTTTAGAATTCTTTATGTAACTGTAAACTTATTTTGTATTAGCTCCAAACTACATTAACTTTTGTGAAGTCATTCACAATTAGAACATCTCAATTATGAATTTATTTCTAGACGTGAATTTTGTAAACATAGTCATAGAATAATTATGGTGCAAAAAGAAGCCATTTGGCCAATTTGAGGCACTTTGTACAGCAATCCATTAACCCTGAGCCTCTGCTTTATTCTCAGTCCTGCAAGTTTATTTTGCACAAATGTTCATCTGATTTCTTCTATAAATTATCGATATCTCTGCTTCCACCACTCAGAAGTAAGGTGTTCCAGATCATCAATATTCACTGAGTTTAACAAAAGTCCTTCCTCATATCACCCCCTGGCACTTGCCCAAAACCTTTTTGTGTCTCCCTTTGGGTCCCTTGGTGATCAACTAAAAGCAACAGTTTTCTCTTTGAAAATCTTTACCTAAACTTGTCACCTTGTACATCTGTATCAAGTCTCTTCCGCAATCTGCCTTACTGCTTATCGAGAACAACTCAACCAAATAGCTAAAATCCCTCGCCCCAGAAACATTCTATTAAATCTTTTTCTGCATCCTCTTGAGTACCTTCATATCTTTCTGTGGCGCCCAGAACAGGAATCAGTACTCCTAACCAGACCTTTATAAAGGTTCAATGTGACTTTCCTGCATTTGTACTGATGCCCCTAATTATGAAGCCCAAGATCCCAAATCTTTGCTAAGTATAAAAACAAATTACTGCGGATGCTGGAATCTGAAACAAAAACAGAAAATGCTGGAAAATCTCAGCAAGTCTGATAGTATCTGTGGAGAAAGTAGAACTATCATTTTGAGACTGGATGACCCTTTGTTAGAACTGAAAACAATAGAAAATTAGATGAAACATATACTGTTAGGGTGAGGAGTGGGGGAGAAGACTGGTGGAATTGACAAAAAAAAGCAGCAGTCTTGGGGAACATCAGCTATCATCCTCCAGTCTGTAAAACAGTTGTTTTCCCATGACTTGCTGTTTTCTATCGTTAAGCCAATTTTTAACTAGCCTTTTATGCGGTACTTTGTCAAACATTTGCATAAAATCCATATAGACAACATCTGTTACATTGCCTTCATTAGCCTTCTCTGAAATATCACTCATCGTAATTTGCTATCACTTATGTTAATTAGTTGATCTGTTCTGAGGATTCAATAGAATAAAAAGTCTACTGTATCTTAATCTGTTCCTGGTGTTGTACTGACATGTAATTCTTCCTGTTAATGTCAGGCAGGATTTTTTTTTCCCAGTGAGTTTAATTTGGTGCACCTGTTTAATAATGCTAGACAAATAAAATATAAATATATACGTGGAACTAAATAACTGAGAAATTGCAAGAAACTTTCCAGTGAAACACATCTGATATAGAAACAGTTTTTTAGTGCAATTATGTATTTTCAGAAACTAATGTGTAGGGGAGATGTCACCATTAAATATGCAAGTGGTTGCATGCATTCAGAATTGTGAAACCATGAAATGGGGAGCGATCTCATTAATCAGGCAGTTAGGGTAATGGATGTAAATTTAATACCACCCACTCATAAAGTTTTTCAAAGACAAGTTGTAACAGTATTTCCGTTACCAGCATGGATGCAACGTTAAAGTGAATACATCTTGGATCTGCAAGAAATTAAGGGAGGAAATTGCAAATATTCTATGGAAACAGCATTAATGAATGAGTGATAAATCTGTGGAATAGACAACTTAGAAAGATGGTGGGATTAGTATTGATTCATTCAAATGCAAATTGAATAGATTTATACAATGCTTTTGAGCACAGAATATAAGTAATTTGAGATGATGCATGAGTATATGCTTTAGTGGAACAGACGACTCTGGACCCACGGTACTCACCCTTTTTATTGTGAGTTTCCTCATCTGTAACTGAGATCGAATATTTTCATTAGTGAAACAATTCTGTTACTATTGCACCATGTGACTATCAGGGTAGTAGAAAGTGAATTAACTGAACATTTTTGTTTTGTTCAGCAATTCTGTTAATCCTATATAAGCTGATTTTGTTTTTTAAAATTATTTAATTTCTCATATAGGTTTTGCTTTTGATGTTCAGTGCTCAGGAATATATTTTGGTGCTCTGGATTGATATTCTGTTCCTCCTTTGGCTACCATGTCCAATAGGGCATTGGCAACTGTGGCCTTCCGTTTGATTGGCTCATGATAACGCTTGGTGAAATACTGCAATGGTTTGCCTTTGCCTTCTGTGATTATGGCTCACCAGGAAATTCCCACTCTTACCACCTGCTATCAGGCATATTGGAAGCATGTACATATTGATAATCAACTTGTTTGGTCATATTATTAATGCATCTTCTGTGCCTATTATGTCCTGAAGTGGGACTTGCACCAGGAGTTTCTGGCCCAGCAGTACAAGTGCTATCATTGTGCTGCGTGACGTCCCCACGAATTCATATTGATCTTGCATTTTGGAGGAGTGTATTTGGATAGCTGGTTATGTGGAGCATAGGACCATAGGTTAACCAGGTTTAGCATGTTTGGGTGTTACACCTAATGTGTGACTTGTTTTTCAGACTGTCATTAAGTGGCAGGTGTTGCTGTCTGGTTTTAGCAGTAATACAGTTCTCTTGTTGTTCATACATTTTTGTACGCATGCAAGTCTTAACTTTGCGTTCATCACTATCTGCCCAGTTGGAGAAGGATGAGATGATGAAGGGTTTTAAATACCTCAGAAATTTAAATTTTAAAGCTCAGCCTCATTCACTTTCAGAAGGCCCATCAGCCCTTTGCGCCTGCTCCACTTTTAAATAAGATTGTGGCTGATCTGGGTGTGGCCTCAACTTCACTTTGCCATCACCGCCCGCCGCCGCCCCCCCCCCCCCCCCCCCCCCCCCCCCCACACACACACACACACACACACACACACACACACACACCCTTGATTCCCTTTTCTATCAAAAATCTGTCTAATTGTGCCTTGAATAAATTCAACCTCCATAGCTTTTTGGGGAATAGAATTCCACGTGGCTGTGATCCATTGAAAGAGGAAAAAAAACTCATCTTTTATCTTAAATGCTAGACTTCTTAAATTGTGTCTCTCTCTCGCTCCTCCTCCTCCTCCCACCGCACCCCCCCACCCCATTTTAGTTTTTCATACAAGTGCAAGCAGCCTTGCAATAGCTACCCTCAAAGTCTTAAATGTTTCAATAAGATCGCCTTCAATGGGTGTAGACCCAAGCTGATTACCTTTCTCCACTTAGATAATCCTACCATTTCAGAAATTAGTGGAGTAAATCTTTTCTAGTGCAGTTATGTTTTATATAAACATAATTTATATCTTTTTCCAATGACAGGAATTACATGCTAACCGTCTACATATTTTTAAAAAATTCTTGATGTAAAGATGTTGCAGGACTTGTTATTTAATTGAGCAGCTTTGGTACTTTTTGATATTTTAGTTCATATGATTTGTTCTTTGTATAAACTCAATAGGCATCAGGGGAAACTAGCTAATATTTGAAAAGTGTTTTTTAAAATTTTTTTCTAAACTACCCAGTAGATTAATTTTTATTGCTTTCCAGGTCTCTGATTCACTTGGGCATATCTCGATGACAGGTTATTGAGTGAAAAGTGTCTGTGAAGTAACGCACATTCTGAGAACTATTATTTTGGCCATAAGTTTTCAAGTAGTAGCTGTATGCAATTTAGCATGTTTTGGTGTTACACCTAAGGTGTGACTTGTTTTTCAGGCTGTCATTAATTGGAAGGTGTAGCTGTCTGGTTCTAGTAGTAAAACAGTTCTTTTGTAGCCCATGCATATTTGTATGGATACAAGTCTTAACCTCGCATTCATAGCTAGACTGAAAGCCTCAGTCTGATTTTTGTTTGGTTCCTTTTACCTTTTAATAGTTTTGCACTTTCTTATGGTACTGCTTCAGCATTACCATTATAAAAAGCTAATTTCTTTAAATCAATAAATTATTTTTGATTGGGGTTTGCTGAACTCCTATTCTTAATTGATTTATTATTTTTGACTTGTTAACCACTAAAAGCAAACAAAGTTGACCTTTAAATTTAAATTTGAGGTATTTTAAAAAAAACCCTTAGTCTCATCCTTCCCCAACTGGGGATGTAGATGTAATGACATGCATTCAAATGCCATCATCGCAGCTGGGGGAACTTAAATTCAATAAAAGAAATCTTGAATATAAAACCAGTCACAGTAATGGTATCCATGTTGATCCGCACTTCCTGTGGGGAAGAAAATCCTTGCCCGATCTGACTTGTGTGTCGCTCCAGACTATAGCAATATTGTTGACTCTTAACTGCCTTCTGAAATGGCTGAGCAAGCTATTGGGCAATTGGTAACAATTGCTGGTCTTGCTAGCAACATCCAGTTCCCATAAAAGATTAAAGAAAGTTAATAAAATCTCTATAAGCCCTTACAATCCACTGTCTCATTTCTCCATTGCTCTGGATTTCGTCCTGTATCAATCATTCACAATTTGAGCTATTTTTGGTGTCTTGACCTTCTAATTTAATGTCAATACTCCAGATGTTTCAATGAATTAATTGAGTGGACATTACACTCAGACTAATATACTGTAGATTTAGTTACATTGTTGTAATAATTTCTGCTATATATGTAGCATTCAAAGTATTTGGTAAAGCAGGTGATGGATTTTCATCAAACAGTGTCAGCTCCATATACTGTACTGTCTTGCATTATTATGCCCTCAGTCTCAGATTGTTGTTCCTTTTGTGTATATGCACAAAAGCATTTTTCCACTAATCGGAAAGAAGCTTTTTGCCAATTACCTGATCCTGAAAAGTTCAAAATTCTGGAATGCGCTGCCTGAGAAGGCAGTCAAAGCCATAAACCTTCCAACCTTTTAAAAAATAGTTGGAATATCATAATATTGAAGGATATGGGACAAGTGCAGAAAGATGGGATTACCACGTCTTTAGTGGTAGATATTATTGGTTCAGATGCAGTGGGCCGAAGGGCCTTTTCTGGACTGTATGACTATGATTCTATGAGGATGGTCAACATGCCACTTAGCTTTGACTTCTTCTTATACAAGCACTGAAATAACCTTTTATTCATTGGCTGTGGGTGTTGCTTGCTAGGCCAGCATTTGTTGTCCATCCCTGAACTCTTGCACTGAGTGGCTTGGTTGGCCATTTCAGAGGCATTTAAGGATCAACCACATGGCTGTGGATCTGGAGTCACATGGCAGATTTCCTTTCCTAAGGGATATTAGTGGACCAGATGGGGTTTTTGCAACAATTAACATGGTTTCACGGTCAACACTGGACTTCGAATTCCACATTTTTACCAAATTCAAATTTCATCACCATGGTGGGATTTGAATCTTGGACCACAAGAACATTGCCCCGAGTCTCTGTATTACTAGGCCAGCAAAAATATCACTACATCACCATCTCCCCTCAAATCATAGGTTAGTCACACTGAAGGAAGTTGTTCTGCCCACTGAATCTGTCCTTTCAAAGAACAGTCCATATCCCTACCATTTTTTTCTGCTTCATGTATTTATGTATTCTGTTTTCACCACACTATATTTAAGTTATAAATCCCATACCTGTGTGTGCAGCAGCTCTAGAACACAAGTAACAATTTGCTATGTTTGGGTTTATTGTCTGAATTTTTAACAAGATAGAATGTACATTGGCTGCAGAAAAGACACTTGCCAAGGTTTTGCATGTGATACACTATCTCTCAGCTTGATATCTCTCTTTTGAGCTAATTTGATTTATTTTAAATTTCCCAGCGGATTGTATAGTTTGATTCAGTGGGCATTGTTGAGGTGCCTGTTCAGGTACAGTAAGAGAGAATTTAGCATGGCCAACCCACCTAACCACATTTTTTGGATTGTGGGAGAAAACTGGACCACCCAGAGGAAACCCACACAGATACAGGGAGAATGTATGCAAGCTCCACACAGATGGTGACCCAAGTCAGGAATCAAACCTGGCTCCCTGGTGCTGTGAAGTAGCAGTGCTGGCTACTGTACCACCGTGCTGCCAGGTGGTAAGCCTAGCTCTGCCCAGTCATAAGACATTTCCTGTCAAAAACCAGTCAAACACCACTCTAACAAACCTCAGGGGAAATCACAAACATAACCCTATATTAATTCAGATTAAAACAGGGTGGTCTTGCTGCGGCTGTATAGGGCATTGGTGAGGCCGCAACTGGAGTACTGTGTGCAGTTTTGGGCGCCGTACTTACGCAAGGATGTTTTGGCCTTGGAGGGAGTGCAGAGGAGGTTTACTAGGCTGATGCCGGAGTTGAGGGGGTTGAGCTATGAGGAGAGGCTGAATAAACTGGGCTTGTACTCGTTGGAGTTTAGAAGAATGAGGGGAGATCTCATTGAGACATATAAGATGATGAATGGGATGGATAGGATGGAGGTGGAGAGACTCTTCCCGCTCAGAAAGGACAGTAGGACTAGGGGGCACAGCCTCAAGATAAAGGGGCGGTGGTTTAGAACGGAGTTGAGGAAGAATTTCTTCACTCAAAGGGTGGTGAATCTCTGGAATTCTCTGCCCGTTGAAGTGGTGGAGGCTACCTCGCTAAATATTTTTAAGAAGCGGGTTGATGGGTTTTTGATAAGAGAGGGGATTAAGGGTTATGGGGAGAGGGCGGGAATGTGGAACTGAGCCACGACAGATCAGCCATGATCTTATTGAACGGCGGGGCAGGCTCGAAGGGCTAGATGGCTTACTCCTGCTCCTATTTCTTATGTTCTTATTAAAACAAACATTCCAGCAATTAAGATCAGCTATGCTGCAGTAACAACATAGAATGGCAGTCATAGTCAAAGTGGCACAAATTAGTAGAAATGACTGCTTAAAAAAATCCTGCACCAGAAACATGACACAACTGCATTTCTTAAAGGCACAGTATCATCACATCCTTATTTCCCTTTGTTATTTTGAACAACTCTGTCACATCTGTACATAACCTTCTCTGCTATAAGGAGCACAATCTTAGCTTTTCTGGTCTCTGCATAATTCATATTCTGCATGCTTATTACCATTCTGGTAAATCTCTGCACCTTCTGCAAGGCCTTACCTCCTTTCTAAAGTTTGGTTCCTAGAATTGGCCACAAAACTTAGCTGGGGTTGTACCAGCCAAGACTCTTGAATGCATTTTTTCTAAATAACTATCACAACTTATCCTGTTGCTTTCAACAATTTGTTTATGTTTTCCCAGGCTCCAAGGTCCCTTTTTAAAATTGTGCCATTTAGTTTATGTTGACTCTTTTCATTCATCTTAGAAACCACCCCCCCTCAATAAAATCATAGAATCCCTACAGTATAGCAGCAGGCCATTCAGTCCATTGAGCCTGCACTGAAAACCATCCTACTCGGGTTCTATCCCTGTAACTCCACGTATTTATTCTGCTTATCCCCCTAATGCTAATTGACAACTTAGCACGACCAGTCAACTTAACCTGCACTACTTAGGCCTGCAGGGGGGAAACTGAAGCACCCAGAAGAGAAACGTGGGGAGAACTTGCAAACTCCACACAGTGACCCAAGGTCGGAATTGAACCCAAGTCCCTGGTGTTGTGGCAAACTGCTTGCCACTGTGCTACCTGTAATCAATGCTAATATTGCATGTCTGTGGATCGCTGTTTCCTCTTGTATTATTTGGGCGCCACTTTCAGCTCCCCACACCCTTAATTTGATTTATTGTCATGTTTTTGCATGCTATACAAACAAAGCAGATTGTTCATAAGTACATTGGAGAGAAAAAGGAGATGTGCAGAAAGTGTTACAATCATAGCTAGGATGTAGAGAAAGATCAACTTAATATAAGGTAGGTCCATTCAAAAGTCTGGCAGCAGGGAAGAAACTGTTCCTGAATTGGTTGTTAAATGATCTTTTAATCTTTTTCTTGATGGAAGAAGGTGGAAGAGTATGCAATCATAAAATTTGAAGCAAAATAATTTGTCTATTTTACTCAATACACTTGTGAATAGGGTAAATCAGTTCATGACTTGTTGCGTGTGAGTCTTGTTGTCGTTCACACAGATGAACCATGAAAATGGACAAGAAAAGAACAGCTAATCCATTAAATTTACTCTGTCTCTCAGTGCAACCTGTACACCTAGTGCAGCCATTAAATTTCCTGGGAGAGGCAAAAACAAAAGCCAATTTGGATGGGGAGAGGGAAGTGGAAGACCATTGCAAAATTGCTCTTGACTTGCAAGATGGTCAAGCAATCTCTAGGTCATCATGGCTCGTGGTAACACTATTGCTATCAACTTGCCAATTTCTGTAAAATAATGTGTTCCTTAATAATGTGCAGCGAATCTCCATGTTCAGTGGACAACATGCCTCTACAAAAATAATTTCTGCCACTCTACCTTAACACTATCTTTCCGTAACTATCTCTATCAAGTCTCCTTTCAGTCTTCCTTCCTGCAAGGAAAGCAGTCCCAACCCCTCCAATCTATCCTCATAGCTACAGGTCTTTATCCATGTAATCATTCTTGTGAACCTCCTCTATACTTTCTCCATTGCCTTTACGTTCTTCTCAAGTACAGCACCAAGAACTGGATGTTGTATTGCACGTGAGGCCTAATTTAGTGTCATACAAGTTCAGAGTGACCCTCTTACTCTTGTACTCAATGCCCTGATTGATTAAAGCCTAAGATGCTATATGTTTTATTAACTTCTCTCCATGCCTTTTGAAATTCAAGACTGTCCACATAATAGTTGACGATGTTTTAACATAAGAACATAAGAAATAGGAGCAGGAGTAGGCCATCTGGCCCTTCGAGCCTGCCCCGCCATTCAATAAGATCATGGCTGATCTGTCGTGGCTCAGTTCCACTTTCCCGCCCTCTCCCCATAACCCTTAATCCCCTCTCTTATCAAAAACCCATCAACCCGCTTCTTAAAAATATTTAGCGAGGTAGCCTCCACCACTTCAACGGGCAGAGAATTCCAGATATTCACCACCCTTTGAGTGAAGAAGTTCCTCCTCAACTCCGTTCTAAACCGCCCCCCCTTTTTCAATCTGACAATTAGTTCTGAAGGGTCATCATACTCAAAACGTTGGCTCTATTTTGTCTCCATTGATGCTGTCAGACCTGCTGAGATTTTTCACCATTTTCTGTTTTACATTCCAGCATCTGCAGTATTTTGCTTTTATATTAATGTTTCCAATCTTCGTATTATCTACGAATTTTGAAACCATGCCCTGACCACCATGGTCTAGATCACTAACATTTATTGGGAAGAGCAAGGGTCCCAACACTGACTTTTGGGGAACTCCACTGCGAACCTTCCTCCAATCTGAAAAAGAACCATTTATCACTGTCCTGTTTCCTGTTACTTAGTCAATTTCTTATTCAAATGTCGATATTTCCGTTTATTCCATGAATTAAAATTTTGCTCAAGTCTGTTATACATCACTATATCAGATGTCTTTTGAAAATCCATATACATCATATGTACAGCATTTCCCTTATCAGCCTTCTCTTATCTCCTCAGGAAAAACTCCAGCAAGTTAGTTAAACGTGATTTTCCCTGTATAAATCCATGCTGGCTTTCCTTAATTGTCCTATACTTGTCTAAGTGATTATTGATTTTGTCCCAGACTATAGTTTCCAGAAGTTTCCCTACCACTAAATCAAACTGACTGGTCTGTAGTTGTCAACTTTATCGTTGCACTCTTTTTTTACTACTTGGTGATTGCATTTTTATTACATGTAGAGTGGATACAATATCTAATATCTAAATGTATTAAATACTTTCCAGCTTGAGACTCTATTGGTGCTGAGAAACCCAGTTGGCTCCTTGGAGGGTGATACAAACAGAGGAACGGACTGGAACCCACATGCATGAACAGGTATGTAATATTATAATGAAATAACTGTAATTGTATAATCTAGTTATCCAAGAATCCAAAAGATAATTTACTTAAATATTGCTTCTCTTAACATCTACTTTAAAAAGATTTTTCAACATCGTGTTTTAAGCAATGAACGAAGACGTTATCCTGAACATAAATTACTGCCGATGACCCTGAGCCATCAGAGAAGTTCCATTTTCAGTATATTTTAGCTGATGTGACTTTTTAGAGGCTTCATAATCCGTTCCTGGTTAAACAGGAAAAATTGGTCTCTTCCTGTTTTCTCTTTTGTACTCCACTTCATTTGAAAGTGTGTACATATCTGATGTTGGTGGGTTTGACTTGCCTGTGCTTCTGCCTACGTCCTAAATAGATCCTGTGCATAGTTGTTCACAGATATTGGCTGTTTGGGCAATGTACTGAATGCCATGAAAGTTCATGAGACTGCATAATCAGTAACAGCCAGTAGAAAAGGGAACAGAAAAATTAGTGAGAATTTAAAAGTTCAGAAATTTTTATTGATTTGAATAATATGTGAAACTGATTCTCATCAACTTGTACTTGTGTAGTGAAATGTTCCAGTATTCTTCACGGGAGCATTATCAAGCAAAATTTGATTCCAAATCACACGAGGGGATTTTGGGACAGATGACTTAAACTTTGGTCAAAGAGAGGTTTTAAGAAGCATCTTGAAGGAGAAAGAGGGCAGAGAGATATAAGGACCACTGTGGTTTGTCCATGCGGGCATGGCAGCTGCATTTGCTTCCAATGCCGAGATCTATTATGTACTGGTAACATTCCAATCACGGCCTTTTAGTGCATATGTGGACTTATCAGTATAAGTGTGTTTGTGTGGAGTTTGCAAATTTTTCCCATGTCTGTGTGAGTTTCCTCTGGGTGCTTCGGTTTTCTCCTACAGTCCAAAGATGTGTGGATTAAGTGTATTGGCCCCTTAGTGTCAGGGGGGCTAGCAAGGGTAATTGCATGGAATCATGGGGATAGGGCCTGGATGGGATTAACTTAACGGGCCAAATGGCCGCCTCCTACACTGTAGGATTCTACGTAACTTAACTTTTATGTTAAATTATGAAACTACCTCTTCGTGATATGCAAGTAAGATATATTGTTGAATTGTTTCTGCAATTCTTTTACATATTTCAGCAATTCATTTTTTTAATTAAGCATATTTAATGTAGGTATTTGGATAAATATTGAGTCAAATTCATTAGTGGATAAAAGTGGTCTGATAGTAAGACTGAAATAATTGAAGGTGCGGATAATGTTAACTAAGCTCAAAAATTTATGTACATGCTTGAACCTGAAGATGAAATTCCATGATTCTATACAGCACTAGCTTGGCTGTGGAATTTCATTGAGTCATTTGGCATAACTGCTTCAAGTTGAAAGACTTTTTAATAAAATCATTATTGCATAGTGATGTTTAATTAACGTATGTCCCAGAATCAACTTTGTTTTCCAAAACTAATGTAATGAAGATAAATTGACACAGAGTCCATAGGAAAAAAACACTTTGCTGCTCACAAGCAATTTAATGACTTTTGTCGATGCAAGTAAATTTTGCAGTGGTCTGCAAAGGAGAGTAGTGAGGGTGAGTCTGTAGTTGTAATTTTGTATTCTGAAACCCTTGTCTTGTGCAATTCATAGAATCCCTACAGTACAGAAGAAGGCCGTGTGGCCCATCGAGTCTGCACCAACCACAATCCCACCCAGTCCCTATTCCTGTAACCCTGCGCATTTACCCTGTTAATTCCCCTGACATAAGGTCAATCTAGTATGTCCAATCAACCTAACTTGCACATCTTTGGACTTAAGGGAGGGATGAACAATGAGTACTAGAGAAGTAGAGATCTTGAAGGAGAAAAATTGAAAGATGTATGATTCAAGTTTGGTCTTGCAGTCAGTTGCACTGTGTCATTGACATTTGTTTGGAACATTTATGAATGGTTATTGGAAGTCTTTTTAAAATGTAGGTTTGAAGGGGAAAGGAAATATTTCTGCCTCTTTATATTGTGTGAAATTGACAATTTTGAAAATCTCTTGCTTTCGCTTGCTCTATTTATGGAATGTAATAACGGCCAAGGGATTTCATTTAGATTCAACCTAAAAAAAAGGCTTTTGCTAGCCCAGGTGAGGGTAGCAAAGGTGATTGGCTGTTGCAGGTCAGGTTTACAGAGGCACAGCCATTGTGACCAGAAGGTGGCCTGTGGAGGAGCTGTTGTAAAGGGACAGTTAAACTCCAAGCACTACTTCAGTGTTTCCCTCCCTATCTCCTCCTAACCAAAAAAAATTCTCAGGAGGACTACAAGCAAGGGAAAGGCAAGTTAAGACTTTTTATCCTTTTACCTGTATAAAGGCAGTATAGCAGCTAGGGTAGTGGTTTGCTCTTCCTGCCAGATGTGGGAAATTAGGGAGCAGTCTAGTCTCCCTGATAATTTTGTCTGCAGGAAGTATCCAGTTGCAGCTCTTCACAGACCATGTTCAGTTGGAGCAGCAAGTGGACGCACTGCGGAGCATACCTGAGGCAGAGAGTGTGATAGACACTAGTTATAGGGATGTTGTCACACCACAGGTTCAGTCAGGTAGATGGGTGACCGTCAGGAGAGGTAGGCAGGTAGTGCAGAAGTCTCATGTGACTATTCCCTTTCAAACAGGTATACCACTTTGGATACTGTTGAGGGGGATAGCCTGTCCAGGGGAGATACCAGCAGCAGCCAGGCCTGTAGCACCACACCTTGTTCTGTGGGACAGGGTGGGGCAAAGAGCAAGTGAGCAGTAGTAATTGGGGACTTGCTATTAGAGGCACCGACAGGCATTTCTGTGGCCGCGATCGAGACTCGGATGGTGTGTTGCCTCCCTGGTGCCAGGGTCCAGGACGTCTGAGCGGTTGCGGGACATTCTCGAGGGAGAGCAGCCAGAAGTCATTGTACGTATTGGTACCAACGACATGGATAGGAAAAGGGATGAGGTCCATAAGTGCGAATATAGAGAGTTAGGCAGAAAGCTAAAGTGCAGGACTTTGAAGTTAGTAATTCCTGAACTTCTACTGGTGCTCATTTGCCAATAAGAGTAGGAATAGGAAGATTAGATTAGGCAGATGAATGTGTGGCTTGAGAGCTAGTGCAGGGGACAGGGATTTAAATTTTTGGATCATTGGGATCTTTTCTGGGGAAGGGGTGACCTATTCAAGAGGGACAAGTTGCACCTGAATTGGAGGGTGGGGAGGGCTGACATCCTGGCGGGGGGATTTGCCAGTGCCACTCGGGAGGATTTAAACTAGTTTGGCATGGCGGTGGTACCCAAAGCAATAGGGAGACAGAAGAGAAAGTTGAGGACAGCACAGAAGTTAAAGAGAGCACATTAAGTAGTAAAGGTAGTATCAATAATCCTAGTACCTGACAGAACAGGCAAAAGCAAGACAAAGAGCAAGGGAAGTCCAGATTAAACTGCATTTATTTCAGTGCAACTGACAGGCAAGGCTGATGAACTCAGGGCATGGATGGGTATGTGGGACTGGCATATTATAGCAATTACTGAAATATAGCTAAGGAAGGGACTGACTGGCAGCTCAATGTTCCAGGGTACAGATGCTATGGGAAAGATAGGAGACGAGGGGAAGTTGCACTTTTGATTAGGGAGAACATCACGGCAGTACTGAGAGGGGACATATCCAAGGGTTCAGCCAGTGAGTTTATGTGGGTGGAATTGAGAAATAAGAAAAGGGAAATCACTTTGATAGGATTGTACCATGGGCCCCCAAATAGTTGGCGGGAAATTGAGGAGCAAATATGCAAGGAGATTACGGATAGAGCCAAGAAAAATAGTGTGGTAATAGTAGGGGATTTTAACTTTGTCTGGGATAGCCATAGTGTTAGAGGGTTGGGTGGAGAGGAATTTGTTGATTGTATTCAGGAGGAATTTCTCACTCTGTATGTGGATGGTCTGACTAGAGAGGGGGCAAAACTTGATCTCCTCTTGGGAAGTAAGGAAGGGCAGGTGACAGAAGTATAAGTGAGGGATTACTTTGGGACCAGTGACCATAATTCTATTAGTATAGCTATGGCGAATGATAGGTCTGGCCCAAAAGTTAAAATTCTAAATTGGGGCAACTTTCAAAAGTTAATTGGGGGAGTCTCTGGGAAGGCTGAGGGACGTTTGGTAAATGGGAGGCTTTCAAAAGTATGTTAACCAGTGTTCAGGGTAAGCATGTTCCTTTTAGAGTGAAGGACAAGGCTGGCAGAAGTAGGGAACGCTGGATGATTCAGGATATTGACACCCTGATCATGAAGAAGAAGAGGGCACATGACATGCGTAGGCAACTGGGATCAAGTGAATCCCTTGAAGTGTACAAGGGGTGTAAGAGTTGAGAGAAATCAGGAGGGCAAAAAGGGTACACGAGATTGTTTTGGCAGATAAGGCAAAAGAAAATTCAAAGAGGAACTACAAATACATAAAGGCCTAAAGAGTAACAAGGGAGAGAGTAGACCCTCTTGAGGATCAACAAGGCCATCTATGTGCAGATTCACAAGATGGTTGAGATCCTAAATTAATATTTCTCATTGGTATTTACTGTTTTGAAAAGCATGCATGTTAGGGAACTTGGGGGGGGGGAAAAAAATTAGTGATTGTCTTGAGGTAGCCTCTGTGGTGGGTAGGTTTTTGGAAGGTATTTTGAGAGACTGGATCTACAGGCATTTAGAGATGCAAAAACTGATTTGAGACAGTCAACATGCCTTTGAGTGGAAAATCATGTCTCACAAATTTGAGTTTTTTAAAGGGGTAACCAAGAAGGTAGATGAGGGCATTGCAGATGATGATGTCTACATAGACTTTAGCAAGACCTTTGACAAGGTACCACATGGTGGGTTGTTGCATAAGATTAAGTCTCATGGGATCCAGGGTGAGGTAGCTAAATGGATTCAAAATTGGCTTTTTGACAGAAGCCAGAGGGTGGTTGTAGAGGATGTATTAAATTGGAGGCCTCAGAGATCAGTGCTGGGTCCATTGTTATTTGTCATTAATATAAATGATTTGGATGAGAATGTAGGAGGCATTGTTAGTAAGCCTGCAGATGACACCAAGATTGGTGGCATAGTGGACAGTGAAGAAGGTTATCTAGAATTGCAGCAGGACCTTGATCAATTGGGCCAATGGGCTGACGAACGGCAGATGGAGTTTGATTTAGATAAATGTGAGGTGATGCATTTTGGTAGACTGAACCAGAGCAGGGCTTACTCAGTTAATGGGGTGTTGGGGAGAGTTACAGAACAAAGATCTAGGGGTATAAATTCATAGCTCCTTGAAAGTGGAGTCACAGGTGGACAGAATGCTGAAGAAGACATCCAGCATGCTTGGTTTTGTTGGTCAGAACATTGAATACAGGAGTAGGGACATCTTGTTGAAGTTGTACAAGACGTTGTTAGTGCCACATTTGGAATACTGTGTACAGTTCTGGTCACCCTATTATAGAAAGGATATTATTAAACTAGAAAGCGTGCAGAAAAGATATACTAGGATGCTACTGGGACCTGATGGTTTGAGTTATAAGGAGAGGCTGGATGGACTGGGTCTTTTTTTCTCTGGAGTGTAGAAGGCTGAGGGGTGATCTTAGAGAAGTTTATAAAATAATGAGAGGCATAGATCAGCTAGAAAGTCAATATCTTTTTCCAAAGGTAGGTTCCTCTAAAACTAGAGGGCATAGGTTTAAGGTGAGAGGGGAGAGATACAAAAGTGTCCAGAGGGGCAATTTTTTCAGAGGATGATGAGTGTCTGGAACGAGCTGCCAGTGGTAGTAGTAGAGGCAGGTACAATTTTGTCTTTTAAAAGGCATTTACAGTTACATGGGTATAGAAGAATATGGGCCAAATGTGGTCAATTGGGACTAGCTTAGGGCTTGAAGAAAAAAGGGGTGGCATGGACAGGTTGAGCCGCAGGGCCTGTTTCCTTGCTGGATACCTCTATGACTTTAGTAAGGGAATTGTACTGAAAATACATAACATCAGTGAGACGTTTTTACATTTAAATCTAGAGAAATTTACTTGTTACACACAAAGGAAAAGTGACCAAAATGATTGTAAAATCAGGCTTTCAGAAGAAAAGGCTTTCATGCAGCCTGAATTCTGTGCTGTATTGTGGTGTAATTGGTAGACACTTCGAGCATTGAAACAAATGCCAAAAACGAGCCAGGTCTAAACAAATGTTAGTAACTCTAACTCTATATTAGTAAATGAAAACTTCATCACTTTTATTTCTAACCTCCTGTCAAAATACTGATCGTTTTTTTTTGAGGCCTCTTGCTAGCCAAAAGAAATAAAAATTGATTGACCATGTTTCTTCATAAACCACTAATACCTCATTTTGATGATAATGATAGATTTAGCATCACATTTGCTTTGATTTTTATCAAGCAAAAATGATCATTCCAAATAAAGCAGTAGGCTATTGTGGGGAGGAAAATGGAAATATATTCTAAATTGATATTGTAAATTGTACCTTTCAGCTGTCTTTGCTCAGCTGCTAAATATGTAACTTAATGGAATTATTCAGCAGTACTTGATACACTCTAAAGATTCTGTTATGTTATTGTCTAATAAGCCTCAGGACACTACAAAACAGTGAATGAAAGTTTTATACCATTATTAATAAGTGAAATAAAATAAATATTCAGTCAGTGCCACTTGCAATCCAAAAATATTACGTTTTGGAAATTTGACTCTGTTTTCATACCAGTGTATAACCGTAACAGGTTATAAAATACAACATTCCATTTTAATTAAAGCAATTGTTTGGAATTTAAAGTGTTCTTGCATATGTGAAGAGCATTGAACCTGCCATGGCATCTGGCGTACAGAGCTTAGCTGCAATGCCATTTTTGTTGGCAGTTGTACAGTATTTTGAGTGGAATTTTCCTACTCAAATTCTTTAGTTTAAACAGGAGAGAAAATGAGAGGTTTTCTCACCTTTTTTTTTCCCCAGTGAGCTGAGTTTTGCTAATTTATAGCACTATGCAATACAGTGACCATCGGCATTCACACCAGTGGGGTTGGGGTGGGTGGAATCTAATCCAGGCAGAGGGGCCAGCAGAAGACTGATCAGGCACCCGTGTGTATGCACCCCATCTCCCAATATACTAGTAGATTTCCTGCCCCACTCCCCCCACCCCATGGAAATGGCTAAAACAGTGTTTAAGTCTTCAAAGAATGGAGATGTTTAGGCACCAAAGAAGGCCATTCATCCTTCTGGTTTGTATTGAATTTGAGTTGTTCCTGGTTATTTTGGTACTTGTCTAATATCTTTTTGGATGCTTTAATAATTTTCTTTTTCTATGATCATTTCACATTTCTGAAACTGAAGAATCTTCTAAACTTGCTCCTTGTAGGGAGCTTCTCTGAGATCATGACCTCTTGCTTTTGATTTACCCACCATAAGAATTCTATATGCCAATTAGTTTCTTTCTTTAGTACAAATATTTAAAGTGATAAATTACGTAGATTGGGGAGAATTTTAAAGGAACAAAACTGAAGTTGCTGTGGGCTCTTTGCATTCAGTTGTGATAAATATGTATAGGTTTTCTTCATTTTATAGTGAGGAGTCTAAACAATATGTATTATTTTAAACTTCATTTTGAACAGTGGCTTTGCCTTGAAGACAGCACACTGCCGTGTTCTAATTGGGGATGGGCAACAATGCTGGCCTAGCCAGAAATGCCCACTTCTGATAAACAAACACGTTCTTTTGTAATCAATTCATCTTGCATTTAATGGCATTTTTTAATGTGTCCATTTTTTTTGAAGGGTTTGATAGTATATTTCTATGCTTTATTTTGTGTTGTCTAATTTTTCTACATTAAACTGCACCTGTCATTTACCTGCCCTTTGTTCTAGCCTTGTATGGCCTTCTATAATCTTCTACATTCTTTGTTCTTTATTACTCCTGCCAATATATCAACAGATTTTACCTGATCAATGTATATATCCATCTATATGTCTTTCCCTTTGTGGTGTTTGCTTAGTTAGTTAGAACAAATAGTACATCTTTGATGTCTTTGTGACACCTGAGAGGTTATGTTGCTGTTGCGTGTGCAAGTAGATAGAACGAGAGTAACAGGAGAACGAAAGTGCCATTTACAGACTTCAGTATATATTGCAAATGTTACTTAACCAATTATTCACTGAAAGATTAACCCTTTTCAGACACTACTAAATTATAATGGGGTAGGGACAATTTTTGTATGATTTGATTATTGACTTTGCGCAACATGTGCTTCCACACATTTAGAATCTCTTCCCTTATATTTATCTAAGTAGCAGTTTGGAAACCGAATGTTACCTGGCTTTAAAAAGCATGATTTCAAGCAACAGTATTGTTATACGATTTAAGATAACTGTAAATGGAGAAGGAATAAAATATTGGAAATGCATAACAAGCAATTACCATCTGGAAAAGGAAAAGAGTTTAAACTAAATCATTTAATTTTGTTTCATTAGCAATGGTGCATGTGGATGTTTTCAGCTATAGCGTTAATCACGCTTGTGTTGAAAAATGCATGATCTAATTCCACCCCACCCCTGACGCACACCTTTCATAGTGTCAGTTGCGATATGAGGACTGGTGTTGGTTTCAAAGGAGCTAACTAATCCATCGTATTTAACCCCTTTTTTTATTATTTATAGTTCAATATTTTAGTAAGACCTGGATCTTTGTTTTTAACTGAGCTGACCTGGATAACTTTTCCATGATTCCTTTTTCTTTTGACTTTTGCTTTAATTGATAATAGATGACAGGACTGAAATGGCCTATCCAGTATTGAATACTAGTAGTGTCTGTTTCACCATGCAAAAGTCCATCAGATTTTATCCTGTATTGTGGCTGTGTGAGGAAGATCTATTTGATTTCTGTTAAGTAAATTGCTACCTCACACAAACAGAAATAGAATGTTATCAGGCAACATCAGATGTTTGGAATGCCCCATGATGTAATTGTGAACATATAGCTCATTTTGCCTGGTTCTTCATTAACTCATACACTATCAATTTCATGCATCTCCCAAATCACTTTGAAGGTAGCATTGTCTTCTAAGCCTCTAAGTTTGCAGTATTGTCATTATTGAAATCTCTGTAGTGATACAATACAAATAGAAATAGGCCACTTTTGAGTCTGTTCCACCATATAGTAAGATTTTCTACCTTAACTTCATCTTGTTGCCCTACAATAATCCATATCCTTTAATTCCCTGTGTGCAAAAATCTGTTGATCTCTATCTGACATATACCCAGTGCCTAAGTATCCATAGTTCTCAGATTAATTCCAAAATTCACAAACCTTTGCATTTAGAAATTCCTCTTAATCTCAGTCCTAAAAGGTCAATCTATTATTCTGATATCGTAACTTTAGTTCTACCCCTCAGTTAGGAGAAATATATTGACAGCAGCTATCCTGTCAAGTCTTAAGAATTTTTGTTTCAATGAAATTATTCTAAGGAGCATAGGCCTAGCCTATGTCTCCTTTTGGGTGTCTCCTTCTTTTGATAAGGACACAAACTGTACGCAGTACTCCAGTATCATCTCAGCAAGATCCAGTGTAATTGCAGTAAGATTTCTTATACTGTACTCCATCCTTTGGTTAATCTATCATTCACTTTCTTAATTGCATGTTTGCTGATTTTATTGCACACCCAAAATTCTTCTAGAGCATCATCCCATTATACATAATGCACCTCTGTCCTTTTAAGAACTTCAAAATATACCTCTTAAACCAAGCTTTTGGACACCCTCAAGTCTGTTTTCCAAATACTTATTTGTGGAGTACCTTAGGTTTTTTATTTTAAAAACATTATAAAAATGAAATTTTTTTCACACTGGCATAGATTCTGTAGAAATAAATATAAACCAAACTATTATTTGAAATGTATTACGTTTACAAATTTAGGATATGGTTTTAAGTAGTTGCTTGGGAAAACAGAACTTGATTTTGCTGATAAAATACATTTTGTCAAAGCTTTACATCTTGCATTCATCAGGATAATCACAAAAATACCAATGTCAGGGGAAACAGCAGCTGCATGGTATGAAAAGATAGTGGCGATTGGTTTGCAAATGGACTCTGGTAGAGATATTGCAATGGAGAGTTCAATAGTTAAACAAGCATTGTTTGAAAACTTAAACCAGTACAGCTTGACTCTGGTCAAGGCATTGTCATGAGGCATGAACCAGTGAAGGGCTATTATTTTGTTTAGCTGAAACGGGTGTAATTTCTTTGTTCGCAAAGAACAGAACCTATGCGTTAGCTTAGATTAAATCTTAGTTGCATGAATCAGAAATTGCATTGCAAAAGTTACAGCAGTTATAGACTCCCTATAGTGCAGAAGGAGGCTGTTCAGCCTGTTGAGTCTGCACGATTCTCCGACAGAGCATCTTTCCCAGGCCTTATCCTTGAAACCCCAAAGGTTTACCTCACTAATCCTCTCTAATCTACACACAGTAAGGGACAATTTAGCGTGGCCAATCCACCTAACCTGCACCTCTTTGGAGCATGGGAAGAGACTGTAGCACCCACTAGAGGAAACACACACAGGCATGGGGAGAATGTGCAGACTGACTCAAGCTGAGAATTGAACACAGTTAGTGAATTGAACACAAGCTGAGTAAGAATGTGTAGAACAACAGTCAGCTGACTGAGAACACAAAATTGTGAGCCCGTGTTCTCAGTACTCTTCACTATATTGGTGAGATCCAGACAATATATGCTTGGCAAGAGAAAAAGCTGAATGGTTTCCACCTTTTTGCTTCTTTGACCCTCGCATCTCTTGGAAGGGCAAAGTCACCAACTCCAAGATCCCATTGTACATTTATTTTTAAGCCAACAGTGTTTGTTTCAGCCACATCCATTGGATAGATAACAGCCCCATACCCAAAGACTACCAATACAGTGAATTAGTCACTGGATCTTGCAACCTATTTAGGCATTCAATCCTCTGCTACAAGGGCATCTACATGCAACATATGAAGCTAGCAGGTATTGACGTTGACAGTTGGGAGACCATTGCTCGTAGTTGTAACCACTGCTTATTTGGAAAGGCATAGGAAAAGATGAGCAGAAATATAAGATCAACTTGTTGGGAAGAGAGGCCAGCAAGTTATATACCTTCTCAACCCCCTGTATTCAAATGCAGCAGAGACTGCCAAGCCAAAGTGGGGCTCTGAGCCATAGTGCGTGCTGCTTAACACAGTTGACTATCATAGCACAAACTGTTGTCTTGAGAATGCTAAAACTCTTGTAATCATCAAAAATATAGAATATATTTTTCATCTTCCTGACTTGTCTTAAGATTGTGCTTGTTTTTGCAGTTGCTCCACGTAAACTGAAAAAACACAAATTTGTCAGAATGCAGTGCACTACTTGATTTTCTTCAGGTTTCTTTAATGTGTTTTTTCCAGATAATCCTTGTGTATATTTAAAACAAAAATAAAGACAAGATTAAATGGATTTTATAAATTTTATACTGTATAAAATATAAATCTATATTTCAGCTCAGTCTATTGAGAGAGAAAAATGTTCAATTTGCAACTTTTAAGCTCATGTCATGTCATTCTTTAAATTCCTTTGCATTCTAAAATTCCATGAGATTTTAGTGTTTGCACAATTGAATACACCTATGGTCATGTCAATTCCATGTGCAGTCTTGACAACATATTACATTGTATGGGTTCTGTAATTAAAAGCTATACTACAGTTCATAGTAGACAACCTGCTCAAAACCCACCAACTTGCACAAAATTAAAATAGAGCCCAGTGTTTCCACTTGAGTGAGGCCAGGACTTAGGACTATAAATATGAGGTACTCACTAATCAGTAAAATCCAGTAGGAAATTTGGAAGATATTTCTATACCTAGAGTGTTGTTAGAATGTGGAAATTGCAGTCTGAATAGATCAAGAGAATGAAGTAGTTATAGAACATAGAACACTACAGCACAGACAGGCCCTTCAGCCCACAAGTTGCGCCAATCACATCTATATCTACTAAGCCATAGACCTATCTTTAACCCCCAATCCCATTAGATCCCATATACTCATCCAGAAGTCTTTTAAAAGACCCCAGCGAGTTCGCCTTCACCACCAACGGCAGCCGATTCCATTCACTCACCACCCTCTGAGTGAAAAACTTACCCCTAACATCTCCTCTGTACTTGCTTCCCTGCACCTTAAATCTGTGTCCTCTCGTAGCGCCCATTTCAGCCTGGGGAAATAGCCTCTGAGAATCCACCCTATCTATTCCTCTCAACATCTTATAAACCTCTATCAGGTCGCCTCTCAACCTTCGTCTCTCCAGGGAGAAGAGTCCTAGCTCCCTCAACCTATCTTCATAAGGCATGCCTCCCTCAAATGCTATCGTGAAGGAGATAGAATTATGAACTCCATCCCCAAGATGCTCTTCTACCAAGAGATCTCACACCTGTCCTGGTTCATTAGCCAACACCAGGTCAAGTACAGCCTCTCCTCTCGTAGGCTTATCCACGTACTGTGTCAGGAAACCCTCCTGAACACACCTAACAAACTCCTCTCCATCCAAACCCCTTACCCTTGGGATATTCCAGTCGATGTTTGGGAAATTAAAGTCTCCCATCACGACAGCTCTGTTATTTCTACATCTCTCTAGGATCTGTTTACCTATCTGCACCTCAACTTCCCTGTCACTATTGGGCGGCCTACAGAAAACACCCAGCAAAGTTATTGACCCTTTGTTGTTCCTAACTTCCACCCACAGAGACTCTGTAGACAGTCCCTCTGCAGCCATGACACTGTCCCTGATCAACAGTGCCACTCCACCACCTCTTTTGCCCCCAACCTTGTCCTTCCTGAAGCATCTGAATCCTGGCACCTGAAGTACCCAGTCCTGTCCCTGAGATATCCAAGTCTCTGTAATGGCCACCACATCACATTCCCAATGTTTAAGGAGAAACTGGTTGAGCGTGAGTAGAATTTTAAAAAGTTTGTTTATTAGTCATAAATAGGCTTACATTAACACTGCAATAAAGTTACTGTGGAATTCCCCTAGTTGCCACACTTTTGGCACCTGTTTGGGTCACTGCATCTAGCCAGCACGTCTTTCGGACTACGGGAGGAAACCGGAGCACCCGGTGGAAACTCACGCAGACATGGGGAGAATGTCTGTGTGAAGTTTGCACAGTAACCCAAGCTGGGATTTGAACCCGGGTCCTTGGTGTTGTGAGGCAGCAGTATCAGCCATTGTGCCGTCTGAATAGAAGGTCATGTTGACGGGAGTCAAATGTTGAAAGACGAGAGGAGCTCGTGGGAAGCGGAAATGCTGTCGTGGACCTGTTGAACCAAGAGGCCTTTTGAAGTAATTAGTTTATAACTTACTGCTATTTCCATCGTAAGCATCCTCCCTTTTTACTAGTTTAAAGTTACTTCTACAATTGTGTTCTTGCACCAAGATCTTGATCTCAGCCAAGTGCAGGTGCAACACATCCCTGATGGCTACTTCAGAAGAACAGATTTTGGAAATGCACTGTAAAAGACTCAGATGCAGAAGGCAAACTGAATGGGATATTAGATGATGAATGCAACTTAACGAGGAATGATTAATTTTAGTAAGAAAAAGAATGGAAATATTTTGAAGGATGAGATTGGGTGGAAATGCATACATTCCTTGAAAATGTGCGTATAGTGAGATTCAGTCAAAAGAGTAACGGCTTATGAATAGTTTAAAGTACAGCAGTGAAGGGGTAATCACCTGTTCAAGACTGGCTTGGCCACGAAGTACTGTGTGCCTTCTTGAGTGACCCATTTTTGAAGGAATGTCTGTTCAAAGTGTGCGCAGTGTTCGTTCTCCAGAATCATACAACAAATAATGAACTGCAGTTGTAAGGAAAAAATTGAGAAACTGAGACTTGCAATCCCCATAAAGACCAATGATAGTTAGAGTTGAATTTCCCAGCAACTGATGGAAAGCGTCAAAGAACACAATTTCACTTTTTAAGATCATTACTACAGTATGCATACTGAACTCCACAAAATATTAATTTAATGTGCAAATAATGCATTAAGTTAAAGAAAAAAAGTACTTTAACAGAATATTTTGCTTCTGACTGTAACATTAGGGTAATAATCTCACAGTCATCCTGGTGGATTTGCTTGTTCCCATCACTGCGGGTCAAAACTTCCTTGTCCTTTGATAATTGTTGCGCTTGGCCCATGTTTTGCTAGATACCCCCAGCAAGACACACATTGATGCTCCATTTCTAAAATCTTCAAGAAGCTCCACTGTTCCTTCCCTTTGGAACCAAAACCAAGCTCAAGCCTGTATCCTGCACAGTCAAGAGCATGAAATAGTTCACCTGTTTCCCCACGGCATTGGCTTCATTTTCCCTGTATCTCAAACGGCAGCTGTCCTCTTTCTGTAACATCCTGTGTAAAGATTTTAAAACTGCTGTCCCACTCTTGATAGGCTTTTGTTCGTTTTTCTCTCTCCATGTCAACCAAATCACATGGGCGTTTCTTCAAACTGTAATTTTTATCATGACTGCACCACTTCCATTTTCAGAACATTCAGACCTTAAGTTAAAGATGGCATTTTAGAACATCACTGTCCTATAAAACTCAAGCATTCATAATGAGATTCATTTTATTTGAGCAGAGGATAGTCGGAGATGGTTTGTTAGTAAAAGTGAATCAACCAAGATGGTTTCCCCCACTTGGAAAGTTGATCATCGATTTAATCATCACTCCATGACACAGGCAAAATTGAGAATCTGATTGTGAGATATTTTGGTATTTTGCTGTAGGACTAATTGAGGCTGAGATACCATTGCATCTTTGTACTTTTTTTAAAGGGTAGAGTAGATAAATATTTGAAACAAAGGCGGCTTACAGGGACTTTAAGCACAGTTGTGGAATTAATTTCTGATTGCGTTCACGAAGATGACTGCAATGATACCCCTGCTACGTTATAAATGTCTATAGCCCTCTAGAGATCAGAGCAGCTAAAACTGAAGGAGAGGAGGAAAGTTGCTTAGGAGGAGGGTAGAAAGCATGTTGAGTACATGTGTAATCCTGTAGATTTGGAGGTATGTGGCAGGCCTAAGTCAAGGACTGTAAAAGTGTAGGACATGTGGAAATAAATTCTATGTTTGACTTCCTGTTACATCCACAACCTATTGACCTGAGGGAGCAAAGACAAGAAAGGAATTCCAGGGATAATATGTGAATGTTTTGCATTGTGTGGGACCAAATTCGAGTACTTTTTAAATCCGTTCTTTTTTTTTCAATTAGAGCCAGGCTGTTCAGCATTTAAACTTCATTTGCCAAACTCGTTCTATATCCCTTGATGTCGACCCAATGAAAATCTGTTTCAGCTTTGAAAATTTCAGTTGACCCAGCATCCACGGTCTTTCTGGGATGCAAACTGGAGATTTCTATTGTCCTTTGTGAAAGTGATTCCTAATTTTGCACTTCAATGGACTTACTCTAGTTTTAAGATTGGCTTGCTTGAATATTCTCCCACAAAAAGAAATAGTTTATTTACCTTCTCCTTTCATCATTTTAAATACCTTGATTACGTGATCCTGCAATACTCCAAGCACAAGAGAATAAGTTTTCTATTCAGACCATTGTTATGGAAAAGAATAGAAATTGAAGTATATCAGGAACACATCCATAGATTTTTTTAAAAAAAAAGCAAATTCAGTATCACACTGAAAGAATGAAGTGAATGCTATGTAATATGACCTCCAGGTTTAACAGCATCTGTCAATTTGATTGTAGTCCTTAATCGGCAATGGGAATTCGTAGCAAAGAAATCCCCAAAGGTTGTTAATTTTATTAAGAGTACGAAGTAATGTGGGATGAGATTTAAAAGGGAATTGATGAATGTTGGTATGGTCTGTTGGGTTGAAAACAACTTTTTGGATGCTCGTTTACTCTGTGACAATGTATCTGAGCAACTGTGGTCCCATTAGTTTTCTCAAGGGGGAAAGTAATGAAATATCTGATCAAAGCAAAATTTGAAGATTAGATTGGTTTCTACCCACTTTTGGGCCTGAAATAGGCAACACCCTATGCAAGCTGGAGGCAAAAGACTCACCTGTTAATGATCTGTGGGTCTCATTGTTGTAGCATAGCTGAGCTGCCAGTGCCCATCAAACCTTCAGAGGCAGCTTGGAAATTAGCAGTGACATTTGGACCTATTTCTCGTTTGAGGACTGGAAATCTGAAGCTACATTGCACTGTGACCTTCTAGTTAGTGTCAACACATTGTGCCACCACTTTGCTGATTGAAGTGCTATAATTCTTTTTATACGTACCTTTAATAGATTGATAGGTTCTCAAATTACCTGCTGAGGTGTCAAGGTATTCTGTTTTGTATAGAAGTAAACTTGGCTTAGATATCAAGTTACTTATTGCTTCATATGTAACATTTGACTTGTTAAGGCTACTCTGCAACAAATCAGTCTTAAGCCAAACTTTGGTTTGGGAATTGTACTTTTGTGGGAGCTCTCCTAGATACTGAATGATCTTGCTACGCTAATTTTTAACGTAGTGACAATGTGGCACCAAATTGCAATTAATTAGTTAAGAAGCAGAAAGGATAGTCTATAACAAAATGCATTTTCAGTATGTCATTGTAGATTATTTCCCACTCGGGGATTATTTCTACTAGATGATTTTAAAAAAAAGTGATGAGAAGGAAGAAAACTAATCTTGTAGGTAATAAAGTACTTGGTAACAAGATTAGATCTTGACATAAATATTTTAGTATCCTTAGTTCATCATCAACATCGCTAACCTTGCAGTATCTACCAGAGCGTACCAAAATATATCATTGTTATTTCCTGGATATTGCTCAAAAAGAGACATGTTAGCAAAACTTTTTGTCTTGCACTCATCAGGACAGATTCACAAGAATAAGTTTTTGAAGTTTATTTATTAGTGTCACAAGTAGACTTGCACTAACACTGCAATGAAGTTACTGTGAAAATCCCTAGTCGACACACTCTGGTGCCTGTTCGAGTACACTGAGGGAGAATTTAAGATGGCCAATGCATCTAACCAGCATGTCCTTCAAAACCAAATCTCAAAAGGGACCAGTAGTGTATGCTGCATGAGTAGAAGGTGCTGATTGGTTGGCAAGGTTTTAAAAGTTATTTTCTTATGGGACCTAGGTGTGACTGGTTGTGGAAGGGCGTAGTTGGATAATGCAAGCATGCTGTTTGGTTTTATTTCATCAGCTATCTTGAAAGACAACTTCTAGATAAATTGCTCCAGAGACCAAAGTCCTGCGATAGTTCACACGGTTGTCTTATGTGGTTGATATTGGGCTGCTCGGTTTGTCACATTTGGTTCCTGCTGAATTTGCTGCTGGCAGGTGGGAATTGGATTGTCTCTGTATACATTGGAGGGATGCAGTAATTCTGGCATGAATTTGGTTTTACAATTGTTGAATAAATGTGTAATTTATTTTGAGCAGTACTGTGTATATGGATTTGATGTGGAAGTTAAATGGATCTAGAAACAGGATAAGGGCCGTAAACTAGAAAACTTAGTCCGCAAAATCTGTTTATCTTGGTTGGAGCAAAAAATGACATGTAACAATAGTTTATATGAAACCTATTGGGCTTGAGGAAACAGTTCAGATCCCAAGAACAGTAATAAAGTTGCATACTGAGCATCAATAATTTTTTTTGCTCCAATCTTACAAGTTACAAAGTCAATGAGTGGAGGGGACAGGGCAAGCCCTTAGTGTGTCTCTTTGCTTGCTCAAAACACCATTTCAAATTGAATCCAATTCATGGTCCCTACAATTGAGACCCAAGATCCAAGCTGACAAGAAAAGGCATTGCACCAGATCTTGGGCTTGCTATGATGCTTGATCTTAACTAGATTGCTAATTGTGGCAGAGATGCGCTTCTCTGCCTTTAGGCTGTGTTCCATGGATTCAGAAAAGTAAATATTAACTGGAATATGAAATTGTAACACATTTCCCACTTTTGATATTATTAAGGCTCAATCTATCCTTTGTAAACATTGGTTGATTTTATTTAACATATACCCCAGATACCCCGATTCACATTCGTGTAATGTAAAAATATGAAACATGATTTTTTTGATAATTGAGTTGCTTCCACATCAGGCACAAAATGGCATGAGTGGTTTTGGATCCATTCACTATTCCTGATTGAAAATAGAATGCCCAATGACTGAGGGTAGAGCAGTGTTTCCCAAAGTATTTTCCCATGTGACTCCATTTATCTATTTAACAATGGAAACATAGAAGATAAGAGGAGGCCATGTGGCCCTTCGAGCCTGCTCTGCCATTCATTCTGATCATCCAACTCAATAGCCTAATCCTGCTTTTTTCCCCATAAACTTTGATCTCAAGTGCTATATCCAGCTGCCTCTGGGCACATTGTGTTTTGGCATCAACTACTTTCTTTGGTAATGAATTCCACAGGCTCACCGTTCTTTGGGTGAAGAAATGTCTTCTCGCCTCCATCCTAAACAGTCTACCCTGAATCCTCAGACTGTGACCGCTGGTTCTGGACTCCCCCACCATCGGGAACATACTCCCTGCATCTATTCTGTCTGGACCTGTTAAAATTTTAAGTCTCTGATCACCTCTCAAACACCTGATGTCCAGCAAAAACAATCCTAATCTCGTCAATGTCTTCTCATACATCAGTCCTGCCATCCGCAGAATCAGCCTGGTGAACCTTCACTGTACTCCCTCGAGAGCAAGAACATCCTTCCTCAGAAACAGAGACCAAAACTGCGCACTATTCTAGGTGTAGCCTAATGAAGGCACTGTATAGTTGCAACAACACATCCCTGGTCCTGTACTCAACCTCTCATAATGAAGGCTAACATGCCATTTGCCGCCTTTACTCCCTGCTGAACCTGCATGCTTACCGTCAGTGGTGCACAAGGACACCCAGGTCCTGCTGCACACTCCCCTCTCCCAATTTACAGCCATTTATATAGTAATCTGCTTTCTTGTTTTTGCTTCCAAAGTGAATAACCTCACATTTATCCAAATTTATAGTGCATCTGTCGTTGATTAGCCCATCCACCCAACCTGTCCAGATCATTCTGAAGGAACTCTGCATCCTTGCCACAGTTCACCCTTCCACCCAACTTGGTATCATCAGCAAACTTTGAGATGTTACGTTTTGTTCCCTCATTCAAATCATTCAAATATATTGTGAATGGGGTCCTAGCATCAATCCCTGTTGCACCCCACTAGTTACTTGTCAATTTGAAAAGCACCCATTAATTCCTTCTGTTTCCTCTCTGCCAAACAGTTTTCTATCCATCTCAATACACTTCCTCCAATCCCATGCACTTTAATCTTGCATGATAATCTCTTGTGTGGGACTTTGTCAAATGCTTTCTGAAAGTCCAAATATACCACATTAACAGGTTCTCCCTTGTCGAATCTATATTAGTTACATCTTCAAAGAATTCTAACAGATTTGTCAAGCATGATTCCCCTTCATAAATCCACGCTGACTCTCTGATCCTGCTATTGTTTTCTAAATGCTGTGCTACAAAGTCCTTGATAATTTTCCCCACTACCAATGTTGAATTTACTGGTCTATAACTCCGTTTTCTCTTTACTTCCCTTTTTGAATATTGGAATGACATTTGCTACCTCCAATCTGTAGGGACTGTTCCACTGTTGATAGAATCCTGGATGATGACCACTAATGCATCCATTATTTCTAGAACGACTTCCTTAAGTACTCTGGGATATAGATTATCAGGCCCTGGGGATTTACCACCTTCAATCCCATCAACTTTCCCAGCACTGTTTCTCTACTAATTAATTTACCTCAGTTCTTCATTCTCTCTAAATTTTGCATTCTCCAACATTTCTGGTATCTGGTGTCCTCTTTTGTGAAGACAGAACTAAAGAATGTATTCAGTTGTCTGGCCATTTCTTTGTACCCTATTATACATTCCCCCATTTCTGTCCATAGGGGACTTACATTTGTCTTCACCAACCACTTTCTCTTCACGTATCTATAGAAACTCTTAGTGTCAGTCTTTCTGTTCCCTGCAAGCTTATTTTCGTACTGTATTTTTCCCTTCTTAATCAATCCCTTGGTCCTACTTTGTTGAATTCTAAAGTGCTCCTAATTCTCAGACCTATTATTTTTCTTGGCCATTCTGCATGCTGCTTCCTTAATCAGATATGCTCTCTAATTTCTCTTGTAAGCCATGGATTGGCTTTCTTACCCATTTAGCTTTTGTGCCAGACAGGAATAAACAGTTGCTGCAGTTCTCCCATGCGTTCCATGAAAGTTTGCCACTGCCTTTCAACTGTCATCCCTTTAGGTAACTCTCCCCAATCTTTCATAGTTTCCTTTATTAAGATGTAGCATTCTAGTCTCAATCAACTACTTCACTCTCCATCTTGATTAAAAAAATTGTATCATGTTATGGGCGCCCATACCCAAGGGGTCTCGTACAGCTAGATTGGCGATGATTGCCTTCTCATTACATAGTACCCAGTCTAAGATGGCCTGCTGTCCACATACTAGTCAAGAAAACCATCCTGTATACACTTCAGATACTCCTCCTCTGAGGCATTGTGGCTAATTTGATTTGCCCAATTTATGTGCAGATTAAAACACCCATGATCACTGATATTCCTTCAATACATCGTCACTAATTTCGTATTTAATGCCATTCCCAACATCACTGCAGTTTAAATTGTGACCCAAGGCACCCACAATAATAAAGCAGTGCAATTTTGTATATAATTAAAATTTGCGAATTGTAAATCACAATTTCACATTTCTATGATGTATTATGTTTCTTTGGACTAATTTGTAAAAATTATTACTTTATGTACTAACCAGTCAGTTACTTTGAGTTCTTCAGCTCATGCACATTGAAGTAGTAGATGCAATTGATGTTTGCATTTGTATCCAACATTGTTCTATAGCAACATTGTTTTTAGGAAACCTTGGAGTAATCTTTTCATAATTGATTTTAATGTGAGACGAATCAAACTTTTGATTCTCAACTGAGGATTTCAAATCACGCTAAGTATTTATAGTCCTAGAAAGCTGCAGTTCTACTGTAGAACCAACCTGTGGAAAGTGGAGTGCTGCTGAACAGTCGTAGAGCAAAACGGGTGACCAAGCTCTCCATATTTCCTAGTGATAAAATACTCAGTGAAGTCATACATGCAGGCACTTCCAATTGCTGTTTTTATGACTCTATTGAGCCACAGTTTGGGAATCCCTGGGGTCTAGCTTCTCTAAACTAAGGAAGTCCATTATGAAAGTAGGATACTTTATTTAAAATTGTCAGTCGTTTTGTGGATCTTGCATTGAAGAAGGTGCTACAAAAATGACAACTTGTCTTTATGAAGCATCTTTAATGTAATTAACTATCTCATTGTACTTCACAGGAACATTATGAAACAAAATATGACACTGGGCCACATAATAAGGGAGAGAACCAAAAGGTTGATCAGAATCTAGATTTTTAAGACGGCTGAAGGCACAGTAACCAATTGTGAAGAAATTAAAATCAAGATTGCTTAAGGGGCCAGACTTAGAGGAGCACGGAGATCTCAGAAGGGTTTAATGCAGGGGATTATAAGATGGGGAGGGGTGAGGCCACAAGAGTGATTTGAAAACCAGGATGAGCATTTTAAAATTGAAGCATCATGTGCTATGGATAATGGTGAACTGATTAATGTATTGTACTTCGATTTCCAGATGGCATTTGATAAGGTGCTACATCAAAGTTTAGTGCTGAAAATAAAAGCTCATGGTGCAGGGGTAACAGTGGCACGGATAGAAGATTGACTAGCTAACAGAAAAAAGTAGGCGTAAATGGGTAATTTTCTGGTTAAGCTGTAATGAATGGTTTGCTTCAGGAATCTGTGCTGGGGCCTCAGCTTTTTATGTAAATGCCTTTAAAACAATCAAATGTATGGTTGCTAAATTTGCTAATGATAGAAAGATAAGCAGGAAAGTAAGTTGTGAAGAGGGCATAAGGAGGCTACAAATGGATAAGGTTAAGTGGGTGGACAAAGATCTTGCAAATGGAGTATAACGTGATAGTGTATGAAATTTTGTCAGGGAGAATAAAAAATAAGCTTATTATTTTCATGTGAGATTGCAGAGTTTTAAGATGCAGAGGGATCTAGGTGCCCTTGTGCATGAATTGCGAAAGGTTAGCATACTTTGTACAGTGTTGGTTGTCTTTGAACAGTTTCCAATGCATTTACATTCTCCCTTAAATAAGAAGGTTTATTAGGCTAATACCTGGATTGGGAGGGCTTTCTTATGAAGAAAGATTGGACAGAGTAAATTTGTTTTAATCAAGTCACCTTACTCTTATTCCAGTGGATACATTTTTGGATTTGGAAGGATGTTGCTCTTTGGGGATAATTTAGGACTAGGGATCACTCTTCTTAAAAAATGAAGAGTCACCCACCCATTTAAGACCAAGATGAGGAGAATTTCTTTCTCTTGAGGATTGAGAGTCTTTGGAATTCTCTTCCTCCAAAATGTGACAGAATATTTGAATATTTTAAAGGCAGAGCTAGATAGATTCTTGATTAGCAAGGAGGTAAGAATATTCAGGGTAGAAGTGAATGTAGAGGTTACAGTCAGATCTGTTTTGATCTTATTGAATGACTGAGCAGGCTTGAGGAACTGAGTGACCTACTACTTCTAATTTGTATTGTGTGTAATTCTTGTTTACTGGGAAGTCCCAGGAGTGAATACCAGTGTGAAATTGAAGGTTAGATCAACTTGAGTCATAAATGAACAGGATGTGATAAAGGAATGATGATGGGTTGGTGTTTCTTTTTGTGTTTTAACAGGTTCAGGCAGACTGAGGGCATTGTGCAGGGTAGTGAATATTAACAAATGGAGAACTATTTCCAGGCAGAGGCATTTAACCTGGACAAGGTTTTGGATGAATTTGAGCAGAATGAAGGTAAGTTCATTTCTTCAGATGTGTATTGATGTTTTACTTTTATTCTACCAGTAAATAACTCTGCCTTTGAGGGCTATGGGGAGTGGGATTGTGCACTCTTCAGCCCTGAACCAGTGAACTCATTCTGAACCAGTGAGCTCAATCCATCTGTTTTGTCCAAGAGCAGATCACTGTCAACTCATTTCAGTCCTGTAAGTGCATCTCCAGGCTGTTCTCACCAATACTTAGCAATGCTTCTTACTTCTCCATGGGTTAAAGGCTGATGCACAAATCATTCTATAGAGAATCCTGACCATTGTACGTGGCAGTATTCAGTAACTCCTTGAATAATAGTGTAAATGTGCTCAAAATGCCAGTTTGAACTGGTAGGAGGAAGGATATGAAAAAAAGTATCAACTGAGGTGGAAGTGGTTGGTAATGTAAGCAATCTGAGCATTAAAGAAATCAAGTAGATTCTGTGTTTCATATGTGGTCCACAGACCCCTTAATAAGTAGCCAGTAAAAGGAACATTTTTGGATGCCCATGTTATAGGGAATGAGTAATGTGATAATTGTCATCCAATAGTGCTGCAAAATTGCAGTTTTTCAGTAAAAAGAAAAACTGCATTTTTAAAATTATTTCCTGTGAGTTTGGTGTTGCTGAGTAGGCTAGCATTTATTGCCCTTCCCTAGTTACTGTTGAGAAGGCTTTGTTGAGCTGCTGCCTTGAACCGCTGTTGTCTTTGTGGCATAGTTAGACCCACAGTGCTGTCAGGGGGAGAATTCCAAGATTTTGACCCAATGGCAGGTGGGTCAATTGATATTCAGTTTGTTCACCATCCTACACACACACACACACACACACACACACACACACACACACACACACACACACACACACACGTCAAGAAATGATCTTCCTTTTTAAGACTTTTTCCCCCAGTGTGCATTCACAAGTTAATGTCGCACTGCACTCTCCATGTGTGGTGAATTTTTGTGTTTGGGACACTTCACCTGGAACTTGAGGCTTCGCATTTGATGTTCTTCCAAATGATCATTTTGTTATACCACTTCATTAGTCTGCTTTGCAGTTCTGTTTTGGGATTATTAACACTTTTTTTTTGCCTGTTTTTTTTCCCCTGCAGTTGATTTAACTCCTTTCATGCCACTAATGCTCTATTAATAATCTCCTGATCAATGCACCTCATGAGGTGCATAGATAGGGTAAGTAGGAAGGCACTTTCTCCATTAGTAGTGGGGTCAATAACCTGGAGCATGCATTTAAGGCAAGAGGTAGAATGCTAAGAGGGGAGTGGAGAAACTCTTTCACTCGGGGGATGGTGGGAATCTGGGACTCACTGCCTGAAAGGGTGGTTGAGTCAGAAACTCATGTAACATTTAAGTATTTAGATATTCACTTGGCCATTGCTCTGGTTATGACAGCACAAGTGCTGGACAATCGGATTAGTGTAGTTTTTGTTTAGCAGCGTGGACATGATGAGATGAATGGCCTCCTTTTGCGCTGTAAATCAATCTATGAACCGACAAAGGTTTTCCCAATTCCTATAAGATAACTTTGTGCAAAAGAGCAAATAGCAGCAAGAAAAAGGTTGGTACTGGTCCTGCAGAGCGTTCCATAAAAATTATGCAACAAAAACCAACTATTTTATATCACTAATCTGAATTGGTGTTTAGTTTCTGCAGAATCTCATCCATATTTCGTTGCCTGCCCTATTTCTGTATTCCTTTAATCACTTATTTAATCTACTCTTAAGTATTATCAGGGTCTTTGCTTGAATCACAAGTCCATCCAGACCTTCCTGATAAGCAGACACTTGTTCAAGTGAGTTCAGTCAATTTGTCTTTGATAGGTGTTAATAACTTTCTCACAGTTGGTAAACTTGCATGGTCTCACCATTCCTACTTAATTAATGGTGACATTTGCCGTTTTCTAACTTTCCAAGGGCACAGTTCCTGAATTTAGGAAGCTATGGCAAAATTACAACTAATGCAAAGTCTCCTCCTACTTAAGCACCTGATTGGAGACCAATAGGTCCTGGATCTTTGTCCATCCAAAACCCCCTTACTTTTCATTACATTTTCCTTTGCCTTTTTGGAAAAAATGCATTAAATCCACTAAGGTCTCTTAGACTTTAAATTCCCATGCTTTCATTTTTATTTCATGTTGTTGCCTTCTGGATCAGTATTTTAAAACATTTTTCCATTTACTATTCAGTATAGCCAAACCTGCATCTGTTTTCCATGGACCCACATTCCCCTTTACCAGTCTCTCATTTTAATATTTTTTCTTAGCTTCTGCTACTGGCTTTCCCAGACTGCATACTTTTCACTTTTCCTTGCACTTGTGGAAGATTTTTCCTTGATATAATTTTGTATCTCTGTCTATGGTTATTTTGCCTATCAGTACTCTTGTCTACCAGTGGTTGTCACAGGTGTGCGCTGAAGTAGTGCGTTCATCATCTTGCATGGGTATTCGTTTACTGCTTTCGGACATTCGTTGTTTTCAAACCTGCTCCATACTACTTCATTTGGAAATGCAGCAAATTAGAATTAGAGGAATCCTGCTTTGCTAACTGACATGCTTGTATTTGTTAGATTCCCTAGGAAACTAACAGAAGTAATTACAAATGCCCTTTGATAAAGGGGGTTTAACAAGCAAATGAACGAATTATTAGAGGATTATAAACAAAAGCAGAAGGAACTTCAGGCTTATACCAGTTATATTCTATTCTGGTTGTATTACCAATCAAGCATGCAGTGCATGGTTTCGAGAATTGCTACTTAATTTAACACTCTGCATTCCATTAAGTTAAATTTTGGTAAGATGAGAAAAGCTTTGTCTAGAATCAATTATAATTTAGAATTAGACTGGAGTTGGCACCAGTTTTGTGCAATATGAATGCAGTTTAATGATGAAGAGGATTCTGATTGAACTATTTAAAATCTCAATTTGGGCAGATTGCTGGACAGATCTATGGATCAGATAAACTGTAGTCTTAGATGATAACTCTGCAGTGAAATTTAAATATTTGATGCAAGTAGTAATGACAAATCAGCACTGCACGGAGGTGAAACACTTGTGCTGCTTTTTTTAAGGAGTTCTGTAGGTAACTTCTGTTTGTGTGTGTGTCTGTGTACTGTCATATTGTTTCTGTTTGTACTTGTACAATTGTACATATTTTTATCATGCCAGATTTGTAAATTTTCCAAAATACCCTTGATGCAAATAAATTGCATTAGTATATTTTCTATACTTACATACGTTTAATACATAGCTCCAGTTTGTGCAATCGTGTAACTAAAGTTTCAAATATGATAATGTCGGAAAATGAATCCAATAAATGTGATAGTTTGTGTTTACGAATTAGTAACAGAAAATGACCATGAAAACTGTCAGACAGTTGTAAAACCCCAACTTGTTCGTTTATGGACAAACGAATAGGAGCTGAAGTAGTCCATTTGGCCTTTTGAGCTGACTTGTGTTTGTAGTTCTTTGTCTCCCATCTAATCTTAGATTCACTTTGTGCCTCTGCCTTAAAACTATTTAGTGACTCTGCTTCCACTGTCTTCTCAGACAGAAACTTCCAAAGTTGCACAACCCTCTTGAGAGGAAAAAAAAGATTTTCTTCTGTCCTGAAAAATTTTAAAACACTGCCCCCCACCCCCGCCCCCACCAATTCTGAAGAGTAAACATCCTTGCCACATTCACCTTGTCAAAGACTTTGCGTACTTCAATCAAGACTCATCAATCCAGTAGAAATAAGCCCAGCATGTCCAACCTATCCTCATATCAGCTTTCAATCCAGTGAACCTTCAATGTTATAAAGAAAATCAAGATTGCACACAGTATTCCAAATGCAGTCTTGCCAATGGCCTGCATAACTTTTATGTTCAAGCTCTCCAATAATAAAAGGTACAGTTCTATTAGCCTTCTTGATTATACACTATCTGCATTCTCAAGTTTTGTGATTCATGTGCAAGAACACCTACATCCTTCTGTACTTCCAAATTCTGCAGAAGTTTACCATTTAAGTGTTGAGAACATGGTTTTGTAATGTGGACATTACATGATGTGGCAATATACAGAATAAGGGAGATGAAGGTGTTGTCATTGTCACTGCACTGATAACCTATGGGTGTGTTTTCAAGTCATATTACAGCTATTGATGGAATTTGAATTCAGTTAATAAATTTGGAATGTAAAGCTAGGCTGAGTAATGGTGATCATTGCAGCTGTCACTTTTTAAAAAACCTACCTGGTTCCTTCGGGGAACAAATGTGCCATCCTTACCTGGTCTGGCCTACCTGTGACTCCAAAACCACAGCAATGGTTGATTCTTAACTGTCCTTTGAAATGGCCTATCAAGCCAGTCAGTTCAAGGGCAATTGGGGATGGTCAACAAATGTTGGCTGTACCAGTGATGACCATATCTCATGAAAGAAAAAAAGAATGTAAAAGTTCTGAAACAACACACATGCTAGTTTTGATGCATGAAAATAACATTCACAATGTGGACATCCTGAAAAAATGACAATTTGGAGTGACTGTGTCACAGAAATAAAGAACATTACAGTACAGAAGGAGTCTATTCAGCTCACCATTCTGGATCTTTGAAAGAGTTATCCAATTAGTTCCGCTCTCCTACTCTTTCCCCAGAGCTCTGCATTTTTTTCTTCAAGTAAATCACCAGTTGGGCCTCAGCTAAGGTTGGAATATTATAAACAATTCCAGCTACGAAACTTAAGGAAAGATTTAAAAGTTTTAAAGATGTCAGAAGAGGTTTACCAGAATGTCACCAGGGATGAAGGATGAGGAGATGTTTGAAAATTAGAATGGATCACAAGGGTTAATTGGTGATCTAATCTTGGTTTGAGGTGATAGATTTTGAAAGATCTGATTATAATCGTTGGCCTAGCCTAATGTTCTGAGGATGGGTTCAGATCCCACCATGACAGCTGGATGATGAATTTTTTTTTCCCACAAGTGTTGTTGGGACTGGGAATGTTGTACCTGAAAAGCTGATTCCATTTAAAAAAAAAAGGTAGCTGGTCAGGCACGTGAAATTGAGGGACTACGTAGACATAGAAACCCGACAATGCAGAAGGAGGCCATTCAACCCATTGAGTTTGCACAAACAAGAGTTTGCACAGCCCACCCAGGCCCTATCTCTGTAATTCCACATATTTACCCTGCTAATCCCTGTAACCTACACATCCTGGGAAACTATGGGGCAATTTAGCATAGCTAGTGCACCAAACCTGCAAACTTAGACTATGGGAGAGACCGGAGCACCCAGAGGTAACCCCTGCAGACATGGGGAGAACATGCAAACACAGACAGTGACCTGAACATAACATAAGAAATAGGAGCAGGAGTAGGCCATCTAGCCCTTTTGAGCCTGCCCCGCCATTCAATAAGATCATGGCTGATCTGAAGTGGATCAGTTCCACTTTCCTGCTCACTCCCCGTAACCCTTAATTCCCTTGTCTATCAAAAACCTATCTACCCATGACTTAAATGTGTTAAGCATGGTAGCCTCCACCACTTCAACGGGCAGAGAATTCCAGAGATTCACCACCTTTGAATGAAGACGTTCCTCCTCAACTCTGATCTAAACTGCTCTCCCCCCCCCCCCCTAATAATCCCTCCTACTATTATTTCTGCCAAAGTGGATAACCTCACACTTGCTAACATTATACTGCATCTGCCAGGTCCTCGCCCACTCGCTTAGCCTATCCAGATCCCTTTGCAGACTTTCCACACCCGGTGCGCAATTTGCTTTTCCGCTCATCTTCGTGTCATGAGCAAATTTCGTCACCCTACACTCAGCCCCCTCCTCCAGATCATCTATATAAATGGTAAATAGCTGAGGCCCCAGCACCGATCCCTGCGGCACTCCACTAGTCACCGACCGCCAATCAGAATAGCACCCATTGATACCAACTCTGTTTCCTATTAGACATCCAACCCTCTATCCACGCTAACACCTTACCCCCAACTCCATGCACCCTAACCTTCTTTAGCAACATTTTATGACGCACCTTATCAAACGCCTTTTGGAAATCTAGAAACACCACATCCACCAGTTCTCCTCTGTCTACTGCACTAGTCACATCCTCATAGAAATCCAATAAATTTGTCAAACATAACTTTCCCTTAAATCCGTGCTGCGTCTGCTCTATCAAACCATTCTTTTCTAGGTGCCTCGCTATTTCTTCTTTGACGGATTCAAGCATTTTTCCAACTACAGACGTTAAACTAACCGGCCTATAATTCCCTGCCTTTTGTCTGCTACCTTTTTTTCAAACAGCGGCGTAACATTAGCTGTTTTCCAATCTTCCGGCACTTCCCCGGAATCCAGCGAATTTTGGTAAATAATTACTAAGGCATCCACTATCACCTCTGCCATTTCTTTCAGAACTCTGGGATGCATTCCATCCGGTCCTGCGGACTTGTCCACCTTCAGTCCCATTAGTCTATCAAGCACTACCTCTCTAGTGACAGTAATCGCATTCAGGCCCTCAACTCCTACCATCCTTCTATCTTTAAGATCCGGCAAACTATTCGTGTCCTCCTCCGTGAAGACCGAGGCAAAAAACTTATTTAAAGCCTCAGCCATTTCCTCATCTCCCACCACTAAATCCCCCCCTCTCATCCTCTAAGAGTCCAACATTCACTCTAGCCAGCCTCCTCCTGTTTATATATTTGTAAAAAATTTTACTGTCCTTTTTTTATATTTAGTGCTAGTTTAGCTTCATAGTCTATCTTTCCTTTCTTTATCACCTTCTTAGTCATTCTTTGGGAAAAATTTAAAAATCAACAATCTTCTAATCGCCCACTACCTTTAGCCACTCTGAGCGCATCAGCTTTTAATTTAATACTCTTATTTATCTCCTTATAAATGAGGCTGGAGTTGAATCCAGGTTCCTGGAGCTGTGAGGCAGCAGTGCTAACCAATGTGCCACCATGCTGCCCTGAAAGACCTGAATGTTTTAAAGCTAGGGTTTCCCGTCCCTTCAACCAAAGAGTTGAAAGGGAGCACATCACCATTGACTGTACCTCCCAGTCATTTTGCAGTCAAATGAGTGTTAATTAGCTGCAGGTAGGACTTGTGCTCTTCACTGAAGAGTTGGGGGGGTGTGTTGGAGACTGCATTTGGGGTGTTGGAGGAGGTTCAGCTATCACCGAACTGCTAGTGGGGGTTTGCAAAAGTCAGAAAAGGGCTTCTCATAGAGGTGCCTTTGCTCAAAATCTAAACCCATTTATTTTCAGATTTCTCCTATGCCAGGTAGATTCTCCCACCAGCCTATAAATTGAGGCAGGGCAGGAAATGACCCTAAAACTCCCTTTTGGAGAGCATGAAATTCATGCCATGGGTTTAGGGCTATAAAGTAAGGATTGAGGATGAAGTGTGACTGTTCTTTCAGTAGGCCAACAGATAAATGTCCCTTTCAAAATTACCATTGAATCTGCTTCCCCCTCCAATTCTTTAGCTGATCATACTTGCGATTTTACTAGTCTTGGAGGTTTACAACATGGAAACTGGCCTTTTTGGCCCAACCTTTTCATGCCGCCCTTTTTTTTAAACCACTAAGCTCATCCCAATTGCCTGCATTTGGCCCATATCCCTCTATACTCATTTTACCCTTGGAACTGTCTAAATGCTTTTTAAAAGACAAAGTTGTATCTGCCTCTACTACTACCTCTGGCACAAGAGGAAACATTCTCTCTGTTCATCCTGTCAAGACCCTTCAGGATCTTGTATATTTTAACTATGTTGCCTCACTCTTCTAAGCACCAGTGGATACAAGCCTAACCTGTCCAATCTTTCCTCATAAGACAATCCACCCATTCCTGGTGTTAATCCATTAAAGCTTCTCTGAACTGCTTCTGACATTACATCTTTCCTTAAATAAGGAGACCAATACTGTACACAGTACTCCAGATGTGGTTTAATTCAGTGCCCTGTAGAACTGAAACATTCCATACTTTGGAATCAGTTCACCTTGCAACAAGCAATACCATTCTGTTAACTTTTTGAATTATTTGCTATACCTGGATACTAGCCTTTTGTGATTGATGTACTAGGACATCTTGATCCCTCTGAATCTCAGAGCTCTGCAATCTCTCAATTTAGATAATTTTCTTTTTTATTCTTCCTGCCAAAATGGACAATTTGATATTTGCCCACATTATACTCCATTTGCCAGATCTTTGCCTGCTTATTTAACCTGTGTCCCTTTGTAGGCTCCTTATGTCCTTTTCACAATTTACTTTCCTACCTGAGTTGAGGCCCCAACAGTGATCCATGTGGCACACCACTTGTTAAATTCTGTCAACCAGAAAAAGACACATTTATGCCAACTGCTTCCTGTTAGCTTGCTAATCTGCTATTCATGTCAATATGTTACCCCTACACCATGAGCTTATATTTTCTGCAGTAATCTTTGAGTGGCGTTTTATCAAATGTCGTCTGGAAATCTACGTACAGCATATCCACTGGTTCTTCTGTATCCACAACAGATGTGACTTCAAAGAACTCCAATAAATTGTATTTAACTAATGTCCCTTTCACAAAACCATGTTGACTCTGCCTCTTGCCTTGAATTTTTCTAAGTGCCCTGCAATAAAATTGTTACGCTGTCTATTATTGCACTTTAGGAAAGGGAACATGCCACTTCTCTGGTTTACAAGCAGCTATCTTACTGTTGATGCCCATCCTGTGTTGCCCAGAGGGTAATACATAGTCTTTTTAAAGTGTGTCCCGCAGTCTGCTGTTCTTTGTGGGTTTCCTGATTGTCATGAATGTTACACTGAGAATCTGGTATTAAAGAAAGAAGTACTAAGTACATCTCAATTGATGTACCAAATGGAAGGCCTGTTTTAACCTTGAGCAATGGTTTGGGTAAGCAGATAAATGTGACAGGCATTTTTTTTTTGTAGCTGCATTGGAAGATGCTGAGAGAAATCCTCTCAAAGTAAGGAGGTGGTGGAAAAGGGTACTGAGAACATGCTGCACCGTTGGAAAATCGCTCTGATGCAATAGTCTAAGGCCCCCATCTACACATCAAATCTTTAAAGATCCTGCTCTTTGAAGCAGAGCAGCTCTGGCCAACCTTTATTCCTCAACAGCACTGAAATCTGATCATTTAGTACATTGCTGTTTATGAAAATTTGTCATGTACTGTTGGCTATCATTTTTCCTACATTACAACAGTTCAAAAGTGCATCATTGGATGTAAAGTGTTTTGCAACGCCCCAAGGTGCTATATAAATACAAGTTTTTCTGCCCCTTCTATCATTAAGGGACTGGTCCCTCTGGAAAGCAGAGTGGATGGACAACATGTTTTTTATGCAGGGGACTGGGGAGGAATCTTTAAATGGCATAAATTCATGAAGGTAATCTGGTGAACACAGGCTAGTGGACATTCCATTAGGCCACAAGTTGACCTGGTTTTACTCTTTTCACTCTTTAATTTCAGGTATGCAATTACTGTTCTTTTGCCTTTTGTCTGTCTACGTCTACAATGTCTTTTCAACCTATGTTATTTCTACATCCCTTTATACTTTTTTGCCTTATTGATCATTCTACAGTTTTCTATTAAACACTTTGCAGGTGGTACTCATGCTCTATTTCTGTCACTGACATCTCCCTTTTCTAATTTGAACCTCAATTGTACCAAAATGCCAGCTTAAACTTAAACCATTATTCATTTGCCTGTTCATAAAGGCTGATGTTTGCCGGTCTGGGTTATTATTTGCTGCTTCAGTCATAGAAGATCATAGAAAAACTACAGCACAAACATGCCCTTCGGCCCACAAGTTGCACCGATGATATCCATACCTAGTAGGCTTACCTATAACCCTCAATTCTATTAAGTGCCATGTACTCATCCAGAAGTTTCTTGAAAGACCCTATCGAATTTGCCTCCACCACCACCGATTTCACTCACCCACCACCCTCTGAGTGAAAAACTTACCCCTGACATCTCCTCTGTACCTACTCCCCAGCGCCTTAAACCTGTGTCCTCTCGTAGCAACCATTCCAGCCCTTGGAAAAAGCCTCTGAGAAATCCACCCGATCTATACCTCTTAACATCTTATAAATCTCTATCAGGTCACCTCTCATCCTTTGTCTCTCCAGGGAGAAAAGACCAAGCTCCCTCAACCTATCCTCATAAGGCATGCCACCCAATCCAGGCAACATCCTTGTAAATCTCCTCTGCATCCTTTCAGTAGCTTCCACATCCTTCCTGTAATGAGGCGACCAGAACTGAGCACAGTATTCCAAGAGAGGTCTAACTGGGGTGTTATAAAGCCGCAACATCATCTCCCGACTCCTAAACTCGATCCCTCAATTGATGAAGGCCAGTACACCATATGCCTTCTTGACCACATCCTCTACCTGCGAGGCTGATTTAAGAGTCCTATGGACCCGGACCCCGACCCCAAGGTCCTTTTGATCCTCTACACTGCTAAGAGTCTTACCCTTGATATTATACTCCTTCGTCCCATTTGACCTGCCAAAATGGACCACTACACACTTATCTGGGTTGAAGTCTATCTGCCACTTCTCTGCCCAGCCTTGCATCCTGTCTTTGTCACTCTGCAACCTCTGACGTCCCTCCAAACTATCTACAACACACCAACCTTTGTGTCGTCAGCAAACTTATCAACCCATCCCTCCATTTCCTCATCCAGGTCATTTATGAAAATTACAAGCAGCAAGGGTCCCAGAACAGATCCCTGGGGCACTCCGCTGGTGACTGACCTCCATGCAGAAAAAGACTCATCTACAACCACTCTCGTGGTGATGGGTTTTTACAGGGTGAGGGTACTAGCCCCATGCCCAGCCCTCTTTCTTTCCCAAACATGTTTGGGCTTTGGCAGAGTTAAAAGCCATCACTACCGGGGAAACAACAACAAGAACCGTACCGACAAACCTGCAAAGAAAGGATGACATGTTCAAGGATGTACAAATGGTAAGACGAAAGCCAAAAGGAAGCCTGATCCTTGACGAACCCAATCTTTCTATGTGGTGAAATGCATGCCCAGATGCTGCAAGGAATGAGCAGTTTATTAACTTGATGTCTTTGACATTAGCAAGATGTGGTGGACTGGCCCAGGATGAACTAATGGGGATGCAATGGTCCTGTACTCCAGGCAAGGAGAATGCCACATGCATAGAGTTGGCCTCATAATCAAGAGATGTTTAGCACAAGTATTAGTGGGTGCAAGAATTGCATAATCATCACCACCAGATTCCACACCAGGCTTGCCAAAATTGCTGCCATGCAAGTTTACATACCAACAGAGACACAGAAGGGAAAAGATTGATTCTACCACCAGTTGCAGGACATTTTGGATGAGGTACCCAGCAAAAATATCAAGCTGCTGATATGTGATAATGCTAAGCTCTGGCAACCAGCTAAGACTGAACAGTTGTCAGACCTCAATGGAAATGGCGATCATCTGTTATCCTTTTGCAACAACTGTAGGCTCTATATACGGAATGCCTCCAAACACCAGAATCTCCACAAGAAGACGTGGAAGTCTCCAGATGATAATACCCTCAACGAATTTGACTGCGTGCGCATCAGCAGCAAATGGAGGGCAGCCCTACAGAAGTCTGAATGTGTTGAAGTGCAGGATCTGCACGTTGCGGGATTTGATCACCACCTTGTGTTTGGCAAGATCCACCTAAAGACAATGACCATGAAATCGAGATACTTTCCAGCTGGTCCTCTCCAATGAATTCAAAGTACCGGTGAAATTGAGTTACGTTGAGGAGGAACAGTGAGAAATCTGCCAGAGAGCGCAAAAGTCACCACCTGGTAGAGGAGAGGAATCGGCAAAGAACAATGTATCAGTGACCCAACATGGAAAGAGGGACCAGGAAAAGATCCTTGAACAAAGATGAGAAGGTGATAAAATGTGCACAAGATTGGATGAAGCCATGAAAAGAGCTGCAGGAGAGACTGACAAGGATGGCTGGAGTTCAAGAAGCAGTAAAGCAGAATTACTCCAAGATGCTGCACCAGATCATATGGAAACTGACTGGTACAAGAAGCAACACTACTGTACTAATCAAGATCAGGAGGCAACGAGCAGGAAGCAAGGTGGATGGAACAATTTTAGGAGATCCTCTACCAAACCAGCCATGTTGAGTTTGATTGCAGCAGTGCACCTTGGCATCTGAATATCAACCTGGGAGAAATTGCCAGATCAGAGATCCTAAGAACCTGAAGAGCAATTAGGTGCATGGATTAATGAAATACCAGCAGAGCTATTGAAACATGACAAGAACACAGGCATAACAGAACTCATGGACTTGTTCAACAACTAGAGGCAAGGAGTAATTATCAAGCTGCCAAAGAAAGGGAACTACAGTGATTGCACCGACTTGAGGGGCATTACACCACTGAGTACCTGACAAAGCCTTCAGCATAGTGCATGTCAATGGATTAAAAGCAGAAGCCACTCTTCTAGAACAGAGCCTCGAGTATCAGAAGCCATTTGTTATCAACTTCATTTCAAGGCTTTTGAAACACCTATCAGTCACTCTGGTATGTTGCAAGACAACATGGCACCCTGGAGCAGCATTAACATCTTCAAAGCCTTATTCTGTCACACCAGCTGCTTTAAAGATATGTACAGACACCAGACGACTCCAACATCAGTACACAAGGTTGCATAGTCTCCCAATTCCTTTTCACCTTGATTAGCAATTTTGTCATGAAGGTGTTGGTGGATGCAGATTGACATCGCAAGGCAATACCACTGATTGCCAGACCTGAATTTCCCAGATGATGTTAACTTGCTGGCTAAAAAATTGGACATGTGCTCCCTGCCAGTCTTGAGAGAGATGACGCCAATGTTCTTAGCATCAGCTGAGAAAATCACGACAGTGACAACTATCAAGGCCCCCCCCCCCCCCCATCACCATCCAGCAACAGAACATCGAGGATGTTGACCACTTCCCTGACCTAAGAAGTAATATCTCCATGGAGGCAATTGTAGAGGTTAAGGTCCACACGAATTGGCAAGCAGCATCAATTTTTCAGCAGCTCTGCACAGTCAGGGCATCTAACACTAACGTTACACCCATGAAACTGTGTCTCTACAGTATGTCCGTACTTGTACCAACTGCAATCTGTCCATGAGACATGGAAGAGAACAGCAATGGTGTCACAAGTTGGCCATCTTTCACAAGTATTGTCTGTTTATTAGTGTTTTCGCATATAACACTCAAAACTAGTACAGTATAGCTTGATCATTTCTGATATTTAATGATTAATCATGCTGGTGGCCTCTGCATTGCATAGTGTGTGGAGATTCTAATGTGACTTCCCACTGAAAAAGACAGCGTGATTTACTTCAGTTTTCCCACAAATTCGACACTTAAAACATTTTTGGGAAAATTCTACCCAATGTGTGTAGTTATCCCTCACCAATTAGCATTTTTGGTGCAGTGAGGATGTGTCAGGAACTATTCTGTGTTTAAGCTTGGTGTAATATGCAGACACTGTAATATTAGGTCAGCTCTATTCTATTACAGACTAAGATTTTGAACCACTAATGGCAGCTTTCCCAGGTTGTCTTTATCAGTATTTATTGCAAGATCTTTTTCCCAAGATGGCAGAATCTCTAACGTGGTCACACAGGATCTTGAACATAATGTGTCATGAAACTTGCTGATTGCTTTGGTTCCATAGATATCACGATTTTTTCCACTGGGGAGGCATTAGCATCAAGATGCAGAGATGTCGTCATGAGGATAAAGCCTCTTGAATTGTAAATATCTGAAAAAGGAACATTTTGGAATATCATATCACTGACACAGTTCACAGTTGTTCAAGAGGTAACAAGGAGGCATCACTAAACATGTCGCCCAACCTAATGAATCCCTGTTTTTTCCAAATGTCTCAATCAAGATCCGTAAGACTTGTTGGAAATCTGGGGTGCCCTGAATGTGAGAGAGAGTATGGAAGTCAAATTGAATCTTCCTTCCAACTCAAAGATCATCCTTCACATTCTTGGGTGTTAATGATTATTGGATTATCACATTTGTCAAGCACAGTCTTGAAATCCTTAAGGAACAACTGAGCTTGCTAGGAGTACTTGGACTGACCAGCTTCAACATCAAGCCAGTTGGAGATGAGATCCCCACTTATCCGCTGGTATAAATCTGAGATGATACAAATTGAAATGTATTAATACTTGGCGCCCTAGAACTGCCCCCTACCCCAATCCAGGAAGCTGTGATTTGACCAATTTTAAGTGAAGTCTTGTTACATATAAAATTTCCTTCAGGACCTTAGCAAAAAGCAAAATGGGTAGTATCTATAAAGGATACAACAATCTACATCTATCTTAATCACTGCTATCCTGTCCAGCCATGGTATTGGTAAGGAGGATCACTGATGCAAGTCCAGCTGAACAGACAAAAGTCCGGGGAGGGAGGGAGGAGAGTTTGCCTTGTATAGCTATTGGAAAGAGGGGGTAATGGAAATACCCAAATTAAGTAAACCCTGAGGGCACCATCTAAAGGGGGAGGGGAAAAAAAGGGGTGAGAGATCTCTCCTTCCCAGAGACTCAGCCTCTGATTTTTCATTATTGATTTTATAGCTTGCAAAGAAGCCAAACCGACCCACAATATCAATAATAGCAGAAACGGAGACATCAGACTTAAACACGAATAGCACCACATCGTCCACGCATGAAGTGATCTTATGTTGCTTCCCATCACAACAAAACCCAAAAACTGAAGGATTATGTCTAATTGCCTCCATTAGTGACTCAATAGCTATTGCAAATATTAACAGGGATAAAGGCAATCCTGCCTAGTCCCTTGCCGAGGAGCAAAATCATCTGATCTATAACCGTTTCTAAGAACTGCTGCCAGCGAACTTTTGCCATACTCCCTTTCTATTTCTGCCAATTTTGCTTCAAGCTGGCACTATCATTCCCGCTTTTTGTTGGCCATGTATGAAATGACCAAACTTTTCCCACAGGATTGAAGGGCTTGCTTCAGAAAGAATTGACTAAATTGAAGAACTCCAGTTGAGTTCAACTTTATCTTGTACATTAATGATCCTTGTTGAGATGCATTAAATCTCCAAGGTTTAGACTGAGGGTGAATTTCCCTTGAATAGAAATTCTAGGAAGACGGGAGCATGATTAGAGATCACAATACTACCTATGGAGCAGTTATCTTCTAACTTCATCGAAGCCCTTATGCCTCTTGTATTGGCATATTATGTAAGTACATAATTATAGCCTGGAGTTGTTGTTTGTCCCTAGGCCTCAGACTGGATTCAGTGTGCCCTTTCAAGCTTAATGTGTACAGTTTCCATTTCTCAATTAAGGAAACGTGTCGGCCAGCTTTGAAAGAACTTAACTGGGAACTTACCTCCAGCTCCTTCTGGCAAATCAATGATCTGGCCATTTTTCTTCCAGCCCCAGTTCTCCAGACTGTTGAGGAATTCTGATGTACTATGCAGCTGCTTTTCCAAGGAGTTGGCCTTAACCGAGGAAATTGCATTTTCGACAGTAACAGCATTGATATTTTGCACTGGTAGACATGGTTTCTCAAAATTAACCTTAATAATACTTAATAGTCGATTGTAATGCATTTGAGAGTCAGATTAGAACTTATTCACTCAGTTGCCATGCTGAGGAGCTGGCTCCACCCCAGTTACTTCTGACTTATCTCTTTTGTTGACTGGAGAATTGGCCAGACACATCTGTGAGATGTTTCTCAGTCCCAACAGCTGAGATTGGCAAGACATATTTTGTTTCCCAAATGAATGTTCTGCCTAAGCAGCAATAAAATGGATGCCTCCAGAAGGAAAAAGATGTGGCTGCCCAAAGAAGACTTGAAGTATAATTAAGAAGGACCTTAAAGAGTTGGACGCCATGTAGGCTGGAGTGAAACAGATTGTGTTGGGTCAGGGCTGTTGGCAGAGTCGTGCTGCTCGTACAGGACCAGAAGAATTAAATTTCTGAAAAGATTCAGCATTTTATTGTTTAAGATTCCCAACATTTGCCTATTGCCAAACCAGTAAAATCGTTAGACTAAGACGGTTATAAGGTGTTGCCCTCAAACCTGGGTCAACTGATGCCATGGTCAAAGATGCTCAAATTCGAATTACAGCAAATCTTCTTTATTGCACTGTGCTAAATTACCACAAATGTATCAAACATTACCAAATTTGCACACACCAGGCATCAACTTTGTTATGTGCAAAGTATTCAACCTCGTCTTTACTCCATTAAACACGAAGTAACTAACCTCTGATTTACTTTGTCAACCATAAAGTATTTAACCTCAGTTTACTTTATTATACACAAAGCATTCAAAAGGCGTCAAAATGTCACAAAATATCCAAACTCTCAACTTGGCTTTAGAGATACTACTAGTGAAGCAAATTGGTCAGATTTCCTGCTGATGGATTTTGTTTTGATGTCATTGAGCCTCAGACTCTGGGTCTTGTTGTTTCTTCTGCAGTGGTTGGTTGATCCTGGATTGCTGCCAGAGTCTCCAAATTTCTCCTCCCAGTGCAGATGTTGCTGGTACTGATCATGCTTCCAGTCATGTAGTCACAGGACAGGCACTAACCAGTCATTGACTATTTGGTTACAAATGCTGAAGAGTTGTCCCTGTCAGGAGTTGTAATTTCCTGAGGAACGTGACACACAGGTCTTTTTCAATCATGGTTTGTTTAGGGCACGGCAACAGCCATTGTCCAATCAAGACCCATGCATGTTCCATAGCTGCATGTCCTGCTCTGTGGTGTTTCCAGACTTTAGCCTGATGCAGAGTTAGCCCTTTTAACTATTAGGCTCTGCTGGTGCCTTTCTGAATACCCATCAGGCCACAAAGGTGATCTAATGTCCTTTTAGGGAAGGAAATCTGCTGTCCTTACCTGGTCTGGCCTACATGTGACTCCAGAACCACAGTAATGTGGTTGACTCTCAGCTGCTCTCTGAAATGGCCTAGCAGGCTACTGAGTTGTATCAATCACTGCAAAGTCTCAACAAAGAAGTGAAATCGGACGGACCACTTGACATCGACCTAAGCACCAGAAAAAAACAACGGCAAAACAAACAGCCCTCTTGACCCTGCGATGCCCTCCTTACTAACATCTGGGGGCTAGTGCAAAAGTGGGACAGCTGTCTTGCATACTAGTCAAGCAACAGCCTGATGTAGTCATTCTCACGCAAAAAGGGTGTTTTTCAGAATGGAGGTCTGTAGTTAGTGGTGTTCTGCAGGAGTCAGTGCTGGGACTTCTGTAGTTATATAAATGACCCGGAAGAAAATGCGGGTTGTATGATTAGTAAGTTTGCATGTAACATGAAGATTGGAGTTGCTGATAGTGCTGGGGATCATCAGAGGATGCAACAGGATATAGATTGGAGATTTGTGCACAGAAATGGCAGATGGAATTTAATCCAGGCAAATGCAAGGTGATGCATTTTGGAGGATCAAATTTAGGTGTAAATTACACTAACGCAGAACCCTTAGGAACGTTAACGTACAGAGGGATCTGGCATGCAGGTTCACAATTCCCGAAAAGTGATAGGTTCCTGGATATGTCCTGTCCCACTGGTAGGACAGATCCAGCAAAGGTGGCAGTGGCATGGTAATATACATTCAGAAGGGAGTCGCCCTGGGAGTCCTGAACGTTAACTGTGGATGCCATGAAGTCTCAAAGCTTCAGATTAAACGTGGGCAAGGAAATCTCTTGCTGGTTACCACATACCATCCTCCTTTAGCTAATGAAACAGAACTCCTCCACGTTGAGCAACACTTGGACAAAGTGCTGGAAGTGGGAAGGGTGCAAAATATATTCTGGATGGGGGATTTCAGCATCCACCACCAAGAGTAGTTCGGCAGCAGCACTACTGAACAAGCTGGCTGGGTCCTAAAGAATATAACTGCTAAACTGGGTCTGCGGCAGGTGAAGAGAAAACCAACCAGAAGGAAAAATGTACTTGACCTCATCCTTGCCAATCTGTCAGCTGGATATGCATCTGTCCACGACAACATTCCGGCAATAGTACTGACGACTTGTCCTCCAGAGCTTGCTACTCATCTAGCTAACCTCTTCCAGTATAGTTACAACACTGGCATCTACCTGACAATGTGGAAAATTGCCCAGGTATGTCCTGTACACAACAGGACAAATCCGACCCAACCAATTACCGCCAGTAATTACCAATGTTCATTATTTGTGCCTCCTCTGATACTGAAGCAGTCCATGTTCAAATGTAACAAGATCTGGACAATATCCAGGCTTGGGCTGACAAGTGGCAAGTAACGTTTGCACCACATAAATGCCAGACACCAAATGAGAGACAATCTAACCACCACTCCTTGCTATTCAGTATGTAACCATCACTGAATCCCCCGCTGTCAACATTCTTGGTTTTACCACTGACCAGAAACTTGCCACGTAAAGACTGGCTGTAAGAGCAGGTCAGATGCTAGGGATACTGCGTCAAGTAACTCATCTCTAAAACCAATCCACCATCTACAAGGCACAAGTCAGGAGTGTGATGGAATACCTCCCACTTGCCCGGACAGGTGCAGCCCCAACAACTCTCGAGCAACTTGATATAATTCAGGACAAAGCAGCTGACTTAATTGGCACTACATCTACTGACGCTCAGTAGCAGCAGTGTGTGCTATCTGCAAGATGCACTGCATAAATTCACCAAAGATCCTTAGACAGCACCTTTCAAACCCATGACTACTTTCATCTAGAAAGATGAGGGCAGCAGTAACGTGGGAATCACCACTTGCAAGTTCCTCTCCAAGCCACTCACCATCCTGATGATTTGATTTATTATTGTCACGTGTATTAGTATACAGTAAAAGGTATTGTTTCTTGCCTTTTCTGCAGACAAAACATGCCGTTCGTAGAGAAGCAGAGAATGCAAAATTTAGTGTTATGGTCGTAGCAGGGTGTAGAGAGAGATCAGCTTAATGCGAGGTAGGTCCATTCTAAAATCTGATAGCAGGGAAGAAGCTGTTCTTGAGTCAGTTGGCACATGATCTCAGACTTCTATATCTTTGTCCTGATGGAAGAAGGTGGTAGAAAGTATGTGCGGGGAGTGTGGTGTCCTTAATTATGCTGGTTGCTTAGCCAAAGCAGCAGAAATGTAGACAGCCAATAAATGGGAGACTGGTTTGCGTGATGGATTGGGCTACATTTGTGATCTTTTGTAGTTTCTTGCAATTTTGGATAGCAGGAGCCATACCAAGCTGTGATACAACCAGAAAGAATGCTTTCAGTGATGCATCTGTAAAAGTTTAAAGTTAAAGTTTATTTATTAGTCACAGGTAAGGCTGAAATTAACTCTGCAATGAAGTTGCTGTGAAATTCCCCTAGTTGCCACACTACAGCACCTGTTCTGGTCAATGCACCTAATTAGCAGGTCTTTCAGATTGTAGGAGGAAACCGGAGCACCCAGGGGAAACCCACAGAGACACGGGGAGAACGTGCAAACTCCACACAGACAGTGACCCAAACTGGGAATCAAACCCAGGTCCCTGTGGCTGTGAGGCAGCAGTGCTAACCACTGTGCCACCATGCCGCCCTGGTTGCTGAGAGTTGTAGTTGACATGCCAAATTTCCTTAGTCTTCTGGGAAAGCAGAGGAAAGACTTGAAAGCATATTGCCGTTCCTTCGCAGTCGCTGGGTCAAAATCTTGGAATTCTCCCCTTAACGGCATTATGGGTCAAGTCACAGCATGTGGACTGCAGCGTTTCAAGAAGTGGAGATGCCAGCGTTGGACTGGGGTAAAACAAAGAAATCCCACATCACCACCAGCTTAAATTCCAAACAGGTTTATTTCTAGCAAAAGCCGCAAGCTTTTGGGACAGGCTGTCCCTTTGTCAGGTGGCTGGGAGCACCTAACGAATTCCCCTAGTTGCCACACTACAGCACCTGTTCTGGTCAATGCACTTGGCTGGGAGCACCTGACGAAGGGACAGCCTGTCCCGAAAGTTTGCGGCTTTTTGCTACAAATAAAACTGTGTTCTATGGTGTTGTGGGATTTCTTTCTGCGTTTCAAGGAGGCATCACTTTCTCAAGGGCAACTAGGGACAGGGAATAAATGCCAGCCAGTGACACCCATGCCCTACAAATTTAATTCTAAAATTCTGAAGAATTTTTGATTACGTAACTAAGGAGTTCATAGCAAGGGGAATTGAATATAAAAGTAGGGAGGTCTTGCTGCAGCTGTATAGGGCACTGGTGAGGCCGCAGCTGGAGTACTGTGTGCAGTTTTGGTCGCCGCAAGGGTATTTTGGCCTTGGAGAGAGCGCAGAGGAGGTTTACTAGGCTGATGCCGGAGTTGAGGGGGTTGAGTTATGAGGAGAGGCTGAATAAACTAGGCTTGTACTCGTTTAGAGTTTAGAAGAATGAGGGGAGATCTCATTGAGACATGTAAGATGACGAATGGGCTGGATAGGATAGAGATGGAGAGACTCTTCCTGCTCAGAAAGGACAGTAGGACTAGGGGGCACAGCCTCAAGATAAAAGGGGGGGCAGTTTAGAATGGAGTTGAGGAGGAACTTCTTCACTCAAAGGGTGGTGAATCTCTGGAATTCTCTGCCCGTTGAAGTGGTGGAGGCTGCCTCGCTAAATATTTTTAAGACGCGGTTGATAGGTTTTTGATAAGCGAGGGGATTAAGGGTTATGGGGAGAGGGCGGGAATGTGGAACTGAGCCACGACAGATCAGCCATGATCTTATTGAATGGCGGGGCAGGCTTGAAGGGCTAGATGGCCTACTCCTGCTTCTAGTTCTTATGTTCTTATGTTATGTAATGCAAGTTATTTCTATAGGGTGGTGAACTGGTAACTATCGAGAATATTAAGGTAATTGGAAGATGACATGAGAAATATGCAGAAGGTTATAAGGGCATATCTGAAACCATAATGGAAGTGGATTCCAAAAGGGATTTGGCTAAATATTTGTGAAATTTTAATCTTGTAAACCACTGGGTAATGGGGACAGTTGATATCCCTTTCAAGGAGGTGGTGCATGGGACCAGTGTCCTCTTTGTTTCGGTGTATTTTGTTTGTTTTCTAAAATTAAAGGTACTTATTGCATTCTTGCAAAGTAAAGGAGAAGTGTAGTTTCATTACACCAATGGCCAGTCAAATTTAATTACATGTTGAATTCGTGTACCAGCAAAGAAGTACTTTTATGAAACTTTGTGTTCAACAGTTCATCAAATCCTAAAATGTACATGGATGGAAATCATTTGATCTGTCATGTGCTGGTCCTTTGAAAGAGCAGTCAGTCAAGATGTGCAGGTTAGGTGGATTGGCGGTGCGAAATTGTCCCTTAAAATGTCTCAAAATGTGTACGTCAGCGGGATTAGTGCTCAATGTGTGGAGTAATGTGAATGGGGTGGGGCCTGGGTAAAATGCGCTGTCAGAGCTTTGGTGGAGATTTAATGGGGTGGAATGGACTCCTGCATTGGAGGGATTCTGTATCTAGTTGCACATTCCTGCCTTTTGTACCTTTTTAATTTTAGAAAACTGAAAGAAAATGCGCAGAGAGGACACTAAAACATTACGAAGAAAAGATAACATACAGAAGTTGTAAAACTTAAATTCTATTGATTTAACACATTTTATAATTTTAAGCTTGCATTTGGTTCCATGCACTGCCACCTTGAAAGGGATATCAACTGTCTCCTTTCCCCAGTAGTTTTATAAGATTAAAATTTCACAAATATTTAGCCAAATCCCTTTTGGATTCCACTTCCATTATGGCTTCAGGTATGCCTCTATAACCTTTTGTAAATCCCTCATCTTCGAGTTGTTGCCAGCTCCCTTTTAAAATTATTTATAGAATTGGTTTTCATTACCTTTTTCACGTGGTGTTTTTATCTCACAAATTGGAGTGAATAAGTTTCTTCTCTTCTCCCCGCTTGATCTTTATCTGATTTTGAATTCATGACCTCCAATTATTGACCCACTTACCAGGCAGCAATCTCCCATCTTGAAAACCTCTATTAGATCATCTTTCGACCACATCTATTCCAAAAAAGGACCTATTTTCTTCACCCCCTCAAACTGGAGTCCTCCATGTTTGGTATCATTGGCACTCTTTCTAATGGTTTTACGTCTTCGATGAAGTTTGCCATCCAGTATTACCCATAATATTCCAGCTGGTGATTTATAATTTTCTAGCTCCTGTTGATCTCCATTATTACAAATAGTCCTCTGTATTAGCTGAAACTCCAGTAATCCTGTAGCAGAGTTATTTCAGGTGTCATTTTGATGGATGCTGCTTTGGTTTTCCAAGAGTTGATTCAGAAGAGCTGAATGAATGATCAATATGCATTTGACAAATATGAGCTAATAAAACTAAATAGATAATATTGAATTAAAGGTTTATATTTGTAATAATGCCTGGATTTTTTTTCTCTTTCCAGATGAGACTGAGTCCCCAAGTGTATTTGAGGCAAAGTGGAGTCAGATATTGGATCCACCCTCTCACCTGCTGTCATTAAATCCAGCCTTGTCTAATGTGAACGTGGGAGCATTGTCCAGTGAGGTACAAGCAAGACTGAAATGCCATTCTTCACCTAAACCTGAAATTGTAGTATTTGGAAAAGGCAATCATTGTCTTAATGGAAATGATGCCACACAAAATCTACCACTTGATATGCAGGGAATTAATGATGGAGTTCCTGTGATGAACAAAAACAATAATGGTGAGCATTGGCCAAATTCTTCTGAATCATCAGCCAAGTCTACTTGTGAAAATGAACTGAGCTTTTCTGAAGATATGAACTCTTCAAGTATGTTTGGGTTAGTTGTACAGAATTCTGACAGCCAACCAGCACAATGTGATGTCCTATTGCAGGAAGACACCTCAAACAGCCAAAATATGTTGAATGTTAACAGCTTTATAGTAGAAAACACGAATCTGCCAAGTGGCCAATTGTTATCTGACATGAATGGTCAAACTGATGAGACTGTTGCAATGAAAAGTATTGAACAATTAAATGTGCTGTGTACAGATGAGCTGTCTGCAAACTCTTCATTGGAAAGTTCAAGGAACTGTACAAATTTGGAAAATGTATCGCTTAATTCAAAGGAGTCCTGGATGGTGGACGATTTATCGGTTGTTCGCGAACGGCACGTATTATCTGGATTGGATTGTGCTACTAGCAGAAATGAATTAAATGATTCATTCTCTAGAAAAGCTAAAGTAAATGATGCTGTTGTAGAACTTGAAGATGAGTCACTAATACAGGTTGAAAATAATACAGTTGTGGAAACTGGAAATAATGTAGATGGAAGCCTGGATGAAATCATTACTACACAGATAGTGGGTGACCTGGATAATTTTACTGGGCTAAAAATGGACTCTGAGAAAATACAATCTGAGATGTGTTCTGTAAACAGCAAGCCAAATCAGATGGCAATCCAGTATAACTCCTCAAATAATGGTAATTGTGGAGATGACGATTACCATTTTGAGAATGATGTCAGCGTTTGTCAAAACGATGAAAACAATGACATTCTGTTCGTGCAGGGATGTACCACTGACCTGTCTCATCACTCACGTAACATATCACCTCAGTCTGAAGCAACATTTGATCAGGTAACTCAGCACGTGAGACAAAGCAGTCATGAAGCACTGGATGATGATTCATTGTTCCAAAACAGGATTATGAAGGAAAACTCTGGAAATAATGGCGAGATTGTTTTAGATCTAACAAAGCCACTGGCAGACTCTGTGGTTCCTGGTGAAGATTGGCTGGAAGGATCAAATATCTTGTGTGCTAACGTGAAGGAACAATTGTCATCACCTTACTGTTCATGTGATGGATTGGACTCTACATCCATGCCAGGTTCAACCACATCCTGTGTTTCTAAATCTTTGCCTTTAAAAGAGGATTCAGTTACAGAAGAGAAGGAGATTGAGGAGAGCAAGTCTGAGTATTACAACTACACACAACACCGGGAAAATGACACAATGGAAATAGGAGTAACTAATGGCTTGACCAAATTAAGTATTTCTAGTGATATTGCGAATCATTTGAAAGACAATTATTTTAACACTCCCACCCAGTCTGCTACAATAGCTTGTGCTCGTGAAAATGCAGCAAAATTAGCTCTAAATAATGCACAGCCAGTCAGTATTCCTTTTGGAGGTGCTCGACCCAAGCAACCTCTGAACCTGAAATTACAAATCCCAAAACCCTTGACTAACCAATTATTGAATGATTTGGGCTCAACCAACCCAGCAAACAATGTAAAAAACAAAAATGTAGGATGTATTGATAAAATAGACCCCCCTGAAGATGCCTCCTTGTGTTCTTTAAATGGTAGTGCTTTAGATTGCAGCGTTAATGGGGATGAATTAGGTGTGTGTTATGCTGGGGCTTCCAAAGACATCAACACTGATTATACTTTGGGACCTGAAAGTCCAGATAATGACCTACGAGCGGGACAATTTTCAGGAGCCCTCAGAAAGCCATTTACAAATCTAGGTGATGTAGCTCCAGTATGGGTACCAGATTCTCAAGCACCAAACTGCATGAAATGTGAGCTGAAGTTTACATTTACAAAGCGACGTCATCACTGTAGAGCTTGTGGAAAGGTGAGTTGTCTTTCTGATTTAGGCACATTGATTTTTAAATTCTTTGAAAATAGAAATGTGATGAGTGGTGTACTTGGGGGGGCGGGAGGTGCGGGAGAGGCGTGAATCTAACAAAGATATTGTTTTAAGTTGAGTAGTTGAGGATGGAACAGTTTAGCAGTGACTAACAGGAAATGCTTCAACACCTGTTTATTGCTAAAACTCACTGGTACACAAAGCTAGATTAAAGAATGCTTGTTTTTGCTCTTGGTCACTGCTTACTCTACTCAACTCCTTAGAATTGTAGCTTGTGGTGAAGTTTGTACTTAATAGTGCTGTACTACTTATTGAATTTTTGTGGTAGTTTTGATAAATGTTTACCTGATCTTGTACTCTTGTTTTGTAATTTGAATTGTTCTTCCATTGTAAGCAATTTTGCAATTCAAATGAAGGTTATTGGCTAGTAAAATTCTGGGACTAAAAAGACAAAACAGTCTTATGTCCTGTTGCTTTTGATGTTTTATAAATAGAAATAGAAGCTTGTGCCCAATTACTGTAATGGATATCAAATTCATAACACATCTGTGAAACTGTTGTTTTATTTATTTACTGTTCTTTATCTACTGCTATATTGTTACCACGTTTTTAACTACATGGGCGATGATCTTTTTATATTTTGATGCGCCTGTTATCAAATCCCTAATGTAAAAACAAATCCAATCTACCCTAATTTCAGTTCCCGCCTGTCCCCATTTAATCAGTACATCTTTAATGAATTTCCCTCTTGTCCCTCCTGAGATCCATCAACCATTTCCATTTTCCCCCATCTGCTATACCTCTGTGGACATATCTGTAAATGTGATTCAGTAATAGAAATATAATACAGAATTACTAATATGTATTTTGTATACGTTGACCGAGGAGAGTGGTACATGACTATTTGCAGTTATTCACTTTGGTGAACTGACGATAATAGAACTGAAATTTAAAAAAAAAATATTTTACGTACTTAGAGATCGGACTGCATCTACGTAGATAAACCCTTTGACCTGAAACATTAATTCCGTTTCTGTACACAGATGCTATCTGATCTGCTGAGCATTTGCGGCACTTTGTTTTTATTTTAAATTCTCAGCTCCTGCATTATTCTGTTTTTGTAACTGAATAAATGTTATGAACATACAGGTAAATTGAATCATTGCTGAGTAGCTACTGAATGGGAGGTCAAATTTTGCTGACATTTTTATAACCATCTAGCTTTCCCATTTTACAATCAAGGTTATGAAGGACAACAGTCCATAGTGCAAAACACTGCAATAGTTTGTGAATTATTGGAGAGATTGTAGAATAAGGGAGGTACGGATTTCTGATAACTTTGAAACAAATGAATTAAATTCAGTTAGCCTGCGTAAAAGCAACTTATTTTTCTTTCACGGGATGGGAGTGTTGCTGGTAAGGCCATTGTTGTTCATCCCTAATTGCCTTTGAGGAAGTGGTGGTGAACAGCTGTCTTGAACTGTGGTGTAGATACACCCACAGTGCTGTTAAGAATGGAGAACTAGGATATAGTAAAGTAACAGTAATGTAGCTCCAAGTCAAGATGGAGTGTGACGTGGAGGGGAACTTGCAAGTGATGGTGTTCCAATGCATCTGTTGCCCATATCCTTCTAGGTTGGAGGTGTCATGCATTTGATTGGTGCTGTCAAAGGAGCACTAGAAAAGCACTGCAGAGCATTTCGTAAATACTACACACTGCTACTGTTGTGAAGGGAATGAATGTTTAAGTTGGTGAGTTGCTTCTCCCTGGATGGTGTTGAGTTTCTTGTCAGCTGCAGTCATCCAGGAAAGTGAAGAACGTTGCATTTACACTCCTGACTTGTGCCTGAGAGACGGTGAGCAGGCCTTGGAGAGTGGGGAGATGAGATCCCAGCCTCTGACTGGCTTTTGTAACCATAATATTTATGTGACTAAGTAACATTTCCGGTCAATGGTAATAACCAGGATGTTGATGTTGGGCTGATTCAACAATGGTAGTGCCCATAAATGTCAAGGGAAAATGGTTACAGTTTTCTTTTGTTGGAAATTGTCATTGCCTAGGATTGTGTGGATTGAATATTATTGGCTGCTTATCAGCTCCAGCCTTGAGGTTACCTGGGGCTTGCTGCCTTTGGGTGTGAACTGTTTCAAAATCTGAAAAGTTATAATCTTCAGAGAACATCTCCACCATTACTGACATGACGATTGAGGTTAGGGTTAGGTGAGATCAAGTTGTTTTTTCTCTTGTTTGTTCTTCTTCCACCTGCCACAAGCTCAGAATGGTAGCTGTCTCTTTTAGAACTCATCAGTTGGTCAGTGGTGATGCTACTAAGCCACTCTTGGTAATGACTGTTGAAGGCCCCATCTAGACTACATTCTGTGTCCTTGCTACCCTCACTGCTTCTTCCTGGTGGTGTTTAACATGAATTTATGGCAGCAGTAAGTGATAATCAACAGGAAGTTTTCTTTCCCTATTTGAATGTTTGGCTTGATAGCATGAAACTTCATGACATTCTGAGTTGATGTTGAGAACTCCCAAGGATTGCTCCTCCTAACTGCATACTGTACTAAGCCACCATCTCTGGTTGGATAGGACATACCCAGGGATGATGGAGGAATTTGTGATATTTTTGCTGTGAAGTACATGATTCAATGAGTGTGACTATGTTAGTCTGTGAGACAGCACTCTCAATTTTGGCACAAATCCCCAGATGTTAGTGAAGAGGACTTGGTGTAGTTGACTTGCTCTGGTCCAGCTTAATGCCAGGTGGTTCATTCTATTTCATTCTTTTCAACTTTTTTGTTGTGGCTTTACCTATTGTGATGGTACCAAAGCTGGGTGGAACCAGAAGATTGTGGACTTGATAACAAATCTTTGGTGGTTTTGTCACTTTGCTAAGCTATTTTGGAGGGTAGTTAAGAATTGAAGGGAGATCTTGTGGTGCAGTGAGAGTGTCCCTATTTCTGGACCTGGAACTTGATGACCATGGAAGGTACACGCATAATTAGCCAAACAGGCTGTTTATCGTTTCAATCGCCTGATGGCAGGTGATCAAGAGCAGGGGAGTTTCCTGGTCAGCCATACTGAAAAGGCAAACCACTGAAGTATTTTGCTATGCATAATCATGAGCCAATCTAGTGGAGATTGCCTGGTTGCCTGGGAAATGGTACTTGAAAGAGGAGTTAAGAGTCAACCACATTGAAAAGTAATTGGTTGATTTTAAATTGCTTTGGTTTAAATTTATAAAGAGTGCTATATAAATGCATGCTCTTGATCTTTTTTGCACTACTCAAATCAAGATTTGAACCACTTGTGGATGCTATTAAGATCTTATTAACCACTTTTCCAGCCCAGTGCAAACAAATAATTGTCCTTTGTTACAATTGAGATTTGTAAGATTAGTGTATCCTGGGATTTTAGCTTAAATGGGGTCATGTGACCTGTTTTGCAGTCTGCCTGACAGCGAACCTGGGTGATTTAATTTGATCAAAGGAAGACTTGTATTTTACAAAGAAGATGGTGCAAGGCATTTATACTTGGAGACAATGGCTGTTGCAATGAGTAGCCTTTGAGTATCCCAAAGCCCCTGAACAATGTTACCAATGTTTGGTTGTAAACAGTTGTGCTATGAACTGTCCATTTACTTCTCAGGTGAAAGAGGAGTTGGGGGTCAAAAAGAGCTAATTAGCATTTTTACCTGAATGTAGTTTTGTTTCCTATTGCCATGGAGAAGGTGGCCGCAGAAGGTATTTTTTTGACATCAAGCTACAGGCTTTCCTACAAATCAATTAATATCTCAATCAGCAGTTCTGTACCGTCAGCAGAGAGAGAAGACTGCTTGGCCTTGCAATTAACCACAGCAGGCTGCTTCCCAACACCACTCCCAAATAGCCTAGCTCTCATTGGTCTCTTGTTTTGGATTCTCTACCAAACCTCTTTATCATTTTAAATGCTTCAATTAATTAAGAACATAAGAACATAAGAAATAGGAGCAGGAGTAGGCCATCTAGCCCTTCGAGCCTGCCCCGCCATTCAGTAAGATCATGGCTGATCTGTCGTGGCTCAGTTCCACATTCCCGTCCTCTCCCCGTAACCCTTAATCCCCTCGCTTATCAAAAACCCATCAACCCGCGTCTTAAAAATATTTAGCGAGGCAGCCTCCACCACCTCAACGGGCAGAGAATTCCACAGATTCACCACCCTTTGAGTGAAGAAGTTCCTCCTCAACTTCGTTCTAAAACCTCCCTCCCCCCCCCCCCCCCATCTTGAGGCTGTGCTCCCTAGTCCTACTGTCCTTTCTGAGCGGGAAGAGTCTCTCCACCTCTATCCTATCCATCCCATTCGTCATCTTATACGTCTCAATGAGATCTCCCCTCATTCTTCTAAACTCTAACGAGTACAAGCCTAGTTTATCCAGCCTCTCCTCATAGCTCAACCCCCTCAACTCCGGTATCAGCCTAGTAAACCTCCTCTGCACTCCCTCCAAGGCCAAAATATCCTTGCGTAAGTACGGCAACCAAAACTGCACACAGTACTCCAGCTGCGGCCTCACTAATGCCCTATACAGCCGCAGCAAGACCTCCCTACTTTTATATTCAATCCCCCTCACTATGAAGGCCAGCATCCCATTCGCCTTCCTGACCAGCTGCTGCACCTGCAGGCTGGGTTTTTGCGACTCATGCACAAGGACCCCGAGGTCTCTCTGCACTGTCGCCTGCTGCAGTTTTTCGCCACGTAAGTAATAATCCTTCCTACCATTATTCCTACCAAAGTGGACCACCTTGCACTTGCCAACATTAAATTCCATTTGCCAGTTCCTGGCCCATTCGCCCAGCCTATCTAGATCCTTCTGCAGACTCTCCACACCCTCCGCGCAATTTGCCGTTCCACCAATCTTGGTGTCATCAGCAAATTTCGACACCATACAGTCGGTTCCCTCCTCCAGATCATCTATATAAATGGTAAATAGCTGAGGCCCCAGCACCGACCCCTGGGGCACTCCACCAGTCACCAACCGCCAATCCGAATAGCACCCATTAACTCCCACTCTCTACCTCCTATTTGACAACCAATCCTCTATCCATGCCAACACCCTACCCCCAACTCCATGCCCCCTTACCTTCTGCAATAACCTCTTGTGAGGTAACTTGTCAAACGCCTTCTGAAAATCAAGACAGACCACATCCACCGGCTCTCCTCTATCCACTGCCCTGGACTCATCCTCATAGAACTCCAATAAATTTGTCAGACATGACTTCCCCTTAACGAAACCGTGCTCCGTCTGCTCTATCAAGCAATTCCCCTCAAGATACCCCTCAGTTATCTAAATTTGAGGCAAGACAGACAAAGTTCATGCAACCAGTCAGACGTACTATTCCATTCACAAATCCATGCCGACTCTGATAAGCTCGTACTCAGCCAAATATTGAGTCACTCTAGTCCTGCTGAGAGATTCAACTAATTATCCCACAACTTCTATTAAGCTGATTGCAGCATTGAAGACATTCTTAGACAACAGATATGTTTGCAAAGCTTAGCTTGGAACATGATGTCCAGAAATTCTTTTAAAATTATTGTTCTGCAAAAATGTTGCCCCATTCAAAATATGTGCCTCAATGTTCTTTTTGAAAAAATAATCAACCTCAAAACTTACATGTTCCAAATATAGCCTCGGTAAATTTGATGCTTTGAATTGTTTGCTTTAATTTTCAGAAAATACTGACGGAATTGGCCAGAACATCTGCTTCTAATCACTGTTTGATGTCTACTGTTGGCGTGCCCATATGTAAATGTTTGGTGAAAATAAGATGAGGCTCAACTCCGTGATCTGCACATTGTGGGTTATCACTGTAAATGGAATCCCCATACTCAGCAGAGGCAGTGGTCTAGTGGTATTATCACTAGACTATTAATCCAGATACCCAGCTAATGTCCTGGGGACCTGGCTTCAAATCCTGCCACGGCAGGTGGTATTGTCGTCACTGTTGTGCTGTGGGAAATATTGCAACTAAAATTGTGCACAAGAAGGTCCATAAGCAGCAATGAGATAAATGATCAGATGATCCATTTAAGCATTGACCAGGGCACCAGGAGAACACATCTGCTCTTAGAATAGTGTCATGGGAGCGTCTGTAATCCACTTAAGGGGATGTATGGAACCCCCAATTAATGCATAATCTGAAAGATGGCACATCTGTCATTTTAGCACTACCTCAGTATTGCATTGGAGTGTCAGCCTAGATTGTGGAAATGAAGCCAATAAACTTTCTGACTCAGCAATAGTCCTACTTTTGAACCATGCTGACACTGGAGCGCCTTGGTCTATCGAACCATTCTAGGCCAGGAGCACTAGAAGTTAGATGCAGAAAAGAACTCCATGTTGTCCCATCAAATATGCAAAGGGAGAATTGTGAAAACAAATCACGTACTTCAGTTCTCCCGTGTAAATAATTCAGCAGTTGAGGCAAGTACTTACACCCCCAAACTTGAAGACCTTCTCCCAATAATTCATAGGAACAAGAAATGCATGAATTGCAACAGTGATTAAAGAAATTGGACATCTATATCTTTGAAAATTTTTTTTGTTATTCATTCATGGGATGTGGGCATTGTTGGCGAGGCCAACACTTATTGTCCATCCCTAATTGCTCTTGAGAGGGTGGTGGTGCGTTGTCTTATTGGAACGTTGCCATCATCCATAATTAATAATTATGTGCCAGTTTTGAAATTCCTTGGCAAGTTTTCAGTTGCTGGTTGGGTACTGGAATAAGCTTTTTGGATCCTGCATGGCAGGAACTTTCCATATCACTTGCCATGTTTGGGCAGATGGACTAAGATCTAATTGTATAATCTAAGAAGACCGAATAGTATTGAGGGGAAGTAGTTTTTGGATCATAAGCAAAAACCATTAGAGGTTTTTCTGCATGAAGATCTGTGACTAGTGGAGTGCCCCAGGGATCTGTTCTGGGACCCTTGCTGTTTGTAATTTTCATAAATGACCTGGATGAGGAAATGGAGGGATGGGTTGGTAAGTTTGCCGACGACACGTGGGTTGGTGGTGTTGTAGATAGTCTGGAGGGATGTCAGAAGTTGCAGCGTGACACAGATAGGATGCAAGAGTGGGTGGAGAAGTGGCAGATGGACTTCAACCTGGATAAATGTGTAGTGGTCCATTTTGGCAGGTCCAGTGGAATGAAGGAGTGTAATATCAAGGGTAAGACTCTTAGCAGTGTGGAGGATCAGAAGGACCTTGGGATCCGGGTCCATAGGACTCTTAAATCGGCCTCACAGGTAGAGGATGTGGTTAAGAAGGTGTATGGTGTATTAGCCTTCATTAATCAAGGGATTGAGTTTAGGAGTCAGGAGATAATGCTGCAGCTTTATAAGACCCTAGTCAGACCCCACTTGGAGTACTGTGTGCAGTTCTGGTCACCTCATTACAAGAAAGATGTGGAAGCTATTGAAAGGGTGTAGAGGAGATTTATAAGGATGTTGCCTGGATTGGGTGGCATGCCTTATGAGGATAGGTTGAGGGAGCTTGGTCTTTTCTCCCTGGAGAGACGAAGGATGAGAGGTGACCTGATAGAGATTTATAAGATGTTAAGAGGTATAGAGAGCCTCTGAGAATCCACCCTATTTCCCAGTACTGAAATGGTCGCTACGAGAGGACACAGGTTTAAGGTGCTGGGGAGTAGGTACAGAGGACATGTCAGGGGTAAGTATTTCATTCAGAGGGTGGTGAGTGAGTGGAATCGGCTGTCATCGGTGGTGGTGGAGGCGAACTCGTTGCGGTCTTTTAAGAGACTTCTGGATGAGTACATGGGATTTAATGGGATTGAGGGTTATAGATAGGCCTAGTAGGTATGGATATGATCAGTGCAACTTGTGGGCAGAAGGGCCTGTTAGTGCTGTAGTTTTCTATGCTCTATGTTTTGAATTGAGCTTTGAAGTCTCAAGCTCAAATTTCAGTGAAGTCAAGCAAAACCATGATTGGGTTGAGATGAACATATAATTGTCAGAGGCAGAGAGATTCCTCAGGTTTGACCAGTTGGTTAATTCCAAGATGTGAATCAGTGTTTCAAGCCATAACTTTATAAACTTGATTGATTATGGACAATTTAAGTTACTTTATCATTTTTTAAAATCTTTTAGTATATGCCCTTTTTTCCAAAATAACTCTGCCACTAAATGCATTTGTGCAAACTAGAATTCTGTCTGGTCTCTGCTTGTACTTTATTGATGGTTAGCAGTCTTTTCAGGCATATTGTGAGGTGATTTTTGTATGATTTGAGAGAGGTTGGAATTAAGATTGTGGGCCGTATTCTACTTTGAAGCAGATGAAATTAACTTCTCGAGTGTTCAGTGACAAATATGTCACTGCTTCAGGGAAAATACTATTCTCGGATTTGGTGCCCATTGGCTTTTATAAATTCTATTTTAACAATCTGTAGTTTAAATTGAATGCATAAATGTTTTGACCACATACATAAAGTTGATACGTTGCTAGAATTCAATCTTTTTATAGGTTTTTGTTTTATGCAGTGGAATTGTGTGAACTTTTTTAACATCTCCTTTCAATCCTGTAGGTTTTTTGTGCAGCATGTTGCAGTCTAAAGTGCAAGTTAAGTTATATGGACATGAAGGAGGCCCGAGTTTGTGTAACTTGCCACACTGTTCTTACAAGTTGTAAGTTAATTTCTTTTTCTTGCAATATTGTTTATAAAGGCTGAAATATTTAAATATTCTATATTAATCTTATTTTAATGTTTGAGCACATTAGTTATCAAAATAATTGAGATGTCTACTTAAAAGTAGTTTTTGGGGTAGCATGGTGATAAGCACTGCTGTCTCAGAGCCAGGGACCAGGGTTCGATTTTTCACAGTAACTTCATTGCAGTGTTAATGTAAATCTACTTGATACACTTATAATAACTAAGTTGTTTCTTGAGTATTACAATACTCTTGGATATTTTACATTTTATAAGAACACGGGAACAGTCTAGGCCATACATCTCCTCAAGCTTGTTCTGCCATTCAGTTAGATGTCTTTTCTCCAAATCCCTTGACAATCTTGCAGTGAAAAATTCTATCAGTCACTTTCTTGAAAGTATCAGTTGATTCAGCATCCACAGCCAGGGTGGAGACAATTGAAAGTTTCCACTATCTTTTGTGACAGTCAAAATTCTGGAATTCCTTTCCTAACAGCACAGTGTCTGGACCTCCACCACATGGAATTTAAGAAAGTGTTTCTACACCACTTCCTTGAGGGCAATTAGGAATGCATAGTGAGTGCTGACCTAACCAGTGATGCCGTATGCCATGAGTGAATTTTAAAAAAACAAACTTCCTGATTTCACCTCTGAATGCTTTGGCCCTGATTTTATAAACATGCCCCATATTTTGGTATCTGTTTAGACCTTAGCTGGAGTATTGTGCACAGTTTTGGCCAGTGCACTTAAGAAAACACGTGAAAGCCTTAGTGTGCAGAGGAGTTTTACAAGGGTGTTACCAGGGATAAGGTGCTACAGTTATGTTAACAGGTTGGAAATATTCTGATAATGCTACCTTCCATAACAACAGCATTTCTGGCATGTCTTCCATCTTCCAGAACCGAAGATAAGAACATAAGAAGTAGGAGCAGGAGGAGGCCATCTAGCTCCTCGAGCCTGCCCTGCCATTCAACAAGACCATGGCTGATCTGAAGTGGATCAGTTCCATTTTCCCACCTGCTCCCCATAACCCTTAATTCCCTTGTCTATCAGAAATCTATCTACCCATGACTTAAATATATTCAACGAGGTAGCTTCCACCACTTCAACGGACAGAGAATTCCAGAGATTCACCACCCTTTGAGTGAAGAAGTTCCTCCTCAACTCCGTTCTAAACTGCGTGCGTATACGCACACAAACACGCACACAAACACGCACACAAACACACCCCCCCCCCCCAATTTTGAGGCTGTGCCCTCTAGTTCTGGTTTCCTTTCTAAGCGGAAAGAATCTCTCTACCTCTACCCTATCAAGCCCCTTCATTATCTTGTAAGTCTCTATAAGATCCCCCTCAGCCTTCTAAACTCCAGTGAGTACAGGCCCAGTCTATTTAATTTCTCCTCATAAGCTTACCCGCTCATCTCCTGTATCAGCCTGGTGAACCTTCTCTGTACTCCCTCAAGGCCAGTATATCCTTTTGCAAATAAGGGGACCAAAACTGCACACAATACTCCAGTTGCAGCCAGACCTCCTTGCTTTTATATTCCACCCCCCTAGCGATAAAGGCCAACATTCCATTTGCTGCCTTGATCACCTGCTGTACCTGCAGACTGAGTTTTTGTGATTCGTGCACAAGGACCCCCAGGTCCTTCTGTACAGTAGCATGCTGCAACTTTTCACCATTTAAATAATATTCCATCCCACTATTATTTCTACTAAAGTGGATAACCTCACATTTGCTAACATTATACTCCATATGCCAGGTCCTCGCCCACTCACTCAGCCTATCCAGATCTCTCTGCAGACTTTCTGCGTCCTCCACGCAATTCGCTTTTCCACTCAACTTTGTGTCATCAGATCTCCCCTTTCCCAAAAGGGCCTTCAACCATGTCTGACTCATTTCCCACACTTATGTCCTCACCTGTCCAGAATCATGATGAAATTTCCTTTGTCCTCACTTTCCAACCCCCCCCCCCCCCCCAAGCCTCCACATTCAAAGAATTGTCATTTGCCATTTCCACCAAACTCAACATGATTCCACCATCAAACACAACCTCCCCGCTCCTCCTTTATCAGCATTCTCAAGGGATTGTACCCTCTGCAACACCTTGGTCTCTTTTATCATCTTGAACACTTCATCCCCTTCCCATAGCATCTTTTCATGTAATTGTAGGAGGTACAACATCTGCCTGTTTATCTTCTCTCTCCACACTGTCCAAAGTCCAAACACACCTTCCAGGTGAAGCAGCGATTTGCTTGAACTGCTGTTAACTTTGTCCATTGTATTCATTGCTCACAATGCATGTTCTTCTACACTGGGGAGACCATTTAATGGGTGATTGCTTTGCAGAACACCTCTGTTCACTTTGCAAGCATGACCTTGACCTTCCAATCACTAGCCATTTAAATCCTTGATGAGATGCTCACATTTGTATCCCCAGCCTGTTGCAGTGTTCCAGTGAAACCCAGTGCAAGCTAAGGGTGGAGCACTTTATCTTTCAGTTGGGCACTTTAAAGCTACTGGGCTCTATGTTGAGTTCAACACCTTCAGCCCATGTCTTCTCTTTTGTATTGCTTTCTCCCAATGTCAGCTTGTATCATCTTATGATTTGCTTTTAGGCAGCATTGACCTTTATTCTGCTATCAACACCTACTCTGGAACAATGCTTTGTTCCTTCTACTACTACCATTCCCACTCTCTGCCTTTTGTACCGTGAGACCATTGTAATTTAATCCCCCCTGTCATATAATCTATCCCTGACTTGCCCTTTTATGCTCACCTGAACCCCCCCCTCCCCTTTTCAACATTTTAAAACCTATCATGTGTCTGCCTTTCTTCAGTTCCAAGGAAGAGTCATATTGGACTTGAAATGTTAAATCTGTTTCTCTCTACAGATGCTGCCAGACCTACTGAGTTTTTATTTCAGATCTGTAGCATCTGCTTTTATACAATGAAAAAGTTAGGATTGTTCTCTTCAGGACAGAGATTAACAGATGACATATTGATTTTTCTGGAGAAAATATGGATAATCTAGTGAGGTTAGCTGGGTTGGCCATGGTAACTTGTCCCTTTAGTGTCCAAAGACATGTAGTTAGGTGGATTAGCCATGGTAAATGCACCGGGTTATGTGAATGGAGGGTCAGTGCAAACCTGTTGGGCCAAATGGCATCCTTTCTACACTATAGGGATTCTGAGTAGGTCAATAACTAGTGATTGTGGAATCAAAATAATTGGGAAGAGATCTAGAGAGAGAGAGTTTTTTTACTGATTTGTTAGAGTCTGGAATGCTTTACCTGATGTGGGTATGCTGGCGTTGGACTGGCGTAAACACAGTAAAAAGTCTGACAACACCAGGTTATTAGTCCAACCTATTTATTTGATAATATACTCACAAGCTTTCGGGGTTAGCCCCTTCGTCAGGTGAATGGAGAGTTCTGGCCTCAGACAGAGCATATAAAGCACAGACAGTTTAGAGATTACTGATTAGAATGCGAATCCTTACACCTAACCTGCTGTTCAAGACCTGAAGTGGCTGATAATGTGAGTGGAAGGAGCACTGATCACAGTTTAAAGAGATGTGTATTGTCTCCAGACAGTATAGCGAGTGAGGTTTTGCAAACCCAGGCAAGTCACGGGGGTTACAGATAGTGTGACATGAACCCAAGATCCCTGTTGAGACCGTCCTCATGTGTGCGGAACTTGGCTATCAGTCTCTGTTCAGCGACTCTGCGCTGTCGTGTGTCGTGAAGGCCGCCTCTTTTCTCCAAGGCGGCCTTCACGACACACGACAGCGCAGAGTCGCTGAACAGAGACTGATAGCCAAGTTCCGCACACATGAGGACGGTCTCAACAGGGATCTTGGGTTCATGTCACACTATCTGTAACCCCCGTGACTTGCCTGGGTTTGCAAAACCTCACTCGCTATACTGTCTGGAGACAATACACATCTCTTTAAACTGTGATCAGTGCTCCTTCCACTCACATTATCAGCCACTTCAGGTCTTGAACAGCAGGTTAGGTGTAAGGATTCGCATTCTAATCAGTAATCTCTAAACTGTCTGTGCTTTATATGCTCTGTCTGAGGCCAGAACTCTCCATTCACCTGACGAAGGGGCTAACCCCGAAAGCTTGTGAGTATATTATCAAATAAATAGGTTGGACTAAAACCTGGTGTTGTCAGACTTTTTACATGCTTTACCTGAGCAGATGATGGAAGTTAATTTCATAATTTTAAAAGGGAGTCGGAAGGTATTTGAGGATGAGGAACTTGTACAGTCCCTTTATCAATAATAAGCAGCTTGATTAGAATCTCATCAACCTTTTAAATGCCAAGGAATAGAAGCCAATTTTATGCAACCGGTCTTCATTTAATCCTTGAAACTTTTAGCTTTTGTTCAGGAAGCTTCAAAGAATTCCAAAGGTTGGCGTCTGTGTAGTGTTTCTAAGAAAAATACATAAGCATAATTGTGGAATTTGCCTTACCTGGGTTAACACTGGCTCACCCATTTATTTTTAAAAAGGGATGCAGCTGAAATGTATTCAAGGCGAGTATCTTGTTTTTTGTCCTCTCACTTTACACCACAATACTTTTCACAAACAAGAATCATGTAGCCTTGGACATATCCATGTCATTCATGGAAATGTGCTTATGTAAGAGACCATTTCTCCTAAAAAAAAGTAATAGTATAGGTGCTGGAAATCTGAAAGAAAAATGCAAAATGTCCAGCATGCCAGATAGCTTTTGTGAGTGAGGAACAAAGTTAATGTTTCATACCTTTTTTATTGAATTTTTAAAAAAAGGGATGTAAAAGTTTTAAGCAATTACAGATGTGGGATGCTGTTTATTGATTGATGTTGAACTCTAATGGAACAGTGTAAAACTCCGCGAATAGAATGCACTGAATGAGATTTAAAATGCCAGGTGATCCGAAGCTTGGAATCATGCTTGCAGGCTTAATGGTAGTGTTCCGCAAAGCAATTACCCCATTGTTCATGTACAGCCGCCTTCGCAGTGAAAACAGTATATTTTATACTGCCCCCTTACTGAAAGGTTGGATATGATCCAAAACTTGATTTTTTTTTGAGTCACGGTATAATTTGTGTTCCAAATTAGTCCTAAACTCAACTGTATTCATTTTGAGGATATATTTAATTTTGAACTCAATTCAGTGTTAGCATATTGTAATTAGTTGAAACTTGTGACTATCTACTCCATACAGTGTTTGAGAAACCCATAGCTGGTGCTGACTCATTGTGAATCAGCAATATAAACAAAGAAAATTACAGCACGGGAACAGGCCCTTCGGTCCTCCGAGCCTGCACTGACCATGCTGCCTGACAAAGGGTGGTGCTCTGCTTGATATGCATTTGTTGGTGTGCATTAAACTCGGATTTATGGTAGTTTGTATAAACACATAGTAAGGCCAGTTCAAGAACCTGTTTTTATGGCAGTCTTCCAAAGCCACCTCAAATGTGATTTAAATTGCTACAAGCAAACTTAACACTAGGAGACTAGTGATTCGTGTGTGATACCTTAAGTCCCAGAATGAAGCAAAAGCTGAGCATTTTATTAGCTGTTTGTGCTGTAGATGAATACTCGTACTGTTCTAGTGTCATGAAGTCACTCAGTGTTTTAAGTAACTGATAGCTGATGATAAAAGAATAGAAGCTGAAAAGCTCACTTGATAGAGATTGCGTCCCACAGTAAACCTAAAAGCAATTTAACTTTCAAGTATGAATGAGGAGATTGATACTCAGTCTTTGAACTAATGCATTCATTCTGTGTCCTATAGCTAGACAATAAAACTATTGTGGACAAGATCTGACCAAGATGGTAGTTTGGTGGAGGTAGGGGGGGAACTATTTGAAGATGTTCTTAGTTTCTGTGCACTTGGATTATAGACTCACTTGCATAAAGCAATTGGTTCCAAAATCTCTTTGTACATTAAATGAAGAAAAGGTAGTTAGTGATGGCTGAAGTAACTTTGCTTATATTGTATGTTAGCAAAACAAACTTAAAAATGAATTTTACTAGTTATGTCTGAGAGAAACTCAATTCAGCCAGAACGTGGTTGTGTGTGTCCTTCTGATCATCATATATGCATTTGCTCCCTGGAGTTGAATGTTTTACTACTTCTATCCTGCCTTGTAATTTTTTCTTATATTGACCCATTGTTGGCTGAAGAATTTTGCACTAACATCCTTAAATTTGACTTTTGTAATTGTTTGCCTCTTTATACTTCTGTCACTTTTTGATTTGAAATAGTATGGATTTTGCGTTTCAATTATTTATATCTTTATGTATTATATCGTGTTCACTTACTGATAAACCTCTGAGATTCTGTTTCAATCATCTACTTTCACAATTTAAAACCCTAAACTTGGCAGTTATCTCAACTCCATCCTTTGTTGGGATGTGTTTTATGGCTCCTCCAGTCTTGCTGATCAATATTTAGTCAATTTATGCATGATATATTGTACTTTTTCTTTGGCAGTAGAACATTCTGTTTGCTGTTCCACAGTGATCAGGCAAGGCATGCTGGATGTTGTCTACAAGCGCCTCTAAATCTTTCAATTTTGTCCTTGGATATTTCAACGTTATTAACCTGCTTCAAATAAGAATGTAAATTATATGATGCAAAATACCTGATGTCAAAAGTTAAACAATTTAAGAATTTTGATTTTATTCTGCTGAAATGCCTTTATAGATTTCCAACTCTTGCCCACAAAGGTTATTTGGTGGATATTGCAGTATTTACCTATCAATTAAGTACACTTAAATATACTGGTAATTTAAGAGGTCTCTAGAATGACTTACAAAACCATTACAAATAAAAATATGATTTTTCTATCAATTTTTTCCCATTTTTGGCTGAATTTCTTTCTCTTGAGCAGTTTGGATCTTATATTGATATCTGCACACTGGATTTAATTCTTTTAAATTTTATTGCATAAAGAGGCATGTTCTTATGGAAAGATTTATGAAAAATAGGCTGCAAACCAAATCTAGCAAGCAGATCTATTTTTGCAGATTATACTTTAGTTATGAAAAGTTTTGTCTTGTTAATATATTAGTAGTCTCTACTTTAAATGTTCTAGTTGAATATTACATGAGTCTGCCACTATGCCACCTGTTGTTTGGAGCATTAAATGTAATTTAATTTATGGTTGAACTCCTAACTCCAGAAGGCAATATTTGAACGAAAGCTAAGTAATGTTTGAATGGGAATTGGCTCTTAATGAGAGAGGTTCACACTGATTTTTTTAAAAAAAAAATTCTGGCAAATGTGATTTGTAATCTTTGCAAATGCTAATTGGAAAGTTGCTGATTTGAAAAGTATTTTTAAATTGCATTATTTATAGAAACACTTCGTATCATGAGACTACTGGCAACATTTAGTGAATCTCATATTTGTATTTTTTTTCCTCTAACTTAGTTTTATTTTGGCTCCCATCCGAACCTTCGATGTACCCTCTTACTAAATTAAGAAACAGTTAAGACCAACTTGAACAGTCCAGCACAGGAACAGATTCTTTGGCCCATGGTGTTGTGCCAAACATGATGCCAAATTAAACTAATTCCTTCTGCCTGCCTGTGGTGCATATCCCTCTATTCTAATATATGCTTATCGAAAAGCCCCTTTTAAATGTGCATTTTGTATCTACCTCCACCACCACTCTTGGCAGCACATTCCAGACACCTACCACTCTGTGTAAAAAATGACTTGCTCCTCACATCATCTTTGAACTTCCCCTCTCGTCTAAAGTGCGTGCCCCCTAGTATTTTACACACTTAAGTTGTAATAACTCTCCCGCGTGAAAGAGGAGCAAGTATTTGTTGAAAAACCCTCTCTTGTTTTGTTCTTTGTCTCTCCATAAATTTTACAAGTTTATTTGTTGATTTTAGATTGCCTGTTGCTTACGAGTTGGAGTTGATGGGGGTGAAGCACTGGTGGGGTGATTGGGAGAGTGGGGGAGCGTGGAAATACCATTATAGTTCCCAGACAGTAAATTGGAGATTGAGGTTGTTATCTTAATTAAAAGGTGACAGCAGCCTTTAAGTGGATGCTGTGCAAACAAGACCCACACTGGGGAAGATACTGGTGTAGTGTATTGCCACTAGGCTAGCAGTCTTAAGACCCAGGGTAAAAGGATAGCAAGAGTTTTTATAAAAAGGAAGAGGCTGGCTAGGGTGAACGTTGGACCCTTAGAGGAAGAGAGGGGGGACTTAGTGGTAGGGGATGGGGAAATGGCTGAGGTCTTGAATAACTTTTTTGTTTCGGTCTTCACGGAGGAGGATGTGAATAATTTGCTGGGTGTTAGCGATGGAAAGGTGGTAGGACTGGAGGGCCTGAATGACATTATTGTTACTAGAGAGGCAGTGCTCGACAGACTGGAGAGACTGATTGTGGACAAGTCCCCAGGACCGGATGGAATGCATCCGAGGGTTCTGAAAGAAATGGCGGAGGTGATAGTGGATGCCTTGGTGGTTATTTTCCAGACGTCGCTGGATTCTGGGGAAGTGCCGGAAGATTGGAAAACGGCTAATGTTACGCCGTTGTTTAAGAAGGGTGGCAGGCAAAAGGCAGGGAATTATAGGCCGGTTAGTTTAACGTCTGTTGTAGGAAAAATGTTAGAATCCGTCATCAAGGAGGAAATACCGAGGCATCTTGAGGGGAATTGCTTGATAGAGCAGACGGAGCACGGTTTCGTTAAGGGGAAGTTGTGTCTGATGAATTTATTAGAGTTCTATGAGGATGTGTCTAGGGCGGTGGATAGAGGAGAGCTGGTGGATGTGGTCTGTCTTGATTTTCAGAAGGCGTTTGACAAGGTACCTCAGAGGTTATTGCAGAAGGTAAGGGGGCATGGAGTTGGGGGTAGGGTGTTAGCGTGGATAGAGGATTGGTTGTCAAATAGGAGGCAGAGAGTGGGGGTTAATGGGTGCTATTCGGATTGGTGGTTGGTGACTAGTGGAGTGCCCCAGGGGTCGGTGCTGGGGCCTCAGCTATTTACCATTTATATAGATGATCTGGAGGAGGGAACCGAGTGTATGGTGTCGAAATTTGCTGATGACACCAAGATTGGTGGAACGGCAAATTGCGCGGAGGGTGTGGAGAGTCTGCAGAAGGATCTAGATAGGCTGGGCGAATGGGCCGGGAACTGGCAAATGGAATTTAATGTTGGCAAGTGCGAGGTGGTCCACTTTGGTAGGAATAATGATAGGAAGGACTATTACTTACGTGGCGAAAAACTGCAGCAGGCGACGGTGCAGAGGGACCTCGGGGTCCTTGTGCATGAGTCGCAAAAACCCAGCCTGCAGGTGCAGCAGGTGGTCAGGAAGGTGAATGGGATGCTGGCCTTCATAGCAAGGGGGATTGAATATAAGAGGCGGGAGGTCTTGCTGCAGCTGTATAGGGCATTGGTGAGGCCACAGCTGGAGTACTGTGTGCAGTTTTGGTCGCCGCACTTACGCTAGGATATTTTGGCCTTGGAGGGAGTGCAGAGGATGTTTACTAGGCTGATACTGGAGTTGAGGGGATTGAGCTATGAGGAGAGGCTGAATAAACTAGGCTTGTACTCGTTAGAGTTTAGAAGAATGAGGGGAGATCTCACTGAGACGTAAAAGATGATGAATGGGATGGATAGGAGAGAGGTGGAGAGACTCTTCCCGCTCAGAAAGGACAGTAGGACTAGGGGGCACAGCCTCAAGATAAAGGGGGGGGTGGTTTAGAACGGAGTTGAGGAGGAACTTCTTCACTCAAAGGGTGGTGAATCTCTGGAATTCTCTGCCCGTTGAAGTGGTGGAGGCTGCCTCGCTAAATATTTTTAAGACGCGGGTTGATGGGTTTTTGATAAGCGAGGGGATTAAGGGTTATGGGGAGAGGGCGGGAATGTGGAACTGAGCCACGACAGATCAGCCATGATCTTATTGAATGGCGGGGCAGGCTCGAAGGGCTAGATGGCCTACTCCTGCTCCTATTTCTTATGTTCTTATGTAATGCACTGTGGACCCAGGATCAAATCCCACCATGGAAGATGATGAAATTGTATTCTATAAGACATACCAGTCTGGGGAAAATTGGCTCCCAGTTTGAGGATATCTACTTATTTTAATTGTTCCACCTTTTAGTGTCTGTGCTTTCAGTGGTCTAAGCCCAAACCTGCAACTCCCTGCTTCTTGCCTCTGTCCTTTTTTGGGACAGTCTTAACTTATCTTTTTATCAAGCTTTTGTCAGCTGGTGCTCCTAACTATTAGAGGTGGCATGGTGGCGCAGTGGTTAGCATTGCTGCCTCACAGGTCCAGGGACCTAGGTTTGATTTCTGGCTTAGGTCACTGTGTGGAGTTTGCATGTTCTTCCCCCCTGTCTGCGTGGGTTTCCTCTGGGTGCTCCGGCTTCCTCCCACAGTCCAAAGATGTGCAGGTTAGCTGCATTGGCCATGCTGAATTGCCCCTTAGTATTCCAGGATGCGTAGGTTGGAGGGATTAACGGTGTATATAGGTGGGGTTACAGGGATAGGGCCCAGGTGGGATTGTTGTTGATGCAGACTCGATAGGCCGAATGGCCGCCTCCTACACTGTGGGGTTTCTGTGGCAAGAAGTGGACAGGAACAGCTGAATGATTATTGGTAACCATTTTAACAGTAGAGCATCTGAAAGATTGGTGGTTATGTGTATTTATTGATATTGTTAATATTTTAATAACCTAACTTTGCGCCAAGTCAATGTAACATCAAATCTGAATTCCTTTAGATGTGATGCTGTAATATTTAAGGGATTAACATTGTACAAAATGTCTTTCTTGGGGTTACTGGGAATGTCAAGACTGTTTGTACAAAAGCAAGGTACAGTGGATGCTGGAAAACTAAAGTAAAAACCTGAAAAAGTTGGAAATGCCCAGCAGGTCAGACAACATCTGCAGGGTGAGAAACAAATTGGCAGGTCAGATCAACAATTGAAACTAGAAGAAGTTAGAACTGTTGCTTCCAAGATGACATCTGTGTTTATTGGCATAAGAGCTCAAGACTTATTTATCACTTAATTTTTAAACTACAAATATGCATCTTAGACTTTCAAAAATTCTTAGATGTTGGTGCACCTAATGGCATTAGTGCAGAAAGTGATTTAATGGGATCTGAATGTCTGATTGAAGCTCATAAATTTGCTTGTTTCCATTTGTAATTGATGTATTTAAATCACAGTTACTTTCACAAGGTATCTTTTGGTCTTGTGAAATAAATTTGGGATTTTTTAAAAACTTGTGCTTTAAAATCGTATTAACTGCAGTTTTTTTTTGTTTAACTTTATGATTTGCCTCTTGCAGCTCAAGCCTGGGAGAATATGTTTACTGCCTCAGCTTCAAGCCCAAATCCCAACAATCCTGCTGAGTATTGTTCTACTATTCCACCACTGCAACAAGCTCAGGCCTCAGGGGTGCTGAGTTCTCCACCACCCACAGTTATGGTACCTGTGGGAGTTCTGAAACACCCAGGCACAGAAGGTAATTTTGATTTTGTACTGAAGTGTGTGTTATGCAAAATGTGAGCTGATGGCTGACTTTCAGCCTGGTTGGCATGCTTTTGTAGATCCTTAAATCAGCAGCTATTTCAATTTTTGAAAGTGTTCTGATATTTCAGTAAAGTATGTTCTCCCTTTGCAAGGAGAGGGAGAAGTTACTTTCTAATATTTTTACATTCCTAAATAAAGTTCCAATTTGCAATTCTATTTGATCTTCATGGTCCTATTCAAATTGCATTTAAGTTTTGAATAAAACGTGATTTTCTTTCTGCAGTTTTTAACACCTTTCACTTGCAGTGAAAAAAGTGCTTTCAACACAAACCATGTGTAGAATGGGTAATTGCTTGTACAAAATACATTATGGTGCCGATCCATAATTTACAACAGGCTGTATGGCAAGTCCAAATCCTTTCTTTCCAATGCAATTATGCATAAATTGTGCACGTAGTGTTTTTGTTAGAAGAATGCTTCATCAATTTAGTGAATATTTTGTTAGTGAGTGTATTTATGATTTTTTATTTAGTGAAATTCTCAGTGGAGAGCTGGAATATTGAACACCATGAATAACTAGAAGTTCAGTTGAGTTACTGAGGTCTTCTCAAATTGAATTCTATATTATATTATTAGGCCAGATAGTATTTAGGTTACCTAGTTCTTTTTATAGATTTGAAAGATATTTTTTAATTGTTTAAATATAGAGTATAATCTGGATAACAATTCTGTAAGGAAAATGCGTGAAGTAACTGATCTGAGTGAGTTCAGTCTTAAGTGATCTATTTTGGTCAGGAGAGATGTTGCGGCGCATGTATATTTTGATCTTGGTAATCATCAATTATATGGCACAACTATATTTGGATAAAGCTCTTTTGTTGCCCTAAAATGTGTCTTCTCTGTAATTTAAGAACGCTTATGCTACTGAACCAGGGTGAACATTTAATTTCTGATGCTAGTAATTCTTGTCACACTTCTGAATTAATTCTTTGTTAACCAAGTTATAGACTGTCTGCCTATACCCATTAGGAACTGAATTTAAGATTGCTCATTTTACTGCAGCACGGTGGCACAGAGATTGGCACTGCTGCCTCACAGTGCCAGGGACCCAGGTTCAATTCTTGGGTTGCTATCTGTGTGGAGTTTGCACATTCTCCCTGTGCCTGCGTGGGTTTTCTCCAGGTGCTCCATTTCCTCCCATAGTCCAAAGATATGTGGGTTACATTGATTGGCCATGCTAAATTGACCCTAGTGTCAGGGGGATTAGTAGGGAAAATATGTGGGATTACAGGAATAGGTCCTGGGTGGGATTGCAGTTAGTACAGACCTGTTGGGCTGAATGGCCTCCTTCTGCTCTGTAGGGATTCTGTGATTTGCACCTCAAAATACAATGGATCAAGTCTTATTTTGATTGTTAATTCATTACCTGTAATGATTATGGTTCATTAATCTAAAGGCATGTGCAAGAACCATTATGTTTTCCCTCTGCCAATTCTAGCAGCAATCTTCTAGCTAATGAGACAACTCCAGCCAATGAATGAGACTACTATATACCACCTGTTCAATCATGATATCTTCTTCAAGAAAGAATAACATGTACATGGTTCAATTTAAAATGGAGGAACAAAGAAAGTTACAGCACTAGAACAGGCCTTTTGACCCTCCAAGCCTGCACCAACCATGCTACCCGACTTGACTAAACCCTCTACGTTTCCGGGGACCATATCCCTCTATTCCCATCTCATTCATGTACTTGTCAAAATGCCCCTTTAAAGTCACTGCTGTATCCGTTTCCACTAGCTCCCCGGCAACAAGTTCCAGGCACCCACCACACTCAGTACCCCGGCTGATGAAGGCAAGCATGCTGTATGCCTTCTTGACTACCTTCTCTACCTGCATTGCCACTTTGTGACCTGTGTGCCTGTACACCTAGATCCCTTTGCCTATCAATACTGTTAAGGGTTCTGCCATTTACTGTATATTTCTTGTCTGTATTAGACCTTCCAAAATGCATTACCTCACGTTTGTCTGGATTAAACTCCATCTGCCATCTCTCTGCCCAAGTCTCCAACTGGTCTATATCCTGCTGTATTCTCTGATGGTCCTCATCACTATCTGCAAATTCACCAACCTTTGTTCGTCTGCAAACTTACTAATCAATCCTGTTACATTTTCTTCCAAATCATTTATATATACTACAAACAGCAAAGGTCCCAACACTGATCTTTGAGGGACACCACTGGTCACAGCCCTCCATTCAAAAATGCACCCTTCCACCGCTACCCTCTGTCTTCTTTGACCAAGCCAGTTTTGTATCCACCTTGCCGGCTCACCTCTGATCCCATGTGGCTTCACCTTCTGCACCAGTCTGCCGTGATAGACCTTGTCAGAGACCTTGTCCAAAGCCTTACTGAAGTCCACGTAGACAACATCCACTGCCCTACTCTCATCAATCATCTTCGTCATTTCCTCAAAAAAACTTGATCAAGTTCATGAGACACGACCTCCCCTTCACAAAACCATGTTGCCTTTGTCTAATGTGTCCACTTATTTCCAAGTGAGAATAAATCCTGTCTTGAAGAATCCTCTCCAATAATTTCCCTACCACTGATGTAAGGCTCACCGGCCTGTAATTGCCTGGATTATTCTTGCTACCCTCCTTAAACAAAGGAACAACATTGGCTATTCTCCAATCCTGTAGGACCTCCCTTGCATCCAGTGAAGATGCAAAGATTTCTCTCAAGGCCCCAGCAATTTCCTCCCTTGCCTCTCTGTATTCTCGGGTATATCCCATCAAGCTGGAGCATCTGCTGAGAAGGCTAACTGCATAGCAGCAAGAGAGTTTACTGTTTCAAAGAAAATAATTAGAGACTGGAGAAAAAGAGTAGAAAAGACATTGAAGCATAAATGTGGCAGTAGAGGAAGACTGAGCAAATGGCCTCATCTGGAGAAAAAAAGTGGCAAAGATATGTTAGTGAGCATCAGTAGATAGTCATATTAGAACCATCTGACTCTGTAGACAAATGAAGGAAAATGGTACTCCAGAATTCACGGCTAGTGTTGGGTGGAGCACAAGATTCCTGAAAGATCTGATGTAGAATTCTGCCTAAAAGCAAAAGTTTCACAGCATCTGTTGGCTGAGCACTCTCCAAAGAGAAATTTTAGAAATGTGTCGTTAATGTTCGTAAAAGCTGGATGGATGAAGTTGGTTGTAAAAAGAAAAAATAGACCCAAATAGTGAGAGTGTTGGCCTGGGACATGTTCAAATTCCAGCTTGTCGACGCTATGGTCCATGATGTGAGATTGATAACACTGGCACGGCAATTATTCCCGGCAGTTTTACAAGTGTTGTTCAATCCTTGGATGCTTGTTTAAATACCGAGTATGTGGATGTGTAAGTTGGCCATTTCACAAACAGCCCAAAGATTGGGGGGTCAAATTGTACACCGAGTATTGTATGAATGTGTCTTGCCCCCATGTCCCCTGTGTACCGTACTGGTAGATAAATTATCCATTTGTGGGGTAAAATAGTGAGGCCAGTTATTAATGTGAGTTGTTACCACTTCTGCCTCACAGCGCCAGAAATCCAGGTTCAATTCTGGCTTTGGGTGACTTTCTACATGGAGTTTGCACATTCTCCCTGTGTCTGCCTGACTTTTCTCTGGGTGTTCAGGTTTCCTTCCACAGTCCAAAGATGTGCAGTTAGGTGCCTTGCTAAATTGCCCCGCAGTGACCCAATTGTATAGGTATGGTGGATTAAGGGTTACCGGAGGGAGTGATGGGTGGGTGGGTAAGTTGCTGAGTTGGTGCAGGCTCGATGGGCCGAACGGCCTTCTGCACTATACACAAAGTGTATGCAAAACATGGGGTGAGATTTTCCATGGACCTTTGCATGGTAAGCATACCCCCCACCCCCATGGCAGGCTGGATGGGGAAATTCCCCCATGGTCTTTTTGGTGGGGGAGGGGGATTCAAAACAATAATGTCATCTTGTATTTGAATTGACTAAGGTGCCATGATCCATAAGATGTTAGAACAGTTAGATCTTGTAAGTAGCAAAATATACACTAAGGATGCAAGCATGTTTTGGCTTGTATCAAGGAATATTAGTTTAATTGTCCTTAATTTTGACCGATGTTTGTTTAGTGACTCAACCAAAGGAGCAACGGCGTGTTTGGTTTGCTGATGGAATCTTACCTAATGGAGAAGTCGCAGATGCAGCGAAACTGTCAGCAAGTGGACCATCTCCAACAGTGCCTTTGGCAGTATCACATGATCCTGGAAAAGATGTTGCAACTAAATCTACAGCTTCTGAGGTAAGAGTCTTATTGAAAAAATGCCTGTTTAGAAATGATGCTGTATTAATTTCTTTTATGTACGGAAAAAATTCTTTTGACCTGATTTTATTCTTCAAAAACGGACATTTACTTATCATAATCCTTGAATGTCATAGCTGGTGCGCTTATTGATGAATTGGCCATTTGGTGCTGCATTGACTTATTGATTGGGTGCGATCTGTAAATGCAAATTTTATGGAAAACTTCCCTGATTTGAAGTTTTAATCCATCCCTGGTGGAGAATAATGGGTTATTATGACTCTATGGTGACTGGCATAACAGCAGAACTGGAGTTTGTCCCAGTATTTCTGGAAAAGCAACCAAGGTTTAAATATATACATCTTAAAACTATCTTATTTTGTTATAACAGTCAAATATTGGTGACTGCAAACCTGGGCATTGTCATGTAGAACAAAGCCGCTGGTGCCAGTATTGACTAAATGGTTATCAATTCAAACAACATCCATTCAGTTACTGAGCTAGTGGAATTCTTCAGGTAACATTAGAGAGCATTTCACTTGGTTTGCCATTTGTTAGGAATACCATGAAATTATTTAGCAAATGAGTCTTCATTATGTCTGTCTCCTTGAGTTACTGTTACTTTGTGACCCCCCAAGGTTGTTGGACCTCTGGTTATTACTGAGGCACAATCCTGTGATTGTCATCCAGGTATCTGTCATATGCTGAACTCTTGTGTTTTTTCCTCATCGAGAAGATTTTTGCTTTGTATAATTATCATCCTTAACTGTAATATTAAGCCAAAGCACCATTTGCTGGTTCAGGTGGATAAAGAACAACCCAGCACGGGAAACAGGCCCTTCGGCCCAATGAGCCCGCGCCGCCGCATCCTCCTACACCTATTCTACCCTGCGTGTTTACGAGTGAAACCCCTAACTTAGCCAGATTCAGGGGAGAATAGTGTCAATTTGGTAAACCAATCAGCCTAAGAGCACATCTTTGGGGTGTGGGAGGAAACCGGAGCGCCCGGAGGAAACCCACGCAACCACAGGGAGAATGCGCAAACTCCCACAGACACAGGCCCAAATCCATGTATCTGCACAGCTAGCAGTGCTAGTCACTGAGCTGTTGTGGCGCCCGTCTACCGGTCCAGGATCAAGCACACACACCGACACGAAGTATGAGGCCACTCCCGGAACCTCCAAGAGCAGCCCACGCACGACCCACCGTGTGCATGCCCCTCGTTTGACAACAAGGTGGACCTCCGCCTGCGGAATAAAAAGACAAAAACGTTAACATACAGTCTGCATTTCCGGTGTCTCCCGAGGATCTGACCCTATTTAATACCCCCTACTATAACCCTCCATCCCCGTTTCGCTCATGTGTCTATCTAAGTAAACCTTAAACAAGTCCAACGTTCCTGCCTCCACCACCCTATGGGGATCTCTTGCACTATTTATAGAATAGCAGCAAGTTGTTAGCATTTGTAGTTTAGTTGCTACAATTTATAAAGGAAACAGCTCATTTGTATGACTATATGTACAAAATCATAGTCAGGTATCAACAGAAAATACTCCATATCTAGTATGTATGCATACAGAGATATAGGTATGTAAATAGAATTGTATAGAAATATGAAACAGATTGACGCGTGCCTTTGCACAGCAAGTTGCATGGTAGCTATTATCAGTGGCAAGATTTTACAGTCAAAACTGCTTTTGAGGGGATTGTGCGTTGGATTACCCACAGTGGCGAGCTGGATTTTAGTCTTGTAATAATTGAAGATTTTTTTTAATTTAAAGAAATAGGAACCAGGCAGCGGTGATTAGGTGACATGTAATTGTGATATTTCTCATTCAGTTACCGTTCACCCAGCTAAGCTAATATTTAGGGAAGGGGGAAGAGAAAACAGTGAAAACTTAAATCAAACAACTGTCTTTTTCCTTAAATTAGCTATGATGTCCTTTACTACTAAAACTGTACAAGGTAACATTGTTTCCTTTATTTATGATTGTCCAAAATGCAGTACACAATGCTGGAAGCTTTTCTTTCATAATTTTTTTTTCTCCAGGTACCTGAGCTGTAGTCCTATAAAATCTTTTTCTAAAGTTTGCAGTGCAAATGGTAAGCTTGTTTGAAATTTATGTTGCTTATTAAATAACTTAGCCCCTTTTTTAATTTTAGAATGTGACTACATCATCGACTGGTAATACAGCTCAGATTGGCAGTCCTGTTGGAAGTTCAATTAATTTAGTCCCAGAAGATGGTCTCCCACCCATACTTATCTCCACAGGTGTCAAAGGAGGTAAGTGTGATTATATAAGCAACTCTTTGCTGATCTGATTCTTGCTTTTTGAATCATGATTGGAGCAAATTAAAAATTGGAATCTATTATTCAATAAACTTCACTTTTTTAAGTTTTGGATCGAAAAATAGAATAATAAGTCACTTGATAAGAAATGTGTTAAGCTGTTTAAAGTTGATTTTTCACTGTGTTTACTTGATTATTTCTATATTAGTGTCTAGTTATGATTATATGCAAATTACCTTGGGTGTCATTAAGGACAAGACTGTATACTAAATATTCCTGGGCACAAGTATACAGGGGATATTGGATGGGACGAAAGAAGTGGTGCTGGAACACCGGTAAAGAGAGGGAGTAGTCGAGGGGAGCAGTGGGGCCAGTTGGTGCAGGCTCAGTGGATATCATGGCTTCCTTCTGCGCTGCAGAGGTTCTGTAGATAAGCTGCACTAAGGATCCAGCTATGCTTGAGAATCTGAAAACTGCTAAGAAATCAAACAGGAAGATTTTTGTGTTGCCCAATATAGAGTTCAAACTCTGTCCCATACAGGGACATGCTTCATGGAGCAACGGTTTAAGAACTTAGAAATGGGTTGGCAAGAATTTGGACTTGAAAGCACCGAAGTGTGTTCGGGGTAACGATGATTGTAGCCAGTTAAACTAGCTAATCTTATTGAAAAAATGTGAACCAGTACCTTATTTTGCATTTTGCTTTCAAAGGTTTCACTTTTAAAATCACTTCAAACCCATAGCTATCAACTCCATTCCTTTTCTCCATGTTCTCCCCCCACCCCAGTTCTGATTGATATATTTTTCCAGGTGGAGGGTAGAAAAGTTTTGGAACTCTGAAAATTGAAAGCTGTTTTACTAAGTTGTTTAATTGTGTGAAATACGAGGAAGAACTAATAAAATTACTTAAAATTGTAAATTTATTTCTTGCACTAGATTATGCAGTAGAAGAACAACCCTCACAGATCTCTCTAATGTTGCAATTGGAAGAAGGAGGCCCTGACCCTCTAGTTTTTGTGTTGAATGCCAACTTGCTTGTTATGGTCAAACTCGTCAATTGTAAGTAATGTATTTTTGTTTTGTTTGTACAATTAAATCTTGTTTACAACTGGTGTCCTTGGAAATCACCTTTTCAACTAAAAATCTAAAATTAAAATCAAAAGCTAAAACTATAAGCTAATTAAATGAAAGGGCCAAATAAAGTTCTGGATCCTAGGGTAAAAAGTACACGAGATCCAGGGTAACTTGGCAAGCTGGCTTAGTGGTAGGAGACAGAGGGTAGTGGTAGAAGGTTGTTTGTTTGACTGGAGGCCGATGTCCTATGGTGTATCACAAGGATCAGTGCTGGGTCCCTTCTTATTTATCATCTATGTAAACAAAATAGATGAAAATGATAATTAAGTTTGCAGATGACAGGAAGATTGACAGGTTAGTTAATAGGGAGAAAGAGGCCATAAGATGCAGGAAGATATAAATGGGTTAGTCAGATGGACAGATCAGTAGCAGATGAAATTTAACCCTTAAACGTAGGAGTTAGTGCACTTTGGAAAGAATAACAGGACAAAAGAGTACTTGATGAATAGCAGAGCACTAGAAAGCTCCAAGGAGCAGAGGGATTTGGGATGCTTGTCCACAGATCCCTGAAGGCAACAGGACAAATTAATAGGATAATTAAGGCGGCACATGGGACACTAGCCTTTATCAATTGTGGCATAGATTTTAAGAGCAAAAAGGTTGTGTTTCATCTGTACAAAATCTTGGTTAGGCCACAGCTGGAGTATTGTGTACAGTTCTGAACGCCTCACTATATGAAGGATGTAATTGCACTGGAGAGGGTGCAGAGGAGATTCACCAGGATGTTGTCTGTGATGGAGCTTTTGAACAGTGAAGAGAGGTTGGATGGACTCAAATTTATTTTGGAGCAGAGAAGGCTGAGTGGGGGGGAACCTGATTGAGATGCATGATATTATGAAAGATATGGACAGGGTAGATAGGAAACAGCTGTTCTCCTTGATTGAAAAGTTAATGATGAGGTGTCATAATTTTAAGGCGTGGAACAGGAGATTTAGAAGGGATTTGAGGAAACATTCACCCAGAGGATGATGGGTATCTGAAATGCACTGTCTGGCAGAGTAATAAAGGCAGGAAACCCCTCAACTGTTAAAAAGTACATAGATGAGCACTTGAAGTGATAGGTTTTTGATAGGCAAGGAGATTAAGGGTTATGGGGAGAGGGCGGGAATGTGGAACTGAGGCACGACAGATCAGCCATGATCTTATTGAATGGTGGGGCAGGCTCAAGGGGCTAGATGGCCTACTCCTGCTCCTATTTCTTATGTTCTTAAATGTCATAAGATTCAAAGTTCTAGGCCAAGTGCTGGAAAGTGGGATTAGTGTACATATAGATTACAAATCTGTAGATGTCAGGGGTAAGTTTTTCACTGAGGGTGATGGGTGAGTGGAATCGGCTGCTGTCGATGGTGGTGGAGGCAAATTTGTTCGGGTTTTTTTAAGAAACTTCTGGATGAGTACATGGGACTTAATAGGATTGAGGGTTATAGGTAAGCCTATAGGTAGAGATGAGATTGGTGCAACTTGTGGGCCGAAGGGCCTGTTTGTGCTGTAGTTTTTCTATGATTCTATCTCTGTCAGCCATGATCTTATTGAATGGCGGGGCAGGCTGAAAGGGCTAGATGGCTCCTATTTCTTATGTTCTTATGTTCTGTCAACTGGACGATCTTTTTTCAGCTGTGCTCCCAGGAGGTGAAACATCCCCTTGGTCTCTACCCTGCCAAGCTCCACCAGAATTTTGTGTGTTTAAATATTATAACTACTACTTCTATAATCCAGTGACTATAAGTTCAACCTGTCCAATTTTTCCCATAAGACAACACCTGCACCCCAGGAATCAATCTAGTGAACCTTCTCTGCACTGCTTCCAATGCAGTTGTACCCTTCCTTGAGCAAGGAAACTTAAAAATGTACATAGCACTCCAGATGCAGTCTCATTAATGCCCTGCATAATTGTAGCAATGCCTCCAATCCCTCTTGCAATAAAGGCCAACATTCCACTTTCCTTGCTAATTACTTGTTGTAGCTGCATGCTAACTTTTTGTGATTCATGTATAATGGCACCAAGATACTATGTACCAGAGTATTCTGCAGTCTCTTTCTATTTAAATAATTGCTAAATATAAACAAATCTAGATATTTTGAATGAATATTTGCTTGCCAGTGTGACAGCAATGCTAAAAGTAGCCTTTCAAATCTGCAAGACCAAATAATTCAAGCAAGTCAAGGTGACAGATAAAATTAAAGTGCAAATGGGGCTGAGTTGCCTGGACTTTAAAAGTTGGTTAATGAACATGACTACAATTTGGATACTTGCTGTATTTAGTGTTGCATCTGATGACCATGAAGCTTAAATTAATTCTTTTAGTGGCAATTCAAAGGCCAGCCTGAGTCAACAGATTTTTATTGTTGCCTTTCTTCCCGCTTTTCACCACTGATTCTGTTTTCCTCCTGTTAGCTTGAATTCTACTTTCAATTATGAAAATCTTGCCCAACATTCATGAATATGTATTACTGACAAACTGGTTGGAAATTGAGAAAGTTTTGATAGCTTCCAAATATCAAAATTGTTTTTTACCCCCCCCACATCTATCTTTGTTGCTCTGAGCTGGAGCTATTTTGTACACGTGGTTTATGTGTTTTGTAAAATACCATGGAAAAAGGTGTGAAAATGCACGGGTAGATTTCTCAGAGTAAAGCAATACAAAGTAATTTACTGTAGGTTCAATCCGTCCAACTTCTCCCGTAATACAGCACCCTTACTTCCCAACTATGGTCAAATTTAGTTGTCATGATGTGGGTATGCCGGCGTTGGACTGGCGTAAACACAGTAAAAAGTCTGACAACACCAGGTTTTAGTCCAACCTATTTATTTGATAATATACTCGCAAGCTTTCGGGTTAGCCCCTTCGTCAGGTGAATGGAGAGTTCTGGCCTCAGACAGAGCATATAAAGCACAGACAGTTTAGAGATTACTGATTAGAATGCGAATCCTTACACCTAACCTGCTGTTCAAGACCTGAAGTGGCTGATAATGTGAGTGGAAGGAGCACTGATCACAGTTTAAAGAGATGTGTATTGTCTCCAGACAGTACAGTAAGTGAGGTTTTGCAAACCCAGGCAAGTCACGGGGGTTACAGATAGTGTGACATGAACCCAAGATCCCTGTTGAGACCGAACAAGACTTCTTCACTGCACAGAATCTTCAACCGATGCTGTACACTAGATACATTGATGACATTTTCTTCCTTTGGCTTCATGGTGAACAATCACTGAAACAACTATATGATGATATCAACAAATTCCACCCCACCATCAGACTCACCATGGACTATTCCCCAGAATCAGTTGCATTCTTGGACACACGCATCTCCATTAAGGACGGTCACCTCAGCACCTCACTGTACCGCAAGCCCACAGACAATCTCACAATGCTCCACTTCTCCAGTTTCCACCCTAAACATGTTAAAGAAGCCATTCCCTATGGACAAGCCCTCCGTATACACAGGATTTGCTCAGATGAGGAGGATCGTGACAGACACCTCCAGACCCTGAAAGATGCCCTCATAAGAACAGGATATGGTGCTCGACTCATAGATCGGCAGTTCCGATGCGCCACAGCGAAAAACCGCACCAATCTCCTCAGAAGGCAAACACAGGACACAGTGGACAGAGTACCCTTCGTCGTCCAGTACTTCCCCGGAGCGGAGAAGCTACGACATCTTCTCCGGAGTCTTCAACATATCATTGATGAAGACGAACATCTCGCCAGGGCTATCCCCACACCCCCACTTCTTGCTTTCAGACAACCACACAACCTCAAACAGACCATTGTTCGCAGCAAACTACCCAGCCTTCAGGAGAACAGTGACCACAATACCACACACACCCTGCCACAGCAACCTCTGCAAGACATGCCGGATCATCGACATGGATACCATCATCACACGTGAGAATACTGTCCACCAGGTACATGGTAAATACTCTTGCAACTCTGCCAACATTGTCTACCTGATACGTTGCAAGATAGGATGTCCCGAAGCATGGTACATTGGGGAGACCATGCAGACGCTACGACAACGGATGAATGAACATCGCTCGACAGTCACCAGGCAAGACTGTTCCCTTCCTGTTGGCGAACACTTCAGTGGTCACGGGCATTCAGCCTCTGACCTTCGGGTAAGCATTCTCCAAGGCGGCCTTCACGATACACGACAGCGCAGAGTCGCTGAACAGAGACTGATAGCCAAGTTCCGCACACACGAGGACGGTCTCAACAGGGATCTTGGGTTCATGTCGCACTATCTGTAACCCCCGTGACTTGCCTGGGTTTGCAAAACCTCACTTACTGTACTGTCTGGAGACAATACACATCTCTTTAAACTGTGATCAGTGCTCCTTCCACTCACATTATCAGCCACTTCAGGTCTTGAACAGCAGGTTAGGTGTAAGGATTCGCATTCTAATCAGTAATCTCTAAACTGTCTGTGCTTTATATGCTCTGTCTGAGGCCAGAACTCTCCATTCACCTGACGAAGGGGCTAACCCGAAAGCTTGCGAGTATATTATCAAATAAATAGGTTGGACTAAAACCTGGTGTTGTCAGACTTTTTACCAAATTTAGTTGAGCATACAAATGAATATAAGATGACTTATTCAAATCATAATACCAAGTTCCCAATCATTCCTGCATGCCCTAGTTATTTGCAAAATACAGGTACAAAATAATAAATATTGAGGTAAGCTTAAATTTTTTGGAAAAATAATATTCTGCTATATACAGTCCTGATTGCTTTGTCACTGGCCTCGTGTTTAATTTTTTGCTAAGTGTCCATGCCCCTCATAATATAATTTAAAAAAAAATCACTTCCTGCAGTTTCGAACTGAGATAGAGGTTTGCAATTTTTGAAAATTAAAAATGCACTCTCTATAAACAGCAGTAAATGATTATTTTAACTTCTATCACATAAATAGAAAAAGTTAATGCAATGTGTTTTCTCAGATGTAAACAGAAAATGTTGGTCCTTCACCACAAAGGGGATGCATGCTGTGGGGCAAGCAGAGATCGTCATCCTCTTGCAATGTTTACCTGATGAGAAATGCATCCCGAAGGACATCTTCAGTCACTGCATACAACTTTATCAGGATGCTCTGGCAGGTATATTCAAATGACTTAGACGCTCCTACTAATGGGTTGATTGTAATGAACTGGATTTTGTTCAGGATATTTACTGAGATTATCTGATCTCCAATAGAAATCATCCATGCAGAGCAGCAATCTACTACATGATGTAGTTCAATTTCTTGTAATAGAAATCCTTTTAAATTATGATGGCCGTATATAATTCCATATTGAAAATCTCCACTTTATTTATGGCACTTGTTCTGTTTTTTTAGGTAATGTGGTGGGAGACTTGGGTCATTCCTTCTTTACCCAGAGTTTTCTTGGCAGTAGAGAACATGGTGGATTCCTGTATGTTACAGCTACTTTTCAGTCCTTGCAGGACCTGGTCCTTCCCAACCCACCTTACCTGTTTGGCATTCTAATTCAGAAATGGGAAACTCCTTGGGCTAAGGTTTTCCCCATTCGCCTTATGCTGCGTCTTGGAGCAGAATATAGATGTGAGTAACTGAGCACAAATGTATCAGCCAATTCAGGTAACAATTGAAGCAACAACTCCTGATGAATACTTTCTTTTGCAGTTTATCCATGTCCGTTGTTCAGTGTGCGTTTTCGTAAACCTCTGTTTGGAGAGACTGGACATACGATTATGAACCTGCTTGCAGTAAGTTGTCCATGGGCATATTCTAGAAAACCCATGGCTTCCTTTCTTGCAAAATATGACGTTACAGTGGTCATGATATACGAAATTATAGGAATAATTTGCTATGATAAATTACCACAATGCCTTTGGTCATTTGAATGTTGAAAAATTGAGTAGGTATCGAGTTCCAGTTATGTATAGTAATGGTTAAACCCTCTCCTGCATGCAGCGCCTGTTTAGTTAAACAAGAAATATCTTTGCTTTCTGTTCATTTGTAAGATTCCATGAGCAGACTCATGGTGGTAATCTGATGTCATTTGCTGGGTGCTCAAATCAGTTGCAGGAAGGAGCATGCGTTCACTGAGTAATTTCTAGAGTTTTAAACTTTAATTTGTTGTATATAACCAGTCTTTGAAACTGTTGTGGTGCATGGTTCCTTGGAAAGGGTAAGATGCAAAGTTAATAAGATGTAAATTTGGGAGGGCGTGGTACAGTGTTCATAAAGTAGAGCAAGTTATAAATATGCTTTTAGTGTATTTCTGAAGATTGTAAAATAAAAGCATTTATCACAGTACACCTCCATGACTTAAGAGGCTGAAAGTCATTGGGTTGATATTCTCTGGTAAATGCTGGTAATTGCTTTTAGTATAGTAATTGTATTTTATTTTAAATTCTTTCAGAGGAAAATGTAACCTAGTTACAGCTAATCATAGATGTCCAATTGCAGTAAGGTGTAGGTTGGCTGTTTGTATGTGTGTTTCTGAAAGCCAAATGTGTTGTCATTGTAATTTGTATAAATAAGGATGACTTTGCAAAGATTGAGGTGTGTTCTTTAAAATTATTTTTGTACATTTTCCATTGGGAGCTACTGCAACATTTATTGATGCCTTGCAATACATCTGCATTTTCATTTAATTGTGGAAGTCTTAAATTGCAAATAAATTATTTGTTCTGAAATATACTGTTATAATGTTAATATTGTACTTATAGAAAGCTCTTCATTTCAGGATTTTAGGAATTACCAGTACAAGTTGCCTGTCGTGCAGGGGCTTGTTGTGGACATGGAAGTGAGGAAGACATGTATCAACGTCCCCAGCAATCGATACAATGAGGTACAATCCTTGGATTACTTAAAAGCTCATACTCAAGTACATGACTGTGCTTGCACCTCCCACTCGACCTATAAGTCTAAGAATATTGGGGATAATTGTAATTCCTGTTCCGCAGCATATGCTGTGATCAACTGATCACATTTCTTTTGTATTCAGCATAAGTCATTGAAACACTTCTCATAATTATTAAGTGGCTTTCTGGATAGGGTATGCAAAAGGCAGGGAATTATAGGCTGGTTAGTTTAACGTCTGTTGTAGGTAAAATGTTAGAATCCGTCATCAAGGAGGAAATAGCGAGGCATCTTGAGGGGAATTGCTTGATAGAGCAGACACAGCACGGTTTCGTTAAGGGGAAGTCGTGTCTGACAAATTTATTGGAGTTCCATGAGGATGTGTCTAGGGCGGTGGATGGAGGAGAGCCGGTGGATGTGGTCTGTCTTGATTTTCAGAAGGCGTTTGACAAGTTACCTCACAAGAGGTTATTGCAGAAGGTAAGGGGGCATGGAGTTGGGGGTAGGGTGTTAGCGTGGATAGAGGATTGGTTGTCAAATAGGAAGCAGAGAGTGGGGGACAATGGGTGCTATTCGGATTGGTGGTTGGTGACTAGTGGAGTGCCCCAGGGGTCGGTGCTGGGGCCTCAGCTATTTACCATTTATATAGATGATCTGGAGGAGGGAACCGAGTGTATGGAATCGAAATTTGCTGATGACACCAAGATTGGTGGAACGGCAAATTGCGCGGAGGGTGTGTAGAGTCTGCAGAAGGATCTAGATAGGCTGGGCGAATGGGCCAGGAACTGACAAATGGAATTTAATGTTGGCAAGTGCAAGGTGGTCCACTTTGGTAGGAATAATGGTAGGAAGGACTATTACTTACGTGGCGAAAAACTGCAGCAGGCGACGGTGCAGAGAGACCTCGGGGTCCTTGTGCATGAGTCGCAAAAACCCAGCCTGCAGGTGCAGCAGCTGGTCAGGAAGGCTAATGGGATGCTGGCCTTCGTAGCGAGGGGGATTGAATATAAAAGTAGGGAGGTCTTGCTGCAGCTTTATAGGGCACTGGTGAGGCCGCAGCTGGAGTACTGTGTGCAGTTTTGGTCGCCGCACTTACGCAAGGATATTTTGGCCTTGGAGGGAGTGCGGAGGAGGTTTACTAGGCTGATACCGGAGTTGAGGGGGTTGAGCTATGAGGAGAGGCTGAATAAACTAGGCTTGTACTCGTTAGAGTTTAGAAGAATGAGGGGAGATCTCATTGAGATATGTAAGATGAAGAAGGGGATGGATAGGATAGAGGTGGAGAGACTCTTCCCGCTCAGAAAGGACAGTAGGACTAGGGGGCACAGCCTCAAGATAAAGGGGGGGTGGTTTAGAACGGAGTTGAGGAGGAACTTCTTCACTCAAAGGATGGTGAATCTCTGGAATTCTCTGCCCATTGAAGTGGTGGAGGCTGCCTCGCTAAATATTTTTAAGACGCGGGTTGATGGGTTTTTGATAAGCGAGGGGATTAAGGGTTATGGGGAGAGGGCGGGAATGTGGAACTGAGCCACGACAGATCAGCCATGCTCTTATTGAATGGCGGGGCAGGCTCGAAGGGCTAGATGGCCTACTCCTGCTCCTATTTCTTATGTTCTCATAACCTTGGAGTCTTTCAAGAGGCAGCTAGTTGCTGTGATAGGAGAGCACTAAGTTTCTTTGTAAGGATGGGTTCAATATCCTATTCTGTAATGTGCAGTAATAATTTAGACTTGCGTGCAGAATTGGAAGCCTGTATTTCAAACACTAACTCTAGATGACCAGAAAGGCATCTGGAAAGATTGTGCATGCACACCTGGCCCACACTCCGACCACCCGTGCAATTGATCTTGACATCTTTCCATTTGACAAAAGGAGCAGCAAGGGCTACTTCCAAGGCATCAAAACCCACTTTCCTTTTCTATTTGATGGGATATGGGCATCTCTGACAAGACCAGCATTTGTTGCCCATCCATAATTGTCACAGCTGAGTGGCTTGCTCAGCTATTTAAGGAAGCTGTTGAGAGCTATCCACATTGCTGTGAATTTGGAGTCACGTAGACCGCACCAGTAAGGATGGCAGATTTCCTTCCCTAAAGGGCAAAACCAGATGGGATTATTACAGTAGTCGATGGTAGTTCCATGGTCACCATTACTTGAGGCCCATTTTCAATTTCAGGATTAAGTACGTTTTAAAAAAAGTAAATTGAATTCACATTGCACCAACTGAGGTGATGTATTTAACCCCCGTGCCCCCGAGCTTGGGGCATTGGCTTATAGTCCGTTGATATTACCATAATGACGCCATCACCTATATTATGGTGATAAATTTATTGAATTTGCAATACACTGCAGATGTGCAAAATGGAAATAGTGATTTTTATGAATGTTCATGCCAGTTTAAACAAAGGGCTTCTGAAGCAAGTTAGAAAAGCTTTGTAGAGACAATTCCTGGCAATCTCAGTTGATCGTTAAATAGGACTTTTTCTCAGTGTAGGGTCTTAAGCCCTACATTGGGTGATTTGTTTTTATTATTTATTACTTTTTATTCAAAATGCTGAAGTATTGTGGTGAATAAAGGTCTTTGTCACAGGTGGAAGAATTATCATGAGTGAACAAGTGCTTCCCAGAGAATCCAGTTAGCAATTAATACATCCATTTGTAGACAACAGTAAAAATAAATAACTAGTACAAGATTGAGTAACCCATACATTATGATACTACTAAAAATCTTTTTAAAATAAGTCCTGTTTCTAAACAAAAACCTCCAATTTTTTTCTAATTGTTAATATTGACTGACAATCATCAGGATATTTTCACAATCAATCCTAACATGATTCTGTTTTAATTTGCCCTCTAATAACAAGTTGCAATTTGCATCTCAAATGTCTGTCCAGTTGTAAATGATAAAATGAATTACAAGACACTAGTATGTGAAGGCATCTCTCAATTTAAAGACACAAACTCATTCACTGTATCTGCACATGTGCAGGAAGTGCTCCCCCTAGTGTTTTGGCACAAACACACATGCAGCTTAATTCTAAAGGAGAGGAGAAAAATTGCAAATTAACAATACCCAAAGGGCAAGTTATGATCTAAGAAGCAAATAAATAATACCTGTTAGGATTTATGAAATATGAATATTATGAACTGCTCAATGCTGCAGGTTTATTGTAATTGATCATTGTTGCAGTTCAGGTTGATCTATGAAATTATTAATTACCTGAAACTTAGAAGCTGCAACTAAATGCAATTATAATCCAGTTTTTCTGTCTCTCAAAAATATTAAGCATGACTGCATGTCATTCCCTTGTATGACATTTTGAAACTCCCGAATTTCTTAAAACCAATGCTGGGTGTGTTTAAGGTATTTAATATTTTGTTTTATTAAGGTGTTCAGCATCATACTTGATTTTTGAATAGTCTTGGAATGCTGTTTATCATGAGTTTGGTATAGTCATTTTTTAAAGATTTCATACATGTTAAGGGTATTAATTTTTCAAAAGCTGCATAGCCTGTGGCTAAAATGAACATTTTTAATAAGTGCTGAAGCTGTAATTCTGATAGTAATTTGAGTATTATGAAAATTGGCAGATAAGAAAACAGAAGGTGAGGGAATAAGGAATTCTAGCGCTAAACATTGATTGCAAAATGAAAGTACTCAACTGGACCAAGTAAGATGTGGGTTGTAATTAAAAGCTGAGTAGATTATGAAGTGATATCTATCCTGAGTAAATGTTTGGAATTATTCCAAATACCAGCAGGGCACTCGAGTTTTAAATGAAAGGGAGGTGATATTTTGGTACTTTGTCTTAAAATATGCTAACTTGCAATTAACACTAATGCAGCACCTTGTGGTTGGAAAGCAGAACTGCATCAAGTGCTATAAGTTAATGATCAAACATTTTTCTCACCCCACTCCTGTCTCCTCAATTACCATCATCCCTTACACTATGATCAATACTGCCAGCATTTACTAAATCATTTAACTTAATTGGATAGGTATCCTACTACAGGCCACTCCCATGTTAATGACACCAAGCCTTTATAAACTATACGAAACTACGCATATTAAAACATGCAGATCTAGCTGTTTTTGAGATTTTCCTAAAGTTTAGCACTGAGCATAGTTTTAGATGTTGTTCTTAAACTCTGTTCACATCTACTTTGCAGTTTAGATTATCTGGTGCAAAATGGAATTTGTGTAGATAGTAATGGAACTTGTACAGATATTTCTAATCCTTTAAAGACTGGTTATTTTGAACTGTTTCTCCTTGTCATGGGGTTAAACTGATGAAGATGATGAAAGCAATGAACAAATCAAATGAGCATGTGTTAGCATTCGGAGCTTGCTTCAATGAGAAGGCAGATTCACACTTGGTGTGTGTTCAGAATGATGATGGGAATTACCAAACACAGGCCATCAGTATCCACAACCAGCCCAGAAAGGGTAAGTGCTTGTCTTGTCTTTACCTGAAAAAACAATATCATTCCAACATTTGACTTATTTTGCATTGATATGCATTTCTTGATATGAAACTACATTCCAAGTGTTTATCGTATTCATTAGAGTCTGTAAAAATATAATATTGTCATTGTATAACTCTTGATAGCAGTGAATACATGTTAAAATGATCCTCTGTTAGTGTTAATGACACATTTTTCTGTCATTCTGTTCTGCAGTAACAGGAGCCAGCTTTTTTGTGTTCAGCGGCGCACTGAAATCATCATCTGGCTACCTGGCCAAGTCTAGCATTGTAGAAGGTAATGTGCAACTGAGGGGAAAAGATCACTTCCATGCATTAATATGCTATCCAGTTCAGAAAGTTCACCTTTTACCCATCCATTCCAAAAGTGGTACAGTACTTCAACCACACCACAGGTCTTGATTTTTCTTTCTGATTATCGTGCTGTAAACAAATGTTATTTGAATGCTGTATTTTCAGATGGTATGATGGTTCAGATCTCAGCTGAAACAATGGATTCTCTGCGACAGGCACTACGAGAGATGAAAGATTTTACCATAACATGTGGCAAAATTGATGCAGAAGAACCACAGGAGCATGTCCACATCCAGTGGACAGAAGATGACAAAAATATCAACAAAGGGTAAATATCTAGCTTTAAAACACTAGCAGGAAGGAGAAACTAGAATAACTTAAAATTATAATTTGTAAAATAATACTAGTAAAATAGTTTCTCATTATGAGAATGATCAGGGATTTGTGTAGACTAGTTGGGCAGAATATCAGAGTGACTGCAATAGGAAGTTAATAGTGATGAAGAAAAGTTCTTTTGAGTGCGCTGGCAATTTACTTGAGTACATGGCCACATATGACAATTTTAAAGTGTTGGTTTGAGCATGGTCTGTGTAGAAACTTTAGGGATGCCACTCGGCTTAGAGTGAATGTTGTAAACTTATACCCTCCTCCTTGTGTGGATTCACTGCACATTTCTGAAAGGTGGAAGTATAGACAGAGATCGCTTTACAATGCTATCCATTGGCATTGTGTTTTAAACTGGCAGTGCAAAGAATCATCTGTTTAGCATGCCAGTGTATTTGAGCATCACATTTGGCTGTTGATCTAATCTCTACTTGAGGGTAGAAAGACCTCTGACAAGAGGAAACGCCCTCTTCACATCCACCTCTCAGGATCTTGAAAGTTTCAATTAAGTCACTTCTTATACTTCTAAACAGTAGCAGATACAAACCTAACTTCTCCAAGCTTTCTCCGTAAGATAACCTGCCCATTCCTGATAGTAGTCTAGTAAACCTTCCCTGAATTGCTAATGCATTTTACAACCCTCCTTATAGGAGACCAACTGTACACAATACTCCAAATGTGGTCTCACTGATGCCTAACTTCTCTACATTTGTAATCAATTCCACTCACAAATTATAACATTCTATTAGTTTTCCTAATAGCTTGCTGTACCTTTTATACTAGCCTTTTGTGCACTAGGACACTCAGACCCTCTGCTTCCCAGAGCTCTGCAATCTCTCAGTCCTGCCAAAGTGGACCATTTCATATTTACCCACATTATACTCCATTTACCAGATTTTTTGCCCATTCTTTTAACCTATGTCCCTTTGTAGCCTATTTATGTTTTCACAATTTACTTTCCTACCTATGTGTCATCAGCAAATTTAGCAACCATATCTTCAGTCCTTTCATCCAAGTAATTTATATAAATGTGTGAAAAAGTTCAAGCCTTTCATCACATCCTGCCAACTAGAAAAAGACCCTTTTATGCCAAAGTGTGGTTTTGTAATAAAGTTGTTGAGCTTCTGATTGTAATTTACTAAATTATCAACTTTTGATTTTCAAATTGCAGTGTTGTCAGTCCAATCGATGGAAAGTCCATGGATGAAATTGCAAGTGTAAAGATATTTCATGGGTCAGAATTCAAAACAAATGGCAAAGTCATCAGGTGGACAGAGGTATCAAAAATATACTTAAATGCTTTGTTTCTCGTCAGCAGCATTGTTCTATATTGATTCTATGGGTATCTTGGGATATGATGTGGAGATGTTGGCGTTGGACTGGGGTAAACACAGTAAGAAGTCTCACAACACCAGGTTAAAGTCCAACGGGTTTATTTGTCTTTGCTACCAAATAAACCTGTTGGACTTCAACTTGGTGTTGTGAGACTTCTTGCTGTATCTTGGGATAGGCATCGTTTGTTTGTGTATCTTTTCATTAGAAGGTGGTGCCACTGTTGTGGTTCTACTGGTCAGCACCTTTATCTCAGTGATAAATAAAAGTATTATATACATTTTAAATAAAAGTAGTCTTCCTCGGTATTAATTGCACCGGCAATTAGGCATCTTGAGCAGTTTAGTTACAATACTGTACATCTGATTCCCAAATTTAAATCATTGATACAAATAATAAAGAGCGGTGGTCCTTGCACTGATTCCTTTGACCATCACTCTTTCTTCCAGTCAGTGAGTACTATTTATTCTGTTTTGTAGAGTTTGCATATTTTTCTCACTCAAGGGTTCCATAACAAATTTCAGAAAGATAACATTTAGCACAACAATAAATATAATTTTAAAAAACGTTGAGGAAGGAAGAGAGGAAACAATTTCTGAGCAAAAGTAAAACAATGTCATAACATTTTGACTAGATGAGAAGGTTTGCTGTGTGCATATCCTGCTCACTGTCTCAGGGTGCTCACTCACTCACCCTCACCCACTGTGAGGGGATGAGAGTGAATCCTGAATCGAGGAGTAAGGCTGCCCCACAGGCATGAGTTTGCTGCCCCGTAGGTGCAAACCCGCCATGCCCTTCCCAAACCACCACCACCACCAAACCACCCCCCACCTGCCTCACAGGCCAGACAAGCCTAGAGTAAAAATTCCAATATGTTTCTTACCATTAATAAGCTAACTGGTTCTCTGGATTTGCCCTGCATTAATGCAATCCACCAGGACTGGGAATATTAGACCTGTTTGTCTGGTTTACCAATTATTTCCTTCCTTTTGTACTGTAAATTACCTGATTTCTTTTTGATTTCCCCTTCAAATGTCATATCGACTTGTTAGTCTCCCTGGGAAATATTGAGACAAAGTAATTATTCAATATTTCTGTTATTCCATTATCCTTGCCTATGCGTTTATCTCATCCATTGCATTTAGTAGCCTAATCCCTATCTTAATTTCCCTTTGAATGAACCTAGTTAAGTACTCCTGATCATGCATAAGATTGTTTCTTTTGCCTGTTCTAAAGAGCTTGGAGACACGGTTGAATATACATAATGGAGGCATGATTTCAGAGTTGTGCTTCCTAGAAATGATATTGGGAAGCTTTTCCCACTGTGGAGATTAGCGTATCTACTGGCTTGGTGAGGGAACATGCTTTTTTTCACAGAATCTTGTGATTCTGTACTACAAGCTTCTATTATGTAAATTGAATGTATTGTGCCATTAAAATTTCTTTGCATTAGTTTACTTTTTGTGTCAAGGTTAGCCTCGAGTCCTTTTACTTCAACAGTTACTGTGAAGAGCGGTGCTAGAGTTGCCAATGTATATCATTGGTCCATGGTGATGTGATCTAAGGTTTGCAAATTGCTAAGTTTGCTCTTGGTGTATGCATCAAAAAGAGCAGGAATAAAGGACATTCTCCTCTATCCACCGCCCTAGACACATCCTCATAGAACTCCAATAAATTTGTCAGACACGACTTCCCCTTAACAAAACTGTGCTGCGTCTGCTCTATCAAGCAATTCCCCTCAAGATGCCCCTCAAGATGTTATAAGGGGGGGGATTCTTGAACCTCTTTTTTGAAAACTGTGAGTCAAGGAATTGTGGTACAAGACAGAAGAATTTGAGTTACTGTGAGATATATTGTACAAGTTGGAATCGAAAATGGCTTTGGAAATTTCTACAAACTTTCTAAAGATAGGTGGTGTAAATTTGACTGGTTTACCGAAGCTAACTAAGAGTCACCAAACCGATTTGGCAGATAAATTGCACTTAGGATTACGTACACAGTTTAAAAATATCAATACCATTGAAAGTAAAAACTATTTTAAAAACATTTAAAATGGTTTTTTTTAATAGTAATTTAAAATGGCTATGAGACCAAGTTCTGCGAAAAGTGAGGTAAGTGAATTTGCAAAATTCAATTACAAATGAAACAATTTGAAATCGAGAGTGAAAAGGAAATATAGAACTTCTGAGGTTGAAAAGTGAATTTAAATAGTGGAAGAAAGAGAAATGAAAATGAAGAGGTTTAGGTGAAAATGGAAAAGTTAGGGAAGAAAGAAAAGGAGATATTCAGATATTTCTATCTTAAAATGCTGGTAGTTAAAAAGAGACATCTCAGTAAGGTGAGAAAGGACTTATTTCTAGACAGGAAATTAGGGAAATGTTTAAATTCATACAGCTCTTCCAAATTTTGTGGATATTGAAGTATTCTATATTTTGAAAAGGTAGCTAAACAGATTACATGAACGAAAGGCATCTGGATATTACTTTTACAAAGTAGACTGGTAGATAGAGCTAGGGAGGTGTGTGCATCTTTGTCAGAAGAGGCACCAGTGGAGTGTGATGCAATAAATAAAGTTATCTGTATTGCACGTGAGTTGGTTCTTGAGGCGTGGAGTCAGAAATTTCTAATTAAATGAAAACAGCTTGGACAGGCAACCTATATTTAATTTGAGACAGTAAAGCAAAATAATGTCAACTGTTAGCATTGAAGGTAGAGGGAACATACTTGGAGAGGTGATTCTTTAAGAATTTAAAGATGCATTTCCTTTGGTTATTAGAACTCCTGTGCAGGAACAAAAAATAAAATTGCTGGAGAGACAGAACTAGCAGATGACTTTTTTCTGCTTTCCTTATAAATCTTAGAAGATTGGAAGCAAAAGGAAAACAAGCAGTCAAGGAAGAGATGGAACAGTTGGGATTGACCAAGAAATGTCATCTCAGATCAGAATTACTTACGGGGCGAAAAACTGCAGCAGGCGACGGTGCAGAGGGACCTCGGGGTCCTTGTGCATGAGTCGCAAAAACCCAGCTTGCAGGTGCAGCAGGTGGTCAGGAAGGCGAATGGGATGCTGGCCTTCATAGCGAGGGGGATTGAATATAAAAGTAGGGAGGTCTTGCTGCAGCTGTATAGGGCATTGGTGAGGCCGCAGCTGGAGTACTGTGTGCAGTTTTGGGCGCCGCACCTGCGCAAAGATATTTTGGCCTTGGAGGGAGTGCAGAGGAGGTTTACTAGGCTGATACCGGAGTTGAGGGGGTTGAGCTATGAGGAGAGGCTGAATAAACTGGGCTTGTACTCGTTAGAGTTTAGAAGAATGAGGGGAGATCTCATTGAGACGTATAAGATAATGAATGGGATGGATAGGATAGAGGTGGAGAGACTCTTCCCGCTCAAAAAAGACAGTAGGACTAGGGGGCACAGCCTCAAGATAAAAGGGGGGCGGTTTAGAACGGAGTTGAGGAGGAACTTCTTCACTCAAAGGATGGTGAATCTCTGGAATTCTCTGCCCGTTGAAGTGGTGGAGGCTGCCTCGCTAAATATTTTTAAGACGCGGGTTGATGGGTTTTTGATAAGAGAGGGGATTAAGGGTTATGGGGAGAGGGCGGGAAAGTGGAACTGAGCAGCGACAGATCAGCCATGATCTTATTGCATGGCGGGGCAGGCTCGAAGGGCTAGATGGCCTACTCCTGCTCCTATTTCTTATGTTCTTATGTTCTTAGAATGCAGGTGCTGAGGATGGAAGTGACATTTAGAGGCCTAAGTGTTTCCATTGTAACAAAGTATGACATATTAGGAAACATTATTGGAAACTAAATAGAAGAGCAGATGCAGGAGTAGGAAATGTAGCATGCAAAAAGGAAATAGATCTTTGTGCTTTAGCAGTAGTTTGGTACATATGAAACATCTCTGAGAAAGGAGTATGGAATTCACAAAAGTTCAGAGAATCTGTGAAGGAAGTCAATCTATTGAAGGTTCTGGATGTTTTGTTTCAAAGGGAGAAGTGTTCCCTACCTAACTCAACCAAATCAATAAGCAACTCAAATTTTGAGAGATACAATTAATTTTTGATGATGACTGATAGAATTTGAATTCCAGGTAATTTTATGTAGAGAATAGTATTGGTAATAGCTATTAATGGAAGGGATAAACCAGATTATTTGTGTGAAGTTAATTTAAGTAATTTCACACAACTTTGTGAAAGGAATTGTTAAATTGGGAATTGTCCCTAAATCACCATTAGAAGGAAGATTTCATCTTGGGTAGTGCTTGTGGGAACAGTAATGTGATAACTGTATTGATCATGATGTTCTTAACAAACATTTGAGAACTATTGTAGACAAAACTGAGACATTTATTCCAAATAACAAGCAATTGAAGGCAAATTTGTTTAATGGAGAAATTCATTGTCCATATATAAAACAGACATTTACTGTTGAAAAGGGAAAATTGGTGAGAACTATTGAGAATTAAATGGAATATGAAACACTTGGCGCAGAACTTGATCTGACTAAAAGATAAAGTTGGTTAAGCAAACTATTAGCAAAAGTCGATCTTCAATTGAAACTTGATGCAAGTGTCGGGGAAAATCCATTGAATAAGAAAGGGAATTTCTGGTTATTCAGAATAATTAATTGAATGTGGAATTAAAAAACAAACCTAAGCAACTGTTGGAACTTTTTCACAAGATTAACATTGTGTTTATTGACCTTCAAAGCAATCTGGAGCAAATGAAGGTTGAAAACTGTTCGTGTGGAGTATCACAATTTTGTAGTTCTTCCCGTTAATAAAAACTGACTAGCGGATAATGTTGCAGTTGAGCAAAAAATTGGTCCAAGTAATGTTATGGATGCATTAAAGTTAGAAATGGACAGTAAGAAAAGAACTGAAGTACCTGCAAAATGGTGTATATGGGGATATATTTAAGTGAGTTTAATTTAGTGTGTCTGTCTAAGATAGGCTTAAACAGAAGTTAGATTCAGGTTTAACAGGTATTTGCATGTATGGGGGTTATGGTTTAATTTCAGACTGTGTCTGTTTTGAGATTTTAGTGCATGTGACATTAAAAGCGATAAATGGAAGGGGCTAAGCTGTTGCTTAGCATCCGGGGCTAGTTTTAAGTTAGACCCGTTGAGTTTGGTTTTTAAATGAACATAAGGTAATTGAAGAAGGAGCTCTCATAGACCCTGTTAGAAGGAGAAAAATGGACTAATGGGAAGAAATTAGGTCCCAAAAACTGAATGGATGATTCTACAAACCATGCAATGAAAAGAGAGGTCCTAGGAAGGTTGAAGTCAAAGCATCTGAAATTTGAACAATGTACTTACAATTCGTTGGAATTCAAGGAAATGCCAGAGAGAGTGCTCTGAGCTACTGAGACATGTTGGTAACCAAATGTCAAGTGGGGAACCAGGCAGCCTAGGTAAGACAACAGATTGATCTCAATACAATCTTTGATGCAGCAATGTTCTATTGGCATAGCTGAGTACCTGAGAGATTGTGTGCAAGCTTGAATGCACATGGCAATTAAAGACAAAGGTATACTCGATGCGAGTTTGAAATCCTGTGAGTAGATCCTTCCTTAAAACAGCAGAGGAAAAATATTGCTTCAAAGAAGATTGTAAGGCATTACTTTTTGAGAGTTCAGTTCGATAACACTTGTGTGGAAGCCAGAGTCTAATAAGACAACTTAATTCATAGAGTGATGATCTGGGGGATTTGAGGAAAATCAGCAGAGGTTTGATTGGGTTGCACAGTGGCACAATGGTTAGTATGACTACCTTGAAGTACCAGGGATCTGGGTTCAATTCCAGCCTTGGGCCACTATGGTGTATGGAATGTGCAAGTCCTCCTCATGTCCGCGTGGGTTTCCTCTGGGTGCTCCTGTTTGCTCCCACAGTCCAGTGATGTGCAGGTTAGATGGATTGGCCAAGCTCAATTGTCTGTTATCAAACAAAAATGTGTATGTTAGGTGGATTGGTTATGGTGGATGCATGGGGTTACGGGAATAGGCCAGGGATATGGGCTTAGGCAAGGTGCATTTTTGGAAAGTCAGTGCATACTTGATAGGTTGAATGGCATCCTGCACTGCAGGAATTCTACGGGTGGCATCAGCCACTTGGTTCTCGGGTGGACACAGTGGTACAGTGGTTAGCACTGTTGCCTCATAGCGCCAAGGACCTGGATTCAATTCCAGCCTTGGATTACTGTCTGTATGGAGTTTGTGCCGCCTTCCTGTGTCTGCGTGGGTTTCTTCCCAGTGCCCTGGTGTGCTCCCACAGCCCACAGATGTTTGGGTTAGGTAGATTGGCTATGGTAAATTGCTCCTTAGTGTCAGGGGAATTAGCAGGGTAAATATGTAAGATTACGTGGATAGGGTTTGGGTGGGATTGCTCTCGGTGCAGGTTTGATGGGCTGAATGGCCTGTCTCTGCACTGTAGGGGCTCTATTATTTCTAGGGTGACATCTGCCACATGGTTTCAGAGTGGTGTGTGCCTGACCACGAATGACATGTTGGTTTATTAGGACTGTCTATTTATACTGAGAACATTATAGTTAAATATATTTTGTGTCCTTTGTTATTCTTGAGATTTGCCTACATTTTTCAGGATATAGGTGGGGTAAAGGAGTATTCTAATATAGGATGAATTTTTTCAGCTTTTGGCTAAGTGATATTTTGGGTGAGAAAAACAGTGACTAGCCTATTGGCAATGCTGGTGAGTTTTCACATTGTATTTTTATTCACTTTGAAAAGAATGTGCAGGAGTTTCATCATGTGCCCAAGGTAGGTTGACTCTTAGCCACCAGCCCCAATTTCAGCTGAGCACTTCAATTGGGGTTGTTCCATTCAACCGCCTCCCCAGGGGACGAGCCCCGGGTTTATTTTCAGTTACGAGTGGTGTGCCTCAAGGATCTGTTTTGGGGCCACTGCTGTTTGTAATTTTTATAAATGATCTGGATGAGGGTATAGCTGGGTGGATTAGTAAATTTGCTGATGACACCAAAGTCGGAGGTGTGGTTGATAGTGAGGAAGGGTGTCTTAGTCTACAGGGAGACTTGGACAAGTTGCAGAGCTGGGCCGAGAGGTGGAGGATGGAGTTTAATGCGGAAAAGTGTGAGGTAATTCACTTTGGTAGGAATAATGGATGTGTAGAGTATAGGGCTAACGGTAGGACTCTGAATAGTGTGGATGAACAGAGGGATCTAGGTGTATGTGTACATAGATCCCTGAAAGTTGGGAATCAAGTAGATAGGGTTGTTAGGAAGGCATACGGTGTCTTGGCGTTTATTGGTAGGGGGATTGAATTTAGGAGCCGCAGCGTCATGTTGCAACTGTACAAAACTCTGGTGCGTCCGCACTTGGAGTATTGTGTGCAGTTCTGGTCCCCACATTATAGGAAGGATGTGGAGGCTTTGGAGAGGGTGCAGAGGAGGTTTACCAGGATGTTGCCTGGTATGGAGGGGAGGTCCTATGAGGAGAGACTGAGGGATTTGAGGTTATTTTCGTTAGAAAGAAGGCGGCTGCGAGGGGACCTTATTGAAACATATAAGATGATTAGAGGTTTAGATAGGGTGGACAGTGATAGCCTTTTTCCTCGGATGGAGAAAGCTAGCACGAGGGGGCATAGCTTTAAATTAAGGGGTGGTAGTTATAGGACGGATGTCAGGGGTAGGTTCTTTACCCAGAGGGTGGTGAGGGATTGGAATGCCCTGCCTGCTGCAGCTGTTAATGCACCTAGTTTGGGGGTGTTTATGGATGGAAAGGGTTTGGTTTAGGTTAGAGGGTCATTGTTTTTTAACTGGTCGGTGCAACATCGTGGGCCGAAGGGCCTGTTCTGCGCTGTAATGTTCTATGTTCCTGCCTGAATGCATATTGGAGGGATACTAGAGAGATGCTCATGAAAACAACTTGAAGGATTTTGATCCATTTCCTGAACATTGAAACTTTGTTACTACAGCGATCTTCTTTTAAGTGTCAGTCACAGAATAAGGGGAACAATCATTTAGCATTGTCATGAGGAGAAGTTTCTTCAAAGGGTTGTGAATCTTTTGAATTCTGTATCTCAGAGGGTTGTGGTATCATTGAATATATTTAAGGCAGATATTCCTTGGCTCAGGGAATCGATTATTCAAAAGTGGAGTTCAAACCCAGAATCAGCCTTGAAGTACATGACCAGAAGTATGATCTTCTCCTTGAATCCCCCCCCAGCGTGGGAAGAAAGCCATTTGGCCCATTGAGTCTGTGCTGACTCTGATAGATCATCTTGCCCAGGCCCACCCCTTGCTCTATTCCCGTAAACCTGTGCATTTACCCAGCCAAGGGCAGCACAGCGGTTAGCCTTGTTGCCTCTCAGCGCCAGGGACCTGGTTCAATTCTGGCCTCAAGTCACTGACTGTGTGGACTTTGCACATTCTCCCTGTGTCTGTGTGGGTTTCGTCTGGGTGCTCCAGTTTCCTCCTCCACTCCAAAGATGTGTGGGTTAGGTTGATTGACCATGCTACATTGACCCTAGTGTCAACTTAGATATCTGGCATTGCGGGAATAGGGCCTGGTTGGGATTGTGGTCAGTGCAGACTCAATGAGCCATTTGGCAACCTCCTGCACTGTAGGGATTCTGTGATAATCCCCTTAATCTAAATATTGCACAACACAATTAGGCAATTGAGCATGGTCTAATCTGTACATCTTTGGACTGTGGGAGGAAATTGGAGTACCTGGAGGAAACCCACGCAAACATGGGGGAGAATGTGCAAACTCCACGCAGTCGCCCAAGGCTAGAATTGAATCCAGGAACTGAGACAGCTAACTACTGCCACTGTGCCTACTTCTATTTCTTAAGTTCTATTGAAGTGTCATTAAAGGCAGTAGATGATGGCAGAACTCCAACAATGGAAGGCTCAGCCTATGGAGAAGCGCATTTATAGAATTGTACAGTCAGTTGAAACTTGCAGTTTTACCAAGTAAGAGGTCATTGAATGCCTTTTGAATTTCAATAATTAGGTGTGAAGTAATGTTTGCAATGACACCACAGTTGGGTGAGTTGTTGATGGGGGTATTTAATTTTTCTATCTTCCAATTTTTTGTTATAATGAAACCGTGTTCAAATTCCTCTTCAGCCTTTCCCCCTCACTTTCTCTCTAATCTGCTCCTGCCCTCCCAAGATCTGAGTCTTCAGTTCTGGCCTCTTGCACACAGCAGATTTTTATTGCTGCAGTGATGGCTGTACCTTCAGTTACCTTGGCACTTGAGATACTACTTAAACCTACCATTTCATTAAATCTTTGGTCACCTGCCATTAGATTTCCTTATGGATCTTGGTGTTAAAGCACTTCTTTGAAGCTTCTTGTAATGCTTTATTATGCTGAAGGCACTGCATAAATGCAAATTGTTAGTTTATGAATTCCAGTCATACAATCCTTGTTTTGTATAAAGACATTAAACTCAAATAATCTGTTTTCTGTTTTAAGGTGTTCTTCCTGCAGAGTGAGGACCAACCCAGTGGTCTAAGTGACCCAGCTGATCATAGCAAACTTACAGAGAATGTGGCCAAGGCATTTTGCTTAGCACTCTGCCCCCATCTTAAGTTGCTGAAAGAAGATGGGAAGGCAAAACTGGGTCTTCGTGTCACACTTGATTCAGACCAGGTACTTAAAAATGTTATATCCAAACAAAGCAAGCTTTAATTAAAAACATGTCATCTTCTCTCCCAAAATCATTAGAATGCAAATCCATAAACTATAAAACCTAAGATTGTATAATCCATAAGTTTGCAAAAATAGTCCAAACTGTTTAATGCTCAAGATCTTTTCACAATTATGGTAGTGACTTTTTACATAATTATGGTAGTGACTTTTTACTCCGCTGTCTTAGCCACTCCCTATGACATGGAGTTAGAAAACGGGAAGGTGATGGTATGGCAAAACTGGAATTGTGACAATAGAAAAAACTAAAAGCTGAATTTAGTACTTTGAACTTATGGAATTGGTTGCTACTTGGAGAAACATTTCTAGGAATGACACTTGTCTGATTCAACAAGAAATAGAGGGATATAAATGAGATAAGGCAGAAAGGTGATCAGAATGATCCTGAATGTCAAATGAAATGAAGACTAGATGGTTTTAAAGACTTTTTTAGTTATTTTGATTGCAGTTGTTAGAAATTATTCAAAACAGTCAACTTTAAACAGTATAATGGTACAGGTAAATTTCCATAGTGCCTTTACTGTCTGTTTTTCTAATCACTGCTGCTCATGATTAAGTAGAATTGAATAGTTTTTCATTTACAAAATGTCTGACCTACTTTAATGGTCTCAATTTACTTATTTAGGTTGGATATCAAGCTGGTAGTAATGGACAGCCCCTTCCTTCACAGTATATGAATGACCTGGACAGTGCTTTGGTTCCAGTAATCCATGGTGGAGCTTGTCAGTTGAGTGAAGGGTCAGTTGTGATGGAGCTAATCTTTTACATCTTGGAGAGCTTCTCCTAGAAACATGAAAAACTTCTTTCTTCTCACTGATGGGTGTGCTTTGCTCCATGATTAAAAACATTTGCACTTTAAACTGTTGGTATGATAAAATTGAATTGGTGCTCCATTATTGCTGAATCTACTATGCACCATGGACCATTGCGGTTAATGTAAAGCAGGTCAGGGTATCTGCTTTTCAACTTTCCATAAAGTCTGGACTTGATCTTTATTGGACTGACACTGAAGCATGAAAATTTGAATTTCTGCTACTAGTTTACATTGCCTGGATTGACAGCATATCATTCTTGAGGATTTTGAGACTGGTTTGCAGGTGAAGTAAAATGAGGACACATCAGTGGTTATCGTGACACTACATCATATGAGGACGGTACAAGAAATGCATTGGTGACACCAATACTCACTGACCTCAATATCACTACTTTCCTTACACAATCAGCAGTTAATCTATTTGATTTGTATATAATGTATGTATGTCTGACGTTTTGAAGCACTTAACCTATGCCTTGTATGCCACATAATGGGAATATTGTGGTAATCTCTAGCCATGAAATAAAAGTAATGTATAGTCTAAAAGTAAATGACCTTTTAATGACTTCCTCAGCCATACTGCATTTCGTATCAGCTGTATTAATTGTATTTGCTGGTGCATGAGCACCTCAGGTAATAACTGTTCATACAAACAGGGATTAATGTTTAAAGCCTCCAAGGAAGGAAACTGCTTCTATCATGGACAGTCAACCAAGTATAGAAAAGTATCCTTGGTGCTGGAATGAAGCAGAATCTTGGGCAAATAAATTCCTGTAAGTAAATGTAAAATGTGGTTATTTAAAAGCCAAATACTCTGTATATTTGTTTTCTTGCATTTAGAAACATCTGCAATTCAAGAATAGTTAATATAAGGGAAATGAATGTTTCCTTTATTTAAAAAGAATTGTAGCATTGGCTTCACAGTTAGTAAGTGTTCTCTTAGTCTAGCCTATTTCCTTCAACTGTATATTTCTACTTGAATGGAAATGTGGTTTTACCTTGCATAAGAGACAAATATACAGAATCATTGTACATTTAGATGAAATGCTGTTCCATTTCCTTGTTTTTCTATTGGCAGTAGTCAAATGTGCACTTTAGAAACTGATTACAAATAAATGGTTTCCTAATAAAACCTATTGAATAGTATATTAAGTATTTATCACGTTAAATACACAACAGCAATAAAAATTATTCTTGCATAAATTTGTGACTTTTTTATGTTAACAGTATTCTCAAGTCTTACTGTTTGCAACAGGTATAGTGATTTTGAGGGAAGAATATTATCAACAGCTAAGTTTTTACTTGTGCCTTCTAAAGTCTATTCACAAAATTTGAGGTTCCTATCATTTCTGCAGCTGGGTGGGGGTGAGGGAAGAAATCACCAACAATATTGTCTGTTTGAACAGGGCATAGGTTGCTATGTAGATAAATTGTGGACATTCATGATTTTCTTATAAAAATTGTTTGTTTTAAGGAGTCAAAGCAAATACTAAACAGGTAAATAATGCAAGCAAATGCAAACTGTGACTCGTGTATTATGGGCTCAGAAGTCCACTTGAATTTTGATCATCAAACTGTCTTTCTCATATCAACTCTTCTCCATCATCTTGGAGCTGACTGCACCACACAACCAGGAGCTCCCTGGTCATAGTCAAAAATGGCATGTATAAACAGAACCTGCTGCATACACTCTTCAAATAACTACTCTCTTTTTGAGACAATCCCATAGTAAATACACTAGAAAGGGATATGTGTGTGCTGAAGACCAGATCCAGAAGCAGAGACTTTGTGTAAATTGTTGCTGCCTTCAAACTTTGACATTCTTGCATCTATCCTGAAAAACTTTGTTACCATTCTCTCTGCAGAAATCATCCCTATTGTCACAGACTGAAAATGTGATTCTGGAGAGAGCACATGCTGCTGTCATGAGGTTCATGCCCAGAAAGGGTGAGAACCTAATTTTAATGTATATGAATATATTTTAATTCAATTATCAGATTGCCTGCTGTATTTTCCTTCAGCACCATATTTTCGAACCTTGCTGCTGAGATATCACCTGAGGTTTACATAAATGTAACCCTGTTGAGAGAATCAAGGAGGGGACACAAAGGTAAGTATGGCCCCTGGGGAAGTGATATGTGCTGCCTCCTGGCATCTGTTAGGGATGTGAGAACCTCAAGGGGAGGTGCAGTAGGAGAACATGCACTGAGGTGGGAAATGTTAGCAAGTATTTGGGGTGGTTGAGGAGAGGAAGAGGAATGTGCAAGAGGCAGATGAAGATTGTTGTGGGGACCCTTCTGTGTAGGCAGCTTTGTTGGTGTCTTTAGGACAGATCCCTCACTGATAGTATGAAACAAAACATACTGGTTTTACCAAACAATAGCAAAGTTCTGAATACCCTTGGGGGAAAGAAACAAACCAGTTTCTACTAATAACTAAACTCTTTTCTACCACTAACCTAACCTGTGTGCGCATCATGGAGAAAGGAAAAAGTAAACCCCAGAGGAAATGACTCAGTACAAGGCTTTTAGAAAATTTTAATTTACATAATGTTCCATATGTCATAATACTTTAGCTTTCCAGCACCTGTATTATTCAATTTTTGTACAAGGACAGCATGGTATCAAAAGAATTATTTCCTTCTACATTATCCCATTGAACACACTCAGCTCATACAGAGCAAGGCTTAGGGATGTTGGTTACCAGGCACTACAGTGGCATGATAAAGCAACATAATTCAATCAACTGTTTCTCTTTGTCACAGTAAAGGTAGAACATTCCAACTGTTTATACTGAGAATCCTGGGGTTCAGAGTGTGGAATACTACCACTACAGAGGACTGATGATCGAGATGAGGGAAGACGCTGCTAAAACCAGGGAAACAGAAAAATCCAGTGAAAGAAACAGGACAATGGGAATAACACAACCAACATAAAAGTTGACTGTTTTTTGAGAAGTCCACACTTCTGGCATTGTTTATGTAAAGAGATGTTTTCCTAATATTACCCCAGCTCGTCTCCTGCTTTTTATGCATCACATTCATCTGTTCTCAACTCCATGACCCTCAACCACTTCCCATATCTGTAGCTTTATTAGCACCCCTTCTTTATTGCACCACCCCCTTGAGCAGCAACTACAATCCAATCAGTTGATGTCTGTTGCGGGAACTTCTGGAATGATAATTTGCACTGGTTAATTAAAGAAAGCCAGCACAGATTGTTAAAGGGAATTCAGGTTTAACTAACTTGGAGGTTTTTGAAGAAATAATAACTAAGGACATATATACCAAACTAGCAAATATGGACACAGTGCCCCACAACAAATCAATAGGCAAAGTTACAGTGCATGGAACAAAAGGGAGAGGAGCAACACAAATGCAAAATTGGTTGTGACAGAAAACAGTGGTGGTTATTGGACATTTTTATACTGGAGGAAGGTTTATAGTAGAGAGCCCCAAGGTTTGGTATTCCTTTCACTGATAACCTACACATTGGTGTACAGGACAACTTTAAAATTTGCAAATGATACAGTTCACTGTTGTGCAAGGAGTTGGTAGAAGAACTTTGAAAGGACATGGACAGCTTGTTGAAATCGCTGGACAAAAAGATTTAATGCAGAGAAGTATGAATTGATTCATTTTGGTAGGTAGAACACAAGATACAATTTTGAAGAGGGTACAGGAACACGTGTGTATTTGCACAAATCTTTTGAAGATATCAGGATGGGTTGAGAGTGCAGTTCATCCTAGATTTTAATAATAGTGAGACCACAGAGGAAATATTAAACTAGTTTGGCTTCAATTGGAGTATTACATTTAGCTCTGCATGCTATACTCTCAGAAAGAAGATATTATTAGAGAATGCAGAAAAGCTTCAGAATGAATAACTACAGTTACTTTGTCCAGACCCATCATGATTTTTGAATAAAGTAGATAAAGAAAATATATGCCCAGTGGTGGAAGGATCAAGGAAAAAAAAAGCAATGGAGATAGTTGGGAAAAATTTCTTCCCACAGCAAGTAGTTAGGATCTGGAATGCACTGTGTGTGAAAAGTAGGTTCAATCAAATTATTTGAGGGGAATTTGATTGTCTGAAAAGACAGAATGTGCAGGGCTAGCAGGAGGAAGCCTGTTTATAAAGAAAAAAACAGCCCAGGAAACAGGCCCTTCGGCCCAACGAGCCCACACTGCCATTTTAACATTGAGTCCGCTGTCCACCCATGACCTTCGTCTATGCTTATGGCATTCCACAGTGAGGGAAGACTAATTTAGGGACAATTTGTTACACCACTTAGCCTAATAGCACATCTTTGGGGTGTGGGAGGAAACCAGAGCACCCAGAGAAAACCCATGCAAGCACAGGGAGAATGCACAAACTCCCGCAGACACAGGCCCAAATCCATGTATCTGCACAGCAAAGAGTGATAGTCACTGAGCTGTCGTGTTGCCTAGCATCTGGTCCAGTTTAAGTGTACACTAACGATGTGAAGTACTTAGCTATTCTCAAAACAACCAAGAGCAGCCCTCGTACGACCCATCGCGCGTATGCCCCTTGTTCACAACAAGGCGGACCAAAGCACCTGTGGATTAAGAGAGAAAAACATCAGTATCATCCACATCCTTATACACACATTCAAGAGAATCCCCAAGTGAGCCAGAAAATATGTTAGAAGGTCCATAGGTATCAATTGATTCCCAGGGACAGCCCAAGGCTCCTGAACCTTATTTAAAAGTCTTCTATCTCCATCCCGCTCATGTGCCTAAGTAAGTAACTCTTAAACAACTCCAGCGTGCCTGCCTCCACCACCTTGCTTGGCAGAGCATTCCATACCCCCACTACCCTGTGTGGAAAAACCTCCCTCTAACATCCGAATTATACCTCACCCTAAGCCCGTGGCCCCTCGTAATGTGCGTTTCCAACCTAGGAAAAGACTTACCACTTTATCTATACCCTTCATAATCTTACATACATCTATTAGATCTCCTCTCAGTCGCCGTCTTTCAAGGGAAAACAGCCCCAATTTGCTCAATCTTTCATATGATCTATTTTTCATCTCTCGTGCATGTTTAAGAAGTTGTGACAACTATTGAAGGTATATTCTCCTCTATTAATTTATTACATCAATCTAAGTCCATAAGAAACTACAAAAGGTTGTGAATGTAGCCCAATCCACCATACAAACCAGCCTCCCATCCATTGACTCTCTTTCCTGCTGCTTCAGCAAAGCAGCCAGCATAATTAAGGACCCCAGACATTCTCTTCCACCTTCTTCTGTCACAAAAAAGATACAAATATCTGAGAGCATGTACCAACTGACTTAAGAACAGCTTCTTCCCTGCTGCTTTCAGACTTTTAAATGGACCTACCTCACATTAAGTTGATCTTTCTCTACACCTAGCTATTATTGTAACACTACATTCTGCACTCGCTGTCATTTCTCCCTTTATGAATGGTATGCTTTGTCTGTATAGCACGCAACAAACAGTACTTTTCACTGTATACTAATACATGTGACAATAATAAATCAAAGTCCTTGAAACTCTGACATCCTCCAGTTTTCTGTCCATGTCTCCACGACTCAACAAGCTACATATCCTGTATGTGTCAGAGACTATGTTCAATATTAATCTTGCCAAAATCTAGTTTTGTAGGACTGCTGTTGCATCACATTAAGTAGCCACTTTTTCTTCCCAATTAGCTGTACAGCCCCTAAAATCTATCCTTAATCCTCTCCTCCTCCTCATCCAGCAATTAGCTGTATCTGCAAACTGGATTAAGATCCGCCTCTAATAAATCTGTAGAATCGCCAGTGATGCTACTTCAGTCCCTTCACTTCTGAAATCCCAGGTTCAATATTCCAAACAATCTGTTCCTTTGACTCCAGCTCTTTGTTACTGCTGATAGACAAGGAGATTTAAAGAGCTTCCAGCTACATAATTCCCCACTAAACTGGTAAAAAATATTCTGGACCCTGCTAGGTTCATGAACTTCATCTCCCAGTTCCTCAACTTTGGTAACTAATTGTTTAAAAAAATTGTTACAGCACAGGAGGCCATTCAGCCCAAGTTTATGATAGGAGTAATTTACCCAGTATCACAAAGTGGAATACTGAGAAGACTAACAGATTTAAAAACAGCTGAAGTCACAAGTCAGGGGTGCAGTGGAATACTCTCCAATTACCTGGCTGATACCATCCAGGATAAAGCAGTCGCTTGATCAACAGCGCATTTGCCATAGGCACACATGGCAGAAGTGTGTACCATCTGCAGAAAGTCACCCAGAGTCCTTTGACAGCAACTTTCAAACACAAAAGGTCTACCAGCTAGAAGGACAAGGGCAACAAATACATGGAAGCCTGCAAGTTCACCACCAAACCATACACCAACCTTACTTGGAACTATATTGCCATTTCCTCACTCTTGCTGGACCAAAATCCCAGAACTTGCTTACAGCACTGTGGACGTTCCACATCAGATAAACTGAAGCAGTTCAAGGCAGTCAGCTTTCTGCCACCTTCAACAGCAATTAAGGATGTGAAACAAACATCGATCTTGCCAGCAACACACACCAACATGAAAGAAAAATGCACACCACGTATTCTGAAACAAGAAAGTTTGGAAAAAGTGAGTGTGCATCAACTAAGCTCAATTCAGAAGCTTTTAACAGAATGGCTCAGACATAAATAGCTCTTTCACAACTGTAGGATGTCCCAAATGCTTTATAACATAAATACTTTTTAAAGTAATTACGATGGGGAAATGGATTACCTGTCTCCTCCAAAAGATGACACCTCTGACATTATAACATTCCCTTAGTATCGCATTAGATTATCTGTTGAGAGTACATGCTCCCAAGTTTCTAAAGTGGGTCCTTGAAGCAATGACCAACTCAAAGACATGAGGACTTTAAATAGGGCAAGAAAGGCAATTAATGCAGTCAGTTTGAGATAACCAATTTGAACCACAAACAGCTCTTGGGCAGCCTTTTGACGCGTTCATTTATTCAAGGGATGTGGATTTCACTGGTGCCATCTGCCAAAGTGGCCAAGTTCACATTATACTCTGGAACTGCCAATTTTTAACCCATTTATTTTTTTGTTTCCCCTTTGCAGTCTTATGTCCTCCTCACAACCTACTGTCCTATTGTTGTCTCATCAGGAAATTTTGCAACCATACATCCATAGTTGCAATATAGCTGCACACATACACACGCGCGCACACACACACACACAATCATTTCACACTAATCCAGCCACAATTGTGATATCTAAAACAAGATAAATAATCAAAAGGAGCAAGATTAAAATTTCACTCATTGGTGACAATTTTAGGTAGTTTTTTAAGCAAATCATAGATGATAACAGATGGGCAGCAGAGTGGTTAGCACTGCTGCCTCACAGTGCCAACCAATCTGGGTTCAATTCCTCGCTTGGGTCACTGTCTGTGTGGAGTTTGCACTTTCTCCTTGTGTTTCCTCCGAGTGCTCCAGTTTCCTCCCGCAATCTGAAAGATGTGCTGGTTAGGTGCCTTGACCTTGATTGTCACTTGGCTCCTCTTCAAGTTGATTTAGAACATAAGAAATAAATAGGAGCAGGAGTAGGCCATCTAGCCCTTCGAGCCTGCCCCGCCATTCAATAAGATCATGGCTGATCTGTTGTGGCTCAGTTCCACTTTCCCGCCCTCTCCCCATAACCCTTAATCCCCTCTCTTATCAAGAACCCATCAACCCGCTTCTTAAAAATATTTAGCGAGGCAGCCTCCACCACTTCAACGGGCAGAGAATTCCAGAGATTCACCACCCTTTGAGTGAAGAAGTTCCTCCTCAACTCCGTTCTAAACCGCCTCCCCTTTATCTTGAGGCTGTGCCCCCTAGTCCTACTGTCTTTTTTGAGCGGGAAGAGTCTCTCCACCTCTATCCTATCCATCCCATTCATCATCTTATACGTCTCAATGAGATCTCCCCTCATTCTTCTAAACTCTAACGAGTACAAGCCTAGTTTATTCAGCCTCTCCTCATAGCTCAATCCCCTCAACTCCGGTAACAGCCTAGTAAACCTCCTCTGCACTCCCTCCAGGGCCAAAATATCCTTGCGCAGGTGCGGCGCCCAAAACTGCACACAGTACTCCAGCTGCGGCCTCACCAATGCCCTATACAGCTGCAGCAAGACCTCCCTACTTTTATATTCAATCCCCCTCGCTATGAAGGCCAGCATCCCATTCGCCTTCCTGACCACCTGCTGCACCTGCAAGCTGGGTTTTTGCGACTCATGCACAAGGACCCCGAGGTCCCTCTGCACCGTCGCCTGCTGCAGTTTTTCGCCACGTAAGTAATAGTCCTTCCTACCATTCTTCCTACCAAAGTGGACCACCTCACACTTGCCAACATTAAATTCCATTTGCCATTTCCTGGCCCATTCGCCCAGCCTATCTAGATCCTTCTGCAGACTCTCCACACACTCCGCACAATTTGCCTTTCCCCCAATCTTGGTGTCATCAGCAAATTTCGACACCCTGCACTCGGTTCCCTCCTCCAGATCATCTATATAAATGGTAAATAGCTGAGGCCCCAGCACCGACCCCTGGGGCACCCCACTAGTCACCAACCGCCAATCCGAATAGCACCCATTGACCCCCACTCTCTGCCTCCTATTTGACAACCAATCCTCTATCCACGCTAACACCCTACCCCCAACTCCATGTCCCCTGACCTTCTGCAATAACCTGGGTTGTGTGTTTTGTGTCACCGCTCACCAATCAGTGTAGAATATTGATTTTGTTTTTTTGTGTGATTTCAATGGAGTTTGTAAACATTGTCAGTATTTGTGACAGATTGTTTTTATATTTTTTTTAATTTGACCTCTCCTGTGCCAATATGTTAGTTGCTGGACTTTGGCAACTAAGGGAATTTCACAGTAATTTAATTTAAGCCTAACTTGTGACTAATAAATAAACTTAGTGTGCAAACAAGGTTTCTGCATCTACCTGTTACAAATCACAAAAGTATTTATTTTGGTTTCAGGTTTAGGGACTTTAACATCATCAGCATTCTATGGTCTCTGCTTCCAATCACCATTTGATTTTTGGCTCAGGTTACATCTCAAAACTGACCACTTCTAAAGAGTATTATAACATGTTCAGCCTTTTGACCTCTGGGAAGCGTTCCAAATCTAAAAATACATCAAGCCTATGTAACTGGTAAGATCATAACAATTTTCACTGACTTAAAATATAGCAGGTTTATTCATAACAAGTTGTTTTGTAATTATGGGTTTTTCTACATTACCTTTAAAGAGATAGGGCACAGCAAAATAGTTTTGATTGTGCTGATTTGCAATAAAGACATACAGCTTTAAATACACTTTCACATCTTTGGCATTGTATGTATATAGCATTCCCAATAGCAGCAATTCACTTTCCTAGATTTTGTTCTTTACTGAAGCAGTCACGAAAGAGGTGCACAGATATTGCCATTTGACCTACAAAAACAGAAAAATTAAATGTATTACTGCTTGATTGTTCAATCAATTTTCTTTCATTTTTTGTTATAAACGATGCTGCAACAGTGTTAACTAGTGTGCCTGTCAAAATACATGTAAATTTCTTTTATGGGTCACTACCTGGCTAACAATATGTCACAAATCTTCCAAGCAATCAATGGACTTGTATTTGGTTTCAAAAGTCAGGCCTTCAAATGCATACATATAGGAGAAAGGATATCTGATAAGATGAACATTCTTGTGCTGCATTTAAAGCCGATAAGTCATAAATCGCTAAACTCTTAAGACAGAGAACCATTCTAATGACTGACATGCAAAATCTTCTCTGAACTATACAGACCATGTAGTCCCAGATCTGATTTCCTGCTCATCATGAACTCAGTCTCAAACTTTGAAATATGGCCTTGGGACGTGAAGTCAGTGATGGGGATCAAACAGCAACCTTCCCTTAAATCAAGCTTTTTCATAAAAACCTCTTGCTGTCTTCAAAGACTTTTTATCTATAGCATTAATCAATCAATCAACACACTTTCTCGTTTGTCTTTTAATTCTCTCAACTTTTAGCTTCCAGGAAACATATACAAGATCAGAACTGGGGCAGCACCAGGGACCTGGGTGTGATTCCCGACTTGGGTCACTATCTGTGTGGAGCTTGCATGCTCTCCCAGTGTCTGCATGGGTTTCCTCCGGGGTGCTCTGGTTTTCTCCCACAGTCTGAAAGACATGCTGGTTAGATGCATTGATCTGAACAGACGCTGGAGTATGGTCACGAGGGGAATTTTACAGTAACTTAATTGCAGTGTTAATGTAAGCCTTACTTATGACTAACAAACTTTAAACTTCAACTTATGAAAATGTGGTTGCGTTCTACCAAAGCAATTATTTATTCTAGTTAAACCACTAAAAAAGAGACCTGGATATTGCTGACATGTTATCAATAAGCTAATGATGTTTTAAAAATTCTTTCATGGGATGTGGGCTTTGTTAGCAAGCTAGCATTGGTGCCTCAATCCTTAATTGCCCTTGAAATGAGTCACTTCATTTCAGAGGGCAGTTAAGAGGCAACCACATTGCTCTGGGTCTGGAGTCATTTGTAGGCCAGATCAGGTAAGGCTGAAAGATTTTCTTCCCTAAATGACTTTAATGAACCAGATGGGTTTCTAACAACGATTGATGACAGTTTCACAGTCACCATTACTGAGACTAGCTTTATAATGCAAATTTACTAATTGAATTTAAATTCCACTTACTGGCACAGTGTGTTTTGAACCCATGTGCTCTGGGCATTAGCCTATGCCTCTGGATTATTAGTTCAATGACATTACCACCAAGCCACCACCTCCCTGTAAGTATGCAGTTATTAATGTGTAAATTGACCAGCAAGTTCATTTGATTCAATGCTACAACACGAGTTGCAAATTACCAGATTTGCTAGTTGCTTTATGCCATTCCACCGTTCACTTTGCAAATATTGCAAACTACCTTAAACCTCCTGTTACTTTTAAGGGCATGCTGAATTTGTACATTTATCATATATTAAACTCCTCTCACTAAATTAAGGCAGGCAAATAATAACCCATGGTTTTTTTTTAAACCAGTATGCTATTCACTGAAGTGCATATTAAGTGGATTGGCCATGCAAAATTACCTCTTAGTGTCCAAAGATGTGTAGATTAGGGGCATTAGCAGGATTAAACATGTGAGGTTAAGGGGATAGGGCAGGGGGCAATCCTGGGTGGGATGCTCTGTTGAAGAGTTGTTGCAGACTCAATGAGCCAAATGGCTTCCTTCTGCACTGTTGGAATTCCATGGACTCCAGAAGGACAATGCCAATAAATCTTTCTATCCACAACTGAACAATGCAAGCCGTTGGGTTTCACACAGCAAGTAATTTCACAAATGCAAATGGAATGTTGGTCTTTATAGCAAGGGGAATGGGAGTACAAAAGCTAGGAAATCTTGTGACAGTTGTAGAGAGCATTGGTGAGACAGCACCGAGAGTACTGTATCGCCTTACTACCGGAAGGACGTGGAGACTCTGGAGAGAATGCAGATGAGGTTTACCAGGATGTTGCCTGGTATGGAAGGACTGGGGTATGAGGAAAGATTGAAGAAATTGGGGCTCTTTTCCCTTGAAAGACGTTGACTGAGGGGGGATCTAAGAGGTATATAAGATTATGAAGGGTATAGATAGAGTAAACAGAGGTAAGCTATTTCCTATAATGGAGACACGTAGGACAAGGGGCCATGGACTTAAGGTGAGGGGGGAGCGGTACAACACAGATATTAGAGGGAGGTTTTTCACACAGAGGGTAGTGGGGGTATGGAATGCTCTGCCAAGTAAGGTGGTGGAGGCAAACACGGTAGAGTCCTTTAAGTGTAACTTAGACAGGCACATGACTGAGTTGGAGATGGGTGGATATAGGAGAACCTTTTAAATAAGGGTCATTAGCATTGGGGCGTCCCTGGAAATGTAAATGGGTATAGTATGATAATGTTTTTTCTCTTTTCATTCACAGGTTTTAAGTCGGTCCACCTCGTGTCCAACGAGGGGCATACACGCGATGGGTCGTACTGGGACTGCTCTTGGTTGTTTGAGATTGGCCTAGTGCTTCATGTCGTTAGTGTGTGCCTAAACTGGGCAAGATACTGGGCAAGACGACAGCTCAGTGACTATCGCTGATTGCTGTGCAGACACATGGATTTGGGCCGGTGTCTGTGGGAGTTTGCGCATTCTCCCCGTGCTTGCGTGGGTTTCCTCCCACACCCCAAAGATGTGCTGTTAGGCTGACTAGCAGGAATAAATTGTCCCTAAATCAGTTTCCCTCAATCTGGATGGCCATAAAACATTAGATAGGGGTCATGGGTAGAGAGGTGGACTGGTGGTGTTGAGATGGCAGCGCGGGCTCGTTGGGCCGAAGGGCCTGTTTCCCGGGCTGATTTTGTCCTTTGTAGATTTAGTCACCTCGCTCAAGGTGGGATAGTGAAAACAATTCAGAGAAGGCTGATTCCTGGAATGAGGGCCTTGTCTTGCAAGGTTGGGCCCTCCTCATTTTCTTTAAGAACAACAAAAGGTGATCTTATCGAAATATTATATGAGTCTGAGAGGGTCTGACAGGCTAGTTGCTGAGTGGATGCTGCCCTTACGGGAGAGTCTAGAACCAGGGGCACAATTTCAAAATAAGCATTTCCTATTTAATGTGGAGAAGAGGAGAAATTTCCTCAGAGTTATTAGTTTTTGGAATTCACTTCCCCAGCAAGCAGCAGACAATGGGTCATTTAACATATTCAAGGTAATATTAGACATACTTTTGATAGACAAGCTGAACTGAAGCTGCAATCAGATCAGCCTCAATCTTACGAATGGCAGAGCAGGCTGGAAGGGCCAAATAGCCTAATTCTGCTCTCATTTCTCATGTTCTTACGAGACAGTTATAATTTAGCTATTAATTCCTACGTGAAACAATTTTGATTCAATAAAGCTTTACATTCAAATAGCTCTTCTCTAAAGTTTTCCACATGCTCATCTGAAGTACATCAGTTAATAAAGGCCTGTGACATGCTACTGCAACTGAGCAGGGAGATTCATGTTCGATCCCTTATCCTGCTGAGATCGTGAACACAGTAAAAAGTCTGACAACACCAGGTTTTAGTCCAACCAATTTATTTGATAATAGACTCACAAGCTTTCAAGGTTTCCCTAACCCCCGTGACTTGCCTGGGTTTGCAAAACCTCACTTTGCAAACCCAGGCAAGTCACGGGGGTTAGGGAAACCTCGAAAGCTTGTGAGTCTATTATCAAATAAATTGGTTGGACTAAAACCTGGTGTTGTCAGACTTTTTACTGTGTTTACGCCAGTCCAACGCCGGCATACCCACATCGAGATCGTGAACCTCAGTGGTTCTAGGCTGAGGCACTAAGCGGAAAATCAAAAGCAAACATACCTGTTGCAGTTCAAATGGTTATTCTAGTCCTGTTCCCTAGACAAATGTAAAAGGTCAGATAATTAATATCCTTAAGTGTGCAGAAGTGATAAATTCCAGTTACTCTCTCTCTTTCCCGCCAATTCTCAAAGTAGTTATCACTTTTGTAAAGGAAGAAAAGACAACTCAATATATAAGCTAATAGCAAAATATCACTTGTGCCAAAAATCAGAAACAAAATACATAATACTGGAAATACTTATGAAAGATCATAAACTGAATTGTTTCTCTCCCCACAAAAACTGCTAAACCTGCTGAGTACTTCCTGGTTATAGTGTATAAACTACTCCTGTCATGCTGTTTTTCCTCAAAGTAGTTTTGAGGGAAAACTAAGTTGGGGAGAAAAAATTCCATACACCGTATCCATCACAAGTTTCATTTAAAATCTGTAACTGCAATCATACTGAGCAAGATTATCTGCAAATGTTCTCACCTAGTAGTCTGATCAAGGAGCAGCCATTTATCTGTGTTAATTTGTAGATCTTGGCCATTGAGAGGTTCTCTGATTTGAACTTTAAGTTCTAATCGACCACCAGTGGATTTTCTGCCATCAAAAATCTACAGTAAGGAAAACAAATGAGTTTCAAACAATCCTTGAAAACCTTTTGTAAGAGCTAAGGCATCTTTGCAACATTTTTAAAAATCGTAATGCAAGACAAATTCTATTAAAACAGTAAAACCAATTTACATACAATAGGTGATCATTTCAAAAATATTCTTTCACAGGATGTGAGCATTGCTAGCTAGACCAGCATTTATTGCCCATTCCTAATTGCCCTCAAAGATGATGATAGCCACCTCCTTGAATGTTGCAGTCCACATGGCACAGGAACATCCAGTGCTATTAGGGAGGACATTCCATGATTTTGACCCAACAACAATGACAGAAAAGTAATTTATTTCCAAGTCAGGTGGAGTGAGGCTGGAAGGGGAACTTGTGGGTGGTGATGTTCCCATGATGTGCTGCCCTTCTCCTTTTAGGTGGTAGAGGTCAGTTTTGGAAGATGCTGCCAAAGGACTCTTGGTGAGTTGCTGCAGTGCATCTTGTAGATGGCACACACTGCTGCCACTGCATTGGTGATGGCGGGAGTAAATGCTGAAGGTGATGAATTGGGTGCAAGTCAAGCCAGCTGCTTTGTCCTGGATGGTGTTGAGCCCGACTGTTGTTGAAACTGCATTCATCCAGACAGGTGCAAAGTATTCCATCACACTCCTGACTTAGGCCTTGTAGATGTTCATGCTCTAGAGGGAGTGCAAGAGAGATTTAACAGACCGATTCCTGGGATAGCAGGGCTGACATATGAGGAAAGATTGAGTTGACTAGGATTGTATTCACTGGAGTTCAGAAGACTGAAGGGGGAATCGCACATAAAATTTTAACAGGACAAGACAGGGTAGATGCAAGAGGGATGGTTCTTGATGGTGGAACCAGAGGTCACAATCTGAGGACACCGAGTGAAGAAATTTCTCCTCACCTGTGTCCTAAGTGGTCTACCCTGAAAGTGGTTAGTCTGTGAAATTCACTACCACAGAAAGTAGTTGAGACTGAAACATTGTATGTTTTCAAGAAGGAGCAGATAGAGTACTTGGGGTGAAGGGGATCAAAGGTTATGAGGCAGAAGGTGGGATCAGGCTATTGAGATGGATGATCAGCTATGATCATAATGAATGACAGAACAGGCTCATAGGGCCAAATGGCCTCCTCCTGCTCCTATTTTCTATGGTGAACAGGCTTTGGGGAGTCAGGTTAGTTACTTGCCACAGAATGCTAGGTTTATAACCTGTTCTTTTAGCCACAATATTTATGGAACTAGTGCAATTCAGTTTCTGAACAATGGCCATCTCCACAATATTGGTAGTTGGGGAATTCAGTGATGATAACGCCACTTAATGTCAAAGAGAGATAGCTGGATTGTTTCGTTGGTGATAGTGATTGGCTGGCACTTGTGTTGTGCAAATGTTACTTGCCACATATCAGCCTAAGCTTGGTCTGGCTACATGAGGACAAGGATTACTTCAATATCTGAGTTGTTACCAATTGTTATGTGGCCAATAACTTAACAGCCTCAACTAGGGCGAAGACAGGGTGAAAACAGGAAGGCTGCCCTGGGATTTGTCCACCCCACATAAAATTGCAAACACATCAGGGACAGTCAGCAGGAAGGTCACAGTTGCTGCAACTGGTAGAAATCTGCAGAACATACTAGAATGGAAATTTAGAGTTGAAAGATCTCATACAACTTCCAGTTTGTGATGAATTAACCTATTTGAGTCAGGTCACAGTGCAGACATTTCAATTCTCTTCAGTATTCATAGGGCAAGAGTGGAAAAAAATCATCCTGCATTCCTGTTCTTGATTGCTATCCTGTGAGTGCTGCTAGGACATGCATGTAGAATGGTCAGTTGGCCAAGTACTAATGGAGCTTGCTGGCAAGGATTATTTCTTTCAAAAAGGGGAGAAGGCAGTGTATATGATAGGTGATGTACAGTATTTGCAATACTGCTAAAAACAGCAAGTATTAGTTAATTCCAAACTAAATAAATCCAAATGTAAAATCTGAAACAAAAAGGAAAGAGCAAAGAAGAATTTTTCAAAGTATTACTTTTGGTGAACTATTTTTTAAAACAGAACTTTGAAGTGCTGACATAAGAAATATTTGTAATTGTTTCAAGTATTGGTTACTTTAGAACATAGAAACTCACTGAAGACTTACCTCAACAATTTCTCTGACCTCGCATTCAGTTTCTAATTTGTCCAGTTTTAGCTGTGCAGTTCCCACTGGTTTGTCACTCCTTAAAAATCCACTGTACAAAATCAAAGCAATTAATTGTGTTTAACAGAAATAATCTTGCTAAACAAATGTTTACTTGCCCTATATTGATGCAGTGAAAATACAGAACTGTATAAAGTATAAAAACAGTGGTTGGCTAATACAAATACAAAATTAAAACATCATGCCAGTATAGAATCTAGAGAAAGCTGGATAGGAAAAACAGAACCAGTAGATACAACATAGTTGAAATTCCAAAAAAGCATTTATGTGGTTCCACACTAAGGGCTAATAAGAACCAAGGGGGAGGGGAAGTATATTACGATGGCTAGTTGAGGAAGTACATTGTCATGGATAGAGGATAGACTAACTAATAGAAGAAAACAAGGGGTATTTTCACATGGAAACCTGTAACTATTGGAATGACACAGGAACCAGTGCTGGGGCCAAAATTATTTACAATATATTAATGACCTAGACAAGGGAAGTGATGAATGTACTATTGCTAAGTTAGCAGGTGACACATAAGAAGGTTGGAATCAGGAGGTGAAGGTGACAGTGCCTACAGAGGGATTTCAACAAGTCAAGTGAATGGACCTAAACTTTCTTTATTCATTTATTACCTAACCTGAATTGTCCTTGAGAAGGTGGTGGTGCACAGCCTTCTTAAACTGTTGCAGTCCCTGAAAGTAAGGACTTCCACAGCACTGTCAGGGACGGAGTTCCCAGATTTTGACCCACTGACAGTGAAAGAACATGAACTGCTTCATCTGTGGAGTCATGTGCGGTCATCAGCAAATATACCCATTTCTGACCTTATGATGGAAGGAAGGTCATTGATGATGCAGCTGAAGATGGTTGGGCTTAGGAAACCACCTGATGTCCTGCATTAGCAGATGAAATATATTCAATACAATATAGGAAAATGTGAAGTTATGTACTTTGGTAGGAAGAATAAAAGGAGCTGAACATTTTTAAATAGAGAGACTGCAAAAAGCTGCATTATGGCGGAATTTAGGGGTCCTTGTGCATAAATCAAAGAAGTTAGCATGCAGGTTCAGCAGGTAATAAAGGCGGCAAATGGAATATTGGCCTTTTTCAAGTGGAAGAGAGTATAAAAATAGGGCGCGTGCATGCACACACACAAAAAACGTACCAATTACAAACAACAGGACATGGACACAAAGGTTTCAATTCACTTCCAACCTTGTCAGTAACAGTATGATAAATCACAAGCTTGCAGTTGCAGTATTGCATATAGTCCATATCTGATCAGAATCTGATAAGAGATTAGCTTATACCTTCATATGATCAAAGTAAGAGATATACATAAAAGCCACTCATCTCTGGATGCATTCCTAGTGAACAATATAATACAGGACTAGCAGCAGTCACATTGATGTAACTCTCCAGTGCATTTACTTTGTTGAGATTGGTGTGTGCCATGGGGAAACTGTGGAACACAGGACATAGAACATTACAGCGCAGAACAGGCCCTTCGGCCCACGATGTTGCGCCGACCAGCTTTTAAAAAAAAAACAACACTAACTCACTAATCTAAACCAATCCCATTTCGTCCATAAACCTATCCACAGATCTCTTAAACGCCCCCAAACTAGACGCATTTACAACTGCAGCTGGCAGGGCATTCCAGTCCCTCACCACCCTCTGGGTAAAGAACCTACCCCTGACATCAGTCCTATAACTACCCCCCCTTAATTTAAAGCCAAGCCCCCTCGTGCTAGCTTTCTCCATCCTAGGAAAAAGGCTATCACTATCCACCCTGTCTAAACCTCTAATCATCTTATATGTTTCAATAAGGTCCCCTCTTAGCCGCCTTCTTTCCAGCGAAAACAACCCCAAATCTCTCAGTCTCTCCTCATAGGATCTCCCCTCCATACCAGGCAACATCCTGGTAAACCTCCTCTGCACCCTCTCCAAAGCCTCTACATCCTTCCTGTAATGTGGGGACCAGAACTGCACACAATACTCCAAGTGCGGCCGCACCAGAGTTGTGTACAGTTGCATCATGACGCTGCGACTCCTAAATTCAATCCCCCTACCAATAAATGCCAAGACACCGTATGCCTTCTTAACAACCTTATCTACTTGATTCCCAACTTTCAGGGATCTGTGTACACATACACCTAGATCCCTCTGCTCCTCCACACTATTCAAAGTCCTCCCGTTAGCCCTATACTCAACACATCTGTTATTCCTACCGAAATGAATTACCTCACACTTCTCCACATTAAACTCCATCCGCCACCTCGCGGCCCAGCTCTGCAACCTTTCTAAGTCACCCTGCAAACTATGACACCCTTCCTCACAATCTACCACACCTCCGACTTTGGTGTCATCAGCAAACTTACTAATCCACCCAACTACACCCTCATCCAGATCATTAATAAAAATTACAAACAGCAGTGGCCCCAAAACAGATCCCTGAGGCACACCACTCGTAACCGAACTCCATGACGAATATTTACCATCAACCACCACCCTCTGTCTCCTATCTGCTAGCCAATTCCTGATCCAATTACCTAGATCACCCCCAATCCCATACATCTGCATTTTCTGCAGAAGCCTACCATGGTGAACCTTATCAAACGCCTTACTAAAATCCATATACACCACGTCAACTGCCTTACCCCTATCCACCTCTTTGGTCACTTTCTCAAAGAACTCGATAAGGTTAGTAAGGCACGACCTACCCGCTACAAAACCATGCTGACTGTCTCTAATCAATTCATTACTCTCCAAATAACTATAAATCCTGTCTCTAATAATCCTTTCCAAAACCTTACCCACCACAGAAGTAAGACTCACCGGTCTATAATTCCCAGGGAAGTCTCTGCTCCCCTTCTTAAACAATGGGACAACATTTGCTGTCCTCCAATCTTCCGGTACTATACCAGAGACCAACGACGACCTGAAGATCAGAGCCAGAGGCTCCGCAATCACCTCTCTTGCCTCCCAGAGAATCCTAGGGTAAATCCCATCCGGACCAGGGGATTTATCTATTTTCAAACCCTCTAGAATATCCAGGTGTGGCAAAAGAGATGTACAGCTTCTAGAATTCTTATCTTATTGGAAGAAAGAGCTTTTGATTAGAGCAGAGTTTCCCAAACCTTTCTGTTCACAGAATCCTTTTGACTTCCCAAGAACACTGACGGAACCCAAGAAACACTATCATGTTAAAGAGCTAAACTACTATAAATGGATTGTTTTTTGTGTGACAAGTACAAAGATACGAAAACAAATTTAAAGTCTTTTCTATTTCTAAGGTGTATACATTTATTACAATAAAAAGCCCTCTTAAGTAGTACTTAAGTCTTACCTTCTTATTGTCATTTTTAATGGAAGGGGTTATTTGCTCACAGATCTGTGTAATATTAGGTGTGCTGCTACAGAGCTGTATTCTATATCAAACATACACACCCTCTCACTCACACACACTCCAACTTCACACCACTACACACACACACAGACACACACACACACACACACACACACACACACACACACACACACACACACACACACACACACACAGTCTCCATGGTCAGTTTGCCCCTTATTCCAAGGCATCTCCAACCCAATGGCCACTGCTGGTCTGCCATCAGCTCTCGTCCTACTTTTTCCAGTCAGAGGCTGGCTTCTTATTGAATTGGCTGTTCATAGGCTCACTGATTGATCAAGCAGATTAACAGCATTTTTCAAATTTTATACATCATTCTGGCCCACTGTGGAACCCCTGGATGTATCTAATGGGACACTAGGGTTCTATGGAACCCAGTTTGAGAAACCCTGGATTAGAGGAAATTTATCTCAAAATCACTCTGGTGAGTTACCAACACTATATTGTTACAATAATTGCCAAATAGAGTCACCACTGTAAAAATATACACACAACACCAAGGAAGAAGTCTTTTGAAAGAAACTCCACCTCCCCCATTCTCAAGCACAAATTATGTGGTAGAAAATAATCTTGTTAATCCCTGCAACATAATACTAAAACCAGATATGCTTGAACTGTTACGCAGAATTCATTGCTGTCCTTACCCCTTATGAAATATTTCAAATTTAATTCCTTTGGTCTGAATTATTCGTTTAAATCCTCGGTGATTTCTGTTAATATTGAGCATAAAACTCTGATTATATTCTGGAAAAAACAAAAACACTTCTAAGAGAAAAACACATGGCACGTGGAACATTGCAGAGTTTGGATAAAACATGGCAAAAGGACATAAAATGCACATCCCAGATTAATCTGAACTACAAAATAGTTTGGTAAGATATTGCAAGGTATTTTATAATTAGTGCACTCTCATACAGGTAAGTATAAATTAATTCCACTGAGATAATTTCTTATATTAAAAAAATTACATGGCATTGCAACTTTAATACTGTATTCATACTAACTCTAGAGCACAGGCCCTTTCACATTTTACTCGAGATTTATCATAGATTTAACTGAGATTAGCTAACACAGGAAAAAGGTCATGGTTACATTAACAATTAACCTGGACATAAAGTCAACATAAAGGTAAAGAAGAGAGTTGCAAACTTATCAAAACATACGCTTTATGACACTATCAAAAATATATTGAAAGCTACAGTTATTCTAATTCAAAATATTTAATCTAAACAAGAATGATATGACCATACAGTTCCCTCCCAAAGACTGAGGAAAGCTACTTGTCTCATACCTGGACAATTAGTATTCTTTATCACGGTCGTTTTGTTTCTTTGAGCTTGTTCCTGGTTAAACAAGATGGTAGCATATGGATCAACACTATAAATGTTACATTTGCAATTTATATAGTTTTGTATTGTGGATAATTATTGTATGACAAAAATTGCGAACATTGTGATTCGACTAGTTAAAATGACCAAAGTTTATTCACAAATAAGTAGAGATTCACATTTGTAAACTACTTTTGTATTATCTGGAATTAAGTGCTGTATGTAACTGAAGATAAAAATGTTGCTGCTAGATTGCAACCAGAATGTAAAATTTTAAAATCCACATACTTAAAACAATTTTACTCACTGCACTAGGATATTGAAATTCAAACTTTATAAAAGCATCAAGGTCATGTGTTGCCACACCTATGCAAAATGAAACAAAACAAGTTATGTCCCAGCAGGAATTAATTCATCAAGGCCACAACATTAAAAGAAAACTCAATTTAAGTTCATAAAGGTGTTGTCCTTCTATAAAAATAATTTTATAGACAATTAATGAAAGGTTCTATAAATCAGGCAATCCGAGGTTATTCAGATCCCACCATACAAGATCACATACAGTAATCTTGCGTCACAAGCTTGACTAAATTTAATGTTCACGATTTATTTTTCACAATATATTTAAAAGAAACAGTATATTTGATTTGACACTTGAGACAACAGTCTGGAAAAACAATCTGTCTGAATAACAATATCCTATATATAATTCTATTTTCTGAGAGATTTCAGTTGTAGTGATGACAAGGTGGTTATCTATTGGAGATGGTTTGCATTTCCAAACTTACTTCATACAGTTTGATCAATTAAAAATTACACCACTTTAATTCTTGCAGGGACAGTACTGACTACCTCTATAGGTCTGATAGATTTTTGTTAACCAACAGTATTAAAGGGTATGGGGGAAAGTTGGGTATTTGTAACTAGGTTGCAGGTCAGCCATGATCTCTCACAATGGTGGAACAGGCTCAAACTGCCCACTCTTATCCTATATTTATAGTATTTTGCATAAATACTTTTCTAGAATTTTCCACAAGAATGGAGTATTTAAGTGACATTGCCATGAATAGCTGGGGAGAAAATATTCAATAGGACATAGAACCCCACAGTGCAGAAACAGGCCCTTTGGCCCATCGAGTCTGCACCGACCACAATCCCACCCAGGCCCTATTCCCATATCCCTACACATTTACCCGCTAATCCCTCTAACCTACACATCCCAGGACACTAAGGGGCAATTTTAGCACGGCCAATGAACCTAACCCGCACATCTTTGGACGGTGGGAGGAAACCGGAGCACCCGGAGGAAACCCACGCAATTTAACACACGTCTTAATTAAAGGCTGGCTTAAAATTATACAAGGTCCACATTACACAACATAATATTGTAATCTTTTGACCTTTTGTACAACTAAAAATGATCTCTTGTACTATGCCATCTCCTGAAGATGCTGACTGACAATAGCTTACAATTCTTTGGCTGCCAGCTATTTTCCCATAATCTAGGCTGCAGTCAAACATTTGTTAGGTAAGATAATGTTAAGCAAATATCTCATCTTGTTTATATGTCAATGTTAATTTTTGTTATTGGGGACTGTTAAGTTTATCATTGTAGTCATTATCAGCTGCTTTTGCATTATACTAGTGCTGGTCAGAGGTCCATTTGGTCTTACCTGAAGGTGCAGGGAGATTTATTCCTTTTACAATGATAAGAAGCATTTCAGTACTGCTGATGTCTGAAAATATACTAAAAAACAAAGCATAATATTATGGTCTGGCTAGAAACTGATACACGAATTATAAATCAAAACATACAATGAGTTTACCAGCAAGTTAAACAGGTACCCATTGAAATGGATTAAGTAATTTTGTTTTTTTGCAAAGCTACTCAATTAGAAGATAGTACAATCATCTCTTTTCAAGTAGACTAGACTAATTACTGAATTACACTTTTCTCTCAAAATTATCTATTTTGATTTTTTATGGCAATAATCCTCATAGATGTCAATCTTCAACAAGGATTCAGTTGAGTGATCCACATTATCTAAACTCACGTGAAGCTCCCCAAGTGTGGCTTGATACCTATGAAACTCAAATCCCAATACTAAACGTTTGGGGGGGCGGTGCTGCCAAACTTTAGGGAGGCGGTGGGGGGGGGGGTCGGGGAGGAAAACACCTTTTGACATGAAGTTGAAAAACAAAATGGTATCTTTTTTTCCTCCTTCCAATTTTTCTTGCCTTCCCATAAGTTGACAGTAAGTATGAAATTCTTGTTGTAGGGCAACAATTTTAGTTGCCACACATTCAATCATGCATAGCCATAGGCTTTCATAAATGATAATATGGTGGTAGTGGTAGCACTGCTGCCTCACAGCACAGGGACCCAAGTTTGATTCCCAGCTTGGGTCACTGCCTACATGGAGTTTGCACGTTCTCTCCTTATCTGCGTGGGTTTTCTCCGGCTGCTCCAGTTTCCTCCCAAAGAAGTGCTAACTAGGTGCATTGGCCATGCTAAATTCTCCCTCAGTGTCCCCAAACAAGGGCTGGAGTGTGACAAGTAGGGGATTTTTACAGTAACTTCATTGCAGTGTTAATGTAAGCCTACTTGTGACACTAATAAGTAAACTTCAAACTTTAATGGAGAATAACATGTAACAGATGGTTGATCAAAGAGGCACTCTTGCTATCTACTTGGGCATCCGAGCATCACATTCATTGACAATTGTACAATTGAAGGAAAGCAATTTTTCCCTAAATCTGCTTCTCAGGAAGTGTATGATGCTAGATTTATTATCCGTCCTTAGCTCCTTGTAGTAGTAGGATCTCTATGCAACAGCAGTCCTCATATGTTGGTTCTTTCATAACATTACTAGGTGTGGAATTTCAGGATTTCAACCTTGCAATATTGAAGAAGTGCACACCATTGTCTAAATCAGGATGGTGTGTGAATTAGGGGAAAACCTGCTTCTTTTGTCCTTCTCAGAAGTGGAAGTTAATTCCATTTATTTTATTTCATTTTGTTTCATCTCATTCAAGCAGTTCATCCTACTTTCTCACTTCCATTTCTCCATTCCAGCTCTCCTTCTTGCCTCCTCGTCCCCTCCTTTTCAGGGTTACTGCCATAATCCCCAGGCAGTCCCTTAACCATCAGTACCTCTCTTCTACCGTTCATGCATTCTGTTCACTTAATGGATACATCTAGCCCCTTCTAAGCCTTTTGTCATTTACATTTCTTTTGTCTTTTACATTTCTTTTGTCTCATTCCAATCACTCCTCCTCCACTCCCCATAGTATACATCTCTGCTGATTCTCTTTGCTCTGATGAAGTGTCGTCTAGACTCAAAATGTTGGCTCTATTCTCTCCCCACAGATGCTGCCAAACCTGCTGAGATTTTCCAACATTTTCAGATTCCAGCATCCCGCAGTATTGTGTTTTTATTAAAGAAGGCTATTATTGTTTGTCTTGCTGATTCTCTCTTGTTCAAATGGAAAGTTTGCCATATTTTGTTATCTTTAAAGGATGCAGAGAGGTTATCATAGTTATGAAATAGTCATTAATTGCCTTTGGTAGGCTTACATCAGCAATAGGGAAATTATTGGAGAAGATTCCTAGGGTCAAGATGTACTCACGTCTGGAAGAGAATAGGCTTATCAGAAATAAGCAGCATGGTTTTGTGAAGGAGAGTTGTGTCTCACAAACTTGATTGAATTCTTTGAGGAAGTGACAAGAAAAATTGACTAGGGCAGGGCAGTGGACGTTGTATACACGGACTTTAGTAAAGCCTTTGATAAGGTTCATCATAGCAGACTGAGACAGAAGGTGACGTCATATGGGATCTGAGGAGAGCTGGTAAGATGGATACAAAACTGGCTTGGGCAGAGAAAGCAGGATGTGGCAGTGGAAGGGTACTTTAACTGGAGGTCTGTGATAAGCGGTGTTCCACATGAATGAATGCTCGGGCCTCTGTTGTTATATATAAATGATTTAGAGGAAAATGTAGGTGGTCTGATTAGTAAATTTGTAGAAGATACAAAAATTGGATGAATAGCGGATAGTGAGGAGGATTGTCTGAGGATACAGCAGGATAAAGACTGGCTGGAGCCATGGGCCGAAAGATGGCAGATGGAATTTAACCTGGACAAATGTGAGATGATATGATTTGGAAGGTTTACTGCAGAAGGAAAACACACAGTTAATGGTACAGCCCTTAGAAATATTAGCATACAGAGGGATTGAGACTTGCAGATCCATAGGACCCTGAAGTGGCAACTCAAGTGGACAAGGTGGTCAAGATGGCATATAGCATGCTGGCCTTCATCGGTCAGGGCATCGAGTATAGGAACTGGAAGATCATGCTGCAGCTGTATAAGACTTTGGTTAAGCCACATTTGAGTATTGTGTACAATTCTGGTTGCCACACTACCAGAAGAATGCTGATGCATTGGAAAGGGTGCAAAAGAGATTTACCAGGATGTTGCCTGGTTTCGAGGACATGGACTATGAAGAAAGGTTCAACAAACTTGGATTGTTTTCACTGGAACATCCTAGAATGAGGGGACCTAATAGAGGTTTAGAAGATTATGACAGGCCTGGACAGAGTGAATAGTCAGAGCCTTTTTCCCAGCATCGAAGGGTCAATCACTCACGGGCATAAGTTGGGGGGGGGGGGGGGGGGGGGTGCGGCGGCGGCGAAGTTTAGAGATGCAAGGGGTGAGTTTTTCACAGAGGGTTAGGAATGCTTGGAACGCACAGCTGGAGGATGTGTTAGAAGCAAATTCTATGACAACATTCAAGAGGCATCAGGAAAGATACATGAATAGGCAGGGAATACAGGCATATACACCACATAGAGGCAAGAAAATATTAGATTACACAGGCATCTGCGTCAGCATAGACTTGGTGGACCAAAGGGCCTGTTCCTGTACTGTATTTCGTTCTTTCAAGTCTGCAATTTGCAAAATCAATATGATACTTCCAGCCATCATGGAAATGGAGTTTCAGCTTTGCAATTCAGACAAAATAAATCATATTCAACATCCTTGTGGAAATTAATTTCTACTCAAATTAAAAAACTAAATTTACTCTTTGAAGCTGCAAGATGCAGAAATTACAGAATTACAAAGAGCAGACATCCATACCGTACAGTTTTAAAGGTTCTCTCCTCAAAATGGTACTTTGGTGGATCCAAACCTTGAGCTTGTCCCAGTTTAAGAATGTCAATATTTTTTTTGCAATCTGCGGCCATCTTTTCAAATCTACGAAATCAGAAAACGTACATTTTTTCATATGTTGTTTAGAACTAGGGGTGAAAATCTTTATAATTACCAATGTCAGAACAACATGCACTGGTGCAAGGGTACTGTTAAACTAATGTCTACATATACTTCAATTTCAATGTTCTGAGACATAACTATTTTAGTTTTCAGTTTGTGTACAAATTATTATTGCTACTTCACCAATTTGTTTGATTTACAAGTCATTATCCCCTTACAAATGTATTAAAGACATCATTTGCACTTACCTTGTAGTCTCAGCCACATTACCAAGATGTATAAATTGCTTGGAGTAGGTCATACATTTCTAGGTTTAAAAGGAGAGTTTTAAAAATTAAATAGGAAAGGGAAAGGTAGCTTTGTTGTAGCAGATTTAACTAGATAGTTTTCTCCGCTGCTCCAAAGAAACTGATTTCAACAAGAGCTTTACATATATTAGTAATTGTACAACATCTCAGTCCAGTGGCCTCCCTTCACATGAGAGGCAAAGCTTATGCAAAGTTACCCAGAACTCATCCAATACTACACACGTGTATTTTCGATGAGTCAAGAGATGATTAGCAGGGACAGTAATACTGTCCAAATGTTTTCTCCTTAGCCACTAGTGCAGAACTCAAACAGTTCTGCTCTCCTGGGCAAGTCAAGTAATCTAGCATAGACCTGACTTTGTATAGGGGGGCAAAAATGGCCATCTGACAACTAACCTAAACAAAATTCTAATATCCCAACTTGTAATGCTTATGTTCTGAACCAAATAGCCATGTATTTGTTTCAAAAGTAAAGTTGACCTTTTGCATAAAAATGTATGTTTTTAGCTTCCTTCTCCTCGCATTTTCGAAATTGTTTTTCTCTAATCTCAGCTAATTGCTCACTGCAAAACAAAGCACCATACTTCGCGACTTCAGCTTGGCTGGCGGGTAAGATACGATGCAGCATATTTCACTCATGCATTTTCTTTCATCAAGTTAAATACCTGCAGCTTTTTCACAACCTCCTAGAATCAGCGGTACATTTGTCACTTGGAAGTTGGTGGAGAACATGCATTGTAATTACTTTGTAATGCAACCCGTCAGTCTACTGACTTTCATGCTATTCTACAGGGACTATCACTATCTAATATTGTAAACACAATTAACTTTTACCAGTGAGTTAGGCGATTACGTTTGCCCAATTCAGTATGTCTCATTATATACCTCATATTGCTCATTTAGAAGGTTCATAAGGTGCGTGTACACTTCATCCATTTTTGGTGAAATCTGCACATCTTTGTGATGCACCATTATAAAGTCATCATCATCATCATCACCAGCCTCAGGGGGTGAAGGAACCTGGAAAGAAATACCATTTGCTCAATGTTCATTTTTGTAGGCTATGTATGCTTTAAAGAAAATATTATTGGGCTTGTTACATAAAACACACTAAAGTTGACTTTAAAAATCTGAGACAGCATAGTCATTTTTTGAATACTTATTGTTATGCTATCACTTAAATTAGTACTACAGCAAATATATTCATATGGTGCTTTTATAAAAGAGTTAGAGTGCTTCACATGAGGATGATACGACACTGATCAAACAAGTAAAAGTGAAACCGAAGGGAGAGTTGAAAGAAAAAGGCCCAGATCTTCCAAGCAGCAGTAACGGTTGTTGAGTTGATACCGAGCTTATAAAATCCCCTGACTGAACACTGCTGCTCAATACTATTGGGTCTTCGAGCCTGTCTCACACAAATGTGCAGAAACCCGCGGAGGATTCATTCAGTCACAGCAGAGCAGAGTTGGGGGAAGACAAGCCCCATTATTTACAGCACCAGTTGCCATATTGTAAGTTATAATATCCAGTTTGTATGTTGGGGAAAGGACAAGACAGGCCACTTTTAAATGTTCATGGTCAGAGAGACTTACGTGTGCTCATACAAGGAACAATAAGTTAGCATGTAAGTGCACAAGCAATTAGGAATGGAAATGGCACGTTGACCTTTAGACTAAGGGGTTGGAGTACAAGAATAAGAAAGACTTATTATAATTCTTTGGGTTTTGGTGAGAAACACAAACAATTTTGGTGTATAGTGCACAGCTTTGATCTCCATATCTTCTTCCTGAGTTCTTTGCCCGAAGGCAGTATGTCTCATTGCACCAAAATTTGCACCATGGATAAGGCAAGGAAGCAGGTTCAGGGATCGAACTCTGTCCAGTTTGCATCAATCTGATCCAAGTTTGCCTTTCAGCCAACTGGCCACCCAAGGAGTCAAAGTTCCTTTGGCAACATACACTTTTACATGAATTTTGCCGTCTGGAGCCAAGGATAGTGATGGAGAAGCTCCCATTTATTTTCATCACATGGTTGACCAGGAATCTTTCCCACTCTTACTATCCTGCAGTGGCTTAGAAGGATTTACATGTTAATGTGTAAACTGTTTGGCCATACTATGAACTAACCTTCCTTGGAAATCATCAAGTTCTAGAATGGGACTTGAACTTGGAACTCCTGGCTCAGTAGCAGGGATGCTATTCAGTGCACTAAAGACCTCCCCTGCATTCACTAGGGAACCTAGAAAATTTAGGAATAGTCTCAGGCTAAAGGTGTCATACAAACATACAAATTAGGAGCAGGAACAGCCATTCAGCCCCTTGAACCTGTTCTGTCATTTAATAAGATCATGACAATTAATATCTGATTGTGGCCTCAATTCTACTTTCCTATCTAACCCCAATATCATTTGAATATTCTGTCCATTATTTAAGACTGAGATGAGGAAAGATTTCTTTATTCAAAGGTGAATCTTTAGAATCATCTATTCGAGAGAGCTGTGGGTGCTCCCTCATTAAGTACATTCAAGACCGAGATCAATAATTTTTTGATTAAACAGCAAACCAAGGTGCATAGGCAAGGGGGGGTGGGGTGCCAGCGATGCTCATATCCCAGAAAAAAAAAACAAACTTCTATGTCTCTATGCCAATTATGACTCTAGTCAATAAAGATATATTTTTCCATTAACTTCAATTTAAGTAGGGCTCCTTGATGTCACTCTTGGTCAATTTTGCACAAGCTCTGGACTTCAGATCTTTCATCCATGTTTGGACAAAGGGTGTAATTAGGCCTGGATAGCTTTGTTGAAGAATAGCAATTAGTATTAGCACAGCCATACATACTGCCCCTATAAAACAACATTAATTGCTGATATATGGGCCCTACCTGATATCTGATTATCTTTCTTCATTGCTATAGTTCACTTCTCAGCTTGATCTAGACAGCTGCCTACTAATATCTTTCGATCCCTCTCTTTAATATACCTCGTTATTTAACTTAATATACCCACTGTTAATTTCTCATCTTTTGTCTCATTATGTTGCATTTATTCATAATTGCTGTTTGCTAGTTCACTCAGCCTCATCTGGTACAATCTATAAATTTAAGAGAATTTTGTTTCTGTCCTCAACTCCAAATCAATTATATACATGTCTAATCTAAAATATAATGGGCCAATTGTTGATGTCTGTGCTGCAATTAAAACTTAGCTTTAATAAAAACCTACGTTTAATGAAGTAAAGCACCTTAAAGCTTTTCACTAAAAAAGGAAGGAAAAAGAGATACCATGTCGAAGGAGAACAGATTAGGAGAGGCGACTAAGTTTTATGATAGAAGATTTTAAAAAGGACCTTAGAAGTGAAAAGGGAGGTAGAGGGATGAAGCAGTTTAGGGAGGGTATTACACACACAATGGAACCTCAGTGATTGAAAACAGAGTGACGGGGGAGGGCTGGGCTGAAATCCAAATCTTACCCCTTAACAATACAGCATATATTAGAAAGGGTAGAAGCCTGATTCCAAAATGTTATCTATATTATCCATCAGCTTTGTCCAACCTTGGAAATATCAACCGGTTTCCCATTTTGGATAGCCACGATCATTGGATCAAAGCCTTTTGCAGTTCGAAGGAAATGTTTTGCTTGTTCCAGGTTCTTCTTTCGTTTTGCTTGCACAGCAGCTTTCATGTACTGTTGCTTCCTATTCTGAAGAAATTCCAATTGTTGCTGAGCTATAGAGAAATACAAGCAGTGAGCAGGTGAAACATGGTACAGCTGAGAACTCCCATACCAATTTCAAAGATTTTAAGAACTACATTAAGAGAAAAATAAAGCACTAGAACTTGCTTTTCCATTCAAACACTGACCAATTATTTAAAAGTTTATTCATTGTTCATGCAGAATTTTTTGGAAGTCTATTAAACTAGCTCACAAAGGCAAAATAGCAACGGATTCTAGTCCCAGTCCCTCACTCAGCTGAGACCTAGATCTGACACGACATGCAGGAAAGAACTGAGATCAATTGCTTCCTTGCACAAATATATCTGACTGGCAGCAGCGTTACTCCAATTTATTCAGATGATCAGCTGAAGATCAGCCTTTTCACACAAAACAAAGAATGCTATTGTATTTATAAATTTATGTTCATATTAAATTAAGATGTCATAGTGATTGAAAAGAAAATATACCGACTGAACTGAGCTGAACCAGGAGATCATTTGGTGTTGGCTTCTTTAATGGTTTTGGGGACAGCCTTTCCTCTGATGCAGTTGGTAAGGTCAGTGTTGATCCAGCTGCTTGTTCTCCACGAACTGGAAGCATTGTTGGCTTCTTTGCAACTGGAGATTCTGCAGTTGGTTGAGGAGTTCCACTCTAAGATAAAGAATACAAGATCAGTAAGAGTTCAGAACAGATGCTCCTTGTGTGAATTCAGTTTAAGGCTGCAGCTTGACCATAATGTTTTATTAACCATTAAAATGTATTTCTTAGCACCAAAAGTCTAATCTGCCAATTGTAAGTATGGTACAATATAATGTATACTCAATAAGCAAAACATGCAATTACTACTTTATTGAAATGATGAATTAGAGTAATGTATAATTAAAAAAATTAGTCCATGACCTATCTTAGTGTGTCAAAACCTAAACAGATTTAAGTACAAGATCAATACAATTACATAGATAATAAAGTAATTAATAATTAGCTACTTCCCCGTGAATTTCCAAATCCTAATATAAAGCAGCATCATCAATCTTGAACCTATGGCTATTAAGTATGTAACTGAAAAAAATATTATTTTCCCTTCCTTCAGAGGAAACAGTTCGATTCTGCTCAATGTCTATTAAAACTGGTCATTTAAGGCAGGCAGCCTACCACTTACTACAGGACAAAGTATGCATCTTACTGTTCTGCAGCAGAAAATATTCTCTCCTATAATGCTCCTAATTTCTGAAGGAAAGGATTTTCTTTCTCTGGGAAAGAGAAATTTATGGAAGGGAAATCAGGTTTGGCAAATCTATTAGAATGTACTTGGGAAACTAGTTAATAGGGAACAAATGAGGAAGTATATTTGAATTTTCAAAAGCAATCAATGAAGTGCCACACCAAAAGTTGTTATACAAGATGAGATCTCATAGATTTGGGTAATATATTGGTATGGATAGAGGGTTGGTTAAAAGCATTGAAAGAAACTGTAAGTGGGTCACTTTCAGGTTGGCAGGCTTTTCTGGTGGGGGCCACCAGCAACAGTGCCAAGGCCTCAGCTTTTTACAAGCTATATTGATAACTTCAATGAAATGACTGAGCGCAATGTACCCAAGTTTGCTGATAATACAAAGCTAGGTGGGAAAGTAATCTGTGAGCAGGATACAAGGGTCACAAAGGGCTATGAATAGGTTGAATGGGCAAAAAGGTGGCAGATGAGAATATTGTGGAGAAATGTTAAATCATTCACTTTGGTAGTAAGAATGGAAAAACTGATTTTCTTTTAAACGGTGAGAAACAATTAAATGTTGGTGTACTGAAGGACTTGGGTTTCTTTGTACAAGAAATACAGTTATTATGCAAGGTACACTAAGCAAGTGGGAAGGCAAGTAGTGTTCGTCTTTTATTGCGACAGGGTTAGAGTAGTAAAGATTAAGGAAGTATTGTTGCAATTATAAAACACAGAACATTACAGACCCTTTGGCCCTCGATGTTGCACCAACATACGAAACCAATCTAAAGCTCATCACTATTCCAATATCATCCATATGTTTATCCAATGACCATTTAAACGCCCTTAATATTGGCAAATCCACAACTGCTGCAGGCAAGCATTCCATGCTCTTACTATTCTCCGAGTAAAAAAACTCCCTCGGACATCCGTCCTATATCTATCACCCCTCAATTTAAAGCTATGTCCCCTCGTGCTAGCCATCTCCATCCGAGGAAAAAGGCTCTCACTGTCCACGCTAGCTAATCCTCTGATTAAGTCTCTATTAAGTCACCTCTTAATCTTCTTCTAACGAAAACAGCCTCAAGTCCCTCAGCCTTTCACACCTTTATGTAGGGTTTTGCTGAGATCACATAGTAATTTTGGTCCCCATACCTAAGAAAGGATATATTGTGCTTAGAGGGGGTGTAACAAGAGTTCAGTAGATTGACAATAATAAAGTATTGTTTCTTGTGTGCTTATACAGACAAAACATGCTGTTCATAGAGAAGGAAACCAGAGTGCAAAATGTAGTGTTACAGTCACAGCTAGAGTGCAGAGAAAGCATTAAAGCATTGTTAGAGAATTTAAAAGAGTTAGGATGAAGTTTTAGAAACACAGAATTAGAAGATATGCTGGGTGCAGCTTGCAAGAAATCATTCTGGCTCCATCTTAGAATTCGTTCCTGCAATGAAAGGATCATCATATAACTGTTGTACAAAGAAAGGTTGAATAGAATTAGCCTAGCATTGAGTTGGAAGAATGAGAAATGATTGGACTGGAATATGTAATTCTGAGAGTGCTTGACAGGGTAGATGCCAAGAGGCTATTTCCCATAGGTGGAGAGTTTAAAACTAGAAAACATTGACTAGGATAAGGGAATAGCCAATTCAATCTGAGGTGAGGAGAAATTTCTTCTCTCAGAGGCAACAACCTCTCTAATTGCACTTAACCTTGTGCTCCCTTTGATTTCTTTTGTGTTTCCACACACATGCACTACAACTTAGAGGCCTACATGTGTTTGGCCTGTGCATGAATATCTGGGTTGCTGCTCAGATTAGAAGGGACACTGTTCAGAGGGTTGTGACTCTTTGGAATTCTCTATTCCAGAAAGCTGTGAATATTTTGTTGAGTATATTCAAAGCTAACATCGCTTGATTTTTGGACTCCAAGAGAATCAAAGGAGATGGGGAGTGGGTGGGAACGTGGAACTGTAGTTGAGAATCAATCATTTTATTAAATTGTGTAGCAGATTTGAGGGGACGTATGGCCTACTTTTTTAAAAAAAATTCATATGTAATTAATAATAGGATATAGGAATAATTTACAGGAAAACAAATCCTATCAGTTTCTTTGATTATGCGTATACAAAAAAGGGCAGCAAGAGGCCAGAGAGTCATGAAGACTGTCCGACGCTGACATAGTTCACTCTAGGGGAAAAAAACAAGTTCAACCACATCAGACAATTTCATTAAAGAAGTTTAACAAAATTTTAACTCTGGAAAGTTCTTTCCAATCCCTAGAGCAATTGAGCAAGATCCAAGAGACCACTAGATGATTGACAGTATCAGCAAATCCATAACTTCTATTAACCTAGACATCTTCCAGTAGCAATTTCTACAGCAGTGTTTCCCAAACAGTTTATCAGTCCAATCCCATTTTTAATGCCTCAAACTTAGTGTAAGCCCCAGTGTGAAAATTCAGGGTTACATGACATGACATATCTTACTGAACCTAATGAGACACATTCAGCATGCATGTTGTATCAAAGTCTCTCTAAATCAGGCAGCATGGATGGTAGTGCAGAAATCAAGTGTGTTCACAGCATCAAGACTGCCTGTACAAAACTTGTTCACTCCCCTCCTCTCCCAGTGAACTGTGAGCCAGAGGAAAAAACAGCTGGCATGCTCAAGGGAGACACTGAGGCCGCCTGTTCAAAGTTTGTTCACTCTCCTTCCTTTCCAGTCAATGACAAGCTAGGAATAAAAAATGTGGGTTCTTTTTCATAGTTGAAATAACAGGATTTCCTCAATGTTTGAAAAAAATCAGAGCTATTATGATTAGCTGTTAAAGACACAGAACCCTTGCCCACTTCTGCCCAGCGTTCAGAGTATGTGGTGTGAATGATTGTGACAGCTGAACCAGAATCAATTAACAAGTTCTGTTGTTGACGCTTTCAAGAACAACAGAGGCGATAGCTATGCCTATGATCGCAATCCTGTCAGAACCCCACTACTGACCACTCTGAGGGGAGCAAATCCTCTCATCAGGATTACATTGATGTTCTGCATGCCCATGACCCAAGAATAGAGAATTATCTGGAGACTGCCACCAGTAAGTTGATCTTTACTGAAGCCTCTCACTTCCTCCCTCAATTGTCTCATTTTGTCCTCCATTTCACTGGGGGAATCTCATGATTGCTCTGTGGTTTTGCAGCTTACGTTCCAAGGGTGCAGAATAGGGGACTTCAATGTCCATCACTACAAGTGGCTCAGTCAGACTGCCACAGGCCAAACTGGACAGATCCTAATGGACATAGCTATTATGTGGCAGGTAGTGATGGAACCAGCATACTTGACCTCATTCTCACCAACCTGCGTGCCACAGATGCATCTAGCCATCACAGTATTAGTCGGAGTGATCACCGTACAGCCCATGCAGAGGCAAAGTCCCATCTTCACATCGAGGATACCATACATTGTTGTGTTGTGTGGCACTGCTACTGTGCTAAATGGGATAGACTTCGAACGGATCTGGATCTCAAGCATGGGCATTTTTGAGGCACTGTGCGCTATCAGCAGCAGCAGAACTGTACTCAACCCCAACGTGTAACCTCATAGCCTGGCATATTTCCCACTCTACCATTACCACCAAGCCAAGGGATCAACCCTGGTTTAATGAAGAATAAAAGAGGGCATGCCTGGAGAAGCAACTGGAATCCCTAAAAATGAGGTGTCAGCCTCGTGGAGCTACAACATAGGACTACCTACATGCTAAACAGCATAAACAATAAGTAATAGACAGAGCTAAGCAATTGTACAACCTAATGGATCAGATCTCTCCTAAATAGAACATAGAAAAACTACAGCACAAACAGGCCCTTTGGCCCACAAGTTGTGCTGATCATGTCCCTACCTACCAGGCTTACCTATAACCCTCAATCCTATTAAGTCCAATGTACTCATCCAGAAGGCTCTTAAAAGACCCTATCGAATTTGCCTCCACCACCACTGACAGCAGCCGATTCCACTCACCCACCACCCTCAGTGAAAAACTTACCCCGACATCTCCTCTGTACCTACTCCCCAGCACCCTAAACCTGTGACCTCTTGTAGCACCCATTTCAGCCCTGAGCCTTTGAGAATCAACCCTATCTATACCTCAAATCCTGCCCCATCCAGCCATAAATGGCGGCAGACAACTAAACAACTCGCTGGAGGAGGCGGCTCAACAAATATCCCCATCCTCAATGATGGAGGAGCCCAGCACATCAATGCAAAAGATGAGGGTGAAGTATTTGCAAAAATCTTCAGCTGGAAGTGCTGAGTGGATGATACATCACTGCTTCCTCTGGAGGTTGTAACCAACGCAGGAGTCAGTCTTCATCAAATTCGATTCAGTCCACTTGATAGCAAGAAACGGCTAAAGGTGCTGGATATCGCAATGACAATGGGCCCCGACAATATTCCAGCAACAGCCCTGAAGACATGTGCGCCAGAATTTGCTATGCCTCTAGTCAAGCTGTTCAGTCCAGCTGTAACACTGGCATCTACTCAGCACTGTGTAAAATTGCACAGCAATCTTCTATACAGAAAAAACAGGACAAATCCTAGCCGGCCAATTATTGCCCCACCAGTCAATTGTAAAGTGATGGAAGGGGTCATTGAGTGGAACTTAACCTGCTCACTGAAGCTCAGTTTGGGTTCTGCCAGGGTCACTCATTTCCCAACCTCCCTACAGCCTTGGTTCAAATGTGAGCAAAACAGCAGAATTCCTGGGGTGAGGTGAGAGTGACTGCCTTGACATCAAAGTAGCATTTTACTGAGTTTGGATAAAGGAGTGCGAGCAAAATTGGAGTCAATGGGAATCATGGGAAAGCCCTCCACAGATTAGAGTCACATACCAGGCACAAAGGACTTCTTAACATTGTTTTCAGCCAAGGACATGAAGCAAAAGCTCCATAAACTTAAACAACACAAGGCTTCTCGAGACCCCTTTCTTATAACTTAAGGATGTTAAAAGCACACCTTAAGGCAATTGTAAAATAGCCAATTGGTCAAAAATGAAATAACAGTTAGCCCACTGGCTCTTTTAACACATTGTCTCAACTTTAAGACTATGGCTTCTCTTAAGCTACATCTCGTAACTTGAGTGAGCCAGTGCATCGACCAATAACTGGTCAATATAACAATCTGTCATTTCTAATTGGCGCATCGGAATAAAGGCCTATTCATTCCTTCAGTCAAGGTTAAACAAGTTTATGTTACCTTTTTAGCCTGTCTGGGAAGGGAGCATCTTACAATTCTTGTGACATTTTAAGAATTTGTATCAATAATCAAGTGCTAATTGAAGTTTTAAATTTAAAAGTTTGTTTATTAGTATCACAAGTAGGCTTACATTAACAGTGCAATGAAGTTACTGTGAAAATCCCCTGGTAGCTACACTCTGGCACTGTTCAGATACACTGAGGGGAATTTAGCTTGGCCAATACACCTAAATAGCATATCTTTTGGACTGTGGGAGGAAAGCAGAGCATCCCGGAGGAAACCTAAGCAGACACAGGGAAAATGTGCAGACTCCGCATAGACATAACCCAAGCCAAGATTTGAACCTGGGTGCCTGGCACTGCGAGGCAGCAGTGCTAATACTGTGCCAGTGCTTTTTGTAATTAAAGTTATAAACTTTGTCATGGGTTTCATTACTAGGCTTACTAACACATCTATTAATGAATTACTTATTCTTCACTTGTCTCACAATTAAAGCTATTTAACTAATCTGGCTGTTTTCCAATAACAGGTTTAGTTTTTTATAAAATGGCTTTTGTCAATTTAGCACAAAATGCTAAATAACAGTCTACAAAATGAAAGTCACACTAAAACCATTGATTTTCAATCTACCAACAGCAGTTTTTTTTTGTAAACCAGGTACTCTTCATAATTGAAACAGTAGGATTTCCTCAATGTTTGAGAAAATTAGAGCCAATGGAAAGTAATGAAATAGGGAATGGTATAATTTCTAAAATATCAGAACTTCGCCAATAATAGAAAAATGGAAGCCTCCTCTGTCCTGTGAGATAATTTCCTGTGTGCTGAGGTATCTTGCCAAGGCGTTACAAGATACTTTATATCATCCTTCACTGACTGACTTTTCCAAACATCTCTCATGAGGTAGCTTCCCATACTTCTTCCGTCCTCTCACATTTCCCCTTTTCTATCTGGGTGACAAAATATCTCCTGGCCTCTAAGCTTCTGTCCGAAAGCCACAGTAGACCAGAATAACAGTCAAACGGATATTGGTACTTGAGTTTGTGCATGGCATTGGAAGGAGAGGGGGCGCACAGCGAATAAGAGGAGGATTAGGTCAAGCTGTGACAGATTCCTAGCTCAGAAAAATAGCTTGCCTTATATATTAAGAACAGCCACTTTTGGCAAGGTATTGGAGGGCTGCTGGTATTCACATGTGAGAAAGCAGAAAAAGGACCCAAGAAAAGCAATTTGTTGTGTGTGTTTGATTGAAAACAGTACCTCATCTTCCACTGCCTCCTCCTCAACTTCTGCAGTAGCTAGTCTTGATGCAGCTTCAAGTGTTCCAACAATATCACGATCACCAGATGCTCCTTCCACTCCTGGTATTGGTGGGAATCCTAAATAAAGACAATATTGATTAACAACTTAGAAGTTCAGTTTCTGGTTGCTGAAGATAATTTCACAGTCCACTGCCTTCATACTACATGTAACTTTAGGAAGTGTTAAAGCGGCCAGGTTGACCCAACCCAAGATTTTCAGTTCTCTTACTGTGACAAATGCTTAGCACAACCTAATTTTAAAGTTATAACTACAATTTCAATCAATACAGTTTGTCTCAAACTTACTGAGAAATCGCTCAATCATTTTTAAAACAATTAACAGTTTAATAGCAATTTTGATCAGCAATGATTGATGCCTAGATTGCTATTAAAAACATCAATAGCGATGGAACTGGACTTTGGTGATAATGCTAAAAACAACATTGTTGAAATTATTGGAACTGAATGTAGGGAAAGGAGTTGTAAATCTATGAACTTAAATTCTAATCACGTTCATTTAACCATTTAGGCAACAGGAGGCAATTTGGTGAAATAACTCAGGAAGTCTTTAATAATTGCATATTTATAAGTGTCAAAGTTCGGGTGGGATTTGACTAGCATACTACAGCTCTTAGGTACGAGTTGTTACCTCTTATCTCTCTGTAACCTCTGCTTCCCTTTGGACAGCAGGCACTGCAAACAAACTTCATTTTCAAACTTGATGTACAATTTGATCAGTGAAAGCTTCTGTTTATTGATTCATTCTAAGCCGAAGCATGATCAGTTATGTTATTGCATTCTAATTGGTTTAAATAAAGTGAGATTAATTCTTAATTGGTTTAAGATGTCAGTCATCAATGCGTGATTGGTCTAGTGGGCATGATTGACTTCTAATTGGTTTCTCGAGGGTGATGACCATCTATTAATATCATTTTTCATAGTCCCTTTCTGCCCCTCTAAACCTAAGGTTCAATTATTTGTGGAAGCATCTTTCTCATTAAAAGTTTGTTACTTTACTTCTGGCTAAGATAAAAGAACATTTTGTGATATTTTACTTGCCGATTTGTTCAGTTTGGGGGAAATATGCAATCATGCCCACATGATTGATACTCAAAGTTTCAGATTTGCTTAATTGGTGCAGAATCCTCATTAAATCAAACTCATACCATTGAAGCTGTTTTGGGTGATTACTTGGGATTAGTTACTTTAAAGAATAAAGTGGTAAAGTTGCATATGCTGTTAAAACTAATAGAGGATTACAAAGTAATAATACAAAATATTACAAAATAAGTAGCATTTAAAAGTTAGATGGAGTATGTAACAAATATAGGTGCATAGAAGTAATTAGCATTTAAAGCTTAAGATATCAGTTTATACATTCAGTTAACACAGTCTTGAGTAATAAAAGTTTAAAAGGATTACATAGTCACAAATCGAGTCACACACTATGAAAATGAACTCTATTGTGTTGAGCCAAATGCAATTGTTTTCCCTAAGATACCACAAATTAAAACTGAAGAGCGCAGCCGTTGTTATTCTTTCCTCCTTCTCCAGCCTTCCCCAATACATTCCTTCTGTCTTTCCTTTACTGACCCAGTTCCAGTAAGTATCATGATCTAAGCTTGGCCACTCAACCTTGAAGGCTGAAGAAATAAGAATATCAAGGGCCTCTTCATAGTTGTTCTGCAATTAATTCACTAGTATGTGAACTTTATGCTTGCCCCAAAATCCCTTGATGCCTTTCTTTGCCGAATGAAGCTAAGTAGTCACTTGACATCAAATGCTGAGGTCCTCTGTTGGTTACAGTTTAAAAGGATAACATACTATTGGTTGATCAAGTAATAAGACTAAGATGTAGAAGCAGACGTAGGCCATTCAGCCCATCAAGTCTGCTCCACCAGTCAATGAGATTGTGACTGATTGATAATCCTCAACTCCACTCTCCCACCTTATCCCTATAAACCACGATTCCCTTACTAATTAACAAATTTGTCCAACTTAGCTTTGAATATACTTAACAACCCAATCTCTACAGCCCCCTGCACTAAAGAATTCCACAGATGCACTACCTACAGAAGAAATTCCTCCTCATCTATCATAAATGGGCAACTCCTCCAGTCCTAGACTATCCCCCACAAGGGGAAACAACCCCTCAGCATCTACCTCGTCAATCCCCTTGAGAATCCTATATATCTCAATAAGGTTGCTTCTTATTATTCAAAACACCAATGAGTACAAGCCCAACATACTCAAACTTTCTGCATAAGGATCCCCAAATCCCTCTGTGCTGCAGCTTTCCATAGTGCTTCTCCATCTAAATAATAGAGTTCCTTTATTCTTCCTACCAAAGTGCACAACTTCACATTTTCCTACATTATATTCCGTCTGAAAGCTTTTGGTCACTCATTTGGTCTTTCTTCTGTCCCTCTGTAGATCTTTTGTGTCATCCTCCACTTCCCACCTATCTGCGTCATCTACAAATTTCCTTCGTCCAAGACATTAATATATATTGTAAATGACAGTGGCTCCAGCACTGATCCTTGTTACAGTCCCCTAGTTAAATGTTGCCATCCTGAAAATATTCCACTTATTCTAACTGTTTTTAGCTCATCCTTTATTCATGCTAATGTACTACCTCCAACACCATAGACTCTTACCTTATTAAGTAACCTTTTGTGCGATTCCTTCTCAAATTGGAAATCCAAGTATGCTACATCTACTGGTTCTCTTTTATCTATCCCACTCAGTACCACCTCAAAGAATTTTAATTTGTCAGGCATGATTTTCCCTTCATGAAGGCATGCTGACTCTGCTTGACTATATCATGTATTTCTAAATGCTCAATGTTAAGCTAGCTGGCTTACAGTTACTTGCTTTTTGTTTCCCTCCCTTTTTGACTATGAGTTTTGGCAGTTTTCCAATCCTCTGGGACTTTTCAAGAATTTAAGGACTCTTGGAAGAATCTACTCTCATAAGAACTTAAGAAAATAATAAGAAATAGGAGCAGGAGTAGGCGTAGGCCATCTAGCCCTTCGAGCCTGCCCCGCCATTCAATAAGATCATGGCTGATCTGAAAGTGGTTCAGCTCCACTTACCCGCCTGCCCCCCATAACCTTAATTCCCTTATTGATCAGAAATCTATCTACCTGTGACTTAAACATATTCAACGAGGTAGCCTCCACTGCTTCAATGGGCAGAGAATTCCAGAGATTCACTACCCTCTGACAGAAGTTCCTCCTCAACTCTGTTCTAAACTGACTCCCCTTATTTTGAGGCTTGTGTCATCTAGTTCTTGTTTTCTTTCTAAGTGGAAAGAATCTCTCTGCCTCTACCCTATCTAGTGCCTTCATTATCTTATATGTCTCTATAAGATCACCCCTCAGCCTTCTAAACTCCAATGAGTACGGGCCCAATCTACTCAATCTCTAAGCTAGCCCCCTCATCTCCGGTATCAACCTGGTGAACCTTCTCTGTACTCCCTCCAAGCCCAATATATCCTTTCGCAAATAAGGGGACCAAAATTGCACACAGTATTCTAGTTGCGGCCTCACCAGTATCTTGTATAATTGCATCAAGACCTCCCTACTTTTACATTCCATCCCCCTCACGACAAAGGCCAACATTCCATTTGCCTTCTTGATCACCTGCTGCACCTGCAGACTGAGTTTTTGCGATTCATGCAGAAGGACCCCCCAGGTCCCTCTGCACAGTAGCATGTTGTAATTTTTCACTATTTAAATAACAGTCCATTTTACTATTATTCCTTCCAAAGTGGATAACCTCACACTTGCCAACATTATACTCCATCTGCCAGATCCTCACCCACTCACTCAGCCTATCCAAATCTCTCTGCAGATTTTTCACGTCCTCCATACAATTAGCTTTCCCATTCATTTTTGTGTCATCAGCAAACTTTGTTACCCTACACTCGGTCCCCTCCTCCAGATCGTCTATGTATATGGTAAACAGTTGAAGCCCCAGCACCGATCCCTGCGGCACGCCACTAGTCACCAACTGCCAACCAGAAAAGCACCCATTTATTCCAACTCTCTGCTTCCTGTTAGAAAGCCAATCCTCAATCCACGCTAACACTTTACCCCCAACTCCGGGTACCTTAATCTTCTGCAGCAACCTTTTGTGAGGCACCTTATCGAACGCCTTCTGGAAATCTGAAAAACACCACAACCACTGGTTCCCCTCTGTCAACCACAATCGTTACATCTTCATAAAAATCCAGTAAATTCGTCAAACGCTACTTTCCCTTCATGAATCCATGCTGCGGCTGCTTGATCGAACCATTCTTTTCCAGGTGTCCTGCCATTTCTTCTTTAATGATGGATGCCAGCACTTTCCCAATTACGGCCGTTAAGCTAACTGGCCTGTAGTTACCTGCCTTTTGTCTACTTCCTTGTTTAAACAGCGGCGTAACATTAACTGTTTTCCAATCAGCCGGCACTTCCCCAGAGTCCAGCAAATTCTGATAAATTACAACTAACGCATCTGCTATTACTTCTGCCATTTCTTTCAGTACCCTGGGATGCATTCCATCCAGGCCCGGGGACTTGTCTACCTTTAGTCCCATTAGTCTACTAAGCACTACCTCTTTAGTAATAGTAATCGTTTTAAGGACTTCACCTGCTACAGTCCCACGATCATTAATGTTCAGTAAGCTATTTGTGTCCTCTACCATGAAGATCGACACAAAAAACTTGTTTAAGGCCTCAGCCATTTCCTCATTTCCCATTATCAATTCCCCCTTCTCATCTTCTAAGGGCCCAACATTTACTTTAGCCACTCTTTTCCTTTTCATATATTCGTAAAAACCTTTACAAATCAGTTTTTATATTTTGAGCTAGTTTCGTTTCATAATCTAGCTTTCCTTTCTTTATTGCTTTCTTAGTCATTCTTTGTTGTTTTTTAAAGCTTTCCCAATCTTCTAATTCCCCACTAGTTTTGGCCACTCTGTATGCATTAGTTTTTAATTTAATACTCTCCTTTATTTCCTTCGTTATCCACAGCTGGTTATCCCTTTTTTTACATTCCTTCTTTATCACCGGAATATATTTTTGCTGAGTACTGAGAAAAATCACCTTAAAAATCCTCCTCTGTTCCTCAGCTGTCCTACCAACTAGTCTGCGCTCCCAGTCTACATCAGCCAATTCCGCCCTCATCCAATTGTACTCCCCTCTCTTCAAGCAGGGGACACTGGTTTGGGACCCTACTTTCTCACCCTCCATCTGTATCAGAAATTCAACCATGTTGTGATCATTCATCCCAAGAGGATCCCTCACAAGATCTTTAATTCTACCTGCCTCATTACACAGGATCAGATCCAAGATAACTCGCTCCCTCATAGGTTCTGTAAAATACTGTTCGAAGAAACTATCCCAACAGCATTCTAAGAACTCTTCCTCAAGTCCACAGCGTCCGACTTGAGTCAACCAATCAATGTGCAGATTAAAATCTCCCATCAGTATTGCCGTTCTGTTTTTGTATGCATCCATTATTTGCTTGTTTATAGCCCGCCCCACCTCAAAGTTATTATTTGGGGGCCTATAGACCACACCCACCAGTGATTTTCTCCCCTTACTATTCTTTATCTCTACCCACAACGATTCCACATTTTGCTCCTTAGAGCCTACATCGTCTCTTACTACCACCCTGATGTTATCTTTTATTAACAGAGCTACCCCGCCTCTTTTTCCTTCTCGTCTACCCTTCCGAAATGTCTGATACCCCTGGATATTCCGTTCCCAGTCCGGGTCACCTTGCAACCATGTTTCTGTACTGATTTGTGCCATCAATTTATTCACTTTGCTTCGAATGCTACGTGCATTCAGGTAAAGTGTCATTATGCTAGCCTTTATCTGGTCCCAATTTGTTGAAATGCTACTAACCTCTTCTGAGCCCTCGATTCCTTTAACTAGTTGAATGTCCTCAACGTTAAGATGCACTCATACCCTCTCCTTTACCTTTGATTTTGTAATTCCCCAAAACCCTGGACCTTTCTCCGTAGCAACTTCCTTTAGTATCCTATGATACAACCCATCAGATCCAGAAGACTTTAGCCCCATTAGTTTCCCTAGTACTTTTTCTATTGTGATGTATTTTGATTGCACTCGAATATGCTTCTGCATAATCATCAATTTCCTTAGAGTAAGAGCAGCCAAAACATTGCTGCCCTTTCACACTAGCTAGAGACTAATTTAAAGCTTTGTCTTCAGGAAAGGGTGGGGGGGGAGCAGGGGTGGAAAATGTTTCAGGGGCAATCATATAAAAATTTTCATATAGCAATATCATCTTACTTGATTCTCAAAAAGTTTGTTTCATTTTTGCATACAATTTCTATTCACTCATTCACTGCATGTGGCCATTAGTGACAAGATTAGTTTACTGTACATTCCTAATTTCCCTTGAAGATGGTAGTGAATCACCTCTTGAACTACTGCAATCCATGTAGATTATAGATTTTGTAGACTTCTTGATACAAAAAAAGTGTTCTGCTAGGCCATTTCAAAGGGTGGCTGACTGTCATTCATAAGAACATAAGAAATAGGAGCAGGAGTAGGCCATCTAGCCCTTCGAGCCTGCCCCGCCATTCAATAAGATCATGGCTGATCTGTCGTGGCTCAGTTCCACATTCCTGCCCTCTCCCCATAACCCTTAATCCCCTCGCTTATCAAAAACCCATCAACCCGCGTCTTAAAAATATTCAGCGAGGCAGCCTCCACCACTTCAATGGGTAGAGAATTCCAGAGATTCACCAACCTTTGAGTGAAGAAGTTCCTCCTCAACTCCGTTCTAAACCGTCCCCCCCTTTATCTTGAGGCTGTGCCCCCTAGTCCTACTGTCCTTTCTGAGCGGGAAGAGTCTCTCCACCTCTATCCTATCCATCCCATTCATCATCTCATATGTCTCAATGAGATCTCCCCTCATTCTTCTAAACTCTAACGAGTACAAGCCTAGTTTATTCAGCCTCTCCTCATAGCTCAACCCCCTCAACTCCAGCATCAGCCTAGTAAACCTCCTCCGCACTCCATCCAAGGCCAAAATATCCTTGCGCAAGTGCGGCAACCAAAACTGCACACAGTACTCCAGCTGCAGCCTCACCAGTGCCCTATACAGCTGCAGCAAGACCTCCCTACTTTTATATTCAATCCCCCTCGCTATGAAGGCCAGCATCCCATTAGCCTTCCTGACCACCTGCTGCACCTACAGGCTGGGTTTTTGCGACTCATGCACAAGGACCCCGAGGTCCCTCCGCACCGTCGCCTGCTGCAGTTTTTCGCCACGTAAGTAATAGTCCTTCCTACCATTATTCCTCCCAAAGTGGACCACCTCGCACTTGGGGTAAGAAGTCTGGAGTCACATATAAGGTTCTTAAACAAACTATAAGGTTCATGGTGGAAGATATAGGAGGGAGGTCCGAGGTAGATTCTTCACTGAGGGTGGTTGGGGGGTGGAATAGACTGCCTGCTCTGATTGTGCAGTCAGACACTTTAGCAACTTTCAAGCGGTTATTAGATAGGCACATGGAGCACACCAGAATTACAGGGAGTGGGCTAGCTTGATCTTGGGATTGGACATAGCTCAGCACAACATTGAGAGCCAAAGGGCCTGTACTGTGCTGTAATGTTCAATGTTCTAAATCAGCCGACATGGATGAAGAATAAAAGGTTTCCTTCCCTAAAGGACACTAGTAAACCAGATGAGTTTTATGACAATCCTACAATCTCATGGTCACCATTATTACTACCAGCCGTTTATTCCAGACTTAAATTACTTGAATTTAAATTTCCCAATTGCTGCAGTGAGATTTTAAATTGAATCTCCAAATTTATTAGCCTGGATTACTGGTCCAGTACAATTATTGTTCTACCATACCAATGCGATTGCCAAAATTTGTTTATTCCTTCGTGAAATGTGCAAGTTACTTACTGACAAGTCACACATTTGCTGCCCATCCTTAATTGTCCTTGAGAATATGGTAGGTAGTGAGTTGTCTTCTTAAATTGCTGCTGTCCTGGTGGTATAGGCACAGCAATTTATTAGGAAAGGAGCTACACAGGAATAGGAGTAGTAGGCAAATTCAGACCTTTGAGCCCGCTCCGCCATTCAACAGATCATGGCTGGTCTCTCCCTGATCTCAAATTCACCACCCTACCTGTTCCCCACATCCTTTTAACCCATTAAAAAAAACGGAAATATATCTACCACCTTCTTGAAACCATTTAATGATTCTGACTTAACCATGCTATGGGGCAGCGAGTTCCACAAATTCACCACCTGCTGCGAGAAGTAGAGCATGGAAACAGGACCTTCAACCCAACTTGTCCATGCTGCCCTTTTTTTTAAACCCCGAAGCTAGTCCTAATTGCCCACATTTGGCCCATATCCCTCTACACCCATCTTACCCACGTAACTGTCTAAATGCTTTTTAAAAGACGAAATTGTACCTGGCTCTACTACAACCTCTGGCAGCTCATTCCAGACACTCACCACCCTGTGTGTGAAAAAATTGCCCCGCTGGACACTTTTGTATCTCTCCCCTCTCATCTTAAACCTATGCCCTCAAGTTTTAGACTCCCCTACCTTTGGGAAAAGATATTGACTACCCAGCTGATCTACGCCCCTCATTATTTTATAGACCTCTATACGATCATCCCTCAGCCCCTATGCTCCAGAGAAAAAAGTCCCAGTCTATCCAGCCTCACCTTATAACTCAAACCATCAGGTCTTGATAACATCCTAATAAATCTTTTCTGCACTCCTTCTAGTTTAATAATGTCTTTTCTATAATAGTGACCAGAACTGTACACAGTATTCCAAGTGTGGCCTTACCAAAGTCTTGTACAACTTCAACAAGATGTCCCAACTCCTGTATTCAATGTTCTGACCAATGAAACCAAGCATGCTGAATGCCTTCTTCACCACTCTGTCTATCTGTGACTCCACTTTCAAGGAGCTATGAATCTGTACTCCTAGATCTTTTTGTTCTGTAACTTTCCCCAAGCCCTACCATTAACTGAGTAAGTCCTGCCTTGATTCAATGCATGAGCTCAAATTTATCTAAATTAAACTCCATCTGCCATTCATCAGCCCAGTGGCCCAACTGATCAAGATCCCGTTGCAATCCGAAATAACCTTCTTCACTTTCCACTATGCCACTAATCTTGGCGTCATCTGCAAACTTACTAATCATGTCTCCCATATTCTCATCCAAATCATTAATACAAACAAATAACTGTGGACCTAACACTGATCCCTAAGGCACACCGCTGGTCATAGGCCTCCAGTTTGAAAAACAATCCTCTACAACCACCCTCTGGTTTCTGTCATTAAGCCAATTTTGTACCCATTTAGCTATAGTAGTTCCTCTTATCTCAGTTTTAAATCTACTGCCTCCCTATATTCCTATGACCTCTTGTTTTTGACTGCCCCATAAAAGGAAACATTTGGTCTAAGTTTACTCTATTAATGCCTATTGGAATTTTATATACCTCGATCAGATCCTCTCTCATCCTTTTGAACTCCAGCGAGTATAAGCCCAAACTGTTCAATTTCTCCAGGTTTCTTTTGCCTCAGTGACAATGAAGGAACAACAAGGCAGTTCTAAATCAATGTGTTGGAGGGGAACTTTCAAGTGGGTGGTGTTCCCATGTGTCTGCTATCCATGTCCTTCTGGATGCCAGAGGTTGCAGGTTTGCCCTCTGCTGAAGGAAGCTTGATGAGTTGCTAAATTATGCACTTATATTTTTGTTAACTACATGTCTGTTAAAAGAAACAAGATAAATTCCACCTTTATTGAGTCAGTCTTGACATAAGAACATAAGAAATAGGAGCAAGAGTAGGCCATCTAGCCTCTTGAGCCTGCCCCGCCATTCAATAAGATCATGGCTGATCTGTCGTGTCTCAGTTCCACATTCCCGCCCTCTCCCCATAACCCTTAATCCCCTTGCCTATCAAAAACCTATCAACCCGCGTCTTAAAAATATTTAGCGAGGCAGCCTCCACCACTTCAACGGGCAGAGAATTCCAGAGATTCACCACCCTTCGGGTGAAGAAGTTCCTCCTCAACTCCGTTCTAAACCCCCCCCCCACCTTTATCTTGAGGCTGTGCCCCCTAGTCCTACTGTCCTTTCTGAGCAGGAAGAGTCTCTCCACCTCCATCCTATCCATCCCATTCATCATCTTATATGTCTCAATGAGATCTCCCCTCATTCTTCTAAACTCTAACAAGTACAAGCCTAGTTTATTCAGCCTCTCCTCATAGTTCAACCCCCTCAACTCCGGCATCAGCCTAGTAAACCTCCTCTGCACTCCCTCCAAGGCCAAAATATCCTTGCGTAAGTGCGGCAACCAAAACTGCACACAGTACTCCAGCTGTGGCCTCACCAGTGCCCTATACAGCTGCAGCAAGACCTCCCTACTTTTATATTCAATCCCCCTCGCTATGAAGGCCAGCATCCCATTTGCCTTCCTGACCACCTGCTGCAACTGCAGGCTGGGTTTTTGCGACTCATGCACAAGGACCCCGAGGTCCCTCTGCACCATCGCATGCTGCAGTTTTTCGCCATGCAAGTAATAGTCCTTCCTACCATTATTCCTACCAAAGTGGACAACCTCACATTTGCCAACATTAAATTCCATTTGCCAGTTCCTGGCCCATTCGCCCAGCCTATCTAGATCCTTCTGCAGACTCTCCACACCCTCCGCACAATTTGCCGTTCCACCAATCTTGGTGTCATCAGCAAATTTCGACACCATACACTCGGTTCCCTCCTCCAGATCATCTATATAAATGGTAAATAGCTGAGGCCCCAGCACCGACCCCTGGGGCACTCCACTAGTCACCAACTGCCATTCCAAATAGCACCCATTGACCCCCACTCTCTGCCTCCTATGTGACAGCCAATCCTCTATCCACGCTAACACCCTACCCCCAACTCCATGCCCCCTGACCTTCTGTAATAACCTCTTGTGAGGCACCTTGTCAAACGCCTTCTGAAAATCAAGATACACCACATCCACCGGCTCTCCTCTATCCACCGGCCTAGACACATCCTCATTGAACTCCAATAAGTTCGTCAGACACGACTTCCCCTTAACGAGACCGTGCTGCGTCTGCTCTATCAAACAATTCTCCTCAAGATGCCTCGCTATTCTCTCCTTGATGACGGATTCTAACATTTTACCTACAACAGACGTTAAACTAACCGGCCTATAATTCCCTACCTTTTGCCTGCCACCCTTCTTAAACAACGACGTAACATTAGCCGTTTTCCAATCTTCCGGCACTTCCCCGGAATCCAGCGACGTTTGGAAAATAATCACCAAGGCATCCACTATCACCTCCGCCATTTCTTTCAGAACCCTTGGATGCATTCCATCCGGTCCTGGGGACTTGTCCACAATCAGTCCCTCCAGTCTGTCGAGCACCGCCTCTCTAGTAACAATAATGTCATTCAGGCCCTCCACTCCTACCATCTTTCCATCGCTAACACCCGGCAAATTATTCACGTCCTCCTCCGTGAAGACCGAAACAAAAAAGTTATTCAAGGCCTCAACCGTTTCCCCATCCCCGACCACTAAGTCCCCCCTCTCATCCTCTAAGGGTCCAACGTTCACCCTAGCCAGCCTCTTCCTTTTCATATATTTATAAAAACTCTTGCTATCCTTTTTTATATTAAGCGTTAGCCCAGCTTCATAGTTTATCCTACCCTTCTTTATCAACTTCTTTGACTCAGTGACACCACTCACTTCTAGGTCAGAAGATCGTATATTCAGGTTCTAATCCAGAGGCCAGAGTATATGTTCTAAGCTGACACCCAAGTGCAGCACTGTGGGTGTGCCGACTTTGGGATCAGATGTTAAATTGAGTCCTTTTGGTCCCCTCAGGTGGTTGTAAAAGATTCTGTGGCAACCAAAGTGCTGTAAAGTTCTCCCCAATGCCCGTGCCGATGTTTACGCCTCAACCAACATCAGTTTAAAACAAAACAGATTATCTGGTTGTGTTCTCACTTGTGTTTGTGGAATTTTGCTGTGCACAAATTGACTGCTGTATTTCTTACAAGAGTCACAACATTTTTTAAAGTACTTCATTAGATATGAAGCACTTTGGGGAATCCTGGGGGTGTGAAAGGCTCTTTGTTGATATACACTTACTTTATTTCTTGATCAAAATCAAGTTGGTGAACAAATAAAGATTCATCACCTACACAAATTGAAGTGTGACTTTGAGGGAAATTTTCCACTACAGCATATATAACATGATGCATAACTGTGTCTGGTGTTTGTGGGAAGGAAAGGGGTGTAAATAAATTCTCAGCAAGAGATTTTTCCCTGACGTGCAGAAAGATAATAACCAGCATTTTCATAGAATCATTACAGTACAAAAGAAGGCCATTCATCCCAATGACACTCTGACAGACGGTCCCACCCTTTTTCCCATAGTCCCACTTGTTTACCCCGCTAATAAGAACATAAGAAATAGGAGCAGGAGTAGGCCATCTAGCCCTTCGAGCCTGCCCCGCCATTCAATAAGATCATGGCTGATCTGTCGTGGCTCAGTTCCACATTCCCGCCCTCTCCCCATAACCCTTAATCCCCTCTCTTATCAAAAACCCATCAACCCGCGTCTTAAAAATATTTAGCGAGGTAGCCTCCACCACTTCAACGGGCAGAGAATTCCAGAGATTCACCAACCTTTGAGTGAAGAAGTTCCTCCTCAACTCCGTTCTAAACCACCCCCCCTTTATCTTGAGGCTGTGCCCCCTAGTCCTACTGTCCTTTCTGAGCGGGAAGAGTCTCTCCACCTCCATCCTATCCATCCCATTCATCATCTTATACGTCTCAATGAGATCTCCCCTCATTCTTCTAAACTCTAACGAGTACAAGCCTAATTTATTCAGCCTCTCCTCATAGCTCAACCCCCTCAACTCCGGCATCAGCCTAGTAAACCTCCTCTGCTCTCCCTCCAAGGCCAAAATATCCTTGCGTAAGTACGGCGACCAAAACTGCACACAGTACTCCAGCTGCGGCCTCACCAATGCCCTATACAGCTGCAGCAAGATCTCCCTACTTTTATATTCAATCCCCCTCGCTATGAAGGCCAGCATCCCATTCACCTTCCTGACCACTTGCTGCACCTGCAAGCTGGGTTTTTGCAACTCATGCACAAGGACCCCAAGGTCCCTCTGCACCGTCACCTGCTGTAGTTTTTTGCCACGTAAGTAATAATCCTTCCTACTATTATTCCTACCAAAGTGGACCACCTCGCACTTGCCAACATTAAATTCCATTTGCCATTTCCTGGCCCATTTGCCCAGCCTATCTAGATCCTTCTGTAGACTCTCCGCACCCTCCGCACAATTTGCCGTTCCACCAATCTTGGTGTCATCAGCAAATATCCCCCTAACCCACACACTTTGGGACACCAAGGGACAATTTAGCACAACCAATCCATCTAACCTGCACTTCTTTTGGTCTGTGAGAGGAAAACAGAGCACCTGGAGGAAGCCCATGCAGACCCACGGAAAATGTGCAAAGTCCACACAGTCAATCACCCAAGGCTAGAATCAAACCCAGGTCCCTGGCACTGTGAGGCAGCAGTGTTAACCACTGTCACCATGCCATCCCTAAATTTTCCAAACAGGATGCATACATGCACAACATACTTGAACTGTTGTTTGTCAAGGATTTGAAAATCATGCACAACAGTTCATTTAACTGCAGTTTGTAATCTACTTCTGAAACATAGTTATTGCTAAAGCCCACTTTCACATGGGTATAATTGTTTGCTTACTTCCTGGCTTTCTTTAAAGGAGAACATTGTACCGGGAGTACGAGACTGTTTTTGGCTTATTAGTTTTCAGTAAGTTTGACACATCATTTCCCTTGTCTTTGTTCCATAATTATTGCATTGTTTCAACTCATTTCTCTTTTCATTTCCTATTACTGAAGCGGATTCCATTTTCAGTTCAAACACTTTATGCTACAGGATGCAAATTCCTCTCATTCTCAGGGATTGTGAGAATGAAGAATAGTATTTCTCAGAATGGGACAAGCCTACACTGCATAAATACATAGACTTCATACATAGTTTGCAAGAAGTCTTTGCTCACTGCATTCAGAATTAAAGCTCTGAACCCAACTGTACACAACCTAGCTGGAAGAAAGTACAGGGCAAAATCCTCTAAGCTCGCACGCGAGATTCACAGAAATTTTATAATAATCTAACCGGCAAGACATCTTTAGAAAAAGGTAAACTTTACACATAAATACACTATCATTACACCCAACAAGTCTCTGCCAGATGTACTAATTAACATACTGTTGAAAACAGCCAAAAATCTGGTCAAGCAGGATACTATGTTGTAACCTGTAAAGGGCATTTGGATATATACAGAAAAGAAAAGCAAAGCAGGGCTATGGAGAAGAACAAGAGTGAAAATAGTTGCTCTTCAAAGAGCTGTTATGGACATGATGGGCAGAATGGGCTCCTTCTGCGTTGGATAGTGTTATGACAAAAAACTTACTTGAAGTAAAGGTGCTCTTTTCATATCTTCTGCTCTTAAGCATTATTGGGAATGTAGAGGCTCACAGCACAAAAAAAAACTGTCATTTTTATTTCCCACAATATATAGAAGCAGGCCTTTTGGAACAGAAGTCAAGTTAGTCTAAGTCTTCCTGAAGGAGCAAGTAATATATTTTTGTCAGGACTATTTTTAAAAATTCGATGTCAAGAAAATGTTTCCAATTGTGAAGGTATCCAAAACTAGAGATCATGAACGTAAGTAAATCATTGCTGCATACAACAGGGAATTTACCTATCCAGCGAGTGGTTAAAAACATGGACTGCATGACTTCAAGGAGTTGTTGAGCTGTACAGTAGTTTCATTTAAGGATAAGTTAGGCAGCACGAAGAATAAAGATATAGGACAATATATTAATAAGATTACAGTTGAAGAGGGATGGAAGGAGGCTTACGTACAGCATAAAAACTGGGCATCATTTCTCAGTGGATAGGGATTTATTGAAACACTTAAAAAGCCTTGAAATAGGAAAGTGAATAAAAGTATAATATAGAAATGGAAATGTGCTACAATTTGGGACAGAAAAATAAGTAGCAGTTATATTCATGTAAATCTTCCATTGTGTGTAGTGGGAAATCATGTTAACACAAATGCACTCACTTAAAGCAGTGAGGATTAGAATCATAGAATAGCTACAGTGCAGAAGAGGTCATCGACTGTACTGACTCAGTGTATTTTACCCAAGCACTTTCCCCTGCCCTATCCCTGTAATCCCACACATGTACCATGGCCAATCCCATCTAACCTATACATCTTCGAACACCAAGGAGCAATTTTGCATGTCCAGCCCACCTAACCAGCACATCTTTGGACTGTGGGAGGAAACCAGGCAACCCTGAGGAAACCCATGCAGGCATGGGGAGAATGAGCAAATTCCACACAGTCACCCAAGGTCAGAATTGAACCAGGATCCCTGGAGCTGCGAGGCAGCAGCACCAACCACTGTGCCACTATGCCTATCATGACCCTTATACTGTACTTATCTAACCTAGTTATGCCCCAAGACTTCAAATTACCAACAGTTCTTCTTCATTTTCTAAATCATCGTCATCATCTTCATCCTCCATACATTCCTCAGCCATTTGTTTTTTATGGTCCATTGGCAAAGGTTTTTTTTCTTTTTGGCTTTATATATACAAACGCTGATTCATTTTTAAGCATACACAAATATTTACATTATTACTTACCTGGGGGTACAGGAAGATCTGCAAAATCCACTTTCCTTCCGGCTTTGTGTGCTCGAATGGCACCTTGATATTGCTTCAAAATTAACAAAGGTGTTGATTATCTTTCACACATTACAAAAAAGTCCTTCTTTCAAATGGAGCACACAGATTTCCAATGTTAAAACTATCTCCAATAAGCTTGGGGCTATCTAATTTTGTGCCAGATAGTGCACTGCACCTCAGCAACTGTGCTGCAATTTCAAACTTTTAAATGCTTACTGTCTTTGGAAGCATTTCTAGTGCTTCTTTTGCATAAAACAGAAAAAAAAATTGTTAAACGATCTCTACCCATTCTGTCTACCCAACACTACCTTCCCTGTCTTTAGTTACTCTCGTCAAAGGTCCTCGGGTTTCTTCTTGTGTTCTTCTCAAGCTCTAAAAAGACTGTCATGACAAAGCATTTTTAACTTGTTTCGGTTGAAGCCAAGAGCATGTTTCTGCTGAACTTAGGTTCAGGATTTTTAGGATTGGACATAGGAGCATAAGAAATAGGAGGACAGGTAAATTATATGGCCCCTCAAAACTGCTCTGCCATTCAATGCAATCTTGCTAAACTGCTGCCTTAGCGTTTCCCATCTACTTCCCATAATCCTTTGATCCTGGAAACCAGCATTTCTGGCCTATCCCCAGTTGGCCTTGAGGTGGTGGAGGTGAGCTGCCTTCTTGACCGCAGCAGTCCCTGTTTAAGAACGTGTTCCAGGATTTTGACCCACTGACAGTGATGGGATGGTGATATATTTCAAAGTCAGGATGGTGAGCGACTTGGAGGAGAACTTCCAAGTGGTGGTATTTCCATGTCTGCTGCCCTTGTCCTTCAAAGTGGTAATGGTCATGGGTTTAAAAGTGCTGCCCAAGGAACCTTGGTGAGTTCCTGCAGTGCATCATGTAGTTGGTACACACTGCTGCCACTGTTTGTTGATGGTGGAGGGAGTGAATGTTTGTAGATGGGATGTGAATTAAGTGGGCTGCTTTGTCCTGAATGGTGTCAAGTTTCTGGAGTGCTGTTGGAGCTGCACACTTCTGACTTATACCTTGTAGATGGCAGACAGGGTTTGGCAAGTCAGGAGAGGAGTTACTCGTTACAGGATTCCTAGTCTCTGACCTGCTCTTGTGATCACAATATCATATAGCTAGTTCAATTCAGTTTCTTGTCAATGGCAAACCCAGGATGTTGACTGATATCAAGCTAACTGACCTGTAGTTCTGCGTTTTCTTTTTCCCTCTTTTCTGGAATAGTTCTGATACATTTACTAATTTACAATTTGCCAGGACCGCTGTAGGATCTAGGGAATTTTGGAAAATTCTGAGCCGTGCATTTGCTGTCCTTGCAGCTACCTCTTTAGAATCTTAGGATGTAGGCCATTAGGTTCTGTGGATTTGTCTGATTTCAGACCCTAAGTCACCCTAATTATTTCCTCTGTGGATAGAAATTAATTTAACTTCCTCACTCTTATTAGCTTCTTGGTTATCCTTTATTTTTAGTGTGTAATTTATGTATTCTATGTTGTTTGATCAACATCCTCATTTGCTCATTCCCCATGATAAAGTTTTAGAGCAGAGACAGAAGAAATTATTTTCACTGCTCTCCTTTTTATATACACTTATTAAAACCTTTTACAATCTATTTTAACATTCACGTCTAGTTTACATTCATTCAAGTGTTTCTCTTTTAACCAACTTTTGCTCACCCTCCCCCACTTTGCTGAGAGCATGTGAAAAAGCGACAATGAAAATGGAGCGACTGATTGGTGAGTATATTATTTAGTTTTCCTTCTATCTATTAAATACTGGTATAATGTACTGGTAATTAAGATTTTCTTCATAATAAGGTTTTTATAATAGCAAAGTTATTGAGAGCAACAGGATTTAATTAAAATAAACAGATAATAAATAAATACCTAAAACACATACTTACATAATTAAGTACAGAACTTCTAGTTTGTAGGTGGCACTAGCATTGATAAGCACAGTAAATCGTAATATGTCCAATGTAAGCATAAATATTTTTGTTTTTCCCCATTTGAAGTTTCATTAGCATTTAAATGATTAAGCATTTTCTGCAATTTATGAAATATATGGTGTGTACTAAATGTACTTAATCTTATACTAGGGATCATGGTTAATATATATGCCCGACTGAGATGAAGAAAGGCCACTTGCAGCCCATTCATTAGCCTAGATTGCCTGTCACTAACCTACGTGCTCAATGTCAGTTTGGAAGTCGCAGCAGGAGGTCAGCTCAGGTTGAAATAAAGATATAACTAGTCAGATGTCACCTTCAGAAACTTTGTGGAACATAATAAAAGTTCAAATATAAGTCCAGAATTGTTACTCTTTTCATTCACTAGTATTACATAGAACACTACAGCACAAACAGGCCCTTCGGCCCACGAGTTGCGCCGAACACATCAACACCTATCTATAACCCCCAATCCCATAAAACCCCATATACTCATCCAGAAGTCTTTTAAAAGACCCCAGCGAGTTCGCCTCCACCACCACTGACGGCAGCCGATTCCATTCACCCACCACCCTCTGAGTGAAAAACTTACCCCTAACATCACTTCTGTACTTTCCTCCCCGCACCTTAAACCTGTGTCCTCTCGTAGCGACCATTTCAACCCGGGGAAATAGCCTCTGAGAATCCACCCTATCTATTCCTCTCAACATTTTATAAACCTCTATCAGGTCGCCTCTCAACCTACGTCTCTCCAGGGAAAAGAGACCCAGTTCCCTCAACCTAACTTCATAAGGCATGCCTCTCAGTCCAGGCAACATCCTTGTAAATCTCCTCTGTACCCTTTCAATAGCTTCTACGTCTTTCCTATAGTGAGGCGACCAGAACTGTGCACAGTACTCCAAATGAGGCCTGACAAGGGTCTTATAAAGTTGCAGCATTACCTCCCGACTCCTAAACTCAATCCCTCGATTTATGAAGGCCACTACACCATACGCCTTCTTGACCACCTCTTCCACCTGCGAGGCCGATTTAAGAGTCCTGTGGACCCGGACCCCAAGATCCTTCTGCTCCTCAACACTACCAAGACTCCTGCCCTTGATAGTGTACTCGTTCATCCCGTTGGTTCTGCCAAAATGGACGACTACGCATTTATCCGCGTTGAAGTCCATCTGCCACTTCTCCGCCCAGTCCTGCATCCTATTTATGTGCTGCTGCAACTTTTGCCATCCTTCCAGACCATCCACAACACCACCGACCTTCGTGTCATCAGCGAACTTACTTACCCATCCTTCCACTTCCTCTTCCAGGTCATTTATGAAAATGACAAACAGCAAGGGTCCTAGAACAGATCCCTGGGGCACTCCAGTATTGTGTAAAATAGTATTGTGTAAAATAAATCAGTTTGTCTTTACACTGATTTAATCTCACCAGATTAGCCTTTCAAACATTTGGAGAAATAAACAAGAGGATGTTTACAAGGATAATAATATCTAGTATGTATAACAAAATGCAATCTCATCATGATCCTTTGTTCCTCAGCTAGGATTTTCAAAAATGAATGACTCCTACTAGAGTTAAGTGTGCATTGTCTCTGTTTCATAATCATCACCGGAACTGGAAAGCCTGCATATGGCTCACTAAGAAGTCTCACACATAAATAATGACATTGACAAGATACCTGAGGTACTTACATCCCCTTGGCAAGAAAGCAACATAATTAAAAAGGGAGCTAGAGAAAAATCATCAAGAATACCCCACCAAGGATTTACATACCTTTGCTATTCTCTCATGCATCCTTGCTTTACGGTCATTACCATCAGTTTTAGCTTGAGCAGCTGCTGTTTTGTATTTCTCCATTCTTTGAAGTAGAGCCTCTAGAACATCTTTGGGTGGTGGTGGTGAGCCTAAAATCATAAACATGAAATTATAGTTAACAAACATTCAATAGAAATCAAGTTCATCGATCAAAAGCTGTAACACAAATATTTAATGAACTGAACTACCAGCATGAAGAAATCAATTGTCTGATTCAAGCTGCATTGATTTTCCTCTCCCTCCTCACCTCTTCCCACTTACCCCATCCACAGTCTCTCTCTTTAACTTTGTTTTCTCATCCACCCAACTGGTTTCACTCCCAAGTGCTGGTTCAATTTTCTCACTGCTCACTAGTAGCAGCACGGTAGCAGTGGTTAGCACTGCTGCTTCACAGCTTCAAGGTCCTGGGTTCGATTCCTGGCTCGGGTCACTGTCTGTGTGGAGTTTGCACATTCTCCTCGTGTCTGTGTGGGTTTCCTCCGGGTACTCTGGTTTCCTCCCACAGCACAAAGATGTGCGGGTTAGGTTGATTAGCCATGCTAAGAAATTGTCCCTTAGTGTCCAGGGATGCGTAGGTTAGAGGGATTAGTGGGTATAACATGTAGGGATATGGGGTTAGGGCCTGGGTGGGATTGTGTTCAGTGCAGACTCGCTGGGCTGAAGGGCCTCTTTCTGCACTGTGGGGTTCTATGAATAGTCCCCTCCTGACTTGAATAATGCCATTGGTTGTGACTCATGTAAGACACCACGGTAGATGGCTCAATCCACATACCATTTCTGACCAAATTAGACCACCGTTTCCAAATAATTATATTCCTATACTTGTCAACACTACTAGGGATCAACTACTGTCTGCTTAGTACCCTAGATAGCATTGCACTACATTGAGAATTGGAAGGAAGAACCCACTCCCCTTTGCCATGACACCATTTATTAGCATACATTCATAGTGTCATTGGCTGAACTCACTTAATGAAAGGAAAACATTGCGTTAACAAAAAAATAACAGCTTCATTGCAAGTGGTAGATCCAAATTAACACTTCCAACATTTTTAAGGATCAAGTTCCTAAAGTCACAATACAATTGGAAAATAAAAAATATGCACATCTTAAAAACTGACAAAATAGAATTTAAATAGAAAGCTTAGAAAATTCTAATACAACTTTGTGATTCACATAGTCATAAAGTAAGAGCAAAGGTTTAGGAAACAAGTTAAATTTCAAAAAAGATCAACAACTTCATAAACTATTATTTTGCTACCCGTACAGGCCTTGTTGTTATTTGTACAATTGGGAAATCCTGTCTAAATACAAAAAAATTGCACAATCTGTTTAATGCTGAAAATACTCAATTTAATACGGTCTGTCTTTGTACGATTCCAAAGTTCAATGGTAGGAAGAAAATAATATACATCATTACAGCCTAACAGTCTTGAGATTAATTAGTCAAGAATCTAAATTTAAGGTTCAAAAAACAAATGATTTTAAAAGAAAATGAAGTTAAATCTTTCATCTGACAACAAGAAAATTCTAGATACAGAAACAGTTCTGTAATGTTTTAGCTAATTAAAATATTTCTGTTCATATCTATCCACATACTTTGCATTAAAAATGTTTATTTATTAGTTACAAGTAGGCTTACATTAACACTGCAATGAAGATACACTGAGGGAGAATTCAATGGCCAATGCACCTAATCAACACATCTTTCAGACTATGGGAGGCAACTGGAGCATCTGGAGGGAATCCACACAGATACAGGGAGAACATGCAAACTCCACACAGTAAGCCAAGCTGGGAACCAAACCTGGTTCCCTGGTGCCATGAGGCAGCAGTGCTAACCACTGTGCTACCATGCCGCCCCAACTAAACTAACTAATAACTAAACATGTCAAATAGTAATAGCTCAAAACATTTAAATATTTAACTTGTCAAAAGTTTTCAGCATCAATTCCATTTTCTGTTTCCAGCCCTAGCTACGTTTCCCCAAGTTGAGCCAATTCTTGTTACTGATTGCACTAAGTATAGGAGAAACAAAAGGTTGTGAAGCTTCAAACAAGAGCATGTTCTGAAGCTTCAAACTTTCAGAGAAATGATCCACTGTATTTTCTAATTATAATTTTGAAATGCTCATCTTTCCCATTAAACAACTGAGGCTACCATGCTACATGGTAACATTTACACCTAAACACATTGTACCAGATTGTTCAGTGACTTGAGGTTCAGTTTTGGAATCCACTCCTTGCTGATCAGGAAGAGGTACTACACTGGAAGGACTCAGTGATTCTTCTTGGGCTGAAGTATCTGTCAAAACATTTGACTAAATTACAAATAGAAGTATTTTTAAAAGGAAAATGTCACATTACAAGATAATACATTTGCATTCAGTATTAGTTTCAAAGCATCTTTAATCTGACAGACCATTAGTTAACTGAATTGTAGCAGGTAACAAACATTTCAAATTAATAGTCTGCCAGGTGATAGAACTGTGCTCCGAGTGCTGGTTCCAAGCTGTAAATAGCTTGATTTGACAAAACGAAATACCATGGATTGTTTTGTATATTTAAAACTGATTCATTCTGGTTGGCCTGTCTATTAATTATGACTAGCTAAAAATGAGAAAGTAAAATAATTTCAAGTAGTCATGACGATTGCAAAGATGAAATTAATTTCATGACTGGCATGTGAAAAGATACATACATATATTTAATAGACGCACAAGTTTAGGCATCTGAGTTTGATATGTCAGCAGTACTGTTTAGGATGGATCTGTCAAAATTCATCTAGTATCTCAAGAAAAGATTGTTTTTCTTTCTTTTCCTGAAAGATATTTGTTGAAATGTATATTTTACCAAATTGCATTATGCAGAAATCCTACAAAAATTAAATTAAAAATGAGAATGTAAGAACTCCTAACGGTTCATTGAATAAATACACAGAAAAATAAGCATATCATGCCATGCAGATTAGGAAAGTCTCAGGTTCCTTTTTCGAATCAGTTGATCTCAGCCAGTCAGGACCCACTTACAGACCCTGTAAATCTTGCAGTTCATGGGAACCAATTTGAGATGCAGTGATGTTAAAATTATTTAATGCATCCTCAATCCAAACCAGGCACTGGGGAGACAAGTTACATTGGATCAGGCCATAGATTTTGCCAATAAACTGTTTTTATTGTGCCAATCTACTCGTCATTTCTGCACTCCCTATACACGATCAATTTTACATATACAGGTCAACATTTTCAAGGGAATAAGTATCCTGGGACTCAGATTCACTTGCTTCGAAAATGATTGACTGTTGCACTCTAAAAACAAGGGGTGCATGGGTGTGTTAGGAGTAATTATTGAAATTATTTCAGCTGCCAAGGTAGTGGGGAGAACACTAATTGATTTCAGCATCTTAATGCTTGTTGAATAAGGTATGTATTGAACTTTGGGTAAAGACCAAGCTTCATGATGACTTCCTATGGTCAACATGCTCACTGTCAGCAGCACAATGGTACATTGGTTAGCACTGCTACCTCACAGCACCAGGGACACGGGCTCAATTCCAGCCTCGGGTGACTGTGCCAGCTTCACATATTCTCCCCATGTCTGCGTGGGTTACCTCCGGGTATTCTGGTTATCTCCCACAGTCCAAAGAAGTGCAGGTCAGGTGGATTGGCCATGCTAAGTTGTCCCTTGGCGTCAGGGGGATTGGCAGGGTAAAGTTGTGGGATTACAGGGATGGGGTCTAGGTGGGGTTGTTGTTGGTGCATGCTCGATGGGCCAAATGGCCGCCTCCTGCACTGTAGGGATTCTATGACTTGGATGGAATACTAAATTGTAGTGTTATATCCAGTACAAAACTACAGCTTCAGAAGGGATGTTTTCAATAAAACATATGAATTGTTGATCAGTTCTTAGGGATTCATGAGATCTCAAATGAAGAGTGTTGAAATTTGTGCAGATATAAAACAATTTTTATGCATTTTTGCATAGCTTGGCACTGTTGAGAGAGGTAAATTAAATGTCTGAATGGACTGAAATAAATTGAGTGTGATACCAATGCATTTGCACAGAATGGAACAATGTACCGCAGAATTTAACTTGTGATCAGCCTCAGATCAGAACAATATGGACTTATTTAAAGCCTGTACAATAATACAATAAAGTTACTACTTCAGTGTCAGAGATTGAAAATAGTAAATCCAGAGTTTAGATTTCCTCCCAAGTTGCAATATACTTTCACAGGAAAAGAACAGTTTTATAAGTGGACAAAAATGAAGCCAACAGTTCTACAATTACGAATCCATACATTCCTACCTGTTGGAGATGGTGGCAGATTACTCAGATCCACAGGCTCCCCATTATCCAACGCCCTTATTACAACATCAAATTTCTGAAGAAACAAGAAATAGAAAACACGCTTTTAAAACTGTGTGTATCTACTATATGTTATAGATGGTACGTGGTCACAATTGTCCAAAATAATTGCATCTGTAGGTGGAGCTGCAAGCATAATATTACATGGCTCCTAAGTATAAGTAAGAAATGCACCTTTGTAATCACAAAAATTTATAGCACCTGAAGGTTTGTCTGAAATTATGGGAAACACCAGTCAAACAAATAAAATATGCAGCGTACAGAAAGTCTGAAAAAATTTTAAAATGCAAGTTCACAAGTGGTCGCTAAGGTAGGTTAAATAAACTACTGTCCAGAAAGGCAGCATTGATCATTTTCCATACTGGTTGGTTTCAGAAATCCAGTAATTTCCATTACAGCACTGATGATTTCAGGCACATTGACTGATCTAACATTCTACAAACTTATAAGACTTTAAACTATAGCGAGGGGGATAGAATATAAAAGGAGGAGGTCTTGCTGCAACTGTACAGGGTACTGGTGAGGCCGCAGCTGGAGTACTGTGTGCAGTTTTGGTCGCTGCACTTGCGGAAGGATACATTGGCCTTGGAGGGAGTGCACAGGAGGTTCACTAGGCTGATACCGGAGTTGAGGGGGTTGGACTACGAAGAGAGACTAAATAGACTGGGTCTGTACTCGGAGTTTAGAAGGATGAGGGGGGATCTTATAGAGACGTATAAGATAATGAAGGGGATGGAAAGGGTAGAGGTAGAGAGATTCTTCCTGCTTAGAAAGGATAGCAGGACTAGTCCTGCTATCCTCAAGATATGTGGGGTGGGGGGGGGAGCAGTTTAGATCAGAGTTGAGGAGGAACTTCTTCACTCGAGAGAATCTCTGGAATTCTCTGCCCGTTGAAGTGGTGGAGGCTACCTCGCTGAATATATTTAAGTCATGGGTAGATAGGTTTTTGATAGACAAGGGAATTAAGGGTTATGGGGAGAAAGTAGGAAGGTGGAACTGATCCACTTCAGATCAGCCACGATCTTATTGAATGGTGGGGCGGGCTCGAAGGCCTACTCCTATTTATGTTCTTATTGCATCATCCAACAGTTTAATATTTTATCGGCATAATTGTTTTCTGTATCACTGGTTAATATATCTTTGTTGTACTCAACCAAAGTTTTGATTTGACAATGTCTGGATTTTATAGCAATCAAATGGAATAAAGATTAGTCACTAAATCAGTGATCTCACCAGTCTGATATCGCAAGCAAAATAAAATTACACATTGCATTGTTTGCAGCTAACTCCAGTGACATACTGCAGCAAAATACTGCGGATGCTTTAACTTTAAAATTGAAACAAAGAATGCTGCATATTGTCAACTGCTCAGGCAACATCTGTGGAAAGGAAAACAAATGTCTCAGGTTGATGACCTTTCATCAGAACCACTGATATGAAATGCTGATATCATTTCTCTCTCCACAGATCATGCCAGACCTGCTGAGTTTTCTCCATATTTTCTGCCTCTTTTTGAAATTAAACACTTTTTTTAGAAAAGAAAGACTTGGGGCAATTCAAAATATATTATTCTATGATGGAAAACTGTTTTCCTTCAAAGTCCAATTATTTTTAAGTAAACAGAAGATCACGTCAGTGCTTAACTAGTTAGCCCTGCTTGTTCAAGGAACTCGAAATAGGAATATGCTCATTGGTCATAGGTTGCATGTCAAATCAGCCTGCACCTTAAAACTATTTTACATCTGTAACAAAAAGTGATGTCTGCTAGACTAACCTATATATACTCACACACAAAGAACAAAGAAAAAAGTATAGCACAAGAACAGGCCTTTGGCCCTCCAAGCCTGTGCCAATCATGATGCCCTAACCAAATTAAAAGATCTTCTGCCCTTCCTTAGTCCGTATCCCTCCATTCCCTCGTTATTCATCTACCCATCAGATGCTTCTTAAATGTCATGAATGCGCCTGCTTCCACCACCACCTCCTCTAACAGCACGTTCCAGGCACCCACCACTCTCTGCCTGAAAAACTTCTCCTGCACATCTCCCTTAAAAACTTGCCCCCTCTCACTTTAAGCCTGTGCTCCCTTGCAATTGACACTTCCATCCTTGGAAAAAAGCCTCTGATTGTCCACCCTATCTATGCCTCATAATTTTGTAGACTTCTATCAGGGCTCCCCTTAACATCCATTCAAATATATGTTCAAATACAACTTGCAATTAATGTACTAAGTTTTAAAACTGAGAAATATCCAGTCACTTCTGACGCTGTAAGTTGCACATTCCTTATTTTTCCCTTCCTTTCTTGTTACTTTTTGCAATATACCCTTCCCAAAAAATGTGGCCAGAAAACTAATGCTGCTTTTTAATTGCCTACTCAAACGTTGAGGATGTAATTCAGGTTATTCCAATTTGCTGTTCCTCCCAAAGGATCACTATTTGGTACTCAATATCACTCTCTTCACTGGCATATTTGATATTATGAACCCATTTTTGATAGAGCAGACACATAACTTGTCATACTAACCAGTTGCATTGACAGTTTCTATTAATGAAACTTTGTTACTCATCAGATATTTAACTGACTTTACGAATACTAAAACACAGCATGAAGTATTTGCAACTGTATCTTCAAAGTGTTAAAAACAAAATCAAATGTAATTTTACAGAAATTAACTTTCTAATCGTTCTAATTCAGCACATTTTCAATATTACACATTACCAGTCTATACAAATCGATGGATTTTTTTAAAATAACAAAACTTTACTTTGCTGATTTTCATGTATTCTTTAGCCTTTGTGATGTCTCCTTGCTGTTTTGCTCTCAATGCAGCCAATTTAAATTCCTTCTGTCTTCCAATCAATAATACTTTTGTCTTTGTATCATCACACCCTGTAAAGCATAGAAACAAAACTGTCTTTAAAAATAGCCAAATTCATCTGTAACATGAATGGCTTTAGATGGCTGCTTTAGGTAACATTCCTAATTTGCATTCAAGCTAATTTTACATCAACCCAAACTGATACAAGCTGACATACTGCTTCTGACATTACCAACCCTTTCTCAAATAGTCACAAAAAAAAAAGATCAACAAGACTGCCGATAGTAAAAGTATACTGAGCAGATTTGTGCCATGATTCAATCTTGAATGACCTGCGCTATCATGGGATCCACCTGAATTATTTAAATCAGGATAAAATCCTATAAATTTATAATAATTTGATACAGTACCTGAGCTATCATTAATTGCCTTGTCAGCAGTAGTGGATACATCAATGATCTCTGACTGACCAGAAGTTACAGACTCTGCAATGCTTTGAGGCTCAGCCACAGATGATGTCAGAGGTAACACGGTAACATTAGGCTTAGGTAGTGGTGCCTCATCTGCTAGTTCTGGTGCATCCTGGTGCAGTTCAGCCATTCCACCTTTCACACTTTCAGCTTCTAAAATTTTTGCACTCAAGCCATCGGATTGGAGTATTGTGGCACTACTTTTACCAGTAGCAACTGGAGGAGGAATTTCTGCTTCCTCTATCTTTTTACCTTTCTTTGCAGAAGCCAGCATAGTCTGTATTGTCTATTAAACAGAAAAAACAGATGAAGGTTGCACAATCTTTGCCACATTAAATAGAAATACTTATTTTTTAAATTTACAAAATACAACGTTCCTGACAAAACTATAACAAGGGTTCTGCAAATAATTGACCAAATTATCTGACAGTAGATGGAATACCTCAATATTCTTGTGAAACACCACGGGCAGGATTCTCCGACCTCACTTACAACTGGGATTCTCCTGTCCCACTGCAATGAACGAAGATTTGGCTGAGCGCCAAAATTCTCCATTTTTCTCTGGCGGCGCTGGTGGGACACAAGCAGCCGGAGAATTTTGGTCCACAAGTTTAGTTATGAAAAGCTCTTTTAACAAATTGTACAGTAGGTGTCAAGAGTACACAACAGACAACTCTTGCTTTTAAACACAACATGTTTAATTTCAGCTAAAGCAGTACAATGGTCGAGAAATAGCGTTATTGCAAAGAATAATTCAAAAATGTCTTAGGCGGTGAGTATATGGAGCGGTACGAAAACTGCTGGAATAGTGCAAAAGAAATGTTCCTTTTCCCACCTTGCTGGAACATTAAATCCTAGTGAAAATAATGCCAGTAACAATACTTAGTGCAAATCATCATTCAAGCGGCTTGGTCAGCTCTTGGTCAAGTCATTAGATGGAACCTCACAACACATAAGCTTTAGGTGTGGGCTGGACATAGATCAGCATTACTATTTTGGCTGATTGTAAAGCAACTCAATGGCAGTCCTAAAGAAGATTTAACTACCCTCGCTTAATAGCTTAAACTACAAGAAAGATGCAATAAAAATAACAAACATTTAAAACATACCTTTAGCCCTCGTTCATATCTCCGCATTTTTGATGTCTCTCCAGCTTCCTTTGCATTACTAATTGCAACCCTGTACATCTGGAGTCTATTTTCCAGTATATCTTGTAATCCACCAGCATTCACAGAAATTGCACTTGACTTGGAGAAAGAAAATAACTTCTAGCAATTGGATTTTATTTTTCAAACCAAAAAGAGGACCTTAACTTTACTCAAGTGATTTAAATTTTTTGTAACTGTGTTTTTTTCAGTTCACTAAACATTAATTACCTAATTGTGTTGAATATCTAAAAATGTGATCTGTGGCTTTATAAAATGGGACAATATTATGTTCCTATTACTTACAAATTAAGTTATTAAATGATACTACTAATATAGACTGTTTTAAAATGTAGCTTTGCATTAGACTAGACTTAAACTAGTCCAAGTACCTCAACCGTGTCTAGAAGTAACACTGACGCCATAAATTCCAAATTATATAGTCACTGCTACAACTGCATCCCTGCAGATCTAAATACAAACATATGAAGATATGCGGGTTAGGCTGATTGGCCATGCTAAGAAATTGCCCCTTAGCGTCGAGGGATGTGTAGGTTAGAGGGATTAGTGGGTATAATATATAGGGATGTGGGGGTGGGCCTGGGTGGGATTGTGTTCAGTGCAGACTCAATGGGCCGAAGGGCCTCTTTCTGCACTATAGGGTTCTATGATCTAGGTGAATTAGGAACAAGAATAGGCCATTCGGCCCCTTGAGCCTTAATATTTTAAAATCATGGTTGATCTGAATGTGGCTTCAACACCATTTTCCCCAGTACCCTTGATTCCTTTGGAATCATGGATCTAATTCATTGAATATAGTCAAAGGCCCATCCTCTGTTACTCTATGATGAAGTGAATGCCACACACTAATGACCCGCAGAAAAAAATTCTTAACATCTCCTTCTTAAATGGATGACCCTTTATTTTTAAACTGTGTCCCCTATTTCTAGTTTCACTCATAAGTGGAAAAATCAGCCTTAGAACCACCCTGTGAAGTAATCTCAGAATCTTGTGTAAGATCACCTCTCATTTTTCTAAACTCCAATGGATATAAGCCTAACTTGTTCAATCTTTCCTCATAAGATCACATCTTCATCCCAGTAATCAGTCAAATGAACCTTCTTTGAACTACTTCTACTGCAACTGTCTCTCAAGGAGACCAATTGCATCAATTTGGTTTCTCAAGGAGACCAAACCTGTACACAGTACTCCAGGTGTGGTCTCACTACTGCTGTAGCAACATTTGCCCATTTTTATACTCTTAAATCCTTGCAAAAAATACAATATTCAATTTGTATGGTACTAAAGGTTAAGATTTTTTTAAGTAAATAGTTCTGAAAAGCTACAAGAATAAGCTTTTATTTTTAAATATAAAAAGTGTTTACCTGAGACTGAGAAACAGGAAGTTGATTCACTGGTCCTGGAGCAGACTCTATGGGAACAGGTGCATTTGTAGATCCTTCTTCCTCATCCTCCCCCTCTTCCTGAATCACTTCCTTTAGCTCTGCCTTAGTTACAAAATAAATAATTTTACTCGTATGGCTTTGTTTTGCATACTCTCCTTTACGACTATGCTATCCAATGCATTACCTATCACTGAAAAATTAATTAGTGCAAAACATAGGTTAATTAGTAGAAACAACAAAGTTGCAATTGGAATATTAATTGTAGTCCCTTTTTGCACCTTAACTCTTTGGAAGGTTAACAAGAGGTTTGATAGCAGACGGACAGGTGCTATGTACAGGATTTGTGAAACAAAGCAAGGAATGAATGGACATAATAGGATACTTTCAGAGGTGCTTACATAAAGGATTAACTTTAAACAGAATTCACATTTGTGGCTTCAAAAACTATTCTGAGAATAATGTGAATAAAACAATCATCCATGACTCCAAACATCAAAATCTTATTTAAAGACTGATTTAAAAACACATATTTGATACAATAAAAGGGAAATGGCATAGATTCAAATTGTTTATTAAAAAAATTGTTGCATGGATAATCAAGCTTTGTAATTAGTTTTATTTAACCAATGCTAGGTTGGCCAATTCTTAACTGTTCAAAAGACAGATTAGAAGAATTTCCTTCATGGTTTACTGGATTAAAGCGCCACCTCACAGGATTCAGAGCCAGCATGTTGAGAGTTCTGCACAGAATTGGGTGAATTAATCCTGGTGAGGGGACGGAGAGGATAAAAAAAAACAGCCACAATTTCAGTGACACATTCTGGATCACTGCATTAATATAAACATCAGCTAAGCACAAGATTACAGTTGGTCATGACCCCATAATTAGAAGTCTGACTCTCATCACGCAGTAAGAAGTCTCACAACACCAGAATTAAGGCCAACAGGTTTATTTGGTAGCAAACGCCACTAGCTTAACCTGGACTTTAACCCGGTGTTGAGACACTTCTTACTGTGGTTACCCCAGTCCAATGCCGGCATCTCCAAATCATGACTACCTCGTCACATGTACAGATAGTGCTGTTACCTTCAAAAATGAAGGGGAAAGGAAAAAAAAGGGATTTTTAAAAAAGGAATACTGCACCTTTATACATAATAAATGGTATTCATATATAATGAAAAATATTTAGGAATAATAGTAATAAAACCCAAATTCCACCAAATATAACCTTGTAAAATATCTGTTTTTAAAGAAACCGATTAGAATTAATTCAATGGCAATAAGGAGACTGTGAACAAATGGTAATTAAATAATTGTGTATATATTTGTAAAAAAAAGTTCTTTAATTACAACAAACAACAGTATTTGAAAGAGAGTTCTTAAATGTAACTAATTTATCCTGGAATCATAGAAGTGCTAAAGTGCAGAAGAGGCCATTTGGCCCATCGACTGCACTGACTCTAAAGACAGTATATTTTACCCAGGCACTCTCCCCTGCCCTATCCCTGTGATTCCACACATTTACCATGGCTAATCCCATCTAACCAATACATCTTTGGATACTAAGGGGCAAATTTGCATGTCCAACCCATCTAACCTGCGCATCTTCGGACTGTGGGAGGAAACAGAACGTTGGTTAGACCGCATTTGGAGTACTGCGTCCAGTTCTGGTCAACTTACTACCGGAAGGACGTGGAGACTCTGGAGAGGGTGCAGAGGAGGTTTACCAGGATGTTGCCTGGCATGGAGGGACTGAGTTACGAGGAAAGGTTAGAGAAACTGGGACTTTACTCCTTGGAAAGACGGAGATTGAGGGGAGACATGATAGAGGTATATAAGATACTGAAGGGAATAGATAGAGTCAATAGTGAGAGACTGCTCCCTAGACTGGGTACAATTACGAGAGGTCATGATCTAAGGGTGATGGGGGAGAAGTATAATTTGGATGTGAGAGGAAGGTTCTTCACGCAGAGGGTCGTGGGGGTACGGAACGCACGACCGAGTAGGGTGGTGGAGGCAGGAACGTTGGACTCGTTTAAGGTTTACTTAGATAGACACATGAGCGAAACGAGGATGGAGGGTTATAGCAGGGGGTATTAAATAGGGTCAGAGCCTCGGGAGACACCGGAAATGCAGACTTGTATGTTAACGTTTTTGTCTTTTTATTCCACAGGTGGAGGTCCACCTTGTTGTCAAACGAGGGGCATGCACACAGTGGGTCGTGCGTGGGCTGCTCTTGGAGGTTCCAGGAGTGGCCTAGTACTTCGTGTTGGTGTGTGTGCTTGATCCTGGACCGGTAGACGGGTGCCGCAACAGCTCAGTGACTAGCACTGCTAGCTGTGCAGATACATGGATTTGGGCCTGTGTCTGTGGGAGTTTGCGCATTCTCCCTGTGGTTGCATGGGTTTCCTCCGGGCGCTCCGGTTTCGCCCCACACCCCAAAGATGTGCTCTTAGGCTGATTGGTTTACCAAATTGATACTATTCTCCCCTGAATCTGGCTAAGTTAGGGGTTCCACTCATAGACACGCAGGGTAGAATAGGTGTAGGAGGATGCGGCAGCACGGGCTCGTTGGGCCGAAGGGCCTGTTTCCCGTGTTGGGTTGTTCTTTGTTCTTTGAAATTAGATAACCTGGAGGAACCCCTTGCACAGGGAGAATGTGCAAATTCCACATAGTCACCCAAGACCAGAACTGAACCAGGGTCCCTGGAATTGTGAGGCAGCAATGCTAACCACTGTGTCTCACAGCTAACCTATCACAGAATACAGAACATTACAGCGCAGTACAGGCCCTTTGGCCCTTGATGTTGCGCCGACCTGTGATCCTCAATATTGTACTTATGTATCCAAGCTATGCCCCAAGACTTCAAATTACCAAAAGTTCTTCATCATTTTCCAGATCATCGTCGTCATTTTCATCTACATCTACATCCTTCATACATTCCTCAGCCATTTGTTCTATATGGTCCATTGGCAAAGGTGCTGTGGATAAAATACACTAGGTCAAAGAAAACAATCTTGATTCATTTAAACTGTTCTTTTCTTAGATTTAGATATGCTATTTATTGACAGAATATTTGATGATGGAAATACAGAACTACTAGGTATTTAACATAATAGTACTATGCCACAAAAAGGCCTAAGTTGTACGCCTTGGTTGCAATAAGTATCAATCAACAACCAATCAGCTGCAATAAACCAGATGCCATTTTACACACTGATGGAATGCAGCGATGCCATTCATTGTTTCTTGAAAAAGTTACAATTGTGCTAGGACTAGTTTCAAAGTACAATCTGCCAATTTTAGTTTTCTAAATTATAGCATTGATAATACACTATTACATATACTTTGGCAAAATAAATTGGTATGCATTTTACAGTGATCAAATGCAGATTTTCACAGTAACTTCATTGCAGTGTTAATGCAATATCAGTGTTAAGCATATTTGTGACACTAAGAAAATAAACTAAACTTTAATTAATTGGTACTTTCTTAATCTCCCTCACATATTGAACCATTATGCACCAATGATAAATATCTAACCCCAAAAAATAGTAATTATAAATGGATACCAGGAAATACATTCAAAGATGCAGATGAATGCAGAGTTTCAGAAATGATTAAAAACCACATAAACCTTGCTTTCATGGTTTTCATCAGTATTCTCGGGATTCTGTTCTCTCTGTAGAGACCATTAAGTTTAAAAAAGAGCTTCTCCAAGTGACAGCTGAAAGGATAACATGATCAGATTTCATGTTTTAAGACATTTATGGTGAGACTGTATTATTGACTAAATATTATTTTTGTAAACAACTTATGCTTCAAATGCAGAACAGAATTTTCCCTTTATAGTTTTAACATGACTATCACACCCATTTAACAGGTATACTTTGATTTTCCAGGATGCAGTATAATATTCTTAGCTCCCCCAGATTTATTTCAATTTCTTTCCCAATCTGGTAACTTTTAAGGTTAGGATTGTCTTTCACAGTGATAGCTTTTCCCTGGAGATGCACCCTCTTGCGCAAGCTAGACAAATCTTCCATCCATGTTTTAAATCCTCATGAATTTGGTCTTTTCAATCTGACCATAAGCTCTCACCCACATTCCTGCATGGCAAACTCTGTCTCTCTCCTAAATCCTGGCAGATTGTCCGAGTCTGAGAATTTCAGAGATATCTTAGAAGCCCTTCCCTTGTCAAAACCCATTCTTTGCGCAACATGAATCACATGGGCCTTGTTTTCAGATGAAACTGCTGATTTGCTCTCTCAAGACTCCAAAGCTCTCATCTTGAAGCAAATGGATAATGCAAAGCATAGCTGCTTATAACCCAATACAGTCACCACCATCCTGGGACTTGAGACAAGCAGTTTCACTGTTATTGTAGCACCATAAACATAGGTGCTGCTGCCACCGGGTCCAATTTGAAAACCTTAAACCTCTTTCCCACAAATCAACCCAGGGCTCCCTTTTTAACAGCCATATTTGTTGTTAGGCAGACTTCAGGACAGGTTAAGGTTAAAGTTATAGTATTACAAGTAAGGTTCACATTAACACTGCAGTAAAGTTACTGTGAAATTCCCCTAGTTGCCACACTCTGCCACCTGTTTGGGTTAATGCACCTAACGAGCACATCTTTCAGACTGTGGGAGGAAACCAGAGCACACGGAGGAAACCCACAAAGACATGAGGAGAATGTGTAAATTCCACACAGACAATGACCCAAGGCAGGAATCGAACCTGGGTCCTTGGTGCAGTGAGGCTGCAGTGCTAACCATGCCTCCCCCAATCATTTTCTCCTAAATTAGAGGCACAATCCCAAAACATAATTTTATTAAACCTCATTTATAATAATTCAAATGGCACTGTTAAGTTGATTCCCATGAACGATGTCCCAACAAAGAATTCTCTATATTTAAATGTTAAGAAATAGCTGGACCCATCATCTCTCCCACTTAAAAGATAACCATTGTCTCTTCTCCTTTGCCTATAGGTAGTATTGTTGTTTTAAGAAGATTTCTGTTATTCACATCCATGGCCCTATTTCCTATTCCCTTGACATTAGGAAGACCGTTTGTGAAAAATTTGACTAGCACCAGTGTCAAATCATTTAGGTACATGCAGCCAAGAGATTGCTTCGAGAAGACAAAGCAATATATTTACAAATTTAAAAGGGAAGGATATTTTACTGTACTCTCACAACTCATAATATGGTAATAAGAGATGCCTACATATCATCTAACCCTGTATTGACCAAATGAACTTTGACTACCCACAAGTGTGACTATAGTGACAACGTTTTAGTTAACTGCTTTAATTTTGGTAGAAATGCCTTGCATGCAATATAGGTCAATGTAATTCATGTGTATATTTCCATGACCATTGGTATGGAACTTTGAAATCTTTCTCTTTCACCAAAATTTGGAATTAGTTTGTCAGACAGCACATCTTAATTATGAACAATATTTTGACTTCATAGTGGTTGCTAAGAATGTTGACATGCACAAATTAAACTTGGCTGGTCACATCCAGGATTCACCATCCAGAACATAATTGGATGGTGTTTGTCGTTTGTCACAATGTGGTCTTTTGGAGGTGCTCATCATCACATGTGCTTCTTCCTGCTGGCCTGAAGCAGTCGTTCCAATTATGAGCTGGCTACTGTGACAGCTGCATTGTCACATACATTGTTGAGATATTCCCATGGTGCTGAACTCTTATGTTTTCATCCATTTTACATAACATTTCAGCAGATTACCTCATCGTACTCAACCAATAAATAGTAACCAAACAATGATCAAAAAAAATTCAAAAATTAAACCTTTTCACAAAATGTCTGTTCCAAGCAGTTTCTGATCTAAAGTTGCTGTAACATTTAAGTTATGTGACATTTCAGCAGAATGCCCATCCTTTTAACAAGTTACTCAGCAGAATGCCCTTCCTTTTAACAAGTTATTCAACTAGAGGTTTCATAATATTTTTCTAGGAAGGTTTTCCTGAAGTATTTTCATTTGCTTTCAAATCTACAGCAAAATTCATAACTTAAACATGCAAAATTAAGATCTTTGAAAGTTGTCAAAACTGTCTACTTGTTCAGTTGCTGCTTTTTCCAATGAATTTATTACATAGCAGAACAACTCCTAAGTCTATACCATGACAAAAGTTTAGTGCCCATACATGAAGTGGGCTTAACTTCTAATGAAAAATTAGAAAACTAACAGTAACACCACGATTTAGAACAAGTATTTAACTTACAGAATAAAAGGGTCTCAGAGGTAATAGCAGTTTTTCATTACAAGGATAAACCAGAAAAGTTGAGGATAAACCGAGATTATACTGACATTTTTCTTCAGGCTTTGGTTTCATGGCTGGTTTCTTTCCAGTTATTTCAGCCAATTCTGCTTCTAGATCCCCATCATCACCATTCTCTTCTGTAGTCATCATCATATCTTCACAAGAAAAATCTACAAACAGGCCAAGCTGCAGTAGAGAGCAAAAACATCAGCATCACAAGACTCTCATGCAATTTCTTATTAACCTAATATATGCAGGGAAGTTATTTAATTACACATAAGCTGTATGGTAATTAGCTTGTTATGAATTACCATTTACAGCAACCCCTTTCAGACACCCCCACTCCCTTCACCCATCCCTATTATGGAAACCCTACAGTACAGAAAGAGGCCATTTGGCCCATCGAGTCTGCACCAACCACAATCCCACCCAGGCCCTACCCCCATATCCCTACATATTTTACCCACTAATTCCTCTAACCTGTGCATCTCAGGACAGTAAGGGCAATTTTTAGCATGGCTAGTCAACCTAACCTGCACATCTTTTGGACTGTGCGGCCCACCCTCAGCCTTGCCCCCCTCACATGCACCCCCATGCCCCCCTTCCTCACATGCAGTTGTGTGCATGTTCACCCAGGCACACAAAATCTGATGACATATCTTCCCCTGTAGCAACAGTAGGTTCTGCCTTGTGGCAATATTATTGTAATTTGTTTTATAGATTAAGCTTCTGTAAAACAACTGTGCCTAAAGTAATCAAGTAAGAATCTAATGAGGATATGTCCTACAAGACTAATTTTAACTGTATAAATGAAATCTTGTGCAATTAAGTTCTGTTTTGTTAATACATGTTTTAATCAACTATTTAAAATTTCCAAAAACTTTATTGGAACAAGATTCCTGACTTCAGCACACATATCTTCTTGGCATAAAATCCAAATAGAAAATCGCTGTGATAGCTCACCAAGTTTACCTTTGAGATTTGGTTAGCATGGCAATTACCACCTGCCAGAACATTGCATCATCAATTAAATCTTGTTTGTAATGTTTTCATGTCCTATTTTGCTTTAAGAAATCTTTATTTCCCACTCCTGGAAATGATGGCTTGTGCTAGGCTATAATAACAGAGAATTTCTTTGGCACTCTGGACAAGGAATCACTTCTCATTGGTGCCCATACTTATCTGATTTGATTTATTGTCACATGTATCGGTATACAGTGAAAATATTATTTCTTGCACACTATACAAAGCATACTGTACAGAGGAGAGCATAGTGTTGCATTCATACCTAGGGTGTAGAGAAAGATCAATTTAATGGAAGGTAGGGCCATTAAAAAGTCAATGGCAGCAGGGAAGAAGCTGTTCTTGAGTCGGTTGGTAAGTGTCCTCAGATTTTTGTATCTTTTCACTGATGGAAGAAGGTGGAAGAGAACATGTCCGGAGTGCATGAGGTCCTTGATTGTGCTGGCAGCTTTTCCTATGAAGTGTGTACAGTGTCAATGGATGGGAATCTGGTTTGAGAGATGGACTGGGCTTCGTTCATGACCGTTTGTAGTTTCTTGCAGTCTTGGACAGAGCAGGAGCCATACCAAGCTGTGATACAACCAGAGAGAATGCTTTCTATGGTGCATCTGTAAAAGTTGGTGACAGTAAGGGGCGGCACAGTGGTTAGCACTGCTGCCTCACAGCACCAGGGACCCGGGTTCCATTCTAGCCTCGGGTCACTGTCTATGTGGAGTTTGCACATTCTCCCAGTCTCTGCAAGTGTTTCTTCCGGGTGCTCCAGCTTCCTCATACAGTCCAAAGATGAGAGAGTTAGGATAATTGGCTATGCTAAATTAACCCTAGTGTCAGGTAGATTAACAGGGCAAATATGATGGGCTAGGGGATTAAGGCCTGAGATGTCGTTGGTGCAGACTTGATGGGCCAAATGAACTCCTTCTGCACTGTAGGGATTCTATAATTCATAGCGGACATGCCAAATTTCCTTATTCTCCTGAGAAAGTAGCAGCTTTGATGGGCTTTCTTAACTATAGCTTCAACATGGAGATTGTTGGTGACCTGAATAACTAAACACTTGAAGCTCAACCATTTCCACTACACTTCCTGAAGTTCGATGACTATCTCCTTTGGTTTGTTTACATTGAGGGAGAGATTATTGTCATTGCACCAATTCACTAGACCCTCTCTTCCTTTCCTGTACTCTGTCACATCATTGTTTGAGATCTGACCCACTATGGCGGTGTTATCAACAAACTTGAAAATCGAGTTGGTGGGGAATTAGGCCACACAGTCATAGACATATGAGGAGTATAGTAAGGGGCTGAGAACACAGCCTTGTTGGGCACTGGTGTTGAGGATGATCATGGAGGTGGTGTAGTTGCCTATCCTTAATGATTGCAGTCTGTAGGTTAGGAAGTCTGGGATCCGTTCACAAAGGGAGGAGCTGAGCCCCAGGCCACTGAGTTTGGAAATGGGTTTCATAGGAATAATGGTGTTGAAAGCTGAGCTATAGTCAATAAATAGGAATCTGACATATGCATCCAGGTGTTCCAGGCCTAGATTGCAAGTGTTAATCTATTATTTGACTATAAATATTTCATAGCTGGAAACTCATGACCTGATCCAATAAAATACTCTCCAGCAAGATTCTCTACCTATAGATAATGTACAGGAACCATTTTCCCTTCCATGACCTTGAGTTCAGTGTTCATGACACTATTCTGATTGGGATCAACTGAATTTGTATTTCAGGAATCAAACCTGGATTCATCCTTGTCTTTAATATTCCATACTATACAGTTGTTTGGGGCCTGGTCAGAATTTACCCAGTGAGCTATTAGGCAAGTAATACATAAATTATTCTTATTCAAACATTTATCTTAATCCTCCTGTAAGGACAACATACACCACAAATGACACAGCATTGCAAATTTTTCATCTGAATTGAATTTCCATGCGATGCATAATATCCAACTACAACTGATAAAAAACCTTTGTTCGAACGGCTGTAATTATCTGCCAACTCATCAAATTTAGCAAACAATAGTTACTGTAAACTGTCTGGAAATATAACCCACACTAACGTGCCATTCAGCAAGCCAGAAAACAATCCAAAGTGAAAACAAGTGAAAAGGATAAAATAAAGCAACAATATTAGCAGAACTACACAAATTTAATTTTAAAAATACATTATCCAGGAACTCAGTTACGTATTGCCTTTTGCTGCTGGGCCAAGATTCAAATCAGGGTCAGACAAATGAGGTAAAAGTCTCCCACTGGCCCTATGTGAAATGAGTTTGGCTGGTATTAATCTAGTTCATAGTAAACTACTCCTACAATTAACTGGCAATATCACCCTATTGATAAATTTATAAAATGTAAAAGGTAGCTGGTATGTGAAATGAAAGTGCCATAATGGTACGGTCAGGGTACTTTTCTGGAGTTGGAATAAGGCATATTGCTGAGGCAGTCGAAAGAGTTGTACTTCACATCCAGCTGACCTGCCACTGAGTAAAATGTGAACAGCTTTATTCCCCAGCACTGACATCCCTCAAATCAATGAATACAAGTAACATACAATCATTCACTTGATTCTTGCCACCATTCCTTCATTGTAACTAGCTCAAAATCTTTGACTTCCCTAGTTGTGCCAGCACCATCATCACAAGGACTGCAGTAAATCAAGGCCCAAAACAATCTTTCCACAATAAGAGGGGGTCGCCAATAAATGCAGCTTTGCCAGGGTCAATCACAACCATCAAACAAAAGTAAATAACACAAAAAGTTCTAGATAGATGTTCTTTACACTGCTGAGGTTAATACCATCCCACTATTAGAATCTCTCAATGCAGAAGGAGGGCATTTGACCCAGCGAGTCTGTACTGACCACAATCCCACCAAAGCCCTATCCTCATAATCCCAGATATTTACCCTTGCTAGTCCCTGTGACGCTAAAGGGCAATTTAGCATGGTCAATCTACCTTGCCTGCACATCTCTGGACTGTGGGAAGAACCCCAGAGGAAACCCATACAGACACAGGGAGAACATGCAAACTCCACACAGACAGTGAACTGAGGCCAGAATTTAACCCTGTCCTGGCAGTGTGAGGCAGCAGCACTCAAGTAGTCATATCCTACAGCACATACAATCTCTCTCCTATCAACACCAATTTGTACACAGATCATAGAATCTCTACAGTGCCGGGGGAGACCATTCAGCCCATCGAGCCTGCACCGACTCTAGCTGATATACTGACAGAGTATCTTATCTTGGCCCGCTCCTTGTCCTGGTCCCACAACCTGACACATATACTACCTCTAACTCAGATAACCTAACCTTGGGATACGAAGGGGACAACATTTCAATGCCACTCCACTTCCCTGCACATCTTTGGGCCGTGGGAGGAAACTGGAGCACCCGGAGGAAACCCATGCAGACATGAGAAACACACAAACACATATGAAAAGAAGTCACCCAGGACTGTGAGTCAGCAGTGCTAACCACTATGCCATCATGTCACACGCTTCATTCCTTTTTAAAATACCAGAAGGCGCAAGCATACCAAAGATCACAAAACGTACTCTAAAATCAACGATGTGGAGATGCTGGCGTTGGGGTGGGCACAGTTAGGCGTCTCACTCTTTAATCTGGCGTTGTGAGACTTCTTACTAAAATCAATGGTGTGTGTGTGTGTGTGTAACTGTATAACTTGCCTGGGTGGGGATTCGTGACATATAATTTGTAACTGCGTGAATTTGATGAACCAACTGCAGCAAAGCCAGTAACAAGATTAAAACTCATTCCCCCACACACTGTCCCCTCCTGGTCTCCTAACAGACAGGAGCCCCCTGAGAAATAAATCCCGGTTTGTTTGCATCTCCCAGCCCAACGGGCTCACCTGTTTAGCCGTCGCGGCGCCCCGGCCTTTGCTCGGCGGCTTCTTCTTCCTCGCAGCAAACATGGTGCAGCCCGACAGGCGCTAAGTTTGACTCTTCGCCCCCAGAAACTTTTTTTTAAAAAAAATACAAACGTTCACGGGTTTTTAAAGAAAAGATAAACTTCTCCCCACGGTTGTACCAGGAACAGTGAGACTGACTGACTGGAGGACTTGTTTCTCCAGCAGGAGGAGGAATAACCACCAACCCCCGCCTGCAGCCTCCGGCCGCTGCTTCTGCGCAAACTCAGTACACTCCGCCGCTGCTCCTTTCCGGTCCGCTTCGCCACCCACCGCGCCCCAAAGAATGTGAGGGGAAGGAGCAAGAAATATGCTAACGCTAAACCGACATGACCAGTTACACATGTCAGCAAACAGAAAAACAAACTTTTTACCCCCCCCCCCCCCCCCCCCGCCTCTGCCCGTTGTATACATAACCTGGGGAGGTGGCGGCGGCAGCAAAGTGCTGTTGTCACTGGACCAGTAATCTAGAGACCCAGAGCAAAATTTCATAGAATCCTACTGTGCAGGTGGAGACCATTCGCACCGATCGTAATCCCACATAGGCCCAACCCCCATAACCCCATGCACTTACCCCAGCTAGTCCCCCTCAGGGGCAATTTAGCATGGCCAATCGCTCTAACCCACACATTTTTGGAGTGTGAGAGGAAATCCACACGGACACAGGGAGAATTTGCAGACTCCGCACAGTGACCCAAGATGGGAATCGAACCTGGGTCCCTGGCGCTGAGAATTCACCAGTGCTAACCACTGTGCTGCCATGCCGCCCCTATTTGGGATTTGGGATCACAGTTTGAATCCCACCATGGCAGATGGTGAAATTTGAATTCAAAATCTGGAATTAAAAGTCTACTGTTGACCATGAAACCATTGTCAACTATTACAAAACCCCATTTGGTTTCCTAATGTTCTTTAGGGAAGGAAATCTTCAACCCTTACCTGGTCTGGCCGACATGTAACTCCAGAGGCACAGCAATGTGTGACTCTCAAATGCAGGAGCAATAAATGCTGATGCCAACGGCGATGCCTCCCATCCCATGAATTAATACAAAAAAAGGTTCTGTTTCGAGGTACCAAAACACTTTCACAACCAATTAATTACTTCTGATGGCCACAATTTACTCGTAAACATGTGCCACAGCCAATGTGTATTCACCAATGCTCCCGCAGCAGCAAGAGAAGTAAATATTTTAAGAAAAAGCTATGCAACTAAGTATATGAGAGAGAAGGAGCAAATAGATTTAGATGGGAGGAAGCTCCTGTGAATTATAAACACTGATGTGAACTGCCGAATGGTCTGCTTTAATGGAGTGCATCCTATGTTTCAGTGCTGGATAGTGCCATGAGATCTTTTCCATCCAGTCATGAAGGTATACAGGCCTCCTTTTAACATTTCATTTGAAAGTTAACACTACTGCATCACTCTGCTACAGAATTAGAGCATCACCTTTGCTATTTATTCTATGTCTCTCTTTGCAAATCAAAGAATCTTGTCTGATTTTCTTTGCCTTCAGCTCTTACGAAGGGTCATCCTGACTTAAAACATTGGCTCTATTCTCTCTCCACAGATGATGTCAGATCTGAGTTTCTCCGGCTTTTTCTGTTTTTGTGTCAAAAAAACTCATGCGTTTTTAGCCACCTTATCAACTTGCCCTGCCATCTCTAAAGGCTTTCTGCAAATGGACACCAAGGTTCCCCTGCTCATTTACATTTTCAAATTGTACAATGCAGTAGGCCATTTGGTCCATCGAGCCTACACTGACCACAATCCCATCCTGGCCCTATCCCCATAACCCTACTTATTTACTCTGCTAGTCCCCCTAATACTAAAGGACAATTTAGCTTGGCCAATCAACCTAACCTGCACATCTTTGAACTGTGGGAGGAAACCCGCACAGACACAGGGAGAATGTGCAAATTCCACATAGATAGTAACCCAAGTTCGGAATTAAACCTGGGTCCCTGGTGCTGTGAAGCAGCAGTGCTAACCATTTGCCACCAACATAGTATGATTATATTGAGAGCCTTTCTCTTAGGATGTTTTCATTTAAAACCTGGGACCCACCTCTCTGGATAAACAAGCCAGTCAGATACAACATTAAATACTTGATTAGTCCAGTCTTCATGTTGATTTGGATCAACATTCAGAAGTCGCGTTACCAAAAATGCTGTGTACATACAATTGGTGCATGCAAACATGGATTTTCACAGTAATTTCACTGCAGTGTTAATGTAAGCCGACTTTTGATATTAAAAATAAACTTAGAACAAATTAAATTGGGCGCAAGGTTCCTAAAGTTATTCATCACTAGACTTCTTATCTCATGTCTGGACTTGTTGTAACTGTGATAGATTGAATAATTAGAGCTATGATTTAATTATTGTTGTACCATGTAATTACGAGACCAACCAGATTAACCTTGCTGGCTTTTTATCTAGCAATTCCCATGCAAGATCAGGAAAATCGCTATGTATAAGTTTAAAGGGGAGCAGATATCTGTACGCAAGTTGTTTTGGACAGTACTGGAACTCAACTCACTTGTTAGCATTTTCCTACCTGTTCAATGTTGCTGGTGTTCTATTTCCCATTAGTCTGTATTTTGCCACTGCATTGTCAAGTCAAATTTTCTACTGATTAGGATATTGTGTTAGCCAAGAAAGTGGATTAAAAGCATGTTAGTTTGTTAACTGTAAAATAGAAGAATGTTTTGTACATAGATAGTCTTGTTTCAATAGATCCAACTGATGAACAGTACCTACACTTGGGAGAAAATTGAGATGGGATAAAATGGTACTTTATTATCCTAGCTTTCAACTTCATACGTGTTGCATTTCAACTATGCATTTGATTAAACCTCACTGTATCCAACCAGAAGGTACTTGGGCTTAGGAATCATAGAAACTCAATAGCACAGAAAAAGGCCACTAAATCTGTTGTGCCTGTGCTTGCTCTTTGAAAGAACAATAGTGCTAAAAACCTTTCTGGTCTCTATGGCTTAGTTTACACTTTGCAGCATATTTATCATCTAAGCACTATGCCAAACCCATTTTTTAATAATATTTCCATAATTATAAATTGTTTCATGCTGTGAATAATTTTCAACTTAATGCGAACTAGTGCAGTAGTGAGAAACAAAGCTCGTGCTGCAGGTGACTGTGTACAGATTGCATCATAAACATCAGAACAATTATCCATATTCTAGGGCACAGAGTACTCACTGCAATTAAGTTATGTAAAATAATATTTGAAAGATGCAACATAAACTAAAAATGTCATGTTATTTTCTGTTTGTGAGATAATCTGAAGATTCACCTTATTGGGGACTTCTGAACTCAATTCCTAGTCATCCTCAAGGTAAACAAAAACATCTTGGAGCTTGAAACCTCCACAAAAAATGTCTTAAACAGATATAGTGGATTTCACATTAGATGAAAGAGCTTATTTTAATTGTCTTCCAAGGTATTGCATATTTGGCAATTTGGACCTGGCTAAAAGCACACCCCTTGACCCCATCATTGCTTCCGATCACTTTACTGGCCTCATGGCAGACTGGGTGGAAAGCAGCACGAACCTCAATTTCCTCTGACAGAAACTTCAAAAAAATCTGTCTTTCCCCCACTCCCCAACCTATTGCCTTCATTGATTTCCACCAGTTTTTCTGTGTATGTGGTAAATCAGCCTAGTTTCCTATTAGCACAAATGGAAATTTAGCATTAGGATAGATCTCCCTGATTCTGCTGAAGGAATGAATGGAGCTTTCAGGTCCTTAAGTGAAAAGATGAAAACAAAACCATTTGCCCAGCGAATTGAGCAGGTTATATCTGGGCTGCAAGAATCATCACCATTTGCCTGATTAGCATAGGGACTGTTTTGCACTCAATTAATTTGATTGCCATTATTACTAAGCTGTCTTAAGTATAGAGCTCCTGTGTTTAGTTCATAATCTCCAATGAATCATTTTGTAAGAAACTGTACTATCTAAGCAGTCTTTCCAACTCTCCTTGCTCCCAGCACTACGACTTTCATATTTCTGTTATGCAGTTTCCTCTGGTAAGAGAAGCAGTAGGAATTTACTCGAATTGTTTGACATGGTGTTCTGGAGGAGACACATTTAGAAAACAGCACATTCAGACAAGTGAAACAAACAAATGGCAAAACAGGAACTTTTATGAACTGTCCTGAACTCTCCAACCCCCCAATCCTGCTTTACAACTAGTATAGTTTTGATCCCCTTCTGATTGCATGTGGACCCAATTGTTCCTGCTTATCCCAAGGGGTTCCAAGCTATCGCCAAAGTGGTCTAGTACTTCCTCAAGTTCAATCAAGCTTTCCCTCCTGTTTCACTTAACAAGTAAAATTGAATAACTATTTTAACATCAATCATATCAACATAGTTGAAAGAAAGTTTGTATTTAATTCCTCAATCTTGGTGTAGCTAAGAGGGAAAAAAATAGGCCACATGGAGTGTTTCAGAAGGAAGAAGATCAAATCACCCCAATCAGGTTTCTTGTAGCAAACAGCAGTTCACTTAGGGATGAGTTAAGTGCCTGCTTAGTTAAGGAACAACATGTAATATGGGAATTTTTATAAAATACATGGAAGGAAGAAAACGTAGTATGCAGACAAAAGTGCAATTGTAGTACTCATGCTCCATTCAAGATATCAAACTATGTAATGCCAATTTAAGAATTCTTTATTATACAAAGTACTTAAAATAACTTTGTCCCAAGAAGATTTTGTAGAAAATGTAAAATTGTTAAAACTTTAACATTGCCAAAGAATTAAAGGACTAAAATAACAACACACACTTCTGTACATTTCATATTGTATTACAAATATCTAACAGATCACTCTTTTAAGGCATACATGACATCATCTTGGCTAACATTCAGTCTTACACGCATGTGCAGATCATTTTTACTGGATTCAACAAGTAGTAGTCGACAAGCCCCAAGTCTTGCACAAACTAACATAGTCTGGGATATCGTTGGAGGCTGAAGACCTTCTATTCTGCATAGTCCCATATGCTGGTGGTAGATCTGCAAAAATGGTATTGGTAGAAAAATAATTTGGAATGCAAAGCTTTAAACAAAAGAGTGTTAAAATGCTGCTTTATGAAAAATATACCAATTTGAGATTTTGCAATGTAGCACATTTTGGTGGGAAACAATTATGAGGTTGAAGAAAGAATTATACATACATTAAAATGTTTGACTGCAGACATGCTTTCTACTTTTGATTTTATACAGAACATGGGAAGCAGCTTGTAACTGTTTGCTTGCATTTTATAGCATAAAACATATTGTTTTGACATTCCCACCTGTGTGACATTTATTTACAGTCATTGGTCATATTTTCCCTTGCTACCAATTTCTTCCTTAGTCACAAGAAGGGCCAGCAAACTTCCCTGTACTAATTAAAGCAAAAATGTGCAGATACTGGAAATCTGAATTAACAGAAATTGCTAGATAAACTCAACAGGTCTGGCAGCATCTGTAGAAAGAGATACATTTCAAGTCCATATGACTTGTTCACAAATGCTGCCATGCCTGTTAACTTTATTGAGCATTTTCTGATTTTATCCCTGTAAAAATTATATTTCAATGGAACATTTTTGCCCATTCCATTTACAGAATTATTAAACAAATGCTTAAAATAACATTCCGTACTAAAATTAAGAACAGTTTCAAAAAAAGTAATTTAAAGTATTTTGTTCCAATATTAATGTTATACAGGATGATTATAACATCTCAATATATTTCCTGCAATGTCTACAAATACATTGCCTGTTAATAGGTTTCTGTACATGGGTGCAAAGATGTGCTGGATAAGTACTGGGGACCATTTTACAGAAAGTGCTATATCTACCTGCTGAAATGTTGCTTCTTCTAGACCAAGTCTTTGGAATTCAGCAAGCACTGCTCTCATAAAAATCTGTTCCTGAGCAGATGCATTCCTGTGGCACAGACAAAAAACAATATTTAGTAACAGAAATTGCAATCTTATTCTCCTGGTTTAAAATTTTCACATTAGAACAGATTGTTATTTGGCTAAGAATGTCAAAGAGCAAGTCACAGAATATTGCTCTGCTAAACTGGAGTAGGTGGGGGACATCAGAAAACTATATTATAGGTGCACAAATACAGAAACAATATACAAAGCTGTTCTGCCCAATTCTGTAAACTAGCTCACCTGCTTCCGCTTAAGATCAAGGGCAGCCACTTGCATCTCACCTCTGCAATACAGTTCTTATACCCATGTTTAGAACAAGGCTCTATATCAGCTCAAGGGGACAGTAAGGGATGAACAAGGAGACATGAGGATACGCCCGAGTGAGAGATTGGCAGAGTGTGAAGTTGCGAATTGGTGTACAGGGCGAAAGAGCTGCTCCATCATATACCAACTCCTGGAGACTGATGAAAAGGGCTGAGATTTTCTTTCCTGGTCTCTAAGCTGGGGAAATGTAAGGTTCTATGCTTTAGAAAAATACAAAAATGTAGAAATTTTACATAATCCTTAAGTACCTAAATTAGAGGAACAAGAAGAACTAATCGATAAGTCTACTTTACTTTCTAGTCTTCAAATATAGTAAATAGTCAAAGAGGTACCTTAAGGTATGGCAGGCAGTTTAGCTGCACAGAATGTCTATCTGTGGCATGTGGGGAGTCGTGAACACTTCACGTAGCTTAAACAAGCACACGTGCAGGTGTCATCACCAGCTGCAGAAATGTGAGCTTGAGCAGTGGCTAGAGTCATTGTGGTACAACCGCAATGCTGAGGAATATGTGGGTAGCATCTTTAAGGAAGTGGTCACACCACAGGTTAGGAGCCTGGAGGCAGAGAGGGAATGAGAGACCACCAGGCAGACAGTGTAGTGGTCCTCCGAGTTTATCTCACTCATGAATTGGATTTCCATTTTGGAGGCCAGCGAGGCCTCAGGGGAGCACAGTAAGAATCAAGTTCGGGGTTCCACGGGTGGCTCAGCTACAGAAATGGGAAGTAAGAGGAGTGAAAGTGGAATAGTGGTAGGGGACGCAATAGTTAGGGGAACAGATAGGCCTTTTTGCAGCCATAGACATGACTCCAAGATGGTATGTTGTTTCTCTGTACCAGGATATCAAAACACTTGCAGGATTTTCTCTGGGGGCAGGGTGAAACAGTCAGAGGCTATGGTTCACATTAGTATAAATGACAGAGAGATGAGGTCCTAAGAAAGACAAGCATGACCTTGGGAGATAGTAACCTCTGGATTAACATCAGTGCCACAAGCTGGTGAGCAGAGAAACCAGAGCTGATGTATTTGTGGCTGGAGAGATGATATAGGAGGGAGGAATTTGAATTCATGAGGCATTGGGGCCTTTCCTGGGGGAAAACGTGCCCTGTACAAGCCGGGTATTTTGCACCCTCGATGGGGCTGGAATCCTTGCATGAGATTTTCCAGTGCTGTTGAGGAGGGTTTAAACTAAACTGGTTTGTCAGGGGCTGGGGTCCAAAGGGTTGACTCAAAATCGTAAATGGTAATAGAAGACAGAAAATCCGTACGCAAGACTGGAAGACAGAGGAAACAAAATAGAAAGTTAAAAAGAGTTTGGGAGAGGTCAAGGGTATATTCTTCATTTCAGGAGAATAGCAGATAAAGCAGACAAGCTCAGGGCTCAGGTAAAAACATGGCAGTATATCATCGCTATTACAAAAGCTTGGTTTAAATAGGGACAGAAATGCACCTCAACATTCCTGGTTAGAGGGTTTTCAGAGAAGATAGAGAGGGGGATTAAAAAAAAGAGTGGGTATTTTGGTCAGAGAATAATTAAAGTTGTGGGGAGGGATGATATGTTAGAAAAATCATCAGTTGAGTTGAGCTTCAGAACAAAAAGAGGGCTGTCACACTGCTGAGATATACAATACACCCCCAAACTGTTAGAGAGATAGAAGAGCAAATATGGAGGTGAATCTCAAAGTAGTGCAAACAGTACAGCTGTTATCAAAACGAATTTTAACTACTCCAATATTGACGGGGATAGCTTTAGCGTGAAAAAAAAAATCTGGAACAGAATTCTTAAGGTACATGCAGAGGAACATTTTTATCCAATGTGTAGCAAGTCCAACAAGACAGGACACAGTTCTGGACTTAGTTTTAGAAACTGAAGCTGGGCGGGTGGAATGAGTAGTAGTGGGAAAACATGTTGGTGGTAATGGTCATAATTCAGTTAGTTTTAACATAATGATGGAAAAGAACAAAATACAACAGGAGTTAAAGTTATAAATTGAGGCAGTGTCAATTTTACCAAGCTGAGGAGTGACTCAGCAAAAGTGGACTGAAAGCAACTATCTGAAGATAAATCAGTGTTAGAGCAGTGGGAGGCAGAGATTGAAGGAGTCCAGAGTAAACATGTTTTCATAAAAAAAGAAAGGGTGGGACAGCCAAAGTTAGACTCCCTGGGGTGTCAAGAGCTATAGGAGGGTAGACAGGAAAAGTACAGTTGAGGCCTCATTCATAACAACCATGCTCTCATCAAATGCCAGAACATGCTCAAGGGGCTGAATGGCCTACTTCTGTTCCTAATTTGTATGTGGAACAGACAGACACAGGGATGGTGATGGAGGAGTCTGAAACATTGGATAGAAGATATAATTTGGTGTTCGATTTGGTCAGGTGGTTTGCTTCGCTTATTTTTGGGACAGCTCAAAATTTTGAGCCAAGTCCCCAGATGTTAGCAAGGGTGACCTGGCAGGGCTAACAGGCCTGTGAGTTCCTTTGAACTACCTAGTACCTAGGTTGATGTTGGTCAGTCCGTTCTCTTTTACTCTCATTAAACCTTTCCATGACAATTTGATACAACGGTGTGGCTTGTTAAGGAATTGTAGAGGGCAGTTGAGAATCAACCACATTGCTCTGGGTCAGGAGTCATACATAAGCCAGACTGGGCAAGGATGGCAGATTTCCTTCTTTAAAGAGGAAGTGAACCACATTGGTTTTTCCAACCATCCAGCAATTTCATTTCAGTAATTAGCTTTACTGAGACTATTTTCCACTGGACTCAACAGGGGAAGCACTGAAGAAACGCTGCACAATCAAGTATATAGAACTTGTAATTATTAACAGTGGACCATCTAATAATCAAATAAAGTCAACACAGCATTTAATTATTTACCTTATAGCAGTAATGTATGGCGAGGAAAACATTTCATCAAGAGCCTGTACCACATGAGGCATTCCTACAAGGTTGGATGTGGCTTGCTGAGTTGCTGAATATTCACATATTTCAGCAGCTCTCCTGCAAATGTCGAGAGCACGCCTTGCATCACCAGACAGAGCTGCCACCTGCGTGGGTACAAAGTAGTTTGGTATTTATATACACAAGTGGTGAATAACTCCTTGCATTACTCGGTTGAAAAGAAGTGCCCTTTTCTCAGTGGCATGGTGACAGTGGTTAGCACTGCTGCCTTACGATGCCAGGGATCCCAGCTTGGGTCACTCTGTGTGCAGTCTGCATGTTCTCCTGGTGCTCTGGTTTCCTCCCACAGTCCGAATGACATGCTGGTTAGGTGCACTGACCGTGCTAAATTCTCACTGTGTACCCAAATAGGCGCCAGAGCGTGGCAACTAGAAGGTTTTCACAGTAACTTCACTGCAGTCTAAGCCTACTTGTGACACTAATAAACAAACCAAACTAAAAAAGAGCCTGCTGGTCTCTTACTGTTCCTCCTGATCAAGGTTTCTTTTTAAAGTAACTCATTGTTTGTCTCAATTCATCAACTTTCCGTTTTATTCAACTAGACATCACTCACCTTTCTACCCACTAGCTGAATGGCATCATCCTCAAAAGCCTTTAATCGGTTGAGCCTGGAGGAAATGATTCTCTGCAATTGTTTGTAGGTATACGGCTGGAAGGACATTCTGGTCAACCCCTAATATGAAAGAAGTCAATATGTTCTGTTATATCTACAAATCTTCTGACTTTTATAACTAAATTATATAATAAAATTATACAATGCCAACAGTTAAGCAAAATGAGTAACTGGAGCTGCTTTTGAAATACAAATGAAATCTGTACATTATTTTCAACTTCTCTGAAATTTCACACTGAATGTCTTAATGTTTGCAATGACTTGTTCGAAAAAAAATTGTCAACTGTTTGTACAATAGGTTTTACTCACCAGCCTGCTTGCTACCCGGTTCATCATGATCCTCTCTGGTAGATCCATTGTGTTGGCGACTGCCAGAACCACCAATTTTGCCTGCTTTCGTGTGGGCCAATCAAACAGGTTATACATAACGTCCTGTTTCCGGGTCCACAAAAGATCAAGCTAAGAGGAACACATTGAACACTGAAGTTAGCTCATGCCATTAGCTACATGTGTACTCAAAAAAGCTGGATGAGTTTGCTTTTAATTGTTTCTTCACAAGATCATTGAATCACAAACGGACTGGGCAGTGTATGTATGGTTGAAAACACCACATCTGCCAGGTCTTTTCTCAATTCACAAATGGCCAGTGTTCCAGGAGGGGAGAAAGGAAGTGCTTCAAAAAATACTCTGAAGCTCACAGTAGCATTGACATGAATGACTGGGATGAGCTTGCTACCAATTGTTCAAAGTGGTGACAAATTGTCCATCAAGTTGCATTGTGCTTCCATTCCAAACACCTTAATGATGAGGCAGAGCAACAGTACAGCAGGAAGGAAATTGAAGTAATTCCTAAACTCTGAATCTAACTACCTTGTGGGATGTCCTGCCTCACATGTCTAAAGATCTGTGGGTCAGGAATTGACATGTTCAGTCAACAGAAACCTGCAACCCTGAACAGATGTAATCTTCAAATTGAGGAACAGCTGACAATGATGTGGTCTGTGTGTCTCAATCAGGTCAAACTATAACTAACATTTGTGTTCATATTTTTAAAAAATGATTTACAGTGGGAGCAAAAAAAAATAGCAAGTGTCAATCACCATGCTGTAAAAATTGCTGTGAATCAAGCAAGCCATACTTAACAGGGAGAAAAGACAATTTCCACTGTTGCAATAGTCAACCCAAAGAAAAGACATTAAAAATGTGTAATTGCATTGGGTGAGGGAAATTAACTTACCAAACAACAAATATCACCAACACTTCCACCTAATATTAAAGGATTCAGTCCAAGGGTTTAGTACTATATACCCCATCCTCACCTCATCCACCAACAACACTGTGGTCTCTCTCTTTGGTGCTGGTGTACCAAACCGCTTCCCAAGCAATGCTGCAGCATGGTCTGCAGTGGCTTTCTCCCCTGTTAATAACTAGGAAGGTGAGAAAGTTTAAAAAAAGTGTAATTCGTCCACATACAAAGGAAAGAATAACTTCAATTTACAATTTTACTTTTATCCTTCCGAAATGAACAAAGTAACTCAGTTACAACTGATTGCATTTTTGAAGTACAATTATTGCCTGTCCGATTACAGGAAGATTCTGCAATATGATACATGACTAGGTATAATCGAGTTTGTTGATGATGATTGAAGGCAGAATGTTGTCCCAGGCAGCAGGAAACTTTCCTATCCTCTTACATTGTAACATGGAATTTTTAACACGCAAATGTGCTTTTGTATTAATAATTTGATTCCAGGCATGCCAACACCATAACACTGCCCCAAATATTTGCTGTAGTCTTTAGTATAATCAAAGCATTTAACCATCAGACTCAAGTGGAAAGAACCAAGCGCTCATCAAACCTTTCAGGAGATTATGTATTGAGTAGCATACCCATATATTCTCTATAAACAACATTCGGAAGGAATGGTATGTGCAGATATAAAGCTCAAGCAGCTCAATGTGGTTAAGCTGCATACTGCAATTAAAATAACTCAGCTGACTGAGTCAGAGGGTGCCATTCAGGAATTAAGCAAATAATTTCAGCTGAAACTTATCTACAGTATTGACTGTGTCAAAGGTGCTGTCTTTTAGATGAAATGTTAATAGATTCCTGTCTATTCATATTACAAGATCTCAAGCACACAGCAACCCGGGCCAATTTTAGGAAAAGAGCTTTCTGAGTATAGTTTTTAATTGGAAACCAGAGTAGAGAGAGCTTTGCAGGGCGAGGGAAACATCTCTCTCAGCACTGCTAGAAGAAAAGCCATACAATGGAGTAAAGAGGCAAAGGAGGCAAGTATCAGAAACCGAAAGAACAACTGGTTAAGGAAACTAGAGAAATTGAGAAGTTTCCAGAAACTCTTAGGATAAAGGAACAGAGGAAAGTGGAATTAGAATAAAATATTGTTCATTGAAGCCACAGACAGAACTGATAAGGAGTTGACAAGTGAGAACCAGAAAGATATCTGAAGTGGTTCTAAGGTTCATGATATCTTACTAGACTATAAAGCAATAGGTAAAATAACTGTGGAGCAATTGGTGGCTCAAAGTTTGTGCAAAAGCATTCAAAACAAAGGAATCTCAAGAGTTGGAAAATCTAGGGTTGGATACTTGATGAAAGCAGCTGATGGAAAGCATTGGTCGAAAGATGGTTTTAAAGCATGTCGTTTTAAGAGTAGAATTTGGAAACACTCATCTGACAATCATCTGGGAAGAATTTGAGGAGAAATCAATGGAAGATCAATTGGGTGGCATCTGCCACTTAGTTTCATAATGGGGTGTTATCCTCAAAATTTGTCAAGGTAAGGGGGAGTGAAGGAATAGTGTATTATAATCAAATCTTTCACGTTTAATAATGCTTCTTTCTTGTTAAAAACTAATTGGCAGTACTGTGACTCACTTTCCTCTCCGTTTATGTCCAGTTGTAACACCAATTGAGATCACAATAGTATTGTTTAGGCTACTGAGGGCAAGAAACATACTATACAAATACACATTCCTTTTTTCAAGGAGTCAACAAATTCAATACTTGTGTGTTAAACACCAAAGCACTGATTACATTTTGGCCCCAAAATTGAATTTGTACCTTCAATATCTGTACATAGCATTGATGAGGGTCTGTAAGCTTCATTCCATTGATTTCTATGAATTGGAAAGAGGGGAGATCATCTTGTTTTGCTGCATGTTGTAAACACCGCATCACCTCGTGCACTGTTGCAGTTTTTCCCGTCCCCGGCACCCCAGAAATATACATGCACCTGCGAAAAGCAAAACTTGATTTTAATGCAGAAATGGAAAACTTAATTGTACTGACCCTAATTCTGAGGTAAACGGTGAACTGACAGCACTTGTTGCTGACCTCGAATACAGCTGCCCTCAAACATCTAGTGACCTGTGGCATGGATTTTTCTACTCCAAAATATTACTTTGATTCCTGTCTCAACACAAGGAGATCTACAGCAACAATAATATAAAAGGGTAATACAACTGGCCAGTCACACTGATAAATTTTCAAACAAGAAATTAAGTAGTAGAAAAACATTTACTGTCTTTTGCTGTTTAATCACTTTACGGAGAAATAAAAATGGGAATATACAGAAAAGATTAAGGTAGAAGCTGAAAAATTAAACTTAAGTTCTTGAAAACATTTGACATATTACAAATTAAATAATTAGTTATTCCAGGTAAGGGAGGCTATTCCATGATAACTACGAACTTAGTACAGGTATGCCATTAAAAACCAGTTATACTTTTTAAGTTAATTTATGGGATATAGGCATCACTGGCTAAGCCAGCATTTATTGCCCATCCCTAGTTACCCTTGTGCAGGTGGTGGTGAGCTGCCTTTTTGAAACACTGCAGTGTTTGAGGGAAGGTACTCTCACTGTGCTGTTAGGGAGAGAGTTCCAGGATTTTGGCCCAGCAACAGTGAAGGAACAGCAATATATTTCCAAGTCAGGGTGGTGAGTGACTTGGACGGAAAACCGAAGTGATGGTCCTCCCAGTTATCTGCTGCCCTGCTCTTCTAGATGGTAGCAGTCATGGGTTTGGAAAGCGCTAAGGAGCCTTGGGCAAGTCGTGCAACTTGTCGATAGTTGCTTGACCCTGGATAGTGTCGAGTCACTCATCCAGGCAACTGGAGAGTATTCCATCACACTCCTGACTTGTGCCTTGTAGATGGTGGACAGGGTTTGGGGAGTCAGAAGGCAAATGATTCAATCCTTGCCTCTGACCTGCTCTTGTAGCCACACTATTTACACAACTAGTCCAGTTCAGCTTCTGATCAGTGATAATCCTCGGAATGTTGATAGTGGGGGATTCAGTGATGGGAATGCTATTATACGTGAAAGGCAATGATTAGATCCTCTCTTGCTAGAGATGGTCATTTCCTAGCACTTGGGTGGTGCAAATGCTAATTGCCAGTGCCACCCCAAGCCTGTATATTGTCCACATCTTGCTGCATTCAGGCATGGAATGTTTTGGTATCTGTGGAGTCATGAATGATACTGGACACTGCGCAGTCATCCACAAACATTTCATTTCTGACCTAATGATGGAAGGTCATTGAAGGAGCATCTGAAGATAGTTAGGCCTAGAACACCAGCCTACAGAAATTCTGCAGTAATGTCCTGGAGCCGAGGTAATTGACATCAAACCACCACAACCACTTTTCTTTGTGCCAGGTACGACTGACTCTAAGCAGTAGGGCTTTTGGCATCTGCACTGTGCCATTATACCCAGAAATCCAGAGGTTGCTATCAGTTTCATAGATTCACTGACAGCAAGCACTGACAGATCTGCCATCGTTACAAGGGTAAAATTCAAGTCAATACGTTGAATTCAAGCAATGTAACTGTTGAAAAGCTGGTGCGTAATGCCTGGGGCAGATAGTTAACATTTCACATTAGCAGCTGCCATTTGCAGTACCAGTAACTGCCTTGCTTTATTTTCTTGGCTTTTTCAAATTATCCTTTTTGAAGTCTTCTAATTTAAGCTGTCTTTCTTTTCCATGTATAGAATTGAAAACAGTTCCTCCTGAACCATATACGAATCCTATTTCAAAATGAATAGCAAGGCGAGTGTAGCAGGAGCACAGATTTTCCTTCAACTTGCTCTCCTAGCAAGTAATGATCCTTTGAGAAGAGCCTTCATCCTGTATTCTATCAATCACTGGACTAACAAAATCTTCAAAATGTATTGCCAACAGGGTGTGCATCCTATTCACTAACACAGTAAATCAAAACCAGAAGTCATTCAAAAAAAATACCGAATGGTTTCAACAAGAGCAAATGTTTCATACCCTCCAGTACCATCAATCACTTTACTTTCCACGTAGTTGTAGATGTCTTGAAACTCTTGTTCTCTGCAAGGTAGAGACTCTGGTACTGCAGACACATGTAATCTTAAGGAAATAAAATAAACAAGTCAAAAAACTCAAGAGTTTCATAGATGGTGCAATTATCATTTGTTCAGGAGGAGTCAATACAGGCAGAACACAAGGGTTGGTAACTGACTAGATTATTTTTCCCTTTTGCCAACTGAACAACCCATTTTTGGATTGTTTTAATTAAATCATTCTTCCCTCCATCTAAGAATAATAAAGCCAGTTAACTTTTTTTCATTCATTCGTGGGACATAGCTAGCCAGCATTTATTGCCCATCCCTAGTTGCCCTTGGAGGGCAGTTGGGAGTCAGCCACATTGCTGTGGCTCTGGACTCACATGTAGGCCAGACCAGGTAAGGACAGCAGATTTCCTTCCTTAAAAGGACATTAGTGAACCATATGGGTTTTTCCGACAATCGTTTATAGTCATCAGTAGATTCTTAATTCCAGATTTTTTTAATTGAATTCAAATTCCACCATCTGCCGTGGTGGGATTCGAACCCAGAACATTAGCTGAGTTTCTGGATTAATAGTCTAATGATAATACCACTAGGCCATTGCCTTTGATGACTGGGATCTTTCATTGTCTCTTTCCAAAGATGGTACATCTAGCAATTTCGATGTTCCTCAACTTTGCTAATAAGCCTTTCTAACTTCTTGATTAAAATAAAGTCAAAATAATCAGTATACATGGGAACATATTTAGAATCTAGTATTATATTAAGAATCAATAATATGAAGACATTACATTTCATAATAACAAAGTACTGCGGGCTTAACAAGTTGTCATGATAAATCTAAATATTTATTAGTCTAAATGTATTCAACATATTTGTTTTTTAAAAGAAGCCAACAAAGCTATTTTTAAGATTCCCAGCTATTTAAACTTTACCAGCTTCTATTTTAAATAGCAGATTTTATTCCACAGTGGATACCCTTGTACTCTGTACCTTGCTCTAGCCTCTTCCAACACACTGACAGGTGTTTTAGCCAATTGGTTCCTCTGAGGAATACTTGGAGTGGGATGGTGGGGTGTCCTTGGGGTCCGAGGAGTTCTTGAAACAGGCTGAAGATGATAATTTAAAAACATCAAATATGCACTATTGAACAAAGATCTCTGTCATATAATCGTGAACAAATCTACTGCACAGTCACTCCCTTGACTGCAGATTTTAAATACTGGTACACATTTTATCTGCCAATTACTGCATTTAGAGTTTGAAAATAATATCACATATCTCCAAATAATTTGGTGCAAAGGGGGAAAGTGTTTTAAGGTCTTTTCTGTGCAACGCTGTGTTATTAAACTGACTGTGTTTGTATTGTTTAAGCTGTATTTCCTTGAAATTATCCAATGTATATTAAGCAGTAACTAAGCAGAGTTATGGAATGGTTATTCAGGGAGGCACAAAACGGAAATGCAGAATATACAGCATATAAACTGGCCTCTTGGGATTAAAACTCGCTAAGTTTAAGAGAAATTACCCAGCCTACAAGCTTTGCGTTTACTAATGATAGCACATTCATTTCTGCAGCTAAACTACATGAAGCCAGTTAGCAGCTTGTGTTACCTGTAGACAACGGCAAAACCATTTGGATTCAAGTGTTATTTGCAAGTAATTCATCCAAGATAAAATAAATCTGCTGCCCAGGTGTCTCCAACGTCAGTCCTGGTCAAGAATTTCCACAATTAACATACCGTTTTGGATGGAGTCTTTACAGGCACCTTTGCAGTGGTCCTTGGTGTTTTAGGAATAACCTTCTTTCCAGATTTCCTATCAAATGGTAAATTGTCCTCTTGCTCCTCATCCTCACTGCTGCTTTCGCTGTTTTGTTGGTTGTCTGGAAGGAATTCATCTTCACTAGATTCATCATCATTCTGATCATTTCTAAATTAAAGTGAAGACTTTTTACTAGAAATACGGTGCACGAATTGATCAAGCTGAAACAATATGTTCAATATTAAGTTTGCTGGGTTGTGAAAAATAAACAAGCACAAGAAATTAGCGCTATAAATCAGCAGTGATCCAGCTAATCAAAATCAAATGAAGTTATGATAAAGTGCATCCCTCGGATGCTAACTGGAAAAACACACTGCATGTGATGATGTATGGAGATATGCAGACTATATTTAAATAGTGATCTGTGATGAATTAATAAACAGATGCCAAAACTCAACAACCAGCCTTAAAGAATGGACATCTTGCTGAGCACCAGAGGGTTATAGTAAATCACAGATCATGTGTTTCATCAATGCCTTCAGGAGACTTGGACAAATATACTATAAATAGAACTTGGCCACTGCAGAAATTGATCCAGAAACACTAGCAATGCGATATCATAATTGAGAATCAAATATCGAATGTTCAAGGTCAAGACTTCACTGTACATGTTTTGAAGGCAAAAATATATTGTACTTAAAAATGCGGAAAGAGGTTTAGATTGGAAGTATTAAGTCTTTATGAAAGAAACTCCTCTCACCACACATATCAACTTTCCCATTTCCACTCAGCTCTGCGATTCCACATTTTGGGCCTCCATCACTCAAAACTGATCGCTAGTATGATCTCTTAGATCACTATGGAAGATTATTACATCCAAATTTCAGGCATTTTCAACCATAATCAACATTTGGTTTTAACGTTATTACTGGGCTAATTCATCAATCACAATATACTGCAATCCAAGAAACCTAGAAAATTAATTTGACTGAACTACACAAAAGAACAAATTCCAGCAATTTTGTACAAAATAAGGCCAGGGATTATTCTGCATTGAAGGGGAATCAAAACCAACCATTATGATTGTAAAGTCTTACCTAGAGGAGTACTGTTTCAGAGCAACTGAACAGCGTAGTGCAGACTTTCTATGAGATCTTGGAGTATCACTAATGTTTTCCATTTTACTTTTGGTTTCCGGTTTCTTTGACCTCAAAATTGGGAAGAGACAAATTAGAAACCGTCTTACACTTCAAAAAGTGAAAAAAAAATGATGTTAAGAGTGGCAGAGGTTCTGTACCACGGAGCAGCATACTGTCCACCTTATGCAAAGCTTTAACTTACTATTAATCACCTCTGAACTCATGGTTATAGACTTCTCCCAACTTTCACCCAGAAAGTGCATTTGATTACATGTTTTATAAACCACTGTACATACTGGAGCTCACTCTCACATTAAATAACCAAGGAGAATAGCATAAAATACATTAAGGAAAGCTAATTAAGCACCGAGGAAGGAATAGAAGGCAGCATGCATCAGGTTTGATGAATGATGAGGTTTGTATGGAGTATCTACACTGGTACAGGCCTTGTTTCTGTGCTGTTACTCACATTGTACATGCATCAAGTTAACATACATTTTAATTCCCTTGCACTTGTAGCAGGATTGCTTCAAGACTTCCAGATTTGTGGCATAGCTGTGCTTCAGATTCAAAAGAATTGAAGGAGGGTAGTATAAAACTCTGAGTATAAAAGGCCCTCATTTTAAAGTTACTATAATAAGTAACAAGGTTAATATGAAGATTACAAGGTGCCTTTTACATAGAATAAGGAGTCATCATATGCCTAATGCAATATATGCAAAGATAGTCTGTATAAACACAAGTTAACCAAGCATTATGAAATTAAATTGTATTCTTAACGTGTGTCTTGCGAACCTTGACCAACTGATGATATAACTGCTCAGCATGATGGGAAGTAGATGGTAGCAAACAGACTGAATTCTTTGGGGCAATGGGGCAGAGAGAGAGCAGTTCTTATCAGCTTGAGTCAGGCAGCTGCAAGTTAATCAGGGCTTTGGAAAGTACAGGAGTGCACTCGCTCATGACTGACGTGATTGGATAAGTTTTACAAGCTAATAAAGGAGCCAGGCTCAGGCAGGGGAATTGAACACTTTTACAAATTAAAATTGACAAGTGTTAGCAATATTCTTGAATCTACCGGATTTATGTGGATCAGGTTTCTTAGTAACGAAGGAGAAATTTGCAGATGCCTCGGACTAATGAGTTCCTAATCTCGCTGGCAGGTGGAGTGTTATTGGTTATGATAATAATGTACAGTATTGTAATTGGGCCCTCCAGTTTGGGTGACAAGCTGGGCGGGAGATCTAAGTGTTCGGAAAAAGTATATCAATCCCATACATGTACCATTATGGTAGAGAGGATAGTTGGTACTCATTGACTGTCTTTTCTCCTAATGCATGTAATAGCAATAAACTTCCTTTCGTTTCTTAAGTACATGTGCCCCACCCTATCCCACTGCCCACAGAAGGACGCCTCAGAAAATTCCTGTTACAGGAATGTAGGTTGGTAATTGGTTGGAATCACTTCCCTTTACAGTCAAGAGGAATCCCTGGTGTTTGCTTTGTGTTTCTCAGGCTACTGGGAGAGTCCTAGCCCTAACACGTAACATCATCTTCCATATATTTTAACCAGAATGGTTGTGTGGAGTACATGAGGAACTGACTACTGCGAGCTGCAAGAAATGTACTAACCAGTCTACCCACTGGAGAAGGAAGGCCTGCCTTCTCCAGTGGTTAGGAGTGGGTGTCCCAGAATATTATTCAGAAAGGTCACAAATTCTGGCTACTGGGGTGCCAACAGTTCAACATTTACAAAGATTATATATTATGTTTGAGATGCTTGATATTGATTCATGCTTAAGTTGGCAAAGTGAAGAAGGTTTCTGAAGGTAGTTAGTGCTTCATCTGAAAATGTTGTCACATGGGAGCTGAAAATCAACAGCTAATCCACAGAACATGACATGGCCTTTATGAACAACAAGCCTAATCTGATGCTCCCTTATTCGTGCCAAGCTATTCACCCACTTAAGGCAAGGTACTTCAAGCTGATCTCAATCCCCCAGAAAAATAGAAAAGCAACTGAAATGCTTTGTCAATATACTTCAACTCACTGTATTCATTAAAGTGGATTTAATGAAAAGCTCTTTCAGGATAGTACAGAACACAGCAAATGTACAACAAAAACATAATCTCGCAGCTTTTTCTTAATAAAAAATAAAGACCCTGAGCTAGTTTGAGAATACTTTTTGGGAACTCAACTTTAATTTTTCACTTCAAGAGGCAGTGGTATTGTCACTGGGCTAGTAATCCAGAGATCCAGAGCAAGATCTGGGGATCTGGGTTCAAAACCTATTACAGCAGATGGTGGAATTAAGAAAATCCAACGATGACGATGAACCAGCTGGGTAAAAACCCAGCTGGTTCACTAATGTTCTCTAGGGGAGGAAATCTGCTGTCCTTATTTGGTCTGGCTTACATGTGACTCCAGATTCACAGCAATGTGGTTGATTTCCAAATGACTTCTGACATGGAGGGCAGTTAGGGACGGGCAATAAATGTTGGCCTAGCCAGCGACATTAATGTCTCGTAGAATTAATTTTAAAAAAAAATTTGCTAGGTTCACTGCAATTCTAAGAATCATTGGATCAGAAGTTTATGATCCAGTTGTCCCATTGTGTCTGTGGGAGCTGATAAAGATCTTTATCACTTGGTCAAAGGCTGTGCAGGTTATGGCACTTAACATATTAAAATGTCATTTGGGTTTCTGCCTCTCCCATTCTCAGTCAGTGAAGTCTAGACACCACTCCCCCAACCCTTTGGGGGTATTCTCATCTCATCTCTAATTCTTCTACAATTACTTGAAATCTAAAAATCAGTAGGCTACATAAAACACCTGACCAAGATGCTTGTGGGGTACATGTCCACAGGTCCCTAAACGTAGGGCAGGTGGATGGTTAAGTCAATTTGACTCAATATTAACTCTGGTTCTCTCTCCACACATGCTGCCAGACTTCCATGCTTCATGGTTATTGACCTCTTTGCCATGGGAAATGAAAACAGTTTTTGTTACAAGTAGGCTTACATTAACACTGCAATACAGTAACTGTGAAAATCCGCCAGTCGCCACACTCCTGCACCTATTTGGGCACACAGAGGGAGGATCTAGCATGGCCAATGTACCTAACCAGCATGTCCTTTGGCTTGTGGGAGGAAATGGGAGCAACCAGACAAAACCCACATGGACATGGGGAGAATAGGCAGACTCTGCACAGATAGTGACACAAGCTGGGAATCAAATTGGGTCCCTGGCGCTGTGAGGCGGCAGTGCTAACTGCAATGCCACCCCAAGGAAATTAGTCCTTCCTACTCAGGCTATCTAGGCCCCTCAAAAGGTCATACACTGAGTAAATCTCCACTCAACCCCTTCTAAAGAAATCAATCCCAGCCTACCCCACCTTTCTTTTTCACTAAAATTCTCCAATCCAGGCACCATCCCTGTAAGTCCCCACTCTAACCACTGTGGCAGAAAACCGTATGCAGTACTCTGTAGCCTGATCTGTGTTTTATGCCATTCAAACATAACCTTCTTGCAGTTCTATTCAGTGGCATGGTCAATAAAGGAAAATATTCAGTTCAATCATAAAACTGAAAATGCTGGAATGGCAGCGTGTGTGGAAAGAGAACCAGAGTTAATACCGAGTCAAAAAGTATCCACCTGCCCTGCAGCATTTAGGTATCTGTGGACATGTACCTCCACCAGCATCTTGGTCATGCATTTTATGTAGTTTACACGGTTTTTAGCAAGGCCTTTGACAAGATCCCAAAAAGTAAAAGCCTAATGATCAAGGGAAAATTATAATCTCAATGCAAAATTGTTCAGACACAGAAAGCAAAGGGTGATGGTAGACAGATGTTTTTAGGTTGAGGAAGCAGTTTCCAGTGGGTGTTCTCTGGTCTTTATATTAAGTTCTGTATGCTTCATTCGTCCTATCAGGTGTTTTATCTCTCACTTCCTTCAGATTAGATTCCATTTGCCATTTTACTGCCCATCAACTAGTTCAGTGATATTTTCTTACATTCTAAGGCTTTTTTCCCTCACTATCAGCCAACTTTTATACCATTGCAAACTTCTTAATCACGCCCTCCTATGTTCAAATTCAAATCAGTGATATACATCACAAAAGAGAAGGAATTCATTACAGGCCAGAAGAATCATAATGGAAACAGCTTTCTAGTCACAAAAACATCTATCATCATCCTTTGCTTTCTGCGTTTGAGCCAGTTTTGCATCTAAATTGTTCCTTTCTTTGATCACAGGGTTTTCACTTTTCTGGCCACTCTGCCATGTGGGACCTTGTCAAAGGCTTTGTTAAAAGCCACGTAGACTACATCAGACACACGACTTTCATCAATCCTCCTTGTTACCTCCTTAAATTTAAACTTGTATCTGCCCAAAGGTTCACACCTCTCGTCAGAGAAAAAGCATTTCAAATCACCAGAGATCACCACTTATACATTTTAGTTGTTACATTGATGTAAACCAACATTGGACCTCAGTCTACTCAAGAAATAAACAATTTGGCATTGGAAAGTTAAAATATTATGCAACTTACTTGTGAGAATCAATTTTGTCATTCTTTCTGGATTGGCTAAAAGAGTCTTGCTGTTTAATTTTAGGATTAATGACAATAGGTGTCAATTGCAATTTAGCAACTTGGTTGTTCATCTTGCCTCTGGTCAGACTAAGTGGAGAAATGGTAGTAATTCCAGTCTTACTTTTCATCTTCTTACAGGGCGAAAGGGCATCATCTGAAATACCATTAAAGTCTTCTGTGTGTTTTATAGCTCTAGGTTTCACCACCTCACAAAGTTTCCTCGCAAGAACATCTTCATCAACATCGTCGTCAAAGGGTTCGGACAAAACATTTCTCAGCTTACTTTCAGAAGTTTTGCTGAAATCTGCAATTTAGAAAACAAGTTTTAAATCTGACTTAAGAACACAAATGACCTTACCGCACCAAGAAAACAAAGAGCAGAATTTTACAGCCTTGCTCCTCCGGAAACTGTGAAATCTAAAAGGTCAATAGACTGTTTCATGGTCTATTGACCTTTTAGATTTTACAGTTTCTTTAGTTGCTCGCCGGCGGTGGATGGGACAGTAAAATTCCAGCCAAACGTTTTCTGCTGCACTGTCATTTGAAAGCTCCAATTAAAATATAAAATGATTCTATACCAAGAACCTGAAGGACCCAATTTGCTCAGATAACCTGTTCCAACAGATTAGTGGCCTTTGCAGATAACTCAAAAATTTAGGAGATGTAGGAGGATATTTAACACCATTTTTGTGTAACTCTCCACAAAGGATTCCAAAATGCCCCTGCACTGATTACACATAGATAGCTCAGAAAGCCTACCAATGCCCCTGTATTCCAGTTCTATTCAAGCTGTGTTAGACTGCTTTACAGAATCAATATAAAGGTTACATGCGATAAGGCCTTAACACATAAGAGCAGAAATAAACCATTCAGCCCATCCAGTCTGCTCCACCATTCAATGAGATCATGACTGATCTGATATAATCCTCAGCTCCACTTCCCCACCTTATTCCCATAACCCTGAATTCCCTGATGAATTAAAAATCTGTCTATCTCAGCCTTGAACATATTTAACCTAATCTCTACAGTTCTCTGAGGGTAGTGAATCTGTGGAATTCTTTACCAGAGGGAAGAAATTCCTCCTTATCTTTTTCTTGAAAGGGTGACCCCTTACACTGAGATTATGCCATCTGATCCTACATCCCACAAGGGGAAAACAACCTCTCAGCATCTATCCTGCCAAGCTCCCTCAGAATCCTATTTGTCTCAATAAGGTGTCCTTATCGAGAGATCCAAGCTATTGGGCCTCTCCTCATCAGAAAATTCAACAATATCCAGAATCACCCTAATGAATCTTCTCTGGACTGCCTCCAATGCCAATATAACTTTCCAGAGGAGAGGAGACCAAAACTGTTCATAGTATGCCAGGTGCAGTCTAACTAGTGCCTTGTATAGTCTTAGCAAGACTTATTTACCTTTCATCTATCAAAGGTAACAGCCAACACCATGATGCCTTTAAAAATAAAGTCCCATCTGTCCTTATCATTATAGCCTCTACTTATTTTGGGGTGGAAAATCACTATCCCCTCCAAAGTAATTATCAGAGACCTGCTGGCTTAGGTCTCCATTCTATTTCTCGACATTTTCCCCAAGTAGCAGGTGTCCCCTTGGCACAAAGGAAGCCAAAAATCAGACCCACACTCTTACTTACCACAAAGCGGAAGCTTCCGCCGAACTTTGGATTTGCCGCTATCCCCGTTCGAGATTTGCATGCTCCTCTTACCATTGGAGTTTTTTTGACCAGAATAGGTAGATTTCCCTTCAGCAATCATCTCGACAATGCCATTTTTACACTTGTGGTTGGTAACATTTCTGCTTAATGTCCCATCTCCATTGCCAACAGCAATATTCTGCTTTGGAGAATAATTCACATCAGACACCTGTACATGTATGGGTAAGGAATCCAACTCGTTATGATGATGATCATCATTGGTCTTCTTGTCAGAGAATGCATTTTTAGGCACGATATTAAACTTCTTTCCATCCCACTTTAATTTAACAAACATAACATCATCATCGGGTTCAACAGAAGGAAATGGTTCCTTGGCACCAATGTGGAGCACCTGAAATAAGAAGTTTGGATCTTACCAAAGTTGTTCAGAATGAATGTAAAAACAATATTTTTCTTTGCTGTTTACCAAAATTTAGCATCAACTAATAACTGCAGCAACATCAAGTTACGTTTATTTTTAGTCACAAGTAAGGCTTACATTAACACTGCAATGAAATTACTGTGAAATTCCCCTACTCACCACACTTTGATGCTTCTTTGGGTCAATGCACCTAAACAGCACAAATTCAGACAGTGGGAGGAAACTGGAGCACCCGGAGGAAACCCACGCAGACACGGAAAGAACGTGCAAGCTCCACACAGACAGTGACCCAAGCCAGGAATCAAGCTTGGGATCCTGGAGCTGTGAGGCAGCTGTGCTAACCACTGAGTCTTTAGTCTTAGCAAAGAAAGTTAGACATTATAGGCTGGCATCGACACCAGGTTTTCCATTCAATTTTAAAACCTGGATTCATCACTTCAAAGCTCAGTACCAGAAAAATAAAATGGGATGAAGGGTGCTCTGCTGAATGGTGAGGCTTTTGGCCATCACATCTTACTTCCAGAGAGCCTACAATCTGCAGCCAGTGTTACTTAATTGAATATTGGCTGATGCTGGTTTTTGCAGGACCCTGATTTGAATAAATTATTTTACATTTGAAATGCTTCATATTCATATTCCTACAGCCAGTGCACATATTTTATGCAATATGGCAGATACTAATGTAATATGTGCATATCTCCATCAGGATGTGGGTACCCACATCCTGATAGAGTATGCATTTTCCACATAAGGCACTTCACAATGCAGAGATGCTTGGGAAAGTATTAGCCTATTGCCTCATATTCACCCTTTCCAGGACACTTTGAAAATATAAACTCCAAAAGAAAGCCAATGATAATATCACGAGTCAATGCGAGTTACTAATTTAATATCTCAAATTCAACATTGAATGGGGGCTCCAAATAGATTAGATCGAGAACGGGCTACTTTCCACTTCATCAACCATATAGGTGAACAAAATAAGTTAATTTCCCATTTACATAGGACTGCGTCAAGTCATTCAAAAACAAAACACATGTCACACCACTACAGAGTAAATCTAATTTCCAAATCATTGCACAGATTATAACATAGCTTTTACAATAAAACATTTGTAGGGGAAAGAATCATTTAAGTGGTGGTCCACGTGAAATTAAATGACAAGCCCTTGCAATCTGTGGGACTGCACCAGACACAACGACAATGGAAGTTGCTGGATTGTCATAAAGTCCAACTAGTTCACTGGTCTCCTAAAGGAAGGGACCTGCTATCCCGATTTTCTCAGTCCAGCAACATAAGGTGATTTTAATGCCTTAGGACATCTAGGGATGGCTAATAAATGCCTCCCAAGAGAAAATAAATTAATTTGATGTAAACCATGTCTTTATAAAACCCGGTAAAAAGTCTGACAACACCAGGTTTTAGTCCAACCTATTTATATAGGTTGGACTATTAAATAGGTTGGACTAAAACCTGGTGTTGTCAGACTTTTTACTGTGTTTATAAAACCCAACAGAAAGCACAGCAGGTGCCAAAGAACAGCCTATCTCCTCACACTGCAACTAATCTAAAGTTGTAACACTACAAAGAAAGTAATTGCTAGGTAAAATATGTGCTAATTCTGTACTTCACAGTTTCAATTTTGCAGTAAGCAGACATTAACAGCACTCACATAACTAGAAAACATTAACCAAGCTACAGCAAAACGCAAGACACAGTTAATCAAACAAATTCCCTTTATGTAGCAATGGAAATAATGGCTACCATGATCAGGGTAACCTTTGGGCTGTCTTTATTTGAATACCACTTGTTGTGTTAAACTGCTCCATGTCATGTATCATACTGACAGTCCACGAAGAAACTTGCAAAACAAAATTGTTCGAACTAATTATTCCAGCTTCAATTACTAAAGGCTACCCATTCACTGCCACTAATTTACAAAACTTAGATCTAATTCGATTGTAAAGTACGTAGTTAATGTTTAGCACAAAAATCAGGCAGAAGTAATACAGAGGTTGCAAGATTGCATACAGCAGTGTAAGTAGCAATGGGATAAATTGTCTTGATTCAGTGCTGTGGCTAAAGTTGTGCAGGTGAGACCATGAAAAAACACCTCATCCAAAAGCCCAGCACCTCTGACAATGCAGCACAGCACTGAAATGCCAGCCTTGTTTAGTTTATGCGCTCAAGTACTACCTTCACAGTCTTAATGAGGGTCTCTGCACTGATATGATCATCACAGCCAGGGACATCATATAAGAAAATCTCCTTAGGATGTGTTTCCCTTCCCAATAGCTTCTGCTTTGTTTTGGGTATTTCCTCAATACGAGCAAACCACTGGACCACTGCATTCTTGGTGGGACGTTGTTGACTACCTGGTGAGGAAAATAAACCCATGTCAACTAAGAGAAATATGAAGTTTGAAATGTTTCAAACTGTACATAAAAAATAATGGAGGGACCAGAGTGTGCAGAAGTTTCAACTTAAATGGTCTTCAACACAACACTGCCATAAAGCTGAATTCCTATTTTGTAAAGCCATTTGTTGTTTCCTGGTAGAGCCAATGGATATTTGAAATAGGTATTACATACATTCCTGGTACTGCTGCATAATTTTAAGTTGTCCACAGTAAAGTTCTTGGCGAATGCTGCAATCTGGGTTTAGACTGCCCAAATACACCATATTTTTGTGGGCAAGCTATTAACCTAATTTTGGCTCAACTAATAGTTTGTGTAAATCATTATTAGTTCATATAAATGAGAGGCTGTTTCTGGTCCATAAACATTGATGAGCTCACATATGAAACTTGCTCTTACCAGCCTCGAACAACTTCAGCAGTCTAGCTACATACGGTTGATCCTCATCTTCACTTTTGACTAAAACAAAATCTCCAATGTTGATGTGATGTTTGATAGAAGTGCCTTCATATTCTATCTGAATACCTCTAAAGAAGCAAAAATATACAGTGACTTTACAAATTTGTATCTGCAAAACACCTTATGTTCCTTCTCAACAACCAACATGCAGTAATTGTGCAAGAAATGCAATTGTGGCATACATAAAAATAGGAACAGAAAGAGCAGGATTAGGCCATTTGGCCCTTCATGTCTCCTCTTGCAATAAGATCATGGCTGATCTGACTGATCTCTGCTTATGCAATGATAGAACCCCTACAGTACAGAAGGAGGCCGTTCGATCCATTAAGTCTGCACCAACTCTCCGAAAGGACAGTTATAAAGGTTCAACTTTTGTGCTTGAGCTTTGGGAGAATTAGTTCAGGAGTAAATTGTTTGTTGTTCAATCTACCTAAAAATCTGTAAAACAGATTAAGTTCAAAATGCTAATATTCCAGAACCACAACCCTCAACATCAGCTGACTACTAAAGGGTATATATAGCTGACTATTTCTGGATGGGAAGTAAATTTTAATATAAGCCCACATAATAACTTTGGACACTAAAATGGAGTGTTAATTTTGGCAAGTAGTTAGCACTGCTGCCTTATAGTGCCAGGGACCCGGGTTTGATTCCCAGCTTGGGTCACTGTCTGTGCGGAATCTGCACGTTCACCCCACGTGGGTTTTCTCTGGGTACGAACCACAGAATCCCTACAGTACAGAACAAGGCCACTCAGCCCATCAAGCCTGCACCATCATCAATCCTATTGAGACCCCATCCTTGTAACCCCACGTATTTACCCTCCAAATCCTCCAGACACTAAGGGGCGATTTAGCACAGCCAATCTACCTAACCTGCATATGTTTGGACACATTTCTGGTACTCCAGTTTCCTCCCATACTCTGAATGATGTGCTGGTTAGGTGCATTGGTCAGTGTACCTGAACAGGCGCTACAGTGTGGCAACTAAGAGATTTTCACAGTAACTTCACTGCAGTATGAATGTAAGCCTACTTATGACACTAATAAAATAAACTTAAACTTCACACACCTCTTCTGGTTTCCCCTGAAGCCAATCACAGAAAAACTGGATCTTTCACAGGGTGACACCGCTGAGGGTATTTATTTTGTTTGTAAATTGTATCACCTATTTCCTGAATTTCATTGCAATGTAACGTAAGCCTTACTTATAATTAATAAATAAACTAACTTTTCCTTCCTAAAGCATTTTAAAAAACGATTGCTCTCTCTCAGAGTTACAAAGCCAATGCGCTGAGTGGACAGGGCAAGCCCTTAATCCATCTATTGCCTGCTCCAAAAAAAAAATCAAATTGAATCCAATTCATGGGCCCCACAACAGACATACTAGATCCAGGCTGAAAAGAACAAGAACTACCTGATTTCATGCTTGGTCCTACACTTGAACAGATTTATCCACCAAAACTACTGAAGATAATATGACAGGATACCTCTACACCTCCGTAGTCAATTCAGCCCAGTGTGTTATAACCAAGCACTTTTCAATTTGGAATTGCTGGATTTATATCAGACTGGGAATTTGCCTCTTTTCTTCCTCTCCCTCCCAATTGTAGAGTGCTGATGTTAAATGCAGCGTGCATATTGCACTTACTAATGTGACTAAACACAGGTTTTGGCCCAATATCATTGCTCCTAATTCAAACAGTCGCTAACTTGATAACAATCTACTGTCAACACTTCATGAGGGCAACAAGAGAGAGCGTCTCAAACAGAAAAAAGAGCATTTATTGCATATTCTAAACACATATTCTCAACACAGAGGCACAAACAATCAAACATAAAATTAGCTCAGGTAGTATCGAGAGGACATTCCAGATCAGGGAAAAGAGTGAAATAATCCACACAGAGAATGCGTGGACGGCAAGAAAATGGGCCCATCTTTCCCCAACCACCAAGATACCGTCAGATTTATACCCAAACCAGTAACACCAATTTACGACTGAAGATAAAGGAAGGTTAATACAAGAAGATCCAGAGAATCCCTACAGTGCAGGAAGAAGCCATTCAGCCTATTGAGTCTGCACCAACTCTACAAAAGAGCATCTCCCCAGCATCACCGTCTGCCTCATCCCCGCGCACTTACCAAGGCTAATCTACCTAACCTACACAGCTTTGGGCCATGGGAGGGAGCCAAGGTACCCAGGTGAAACCCACGCAGACATGGGGAGAACATACAAACTCCACACAAACAATTACCCAAGGCCAGAATCGAACCAGGGTCCCTGGCAGTGTGAGACAACAGTGCCAAGTTGCCAATAAACGTGCAAAATGAATATACTACTTGCAAATTAGTGTCAATATAAAAGTGTGAGGGAGCATATATTGGTAAGAAGAGCAAGGAAATTGAATACATCTTGGAAAATAAGTATCTAAATGGTGCAGAGGACAGAGGGATCAGAGTGTTACAGATAGACAAAGTAGCAACACAGGTTAACAAAGTTATATAAACATAAAACACTTCAGTTCGTTTCTACAGGAATGGAATTGAAAGGCTGAGTACTGTGAACTCCAACCTGTGCATAGAAGCACTGCTGAAGTCAAAGGTTTGGAAGGTGCTGGGTGACTTGTTGCAGTGCATCTTCGAAATGGTACATATTGCTGCCACTGTACAGTGGTGGCGGAGAAAGTGAATGTTTACGGATGGGGATGACAATCATAGGGACTGCTTTGTCATACTGTTAATCTTCTTCAGTGTTGTTCATCCTGCTGAGAGGTGAGTATTCTATTACACTCCTGACTTGTGTCCTGTAGGTGGTGGACAGACTTTGGTAAGTCAGGAGGTGAGTTACTCAATACAGGATTCCTTGCCTCTGACCTGCTTTTATAGCCACAATGTTTATATGGCCAGGCCAGTTCAGTTTCTGATCAATGATAGTCCCAGGACATTGATAGCATACAGGTAGAGCCAGTAGAAGTAGGCTATTTAGCCCAACAAGTAATTGGGAATGATAATGGAATGTTATCATTTATTGAAGTAGGAAGGTTATGTTTCAGTTGTATGGAGCATTCATGAAACCACACCTTGAGTTTGTGTATAATACTGGCTTCCTTACTGAAGGAAAGATGGGAGGTAAACCTTCGAAGCTAACACCAGGAAGGGCAGGTTATTTTGTGAGGAAAGGTTGGGAAGAATAGTTTTATATCCACTCAAGCTTAGAAAAGTAAGAGGCAACTTGATCAAGACCTTTAAGATTGAGGGATATGGACAGGGTGAATATGGAGAGGATGTTTCCTCTTGTGGGAGAATCAAGAACTAGTTTATAAACAGGGGATCGCTGATTTGAGACAGAAACAAGGAGAAATATTTTCTCTCGCGGGTCACATAAGAACATAAGAAATAGGAACAGGAGTAGGCCATCTGGCCCTTCGAGCCTGCCCCGCCATTCAATAAGATCATGGCTGATCTGTCGTGGCTCAGTTCCACTTTCCCGCCCTCTCCCCATAACCCTTAATCCCCTCTCTTATCAAAAATCCATCAACCCGCTTCTTAAAAATATTTAGCGAGGCAGCCTCCACCACTTCAACGGGCAGAGAATTCCAGAGATTCACCACCCTTTGAGTGAAGAAGTTCCTCCTCAACTCCGTTCTAAACCGCCCCCCCTTTATCTTGAGGCTGTGCCCCCTAGTCCTACTGTCTTTTTTGAGCGGGAAGAGTCTCTCCACCTCTATCCTATCCATCCCATTCATCATCTTATACGTCTCAATGAGATCTCCCCTCATTCTTCTAAACTCTAACGAGTACAAGCCTAGTTTATTCAGCCTCTCCTCATAGCTCAACCCCCTCAACTCCAGCATCAGCCTAGTAAACCTCCTCTGCACTCCCTCCAAGGCCAAAATATCCTTGTGCAGGTGCGGCGCCCAAAACTGCACACAGTACTCCAGCTGCGGCCTCACCAATGCCCTATACAGCTGCAGCAAGACCTCCCTACTTTTATATTCAATCCCCCTCGCTATGAAGGCCAGCATCCCATTCGCCTTCCTGACCACTTGCTGCACCTGCAGGCTGGGTTTTTGCGACTCATGCACAAGGACCCTGAGGTCCCTCTGCACCGTCGCCTGCTGCAGTTTTTCGCCACGTAAGTAATAGTCCTTCCTACCATTCTTCCTACCAAAGTGGACCACCTCACACTTGCCAACATTAAATTCCATTTGCCATTTCCTGGCCCATTCGCCCAGCCTATCTAGATCCTTCTGCAGACTCTCCACACCCTCCGCACAATTTGCCTTTCCCCCAATCTTGGTGTCATCAGCAAATTTCGACACCCTACACTCGGTTCCCTCCTCCAGATCCTCTATATAAATGGTAAATAGCTGAGGCCCCAGCACCGACCCCTGGGGCACCCCACTAGTCACCAACCGCCAATCCGAATAGCACCCATTGACCCACACTCTCTGCCTCCTATTTGACAACCAATCCTCTATCCACGCTAACACCCTACCCCCAACTCCATGTCCTCTGACCTTCTGCAGTAACCTCTTGTGAGGTACCTTATCAAACGCCTTCTGAAAATCCAGAAAGACCACATCCACCGGCTCTCCTCTATCCACCGCCCTAGACACATCCTCATAGAACTCCAGTAAATTTGTCAGACACGACTTCCCTTTAATGAAACCGTGTTGCGTCTGCCCTATCAAGCAATTCCCTTCAAGATGCCTCGCAATTTCCTCCTTAATGACGGATTCTAACATTTTACCTACAACAGACGTTAAACTAACCGGCCTATAATTCCCCGCCTTTTGCCTGGCACCCTTCTTAAACAACGGCGTAACATTAGCCGTTTTCCAATCTTCCGGCACTTCCCCGGAATCCAGCGACGTCTGGAAAATAACCACCAAGGCATCCACTATAACCTCCGCCATTTCTTTCAGAACCCTCGGATGCATTCCATCCGGTCCTGGGGACTTGTCCACAATCAGCCCCTCCAGTCTGTCGCGCACCACCTCTCTAGTAACAGTAATGTCATTAAGACCCTCCAGTCCTACCACCTTTCCATCGCTAACACCCGGCAAATTATTCACGTCCTCCTCCGTGAAGACAGAAACAAAAAAGTTATTCAAGACCTTAGCCATATCCCCATCCCCTACCACTAGGTCCCCTTTCTCATCCTCTAAGGGACCAACGTTCACCCTAGCCAGCCTCTTCCTTTTTATATATTTATAAAAACTCTTGCTATCTTTTTTATATTAAGCGCTAGCCCAGCTTCATAGCTTCTTCTACCCTCCTTTATCAACTTTTTTGTCAATCTTTGTTGACATTTAAACCTTTCCCAATCCTCTTCTCGCCCACTGCTCTTAGCTACTCTAAATTCCTCCGCTTTTAATTTAACACTTTCCTTCACCTCCTTCGTTATCCATGGCTTATTACCTCTCTTCCTACTGTCCTTTTTAACCATCGGAATAAATTTCTGCTGAGCACCAAGAAAGATCTCCTTAAAGATCCTCCACTGCTCCTCAGCAGACCTACCTTCCAACGCGCTCCCCCAGTCCACATTCGCCAATTCTTCTCTCATCCTACCATTCTCCCCTCTATTCAAACAAAGGACGCGTGTCCGGGAACCCACTTTCTCCTCCTCCATCTGCAACAGAAACTCCACCATACAATGATCACTCTCTCCAAGAGGATCCTTCACCGCAAGGTCCCTAATTCTACCCGCCTCATTACGTAGCACCAGATCCAAGATAGCTCGCTCCCTCGTCGGCTCCAACACACACTGTTCCAGGAAACTATCCCGGCAGCATTCCAAGAACTCCTCCTCGAGCCCACCTCGTCCAACATGGGTCGACCAATCAATATGCAGATTGAAATCCCCCATAACTACTGCCGTCCCATTCCTGCACGCCGCACTTATTTGCGCGTTAACAGCCCGCCCCACCTCCAGATCATTATTCGGGGGCCTATAGACGACACCCACCAGCGTCTTCCTCCCTTTGCTGTTCCTAATCTCCACCCACAACGATTCCACTTTCTGCTCTTTGGCTCCAATATCATCCCTTGCTACCACCTTGATGCTGTCCTTAATCAGCAGAGCTACGCCACCCCCTCTTTCCTCCTGCCTATCCTTCCTAAACACTTGATAGCCCTGTACATTCATCTCCCAGTCCCTGTCACCTTGCAGCCACGTCTCTGTAATGGCCACCAGATCGTATCCATTTGTGTCGATCTGCACCACCAGCTCATCCACTTTATTCCGAATGCTTCGTGCATTCAGATAAAGCGCTTTCATCCCAGCCTTCTTCTGGACCCTATTTGCTGTAACGCCACCACTTGGGACATCCTCAGCCTCTTCCCTTACCTGTACCCTATCCTTAACTGTAGACCTCCTAACATCACCTACCCTCGCACCCTCCCCCCCCCTAATTAGTTTAAAGCCCTGTCTACAGTCCTCTTTACTCGATTCGCCAGCACTCTGGTCCCAGCACGATTCAGACCAACCCCATCCCGCCCGAACATCACAAGTCTCTGAAACTAGGTAAGAAGCATCTTTGAATATTTTTATGGTAGAGCTCCATAGATTCTTGATTAACAATTTGATTTATTGTCACATATCAGTATAGTGAAAAGCATCATTTCTTGTACACTATACAGACAAAACATACCGTTGAGAGAGAAGGAAACGAGAGTGTGCAGAATGTAATGTTAGTCATAGCTAGAGTGTGGAGGAAGATCAATTTAATGCAAGGTAAGTCCACTCAAAACTCTGACAGCAGCAGGTAAGAAGCTGTTCTTGAGTCGGTTGATGCTTGACCTCAGACAAGGGAGTGAAAGGTGGACATGAATAACTAAATACAGTTTAGGGCTGGATTAGGGTAACTTGAGGCGGTCACATTTCCAGATCCCAGTCTCTCTGATACAGATATCACACATTAATCTGGATGAGGTTCAGTGGTCACTCACTCATAGTCGGCCTGCCGCAGTCTGCGGTTCACATCGACAGCACTGCCAGCCCAGCTGTAAATGTGTCTCTGCCGCTCCTTCAACCTGGTCAGATAGCTGCTCATTTCAGCACAAATTCGGCAAACTCCAGAGAATAAAACATTAAAAAATGAAGTAAAATCCACCCGCTGAGGAGAAGCAGGATAATCCACACCCGGATAAAATTTAAAGTGAAACAAGAATTAAAATCCGCTCCGCCCGATTCCCCACTATCCTCTCCGCTCCGCCCGATTCCCCGCTATCCTCTCCGCTCCGCCCGATTCCCCGCTATCCTCTCCGCTCCGCCCGATTCCCCGCTATCCTCTCCGCTCCGCTCCGCTCTCCTCAACCACAATCTGAGATTTTCGCGCCATTCCGGTCAGCTGAGACCTCACACTGCATTCTGGGTACATTTAAATTCATTACAAACTACCCGAGGGCCCTTCCGGCCGCGGGGGGGGCGCAGTGAGCAGGATGTCTGCCCGGCCGGAGGGGGCGCAGTGAGCAGGATGTCTGCCCGGCCGGAGGGGGCGCAGTGAGCAGGATGTCTGCCCGGCCGCGAGGGGCGCTGGAGCGGGATGTCGGCCCGGCTGGAGGGGGCGCTGTGAGCGGGATGTCTGCTCGGCCGTGGGGGGTGTGCTCTGACTAAGGTGCCGCCTTGCCTGCCGGGATTGCAATGGCGAACCGGACGGTGAAAGATGCTCATAGTATTCATGGGACCAACCCGCAGTATTTGATCGAGAAAATCATTCGCACCCGTATCTACGAGTCCAAGTACTGGAAGGAAGAATGTTTCGGGCTGACAGGTAGAGAATGGGGCTGGAGAATTAAACACAGCTTTAGAGTATGATTGAGGCCTGGGCCTCTTGCCAGGACAGTAACCGCTTCTCTGTGGTCTGTTTGGACTAGAACAGCCACTCGGTTACAGCGATGGCTTTTCATATTCCCACCAGAAATCTTGGCCTGTTCTGGTTCGTGAGTAGAGGTCGCAATGCTGTTCGTGGCTTTTCAGCTAGTTTTGGATTTCAAAAAAAAGAACTAAACTGGTTACCGAACTTGAATGTGAAGACAGAGAGATTTTATAGTTTGTCTATGTGGATGCTGCACATTATGCCCGTGTCTGCGCGGGTTTCCTCCGGGTGCTGTGGTTTCCTCCTACAGTGATGCAAAATGTTAATTGAATGCCTCCCCTGATTGGCACAGTAGTGCAGTAGTTAGCACTGCTGTCGCACAACACCAGAGACCCAGGTTCAATTCCCAACTTAGGTCACGTCTGTGCATAGTCTGCATGTTCTCCCCGTGTCTGCGTGGGTTTGCTGCAGTTTTCTCTCTCAATCCGAAAGATGTACAGGTTGGGTGCACTGGTCGGGTGCACTGGTCGTGCTCATTGTACCTGAACAGGTGCCGGAGTGCGGTGACTAGGGCATTTTCACAGTAACTTCATTTCAGTGTTAATGTAAGCCTACTTGTGACTAATAAATAAACTTTGAGAGATTTTATAATAAGTGAGATTTCACTCTTTTCACATCAACATAGCCTCAAAATAATGTTGACAACATGAGTGTTTGACAATAGTAGAAAAGGAGGCATAGATAGGTTAGCAGAATGGGCAAATATTTGGACAGGGTAATTTAATTAGGTTGTGTGAGTTAATACATTTTGTGAAGAAAAATGAGGAATGACATAATTAGCAAGGTACTATACAGAATCATAATCAAAATTTAACATTGAGCCACATGAGAGATTAGGGCAGATGACCACACGCTTTGGCAAAAAAATAAGTTTTAAGAGGCATCTTGAAAAAGGAAAGCAAGGTGCAGAGGTGAAGTTTACAGAGTGAATTCCAGACCTTATAGCCTTGGCAGCTAAAGACACAGCCTCCAGTGTTGGAGTGAATTAAATACAAGACCACAATTGGAGAAGTACTGATATCTGCAAAGGTTGTAAGGCTGAATGAGATTACAAAGGTAGGGAGGATGAAGCCTTTGAGGGATCGGAAAATAAGTTGGTATTACTCGATTGGGGAGCCAGTGTAAGTCAACAAGAATGTAGATAATGGGTGAGTAGCACTCAGTACGAGTTACGATATGGACGATCTCAGGTATGCAGGGAGTAAAAAGTGTGAGGCTGAACAGAATTGTGTTGAAATAGTGTGGCAACTATTTCATGTGGAAATCGGTGGTCTTACTGATGAGACAAATATGTGGTCAGAATCTCTGTGGGTGAAATGTAACACCAAGGTTGTGAACTGTCTATTGGAGAAAAATGTGGTGGCTAGTTAGGAAATGGAGTTTCTGGTGAGCTTTGAAGACAGTGGCTTAGATGTCACCAAAGTTTAGCTGTAAAAATTTCTGCTGATCTGGTATTGGAGCTGTCTGACAATTTAAAAATGGCAGAAGAGTTGAGAGAGGTGGTGGCGAGGTAAAGCTGGATGTTATTGGCATTCCCAGGGAAACGGATGTGCTTTCAGGTGATATTGTTGAGGGCAGCATGCAAGTGAGAAATAGGAGGGAAGGAGGCAAAGATCCTGAGAGACATCAGGGAGAAAAGTGTATGAATGGGAAAAGAAAGCATTGCAAGTGATTCTTTGGCTTTAATTAAATAAGTAAGAATGGAACCAAGCAAGTGCAGTATCACACAGCTGGTCAGTGGTGAAGGCTGGTGTGGTTAACCATGTAAAAGGTTGCAGACAGGTTTAAGTTTATTTATTTATTGTCACAAGTAGGATTACATTAACAGTGCAATGAAGTTACTGTGAAAATCCCCATGTTGCCTGTTTGGGTACACTGAGGGAGATTTTAGCGTGGTCAGTGCACCTAATCAATCTATGTTTTGGACTATGGGAGGAAACAGAGCACTCAGAGGAAATTCATGCAGACACGTGACCCAAGCTGGGGATCGAACGCGGGTCCCTGATGCTCTGAGGGAGCAGTGCTAACCACTGTGAAGTTGAGATGGACAAAGAGGGATAATTAGCCTTTGTCACAGTTGCATAGGATATAATTTGTGACTTTGGCAAGATTCATCTTATAGTATGGCAGGAGTGATTCAAAAACAGAATACTAGGAAAGGTGCGTAGACATCTAAGAGGTGACAACATTCAAGGACTCTGGCAAAGAAAGGAAGGTGGGAGATGGGGCAGTAGTTGCGGGGATGGAGGGCTCAAGAGTTATTTATTATGTGGGTTATTTGTTATATGGAGTTGCTTGCGTTGGACTGGGATAGGCACAATAAGTAGTCTCACAACCCCAGGTTAAAGTCCAACGGGTTAGCATGAGCTTTTGGAACATTGCCCCTTCATCAGGTGAGTGATTTATTGATGACCCAATTGCACTTGTGTTAAATTGTAGTTCAGAAACTTTCTTTATTCAGTCAGTTGCATTTTCATTGTTAGCTCTTGCATCTTCCTTATTACAATCCATACAAGGCTTTATTTTTTAGGTGTAATAACATATTGATTCAGTTACCGAGAAGTTGGCCTATGCTTTGAAAATATTGTCACAGAGATTTTTCCTTTGCTTCTTAGCGGAGTTGGTTGTGGACAAAGCCATGGAACTGAAATACATTGGTGGCGTCTATGGTGGGAATATTAAACCCTCACCATTCCTTTGTCTGACCCTTAAGATGCTTCAAATTCAACCCGAAAAGGATATCATTGTTGAATTTATAAAGAATGAAGATTTTAAGTACGTGAAATTTATTTATAATCAAATAATTCCTAAACTTATCAATTCCAATGTTCATTATCCAGTTATGATCCAGATGGATGTCAAAGTGATGAATATGCTGAAATATAAATAATTAGCCACAGTTTCTGGTTCATTTTGCTGTTTGATGTTTCCTGATAGAAAATATGCATATGGGGACTCTGAGAACAAAGTCACGCTGAATTGCGATGCAGTTCTTGGTTGACTTACCATTCTTAACATGTACTTGAAGAACACCAATTTGAGGAAGCTGTGCACATTAAACTATTCGTTCTTCAACATGAATGAAGATTATTACAAAAAATATGAAACTGCAGGAAATAAAATGTAATTGTCCTTGCTCTGGGGAGAGAGAAATCAATGATATTAGTTGCCCTTTGCAATGACATCAATGACGCATTACATACATGCTTTCTTATTGCACAGTGAAGTTCTCTGGTGTCAAATATTATTAAATTATCAATGAAGCAATGTGTTTTACAAATGAAGAATTTCCTAACTGAAGCTTTAATTTTTAATTTTTTTTTAACCCAGGTATGTTAGGTTGCTGGGTGCATTGTACATGCGGCTAACGGGCTCTGCCATTGATTGTTATAAATACCTGGAACCACTCTATAATGATTATCGAAAAGTGAAGAGACAGAAGAGAGATGGAGGTAAAGATTGTGCCAGCTATGAGTAAAAGTGGGACCTAATTGTTTTCCAGAATTAAGTGCCTTGTGGCATGAAACTTTTGGAGCAAATATAGTTTGTTCGCTAATGATATTGAAAAATAGATTGCAGTGATATGATATCGCTTTATTATCAGTTGCTTGGTACCACGTCAATTTCTAATCTCAGTTCACTCACAAGTATTCACCCCCAGTAACAAACTTTCATTTTTGACTTAAATCCTTGAAAATTATTGTTGTATCCTTGATGGTTGTAAACTAAACCAGTTCAGAAATCCGGTGATTTGAATCATGCTTGATCTGCTTGTATTAAACCTGTCTACTGTAAAATTATTTTTTGTTTATTTGACATTGCATATTGCGAGTTATGAAATTGTGTCAAAAGCTTCAGGATCTAGTTTTAATTCTAGGTATTTTAGACTTAATTTTCTTCCAAGTCAATCAATTCTTAAATGGCATCAATGTGTGCTTACTTATTTACATATGAATAACTTCTAAACCAAGATGAAACTTCAAGTTTTGATGTATTACTTTGGATTCACATTATCATGTTCTCTTCTTCTCCAGAGTTTGAACTTATTCATGTGGATGAATTTATGGATGAGTTACTCCATGAAGAGCGAGTTTGTGATATTATCTTGCCCCGACTTCAGGTACAAAATTATAATATTGAGAAATGTTTGTTCTTTATCTCCAATTAATTGTACTTAACATGAGGGAAATGAAAAGACTGACCTTTTATCCACCCTCTTTTATTGAAAAGTATTAGGTGAGAATGGGAATTGACACAGCTACAATGTGCCAGTGCCTCCCTCCTTGGTCCCCTTGCCCCCAAACACCACCATGATTAAACCGTGTGCCAATATCCATACTGTAGGCTCATGCATAAAGAATGGCTACTATGACAAAACAGCAAAGGGCTGATGATGCCTATGGAACCATATGCACTAAAGAGTCAGCACTTTAAAACAAACAAGAATATCTGGGGTTCAGAAAATTGTTTCTTAAATTGTGTCTTGGAGTAAAACATGGTTTACTTTTCTTGTATAATTACTGACAGTGAGGTGAGAGTGACTGCCCTTGATATCAAGGCAGCATTTGACCGAGTATGGCATCAAGTAGTCCTGGCAAAACTGGGGTCAATGGGCATCGGGGTGAAACCCCTCCACTGGCTGGGGTAATACCTGGCACAAAGGAAGATGGTTTTGGTGGTTGGAGGTCAACATCTCAGCTCCAGGGCATCAGTGCAGGAATTCTTCAGGGTAATGTTCTAAGCTCAACTGTTTCATCAATGATCTTTCTTCCATCATAAGGTGAGGGGTGAGAATGTTTGCTGATGACTTCACAGTGTTCAGCACCATTTGCAACTCCTCTGATACTGAAGATACTGTCCATGTTCAGATACTGAAGCAGTCCATGTCCATGTTCAGATACAAGACCAGGACAATATCCAGGCATGGGGTGACAAGTAGCATTTTTACCACACAAGTGCTAGACAATGACCATCTCCAACAAGAGAAAATCTGACTGTCATCCCATAACATTCCATTGCTGAATTTCCCACTGTCATCCCGGGGTTATCATTTACCAGAGACTGAACTGGGCTAGCCATACAAATATTGTGGCTACCAGAGCAGGAAAGGTGAGGAATCATGTGATGAGTAATTCAACTCCTGTCTCCCCAGAGATTGTCTACCCTCTACAAGGCCAAGTCAGAATGTAATGGAATATTCTCCACAAAGTGTATAATAATTTTTAGTGTCCTGAAAAATTCTACATAAATGCTCAAAATCTTCAAAAATAGTGAAACAAATCTTCAATATATGGATCGATTGCACTCATGTCTCTTTGTTAAATCAATTCAGTATTGACCCCACGTACTAGATTTGCTTTGTTCATTTGCTAGATTATGACTATATCTGTTACTGTAAGGTGAGTAACTTGTCAACACTCTGAAGGATGCATCTTTTAAATGTGAAAAGGCTTGTGTTTGGATAAGGACTGAGATCATTTCCTGTTCAGAATAGGCAAGTTGCTTGACACAGTTGAGCTGGTTCAATGCAAGGTTTTGATGTAAGCGGAAAAACTAATTTCTATACATTACATCATCTAAGAAAATGAGAATGTGCAGGATGAATTAGTCATGTTTGTCTTCTCTTTAATTTGACTTTGTCTGTATCCAGGCAGTATATCTACATGATGACTTTAAACAATACGGCCACCAACATCCTAACTGGGAAATCTCTCAGTTAAACAGCCACTTTTTTTTAAAAGTGTTCTTTGAATATGGCCAAAGCAGCCATTCCTAATTAAATCAGTGAGCATTCTCTAATCTCTGCAGTTCTTGTGGTGATTTTGGTATCAGGAAATTCATGTCAACAAGGAACCAACTCCAATTGATTTGTGATTTGGAAGAATGCCTTGAGTGTTCCCATTGTATTGCTGCCGTTTTCCTCTGGTCGAGATCACGGGGCTAGCAGGAGTTATCAGGGTAACTTTGATAAGTTGCTACAGTGCATTTGGCTAATGCTGCAGATGTAGTGCATGTATTGGTACGAAGCAGTGGATATTGAGATCATTTCAGAGGAGTCAGCCAAATAATTGCTTTGTTCTGCATGGTATCAAGTTTCTTGACTGTTTCGGATGCCTCTTCCATCCAGATAGGATGCAAGAATTCCAGTATATTCTTTGTACGAGCCCTGGTAGCTGAAGCATTGGTAGATTTGGCAATAGAACATTACAGCGCAGTACAGGCCCTTCGGCCCTCGATGTTGCGCCTTTACTTGTTGGAAGTGGTCATTGCCTACTACTTGGGTGATTTTGAATATTGCTCGTCACTTGTCAACTCAAGCCTGGATCCTCTCCAAATCTTGCTGTAGGGTGACATTGACTGGTTCGTGCTCAGGCGAATTGCTAATGGTAGTAAACTTTGAAATCATCTGATTCTATGACCAACTGAAGATCATAGATATATTTAGACAGTGATTGGGCTAACGAGGCTGCACTGAGCCAGACGGCAAAATTGCTTGTTATTTTGTCCGATCAAATAGCTTTCTCCTGGAGTTTCAAATGAATATCTCTAGGGCAGGTACTCTACGTTGCTCTCTTCACGAGTAGAACCTTTTCCATTAAGAATCTTGCCTTCGGTATTTGGAAGGGGGAATATAAAAGTATGGGGCAGGTGGCAGGAACATACCCCATCCAGAGTGACTGTTAACAACAGTTATATTTTCCAAAGATCCATAACTTGGGATTCTGCAAGCAGAAATTTAATAGAAGTGGTTTGCATAAGTGCAATAATGGCTAGATTTAGGTGTTTCTTGATACTTCAAAAAAAACTTTGAGGGCTTTTTGTATGCAATGGGTAACCCTTTGCTAAATGAAATAAAATTTTAATTAATTTCAAATATCCATTGTACGTTCTGAATTTTGCAGCTGCAAACTTTCATTATGTTTGAACTATTTGTAATAAATGAGAGTGAGTCAGCTTTAAAATAGTATTTTGTTCATCCAGAAACGCTATGTGTTGGAAGAAGCAGAGATGCTGGATACACGAGTCAGTGCATTGGAGGAAGATATGGATGATGTCGACACTAGTGAAGATGAAGATGATGATGATGATAAGGTTTATACACAACTAATGAGTTTATTCTAATTATCAGATATTTGTCTTTTATTGAGACAATAGCTTCAACTGTTTTCAAAAGGGGTATGTTTATTGTACTTTCATGCACTTTTAAAACACTGTTTTAAGAACAGATTATTTGGCCCAAACAAAGCTGTCACAATAAACTTACTTTTAAGCAAACTTTAGTCTTTCTCCCAGCATGCAAGTGCAAACCTGAGATGATCCATTCAATCCTAAAAAAAAAGTATTGTTACTAAACTGCATAATTTTTGTTGACCTATGTATCTTCTAAAAATAGAATCGTTACATTTAAATATTTTAGAACTTCCATATATTAAAAACTACATTTGTTATTTTCTATAGAAAATAAACACTAGGGCCAATTTGATTTCTTAAAAATTGGAGCTTTAGCACACTCAAACATGTTTGTGCGTTTCTCACAATATTTATTAAGTTTTTTTGAAGGAGCTTCAATCTTCCCTCCCTTTGCCCCTCACCTCTTCGATATCCTTTCCCCATTCTGCTGGGTAGAAAATGTTTCTTAAATTTCTATTTGAAAGTAATTTTTCAAACTAGTTACATTTTATTTTGAAAAGCACTTTTATTTGCATAATTAACACAACTTTATCTCAACAATGTAATTTACCTGATTGAAGGGATGGAGTTAACTTTGATTGTCTGTGTATGTATCCAGTAGATTGACAGCAAAATGCATTCTATAAATGTTAATTTGCTGCCTTAGTTTTCTGTACATTAATGTCATTAACATCTAGGGCGACAGAGTGCCATCACCAGAGCCTCCACGACGAGGCTACCGTGATCTTGATCGGCCTCGAAGATCTCCATCTCCGCGGTACAGAAGAAGTCGAAGCAAAACACCAAGGCGGTGAGAAAGCAGCTGCAGTCTTAACTTTTTAACAAGTAAATGAAATGCAAAATGCTGGAAATTCACAATGAATCAAATCAGCATGTGAGAAAAGGGAAGTAGATTAGCATTTCAGGTATATTATTAAACTAGAAAATGTGCAGAAAAGATTTACTAGTATGCTACTGGATGGATTGAGTTATAAGGAGAGGCTGAATAGACTGGGACTTTTTTCTCTGGAGCGTAGGAGGTCTTATAGAGGTCTATAAAATAATGAAAGGCATAGACAAGGTAGATAGTCAATATCCTTTCCCAAATGTAGGGGAGTCTAAAACTAGAGGGTATAGGTTTAAAGTGAGAGGGGAGAGATACTAAAGTGTCCACCAGAGAGGCAATTTTTTCACACACAGGGTGGTGAGTGGAACAAGCTGCCAGAGGTAGTAGTAGAGGCGAATACAGTTTTATCTTTTAAAAAGCATTTAGATAGTTACGTGGGTATGGAGGGATATGGGCCAAATGCAGGCAATTGGGATTAGTTTAAGGGTTTTATAAAAAAAGGGCAGCGTGGACAAGTTGGGCCAAAGGGCCTGTTTCCATGCTGTAAACTTCTACGACCCTATAACTCTATATTTCAAGACCTGGGTGAGGATTTTACGAACCTACCAAGGCAAGGCTCCCTCCAGTGGATTCAGCAGGCCATTTGGCAGGGCTCTGATACCTTGGCCCTTGTGTATTTCAGATCTCTTTCAGAGAGTCAGTGCAGACTCAATGTTCTTTCTGCGCTGTGGGGATTCTATGATTTACAGTACCTAAAGCTCTTTTCATCTTTTATTCACTTTCTGTAAGTAATTATGCTATTGAGTTGTGGTAAATCTTTTCTTTTAAGATGTCTCTTATTGGTGTTTAGGATCTAGGAGTTAAAGCGTACAGACACAAGAATAATCACAATTTTGGGAAAAATTTCAGTTATACTTAACATAGTAAAGGTACATTTTCCTTTAGATCATGCTAAAGGAAGTATTCAAAAGTTGTCAAATTCTTAATCTTGTATTTTACAGACGAAGCAGGTCCCCCAAGAGAAGAAGGTAAGACACTTTCTATTTCCCTGTCATTATAGGTAGTGATTGCATCTATTGTTTTTATTTCTTATTTGATGTTTTTGTTTTAATGAAGCCCATCACCACGTCGTGAAAGACATCGCAGCAAAAGTCCCAGGCGTCATCGCAGTCGATCTAGAGATCGTCGTCACAGATCAAGATCCAAATCTCCAGGTATAATTTATTTTATTTGTTTTCAAGTCAATTTTCACCTTAGGAATGAGCCAGTGATGCCAATATCCCAAGAATAAATAATAAAAATTTGGGAGGTTCATCAGAGCTGTGGGAGAGGAGTTCGAATTAATGGGTAGAAGAGGAAAGCAGTGAAGATTAGACAATTTGAAGGGGGAAGTAAACCAATACATACTGCATGGTCGAAAGGTTAATGAGGGAATAATGTTACATTGAGGAAATTCAAACCAGAATTTCAAACTATACACAATCTAAGAAACAAAATTGAGAATTAAGATTCACTGATTGATTAAGTAGAAAGTCATTACATATGCGTGGCTGGCAAAAATCTTTAAAAATACATTTCAAGTAATTTCTAATTTAAGCTTGTGATGTGTATTAGCTGTACATTATGTCCTATATACTTTGTGTGTCTAGGATGATCACATATGCACTAAATAAGCCCAGCAACTACTGATTGTGTTTACAGTTTCTCAGCTTATATATGGTAGTGTGGCGATTGCCATGGGTCAGCAAGTGTGAAAGGTTCAGACATGTGTTCAAAGAGCTTAAGTTCAAATGTCACCATGACAGCTTAAGAATTGGAATTCTGTTTTTAAAAAGCTTCATGTAAAAGTGCGTGCACAAAGCTGGTGATGTCTGTAAATATGGTTCAGTAATGTCCTTAATGAGAAAGAAACCTGCTTTTCCTGTTGTGGACTGTATTTTAGTCCAGTTCCACACTAATGTGCTTCACTCTTAACTGCTCTCTGAAGTGACCTTGGTGATGTTTCGTAATATTATAGATTAATTGCCATCTCTTTGAAACGTGGGGGGAGGGAGGGGGCTGGTGGTGATGTTATTTTGTGGTGGGAACTGTGGAGAATTTGTTTGCCATTTAATGTATGTTTCTGTCACTTAGGTCATCACAGAAGCCACAGACATAGAAGTCATTCTAAAACACCTGAAAGGTATTAATCATTTCAAACTTTGTTTTTTTCTAGTTAAGTCCTATAGAGTGAATGCACTACTTCTAATAATTTTTACTATTTTTAGATCAAAGAAGAGTCACAAGAAGAGTCGAAGGGGAAATGAATGAAGGTGATATACAACCACAAATACACATTTCCAGTGTGTCACAAGATCTATTTGTAGATATAACTGATATATCCCTGTCTCATATTGACAATATTTGTACTTTTTGTTTATCCTGATTTTAAGATGCTATTTGCAACAATTCCATTTGATATGTGAAAATACTATGGTGAAGCTGTTATACAGCTTTTGGGAGGGGTCAGAGGATTGACATTTCTGCTATTTTTTTTGTGAGTAGGTTGAGTGCTTCCTAAAGTAAATTTACAGTTTTTATTTACTATGATTTAGGTGAAGTATTGGTTGTGAAATATGGAACAAATACATTGTTTAGTATAATATTCAGTAAATTTTGTTATTAAAAGTGATTAATGGTTCTATAAAGGTTCACTCGAGACATGTTGTATTCCATTCTTAAATCTACAAATGTTAAATGTCAAAGTTCTGACTGTTGCAAGAACAAATACTGTGGAAAAATTAAGGCTGTTAATGTACTCTGTACTAAAAGCACATTAACAATAGTGAAAACTAGACCAATTGCAATACGCTTGTTCCTCATTGGCAAAATGCAGGTTAAGAAAACAAAAAAACTCTATTTCTTTTTGAAAGTGAGAAAAATTTTGTAACTTTCAAAACCTTTTGTATATGCTCGCATATTAAATCTGTCCAAAAGGCCATCTTTATATATTGAGCAGTGAGTGCTCAAAATAGCAATAAATGTTCATTCAAATTTGAATTGTTTCATTCCTCTTCAGTTTTTAATCTTGCTGACCTAGGCATCATTATCCTACTACAGAAAACAGCTATGGTTTCTAGAGCTTTATCAAGATCTATAAACAATGGAAATACATTACTCTAGGCCTGACTGCCAGAGGGAGGCAAAGTAAAAGCTTCTACCAGTAGTGTTCTATTGCTTGGTAAATCAAAGATTTGAGAAAAAAGAACTACTGCTTTTACAGAAGTTGTGGAGCATCTGACTGTAAGTGCAGTACCTTTGTGTTGTAATGTAGAAATATGGCAACCAGTTTGCTCCCACAACCAGCAATAAGATTGTGACCAGGTTTTTTTTTTAAATGATGTTTTTATGATAATACTTCTTCAAAGTAATGCCATGGGATCTTTTACATCCATTCAAGAGGACGGATGGGACCTGGGTTTAATGTCTCATCGGAAAGACAGTGCTGCCACATTACTGCATTGGATGTCAGCCTTGTGTTCAGATCTCTAGAGTGGAGCTTAATGCCATTCCCTCTCACCTTCAAATTGACAAAAACATGACAGAGTTCAGCTGCTCAAGTAAGCTTGCCCCACACAATCTTGCTGTAATTAAGAAGTGATCCCACCAACAGCCATGGAAGAGACAGAAAATAATTTTTTTTTAAAACTTGGACAAATTCCATGGAAAAGAATTCCTCTCCTGCTTCCACAGACAATGCACTGCATTGAGAATCTCTAATAACCTCTTCCAATGTCCATTCTCTCTGATTGCATTTCAAAACTACATTGGCTGTAGGATGCTTTGAGTTCATGAACAACACTGTATATATTAGAATATATATTGTATTAAATATATATTAGAATATATATATTAAATGAGATAAAAATAATTAGAAAGTATTTCTTGAACAAATATGCTCTGACAATTTCTATCTAAAGCTGGTTCCTATAAGTGATTGGGATAATGTTCTAGTCGTGCTTTTAATGATTATTATCTATGCTATAAGAAGAATGATGTCTCTGCAGCCTCACAGCCTTCATTGTGCATTCATGTGAAAGATGTATCATGGCCCTGTCCATTTTCATCCTACTACAATATCAAGAGCATCGTGACAAACAAAACAAGATTTCCAAATAATGGATGTATCACTACAGCAGAAAAAAAGTTTCAGCGGTTAATGCAGTTTATATCAGTGAACCTTACACCCTCAATCTCATCACAACAAAATAGCTCCAAGCTGCTTCCAAAAAAAGGACGAAAACATTTTATAACTGATCTATACTTCTCACAAGTTCAGGTATTTTGTCTTTACAGCAAGGCTATGGAACAAAAGATGAAGTTTTAAAGTTTAAATCATGAACCTTTAAAATTGTGACCGCTGACTTCCTGTGAAAAATTCCACAATGGAAGACTATAGAGAAAAACATTATCTAGTACCAGTAAATTTTCCAAAATAAAGTTGCTTGCATTTGAGTTTCCTATTTAAGTTGAGGTGGTTGATGAGAATGCTGCAGTTTTGCACTAAATACCACACTGGATAATGTTGTGCGATGTAGCTGCTGTGACCATTCTGTTGCTCGGTTGTTTCAGTTTTTAAGGTAACCTATGACTCATCCCTTCTTCCCCCCACCCGATCTTTTCACCCACATACTGATCATGAAACACTTAACTGTAGCTTGTTTCTTAGCTTTGATGCTGTGCATGTCTTGGAAAGAAATCCAGCTTTTCCACTATCATCTGAACCTTATATATTTTCACTACCATAAAAACAGGAAATGCTGGAAATAGTGAGTTCAGAAGTATCTGTAGAGAGAGAAATAGAAGAAATATTTCAGATCAATTATCTTTCATTATCACTGCTGCTTTCTGCAGAGACCATATTTTCTGCTGGTCTGTCACTATTCTAACATTTGATTTGCTCGTGTGTTTCTGCTGAGGAACTAGACCCCTCCGTCAATATATGCCTGTTCACTTTCCAACTTCCTCAGCTCTTGGCTTCAGGGTAACCTCCACCTTTGTATCCAGTGACACATTGTGCCCTTAATACTCACCAAACCAAATCTCCTCAAGATTTCTCACCCTCCGCCTTCAGTTCTGGCCAAAAACATTTTTCCTTAGCTTCTAGCTAGTTTCCCTCCCACCAGCTGCTAAACTGTTTTGAACCTTGGGAAGAAAATTAACCAGTCACTTATCAAATAATTGGCCGCCTCTTCAGCAGAGTAAAACCACTTCCTCAAGGCTGAGAATGTTGGAAAGCATAAAAAGCAAATTAACACGTCTTTTTCTTCCTTCGCCCTTAAATACCCAACTGTCAGTACTATATTGTGGGTTGATAGTAAAAAAAACTTTACCTAAAGCACATCTTTCCCTCATGCACCAAATTCCCATTTTGAACCAAATTCCCAAATGTACTCACTTGGTTGTTGTCTCACTCAGACCAAAGTCTTCCTTCATGGATGTGCACTTCTTACTCAAAGATGTGCCTTTGGATTCTCTAGATATGCTGATGACACCCATTGTTACTCCATCTTCTCAATCCTCTGCTGCTGCTTCTGTTGTCAACAAGCTTGTCTGACACCCAATCCTGGCTGAGATGCAATTTTTCTCCAGTTAAAACTTTAAAACGACCAGCTCCTGTTATAAACCTTATACCCGTACCATGCCTTTGGGCTTGATATCAAGTTGACAAACTTGGTGTCCTATTTTGCTTGAAATTGAGCTTTGTTTCCCACATCCTCACCATCTCAAAAAGTGCCTGCTTCCATCTTTGTAACATTATCCTTCACTGCCCCAGCCAGCAGCAATCTGCTTAGTCCTCGTTTAAAATTGTAGTTGCATTCCTTAACATTGTGACTTTCAGTGAATCAACTTTCAGTGAATCATTGGCTCTAACACTGATTCCTATGAGTACCTGAGTTAGGTTCCTTTAGCCACCTCTGGCCCAGAAAAAGGCAACGTACCATACAGTATCATACATGCGCATGTTTTCCTAGTTGAAATAACTTGTAAAGTTTAAAAAAAACTATAAAAATACTGTATAGCTTCAAATTATATAACAGCAGTCTTTCTTCTGGCCATCGAGGATGAATCACTTCACTGCTGTTTGATGAGTTCTGTGGTGTCATGTACAATCTGCAGCCTTTGCCACAAATGGGACAGATAGTGCCTCGTGGGTCAATTAGATGAGCTGTTTGGAGTGTGAAAAAACCTCCATCGGTTTGACTTCACTTCTGTATATTCCTGACAAAGTCAGGACATTGGCGCCTACCAAATGCAATTTCTCCCATTTTGTTCGGTCACTGTGATGAAGATGTTTGATCTCTTCAGGAATAATTTAAGGACACCCCTGAAGCATTTCAGTGGAGATGGCTTTAAGTGATTAGTACCTCGATGCTGTTGGCTTGAGAAAACCAAATGGCTCTTGTACAGGTTTTGAAAAGGCCTCTCTGCCACACTTACTGCAGAATTGAATAAAGATGGATCCATACTGGTTGTCAAATGGAAATTGGTCCAACAGGCCCAACTGATTTGTTCCAATTGAACTGGTTCCATTTGAGTTATTGAGCTAGTTTCAGCTGACCTGCTTGATTATTGCCCTTTGACTGGCTGGGTTTCAGTTGGCCAAATGAGCTGCTTCTAGCCATGACCAATTAATTGGAAATTGGCTCCAGTTGTGACTTCTTAGAGTGGTTAAATTTACTGATGCAATTGGTTCCATTTGAGATCAGTCAAAATATTGAAAACTTGTGAAAAGGGGAAAAGAAATCTAAAAAATCACATCAGCCCCTCCATTCATATAAGTATTGCTAATTAGTGAAAAAATGACCCATGTGTCTATGTGTGTGGCGGGGTCAGCGAACTACAACACTCTGGACTGCGCTGCAAGTTTCAAATTTTATTGTGATGCAGAAAAACACAGACACATATGACTCTATGACTATGACTGACAGCCAAATAAAGAGCACAGAAAAAAACCTAATCATAAAGTATAAAAATGTTAAATAAAAGTTTATTTATTAGTCACAAGTTAAGACTTACATTAACACTGCAATGAAGTCACTGTGAAATTCCCCTAGTCGCCATACTCCAGTGCCTGTTTGGCATCTAACCTGCATGTCTTTCAGACAGTGGGAGGAAACCGGAGCACCCAGAGAATGTGCAAACTCCACACTGACAGTGATCCAAGCCGGGAATTGAACCCAGGTCCCTGACACTGTGAAGCAGCAGTGCTAACAACTGTGCCACCCGCAGCTATCAGAGCTATCATTGCAAAACTTGAACAGTATTTACATAACTCAGATGAGATGGTTCGCCTGATTACAGCCTCCTGAATTTTGCCAGGACACGAATACTCTTAACTTCCTTGTAATTTAAGAAATGGACATAAATTGCAGAAAACAAAACAGTTAGGAACAGTTAAAATTCAGGATGTTAAATTGCAGCTATTAATCAAAATAAAGAACTTAGGCATCAGACGTTAGCTGGCTCACTGGATTCTTGTCTCTTAATGAGGTCCTGGATTTTCTCAATGATATAATTATTTATTCTTCTGAGCTTTATCTTACAAGCCTCACTCAGCCCCCGAGCTTGGAGGTGGCGGTGAAATATGCTGCAAATAAAAAGGAGAGAAGGTTTAAGATTAAATTAAGATTAAAATGAAGAGTCAGAGCCTTTCAAAATAAGTGACAAGAGGCTAACCAAGCTGACCTCCTGCTGATAGAAATTGTATCTTCAGTGCTGCCTGTCGTAAAGGAGCCTGAGAAAGTGTGCTGGTTACCTTTCTTAACAGTTCATCCCCACGAGACAAATTGCTGTCGGCAATAAGACAGCCTTCACAAGCTCATTTGTATACTCACAGTATCCCCATGGCAATACCAGTCCATTGGAGCATTTCTTGGAATCTAATCATAATCAGGAAATCAATGAATCCTTTTTCAATGCTCTTCAGTTAACTAAGAGGACATTGCATCGCACAAAAAGAAAATGGGAGCCTTAGTACTTGTTAATATATCAAAGAGAAAATTTGGTGAAATGATCAATGCAATTTCCTGCTAATAAAGCTCAGCTATTGGTTTGAATTTGGCACCTTGTTCTACTCTTTTAATTTGTAGTATTCCAGGTTTACCTTTCGTAGAATCCTACAGTGCAGAGGAGGCCATTTGGCTCATTGAGTCCGCACCAACTGCAATCCCACCCAGGTCCTATCCCCATAACTCCATGCATTTACCCAAGCTAATCCCCTGACACTAAGGGGCAATTTAACATGGCCAATCCAACTAACCCACACATCTTTGGACTGTGGGAGGAAACCGGAGCACCCAGAGGAAACCCACACAGACACGGGGAGAACATGCAAACTCCACACATTCATCTCAACCTGAAATTAAACCCGGGTCCCTGGCACTGTGAAGCAGCAGTGCTAACCACTGTGCCACCATGCTGCCCACAACACATTTAACATTTGCAATTCAGTCATTTCCAACCACAACGAGAAGTAATGTTATTTAATCTGTTTAGCAACTTGCAGTGATTGGTATTAGCACAATTGCTCTTTACTATTTTTATGAGTGATCTGGATGGAGGTGTTGGGATCAACAAACTTGTAGTGGATGCAAAACATGTGTGTTAAGACCATACACACTAATAGCTACTTCAGGTAGATCTTGAGGTGCGTTGAGAGATTGGGCTTGTGACTGCTGAAGTTTAACTTGGATAAATATTGCAGTATGTATTAGGGCAGGGTGAATGTTCACACAATCATACATCCTTCAGGAAAAAGCATTAAAGGTGGACAAAGAGAAATGGTTGTTCGAGTCTGTAGATCCCTAAAGGCACCTGAGTAATTCTGTGGTGATGTCTAAAACGATGAAGGTGTTGGGGTACATTCATGGGCATTGATTGTAAAACACGACATACCATTTTGTTACTGTACAAGAACTTGGTCAAGTTTAATATGGAAAACTATGCCTGGTTTCGGTCTGAATTGCAATTACAGACTTGAAAATATCAGCTGCTTCACCAAGCCTGCACTGCACCATGATGATTGATCCTGATCAAAACATCTTTTTCTGCTACCCCAAAGCCATGTAATCTCCTGGGAGAGCAAACAGAGTGAGTCAATTAATAAAGGAAATGGTAAAAATAAGTATTTTGGGGAAGATTTGGTCTTTGGAGAAGATTTAGAAAACTGCCCCAAAATATTTGAAAATCAAGAGGTGAAAGTGAGAAAGTTAAAAATCACCATTGCCAGGAAAAAGGATACTGAGAAGACTATTAGACCTAAAGGCTGACAAGTCCCCAGTACCAGATGGCCTGCATCCTAGGGTATTAAAATAAGGGGTGCAGAGATAGTAGAGGCAGGCATTGGTAATAATCTTCCAAAATTTCTTAGGTTTGGGTAAGATCCCAGCCAATAGTAAAATATTCAGGAAAGAGATAGAAGAAGCAGGAAACTAGCATCATGTTAGCCTAAATATTCATCATAGGGATAAAAGCAGAGTACGGCAGATGCTGGAGATATGAAATCAAAGTAAAATGCTGGGAGAACTCAGAGTGGCAACACCTGCAGAGAAACAAAATGAATGTTTTGAGTTCAATATGACCCTCATTCAGAACTAAAGAAAGATAAAAATCTGATGTGTTTTATGTTGAAAGGCTGGTGGTCAAGTGGAACAAAAGGCAAAAAGGAGGGTCAGGAATTGCTTAGAGGATGGGGGAAATCAAATGCCAAATATGCTGTGGAACAAAAGGAAAAGGGAATGCTAAAAGTTGTCATAAAGAAACAAAGCTTTTGTCTAGAGTAAGTGTTCATAGTAGAATAAAGGTCAGCTCAGTCTGAAAACAAGACACAGACTGACACTGTGGGGTGCAGGGGTGAGGGGGGAATTAAAATGGAGCACAGAGTTCATGGTCTGAATTTGTTAAACTCAATATTGAGCCCAGAAGGCTATAAAGTGCTTAATTAGAAGATGAGGTGCTGTTCCTGCAGCTTGCATTGGAACACTGCCGCAAGCCTAGGACAGGATGCAAACATGAAAGCAAGATGGTGAATTGAAAATGTAAGTGACTGGAAGGTTGGAATCATGTTTACAAAATGAGTGGAGGTGTTCTGAAAAGCGATCACCCAATGTGCATTTGGTCTCCCCAGTGTAGAGGAGGCCGCATTTTGAACAGTGAATACAGTGGACCAAACTGAAAGAAGTGCAAGTAAATTGCTGCTCACCTGGACTTGCACTCTCTTTGCCTTTTGTTTCCATGGCACCTTTGGTATTTAATCTCCCCCCTTTAATCTACCTCTGACTGTTCCTTTTGCTCCACCTGACCTTCTCCCCCTTTTTCAACAACATAAAACACATTTCTATCTCTCTTCAATTCCAAATATGTCATATCGGTCTTGAGCTGTTAATTCTGTTTCTCTCCCTACAGATGCTGCCAACATGCTGAGCTTTTCCAGCACTATTTGTCATGGGGTAATTGCTAGAATATATGATTAAAGAGGTTATAGCAGGATACTTAGAAAATCATAATGGGATCAAGAAGAGTCAACATGGTTTTGAGAAAAGGAAACTATATTGAACTAATTTATTAGAGTTATTTGAGAAAGTAATGGACAAAGTGGATAAAGGGGAACATTTGGATGTGACATACTTGGATTTCTAAAAGGCATTTGATAAGGTGCTGCATTAAAGGTTGCTACTTAAAAAAGAGCTCCTGCATAGAGAGTAACATATTAACACAGAAACATAAAAAATAGGAGCAGGAGGAGACCATGCAGCACTTTGAGCCTGCTCAGCTATTGTAGATGATCATGTCTGGTCATCCAACTCTATAGCCTGATCCGTCCTTCCCCTCATATCCTTTGATCTTCTTCACCTCAAGGCTGACCACTCTCTGGATGAAGAAATTTCTCCTCATCTCTGTCCTCAGGCTGAGATCCCTGGTTCTGGACACCCCCACCATCGGGAACATCCTTCTCGCATTTACCTTGTCTGGTCTTGTTAGAATTTCATAGGTTTCTATGAGGTTCCCTCCTCATTCTTCTGAACTCCAGTGAATACAATTGTAACTGACTCAATCTTTCCTCACACCTGCCATCCCAGGAATCAGTCTGGTAAACTTTCTCAGTACTTCCTCTACAGCAAGACCATCCTTCCTTAGATAAGGAGACCAAAACTGCACACAATATTTCAGGTAATGGCCTCACCAAGGTCCTGTATAATTGCATTGGGACATCCCTGCTTCTGAATTTGAATCCTTTTGCTATGAAGGCCAACATACCATTTGCCTTTTTTACTGCCTGCATGCTTACCTTCAGGGGCTGGTGTATGAGGACACTAAGTTCTTGTTGCACATTCTCGTCTCCTAATTTACAGTCATTCAGATGGTAATCTGCCTTCCTGTTTTTGCTACAAAGTGGATAACCTCACATTTATTCAAATTGTCTTGGATCTGCTATTCATTTGCCCACTCACAGCTTGTCTAAATCACACTGAAGAATCTTTGCATCCTCCTCACGGCTCATCTTTCCACCCAGTTTTGTGTGATTTGCAAATTTCGAGATATTATACATTTAAATAGAGGATTGCTTAGTTAACAGGAATCAGAAAATAGGAATAAATGGTTCATCTTTTGGTTGGCAATGTGGCCAAGTGGCCAACAGCCTAAGAAACTAGGTCCAACATAAAATTGAACATTTTAAATTAATCCACAGCTAAACAGCTTCAGCAAGCAAAAAGCCTAATAGAACTCAAACAGGCCAAGTTTTCCATAGAGTCAAAAGCCCACAGGGACCAGCCCAGATTTATCTTGCGTATTGAACAGATGGGCTCGATCTTAAACCATCAAGAGGTACTCAGCTAGAACAACAGAAAAAGAGTTTGGGTACAATCATACCAGCTTGCCCTGCCAGTCAATCAGCGTGTTGAGCTGGCAAGATCGCAGGCAGGGATAAAAGATAGGCGCACATCAGTTTGCTATCCTTCTGGTCCTGATTTGCCAGCAAGGCCTATATACATAAAAATAATCAGAAGTAAAAGAGCTGACCTGCTTCTGCATGGCATCTTCCAGCCTCCCAGGTTTAATCCTCGCTGGCGTGATGACACACCGGCCAGAATCACTGCTGGTCTCCACCAGTGGGGATCAGGCCCCATAGCCATGCCAGGAGGATTGAAGACCATTGAAGCCTTCAGGTGATTGAGGGCATGACCAGGTAGTGCCCATCAGGCAGTGCCAGCTTGGCAGTGCCTGTTAGGCACTATGTGTGCCAGGTGTAATGCCAAGGAGATGGGGCCTGAGTAGGGGTGGGGATGTGATAAGGGAGTATGCACAGACAGGGGTAGTTTATGCAAGGGATGGCTATGCAAGGAGACAGAGCTCTGCAAGGGTGGGGGGGTTGGGGGGGGTGCGAAACATAGGGGTGATCCAGGGGTAACATGCTGGGGGTTCTGTTTGGCACGGGGACATGCTGTTGGGGGGGCTTAGGGGGGGTCCTCCAGGGGACTCACTGGGATGGTCCTGATGCTGTCAACCTATATTGGTGTGGGTGGGGAAAAACATGCCACTGATGATGGGTGACTGCCCGATGTCTGTGGGGGTGAGGGGGGGGCGCTGGTGGGAGAGTGTTGCAGGAGGTCTCCCACTTCATGGTCAAATCGGGGCACCTTTTGCAATGGTGTCCCGATCAGTCTTCAGCTGGTTTCACTGGCTTATTTAGGCTCCCCTCTGCACAAGTCTTCCAGCGATCAAAAAACTAACAAGTGACAAGAAGATTGCAGTACCAGTGTGGCACACCCCCATTTTCAGACTTTTATAACACTTAGAATTTTTTTGGGAAGATCGCCCCCATTATGTTTGCGCATTCCCCAGTTTCAACCAGGCTCCCTGGAACCACATCTTGAAAGAAGGATATGTGCCTTTATACCAAGAAGACTCTGAGTTCATCCATTGACGCGAGCTCAGTGAATTGAATCAGACAGCCTGGTCAAGTTTATTAGAGCGGGTAATATTTGTGTTCTTCTGGTAGTCAGCCTAGTTTGGGGACAAGTTAACATTGTGTAAGAGTTGTTCCTGTAACCTGCAAGTGTTTTAATAAAACTAAGTGTGAAACGCAGGCCTCTGTTGTCTCAAATTAGGAGTACGTGGGTAGGCATGTTTTTGAGTGATAAAATGGTCGAAGTGTCTGTATAGAATATTTCACAGGTAGTAGTAAGTTGTAACTAATTGTACGCCACAGGGATCAATGCCGGGGTCTCAACTGTTTGCAACTTATATTAATGATTTGGATGAAGGGATTGAAAGTATGGTACTACAGTTGCTGATGACACCAAGATGACCAGGAGAATAAGTTGAAAGGAAATAAGAAGTCTGCAAAGGGTTATAGATAGGTTAAGTGAATTGGCAAAAAATTGGTAGATGGAGCCTAATGTGGGAAAATGTGAACTTGGCCACTTCACGAAGAACAGAAAAACAGCAAAACAGCATATTATTTAAATGAAGATTGTGGAACTTTGCAATACAGAGGGGTCTGACTGATTTGGTTCATGATTCTCAAAGTTAGCATGCAGGTACAGCAAGTGATTAGGAAAGCAAATGGAAAGTAGGTCTTTATTGCAAAGGGAATGGAATGTAAAAGTAGGGAAGTTTTGCAACAGTTGTACAAGGCCTTGGTGAGACCACTTTTGGAATACAATATACAACTTTGGATCTAAATGCCTTAAAAGCAGTTCAGATAAGGTTCATTTGTCTCATGCATGGGATGAAGAGCCGAGTGGATTCAATAGGGTGAATACAGGAAGGATGTTTCCTCTTATGGAGGTTAGAACTGGGGGACACAATCAAAAAATAAGAGGTTGCCTTTTAAGATGGAGAGGTGAATTTGTTTTCTCTCAGGAGGAGGCTGGGTCATTGAAATTATTCAAGGCTGAGCTGGGTAGACTTTTGATAGACAAGGGAGTTGAGGGTTATGGGGACCGGACAGAAAAGGGGAGTTGCGACCACTACCAGTTCAGCTATGATCTTATTAAATGGTCATTAGGCTTAGATTCTGAAGAGATGAAGGTAAGTTTGCAGATTTCAAAGATGCCTTGAGAGGAGGTTATGTTATGGAAATGGAAGTACGTGTTGAGATGAAGAGGATATGGAGCTGAAAATTCAGCTCAGGTGTTTGGCAGGCTACTGGAGTTTGGCCTGCTTTAACCTTAGGCACTAGCGAAAGAGGGGAATGGAGTCATCAATGATAGCAAACTTTGTGGTGGTGGTTGACGATGTTCTTTCTGATGTTTAACAGAAATATATTCAGACTTATCAAAAACCAAAATTTTAAATAAGTAGTTTGACAACAAAGAAGCATGTTGGGGTCGGGGGGGTGTGGGGGGGGAGAGGAGTGGTGCATAGAGAGAACCGAAGGAAGTTGTGGAGAGGCAGAGCTGGATGTCATTAGAGCGTAAATTGCTAACAATGTCACTTTGCAACAGAATGTAAATTAAAGAAAGGAACGGGTAAAATAGATTTTTGTGGGATTCAACAGGTTAAGCTGCAAGAGACAGAAACGTTTAAGGTGCACTGCCTACGCTCATATAGTTAGCTGTGGACATCAGTCCAAATGCTGGATGATGGTGCAGATGTTGCAACAGGATAACATGGTTCAGTGTTGAGCATTACTGAAGAGTTGTGGAGGGACAATGCATAATGGTCACAAATCACAAAGTAAGTCATTTGTGACTGGTTAGGGCTGTTCGTGCTGTCAAAAAAGCTAGGAACCATATTGGAATGACGTGAAGAGGAAGTTTCCAAAGAGATAGGATAAAATTGGGAGACAGAGCTGGATGCTTGTTGTTGCAGTGAAATCTGTGTAAATGGACACACTCAAAGAATGAGTATACCAGTCCTTTTACAACTTAAAACCAAGACTGCTACTCTTTGCAAAGCTGCTAATCCAGAACTTTCAGAGTTGAGTTCCCAGGCACTTCTGTTTGCAGCTTGCTTCCCTTCCGTAACCAAATTCTCACATCAAGATCACTGCAAGATGAGAGTTTTGGTGTAACTGAGAGCTCTTTATCCAGCATACATTATGCCAAAGAAACAACTGGATCTCTGGGATTGAATGTTTCCATAGCTCTATCCCAGGAACAGAGGGTTTCCCATTCAACTTTTTTTTACAGTTCATACAATGACCATTTTGAAAATAGGATCACCTGCAAAAAAAAACAGCAGATGCCTATTGTGTCCCTATGGTGTCTGTCGTCAACAGGCTTTACTGCATGGATTCCTTAAGATCAATGTTCATTAGTTGAGGAACTCAGGAACAGTCATTTTACCCCCTTTCTCCGTGCAATGAAAGCACGCCTGATCTGTGAACTAACTCCACACACCCACTTTCCCCATAACCGTTAATACCTTTGGTTAATGAAATTCTGTTAATCTCAGAACCTAAAATTAATAACTGAACTAGTATCAACTGCTGTTTTCAGGAGAGTCCCAAACATTTGTAAAGTTTTTTGTTGTTGACAAATTAAATACAGAATTAATTAAACTGATCCCAGTAGAGGCTTTGTGCACTACGCTTTGACAGTCCAGAGGCAACAATTATCATAAAATACCAAGTTTTTAAAAAGCTACAGTTTATTTTTAAAAGGCATTTGGCACTATATACTTTTGCTCTGAATACAGCTGACCATCTTTAAACCATATTTTCTTTTTTTAAGAACCATATACAAAGTCTGAGGCAGCCAAAGTATGAATACAACAAAGAGAAAATAAATCCAGTTTTTTTTAAAAGCTTTTTTTTTACAGTTCCATCAGCTTCAAACAAAAAATGATTTTGCCCCACCTTCAAAAATGGGAGGCATTAAAATAGATGTGATCTGTATCATAAGTCACATTGTGATGCATCACAACAAAAAACTAGTAAAAATTACAATCAGGTTTGGTCTATGTACAAATCATACAGTTTAAAAAAAGTCTTAAAATAATTTCCTGCTCCCCCTTCCCAAGTAATTAAGTATCAGCAACTGTGTATCATGGTGTGGATTTCTTTTTAAGTCACTTCTTTTGTTGAATGTAATTCATCCGTATTCTTCCTTGTTGCATGATTGGAAAATGCTGGTTACTGTGGATTGTAGGACCTGTCAAAATAGCAATATTTACAGGTTTTACAGAAACACCAATGTCAGAGCTACATTGTGAGAATGTAAACATTGTATTCACGTTTCCAGCAAATTGAAAAATTCAAACTTCAATTGTAATAGTATGTTTAAAAAAAACTTTGCTTAAGTGTGAATGGGACAGCAGGTCAATTGTTGCAGACACAGGCAAGTTGCTTTGCATAAGTGAAACAAGTTTTCTGGAACTCACCATTATTTGGATGGGAAATTCAGTTTGCTGGTTGTAAAGTTAGGTACCATCTTCACCTACTGGTCTGTATGGTTCAGTTATATGCTGCTTTTGCCCAATGAACCAGCAGCAAAACCTAGTTCAATCTATAAAATACTACAGATTTCGTGGAATTTGATACTCCCGTGCCCTGTTCTCTTGCTTCTGCTTGGTGTTGGTCATGTTTTTATTAAGCTTCCACATCACAATTTATCAGTACATTTTCAGTGTTCTGCACTATATCACAGAAAGGCTGGATCAATTGGATGACAGAAAGAGAACAAAACCAATGCATTTAAGGATTATCATCCATTTAGTTGTAGGTACAATTTCTATAATTCATAAAATCCTGGATCACAGATTTGATGCTTGTGATTTAACACGAAAAGTTCTTGGCTTCCCACGGTCTATTTGAGTGGAGTGTACACGAGGTCCATTAAATGTAGGGTATACGTTCTGTTCCCAAAACCATTTACAACAAGGGGATACATATAAAGTGAGAAGTAAGACTCCTATATTTACCTGCCATATCACTCTGCAATAGTTAAACCTGATCAGAATGGCTTGCTGTTATTGGTACCTTGAGAATAGTAGGATTTGTTCTGCTGAGGATAGTTCGTATTTCCCTGCTGAATGAAGTTCTGAGGCATTCTGTAAGGCCACGGTGCTTGAAAATGAGGAAGAGGATGATGCTCCCAAGGTATGGGTGGAGGATTTAGTTTTGCAAATTGTCCCTGAAACCTTTGATCTACGTTTCCATGGAGGAAAAAAAGTCAAATGTTTGTTGTAAGACATGATTGCTTAAAATTAACATTAAGAAGCCTATAAAGTGCATTCTTTTGTCCCATTTGCAAACGGGGTGGTATGTAACTCTTCCATAGTATTATTTTTCTCTGTAATAACACATTTAACCTTGTAGCAGGGTAGCTTGTTAACATGTTTTGTTGCAAGATGTACTTACTTTACATCACCAACACAGTTAAAAACAACATTCTGTCCCAAGTATGAGCAAAATATTGATACAATACTAGACATTTGAGAAAAAACAGCGCAGAGGGTTTAATGAGAATTTATTCCTATCAGTAATAATGAATTAAAAAGTGCTATTATTGATGATTAATTTTCAAAATAAATATAAACATAGTTATTTAAGATGAAAAAAAGAGGGGAATGGGAAGAGGCAAATTACAGGCTAAATTAACCTCGAAAAATAGCATAGAATCCTTTATCAAGTATTTTTTGTTTCTGTTGGTGCTAATTTTGGAGAATTAAAAATAATCATCATAAGGTGTTTTACTGTTAGGATCCCTTGGGCATAAAGTATTCAAAAAGCAAAACACAAAGATTGTGAAGTTGATCTCTATCTTTTTCACTGGTTTATTTTTTATGAAATAAATATTGATGGTGACAAACTATAGGTACTTGTGTGTAGTTTATACTTTTATAATCTGAGTTGCAAAATATTTCCAAAATATTCAATTATACGGGAAGTACTTTGCTGCTTTTCTTGCCCTCTACTGTTTCTGTATGAGACAAAATCACAACTTCTTCTGAAAGCATGATTAATTCATTTGCTTCCTTTCTCTTTCAATTTTGCTGATTCTACAGGTGCCAGTAAGCTGACATTGGCCATCCTTCACAGGTCAGGTAGACATCATCAACAAGATATTGAATCAATCCTATCTTCACCTGACATATGGCACGGAAAGGGCAAAGGGTTAGCCAGCTTCTGAGTGCAAATGTAGCACCTAACAATTTTCCCGACCAAAAATTAGCCAATTCAGCACATGTTGGACATCTTCTGGAGTTTATCACAAACTGTATCTTTAAGCTCATTTATTATTTTATTTGATAATCTTTCAGCTCATTGTCATTTGCCATCTGGTCATAAAGGGAATGTGTTTTTGCTCGATAACATCTGACAAAAAATATAAGCACACGTACTAAAAACAGTTGAAAGAGCTATAAAATTACATTTAAGCATGTCCATTACATATTAGAAGAACAACAGTTACATATTAATATAATGAGAAAAAGAAATATACCTGAAGCTCCCAGAGTGCCATTTCCCACTAGTGTGCTGCGAGTCATGTGATTGTGCCACTGTCCATCGTGAGGAGTGTTGGAGATACCCATAGGCCTGGCAGCAGGCTGAGCAAAGATGATACTAGGATCATTGAGATTCATATTGTTGGGATTAGCTGTGTTGCTGCTAGACCGCATTGAAAAAGTAATGTTGGGATGGTTACTAGATGCAGAGTGAAGGACTGCAGGCCAAGAGTTAGTGGGCATTTGCACCTGGTGCTGTGGTTGGTGTGACTGTAGTAAACCCAGGGAGTGCAGATTGGAATACTGACCTGGGTGAGGCTGAGGATATGGAAATATGGGCAACTGAACCTGATGGGTTGGCTGAGCAAGTGTCTGTGCAAGCTTATTTTGAGAAGCAGTTTGTTGGGTCTGTGGATGAGAAACAGAAGTTGTTTGAGATGAATTTGGTGTTAATTGCTGATGTGCAGTTTGAGGAGAATAAGGAGGCGTCTGATGTGGTTCTGACTGAAAATTAGAAACAAAAAAGCAATGAGACAGACTATTGCTGCAAGTTACTGGATTTCCAATTTCTAGCATTCTTTCACTAAACCATGCTTTAAGAGGGGAGGAAATAACTTACAAAATATTGTGTGTGGGAAGGGTGGGGAAAGTGATAATAGTGTTAAAAAGAGTTATCTGATATACCATTTTCAAATACAAGTATGTTACTACAACTGTTTAGCTGTAAGTACAGAGATTTCTATATATGTTATATTAATTACCATATAACATTGATAATCTCAGCTCAGTTACAACCAGGGCTTTGTCCAGGGTGTCAAGCACTGAAAAATGTTTTTCAGAGAAAAGTTGCAAAAGGCAATATTTATGTAGAGTCTTCTATGCTGGAGAAAGCCCTGTGCAACTGCAGTACTTTATGAAAGAACCAGAAACAAATAACTCACACATTCGGAGGGTTGTCTGGAACGTTGTGGGAAATCCTGTTGATGCCCTGAATGTGATCCTGATGGCTGGGAAGTTGCAACAGTCTGTATATTTGTGATATTTCGAGTAGCCTGAGGAACTTTAGGACAAAAAATAAAACCTTTGTCGGATACGAAACATGACAGTTAGAAATTATTATTCAACAATAAATGATATTGTTACTACTGAATTCTTGAGGCTTTAATTACTTGATGCTTCTTTCCTTTTCTAATTGCTCCATCATTTTCTATTTAAGTCTTGCCTTCCTACACCATCTTGTCTGAACTACACAACCTTCCCTAAGAAAAAAGAATGTGTTGAACCATGCATTAATACATCAACGATAAAGAGTGATATTAACACTGTTCAGGACAACTGGGTCTTCAGATTTCTCTTTTTAACAGCTGGGATATGCCTGGCTTGTTGCCAGTTCATATGCTGCCACATTGAGATTGGGGACTTGCCATGCAGAGAACAGCAATTCAATTAATGCTCCATCACTCCATTGCACAAAGATCTCAAGCTCTAAAATAGTATATCAACCTGCTCCAGGATATTTTAATATATGTAGTGTATGTACCCAATTATCCCGAACTTCTCCATGCACAGTTACCGTCCCCTTTAAATATGGATATTAATTTCTAGTATTGTTGACAAAGGATTAATTAAACTGTAATCTGTTTATCCCCTAAAGATTTAGTGGGAAAATGCATCACTGCCAAGTTAAATATAATGATGTGGATATGCTGGCGTTGGACTCGGGTAAACACAGTAAAAAGTCTGATAACATCAGGTTTAAGTCCAACCGATTTATTTATAATAAATTATAATTTATTTACAATATAATTATAATTTATTTATAATAAATGTATTTATAATAAATAAATCGGTTGGTCTTAAACCTGGTGTTGTCAGACTTTTTACGAAGTTAAATATAAGCCAGGAAGTTCAATTCTTGCATTATAACAGTATGAGTGGAATTACTTAGCTGGAAAGTAGAGTGGCTAATGATGTCAAAGACTACAGTGAAGGATCAAGGAGAAACAAGGTTTGCTTATTAATTGTTAACAGTGACCAAGGCAGTCTGTTAAAAGCAGGATTGAAGAGATTCAAACAGGAAGCTGCACCAAGTTGGATGACGATAACATATTTGGGAACTGCTGGGTATGGAACGTGTTACAATCATGAGGTTTACAAGATTTTTTATCACTTGGAACTCTGTCTTTAGTTTAAGGTAAAACAGAGAGAATCTGGATCTGGGAGAAAGAGAGCTGTGGAGATCTTTATGGCTTGCCGTGTAGGAATGCAGGTGGAAGTCTCTGCTCAGATTGAAACAACTAAAATTATGTGGAGTTAAAACAAGATTGGAAGAGTCATCTAGTTTGGGCTAAGGAAGAGTTTCCTTAAAAAGAAAATCTCATGGTGCAAGATAAAGAAGTTTCCTTAAAAAGAAAATCTCATGGTGCAAGATAGTTCTAGAATCACAATTTACTAGGCTGTGAAAAGAAGAGAATAGGAATTAATGCTCAGGATTGATTCTGTGAAAATTGAATGTATATGTAAAGAACACTGTAAAGTATATCTGTGAAGTATGTTGTTTCAGTTGGGCTAAAATTAAGAAAGGTAGGGGTGGTATTCTCTTCTGCAGTTTGAAGTACAAGTTGCCTACAAAAATAGTGTTTACTCAAAGTTGCTTTAGTCATTTGTTGTAGTAAAGGTTTTGAAATGTGACATCTTGCTATATCATCTTGATGTTCCATTCTTTCCGCTATTAACTGGATGTTTAAATTTCTTTTAAAAGTTATCAGTCTCTATGGGGATTGTAACATGAGTTGTTAGAGATGTCCCATAGTTGGAGAACACAGAGGAATCCAGAATAAGCTTTTTAAAGGGGGGTGACGCTAGCTATTTTGGTGATGCCAAAAAAATCATCTTGGTAACATCCTTGGGATAAGGACAGATAAAACAGACCAGCAATTCTTGTGCAATACAATTCCAGAATTTCCTAAACTCCTTAGCCTCACATTTAATAGGCTATTATTTCAGTCATGCTTTGGTCCACATCCCCTAAAATTTGATGCCTATCTTCTCTAAAGCAACTTGAGGTTCTACTACTTTATGGCACTATATATACATATATATTTATGGTTTTTAAAGAATTTCATAGAAGTGAGAAAGCATTCTGGAATGACTCATTCTTCAACTTTCTATCCCTCTTGGAAAAGAACAATTATTTCATCTTCCTTGGTAATACTATCAAGATTGGACATTCAAACAGGAGAATTATAGGGACAAACTTGCTTAATTCTTCTTTGCATCAATGCACAGCATCACTGAATAACTGTATCACAAAATACATTTTCTTGAAGGTTTTGTGGGAATAGAAATGGATGTTTCTTAGCATGTACAAAAATAGCACAAGGTAAAATACAGATACTTCTCTTTCCTCCAAACAATTAGTTTAATTACCAGACACAGCGCTGTTCCTTGGTCGGGTTGTTCTGTATTCTGGACAGTCTCTTCTCATATGACCAGTGTCACCACAGATAAAGCATCGTTTTTCTCTTAGTTCTTTTTCTTCCTCCTTTGAATCCTTCTCTTCATCTTTCTCATTTTCTTTCTTCTTCATTCTTAACATAAAATATATCTAGTCAATATTGCAATCCTTTAAGTTAAAAACGATAGCAAGGATAAATTTAGGGTTATCACTTATCCCAGTATTAAATGAGTTTATGAACAGGTTTTGAAAACTTTAAATATCAAAAGAGCACCAAAAAGGGGCGATCATCCAGGTTTCTGGCATTTTCTCATCGAGTACTGCAGTGTTCATAATAAAATATCAAAACTAACTGATGCAAACTATTTAATGACTGAAAATCAGAATTACGTTATCATCATCAGGGAAGATGAGTGAAGGAAGGAAGAGCGGGAAGAAAATGGACAGCGAGAAAAGAAACGTAATAACATTTTTGAGAGAAAGCTCTAAACATGCTGCTGGTCATGTGCAGCCCTGACTACAGTCTGTTTTTCAAGTTGGCAAAATTGGGAATCCAAAGTGTATTGAAAAGGGCATTTCTTAGATCAAATAATCATGTTGAAAACTTTTTCAATAATTCAAAGTGTCAATTTGTCTCAGTGGTAGAAATCTCACCCAAGTCAAAAAACATGGTTCAAATTCCAGGGTTAGAGCACATAATCCAGTCTGACCCTTCACTGCTGCTCTAAGGGAACATGACATATCAGAGTGGCTATGTTTTGATGAAATGTTAAATTTTGTCTGGCATTAGGAATCCTACGGTACTACCAGAAGTGCAGCAGTGTCTGGGCCAACCTTGTTCTTGGGTCTTCTCTGAGCCTTTTTCTGCTTGCTATCTTCATTGATCTCATTTTTTGTTTGTGTGATCTTGTTGCTATACACTTTAAAACTAATCAATCAATAGGCTGTGAAATGAGATGAGATCATCCAAGGATGGGAAAGGAAGTATATAAATGCAAACTGATACTTACCTCCTCCTTTTTGGGCAGTCTTTCATGTAATGTCCAATTTTTCCACAGATACGACAACATCTATCATTTGGTGCCAACTCCCCATCAGTTAGGATTTTTGAATCAAAAAAGTAATCCTAAAAAAAGTTATTTCCACAATTTCAATTTTGTTGATCACATGACCATGAATAGAAATTTAACATCTGGGAAAACTAAATTTGGTCACTAAATAACTAAGACGAAAATCTAGAAATTTTGAAACAAGTTTATTTATATCTTAAATTTTAAAAAAATCACGTCAAAGTTTTATTTCCTTCAACTCATTTTTTGTCTTCATATCTAATTTTCATTTGCTTTATTTCATTTACTTACTTCATTTTGATTTCTACTGTTTTTCTACTCTTTTTTAGATTCTCTGTTTGTCAAATTGTATTTTGGCATATCTCCTACTCTTTTGGCATCTATTCCTCTTCCTTGGAGAATATAAGCTCTCATATCTGCTGTAATTAACCCATCTCAATCCTATCCCATGATATCCTTTATCTTCTCCCTCACTGAGACTTTAATCTCCATCCCAATTCCTTTGATCTCTCTCCAAACGATCTGCCCTTCTGTCCTCCTCAAACAACTCCCTCCAAACAAGCTCCCCTATTCATCCAGGCCATTCCTGTTATCTCATCATCACCCATAACATCTATACATCCTCAATGTATTGATCACCAACAGGACACTATCTCCAAACAACCTCCATCTATTTCTCACCACTCATATCCTCTCTCAACTGAAACGTTCCTAACCAGTAATGAATAATGTTTGAGAGTCTGTAGTGCATTATTTTCCTCAATCAATTGATAGGTTTTAAAACGATCAATGACATCACCCTCCTAAACTTCCTCTCCTCTGATGTTCAGATTTAGAGAGTTGATTCCACACTCACCTATCTCTAGTTGTAATTACAGCATCTAAATTCATTTTGGAATACTCCAAGGATCTACTCTTGTCCTCTCCTTATTAGCATGTCACCCTTTGGTGATATCCAGATATGGAGGTTAGATTCCATGTATGCTATTAACGCCTAGCTCCACTTCCCCATTATTGCTCTGCACTCTAATGTTTCTCAAAGACAACTTGTCTGCCAATCAATTTTGAAGGTGCAGCAATTTCCACAGAAAACATTCTTCTTCTTTGGACTCCTTAATAATTTTATTCCTGACCGTGCTACTGTTCAAAAATGTAATATCCTGTTCAACCCTGAGCTGAGTTTTCAAGCACAAAGATTGCCTATTTCCATATCTGTAACTCTTCCCACCTGCTGAATTCCTCATTCATGCTTTTCTTGCCTCCAGAATTCATTAAAATTCTCATCCTTGAGCATAAATTCCTTATCCCTTTATGGTTTAAAATCCATTTCTCATCCGCATGCTTTTCTACAGTGGCGGTGCCATATAGCCATAATTCTGTTGTTGCTCAACATTGTTTCTTTCCTGTAGGTTTTCCTTTTCACCTTTCTCAGGATCTTTTAAACTTTGATTCTGTTGTATCCAGTATCAGTATCCATCCAGCCTCTCTGGCAAAACATTGTGAACTCCAGCAATGGAGGCTAGATGACAATGATTATCTCCATAAATTCCAGTTCCTAATATACCCTTCTTCCCATCAATTATATAGGTCTCAGGATTCTTGCTGAAATTGCTAACTCGGGGCATATATCTTCAGCCATGAACAAAATAGATTGAAATGGATAACAAAAGACAGTGTCTACAAATGGGTTGACCTTTACTTGTAGGAATTTAGTATTTCATGAATATGATAATATAACTGTTAGGGGAGGCAGTGGCATAGTGATATTGTCACTGAACTCGTAATCCGGAGACCCAGAGCAAGATCTGGTGACCTGGGTTTGAATTCCACCATGACAGATGATGAAATTTGAATTCAATAAAAAATCTGGAATTAGAAGTGAAGACCATGAAACCATGTCAATTGTTGTTAAGAATCCATCTAGTTTATTAATATCTGTTAGGGAAGGAAATCACAGTCCTTACCTGATCCAGATCCACAGCAATATGGTTGATTCTTAACTGCCCCTCAAGGGCAATTATGGATAGGCATCAAATGCTGGCCCAGCCAGTGATGCCCTGTCCCATGAATGGACAAAAACAAAAATGGCCCCATGGCATCATCAATTCAGCTTTCTGTCAATGGATAAACCTATACAGACACCACGTAAAATATAGTTTGAAATAAAGATGGCATTTACAACAGCTGTATTTGATGTTATTAATAATAATTAATGACATCAAATTTACCACACAGGAACAGGCCATTCAGCCGAACTAATCTATTTCAATTTTTATGCTGCACTTGAGCCTCTTCCCATCCTTCTTCAGTGAACCCTGGCTGCCTAGCCTTCTATTTCTTTCTCCCTCATGTTCTTAACCAGTTTTCGTTAAAGGCAACAATGCTATTTGCCTCAACTATTCCTGTGGTGGCGCAGTTTTTATGCTAACCGAAGAAGTCTCTCCTGAGTTCTTCATTGGATTGATAAGCGACTATCTTATATTTATGGCCCCGATTTTTCAACTCTCTTACAGTGTAAACCTTTTCCCTATGTCTATCCTGTCAAACCTTTTCATAATTTCAAAGACCTATTTTCTATCTTCTATAGTGAAATCATCATAGACAAATATGGTTGGAAATATTACTATTAACTTGACATTAATTTGTCATATAATAAAATATGTTATTGTCGCACCAAGAGGTGATATTACCGGGGTTTTATTTAATAGAAGTTGTTAGGATTGACAATGGAAGTGACATTTAATCAACAACAAAGATACAGTAAAATAATTGTATTTACATACTGTTTCCATGCCAGGATGTGGATATACAGGTGTACCAAATAATTTGCGTCCATTAATAAAAGCTTTCATAATAAAGTTGGTCACTGCAAAGACAGCAAACATTGGTATCAGAGTCATGTTCATGCCTTTTGATGCAAAAAAAAACTTGGGAAAAGCCTAAAGGTACGAGGACTTACTTTTCCTTGAAACTCCAGCACCAAGATTGTGATTCAAATCAAAAGGATCTGGAAAATAAGTTCTGGCATCACTACATCTTGTATAAAATGGTATTAGCTCCCTTCATTCATTTATTCTACTATCACTATTACTATCTAGAAATTTATGATGTGACTAGACTTGAATTTCAAGATCTCAGAATATCCTAATACTTTTGCAACACTTATTTATTTCACCTTTTTATACTTCTTCCAGATGGTGATGGACGAATATGAAATTTAATTCATGATCAGTGGACAAAGCAACATAAAAAAAATTGGTTATTTTTGTTACAAACAACAATAATGGCAAGAAAGTCCAGCAGAAAATACTGTCTGCTTATTAAGGATAAAGCAAAGGCAAAAATGGGAAGTTTACACTTTGGGAAACAAATATGCGACAAAACACAAGTAGCGGCATTACATATGCTCATCAAAATGATTAGCTAAGAGATGACAATGACAGCACATGCTTTGTTCCCGACAGTATCCAAAATTGGTCAGATGGAGAGCAGGAACAGTGAACAGAGGCCAACTCATCTATAAGGAATGAGAAAGCTGGGAGGTATGACTTCAGGAAACTTTCACGCTCTTGCGGCTAATGAGCAGTAATGGTAGCAACCAATTAGCAGGCAATATTCCACCCTTTTGGGCAAAATATGGCTTGTGAGGTCTGATAATGAGGAAAGACAGCTTTGGTTGAAAGGAGAAGGAAGTGATCTGAATGCATACTGTACATTGGCCAAGTGTTAAGTCAAATTGATCTCGGCTTTTCTCACTCCTATCCAAAAAGCAAAGTAAAAAAATACACTCAAAAAGCTATTGCAAAATCCAAACGTCCATGTCATATATTTTTTTAAAAGATTTTTCAGTTTCAGTTGGCTGCAAGAAACAACTTGCCTTTACATAACATCTTTTAACATAGTAAAACATTCTAAGGGACTTCTGGAAAATTCTTTCAAACAAAATTTGACATAAGGAGATAATAGGACAGGGATGACCACAAAGCATCAAAGAGGGAGTTTTTTTTTCAGGAGCATCTTAAAGGAGGAACCAGAAGTGAAGAGATTTAGGGAGGGAATTCCAGTGTTAGAGTTAACAGTGGAGTGATTAAATCGGGATGTGCAAGAGTTCAGAACTGGAGGGTTAGGGGGAGTTCAAGGTGGTTAGAGGGAGGGGAGGGGAAGGGCAAGTCCATGGAGGGATTTGAAAACAAAAAGCTAAATTTTAGTGGTCACCCAGGTGACAAGAATGGAGATGGGTGAGAAGTTTAGAGATCAGCAAGAAATTAGCAAGGGCCTCATCAGGGTAACTTCCTATTATAGTCCTGTCACCAGAGAGACTTCTGTTCCATGGAGACAGGCAGCTAATTTTCATAGTTGGGAAAAGCCTGATTTTGGGCTATTTTATGGAGCTACTGGCATTTTGCTGAAGCTGAGGTGAATCCGCTGAGTGAGGAGTCTTGGAATTGACCAGGGTCCTGGGTAATGGGGGTTTACACACATGGATAGGCAGGAGGAGGCCAGCTAGGCAGCTCCTGCTCCAGTGATTTCTCTGGAGTTGTTTTCCATTTATTCCATGAGGCCCACTGACTTAATATCATACAGTGATATTAGGAAGCCATTAGGCCTATCGAGTCTGCACTGACCACAATCCCACCCAGACCCTATCACCATAACCCCCTGTATTTATCCTGGCTAATTTCCCTGCCAATAAGGACAATTTAACATGGTGAATCAATGTAACTCGCACATCTTTGGAGAGTGGGAGAAAACCGGAGCACCTGGACAAACCCCATGCAGGCATGGGGGGAGAATGTGCAAACTCCACACATACAGTGACCAGAGGCTGGAACTGAACCTGGGTCCCTGGCACTGTGATACTGCAGTGCTAACCACTGTGCCACCCTTGGCATATAAACTTCAATTTGTGCTTGTTGTCTATGGGCACCTCCATTATGCGGTGCCTCAAGGTCTCTGACCAGCCTCAGTAGTGCCCACTCTCCTGATGGCATTGCTGAGACTTCAGACCAACAACATCAGGAGTGCACCTAGCATCTTTAATTGGACTGTGGGCCTGTAGGTGGCCAATCAGGAGACTAGCTTCAGTCAAATTGTTGAGCGGCTCACAGCTGGGCCTGACCCAGGCTTTTCAGTCTGACTTCAGGCTCCCAAATTCCTGGTAAAATTAAATCCAAAGTGATCAGTTACAGCATAAATGATTACCATGAGCCTTCAGGCAAAAGGACTAGGGATAGAACAACAGTCGTCAATTGAGGGAATGTAGGGGAAGGTAATGAAAGATGACTGAAGATGATACTCCAGCCTTGTTTAAAATAATAAAGATAATCATAGTGAGTTGTTGTAAGGGTTCAAAAGGACAAAGCAAAAATCTAGCTGTGTGTACCGTCAGTACACATAATGATTACAGTGGATCTGTATAAAGACAGGAGTGCAGCATCTTTCTGAGCTTTGTATTGATTCTAGTCCCTAAAACAATGCAATATTCTTGGAATTAGTGTTATTCTATCAACTGAAGCATATACTTGATAATTTAATAATACCTTCTATAGCAATGCACTTTGAAGTCCATTGCTTTTCAAATGTTGTTAAAAGCTTTTTTTGTCTGATGCTGATAACATACTCCTTGAAATCAAATTCTTCAGTATAAAATCGCAACAGGCCTAACCAGAGTTCACCCACTGATTCTTTGTTTGTCCCAAGTTCAGGCACCTTTTTCTTCTAAAGCACAAGAGAAGACATATTTTAGAAAAGGAGTTCAGTACAATATATGAAAAATGTCTACAACATTGATCTGTAAAATCAGGCAGTTAAACAAAGTAATTCAGCACAATTTCCCCAACAGTAGAATTATCACATTGGCCAATACAAATACATTTTTGACAAAGAAGGGAGCAATTCTGATTCTAGTTCTAGGATATTAAGCACTGAAGAGGTTAGTTAGCATTGAAACACTTAGGTGGAATTTGAAAGTGGAAAAGCTCTGGACCCTGGTAGCATGCATCCTAGAATACTAAGCAAAGTAAATGAGGAAACCAAAGCTCTGACCACAATCTTTCAAACATCCTTGCACAGGGAAGCAGTGCCAGAGGACTGGAGGATTTGTAACACCTGTGTTTAAGAAGGGAGATAGGAATAAACAAGGTAATATAGAGTGGTCAGCCCAACATTGCTAGTGGGTAAAACCTTCGAGACATTATTAGAGGATGAAAATAATAGTTTGGAAAAAAACTGGTCATTTAAAAACACCCTAAATTCACAGATTACTAAAAGGAAAATCATGTCCAACAAATTTAAGAGTTCTTTTAAGAAAAACAGATGGTACTGGTGAGGAAATTTATCAACTGTTCAGTGAGGCAGTTTAATGCCCAGTGGGCATTAAACTTGCAACATAAAGAACAAAGGAAGATAACATTTTTTTATATGCAGGATGGGATATATGGTCTATTAAAAAGTGTTGGAAGCAGAATTAATTTGAATAAAATATTTAAAAAGAAAAATGCTGAAAGAGTACAAGGAGAGGTCTAAGGCGATGGCTTTGTTTTCCAAATGTCTGGCACAGAAACAATGAGAAAAATTACCATCTTATGTGCTTGTAAACCTCCATGGTTCTAAACAGTTTCAATAAGATTTCCCATAACTTAAATGCCAGTAATTTAACTACATTACATCCATGTTTTATCTTGAAGGTAATAAATCAAAAACAATATATTACCAGCTCTTCAACATCATCAAAGAAGAAAGCATTCCATCCATCTACCATTCTCTGCGGCACTTCTTTTCCATCAAAAATCTACAAAGAATTGGTTTTGGAGTTTATGCTCGCTTTACAAAAATGCACATATACAATCACAAGTGCTTTGGATTTGAAATTTCATAGTATCTCCCCAACCCATGTTGTGTATTGTACTTTTTTTTAAGAATACCAGCACTGAAGCTCATAAAACATAATAATACCCATTCTTGAATTTGGCCACTGCTTTGCCTTTCTTCATAGGTAACAACAGTAGCATTACTTGCCCTTGCTGCCTTCTAAAACATCGCCTTCTACAAATAAGTGTTCAGTCACTTTTGTCGCAGCACACAAAAAACAGTTTCTAAATCTTAAAATAAGCAAATCTCAAGCTATAATAAAAGTATGTACATGGAAATTGGATTGGAGGACTGACAAAATAGTTTGAATATGTATACTAGTTACGAAATATATTCTCTCTGTTCCAGGGTTAAAACAATAGCTTTTTATTCAGTACTTAGATTTGCTCATTGTCTCAAAGTTCAAATTAATTTCAAAGATCAAGTTGGTGTGCACCCACGCAGCCTCAAAGTTTTCAGTCAAGTTAGCCAGAAGAGCAGAAAAGGTTAGATAGAATTGTATATCGGACATTAACATTCAGAGAAAAACAGTATCTTATGAAAAACATAATCTTTTACAAATATTTTTCTGGTTTCAGATAACAGAACTGTTCAGCCAAAAACATTCTGCTGTAGTAACTGCACCAAGTAAATTGTACAAGCAATTATTGTCTTTGATGTTGAAACACAGGGAAAGAGTATGTCAGCCAAGTTAATAAGTATCAATTCAGGAACAAAGGAAAAGAATAATATTTTGTTTAAAGTATAGGCCTTTTATTAGAAGAAAATTATATAATTGCCAAATATTTTGACTTTTTAATTAAAAAAAATTCAATTTTATCCCTGCAATGGAGTCTTCCTTTCCATTTGGTTATTCTAATTAAGACGAGTGGAATTACTGATTAGTCAGAACAACCAAAGCTGCTGGAGGCCCCAGAAAACCGTATGACATATTAACAACCCCATATAATTAAGGCCACTGAAATGGTCTAACAGGGAGGGAGATTAATACGATTTCCTTTAATTAAAAAAGATAGCACTTTGGGAAGAAATGTAATCTCTATATTTTCCCTTTAACTACCACAGTTCAGCAGATATATATTCATTCAGCAGATCTAAGCATTGCTGCAAAAGTACATTTTGTCAAACCTTTACATCTTGCACTCATCAGGGTAATTGCAAGAATACCAATGTCAGGGGAAACAACAATTTTATATTGTATGAGAAGGCAGTGCTTACTGCTTGGTAAGTGTAATCTGGTAGAATCATGGAGAATACATTAGCTAATGGTGACTGACAGTTAACTGCAAGCAGTTAAAGTGGAGGGAGTGGCATAGTGGCATTGTCACTGGACTAGTAATCCAGAGATCAAGGGTAACACACTGGGGATCCGGGTTCAAATCCCACCACAGTGAAATTTGAATGTAATAAAAGAATCTGGAATTAAAAGTCTAATGAAAAACCATGAAACCACCATTGATTATTGCTCACGAATGTTCTTCAGGAAATCTGGGAATCTGTTGTACTTACCTCGACAGCAATGTGGTTAACTTTTGAATGCCCTGAGGGATGGGCAATAAATGCTGGCCCAGTCAATAATGCCCACATCCCATGAACAAAAAAAAGGTCTTCTTTCAGCAATACTCAAGTTCTATATTATCAAATGACTACTTCATCTACACTGACAGGACAGCACTTCATACACATATTTTCAAGACAGGAGCTATAAAAATGTACCTATACTTTTATTATATTAGGAACATTAATACTCACTTCTTGAAGAACAGGAATAACGGGTGGCTTTCTTTGCTGTAGAAAGTAGAGCACCATGAGGACATAGGCATATGAGGACAGACTTCCTCTTGAAGCATCACCAATATCGCACCGCTATAAAAAGGGCATGTTTTCAGTTAGAAAGAATATTAAAACAAAAAGATGTGTAGATACTTTTCATGATTCATCAATGTTCCATTTAATTTTAATATGAATGCTTCACAGACTCCACACTATCCCATCAGATGAAAACTGGAGAGAATGTGAACATGCTTCAGTCATGCCTCAAATCCAAGTTCACAAAGACACATAACCATTCCCCTGGTTGCTATTCTGAAGTCAATGAAGAATAAGGGCAGCAGATGCATGGGAACACCACCACTACAACTTCTACACCAAACTACAAAGCATCCAGACTTGGAATGATATTGCCATTCCTTCACATTTGCTAGGTCAAAATCCTGGAACTCCCTTCCTAACAGCAGTGTAGGTGTACCCATGCCACACAGACCACAGCCGTTCAAGAAGGATCACCACTACCTTTTCAAAGGGAAATTATGGATGAGCAATAAATGTTGGACTAGTCAGCAACCTCCACTACCTGTGAACAAATAAAAGAAATGATGCAGGTTCCATAGGCAAGTGTAACTGTCACTTGCATCATCCTTGTTACAGCAATACCCCAACTCTTCCACCAGAAACACAGGATATGTCTGCAAGTAATCTCAACCTGAAAAGTTGACTCTTTCTCCACAAATGCTGCCTGACCTGATTTGCTCAGTATTTCGAGCATTTTTTACTTTTTATTTCAGATTTCTAGAATCCACAGCATTTCCTTTTTGTACTGGCGCTACCACTAGTCTCCAGCTGTTCATGAAATGTGAAATTACTCAAAATACCCCATCTGGATATTGCACTTCCTTTATTTTGCCCACACTGAATCTGAAGCACATTGAATTGTTAAATGAATATAAACGACTGTGTCATTGTGTCCTCCTGTAAATGTTGCGTCGAGAATGTATATTACAACACTATATCAATTCAAAATTTGATTTCATTATTTTACAAAACTTTATTTAAGTTTATACTTTGACTATTAGTAATTAAACGTTTAATGATTTTTCAGTTTCATGACTGGCTTTTTGAAATAGTTTTAATGAAGAAGGCATTGAGTGGTAAAAATGACAGAGATGCTGAGCTCTATTTTTTAAGCAGAAGCTACAAGTATGGAATCTAAAATTTGCAGAACTGAGGCTGTAGCTTTCTTTTTCAAATTATCGAATGTTTTATATTTAAGAGGTTGGGCGTTCATCAAATGAATACATAATGCAACAAACATTCATTGACGTTCTAATTTTAAAATATATGAAAATTTTTAAATCCAGTTTTTCATCTACATCTGCAAAAGACACTTTCTTTTCTTCCCAAGATAAGACTCAATGAGCAAACTGGTGGGATTAGTGGTTGAAGGCATTTGCTGAGTTTCATTAATTATGGCATTTTATTGAGTATATGGTTGTTCTGGTACAGAAACAGCCATATTTTTTATTGGTTTAATTTTAATATGTTAGGCAAACATCCACAGAACTGTGATCTCATTGTTAGTTATTTAATAAAAATGCACACCTTTTGATGAATAGCATTACTACATTAAATCATGAAAGACAGCATACAGTAAAATGCTAAGTTGTATTCTTTACAGTAATTTAGTATAGAATTCGATTTTTATAAAAACATAATTAACAGGAGCAAGAGTAGACTGCACATTTAAGCCTGCTCCACCATTCAATATGACCTTGGCCCCTCATATCATAATTACCTGAGACACTGAAAATCTGTTCATCCCAGATTTAAATGTGATGAAACATTTACAATCCTCTGGTAGAGAACTCCAAAGATTCACAACCCAAAGCAAACTGCAACTTATTTTTATTGTGACATTAATATGTGATTCTTGCATTCAAAAAGGTGAAATGGGAAATTGTGTTGTGCCCTATTTCAGAGTTATTTTTCTCCTCTTATAGCTGAATATCAAAGCATAACCTTAGGACTTTGCCAGTTTGTAACTGATCAATAGGTGCAGGTGAGTGGCACAGGCTTTTTAATGTTACCTTTATTGTCTGGCAATGCCAAATTTGCATTCTTTGCCTTCCCCTGATGAGGTAGTCAAAATTGGCAATTCTCATTGTAGGGAAACATGGTGTAAGACTGGTCTGATGCTACAGCACAGTTCATGGGGTAAATCAACCACTTACCCCTACTTTTTATTCTAATCTGAATACAAACAAAACAATGCAGCATAATACCTGACCAAATGCAATGAATGGGATAAATCAATGACAAATACTTGCAAACAATATTGTAAATTTACCTTGGCAAACACCTTCATGGTGTATCCCAAATATCTTACTCGAGGATCAATAGCAGCATATGTCGCCAACATCCTTGTGTTATGCTGGGCCTGTAAAATGTAGTGTTATTACTGGCAGTCTTGCAACATCACAGATCAAATACTAAGTTCACATTACATAAACCTACACATACAAAACATGTTTACATTTTTAATAATTTTTTAATAACTTACTAAACAATATACAATTTTTGTTCTAACTACAGATTTTTATACTTAACATGGGCCCAGGTATATCTGCAAGAAAAGCTTCCAGATTTCCTCACCAAAGTGTTGTATAAGCTGATATCTCCTTCCAATCCGCTCTGTCGGTGTTCAAATTTTACAATAGGCACTTTAGCTGTTGTTATGGGCAAGATGTTTCTCAAACCTATCAAAATAGGAGATGTTTATTGCTGAGCACAAATTGCTAAAATGCTTTCTTTAGTGTAATGATTGATCTTGTTATTTAAAACATGAATACAACACAAACTGAAAAACAATAGACTCCTCATGCAAATAAAATGCAGGTTTTCCAAAAAAATTGAAAGACCTCACTAATGAAATTATGAAGATCATTTCTTCAAACGTTTAATATTCTTTATGGTTTACATGCACTCCATCACCATGTTAATGTCAGGCCTGTACTGCTCTGCTGTCTCACACTTGCTGAGACACATCCATCCAGAGCAAAGGACAGCTCAGTGTGCAACAGGAAGTATACAGCCTCGCTTGTGCAAAGGGATACCCTAATAACAATCCAGATACATCATTTGATTTCACACCAGAAAATGATAAGTGACTAGATGTTTATCCTGAAGGGCATAAATCAGCTGCTGTAATCCCAGTGCTAGATCTGACTCAGAGACAACATGGTCGGCTACCTATCTCTGCCATGAATAAGGTTGGTCAGCTTCTGACTACGCCTGCTATGAGGGTATATGAAGTAGCAGCGTTTTACATTATGTTGAATCACAAGCCAGTGGGAAAATTCCACATTCAGATCTGCACAACCACACCATACATGCTCTGTGACTCTTAACAGAGCGTGTATGGTGTGGTTGTGTAGATTTTTGTAACATCTATCACAAAAAAGTCTGGAGATGTACTTTTCACTGCCACAGAGGTGGAACATCTGGGTGCCTGTGTCAAAGCACCAATGGCGCAAATTAATGGCAACTATTATGAAGGCCTAACAACAAAAGATGTATGAAGAAAATAACCAATGAATTAAAAAATGGCAAAATTCCCAAATCTGGCCCAAGAAATCGGACATTTTCTGCTGAGCCTGTTAAAAGTTTAACCTCACTAATAGAGCCACCCAAGGGACCAGGATTTGGAATTCAGCCAGGCTTTTAACTATCTTGTTCCAGCTACATGATCAATTATGTCTTGAAATGATAGCGTTCTGTGTGTATACAAAGTATAAATGTATGTAAAAAATGTTCATACCACCTTAAGAAAAAGAAACAAAGCACTTACCTGGATGCTTCTTGAGAACTTTTGCCAGACCTTCAATTATTTCTTTACAATTGAGTTTCTGTAAGAAATTAATGCATTTTTAAAATGAGACAAGCAAGTTTAAAGCAAAAGAAGAATATTCACTGACTTTAACAGATATAATTGATGCATCGTGCTCCAAAATATTATCAACTGGTCCCATTTAATAAATATATGCAACTTGTGCAACCACATTTATTGTTCAGTATTATCATAGTCAAGAATTTCATCACCCTGTAATGCAATGTTTCAGTGGTGCAACAAAGTAAGGTTTAACGGTCAGAAGACATAACTATTTTCACAATGAATCTCCTATGCCACTACTTGTTTTTCTGTGAAAAATCTCTTGTAACACAAAGTCATTACTGGAATAACAAGTATTTATGAGAAATTCATTTCACAAGCAAATTCGACTTTTGTATAAATTTTAATTAGATCACCTTACAGTTTTATTAAAAGTAGCCCATTTTCTTAAGGGTGGTTATAATTTCAAGATGTACTGCCTTGGCGATCATGGTAATCTAAGATGATATGCTTGAACAAGGGACTTAAGGGTGACTAAAATGTAAAATTGCTTTATACCGTCTTATATTAGAATACATAAACTTGAGCAATGAATAACAGGTACATTACATGTTGGTTACTTGTATAAGTTTCATTCAAATGCTTGATAGCCTGCCCATGCACTTGTAAAAATCAGTATAAATCAATTCAATACCCCTATTGAGTTGTTTGACAAATATCTATTGGCGTGGTCAAGTATTTCACCAGGTTGGGCTAAGGTGAATAACTGATTAACAATTGGGTCTGGGAGAACGCCTTGGGGTAAGGAAAAATTAAGATCCTGAAGAAGAATTTTTCAGAATCTTTACTGTCCACAGGAGAGGCAGAGATAGCATGTGCACAGAACGGTGTTTCCAACAATGTAATATGCCACTAACATTATACTTCAGCAGTTTTAGCAACAAATATGAACTCACATCCATTGATAAAGCTTGAAGTCAAAAGTTTCCATCTTGTGTAAATAACCACATGGAGCCACTGAGCCAATGTGTGATACAGTAGGCACATTTTAAATACCCGCAGATCAATTTTACAGTTTGTTGAAAAATGGCTGTAAGGACAACTGTCTAAAATGATAAATAAAGAGAAATAAGCCTGTGTTTGGTCTCACTCATTTGTTCATCTTACTTTAGAATTGCTGGGTGGAAGCAGCAGCACTCCATGGTGATATAAAAGGTTCTCTACAAAACAAGCACTCTGATTGTTCTTAATCACCAGTCTAATGTGCCAACAAGGAAAGAAAGCCAGTACTCTAAAACATTGAGATGTTAGGGGAAATTCAATATCATATATATTATTCTATAATGAAGAAATGCAAATCCATCAATTAACTGGGAAATATGAATTTTTACCAGGGCAATTTTGCTCTGTTAGCTGTTTCATTAGAAATTCTGCTGCACTGAAGAATAGACTACCATTCCCAAATTAACCTTATAACTAAGTTCAATGAACTGTAGTGGTTGCGCTAATAGTCTAGCAATCCAGAGGTCTGATCTAATTCAGAGAACAAGAGTTTAAATCCCACAATGTTGGTGTGAGAATTTGAACTAAGTTTAAACATGATTTAGAAATAAAACGTATGACTGAATTTAATTTGGTGCAATCATACAAGCACATGAACAAATTCAAGGATATAATTCAAATGGGAATTTGGCAAGGAAATCAGAGCTTAATTTATTAACACAGTATAGGGATAGGATTTTGGGTTTCAGGTTGGAGCCTGACACTAGGGTGAAATGGAGGCCACTGCCCCACACTGTGTGGGAAACAATTAACCAATAGTGATTTTCCATGTTCTGGCCAATTAGCAGTCAGAGGACACGCTCACTGTCCAATTCCCATTCTCAAAAGCTGAAGGGCCAATAGAAAGCCTGGAGAAGGAACTGCACCTGCCATTTCAGCGGATAGAGTTACAGAAGGTGCCTCCAGCTTGATGCACCACCTGGTAATTTTTTTTAAAAAAAAGACATTTTCAAGGTCTTTTCCCCCCATTTTTCCAAACAACGCAACAAATTTTCAAGGATTTATACAACACAGCATAATCAATTTTCCACATATACATACAGAAAAGACAGGCAAGTATCATTACTATTGGTTTGGAATATCAATTATCAATTACAATTCGTTATGATCATTGTAATCAGCACCTCCCTTCGTACAGATAATGAAAGGATATTATACAGAATGGGGGATATCAGGATAAAGCCATGAGCACATGGCACAGGATAACAAGGACCGAGCTATATTGCATAAGTGAGTCCCTACAGGTCAGATAAAATCAATCAGAGCCTAAAGCAGTGGACCAAAACCTCTGAACAACGAAGGGATAGCCCAGAAAGAGGGCAACATTAGGACACAGTCCCAAACCCAACACTTGGCCTTGGTGGTATACATTCTCACACACAGGATAACAGCAGCAGCGCTACACAGCCTCACTGGAAAAGTACAGATAAAACAGAACCCAGGTATCTAAATTTACCCCAGACCCTATAAATAACAGGATACCTTATATTAGGGAGGCCTAAACCGATAATATAATCTCCACACTTCTAAGAATGAATTTTCAAAATAGCTGTTACTCATGGAGTCAAACAAAATAAGGGATATTGACAAGATGAAAGAGCCAGTAAGCCAAGGATTCTCGCACCACATTTGGGTTTACCACAAAATAAGCCTCACTCATCTCCAGCCACGCCAGAAATGCCCCTTAAGCTCCATCATCAGCTGGAAAATTTAACCTATTCCGCACCAACCAGAAGAAGAATGGACAAGACACCCACAGACAGGACATCTGGGGGAGATACAATCCTCTCCTCCTGACATGAGGGAAACCCTGTGGGATCAAATGGAAGCCTGTATTGTAGGGTTTCTATGATTATAAATCGGAGCCTTTATCAGCACTCCACTGACCCAGATAACAAAAGGAAACTTCAGAGAAAGAGGAACACAAGTTAAGACTATAGACATAAAGCGTCGTTTGACTGTGCACACAGAACAGAGCTACACAACCTCATAGGAGAAGTTCAGATAATGTGGAGCCCCACAATCTGGGCTGACACTCAGTTCTCGCAAACAACAGGATACCACCCACCCAGGGGAACTTAAACCTCTGGAAGGGGAGTTGTCCAAAAGTCCCCAAAAGGGGACATCTTGGGGTGAGCTTACTCACGCACCTGGTATATTCTCTGCTAGGCCTGGGAACGAAGAATCAAAATAGCTACTGCCCGAACCTACCCAGCCAAGATACACTTAGAACAACACCACAGACAGGCCAGGAGTATTTACACCACCCCTGGCTTCAAAGAAAACAAACTTCCCCTATTTCCAGTCACACCTGAGACCCTATTCAGGCCCACCATTAATAGAATTCCACTAAATCCCGCCCCCGGAGGAAACCCTAGCAATAGGAAAAGGAATTGGCCAGATGTCCACAGTCAGGATACCTTGGAGAGGACATGAATCTCCTCCTAACAGGATGACATGCTCACAGTACATTCCAAGAGTCCAATTACCAAGTAGCCACTGTCATATTCCGTGAAACTCACCCAAAAAAGGCTAGGCATCCAACGATCCCCGACCATGCTCTGGTGTGCACCAACTTATTTCTCCCAACTCCAGCTATGCCAGAGGTGCCATGACAATAAAACACAGTCTTTCCCAGGATACATCATCTGTCTGTACCTTCACAGGAGACTAACAAGGATTCTTTAACCTCAAACAATACAAAAAAAATGACACCCTGGGTAACTTTTAAAGCTCTTAAAATAAAAAATGGCCACAGCATTGTGGATAAAGAACAGGGTGATCTGCGACTGGAGCTAAAGCCAGACAATGCAGACAGCCTCAAAATCTGCACTAGCTCCTCAGTCTCCCATGAAGAAGGTGCCATTGGGAAGCTGCCTACAGGCACTTGGCCTCATTCCTTCCAGCTTGGGGCCCCAATTTGACCTCAGGTAAGTGGCCTTAGTTGGCTATTCACTCACCTTAACTGGCTATCCACCCTCTATAGGAGTGACAATTCTTTCCTAAGGATAGGACATGATTTTATAAATGTAGCAATGATAAATGACAAGTTCATTGTGAGAGCTATATGATCTCAAATATACAAATAGCAATTCTATTGAAAAAAAACGTTGATACCAATACAACAATGTTATTTCCACGAGCTATCTGATTGCCTGTGATAGGTGCCCAATGGGCTTGTTAGCTGATGACAGAAACAAACAATCAGCCAGTTTTTAAAAAGTATTGAATATCAACTTTAAACTGAATTTGTTCTGCGATGCGGCATTATTGGCACTCTGAGCTCCCTGTTTCCTTGGACAGCCCTGTGCCAGTCCAACCTGGTCACCTCCCTTCAATTCACAATTCAATTGCTTTTTCACCCTGAAAACAAATCTCACCTCTGCAGTCTCATGGCCTTCCAAAGTCATGCATATGTCCAGGTCGCTATCACGAAATCCGAATCCATTCTTAGATGATCCAAACAAACATAGTCTTGCCTTGTCTGTACTCAAAAAAAGATTATGTATAAACATTAGTCATACCCGAAACTGGTAGTATCCAACAATGCTGCAAAAAAAAGGGGAGGTGAAGGAGGAATTGGATAGTGTTATAAAGGAGGGGGAAGAGGGGGAGAAATGAAAGAGCAAGGGAAAACCAAGGGGAGAGGAAATGGGAGAAGGGAACAGAGGAAGTAAGAAAAGGAGAGAAACAATGAGGAGGATGAGAATAGAGAAGAGAAAATTTCAGCAGATGACATCTCAGTTGGGTCCAGAGGTTAACACAGGAACAGCAGGAGGACATTCAGCCACTTGGTCCTGTTCCACCATCATTCAATTTGCACCTTAACTCCATCAATTCCCCTTGGCTCTGTAACTCTTTAAAAAAAAACTATCAATCTGTTTTGCAATTTGCCTAGCCTTCAACTGCACTTTGTAGAGAATCTGAAAGGGCAGAGAGATGAAGAACTGCAGGTTTCCATTATCCTTTGTGTGAATAAGAATTCCCTGATGTCCCTCTGATGAACATAGATCTAATTTTTAGGTTATACTTCTCTGTTCTGGATTCCACCAACAGTGAAAGTAGTTTTTTTCTCCAAATACCCTATCAATCTTCTTGATAATTTTAAACACCTCATTTGATCACTCATTACTCTTCCATATTCAAGGCAACACAAGACTACGATTTCTATTTGTGCTATTAGTTAATCTCTTTTGTTTTGAATGCTACATGCATTTAGATACAGAGCCTTTAATTTTGTCCTTTTTATTATTTTTGTAGGTCTAGCATTATCTGCTGATTTAATCTCAAATTTGAATTCTCTGTCCCTTCCCTTCATAGTCTGTTCATCATTTCCCATATTAGTACTTTTCTCTCATGCATTATTTCTACTCTTCCATTTACCAAATTTGATTCCCCCTCCGTCCCACTACTTGGTTTAAAATCCTCTCTGCTTCCCCAGTTATGGGGCTTTCAAGAATAACAGCTCCAGCATGGTTCAGATGTAGATTGTCCTGAAGGTATAGATTTCACATTTTCCAATACTGATGCCAGTGCCACATGAGCTGAACCCACTTCTCCCACACCAGTCTTTTCTCTAATCAGTTTTCTGCGTGTCAATTTGCATGTAGTTCAGGTAGAAATGATTAACTTTGAGGTCTGTTCTTAATTTAGTGATAGCTCCTCATCCTGCCTATGTCACTGGTACCTAATTGGACAAAGATGACTGGATCTCTCCATTCACACTGCAAGTTCCGCTCCAGCCCCGAGCAGATATCCCAAGCCATGACACTGGGCAGGCAACATGGCCATTTGGGGCTCTTGGTCTTTGCTGGAGAGGAGTGTCAATCCCCCTGATTATCATTCCTTTGTGCTCCCCCAGCCACATGAATGATTTCCTGTACCATAATGCCATGGTCAGGTAGCTCATCCACACTGTAGTCCCTACTCTCAACCAAACAAGCTGAAATAATCTCAAACCTGTTAAGCAATTGCAGGGGCTGACATTCCTGATCTTTGTGTTCTGTTACCTGCTTTAGTTGCAGTCACAATCTCCTGCCTCAAACACCTTCTAAACTTTTCAGAGAGAGAGGAGGAGGAAGTGGGAGAAATGAGATGGGGAGAAGAGACAGCAAAACAGGAGACAAGTGAGAGTTAGGCGGGGGAGAAAAGGTTGGAGCAGGAGTGAAAAGAGAGCCGAGGTGAGGGACAGAGTGGAGCTGGTAGAGGAATAGAGACAAAGAGCACCAGAAGCAGGCGGAATAGGAGGTTGTGGAAGAAGAATGCCAAGTGGAAGGATCAGAGATATATAGAGTGGAGAGTAAACCAGTGGTATGAGAAGGGAGAGGTAGCAACGGTCAGAAGATCATTAGGAAAGGGTGCAGGAGTTATAGATTTAAGAACACAGAAACAAACCACTTGGCCCAGTCTGTATTAGTGTTTATCATCTGTGACAACAGTCCTAATTTCACTGGATTACTCCCATATTCTTTTATTCCATTCTACTTCAATCAGTTATTTAATGTACCATCACATGCTGGCATTGCCTCTACCTCAATCATTAGGTTTAATAGTGCATTCACAGATTTATAACTTGTGTGTGAAAATGTTTCGACTACTGTCTGTTCTAAAGTTGTTGCACATAATTTCAGATTTAGGACACAATGTCACAAGTTAGAGATGAGCCCATCAAGCAATTCCACTGTTTGATCCAAAGTTTTTACCTCTACTTCCAAGTGGACAAATTCACAATGGTGACGTGAGCGATGCCTTTGTAATAATTTTTATAATAAAATTGACCGGTTATATATTTTTATATACTCTAAGAATGTGGCCAAGACTGGGTGGCAGAGGTATTGCATTAGTAAATGGGATTTTGTGTGATGCATCAAAATTCTGGAAATTACCATCGAATTCTTTACGAATAAATCTTTCCAAGCTTGCTAAGGTTTGTTCTCTATTTTGTTCCTCCAGTGGCGAGAGCTCATCTAAGAATAAACATATTAGATTGTAGTTATTCATCAGGCTTTATTTATTTGACTAAAAAGATAATAATATTGAGGCGTATTTATACATAGTCAGATGTACTTACTTTCTGATATTTGATTACAAATAACAAAGATGGTTAATATTTCTTCCTTATTATTTATCCTCCAATACAAAAATACATCGAGGTGCACAGTTCACGACTGGAGGCCTGCCTTTAAGGATTGGTGTAATAAATAACTGACCTTCATTGCAAGCCAAGTGTCAATTAGTAATGCCAATCCATGTAACTGGTTTCAACTTGCAGTGGATTTTGCACCTGCACCTTTTTTTTGTATTTCATTGGTTTAATAATTTTCATTGATATTACTGTCAACTAATAAATTATGAAGTGTGGAAGCCCAGTCTTCAATCAGCTAACACATATCACAATTCTTACTAATTGGAAGAGACAAAACAACTACCAACATTTTTCTTTGAAAGTGATTTTTTTTTCTAGATTGTTACCACTACAATAGAGGTTCTCCCTCCACTTCACAAGCTGTGCATTTCATCTGTTCATCAACCCAAGTTTATCTTTATGTTATGTTTCATTTTAGGATTCAGCCCTACTTCTGCTCCTCAGGCTGCAATACTGTGAAAATATATTAAGTTCATTCAGCATAACATTTAAAAAATATATTTCCAAACTCACTATGGCTGAAAGAAAATTAAAGACATTTCATTTCATTTCATCAGTGCTGCACCTTGGGTTTGAGAATGGAAGGAAGGTAGCAAATATTGGGAGTGGAAGGAAATGCAATAATTTGATAGGCCTCTTCTCCGAATCTGCTTGGATGACAGGGGAATTGTTGAGTGTAGTGGCAGATGCTTGATGATAAATGTATGGAGCATCTGAAGGCCACTTATTGTGAGCAAAGCCATGGCAAAACATCAGTGTTTAATAAAGTTTTGAAATTATTCCATTTGGCTACCTTAACACCAATTCTGGCTTAACTCCTGACTTTGATTCAGCTCCCTGATAGATGCTGAACCTCATCATCAGATGACACCCTAGGTGTGTATGGCTTAGATGCAAAGCATCTCAAAATATGCAGCTTAATCTCTGTAAAAAACAGAGACAAAGATGTTGAATCAAAAATATATTTGGAACTGAAGTAGGGAAACGGTTAATGGATTTTGTACCTAGAATATGTCACAAACATAATCTTTCATCATGACTGATCTTCTCAAGCTTATACTGCTCCTGGCAGTAATATAAGTTATTTGTTCATGTCTTACATGCTTTAATTCTCATTGTTATAAAGACAGGTAGTTTAATGTGGCTGTTATTTTGTAGACTTTGCAAATCTTACCTATTTGTGGTAGTTGGACATCGTTACACAGGTGGTAGTTTACGATACTGGCTTTTGACAGCTGCTGATGGCAGATCGCGATACCGGCTTTTAACAGGAAGAGACTCCCTGGGACAGCCATGATTACACAAGTAACTTCAAAGATGGGGATGCCGGTACTGCTGCAGAAGGGGTTTCTGCCGGATTGAAGCCTATGTCATGATTGCAGGACTGTAATTCCTGATTAAATCTGGGGCTGAATCACAACCAAGGAAGGGAGAACTGGAGGTCTGGCAGGAATGGGAACTTTGAATTGTGATTACTACTGGAGCTCATAAAGTACAAATGCCCACTTGTGTTTGTGTTCTATGAGAAGTCTGGTAGAGCCTGCTTCTCCCAAAACTCTGGTATAGATGCCAGAGTTTTGAAATAAAAACCACTGTATTTTCACTCACTAACAGTCTCAGAAGTATTATTTTACCTACAGCAGAACAATTGGGAAAGGAAGAGTCAGGTACTCTCCAAATTTATCATCAGGGTACGCACCGGTGAAGATCTGAAAGAAATCTCACACTCTCCATCTGCGAGATGGCCGGCTGGGATTCAAGATCTGACAAAATCTGGAAATTGCAAATCCCGCTGGTGAGATCATGAGGAATCAAGACAGAGGAGATGGGGAGAAATTGTTCCCACTGGTGAAAGGGTCGAAAACAACAGGGTGTAGATTTAAAGTAATTGGCAGAAGAAGCAAAACCACATAAAAACTTTTCACACCATATGTGGTTAAGGTCTGGACTGTGCTGACTGAAATTGAGGCTTTCAAATGGGAATAAGTTTGTTACCTGCAATGGAAGAGCATGCAGTGCTATGGAGAGAAGTTCATTCAGAAAGCCAGTGAAGACACAACGAGCTAAATGACTGCTTTCTGTGCTGTAACAATTCTATGTTTACTTGAGCTTGTACTTCAAAAAGTGTTAGTTCCTGTTTGCATCTGAAAAATCAGGCATGCTGTCCACATCAAGTGCGATGGCTTTGGATCCCCAACCTGACATCCTCATGCCTGTCTCTGAGAAAAGATGACAGCTGGTACTAAATTGGCAGCCTGCTGCCATTCTTTAAAAACTAATTAAAAAGCTATTAAGCTCATTTATGACCCAATCATCTACAATTTTACATTGCCTGCCCATTGAATTTTCAGGTATCGGACCTAAAAAAGTTGGGAGTGATTTCCTGTAGCTATGACGAGGCAGCACATCGAGGTGGTAGACAATGCCTGACACCATGACTAAGAGTGAACATACCAACATACTGGCTAAGGATGATGGCAGAGTCTGTACGATCTTTAACGTCATTTTTACAATCTTTTCTGCATCTTCAAAATGATTAATAAAGACTGATTCTGAGAGCAGAGCGACTGTCCAATTCTAGCCGTGACTGTAGCATTACCCCTTTACTGCATGATGTAATGACCTAAAGTACTGATTCTCAGAACCCTCACACCGAGGTGTTATTCATATTACATTGTGAGAGCAGCTGCAACCAAAATTCAACACTATATTATTTGTTATATTAACTCAAGTCACAAGAGTTTAACATGGTGTGGCACTTTTAAAAACAGGCATGAGAAACTGTTCCTGATGCTAATTGTAAGCTTGGAAAGGAGCAAGGGCAAGAGTGTGTGGCCAAAAAGCAAAATTCCTATGCAGGAATCAGTGGACTGCACACTTCTGGGTCAGCCTCCCGCGCACTGCTGAAAGACATAAAATTCTCGCCATAATTTCAGCCTTTAAAAAATATGCACTAGGTAGTAGCAAAGGTAAGAGTAAACTCAACTTCAGAGTTCAAGAAATAGTATCAAGCTTTCGTACAGAACAAACATCATAAGATCATAAAACAGAGGAACAGAATTAGGCCACTTGGCCCATCGAGTCTGCTCTGCCATTCAATCATGGCTGATATTTTTTTCATCTCCATTCTTCTGCCTTTTCCCCATTACTCCAGACTCCCTAATGAATCAAGAACCTAACACATCACTCATCACAGTGTCACAACCTTTTGGTTCCATCAAACAGTTTGTAATTCAAAAATGTTGCATGAATTCACTGTTTGTCTTTAGAAAATACTACACTGATAACGGTAAATTATTGGATTTTTGTTCACATGAAATTAAAATGTTTACAAATATTATGGTGACAAATGGATCACATACTTCTAGCACAAGTGAAACAAAACAAGTAGTGCACCAATACTGACTTAGTACTTTTCCAATTAAGATGGTAGACCATTTTCTATAAGTCCATAACATTATGCAACCAATACTTACGTTATTAATCATGTAATGGCATTGAACTTACCATAACATTTTGTGCAGACTAGATCAAGAATTTGCCTAAATTTATTTATCATAGGTGGCAAAGGTTTCAAATCAATCTTCTTGAAATCCTCTGGGCAATCATTCTTTGAATGTCCATCTCGTTTGCAGATACTGCACACAATTGTTGGTGGCTGAAGATAACAGGAAACATTTATTAACTTAAAATACTCCAAGAATGATTATTACTCTCTTAAGACTGCTGTACTACTTATACATCAAAGTAAGATGAGCATCGATATGATCTTTAACCAAGTGATGATACTTCTAAATATTGAATTGCTGATATCAGCTTTGCTACTATACCCAAGTATTTTCCCACAAGGATGGAATTTCTCAAAAATGAGAAACATTTACCTCCAGCCTACTTGCTGCCAAATCATACAGCACATTTCCTTCAATCCAGGGCTACTGGACTAACCCTTTCCAGAACACTTCGTATAACTGTCTGATGAATGCCGTCACAGTGCACCTATATTAGGGATCAATCATTGCTCCTTTCTGAAAACTCTGCAAATTACATTTATTGCATGGAATTTGCAGATAATTTGTTTTAACCCAACGTGCTCAACTTACCATGAACATTTGTGGCTTACCATCTTTGTATTAGTTTTAGACTGTGATATTTCTACATAAAGTTCTTGTCTTTTAGTTTATGTCACTAATGCATACATATGATGATGTGCTTCTATCAGCCTTACAGGAAGTTCAAAATGCCCAGATTTAAATGATTGGGTGAAATAACTAATATGAAGTTAATCATGTTGATTTTCACAAATATAGGTAATTTGGAAAAACCAATTATTATAAATTATTAGCTGACACAAAATAAGCAAAACCAGTTATTCTTTCTACAGTTGAGAGACATCCAGCAACTGCTCCAAATTGAACAATTTCTGATTTCTTCAGTGACCATGTTGTTTCCTCAACAATTGGCCAGATATCCCAATTAACAATTTTAAACATAACAAAATATGAAATTGAAATAATTCACAAAAACTAGCTAAATTTTGCTCATAAAATTACCTAGTTCTTTTTGGAAGTCCATTACACTTCGCTTGGGGGTTTGAGCTTTTCTCCTTATGGCAACTTGCCTTTCCTCACTTGGTCTCTTGTTCGCTGGAGCGGGCGGAGTGAAAGTCGCATGGAGTAAAGATAAGCGATTACCTTTGTAAAGATTTTTGCGGGCTTTGTAACGGTTTTTCAGCTTTAAAAACTAGACAGGAAGTGGGCCACGGGGCTTTGTGGGAAGGGATCTTTTTTTACTGCGCAAAGTTTAAAAGGAGGACTGCTGTAGACAGCGGGCAGTGTCAGGAGTGGGCAGTGGAGTGAGAGGGAAGCAGAGAGTGAGCTGTAAGGGCTTTGGATCAAAGGGCTTGGGAGAAAAGGGCCAGGTAAGTTTAAATTCTTAACTGTGTTCAGTAATTACTAAGAGACTGTGATGGAGGGGCATGTGATGTGCTGTTTCTGTATGATGTGGGAGCTGGTGGACCCCAAGGTCCTTCTCAGTGACCATGTCTGCAGCAAGTGCTGGTTGCTTGAAGAGCTCCAGCTCAAAGTAGATGAGCGGACCTCTGAGACTCATCAGGGATAGGGAGTGTAGCCTGGATAATGGGGTGCAAGAGAGATCCACACCCCCTAGACTGGCTAACTCTAAGGGTCAGGAACAAGAGGGTGCTGCTGGGGGGAGGAAGGAGGAGGGAGTGGGGAGGAAGGGTGAGAGGAAGGAGGGGGGAGTGGGGAGGAAGGAGGGGGGGACCCAAAGGCCTCAGCCTCTCAACAGGTCCGAGGTTCTTGCTCCCAGTGTGGACAATAATGAGGGCTGTAAGGTTGATGAGCAAACAGCCCACGGTACAGTGATGCAGACACAGGACAAGGAGGAAGAAGTAAAGAGGAATGTAGTGGTTATTGGGGATAGTGTGGTTAGGGGCATAGACACTGTCCTTTGTGACAGGGATAAAGAATACAGAAGGGTGTGTTGTCTGCCTGGTGCTCGGGTCCAGGATGTCTCATCTGGGCTGCAGAGGAACCTGGAGTGGGAGGGTGAGAATCCGGTCGTTGTGGTGCATGTGGGTGCCAACGACATAGGCAAAATGGGAACTAAGGATCTGCAGAGGGAGTATGAAAAGCTAGGAATGAAATTAAAAAGCAGAACCGACAAGGTGGTTATCTCTGGATTACTACCTGAACCGCGTGCAGATGGGCGTAGGGTAGGTAGGATTAAAGAGATGAATGGGTGGCTCAGGGATTGGTGTGGGAGGAATGGGTTTGAATTTATGGGGCATTGGCACCAGTATTGGGGCAGGTGGGACCTGTTCAGATGAGATGGTCTTGGTCTGAACCGTGCTGGGACCAGAGTCCTGGCGAATCGTACAACTAGGACTGTAGATAGGGCTTTAAACCAATTAGGGGGGGCGGGGAGGGTGCGGGGTTGGGAGAAATTACAATGTCTAAAGTAAAAGAGAGGGTAAGGGTGCGAGAAAAAGTTGAGCATGTCCCAATAATAAAGGGAATAGGGGGCATGAGAAAGGTTGGTAGCGTTCCTTCAAATAGGGTCCAGATAAAGGCTGGGATAAAGACACTTTATCTGAATGCACGAAGCATTCGGAACAAAGTGAATGAGCTGGTGGCGCAGATCAGCACAAATGGATATGATCTGGTGGCCATTACGGAAACGTGGTTGCAGGGTGACAGGGGCTGGGAGCTGAATGTCCAGGGGTATCAAGTGTTTAGGAAGGTCAGACGGGAGGAAAAAGGGGGTGGGGTAGCTCTGCTGATTAAGGATAATATCAGGGTGGTAGTAAGGGAAGATATAGGCTCCAAAGAGCAAAACGTGGAATCGTTGTGGGTGGAGATAAGGGACAGTAAGGGGAGGAAGATGCTGGTGGGTGTGGTCTATAGGCCCCCAAATAATAACTTGGAGGTGGGGCGGGCTATAAACAAGCAAATAAATAATGCATGCAGAAATGGAACGGCGATAATTATGGGGGATTTCAATTTACATATTGATTGGTTGACCCATGTTGGACGCGGTGGGCTTGAGAAAGAGTTCTTGGAATGCTGCCGGGATAGTTTCCTTGAACAGCGTGTGATGGAACCGATGAGGGAGCGAGCTATCTTAGATCTGGTGTTATGTAACGAGGCAGGTAGAATTAGGGATCTTGTTGTGAGGGATCCTCTTGGGACGAGTGATCATTGTATGGTTGAGTTTTTGATGCAGATGGAGGATGAGAAAGTAGGGTCTTGAACCTGTGTCCTCTGTTTGAACAGAGGGGAGTACGATAGGATGAGAGAGGAATTGGCGAATGTAGATTGGGGGCGCAGATTGGTCGGTAGGACTGCTGAGGAACAGTGGAGGATCTTTAAGGGAGATCTTTTTCGGTGCTCAGCAAAAATTTATTCCGATGGTAAAGAAAGAACGTAGGAGAAGGGATAATCAACCGTGGTTATCGAAGGTAATAAAGGAGAATATTAAATTAAAAGCTGATGCATTTAGAGTGGCTAAAAGTAGTGGGCGAGTAGAAGATTGGGAGAGGTTTAAAAATCAACAAAGATTGACTAAGAAGTTGATAAAGAAAGGAAGGATAGACTATGAAGCTAAACTAGCACTAAATATAAAAAAGGACAGTAAGAGTTTTTATAAATATATAAAGAGGTGGAGGCTGGCTAGAGTGAATGTTGGACCCTTAGAGGATGAGAGGGGGGATTTAGTAGCAGGAGATGAGGAAATGGCTGAGGACTTAAATAAGTTTTTTGCCTCGGTCTTCATGGAGGAGGACGCGAATAGTTTGCCGGATATTAAAGATAGAAGGATGGTAGGAGTTGAGGGCCTGAATGCGATTACTGTCACTGGAGAGGTAGTGCTTGATCGACTAGCGGGACTGATGGTGGACAAGTCCCCAGGACCCGATGGAATGCATCCCAGGGTTCTGAAGGAAATGGCAGAGGTGATAGTAGACGCCTTAGTGATTATTTACCAAACTTCGCTGGATTCTGGGGAAGTGCTGGAAGATTGGAAAACGGCTAATGTTACGCCGCTGTTTAAAAAAGGTAGCAGACAAAAGGCAGGGAATTATAGGCTGGTTAGTTTAACGTCTGTTGTTGGAAAAATGCTTGAATCCGTCATCAAAGAAGAAATAGTGAGGCACCTTGAGAAGAATGTTTGATAGAGTAGACGCAGCACGGATTCGTTCAGGCGAAGTCGTGTTTGACGAATTTATTGGAATTCTATGAGGATGTGACTAGTGCGGTAGACAGAGGGGAACCAGTGGATGTGGCGTTTCTCGATTTTCAGAAGGTGTTTGATAAGGTGCCGCACAAAAGGTTGCTTCAGAAGGTTGGGGGGCATGGAGTTGGGGGTAAGGTGTTAGCGTGGATAGAGGATTGGTTGTCTAATAGGAGGCAGAGAGTTGGTATCAATGGGTGCTATTCTGATTGGTGGTTTGTAACTAGTGGAGTGCCGCAGGGATCGGTGCTGGGGCCTCAGCTACTTACCATTTATATGGATGATCTGGAGGAGGGGGCTGAATGTAGGGTGCTGAAATTTGCTGATGACACGAAGATAAATGGAAAAGCAAATTATGCGGAGGGTGTGGAAAGTCTGCAGAGGGATCTAGATAGGCTGAGCGAGTGGGCGAGGACCTGGCAGATGGAGTACAATGTTAACAAGTGTGAGGTTATCCACTTTGGCAGGAATAATAGTAGGAGGGATTACTATTTAAAGGGTGAAAAGCTGCAGCATGCTACGGTGCAGAGGGACCTGGGGGTCCTTGTGTATGAGTCGCAAAAACCCAGTCTGCAGGTGCAGCAGGTGATCAAGAAGGCAAATGGGATGTTGGCCTTTATAGCGAGGGGGATTGAATATAAAAGCAACTGTACAGGGCACTGGTGAGGCCGCAGCTGGAGTACTGTGTGCAGTTTTGGTCGCCGCATTTGCGCAAGGATATTTTGGCCTTGGAGGGAATGCACAGGAGGTTCACTAGGCTGATACCGGAGATGAGGGGGTTGGACTATGAAGAGAGACTAAATAGACTGGGTCTGTACTCGTTGGAGTTTAGAAGGATGAGGGGGGATCTTATAGAGACGTATAAGATAATGAAGGGGATGGATAGGGTAGAGGTAGAGAGATTCTTCCCGCTCAGAAAGGACAGCAGGACTAGAGGGCACAGCCTCAAGATAAGGGGGGCGCAGTTTAGAACGGAGTTGAAGAGGAACTTCTTCGCTCAAAGGGTGGTGAATCTCTGGAATTCTCTGCCCGTTGAAGTGGTGGAGGCTACCTCGCTAAACATATTTAAGACACGGGTAGATAGGTTTTTGGTAGGCAAGGGAATTAAGGGTTATGGGGAGAAAGCTGGAAAGTGGAACTGAGCCACTTCAGGTCAGCCATGATCTTATTGAATGGCAGGGCAGGCTCGAGGGGCTGGTCTACTCCTGCTCCTATTTCTTATGTTCTTATGGACTCCCTCCTGTGTGTCTCTCTGCAGACATCTTAAGTTCTAACTCAACTAATGATGATTTTAATCCAGCAACACCAAATATAAACAAAATACCAATCCTCCAAAGATTTTCTTTGTTTTCACTTTTGCCTTTGCTAAAAGACATATATTTTTCTTCTTTTTCTTTGAGGTTTGCTGTGATGAATTTTGCAATTAGAGATAATAGTTCAAAATCCTACTGCAGTCACTCTGTGCTCACCATATGTTTGTTTCGGACTACAAAATGTAATGCCCTCTCCCTGCTTTCCAATATCTGTTATGTTGCCATGGTAATTCAAGTACTCACAGCTACAAATCATCTTGTTGCCTGATTCCAGTTATCCTAAAGCCCCATCTAGAAATTTCAGACTATATATGCTATCTTCCTCCTCTGCCTCCAATTATTCCCATTTTTCCAAATAATCCCTAAATTTTATCTCCTTTGATCATCCTCTTTACTTCATTACTGTATCTCAGGCCATCCAAGTTTCTCTGTCCAATTACTCTTTCTCAGACTGCAGCATTACCCAAGATTCAAAAAGCGAATCTCTCATTTTTCTCAACAATACATGTTACAAAAACATCCAGGTGGCCTAACCTCGCTCAATCCAGTATTCATCCCCAACTAATACAAAGTGGCTACTACTGTTATACCATAAATTAAACTAAAAATTGAAGCCAGATTATATGTTTTGGCAATATATTCATGAAGAATATCAAATGCAATTGATAATTTTGAAGTGCAAGGATGAAAGCCTCAATGAAATTAAAAAAGTAACACTTCCAACATCTTTGAACCACTGTAAGTATAGTTTCCACTAAAACATAAACTTTGATGTTTCTACTGCAGTTAAAACATATGCATTTTGGACTCGAGCTAAGTGGTTATCCTGGCTAGGGATCTGTAAAAGCAGATCAATTAGACTGTTTGTGTAACCTGAGGCCCACCTTCAATCCATGATACTTCAGTTCCCAGTTTCTGATTGCTAGCATTTTAGCTTCATTATTAAAAATAGTTAAATGTCAAAGGTGGGGAAGAAGTCTGTTCAGGAATATCACACAAAGCCTTGAAAACGTTGGGTAAATGTTATGCAAATTGTGTAGATGGGTCTGCACCTGCAATTTCAAGGGAGCCTGTGATGAATTTTTTTTAACAAAAATGTTCTCAATAGATACATCGGTCAGTACATGCAAATGTAAAGGATAACTTGCCTTTCCATTTGTCAGGATGCTTTTCTCAAAGACATAATGTAGTTCCCCTGTTTCTGATGCATTTCCAGTGTCATCAATAACAGCGCAGCTAGGAGCTTCAATTTCTGTTGTGCAAGTTTGTGAGGTAGTTGAAACACAATTGGCAGTGCAATTTGTTCCTTCTGAGCAATGTACTCCTAGTTTGCAACTGTCTTTATGTCGATGCAACTGCAAACTGGCTGGTGGCATCGTATTTTCCATGGACCCATGTCCTAACTCTTCCAGGCCTGCCTGCTTTGAACAACTCTCTGAAGAATCAGCCACCTCAAATGTTCTAGTGGATTGTTCAACTGAATCACAACTGAGTAATCTTTCACTTGGATCTCTTGTGCAGTTGTCAACCTCTGGCTTCCCCAGATCACAATTTTTAAAATTCACTGCAATTCCATTGTTGGAAGATGAAACAGTTTCCAATTCCAAATGCTCAACATCCTTTCTAACATTTGCAGTAGATTCAACATTTGCATTAGTATATACTTGTATTACACAGTCATTAGTTCCATTTGTAATTTCTCCATCGATGGAAGGTTCTTTAGTATCTCTCTTTACTGCAGTTCCCTTCTGTGGCAAACAACAGTTCCCTGAACGTTCTTCAGATTTTACAGGCTTTTTACTGTTGACTTTCCCTTTTTTTCTGGCATCTGATTTTAACTTAATCCCGTCTTTCATTTGAGGAGATGCAAAATATTTGTATGCAGTCCTAAATCGTTCCAGAATATACTCAAACACCATCTGGCTGTTCAAACTCCGAGCAATATTTCTCTTTAGTGCAAAGGGATCTAGTTAAAAAAAACACATCAATTGTATTACCCAACATTTCAAAAATACTTCAATGGCATTCATAACAGAACTCTCAGAAAACAGGACCATCAAAATGACTTAGTTTGGAGACTATCTAAGGCATGGGTTGGCAATTTGCTGCTCTGAAGATGCAGGCTCATTAAGGACTCGTGGTCACTGGCCTTGATTGATGGAATATGTTCTGCAACCTGTCCAGATATCAAACAACTCTTCAAAGAAATCCAACAGCAGAAATTGCATTAAAGTTTTTTTTTCATTTTGGCAAATATAAGTATAATCATTTCCTGTCTTGTCTTGCTTTTTAAATTGACAGGCATTTGAGTAACAGCATTGTGACTTTTAAGACCTTGCTGATTTTGACTAAATTTTAAAAATGGTTTTCTTGTAACTAATGTTGCCAATCCCTGGTCTAGGGCATTTTAAAATTTTGAAATGTGTGTTTAAAATTATTCAACTTCTGTTTCCTATAATGTTTTATTCTGGAGATGTGTGAAATGCAAAGAATTTACTACTGAGACCTCAGTACATTTCAAAGTCAGTAAAATATGGATAACAAGGAGTCTTGGAACACCTCGGAGTACTTTCCCTTCATCAGGTGGGTGACTCAGCTGATGAAGCAGCAGCGCTCCAAAAGTTCATGATACAAAATAAACCTGCTGGACTTTAATCTGGTGTTGTGAGACTTGTTACTGTGCCCACCTCAGTCCAATGCTGACATTTCCACAGTGTAAAATACGGAGAGATTGGAAGAATTAAAAGAAATTGAATGAAGGAAAATTCGAATAAAAAAGCTTACAGTAACATTTGAATTAATGTTTTCCTTTGCTGAGCATAGCAATTACTTAGAGTTAATACAGACTTCTCATCTGCAAGGCCAGGCTTTAATTCCAGGTTAAACACACAGCTGGTGAAATTTGTCTCAGAAGATGACAGAAAATAGTCGTTCTACATTCTGTCCAAAGTTCTTTCCAGTGAAAGTCAGTGGAGAAGAAAATCAAGAGGTGTATAAAAAAGGGTGTCAATCATGACTAATCAACTACCTCAACCCCATCTTCCTGCATTAATCCCGTATCCCTTTTTCCATTCAGTACCCAAAATTCCATCGAAATTCCTCTGTCTATGCAGTTCTCATCAGTTACATGAGTAATTTTTACTAACAAGGCTCTTCCTAAGAGAAGCAATAAGAGAGAAATACATTTTCAAAACATTTTCCACTGATGTTATTTTAATTATTAAGTTTAACCTATCAACAACACATAAAATGTTGTAGTCACCTTCTGGCTGAGTTTAGCAATCAACTACCTAGCCACAACCTTCTGCCACAAGAGATGGAATGTTACCCCTGAACCAAACTGACATTTGTACAACAAAGACAGGAAATAAAATAAAAGGATCCATTCACTAATGCAAAATTAATTACTATCCTTTCAAACCTCAGCTCATTTCTTTAGTGCAAAATATTGGTACAATCTTATCATTTTGGAGTTTGCAATTTGTCAGACGTTTACTTCATCAAAAAAATTAAACTTTAATTGGTTGATGAGCATTCCATTTGGAGTTTGCACCCTGTGTCTGCGTGGGTTTTCTCCAGGTGCTCCAGTTTCCTCCCACAGTCTGAAAGACATGCTGGTTAGGTGAACTGGCTGTGCTAAATTCTCCCTCAGTGTACCTGAGTGTGGCGACTAGGGGATTTTCACAGTAACTTCATTGCAGTGTTAACTTAAGTTTACTTGAGACACTAATAAAATAAATAAATAAATTTATTACACATATCAAATGTTATTTTAAGTATATGTTCACCTCACCCTCAATGGCTATTCTCCTTTTCGGCCAGTTTTTATGCTCTCTTGATACAAGATCTTTTACCCGTATGCAGATGACGTATTCTTCCAATGCAAATTCCAGAGTATAAAACTTCAGTAATTCTAGCCAGAGGTGTCCAAGAGAAACTTGGTGTGCTGAACCAAACTTCAATGCAGCCTAAGAAAAATGTGAGAAAGCACAATTAATTTTAAGTCTCTTTAGGTCTTTGTGTCAGTAAAAGAATCAATTAAAAAATTCAGTACCAGGAAGAAATCAGAGTTGTGTCAATATAATAAATTAAACTACTTTCAATGCAAAATTCTTAGGTTACAGAAAGTTACCTCCAAATTAGAAACTTGGGAATTAGAACTATATATTTAAACAGGTTCAGCTGTAAATCAATGAGATTATAAAGTTAATTGAAATAATTATGGTTTGTGATGCTGAGTTATCTACATTTAGAGGTAGTAAAAACCTTAAAAACATATATTCCAGTTATGCTCCCTTCTTGTACTTCTGCTAGCTGGATTTATTTCTCATTGATATTTTTCATTCTGGTCAAATTTTCACTTTGAATACTTCTCCCTTCAGGTAGCAGAGTGGAGTGTGGGTTTATACACAGTTACCACCCATAATTCAGTAGGCAAATCTATAGAGTTTCAATGGTGCAGGGTATTATTGTTACATTTTCATATTCAAATACAAGCTGTCCAGTTAACAACCTTCAAAAGCTTTCCTCATGTGGGAATACAAACATGAATATTATTGAGACTTGAAATTACAATTATAACCCTTTGGATTGGAAGTACAATTCTTTCAGCTAGGGATTTTTTTTTATCAATACAATTTTGCCCTGATCATGTACAGTTCATAGTTAATACTAAAATACTATAAGATTGAGGTAATTTTACACCAAGTTCTAATACTTGCACTACCCAATAAACAGTGAAAATCTAAGAAGACAACAGCACATAAATTATAACTGCATCCTTAAAACAAAGAGAAGACACTGCACTTACTTTGCCTTGTTTTTCCTTCATTGAACTACTTTGGTTATTAGGTTCAGTGATGTCTGTTTTTTTATTTGAAGATTTTCTGTGGTCTGCTTTATTAGAGCTTTTGCCATCTCCATTGCTTGTGTTTTTTGTTTCCCCAGAGTTTGCTGGTCTATGCTCCCATAATACATATTCATCATTCTGTATTCCTTTCAGGTGATACTCATCGATTCTTTTCAAGTCAAAACCTTCAATCTAGGATTACAAAAAAGTGACAAACTCTTCCCACCGAGGGAACAAGTTACAGTACACATTTTATAAAAAGGCTTTTGGGTAGAAATGCATGTTGGTCAGTGGTGCAAAAAGAGCAGGAGTGGCTAATCCAACCCCAACCATTTTGCACCACTGCCTGAGAATAGTTTCTACAACACTTTGTCTTAGTTGCACAGCAGAACATTGATATTAGGGCGAGGTGGTGGCTTGGAGATAATGTCGCTAGACTTGTACACAGAGGGCTAGGTTGTACTGGGGGCATGGGTTCAAATCCCACCATGGCAGCTGGTGGAATTTAAATTCACTTAACAAAATCTGGAATTGAAAACTAGCATCAGTGATGGTGACCTTGAAACTATTGTTGATTGTTTTGGTTCACTAATGTCATTAAAGAAGGAAACTGCCACCAGATCCACAGTAATGTGGTTCTCGCTTAACTGCCTCTAAAATCGCTCACTTAGAGACAGTTAGTGGTAACCACATTCCATGAAAGAAAAGAAATGCATCAAGTGTAAATATATATGCTGCTGTAATTTTAGAAAAGAGTCAGCCACATCACTTGACGTTTCTAATACTTTTTATAATAAGTTAAACAGAGTTAGATATGTATCGAAGGAGAACAGAAGAATGAGAGCTCCTCACTGAAAAAGTATAATGATCCTCACCCATGAGCCCAAGTAAGCTGGTAAAAGAGGTTCTTGTCTTTGTTGAAGGAAAAAGATTACCATTAATGTAAATGAATAGGAGGGGATGCCACCTTCTGCTTGACAGTCTATGTGGCACACCTAAAACAAAAAAGGATTTGAAGAATGTTAAATAGGCAATTGTAAAAACAGCTTATTACAATCTATTGTTTTCTAAATATTAGACAGAAGAATTGTTTCATCAACAGTCACTAGGTGATGGGACAATATGAAAACTAGTAAAGAATTTTGTACAGCACTTGAGAATATGTTTCATGGTGCTTCTCAGAAATGAAAGAATAATGGAAGCCAAGCCAAGCCAAAGAAGATACGTTTTGTGAGGAAAGGCTGAAATAAGTCAAAAAGATGGACTTTAAGCAGGGTCTAAAAGAACAGGAGGAAAGTGGAGAGGCAGAGAAATTTATGAAAAGAATTTTACAGCACGTGGCTATGCAATTGAAAGCAGGCTCAACAATGAAGACAGGGATTTGTAAAATAAATCAGCAGCAGAGTACAGAGTTTGGAAGAATAAGCTGGAGGACGTTACAGAAATATGTAGGGACGAGGTCACAGGGGGGTTTAAAGACAAGGATGAGAGATTTAAATTTGAAGTGTTGTAGGACTGGACGATTCAAGATGGGCAATAAATGGCCTATCCAGGGACATCCACATCCCATGCATGAATTTTAAAAAAGGAGCAGGCAATGTTATGAATGTGCATGTAAATGGTCTTTATGATGTACAGGATGTAAGGTTGGAAAAACAGTTCAAGGCAAACAAGGTGATAAACGTGCAAGCTCTGGTGCAGCCTGAGCTGACAGGTAGGGAAAGGGAGTGAGTTAATGACAGAGAGATGGGGTTCATGTTGGGGCTTTTGCTGTTTCCAATGACTGGCTAGAAATAAACTATAGCTCCTCTCAAGGTTGGATATTAGGTGGGTAGGCTGATAGTACTGAATCAGTAGAGGGCCAGGAGAAGTGTCATCAGTGTACACATGGAAATTGAACGAGTGCCAAGGGGCAGCTTGCAAATGAGGTCAACAGAACCAAAGGTTCTGGGAGGCTCCTGAGGTGATAGCATAAGGGTGGAAAGAGAAGCCATTACTAGAAAAGCTGCATACCTTGATTAGCAATCCACGTTTTCACATGAGAGAATTAATTAAATAGTTTTTGGGAAATAAAATATAATGGCCTGGATTTTGCAGTACCCTGTAGCAATGATGGTGAAATTGTCAGTAGTTACTGTCATTACCCCTCTGAAAATTACAATAATGTTTGAAGTCTGCACATATAAAATTAAATGTGAAAATCCAGAAGTTACTGTCAGTGATTCTACATTTCCTCAAAGTGCATTGTTGATGGCTCCCTGAATGCAGTGGAAATCAAGTGGAAATCACTGAAGGACAAATAAATTGACCTTTTATGCTATTAGTCTTGCTGTAAAAAACCTTATTAAAATTAGACCTTGTTGAATAAAATGTAATTAAGTTCTTAAAGTTCCTAATTTCTGCTGAACTGCCTCACCAGTCTGAAAAGCTACTTTTATAATTGTGGAATACCAAATTTTGCCATTAAAACTCACATTATAAAAATTCTTTTTGAAATCTGTGATATTTCAGCTACTATCTTAATAGTATTCTCTCAGTAAAACGTTAATTAAAGATGAAAAGGTCAACACATTTTATTTCCTGGTTTCTGAGAGAATAATTCATTGTAATTGACTGCTTACCCTGCTTGATGACATCATTGCAGTAGGACACCTGAAGATCCTCTTGACTTGGCGCCAGATTCAAACTGATGTTGGGAAAGGACCTGGTGTTGTCAGACTTTTTACAGGGAAAGGGAAATCCAGGTCACAGAGATTGCTAACTCTTAGTGGGCAGCTTTCTTCAAGCTCAGTGCTGACTGCTATTATATTGTGGCCAATTATGAAACATGGGCCAACTGTGTTTCATTATTGTTGAGGAGGCAATTGGGAGCGCATGGTGTGGCACTGAGCCACATATTTACTATAGACTTTTGACAAGGCAAACTTATACAGCACTGTAATGAAAATTCGATCTTAGTTATCTCCCTAAGTCCTACAGTAGGATTCAAACCCACAGCTATCCGACTCAAAGACAGGTATGCTGACAGTGAGCCACTCTCCTACTGGTATGAATTGCACGAGTAATTCCTGGTTTCAGTTTGTTACTATGCTTTTTTTCTCTCATCTCCGAGTGAAAGAAAACAGCACCTATATCAAGTTTTGTGACAATTCTTTGTTGTAGAATTTTTTTGAGGAATATATTTCAGAATAATGGACTTAACTTCAGATATTTAGTTGAACAATACAGATGTGGATAACCTTGTGACTATTAATCCCAAATGTTGAAAGAACGGCTTAGTGTTCATCACCATCATGATTAAGATGAAAACATTTGATTCAAAAGGAAAATGCTTACCCTCGCCCAACAACGAAATGCAAGAACCAGCGGGATCAGTCGAGGCTCCAATTTGGCCAGAGCTGCCAGTAGGCTGGTAGTAAGGCAGGCCACATCGTTCCCTGCACTGACTTTACAAATCAGACCACTGCAAGGGAAGAGATTAAGAACAGTGTGAAAACATCATCTATAGAATAAGTGAATAATAAGCTGTAATTCAGTTGCTACATTTTTAACCAGCAGTGCAAGTTTGAATCTCAGTTTTGGACAGCCATGCTTCCATAGGTCAGGTCATACAAAGATATGAATTAGGAGCAGGAGTAGATCAATTAATTCCTCAAGCTTGTTCCACCATTTGGTAAGATCGTGGTTGATCTGATTGTAGCTCTGTAGTATAAGGGTATCTGACATAGCAAGGATTAATGTGGGATTGCAAAACACTACTGTCCAATGTAATGTCAAGAGACTAGAGCCGATTTTGGGCTGAACAGAGACCCGTGCAGAGCAAGTATTGAGTTAGCTCCTAGCTTGGGGTATACCCTGTATATATGTACATAGTTATGTATTACCATTAAACATGTGATGTTCAACACACAAGAATCAGAATCTATTTGTGAACTCCTCTGAACTAAACATACAATATCTTCAATTCCACTCTCCTGTCTACCTGCTAAACCCTCTGACTCCCTTGTCAATGAAGAATCAATTTAGTGCAGCCTTAAAAATATTCACTTGCCTGGCTGCCACTGCTCTCCAGGGAAGAAATTTCCACAGACCAACAACCCTCAGAGAAAATATTTTTTCTCATCCCCATCTCTGTCACACTCAGTTGGGAATTTGGAAAGAAAAATGGTCTACTAGGAAATTCTACTTACTGCACCTCCTGCAATAATGCTGCTGAATGTTCTGTATACATGGACATGATTGTGGCCTGGGCCATTATACTCTGTTTTATGAAGCAAACAGTTTGAATGTGAATATTCAATGAGGGATGGAAGAGCTTTCATAACTAAGAACAGAACTGCAATTTGGAATGCGGGACTAAATCTGTAAGACAAAGGTGGATGATAGCACAAATGAAATGATGTGCACCTACGTAGCATTTTTCATGATTGCAGGGGATCTCAAAATGCTTTAAAGTCAACGTGTACTTTTGAAGTTCAGCCCTGGTTAGAATATAAGGAAACACAACAGCCAATCTATGCGCCATAATTTCCTACAAACAGCAATGAGATACATGGCCAGATGGTCTGCTTTAGCAGTGCTAGTTGAGGGGTAAACATTGGCCAAGATACAGGGAGCATTCTCCTGCCCTTCTTCGAATAGTGATATGAGATCCTTTATGTCTACCTGAGGGGACAAACAGTCTCAGTTTAACTTTTCATTTGAAAACACCTCTGAAAGTGCATAACATCCTTAGCACTGTGCTCAAGTGTCAGTCTGGATTATGTACTCAAGTCTCAGGAGTGAGACTTGAAGCCAGAATCTTCTAACTTACGTGCCACTGTTACCATTGAGTCAACAAGTTTAAAAACAAATTGCTATGAAAAGTGTATAGATTAAGCACAGCTGAGACATGACTACATTACATCTATAATTTGAACGCAAGTGTTTAAGCCTCCCATGTCAATCCCATTTATCTTCTATGAAGTATTGGGATTGGTGTGACTTGATGTATTTATAAACCAGCTGCTCTTGTGGTGTATTCAGTACAGATTTTATTTTAGGCGGTAACGTTAAAAAAAATTTCTCCGCTCACCTCAACTATTTGTAGGCTGCTTAGAGTATTACATGCATGTCAACTTGGATTTTTAATATTGCCCAATGCCTTTCAAAGGAAGGTGAGAGGCAGTTTGCATGCTGAGAGTTAAGTTGACACCTTTGTGTTAAAAAGTGTGTTATTGCAAATTATATATTCACTGCACAAAGGGAATACAACACGTACAATTGTGCAATACAGAATATATCTTAGAGGCTTAAAATACTGGAAAGTTGGAAGTCTGCAATGAAAACAAGAAAAAAAATGTTGGAACAATGGATTTGTCAGGAGACAAGATAAAAAGGTCTTTGCTCAAATGAAAACCCTTCATTTGACTGGACCTTGGAAGACGGCCTGTACAAGTCATTTTGAACTCTCAAGATATTAGGTCATCCCCAAGAGTCAGACATAAACTATATCATGCTGCTTTTCACGCTGTACCTTCTATACAATCTGAATCAAAAGTAAGTAGCTTCCGCAAACATTTAGAAAGGAACAAAATATAACTGCAGCTTACACAAACCTTTTTATATCCCTGCAGTAGATAATTGGAACTTTGGCATGGAAATCAGACTCGACATCTGAATATAAAGCTGGAAGGTAAAGTTTTAAATACATGAAGGACAAAGGCAGGAAGAGAGTACGCACCATTTAAGGAACTATTTACAAATAATGGATTTTATATTCTTCTAATTTCAAAGCTAAAATAGTACAAGAAGTTTAAAATAAAACAAATGGATACAAGATCTAAATGTTCAGTAATTCTATTTTCAAAAAAACTGCAGGCTATTTCAGATTAGAAACAATGCTATATAGAAAGAAACCATGGCTCATCCAGTTTGCCTTTGTTAATTCATTTGCAGGAAGGCCAGCATTTTTGCCCAGTATAATTGTTCTTAAAAAGGTGGTGATGAGCCTACCTGAACTGCTGCAGTCCTTGTGGTGTAGGCACACACACAATGCTGTTAGGAAGGGAGCTTTTCTTGGGCATGCTACACTTAAAGTTATGTCACTCATTATTCAAATATTGCAACCAAAAGTGTTACTTTTTGAAAGAAAATTGATCTAATTTGTTTTTGAATGAATCGATATTGAACTGCTAACCAACTGCCTCCACCATCTCCTGAGGGAACCCTTCCCCTAAATCAACCAACTACTCAATGAAATATTATTTCCACAGATTAGTATTCAATTTACCCTTTCTTCAAGCATAGGCAGTTTTCTCTGGTCCTGTTCTGGACAAGGTGTAATAAGTTGTTAATGATATACATGATCTAATCCCTTTACTCATTAAAACAGCAATCATTTCAGCTCTCAGCCTCTTCTTTTCGAGAACACGCCCAGTTAGTTCGATATTCACTAAAATTTTTATACGTGATGAACACTAACTGAATATGTGCTGTAAAGAAATGAGAGCAACATCTAACCTAAGCCCATACTCAGAACTATTCTAGAGAACAGTGTTGAGTAAAATATGAGCTCATTTTATTTTGTTTAAGTGGATTCATAAACCTTGATTGATACCAACACAAATGAATTAATTTTACAAGACTACATCATCAGATTAGTATGTGATTAGCCGTTTTCTGTTTGCAAAAGCTCCTCATGTCATTTCAGTCTAACTTGCACTATGTTCTCTTTGGAATACAGAGAATATTGGCACTAAAATTCCAGACTTCTGCCCAATGCCTTGCTTCAACTGGCCGTCAGAACGGATTAAATATAAGGGGTTTATTTCTGTTTACCAGTGAAGAAGTAGCCAGCCTCCATTTGACGCAACCGAATGACTGTAATCAGGGGCTCAGCAAATGGAGGCTCACTTTGTGTCTCCACCCGATATCCCTGCTATCTCTACTAACCACACCACTTATAATAGCCAAACATTAAAATGATCTAACGTAGTCAGTGAACTTACAACTGTTTTTAATAATGTCCAGCACTTGTATCAAAACATCTGGCTGATTCAACTGCAAAAGAAACAATAACAAAACTAAGTTCACACAATGGAAAGAGGAAGAATCATGCACCAAATTTTTAAACGATTATAGACTGCATAATATTAAAATGCATCATTTTAATCATAGTATTGTATATTAAGGGACATGTGGAAAATTTCTAGTATTCAGATTACGCTCAATGAAGCTTCTACAAATAAAATTTTACCACTCCACTTCAGGGATGCAGAAGTCAGGAATCTGCATCAAAATCCAGATTTACTAAAATAGTCTTAATTTTCTGATAGATCCAAATCTTTTACCAGGTTAATTCCACATTCTGCGAGCTATGCAGAGTTACAAAATTTGTCTTCTCCAAAGCAATGCACAGTTAGTATTTCCAATTAGTGCCAGAATTATGAAAAATTCGGAGGCACGGCAAACTGCAGGGCTCTCAAACATGTCAGGTAGCAAGTTCAAGAGTGTCATCAGAAAGTGCGTGCGTGAGGGTTCTCTTTGTGAGTGTGGATGATTCATTAGGGAAGAATTTGGTGTTAGCATTGATAAAAGAGTTGTGGTAGAAGAAAACAAAAAAATGACGTTTTTATAATGAATTATAATTTTATGTTAACTAGGGGGATAATTTAATGACCAAGGTTGAAGCCTATAAAGTATAATTCCGTGGCACCAGAAAATTCGTTAAAATTATTAACTATGTGCATACAGAATTTACATGTTAATGGGAACACACCGTAACACTTACATGGGAGGGAAATTTTACATCAATGTTGATGTCACTAGTTTTGAAAGCAAACCTTGTAAGACAAGAGCCATACAATCTCAGGGAGCAATCTGTAAAACAAAAAAGCAAAATATGCCAGCAGAGATTTATCCAGCCTCATTTTGTGTAGATAAACATTCTATTGCACTTAGAACCTTTCTATGCCCCTTACATTCCCGAAAAGAAAGCTGGCATTTTGGCTTGCTTCAACTCTCATCTTGGCAATTAATGTATAACTTCCTTTGATTATAGCCAGCACTAAGTTAACTCTTGCTTCACTGGATCCTCTCGTTTTCTGGACTCCAATCAGATCTCTAGTCCAGACTGTCCTAAGCAATTTTCAATCCCTCCTATTCCTAGCCCATCTTCTCCATCTCCTTGAAGTTTCTTGTATTCATTCTATCCTTCAGAAAGATATGGTTACACTTTTCTTAGTGCTATTATCCTGGCATCACTGTTCCCTGAAGTTATTCAACTTGCCATTAACTTTCAAATTGGCTATTACCTTGGTTGTCTTAGTTTAATCCATGATGACTGGTATGAGTAACATTTGCAGTACAAATCAATGTTTTGCATATTCAAATTTAAAGGTGTATGTTCATGGACAATGCACATTATTCCGCATCATCTATCTGTGACCATCTGGACAACCATAACACAAAGAAATTCGCACCTGGCAAATGCTGTTGAATAATTTTCTCCATCTCATTCACGATGTTTTCCCGGACTTGAAAATCCTGCTCAGAAATCCCTTCTTGCTGTGCAGCCTGTAACACGGCAGAATTTAATGCAGCCAGATGGTCAGGAGTTGGTGGTATTAGGTTACGAAGTTCATTTTCTTCTTGTTTCTCCTAGAGGCAGAGGACAGGCAACAAATATTCACACTTCAAAAACGTACAGCTCAAAAATTTAAAATCTTTGTTAGGTAAAATATTTCATCTGACAGTGTACTGAAAGGACTTAAACATCACTTTAGTAACGTATTTAATGTAGAACTTTGCAAGCTGCAAAACAGTAAACATTCCAGGATAAGTAGCAAATCTACAACAAATGGAAGCACTTACAGCAATATTTTTCTTATGCCGTTTTTCTTTTATATGCTTATGAGCTCCCTGGATATTTTCGATGTGAACTAGGCAAAGTTTGCATAGGTACTGACATGAAGGATACTCTGATGAACGCTTTGAAACAAAAAACAAATATAACAAAGCTTCAGTAAGACAAGAAATGCAGTTCTATACTGAATTAATAGCTTATAAAGAATATTTAATGGTGAGTATTGCTGTCAGTTGGTTGAAAGATCTAGGTTACAAGAAAGTCACAAACACCTTTCAAAAAAAGAGAAGCAATGCCTGATCTTGCCAACAATAGGGAGGCCATTGTTATTGTATGGTTGTATGAACAGTGATATATCCTTAAAAGCACTATTATGAAATTCTAGACATTACGTGCAGCTATTTCAACTGCATGAATTAGTTTTTAGTTTTGCAATTGCAAAATATCATTACTGTAGACATTAATAGCCACGCCCTTATTTCAAAATTAAATATAAAACCTGTGTATTTTACAATTAAATATTTCCCACCTAATCCCCACAGTTTCTCCTTGCAACCAAACAAAATTCAGACACAGTTTATAATGAAGTTATTTTCTTACAATTCAAATAATAATAGAAGACTATTGGCACTAGGTGCCAGCTGTGGTTCAGTAGCAACAGTCTTGAGTCAGTTTGTTGCAGGTTCAAGTCCCACTCCAGAGACTTGAGCAGTTTGCTGGTACTTCGGTGTAGTATTGCCATTTTTTTAAAACTGACTTATTTGGGTCCAAATTACAGAAGTTTTTGCTCAACTGGAAAGGATGAAGCGGAAGCCAAGCACCTCCTCAAATGGGTGCTCAGAGCCATTGTTATTTACATCAAAGGAGGATGCCATTTGGCACACCATGCTTCAGCAGGTCCTTTACTAAAGCCTGTCCGGAATGGTGCAGGACATTTATCTTTCACTCTCCTCTGCAACTTCTAAAAGGAGTCAGTTTTGACAGTTCATTAGCAATATTAATAAAGTTCTTCTGCTGACAGGCCAACATTAAGGAACAAACCTATGTTATGAATCCTACTGTGCACTGTTTTTTATTTAGTATTGTATTTTTCAAAAATTAATTCTCAGTTTTAATTTAACTTAACACCATTATAATTTTAATTGTACTTTCAAAGTAAATCATGTCCTACTTTTTCCAGACGAGAAATGTAATCCCGCTCAAGTCTTTCCTCTGCTTGTTTCAGTCCAAGCTGTTGCTCTGCTGTCATTCTAGACTCATCAATCACAGGTGCGCTTTCTGGATTATCTTTCTCTAAAGGATGTGCTTTGTTTGCATTTGTGACAGTTGCTTTACCTGTAAATATCACAAATGTACAACAATAATTTTGATACATTTCTGCACTTTTGCCCCAAATGAAAGCTATGACAGATAAGACCAATATACAGTGAATGGGACATAAATCCCATACCTTTAAAACTTAAAAACAAGTTCAGCCTAGAAGTTTTTATGCCTGGTAGTGGCAAGAATAATTTGAATTCACGAGACTACAGCACAAAGCAACTCACTAATTCAGCACTAAATTACACATGCAAAGGTCACAGGATGCTGGCTGTGGAAAAGCGACAAGTCTGATTCTGACATAGTAAGTTTGCTCTTTTGATGTTCTGGCTGAGGCAAATTGCCGAGGAAGAGTTAACAGCTTCTTACCGCATCAATTCACGGCATACCTTATACGGAAATACCTGGTGCATACACAGTAGGTGCTCAAACCAGGAAGAATTCTATTTCCCCAGCTGTTGCATTACCCATAAAATGTTAGAAGAAACACATTGTTGAAGAACTCATTAGTGCAGTGGGTTACATATTACCTTTCTTAAAAGACTTTAACTGATTTTGCTGAGAATATAGTGACTTTTAGAGTACTTGTCAGAAACTTGGTGCAATTTCTAATATTTCTATTATCTGATGCTGTTGCTTCTGTTCTTGTTTTTGATACTGTGCCCATGTGCTTTGCACTGTATGTCAATAAAGATAAAAAAATAAATAGAACTGTGATCAAATCCAAAAATGATTTTATCCAATCTTGGTTGGGGTCCTATTGGGAATGAGGTCACAGAAATAAGAAATAGGAGCAAGTGCAGGCCATTCAGCCCATCAAGCCTGTTCAATAGGAATATCATAGAATCCCTACAGTGCAGAAGTAGGCCATGTGGCCCATCAAGTCTGCACCGACCACAATCTGACCCAGGCCCTATCCCCATAACCCCACATATATACCCTAGCTAGTCCCCCTGACAGTATGGGGCAATTTAGCATGGCCAATCCACCGTACCCGCACATCACTGGACTGTGGGACGAAACCAGAGCACTCGGAGGAAACCCATGGGGAGAATGTGCAAACTCCACACAGACAGTGACCCAAGCAGGGAATCGAACGCGTGTCGCTGGCACTGTGACGCAGCAGTGCTAACCACTGTGCCATAGTGCTGCCCCAAAAATATGGCTGATCTGGCTGTGGCTTTAACTGCACTTTCCTGCCTTCTCCCCTTTAACCGTTGATTCCCTTGTAGATCAAAATTCTCTCTAATTCAACCCAGAATATATTCAAGGACCCAACTTTCAATACTCCTACATGGAAGAAAAATTCAAAGGTTAACAAATTGCAGAGAAAAACAATTCCTCTTCAGCTCTATTTTAAATGGGAGACTCCTTATTTTGAAACTGTGTGCCCTAGTTCTAGATTCACCCATCAGGTAAACATTCTCTCAGCATCTACCCTGTCATACCCCTTCAGAATCTCACATGTTTCAATAAGATCAGCTTCCATTCTTCTAAACTCCAATGAATACAGGTCCAATAAGACAACACCTTCATCCCTGAAACCAGTCTAGTGAATCTTCTGTGAACTGCCTCCAAGACAAGTATATCCATCCTCAAGTAATACAATAAAACGATCCTTAATTCGGTACTAATTAGCCATCTCATTCAGAAAATTAGAAAAAAACTCAGCATTTAGCTCTGTTACACTTGAAGGTGCTTGATGAATGCTTAATATTAAGAATGAATGTTGAAATGGCACTAATATCTCTGCTCCTAATGTGTACAAATAAATTATGTGAAAAAAGCATCAACTCGTTATTTTTTTCTCAAATTCTCTGTGGATCTATTCCTACATCCCAGCATCATGAGGCTGATTGAAGCATTGAATGCTCGCTCCCTGTCAGTGAGGGGCCATTCTGACAGTCCACATTGGAGATTGTACTCTATTGCCCTATCAAATTCTATAAGAATATTGCCATCATTTTCTCAATTTAGTAAAAACCTTGCCAACATTCCCCCCATTTAACATATTTAATGATACTCCAATCCTACGTAATCCTATCTTACACCTCAGTTCCAATGTGTTACTTTCAGTTCTGAATATTAGAGAACACAACTATGATATTTTCAATATGCAGTAGTAGAATGAAAAAGATACTTCTAACAGTATGTTTGGGTCAGTTTTCTTAATCACGTTTCCTGATTTCCTTTTTCTGTTCATTCCATATTCTTGTGGTGTTTTTCATTTGTGGGAGGTAAAGTGGAATAAACAAAGGTCTTGTCCATTCAATTTATTAAAGTAAAAGTAAGCAGCTAACATTTCGGGACAGTTGTCACATTGCTTATGCAGCATCCAATACGGAAATGTCCGCCAAATGTATATTGGGAAAACCAAAGCCATTGTTGTCTGCCACTATAATAGACTGTCTCTGGCCATTAATTCCATCCCTCTCCTTGGCAACTGTCCAAGGATGAACTAGATCATTTGCAATTTTTGTGTCATTTTTGATACTGAGGTGAGCTTTCAACCACATACCTGTGTCATCACAGTTCGCTACCCATAAATACCATCTCTCTCCTTGTGCATGAGATTAAATCAGGTCATTTGCAACATTGGTTTCCATCCACACCATCACCAACACTACTCACTTCCTCCTCTTGTAGCATTGCCTCACTTCATCTAATTCTGAAGTCCTCATCCATGTTCTGATAGCTTTTAGATTTGATTATTCCAAATTTCTCCTCGCCTCCCATCTTCCACCAGGTAAGGGCAACAGAGCGGCGAAGGTAATTGGCGGTTGCAGGTAATATTTGCACAGGTGCAGTCACTGTGACCAGAAGGTGGGTTTCTGGGAGACATCTTCCTACTTCGAGTGAAGGGAAGTGTCCAAATGGGGGCAGCAGTGTGACGAAGGTGATTGGCGGTCGCAGGTAACTCTTTTTTTGTTTACTTTATTCCAATCCAATCAAGTCAAATTAAAGCCAATTAAGAGTCCCAACAAGTTGGGACATTCCCAATCCAAGCTGACAAGACAGGGCTCTCACCTTCTGTCTTAGGTGCAGTCACTACAACTCGGAGGTGGTTTGTGGAGGAGCTGCTGTGAAGGGACAGTTAAACTCCAAACACCACTTCAGTGTTTCCCTCCCTACCTCCTCCTCAAACCTAAAACAAAACCAGCAGGAGGACTACAAGCAAGGGAGAGGTGGGATCCAAAGCAGTAGGGAGACAGAAGAGAAGAAGTTTGAGGACAGCACAGGAATTAAAGAGAGCACATTAAGTGGTAGTAAAGGCAGTGTAAGTAACCCTAGGAACAGACAGATCAGGCAAAAGCAAGATAGAGAGCAAGGGAAGTCCAGACTAAACTGCATTTATTTCAATGCAAGAGGCCCAACGGGCAAGGCAGATGAACTCAGGGCATGAACGGGTACGTGAGACTGGGATATACCAATTACTGAAACATGGCTAAGGGAGGGACAGGACTGGCAGCTCATTGTTCCAGGGTATAGATGCTATGGGAAGGATAGAACAGGAGGTAAGAGAGGAGGGGGAGTTGCACTTTTGATTAGGGAAAACATCACGGCGGTACTGAGAGGGGACATATCCGAGGGTTCGGCCACTGAGTCTACATGGGTAGAACTGAGAAATAAGAAGTGGGAAATCACTTTGATAGGATTGTATTATAGGCCCCCAAATAGTTGGTAGGAAATTGAGGAGCAAATATGTAAGATTACAGATAGCTCCAAGGAAAATAGGATAGTAATGGTCGGCTACTTTAACTTCCTCAACAATGACTGGGACAGCCATAGTATTAGAGGATTGGATGGACAGAAATTTGTTGAGTGCATTCAGGAGGAATTTCTCATTCAATATGTGGATGGTCCGACTAGAGAGGGAGCAAAACTTGACCTCCTCTTGGGAAATAAGGAAGGACAGGTGACAGAAGTGTTAGTGAGGGACCACTTTGGGACAGTGACCATAATTCTATTAGTTTTAAGATAGCTTTGGAGAATGATAGGTCTGGCCCAAAAGTTAAAATTCTAAATTGGACAAGGCCAATTTTGATGGTATCAGTCAGGAATTTTCAAAAAGTTAATTGAGGGAATCTGTGGGAAGGCTAAGGGATGTCTGGTTATGGCAGGCTTTCAACCAGAGTTCAGAGTAAACACTCTTAGAGTGAAGGGCAAGGCTGGCAGAAATAGGGAACCCTGAGTCCCTGGTCAAGAAGAAGAAAGAAGCACATTACATGCATAGGCAGCTGGGATCAAGTGAATCAATCCCTTGAAGAGTATAGGGGTTGCAGGAGCAGAATTAAAAGAGAAATCAGGAGGGTAAAAAGGGGACTCGAGTTTGTTTTGGCAGATAAGGCAAAGGAGACTCCAAAGAGCTTCTACAAATACATAAAAAGCAAGAGTAACAAGGGAGAGAATAGGGCCTGTTAAGGATTAACAAGGTCATCTATGTGCAGATCCACAAGAGACGGGTGAGATCCTAAATGAATATTTCTCATCAGTATTTACTGTTGTTGGACGTTAAGGAACTTGGGGAAATAAATACTGACATCTTGAGGAGTGTACATATTACAGAGAAGGAGGTGCTGGAAGTCTTAAAGCGCATCAAGGTAGATGAAGTGTATCCTAGGACATTGTGGGAGGCTAAGGAAATTGCAGGTCCCCTGGCTTAGATATTTGAATCATCGATCATCACGGGTGAGGTGCCTGAAGTTTGGAGAGTGGCAAATGTTGTGCCTTTGTTTAAAAAGGGTTGCAGGGAAAAGCCTGGGAACTACAGCCCAGTGAGCCTCACATCTGTGGTGGCTAAGTTGTTGGAAGGTATTTTGAGAGACAGGATCTACAGGCATTTAGAGATGCAAGGATTAATTAGGGACAGTCAGCGTGGCTTTGTGAGAGGAATATCATGTCTCACAAATTTGACTGAGTTTTTTGAAGGGGTAACCAAAAAGGGAGATGAGGACAGTGCAGTTGATGTTGTCGACATGGATTTCAGCAAGGCCTTTGACAAGGTACTACTTGGTAGATTGTTGCATAAGGTTAAATCTCACAGGATCCAGGGTGAGGTATTTAGATATTGGAGGCTGTGACCAGCAGTGTGCCTCAGGGATCAGTGCTGGGTCCACTGTTATTTGTCATTTACATTAATGATTTGGATGAGAATATAGGAGGCATGGTTAGTAAGTTTGCAGATGACACCAAGATTGGTGGCATAGTGGACAGTGAAGAAAGTCACCTCCGATTGCAACGGGATCTTGATCAACCAGTGAGCTGGCGAATGGCAGATGGAGTTAATTTGGACAAATGCGGGGTGATGCTTTTAGGTAGACTGAACCAGGGCAGAACTTACTCAGTTAATGGTAGGGCGCTGGGGAGAGTTACAGAACAAAGAGATCATGGGGCACATGTTCATAGCTCCTTGAAAGTGGAGTCACAGGTGCTCAGAGTGGTGAAGAAGGCATTCAGCATGCTTCGTTTCATCGGTCAGAACATTGAATACAGGAGTTGGGATGTCTTGTTGAAGTTGTGCAAGACATTGATAAGGCCACACTTGAAATATTGTGTGCAGTTCTGGTCATCCTACTATAGAAAGGATATTATTAAACTAGAAAGAGTGCAGAAAAGATTTACTAGGATACTACCAGGGTTTGATGACTTGGGTTATAAGGAGAAGCTGGATAGACTGGGACTGTTTTTCTGGAGCTTGGGAGGTTGAGGGGTGATTTACAGAGGTCTAATAAAATAATGAGGGGCACAGATCAGCTAGATAGTCAATAACTTTTCCCAAAAGTAGGGGAGTCTAAAACGAGAGGGCATAGGTTTAAGGTGAGAGGGGAAAGATACAAAAGTGTCCAAAGGGGCAATTTTTTCACACAGAGGGTGATGAGTGTCTGGAACAAGCTGCCAGAGGTAGTAGTAGAGGCGGTAACAATGTTGTCTTTTAAAAAAGATTTAGATGGTTATATGGATAAGATGGCTATAAAGGGATATGGGCCAAATGGGGGCAATTGGGATTAGCTTAGGGCTTTAATAAAAAGGGCATCATGGACAAGTTGGGCCGAAGGGCCTGTTTCCATGCTGTAAACCTCTATGACCCTCCAGAAACTTGAGTTCGTAATTCGCACCAAATCCCATTAACCCACTCCCATGCTCACTAAACTTTCTCACAAAGCCTCATCTTTTAAATTCCCATCCTTGTTTTTAAATCACACTTTGGCTTCAATACTCCCTACTTCTGCAACCTCGAGACCTACAATCCTTTGGGATATGTGCCCTCCTCCAACTCTTGTACTGGCAGTGGGAAAAAAGGATGCTGCTATCATCAAAGCAAAAATAGAATCCATTTTGATAAAGGTAAAAGATTCTAGCAGATCAATCAGACTAATATGTGTAGTCTGCAGACCACCAAATAGTGGAAGAGAGATGGAGGAAGAAATATGAAGACATATTAAGGTATTGAGTAAAAAAAAGTATAAAAATCATGGAATATTTCAACTACCCTGATATTAAAAGGACAGAAGAGGTAGGTAGAGTAGTTAAGGGGACGGAATTCCTACAATTTCTAAACTAATATGTAAAAAGGGAACAAAAACAGGAAATGCTCAAAAATCTCAGCTGGTCTGTCAGCATCTTTGGAGAGAAAATACAGCCAACGTTGAGAGTCTGGATGATCCTTCCTAAAGCTAAAGACAATTCGCTTGGTGTCAACGCTCCCTTCCACCATTTTGCTGATGATCGAGAGCAGACTCATGGGGCAGTAATTGGCCAAATTGGATTTGTCCTGCTAATTGTGCACAGGACACGCCTTAGGATCTTTACATAGTGTCAGATAGATGCAAGTGTTATGGTTGTACCAGAACAGCTTTGCTAGGGGTGCAGCTAATTCTGCTTTCAGTTGGCGGGGCTAGTAGCCTTTGCGGTATCCAGTGACTTCAGTCTTTCTTGATATCACATGGACAGAACTGAATTGGCTGAAGACTGGCATATGTGATATTGGGGTCCTTGGGAAGAGGCAGAAATGGATCTTCTACTCAATACTTCAGTTGAAGCTGGTTGCAAATTCTTCAGCCACTTTCTGCACTGATATGCGGGGCTCTTCATAGAGGATGGGGATACTTGTGGAATTGCCTTGTCCTGTTAGTTGTTTAATTGTCAACCACCATTTAAGACTGTAGAGCTTAGAACTGAATCCATTGGCTGTGGATCATTTAGCAGTATCGATCGCATGCTGCTTGGCTATGTCTTTTGCATGCTGCAAGTAGTCCTGTTTTATAGCTTCACCAGGTTGACACCTCATTTTTAGATATGTCTGGTACTGCTGCTGGCTAATTATTCTAACATAGACTGAAAGTGTCACTTCTCTTTAGGCAGTCTATCAGGATTGAGGATGCTTTGCTTCCAATTCCAGTTTGATGGGTATTGAAATGGTGCAATGTGCAATCTGCAGACTGCTACATGCAGGATAGGTGTTTGAAGAGTTAGGTAAATGGGGTGTTTGGAGGTTTGTGTGCTCCCTCCTCTGCACATTCCCAAAGTTTCTCAATATGTTTGGTGCTTTCTCAAATGAGCTTTCTCCATTTTGGTGAATCACAAGGCTGAAGAGACAAGGACAGCCAAGACAAGACAAGCACTTGGGTACGTTTGACCTTTCCACGGATGTTTTGAGGACAACACTGAACTGTTTCTGCTGTCCTCTCGGGCCTCCTGATACGACCAAGTTCCAAGCGGTAAGTATAAAGAGTTAAGAGGGGCAAGAATTTCTAGAGTGTCTTGAGAAGAATTTTCAATATCAATATGTTTCCAAGCCAATGAAGGAGGAAGCATTGCTGGGTCAGGTTCTGGGAAATGAGGTAGGGCAAGCAGTCAATGGGGAACAGTGATCAAATGATCATGAAATTTAGATTAGCTGTGGAAAATCACAAGGAGCAATCCAGAGTTAGAAAAATTGAGGGAAGGCCAATTTCAATCAGGTAAAAATAAATCTTCCACAGGAAAATTGTAATCAAAGATTAGCAAGCAAAACTGTAAGAGAACAAGGAGCTTTATTTAAAGAAGGTACAGCTCAGGTACATTCAAGGTACATTTCCGTGAAGGCAAAACACAGGACAACCAAATGCAGATAGGGAATGAGACGCAACTGAAAAAGAGTGCATATGGCAGATATCAATTGGATAATGCAATTGCGAACTGGCTGAACGTAGAAAGTTCGGAGGGTGTGACAAACCCCAAGGAAAAGAGGAAAAACTTACCCTTTAAATTGGAGTCCAGAGGCTAGAAACATCAGTTTCCAGTGGGCCTCAGGATTTTTGTACATGCACAGACCGTAGAATGACACACGTGCAATTTGTAGATTTTCTTGTCTTCAGACAAGAACCAACCCTCAGCACATATGCAGGAACTTTTTCAGATTGGGTGCCAGCTCTGTGCAGAAGGAAAACAAAAGGAAGATTGTGAAACTGCAAAAAGGACAGGTGACCTGGAAGAGGAGTGTCATTCCAAAGAAGGTGTCCCAATGAGCAGGGCACAGGAAGGGAACAGGGAGCAGGTTTCAAAGCGAAGGAGGTGATCCCAAACCAGAGAGTGGGACAGAAAGAGGTCCCAAGAAGACAGCCAAGTTAATGGGCTTGGGCAGGAATCTGGATAGTTTAGAGAGGAATAGAGAGAGGGAAAGTTTGAACTCGTGGCTGAGGGGTTGGTGCAGGAGGGAGGGGTTCAGGTACTTGAGCAATTGGGGCTCATTCTGGGGAAGGTGGGACCTCTATAAGAGGGATGGTCTACACCTGAATCAGAGGGGGACCAATATCCTGGGGGGTAAATTTGCTAAGGCTATGCAGGGAGGTTTAAACTGATTCGGAGGGGGGGTGGGATCCTGAGTAGAGGGGTTGAAAGTGAGGGGGGCATAGATGGGGACTGCAATGCACAGCATCGCAGGGGTGGGGTGGAGCAGGGTTTGAAATGCGTATACTTTAATGCGAGGAGTATTCGCAATAAAGTGGATGAACTTGCAGTGTGGATCAGTACCTGGGACTTCGATGTTGTGGCCATTTCAGAGACATGGATAGAGCAGGGGCAGGAATGGTTGCTGCAGGTCCCGGGGTTCAAATGTTTTAGTCGGAGTAGAGAAGGAGGTAGAAGGGGGGGAGGGGTAGCATTATTGGTCAGGGACTGTATCACAGTGTCAGAGAGGAAGTTTGATGAGGACTTGTCTGTTGAGGTAGTATGGGCGGAGATTAGAAATAGGAGAGGGGAGGTCACCCTGTTGGGAGTCTTTTATAGACCTCCTAAAAGTTCTAGAGAGGTTGAGGAAAGGATTGCAGAGACGATCCTGGTTAGGAGTGAAAGTAATAGGGTAATTGTTATGGGGGATTTTAACTTTACTAATATTGATTGGAATTGTTATAGCTCTAGCTCGTTAGAGGGGTCAGTTTTTGTACAAAGCGTGCAGGAAGGTTTTTTGACTCAGTATGTAGGTAGGCCAACTAGAGGTGAGGCTATATTGGATTTGGTGCTGGGAAATGAGCCAGACCAGGTGCTAGACTTGGAAGCTGGTGTGCATTTTGGTGATAGTGACCACAATTCGGTTACGTTCACCTTAGTGATGGAAAGGGACAGGCATGAACCTCGGGCCAGTGGTTTTAGCTGGGGGAAGGGTAATTATGAGGCTATTAGGAGAGAATTAGGAAGCATAGGTTGGACTAGGAGATTACAGGGACTGGGAACGAAATGTGGAGTTTTTTCAAGGAGCAGCTACTGCAAGTCCGTGATAGGTATGTCCCTGTCAGGCAAGGAGGAATTGGTAGGGCTAGGGAACCGTGGTGCACCAAAAAAGTAGTTTCGTTGGTTAAAAGGAAAAAGGAGGCTAATGTTCGGATGAGACGTGTGGGCTCGGGTAGTGCACTAGAAAACTTTAGATTGGCTAGGAGGGAGTTGAAGAGTGAGCTAAGAAGGGCTAAAAGAGGACATGAGAAGACTTTGGCTGATAGGGTTAAGGAGAATCCTAAGGCGTTCTATAGGTATGTCAAGAACAGAGGTTGGTTAGGGCAAGGTTAGGGCCAGTTATAGACAGCAGAGGGAAGTTATGTGTGGAACCGGAGGAGATTGGAGAGGCATTGAACCAATATTTCTCTTCGGTGTTCACGCAGGGGGACATGGATATAGCTGAGGAGGACACTGGGTTTCAGGGGAGTAGAATTGACAGTGTTACAGTTGATAAGGAGGATGTGCTGGATATTCTGGAGGGTCTGAAAATAGATAAGTCCCCTGGTCCGGATGGGATTTACCCCAGGATTCTCTGGGAGGCAAGAGAAGTGATTGCAGAGCCTCTGGCTCTGATCTTCAGGTCGTCGTTGGCCTCTGGTATAGTACCGGAAGATTGGAGGTTAGCGAATGTTGTCCCATTGTTTAAGAAGGGGAACAGAGACTTCCCCAGGAATTATAGACCGGTGAGTCTCACTTCTGTTGTGGGCAAGGTTTTAGAAAAAATTATTAGGGATAGGATTTATAGTTATTTGGAGAGTAATGAATTGATTGGAGATAGTCAGCATGGTTTTGTGGCGGGTAGGTCGTGCCTTACTAACCTTATTGAGTTTTTTGAGAAAGTGACCAAAGAGGTGGATGGGGGTAAGGCAGTGGACGTGGTGTATATGGATTTTAGTAAGGCGTTTGATAAGGTTCACCATGGTAGGCTTCTGCAGAAAATGCAGATGTATGGGATTGGGGGTGATCTAGGGAATTGGATCAGGAATTGGCTAGCGGATAGGAGACAGAGGGTGGTGGTTGATGGTAAATATTCATCATGGAGTTCGGTTACGAGTGGTGTGCCTCAGGGATCTGTTTTGGGGCCACTGCTGTTTGTAATTTTTATTAATGATCTGGATGAGGGTATAGTTGGGTGGATTAGTAAATTTGCTGATGACACCAAAGTCGGAGGTGTGGTAGATAGTGAGGAAGAGTGTCATAGTTTGCAGGAAGACTTAGACAGGTTGCAGAGCTGGGCCGAGAGGTGGCGGATGGAGTTTAATGCGGAGAAGTGTGAGGTAATTCACTTTGGTAGGAATAACAGATGTGTTGAGTATAGGGCTAACGGGAGGACTTTGAATAGTGTGGATGAGCAGAGGGATCTAGGTGTATGTGTACATAGATCCCTGAAAGTTGGGAATCAAGTAGATAAGGTTGTTAAGAAGGCATACGGTGTCTTGGCGTTTATTGGTAGGGGGATTGAATTTAGGAGTCGCAGCGTTATGTTGCAACTGTACACAACTCTGGTGCAGCCGCACTTGGAGTACTGTGTGCAGTTCTGGTCCCCACATTACAGGAAGGATGTGGAGGCTTTGGAGAGGGTGCAGAGGAGGTTTACCAGGTTTACCAGGATGTTGCCTGGTATGGAGGGGAGGTCCTATGAGGAGAGGCTGAGGGATTTGGGGTTGTTTTCGCTGGAAAGAAGGCGGCTAAGAGGGGATCTTATTGAAACATATAAGATGATTAGAGGTTTAGATAGGGTGGATAGTGATAGCCTTTTTCCTCTGATGGAGAAATCTAGCACGAGGGGGCATGGCTTTAAATTAAGGGGGGGTAGTTATAGGACGGATGTCAGGGGTAGGTTCTTTACCCAGAGGGTGGTGAGGGATTGGAATGCCCTGCCTGCTGCAGTTGTAAATGCGCCTAGTTTGGGGGCATTTAAGAGATCCGTGGATAGGTTTATGGACGAAAAGGGATTGGTTTAGGTTAGTGGGTCATTGTTTTGTAACTGGTCGGCGCAACATCGTGGGCCAAAGGGCCTGTTCTGCACTGTAATGTTCTATGTTCTAACTGTCTCTGCTGCTACCCAACTGAATCCTGTTGGGTAACCTTGAAAGTAAGGATCAAAGGAAAAGATTCTGAATTAATGAAAAACAGCTGGAGGCAGTAGACATAAAGCAAGGTGGCAAAAGGTTCGAAGAGACAGCTGAAGTTTCTCCTTATTACAGGCCTTTGAAGCAATGGTGTTCTGCTTGGCACAGCTGAATATCAGAGCAGGCATAGAAGTGTAGCTTGAGTGAAAGTGGTGATTCAGGTGCAATGAATAGCAGAAGGAGAGACTAAAACCCAGGAGGTGGATCCTCGTTGAAGTGTCCGTGTGAAAACATTGCTTGGGAGAGAATCCCAGATGAGTTATTTGGACCTGGAGATCAGAAGCCCCCATGGGAAGGACAGAGTTGCAGTGAGACTGGTCGACTCATAACACAACAAGCATCTGGGGAGGGGAGGTTCATGTGAAATCCACTGGCTTTGCTTCAGCTGCATCTGTCACTTGATTTTGGAGTGTGTTGTACCTGACCAAAGTTTGCCTATTGGTTTATGTATACTGCATGCTTAAGGTGAACATTGCATCTGTCTTTAGCAAGGAAGAACTTACTGCCAAATACATAGTGAAAGAGAAGGTAGTTGAGATATTGGTAGAATAAAAATTAGGAGGATAGGTTCTAATCACCAGGATCAATAAGATGTATCCGAGGGAAGCAAGGATGGAAATTGCAGGGGCACTGACCATAATATTCCAATTGTCCTTTAACAGAGAAGTGGTGTTAGAGGACTGGAGAATTGCAAAAGTTACATCTCTTAGCAATTATAACTCAGTCAGTTTAATCTTGATAATGGGAAAGGTTTTAGAAACATTAATCTCGAGCAAAATTTTAGGGAAAAATCATGCCTAATTAACAGGCTTGAGTTTTTTGCTAACATAACAGAGAGGTTGATAAGGGTAACGTGGTTGACATGTACATGGATTTTCACAAGTGCCACATAGTAGGCTTGGCAGCAAAGTTAGAATTCACAGAATAAAAGAGGCAGTAGCTGTATGGATACAAAATTGGGTGGCAGCAAATAAAGCAGTGGTGAAAGGTTGTTTTTTTAAGACTGGAGGATGGTATATTGTGGGGATCCCCAGGGATCAGTGTTAGGACCGCATATTTTTCTTGATATATCTTAATGCCCTAGGGCATAATTTCAAAATTTGGAAGTATTGTGATCTGTAAAGAGGATAGTAATAAGGCTTTAAAAGAATATACAGACAGGCTTCTGGAAATTGGTGAACAAGAGGCACGTGGAATCAATGCAGAGTGATGCAAATGATTTGTTTTTGTAGAAACAAAATGAGTGTGGAAATAACTTATAATGGTTACAATTCTAAAGAGGGTGTAGGAGCAGAGGGACCTGGCAGTATATGAGGACATATGAACAAAAGGTAACAGGGTAGATTGAGAAACTGGTTAATAAGGCATACAGAGGATCCTGAGATTTAGAAAGAGAGTCTAAAGACAAATCTTTATTGAACACTGATTCGGCCTCAAGTAGAGCATTGGGTGCAATTCTGTGTACCACATTTTAGAAAGGGTTGATGACATTCGACAGAATACAGAAAAGATTTATGAGAATGGTTCCAATGATGAGGAATTTCAATTACATGAACAGACTAATGAAGCTGGGTATCCTTAGAGAAATTTAATAGGACGTCTGATAAAGGCATTCAAATTCACGAAGGCTCTGGTCAAAGAAAATGAGAAGGGACTGTTCCTATTGGCGAAAAGGTCAAGACCAAAGGACAACAACTTAAGCTGAATGGAAAAGAACCAAAGGCTAAATTTAGAAAAACATCTTCAACGCAACTATTGATGAGGATTTGAAATGTACCACTTTCAAGTGTATGGAGGCAGATTCAACTTGTATTCCCTTCAGTGGTCATAGAATCCCTGCAGAAGGAGGCCATTCAGCCCATCAAGTTTGTACTGACCACAATCCCACCCAGCCCCTAACCCAGAACCCTACGTATTTATCCTGTTAGACCCATAACACTAAGGGACAATTTAACACGGCCTATCCATCTAAACCGCACATCTTTGGACCTTGGGGAAAAAACCGGAGCACCCAGAGGAAACCCTCACAGACACAGGGAGAATGTGCAAACGCCACACAGACAGTCACTCAACACCCTAAATGAATTCAGGACCCTGACATTATATAAGAGTAAACAGTCTGGTGGGGACTTCAATGTTTATTACCAAGAATAGACTGGTACTACCAATTTTGACTCAGCTGGCTGGGGTCTGAAGGCCATGTGTCAAGTTGAGGCAATTTAAATGATTATATGGACACGTGAATTAGGAGTAGGAGCAGGTCCCTTGGTCCGCTCTACAATTCAATAAAATCATGCTGATCTGATTGTAACTGCAACTTTAAATTTCCACCTACTCCCAACAGCCTTTCACCCCATTATAATACTTCAAGTATTATCCCCTCTGCCTTAAAAATATTCAAAGACTGTGCTTTCACCAGCTTTTGAGGAAGAGAGTTCCAAAGGCTCACGACCCTTAGAAAAAAGTTCTCATCCCTGTCTTAAATGGGCAGTCTTTTACAGTAATCCCTAGTTCTAGATTCTCCCACAAGAGGCAACATCCTCTTCACATAGAGTTATAGGGATTTACAGCATGGAAACAGGCCCTTTGGTCCAACTTGTCCATGCAGCCCAGTTTTTACCATTAAGCTAGTCCCAATTTTTGGTTCATATCCCCCAATATTCCATATTACTGACTAAATGCTTTTTATAAGACAAAATGTATCTGTTTCCACTACTACCTCTGGCAATTTGTTCCAGACACTCTCCGTGTGTGTGAAAAAATTGCACTTCTGGACTTTTTTTTTTAATCTCTCTCCTCTCACTTTAAACCTACGTCCTCTAGTTTTAGACTCCCTGCCTTTGGGAAAAATATTGACTATCTAGCTGAACTATGCCACTCATTATTTTAAAGACCTCTGTAAGATCACCCTTAAGCCTCCTATGTTCCAGGGAAAAAAAGTCCCAATCTATCCAGCCTCTCCCTATAACCCAAACCATATCTACCCTGTCAAGACTCCTCAGGATCTTACATGTTTTAATCAAGTCTTACTGGAAGCTGCTTTTCCTTCTAAACTCCAGCAAATATAAGCTCAGCCTATCCAGCCTTTCCTCATAAGACAATCTGCCCAGTATTCAAGTATTAGTCTAGTAATCCTTCTCTGAATTGCTTCCAAAGCATTTACATTGTTTCTTAAAAGAGACCAACACTGTACACAGTACTGCAGATATGGCCTAATCAAAGCCCTGTGTAAGTGAAGCATAACCACTCCCCTAATTTTGTAAAATTTCCCTCGCAATAAACAATAATATTCCTATCAGCTTTCCTAATTACTTGCTGTACATGCACACTAATTTTTGTGATTCAAGCACTAGGACACTCAGGTCCCACTCCATCTCAGAGTTCTGTCATAGATCACCATTTAGAAAATATGCTTCTTTTTTATTCTTTCTGTCAAAGTGGAAACATTCACAGCATTTGCCAGACCTTTGCCCATTCACTTATACTATCTATATTCCTTTGTAGCTTCCTTATGGCCTCTTCACAACTTACTTTTCTACTATCTGTGTCATCAGCAAATATAGTAACTGCTAAAGGGTTGTAAAGGATTTGCTGGAGTAAAGAAAAATTCTTCCCTCTGGTGGGATATGGAGCAATAGGGAATAGATGGAGCAGAGGTACAGATTACGCATCTGGCTGCAGAGGAGATTTACCAGATTGGTCCCAGAAATGGGAGATTTTAGCTGCAAGGTTAGGTTGGGGAAGCTGCAGTTATTCTCCTTTCTACAAAGACCACTGAAGAGAGATTTGATAAAGATATATAAGGTATTGACGTGTTTTGACAGGATGGACAGAGAAAAGTTGGTCCCATTAACAGACGGTACAAGTACCGGAGGACACAATTTGAATGTTTTTGCAAGAGATGCAAAGGGGATGAGAGGAAGAACCATTCTATGCAGCAAATGGCGAAAAGCGGAGATAAACAATTTCAAAAGGAAACTGGAAGGGCACTAGAGAGAAACAAACTTCTAGGACGATAGGAATGGTGATTTGGACTGACTGATGGAATTGCTCTAGACAGAAGTGGCATGGACTTGAAGGGTTGAATCATCTCCTTCTGTTCTGTAATTACTCTATGATCTAATTGATCGGCTCAAGGATTGTATAATTCACTCCCACTCTTTTATTCCTTTACTATAAAACTAAATTTCCTGACTTCCAAATTGCCATGTTCCAGAAAAAAATGAACAATATTTTAAAGCCGTGAAGATAAAATTATGAGCAAAAAACCAAATACAGATTTTCTGGGATACAGTTAGATGTAATACATGTGAAAACATAACAGCTGTGACTATTATTTATTTGCTGTAAGAGATCACTTTTAAAATCAAAGCCACTACTTGACCCATGAGATACTGGTGGGGTTCTACAGGGATCTGTGCTAGGACCCTAACTGTTGACATTATATATTAATGATTTGGAAGAGGGAACTGAATGCATTTTCTCCAAAACTGCAGATCCCACAAAGTTGGGTGGGAGGTTGAGCTGTGACAAGGATACAGAGATGCTTCAGTGTGATTTGGGTACGCAGAGTGTGCGGGTATCTACATGCAGATTCAGCATAATGTGAATAAGTGTGAGGTTATCCACTTTGGTAGCAATAATAGGGAAAACAGATTATTACTTCAACAGGTGTAAATTGAGAGGTGGATACTCAATGAGACCTTGGAGTCCTTGTGCATCAGTCGCTGAAAGTAAGCATGCAGGGAGAGCAGGCAGTAAAGATGGCAAATGATGTGTTGCCCTTCATAGCAAGTGGATTTGAATATAGGGATAGGGATGTTTTGCTGCAATTGTATAGGGCAATCGTGAGGCCATACCTGGAGTACTGTATGCAGTTTTGGAATCCTTATCTGAGGAAGGATGTCCTTGCTATAGCAGGAGTACAGCAAAGGTTCACCAGGCTGATTCCTGGGATGGCAGGTCCCTCATATGAGGATAGAATAAGTCGATTAGGATTCTATTCACTGGAGTTTAGAAGAGTGAATGGGGATCTCATAGAAACTTCTAAAATTCTAACAGAGTTAGACAGGGTAGATTCAGAAAGAATGTTCTCAATGGTGGAGGAGTCCAGAACCAGGAGTCATAGTCTGAGGATAAAGGGTAAACCTTTTAGACCTGAGGTGAGGAGAAATTTCTTCACCCAGAGGGTGATGAATATGTGGAATTCACTACCACAGAATGTAGTTGAAGCCAAAATGTTGTGTGATTTCAAGAAGAGATTAGATATAACTCTTATATCTAAAGGGATCCAGGGACATGATAGGAAGGGGTGGGGTTTAGGATATTGAATTTGATGATCTGCCATGATCAAGACAAATGGTGCAGCAGACTCAAAAGGCTGAAAGGTCTAGCCCCGCTTCTAGTTTCTATACTGTAGTTGCATCTGTGTTGCCTACTTCAGTACAAAATGCATTGAAATGTTTTATAACAACCATTTCTAGAAGACTACAAAAGTAACTGGTTAATTTTTCTCTTTCAGCTGAAATTTGTGCTCAATATAATCGATGCTGGTTTCATTTCAGGTACCTAAAATCAGCATCATGCATTCTTGAGTTAAATACAGAGCTTTTTGACACACAGTAAAGCTCCTTCTACTTTGCCTCAGAAGTATATCTTCTTCTGAACTTAGAAAACACTGTAATTTCCATTTCAGATACCAGCCAATCTTGTAGCTTCTTCTTCCAAGGTTGTCATTATATTGCTAACTTAATGGCTCACAACCAGTAGAAATTAGATTCAGATAGTTCATACAGACTCTTAAAATCAGAGACCAGATCTTTTTTTCTCCAAACACACAAATAAGAAGTGAAAAGACAGTGTGCTAACTTACACACTTCCTAGTGACTTGCATTTGAACAGGATTGTTTTGTCACTGAACTCAATCTAAAGAAACAGGTTATTGCGCATTAACATCATTCCAAAGCAATAATGCAAATGAGTGATAAGGTAATTTGTAATGAAATATAAAAAGGTACGAGGAAATTACTTACCTATTCATATCACAAATATATTTCTCAAAACAAACATCAAGAAGAACTACTGTGAAGGGAATGTTTTCACAATGGGCAATGAAGTATCACTAAACTTAATTTACAAGATGCCAATCATGGCATAAATTTATAATAAATAACAAAATATTTTAATTGAATAATTCACCTTACCAGAAACATCTAGCTTCTTTTCCACTTCTTTGACACCTTGCATAGACTTCCCAGGCGAAGTGCTGTCATCACTATTTGTGTGCACAGGAGACTTGTTTGACTGTGCTGCACACTCCAATTTCATCTCTTCCTTTGGTTTCATAGGTAAACAATCCTTTTCATCCACCGCCTTTAAACCACTACCAGTGCTAGAATTTGCAAATTTCCCAAGAACTTGCTGCTGTGTCTTAACTTGCTTGTGTTTTAGTTTCTCAGCTGACGTCATTCCACTTGCTGCTCGGCTTCCTTGGTTGTGACCTTGATCACGCATATTCCGTGCTCCAGAATTCCTTGAGCTAGCTACACAGTTTGGCATGTCTTGTTTGCTATTCCTGCCCAATTTCATCTCTGCAGTTTTTTCATTGCTCTTTCTTTCTGTTAGTTCTTCATTCCATTTTGACTTTTTGTTGTTCCAGTTTGAAACAGTTTTGCCACTGTCTCGAGAAGTGCCCTCAATTAGATTTTTGGAAGGTTTTTGTTCAATGTCATTCTGCACAGTAACTTTCAAGTCCTTACCTTCTCCACGGACAAGGCGAGGTGATTTCCCAGATTTGTGCGCTTCGTCCTTAATGTTTTTAGCTTCTTCCATTGTTATAGCACCCTTCTTTTTGCCAACAGCCAATCTTCTTCCCACTTTTTTAAAATTAAAATCTCCTAGTCAGTCACTTAATTACGGATTGATGCAGATCTATAACCCAGGGAAACAAACAGCTTTTGTCAAATTCCTGTTAAAATCATAAACAAAACCTGTTAAGGATTTAGTGATTACAAATGCTTGTATAGATGCATTCTTGAGCTAATCAGACCAGCCCGAAAATTTTGAATTACATCATCAATAAGGACTGACTGGTCAATTGTATTTAACTAGCTTGGTTACAAGTTAGCATTTCATTAATACCCAATGTAGCTACCGGCGGTTAATTATTTTAAAATCACAAAAATGTAAAAAGACAAAAAAACTGGTTCAGAAAACACCATTCATTTAAAAGAGGGAGTGATTGGGTGTGGTCTGAAAAGCTAAAGGAGCTTCACTTAACTGAGATTGAAAATGAAAACATTATTCAGAAATAAGTAGAAAAAATCTTTAAAAAGAACCTAAATTTGATTATCTTCTAAGAATATTCCAGGATAAAATGCTGTTGTCAAGTTTTCATCTGAACGCATGACATTGCGGAAACGATTGTTCTAAGGAGTACAAATTTTTCATTTTTGTTGTATTTCTTCTGAATTGATAGATATTTAAGCAACTTGTACTGCAAGTAAGGCATAAAAGGTGTTATTGTCGCCAGTAACAAGAAGGCTGCTGAGCATTACTCCGAAACCATTTCTCAGAAACCATTTCTCAGCCTGAGCCATGATTTTGAGAAGGTGGGGGGCGGCGGGAGCGTGGGGTGGAGGGGGCGGCGGGAGCGTGGGGTAGAGGGGGCGTGCGGTGGCGGGGGTGTGGGGTTGGGGGGGGGAGGTGGGGGTGTGCGGTGGGGGTGTGGGGGCATGGTGGGGTGGGGGGCAGGGATGGGGGTGTGGGGTTGTGGGGGGGTAGGAGTGGGGTGTTGGGGGTGTGGGGTGGGGGGGTAGGACTGGGGGGGGGTGGGGTGTGGGTGGGGGGGTGGTGGGTGTGGGCTGGTGGGGGTAGGGTGGGTGTTGGGTGTGGGTGTGTGGGGGTGGGGGTGTTGGGGGTGTGGTGTGGGAATGTGGGGGTGGGGTAGGGTGGTCATGGTTCAAACAGAAACAGAGGGAAAATTGGTTTCTGTCCTTACACACCAGCTAACAATCAAGTCATTGTGGCTTTGATAGAGGCTTATGAGAGGGCCACCATGTCTCTCATGTGAACATGATACTCTCGAGAGTAAAATAGGAAAGGGGAGGTACCTGAACAGAATTCTGAATTAGAACCGAGTAATCTGTCAACAGTTCTGGTCCCCCCATTATGGAAAGGATATTGTTAAATTTGAAAGAGCGTAGAAAAGATTTATTAGAATACTACCAGAATTTGATGGTTTGAGTTATAAGGAGAGGCTGGAAAGACTTTTTTTTCCTGGAGTGTAGGAGACTTCGGGGTGACCTTATAGAGGTCTATAAAATGAGGGGCATAGATCAACTAGATAGTCAACATCTTTTCCCAAAGGTCAGGGAGTCTGAAACTAGAGGCCATAGGTTTAAGGTGAGAGGGGAGAGATACAAGAGCGTACAGAGGGGAAACTTTTTCTCATAGGAGGTAATGAGTGTTTGGAACAAGCTGCCGGATGTAGTAGTAGAGGCGGGTACAATTTTCCCTTTTTAAAAAGCGTTTAGACAGTTACATGGGTAAGATGGGCATTGAGGAATATGAGTCAAATGCGGGCAACTGGGACTAACTTAGTGGTTTTAAAAAGGGGCAGCATGGACAAGATGGGCTGAAGGGCCTGTTTCCATGCTGTAAACCTCTATGACTCTAACCAGATTATTCAATTCACAGCTTCTTGTCAATCTAATCAAATTTGCTCCAAAGCAAGAAACGATACAACATTGAGGTTGCTGAACAATTGTTGACCTCAATGATTTTTGATTTGTAACTTATCTTGCGTATCCAACACCAGATTTGTGTAACAGTAACATGATGTGATTTGCTGTTGCAGTATGGTTAAAATAAAACTACATTCAAAGGGCTTACTGATGCTGTGACTGCCAAGTATATGAGCATCAAAACCAGATGTTTTATATCATGTAATGAAAAAACAATTGTAAGTGTTCGCTCATATGTTATATGCCTGAAACAGACACATTAACTAATATTTGGAATTTTAAAATGTCTAAAGCTTGACAATGATAGAATAAAACTTACCAGTTGTACTAAACCTGACTCCAATACATTTGAAGCAGCCAACTTATTGTACTGTAGCTCCTCCCAGCAACTTTTCTGGGCTCAAGGTCAGCATAATAATTCATTGTGATTACAGAGCCACAAGGCCACACAGACCTTAACTCGCCACCACTAGAACAGAGAGAAGAGGAATATTAAAATGTATGAGAACAACAGTGACTAAATAAGTTCCATATTTAAAGCAAGCAACCTTTCAAACATATATTTAGTGTTAAGTCACTCTGAAAACATTGTTTAAATTCAATTCTGAGCTAGCCATCCAACTTACTGCCAACGTCTCTTCAATCACAGATTTAGGAAATTTCTAGCACAGAAGCATTTTTTAATCCTAAATATTTCCTCATGTCTGATATCTGCAAAATCCTACAGCAAGCTCATCTTGAAGAAAACGAATTGCGGGTATTGGTACCATCTGTCATTGTAAAAACAAACACAGACCAATAAATAGGGTCAGACTATAATCATTTGTAGTGCACAGCTACAGTCAGTTCAATTTGCCCCAAAACAAATTAAGAGCACACTGCACATCTCCCTGATACTATGCTTTAGATTAGGAGTTCATTCAGTAACCATAAGGCTGCAATTTGCCACTTTACAATGTGCTGGAATGCTAGCAAAATGAACATTTTACTTACATTATTAAAAATTAAATTGCAAACAAATTCCTCACTTAAGGTCATGGTTAATTGTGTCTTCAGGGATTGCTGCATAGCTCAGACAGTCCAATTTCTCCACAGAACTAAAATTAAATTTACGTGACATTGACAAATTAAGACAAGTGAATTGCAGGAGGATGTTTGTCAACATTTCAATGGAAAACAAATTAAAGACTTGTGAAAGAACGATAGACATACAGAACAATACATATCCCAAACAAACAAACTCAGGCTTAACAAAAGTATCACCCAAATTCAAGTTATGTAGAAACTGTAGCAAAGGATAACAGAAGGGGCAAAAGATATCTAGCAAAAAGTATAGATTCAAAATGTGAGAGTAAGAAATGATTTCAATGGTCCAATAGCAAGGGATCTATCAGAGAGAAAGGCAAATAAGCTTGAAACGAATGATGAGCACCAGACAATAAATACTAAATTAATGATAACTTCCTCAGGGCATTCACTGGGAAAGAGATATAGAACATGCCATCTCCCAAACTTCACGACAAATATACTTGAAGATGAATTCCTGGATAGACTGCGATGGCTTCAAATAAATAAATCCCATTGTTTAGATGGTAATCATCTCAGTCTTGGCAGAATAAGTGAAGATGATTTGTGAGGGGCTGACAACCACGAATCATTGGACACAGGAGGTCCCAGTAGAATGAAAACAGTCAGATCCATATTCAAAAAGGTTGACAAAACAGACTGAGGCAACTACACACCCATTAATTTTCATTGATTTTTGTTGATGTGGGTGTTGGTGGCAAGACAGGCATTGATTGCTGATCCTTAGTTGCACCTGAGAAAATGGTGTTGGGCATGCGGTCATTAGGAGTAAACCTGAACATAACTAAATTGTTAGATTGTATCAATTGTGTTAAACCCTACAACAATGCATATTTAAGACATGTAAAGGTAAAGCTCTGCATTATAGGTCACCAACTAACTTCAAACTCTGGGAATGTAGGAAGAAATGACTGTGTGAAAGGTATAATTTTGAACTATCCCATAACAGTAAAATCATAGTAAAGTTGTGGTGCAGAAAGAGGCAATTCAATCTATCATGTCTGCGCCAGCCAATAAAGAGAAAAAATAAATCAGCTGCTTAACTTACTCTCACTTTCCAGCACCTGGTCCACAGCCTTGCATGTTACAGCACTCCAAATTCAGATCCAGGAACCTTTTAAATGAGTTGTGTTTCAACCTAAACCACCAATTTAGATAGTAAATTCCAGACTCCCATGACCCTCTGAATGAAAAAGTGTTTCCTCATGTCCCCTCTAATCCTTCTACCAATCACCTTAAATTTATGCCCCTCAACTGGGGAAACAAGTCTTTCCAATCTTGGCCCCCCATAATTTTGTACACCTCAATTAAATCACCCCTTAGTTTCCTCTGTTTTCAGGAAAAGAGTCTCAAATAAAAGCAATGTAAACAATCAAAGTTAAGAAAATGCATTTGGGATTGCTTTATGGACCAGCACATTACGTTTAATGAGGCGAGAAGCACTGCATGGTTTAGTCCTAAGAAACAAAGTGGAACAAGAAACTCTTGGAAGAGAGCAACTGGGAAACAGAAAAGACTAGGGTTTGGATTGGAAGGCAAGTAGATCATAAAGACTTTGCTAAATATACAAGGAAGCAAAAAAAAACTAAACAAGAAACACAATCAAAATAGTTAAGGTAACTGGGTCTTGCACAAGTTGGAGAAGGGATGGAAGCCATTTGCCCCAAGGGTCAATTATTATTTACTGTATGCAAAGTTGGCAAATAATGGCATCTATCCATCCCAAATGACGATAGACTGAGTCCAGGTTCTCTATCTGGATTGAACATTGTCTGGTGTAGCTGCAGAGATCATTTTGTGAATAGCAAACCTTTTGCAGCTGGCATAGTTGAAGAGAGCTGGCCCAATGTATTTTTTCCTTTCAATAGGTTCTCTCTTCCACCATCTGTTCATTTATTTTGTTCTCTACTTTTTCCAAGCCCTTCCTGACTGTTTGTCTCCAGGCACTCCAATGAGCAGGAAGGACTTCCCATGCATCAACTTGAGATCAACTTGAGGTCTCTCTTACAGACATCCTGTTCATCTCATGCCAATAGCAAGCTCAACACAGGGCAAGTCTTTGGGGATGTGGCTCTCATCCGTTTAGCTCACATAACCCAGTCAATGTAGTCATCGCTCCTCAAGAGAGCAAATGTGCTGGGATCCAAAGATGTGCAAGTTAGGTGGATTGGCCATGCTAAATTGTCTCTTAATGTCCAGAAATGTGTAGGTTGGGTGGATTAGGCATGGTAAAGGTGCAGGATTACATGGATAGAGTGGGGGATTGGGTTTTGACCAAGATGTTCTTTTGGAGAGTCAGTGTAGACTCAATGGGTCAAAAGACCTCCTTCTGCACTTTTACGATCTCTTAACCCTAACATACTTCATTTTCAGCACTCCTGCAGGAGATACCCAATATTCATCTGAGGCAGTTAGGGTTACTTTTCCACGACTTGCATAAGTTGTTCATGCTTCCCTACTGTAAAAGAGACTGATGAGAAGACAAGTCTTCTGGGGGCAGCATGGTGGAACAATGGTAAGCACTGCTGCCTCACAGCACCAAGGACCCAGATTCAATTCTCAGCTTGGGTCACTATCTGTATGGAGTTTGCATATTCTCCCCGTGTCTGCGTGGGTTTCCCGCTCGCTCTGTACTCTGGTTTCCCATCACAATCCAAAGATGTGCAGGCCATGCTAAATTCTCCCTTAGTGTACCCGAACAGGCTCTGGAGTGTAGCAACTAGGGGATTTTCACAGTAACTTCAATTCAGAGTGAATGTAAGCCTACTTGTGTCTAATAAATAAACTTTATAACTTTATACATCTGGTGTACATGGAGTTGGGTATTTTCAGTAAGTTTACTGTTGACACACAGTCAACCTCCAAATTTGACATGGCACAGCAGCCTTGGCAATCCTAATGCTGATTTTGGCATCAAGGGACAGGGTCATTATTGATCCAAGGTTTGTGATGTTGTCAACAACTTCTAGAATTTCACCCACATTAGGACATCAGATCGTTTAACTAGTGGGTATGATTCATCACGAGAAACGATTTATACCTGATGTTGCCACAAAAGCCACATAAGTGGATGAATGGCTCATTAGCATTCCTGTTTTTGAATCAAGTCGGCCATTGATTTAATCCCCATTCTTTGATTTAGGGACATAATCTAAACTGAAAACTTGATTGTAGTGTTCAGGAAGTTTTAAGTTTATTTATTAATGTCAGAAGTAGGCTGACATTAACACTGCAATGCAGTTACTGTGAAAAATTCCCTAGTTGCCACTCTCTGGTGCCTGTTCAGGTACACGGAGGGGGAATTTAGCATGGACAATGCACCTAACTAGCACATCTTTCAGACTGTGTGACGAAAATCATGCAGACATGGAGAGAACGTGCAAACTCCACACAGACAGGGACCCAAGCCGGGAATCAAACCCAGCTCCCTGGTATGGTGAGATAGCAGTGCTAACCAATGCGCCACTGAATTATCGGAGAAAGTCTGTGACATATACTGCTCAGAACCACACCAGACAATACAACTGCCCCCTCAGTACTAATCAATTTGAGTGGGACAGTGGAATTGAAGCTGAAAATGAGACATGATCATTTTTGAATGGTGCAACAGGCTCAAGGGGCCATATTCCCTGCTCCTGCTTATGTTAATGAAGGTTTGAGATGCCCTGTGTCTTGAATTCAAAAGTAGCTGAGAAATGTCCAAACATGACATGGTTAGTGTCCAAACTTTATTAAAGCAAGGTGGTAAGGAAAAGGCAAAAAATAATCAGAAAAGGTTGATCCAAGATGGGTATTTCAGAGAGCCAAGCTCTTTGTTAGTGGACAGGACAAATCAGAATAAATTCCATACGATTGGTCAATGAATCATAGCATACGCTCCCCGTGTCTGCGTGGGTTTCTTCCCACACTCCAAAGATGTGCAGGTTAGGTCAATTGGCAGCACTAAATTGCCCCTTAGTGTCCCAAGTTGTGTAGGTTACGGGGATCAGCAGGGTAAATACTTGGGGTTACAGGGAACAGGTCTGCATGGGATTGCCCCTCAGTTTCGGGGGATTACTGGGTTTACAAGGATAGGGCCTGGGTGGGACTGTTAGTACAGACCTGATGGGCCAAATGGCCTCCTTAGGTATTCTAATAATTTATTCCCCAGGTTGAGCAGGGAAATGTGTTATTATTTCAAATTTTATCTTTCTCAGCAGATTTAAGTACAAGAGGATAGATTTTGTAAATGAGTGGTTGCTCAAGTAAACAAATTGAGTATCATTTTTCAAAAGATGGTCATTTAGGATCATAGTGAGTTTGGGTGTGACACTAACATTTTGCAACGATAAACTGGGATGACACAGATACCAACTTGTGATATCTGAAGATCCATTTCAATGCATCACCCCACCATTATTTCCACAAGGGATAACTTTAGTTCCTTGTTTATACGTGACAAAGCAAATGAAAAATTCACTGTGTTTAACTGACATGGAAATTTAGAGGTGCAAGTAACTTTGACATTCACTTTAGATTACTCAACAAATACAGCTAGTTAGTTCAACCTGTTTCTTTTGTGCATCCCATTTCAACCACAAGTTGTAGCAACAATGCATTTAATAATTTGGTAAGACAATGATTAAAATACATAAAAGGTCATTTTCTCTCTCCCCAACATAACCAACTGATTTAAGAAAAGATGTAACTTTTATATCTTCCCTTTACAGCATCATTTGTAAGAAGCTGTCAAAATTTCCCACATGACAGCCAGCATACATATACTACTAATTTGTTTTTCATTGTTTGATGTCGATTTTTGAAGGAGCAAAGCTCAATAGTATATACTAAACAAATCAATTGGCAGCACTAAATTGCCCCTTAGTGTCCCAAGTTGTGTAGGTCTACAGAATTCTGTAAAATTACAGAATTGATTTGAAAAGTTGGATATTCTAAGTGATGGTGCCAGAAGTGAAATTGTCTTACTTCGCCTATGACAGAGAAAATGAGTGGGCTAACAACTTTCCAACGTAAATTACTGAAGCAAGTATCTAAGTTAAATACAGTTGACATTGTGGGCTCTGTGGCAGCAGCTACAATACAGTGATGTTTAACAAACTGCAATCCCTGTATTTGGAGATTTTGAGATTTCCCATCCTCTAGCCAGAGTAGATTTGAGACATAAGCGATCTCAGATTCTGCATCTTTGATTACGTTCCTTTCAACACGTACAGTTTGATCTATCTGATTCAATAGGTATCATAGATTTTCCTTCTTTTAATCAAGAGTGATGTAGTAAAATTTAAAACAGTCCATCTGACCAACAAACAACAGGGACGGGGACTAAAAAAAAATTAATGGTGATTTATGGACACGAATAAATACAAAGCAGTATCCCTCCACATAAACATCCACCCACACAGTAAGAATAGGATTAATAATATTATACAGGCAGATCACACTAAGTGGCCAAAGTACAACCTCTAGGCCGGTAACACTTGTGGCTCACTGAATTGGTCGCGACACTCTTGGATTCGCCGAGACAAATGCTTGGGTTATAAACGCCCTGACTTTCTTCAGAGAGGGCGGCCAGAGCGAATAACAAGCAATCAGACTCCCTCCGGTGCTTTAAACCTGTCAATGGCCTAAAAGACAGAGCAAAACGAAAGCGCCGAAATCCTGCCTGCCTGCCTGCCTGCCCACCCGCAGTACAGCCGGCCCTACTTGCCGATTTATACAATTAGCCATCATGTATTGTCCCGACCCAACCCTTCACGCTCAGGCCTCAGACTCTTACCGGCAGGGTCGGCCAGCGCTCCCCAGCGTGTCCCACCATTTATTTATTGGGCTACAACCTCCCGATCACCAGCAGGCCATCCACTAAACTCACAGTGCGCAGGCGCAGCGACAATTTCCGGTGGCGTCACAGACAGAGATTCCAACTTCCGCCAGCCACAAAACTACAAATCCCGGCAGGGCCCGCGGTACCCCTCTCCTTCCGTTCGCGCCTGCGTATTGTGGTGGATAGGTTCAGTAGTGTGGCGGCTGTGGGAACGGACGCAGGCACGGACAGCTGGGCGGGGGTATTCGCGCAGTTCATGCTGCTGGTTGTCAGCCCGGGGTTCTCAGCTGCAGCTGGCGAATGTGAAAACAGAACTGGTTCTGGGATTTCCTTCTGGCTGATATCCTTTATTTATTCTTCCATGAAATGACAGGGCGGCATGGTGGAACACAGTGGTTAGCACTGGCTGCCTCCTCAATGGGAATTTCACAGTAACTTCGTTGCAGTGTTAACGGATGCTTTACTTGTGACTAATAAACAAAACTTTACATTTCACAGCTCCAGGAACCTGGGTTCGACTCCTGGCTTGGATGACTGTGTGGAGTTTGCACATTCTCCCCAAGGGTTTTCCTCCGGACGCTCCTGTTTCCTCCCACGGTCCAAAGATGTGCAGGTTAGGTGCATTGGCCAGGCTAAATTGACCCTTAGTGTCCTGGGATGTGTAGGTTAGAGACATTAGCGAGGTAAATATGCAGGGTTACGGGAATAGGGCCTAAGTGGAATTGTTGTTGATGCAGACTTATTCAGCTGAATGGTCTCCTCATGCACAAGTTTCTATGATTTCTAAATGTGGCTGTCACTGACACAGCCAGCATTTGTTGCCCATTCCTAATTGCCTTTGAACTGAGTGGCTTCCTAGGCCAATTTCAGCAGGCAGTTAAGAGTCAACTATTGCTATGGTCTGGAGCCACTTGTTGGTCAGACTGGGTAAAGATTGACATTTATTTACCTAAATGCCATTAGTGAATCAGGTGGGCCTTTACAGAAATAGTTGTTAGGGGTCACATTCCAGATTTGTATCTCGCTAACTGCCATTGTGAGGATTTGAAGCCATGTCTCCAGAGCATCAACCTGGGCCTCTAGATTACTTGCCCAGTGAAGTCATCACTGATGAAGGCTATGATAAAGAGTCATTTAGACTTGAAATGTTGGCTCTATTCTCCACAGACCTGAGATTTTTCAGCATTTTCTATTTTTGTCACTTTGTCTTCATCTCCCCAAATGACCATGCAGGTGGTGGACACTTGCTCACTATATAAATGCATGCATAAATGATGGCTGTTTTAGTGAGGTAGGTTTGAAGATGCTCCAGCTGCTGCTGTGGAACCAATCCCAGCAGGAGAGGTGGGACAAAAGATAAGCAATGATCTGTTAGGATTCCTTACTGCTCAACTTTTCACATTAAGAAAATTAAAGAAGTAAAATTACTTTAACAATTTTTGTAGAATGTAATTAGAATTATATGCACACACCTAAACTGACTTTCATCCCCACATCTGATCAGTTCTCCAAGGCTGAATGTTTCCACCTATAATTGTAATTTTTACAATACAGAAAGAGAGCATTTAGCCCATCATGTCTGCATTGGCTCCTTGAATGAACCATCATCTAGTACCATTCCCTCACCATCTTGAAACCCTGATTTGAGAAAACCATAATAACGTGGAACAATGCAGCACTAGGGGAAAAAATAAGATCTATTATTAAGACTGGGTTTACCTGGAAATCACATCATGATTATGCAAAATCATTTTTTTAATGAAAGTGAACTTTTTTTACTGTTGAGCATCGAGATTTTTTGAGGGAATAACTAGCAGGGTAGATAGCGGAGAAACCAATGAATGAAGTATATTTTGATTCAGAAGGCATTTGATAAGGTGCTAAACAGGAGGTTTTCAACAAATTAGGTGTCATGTGATTGAAAACAATGTTTCAGCATGGATAGAGGATGGATAGTTAGCATGGATGAGTGATTGGTTAGACAACAGGAGAGAGAGTAGGCATAAATGGGTCACATTTGCCAACACAGAACTATCAAGTGGAGTGCCACAAGGATCAGTGCTGGGCTTCAACTATTTACAAATTATACTAATAACTTGGATAAAGAGACTGAATGTATAGTCACAAAATTTGCTGATGATGTAAAGAAAGGTAGGGAAATAAATTGTGAAGAGAATACCAGATCCTGAAGAGACTTGACAGGTGGATGCTGAAGTGATGTTTCCTCTTGTGGAAAGAGACTAGAACCAAGGGACACAGTTTGAAAATAAGAGGTCCCCTATTGAAGACTGAGATGAGAGTAATTTTTCTGAATTTGGGTTATGAATCTTTGGAACTCCCTTTTCCAGAGAACAGTGGAGGCAGTGTCATTAAATTATTTTAAGGCAAAGATATATTCTTGATTAACAAGGGAGTCAAAGGTTATTGTGAAGGGTGGGGCTGGGGATGGTAGATGAAATGTGAAGTTGAGCCACAATCAGATCAGCCATTATTTTGTTGAATGGCAGAACAGGCTTGAGGAGCCAAATTGGCTGAGGAGGTCTTTTAATGGAGCAACATACTTGGGAGACCGGGTAATTCAGTCAGTAGAGTGTCAGACTTTTAATCTGAGGGTCCAAGGTTCAAATCCCAGTGTGGGTGCTCTTTTCAACCTAGTATTTCAATTCTCTTGGCCATGAAAAGGAATGAGGATGACCTACACCTACTCCTATGTCTATATGAGGATTGGCTAACTGGCAGAAATAGAAATAAACAGGTTATTTCCAAAATTTCAGGGTGTAACTAAAAGAGTGCTGTAGGGAGATCAGTGCTTGAACCTCAGCTATTTACAGTCACATTTGATGACTTGGAAAAGGGGACCAAATGAAATGTATCCATGTTTGCTGATGATACAAAGCTAGATGGGGAAAGTAAATTTAGAAGGATGCAAAAATAAAAGTTGTAAAAAGATAAGGATAGGTTAAATGAGTAGGCAAAACCTGGCAAATATAATGTGGGTAGGTGTGAAATTATCCACTTTGGTTGGAAAAACAGAATATTTTGTAAATTGTGAGGAACTTGGAAATGTTGCTATGCAGAGGGGCCTGGGTATTCTTGTAAAATAATCATAAAATTAGTACGGAAGTTCAGCAAGCCATTAGGAAAGCAAATGGTATGTTAGCCTTTGTTACAAAAAAAATTGAATACAAGAGTAAAGAGTCTTAGTGCAATTACTTAAGGCAGTTATGTTTCCTTGATTAAGGAACAAAACACTTGCCTTGGAGGAATTCCCCTCTACCGCGGCTACGTTCATGGCCGGGTGTCCCTGGAGAGGGAGCACACGGTGTCCGTGGGCACAGTCGAGGCCTTCCGTGCCTGTTGGGCACCGCAGGGGCCGAGGTGCCTTATAGACCCCGATAATCACATTTTGATTTGACTCATCTTAAGTTTCCTTTGTACTTTTTGTTTCTGTTGGGGCCGTTCCCCCTCCTTTTGGGGAGCCGCCCCCTTTTTCTTTGTCCGAACGTAATTTAAGTTTGTTTACTTGGTTCGACCCGCAAGAACTGGAGGAATTGCAATAAAGCTGCACTTGACTGACTCCTTGGTTAAGTAGATTGTTCTGTAAAGAGATGTTGAGTGGATGAGAACCATGTTCCCCAGAATATGGAAGAATAAGAGGTGATCTCATTGAAACTTATAACATTTTTTAAGGGGCTTGACAGGGTAGGTGCTTGTAAAAGATTTCTCCTAGCTGAGGAGTCTTGAACTGGGGGGCATAGTCTCAGAATGAGGACTAGGGTGAGCAGAAATTTCTTCAGTCGGTTTTGAATCTTTGGAATTCTGTACTCCAGAGAGCTGTGGATGCTCAGTTATTGAGTATGTTTGACAGGGAGTAATAGATGTTTGGATACTGTTTAAGTTGAGGAACATGAGGATTATGTGAGAAGATGTAGTTGACATTGTAGATCAGCCCCTGATCTTACTAAATGGTGGAAAACACTCAGGTCCAAATGGTCTATTCCCATTTCTATTTCTTGTGTTTTTATCCATCATTGTTCCTTTGTTAATGCTGAATCGAAATGTTTACTGAATGACATTTGTGGAGAACCATCACTGCAAGGACTGTTCAAACTGATCCACATCATCTCCCTATGACAATTCAGAATGAGTAATCAACGAAGCCTTTCCACATGCTTTGAAAAAATAATAAATGTTTTAATCATAAACTCATTAGATTTTTTTTGTGGGGGGGAAGGACAGAGATGGTGTTGTGTTGGGGTGAGTTTCCCTCAGGATATCCCTACCAGCTGGAAAGCTTATTTCTTTACAAAAATGTCAAGTGAATTTAAGATGAGTTTAGCATTTACATCTATAAAAATGAATAATGTGAATTAAAAGCAACTTTAGGGCTTTACTTGCCCTTTTTAGTTGTAGATTTTTGGCAAAAAACAAACGACACCATTCAGAAACATAACACAATTTTTTTTAAAACATATGTAAATTTTCCATATTTTTATCTTTCATTTGGGAGTGGGATTGATTACAAGGCTTTGAGTGATAGAGAACTACATGTTAAGTCTGTTAGAGAAGATAGTTGAACAATAGATAGATCCCACTGCATGGAATGACCAAACAAAGTCACAAGCACCTAGACTACTTGATAGATAAACATATTCAATTGATGGAATGTTTTCTTTTTACAGTGTAGGTATAAATAGAAGAAAATTAAGTTAAACTAGGAAAACAAAGACTGTTTGGGCAGACTTACTTCAGACTAAGATGTCATATCTTCTAGTTTCCATTGAGAGTCATTCTGTGCAGCCTCGTTCATAGAATCCCTATAGTGCAGGAGGTCATTCGGTCCATCGAATCTACACTGACGCTTCACCTGCTGACAGTTATGGGGAGCATCAGTGACGGCTGGAAGCAATGTGTGCCTGTCTTTTCTGTTGCAAGCATTGGTACAGGTGGATGAAGAAAATGGGCTGTAAAAGTCCAATTTAAAGACTCTATAAAAGATAAAACAAAATTCACCTTGGTCATATTATTTCCATAGTTGTGACTGCATGAATATTCCAAATTACTCAGAATATAAGCAGAGGAACAGGCCACTTGCCCAGCCAGTTCATGTCATTTAGGCTCCAAGTCAGTCTCCTCCCATCTTTTCTCATCTAGCTAAAACAACGTATTCTATATTTACTTCTTCCTCATGCTTATCTAATCTCTCATCAATGTCATTCACCTCAGTCACACCCTTTGGTAATGAGTTTGACATTCTCACCACAATCTGGATAAAGTAGTAACTCCGTGATCAAGGAGAAAATAGCGAGGCATCTTGAGAATTGTTTGGTAGAGCAGACGCAGCACGGTTTCGTTAAGGGGAAGTCGTGTCTGACGAATTTATTGGAGTTCTATGAGGATGTGTCTAGGGAGGTGGATATGGTCTTTCTTGATTTTCAGAAGGCGTTTGACAAGGTGCCTCAAGAGGTTATTGCAGAAGGTCAGGGGGCATGGAGTTGGGGGTAGGGTGTTAGCGTGGATAGAGGATTGGCTGTCAAATAGGAGGCAGAGAGTGGGGGTCAATGGGTACTATTCGGATTGGCGGTTGGTGACTAGTGGAGTGCCCCAGGGGTCGGTGCTGGGGCCTCAGCTATTCACCATTTATATAGATGATCTGGAGGAGGGAACCGAGTGTACGGTGTCGAAATTTGCTGATGACACCAAGATTGGTGGAAAGGCAAATTGTGCGGAGGGTGTGGAGAGTCTGCAGAAGGATCTAGATAGGCTGGGCGAATGGGCCAGGAACTGGCAAATGGAATTTAATGTTGGCAAATGTGAGGTTGTCCACTTTGGTAGGAATAGTGGTAGGAAGGACTATTACTTACGTGGCGAAAAACTGCAGTATGCGACGGTGCAGAGGGACCTCGGGGTTGTTGTGCATGAGTCACAAAAACCCAGCCAGCAGGTGGTCAGGAAGGCAAATGGGATGCTGGCCTTCATAGCGAGGGGGATTGAATATAAAAGTAGGGAGGTCTTGCTGCAGCTGTACAGGGCACTGGTGAGGCCGCAGCTGGAGTACTGTCTGCAGTTTTGGTCGCCGCACTTACGCAAGGATATTTTGGCCTTGGAGGGAGTGCAGAGGAGGTTTACTCGGCTGATACCGGAGTTGAGGGGGTTGAGCTATGAGGAGAGGCTGAATAAACTAGGCTTGTACTCGTTAGAGTTTAGAAGAATGAGGGGAGATCTCATTGAGACGTATAAGATGTTGAATGAGATGGATAGGATAGAAGTGGAGAGGCTCTTCCCGCTCAGAAAGGACAGTAGGACTAGAGGGCACAGCCTCAGGATAAAGGGGGGTGCGGTTTAGAACAGAGTTGAGGAGGAACTTCTTCACTCGAAGGGTGGTGAATCTCTGGAATTCTCTGCCCATTGAAGTGGTGGAGGCTGCCTCGCTCAATATTTTTAAGACCCGGGTTGATAGGTTTTTGATAGGCAAGGGGATTAAGGTTTATGGGGAGAGGGCGGGAATGTGGAACTGAGCCACGACAGATCAGCCATGATCTTATGGAATGGCGGGGCAGGCTCGAGGGGCTAGATGGCCTACTCCTGCTCCTATTTCTTATTTCACATCGATGGCCTCTAGCCCCTACAACCAATGTCACATATTAGGTCTGGTAGCAACTCTGAGAAGAGAAAGAATTCAAGTCTAATCTGACTCTGGAAGATTCCAGAGAGAGTCATAATGGACTCAACGTTAAATCTGTTTCTCTCTCCACAGATGCTACCAGACCTCTGGTGTTTTCTAGCCCTTTCTATTATTTAATATTTACAGCACCTGCAGTATTTTGCTTTAATAAACCTTAAGGAATGTACATCAATTCTTTTGATTATTTATTCTTTCATGGGATGTGAGAATCACTCAAGGCCAGCTTTAGTCCCTGTTGATGGGGTACCCAAGGTGACCAATACTGCCTAAACTTCAGACATTACAAGACTCACTAAGCCAGTGTCTCTGTATTAAAGGTGTAACTTTATTTAACCAGCAGCTGCCAAGAGACCATCAAAGGGTCAGCACAGCTCTGAGAAAGAGTTGCCAGACCTCTCTGATGAAATCTAAGGTATACAATTCAAAACGGATCAGTTATGTTTTCTTGCCCTTCATTAGCTTAAAAATCAATCATCTTCAATATACACAAATTAACAATACCAGTCATGCATTTTAGCCAACCGCATCTTACTCTGACACAATGGCATTTTATTAGTCTGTAGATTTTGCAAGTTATCTCCTGTCTTGGCTGACCCCATTTCCCGTGTTGCCTAGTGACCTTAGATGCCAGTCCAAAGTTCAAATGAATATTCCCATGGGTTCCCTTACAGGTTACTGCCAAACCAGATTAACACATAACTCCACGTCTGGGCATGCATCCATTTCATCTGGATGGTGAGTAAACCCTACTTGTGAAAAGAAATCAAGTGTCCTAGATGTTCTTTCTGTCCAAAACTTTACTGATAAATCTTGCGTATTCCCAAGGTCTAAATATTCTCTTGGAATATGGCTTACCCTGATGCCTTTTTACCATGATGTTTTGCAGCAAATTGCTGTTGGCTAAAATGAACAATATATCTTAAATCCCTAATTGCCCTTTTTCAGAGGGCAGCTGAGAGTCAACCACATTGCTGTGGCTCTAGAGTCATGTGTAGGCCAGACCAGGTAAGTACAGCAAATTTCCTTCCCTAAGGGCATTAATGAATCAGATGGGTTTTTCTGACAATGGTTTCATGGTCATCAATAGATTCTTAATTTCAGATTTTTTTATTGAATTCAAATTCCACCATCTGCTGTGATGGATTTGAACCTAAGTCCCCAGAACATTAGCTGAGTTTCTGAATTAGCAATAATACCACTAGGCCATTGTCTCCCTTCAATATGTGCCAGTGAGACATGGAAGAGATCTGCAAAGGTGTCATAGAGGTTTACAGCATGGAAACAGGCCCTTCAGCTCAACTTGTCCATGCTGCCCTTGATTGGACATCTTTCACCAGTGTTCCTATGTAAGATCTTGAGAATCACAGTATCACCAGCAAGGAGGTGCTACAGAGAACTGGTCAGAAGCATCTGCAGACATTGTAATAGAAAGATGACTGATGTTGGCAGGTCATGTCCTTTGTCTTCTGGACAAATGCTCCCATGGAGTGACCGTAGAATGAACACCACCCATAGAAAAAGAAGACAGGGCAAGCCAAAGAAGACCTGGTGGAGTACATTTAAGGACGACCTCCAAGGGCAGGAGTGCAAGAGATTATGATGGATTGGGGTTCATGGCAGAGTATTATTGCCCATTTTTCTACACAGGATCAGACAAGTTAAGTATAGATCCAAGTCGAGTGCTGCTCCTGGCAAGGTCTCCTGCATTCTTTATTGATCGCTGTCTTTGTTTGATGGCATTGGAAACTCAGTCTGTATTGTTTTAGAAAGGAAACACATTTTTTGGGGAGCTGGAGCCAATAGGCATCTCTCTTGAATTTCTTGTCCAAATTGAAAGGTAAGATTTTCCCAAGTTGTTCATCTTTAACAAAAATGTTCAGATGCTTCAAGACTGGTAAAGAGCGAGTCTATTCCGAATCCAGGAATTTCAACTCAATTTGCTTGACATTGATGACTCTTGGGGTGGCATGGTGGCACAGTGGTTAGCTTTGCTGCCTCACAGCGCCAGGAACCCAGGTTCGATTGTTGAGCTGGGTCACTGTGTGGAGTCTATACATTCTCCGTGTCTGCATTCTGTCCCCATTTCCTTCAGGTGCTCCGGTTTTATTCCACAGTCCAAAAGATGTGCTGGTTAGATGCATTGGCCATGCTAAATTCTCCTTCGGTGTACCTGAACAGGTGCCAGAGTGTGGCGACTAGGGGATTTTCACAGTAACTTCATTGCAGTGTTAATATAAGCCTACTTGTGACACTAATAAATAAATTTTAAACTTTTTCTTAAAATCCGTCGCTGGGGGTGGAGGGGAGCTTAACCAAGAATAAGTAATTGGAAAAGAAAATGTTTCTTAGCGGCGACAAGAACATTTTTTGGACTTGGTTGCGACCGTTTTGCAGCAGTGTCTAAGCTGACTGGTGCTCACGATTGAGCTGGGATACGGCTGTGAAAGTATCTTGGTGCAGGAGGCAGTAAGTAATGCAGGAATCAGCTCAGGAACAGCCCAGCAGAGTCGTCGCCTTTCCCAAACTCAGTTTTCTCTTGCTAGTCATCGCCATGTTAGTCGTGGCGGTCACGGTGTTGCTCTTATTCGTCTCGCCGTCCGAGGAGAAAACCAAAGGGTTTTACTCCTTTAAGGGAGTGAACATCAGAGGGAAGCTAATCTCATTTGATAAGTACAGAGGATCGGTAAGTTTGACAACTCCACCCCGTTACTAACCAGGTAGAGGAATGGGACTGTGCAAACTCATTTCTGCATGAAGGTTTTATTCATCTGACACACATCTGCATTTGGAGCATGCAGCCTACTCACTACTTCAATATAAACCGGCTCTCTGTCCTTTAATCGGTAATTCAGAGAGGGAAGCATAGAGGCCCCTCTAAGCACGGACTGCATACGTGGCATCATCAAAAAAGCATTTTAACTTTTCTCTAAACACTTTCACTTACCAACACACTGTAAAACTATGTAAATCAACTCAACCCGAAGTAAGTGAGCCAGATATCCGTTCATGGTTATTTAAGTTAACATCCAAACAATCTGTACCGCTTCATCACCAGCAAAACTAGTTGCCTATGTGTGAAACCAACACAACAGAAAACCAGTGCTGCGGATTCTCTGAAATAAAAGCAGAAATTGCTGGAATTATGTTGCAGTTATGGCAACGGTATAGAAAGAAGCAGAGTTCTGTGACCTTCTCATCACAACTTTCATCTCTGTATCAACTCTTCCATGTACCAACCATTTAGTTCCACTCTGCTGCTCAACAATGTCTAAATTCCCCTTTAAGTATTTATCCAATTTATTTTTATTTATCAAATTCTTTTGTGGAATGTCAGCATTGAATCTGCTTTTCACCAGCCTTTCAAACAGTGCATTCCAGGTCAGAACAACTCTCTATGTACAAGCTTTCCTTATGTCACTTCTTTCTTTCGTCAACCATTTTAAATCTGAGTCCAACCCTTCTGCCACAGGAAATAGTTTCTCTTCTAAATCAAAATCCTTGAGATTTTAAATGCTCTTACTAAATCTCTCTGCCTTCTCTGCTCAGGGGAGAATAACCCCGGTTTCTCCAATATCTGCATATTATTAAAACCACTCATTCCTGATACTGTTCTACAAAATCTCTTCTGCAGTCTCACTAAGATCTTGCCATCAACATCCCTTCAATGTATGTGTGCGTGCACAGGAATATAGAGGTTGCCATGTACAAGTTGTCCTCTGATATCAGGCATATGCATTTGCACAAAATATTTCAAGGTACTGCACATTTAGTTGCATAGGTGGTGCACAACAAATTAGAGGGGTTCCTAACATGAAGAAGCAAGTTTATATTTTTTAAAGTTTATTTATTATCTGCCCTGAAGTGGACACAATGAAGCTGAACCAGTATTATAAATATTTAGCATAATTGCCTTTGTGTTTTACTAATAAGGCTAAAAGTTCAAAGTTTATTTGTTAGTGTCACAAGTAGGCTTACCTTAACACTGCAATGAAAGTACTGTGAAAATTCCCTAGACACCACACTCTGGCACTTGTTCAGGTACACTGAGGGAGAATTTAGTATGGCCAATGCACCTAATCAGCACATCTTTCAGACTGTGGGTGGAAACCTGAAACCAAGAGGAAACCCACGTAGACACAGGAAGAACGTGCAGACTCCACACAGACAGTCACCCATGCTGGGAATCAAACTCGAGTCCCTGACATGCAAGACAGCAGTGCTAACCACTGTACTACCATGCCAAATGCTTTTTAACACCTTCTGAACTTGTTAGTGTTTGAAGCTGCTCAGCTTCTCGTATGGCATGAATTTTCTGTGATGATGGGATGTGGTCATTCACTGACCACCTAAGGGTCAAGGGTCTCAATAAGCCCAAGGTCAGTGGGTTGCTAGGCACCTCCTCCACTCATCCCCCACCCCCCCCTAGAAAATTTCAGACAGGTCAAAAGTGGGCAGGTAAGTGGCAGCAAGCCCCACCCCCGCCCCCGCCCCCGCCCCCACCCCCACGTGTAAAACTCAGTCAATAAAGAAAAAGTTTGATGCCTCATTAGTGCTGAGTTAGCTAATCTCAGTTTTTGGCATCTTACCATCAATGTTCTTCAGCCGTTAAGGAATAACCAATGGTTGTGCTTGTAAACTAATCTTCTCAGACCAAGCACATCACTGCAGGAATTCATCTAGGTAGTGTCCTGAACCTAACCATCTTCAGCTGCTTCATCAAAAATATTCCCTCCATCATAAGGTCAGAAGTGGTTGCACCCTGATAGTTTCAATGTTTGGTAGCCTGTTCAGAACTCCTGAAATGACAATGCAGTCGATGCTAAAAAAACTATTATTGGAATTAAATGGAAAGTAATATTTGTACTACACAAATGCCAGAAAATGACCATCTCAAAGAGAGAGACAGATCACCCTCTTCTGACATTCAACTGAGTTACCATCATTGAATTCCCACCATCAACTTCCAGGGGCTCACTATTGACTAGAAACACAACTAGACCAGCCATGTAACTGTTCTGGTTACAACTGCTGGGAATTCAGCATGGGTAACTCATTTCCTGAGTCACAAAAGCCTTTCTACCATCTACAAGGCATAAGAAGTGTCATGGAATACTGTCCACTTGCCTGGATGAGTGCTTTTCCAAGAACAGTTGAGAAACTCAACACCATTCTTGATAGTGCAGCATGCTTGATAGGTATCTCACCCACTTCCTTAAATATCTACTGCCTCCACAATTGACACAATCTGGCAGTAGTATGTAGCACCTACAAGATGCATGGTAGCAACTCGTCAAAGCTCCTTTGACAGCATTTCCAAACCAGTGACCTCTACAATCTGGAAGAACAAGAATATCAGGAGTATGGAAATATTATAACCTCCAAGATTATCCCACATCACCCTCTCTCAAAATATATTGTCATTCCTTTATTATGATTGGATCAAAGGTTGGGAATTCCAGCATTGTGAGTATATGTACACCACACAGGTAGGAGTGGTTCAAGACAGTAACTCCCTTGTTAAGCAAACTGGGGAGGGCAATTAATACTGGCTTTGCAAGTGACCCCATCATCCCATAAACTTAGCAATTATCTATCTGCTGTTCAGAAGCATCGTTTTTAACTGAGCTTCAGCAGTACTCTTGTGCACACTTGAGAATCCATCCATGCACCATGGCTTTGTCAGTCCTGTACCTGAGTACCTGTAGTTTGGCAAATTATTGTGAATTCAAGAGGAGGACTTATGCACTCTACATGAGGCAAATAAGGGCTCTTAATTATTGTATTGGATTTCAGCATGTGTTAGTCACCCAGTTTAATTTATGGGAGTGTTTTTTTTCCCTCTTTGTTTTAGCAAATCTCCTTCTTCTCAATTTCATTTCCATTCCCAGGTCTGCCATTCAATTTAGGAAAACCAAAGGACCCCTAATTAAATCTCTCCAAAGTCTATAGGCTGGATTTTTAACTCTACTTACTTTTAAAAATGTCAGGCAGCAGAACTCATGCAGAAATCCCATCTCCACTTCTGACAATTCCAGGAGGCAATTCTCCCATTCCAGTGTGCTGCTTTTGTAGCACAGCGGACTGGGAAACTGGAACAGAGGCCATTTCACAGGCTTCCAGCTGGGCACCACAGCCTCCACATGTTCCGTAGGGCAGATTTCCAGCGCCATCAGCTCTCTGCCAGAACTTGGTGTGGAACAGCATAATCTATTCAAATTACAATTTACATACAATTTTAATATTAGCGGGCCTGGTACTGAAGTTTTTGCTGCCATCTGCCCCCACCACCACCAGGAGTGTGTATAGCTCCCCTCTTGTAGGGAGCTGGTGTGAAGGGGGGCAGTTGAGGCCCACCAGAGGGTTGGGCTCAGAGGTAGTGCCCCCAGGAATTGCCATCTTGGCAGTGCCAACCTGGGCCCCTGACACTGCCCAAGGGGCAAAGTGCCAATGCCCAGGGGACACTTTGGCAGTGCCCACCCAGCATTGGGCAATGTCAAGGATGCAGGACCTAATGGGATGGGGCCTGATGGGCGTGCGGTCTCTAGGGGGAGATCAGTGGAGGTGGGGTGTCCCTGCTGCCAGTCTGCATTTGGACTGAGAGGGAGGGAAGCCTGTGTCAGGGCTGGTCGGGGTAGTGGAAGGGGGGTGTGGTGGGGTGGGGTTTGGCCTGTGGGGGTGGGTCAGGGCTGCAGAGGGAAGGGCTGGGTCTGCCAGGGGGATTGGATTGGTGGGAGCAATTGGAAGATAAGGGCTGCGGGGAGGAGGGAAATGTTGAGGCGGGCTGGGGACAAGGGGGAGGTTGAGGCTGGCCCTGGAATGTTTGGGAGGCCAGTGTTTGGGCTATGGAGGGAGGAGGTTGCATGGCCGGCGATGTGGGAGTCACGGGGCTCACCAGTGATCGAGCTGGCCTGCAATCGGGAGACCGGCAGACAGGTGCATGTGCACGTGCCGATCTCATCTGACAGTTCGGTGCATGTGCAGTGGCTCGCTCAGTGCTATGCTGTCGGCCTCCCTAGCAGGGATAGGCCCTGCCTGCTACTGTAGATGATTCATTTTGTAAATCCTGCTGAAAAAACTGGCGGGATTTACTCCAGTTTTTACGCAAATTTGAGATGTAGAACTTTTTTGGGAGACCCCCCCCCCTCCATTTTCTACATAGCTCCTCAAGTCTGCGGATACTGGATGGATGATTATGGGGATTGCATGAGGGGACATGGGTGGGGAGTCACGAGTTGACATTGGGGTGGTGGGTGAGGGGGGTATGAGAGGTGAGAGCTGAAGGCTTTACAACTTCTAAAATAACTGGATCAAAGTCCTGGGGAACTAAGGCAGGCCTTCTAACCAGCTCACCTATCACTCATGTGCCCTTGTTGCTGTCTGTGCTCTGCTTCAGGGGTTGGCGGGCCCAACTCTATCCCACATGCCACCAAGCACCCCCCAGAGAGTACAAATTACATGTTTCTGGGTACTTTGTTTATTTAATTGGGGAATTTTCCCAACTCAAGCTACCTCCCTCGGTGCCAAAATTTGGCACAATATTTTCCAGGATGAGGCTTCCTAAACCTATTGCAGGAAGTCTGGCTCATCAAACTAGTATCAATGTTGCGACCCCACACATACATGCATGCACACCCAGGCCCTTAGTTTAATCCACAGCTATGAACGCACATTCTTGAATGATGTGTGTATTGTTGGCTTTGTCTCTACCTAGTGCATAAGGCTACGCCAGGTAAAGGCCTATTCTTCCATCATATTTGGTGCTGCCTGCATGCTATTTTTCATATATAGGACATACTGGCAGATACCTTATATCAGTACTTTCCAGATAGTTTTCCCTGATCTTTACATCCAGATCATTGATAAAGTTATTGAAGAACAGGAACCCTAACATCAATTTTTATTGGAATCCATTAGTAGTCAGTTCTTATGCGGAACTGCTATTGTTAGTAACTACATTCTGTCTGTGAAAATGCAACCAAGTTCCTTTTCAAATTCAACATCTGTTATCTAAACCTTATTTAGCACAGGCTACAGCTTGACAGAATGGACAGAAAAGTGAATTTAACATGGATAAATCTGAGATAATGCATTTTGGTTTTAAAAACAAGAAACAAGACTGCACACTTAATGGAAAAACATGGTAAACTGAGGCGTACGTTCTAGGAATTCAGACATATAACTACCTGAAAGCCTGAGTGCCACGTGGATTATTACTATAAAAAAGGCCAATATAAATGTAGGAATTATAACCAAAAACAGAGTAACAGAATAGAACATAATGATTTACAATGTGGTTTACAAAGCATGAATCAAGCTGCAGTTATAACAGTAATATTATGTTGAGCTGCCTATTATAGAAAGGATATTTAAGACAGAAATAACATGCATTGCAGATTCACAATGCCAGGTTGTGAGAAAGGGCTTGAGGTGCTGGAATTATTTGCCCTGTAATTGTAAAGACAGATAATGTAAAATAGAGATTATTAACATTATGAAGGATTATGAAGGAAAAGGTTATTTTGTCCCATTGGAAAATTAATGAAGACAGCTTATCAACATAAAATTACATTTAAGAGACTGAGGAAAGAAGTTAGAAATAATTTAGTGTGGAATGCCATACTGCAGGGAAAGATTAGGGTCAACCCCATTATATTTTTTAAATGAAGATTGAATAAATGTTGGATTGCTCAAGCAAAGAGCCGATACAAACATGATGGATTTAATGGATTTCTGTATTATAAACTTTTCTATAGGATCATAGAAGTTATACACAGAAGAAGGGGGCATGCAGCCCATCTTGTCCGCGCCAATCCAAGACACCCAGCTGCCCTATCTAATCCCTTCTCCTTGCACCCGACCCCTAGACCAGCAACTAACAGCACTTGAGGTGCAGATCCAAGCCCTTTTTAAACAACTTTAGGGTCTCTGCCTCCACCACCAACTTGAGCAGCAATTAACAGACACCCACCACCCGATGCATAAAAAAGATTTTCATCATGTTCCCTGTAATCATTCTGCCACTTAGCTTGTATCTATGACCCCTAGTTTTTGAAATCTCTGCGAAGGAAAAAATTTCCCCTGCCTACTATCTCCCTACCCTTCATAATTTTGTATCCCTCAATCATGTCACCCCCTCAGCCTTCTCTGTTCCAAGAAAAACAACCCCAACTTCTCCAGTCTCTCCTTGTAACTATAAATCTCCAGGCCTGGCAACATTCTAACAAATCTTCTTTGCACCCTCCCCAGAGCAATTATGCCTTTCCTGTAATGTGGTCACCAGAACTGCACACACTACTCCAGTTGTGGCCTCACTAGTGTCTTATACAGTTCCATCCTTTTATATCCCTACTTTTGAATTCTACACCTCTGCCTATGAAGTAGAGCATTCCATATAGAAACATAGAAACTAGAAGCAGGAGCAGGAGCGGTTGGAGAGGGTTTAAACTAATAAGTCAGGGGGATGGGAACCTATGTAAGGAGTCCAAGAAGAAGGGAGCAAGAACAAAGTGTGGGGAGAAGGTTCCAACTACATCAAAAATCAGGAAAAAAGTTAAAAGGAAGAAGAACTCAGGAGATGTTATTAATGGAAGTGTTAAAATTCAAAAAGAAGATACAAAAATTAGCATAAGGGCATTCTATCTGAATACTTGCAGTATTTGAAACAAGTTAAATGAGTTGATGGCACAAATCATCGTGAACGAATATGATTTGGTGGCCATTACAGAGACATCAATGCAGGATGGTCACGATTGGGACTTAAATACCCAGGACTATCAGATTGTTTGGAGGGACTGATAGGATGGTAAGGGAGGTGGTGTAGCTCTAATATTTAAGGATGACATCAGGACGGTAGTGAGAGATGATTTAGCTCCTATGGAAAAAAAAGTTGAATCCATTTGCGTGGAAATTAGAAATAGTAAGGAGAAAAAATCATTGATAGGCATAGTTTATAGGCCACCAAATAATAACATCATCATAGGGCAAGAAATAAACAACGAAATAACTGATGCATGTCAAAATGGTATAGCAATTATTATGGGGGATTTTAATAGGTTAGATCGGATCAGTTAAGGCAGCCTTGAGAAGGAGTTCATAGAATGTATCCATGATAGCTTCCTTAAACAGTATGTAATGGAACATATGAGGGAGCAAGCTATCCTAGATTTGGTCCTGTGTAATAAGACAGGAATAATTAATGATCTTACAGTTAGGGATCCTCTCGGAAGAAGCGATCACAGTATGGTTGAATTTAAAGTACAGATGGAGTGTGAGAAGGTAAAATCTAATATCAGTGTCTTGTGCTTAAAGGAGACTACAAAGGGATGAGGGAGGGGTTGGCTAAGGTAGACTGTGAGTAAAAACTTCATGGTGGGACAATTGTGGAACTGTGGAGGACTTTCAAAGCGATCTTTCACATTGCTCAGCAAAAAGTATTTACCAGTAATAAGAAAGGACTATCGAAAAAGAGATAATCCACCATGGATATCTAAGGAAATAAAGGAGGGTATCAAATTGAAAGAAACTGCATACAAAGTGGCAAAGATTAGTGGGAAACTAGAGGAGTGAGAAATCTTTGAAGGTCAACAGAAAGCCATGAAAAAAGCTTTAAAGAAAAGTAAAATGGATTATGAGAGTAAACTAGTTCAGAACATAAAAACAGATAGCAAAAGTTTCTACAAATATATGAAATGAAAAAGAGTGGCTAAAGTACACATTAGTTCTTTAGAGGATGAGAAGGGGGATGTAATAACTGGAAATGAGGAAATGGCTGAGGCATTGAACAGGTATTTTGTGTCAATCTTCAGAGTGGAAGACCCAAATAACATGCCAGAAACTCATGACAGGAAGGCTGTGGCAGGTGAGGACCTAGAAACCATCATTATCACTAAAGGGGTCATGTTGGACAAGCTAAAGGGGCTAAAGATAGACAAGTCTTCTGGTCCTGATGAAATGCATCCCAGAGTACTAAAAGAAATGGCAGGAGAAATAGCAAATGCACTAGTGGTAATTTACCAAAATTTGCTGGACTCTGGGGTGGTTCTCGCAGATTGGAAAACAGCAAATGTGATGCCATTGTTTAAAAAAGGAGGTAGACAAAAGGCGGGTAACTATAGACTAGTTAGCTTAATTTCTGTAGTAGGGAAAATGCTTGAATCAAGGAAATAATAGTGGGACATCTGGATATAAATTGTTCCATTGGTAAGATGCAGCATGGGTTCATGAGGGCAGGTCATGTTTGACTAATTTAGTGGAATCCTTTGAGAACATTACAGGCGCAGCAACAATGGGGAACCTGTGGTTATGGTATATTTGGATTTCCAGAAGATATTTGACAAGGTGCCACACCAAAGACTGCTACATAAGATAAAGGTGCACAGTGTTACAGGTAATGTATTTGCCTGGATAGAGAATTGTTTAACCAACAGAAAGCAAAGAGTGGGGGTAAATGGGTGTTTTTCTGGTTGGCAGTCAGTGACTAGTGGTGCGCCTCAGGGATCAGTGTTGGGATTGCAATTGTTTATGATTTACATAGGTAATTTGGAGTTGGGGATCAAGTGTAGTGTATCAAAATTCGCAGATGGTACTAAGGTGAATGGCAGAGCAAAGTGTGCAGAGGACGCTGAACGTCTGCAAAGAGACATTGATAGTCTAAATGAGTGGGCAAGGGTCTGGCAGATGGAGTACAATGTTGGTAAATGTGAAATCATCTATTTTGGTAGGAATAACAGCAAAATGGACTATTATTTAAATGATAAAAAATTGCAGCATGCTGCTGTGCAGAGGGACCTGGGTGTCCTTGTGCAAGAATCACAAGGTGTTGGTTTGCAGGTGCAGCAGGTAATTAAGAAGGCAAATGGAATTTTGTCCTTCATTGCTAGAGGGAGAAAGTTTAAAAACAGCTATATAAGGTGCTGGTGAGGCCACACCTGAAATACTGTGGCCTCCTTACTTAAGAAAGCTTCACTGGGTTGATTCTGGAATTGAGAAGGTTGACTTATGAGGAGAGACTGAGTAGACTGGGGCTATACTCATTGGAATTCAGAAGAATGAGGGGAGATCTTATAGAAATATATAAGATTGAGGGGAATAGATAAGATAGAAACAGGGCAGCCATCAACTATCACCCTTTGTTGCCTTTTGCTAAGCCAACTTTTGGATCCGATTTGCCACATTACCCTGTGTCACATGGGCTTTTACTGTTTTGACCAGTCTGCCATGTGGGACCTTGCCAAATGCCTTACTAAAATCCGTGTAGATAATATCCACTGCAATACCCTCATCAATCCTCCTTGGCACTTTCTCAAAGAACTCAATCAAATTTGTAAGGCATGATCTTTCCTTAACAAACCTGATTAGTCCAAGACTTTCTAAGTGACAGTTTATCCGACCTCTCAGGATTGGCTCTAACAACTTGCCCACCACTGAAGTAAGACTGGCCTATAATTGTTTGGCAATTCCTTTGTACTTTTTTTAAACAACTGAACCACTTTTGCATTCCTCTAGAACTCTGGCACCTCACCTGCATCTAGTGAAGTTTCGAAAATAATCCTCAGAGCATCTATTATTTCCTCCCTGACCTAAGAACATAAGAACATTAGAAATAGGAGCAGGAGTAGGCCATCTGGCCCTTCAAGCCTGCCCCGCCATTCAATAAGATCATGGCTGATCTGTCGTGGCTCAGTTCCACATTCCCGCCCTCTCCCCATGACCCTTAATCCCCTCTCTTACCAAAAACCCATCAACCTGCGTCTTAAAAATATTTAGCGAGGTAGCCTCCACCACTTCAACGGGCAGAGAATTCCAGAGATTCACCACCCTTTGAGTGAAGAAGTTCCTCCTCAACTCCGTTCTAAACCACCCCCCCTTTATCTTGAGACTGTGCCCCCTAGTCCTACTGTCCTTTCTGAGCAGGAAGAGTCTCTCCACCTCTATCCTATCCATCCCATTCATCATCTTATACGTCTCAATGAGATCTCCCCTCATTCTTCTAAACTCTAACGAGTACAAGCCTAGTTTATTCAGCCTCTCCTCATAGCTCAACCCCCTCAACTCCGGCATCAGCCTAGTAAACCTCCTCTGCACTCCCTCCAAGGCCAAAATATCCTTGCGCAGGTGCGGCGCCCAAAACTGCACACAGTACTCCAGCTGCTGTCTCACCAATGCCCTATACAGCCGCAGCAAGACCTCCCTACTTTTATATTCAATCCCCCTCGCTATAAAGGCCAGCATCCCATTTGCCTTCCTGACCACCTGCTGTACCTGCAAGCTGGGTTTTTGCGACTCATGCACAAGGACCCCGAGGTCCCTCTGCACTGTCACCTTCAACATCCTAGGGAACAATCCATCTGACCCCGGCGACTTTTCCACTTTCAAGGATTCCAAGTCCTCTAATACTTGCTTTCTCGATATGATTATTTTATCCAATATTTCACACTGCTCCTTTTGGATTACTATATACATAGCATCCCTTTCCTTTGTGAATATGGAGACAAAAAATTCATTAAAAACTCTTCCCATTTCCTCTGCATCTTCACTCAAGTTCCCTTCTTCATCTCCGATAGACCTCATTTTTTTCCTTAACTTTTTGTTCTTTATATACTGGTAAAACACCTTTGGAATTTCCTTAATCTTGTTTGATAATATTTTTTCATGCTCTCTCTTTGATTTCCTTATTTCTTTTGTAATTTGATCTCTGTAGTATCTATGCTCCTCTAGGCTAGTTTGCTCCTAGTAGTGTGACTGCCCCTTTTTTATTCCTAAATTCAACCAATAAAGTTTCATTTGTTAGCTCATTTAGCAGAGCATCCCTTCTCATAACTGTAATTGGTTTTCTAACCAATAATGCTACCCTGCTCCTTTTTAGTCACCCACTCTATCCTGCCTGAAAACTCTGCACTCAGGATCATAGAGCTGCCAATTTAGCCTCTCATTTAGCCATCCATCATAGCAATGACAATATGCTGACATTTGTCTATTTGTGCCCTTAGTTCATCTGCCATGTTTATAATACTCCTTGCAATGAAGTATAAGCAGCTCAACCCAATCAAATTCCTTTGCTGGATGCTTTTTAAGTTTCTTTTGTCTTTCCAAGTCGCAAAATAATGTTCCCCCTCCCATTTCTGGATCTGAATTTGACTTGTTTAAGCCTATCTTTTCATTCTCATCCCTCTGCCATTCTAATGTAAAACTTTCTCAACAGAACTAGTGAAAGCCCCCATGATGATATTGATCCCACTTCTATACAGGTGTCCCTCATCTGACTTGTATAGGTCCCATCTTTTCTAGAATTGGTCCCAATGCTTCAAGATTCTAAACCCTTCCGTGGTACACCAGTTCTTTTGCCATGTATTCATCTGATCTATCCTCTTATTCCTGCTCTCACTAATACGTAGCACTGGGGATAATCCTGAGATTACTATATTTAAGGTCTTGAATTTTAATTTATCTCCTAATTTCCTATATTCAGCTCTCAGGACTTCATCTCTTTGTTTACCTATGTCATTGGTACTTATTGTTAAGACCCAGGCCAGAAACTCCAACATACTTTGCGAAGATAGCCTAGATCCTAAGGTTTACATTTGATTATGGCATGGGTGAGTTTAAGATGTTTCACTTCATGTAAGATTTTATTAAAGAAGTTTATTTAAGAACACAGTTAAAATATAAAAACAAAATTAGAATAATTTTTATCAATTACAAGATTCAAACATGCAGTATAACCCATGATGCAGCTAGTTATCTGTGTTGTTCCAAGTCAAACACCATCCCACAGACATACACCCTTCTCTCAACTTGGCACGAAAATAAGTCTGCTCATGTGATGCTGGATTTTCAGCTTTTTAACACCTATGGTGAATTGGTTCTTTGAATGTTGGATTAAATCTCTGAGGCACCCCTGTCCTGAAACTTTCAGCGAGACTCTGGAGAGAGAGAGACAGACACACTGACTTCTGCCACCAGCTTCTGGCAGCAGCTGACAACTGAAGCTAAAAACTGGTACTGGGAAAAAAACTGTCCCCAGGCATATCACCTGACCTGTCAATCTTCCCCAAATCAAGCTCCACTCAGCAATTCCCAACGGACCATTAAAACACAGCACTGCATTAGTCCAGATTAAAATCAGCATGAGGTACATTGTATTGCTTCAGTAACAATTAGAGAACACTGGTTACAGATATCATTGCTCTAATAAAATGCTAGGACCTGCTTGAAAAATCTGCAGAGAAAAATGAATAAAATACATTTCTTAAAAGTGAAACATTGTCACACCCCCCCAAGGGAAAAATGTACCATCAATATTCAAAGGTGGCTTAATTTTTCAAAACCTTTTAATTTCACACTACTAGCACTCTACGATAGATATACACACATTTTATAAAATCAAAACATGCAAATATAACAGCAGTATAATCCATTTCAGTCCTTGTCTTCCACTATCAAACATTCCTTCTTCTTTCATTAAATGCATGACAAAGCATCGGCAATCATATTCTCTCTTCCTGCCACATGTATACCTTTTAAATTCAATGGCTGCAACAGTTAACACCACCTAAATGGTCTTGCGTTGTTATCCTTAAATTTCTCCAAAAACGTTAATGGATTTTAATCAGTGTACACAATCGTCTCAGATGAATTAGCGACACCATAAATGTTAAAATGTTGCAAAGCCAAACAAAATCAAGGTCTCTTTCTCAATGGTTGAATATTTCTTCTGATGATCATTTAGCTTTTTGGAAAAACACCCAGTTGGCCATTCTGTTCTCTTGTTGTCTTCTTACAATAGTACAGCACTGACAATCACATCATTCACCTCAAAGGCTGGGCCATCTTGAATGGTTTTGTGTAATTTGATGTGGCCAATACAACAGCAGTGGTTAATACAGCTTTCAGGCTGTCAAATGCCTGCTGAGCCCTCAGGCTGCATTTCAGTAATTTAAATGAGTTTGGATAAAACCATGGGAGATGCTGGAAGCCCTCCTGCTTTCAGCCAAATCCATTATTCCTCCTTAGCTTTAAAGGCAAAGAGACTGCGGCCACAATTTTATTTAATTAGTGTCACAAGTAGGCTTACGTTACATTACATGAAATTACTGTGAAAATCCCCTAGTTGCCACTCTCCAGCAGTTTGAGCACACTGCGGGAGAATTTAGCATGACCAATCCACCTAACCAACATGTCTTTTGGACTGTGGGAGGAAGCTGGAGGTCCCATAGGAAACCCATGTAGACATGGGGAGAACAAGCAGACTCCGCATAGACAGTGACCCATGCTGCAATCAACCCTGGGTTGCTGACACTGTGGGTTAGCAGTGCTAACCATTGTGCCACAGTGCCGCCCATTTTCACATTGCAGTTACGTAGCCAGCTCACTCATTTAACAAAAGCAATTTTAGCCATCTTGCCTTTGCTTGCCAGAGTTCATGAAAGGTGTGATTATAAATGAAATTTCCCTTTATCTAAAGCTCTGGTGAAGAAAAATGGACATTTATTATTGAATTTCCACAAGGGGGTGCAATTGGTCAATTGGAATAGTTTTAAGAAAACTGGTATTTGAGAAGACAGCGAAGTGAATTAGAGTCAAAATACTGGAATGGGCATGTGGCCAAGCTTTCAATTAATATTTTCCAGTAGAGAAAATCCTCTGAAGAAATCTAAGAACATAAGAACATAAGAAATAGGAGCAGGAGTAGGCCATCTAGCCCTTCAAGCCTGCCCCGCCATTCAATAAGATCATGGCTGATCTGAAGTGGATCAGTTCTACTTTCCCGCTTTCTCCCCATAACCCTTAATTCCCCTGTCTATCAGAAACCTATCTACCCGCATCTTAAATATATTTAACGAGGTAGCCTCCACCACATCAATGGGCAGAGAATTCCAGAGATTCACCACCCTTTGAGTGAAGAAGTTCCTCCTCAACTCTGTTCTAAACTGTCCCCCCCTTATCTTGAAGCTGTGCCCTCTAGCCCTGCTGTCCTTTCTGAGCGGAAAGAATCTTTCTACCTCTACCCTATCCATCCCCTTCATTATCTTATACGTCTCTATAAGATCCCCCCTCATCCTTTTAAACTCCGATGAGTACAAACCCAGTCTATTCAGCCTCTCTTCATAGTTCAACCCCCTCATCTCCGGTATCAGTCTAGTGAACCTCCTCTGCACTCCCTCCAAGGCCAAAATATCCTTGCGCAAGTGCGGCGACCAAAACTGCACACAGTACTCCAGCTGCGGCCTCACCAGTGCCCTGTACAGTTGCAGCAAGACCTCCCTGCTTTTACATTCAATCCCCCTCGCTATAAAGGCCAGCATCCCATTTGCCTTCCTGATCACCTGCTGCACCTGCAGGCTGGGTTTTTGCAACTCATGCACAAGGACCCCCAGGTCCCTCTGCACCGTAGCATGCTGCAGCTTTTCGCCCTTTAAATAGCAATCCCTCCTACTATTATTCCTGCCAAAGTGGATAACCTCACACTTGCCAACATTGTACTCCATCTGCCAGGTCCTCGCCCACTCGCTTAGCCTATCTAGATCCCTCTGCAGACTTTCCACACCCTCCGCACAATTTGCTTTTCCACTTATCTTCGTGTCATCAGCAAATTTCGACACCCTACACTCAGCCCCCTCCTCCAGATCATCTATATAAATGGTAAATGGTTGAGGCCCCAGCACCGATCGCTGGGGCACTCCACTTGTCACCAACCGCCAATCAGAATAGCACCCATTGATACCAACTCTCTGCCTCCTATTAGACAACCAATCCTCTATCCACGCTAACACCTTACCCCCAACTCCATGCCCCCTAACCTTCTGAAGCAAATTTTCTGAAGCAATCATAATCTTAACTTTGTAACATTGTCCTCAGCAATCACATTTAAAAACTATTGAACTTTTATGTCAAAGGATGACATTTTTTAATTGTGAGATAATGATCACAGGATTTTGTTTGTCTGTATGAATGTGGGCGGGGGTGGGTGCTATTGGTGGTGACACTAAGGAGTAGTGACATAGGGAGTCAATACAAAGAGAAAATATATAAAGAATAATGAACATTCAAGTGGGAAGAGGGTTCTGTGCATGATTTTATTGTTGTCTTGTCTAATTCCTCTTAGTAATTGCTTTAAAAGACTGCATAATAAAGAAATTTTCTTTTTGTTTAAAAAAAAGTCTTATGTCTGTGTGAAAATGCAAATGGCATTACAAAGCGTCGCTCATCATATTCAGAACATTTGCGGATCCAGTAATGGCATTGTTCCAATAATACATTTTTAATTGGTCCACTTTTAATATATCTTTGTCCTCGCAAGGTCAGCTGAATGACAGAGAAGCCTGTTGCTTCCCCCACCCCTCTATGAATTGTTGCCTTGGAAACAGTGCTAAAAGGAAAGGGGAAAGAATATTTTAAATTTACAGCTGAGGCAGAGTACCAGATCTGGCTGAAAGCAAGAATGCTTCTGTTAGTTGCCATGGCTTTATCCAAGCATGTAGGAATTATTATGTTTGTTTGGCTTCTGAATTAAAATTATGATGGTATACATTATTGGTTAGCTATTAAAGATTCCAACTAGCTTACCATGCCACTTTCATGTCTGACTTCTACATGCTTGTCATTATTGATCCACCTACATTCACAAAGAGGTGACTTTGATGGCACTACATAAGGTAACAAGGAAACTCTTCAGTCACATACCCAACACCAGGTAGATTGCCTTTAATTACAGCTTAGCCTTGCAACTACACTTCCATTCAATGATGCATCAGTTAGCGATTACTCAGAGCTCATTTTGTGCAGAGTAAGCCTGTCAAAACTCCCAAAAGTTAAGAATCCAGTTTGACAAGAAATTACCACCAGGGTGAAACAAAATGAGCAGGCAATGACCTGTTGTAAACCATACAAAGATATCAATGGTGAGAGCTACAGATGACCTGAAGAAACAGTTTGAAGCATTGCAATTAGCATGGATGCATTAAATACTCTACTTTGAAAGGTTATGTGAGTAAAATGTAAGTCTTTGTAAAACAAATAATCAGTATGAAGTTTGATGACTAATTCACAACAATAATGTAATATCTTGACATGTTACTCCTTTGTCAATTTATTTAAAATTGAGCCCGAGGAGAGAACATTTAATTAACGTGCTGACTACTAAATTGCTACCCACTGTCTTTTCCAGTCCTATGGATATTGTAAAAACTTCCAAAATATTCAATTTGCTGAAGCTACTTGTCAGTTTGGGGTAGAGTCCCCATGCTTCCAAACTTATGTTTTGCAGATGCATTTTGTGACTTTCATATGTCAGGTAATATAAACATGGTCTTCTGGAGTGGTTTTGATTGTGTGAGGTAGCCAGAGAAGTCATTTCATTTCATTTCCCGCCCTCCCTGCCAATATTAACCTTGGGTTTTTGTGGATCTTATGCATTTCCGTCGAAATTGCAGGGCCTCCAGTTGATGGGGAAACACCCAGTCCTGATGCTTTACCAGAGTCTTGGGTAGACGTTTTTTTTTTAACCTTCTGATATTTCCGTAGGTTTGGTATGCCTGGTGCACCAATACTGCTTCTAAATATACCAGCGAAAACCATCTCTTTGATAGAGTGCCTCCAAAGGCACTTAATCCAATTATCTTGTTGAACTCAGCATAAAGGTTGAGTTTTGGCATTACTGCCAAAGGTAAGTGCAGTAATTTATACCAAGTTTTACTATAATCAACCTTGTGATTCTTTGAATCACCAATATGCTAGATCACTTTCAAAGAGACAATAAAGCTGATTCTCGCTGTCAGTACATCAAAATTATAGAGAAGGGATCCCAAGCTTATTTCTAAGGTTCCAAACCACATGGGCAACCTGTTTGGACACTTCTGCAGTATATTAAGTCTTTGGGCTCTTGGTTATTGGGAAGTGTGCTGTATATGTAACATTACTATGTTGCTACTTCTGTTGTAACAGAATCACAGAATTGTTACAGCTCAGAAAGAAGACCATTTGGCCCATTGTGTCTGCACCGGCTCTTCAAATAAGCATTATGACTTAGTGCCTGCCTTTTCTTATACCCCTGCACACAGCTTCTAGTCAGATAATCATCTAATGCCTTCTTGAATGCCTTGATTGAACCTGCCTGCACCACACCAGGCAATGCACTCCAGACCCGAACCACCCATTGTGTAGATTGTTCCATCACACCATATTTGCTTCTTCTAGCACGTCACTTTAAATAAGTGGAACTAGTCGTGTAAATCTGTTCTATAATCTCTCCAATGCATTCACATTCTTCCTCATGCGTGGTGCCCAGAACTACACACAATTTACCAGCTGAGATCTAACTAGTATAAGTTTAACATAACCTCCTTGTTCTTATACTCTATGCCCCTATTAATAAAGCCCAGGATACTGTATGCTTTATTAATTGCTCTCTCTACTTGTCCTGCCACCTTCGATGATTTATTCACATTTACACCCGTCCTTCTGCTCCTGCCCTTTAATAATTTTACCCTTTAGTTTACATTGTCTCTCCATGTTCTTCCAATCAAAATGCATAGCCTCATATTTCTCCGCATTGAACTTCATCTATCACCAATCATTCCACTCCACCAATTTGTCTATGTCCTTTTGAAGTCCTACATTGTCCTCCTCACAATTTACAGTGCTTCCAAGTTTCATGTTATCTACAAACTTTGAAATTGTCCCCTGCACATCTGGATCATTTATATATATATAAATGTAAGGGTCCCAACATCCCAAATGTAAGGAAATGTAAGGGTCCCAACATCCTGGGGACATCATCTCAAATCTTCCTCCAGCCTGAAAAATGTTGACTGACCATTACTCTGTTTCCTATTATTCTGTCAAATTTGTATCCACATTGCTGGAGCCTCTAATCCCTTTCATTACATGAACTTTAACTTTTCTTACAAATCTGTTGTGTGGCAGTGTATTTAATACTAAATTGCAGTAATTTGGTATCTTTCTGTTCGAATTTTTCAGATCTCATTAGTTGTTAATGTTGCCAGTGAATGTGGCTTCACAGAAAATCACTACAAAGAACTGCAGCAGTTACAGCGAGAACTGGGCCCAATGCATTTTAATGTCCTGGGATTCCCCTGTAACCAGTTTGGGAATCAAGAGCCAGGGTCTGACCAGGAGATTGAAAGGTTTGTGCGGAGAACCTATGGAGTGACCTTTCCAATGTTCAGTAAGGTCAATGTCAAAGGCCCTGGTGCGAATGCAGCATTCAAATACTTAACAGGTAAGAATGAGATTCATTACAAGTTAGGAGTGACCATTGACTTGAAATAGGAAACAAATTATTAATAAAATCTACCTGCATTAGCTTCCCCATGAGAAGAGGTTATCAGAACTCACATGTGAATTTCCAATAACATTCTGCTTGCATCCCCGTGCTTGAAAGACGTGCTCGTTATGTGCATTGGCCATGCTAAGTTCTCCCTCAGTGCACCCGAATTGGTGCCTGAATGTGGTGATCAGGGGATTTTCACAGTAACTTCATTGCTGTGTGAATGTCAGCCTACTTGTGACTAATAAATAAACTTTATTTTATTATCCATTGCTTCAGACCAGCCAATCACTGTATCAGGGTTCCCGTAAGTCCCAACGTGTGTTGATGCATTTATTTTCTGGGCAGTTTTAAATCGCGCATTCATTTTTCCTGAGGTAGGAGTTCTGAATATTCTGGACATTGGCACCTGTTTAAAGCAGGAACAATATTTTCCCATTCTTTCTTTTGTCAATTTTATTGACACCCCCACCGCCCCCTCCACCCTGCCATCCAACCTTTCCACAGACATCAAGTGACGTCTGCTACTGTGATATTTTTAATATGCACTTCCAATGAAAGAAACACTACTTGGGAAAGTTCCCCTATTATTTAATCCATGAAGTTGCTAAATGCTTTAGAAGAAGAGATACTGGTGTTGATGTTTGTGCTGGAATAGATTGGAACTGTGAAAGGAATGGGAATGGGAGGGGGGAGCTGCAATGAGAATCATTTTAAATATAAATGTTAACATTTATTGCATAATACTACTGCCAGTGGGTACTGTCTACAAGATGCGCTGCAGGAACTCACCAAGGTTCCTTAGCAGCACCTTCCACCACCACCATCTAGAAGGACAAGAGCAGTGGATATCTGGGAACACCACCACCTGGAGATTCCCCTCCAGGTCACCCATCATCCTAACTTGGAAATATGTTGTCATTTCTTCATTGTTGCTGGGTCAAAATGCTTGAACTCCCTCTCTAACAGCATTGTGGGTGTACCTACACCCCAGGGACTGCACAGTTCAAGAAGGCAGCTCAGCACCACCTCCTGTAGGGCAACTAAGGATGAGCAATAAATGCTGACCTAGCCAGCGATTCCCGCAACCTGTAAGTGATTTTTTTAAAACGAGAAGGAGTCTTTCCTCGGTTTCCAAATAGGGAACAGCAAAAAGAGAATGTTGTGCTTTTTTAAAAAAAACTAATTTCAAACCTCCATTATTTCCAGACCTGATGAGAAGCAGGGTTAGAATTTTAAACTAACCATAGTTACGATGGCCACGGGAGATCATCAATTGACCTGCCTGCAGGCCTCGTAGAGTACAAGCTCCACCATTAGGCAAGTGAAGGCTCGTCCACCACAGAAGGAGAAGCAGGAGTTTTAAAACCAGCTAGCTCCACTCAGGAAAGCAGATGAAACACTTCACGGCTGACCTGTAATGTGTAGCTGCTGACCGTAACTTTGACCATATTGTAAATAAGGAATGACGATGACAGAACACTGGCCTTGGTAAGGTTTTTATACATGTCATAGAATCATAGAATCCCTACAGTGCAGAAGGATCCATTGAGCCTACACCGACAAGAATCCCACCCAAGTCCTATCCCTGTAACCCCACGTAGACCCCCCCGACACTAAGGGGCAATTTAGCACGGCCAATTAACCTAACCCGCACATCTATACAACGTTCCTTGAAATTGGGCAGTAAAATAAGCTAAGAAAAAATACTGCTTGTTAAATAACATTTTCTTGTATCTATGCTTACGTGTTCATGCTGTTCAGAAGGATTACTTGTCGAGCTGTGTAATAACTTCACACAGGAGTGCAACACATATCACAATCAGTATCAGGAGCATTAGCTAATTTCTTCCTTCTCTTGCCGAGCAATTGTGTGCCTAACCATCAGCTCCACTGAGTTCAGCTAGTTTAACAATGGCTTGAAATTGAAGCAGCCTGGAAATGGTCCATCAAGCATATGAAAGAAATCAGTTAAACAACATGACTGCACGAGCTGGTTCCCTGTTCCACAGACCCTACATTCTGTGCGAAAGGAAGAGTCTCGTAATATCTGACCTAGTTCTATTTTTGCATTTATGACTCCTAATCCTCCCTTATCTATTCAGGTGAAGCAAATTGTCGACATGAGCACAATATAACCTTTCATCATCTATTTTAAACATCTGTCAAATCATAACTAAGTCTGCCCTTTAACATTTAGACACCCTTGGGCCATTAATCATTGAACCATAGAATCCCACAGTGCAGAAGGAGGCCATTTGACCCATCGAGTCTGCACCGACTACAGTCTCACCCAGACCCTATCCCCATAACCCCACATATTCACCCTAGCTAATCCTCCTGACACTAAGGGGCAATTTAGCATGGCCAATCAATCTAACTCGCACATCTTTGGACTGTGGGAGGAAACCGGAGCACCCGGAAGAAACCAATACAGACACGGGGAGAATTTGCAAACTCCACACAGGCAGTCACCCAAGGCTGGAATTGAACCTATGCAATTATGATATTTATAAGCCTGAGGTGACCATCACCTCTGTGAAGCTGTTAATCCCAAGAGATTCCAGCTGGTGAGGAAATTCCTGTTTAAAGTCTTGAATTCTCTGGGGAATAAACCCATTCATCAGTGAATTCATTTGGAAACTTTATTAATCTGTTTTAGTTTGTTCATGTGTCGAAAGATTTGCCAACTCACTCAATTAAATTTCTGTGCTCCCCAGGAAAGATAAACATTTCTAAGGAAAATTTTATTTTAAAGTTGCTAAAATGCTAACTAAAGAAACTCAAAAGTCATTTAATATTCAGATACAAAGGTCAATTTCTTGAGTTGGTACAAATTGAGAGTGTCAGGTATAAAAGGATTTCCATGACTTGATGTCCTTGGCAACCTGAACTAGGCAAATAAGCACTGGCCTGTCAGTTTTGTCCACTTTCCAGGAAAAATCAAACAAAATTAAGGGAATTAAAACTGATCTTGTGTAAAACATAATAGCAGTGGATTGAACAGTGGAACATGGAGACATTGGAATTGCTAGACAATAAAAGTAATGTTTATCTAATTCATTTTCCACCATTCTGGTAGTCATGTGACAGCAATAATGGAGCTAATTAATCATGGCAATCAATTAGACATGAGGTGAGGAAACCTCCCCCAGTTATGAAAAGCTTTAGGAATCATAACCCCAAAGTCACCTTGTCCCTCCCAAGCATGCAATTAACATAGATCACATCTCAAATTCCTATTATGCTGCAGCATTATTTTCCGAAACAAATTGATCTGATTTGCATTTGAATTAACAAACCTTATCCGCACCCAACATTGCCATATTGCACTTGTTCCATACTCGCCATTCATTTTCTGAAATTATGGCCGGAATTCTCCAGCCGTTCACTCTCCACCGCCACTGCCTGTGAGAATGGAAAATTTGGCGCTCAGCTAAATTTCCATTCATTGCAGCAGGATCAGAGAATTCTGGCTGTGAGCGAGGTCAGAGAATCTGGCTCTATATTTTTGCAAATTAGTTTGGAATTTATCCCATTCAAGCAGAGACTGTATACATAATTCAACTTCTCTGGAAAGGTGAAACAGTTCATCATGTTTACATATTCTGGACTCTTTAGAATCCTAAAGCCTATTTTGACTTCTTTTAGTGAGAATATGCCCAGTTTACATAGCTGTTCCTCACAATCTAATCCCTTCATCCGGACAATTATTCTGGTTGCTGTCGGCTGTATCATTTCAACAAACTCAATATTCTTTTTGTACTATGGTGACCATTGGTGACTATGGACATCTTCCAAACCCACAACCTCTACCACCTGGAAGGTAAAGGGCAGTAGATACATGGGAATACCATCACCTGCAAGTCCCCTCTAAGCCACACACCATCCTGACTTGGAACTAAATTGTTGTTCCTTCACTGTCACAGAGTCAAAATCTAGGAACTCCCTCCCTAACAGCATTGTGGTGTACTTACACCACATGGACTGCAGTGGTTCAAGAAGATGGCTCACCACCATCTTCTCAAGGGCAATTAGGGACGGGCAACAAAAGTGCTGGCCTAGCCAGCAACACCCATGTATAAATATAAATATTTGTACTCAGTATTCAAAGTACGGCCACATCTATAGTTAATAAAGAGAAAACATACTTTACTATATTGGCTCAATATTGCTGTTTCAATATGTTCCAGTTGATTTATTCACTGGGGCCAAACATTATTGTGTAAGCTTCAATTCGTGGTGATCAGAATTCTCCCAAACCTTTCATTTTCCATACACTTTCTTTTCTTCCCTTTGAAAATTGCCACCTTCAGAAGAACTACCAGATGTTGAACCAGACTGTTTTCAACTTTGGCATCATATTTGATGCTGAATTGAGTTTCTGACTCCATATTCTTTCCATCACCAAAACCATCTCATTTCCATATCACTGTCTGTCCCCACTTCTGTTGCGGCTTATGTGTTGCTGAAACCCTCTTCTCTGTCTTAGTTGCCTCTAGATCTGATTATTTCAATGCCTTTTTTGGCTGGTCTCCCACCTTCTACCCTCCTGAACCTAAGTCCATCCAAAACCGTGCTGCCTTTCCTAACTCAAACCTAGTTCCATTCACCCACCCCCCACCCCTATGTTCACTGACATAAACGCATCAGTTTTAACATTCTTATCCTTATTTTCAAATCCCTCCATGAACTTAATGCTCCCTCTCCATGTGACCTCCTTCTGCTTTACAACCCTTTGCTCCTCCAGTTTTGCCTTTTGCATGTTCCCACTCTTACGATTCCTTGGGCCCAAAGCTCTGGCATCCCCTTGCTAAACCTCTCTATCTCATTCCCTTGCTAAACATCTCTACCTCTCCTTCTTTAAGATGCTCCTTAAAATCGACTTGGCAAGGTTAACTTTGAGCAAGCTTTAAGCACATGTCCTTCTATTATCTTCTGTGGATCAGTGTCAGACTTCACTTCATGACAGCCACTGTGTAAATGGCAATTGTTAATGAAAACAACCATTCAAGTGTTTTCATCAAATTACCATGTATGGTATTTACTCCACTAATCCCTCTAACCAGGCATCCCAAGACACTAAGGGGCAATTTAGCATAGCCAATGCACCTAACCAGCGGACCAATACAATGGTTATAATAAGAATTATTTCTGAATTTAATTATAGAGTCCACTGGCAAGGAACCAAACTGGAATTTCTGGAAGTATCTTGTGGATGCGAATGGTGAAGTCGTGGATGTTTGGGAAAGTTCTGTTCCAATTGCAGAAATAAAGCCAAAGATTGCATCGCTAGTGAGGCAACTCATTGTGAAAAGGAAAGATGAGTTGTGATTTAACCCAATGCTATGTAATGACTAATGTTACATGATTCCATTTTACACCACTATTTAACAATTGTTTTTTGTGTTATCAATTCTGTCTTACACAGTCCACTATCTCATTTCCCAGCACACCAGATTTGCTGAACATAGGTTGTTTTCTTATGTGTAGATTAAAAAAAACCATAGAACCCATAAAGTGCAGAAGGAGAACATTCAGCCCATCAAGTTTCCACCGACAACAATCCCATCTAGACCTATCCCCATAACCCCACCAATTTACCCCACTAATCCCTCTAACCAGGCATCCCGAGACACTAAGGGGCAATTTAGCATAGCCAATGCATCTAACCAGCACATCTTTAGACTGTGCAAGGAAACCAGAGCACCCGAAGGAAACCCATGCAGACATGGGGAAAATGTGCAAACTCCACACAGACAGTGACCCAAGCCAGGAATCAAACCCACATGACTGGAACTGTGAGGCAGCAATGCTAACCATTGTGTCACCATGCTGCCCAGAGATAGGATGAATTGTATGGGCCGGATTCTCCTGTCACGCTGCAGTGAACGGACATTTGGTTGAATGCCAAATTTTCCATTCTTGACTGAAGCAGTGGGGGACATGTGAGACCAGAGAATTATGGCCTATGTCCCTTTTTAAATTTTTGCTGAGGTAAATCTCAAGTTTGATATGTGCCTTAAATGTAAGTGAGTAAATACAATAATACAAGAAACATAGTGGGTAAGATAAACAGTCCATCCATTACTTGCACAGTATTGCAATTTTCTTGATTTAAAAAAAATGAGTCTGATGTTAACTGTCATGTTTTTAAGTAATCTTTAAACTGGTGATTTGATTAAATTACACAAACAAAGTAGATAGGTCAATTTATGACAGGTAAAAAGGAATGTTTTATTATGGATTAAAGGTCAGTAAAATCAGCACCTACAAAACTTCCTAATGTAACATCACACACAGAATAGTGCATTTTTATATCCTAAAAAGGGAGCAGGAATTACGGTGAGGGAAAAGAACAGCAAATGCACCTTTAACACTGAGCCTTATCAACTGCCCACCTGAAACAGTTGAAAAATTATATCTGGTTGGTGGTTTGGGGGCAGAGGTCTTGTTGGCAAAAAGGACAAATGGATAGTTTGAGGTCATCTCCGGTAGGAAAGGGATATTCCAGGCCAGAAGAAGGGAGAAATGAACTTTCCTTGTTGGGTCTGGATGAACATTTCTTTTGGCCCCACAAGCATATTTAAAAAAAAAAATCCTCTTGTTATTTTCACTGAGTGAGAAAGCTTCAGTGACTTCTCCGCTTACCTCAGAATTAAAATTCTATTTGGGGCTAGATGATGTAATTGGATCCTGGATTTATGCATTCAAAGGAGGACTCCATAAGTTTTATGCAGGTGCTTTTGCTGTCTGCTTTGAAGAGCTGGATAATATCGGGCTCACAGTGAACTAGGCCGGAAATTGGTGAATAAGGCATTTGGAGAATTTTAACTGCCCTCCAGATTTCGACAAGTACATAGGGTTAAAATACCCCATTCTTGTCTACCACTAAAATATAAGAGCATGAGTAACTCATTCTTCAGGCAGAAAAGTATGTAGAGAAATATCCAGTTCAAGTACTATACTTTTTGATGGAAAGGTGGAATGGTGACATGGTTGGCGCTGTTCCAAGACACAAAAAGGTGGATGTTTTTTGTTTAGAAGCATTGTTTATCCCCCTTGAATGATATCATAGATTCAACTCAGGTATCAAACCTTGGCAGGCCTTCACTTTGCGAGAGATCAACAATTTCCTAATTTTAATTTGTGGGTACATATTTTCTATCTTGTTTTTCCTTTTTGAGCTCCAACAGCCATTAAGCCAGAGGAAGATGACTTACTGTGGTTCCCAATAACAGTCTGTATTAGTAACCAGGAGATTTGGAAGAAAATCTTGGGATTGCACTTGTCTCCAGTGTTCCTTTTATCACACAGAGGGTTCCCGATTTCCACTAGATGCTTTCCCATAACAATGGAATTGAGATTAAGAAATTGGCAGCACAAAGAAATGAATTGCACATGATCACTTAAAATTGTGAGGATCAAATTTCTTACTGGTGATACAGCATGTTCAATGTTTTTTGATTAAACAGTATTCTTCTATTCCAGACATTGAAAGACGTACACATTTTGTAATGGATATTTTTGTTTTACTTTTACATTCTGTTTGGTGCTATATTTTGAGGTCAGTAGTCTCTACAGTGTTCCAATATTTGGCTATTTCTGCACAAAAAAAGTGTACCTGAGGAAGCTCTTAAAGAAATACATTGAATAAAGTTTCTGAATTATTTCAGATGCTTGTGCTTTATTGCCCTGTCTGTAAAATAAATCCTAATGACAGATACCCACCTCACCGTATGCTATTCATGCACTGATGTGACTCAAATTGAAATCTCGTATTCCAACCAATTTGGACATAGGACAACATCATGGTTACATTTAGTAGGTTGACCTATTCCAAAAGTATGACATGCACTGAGAAATACTTGCTTGCTTAAAAATATTAACACAAGACTCATGTCTGTTGTGATACAACCATTTTTAAATATTGATAGCCAGGAACTGCTTATATTCATTGGTGAGACCAAACTTAGGGTACTATGTACAATTTTGGTCTCCTATTTAAGGAGGGATATAGTTTCATTGCAGGTAGTTCAGATAACATAAGAAATAGGAGCTGGAGTAGGCCATCTAGCCCTTCGAGCCTGCCCCGCCATTCAATAAGATCATGGCTGATCTGTCGTGGCTCAGTTCCACTTTCCCGCCCTCTCCCCATAACCCTTAATCCCCTCTCTTATCAAAACCCATCAACCCGCGTCTTAAAAATATTTAGCGAGGCAGCCTCCACCACTTCAACGGGCAGAGAATTCCAGAGATTCACTACCCTTTGAGTGAAGAAGTTCCTCCTCAACTCCGTTCTAAACCACCCCCCCTTTATCTTGAGGCTGTGCCCCCTAGTCCTACTTCTTTTTTGAGCGGGAAGAGTCTCTCCACCTCTATCCTACCCATCCCATTCATCATCTTATACGTCTCAATGAGATCTCCCCTCATTCTTCTAAACTCTAACGAGTACAAGCCTAGTTTATTCAGCCTCTCCTCATAGCTCAACCCCTTCAACTCCGGCATCAGCCTAGTAAACCTCCTCTGCACTCCCTCCAAGGCCCAAATATCTTTGTGCAGGTGCGGCGCCCAAAACTGCACACAGTACTCCAGCTGCGGCCTCACCAATGCCCTATACAGCTGCAGCAAGACCTCCCTACTTTTATATTCAATCCCCCTCGCTATGAAGGCCAGCATCCCATTCGCCTTCCTGACCACCTGCTGCACCTGCAAGCTGGGTTTTTGCGACTCATGCACAAGGACCCCGAGGTCCCTCTGCACCGTTGCCTGCTGCAGTTTTTCGCCACGTAAGTAATAGTCCTTCCTACCATTATTCCTACCAAAGTGGACCACCTCACACTTGCCAACATTAAATTCCATTTGCCATTTCCTGGCCCATTCGCCCAGCCTATCTAGATCCTTCTGCAGACTCTCCACACCCTCCGCACAATTTGCCGTTCCCCCAATCTTGGTGTCATCAGCAAATTTCAACACCCTACACTCGGTTCCCTCCTCCAGATCATCTATATAAATGGTAAAAAGCTGAGGCCCCAGCACCGACCCCTGGGGCACTCCACTAGTCACCATCCGCCAATCCGAATAGCACCCGTTGACCCCCACTCTCTGCCTCCTATTTGACAACCAATCCTCTATCCACGCTAACACCCTACCCCCAACTCCATGTCCCTCGACCTTCTGCAATAACCTCTTGTGAGGTACTTTGTCAAACGCCTTCTGAAAATCCAGAAAGACCACATCCACCGGCTCTCCTCTATCCACCGCCCTAGACACATCCTCATAGAACTCCAGTAAATTTGTCAGACACGACTTCCCTTTAATGAAACCGTGCTGCGTCTGCTCTATCAAGCAATTCCCTTCAAGATGCCTCGCAATTTCCTCCTTAATGACAGTTGATTTGCAGGATGAAGGAATTGTCTTATAAGAAAAGATTTGGCCCTGTCCCCACTGGTGTTCAGAAGAATGAGAGGTGATCTAATGTAGGTGTTGAGAGAATGTTTTTCCTCGTAGGGGAAACTAGAACTGGAGAGTCCAGTTTCAAAGTAAGAGGTTTCCCATTAAAATGGGGAGGAGGAGCAATATTTTCTCTCAAAAGACCGTTAATTTTTGAAATTTTGCACACCTGGAGAGCACATTGAGTTTATTCAAGAATAAGTTGGACAGATTTTGATGTACAAAGGAGTCAAGGATTATTGTGGGCAGATGGCCGAGTAGAATTGCGGCCACCATTAGATCAACATCATCGTGTTGAGAGGTGGAGCACGCTTGAAGGTGAAATGGCCTACTTCTGCTGCTAATCATTATGTTTTTATGCCTTCTGTGAAAAATCCCAGCAGAATTACAAGGTACCCAGCAAGAATGCTTAGTGTTAAATATTTAACAAACCTAAAATAGAAAAAAAATGCCTGTGTTTAGCATTTCCATTCTCAGTAAACCTAAGTCCTGTCATTGACAAGTGAGGTAAGATGAAACATTTTGCCAATAGTTAAAGATGACCAAATAAGTTCCAATCTTGCAGTAATTTGGAATAATGATTATATTGCTTTCTGATCAGGCAGCATTGTTTTTATTTTGACTGTTGTTATCTTTCCATTTTTTTCATTTATTAACAAAGATGTAGCTGATTGTGAATTCATTCCAATTTTCTCCCTTTCACTTTATTTTCTGATGTACACCTCATCAAAATGAAAGATTTCTGCTGAACTAATAACATATATTTTTATTAACAACTAATTTGAATGAATATACCACCCTTAATATAGGTTTTATTTGCTTTGCAGCAAAACCTACTGCTGGGAGAAGTGTGCCACAAGATTATTAAATATAACCTTGTGATGCCCTCTTAATTTGTCCAACCAGAGAAATCCCAATGTCTCCCCATTGTAGATGTGATATTAGAAGACATTAGTTGCTCAAATTATTCCAGCTTTGTGCCTCCATTACTCAACACAGAAGCTTATTTCATTCAGTTATTATTAACTTTTGTGTGAAGAATTTACTGACACAATTCCTGAAATTACCTTTGACAAGTTTGAGCCTAATGCCTTAATTCTATTTCCATGGCTTAAAGTTAACTTTTTCTATTCCCTTAATGATCTTGTACACCTGTTCAATGTCACGTCTCTGGCTTCTCATAGGTTGGAGGGGTCAAATCTCACCATTCTTTGCTCGTAGCTCAGATTTGTGATGCCAGGGATGGTTTCAAGGTCCTTCTCTAAATTGCCTGTAGTACTTGACTGTCTTGTTCAACTAGCTGGTTATTGATTTAATTCACTACTGTGGACCATTTAAATTGTAAACTCCCTCCACCAGCCTTGATGAAGCTGGACACAATTAAAATGATGGTGTTCCTAGGAGCCAATGCTCCTAAGGTGGTAAGTGTGGAAAATGTGACGTATGTCTCTGCGTCATTACTGCCTTACTGGAAATATCTGACTTTACTTGGGTACGTACTTTCAATGTCCAATGGAAGCAATTCTCAAAGATTAGTATGGGCACAGCAATAGTGGAAGCTTGGTGGCATTGACTTCAGTGTATTTTTTCTGTCTTTATCTGAAAAAGTAATGACCTGGATGTTGCAGTTGTAATAATGGTGAAACTGTCAGAATTTGTTCACATAACTTCTCTGAAACTGATTGCAGTTTCTGGAGTTTGCTTGTGTGAAGTTAAATGCAGAAATCCAGTTGCTGTCAGTGATTCTCTGTTTTTCACTGTTGAAATCCCTGCAGAGTGCAGTCGAATAAAAATGGTTGAACTGATGAGAGCTTGTTCCTTTACACTATTAGCCTTTAAAAACTCTTGAAAAAGTTACAACTTGTTGAATGATGGATAATCTTGGCTATGATTAATAGTTTTGCTCTCCTCGCAACTGCAAAATTTGGGCCAATATTTTTAAATATTTGCTTCTGGTATTTCAACTTCCACCTTAATCTTGTGCAAGTCTTAATCATGAATTTCACCCTGTAAAATATCGTTCAAAAAATGTAATATCGTTTGTACTTGTATTTAACATTTAGGTTAGGTTAATTGGCCATGCTAAATTTACCCTAGTGTTAGGGGATTAGCAGGGTAAATATGTGAGGTTATGGGAATAGGGCCTCGGTGGGACTTGGTCATGCAGCCTTGATGGGCCAAATGGTCTCCTTCTGCACTGTAAGGATTCTATTCTATGATTCTATTTAACTGCAAGTACAGTTTAATTTCTAAGTCTTATCCGTATGCCACAGTAGGGGGAGAGACGCTATTTACTGGCAGCAGCTGAAAGAGTTAATTAATGAAGGAAACTAGCTTGAAATGTCTCTGCTACATCTGGACTCAGCTAGTTCCTTTGTTCAGAACATAGAAATTCAGACATTCTCTATGCAACTAGCATGGAGTGCACGTCAAGCAGTGTGGAAGTTTGGTAAGAAGAGGGAGGTACTCCTTTGCTTTCTCTAACTTTTTCACCCTGTAGGAATTGGTCTCTGCTCTACTTCATTAGTTTGATCCCAGGTATGGAGAGATTTTGTTATTTATTTATTTGTGTCACAAGTAGGCTTACATTTACACTGCAATGATGTTACTGTGAAAATCCACATTCGGCGCCTGTTTGGGTACACTGAGGGGAGAATTTGGCATGGCCAATGCATCTAACCAGTACGTCTTTCCTGACTGTGGGAGGGAACTGGAGCATCCGGAGGAAACCCATGCAGACATGGGGAGTACATGCAGACTCTGCACGGGTAGTGATCCAAGCCGGCAATCGAACCCAGGTCCATGGCACCTTGAAGTGGCAGTGATAATCACTGTGCCACCATGCAACCCAAAGAGCAGAAGTTTAAGTGGTTTGGGCCTGTACTCATTGGAGTTTAGAAGAATGAGAAGCAACCTTATTGAGACTTATAGGATTCTCAGACGGGAGATGCTGAAAGGTTGTTTCTCTTTGTGGGTTAGTCTAGGACCAGAAAACATAATCTCAGTGTAAGGGATCATGTATTTAAGATAGAGGTTAGAAGGAAATTTTTCTCTCAGTTGGTAATGATTCTGTAGAATCCTTTATTGCAGAGGGCTGAAGAGGTTGGGCCATTAAACATGTGCAAGGCTGAGATAGATGGAAAGGAATCAAGAATTATGGGGATATGGTGAGAAGGTGGAGTTGAGGATTATCATAACAGATCTGTCATGATGTCATTGAATGATGGAGCAGACCCGATGGGCCGAATGATCTTCTTCTGTTCCTATGTCTTATGGTCTTAACAAAAAGAGAAAAATAATCCGTGCAATTTACTTTTTCATTTGATGTCTGTGAGAACACTTCAATGTGATTGGCTGCTTACCCAGCTTGATGACGTCACTGTTGGATGAAGGAAAGGCGGTGGATGTTGTCCACCTGGATTTTAGTAAGGCCTTTGATAAGGTCCCTCATGGGATGTTAGTTAGGAAGGTTCAGTTGCTAGGTATACATGGGGAGGTAGTAAATTGGATTAGACACTGGCTCAATGGAAGAATGATGTGGGTATGCCGGCGTTGGACTGGCGTAAACACAGTAAAAAGTCTGACAACACCAGGTTTTAGTCCAACCTATTTATTTGATAATATACTCACAAGCTTTCGAGGGGACTGCCTCTTCGTCAGGTGAATGGAGAGTTCTGGCCTCAGACAGAGCATATAAAGCACAGACAGTTTAGAGATTACTGATTAAAATGCGAATCCTTACACCTAACCTGCTGTTCAAGACCTGAAGTGGCTGATAATGTGAGTGGAAGAGCACTGATCACAGTTTAAAGAGATGTGTATTGTCTCCAGACAGTACAGTAAGTGAGGTTTTGCAAACCCAGGCAAGTCACGGGGGTTACAGATAGTGCGACATGAACCCAAGATCCCTGTTGAGACCGTCCTCATGTGTGTGGAACTTGGCTATCAGTCTCTGTTCAGCGACTCTGCGCTGTCGTGTATCGTGAAGGCCGCCTTGGAGAATGCTTACCCGAAGGTCAGAGGCTGAATGCCCGTGACCACTGAAGTGTTCGCCAACAGGAAGGGAACAGTCTTGCCTGGTGACTGTCGAGCGATGTTCATTCATCCGTTGTCGTAGCGTCTGCATGGTCTCCCCAACGTACCATGCTTCGGGACATCCTTTCTTGCAACGTATCAGGTAGACAATGTTGGCCGAGTTGCAAGAGTATTTACCATGTACCTGGTGGATGGTATTCTCACGTGTGATGATGGTATCCGTGTCGATGATCCGGCATGTCTTGCAGAGGTTGCTGTGGCAGGGTTGTGTGGTATTGTGGTCACTGTTCTCCTGAAGGCTGGGTAGTTTGCTGCGAACAATGGTCTGTTTGAGGCTGTGTGGTTGTCTGAAAGCAAGAAGTGGGGGTGTGGGGATAGCCCTGGCGAGATGTTCGTCTTCATCAATGATATGTTGAAGACTCCGGAGAAGATGTCGTAGCTTCTCCGCTCTGGGGAAGTACTGGACGACGAAGGGTACTCTGTCCACTGTGTCCTGTGTTTGCCTTCTGAGGAGATCGGTGCAGTTTTTCGCTGTGGCGCATCGGAACTGAGAGTGGTTGTGGCGGATTGCTTCTCTGAGTGGAGGCCTGTGACTAGTCGTGTGCAACAGGGATCAGTGTTGAGTCCATTGTTGTTTGTCATCTATATCAATGATCTGGATGATAATGTGTTAAATTGGATCAGCAAATTTGCTGATGATACAAAGATTGGAGGTGTAGTGGACAGTGAGCAAGGTTTTCAAAGCTTGCAGAGGGATTTGGACCAACTAGAAAAATGGGCTGAAAAATGGCAAATGGAATTCAATGCAGACAAATGTGAGGTATTGCACTTTGGAAGGACAAACCAAAGTAGAACGTACAGGGTAAATGGTAGGACTCTGAAGAGTGCAGTTGAACAGAGGGATCTGGGAATACAGGTACAGAATTCCCTAAAAGTGATGTCACAGGTGGATAGGGTTGTAAAGAGTGCTTTTGGTACATTGGCCTTTATAAATCGGAGTATCGAGTATAAAAGTTGGAGTGTTATGGTAAGGTTGTATAAGGCATTGGTGAGGCCAAATTTAAAGTATTGTGTACAGTTTTGGTCATCTAGTTACAGGAAGGATGTAAATAAGGTTGAAAGAGTGCAGAGAAGGTTCACGAGGATGTTGCTGGGACTTGAGAAGCTGAGTTACAGAGAGAGATTGAATAGGTTAGGACTTTATTCCCTGGAGCATAGAAGAATGAGGGGAGATTTGAAAGAAGCGTATAAGATTATGTTGGGTATAGATAGAGTGAATGCAAGCAGGCTTTTTCCACTGTGGCTAGGGGAGAAAAAAACCAGAGGGCATGGGTTAAGGGTGAAAGGAGAAAAGTTTAAAGGGAGTATTAGTGGGGGCGTCTTCACGCAGAAAGTGGTGGGAGTGTGGAATAAGCTGCCGGAGAGAGTGGTAAATGTGGGGTCACTTTTAACATTTAAGAAAAACTTGGACGGGTACATGGATGAGAGGGGTGTGGAGGGATATGGTCCACATGCAGGTCAGTGGGACTAGGCAAAAAATGGTTCGGCACAGACAAGAAGGGCCAAAAGGCCTGTTTCTGAGCTGTAATTTTCTATGGTTTCAATGGCTTCTATGGTTGTTTGCTGCCTGATGATGCCCTTGGCTTGTCATCAGATTCAAACTAAAGTCAGAAAAGGGGAAATTCATGCCACAGAGATAATTAGATCTCTGTGTGCAGCTTTCTTCAAGGTTACCAGTATAGAGCAATCCAATCAGCCCCATTCCACTGTTTTGTCCTGGTAGCTCCAATAGTATGTTTCCTTCAAGAGCCCATCCAGTTTTCTTTTGAAATTTTTGATCATCTCCATTTCTACTGCCCTGTAGGCAGCAAGTTCCAGGTGCTGCATAAACAATTCTTCATCCCATTCTGCCTCTATCTTTTGCCCAAAACATCTGTGCCCCAGTACCATCAGTAGTTGCAGTACCATCAGCTAATGGGAATAGTTTTTCTTTCTCTACTTTATCTAAGCCTGTCATAATCTCTATTAAATCCCTCCTCAATCGCCTTTGCTCCAAAGAAAACAACCTCAGCTTTCCAAACTAATCTTATAGCTACAATCTCTCATTCCATTCTGATAAATTTCACCTGCACCCTCTCAAAGATCCTCCATTCTTTGCATATGTTGGCAGCCATCTCTCTCAAAAGGACCAACATTGATGAGGAAATCCAAAAGCCAGCTCACCCTTCTACAAATACGGCAGAGTGTTTGACAACAAAGATCTTCAAAAGTCAATAGGCGTCCCAGTGTGCAGAGCAGTTTTCACCACCTCACTCATGTACTATAGTGAGACCTATCAGTGACATATAAGAAATGCATGAGGAATTCCATAAGTAATGTCTCTGTCACTTCCTCCAGATTCAATGGGAGAACCATTGAATAAACACTAGAGTCCTTCTGAAGCCAGGTGCACAAGTACTGTGGCAAAATCCCTGAGAAATCAATTACGATAGAGTGGACATTTTTGTGTCCAAATAGCCCTAAATGCATCTTCCCCCACCAGGTCCTGTTTTCCCAGCCCTTAGATGTCAGTGCTCCATGTGAAGACAATAAAAAAACACTTCAAAGACGCTCAAGCTCTCCTTGAAGTGCAGCAGCAATGTCATTAATGATTGGGAGCAGTTTGCTATCAATCATTCAAAATAGTGACAACTTTCCATCAAGCTGCATCACACTTTTGAGTCACAATGTCTTAATGAAGAGGCAGAGAAGAAAAGGAAGTAAATCATCATTCCAGATTCCACTACTGTGGGACATCTTGCCCATGTGCCCAACGTTGTGTGAATTGAGAGTCAGTCTGTTCACTCACATGAAGTCCCATGGCAAAACCTTGTGGCCCTGAGTGGATGTCAGCCTCAAATTGAGGGACAGCTGATAACAATGATGGATGGTGCGTGAAGGGGAAAAGAACTGTTGCAATTGGTTTACTTGAATGTTCAAAGTCCTGCATGCACACTCATAAAATGCTATGGATTGTACGAATGCAGGGTGTCGAAATTTGCTGATGACACCAAGATTGGGGGAAAGGCAAATTGTGCAGAGGGTGTGGAGAGTCTGCAGAAGGATCTAGATAGGCTGGGCGAATGGGCCAGGAAATGGCAAATGGAATTTAATGTTGGCAAGTGTGAGGTGGTCCACTTTGGTAGGAATAATGGTAGGAAGGACTATTACTTACGTGGCGAAAAACTGCAGCAGGCGACGGTGCAGAGGGACCTCGGGGTCCTTGTGCATGAGTCGCAAAAACCCAGCTTGCAGGTGCAGCAGGTGGTCAGGAAGGCGAATGGGGTGCTGGCCTTCATAGCGAGGGGGATTGAATATAAAAGTAGGGAGGTCTTGCTGCAGCTGTATAGGGCATTGGTGAGGCCGCAGCTGGAGTACTGTGTGCAGTTTTGGGCGCCGCACCTGCGCAAGGATATTTTGGCCCTGGAGGGAGTGCAGAGGAGGTTTACTAGGCTGATACCGGAGTTGAGGGGATTAAGCTATGAGGAGAGGCTGAATAAACTAGGCTTGTACTCGTTAGAGTTTAGAAGAATGAGGGGAGATCTCATTGAGACGTATAAGATGATGAATGGGATGGATAGGATAGAGGTGGAGAGACTCTTCCCGCTCAAAAAAGACAGTAGGACTAGGGGGCACAGCCTCAAGATAAAGGGGAGGCGGTTTAGAACGGAGTTGAGGAGGAACTTCTTCACTCAAAGGGTGGTGAATCTCTGGAATTCTCTGCCCGTTGAAGTGGTGGAGGCTGCCTCGCTAAATATTTTTAAGAAGCGGGTTGATGGGTTCTTGATAAGAGAGGGGATTAAGGGTCATGGGGAGAGGGCGGGAAAGTGGAACTGAGCCATGACAGATCAGCCATGATCTTATTGAATGGCGGGGCAGGCTCGAAGGGCTAGATGGCCTACTCCTGCTCCTATTTCTTATGTTCTTATGTTCTTATGTAACCATTGTGAACATTATACACAGGATCTCCTTTATTCTTTCTACAGCAATGCCTCACAGAAATCTTCCCCTTTACCTTTATTAAACAAAACCAAACCCACTTTTAAAAAATCACAAGCAGCATTGCAATGGAAATCTGTGCCATCCTGATACACTTTCCTGTAAAATAAATCAGAAAATACTGGAAACCTACATCAGATCTGGAAGCATCTGCAAAACAAAATGAAAGATTAATATTTTTATTTGAAATTCCAACATTGGTAGATTTCATTTTTTTAAGAATATGTATGACACTATTTATCAATCACTTTATAAATCTTGCTTAAGATGCAAACTGTTTTACTTCTTCCTTTAATAAAGCATCTTATTCTGTTATTTAAATTCTGAAGTATATTTTTATTCTATCCCCTAAAATTGACTTGCATCCATTTATTTCTCAAGATAAGTTTTTATTTCTGACTTATTCTATCACTGACATCCAGTTGAGTGTTTTTAATAACCAGGGCCTGGTTGGTTGAATGCAAAATCAAACCAACTGCAAAATCTCAGTTTAGTATCAAAATGCTTCATCAACTATCTGCTGTGTGCTGAGAGCAGCCTTAGTCCCTCTTGAGGAACACAAAAAATATAAGGGCACAATTGTAATGGGGACTCAGAAAGTATTTTGCGGGTATGCTTTATGTTACAGGTATGGAGAAAGGACCTCAGAGGTTTTCTGAGCTCTTCTCATTTTCCTAAAAATGCTAAGTTCTGTTAAGCAGATTGGTTTATGTGGCAAGTAATGGAAACATCAACTTAAAACCATAAATATGAATGCTCTTGTAAGAAAGAAACACCAGTAGTTCTGGTTGCAAAGAATTTATTATTGCATCTTTGTCTCTGAGGTTAATGCAAGTACATACAAATTCCCCAAAGAGGAACACTGAACATTGTGTTCTAGGAGCTGATTTAAAATAAGGTTACCACTTCTGGCTGTAAGTAGCCATTACCATCTGTCAGATCAATGTGAGAAAACAGAAGATGCTGGAAAATATCGGCATGTCTGGCAGCATCTCGGAGAGAAAATCGTTTCAAGTCTGGATGACTCTTCATCAGAGCACCAACTTCATAATGGTTACACTATGGGCCCTATTTTACCATTTTGATTCTAAGTGCTGGGCAGACTTGAAACTGGGAGTGTTTCAGATCCAACTTTTAGACCCATTCTCAGGTGTCCCCATATGCATTCTGCCTGCAAAAAATCAGCAATTCTGAATCTTGATGCAGAAGCCTGTGGGCGGAGTTTAACACGCTTGGAGCTCTGATCGGTGCCTCCAACTGTGCACGAGAAAAAGATAGAATGCAGCTCCCTTGCCACATCGCTCCCGGGCTGGATAATGCCTCCCCCAGGCTTCATAGACATTGCCCCACCCCCATAACATTACTCTTATCCCTCCGCCCCTTCCACCACCAAGACTGATAACGGGCCCCTCTCCCCTTCCCTATCACTGATCTCAGACACAGTGGACCCCCCCTCCCCCACTTTCGCCTCACTGATCCAGGTAGAGTGAAAGCAGACCCCATCTTCCCCCTCACTGATCTCTGGTAGCATGGCAGTGGAACCCCCTTCCCTCCACCAATCTCAGGCAGAGTGGCAGCGGACCCCCCCCCTTTCCCCATCACTGATCTCAGGCAGAGTGGCAGTGGATCTCCCCTTCCCTCCACTGATCTCAGACAGAGTGGCAGTGGACCCCACCCCCCCATTGATCTCAAGCAAAGAGCCATCAACACTTGGCACTTACCTCCTCACTAACTGGAGCACCCGAATCGGACTTTTGTAAAGCAAAACTGTTTCACACCGATTTTGGATGGACAAACGCAGTAGTGAAGGGGAAGTATTGGTAAGGTTGGGCGTGCAGTCCATTAAGGCAATTTAAATGCATGAAAACGCATTTCAATGGCCATTGTGCCCATTTCATGCGCTGTCCCAATTGTGGCCATTTCCGGGCCTTGGAAGAGGGGAAACCGGCTGGGAAGTCGGCGCAGATCACGCTACTTGCATCATGCCCAACTTTACCAAGTTTTTGCGCCCGCGATGGTGCAACGTGATGGTAAAATTGGGCCCTGTAAGTACAAGATATGTTCATCATCATCATTCATAATGTATTGTGCTGAAACTATTCTTTGATTCTGTCATTTTATCAATTGAAAATCAATAAACTATTAGCTGGCACTGTCTCCTGACCTGAGTCGACCACTTTTTTTGTTTCTCAAACTCAGTGCCCAAAAGGGAGGTTGAGGCAAAAACCTTAAGGGTATTTTATAAACACTTGTATATGCACCTGAAGTGCGGCGAGCTAACAAGGCAATGGACCAAGTACTGGAAGGTGAGGTGAAGCTGGATAGCTTTATCAGCTACAGAAACAGAAAATATTGGAAAACCTCAGCAGGTCTGATATATCTATGGAAGAGGGTAGAGCCAATGTTTCAAGTCTGGGCGACTCTTTGTATAATGGCTACATTACTTTAAGTACAAGATATGATCTTCAGCATTCATAATGTATTGTGCTGTAAAGTATATGTATGCTGCTGGAGCTGAAGAGACATGGGAGTCATGGAATCATGAGATAGTTAAGGTGCAGAAGAAAGCCACTTACCCACTCTCCTTCCATTCCCCATGACCCTGCAAGTTTTTTTCCCTCCTCAGATATTTATCCAATTCACTTTTGAAAGCAACAATTGATACTGCCTGCAAACACGAGGAGAAAGTGCACAGATAGACAGTTCCCAATCTGGGAATCAAACTTGGGTCCCTAGCATTGTGAGGCAGCAGTACTGACCACTGTGCCACTGACATCTATGTTTGGAGTCAACTGATAGACTGTTGGAGAAGTTGTGGACTCAAAGTAATAAAGACAGAAATGAAATCTTCCTTGGCAATGAGATGAGGTGGGCACAACGTTAATATTTTGGAAAACTAAAAATTACTGGACTGATCGTGATCATTCTTGTCAGTATAAGTACCGTAACCAGCAATTAATTTGCAGTGACCCTGTGAGTGAACATTTGCATTAGACATGGACTCATTGTGTGTTAAGCAGCTAAGTATGATGTTCCTGAAAAGAAAATTGGTGCATCAGGCATGGGTTCGCTCAGTGACAATGGAATTTAAATCGTCACTTATCAAGTTGGAGATTCTCAAGGTTTAAAGATCCAAGGAAAATCTATCAGATTAAAACAGAATTGCAAATGAATTAGGTTGCATACTTGCTGATGTGGCATCATGAAGGAGAGAAATCAGAAAGTCAGGATTCACTAAGTTTATTGAAGGTTTCTGACAGGTTTTTCTGTTATTTTAATAAGAATCATAGAAAGTTACAACATGGAAGGAGGCCAATCTTTCAGTCATGGCACACTAATCACTTTAATATCATTCTCCCATCTATCCATTTGAAATAACTAACAGAAAAACAGCACAGAATGCACAGCCCAGCAACCGAATAGAATATCTGCATTTGTTCTTCCAAGGATTGTAATCAGTTCAGTCTCCCACCATTAATTTCAAACCACAGACAGCCCAGCAGAATTGAATCAGGAGCAAGATTTAAAACCAACAAGAGTCCCAAACACTGACCAAATGCCACTAAGGAATAATTATAGTGTTGGGAACTGCACAGTGGGTGCTTCAGTAGTATTGATGTATCATTGGTTTAGAGCAATTGAAACCACTAATAAAAATCCAGTACACTTGGCTCGTGTGTAGTTAAATAAGGGTCCAGGATCTTGCCACATTAGTATGCCATTCTCTTTGTTTAATATCGAGGTGTATTTTCTTTTCAGAATTATTGGTATACTCATGGAGTTATTGCTAAACATGAACATTTCTGAATCACAGACACACAGAAATGTTACAGCACAGAGGGAGGTCATTTGGCCCATTGCGTCTGCACCAGTTCTCCAAATGAATTGTTCACACAGTGACATTGTCTTGTTTTCTCCCCATAACCCTGCACATTCTTCCTTTTCAAATAACAGTCTACATTCCCCTTTGAATGATTTGATTGAACCTGCCTCCACCACTCTCAAGCAATGCCATCTAAACCCTAACCATTTGCTATGTGAAAAGAGTTTTTCCTCATATTACTTTTGCTTCTCTTGCTAATTACTTTAAATTAGTGCCCTCCTGTTTCTCCATCCTTTCACCAGTGGAACAATATCTCCCTGTGGTTGGCTTCATAGTTGAACGTTCAGAGCACTGGTGATGTTTAAACCAGTGATCGTGGGTTCAATTCTCACTAGAGGTGAAATTTTAGGGTGGAGGCATGATGGCACAGTGGTCAGCACTGCCGCCTGACAGCACCAGGGATCTGGGTTCAAATCTTGGCTTGGGTCACTGTCTGCGTGGAATTTGCACATCCTCCCCATGTCTGCGTAGGTTTCTTCCAGGTGCTCCAGTTTCCTCCCATAGCCTGAATGACGTGCTGGTTAGGTGCATTGACCCGAGCAGGCGCTAGTGTGTGGTGACTCAGGGAATTTCATAATAACTTCATTGCAGTGTTAATGTAAGCTTTAAGAACATAAGAAAAAGGAGCAGGAGTAGGCCATCTAGCCCTTCGAGCCTGCCCCGCCATTCAATAAGATCATGGCTGATCTGTCGTGGCTCAGTTCCACTTTCCCGCCCTCTCCCCATAACCCTTAATTCCCTTGCCTATCAAAAACCCATCAACCCGCGTCTTAAAAATATTTAGCGAGGCAGCCTCCACCACTTCAACGGGCAGAGAATTCCAGAGATTCACCACCCTTTGAGTGAAAACGTTCCTCCTCAACTCCGTTCTAAACCGCCCCCCCTTTATCTTGAGGCTGTGCCCCCTAGTCCTACTGTCTTTTTTGAGCGGGAAGAGTCTCTCCACCTCTATCCTATCCATCCCATTCATCATCTTATACGTCTCAATGACATCTCCCCTCATTCTTCTAAACTCTAACGAGTACAAGCCTAGTTTATTCAGCCTCTCCTCATAGCTCAACCCCCTCAACTCCAGTATCAGCCTAGTAAACCTCCTCTGCACTCCCTCCAAGGCCAAAATATCTTTGCGCAGGTGCGGCGCCCAAAACTGCACACAGTACTCCAGCTGCGGCCTCACCAATGCCCTATACAGCTGCAGCAAGACCTCCCTACTTTTATATTCAATCCCCCTTGCTATGAAGGCCAGCATCCCATTCGCCTTCCTGACCACCTGCTGTACCTGCAAGCTGGGTTTTTGCGACTCATGCACAAGGACCCCGAGGTCCCTCTGCACCGTCGCCTGCTGCAGTTTTTCGCCACGTAAGTAATAGTCCTTCCTACCATTATTCCTACCAAAGTGGACCACCTCACACTTGCCAACATTAAATTCCATTTGCCATTTCCTGGCCCATTCGCCCAGCCTATCTAGATCCTTCTGCAGACTCTCCACACCCTCCGCACAATTTGCCGTTCCCCCAATCTTGGTGTCATCAGCAAATTTCGACACCCTACACTCGGTTCCCTCCTCCAGATCATCTATAAAGACGGTAAAAAGCTGAGGCCCCAGCACCGACCCCTGGGGCACTCCACTAGTCACCAACCGCCAATCCGAATAGCACCCATTGACCCCCACTCTCTGCCTCCTATTTGACAACCAATCCTCTATCCACGCTAACAGCCTACCCCCAACTCCATGTCCCCGGACCTTCTGCAATAACCTCTTGTAAGGCATTTTGTCAAACGCCTTCTGAAAATCCAGAAAGACCACATCCACCGGCTCTCCTCTATCCACCGCCCTAGACACTTGTGACTAACAAATAAATAAAGTTAATACTTACTTTGTCAAGATCATGATTTTGAATATCTCTATCAAAACATCCACGGAGTCTTCCCTTTGCAAAGGAAAACAGTCCCAATTTCTCCAATCTATCTTCATAACTGAAATTCCTCATCCCTGGAACTATTCTCCACTCTCCCCAATACCTTCGTATCCTTCCTGAATTACGGTGGCAGCCATTTCTTATTTGGTTCTGCAATTTTTTCCTCACAAAACATGCTTTAAGCACTCAAAGGCTATTCGATTTTGCCACTACAAAGCGCAATACGGAACAGTTTTTTAAAAATTCAGCACAGGCCGTGCTCATTATACTTGTCATTTTTTAACTTGTCATTGCATGTTGTACTTCCAACTGTTCAAGTAATCTCGATCATCTTTTGTGACATCAAACAGAGAGGTTCTTCAGAGAGTCTTATTTCGATAGTAGTGCCACACATTAGAAACCGACTGGATGGATGCCGGGTGACTGCCTGAGGGGTAGGAAATTCTGTCACTCTCGCTGGTGAAAGCTGAGATGGAACATCTGAATTGTCAGAGGGGCAGAGTGCATATTCATCAACACCATTTCTCTGCCACTTTGGTGTTCAAATGGTGACTTGCACTCCCGACCTCTGACCTCAGCTTCAGCAGAATGGATACAGGAAGGAAGGGGGGTTCCAAAAAAGACAAGGAACCTATATGTAGAGTTGGGAGAAAGGGTTTCTGTTTCATAACAGCGATGGAAGAGCAAGGATGAAAATGTAAAGGTAATATCATAGAATGGAATCATAGAATTCCTACAGTGCAGAAGAAGGCCATTCAGCCCATCGAGCTTGCACTGACAATAATCCCGCCCAGGCGCTGTCCCTGTAACCCCACATATTTATTCTGTTACTCTTCCTGACACTAATGGTCAATTTATCACAGCTAATCAACCCAACTCATGCATCTTTGTACTGTGGGAGGAAACCAGAGCGTCCAAGGAAACCCATGCAGACAGAGGGAGAATGTGGAAACTCCAAAGACAGTCACCGAGATTGGAATTGAACCCGGGTCCCTGACACTGTGAGGCAGCAGGGCTAACCACTGTACCACGGTGTCACCCTAAATATGAAAGAAAACAGAAAATATAATTTTCTTAAGAAGCAGAAGATGCTGGAAATACTTATCAGGTTCAGCAGCACATGTGAAGGGGGAACAAGAATTATGTTTCAAGTCGATGCCCTTTCATCAGAACATTGATACCACCATCCATTGACTTGTCACCAGACATCTTCTAGTGAACAGAGAAAACCATAGTGCAGAGATCCCCAGATCTAGGTGGAAATCTTTCCTTGAAGTCAGCAGCAAGTGACAATATTAGACTAAATAAATCAAAGGAGACTTGCTTCTTTCTTTAATGCCATGTGGAGTTTCCTAGAACTTTGGAGCCAATTTATTTTAGTTGTCAAAGGACTATTGAGAGTTACCCTCTGTCACTCATTAACATTATGACCAATGCTATGCAAAAAAATGACTTTCCTGAGTTTACTCTAGTTGGGTGTAGCAAGTCTTAAAAGTCATATTTCTGACAGTGTTTTAAGAACTTGTTACTTTTTATTTCCATGTCTACACTGTATTTTCTGTATTTCAATGGGTTTTTATGGTTTCAGAATGTTACATCAGGAAGTTTAAAGTCTCTATTATCTAATTTTTAAAACGTGCCTATAGTGTGCATAAAGTACGATTTGGTGGCATGTAACTTTACTTTCATATATAAAAGAATGAATGTATCATATGTCATATATTTTTCTCGACTACCAATTGCTTAACTCTGATTTCTTTCTGTTTCGCATTGGTTTTCAAGTTTTGGTGTATGCCAGTAAGATGCTCGGAAACCTCATTGTAAATTACCGACTGAAAGATTGACACGTAAAAAGGCAAATTTTGTCATCATTTGTAGAAATTCCGAGCCAGTCAGTGAATGCATATGTCTAACTTCTGTATCTTTACCATAGATTTGCCTGGTGTGATGTGGTATTCATTTAACATGAATTCAGATGAGCCACTGAAGATAAACAATGAAAAAAACTGGGGTACAAAGACTTTGAGCTGAAACAGATAAGTTGAGTTGCTTGTAACCTGTTGTTCTATATATTAATGCTGGCATTTAATTCTTGTCTCATTCCACGAGCATTGCTATGGACCTGTAACCAGTGCTTCAACTTGTTTTACTGAGATTTGGTGAATGACAGTTGGTGAAATTTGAACTTGTGTATGGTACATTAGTCTGGGCCTCTGAATTACAGAAACACAAACTGTTACAGCACAGAAGGAGGCTTTCTGAATGAATAATTCATTTGGTGGCATCCCTCTACCCTTCCTGTGCAGCCCTCCACATTCCTCCTTTTCAGATAATGGTTGCATTTGAATGCCTCCATTGAACTGGCCTCCACCATACTCTCTGGAAGTGCTTTCCAGATGTTTTAATCTATGCCTCCTCCTTCTCGCCCCTATCATGAGTGCGAATAGTTTATCTCTATCTACTCTGTCCAGACCCTTCATGATTTGAATGCCTCTATCAAATCTCCTCTCAGCCTTTTCTTCTCCAAAGAAATTAGTTCGAACTTCTCCAATCTATCTATCCAACTGAAGTACATTATCCCTTTGCCCATTCTCATGAATCTTTTACTGCACTTTCATTAAAGCCTTCACATCTTTCCTAAAATATGGCCCAGAGCTGAACCCAATAATCCAGTTGTGGTCAAACCATGTTTTATATAAATTTAACATAGCCTCCCTGCTCTTTTACTCTATAAATAAAGCCTAGGATATTGTATGCTTTATTAACTGGACTCTCAACCTGCTCGGCCACTTTCAATGACTTATGCAAATTTACTCCTAGGTTCTTCTGCTCCTGCATTTGCTTTAGATTTGTCTCTTTATTTTATATTATCCATCTGTGTTCTTCCTACCAAAATGAATCATTTCACATTCCTTCACATTGAACTTCATCTGTCATTTGTCTGTCCATTTCACCAGCTTTTCTATATATTTTTGAAGTTTTACACCATCCTCCCAATATTTCACTAAGCTTCCAAGTTTTTTTATCATCCATAAATGTTGAAATTATCCCCTGTACACTAAGGTCTATATAAATAATATATTTTAGGAAGAGCAAGCATTCCAAGTTTGACCCCTGGGAAATTTCACTACAAACCTTCCTCCAGTCAAAAAATCATTAATTAACCACTACTCTCTGTGTCCTATCACTTAGCTAATTTCATATTCATGTTGCTGCTGTCCTTTTTATTTCATGAGCCATAACTTTCCTCACAAAGTCTAATGTGTGACAGTGTATCAAATGCAGTTCAGAGTCTATGTATATCACATCAACAGCATTGCCTTCATCAACCCTCTCAATTATCGCTTGTGGAACTCCAGCATGTTAGTTAAACACCATTTTCCCTTAACAAACCTGTGCTGCCTTTCTTTAATTAACCATATTTGTTCATGTGACTATTAATTTTATCCCAAATTATTGTTTCTTATAGGTTCCCCACTACCAAAGTTAAAATGATTGGTCTGTAGTTGCTGTGCTTCTAACCTTTATAACCTTTTATTGAACAAAGGTGCAATTCTTCTATTGTTTGTCACCACTCCTGAGCCTAAAGAAGATTGGAACTTTAGGTGCAGAAAGTCTGTTCAATAGCTCCTCCATTTCAATTTTACATCCTTTCTAGTGTATAATCACCTCCTCTTTCACATGTGTAGCACCAAACAAAAGGATGCAAAATATTAATGGAATGGCTCCCCTGAGCGGCGCAGTGGCATGGTGGTTAGCACTGCTGCTTCACAGTGCCAGGGATCCAGGTTCGATTCCTGGTTTGGGTTACTGACTGTACTGAGTCTGCACGTTCTCCCTGAGTCTGGGTAGGTTTCCTCCAGGTGATCTGGTTTCCTCCCACAGTATGAAAGGCATGCTGGTGCATTGGTCACGCTAACTTCTCCTTCAGTGTACCTGAACAGGCGCTGAAGTGTAGTGATTAGGGATTTTCATAGAATCCTACAGTGCAGAGGGAGGCCATTCGGCCAATCGAGTCTGCACCAATCACAATCCCACCCAGACCCTATCCCTATAACCCCATGCATTTACATTAACTAGTCCCCCTGACACTAAGGGGCAACATAGCATGACCAATCCACCTAAACCGCACATCTTTGGACTGTGGGAGGAAACTGGAATACCCAGAGGAAATCCATGCAGACATGGGGAGAAAGTGCAAACTCTGGAAAGACAGTGACCCAAGCTGGGAATTGAACCCGGGCCTCTGGCGCTGTGAGGCAGCATGGTGGCACCGTGTTGCCCCATTTTCACAGCAACTTCATTTTTGAATGTAAGCCTACTTGTGACACTAATAAATAAACTATGCCCCCTGCCTCCACGCACAAATCCTCTTTTCCGATCCCTACTTTTACCTCCCATTTACCATTTTGTTGCCATTAAGACTCTGTCCTGTTGGCTACTGAGGATCAGAAGGAACGGTATCTTATTTACATTATAGCACCACTGCTGACGTTACTTGGCAGAAGGAGTGTCAAGAAGCCATTAAGGTTGTGCTGTCATGATCACACTAATTCCGAAGCGGCAATGTTTTGGCTTCAGGAGTAATCCACTGCAACCAAAAGTGCGGGAGACAGAGAAAAACGGACAGGGAAGGTCCGATTGAAAGTGTTCTTACTGATTTAGTAGACTCTTGCTTTACTAGCTTTACTTGCTTTACTACTTGCTTTTACTGAGTGGACTCTTATTCTACTTATTATGTTAGCATTTTATTTTACTTATAGAATGCACTCGTTCCACGAGTGGGCTGTAAACACAATTGGGGAGATTTTGGTTTGGACCTTCAGTCAGCTCACTCCAGTGAAGTCATTTCTGGGCTCCCACTTGTGAAAGAAGTGGGACCCTGTGCTAAGAAGGAGTTAGTCGTTTGGGACAGATCACACTAGTATCTGCCAGTGAGCTGCGAATCTGTGCTGAAGAGCTCTCAGTCTGCCGATAGTTCAATGTATGTTGCGCGTCAGCGGAACCAAGACAGCCTTACTACCTGGAGGTAGGTTTTAAACCGGTTCCTCAGCCACTTTTTGGTTTTGATCATTTTTAGCGGCGATGAGCCGGAGGGGCTCTTTCTCTGACTTGGTTTGGGGTCAATGACCGGCTCCCTCCTGAAGCTTTCTAGAACTTCACTCGACTCAGATCTTTCCAGCTTTTGTTTTTGGGACCATCTCCGGGTTTTCGTCGACCTTTCATCCCTGGTCCAGCCATGAGTGCGGACTGCAGCGGCTATTATAATGCCGAAAACGCCTTCGTTCCCAACTTCACCTGTCCCAAACCGGACAGCCAGCTGAGCGCAGTCTTCTGCTGTGGTTTCAACGATATCAAATACTGCTGCGATGACCCCAACAGCTTCTTCCCTTACCAGTACAGCTACATGTGGTGGTTAAGGTAAGCAAAGTCATCCCTTACACTTTAGAACGCCATCTACAAAGGTATATCTTTTCTTGTACATAGCAACAATATTTAATAAACCCTCACATCCTCCAGACCAGGGCAAGTGAAGACCAACTCGGTTTTATTGTTGCTAACACTCCTAAAATAGAGGGTGAAGTCAAAGTGAATCAAGCAAAAGGGTGGTAAGGTGGTACAGTGGTTAGGACTGCTGTCTTACAGTTCCAGGGGCCTGGATTCGATTCCCGGCTCGGGTCACTGTCTGTGCGGAGTTTGCACATTCTCCCCATGTCTGCATGGGTTTCCTCCGGGTGCTCTGGTTTCCTCCCACAGTCCAAAAATGTACGGATTACGCGCATTGGCCATGCTAAATTGCCCCTTCGTGTCCTAGGATGTGTAGGTTAGAGGGAGTTACGGGGTACATTTGTGGAGTTACAGGGATAGGAGCTTGGGTGGAATTGTCGTGCAGTCTTGATGGGCCAAATGGTTTCCTCCTGCACTGTAGGATTTTATGAAATCTGCTGTTATGAGCGTCGCAACAGCCATATTTGTGATTTAACTCAAACAAGAGTCAGTGAGAATAAGTCAGTGCCAAAACACAATTGTAACACTGAATTGACTCCATTATTCTGAGTCGTGTCAAATTATCTTCGCCTGTTAAATTAAAAACTAAGTGTGAACCCCGCAGAAAAACGGCCCATACCCTATGAATGGCAATGTAAACTCTTGTGAGCTTTGGCAGAAGATTCAGTGTGGAAATGCTGAGTTTTAGGTTGTCAGTGTCACTCTTGGTGGGTATCTATTGCTACCGTCGGCACTCCCACTTTAGCTTGAAGTTACTGCAGGTCTTTTACAATGTGAGAGACTCACTGCAGAGGTTTCCTAGAATTGTGGCTTTCCAAAGGTTTTCTGGAAAAGGGCGCACTGTTTTCTTTGGGTCGTTCAATCTGAGCATTGCTGTGAAACATTACTCTGCACTCCAGGTGGTTCCCAGGAACGCATGACTCCTGGACATTTGGCTGCCAGCCCAGAGTAAATTTACCTGGAATCATGCAACTGGCAATGCAATTTGGGGGAAAGGGGCTTAGCGGGGGTTTATAGCTCAGTCAGTCTTACTGAGTCTAGGCAGAGCTCCAAAGCCACTTGTATTTCAAGGAAACATGTATTTTGTAAAAGAGATATATAATACGCACTCCTGTATTTCGACCCAGACACAAATAAATTCAAATGTTCAGGCACATAAATATCCACCTCCACTGAAAACAACTAAACAAATGCGCACAATATTCTGCTGGCTTTATTTATGCTCCCCCCCCCCCCCCCGCCACCTTGGGAAGGTTCAGTTGTATTATAATATCGAACCACTTTCAAGAAGTAAAACAGAAAATGCTGGAAAATCTCAGCAGCTCTGACAGCATCTGTGGAGAGAGAATAGAGCCAATATACGGGATTTTATGGCCTCTCTCGTCCCAAAACCATAAAATCCAGCCCGAGATCAACAGACTTTCCCATTGTCCGCCTCCTTGCCCGCTCAGATTCCCGGAGTGATAAAATTCTGGCCAATGTTTCGAGTCTGGATGAACCTTCGGCAGAGCTGAAGGCAATAGAAAATAGAACAAAATTTATACTGTTAAAATGCGGGGATGGACAAAGATGTCATGGACAAAAAGACAAAAGGAATGTAAATAATGGTGATTATGGCTAAGACGAGTGCTGATAACGGCCATAAAGAGACCAGAATGTGTAAATCACAGAACAAAGGTAAGCAGAATGTCAAAGGACAACATAAGAACATAAGAAATAGGAGCAGGAGTAGGCCATCTAGCCCTTCGAGCCTGCCCTGCCATTCAATAAGATCATGGCTGATCTGTAGTGGCTCAGTTCCACATTCCCGCCCTCTCCCCATGACCCTTAATCCCCTCTCTTATCAAAAACCCATCAACCCTCTTCTTAAAAATATTTAGCGAGGTAGCCTCCACCACTTCAACAGGCAGAGAATTCCAGAGATTCACCACCCTTTGAGTGAAGAAGTTCCTCCTCAACTCCATTCTAAACCGCCCCCCCTTTATCTTGAGACTGTGCCCCCTAGTCCTACTGTCCTTTCTGAGCGGGAAGAGTCTCTCCACCTCTATCCTATCCATCCCATTCATCATCTTATACGTCTCAATGAGATCTCCCCTCATTCTTCAAAACTCTAACGAGTACAAGCCTAGTTTATTCAGCCTCTCCTCATAGCTCAACCCCCTCAACTCCGGCATCAGCCTAGTAAACCTCCTCTGCACTCCCTCCAAGGCCAAAATATCCTTGCGTAAGTACGGCACCCAAAACTGCACACAGTACTCCAGCTGCGGCCTCACCAATGCCCTATAAAGCCGCAGCAAGACCTCCCTACTTTTATATTCAATCCCCCTCGCTATGAAGGCCAGCATCCCATTCGGCTTCCTGACCACCTGCTGCACCTGCAAGCTGGGTTTTTGCGACTTGTGCACAAGGACCCCGAGGTCCCTCTGCACCGCCGCCTGCTGCAGTTTTTCTCCACGTAAGTAATAGTCCTTCCTACCATTATTCCTACCAAAGTGGACCACCTCGCACTTGCCAAAGTTAAATTCCATTTGCCAGTTCCTGGCCCATTCGCCCAGCCTATCTAGATCCTTCTGCAGACTCTCCACACTCTCCGCACAATTTGCCTTTCCACCAATCTTGGTGTCATCAGCAAATTTCGACACCATACACTCGGTTCCCTCCTCCAGATCATCTATATAAATGGTAAATAGCTGGGGCCCCAGCACCGACCCCTGAGGCACTCCACTAGTCACCAACCGCCAATCCGAATAGCACCCATTGACCCCCACTCTCTGCCTCCTATTTGACAACCAGTCCTCTATCCACGCTAACACCCTACCCCCAACTCCATGTCCCCTGACCTTCTGCAATAACCTCTTGTGAGGTACCTTGTCAAACGCCTTCTGAAAATCAAGAAAGACCACATCCACCGGCTCTCCTCTATCCACCGCCCTAGACACATCCTCATAGAACTCAAGTAAATTTGTCAGACACGACTTCCCCTTAACGAAACCGTGCTGCGTCTGCCCTATCAAGCAATTCCCCTCAAGATGCCTCGCTATTTCCTCCTTGATGACGGATTCTAACATTTTACCTACAACAGACGTTAAACTAACCGGCCTACAATTCCCCGCCTTTTGCCTGGCACCCTTCTTAAACAACGGCGTAACATTAGCCGCTTTCCAATCTTCCGGCACTTCCCCGGAATCCAGCGACGTCTGGAAAATAACCACGAAGGCATCCACTATCACCTCTGCCATTTCTTTCAGAACCCTCGGATGCATTCCATCCAGTCCTGGGGATTTGTCCACAATCAGCCCCTCCAGTTTGTCGAGCACCACCTCTCTAGTAACAGTCATGTCATCGAGACCCTCCAGTCCTACCACCTTTCCATCTCTAACACCCGGCAAATTATTCACGTCCTCCTCCGTGAAGACCGAAATAAAAAAGTTATTCAAGACCTCAGCCATTTCCCCATCCCCTACCACTAAGTCCCCCTTCTCATCCTCTAAGGGACCAACGTTCATCCTAGCCAGCCTCTTCCTTTTTATATACTTATAAAAACTGTTGCTATCCTTTTTTATATTAAGCACTAGCCCAGCTTCATAGTTTCTCCTACCCTTCTTTATCAATTTCTTTGTCAATCTTTGTTGACATTTAAACCTCTCCCAATCCTCTTCTCGCCCACTACTCTTAGCTACTCTAAACGCCTCCGCTTTTAATTTAACACTTTCCTTCACCTCCTTCGTTATCCACGGCTGATTACCTCTCCTCCTACGGTCCTTTTTGACCATCGGAATAAATTTCTGCTGAGCACCAAGAAAGATCTCCTTAAAAATCCTCCACTGCTCCTCAGCAGACCTACCTTCCAACGCGCTCCCCCAGTCCACATTCGCCAATTCCTCTCTCATCCTACCGTACTCCCCTCTGTTCAAACAAAGGACGCGTGTCCGGGAACCCACTTTGTCGTCCTCCATCTGCACCAGAAACTCCACCATACAATGATCACTCTCCCCAAGAGGATCCTTCACCGCAAGGTCCCTGATTCTACCCGCCTCATTACATAACACCAGATCCAAAACAGCTCGCTCCCTCGTCGGCTCCAACACACACTGTTCAAGGAAACTTTCCCGGCAGCATTCCAAGAACTCCTCCTCGAGCCCACCACGTCCAACATGGGTCGACCAATCAATACGCAGATTGAAATTCCCCATAATTACGGCCGTCCCATTCCTGCACGCCGCACTTATTTGCGCGTTAACAGCCCGCCCCACCTCCAGATCATTATTCGGGGGCCTATAGACGACACCCACCAGCGCCTTCCTCCCTTTGCTGTTCCTAATCTCTACCCACAACGATTCCACTTTCTGCTCTTTGGCTCCAATATCATCCCTTGCTACCACCCTGATGCTATCCTTAATCAGCAGAGCTACGCACCCCCTTTTCCCTCCCACCTATCCTTCCTAAACACTTGATACCCCTGGACATTCAGCTCCCAGTCCCTGTCACCTTGCAGCCACGTCTCTGTAATGGCCACCAGATCATATCCATTTGTGTCGATCTGCGCCACCAGCTCATCCACTTTATTCCAAATGCTTCGTGCATTCAGATAAAGTGCCTTCATCGCAGCCTTCCCCTGGACCCTATTCATACTCATGCCCCCTACTCCCTTTATTATTGGGACATCCTCGGCCTCCACCCTTACCTGTACCCTCTCCTTAACTTTAGGCCTCGTAATGTCACCTACCCTCGCACCCTCCCCCCCCAATTAGTTTAAAGCCCTGTCTACAGTCCTCTTTACACAATTCGCCAGCACTCTGGTCCCAGCACGGTTCAGACCAACCCCATCCCGCCCGAACAGGTCCCACCTACCCCAATGCTGGTGCCAATGCCCCATAAATTCAAACCCATTCCTCCCACACCAATCCCTGAGCCACCCATTCACTTCCTTAATCCTATCAACCCTACGCCTGTCTGCACTCGGTTCAGGCAGTAGCCCAGAGATGACCACCTTGTCGGTTCTACTTTGTAATTCCATTCCCAGCTTTTCGTACTCCTTCCCCAGATCCTCAGTTCGCATTTTGCCTACGTCGTCGGCACCCACATGAACCACAACGACCGGATTCTCACCCTCCCACTCCAGGTTCCTCTGCAGCCCAGATGTGACATCCCGGACCCGAGCACCAGGCAGACAACACACCCTTCTGTGCACTTTGTCATTTTGACAAAGGACAGTGTCAATACCCTTCACCCCACTATCCCCAATTACAACTACGTTCCTTTTCACCTTCTCTTTGCCTATGTCCTGCTGCATCACTGCACTGTGTGCAGTTTGCTCACCGACCTCACCTCCCTCGTCCTCGTCCAGACTGGAAGCAAGAACCTCAAACCTGTTATGCAGCTTGAGAGGCTGAGGCCTCCTCTCCCCACCCCCCTTCCTCCTCTCAGCAGCCCCCTCTTGTTCCTGACCCTTCGAGTTAGCCAGTCTAGGGGGGTGGATTCTCACCAACTTTTACAGATGCACCATAGAAAGCATTCTTTCTGTTTGTATCACAGCTTGGTATGGCTCCTGCTCTGTCCAAGACGGCAAGGAACCAGAAAGGCTCATGAAGCCCAGTCCATCACGCAAACCAGCCTCTCATCCGTTGACTCTGTCTACATTTCCTGCTGCCTCGGAAAAGCAGCCAGCATAATCAAGGACCCCATGCACCCTGGTTATAGTCTCTGCCACCTTCTTCCATTAGGAAAAAGATACAAAAGTCTGAGGTCACATACCAACCTACTCACGAATAGTTTCTTTCCTGCTGCCATCAGACTTTTGAATGGACCTACCCCATATTAAATTGAATTTCCTCTACACCCTAGCTATAACTGTAACATTGCATTCTGCACCCTCTTTTTTCCTTCTCTATGACAGGTATCCTTTGTCTGTGTAGCACGCAAGAAACAATACTTTTCATTGTATGCTAATACATGTGACAATAATAAAGCAAATCAAGATCTGTCTCCAGCAGCACTGACTCACCCTATCTCACCTTATTCCCAGTTTCAATTCATTCTTTGTCTCATTCGACGCCTTGATAAGAAAGATTTCCTCTTCCTTTTGGGTGCTAAGGAATGCAAGTTCATTGATACCATCTCAGAAAAACGGTCAGCTTTGCTGAAGCATCATCCAAACTCAGAATGTTGGCTCTATTCTCTCTCCACAAATGCTGATTGATTCCAGCATTTTCTGTTTTTGTTTCAGATTCCAGCATCCACAGTAATTTGCTTTTCACTTTCATGGTGTTTTTTATGACTATCAGAGTCATGTGGATCTACATTATTATGTATTAAGAGCATAGATTCCAAAAAAGCTGGGGTGCTTCAAGACAACCACACAATTCACATCTTAATTTATGGCCTTCAGCTATATGTGTCAGTATTTGTATGAAATGAGGGGAGTCAGAGGTTGAGAATGGGGACTGGGGGCTGTTGATAACCATACCATGTCTCAGTACAACAGGTCAACAAGTGAAAAGAAATGTTTTGCAGGCTTGGAAGGGCAGCCAGTAAAGATATTCACCGTCAATGTTAATATTGGCTGACAAGACACTCCTTGAGTCACTGACAGTCTTTTCCCCCCAAAAATGTTCATAACATTTATAAAAAATACAATACAACCCAAACAACCTGAAAATTATAGAAAGTGCCTGCCTCTATACAATATGTTTCACTCTTAAGTTCCGCCATACAAATTATGATCCTTCTGATATTTTCAATATGCATTCCATGCCAGACATGCAGCTTGGGAACTAAACATTTCAAATTGAAAAATCACATGAAGTGCAATAGACTTCAGCTTGCCTTCATATAACATATTCCTACCTGACTTGCTTCAATACAATTTCAATAATTTTGCTTTCATATTCAGTGTTAGGCATACAGCCCCTCAGTATGGCTGAACAGCCTTGGACAGCAGCCTTTTCCCATTATGTCTCCACAATGGCTGCCCCAAGCTTTAGTGTGTCCCTCAGTGTGCAGCCCTGGACCTCGGAATATGTCAATCTGCAACACTCAGTTGAGGATAGACCAAGTTTCGGGCAGACCAAAGTAGCAACTTTTTAGGTGGGGCTTGGTTTTTTTTAAAGGCACGACATTAGTGCCAATAAAGATTATTTAGCCCTTAACAGTGCAGTTGAGACTGGCCTGGCATTATCAAAATGGCCTTCTTCTGCACTGTAGGAGGTTCTATGATTCTATATATGGAGAAAGTGGGCCATAAAGAAAGGAAAAGAGAACTTCATATATAACACAAATAGTGAGGATCAGAACAAGGGGAATAATGTGGTCACAGACAAGAGAACGGAAGAATACGGCAAAACATATGATGGTAAAAGTTGCTATGTTACGGAAGAGTTATGGGAAGTAACTGTTTCATCATCCATATTGTATTATAAAGATGGTCATGAATTTATCTCATGTTGTAATGTGGAAATAGTAATTAATTATTCTCCTCATTGCAATATATACATGACAATGAATTAGTTTGCCTTGCCCTTTTCTCCTATATATTTATGTAATATATATATAATATATAAATAAAGAGGGTTTACTCCATTGATAGATGTTTTGTACATGTTAAATGATTATGTATTTTTTTGTGTTGTAAGATAGATGGTAGCTAGTAACACCCATGTTGTAGCAAAGAAATAGTGGTGAAATATTTCCAGTGCTGTGTACTTAAACTGTAGCAACTAGCCCCCCCAGCGTTTTAATATTTAGATGGTAAGATGTTTTTCTCCATGTAGTCCAGTATCAAAAGTCACCTATTAAATTTGCACCAAAGAATTAATAAGCCTTGAAGTAAAGTTTATTTATTAGCCACAAGTAGACTTACATTCACACTGCAGTGAAGACATTGTGAAAATCCCCTAGTCGCCACACTCCAGCATTTGTTCAGGTACACTGAGGGAGAATTAAGCATGACCAATTCACCTAACCTGCACATCTTTGGACTGTGGGGGGAAACTGGAGCACCCAGAGGAAACCCACACAAACACGGAGAGAACATGCAAACTTCACACAGACAGTGACCCAAGCCAGGAATTGAATCCGCGTCCCTGGCACTATGAGGCAGCAGTGCTAACCACTGTGCCACCCCTGAAGTCCCGCAATGCAAATTGATGTTTAAAGTGTACCTGACTTCAGTTACACAAACAGGAAAAATACATTTGACAAGAATAAAGCTAAAGCCACAGATTATATTCTAAAAAACATCTCGCTAAATTTAAAGCATTTTTGTCACTGCAAGCGCCGCATATTTTACCATGCCAGAAACATGCCCTTTGGATCAAAATCCTGAAGCTGTTGAGTACAATTGCTTCATTTCTATTTTTTTCAAATCTGCTCCTAGATAGTTTTCTCAGATTACATGTTCATGCTTGATAGCAAATGACCAGGAGCATTTTCTTTATTAGCATCTTTCTATGTTTGTTGTTCTCCATGTATTTCTGGTTCCCTCCCTTTCTGTTTTTTGTTTTGCCGTATTCTTCCGTTCTCTTGTCTGTGACCACATTATTTCCCTTGTTCTGATCCTCACTGTTTGTATAATATCTGAAGCTCTCTTTTCCTTTCTTTATGGCCCACTTTCTCCATATATAGAATCATAGAACCCCTACAGTGCAGAAGAAGGCCATTTTGTCCATCTGCACTGACAACAATTCCATCCAGGCCCTATCCCCGTAACCCCACATATTTGCACTGGTAATGACACTAAGGGGCAATTTAGTATAGCCAATTAATCTATCCACACATCATTTGACTGTGGGAGGAAATGCACGCAGACAGGGAGAACGTGCAAACTCCACCCAAGGCCAGAATTAAACCTGGGTCCCTGATGCAGTGAGGCAGCAGTGCTAATCACTTTGCCATTGTGCCACCTATTTGCTCTCAAGAAAGTGGTGGTTGCTCGCTTCTTAAGTTGCTGCAGTTCATGTGGCCTAAGTGCATTCACGCAGGAGTTAGGGAGGAAGTTCCAGTATTTGGATGCAGGCACAGTTAAGGACTGGCATCAGGTCAGGGTATGCAGGGTGGTGTTCTATGCACCTCCTAACCTGATCCTTCTAGATGATACAGGTCATGGGTTTGGAAGGTGCTGTCTAAGTTGCCTTGGTGAGTCTCTGATCTATGAGTATATGCTCTATGACTATCTCTATCTGTCACCGTATTTTTCTGTGTTTCTCTTTCTTGGTTCATGTACCTGTATTTATTTGTGTCTCCCTGTCCCAACTGGGAAGGTCCTGACTATTATGATGTAATTTTGGTGTGCTAAGCTGTGAGAAAATTTAGTGGTGTTGAAAGAACTGTATGTCAAGGACTTCTACATTCTTCCATAAGTTGATCGATGATTCTTTCACTTCTTTTTCTGAAATCCATCTCCAAGACTGTTGAGTTCAGGAAGACTTCTTGGGTGTGGATGACAATCCTTTAGAACTATTAGTGGGTCTATTTTTAAATGATCCTGGAACTGTGCATGGTACTCCAATGTCTGAAGTCTCCCATGATACTATATATAACTGGACAGTATTTTGCAGACCACTGAATCATTGTCCAGCTGTAAGTCAGCTGTTGACATTATGATTTAAACTGAGGATTCCAGGGACTGCTATGCTTGTTCGTGTTCCTGATGGTGGCTGGCTCCATGAGCTTGGAAGATTAAAGGGACTCAGCTATGCCATGCTTGCACTCAAGAGTGAATTGTGTTCAACCACCACTTCTGGTTCTTACTGTTACAAAATTCAAAATACCTATCTAAATCAGCAGTTGCAGGTGGGAAACTCTGGTTCCCAGTGGGCCTTGGGCCTTTTGAACATTCACCAGCCAGGAAATGGTCACACATTTGCAGTTCATGTTATTTCTATGTAGTTTGAGATTTTCATGGATGTGCTGATCAGGAAAGGATGTATGCTTGGTCACATATTTATACTTCATATTTTCCCATGATCGTATATGTGGACGAATGTGTCTAAATGCAGAGGAATCTTTCTCAAATTAATCATTTGTTATTTTTTCAGTATTTTAAACCGCAACATGTATGTATCCTAAGATCAAATGTAAAAGCAAATCTCTTCTTGTACAATCTGTTTCAGTATTGGGGCTCTGGTGGGACTGTCTATAGCAGCAGTGGTTCTCCTAACATTTGTCATCACAGTTTTTGTGCTGTGCTATCTTTTCATCTGCACTAAACCACAGTCCAGGCTGGATACTGGATTAGATTTGCAGACAGCTGGTAAGTTAACTTTATTTGAAATTGGTTTTATAGATGTTTGACATTGTATGCGCTATTAATATGCTTACTTCGTCTTTGAAAACCCTTTGAAATGTGGTGGCAATAGGCACAAGTTGATAAATTGTAAATCCAGTAGAATTACATAGCACTCTTTTTTTAATTCATTCATCAGAGGTGGGTGTTGTTGGAAAGGCCAGCATTTACTACCCAGTTTCACTGCATTTGAGATGGTGGTGATGAATTGCCTTCATGCACAATTGTAGTCATTGTGGTATGCCCACAGTGCTGTGAGGAAGGAAGTTTCAGGATTTTGATCCAATGAAAGTGAAGGAACGGCGATATATTTCAAAGTCAGGATGATGTGTGTCTTGGAGAAGAACGTGCAGGTGGCAGTGTTCCATGCATTTGCTGCCCTTGTCCTTCTAGGTTGTAGAAATTGTAGGTTTGCAAGGTGCTGTGGTAGTAGCCTTGGCAAGATGATGCTGTGCATCTTATAGATGTTACGCAAGGGTTGCCATTGTGTGCTGATGATAGAGGGAGTGAATATTCCAGCTGCTGGGTGCTGTGCCAATCAAGCAGGCTGCTTTGTCTTGAATAGTATGAAGTTTCTTGAGTGTTGTTGGAGTTACATTCATCTAGGCTAGCAGAGAGTACTCCATCACACTCCTGATTTGTGCCTTGTCGATGTTAGATATGCTCTGTGGAATCGGACAGGGAGTTACTCAGCCTTTGGCCTGTTCTTGAATCCATTGTGTTTATATGTCTGGCCCAGTCCAGTTTCTGGCCAATAGTGACCCCAATGTGTTGATGGTGGGAGATTTGGTGAATGTCAAGAGGAGATGGTTAGCTTCTCTCTTGGTGGAGATGGTCATTGCTGGGCATGAGTGTTATTTGTCAGAGCTGCCAGCCTGCCAAAACTGCAGACCCACTGATTGGACTGGGCCAAGAAGCCATTGCATAGAAGATTGTGCAGACGGCAGGTCTCAAAAAACCTCACGATTGGGATATGTATTTGTCCCCAGTGGAAGACTATTTTCAAAGCTGGCAAGGTTCTGCCTAAGCCTGAATTTTGGCAAGTCTTGTCGCATATGTAAGGTGTGAATTAGACACGAGGATGTGTTTCTTTTATGGTGAATACTGGACCTGCGGAACAGGCTGTGGTGAGCGCTGATTCACTGAATTCATCGAAGTGAGAACTGGATATAGTTCTAGCCGGACAGGGAACACGTCAAACAATAGGTAGGTAGGTACAAATGCTGTCTCTAGTATAGTTTCAACCACCTAAAGGGGTACGAGAAGAATTTTCAAGTTTTTTTTTCTAATTGACCTGTGTTTTTATCTGAATTTTTGCCTCACTGATATTATTTGGCTTTTAATTTAAGCATCTTCCAAGCATTCCAGTTTAATGAGACAAACAAGAACAGTTGTTGACTCTTTAATTCATTCAACAATTTCTTTCTTTATTTAGCCATTTCAGGTGCCAACTCAGACTTAAACAATTGCAACTCATTAACTCTTTTACTGAACTTTAACTCTTAACTGAACATTAACTCTCAACTGAACTTTAACTCTTAACTTTAACTGAACCTTAACTTTAATTATTTAACTGAAAATAGATACTACTGAGTTTAGGAAAACCTTGGCCAAGAAATAGTTCCGATGTAGAATCTATCTTCTCTCTGAGGAAAATTCCTTCCGGGCATGCTTATTATGATGGTTAATCTCTATATAGTTGTCTTTGGCAAACAAAGGACTGCAATGCTTTTTATCCACAAATTCTCCACATGCTTCCAGAAGACTCTTTGTTATCCAGTCGACTATATAACCAGAAACCAATCACATGGCTCAAATGTCCAACACAATTACTTGTGAACAACACCATTATGCTTACTTCATATGACATGTCCCACACATAACGCCAATAAAATTTAAGGCCATTATATCTGTCAGAGGTAAACAACTTCCCTTATTTAGTAAACACAGGAAGCTTCAGGCCATAGTTCTCAGACCAGAATCGTGAATCAGTAACTTTATGACCTGCATCTGGCTTTAATTATAAGTTGACCGAAAATCCCAGCATGCTTAACTCTCAAACAGAATAGCCATTTTAAAGCCATTACTGTTATTATATAATTGTTGTATCATTCTTTCTCCATCTACACTGAGGAGAGAGGCTTTGTGGTGGAGAGAGTTTTAATTGTGATGTACCAACACTGCACCAAATAAATGACAGAATCTTGTAAGATCTGTGGAGGTGTTCTTGGGGGCTGAACCAGGAGGGAACTAGGAACTGATTTGACGCTGTGCAGCCTCTGGATGATTTTGCCAGAGGTGGGGTCACGCTGGGAATGGCTCCCCGGCCAGCATTGCTGCGAGGCCAATAAATAGTGATTAGGAAACTCATTAGAAAGGTCAGTAAGGGCTCAGCTGGAAGCTACCTGGTATCGGAGAGGCCTCCCGCTGAGTGCTGAGCCTGGTAACATCCTCCAGATGGGGTAGCTAATGGGGACAGAGACTAAGCTCCATTGATGGAGCCACAAGAGGAAGCTCCAGACCTGCCACCCTAACACTTCACTCCACCAGGGATTTTGTCTGCTCCGAGTGGCCAGCTACCAGTATATCATTTTTAAATTGGATGCCTGCCTCTGGAATTGTCTCCATATTGACATGCCCTCATGCTCTCTTTGCCTCCTAAGCAGCACCCACTGACCCCGGTAGAATTACTGACCTGACAAAGCTGCAGGCCCACTGAATGAACTGCATATTGGAGGCAGCCTCATGAAGATTGCACAGGTAGACGGGTCTCAAAAATCCTCATGTCATGAGCAACATGACATGTATTTGTCACCAATGGAAATAGATTTTCAAAGGTGGTGAGATTCTACCCAAAGCAACTGTTGAATATTTGTGGGATAGGATGTACCAGACTCTCATTGTATTGAGATGGTCAGTATACCCACTTCTAAAATAATCATTATCTTAGTTTTTTAAAAATTAATTATGCAATGCCTATTCATTCACGTGATGTGGACCAGCATATACTGACCATCCCTGAGGACATTTAAGAGTCAACCACATTGCTGTGTGGCAGGAGTCACATCTATGCCAGATCAGATCATTTCATGATCACCATTAGACTTATAATTCCAGGTTTTGTTTATTGAATTCGAAGTTCAGCATCTGCCATGGTGGGCTTCAAGCACAGATACCCAGAGCATTACCCTGGGTCACTGGATTACTAGTCTAGTGACAATACCACTACACTGCCTCCTCTTAAATGTATATTAATGCTGCTGTTAAGCTTTTAGCTTGTGCCAGAGAAGTACAAACAGCAACTCCATAAAGAAATACATCAAATTTAATAGACTTTTCTATTGCCTAAACATTATGTGAGAAGGTGCACATGCACTGATCATGAGTGGGAGGTGGTCAGCTGCATTAATACTGATTTTGAATGCACAATTTAATAGGTATTTAATTCTTAACAGCAATTAAATTCAATATGACATTTTTGCATGACAAATCCTTTTGCTGTAATTTATTAGTTGTGAAGCGATCGCAGCATTGCCGTTGTCCTCTTCTTCTTCACTGGTCACTTACTAATAAGTAAAATTGTTCACTGAAGCAACTCCATGTCACTGGTCATGGGTTCAGTGGGTCCTTTGTGGCTGATCCTAGAGCCATCTCTCAGACTGCACACTTAGCAGGTGTTTCTGGGAGGTGGACTTGGTCCTTGTACTCAAGATTGCTGGCATTCCTTTCTCAGGCAGCTTTTCTGGACCTCCTCTTGTTCTTGAAGAATTGCATCCCTTCAGTTGGGAGGTCCCTCCAGGTAGGTTTCTTCTGAGCAAGAATGTCTTGGGAGTTGATGTCAGTTGTACTCGTTGAGGTAAGCCTTCAGGATATCTTTGAAGTGCTTCCTTCGTCCTCCTGTTGTTTAGGTGCCTTCCTAAGCTGAGTGAAAAAGATTTACTTTGGCAATTGGGACTTTGGCATTCTAAGCATATGGCTGTCCCAAAAGAGTTGGTTTTGGATGATCATGGCCTTGATGCTGGTGCTCTTGGCTCCTTCAAGGATACTGATGTTAGTATGCCTATCATCCCAGCTGATGCAGAGATGCAGTCTCAGTAGCATTGATGGTATCTGTCCAGGGCCTTCAGGTGGCGCTTGAACATAGCCCAAATTTCTGAGCTGTAGAAAAGAGTTGGGAGAACGACTGCCTTGTGCACAAGATCTTAATGTCAGGCTAGAAGTCATTGCTGTTGAAGTCTCTTGCCCTTAGGTGTCCGAAGATGGTCTTGTGGATTGAATACGATGTTGGATCTCTGTGACAATATCAGTCTTAGATGACGGGTAGCTCCCCAGGAAGGGGAAATTTTCCACATTTGGGAGGATCATTCTAATAACCTCATGATAGTTATCAATACTGATGCAATTTACACTCCTAAATTACAAGTATATGTAATTTAGTTAGATACTATTGCCTTTTGTTGAGTGTGTGTAAGTGTACATTTAATGTGCATTGACTGTCAATTATTGAAAACTGGATATTATTAATTTAACTAATTTTCACTTGCTGAAAAATAGAAGAGTCATTGCAACTGAAGGAGGCAGCTTGGAAACTACAAAACAAGCTGGATAACCAGGAAGAAAGAAAGCAGATGAGTTTTAATACACAGAAGCACTGCTGTTACAACACGGAGATTGACCCGCTTTTGAGAAGTAACGCCAAATTCCCCAAAGAGGAATACCTCGCCTTGTAATTTGTTAAAAGTGTGTGGGAAATTGTGAAATATCCTTCAGAAACATTTAATAGTTAACTGACAGAAATACCTAACATTCACTTTAAGATGAACACTTAGCAGCTTATTTATTTAACTAACAGAATTTTAACTAAACAAGTAACATACCAAATAAAATAAGATTTGACTGGAATGCTGTTCAAAGAAGTACAAAATCCATTCATTAATCAAAAAAAGTAATAACAGAATTTATTCACGCTCAAAAAAAATACAACCAGGTTTTGTGTCTTTCAGAACTTTCTGGAGTTTCTTGGTTGATTCCTCTGTCTCTAAGTTATTTTCGATTTTTGGTAACTTTTGCTTGTTAGTTGGTGTGTTCTCTTAAGACACATATAAAGCTGGCAGAGTGGAGAGCTGCTCTCTCCCTCTCAAGACTTGAGAGGTGGCAATTGTTATCCTGTTTGTCCTTCTTGCACTCTCTTTTATACCTGTGATGACCTATCAATTTTCCTACAAAGGATTGGTCTGATTTTTTTCAACATTATTAAATTCAAATCTTATAGATTCTTGGTAGCTGAATGTTTGCTTTAAATTGATTGGGCAAAATTCAAACAGGAAGTCTTTGTCAAGACTACTGCTTGACTTTTTGATACAAATGTTTCAGCTTGGATTTTGGACGTACTTTGCATTTTAAACCTCCAAGCACTGAAAAAAAAGCTTTTAAAGAGACTACACAATGTTTTTTTTTCACTGGCATTTTTACAATTTTTTACATCTTTATCAACATCACATTTCAACTTCACAAACTCAACATTGCACACTGGAAGGGAAGCTGGAAAACACATACCTGCTATCAACAGAGGACAGTACAGTTAGGAAGACAGGCAGTCTTCTCTGCAGGTGAGAGTGTAACTGCTAAAGACCGATGTGTTACCTGCACAATGCCAGGGTTCAGGACAGATGCTCAGGGCTTGAAAGGAACTCCCAGTGGGAGGGAAATAATTCAGCTGTCATGATCCATGTTGGTAATAATGACAGGCCTAGGAAACAAGTTCACCTTAGGCATTATGAGCAGTTACAGATTAAGTTTAAAAAGCAGAACCACAAAGGTAATAAACTTTGTTTTACTGCCTGAGCCATGAGTAAATTTGCATAGGTTACATAAGATTGGATGCAAGGCTCAAATATTACTGAGGGAGAAATGGGTTTTAATTAATTGGCATTGGCACCAGAATTGGGGAAAGAAGGAGCTGTATCATTGGAACAGCCTTCATATGAGCTGTGCTAGAACCAATATCCTGGTATAACTCAGGCTGTAGAGGGGGCTTAAAATAAATGGTGGGGAGGGATCACGTAAGGAGAGATTTGATAAGTTTAAAAGTAAGGACAAGGCAATTGTGCAGAGTAAGGATACAGATAATAATAGCTAGAATATGACTGGAAGGGACAAGGTGTACAAACTTGAGAGTACACCAGCATTTAAGGTCAGAATGTGAAAGAACAGTAAAAAGGTAGAATTAAAAGCTCTGCAACGGAATGCAAATACCATTCATAAGATGTACAAACTGATATCACAACTAGAAATAAATAAGCATGACCTGACAGCCATTACACAGATATGGTTGCAAGCTGACCAAACCTGGGACCTGAATATTCAAAGGTGTTTGCCATTTGGAAGGATAGGAAGAAAATGATGGGGTAGATCTGTTAATAAAGGATGAAATTAATGCAGTAGTGAGAGATGACATTGGTTCAGAAGAGCATAATGTATAATTGACTTGGGTGGAGATCAGAAATAGCAAAGGAAATAATAAGTCAACTGTGGAAGTAGTTTATAGGCCTCTTAACTGTCATGTTGTTATCAGTGTATCTTCACATCCATAGTGTTTTCTTTACCCTCTGGGGAATAGTCAGGAAGTGTTGGAAAGACGTCCACTCAATTACATACCTTGGGACACCAAGGGGCAATTTAGCATGAACAATCCACCTAACCTACACATCTTGGGACACTAAGAACATAGAACATAGAACATTACAGCGCAGAACAGGCCCTTCGGCCCACGATGTTGCGCCGACCAGCTTTTTAAAAAAAACAACACTAACCCACTAATCTAAACCAATCCGATTTCGTCCATAAACCTATCCACAGATCTCTTAAACGCCCCCAAACTAGGCGCATTTACAACTGCAGCTGGCAGGGCATTCCAGTCCCTCACCACCCTCTGGGTAAAGAACCTACCCCTGACATCAGTCCTATAACTACCCCCCCTTAATTTAAAGTCGTGCCCCCTCGTGCTAGCTTTCTCCATCCTAGGAAAAAGGCTATCACTATCTACCCTGTCTAAACCTCTAATCATCTTATATGTTTCAATAAGGTCCCCTCTTAGCCGCCTTCTTTCCAGCGAAAACAACCCCAAATCTCTCAGTCTCTCCTCATAGGATCTCCCCTCCATAACAGGCAACATCCTGGTAAACCTCCTCTGCACCCTCTCCAAAGCCTCTACATCCTTCCTGTAATGTGGGGACCAGAACTGCACACAATACTCCAAGTGCGGCCGCACCAGAGTTGTGTACAGTTGCATCATGACGCTGCGACTCCTAAATTCAATCCCCCTACCAATAAACGCCAAGACACCGTATGCCTTCTTAACAACCTTATCTACTTGATTCCCAACTTTCAGGGATCTATGTACACATACACCTAGATCCCTCTGCTCCTCCACACTATTCAAAGTCCTCCCGTTAGCCCTATACTCAACACATCTGTTACTCCTACCGAAATGAATTACCTCACACTTCTCCACATTAAACTCCATCCGCCACCTCGCGGCCCAGCTCTGCAACCTTTCTAAGTCACCCTGCAAACTATGACACCCTTCCTCACAATCTACCACACCTCCGACTTTGGTGTCATCAGCAAATTTACTAATCCACCCAACTATACCCTCATCCAGATCATTAATAAAAATTACAAACAGCAGTGGCCCCAAAACAGATCCCTGAGGCACACCACTCGTAACCGAACTCCATGACGAATATTTACCATCAACCACCACCCTCTGTCTCCTATCTGCTAGCCAATTCCTGATCCAATTACCTAGATCACCCCCAATCCCATACATCTGCATTTTCTGCAGAAGCCTACCATGGTGAACCTTATCAAACGCCTTACTAAAATCCATATACACCACGTCAACTGCCTTACCCCTATCCACCTCTTTGGTCACTTTCTCAAAGAACTCGATAAGGTTAGTAAGGCACGACCTACCCGCTACAAAACCATGCTGACTGTCTCTAATCAATTCATTACTCTCCAAATAACTATAAATCCTGTCTCTAATAATCCTTTCCAAAACCTTACCCACCACAGAAGTAAGACTCACCGGTCTATAATTCCCAGGGAAGTCTCTTCTCCCCTTCTTAAACAATGGGACAACATTTGCTGTCCTCCAATCTTCCGGTACTATACCAGAGACCAACGACGATCTAAAGATCAGAGCCAGAGGCTCCGCAATCACCTCTCTTGCCTCCCAGAGAATCCTAGGGTAAATCCCATCCGGACCAGGGGATCTTAACATGTCCAGTTCTCCTCTCATCTACATCTTGGGACACTGAAGGAAATTTAGCATGGCTAATCCACCACTCGTGCACATCTTGGGACACCAAAAGGCAATTTAGCATGGGAAATCCATCTCTCGTAAACATCTTGGGACACTAAGGGGCAATGTAGCATGGCCAATCCACCTCTCATACACATCTTGGGACACTAAGAACCAATTTAGCATGGCCAATCCACCTCTCGGGCACATCTTGGGACACTGAGGGGTGATTTAGCACGTTCAATTCCCCCTAACCTACACGTCTTGGGACACTAAGGTCCAATCCATCTAACCTACACACCTGCAAACACTAAGGGGCAATTTTCCTGCCCCTAATAGGTGTCAGGAAAACTCATTATCATGAAAGGCAAATCTCTCAAAAAGCTCAATTATTGTCTTAACTAATAACTACTGTGCCAACTCTGTAACTTGACACAGAGCTTGTATTGGTCTTCAGGAACAGCTCAGAAACTATTTAATCATTTATATGGCTGTTTTATTTCTCTGCAGGAGCTGAACACATTTCAGAACTCTCAAATCAGTCCAGTGGGCCAAGTACAATTAGAAAGCAGTTTCAGAGTCGGAAATTAGATTGCGACAAACAGCCACCTGAACCTGACAAACTGTTCCAGAGATGTTTCATGGCTACCGTCACAACCATTAACATACAAGAGTCCTCCTGAAGTTCGAAGCCTCCAGTTTTCCACTTACAACTATCATGGTCCAAGAATAAAAATATTAAAGAAGAGCAAGATAGTAGTTTCTGATTGATAATTTCAGTTATTTACATTTTTCTTTAATTCTCTGCAAAATTGGCCAAAAGTTCAGATTGGCTTGGGAGTAGGGTGGGCCAAATTCTGACTAAATCTGGAATTTTGTGTCACAATTCTGATTAATAGATGAAGAAACCTATTTTTTAATACTGATTTCTAAAAAAATCTTTCGATTTTTGTTATGACCGAGGACTGTATTTGAAATATGCTAGACATGATGCATGACTTTCACATTCATTCAATAGACAGAATATTCTTTCATGCAAATAGGCTTGAAGGTCATATGTGATTCCACTGATGGCCATTTCGCAGAACATTTTACCTTGTTTTATTTAAGATCCACAGCAATACAGGGATTTTGCAGTGAATTAGCAAGTGATTTTTGAATCTGATGCCATTGCTCTTTTAAGAGTATAGTCTCTGAAACTTCAGATATTCTCTGTGTAATTATTTATATGCCAGTTTGAGATATTTACTGTGATTTACTGTATTTCTGGCTGAATTTACAAAAGGTAATGAGGCAGCACACTCACATTTCATCACTACTTCTGTGGTTATAAAAAGAAAGCTGGGTCTGTTAAGAATTATTAATAACGGGTTGTATCTGTGTTAAATGTTTGTTTTTGTAGAATACCTCAGTAAAATACTGTAATCTGCTGTATTGTATGTTCGAATGCTTACCTATTATTAATAAACCCTTTCCTTAGTTTGTAAGTTAAGCTATGGTCTAATAGAACCTTTCTTCCATCACATTTCCTGGTCCAGGAGGTCACAAGAGAGATTATGACAGATCCATTGAGCTAAATACAATGAAAAGAATTTCTAATGAATGTCTGAGATCTCTACATTTTCAGGTATTAGGCGTAAAATAGGTTTATAGGCAGTGAGGGCTGATCATTGACATCAAGCATGAGCAAAATATCTAAACCAAAACCTAAAGTTACAACAGTATGAGATCAGCAAATCAAAATCATACAATACGAGGCTACTGAAGCTTCTAAATGTAAAATACGTAGTCATCATGAATAGCATTGTTTAGAATGAGTACAAAATATTCATATACAATCTAAGGTTTAGTAGCAGTGAAAAGGAACAAATAAGGTATTTATTACATAGAAATAATTACATTGGAGATAGCAAAGGAACAACTGAAAGGACAATAAAACATGCAAGCTTTTAGTTGATGGAGAGCTACATTGCTGCAAGGTAAGCGTGTAGCCTGATGGGTATTCATATAGATACCAACAAACTGAAGACACCAGCAAAGTGAAGACGTCAGCAAAGTGAAGACGTCAGCAAAGTGAAGACGTCAGCAAAGTGAAGACATCAGCAAAGCCTGATGGTTAAAAGGACTAACTTTGTATCAGGCTAAGGACTGTGGGAGCAGTAAAGAATAGAATGTGCAACTATGGAACAAACAGGGGAATTGATTGGACAGTGATTGTTGGTATGCTTTGAACAGACAGTGATTGAACACAGATCACTGTGTGTCATGTTCCCAATAAAATTACAACTTCTGGCAGAGTCCAGTGATTAATTAGTGTCTGTTCTGTGAGTATGTGATAGGAAGCACGGTCAGTGCCACCAGAATCTCTATAAGAAGAAGCTACAAAGAGACATCAACAACAGTAACCTGGGTTCAATCACTGTAGAAAAAGTAGCAAGACCCCGAGACTGAGAGACACTGAAACTAAACCCATCAGGAATCTGACCAGTTTGCCTCACCATGGATAGTTTCTCTAAATCCAAATCCTGAGTTTGGATATTTTGTGAAGATTTGATACCTTTTAGTTACTTTATGTATAACAAAGTAAATTTGATTTGCAATTTACAATTTTAAGAGTATATAAAAATTCTGGTACATACACTTAACTCTTCAAGAAGTCAAGTTTTTTTTTTAGAAGCCTTCCCTTGGTAAACAGGTCTCTCTCCAAGAATTAAATCTGATTGTAATATTTAATGATATGGATGAAATTTTAGTGTTTGAATTTAAAAGGGGATATGAAACTTGGATAGGATGTTGGATCTATCAGCTGGAAAAACTATTAGACCTAAAAGCCAACCAGTTGGCCTGCATCCTAGGGTCTTAAAAGAAGTTGCTGGAGAGATAGTGGTGCATCTGATATAATCTTCTGAAATTCCTTAGATCCAGGAAGGGTCTAAGTAGATTGAAATATAGCAAATGGAAAAATTTTATTCAACAAAAGAAGGGAGATAGAAAGCAGAAGCCTAAAGGCCAATTAGCTGAACATCTATCATAGGGAAATTGGTAGAATTCATTAAGTAGGTTATACCAGGATACTTAGAAAATCATGATGAGCTCAGGCAAAGTCTGATTTGTGAATATGGATTTGTGAGAGAAAAATTGTGCTCAACTAATTTATTAGACAAAGTAACAAACAAGATAGGTACAGGGGAACCTGTAGATGTAGTACACTTGGGATTTCCAGAAGGCAATTTTAAGGTGCTACATCAAAAGGTAGTGCAAAAAATAAGATTACGTGGTATTGTGGGTCACGTGCTAACATTGGCAAGGTAACGTCGCCATAGCCCCAGATGACCATCGGCTGCTTTCCCTTTTGAAGGGAAGAGTTGACTGGTGGTGATTTAACCTGAGGATCACAATACCTCAGGCAAGGGGCAAAGCTAAGGAGGCAGACCTTCTCAGACTTTAGATAATATAGGAATTGAATCTGTGCTGTTGGCATCATTCTGTATCACTAACCAGCCATCTGAACTAAATCAACCCCCTACTAATATTGATAAAGAATAGGTTAGCTAATGGAAAGCAGAGAGTAGGGTTTTTTTGGATTGGCAAACTGTAATAAGTGGAGTGCCACAGGGATCAGCATTGTTGCACAAACTATTTACAATCTACATCAATTAATTTGATGAAGGAACCAAAGATATGATAACTAAATTTGCTGGTGACATGAAGATAGATAGAAAATAAGTTGTAGAAAGGCGACAGATTCTACTGATAAGTGACAGGTTAAGTGATTGGGCATAAACTTGACAGAGTATAATTTGGGAAAATGTGAAATTGTCCACTTCAGCAGACAGAATAAAAAAGTAGCATTCTATTTAAATGGAGAGAGATTGCAGAACTCAGTACTATGGTGGTATCAGGGGTGTTCAGGTGCATGATTCACAAAAAATTAGTATGTAGCTACAGTGTTTAGGAAGGCTAATAGAATATTGGTATTTATTGCAAGGGAAATGGAATATAAAAGCAGGAATGTTTTACTACAGCTGTGCAGGGCCTCAATGAGATCACATCTGGAATATTGTGTACAGTTTGGATCTCCTTGTTTGAAAAAAAAGCATACAATTACTTTAGAAACAGTTCAGAGAAGGTTGACTTGATTCATCGCTGGGATAAGTGGCTTATTTTATAAAGAAAGGTTGAACACATTGGGTCTATGCTTGGTGCTTAGAAGAATCAGAGGTGATCCTTTTGAAAAGTATAAGGCACTGAGGTGACTTGATAGGAGAGATTCCATGAGGCTGTTTCAACTTATGGGAGAGATTACAACCAAGGGCACAATTTAAGAACTGTTTAAAACTGAAATGAGGACAATTTGTTTCTTAAAGTGTTGATAGTATATGCAATTCCTTTCCAGAAATCATTACACATTAGGGCCAGAATCTTACCAGTATTCATGCCGCAGTGTTTTCCCATCCAGTTGCAGTGGATGGAGATTTGGCTGGTTGCCAAATTTTCCGACCTCACTGCAGCAGGAGTGTGGTGTGAACGGCAGGGAAGACAGTGCCCTTAATCATTGAATTTATTCAAGGCCGAGTTAGCCAGATTTTTGGTAGATGAGAAGCAAGGGTTGGGCTAAGACCATAACTAGATCAGTCATGATCTTATTGAATGGTGGAGCTGGCTTGAAGGGCTCCTAAGTCCTATGTTCCTATGTTTTGTGAGGAAAAGTATTTTTTTAACCCAACAAGTAGTTAGTTGGTACAACAATGTACTGCCCAAGAGTGTGGTGAATACTGATTCAATTGTTGCTTTCAAATGGGAATTGGATGATTATATGAAATGAAACAAAACTGTGAAGCTATGGTGAAAGGGTGGGGGAGTGGGACAAGTTGAGGTGGACTGATATGGACTCCTGGGGATTTAACATTTGATTCTAATTCTAATCTATTTAGATAGGGGTGGTACGTTTAGCCTTGGTGACCAAAAAGGACACAGTTGAATTAAATGTTTGTGCTGAGTTAGTTGAACTCAGCTGGAACTGTTACCATTGGCCTTCCCATTCCTGGGCTGGGAAATGGAAAGTTTCCACTTCTTGCTATGCGGTGACTCCTGCGCAAGGGTCTAGGCTTATGGTTCAGGTTCAGTTGTGACAATGTTTGAAGGTAATAATTCACTAATACTGAAGGATCATGCATGAGGTGTGGCAGTTTAGCCGAATTTCTAATATTACCAAGTACTATCCAGGATAAAGCAGCCTCCTTGATTGGCATCCTATTAACTCCCTCCATCAACGACACACAGTGGCAACAGTGTGAACCAGCTACAAGATGTACTGCAGGAACTCACCAAGGCTCCTTAGGCAGCACCTTCCAAGCACACCAACATTACTGTCTAGTAAGACAAGGACGGTAAATGCATGGGAACATCACCATCTGGAAGTTCCCCTCCAAAACACTCACTACCCTGAGTTGGAAATATACCTCCATTTCTTCACTATCGCTGGGTCCCTTCCTACTATGTGGACTACAGTAGTTCAAGAAGGCTGCTCACCACCAAGGGCCATGAGCAACAAATACTGGCTTATCCAGCAATGCCCATGCCCTATGAATAAATAAAGAAGGCAGCTTTTGAAGCATTCTCCAGCAAAAAGGCACAGCTTTAAAACAGGTGAGAATGTGGCAGGAAAGAAACTAAATTCATCCCAAAAATGTGGCATTATGTAATGCTAATTTCAAATGGAATAATACAAGTTACTCTTTGTTATCCAAATAAACTTAAAAGGTTGTGTCTCTATAATTTAGAGAAATTAAATGCAAGGATGGTTGCTGATTGAGTTTCACCTGCACATGTAAGGGAGAAGCAGGAGTCGCACTGTCATGTTGTGTTGGAGCAAAACTAAATGATATGTTAGTAGGCTTCTCTTTTCTCAGAGAATAGAGCATCAGTACAATCAAATTGTAGAGTGAATGTTGATTCTCCAAATACTCCAGGAAGAACTAAAATTGTTTCTTGCTGAGGCAGAGATCTCAGACAAGTAGTAAGTACCTGGTGTTGTCGATCAGATCAGGATGGTCTCCTGGATCAAGAAGGCAGAGGTCAGAAAGGAATTTTCCAGATTTTAATTTCCTAATTGATCTGGGATTTTAATATTCTCCTTTCCCAGGGGAATACACAGCTTCTGGATGGGGTGGGGTAATAATTTAATTATGATAAATAAAGTGTCACAGTGTATGGGTTATCATAGAGTCATAACAGTGCAGAAGTAGACCATTTGGCCCATCGAACCTGCACTGACAACAATCCCACCCAGGCCCTATCCCTGTTATCCCACATATTTACCCTGCTAGTCCCCCTGACACAACAGGGCAATTTAGCAGGGCCAATCAACCTAACCTGCACATCTTTGGACTGTGGGAAGAAACTAGTGCACCCAGTGGAAACACATGCAGACATGGGGAGAATGTGCAAACTCTACACAGACAGTCACTCAAGGCCGAATTGAACCCAGGACCCTGGTGCTGTGTGGCAGCAGTGCTAACCCCTAAACCACCATGCTTGCTTATTACCTTTGATATTTTCAGATAAAATATTTAGCATAAAACACTGTCAGACTAGGTACTTTATTATTTTTGTTTTGGAGATTTTCTTTCCGTCTATTGTCTAATGAGTGGCAATAAACATAGCTAATATTTTGAATATTGGCCAACAACATTTGAGAACAGCCCTTGTTTTTATCAATCAATTCTTATTTGATGGATTCAGAAAATTGATTTGATGTGGAATACAAGGCTTTAGCAGAAGACAGGTTGCATTGACCCTGAAATCTGAAGAGAGTATTATTAGTTGCCATAGCAAAGAGTAAAAATGGGCATGTTGAACAGATACTGACTCATGTTAACAGCAGGTTAGCATTATTATAGCTGTGGGTGTATGAATAAGGTTGTTTTTTATCTGTTAGTCTGATCAATTGTTATATCAAAAGCAGAACAGGCAGCATCAAGACATAGAAACATAGAAAAGCTACAGCACAAAACAGGCCTTTCGGCCCTCAAGTTGCACCGAACATGTCCCTACCTACTAGGCTTACCTAAAACCTCTATCTTACTAAGTTCCATGTACTTATCCAAAAGTGTCTTAAAAGACCCTATCGAATCTGCCTCTGCCACCACTGCCGGCAGCTGATTCCATGCACCCACCACCCTCTGAGTGAAAAACTTACCACTGACATCTCCTCTGCACCTACTCCCTAGCACCCTAAACTTGTGTCCTCCTGTGGCAACCATTTCAGCCGTGGGAAAAAGCCTCTGAGCATCCACTCAATCAATATCTCTCAACATCTTATACACCTCTATCAGGTCACTCCTCATCCTTTGTCTCTCCAGGGAGGAAAGACCTAGCTCACCCAACCTATCCTCATAAGGCACGTCACTCAATCCAGACAACATCCTTGTAAATCTCCTCTGCACCCTTTCAATGGCTTCTACATCCTTTCTGTAATGAGGTGACCAGAACTGAGCACAGTACTCCAAGTTGACCAGGGTCTTATATTGCTGTGACATTATCTCCCGACTCAAACTCAATTCCTCGATTGATGAATGCCAGTACACCATACATCTTAACCACTGCCTCAATCTGCAAAGCTGCTTTGAGCATCCTGTGAACCCAGGCCCCTAGATCCTTCTGATCTTCCACGCTGCCAAGAGTCTTCCCCTTAATATTATACTCTGTCATCCTATTTGACCTGCCAAAATGAATCAGTACACACTTATCTGGGTTGAAGTCCATCTGCCACTTCTCTGCCCAGTCTTGCATCCTATCAATGTCTCGCTGCAACTTCTGACATCCCTCCACACTATCCACAACACCTCCAACCTTTGTATCGTCAGCAAACTTACCAACCCATCCCTCCACTCCCTCATCCAGGTCATTTATAAAAATCACAAAGAGTAAGGGTCCCAAAACAGATCCCTGGGGCACTCCACTGGTGACCAACCTCCCTGCAGAAGAAAACCCATCTACAACCACTCTTTGCCTTCTGTGGGCAAGCCAGTTCTGAATCCACAAAGCAATGTCCCCTTGGATCCCATGCCCCCTCACTTTCTCAATAGGGGCACCTTATCAAATGCCTTGCTGAAGTCCATATATACTACATCTACCGCTCTTCCTTCATCAATGTATTTGGACATATCCTCAAAAAATTCAATCAGGCTTGTAAGGCATGGTCTGCCTTTTCTCCAAATGTTCATAAATCCTGCCTCTCAGGATCTTCCCCATCAACTTACCAACCACTGAGATTAGACTCATTGGTCTGTAATTTCCTGGGCTATCTCTACTCCCTTTCTTGAATAAAGGAACCACATCCGCAATCCTCCAATCCTCCGGAACCTCCCCTGTCAACAGCAACATGTTTACTGTGACTGACTGATTTCAGGGTAGATTTGAACTACTGGGCAGATGAACCAGACAAAACCTTATACAGATGCCTGGTACATTTCAAAGGTGGGGACCAAACCAAGTTTCTCCAACCTCTCCTCATAGCTAATGCCCTCCATGCCAGGCAACATCCTGGTAAATCTTTTCCGTACCCTCTCCAAAGCCTCCACATCTTTCTGGTAGTGTAGTGACCAGAATGGAACATATATTCCAAGTGCGGCCTAGGGTTCTATAAAGCTGCAACATGACTTACCAATTTTTAAACTTAATTCCCCCGCTGATGAAGGCAAGCGTGCCATATGCCTTCTTGACTACCTTCTCCATCTATGTTGCCACTTTCAGTGACCTGTGTACCTGAACATCCAGATCCCTCTGCCTATCATTATTCTTAAGGGTTCTGCCATTTACTGTATATATCCTATCTCAATTAGACCTTCCAAAATGCATTACCTCACATTTGTCTGGATTAAACTCCATCTGCCATCTCTCTGCCCAAGCCTCCAAATGACCTATACCCTGCTGTATCTTCCTGATTGTCCTCATCACAAATCCACCAACCTTTGTGTTGCCCGCAAACTTACTAATTAACCCAGTTACATTTTCCTTCAAATCATTGATATAGATTACAAACTGCAAAGGTCCCAGCACTGATCCCTGAGGAATGCCACTTGTCACAGCCCTCCATTCAGCAACGCACTCTTCTGCTGCTACCCTCTGTCTTCTATGACCAAGCCAGTTTTGTATCCACCTTGCCAGTTCATATCTGATCCCATGCAACTTCACCTTCTGCACCAGTCTGCCATGAGGGAACCTTGTCAAATGCCCTACTGAAGTCCATGTAAACAACATCCACTGCCCTATCCTCATCAATCATCTTCATCACTTCCTCGAAAAACTTGATCAAGTTAGTGAGACATGACCTTCCCTTCACAAAACCATGTGAGAACCCAATCCAATTTAATGGACTCTTTCACCAAAGACAAACCATGGATGCTCCATCGAGTAAAACTTAATGGTGCAGCAGATGAGATTCACAAGGGTAAATATTAAAATCATATTTGTGGAAATCTTCAAGAATAATTTGGCCCACTGCCATTTTAGTTAGACTCCTTCCCTTCTCTACTCCCGTCTGTTTTTGGAACTTTCCCACTTGTCCACATTTCCCCTGGCCTGGGAAAAGGTTAGTGATCGAAATATGGAATAGTTCATGAAATAATCAAAGGGCAAGGGGGTCGGTGGGGTGGCTGGTAGTTTGGTGGTAAGAGGGAGATGCTAATGCAGATTTGTGGCAGATGCTAAGAGAGATAAGTACCAACTCCTCAGTAATAATCCTGGGTGTTCTATTTCAGAAAGCCAATTGGTGAAGGGTGGAACTGGAGCCAATCTTTATATACTTGAATATATATTTACAGACGTACACATTAGAAGCATTGTTCTATTTTATGTTTATTTAAATGAGCTCAAGTGAAACCACAGTTAATGCCCATCACATGCAGACAATTAAACACAATTAACATATCCCCCTGCTCACTTTTTAATTGAAAATTAAAGTTCATTTGGATAATCAAAATTGTAAAGTCAAAAATGTCCAGACTCAGTGCAAAGCTGATCAAGCTGATTGCTTTCCTCACCCTATCGGCAACTGTAACACTATATTCTACCTGCTATCCTTTACTTCTCCCCTATGTACTCTGTGAATGGCTTGTTTTATCTGTATAGCTCACAAGAAACGATACTGTTCACTGTATCCCAATAAATGTGACAATAATAAATCAAATCAAGTCAAAGTATTGCATTGGGACACACCCCTCCTCTGGAATCCCTAACAATTTTTTTTTACACATACATTTCTTTAGTAACACATCAGACATGACTTGCATTCATCCAGTTAATTTTAGAGATTTCCTTCCTCTCCAGCCTATCTTTCAAGTCAGCAAGATCAATCAATATGATTACTCACTTATATTGTTCATAGGATGTATGTTACCCCACAAAATGTGATAATCTATGTAGCCATGCTTTCAATCCTGGGTCTGGGACTCTTCTTTTTCAATGGCACTCAATTCCTCAGCACCAGACCTAGGTTTTTGCACTATTTTCCTTTACCTTCTATGTGCATTGGTGTGCAGGGACTGAAGAACTTACAATGCAGAACTGGGTATGCTCCCAGCCTGTGCATGTGTGGGAAATTCGAAGTCCATCGGGGGCTGAAGTTCCTGACCTCCGCTTTCAATACCCTACTACTTCATCAAGAAGTTATATCAACTCTGTTAATTTTTCCCTGATTATTACTTCAGAATTTTACCCACCATTGAGTATAAACCAACTGGTCTGTAGTTATCAGGAATATTCTTACGTCCTTTCTTGAATAACTATGTCACATAAGAACATAAAAAATAGGAGTTTGCCATCTAGCACTTCAAGCTTGCCCTGCCATTCAATAAGATCATGGCTGATCTGAAGTGGATCAGTTCCACTTTCACACTTTCTCCCCATAACCCTTAATTCCCCTGTCTATCAGAAACCTATCTACCCGTGACTTAAATATATTCAGCGAGGTAGCCTCCACCACTTCAACAGGCAGAGAATTCCGGAGATTCACCACCCTTTGAGTGAAGAGGTTCCTCCTCAACTCTGATCTAAACTGCCCCCCCCCCTTAACTTGAGGCTGTGCCCTCTAGCCCTGCTGTCCTCTCTGAGTGGGAAGAATCTCTCTACCTCTACCCTATCTATCCTCTTCATTATCTTATACGTCTCTACAAGATCCCCCCTCAGCCTTCTAAACTCCAACAAGTACAGATCCAGTCTATTTAACTCTCTTCATAGGCTAACCCCCTCATCTCCAGTATCAGCCTGGTGAACCTCCTCTGCACTCCCTCCAAGGCCAATATATCCTTCCACAAGTGCAGCGACCAAAACTGCACACAGTACTCCAGCTGTGGCCTCACCAGTGCCCTGTACAGTTGCAGCAAGACCTCCCTACTTTTATATTCTATCCCCCTCGCTATAAAGGCCAACATTCCATTTGCCTTCTTGATCACCTGCTGCACCTGCAGACTGGGTTTTTGCGACTCGTGCACGAGGACCCCCAGGTCCCTCTGCACTGTAGCATGCTGCAGCCTTTTAAATAATAATCCCTCCTACGATTACTTCTACCAAAGTGGATAACCTCACACTTGCTAACATTTACCACGCTCCAATCCTCTAGTATCATTCCCCCACTCTGGATCTAGGAACACCTAGTTCCATTGCAATACTCAACCCACACTTCCCTCAGCAACCTGCGATAAGGTGGCTTATCCACTTACCCACTGTTGGGAAACCCATGGCAGGTTTGGTTACTGCTTGAGGTAATCTGATATGTGTGACATTTAGAATAAAACTCTACTACATCCTTATGCCAATCCAGGCCAATCAAATGTTTTTGTATTTTCCTTACTCCTAAATAACCTCCTACTGGAACCTCATGTGCTAACCACAACACTTCCTTTCTATAACTCATCAGTAGTAAGACTTGATGAACTTCTGGCCATTTTTCATCTGCCTGAATATGTAAAGGTCTCCACTTACCCATTAAGACATCAGTTTTAATGTAATAATACTCTGGTATACACTGAGATTCTCCAACTGTGCATGTTTTTTTGATACAACTGCTTTATCTCTACATCTTTCTGTTGTAATTCCGCCAACTGTCCTGAACTAAAGACCCCCACTTCATCCTCCACCTGTTCTTCTTTGTTCTGGATTATTTGGTCAAAAATGGTTTCTGATAACTGAACCTCAAATCTTCTTATCTTTAGTCCGTGATTTCTCCTCCTGTCTTAATATATGGCTTTATGATCTTGTTAACACATAGTCAGGAAATATCCCAGGATATGCTTCCTGCAACACCTCAATTTGATTTTCTATTGGCTTTTCAAACAAAGTAGGCCTCACTCCCATCTGTGATACAGCTATATCATTACCCAGGATAAACTGTATTCCTGAAAAAGATCCTTTCTTTACTACTTCTACCACCACTTCACCAGATCTCTAACCCTACTTTACATAATGGAACAAATAGACCTGGCACTCACTTACTAACGAACCCCTGAACAGGTTGCACATCTTTTTTCACAACTTTAGCTTCAACTATGGTTTCCTTTACCACTTTAACAAACCCCATGTCTGTCTTCCCAGTATTCTTCTTAAGCCTCAAACACTTCAACGTTGTGTCCAACTTTATTTCAATGAAAACATCTAAGATTTTTTATTTCTCTTCTACTCTCATATGATTCCTTTTAACCTCTCCATACCCAATGAGATCGCTTTTGTCTTTACCACCTGAGGAACTCTCTTTTCCCCAGTTTCTATCCCTTAGATTGAAATTGATCTCAAAACCCAAACCTTGATTTATGAACTAATTCATAATCATCTGTCATTTCTGCTGCCAGCCTTGCAGTTTTAACCCTCTGTACTTCTAACATTTCAAGTTCAAATTTTTTTCCAGTTGCTGGAGTTCTAATTCATTCTCTTTTTATTTGTTCTGCCAGTGCTATTCTTTCTTTCTCTTTTTCCTCAGATTTTAAGCACAGTTCAAACTAATTCATTTATTTTTTCTGTTCAAACTATTTTAATTCTTTTGCTCTTTGTTCTGCTGCAACTGCCCCTCTCTCTCTTTTGCTTTTCTCTCTCTTTCTTTCTCCCTTGCCATTGCCTCCAATTCAAGCTGTTTCATTTGTAATTGAATTCCAACCAATTCCAATGCATCTGGCTATGTTTTTGGTAATTGTGAATACTGAGCTATCACTGCAAGTATCTCCGCTTTCCTCGCCCCTTCAGGTATAGTCAATTGCAGCTTGTTTGCCAATTCCAAAAGCTTTGCTTTAACCACCTTTTTGTAAACCACTCTGAGTGATTTCTTCCACACCCAGAAAATCCTTAGCTATTGAAAGAACCATAATTCCACAAGGCACTTCCTAACTAAACTAGCTGAATGCAACACCTGCAAAAGAAAAACAATTGCTCAACATCCACTGTCTTTGAGTTCAATAATCTTAAGCCAAACATGGAATTATAGTTTTTAAGCCTGTAAGAGCCCACAATTTTGTTAAGATACAGATCAGAAATCCCAAAGTATGTTATGAAGACCAACTAGACCTCAGCAGTTTTTCTGTTTTGGCATTAGTGTGAGGATAAGGTGTTTCACTCCAGGTGTGATTCTATCGGCACACTGGGAAACTTTTATCGAAACAAACTTTATTTAACTATAGCAAATAATTTAACTTAACTTTTACCAGTTGAAACACTTGAGGATGATAAGAGACAATTCTTAACTGCTAATCTATCTTTATTAGTTCCAATTCAAGCAATATTCCTCTTATAAATTAAACTCTTCTTCAAAATCAGTTAGCAACACATAGGCTTACATGCTTGTACTTGGGCTATCAGTCCTCAAGCTTCCAGCACACCTTTGGAGAGAAAGACAGGGAGAGATCTTTTTCTCCTAGCAGATCCCAAGCAACAGCCTCCAGAGAGATAGAGACCTCTTTCTTCTTTTAGAACCCAACAGTAATTGCCTGTTTTTCCCTGTAAGCTTAGCTCCTCCCCTTAAGTATATGACTCTGTGAATGAACCTCAGCAAAACCCTACTCTGAAGCCCCAGGGAAAAATAACGAGAAAACAAGAATGCATTCAATTAGATTAAAACAAATGCCCATTAGCCAAAACCAATTATTCTCTTACATTTTGCTGCATGGAGCTGCCTGGTTTGCTGACAAATTGGCACTATATAAAACGGAACTGAATTTAAACACACGTCTCACAAGAAACATGATATAAATACATTTCTTAAAGGTACCTTATCATCGGAGTTTTCTTCCAGAAGATATATTTCGCCATAATTTGTCATTTTTGTGTAAGGGAGGTCACTGAAGCTAACTACTTAAAGAAAGCTGAATTCGTTTAATTTTCTCTGACTAGAAATAAGCAGGTGGCATGAACACATGCCTCCAGGATTGTAGGAACTCTCATGTTGCAGGGTGCTATGGATGGTACACATGTTACATGTCAACTCTACCCTATTCAAGGATTGAGACAGCTTCTGCTGCCTTCATGTCCAAACGATGTGTGACCCAGGTAGAAAAGCATGCAGGTCAATGCTCAATATCCTGGCAATGGTCATGATATCTTCATTCTGCAGAGCTCCTCTGTGCCAGTTGCATTTGTGCCACCATAGCAATCCAAAGGTGGGCACTGGGCAACTCGGACCATCCACTGATAATATGCATGATAATGATGGACTGGGGGGGGTGGACAGAAAGTGGTAAATGGAATTCAAGCCAGAGAAGTGTGAGATGATACATTTGTGGACATGAACGGCATACAGTACTCAAGTTGTGGCCTAACTCTAGGGTGACATGTGCTGCATCACATGTTCGATTCCTGACTTGGGTCACTGTCTGAGAGGAGTTTGCACATTCTCTACCCGCATAGCTTTCCTCCGGGTGTCCTGGTTTCCTCCCATAGTCCAAAGATGTGTTGGTTAGGTGCATTGGCCATGCTAAATTCTCCCTCACTGTACCCAGAATAGGTGCCGGAGTATGGCAACCAAGGGATTTTCACAGGAACTTCATTGTAGTGTTAATGTAAACCTCTGATTGACAGAGATTGTTATTAGTGGAGAGAAGAGATGGGGTTGTGGTGATTGGAGCAGTAGCTGAGGTTACTGGTGCTCTAGATAGGATATGGTACGTCTAGATTCATTCACTGATGTGAGATCTTTGAACTTCTTGTGTTACTGCATCCTGGTGCTCAAAGCTGGACATCTGGCATTGACCTCCATGGCAATCTACCCATTTCCTGGAGGGCATCCTTGTTCCCTATGGATACAGGGCACCAATTCCCTTTTCCATCTCCTCCACTAAAACCACCGGTGGTTGTGTTTGGAACCCTTGGTGCACACTCTCCATTCTGTTGTGCCATTTCTCATTGTTTCCCAAGTCAGATTTTTTTATCAAACGCAGCTTCCAGCACCTGCTCCGATAACAATACATCTCTCTCTCAGCATTGCAGGCTAGCTTTAAGCAGTGCTTGCCACTCACTATATTCATCACCTGCTGATCTGTCTAGCCAATGAATAGCAGAGTTAGTGTTAGTGGGGTACAGAAATTATTCAAATAAGCAGGTAGCACAATGTTGGCAAGCTGCATACGTTCCAATCAAGAGATTAATCAAGCATTGCGATCATCGCATCAGTTCTGGAACTATCCAGTTTAGACACCAGACTTCCATATGTTGGGCTGGATTTAACCAATCTGCTAGGGACATGCTGGGAGATGGATTAGGGTTCATAAAATGATGAGGGAAGGTAACAGTGCCCAATTCCTTCCCACTGCCATGGCATTTAGCCAGTGGTGAACAGATCTCCCACTAAGAAGTTAACTGTACCATCTAAATGGCTAATTAAACATCTTCTCACAGCTGGCACTTTACCAGCGGCAGATGGCCCTTTGCCACCTGGGCACTCTATGCACCTAATCACAATGGCTGCTCTGCAACACCACCCTCCTGCCATCACCGACCCCCTCCTCATTTCCAGGGACTGCCTGATGGCCCCGGCGATCCCCGACCCCGCTCAGTTTGTTCCAAAGGTGACGGCCATTGCTGCATCCTCTCAGTTGGGTGCTGTCCCAGCTGTGGCCACTGCTTCTGGTGGTGCTGCTGAGACTGAAGATCTGCCAACCTTCCAACTGGCTGACAGCTTTTGGGGGCAGGTTCCTAAAGGGGCTCCATCATTAAAGTGAGGGGAGCCCCACCACCAGCTAATCAGATGCTGATTGGGCACAAAATGTGACACTTCCCCAAACAGCTGAGGTGAGGTTGTCTTGGCTTTTCAGCCTATTATCTTTGCCACCATGGCAAAATTTAGCCCAGTAAGAAGTCTCGCAACACCAGGTTAAGGTCCAACAGGTTTATTTGTCGCAAATGCCACTAGCTTTCGGAACTGGCTGTTCCTTGGTTCCGAAAGCTAGTGACATTTGCTACAAATAAACCTGTTGGACTTTAACCTGGTGTTGTGAGACTTCTTACTGTGTTTATCCCAGTCCATCTCCACATCAAAATTTAGCCCATCCGGTGCAGAGTCTCATACAATGGATGGAAAACGATAGCAAACTTGTCTGATCTTCTGATTGTAGTCACTCAGAGAGTTGGCAGGATTTGGAATATGGTAGCTAAAAAGGTAGATTTCATACTTGAGGCACAGCGGGTTGCACTGCTGCCTCACGGTGCCAGAGACTGGGTTCGATTCCTGACTTAGGTCATTGTCTATGTGGAGTTTGCACATTCTCCCCGTGTCTGTGCGGGATTCCTCCGGGTGCTCCAGTTTCCTCCTAATGTCCAAAGATGTGTGGGTTAGGTGGATTGCCCCTTAGTGTCAGGGGGACGAGCTAGGGTAAATGCATGGGGTTGTGAGGATAGGGGCTGGATGGGACTGTTGTTGGTGCAGACTCGATGGACCAAATGGGATCATTCTGCACTGCAAGATTCTAGATTCTATGAGGAACCTACAGAGTTATGTACAAAAAAACAAGGATGTGAGAGCAAGCACAACAATTCTTTCAAAGAACTAGCACAGGAACAACGTGCTGAGCAGCCTCCTGTCATTCTGCAACTGTCCTGATGGATGAGGCACAGTACTGGGAATTCAGCTATCTGGAAAGTCAATGTTTAGAAGCATATTCAATTAAAATGTCAATGTTTAAACAAGACTAGGAAGCAGCAAGGACACAGCAGTCAATATAGCAGATAGAGAAAGTAAAATGGAGCAAAGCCTGCGATCCTGTAGAAACACAATTGTAGATGGGATCCATATCTGTTCCCATAGTAACATCTTTTACCTGGAGAAATTGAGTGACCTTTTTCCCTTATTCTCCTTTTGCCAAATAAATTCTGACACTGTACAAATCAGTCTGTGAGACTTTGTAAGAATTGGTCATTGGAACTAAACACAAACATTCTTCCTCCCTAATGACTAGCCTTTCTAGCTGACCAGACTTCATTTAGGGAAGCTTTGCAATTCACTTTTGAGCAAGTTCATCTTGAGAATGAGAAATTTGAAAATTATTAATTTAATGATGAAATGTTATGTGCTCTAAGACACAATTTGATGCAACTTACTGATGTCATACTTCATTTTAGAGACAATTTATTTTTACTTTTTAGAAGATGTAATGTTGGGTTACTCTCGGTAAATGTAATTTTCACCTATTACTTTAGCACAGATAAGATAAACAGGTAAACAATAGACCGCACATAGATCCAGTAGAAACATATTCTTATATAGTGTGCCAGCTAATCTCCCAATGCCTTTTTGTTGAGTAATTTGCTTGCAAAATGACATTCTCTATCATTTATTTTTAAACAACCTCTAAGTTTCAGTGTTCTCACAATTAATCTATGAGTCTGATAACAACACTTGAATTTGTCATAGAGCCTTTAATGTAGAAAATTAATGCAAAAAACTAAAAATAGAACTATAGAAGAATAAAACTATTTAACTTAGCATTTGCAGAAATTGTTTAGGTGACAAAAATGGCTGACAAAACCCTTGATTACGATTGTGTCAAAAAATGTCAAAGCAGGAAATCAAGTAATGGTTTAGCAATGGAACATCTAAACCCTGTTTGATGGTTGTTGAAGTTGGGGTGGTGCACAACGAGGAGATAGCAAGGAGTGTGGCCTGCTTTCAAATCCTGATGCAGGATAGCAACTTAGCAATGCAACTGCCTAGCATTCTATTTCAAGATTTGAAGCAGCATTAATGAGACTTGTTAGAGCAGTTTATTTGTTTGTTCCTCTGCCAAACATCTCCAGATCACCAAAACTGTATTGTGCAGTTAAATACCTGATTGGGTAGCACAGAGACTAGTGCTATTGCCTCCTAATGCCAGGGACCCAGGTTCAAATCTAGATATTATGTCAGATGACCAAAAGTTTGGTCAAAGCAGTAGGTTTTAGGGAGTGCCTTAAAGGAGGAAAGTGGGGTAGAGAGTTTGAAAGGTACAGGAAGATCATTTCAGAGCTTAGGGCTAGGCACCTGAAGGTGTAGCCACGAATGATCAAGTGTTTAAAATCAGCAATGCTCCCGAGGCTGGAGCTAGAGGAGCATAGATATCTCTAAAGGTTATGGAGCTGGAACAGATTATGGAGATGGGGAGGGACAAAGCCATGCAAGGATGTCAAAACAAGGATGAAAATTTTAAAATCAAGAAGTGACTTGACAGGGAGAAAACGTAGGACAGGAGTGATAGGTGAATTAGATTTGGTGCAAGTTAAGACACAGGCATCAGAATTTTGGATGACCTCAAGTTTACCAATGTTACAATGTGGGAGAACAACCAGGAGTATGTTGGAATAGTCGAGTCCAGAGGTAGTGAAGAAATAAATGAAGGTTTCACTAGTAGATGATCTGAGACTAGGCCAAGGTTAAGTGATGCTGCAGCAAAGGAAATAATCAATCTTATTGCTCATGTGAGTATAAGGCCAAAATCTGTATGTCAAATGTGGCACCAAAGTTGCGAACATGCTGGCTTAAATTCAGACTATCCCAGGAGAGGGATGGAGTCGGTAACTAGGGAATGATGTTTTGAGCAGATGCCAAAAAACAATAGCTTCCAATGTCTAATAAAGCTGATTACTAGGTCAGCCTATTATGGAAAATGTTTTCCATAGTGAATATTGTTTGTTTCCTAATTGATGTGTGATGTAGTGAATTCCTGTGCAATATCAAGTCTGTGACAAAACCCTGAGGTACAGTGTTTGTGTTTACCGCATGGTCTAAAATCATAGAAACTTCAGTTTGCTCTGAATGTGAACAAAGAGGATCAGGAAATTGAGGTCGGAATCTCCAAATTGAATCTTAAGCCTCTTGCCCTAAATATTCTTGTATGTGTGACGTCCAATTCTACCCATCTGACCCCATGCTCATGAAAGTACGTGGTGTTTATCACCATAGTGATGGCAGGACATCTATTGGACACCATTCATTTTGTTTCTGTCTCACTTATACCTACAAGTAACCTCTTTCTCTCTCTCCCTGACTTTTAACTGCAGCTAGCCCTGATTTCTGTCATTTTGAATGGTGGCACCTAGTGAGGTGCAGGTTCCCATACTGAACCTACCCAATGCACTCAATGAGACTTCAACTGTTCCACCCACCTAGTCACCCTGAGAGAGGAAGATGCAATCAGATGCTGGGGAGGGAGTCAATAAACAGGAGGCATTGTTGCACAGTGGTTAGCACTGCTGCCTAAATTCCTGACTTGGGTCACTGTCTCTGTGGTGTTTGCGCATTCTCCTCATGTCTGCGTGGGTTTCCTCCCACAGTCCAAAGACGTGTGGATTAGCTTGATTGGCCATGCTAAATTGCCACTTCTTGTCAATGGGTCTAGCAGGGTAAATACATGCATTTAGAGGATAGGGGCTGGGTAGGATTATGGTCAGTGCAGACTCAATGGGCCAAATGGCCTCCTGCACTGTAGGGATTTTATGAGTTCACCATTTCTCTGATAGCTACAGAAAAATCCAATCTGGGTATCAAATTACTGCCTGTCAACTGGGAGCGCTTTGTTGGGATTGTCAATCAATGGCTAATGGAGTAATGTTTGTCAGGCTGGGAGTCTGGTGATGCTCCAGCTTATTCAGGGCAAGGGAATTCTTGAGGAGTATTTCAACTGAAGTGCTACAATGCAACAGTAATGAACAGAGATTGTCCTGCCTACTGGTAAAATCCTCTCTCTTTTTCTGTAGAATGATTTTCTAACAAAAGCAATGGCCAAAGAAATTTGTGGCTGTTTCCATCCAGAATGCCTTCTGATTTTACACTTCAACAGAAACAAAATGTTTGAAATATTTATTGATGTTCTGCCTCCTGCAGAAGTATAAATTTGGCTTGTTATAAATTATTTTTCCAAATACATTTCTTTAACTTAATTTTTACACACACCAAATATATTATGTTAATTGTAATGTTGGAACGGGTGGAAGGCAAAAGGAACGGAGGTGGAATACATTCACTCCTGCACTATCCATAAGGGAAAGCCTGATTAAAAAGTCATGCACACTGCTGCCAATTGCTTTAGTTTATATCTTGGAGTTCCAAATTGTGATGTTTGGAGCAGCAAATAGGATTAACTTGTATGTTGATTTAGTTCCATTTTTCTACCCCAAGTATCAGGTTTAACATTAGATTAAAATCTTAGACTACCTTTGGGATTATCCTTTGGGAACATCCTGTAATCCTTAAAAGAACAGGACTATCAGCCTGCTTATGACTAATATATGTGCCAATTGCACTCATTGCCTAAAAAGGAGTCAAATAATTACTGAACAAAAGGAGAATATAAAACTACCTCACTTCTTTGGACAAAATATATTCATTAAATAAAAATAATCAGTCCTTTTTTTTGCGTCAAAGAAAGCTGATTATAACATTGCTGAAGAGAGAGAGAGAGAGAGACATGCTGCTGAAGATTTTCATCTTGCACTCGTCAGGACAAATACAAGGGTGCCAAATATCAAACAATCACAATTTATACTCCAGGAGGAAGAGTGCTAATTGGTTCGTAAATCCACTTTGATTGGTCAAGACGTTGCCATGGAGAAAGGAATGGGAGCTTGGGGGTCCCTGTTAGGCATGTGCTGAACAATCCTGAGTGTGCTAACAGCTATACAACAACCAATTTAAGATAATCTTTATCATCTAGTAACAGTCATTTATGTTTGCTAGAAGTGATATAAATTCAGATGCAGGGACCTCTCTCTGCAAATAAAAGGAATATGTTCAACCCTTGTGTTTTATTTGAATTACCCGGGATGTGATGCGCCTTTAGTTTCCCATTGCTTCTCCATGACAACACAACGGCCCATCAGAATTAACTTGCCAACAAATCAGCGCTCTTTCCTCCTAAAGTACAAATAGTTGTGATCATTTGAAATTTGGCATTCTTGCATTTGTCCTCATACATACAAGATGAAAAGTTTCAGCAGCCTGCCTCTCTTTCCAACAATACTCAAATTCTGGGCTACGAAGTGACTAATTTTTAATATTGTAGATTCAATTTTTATTAAAGAAACAATCACTAAACTGATCAAAAATGCAACATTTTGATTGAATGTTTTAACTACTTTGCCTTTCTTCAAATATCTTCCATTTTTGATTTACTTGGGCAAAAATCAGTTACTTTTTGAGGTCCTAGGTCTTTGCAACAAGGCCTTAGGATTTCTTGAGCTTGAATGTTACGTTCCCATCTGATGGGTTTTGAGATTGCAGGGATGGGATTCCCTCTGGGTTCACACCTGCCCATACCTTGCAGTGATTTTACACAAGGACACACAAGGCCACAGCTGGAAAGCCCATCCTTATTTCAACTTAAGCTGGTAAGTGGTGACATCAGGACTTTACTCCCTTCCCCAGCCTCTCCCCTGGGGCCTCGATCGTCCCCAGCATGACCTCCACAGGCCATCCCCACCTTCCTTGCCTGGGGACCTCTGCACTTCCTGGACTTGGTCTTGGGCCTCCTTGGTCAATTGCAGCACTGTTGCTACAGTACCAGAGAGTCTCTAAAGGCAGGGTTTCCTCTAAAGTCCTGTCAAATGCCAATCAATGCTTATTAAAGTATAAATTGACAGCAGGGAAGGCAGAGTCTCCAGGGTGTGACCTGCCAATACATCCCATCTGTTAGTATCTCCCTAAAAGTTACAGGCAGCACAAGCCTTAGTGAAAGGATGTTAATCAGAAGAGTGCATGTCTTAAAAGAGGCAACAGATGAACTATGCCACCCTACTGCATGAGGATTTGCAGCCATGGTCATTTGCCTGCACATTTCTGTGACTAATAAGGCAATAAGCACATCCAAAAGTTAAAGTTGATTTATTAGTCACAAGTAAAGCTTACATTAAGTTGACTACAGTCCTCCTTCAGTTTTGATGCAAAATAAAGCTCTTTATAGGGACCCTATCAGCCTCTGCACAATAATTCAGTTTGTGCCACCTAAATATAACACATCAGAAATAGAACAATAAGTCACTAAAAATTGTATTAAAAGGGAATTTGATTATCTGATAATGTACTCCTATAAACATACTTTTAAAAAAAGTATAATTCAATATATAAAGAAGAAAAGCAGCGCAGCACAGTAGAATATGGGCTTATGAAATTTGATACCATTCCTGAAGAAACTTTCAGAATGAAATTACACATCATTTTTTAAAACTGTACCTTACGGTTTTACACTATGACTATGTAGGTGTAATGTAGGTTTAGTATATCGATTGCTTGAAGGTGGATTGAGTTGAACCTGACCAAGCTTTACTATATGACTCAATTCCACAGCATGAATCTGTTTTTCCAAAGACAAATCATTGTTGTCAAAATGTAAATAGAGATTAAGGGCTTGTAGATGGAATGTGGGTGCATTATTTTGTACAGGGAAATGACGGAGTGGGTAGAATGGGGATGTAGATAATTGAGAGTAGGTGATTACCTTTCCACAGCAAGCTACACTGATACAATATATTCACATCCATATGAATATGAACTCTAGTCGTGAAGCAGGTCTTATTTTTGCTGAACCTAATTTGCAATATGTAAACATCTGATTATTTTGCATTCTAGAGACCTGTTACAATTATTATGCTCATAAGATTATTACGATTTGAGACTGTATCCATAAAATTAGGGTAAAATGAGGGGGTCATGTGGCCTGTTCTGAATCCACCTGACAGTAATCCAGTTTGGTTTGATTCTTAGCGATCAAAGGGAAGGCTTAGAATTCAAAATGAAAGTGGGTTACGCTCACAAGACCATAAGACCATTAGACATAGGAGCAGAATTAGGCCATTCGGCCCATCGAGTCTGGTCTGCCATTTAATCATGATTGATATTTTTCTCATCCCCATTCTCCTGCCTTTTCCCCATAACCCCTGATCCCCTTATTAATCAAGAACCTGTCTACCTCTGACTTAAAGACTGTCAATGACTGGACCTGAAAAGCCTTCTGCGACAAAGAGTTCCACAGACTCGCTGCTCTCTGACTAAAGAAATTCCTCCTCATCTCTGTTTTAAAGGATTGTCCCTTTAGCCTGAGGAAAGATAATTAGCATTTCTACCTAGATATGAGGTCCATGTGATTCACTTTGCAATTGGAAAGGATATAGAAGAAACTTTTTCAGCTTATTTCCTATGGCACAGTCTTGGATCACTCAAACATCAGCCATTTTTGAACCTGTGATGCATCATGATATATTTTAACCAAATTAATTATCCTATCATACCTCTCTTGGGTAATTGAATAGAATGCTCTAATGGCTGCAAATCTATAGATTCTTTTTAACATTGATTAGCAGAATAATGGTAAATAATTCATTATATCAGCCTAGGAAATTTTTAGTGCAAATAATACACTACATTAGTGTTGTTTATATACTCTGACTGGTAAAGTGCCCTCCTGAATGACTGATTAACGCTTTTTGTATGATTTAGGTCCTAGCAGATCACATGTGACTCAATGAATGCACTCATGAAGATTCACTGAGATCACACTTCTCTGAGCTGCCCATCACCCTATGATCTCTCCACCATAGAACTTGATGATGGGAGGCCATTTTACTTTTGCTATCTATCCTACACCCTGTCAGGTAAAATAGCAACATTTCAGAATCCTTATGCACGTGCCTGAAGCTCAGTGCTGATTTCCTCCAGCTCTTCTTGATTGGGACTGAAACTTGCATCATGCTTTGTTTCCATGTCTTGTGACTGCTGTTTAATCCCACTATTTTAATAAAACCACTTCTCTCTGAAGAGAATATGATTCTGCTAACATAATTAATCCTGTGTCATTGAAGGAAAGCTGAAAAATGATACTAATATGTACGTCACAAATGTTTGGGGGCAGTTTAGATCAGAGTTGAGGAGGAACTTCTTCACTCAAAGGGTGGTGAATCTCTGGAATTCTCTGCTCGTTGAAGTGGTGGAGGCTACCTCGCTAAATATATTTAAGTCACGAGTAGATAGGTTTTTGATAGACAGGGGAATTAAGGGTTATGGGGAGAAAGCTAGAAAGTGGAACTGATCCACTTCAGATCAGCCATGATCTTATTGAATGGCAGGGCAGGCTCAAAGGGCTAGATGGCCTACTCCTGCTCCTATTTCTTATGTTCTTATGTTCACCCTAAAGGGAGGTAATAAGAAGTCAACCCGACTAAACTTAACCTCCAAATTACTTTTCATTTTAAAATATTGAGGAAGTTAACAAGTGCAGTACTTGATGAGATATCCCAAGAATGTCAGTTGTTAAAGTGAATATGAAGGATTAGCGTTGGAGATGAAAGTTTCAGGAGATGTTACTAATTCACTTTATGTACTCAGTAAGCCAGCAGCATCTAATCTTTTGGCGCAGGAGGCTGCTTACATCATTTAAATGCTTTGGGGTCAGTCAGAATCCTGATTAAATACCATATGCAACACAAAAACATTGCTACATTTATTAAAGCATTTCTCCCACTTTCAACAATAAAGTTTAACGTTTACTTTATTATTGTCACAAATAGGCTTACAAGAAGCTACTGTGAAAATCCCCCAGTCGCCACACTCTGGCGCCTGTTCAGATACACTGAAGGAGAATTTAGCATGGTCAATTCACCACATGAGTCTCTTAGACACGAAAGTATGAATCTCCAATTAGCAAAATTATGAGACATCCATGCAGTAAGTTTCAAGATCACCACTTTCTACATAAAATTGGTGAAGTCCTACATGAGGCTGTTATAAACATACAAATAGTAAAATGGTGGGAAGGGTGGGACCCATTAGGAACCAAAAAGGAAGCATTTTTGTGGAGACAGAGGGCAAGGGTGATGTATTAAATGAGCACTTTGCATTTGTCTCCATGAGCAAAGAGGTTGCTCCCAATATAGCAGCAAAGGAGGAGGCAGTAGCAATATTAGAAAAAATGTACTTAAAACATTGATGGTCCTTCAAGTAGAAAGGTCTCCTGGTCTAGATGAGCTGCAAACCTGGATTATTGAGGAAATTAAAGATGGAAATTGCACTGGCTAAGCCATAATCTTTCAATCTTCTGTGGATATAGGGGTAGTACCAGAGATCTGGAGGATTGTACGTGTTACATGCATCTTAAAAAGGGAATAAGAACAACCCCAGTATTGGCAGATTGGTCAGCTAATGTCAGTGGTGGAGAAACTTATAGAGACAATAACCCAGGACAAAATTAAATAGCATTTAGAAAATTATGGATGAATAAATGAAAACTAGCACCAATTTGTCAAAGATAAATCATGTTTGACAAATTTGATTTAAGTTCCTTGATGAAGTAATGGAGCAAGGAAGTACATGAGGATAATGCAATTGGTGTAGTACATATGAAGTTTCAAGAGAGCTTTCAGCAGAAATCACAAAGTACTTTAGAACCAATGGAGTACTTTTTTTCGAAGCGTAGTCACTCCTGAATGCAGGAAATGCTAATTTGTGCACAACAAACTTCCACAAATAACAATATGATAATGATTGGATAACCTCTACTTGAGGGATGAACATTGGCCGGGACACGGAAGATAATTCCCCAGCTGCTTTTTGGAATAGTAGCATGGGATCTTTTATGTCCATCTGAGAGAACAGACAGGACCATAGTTTGACATCCCATCCCACACATGTGTAAATTAATAAATCCATTTATTATTTTTTACTGCTGCTTCTAGTCTTTCATTTTTTAAAATGGAGACATACTTTCCTCTTGGAGGTGAAGGATCTCACAGGTGGAGTGCATTGGGGAAAATCAGGAAGGAAGGTTGTGTGCGTCTAGTGAAACACATCCAATTAAATAAACAAGGGAAGGATTCTTCTCATCCAATTTTTTTCTCTAGGTGCTCTTCCAGGTCATTCTCTTTAGCAATGCATTGTAGGAGGAAAATGCGCAGCATAAACTAGAGATGGACAATAAATCCTGGCGAGCCAGTGTCGCCCATGTCCCATGAATTAATAAAAAAAATTAAATGTTTCCAGACCTTTATCTACCTTTCAGGTTTTACCTGAAGGTTGGGTTGAAGTCATGAAATGGTGCATTGTACATGGCTTACAAAGAAAAAGACATCATGGGCAAAATGGTCTTTTACTGGTTCATATTTTCTTCTGCTCTTAACATTTCCTATTTTATTAGAGGGGGTGAGTTGCATTAGCCAAGTATATAAGAAAAAGAAGTTATTTTTGATTGTGGTATAATTCATTGAATTTTGGGCACATCTTTTGTGTGGATGGTTGAAATACTTGTCTTGAATTTTTTACAGAACAACAATGCTGTATTCAAGGCTGAATCTCGACTGTTAGGTACCTATTATAGCCTTGATTTCAATTGAAACATTATTTTCAACTGCAAGTACTCAATACTACCTTCAAATACAATGCTGTCTACAGCAAATACATAATCTTGTTAATAAGTAAATTTTTTGCCAATGAAAATTATAGAGTAATATCAATTAATGAATTGCATTGCCTACACGTCAGCCTGTGACAACTGCATAGCATAGTCACCACCAGGAAAGAGCTTTACCTGTGGTTAGAGAATTCCTAAGCATAGCCTCTGTCCCCACTGTTAGAAATGGCCTTTAATTGCAAAATGCAACAAAAACAGCTTTTTTTCCCCGAGCAATTTAATTGTAGTATTCATATTTTAGTTCATGCTTTTAGTTTGCCAACAAAGAGATTTGCATTGTAACAAGAGCAAATAGGATGAAAATCTTTCTGGTTGCTTATGGTTGCTTACAATGGTCAATAATAGTCATATGTCAATTAAATTCACTCTATCCAATTGATGAATGTACACTTTTAGCTTCTAAATATTGAAAATTGTTGTAGACGGATGTCTTCTGTAAACTTGTAGACACAGAAAATACAATATAGGCTCAGATTTTTGCCACAATGAAGGGGCTCTCTGTTGTGGTGAAAATAGTGAAAATTGCTAAAAATGCTAAAGTCCTGCCTTTAAACACGGCATTTCCTATTTTTGCGAGGTAGGACTGGAGTCAGGCCAGGGTTTGCATATGTGTATTTTACAGAGACCATTTAAATCACAGCTGCCTCCACAGGCCATTCTCATACAAGAGTAATATTCTGGTCTCATCTCAGCATGAGATCATTCTTTAGAGTTCTGTGATCTGTCACTCTCAGTCATGGATGTAAGGCTGTGGGTGGTTAGTACTGCTGCCTCACAGCACCAGGGACTTGGGCTTGACTCTCAGGTCACTGTCTGTGCGGAGTTTGCACATTTTTCCTGTGTCTGCATGCGTTTTCTCTGGGTGCTCCAGTTCCCTTCCACAGTCAGAAAGATGTGCTGGTTAGGTGGATTGACCATGCTAAATTCTCCCTCAGTGTACCTGAACAGGCACCAGGATGTGGTGACCAGGGGATTTTCACAGTAACTTCATTGCAATGTTAATATAAATCTACTTGTGACACTACTAAATCAACTTTAAACTTTGAGCCAGGCACAGGGAAATCCTCATCAGCACAATTGTCTGAATAATGACAAACATTCATGACCCAGCCCTCCTGTGGAGCTTCCCAAGTTCACATTCAGCATTGCTTTAACATCTGGATGTGTGGTGGCCCAATAAATATCAACACTGCACATCAGCATTGCTAGTAACTTCACTGATAATAAAGAACACATGAGATGCAAGGGAGCTTTGCTCTGATATCATTTGAGACCTCCATATTTGATTTTTAGCAACTTTCACAAGAGCCCCTTCACTGTGGCAAAAATCTGAGCCTATATTGTATTTTCTGTGTCTACAAAATTTACAGAAGACATCCATCTACAACAATTTTCAACATTTAGAAGGTAAAAGTGCACATTCATCAATTAGATAGAGTGAATTTAATTGACATATGACTATTATTGACCATTGTAAGTAACCATAAGCAACCAGAAAGATTTTCATCCTATTTGCTCTTGTTACAATGCAAATCTCTTTGTTGGCAAACTAAAAGCACGAACTAAAATATGAATACAGATATAAGGAAGAAAACCTGAGACACTGATGGCATTGTCACGATCAGATAACTATGTTGGCTGGCCATCAGGGAGCTGGCTCAGGGATTATGGCAAAGCCATTACTCACCTGACGAAGGGGCAAACCCCGAAAGCTAGTGGGTTTACTATCAAATAAACTTGTTGGACTTTAACCTGGTGTTATGAGACTTCTTACTGTGTAAAGCCAGGCTAGTCAGAGCTTCCAAAGCAGCATCCCACTGTTTAATAGATCAATATCTGAAGCCTAGACACACTCCTCTGATTTTGCATTGTCATAGCCATCTGGCAGACATTTCAGGAGTCATCAGTGTGTTATAACTCAGGAAGCCTGAGTGTAAAGGAATGGTATTTATTGTAAATAAAATAAAGCCACTACTCCGTGGTGTACGTACATAAGTCCCAACTTTCTTTTTATTTAAATAATTCATCCAAATGCATTACAATCCAAATTACACATTATAAATTACAATCCAAATACATTATAAATTACAATCCAAATATTTTGTAATTTCACAATAATAAATTATTAAAACCACAAACTGATATAAATATACAGCAGATATACCTTCCTTAATACAGAAGCGAACAACCTCCCTTCCAATGAAAATGGAAATTACGTTATCTGTCATCTTCCCATGTTTCACCTTCCAGGGTTACGTTGTCCAGGGTTAGGCCTGTTGGTCTCACAAGTCCCAACTGGATCAACAGCTCTCACACAAGTCCAAACCAAGGCAATAGTTCTGCAGTCTCTTCCCGGTATTTGCCTTATAAAGGGATCAGTTGACAAGATCCACTTGGGTAGGCCATTGCTTGTTAGCAAGGGAACTCATACTCACCATATCCCATGGGGAAATCAATTAGAGATTCCCCATGGAATTCATGGGAGTTATCACAATGTGCTAGCTAGGTCCTTAGCTTTCCATCATGCAGGTAGAAAATTGTAACTACAGTGGGGGTACATGTGATCACAACATCCGGTTACAGGCCATGAACAGCTAAGGTCCCAATTCTTATTTGAAATGTAACCCATACTCAAGCCTGACAGACATTGCATGGAGGCAATTTAAGAAAGCATCGAGTTCAAGTGAATCCAAGGTGATCCAATCTCCACTAAAACCACTGAGATCCACACAGAACAGTCTTCAGAGCAGCATCATCAGGAGAATAAATCCAACTGCAAAACCTATATACTTATGAGGCAACATGATATGATTCTATAATGCAAACCTAAGATATGCTTAGTCAAACCACCATTTGAAAGAAAAACAGGCTTTACAAATCTAGATGAAACAGTGAGGAGGATACCCTCTGCAAAAATACATAAATAGATTAAGTGGATGGGCAAGAAAGTGTTGGATGGAGTATAATTTATAGAATGTTATGAGGATATTCACTTTGGTAGTAAGAATGGAAATCATAATATTTTGAAATGGTGAGAAGCTATTAAATGTTCATATTCATGTGGTGTCCTTGAACAAGAAATCAAGTAAGTTAACATGCTGGTACACCAAGAAATTAGGAAGGCAAATGGTATGTTGGTCTTCATTGGTCAACTGGGCAGTTTTTAATCAATGTATGAAAGGAAGGATATACTTAGAAGCGGTGTAACAAAACTTCATTAGATTGGATAAGATCATTACTAAGCCTAGACAATTGAATGTACTGTGGTGTTCAATGGTTCAACAGATCTATGTTTGATAATGTGAGCCTACGCTCATGACATTTGATTTATTAAGTTTGGGTGTGGGCTCAAAGTGAAGTAAACAGACGTCACAGAAGCTACTAGAAGCAGAGCTATAAGCGTGAGTACAGACATTTTGTGATTGCAGAGATATTTTAAAACTTTCATAAATAAACCTAAATAATCTGATAATCTAGTACACAATTCATCACAATTAATGAATACTTTTTTGAAGAACTGACTAGAAAACTTTACAGCCATATTATTTTCGGTGATGAAAGGAATTTGTTATGTAAGTGTTGGAGGCTCAAAACCTGTTTAAAAGGCACATAATGGACACAATCATAGCAAAATATGGGAGCTTTTGAGAGTAACTGAAGATGACAATCCTGAGAACAAAAATAAACATTGGATAGGTACCATTACATAAAAACATACAAGATAGGAACAGGAGAAGGCCATTTGACCCTTCGAGCCTGATCTGCCATTCATTATGATCATGGCTAATCACCCAATTCAATAGCCTAATCCTGCTTTTTCCCCATAATCTTTGATCCCATCTGCCATTAGTTGAAGATAAGATGGTATAAGATCCATATTCAAGAAAAGTAAGTTTAATGTCAATACTCAGTGAGCATTCAGAAAAATAAGTTTAATGTCAATACTCAGTGAGCTATTGGAAATGATTGTCTTAACCAAATCTGAATTGTATATATGGGGAAGATCTAATTAATATAAGGGTTTAGAATAGGACGATCCTGCTTAATGAACCTCCATGACATTTTGAGTAAGTAACTTCTCCAGCGAACAATAGAAAAGCAAATGTATTCTTCTTAGATGTGCAAAACATTTTCAATAAAGTTCTCCATGAAAGGCTGCTATTGAAGTTAAAAATTGCATAAGTTCAATGTAGAACAGTGCAAATTCAAAATAAAAATGGTATGGATAAGCCTCTTCTCTTTCACTTTTCTCTTAGGCAATCCCTCATAAACATGAATGAAAACATTCTTGAAAACATACAATGTTTCAACTGCTTTCTGGGGTAGTGAGTTCCACAGGTTCATCATTCTCTGGGTAAGAAATTATTCCTCATCTCAGTCCTAAAAAGTTTACCCCGCATCTTTAGACTATGACCCCTGGATCTTAACTCCCCTACCATCTGGAGCATCCTTCCTGCATCTACCCTGTCTAGTCCTGTTAGAATTTGATACGCCTTTATGAGGTTCATAGAACTCTTATAGTGCAGAAGAGGCCATTCGTCCTATCAATTCTGCAGTGACTCTCTGACAGAATATTTTATCCAGGCCCTCTCCCCTGCCCTATCCCTTAACCACACACATTTATTATGATAAGCCAAATCTACATTCTTCAGAACTCCAGTGAATATAATTCTAACTGACTCAATCTCTCCTCAAATGTCAGTTCTGCCATTCTGGGAATCAGTCTGGTAAACCTTTACTGCACTCCCTCGATGGCAAAAACATCCTTCCTCAGATAAGGAGACAAAACTGCACACAATGCTCCAGGTATGGCCTACCAAGCTATATATATTGCAACAAGACATCCCTGCTCCTGTACTCAAATCCTCTCCCTATGAAGGCAAACATATCATTTGCCTTCTTTACCACCTGCTGCATCTGCATGCTTACCTTCCGCAACTGGTGTATGAGTTTAGGTCTCACACATTCCCTCCTATCAATTTATAGCCATTCAGATAATAATCTTCCTTCCTATTTTTGCTACTGAAGTGAATAACCTCACATTTACCTCGGTTATACTGCCATACATTTCCCCACTCACACAACTTATCCAAACCACACTGAAGCATTTTTGCATCCCTTCTCACCCAGCTTTGTGTCGTCTGCAAATTTGGAGATATTGCATTTAGTTCTCTCATCTAAATCACTGATATACAATGTGAATAGCAGGAGTCCCAAAACAGATCCCTGTGGTAACCCACTAGTCACCATTTGGAAAAAGACCTGTTTATTCCTACTTTGTTTCCTGCCTGCCAATCAGTTTTCTATCCATCTCAATACACTACCCTCAATCCCATGTGCTTTAACTTTATACGCTAATGTCTTACGTGGGATTTTGTCAAAAGCCATCTGAAATTCCAAATAAATCACATCCACTGGCACCCTCTTATTAACTCTACTAGGTAAAATCCTCAAAGAATTCCAGTAGATTTGTGAATGATTTCCCTTTCATAAATCCAGGCTGGTTCTGTCTGTTTCTGATACAGTTTTCTCATGAATCCAGGATCTTGTGGCTGTTTGGCATCTTTTGGCTCCTCAGTATCCACAACCATTGGTTGCTCTGGTCCCACATTCTCTATTGAAGTTCCAGTAACCAAACTTGGTACCTTCAAACTATCTGCAGGGGTCACCTGTGTCATTACTGCTTTCCTCCATAAGTGGCCCATGTGTTTCCTAAGCCCCCATGTTGAGCTTGCTGCTAAATTTCTAACCAAGACTGCATCCTCCACTTTAAACACTCTATCTTTTCCTTCCTGAATTCTGAATTCCTTCTGGGAGGCTTGCCTGACCTCCACCCTTCCCACCAATTTTGGGAATATGATGTCCAATCCCGTTCATTAATAACTCAGCTGTGGTCACATTTGGGGTGGTGTTATATGACAATAGAAAACTACCTACTGTCTGTGGAAAAGGCAACTAGCTAAGTGCATCTGTGTCTGATATCTGCGTTCCAGGACGATGCTGAAACATATAATTGTAGGCTGCCAACAAAAAAGCCCATCTTTGGACTCTTGCAGAGGCAATTGGTGGGAATGTCTTACCTTCTTTGAATAGACCTAACAGCAGCTTGTAGTCTGAGACTCTTGTAAAATGTCAGCCATAAATATACTGATGGAACTTTTTGACCATGTCGATGACAGCCAAGGGCGGCATGGTAGCACAGTGGTCAGCACTGCTGCTTCACAGCTCCAGGGATCTGGGTTTGATTCTCGGCTTGGGTCACTGTCTGTGTGGAGTTTGCACATTCTCCTCGTGTCTGAGTGGGTTTTCTCCGGGTGCTCCGGTTTCCTCCCCCAGTCCAAAGATGTGCAAGTTAGGTTGATTGGCCATGTTAAAATTGTCTTTAGTGTCCTAAGATGCATAGGTTAGAGGGATTAGTGGGTAAATATGTAGGGATATGGGGGTAGGTCCTGGGTGGGATTGTGGTTCATGCAGACTCGATGGGTCGAATGGCTTCTTTCTGTACTGTAGGGATTCTAAGATTTCCTTGTCTATTTGGGAGTATTTCCTCTCTGTGTCAGGCATCGATCTTGAAGTGAAGGTAATGGGCCTTTCTGCACCATCAGGCATCTGGTGGGACAAATAAGCTCCCACTCCATTCGGTGAAGCATAGCAGGTTATTATTAAGAGTTTGTTTGTGTTAAAATGCACCAACTAGGCAGAAAAGTACAGAGCCTGTTTAACTTTTGTGAAGGTTTCTTTTGTCCTTTCCCTCCACTTCCATCTTTGGTGTTTTTTTCACAGTTGGTGCAGGGGGGGCTAAGATGGCATTTTAAAAATCTGCCATAATAGTTTACCATCTCCAGAAATGATTTCAGCTTGGATACATCTTTTGGCTGTGGAACCTCTTTGAAGGATTTGACCTTTTCTTCCAAAGGACATTGACCCTGAATCCTAAGAAGGGAACTTCTCCTAATTGAAATGAACGTTTTTCCCATTTCAGCCTAAGCCCTGCTTCCTTAAACCATTTCAATACATCTTCTAAATTGGATCTGTGTTCTTCAGGTGAGGTACCAGTGATTAATACATTGTCCAGGTGAGTGGCTACATTGGGGATGTCTCACAAGAAAGTCTCCATTGTATATTGGAGAAGGGCACATGCTGATGAGACTCCAAAAGGCAACCTTGTGTTCTTGCACAAACCCTTGTGCATGTTGATTGTCATCAGCTTTGTGAGCCCAAATCAAACTCCAGCTGCTGATAAGCATGGCTGAGATACTGAGGTACAATTTTGTGCACTTTAAACCTCCTGCTAGTTTAGTGTAGAGATTGTCAGTTCTGGGTGTGGAGTAAGTACCTGTCTATCTGTGCTCCTCTATTGACAGTTCATTTGTAATCCCTGCAAATTCTAACTGTCCAATCTGGTTTCAAAATATAAGACTATGGGTGCAGCCCATTCAGAGAATTGTCCAGGCTTTATGATACCTAAATCTTCCAGCCTCTTGAGAATGATTTCCACCTTTGAGTGGGGCCAAAAAAATTTAGGCATCACTTCCTGATCCAGATGGATTTTAGTTTAGCTCCCCTTATACATTCTAATTTGTCTCAGAAGACCTCAGAACACTTACAGAAGCAATAGCTCCTGAAAACTGCCATCACTCAGGTTTAATATTTCCAGCCAGTTGAGCCATATTTGCTTTAACAAATCACAGCCAATTAAACAATGTCCTTGATTACCAAGACTGGCAGCTTCACTGTATGCTTCTAATTGGCCACAGTTACTGTCGCTGCTCCTAAAGTCTGCAGGGTCCCTCTGGTATACATGGACAAAATGGCACCTATTTCACTTAATCTTAATGGTTGGAGTCCTTTTTGAAGATAAGAAACTGCCTGTTCCCCGATTAGTGTGGCTGCCGCACCTGTATCGATTTCTATTTTGAGTGTTTTGCCATTTACCAGCAAAGTTTCTCCATGGGGGGCTACTTTGCTTAGCTGGACCTGGTTTAGGGTAAAGGACTCAGAACCCTTGCCAGGCTCCTCATCCAAATTATTTAAGGGATTGATGCTGATAATCGCTGTCTTTGTTTTGTACTAACTGTACAGGTTGTTTTGCTCCACATCGCACTTTTAAATGAGCTTTTCTATTACACTTGAAGCACACATAATTCTTGCATTGACAGACTTTTTGGGAATGTTCTCCCCACATCAAAAATACACTTCATCCCTCACTGTTGTACTTCTTTTCTCAGGCACTGTTATTCCCGCTGCTCCATTCAAATGATTCACCTTGCCTTGCAAACCTTGCAACTCTGTTAATTTTGTTATCTGCCAATAATTTTTTGTACTATTAAGCTTTTATATCACAGACCATTCTGTCCCTTAACATTTCTGCTAATGCTGGGCTGAAATCGCAGTGATCTGCAGTCCCCTAAATCTTGCTACAAAGACTGAGACTGTCTTCCCTGGCTCAAAGATTGTTGTATGAAATTTGTATCTCAGCAGAATGATTGAGGGATGGGGGTTAAATTATTTTTGATCAGCTCTACAATCTGGTCAAAGGACTTTAGCATTTGGCAATGTTAATGTTCTCACTAAGCTGTAAATCTGTAAGCCACACACTGTAAATAACCTTTTGCTTTATTTCAGCTGTTATTTAATTTGCTATGAATAAATAATGCCCCTTTCTATGTATTGTCCCTATTTGTCTACTTCAGAGTCAAGTGGCTTGATTTTCACACTCATCAACATAGCAGAATGAGTATACCTTACTTCTTCTTACTCTCGATGCTCAAGTCTCCTTTCCCCCACCTGCAATCCCCAATTTGCCTCGTCGCCAATAACAGATCAAGAGCTACTCAATGTGGCTTGAACCAACAATAGGCCTAATTGCCAAATAAGGTACACTGTGGTTGCTGTTCTCAACTCCCTGACTCCAACTCTGAGTCCTTCCTCGACCTGAAGTTAGCGTTCTCTTTGTCGATTGGCTCAGCTTCCTGTTGGGACAATCCGTAGCGTCCTTGCTGAACAGGTGAGCCTCAGAAAATACGCCCCCCCCTTTAAATGGCCAAGCTACTACACTCCCCTGCATTTCAGATATGTTATTTGTGTCCTCCTTTGTGAAGATAGAACCAAAATGTGTATTTAGTTGGTCAGCCAACTCTGATCCTCATTATAAATGATTAGCAGAAATGTAAAAGCTGAACAGTAATTAAATAATACAATGCTGGCAATCCTATGGCACAGCAGGTCAAGTCCTTACCTCTGAGCCAGAAGCTCTGTGTTTGAGTCCTACCCAGGGACTTGATGGCTAAGGAAAATATATTTATGGTGATTGCCAACTTGTAAATTCTTCCAATTTGCCTATAACAGGCAGTAAAAGTGGAAGAGTTTCCTGATCAGCCAGGTGGTAAATGCAGTGCAACAGCATTGCTAATTTAAAAGACTTCATGCACACGTTGGTACCATGGACTCCAAGGCAAGTGTCCTCCTTGCTTTGAGGGATTGCTAGAGAGAGAATTCAATGTTGCAGTTATAAATAATCCAAACTGATTTTTAGTCTTTTGCTTTCATTTAGAGTTGCAAATCAATGATTTGATAGGACAACTTTGTATCTAGAATGCCTCCAGTCTATAGCTTAATGCTGTTCTGCCACCTAGTGGGAAAAGTGTATAATACAACCAGAGAATGAAACCAGTGGAATATTCCTTCAATTGAACAAACAGATGAGAAACAGAAGAGGCCCCATTATAATTCCATGATTAACATCAATGTCATTGTTAACACTAACATAAATCCCCCATAATGTAGCTCTAAAATTTTATTCCGCTAGTGAATTTCGAGTCAGCTAATTTCCGTCTACACTGGGGCAATCTTCTAGTCTAATCTGGTTGGCAAAATGTGTTTGTGTCGGCTGGAGCAGTCTGGATCAGCTGGCCGTGTGAAACCGACAAAGGTACTACATGAGAGGCTGGCCTAGGAGCAGACATGCTCTAATCCTGATAGGACAGCATCAACCTCTCTCATGGAGCCATGGGCAGCGCAGTGGTTAGCACTGCTGCCTCACAGTGCCAGGGTTCAATTCTGACCTCAAATGATAGTGTGGAGTTTGCATGTTCTCCTCATGTCTGTGTACTTTTCCTCCAGGTGGTCTGGTTTCCTCCCACAGTAAAAAGTCTGACAACACCAGGTTTAAGTCCAACCAATTTATTTGATAGTACACTCACTAGCTTTTGGGGTTAGTCCCTTCGTCAGGTGAATGGAGAATTCTGGCCTCAGACAGAGCATATAAAGCACAGACAGTTTACAGATTACTGATTAAAATGCAAATCTTTACACCTAACCTGCTGTTCAAGTCTTAAAGTGGCTGACAATGTGAGTGGAAGAGCACTGATCACAGTTTAAAGAGATGTGTATTGTCTCCAGACAGTACAGTAAGTGAGGTTTTGCCAACCCAGGCAAGTCATGGGGGTTACAGATAGTGTGACATGAACCCAAGATCCTTGTTGAGACCATCCTCAAGTGTGCGGAACTTGGCAATCAGTCTCTGCTCAGCGACTCTGCGCTGTCGTGTGTCGTGAAGGCCGCCTTGGAGAATGCTTACCCGAAGGTCAGAGGCTGAATGCCCATGACCACTGAAGTGTTCGCCATCAGGAAGGGAACAGTCTTGCCTGGTGATTGTCTAGCGATATTCATTCATCTGTTGTCATAGCGTTTGCATGGTCTCCACAATGTACCATGCTTCAGGACATCCTTTCTTGCAACGTATCAGGTAGACAACTTTGGCCGAGTTGCAAGAGTATTTACCGTGTACCTGGTGGATGGTATTCTCACGTGTGATGATGTCATCTGTGTCGATGATCCGGCACGTCTTGCAGAGGTTGCGGTGGCAGGGTTGAGTGGTATTGTGGTCACTGTTCTCCTGAAGGTTGGGTAGTTTGCTGCGAACAATGGTCTGTTTGAGGTTGTGTGGTTGTCTGAAAGCAAGAAGTGGGGGTGTGGGGATGGCCCTGGCGAGATGTTCGTCTTCAACAATGATATGTTGAAGACTCCGGAGAACTTCCTACAGAAACTCAGCACACATGGAGCATTTGAACCAGGGACACTCCTCGTCACAATGGATGTCTCGGCGCTCTACACCAACATCCCCCACAACGATGGCATTGCTGCGACTGCCTCAGTATTCAATGCCGACAACTGCCAGTTTCCAGATGCAATTTTACAACTCATCCGCTTTAATCCTGGACCACAATGTCTTCACCTTCAACAACCAGTTTTTCATCCAGACACACGGAACAGCCATGGGGACCAAATTCACACCTCAATATGCTAACATCTTCATGCACAGGTTCGAACAAGACTTCTTCACCGCACAGAATCTTCAACCGATGCTATACACTAGATATATCGATGACATTTTCTTCCTTTGACCTCATGGAGAACAATCACTGAAACAACTATATGACGACATCAACAAGTTCCATCCTACCATCAGACTCACCATGGACTATTCCCCAGAACCAGTTGCATTCTTGGACACACGCATCTCCATCAACGATGGTCTCCTCAGCACCTCACTGTACCGCAAGCCCACAGACAATCTCACAATGCTCCACTTCTCCAGCTTCCACCCTAAACATGTTAAAGAAGCCATTCCCTATGGACAAGCCCTCCGTATACACAGGATTTGCTCAGATGAGGAAGATCGTGACAGACACCTCCAGACGCTGAAAGATGCCCTCACAAGAACAGGATATGGCGTTCGATTCATAGATCGACAGTTCCGATGCGCCACAGCAAAAAGCCGCATCGATCTCCTCAGAAGACAAACAAGGGACACAGTGGACAGAGTACCCTTCGTCGTCCAGTACTTCCCCGGAGCGGAGAAGCTACGACATCTACTCCAGAGTCTTCAACATATCATTGATGAAGACGAACATCTCGCCAGGGCCATCCCCACACCCCCACTTCTTGCTTTCAGACAACCACACAACCTCAAACAGACCATTGTTCGCAGCAAACTACCCAGCCTTCAGGAGAACAGTGACCACAACACCACACAACCCTGCCATAGCAACCTCTGCAAGACGTGCCGGATCATCGACACGGATGACATCATCACACAGGAGAATACCATCCACCAGGTACATGGTAAATACTCTTGCAACTCGGCCAACATTGTCTACCTGATACGTTGCAAGAAAGGATGTCCTGAAGCATGGTACATTGTGGAGACCATGCAGACGCTACGACAACGGATGAATGAACATCGCTCGACAATCACCAGGCAAGACTGTTCCCTTCCTGATGGCGAACACTTCAGTGGTCATGGGCATTCAGCCTCTGACCTTCGGGTGAGCGTTCTCCAAGGCGGCCTTCACGACACACGACAGCGCAGAATCGCTGAGCAGAGACTGAAAGCCAAGTTCCGCACACATGAGGACGGTCTCAACAAGGATCTTGGGTTCATGTCGCCCTATCTGTAACCCCCGTGACTTGCCTGGGTTTGCAAAACCTCACTTACTGTACTGTCTGGAGACAATACACATCTCTTTAGCCCGTGATCAGTGCTCCTTCTACTCACATTGTCAGCCACTTTAAGACTTGAACAGTGGGTTAGGTGTAAAGATTCACATTTTAATCAGTAATCTGTAAACTGTCTGTGCTTTATATGCTCTGTCTGAGGCCAGAACTCTCCATTCACCTGACGAAGGGACTAACCCCGAAAGCTAGTGAGTGTACTATCAAATAAATTGGTTGGACTTAAACCTGGTGTTGTCAGACTTTTTACTGTGTTTACGCCAGTCCAACGCCGGCATATCCACATAATTCCTCCCACAGTCCAAAGATGTGTGGATTAGATTGATTGGCCAGACTAAATTGCCCCTTAGTGTCAGGGGAATTTGCAGGGTAAATACGTGGAGTTATGAGGCTAGGGTCTGGATGGGATTGTTGGCAGCACAGGATTGATGGGCCGAATAGCCTCTTTCTACACTGTAGATGTTCGATGATTCAATGCTACTGTAATGCGTCTGGGTTGCTAGCTGTTTGAGAATAATGTGTATGTAATGATACTTTAAATATCCTTATCTATTCATTTCAAACTACTTAATACATGCATACCTTCGTGGATTGAAAAGCTGAGATGCTAAACTCCTGAGACAGAATGGAAGCTGTGATCTCCCAGTGAAGCTGTTATCAGAGGCCCTAATGGAGTGCTCACAGAGCTGTCCACTCATTCCATGGTTGACTGTATGGTCTCATTAAAATACTGGAGGAACCCACACAAGTTTCATGCATTTGGCTGTACAGTGCAATCTCATTGGTCAGCTGCCCAGTGGTGGGCAAACTCCAACTTGGAATGTTCTGGTGTACAGGAATTAGCCTGAATGCAGACTGAGGTTTCAGCTGGGTGTCTTCTCTCTGCAACAGGCCTAAGCTAGCAAGCTTTAGAATGCTGAGAAGACAGCAAAAGATTTCCTCTGTGCATTTTTGCAGTGAAATTGTAAATCTCTCTATCAAGAATATATTCTTTTTATTTCTCTACAAATAATGCAACAATCTTTCCAAGTCTGTTGGCACAACTCAAACAGAGGTAGCCTCATTGACTAGGGCATGTCCATAAGATGGAAGATAATTATACGTCCAAGGACTTTCTGTATGGTGAGGTAGACAGAGATAGATGACCAGTGGAGCCCCAAAACTCCACTTCAAGAATGCTTACAAGTGTGACGTGATGATTCTAAACATTCACTATTGTACCTGGGACTCACTGGCTAATGACGAGGAAGATGATGACAATTTATGTGGGCTGGTGGGTACCACCATGATGACGAGTGACTACAGTGGCTTGGTAACAGGCGACAACGTGGGAAACAATGACCCTCAAAATGACATTTGGTAGTTTCATGTGTGGTACTTGTGGCAGGGCTTGCCTCTCGAAGATTGGCCTCTTCAGCCACCAGCAAAAACGTGCTGCATGAGGACACCCCACTGAAATGGATTCTTTGTTGCATGTCCATTTTCTTTCATAGATGAGAAGATGCTGAGTGTCAAATGATGAATAGAGGAAATCATTCTCTAGTTGTAAATATTACTGATAGTGATGTTGGTATCAAGCACTATGCATGACCATTAGGAATTTACAGTTACTGACTCTGGTTCAGTGGTATCAATTGCTGTCTTAAACAATCGCCTGATTTTATTGTAAACAAGAGTTATGCAGATTGAAAGGGTGGGATGGGGGCTATAAAGAAAAGGGATTGGATTTAATGCAGTCTGTCACAGTGGGACCACGATTGCTGGGCCCACTTGGAAGCGACCACTTGTCAATATCCCAGCTGTGGCAAAACCAGTCCCAGATTAGGTCAGAGGGCAGAAGGGGCTAATGAATGATTCCCACTCTTTTTGGCCAACTAAATAAATTACATCAAATTAACAAAGGGACAAATTAAAAGGGGTATCTCCCAAAAGGAGGGGAACTGCTCAAAAAAAAGGACAAAGTGGAAAGGAAACTTAAAACATCAAATCAAAATGTCACTAAAGGTGTCAAAAATGCACTCATCCCCTGCAGTGCCCAACGGGCATGGAAGGCATTAAGGGTGCCCTTGTACACTGCATATTCCCTCTCCAGGGACACCTGGCTGTGAATATAATCGCGGTAGAGGGGCAGACAATTGGGTTGGATGACTCTAATGCAGGATTCCCAAGCAGCTTGATGTCAATTAGGCTCATTCATAAGCCAGTTGACACCATTATCCCTGACCCCGCTACAAGTCAGTGGTGGCTCAGAGATTTAAAGGGAATTAAACTGTTTTTCAGTGCCTCTGGAAGGGCACTTGGCAAACCTTGTTGGCTTTGGCTGTGCCCTTCATTGGGTGAGGGTGGGACTAACATGGAGAGGTGCCCCTTGTTATCTGACATTCTATGTCTGATCAAGGGACCCAGCAATGGGAAGGGGGGGGTGGTGTGCTGAAAGCCATCCATTGCCCCTACCTCTGACCCAGCTGCTCCCCTCTTCCGTTAACCCATACTCTGTAAATCCTATCCTGCCTTCATTCTCCTTTGACCTGGAGTCCCTCTGTGATCCTGGTCTCCAGTGGCTTCTGTGGCATCGATGGCAATATGGAGCTGCTGGCCTCTGATTGGCTGGGAGCTCTCAGGGAGCAGGACTCCTGCCACCAGGTTCTGAATCTTTGGGAAAATCAAATGGACGTTCTCCAACTGGTGGGTGAGATTGCTATTGGGCTGACTCGGTCCAGCTTAAAGTACCTGAAAGGAGAGAAATGAAAACTGTAATGACTGGGGAAGAGATAAGCCCAAATCAAATAGAAAGAATTTGGAGATAAAGTAAATGGGCATGAGTGCAGAGGAGCAATCAAATGCACAAGTGAATAGACATAGGGAATTTATGGGAATTAAGAACAAAAAGATACATTATTATATATATCTATCAGTAATAGGATGAAAGATGAATAAGATCAGCAAAAGGTTGAAAGACAAGAGTTTAAATGCCTGGCTTACTAAGCGCTTCCAATGTTTACTATTTTTATTTCAGATTTGTATTGTCTGCATTATTTTGCTTTTGTACAACCCAATGAATTTTGGCTAGTTTCTCAAAACATGTATTCAAAGGATGTCATTACAACTAACCAATCACTAAACCAATTTAATGTTTGCTGACCAGATATTGTGATGTCATGTAGTTAGCAAGTCTGCTAACTAAAGGCAAACAGCAAATGGTAGCACACATTAGCTGGAGCTTCAAGGTCTGAACTGATGACAGCTTACTCAGGTACTGCTCTGATACAAGATCACAATGTAGTTTAGAGTGTGGCAGAATTTGATTGGTTGAGTGAGATGTGATGTTGTCAGGCAATGTGAGGTGATAGGACTTTTCCCCAGTCTTCCAGCCTGGAGTTGTATTTGATTGGCTTATCGCAGAAGCAGTGGTTGCATCTTGATGAAGTTACTAGACAATTGGTGAAGTTACATTTTACAATTTAGCACAATCGCATGGACAGAAATCACAGAACTATTATAATGTAGAAGGAGGCCGTTTGCCCATTTTGTCTGCTCCAGCTGTCCAAACAAGCATCATGACTTAGTGCCCTTCCCCTGTCTTTTATGGCCAGCACCATTTGTTCTTCTATATCAGGGGTCTCCAAACTATGGCCCGTGGGCCACATCCGGCCTGCAGTAGGCTGCATCCAGATCAGAGTTTGGAGACCACTGTTCTATATCCTTCCCACTAGCTGGCGGTCTAGAGGCAATGTAATTGCACCATTTTTGTTCCTTAACTCTAGTCAAATTGATTCTGTCCTTTAATGCTCTGGGGCATCTTCTTTCTGCAGCACTGTAATGCTTTCCCTAACTAATGCTGCCACCTCTCCCCCTTTCCTATCTTTTTCTGAGCAGGAATATTTAACAAATGTCTTGTCCTTCCTTGAACCATGTCTCTGTTATCTCCACAAAATACTTATGCGATGCAATTTGCACCCTTAACTCCCAATCTTATTTACTATGCTCCATCACATACATGCACAGTAACCTAGATTCAAATATCATTACTTTCTCCCTTACTTTGTCTTCACCTATTGCCATACTATTCTCTATACTCATGCTTTCTGTCCTATCCAGTATTTTGTGCATCTTGGTATTCTCCTCTAATGATTCCTCCCACTTCCCACACCCTTGCTGAAATAGATTAAAGCCATCCCAAAAGCACCAAGCAAAACACCTTGCAAACCATTTGGTTTCACCTCTATTCAGATGCAGTCTGTCAGTTTGTACAGGTGTCATCTCCCCAAAGCCAGCCTCAGTGTCCAACAAATCTAAAGCCCTCGCTTCTCTGCCTCCAGGCATTTAAGCTGCAGTGTGATCACCTCTCTGATCTGCGACCCACTTAATTCTCAGCCTCGCAGATGCACCACGGTGACTCCAGGCACCACTCAAACTCTGAAACCTGGAGCTCAAGTTTCTGCAGCTGGCAGTACTTCCTGCACATGTGGTTTTCTAGGACACTGGTAGCGCCCATGACTTCACACATACTATAGGGCATGCATTCCACTCAACTGAGCTGCTCTGCTATGTCTTAACTTCACTACTTATGCATTAACTCTATGTTATTACCTTACTATTTAGGTCCTAACTCCTCCTCATTCCAGACACTAGTTTTTCATGCATTGTCCCTTAAACTAAGCTCTTACCAGTAAGTTAACCTATCAGTTTGCTGTGACAATACGGTTGTCTTTTTTCCTCCACTGCTGCATCACAGTAGCTGAAATAGTCACTAAATAATTAGCTTCTTCACCTGCAGCAGGGCAAGACCACATTCTGAAGGGTGAAAAAACTTAGAAAGCAAAAGAGCACCTCCTTCCCCTATGCACCGAATTCCCACTTTGTTCCAAGTTCTCAAATATCCCCAATTGGATTGTGTCTGACTCAGGATAAGGTCTCTCTCACTACCCGTGCAACACTTATCAATATAATGCTTGATAAAGAAGTGTTGCTCCTTAGCTTAGCTTCCTGCTACAGTAATCAATATCTATACAGGCATTAACTACTTGGAAACCAATGAGAAAAATCAGAATTTTATTAGCCCCAGGGACGTGAGGGGACCAGTAAAATCACAAGGAACCATTTTGGATTGGCTGCTCGACCACGTCCCATGTCAATGAGATTCACTGCCCATTGCAAAGAGGCAGGCAACCAATTTAAATGTGCAAAGGCCATTTTCTGGTACTGTCTTCATTTTGCTGGCGATCAGTTGACTGACTCTCCATCATGTGGTGTGGCTGCCAGCTAACGGAGGTGACCTCCAAGCAGCATCGGATGGCTGTGTGTGCTTGTGTGTGTGGGGGTGTGGGTGGGGGAGGGGGGTGGTTTAGTTAGATCAAAGAAGTGATTGTGGACCAGAAAGGCAGCTTTACAGCCTTGACCATATCCCAGGAGAGATTCCCTTGCCAGTTCTCAGTCCTCAATTTATTTTTAATGGTTTATTTTCGCACCTGCTGTCGGCTGCAGGGCCCCAGCCTACCTCAAAGTGGCCGTCACACCTGATGGCAGTGCTGAAGGTGCTGATGGCATGAATAGGATGGTGGTTCTGGTGACAGACAATTGGCTGCAACCTGTAACATTCAGTGGGAAGGCATGCTGGTGACCCACGTGCGCCAGCAACATGCATTTCCTGCCGATGTCAGGCTATCCGCCAAATCAGCAAAATTCAGGCCATAGTATATCGAATCCCTACAGTGCAGAAGCCATTCAGCCCATCAAGTCTCCACCAATCACAATCCCCACCAGGCACTATCCCCATAACCCTACTTATTTACCCTGATACCAAGAGGCAATTTAACATGGCCAATTGACTTAACACGCACATCTTTGGACTGTGGGAAGAAACCAGAGCACCTAGAGGAAACCCACGCAGACACAAGGAGAACATACATATTCCACACAAACAGTGACCCGAATGGGGAATTGAACCCAGGTCCCTGGCACTGTGAGGCAGCAGTGCCAAACACTGTGCCACCAAGTCACCCCTATTTCTCTGAATTCCTGTCCTGAAGTTGATTTTTCTTGAATATGGTTTGAAGTCCCAAATCTATTGGTATCGCTCCCAAAGTTCACATTCTTAATGTATGAGTGCAGACATTGAAAACTGGCAAGCTATTTTGAGCAACACAGCCAACGAGATCCTCTACTTAACTGATAGTCGAAGAGATACTTTCCAGCAGGGGTCACTGCTGAGCAATTTGGCAAAGGAACTGTGGCTGTTTTCCGCTCCCTTATTCAGGGACAAGGACCTTACAAGATCCTAAGTGATGCCATAAATGGAACTTTCTAATTCAGTAATTGCGACAATAAACCTTCAAGAACATTTTCTATGTCCCAATCTGATCCAAATACCGTTACTGCATTGTAGATTTAAGAAATATAAGCTGTGGTTCATAAACTTTAAAATAGGATTATCTTAAAGTTGTCCCTTTGTTACACTTCCTGACTTTACATCATACCTGGTGTTGATGATTTTGAATGTAGTTTATGCATCAGATTTTACAACTTCAAATACCAATGATTTTTGCCACTCATGATGCTGAATCTTCAACATGGTTACAATTACATCAAAATTTAAAGTACCCTGTGTGGTTCGATGTTACAATCCGCTTGCTTTTTCAGGTTGTACGTTACGCAACCCCATCTCATACACATTCTCAAGTGTTCCAGATTGCATGGGAATTACCGGCTTTGTGGACACAAAAAAATGGTCGTCCTTCCTGTCTTATGGTATTAGGAAATATCTTGGATTTAGGTATGAGATGATGCATCTTTAAAGCTTTCAACATAAATGTTAGTCATTCGCTCTGTTATCCCACGTGATTGCAAAAGATAGCATGTGGTTATTTTGTATGCAACTGCTGAACTTTTCTTTATGTGTGGCTATCCTGTTTATTGAACCCATGTCCCTTAATATTCCTCAGTTCCATGCTAAAGAATAATTGTGGGAGTGGGGGGGTGGGGGTCACTGTGGGAATTAGGGTTTTTGAAATGCAGTTAGGTAAAATTAATACAATAAAACCAAATAAGTCTGAAACGTAAGATTAAACTGACAAAATAAATAAGGTAAATAGATACCAAATCAGAAACTCAGAAGTGAAGAAACAAGATACAAAAAGCCTAACAAACAAGCAAAATAACATAATTTAACAATAAGAAAATCAAAACATAACATATAGAGAGACCTGGTTATAGAGATAAGTAATGAGATTCAGGAAGAAGAAATGTAAAAAGCAGTAAATCACTACAACTTGAGATGCCACAATTCAAGAATAGGTGTCCAATGTTTGTGATCTTTTGATCATTGACCAGTTCACATATCCAATGATATAAATTCATCACTGATTTTAAGCAAACATGCATACACTTAATAAAATGATTTCCAAGAGACAATCAAATGGCCTTAACCCTCCAACCTTTCTACGGAGAGGCATTATTTTGGTGACAGTAAATTCTACGTAACGGAGACTCTCTGAGAAAACAAATTCTTACATGGTGATCCTATAATTAAACCTCATTAACATAACAATTACAATTATTCAAATAGATTTAATAATAGATTAGTGCTATGTTAGGCTTTACATAGCAGAGTAAGAGTCAAGCTGGAATACTGCAAGCATTCCAACTAATTAGGGGCAGATTACTTTAGGTTTTCTTACCAAGAAATAGCCAAATTCATAGATCTGCTGATCACAGCCACAAATTACCTTATCTTTGCATCTCATTTTCTGTATTGATTGTCCCATCAGACAACCATTCTTTGCAACTCCATTGTTTGTAACAAAGATGTGAATTTTATATTAATGAGTAATTTGCTTTTGTTGCAGTTCAAACAGTATTTTTCTGTTTAAAAAGCTAACAATAGACAAAGTAATGGTGATTCAATGATCCACTGTGGTTCTCCAAAGCGTGTCATAGACTCAGATGATACAGGTTTTCCCAAATAACAAGGTCCCAGTGATGTTGATGTCCCAAATGACAAAGGCCAGTTTAAGAGTAACATAAGCTGTGGCCTAGAAATACATTGAATATATGGAATGAGGTATTTGATATTGGAAAAACATAAACAGAGGAAAATAATGGAGAAAATAAGATATGTTTTAACAAGTATTTTTTCCAAGTAAGTATGTCACTTTTAAATCCTTGTTTTAATGTAAAACATGTTAGATAAATTTCCAATAGAACCATGGTGAATTTGCTCTGCTTTCTTCTTTATATGAGAGCATCAACAGAACAAGAACTTATCTGAAAACCAATCAGTTTATCAACAAAAAGAAAAACTCAGCTGAGGGAAAAGTGGGCACCTTCTAAAGAAGGAACTCTTCAAAATGAGCTTTCTGGATAACCAAAGCAACCACAGGCTGAGAAATCAATCATACTGCTTTAAGGTATGGCCAATACCATCCAATCTGTTCTTTCCATTCAATAGCTTGGATCAGAACTGAATTGTGCAAGATCCTGCCTCCCTTTGGTATGGAAGACTGGTCAAGTTATGCACGGGACATTCCATGAAAAAGGGGTTTGACCACCATTGAGAGCTTTCTAATGACTGCCCAGATTTAATAATTTAGGAAGATGGAACAGCTATAAACAGACACTGGACCTGCACCAAAAATACAAGGCAGGTAAGTAAGTGAAGAAAACTGTCAAGTTATGATATCTGAAATGAATTCTTCATCAGGGCCTTGCTGTTAAGTGGTATGTTTTTGATGGGAACTTCACTGCCTTCTACATCTGACTAATGACTAATAACTTCAGATGTTCTCTGTATCATCATAATTACATGAAGGGATTCTTATGATATGGAATAGATTTATTAGTGTCCAAGGGAAGGGGCAGTAGATTGGTGTCAGGGATAGGATAGAGAGACATCCTGTGTCAGAACACAACTCTCATAGAATCTGAGGCTGTGACCTCAAGATCAAAAGTACCATTAACAGTGAGACTACTTGCAATCATCTGACAGCAATTAACGATGACCACACATGCTTAGTTAAATATGAAAAATATGAAAATCAGGAAGTTGCTGCTTGAGTTTTTCTGTTCCCCAGATGTAGCACTGTATTGGCATCTCACTGAGACCTCGCATTGAAAAATGTGAAGTTGCTGTACTTATGATTCTAACTAAACTAGCCAGAAAAATTTAGAGCTTGTCCATTCCTGTGTAAATGAATTTTTAACCTTGTGTTAAGTCTTAATTATTGGCAAACTCTCTGTATTTATCTTTTACAATTATTGATGGAGATTTAAAAAAGATTAAAGTAGCATTATTTGAAAACTTTTTCATTTCACTCAAACCCATATTTATTTTGCTCTCTGTTCATTATTTTACATTGAGTTAAATATTTGAACTGACACTTACTGGCCAGACTTTGAAAGGTGCTAAATAAATGCTAGACTTTTGTTTTTACGTAACAGTAAGTTAAATGATTGTTGATGCACACTATTTTATCTCATTCTTTTTTTTCATAAGCCTCTCCAGCATGTGAACATTTTTGTAGGTGAAAGCACAACCTAGGCTCAAGAATCTGATAATGCTGTAGTGTAACAGTAGGATGTAAACTTCAGATTCCATTACTTTTTCCCAAAAGGTTTTGAATTCATCACAAGGGGAGCTCGAAAGCAAATCTCAAATCCTACCTCTCCATGATATATTACATCAAATCAAGAATGCCCAAAATAACCTACCATGTTTTCTCCTGTACTTCAGTCCTTTCAGTTAGTTTGCAGCTTACATAGTCAGGGATGCTGTAACACTGAAAAATCTATTCTCTGCAATATGCAGGGATAAGGCCCGATATTTATTGTGCTTAGTAGAAGTGTGAAAAACAGCAAAAAGTGTATAGGGCCCTCACCCTGAAAATGTCCACCATCAGTGGCTGTGCAGAAATGAAGAGGACACCTGAACACAATCCAGGCCAGCTTTCTAAAGTCTTTTATCTAGTTATCTATAGTTCCTCTTTTTCATATCTCCTCTTCTTGTATTCTGCTATTTATACTAACAGTTTTCTGCAAAAATGGAGACAAGATATTCATTTAACTTCTCTGCTATTCTTTCACCTTCCATTTATTCTTCTTTAAACAATTAGTGACTTATGTCTCTAAAATCCTTCATAATTTATTATTACCAATCAGTTTTGCACAGTTGCTCTACAATTGTCATTTGCCTCTTCCAATGTTATTTTAATTTGAATTTCTCTACTTTTATCCAAGGAATTCTAACTTTTACTGTGGCACTGTGGTTAGCACTGCTGCCTTACAGGTCCAGGGACCTGGGTTCAATTCCTGCCTTGGTTGACTGTGTGCATTTGAACATACTCCCCACATCTGTGTGGGTTTCTTCTGGGTGCTTAGGTTTCTTCCCACAATCCCAAGATGTATAGGTTAGGGGGATTAGTGGGGTAAATGTATGGGGTTACAGAGATAGGGCAGGGAGATGGACCTAAAGTTGCTCTGTCAGAGAGTCAGTGCCAACTTGATGGGTCAAATGGCACCTTCTGCACTGTAGGGACATGATTTTTGAACAGTTCCCATTTTTTTGTTCACTGCCTTATCTTCAATTCATCTGGATTTGTTCCCTTTTCATCTCTTTGGAAATGGCCTTATTCCAGTTAAGTATTTTTGTCTTTGTCTGCTTTTTTTTCAATTTTTATTCTAAATCTAATAATGTTATACTCTTATTTTCCTGAATATTCTGCTCTTACATTATTTGCTCAACTTTCCTTACTAGAACTTGCTTCTGGGAATTTTCCCCTCAGATAATTAAACATGTGGGTAGAGTCCTTGGTAGATAATAAAAAATATCCTTTTCATATTCTATACATTGATTAAATATTTAACAAATGGTCAAGTTATCAAAATTAATTGGTGTGGAAAGAAAATACAGCTAATGTTTTAAGTCTGGGTGACCCTTTGTCAGAGCTGTTTCTGTTATTGTTTCAGATTCCAGCATCTGCAGAAACTCGCCTTTATTATAACAAGGTTCAAGAAGTGGGGTAATTTGAGGGTTTTAGATAACTTTATTCCCATCCACTATTTCAATCAAACATAAAAAATGTACAACATTTGTTACTGGGGTCACCAGTGGGAAACTTGTGGGGGCTGGTTAGCTCAGTTGGCTAGAGTGTGGTGCAGAACGACGCTGATAGTGCAGGTTCATTCCTATGCTGGATGAGTCAGTTCCTGGACGCAGGCCTCCTTGCCTTATCTTTTCCTTGATGTGAGTGGAGAAAGTGTCTATGGTCCTTTCTGGACTACAGCTAATTACAGTGGGAAATATTACTTCTTTACCCACTTAATGTTTGGGGTGCAATTTGAAGACAGATATCACAATTACAAGTTTAAAAAAACACCAGACCGATGAGGATTTCTATAATTTTTGATTAACAAAGGCAGATCACAGAGCATATTCTACATACTTCTTAAAGTTCAGCTCTTTTGATTCTCTTTAGTACTTGCTTCTCCAACTCCTTTAGAAGAACGTGTTTCCTGCTGGCATACTGTTCCACAGGCACTAATCACCCGCTGCTTCTTCCTCTTCATGATCATCATTCATGTGCAAGTTTTATCAGGGTATATGATCACAGAAAATCAAAGTCCAATTATGTCCTCACCCAAGATTTACACAAGGCAATATGATTTTTTAAACACAGATACCAATTTTAAAAAGTTGTCAGAATTTGATTTTACTGGCCAAACTTTAATTGTTGTGAAAATTCCTTTTGGTCCCTATGCAAAGCTTTTGCTCTGTTTTTGAAAAGTTCAGCTTTTTCGTTGTCCTTAGATGTACCCTCTCCTAATTTGTACATTCGACTAGCGTTTGCACACGCCCAAATATGCCCCAGATCACATGCTTTAAGAGAATATTTTAGGGCTTTGACCATATCCTTGGCCACTCCTGGTGCTCCCTGAATGTAGAGAGTACTTAGATTAAAACAGCTGGCTACAAAATTCCCATTGCAGGCTTTGGTGTAGTAATCTCTGGCTTTCACGGGGTCTGGTTCATTATTGAATACTTGTCCATCTTGAGCTAACAATCCAGCATTGTGGCAGGCATCAAAGGACTTCTTACCATCTTTTTCACATGATTTAACAAAACATTCGTAGGCAGTCTTCAGATTCGGCTGTAATCCACCTGAGTTAAAATATCAAATATTCAGATTTGTTCAAATATATATTACTATTTATTGCTGGGCACAAACATATTGCTCTATTAACTTAATGTCAGAAAACACATTAGTTCAATCAGCTAAAACATCAACCAATGCAATTGCTAAAATCAATGTTTAACAATAAGATTAAGTTCATTAGTCAAGACACAATGCAGTGATTGGATGTTCAGTCTATTTAAATATTATTAAGGCTTCAGAAAAATGGGATAGATTTCATGCAAAAATTTCTGATGCTCAGTTAGATTGTAAAAAACATAAAACAGAATTACCATGCAGACTTTGTTTTTATCTGAACAGTAATGATCAGAGCATTTTCAGCGATAAAAATTAGACACACGGTCTTTGGTGTCAAGACCGCAATTTTAAATTATTAACTATTTTGCAGCAGCATTTTCACAAATGTGCTTTATATTTTTTGCAATGGCAATATTGAACATGTATGGTGGTAACTATGAGGTATGGAGCTGATATGAATCAATGAGTGCTCAATTTGACCCCTGTATCAGTGCAGAAAATGTTTCTTTTTATTCATGGGATTTGGGCTTCACTGGCTGGGCCAGCATTCATTGCCCAACCCTAATTGTCCCTGAGGTAGTGGTGGTGGTGAACTGCCTTCTTAAAATGATGCAGTCCATTTGATATAGGTGCACGCAGAGTCCTGTTAAAGATGGAGTTTCAGGATTTTGACCCAATGACAGTGATGGAAAGGTGATATATTTCCAAGTTAAGATGGTGTGTGGCTTGGAGGGGAACATCCTGGTAGTGCTGTTCCCATGTATCTGCTGCTCTTGTCCTTCTGGATGGTAACGGTCATGGGTTTGGAAGGTGCTGTTGACGTAGCCTTGGGGAATTCCTGCAGTGCACCTTATAGATGGTACACATGGCTGCCATTGTTTGTTGGTGGTAGAGGGATTGAATATTTGCAGAAGGAATGCCATTCAAGCAGGCTGTTTTATCCTGGATAGTATCAAGCTTCTTTAGTGTTATTGGAGCTGCACTCATCCAGGTAAGTGGAATGTATTCCATCACATTCCTTACTTGTGCCTTGTAGATTGTGGACAGGCTTTGGGGAGTCAGGAGATGAGTTACTTGCCACAGGATTCCTAGCTTTTGACCTACTTTTGTGTCCACAGTATTTATCTGGCTTGTTTCTGATCAATCGTAACTGCCAGGATATTAATAATGGGTTGAAAAGGTTGAGCTATGAGGAGAGGCTGAATAAACTAGACTTGTACTCGTTAGAGTTTAGAAGAATGAGGGGAGATCTCATTGAGACATATAAGATGATGAATGGGATGGATAGGATAGAGGTGGAGAGACTCTTCCCGCTCAGAAAGGACAGTAGGACTAGGGGGCACAGCCTCAAGATAAAGGGGGGGCGGTTTAGAACGGAGTTGAGGAGGAACTTCTTCACTCAAAGGGTGGTGAATCTCTGGAATTCTCTGCCCGTTGAAGTGGTGGACGCTGCCTCGCTAAATATTTTTAAGACGCGGGTTGATGGGTTTTTGATAAGCGAGGGGATTAAGGGTTATGGGGAGAGGGCGGGAATGTGGAACTGAGCCATGACAGATCAGCCATGATCTTATTGAATGGCGGGGCAGGCTCAAAGGGCTAGATGGCCTACTCCTGCTCCTATTTCTTATGTTCTTATGTAAGTTATTGATTGTAATGCCATTGGATGCCAAGGGGATATGATTAGATTTTCTCTTGTTGGAGATGGTCATCGCCTGGCACTAGTATGGCACAAATGTTAATTATCAGCCCAAACCTGGGTATTGTTCAGGTCTTCCTGCATTTTGACGTGGACTGCTTCAATATCTGCTGCAAATCATGCTGAACATTGTGCAAACATTACTGAACTTCCCTACTCCTGACCTTACAATGGAAGGAAGGTCATTGATAAAGCAACTGAAGATGGTTTGGCCAAGGATATTCCCTGAGGAACTCCTGCAGTGATGTCCTGGATTTACGATGACTGACTTCCAACAACTACAACCATCTTCCTTCCTGTTAGGTATGACCCCAACCAGTGAAGAGTTTTTTTCCTGATTCCCACTTATTGCAGTTTTGTTAGGTTCCTTCATGCCACACTTGGTCAAGGGCAGTCACCCTCACCTTTCCTCTAGAATTCAGCTCTTTCGTCCATGTTTGAATCAAGGCTGTTATGAGGTCAGGTGCTGAATGGCCCTCGCAGGACCCAAACTGAGTGTCAGTGAGCAGGTTATTGCTAAACAGATGTGGCTGGATTGCACTGTTGAAGACCCCTTCCATCATTTTACTGATGATCAAGAGTAAACTGACGGGGTGGTAAATGGCTGGGTTGGATTTGTCTTGCTTTTTCTGCACAGGACAGACCTGGGCAATTTTTCACATTGCCAGGGAGATGACTGTGTTACTGTATTGGAACAGATTGGCTAGAGTCACAGCAAATTCTGGAGCACAAGTCTTCAGTACTATTGTTGGAATAATAACTGATGTTTAGTTTTACAGCATTAGTGCAGTTTGAGGTCAAATATAAAGGACATCTTTGTAGTCTTACATAATTGGCAATTTTATTACCAAAGGCAAAGTCTGTCTTCAAAAGCTGAACAACAAATTTCCAGTGTAGCAAGCCTTTCATTTTCTTTATTAAAAGAAAACTCAGTATTGTGGAACCATCGAAATGTATTGATTTCTAATGATTGAATATCAATATATGTATATATACCACCAGCCCTCTGTATCATAACAAACTTCATCTACAGTCCATGATCTGTTAACAATGTTGATGCAAGCAAGCAGTATAACTGAGAAGAGATTGAAAAAAAGGCAAAGAAAGATATACTGCACCTTTTCCAATCATATAGTAAGAACCAAGCTTATAGCAGCTTTCTCCATGTTGGTTTTCCTCGCAATTATGTTTCAATACTTGAGCAGTTGCTTCATAATTTTTTTTAATTCCTTCCAAATAGTCAGCAAGTCGTTGGCACCCTGGTAAAAGTCAAATATTAAATTTTATAAAGTACCTGAACAAGAAGATTATTTAGCTTTGATAGTTTGAAAAAAATATATAACCACACTGTATACTCATCTCTGACAATCAATTACTAACAATTCAAAGAAAAAATTGTAATCTGATGCAACAATATGCTGATATTCAATGTAGGTTTATTTCGTTTGTTGTAAAACTATGGGAAAGCAGAGCCAATGGGCATAAGAACGGGAGTAGACCAAACAACCTCTTCTGCTTGTTCTTGCTCATTTAATTAATCCTGACTGATCTGTACCTCAACACAATTTACCTGTCTTTGTTCTCTATCACACAATACTTTTAACCAACACACAAACTCTATCAATCTCAGTCTTCGGAATTTCAATTCTAAGCCATTATCCACAGCCTTTTGAGGGAGCAAGTTTCAGGTTTCCACTACACTCCGTGTGAAAAAGTAATTGGAGTCCTAAATGGCTCAGCTCAAATCTTGGCCCACAATTGCATCATCTTGTTCTGGATACCCCCCTGCCCGCAGAGGATATATTTTCAATACCACTGATGTCTAGTAGTGTCAAAAATATTACATCATCTGATTTAAAACAGCTGATCTGATAAATTTATGCTTTTTTTGTATCTTAGCATATCTCCCTTCATGTTACTTGCTGGTAGTCTGGAGCATAATTGCAATTTTCCAAAATTCATTGGCTGCGATGGGGTATGAAATTGCATGAATGGGGTTCCCTCCGGGTTCCCGCCTGCCTCAACCACGCAGCAATTTATGTTTGGATGGGCAAGGCCTCAGGGGGTCTACTGTTGCCCCATTTAATGGCCACTTAACAGCTGGGCTGTTTCCTGCCCAGTCTCAATGTTTGGGCTGGCAGGAGCATTAAACTTGCATGGGGAAGTCTGAAAATCAGAAGTTACTCCTTGGACAGAAAAGGTGGGGGTGGGGGGTGGTAGTGGTGTGCCTTCATTGGAAGCCTCCTTCTGAGGTCGAGAACCGCCCCGCCCCCTTAATGATTGCTGGCCTCATCTCATCCAAGTGTGAAATGGCTGCAGGGTACTTGGGAGTTTACAGGGATGTGTTTCCTATTGACTCAAAGGCAGCGAGACCCTACCAAACAAAAATTTCAGGTCTTAGCTTCAGTCCCACTAGATTGAAAGTTGGCAAATGTTACACAGTTTTTCAAGTTAAGAGGGAGATAGAAAACCATAGGCTTCTTAGCCTAACAAGTTGGTGGGAAAATGCTGGAATCTATTATTTGGAAAGCCTTAACAATGTACATAAAGAACACAGAACAGTACAGCAACACTATGTGATTAGAACAAGTCAACATGGTTGTACTAAAGGGAAATCCCATTTGACAAATTTAATAGAGTTTTTTGAGGATGTAACTAGAAGGATAGATACACCAATAGATGGTTTCCTGGATAGCGAATAGGCACCTCATAAGGTGCCACACAAAAGCTTACTAAGCAAGGTAAGGGCTCGTGGAATTGGGAGTAATATATTAGCATAGGTAGAGGATTAGTTAACAGATAGAAAACAGAGAGTGAGCATAAGCTGGACTTTTTCAAATTGGCAGGCAGTGAATAGTGAAATGCCCCAATGATCAGAGCTGGGATCCTAGCTATTTACAATCTACATAAGAACATAAGAAATAGGAGCAGGAGTAGGCCAACTAGCCCTTCGAGCCTGCCCCGCCATTCAATAAGATCATGGCTGAGCTGTTGTGGCTCAGTTCCACATTCCCGCCCTCGCCCCATAACCCTTAATCCCCTCTCTTATCAAAAACCCATCAACCCGCATCTTAAAAATATTTAGCGAGGTAGCCTCCACCACTTCAACGGGCAGAGAATTCCAGAGATTCACCACCCTTTGAGTGAAGAAGTTCCTCCTCAACTCCGTTCTAAACCGCCCCCCCTTTATCTTGAGGCTGTGCCCCCTAGTCCTACTGTCCTTTCTGAGCGGGAAGAGTCTCTCCACCTCTATCCTATCCATCCCATTCATCATCTTATACGTCTCAATGAGATCTCCCCTCATTCTTCTAAACTCTAACGAGTACAAGCCTAATTTATTCAGCCTCTCCTCATAGCTCAACCCCCTCAACTCCGGCATCATCCTAGTAAACCTCCTCTGCACTCCCTCCAAGGCCAAAATATCTATATTGATGACTTGGATGAAGAGATAGAATAATGTAATTTTTATATTTTCCAACATTAATTTCCTTGTCCACATTCATAATGAAAATTGCTTATATGAATTTAACATCCTGTAATTAAAGCCTCTTGCCAAGAATGGCATTTATATATCATTTTATATGATGTCCTTATCTATAAAGAGTTTACAGGAAATGGACACATACAAATCTTCAGTTTTTTCAGCCAGAGGGCAGTGAATCTATGGAATTCATTGTCACAGAAGGCTGGGTCATTGAGTATATTTAAAACAGAGATAGACATGTTCTTGGTTGGTAAGGGGATTAAAGGTAAAAGGCAGGAGAATGGGGTTGAGAAACTTATCAGCCATGGATTGAATGGTGGAGCAGACATGGGCCAAATGACCTAATTCTGCTCCTATATTTTATGGTTTCTTCAATCAGTTACAACTGGCAAAAGAGAATTAGATGTATATTTGAAAGGGCTAAGTAGTAAGAAAGAGTTTTCATAGAATTGGTGGCAGGTATGAAAAGCTTCCTCCAGTGTTACATAATTTGACAAGCGCTGGAAATACTCAGCAAGTCTGGCAACATCTGTGGTATGTGAGAAACAGATTTCTCAGTGTAATTCTGCCTTTACGTAATCTTACGTATTATCAAATAGATCAGATCTCTATTAGAACATAAGAAATAGGAGCAGGAGTAGGCCAACTAGCCCTTCGAGCCTGCCCCGCCATTCAATAAGATCATGGCTGATCTGTCGCGGCTCAGTTCCACTTTCCCGCCCTCTCCCCATAACCCTTAATCCCCTCTCTTATCAAAAACCCATCAATCCGCGTCTTAAAAATGTTTAGCGAGGCAGCCTCCACCACTTCAATGGGCAGAGAATTCCAGAGATTCACCACCCTTTGAGTGAAGAAGTTCCTCCTCAACTCCGTTCTAAACCGCCCCCCTTTTATCTTGAGGCTGTGCCCCCTAGTCCTACTGTCTTTTTTGAGCAGGAAGAGTCTCTCCACCTCTATCCTATCCATCCCATTCATCATCTTATACGTCTCAATGAGATCTCCCCTCATTCTTCGAAACTCTAACGAGTACAAGCCCAGTTTATTCAGCCTCTCCTCATAGCTCAACCCCCTCAACTCCGGTATCAGCCTAGTAAACCTCCTCTGCACTCCCTCCAAGGCCAAAATATCTTTGTGCAGGTGCGGCGCCCAAAACTGTGCCGACTGAGGATTTTTTTTGAAAAACAAGCTGTTGATTTCATAGAACCATAGATTCCCTACAGTGCAGGAGGTCATTCAGCCCATCAAGTCTGCACCAACTTTCTGACAGAGTATCTGAGGAACACTTGAATGAGGACCAAAAGTAGGCAAATTCAGTTCTCCATTCAATCAGATCATAGCTGGTCTGAAAACCACCTGCTTACCAGCTCCCCATATCCCTTTTTTAAAATTTTAGAAATACATTCTTCTGAAACGATTCAGACTTCACCGTGCTATGGGGCAGCGAGTTCCAAAACTCACCACCCTCTGTAAAGTCAGAATGAGAAATCTGTTTCTCACACCACAGATGTTGCCAGACCTGCTGAGTATTTCCAGCACTTGTCAAAGTATGGAAAACTGGGGGAAACTTTTTGTGCCTGCCACCAACTCCATGAAAGCTCTCCTTACTCCTTAGCCCTTTTTACCACCCTCATCTCAGTTTTAAATCGACCGCCTCTCACCCTGACCTCCTCCCCCAGTGGTTGATTTCACTACCTTCCGGATCTTTCTCTTTGTGACACTGGTAACTGTACTCGATCCCTAGATTGTCCAGAAACTCTCTCACTTCTGCCTCATCCTGGAAATTGATCAGCCCGGCCATCACGTTCAATCATTGACAGCCAGCGGGTGGGGTGGCGGTGGGCGGGAAGGGGAGATCGCGATACGATTTCAGCACAGCCTCTACGCCTAACTCCAAGGTCACCAAAGCCTAAGCCGCTCTCAACTGCCTCGTTCGCCGCCGCCTCTGAAGCTGTCCTTCCGCGCGTCCCCTCACCCAACCCCGCCCCCCGGACCGGCCAAGCAGGGGAGACAGCCAATAGCGACGATGTAGTTCTGATTGACAGTTATACACACCAATAGCTGCAAAGGCCGGGGAATCTGCGCACTGGCTGCAGCCAATGGGTTTGGAGGAAGGGAAGGTCAGGGCGGGGTTAATTGTCCCTATGTTCCCACCCCCCGGCCTCTGGGAGTGTTTCCGGCTAGTGTCAGGGTTCCTTGCAGAGCAGATATCCCAACAGAATAAACATTAAACTCCTACTGTTTGGGTGGCAAACTTTTATTTTTAAAAAATATCGCCGGCAATGACGATGCGAAAGAGTGTGCTTTAGTAAGGGGCTCGACGACCTTGTGTGGATCAGATCTTTTGTCGGACCGTGGGTTCGCCCCCCCTCCGTCATGTTGGTGTTTTCAGTCCCTCTGAGGCTCCGCTAGGCTCGCGGCCGTCACCATGGTAGGAATGTTGTGTTGTTTTAAATTTAACGGATTGTTGACGGTTGTTTTTATTCGTGAAGCCTGCAGTCCCCCCTCCCCGCCCCTTCCAGGCGCAACCAGCTCCGAGTCCGGCTTGGCCAGGCTTACTCACCAGGCTTCTGTCTGTCTTTATTAATCGATGTGTTGAGGCGGTTGGGCCACCTTTTGCAGAGATTCGAAGACTTTTTTTGTCAGGGACGATATTATTTCTGCAAAAAATAATGGTTTAAGGACGGCTGCCATGGCGAATTGTTATTTTAATCTCCATTGGTCCAATATTAGAACCATTTTGCAATGCCCATCACAATAATTGCATGTATGTTTGTATATCTCCAAATTTGCATCTGTTTTTGCTTTTATAATTCAATACGGAAATGAAATCGTAATGACTGCACTTAACTATGAAATATTTATTCCGGATTGAAGTAAATTATTACAAATTAAAGATTAATTTTGTTGTATTTTCAGCGATTTATGCTTCTTCCAGCATTGTGTTTGGATGTGGCTATTAGTATACTTATCAGTCTTACGCAACGGTCAGCCTTTGACCAAATATATTGCTACGTTTTAAACTGCTTTCACACTCTAAATGTAACATTGATGTGAAGCTAAAACCATTTTGTACCACTGCTGAATTTGTGTAAATATGCCATTCAATACTCGGCAACAGCGGTCTGACAGGCGAAGGGTGAATAGAAACAGGCCACTAATGATTATGATCGTCGTGTTCATGTTAGCAACACTGGAATGCTTATTTGGTTCAAATTGTAAAAGGATACAGAAGGATGTGAAATTGTAGCTCCTGGCCTCGTGATCTGCTTTTATTTTTAATGTCCTGAATAATTCTGGTAGGGAGGGAGGTTGAATAAAGTACTGGTAGATGTTTTGAAGGTAGTATCAGACTGATTTTAAAAAAAATCTGGACGCTTAAATAAGCATAATACATTTTTGTAATTTTTGAACAATGATCAAGTGTCTTTTATATTGAGTTTTTGATTGGTACATTTTTTGAGCGATTATTATCTATTGTACTTATAGCATTACAAGGTACTGATCGCCTTGATTGTTAAAAGTAGACTGTATTTCAGCTTGCTCAAAATACTTCGTGGAGAAAATGTAAGAGAAGTGCCACTTTACCGTTCATTCACATTAAGAATTACCTTTTGCCGAAAAGCAGTTTTGCTCCCTCGCTTTTGCATGGAGTATAAATTGGCTGTCAAGGCCGAACAAATTCTGAAGGCCAAGCAAGGCTATCTATTTAAGATCAGGTCCTGACTCTGGATTCAAGCCATTTTTGTATCATTACTGCAAACCCATGTGACTATACTATTAGATTTATTTCACTGTGGTCTATTCTACTTTATAATTTACTTTTTCTCATTTCCTTGATCTTTGCCATTCTTAACTTTTGTTTTATTTTGGTATTTTAATTAATTTGTTTTTTTTTTGTTGATTATCCTTATTGCATAATTTGCAGTGATGCCTATTTAAGCTAGCAGTAAGGGGTGTGATGTTAAAAACAACCAGGATCCACTAAAAATAGAGTAAAATCAATGAATTTTCACTCAATAAACAATTTAGTGATGGAAATATGGCTAGAGGCATAACATTGAGTGGACTAATTATAAACATGAACACAGCTGAAGTGAAGCGAGAGATTGCTTGGACAAAGACCAAGCAAATCAAAGGTTAAAACACCATGTATTGCAATATATGGGATGTGAACTGTGAGCAGTTGTATTGCAGGAAGGTCTAGATTAAATAGTCTGGAGAAAAATTTTGTTGCATCTTGGACAAGAATGGAGAGAACAATTTGGGGCAGAATACATTTAGGAAGTGGCCAAAAATTTATAAGAAAGGAAGTGGAGTGGCAATATGGTAATGTGATTAGTTGCTGCAGAGAGAATTAATGTAAACAAGATGTACAGGAAGAGTAAATATGATTGGAAGTAAAATTTTAAAAATAAAGGGATTGGTAAATTAATAAGGGTGTATTATAGATTACCAAATTGTGGGGAAAAAGATGACGGAGAAAAAGATGATCTTAGATGACCTTCTTCATTGTCCACTATGCCACCAATCTTGGTGTCATCTGCCAACTTACTAACCTCCTAAATTCTCATCCAAATCATTAATATGAATAACAAATAACATTGGACCCAGTACTGATCCCTAAAGCACACCACTGGTCACAGACTTCCAGTTTGAAAAACAGCCCCTTATAACCACCCTCTTTCTTCTGTTATCAAGCCAATTTTGTATCCGATTGGCTACCTCAACCCAAATTCTGAGAGATTTAACCTTGTGCAACAACCTACCATACAGTACCTTGTCAGAGGCATGCTAATGGCCATGAAGACAATGCTGACCGCGCTGCCCTCAGCTACCTTCTTGGTTACCCCTTCAAGAAATTCAATCAAATTCTTGAGACATGATTTTCCACTCTTACAGCCATGCTGACTGTCCCTAATCAGTCCTTGCCTCTTTGAAGTCCTCTCTGGTACAAAGATGTGCAGCTTAAGTGGATTGGCCATGCTGAATTGCCCCTTAGTGTCAGGGGGGCTAACTAGGGTAAATGCATGGCGTTATGGGGATAGGGCCTGGGTGGAGTTGTGGTCGGTGCAGACTTGATGAGCCGAATGGCCGCCTCCTGCACTGTAGGATTCTATAAATGCCTGTAGATCCTGTTTCTCAGAATACTGTCTAACAACTTACCCACTACAGACATTAGGCTCACCGGTTTGCAGTTCCCAGGCTTAGAACATAGAGCAGTACAGCGCAGTACAGGCCCTTTGGCCCTCGATGTTGTGCCGAGCTGTGTCCAAACCCAAGATCAAGCTATTGCACTCCCTATCGTTCTGGTGTGCTCCATGTGCATATCCCATAACCGCTTGAAAGTTCTTAAAGTGTCTGACTCCATTATCACAGCAGGCAGTGCATTCCACACCCCAATCACTCTCCGGATAAAGAATCTACCTCAGCCATCCCTTCTATATCTCCCACTATGAACCTTAAAGTTATGCCCCCTTGTAATAGCTACATCCACCAAGGAAATAATCTCTGCATGTCCACTCTATCTATCCCCCTCATCATCTTATAAACCTCTATTAAGTTGCCTCTCATCCTCCTCCGCTCTAAAGAGAAAAGCCCAACTTTCCTCAAGACCTACCCTCCAAACCAGGCAGCATCCTGGTAAGTCTCCTCTGCACTCGCTCCAATGCTTCCACATCCTTCTTATAGTGAGGTGACCAGAACTGCACACAATATTCCAAATGTGGTCTCACCAAGGTCCTGTATAGTTGCAGCATAACCCTACGGCTCTTAAATGCAAACCCTCTGTTAATAAACGCTAACACACTATGGGCCTTCTTCAAGGCTCTATCCACTTGAGTGGCGACCTTTAGAGATCTGTGGATATGAACCCCAAGATCTTTCTGTGACTCGACATTCTTCAGAACCCTGTCTTTGACCCTGTAATCCGCGTTCAAGTTTGTCCTACCAGAATGAATCACCTCACAGTTATCAGAGTTAAACTCCATCTGCCACTTTCTGCCCAGCTCTGCATCCTATAGATGTCTCTTTGCAGCCTACAAGAGAACATAAGAACATAAGAACATAAGAAATAGGAGCAGGAGTAGGCCATCTGGCCCTTCGAGCCTGCCCCGCCATTCAATAAGATCATGGCTGATCTGTCGTGGCTCAGTTCCACTTTCCCGCCCTCTCCCCATAACCCTTAATCCCCTCTCTTATCAAAAACCCATCAACCCGCTTCTTAAAAATATTTAGCGAGGCAGCCTCCACCACTTCAACGGGCAGAGAATTCCAGAGATTCACCACCCTTTGAGTGAAGAAGTTCCTCCTCAACTCCGTTCTGAACCGCCCCCCCTTTATCTTGAGGCTGTGCCCCCTAGTCCTACTGTCTTTTTTGAGCGGGAAGAGTCTTTCCACCTCTATCCTATCCATCCCATTCATCATCTTATACGTCTCAATGAGATCTCCCCTCATTCTTCTAAACTCTAACGAGTACAAGCCTAGTTTATTCAGCCTCTCCTCATAGCTCAACCCCCTCAACTCCGGTATCAGCCTAGTAAACCTCCTCTGCACTCCCTCCAAGGCCAAAATATCCTTGCGCAGGTGCGGCGCCCAAAACTGCACACAGTACTCCAGCTGCGGCCTCACCAGTGCCCTATACAGCTGCAGCAAGACCTCCCTACTTTTATATTCAATCCCCCTCGCTATGAAGGCCAGCATCCCATTCGCCTTCCTGACCACCTGCTGCACCTGCAGGCTGGGTTTTTGCGACTCATGCACAAGGACCCCGAGGTCCCTCTGCACCGTCGCCTGCTGCAGTTTTTCGCCACGTAAGTAATAGTCCTTCCTACCATTCTTCCTACCAAAGTGGACCACCTCACACTTGCCAACATTAAATTCCATTTGCCATTTCCTGGCCCATTCGCCCAGCCTATCTAGATCCTTCTGCAGACTCTCCACACCCTCCGCACAATTTGCCTTTCCCCCAATCTTGGTGTCATCAGCAAATTTCGACACCCTACACTCGGTTCCCTCCTCCAGATCATCTATATAAATGGTAAATAGCTGAGGCCCCAGCACCGACCCCTGGGGCACCCCACTAGTCACCAACCGCCAATCTGAATAGCACCCATTGACCCCCACTCTCTGCCTCCTATTTGACAACCAATCCTCTATCCACGCTAACACCCTACCCCCAACTCCATGTCCTCTGACCTTCTGCAGTAACCTCTTGTGAGGTACCTTATCAAACGCCTTCTGAAAATCCAGAAAGACCACATCCACCGGCTCTCCTCTATCCACCGCCCTAGACACATCCTCATAGAACTCCAGTAAATTTGTCAGACACGACTTCCCTTTAATGAAACCGTGTTGCGTCTGCCCTATCAAGCAATTCCCTTCAAGATGCCTCGCAATTTCCTCCTTAATGACGGATTCTAACATTTTACCTACCACAGACGTTAAACTAACCGGCCTGTAATTCCCCGCCTTTTGCCTGGCACCCTTCTTAAACAACGGCGTAACATTAGCCGTTTTCCAATCCTCCGGCACTTCCCCGGAATCCAGCGACGTCTGGAAAATAACCACCAAGGCATCCACTATCACCTCCGCCATTTCTTTCAGAACCCTCGGATGCATTCCATCCGGTCCTGGGGACTTGTCCACAATCAGCCCCTCCAGTCTGTTGCGCACCACCTCTCTAGTAACAGTAATGTCATTAAGACCCTCCAGTCCTACCACCTTTCCATCGCTAACACCCGGCAAATTATTCACGTCCTCCTCCGTGAAGACAGAAACAAAAGAGCCCTCCACCTCATCCATTACTCCACCAATCTTGATGTCATCAGCAAATTTACTAACCCACCCTTCAGCCCCCTCTTCCAAGTTGGTGATAAAAATCACAAATAGCAGAGGACCCAGCACTGATCCCTCTGGTTCACTGCTGATAACTGGCCTCCAGTCTGAAAATTTTCCCTCCACCACCACCCTCTCTGAGACAGCCAGTTACTTTCTAATCGGCCAAATTTCCTTCTTTCCCACACCTCCTTACTTCCTTCATGAGCCTACCATGGGGAACTTTATCAAATGCCTTACTAAAATCCAAGTATATGAAATCAAGTGCTCTACCTTTGTCTACACGCTTAGCTACCTCCTCAAAGAATTCAATCAAATTTGTGAGGCAGGTCTTACCCCTCACGAAACTGTGATGACTATCCCGAATTAAGCTGCATCTTTTCAAATGGTCATGAATCCTATCTTTCAGGACCCTTTTCATTAACTTGCCGACCACCGAAGTAAGACTAGCTGGCCTATAATTACCATGATCATTCCTATTTCCTTTCTTGAAGAGAGGAACAACATTCACTACTCTCCAGTCCTCTTGCACAATCCCTGTGGACAGTGAGGATGCAAAGATGAAAACTAAAAGCTCCGCAGTCTCATCCTTGCCTCCCAAAGTATTCTAGGATGTATCCCATCTGGCCCAGGAGACTTATCAACCCTCAGGTTTTTCAAAATTGCTAATACATCTTCCCTCAGAACATCTACCTCATCCTCAAAAACATGGCCCGTCTCCTTAGTGAATACAGAAGAGAAGTATTCATTCAACACCTCTCCTATTTCTCTGACTCCATGCACAAGTTCCCACTACTATCCTTGACTGGCCCTAACCTCACCCTGGTCATTCTTTTGTTTCTCGCGTAAGAGCAAAAAGCCTTGGCGTTTTCCTTTATCCGACCCGCCAAGAACTTCTCATGCCCCCTCCTAGCTCTCCTAAGCTCTTTTTAACTCATTCCTAGCTACCTTGTAACCCTCAAGCAACCCAACTGAACCTTGTTTTTTCATCCTTACATACGCTTCCTTTTTCCTCTTAACAAGACATTCAATCCTTTTTCCTGCAGCCCGTCTTAAACAAAGGCACAACATTTGCTACCCTCCTATCTTCAGGCAGTTCACCTGTGGTTGTCAGTGATTCAAATATCTCTGCTAGGGGATCCACAATTTCCTCCTTAGCCTCTGACAATGTCCTGGGGTACATTTCATCCGGTTATGGTCACTAGTCCCAAAATGATGCCTCAAAACACTTTTGTCACATGCCCTTTCTTATTTCCCAAGAGGAGGTCAAGTTTTGTCCCCTCACTAGTTGGGCCATCTCTGGTTGGGTCATCCACTGCCGAATGAAAATTCCTCCTGAATACACTTAACAAATTTGTCTGTATCCGAGCCCCTAATACTATGTTTGTCCCAGTCAATGTTGGAAAAAGTTAAAGTCCCCTACTGTTACTACCCTATTTTTCTTGGAGTTATCTGTAATTTCTTTACCTAATTGTTCCTCAATTTCCAGCTGACTATTTGGGGGCCCTGTAGTACAATCCTATCGAAGTGATCTCTCCCTTATTTTTCAGTTCTATTAATATAGACTCTGGGCAAACCCTTGAATATATCCCCTGTCAGTACTGCTACAATGTTCTCCCTCATCAAAAATACTACTCCTCCTCCTCCTCCTCCTCCTCTTTCTTTCTGTTCTTTATTATGAGGGTGATAGAATATAAAAGCAGGGAGGTCTTGCTGCAACTGTACAAGGCACTGGTGTGCAGTTTTGGTCCCCTTATTTGCGGAAGGATATATTGGCCTTGGAGGGAGTACAGAGAAGGTTCACCAGGCTGATACCGAGATGAGGGTGTTAGCTTATGAAGAGAGATTAAATAGACTGGGCCTGTAGTCGTTGGAGTTCAAAAGGCTGAGGGGGGAATCTAATAGAGACTTACAAAATAATGGAGGGGCTAGATAGGGTAGAAGTAGAGAGATTCTTTCCACTTAGAAAGGAAACCAGAACTAGAGGGCACAGCCTCAAAATAAGAGGGGGGCAGTTTAGAACAGAGCTGAGGAGGAACTTCTTCTGAGGGTGGTGAATCTCTGGAATTCTCTGCCCATTGAAGTGGTGGAGGCTACCTCGTTGAAAATGTTTAAGTCACGGGTGGATAGATTTCTGATAGATAAGGGAATTAAGGGTTATGGGGAGCAGGTGGGAAAGTGGAACTGATCCACTTCAGATCAGCTGTGATCTTATTGAATGGCAGGGCAGGCTCGAAGGGCTAGATGGCCTACTCCTGCTCCTATTTCTTATGTTCTATCTTTCCTGTAACAGCTGTAATCTGGAATATTGAGCTGCTGGTCCTGCCCCTCTCAGTCCCATGTACCCATTCAGGCCTGAGTTAATCTGCCTTGCCTGTCACACGTCTTGCATTGAAATAAATGCAGTTGAATCTAGGTTTTCTTTGTCCTCTGCCCTACTTTCTCAGACGATCTGTACAGTCATGTTTTGTACACACTCCGTACTTTAATTCTCTTAGACTTATTGGACCTATTCATTGAGTTCTCCACAGTCTCTATACTTTGTACTATGGGCCTTTCTGATTTTTATCTTTGGTTTCTCTGCCTTTCACCTTTTCCCCTTGCTGCCTTTTGTTTCTGTCCCCACTTTACTTCCCTCTGTCTTCCTGCATTGGTTCCCATATCCCTGCCACATTAGTTTTAAACCCTTCCTGACAGCACTAGCAAATATTATATACTTATATGATTTGGAAGAAGATGTAGCTGGCCTGATTAGTAAGTTTGCAGACGACACAAAGATCGCTGGAGTTGCGGATAGTGATGAACGTTGTCAGAGAATACAGCAGGATATAGATAGGCTGGAAAATTGGGTGGAGAAATGGCAGATGGAATTTAATCCAGATAAATGCGAAGTGATGCATTTTGGTAGCTCTAATGTCAGGGAGAGCTATACAATAAATGGCAGAGCCATCAGGAATACAGACAGTGATCTGGGTGTGCAAGTCCACAGGACCTTATAGGTGGCAACACAGTTGGAAAAGCTGGTGAAGAAGACATATGTCTTGCTTGCCTTTATTGGATGGGGCATAGAGTATAAAAGTTGGCATATGTTGTTGCAGTTGTAGAACGTTGGTTAGGCCACATTTAGGATACTGCATCCAGTTCTAGTAGCCACACTACCAGAAGGATGTGGAGGCTTTGGAGAGGTGCAGAAAAGGTTTACTAGGATATTGCCTAGTATGGAGGGTATTAGCTATGAGGTGAGATTGAGTAAACTAGGGTTGTTCTCCCTGGAAGGACAGAGGTTGACGGGCGACCTAACAGAAGTTTATAAAATTATGAAGGGTATAGATAGGGTGAACAATTGGAAGCTTTTCCCCAGGTCGGAAATGACAAACACAATGGGTCACAAGTTCAAGGTAAGGGGGCAAGGTTCAATACAGATACACGGGGGATGTATTTTACACAGAGGGTGGTGGGGGCCTGGAATACACTACCAAACAAGGTGTTTGAGGCAGACATGCTAGGATCATTTTAGACTTGTCTAGATAGCCATATGAACAGACTGGGAATAGAGGGATACAAATGGATGGTCTAGTTAGGAACACATGATTGATCCAGCATTAGAGGTCCGAAGGGCCTGTTCCTGTGTTGTTTTGTTCTTTGTTCAAACTCTCCCCCAAAGACGTTGGTTCCAGTCCTGCTCAGGTGCAGACCATCTGATTTTATACTAGTCCCACCTCCCCCAGAACTGGTTGCAGTGTCCCAGGAATTTGAATCCATCCATCTTGCACCATCTCTCACACCACGTTCATCTTGGCTATCCTGACATTCCTACTCTGACTAGCACAGGGCACTGGTAGCAATCCTGAGATTACTACCTTTTGAGGTCCTACTTTTTAGTTTAACTCCTAACTCCCTCAATTCAGCTGGTAGGACCTCATCCTTTTTTTTGCCTATATGCACCACGACAGCTGGCTGTTTAAAAGCACCCCCCCCATCCAGAATATCCTGCGGCCATTCTGAGACATTCTGGAGGCAACATACCATCCTGGAGTCTCGTTTGCATCTGCAGAAACGCCTGTCTATTCCCCTTACAATTGAGCCCCCTATCAGTATAACTCTGCCACTCTTTTTCCTGTCCTCCTGCGCAGCAGAGTCAGCCAAGGTGACATGAACCTGGGTCTGCCAACCGCCCAAAGAAAAGTTGCGGTGCAAAAAGAGTCATCTCCCCAACAGTATCCAAAGTGGTATACCTGTTTTGGAGGGAGGTGAACACAGGGAACCCTTGTACTGCCGCTTTACTCTTACTCTGGTCACCCATTTCCTAACTCTCTCAGTAACTTTTATCTGCAGTGTGACCAATTCACTGAACATGCTATCCATGGCTTCCTCAGCATTGTGGATGCTCCAAAGTGAATCCATCTGCAGCTCCAGTGCTGCCAAGCTGTCGAACAGGAGCTGCAGTTGGACGCGCTACTTGCAATATAAAGGAGCCAGGGACACCAGAACAGTCCCTGAATTCCCACATTGCATAAGAGGACCATGACATGGGTCCTTTGAGTCTGTTCCACCATTCAATAAGATAATGGCTGATTTGGTTGTTTCTTCCATTCCACTTTCCTGTCTGCATCTGCCTGGCAAAATCTATTCTGGCCTTGAATAAATTTAAAGATGCAGCCCCTTTGCCTTCTCAGGAAGAAAATTCCACACAGGACCCTCATGAATTGGGGGGCGAGTTCTCATTCCCCCACAAAGGGGATATTCTTCCAGTATCCACTCAAGATTCTGTATGTTTTAACAAGATAAACCCTCTTTCTTCTAAACTCTAATAGGCATAGGCCTGGAATGCAATGGGTGAACCCTCTCTGGACTGCATTTAAAGCAGTTATTTTTCTTTAAATGAGACCAAAACTGCACAGTTTTCCAGATGTCATCTCACCAAGGCCCTGCATGTTTTGAAGCCAAACATTTGTATTCCGTTCCCCTTGCAATAATGCCAATATTCCATTTGCCTTCATAAACCTGATGCACCAGCATACTAACTTTATGATTCATGTACCAAAATACTTAGATACCCTTGGGACCACCTAATCTGCAGTCTTTCTCAATTTAGATAGTATACTGCTTTTAAAACCAAAGAAAAGTTATGGTGCAGCCTATCATGTCTGTACTGGCCAAAAAGAGAAAAATTAACTAGCTACTTATTTTAATCCCATTTTCTAGTACCCGATCTATAGTCTTGCAGGTCTTGCAATACTTCAGATGCAGATACAGGCTGCTCTCTAATGTCCTTCCTGTAATCTGGTAACTGAAACTGCACACAACTCCAGTTATGGCCTAACTGGTGTCTTATACATTTCCATCATTACATCGTTCTGTATTCCAAACCTCACCCAATAAAGAAAAGCATTCCATATGCTTTCTTGATCAACTTGTTCACCTGCCACAAAGGACCCTCACTCTCTCAACCGCTCTCAATATTTTCCTGTTTGTTGAGTAGTCCCTTGCTTTGTTTGCCTTCCCCTTAGGCATTGCCTCATGTTTTTCCAGCTTGAGTTTCATTTGCCAGCTTCTGCCCACTCGACCAAACCATTGATATAATTCTGGAGTTGACAACTACCCTCTTCATTATCAAGTACATGGCCAGTTTTTATACAAATTTCCTAATCATGCCACCCACATTTAAGGCTGTCTATTCTTTCTGCTAAAATCAGCACATTCACATTTCACCATATTTATACTTTATCTGTCAACTTTTTGCCCACATACTTACCTGTCTATATCCTTTTGCGGTCTCTCTACCTTCTCTTGACAACTTCATTTATTACTTTCTTCTTGCTCATTATCTTGATGTCACTGGCAAATTAGCTACCATACATTTGGTTTCTTTCACCCCCAAGTAATTGATATAGATTGTAAATGTTGAGCCAGCACTAATCTTTGTGACACTCTGCAGGTTGTAGCTTGAAAATCTGAAAAATGCCTCTTCATCCCAATTTGCATGCTTGTATATTACTTCCTACGCCTTATGCCCTATCCTACATAATACCTTTGATGTGGCCTCTTACAAAATGCCTTTTGGAAACTCAGTACACCATGCCTACTGGTTCCACCTTGAATGTTATTTTGACAAAAGCTTGAATAGATTAGTTAAAAGAAAATGCTGGAAAATCTCAGCATGTCTGGCAGCACCTGCTGAGATTTTCCAGCGTTTTCTCTTTTGGTCTCAGATTCTAGAATCCATAGTAATTTGCTTTTATGATTAGTTAAACAAGATTTTCCTTTCACAAAGCCATGTAGACTCTGCCTGATCACATTATGATTTAAGTATTTTGCTATAGCCCCTTAAATAATGGATTCTTGCACTTTCGCTATGTCAGATGTCAAATTTATTTTCTGCTTAAATTAATTTTCTGCCTCCTTCCTTTCTTGAAGGAAGGTGTAACTTTAACTATTTTCCAGTCTGCTGAGAACCTTCCCATAAACAATGCATTTACTATCTATGCTGCCACTTCTTTTAAAACCCTCGGATGCAGGCTATCCAATCCTGGGAATTGTCAGCATTGAGCTCCTTTCTCTCATGATTTTTTTCAGTTCACTCCTCTCTATCACCTCTTGATTTTCAATTATCTTTTGGAACGTTTCTAAGTCTTGTACTGTAAAGACACAAAATACTTGCTCAATGCCTCTGCTACTTCATTTTCTATGATTCATTCTCCAAATTAGCACTCTTGAGGACGAGCACTGGCTTCAGTTACTCTTTTGCTATTCAAATACTTGTAGAAACCCTTACCATTTATTTTTATTACTATCTAGTTTTCTCTTGTACTCTGCTTTCTGCATCTTTATTGTCTTTTTTAGTAAATTCTTTGCTGGCTCTTGCAGTGTTTCTTTCTATCCTTAACTTCCCTATTTGGCCATGGCTGATGCATCCTTCTCAGAGTGTTTCTTTCTCACTGGGATAAATCTTTGCTGAGAGATATTAATTATCTCCTGAATATTTTGCCGCTGCAACTCTATAATACTTTTTCCCACTTCACCGTAGCTGTTTCTGCCTCCCATACCCTCATGGTTGCCATTGTCTTCTTGTGACACTAATTAACTAAACTATTTTATGTTAAAAACTTTAGTTGTGGACTCACATCTCTCACTTTAAAACTGGAAAGTAAATTCTATCCTATTTTGTATGGCTGCTCCAGTTCAGTTCCTGGTCAGTGGTAACTCCCTGTTGACAGTGGGGCATGGCAACGACATTGAATATTATGAGAAGGTACCATAGTTAGATTCTCTCTTTTTGGAGATGATCGTTTCCTGACACTTAAATGGCAAGTAATATTCGGCCCACATGTCAGAATATTGTCCAGGATGTTGGGAAACCATGCTTTATATCAAAAATGTTTTTTTAATTTAATGGCAGACAAACACTAATTGATTTTTATAAATGAAGGCTAAAGCCAAATTCCAGTGACTTGAGATCGATCACAGCCAAAGACGGTTGTACATCTGCATCACTGTTGAAATAGAAACAACCTATCTACAAAGCCTCATGAGGGACAATGCCCTTGAAGTTGGGGGGGCAGGGGGGAGGGGGGGGGCGCGTGCGCGTGAAGAAGGTGAGTGTGTGTGTGTTGTTAGTCACAAGTAAGGCTTACATTAACACTGCAATGAAGTTACTGTGAAATTCCCCTAGTTGTCACAGACCTATTCAGGTCAATGCACCTAACCACTAACGTAGCATTTAGACAATCACCTGGGGTATTCAGCTGGGTGGAGACAAACAATTTAATATTTACCGGGACAATGGGGCACTGGCTGAGAGAGGACTTCCCAGCAATGATCTAATCCAGTTACACCTAGAATAAACTGGTCATGACCATTTTTGGGCCACTTGGCAGTTGGCTGGGAAGGGTCATGTGATGCACCAGATGCCCTTTGTTTAAGCAGCTGTTTTTTTTCAGCAGTAAAGGACAAGTAACAGCTGAAGGGACAAGAGCATCTTTTTTTTCTCTCATTCTCTACCCAACTTGCAAGCCTTGAACCCTCATCTTTGTTCTTTAACTCTGTGCTGCAGACTTAAAAATCAATCTTGTAGCTGCTATACTCAGAACAATGGATAAATAATCTCAGTACAAATTTAAACTGCCTCATTTATGTTTACAGGCTCCATTGTACAGCCTTTGTAGTATTTACAGGCTCCATTGTACAGCCTTTGTGGTATCTAGCATCTTCAGCCTTGATTTCGCATGGAGTGAATTAAATTTGCTAACGGCTGATATCTGTCCTGCTGGGGATCTTGGAAGGAAGCTGAAATGGATTATCCACTTTGGCACATCTGGCTGAAGATGGTTGCAAATGTCTTATCTTTTGCACTGAAGCACTGGGCTCCCTCATTGAGGATGAGGATATTTGTGGAGCCTCCTCCTGCAGTTAGTTGTTTAATTGTCCACTACCATTCATGACTGGTTGTGGCAGAACTGTAGAGCTTAGGTCTGATCTGTTGGTTGTGGAATTACTTAGCTTTGTCTATCATATACTGTTTCAGCTATTTAGCATGCAGGTAGTCCTGGTTGTAGCTTCACCAGGTTGACACCACATTTCTTGGGATGCCTGGTGCTGCTCCTGGCATGCCCTCCTGCACTTGTCTTTGAATGAGGGTTGATCCCCCAGTATGGTAGAATGGGGAATATGCTGGGCCATACATGACATTCTGATTGAATACAATTTCGCTGCTAATGATGACCCACAGTGTCTCATGGATGCTGAGTTTTGAGTTGCTATGTCTGTTCAAAATCTATCCTATTAACCACAAGTAATGCTTCACAACATGATGGAGCGTATCCTTAATGTGAAGATGGGAATTTGTCTTCACAAGGACTGTGCAGTAATCATTCCTACCAATACTGTCATGGACAAATGCATCTTGGCAGGCAGACTGGTGAGGACAAGACCAAGCATGTTTTTCCCACTTGTTGGTTCCCTCACTACCTGCTGCAGGCCCAGTCTAGCAGCTAGCTCCTTAGACTTTGCCAGCTCAGTCAATAGTAATGCTACTGAGCCACTTTTGGTGATGGAAGTTAAGATTCCCCCAACCAGAGTACATTTTCTGCCCTTGCCACCTCAATGCCTCTTCCAATTTGTGTTCAACATGAAGGACTGGTTTCATCAACTATTGGAAGGCTGCAGGCAGTAATCAGCAGTGGGTTTCCTTGTCTATGTTTGACCTGATGCCGTGAGACTTTGTGGAATTCAAAGTCGATGTTTAGGACTTCCAAGGCAACACTGCCCTCCCCACTTCAGGCTGGACAGGATATACCCAGGGATAGTGATTGCGGTGTTTGGGCATAGTTATACTCCAAATTATTCCTTGCAGACAATGCCAGGCTATCGCCTGACTGGTCTGTAGGGCAACTCCCCTAATTTTGGCACAAGTTTGCAGATGTTGGTATGGACGACTTTGCAAAGTTGACAGGGCTTTGTCATTCTTTTCTGATGCCTCAATCAATTGCAGGTGATTCATCCAGCATCATAAACCATATCTGGAAAATACCAAACATTGGTCTTAATACTGGAATGCAATGGCCAGATTAGATTTTGTAAAAATTGGCATTTTATTAGAGAAAAAAAATCAGTCAGTGCATCTTGTTTGGGGTTTAGCTTTCATTCGAAGGAGTTAAAAACATAAATGTGTTGATTTGTCTTGCCTGAGCCACTTCAAATCTGTTTTTGCTTCATTTTGTTATGAGAACAATAGTAAGTATTCTGTTGTGAAATAGCTAAATTGTGATTTTTGTAATCAGCTGAATGGATAGATGTTGTTCTCCTCTATCCTCAGGTTTTTACAAATGATTGGTGATTTGGGAATTACTATCAACATCGGGGGGCTGGCAGGGGCTGCTATTAGTCAGAAACTGAACTGGACTAACTATATAAGTGTTGTGGCTACAAGAGCAGGTTGGAGGCTTGGAATCCTGCGGCACATACCTTACTTCCTAATTCCCAAAGCCTGTTTACCATGTGCAAGGCACAGTTCAAGTGTGTGATGGAATACTCTCCACTTGCTTGGATGAGTGCAGCTCCAAGAAGTTCAACCTCTTTAGCACTGAAAAGTAACAGTTATAAGTATACAAAGAACATCCCAGCACGGGAAACAGGCCCTTCGGCCCAACGAGCCCGCGCCGCCGCATCTTCCCACGCCTACCCCACCCTGTGTGTATGTGAGTGGAACCCCTAATGTCGCCAGATTCAGGGGAGAATAGTGTCAATTTGGTACACCAGTCAGCCTAAGAGCACATCTTTGGGGTGTGGGAGGAAACCGGAGCGCCTGGAGGAAACCCACACAACCACAGGGAGAATGCACAAACTCCCACAGACACAGGCCCAAATCCATGTATCTGCGCAGCTAGCAGTGATAGTCACTGAGCTGTTGCAGTGCCCATCTGCTGGTCCAGGATTAAGCACACACAACGACACGAAGTACTAGGCCACTCCCGGAACCTCCAAGAGCAGCCCACGCACGACCCACCATGTGCATGCCCCTTGTTTGACAACAAGGTGGACCGACCCTGTGGAATAAAAAGACAATACGTTAACATATAAAACTACATTTCTGGTGTCGTCCCGAGGCTCTGACCCTATTTAATACCCTCTACTATAACTCTCCATCCTTGCTTCGCTCGTGTCTGTCTAAGTAAATCTTAAACAAGTCCAACGTGCCTGCCTCCACCACCCTACTCGGTAGCACGTTCCATACCCCCACGACCCTCTGCGTGAAAAACCTTCCTCTCATATCCAAATTATACTTCTCCCCCCTCACCCTTAGATCGTGACCTCTCGTAATTGTCCCCAATCTAGGGAAAAGCCTACCACTGTTTACTCTATCTATTCCCTTCAGTATTTTATATACCTCTATCATATCCCCCCTTAATCTCCGTCTTTCTAAGGAGAAGAGCCCCAGTTTCTCCAACCTTTCCTCGTACCTCAGTCCTTCCATGCCAGGCAACATCCTGGTAAACCTCCTCTGCACCTTCTCCAGGGTCTCCATGTCCTTCTGGTAGTAAGGTGACCAGAACTGGACGCAGTACTCCAAATGCCGTCTAACCAGCGTTCTGTACAACTGAAGCATTAGACGGCAGCTCTTATACTCTATACCCCTTCCTATAAAGGCTAGTATTCCATAAGTTTTCTTCACAACCTTCTCTACCTGTGTCGACACCTTCAGAGAGTTGTGCACCTGCACTCCCAGGTCCCTCTGTATCTCTATACTCTTAATCGGCCTACCTTTTATCACATAACTCGTCCCTGCATGATTCCTTCCAAAATGCATCACCTCGCATTTATCAGGATTAAATTCCATCTGCCATCTATCTGCCCAATACACCAACCTATCTATATCCTGCTGTGTCACCTGACAGTCCTCCTCAGTAACTGCCAATCCTACCATCTTGGTGTCATCTGCAAATTTGCCGATCACACCACGTACACCCTCTTCCAAGTCGTTTATATATACTACAAAGAGGAGAGGTCCCAGTACTGAGCCCTGCGGCACACCACTGGTGACTGGCCTCCAGTCAGAAAAGGTCTCCTTGACAACTACTCTCTGTCTCCTATTTCCCAGCCAGTTTTCGATCCACCTAGCTACCTGTCCTTGTATCCCATGTGCCTCAACCTTTTCTACCAGCCTACCGTGAGGGACTTTTTCAAATGCCTTACTGAAATCCATATAGATGACATCAACGGCTCGCCCATTGCCAACCGTTTTTGTCACCTCCTCGAAGAATTCCACCAGATTCGTAAGGCAAGACCTCCCCCGAACAAAGCCATGTTGCGTATCCCTAATCAGATCGCGACGCTCCAAATGCTCATACATCCTATCCCTAAGAATTTTTTCCAATAATTTTTCTACCACCGATGTCAAACTCACTGGTCTATAATTACCAGGGCTATCCCTACTACCCTTTTTAAACAGTGGTACCACATTAGCCACCCTCCAGTCTTCTGGGACCTCACCTGTGTCCAAAGAAGAGACAAAGATTTGTGTCAGAGGCCCAGCAATTTCATCTTTCACCTCCCTAAGCAGCCTGGGATAAATACCATCAGGCCCCGGAGCTTTATCCGTTTTTATGCTACCTAAAAACCTTAGCACTTCCTCCCTCGTAATGGATATTTCCTTCCACTGATCTACAGCTCCCTCCAAGACACTACACGTCACCAATCCCCTCTCCTTCGTGAATACCGACGCAAAGTATTCATTCGGGATCTCCCCCATTCCCTCAGTCTCGATACATAGCTCCCCTCCCTTGTCCCTAAGAGGACCAATTTTCCCTCTAACCACTCTCTTGCTCCTAATATAAGAGTAAAATGCTTTTGGATTTTCCTTAATCCTATCGGCCAAGGCCATTTCATGCCCCCTTTTTGCCCTTCTAACTCCCCTTTTTAGCTCCCTCCTACTCTCTCTGTATTCCTCCAGCGCACTCTCCGTTCCCAGTTGTTTCGACCTAACATATGCCTCCCTCTTCTTCCTGACCAAGTCTTCTATACCCCCTGTAATCCACAGCTCCCTAATCCTGCCTTTCCCATCCTTCCTCTTTACCAGCACGTGCCTTTCCTGCAACATTTTCAGTTTGCCCTTAAAAACCTCCCACTTACCAACCGTGGACTTGCCAGCTAACAACCTCCCCCAATCAGTATCCTTCAGCTCCCTCCTAATCTGACTGTAGCTCACCTTCCCCCAGTTCAGAACCGTCCCCTTTGGCCGGCACTCATCCCTTTCCATTTTTATCCTAAAGTAGACGGACTTGTGGTCACTGTTAGCCACATGTTTGCCTACCTCAACCTCAACCACCTGCCCCGGCTCATTTCCCAGCACTAAATCCAGTATAGCCCCCTCCCTAGTTGGGCTAGTTACGTACTGCTTTAGGGACCCTTCCAACACACACTTTACAAACTCCTCTCCCTCCGTACCCCCAGCTCTAGGCACCTTCCAATCCACTCCAGGAAGGTTAAAGTCACCCACTACAACCACCTTATTCTTTCTGCACCTATCTAAAATGCCTCTGCAAATACTTTCCTCCACTGACCTTGGGCTGTTGGGTGGCCTATAGTATACCCCTAGCATCGTAATCTCTCCCTTTTTATTCCTCAACTCCACCCACAGCGACTCAATCCCTAACTCCTCCACATTGTCCTCCCTCTGCACTGCTGTGATGTGCTCCTTTACTAACAACGCCACCCCACCACCTCTCTTCAACCCTCCTCTGTCACACCTAAAACACTTATACCCAGGAACGTTCAGCTGCCAATCCTACCCTTCACGTAACCACGTCTCCGTTACTGCCACCACATCTAACTTCCTCACAAACATCAAGGCCCTAAGCTCATCTGTCTTACCCGTCGCACTCTGCGCATTGAAACAGACGCAGTCCAACCCACCAGTGCCTCTCAGACCGTCCGTCTCCCTGATAATTTTCCTTTCACCCAAACCTACCCTTTCACCCAACTCCCTCCTGACCCCAGTGTCTACTGAGCTATCAGTCACATCCCCACCCCCCCCTCCCTATTAGTTTAAACCCTGGCTAAACACTCCAGCTAACCTCCCTGCTAAGACATTTGTCCCTCTCCCAATCAAATTTTCCCCATCCCTCCTATACAGTTGCCCTTCTCTCTCAAATACCTCCCAGTGGTCTACAAAAGTGAATCCCTCTACCTTGCACCAATCCCTCAGCCATGCATTCAGCTACATGATCTCGTTATTCCTAGCCCTGCTGGTACTAGGCAGCAGCCCAGAGAATGCCACCCTGGAGGTCCTGCTCTTCAGTTTGGACCCCAACTCCCTAAATTGCCTACGTACATCTACCCTATTCCGCCTTCCTACGTCCCTCTCCCCTGCGTGTGTTATTACCTCTGCCTGGGTCCCCTCCCCTTTCAAAATTCCCTCTATCCTTTCCGTTATGTCCTGTACCCCTGCTGTAGGGAGGCAGACCACCATCCTGGAGTCACGCCTCTGCCCACAGAACCTCCTGTCGATTCCTTTGACCTTTCCATTCCCTACCACTGTCACATTGCCAGCCCCCTTCTGTCCCTCTAAGTCATTCTGGCCCTCCTGTCTATCCTTTTGTGCCCCTGTCGATGAACCTTGGGGAGCCACTGGGGAGGTCTGAGGACCGGGACTATTCTTCTTCTTCCTCTTGACAGTTGTCCACCCATCCTGCTCCTCAGCCCCTGGGACCTCCTCTTGCTCATGGTTCCTAGCTATTAACTCTTCATTTTCCCTGACCAGAAACGCATCCTCTAAACGCCCCTCTAGTTGTCTGACCCGGGCCCTTAGCCGCTGCAACTCTAAACACTTAACGCAGATGTGGACCCTCGGGAGACGTGATGCCTCCAAGAACTCCCACATGTGGCACCTAACACAGCTTATGTTCCTCCCCATAGCCCCTGCCATGTCCCAACCTCCCTTGGGTTTGTATGTGCCGAAACGCAACCCGGGAAAGATAGAAACTGCAACTCACCTTCTCTAAGCCTGCTCTCGCCTAAGCCCAGCGAGCCAAAGCCCTTAAAACTTTCACTCAGCTCCCCACTCACTCCGCTGCCTGCTGTCTATCACTACCTTCTTTTTATACCCCCTGCTCCCCCTTCCCGACTATCCTCTCACCTAACTTCCGGTATGGAAGTAAAATACACACACAGAAACCCTACGAACCGGAAGTGCAGTCAGAAAGTGATTCCAAGTAAATTCAACACTCACCAAAGCCACCAGGTACACTGCTCTGGAGAACAATGAGGTGGATCCACGGGTGAGTATCAGATTTATAAACCCCCCCCCGCCCCACCCCCCGGCTCCCCCTTCCCGACTCCCCCTTCCCGACTATCCCCTCGCCTATGTGGTATGTGGTCAAATTCTTTCAGATTTTAATTGTTGGAGATTTTTTTAAACTTTAACTTTTTCTCTTTTTCCATTTTTTGTTTCTTTTTATTTTGCTTTCTGTATGTGAATTTTACATTGAATTATACATTCGAGTTTAGCCTCTCTTGTCTCAGTAAGGATTCTTCAATGTGGCTGAGGAGGCTAACCCTGTTCCCAGATTTTTAGTTAAAGTACTATACTGCAGAAAGGATAAGCTGCTTGTAACGCAACTCATTCAGAATAAAATGCATTATCGCTAAATCTTTTATTTCTACACCTGTTATGTCCAGTAGATAAATACTGTTCTGTAATTATGTAATTCTAAATAACTGCAATTTTTACTATAATTGGTAATTCTAAGATTTTAGAAAATTGCAAGAATTCCCTTTTAAGGTTGTGGTAAATTTTCAATAAACTTTTTTTTAATTTAAAAGCAGCATTCTGTTATGTTCTTGTTTTATGTATCTGTAGGATATTTGCCACTGAAACCAAGGCATAAACAATACAATTGTTTTGGCATGTATGGAGAAGTTTTTCATTCGTTTAACAAGCATGATTAATAGGTGAATGGTGATTGTGAAAAGTTGACAATATCGTCTTCAAATTGCTGCTGCTTTTATGTATGGATTTGTGCGATAACCAGCTGCTTGTCTGCTTTATCTCCTTAAAAGTGCCTTAATGACAACAGGATAGTGAGAGCAGCAATATAAATGGAAAAACCTGCAGCTGACTACTAGAAGATTCTTCAGTGTTTTTAATGTCTAACACGAGTAAAGATTATGTCGCTGTAATCTAGAGGAATGTGGATTGTCAAAAGGAGTAATTCTAAGGCAGCAATTCAATGTAAGAGTGTTATTGCCATATAAAATGAGGGCTATGGTGGACTATTAACTACATATAATAATTTAGGATTGTTATTTCACCCCCTTTTTTGGGGTGAAGGAATTGGGTTAGAGTTCATCATCCTAAATTATATACTCCAAGATTTACAAATGAATATTATACTGATTTGAAAAATTTTAAGTCAAAAGCTTTTTCAAAACTCCTGATATTCACTGTATTTAGAGGTATTTATTCGATGTTCATCTTTCTTTCTTTTTCTACCAACAGGAAGATTTCTCTCCTCTTTCGTTAACTGATATATGCTTAGATTTCTTGAGGGTGAACTTGAATAAATTCTGTTGGGAAAGGACAGATGGCTCATTCTGTCTCAAGGAAACTGTGGTGTTTCCACAGGAACTGGCAGATCGCCTGCTGCAGAAAATGTCCCTGAATGGTAAGATGCTATTTATCTCTAAGTATGGAAATTAGAAATTCTCAGCCATGGGTTAGGTATATCATAGGCATATCCAGTAATTGAGAAACATTTCATCTCTTCCACCCTTCAAGTATATTGACTTCAGTTGATTCATTTTAAGCTATGAATAGTTTGTGTGTAAATCAACAGGATAAACTCTTTTGAACTCGGGGGAGGGGGGCCTGGAATGATATATCATGGTTGCAATACCTCCTAAGGTGATCTGTTGGGACTCCGGAATTGGGGAGTTAAGGATGGTTGCACAGAGCTTTGAAAATAAATAGTTGGTGATCCTTTTTAGGATTCAGTAATAATTGATGCCACTGTGGCTTGAGAAATGTTTCTTCAGGAATAAGTAATTTTTATCTTTCCTTTTGTAAGCATACCAGCTGGAGCTCAGGTGAGAGCCTAGTTGTAATGGTCAGTATATTAATTAGCTTCTAGATGTGGACTTTATTCATTGCTTTTAATTTTAGTTCATTATTTTCTTTTGTCCTATTACACTCCTATTGTTCATGTGTTTTTGTGCTTTTCATAAAGGAGAAAAAGCAAAACTGGAAAGTTAGAACAGTGAGCTTGTATTTATGGTGGCATCATCAAAACTAAATGCCTCTGAAAGTTTAGAATAATAAACCAGGTGGTGATCAACATTGTGAAAGTGAAAGGATACATTTTATTGGTGGTCAGGAATGCTGTGAGGGAGCAAAACATAGAACATAGAACATAGAACATTACAGCGCAGAACAGGCCCTTCGGCCCACGATGTTGCGCCGACCAGTTAAAAAAACAATGACCCTCTAACCTAAACCAATCCCTTTTCGTCCATAAACCTATCCACGGATCTCTTAAACGCCCCCAAACTAGGCGCATTTACAACTGCAGCAGGCAGGGCATTCCAATCCCTCATAGTCCCTCTGTTCCTGTTAATCCAGTTTCAAGGAATATTTGCACGAAGATTACAAATGGATCCATCCTCGAGCGCTGATGTTCAAGAAAGGAGGGAGAGAAAACTGGGAACTCCTAGCCAGTTAGCCTGACATCAGTTGTTGGGGAAAAATGCTGTACTCTCAAGGAAGTCCTAACAGCACACTGGGAAAAAAAAATCAGATTGTGGTTTTACACAAGCATTTTGAGGATGTAAATAAGAGTGCTGTAGATATAGTTTACTTAGATTTCCAAAAGGCATTTAAGAAGATGCCACAAAAAGTTAATAAATAAGCGCTCATGGAGTTGGGAGTAATATATTGGTGTGGGATTGGGGATTGATTAATAGATAGGTAGCAGAAAGAAGGAATAAACAGTGCACTTTCAATTTGGCAGGATATGAACTGTGCAGTGCCGAAGTTATTTACAGTCTGTATTAATGACTTGGACAAAGTTTGCTGCTATACAAAGCCAGTTGGGAAAGTAAACTGAAGAAAGCATGAAAAGACTGCAAAGAGATATAGATAAGTTAAGTGAATGAACAAGATAGCAGATGGAGTATAATTTGATGAGGTGTGACATTATTCACTTTCCTAAGAATAGAAAAACAGAATATTTTTTGAAAGGCTGAGAGTTAATATTTGGAGAGCTTGGCTAAATTTGTACAAGAAACTGCAGAAAGTTAGCATGCAGGTAAAGCAAGCAATTAGAAAGACTAATAACATGTAGGCCTTTATTGCAAAGGGGTTAAAGTAAAAAGAAATAAAGAAGTTTTGCTGTGTTTGGCTTTGTTGAGCTCACACCTGGAGTTTTGTGTGCTGTTCTGGTCTTCATATTTAAGGAAGATTGCCTAGCCTGAGAAGTACTACTTCTAACTAGATTAGTTTGGCCTACCTATAGCCTCTCAAGTTAGAAGAATGAGAGATTCTGAAATCGCTTGACAGGGCAGACTCTGAGAAGTTGTTTCTCCTGGTTTGAGAATCTAAAACATGGGGAATAAAAGTCAATTATTTAGGATTAAGGTCAGAGAAATTTCTTCATTCAGAATTTTGAAATTCCTGACCCCAGGATGTTCCATTGTTGAGCAAGTTGCGATAGACAAATCTTTGATCGCTCTCTAAAGTGGTTCTGAGGCAGAAGATCATCCATTATTGTATTGAATGGCAGAACAGGCTTGAACAGTCAAAGTCTCCTCTTGCTGTTATTTCATGTTCTTAAGATGGGGGCTGTGCAAATGCTAGAATGCACTCTAGAAGGCATTGGATAAGGTTCCACATAACACAGAAATGTATCTCCCTTAGTATTAGTTGCACTAATGAGTTGCTTTTCTAGTTGCTTAACATATTGGATTTTGAATGCTGTAAATATGTGCATACCTATCATGCCATTGGTTAACTACTTTACTCTTTCTTCCCCAATCCCTCTGGCAAAAAGCATTTGGATGGAATGAGAGGAGTTAAGTACTGTTGCAAAGAGGTAAAAAAAAAGCTAGAGCAAGTTTAGAAGAAAAATTAATTTGGGTATAAGCCGAATGGCAATTCAGAACAGCAGCTTGTCTGAATCAGGCCATGAACCACTCGGTGTATTCTTCCTATTCAGCTCTTGCTCACAGATATCTATATCCTCCAATCCCACCTAACTATGGCGAGCACATGAGACTTAAATTTCTCCTCAAGCAGTGTACATGGAATCTGTAAAATCAGTGCAAATAAGCAAAATTCTATTAATCTAATATAGATTTAAGTACTTGACATTGATTAATAGCACAGCACCAAATCTCAGCAGGAGATTTTTGCTGAGGTAATCTTGATTCATGTTGGTGCTGATTCCAAGCACTATATCTGGAAAGTAAGTAGTAGCACATGGCTGTAATTTGCAGATAGATTATATGGGCTTAGATACTGTGAGAAATGGTCATTGTGATCAGAAAAATGCAGTGCCGCCTTATGAAAGTTAATTTGCACTTGCAAGTTTTGGTTACAAATCTTTCATGGGTTATCTGCTGCTGTTTTAACCCATGATATACATAGCTATACTTATTACTACAGAGAATTAATTAAAGACACTACTGAGTAAGTGCCTTTGTCTTATGGCCTTTATGTCTTACTGTCAGTAAGAAATGGTCAACATGGTAGAAAAGAAGCTGCATGGCGTTCCTTCCCAGCCTCAAGGTATGTGTAAAAGATGTTAAAGAATTTCATTCATGAAGATGCTGGAAACACTCACCAGGCCATGCAACTCCTTTGTGTTGAAAGCTATGAAATAAGTGTACTTGAGTGGAATTAGGTACCCTTCATACATCTCTTGAGAAAGTGTTTCTGCAGTAGTAAACTATATATATATATATATTAGAGGACTTCCATTGCCCATCTTTATCATCAGCTAGCTGTTGCGAGAAATGGAAAATGTTACAACTGTATAGCAAACAGATACTTATATATTGAGGTCAGGGGTTTTCCAGCAATGTTCAGTGAGCCCTGCTGTGCAAAAGGGAATACTGGGTTCCATAAACATTTCTGTCCTTGCGCACTTACATTCCCATAATTTAGTGAGCAAATAAAATTCACCAAACTTTTCAGTTCACTAACAGCTCCCCCTCTCTTTTCCCATTCTTCCAACAGGCGTGCTCAACGAAAAGACGGTGGGAATTTTCCGCAGGAATGATCTGCTGCGCTTGAAACGTGCTTGTATTCGAAATGCTAAACTATCAGCAGTCGCATTCAGGAAAGCATTCTGCCACCACAAGCTTATTGATCTAGATGCTTCTGGTGTTAATGCAGACATCACGATTACTGATATTGTAAATGCGCTCGTCACAAACAAATGGAATCAACAGTACTTGCAATGTCTGATGTTGAATTCACTAACCCTGTCTCTGGAAGACCCTTATGAGCGATGTTTCAGCCAGCTAACTGGCCTGCGTGTTTTAAGTGTTACCAATGTTCTCTTCTACAATGATGATCTTAGGGATGTTGCTTCTCTTCCAAGGTTAGAAAGTTTAGATATTTCAAACACTTCTGTCACTGACATCACACCACTTCTGACCTGCAAGGACAAGCTAAAATTCTTGACTATGCACCACCTCAAATGCTTGAAGATGACAACCACACAGATTTTGGAAATTATTAAGGAACTAGTGCTCCTTCAACACCTAGACATCTCTGATGATAAGCAGTTTACCTCTGACATTGCACTTCGTTTACTAGAACTGCCCAACATACTACCTAATCTCCGATCCCTGGATATTTCAGGCAGGAAGCACATCACAGATAAAGCTGTTCAGGCATTTGTCCAACATCGGCCTACAATGCAATTCATGGGCTTACTTGCTACTGATGCTGGATATTCTGATTTTCTTTCTGGAGAAGGGAGCTTGAAGGTTGGTTTTCCTTGTTTCATATAATTTTCAGAATACAATCTTGGCATTTATGTTTTTTGAGCTTTATAAGGGGTATAGTATTTCCCATTCTGACCATTTTCTGCCAAGGGCTTTTATCTCCATGTTCAGACCTGATGGTTAATCTATGGTTTACAAGTTTGTGGCAAAGGTTTTTACAGAATACTTCTATAAATCTCGATACTTGTAGTAACGGTTATTTTGTCAGATTCTTGATCTTAAAAAAAAACTTGATAGGATTGCATTAACTAATCAGTATCATTGTAATCAATTAGTTTTAAATCTGATTTTATCGACAATTAGTGAGGGGGGAACAAAAATATTTCTGAAAGGATTTGTGTAGTCTTGCTTCGAGGAAAAGGGTACAAATCTGGTAGTGACTCTTTCAGCTGATTCATTGCATTTTGTTTGAAGCCATATAGCATATCATCTGGCTCTTGCTTCCTGCTATTCCTGCTGAGAAGTTAACAAATACTTTGTTTTGTAAACAGTGACTTCATTGAGTCCGTGTTTTGAGATAACTTGATAGAGTAAATTTCTCATGTCTGAATAAAATAATCCTTAATGTTATGTGAATTTTACACTTACTGCACAAGTATAAAATTTTCCTTTTTGTGTGTATATATTGGCCATCATAATGGTCTTTGAGTGTGATTATATTAGAGATTCAATGTTGATTTATAGACATTTTATTATGCAGTGACTTTTGCCCAATGGGCGCATGGCAAACATTATGTGAACTTATTTTACGAAGACAGTTGTGAGTAACTGAAAGGGAAAACTATATTTTATTGTTAAAGCCCTCGGCTCTGCAGACTTGTGCCTCAGAAATGAAAGATCCCCAGTGTGCTGGTCTCTTTAATCTACCTCACTGGCCATTTGGTTTTATTGTGTATATTTTTTCCCAAAGATGTTACCTCATTGTTTTTACTGTTGAAATTATTTAATTTGTATGCAAGTGATAAGTGTATTTTTTAATGTTTTTACTAGCAATGTGTTGACTTCATTTGTCATTCGAACATACCCAATGTACGTATGGGCATTACTAAATACTTAAATATGCCAATGGTATCCGGAAAGAATGGCTAATTTGTGCACTAGATGGTCTTCGTGTTTGAGAAAACTATTGGAGTTGGAAGCTCAGCTTGGGATCAAATAAGACTCAATAAATGAAATATATCTATTTAACCTGAGAAAGGGTCAAGGAGGATAGGATTGAAGACAAGATGTTGAGTGTGAGATGTTGTCAAAGGTGGCCTTTCCAATGTTGAACTGCGGTTCATTAGATACTGGCATAACACATGGAATTGAAGTAAAAGATGGGCAAAAATTTGGACAACGGAAGCTACAATACTGAAAAATTCCTTCTAGGTTGATTGGCAGCCAAACATATTGTCAGCTCAGAGCATTGCAGAATTAGTCAAACCAAAACATCGGGGTTTCAAAACTTAGAAACTATTTTCTTTAGGTCTGGGTGAAACAAAGTATGGAACAGCAATTTTATAATCCTTACTTTGTTACGCTTAATGATTGCACAGTGACTTATGAAATTTCATCTCTAAGTGGTAAACCTCAAACTTTTGTTGTGTTTAAGTCATTATCATAGAGCAAACAGCTTGTTGCTACAGTTTTGTACTTGTAGCTGCTATACTAACATTAAAGTACCTTCTGGAAATTAGTGAATGTGGAGGGAATGGTACCTTCTCTTGTGAATTAGAGAGGAGAGAAAATTTGCTTGCAAAAAGATCAAAAACAAATTTATAACTTTTTCCCTCCTTTTTGTATGCAAAAGGTTTCTGGAGAAGCGAATGAAGTGCAGATCTCTGAAGCACTTCGTAGATACAGCGAAAGGGCCTTTTTTGTGAGAGAAGCATTGTTTCACCTTTTCAGTCTCACACATAGCATGGAGAAACCACAGCCTGAACTATTGAAGGTAAATTACTTTTAAGCCAACTCTTGGTACTGTAATTTTTCTACAGATGTAATGACGAAGCAGCTGACCACTAATTACACTGCAATTGTCAGAGCTACGATTGTACCATGTTACATTGATTCCTGTGTATGTGGGAATGGTGATGTAGTGCATGTGACATAATAGAAATAGAAAGTTGCTTTAGATACAATTTCTGGATCCTCCTGTGCTTCAAGATCAGTATTTACTGGCCAATGTGGTGCCAATAGCAAAGCGAAATTTCTCCTCTTGGTATCACAGCCACAGTTTTCTATTAACTATATATGTAGATTTCCTTTTGTTGCTTTAAAGGGCATTACATTGTAACTAGGGCAAATTCTCTAAGTGAAAATGATTAATCTTCATGAAACCACTTCCAATAGAAGCCAAATGTAGCATTTGGAAGGCAAGGCATTATTAGTCATTGGTTTCTGCAGCATAGTGGTTATCACATTCGCCTAACATGTGAAGGATTCCTGGTTCAAAACCAGGCAGAAACATTCATTAAGTTAGGGGTCAGTTTAGCTCAGTTGGCTGGACAGGTGATTAGTGATATAGAATGATACTAATGGTGTGGGTTTAATTCCTGTAATAGCTGTAGCTATTTATAAAGGCATGTCTTCTCAACCTTGCACTTCATCTGAGGTGTGGTGATCCTCAGGTTAAATCATCACCAGCCTATGGTCATCAGGGCCAACTGACTTTACCTTTGCGATGGCACAGTGGTTAGCGCTGTTGCCTCAGCACCAGGGTCTCAGATTCAATTCTGGCCTCAGGTCACTGTCTGTGTGGAGTTTGCATGTTCTCCCCATGTCTGTGTGGGTTTTCTCCCACAGTCCAAAGGTGTGCGGGTTGGATTGATGGGCAATGCTAAATTGACCCTAATTTAGTGCCAGGGGATTAGCAGGGTAAATATGTGGAGTTACGGGAATAGGGCCTAGGTGGAATTGTGGTCGGTGTAGACTCAATGGACTGAATGGCCTCTTTCTGCACTCTAGAAATTCTGTTCAGGTGTTTCAAGCAGAAAATTGCACATGTCTTAGGAAGAGAGAAATCTATTAAGGATAAAAATCTTCTAAAAAAAAATTTACACCAGTTTTATTTTTATTCCAGCTTGTGGCCACCGGAATGAAAAATCATTCTACAAACCTGCCAGTACAACTGGCTGCTAGTGCGTGTGTATTCAATTTGACAAAACAAGATTTGGCGGGTGGTATGCCTGTGCGCCTTTTGACAGAAGTGACACGTCTCTTACTGAAAGCCATGGAACACTTTCCCAACCATCAACAGGTAAAGAGTTGGAAATGCTATATAACACAGTTGAGTTAAAATTAGTATGCAGAACTGACACTTTTGCAAGCAGTCAACAATAATTGCCTTATTAGTCCACACAGACACACTGCTTACATGTGGCCTGTGTCGCTCTGACATTCTAGTGGATGTTCTGACTGCAGGCACAACCATCCATCCCCGTGGCATTGCTGAGCACAAGAGCTGCCGGCTTTTGATTACCCAACAGCTCCGAGAAAGCAAGACACCCACCTCCAGAATCTTGATTCTAGGGAAGGCCTGCCAGTGGCCTTATGTCTGATTGGCTTGTGATTTGATGAATCCTCCCAAAAAGAGACAATATTGTTATTTTGCTGGCTTTGAAGAAGATTCTTCTTAGTGCAAAATTAATATCGTCCATTGATTAGGGCCTCTTTTGTCCCCCTCTAATGCTGGTCTCTTGCACCCTCCTCCAAGTCTGGGTCTTTTTGTTGCTGTCAGAATCTGGGTCTCTTGAGCAACTTTAAGTCTGAGAAAATTGCATTTTTAATGAAGGGGATCAGGCAGAAACAGAGTCCTATAGTAAAGCCAATCATATGTTCTTTTGAGTATTTTAAAATGTTAATATAAAGTACATTATATTTTTGTCTTAGCTTCAGAAGAATTGTCTGTTGTCTCTGTGCAGTGACCGTATTCTTCAGGATGTCCCATTTAACAGGTAAGTAATCTTGTCATCGAAACTAGAAGCAGGAGTATACCATTTGGCTCTCTTGCTCCACCATTCATTCTGACCATATTCAGTATCATGGTTCCACTGCCTCGTATCCTTTGATCCCTTTAGTCTGTAGAGCTATATCTAATTCCTTCTTGCAATCAGACGTTTTGGCCTCCATCACACTCTCTGGTAGTGAATTCCACACATTCAATACCCTTTGGGTGAAGAAATTTTTCCTCATCTCCATTCTATGATCTCTAGTTCTGGACCCCCCTACCATTGGGAGAGGGGCCATGTTTTTGAGGATGAGAGTGTCATACAGGCTGATAGAATGGAGAAGTAGATGTCCTGAGGGAAGATGTATTCACAATTTTGAAAAACCTGAGGGTCGATAAGTCCCCTGGGCCAGATGGGATACATCCTAGGATCCTTTGGGAGGCAAGGGCAGAGCCTTTAGCTTTGATCTTTGCATCCTCACTGTCTACGGGCATTGTGATGTGGAGATGCCAGCGTTGGACTGGGGTAAAAACAGAAAGAAATCTTACAACACCAGCTTAAAGTCCAACCTGTTTATTTGTAGCAAACACCCCAAGCTTTCGGAACACGCTGTTCCTTCATCAGGTGGGTGGGAGTTTTGAAGGGGATTGTGCCAGAGGACTGGAGAGTGGCAAACGTTGTTCCTCTTTTCACGAAAGGAAATAGGAATGACCCTGGTAATTATAGTCCAGTTAGTCTTACTTTGGTGGTTGGTAAGTTAATGGAAAGGGCCCTGAGAGATAGGATTTATGACCATTTGGAAAGATGCAGGTTAATCCGGGATAGTCAGCATAGTTTTGTGAGGGGTAAGTCCTGCCTCACAAATTTGAATTCTTTGAGGAGGTAACCAAGTGTGTAGATGAAGGTAGAGCAGTTGATGTCACATCACGTGGATTTTAGTAAGGCATTTGATAAGGTTCCCCATGGCAGGCTCATGAAGAAAGTAAGGAGGTGTGGGATAGAAGGAAATTTGGCTGTTTGGATAAGTAACTGGCTGGAGGTGGAGGGAAAATTTTCAGACTGGAGGTCAGTTACCAGCAGTGTACCACAGGGATCAGTGCCGGGTCCTCTGCTATTTGTGATTTTTATCAATGACTTGGAAGAGGGGGCTGAAGGGTCATTTGTAAATTTGCTGATGACATCAAGATTGGTGGAGTAGTGGATGAGGTGGAGGGCTCTTGTAGGCTGCAAAGAGACATTGATAGGATGCAGAGCTGGGCAGAAAAATGGCAGATGGAGTTTAACCCCGATAACTGCGAGGTGATTCATTTTTGTAGGACAAACTTGAATGCAAATTACAGGGTCAACGGCAGGGTTCTGAGGAATGTGGAGGTACAGAGCGATCTTGGGGTTCGTATCCACAGATCTCTGAAGGTTGCCACTCAACCTTGGGGCCGCTGCTGTTTGTCATTTTTATAAATGACCTAGATGAGGGTGTAGAAGGATGTGTTAGTAAATTTGCAGATGACACTAAAGTTGGAGGAGTTGTAGATAGGATGGATGTCACAGTTTGCAGAGGGACATAGATAAGCTGCAGAGCTGGGCTGAGAGGTGGCAAATGGAGTTTGATGCAGAAAAGTATGAGGTGATTCACTTTGGAAGGAGTAACAGGATTACAAGTATTGGGCTAATGGAAGGACTTTTGGTAGTGTGGATGAACAGAGAGATCTCGGTGTACATGTGCATAGATCCCTGAAAGTTGGCACCCAGGTTGATAAGGTTGTTAAGAAGGCATACGATGTGTTAGCTTTTATTGGGAGAGGGATTGAATTTCAGAGCCGTGAGATCATGTTGCAGCTGTACAAAACTCTGGTGCGGCCGCACTTGGAGTATTGCGTACAATTCTGGTCGCCGCATTATAAGAAAGATGTGGAAGCGTTGGAAAGGGTGCAGAGGAGGTTTACCAGGATGTTGCCTGGTATGGTGGGAAGGTCGTATGAGGAAAGGCTGAGGGAGCTGGGGCTTTTCTCTTTAGAGCAGAGGAGGATGAGAGGCAACTTAATAGAGGTTTATAAAATGATGAGGGGGATAGATAGAGTGGATATGCAAAGACTATTTCCTTGGGTGGATGTAGCATAAGTGTAAGGTTCATGGTGGGAGATATAGGAGGGATGTCCGAGGTAGATTCTTTATTCAGAGAGTGGTTGGGGTGTGGAATGCACTGCCTGCAGTGTTAGTGGAGTCAGACACTTTAGGAACTTTCAAGCGGAAAAGGACAGGCACAGGGAACACCAGAATGATAGGGAGGGGAGAGCTTGATCTTAGGTTCAGACATAGCTCAGCACAACATCGAGGGCTGAATGGCCTGTACTGCTCTATATTCTTCATGTTCTAATTTGATATATTTCTCCTAAATGAGTTGCTCTCACCTCATGACAGACCTGCCTTCCCAGGAATCAGCCTGGTAAACCTTTGCTGTACTCCCTCTATAGCAAGGATGTCCGTTCTCAGATAAGGACACAAAAACTTCACACAATACTCCAGGTGTGGCCTCACCAACACCCTACGCAATTGCAGCAAAACATCCCTATCCCTATTCTCAAGTCCTTTTGCTGTGAAAGCCAACATATTGTTTGCCTTCTTTACTGCCTGCTGTACTTGCGTGCTTACTTTCATTTACTGACTGTACCAAGGACTCACTAAGTATCCACTTCCTCTCAATTTTGTATCATCTGAAAATTTGGAGATAGTACATTCAGTTTCCTCTTCCAAATCATTAATTTATAATATAAACAGTTGGGGTCCTAGCTCAGATCACTATGGAACCCCACTAGTTACTGACTGCCAATCAGAAAAAAATCAATTATGCCAACTCTTTGCTTCTTATCTGCTAAATAGCTTGCTATCCATCTCCAAGAAGTTACCTGCAATCCCATGTGCTTTAAATGCTTTTTTTAAGTTTAAGTTTATTTATTAGTATCACAAGTAGGCTTGCTTGTACTGCAATGAAGTTACTGTGAAAATCCCCTAGTCACCACATCCTGGTGCCTGTTCGGGTTCACTGAGGGAGAATTTAGTATGGCCAATGCACCGAACCAGCACGTCTTTCAGGGTGTTGGGGGGGGGGGGGAACCAGAGGAAGCCCAGGCAGATAGGAGGAGAATGTGCAGACAGTGATCCAAGCCGGGAATTGAATCCAGGTCCCTGGCGCTGTGAGTAGCGGTGCTAGCCACTATGCTATCGTGCTGTCCTTATTTTGTGGTAAATGTGGGGGCTGAAATTTTGCTTAAAACATGGGCAAATGCCTCTTGTGCATAATGAGTAACGTGTTAAAATTAATATCAATCAAAATCTGAGATTTATCCCATTTAATTGTGTATCAAGACCCATGTTCTGCAAGATCTGAAATTTTTCATAAAATTATTTAAAATGCTTAAAGCACAGAAGGAAACCATTTGAACTGTTGTCTTCGGCTCTGTGAAGGAGCTGTTCACCTAGTCTCATTCCCTACCTTTTCCTTGAATCCCTGAAAATTCGTCCTTTTCAGATAATGATCCATTCCCTTTTAAAAGTCTCACTTGACTCTACCTCCACAACATTCTCTTGGCAATGCATTCCAGATTCTAACCAATAGATGTGTAAAAAGCTTTTCTTCATGTTGCCATTGCTTCTTTTATAGATACCTTTAAATCTGTGACCTCTGGATCTCGAATCTTCTACCAATGAGAATAGTTTTTCCCTACCCATTATATCCAGATCTCTCATGATATTGAGTATCTCTCAGATCTCCTGTCATGCTTCGCTCCTAGGAGAACAGTCCAACTTCCCCAGTCTATCTACGTAACTGAAATTCATCGTTCCTGGAACTATTCCCTTTAATCTTTTCAAGTCTCTAATGTTTTCACATTCTTCCTAAATGTGGTACCCAGAATTGGATGTAATGCTTCAATTGAGATGTACCAGTGTTTTGTGCAAGGTTACATAACTTCCTTTAAATCTATTTATGGAACAAGAATGGATTGGTAGCACTAAATTTAAAAATAATAATGTTGGTGTCCTTTTGTTTATAGCAGAAATGAAGGTTTCTGAGACCTGAATGCATTAATTTTGAGTGACAAACTGTTCCTTTATCGAATGCACATCAGGAATTTTTAAAAAAGTCTTGCTTTATTTAACTTTTGGTGAGAGAATATAAGCAATTAGAGCAGGGTTTTTGATGCCTTGTGCTTGTTTACCATTCCACATGATTGTGGCTGACTTGACTGTGGCCTGAACTCCACTCTCCTGCCTCATCTTAAATGAGAGACCCCTTATTTTTAAACTATACCCTCCAAGTAAAATAAACTTCCTCCTTGTAAGATCCTTTAGAATGTTATATTTTTTAAAAAGTTCATCTCTTTTTCTTCTAAATTGCAATGAGTACAGGCCCAAACTGCTTAATCTTTCCTCCTCAGGCAACCCAGGAAACAACCTAGTGAACCTTCTCTGAAATGCTTTAAATGGAAGTATATCGTGTCTTAAGTAAAGAGATCAAAACTGTATGGCATACTCTAAATGCAGTTCAACAAATACTCCTGCAGTGGTAGGAAGACCTCCTACCTTTTTGGCTTTTATTACAAGAGGGTAGACTAATGTTCCATTTTTCCATTCTAATTGCTGTACCTGCATGCTAACTTGTCATTTATGTACAAGGACACCCAGATCCCCCTTGACTGAATCATTCTGCAATCTTCCCCCCTCCATTTTAATAATATACTGCATTTCTGTTCTTCTTGCCAATATGGACAACCTCATCTTGCACTCCATCTGCCAAATTTTTGCTGCCTGCTTAACCTACTTATCTCTTTGCTGATTCTTGGGATCTGCCACCAAGGCAGATAGTTCAATTCAGGAATCTCCCAACTCACTCAACCTCCTTCATTTAAAATATGTGCAAATTTCAGCTAGGGTAACTTCCTTTAGTTTTCTGCCTTCCTTCCTAGCGAGATTTGAAAAAGGTGTTACATTTACAGCTTTCCAATCTGCTGGGACTTCCCAAAATCTGGAATTTTGGAAATTCCCAACCAATGCATCCAATATCTCTGCTGCCACTTGTTTTAAGATTCTTGGATGCAGGCCAGAAGATCTAGGAATTTATCAACCTTAGTCCCATTAGCTTCCCTAGTACTTTTTTCTCCAGTGATCATGATTACTTTAAGTTTCACCCTCTGTTTTGCCCCTTGATTTTTGTGATTTATTATTGGGATGCTTTTTGTGTCTTCTGACATGAAGACAGACAAAATACTAATTCAATGTCTCTGCCATTTTCCTTGTTTCCTGTTATTAATTGCCTTTCTTATCCTCCCACAGGATCAATACTGACTTCAGCTACTCTTCCTTTTGTGTTTTTGGAACTCTTTTTGCTGGTTTGCTGTCATTTTATTTCTTTTTTAATCTCCCTTTCCTGGTTTCTAAAATTTTCCCAAGCAGCTAACGTAGTGAAATTTGCAGCATTTTACCATTTTCTTTCAGTTTGCTATCATCCTGAACTATTTAGCCACGGATGGTGCAATATTCCTGCAGTACCCATTTTGCATACCTTCATTATTTGTTGATATTTTGTCCTACAGTGTAGATACTGTCAGTGATTTCTTTCCCTTGCTATTCTTTCTCTCCATCCAAACTAATTTATACATCTTAATCTTCTGAGCCAAGATCATTTCCCACTTTATTGACTAAAATACCCCACCACCTTGTCATTTCTTCCTATCTTTCTGAAATGTCAAAAATTTTTGAATATTCAGTTCCCAGTCATGGTCAACAACAAGAGTGATTATCTGGTCCTACACATCCCCATGCAAATTATAGCAGGAGAATAGCGCAAGACAGGCCAAACATGATTTGAGCTGGTGAGAATCCCATTTGGGATTGTTCCCCCCCACTCACTACGCCAGCATAACCCAAGTAAGGGTTCACTGACCCTTTGGCGCAATGGAAATCAGGTGCAAATTACTAATGTTCATGTGTTAGCCAAACCTTCTGTATTTACACTAGCTGAAATTCCAGAGGCCAGAGTTGGGCAGTTGTTTACCAGGAAACCAGTTCTTACTAGCCATCGAAACAACAAACTGTATAGCTGTTACTAACAAGTAGCTTATTTAGAGCTAAGACTGAAAGATACTGCAATATGTGTATAAATATCAAGTTCCAGGCACTGATAGACCAGTGTTTTGATTTAGAATTTATCGCCATTGATTCATTAATGCCAAAAGGAACCCTATCAAAAACTTCAAACCCTCAAAATTTAAAAAATTAAAAGCTACAACAAGCCTCATGAGGAATGCTGTAGGTTAAACATCATGTCCTATATCCATTAGGTTCCTGATCTAAGTGAAGATCTGGGAGTCACTCCAAGCACACAGATCCAGAAATGGATGTCCCATCTTAATAAATATCTGGCTTTCTCAGTAGTATGTACGTACATCTATGCAGACGTAAAAGGCTGGGATAAGTAAAATAAAAAAAAGCAAAATAATAATAACAAAACAATTAAAAAATTCAGTGGAATAGAGCTGGAATATTATTGATGAAATAAGAATGCGCGTTAAGTGCTTTGTTAGTAAGTTGATTTTAGACATAACTTCTCCTTAAGAAATGTATATGAAAGTCAGGAAATGTAGACCAGTAAAGCTCATCTCCACTGAAAACTGAACTAAAGAATAATGAAAAGACAAGAAACGTGAGCATTGAGGGAGGCAAATAGCAAATTCAAGTGAGGAACATGAAAATATGTTGTATGGTTAGCAGGACAATGTGAAATACTCATTGTAGTTGTGCTGTAATCATTGCCACTCCTACAACTTAGCCTTACACTATCATGCTATTATACTAATTACTTATAAAAATTTTCATCCAATATATGCAAATATTAACTTTTGGTTTTTCAGATTTGAGGCAGCCAAATTGGTAATGCAGTGGCTTTGTAATCATGAAGATCAGAACATGCAAAGGATGGCAGTGGCTATTATCTCTATTTTAGCAGCAAAGGTATATATTTATCTAATTTGATGCTTTACATTAACCAAGTAAAGATTGTTAGTGCTGAGAATATTTTCCCTTTTTTTTCCTGCATAAATCTAGATGAAAAATAAAGTTCTCTATCGTCTCCTTCAACATCTGCTTAAGTTTGTCCAAAGCAAAATACCGCGGACACTGGAAATCTGAAATAAAAACAGAAAATCCTGGAAATAATCAACAGATCCCACAGCTGCTATGGAGAGAGAAACTGTGGGAATGTTGGAATCATTTCCTCTGGTTTTCTCTCTCCACAAATGCTGCCAGACCTGCTGAATGGAGGTTTTGAGATGTAACCGTTTTCATTAAAATATCTAAGTTACAAATCCTAACATTTAACATTGTGTTCCTCATTTGTGCCTGACCTAACAAGTTATGAATAAATAGTATTTATGAAAAAAAATATGTAAAATCCTGCTTAATAAATTCTACTTCACAAAAAGCAATAAAGACAAAATATAAGTACCGGATTCCTCAAGTGCTACCAGTACAGGTGATGCCTTTCCTCTGTATCTGAAGTGACAATATGATTAATTGTATTTCAGAAGAATCATACCGCAGAAGCCATAGTAAAACTGTATACCAATTAAGATATTGATTTTCCAATTTTTGTCCTTACTGCTCATCCCTTATTTGGAAATAGTTCAAATTAATGCTTCTTGTGGGTCATCTGGTGTTACCCCACCTCTAACTAGACACTGTAAACTGAAGACCAATGTCCTTCCCTTATTTCCTAGGCCCACAGAGGTATATTCCATTATGAACAAATGACATATCCTTGTAGATACAGATCAGAGTTACATCCTCTTATCAATAACACAACCTACTGTAAACTATCTACATCAACATATTTTAACCAAAATCCTGTGGTTACTAAAACTATTAAGAGCAAATATTGAAAAATTTTCCTCCAATATACATGTTTTGCCCTACAGATGTGGTTAATCAATTGTACGTAATAAATAATAGTTTTGTTTAAAGACGAGTGATCACACTAAGTTAGAGCTGCTGAACTCGAGCCTTTTTGTTATTTCTTCAAAGCTGACAAAGAAGCCCCTCCATTGCACTGTGTAATCGAAACGCACAAAATTCCTTGAACCCAGACTTTCTGATACCTTTATACAACTGCCTTAATTGTAAAGTGTCTCATTAATAGAAATTCAAACAACTGTTGAAAAAATAATCAAGAAAAAAATCAATAAATTCAAACCAACATAAAACCCAAAATTAGTAGTAGAATCAAAATCTTGCAAGAGTATTTCCAGCAACTTCTGCTTTTGTGGCCAGAGAACATTTCCTATTGTAATAATGTGATTTTTATTTTCTGTTTCACACTTGCTATTCTGCTAGCTTGTCGGAGTGAAATTTTCGATTGGTTACTGATTGTGGGTAGTGAAGATCTGCCCTAGTTAAGAAATGGACTGAGACATCGAGTTGAAATGTTTACAGTTAACAGCCAGTGGGGGGAAAGTGGTTCCAACCCCCCATCACTCTGGGCTCGTTTTGATCTGGGATCTTAGAAGTGAAAAGATAGTGTAACATCTCATGTGGTCTTCAATAATAATTTGAATGCATCACAAAACATTCTCAACTCATCGTCATTTTTGAATAAACTTTGTTTTGCAGCTTTCCACAGAACAGACAGCGCAACTTGGTACTGAGCTCTTCATTGTTAAGGTAACCTTTTGTATTCCTTTGCTCCCACTGTGCTATTTTTAAAAAAAGAAATCTCTGATTGCCCGTTCAGTGTAGTTTCCACTTGTTTACACCTAGTAATATCACCATAAACCTGTGCAATTGGTCAAACCTTCACAGAAGATCAAGGAACTTTAAATGCGAGTTATCATCAATATCACTTTTTTTACTGCAATCTTGTATACTAGTTTAAGAATCAATTCACCCAGATTAACACATTAGAAAACAACGGTCTAATACTACATCCTGTTTTCCACATCCTGTCATGTTAGTTTAAATCCTCCTCAATAGTACTAGCAAATTGCCCCACGAGGAAATTAGAAATTCTTATTTTTGGTGGGAACCCATTTTCAACTGTAATAAAACTATACTAGTTACCACTCTTTTTGTTTATATATCCATTTAATCAAGTTCAATTTAGAGTCTCAACTAGTGAGACATTCCCGATCCAAACTGACAAGACAGGGCTCTCACCTCTTGTCTTTGGCTTGATCTACATGATCCAAGCTGATTGGAGTCGGCATTGCACCTCCTCCAAGGCTTGATCTCATTTGCATCTTAGCCAGAAGGCCGAGATGCAGCTTTTAAAAATTGCTTCAAATGAAGCTAAAATGTAACCTAATGACTTCAACCAAGTACAGCATGACGATACTGCACTTGATCTTAGCCAAAAGGCCAAGAAGCATTACCACTCTTAAATACATAAATTCATCTTTTTATTGCAAAGAAGAAAGTTATATGATTATGTTCAGCAGAAACACTATCCCAGTGTATCTGTCAGTTTTGTTTTGGACTTTGAGCATTAGGATTTACATGCGTGTACCTAATCTGTTTTCTCAAAGTTAATGTTTGTTTATTCACATACATTCATGTGATATAGGTTTCTTGTAAAAAGATCCAGATGCTAAATCAGTCTGTGCTAGAGTAGGTCTAGGCTGCTTTACAATCACTATTAAAACAAGAAGTGATTCTTGGACTCATTTTTCAGCCATGGCTTGGTTGGTAGCATCCATTCCTCTTGTGTTGGAAGATTGAGAGTCCAAATTCCACTCCAGAGACTTGAATGAAAAAAGTCTAGACTGACACTCCAGCGCTGAGGATGTGCTGCACTGCCTTTGGTGCAGCAAATGAAATGTTAAATTTGTGCCACCCAGATGGGATGAGATCAATGTGAGCACTGCTGCCTCACAGCGCCAGAGACCCAGGCTCGATTCCTGGCTTGGGTCACTGTCTGTGCAGAGTCTGCATGGGTTTCCTCTGGGTGCTCTGGTTTCCTCCCAAAGTCTGGTTCAGTGCATTGGCTATGCTAAATTCTTCCTCCATGTACCCAAACAGGTGCTAGAGTGTGGCTACTAGAGGATTTTCACAGTAACTTCATTGCAGTGTTAATGTAAGCCTACTTGTGACACTAATAAATAAACTTTAAAATATTTTTGATGGAATTGGAAGATCTCATGGTGCTAGTTTAAAAAAAATCCTCGAGTTTGGGCCAATATTTAACCCCCTGCTAACATCACAAAATTTCCTGGTTGTTATCGCATTGCAGCAGCAAATTTACAAAAATAATGTAAAACATGCTGCTTGCCAGAGTGATCTTATTGACTGTATAGAACATTTGAACATCCTGAGATCATGAAAGGCACAGTGAAAATGCACATTTGTCTTTTCACTTTATGAAAGATACACCATTACACAATTGAAGAGTTCCAGCCTACTAGATGCACAGCACTGTTAGATCTGAGTGAGACAGTTCTCAGACTTCAGTTGTTGTCCATTGGCTGAGAGATTGGTGTTCCACTGATGGAAATTGCAGGTCCCACTTCCATCTGTCTTTCTCTTTAAAAATAAGACTTTTACAGCTTATTGATATTTGCTCATACTTGCATAAAACATCGTGGACTACATGCTCTCTTTTCTAACTTTCTCTTTCTATTTTTATAGAAATTGTTGCATATAGTAGAGCAGAAGACAACCGTGTCATTAGTGGATACCACTTTAAAGTTTACACTTAGTGCACTTTGGAACTTGACTGACGAATCGCCTACCACTTGCAAGCACTTTATAGAAAATCAGGGCTTGGAATTATTTATGAAAGTATTGGAGGTAATTTTTGTTTTTTTTGGTTATGTGTCATCATGTGCTTTTTTTTTCCCCCTGTTTCTTCACACATTGATCCCTAGATGTAAGAAGTTGGGCAGGTAATCTGCTCCACCTCATCCATATTGTCTTTACCCCAATTCTCCTCCATAGTATCTCCCAGGCGTCCTCATGAAACAGCTTTTCAACGGATTTCTGTCTCCACCAAGAGTGTTTTTGATGGAATATCTAATCTCCTCTCCCATTTGATGGTACAGGATTTAGAAGTATAGTCTTGGGGGAATTCCAGGGTCATCAGATCTCTCTTTATTCTGGACCACACTGAGTGCTAATTTTGAACTACCTCTTGGTGAAATCAATGAAGAAAGAGGCAGTTATTGTGACTCAAATTAAGTCTGTTATTGTAAAAGCTATATTAATTTGTTGTTTGTAACCTAAAGATGAAAACCTATGCATATCAAACATCAACACACGATACCATTAAAGACTTTAAATTTTGATGGTAGTCTGGGTTTTTATATACAGTAAGATGTCTTCAGCTGCAGTCATGGAAAAAAAAAACAATTTGGCTTAGTACAGTGCCTTAACGTGTTGGTGTGCGTATTTACAATGTATTTTTAAGTTGTGAGCCAAAATTTCTATGTGCAGTTCTATTGTGCCTGGTTTGTTATTTACTTCAAGTTATTTGAGACAAGCAACGAGTGCAGGCAAGAGGTTTCTTCTTGTGAAACAAGAATTGTACTAGGGTTGCTGTTGCTCAGGATATTATGACTATAAAATGTTGGCATTGGGAGCGAGTGTATGTCCATCTTGGTTGTAGAATTATTCAATGTAGAAAAGAGAGAAGGATTTATGTGGCTGTGCTTTTCTGTAACTTAAATAAGATATTAACTTGAAGAGTAGGGAGAGTAGATCTCAGATGTTTCACATACTTTGAAATGCAATAACTGGTTGAACTGAGAAAACCCACCAATCTTCGAATAGCACTACGGAATCCACAACATCCACCAAGGCCAATTTAATGTATTAACCGCACATCCTAAAATTAAAGTTTATTTATTAGTCTCAAATAAGCTTGCATTAATACTGCAATGAAGTTACTGTGGAAATCCCCTAGTCGCCACACTCCAGCACCTGTTCAGGTACACTGAGAATGCATGTCTCTCGGACTGCAGGAGGAAACCGGAGCACTCAAAGGAAACCCTGCTGACGTAGGGAGAACATGCAAACTTTGCACAGACAGTGGCCCAAGCCAGGAATCAAACCTGGGTCCCTGGGTTCCTGGCCCCATGAGACAGCAGTGCTTGCCACTGTGCCGCCCATATTATGAATAAGAGGTTCTCCACTTTTTTTTTCTCATTTAAATTGTTTGGTAAGTGTTTAAATGACTCCTACAAACTGCAACTTGCATCATTTATTACCTGCTGTGGTGAATTAGCAAAATCATGTTCTGATAACCCATAGATTAGTTGTTAGTGATATATATATGGTCACTATATTTCCTGTCTGATCAGAAGGCAGCAAATGTCACCATGTTATATTGCCTAAACATACATTATGTATTTCTAATTACAGATGATATGTAGAAAAATAAAAACTAAGTAGCACAGTGGATGGGGGGAGAGGGAGAAACTGCAAACTGTCCATCTGGGTGGAATTGCTCTTTGCTGTTATCAGTTTTTCTTTGTTTCTTGGAATAAAACTAAACTATTTCTTTGGATGCACCTAATGAGTCTTCCTTTGTTCCTTGGTAAAATACAATGCATTTTTTGAGTGCATCTTTCAGGGATGAGATTTTAAATGAGGAATACGCAGCTGAGGAAGGATCTATAATGGATTCTCAGAGAGGTATGGATTGATTCTTAAAGGATATAAAGAAATGACAGCAATAGTTATCAATAGTTCTGTTAGACAGGCAGCATAAATGAGATGGACTGAATTTCCTGATTCTGTGCTGCAGAATTCAATATTTCTACGAAATTTCCTTTTCATTAAGTTTTTTAAAGTACCTAACAGTACATTAATGACCTACTGTTGTATTTCCAGTCCTTTCCGAGTGAACCATCCATCCAGCAGAAGGTTCTGGGTTTGTTGGTGAGTAAACTTGGTGTGTTATGAAGATAATGTTTGCTGAGTGGCATACTGTAGCGCAATATGATGCAGCTTATCATCAAAAGATGTGAAGTTGCACATCTGAGTGACAAAATATGGGTTTAGGAATTAGGAGCAGAAGTAGGCAAATTCAGCCCTTCGAGCCTGCTCCGCAAGTTTACACTAAAGATGCCACACGCAATTCGTTCTAGATCTTTGCTTCATGGGCGATTGTCTTGCACAGGCCAGTATTTACCCGGAACAGGTAGAAAGAATTGAAGCAGAAGTACACTGGAATAGACTACCGCTAAAGAGCTGGGTGCAGGTTGTCTTCAGCCATGTGCTTCTTTCCTACAGTCAGTTTGGAATGGGTGGATGGGGATAAGAGAAAAGACCAAATAATTTGGGGAGGGGTGGGAGCCGTGTCCTTAGCAGGGAAAAAAACTCCTGTTTAAGATATTTAGTTTCTAATAGTCATTCAAATATTTGATTATGTTTTAGAACAACATAGCAGAAGTAAAAGAACTCCACCCTCAACTGATGAAGAAGAACTTTATTGAACATATCAGGTAGTAATTTATTTTGCCAGTATTCAGTTTTAAAATTCTTGATTCTGGAGAATAATTGTCATCCAGGTAGGCAACTGCAGGAAATGAGTAGGAAGTATTGTTCCTGCCAAATGTTCAAAATATTTTTTTAAGGCTGAGCATGCAGTGCTATGGAAGATCTGATTGCATTGCTCATTTAAACTAGGATGTATGATCACTTCCAAAAAATTAAATTGACTAGAAATGAACAATGTGCATACATTTTCAAAATTTTGATCTTTACTTTGTTGCTAATGAAATTGACCATAGCTGTGAACTTAGGGTGATTTAACAATTTTAAAATAGCGCAATTTCTGCATGTGTTGCACTAAAGATTTTAATATATTGGAGATTGAAATTTGAAAATTGAAAGCATAAGGGAAAGAGATTGGGAAATTGAACATTTTTGTTGCATGCTGTTGTAATAGTTGAGGTTTAAGTTCACTAACTGACCATAAGAGACACTGTTAAAGCCCAACTCTGTTAGGCAAGGATATTTGGGGATTGGAAAGAATTTGTTATGTTGAGTTTTGCTAACAAAGTCCATTTATTTTGTTTGCTTCAGTCTAATAAATAAACAAATGGGACTGTTTTTGGAAGAGATGGTGGTAGCAGTGATGTTTGCTATTTAAAATAAGTTTAATGCTCTTGAAAAAAAAATGAACACTATTATTTGAATGAACTTGTAATTTGATATGTTGTACTATCTGTTGTGCTGATGCATCTGTTGTGTCTATAAGTGGGTTTTATTTCCTTTTAAATAAGCAGCTACTTGTCAGGCAGATGTTACAAAGGTTTATATATTTGTTTTGGTTAGAAGTGAGGTGAAACATTCAAATATGATGGTTCTGGAAATTATTAGTTGCTCCTGTGGAATAATAATTCAGCAACAGTTTATGCTTCTACAACAGTCAATTGTGGGATGTATTTTTGACTCATTTTGATCAAAAATTGAAACTGGTTCATTTAACCTTGTATAATCCAGTAGTAAAATTATATTTCAAATAGTTTCTATGATTTATTTTGACCCCCAAATTCAGAGTCGGTGATATATTTGAACATTTATGAGAGTGTTAATAATTTGCATTTGTATAACACCTATAATAAATCAATCTCCCAGTGCATCACAGGCATTAGGAAAACTTGACATTAAGCCATCAGTGAGTTTAGGGGAGGGAATGAGTGATTGAAAGCTTGGGAAAGAAGCATGTTTTGAGGTTTTTAAAGGAGAGGGAACGATTTAGTGAAGGAATTCAAGAATGGAAGCCAGATAGCTAGAGCCACTGGTGTTTTTGAAAGGATAAAAGGAAGGAAAGATGATAGGTAAGAGGCAAAGACATTAATGTTTTTGCAGGTCAGAGGGTTTATAAAGTTGGAAGGCATTGAAAACTGAGTGGGGAGGAACCATGTAGAGATTTAAAGAGCAGAAGAAAATATGTATATTTGATTATTTTGGGAGGGAGAGAGGCCATTGTAGATCAATGAAGCTGTGTCAAGGATGATTCTGAGTCTTAAAAATTTCTTATGTAAAAGATTTACTGAAGTTTAATTTTTTCTGCTTGGAGATGTGTAGTCTTTGTTCTGTTCAGTAGATTCTTCAGGAAGAAACTTTGTTCCTGTAATGTACTTTGTGTTCTGTTTTAGTGTTTTACTACACAACAAGGAAGTGGAAGTCAGTTACTTTGCCGCAGGAATAATTGCACATTTGATATCCCGTGGGCTGCATATCTGGACGCTAGATCTTGATCTTCGAACTTCTCTTCTGGAACAGCTGGTACATGTTTCATTGTATTTGTAAAACATATCTGCATGAAAAATTCTAGTGTGGAACATTTATTTTTACTACAAATTAGACGGTTTTATTGCCTTTGAGCTAATGCTATTAATCTAGGTGAAAAACTTCCATGGTTTAGTATCCAGATTGAAATCAAATATTGTTTATTTGCTGGTCCATAGTTCCACATCACTGTCTTTTAGCGTGCCTTGAGGATCTAGGAGTAGGAGTAGACCATTCAGCCCTCAAGTCTGCTCTTTCATCCGTTAAGATCATAGCTGATCTGATTGTGATTTCAACTCCACTTTCCCTTATGCTCTACTCCTCTTTTACCCCCCTCAACCTCCCGCATAACCCTTGACTCCCTAATACAATAAAAGCAAAAATAAAAATAAAGTACTGGAGAGACTTAGCAGATCTGGGAATATTTCTGGAAGGAGAAATAGAATTAATATTTCAAGTATAATTGCACTCCCAAAGTCCTAATTTCCTCTGCGGTTCTGTGTCCTTGTTATTGTGTGTCCATTTGCCATGTTTGACCTCCCTAAATGCATCACCCCTCATGTCTAGACTGAATTCCATTTGCTACTGTCTATCTGTAGTTATGTGGTGAGACGGCAGAGGGGAATGATGATATATCCTTAGGAGAACCAGCATGGACAAATGGTGGGCCAAATGGTGGACTCCTGTGCTGTAATGATTCTATGCTGACTCTTCTTATGATCCTTTGATTCCATCTAACTCTGCCTTGAACAGATTCAAAAATATTCTCTTCATCTGTTATTTTTATTGAAGGTAAGAATTCAGACAAAGTGCTGGAAAAAAAATCACCTCTTACTTGCCTGTTTACAAGATAAATCCTTCACCATCAAGTGAATCTTCCCTGAACTACTTAATGCAGTTATATTTATCTTGAAATAAGGAGACCAAAACTACATAGTCCAGACATGACCTCACCAATCTGTTCTTTCTGTGGTCTCTCATTTCTGTGTTGCCTTTTATGACATCATTTGAAAACATTCCATTTCACAACCATATTGATGACAATCACAGCCAAGAATGCCAATTTCAATTGATGTAACATCATCTGCCTCATTCCTCCCCTCCTTGCCACCACCAGGTGGTACAGTGGTTAGCACTGCTGCCTGTCTGTGCCAGGGACCTGGGTTCAATTCCTGGCTTGGGTCACTGTGTGGAGTTTGCACTTTCTCCCCGTGTCTCTATGGGTTTTCTCCCATAGTTCATAATGCATGGGTTAGATTGATTGGCCATGCTAAATTGACCTAACGTCAAGAGGATTAGCAGGTAAATAAGGCCTGGGTGGGATTGTGTTTGATACAGTCTTGATGAGCCAAATGCCCTCCTTCTGTACTGTAGAGATTCCAAGAATCTCAGCTTAAAAAAAAGGGCACTGCTAATCTTTTGCTGAAACCTGTATCTATACCTTTGAGATCTGTAGGTTATAATTTCAATGTTCTCTTGACTAGCCTTCTATCTTCCAGTCTAATTCATCAAAACTATGCTGTTGTATCCTAAATTGCCATTCTTCTATCAGCCCTGTGATTGCTGATCCTACATGGGTTCCTCATCTAGCCAATGCCTTGATATTAAAATCTTTTTTTCACATCACTTAAGAACATAAGAAATAGGAGCAGGAGTAGGCCATCTAGCCCTTCGAGCCTGCCCCACCATTCAATAAGATCATGGCTGATCTGTCGCTGCTTAGTTCCACTTTCCCGCCCTCTCCCCATAACCCTTAATCCCCTCTCTTATCAAAAACCCATCAACCCGCGTCTTAAAAATATTTAGTGAGGCAGCCTCCACCACTTCAACAGGCAGAGAATTCCAGAGATTCACCACCCTTTGAGTGAAGAAGTTCCTCCTCAACTCCGTTCTAAACCGCCCCCCCTTTATCTTGAGGCTGTGCCCCCTAGTCCTACTGTCTTTTTTGAGCGGGAAGAGTCTCTCCACCTCTATCCTATCCATCCCATTCATCATCTTATAAGAACATAAGAACATAAGAAATAGGAGCAGGAGTAGGCCAACTAGCCCTTCGAGCCTGCCCCGCCATTCAATAAGATCATGGCTGATCTGTTGTGGCTCAGTTCCACTTTCCCGCCCTCTCCCCATAACCCTTAATCCCCTCTCTTATCAAAAACCCATCAACCCGCTTCTTAAAAATATTTAGCGAGGCAGCCTCCACCACTTCAACGGGCAGAGAATTCCAGAGATTCACCACCCTTTGAGTGAAGAAGTTCCTCCTCAACTCCGTTCTAAACCGCCTCCCCTTTATCTTGAGGCTGTGCCCCCTAGTCCTACTGTCTTTTTTGAGCGGGAAGAGTCTCTCCACCTCTATCCTATCCATCCCATTCATCATCTTATACGTCTCAATGAGATCTCCCCTCATTCTTCTAAACTCTAGCGAGTACAAGCCTAGTTTATTCAGCCTCTCCTCATAGCTCAACCCCCTCAACTCCGGTATCAGCCTAGTATACCTCCTCTGCACTCCCTCCAGGGCCAAAATATCTTTGTGCAGGTGCGGTGCCCAAAACTGCACACAGCACTCCAGCTGTGGCCTCACCAATGCCCTATAAAGCTGCAGCAAGACCTCCCTACTTTTATATTCAATCCCCCTCGCCATGAAGGCCAGCATCCCATTCGCCTTCCTGACCACCTGCTGCACCTGCAAGCTGGGTTTTTGCAACTTATGCACAAGGACCCCGAGGTCCCTCTGCACCGTCGCCTGCTGCAGTTTTTCGCCACGTAAGTAATAGTCCTTCCTACCATTCTTCCTACCAAAGTGGACCACCTCACACTTGCCAACATTAAATTCCATTTGCCATTTCCTGGCCCATTCGCCCAGCCTATCTAGATCCTTCTGCAGACTCTCCACACCCTCCGCACAATTTGCCGTTCCCCCAATCTTGGTGTCATCAGCAAATTTCGACACCCTACACTCGGTTCCCTCCTCCAGATCATCTATATAAATGGTAAAAAGCTGAGGCCCCAGCACCGACCCCTGGGGCACTCCACTAGTCACCATCCGCCAATCCGAATAGCACCCGTTGACCCCCACTCTCTGCTTCCTATTTGACAACCAATCCTTTATCCACGCTAACACCCTACCCCCAACTCCATGTCCCTCGACCTTCTGCAATAACCTCTTGTGAGGTACTTTGTCAAACGCCTTCTGAAAATCCAGAAAGACCACATCGACCGGCTCTCCTCTATCCACTGCCCTAGACACATCCTCATAGAACTCCAGTAAATTTGTCAGACACGACTTCCCTTTAATGAAACCATGCTGCGTCCGCTCTATCAAGCAATTGCCTTCAAGATGCCTCTGAATTTCCTCCTTAATGACGGATTCTAACGTTTTACCTGCCACAGACGTTAAACTAACCGGCCTATAATTCCCCGCCTTTTGCCTGGCACCCTTCTTAAACAACGGCGTAACATTAGCCGTTTTCCAATCTTCTGGCACTTCCCCGGAATCCAATGACGTCTGGAAAATAACCACCAAGGCATCCACTATAACCTCCGCCATTTCTTTCAGAACCCTCGGATGCATTCCATCCGGTCCTGGGGACTTGTCCACAATCAGCCCCTCCAGTCTGTCGAGCACCACCTCTCTAGTAACAGTAATGTCATCGAGACCCTCCAGTCCTACCACCTTTCCATCTCTAACATCCGGCAAATTATTCACGTCCTCCTCCGTGAAGACCGAAATAAAAAAGTTGTTCAAGACCTCAGCCATATCCCCATCCCCTACCACTAAGTCCCCTTTCTCATCCTCTAAAGGACCAACGTTCACCCTAGCCAGCCTTTTCCTTTTTTATATATTTATAAAAACTCTTGCTATCCTTTTTTATATTAAGCACTAGCCCAGCTTCATAGTTTCTCCTACCCTTCTTTATCAACTTCTTTGTCAATCTTTGTTGACATTTAAACCTCTCCCAATCCTCTTCTCGCCCACTACTCTTAGCTACTCTAAATTCCTCCGCTTTTAATTTAACACTTTCCTTCACCTCCTTCGTTATCCACGGCTTATTACCTCTCCTCCTACTGTCCTTTTTGACCATTGGAATAAATTTCCGCTGAGCACCAAGAAAGATCTCCTTAAAGATCCTCCACTGCTCCTCAGCAGACCCTCCCTCCAACGCGCTCCCCCAGTCAACATTTGCCAATTCTTCTCTCATCCTACTGTACTCCCCTCTATTCAAACAAAGTACGCGTGTCCGGGAACCCACTTTCTCCTCCTCCGTCTGCACCAGAAACTCCACCATACAATGATCACTCTCCCCAAGAGAATCCTTCACCGCAAGGTCCCTAATTCTACCTGCCTCATTACATATCACGAGATCCAAGATAGCTCTCTCCCTCGTCGGCTCCAACACGCACTGTTCCAGGAAACTATCCCGGCAGCATTCCAAGAACTCCTCCTCGAGCCCACCGCGTCCAACATGGGTCGACCAATCAATATGCAGATTGAAATAAGAATAAGCAAGTATGATAGGCTACACACCCTTTTTGATAACATCATTACTGCCGCAGCCTGGAGTCTCCTTGACTTGGTACCATATTCACAGCAAAGAGGAGAAAGGGGAAATCCACATCATAGAGATGCTTGGATTTTTGTGGGAACTTTTCTTTTGAGCTCAATGGTGAGCTGTCATGTTTCATAGCTGACAGTGAGATCCAGCCCAGTGAGTATTTTATTTTTGAATGTTATGTAGAGTCATAGGTCTACAGTATGGAAACAAGCCCTTCTGTCCATGCCACACTATTTTTTTTAAACCTCTAAGCTAGTCCCAATTGCCCATATTTGGCCCATATCCTTCTATATCCATCTTACCCATGTAACTGTCTAAATACTTTTAAAAAGACAAAATTCTACCTGCCTCTACTACTACCTCTGGCAGCCTGTTCCAGACACTGTCCACCCTCTGGACCCTTTTATATCTCTCCCTCTCACCTTAAACCTATGCCCTCTAGTTTTAGATTCCCCTACCTTTCGGAAAAGATATTGACAATCTAGCTGATCTATGCCCCTCATTATTTTATAGACCTCTATAAGATCACCCTTCAGCCTTCTACGCTCCAGAGGAAAAAAGTCCCAGTCTATCCAGCCTCTTTCCATAACTCAAACCTTCAAGTCCCAGCAGCATCCTAGTAATTCTTTTCTGCACTTTTTTTTCTAGTTTAATAATATACTTTCTAGAATACAGTGACCAGAACTGTACACAGTATTCCAAGTGTGCCCTTAACAATGTCTTGTACAACTTCAACAAGACGTCCCAACTCCTGCATTCAGTGTTCTGACCAATGAAACCAAGCATGCTGAATGCCTCCTTCACCACTCTGTCCACCTGTGACTCCACTTTCAAGGAGCTATGAATGTGTACCCCTAGATCTTTGTTCTGTGACTCTCCCCAATGCCCTACCATTAATTGATTAAGTCCTGCCCTTGTTAAATCTACCAAAATGCATCACCTTGCATTTATCTAAATTAAACTCCATCTGCCATTTGTCAGCCTACTGGCCCAATTGATCAAGATCCCATTAGTGACTTCCTTGTTTTGAACTAGTCACTTAATTTATAAGATATGAAATGATTTAGCTGTAAACTGAAATGATTTAACTAAATTGTACTGAAAAAAAATAACAAGGTGCATCTCATTTTGGAGATATTGAAGTCAGCTTTGTCATGCACTTAAGTAATTATTAACTGAAAGTTCACTTCACCCCGATGTGGAGGGCAGGAAATAGTAATAATTGCATTCTTAGGTCTTTTAAGTATGGTAGGCCAACTGCTGTATTTGACACTAAAATACTTAGAGAGATTGAATTCAATGTTCATTTTATTAATTTTCTGATTAAGCATTTGAATTTTGAGCGCACTACTACATATATTCTAATTACTGGAGTCAGGGAGTGGCAGAACTCCATGTTTATCTAAATGCATGAAAAAGCTGTTCACTCGCCTTCACCTCCAATAACTTTACAACAAAAATTAAGCTTATTAGTCTGCTCTTTTTGATCATTTGGGACCACTGCTGATCTTTATGAAAATCGGAGAGAAGCAACCTGGCTTGAACTGCTGTTGCTGTGATATGAAAATAACAAGACCACCTTGTTCAGGGATTACCCAATGCTGAGAGTTTTAAATTCCATGTTTGCAACGTGAGGGGCTTCCAACACCAATATCTTTATTTTCTAAAAAAAACTTGTGATTTTTTTGTTTAGTGCCATACGCTCGTGCAGTGAAGATCTAAGTTTTAATAGAAACGAGTAAATTGTACTTCTTGAACACAAGAACAACAGAAGTGATTTATTCTGCAATTCCTATTATATATAACCAAAAACCTTTTGCCCTACTGATTTCCAAAGAACAGTCATTTTGCCTTATTTATCTAAAGGCAGTTAGCTAACTTTCTGTTTTCTTTTCAGCATTCTGTCATTCTAAGTTGGCCAACTCCAGATTGTGAAATGGTAGCTTACAGGTATGTTCGTTTTTCATAGTTCATGGAGTACTGTGTGCAGTTTTGGGCGCCGCACCTGCGCAAGGATATTTTGGCCCTGGAGGGAGTGCAGAGGAGGTTTACTAGGCTGATACCGGAGTTGAGGGGGTTGAGCTATGAGGAGAGGCTGAATAAACTAGGCTTGTACTTGCTAGAGTTTAGAAGAATGAGGGGAGATCTCATTGAGACGTATAAGATGATGAATGGGATGGATAGGATAGAGGTGGAGAGACTCTTCCCGCTCAAAAAAGACAGTAGGACTAGGGGGCACAGCCTCAAGATAAAGGGGAGGCGGTTTAGAACGGAGTTGAGGAGGAACTTCTTCACTCAAAGGGTGGTGAATCTCTGGAATTCTCTGCCCGTTGAAGTGGTGGAGGCTGCCTCGCTAAATATTTTTAAGAAGCGGGTTGATGGGTTTTTGATAAGAGAGGGGATTAAGGGTTATGGGGAGAGGGCGGGAAAGTGGAACTGAGCCACAACAGATCAGCCATGATCTTATTGAATGGCGGGGCAGGCTCGAAGGGCTAGATGGCCTACTCCTGCTCCTATTTCTTATGTTCTTATGTTATGTTCTTATTTTTGTTTTTTAAAGCCAATTTCAAAATATATCAATATCCAAATTTTTTGTCACCATTTATTAAAGTGACTTGTGTGGATTATTTGATCAGAAGATTTCGAGCCTCTTTAAACGTTAACACATAATCTGGGCTGATAGCAATGCAGTACTGAATTGTCAGCAATGCCATTTGTTGAATGAAACAATATGTTAAGGCACTCCAATATATGTGCCCTCTAGTGGAGATGAAAAGTCCCATGGTATTATTCAAAGAAGAACAGGAGTTCTCCATTTTATCCCTCGTCAACAACACTGAGATTACGTGCATTTTTGGGACCTTGCTGTATCTGTATTGGTTGCCATTTTTTCCTATGTTACGACTGACTTTTTTTAAGATGCCTATACACTGTACAGTGCTTTGGACATGCTAAGGTTGTGATCGGCACTATATAATGGAAACAACTTTTATTATCATTGGCCTTGCTGCAGCAATTTGTAATTGGGGGCAAATTAGTTTCAAAAGTGGAAAATGTATGCGAGGGCAAAGATATGAATGTTAAATGAGTAGGCGCCGTCTTTCAGAAGAGAAGAATGGAACAGAGTATGAAAGTGACATGATTTAACAGCTCAAACTTGCTTTGCCTCAGTTTGAACGTAATGTATCTCAGTAATGGAATATTTACTAAGTTGCAGATTTACTTTTTCCTTTCCACTAATATGGAATAAAAATTTATTTCCAGGTCGTTCAGTCCATTTTTTCCATTGTTGGAATGCTCTGATACACCTGGAGTACAGATTTGGGCTGTCTGGGCAATGCAGCATGTCTGTAGCAAAAATGGTAGGCAATGGTGGATGTTTTCCCTTGATTTTGAAAATGAATTTGGGTTAAGTTTTACGACGTGGACCATTTTCTGGTATCTCTTATATTTTTCAAAAATCCTTTATAGTGAATAAAGCCTTTTATAATGAAGTCTAATTAGAATATCAATTCTTAATTAACTGTTAGTTCATGAGATGCAGCTCCACTTTCTCTGGCCACAGTTCCGTACAAAATTAGAACCAGGATAACATAATCGTAGAATTTAACTTGCTTGATGATTTTCAAACTGCTCTTTCATCTAACACAAACAATTTTAACCTACCTCACCAGGTAAGAATCTGACAGACATGGGTTGGCTATTTATGAATAAAATGCATAGCCAATCTGTTCTCCTCGGTTTCCCACTAGCTGGGTTCAGGTAAAATTGACACATTGAATTTCAAATAATAAGCCAGCTGAATTACTGCAGACAGGACAGTCTTTGTTTTTGAGTCTATCAATTATACGTCATATTATCCGTCATATGTTGTGGCAGAGAGAATTTTTCCTTCATTATATTTCAGATTCAGAAGTAACACCCAACTTTTTATTCTGTTGTACAGCACCCCGGTATTGTAGCATGCTGATTGAAGAGGGCGGAATGCAGAAACTGTATAACATTAAGAATCATCCTCAAATTTCACCAGATGTTCTACAGATTGTTATAAGCATTATTGAAAGTTTGGAGAAGTATATTATGCGCCATGGGAAGCTCGTTTCCTGCCACAAAAAGTCAGAAGCTAAACACAGTGTGGTCTAAGCAGTAAGCAGATGTTTTGGACAGATTGTACTCGTAAGTTTTTTTTAAGAAGAGTTGGTAACTTGTAAATTCCTTAAGTCTCTACAAAAATATTGTCATTTTTGTTATCCCACTCGCAAGGGGGAGGGAAGAGATTTGCAATCCCGATTGTGCATGTGCTGGTTCTCTATATGACAATCCAAAACACCACTACTCTCCTGATAACCTTATTTTCCTCTGCTTTAATATTTTATCCAATTTTCTCTTAAAATGTGCAGTGGTCTCTACTTCAATTAGTTTGTGGCAACCCAATCCATGCTCCATTTTCTAAAGAATTTTAAGGATCGAGGACCAAAGGAAGACCTGTATGTACCATATCTCATCCATCCATTGCTCAAAACCTATCCCTAACTTTTGCCAGTTCTGAAGAAAGGTCACAGACCTTAAATATTGACCCTGTTTCTCTCCATAGATGCTTCTAGAACCTTCTCTGTATTTAGAACATAGAACAGTTCAGCACAGGAACAGGCCCTTTGGTCCACAGTGTTGTGCTGAGCATGATGCCAAATCAACCTAATCCCTTCTGCCTGCCCTTGGTCCATATCTCTCTATTCCTTGCATGTTCAAGCAATTCTGTTTTTATTTCAGATTTCCAGTATTCTGGATCATCGTTTTATATTCTTTGCCACTTTAATATCCATTCTGTAATGGGAGTGCCCCATACTGCCACTGACAAATTTAACCCTTGAGCTGTGTACTCTTATTTAAAGGTGTAACCTTTTTATTAGACTTTCAAATCATACATGTGAACTTGGTATATTTCTTCACTCTTTTCACTTCTACATTTCTTGTTTTTCTCATTTGGCTTCCATTTAAACATTGGAATTTATTTTATAGTCTTAATAATATTTACCTTCATATATTGTTACAAATCCTTGATCCTTTTACATAAGCTTTGACAACTTCCATTTTTCTTTCATATCTGGGTGTATTTAAGAGAAAACAGTTGGTCTTGAAACACCCTTCAAAATATTCTCTTACAGTAAATGCATTAAGGAGACTTAAATATTCTTACCCCTCTAATGGCACTTAGTCCCCTAATGCTGCTTCCAATAGCTAAGTTTAGTAAGTGGAATCTGTATGTTTACCACGCTATATGTTTGTTACTTGTTTTAATTTTGAGTTGGACAATATGGCTGTGTATATTATTCAGGTGATGCGAAAGGAACAACTATGATATGTAATGTGTGTCTAAAATTTTTATCTTACTGCTTTTGCATTTGCTACTCCTATATACGGCACTTTCTGGTGCTGTAGCTTTCTGAGGTCTTGCAAAGTTCCAGCTGAGCACTACACTTGTTATAGCAGCGGCTTTATTGGAGTTCACACTTTACATAAAAACATAGATAGCAGGAGGCCATTCGGCCCTTTGAGCCTGCTCCACTATTCATCACCGTCATGGCTGATTGTCCAACTCAATTGCCTAATCCTGCTTTCTCTCCATAATCTTTGATCCTGCTCACCCCAAGTGCTATATCTAGCTGCCTCTTGAATACATTTCAATGTTTTGGCTTCAACTACTTCCTGTGGCAATGAATTCCACAGGCTTACCACTCTTTGGGTGAAGAAGTGTCTCCTCACCTGTATCCTTACACTGTGCCCTCTAGTTCTGGACACTCTCACCATTGGGAACATCCTTCCTGCATCTCCCTTTCCAGTCCTGTTAGAATTTAGTGAGGGGTGTGTGTTTTTGTGACTTTATGAATGGGTTTACTGTATCATTGGAAAAAAAAATCACATTTTTACTATCTGAGGTGAAATCAGGGAACTTATTCTTGCAGCTTTCTAGTGATGAAAGATTTGTAAAATTAGTCAGCAATGATTGATTGTAAATGGAAGCCAGTACTGGGAAGAACAAATAGTTTTTTAATTACAAGTATCCAATAAATTCTTGTGTAAATTTAGAAGTGAAACTGTAGCAAGTCTCAAATTAAAACACATTTACTTTTTCAAACAGATGGATGATGTTTCGGAGAAGTATGCAACACGTAACCCTTTTATTTCTGAAGACTGAGGAGAACTTCCCTGATTGAAACTGTGTGTGCTATTAAACATTTCTATAAGCTAGGTGCAGGAAGAATATATCACAGTGGAGTGTTGGTGTGGTGTGTGTGGTATTGTTTTTTGCAGATGTTTTGTTCTACCAGAAGCAGCTTATGCTTGAATAAATACTGCTGATGAAATGTTAACTTAATCTGAATGTCACTCATATACCTACTTTATAAAGAATGAATCCATGTGTAGAAAAGCTGAACTCTGATTAGCTTAAACATGTTTCATCCTTATTAAAAATATTTTGTACAAAATGCTGATGACTCCTTCAGGGGAAACTGGCATTTGAAGTTGCCAAACTACTTTGTATTGATGCTTGTTTTTGTCTTTCATAATGCTTGTACAGGTAAATGTTTTAAAGTATTATTGGTTTTATGATTTTTGGCTCGGAGGGACTCTTGCTATCAATACCTCATTTTAAAAACCATTCTATTAAAATAATTATGATTTTACTTTGTATTCTAATTTCTGTAAATTCTAATCGGATGTGGGGAATTGATTTAGTGTTACTGGGACAGATTTTCCTATTCCTCATTTACCCCTGTGAATGTGCATAAGCTGACTTGAACTCCTTTGAGCCCAGTTGTTTATCTGGTTCAGCTGATGTTTCTTTGTCGTGCTGACTCTTGAGTGGGATTTGCCTCTGATAAATATGTAAAATGAGCAAGGCTAAGCGATTAGCTACCCTTTACAGATCTTCCCCCTACAAGGCTGCTGCACTGATGCCCATCTGTGGAAACCACCAGATCACCCGAAGGAGCTACACTTGACTTTTTCACAAGTGTCCTGCTAGACTAATAAATTGTCATGTACAGTGATCATTTGTACAAACATTTATTCAAAAAAAATGTTCAGGCTGTACAATTATTTTAACCTCCTAGCCCTCTAAAGCCTTAACGTTTAAGCAAGAGAGCCAAATTCGTTCAACTGCTAATCATCTAATTTTATTTCAATCATGTCATTTGTCTTTCAGCACTGGAAACAGTTTTCTGTTGAAAAATTACTTTATTAATTTCCATAATCTAGCAATAGCTTACAAATAATAAAGAACTGATTTACTGTAAAACACTGAAGATAGCATTGCACTGCTGTTTACTCAGCCGAGGAGTGTTAAACAGAGTGGCTGTTGAGTGGAACAAAATAAAAATTAACATTGGTCAACCCAGCAAAAAAAGCAGCAGCAGAAGACCAAAAATATATTTATGTCCAGAAGTACTATGGAAAATACCAGATCAACTGAGTTGTGCAGTATATATTCAGGATTGCTATCTTCTAATGGACCATTCGCATCAAATCACCAACAGTGTTCATTTGTACATTGTTTCTGTTAAATAGCATTCGGTGAAAATATTACCCTGGATGCAACTTGGACTGTATATTGCATTACTTGATGCTGAAACCATAAAAAATCCAGTAGTCTCCAGAAAGGTTATGTAAAAGTCCAGTACTTAAGCACCTATGTGATTGTAGCTGGAAATATAGAAGGTATACTCTTTATCTTGTAGATCTGAGATTTTTTTTATTCTCCAGTAAAACGTGGTAATCGTTTTTCTATAAATGCTGCCATCCCCTCCAACCGGTCTTTTGTAGGAATGACCTGTATTGGCAAATGATATATTTACTTCACCAAAATATTTTTTTTTTCAACACAAGCTTTTAAATTTTAAGACTGAAACACAACTGTCTGAGGTTGTTTCTTTCAAAAAAGAAAAGGACACTCCATACCTGAGCATAACACATTTCTTCAATTGCCATTCCAGATGAAATATCTACCTGCAGAGCATTAGAAACAACAGCATGTATAAACCAAGTCAATATTGCTTTAATTGGACAATACGGTATTGATGAAGTCAACCTTGACAATATGCTCACTACTTTGAAATAAGTTTCAAATTTTAATTGTTTAAATGATAACCTTTTCCATTAGGAAATACATTTTTATTAATGTTTAAGTTGCACTAAGTTACTTTGGGATTTCAACTAAATACTGGTATGATCATTTAATCAAAAACTCCTTTGACTTTTATAATTCTGAACTGAAGGATTTTTAAAGTTAAGTTTGAGAAAAGTACATATGAGCTAACAAGTTTATCCCTGTGGTATTTGAGTTGTCTTGTGCTTCCAACTGCATTTTGAGTCATCTCTAGTTCTGGCTTCACTTTCTCATCTGGCAGTTTATTTTCAAGTTCATGACAAACATTTTAAAAAGTTAAGTACTTAATGGTGACCTTTAAAAAAAATACTAAGTCCAATGCTGGAGGGATTATTTTATATTTTGTACAGTATAACAATTTTATTTTAGTTCAATGATGTTGGAGTTCAATTATGCTTACCTCTCTACCAAGACAATTGTGTACAAATTTACAAATATAATGAGCTAATTATTTATCCAGGAAGGAACCAAATTAGGAAAGACTCCAGGGTCAATCCTTCCTTGGTGCACAGTTAGATGATCTGGCCTAGGACAGTAGATATACTACAATTGGAGAATAGAAAATTCTGGAAAAATTCAGCAAGTCTGAGAGCATCTGCGGAGAATGTTGGCTCTGTTCACATCAGACCTGCTGAGGTTTTCCAGCATTTTCTGTTTTGTTTCAGATTCCAGCATCTGCAGTATTTTGCCTTTATAGTACAGTTGTTCTCAACATCCTACATAAGAAATAGGAGCAGGAGTAGGCCATCTAGCCCTTCGAGCCTACCCTGCCATTCAGTAAGATCATGGCTGATCTGTCGTGGCTCAGTTCCACTTTCCCGCCTTCTCCCCATAACCCTTAATCCCCTTGCCTATCAAAAACCTATCTACCCGCGTCTTAAAAATATTTAGCGAGGTAGCCTCAACCACTTCAACGGGCAGAGAATTCCAGAGATTCACCACCCTTTGAGTGAAGAAGTTCCTCTTCAACTCTGTTCTAAACTGCCCCCTCCCCCTATCTTGAGGCTGTGCCCTCTAGTCCTACTGTCCTTCCTGAGCAGGAAGAGCCTCTCCACCTCTATCCTATCCGTCCCATTCATCATCTTGTATGTCTCAATGAGATCTCCCCTCATTCTTCTAAACTCTAACAAGTACAAGCCTAGTTTATTCAGCCTCTCCTCATAGTCCAACCCCCTCAACTCTGGTATCAGCCTAGTAAACCTCCTCTGCACTCCCTCCAAGGCCAAAATATCCTTGCGTAAGTGTGGTGACCAAAACTGCACACAGTACTCCAGCTCCAGCTGTACAGTTGCAGCAAGACCTCCCTACTTTTATATTCAATCCCCCTCGCTATGAAGGCCAGCATCCCATTTGCCTTCCTGACCACCTGCAGGCTGGGTTTTTGCGACTCATGCACAAGGACCCCGAGGCCCCTCTGCACCGTTGCATGCTGCAGTTTTTCACCATGTAAGTAATAGTCCTTCCTACCATTATTCCTACCAAAGTGGACAACTTCACACTTGCCAACATTAAATTCCATTTGCCAGTTCCTGGCCCATTCGCCCAACCTATCTAGATCCTTCTGCAGACTTTCCACACCCTCCGCACAATTTGCCGTTCCACCAATCTTGGTGTTATCAGCAAATTTCAACACCATACACTCAGTTCCCTCCTCCAGATCATCTATATAAATGGTAAATAGCTGAGGCCCCAGCACCGATCCCTGGGGCACTCCACTAGTCACCAACCGCCAATCCGAATAGCACCCATTGACCCCCACTCTCTACCTCCTATTTGACAGCCAATCCCCTATCCATGCTAACACCCTACCCCTTACCTGTAATAACCTCTTGTGCGGTACCTTATCAAACGCCTTCTGAAAATCAAGAAACACCACATCCACCGGCTCTCCTCTATCCACCGCCCTAGACACATCCTCATAGAACTCCAATAAATTCGCCAGACACGACTTCCCCTTAACGAAACCGTGCTGCGTCTGCTCTATCAAACAATTCTCCTCAAGATGCCTCGCTATTTTCTCCTTGATCACGGATTCGAGCATTTTACCTACAACAGACTTTAAACTAACCGGCCTATAATTCCCTGCCTTTTGCCTGCTACCCTTCTTAAACAACGGCATAACATTAGCCGTTTTCCAATCTTCTGGCACTTCCCCGCAATCCAAGGTTTGGAAAATCATCATCAAGGCATCCACTATCACCTCCGCCATTTCTTTCAGAACCCTCGGATGCATTCCATCCGGTCCTGGGGACTTGTCCACAATCAGTCTCTCCAGTCTGTCGCGCACTACCTCTCTAGTAACAATAATGTCATTCAGGCCCTCCATTCCTACCATCTTTCCATCGCTAACACCCAGCAAACTATTCATGTCCTCCTCCGTGAAGACCGAAACAAAAAAGTTATTCAAGGCCTCAGCACCAAGAAAGATCTCCTTAAAGATCCTCCACTGTTCCTCAGCAGGCCTACCTTCCAATATGCTCCCCCAATCAACATTCACCAATTCCTCTCTCATCCTATCGTACCCCCCTCTGTTCAAACAAAGGACAGAGGTCCGGGAACCCACTTTCTTCTCCTCCTCCATCTGCATCAGAAATTCCACCATCCAATGATCACTCTTCCCAAGAGGATCCTTCACCACAAGGTCCCTAATTCTACCTGCCTCATTACATAACACCAGATCCAAGATAGCTCGCTCCCTCATCGGCTTCAACACACACTGTTCAAGGAAACTATCCCGGCAGCATTCCAAGAACTCTTCCTCAAGCCCACCGCGTCCAGCATGGGTCGACCAATCAATATGTAGATTGAAATCCCCCATAATTATCGCCATTCCATTCCTGCACGTCGCATTTATTTGCGCATTAATAGCCCACCCCACCTGGGAGAAGAGAAACATCAACCAGGATTCTCACTGTTGACCACTCTTGGAAAATGCAGGAGTTTTAGATAGCAAGTAGAAACACAAATGGAACAAAAAAGAAAAAGCTCAGATCAGGTGGTGTCTGTGGCAAACAGTTAATATTCAAAGTTGATGAGCTTTCATCAGAACAGTTCTGGTGAAAGGGCAGCAAACTGAAATGTTACCTCTCTTCACTGATGCTGCCCAGCCTGTGTTTAACCAGCATATTTTCAGATTTCCAGCAAGCTCAGTATTTTGCTAGTTGTTTGGCTAGTCTATCTGTTGCAGTTTAACCAATTTACTTACCTGGGCTTATTCACAGAAAATGGCTACCCACACTGATCGAATTATTATCAGGAAGAAAACGCATACAACTAGATAATCCTCACAAACTGAAGTGAGATCAAGCTGGTGAAACAATCAGGATCAACTCCATATACTGAGTTTAGTGCCAGTGATTAGCAAGTGACTGCAGGTTCAAACTTGACTCCAAAGGGTACTTCAGTGCAAGACTAAAAGAATGCTGTATTAACTGAGCTACTATATTTTAGAACATGACTGTTCTCTGCACAAAGCAAGTGCCATGTTTGTGACTAAATTCCAAATTTTATTTGTTGAAATGTTTTGAGAAAGTGTGAAAAGCATTATATAAAATGGATCTTTTGCCAAAATGATAAGTTAAGGCGGGTGATAGTTTCTATTGCGTATCCTAATCCCTGTAGCCATTCATAACCTTAGCTTCCATGACACAACTCATTAAGTCTAGGATTGTTTAGTGCTGCCACTTCAATCGATGGGAAGGTGGTTCTAGAGGTTAACATCAAAAAAGTGGCTCAATGTATGGTTCCTGCCAATTTTTCTTGTTCTTTTATTAGGCTTACTCCTTATATTCATGAATTTTGCCTCTATAATTTCTTCCCTTTTTCTTTAAAAGGCAGTAGGGCTTCATGAATTTCAGAAAAGCTGTGTGTAAATTAGCTGGCCACATTCAATGGAAAAAGCAGTTTGATATAGCTATTCCATAATCGAAAACTATCAGGTGATTTTTAAAAATCTTTTTCTCTCCTCCAGGCACCGATTCATGGTTGTGTTAGCCCTCCATAATCTCACTTCTTCTTTAGATTAGAAGGGTCAGCAGTTTCTTTGACTTCACAGCTTGGCTTAATCTTGTATTTAAAGATTACAAGAACTTAACTATTATTCTTTAAAATATGTCCTGAAACGCAGAACACCCACTCCTACACCAACTGGGATCAGCTAGCTGTATGTACCAAGGATCAACCTTGGGCCCTTGTTTCACACATCTAGTACACTGCACTAAATAACCAGCAAAGGAACTCCTGCATGGTTTCAAATATTGAAAATTAGTAAAAAGAACATTTCAGTGATATAAAGGGTAATTTTAACTTCCTGTAGGGGTAGATGGTAATTAAAACAGAGAGGAAGCTTTAATTGGAGGCCTGGAAGGTTTATATATTGGGGCTACTTGCCCATTTCTGGTAGACAGCGGCCTGGCAAACACCTGTTGAGGTGTAGGACAGTGATTCATTCCCATTGCTCTTTGTACATTATATGCATATAACGTGAAATCCAGCACATTACCTCAATGCCTTTGTTTATCGCCTGTTTTGCCATCCTCAGAGCTACTGGACCCTTTAAAATTAATCAGAGTTTTTAAAAAAATATGACAATATTCAGGTATACACAAACTGATTATATTATGGCAAAGTGAGTACTAAAATGCTATCCCTCTCTTTTCAGCACTCAGCTGTACCAGGTTTTTAAAAAATAATTTGCTCATCAATTCAGTGTGTTTAAGTTAAACAGTTCTATTTTTTTTAAAAAATGCTCCAATCACACTCACATATGATGGTTACACAGACCGGTGAGGTAGGGGAGGGAAATAGATGAGTCCAAAAAGAAGTCAAGTACGTTGGTGACAGACAGTTTCCATTATGTTTAATCTTTGAGGATTCTGCTTCAAGAGGATTCAATGTTGAAGAACAATCTATCTTTTCTTTGAGCCAGCAGCTGTTTGGCTTATGTTGAAGTGGTTGCCTGTGGTGTTTGGCTGCTCAGAATACAAGCAGGGACTGAGAGAGGGAGGGATACTGCATGTTCTGTTGCTATTTTCACTCCATGTCTTTCTGGCTTCTATCCCTGGAAGTCAGTGTCTCTTTACAAAACAGCTAGTTTGCTGTCGCAGGACCTTGATAAAGTTGCCAGTTACCAAACAGTCATAAGTTCACTTCAGGTCCATTCTCACTCACCCTAATAATTAGTCCAAATGCCTGAGTAGTTCAAAAGGTGGCGATTCTAACTTATTCAAACTAATTTTTGTCCTCTTGGGCTATGTCCAGAAAGCTTTGTAAGTAGCAAGCTGTAATTACATAGATGTTTGGCTATTTAGAGACCTGCTGTTTGGGAGACTTTTTAAAATTTATTCTGTGGCTTCAGTCAATTATAATAAAATCCTTTTATCAAAACTATCAACAATTCTTAACCCTGTATTTAAAACCATTATACGAACAGAGATTATCCCTGTTGTAGGATTGCCTTCAGCTGCAGCAGTTGTGGAATGACCAAACTTCATTGCTGCAAAATGATAGCGATAGAAGAGTTTTTTTTTAAATCATTGGCTAGCATTTATTGTTCATCCCTTGTTGGCCGTGGATAGTTGAGACAGCCACATTGCTGTGGCTCTGGACTTACACAGGCCAGACCAGATAAGAATGGCAGATTTCCTTCCCATAGGTTAGTGGTGAACCAGATGGATTTTTCCAACAATCAACAATGGTTTCATGGTCATCAGTAGATTCTTAATTCCAGATTTTTAAAAAATTGAATACAAATTCCATCATCTGCCGTGGCGGGATTCAAATCCAGGTCCCCAGAACATTGGCTGAGTTTCTGGATTAATAGTTTAATGATAATACACTAAGCCATCGCCTCCCCTATACCACCATCCACTGTCAAGTTTGCCATGGGTGGTTCCACTACAAAAAAAAGCAACGATCAAGATTGTCATTGACTTTAGTAATACACAGTTTATTACAAACCTGCGGAAGAATCTCTTTGGCTAGATCTAGTGCCTTTTGATAAGCCGCATCCCCCAAATCATTTTGGGTCACAGTACTATTCACTAGGCCCATGGACATTGCTTGTTCGCCATTTATCTGTCGACCAGTGAAAATAAGTTCCTTTGCCATACCAATGCCCACAACTCGAGGCAGCCGTTGGCTACCACCTTGAGAACAGAAATAAAAAGTTTTGATTACCTATCACAGCATAAATCAGGCATTTTATTACACTGAAATTTCATTTAATATTTACAATTCCAGTTCTTCCACATAGGTGAAGCATGTGGCAATATGTAATTCTGATATAGTTGGATAGATTCATTAAAAACACAAAGAACAACACAGCACAGGAAACAGGTCCTTTGGTCCAACAAGCCTGTGCCGCCATTTTAACATTGTGCATGCCCTCTTCTACCTATGACCTTTGTCTACACCTATTGGACTCCACAATAAAGGAAACATAACCAGATTGAGGGACGACTAATTTAGGGACAATTTGTTAACACCAATCAGCCTAAGAGCACATTTTTGGGGTGTGGGAGGAAACCGGAGCACCTGGAGAAAACCCACACAAGCACGGGGAGAATGTGCAAACTCCCACAGACACTGACCCAAATCCATGTATCTGCACAGCAAACAGTAATAGTCATTGAGCTGTCATGTTGCCCGTCAGCTGGTCCAGTTTAAGCGTACACTAACGACGTGAAGCACTAGGCAACTCTCGAAGCAACATCCGAGAGCAGCCCTCGCACGACCCACCGCGTGTATGCCCCTTGTTAGACAACAAGGTGGACCGAAGCACCTGTGGATTAAAAGAGAGAAACATCAATAACATGCACATTCTTATACAAACATTCAAGGGAATCCCCAGAAGCTCAAAAGTAAAACAAGTGAGCCAGAAAATATGTTGGACGGTCAATAGGAATCAATTGATTCCCAGGAATGTCCTAAGGCTTTTGATCCTTATTTAGAACAATCTTTTGTATCCTTACATCTCTAGTCCGCTCATGTGCCTAAGTAAGCCTTAAACAACTCCAGCGTGCCTGCTTCCACCACCCTACTTGGAAGTGCATTCCAGGCCCCCACAACCCTCTGTGTGAAAAACCTCCCTCTAACATCCGAATTATACCTCGTTCCTCTCACCCTAAGCCTGTGGCCCCTCATAATTTTCGTATCCAACCTAGGAAAAAGCTTACCACTGTTCACTCTATCTATACCCTTCATAATCTTACACACTTCTATCAGATCTCCCCTCATTCTCTGTCTTTCTAAGGAGAACAGCCCCAATTTGTCCAATCTCTCCTCAGAGCTCAGTCCTTCCATACCAGGCAGCATCCTGGTAAACCTCCTCTGCACTCTCTCCAGGGTCTCCACGTCCTTCCGGTAGTAAGGCGACCAGAACTGAACGCAGTATTCCAAATGTGTTCTAACCAACGTTGTATACAGCTGCAACATTAGGTGCCAGCTTTTATACTCTAGACATGTATTTAAAACATGTATTTCATGCACCACAGTCTGTCATGCCTCAAGTGTAATATCCAGGTATTATTTTTAATATACCATTATGCTTAATTCTATTAACAACACCGTGTTTCTAAAGTAAAACACAAAATGCTGGAAATACTTCAGCAGGACAGGCAGTATGCGTGAACAGAGAAACAAAGTTAATGTTTCAGGTCTGACCGTTTATCAGTCCGCTTTCTCCAATGACTTGTTCTGTAATTGTTGCTACAGATGTTTTATTTAATTAACTCCCAGATCACAAGTCAATTCATTGTAGGAAACTTTTAAGTTATCCCTCCTAAGTATAAAGGACTCGGATGAATATCGCAATGCAGAACCAGAGAGGGGAAAAGGACAGGCAGAAAAAAGGATCTGGAAGGAGGCCGAATGCAATAGCAAAGGCAACTAAACAGGATGAGCAAGTTGCAAAAAGAAGAGAGCATGCAGCTGAAGTGGAGACAGCCAGTAATCATAATGAGGGACGGAGAGTGGGGAAGAGAAACACTATTATCCCTGTGTTGCTTTTGTATTAGAGTATATCTAATAATTTAAGGTGAACAAAACCACAGGAGCAGTCCCCCAGTAATCTATAGGCAGTGAAATTCATGTATCATATATATACATACTGGTGGATCATATCAAACAGCACATTCCTTCAGCTGTTTGCAATAGTGCTGACCATACTCAAGAGCCTGTGCTTACGAAACACAGACATAATGTCTAAATTTAAATGTGATTCCACAATTGGACAACATTTGCTGAACAATCCCACATATGCTGAGAACTAGACTAACAAGCAATTTAAGATCACCAGTCAGGCTCGCGTTGTGGCTCACTAATACTTTCTAGGACATGTTCTTTGTATCAAAAGGAATAGCCAGGAATTGTAACTTACTTGAATTAAACAAAAGTGTGGAGGACAAATAGTTCCCTGATGCCTTTTCCCTGGCAATTCTCGGCCAGAGTCAATTTACCTATCAATCGGCATCCTTTTCTCGTGCAATATACATGCTTGCTTCCTTTGAAATTTGCCATTCTTGAGTCTGTCCTGAGAAGTGCAAGATTAAAAACTTCGACAGCATGTCTTTTTTCAACAATACTCAAGGTCTACTACCAAGTGACTAGCTTCAGATTTTATTCTCTTTTCTGGAAAAACCATGAATATTCCTCAAGTTCTTTGATTCTCCTACTCAGGACCTATAACTGACCATTTTGCATGACTCTCTGTAGCTCTTGACCACTCTGCAACATTTGGTATAGCCAATCACGCCTCCAAAGCCTCTCCTCTTTTCAGCTGAGTTGGTTCCTTACTTGGTTCCACTCTTATCTATTCAACTTTGGCTACAGCATGTCTGGCATAGCCAGTCTTCCCATTCCCACACAGCCACCAAACAATATGGCTTTGTCCCTGCTTCTTTCTCATGCTGGCTTTCAGCAACATTGTCCAAACACATCGGAAGTAAAAACCATTTGTATGAAATCCATACCCTCCTACTAGTTCCATTCCCCTTACCAGCTACCGTCTCATTGTGATCGAAAATGACTTACCAGAATTCCTCCAATATTTTACACTTTTAGAACAATTCCTTTCTTGATGACCTATTGCCCCATAGGCCACCACATCTTGTTGCCATCTCCTTCTGCATTTGATGGCAGAATTCCTCATCAGAGAAGATTTAGAAGAACTTGTCTGGAATGTACAGCAACACTGACTCCCCCCTCCTCCCCAAGTAGCTCAAAATGTGGAAGATAGTTGTAACATTCCTATAGTGTGTTTGGCAATAAATTGGGTGGTGACATGGGTCTTACTGTATTGTATTCTGTGATTGTATTTTTAATTAGCAATAGGTGCAAGTGACAATCATAGGAAATTTGGTGGTCCCAATGTTTGTGGAACTGAGCCAAGACAGATCAGCCATGATCTTACTGAATGGCGGGGCAGGCTCGAAGGGCTAGTTGGCCTACTCCTGCTCCTATTTCTTATGCATGTGGTGATGAGGAGCTGGGCATGCCCTGCACCTGAATTGTGAAACCCGATGCACTATCAATATTGGACTCTATGTGGCACTATTCATCGAATAGTCAAAGATCAGCTGGCTGCTGGTATCCACATTCAGTAAATGTGAAAAATCTATTGTACAGGTTGCAGGCAACTGCAATGCAAAAATACTCCCAGTTTTCAAACACTATCCACTCCATCACAAGCCTTTTTGTTTTATTTGCTCATTGGATGTGGGTATCACTGGCTGAGCCAGCATTTATTGCCATCCGAGGACATTTACGAGTCAACCACATTGCTCTGGAGTCACATGTAGGCCAGAGCAGGTAAGAACAATATTCTTCCTTTCCTAAAGGACATTAGTGAACCAATAGGTATTTATGAAAACAATGGTTTCACGGTCAACAGTAGACTTCGAATTCCAGATTTTTACTGAATTCAACTTTTGCCATGATGGAATTCCAATCCGAGTGCCCAGAACATTACAGTAGCTCTCTAGATTACTAGGCAACAATACCATAATGAGAGAAGTAACTCACCAGCACCAGGAAGAAGACCTCTGGTAACTTCAATAAGGCCCATTTTGGCAGAAGATGCTAAAGTTAAAGAAACAAATAGCAATAAAGTAACTGCTCTTGTTCACATCAACAAGAGACATGAGCCACTTAACATCATAATATGCTATTGGACAATAAGAACAGGAAAACTGACTATTGAAATTTGAACCAAAGAATATCAATGCAGTATTTTCACTTAAGCAATAGCATTGAGAGAAAAAGCAAGAGAGGAGAAAGAAAAGGGAAAGAAAGTATACGCACAAGCGAAAGTGAGAAACAGCCTCTGGGAAATAAATCATAAGGAGTATGAGATATACTTCTACTAATTAAGCCTTTGGCCTCTTTGGTTCAATTTAATCAAACTGCTTTTCCGTATTTACATTTTCTACACAATTACAGGTTTTCATAATTCCATGAGATCAATAAGAAACACATATTTTCCAGGTTCAAAAGCTAAAGTCTTTCAGGGTTTCCTTGAAAGTCAGCCTTGTGGCTCCTCTTTGTACTGCTTCAACCATTTGAATATCTCCCCTATTTCCTGGTGACCAGAACTGGCCACAATATTCAAGATGTGATCTGAGCAGAGCGTTATAGCGTTTTCTCACAACGTCCTCAAATTTTGTATTCTTCTATTTTAGCTTTATACTTCAATGTGCTGTCAGCTTTGATGATTGATACTCTGCATTGGCTAGCCATATTGAAAATGAAGTCTATGAAGACTCTAGGTCTCATAATGTCAACCGTAATTATTTCAACATCAGAGTACGTGTTGTCCATTGCCTTTCCCATGACCAGGACCTTTTGCTTGTCCATATTCAATTCTTTCTGCCATCGTTCTGCCTACTTAAATATTTAATTGAGCACCATGTGTAATGTTGAAACTGCCTTCTTCAAATCTTCTGTCTCTCCACAAATTTGACTAACTTCAAAATCCAATGATGATTCAAGTCAATGATGCAAATCAGAACCAAATTAGCACCCCAATGGAAAAACTTTTTTTTTATCTTTCAATTAACTGTTCATCTTTATTCCAGATTTTCCATGAATTCCCACTGCTTTGACATTTATCTCAGTCTTTTATATGGAACATTTCAAACCTTTTCTGAGATTCTAGGTACAACATGTCATAGTGTTTTACACAGCCCACTTAGACTGTCACTTTCTCCAAGAAGTTGTGATCAGACAGATCTTCCTCTGAATCCATGTTGGCTGGACTTTACTACATTATAAGTAAATAACTGGGGCTCCATCTTGCACTCAAATTCACCTATGAAATGGAGCAGTCACAGGAGCTCCCATTCCTTGGCATGTTAATAATCTGGTAAGAAGACTCACAACACCAGGTTAAAGTCCAACAAGGTTTATTTGGTAGCAAACGCCACTAGCTTTCGGGGCTCTGCCCCTTCGTCAGGCAAGTAGGGAGTTCTGATCACAAACAGGGCATATAAAGACACACATTCAGTTTACAGAATACTAATTAACCTGGTGTTGTGAGACTTCTTACTGCGTTTACTCCAGTCCAACACCGGCATTTCCACATCACGTTAAAAATCTGCCAGGGGTTCTCTATTATTATCTACCGTTCACTGGTCAAAATACATGTTGGGATTCTGTTATTCCAAGTTCTACGACTGACCTTTATTGACAACCTCAAATAGGGCCCCAAGCCATTTGCTCATCATGCAAGCTTGATGCTGAAATAGGGTGCATCAAAGCTATCCTGTGAAATAATGGCTATCCAGATCAGATTATTGCTCACTGTATATCATGCAAACTCATGGATGGGCCTAAGGCTGCCACTTTCAGTCCTGAAAAGTGTCCAGTCTGTCTCAGATTACCCTGAGGTATCTCAAAATTTGAGCAACAGGTAAAGTTGACTATTTCTCGCTGCTTCTATGCAGCAACACAAATGGTATTCACCACTGACAGGATGTTACTCTCAAGTCAAAAAGATGTTTTGCCTATCACACAAATGAGCAATGTGGTATATGAATTTCAACGCCAATCTGATGGTCAGTATGTACACTGCACAAACCAAAATCTGGCAGATTGTTTCAAACAACATATCCCTTTGGCTGTACACAACAGGCAGGATACTGATCATAGCCAGCCAGCCCGTGCTTGCAAAACTCAAAACACACTATCTAACATCAGATTGGATAATGTTCTAGAGTCCTGAGTGTGCTAAGAAATACACTGACAACCAGTTTAAGATTATCAGTCAGGCTGACTGTATGGCACATGTTTGCTATAAAGTATAACTACAAATACACAGAGTTCTGTCCTCTGCAGACAGAAAGAACGTGTACACACATTGTGCCTCTTTCAACTGAACACAATAAATAGGTGACAGCCATTCCCCAGGGCAATACTTAGGCCAATCAGAGTCATCATAGAATCCCTACAGTGTAGAAAAGACCAGTCAGCCCATCAAGTCTGCACCGACTCTCTGACAGAATATGTTACCCAGGCCCTCCTCCCCTGCCCTACACCCGCAACCCCACACATTTACCATGGCTTATCCATCTAACTTACACATCTTTGGACACAAATGGGCAATTTAGCATAGCGAATCCACCTAACCTTCACATCTTTGGACTGTGGGAGAAAACTAGAGCACCTGGAAGATACCTACCCAGACATGGGCAGAAGGTGCAAACTTCACACAGTCACCGAAGTTCAGAATTGAACCTGGGTCCCTGGAGCTGTGAGGCGGCTGTGCTAATCACTGTGCCACAGTTAATCTGCCTAGCTTGAATTTAAATAAAGCTTGGCAGTTAAGTGACTACAATCAGAGTCCACTTGCCAAATAATCATCACTCTCTTACCATGAAATATAAATTACTGTTCCCTTTACATTTGGTATATTTGCAAATGTCCAGGTCAGTGCATTATGAAAAGTTTTGACATGCCTTTTTTCAATGATAAGCAAGTTATTATTGTACAGGTCATTTTCAAGTTTACGACTGCAAATTTCAATTAGTTGCTCACGTATCCTGTAATGCATCTTTATAACTAATGAATGAACACTAAGATCATTCTAGCTCTATTTTATGTGCACATTATATGAAATCTTGTAGCCATAGGAACACTGTTAACAATGACCATTTTTAGCTTTTGCCTTATTTTTGGTTAGAAAGAGAATGGGGATAATCTGGGAAAGGTTTATGAGAACTTACAGAATTGAAGTAATGACTCAAGCCTACTAGTCATTTTGCCAATGTTTGTAGAGCAGCCTTTAATTATTAAATAGAAATGGAGCTCTACATTTCTATTGTGCGCTCTCCACATATGTAAGGTATTAAATAGGCATATGGGACATGATTTGACCCTACCTGCAACACGAAGATCACATGCCAATGCTAGCTCCAGACCACCACCAAGAGCATACCCATCTATTGCAGCAATAGTGGGCATAGGCAGGATTGCTTAAAAATAAAAAACACACACACATATCATTTAAGTCTTGAAAAACATTTTAAGCGTGTGTATATCAAAATCACAATCTGAACAGCCAAGCGATCAGAGCTAGCCCTTCCAACTAGTTTCTAGAAATCTCATTGGCCAAGAATCATATGCTCATCTATTGTGTCACTAATGTAGCTTGATGACTATAGCTAATCACATGACCAAAATGATCGCTCTATCTTTGACTGATGAGCCTTTGGACCCATGCTAATAAACCTCAGAGGATGTTAGATTTTAGCAGCTCAGTTTAGCTAATAATGGTTCATGAATTCCATAAGTATATTTTTCTAGATTTTGGTCATGATGATTGTCCTCATGGGAAACATGTACCTGAAAAACCTCAATTACGGATAAAGAGCTGTACTCTTTAAATAAATCTCAAGTGATCAGGTAGTCTAGAAATGGAATACAGAGGAGATGATGAGGCACAGGCACAATGGGGAATGATTGCTAACTTCGGTACCTGGCAAGTGTTCAAAGGCATTAATTAGATGAGCTCGTAGATGATTAGTTGGCAATGCAAGAAGTTAAGGATGGTGTTACAGACAGGATCAGAAGAGAGCAAAACTTTTTGTACCCTTTCTGTAATCGGTATATTTTGTTGAAAAGTAAGGCATGTGTTCCTCAGCCCCCAGGGTGTCTGCTGTCAATTTAAATCACAGCAGCAAGCTTTTGTGGGTTTAAATAAAAGCAGGATTATTTATTCATGCAGTTACCCTAAAAGTCAAAATTCCAAGTCATTCATACACACACATGGGTAGTTTAGGTGGGTTCAATAGCTGGAGTTGTATATCAGGATGATTATAAGACTCCCTCAATGCGATGGATGTTCAGCAGGTCGTAAAGTTAGGCACTTGTAGTTTTTCTTGCCAGGAGGTCAAGTTTGATATTCCAAGCTCGTGGCTCTGGCAAATGTTGTTTGTTAGATCTCTTCCATTGAGCTGGTATGGATGATGTCTACATACCCAAGAAATCCACTTGCATTTGAGAGCTTTCCAGAGATGTGATTTTCAGATGTGAATTAATTCTTTGTGCAGAAATTGCAAGAGTCACTGGACCCCTGGCACTTTAATAGCCTGTTTAGTAGCATCTAGTTTTAAAAGAAAGACAATTCCAGAAATTGTTTAAAGTTACGAATAGGACATGCCTTCACTGGGCATAACAATTGAATCAGAAGAGACTGATTAAATTGCAAAAAATAGCAGCAAGCCTGTGCATTGAATGTTTTGTTAAAAACCAGCAAAGGACCATCAAAAAGTTGATAAAAAGGGAAAAAAATATATCCTTGCCAAGAATATAGAAGCAGATTGTAAGAGATTTTACAAGAAATAGAGTAACTAAAGTAAATGTTGGTACCATAGATGTAGATGTCTGATCTTTGGAATTTTCTACGCCAGAGTTGTGAATGAATCATCATTGATTATAATAATTAGGGCTCGAGTTAGACAGATTTTTGGCCTCTCAGGGAATCAAGATATATGGGGAGCAGATGAGAAGGTGGAGTTGAAGCCCAAGATCTGCCATGATAATATTGAATGGCAGATCTAACAGGCCATACGCTCCTGTTCCTTAAGCTAGATCACAAGAAATAGGAACGAGTAGGACCTTCAGCCCCTCAAGCCTGCTCCGCCATTTAGTAGGATCATGGCTGATCCAACATTCCTCACATCCACTTGCCTGCCCTTTCCCCGTAACCTTTGATTCCCTTACTGATCAAAAATCTATCCATCTCATTTTTAAATATACACAAGGACTCTGTCCCCACAGCTCTCTGTGGTAAGGCGTTCCAAAGACTCACAACCCTCAGAGAAGAAATTCTTCCTTCCTCAATCTTAATCGTTTTGAGACTATTCCCTTTATTTGGAGATCATTCCCTTTGGTCCTAGATTCTCCCATGAGGGGAAACATCTTCTCAGCATTCACTCTGTCAAGCCCCTCAAGAATCCTAAATGTTACAATGAGATTACCTCTCATTCTTCTAAATTCCAATGAGTAGAGTCCCAAACTATTTAACCTTTCCTCATAAGAAAGTCCCTCCATATGAGGGATCATCCTGGTGAACCTTCTCTGAACTGCCCCCAGTGAAATAATATCTTGCCACTTTCCCATTAATCAGGTGACAAATACTAAACAGTGCCAACAGTTTCAAAAACTTTTTCACCTTAAAAGAAAATCTTGTCTCAAAGTGTGTTGCTAAGTGTCACAATTAGTATTGAGAATCTTAAGGGACAATTTCAACACTTTCTTCTCATTTGTTATACATAATAGATGTACATTTCCTGGTCCCCAGTGCTGGATAAGTACTTTGAGGCTGAAGCAGTGATTGCGGATGCTGACTGCACTATTAAAATAGCTTGGTGGCCCCTATCAGGGCTTATGCTAGGTATCAGAACCAGAAAGAGGACTGGGCCTTGAGACCTTACATTAAACCAGAAAATAAATACCTGGTCATTCAAAAATAAAGGCCCAGGCATGTTCAGCTCAACTTGCTGCTCACTCGCTTGGACTCTCTACCCTCCTTCTCCGCCATAAGTTACTCTTTAACTGACTCTAACCTAAGGAAGGTGCAGATACTGCCATCCACTAGCAAGAGAATGGACAGACGCACGCACAGGGAACTGAGCCCAAATAGTTATGAATGCTTCCTCCTGCCTTGTTTGTATGAATATACCAGGCCCATGTTTGTTACAGACATAGGTTCTATGATACCCACAGGTGAAGTCTTATAAGTTCCAAGTTGGAAATAATGTGGGCAAAGATCTGGTAAGATGATTTATCACAGCCCATTTCCTGCCAATTCCATGAAGCCATATGTAGAGAAGAAAAAGAAGCTAGTCCCATGTAATGCAGGCAATTAAACAGTGCAAGAACAAAACAATCTTGAGAACATAAAGCCTGTTACTTGGGATGATTTTCAGGTGGTCCCTTAAAACACTGCACAACATAGGAGAGATAGTAGTAAATGGTGTGGCCCATTGTGCCTGCTCTGCCATACAGTACAATCATGGCTCATCCTGGATTTCAACTACATTTTCCTCACTACTACCCATATCTTTCAATTCCACAAAGCCAAAAATCTGTCAATCCAACCCTTCAATACAGTAAATAATGGAATTCAAACAACTATCTGAAACAGAGAGTTCCTAAGATTCAGAATCCTGCAGTGAAGAAATTTCTTGTCATCTCAGTCCTAAACGAACCTATGTCCCCTGAGATTGTGCCCAACCAATTTAGATTATCCAGTCAGTGCAAATAACCTGGCAGGCTCTTTCAGAATTCTTTGTTTCAATGAGATCACCTCACACTCTTCTAAAGTCCAGAGAATATAAACCCAATTAACTCGGTCTCACATCACAGAACAACCCTCTCATCCTAGGGACTAATCTAGTGAGCCTTCACTGTACTGCCTCCAATGTAAGTATATCCTCCCTTAAACGCAGAGATTAAAACTACACATAGTATTCCAGATGTTGTCTCATCCAATTGTAACAAGACTTATTTATTCCTGTATTCAAATTGCCTTGCAAGAAAGGCCAATTTGCTTTGCCAAATACTTGCTGGATCCACATGCTACCTTTCTGTGTTCCTTGCATGAGCAACCTTCCTCCCTCCCTTCGCATCACACCACCTCCCCCTCCACCCGGAGTCTCTGTTGAAAGTGAGTAATCTCACTCTTCCTCACCATTATATTCCATCTGCCATCTTGTTGCCCACTCACTTTACCTATCAATTTCTCTTTGCAGCCTTTTGTGTACTCCTCGTAACTTACAAAGGTTGGTGAAATTGTATTGTCAGTGAACTTAGACACATTAGTCTTCCCAGCACTGATCTTTAGAAACTTTACCAGTTACACCCTGTCAACTTGAAAATGCCCATTTAAACCTATTCGTTGCTACCTATTTGTTAACCAATTCTCTGTCCATGCTATTATATTACCCCCAACTCCATGAGCCCTTATTTTACCTATTAACCTTATTGAACATCTTTTGGAAATCCAGATATGCTCATCTACTTATTCCCCTTTATCTATCCTACTAATTACATACTCAAAAATACATTCATTTGTCAAACATGATTTTCCTTTCCTAAAACCATGTTGGCTCTATCTGGCAATATGATGATATGCAGAATTCCTTAAATAATAGATTACAACACTTTCCCAACAACTGAGATCATGCTAACTGGCTTGTAGTTCCCCTTTTTTTCAATATTGGTGTTGCATTTGCTAATTTCCAATTTGCTGGGACCATTCCAGAATCAAGGCAATTTTGGAAAATCATTGCCAGTGCACCCAATATCTCTGCAGCTTTCTCTTTCAGAACAGAACACTAGGATTGTAGGCCATTAGGTCCAGGGGATTTGCTGGATTGTAGTCTCTCAAGGTTTCTCTGGTACTTTTTCTCCACTGATATTATCTTAATTTCCTCACCTTTTTGAGCACCTAGGTTACTGTCTTTTTTTGCATGCAACTTTTGTCTTGTGCTGTGAAGACTGACACAAAATGTTTGCAGTGTCAATGAAGTGACCACTTTGCCAGTCTGTTCATGCCAACATGAGGCCTTGGATCTCGTTGACATTCAACAGCCTGCAGTTTGCTGTTTCTGGGAGGATGGGAAATTGGCTGACCGCCATTCTGAGCCCAGCACCAGAGATGGTTCTGTTATGAGCCGCAAAAGGGCAGGGTTAATTTTAATCTAAGCTACAGGAAGAAAACCCTCAGTCGAACTGGCCACCCCACTAACCTCAATTAAAAACAGTCAATTCAGTGCTGTTGTTTAGTTTAATTGGAAAAGTGCTGCAGAAAGATTAAAAAAACGGACATAAAGCAATGACAGAAGAGACAGAAGAAGGTGATCTCACCAGTATTTTTGTTGTGGATACTGCACTAGTTTAGCAACCCATTTCAGAAGTTTGCATCCTTCAATAAACCAGGCTACTGCTACATTATCTTTAAAAATCTAAATGGTACATGGACATCCTCCAAGGAAGAGTAACTACTTATTGATCTGGTGACTGATATACACAAGATGATTTCCAACAAATATTGACCAAGATTTTGAAATGAGGTGATCAGTCATACTGCCAACTCATTAGCACACTCCAGATCTACATGTTTTTAAGACTATGCATTTGAACAATTAAAAGATTTTTTTCCTTTGTAGATTTAATTCTCTTTTGTTCTTATTCTCACTATTATTTGATCTATTTTAGTAATCAAAAGTAAACATGCAACAATACACTCAAGCTATGGAGCCTCCTGCTGTAATGGAGATGGCTTTGAGCTACTAAGGAACACATGCATTTTACAAATTAGGTCTGGTGAAACACTACACTGGCCTTCATGCATTGAACAATACATTACACTCAAATACCCTTGGACTTAACAACAAGACAAGTTCCACTTTGTTTAAAAAAATTGAAAATACCACTACTGAAATACAGATAAATCCATTTCTTTGCACTTGCCTATATTGCTCATTAAACTTCGCAGCTTATGAACAAAGTGGCCAACCTCTGAATTACTCATTTTAGCACGTTCCTTCAAGTCAGCACCTGGGAAATGAATTGGGGAAAGACAAAGGGAAGATAATTTAGAAAACAATTTGACCAAGAATAAAGAGGTAACTTTTGTTGACACTGGCTTAAAAGAAGCAAAGAATAAAGCTTGGCAAGCAATAATTTCCAATGCAAATAATCACTCAGTGACTCTTCTATGATGCATATAGTGCAACGATCAATAGAGTTAACTTAGAGTTAACACAGGATAAAAATCACCAGTAGTAGATCCAGTATTTAAAATTTGTTTATTGAAATGTTTTCAATTTAAACAACTTTCTAATACTCTGATCTGAAATGAGTTACCAAATCAAATCTCAGCCATATACACGGCATCTCACTTCACCACCCACCAGAACCAACTTCTATAACGTGAGATAGAGTGTGATAGGCCATTACTAGACTGATCCTGAAAGGGGCAAGAAATGGCTTTATATCCATGGTCCCCCTCACACGAGGAAGGATTTTCACAGGCCACCACGAATAAAGGAATCACATTGAGAAACTGTTGCACACCTTGTTTGTTGGATCAACAGGATAGCTTAAAGGTGGTGGGGAATAGATGAGAAACTAAAGAAAAAAGTCCTGAAGATGTAGATCACTGTGTTCAGATTTCAAACTCTGGAATTATTAGCTAATGTAAAAAGACTACTACTCTATAATTTATTAACACAATGAAATTAAGGTCTATATACCTCAAAGTAAAATCTAGCTCAGAACTAAGTACATTTAATATATTTCAATGTAATATTTTCAAGCCATGTCTTATTAAACATATCATCACCACTTGATTCTAATTAGGCTAGCTCGTCAACAATCAAATACTGATTGGTAATGTTGCCATAGAATCCCTATAGTGCAGAAGGAGGCCATTTAGTCCATTGAGCCTGCACCAACAACTGCTCCCACCCAGTCCCTATCCCCATAATCCCACACATTTACCCTGCTAGTCCCTGACACTAAGGGACAATTTAGCATGGTCAATCAACCTCACTCACACATCTTTGGACTGTGGGAGGAAAACGGAGCACCCAGAAGAAACCCACACAGACAGTGACCCAAGGTCGGATTTGAACCCGAGTCCCTGGTGCTGTGAGGCAGCAGTGCTAACCACTGTGCTACCATGCAATACTTTAAGTACCCACCATAAAGTTTAGAGTTCCAAAAACACAACAGTTTCCCAAATGCTGCAAGGTCTTGTAAAGTTCTACTAACTATACATCACTGCAACAGGAACATGCTACCTACAGGACAAGTGGATTCAAGTTACAAATGCCTCAGATTATAGATCTCTTACCTGCGCAGAAAACTCCTTTGACCTGACTCTTAAACAGCAGCACGTGCACACTTCTGTCTTGTCGCAAGTCTTCAACAGCTTCTTCAAGCTAAAAACAAGTAATCAGTTCCAGCTTTTCATTGCAGTTCTTGTGAATACAGTCACGGATGAGGAAAATCAAAGTCCTCATAATGGAACTGGAAACACTCATGTCAGAGGGCTGCACCAAAATTGATGATGGTATCGGTACAGGTATTAAAGAGAAAACAGATAAAGGAAAAGGAAAAAGTGTGAGCAAGGAGAAAGAGAGAAGAAGAAAGCATGCAAACGTGTGTGATACAGATTAACAGAGTAGGTCTTTGTTTAATATATATTTCGTCAAACATGAGTTAACAAATGCCAACATGCTCTGCTCCAGATTTTTCTGAAGTTTAGTTTAGCATTGTAGGGACCACTGAAAGACCTAACAAAATAAGAGACTATGCAGCAAATAACTTGTATCATTAATTATGAAGCTCCATATATTCCTGGGACCCTTTTGGAAAACAGTGATAATTATCAAAGTTCCTTCCACCCCATCCCCAATTAAAAATAAATGATTTTGTTGGATAGACATCAGTTTAAATCCATGTTCCATTTACACATATCTCAGGTTGTTGATATTAAGAGATCTGGTTCAGAGTTAGAGATTATCCTACAAAGAGGCAGCCGCACTAAAAAGAGCCCTTCCCAAACTTCAGCTCATAAAATCCAAAAAGTCAAAGAAGAATTAAGTGGAAATAGGACTGAGTTACTTTTGTTTCAAGGAGCAAATGTGATTTTGGTCATAGGTGGCATTAGGGGCACAGGTTAGATACACCAAGAAAGAAATACTCTGTTAAGACAAGTGACAACACAGTGACAGAACTGCACATACCTGCTTAACAAACACATTTCCTAGGGAATTTCTTGCATGAGATCTGTTCATCAAAACTGTTGCAATTCCTGAAAGAAAAACATTAAATGAACGGACTTCATGATTGCAAACATCAATTTTGCTTTGCACTGTAACTCATGACTCATCTTTCATTTTGTCACCCTGCAGTATAAATATCTCTCACTTTCTCTGCCTTTTAACTTTGACAGAGGGTCATCTGGATTTGAAATGTCAACTCTTTTCTCTCCTTAAAGATGCTGCCAGATCTGCTAAGATTTCCCAGCATTTCTCTCTTGGTTTCAGATTTCAGCATCCGCAGTAATTTGCTTTTATCAATTTTGCTGTTGCACTTACATTTTGCTGTTAATTCTCAAAAAGGATTATGTAGCTACTGGCATTGCATGATTTCGGCATAACTAATGCACTGCGGGCAAGGGGCTGCACATAGAAATAAAAAGTTAAAGTTTACTTATTAGTCACAAGTAAGGCTTACATTAACACTGCAATGAAGTTACTGTGAAATTCCCCTAGTCATCCCACTCCGGTGTCTGTTTGGGTCAATGTACCTAACCAGCATGTCTTTTAGAATGTGGGTGGAAACCCATGCAGACATAGGGAGAACATGCAAACTCCACACATAGTGACCCAAGCCAGGAATTGAACCCAGGTCCCTGGCGCTGTGAAGCAGCAGTGTTAACCACTGTGCCACCCAGACCACTTTCAAACCCAGATTTGTTCAGCTTCCACTCTTTCAAGTATTCGTGGGGGACTGTCTCACATTAATCTTCTACAAATGGGAGAAATTAAAAGCTTTTCACAAGACGATCTTTGCCTGAGCTCTATCCATTCAATGTCAAATAAGAAAGTTTTTTAACTTTCTTCATCTAGAAGGTTGTGTTTTAACATTTAAACTGTGGGGAATACGTTCCTTTCTCAGTGCCAACACCAGCTACAAAAGGAAATGCAAATGGCGCTACAGCAGCAAAAGCTGTGTTGTAAAGTAAGGTTAATATCGATGTATACTTTTAGGATAAACCAAAACAAACAAAAAAATTATACAGGGAAATTTACTAGACCAAAATTTTCCTTTAGGCATCAACTTTAGATCTGTGACAGCATGCTTGCTTCCACATCAGAAGGTGTTCAGTGCCTGCTATGGACTTGAGCATATTGGCCCGGATTTTACAGTCACAGCTATCTATTGATGCTCATTGTTCATTATGCTTACAACTGAGAACAGACCTTTTCAGTAACAACTTATGATCGTATGGTGTCTAACACAGTGTGCCTGCCTTTTACAAGGCATCTAGATGCCTAATGCGCGAAGCATTAGGAATAAAGTGGATGCGCGAAGCATTAGGAATAAAGTGGATGAGTTGGTGGCGCAGATCGACACAAATGGATATGATCTGGTGGCCATTACAGAGACGTGGCTGCAAGGTGACAGGGACTGGGAGCTGAATGTCCAGGGGTATCAAGTGTTTAGGAAGGATAGGCAGGAGGGAAAAGGGGGGGGCGTAGCTCTGCTGATTAAGGATAGCATCAGGGTGGTAGCAAGGGATGATATTGGAGCCAAGGAGCAGAACGTGGAATCGTTGTGGGTAGAGATTAGGAACAGCAAAGGGAGGAAGACGCTGGTGGGTGTCATCTATAGGCCCCCGAATAATGATCTGGAGGTGGGGCGGGCTGTTAACGTGCAAATAAGTGCAGTGTGCAGGAATGGGACGGCCGTAATTATGGGGGATTTCAATCTGCATACTGATTGGTCGACCCATGTTGGACGCGGAGGGCTTGAGGAGGAGTTCTTGGAATGCTGCCAGGATAGTTTCCTGGAACAGTGTGTGTTGGAGCCGACAAGGGAGCGAGCTATCTTGGATCTGGTGCTATGTAATGAGGCGGGTAGAATTAGGGAACTTGCGGTGAAGGATCCTCTTGGGGAGAGTGATCATTGTACGGTGGAGTTTCTGGTGCAGATGGAGGAGGAGAAAGTGGGCTCCCGGACACGCGTCCTTTGTTTGAACAGAGGGGAGTACGGTAGGATGAGAGAAGAATTGGCGAATGTGGACTGGGGGAGCGCATTGGAAGGTAGGTCTGCTGAGGAGCAGCGGAGGATCTTTAAGGAGATCTTTCTTGGTGCTCAGCTGAAATTTATTCCGATGGTCAAAAAGGACTGTAGGAGGAGAGGTAATAAGCCGTGGATAACGAAGGAGGTGAAGGAAAGTGTTAAATTAAAAGCAGAGGCGTTTAGAGTAGCTAAGAGTAGTGGGCGAGAAGAGGATTGGGAGAGGTTTAAATGTCAACAAAGATTGACAAAGAAGTTGATAAAGGAGGGTAGGAGAAACTATAAAGCTGGGCTAGCGCTTAATATAAAAAAGGATAGCAAGAGTTTTTATAAGTATATAAAAAGGAAGAGGCTGGCTAGGGTGAACGTTGGTCCCTTAGAGGATGAGAAGGGGTACTTAGTGGTAGGGGATGGGGATATGGCTGAGGTCTTGAACAACTTTTTTTATTTCGGTCTTCACGGAGGAGGATGTGAATAATTTGCTGGATGTTAGAGATGGAAAGGTGGTAGGACTGGAGGGTCTCGATGACATTACTGTTACTAGAGAGGTGGTGCTCGACAGACTGGAGGGGCTGATTGTGGACAAGTCCCCAGGACCGGATGGAATGCATCCGAGGGTTCTGAAAGAAATGGCGGAGGTGATAGTGGATGCCTTGGTGGTTATTTTCCAGACGTCGCTGGATTCCGGGGAAGATTGGAAAACGGCTAATGTTACGCCGTTGTTTAAGGGTGCCAGGCAAAAGGCAGGGAATTATAGGCCAGTTAGTTTAACGTCTGTTGTAGGTAAAATGTTAGAATCTGTCATCAAGGAGGAAATAGCGAGGCATCTTGAGGGGAACTGCTTAATAGAGTAGAGGCAGCACAGTTTCGTTAAAGGGAAGTTGTGTCTGACAAATTTACTGGAGTTCTAAGAGGATGTGTCTAGGGCAGTGGATAGAGGAGAGCCGGTGGATGTGGTCTTTCTTGATTTTCAGAAGGCGTTTGACAAGGTACCTCACAAGAGGTTATTGCAGAAGGTCAGGGGGCATGGAATTGGGGGTAGGGTGTTAGCGTGGATAGAGGACTGGTTGTCAAATAGGAGGTAGAGAGTGGGGGTCAATGGGTGCTATTCGGATTGGCGGATGGTGACTAGTGGAGTGCCCCAGGGGTCGGTGCTGGGGCCTCAGCTATTTACCATTTATATAGATGATCTGGAGGAGGGAACCGAGTGTAGGGTGTCGAAATTTGCTGATGACACCAAGATTGATGGAACGGCAAATTGTGCGGAGGGTGTGGAGAGTCTACAGAAGGATCTAGATAGGCTGGGCGAATGGGCCAGGAACTGGCAAATGGAATTTAATGTTGGCAAGTGCGAGGTGGTCCACTTTGGTAGGAATAATGGTAGGAAGGATTATTACTTGCGTGGAGAAAAACTGCAGCAGGCGACGGTGCAGAGGGACCTCGGGGTCCTTGTGCCTGAGTCGCAAAAACCCAGCTTGCAGGTGGTCAGGAAGGCGAATGGGATGCTGGCCTTCATCACGAGGGGGATTGAATATAAAAGTAGGGAGGTCTTGCTGCGGCTGTATAGGGCATTGGTGAGGCCGCAGCTGGAGTACTGTGTGCAGTTTTGGGCGCCGTACTTACGCAAGGATATTTTGGCCTTGGAGGGAGTGCAGAGGAGGTTTACTAGGATGATGCCGGAGTTGAGGGGGTTGAGCTATGAGGAGAGGCTGAATAAATTAGGCTTGTACTCGTTAGAGTTTAGAAGAATGAGGGGAGATCTCATTGAGACGTATAAGATGATGAATGGGATGGATAGGATAGAGGTGGAGAGACTCTTCCCGCTCAGAAAGGATAGTAGGACTAGGGGGCACAGCCTCAAGATAAAGGGGGGGCGGTTTAGAACGGAGTTGAGGAGGAACTTCTTCACTCAAAGGGTGGTGAATCTCTGGAATTCTCTGCCCGTTGAAGTGGTGGAGGCTACCTCGCTAAATATTTTTAAGACGCGGGTTGATGGGTTTTTGATAAGAGAGGGGATTAAGGGTTATGGGGAGAGGGCGGGAATGTGGAACTGAGCCACAACAGATCAGCCATGATCTTATTGAATGGTGGGGCAGGCTCGAAGGGCTAGTTGGCCTACTCCTGCTCCTATTTCTTATGTTCTTATGAACCCAAGTAAGATAAACAACATGTTTCTTCAAACAGATTCAGGAATCCTCGCACAAAAATACAGGGTCTAAACAAGGAAGTGAAAATTTGATGTAAACTTTTCACAGGAAGCAACATCAAGAATGACAATTAAAGATGATGGGACAGGAGGAAAAAGCAAGATAAATAAAAACCACAAGAAATGGGAAGAGGAATAGGCTACCAGGCCCTTCAGGCCTACCCTGCCATTCAGTACGATCATGGCAGATCAATGCTGGCCTCAACTCCTCTTCTGTGCCATTTCCCCATAGCCCTCTATTCCTTGATTTAGTAAGTATTTATCCACCTCCACTTTGAATACTTCTAAAGATCCAGCCTACACCACCTTTTGCGGCTGAGAATTCCAGATATTCACCACCCTCTGCGAGAAGAAATTTCTACACCTCAGTTTTAAATGACCCTTTACCTTGTAGCCATGTCCCTTTGTTTGAGACTCTCCCACTAGTGAAAACATTTCACCATCTACCTTGTCAAGCCCTCTGAGCGGCTTATTGTCTGAAGGAGATTTTTTAAACTCCAAAGAATATAGACCCAGAATATTTAGTTTCTCTTGGTAGGACAACCCTCTCATCCCAGGAATTAGCTGGATGAATCTCCTTTGGACTGCTTCCAATGTTCATGTATCCTTTTTCAGTAAGGGGACCAAAAACTGTACTCAGTATTCCAGGTAAGGCCTCACTACACCCTGTACAATTGCAACAAATTATCTCTTTTTAAATTCCAACCTCTTTGCAATAAAGATTAAAACGTTGTTTGCCTTCTTAACCACTTGTTGGACCTGCCTGTTAGCTTTTGTGATTCATGCAGTAAAACACCTAAATCCCTCTGCACTTCACTCACCTGCTGTCTTTTTCCATCTAGATAATAATCTGTCTTTTGATTCCTCCAACCCAAATGCATGATCTCACAATTTCCCACATTAAACTCCACTTGCCTGGATTTCACCCAGTCAACCTATATCCTGTTGCAGAATCACAATATCTTCATTACAACATGTCCTTCCACCGATCTTTGTCTCATTGGCAAATTTTCTTCCTTCCTCCCAATCATTAATGTAAATGGTGAATAACTGTGTGCCAAGAACTGATCCCTATGGTGCTCCACTAGTTATATCTTTTCCAACTCTTTTCCATATGATAGCCAGTTTTCAATCCACGTTAACACATTTCCTCCAATTCAGTGGGCTTTTACGTTATGCACCAGCCTCTTATGTGGCACCTTGTCAAATGCTTTTTGGAAATCTAAATATACCACATCCTTTTTAACTCTCCAACAATAATTAAAGTCTGAAAGATTATGATTCTACATTATAAGAGTTAATTGCAGTAAATAAGATTGGCACAATGTTAAAAAGTCACAGACGTTTTAATGAACTCGTTCAATCTTCTCCTGGTGTGTTTAGCAGGTAATTAGTGGGAAATCACCACAAATTCATGCCCTTACTTGTATGTGAAAGCTCCAACTCTTAGGGAGATGCTAGTGCAGCAAAGTGCAATCTGGACAGCAACTTCCTGATTTGAGGGTTGGATTGTTATTATGAAACAACTCCTACACAGTGAATGTTGGTAGCTTCTCTTTCATTCATAATACAAAATATGAGCCATGAGGCGGCGCAGTGGTTAACACTGCTGCCTCACAGCATTAGAGACCCAGATTCGATTGTCAGCTTGGGTCACTGTCTGTGTGGAGTCTGCACGTCCTCCCCGTGTCTGCGTGGATTTCCTCCAGGTGCTCCGTTTTTTTCCCCACAGTCCAAAGATGTGCCGGTTAGGTTGATGGGCCATGACAAGTTACCCCTTAGTGTCAGAGGGATTAACAGGATAAATATTTGGGGTTGCAGAGATAGGGCCTGGGTGGCATTGTTGCCAATGCAGGCTCAATGGGCCGAATGGCCTCCTTCTGCACTTTAGGGATTTTATGATTTTATCCAGGCTGATTGTTTAGCACAGCACTGCTCTATCAGAGGTGCTATCTTAAGGTGAAATATTACATTTTGGGCCATAAGCCCTCCACACAGAGACGGATGTAATATATCCCATAGCTCCTTGAAAAGGAGCAGCGACTGTCTCCAGTCCAATGGCCAAGTTAAATCTTATTTGCCAACCGATGTCATTAAAATAGTTCATCTAATCAAAAGATAAATAGTGCAGTTCCAGGAATTCTGAAATAAAGATAACGAAGACTGGAAATAATAAGAACATAAGAAATAGGAGCAGGAGTAGGCCATCTAGCCCTTCGAGCCTGCCCCGCCATTCAATAAGATCATGGCTGATCTGTCGTGGCTCAGTTCCACATTCCCGCCCTCTCCCCATAACCCTTAATCCCCTCACTTATCAAAAACCCATCAACCCGCGTCTTAAAAATATTTAGCGAGGCAGCCTCCACCACTTCAACGGGCAGAGAATTCCAGAGATTCACCACCCTTTGAGTGAAGAAGTTCCTCCTCAACTCCGTTCTAAACCGCCCCCCCTTTATCTTGAGGCTGTGCCCCCTAGTCCTACTATCCTTTCTGAGCGGGAAGAGTCTCTCCACCTCTATCCTATCCATCCCATTCATCATCTTATACGTCTCAATGAGATCTCCCCTCATTCTTCTAAACTCTAACGAGTACAAGCCTAGTTTATTCAGCCTCTCCTCATAGCTCAACCCCCTCAACTCCGGTATCAGCCTAGTAAACCTCCTCTGCACTCCCTCCAAGGCCAAAATATCCTTGCGTAAGTACGGCGCCCAAAACTGCACACAGTACTCCAGCTGCGGCCTCACCAATGCCCTATACAGCCGCAGCAAGACCTCCCTACTTTTATATTCAATCCCCCTCGCTATGAAGGCCAGCATCCCGTTTGCCTTCCTGACCACTTGCTGCACCTGCAAGCTGGGTTTTTGCGACTCATGCACAAGGACCCCGAGGTCCCTCTGCACCGTCGCCTGCTGCAGTTTTTCGCCACGTAAGTAATAATCCTTCCTACCATTATTCCTACCAAAGTGGACCACCTCGCACTTGCCAACATTAAATTCCATTTGCCAGTTCCTGGCCCATTCGCCCAGCCTATCTAGATCCTTCTGTAGACTCTCCACACCCTCCGCACAATTTGCCGTTCCACCAATCTTGGTGTCATCAGCAAATTTCGACACCCTACACTCGGTTCCCTCCTCCAGATCATCTATATAAATGGTAAATAGCTGAGGCCCCAGCACCGACCCCTGGGGCACTCCACTAGTCATACTCAGTAGGTTGGAAACAGAAAAAAACTTGTTAATGCCTGTGACCTTTCATCAAACGATCCAGTTACTTGCCTCTTCATATTTCTAGGATTCTGTTGCATATAAATTGGCAGCAATATTACAACAATGACTGTGTTCAACAGTTCTTAATTGATTTTGGGCAGTCATAAAGGACGCCAGATAAATGCAAACCTTTTTTAAAATCGGAATTATGAATTTACCGAAGGGAAACATCACCATTTCAGACTCAGGTAGAAACTCTAAGGTGGACATCCACTAGGGTCTGGATATGGAGATGGCGTTGGACTGGGATGGGTACACAAATATCAAGTTAAAGTCTTGAAGGAGCAGCCCTCCAAAAACTGGTAGTACCGAATAAAACTTTTGGACATTAACCTGGTGTTGAGAGACTTCTTACTGTGCCCTTCAGGGTCAGGGACGCAAAAGTTACACGCAACTGCGGTAGCAATAGCAAAACACCAGAAACCAATCCCTCACCTGAGTTCTCTCCCTGTAAACGCTGTATCTGGATTTCGGGAGTGCCACTGGTCTCCGAGTATCGCCTTCTGCTCACAGCCAAGGACGGGACTGGACTCCAGCCGCTGCTCAGCCCTTCACTGGTTAAAGAGGTCACAGCAGCCTGCAGAGATCTCCCTACACCGGACCGAGCAAGGGCAGTCGTGCCACGGGCGGCCAAACATCCCAGAGAAAGCATTTTCCTCATCTCTGACATTTGCTGCAGAGCATTGCGGAAGTGAAATTGGCAAACTATACAGGCAGTGGGAAGTGGATTGTAAAGAGGAAATCCCGCCTCCGCGCCCACCTCATTGGATACAGAGACGTATGTTCCCCCGCTGTCCAGATGTGTTCACACTGAGATGGGGTGGTATAAAATCAAACAAGACACCAGCTGGCCAAGTTTGTTACTGTGGAAAAATGTTGGAATTCATTATTAAGAAAGGAGTGGCAGGCCATCTGGAAAATAATAATATAATCAAGCCAAACTGGCTTTGTGAAAGGAAATTGTGTATTGACAAGTTTATCATAAGAGTTCTAGGACGTACCAATACATTAGATTTTCCCGTCTTCGATGGATGACTGTTCAGTAAAGAAAATACTTGTTTACAGTTTCTGTGATTAAATAAAAGCAAAATACTGGGGATGCTGGAATCTAAACCTGAAGCACACGTGCTGTCAGATCTCCCAACTTTTGCCAGTATTATTCTGTTTTTGTGACAGTTTCTGTTGATGTAGACCGAATCATCAAGTGAGAACGCAACGACTCGGCTATAAAGGAGGCCATGTGGCAGCAGTGTGGACAGAGCACAAGTGTTGAAGAGCTACTAACAAAGCACAAAGAAAATTACATCACAGGAACAGGCCCTTCGGCCGTCCAAGCCTGTACTGACCGTGCTGCCCGTCTGAACTAAAACCTCTACCCTTCAAAGAACAAATAAAAAGTGGGTTGTTATTCCCTTTCATCATCCTCCTCCTGTGGTGGAGATTGAAGGTGGCTCACTAAAAGCTTGCACTCACAGTGCCAGCTATGGAGCAGCTATCCCGAAGGGCACCTCCACATGTACTCAGACCCTGCCCTGCCCCCACTCACTGTTAAAGAACTTGGTGATGTCAGTGAACTACTAAAGTTAATAAATAAACCAATCTTTGTTGAAAGTCCTTGCTATTAGTGATTCAGGAACCCCTTACAGTTACACTATCGTGCATGAGGATAGGTCAATCTTGATTTGCATAGCTGATTGCAAATACTGCATATGAAGTCATTGTTAGATGGATGGATGGAGGCATTAGCTTTGTATCACACTTGCTTTGCCAGAAGGCACTTGACTGTGTTCTCCTCAAATGTCAAAATCATCGGGTGTGTCCGAGTTTGTTTATTTTCCCATGTATCAAGGTCCAGTTTGCAAGTCCTGAGATTGATATAACGGCAATCTGCACACCAAAAGTTTGGGATGTCCTGCGGTGTGGGTTCCCATACTCGTCATACTGTCTTTGGTGTGTGGGAATCCTCCATGCAAATCAGATGACCAATCCAGCAAAACTGACGTGCATGCTCTTGAGACCAGGTATGCAAGAACTTCGGTGTTGGGAGTTTTGTTATGCCACCCGAAGTTACAAATAGATCTCAGACAGCAAAGTTGGAATGCATTTTTTTGCTTTATGTGAAGCTGGCAATTTTTTTTAACCAAGTGTGGCACCCATGAGGAAGTGATGTAAGAACGAATGCCTGGTAGACTAAGATCTTTGTTCTGAGGTAAAGTCAGTGAGTGAGTCTGCCAAACACTGTGCTTGCTTTTAGCAGGCATTAGTTGATTTTGTCAACCTGCCCAGTGTTACTGGAGAGGAGGCTACCAAAATAGCGAAACTTCTGTACTGATTGAGGGGTTGTGTTCTGGATAGTGATTATGGAGGCTTTGCGTATGAGGCTGTGCCAGGTAAAGACAAGATAGAAACATAGAAAGTTTACAGCACAGAGGGAGGCCCCTTGGCCCATGGTGTCTGCATTGACTGGAAAACAAGCCACCCAGCCTAACCCCACTTCATGCAGGTGCACTAGAGCGCACATGCAGATACTTTTTAAATGAGTTGAGCATTTCTGCTCCATTATCCTTTCCGGAAGTGAGTTCCAGACCCCCACAACTCTTTTCCCTCGAACATTTCTATTAATCATTTAAATCTATGTCCCTTAGCCACTAACCATCCTGCTAAAGTAAATAGGCCCTTCACGTCCATTTTATCCAGACTCATCATGAGGCTGGAGCTGAATGATCAACAAGCAGCTGAATATCATCCAAAACATGTGCAATTACTGGGAATAAGAGTTCACTTTGCTGTTCAGTAACATTTATGGAAAACTTGAAACATTGCAAGTTGGTCAGGGAACCCTTCTACAGGGTGACCTGTGGGAAATGCTGCATCAAGACAAACAAGGAGGGCCTCTTCACACAGGAGGCAACTCCGGCAGCTTTAGTAAGCTATAATGAGCTGGGATGGCTATCTTCTGCATGTGGCTAGGTAGCTCCACTGCCTGCAACCTCTTATTGCACTACTGCAAAATGGCTCCAGAATGGGATGGAGTGAGGGAATTGCATGCTTATTCGTAGTGCTAATTTTAGCACCTGTCTGCCTCTGCTCCTGGCCTCGGTGGAGGCCAGCACTCAAGCTCAAAAGTACTAAAGGTGTGTGATTAGTTGTCTTTTTTGTCAATCACAAAGACCTGCTCTTTAAAAACATACTCCAAGTAGAATATTTTGAAATTTACCTCAGTTTTTTTCAAATTTGAGCAACAATTGTTAAAACTGACTGAATGGCATGAGTGTACCTGAGAAATTAGTCCAAGTTCAGCCCATAGAATCAAAGTTCTGGACAAAAATATCAAATACAATTCTAGACCATTGTAAGAGACAATGTTTGTAAAATAAAAATGTGAACTAAAAGTCCAAAGATAATTCTGTTGATACAATAATGTTTTAAATTTATTTTGTTTGCATCGTTATTTTGAACAGGAACAATTTCAGTTACTGATGAATAAAATGAAGCAAGTTACCAGTTCTGGGAAGTATGTGAGAACATGATGGTAACCAGCTTGGATCATCAGAGTGACAAGACCCTGTTGTAAAAATTCATCATCAATCTGGAATAGAGTGAAGAGAGGCAGCAACAAAAAGATCAAGAAGGATAAAGCAATGAAGAAATAAAGGATTCATGTACTACAAATCAAAAGAAAAATCTGATCAAATTCAACTATGCCATGTCACAATTAGTTTAAAAGATTGGGAGATTTCTTGCTGCATTATCGTAATACTGTGCCACAAGATTAAGAATGGTGTGGATTTATTCCTTGAATGACAGGATGACAGACACTGATTGAAGCTTGAGCCAAATTTGTGACATGTAACAGATCAGAATGTTGACACAGGTCATAACTGACGACTGTTAAATGTCCAAATCCTGATTAAAACTGGAAATATGCAAGAGGCCAGAACTTGAGGATGTTGAACAAAGCAAATAAGACAGTTAAGAAAACAATAAATCATGTGTCAATGCCTGAAGTTGACATCAATATCATTGCAAAATAAGTTTAAAAATCCACTACATAAACAACCACAAACTTTGCAAACATAAAAGCTGCAGATAACAGAACTACATTTTTTATTCATTCACTGGATGTGAGTGTTGCTGGCAAGGCTAGCTTTTTGTCCATCCCTAATTACCCTTGAACTGAATGGCTGGCTAAGCTATTTCAGAGGGCAATTAGGTGTCAACTACATTGCAATGGGTATGGAGGTCTCATGTAGGCCAGACTAGGTAAGATGAGGAACCAAAATGAAGATACAGTACAAGACCACAGTATAGGCCAGAGATGCTGCTGGACAAAACTTACTTGCAGAGGCAGAACAGCAATAACTTGCATGTATATACAGTCAACAACATAAGTAAAATATCCCAAGGCTTCACAGGAGCACTGTCAAATAAAATTAGACACAGATTAGAGATATTAGTATAGGTCACTAAAAGAAGAAACAAAGAGATAGGTTTTAAAGGAGGTTTTAAAGGAGGATCATTAAGGAGAAGAGAAGGGTAGAAGGACTTGGGAGGCAGGGGTTGGAAATTTAGCCCAAGCAGATAAAGCAATGGCCACCAAAAGTAATGGGTAAAATAGGGGATAGGCAAGTGGTCAGAATTAGAAGAGCAGAGATTTCAGAGGATTGTAGGGCTTGGGCTGGTTACACACACAGGGAATTGAATAAATGAGAAATTATTTAGTTTTTTACACCCACATATCAAATTATATACTACATTTACAGCATGCTGCACAGCAAATTGCTAAGGCTTCTTTGGCAGTACATCCCAATTCCACAACTTCCAGGCAAGATTTGCAGGTACATGGGATCATCATCACCTTCAAATCGCACCTTTCTGGCTTTGGATAAATATTTTCTTTGTTTCATTATCTTCGAGCCAAAACTCTAGAACTCCCTACCTTACAGCATTGTGGAAGCAGCTACATCATATAGTCTGCAGCATTCAAAAAGACTAACCAACACCTTCCCAGGTCAATTAGAGATGGGCAGTAAATTCTGGCCTTGGCAGTTATGTTCCCATCCTGAAAATTAACTAAATCATAGGGGCAGCATGGTAGCACAGTGGTTAGCACTGCTGTTTCACAGCTCCAGGGACCAGGGTTTGATTCCCGGCTCAGGTCACTGTCTGTGTGGAGTTTGCACGTTCTCCTTGTGTCTGCATGGGTTTCCTCCCGCAGTCCAAAGATGTGCGGGTTAGGTTGATTGGCCATGCTAAATTATCCCTTAATGTTCTAAAATGCTTAAGTTAGAGGGATTAGCGAATAATATATGGGGGTAGGGCCTGGGTGGGATTGTGGTCGGTACAGACTCGAGGGGCCTCTTTCTGCACTGTAGGGTTCTATGATTCTATAAAAATACTCCCAATTCCTGTAAATCATTAAGAAAATTATTGCACTGCTAAAACTAAAATTTTATGCAAATTATTAAATAGTGTAAGAATTCATTTCCATTATACAAATAAAATGTTAGCGATTGATTGATTGCACATTATCAGAACAAAACTACATCAAACATACTATAGCTGTTGGATCTGACATTATATAACTAGTGCTACTTTCCAAAACATTTGCGCAAAATCTCCAAAGTGCAAAAATCTTTGCAATGATTATGGACATGCCCTGTCTGGGAGACTTGGAATTTTTAAAAATATAAGGCCCTCCTAATTCTGCCACCCCATTCCGAAAGTGCTAATGTGTTGGATGACATCAACCCTCAAGATTTCAAAGTAGCTATTGTCCATACTAGCTGAGACAACCAGTACTGGCAGGTTATTCAACCATGAAGGGTGGCATAGCTAAGTTAATGGTATTGTCACCCAAAATTCACATGTGTATTTTCCAGCAAATCATAAAATAATAACGAAGAGTAGGAATACTGGCTGATTTCCTCTCTGCCCCACACCTAGCCAAGAGGCACTGAGGTATTGTTCAATCGAACTTTGAATTAGTTATTGCATTAAATTTTCTTTTTGTCAAATAATCTGGACAAAGGTGTTTGCTGAACACATTCTTTGAGGAAACTGATACACTTGGTGGAATACTCATCAGGATATTCTCTAAAATGGTTTACATGTTGTGATGTGTTAAAATCCACAGATTGTACATGAATACCTAACTGTTTTCTAGCTTTGTACATTGCCTCTACTTCCTTGTAAGAAATTATTTTATCTGCTTTTGAGTACAAGTAAAGTTCAGGCCACCTTGATGGGTTCACCTTCAAAGCATCATAGCATGACAAGGAGACAAACTGTGTCACTGGATAAAGCACAACCTTAAGAACTGCAATCAAGACAAAAGCAGGAATAACAATGCATTTCACAAAAACATTGGTTGAAGAACCCAAGACAGCATACAGTGCACGAATACCACCCTGGAGGTTCCTGTTTCCAGGTGCACTATCAAAAATGGCTCCTATCACATTTAACTTGGTGAAATAAGTTTCAGTTTTGTTACACTGGAGCTCAACAATGGGGCGATATAGCATGCATCCACCATTACTGAAAACGTGGAACAAGATTGGATGGTCTTCTATGCCAATGTCAAATAGAAGATCTAAGAGTTTTCTTGCAGTGTTATGGAGATTTTTGCTGAAGATTCCAGAGAAAAATATCTGCCGCCATGGAGCAGTATATCTGAGAACTATACAACCCTGAAACAAGAAAAGTAAATAGTTTTAATACAATATACAAAAGACATTCATCCCTACTGCAAAGGAGAGTGGTGAATTTTGTGATGACTGTTGAAGATTTTCAATATCCCCATGATAGAGTGGAAATTAAATTTGCCATTTTAAAAATCTCAGTAGCTGCAACCACTGAGTCATGGCATGAGGGAGTTTAATTTGCTAAACAGCCAACTGTCCTTATTTTGACCTACTACTACTGAGAAATTCAATGCTAACAAAAACAGAAAATGCTGGAAAATCTCAGCAGATGTTGTCAGACCTGCTGAGATTTTTCAGTATTCCCTGTTTTTGTTTGATTCCAGCAGTAATTTGCTTTTATATTGCTTTCATTTGTGAAATTTGATATCTCATTATAAATGGTCTATCATATTATAATACTTACTGTTATGGGAACAATTCTACTCATGTTCACCCAGAGTGAAGTATCTTCAAAGAATACTTACTGGCAAATTCTTGGGGGAGAAAGGGACTGAGGGCATGGCCTTACAATTTACTGGGAGAGTGGACAAGGGAGACAGACTACTACAGACTGCAAGATGCATGTCTGGAGTTGGAGGCTAAGATGCAGCAGGTCAGTTTCCACATGAGACTTTGTTTCGAAAGGAAGGTAAGGCTAGAAAAAAACAAATAAACAAATGAAGGGAATAAAACATGTGGTTTATTACTTTTTCATGAATAGAACTGTGATTAAGGAAGAAATGGTATATTTAACTGACAGCGTGTAAACTCACTTGTTGTTTGCAAAACAAAAAAACTTAGTTAAACTGCAGCAGGCTGTGTCTCACTATGTTTCTCTGTCTGCTTATTGAAAGATTGGAGAAATGCTAGCGAAGGCCCAGGTGAAAGACATGCACCAATAATTTTGGAATTTCTGCCCATCTTCCACCAAAGGTATGACACCCAATCAAGAGACCCCACAAGGAAATTCAAAAAAAGTATGTACAGTTTGGATATCAAAGATGTCCTAATTGTTATGCTCCTTGGTAACTATTGTATAATTAGATATTGAGCAGAACAGACATAATTCATAAGGCAAGGATGATTGAATCACTTATGGAAGTGGCTGCTATCTTTGTCTCTGAAGGAATATCAAAGGTAAACCCCTATTTGGTAACATTAACCCAAATTTTGTGCAACTTCATTGAAAATGCAATAATAGTCAGAAAATATTCATGAATCAGAATAATACAAGACAGATATAGTGGACAGAGTTATCAATATCTATAGAGATATAGAGCAATAAGATAATGAAAGGGATGGGTAGGGTAGAGGTAGAGAGATTCTTCCCGCTCAGAAAGGATAGCAGGACTAGAGGGCACAGCCTCAAGATAAGGAGGGGGCAGTTTAGAACAAAGTTGAGGAGGAACTTCTTCACTCAAAGGGTGGTGAATCTCTGGAATTCTCTGCCCGTTGAAGTGGGGAAGCTACCTTGCTGAATATATTTAAGTCACGGGTAGATAGGTTTTTGACAGACAAGGGAATTAAGGGTTATGGGGAGAAAGCGGGAAAGTGGAACTGATCCACTTATTGAATGGCGGGGCAGGCTCGAAGGGCTAGATGGCCTACTTCTGCTCCTATTTCTTATGTTTTTTTTTATAAACAAGAATATCAGTAAATAATAGATACATAAACAATAGGTTGTGCATCAGGATACACAAATCAACCAGAATTCTTACAGAGAGCAAACTAGAGTGCTGAACTTGCATAATTTCATTTAGTTAATATCTTTATTTAAGCTGGATTCTGAGAGGTTATTTGATGAAGTTCAGTATGACCACTTTAAGAATACATAATAAATAATATGAATGCAGCTTACAGAAAATTAGTCAGGCATGAGTAATCTACTTATGTCTGTGTATCATTGAAAATTTAGATATAGTCTACTTATTATCTAACTAACCAGTAACAGTGTTACCCAGTAAAATCACCAAGAGTTCAGCACAGGCCTGACATCAGAGCCAATGCCAATACTGTAAATTCACAGACTGAGTTAATTAAATGTGTCTGGCTTCCTTTTGCGGAGCTAGTGTTGAACCAGTGATGTTTTGCATCTGTATTCTGATAGCAGGTTTAACAAATAATGTAATATTACAGTAATTTGGCAAAATCCATGTGAAACAAGGGGGAAAAGTTTTCTATTTATGCCCAAGTCATGACTTTCTCAATTTTCATCATACCAACATGTAAAGGTACACTTTCACATATTTCAGTAGTGAACACCAAAGGTATTTATTAATAAGAATTTTACAGTTTCATGGCTGTAGCTAGCTCCAAAAATATCTCTGTCTAGGAGTCTCTCTCACCATGGGGTGATTCCATACACTGAGTCCCGATTGGTCACCCAAGCCATGTGACAATTACTATGCCGTGTTGACCTTAAAAGGGACAATCACCACATAATGTGACTTGAATTTTATCTATCTGTGCACTTTGGTTACAGCACTATTACTGCTACCTTCTTAAGAGTCTTTCATAACAAAACACTACCTTTGTTTCTCTTTCCACAGATGCTATCAGACCTGCTCAACTTTTCCAGCATTTTGTTTTTATTTCAGGATTTTAGCCTCTATAATATTTTGCTTTTATTTATTATTTATATTTCTTTCTTGCCAACCTTCCCGTGAATGCAATAGCTGGAGGCTAACCTTGCCACTGCCTTCCGATACCAGTCACTAGACCCATAACTATCCCATTGTACTGTCAGTGGAACAACCATTGCCCGTGTTTGCCAACAAGCTTTGCACATTCCTGGTTGGAACCCATCTGGAGTATTGTGAGCAATCTGGGAAACATACATTTAGCTGGAGGGAGTGCAACATAGATATACAGAATGAAATTTGGATTCCAAGGATCAAATTATGAGGAGATTATGTAAACTAGTATTCCCTAGTTATGGGGTTATTTGATCAAAGTTTTCAACTTCTTAAAATGATCAATTAAGGTAGAGAAACACCACCATTGACAGCATTGGTACCATTGTTGTGAATCTCCATTAGTGGAATACCACTTGGGTCACTGTCTGTGAGGAGTCTGCACGCTTTCCCCATGTGTTTCTTCAGGGGGCTCTGGTTTCCTCCCACAGTCTGAAAGACATGTTGGCTAGGTGCATTGGTCATGCTAAATTCTCTTAGTGTACCCGAAGAGGCGCCGGAGCATAGCAACTCAGATTTTCACAGTTAACTTCACTGCAGTGTTATTATAAGCCACTTGTGACACTAATAAATAAATATAAATGAACGAAGTAGCCCAATTGTAATTTAGTGATTGAACCAGTGACCTCCCCCCCACCCCCTGTCCCCAAAACAAGCAACAGAAGTTAAAATGCCAGGAATATGGCAAGAGAAAATATTTTTTATCTGGAATGCACAGCTTGAAAAGTTTATGGAAATAGATTTAATAATAACTTTTGAAAGGGAATTGGATAAGTAATTGATGAGGAAAATTTTGCAGGGATGTAGGAAACAGTGGTGGAGTGGAACTAATTGGATAGCTCATTCAGAAAGCTGGAACAGGCACAAAGAGTTGAATGTCCTTCTTATTGAATGTCCTAATTACTAGTATGTTCTTTGTTCTTACTATAATCTAATTTGCCCTTAATTATATCAAGTAATTGTAGATCAGCTGGAGAACACAGTTACATAGAAAGATCTGTGGAGGACATATCTATTGGTAGAAACGGACAAAAGGTTTCACTGCATGCTTTGCACCTTTAGCACAAGCCAATAGTTGAACAAAAAAGCAAGATGCTGAAAATTTGGAATAAAGCCAGATAGCATTGAAACAGTTAGCAAGTCAGGCAGGATTGTAGAGAACGAAACATCTACATTCCTATGATAAGTCAGGCTTTGTTAAATATATGTCCTTCCCAAACAATTATAATCAAACTATTAAAGGCTATTTAGTTGCTTAAATATTATCCTTTCATTTCTAGTATTCAAGTTGAGGCATTTGCATCAGAACTGGAAAATGATCAATGACCTGAAACGTTGCCTTATGTTTTAACCCACCACAAATCCTGCTTGATCCGCTAAGCGTTCCTAAAATGTTTTGTTTTTATGTTAACTGTTTAGTTCATTGTTGGAAACTAAAAGAATCAGCCTCTCTTACCTTTCGACACTGAATATCTTTTATAGCTTTTGAAATTTACAAACAACTTGAAATGTGTTAATTGGATCATAATAACAATTAAATGTGGAGCAATATTTTGATATGTTCTAAAATAGATACGTAAAAAGAAGCCATTTTCCTCAACACCAACCTGATTTTTGTAGATATTGCTGTATTTTGCTAAATGTTTGTCTTGGGAGCCACTCCAACCCAACAGAATTATCACAGGGTCTTTTTTAAAGCCTAAAATACATTAAAAAAGTTATGTATACACAGTTGAATGGTACATCTAACATTGATATTGATGCATATAACAGGCATAATTTCAATTTGGATTCCAATGAGAAGTCTGGCTTTGTTAAAAATGAGTCCTTCGCAAACAATTACAACCACTGAACTATTAAAGGGTAATTAGTTGCAATATTTTTATTTCATTTCTAATACAGTGCAGCCCTGTTATAACGTGATGGTTGAGGTCCATAAAATGTTATTGCGAAAAAAGCGGGCTCGTGCTAAATCAGGGTTTGAGAAAATCAGTGTTCAATTAATTAATTAATTCTTTGTGAAAACGAAATGTTCCCAATTATAGTTGACATAGAAAAAGACACGCATAACATCTGCCTAGAACCCTACCTCCAGTATAAAACTGGTCAATTAAAGATAATTCATTGATACTAGTTGAGAAGGTCATTAGTTTATCTCATTACATGGTGTCCTCAGCAGCCAAACTGGGGAGGAAAAGGGGAAGCTTTATGTAATAATCTTGTATCTTGTATAAGAAATGAATTGTGAGCCAAAACAGCAAGTATTCAAAAACTTTTCACCAATGGTCCTATTATAGGATAGCCAGTGAAGTCGAAGGAACAAGCAAGCCTATTTCTGCTGTAATACATAGAGACAATGGTCGAAATTTTCTGGTTCTTCCCACCAGTGGGATCTCTCAGTCCGATCAGCAGTGGAGGGTGTGAGCAAATGGAAAAGCCTTTGCCGCAAAACTAATCAAGAGGAAGCAGTTACAAAAACATTGACATCTTCCAAAATGGCAGGGGTTGAGGGGGACAGAAGGACACCTGGTTGACCAAGGGGAACAAATTTCAATTACAACACACAAACCAAGGATGTTACAGTCCATTCTGTAGTTGTAGTTTTTAAAATGACCACTTCTACCTGTTCCTGTACAGGTTCAAAAACAGCTTACGACTCAAAGGAAAAGCTGTAAAAATAATAACTTCAAAGTAATGAATAGGATGTGAAGTTCCCTTGCTGACACAAGCTCTAAGGAATTTCAAGTTACTTACTTCTTATAATCAAAGGAAGATTGGTCAGGACAGTGAGAATACTCAATAAGAAAAGGAACAATGAGTTCTGACTCTTGGAAGTGAGAAAACCTTAGTAAGGAGTTTAAGATGAGGGATATTCGTGAAAATGAAGCTGGACTTCTCTTTGCTTTCCACGATGGATCCCACAATAATCAGACTTTGGCGCAGGAGACCAAAATTGTATAGTACCTGATATGGTGCAACAAGATGTGGTAAAGCATGTCTGTGCTACACCTATTTCATAATTTCATTTGGGCATAGCCCTGTATTGTAATGGAGCGAGTGACCAGCTGTAATATTATTTACACAGCTTTGCTTATTTGGGGGTACATTTTTTCACAAGCTGTCTGGCACTGTAAAACAGTCACATTTAATATAATTACTTATTAAAATAAATACAATTTATTATAAGGCAGAATTCTCCCAAGCCCCCACTGGCGTCATACAGACTGCATCCAAAATAGATGTCCTGGAGGAGATCCATCTTCCAGCCTAAATGTCCCTGAAGATCCACTTTTCTTCTGTCTTCTGCTCTCAGAGTGCTCCAAAAGATCTATCTTCATTATCAAGTGGCCCACCTTCTTTCTTCAATGGTGGGTCAATGATGCTGGGCGCCTTTTCAATGTAGCACACAGACATAATGACAGACTACACACCATTCAGGCTTGCCCCAAAACTGAAGACATAGTCCACCCATCTACATAATTAATTTGATCAGGGCCAGAAAGTTTGGTACCAAGGAAGCACAGAAGTTAATTGCAAACCACTATACTTTGTGCCATTCAGTTTGGGACTTCGAGGGCAACCTCAATTTCACAAAATTAGATGAGAATTAATAACTTTACTCAGCAAAGAAAACATATGATTTTGAGATAACCACTAAAAATGGGGTCAAATGAACAACAATAAAATAAATGTAATGACCTGCAAGAGACCAAAATCTGGATTAAACACGCGGAAGACACTTGACATCATACTTCCTGATAGCAGCCTAGTTCACAGAATTCTTTACAGTTTGATTTATTATTGTCACGTGTATTAGTGTACAGTAAAAAGTATTGTGCATTAAATAAATGCATTATTCCAAAGATCAAAGTTAAGTTAATCGGCCATGCTAAATTACCCCTTAGTGTTAGGAGGACTAGCAAGGTAAATACGTGGAGTTACAAGAATAGGGTCTGGGTGAGATTGTTATCAGTGCAGGCTCCATGGGCCAAATGGAGCCTGCACCTCGGGATTATAAAATTATTCAATAAGTAAATAATGTTTTGTTCACATCTCGGAGCTGCTGCCTAAAAAAGGGCCTCAGCAACTATCCCCGGGTTTGAAAGTTGCCACTCGAAGCGAGCACCTGTAACGCAAAGACTGACAAAGAACGAAGAACATTACAGCACAGCTCTCCAAACCTGCACTGACTATGCTGCCCGACTGAATCCGGGAACCATATCCGTCTATTTCTGTATTTGTCAAGACACTCCTTAAAAGTCATTAATGTATCCGCTTCCACTACTTCCCCTGGCAATGAGTTCCAGGCACCCACCACTCTGCGTAAAAGATCTGGCTCATACATCTCCTTTAAACCTTGCCCCTCGCACCTTAAACCTCTGCTCCCTAGTAAATGACTCTTCCACCCTGGGAAAAAGCTTCTTACTATCCACTCTGGCCACACCTCTCATAATCTTGTAGACTTCTATCAGGTCTCCCCTCAACCTCCATCATTCCAGTGAGAACAAACCAAGTTTCTCCAACCTCGCTCCATAGCTGATACCATCTATACCAGGCAACATCCTGGTAAATCTTTTCTGTACCTTCTCCAAAGCCTCCAAATCCTTCCGATAGTGTGGCAACCAGAATTGAACATTATATTCCAAGTGCAGCCTAACTAAGGTTCTATAAAGCTGCAACATGACTTGCCAATTTTTGAACTCAATGCCCGGGCCGATGAAAGCAAGCATGCCGTATGCCTTCTTGACTACCTTCTTCACCTGCGTTGACACTTTTCGTGACTTGTATACGCCCAGATCCCTTTGCCTATCAATACTCTTAAGGGTTCTGCCATTTACTGTATATTTCCTATCTGTGTTAGATCTTTCAAAATGCACTACCTCACATTTGCCTGAAGAGGGGGAACATCGCATAATAAATAATTTAAAAGAAAACAAATTATAGCCGATGCTGGAATCTGAAACCAAAAGAGAAAATGCTAGAAAATCTCAGCAGGTCTGGCAGCATCTGTGAGGAGAGGAAAGAGCTGATGTTTCGAGTCCAGGTGACCCTTCTGTCAAAGGATTACCTGGACTCGAAACATCAGCTCTTTGCTCTCCTTACAGATGCTGGGGGAACACCACAAGCGGCCTTTACCTGACTCGCTGAGTGGTTCGGGAAACACCACGGTGTATTCTAGGTCCCTATCGCCCATCTTCCACCCGCTGCCGGTCTATCCGCCTCGGCCTCGACTCGATCCTAACGGCCGGAAGCGGCCAATCCGGAAACGCCACCCGCGAGGCCTCCATTTCCATAGCAACGGCGCCAAACAGGAAGTTCAGCTCGATCCCGCCCCTTTCCCTGTTGCCTGGTTTTGATTGGACAGTTAGGGCAGCGTTTTCCTATTCTCACGCAGCAGTTGGCTGTGGCGAATGTCAATCATCTCACTGTTCAGCTGGCTTTCAGTCGGTGCGACATTGCACTGCGACATGGAAACAGCAGTTGTTCGGTAAAATACATTTCTTATTTATTCAAAAGAAAACCTGAGTCAGCCAAACGTGTCGAAACGTGTAAATATCTACCGCAGAGCATGAGAATTTTCGGACCATCGTGTACCTGCCAGCCGATCGAAACCTTGAGTAAAAACCTTGTCCTGTTTGTTCTCTTTTAAGGTCAAACCAAATAGACAAACTGAAACTAAATTAGGACAAAGTAAAAGGGACAGCTTCCCAAAAGGAAGGGGAACAGCCCAAATAAAAACAAAAGTACAAAGGAAACTTAAGACACATCAAATTAAAATGTGGTTGTTCGGGTCAATAATGCACCCTTCAGCTCTGAAGAAGGGTCATTCAGTTTTGAAATGTTATCTCTACTCTCTCACAGATGCTGTCAGAGCTGCTGAGATGTTCCAGTATTTTCTGTTTTTGTAGCCGATAAAGCTATCCAACTTCGTCCCACCTTCCAGCTCTTCAGGTGCACGTCCAAGTTTTTATAAAATGCACTGCGGGTTTTTGCCACTACCTGCCTCTGCGCAGTGAATTTAAGAGGCAAAAAAAGTAATCAACTGAGATCAGGAAATGGTGCGAGATGATTGTTTATTGATTTTCAATTGAAAAACTTACAGAATCAAGGAATAGTTTCAGCACAAAAGAGGGCAGTTCATCTAATGGTAGCCTTGCAGACTCAGACAAGAGCAGCTCACTTACTCCCAGTCCCAGAGCCCAATAACTTTTGTCTATTCAGATAATTGTCCAGTTGTCTTTTAAAATTGGCCATGATTGAGTCTGCTTCCATCACACACTCAGGCAGTGCATTCCAGAACCTAGCTAATTGTTGCATATAAACCTTTTTCCTCATGTAAATATTGCTTCTTTTGCCAATCGCCTTAAATTGGTGTCCTCTGGTTTCGAACCATCTGCCAACAGAAACAGTTTTTCGCTGTCCACTCTGTCCCAAACCCTCTTGATTTTGAATACTGCAATCTAATCTTGGCTTAATCTTTTCTTCCGCTAGGACAAATACATTGAAGAAGTCCCGCTCAATCCCGCCCCTTTCCCTGTCGGCGGGTTTTGATTGGACAGTTAGGGCAGCGTGTCCCTATTCTCACGCAGCAGTTGGCTGTGGCGAATGTCAATCATCTCAATGTTCAGCTGGCTTTCAGTAGGTGCGACATTGAACTTCGACATGGAAACAGTAGTTGTTCGGTAAAATACATTTCTTATTTATTCAAAAGAAAACCTGAATCAGCCTAGCTTCTTCAATGTATTTGAAGTTCCTCATCCCTGGAACCATTCTCATGAATCTTCTCTGCATCCTTGAATTCCTTTACATTCTTTCTAAGGTGTCCAGGACAGTGCTTCCCACAACATTCCAGTTCTGGCTGAATCAATGTTTTATACAGATTTATAATAGCACTCTTGCCTTTGAATTCTTTGCCTGTTTATAAAGAGCATAAGACATAGGAGCAGAATTAGGCCATTCAGTCCATTGAATCTGTCACGCCATTCAATCATGGCTGATATTTTTCTCATCCCCATTCTCCTGCCTTTTCCCCATATCCCTGATCCCCTTATTAATCAAGAACCTATCTATCTCTGTCTTAAGGACACTCAATGACCCGGCCCCCACAGCCTTCTGTGGCAAACAGTTCCACAGGTTCACCACTGTTTGGCTGAAGAAATTCCTCCTCATCTCTGACTTAAAGGATCATCCCTTTAATCTGAGGTTTTAGTTTTTCCTCCTAGTGGAAACATCTTCTCCACATCTCTAATCAGGCCTCGCAATATCCTGTAAGTGTCAATAAGATCCCCCTTATCCTTTTAAACTCCAACGAGTACAGACATAGAGTCCTCAACCATTCCTCACACAACAAGCTCTTCATTCCAGGGATCATTCTTGTGAACCTCCTCTGGACCCTTTCCCAGGCCAGCACATTCTTCCTTAGATACAGGGCCCAAAACTGCTCACAATACTCCAAATGGGATCTGACAAGAGCCTTGAACAGCCTCAGAAGTAATCCCTGCTTTTGTATTCTAGATGAATGGGTGGCACAGTGGTTAGTACTGCTGCCTCACAGCTCCAGGGACCTGGGTTCAATTTCCAGCTTGGAAATCAAACTGTGTGGAATTTGCATGTTCTCCCCAGGTCTGTGTGGGTTTCCTCCCGGTGCTCCGGTTTCCTCCCACAGTATGAAAGATGTGCTGGTTAGGTGCATTGACCCAAACAGGCACTGGATTGTGGCAACTAGGGGAATTTCACAGTAACTTCATTGCAGTATTAATGTAAGCTTTACTTGTGACTAATAAATAAACTTTAACTTTAGCCCTCTCGACATGAATGCTAACATTGTGTTTGCCTTCCTACTTGCCAACTGAACTTGCATGTTAACCCTAAGAAAATCTTGAACAAGGACTCCCAATTCCCTTTGTGCTTCTGATTTCCTAAGCATTTCCCCATTTAGAGTACGCCAGGATGTGCTTGATTGGAAAATCTCTGCAGGTATGACAACATTTGTGGAGAGAGAATAGAGCCAACATTTCGAGTCTGGATGATCCTTTGTCAGAGCCATATTGTTTCTAAAAGCATTCCCAATATTGAGGTTAAACTGGCAAGCTTGTAGTTACTGGGTTTATCCTTTCTTAAGTAAAGGTGCCTTGCAACATTTGTAAAACTCCAACCCACTGGTAATACCCTTTTACCTAAGGAGGACTGAAGGATTATGGCAAGTGCCACTGCAATATCCCCATTATGCCTCTTAATATCCTTGGATGCACCTCATCCTGTCCACGTGACTTGTCAACATTAAGTACACTTAATGTCATGAAATTTAAGCAAATAGTAAGAAGTATATCATTTGAAATGATATCTGAATACATTGACAATGGCCATTTTACAAATATGTATATTCAGGATGAGAGACAGAATCATAACCATAAATATGTTTAATTATGTACTTGTGAGCCTGTCTGGGCGTAATTTATGGGATCAATTTTTAAAAATGGAGACATAATGAGGAAGAGAGAAGAAACAAACAGGTCTATTTGGGGTGGCATCAGTATGGCGTCAGAATCATAGAAATGTGTGGCACAGGAGGCCATTTGGCATAACAGGCAAGATTTTACGGCTGTGCTCATCCCAAAACCGTAAAATCCTACCCGCGGTCAACGGACCTTTCCATGGCCTGGTCCTCACATCTTCGGTTCCTGTGGCAGGCAGGGCAGTAAAATCCTGACCATCATGGCTGCCCTGGTTGAAAGGCAGTTATCCAGCCTAAACCCTTTTCCAGTTCTTTGTCTATAACCTAATTGGCTACCACACGTAAGGTGCATAGCCAATTTTCATAAAATGAAATGAAAACTTTTAGAATTAGCACTTGCTTAGGTAATGGGCTCCAGATTCCCTTCTTCTGGGTGGAATTATTTTCCCTCAATTCCTCTCTAATCTTCTGCATTTTTGCAACAACGGCAACCCTAATTACCTTTCTCCTTATCTCCCTCTCCCTTGGCTGGTGCTGGCTGATGGCCTTGTGGTTTGTGTTATTGTGTGACTATGGTCCTTTGATGAATCCTGTCCTCCATCGTCCAAGGTTGCAAACATATTGGGTTTATAAGACCCATTATAAATCCAGAAAGTGAGTTGTGTGAGGAAGGCAGGCAAAGATACAAGCACCTTTTTTTCATGACCTTCATTCATACAGCTGAACAATGAGAACGTATGACCCTCCCATTAGCCAAACCCAGAATTCCTCCCATCCCTCAGAAGCTTCCTGTTACAATATTTGGATCCCCTTGGAGTTTAAACATTCCAAGCATCCACGTCAAAGACATGCAGAATGAGATGCTGCATCTGCAGCCCATCCCCTTCCATCCTCCCTCTGTCCCCTTTGAGCTTCCTCCCTTCACCCTTGATCCACCCACCGCCACCCTACTCCTTCCAGGAACCTCCAACCATTGCTCTTGACTCAGAACCAATGACCCTTGAGCTTCTGTCTCTCATTCTTGACCCCTCTACCCCCACCCACCTGATCTACCTGTCATCATGCTGGAACCTCCCTCCATCATTCTTGACTTGACCTTGGTATCCCTTAACAATCCCTTAGGGACCTTTGATCTGCCCTGTACCTGGATCTGCCCTGCTTCAAGCTTGATATCCCTTCTCTGACCATTGTCTTGCCGCATATGGTACAACTGCTTTCCTTTGACACACAAGACCAGACCTCTGCAATGACCCACCTTATGAGCAGAGCCTAGTTCTCTTCAGACACCTTCTTTCTCCCCACCTCACTTCCACCCTTGCTTTATTGTACTGCTATTTTAAGATCCGACAACCATGACCCCCGCTGCTGCTACCTGACCATCCTGCTTCTCCTGCTTCCCCCCACTTACCATTGAGTTTGATAAAGACAAAACCTTGGCTCTTACCCAAATAATGAAAAACACTATCATGTCATTTCTAAGCTGTCAGCAGGCTGGAGACACAAGTTTCCTGTATGTGCTTACTTAATCTTAGCCTTGGTGAAATTGGTGAAGTTCCCATTAAATGAGTATTCGTGGTTTGCAAACACAAGGCAGTAGGTTGCTGACAGCCATCCCACCGTTATCACACTGCTGACTGAGTTTTTCAAATTCAACTCCCATCAAGAAGCTGAAATTTCAGCTCCTGCCTAATGAAGACTCTCCACCCACCTCATCTCCTGCACCTACAGGTCTTATTAAATTCACCCCATGTGTGAAGTGACGCATTAACTTTTTTTCCTTAGCTGACAAGAGATTAATCAAAAATTCAGAAGATGGCTACATCAAAGGAAGAATTAGAAATTTCAAGACTTATGAATTTTCTACAGGAGTGGGACAATGGAAACAAAGCTGTCCGACAGTGTGTATTGAATGACTTCATAAATACAAATAAAGGTAAAACTGGTCCAGAACTGGAATTACAGTTTGCTCAAGGGGCCAGTTTGTTTCTCACAAGACTAACAGCATGGCTCAGATTAACGTATCCTTTCCTTTATGATGGAATTTTAACAATTGCCTACTGTTAACTTGTTAGGGAGTATCTCATTTTAAACTTTTAAATAACTCAATGAACATTTGTGGGATATGAGGAGGGAGCAATAGGCACCAATGTGCTGTTCTACAACTTTTGTACATCGTAAGAATCATTAGTTTGATTTAACCATAGTTAACAGAGATCTGACATGAATTTATCAGACACAGCCTGCAAGGATACTGGAAGCAGATCACCTAGTAACTTTCAAAACAATACTGGATATATATATTTGAAAGGGAAAAAAAAAGCTACCGGGGAAGAACAGAGTTGTGGGAGCCAGTGCAGATATGATGGATGGAATGAGTTCTATCTATGGTGTATTAGTCTATGACAAAGAGAAATAGATGCTAAGCCAAATAGAAAGTAATAACCAAAATCTCAGTGAAAAAATGGGGTTTTAAGGATATTATTAAAGGCATGGGGGGAGGTGGAGAGGCAGGATTTAGGCAGGAATTCCTGTGTATAAAACATGGACAATTGGAGGAAGGACTGCCATTGGTGGGGTGAAGGGAGGGAGATACACAAGAAATCTGAATTGGAGGAATCAGACTTCTTGGAGGATAGTAGGGCTGAAGAAGGTTGGAGAGATAGTCTGGGATGAACTGCAATGGAATTTGAGCATGACGATGAACATTTTAAAGTTGAGGCTTTTGAGGACTAGGAGCCAATATATAGAAGTGAGCACAATGCACATGGTAACATAGCAATTTTGGAGGACATTAATTTTCATATAAATTGAGCAAGCCATGTTTTCATTAATTATGTGGAAGGCAAGTTCATGGAATTAATTCAAGATGGTGTTCTAGATCAGTCTGTCAGGGAATAAACTAAGGAACTAATTTAGCTCTAGTGTTATGCAAAGAGATGGGTTCATTAACAACCTTGTGATAAAAGAGCATTTGAGGAAGAGTGATCATAATATGCTGTAGTATATTGAGTTTGAGGTGAAATTAGAATTTATAAACTGAAAAAGAAACAACCTAAGTACAAATCTGGGAGTATTTCAGATCTGAAGTTTAGATCCATTCTCAGACCCTCCCATGCTGCAGCTGTATAGGGCACTGGTGAGGCCGCAGCTGGAGTACTGTGTGCAGTTTTGGTCGCCGCACTTACGCAAGGATATTTTGGCTTTGGAGGGAATGCAGAGGAGGTTTACTAGGCTGATACCAGAGTTGAGGGGGTTGAACTATGAGGAGAGGCTGAATAAACTAGGCTTGTACTCGTTAGAGTTTAGAAGAAAGAGGGGAGATCTCATTGAGACGTATAAGATGATGAATGGGGTGGATAGGATAGAGGTGGAGAGACTCTTCCCACTCAGAAAGGACAGTAGGACTAGGGGGCACAGCCTCAAGATAAAGGGGGGGCGGTTTAGAACGGAGTTGAGGAGGAACTTCTTCACTCAAAGGATGGTGAATCTCTGGAATTCTCTGCCCGTTGAAGTGGTGGAGGCTGCCTCGCTAAATATTTGTAAGACGCGGGTTGATGGGTTTTTGATAAGCGAGGGGATTAAGGGTTATGGGGAGAGGGCGGGAATGTGGAAGTGAGCCAAGACAGATCAGCCATGATCTTATTGAATGGCGGGGCAGGCTCGAAGGGCTAGATGGCCTACTCCTGCTCCTATTTCTTATGTTCTTATGTTCTATATGTATTCTGTCTGCAAAAATATCAACGATTCCGAGTCGTGCTGCACAAGCCCGTGAGTGAGGCTTAACACGCCCAAAACCCTGCAGCTCCGATTGGTGCCTCTAACTGCTCATGCGCAAAAAAAATTGATAAAATGCTGCTCCCCTGCCACATCCCTCCCGGTAAAAAGTCTGACAACAGCATAATACTTCTCCCTGACCCTTACAGACATTGCCCCATCCCCACAACATTATTAACCCCCTTACCCCCACCACCCATATGATCAAGGGCCCCTCCCCCCTTTGATCTCAGGCAGACTGGCAGTGGACACCCACTCGCCCCCCATTGATCTCAGGCAGAGTGGCAGCAGACCCTCCTCCGCCCCCCCACTGCTCTCAGGCAGAGTGGCAGTGGACCCTTCCTTCCTCTCCACTGATCTCAGGTGGTGTGGCAGTGGACCCCCCTTCCCCTCCATTGATCTCAGGCAGTGTGGCTGCGGACCCCCCCCTTCCCCTCCGCTGATATCAGGCAGAGTGGCAGCGGATCCCTCCCCACCCCATCCCCACCCCCACTGCGCACCACCCACCTCAAGCAGAGAGCCATTGGACACTCAACACCTACTTCCTCAGCAACTGGAGTGCCCAAATTGGACTTACATGGAGCATATCTGTTTCGCACTGTTATCGGACAACAAATTTTATGAAATTGGGCACACAAAATGGAAGCAGACTACAGTTACACTCAGAGTCTCTCCACTAAAAATCACAAAGTAACGGACACTGATCAGTAGGCAAGAGCGTGCTTTTAGAATGCAAATGAGGGCTAGCACATAAGCTGGACAGGATGGCACCTACAGGAACTAAAATCTCAAAATCAGCACTTCTAAAACAGTCAAACAACCCATGGAGACACCTAAAATTAGCATAGTTAAGGAAACATTCCTGGCCCCTCAAACCTCTTTTGAGATCAATGACACACCTATGGTTCAAACCCCAGAGATTCTAGACCATTAATAACCAATCAGACAAAAACGATTAACACACACTTAAAACAATTTCCCCAACACTTGAAAATATCGAGACAGGATGGCTGAAGTCAAATAAATAATGGATTAGCATTTGAATCGCATACTACATCGAAGTTCAGGTATAACTGTAGCCCGTTGCAGGGGAGTCTTTAGAGTGCTTTCAGGACAGTCCGATTGTATGTCCTGACTGCACCTCTGTCAACGCAAAAGAAAATAAAGCTGTGCCGCTATTGAGTCCGTAGTGGTCGTTTCGCCCACGCACGCTATCAGCACCAATTCTGGATGGGTGAACATGGTGATAAAGGGAGAAGTGTATTGTCTCCAGACAGTACAGCAAGTGAGGTTTAGCAAACCCAGGCAAGTAATGGGGGTTACAGATGGTGCGACATGAACCCAAGATCCCTGTTGAGACCATCCTAATGTGTGCAGAACTTGGCTATCAGCCTCTGCTCAGTGACTCTGTGCTGTCGTGTGTCGTGAAGGCCGCCTTGGAGAATGCTTACCCGAAGGTCAGAGGCCGAATGCCCATGACCGCTGAAGTGTTCGCCAACAAGAAGGTAACAATCTTGCCTGGTGATTGTTACTGTGTTTACCCCAGTCCAACGCCGTCCTCTCTACATAATTGATCCTTGGGACAGGGACTGGTACAAGCGCCCACCACCACTGCCTTTGACCAAATTCCAGCCACATGCCCATCTGCATGTGCTCTGCCACCTTCAGCCAATCAGCTTGCGCTGACTCATACACAAGGCAACAATATATTCCACAGCTTGAGAAGCAAGGGAGGTAGGAAATGGAGCAGTCTTAGGGATACAAGGGTCTTAGGAATAAATAATTGGTTTTGGAGGATGTGCAGCAAAATGGTGGGATATGCAGCAGGTTGGCATTTAGTATGGCAGATTTAGCTTTATTCAGAGGACAGCTTGTGTCATTTAGTAGCAGTTATGGAATTCAGGTATTCTGAGGAGATGGGAGTACTGCAAAATGAAACATAGTACTTGGTCGGCTTGGAATTGGATAAAGGCTTTGATTTACTGTATGATTGCTGTAGTCTGGTTGTGATATGACAAGCATCAAATTGAATTGTTGTTTTGGCTGTAGTGGTAGGAGATCCAGTGATCGGAAGTAATGGCCCTAAGATATGATAGCATCATTGAGTATTTTGGCAGCAGATGTCTTTCAGCATTGCTGGGAGTGGGCAGCAGTTTGTTAGTGCCTTTTAGGAATTGAATACAATGAAAGGGAGTGCCGGATTCAGGGAGCATTCAGCTGATGATTATTGGTGGTAGGGAGATTCTGTCAGTTTTTGGATTGAGATGCTTTTGACCAGTACCGGAGGCTTCCACCATGGGGAGTTAGAAGTAACAAAACGCAAAAAGGGATGCCAAGGGGACAAAGCAAGGAAACTAAAAACAAAAAGAGGGTCAAGATGGAAGGGAAAATTCACAGTCTAAAGTGTTGATCTCAATGTTGAGTCTAGAAGGCTGTAATGTGCCTAATTGGAAGATGAGGTCTTGTTCCTCCAGTTTGCGCAACAGCATTAAGGGGAACTGAAGCAATTTGCCCAGACCTTCAGTCTGTTATCACAAGAGCTGTGGCTGTCTCTCTTCACACTCTCACTTTCTCTAGAAGTCTGATAAAGCAAAAAAAACCTTTGTATTCCTCCTAAATTGTATCATTCAATGCTTCTACTCTTGGAAAAAGCCAATAGTTACAGGGAATTCCTAAAGTAGTGTTGTGGTAGGAGGTGGGTTAATTTAAACAGCCCTGATTTCTGATTAGACGGGGCGAGTCTGGGTGAGATGCTCTGTTGGAGAGTCAGTGCAGACTCGATGGGCTGAATGACCATCTTCTGCACTGCAGGGATTCTATGCTTCTGTGCCTCTTTTATACTCAGACAATAAATGAGGGATATCAGAAAGAAAAAGGTACAGGGCAAAGCCACAAGAAAATAGGATTTATGGTTTCACCTGAGTCCAGAGTCCACAATCAAAAGTCCATTGGTGTATTGCTTCAGATATAAATTTTATAAAGTAACCATGCTGATGTAGATGTAGGTGAAGCAGCATTTCATTTGCATCTTCTTTAATTTGATCTGCTGAATTCATTGCTCCCAGTGTGGCCTCCACATTGGGGAGACTAAAAAAATTTGGGTGACTGTTTTACTGATCACCTTCACTCTGTCCTCAAGCATGACCCCAACTTTCTGGTCATTTGCAATTTCAACTCAGCATCTTGTTCTCATGCACACATATCTGTTCTTGACCAGCTGCAATGCTCTATTGGTGCCCTGCGCAAACTGGAGGAACAAGGCCTCATCTTCCAATTAGGCACATTACAGCCTTCTGGACTCAACATTGTGTTCAACACCTTTAGACTGTGAACTTTCCCTTTCACCTTAATGCCCCTTTTTGCTTTTTGTTTCCTTAGTTTGTCCCAGTGCAAACACTCTCTTCCCCCCATCCCACAGGGCCATCTGTCACTTGTTTTTGAATTTTGCTTCAACTGAGCACTGACCTTAGTTCACCTATGAGCACATTCTGCTATCTTTCTTTTATGCCGCTATTAGCACTCTTTAGTTCTTAATCATTAACACTCCCTAGTCCTCAATCATTAACACTCCCTTTGTCTTCGTCCATGACATCTTTGTCAATCTCTTCTATTTATGATTTTCTCTTCTGCTTCTGCTCCACCTCCTCTACAGCTTTCATTCATTACATTTCAATCCCTTTTCAGTTCTGGAGTCGTTGTACGGTCTTGACATGTTAATTCTGGTTCTCTCTCTGCAGATGTTGCCAAACGTGCAATGTTTATCCAGCATTTTCTGTTTTTATTTGTGACATATGGGTGGGACAACAGTTATAATTTGGACATATTTAATTGAAAAAAGTAATATATTAAGTTATGTTATATACTTATTGGAAATTGGGAGCATTGTTCTATTATCCTTTATTACGAGGAGAAAAATCAATATTTTCTTAAGTACTTAACTTCTTTGAACAGCTACATGATTGGTACTTGTGTAAAGGAACAATTACAAGCCATTGGTGTATTTTTATCTGCAACAAGTGGGTAAGCATTGATTTAACCATTGCAATAATGTTCATACCATCAATAGTTGCTCATCTTTAATTTTGGTGGAAAGGTGAATTTTTCAGTTGCTACCTAGGGTACATTTCTGGGAATTAAGGCCCCTGATCCATGGCCAACACAAATGCTACTTGAAACTGGTTCTTGAAGGTGGGCAACATACTTATAGTGGTCTGTCATCACTTTCTATGGAACTACAGGAAGGTACTTGTCTTCCACTCCATATTTTGTTACGAAAATGCAATTGAGATTGAGAACTCATTAATACTTTAATTTCATAGCAGTAAGATATTTTTCTGTCACTATAATTATGTTAAATTGGTGAAACTATGTCATATAAGCTTTTTCAGATGAATGTTTTGAAATGAACTGTTCTTTTTGGTTAGTGTTACTAAAGTTTAAGTATATTTGCACTACAGTCTGAGGGACATTTTTTATTCATATGAAGGCGTGTTCTTTATATTTTCTACAGTATCTGTATATATGTTTGCAAAAATTGGCTAAAATTTTGTTTTTATACAATTGCAGGGTACCATGTTTAATTATATGAATTTTTAAATTTATTTCAGACATCGATATCTGATAGAAGTTTTAGAAGTTGGTGGTATTTTGACTTTACTGGAAATTCTGAAACTAAAACAGTTGCAAGAAGACAACAAAGAAGAAGCATTAAAATTGCTTCAAATTATTGCGAATGCTGGACGAAAATACAAGGAATTAATCTGTGAAAGCTATGGTAATCTAACACATTGGCATTGACCTTTGTGATGTCGGATGTATGATGCTGATTGGATCTGTTCCTACGTGAGCTAACCTCACCCGATATTATGAGGTCCGCTCATTAACATAGTTTTTTGAAGGTCCAAAGCTGAGGATTATAGCAATGTATTATACAGCATTCTTATAAAATTGTCTTCAAACTTATTGGATGTACTTTGTCCCACTCGTTCCATGTAAACTGATCTAACAGTGATTTCTTACTTATTTTGTCAAAATGACTTGAGTACTAATTCATAGCTTTGTTTTCTTATCCTGGTCAAGCATTATGTCATCTATGAAAGCTGGTCATTGCCATCAGTAGAACCTCTAGGAGGCTTATAACAGTAATGTTCCAGAACGTTAAGGATTTGTTGTTGGATGCTTACCTTAATTTATCACATCTATAGCAAGCTTACATTATTATTTATTTAAGTGAGGTGCTGGGGATTGGACAGGAATTTTGTTTTCCGATAACCAGTGAAAGACCAACAGTATTTTCTGTGTTCGTCAGAGTGCTAGGATTGGGATGACAAAAAGTGAGGCATGAAGATGGACCAGGTGGAAGTCTTTTTTGAAACTGATTAAGACCTTACTCAGAAAGTCCATTACTAATGGGTGCTGTGTTGCTGAGGAACTGCTTTGGTGCTCCTGTTACATTTTATTTGATTCTTTCATGGGTGTGGGAATTGCTGGCTCGGCCATTATTTAATGTCAATTCCTAATTTCCCTTGAGAAGTTGGTGGTGAGCCACCTCCTTGAATCACTGAAGTTCATTTGGTGTAGGTACACCCACAGTGCTGCTTGGAAGGGAGTTCCTGGATTTTGACCCAGAGACAGTGAGGGAATGGCAATACATTTCCAAATCATGATGGTTTGTGGCTTGGAGGGCACATCTAGTGGTGATTTTCGCATGCACCTGTTATCCTTGTCCTTCAATGTGGTTTAAGGTCACGGGTTTGGAAGGAGCATTGATGAGTTGCTGCAGTGCCTCTTGTAGATGGTATACATTGTTGGCAATGTGTGATGGTTGTGGAGGGAGTGAATGTTGAAAGTGGCACATAGAGTGCTAATCAAGGGAGATGCTTTATCTTGGATAGTTTCAAGCTTTTTGTGTTGGTGTTGGAAGTGCACTCATCCAGACAAGTGGAGAGCATTCCTTCACATTCTTGATTTGAGCCTTGTAGATAGTAGACAGATTTTGGGGAGTTAGGAGATAAGTTACTCATTGCAGAATTCCTAGCGTCTTGTAGCCACAGTATTTATGTGGCTGGTCCAGTTAAGTTCCTTACCAATGGTACCCTCATGCTGTTGATAGAGGATGAATTCAGCAATGGTAATGCCAGTGAATGTCAAGGGGAGATACATTCTCTCTTATTGAAGATGGTCATTGCTTAGCACTTGTGTGATGTGAATGTTAGTTGTCACTTATGAGCCCAAGCCCGAATGTTGTCCAGTTTTTGCATCTGTGGAGACAGAACAGAGCTAACATTTCAGGTCTGGATGATTGCTCTGATGAAGGGTCATCCAGACTTGAAACATAAGCTCTTTTCTCACTCTACACATGCTGTCAGAGTTGATTAGGGTAATGTGGTTGATATGGTGTGCTTGAACTTCCTAAAGCTAAAGTGCTACTTAACAGAAATATCAGCAAAAGTTTGAGACCAGTGAGTAAAAGGGACAGCAGTAACATGGATTCTAAGTTGGCTATGTGACAGGAAGCGATTTGTTGTGAATAATTGCTTTTTGGACTAGAGGAAGGTGTACAATAGGGTTCTTCAGAAATCAGTACTAAGACCACTGCTTTTCTTAATCTATATCAATGACCTACACTTGGGTTTGCAGGGCAACTTTCAGAATTATTGGATGACACACAAGTTGGAAATATTGTCAACTGTGAAAAGGATGGTAATAGATTTCAAGAGGACATAGTCTGATGGAATGGACAGAAAGGTGGCAGCTGAATTTCAATGCAGAGAAATGTGAAGTGATACATTTTAGTAGGAAGAAAGAGATGAGGTTATACAATTCTAAATGGGGTGGAAGAGCAAAGGGACTTGGGAATATGTGTGCACTAAGTCTTGTAGATGGCAGGCCAAATTGAGAAGGTGGTTAATAAAGCATAAGATTGTGGTCTTTATAAGTAGAGGCAGAGAGTACATTGGAAGGAGGTTATGACACTAGTTTGGTCTTGATTAACGTATTGTGCCCAGTTCTGGGAACCACATTTAAGGAAGGCTAGATAAGCATTTGAAAAGGTGCAGAAAAGATTTAGAAGCATGATTCCTGGGATGAAGAGCAGTAGTTAACATAACATAAGAACATAAGAAATAGGAGCAGGAGTAGGCCATCTAGCCCTTCGAGCCTGCCCCGCCATTCAATAAGATCATGGCTGATCTGTCGTGGCTCAGTTCCACTTTCCCGCCCTCTCCCCATAACCCTTAATCCCCTCTCTTATCAAGAACCCATCAACCCGCTTCTTAAAAATATTTAGCGAGGCAGCCTCCACCACTTCAACGGGCAGAGAATTCCAGAGATTCACCACCCTTTGAGTGAAGAAGTTCCTCCTCAACTCCGTTCTAAACCGCCTCCCCTTTATCTTGAGGCTGTGCCCCCTAGTCCTACTGTCTTTTTTGAGCGGGAAGAGTCTCTCCACCTCTATCCTATCCATCCCATTCATCATCTTATACGTCTCAATGAGATCTCCCCTCATTCTTCTAAACTCCAACGAGTACAAGCCTAGTTTATTCAGCCTCTCCTCATAGCTCAATCCCCTCAACTCCGGTATCAGCCTAGTAAACCTCCTCTGCACTCCCTCCAAGGCCAAAATATCCTTGCGCAGATGCGGCGCCCAAAACTGCACACAGTACTCCAGCTGCGGCCTCACCAATGCCCTATACAGCTGCAGCAAGACCTCCCTACTTTTATATTCAATCCCCCTCGCTATGAAGGCCAGCATCCCATTCGCCTTCCTGACCACCTGCTGCACCTGCAAGCTGGGTTTTTGCGACTCATGCACAAGGACCCCGAGGTCCCTCTGCACCGTCGCCTGCTGCAGTTTTTCGCCACGTAAGTAATAGTCCTTCCTACCATTCTTCCTACCAAAGTGGACCACTTCACACTTGCCAACATTAAATTCCATTTGCCATTTCCTGGCCCATTCGCCCAGCCTATCTAGATCCTTCTGCAGACTCTCCACACCCTCCGCACAATTTGTCTTTCCCCCAATCTTGGTGTCATCAGCAAATTTCGACACCCTGCACTCGGTTCCCTCCTCCAGATCATCTATATAAATGGTAAATAGCTGAGGCCCCAGCACCGACCCCTGGGGCACCCCACTAGTCACCAACCGCCAATCCGAATAGCACCCATTGACCCCCACTCTCTGCCTCCTATTTGACAACCAATCCTCTATCCACGCTAACACCCTACCCCCAACTCCATGTCCCCTGACCTTCTGCAATAACCTCTTGTGAGGTACCTTGTCAAACGCCTTCTGAAAATCCAGAAAGACCACATCCACCGGCTCTCCTCTATCCACTGCCCTAGACACATCCTCATAGAACTCCAGTAAATTTGTCAGACACGACTTCCCTTTAATGAAACCGTGTTGCGTCTGCCCTATCAAGCAATTCCCTTCAAGATGCCTCGCAATTTCCTCCTTAATGACGGATTGGATAGATTAAGATAAAATGGGGCTGTTCTCTTTAGAGAAGGGAAAGTTAAGAGGAGATTTGATAAATGTTTTCAATGTCATGAGGGATCTGGTTACAGTGGTTAGGGAGAAACTGTTCCCAATGGCAGAAAGGGCAGGTATCAAAAGAAATTGATTTAAAGGAATAGCAAAAGAACCAAAGGCAACTTTTTCACAGGAAAGGATTAGGATGTAGAATCCTTTACCTGAGAGCACAGTGCTGGCAAATTCAAACATGAGTTTCAAAAGAGTATATGATAATTAAAGAGCCAAAATTTTCTAGGCTATGGGGAAAAGACAGGAGGATAAGATAAGCTGAAATGATGTTGCAAGAAACCAGCGCTGACATGATGAGTCAAATGGTTTTCTTCTTACTGTAAACATACAGATGTACAATAATTCTATGAGAAACTGATTCTACTCTCCATTTAGACAATGACTTTCATCATATTACCAAGGAAGATCTACTAAATGGTAGTCATGCTCATCCACACAAAGTGGTAGAATCAATGAGGTTCATCTAAGCAATGCTGTATTTGTGCAGTTGCTAGCAGCTGCATCAGAGCAACACCACAAAAAAAGACAAAGTTGTCTAGCTGGAGAGTAATGTTCTGTCTCTCCATGCCAAAGATGTTGAAATGCCATAGTGGTGATAGTATCTGCTGTGGTGGTAGACTCCTTATTATTTGAGTATGTCCAGTCATGCCTTCTGTGGGCCCTGTCATGACTGCAAAGTCATGATGTGGAGATGCTGGCGTTGGACTGGGGTAAACACAGTAAGAAGTCTCTCAACACCACGTTAAAGTCCAACAGATTTATTTGATGGGAAACACCATTAACTTTCGGGGTTAACCTTCGTCAGGTGAGTGACGAAGTGGCAAACGCCAAAAGCTAGTGGCATTTACTACCAAATATACCTGTTGGACTTTAACCTGGTGTTGTGAGACCTCTTATAATGACTGCAAAGTCCAGTAGGGTTTGGCATCCACAGAATTTGCAGTTCATAATGTCATTGTTTGCGCTTAGGTCGATCTGCAGCTATGTCAGCTCTGCCCTCTCCTGTACAAATACAGTTAAAGCCATTCTGCAGCAGCAACTGACTATGAATAATAATTTGCTCTTACTTTTTAAAATGCTTTGTATTCTCTGTGTAAAAAAGGTGTGAGAAATGTTTCAGAGTGTTTGGCAAATTCAAAATCGGAAACGACTCAAGAACAGGCTCAGATCTTGCTGGAATCACTGGCCCATGGTAACCCAAAGTATCAACAACAAGTGTACAAAGGACTGATTGCATTGTTGCCATGTACCTCCCCAAAAGTACAACAACTGGCTCTTCAGACACTGAGGACTTTGCAGGTGAGAAACAACAATAGTTGGAAGTCTGCATAAAATTCACTTTGTTTAAAGTGGTATTTTATTTTTAACTGCAGTAATCTTGTTCCTTTCATGTTGTTTTTCTGTTCTGTTTTAGTCCCTTGAAAATCTTTTTATCCAGAAGGGGAACCTGGCACTCTACACTAAGTCTTCTCTATCATTTTATGATATGAGATATGGAACAGGATTCAGCAACAGCTAATTTTAGATCCATAGTACTCTAGACTGTTTTCTCGATTGACCATTGTGGAGGCAGAAACAATAGTTAACATTTCAGGTTGATGCCTTGAAAGGGTTGCTCTGATGAAAAGTCATTAACCTGAAACATCGTTAACTCTGTTTTTCTCTGCACAAAGAAATGTGTTTCCTGCATTTAAACCATAAGACAATAAGGCGTTGGAGCAGTGGTAGGTCATTTAGTGCGTGGATGAGGTCATGGCTGAATTGATAAAATAATCCTCGACTCCACTTCCCCACCTATTCCCATAACTGTCAATTCCCTGACTGATTAAAAATCTCTCTACAGCAGCCTTGAACATACTTAACGACCCAGCCTCTAAAGCAGTTTGTAGTAAAGAATTCCACAGATTAGTACCCTCTGAGAGAAGAAATTCCTCCTCATCCCTGTCTCAAGTAGACAGCTCTTCTTCTGAGATTGTGCTCTCTGGTCCTAAAGTCTCCTACAAGAGGAGAAAACCTCTCAGCATTCTACCCTGCCAGAGCCCCTGAGAATCCTTTATGTCTCAATTAGGTCACCTCTCATTCTTCTAAACTCCAGTGAGTACAGGTTCAATCTACTCAACCTCTCCTCATAAGAAAATCCCTCCCTACCCAGGATCAACCTAGTGAATCTTCTCTGGACTGTCTCTAATGACAGTACATCTTTCCTTAGATAAGGGGACCAAAACCATTCATAGTATTCCAGGTGTCATTTAACTAGTGCCTTGTATAGTTTTAGCTTCCATATTTTTATACTCCATAATCTTTGAAATGAAAGCGAACATTCTATTTACTTTCCCTGTTACCTGCTGAACTGGCATGCTAGCTATATGTGACTTATGTGCGAAGACTTCCAAATCCCTCTGCTTCAACTTCCTGCAGTCTTTCTCCATTTAAATAATATTCTGTTCCTTTATTATTCCTACCAAAGTGCAAAATTTCACATTTTCCTACATTATATTCCATCTGTCTAGTTTTTGCCCACTCACCTAGCCTGCCTATATCCCCCTCTGCAGACTCTTTGGTTGAAACCCTACCACCTTGCCTGCCCCAGAGAATAGAAATCTCCATTGGCCTCGGGCAACATTTTATGATCTCGCCTGATTGAGGCTGTAAAATCCTGCCGGTAGTATCATCCTCACCACTTGCCTTCCCACCTATTTATGAGTCACCTGCAAACTTGGCAATTGTACATTCAAATCACTAATATGTATTGTAAATGATTGTGGCCCCAGCGCTGATCCCTGTGGCACACCACTAATTACATTTTCTGATTTTACTTTATATTTTACATTAAGATAGCTCCTTTCATGATCTCGACGTCTCAAATGTTTTACAGCCAATGAAATATAGTTGAAGTTTATTGTAGGAAAACCTGGCAGCCAGTTTACGCACAGCAAGGTTCCACAAACCTTGGTAATAACTAGGCCTTCTGTTTCTAATGTTGACTGAGAGATAAACATTGGCCATGATACTGAGAGAGGTCCCTTCTTTCTCTTTGAATTTGCCATGGGGTCTTTTACCTCCACCTGAGTGTTCAGATGGGCCCCGGGTTTAATATTTCATTAGGTGGATGACATTTTCAACAATACATTGCCAAGTCAATTCATTAACTGTAAATAGTAATGCAAGAAAAACAGAATCACAAACAGAATGTCATTTCCGTCTGCAATCTTGTACTACCTAGTGATCAATCACAAAACACTAATGGCAGAGGGTTGCAGGTCACTGCATTCTGAGAGTTTATGCCAGGGAATGGTGCTGAGAAACTGAAAACATGTTTCCTTTATAAAAGGTAGTTTTAAATGTTAATCTGGTAACTTGCTGTACATTGCAATTTTTGTTTCTTTTAGACGCTTGTGAAGACCGTGCATCCTTGTATTGTCGAACCGCTTTTGAATGTATTGAAAACGATACACTATGAAGTGCAATATGAAGGTAAACCACTATTTGGGTGAGAAAAAATTGGGCAGTGCAACATGAGGTTTTAGCTCTAACTGGATTTCTAGATTTCTGTTTTTAATTTTTTAAGAGTAAGGTTTTATCCAGAGACTGTACAACGTAAATGCTTTAAAGTCTATGTTGCTGAAATCCAGATAGAACATACCCTTATCAAACTAAAATTCAGGTCTGTATTAAAAGACCATTTATTTAAGTAAAATAGGTAAATGGTCAATACACTGTAATGATAAAAATAAATGCGTCACTCACTTTTATCAGAATATTACTTTGTGACAAGTATATCTGGTTAAATTGGCCATGTGTGTTTGCTGCAGGATAAATTTAAATAGAAAAATTAACTGCCAGACAAGCAGCAGAAATTTCTGGAATTTGTCTAGACCCCTTTTGGGGCTGGAATGGTTGGTGTGCTTGCTGTGCACATCTGAAGTCAGGGTCATCCAAAATTGTATCTTATCTGGATAATGCCAGCAATCTGCTGACACCTATTGAGCCTCTTGATGCAGCTCACTGGTTTCCTGAGCAATTGCCAGCACTGTTAAGGATGGGGAGGCAAACATAAGGAGGCAGGAGCAGGTTTGTGCTGGCAGCAGCCCACTGTAGTGCTGTGGACCCAGACGGAACATTGATGCTTCTCTGAGCTGCACCTTATGGCAAGTTAAAAATAAATGATTTCCTTTCAGTTAGTGGCCTCAAATAGCAGGGACCAAAATGTTCTTGTCAGAGCAGCAGTTGGGACCTGTAACAGGTGTGCAGGGCCAGGAAGAGAAATCATGGGCCCTGCTGTTTCCAGGCCCATTAACCTCATCTTCCCCTTAACCCTCCCCCTCATTCTTACATGTAGAATGCATGTTTATCTGTGTAACATTCAAAGACTGTACAGATCAAAGCTTGTTGCTGTAAAATGGCAGAGCTTGCATCAGATCAGCGTTACTCACTTATTTCATGTCATGATCTGTCTATTCTGCATACTTCTGGGAAATATTAGATGTGTGCCACTAATCCTTCACTAATATGGCATCCAGCTGCTGGTCTACACACTTCACATTACAAGTGTGTACATGTGCTGCAAACTCCATTTTTGAATTTTAAGTGCCTTGTAGCACTCAATAATCTCATTGAAATTTACAAATTTTTGAAGGGGCTTGATAAGGTGGATGCTGGGAGATCGCTTCTGTTGATCAGGGCATCTGAAACACTGGAGCATTAGCTCCTAATCCTGAGACTATCAAATAGGACTGAGATAAGGAGAAATGATTTCATTCAAAAGTTGAGAATTCTCTACGCAAGAGCGTAGTGGATGCTTCATCGTTGAATACGCTAAAGACTGAAATAGACAGATTTTTGGTCTCAGAGAATTAAGAGATATGGGGAGAGGATAGGAAAATGGAGTTGAAGCCCAAGATCAGTCATGACTATATTGAATTGCAGAGCAGGCTGGATGGTCCATATGGCCTACTGCTGCTGCTCCCGTTTCCAGTATTCTTATGTAATTTCACACCCAATCACAGCATCTAGTCCTTTCTGTTACAAATCTTGCTGAGTACAATTTGGATGTTGGAATTCCCTTCATAATGTTGACTACTAAAGTACTTCACAGCAGCTGAGAGATGCACATTTGTGATGTTGTGAAAGGCACAAACCACAGTGGAACCAAGACCATATCATAGAGAGGAAGGAGATTGGGATAAAAGGGCCTGGCATAGTACACTAAATACTTGATGGATAGAGCTTATCTGATAAAGTTTAAGTCATTACAGGTTTAATGTTTCAAAATAACATATCACCTGGGCTCTACCGATTACAATGTCCAAGATTAAAATGAACTCAATAAGGCTCTTTAAAGTTAGGTTCCTTACATAGCTGCCATGTTAACAGTTCATCACATCATGCTACTGACGGGCTTTGCTGTGTCTTACCCTTGAGTGTTGGCCCGGGTACAATGGAGGTATCTGCTTCTTCAAGGTCATTTGTATTTATTTTGACAGCAGAGCGGATCTTCAGGGTGGACAACCTGCCGTTGAAAGGGAGAGGGCCGGATGTGAAGGATCTGGTCCAGGGCCACGTTTCATTGAGAAGGAGGCAGTCAAGTTGGGAAGGGCCCATCTTGGCCTGGGACCACATACTAGCAAGAGGGGGGAGATCTGGTTGGGAAGGAGTCAACCCAGGCCACATATCTTCGAGAAGTAGGAGGTTAGTCAGGAAGGGCCTGGCCCTGGGCCGCACACCATTGAGCAAGAGGAGGCTGGGAAAGGTTGGCCTAGGACCCAGGGGCCAGTGTCATATACCACCAAGGGACAAAGCCAGAATGGGCCTTCTGGGGAGACTTTAAACACTTTATCTTGCATTAGCAGCCTCCAGCCAGGTCAGAAATGAAGAAAGCTCCAACAGAACAGTCCTCACATGAGTCCCAATATGAAATAAGAAATAAAGGAGGTACAGGGGAATCTGGCACATGCTACTCGGCAGTGATTGCTGTTGTTCAGAATCAGGACAGTTTATGTGCCTCAAAGGGCCTCCTAGGAGCTTGAACCCCAGTGATTAGCACTGTGTTGACCCACCTCTCCTCACCTCTGCAGGTGTGACCAATTCATTAACCTATGCAAGTGGACAAATGGCTGCTGAAGTCAGATGTCAGGCACATCTAATTATTGTTCAAGCCAGAGTACAGGACATGCCCCTTAAAGTCTGTTTGTCCCATTTTCTGTCCCAGGAATGGGCAAAATGAAGTCCAATTTTGCCCTCAGCTATCTCAGGATTCAGCAGAAAGATAATCCAAGCACCTTTGAAGGAATCCTGAAACAAAAGGTAGCTTTTCTTTTATGAGTGTTATGTGTGTACTAATCTTTGCCACACAGTGTAAAGCCAAGGGTCTTAGTTGAAAATCAAGTTCATTGTTGTGTTTTTCCTCCATTTCCTCCATTTTGTGACATTTCCAGTATTATCCTACACATTCTGAGTTGGTGGCCTTTTATTTGAGAAATATTTCATGTTACTGGGATTTTTAATCCCAATAATAGAAAATACAGAAAATATGATTGGATAAATGTATGAAAGGAAAAAAATTCAGGCTGTTGGGAGCCAGACTATTGGGATGACTATTCTGTTGGAGCTTTCTTTACACCACCATAGAGGTGACACAGGCTGAATGGCCTCCTTCTAAGCTTTACCATTCTGTATTTCTATTAAAAAAATCAAAAATCCAGTTTTGGTACATTACACAATTATATTGATCGCTTGTGGCAAAGAAAATATATTCTCATGTTGCATATAACTGATTACTGTCCTATAGGATTTGAATTTATCAAGATGCTCTTGAACTATAATGTACGAAAAGCTTTACTGGAGGGATTAGTTGCACGTCTTAATCCATCAATGGATGACATAAAGAATCGACCAAAAATTCTTGATGGTAAGATAGATAATCACAAAGATCCCAAGTTGTGATTAAGAGCGCTCCACCTGAACGTTTGAACAAATTTATTTGTTTAGTGAACAATTTTATTTGCTGGCAGAAGAAAGTTCAATAAAGTAGCATGGATTATCATCTGAATGGATGCCTGTATAAGAAAATATCATATTTTCTTACTATCACTGAGGTATATTGAATCAGACATATATGTATGTGTGGGGCCATGATGAATTTAATTAAACTGAACACAGTTAGATTGCAAGGTTAAAAACATCAAAAGGGGTAGATATGAAAACAAAGTTAATGTGAATATCAGTGAGGAGTATGAATAGAAATATGTATTAGAAGATAAGGGGTTAAATTGAAGTTTAGTTATTGATTTTCAAAGGAAAATTTACAACTGGCAAAGATCATAAATGAGTAAAGACCATAATGATAATGGTGTGGATACAGGAAGATAAGCCATTGTTGGAGATATTTTGGTTACAACTGCATAAGAGTGGAACCAATCCAGAGTAGTCCTAGTCAACTGGACAGAAAAGAAGTGTTGAGGATGAATATTTGGTCAATCTGCAGAGTGGGTGAGAAGGACAAGAGATGGTGCACAATGGTGATAGTAATAGAGGATGTAATTTGTGACTTTCATTGATGCCATTTTAGTGCAGTGGCAGGGTGGAAACATGAACAGAGATTCAAACTTCAAGTTGCAAGAAAGGTAGGTGCACATTTGCAAGTGATGGCATCTAAATCGTTCAACAGTGGACAATATCACATAAAAGTCATGTACCTCAGTCTATCCTGAATCAACATATACATGTACAAATCTACCAGCACGAACTACTGGGATCTTTTAGTGCCTTCCTTCCTTTAACTAGCATTCAGGTGAAATTTATTGTCCCATCAAGATCAGCTAATTCAATATGGATCAGATTTAAACTAAATACTTACTGGTCTTTATAGCTCAGCTATACATTACTTTTCTCAATGAACTATTTGAAGAGCTGTTATTTTGTTTTTGAATGCAAAATATGTATTAGCATCCAGAAATCATTTTCACAAATTAAGTTCTTGTTTTTAATTCATAAATTTAGTATAACTTAAATGCTAATAAAATTATATAGTTTTACTAACATCTTTTATCTAGGAATTTTTTAAGATAGTAATTTTCTTTTACGTTTAGATGAACCCAAAACAGACTTAACAGAATCCATACCTATATTTGTACAGCAGGCTGCAGCTGCAAAAATTATAGGGTAAGTTCTGTGCCAAATTATTTTATTGAAGACAAAATCCAGGTGGGTTTCAGCATTACCACTAATATTGTAAGTCACTAATGGACCAATAAATAAATTGTTTGTTGTACAGACGGATTTCCTGTGGCACCATGTAGTGAGTTGGGAACTTTCTCTGTTTTATAATATTGGGGAGAAGAAGTTGTGGGTTTAAGTATGTGGGAGACAATTTCTCAATCTAAGGGTTTGTTTGAAATTTTAAATTTAAAAAGATCTTACTTTGGACTCCAGAAATTCCAATTAGTGGGAAACAAAATGATGGACATTTTATTTCCAAAGAATTTGGAGAGATATAATCATAAAATGTTGGTATTGGGTTTTCTTGTTGGAAATGTTTTACATAATGGTTTCCATCACGAATGTTAGCATGGAAAGTGTTCTTCAGATTGGATGTGTACACCATATATATATATTATATAACGTTGATAAATTGACAGAATGAAAGGGATGATTCCATATTTTTAGCATGGAGCAGCCTGGTGCAAATTCATCGGCATACATTTAATCCGTGAATGGTCTACCCATCCAGGCACCAATTGAGGTCCTTAAATGGACAGTTAGTGTCCTGTTAAGGGCTTCACTCCACTGCTGCTGGTATTAACCACTCCGCTCAAGCCCACACTTCAAGACTCTCTTCTGCCATCACTCGCCTGTGCTAGGATCTGTCGTTGATCAAAGAGAGGCCTTGTGTGGGCCTACTTTTAGTCTCTCCAATGCTGAGTGCAGAAAAGCTGCTGATTTCTGAATGGCTGGCAGCTTTTGGCGGGAGTGGGTCATCTTTCCTGGGCTGCTGATCTTCTAATTGCCTAAGTGGCACAAAGTACAGTGCACCTTCCTGAAAGGCCGTGACATGGAGCCTTGCTAGCTCCACTGATGACTGAGACCCCATTGTCTCCTCAAGACTCTGCCCATTATCCATTGCTATTCATAGGAGTTTGCTATGCATAAGTTGACTGTCAATTTTCCTGTATTACAACAATTGGTTGTGAAATGCTTTATGATGCCCTGCAATTATGATAGGTGCAAAATGTTAACATATAATAGTTATAAATGCAAATGTTAATAGATTGACAATAATTAATACAAAGATTTCAGTATTAGAATAGATAATATGTATCAGAAACATTCATACCACTGCATCAGATGATGTCCTTTGAACTTCTGGCCAAGGTACATAATTGCCACAGAGTGCTTTGCTCTGCATATAGCTACTGTAAGATTTGACCTCAAATGTTTGATACCAATAAACACAAAAGTGGGCCGGGATTTTCCCAAAAATATTCTTAGTGCCGAATTCATGTAAAACTGGAGTAAATCCTGCTGGTTTTTTAAAGTGGGATTTTCAAAATGAATCTCCCATCTGTGCATCACAAAGTGCTGTAGAGTGAATCACAGTAAAAATTCTGGAGGCAGGGCCTATTCCCACTGGAGAGGCCGGCAGCATAGCGCTGAGCAGGACACTGCGCATCGGAGATCGGCACATACACAGTAACCCCACACTGCTGATCTCCTGATCGTTGGTCAGTTCGATCGCTGACCAGCAGAGCAAGCCTGCAACGCTGTGCCTCCGATCCCCATACCCACCAATCACTAGCTTTCTGGACATCTCCAGGCCAACCCCAACTGACACCTCCCCCCCCCCCCGCCCCCCCAGCAGCCCCAATCTTCTGTCTCTCCACTGCAGTCCTGAACCCACCCCCCCTTCCACAGCCCCAACCCTCCCCAACAACTGCCCCTGTGGCCTATTTCCCAGTACTGACATCTAGATGAGAACCAGTTTCCTTTGGAGAGAAGTAAAATAAATTTTGGGTGAAAAGGTAAAATTAATTATTATTTATCCTCATTGAAGAATATGTCCTGTGTGTGTTTTATAATGTTATGCCTTTCACAGTTTACTCATTCAAGAATCTGCTGAAGTAGCTGAGGAATTGCTGCGACTCAGAGTGGTGCACTACCTTATGATTGCTATGGGGAACCTGGATCATTCTGAAAGCCAAAGGCAGGCTAGTTTGACATTGGAAGTAAGCATATCATTATGGGAATAATTTTCCAAGTCTGTATTTCTGGCAAGATGCTTCACATGACATCAGCTGGGAAATCATGAAAAGTGAGCTCGTGATGTCCAAACACTTGCTGTTGATGTGTGAAGCTCCCTGTCAGCAGTGTGAAATTGGCATAATCACCTCTTGCATCTTGCTGGGCAATGCATACTCAAGTAACACAGTAAAAAGTCTGACAACACCAGGTTTTAATCCAACCGATTTATTTGATAGTAAACGCACAAGCTTTCGAGGTTAGTCCCTTCGTCAGGTGAATGGAGAGTTCTGGCCTCAGACAGAGCATATAAAGCGCAGACTGTTTAGAGATTACTGATTAGAATGCGAATCCTTACACCTAACCTGCTGTTCAAGACCTGAAGTGGTTGACAATGTGAGTGGAAGGAGCACTGATCACAGGTTAAAGAGATGTGTATTGTCTCCAGACATAGAACATAGAACATAGAACATAGAACACTACAGCACAAACAGGCCCTTCGGCCCACGAGTTGTGCCGATCACATCAACACCTACCAACCTACAGACCTATCTATAACCCTCAATCTCATTAAACCCCATATACTCATCCAGAAGTCTTTTAAAAGACCCCAGCGAGTTCGCCTCCACCACCACTGACGGCAGCCGATTCCATTCACTCACCACCCTCTGAGTGAAAAACTTACCCCTAACATCACTTCTGAACCTCCCTCCCTGCACCTTAAATCTGTGTCCTCTCGTAGCAACCATTTCAACCTGGGGAAATAGCCTCTGAGAGTCCACCCTATCTATTCCTCTCAACATTTTGTAAACTTCTATCAGGTCGCCTCTCAACCTTCGTCTCTCCAGGGAAAAGAGTCCCAGCTCCCTCAACCTAACTTCATAAGGCATGCCTCCCAGTCCAGGCAACATCCTTGTAAATCTCCTCTGTACCCTCTCAATAGCTTCTACATCTTTCCTATAGTGAGGCGACCAGAACTGCGCACAATACTCTAAATGAGGCCTGACAAGGGTCTTATAAAGTTGCAGCATTACCTCCCGACTCCTAAACTCAATCCCTCGATTAATGAAGGCCAGTACACCATACGCCTTCTTGACCACCTCCTCCACCTGCGAGGCCGATTTAAGAGTCCTGTGGACCCGGACCCCAAGATCCTTCTGCTCTTCAACACTACTCAGACTTCTGCCCTTGATAGTGTACTCGTTCATCCCGTTGGTTCTGCCAAAATGGACGACTACACATTTATCTGCGTTGAAGTCCATCTGCCACTTCTCCGCCCAGTCCTGCATCCTATCTATGTCCTGCTGCAACTTTTGCCATCCTTCCAGACCATCCACAACACGACCAACCTTCGTGTCATCAGCGAACTTACTTACCCATCCCTCCACTTCCTCATCCAGGTCATTTATGAAAATGACAAACAACAAGGGTCCCAGAACAGATCCTTGAGGCACTCCGCTGGTGACTGACCTCCATTCAGAAAAAGCCCCATCCACAACCACTCTCTGCCTTCTGCAGGCAAGCCAGTTCTGGATCCACAAGGCCAAAGGCCCTTGGATCCCATGGCCTCTCACCTTCTCAAGAAGTCTTGCGTGGGGGACCTTATGAAACGCCTTGCTGAAGTCCATGTACACTACGTCCACGGCACTTCCTTCGTCAATGTGTTCAGTCACATTATCGAAGAACTCAACTAGGCTTGTAAGGCACGACCTGCCCTTGACAAATCCATGCTGACTATTCCTGATCATGTCAAACCTCTCCAAATGTTCGTAAATCTTGTCCCTCAGAAGCCTCTCCATCAGCTTACCAACCACTGAGGTTAGACTCACCGGTCGGTAATTTCCCGGGCTATCTCTGTTCCCTTTCTTGAAAATAGGAACTACATCCGCAATCCTCCAATCCTCCGGAACCTCTCCTGTCTCCATTGACGACGCAAAGATCATCGCCAGGGGCTCTGCAGTCTCTTCCCTCGCCTCCCACAGTATCCTGGGGTACATCCCATCTGGTCCCGGCGACTTATCTACCTTGATGGAATTCAAAAGTTCCAACACATCCTCCTCCTTAATATTCACGTACTCAATCCTTTCCATCTGCTGGAAATCCAGAACAAAATCTCCCAGATCGGCTTCCACTGTGAATACTGAGGCGAAGTACTCGTTAAGCACCTCTGCCATTTCTTCTGGTTCCACACAAACCTTTCCCCCCTCACCTTTTATAGGTCCTATCCCTTCTCTTCTTATCCTTTTACCTTTCACATATTTATAGAAGGCCTTGGGATTCTCCTTTATCTTACCCGCCAAGGTCTTCTCATGACCCCTTCTGGCTCTCCTAATTTCCCTTTTAAGTTCCTTCCTACAGTCCTTATACTCCTCAAGATCTTTAGCCTCTCCTAATTCCCTGAACCTCTTGTACACCTTCCTTTTCCTCCTGACTAGGTTCAACACAGCCTTTGTGCACCACGGTTCCCTCGACCTACCAAAACCCCCTTGTCTCATCGGAACGTTGTCATTCAGAGCTCCAGACACACATTCCTTGAATATCTGCCACCTTCCTTCAGTACTTTTCCCTAAGAACGCCTCCTTCCAGTTTATTTGTCCAAGTAACTTCCTGACTTCTTCGTATCTCCCCTTACCCCAGACAAACACCTTCCTAGCCTGCCTGATCCTATCTCGTTCCAACGCAATTGTGAAGGAGATAGAATTATGGTCACTAGAGACAGTACAGTAAGTGAGGTTTTGCAAACCCAGGCAAGTCATGGGGGTTACAGATAGTGCGACATGAACCCAAGATCCCTGTTGAGACCGTCCTCGTGTGCGGAACTTGGCTATCAGTCTCTGTTCAGCGACTCTGCGCTGTCGTGTGTCGTGAAGGCCACCTTGGAGAATGCTTACCCGAAGGTCAGAGGCTGAATGCCCATGACCACTGAAGTGTTCACCAACAGGAAGGGAACAGTCTTGCCTGGTGATTGTCGAGCGATGTTCATTCATCCGTTGTCGTAGCGTCTGCATGGTCTCCCCAGTGTACCATGCTTTGGGACATCCTTTCTTGCAACGTATCAGGATGTCCCGAAGCATGGTACATTGGGGAGACCATGCAGACGCTACGACAACGGATGAATGAACATCGCTCGACAATCACCAGGCAAGACTGTTCCCTTCCTGATGGTGAACACTTCAGTGGTCATGGGCATTCAGCCTCTGACCTTCGGGTAAGCATTCTCCAAGGCGGCCTTCACGACACACGACAGCGCAGAGACTGATAGCCAAGTTCCGCACACATGAGGACGGTCTCAACAGGGATCTTGGGTTCATGTCGCACTATCTGTAACCCCCGTGACTTGCCTGGGTTTGCAAAACCTCACTTACTGTACTGTCTGGAGACAATACACATCTCTTTAACCTGTGATCAGTGCTCCTTCCACTCACATTGTCAACCACTTCAGGTCTTGAACAGCAGGTTAGGTGTAAGGATTCTCATTCTAATCAGTAATCTCTAAACAGTCTGTGCTTTATATGCTCTGTCTGAGGCCAGAACTCTCCATTCACCTGACGAAGGGACTAACCCTGAAAGCTTGTGCATTTACTATCAAATAAATCAGTTGGATTAAAACCTGGTGTTGTCAGACTTTTTACTGTGTTTACGCCAGTCCAACGCCAGCATACCCACATCATGACTACTCAAGTAACTGCAGTGATTATATTCATTCATGATAAAAAATATTATTGAATGCACCATGCAATAATTCAAGGTGAAGAAAATAAGCAATTCAAAACTAGGCAAAATGTTTTTGTTATCAAAGTGGTGGTGATAAATGTTATTTCTTTATTAAGTTTGAATATAAACATATTTCCCAGATGGCTCATTAAGTGACCTTTGCTGTCATATTTCTCTTCAATAAAAACTATATTTTAAAAGTATTTAATTGGGCATAAAAGCTGCAATCCAATGTAAATTCTAATTTTCTTAATAGTCCATTAAAATTATTATGAAGTAGACCTAATTGAATCAAAATGTTCATTATTAGATCAGGTAAAAGGTAATGTAATAGAGATCTGAACTAATTGAAATTCCATCATTGCAGTTTGAGAATTTGAATTGTTTTAAAACAATATCTAGAAAATACCTGGAAAAAATGGCATCAGCAGAAGTCACTATGAAGCTTTTAATGTCCTTTCAGAATGAAAAGCTGTTTATCTCTCTAGGACTCTGGAAAGTGCATCTATGTGGATGAGGGCAAAGATGGAATCCGCCTCAGCTATGATATCTTCCTGTTGGCACTGGTTGTCTGGTTCAAATGTGTAAAACTGTGAAATGTAAAGTCAGTGCCTTTAAGAATTGGCAGTAATGGGGAGAAAAGAAAACAATTGGAAACCCAGTAAATAAAATTATGACAGTTTCCAGTAAGTTATGAATTAAGCACAAGAAATTGTGTCCTTCATCACCACTTGCACATTTCAGGAAAGGAAGCCACAGTAGTTCTTGTAAATATATCTGGGATACATAATTGCCATTTGGATGCCAATTGCTCAATCAACTCTGAGAATTGAAATAGTTGATGACATTCTGAGGGAGCACTGTCAATATAAATTGAGCTGTCTTGGCAAGTAGCACATTGATAATGTCTTACAGAGGCCTGCACAGAAAATTGGTTGACATGACAAAATTCCTTTGCTTTGCTGGAAGAAGGCTGTGACAAAGGAATTGAGAACTGTGCGTAAGGGTTGTGTGTGTTATGATTCTCAGTTGCAGATCTGGCTGCAGCAATTAGCTGTTGTCTTCCAAAGCTTCATAATCTGACAGTTCCATGTTGCTGCCTGATTTAATCTGGCTTCATCTGTAGCTACCTTTCTTGTTGTTCCAACATGTAAATCATGCAACATTCAGTTCCCATTAGGAAGCCCAGATCCCATATCAACAGTTGTCTTTAAAATGGATTGCATTCCAAGTATAATGCAGAATTTAAGGAGGCTTCCTGAGCATAAGAATTTTTAAGAAAGCTTTGCAATATTTGTAGTGAACTCACAAAATGACCAAAAATGTCCATGTGCTTCTTTAATGGAATATTTGTATCTTGATGAAACAGGTCCCAAAAAACTGTGCCTTTTAAGAAGTGACTCATATTTTCTTGGGTTGATACAAAGAACGAACAAGGAACAACCCAGCACAGGAAACAGGCCCTTCGGCCCAACGAGCCCACGCCGCCACATCTTCCTACACCTACCCTGCCCTGTGTGTATGTGAGTGGAACCCCTAATGTAGCCAGATTCAGGGTAGAATAGTGTCAATTTGGTACACCAATCAGCTTAAGAGCACATCTTTGGGGTGTGGGAGGAAACCGGAGCACCCGGAGGAAACCCACGCAACCACAGGGAGAATGCGCAAACTCCCACAGACACAGGCCCAAATCCATGTATCTGGACAGCTAGCAGTGATAGTCACTGAGCTGTTGCGGTGCCCGTCTGCTGGTCCAGGATTAAGCATACACAACGACACAAAGTACTAGGCCACTCCCGGAACCTCCAAGAGCAGCCCACGCACGACCCACCATGTGCATGCCTCTCGTTTGACAACAAAGTGGACCGACACCTGTGGAAATAAAAAGACAAAACATTAACATGTAATACTACATTTCCGGTGTCATCCCAAGGCTCTGACCCTATTTAATACCCTCTACTATAACCCTCCATCCTTGTTTCGCTCATGTGTCTATCTAAGTAAACCTTAAACAAGTCCAACGTGCCTGCCTCCACCACCCTACTCGGTAGCGCATTCCATACCCCCACGACCCTCTGCGTGAAAAATCTTCCTCTTGTATCCAAATTATACTTCTCCCCCCTCACCCTTAGATCGTGACCTCTCGTAATTGTCCCCAATCTAGGGAAAAGCCTACCACTGTTTACTCTATCTATTCCCTTCATTATTTTATAGACCTCTGTCATATCCCCCCTTAATCTCCATCTTTCTAAGGAGAAGAGCCCCAGTTTCTCCAACCTTTCCTTGTAACTCAGTCTTTCCATGCCAGGCAACATCCTGGTAAACCTCCTCTGCACCCTCTCCAGGGTCTCCACGTCCTTCTGGTAGTAAGGTGACCAGAACTGGACGCAGTACTCCAAATGCGGTCTAACCAACGTTCTGTACAACTGAAGCATTAGACAGCAGGTCTTATACTCTATACCCCTTCCTATAAAGGCTAGCATTCCATAAGCTTTCTTCACAACCTTCTCTACTTGTGTTGACACCTTCAGAGACTTGTGCACCTGCACTCCCAGGTCCCTCTGTATCTCTATACTCTTAATCGGTCTCCCTTTTATCACGTAACTGCTCCCTGCATTATTCCTTCCAAATTGCATCACCTCGCATTTATCAGGATTAAATTCCATCTGCCATCTATCTGCCCAATATACCAACCTATCTATATCCTGCTGTGTCACCTGACAGTCCTCCTCAGTATCTGCCAATCCTGCCATCTTGGTGTCATCTGCAAACTTGCTGATCACACCACATACGCCCTCTTCCAAGTTGTTTATATATACTATAAAGAGGAGAGGTCCCAGTACTGAGCCCTGTGGCACACCACTGGTGACTGACCTCCAGCCAGAAAAGGACCCTTCCACTACTACTCTCTGTCTCCTATTGCCCAGCCAGTTTTCGATCCACCTAGCTACCTGTCCTTGTATCCCATGTGCCTTAACCTTTTCTACCAGCCTACCGTGAGGGACTTTGTCAAACGCCTTACTGAAATCCATATAGATAACATCAACGGCTCGCCCATCGTCAACCGTTTTTGTCACCTCCTTGAAGAATTCTACCAGATTCGTAAGGCAAGACCTCCCCCGAACAAAGCCATGTTGCGTATCCCTAATCAGATCGCAACACTCCAAATGCTCATACATCCTATCCCTAAGAATTTTTCCAATAATTTTTCTACCACCGATGCCAAACTCACTGGTCTATAATTACCAGGGCTATCCCTACTACCCTTTTTCAACAGCGGTACCACATTAGCTACCCTCCAGTCCTCTGGGACCTCACCTGTGTCCAAAGAAGAGACGAAGATTTGCGTCAGAGGCCCAGCAATTTCATCTTTCACCTCCCTAAGCAGCCTGGGATAAATACCATCAGGCCCCGGAGCTTTATCCGTTTTCATGCTACCTAAAAACCTTAGCACTTCCTCCCTTGTAATGGATATTTCCTTCCACTGATCTACAGCTCCCTCCAAGACCTTACACGACACCAAACCCCTCTCCTTCGTGAATACCGATGCAAAGTATTCATTCAGGATCTCCCCCATTCCCTCAGACTTGATACATAGCTCCCCTCCTTTGTCCCTAAGAGGACCAATTTTCCCTCTAACCACTCTCTTGCTCCTAGTATAAGAGTAAAATGCTTTTGGATTTTCCTTAATTCTATCAGCCAAAGCCATTTCATGCCCTCTTTTCGCCCTTCTAACCCCCCTTCTTAGCTCCCTCCTACTCTCTCTATATTCCTCCAGCGCACTCTCCGTTCCCAGTTATTTCGACCTAACATATGCCTCCCTCTTCTTCCTAACCAAGTCTTCGATACCCCCGGTAATCCACGGCTCTCTAATCCTGCCTTTCCCATCCTTCCTCTTTGCGGGCACATGCCTTTCCTGCAACATTATCAGTTTGCCCTTGAAAGCCTCCCACTTACCAACCGTGGACTTGTCAGCTAACAACCCCTCCCAATCCGTGTCCTTCAGCTCCCTCCTAATCCGGTTATAGCTCACCTTCCCCCAGTTCAGCACCCTCCCCTTCAGACGGCACTCATCCCTTTCCATTTTCATCCTAGACGGACTTGTGGTCACTGTTAGCCACATGTTCGCCTACCGCAACCTCAACCACCTGCCCCGGCTCATTTCCCAACACTAAATCCAGTATAGCCCCCTCCTTAGTCGGGCTAGTTACGTACTGCTCCAGGGACCCTTCCAACACACATTTTACAAACTCCTCCCCATCCGTACCCCCAGCTCTAGGCACCTTCCAATCCACTCCAGGAAGATTAAAGTCACCCATTACAACCACCTTATTCTTTCTGCACCTATCTAAAATGCCTCTGCAAATACCTTCCTCCACTGACCTCGGGCTGTTGGGTGGCCTATGGTATACCCCTAGCATCGTAATCTCTCCCTTTTTATTCCTCAACTCCACCCACAGCGACTCAATCCCTAACTCCTCCATATTGTCCTCCCTCTGCACTGCTGTGATGTGCTCCTTTACTAACAACGCCACCCCACCACCTCTTTTCAACCCTCCCCTGTCACACCTAAAACACTTATACCCAGGAACATTCAGCTGCCAGTCCTGACCTTCACGTAACCACGTCTCCGTTACTGCCACCACATCTAACTTCCTCACAAACATCAAGGCCCTAAGCTCATCTGTCTTACCCGTTACACTCCTCGCATTGAAACAGACGCAGTCCAACCCACCAGGGCCACTCAGAACCTCCTTCTCCCTGATAGTTTTCCTTTCACCCAAACCTACCCTTTCACCCAACTCACTCCCGACCCCAATGTCTAATGAGCTATCAGTCACATCCCCACCCCCCTCCCTATTAGTTTAAACCCTGCTGAAACACTCCAGCTAACCTCCCTGCTAAGACATTTGTCCCTCTCCCATTCAAATTTTCCCCATCCCTCCTATACAGTTGCCCTTCTCTCACAAATACTTCCCAGTGGTCTACAAAAGTAAAGCCCTCTACCTTGCACCAATCCCTCAACCATGCATTCAGCTGCATGATCTCATTATTCCTAGCCCTGCTGGTACTAGGCAGCAGCCCAGAGAATGCCACCCTGGAGGTCCTGCTCTTCAGTTTGGACCCCAACTCCCTAAATTGCCTGCGTACATCTGCCCTATTCCGCCTTCCTACGTCCCTCTCCCCTGCGTGTATTATTACCTCTGCCTGGGTCCTCTCCCCTTTCAAAATTCCCTCTATCCTTTCCGTTATGTCCTGTACCATAGTCCAGCCATAGTGTTATGCTGTTTCTGATGTACTCTCCACCACCCTGCCAGGGCAGACCAGTTAAGTTTATTTATTAGTCACAAGTAGGCTTACATTCACACTGCAATGAAGTTACTGTGAAAATCCCCTAGTCACCACACTCCGGCACCTGTTCGGGCCAATGCACCTAATCAGCACACCTTTGGACTGTGGGAGGAAACTAGAGCGCCCAGTGGAAATCAATGCAGACACAGGAGAATGTGCCAAATCTGTTGGCTGCAGTGAGAATTTCAAGTTTTTGCTGCAACATGGTTGCTGCTGTGAGAAACTGCAAAGTCTGCCAACAAGGCGCATTCCAGGTGATGCAAAGCCTCTGCTGACATCATGAGATAAAGACACAACCATTAAGATCAGTCTTCCACTGAAAAGCCGGCGAGTGTTTTATATTTCAAAAACTTTTAATATTTTATAAATTTTTAAATGTTTGCAAACTCCACCTAGTGACTGCCATTGGTTTTCAATAGGAGATGTGTGTCCAGCATGGCCACAAGAACTTAAAATATTTAAAACAGAGAAAACAACTGTTTTCATAAAATAAATTCAGACCCCATCTCACAATAGTAGCGCACAAATCTATCTCCTTCTCCTAGTCTGGAACTGCATGAAAGATGTTCAGAATGATACAGCAGAAATTTCTTCTCTCCCACCTCACCCTAATTGTTTAAGAATGCATAGAGCAAGGATGTACAAAAACTAGGATATGTAATCCTTTTAAACCACGGTGTTTTCAGAATAATATTTCAGAATTAATTAGTAATCTTTCAATTTGAAGATAACTTGAGACTTCATAGTCCAAGTTGGATGTCAAGTAAGAATCGATCAAGTGACTATTCAGTCTGACATAATACAAGCTTTTCATATTGCACAACTATTTATATTAGAACATACATTGAACACGACAGCACAAACAGGCCCTTCGGCCCACAAGTTGTGCCAATCATATCCATACCTACCAGGCCATAGAACTATCTATAACTCTCAATCCCATTAAATCCCATGTACTCATCCAGAAGTCTTTTAAAAGACCCCAGCGAGTTCGCCTCTACCACCACCGATGGCAGCCGATTCCACTCACTCACCACCCTCTGAGTGAAAAACTTACCCCTGACATCTCCCCTCCTTGATAGTAATTTGTTGAATTGAACAAGGACTTTCCATAGTTATAGATTCAGTGCAACACTAACCAACAACCTCTTTTTCTAATTGAAATGGAAAATGGTTTAGAGAAATCAACTCTCTTGCCTTAGGATATCATTTCCACGTTAGTTACAATTGGTTTAACACTGAATATTAAACCTGTGAGCTTTAAGTACTCAAGCACACTATTCTTTCAGAACTTTGAGACTTATCTGTTTAAATCTAATCTCTATTTAATTTTTACTAATATGTTGCATATGAATGCTTTGTCCATGGTTTTTAATGTTTACAACTTTGTAATCATAATTATAGTTCACCATTAACATCAACAAGATAGTTTAATTTTTACAATTATTCAAATTTCATAATGTTTTATAATGATCCAACACAGAATATACATTTCCCCACCCACTTTGATTAAATATAATTTCTACATTAACATTTTGATCAAAGCCTGGTTTATTTCCTGATGTACAACATAATATTTAGGGTTATTATATGTTGCTACTATGCTACTCTGTGTACTCATTTCAGAGTTGAGGAGGAACTTCTTCACTCAAAGGGTGGTGAATCTCTGGAACTCTCTGCCCGTTGAAGTGGTGGAGGCTACTTAGCTAAATATATTTAAGTCACGGGTAGATAGGTTTTTGATAGACAAGGGAATTAAGGATTATGGGGAGAGAGTGTGAAAGTGGAACTGATCCACTTCAGATCAGCCATGATCTTATTGAATGGCGGGACAGGCTCGAAGGGCTAGATGGCCTACTCCTGCTCCTATTTCTTATGTTCTTATGTTCTCATTTATCTCATTCAGAGCTAGACACTCTTATTTTCAATGAAAATTAGAGATGGCCTCTTCGTCTCTTCAGCTGTGACCAAAATGTAAATGAAATGATGATGAAATTATCTAATAAAATTAAACTAGTTGACAACCACGTATGGTAATACTTTTGTGTTACATAAGGCAAGTGTTACATCATCCATCTTACTTTTGGAATGATTCATTGTAAGTTGTGTTGCCTAACACATGTTAGCATATTGCTTGCATGAGATAAAATTGTTTTTATTTTAACAAATTGATTATGGCCTTTAACCATGATGAAAGAAAGGAGTGAAAAAACATTTATAAAAGTTGTTTAAAAAATATCCTGTCTTTTGTCCATAAGACACCTTGTTACCCTTACCAGTGACAGTCATGCACAGTGGATCCTTTCTCCAGAAAGACTCAGCACCTGTTATTTCAGCTCTAAATAAAATGGGCAATTAGCCCAAAAAAATCACTTGCTTTGCAGAACAGCTTGGCTGAACCACCAACAGGGAACTGCCCTGGAGTGCATTATCTTGCGTTGCAAATTGTGTTTTTTGGCACAAATCTGTAAATGTGTGTACATCAGAAGTTGCAGTGCCATTGAGACCTTCCATAATGGCAAAGGTCTTGGTGTTTAGCACTTTTGGGAGCATAGATTCAGGATCAATGGGATAAATGACCTTACAATCTATTTTTGGTCATGTTGGACCCTTAGAGGATGAGAGGGGGGACTTAGTGGTAGGGGATGGGAAAATGGCTGAGGTCTTGAATAACTTTTTTGTTTCGGTCTTCACGGAGGAGGACGTGAATAATTTGCCGGGTGTTAGCGATGGAAAGGTGGTAGGACTGGAGGGTCTCAATGACATTGTTGTTACTGGAGAGGTGGTGTTCGACAGACTGGAGGGAACTGATTGTGGACAAGTCCCCAGGACCGGATGGAATGCATCTGAGGGTTCTGAAAGAAATGGCGGAGGTGATAGTGGATGCCTTGGTGGTTATTTTCCAGACGTCGCTGGATTCCGGGGAAGTGCCGGAAGATTGGAAAGCGGCTAATGTTACGCCGTTGTTTAAGATGGGTGCCAGGCAAAAGGCGGGGAATTATAGGCCGGTTAGTTTAACGTCTGTTGTAGGTAAAATGTTAGAATCCGTCATCAAGGAGGAAATAGCGAGGCATCTTGAGGGGAATTGCTTTATAGAACAGACACAGCACGGTTTCGTTAAGGGGAAGTCGTGTCTGACAAATTTATTGGAGTTCTATGAGGATGTGTCTAGGGCAGTGGATAGAGGAGAGCCGGTGGATGTGGTCTTTCTTGATTTTCAGAAGGCGTTTGACAAGGTACCTCACAAGAGGTTATTGCAGAAGGTAAGGGGGCATGGAGTTGGGGGTAGGGTGTTAATGTGGATAGAGGATTGGTTGTCAAATAGGAGGCAGAGAGTGGAGGTTAATGGGTGCTATTCGGATTGGCGGTTGGTGACTAGTGGAGTGCCCCAGGGGTCGGTGCTGGGGCCTCAGCTATTTACTATTTATATAGATGATCTGGAGGAGGGAACCGAGTGTATGGTGTCGAAATTTGCTGATGACACCAAGATTGGTGGAACGGCAAATTGCGCGGAGGGTATGGAGAGTCTGCAGAAGGATCTAGATAGTCTGGGCGAATGGGCCAGGAAATGGCAAATGTTGGCAAGTGCGAGGTGGTCCACTTTGGTAGGAATAATGGTAGGAAGGACTATTTCTTACGTGGCGAAAAACTGCAGCAGGCGACGGTGCAGAGGGACCTCAGGGTCCTTGTGCATGAATCGCAAAAACCCAGCCTGCAGGTGCAGCAGGTGGTCAGGAAGGCTAATGGGATGCTGGCCTTCATAGCAAGGGGGATTGAATATAAAAGTAGGGAGGTCTTGCTGCGGCTGTATAGGGCATTGGTGAGGCCGCAGCTGGAGTACTGTGTGCAGTTTTGGTCGCCGTACTTACGCAAGGATATTTTGGCCTTGGAGGGAGTGCAGAGGAGGTTTACTAGGCTGATACCGGAGTTGAGGGGGTTGAGCTATGAGGAGAGGCTGAATAAACTAGGCTTGTACTCGTTAGAGTTTAGAAGAATGAGGGGAGATCTCATTGAGACGTATAAGATGATGAATGGGATGGATAGGATAGAGGTGGAGAGACTCTTCCCGCTCAGAAAGGACAGTAGGACCAGGGGGCACAGCCTCAAGATAAAGGGGGGGCGGTTTAGAACGGAGTGGAGGAGGAACTTCTTCACTCAAAGGGTGGTGAATCTCTGGAATTCTCTGCCCGTTGAAGTGGTGGAGGCTGCCTCGCTAAATATTTTTAAGACGCGGGTTGATGGGTTTTTGATAAGCGAGGGGATTAAGGGTTATGGGGAGAGAGCGGGAATGTGGAACTGAGCCACGACGGATCAGCCATGATCTTATTGAATGGCGGGGCAGGCTCGAAGGGCTAGATGGCCTACTCCTGCTCCTATTTCTTATGTTCTTATGTTCTTATTGGTTGGTCAACAGAAATATTTTGCTCATCAGTTGATATCTTTAGATCTTTCACTTCTATGGTTCAGTTGGTAGCACTCTCACCTTAATCATGTGGTCCAAATTTAAGTCCCACTCCAGAACATGAACACAAACATCAAGGCTGCCACTACGTTGCAGTACTGAGGGAGTGCTTCTCTGTCAGAGGCGTACTCTTTAGGATGAGAAGTTAAGTCGCAGCCCTGACTGCTTTTGCAGGTGGACATAAAGATCACATGGTACTATTTCAAAGAGCAGGAAGATTACTTCTGGCATCCTGGCTAATCTTTATCCCTCAATCAACTTCACAAAAGCAAATTATTTAGCCATTATCTCAGTGTGTGTGTGAACTTGCAGTGTACAACATGGCAGCCTCATTTCCTACAAGTAAATACACTTCAAAAGTATTTAATTGGCTGCAAAGAGCTCCGAGATGACCAGTAACTATAAAAATGCATGGCTTTTTTTTTTCAAGCTGAGGGTGTAGACTCATGTCAGCTTTGATTAATCATTAGCTTTGTCTTTTATATTCCATACCTCTTCAAAGTGGAGATGGATAAGTGTTTGATAGATTGAGGAATAGAGGGCTATGGGGAAATGGCACAGAAAAGGAATAGAGGCCAGCATAGATCAGCCATGATTGTATTGAATGGTGGGGCAGGTTTGAAGGATCTGATGACCTACTCTTGATTCTATTTCTTGTGTTCTTGAGCCATAACAATGTTGCTTGGAACTATTTACTGTTGCTGGGTTAATGTCCTGGAACACCCTTCCTAATAATACTGCGCGGGTACCTATACCACATGGCCTGCAGTAGTTCAAGAAGATGGTTCACCACCACCTTAAGGGCAATTAGTGATAGCCTATAAATGCTGGCCTAACCAACAGTACACACCCTGTGAAAGAAGTAAAAAAAGATGCTGACTGTAATGTCATATGAACATCCAGCTCCAAATCTTTCTGCCCTTCCACTGCACTGAGCCTCCTTTGGCTAACAGTCCAATTTCTCTTATAAAAAATAAGAAACTGTAACTTTCAACGTTCCAAAGAATCCCCACAGCGAGAAGGAGGCCATTTGGCCCTTACAGTCTGCATCGACCACAATCCCACCCAGACCTTATTCTTGTAACCCTTCATATTTACAATATTGATCCCCTGACACTAGAGTTAATTTAGCATGGCCAATCAACCTAACCCACACATCTTTGGACTTCTAAATTGTGTGATCATGCTCCTTTAAGTTATCAAGCATGCATGGCTAATTCAGGCATGATGGAGCTCCATTTCCATTACATGCTGTTCTGAAATAATTTCACATTATTTTGGCAAATTACCACAATGTTTTAACCAATCAGCACACTCTTCTCATGCAATTGTTCCCTTTGAGATTTAGAACAAAGAACTAAGAACAACTACTGCACAGGAGCAGGCCATGCAGCCCTCCAAACCAGCATTGACCATGCTGCCTGACTGAACTAAAACCTACCCTTCAGGGGACCATATCCCTTTATTCCCATTCTATTCATGCATTTGTTCAGACGCCCCTTAAAACTTGCTATTGTATCTGCTTCCACTACCTCCCCCGGCAGCGAGTTCCAGTGGCTCGCAGCACTGTGTATAAAAAACCTGTCTTGTACATCTCCTTTAAACTTGTCCCTCGCATCTTAAACCTATGCCCCTGGTAATTGACACTTCCACCCTGAGAAAAAGCTTCTGAATATCAACTCTGGTCATGCCCCTCATAATCTTGTAGACTTCTATCAGGTTGCCCCTCAACCTCTTGTTATTACAGTGAGAACAAACAAGTTTCTTTGACCTCTCCTCGTAGCTAATACCCTCCATATCAGGCAACATCCTGGTAAATCTTTTCTGTACCCTCTCCAAAACTTCAACATCTTTCTGGTGGTGTGGCGACCAGAATTGAACCATATTCCAAGTGTGGCCTAACTGAGGTTCAATAAAGCTGCACCATGACTTGCCGATTTTTAAATCAATGCCCCGATGAAGGCAAGCTTGTCGTATGCCTTCTTGACTACCTTTTCCACCTGCGTTGCCACTTTCTGTGACCTGTGTACCTATACATCCAGATCCCTTTGCCTATTAATAATCTTAAGGGTTCTGCTATTTACTGTATATTTCCTATCTATATTACTGCAAAATGCATTACCTCACATTTGTCTGGATTAAACTCCATCTGCCATCTCTGTCAAATCTTGCGATTGTGTCCTGATGAATGCATAATGAAAAGCTAACATTTTTTTCCCCCAATAATACTCAAGTTTTACTCTACCAAGTGATTAGTTATAATGTTTGGTATAAAAGAGAATTAAAGACTGTACATCTTTCATTTCAGCACCTGATTTGTACATTTCCAATTGTAGAAGAAAATGTACGAAAAGCTATGGGAGAAAATCTTTATGACTTGTACATGGTAATTCTTTAATCATTTTAATTATAGTAAGATAGAACAACAAATGGAACTGCATTTTTCAAGTTTCGTTTTGAACGTTTTAGAATTATTCTTTTCTAAAATATATAAAATATAAAAGTATATTGCAATTTGGCACAGTGGTTAGCACTGCTGCCTCATAACGCCAGGGACCAGGGTTCAATTCTTGCCTTGGGTGACTGTCTGGAGTTTGCACATTCTCCCTGTGGGTTTCCTCCGGGTGCTGTGGTTTCCTCCCACAATTCAAAAGTTGTGTTGGTTAGGTGCATCGGCTATGCTAAATTCTCCCTCCATACTCAAACAGGAATGTGGCGACGAGGGCATTTTCACAGTAACTTCATTGCTGTGTATGTGAGCCTACTTGTGACACTAGTAAATAAACTTTTAAACTTTAAAACAATTCAGTACACTGATTTATGGTTCTATATAAAAAGTATAATATTGAAATAATTTGTAATTAATGTCCTGTTGGAGTATATGCATGATCTTTGGGTAAGTAGTTACTTACTTCTGATTGTGTGCCTTTTATCATTTTTCCTCATTTAAAAATGTTTGTTTAGCACCCTTAATACCATGGAGTTTTCAACTGTTGCAATACTGTCCCAGAGAAGATCCTACATTTAATCTGGTTTTTGTTAAAGTAGCTAATCTCAACTGTGGTCTTAGAATGGGAAGCGAAAATAATCCTCAGGTCTCTTGACTCAGGCTCAATTGATTTCCAGTGCCCTTTGCTGGAATGTGTGTGAAAATATTGGTCAAATTGGTATCAGACTTAGGTGCTTTTGATACTAGCAGGAAATTTTAAAAAATATGGTGGCTTTACTTCCAATCAGTAGGCTTGAATCCTAACATCCATCTGTCTTCATTTGTTTATTCTGTTCTTGTGTCATGTGACAAAACAACATTTGGTGAGGACCAATTGCCCATCACAGTGGTGAGTTGATTTGATTTATAATTATTGTCACATATTGGTACACAGTGAAAAATATTGTCGCTTGTGCTATACAGACAAAACATGCTGTTCATAGAGAAGGGAGAGAGAGTGCAGAACGTAGTGTTACAGTCATAGCTAAGATGTAGAGAAAGATCAACTTAATGTGAGGTAGAATCATAGAAAATCATTGAAACCCTACAGTGCAGAAAGAGGCCATTTGGCGCATAGAGTCTGCACCGACCACAATCCCACCCATTCCCTACCCTCATCCCTACATATTTACCCGCTAATCCCTCTAACCTGCACATCTCAGACACTAAGGGGCAATTTTCGAATGGCCAATCAACCTAACACACGCATCTTTGGACTGTGGGAGGAAACCGGAGCACCCGGAGGAAACCCATGTAGACATGAGGAGAATGTGCAAACTCCACATACACAGTGACCCAAGCCAGGAATCGAACCCAGGTTCCTGGAACGGTGAAGCAGCAGTGCTAACCGCAATGTTAACCACTGTGCTACCGTGCCACCCTAGTTCCATTCGAAAATCTGACAGCAGCAGGGAAGATGCTGTTCTTGAGTCGGTTGGTATGTGACCTCAGATTTTAGCATCTTTTTCCCGATGAAAGAAGGTGGAAGAGAGTATACCCAGGGTCCGTGGGATCCTTGATTATGCTGGCTGCTTTTCTGATGCAGCAGGAAGTGTAGACAGTGTCAGTCGATAGGAGACTGGTTTGTGTGATGGACTGGGTTTTGTCCACAACTCTATGTATTTCTTGTGGTCAAGGTAAGAGCAGGAGCCATACCAAGCTGTGATACAACCAGCAAAGATACTTTTCCTTGATGCATCTGTAAAAGCTGGTGAGATCGTAGCCGACAAGCTTGATTTCCTTAACCTCCTGAGAAAGTAGACCAAGACCACAAGAAACTACAAAAGGTCGTGAATGTAGCCCAATCCATCACACAAACCAGCCTCCCATCCATTGACAAGATCTACACTTCTTGCTGCCTCGGAAAAGCAACCAGCATAATTTAAGGACCCTACGCACCCCGAACATTCTCTCTTCCACCTTCTTCCATTGGGAAAAAGATACAAAAGTCAGAGGTCATGTACCAACTGACTCAAGAGCAGCTTCTTCCCTGCTACCTTCAGACTTTTGATTGGACCTACCTTGTACTAAGTTGATATTTCTCTATATCCTAGCTATGATCGTAACACTACATTCTGCACTCTCTCCTTTCCTTCTCTATAGCATGTAGGAAACAATATCTTTCACTGTATACTAATGCACATGACAATAATAAATCAAATCAAAATCAAAACTAGAGGCATTAATGGGTTTTCTTAACCATAGCGTCAATGTGGAGGGACCAAGACAGGTGGTTGGTGATCTAGACACCTAGAAATTTGAAGATCTCGATGATTTTCATTTTATCCCTGTTGATGTAGACAGGGATATGTCTTCCACTATGCTTCCTGAAAGTGATGAATATCTCCTTAGTTTTACTGACACTGAAGGAGAGATTATCATTGCACCAACTTACCAGACTCTCTTTCCTGTATTCTGACTCATCATTGTTTACCAAAACTGATTTGCAACAACTCTGGAGTCATACATACTAGATTTTATACCAGTTGCTCAAAATATCCAATAACTTTATCTTTGAACTAAAAATACAGTTTACATTTTTATGCTGCAGATGAAAACACAGAAAACCACCTTTACAGGTCGGGGAAAATAAGCAGTTGTGAGGAAAAAAATGTGATGTTGTCTTGAACCTGTGTATGTATCTTTTAAACCAACACAGGTGAATCCAGAGAGTTTGTATTTGAATATGGACGTGGTTCAAGCTGCTGTTTTGAGTAGCAACAAAATCAATATTCCAGGAAGTAAGTCAGAGTTAATACTATGTCCTCAGCAAAAATACACATTTTACCAGTTAATAGATTACATTAATAACTGGTTTATGTTTTATCCCAACAGTTAAAGTACCAGAATGAATCACAAACTCAGTTCTCGCATTACAGGATGGAGCTCTTTTTAAACAAATGAAAATGAAAAAGATCAATACAATGCTTTTATGAGTTAATTATATATTTGAATAGACTTCAGGTAGCCAGAACAAAATGGTGTTTTAACTAGCATAATGTCTCTCCCATTCTATCTTAAAACAGTGGAAATTCATTGTAACCATTAATGATGGATTATGCTTATAGATACCATGTTACTAGATCTGCACACTAACAGAATGACCAAGTTCAAAATCTTTTAATTACTTGATGTGTAACTGTTGGTAAATATTGTAAGAAAATATTGCATTCTTGCTGTTTTTTTAAAAAAAACTATGGGTAACGGTTTCTTTGTGGAAAATGGTGAGCTGAGGATTCTAATTGTGTGTACCAGTGTAGGTTTTGTAGGAAGGCAAATAAGATTTGAACAAGCTTGTGCCAACAGCGGCTTGTGATATTGTTGCAGAGCCAAGAGCACTCCTGATCCTTGTGGCTCCACATGAACATAACTTACCTTTCTGCCATTGGCCTTCAGCAGTCCTTTTCAGTTCTACCAAAAGGTTCAAAGTCATGTAAATTCAAGGTGAATATTAGATGTATTAAATTAGTTTAAAAGCAGAAAACAATGTGCTTGATTTATGCCAGTGGAGCAAACTACCAATTTGAGAGATCAGAATTGGAATTAAGATTGTTCCTAAATTTCAGCAGTGACATGGAATCACTGATGTAACTTGGATGTTTGTAGCATTCATTTGTAGGTTCAACTTCCATTCCTGGAACCTGAACACAATATCTTGGCTCACTCACTACATAAGAACATAAGGAATAGGAGCAGGAGTAGGCCATCTAGCCCTTTGAGCCTGCCCCGCCATTCAATAAGATCATGGCTGATCTGTCGTGGCTCAGTTCCACATTCCCGCCCTCTCCCCGTAACCCTTAATCCCCTCACTTATCAAAAACCCATCAACCTGCGTCTTAAAAATATTTATCACCCTTTGAGTGATGAATCTCTGGAATTCTCTGCCTGTTGAAGTGGTGGAGGCTGCCTCGCTAAATATTTTTAAGACGCGGGTTGATGGGTTTTTGATAAGCGAGGGGCTTAAGGGTTATGGGGAGAGGGCGGGAATGTGGAACTGAGCCACGACAGATCAGCCATGATCTTACTGAATGGCGGGGCAGGCTCGAAGGGCTAGATGGCCTACTCCTGCTCCTATTTCTTATGTTCTTATGTAGTGAGTGAGTCAAGATATTGTGTTCAGGTTCCAGGAATGGAAGTTGAACCTACAAATGAATGCTACAAACATCCAAGTTACATCAGTGATTCCATGTCACTAACGCAGTATAGTCAGAGATGCCCTCTTTTGGATAAGAATTAAACTAACGCCCATCTGTCTTATCAGATGGACATTTAAAATAAAATCCCTGGAGACTACTTCGAAGAAAAGCAAGAAGCTGATTTGGCAGCTTCAACTTGAGTGTGAATCTTTAATCTCACTTTAAAGGCAGGCAGGTTTTGCTCACATCACGTGGGAGTACAGAGTGAGACTACAGGTCCTGAGTTAATTTGTATTTGACTTTAACACTTTGCTGGCAGTTGAAGATGGACGTTCTTATTCTCAGAAATCTGAGCTTTTGATTCTCTGCACACATCTTTAGTCAAATGGTACTTTTCCCAGGATTACAGAAAGATTTTTGACATTGTTAATTTTATAAAACTGGCCTCCCATGCAGTGAGGTCATTTCCTATTCTGAAATCAACATTATTAATAGGCAACTCAGACAGTAACAGATCCATTTATTAAAGCACAGTTTAAATGCACTCTACAAAATTAAACAGTTAAATAATTTAAATATGTATCCTGTATCAATACTCTTATTTAGCACATTTTCTGGAGAGAAATTCACAATTTGAGTTTTGAGTCAAATCTGTACCTCTGAGGATAATAATCTTTGGGTGATTAAGACAGAAATTTAGTCACTTCACCCTCAAATATAAAATTTCCATAATTTTTGCCCTGATTTATACCCACTATAAATTAGATGGTATCAATTTGTCACCAGCTCCACCAACTGGTACAACTCTGGAGAAACACAAGATACAGTCCCCAAAACTATTGCCATTAGTCTCAACTTCCAGTTGTCTGCTTTTACATGTCTTTTCTAATGACCATAAAATGCTGGTCTTCTTGAATCATTCCTTTCCTCGGTTTCTTTCACAACCTTGAGAAGCATCTATCTTTACATTTCTGCTACTCCCTCCTCATTGTAATTACTTTTCTGTTCACTTTCAACTTACTAATCTTTCCAGCTTCTCCAGCTTTGCAAACAGTGGTTTGCAAATAATGGTTTGCTGCACCTTATGTGCTTGTGGGATATGTTATAGCTTCCTACTTTATATTAGAAATTTTACTGTCTTCTAAGTGGAAAAGAATACAGTTTTTAAAATTCCTCCATTAAGAATATTTCTCTAAGGTTTCAGTATCTTGCTCCAACTTCATTACCCTATACCATCTATCAAACACCAGGCGCATGATCTTACTGGTACGCCACGCCTGTCAATCAGCATGGTGAGCCACGAATATAACGTACAAGAGGAAAAATACGATTCATGGTTTGCTATCCTCTTGGCCCTGTTTTGTTGATGAGAATATCATCGTGCCCAGAAAGGCACAAAGCCTATTAACATAAATTTAAAAGGATTTACCTGGTTTGGCTTGCTGCTTCAGCCCTCACAGTGCTTCCCAACGCCCCTGCTGAGATGATGTCATTCCAGTGAGAATCACTTCTGCTCTGCAGTAGCGGAGACCAGGCACCACGGCCATGCAGAGGGGAAGATCAGATGCCACTGAAGCCTTTAGGTGGCCATGTTGAAGGCCATGGTGCACAGTGCCCATCAGGCAGTGCCCGGTGGAGTAAATGTGTGCCAGGGCAATGTCAAGGGGATGTGGCCCAGTGGTGGTGGCTTAGTGATAGGGGAGGGGGTCATGTTGTGGCTGTGCCAGGGGAGTCATTGGGAGGGCCCAGATGCTGCAGCCTGTGTTGGTGTGGGTGAGTGACAATGCTGCTGATGATTTGATAGAGGGTGGGGGGCTGTTTGGGAGGTGGTCTCTCAATTCAGTAGGAGATTGGGGCACTTTGTGCAATGGTGCTCAAGTACATAACACCGCCTCTGCCCCACCACCTGTGCAAAGCTTCCAGCTGTCAGAAAAACAGATTGCCAACAGTGCTGAACTTGCCCTAAAGAGCTCTGTGGAACATTCTCATTTTCACACTTTTATGACACAAAAATTCCACCACATTTCTTTTTCTCCAGCAAATTCCACAAAGATCTGATTTTGTCTCTTCAAGTTTCTATATTTTAGTCTATAAATTTCTGGAACCAGCTCATAAACACCAAGTACAGTGGTCTTAATTGTTGTCATGATCTGTAGACTGCCCATTTCAAAGAGTTGAATACGAATGCTTTCCCTAACAAAACACCTTGTAATACAATTGCCTAAATTTCTTGTGGCCATCGTAACTTTGTAGCAATTCTCTTATACAAACAACTTCCTGAATTTAGACGCTAGGCAAACATTCCTTGCCAAATTGAAACCATGGCAGCGATTCTCCCATCCCGACCTACAACTTTTCTGGCAGGTTGGGGTGGGAGATGTGCGTCGCCAGCCTTGTTCTGGGATTTGCGCACACGCCAGGAATGCATGCGCAGCTACCAGAGTTGGAGAACAGTTGGAGTCCAGAGCATGCTGGAAACCGGCAGGAAGGCAGGTAAGTAACTTGAATATGTTTTGGATGTCTTTTAAATGTAATTATCAGTCTCAATTGAATCTCTCACCCCGCCAGGAATACTTCATTCCGGCAGGGTTTACAGTAGCTCCCCATGTTCGGGGAACTAGTGGGAGACCCTGCAGGAATGAAGGGAGGAGCAACTGGGGCTCCCAGGGGTTAGGTGGCGGGGGTCTGGTGCCCCCTGGACATAGGCACCCATGATGTGGAGATGCTGGTGTTGGACTGGGGTAAGCACAGTAAAAAGTCTCACAACACCAGTTTAAAGTCCAATAGGTTTATTTGGCAGCACTAGCTTTCGCAGTCTCAGGTTCCTTCATCAGGTGTGTGTTTGGACACCCTGGCAGTGCCAGCCTGTACCTCCTGCCACTGCCCAGGGGCACCTTGCTACTGTCCTGCAGGCATTGGGCAAGGGATGGGGCCTATTGTGGGTGGGGCCTGGGGTGATCAGTGAGGGTGGGGGCATCCACACTGCATTGGGATCAGTCTGGGATGGAGGGAGGGCAGTGATTGGGATGGGTGGTCTGCATGGGGGGACTGCCTTCTGGGGTAGTAAGGGGGGATCTGTTGGGGTGAGGGGGGAAATCGTCACTGCTGGGCAGGGTAGCCTGGACATCAGGGTGCTCTAGGGTGGATGCGGGTCAAGGCTGGCCTGGGAATTGTTGTGGGGGCCGCGGTCAGGCCATGGGGGGGCCGGGGGGGTGAGTTGGAGGGGCAGCACTGCGGGGGGGATCCTGGGCTGGCCAGCGATTGATCTGGCCAGCAAATGGGGAAACTGACAGCGTATGCGCAGAGTTCCAGAGCTGTCAGACTCTAGCATGAATAGGCCCTGCTGGCCCTGAGGTTTTAGTGAGATTCGCGATTGAAACCTCTGCAGTGCACAGAGTGGGCAGATTTGAGTGAGAAATTGAACTGACAAAACAGTCAGGATCTAGAAGAACTTTCCCACCAATTCAGCGCTTTTGGGAGAATCGCTTCCCATAAGTTAAATCCTAATCATCTTCAAATCTGCCTGTTCAAATCTGTCCACATGATCAAAGCCTTTTCCTATCCAATTAAAATTTCCTGGCTTCCCTTTCTCTTTGCAATGCTCAATCTTTTTCTTTTTCCTCTCTTTCCAGTTCAAGTTTTTTCATTTATTTTTCCATTTCAAGCTGTTTCATTTGCAACTGAATTGTAGACAACTCAAAATGCATTTTATTTGTATTTTCTTTCTCAAGGTTGAATTGGGCCAATACCTCAGTTATCTTCAATTTTGTAGCAATTATCCTATTTCCAACTTTTTTGCCAGTGCTTTTAAATTAACCTTTGTTAACTGTTGCAAGGCACTCAAAGACAGCTTCAGCAATAGTGAGAGCCATTTTTAACTTTTCAATGAATAAACAAGTCAGTGAAATTCTATTTGTTTAAACTTTAGCAAATCCCAACACATCCACTTATGATGCATTCAAAATCCCGCAAAGAACCCCCAGTTTTGTTTCAATCTCCATTAACTGATAACCTTTTAGAAAGAAATTCAAACTTCAAGTTAATAGCTGAAAGAATGAAACATCAAAATTTCATATTTTAATACTTAAACTGTCACATGACTAAATGTACTAGGCTATTTACTATATTTTTGTAGGCAGATTATACTTCTAGATGAAAGGGAGAAATATATTCCTGTTTTATACATATCACACATCACACTCTCCATAGAATTTTTTAGCAAACAGTCCACAGTTGCTTCCAACTTCCAATGGGTCCCCATTTCTCCATTTTGGCGATTAGTAATTTTGAGTGGCTAATCACCACCACCAGGAGTAAAGCCTGTTCTGATGATCTTTTATTTCACAGCCACATTTCTTGAAATCTTCAGAAGGTTACAGATGTGTCTCTTCAACTAGACACCATTTCCTTCCTACATCTGGCTGTGGTAGCTTGCAAAGCCATGCAGCCTCTTCCCTCTGAAGACTACATAAAACTGCTGTTTGTGGCATTTATTTATTTGTAGGGAAACCTGTAATCCAACTCAAAAATGGTTTACTTTGCCTTTCCTCATGAAACTGAAACATATTAATCTGACATCCTGCTTGAAATGCTAAATAGCTTTCTTTGATCCCAGCAAATGGATAGTTCACAACATAACAGGGTATAACCCAATACCAACACCATTTTTTCTGAGACTTTGGGAGACTCAGCATCTGCCCATCATCAAATGAGAGTGCTTTAATTTTGACTCTAAGTACAAATACCTCATACCTTCTCAGTAAAATGATTTAAGCCTTCCTTTGACCTCTAATAACCAAACTTACTGTCAGGCAGACTGATGAACAGGTTTCATGATGCCTAAATTTAAAATAATATAATCCCAAAACATGATCCCTTTATTTACCCTAAATTTAAAATAATATAATTTTAACAAAAGCATGAAGCAGAGCATATTTCTAAAGTTATAAGCACAAGTCCAAGGATAAAAAATAGCACCCAGTAAATTAAAGATTTGTTAAATATAAAAGGACTGCTCCACCATCAGTAAGAAATTGGGATAATGTGTAGAGCCATTTGTGAGAAGTCTCTTTGAACTGATAGAACAACTAGAGGAAAATTGAGTAAATTCATCAACAGTATTTTTACTAAAGGTCAGCACATAAACTTCAAATAAAGTCAGGACAGATGATTGATAAACAAATCCAAACTTAGAGTTAGTAAACTAATCAGGTCAGAAACTAACTAGAGTTAGAGAAGATTATTGTGCACAAAAAGTTTAGACATGAAGCTGTAAAAAGGAACCAATCTCAGGACAGATATTGACCGAGCCAGAAAGCACTTTTGTCAGCTTGCATAGTGTGTAATTATAAATATGGTCAAAGGAATTTTAAATCAGTAAATTTAGGGACATTTTGAAATAATATGTTGCTCCAATGTTGAAGCAATGATAAATGGAGCAAGAAAAGTTGTGTGATTTATGTGGCTATCAACATCGATCTATCCAGCTGGCCAAATGGTAAGGCAAAATTTCAATGTTGGCACAAGTACAAAAATCACATTATGGCAATAAATTGTGCAAATAATTGCCAGAGGCAAGTTACAACTGGATTGTTTTGTTATTTAACCCTTTATGATGTGGAGATGCTGGTGTTGGACTGGGGTAAACACAGTAAGAAGTCTCACAACACCAGATTAAAGTCCAACAGGTTTATTTGGTAGTGAATGCCACTAGCTTTCAAGGTTTGCCCCTTTGTCAGGTGAGTGGGAATTCTGATCACAAACACAGCCTATGAAGGTATAGTTTACAGAAAACTAATTAGAATGCGAGTCTTTACAGCTAATCAAGTCTTAAAGGTGCAGACAATGTGAGTGGAGACAGCATTAAGCATAGGTTAAAGAGGTGTGTATTGTCTCCAGACAGGACAGTAAGTGAGATGTTGTAACCCCAGGCAAGTCATGGGGGTTACAGATAGTGTGACATGAACCCAAGATCCTGGATGGGGCTGTCCTCATGTGTGTGGAACTTGGCTATCAGTTTCTGCTCAGCAGCTCTGCACTGTTGTATGTCATGAAGGCTGCCTTGGAGAACCTGAAGATCAGAGGCCTTTCGCAGAGTTGCTGAGTAGAAACTGATAGCCAAGTTCCACACACGAGGATGGCCTTGACCGGATCTTCGGTTCACATCACACTATCTGTAACCCCCCATGACTTGCCTGGGCTTGCAATATCTCACTTACTGTCCTATCTGGAGACGATACACATCTCTTTAACCTATGCTTAATGCTATCTCCACTCACATGGTGTCTTTAAGACCTGATTAGCTGCAAAGACTTGCATTCTAATCAGTATTCTGTAAACTGTGTGTACCTTTATATGCTCTTTTTTTTGATCAGAACTCCCACTCACCTGAAATGGGCAAACCCTGAAAGCTAGTGGCATTTACTCCCAAATAAACCTGTTGGACTTTAACCTGGTGTTGTGAGACTTCTTACTGTGTTTAACACTTTACACAGCAGCCATAATAAGCTCAGGCTTCATTCTTACGTTAAAATCTCCTACGTTTCGTGTCCATTGTTGTGTTTTTTTCAGACAGGCTTAATGAATCTCTTTGAGAAAGTTTTCCTGTGCTGAAGGGGCTGTATAAAAAGTGCCTGGAGCTGCTGCGGTGAACAATCCATCGCACTGGAAAACCCAGGCCGTTCCTAACAGCACAGTCACTCGCACCCTTCAACCCAAACGGCAAAGCCTTTGCCAGACATCCCGCCAGCAAGCGCACCAGTCAGCGCATGCGGAAGAGCTGGGCACATGACTCCTTTCACATTTCCTCTCCCGGGGAGGGAGCACAATGTATCATGGGAAAGGTAGTTCTCCTTTATCAAGCCCAGCGTCCGGCAAAATGGCGAACTACATCCCCCAGAATGCCCAGCAGCTTTTAGGCGCATGCGTTTCCCTTGCAGCAACGCCCGCTCTGTTGGGGTATACCAAGTGGACCCTCAGATGGTTTAACACCAGCGAGCCTTGGCATTTTATTTCCCCACCGCACCTCCCCCGAAAAAGGACAGTTTCTGCATTTTTAGAATACCTCAAACCAAATTTATTTCTTTTGCTTGTGCGGCACGCGGCTTGAAAGAGTGCGAGTGCGCAGCCGCCCTGGATGCAGCCAGCCCCCCTTCTCCTCCTCCCGGATCTGTCACTGGAGGCCCCGAGGTGTCTGCCAGCAATTTGAAGCTGGGGAGCAGCGATTCGGCCCGTGCAGCCGCTCGCCTGCCGAGGCAACCGCCATTGTTACTGCTCAGGGTGTGATTTTTCTTCAAGGCGGATGATGCGGCGCTCCCTGCTCATTTAACTCGTCAGGAGGAGGCGGCGGCGGAGGACACAAAGGAGGTCCGTGGAGGAGGAAAGGGAGGGCTGCCTCAGCTGTCATCCTGCGGTGGAGGGAAGCCAGAACTGGTACAGGGTCATCCTGACTGTCATCAATCCCTCCCCTTTCCCCCCCCCTTCCCTCCCCACCACAAGCACCCCGACCCCCTTCCACCTCCATCACGACAGAGCTGTTGGCAAACTGAAGGCAAAGAGCAACAATAGTAATATTCTCCCCTCCTCAGTCCTGTGATAATGGATCGTGAAAGAGGAGAGAGCGAAGATAATTTAGATTACTCAGTAGCAAATGTGGAAAAGGTAGGAAGACCACGCCAGTTTCATTTATTTGTAACATGGTACCCCTTCGTCATCTTATTATGGTTTCTGTGAACTCGTAAGCGGGTAGGCACATTAAAATCATTACCTGACAAGCCTCGTTCAATCAAAGCCTCGTCACAAATGTAACAAAACATAATATTGTCTTTTTACCTAGTTAGTAATAACAAGGATCGTGACTTTTGTAGTCAGATTGAAAATATTTTTATTTTGTAATATGGTATCATTTACAAGTTACCTTTGACACTTACTGGAGGTAAGCTTTTGATATGTAAATACATATAACTTGTTGGTTTTGAACGTAAAAGCTATTACTTATTCTTATTACTTATTATTTATTAGTTATTCCATACAGGTGCATCCGTGTTTTATTGTAATTTTTTTTATTGTTGAAGCTAAGATCCCAGAATGGACCCAGAAATACTTACTGGGGAAGAATGCACTTTTGTCTTTATCAGAAAGTATCATTTTATAGTAAACAATTATTTTTAAGCACATCGTACTGGAAGCATGCTTGTATATTTGAAGTTTGTTAAAAGCTACTTAATAGGGCCACTTTTCACAATATTGAGCTATTTGTCAACGTATTTTCTTTTTGTGAAAATAATCCTTTATTGTGCGCCCCTATGTTTTCTTAATAGCATTTGTATGGGATTACTTGAGATAGGAGTAACAATTGTTGTGTAAACCAACCCATTTTTCATGGTTTGTTGTGCTATGTTCATAAATTATTGATTCTTGAAGCTGACCTAATAGCAAAGATTGGGGTAAATAAAATCTTGGCTGTGTGGGGTTAAAAACAATGTGAAATTGAGGTCAGAAGAGTCTGATTTAGGACAAGGAAAGTGTAATTAGGACAGAATGGAGTTTTAAATCTGTATTTTTCACATTTGGATTCCAATGAAATGTGTAGACCTCTGAAGGTTTTTCTGTCCTTAGGCAGATTCTCTGTATGGTTTGATCTCATCCTCTGATCCAAATTTGGCTCGTGATCTTTGCCTACCTCCAGAGCTAATCTAGTTTAGCTAAAAGGGATTGACATATCTGGAAGATATGTTACCAATTTTTTTTTTAAGTAAAAGATGACTAAAGTTTATTTGTCAGTGCCACAAGTAGGCTTACATAACACTGCAATGAAGTTACTGTGAAAATCCCCTAGTCGCCACTCACTGGCACCTGTTTGGATACACTGAAGGAGAATTTAGCATGGCCAATGCATCTAACCAGCACATCTTTTGGACTGTGGGAGGAAACCAGAGGAAACCCATACAGACATGGGGAGAATGTGCAGACTCAGCACAGACAGTGATCCAAGCCAGGATTGAAACCAGGCTCCTGACACTGTAAAGCAGCAGTGCTGACCACTGTGCAGCCCACTAAGTTTGTTACCCCTTGAACTATGTGCGTAGCTTTTCATGGCTATAAATAACTAGACAGTTCCAAAAACACCAACAAGTTGTATTCATGACTTTAATGTAAAAAAATTGTTCCAAAGCTTCAATCAAAATAACAATGGCAAGCCAAAAATGATTGCTAACCAAAGATTTGGCCCAATACTTGAATTTTGAAGATGATCGTAAAAAGAAGAAAGGGAGGTGGCATGGTGAAAGAGCTTTGGGAATTGAGGATCTGGGTGCTGGAGGGCTGTGGGAGGGGGTGATGCACAAACACCAGTGCGACAAGGACAGATTTTGCCCAGTCGGTTTGCAGCTTTCAAAGGTATTACAAATACTTAATTTTAGATGAGTTTCAATTTCCTCCAGTTGATCATTGGAAAGACAGAAGCGAATGGTTTTGACTTGTTGCAAATGCCACACTTCCCCGTTAACTGTCTCAGGCTCAACTATTTGTAATCTCTGTTTTATACAACCCCAAGTCAACCAGCTTCCCTTCCATGCTTCCTTGCTAAGTGACATTGTAAATGATTCCTTTTCTTCAATACCTTCTTTTTTCTTTTTAACTTCTCATCTCATCAAAAGACTGTTCTTCTGTCTCTCTCTGGCCCCCCTGCCCCCCTCTCTACTCCTCTGCAAACTACCGCCTATCTTCAGTCTGTCTCCCTCTCAGTCCTAGAAAATGTTATCTCCCACATCTCTGTTCATCTTTCCTGTAACCCTGTGTTTTCATTCCTGCTGCAGCACTGTAATGGCTCTAATCAAAGTTGCACATGGCATGTTCAGTGACTATTCTCTCTTTGGCCTCTCTGTAGCTATTGCTATGACAGACCACATCTTTGTCCTCCAATTCCTTCCTCCCTAGTGCTGCTCAGTGGGATTGCACTGGGTTGGTTCCAGTGTCAGCTTTCTGATTGTAGAAGAATGTCATTTCCTCCAGCAGTCTGTACTTCTCACTGAGGGCACCCTCCACCATATTTTGTGGCAATTTCTTTGTGCTAAGTGGAATAGATTAACAACAGACCTAACCGCGCAAAACTAAGCATCCATGAGATGGTGTGAGCCTACAGCAGGAGCTAAATTTTCTTTTACTGCAGACTATAAACTCATGCCTCTGCATATCCCTCATTTTTCCTCCACCATGACAATATGACTAATCTTGGCTCACTGAGTGTAGAAGAGCATGGCAGGAGCGCCACAAGAGCACATCTGAAAATGAGGTGCCAAACTGTTGACGCTACCATTGAGGCCTGCATGCTTGCTAAACAAAGGAGGCAACCTACTACAAACAGAGCTAAACTATCCTGTTACCAATGCACTGTGAAAATTCTGCAATTGTGCTACGTTCAGTCATGGACGATGGTGAGCAATTTGGCACCTGGTAGAAGGGGAAGGCTACATGAACATCCCTGTCCTCATTGATGGTGGAGCTGAAATATTCACAACCATCTCTCCAATAATCCTTTTCAGCCTCATAATTTGTTAGTCTTTAGTCAATTTGATTTGAGATGTGAGTAAATGGCTGAGTGCACTGCATACAGTAAAAATTGTTTCCCAAAACATCCTAGCTGAAGGCCTGTAGTCCCCATCAAGCTCTGACCCTAGCTTACCTTTTGAATGCAACAATAGCACTAACATTTGCCCGACAGTGAAACATTTGGTTAGGTACTCAAAACCATGTGGCGTTGGGACAGAGTAGCTAGGTGGAAACGATTCTCATTCATGGAAGGATTGAGAACCTGATGAGACAGACTTGTGGTTGGCAAAAGAAACAATGGCAACCTGAGGAAAACATAAGATCTGAAATGCAGTACTTGAGACTGTGATGAAGACACTCAAATCATGCTATTTGAAAGATAATAGAATTGTTTTTTGAAGACGAACTTCAGGAAGCTTAGTGGAGGGCATGCCCCTGTCTATATCAATGGGGATTCTAAACTCGTTGGAGTTTAGAAGGATGAGGGGGGATCTTATAGAGACGTATAAGATAATGAAAGGAATGGATAGGGTAGAGGTAGAGAGATTCTTCCCGCTCAAAGGACAGCAGGACTAGAGGGCACAGCCTCAAGATGAGGGGGGAGCAGTTTAGAACGGAGTTGGGGAGGAACTTCTTCACTCAAAGGGTGGTGAATCTCTGGAATTCTCTGTCCGTTGAAGTGGTGGAGGCTACCTCACTAAATATATTTAAGACACAGGTAGATAGGTTTTTGGTAGGCCAGGGAATTAAGGGTTACGGGGAGAAAGCGGGAAAGTGGAACTGAGCCACTTCAGATCAGCCATGATCTTGTTGAATGGCGGGGCAGGCTCAAGGGGCTAGATGCCCTACTCCTGCTCCTATTTCTTATGTTCTTATGGGATGCGGTAGAAATGGCTGCGAGCTTCCTGTTTCCAGATCACCAGCAATCTGTCCTGATTCCTCCATGCAGACGCTATAGTTAAGAGAGCCCACCAATGCCTCTACTTTCTTAAGAGACTACGGGAATTTGGCATGTTTTCTACAACTCTCTCCAACCTCTACAGATGCACCATAGAAAGCATTCTTTCTGGTTGTATCACAGCTTGGTATATTTGCCGCAAGAAAATACAAAGAGTTGTGAATGAAGCCCATTCTAACACTCAAACCAGCCTCCCGTCCATTGACGATGTCCACTCTTCCCGCTGCCTCAGAAAAGCAACCAGCATAATCAAAGATCCCCACGCACCCCGGTCATATTCTCTTCCACCTTCTTCTATCGGGAAAAAGATACAAACATCTGAGGACACATACCAAATGACTCAAGAATAGCTTCTTCCCTGCTGCCATCAGACTTTTGAATGGACCTACCTTACATTAAGTTGATCTTTCTCTACCACTCTAGCTATGACTGTACACTACATTCTGCACTCTCTCCTCTCCTTTCCTTCCCCATGTGTGGTATGCTTTGTCTATATAGTGCACAAGGAACAATCCTTTTCACTGTATTCTAATACGTGACAATAAATCAAATCTAAAAACAGGCTACAGGGAAAAGGAGTGACACTGGTTGAATTGCCCTTGCAGAGAGCCAGCACAGGGATAATGGGCTGAATGGCCTTATTCTGTGCTGTAACCATTCTATGTTTTTTATCATATAGGTACGTCCTGCTAGACAAATTCGATGCTGTTAATTACTGTACTCTCGGGCTACTCCCATTCATCAGCAAAGCAATGGAAGGAGTTGTTAAGCAGAACTATAGAGCAGCACTTATTCACCCATAACCAACATTATATTCTGTTAGTTTGCCCAAGACTACTCAGCTACAGACCTCATTTCAGCCAGAGGCTAGGTATAGACAGAAGGGTTGACCCTGGCATCTCCACAACATTCAAAGAAAAGCATTGGTGTTTTACTGTTACACTAGCCAACATTTGTCCCACCATCAAAACCTAAAACAGATCTGGCTGTTTAATTTGAAACTATTTGTGGGAACTTTGTGCATGAATTAGCTACTGTGTTATATTATGGTGTCTCTACTGGTGAAAAAGCACTTTGGGATGTTCTAAGGTTGGGAAAGGCATAATTTAAATTACTTTTTTTCCTTTCTGTGTTGATCCCACATTACAAAAGTGGCTACAATTCAAAAAGTTCTTCATTGGCTGTAAAATGCTTTGGGACTTGCTGTGGCTGTATAAAGTGCTATATAATTACAAGTCATTCTCTTCACTCCACTCTAGGTTTTACTGTTTCTCAGCCTTCACCTCTGCTTTTTCCCAAATCTTAAGCGAAGGCTTTGGTAGCTATCTTCTTCCAATACGAAAGTTAGGTGAAGTCTGAAGGGGGCAAGAGTGGAAAGCAGATGACTAAAGGTGGGGTTGTTTCTTCACCAAACCATGAAATAGAATTGGGACAAGCAGAGAAACAATTACAGAAGCAGATACAGAAATGTCATTTTTTTTGGGTATAAGATCATGAGAATCAGTATGTTAAAGCAGCTAATAAAATGAGAACAGTGTAAATATATTAATCTTTTCAAATATGAATAATATCTATATTGTACTCTGCAACTTTAAAATGTTTACTTTTCTAGTTTATACTGCTATACACATTTGTAACTTAGTTTAAAAAAAATTAACTAAATGGCCTTGAGATAGATGACTTTAATGAACATAGGATTTGAGAAGCTGATTCTGTGTTGGTTTCCCCATATTTTTAATTTGTACTGATCCATATTGCTCCTAGTTGTACTAAAGATCCAATGATTTTTAAGAATGTACTTGTCTGGCTGGTTATTTGTTCCTTACTTTTTATTCATATGTCTTTTTAGCAGTGGAATTAATAAATATTGTTTTGAAAAGGTCATCTGACTGTTACACAGCTTTGTTTTGGAAAGCTGTGCCTCCCTGTGCGCACTGAAGAAAGCAACCCAGTTCTGCTTCCTACACAGTTTGTGATTGTGTGCTACTGCGTGATGTCGGCTCACTGAAATTAACATTTTAGCTGCAATTTTAGACCATTCATTTGAGTTTTGTTTCTAATGTATCCACCATTGTTCATCATTAACAGCAGCAAAATCTGGTGTATTGATCTGGCTGAGCTAAATTTTAGTGGACTTATGGGTAGGAGACAGTTGCATCATAAATAGCATCTCACCTAATGATTTATGAAATCCGGCCAATTAGTTTATATAGTTCTTTAGATTGAACAATATTTGTGGACTGTAATTTGCTTTTTCCACACAGGAGAAAAGTGTTCATCTACTTGACCCATTTTTTAAAATTCTGAAATAAAGTACAAAAACTGATCTGAGAGCTGAATGATTTTATCAATGAGCAGTAGCACAATTATTGTTTGCCTGTGTTTTGCTAACTCTGACTCAGTGATTCCTAAAATATCAGCTGAACAGTAGAGTGGAAGTAAATGCATCTGGAAATCAGTAACTAGATGCTAAGTTTTTTATTCACTTGAGATGTGGGCATTGTTAAGGCCAGCCTTTATTGTCTGTCCCTAATTGCCCTTGCGAAGGTGGTGAGTCACCACTTTGAACTATTGGAGTTCCTATGGTGTAGGTGCACTTGCAATGCTGTTAGACTTTTACTTGCTGATAGTTTTAGTTTTAATTTTTCATTATTATCTAAAAAAGAAGAATGTGCAGGGCTACAGGGAGTAACACTCTGAATTGTTCCCTTAAAGAGCGAGCGCAAACATAGCCTAATGGCCTCTTTCTGGGCTTTAAACATTCTATGATATGATATTCACGTTTTTTCATTTTCTGACTGACTCTTCTAAGTAATAGATCTATGGATAAATGACCTATCCTCAAACTTCACATAAATCATTAGTGATGTGCAAGTCTTGACAGTAGTGAGTTCTGCTAGGCTGTGGGTACATTGTAACAGGGCCCATCTGTCCTTGCCTGATAACCACATGTCTATTTTCATCAGACCATAGATCATAGACAGTAGAATCGTACAGTGCAGAAGGAGGCCATTCAGCTGAGTCTGCACCAACCACAATCCCACCCGGGCTCTATCCCCATGCATTTACCCTAGCTAGTTCCCCTGTTGTTGGAAATGTTGGAGCTTGGGCGATTTTTCTCAATCTGAATCTGAAAATTTCAGATTATTGTTCTCTCTGCCCCAGCTGAAATGAACTAAATTAGAACAAACTGGCAATCAAATCTGGGACCTCCTTGGTCCCTGGGTAAATTTGCCATGCCATTTGCAGGGCACAAGACATTTCTAACTACACTTGTGTGAGAAATTTTGTTTTTATGCAAGGGAGAGTCTTCTATACAAAGTGCTCTTTTTCACTTAAAGTTAGGTATCATATTGTATGCTAAACTAATGCCCTCATTCTATTTCTTCTGAACAGTGACATCTTTGAGGGGAGCAGATGAAAAGCAAGCACTTTTTTTCAGAAAATTTAACTATAACAAACATTTTATTTAAAAGCTGTATTTCCGAATTGGTTGTTAGGGAAAAAGACTGTCCTAGTTTCTTAACTGCTTACCATTTACAGGCTTTTGAGGTGTTGCTGCTGAGTGCTCATGCAATTGGTTGATATCTAGGCAAGTGTGCTTTTAGTAGGCATGACAAGATGGGGTATAGTAGCAGGAACTTGGTTGATATACAAGTTAGAAGCAAGAGTTGGCCACTTGAGCCTGCTCTGTCATTCAATAAGATCATTGTTAATCTGATTGTAACCTGTTCCTATTCCCCCCCCCCCCCCCCCCCCGGTTAATCAAGAATCTTTCTACATTTGCCTTACAAATATTCAACGATTCTGTTTCCACTGCCTTTTTGAGGAAGAGTGTTTAGAGACTTATAGCCCTCGGAGAAAATATCTCTCCGCATCTCTGTCGTCAATGAGTGACCCCCTATTTTTAAACGATAACCCCTAGGTCTAGATTCTCTGGAAAGAGAAAGCATCTTCTCCGCTTCAGGATCTTAAAGGTTTCAATCAAGTTGCCTATTTCTTTTCTAAGTTCTAGTGTATACAGATCCATCCTCTTCAACCTTTCCTCATAAGACAACCCACCCATTCTTGATATTAGCTTAGTGTGCCTTCTCTGAATTGCTTCCAACACATTTACACTTTTCCTTAAATAACAGTACTCCAGATGTGATGTTACCAATACCCTGTAGAACTGAAGCCTAACCTCCCGACTTTTGTAATTGATGTAATAGACTCGTACAGTGCAGAAGAGGGCCTTTGGCCGATCAAGTCTGCACCAATACGTGAGAAATACCTGAACTCCCACCTAACCCCCGTCTACCAGCACTTGGCTTGTGGCCTTGAATATTAGGATGTGCCAACTGCTCATGTAGATATTTCTTAAAGGATGTGAGGCAACCTGCCTCCACTACCCTCCCAGGCAGTGCATTCCAGACCGTCACCATCCTCTGGATAAAGAAGTATTTCTTCGCATTCCCCACTAAACCTCCTGCCCCTCACTGTGTTCCCTTGTGACTTCCCGTTCAACTAAGGGGAACAGCTGCTCCTTATCCACACTGTCCATGTCCCTTAAAAACTTGCACACCTTGATCAGGTCTCCCTTCAGTCTTTTCTGCTCCGATGAAAACAACTCAAGCCTACCTAACTTCTCTTCATAACTTAAATGTTCCATCCCAGGCAGCCTCCTGATGAATCTCCTCTGCACCCCTTCCAGTGCAATCACCTCCTTCCTATGATGTGGCAATCAGAACTGAACACAGTACTCCAGCTGTGGCCTCACCAAAGTTCTATACAACTTCAACGTGACTTCCTTCCTTTTGTAATCTATGCCTCAACTGATAAAGGCAAGTGTCCCATATGCCTTTTTCACCACCCTTCTAATATGTCGTTCTGCCTTCAGAGATCTAAGGACAAACATGCCAACATCCATTCTGTTCCGTCTGTATCTTCTTGTAGTCCAAGACACTATGCCTCCCTGTTAGCTGCCCAGCCAATCATTGTGAAATCTGCAAACTTACTAATCAGGCACCTAGCGAAGAAGCAGCACTCCAAAAGCTTGTGATTTCAAAAAACCTGTTGGACTAATTATAATGTGGTGTCGTGTGAGCTCTCTCCTTAGTTTATCACATCACCTATATTAACTGTCTTTTTGAGGGTATGACTAATAATTTAGTGATCAAGGTGCACACCAGTGTGTACCAAAATATCTTCAGTGCTTTCAGTTTTGATCTATCATCTTTGCCACCATAGTTCTTTATTTTTCTTCATTATTCTTAATTTTCATGCTTCCTAAATAAGTATCTAACTGGTTCTTAAACATCTCAATTGACCTTGTATCTATGAACTTCTCCAATTTTGGTTCCGTGTTTTCTCAGTCCTTTTAAGGTTTTAATGAATTCCCTTTCTAATATCCTGCTCCTTATTTTTCATTCCCCTATCAGAAATTAGAATCTGCCCCATCTACTCTTAGGAATTTCCTTCTTCCTTTATAACACTGCAATCAGATCAAAGATAAATTGGAAGCATTTAATACAAATTAAGGGAAGTTACACTTAGCTTTTATTAAGCTCTGATTAGGCCACAACTATGGTGTCCAGTTCTGGTCACTATTCTTTGAGAGGGTGCAGAGGAGATTTACCAGAATGGTTCTGGGATGAGGGATTTTGGCTACAAGGCAGCTTGGAGAAGCTGGGACTTTTCTCCTTTTGAGCAAAGGAGATTGAGGAGAAATTTGTTAGAGGTCTACAAGATAATGACAAGTTTAGATGAAGTAGACAGATATAGCCCTTCTAATTAACTGATTTTACAAGGACAAGGGGACACGGGTTTAATGCTCTGGGTATGAGATGCGAAGGGGATAAAAAGAAGAATTTCTTTACACAGTGAATGGTAACAACTGCGTTGTGGAAGCAGAGACAATAAATGATTTTGAAAGCAAATTGGATGAGCATTTGGAAGACATAAACTTGCAGGGTTATAGGATAGAGTGAGGAATGGGATTGACTGGATTGCTCCACAGAGCCGTTTCAGACTCGATAGGCCGAATAACTTCCTTTTGAAGCATTATGACTCCATGACTTCACCTTATTTCTATGGCACTTTATTTTAAATTCATCCAATCTCACATTGTAATTTGGTCCCTTGATTTTAGCTTTCAGAAGGGTGAATCATCATGGAACTTCCTCCAAGGAAAATAAGGAAGGATACTAAAATTGAACACTAATCTAAATGAGGTCCGTTCAGTGCTGTATTTCTTCCATACTTAGTGGTACTGTGGCACAGTGGTTAGCACTGCTGTCTCACAGTAGACGTGGGTTTGATTCCAGCCTTGGGTGACTATCTGAATGGAGTTTACATTTTCTCCCCGTGTCTTTGTGGATTTTCTCCCACAGTCCAGAAATGTGCAGATTAGGTGGATTGGCCATGCAAAATTGTCCCTTAATGTCTCAAAATGTGTAGGTTTGGGGGGCGGGGGGCGTGGGGCGTGGGTGGGGGACGAGGTTAACCAAGTAAATGCATGATTAAGAGAATGGGGTGGGAGTGGGCTTGCATGGGATGCTGTGTCGGAGAGTCAGTGCAGACATGATGGGCTGAATGGCCTCATTCTGCACTGTTGGGATTCCATGATTATATGTTCTAAGCTGCTTGTGATGAATATCCCTTCCTACCTTACTCTATCTCCAAATGCAATCCCCATCCTTGCTTTTGTTACTTCCAAATGTGATGATTCCAATTCTGTTGCCAGTCTGGTCAAAGGTAGGGCATTTCAGTTTTTTAAAATCCTTGGATTTGAGAACACATAAAATTAGGTATCGTTTCTACTTTTGATTGTTATTCAGGGACCTGTGTTAGAAGTTAGTTTGCTGAATGACAACAGAATTATGTTCTGATGCTGCAGTTAAATAGACTGCACAAGGTTAAAGTCCAACAGGTTTATTTGGTAGCAAAAGCCACTGGCTTTCGGAATGCTGCTCCTTCATCAGGTGAGTGGGATTTCAGTTCACAAACAGGACATATAAAGACACAAACTCAATTTACAGACTAATGGTTGGAATACGAGTCTTTACAGGTAATCAGTCTTAAAGGTACAGACAATGTGAGTGGACAAAGGGTTAAGCACAGGTTAAACAAATGTGTATTGTCTCCAGCAAGGACAGTTGAGGAGGTTTTGCAAGCTCAGGCAAATCGTGGGGGTTACAGATAGTGAGACATGAACTCAAGATCCCGGTTGAGGCCGTCCTCATGTGCAGAACTTGGCTATCAGTCTGCTCAGCGACCCTGTGCTGTTGTGTACAGAGATGTAGTCTTAAACCTCAGACAGGAAAGTTCCATGTGGATGATGACATGCTATCTGAATCGCCTACTTCTATGGTGTAAGAATTCTGTGACTCTGATTCTGTTTTATATTCGATATCTGATGTAAGCTTAATTACCGGAACACAAAATGGATGTTGGTGAGGGTATGTAATTGGAGTTTGTGTCCATTGCTATTAAAATGAGGTCTCCTTTCCAGAATGTGTAGTATCCATCAACATTTGCTTAATGAATGGAAAGGACTATTTTCATGAATAAATAATTTTTTATTTTTGCATAATCACTTTGGGTATTTGTTGCTTCTAATATTTTTTAAACCAGCAGAAGCTGTTAAGGTATTGAGGAAGTGTTTTGCGTGAAGTCTATGATCCAGTCACAGAGGGAGGAGTTGAGCCCGAGGCCACGGAATTTGAAGATGAATGTTGTAGAGATAATGGTGTTAAAGGCTGAGTTGTAGTCTATGAATAGAAGGCTGACTTGGATGTCTTATCTAGATATTCCAGGGTTAATTGCAGGGCCAGGTCTGCTGTGGACTTGTTGCAGTGAAAATCGAACTGTAGTGGGTCTAGGCAGTCTGGGAGGGAGGAATGATTTGTGCCATGGCTAACCTTGCGAAGCACTTCATAATGATGGATGTCAGAGCCACTGGACAATAATCATTATGTGGAGATGCCGGTGTTGAACTGGGGTGAACACAGTAAGCAGTCTCGCAACACCAGGTTAAGGTCCAGCAGGTTTATTTGGTAGCACAAACCACTAGCTTTTGGAGTGCTGCCAATTCATCAGGTGAATAGGAGCTCTGTTCACAAACAGGGCATGTAAAGACACAAACTCAATTTACAAAATAATGGTTGGAATTCGAGTCTTTACAGGTAATCAAGTCTTAAAGATACAGAAGGTTAAGCACAGGTTAAAGAGATGACTATTGTCTCCGGCCAGGACAGTTAGTGAGATTTTGCAAGCCCAGGCAAGTCTTGGGGGTTACAGACAGTGTGACAAGAACCCAGGATCCCCGTTGAGGTTGTCCTTGTGTGCGGAACTTGGCTATCATTCTCTGCTCAGCAACTCTGCATTGTAATGTGTCGCGAATGCCAGTTTGGAGGACACTTACCCAAAGATCAGAGGCTGAATGCCTGTGACCGTTGAAGTGTTCCCCAACAGGAAGAGAACAGTCTTGAGTGGTGTTCATTCATCCTTTCGGGATACCATGCAGATGTTATGACAGTGTACCATGCCTTGGGACATCCCTTACTGTAGCATATCAGGTACACAATGGTGGCCAAGTTGCAAGTGTATGTACTGTGTACCCTGGTGGGTGGTGTTCTCACGTGAGATAATGGCATCGATGTCCATGATCTGGCACGTCTTGCAGAAGTTGTTGTGGCAGGGTTGTGTGTTGTCGTAGTCACTGTTCTCCTGAAGGCTGGGTAGTTTGCTGCGGACAATGGTCTGTTTGAAGTTGTGCGGTTATTTGAAGGCAAGAAGTGGGGGCGTAGGGATGGCCTTGGCGAGATGTTTGTTGTCGTCAATGACATGTTGAAGGCTCTGGGGAAGTACTGGATGAAGAAGAGTACTCTGTCCACTGTGTTCTGTGTTGTCTTCTGAGGAGATGTCTATTGGTGCGGTTTTCGCTGTGGAGCGTCAGATCTGTCGATTGATGAGTCAAGTGCCATATCCTGTTCTTATGAGGGCATCTTTCAGCGTCTGGAGGTATCTGTTGTGATCCTGTGTATATGGAGGGCTCATGCATTGGGGATGGCTTCTTTAACGTGTTTAGGGTGGAAGCTGGAGAAATGGAGCATTGTGAGGTTATTCATGGGCTTGCAGTACAGTGAAGTGCTGAGGTGACCATTATCATTAATAATCATAAAGGTATGCCGCCTGGCTTTTTTTTTAGTATCAGGATGATGGCGTCGTCTTAAAGCAGGTAGAGACCTTAGATTGGTATAAAGAGAGGTTTAAGATTCAGTGAATACCCCCACCAGCTGGTCCATGCAGGACCTGAGCGCTCGTCCATCTGGGCCAGTTGCTTTCCGTGGGTCGCCCTTTGAGAAGGCTATTCTGATGTTGGCACTGGTGACCTCGGATACAGGTTCATCTGAGGTTTCTGGGATGGAGGGTTTGCTCTCACTGAGCTCTTGCTCAAAAAGGGCATAGAATGCATTGAACTCATTGGGGAGGGGTGTACTGGAGCTGGCGATTTTACCTGCCTTCATCTTATCCAGCTCATGGATCACTCCCTCTCTCCCTCGTTACAGATATCTGATTTAATGAGCCATGCCCCGACTAATGACCTTAGTGCCAGTTTGTGAAGGCTTTTATAAGACCTTTGTTTTTCATAACAGCTTGCGTGATTTCTAAACTTGTATGACTATTAACCCTTTTCAATTAGCAAGTACAAGGAGGATGTGTATTTTTTTTGGAGAATTTTTGTAGTTATTTAACCATGTTGAAATTCTCTGTACATCTTTTGTTAAATGTGAACTTGGGAACATTTGAAGGAGTCGTTTGACATAGCATCGTTGCCTCTTTTTTTTGTTGTTGATACTATGAAGCTCCAGCCTCCCTTGTAGTTCTGGCACGCTGGCTGGAGGTTGCCATTTGCGTACAGTGTTGGGTGCATCTACCAAGTGTACCATTATTATGTTTGGAAGTAGAGGCTCTTCAGACCATTGAACCTTCTCTGGTACCTTTTTTTCCACAGGAGATGCTATGGTATCTTGTATACAATAGGTTAGTCTGAATATCGGGGACTTTACAGGACCTGGAATGATGATGATAGACAAGATTGCAGGTAAAATCAGAGTCTGAATACTCAGTGTTTGAGAACTTAGCAAGGTCAAACACTGGTTGGCTAATAACAGTGATAGTCTTGACATCTGCAACCTGGAGGATATCAAGGGCTATTCGGTCATCTGTGCTCAGAAGAAAGAGGCTAATTTTTAGACAACATAACATCAGCTCAATGTTGCCATATCTCAGTGGTTTAAGGATCATGCCAATGACTGGGAGTTGGACTCCTCCTCCTGCTCCATAACGTGGTGTGTCCATCATTCAAATCCAAAGGCCTTGGAACCATGATTATTCATCTAACAGGACTGTAATGCTCGCTTCTGAATCTAATTTAAATTTGTCAGATGACCATTTACCAAATATTCCAAAATGAAGAACTACATTTCCTGATATCACCCAAGAATGATTGTAAGTCTTCAGGTTTTTTAGTAACAACTTCATAGATTACTTTTAGGATGTCTGTGTGGTGCTGAGGTTTTACCAAAGTATTCCTGTTGGTTGTAGTGGAAGCATTGTCAGTGCTCACAGGATGCTGATCTTTCCTGTGAGTTAACTTCATACTGCAGCATTGGTAAGGTTGCTGTGGTGGGCGGTTCAGGAATTGCTTTCCTTGACTCGGATGGCCTCCTTTGTGATATAATATGGTGGACTAAGGGTTGGTTCCTGCCCTAAGTAATGTTCTTTCCTCTTAGAATGGTCCTGTGTTGTTCGTACAGTTCAGGCAGTCTAACTCGCTGGATTGCCTTCTCCAGGGTAGGATAGTCTTTAGCTTATAGGAGGCCATAAGAACATAAGAAATAGGAGCAGGAGTAGGCCATCTAGCCCTTCGAGCCTGCCCTGCCATTCAATAAGATCATGGCTGATCTGTCGTGGCTCAGTTCCACTTTCCCGCCCTCCCCCCATAACCCTTAATCCCCTTGCCTATCAAAAACCTATCAACCCTCGTCTTAAATATATTTAGCGAGGCAGCCTCCACCACTTCAACAGGCAGAGAATTCCAGAGATTCACCACCCTTTGAGTGAAGAAGTTCCTCCTCAACTCCGTTCTAAACTGCGCTCCCCCCCCCCGCCCCCCCTTTTATCTTAAGGCTGTACCCTCTAGTCCTACTGTCCTTTCTGAGCGGGAAGAGCCTCTCCACCTCTATCCTATCCATCCCATTCATCATCTTATACGTCTCAATGAGATCTCCCCATATTCTTCTAAACTCTAACGAGTACAAGCCTAGTTTATTCAGCCTCTCCTCATAGTTCAACCCCCTCAACTCCGGTATCAGCCCAGTAAACCACCTCTGCACTCCCTCCAAGGCCAAAATATCCTTGCGTAAGTGCGCTGACTAAAACTGCACACAGTACTCCAGCTGCGGCCTCACCAGTGCCCTGTACAGTTGCAGCAAGACCTCCCTACCTTTATATTCAATCCCCCTCGCTATGAAGGCCAGCATCCCATTAGCCTTCCTGACCACCTGCTGCACCTGCAGGCTGGGTTTTTGCAACTCATACACAACGACTCGAGGCCCCTCTGCACCATCGCATGCTGCAGTTTTTTGCCACGTAAGTAATAGTCCTTCCTACCATTATTCCTACCAAAGTGGACAACTTCACACTTGCCAACATTAAATTCCATTTGCCAGTCCCTGGCCCATTCGCCCAGCCTATCTATATCCTTCTACAGACTTTCCACGCCCTCCGCACAATTTGCCGTTCCACCAATCTTGGTGTCATCAGCAAATTTCGACACCATACACTTGGTTCCCTCCTCCAGATCATCTATATAAATGGTAAATAGCTGAGGCCCCAGCACCGACCCCTGGGACACTCCACTAGTCACCAAGAGAGTGAATTATCTGCAACACCTGTGATTCTGTCTGTGGTGAACTCAGACTTCAAATCATCATATTCGCACCTCTGCCATTTTTTAGAGTAAGAAGTCTCACAACACCAGATTAAAGTCCAACAGGTTTATTTGGTATCACAAGCTTTTGGAGTGCTGTTCCTTCATTGTAGAGATCATTAATGAAGAAATCGACAGGTTTCCTGGGGAGATACACCTTCTATGAAATTTGATGCTCTATAATATCTTATTGGATGTTGGGTTGAAGTAAATGTTGAAGGATTTGAAAATACAATTGAATTTGGCAGAAGACTCGTAGCTTGTCATGCAGTGATGTTGTCTGTAATTGGCCCAATCAAGTAAGGAAGTGTATTGATTTGTTCTACTTCTGATTTTTTTTTCATTTGTAGCTTTTTAATTTGAAGAATGTGGGCTTTGCTGGTGAGGCAGCCATTTATTGTCTATTGCTAATTGCTTTTGAGAAGGTGATGGTGAGCTGTCTTTTTGAACAGCTGCGGTCTATGTGGAGTGAATCAAATTGGCTGAAGACTGGCATCTGTGATGTTGTGAACCTTTGGAGGAGGCTGAAATGGATCATCCACTTGGCACTTCTGGGTGAAAATGGTAGCAAATGTTTGAGCCCTTTTTTTGCACTGATTTGCTGTGCTCCCTCATCATTGAGGATATTTGTGCATCCTCCTCCTCTAGTGAATTATATAATTGTCTGCCACCATTCATGGCTGCATGTGACACTTCTGCAGAACTTTGATTTGATTAATTGGTTGTGGAATTGCTTAGCTTGCTGTTTGGCACGCAAGTAGTCCTGTGTCGTAGCTTCACCAGGTTGACACCTCACTTTTCAACATTCCTGGTGCTGTTCTTGACATGCTCTCCTACATTTTGCATTGAACCAGGGTTGATCTCTTGGCTTGATGGTAATGGTAAAATGGGAAATATGTCAAGCCATGAGGTTACAGATTGTGGTTGAGTACACTTCTGCTGATGGCTCAGTGCCTCATAGATGTCCTGCTTTGAACTGCGAGATCTGTTTGAAATATATCCCATTTAGCACACTGGTAGTGCCACACAACACAAGAGTATCCTTAATGTGAAGACAGTCTCCACAACGACTGATTTAGCCACTCCTACTGATACTGACATGGACAGATGCATCTGCAACAGGCAGGTTGATGAGGATGTGGTCAAGAATGTTTTTCCCTCTTGTTGGTTCCCTCACCCACCTGCTACAGACCCAGTCTAACAGTTATGCCTTTTAAAAGGCAGTGATGTGGTGCTGTAAGAGGCACTGGCAGTGGTTGAGGTGGTGGTATAGTGGCATTGTGGCTAGTAATGAAGAGATCCATCGTAATGTTCTGTAGAACCTGGTTCAAATCCCACTATTTGAATTAAATAAAAATCCAGAATTGAAAGTCTGATGATGACCATGAAAATATTGTTGTTTGTAAAAACCCATCTGATCCTTTAGCGAAGGAAATCTTGTGTCCTTAGTTTGGCCCACATGCAAGTCCAGACCTACAGCAATGTCGTTGACTCATATAAATGATCTGAAATTGGCCAATCCATTCAAGGGCAATTAAAGATTGGCAATAAATGCTAGCCTTACCAATGATGCCCACATCCCATAAAAGAATCTATTTAAAAAAAACTCTAAACTATGTCAGCAGATGTGCTACTGAACTACTCTTGGTGATGGACATTAAAATCCTTCACCCACAGTACATACTGTGCCCTTGCCATCCTTGGTGCTTCCTCCCAAGTGGTGTTCAACATGATGCATCAGCGGAGGGGCCGCACTACATGGTAATCAGGAAGTTTCCTTGCCCATGATGCCATGATACTTCATGAGGTCTGGTGACAATGTTGAGGACTCCAAGAGCAACTCCCTGCTGACTAGACCACTCCTGGGTTTTATTCCTTTGCATCAAACCACCAAAAAGACTCAGAGTGACTTGTTAGGCCAGCTTAGTGGGCCTGGAGTTGCGTGTAGGCAGACCAGACAAAGATAGCATTAATGAACCTGATTAACTTTTTTATGACAATAAATGTCATCAGACTTTAAATTCCAAACTTTTTTATTGAATTCAAATTCTATTACCTGCCATGGTAGGATTTGAACCCGGGACCACAGGATGTTTTCCTGGGTCTCTGCATTATGCCGCTGCCTGCTGTATCTTTCAAATACTTACTGTTAGCACTTCAGTTCTGTGACTGGTCTGGGCCACGCGGGAATCCCAGTGGAGCTAGAAGTGTGGACTTGTGATTCATTTTGAAGACTTTTAATTGTGGGTACGGTTTTAAGAGATTACATGCTGCCACGATGGCATTGCCAAACAATGGATCTTCTGCACTTGTTTTTGGAGGGCTTTCCAAATTGACACGCGCTTCTGCCGAAGAAGAATCCTCTGCAAGGATCAGCTGGCTGTCAACTTCATTTAATCAGCAGTAGAGCATTGCAAGGCAAGATGCGTAGAAGAGAACCACAGGCTTGTTGATTAGAAAATCGGATAGTTGCGAGGCACCCAAAGTAGATGAAATTAACTGTTAGTTTAATTTTGCTTCCTCTTTGCTGAATGTAGGAGCCATGTGTTGAGACTCTTGAGCCTGGATGGGAATCAGTAATGGATCTTGTTCAAATGGTATTTCTGACTGAATTAGTAAAAAGGGCCTTCTGAGGACCTAAAATAGCCTGGATAGCTTTAAAACAAACTTAATTCATCCTTGCAGGCTATGAATTCTATCTCCTGAAACTGTACTTCCATGTACTTCTGCCTTTTTGGCTTCCAAGTTGTTGTGTCTGGAGCTTTTCTTGGCAAATTTTCTCTACATCAGTGGCTTCAGTTGGGAACTTCTTCCAGTTCAGACTCAGTTGAAGGTGCCATTTCTCTTAGATTTTCTGCATTCTTGTGAGCATAAGGGTTTTTTTTTGGATCTACATCCTGCTTTGGACACCATAAAGTGGGCTTACACATGCAGAGTAGAGGATTTAGGTATGGAGCTGATTCTGCTGTAGACCTTTACATATCACTGTCCATCTTTAAGCTGACCATGTATCTGCATATGTGCTTTCTTACATCACAGTGTGGACAGTAGTGTAACTCAGTTCCACATTGACCTTGAATGTACCAGACCCTACTACGCCTTCCACTTTCAGTTCCAAGACTGCTGATTTGCACCAATTGACTTCAGATTTCTGTAGGTGATTCATGGTATTCTGTATGGCTTTATTCTTTCTGAAGTACGCTTATTGGTATGTCATTTCCAGGACTCCCTTTTTTTTTGCTGCTTTTTTAAGATGAATGTTAAGTTTCCTTCTCTCTGAACTCTGGTATAATTCCTAATTCTGATACCTAAAGATCTTCACTGGAACATGACTGATATTCATATTACATTTTCAATGTGACAAAAGCATCTTAAATCTCAATTGAAAGTTTTACGTACATTCCCTAAATATTTTCTTTTGAAACTTGGAGTGCTATTGGCTTTGAAGCAGTTCTGAAATCCCAATCCTTTTCACCATTAATTTAATACTACTGATTTTCAAAATGTGAAATAAATGGATTATTTTATACTTTAGTAAGGAATTCAAATAAGTAATTGACAATTTTACTTGATTTGCAATGATAGCTAACCTGAGTTGATATCACTTGGAAAATTTATTTTCTACTTATGGTGAACTGTAGGTACAGGAGGCATAGGGTGTTTTCATTTCCATTCCTTTATTTCTCTTTGTGAACTGCCTATGGATGAAATATTATTTTTCATATCTTCCTGCCTTTTCTATCTTTTTCAGGCATTACACCAGTTGTACTATGACCCAAATATTGACAACAAGAACCTGGCACAGAAATGGCTGATGCAGGCACAAGTGTCTCCTCAAGCTTGGCAGTTTAGCTGGGCATTGCTTAGTCCTAATAAAGTGCCTGAGATCCAATATTTTGGAGCTAGTGCCCTTCATATCAAGATCTCCCGCTATTGGAATGATATCCCTTCAGATCAGTATGAGACTCTGAAATCACAGCTTTTCAATCAAATAGCATGTTTTGCCTCTGGATCCAAGATAGTTCTCACCAGACTTTGTGTAGCATTAGCATCACTCGCTCTCAATATGATGCCTGAGAGATGGCCAAATGCTGTAGGTGACATGGTGAAGATGTTCCAGACTGAAAGTTCCGATGTGGATGGCAAAGCAAGATGTATGGCTTTGCTGGAACTACTAACTGTCCTCCCTGAAGAATTTCAGACAAGTCGTCTGCCTCAGTATCGGAAAGGTGAAGTGCGAAATGCCCTAGCACAAGAGTCTGGTGCCGTCTTTCCACTTCTACAACAGCTACTACAGACAGATTCCCCCGTGTTCATCAGCCAGAAGGCTCTTAAGTGCTTCTCAAGCTGGGTGCAACTGGATGTTCCTCTGCTGGATTGTGAGTGTTTGATGCAGGCCTCATTTACATCTCTACAGAATGCTGAGCTTTTTGACACAGCAGTTGAAGCCCTTGTCAATGCAATCTCCCAGCCTGATGCTCAAAGGTAAGGGAGTCAGAACTTCATATCACTTTAATGTTTATTGTGGGTTTGTGTGTATCTGTAAAGCAAACAGAAAGTTAATGTGTCAGATGTAACATCACAAATTGGAATGATCTCACATAATATGTTAGCTTGTCCTCTTTGCAGATACTAACTATTCATTCTACTAAGCCCTTCTAACTTTCTTTTTGACTAATGATCAGCATTTCAAGTGTTTTTACTGTAAATTTGACAAGTTTACTGGGCTAAATTGCCTATATGATGCGCAGCTGCTGGAATTTAAAACTTAGTACATGTATCAGGTCAACAAAATTGTGTTTTGTCATAGTAGCAGCCTGGGGGTAACCCATGCATTAAGTTTTTTTATGTAGCAAACCAATTGTGACCACATGGCTCCCTCAGACAGGTGACATCTGTTTGGCTATCTGCCACACAACTATTAGAAGTTTAAGTTACACCAATGTAGTAGCATATTTTATCATGCAAGCTATCTGCATAAAGTACACGACATTGTGGGTTGGGAAGAAGTGTGTGTGTGGTGTACATGGGTTAATTTTTGTAGCTTGTAAAGACTGTGGAGGCAATATTGAGCCCACACTCGCTGTCTGCAGAAATGGCGGTGAGAGCTCAAGATCCAGTAAAACTCTGAAATCAAGAATTTCACTGGTGAGATCGCACTCCAATTTTCATCGGACCTTACCAGTGGCTTAATCAAGTTCAGGTACATTACTGGTGTGAACCTGATTTAAATGCTTCTCCAAATATTAGCATATTATTTAAAAACCCATTAGTATATATTGAGCCTGAGGTGTGGTTTACAACAGGTTCTTTCCAACGTGACACGTTTAGGGGAAGATATTTTCAGCCTGATAACAGCTTTCTGAGATAAAATAGAACATTTTAAAGAGAATTAAGATTTTGAGTTGGTGAGCAGGTTAACACGATTTCTTTGAGCGGTGGCATTGTAAGTGTGGTGTGGCCAGGACAGGATGTTGGCTATAAATCAAAGCTCTTAGATTCTCCTTATTGTTCTTTTTAAAATTTAATTGGGTAAAATGTTGCTGAATTGTCATTTCACCAGTGTTTACAATGTTGGCAAGGCCAGTGCTAACTGTACTAATACAAGATGGCAGGCTTGGAATGTTTGAACATTGTCGAACTGTACAAAGAAGCTTTCTGTTCAAGAATATTTAGCTACTTGGCATGTGTTTTGGACAATATTAAGATGTCCACTCAAAAGAACTCTGCTTTCAGGTCGTCAGTAGTTCATGTATAATTTTGTAAGATGAAATTGTGGAATGTCCTGGATAAAAGCTAACTCCAGATAATAAATTTGTTACCACTGTTTTGCACCAAAAAGTGCACAACAAAGAGCAAAATCAGTCTTGCAACAGAACCTTTTTTCAGCTGTATTTTAAGGATCAGATAACTCTCATGAAGTTTAAAAATGAAAGAGTAGAAAAAGCAAGAATGCTATGAAACTTCAACTGAAGATATTAATTTATTGAAATCTAACAGCTTTCTAATCTATGAAATAATTTTCAAAAATTATTAAAGCAAATTTGTCACTTAAAAATAAATGTTTTATCATTGATTTTAACATGGGAGTGATGGCCATATACATCTGTTCTTTTGGTAACCTGCCATTTAAAATTATGATGAAAACTCTTAAAATGTCCCCAGCTGATTAAATACTGTGTCAATGTTACCTACAATGACCAGAATGAAACCATGGCTCAAAAGACTGTAATTTTTAATTTTTGTTTTAGAAAACACAGAGGAATAAAGCCACAGGACCACTAATTCGTTTCAAAAACAAGAAAAAAACATTTTATTAAACATGAAATATTGGATTATGACACAATACTCCTTTACTCCGCCCTTGGTTTCATTAAGCTTCAATACTCAGTATCACAAAGTCCCTGTAAGTACACAGATTGGCTGTAGTCAAATATACACTCTACTCTGAACCCAAGCTAGTGTTGTGGTTGTCTCCTCAGAATTCCTCTAGATGATTGTCACATGAGAGATTTCAAACCCCACCCCCAAAACATCCTTTAAGTCTTTCACAATAATGCTTTTCATAGTGGTTTGCATTCCAAAATCCCGGTTTTCCAAATGACTTTTTTTAAACAAAGCCTCTGGTCCACTTTTAACGGTAAATCCAGTTTCCAGGTTTTACAGTTCACATTTAAGAGTTCTTCTTCACTGCTGTACAAACTGCTCACAGTTGCTTTAACTCTTGATTTCCAGACTCTATTAAAATAGCATCAAACTTTTAATGTATGAAGTCTGCTTTCGTGCTTTAAATCTGATTACTGCAATTGTGTCTTTAACTGCAAACACTTCTTGTTTGTTTTTTCTTGAATTCTTCTGAACAATACCTTGGTCTTTCATCTCTTAATTTAAATTATCTTTAGACATTCTTTCTCTCCCAATTCCCTGGTTATCTGAACAGTATTTCGTTCTTTAGGAAGCCTGCCTCTTTTCATCTCCCGTCCAGCCTTTCTCCTCGCAGTTGAGAAACATTTCTTCCATGGTGTCTTTCTTGAACTGCAATATATCCAGCTAAAACATGGAAAGTTTTTCTACTTTACAAGGCCCCCAGTTGCTAAACAACTGCTGCTGGTTTATTTCTTCTTCATGCTGTGGCCCTCTTAAGCACAGGAGTATCACAGTTGGAACTGAACTAACACCAACACCAATACCCACACCTATGAACACCTTTGCCCAGCATGAATCTAACTATAAGTTTTTCCTTTCCAGGCGTAGAAACATTAAATTTTTTTATTCATTCGTGGGTCATGTGTGTCACTGGCTGGCCAGCATTTATTGCCCCTCCCTGGTTGCCCAAAGGCAGTTGAGAATCAACCCACATTGCTGTGGCTCTGAAGTCACATGTAAGCCAGACCCAGTAAGGATGGCATATTTCTTTCCCCAAAGAATATTAATGAGTCACATGGGTTGTTACAACAATCGACAATGGTTCCATGGTCATCAGTAGATTCTTAATTTCAGATATTTTTATTGAATCCACATTTCACGATCTGCCGTAGTGGATTTCAAACCTGGGTCCATGGAACCTTAGCTGAGTTTCTGGATTAATAGTCTAGAGATATAGTGTATTGCATGTTTTTTTTTCAGTATCGCCCTCAGCTTCAATGTAGAAACAACTATATAGATTTTGTTTTTGTCCAGCCAGTCGTCTTTTCCATCTCTCATTATCAGCAAATTAGACAGAATGATTTCTAAAGACCTTCGATCTCGAGCACGCTTTCCAGGAGTTAAAGGTCTCGTTGATGGATAATAGGCTAAAGCTGCTGTTCCACTATTAGCCACTGATAGGGTAATGGGGATGCACTTAAAAATTTAATACAGTAAACTGTTTCACGATACACAAGCATTTGGTAGTCTCTATTTAAAAATTCTTGTCACCTTATGATTGAATGCATACTAATCCCAAGCTTTTGCTGTGTAGATATGATTTATGTCTTTTTTGTGTAGGAAATATACTCTTGTTATGCTATGTGAAAATAGGGATCACAAATGGCTTTAGCCTGACTAAATTCACAGATACAATCCTGAAATTTCTATGCACTGAACCTCCTGGGATACAAAGAGTACAGTAAATTACTTTTTTTTAATCCGTGGAAATTAATTGCTGATCATTCCACCTTTGCTTCATTTAATTTCAGTAGCCAGAATATCAATTTAGATTTATGAGCCATAGCAGAAGAAACCATTTTCAGAAATTGACTGTGAGCACTTAAACTTTGATAGTGTTCAGTTTGCTTTTGAATTATACAGACATGGTTCAAGCTGAGGACAGAATTATGATATTAATTTTAAATGCTCCTTCTTATTCCATAAATGTTTCATGAACATTTTTATTGTTTTTGCAATTCTGTTGAATGGTTAAATGCATTCAGTTAAATCTTCAATGCGTTCTCAAAAGAAATCCTCAAAATGGTATTTGTACAAAGAAACTGGGGAAATCTATTTCTAAATGTGTCTAATTTTTATGAATGACAATGATGTGAAGTGGTCTCAGATTGCCATAAAGCTATTATTCCCCAGATGAAAATATTAATCCAATTACTATCCAATTTTTAAATCATCAGCATATTTTTAACAGGAAGGTGCTTACCTAATGACATTTGATGAAACATAATGCAATATTGAATATTGCTTTGGGGCATTTTAATGTAAAGTTGGGGAGAAACTAAATGTAAAATTTGACTCTCCAAGCGTTTCATTATATAGAGTTTTGCTTAAATTAATCTATAAATGATTCTTATTTCTGTTGCCCTTCTGGCTTTTTATATAAAAATGAAGCATCTATATCCTGCTAATGTTTATCCTGTAATGTTCCCTTGCTGCTTGTGTGAAGACTCTTAGGGATGGTGGAATAGATCTGTTCTGAACAATCTGCATAATTTTTTAAATTTAAGTCCGCTTAGTGTTTCATCACTGTAGTCCTGAACTTCCATGGATGGGTAATCAGAGTTGGATTGCCATTCCATTCCTACATTCTTGCCTTCAAATCCTATTGATTCTGTCTTGCCTGACCTTCTGACTTGGGCCAGATAAGAACTGCACGTAGCAGTGTACTTGTGGGGTCTTCTGTTGAGGGCTTCTGAATATCTGACACAAGGAGGCTACATTCCCATTTTTATCATACTGGCATTAGGGGAATGTGGGGGGTGGGGGGAAAGTAAAAGGGGGTCCTGTGGGAGGTCAGTGTGGCTCTGTACAATAATTACCCAGAAGGTAGAAGTGGTTTTAATTCTTATAACATAACTTATTCTGGGTAACTATTAATGGAACCATCTGATGATTGCGATTTAAATTGCATTTTTGGATGGTCCCCAGTGCCGAACAATTGCTCAAAGGAAGTTAGCACTTCCTCGGCAATTACAGCGTAATCCTTATCTGGCCATAGCGTACCTTTTGGGTACCCCCAGTCCAATTTCACTGGAACCATGTCAATAAGCCATGTTCATACACATTAGGATTTGTTAAAAAATGAACACCTTTGTGGTAGGTCAATGTTCAATATATTGCAATGAACGTAGGATCAATATTTGGTAAACTTCAGTTCATTAGTTGCAACATCGTTGGATGAGAGAGAAGCTGCATTTATTGCATGTACATATATCGAATGGAAGTAGGCAGTTTATTATACAGATTGAACTTTGTAGGTTGATCATTGCAGGCCTTGATATGGGTACAGTTGTATCATCCATAAAGCAAGCTTAAGAAATTTTAGTTGTTCTAGGTTTTGACTATTCTAGCATGTAAGTGGCATCAAACAATTAATTTGATTTTGATCAAAAGTTTTTAAAGCAATCAATACCAACATGTTTACCTTCCAAAAAACATAAATGTTTGGGACTAACATCAACATATATAGGAGTATAAACAAATACTAGGAGTAACTTTAACGTGGTCAACCAACATCTAATATTTATACTGCATATATTTTGGTCTTCGTATTTAATTGGATTTGATTGTTGCATTTGCTATTACAGCCTTGATTGTTAGCAAACCTTTGCTTAAGTGTGTATCTTGAACTTTCTGACAAATTTGAACGTGAACAAACACTCCAGTTGCAGATGATTCAGCCCATCACTGCAAACCTCTAATTATATAACGTTCCTGTGGTGTTCCTCCTCCTCCTCAAAATGCCATTAGTAAACAGACAGACTAACTTTCTATTCAAACCTGAGAACATAGGAGAAAGGAGCAGGAGGAGGCCATTTAGCCCCTCAAGTCTTTTGTGCTTTCCGTAAGGCCATGGCTGACCTGATTATGGCTTTAACTCCATTTTTCTGTCTACCATAACCTTTTGACTTGCTTGCAGGTCACAAATCTGCCTAACCCAGCCTTGACTATTTTAATGACCTAGCCTTCACTGCTCTGAGGTAGTGAATTCCAAAGACTAATGAGCCTCTGAAAGAAGAAATTCCTCATCCCTGTCAAAATGGGAGATCTCTTATTTTGAAACTGTGTTTTCATTCTAGATTCCCCAAATGAGGGGAATCATCATCTCAGTACCAGCCCTGCCAAGTCCACTCAGAATTTTGGATGTTCAGTTAGATCACCTCTTGTTCTTCTGAACTCCAATGGACAAATGCCTAACATTCTCAACCTTTCCTCACGAGACAATCCGTCTATCCCAGAAATCAACCCGGTGAACTTTTCCTGAACTGCCTCCAATGCAAGTATATCCCGCTAAGTAAGGAAACCAAAACTGTAACTCCAGCACATTAGATACTATGGTAGCAGAAATAATCAGGGGAAAATACTGGTGTGCTGGCAATGCCTTTGGACTAGCAATCCAAAGGTCCAAGGTAATGTTCTCAGGAAGCACAGAGGATGCTGGAAAAACTCAAAGTCTGGGAATATTTACAAGGAGAGAAAACAACACTAATGTTTCGAATCCTTTAGACCTTTCGTCAGAACTGAAGAGATATTAAAGTGTAGCTGTGAAAGATTGTAACAGAATGTAGCAACTTGAAGGACATAAGACAGATGGGATGGTGTGGGAGGGGATGCATTCATTTTTCCATCTTAACCCTTTCTTAAAATAAAATTGCCGTGCAACCTTCGTATGTCCTACACCAGGCCATTTGTCTTTTGTTCTTAAAGTTGCTGCATTTTGTTGCAATCTCTCTCGGCGATGTGTAATGTCTAACATATTCTCCCTCTCTTTAGTTCTGATGAATGGTCTAAAGGACTCGAAGCGTTAGCTGCTTTCTCTCCATACAGATGCTGCCAGACCTGGTGAATTTTTCCAGCATTCTCTTGTCCTTGTTTCAGATCTCAGAATCCAGTGTTTTGTTTATTTTAATGATCTGAGGATGTGGGTTTAAATCCCATCATGACAGCCAGTGGAACTTAAATTCAAGAAATAACGCTGGAATACAAAGCACTTCTCAATAATGGCAACCATGAAATTATCATTTGTCATATTAAAAAAAAATCTGATTCACTTATGTTCTTTGCGGAGGGTAATCTGTCATCATTGCCTAACCTGGCCTACACATGACTCCTGACACACGTCATTGTGATTGATTCTTAACTGCCCTCTGAAATGGCCGAGCAAGCCACTCTGTTCTAGGGCAATTGAGGATGGACAGTAAATGTTGGCCTTGTCAGTGATATCTACATCCCATGAAATAATTTCTAAAAATTTATGCATCGAATAAATGGTTATCTCTGTATATTACCTTTCTTGATTGATCATTCCAAACACACGTCCTGCTTCTTTTCGCTGCCATTAATTTCCAAATGGACAAATGTGTGCCAGAATTAGCAAGAGATGCTTTCAACAAAATTAATTCTGACAGTAAAGAGAATGAGCCTGTGTATAAGCAAAAGTTATATCTGGTCAACCCTTCTCCATGGCCGTGAAACCTGGATTGCATGCAACCAAATGATCAAAAGACTTGAAGCCTTTGAAATGTGGGCTGACAGAAGAATACTTAGAATATTTTGAAAACAGTGAACAAATGAAAATGTCCAAAGGAGAATGAAATCCAGAAAAGGCATGATGGATATCATCAGGACTTGATAGACACTTTCAAGACACCATCTGCTAAAGTAATATATGTTCAAAACATTGCTTGAAGACCATATCAATGGAAAAGGAACTAAGAATGACCAAGAGTTTCCAAACAAGCAACATCAAAGAATGAGCAAACACGCACTATTGGGAGATAACTTTTACAAGAGAAGTGACCAGTACAACATTGTATCCAACCCTCAGCAAAAGGGGAGGAATCGGAGGGAAAAAACATCAATTTCTTGCTGATTGTACAAATAATCTGACTTGCTTTAACTACATTTAATACGTAATACTTGTGTGACTAATTTCTACCTTTTGAAGCTTCATTTTCTCTAATGTTTCCTTGTAGATCATTCCTTTTATATTTGGAATCCATTTGTGCTGTTTCCCCCTTGTGTAAATTTGACTTAAACAAAATGGAACACGTTAGGAAGAAAGCACAAACTCACTCAACTCGGCAAATGCGGGAGTAAAAACACTATACCACTGATAAAAAAAAATTGTGAATGCAATATCCTAAAATTTTGTGTTTAAAGGTAGCTATAAACAACGTTTATGTTAAGCTAGCTATACGAAGAGGGATTGACATTGACAATGACTTGTTTAAAGCTAGGCTTGCTTGTATGTTTAATATATTAAATGTACAAATTAATTTTTAAACTATAAGTATTGATTTTCTTTCAGATTACTGTAATTCATAACATTCTCAACAATTCTTTTAACCTTTTTAAAATTTTCCTTAGAGTAACTTATTCCATCTAATCGTACACTGCCTTTTCAAATCTGTATAGTATCAATAAAAGATTTTTGCTTATGGAAAAATGTACAAGATTCAAGTGCTGTTGTCAGAATATTTGGCCCCAGTACTTGTTTTGCATGATCAACTGTTTGTATTCTAACATTATATAATTGTCTTCAAAGTGTTTAGGTGCAGTTTCAAATGCATTTCTTAGGTGTTTTGTGCATGAGTACTGGTTGTTATTTAGTGATCCTCAGCGGTGAATTATTTTTAAAGGTCATCCAGCTTTCTGTTTACAGAGTACAGTGTGTGTACAGACATTGCTTGTTCTGAGAGAATTAAGATTAAAACAATATAAATTAGTAATTTATTGTATATTAAGTCAACTTTCCCAGCATATGGCTTTTTAAAAATAGGGAAGATGCAAATTTTTAAGTTTGTTGAGAGATGTGATATTGTTACATAAGTACCACAAACGAAATAATTGATATCTTGGTAATATTTCTTAACTTCACATTATCCCCAGCAACTTTTTTTTTGGTTATGGCATAAAGCAATTTTTGTAGTTTCACCTTGCCACAATCAATGAATGACACCTTCTGTCCGCTATATATAACATTGGTGTTGTCACAAGAACTATAAATTAGTGCAAGTGCAAGATTCCTTTTTGAGCAGAAACTAGCTAAGTAAAGGGAGAAAGGAATAGAAGGGATAGATTTATTGCATTGGGAGAAGGATTGTGGAGGACAAAAATTACTTCTTAGTGGACTTGTAGGCCTGTGTGGCCTATTTCTATGAAAGGTCTTCCTAACAGAATGTAAATGTGCAAAAAACTTGCTACATTGTCTGTGTTTGCAGGAACACCAAACCAGCATGTGCACCTAGATATAATTAGTTATTGGCTCTTAGTATTTTTTAAAGTGTTCAAAGTTAATGTTTATTGTGTTGTGGTCCAGCACTTTGCTGCAAAGCATGTTTCAAAATTTGGTACCTGCAATTTTACAGGAAAATCACTTCAGGACAACTTTTAATGGAATTATTTTGCTCCTTTTTCCTTCTCTATAAACATATAATTTGTTAGCTTATTAAATTTGAGATTTGTTGTAATTTCCAATGTTTTGCGAGATTAAGAACACTAGTTTATTTAACTGCTGTCCAATCTTCCCCAAGTGTATTCCTTCAATAAAATCCTTCTTTTTGAGGAAGTAGAGCACTGATTTTTCACAGCTTCCTCCCTAGTTCTGGATAGTTCCTTAATTTGAACAGTTGCAAGGAATTTGTAACAAATGATTTTACAGTTCAATAAATATACAATAAAGTAAAATATTAGTATTTGTGTGTAACTAACAGTTGCAAATTAGATCTCCAATGATTTTTGCCCCACAACTCCCCCTTGTCCCTCAACTGACCACCTCATATATGTGGACATGTTTGACTGCCATTTGTTTCCTTGATGGCATGACTGACATTGGAAAAATTTAAGTGTAGAAAAAAGCACACAAGGGAGAAAAACAAAAAGTGAACATTTTTTTCTCCATATGTTGCATGTTATATGATACAAAAGGCCTGTTCTTATAAAGCAGGAAATTGTCCAAGTCACCTTTTCATGAGAGAAGCAGAAATATCACAAAAATCACACTTCTGAACTCATAGCTACATAACTAATAAAAGCTGAGGCCAAGTGCTGGGCTGTTCAGTACCATTTTTGATTGTGATTTAAATAAGATCCTGTTTGCTTATGTCAGTTACTGGATTCCAAAAAATAATTCATCAAAAACCTTTGCAGTACTTCCTTGTTGATTTTATTATTGTCACATGTATTAGCATAAAGTGAAAAGTATTGTTTCTTGTGCGCTGTACAGACAAACCATACCGTCGAGAGAGTGCAGAATGTAGTGTTACAGTTATAGCTAGGGTGTAGAGAAAGATCAATTTAATGCAAGGTAGATCCATTCAAAAGCGTGATGACAGCAGGGAAGAAGCTGTTCTTGAGTCGGTTGGTACCTACATTTTGTACATTTTTCCCAATGAAAATAGTGGAAGAGAGAATGTCCGGGTGCGTGGGGTCCTTAATTATACTGGTTGCTTTGCCGAGGCATTGGGAAGTGTAGACAGAATCAACAGATGGACGGCTGGTTTGTCTGATGGATTGGGTGTGCTATATAAACGAGTTTGTTATCATGCAAAATTAAAGATGTGTTCTCTATGTCCTGCATGAGGTATGACTGATTTCTCCTTAACTAGTAATTTATTCATTAGTGTCACAAGTAGGCTTACAAGAACATTGCAGTGAAGTTACTGTGAAAATGCCCTCATCACCATACTCCAGCACCTGCTCAGGTACACCGAGGGAGAATTTAACATGGCCAACGCACCTAACCAGCACATCTTTCGGATTGTGGGAAGAAACCGGGGGACCCGGTGGAAATCCACGCAGACACAGGGAGAATGTGCAAACTCCATACAGTCAGTGACCCAAGCCGGGAATTGAACCTGGGTCCCCTGGTGTTGTGAGGCAGCAATACTAACCATTGTGCCACCGTGCCGCCTGCTGTTGACTTAAACATAATTTAAATATGTGGTAGATAGTTGCATTGAAATCCAGAATGATATCAAAAGAGCATGCTTGTGATTGATGAATTAATGTTTCATATTTGTACATCTTCAGAACTGAAAAGTAAGCTCTGGAAAAGCATATTGGTATACTTTTTCAGCTCCTTGTTTTTCAGTCGTGAATGGGTGACAGATTCCATTTAGTTTGTTGTCTCCACGGGTTCCGATTTTAATCCATTTGTGTTTCCAGTCTTTTCTGTTTTGTTTCAGAAATTGGGTATTTGCAGTACTTGGTTTTTTATTTTTCTAATAAAAGATGGTACAGGAGCATTTGCTGTGATGTCTTGATTGCTGAGATAATGAGAGTTTTAATTAAATCTTGAACATATTCAAAAGTCAACTATTGTTTTAAGAACTAAACAGTTGATGCCTTGTAAGACATGTAAATGCATATTAATTTATTTTTGTTTACATTGTACATCATTGTTTCAAGGCAATATGAGTAAAATACAGTGCACATGATATAAACCATAGATCAGCCATCTGTGAATTACTTGGCTATAATTATTGTTGCATTGCTTTGCTAATTGCTGCATGTTTGGCCTCCCTGCTTATTGTCTGTTATCTTAGCACCTCTTCTCCCTTATTGCTTGTGCAGATTTCTTGCCATCTTGCTGAATCTTGCTGACTCTGCAGCTATAAGGGAGATGGGGGAGCACAGGTAGGTAAAACTTACTTCTGTTTAGTTTTGCACTCTACAATTTCTAATTTATGCTAATAGCTCACATTCATTTTCTTCTTTTTCAATGTTACTTTGAAGATTTCAATTTCCAACAAATGAGCTGCACATATATTTTAAAGGGACACGTTCAATACATGACATAGTGGCACAGTGGTTAGAATTGCTGCTTCACAGTGCCAGGGACCTGGGTTTGATTCCAGCCTTGTGACTGTGTGGAGTTTGCATGTTTTTGCTGTGTCTGTGTGGGTTTCCTTCAGATGCTCTAGTTTCCTCCCACAGTCCAAAGGATAGGTGGATCGGCCATGTTAAATTGTCCCTTGGTGTCCAAAGATGTGTAGGTTAGGAGGGTTAGTGGGGTAAATATGTGGAATTACAAGGATAGGACCTGGGTAGGTTGCTTTGTCAGAGTTGGTGCAGAGTTGATTTGCCAAATGGCTGCCTCCTGCACTGTAGGGATTCTGTAACAAGGATCTGTCCCTTCCTATTTCTCATCTACATTTTGCCCTGAGTTGATATCATTCCAAAACAATGTCTGTTCCAGTTGTACACTGATCATATGCAACTTTACCTCAACACTCAGTCTATCCATCCTCTCCACTGGTTATCAGGCTGATTGTGTAATATCCAGAGGTGAATGAGCAGAAATAACCTTCAGCCAGATATTATGAAACTAGAGATGCTTTCTTTAGTACCTACCACAAATTTTGTTCCCTGACTACTGACTCCATTCTCCTCCCTGGCTACTTTCTGAAGCTGAGCCAGACGTTTTGCAACCTTTGTGTCACATTTGACTCTGAGATATGCTTCCAACCACCGTACTATCACTAAGGCTGTCTACGACGGTGCAGAGGGACCTCGGGGTCCTTGTGCATGAGTCGCAAAAACCCAGCTTGCAGGTGCAGCAGGTGGTCAGGAAGGCGAATGGGATGCTGGCCTTCATAGCGAGGGGGATTGAATATAAAAGTAGGGAGGTCTTGCTGCAGCTGTATAGGGCATTGGTGAGGCCGCAGCTGGAGTACTGTGTGCAGTTTTGGGCGCCGCACCTGCGCAAAGATATTTTGGCCTTGGAGGGAGTGCAGAGGAGGTTTACTAGGCTGATACCGGAGTTGAGGGGATTGAGCTATGAGGAGAGGCTGAATAAACTAGGCTTGTACTCGTTAGAGTTTAGAAGAATGAGGGGAGATCTCATTGAGACGTACAAGATGATGAATGGGATGGATAGGATAGAGGTGGAGAGACTCTTCCCGCTCAGAAAGGACAGTAGGACTAGGGGGCACAGCCTCAAGATAAAGGGGAGGCGGTTTAGAACGGAGTTGAGGAGGAACTTCTTCACTCAAAGGGTGGTGAATCTCTGGAATTCTCTGCCCGTTGAAGTGGTGGAGGCTGCCTCGCTAAATATTTTTAAGAAGCGGGTTGATGGGTTCTTGATAAGAGAGGGGATTAAGGGTTATGGGGAGAGGGCGGGAAAGTGGAACTGAGCCACGACAGATCAGCCATGATCTTATTGAATGGCGGGGCAGGCTCGAAGGGCTAGATGGCCTACTCCTGCTCCTATTTCTTATGTTCTTATGTTCTTATGTTCCATGCTATAGCCTAACTCTTTCCCTGCTTCAGCTTATTTAATACTTATCCATGCTTCTATTACCGAGAAACATGTGCATTCCAATGCCCCTTGTTTGGTCTCCCAAGGTCTACCCAAAACTCAGCCCCTAGCCAACATGCTTTTCTGAAAGGGAAGTTGAGTTTAACAGTTTTTATTTTGAGGATCTAGCTAGCAGAATAGATGAAAGAGAATCAGCAAATGAATTACTTTTGTATTTTCAAAAGACATTCAACATCATGCCAAGATAGAACTAATGGCTGAAGGTAAAAAGAGCATGGATAGAGGCATTGTTGAAGGACAGAAAACAGCTTGTCATTTTCAGGTTGGCAGGATGCTGGAAGAGTTAATGCTGAGGCTTCAGTTAGTTAGAATTTATATCAATGCCTTGGATGAAAGGACTGAGTATAATGTATCCACATTTGCTGGTGATACAAATGTGGGTGGGAAAGTAAGCTGAGAGTCTGCAGAAGGATAACAATAGGTTAAATGAGTGGGCAAGAATGTAGTAAATAGAGTGAAATATGAGACTGTTCATTTTGTTTGGAAGAATAGAAAAGCAGAATATTTATTAAATGGTGAAATACTATTAAATATTGGTGTTCAGAGAAACCTTTACAGTCCTTGTACAAGAAATACCAAAAGTGGGTATGCCCAGTGGGTATAGTCTAAAGAAAAGAGAACATTTGGGACTGAGAAAGAAAAGCAGCAATGGGGAGAATTGTTTGGAAGATTTGGCACCGTACTGCACTACTGACAGCATGAGCAATGTTGAAGCTTTCTACGATTGGCCTTGGGTTTAAGGATACTAGACTTTTAGATATGCAAATAACGTTCCAAGGCTGAAAGATCTAGCTGCTTCATACTTCCAATTTGGTTGCTTTCCTTCACTATTTAAAAAACTGAGTGAGGGAAGGCGCATGTAGATTCTCCATTCATTGTGAACACGATGACTAAAAAATGACGACTGAGACAAGATAGCCAGATCTTTAAACAAAGCTCTGTGAGCAAGCATTGCCCAAGATCGGGTGATTTAGCATACAGGAGAATAGTATCTTGCTTGCAAATAAGATTATCTGTTCACTCCAGGAGGCACAGCAGGTTCTTTTTTTCATTATTATTACATAAATGTAATCATGAGGTTATAATTGACTTGTGTATTATAATGTCTTCTTTGGTTTTGGAAATTGCCAATGAAGTCCCAAGTTCTGGGCACATTGCAGGAGTGTGCTATTGAAGTCAAAGACTTAAATCTCTTCAATTCTGTAAACCATATGCTGAATTTATAATTATTCTGAACTTGTATATGTATTATCTAAAAAGAAACTTTAAAAGCCATGTTTGCTGTTTCATCTAGGCTAATGATCTGTAATATTGTAATGTGCCAATGCACAGAGGTACTTGTTAACCTGAGGTTTATTTCAGCAGCTTTCTTTCTGAAAAAGGCAACTCAAATTTGTGTGTGGAGGCACAAATACAAGGCGTCAAGGGCTCTTGCACAAATTCCTAACCTTGGTTGTATTTGTTAATGGGAAACTGTTACATGGAAACTAGAAGCAGGGGTAGGCAACTCAGCATGCTCTGTCATTCATTTTGATCACAGCTGGTACTAAATTCAACATATTCACCACCCTCTGGGTGAAGACATTTCTCCTCATCTCAGTTCTTCAAACAGTGACCCCTAGTCCTGGACACCCCATCTTTGGGAACATTCTTTATGAATCTATCCTGTTTGAATTTTATAAGTTTCTATGCGATCACCTGTCACACTTCAGAACTCCATGAGTTAAAAACCTTTTGAAAGCCTAAATAAAACACATCCACTGGTTCTCCTCGATCAACTCTACTATTTACATCCTCAAAACATTCCAATTGATTTTGTTAGGCATGATTTCCCTTTTGTAAATCCATTGCTGACTTTGGTGAGCTGGACTCCCTCCTGTCCCAGGTAGGGAAAGAAACTTGGAGGATAACTGTTAATACTGATGGAAGCGTGAGAACCTGGTTATTTTGTTTCCTGCTCATCAATTAAAGCCTTTATTTGCCCAAGGAGATGGGTGAATAGATAAAAAGCAAGTAACCTTCAAACAAGAATTTTAATCTTACAAATTTTTCCAACTAAAATTAGGATCCTATGTGTTTGGAATATTTGGAACTAGGTGGTTGTACAGCATGTGGGCAAAGTTATATGGAGGGAGGGTTCTTAATTCTCTGAGATGTGGCTTCACTGGAATTTTTATGATGTAAAATAGATTTTAATCCTATATTGTATGTTAAAGTTTGTTCAGAAAAGCCAGAATACAGGAAGTCTTGAAGACATTAACAACAGATTCAGATGCCTGTTTTCTTGAGAATTAGTGCTGTGCTTGGGCACTATTTGGTAACCAAAACACAGCACGGTGGCGAGTGGTTAGCATTGCTGCCTCACAGCACAAGGGACCTGGGTTCAATTCAGCTTCAGGTGACTGTGTGTGTGTGGAGTCAGCATGTTCTCTCCGTGTCTCTGCAAGTTTCCTCTGGGTGTTTCGGTTTCATCCCACAGTCTGAAAGACGTGCTGATTAGGTGCATTGGCCATGCTAAATTGCCCCTTAGTGTCGGGGGATTAGCAAGGTAAATATTTAGAGTTATGGGAATAAGGCCTGAGGTGGGATTGTTGTTGGCGCAGGCTCAATGGGCCGAATGGCTTCCTTCTGCACTGTAGGGATTCTATGAAAAAAATGTTAACATCCTTAACCATATACACTTCCAGGAAAAGTGACTCAAGGGAAGAGATCTGATGGACACCTAGTTTAGAGTATAGTCTTGGTAGTTGTCACATGCAGTTTATTTCAATTTCAATATGTCAGTAATATGCTAATAATTTCCGCAGTCTTCATTTTCGGATGAAACACATGTCAAATTTCACTTCATTTTTCTGTCAATCTTCATACTGATTGTTTTTCAGTCCTTTGTTTTCTTATTACCATGGATTTTTTTAAAACACCAAATGACACTTGAATACTCAATGAGCAACCTGCTAGTGAACCAATCTTGGATGTTTAACTAAATCATTACTGATCAGTTGGTGCTCGTTTGTATTGTATTTTTACATGTAATCGCTAGTGGTTGACGCCAAACATCAAATGAATGATGTCATTTGAATCAGGAGATTTCCAATATCATAATGAAACAATGCTGTAAGTTGCAACAATGGTCAGCAACAACAATTTGTATTTCTGTAGTATTTTTAACATTGTATATGGAGGAGAGTAGAGATTACCGAGAGTTGTAGGACGGGTGGAGGTTACGAGAGATGAGGAGGAACAAAACCATGGAGGAATTTGAAAACAAATATGAGGATCTTAAAATCAGGAGTTTGTTAGTCTGAGAGCCATTATAGATCATTTGAGAAACGGGTGATTGGTGAATGGGACTTGGTGCGAGTTAGGAGACAAGTAACAGAGAATTTTGAATGAGCTGAAGTATAGAGAGCACCTAAGGGGGCAGATTGATCAAGTGAGTATTTGAATACATAGAAGTGTGAATGAGGGTTTTGCCATCAGATCATAGTAAGGTGGGGAGGAGTTGGACAATATCATGGAGGTGGACGTCAGTGGCCTTGATGGAGAGTATTTGTATTAGCTGCTCAGGTCAAATATCATCCCAAGGCCGCAGATAGATGGTTGAATGTCAGACAGTGGTTAGGTCAAGTGCAGGAGTTGATGACTGTTGGACTGAGGTATGGCGGGATCAAAGACGATATTTAATTGGAAGCGATTTTTGCTCATCCAATACTTGATCGTGTAAATTGTGACAAGTCAAAAGCAGTAGACTGATTGAGAGAGAAGTGGTGATATAAAACTGGGTTATGCAAATAGTTAATAATCTTCTTGCTACATAATTTGCATTGTTTTCTGTATTAAAACACAGTGTTCAGTGGAGATACTGTGCTTCCCAATTGATAGTTGAGCCTAAACTGTTAAATACGTGAAAATGTAAATTCCAGTTATCTCAATTTTTGGCACTTGATATAAATTTAGCCAGTGTGAATTCAGTAAAACCAAATTGTTCCTGTTATCTATCTGTGTCCGGAAATATTTCTTGTTTGCAAAATACATGAGGAAGGGATGTTATATAGCATAGAAAGGGATTAGTGAAGCATTTTTTGAAATATTTATTTCACTGCTTGGTGAGCTACATCAAGTACTCTATTTCAAGGTAGTTCCCAATCTGAAGCTGTGGTCGAATCATAGAATGGTTATATTTTCAGTACTTTTCAATATTTTTGGGGGCATATTGCGTTTGTGTGAATTTCTATGTGTGGTGAATTTTTTTCTTTGTTTTGTGGACATGACTTGAAGAGTTTTGTCTTTAAAATGAAGTCAGATAATTGCATTGTTTTCAATTTTCTGTATCAACCTACCTTTATGGTCTTTACATATTCTTGGTGCATTCAAATTTTGTATGCATGTGATCCTGTTATTTTCTTGAAATGATCTTTTGATTAAGTGCATAATTTTAAAAAGCCCATAAATGAACAAATCAACCTTCTAATTCACTGCAATTTGTTCTTCTAAATTCTTGTGCCTCCTCTGAGTTTTGGATTTAGAGCCATAGGTTACCTAAAAAAGGTATTGAAAAACCAAATGATACTGAATACTCTATTTAAAAGGAATGGGTTAAAATGATGCATACTCTAAATAGACAGGAAAAACATACAGTTATGACAGATGAGAGCAGTTTACCGATCCCAGAAAAAGAATGAGCAAATATAGCAAATCAGTGCAACTGGAAGTGGCAGCTGCTTGTCTGTTTGCTAGCAACAGTCTTCTCATTTTGTGCCTTGTCTTCTCAAGCTGGCTGAGGTGTTAGGAAGCTCTTATCTTCTGCTAGGTAAGGACTGTGCTCTCAAACCTGAGCACTTATTTCTAGGGATCAGTGGTTTACCATAGGCCAGTCATTTGTGATTAACCACACATACTCACTGGCTGAGGTCATCTTTTAGTTTATATCATGCTGAGTCCATTTGTTAACTCCTGCCAGACACGTGTATGGTTAAAAGGATACAAGATGCCATCCTATCCACTAAGGATGCCAATATGGAAGCCTGCATCTTTTTCCTGATGGAAGAAGGTGGCTGAGAGCATGTCCGGGATGCGTGGGGTGCTTAATTATGCTGGCTGCTTTTCTGAGGCAGCGGGAAGTGTAGACAATGGGTGAGTCAGTAGGTGGGAGGCTGATTTGAGTGATGGACTGGGCTTTTTTGACAACCTTTTATAGTTTCTCGCACTACAAGAACTGTGGGCAGAGCAGGAGCCCTACCAAGCTGTGATACAACCCCCCCCAGAAAAAATGCTTCCTATGGTGTATCTGTAAAAGTTGGCAAGAGTTGTAGGAGACAGGCCAAATTTCCTTAGTCTTCTCAGAAAGTAGAGGTGTTGGTGGGCTTTCTTATTTATATAGTGTTGGCATGTTAGTGTTTGCTTTTTGGAGAGGTACATCCTGTTGGATCAAATGTCTCTGGCCTTGAAAGAATTCCAGGGGAAACAGTCATTTCACTCAGCTTTCATGAAAGCATTCTGTGATGACATAAAGAATGGAGGACTTGATTGCCAGATTTACAAATGGTTCTGGGATAAAAACAAGAAATAATTTTGTTCCAGTTTTTTGGAATGGCAACCACATTTCATCCTTGCTCATCAATATTTAATAGAAGGAAATATAATTTAGATTGAAATAACTGCTGACCGCTTGTTTTTTTTTACATAGCTTGTAATCTATATATAAGCAAGCGCTCATACAAAATATGGGCCCTTGGAGTTAAGTTCTTAATAGTTTTGAATAAATCAGTTTTAATAAGCTTAAACATGAAGAAAAATCATAACCTTCCTTCAGATATTCACTGCATTTCATTTTGTACATGTCCACATTACATTATTTTGTGATTAATTTGTGCAAAGAACATTTTGTTGCTTTGACAGATTGGAATGAATGATCAAATATTCTAACTACACTGTTAGGTACAGGCAATAGCTGTTATCGCATTGCTGCTGTAAAAAAAAACGTTTCTGCATCACTGCATTAACTCTGCTGTTGTATAAGTGAAGCTCAAGCCTCTTGAACTAAATAATTGTGTTGTAACCTATTAGTTCACTGGATTTATGACCTGGAATGGCTCAAAGCATTTTAATGCATCCTTTCCTCCCCACTTCACTGCCTATTTCCCATTTCCTGCCAGAAGATTTAGAAGTTTTTGAAATATTCTTAAAATTATTCGTACCATGGACAACTTGATTATATTTCATAACACAATGCTAAAAGATTATATGAAATATGAATGATAAACCCATAATCTTGCATTCGCACAAAAGTGGTTTAGTTGGATGGATTGTGTAATGGAGACAAGTTCTGTGCTTTTTAAGTACAGTTCTTACTTTTGTGGTAGTGGGAGGAAGTGGAGTGCAGTTCAATGGTTTAGGTGCTTTCAAAGTAAGTTGCTTCCTGGCTGATGGTACATCCAGTTTTACTTGTTATAGTGTAGGAGAGTGGAGATGTAATATGGGTTTGGGTTGAGGAAATGCATGGGGTTAGTATGGAAAACATTCTATGATCCTTGCTCTTCAACACCAACCTAACCGCTTCCACTATTGCTATCAATTTTTGCCAAACTAAATACCCTTGGCCTATGCCTGATCATACAAGCTCTTCCATCTATATCTGCTTCTCACAATGGTTAGACCTGTCTCAGCCTGAGCTAAAATGCACACAATTCTGTACCCCTGAGGAACATTAGCAAGCAAAACAATATGACAAAGTAAACAGAAAAACATCAGCAAATCAGGTGATGGAGACCTGGCAACAATGACTCAAAAGACATGGATAACAAACCACATGCACTGATTTCCCCTGGGACAATGTCATGTGTGACCTAGTATTATATCTAGACTTTGGGTCGAAGGTGCATTTTCTGCCATAGTAATATTTTCTTGTCATGCTTGATCTGTGATGCCTGTTTGTTACACTTGAACATACCTATATGTTATACTTACCTTTGAATTATTTTGAGGCCTTTTTAACAAAAACTAAATTGGATCTAAGACCAGTACTCATCCCCTCTGCTCTTCTCACTGAACAGCTGTGTATTTTCCTCCATTTCCTGTCGAATGTTCTTGAAGTGTTTCTTTGCATCCACTCAAGGTTTGGCTGTTTTTCCCCCCCCTTTTGCCTTTCAAAGGAGCCCAACTTGCTGAGATCAAACAAGTCATCTTTGTAATGAGCCTTGGCAACATAGGTATCAAAGAAAGATGTATACCCCATGAAGTTTAGAAGAACGAGGGGTGATCATATTGAAACGCATAAAAGCATGAAGATATTTGACAGGGTGGATGCTGAAATGGTGGCTGCGATTATCCCATGCTGCTGCGCTGTTTTTATAGCACAGCGGGCCGGGAGATTCAAGCGCCAGCCAAATCGCACTTGGCAACCGGTCCCATGCGCATCTCTGGATTTCTGATATGGAGCTCCTCTCCACTAATGGGAAGCTGGTGGCCGGACCCCACTGGATTGAAGGAGAACCAACTGAGACCCTTACAGGGCTGACCGTTGGGCATTGGCATCTTGGCAGTGCCAGCTCAAGCCATCTGGCACTGCACATTGGGCATGGGTTAGTGCCGTGTGTGGAACCCATTGGGGTGGGGCCTCTGGGAGGGCAATTGGTGGGGGTGGTGGTGCCACTGCCACTCTACAGTCACGATCGATGGGTGAGGGAGGGAGGCCAGCAATTAGGGCTGGCCATTGGTGTGGGGTGGACTGGTAGCCTGATTGGGGGTGGGGGAAGGAGAGGTCAGAGCTGCCGGAGGTGGGAATGGTCTGAGGCTGGGCCTGGGCATGTTTCAGAGTCCAGCGATTGGCCTGTGGAGGGCCAGCAGTGCGGGGATTGTGGTACTGGCCAGCAATCAGGAGAACGGCAGTGGCAGGGCCACTGTGCATATGCCGATCTCAGCACTGATAGATTGGCACATGTGCAGTGGCCTGCTCAGTGCTAGGCTGCTAGCCTCTCCAGCGGGAATAGCCCCTGCTCACTGATTTTTAACAGGGTTTATGCTGAGGCACTCTACAATGCACAGAGCGGAAGATTCATTGTTTAACTCCTGCTGACTAAACCAATGTGATTTACTCCAGGTTTCCCGCAAATTTGACACAATTTTTTTGGGAGAATCTCCCTCAATATTTTTTCTTGTGGGAGAGACTTGAACTAGAGGACACCAGTTTAAAATGCTGAGATCTCCCATCTAAGACAAAGAGGAGGAGAATTTGTTTTCTTCAAGGGATGTTAGTCTATGGTTTTCTTTTCCCCAGAAAGCAGTGGAGGCTGTGTCATTGACTGTATTCAAAGAGGAGGGTTGAATGGCCTAATCCCTCCACTGGGCCAATACGTTGGACTTGCCTTGAGTTCAGCTTCCGTTAGCTCCTCTTTGGGATAGCTGTAGTCTGTAGTCACTCACACTTTGTACTTCTGGGATTACAGAACTGCTGGCAATCTGATTGGCCATCCTGCTCCCTTTTTTTATGTTTTTATAAAGTAGCTCTTCAAACCAAAGAAGAAAATTCAATCAGAAATTGAATGCATCATTTGGACTCTGTGTCCTAAGAAGGAAAAATGTTCTAAATAGAGAACAAAATTCAGTGTAGTCTTCCAAATTCCCAATGGGTTTTAGTAATGGCAATCCATGTTCACTCACCTCCTCAATGAACCATTTAGCTCTACAATCCCCTTAATTCTTCATTTCCTATTCCTATACCTATTGTTGTCCTTTAAATTATGGCCAATTACTCCAAGCAATCAACACACATTCTCAAATTTGATTATACCATTCAATATCCAAACACTGACAACTGGTATTCCCATCTCCTCGACTACTCATGACTCTTAGCTACAAAATCAGTTCCCTTCCATGTGGCTTATGCTTGAAATTCTAGAGGGTGGGGCTCAAAAGCCGATGCATGGTAATCAGAAGTGGGGTGAAGAGTGAGGAGATGCACAAAAGGTCACAGTCAGAAGTTTACAAGGATAAAAGATTTAGAGGAGGTTACAGATATTCAGATTTGCAAGGCCATGGGTTTAAACATGAGGATGAGAATTTTAAATTGGATGTATTGTACTGTTTGATGTACCAGAAGCCAATGTAGGTCAGCAAAACTTAGCATAAAATTCAATATAAGAACATAAGAACATAAGAAATAGGAGCAGGAGTAGGCCATCTAGCCCTTCGAGCCTGCCCCGCCATTCAATAAGATCATGGCTGATCTGTCGTGGCTCAGTTCCACTTTCCCGCCCTCTCCCCATAACCCTTAATCCCCTCTCTTATCAAGAACCCATCAACCCGCTTCTTAAAAATATTTAGCGAGGCAGCCTCCACCACTTCAACGGGCAGAGAATTCCAGAGATTCACCACCCTTTGAGTGAAGAAGTTCCTCCTCAACTCCGTTCTAAACCGCCTCCCCTTTATCTTGAGGCTGTGCCCCCTGGTCCTACTGTCTTTTTTGAGCGGGAAGAGTCTCTCCACCTCTATCCTATCCATCCCACTCATCATCTTATACGTCTCAATGAGATCTCCCCTCATTCTTCTAAACTCTAACGAGTACAAGCCTAGTTTATTCAGCCTCTCCTCATAGCTCAATCCCCTCAACTCCGGTATCAGCCTAGTAAACCTCCTCTGCACTCCCTCCAGGGCCAAAATATCCTTGCGCAGGTGCGGCGCCCAAAACTGCACACAGTACTCCAGCTGCGGCCTCACCAATGCCCTATACAGCTGCAGCAAGACCTCCCTACTTTTATATTCAATCCCCCTCGCTATGAAGGCCAGCATCCCATTCGCCTTCCTGACCACCTGCTGCACCTGCCAGCTGGCTTTTTGCGACTCATGCACAAGGACCCCGAGGTCCCTCTGCACCGTCGCCTGCTGCAGTTTTTCGCCACGTAAGTAATAGTCCTTCCTACCATTCTTCCTACCAAAGTGGACCACCTCACACTTGCCAACATTAAATTCCATTTGCCATTTCCTGGCCCATTCGCCCAGCCTATCTAGATCCTTCTGCAGACTCTCCACACCCTCCGCACAATTTGCCTTTCCCCCAATCTTGGTGTCATCAGCAAATTTCGACACCCTGCACTCGGTTCCCTCCTCCAGATCATCTATATAAATGGTAAATAGCTGAGGCCCCAGCACCGACCCCTGGGGCACCCCACTAGTCACCAACCGCCAATCCGAATAGCACCCATTGACCCCCACTCTCTGCCTCGTATTTGACAACCAATCCTCTATCCACGCTAACACCCTACCCCCAACTCCATGTCCCCTGACCTTCTGCAATAACCTCTTGTGAGGTACCTTGTCAAACGCCTTCTGAAAATCCAGAAAGACCACATCCACTGGCTCTCCCCTATCCACTGCCCTAGACACATCCTCATAGAACTCCAGTAAATTTGTCAGACACGACTTCCCTTTAATGAAACCCTTTAATAAATCCCTTTAATATGGACAGCAGAGTTTAAGTTGAGGCTGTGTTTATGGAGGCTGGATGATAGCCAACCAGGCAATGACCATCACCAATAAGAGACACTCTAATCATCGCCCCTTGATATTCAAAGCTGTAAGCATCACTCAATACCCCCACTGTCAACATCTTTGGGGGTTACCATTTACCAGAAACTCAACTGGACTCACCACATTAACACAGTGGCTACAAGAGCAGGTCAGAGACTCTGAATACAGTGGCGAGTGACTCACTCCTGACTCCCCAAAGCCTATCCACCATTTACAAGGCACATATTGGGAGGTGATGGAATACTCCCCACTTGCCAGGGTGTATATAGCTCCAGCAACACTCAAGAAGCTTGACACTATCCAGGACAAAGCAGCCCACTTGATTGGCACCGCATCTACAAACATTCAATCTCTCCATCAACGATGCCCAGTAAAAGCAGTGTGCATTATCCACAAGATGCACTGCAATAATTCACCGAAAATTAGACAGCACTTTCCAAGCTCACAACCACTTCCACCTAGAAGGACAAGAACAGCAGATACATGGGAACACCACCACCTGCAAGCTCCCCTCCAAGCCACTTAACTTTGACCTGGAAATATATAGCCATTCCTTTGCAGTCGCTGCGTCAAAATCCTGGAATTCCCTCCCTAACGGCATTGTGGGTCAACCTATAGCCCATGAACTGCAGCGATTCAATCAAGAAGGCAGCTCACCACCACCTTCTAAAGAGCAACTAGGGATGAGCAATAAATGCTGGCCAGCCAGCGATGCCCATGTCCCCAAATGAATAAAAAAAAGACAAGAATACTTGAGGTTGGAGGTAACAAAATTATGAATGTGTTTCCGAAAAGTTAAGCTGAGACAGGAGTAGAAATGGGTGATCTTACTCTGGTAATAAACTGTCTTTGTAATGGAGGGCTGTAGAGTTGAAAGCTCAGCTCTGTTTAATAGGGTAGAAGTATTATTACTTCCTTAAGTTGAATCTGTTTGTAGACAGGTGGGTGGAACCAGTAATTAGAGAGCAGAGTTCTTTGGGGGAGCCAAATACAATTGCCTTGGAGGAAATTGATGCTCATTGAGAACTGCACGTTTTGACAAGTAGTCTCATAATATGAAGGCAGTGGTTATTTGAGAGTAATGATAATTCTATTACTATGTCTTTGCCTGGGTGCTTACAGAACTGTTGGGGATTGTAAAGAGTTGTGGATTTTGTTTTTTTTGGATTTGTACGCTATTCCCAGCTGGAGTACTCTGAGCTTGACCATTGTCCACTGAATGCAAGAACATCATAATTGAGCTGTACCCTTTTAAGCAAGCATACTTTCTTCTGAATTCCAGCCAAAACTTGAAAGCAAAAGAAATTACTGGGATTTTTGAAAAAAAAAGTGGGGGATTAGGATTAACTGGATTGTTCTTCAAGAGTTGGCATAAATTTGATGGGCTGATTGGCTCCTTTCTGTGTTGTACCACTTTATGAACCACAGAAATCTAGAATTTAGATGTTCCTCTGTCCTTGATTATGTGGCTAAAGTAATAATCTTGTTTCTCTCAAGTGATTTCTAAGGCCCTTACTCTTATTCTTGATACTGGAAAACTAATCCTCATGCTGATCCAACTGTAATTCGGATCAGCTATATCTGTGCTTCTGTTTTGTTGCAGTCAATTGCAAACCAAAATACAAGCCCAGTTAGATCATAGCCTCTAAAGAGTGAAGGCTTTCAATTACAATATAATTCTATTGAATGTACTTATTGCAGCCTCACCTGCTTCTAACACATCTAACAAGGCTCATTGAATGTGCAATCTTGCCATATGGAAGTAAAGAGTGCAAGAACATCTTGAACAGAATTTGTTGTTTGTTCATGTCCTTAAGTTCAATGCTTTCATTAAAGTAATCTGCAAAGTTTTGAATGCTTTGTGTTTTTCAGCCAGTAACATGGCCTTGATATTTTGTCAACCCCTCCATTTTAGATCTTAAGAACCTGATATCTGCGAGTACTTTTCTTAAATTGCAACACAGACTTTTATGCAGATTTTTCTTTAGCTTATGCTTGGGAGGGGTGACAAATGCAACATAAATCAAGTTTTAGACATGGTGAATTTAATTTGTTCATGGAATTGTACAATCCCTACAGTGCAGAAGGAGGCCATTCAGCCCATTGAGCCTGCACTAACAACAACCCCACCCAGGCCCTATCCCCATAACCCCACATATTTACCCGGCTAATCTCCCTGACACTAAACGGCAATTTAGCACGGCCAGTTCACTTGAATAAACTTCAGTTACTTCTATGAATTCCTTTTGAACCTACAGCAAAGCCCAGTTTGAAATACGAGGCCTCAGAAGTACGGAATTAGCTACGGTATGAGTTGTAATATACAGAGATAATTCTGCACTCGGGTACCAGAAGGTGCTGATTTGCGATCAACTATTCTAGTTTTCTAGCTCAACTGGGCTCTTGTAGATGGTAACTGATTGCAAGACATTTTTCGTCTGAGAAGAAAGAAAATCTCAAAACAGTTGGCCTTCCTGGTCTGATTAATCATATTCCAGCACGTGGATGTTTACGCTATGGTCCATGCAGCAGCAGCACCCCCCCCCCCCCAACCAGTGATTTGATAAGAAGCTTCTTTGTGCAAATATCTTTCATTTCACTAGCTTGCTCCTATTTTAGTTTTGTGGTTTGAAGGTTTGCAAAGGATTGGTGGCTCACTGGTGTGTAAATCTTGAAGTGAAAAACCAAACTTTATAGCTTGATGTATATAATAGGATCATTAGTTTAAGCATTGGTGTGGTGCATCCCATGGGAAAAAACCCAGGTGTTCCCATAAAGACCAGTATTATATCGATAGAAGCCTAGGAGCAGATAGTCTAGTTTTCTTAATTGAGGAAAAATAAGAAAATGGGGGGAATGCAGGTTAATGAACATGTAAATGCTGTGTGTGGTGAAAATGAGGCTTTGCGAAATAGCAATTTTAAAATTTTTGCCATTTAGCCGTTTTGAATCAGTTCTACAAAATGTTTTGAATTAAAATTCATTTGTATCTTGTAATTTTGAAACTGTGTAAGAGATGTTAATATTACATGCGTTTTTCTTTGCTTAGTTTTTAACTCTTGGATTCCCTTTGGGTGCTTACAGATATGTAAACACGTTACTCAAGCTGATCCCTCAGGTCCTGCAATTGCAGGAGCAGCTGAGACAAGCTGTTCAAAATGGAGACATGGAGACATCACATGGTATCTGCAGAATCGCTGTGGCTCTTGGAGAAAATCATTCAAGGTTCAGTTTGCAATATTCTTATTTATCTTGCACTTTAAGTATAGACAGACCTGCTCTGAAATATTTAATAGAGCATGTTAAATTTGGTATGATCTAATTTGTGATAATATTGACCCTTCTCTTGGAAGAGAATTGACCCTTAATGAGCAATTATAGTAGAAATACGAAGTAACCATTTCACATGTGACAATGTAGAAATAAACAAAAGCTTCCCAGTTTTGATGGAATTTCATACTATTGGAAATTTTGAGGTTAGGGAAGACTTTGTGGAGTTGCATGTGAAGAAGCTGTACCGTTACATACAGGAAATCTATTAAAACCAAAACCAGCGAAGTGATTGATATTTGAATGACGAGGCAATAATTTATCAAGTTAATTGTCCCCTTCTCAGATCAGTTCATTTTAATTCCATTGTTAGCATCACTGAAAAAAATCTGAGCAATTTGTTGTAATTATGTTAACTAGGGAAAAAAAACACCCCTAAGTGCTCACAGAAGTGTAATTAGACAAAAATTAATGTTAAACCAAAAAAGTTGGAGGGGGTTATAGCACACTAGATTAGTAATTCAGAGACCTGCTCAAGTGACTTCAATTGAAATAGTACCATGGTAGCTGGAGAAATTTAAATTTAATTACCGAAATATACTTGGAATAAAACATTTGCCCCATTAATGATAATAATGAAGTTGCCTATGGTCATAGACACCAATCTGTGTCAGCAATGTTTTTAGGGAAGGAAATTTGCTATCCTTCCTCGTCTGGCCTACATGTCACTCCACATTCACAAACGTGGTTGATTCTTAACTCCCTCTGAAATGTAGAAAGTCATTCAGTTGTATCAAACCACTACAGATAAAGCAGGTGACTCAATACTGCCTTCTTGAGAGCAGTTGGGGATACATAAGAACATAAGAAATAGGAGCAGGAGTAGGCCATATAGCCCTTCGAGCCTGCCCCGCCATTCAGTAAGATCATGGCTGATCTGTCGTGGCTCAGTTCCACATTCCTGCCCTCTCCCCATAACCCTTAATCCCCTCTCTTATCAAAAACCCATCAACCCGCGTCTTAAAAATATCTAGTGAGGTAGCCTCCACCACTTCAACGGGCAGAGAATTCCAGAGATTCACCACCCTTTGAGTGAAGAAGTTCCTCCTCAACTCCGTTCTAAACCGCCCCCCCCCCCCTTATCTTGAGGCTGTGCCCCCTAGTCCTGCTATCCTTTCTGAGCGGGAAGAGTCTCTCCACCTCTATCCTATTCATCCCATTCATCATCTTCGCATTACATAAGAAAAGATCTGAGGAGGGGTAGCTTAAAGCTCAGTAAAAATGGTTCGTTTTACAGTGGAGAGCTTTAGAGAAGGAATTCCATATCCATTGGGTGGCACAGTGGTTAGCACTGTTGCCTTAGCACCAGGGACCTGGGTTCAATTCCTGGCTTGAGTCAGTCTATGTGGCATTTGCACATTCTCCCTGTGTCTGTGTGGGTTTACTCTGGGTGTTCCAGATTCCTCCCACAGTTCAAAGATGTGTGGGTTAGGTGGATTGGCCATGCTAAATTGCCCCTTAGTGTCAGGGGGACTAGGTAGGGTACATGCATGCGGTTATGGGGATAGGGCTTGGGTGCAGACTTGATGGGCTAAATGGCTGCCTTCTGCACTGTAGGATTCTGTGATTAATGCTTGAACAACTGATGGCATGAGGGAGCAATACAAAGAATCAAAGGATTGCAAAATAATTACTCAAAATGTCCTGGTTTTAAGTAACTTTTAGTTGTCTCATTTAGATCAATGTAAAATGTACAATGATTTGAATTCACTCTTATAAGCAACAAAGTACAAGCAATTAGAAAAGATAAAATATTTTATTTGTACACTTTTTAATACAATCTTAATCTAATAAATAAAAATATGAACTTTATTTCACAGGCTGTGAACATTGTTGGCTAGACTAGAGTTTTTAATACCCTTGCCTAATTGTCCATGAGAAGGTGGTAATGAGCTGCTGCAGCCCATGTGGTGTCAGTACATCCACAGTGATAGGGAAAGTGTTCTAGCATTTTGACCCAGCAACAGAGAAGGAAAAGCAACATAGTTCCAAGTCAGAATGGTGTGTGGCTTGTGGGGGAGCTTGCAGGTGGTGATGTTTCCATGCTGCTGCTGTTCTTGTCCTTCTAGATGGTAGAAGTTGTGGGTTTAGAAAGTGCTGTCAAAGGAGCTTTGAGTTGCTGCAGTATATCTTGTAAGGTGGTACATGTTGCTACCAATGTGCATCGATGGTGGAGAAGAGTGGATATTGACGGTGGTGGATGGGGTGCCAATCAGGCAGGCTGCTTTATCCTGGATGGTGTGAAACTTCTTGAGTGTTATTGGAGCTGCACTCTTCCTGACAAATGGAGAGAGTATTGTCACATTTCTGACTTGTGCCTTGCAGAGAGTGGACAGGATCTGGGGAGTCAGGAAGTGAGTTGCTCTGCAGAATTCCTAGGCTCTGACCTGTTCTTGTGGGCACTATTATATGGCTGGTCTCATTCAGTTTCTGGCCAATGGTAACTCTCAGGTTGATAGTGAGAGTTACCATTGTTAATGCAATTGAATATCAGGCAAGTGGTTAGATTCCCTTTCGTTGGAGATGGTCACTACTTGGGCACTAATGTGCTGGAAATGTTACTTGTCGCTTATCTGCCCAGGATGTAAATATTTAGAATATGGTTGCAGTGTTGCTGAGGGGACAGAAGCCCAAATATGGGCATTGTGAATAAAGTTAAGGCCAGAAGTCAAGGAAAGTTGTCACCTACCTTGTCAAGTTGCTCATTGTCAGATGATTTTGGAAGGGTAAGCTCTCCATTGAAGCATCATGGCAGGAATCATTTCTGTGACGATCACTAATCTACTACAGATTTAAAGGGATGGTAACCTTATCCTTAGATAATTGACAAATAGAAGGACATTTTAACAAGGCTATAGGAAGTAGGTAAAATTCCATTTTGAGTAATTTTCAAAATTTCAATAAAGCTTCTATCTTTCTGCGTAGATAAAGTGTGTACGATTTTCTCCACTTAATGTAATGCAATGTTTCAATAAATTTGCTATATTACACTGTTGACCAGTTAGGTGACAATCCTGCCTAGATCCGCTATGATAAGTAGCATGATGATGATACTGAAATGTGCTTTTAAAAAGATTAAAGCTACAGCTTCCACAGTTTCAGGATTACCTACACTTTCTAATCTCTTGAATTATGTTGTAGCCAAGTGTCCATTTGAAACTTTCTAATATTTGACTAATGTTTGTTTATCTCCTGTGCAGAGCCTTGTTGGAGCAAGTGGAACATTGGCAAACTTTTCTAGCACTTGTCAACATGATCATGTTTTGCACAGGAATTCCAGGCCACTATCCAGTGAATGAAACTACAAGCTCTTTAACTCTTACATTCTGGTATACACTTCAGGTATGAGTGATATTTTCATTGAGGATATGCAAATAAGACATGCCAATTTCTAATGTAAATTTTCAGCTAAAATGTAACTTTGAGCTAGTGAATGGTCTAATTTCATTGGATAGTGAGCAGTCTTGCATGACTGCTTACAAAAACTTTGATTCTTCCTAATTCTGAGGGCGAATTTGGAAATATTTGAACACACTGTACCACCAGTTTCCTTTTTAATTACTTTTTCCCTTCCCTCCTGTGGGGTTAGATTTCCCCCTCCAATGTGCATTCTTCATGTTGACAAAAATAGTAACTTGCGTAAAATTAATTATTGGAGATTAATGCTGCAGATGAGACTTTTTGAAGCAAGTAACATTGCAAATAATAAATGGTGCTCTGATGATTCAACTTTAGTGAACCCAGCATTAAGACTCTGAGCTTTGGTGAAAATGTTGTGTTATAAATAATAGTGTTTGAATATTCAGATTTTTCTTTGCTCCATGCTAGTGATCTATTATCCATGTGCCCACCGCATCGTACCTGGCCTACTTTTATTTGCCCAAAAACTAGTAACTGACCCAATTGGTGCTGCTGTATTTTTATTGTTGAATCTACTCCACCTCCTGAAATGGCAAAAATCTCCAGTAGTATCATTCAGCAAAATTAATATGGATGAGATTTTAAAAATGGAACAATTTACAACATTTTCTAGTTAAGATCTAATTAGAGATTGGAAAGTGTTTACCATTGTTGGTCAGTTTTCATAGAATCTTAGAATGATACCAATCGTGCCTCTTCCCATTAGGTTAATTCCTCTGTTTCTTAATGCTATGCTTTATTACCTTTCATTTATTAACATGCATTTTTCCAATTGCTTATTAATTAATGTCTCTAAAAGTTCCCTCACCATTAATGTTTGGCTGCCTGGTCTGTAATTGCTGGTTTTATTTCTCTTCCCTTTTTTGGGATATGCAATCCTTCGGTTATTCTCAAGGGAGACCATGAACTTTTTAAAAACAAATATAAACTCCCAGTTTGTCAACTGAGAATTATGCCGCAAGGTTTCATGCTTTATGCAAAAACAAGAGTTAAACGATGCAAGTACCACTGAACACCATATATTTTCTAAACAATTTTTTTAAAGATGGAAAATTTCAACAGGATACTTGGTGTTCTACTTTCATTTTCACCCAAGAGTTATCTCATCTTTTCCATAATATCAAGGTATGCTTCACTTTTCTTCTGAGATCAAACTGAGGTGTGCCACAGCTGTTAGGAATTCACTTTGATTATCCTCTGTTTTCTTGCCATACTCCCAGGAATGAGATTTCTTGCTGTCATCCATCAGCAACTGGCTAGGAGATCTTCCAATTCTCCTTTCACGTTTCACTATTGTGGACATCCCAGTTCAAGCATGGGCCTCGCTGCTTTCCTGTTCAGTGACTCCACAATCAGAAAACGCCCTTGTTACTGATAACCCTTTGCTTCTGATCTGCAGCTGCTGGTACCTTTCTTTCTCTGCCTATTTGCAAGCTGTTGCAGCTGTAAGATGCCTGTTTCACAGCTGATTCCAAGCTGATAAACTGCTTCTATGAAAAGTCTCACAGTAAATCCAGAGCAAAAGAATATTTCCTTGCGCAGCTGTTTATGTGGAAACATTGCACTCCTATGCTCGACAGAGATTTCAACAAATCAATTCCAATTTTACATCTGCCCTGTGATCTCAAAATTATAATGTAATTTTTTTGTTTTCCTCATTTACTCGTTGCATCCAAACCTCCCTTTAATATGGTATCCACATGAATAACTTAAACTTGTAATGAAGACAACTGTCGACATCTCTACTAAGAAATTCCCAAGGGCTAAATTTTGATTTTCATAGTAACTTCTTCATTGCAGTGTTAATGTAAGCCTACTTGTGACAATGATAAATAAAATAAAACTTATTTTCCCACTTCCCACATAACTTTGACCCTATGCTCAGTATCTCACCTGCTAGTCTGTGTTTATTTAATGAATAGCCTGCAGCCAAGACAGGGAGCAAGAAAGAGGGCTTGTGCCAGAACGCTTTTCGAGGACGAGGTCAGACACAAGTTCTGCTGGAGAGGACTTTTGGAGCTGACTACAAAAAGGATCCGATTTGTATACTCTGTGAAAGGCTTGATGAATTGATCAACTCGCGTCCAGTGTCCAGAAGCATGGAGGAGTTCCATAAGATTTTTTGCAGAGCTTGAAAGCAATGGTCAGTTCCATTGCGCAGTAATAGAACCAATCACGATGCAACTTTCACTGTAGCAGAAGTAGCTTCCACCAAAAGCCTGAGTGCTGCAAGATTGAACTTGCTGAAAATCATGGCTGCAGATAATAGTGTTCAAAGGGGCAATGTTGGGTTTCACAGTGTAAAAAACCTTTCTTACCGCAAGTTTCTTGGATTGCAGACATACCAAACCAGGGGAGAGGTAGTGGATCTATGGCATACTGACAAGCTATCTGTCTGAAGATGGCGGCATTCGTGCTCTGCCGTGCTCCTGCTTTTTCATGTTAGCCACCTAGCCCAGACTGCTGCTGCTCATGTTGAGATGCTACAATTTTAAGCTTGACCTTCTGGTTCAAAGCTGCTTGAAGTCACCCTCCAAGACCATCTCCAAACTCATCTGTGGAAATACAACCTGTCACCAGGCGTATTGCTGAGGTAGCACTGTACAAGAGTACTAAACAAGGGAATGCATTAGGATTGAATAGTTTACCTTTATATGCAGTAAGGCATGAATTCATTGGTGAATTTGGTTTGGAATGTTTATTTTGTGATGCCTTTCATTTTTGCATTGTGGCCAATATGATGGCCAGAGATGGGGAAGTTGAGAAATGTTAGAGTAATGATGATTGAGGACTAGGGCTTGCTGTCGCTGGTTTCTCACTCCAATTGTACTTTGTCAAGCTGAGCAGCAAAGGGTTTTCAGGTTGCTGATGCATTTCCTTTTGCCTCTCTCTCTTCCAGCAGCTTGTCCTGCGCTTTGTGGCATCTACTCATTCTTCCAGTCAGTTTTATTTTAAGCAGAAAGCATACTGGCACACCTGTGACTGGGAGCAGGAGGTTTCAGCAGAAGCCTTGAAGTCAGAAAAATGTCCCTCAGCATTTGCCGCACCATTCCCTGTAGACTTTCCCACTTGGAACAACAATGAAAACGCCAAGCACCTCGTTGAATTATACTAGCAATCAAACCTGAAATAACCCGTGAGCCGTTGATTAATATGTTAAATAGCACTCAGTGTTCTCACTTCTGGCACCCATCCTAATTTGCGCCTGAAGATGCAGTAAGGACCTGACTTTAGAAAATTGAGTTTCCATCCGAGTGTGCCTAGAATCTGTCACAAGCTATTTGGGTCTAAATTGCACCTGTCGCAGAAATTTTTATGCAGACTCAAATGATTGAAGAAGGCTATGAGAAAGATGGTTACTTCCCTATCACACAGAATTGTGAATGCTCAGTCATTGATAGAAGTTGATAGACTTTTGGATACTCTGAATTGAGTGCTGTAGTGTGCAAAGGTGGAGTTGAGGTAGGAGAACAACCATGATTTGTTGAATAGTGGAACAGACTCAAAGGGCCAAAAATAGGGCACTCCTATTTTCTTGTTTTCTATGAAAGCATTAATATTAATCATTTAAATTATGTCTCTAATTGGATAAACTTGCATTTGATGAGCGTTTAAGGTATGGGAATTGCACCATTCCTTTGTTTTGAGTTTCTATTTTCTCATGCAACTCTTCAATTCTTCCATAATCATCCAATCCAATAGCCATGCTATTTCCAAATACTTTATTATTAATTCAGTTGTTTCCTTGAACGCTGTTGATTTTCCACAATTTTAGAAAAACTCAGTTTTCTTAAGTGTAATACTTTTGACATTAACTTTGGGAAAGTTTGCTTTGGGCTTCTGTTTAAAACTATGGTGACATTATCTGTTCACAAATCAAAAGCATAGTTCTCAATGAAAAATGGTCCTTTTTAAATAGTGATATGTTTCCCTCTTTGTTTATTAATGGAAGAATGGAAGATATTTGGTTAGGATTTTCTCAGTTAAAACTGGAAGGGAACCCTTTATGCTTTTTGTGAAAAGAGTGTCAAGCCTTATTAGTCCTATATTTCATTCTGTTCCTTTTCTTTAGTAGCTTTAGTAAATATTTCCTTTTTTGTCTGACATCTAGGATGATATAATGTCATTTGAAGCTGAGAAACAGGTGGTGTATCTGCAAGTTTATCGTCCTGTTTACTTCCAACTAGTTGATGTTTTATTGCACAAGGCTCAGTTCCCCTCTGATGAAGAATACTCCTCCTGGTCTTCTGATGAAAAAGAGCAATTTAGGATATACAGGTGAGAAAATGATGTATATTTGCTTTTAAAGAATTATTTCCGACTGAACAGTTTTTATATGGAAATTAACTGAGGTATCTGTGGTCCTTTTAAAGTTGCACGTTCTTTTTGAGGCTTGCAGTTTTATTTTGAAACTCCTTGATCATTGAATAGAATCATCATAGAATCCTATAGTGCTGAGGGAGGCCATTCGATCCACTGAGTCTGCACTGACCACAATACCACCCAGTCCCTTGTTAGCGCAAGTGGACGAACATGACCACTATGGACTCAGAGTCAGGTTCAACAGCGGTACAGCTCTATTTAACGTCGATGGAGGTGCATTCAGAACATACAAACAGCACTGTCCCGAGAGCATGCTGAAAGCCCGCCGCAATGGGTACAGTTATACTCGAACTTTGACATGTTGTATGATTCAAATGTTAATGTTTTGTTTACAGTGTTTGACTCTGACCATTCTGTTTTGATGTTTTCAAGTACAGTATCGATGCTTTAAGTATAGTAATCGTTTCTGTCTGATGGGTTTATCAATGGTCTAGAATCTCCGGGGTTTCTTGAACAGTGGGTGTTTGGCCGATCTCAGGAAGTCTTCTGAGGCCAAGAAGGCTTCCTTAGCTTTGTTAATCCTCTCCTTAGGTGTTTCTATAGAGGCTTCATGATATCACTTGATTAGGTCAGTGGTGCTGATTTGATTAGATGAGGGTGTACTTTTAATTTTGCTTCCATTGGTGCCATCCTGTCCGGCTCCCTTTTGTGTGTTAGACCTTGTTAGCATTTTAAAAGCATGCCTTTTGCCTGCTTGTCTGGATCTGTTCCCTTGTGATCTTTAATGGAGGGGTTCTGAGTGCAGTTTAGTCTGTTTCGTATTATATACCTAACTTGAGAAATTTGTTGTCCGCTAACACCCTATTCCCGTAACCCCACATATTTACTCTGCTAATCTTCCTGATGCTATGTTCAATTTAGCAAGGCCATTCAATCTAACCCACACATCTTTGGACTGTGGGAGGAAACTGGAGCACCTGGAGGAAACCCACGCAGAGACAGGGAGAATGTGCAAACTCCACACTGATGGTGACCGGAAGCCGGAATTGAACCCGGGTCCCTGGCGCTGCTAACCACTGTCACCGTGCCGTGGTGATAGTTCAAGGCAGTCAATTAAATATATGCTAATTGGCGTATTGTATAATTGGGTGTTGTAGAAGCCTGATTGATTTTATACTTCTGAGTCATTTATTCCATGATTTTATCTTTATTATCAGAAGAAGATCACCTATCCTAGTACATTATATAAGTTGGTGTAAAATTCCAAATAAACAAAGAAGAACTTTTTTTTCTTTCTTGGGGATTTCATCAATGGTTCGGACAACACATTCAAATTTGTGAGCAGCTGAGCCATACCGAACTGAAAAATCTTGGGATTAATCCCAGATCTGAATTGGCTGATCATAGAGTGATCATTACAGTAGGGGCTTCTATAATTAGCTGCACTTCTGAGCTGGGGAGAAAATCATTCATGTTGTTTGCTTTTGATCATTATGTCGTGATCTTTGCTTAACTGGCACGTGAACAAGTGAGAACAAGATTGGGATTGGCTATGGTTCATTAGCTGCTGACAGTAGCTATGAATGTTTAGAAATGCTGAAGATTGTTGGGGCGAAGTATTGAAGAGTTTTGAGAAGGCATATGACTTGCACAAAAAATTGTCAATCTATGAAGAAAAATTATTTTGTTGGCTCAAGAGGTGGTTATGCCAACCATCTTAGTCAGAGGTTGCAGGTTCAAACCAGTCATGAGCATGTAATCTAGGTTTTTATTTGAGTGCGGGTTTTGAAAGAAACAATAAACCAAGAAGTATTGTATTAGAGTTACTGTCTTCTGGATGGAATGATAAAACAAGATCTCTTATGCCCATTTGAGATTGATATAAGAGATACCGTGGTACTATGCAAAGAAGGGCAGAAGAGTTCTGCTGGTATCCTAGCCAACGTATTGCTCAATGAACATCACTAAGGCAAACTATCCGGTCAGTTATCTTTTTGCTATGTGCAATTTATTTGCCATGTTTGCCCACGTAGCAACTACTTCTACAATTCAAAAGTAATTCATTGGCTGTGAAGTGCTTTTCCTGAAAATGAGAGATGTCGTACCCAAGTTCCCTTTTCCTTACATTTTCAACATTATATATGAGTAAATTTCTACCTTTTTAATTAAACGTGGTAAAATTATTGAAAACTTCTGATTGATTTTGACAGACTTATCAAGTTTGCAATCACATCAAGGGTTCTACTTTAGCTAGATTGATCCCTGGGATAAGAGTTGTGCTCTAATGAGTGATTTAAGCAGAATGGATGGATTTGTTCTGTGGAGTGTAAAGGGATGTGGTGAGCTCTTTGAAATGCACACGGTTTTGAGACAGTTTGACAGGATAAATTCTGAGGGGCTGTTTCTTGTGCTTGGAAACTGCAGTCATATTCTCAGGATAGTTGGATTGGGGAGGCGATGGGGTAAGACTGAAATGAAGATAAATGTTTCACCTTGAGGATTGAATGACTTAGAATCTCTACAGGGCAGAAGGGGGCCATTTGGCCCATCGAGTCTGCACAGACCACAATCCCACCCAGGTCCTACCCCCATATACCTACATATTACCCACTAATCCCTCTAACCTATGCATCTCGGGACACTAAGGGCAATTTTAGCATGGCCAATCAACCTAACTGGCACATCTTTGGACTGTGGGATCCTCTTTCCCAAAGATTGGTGAGTGCTCAATAAAGAGCATTTCTAAGGTAGATTGATTAGATTTTTGGATGTTAAATAAATCAAAGGATGTACAGATTCAGCAATAAAGGAAGTTGAAGTGGGAGACTAAACCATAATCTTATTAAATGGTGAAGGAACCTTGGAACCATATGGCCTACATTTTAAGAACATAAGAAATAGGAGCAGGAGTAGGCCATCTAGCCCTTCAAGCCTGCCCCGCCATTCAATAAGATCTTGGCTGATCTGAAGTGGCTCAGTTCCACTTTCCCGCTTTCTCCCCATAACCCTTAATCCCTTGCCTACCAAAAACCTATCTACCCGCGTCTTTAAATATATTTAGCGAGGTAGCCTCCACCACTTCAACGGGCAGAGAATTCCAGAGATTCACCACCCTTTGAGTGAAGAAGTTCCTCCTCAACTCTGTTCTAAACTGCTCCCCACCCTTATCTTGAGGCTGTGCCCTCTAGTCCTGCTGTCCTTTCTGAGCGGGAAGAACCTCTCCACCTCTACCCTATCCATCCCTTTCATCATCTTATAGGTCTCAATAAGACCCTCCCTCATCCTTCTAAACGCTAACGAGTACAAACCCAGTCTATTCGGCCTCTCCTCATAGCTCAACCCCCTCAACTCCGGTATCAGCCTAGTGAACCTCCTCTGCCCTCCTTCCAAGGCCAAAATATCCTTGTGCAAGTGCGGCAACCAAAACTGCACTCCAGCTCCAGCTGTTCTTATGTTTGCGTTCTTATCTGTTCAACTTCATTTGAGTGGTGAAATAATTCTAATTGTTTTAAATCATAAATGGGATTTTCAGACGTTTAAAACATTCGTTTGGTTGTAAACATCTAATTTTGCTTCATTTATTTCAAATAAAATGTGTATTTTTCCTTGGTAGGGTTGATATTTCTGATACTTTGATGTATGTATATGAGATGCTGGGAGCTGAATTGTTAAGTAATCTATATGACAAACTAGGAAGACTTTTAACGAACACTGAGCAACCAACCTCATGGCAGGTGAGCATTACAATGCTACACTATTGTGCTGATTGATGTAAAATAGTTCAACTTATTATAAATGTATACTTAATTTTAAGAGAGTGTTGAATAGGAGTTCAGAATAAACACATTCTGCTAAGTTTCATCACCTGATAGTCTGATGACTATTACATAAAGTGCACCACTTAAAAATGCTGTCTATATTTGAGGATTTATAAACATGAGACTTGTATCTAAGCATCATTTGAAATGGTTTGGGAGCAACATAAAAGAAATGAATGCTAGTTCAGCATTTTCTTTTCAATTTTCAACTATTTTAAAATGCTGCTACCAAAATTCTATGCTTTCGTGTTTTTAATGAGCATCATGTGTGTCATTTCATTCAGTTGTCTTAATGTGAAATTTTATTGTCTAAGTCATTTACTCATGCTTGCTTGATTCTTGTTTTAAAGAAATAAGTGAAACTATCACATCAAATCTATTGCAGGTTTAGAACAGCTCAAGTCTCTAGTCTCATCCACGGTGCTATTTTTGCCAGTCTTTTGGCATTTAATTTACTGGATAACTCTGGAGTGTCAGCATGGACTTGATGGACCAAATGGTCTCCTTCTATGCAGTAAATAAGTCTATGATTTCGATGGTGAATAGCACCAAGTCTGACAAGATCCACCTGTATGCAATGGACTGAGTTAACTCCTCAGTGACTAACTATAAAAAAGAGGGTCTATCAGGTGTTGTTAACTCCATTTAATTGTATTACTTTTATCCATTCCGTGGATGTGGGAGTTGCTGCCAAGATGGGCATTTACTGCCCACCCCTAGTTGCCCTTGAGGTAGTGGTGGACTGCCGCCCTGATATGTTCCAGTCTTTGTACTGAAGAAAGTGGCAAGGAAGAAATGACCAGTGTATGCCCAAATTATGATGATGCATATGACTTGGAAGAAAGAGTGCTGATGTTCGAATGCAGCTATTTGCTGGATGCTAAATGTCACAGGTTTGAGAGGTGCTGCTGAAGAAGCATTGTTGTTGCAATACGTTCTGTATGTAGTACATTCTCTATGCTGAAGTTGAATGTTTAAACCAGTGGATGTGCCAATCAAGCAGGTTACTTTTATCCTGGATACTGACCTCAGATAGTGTTGAGCTTAATTGCTGGAGCTTCATGCACCCAGGGAAAGATGGCTATTTCATCACATTCTTGACTTTTGCCTTGTAGATGATAGAGCAGCTTTGCGAAGCTACAAAGAAACTCATCATAGAATACCCAGCCTCTGACCTTCTCCGGTAGCCATAGTATTTATGTAGCTGGTCCAGTTAAGTTTTGAGTCAGTGGTATACAGCACAGCAAAAAGGCCCTTCAGCCTATTGCACCTGTGCTGGTCAAAGGCAAACCACTTAACTATTCTAACACATTTTCCAGTACTTGACCCACAGCCTTGTATGCCTTGGCATTGAAAGTATACATCTAAATACTACTTGGATCTAGTGAGGGTCTGTCCCTCTATCACCTTTTCAGGCAGTGAATGCATGTACACCAGTCCCTTCAGATAGCAAGACAAGTGAAGAAGGCACGTGGCATATTTGCCTTTATTAGCTGAAAGTCCATGATGATTCCCAGATGTTGATGGGGATAGGGTGTGGAACGGGATGTGGATGGAGTTGGTGAACGTAATGCTGATGTAGAGATGCCGGCGTTAGACTGGGGTAAATACAGTAAGAAGTTTCACAACACCAGGTTTAAGTCCAACTGGTTTATTTGATAGTAATCCCACAAGCTTTCGGAAACGGTGTTCCTTCGTCAGGTGTGTGGAAGGTTCTGATCAGAGAAAGGCATATGAAGACACACACGGTTTACAGAATACTGATTAGAATGCAAGTCTTTGCAGCTAACCTGCTATTCAAGATTTAAAGATGCAGACAAAGACTTGCATGCTAATCAGTATTCTGTAAACTGTGTGTGTCTTTATATGCCTTTCTCTGATCAGAACCTTCCACACACCTGACGAAGGAACACCGTTTCCGAAAGCTTGTGGGATTACTATCAAATAAACTGGTTGGACTTAAACCTGGTGTTGTGAGACTTCTTACGAAGATAATCCTGTTAGGGAGAGATGATTATGCTTTCTCTTGTTGGAGATGGTCACTGACATGTGCAACATGATTTTTATTTGCCCTTAGAAGACAAGCCCGGGTATTGTCCAGGATACTCTGCATGTGAGCATTAACTGCTTTGTTAAGAGACTTGTGAATAGAGTTGAGCACTATCAATAGCCTTGCATCAGCCGTTATAATAAAGGGTAGGTCATTAATACAGTAGTAAAGCCAGTTGTGCCGAAAATATTGTACTGAAGAACTCATGCAGCCTGAAATGACTGTCATCGAGGTCTTTAGCACTACAGCTGAGATACTGCTGGGGCTAGTAGATTACACTTTGTTCAATGCTCTTAGCTATTTAATTTTGCATCCGAAAAAAATTTAATTGACTGAGATGTGATTTTTGTGATGGTTGGGTCTGCAGAAGGAGGCAGAGAAGGATCATTACTTGACACTTCTGGTTTAAGGTGATTGCAAATGCTTTCTACACTTGTGTGCTGGCCTCTGCCATCATGGAACATGGGGGTGTTCATAGACCTTTGTCCCATTTAATTACTCATCGCCACTTGTGACTGGTTGTGGCAGGACTGCAAATTTTTGGTCTGATCTGTCAGTAGCTGGATTGTGTAGTTCTGTCTATACCATGCCACTTCCACTGTTTAAAAATAATAAACACCTGCCTTTGAATAGTTTTTCATGGTCTTAGGAAATCGCAAAGCATTTTAGAAGGAACAAAGCACCTTGAAAGTGCAGTCGATGTTGTATTGTAGAAAATTTTCAGTATTCATGTAGTCCTTTGGTTTTAACTTGCAGTTGGTCAGATCCTGTACAGCGGTAATTACAAGTTGTCCCCGCATCATTCTATATAATGTGATTGATTTTATTATTCTATCTTTAAAATGTATGGAATTATGATTTTGGACCTGCCCATATAAGCAAGCAACTTCATATTATAATAATCTCACATTTCAGTGCAATGACAGTGCCAAGTGAAATTTTTTCAACATACATATTTATTTAAATAGCTGGAAGCTTAAAAGTAATTTGATATTTTGAAATGAAAGCTAGAAAGGCTGATCTGGGATGCACACACAATATAGCATCAGCTTAAAAATCTTGATATCTACTGACCCAATAATTCCTCTAGGCCAAATAACTCCATGTTGATGTTGCAAAGTAGATAGCCATTGACTGTTTTGAGTTTAAGACTAAGGGTGAATTATTTCTTTGAATGTTTAAAGCAAAATATTGCCAAGTTTTGTTGCATTGTGTAACTTTTTTTTCTTTCTTTCTCCCTTTTTAGCACATCGAAGCCTGTTTGTACGGGTTTCAATCTATTGCAGAAACCAATGATGTCAACTATTCCGATGTTATTCCAGGCTTGATTGGACTTATCCCAAGGATAAACATCAGCAATGTGCAGCTAGCTGACACTGTGATGTTTACTATAGGTAAATGACTTTGAAGATATTTTCCAGTGATGTAGGTATTCTTAATAAGAAGTTGGGTCTAAATCTAAAGATGTGCCAATGAAGTAAGCTGAAACCTTTGATAGTACATGACTTCCTCAGTTGTACATGCAAGTGTCCGTGTGGATTATGAACTTAAGTCTCTGAAGTGGAACTGGAGCCTTCTGTGTCAGAAGACAGAGCTATCATTGACACAAGATATCTGCTCAATGCTGTTGAAATAGCCAAGGATGAAATTCACTGAGTTTTAATAAGCTCAATTTTCAACGTCGCTGAGCAGTGCTCATAAGAGTGATAAACTATAAAACTAAAACTTGAGAGTACAAATTGAAGGAAGCCAAGGTCAATATGACTAGCATGCTCATCAGACTACACTAAGTACAATGCCCTGTTCAGCTCAGTGAGAAGAGAAACAGGCTCTGGAATCTCTGTAGATTGCTGTGATGATCTCTTAGAATCAGAGGGCTAAGTTGTGAGGAATATTTGAAGAAATTTTGGCTTTAAGCCTGAAATGGGACGGATTATGATGTGAATAGTCTAGAAAGAGTAGATTTGTAATACAAGTTCAAACTAACTCAAAACCATAGGATCATTAGAAGAAATTAATAAAAACAAATTCGGAAGATAATAGGAAATTCTTCACAGTAAGAATGTTCAACTCATAGAATGGATTTCCAGATGAGGGAGTGCATAGAAAACCTCTGAAATCACTGTAAATAGTTGATGGATCTGTTATGCTGAGAAATTAAACTATTTGTGAATGGGTCAGGTAAGGTGCATCTAATGATATTGGTCATCTTTATCTCAAGATTGTGCAGTAGCAAATTAAAGTTAAAGTTTATTTATTAGTTACAAGTAAGGCTTACGTTAACACTGCAATGAAATTACTGTGAAACTCCCCTAGTCGTCATATTCCAGCACCTGTTCAAGTCACTGCACCTAACCAGCACATCTTTTGAACTGTGGGAGGAAACGGAACACCCAGAGAAAACCTACACAGACAAGGGGAGAACGCGCAGACTCCACACAGACAGTGACCCAAGCCGGGAATCAAATTGGGGTCCCTGGCGCTGTGAGGCAACAGTGCTAACCACTGCTGTCCTGGACAGTCAGTGTATGGACAGTCAGTAGTTATGAGGTTTTGGTTAAGGCACATTGCTGTTAAGGACAACACCTGACAATGATTATGTGAGCGTTCAAAGAGCTTTCTCCATGAGTGACAAAAGATGTACCAAATGGTTAAGAAACTTGTAATCAAATTTGTGATCCTCTGTGAACTGAGGCTGATTAATTCCTGTTCAATGTGAATAAAACTTTTGCCTACAAACTTTTAATCCTCCCATTCCAATTTGAAAAGATTTTTGTACTATGATAGGGTGAACCGTTCTGGCAGTTTTCATTATTGTTAAGTTTGCTGCTTGCCTGATTTTTGATAAACTGCCTGTTGCATGTACATAGTATCTATCTATAGTATGTAAAATATGACAATACATAGTTACTAAAGTTAGAATGGAGTGATTACAATTTGGACCTTGACTTTGTAATTTTGATCATTCCAGATTGTCACAATTCTATAATTGCTTCCTCGTATCTCTTTTCCTGCTTAAGGTCTAGAAATCAGTACTGTTCTGCTAACTGCTCTACTTAATTGACAAATTATGTACAGTTTCACAGTCAAATTGATGGCTATAACTTTTTTAAACTACTTCTGATCTTGTCTGCAGGTGCACTAGCTGAATGGCTGGCTGATCACCCAGTGATGATTAATAGTGTATTGCCATTGGTTTTGCATGCTTTGGGCAACCCAGAACTTTCCATATCCAGTGTTTCCACACTGAAGAAGATTTGTAGAGAATGCAAGTATGACCTACCTCCCTATGCCGCTAATATTGTGGCTGTTTCTCAGGTAATGATCATGGAAATTTAAAAAGTTTGCAGTAGGTAGTTACTGCAGTAGTTTACATTTAGAAAATGAACTTAAAAGTTCTTGTGATATCACTTCAAAATTAGAGACAATGGAATTTTCTGTCAACTATTATTGAATTGCAGTAAATTTGTATTCATCAGGACTGCTGTCTTTCTCAAATGGCACAGACATGATGGGTCGTATGACCTCCATTTGATAGCTTAAATTTTTCAATGTTTCTATTTTTATGTTTATCTTTTCAGCATGGTGTCATGTGAGGCTATGCCACATATCGGCAAGATGGGAGATGTTTTGGGCTAGCTTCCCCTCATGGGTTTGAAGGCAGGAGAGTGCACAAAATCCAGTGTATGGCCTATTCACTGCCTATCCAACTGCCCCTGCCCTCACTGCAATTTTACCTGTGGTGAGGTTGGCATCAGGCAGATTACTTGTCAGTGGGCTGGCTGAGTCTCTTTAAATGGGCAATTAATGTCCACAAGGGCCTCACCCTGCCATTGGAATTAAACCAGTGATGGAAGATGCCCATGCCAGTCTGGCAGGTTTGTCCAAAAGGATAAGTCTCCTTGAGTGCCCCCCCCCCCCACCAGGCTCTTTGGAGCCCCAAACTTCCTATCCCAAGTTCCCACCCCCATGACCTCTCAAATCTCAGCTCCCCCTTGCTGAACATCCTTTCAAAAACCCATAGACTTTAAAAAGGGTCAGTCCATTGCTGAGTACCTCCTTGGGCTCAAAATGCAGAGGCCATGTTGGTGCTTCCTTAGACAGGCTACCTCTATCTAACCTTTTAGCCAGGGTGAGGTGGAGACTACATAAATTCAGCCCTCTTGTCTTCGAGTCACTCTACTGACTGAAGCGGTATTTTCTTCAATAATACACATCTCCCAATGAGGAGGGAAGTCCAGTGATTAGAGAGAAGCCAATATTATTTTTTTCCCTCCTGTCTATGCCTTAGCTTTGTTTACTGGGACAATAGTCAATGATATAAATTCTCCAGGTGCATGATTATATTTGTATTACAACTGATCTATAGTGTGAAAATATCTGGGTGATGTAATAGGAATGAGTCTTTGCTAACTTTTTTGAGTCAAGCACAGAGTTGCATGAATGAAGGTAAATGGAAACTTGATTTCACAAATTATTTTTCAAAGAAAAGATGTAATGTGGCAGTGTTATTACCATAAGGGACATAGTTTTATGGCTGTAAGTTCATTTAACCTATTAATAGTGTGCAGCAGAAATGGTGGTAGTCATTTAAATGTGATAATTCTTTAATAAACAATGGGAATGTTTGACTTGTATAATTTTTTTTATGATAAAAGAAATCAATTAAGTTTATTATGATGAGAAAGGGACATAGGATATCTACATAAGTTAAATAGTTGGGCAGAGAAAAGACAAATTTTTTTTTTATAGATGTAAGTACGTTGGAATGAGAAATTGAAGTTTCATTAGTGATCTATTACTTTTTTGGAAAGGAGCTCAACAGTAGCTCATTATTAGTACTCCTTTCTGTAATAAAGTTATGGAACTGCACCCTTTTTCTTCACTTATTTCTGTTGTACATTTTTATCTGTCCCCCCTCTTCATTTTCTTACTGTTCTGAGATGGTGACACCTTCCAGTAAGGTTCACTGGATAGCAATCATGAACAGAGAAATGCTTTGATTGATTGTTCCATCTTCCTTGCCAAGGCTCTGGGGTCAACTGTACTATCCCAGTAAAACTAAGTTAACTAGCTTAACACAAACCAGGAATCAAATTTAAATTTTCTAGCCTCCTTTAGCATTGTGTTACACCATGCAGTGTTTTTTTCCATTTGATCCACAGGAAAATTCTTAATTCATTTTAAAGAGCAATTGCTAATGCAATATGCAGAATTAACTGGTATACTGAAATAGCAAAGTTATTGCACTGAGTTAATGGCTGTACAAATGTTATTTTAATTTTTTGTGGGTCTTCCCAAGCCAAAACCTGAAATGGACCCAAAAGAAATTCTCTTTTTTATAAAGTGCGGCATGTGTTCCCCTTAGTTGAAGGGTAAGTCGTGAGGGGACGTGTGTTCAAGGTGAGAGGCAGGAGGCTTAGGGAAAACCTTTTTTACCCAGAAGGTGGTGACGATCTGGAATGTACTGCCTGGGAGAGTGGTAGAGACCCCACATCCTTTAAAAAGTATCTGGATGAGCACTTGGCACATCATAACATTCAGATCTATGGGCTAAGTGCTGGCAGATGGGATTAAGTGGGATATCAGGTGTTTCTAATGTGTTGGTGCAGACTCGATGGGCTCTTCTACGTTGTATGATTCTACGATTTTAGTGGTTTGCCTAATATGTTACCCATAGACAGTGGGTGTAGAATGAGTGGATGGGAAACTGTTAGGAAGGAGACGATCTGAACCTCCCACTCTATTAAATAAATCACAGCTGAACTTGCATATCAATTCTACTTTCCCGGCAAATCCCTAGAGTTCCTTTTATTGTCCAATCTCAGCCTTGAATATACTCAATAATTGAGCAGAATGTTACGTTTAGTTTTACTGACAAATTTAATAACTAGCATCATTAAGTGTTGAATTCATGACTTGGTTTTTTTAAATCTGTATTATTGCTAGGCTCCCTTTTCCAGAAGAAAATTTAAGTGCAAACTCTTATGCCCTGGCTTTGTTTTAAAACTAGATCATTTGTATTCCAAGGAAAATGTATTTTTTCCCTTTAATTAGTCATTACCCTTTATAAAACATAAACTGATCAAAGCCTTGAAGAAATTGAAAATATTAATATTTATGTTATAAATTCTAGATAGGTAAATGCTGTTCATCCAGCAGAAGAGACTCTTCAGTTACTGGCAATAAAATGAAACTAAATTTACTCCAACTTGTAAATCAAAGAAAAAAGGTTTAATAAAGACACATCATTACTCTGACACTTGAGGCCATTCCAACCTCCCGCAAGCCCCAGCAGCAGCTTACTTATACTGAGTCAGCTGACCACCCACATCATTTTGTCATAGTTTACTGGGTCAGCTGACCCTTACAGCATGTTACCATTGGTCCCTAGAACAGATCCAATATTATCATTGGTTACATTCTAATAAGTTCAGCTTTTTATATTGTGTTCATCTCCACATGCTCTTAATACTATGACATGTATATTAATGTAGTTCAGATGTCCAATGATTGTGATTAACCTATAGTTCACCTTCCTCTTCAGATAAAGAATGAAATGTTCAGCCCACTGCCAGAGCTTAGTATGGTACTTGTCTCATGTGTTTGCAGGCAGAGGTAGAGGAGAAAGCACTCTGTGCCTTGGTTTTGCAGCTATGTTTATCTGCATATTTTTGAAATAACAGAAAATATTGGCAATACATGGTTGATCTGTTAACATTTCAAAACACCTAAAACATTACCCTGTGCTTTTCATCTTTTCAAACCTTGGCCATATCTTTATTTCCAGCATTTCTCTTCTTTTAAAATCTGAATTATTCATTGTTTTTGATTTTAAACAGTGCAATGTCAAAAAAGAGTAAATTTGGCTTTAATGAGCCATTAAACTCAATGTGCTATTGGCGGTGGTATTCAAAAACCACTGCTGTGAAAGAGGTTGCAGTTCTTTTGAAACAAATTGTTAAGCAGGTGCAGTTATTAATTCTATGCTTTGTTAGTATCCATTTTCTGCATATTAATGTATTAAAGTAATTCAGCTTGTTAAATTATTTGAAAAATTTGAGGTGTGTGAACAGTCAGCCCTGAGGTCTGTGAATGTGACATTTTGTAACAATGTAAACAAATGATAACCTGGAGTTTTCTTCTTGCTATTGTCTTCCACAGGAAGTTTTAATGAAACAAATTCATAAGGTCAGTGGACAAAATTTTACTGATGACCATTAAAGCTCTGATTTAAAAGAAATGATAATTTAGAAATGAGATATATTTGCAATTACTCTTCTGCCCTCACTATGTTTATGTGCATAGCAGAGCCTTACTAAAATAAGAATGTGAAATATAATTAAGCACTTGCTGCAAAATTCTTATAAAATAGTTTAAATTAAATTTTTGGACTGGATACGTAGATTCTAGCACTGGTGTAAAAATAATTTTGATGCAACAAAGTTTGCATTGAAATTTGAGTTGAGCTTACTACAAAAACAAAGAGCCAAATCCGCTGATTCTGAATGAGCTTCTGGAATTTTATCAAGTTATTCTGATTATGTGTACGGTTGGTTAGGTCCTCTTACTATAATTCCCACTCAGATTTATATGTGAATGTTGCAAATGAATGAACAGGTTTAGGTCTACACTCTCTGGCATTTAGAAGAATAACATGAGATCAAATTGAGGTATACAAGATGATAAAAGGTATGGATAAAGTATACATGGAGTGGATGATTCTGCTGGTGTGGCATTTTAGGACGAGAGGCCATAGTCTTAGGATAAGGGGTAGCAATTTTAAAACAGAGTTGAGAAGAAACTACTTCTCCCAAAGGGGATGCGTATCTGTGGAATTTACAATGGATGCTGCGACAGTGAGTAAATTTAAAGAGGAGTTAGACAGATTTTTAATCGGTGATAGATTGAAGGGTTATGAAGAGAAGACAGGAAAATGGGGATGGGGAGCACATCAGCCAAGATCGAATGGCAGAGCAGACTCGATGGGCCAAATGGCCTAATTCTGCTTCTATATCTTATGAACAACCAGTGACAAAAGACTATTTTAGTATTGAGTTGATTAGAGCACCAGAATGGGAACAGCAGATAAGAAGTTATTAATCTGATAAATGTTTAATTTTAAAAGCTGTTAACATTTATATACCTATACCTACTAAGGGTGGGGTTGTCAAAACTGCTGTAGAAAGGTTTGGAGAATGACCGAATGTCAACATTCAAGTATATTTTAAAACCCAGTGGACTATCCAGGTTTTCTTCATTATTTATTGTTTGATTTTACTTGTCTTGCCCTGTGCTTGTTTTAAACCCTGTTTTGGTACCTGTTGACTTTTACTAGAAACATTCTAGTTTCACTTGCTTTTTATTAATTTGCTACTGCAAAAATGATACCATTGTTTTTATTAATCTTAAGATTTTATAATCTGTTTTCATTCACTGAGCTCTGCTTTTATTTTTCCCCCCCTCTCAGACAAGTCAATGTATGTGGCTGATGCAGGCACTGGGATTCCTGCTCTCTGCTCTCCAAGTGGAGGAAATCCTTAGGAACCTGCATTCCCTCATCAGCCCCTACATCCAGCAGCTGGAGAAACTTGCTGATGAGCCGGTATGTACGATGAAAAGCCAGCAGCTTTGTAATGTTTGCCCTGAAACCAAGACTTCACAATTGCACAAAACTCTTATGTGCTTCTCTTGCTTCTGTCTCACCTCCAGTCCTTTATTTTCACCTTATTTTTCTGAAATATTCCTCCTCATTTTATGCAGTGGGTTTTTTAACAACCTTTTTATACCCTTGACTTCGGCGTATTGTTAATCTGTCAGTTTGAGTTCCAAAAAACCCAAAATATCACAAAAGCACGAAGACAGTGACACACAAATTCTTATATAGTGTATATTTTCTATTTATTAATTTCTAATTAAATGCAAGCTATTATTTGATTTCTAATTTGTGCAGTTGAATTTGGCGCACTCTGTTGCATTCCATGGCAGATAATCCCAAACATGTAACACATGTAAAAAAAAACGTTTTTCGTATTATCTTGATTTTATGTATTGATCTCTGGTCCATCTCTACTGCCTTAGTTTGAAACTTACCTTTACCATTTAATACTTTAATACTCAACAGTGTGTTTCCAAACCCTAACATTTTGTTGGTTTCTTGCTCAACTGTGCAACATCTTTCATAATTTCTCATAATTTATCCTTTTTCATTGGGAATAAGTTTAATTGATTTTCTCTAACATTTACATATCTTTCTGGTATAAGAGCTAAAAAGTGTACACTCGAATGGGGGTCAGTAGCTTTGTTGGCGAAAGGGCTAGAGTATGATGCAAAATGATGCCAACAGCATGGATTCATTCATTCCTCATTACCACTTATGAGAGTTCATAGTCTGTTTGGAATCTGTCCCTTGCTTTGATGTGGTGCTCGTCAGGCTATATAACCTCTTATCTCTCTTTAAAAGAGAGGTACCTATGTTGCCTTGTGGGCTATATCTGCCTTTTGCTGATGACCTTGCATATGGTGTACATTTTTGACTAGGCTTTTCCCATATTACATGGAGTCACCATAATGCAGTTCAAACACAGTACCATCATATCAAATGTTATTTGTGAAATTTAATGAATAGTTTTACAGCCAGATGCCCTTCCTACCTCTCACCCTTCCTGTTTACCTGCACTGTGGACTGGCACTAATACCCACAGGCTTGTCTTCCATCAGTGACTGGGTTCTTCCATAGCCAGCAAATCCGGAGTTGGTCTTGAACCAGAACCAGGAATGTTCTGACCGAGACGGGTACTACTGTCTGATCTATGCTCTTGCTCCTCTGCAATATTTTGCATTTGTCAATATTAAATTTCTGTTGCTATATTTTCCCATTGGATAACTAATCCAATTCCTCACTTGGCATCTTCTGCCTCTACTTTTCTCCCTATTCTAATGTCATCAATAGACTTGATAGAAGAGACGAGATTAGATGCAGTTAAATAATGTCCCTCTTTCCCATCTGTTATTGCACCTCAAGACTATTCTTTGTTCCATGTTTTTAATTAAGTTATTATTCATGGATTACTTTGATTCCCTGTGCCTTGTAGCTTAAAAGGAAATCTTCCATGGAGAACATCAAAAGACTCCTGGAAGTTCTTGTAATCAATATCATAGGGAGTTCTGCAGTCTATTTTACTTTTAATATTCAAAGAAGTTAGACAGATCTGTGCCTCAGGAATTTTTCAATCTAAACTATGCTGCTTGATTTTTTTTTAATTAAAGGTTTTTATACATATATTCAGCTTATTCTATATGGTGCTCATTATGATACCCATTATTGATTAGCTATTGAACCCAACAATTTTTGAATAATGTGCTTCTCCTTAGATACAGCTATATTTGCCTATTTTGAATTCTATAGCACTCAAATATTAATTCATAAAAATACCTGGTACCATGCAGATTTCCTCCCCAATTATTTTCCAATATGTACCATCAGGTTTTAATGACTTTTTAATCTCAAGTCCCCTTTAGCTCGTGAATGCATATATTGCTGACTTTTAAATCTTTTAACACATTTGGGTGCATCAGAAATGGATAGCAAGAAAATTTTATCCTCTTTAATGAATACTGTTGAGAAATATTCATGTATTTTCTTTTATCTTTTACAATTCTAATTTCTTCCTTCATCATTGATTCTGCTGCTTCTATAGTCAGTGCTTAGATCTATTTTGGCATTTTTAATATCCCAGGTTGTTGTAGTTGATTTGAGTTAATTGAGTTTTCTTTTTCTGTTTAGATTGTACATCTTTCTTACATAATCTTAGCTTGAATACTTCAAGGGCAGAGTTTTGCGGGTGTGTAGGTGGTGCATGGGGAGGGGGAGTGCTGTAAAATTTCCTGGGTGGCCTTTCTGCTGCCTATCCACCTGTCCCTGACCTTTCTGAAATTTTCAATGAGCAGGCAAAGTCTTGACCCAATTAATGGCCACTTGAGGGCTGCTTCTTGATGTAATTTTGAGGCTGGCAGAGGAATGGGGGGGCAGGTAAGCTTACTCAGGCTTGGGTGGGAAGGGGGAATTGATGCCTCCACATCAAGCTCCTTTTCCTGATTAGGTGGTGCACCTCCAAAGTCTGCCCCTGTTCACCCGCCCCTCTTTCCAACCCAATCCTCATGCACCCCACACTCCTACCCATCTTCCACGGGGCCTTCCCACCACAGGACCCATGCACTTACCTGTGACCTGAGGCTCCTGACACAGACTTAGTGGGACTAAGGATAGCCCCAGCTGTAGCTATGACTCACAGTGGCACTGTTGGGGCTACAGGGATGCCAGCAAATGAGACTGCCAAGCAACTTCCAGTCAATTTCTGCACTATGGAATGTTAAATGGCTGCAAGGCAGACAACATTAGTGAAAATGCCTTTTTCTGAAAGAAAACTATCACCAAAGTCTTGGGGAAACTAGGATTATTCTGGTTAAAGCAGAGATTATAGAGGTGTTCAAAATTATGAAGGTATTGCTAACCTAAATCAGGAGAAAACTGTTTTTGTTGGTGAGTGTGTCAGTAACCAGCATACACAGATTTAAGGTAAAATGCAAGTGAGGAGAATTTTTTTAAGGTGTCAAATCTTGATGACCCATAATGCACTAACTGAAAGGGTTGCAGAAGCAGATTCAATTATAACTTTCAAGAGGGAATTGGACGTATATTTGAAAAGTGAAACAAATTGCCGGACTATGGGGAACGAACGTTCAGATGGAACTAATTGGATAAGTCTGTCAAGGTGGCAGCTCAGGAACAATGGACCAAATCGTCACCTCTGATGTAAGGTTTCATGATTCTGTGACTGCATCTTCCCTGTGCATTTTCTTCTCCCACAGTTGATATTATATTATCAGCCACCTTATTCTGTGCACTGGAAATTCATATACCATTAATTTCCAACAATAACTTGGTTTCTGCCCTTTCTAGTGCATCCATCTTTTCAGTATTCATAGCCTTTATCCTCTGATGGACAAACTGCCAGCTACAATAACAAGAGTGTCTGAATTAGAGCATTGCATATGCTGGCCAAATTCGTCCGTCCTCATTCACAGCTGGGAGTTTGGCTGGAGCGCTGAGTTTTCCATTCTTTCTCACGAGGAGTCCAGCCATGGATGAGGCCAGAAAAACCCATCTACTGTAATTTCCTATTTCACTCATCGCAGTTTCTTCCTTTTGTCCCTCAGCTGTTTTGACTTTTCAATATCCAAAAACTATAGACCAAAACATGTTTTAAATGTTTTTATATTCCACTACTGCCTTCTTGCTGCCTCTCCTCACTATCTTGCATACTGTTGTCACATTGGCCTGTGTCTTTTTCCAATTTACTTTTCAAATATATTCTTTATGCTCCTCCTTCAGGTTTTCAATTCAGTTGTCTGTCTCACACACCCCTTACCAGACATCCATGAGCTTTTAGCATTGAAGCCCTTTGAGCATGAGTTCTTTGCACTTCATGATCGTCATCTTGATGAGCAAGCAATGTTCATTAAGACTTACATTAACACTGCAATGAAGTTATTGTGAAATTCCCCTAGTTGCCACACTTTGGCACCTGTTCAGTCAATGCACCTAACCAGCGCGCCTTTCAGACTGTGGAAGAAAACCGGAGCACCTGGAGGAAACCCACATAGACACGGAGAGAATGTGCAAATTCCATACAGACGGTGACCCAAGCTGGGAATCGAACCGGTCCTTGGCGCTGTGAGGCAGCAGTGCTAACCACTGTGCTGCCCACTGCCACCGTGCCACCCACAATTTCTGGCACGTCTCAAATGTTTCACAATCGATTAAATTGTGGTGATTGTTAGGTAGATAAACCCGGCAGCAATTTTGTGGCCAAAAAGGTCTTGCAAATAGTGTAATTAATGACCAATTAACCTATTTTATGGTGATATTGGTTGAGGAATGTTGATCAGGATATTGGGAAATCCTTGTTTTCATTTAACTAGTATCATGTGATCTTTAACATTCACTGGAATGGGGTGATGGGGGCTTGAAGCAGCAACAACAACTTGTGTTTGTATAGCTTTAGCGTAAGACATTCCAAAGAAGTTCCCAAGGGTGTTTTGATACTGGATCTCATGGCTGATAGCTCAGATGACCAAAAACTTGGTAAAAGTGATAGGTTTTAAGAAGAGTCTTTAAGGAGAAATGTGCACTAGAGAAACAGAAGTACAGGAAGGATCCAGGCAGTGGAAGGTATAGCCACCAATGATGGAGTAGTTAAAAGCAGGGATACTCGGGAGGTCAGAATTACAATATACATATCTTGTGGGTAGTGAGTTGGAGGACATTTTATAGAGATAGGGAAAGGCAAGGCCGTGAAGGGATTTGAAATCAAGTGGAGACTTTTAAAATCAAAATGTTACTTGACCTGGAGCCAGTGTATGTTAGCAAGTGCAAGGATGTTGGAAATGAAACTTGGTGTGGATTAAGACACAGATGGCAGAATTTTAGATGACCTTAAGTTTATGGCAGGTAAAATGTGGGAGACCAGCCAGGAATGCATTGGAATAGTTAAGTTTAGAGGCAATGAAGGCATGAATGAGGGGTTCAGCAACTAATGAACTGAGAAAGCGATGAAGCTAGACAACTGTATGAAGGGGAAATAGGCAATCTTAGTGATGCTACGAATATGTGGTGGGAAACTCATCTCCAGAGTCAAAGATGATACCAAAGTTGCAAACTGACATAAGAAGGCTTATCTCGGACTGTTGCCAGGGAGCAGGATGGAGTTGTAGTAAGAGAACAGAGTTTAGAGCAGACAATAAAAACATGGCTGAGGTCTTCCCAGTATTTAATTTGAGGTGATTTCTGTTCATCCAGAAGAGATGTCAGAGACATGGTCTGCTGATAATTTAGCAACAGCACAGGAATCGAAATAGGTGGGGTTGACAATGACATTGCAGCATTTCTTGATACTGGGTTTAGGCATCAGCCTAGATTATCTGCACAGGTCAAGGAATGAGACTGAAAGCCATAGAGTGGAATTTTCTCAGAAAAATTCTAAGTGTAATATGGGTGAGAAAATGTGAGATTTTCTCTCCAATTTTTTCAGCGAGGTAAATAATGGTAATTTACAGCTCTCTATGTAATGCAGAGGCTGTAATGTGAATCTCGCCAGTAGAGGAGGAGGTGTGGAGTCTCACCACGCCTGTGAGGGCTGGCTGTAGGCGCTCTGATCTTCCAGTGTACTCTGTACATATTGATGCCTTCCCAGCGTGAGGCTGATTTCACCAAGGTAATGAGGCTGGCAAGGTGATGAGAAATGGGGTGCAAAACCAATTTTTCACCTCTCTCGCTAGCTTACTGGTTTGCCATGCCGATTGACCTGTGTGGTGAGCCGGTAAGGTCTGCTTGTTATATTTGATTCAACAGGAAATGCTGGAAATATTAGATAGTAAAAGTAAAGTTGCCAGAGTCTCAGATGACTATTGACTGCTCTCTCCTTTTGAGGGGAGAGCTGACTGGTGATTTAACTTGACACCTCAAGTGAGGGAAAGGCTAAAGGTTTGGGCCTTCATGGATATTATTAGATTATACAACATTTGTTGAGGTAGCAGGCATGTTAAGTCAACTACTGCCCAATCACTGTTTCCAGCATTTCCTGTGCTTTGCCTTTGCATCAGAATTTCAGCATCCACAGTTTTTCTGCTAGTAATACAATTGAGATTTGGATTTCATGCAGAACAAATATTTACCATCATGCACCTCTTCACAACAGATGCTCTGGTGTTCTAACAGGGAATCTCTACTTTGCATCAATGTACCTCAACTCCATTGAATAATCACTGTTCATTTGTAGCAGTAAAGCCTTACTATGCCTGAGAACTGTTTTCTGAGAGATTTTGCTGCATTGAATGTGAAAACATAATTGCAGTTGCAGTATTTTGTCATACTTTCCATACTTTCTGTATTCTGTTGCAGGCTGTCTGTAATTTGTAATTGACGTAGGGGGAAAAATACCTTTTGAGGTAGAATGAAAGCAATATTGGATTAGTAGCTTTCTTTTAAGGTATAACAAAGCACCAGTTGTAGTGTCAGTCCTGGAGAGCTGCTTTGCTGTGCTTTCAAATTGAATCCTAACTCTAAAATAACAGTATAAAATCACTTAGTCATAGCATTATAATTGTACAATAAATGGGCAAGTGCTACTTTTTTCTAACTTTTTTGGAGCTCTGGCTCAGCTGGTCAGGCTTAAATTTGTAAATTCAGAACTCAAACTTTGTCTGAAATTCATGCCTTGCACTGTTTCCAAGACTCTTAATAAATAAAGACAAAAACATGCACATGAGCTTCTTCCATCATGAATATATTCAAATTAATTTATGAGCGAAAGCTAGGACCACCGTTTTATGGTGTCTAAATAAAATTAATTCAAGCTTCATTTTGATTTTTTTATTTGACATCATGGGGATCATCTATAATTCAATCTAACTACAATTAGTTGCAGTCTTTCAAGGTGAATGAGTAAGTTGAATTTTTTTTTTGTTGCATGTTTTGGAAATTATTCTCTTTTTTTTCTTAAAATTGTCATTTGGGAGCCATGGCCACAGCCTTGTTAGAACCTGTTGCTGTTGTATAATTTTCCTTACTTTCAGAAGTGGGATTGATCTGATACGGTCTGCTAGTTAGCTTCTGTTGTCTCTGATACAATAACAGAGCACAAAAGTGGAAGGTAAGGACAGTAAATGCCTGTTAGATTCTCCCTTAACATTGTTCAAAAAGTTTTTTTTTTGTATGCGTACCTAAATAGTCATTTTTATTTACTGCAAATTGCAATATAATCAATTTTATTGGATCAAAAAATCCTATCAGTAACCAGAGCACTTAAAGTTTAACATTGAAATTTAATAAACTGTCTTCTGTTGCATCCTTGCAGCAGGGATATAGGGTTGTTTGTAATGTGAAACAACTTGTGTTTGGCAGTTTTGCCTTTTTATTACGCAAAGTGGGTAATAAAATCACAGAATTGTTAGTTATCAGATCTCTAATCAATCTTCTCTTCAAAGAAAACAGTCCCAATTTCTCCAATCTATCTACCTATATTTCTCCAATCTATCCCTTCTCATTAATTTTTCCTACTTTTTCTCTAAAGACTTCACAGCTTTCCTAAAAGTGTGACATCTCAAAACCTTCCCATTATTTGTATGTTTGTATGAACCAGCTGCAATATTCCACTCAAGGCCAAACTTGAAAGCACAAGGTGCTGGTTTAAGTCAAAATAATTTAACAAAACAAAAATCAAAGAAAATAAATATACATAACTATATCTTAAATCTGTTAGATTAAAGACATTAGAAGTACAATAAACACAGTTACTTATTCTCTAAACTGAATTTTAGATGTCATATTTCATTCTCCATTAGTTTGGTTGTATATGCCAATAACTCAAGCTAAATACTTATCAAAATTTGGAGGATTGACCACTTGGCCTGAGTACTGCTTCAAGGCTTTGTATAACAGCTGAGATTTCTTGGGCCTCATTTCCAGGAAAATTTTCCTTTCAAATTTCCTCTTTTACCAGGATGTTGCCTGGATTGGAGCATTTCAGCTATGAAGAGAGGCTGGTTAGGTTGGGGTTGTTTTTCTTAGAGGAGAGAAGGCTGAGGGGGTACCTGATTGAGGTGTGCAAAATTGACGGATATAGGAAGGGTAGATAGGACGAAGCATTTCCCTGTAGTAGAAGGGTCAGTAACAAGTCAGCATAGACTTGCAGTAAAGGGCAAGAAAAATTTAGAGGGGATTTGAAAAAAAAAATCCTTTTGATCCAAAGAATAGTGGGAATGTGGAACTCGCTGCCCGAAGATGATAGAGGCAGGGACGCTGACAACGTTTTAAAAAGCATTTAGATGAGCACTTGAAACACCATAGCAAACGAGGCTATGGACCAAGTGCTGGAAAATGGCATTAGAATGGATAGATACTGGCCAATGCTTCACAATGGGCTGAAGGACTTCTTTCTATGCTGTAAAGCTCGACACAATTCCACAGTTGTAGACTCTCAGTTCAACACAGGTAAGTCAACTTGGTCTAGAATTCTCCCTGGTTCCATTATTCTTCAACTCTAGAGTCTTTCATCAAATTGCTTGCTTGGCCTGCCACTTTTGTGCTCCATTGCTGTCTCTCTTTCTCACTCTCATGCACTCCCTCTGTTGCTTTCTTTTTCTCACTATTATGATCTCTCTCAGGTTCTCTTGTGCACTCTCACATTTTTCTTGGTGTGCGTGCTCTCCTTTCTGGCGTGTGCACCCGCTATTGGTCTCACTCACATATCTGTCAATACCTGTTCCCTCCCCAAATCTGGATATGCCCTGGCTGAAATATCTGGAATGAAACTTGAGTGCACAACCTTCTGACTCCCAAAATGAGAGGGCTACCACTGATCAAGAGCGACATGTACCTGGGCGTAAAACCTGACCTCCAATTTGCAAGTGCATTAATTTAAAACAGACATATGATCTGAGAGACAGTTGTGTCAACCCAGCCACTGCGATGGTTTACCTGAGTGAGATTGTGGGCAGAATTCTCCCAGAAAAATTAAGTGTTGAATTCGTGAGAAAACTGGAGCAATTTACTTTTTTTTTTCAGTGGGAATTCACACTAGAATCTCCCATATTCTGTGCAATGCCAAGGCCACCAGCGTGATTATTATTAGACGTCAGGGGGTGGGCTTTACTCCTGCCCAGGCGGCTGAAACCAGCTTGTGCAGTGGCCCTGGACTGTCAGACACTTTCAGTAGGATGGGAGAATCACTCCCTGCATATTTATATTGTTATAAGAGTGATCTGGACCTTTGCTCATGAAAAATGAAGTTGTGATTATCCCAAGTGGATCCTCATTACAAGCAGTTCAGAAAAACATTCACATCAGATGCATTGTATTTAAATTTATGATAGAATTAGTCCTTTTTGTTTTAATGGGGAATGTAATGAGCATTAGAAAGTTTATTCAATAATTCCCATTTGGTATGTGAGCCATCCTTTTCACCTCAACAGAGAACAAATGGCAAAATTAAATGTTGAAAAGTGTGAATATTCTAGTTCAGCATAATATTGCATAAGCCAGGAAGTTGGTTCGCTCAGCTGGACAGCAACGCCAATAGCACAGGTTCAGCTCCCATACCGGCTGAAGTTATTCATGAAGGCCCGTCTTCTCAACCTTGCCTTTTGCCTGAGATGTGGTGATCCTTGGATCGAATCGCCACCAGTCAGCTCTGCCTCTCAAAGGGGAGAGCAGCCTATGGCCATCTGGGATTATGTTGACCTTTACATAATTATGGTGACTTCTACATCAATGGGGACGAAGTAGAAAGGGTCGAGAGCTTAAGTTTTTAGGTGTCCAACAACCTTTCCTGGTTTCCCCCCCCCCCCCCCCCCCCCGCCCCCCGCCCATGCCAACACTATAATTAAGAAAGCCCACCAACGCTTCTACTTTCTTAGCAGATTAAGGAAATTTGGCATGTCAGCTATGACTCTCACTAATTTTTACAGATGCACCGTAGAAAGCATTCTTTCTGCTTTGTATCACAGCTTGGTATGATTCCTGCTCTACCCAAGACCGTAAGGAACTACAAAAGGTTGTGATTGTAGCCCAATCCATCCATCTATTAACTCTGTTTACATTTGCTGCTGCCTTGGCAAAGCAACCGGCATAATTAAGGACTCCACGCTCCCCGAACATTCTCTCTTCCACCTTCTTCTGTCAGGAAAAAGGTACAAAACTCTGAGGTCGCGTAGCAACCGACTGAAGAACAGTTTCTTCCCTGCAGCTGTCAGACTTTTGAATGGACTTATCTTGCAATAAGTTGATCTTTCTCTATACTCTAGCTATGACTATAACACTTCATTCTGCACTCTCTCTCCTTTCCTTCTCTGTGAATAGTATGTTTTTTCTGTACAGTGTGCAAGAAACAATACTTTTCACTGTATGTTAGTACATGTGACAATAATAAATCAAATTAAGTAATTATTTTGCATAATTGTGTAAAGACATACAAGTGTCCTGTGTAAAAATGTGAAATAAAATCTTGCAGCTCCTTGTGGAATTATTTGGGGAGGTAAGGGATAAGGGAGATTGCCATGGGGCTGTATAATAGACGTAAAGTACATGAACTTTGGGAAAGCTTTTCACCAGATGATAGATCACATGTAGATATCTAGTGAGGATAGCAAATTTGGATAGAAGGGGCAGAACAGGTGTGAGTTGAGGACAGTTATTTCAAGGTGGTAGGAAGGGGGTGATGATTTGATTCAGTTGGCACTTCTGTTCATAAAGTTTAATGTTTAGTTATTAGTCACAAGTAGGCTTATATTAACACTGCAATGAAGTTACTGTGAAAATCCTTTAGTTGCTGTGGGAGGCACTTGGAGGAAACCCACTCAGACACTGAGAGAATGTGCAGACTTCACACAGATAGTGACCCAAACCTTGTATTGAACCTAGGCCCCAGGAGCATTGGGGCAGCAGTACTAACCACTGTGCCACCCACAGTGCTATATATTGATGATCAGAAGGAATGGTGTCTAAATATACAGATGATACCAAAAAAGGTGTTAGTTGTATCAAGAATGCAGGAGTTGTTGTATAGGGAAGACAGGAGGAAATTAAAAATGTATTTTAATGAGATGGACAACTTGGTTAAATAATGGCAGGTTCTGTGTCTAAGATTTAAAATAATGCATCATTTGCTTTTAATAAAGTACAATGCAGCAATTGTATCAGACCGAAGTTGGTTCACTGCATGAAAGGGCAAAGTGACTTGAGATGTACAGGTTCATAGTACATGAAAGACAGCACCTCAGATTGATGATACTAAAAAAAATTAAGAAATCATAGAAACCCTACAGTACAGAGAGAGGCCATTTGGCCCATCGAGTCTGCACTGACCACAATCCCACCCAGGCCCTACACCCATATCCCTACATGTTTTACCCACTAATCCCTCTAATCTACATATCTCAGGACACTAAGGGGCAATTTAAGCATGACCAATCAACCTAACCTGCACATCTTTGGGAGGAAACCGGAGGAAACCCACGCAGAGACGAGAAGAATGTGCAGACTCCACACAGACAGTGACCCAAGCCGGGAACCGAACCCAGGTCCCTGGAGCTGTGAAGCAGCAGTGCTAACCACTGTGCTACCATGCTGCCCGCCTGGTAAGAGTTCCAGATTTTAATTCCAGAACATATAAGAAAAACCTGAAGAAAATCTTAATACTTCAATACTGTATAAAGCATTGAACTCCAGACTAAAGGAATGATGTAACATTTTAGCGAGGCTGTGACAAAGATTCATCAAGATGCCTAATAAGAGGAAAAACAGACTTCAAGATTTGATATTTTTCACTCAAATCATGGGGCAGCATAATAGAACTGTTGAAAATTATGAAAGGATGAGACAGGGCAGATAGAAGCAGACTGTTTCCAGTCGTTGAAGCTCAAACATGAGGCACCAGATCTACAAAGTTGAATGCTTGTGATACATCTATGAGACTAGCTGTAGACTGTGAAATTCCTTTCTAGGGTTAATGGTTGTGACAGAAATTCTGTCAACAATCAAGTTTAGATTGATAGTTGGATGAAGGAAAAATGTTGAAGGGATATAAAGATGTATAATTGAAAGTGTTTGTATGGAATATGAACCATAACTTGGGTCAAGTTGGGCCAGATGGCCTGAAATATATGATGCCACTTATTTAAATTTGTGTTTTATAAATGGTTTTTAAAAAAACTCTTTCTCAACCAGAAGTTTCAAACTGCTATCACACATATAAGATTGTACTTAACAGAACTTAGATAACCTTGCACCATTTGTGCTTTGCTAGAGCAATTGAAGATATGGGGTGGGATTGTGTGGCCTCGCTCGTCCTGAAACCCTAAAATCCTGCCCGTTCTTTCCATTGTCCGACCCTCGCCTGCTCCAATTCCCATGGTGAGCAGGGCAGTAAAATGCTGGCCATCAGCTAAAATAAACTCACTTAAGCTTGAAACCATGCATTCTATATAATTTGCAGGAGGGTGATCACATCAGTTTATGTCTCAGCATAATTTAAATGTGAATTTAATACTTTTTTTTCCAGGCCCAAATGCGTTGAATTTTCTAAACTAAACCACAATGGTGATATTTTTATGAAAGTTGTTGGAATTTCAGACTGAATTTCACCTTCACGGCTGTCCTCCATACATTAGAAGTGATGTGTAATTTCTGTAATGAGGAAAGAAAGATAATGACTGAAGCTACAGTGCAGGTTTCATGCTGTTCAGAAGACAGTTTGTTAAAAGCTAACTATAGCCTTATGCTGAAATGTGTAATTGCCAGTTACTGTAATCTTCATTCTTGGTATTTTTTTCACTGTTATTTAAAGCCTTCCCTTTATTTGTTGCCAGCTCTCTTTTTTTATAACACCGATTGATTGCTTCGTTTGCTGAGTCCTCATTAACTGTACAAAAGCACTTCAGTGTGAAGACCACATTTGTCAGAAATGCCTTGTAATTTAATGGCAGTAACTAGCGGGATATAGATTTACAAACCAAGAACTTGTCACTATAATGAGGGTTTTATTTGTGGGTGCGTTATACGTGTGACTTTTCTTTTTGCAGAAGGCTGACAAACTTCTGATTTTCCTACAGTTAACGGGTAAGTCCTTTTGAGAGCAGAGGTGGCTGAAACAATTGATTTTTTTTTAAGTGCCAACTTTTAAGCTGTTCACAAAGCTGTTTATGATCTTGGCTCTTAAATATTAAATCACTTGTTCATTCAGGATTTGGCAAATTTCAACTGATGTGTTAATTTAAAAATTAATGCACTTATTATTTCATGTATAAGAATGCATTATAATCTGTTCCTTGTTCTAAACTCAACAATTTCCATATTTACCTCGAAGTACAACTACATTGAAGGAGTGGCATTGAATTCAAAGCTGCAATTTCTGCTACCTTGAGCATTGCTTTCAGCTCTTGCATTCATTTTAACATCATGCTTTCAAAAAATCAAGGGTGGCATGTTTATTTAGGGAAAGGCTTTGTGTTCTAAATTAACTTGGTGAAACCCCACTTTGCTGCTGCACTTTGTTTTGGGTCCCATCTATAGCTCCTACACAAAGTTTTTGTTCCACGCTGCTTAATTTCTATAGCTCAAGACACAGCAACAAAATAAAAGATTACATTTTATACAAGAGGGAGGATTTTGAGCATCAGATCTTTGGCAATTGGTTTTGGAGGGACTGACGCTGGATCCTAACAATTGAGTGGACGTGTGTAGAATCTGATCCCTGGTAGTCACATTGAATGCAAGAGTAGTTCAGTAAAAGTGTGTATCCAGGGAATATATTCACATAGGCAAATAATGTAGGCAGGATCATATGCTGATCCTATGTTAATTCAGTTGTGTAAATACCTGAATTTCTGCATTGTCAGTACAAAAGCAAAACAGATTTGAATACTGCTTGTTGCAGAAGCTGAGACAGAGTTCAATGGCTGACATAGTTTTCTGTTGCATTCATAATTCTGTAAAGCTCACTTTTAAACAATGCCTGGAGTTTGCACATTTTGTTCTTCTAAAGGAATTTGATGAGAATTTGCCCTTGTTTTGAGCCCCAAGAAATGTAATTTTCATAAAATTCTTGTTGTTTTGTTATATTAATATATATCCATTCTATTAAAACCTTGCACTTTTGTAGACTTCAAACTTAATCCATTATAAATTTTTAAGTCCAACTGTCAGGCCATAATGTGACATCCTATCCAATGGCAGTGCTGTTCCCTCAGCTCCTTTGCTATAGTGGTGGCTAAATTATGTCTTTGTGCTCAATTGCAGTTGTCCCATGCCTTGTAACCAGCTTCATCTGAAAATTGTACATTTCCTTGAATCCCTGTAAGCAATACCACATGACATGGATTTTAATACATTACTAGTCAATGAATAAACAAAACTACCACTATCCAGATCATTGAAATCAGTAGGTAATGTTGTAAAGGGAATTAAATTTCTTTTGGAATTGGACCAAAATCTCTTCAGTCTAGTACAGCATAAGTCTAAGATGTAGGTGTAGGTGTAGGGCGATGCGGCGGCGCGGGCTCGTTGGGCCGAAGGGCCTGTTTCCCGTGCTGGGTTGTTCTTTGTTCTTTGTTCTTTTATGTATTATTTCTTTTGATGAACAGTGAGCAAGACTTCTGTGGGAATCTTTATTTTCTCATCAATTATCTTTCCTGTGTTCCGGAATGTATTGAATGCTTGCTAAATTAAAGTTCCACAGGTGCTAAGCAATTACTATCAGGGTGGCTATATTCATGACTGAGCCCTGATGTGTGTTGGGTTAACAAAGTAGGGTGTTACAGCCATGCTTTATCCTGCCCCTATTGGAATTTGCTACTGTCTTTAAAATGAGAACCCTGGATAATTTCCTTTTCCACACCTCACTACTATGTCCAATTGTAGTACTTGTATGTTGCCCTTGTTAAAATTGGTTACATCAACATATTAAATAAGTGTTACTGAAATGGTGGAGGAGAGAGGTATCTGTGACATATAGGTGGATTATTTGTATTAACATTGTGTGTATGATCCTTTAATTGACTAAATATATGTATGTCTATACAATCAAGTTCGACTCATCAGAGGGACATGTTCTTTTTTCTTAAAAGTATCTGGATAGTGAACTGTAGCTGAGACAAATTTGTAGGAACACTGTGCAAACAATGCCATATCCTCTGTCACGTCATCTAGTACATTTCATTGAGAGCTGTGCCAGCCATTTTCCTTTATGGATTGTTTCTCTGTATCCAACAACTATAGTTTGAGGTGTACCATTGGTGTTGAGATCATGTTTGGTTACAAATGTATCTCCCATCACTGGTATCGACAACTTGTAAGCCTCATGTGAAATTGTAAGCATGTTGTTCAAATGAAGTAGAAATCTGTGGGCTTTTAATTCATTCCAGGCTCACTTGCAAGTTATTGGCAGTTTAATGTTTAATTTTTAATTTGATACTTATAAATTTAAAAATTGTTAACCTGGATATTTTTGCACAATGTGAAACTGAAAATGCTCTCCAAGTGACTGCCTGTACATGGACAATTTATAGGTTTTTTTTAAGTGGCAGAGAATGGATGTTTATAATTGAGGGCCTTTTTAAGTGCGAGTTGTCAAAATGTGCACTTTAGCTATACGAGTGTAACTGAGGTTTATACATGTAGGTGTATTTTGCCTCATATGAACAAGTATGTGGATCTATCTTTAGTATCAATGAGTGTGTTGGTAGGGTAGAAAGAATGCACAGAATGAACCATAGTCTGCTACTTCCCAGCACTGCACTATTGGGTTTCATTTTATAGTTCTATAAACTTAAAATCATATCCAGTGGAAATTGTACAATAATTTTGTTGCATGGGAGCCTGAAATGACGAGGTTTAAAAATGAAACTTCACTGACATTAACCCTGCAGAGTAAACACAAGAGACACATTAGCCAGCACAAAAAATGACTACTGGTACTTTTAAGGTTAAATTGTATGATTGATAAGAATTCTCACATTAAATGTGGGCTGTTCTCATTTTACTTGTCTGCTCACTATATTTCATACCACATTCTGCATAAACTACTTTATTGATGGGAAAATTATTGACTTAAAATGGCTGACTACACAACCTCATCTTTGGTTGTGCATGTCCAAGGCAACTATCTCAGTCTACTGCACCCAAATTCTTTCTCAATTTGAAAAAGAAGGAAAACTATTCTCAAAATTGAGGAGCTGCTGGGGAAAGGTTCTTTACTTATGTCTATCCTTAAAAAAAATCATCATTTTTTCTTCACTTCTTTGTCCGTTCTCTTCTGCTGCCTTTTCAGGGTCATGGACTTTCTTTGTGATTTTCCTCAATTTACATTTATTTTTTCCTGTATCTAGTTTTGTTGGCCACTAAGTAGGTATATTTTTTTAATCTTTTTATAATCAGTTTGAATCTTTTTTCAGTAACTTGTATCCTTGTTGCACTATGTAAATTTAATACTGCTTCTTGAATTTTTTGAGTCTTTTCTTATGTAACTTGTGTAATAAAATATTGCTAATTTTGTTTTGTATAAAAATGATTTGTTTCTAGTAAAAGTAATTATTTCAAGTTAATCACTCAGTCATTTTTCTTTGTATTAGATTTATTTATTTATGTACCTACCGTGATAATTATACTCATGTTAATTATTATGAATTGTTATGGCCATTATGAACATACTTAAGTTTTGATGCTGTAAGTATCGATCATTTAAGTTGCTCATAATTCTGTTCTGTTTTCATGCAATTATAGCTTTGTTTTTGACCTTCCCTTGCAGCCAAATCCATCAAATAAACTAGCAATAATACATATTTTGGGTCTGTTGTCCAATTTGTTCACCACATTGGATATCAGTCACCATGACGATGAGCCAGAAGGCACTGAAGCAAAGAAAAAACCCACCTTGCAAGGACCCAACCCTGTAAGTACTACCAGTGGTACTAACATGGGATTCTCATGACTTGATATTAGTCGTTTTAGAAATACAATGCTGTTTATGTAGCCACGGATGTATTTATGGGGGAATTTTCTGTTTTATGAATTCAATTTGAGGTTAAAAACCAACTATTAAAGATAATGATTTGTCTACAGGTTGTGGTGGTCCTCCAACAGGTCTTCCAACTCATACAGAAAGTGTTGTCTAAATGGCTGAATGATGCTCAGGTTGTTGAGGTAAGATAGATTGTTAAGGAATGTTAAATTTGATGAAAGGTATTTAGTGCTGTGAGTTATTGATCTTATTTGTCTTCCTTTTCACAAAGGGTGGCTTTTAATGAAAAGGAAATCAATTGGATGACTGGGTAACTTAATCATTTTCAGTGTTCAGGGAAATTATTGTAATAAAAATTTTGTCCAGCTTGTGAAATTTTTGCTTGTAATTGCTAACCTTCAGGGCACGAATAGTGTATTTGCATGCTATGTTAGAGCTTTAATATACTTCACCATGAAATTATAGGATGTGGGCTTGTATGTAATTCATTGTCATGTTTCTCACCCAGCAGTGATAACAATTTACATTTATATAGTGTTATTGACAAAGAACATTGATGCATAATCGGATACAAATGATACCATAAGACAAAGATGACATTTGAAAGAGTAACCAAAAGTTTGATCAAAGAGGTCCTAAAAGGAAAGTGAATAGAGAGTTTAGACAGGGAATTCCAGATTCCTAGACAACATGAGCTCAGCAGTTAGTAGTGAGGTGAGGGGAAGGGTAAGGAAGGCCAGGGTCAGAGGAACACAGGTTAAGAGGATGTACAGTTGGAGAAGGCTACAGAAAGGGAGCCACTTTTTGAAGCAACCTTCTGAACACCTATCATGATTTCTCTTCCTTTTAGCTAAGCAGCCAAAGTTGAAAGTTCAAAAAGTATCAGAGATGGAAAGCTGCTAGGTGCTAAACAGTGAGCACGTGAGGCTGGGGTAGCGAGAGGGAGAGCACATCTGCTCCTTGTGTATGTTGATTGACAGGCCATCTGGTGTAGCTTAGAAAAAAAAGTTGGCTACCTGTTCCTGCAGTTTCAATAGGCATCATTATCTGGAGTTAGAAGCATAGAAAAACTACAGCACAATACAGGCCCTTTGGCCCACAAAGTTGTGCCAAACGTGTCCCTACCTTAGAGATTACTAGGCTTACCTATAACCCTCCATCTTAGTAAGTTCCAGAGCTGAAGTTGTTTTTTGGTAGCTGAGGCTGTTAAAAATGTTAGTTTGTTTTTGCAGTCGATTGACCATTTGAGTGGATTTAATGTTTGTTTTAAGTGGCATTTTTTTGAATGAGATTTATTATTGGTATGAAATGTCTGATTAACATTAGATTGTTAAAAGTTTAATTTTGTTATGTTCTTTTCAAAGACATGGCTCCTGAGTCTGCCTATTACGTATACTGTGTGTGTGACGATAGGAATGCACAGGGTCATGGGGTGGCAGAGATGAGGGTGTGATGTGTCACATGAGATGGAATGAGGGTTTAAAGACCAGGTGTCACTATGACTAGGTAGATGCCTCAACAAACAGAGGCATGTCATCTACTTCATCTCACTCCTTTCTCCCCAAAACAAAAATATGGCAGGCTGGGGTTTTTTTTAAAAGGTGACGGATATGCCAAATCAACATTTCCAGACTCTCCCATCTCCTGCATAAAAACTGGACTCATAACTAGTGTTAAGTGATTCATTTTGGTAGGAAGAATTCAGAATGATCTAAAATAAAGGGTACATTTCTTAAAGGGGCACAGAAGCAGAGGGAGCTGATTGTATATGTTCATTTGCCATTGAAGGTGATAGGACAGGTTGAGGGAGTGATTAATAAAGAATGCTGTATGGTTTATTAATGGCCGCATAGAGTGAAAAAACAAGGAGGTTATGTTAAACTTGTATGGAACACTGATTTGGCCTCAGCTGGAGTTGTGTCCAATTCTGACCACTGTATTTTAGGAAATATGTGAAGCCTTCAAAAAGCACAGGAAGAATTCACAAAAATGGTTCCAGAGATGAAGTTACATGGATAGATTGGAAAAATTGTGACTGTTATCCTTGGTGAGTAGAAGGTTGAGAGAAGATTTGATAGAGGCATACAAAATTGTGAAGAGTCTGGATGGAGTAGGTAGGGAGAAATTGTTCCTGTTGGTGGAAGGGTTGAGAACAAGAGTGTATATATTTATGATGATTGGCTAAGGAAGCACTGGTGACATGAAAAAAAGTGCTTTGAGTGGTTGGGACCTGAAATGCATTGCCTGAGAAGTATAGTGGCAGAATCTATCGAGGCAGCTAAAAGAGAATTGGATTATTTTCTGCAGAGGAAAAATGTGCAGAGAATTGCTCACTTGGAGAACCAGTGCACACAGGCCAAATGACAGACTCTTGTGCTGTAACTATCCTGTAATTCTTTGAAGTACACACAGGTTTGGATTTGTACGTGTTGTGTGTGTTTTGTACGTGGATATTGGTTGAAAATAAAATTGTGCTCATTTCTGATGGCCCTCCATAGTTGGATGATTTGGATGAGATATTGGCTGTTATCCCTACAAGAGCCAGTGCCTAAAATTAGATGGGAGACAGGATGAAGGAAATTGATAAATACTTGCAAGGGTGAAAAATTATTGGATAATGGGAAAGAGTTTGACTAATTGGATAGCTTTGTTGAAAAACTGGCAGAATGGGCTGAGTGGTCTGCTGTGGTATAAAATTCTTTAATTTTATTATGAAGCCGTGATGTAAAGATGCTGGCGTTGGACTGGGGTGGGCACAATAATTGATGTTCTGAGTCTCTTTATTATGAAGACTCACTCTCATTTCACCACACTGAGGTACTCCAGTTGTAGCCAAGCTATCTATGAAGACCATTCCTTGGAGGTGTTTTCCTGCAATATTTGTGTGTTGATCAAAGGGTAAGAACCCAGAGGTTTTAATTATAGCAACGCCGCCGCCGCCGCCGCCCCCCCCCCCCCCCCCCCCCCCCACACACACACACACACACACACACACACACACACACACACACACACACACACACACAAAAAAAACCCATGTCGGGCATGGGCTGTGATGTACAATGCAGGGAGTTGAAAATGGAAGAAAAAAATTAGGAAAGCCTCACCTCTAAAATGAAGTAATGCACATAAAGGTCCTGTCTGTGTTAGCCTAAAGTATATGAGACTGCATTTTGATTCTTTAAGAATAAGAACTTTGTACTTAATTGAGTGTTTGTACTGTGATAATTGAAATTTATTTTCTTTTTGTTTTTAGGCTGTTTGTGCAATCTTTGAAAAGTCTGTGAAGACTCTTCTGGATGACTTTGCTCCCATGATTCCACAGCTTTCAGAAATGCTGGGTCAGATGTACAGTACCATCCCACAGGCATCTGCATTGGAACTAACACGACAGGTAAAGTCCATGCATATTATTTCAGCTAAAGTTGTCCTATTGAACCAACTGAATGATCTTTACTTTCTTCTGTCCTGCAATAAGAGGAAAATCTATGGTTTTCTTATTGCGTTTTTAACACAATTTTAGATTCTTCTAAAGGTACTCCTGATAGAGTACAAATGGCCAAATTTAATCTGGCCGTGTACTGAAATAATACTGTAAAGTCGTGAAATAATTAACTAGTGTGTGAATTAAAACTAGTAGTTAGGCGCAGCTTCATTCCCTAATTTGTGGTAGGTTATGTGATTTGCAATTGAGTAGCAGTAGATACTCTTAAGATTGGCCTCTGTCTTGAGCTAAGCAAGGGAAAAGTCAAGGTTCTTGCCTCCAGTTATGATTCTGTGGCTTGCTGGAAACTGCATTTATGCAATTGGAATGAGCACAGGGTTAGGCTTAACCATTATATTCTCATTGTCTAAATTCACACTAGAGAGAGGCCACTTTGGAAGAAGACTGGGATTCCTTGTGTCCATGAAACTATGGTCCAGTATGAACAGCATTTTCAGCAAAGGAATGACAGTTTTATAGTTCAAAAGATGGTGCACCTCAGATGTCATTTGCACCTTAAATCTCAAACCCTGTTCTAAAATTTTCAAAGAACAAAAGATTGTGATTGACTGGAATATCAGAAGCTGGATCTTCCCAACTCTAGATAGTCTCAGTGCTGCCTGGGAAGTTTAAACTTCTGATGGGCAGTTCCCCTGCTCCCTGGAACCCTCCAAAGAAGTCTCCAATTCTGAGTTAGAGCCAGAGACTTTGGACAATTGCGACTTACTTACCCAGATAGTTAAATCAGAATATGGCAGCTAGTGCCATAAACCAGGGATGTGGTTTCTGCTCTGATTCCCTCCACTGCTCCCTCCTGAGGTTTCCTGCACTGAATTGAGTTCTGCAGCATACTCTATCAGGAGATTTTTCAGGAAAAGCAGAGAAAAGTAAGTGCATTTTTTGTTTGTCCGATCAACATGGAAATAGGGTTTTGGATCATTGTTTGCTGGTAAACTCAATGGCCCCATTAATTCAACATGAATTGGCCAAAAGTTACTTTAGTTTAATAAATGGGTGTGGAAAACTCCTAAGTTTCACGCACTGTTAGCTTGACTAGGTTTCAACTAGCCAAATATATGGTCTGTAAATTACATTTATACATGCACAGAAAAAAAAGAATAAAGTATGTTTCATCTCTTTAAATTTGGTAAATGTGCTGTGATGCAATTAGGCTTTGGAAACTTGAGTCACATTTACATTGTGCATGAATATATATTAAAGGCCATGAGAGGGACCTGAAATCATAAATCATGAAAATTTTACAGGTTCAAAATTTCAACACTCTTATTCATATGAAACTCACCTCCAAACTCCATGGCCTGGGCCTCAGCACTTCCTTCTGCAACTGGATCCTGAACTTCCTAATTGACAGACCACGATCTGTAAGGATAGGCAACAACATCTCCTCCGTGATCATTTTCAACACCGGTGCCCCTCAAGGCTGTGTTCTCAGCCCCCTACTATACTCCTTGTACACCTATGACTGTGTGGCCAAATTCCCATTCAATTCGATTTTCAAGTTTGCTGACGACACTAGTGTGTCGGATCTCAAACAATGATGAGACAGGGTACAGGAATGAGATAGAGAAACTGGTGTGGCAACAATAATCTCTCCCTCAATGTGAACAAAACAAAGGAGATTGTCATCGACTTCAGGAAGCGTAAAGGAGAACATGCCCCTGTCTACATCAATGGGAACGGATTAGAAAGTGTTTTTAGGTGTCCAGATCACCAACAACCTATCCTGGTCCCTGCCCATGCTGACATTATAGTTGAAAAAGCCCACCAGCGCCTCTGCTTTGTCAGAAGATTAAGGAAATTTGGCATGTCAGCTATGACTCTCAGCAACTTTTACAGATGCACCATAGAAAGCATTCTTTCTGGTTGTATCATAGCTTGGTATGGCTTCTGCTCTACCCAAGACGGCAAGAAACTACAAAAGGTCATGAATGTAGCCCAATCCATCTCTCAAATCGGTCTCCCATCCATTGATTCTGTCTACACTTCCTGCTGCCTCAGCAAAGCAGCCAGCATAATTAAGAACCCCACATATCCCGGGCATTTTCTCTTCCACCTGCTTCCTTTGGGAAAAAGATATGAAAGTCTGAGGTCACGTTCCAGCTGACTCAAGAACAGCTTCTACCCTGCTGCTGTCAGACTTTTGATCTTACAGATGCACAAATTATAATTACAGATGCTTTTTGCCTGGCACCTATGTTACACAAATGGTACTCCGGGTTGTACAATGAATTTGAATTGCTCTAGATTGACATTATCAAAGTCATTTCTCCACAGTAGTGGCTGCACTGGTCTTTCATTTTGAGGTTGGTGGTTGTTCTCATGGAATTTGTTTTTCTTTGATCACTTATTTTCATTTTGACAATGTAACTCTACCTGTGTAAATTTATTTGGATTATTATCTTTCAGCTGGTTCACATATTTGCCAATGATCCAACCCACTTTGTCCCAGTAAAGGCTCTATTCCTCCTTGTTACATCTGTGACCCTCTCAATTTTCCAACAAGGTAGGTGACCATACTTTTAATTGTGGATCATTTGGAAATTCTAATGTGTACTACCAAATCTTTTTTTTGATTGTGTGTGAACCATAGTGATCAATTGAATGGTTTCCAATGTGTATTTCCCAGTTCCTGTAGTATTCAGTGCAGCCCTGTATTCCTGTCAGAATTAAAGAAATAAAAACTCATTTGTGATGAAAAATGACTTTGTTGAAGTGGAAATTTTCCTGCTTCTTTACTGTGGTAGAAAGACTCAACAAAGTTTGTTCCGACAAAATAACTTGTCTTTATTTCCGAAAGACTGCATGCAGTATTGGCAAAAACTTGAATTTGGAGAGCCTTCATTACGACTTGCTAATTCCTTGTCAAGTCTGTGCTTACATAAAGAATCAGTTCAGTATTTATACATAATTGTTATCAGTTTGCGTGACCAGAGCTTATTCAGGAATTTGATCAATAGAGGCATCATAAGTAATGTCATAAATAATGGTACAACTTACTGACCTCCTAAAACTGTCTCATCATTCATACCTTTATCTTGTCCTTTTGATAGAACCGAAGAAGGCTGATGACTTTGTCATCTTTGACCTTATCTTGTCTCACTCATACAGCCCCAGGTTATGCGGAGTCAGCTTTATCAGTTCTTGACCTTCTCTGGTCTTATTCATGTCTTGGGTTATGCAGAGTCAGTTTTCCTTATTTTGTACCAAATAGTTGACCAATTTTCCCATCATGCCAGTACTTCATTCGTACAACTTCACAACTTTATATTATCTGTGTTGAATATATAAATGAATGGCTGCAGGAAAACTGCCTGTGTTAGCCTTGCTCTATAATTATAATCTGTGCTTTTGGATTTCCAATGAATGCTGATAGGCAATGGAATATGGATAAGAGGAGAAGCTGATTTTCACACTCAGCAGTTTTCTTGTGATGAATTGGTAACTTACGTATGTACACATTCAGTAAAAAGTCTGACAACACCAGGTTTTAGTCCAACCGATTTATTTGATAGTAAACGCACAAGCTTTCGAGGTTTCCCTCTTCGTCAGGTGAATGGAGAGTTCTGGCCTCGGACAGAGCATATAAAGCACAGACAGTTTAGAGATTACTGATTAGAATGTGAATCTTTACACCTAACCTGCTGTTCAAGTCGTAAAGTGGCTGACAATGTGTGTGGAAGGAGCACTGATCACAGGTTAAAGAGATGTGTATTGTCTCCAGACAGCACAGTGAGTGAGGTTTTGCAAACCCAGGCAAGTCACGGGGGTTACAGATAGTGTGACATGAACCCAAGATCCCTGTTGAGACCGTCCTTGTGTGTGTGGAACTTGACTATCAGTCTCTGCTCAGCGATTCTGCGCTGTCGTGTGTCGTGAAGGCTGCCTTGGAGAACGCTTACCCGAAGGTCAGAGGCTGAATGCCCGTGACCACTGAAGTGTTCACCAACAGGAAGGGAACAGTCTTGCCTGGTGATTGTCGAGCGATGTTCATTCATCCGTTGTCGTAGCGTCTGCATGGTCTCCCCAATGTACTGTGCTTCGGGACATCCTTTCTTGCAACGTATGAGGTAGACAATGTTGACCGACTTGCAAGAGTATTTACCGTGTACCTGGTGGATGGTATTCTCACGTGTGATGATGGTATCCATGTCGATGATCCGGCATGTCTTGCAGAGGTTGCTGTGGCAAGGTTGTGTGGTGTTGTGGTCACTGTTCTGCTGAAGACTGGGTAGTTTGCTGCGAACAATGGTCTGTTTGAGGTTGTGTGGTTGTCTGAAGGCAAGAAGTGGGGGCGTGGGGATGGCCCTGGCGAGACGTTCGTCTTCATCAATGATACGTTGAAGACTCCGGAGAAGATGTCGTAGCTTCTCCGCTCCAGGAAAGTACTGGATGATGAAGGGTACTCTGTCCACTGTGTCCCGTGTCCAGAAGACAAACATGGGACACAGTGGACAGAGTACCCTTCGTCGTCCAGTACTTCCCTGGAGCGGAGAAGCTACGACATCTTCTCCGGAGTCTTCAACGTATCATTGATGAAGACGAACATCTCGCCAAGGCCATCCCCACGCCCCCACTTCTTGCCTTCAAACAGACCATTGTTCGCAGCAAACTACCCAGTCTTCAGCAGAACAGTGACCACAACACCACACAACCTTGCCACAGCAACCTCTGCAAGACATGCCGGATCATCGACATGGATACCATCATCACACGTGAGAATACCATCCACCAGGTACACGGTAAATACTCTTGCAACTCGGCCAACATTGTCTACCTCATACATTGCAAGAAAGGATGTCCCGAAGCATGGTACATTGGGGAGACCATGCAGACGCTACGACAACGGATGAATGAACATCGCTCGACAATCACCAGGCAAGACTGTTCCCTTCCTGTTGGCGAACACTTCAGTGGTCATGGGCATTCAGCCTCTGACCTTCGGGTAAGCATTCTCCAAGGCGGCCTTCACGACACAAGACAGCGCAGAATCGCTGAGCAGAGACTGATAGCCAAGTTCCCCACACACGAGGACGGTCTCAACAGGGATCTTGGGTTCATGTCACACTATCTGTAACCGCCGTGACTTGCCTGGGTTTGCAAAACCTCACTCACTGTGCTGTCTGGAGACAATACACATCTCTTTAACCTGTGATCAGTGCTCCTTCCACACACATTGTCAGCCACTTTAGGACTTGAACAGCAGGTTAGGTGTAAAGATTCGCATTCTAATCAGTAATCTCTATCACAGTAATGTCTGTGCTTTATATGCTCTGTCTGAGGCCAGAACTCTCCATTCACCTGATGAAGAGGGAAACCTCGAAAGCTTGTGCGTTTACTATCAAATAAATCGGTTGGACTAAAACCTGGTATTGTCAGACTTTTTACTGTGTTTACCCCAGTCCAACGCCGGCACATCCACGTCATGTACACGTGCACCCAGAAAGAAGGATTGATATGTGAGAAAGCAAGCAGTCCCTTTCAGATGGTCAATGATGATCAATCATTGTGTGGTACTATTTGTCCACCTCACGTTGCACCAATTGTAAAGGTTGTGAAGCAAGTTGCCGATGGGTGAAAAATAAAGTTCATTTTCCTTAAAACAATTTTTCAAATGAAATGAACATTAAAAGGGAGCTGTCAGTTGAAAGGATATATGGAAATACGGGAGTTAAATAAAAGAAAATGGCGTGGAAAGGAACAAATGAAGAGTTATAAATGTAAGGAAAATATTTAATTTACAAATTGAGTAGAGTTTTCACTTCAAGCACAATCAGCAATCTGTGTGCAAAATGTGCTCCTAATTGTGCTAATTTTCCAAAGTGGTGTGATCGAGTTTCAATTTATTTGCAGAATCTCATACCAATCTTTCATGAGCCATTGTAATTGAATGTTGTTTTAAAATCTACTGTTTTCCCTTTGCATTAAACTTATTCATTCTTGTATTTAAGAGCTAGAATCTGGTGCAATTTTATTAATATTGCTGGAAATGGGCATATTGAAAATGCCTCTTTTTTGTGGTAAAGAGTAGAATTTCCACATCTTTTGGTCAAACTGTCAACTCGGGCAGAAAACATATTGTAGCCCACTGGTGGATTTTCTCACCATATTTGTAAACAGTTAAACAGAAATTGAGGATAGGAGTCCTGCAATATCACGCTGGCAGGGTGGGCACCAGCAATTTCAGCTCTTGTCAGATTGGGGCAGCCCCTGGCTCCACCATCCTTTCCCTGACACCAATCCTGTCTATGCCAGGGGTAGTGCCAAGGTCCTGTCCATGCATAAACTTCTTCACCTCCCCGGAGGCTGTACTCACCTGTGCATCTGGTTCTGTTTGCCAGTTCCCTGTTTTTAAATGCCTGTTGTAAACTGCCACTGTGACGTCACACTGCCAGTGAAGAGAGCAGGTTGGATGCCTTTTCTATGTGGGGGATGTTACAGTGGGGAGGCTTGCTAATTATATTTAAATATATTAGAACAAGGTTCCCAATATTGCACAGCAGAAATCTATTGCACCACTGGTGGGATGTGAGGAAATCATGTAGGCATAAAAGCTGTTTTAGTTCTCCCACTCAACCCTCTGTCTCCTCCACCATTGCTGCCTTCCAAAAGCCTCCACCCTCCCCATGTAATCCAACATCTGTGGGTAACTTGCTTTTCAATAGCAGAAAATGGCTTTAAAAAAATCAATGCTGAGCCATTTATTAGTATCACTAGTGTACTCTAACCACTCTTAGTAAATTAAATTTTTTTAGTATTTTAGAACGTGCAGGATAGGCACTAACGTCTTAGCACCATAGATACTTGATTTGTAGGCTTATTAAACAGCTGCAATCGGGGGAAACTTGCCATGTTCGTTAAATTCCTTCACTGTCACTGGGCCAAAATCCTGGAACTCCCTCCCTAAGAGCATGGTGGGTGCACCTACATCACATAGACTGTAGCGGTTCAAAAAGGCAGATCACTGAACTAATGTTTCCACAGATTGGTTTTGAATTTTATCTTCCATCGGCTGCCCAATTGCCACGTATGTTCAAATTCTCCCACAGTTTAATACCTTCGTTAGCTTTGTATCTTCAAATTCAGACTGAATTTTTGCACTTCCAATACATGTGACAATAATAAATCAAATCAAATTCAAATGTAGGCTCTTTGAGGAGGTAACTTGATAAAGGCAGTGGATATGGTGAATTTTTAAATTTCAGTGAACTGCAACTGTCTGTTACTAAACTGAGCTACTAATTGCTTGCTTCTGTAAGCAAACACACCAAAAGGAACCTTCTAACCCTGCCAGACCACCTCCATGGCAATGCAGCATCATTTGGGATGTTCCATACAGAAATACAAGGTAATCATCTTGGACTTTCAATACAACTCCTGTCACCCATAGAAATAATTTCTACTTTGAAGGGAGGCTACAACCCTCTTTCCCAGAATTCCTAGGTATACCAAGAAGCATCATTGTTTACCTATGCCTTTTAGCTTTTGTTTGATAACTACGTAAATAATTTCTAACTTTTATTGAGATAATGATAGACACCTTGGCCTCCTACCAAGAGCTCCAGAGATGGGGCATTCATTGTTTAAGTTTTCTTGTTTCCAACTGTGACCTTCTAAGATACAGGTTCTTTTTAATTGTAATTACCCCAGACCAGTTCACCAGTTCGTCAGCCAAGTATTTCCATTTCTCTAAATTTAAGACTTCAATCTTCAACCTAAAACTGAAAGTTATACCTCTTATACACAGGAACTATGGAACAGACATTTACAACACTATTGATGCCATTGACACTTAAGATCAAACAAAAAGTGAAACATTTTTATTGAAACTATGAACTATGAACTACGGTTGAACTATGAGGAGAGGCTGAATAAACTAGGCTTGTACTCGTTAGAGTTTAGAAGAATGAGGGGAGATCTCATTGAAACGTATAAGATGTTGAATGGGATGGATAGGATAGAGGTGGAGAGGCTCTTCCCGCTCAGAAAGGACAGTAGGACTAGAGGGCACAGCCTCAGGATAAAGGGGGGGGTGGTTTAGAACGGAGTTGAGGAGGAACTTCTTCACTCAAAGGGTGGTGAATCTCTGGAATTCTCTGCCCATTGAAGTGGTGAAGGCTGCCTCGCTCAATATTTTTAAGACTCGGGTTGATAGGTTTTTGATAGGCAAGGGGATTAAGGGTTATGGGCAGAGGGCGGGAATGTGGAACTGAGCCACGACAGATCAGCCATGATCTTATTGAATGGCGGGGCAGGCTCGAGGGGCTAGATGGCCTACTTCTGCTCCTATTTCTTATGTTCTTATGAAACATAGAACATAGAACACTACAGCACAAACAGGCCCTTCAGCCCACGAGTTGCGCCGATCACATCAACACCTACCAACCTACAGACCTGTCTATAACCCTCAATCTCATTAAACCCCATATACTCATCCAGAAGTCTTTTAAAAGACCCCAGCGAGTTCGCCTCCACCACCACTGACGGCAGCCGATTCCACTCACTCACCACCCTCTGAGTGAAAAACTTACCCCTAACATCACTTCTGAACTTCCCTCCCTGCACCTTAAATCTGTGTCCTCTCGTAGCAACCATTTCAACCCGGGGAAATAGCCTCTGAGAGTCCACCCTATCTATTCCTCTCAACATTTTGTAAACTTCTATCAGGTCGCCTCTCAACCTTCGTCTCTCCAGGGAAAAGAGTCCCAGCTCCCTCAACCTAACTTCATAAGGCATGCCTCCCAGTCCAGGCAACATCCTTGTAAATCTCCTCTGTACCCTCTCAATAGCTTCTACATCTTTCCTATAGTGAGGCGACCAGAACTGCGCACAATACTCTAAATGAGGCCTGACAAGGGTCTTATAAAGTTGCAGCATTACCTCCCGACTCCTAAACTCAATCCCTCGATTAATGAAGGCCAGTACACCATACGCCTTCTTGACCACCTCCTCCACCTGCGAGGCCGATTTTAAGAGTGCTGTGGACCCGGACCCCAAGATCCTTCTGCTCTTCAACACTACTCAGACTTCTGCCCTTGATAGTGTACTCGTTCATCCCGTTGGTTCTGCCAAAATGGACGACTACACATTTATCCGCGTTGAAGTCCATCTGCCACTTCTCCGCCCAGTCCTGCATCCTATCTATGTCCTGCTGCAACTTTTGCCATCCTTTCAGACCATCCACAACACCACCGACCTTAGTGTCATCAGCGAACTTACTTACCCATCCCTCCACTTCCTCATCCAGGTCATTTATGAAAATGACAAACAACAAGGGTCCCAGAACAGATCCTTGAGGCACTCCGCTGGTGACTGACCTCCATTCAGAAAAAGCCCCATCCACAACCACTCTCTGCCTTCTGCAGGCAAGCCAGTTCTGAATCCACAAGGCCAAAGGCCCTTGGATCCCATGCCCTCTCACCTTCTCAAGAAGTCTTGCATGGGGGACCTTATCAAACGCCTTGCTGAAGTCCACGTACACTACGTCCACGGCACTTCCTTCGTCAATGTGTTCAGTCACATTATCGAAGAACTCAACTAGGCTTGTAAGGCACGACCTGCCCTTGACAAATCCATGCTGACTATTCCTGATCATGTCAAACCTCTCCAAATGTTCGTAAATCTTGGCCCTCAGAAGCCTCTCCATCAGCTTACCAACCACAGAGGTCAGACTCACCGGTCGGTAATTTCCTGGGCTATCTCTGTTCCCTTTCTTGAAAATAGGAACTACATCCGCAATCCTCCAATCCTCCGGAACCTCTCCCGTCTCCATTGACGACGCAAAGATCATCGCCAGGGGCTCTGCAATCTCTTCCCTCGCCTCCCACAGTATCCTTTTAAACTTTTTTAGTTTTCACTTTTCTGTAGAAATTGTTTACTTGTCTTTTTTTAGCTGGCTTTCCAAAACTATTTTTTTGAGTTTAATTTAAACAAAACAAAAGACAAAACCAGATTATAGCTTTTTTACTGAGCTAACAATAGACACCCTGACCAATGTTCCTTGTACCTACTCTGGTGACAATTTCTGGTGAGGAAAATTCAACCCAAATAAAGACAAAATCAAAAGTGGCTCCCAGAGTTTATAGGAATAGGTAGGAATGATTCCAAAAGGTTTTGCCTGCTTGTATAGGGATATGAGGTTTTGGTTCTTGGGTGATGTGTAGGTAGGTTCGTGATTCATGGAACATTTGCACACACATGACACTATTTAATGGGATCTTTCCAGCAATTGTTCAACTCAAACCCAAATATTGGTCCCAATTCTATGTAACTAATTAATTTGTGGAAAGAGTATGGCTGACAAATTTTGTATGCCTGTGCTTTGTTCACATAAAGTCATAAGAGGTTTACAGCATGGAAACAGGCCTCTTGGTCCAACTGGTCTATGCTGCCTTTTTCTTTAAACCTCTAAACTAATCCCAATTGTCTGCATTTGGCCCATATCCCTCTATACCCATCATGCCATGTAACTATCTAAATGCTTTTTAAATGATAAAATTGTATCCGCCTCTACTACCACCTCTGGCAGCTTGTTCCAGACACTCTCCACCCTCTGTGAAAAAATTGCCCCTCTGGACACTTTTGTATCTCTCTCCTCTCATCTTAAACTTATGCCCTCTAGTTTTAGACTCCCCTACTTTTGGGAAAAGATATTGACCATCTTCCTTGTCTATGCCCCTCATTATTTTATAGACCTCTATAAGGTCATCCCTCAGCCTCCTATGCTTCAGAGAAAAAAGTCCCAGTCTATTCAGCCTCTCCTTATAACTCAAGCCAACAAGTCCTGGTAGCATCCTAATAAATCTTTTTTGCACTCTTTCTACTTTAATAATATCCTTTCTTTAATAGGGTGACCAGAATTGCACACAATATTCCAAGTGTGGCCTTACCAATGTCTTGTACAACTTCAACATGATGTTCCAATTCCTGTATTCAATGTTCTGACTAATGAAACCAAGCATGCTGAATGCTGCCTTCACCACTCTGTCCACCTGTGACTCCACTTTCAAGGAGCTATGAACATGTGCCCCATGATCTCTTTGTTCTGCAACTCTCCTCAGTGCCCTACATTAACTGAGTAAGTCCTGTCCTGGCTCAATCTACCAAAATGCATCACCTCGCATTTGTCTAAACTAAATTCCATCTGTCATTCGTCAGCCCACTGGCCCAATTGGTCAAGATCCCGCTGCAATTGGAGATAACCTTCCTCACTGTCCACCATGCCGCCAATCTTGGTGTCATCTGCAAACTTACTAACCATGCTCCCTATATTCTCATCCAAACCCTTAATATAAATGACAAATAATAGTGGGCCCAGCACTGATCCCTGAGGCACAGTGCTGGTCACAAGCCTCCAGTTTGGAAAACAATTCTCTACAACCTCTGGCTTCTGAAACCCATTTTGTATCCATTTAGCCATCTGACCCTGGATCCCGTGAGATTTAACTTTGCGCAACAACCTACCATGCGGTACCTTGTCAAAGACCTTGCTAAAATCCATCAGCTGCACTGCCCTCATCTGCCTTCTTGTTTACCCCTTCAAAAAACTCAATCAAATTTGTGAGACATGATTTTCCACTCACAAAGCCATGCTGACTGTCCCAAATCAGTCCTTGCCTCTCCAAATGCCTGTAGATCCTATCTCTCAAAATACTTTCCAACAATTTACCCACCACAGATGTGAGGCTCACTTGGCCTGTAGTTCCCAGGCTTCTCCCTGCAGCCTTTTTTAAATAAAGGCACAACGTTTGCCATTCTTCAGGCACCTTGCCCATGACTATCGATGATTCAAATATCTCGGCTAGGGGACCCACAATTTCCTCCCTAGCTTCCCACAATGTCCTGGGATATATCTCTTCAGGTCCTGCAGATTTATCTACCTTGATGCTCTTTAAGACTTCCAGCACCACCTCCTCCGTAATATGTACTTTCCTCAAGACATCAATATTTAATTTTGCCAGTTCCCTAACATCATACTTTTCTCAACAATAAATACTGATGAAAAATATTCATTTAGGATCTCACCCATCTCTTGTGGATCTGCACATAGATGACCTTGTTGATCCTTAAGAGGCCGTACTCTCTCCCTTGTTACTCTTTTGCCCTTTATGTATTTGTAGAAGCTGTTTGGATTCTCCTTTGCCTTAACTGCCAAAACAATTTTGTGTCCCCTTTTTGCCCTCCTGATTTCTCTCTTAACTCTACTCCTACATTCCCTAAACTCTTCAATAGATTCATTTGATCCCAGCTGCCTATGCATGTCATGTGCCTCTTTCTTCTTCTTGACCAAGGCCTCGATATCGCAAGTCATCCAGGGTTCCTGACTTCTGCCAGCCTTGCCCTTCATTTTAAGAGGAATGTGTTTACCCTGAAACCTGGTTAGCATGCCACTTACCAGATGTCCCTTTTCCTTCCCACAGACTCCCCCAGTTAACTTTTGAAAGTTCCTTTTTTTTTTCCCCATTTAGGTTTGTTTATGTTAAGTCAAATATTAAATATATTCAAGATGTTGTGACAAGTTTTGCAAATGCTAGGAGATTGTGAGAGGTCTTACCATATCGATTCAGACAGTAAAAGAGAATAGCAGATTTAGCCTCACTAACAATTATATAGGTCAAAAGCTAGAAAATACAGACAATAAAAACAGAAGAGCTTGAGGCAGATCAAGCAGCATCTATTGAGAGGATTTTTCTTTACAATCTCAGTATACAACTTTTAATGAAGATCAGCCATTACATTCCTAAACTGAAGGGTTGACAGGCTTTCTTAATACCCAGGAACCAAATGATGTTTTATTGAACTGAAACAGAATTTTATTATGGCAAAACGAATCAGATGTTATGCTTTAAGAGAAAAAGTGCACTGTTTTTTCAGAAACAGAAATACGGAGCCATTTATTTGGGAAGTTATTGTAAAATTATTTTGTAAACTTGTATGTACCTATCATAACTGACATTTTTGCTTGAGAACTCTGGAAAATGATAGATTTGTTTAGATTGTTCAGGGTAATAAGTCCAGTACAATGGAGTAAATTGAGGAATTCTTGTGCACTGAAACATTAATAAAGCTGTAGCGGCTTATTTTGAGTTTATCATCATTAGCCAGTTTATCCATTCAGTTGACTGTTACAGATATTGATGCCCACCTCTATCATTTAAATGGCTGCTTTCACGTTCTGGCCTTGAATGACATGGCATTTGATAGATATGAGGTTAAAAAGCAGTAGGTGTAACAAGTCAGATAAAATTTATTAAATAATATTGTATGCTAGATTGTCAGGCTCCATTGTGTTTGTATATTAGGGCAGTGAATAAGCAACATAATTTATTAGAAAGATCATGCTGTAGTTGTGGGATTTAATTGGTGGCATTGATAGAAAATTAGTTTACAAGTTATTTTAAAGATACTCATAGCATGACATCTCTGTGGTTTTGGTCCATGAAAAGTCTTTGAACAGATGTTTCTTTAATGCTCTTCCCTCATGAACTGTCTCAGTTCTCCTTGTCCTTAAGACCCACCTCCTACTCTTTCTCAATTCTATCCACTAAACTGTAACTGGCTCCATTAAATCTGGTATTTCAAATGGTTTCTTCTAGGGTATTGTCCTTTTCCTCTCTCTTTCAAATCAGCTCTCATGGCACCCTCTCCAAAAACCCCATTCTGGACTGCACTGTCCTTGCGAACTACTGCTCAAAGTCCAACTTCCCTTTCTCCTGAAGTCCTTGAAGGTGTTGTCACCCAAATTCGTGTTCATCTTCCTGGCAACTCCACATTTCAACCTTTACTATAATGTATCTGCCATTACCATAGCACTGAAATGGCATCAATCAATGCAGAAAATGACATCCTGTGACAATTACTATGACCTTGGAGACTATTCTCATCTATTTTGCACCCTTTCCTGGTTCAATTATTGCCTAATCAGGTGTAATTGGAGAATCTCTTGCAATTATTTCTCTTTATTGCTTCGCTGCATTCTTCCCTTTGCCCCTCAACCATATCTTTTGAAGACAAGATGCCGCGTTCCAAATGTACCCAGTTGTTACTCAGCTTTATCCCACCACCACCACCTCTCTCAACTCCTCTAGTGCTTCAGTGTTGTCAGGCTTCCACTTCTGAGTGAGCAATCATTTTTTCCAGTTAAACGAGATGATTATCCCCAGGTTCTTCCTTCGCAAAGAGTAGCTACTTTCATCTGCTTGACATCTTTTATTTTCCCCTCTCAACATTGCTGGCTGAACCTTCTACCTTTACTTTGTTCTCAGAACTTCCCTTTCTTTTGCCAGTAGCCCTTACCTTTCATTAAATATTCTGCAAAAGTCAGTCATCCATCCTAATCTTTACTTATGATTCAACAGGTTTGCTTGTCCATTTCCATTTATGAAGCACTTGGACAGATTCATCATGGTGCAAACTCTTTGCTGGTATTGAGCTTAAGTTACTAGTTAAAATTATATTCCAAAAATTGTACTTTTTCTGGTGCTAAGTAGCTCTGTTGCCATGGTGATGGTGTGCAGGTAATCTGAATCCAGCTATTCCAAGGATTCTGTGACAACTGAACATGCATTTGAGGAAAAAAAACAGATATTAGAATATGAAAAATCTTCGTACTACATAAAGGATTTTGCATCACAGAGGGGAATAAGATCTGTTTTAAGCTTCATACAGTGCAGATTGCTGGCAAAAGCTGAAGTTATCACACACAGACTTTCATTTTAGTGGATAAGAAATAATGGATTCAAAAAATCGCTATCCAAGCTAAGTTGGTGAAATAGTGGGCAAAGGTCAAATCTCTACAGGTCCATCATCATGCAGAAGTGTTCCACGTTTTTTTTTACTCATCCTTGGGATATGGGCATCATTGGCTAGGTCAGCATTTATTGCCCTTGAGAAGGTGGCGTTTAGCTGTCATCTTGAACTGCTGCAGTCCATGTGATGTAGGTTCACCCATTGTGCTGTCAGGGAGGGAATTCTAGAATTTTGACCCAGCAAAAGAGCAATGAGATATTTCCAAGTCAGGATGGTATGTGACTTGGAAAGAAACTTCCAAGTGATGATGTTTCCATGTGTCTGCCTTTGTCCTTCGAGGTGATAATGGCTCTGGGTTTGGAAGGTGCTTTCTGGGGAGACTTGGTGAGTTCCTGCAATGGATCCTGTAGATGGTATATACTGTTGCCACTATATGGTGGCGACGGGAGTGAATGTTTTTGGATGGAGTGCCTATCAAGTGGGTGCTTTGTCCTGAATGGTATCAAGCTTTTTGCTTGTTGTTGGAGCTGCACTCATTCAGGCAAGTGCGGAGTATTCCGTCTCACTCCTGACCAATGCTTTGTAGATAGTGAACAACTCTGGGGAGTCAGAAGGTGAATTAATCGCTGCAGGATTCCCAGACTTTGACCTGACCTTGTAGCCACAGCATTTCTTTGACTAGTCCAGTCCAGTTTCTGGTCAATAGTAACTCCCAGGATGTTGATAGAATATTATTTCTGCATCATCAAAGATTAGGTATATGTGATGCTCTGTCCTGTTGTGATTGCTGCTATCAGTGAAATCAAAGGCAGCAGTTAAACTTCTGAACATTAAATCCCAAAACCAAATTTACTACTTTTAATTTCTGCACAATTATTAGCAGCAAATTATTGTGTCAATGTTTTTAATGTTGTATGTCATTTCTGTATAATAATGGAGCTGAAGATTTGTGCATGACGGTCCTTTTACAGTTAAACGTAGGGGAATGTGTAGATATGGCTGAAATTAAAGATCCTTCTCATGGAAGATGAACACACATTTGGAATTGGCTCTTACCCTTCAAAAGTAACCTGTAGTTGAAATGTTTCCTCTATGGAGCCATGCCGATGCACCTGTTAATATTTTTTACCATTCAGCAGTTCAGCGGAGACTGTGTGCTTCCCTGAAATGTCAGTCTGGGTAGTTTTATCATTTGTGTGGGCATACATCACAGGTGAAGTGTCCACAAACCCTACTGATGAAGTTGTAAAAATTGCTTGTTAGTTGGTTCTTTACAAGTGTTGGTATAATCGTTGTAACTTCTTCTGGTGGTGAAAGTGAAGAAAAGGTTTTTGTCTGCATTTTGTTGGGTAGCTTTACTTTTGGAGGGTTAATTTTCATTTAACTTGTGGTGAAATTTCATTTTATTACTTCCGGTTCCTTCCCTCGCCACTCTCCCTCTTTCTCTCAAAGTACTAGCTGTGCAGGGTGGATCTTTCTCTGCAGTCAACCTTTATTTTGCTTAGTTTCCTTTGGAAAATCAGATGGGACTTGTACAACTTCCTCTCTCATTCATCACCACCACACACACCACCGCCGCCACCTTCTCCACCCACCCACCACCACCACCACCACCACCACCACCACCACCACCACCACCACCACCACCACCCCCCCCCCCCCCAAAAAAAAATTGACTGGAGATTTGTGGGCTTTCTTTACCTCTTGAGTCTTGAATCAGTAAATTTTCCAGCACTGGAAACCTGCCATAATTGTTGAAGTGAATTCAAACACAGAAAATCTCCAGGATTAGCCCATAGCCAGGTGTTTGAGAGTACATTTTACAGCACCAAAGAGACAGAGTTTCACCAAAATTCTGCCCTGTCTTCCATAATATGGTTTCATATACATCAGTTGCCCTCCATACACAATCCTTTATGGCTATTCTTAACAAATTAAAATGGAGGCCTGAATTTTTGTTCCATCAGTAGAATTCCTGAATCTGAGAACCAGTTCAAGTTCCGATTTTATTCCAGTAGGATGGGGTGTAATTGGAGTCATGCCCCCAGAAACAGTTTGGAGGCAGCACAGGGACTGTCAGATGCAGAAGTGGGCCGGGCAAAAAGCCAGCCTTCCGGAAAAAAAGCAAAAGAGAGCCCTCTAGACTTTCACCGCAACATCCCCCCCCCCCGGTATGTTCTTCATGCCCCATCCATCCCAACCAACCCATGTGACCTCATAAGCTCTAATTGCACCTATGCCTTCACCCATCCCCACAGCTCTTTCTGGTCTCTATGCCAATCTTGCCAATGTAAGCCGCCCTATCCATCACCTTTTGCACATGCCCTTTCCATAACAGCTCACCCAGTATCCACCATATGTAGATCTCAGAAATTTAATTTTATTTCCCCTCAGCATGGGTCCTAAGTGTCAATCTTTTAAAATACTCTCATTGATAACCCATTCACTATATTTAAATTCCTTCAACCAATAATCCCTTATAATAGCTTCCTCTGGGTAGTGTCTTAGGCCCAACCATCTTCAGCTGCTTCATCCATCATAAGGTCAAAAATGGGAATGTGCAATCATCAATGAACAATGTTGAGTACTCCTCAAATACTAAAATAGATCATGTCCAAATGTGGCAAGATCGGGATAATATCCAGGTTTGGGCTGACAAGTGGCAAGTAACATTTTGTGCCACACAAGTGCCAGGCAATGATCGTCTTCAGCAATAAAGAATCTAAGCATTGCCCCTTGACATTCCATGGCATTACCATCAGTGAATCCCCGAAAAGCAGCAGTACTGAATTTATTTTGTGCTGATGTTAACATCATTTTGAAGATAAGAATATGGAAAAGGTGTCCTATCTTGTTATGTGAGGGTTTTGATATTGTCATGTTGTAGTAAAAACCCCACCAGTTCATTAATGTCCTTGTTCATCTGGCCACTTGGATTGCTGTCACATAATAATGTGATTGACTGTCTTAATTGCCATCCTTTTGTTCACTTCAGATCACTGCTCAGCATGACAAATAGGCAGACAATATTACAGATAGTATGTGGTCTTGGTGAAGGATAAATTACATTTGAGATTCATCTATAGATCAGACCAGGCATTGAGGTTAACTGGTTTAATTAGTGGTCCAACATGATTGAACAGCTGTGGAGCAGTGTAGAGTCAGGAGCTGGAGTTAGAGTTTTGGTTGCAGCTGAAATAAAATATGTTGGATTTTCCCAAACACTGACTATTCCTGACTGCATTTTTATTAAGCACCTGTGACATTGCTCCCTTTCTCTACTGTTGATCTATGACTTGGTTACTACATCACGTATTGTTGGCATACCACCAGGCTTGCTGTTAATATCACTGCATTTTCTCATCCAAAACTACATTTGCCACATTCCCTCATTTTTCTGCCATCAAGTTCCCACTCATTATTTATTCTTCACTTTACCTACTCCATCCAAAAACTGCCACCAATGTAATTCCTCATTTAGACTATTGTTTCTACCTTGTAGTTTTCTTGATCTGTGATCTGCCAAATTTATCCAGAGTTATTGCTATCAATTGTTCATTTACCATGTGATCATTCACCCTGGTACCAATAATAATATAGCTTCCGCAATAAAAATACTGCATAAGACCTAAAAAGAGCCCTGTGGCACAAATGTATAAAACAATATTTAACTGCTAAATAACCTTTAAGGGTAGAATTTTTGTGACCAAAGCTGCATTCTACACTTGGAATAAAAGTATTAAAAGGTATTTTCATGCAATTGCAATTTTCTGCTCTTGATATGGCACCATGCTTAAACAGAATTAAGACGCACTGTTCTGCATTGGTGAGCATTACTATTATGAGTCTAGAATTTCATTGTGAAGGTTTCTATTTACATGACTTTGCGTGCTGGAACACTGTGACAATAACAACTGTATGATTTGGAAATCACTTACAAGTGAAAAAGGAGATGAGTACAGAGACAAAGAATCATTTAATAAAGTAATTTGCAGTGAGAGTCTTAGATTTTATTAATGCTGAATCAGAGATAATCCATAACCCTTGAAGTTTCCATGATTGTATCGTCTGCTCTAAACCTGCAAAAATAAGTTTTTTTTTGTAGCTTGTTCTATTTTCAGTAGTGCAGACTGATTTCAAAAGTAGATTGTCAGGTCAGCGTTCCTAAATAATTTCAAGTATTCACTGTTGGAAATGCCAATTTTTCCTTTTTAAAAGGTAAAACAATCTTTTTTTTAAATGGTTAATGAGAATTTTTGGATTTCGAATTCTCTAAATGCTGTCTTGGAGTCAAGATTTTGACAAAAAACACATTTTTTTAATCTGTTATCTCTACACCTGGGTTTCAATCCTCTTTGCTGTTTATTTCTTTTAGGTTCTGAAGTTTCATATTTCTGTACATTCTTTTATTTAACTGCTTTAAGCTGTTCATTGTACCCCCTCACTGTAACTGTTACGTAGAGTTCATGAGACAATAAGAATATTGATTTGCTGTTTGTATATTATTTCTTAAGTTACATCTTATTATATTTTAGGACCCAGGGATCATCCTGATATTGTTGATTCATTTATGCAACTCCTGGCACAGGTGTGTTTTTGTTTCTTATTTCATTCACTTTCTTTTTTTTGTTTAATTATATTAAACCTGAAATCAGCTTTTTTTTACAAGCTTATGGAAATGCATTGTAGGTTAATTCAAGGTTTTTAAGGCATGTTGAATCACAGTGAACTTGAAGTTCATTTATTGATGTGCAGAGGCAGCACTGGCAATAGTTGTGAATGTTCATTTTCACTGACAGAAGACTGTGCCTTCTGTCCGGTAGTAAAGAAAGGTGTATCATAATCAGCAGTCAGACACTTTGTGAACTTCATACCAAGGATTGGTGTGTTGTCATAATGTTTTGGGCTGTTAGCATTTTGTAGCCAGATGGAGTTTGAGCACATGCCAAGTAGCTGGAGGATTCGTGAGGGGCTTTTAGAAAGGATTATGTGGACAAGATCTAAACTGAAGTAGTTTACAACATTGTACTGCTAAACTAATCTTGCAGATGCATGGATAGTGATACTGGTTAGGCTGCCTTTACTTCACACCTGTGATTTAATTATGTATCCTTCAGATAGTCTTCAAAATATGAAGGTTATGAAAATTTGCAGATCTGCCAATAATTCATAGCCATAAACATTATTACAGCTTGTGTGATTGTGACAAAGGTAAAGTATCCCATCTTATCCTTCTTGACCTGTTTTCAGCCTTTGACACAATTGACCACACCACCCCCTTTCAAAGTCTCTGCAGTGACATTGAGCTGGGTGGGACTGCACTCGCCTAGTTCCGTTCCTATCTATCCAATCATAGCTAGAGAATTACCTGCAATGGCTTCGCCTCCTGTAGCTCTGGTACCTCTCTTGCCCCCCCAAATATCTATCCATATCCCCCTCTTCTTGCTAGTATACTGCCATTGGTGACATGAACCAAAAACACAGCATGTATGCTGATGATACCTTTCACCAATCTAATTGCCAGACTGCTTGTCCAACCTTGAATACCGAAGGAGCAGAAATTTCTCTGTTATGTATTTGGAAGACCAAAGCCATTGTTTCTGATCCCTGCAACAAACCCATTGTTGGTTGCAGACTTCATCCCTCAACCTGTCAACTGTCTGAAATTGAAACAGACAATTCATAAACTTGGTACTTGACCGGAGAAGAGCTTCTGACCACACGTTTGTGCCATCACTAAGATCGTCTACTCACATTTCCAAAATATTGCCTGATATCGTCCCTGCCTCAGTTGATGAAATATATGTTTGTCTTTTGTTGCCGTTGTTCTTGACTATTTAAGCATACTTATGGCCGTCCTCCCACATCCCATTAATCTTAATCCTGTGGCCATCCAAACTCTGCTGCCATGTCCTGACTTGGACCAAGCCCTGTTCACTCACTACCACACACTTGCAGACATACATTGGCTCCAGTTTAAACACTACCTCAATTTTTAAATTCTTTATCATTATTTTCAAATCCTTCTGTGGTGTGCACAACCCCCCATATCCTCGTTCTATCTCTGTAATCTCCACCAGCCCCACAACCATTCACGATATCAACCATTAGAGATATCTTCATTTACTTTCATTCTGGCTTCTTGAGTGCTCCTATTTTAAATGCTCCACTATTGATGGCTGTGTCTTTTGTTAAGACTCTTTTTATTAGCGTCACAAGTAAGCTTACATGAACACTGCAGTGAAGTTCCTGTGAAAGTCTCCTAGTCGCCGCACTCCAGTGCATGTTTGGGTACACTGAGGGAGAATTTAGCACAGCCAATGCACCTAACCAGCAAGTCTTTCAGACTGAGAGGGGAAACCGGAGCACCAGGAGGAAACCCATGCAGACACAGGAAAAGCATGCAGACTCAGCACAGACAGTGATCCAAGCCATGAGTCAAACCTGGGTACCTTGTGTTGTGAGGCAGCAGTGCTAACCACTAGGTTGCCCTTAGGAAGTCCTAAGTTCTGAAATTCTCTTCCTAAATCTCTCTACCTGTCTTTCCTCTTTTAAAAACTCTCCTTACATCTTAACCTCTGAACAGACTTCTGGTCATCTGCCCTATCATTTCCTCATGCAGCTTGGTGTCATATTTTGTTTTATACAATGCTGCTTTGAAGCATCTTGGGATCTTTTACTATGTTAAAGATGTGATATGAACACAAGTTGCTGATATTTTCAGAATGTTATTTCTTGCTTTTGCGCGTATCCATCAGTGTCTGACCATGGTTTATTTGTGTGTTCTATAATGAGCTGGTGATGGTTCTGCTCACAGTATTTTTCAGAAATTGATCTGTGATGTATTTCCATTTGTATTTTAAATACTTGGTTCTTTTTTTATTTGCATTATGTACCATTTCAGACAAAATAATTTCAAAATATGTTCTGTTTGGTGTTTTTTTTTAAGCTGTGCACTGTCTTCATCTTAAGCAGATATTTTGCTCCCTCCTTATGCAGAAATGTGTCCCTGTATGGATTGATTGAGAATACGCTATACAGCGAATCAGTGGGAAACCCCACATTATTATTAGCTATTCCATAGCATGGCACTCTGGTGCCCCACCAGACTATGAAGGCTGAGACAGCGGATGAAGAATGCTGTTCATAATAAGGATTCAGTAAGAAACTGGAGTTAGCCATTTATGAACTTTTTAACAAAGCTTTGTATCTGATTCCTAGGCTCTCAAAAGGAAACCAGATTTGTTTTTAGCTGAGAACTGTGATGTGAAGGCGTTGTTTCAGTGTGGTAAGTAATAAAAGTGTTTAACATATTTGGCTGCATTGCTTGTCTTTAAACTCTTGGTGTGGTGGTCTCTTGTGGAGTAAATTCCACAAATTGTGTTAGGGCGTTCCGAAGTTTGAAAAAGGTCAAAAACTATTTGAGCAAAAATGTAAAATTTAGAGGGAATATCCAATCCATTTAATAATTGTAATGCTCTTCACCAAGGATGGCACAGCTCTCTTCGTTTCCAAATTGCTGACACCTAGCTCTCTTTTTAAATAATTTTCCCTGCTGCTCTTGGTTCCACGTTTTCTATGGAGAAAACAGTAGGAGTTGAGGGCTATAGTTAAGGGCAATTTTTGACAGTGCTTGGAAGTGGATAATGGCATCCCACAGTGTTCAGTCTTAAGGCTTTTGTTTGGTTCAAAATATTTGGATAGAGTCTAGAGTTAGTGGGATTTACATTTACAGGGATGTGAAAGTATCACCTTCTGGCAAAATTCTGATTTTCCAAGTATGGAATCCTGCCTTTGAAAATGGTTTTCCAATTTGTGCTTCAGGATAGTTGTAGCTTGAACCTGATCCCGTGCTGTTGGCTGATCCCTGAAACTCAGACAGTACAGTGCACAATTTGTAAAGCCAAATTGGGGAGCATCATCTCAGCTTGACCCCAATCACCGCCACTCATCTTTGCATTAAACAAAACCCAACTGCTGTCACTCATCCACTGAGCAGGCACTGCTAGACATTTGGTGGAGCTGCAGGAGTCCAGGGGGGAGTGGGGATGAGAGAGGGAGACAGCGGAGCTCCAGGCTGGCTTGGTGTTGCCACAGGCTTTCAGACCATTTTGTCCTCGGGTGCTCTCATCCCTGCATTTGCAGTTGTATTGTAATAGCAGTAGATTATTTCGCAGACCAAGAAAGCTGCAAAGTGCTAATGATAAGGTATTGAAAATGGGCTAATAAATTGTGGACTGAATTCATTGTCAGTAAGTGTGAGGTGAACTATTTAGTTAAAAACAATAATGGCTGTAATTATTCTTTGAATTGAACAGACTGGCATTTGGGAATTACAAGACATAAGAGAAGGCTAACTGAATTCTGGATTTTATCAGTGGTATATAAAAGTCAAAGGGGAGTGATGAACCTTTGTAAAACCTTAAGGCCTAATTTGAGTGTTGTGTACTTTTTAACTGGGCTACACACTGGAGGAATATTTGGGCTTTAAAGAAGATACACTGCATATTCACAATGATGTAGTTTGATATGAGATGATATGAATAAAGGCTTGATAAGTTAATTTTGTGAAATCCTATGCATTTCAACCACTATCTACACCACTATTCTCACCAAAATCTTTAGATTTGATGTAATATCAAATTTGAACTGTTGTGTAATGAACTTCTACAAATTTTATGAATCAAGCATATTTTTAGAAACAAAAATAGTAACTGAAACCTTCCAGCCAGAAATAGTTAGTGTTGTTTACTACTCGCCCTCTTAAGAATGATTCATGAATAGAATTGTTCAGCACAAAAATAAGTCATTCAGTCAATTGTGCCTGTGTTGGTTCTTTGAAAGAGTTATCAATTTAGATCCACATCTCTTTTTCTCCCATAGTCCTGAATATTTTTTTCTTTTCAATGTAATGTTCTTTGGAAAATGATTATTGAAACTGCCTCTACCATCCTTTCAGACAGTGTATTTGATCATAACTTAATATGTAAAATAATTTCTACTGTTCCCATTATTTCTTTGCCAATTGTCTTAAAGTTGTGTGCTGTAGTAACAGACCCTTCTGCCAGTATCATAGAACCCCTACAGTGCAGAAGGTGGCTATTTGTCCCATTGGTTCTGCACTGACCCTTTGCATCTTACCCAGGCAAACTCTGCCCCCACCCCTTCCCTTCCCTTCCCTTCCCCCCAACCTACATATCTTTGGGCACTAAGGGGCAAGTTAGCAGTGGAAGCAGTTTCTCCAATCAAAGCCCTTCACAATTTTAAACATTTATTCTTTACTTTCTCGATTCTAAAGAGAACAATCCCAGTTTCTATTGCGTTTTCACACGACTGATGTCCTTCATCCCTGGTATCATTCTAACGAATGTACCAGGGTTGAAGGACATGTGGATGTTGAAAAACTTTGAAATAAAAACAGAAAATGCTGGAAAAAATCAGTGGGACTGGCAGCATCTAAAGAGAGAGAAGCAGAGTTTCATATGACCGTTCTACAGTACTGAAGGGGGATAGAAATGTAATGAATGATATAGTTGTAAAAGGGGGTGGGACAGAATAGAAGGTCAGGGAGACAGCGACTGTATCTACCCTGTCAAAGTCATTCAATCTTAAAATATTTCAATAAGGTCACAGCTCATTCTTCCAAACTCCAGTGAATAAACATCTCGAAAATGTATCTGTATCTATGCCCCTGTCCACATCAATGGAGATGAAGTAGAAATAGTCGAAAGCTTCAAGTTTTTAGGTGTCCAGATCACCTCCATGTCCTGGTCTCTCCATGCGTATGCTATAGTTAAAAAAGCCCCCAACTCCTTGACTTTCTCAAAAGGTTAAGGAAATTTGGCATATCTGCCACAACTTCCACCAACTTTTGCAGATGCACCATAGAAAGCATTCTTTCCAGTTGTATCACAACTTGGTACGGGTCCTCTGTCCAAGACCGCAATAAACTACAAAGGGTTGTGAACGAAGCCCAGCCCATCACTCAAACCAGCTTCCCATCCATCGACACTGTCTGTACTTCCTGCTACCTCAGAAAAGCTGCCAGTATAATCAAGGACCCCACACACCCCGGACATATTCTTTTCCACCTTCTTCTGTCAGAAAAAAGGGCATGTACCAACCGATTCCAGGACAGCTTTTTCCCTGCTGCCATCAGACTTTTGAATGGACCTACCTCGCATTAAGTTGATCTTTCTGTATACCCTAGCTATGACTGTAACACTATGTTCTACATGCTCTCCTTCTCTATGTACAGTATGCTTCGACTGTATAGCATGCAAGAAACAATACTTTTCACTGTATACTAATACATGTGGCAATCAAATCAAAATTTGAAATTAAAATAAAAAATGCTGGAACTGTTCAAGTCAGACAGCATCTGTGGAGTGAAACAGAATTAATGGATTCTCCAATTTCACTGTGTTATTAATAGGTTGTGCTGATGCCAGAGAATAACGTGCAAGCCTAAAAATCCATTTTGTGCCTGGTGCCAAATGGTTTGCAATTCTCCAGGCCCCTTGCTAATAACGCAAACTGTTTTGTGCCTATTTTCACCCAGAAATGACATGAGGATGATTAGCATGAGATTGACTGCATTCAATATCATTAGTGAAATCAGCATGCAACCCAGCCCCCTCCCAGAATGCAGCCACCTCTATGGCATGACGTCACACTGGTGTGAACCACTGCTGGTCCTGTAAAGTGTAGTTCAGGCGCAGCAATTGTGAGGGAGAGTGCGGTGAGTATTGCCATGCACCAACTTTCAGGGTGCAAAAGGGTGGGTCAGCTGCTCTTGTGGTGTGGATCCCATGGGCTCAGGAACTTGGGGGAGCCCATGTTGGGCTGAGGGACCTCAGAACGGTGTTCGCCCCTGGTGTGGGCCCACGTGGCAAGCATTTCCCCTTCCTGATGAAAGACCTCTGAGGGATTCCAGAGGTTGAGATCAAATCCCACTGATGTCGCAGTCTCCACCCTGCTACCTCTTGGCTGGGAAGACTCCGTGTTTTAGCGTGGACTTCCCATCCCAGGTTCCACCAACAGTCACAAAGAACTGGCAGCTGATGCCCCAATCAAGGGAGCTTGGTAAGTGCTAACACAGCTCTGCACACTGCATGAACGCTGCGGTGGCCCCTACAGTGGCCTCCTGTCATGTGGAAGTTAGGACACCTCCCTACCATCTGTCTGACCTGGGTGCCATGTTTGGAAGTCAATTTGCACCAAATGTCCAGGTGGGTATACAAAGGTTTCTACTGCAAGGGTTCCTCACAGAGGACCTTCTAACAGCCACCCTTATGCTTATTGTGAGCACCAGAGTTCTGGGCACAGTTGGCCTCGTGCTGCCGCTGCTAGCCTGTGATATTGGGAGGGGGGGTGGGATGCAGCTCTGTGCCGAACATTAGCAAACACCCAACTTCAAGGGGTTGCAGAAGGCATCTCGCTATATTGTGTGAGGAAAGAGCTAAGTCTAACATCTAACAATATGCCCGGGCTGAAGGCATCACTGGTGTGCTGCAGGTTCAGAGACTATAGACGGCATGCACATCACCCTGCAAGCTCCATGGAATTAGGGAGTGCCCTTTATCAACAGCAAGCGGTTCCTGTTCGAGTGGAGCCTGTGTGACCACCTTGCTAACATCCTGGAGGTGTGCGAATGCTTACCGGGGAACGTGCCCAACAGCTACATTCTGGGACACTCCCTGCGATCTTTGAAGAGTACCCTGGATTGCCCGGATGGTTCATGATGGACAGGTGACACTCACTGAGGTTATACCTGATGACGCCAGTGTGGAGACCGAGAACACTGTAATGAGGCCCACATTGCCATCTGGCCTGTCATTGAGCAGTGCATTGGGCTCCTGAAGATGCAGTTCTGCTGCTTGGAGTGCTCTGGCTGGGCCCAGAGCACTCCAAGCTCTGATATGGACAGAGGGTCTGTCCATATCATGGTGGTCTGCTGTGTGCTCCACAACTGACACAGCAGTGGGCTGACATCCTGGGGGAGGAGGAGGACCAGGTGGATGCCCCTGCTGAGGGGGCATAGTGTGGAAGACGAGGCTGACCTGGAGGAGGCAGAACCAGTGGCAGAGCAATGGTCTGGCTGGGCAGGAGAACCAGGAAAGCCCTCGTCAGGTTCTCATAGTTTCAGCCACTAAGAGGCGTGGTATCCAACATCTCCAAAACCCCCCTTCCCCCCTCCAGAAGCAGACCTTTAACCCCCAGCATCCTTGTCCAAACTCACTGACACCCTTTTCCCTGGGAAACTCCAGGGGACGATGGGGAAGTTGGAATGAGATCCAGAAGCCTATGCATCACCTGGCGCTGCCAGTCCTGGAGGCACAACATCACCTGCTCCATGGTGTGCAAGCCCTCAGTACTGGCCCCCGGTGTCTAAACCAAGCTCTGGAGCCCCTCAGCGTGTCTCTGATTGGCCAAGCCCTTGAGGCCTGCAACAATGGCCCTGAGACTCAGACATGCCTTGAACCCTGTCTCCCACGGCTAGCATTTCCTGACCCAGGCTTTCCATTGCCATCCTTGCAGTGTCAGCCTGGATACCACACAATGCCGGCACCATCTTCTTCACCTGAAGGCTGTTAGACCCCTCCAAGCAGCCTCGCAGTTGCTAAATTGTTTCCAACACCCTCTCCGCAGTCCCCAGTTCTGTTTCTGCATCCCCAGAAGCTCTATTGAACATTCTTCAGTGGCCCATCAGACCTCTGCCTGCCCAATCCTCAGAGATTCCCATCTTCACATGACATGCATCAGCACCTGTGTGGTGCTCACCAGAAAGTGAAGTTTCTCTGCTAATTCTACCCACCGAAATCTCTCTGCACTGATGGATGGTGCGGCTAATGCCTGGTTGATGCTTTCCTTGGAGCTTTCCTCTGAGGTGTTGGTGTTGGGGCTGCAGGGATTGCGAGGTGGGTGGGGGTGGGGCACTCCTGAGGCCCTGGCCTCACCTGGCTCCTGCAAGTGAAGACACATGGGTCAGTGCTGGGGAGGGACGGATATATGGGCAAATTAATACTTATTTGAGAAGGGTCTAAATGTCTGAAAGTTTTGCAGATCCTCACTTGTGTGTGTGTGTGCTAACGTCACCTTTGCTCACAGGCCTCTCTGGCGGCTCCTCTGTGAGATCTATCACTCGTTCCTCAAAGGGGATCAGGAGTCACAGTCCGGGGATTCCACAGCCTGACTTCTCCCGCTCACTGCAATTACTAGCCGTCTTCTCCTGTGGAGACATAAGGGGATGATTGAGAACTTGATAGCTGGCTGCTGGTGTGGAGGGCGGTAGGAGAATGGGTAGTCTAGCTTGGCACTGTGCCTTGCTATGTAGGGGTTGTGATAAGGGTGTCTGAGGGATTTGAGGACACTGGGATGTTTTGGGTGATGGACAGCCATGGGATGTATGGGACTGAGCCGAGGTGAACGTTCCAGGTGTGACAGATGAGACTGATACCAGGACGGGACTAGTGGACATTCACCTTTGCCAAAATAAAGTTATGCATCATCATGTGACATTGACCTCCAGTCCTGTGTGTTGGTCTGTGGACACTGACTGCCGCAACTGTCACATCCCAGGCCACGTTGGTGTCCCTGCTCCTGAGTCATTATCCGTATTGAGCTACAGGATGACCTGCCTCTCCTCCATGGTGTCCAGCAGCTGTCCAAGCTCTTCCTCGGTGAACCGTAGGCTCTTCTACGTGGTGTTATCTTCCTGGCATGACTGGCTGAGTGCAATGTTTTAAGGTAGTTTGCCCCTTGATAACAGTGCACAGCTGTGGCCATCTCAGGCAGATCACCTGCCTGGAGACTCCCTAATGACGTTATTTATTTGATGGGTCAGTGCGTTAAGTGTTGAAGGATTGCGGAGTGTGCTGCTAAGACTGGCACAGATCACTTCATTATTCTCGTCATTATGACACTTCAAAATTTTTTGGGAGAATTCCACCCAGTGTTTCAGATTGATGATCCCTCTACAAATGCTGTTTGACCTGCTGAATATTTCGAGGATTTTCATATTTAAAAAATGAAGGTTTACTGACACTTGCCACAGAACAGCCATTCATTTGCTTGTTAACAGCTACTCTGGCTATGAGCTTACAACTGGAAAAGAGAGCTGCATGACTCCAAATCTACATGAGCAGTAGTTAGAGCTAATTGATTTGGTGCATGCTGTTCTAGGAGTTGCAGCGAGGCATCAAATTAATGATGCAGTATAAAGAAAACTTTATTCATTGCTCTTTAGCTCTACACCTGGGCTCACAAGTACTTAGTTGGTCCAATGCAAAATTACTGTATGCAATAAAGTGAAAGTGAATTAATGCATGCCTTTGTGTAGAGGGGAGAGCTTGCATTGTCTGTTTATTCCGCCCGTGGCATTTTTGTTTGTGTGTATGCATGTGCAGAAGATGATTACTGTGACCTACAATTAATTTGTTCTTTTTCAATTTAGGGGTCATATCTTTGAAGTTTCCAGAAGTCCCCACAGTGAAAGCAACGTGTGCATTCTTTGTAAGTATTCCTCCTATGGTGCTCTGACTTTCCTTAATGAAGAATGTGCTTGGGTGTATATGAAAGAACAACATTGTTCAATGATTTTAGACCACAGTTTCTGCCCTTTGTTTTGATTGTTATTTTGTATGTGTTGGCTTTAATCTTTGGAATCTCATAGAAACTCAACAGTGCGGAAAGAGGCCCTCCGGCCTATCGAGTCTGCACCGAATATAATTCCACCCAGGCCCTACCTCCATACCCCTACATATTATACCCACAAATCCCTCTAACCTATGCACCCCAGGACACTAAGGGGCAATTCCTTAGCATGGCCAATCAACCTAACCCACACATCTTTGGACTGGGAGGAAATCAGAGCACCCGGAGGAAACCCACACAGACACAAGGAGAATGTGCAAACTCCACACAGACAGTGACCCAAGCCGAGAATCGAACCCAGGTCCCTGGAGCTGTGAAGCAGCAGTGCTAACCACTGTGCTAGCGTGCCGCCTCATTTGGCTGACAGTTGTTCATTGTTCTGCCATTCGCGTCTCTTCTGGATGTGCCTTGTATTTATTTACTTGTCTTAGTATCACTCCATTTGACTGTGCTCTACCAAATCTTCATTTTAATTTCTTTCATCTTCCACCTTATCTCAGGCCTTCCTTTTCATTATTTTTCCACCCTTCCCTTTTTGGCCAACTGAAAACTATTTCTAACTTTTCTCAGTTCTAACAAAAGGTCATCATTGACCTGAAATGTTGGGTGGAGTTCTTCTCCCAAAAATATTCTAAAAAAATTCACGTGAAAACTGGAGTAACTCGCACTGTTTTTTTCAGTGGGAATCCAGAGAAGAATCTCCCACACTCTGTGTGCACTGCAGAGGCCACCAGCATGAGTATCAATGAATTTCAGGGGGTGCGCCATATTCCCACGAGAGGCTGAAATCAGTGCACTGAGCAGGCTACTGTCTGTGCACCAAGCTGCCAGTGCAGAGATCAGTGCATGCTTGGTGGCCACACATTAATGGCCTCCAAATTGCTGACCAGCTCCAGTCTCCAGCCCACACCAAACGTTGGCCTCCTTCCTTCCCCCATTGATCTTGACTGCAGAGTGACAGCGGGAATCCTCCCCACAACAATCACTCCTAGGTTCTGTTCCCATGTGTCACGCCCTTTGGCATTAGCACTTTGCCCCATAGGCAGTGCTGGGGGCCCAAGCCCTGGCACTGCCAGGGTGCTGCTGTCCAAGAAGTACCCCCGTTGCCAGATCTCCTGATGCCCCGATTGCCTGCCCATCAATCCAGCAGGGCTGGGCCGCTAGTAGCCCCTCACTTGCAGGGAACTGTAATCCCTGCTGGGGTGAACCACTCTGTCGGGGTGGAAGATGCTAGTGGGCCCGGAGACTTCGGTCTCAGACCCAATAATAGTAATTAAATTGCATTGAAATGCAGACTTCAATATTTACCCCGCCCCTCCGGTGATTTCTGGTGTGGAGCAGATGCTGCTGGAAATCTAACACTGGGAAACACAATCTCAGTGGGAACGATGGGCAAATCCCATGCGGTGGGATGGGAGAATCTCCTCTCCTCTCCCTCTCTACCCCCCATCAACGTTGTTTCCACAGTTGTTGCCAGACCTATTGAGTATTTCCAGCATTTTTTGTTTTTAATTACATTTTAATGTAACAGTTTCTTAGTCCTGTTACATTCCCAAGTTATTATGTAACATTATTTTATTGGAATTGCCTTGTCACAAAGACATCTTAAAGTATATTATGATCATCTTTATCAGTAAAGGAGTAACGTAAGCTATTAGTTTACAACATTATGTAACTACTAACACGGACATGATGTATCAACAAAGATATCAAAATAATACCAAGAACATGTATACTAAAGGTGTTATTTTCCCCGTGTTTCTTAATCACTTCTCAGCCTCTTGGCTAAAATCAAGTGTAGTATCAACATGCTGTGCTTGGTTGAAGTCATTAGGTTACATTTTAGCTTTGTTTGAAGCAATTTTTAAAAGCAACATCTCGGCCTTTTGGCTAAGAAGCAAATGAGATCAAGCCTTGGAGGAGGAGCTATGCCTGCTCCAATCAGCTTGGATCATGTAGATCAAGCCCAAGACAGGAGGTGAGAGCCCTGTCTTGTCAGCTTGGATTGGAAATGTCTCAACTTGTTGAGACTCTGAATTGGATTTGATTTGATTGAATTGGAATAAAATAAAAAAAAAATGCATTCTGGAATCTCTTGTGTCTTAATTCATTTTGGTAACTAGACTTTAATTAGCAAGGTTCAAATGGTTATATTTTCTTGCAAGCTTGAACGATAACTTATTATTTGACTGTGGGGAGTAATCGTAGCTAAATCTGGCGCAATATCTACGCATTCAATGCCAATAGATAAGATAGCAATCAGAAGTGGAAACCCTCACTTTTTTTTCTGGTTTATCTAGCTGAGGGATTCTAGCCAGTCACGCTGTTTCCATCAATTAAGGGATTGACCCCCTTCTACAACATATGGTACAGTTTGGCACTGGGGAAGTCACTCAAAAGAATTTTAATAGGGAATGTTATTATTATAGTGTATTGATGTATTTTTCTCTAGCTAATGTTAGTGAAAAGGTACATTTAGTATAAATATCAGAGAATAGAAGAAAAGTATCTCTAATCATATCAGGCGTGCTATATCACAAGAATTGCGGTTAATTATGGTTAATCACAAGGTTAAGTAAATCATAGAGCAGAGGGAAAACTATTTGTGATTTAAAATATAACCTTTTCAACTTTCACCTTGGTTCCATAATCACCGCTTAGCATGATTTCTACATTTTGTTTCTTTCTACCTAGTACATTGTGATTAAATCTTTGGTAACTGTCTTGTAATATTACAAGTGTTATTTTGTGGCAAATTGCTGTTTGTGTTACAATTTTAAAAGGAAATGGAAATCAAAATTTTCACTTTTTTGGTAGAGATTGCCTAAATGTGAACTATTTTAATTCAGTAACCTGTTTTAATTATTAGTATAGCTGTATATCAAATGCGTGAATAATAAACAGAGGTGACTATTTCTGCGTTGTAAAATTGTACCTATGTCAGCTTCACAGTATGCGTCACCTGTGTACTGTTTAAAATTTTACATGCTATTTGTTTATTGATGGGTACAAGCTGAAAGATTAAAAATTTATTTCTAGTGTACTAGAAATAAAAATCAAAATCAGATGTAATTAAAACCAGATATAACCTGCCTTTCATGTGTAAGACAACTCGCTCATTCCAGATATCAGTCTAGTAATACCACCACCACCACTGCTGTGCGCTCCCCCCATCCCCCCGGCAAGCCCTATTCCACCCCCCCACCAAGCCCTATTCCACCCCCCCCACCAAGCCCTATTCCACCCCCCCCCCCCCCGCAAGCCCTATTTTCCTTCCCCCCCCCCCCCAAATAACTCCATGCGTTGACCATGGTTAACTTAACCTACACATCTTTGGACACTAAGGGGCAATTTACCATGGCCAATCAACCAAACCTCCAATAAGAAGACCAAAACTGCACACAAATGTGGCCCTAATAGCTGAAATTTCACACCCTTACTATTTCTTTTTACTTGGGTGTGAAAAACATGATTTATCTAAATAGTGATGTATTGGGAGCTGCAGATGTACATGTGTCAGGGTGTCCTTGCACACCAGTTAGTGGAAGTGGAGATACAGCTGCAGCAAGAAATTAGAAAGGCAAGTCAAATTGCCTTCATTGATAGAATAATTAGGTTTACAAGTAGAGATGTTTTCCTGCAGTTATACAAGGCCTTGATGAGACCACAGTTGGAGTATTGCGTGCAGTTTTGGCCTCCCTCCCTAAGAAAGGATATGCTTGCCATAGAGGGAGTGCAGCAGATGTTCACTAGGCTCATACTGGGATTGGCGGGACTGTCCTATGAGGAGCGATTGGTTCGACTGTGCCTGTATTCAATACAGTTTAAAAAAATGAGAAGAGATCTGATTGAAACGTATAAAATTCTAACAGGGCTGGACAGATGAAATGCAGACAGAATGTCTTCCCTATTGGGGATCTAGAACCAAAGGACACATCCATTTAGATAGACCATTTAGGACTGAGATGAAGAAGAGTGGTGAACCTATGGAATTCTCTATTACAAAAGACTGTAGTAGATCAAGTTACTGAATGTATACAGGAAAGAAATTTTTTTTAAAGATTTTATTAGCATTAACTGATATGGAGAGAAAGCAGGAATATGGCATTGAAATAGAGGATCAGCCATGATCATATTGAATGGCTGGACTGGACTACTCCTGCTCCTAGTTTCTGTGCTCAATTCCTCTCATAATAAAGGATAGCATTCCATTAGCTGCCTTGATTATGTGCTGCACTTGCACACTAGCATTTTGTGACAAATGCATTAGGATCCAAGATCCCTCTGCATCTCAGAATTTTGCTGTTGTTCTCTGTTAAGTAATACTCTGCTTTTTTTATTCTTCCTGTTAAAATGACCAACTTATATTCTCCTACATTATACCCCAACTGCCAGATTTTTGCCTAATCATTCAACCTAGCTGTATCTATCTAAAACCACCTTATGTTCTTTTTGTCACATACTTTTGTGCCTATCTTTGTGTTGTTTGAAAATTTAGTAGGTAAGCTTTTGCTCTCCTCAAGTCATTTATGTAAATTGTAAAAATCTACTTGTGCACTCTCGTGCCTGCATTCTTGTGTGCAGGCTCATCCTCATTGACTGTGGAAGATTAACCTTGTCTGTGAGTTCTTAGACCCTTCCCCCCCCTCAAAGGCATCCCCATGACAACATGAATCACATGGGTCTGTATCCAGGTAGGCATGCTGATTAGCTATCCTTGAGAGCCCAACTCTCTTCTATCTCGGAAATAAATTGACAGTTAAAACACAACTGTTTTCAGTCTGGCATTCTCAAAAAATCTCTAGGAATTTGACTCTTAGTCTATCCGCTGTCAGCACTCAGGCTGCTGCCTTTATAGCCAAGTGTAAATACCTTCCCAGCCTCTTCCCTGTAAGATAATTTCGGCCTCCTTTGATCTTTAACAGTCAAGCCACTCAGGTTTTCTGTCAGGCAGATTTCAGACCAGGTGTCTCAATCTCCTTAATTTTGCCTTAATGACACTGTCCCAAAGCATCATGATCTTATGAACCTCAAAATTGTAACAATTTATCTTTATATATAAAATATAGTGGTGAATGGAGTGAGTCACTTGGTGTTCTTGATGACTCGCAATGTAATTATGTACAATTAAAATCCATGATGCCTTCATGTCACTGAAAAAAATCAGTTATTCTTTTCTTCATTTGTTATTGGTATTTCCTCCACTAGACTGAACTGCTGCCACGTTGTCGGGAAATACAGCCTATTGGCTTAGTTGTCCATGAAAATGGGAAACTCTTGCTACAAGCAACTCTAGAAGTAAGTAGCTTTGGAAAATATTCATATGATTATGGCCTCGACAGTTAGTTATTGATTGGCAGCTTGGACAGGCAGGCGCAGATGTAATCTTTTGTGGAGATGTGTTTTGCGCAGATTAAAGGAACACAGATGTAAAATCAACAGAAAGCTGCTGAAGAAGGCAAAGGAATAAGGTGACCTGAGAGCACAAAATAGATAATCTGTGAATATACAAGCAAAAAGAGATAAATTTGTAAGAAAGGCCAATATGATTTTGGCTTATAAAACCATTTGCCTAAGAGCAAAATGCTTAGGATAAATTTGTGTAGGACAATTTGTAGGTCACCTTCAAAGCAAGGTGTATAGTTTTGAAGTTGCCATTATGAAAAACAAATTAAAGCCATGAGTGTAGATTCACCAAAAAGGTGAATATGAGATGAAAATTATAGTTATTTGGAGAGACTTGTACTGGGATTGTTTTCACTGGAGCAAATAAAGTTGCAGAGGTTTTTAACAATCATGAATAGTTTTGATAGAGAATAGGGAAAGATTATTTCCCCTGACAGGAGTATTGGTGACAAAGAATTACCAATTAAAAATGGTTTCTGAAATTGAGGAATGTCCATACACAAGAGCATGGTTTGCTTTGCCACAGGGAGTAGTTGAGGCAAAGCTCATTCCATCTTTTCAGACAAATGGATAAGCAGTTGATGTATTCAAGTGGCACATACTCAACAATAACCTACTTGCCAGTGTTCTGTTGGGTTTCTCCAGGATCACTTGATTCTAGTCCTTAACACAAAGGTGGTCTTCGACCCAGTATGATGCCAGGGAGTCTCAGTAATACTGATCAATAATGATCAGAAAGCCAATTATTTAATCATTGGAGCAGAACCTAACACATAGGAAGATGGTTGTGATCATTGGACTCCAATCATTTCAATCTCAAATTATAAGAGTCCCTCAAGATGAGGTACTAGGCTAATTGCAGCTCATTCAGCAATGATCTTCCATTTATCATCAGGATAGAAGTTGGACTGATATTTGCAGTTTTCAGCTCCATTTTCAATTTCTCATTAAAATCGAGCAGTCAGTGAAAAACACAAAAACTTGAGTTGCTGAATGGCAAGTAAATGCATGCCACACTAGTGTCAGCTAATGGTCATTACTGGCTATTAGAAAATCCATCCATGCCCCCTTCACATTCAGTGGTATTACCATCAGCAAGCCTTCCGCTAACAAATTCCTGGGGCTTACCAATACCAAAATATCAACTGGATCAGCCGCATAAATGCCGTGACTTCTAGAACAGGACATCAGCTTCATGTTTGCAGGAAGTGACAAACTTCCATTCTACTCAAGGTTTCGCCACCACCTTTAAAAACCTTGTGTGTGATGGAATGCTGTCCAATCGTTCAGATGGATGCAGTTGCAATGACATTCATGATCCTTGACACCATCTGGGACAAAGAAATTTGCATCCACTAGGCTAATTGCCTAACCCCTCTACCATCACATACACTAGCTACAGTCTGTACCATATACAGGATGTATTGCAGTAACCTGCCAAGACTACTTTAGTTCCAAACCTGGGACCTGAATATGTAAAGATAAAAGCAGTAGGTGAACATTGCTGAATCAAAATCATGGAATCCTCTACATAGCTGCTTGTGGGAGCCTTTTGCCACTTAGACATCAGTAATTCAAGGAGACAACTCACCATCACCACCTCGTGGGAAACAAGGGATAGATAATAAATATCAGCTTTGCTAGTGATGCCCGCATCTCAAGAATGAACTTCTAAAAATAATACAGGACTGTGAGAAAACTACATGGTAGTGTGACTGGTAATAGAACATAGAAACATAGAACATTACAGCGCAGAACAGGCCCTTCGGCCCACGATGTTGCGCCGACCAATTAAGAGAAAAGCAATGACCCTCTAATCTAAGCCAATCCCTTTCCATCCATAAACCTATCCACGGACCTCCCAAACGCCCCCAAACTAGGCGCATCCACAACTGCAGCAGGCAGGGCACTCCACTCCCCCACCACCCTCCGGGTAAAGAACCCACCCCCGACACCCGCCCCACAACCACCACCCCCCAATCTAAAGCTATGTCCCCTCGTGCCAGCCCTCTCCATCCGAGGGAAAAGGCTATCACTGTCCACCCCACCCAAACCTCCAATCATCCTGCATGCCTCAACAAGGCCCCCTCCCAGCCGCCCTCCCTCCAACGAAAACAACCCCAAATCCCTCAGTCTCCCCCCACAGGACCCTCCCTCCACACCAGGCAACATCCTGGCAAACCTCCTCCGCACCCTCCCCAATGCCTCCACATCCTTCCCACAATGCGGGGACCAGAACTGCACACAACACTCCAAGCGTGGACGCACCAGAGCCCTGCACAGCCGCAACACGACCCCGTGGCTCCCAAACCCAATCCCCCCACCAATAAACGCCAAGACACCGCATGCCCTCCCAACAACCCCACCGACCTGATTTCCAACCCCCAGGGATCTATGCACATGTACACGTAGATCCCTCCGCTCGCCAACACCACCCAGAGTCCCACCATTAGCCCCATACTCTACACATCTGCCACTCCCGCCAAAGTGAACTACCTCACACCCTTCCGCATCAAACTCCATCCGCCACCTCCCGGCCCAGCTCCGCAACCTGTCCAAGCCTCTCCGCAAACTACGAAACCCCTCCCCACTATCCACCAACCCCCCCCCCCCCCGACCCTGGTGTCATCAGCAAACCCACCAATCCATTCTTCTACACCCTCATCCAGATCATTCATAAAAATTACAAACAGCAGTGGCCCCAAAACAGATCCCTGAGGCACACCACTTGTAACCGAACTCCATGACGAATACTTTCCATCAACCACCACCCTCTGTCTCCTGTCTGCTAGCCAATTCCTGATCCAATTACCTAAATCACCCTCAATCCCATACATCTGCATTTTCTGCAGAAGCCTTCCATGGTGAACCTTATCAAACGCCTTACTAAAGTCTATATATACCACGTCAACTGCCTTACCCCCATCCACCTCTTTGGTCACTTTTTCAAAAAACTCAATAAGGTTAGTAAGGCACGACCTACCCTTCACAAAACCGTGCTGACTATCTCCAATCAATTCATTACTCTCTAAATAACTATAAATCCTATCCTAATAATTTTTTCTAATACTTTGCCCACAACAGAAGTAAGACTCACCGGTCTATAATTCCCGGGGAAGTCTCTATTCCCCTTCTTAAACAATGGGACAACATTCGCTATCCTCCAGCCTTCTGGCACTATACCTGTGACCAACGACGACCTGAAGATCAGAGCCAGAGGCTCTGCAATCGCCTCTCTTGCCTCCCAGAGAATCCTAGGGTAAATCCCGTCCGGCCCAGGGGACTTATCTATTTTCAAACCCTCAAGAATATCTAGCACATCCTCCTTATCTACTGCAATACTATCCAGTTTACAACCCTGTAACCCAGTGTTCTCCACAACTACATTTACGTCTCCCTGCGTGAATACCGAAGAGAAATTAGATTGGTTCACTAGATTGGTTCCACTGGTCGGCGTAACATCGAGGGCCAAAGGGCCTGCACTGCGCTGTAATGCTCCACGCTCTAAATGTCTTACTAAAATCAATGTATACGACATCAACTGTTCTACCTTCATCTACACACTTAGTTACCTCCTCAAAGAATTCAATCAAATTTGTGAGGCAAGACTTACCCTTCATGAAAGCGTGCTGACTATCCTGGATTAAGCTGTATCTTTCCAAATGGTCATAAATCCTATCCCTCAGGACATTTTCCATTAACTTACCAACCACCGAAGTGGATGGCTTTGGCAAAAAGCAAGCACTTTCTGGATAAATCAAATGAATTCCTCATGTGTTGTGAACCACAATGATTTGTTAGTTCAGTGTTAAGCAAGTATGAACTATTAATCTATACATCAAGGCAGAGGATAGCAAAAAAAAATCTATTCAATCTGATTACTAGCAAGGTCAGTAGATAATGTTTGTGAATATGTATTGGTTGGAAGAGGTGGAAGAAACAAAGGTCAGTATTTTCTGATCTTGTGTGCCCTGTCACTACTGCCAGTGAGAACGGAGAATTTGGCGCTCAGCCAAAACTCCATTCACCGCAGTGGGACAGGAGACATCCAGCCCAAGTGTCAGCAGTCTCTCAGTTGGTAGCACATTTTTCTCCGAGTCAGAAGGTTTTAAGTCCAAGTGCCGCACCAGATCTTGACCACAAACCTTAAGGCTAAACCTCCAGTACAGTACTGAGGGAGTGCTACACAGCTGTCCCATGACACTATTTCAAAGAAAAGGAGGGGAGTTATCCAGGGAGTTCTGGCCAATATTTCTCCCTCAATCTGATTTTGTGATGCTGATTATCTGGTCATTATCACATTGCTTTTTGTGGGAGTCTATTATGTGCAAATTGGTTCCCACATTACAAGAATAACTGCACTTGAAGATACTTCATTAGCTTTGAGGCAATGCGATATCAAAGTGGCCATGAAAGATGCAATTACTGTGTTGCTGAAAGAACTATCATGAAATCACATGACAGAATCCTGGATTTTTTTTGTTCTGTAACCATGCTCTGAGTCGATGTTTCTAATGACATCCCCACTGCACATCATCACATTATTTTTTCCATCTAATTATTTGTTGGTAGTGTATTGTCACATTTTTTAAAATGCTGCATACTGTATTGTGATGGTCAGTTACAAATGAAACTTGAGCTCTGAACTATATTTATGGCTGATAATGAAAATTCTGATTCTTCCTTTCACTGATAAAATTAACTTAATTGTCTATATTGGGTAGGCTATCGGTGGACAGGCCCCAAGGAGTCTGATGGATCATTTTGCAGAGATACTGTTTGCTTTGAACAAGCATTGTGTTACTTACTTGAGCGTTTGGTTGAAGGAAGTGATGCAGCAACAGAATTTCCCATCAAGCCGCCTTACACAAGTACAAAAAGAAACATTCAGCCAACAAATTTTAAGGTATATATGTTTAAAATGCATATGTCATGCTTCCCATAACCTAAATTTGAAGCTTTAAAAATTGCTGTGAACCACCCCCCATCAGAGGGAGCAGGGAATGGGATAGAATTCTGAGAGCTGGGTGAAAGAGTGCAGAGGTGTGCGTGCATAAAGCTGAGAGAGCAAGGTTATAGGGTCGTGAGAAATCCAATCCCGGGACTGCCTCACCTGGTGTCTCCACTTCACAGCCTCTCTCACCCTCATGGGAAGAGGGCGTTCACAAACCCAGTTGATCGTCCTCTGGCCCCACTAGGGGTCACGGCCAACACTTGAGGAAGCCCTGGTAAACGCCAAAGCTAACTCATAACTTTGCTATCATGCACCAACTATTTGGCAGCTGTTTCTCGATTGCTTCATAGTCTTCCACCTGCTTTTTCCATTGAGTATATTTTTATTTTTTATTTTACCTTTAATTAGTGGAGACAAAACTGCTTATATATTTCCCATTAATTTTTTTACCAAAAGCAGATAAAGCAAATTATGTAACTTCACCAGAATTGGTTGAGAGGCCAGAAAGCAATTTCCTTCAGCGAGATGTGATGAAAATATATTACAAAGGAAAGAGTTGAAAATGTGCAGCAGTAACTTTTAGTTTAACTTGCAGCACTTGTTGAATTGATGTTTTAAATCATCAACTCTTTGCAATATAATTTTGATTTCTTCTATATAGCTGTGGTAAATGTCAATCCATTCACCTTTCGATATTTGCCACCTCTGCTGCCCTTTAACGTGAGCATTGTCATCCTGGACAAGACTTTGCGAGTACCACGTGTAAACCACCTTGTGTGCAAAGAAATATTTCTGCCCACAATGTTGTTATTCTGCTCACTATTTTGACTCATTTGATAAAGTTCCTTTTAAACAAGTATGAAAGCAAAGTTTGGGTTTGAACTTAAATCAGTGGCCTTTCTCACCTTTGTTTTTAAATGCCTCCATAGCTCTGTCCTTCCTTAATATCGTAATCCCCTCCAGCCCTACAACCCTCTGAGATAACTGTAAGCCGATAATCCTGGCATCTTGAACATGTCTGATTTTTGTCTCTTCACCATTGGTGGATATGCTGTTAGCTGCTGAGGCCCCAAGTCCTGGAATTCCCTCCCTAAACACCTCTGTCCCCATCCCTCTCTGTCCTCCCTTAAAGTCCACCTTCAAGGCCTACTTTCTGCCTTAGTATCTCCTTGTGTTTAATTGATAATCCAGTTAAGTGCCTTGAGATAGTTCACTGTATTAAAGGCATTTAAATGCTAGTTATTTTTGTTGGCAATCATGTTCGATGATGAGAAGTCAATTATAAGTGCAGTGTTTTTGTTTAGTTTTACAAATACCCCTCATCAAATGCCACACAAGAGGTTATTACAGAAGGTTAGGGGGCATGGAGTTGGGGGTAGGGTGTTAATGTGGATAGGGGATTGGCTGTCAAATAAGGGGCAGAGAGTGGGGGTCAGTGGGTGCTATTTGGATTGGTGGTTGGTGACTAGTGGAGTGCCCCAGGGTTCGGTGTTGGGGCCTCAGCTATTTACCATTTATATAGATGACCTGGAGGAGGGAACCGAGTGTATGGTGTTGAAATTTGCTGATGACACCAAGATTGGTGGAATGGCAAATTGTGCGGAGGGTGTGGAGAGCCTGCAGAAGGATCTAGATAGGCTGGGCGAATGGGCCAGGAACTGGCAAATGGAATTTAATGTTGGCAAATGTGAGGTTGTCCACTTTGGTAGGAATAATGGTAGGAAGGACTATTACTTACGGGGCGAAAAACTGCAGCATGCGACAGTGCAGAGGGACCTCGGGGTCCTTGTGCATGAGTTGCAAAAGCCCAGCCTGCAGGTGCAGCAGGTGGTCAGGAAGGCAAATGGGATGCTGGCCTTCATAGCGAAGGGGATTGAATATAAAAGTAGGGAGGTCTTGCTGCAGCTGTATAGGGCACTGGTAAGGCCGCAGCTGGAGTACTGTGTGCAGTTTTGGTCGCCGCACTTACGCAAGGATATTTTGGCCTTGGAGGGAGTGCAGAGGGGGTTTACTAGGCTGATTCTGGAGTTGAGGGGGTTGAGCTATGAGGAGAGGCTGAATAAACTAGGCTTGTACTCGTTAGAGTTTAGAAGAATGAGGGGAGATCTTATAGAGACATATAAGATGTTGAATGGGATGGATAGGATAGAAGTTGAGAGGCTCTTCCCGCTCAGAAAGGACAGTAGGACTAGAGGGCACAGCCTCAAGATAAAGGGGGGGCGCGGTTTAGAACGGAGTTGAGGAGGAACTTCTTCACTCAAAGGGTGGTGAATCTCTGGAATTCTGCCTGTTGAAGTGGTGGAGGTTGCCTCGCTAAATATTTTTAAGACGCGGGTTGATAGGTTTTTGATAGGCAAGGGGATTAAGGGTTATGGGGAGAGGGCAGGAAAGTGGAACTGAGCCACGACAGATCAGCCATGATCTTATTGAATGGCGGGGCAGGCTCGAGGGGCTAGATGGCCTACTCCTGCTCCTATTTCTTATGTTCTTATGGATAGGATAGAGGTGGAGAGGCTCTTCCCGCTCAGAAAGGACAGTAGGACTAGAGGGTACAGCCTCAAGATAAAGGGGGGGCAGTTTAGAACGGAGCTGAGGAGGAACTTCTTCACTCAAAGGGTGGTGAATCTCTGGAATTCTCTGAAGTGGTGGAGGCTGCCTCGCTAAATATATTTAAGACGCGGGTTGATAGGTTTTTGATAGGCAAGGGGATTAAGGGCTATGGAGAGAGGGCAGGAAAGTGGAACTGAGCCACGACAGATCAGCCATGATCTTATTGAATGGCAGGGCAGGCTCGAAGGGCTAGATGGCCTACTCCTGCTCCTATTTCTTATGTTCTTATCTTCTGTCTCCAAAGAAGCCCCTTTATTATTTTTCTTTGTGTTTTTGAACCCAATTGTTGCAATACTGCTCGTTGGTGCCTAGTTGAGGGTCAGTGATATTTTTTGAGAACTGAATTTGGATTACTAAAATCCTTCTTGTACGTCAGAAATTTGACCTGCTGTATTTTTGAGCAGCATTCACATTAAATGGTCTCGTATGACATGAGCAAAAATACATTTTAATAATTTTGTGAAAAAGTCACCATTTTGAAAAGATACTGAGATGTCCTGATGTATTACTTGTGATGAGGCAAAGATTTTCACAGCAGTGTGAAAAAAGACCCAGGAAATTTAGTGTATAACAAAGGTACAATCTGCATTATAAGAGCAAAGTATCAAAATGGAAAGACGTGAAACAATTCTGTTTCTTGAAATTTTTACACTAATCAGCTAGATTTGTGTTCAGCCAATTCAGCGTGAATGTGGAGAACAAAATGGGAATACATAGCAACATTGGACTTGAGAAGAGAGAGGCCATTTGGCCCTTCAAACCTGCTCCACCATTCAATAAGACCATGGCTGATCTGATTGTGCTTTTAACTCTACTCTCCTATCTGCTCCCGCTCCCCCCCACTCCTCCGTCTACCAAAAGTCTATCCAACTCAGCCTTGAATAAATTCAATGAATGCCGAAGTGTAAAATCTAATATTTGAGCAAGGTAAATAATGAAACATTTAAGACTCAAAGTGTGTCCTGACCATTTGGCACACTGAAGGGAGCAAGAGGCTTAAATACATCCTGTCTTTTTTTTTTGAGAGCATGGAAAAATAACTTCAGGTCTCATTTAAGATATAAAAATGTAAAATGTGAACTGAAGATAGCTCATATAAGCTTTAAATCTTCCCTTCATTTTTAAGAACTATAAATAAACACTGCAAAATGGCTGAGCTAAGCTCAAATGAGGTGAATAGACAATAATGAGAGGTTATCATCACCTAACATAACTGGATTGAATGTTAGTATTTAGTAAGGAGGTGTAACAGATGTGCTTTTTATTAGTAACGTAAAGAGGCTTAATTTTTAAGCATGAGTTCAGGCATTGCCAATGATCAATGTCGTTGTGTGTGAAAACTAATGACATGGGAAGTAAAAGTGTGACAGCTATCAGTTATGAAAAATTTAATACATCATTGAACCTGTGCTTTCAGTAAAACACTATCAAATGAAAAAAAATGAAGTTTAACTTCTTCTGTTTTACAGAGATCGAGTGAATAAAAGGAGAGTTAAGGACATTGTTAAGGAGTTCACACTACTGTGCAGAGGTCTTCATGGCACAGAATATGCAGCCGAATATTGAAGCTGTATAATTACATTGAAGTATTACTCCTTTAATAGCATGCTTCCTACATCCTCAACACATTTGCACCGGTTCCTTCTGTAAAAATTCATTCTAGCGTGAAGGATTTTTTTAAGCAACAAATGGGCTTCTGTCTGCACTACAGGATTCGAGAGAAAAAATACATGCATTTATGTGTGCAGCCATATTAAGAGGCTTTGTTTTTTTTAAAAAATATAAAGGACTTCCTATCATAGGATTGGATCATTTAATAGAGGAAATGTGCCAGCAACGTTCTGGCATCAGCTGTCCTGACTTGCAAGTAATTTGTGTACATGTTCTGTGTCGTAATTAAAGCTTTATGGAAGCAATATAACTTGCTGCTGGAGTCCTGTGATTTTGGCACTTTGTAAACACAACAATATCTTGTGGAGGGACTTGATCCCAGATGATTCAGCTGTGGAATATTACTGGTGATGCTGCTACAATGTCTGAAACCATTTTAAGCGATTCTAGTATTTTAGTTTCTCTCTTGTTTTTAATTTAATGACGTGGTGATGTGGGCTCCTGTTATAATGTAAAAAGTGGAGAATGTTGCAGCAGTCTGGGAACTTAAAAATTCTTTGGACTGTAACAATTGCTTTTTGAGAGTTTCAAAGCTTTGCATGTTTATTTCAGAAATTGAAAAATACCAGAGCATTGAGTCATCCATTCTGACTATAGATAAAGAAAGACTTGATCTAAGTAAAGGCCCTCACTAATCATACTTCTGGAATAGTTAAAACAATGAACTGCTGTAAAGCAGTCCAAACTCCTCCAAAGTTTTGAGACTCTGAAAGCTTTGTTACAGCCCTATTTCGTTTCACAACTTTTAAATTTTTTGTAATATATGCTGTGTGCTACTTTCTGTACAAATACCAGTACCACCTTAATGTAACTCCAAGCTGTCCTTGTTATCTTGTAACTTGTTTATTTGTGCTTCTAGAACTTTTTAGAAGTTCCACAACCATGCATATATTCTGGTCTCGGAATTAATATGGAAAGCCCACTAGTAAAATCTCGATAAGAAATGACTCTGTAGCCTATTGGTTTTCTATTGTGAAATAAAGCTTCACTTCTAGATGTGTGATTTTTGTTTTCCCTCTCTGCCCCAAAATCTTTTTTTGCACACAAAGTGTAAAAGAAATGAAGAATATACATCTGGTCCATAATGTTTTCACCACTTGAATTGTAGAAGGAAACCTATGTAATTGAGAAGCTACAAATAGAAACTATTGTCTGTCATAATCATAGTTTCAACACTTGGTGTTCTGACTTGAAGTTGCATTAGGATGACATCTGTTTACAAAATTAGCCTTTAAGGAGCATTAAGAAAGAACTCTAATTTGTACTAAACACCTTTCATAACCCCAGTACATTCCAAAAGTATTTAGCAATGAAGTATTTCCCATGATGTAGTCACTGATGTAATATTGAGAAATGCATGCAGGACTTGCTTTGCACACCAGAATCCCATAAACTGCAATGAAAGTTAGGTTGTGTTGAGTGAGGGATGAATGTTGTCCAGGATACTAGAACTCATCTAATTTTTCATTCACCCCTGAAGGAGGAGATGGATACATCTAAATACAGATAATGTTATTTCAACAGATTATTGATGTATTTTGAAATACATTAAGGATCTGATATTTTAGAATACTATCAATATGTTAAAACACTTGTTCCTTTTATCCAGGCCTTTTATGTTTTAATTCCAAAACCAGCAATGAAGATCTTCCTGAAGATGGACTGAGTATCACTCTAGATTGGAGCAATTCTTCTGCCCTTGTTACATGGTTTCAAATTAAATCCAGCCTAAATAAATTGAGACCTTTTTTCTTGTTGGCTGCTAAAAGCCTCAAATAACATTATTTGAGATCGTACGAACACAGTTGCCAGTGAACATGAAATTCAAGCTTAATGAGGTAAAATAAGTCCTCAGCAGAGGATAGAAGGTGAAGAAATTTTTGCACTGCTAGGATATATATTTTAATCAAATACATACCCATGAAATCAGCTACCCTTATTTGAAACCTAATCAGAATTTGCTTTGCGGTAAGTTATTTTTCTGAAACTTGTTTCTTTTAAGAACATTTGTATAAATAGAATATGTCAAAATATGCTCTTTTGGATTAGGCATGACCTTTCTAGTTGATCTCTAAGTGCATGTATTTTTGTCATCTTTATCTTCAAGGCAATTGGAACATATTGCTCAGATTTCTCTGGTGATTTCATACTTGTGTATGAAACAGCTGAAAAGATGGTATAACATGAAATATCATTGACAATTGTGTGTTAAAAATCTGACCCATTGGAAAGGGAAGGCCAGTTGAGTTTATTTGCCGTGCTTATTTCAGTGCTCATTAACCATTTGATCTTCCAAGAAAGCAGGAATGTGCAGATATATTTGGGTCCGGGTCCATTCTCCATGAGAACCGTTAGATGATGTCTCATTATTATCTTCCTTGAGCAAAATGCAGTCGTTGATTAAAGCATGAGAGTCGTGTGTTTGGGAGCAGGTCAGTCAATGTAAATAAATTTGAATGAGTGAAAACAATGTTTATGCATTGGTTCATAGAGATATTAAAAACACAGATTGTTTGAAACCCTGTACTATGTTGACATGAAATCTCAATGGATTTATTCTGAAGTTATGCTCTAGGGTTCAATTTATTTATTCCTAGCCACCATGTGATTAGGACCTTATCTAGATATGCTGTATTCATCCCAATATATCTCAAATTATGATTTACTGGGAGTACATTTGAAGGTAAGATGGATAGCAATTACTTAAATGTTTCTAAATATCCCAAATATCATTACAGGTTCCACAGTCTGGGGCTCCCACTCAAATTTTGAATCACCTTTAATATGCGGCCAGTGTATCACATCTGCCCACTACTCATGTACAATTTGAATATTTGGACTAAATCCAGATTAGCTGACAGTCTTTGATATTTCAATAATTACACCCATCTGCCTGTTATTGGGTTCCAACTCAACCACTCATGGTATAAAATCATATTCCTCTCCCTATTTCATGAGTCAGAAATTGCAGATTGGTGTAATTGATTGTAATACTAAACAGCATGGTGGCACAGTGGTTATAGAGTCATGAAGGTTTACAGCATGGAAACAGGTCCTTCAGCCCAACTTGTCCATGCCGCCCTTATTTTTTTTAAAACCCCTAAGCTAATCCAAATTGCCCATATTTGGCCCATATCCCTCTACACCCATTGTACCCTTGTAACTATCTAAATGCTTTTTAAAAGATAAAATTGTACCCTCCTCTACTACTACATCTGGCAGCTTGTTCCAGACACTCACCACCCTCTGAGAGAAAAAATTGCCCCTTTGGACACTTCTGTATTTCTCCCCTCTCACCTTAAACCTATGCCCCTCTTGTTTTAAATTCCCCTACTTTTGGGAAAAGATATTGACGATCTTCCTTGTCAATGCCCCTCATTATTTTATAGACCTCTATAAGGTCATCCCTCAGCCTCCTACGCTCAGGGAAAAAAAGTCCCAGTCTATTCAGCCTCTCCTTAAACTCAAGCCAACAAATCCTGGTAGCATCCTAATAAATCTTTTCTGCACTGTTTCTAGTTTAATGATATCCTTTATGAACATAAGAAATAGGAGCAGGAGTAGGCCATCTAGCCCTTCGAGCCTGCCCCGCCATTCAATAAGATCATGGCTGATCTTTCTATAATAGGGTGACCAGAATTGCACACAGTATTCTAAGTGTGGCCTTACCAATGTCTTGTACAACTTCAAGACATTCCAACTCAGCAGTGCTGCCTCACTGCCACGGATCTGGGCTCAACTCTGGCCTTGGGAGACTTTGCACTTTCTCCCAGTGTCTGTGTGGGTTTCTTCCGGCTGCTCTGGTTTCCTCCCACTGTCCCAAAGATGTGCAGATTAGTCGGATTAGCTATGATAAATGTGCAGGGTTATGGGGATAGGATGGGTGTTGGGCCTGGGTCAGATGCTCTTTCAGAGAGTCAGTTCAAACTTGATGGGCTGAATGGTCTCCTTCAGCACTGTAGGGATTCTAACGTTAAACATTTAAATTTCAAGTGAGGCAAGATTTCTCCCCTTTTGAAAACGTGTGTTCAACTGTATACTTACAGATTTGGAGTTGTAATCATAACTGGCTGTATTAAATTGGGACTTTTGCAAGAAAAATTGGATTCCCAAAAGGAGAGAAAGATCCTTGTCTTTTAGAAGAGGCTAAAATGTAGAGTGGTTTCTTTGGAGGCTCACAGCAGTAGGGATTAGGAGGGGGGAAGGATATTAATATGAGGAGCCAGGGGCTAAATTAACAAGCAGAACCAAAAAGGTAGTAATCTCTGGATTACTATCCCAAATGGGTTTGAATTCATGAGACATTGGCACCAGTACTGGGGAAGGGGGAGTGGCTCCAATGGGATGAGCTTCACCTGAATCATGCTGGGGCCAGAATTTTGACAAATCGCATAACTAGGGCTATAGATAGAGCTTTGAATCAAGTACTGGAGTGCAGGGTATGGTGAGAGGGGATGGGTGGTGTGGCAGGTTCAATTGCATGAAAAATTAGAAAATCAAAATTAAGGGAGAAAGTAGGAATGCAGGTTAGTGATGAGGCTGATTGAAAGTAAAAGGGAGGAATACGCCAAGTGGATAATAACTGTAGATGAACTATATCTGGACTTCAGGTTTGGTTCCTTTATTTGAGGGAAGGATGTAGTGGCATTAGAAGCCGTTAAGAGGAGGCTCACTAGATTGATTTCAGAGGTGAGGGGTTTGTCTTATAAAGAGAGATTGAGCAATTCGGCTCATACTCTCTAGAAGAACGAGAGGAGATCTTACTGAGGTATACAAGATGACAAAAGGTATTGACAAAATAGATGTAGAGTGAATGTTCCACAAGCAGAAGCAATGTAGAACATAGTTTTAGAATAAGGGGTAGCAGATAGAGGAAAAACTACTCTCAAAGGGTGGTGAATCTGTGGAATTACCCCAGAATGCAATGGATGCTAGGACATTGAGAAAATTTATGGAGGTGATGGACAGATTTTTAAGTAGTTATGTAGAACGGACAGGAAAGCAGAGTTGAGACTGAGACGAGACCCAATGGTGAAGCAGGCTCAGGGGGGCTGAGTCGCTTACTTCTGCTGCTAGTTCTTATGTTCCAGTCTTACACACATGCAACAAATGGGAAAACCTCAAACTGCAGAAAGATCATAAAATTGATTCAATGGGTAAAACAACTAGGATTGCCCATAGTAATGCTGATCCCAACAACTCAAATCACTATCCAAATTCTTAAAAATTAAGAAGTTTGGTATAAAAAGCACAAGCTACTTTTTTCCCAGACGGATAAAGAATGACAGTTGGTTTCGAAACCTAATTTGTGGTTCATTTAATCTGTTAAAAAGGTAAGAATTCTTTACAAAACATTGTTATTGCACCTGAAAATACTTCACAGAAAAAACTTTCTAAAATCTTGCCTATTTTCTGATGCATAAAGGCCATGTTTATCAGTCTCAAGTAAGTTTCTGGAAGATATAATGTGATTGACAGTTTTGTAATAAAATCCTTTCTAAAATTAGTACAGTTAGCTTGTTAATTTACACAGTGGTTGGCTTTTGTTTTCCCTCTTCTCTAGCTTGTGTTTTTCGCTTGCCAGTTATGGAGGTTTCATAGATTTTCTATGGACCCCAGTTTGAGAACAGAATTTCTGAATAGTCATTTGGACTTAAAACATTAACTTGGTTTCTCTCTCCACAGATGTTACTAGACTAGCTGGGTTTTCCAGCATTTTCCAACACAACGGTTCTCAAAATGTTTTTTGTTGATGAACCCCTTTTCAAATGAATTAGTAATCACTGACCCCTTGTCTAAGTTATAATAATTATTAATTTATATCTAATGTAGGATTTCTCATGTTAGTGGAAAAATATTTAAAAATCTTTCATTATTGTTTTAAGCAGAAAAGCCAGTAGTGCCACTGATGCACTAACAAGATCTAAAACATTGAAGTATAATTGAAACATTGAAGTATGATTTATAAAAATGCATCAATTCTGTATCCTCTAACCAGCAAAAAAAGGTGTGGAATCTGAACCTCGGGGTGTGGGGAGTTTGTGTACAGTGTTAAGTTCTGGGAAATGAATCTATTCCCTTGGCCTATAGCGCAAAGTGACTGTGATAGTGGAGGCTGATGTGTGAACCAGTATTTTCCTTTGTTTATGGCCAGGAAAATGTGGCAGCTCCAAGGAAGGGGGTGATTAGACTGACTGTTGCCATTTTGCTGCAAATTCATAAGAATCAAAGAAACTCTACACTACAGAAAGAGGCCATTTGGCCCATCGAGTCTGCCCCAACCACCATCCCACCCAGGTCCCAACCCCACATCCCTACATATTTACCCGCTAACCTATGCATCTCAGGCCTCTAAGGGGCCATGTTTAGCATGGCCAATCAACCTAACCCATACATCTTTGGACTGTGGGAGAAAACTGGAGATCCCGGAGGAAACCCACGCAGACACAAGGAGAATGTGCAAACTCCACACATTGTAATTGGAAAAAGTAGCTCCAGAACGTTCCACCTGGATAATGTAACTGCTATTTTTTTAATTCATTTGTGGGACATAGACATCACCAGTTGGCCATGTGCCATCCCTAGTTGCCCTTCAGAAGGTGGTGGTGAGCTAGCGATTGATACAACTGAGTGGCTTGCTAGGCCATTTCAGAGGGTAGTTGAGAATCAACCTCATTGCTGAGGATCTGAAGTCAAATGTCAGCCAGACCAGGTAAGCACTGCAGCTTTCCTTCCCTAAAGGACATTTATGAACTAGATAGGTTTTTCTGACAATCGACAATGATTTCAAGGTCATCAGTAAATTCTTAATTCCAAACATGTTTTATTGAATTCACATTCCACCATCTGGTATGGTGGGATTTGAACCATGGTCCCTAGAACATTAGCTGAGTTTCTGGATTAATATCACTCGGCCATCAACTATCCTACACTGTTCAAGGCAACTGCCAATCACAGTCACTAGCTCCTCCTCCTCTTCAGCTTAAAACTTCATCCAAGATCATTGAGGGCAATCTCTTCCAGTTTCACTCTCAAGTTGCCACTTATTACTCTAACTGCATCTTTGGGCACCATATTTAAAAAGTCCCAGCCCAAGATTGCAGGTAAGTCTCAACAATTGTATCTATTGTGATGGATTTGCAAGAGTTGGCATGTCTGTACCTATCCAGAAATTGGCCATAGTCCTACATTCTTGGCCCCTGTCCCAGTGGCCTAATCACCACATTCAGGTATTAATTTTGGGGCTTTGGCCTCTATCAGCCTACCTAGAAGATGGGGAGATGGTAGTTTAATGGTAATATAACTGGACTAATATTCTAGAGGCCCAGGCTAATACTTTGGGGGATATGTATCCAAATTAATTTGGAATTGAAAGCTTATCTCAGTAATTCTGACCATTAAACCACCATCAATTGTGTAAAATCCCATCTAGTTTACTAATCTCTTCAGAGAAGGAAATCTGTCACCTTTACCCAGTCTGGCCTATATGTGGTTCCAGATCCACAGCAATATGTTTGACAATTATGCCTTCTGAAGTGGCCTAGTCAAGTTGCTCAGTTGTGGCAACCAGGGAAAGCAGCAAATGCTGGCCTTACCAGTGATGACCACATCCCATGAAAGAATGTATAAAATAAAAAATGTATTCCACATTTTGATTGCTTTGTCTGAAGTACATATTAGTAATACATTTGCTTTTCACTCTTTTGAGTCTATAACATTTGTTGTACCAATGGTTTTGGCTAATGTGGATTTCCTTTTTTCTGTACTATTTACTAACTAATTTCCTTACTAACTGTTGTGGTGTCACCTCACTGAAAAACCCATTTTTTTTTACTAGCATTTTTGGTCTCAGTACTTTTTTCTGTGTTATCCCAGTGTACGCACTTCCTTTGTGTCCCTCCATTTGTTGTGTGTATAGAAAATAGATGGTGGGGTAAAAATTAGTTTGTCAAATCACGGTTATCCAAATCTGGTTTATACTTTTACCTAATTTTCCTCTGGGATGGGAATTGAGCAGTGTGTAACGTGGGCTGTTAAATTTGTGTTGTGTGTTTTACACTATTATAAGCAAATTTCTACATCAAGGTCTTTTTTAAAGATAATCTTGCAAATTTCCCAGACTTCCTCCAAAACTGCAGAGAAACCAATATCCAAAAAAGTTGAAATAAAACATTAATAGCAGGCAACAATAAAGATTTGTGTGTGTGTGTGTGTGTACATAATATATAGCACTAACTTTCCATGTAGTTCGTAACAACATTTAATTTGATGAAGGGGGTGGTTCATCTTAATTTGAACACAATGGGTGAAGATCAGTTCAAATGAAAAAGTGGTCCTATGAAATGAGATACATAGAAGATTCTTCTATGTATTTGCAACTTTTTGCTAAATTTAGTGAGAGGAATGTCACCTATGTATAAGATACAAGTCAGATTTGAACTTTGTCTAAATAAATACTACCTCCATTTCTAACAGGAGGGATTGGAACTAAAGAAAATCTGAGAATTATGTAAAGAGCTGCGGTATCGTATTGCAATAAAATGATTAGCAAACATTTTCCCTTCCATTAATGAGAACACAGAGCACAATGTAATTGTAATAAAAATGGTGATTGGCTCCAAACTGTTGCCATTCCAATTATGCTGATCTCTCTTTAAATTCGTGAATGATGGTGCAGCCTGAACATTCTTCTTGACATTAGTTTGAATGCCATTCATTCTAAACTGATTTGCCAGTTGGATCAAAACACCAAAGTAGTGATTATGCCTTAATTATACAGAACAGAACAGAACAGAAGAAATAGGAGCAGGAGTAGGCCATCTGGCCCTTCGAGCCTGCCCCGCCATTCAATAAGATCATGGCTGATCTGTCGTGGCTCAGTTCCACTTTCCCGCCCTCTCCCCATAACCCTTAATCCCCTCTCTTATCAAAAACCCATCAACCCGCTTCTTAAAAATATTTAGCGAGGCAGCCTCCACCACTTCAACGGGCAGAGAATTCCAGAGATTCACCACCCTTTGAGTGAAGAAGTTCCTCCTCAACTCCGTTCTGAACCGCCCCCCCTTTATCTTGAGGCTGTGCCCCCTAGTCCTACTGTCTTTTTTGAGCGGGAAGAGTCTTTCCACCTCTATCCTATCCATCCCATTCATCATCTTATACGTCTCAATGAGATCTCCCCTCATTCTTCTAAACTCTAACGAGTACAAGCCTAGTTTATTCAGCCTCTCCTCATAGCTCAACCCCCTCAACTCCGGTATCAGCCTAGTAAACCTCCTCTGCACTCCCTCCAAGGCCAAAATATCCTTGCGCAGGTGCGGCGCCCAAAACTGCACACAGTACTCCAGCTGCGGCCTCACCAGTGCCCTATACAGCTGCAGCAAGACCTCCCTACTTTTATATTCAATCCCCCTCGCTATGAAGGCCAGCATCCCATTCGCCTTCCTGACCACCTGCTGCACCTGCAGGCTGGGTTTTTGCGACTCATGCACAAGGACCCCGAGGTCCCTCTGCACCGTCGCCTGCTGCAGTTTTTCGCCACGTAAGTAATAGTCCTTCCTACCATTCTTCCTACCAAAGTGGACCACCTCACACTTGCCAACATTAAATTCCATTTGCCATTTCCTGGCCCATTCGCCCAGCCTATCTAGATCCTTCTGCAGACTCTCCACACCCTCCGCACAATTTGCCTTTCCCCCAATCTTGGTGTCATCAGCAAATTTCGACACCCTACACTCGGTTCCCTCCTCCAGATCATCTATATAAATGGTAAATAGCTGAGGCCCCAGCACCGACCCCTGGGGCACCCCACTATATCAAGCTTTTAATTAATTATGTCAGCTTGTGATATGTCCTTGTATCAAACATCACTAAAGTTTTTCAAGCCTTGTACTTTCTGATTGATCAATAGGCCAAAGTCGCAACTGGCTTGTTTCTATCTGTGTTTGCTTTTATTTTTGTCCTATCCCGCTCCAGTCAGGATCCTATTCATTTTGAAACTTAAAAGGTTACTGTTTCCTTCCTGATTGCTCTCCTTTTAGAGCATATATTTGTACTAACGATGAAAAGCTTGTAATCTTCCTTAAATATAATTTACCTCAAATCCGTGCAGATATGGCATTTTCTGCAATTTTCTTTCTGGATAACAAAGGACAGGTAGGTTTATGCCATGGTTATATTGCTAAATAGTTGAAAAGTACTTTTAACCTTGAGTATGTTTTGTTATTTTCTCCAAAGAGGTGAGCTTTCTAAGCCTGTATCATACAGTGATGCGATAAGGTAGAAATTTTTGAAGTATTATTAACAGTCCTCCAAAAAAGCTATTTGTTCATGTAACGGTGGATTCATTTTAGCTGTTCTGGAGATTTGGTTTGTGTAAAGCAGACATTGTGAATTCTTATTAATGTTTAACTCCTGGTTGCACAACTAATGGAATGTGAAATGCTGAAATGTGTACTCTGAAATGTGTTGATAAGGCCATTGTGACTTTGTTCCTCTGTGAAATGTTTAATGTCATCTAATAATAGCTATTTGCTGTTTAAAAGCAAATGGTTAATTAAAAGAGAGAGACTAGACAAGCAACTTGCTACCAGTTTTAGCCTTGAAGACGAGCAAGCACCCTAAACTAATTGGTCCTGTTTTCCCTCCTCCCCTGTCCGGAAATGCCTGACATTTCCTTGCTACTTTCTCATTAAAAGTAGCCAAGATCTGAAATTTGATGGGCGGAGGGAGTATTAAAGCCACAAACCTCATCCTAATATGCAGCACATGTTCTATACCATTAGGGCAAACCTGGACTGTATGCTTATGACATGTCCACCTACAAAAGATCATAATTGTGAAAATGCTTAAACACAAGCTGCCATATAAATATAAACCTTATTGTGTCGGTCAGTAACTTTTAATTTGACATGATCAATGATTTAAAAATAATTTGAGCACCAAGTACATTATGTTAGATTCTAAATACATGTACAGCAGACCGTCAGGTTTAGAATTATGTGAATCTTGGTACAATATTTTTAACGGTATTTTACATATTTTTCAAATGACAAATTATTGTCAATTGTAAGTTTTGTAATATTGCTTTACAGGTTCTCATTTCACGCAATTACCGAGGAAATGTTGAAATGTCGATGATTGAGAATTTTATGCCATTACTTCTGAGCAAAGAGGAAGATGGATCTTCAAACCCAATTTTCAAGAAAGACAATGTCTACTTTCTGTGGAGTAAATACAAAAATATCTACAGTATCCTTGAATATATTATAATGTTATCTTACCTGTTTCCATAATTTTATACTTTTTCACTCATACATATAGAAGTCATAAAACCTTAAACAGAAATCCAGTGGTTTGCACAACAAAGAGAAATATCAACATTTCATTATCCTTTGCGTTCCTTTTCAAAGTAAAACAGGTGAGCAAAAATACTGTGATCTGCTTAAGTAATTAAGGTGTAACTGTCAATCTACTGTCAATCTTTGCAATAAAAATAAGGTCATGTGGAAGTAACCTTTATAAAGCACATTGCATTAATGTGAATATGCTAGGAGTTTGTTTTCTGTAAACTAGCTAATTAATCACACTAACAGTGCTGCTAAAAATGGAAAAAATTTGCCATAGATTTCATAGAATCTAACAGGAGGCCATTTGGCCCACTGAGTTTACACTGACCACAATTCTACCCAGGCCCTACCCTCTTAACCACATGCATTTACCCTAGCTCGTCCCCCTGACACTAAGGGGCAATTTTAACATGGCTAAACCATCTAACCTGCACATCTTTGGACTGTGGGGAAAACCGAAGCTCATGGAGGAAACCCATGCAGATATGGGGAGAACATGCAAACTCCACATGGACAGTGACCCAAGCTGGGAATAGAATTCAGGTCCCTAGCGCTGTGAGGCAGCAAAGCTAACCACTGTGCCACCCAGCATCTGTTACATTAAATGAGGCATTTGAGATCCCAGTATTTTGTTGAAGCATTAATCAGTATCCCATCAGAAGCTTGACATATCTCTTGTAGCTAAACTGGAATAAGTACTTTAAGATGTTATTCTGAAATAATGACCAACTTCAACCTCTAGTCACAAGGTATTTCTAAATAATTTAACAAGACAAGTTTAAATGAATTATCATGAAAGTATTGTTGTATAAGTGTATCATCCAAAAATATAATTGGGAACAGGCTCCTCATGCCTTCTCTGCTATTCAACAACATCATTGCTGATGTCATTTTAACTTCAATTCCACGCTCTCACCTCGGGTAACTTTTACCCACTTGGTTATCAGGAATCTGCCTACCTCTGCCTTACAAATGTTAAAATACTCAGGAAGAGAGTTCCAAAGGCTCATGACCCTCTGCGAGAAAGAAATTCTCCTCACCGCTGTCTTAAATGGATGACTCCTTATTTTTAAACTTGTTCTACTACAAGAGGAATCATCCTCTCCAAATCAACCCCATCAAGGCCCCTTAGGTTCTTGTATTCTGCAACTAGGTCACCTCTTGCTCCAGCGAATACAGGCCGAGACTGTCCAACATTTCCTCATAAGACAGCACTCCCACTCCACATATTAGCCTAACTAATAAACCTCTCTGCATTGTTTCCAACACAATTACATCCTTAATTAAATTGACCAATACTGTACAAAGTACTGAAGATATGATCTCACCAACAGCCTATATAACTGAAGCATAACCTCTACTTTTGTATTCACTTGCCCTTGCAATAAACAATAACATTCTATTAGCTTTGCAACTGACTGTACCTGCATACTAATTTTTTGTGATTCATGCACTAGGCTACCCAGATCCCTCTGCACCTCAGTTTGGCAATGTCTCACCATTTACATAATATGCTTCTTTCTACCTAAAGTAAACAATCCACATTATATTCCATTTGCCAGATCTTTTCCCATTCACTTAGCTGAACAATTATCTACTTGTAGCCCCCATGTCCTCTTCACAACTTATTTTCCTACCTCTCTTTGTACTATCAGCAAATTTAGCAACCATACTTTTGGTTTCTTCATCCAAATCATTTTTAAAGTGTTGATGCCCCAGCACTGATCCCTGTGGCAAGTCATTTGTTAACATATTGCCAGAAAATGACTCATTTATGCCTACTCTTCATTTCCTGTTAGCTAGACAAACTTCTATCCCTGCCAATATGTTACCCACTACACCATGAGCTTTTATTTTCTGCAATAAACTTTGTGTCACCTTATCAAATGCTTTCTGGAAATCTGATACTACCGGCAGTTCTTCTTTGTCCACATCACAAATTGCTTCTTCAAAGAACTCCAATAAATTTGTTTCCCTTTCACAAAATTATGTTGACTCTGCCTGATTACCTCGAATTTATTTATGTGACCTGCTACAGCACCTTTAATGGCTTCTAACATTTTCGTTATGGCAGATGTTAAGCTAAATGTCTGTAGTTTCCTGCTTTCTGTCTCCCTCCCTTTTTGAGCAAAGAAATTACAATGGCTATTTTGCGATCGAATGGAACCTTCCCTGAAACAAAAGAATTTTGGAAAATTAAAGCCAACACATTAAGTTTCTCATTAGATACTACTTTCGAGACCCTCAGATGAAGTCCATCAGGTTTCTGGAACTTGTTAGGCTGCACAGCTCCAACAATTTTCTCAGTATCTCTTCCCTAGAGATTGTAATTTTTGAGTTCCTCCCTCCCGTCCATTTCTTAATTTACAATTTTTCCTGGGTTGTTCTTGTATCCACTATAATAAAAACCAAATCAAAATATCAGTTCATTTCATCTGCTATCTTCTTACTTTCCACTATTCATTCCCCAGATTCACTTTCTATAGAACAAACGTTCATGGGGAAACTCATACTATCTGTCTTTGTCTTTCTAGCTTGCTTTCTCATGAACTCTAAATTTTGCCATCTTACTCTTTTAGTCATTCTTTGCTGTTTTTTTTATATTCTGTCCAATCTTCTGACCTGCTACTTGTCATTGTGCAATTATGTGCTTTTTCTTTAAGTTTTATTTATCTCTAACTTCTTTAGTTAACCACAGGTGATGACTCCTCCCCTTGGAACTTTTCTTTCTCGTTGGAATGTATCTTTTTGGTGTATTCTGAAATATCCCCTTAAATGTCTGCGGGCCTGATATTACCATCAACTTGCATACATTTTTGGGCATGAAAACTTAGTAAAGTCGGGTGTGAGGCGAGTAGCATGATCCGTGAGTGCCTCCACGCCTGTTCCCCTTTGTCAAGAAATTAAAATGGCCACGATTGGCCACTTAAATTGCAAGCATTTAAATTGACTTAATGGGCTAGACGCCCAAACTTACTGGCATTTCCCCTTTACCACCACATTCGTCCACCCAGATTCAATGTGAAACAAACATGGTCTGCAAAGGTCCGATTTGGGCACTCCAGCTTCTGCGAGCATAAGTTCAGAGCTTCCAACGTGTCTCTGACTCAGATCGATGGGGGAAGGGGGTCAGATGGCTCTCTGGTGGGTGGGAAGGAGGCAGGTCAGATGGCCGCCTCAGGAGGAGGAGGGAGGCAGGTCAGATGTTCTCTGGTGGAGGGGGGGAGGGAGGTGGGTCAGATGGCTGTCTGGTGGAGGGGAGGGTGGCAGGTCAGATGGTGCTCTGTTGGGCGAGGTCCACTGCTACTGTGTGTGTGATTGGTGGGGGGGGAGGGGGCAGGAAGTCATGATTGTTCTGGGTGGTGGGGGGAATAGAGGGACAGTAATGTTGTGGTGGTGGGGCAATGTCTGTGGGGGCAGGGGAGGCATAATCCCGCCTGGGGTGTAGCAGGGGAGCATTTTCTATTTTTTTCACTGCGTGTGCACAGTTGAAGGCTCTGATCAGAGCAGCAGTGTTTCAGGTGCAATAAGCCCCACCCACAGGCTTCTGCAGTGCAATTCAGAATTGCTGCTTTTTTTTCAGGCTGTGTGTGTATGGGGGCGCCTGAGAATGAATCTTAAAGTTGGATCTGAAATACTCCCAGATTCAGCACTTCAAATGAAAATGATAAAATTGGGCCCTGCATTTCTATTGACCTATTGCCTAACCTAATTTTCCATTCACTTTAGCTGTGGTTTCATATTCTCATAATTACCCATATCTAAGCTTAAAAAACTAGTCTTGGATCAACACGTCTCCCCTCAAATATAAAATTCAATCATATTATGATTGCTGCTACCTAGGTGTGCCTTCACACATTGTACAATCGACAATAGTTTCATGGTCATCAGTAGATTCTTAATTCCAGATTTTTTTTTTGTTGAATTCAAATTTCACCATCTGCCATAGCAGATTCAAACCAGGGTCCCCAGAACATTAGCTGATGTTCTTGCCTCCCCTGTATCCCGAAAACATACCATGAATTTCTCATCTAGGCTACTTTTATTCTGCAGATTTCTCCGCTCCAGGGTGGGATTTTCCCTGCCTCCTATGGCATGTTTCATGGAGGCAGCCTGCCATTGGAATTGCCTGATTCTGCCGCTGTCAATATCTTTTCCCGTTCTATACATCCATTGCTGCAGGAACACCTGCAGTGGGGGTTCACCTTTGATGGGACTGGAAGAACCTGATAAGTTCACATTTCTTCCTTTTATATTCCATCCTACCATGTGGATACTGTAACTTCTTGCCTTTATCATTTCTCATCTCCACCCAAACCGATTCTATATTCTTGTTTCATAAACTTAGGTCATCTTTCTCTATTGTGCTTCCATCATTAATTAACAGAGATACCCTTCCATCTTTCTCCCAGCTTCCTTTCCTTCCTAAATGCCATGTACCTTTCGATATTCAGATCTCAATCTATGTCATTGTGCAGCCATGTCTCTGGAATGGCTATCAGATTATATTTATCCATTTCTATTTACACTGTCAGTTCATCTGTTGTGCTTACATCACTGTAATTACTTAAGACAACTTCAAGATGATCATTTTGAAGCAAAACTATGTATGATTCAGGGAAAGAACATTAGAGTGATTTTATTTCCAATGAAATGTCAACAGTATTCATTGTCTACTCATTGTCTGTGATATCACAGTACCTCTTTATAACATCACAAGGCAACTTAATACATTTGTGTCTAATATATCAAATTAACAAACTTTTATTAAAATTGCTAATTAATTCAGTGGTTACTTTTGTTTGAACAGGAATGTGATGAGCAATATTCTATAAATAGGATCATATACACAGTTTTCTTATAAAACACAAAATTCTCTTTTCCAGTTCAAGGTCAATATTATGTAAGAACTCACCAGCCATTAAGTCAAAAATATTTATTTTGAATGATCTCTGCCCCATCCAGTTATTTTGCAGCATATTTTTCAATTAATTCCCTTTTCGAAAAACAGAATTAATTTATATTGTATACTTAGAGTATCTTTTCTAGAACTTGCACCATACATAGAAAATAGGAGCAGGAGGAGGCCATTTGTCATTCATTATGGTCATGGCTGATCATCCAACTCAATCCTACTTTCTCCCCATAACCTTTGATCCCATTGGCCCCAAGTGCTATAGAAAACCTATTGCTCATTGTGCTAAAAAAGTGGGAATAGAACCAATGGCCAGGGAATTTTCAGTTCTAATGACTGAAGACTGTTTGTATTTATTGTACTGTAACAGTGAAACCGACAAACTCAAATTCCGTAAGTTGCTGTCAGTAAATCCTTGCTCCTATGTAGAGGATGCTACTGAACTCCCGGCAAGTGGAAATCTATTCGAAATTACTGAATAGGGATTTGCCCTTTAATTCAGTAATGCCATGTTTAAAGCTACCAAACTCTACTAGTCAATATCTTTTCCGAAAAGGAAGGAAGCCTAAAACTAAAGGGCATAGGTTTAAGGTGAGAGGGGAGAGACACAAGTGTCCAGAAGGGCAATTTTTTTCACACAGGGTGGAGAGTATCTGGAACAAGTTGCCAGAGGTAGTAATAGGGGTGGGTACAATTTGGTCCTTTAAAAAGTATTTAGACAGTTACATGGGTATGATGGATATAGAGGAATATGGGCCAAATGCGGGCAATTGGGATTAGCTAAGGAGTTTAAAAACAGGGGTGGCATGGACAATTTGGGCTAAAGAGCCTGTTTCACATGCTGTAAATCTCTGACTCTGTTAGAAATAGCTGCACCTTGTTAATAAGGTATAGCTGTATTTTTAATGGTATGGCCATAGCCACTACTGAAGAAACTCTCTGGTTCTGAAAAAAATTATACTTGTGACGGTATTTTTTTCCAATCCCACTTTTCTTAATATGATTTAAAAAAAGTTTATGAAATTTCAGTATTTCTAATATGCATCTGCCGACCTTTATTCTTTTATGAATTTTGCAGGAAACAATTTAATCTGCCCTTCATTTGCTGTTTATAAGAATTCTACAATGTGATCCTTCAAAGATAGGTCGCAACATTTTTTTCTTAAAGAAAACACATCTCAACTTCTTTGACTTTTCAGAAATTGATTGTATGTAATGTGGAACAAATTGTATTGCCACTATAGATAGTAACAGATTCCTGTGATTAAATGAGCAGGATTATACATTGTACTAGCAATGGGATATGAGACAGTAGAACATAGAACATAGAACATTACAGCGCGGAACAGGCCCTTCGGCCCACAATGTTGCGCCGACCAGTCTTATTTTTTTTAAAAAAAACATTGACCCACTAATCTAAACCAATCCCTTTTCGTCCATAAACCTATCCACCAATCTCTTAAACGCCCCCAAACTAGGCGCATTCACAACTGCAGCAGGCAGGGCATTCCAGTCCCTCACCACCCTCTGGGTAAAGAACCTGCCCCTGACATCCGTCCTATAACTACCCCCCCTTAATTTAAAGCCATGCCCCCTCGTGCTAGCTTTCTCCATCCGAGGAAACAGGCTATCACCATCCACCCTATCTAAACCTCTAATCATCTTATATGTTTCTATAAGATCCCCTCTTAGCCGCCTTCTTTCCAGTGAAAACAACCCCAAATCCCTCAGTCTCTCCTCATAGGACCTCCCCTGCATACCAGGCAACATCCTGGTAAACCTCCTCTGCACCCTCTCCAAAGCCTCCACATCCTTCCTGTAATGTGGGGACCAGAACTGCACACAGTACTCCAAGTGCGGCCGCACCAGAGTTGTGTACAGTTGCAACATGACGCTGCGACTCCTAAATTCAATCCCCCTACCAATAAATGCCAAGACACCGTACGCCTTCTTAACAACCTTATCTACTTGATTCCCAACTTTCAGTAGTCATATCCTATCTTGAGCACTCCAAGTTTTCCTGCCTACCCAATTGTAGGAAAGGGATTGTTACTATTTATTTGTGATCTCTATTAATTTGACCCAGTTCTTTATTGATTTTTTTTAAAAAAAAATTTCTATATTTGCAGTGTGCCTGTATCTCTCCCCTGATTAACGTGCTGTATGAATTTACCATTTGGCATACTTTTTGCTCTACATTCCAGGTCTAAGTCTTGACCAAGTGACAGTGTTCACTATCTCTTATTTTTTTCAAATATAACATTTTGAAATCAAGCTAATATTATTGAATGCTTAATGCAGAATATGGTTTGCCATGAATAAGCCGCTGAGTATTTTGTGTTATCCTAAATACTCTTGCTGGCTGGCACATGTAAGTTTTACACGCCATTTGTTTTATTGGTAATTATATTGCAAACAGTGTTTTATAATTCTGTGGCATGTAGTTGACGGTTGTTCATGGGATATGTGTGCTACCAAAACAGCCTCAATCAAACCACACACATTCTATAAAAAGTGAGCCAACAGATTTAGTCTATGCTTTTCTGAGATAATCACACAAGCGAATGATTCATGTCTGTGATTACTCTGCCTCGCTTTGGTCTTTTATGTGCACATTGGTGAGAACTTTGGACTTGAGATAGTGATTAACTGTGCTGCATTAAACGACTTCACTTTTCCTTACAAATTACTAATTACCCTGTATTTTGGAGATGGTTCTGTTAAATTTCCATGCAATTTTGATAAAAAGTTGGATTTAAATTTTTAATTCATAGAAGAAATTGTGAAAACCAACTGATTAGTGCAAACAATGTAATAATCTAATAGCTCTAAAACAGTTGTGTGCAGAGAAACTGCTTGTGCTTGTCTAAATAACCGAAGATCAACAATAGCCCATCAGCTGTGAAGTCTCTATGGACATCCATCAGGCATGGAAAATGCTATATAAAATAAGTAAATTAATTCCATTTCTTTACCTGACTATAACAGTCTTGGATCAGCTTGCTCTGATGAATTAAAAGATCAGAAAATATTTTCAGGCAACAGTGACTTTGATTTGGTTTACTCCACCCCTGTGTTTAGAAAGGACTGTTTGACAGCCATTGTGATTGCGCAGGCAAGCACAGGTTTCCGAACGATGGTCCTAAGCTTCTAGAGTGGGTCTGCAAGGGAGTGTGACTTGGTGTCCAAATTTCTATGGATTCCAATTAAAATATCTGCATTTCTGTCACAGAATGCAATTTTTAACAATCTTGACTATAATTTTCTTCTAAATAGCTGTCAGTGTTCCCGGGCTTGTCTCATCATTTCAATCTCACAGGAAAGATGTGAAATATATTACCATAATATATAAATATTATTAATATTACAATGTAGCTATACTGAGAATTTGTTCATGAGGCAGGAATGAGGGGAGGCAGTGGGGGTAATGGTACTATCACTGAACTAGAAATCCATAGACTTAGGGTACTACTCTAGGAATCCAGGTTCAAATCCCACCATGGTAGATGATGAAACTTGAATTCACTAGAAATCTAGAATTAAAACTCTAAAGATTATCATGGAACCATTGTCAGTTGTCACTTGGTGAACTAGATGGTTTTTTAAATGTCCTTTTAGGGAAGAAAATCTGCCATTGAAGCCAGACCCACAGAATCATCATTGACTCACAATTACCACTCAGTCCTAATCACTTCCTGTATCTGCATATTAACTTTGATTCACAGAAACACCCAGATTCCTAAAGTCAGAGAGTCAGGGAGACCTGCCCTTCAGCCCAACTTGTCCATGTTGCCCTTGTTTTTTTTGAAACCCTAAGCTAATCCCAATTGCCCGCATTTGGCCCATATCCCTCTATACCTATCGTACCTATGTAACTATCTACGGAGGTTAAAGCTGGTGATCTACTCTCTTGATGGTTTCAGGAGTGATGTGCGAATTGCCCAGTGACAGACACTTTCATTTTTCTACCTGGAGATTGCTCAGTGCCCCCTATAACTCAGATTAAGAACTCACTCTGGGGGCAACTGTGTATAGAAAAGAGCATGCAAGCTTTTGGATGAGCATTGATGGATTGAATTACCTTTCTTAACTTTATGACACAATGTGATAGCCTAGTCGGAGATACCCACATCCCGTGAGAGAATTTAAAAACAGTATGCTAGGAGTTAACTGAACTCTGTTGCTTTGTAATCAGGCAATTTGTAAAAGAGTTGGCACACTGTCCTTTCGTTCATTACAAGTTAATTATCCATCAAGAATTTTATGAAATGAATTGTGTCTGACCAATCATCTGAGATAAGCCTAGTGTTTTCAGATCTGCCCACTGTGTCATTAAAACCTGAAGAAAAGTACTTTTGAAGATATTTGATTATATAGTAAAATTTCAGAATTCTTATATTTTTCTTTTATAATTTAGATCTTCATTGAGTACTTTGGAGACCTTGAACAGGAGAGTATACGAGACAATTTTATTCTAATGTATGAGCTCCTTGATGAAATTATGGACTTTGGCTATCCCCAGATCACTGAAACAGCCATCCTGCAGGAGTAAGTATATTCAGCATAACCATTGCATTACATAAATAGAAAGCAGGAAAAAAACATTCTGTTTCTACACTTTTTTGAAGTTTTGAAGTTCTAATATTCTACACTACCCTCTTAGTTCACAATACTTCCAAAGTTTGTATCATTTGCATATTTTGAAATTATGTCTTGTAAACACCAAAGTTTAAGCCATGGGCAGAACAGGAGCACCACCACCCACCTCTGGGAAACTCCTTTATACTGTGGCAACTAGGAAACTTTCACAGTAACTTTGTTGCAATATTAATGTAAGCCTACATGTGATACTAATAAAACATTAACTTGTAAGTTTCAAACCTTCCTCCAGTCCGAAAAACATTCATTCACTGCCACTCTGTTTCCTGTCACTAGGCCAATTTTGTATCCATGATACTACTGTTCCTTTTATTCTATAAGCTCTAACTTTGCTCACAAGCCTGTATATGGCACTTTATCAAATGCCTTTTTTAAGTCCACGTATATCATATCAACAGCATTGCCTTCAACAGTTCGCTCCATTACCTCATCAATAAACTCAAACAAGTTGGTTAAGCATGATATACCCTTAACAAATCCATGCTGGCTTTCTTTAATTTACCCACATTTGCCCCTGTGACTCTTAATTTTGTCTCAAATTATTGTTATAAAACAGAGTCATGGAAGCTTCCTCAATAGTTAATTGACTGTCCTGTTATCGTATGCTTTATGGACTCTAGTGATTTTTCCTTGTACTGATGTTAGACTGACTGGTTTATAATTCCCTGTTGTTTCCCTCCCTCTTTTTATAAATAGTGGAGTTACATCTGCGACCCTTCAATTTGAGACTGTTCCAGAATCTACAGAATGTTGGAATATGACAACTAACATCCACTATTTTCTTGGCCTCCTCCTTTAGTGCTCTGAGATATAGACTATCAGGCCCTGGAAATCTATCAGCTTTCAGTCCCATTAATTTCTCCAACACTATTTTTCTAGTAATAATTTCCTTCAATTCCTCCTCCTCACCAGACTCTTGATTCCTTACCATTTCTGAGAAGACAGAATTAAAGTAATTGTTTAGATTGGGATGTGGAAGTGAAACAAGATGCAGTAAGCTAGGCTGTAAGTTTAGAAAAAAATAAACAAATTTGACTTGATTACATTGCCATCATAGAATCCCTACAGTGCAGATGGAGGCCATTTGGCCCATCAAGCCTGCACCTACCCAGGCTCTATCCCCATAACTGTGATAGTCTTCCTGGCACTAAAGGGCAACTTATTATGACCAATCAAGCTAACCAGCACATCTTTCAGACTGTGGGAGGAAACCACAGCACCCAGAGGAAACCCACTCCATTATATTTGCCCACTTTTTTTGCACTGTCCTCTTGCCTTATATTCCCCACCTATACTCCTCAGTCCTGCACTATGGCCTTTTGCATATTCTCTAATCCCCACTCCCACTGCAGCATCACAGAGCCTTCTGCAGCCTCAATCCTAATCCCTGAAACTTCCCAAATTGCTTTGTCTCTCCTCAATCATGTAAAAACCTTGCCAAAACTCAAACGTTAAATTTTCATCATAACCTTCTTAATCTCTGCACCTATGATGCTGCATCTTTTCACTTATTTATTCCTTTAACCTCCTCCCTCTTTCTTCTATAAAGTGTTTTGAGGCATTTTTAAATTAAAGGCACTATAAAGGCTAGTATTTTGGTAGTTGTTCTTTTTTGTTTGAAAATTTGTAAAAGCTTGTCTTTTCATCCTTTTATATGATTTGACAGATACATCACACAGGAAGGCTACAAATTGAAGCAGGGAGCACCTCGACCCCCAGCTGCTGTCACCAATGCTGTATCCTGGCGGTCTGAAGGAATCAAGTATCGGAAGAATGAACTCTTCATGGACATCATTGAGTCTATTAACTTCCTGGTTAGTCCACACTTTAGAAGGTAACCTTAGGTATACACTTGGATCAGTTGAATTATATGTCCAACATCACATGGTTAAAAGCTATTAACTGGATAAGAATAGGACATAAAAAAATGGGAATAGGAATAGGCCTTATGGTCCCTGCAGCCTGCTTTGCCATTCAATATGATCATGGCTCATCTGATCTTGGCCTCAATTTCACTTTCCTGCCTGTTCCCCATAATCCAAGAATCTGTCTATCTCGGCTTTGAATATCTTCAATGACTCAGCATTCACTGCTCTCAAATAAAGAATTCCAAAGATTTACAACCCTTTGAGAGAAGAAATCCCTTCTTATTTCCATCCTAATTGGGCAACCCTTTTTTCTGAAGCTATGCCCCTTATAACTAGATTCCTCCCTTCCTCCACCACTGAGTAAAAACTTCTTGTCAAAGCCCTTCAGGATCTTAAATGTTTCAATAAGATCACCTCTCAAGTCTTCTGAGCTCTTTTGGGTACAGTGCCAATGTGTTCAACCTTGTAAGACATCCCCAACGTCCTAGTGAACCTTCCTGGAACTGTCTCCAGGGCAAATATATCCTTATTTAATCAAGAAGACCAAAGGTGTACACCCTGTACAGTTGTACCATCCCCCTTTCAATAAAGGCCAACATTTAATTTGCCTTCCTTGCTGTAGCTAACTTTTGTGCATCATGTAGGAGTTTACCCAGATCTCTCTGACTTTCTCCATTGAAATAAGATTTCGCTTCTCTATTCATCCAAGCAAAACCTCACCTTTTTTTCACATTATCTGCCAAATCTTTACACTTAACCCATTCATATCCCTTTGCAGATTCTTTGTGTCCTCACAATTTATTTTCCCATCTATCTTTGTAGTACCAGCAAATTTGGGTACAATACACTCGTTCCCTTTCCTTCATTAATATAGATTGAAAATAATTGAGCCCCAGCAGTGACCCCATCAGTTGGAGTTTGCCAACCTGAAATGACTCAGTTATCCTGACACTGTTTTCTGTTAGTTAACCAAAGTAAGTTACAGAATCCAAGACAATGAAGTAATCTTTCCTGTGGCACCTAATCAAATGCCTCTTGGAATTCCAAATATATGTCTACTGGTTCCCTTATATCCACTGTGTTCATTACATTCTAAGGAACTCTCATTTCTTTCATGCAGTCAGTATGATTTTATAAACATCTTGCTACCATTTCCTTTATAATGTTCATAGTTTCCTTTTTCCCTCTATCATTGAAGATGGATATTGTATTTGCAGTTATCCAAGTACCATGATTCTGTTTGTTTTATAGCTCCAACCAGTTGGACTCACTCTTTTATCCCCACATGCGTCTCTCTCTCGGACTCCTCTTTTAATTCCCTCGCATTACTCCCTCGAGCATGTCATTTCTGATTGTTTTAAGTTCCATCCTTCCTTTTACCTGCAAATGTTCGAGTAATATTTAATGCTTTTTGTGATTCCCATAATGAAGACAGGTGCGAAATATTTGTTCAAAGTCTGCCATTTCCTGTTATCAGTTCACCAGCCTTATTCTTTAAGGGATCAACAAATATTTTAGCTACTCTTTTTATATACTCATAGAAGTTCCTTCCATCTAGAAACATAGAAACTAGAAACAAGAGTAGGCCATTCAGCCTTTCGAGCCTGCTCTGCCATTCATTTTGACCATAGCTGATCATCAAATTCAATATTCTGATCCCCTGCCTTCCCCTCATATCCCTTAATCACTCAAACCTCAGGAGTTATATCTAATTTCTTCTTGAAATCAAGACGTTTTGGCTTCAAATACATTCTGTGGTAGTGAATTCCACACATTCTGGGTGAAGAAATTTCTCCTCAACACAGTTCTAAAAGGTTTACCCCTTTATCCTCAAACTCTGACCACCTAGTTCTGGACTCCCCCACCACTGGGAACATTCTTTCTGAATCTACCCTGTCTAGGATTTTATAAGTTTCTATGAGATCTCCTCTCACTCTTCTAAACTCCAGTGAATATAATCCTAACCAACTTAGTCTCTCCTCATATGACAGACCTGCTATCCCAGAAGTCAGCCTGGTAAATCTTCGCTGTGCTCCCTCTGTAGCAAGGACATCCTTCCTCAGATAAGGACACCAAAACTACACACAATGCTCCAGGTGTGACCTCACCAGCACCCTATACAATTGCATCAAAACATCCCTATCCCTATACTCAAATCCTCTCCCTATGAAGGATAACATCCATTTCCCTTCTTTCCTGCCTGCTGTACCTGCACACTTACATTCAGCAACTGATGCATGAGGACCCCAAGGTCTCACTGAGTATACACTTGTCTCAATTTATTCCCATTCAAGTCATAATCTGTCTTCCTATTATTGCCATCAAAGTGGAAAGCCTCATATTGATTCACATTTATACTGTATCTGCCATACACATGCACAAAAGTCTGAAGTCATATACCAACCAACTGAAGAACAGCTTCTTTCCTGCTGCTGTCAGACTTTTGAATGGACTTAACTTGCATTAAGTTGATTTTTCTCTACACCCTAACTATGACTGTAATGCTACATTCTGCACTCTCTTGTTACCTTCTTAATGAATGGTATGTTTTGTCTGTATTGCATGTAAGAAACAATACTTTTCACTGTATATTAGTACATGTGACAATAATAAATCAAATCAAATGCCCACACACTCAGTCAAATCACGCTGCAGCATCTCTGCATCCCCCTCACACCTCACTCTTCCACCTAACTTTTTATCATCTACAAATTTGTAGATAATATATTCAGTTCCCTCTTCCAAATTATTAATATATAATATGAACAGTTGGGGTCCTAGCAGAGACCCTTGCAGAACCCCACTAGTCACTGACTGCCAATCAGAAAAAGACCCATTTATGCCAATACTTTGCTTCCTATCTGCTAACCAGCTTTCTATCCATCTCAAGACATTACCTGCAATCCCATATGCTTTAACTTTATATAGTAGTCCGTTATGTGAGACATTGTCCAAAGCCTCCTAAAAGTCTAAATAAACCACATCCACTTTACTAGTTACATCCTCAAAGAATTCCAATAGATTCGTTCGGCATGATTTCCTTCTGTAAATCCATGCTGACTTTGTCTGATTATACCAAGTGCAGAGTTATGAAATCCTTGATAATAGACTCTAGCAACTTCCCCAGTACTGATGTTAGGCTCATTGGTTTATAGTTCCCTGTTTTCTCTCTATCTCGCTTTTTGAATAGCGGGCTTACATTAGTTACTCTCCAATCTGTAGGAGCCAGTCCAGAGTCCAAAGAATTTTGGAAAATGACCAGCGATGGATCTACTATTTCCAGGGCCACTTCCTTTTTTTACTCATTCTTGGGACATGGGTGTCTCTGGCTGGCTGACATTTGTTACCCATCTCTAGTTGCTTGAGGGCAGTTGAGAGTCAACCACATTGCTGTGGCTCTGCAGTCACATGTAGGCCACACCAATATGGATGGCAGATTTCCTTCTCTAAAAGACATTAGTAATTCAGATGGGTTTTTTTCTGACAACTGACAATTGTTTCATGATCATCAGTAGATTCTTAATTCCAGATATTTTTATTATACTAAATTCCATATCTACCATTGGCTGTGGTGGGATTTGAACCCAAGTCTCCAGAACATTAGATGAAAGCAAATTACTGCGGATGCTGGAATCTGAAACCAAAAACAAAAATGCTGGAAAATCTCAGCATGTCTGGCAGCATCTGTAAGGAGAGAAAAGAGCTGATGTTTTGAGTCCAGAAGCTTTGGCAAAGGGTCAGCTCTTCTCTCCTCACGAATGCTGCCAGACCTACTGAGTTTTTTCAGCATTTTCTCTTCTGGACCCCAGAACATTAGCTGAGATTCTGGATTAATAGTCTTATGATAACATCACTGGGCCATCGCTTCCCCTATATATGTATCGCTTCATGAAATAGTCAAGAACAGGAGTGAAAATTAACATATCTCATTATGATGGTTTAGGACGGACAGAATATTTAGGAAAGGAAGAGAAAAAGCAATATGATGAAGAATGGAATGCTGTACACCAACAAGGTTCAGATTGAGTAGGTATGGTTAGTGATTAAAGACTGAAAATTACATTAGTGGAATTTCATTACAAAGCCACTAGTTGTAGGATGGAAATGGAAAAGGAAATCTGTAAAAAAAAAGGTACCAAATAAGACAATATTGGAGAAGACTGGAGTATATATAGTTAGGAGGAGGGTGCCAAATTGAGTTGAAAACTGGCTGAAGGAAGGAGATAGAAATTGGAGTTATGGCAATTTTTCACATTGATGCCCCCAGGGGAACATTGTGGAACCATTGTTGTTCCTTGTGTGTATCTATGATTTGGAACTGGAGAGAAGGCTTTCAGATTTGCTGATGGTATTTACAGATAGGAGGCTCAATAAATAATTCCAAATGGTTGTTTTTCTGTGTTACAATTACATAATGAATTTACAAAGGTCGTTACGCTTCCTGAGAAATCCTATAGCAGCATAGTTGAAACAACAGGAACTGTCCCATTCTGCGTGAATGCAAAATTAGAGATGTGTATTAAATTGTAATATTTATGAACATTGTAACGAGCTCCTTGACTCTAAAGGTGTGGATTTTTGCAGGTAAATGCTCGCAGCACTGTGATTCACAGTGAGATTCTGGGACAGATTCTGATGAACTGCTGCTTGAGTGGGATGCCTGAAGTCAGCCTGTGTTTTAATGACAATGCTCTATTCAATCAGAACCAAAGTAAGTACACACTCTTGGAATGAAGGAAAACGGTCAGTTAAAAAGCTGAGAACATCCTTAATAGCAACTTAGTTTCTTATTCTCATCCCTATTTAAATTGAAAGTCTTGTCAGATGAAATTGTTTATTTAAAGAAAAGTTTTAAGCTGATTTACAACATTTCATTCATGGATAAAATGAGTCAAGTGTGTCACTCCATATTAATATTAACTTTGTTGCTCCAAAGGAGAAAATGTTCATGTAGTGGACTTTGAAGACCTAAAATTCCATTCATGCGTCCGGTTGTCTCGCTTTGAAAGTGAGCGTGTCATCTCCTTCATCCCACCAGACAAAGACTTTGAACTGATGTCATATCGAATCACCAATCGAGTAAGATCTGAATAATTTTATTAATGTGTTATCCTGTATTATAATATCACAATATTTGATGAAATGAGTTCCCAAAGAAACACATCAGGAAGAGGAACTGGGCATGTTTAATTTTATTCATTTGTGGGATATTCCTGTTACTGTTTAGGCCACAATTTATTGCCCATCCCTAATTACCTTTTGGAAAGATGGTGGTGAGCTGCCTTCCTGAACTGCTGCAGTCCATGTTGTGTAGGTACACCCATAGTGCTGTTTGGAAGGAGTTCCAGGGTTTTGACACAGCAATGGTGAAGGAATGTCAATATGTTTCCAAGTCAGAATGTTGAGAGGCTTGAAGGGGAACTTCCAAGTGGTGGTGGTGTCATGTATCTGCTGCTTTTATCCTTCTGGATGGTAGTCGTTGTGGTTTGGAAGGTGCTGCCTTAAGAAGCCTTGTTAAGTTCCTGCAATGCATTTTGTAAATGGTAATTATTGCTGCCACTGTATGCTAGAGATGCTGGAAGTGAATGTTTGCGGATGGGGTTCCAATTAAATGAGCTGCTTTATCCTGGATGGTGTTGAGCTTGTATGAGTATATGACTTGGACATGGAGATTAAATGTAATATTTCCAAATTTATAAATGACTTAACTAGATGGAACTGTGAGTTAAGGAGAATGCATTTCATAACTCTTAATCTTGCACAAATAAACATTGAGACATTTACAAAAGCGACAACAAAAAGAACTTGCTATAACCACTTAAAAGATGCCAATTGCTTAGCCCAGTTTTCAAAATAGATCTCCCTACAGAGTTGAGCCTTTAATGAGTCTGTATAAGATGAGATACATAATGAGGACAGGGGTAAGAACTCTCAGTAGAGCTGGTGGAAAATTTGTAAATAGATTTTTTTTTCCCCTGAGCAATTCTACACATATGATTGTTAGTATAAGGTTCATATATTACGTGCACTGGATAAATGGGCATGGGAGTTGTGAAGAATCATGGGATGGGCGGTGGGGCTTCAGTTTAAATTGGGCTCTGTGGGGCCTTGGAGATGGTAGGAGGTGGGGGGCATGAATTGGTGTGGGGGTGTGATTGATTAGAGACAGAGGGGCTAACTGTCTTTAATACTACTGGAATGAAGTCCCGGAGAACTGAGGTAGGCAGTCTAACCCGCCTGCCTCTGCAGTTGGCCACTCCTCTGACAGCCAACTATCTGCTTCCAGAATTGAAGAGCCCAACTCCATCCCAAACCCGCCACATCATGGAGCAAAAATAATTGAATTCAGGGGCCTTTCTATTGAGATGGGTCCAGTGAGTTGGGAGATTTCCTGATTCGTGCTCCCTACCTTGTAATGAAAATTAGCCTTGGTCTTTCAGTAATTACACGGATCATTCTGGAAGCGTTTACTTTGTTTCAAAGGTACGCCAGAAGGAATGAAAGCTTTTGTGCATAAAAGAAAAATTGCAGTTCTTAGTGTTCATAATAAAAATTCAATTACAGAGATTCATTTAATTGCATAATGTTTAAGTTATAACAGTACTGACCATGTTATACACATATCTGTTAAGGTCAAACCCTTTCTATTTGTTGAAGCAAATGTGCAGCGATTCACACACAGCAGAATGGAGATCACAGTAAAGGTAAGGAATGGAGTAGAAAGACAGGGAATCATCTATTTGTGGCATTTACTGGATGCTTTAGTTTCTTTTTACTGTATATAAAGCACAATGCAGGAGAGTCTGTCTGTATAAAAAAACTAATCGTTAAATATTCTGTTAAAATAGGAAAACTAATTCTGTTCACTATTTTTCTTTCCTTTCTCATGCACTATTCCCTGGTTAAGTAAGTTGACGTGAGCTATTTCCAGCTGTCTTCCAATCTTATTCAAAGAACAGAACATGAAAGATCTGGAATTTGTATTCTAACTTTTACTGTGTAGCTCAATATAGGATTAGGTTTCCTTAGTTATTGCATCTTTCGCTATTAGTTTCAGTGAGCTACTACTACTCACCATTAGCCAAAATCCTTCAGCTGTATTATGTCCTGTAGTGAAAAACCGTCTAATTAAACTCCTACTGTTTATGTCTCCTTGCCAGCCTCTTTGGCCATTTAAGTGCCATTTGCTACTCCTGTTGAACAATGTTCCATGTGTACCTCCAATACATCATTTTAGAGATCGCTATCCAACTAAACCTAAGTGGTACATATCTGTTTCAAGACAATGCCCCCAGATCTGATTTACAGTTCAGCCTCTGCTTCTTTCAGCAAGAGTAATTGGATAGCAGTCAGAGGAAAGAAACTCATTAAAAATTATCTTCCATAGCCCAGGAGACTGGCATGAATTGTTACAATCCCAAAGTAACTTTTAAAATGAAATTCAAACTTCCAGTTAACAGCCAAAAGAAGGGCAAACTAAGATTTCATGTTTTAAAATGTTTACTGCAACAACAAAGTAAAAGCACTATAGACTAAACATCATCCCAGTAGGCAGTTTATATGTCTACAGAATGGAATTCCACCCTTCTAATTTCAAAAACAGACTATACTTGAAAATGTCCTTTTACATAGACATTCAATTTTTGAAGAATCAATCCAAAATCATTCTGAGCTCCTGAAGATTTATTCCTGTTCTTCTATTTCATTTTATGCAATCTTGGAATTGTGCTTAGATTCCTACAATGTAGAAGGAGGCCATTCGGCCCATTAATTCTGCACCGACCGCAATTCTACCATGGCACTATCCCCATCACTCCATGTATTTACCCTAACTAGTCCCCCAGATGCTAAGGGGCAATTCAACATGGCCAATCCACCTAACCTGCACATCTTTGCTTGTGTTATATTGTCTTTTGGTTCCCAGATGTTGGTAATAAAGCATTGACTCAGGCCATAATTCTCTGATGTTGTACTCCCAGTCACCATGGTTGGCAGGAATGGAGGATTTGGTGCATGGCCAAATCTCCATTCACAACAGCAGGACTGGAAAATCCCAGTAGTGGATGAGATCAAAGTTTTCTGACCCTTATCTTTTAACTTTCGAAGCTGCCCGGTACAAAACAAAGACAGATTTGAATGGGTTCTATTACACATCACATCAGTTTCTGGTGCAGCTGTAAAATGTGGCCTCCTGAAACACTTGCACATAACAATTAGTTCTTAACTATTTCATTCTTTGCTATATCCTGACATTTGTAGATAGTTTGTGATTTATTGTAGCGCTGTCTTTTACAGTTAGGTTTTCGTTTACCTGAAACTTTCCCTGTTGCCCAAGCTAGTTGATTCTTCCAGACTTGTTTTAACTTCTCTCATATTTGGTTTTTTCAATCCAAGCATGTCTTTCACCCATATTCCCACACAGGGAACCGTAGAGTATTTTCTAGCTTCTAGCTTTTTTCCTCTCTCCTGGATCTAGGCATTTTTAAAAAATCTCTGATATTCTAGTAAAACCTCATAATTTTTTATTTAAAAAAGGCCGCCACAAGCTTCTTCCTCATGACAAAGTGAAGCATGTTAGCCTTGTATCCAAGTAGAAATTCTGATTACATATTCTTGACCACCAACTCTCTTTCATCTTAAAAGTAAATGGACAATTTACAGCGGAACTGTTTACAACTCAGTATTCCCAACATCTTCCAGGGACTTTGGAGGTGCTCAGTTCCCACTGTTGACACATGAGCTGCTGCCATTGTTTCCAAGCGTAAACACCTTGCATTTTCTTCTCAATAAAACAATCTAAGCCTTCTTTTGACCTATATCAAACCATCTGGGTTTACCATCAGGCAAACTTCAGAACAGAACACATGACTCCCTTTATTTAACCCAAAATTTAAAAGTACAATCCCAAAACATAATCTTATGATTGAGGTTTTATCATGCACGAAACTGAGTAACTCATTCAGTACAGACAAGGAATTCAAACTAGGAATCTTTATTAGTTTGTGAGGGTTAATGCCACGCCAAGCATCGTGTTACCCCCGAACGATCAAAGCAGTTCCGCATCCAGCAGTAACAAATATAATGCAGAAGAAGGAACGTCCTCTCTAGTTGTGTGTGTGTGTCTATTATTTAATAGGTTAAAGGACAGTTTAAAGAGCGCTTGACGGCCACAGATGTTGCCATCATCATCCCTGTTCCCAGTGATGCCTCATCTCCAAAATTCGGCACAGCTAAAGGCTATGTGGAATGGGTACCTGAGGACAGTGTTATCATCTGGTCTATAAATACAATTAAAGTAAGTTCAATGTAAAACCTATTACCTATCACTTTGGTGAGTTCATTGGAGAGCAATTGAATGGCTGACCATGGATGGTTATCATTATAGTGCCGTAGAATGTTTAAACTGATACACTTGTGCCTTTATCCCTCAATTCAGGAAGTATTCTAGCATTAAGGATACCCAAGATTATTGAATTTGTTTCATTTCAGACATTATCCACAAATTATCTTAATGTACTTAAGTTAATTTTATACAAAAATGCCTAGCCATTCCATTAGTGGCAGATGTAAGGTTAATAAGAATAGCCAGAGTTGACTCTTCCTTCCATTTCTTTCTTCATTTTGGGGAAGGACCTGGTGTCTGTGACTTTCCCTGGTGGTAAAACTGAAATTCATATCTTGCCATGTGAGGAAAAGATGGATATAAACTTTCACCCTACAACTCCTGAGCATTGTCCTAACCCACTGTCCTCAATCCTACACTTTTTTAGTAGTACAAATCTCATTTTTTGGGGTACTAGAGGGGGTTTAGTGGCACAGTGGGTAACTGCACTGTATATGAGCCAGAAGTTCCAGGTTCAAATCCCACTCAAGGACTTGATGGTCAAGGAAGGTACAGCTAACAAGTTGAATATCAATCTGAAAAATCCTTCCAACATGGCTGGCGGGAAGAGCGGGAGAGACTCCTGATCAGAAATGATTGATGTGGAGTGGCGTCCCTCAAGCTATAAGCCTCTGGTGACTTGTTCCAGGAAAAACCTCACTATGGAAACAGATGCTTTGTGCATCACTAGGTGTGGGAAGAGAAACAACAGATTTAATTTAAAATTAGGGTATGTTGACATTTGAGAGTCAACTAATATTGAATTAAAACCTTAGTTATTGTAAAAGCTTTCAAAAAGATTTCAGTTGTGCTGCCACTTCTGTAGTACTGACTGTGGTCCTTGCTATGTTGTCATGCTGAAGCTATGCATCCAGAAAAGTGTTATATGGCTGCTGATCTCTATTGAGCTGTGAGAAGTACACAAGCTGCAACAAACCATTACCAAAGTATTTACTCAACTATTGACTTTCACCACAAGACCTTGGTTTCATTGACAGTCCTTGCTGATTCAGAAAAAGTCTCCATTAACAATTTCCATTAACAATTGTAGCAGATAACCTGAAGTGGGGCCAATGCTCTTCTGTGTGCATTTAATTAAAAGTTTCTGACTGTCTTGACAGCAATCAATAGTGTGCATTAGTAAGTAGAATCAGTCATTCCCTGTTAAATGTGTTTTATTATGTATGTTCCTCCAACATGTAAACCCTGTATTATTTATGAGGGCATAAACTATTTCAGTTTTTTGCCCACAGTGCCCTGTATCTCAGGGCAATACCACACAACACAAATGATAGGTCAGATCTCTGTCAATGCTCTGAGCTAGTATTTCAGTGTATTAATAATACATAAAATCAATCTGAGAATGTTTTCCTCTTTTCCTGTAACCAATAGTGAAGCTCATAGCATCATATTTGAAATTGGAAACCCTGTAGTACTAATGGGAGAAGAATTAATTTATCATCTTTACCACTCTTCCAGTGTTAAATGTTGTATTCCAGTGTCCTGCACCACCATGTAGCTTCCATTATTAAAACTAGTTTTCAAACTGGGACTTAATATTTAATTTTGGGAAGGCTGAAGCCATTGTATTTGGCCCCCAACACAAACTCTATATCGAACTGCCATTTCCATCCTTCTCTTGTTGACAACTCTCTGAAGCTGAGCTGGTTCTTTCACGACCTTGGTGTTGTGTTTGACTCTGAAATGAGCTTCTGACCACATTGTCCCTCCATCGCTAAGACTATCTAATTTCACCTCAGTAACATTACGGACTCAACTCATCTGCTGCTGAAATCTTTATCTGTTCTTTATATTACCTCTAGATTGATATTCCACCACTCTGCTAATCTATCTCTCTTCCTCCATCCTACAGAAACTTTCAGTCACCAAAACAATGCCGCTCATTTCTTGCATAAAACCTCATTCACCATCACCCTTGTGCTTTCTGACCTATGCTGGCTCCTAGTCTAATCACATCCCAATTTTAAAATTCTGCTCCTTGTTTTCAAATCCCTACATGACCTTACCCTTTCCTATCTCTGTCATCTCCTCCTACCCTACAAGCCTTCAAGACCATATTGCTCTTCCAATTCTGGCATCTTAGTACACAATTCCACAATTGGGTTGTACAAATCCAAGTCAAGTCTTTGGGTTTCTGGGTTTTCCCTTGATAAAAACATTTTCTTAAATTTTTAGCAGCATATAATGTATTATTATTGTTATTGCATTGTTGCTTAAGGGAGGGAAAGAATTTACAATGAAGGCACATGTGGGACTGCCAAGTGTGGAGGCGGAGGAACCTGAAGGAAAACCTCCAATCAGAGTGAAATTCAAAATCCAATACATGGCAGCATCAGGATTGCAGGTACAGTTTGTTCTGACTTAATCATTGACCAGTCTCTGATTTTTACCATTCTGATCCCCCTCTCCGTATTGGAGTAACGACATGGATTTAGTTAATGCTCATTTAATGTCTTTCTAAAAAGAGCTGAATGAATGTCTCAAATTCAAATGGCATTGATGGAAGTACTGATGGAAATGATCAGACGTTGTTTGCAAAATGAAGCATTCTAAGCTGGGAAACATATAACAGGGAAACATTACCAACCGAGGATGTGTTGCATACAATGTAATTAATGTTAGCAATGTCTTTCAGAATCCTGCTTATCTGGAGGGTGGAGAGTGAGGGAGCAACTGAGAAGGAGGCAAAGTGTTTCAAAACCTTTCCATAATTTTGTTGAGTAACATCCATGGCAGTGCAGCTTTGGTAGTTTGGAAGCTGAAAGCTTGATTGGCTGAGTGTCTCCCCACCTTCATGATTCCCTCGGTTTTACAACAGCCACGTAAACTTGCATTTTTTAAAATATATATAATCACCCAGTAAGTTAGACAAATGAGAGGTGGCAGAATTTAAAGATGATGATGTGCAGGTTAGATGGGTTGGCCATGCTGAATTGCACCTTAGTGTCTCAAGATATGTAGTATAGGGAAATCAGTGGGCTAAATGCGTGGGGTTACAGGGACAGGGCCTGAGTGGTTGGTCTGTCAGAGAGTTGGTGCAGACTCAATGGGCTGAATGGCCTCTTTCGGCATTGTAGGGAGTCTGAGTCTATGAGGATCTTAATATTGGCAGGCTAGAATATTGGGAGCCAGTGGAGCTGAGAGAGGATGAGGATGATGGGCAAGTGAGATTTTGAGTAACACAGAACTTGCTGGCAGCCACTGGATTAGCTGGGAAATTTCTGGAGTAGAAATGAGGAGTGGCAATGAAAAATTGATCTTTAGGGTAATGAAAGCGTGGATGAGGTTTTGTGCAATTAAGGAAAAAGGGGAAATGGTGTAAGCAAGCATTATTCTGGAGATGGATGAACTTAGCTTAAGGGACCAGACATGAAATAGAAAGCTTACTTTATAGAGTACATCTACTTTCCTTTTTTTTTACTCGTTTAACTGGACCATAGAGAGACGATTGTCATATTCCAGTGAAATATAGAGTCCCTGGCACTTGGTGTGAAGCTAAATTACTTCAGATTTCTCATGAGCCAAATGTTGCCTTCAAAAAGATGGAGTTTGAGATTTGACTTCAAATTCTGACCATCTCTCTCCTATTTAAAGATAATGTCGGGAGCCAAAGATGAATCCATGTTCAGTTGAGTCCGTTCTTTATTCAGCTTTGGAATCTGGGTCAGAATCTAGTCTAGATTGAGGGAAGAAATATTCTTTATCTTCTCATTCTCTCCCAAGTGGAGACAATAAGAAGATAAAGAATATTTTTTTTCTGTTTTCCTTATTTTTGTTTTCCCTTGCTTACCTTTTCTTTAACACCCTCTCTCTAATTATACCCAAAATAAATTGGCTTTGTGAGTCACCACCCAGCAAAATGGAGTGTGTCCAGGAATTAACAATCAATCTCAAAAGATCATAACAATAGTTGGTGTGAGAAATGGAAATATTGTTAGTGGTGAAAATAGGAGGTGTAGTTCTGCGTGATTATATCTTGGCTCTATTTTATGGAAAACTGTTTCTTCAAACACATGAGCTTAGGTTTGTCAGGTTTGGGAGAGTCTCCAAAGATGCACCGGGGAATCCCTCTTGGAAGTTCCCAGGAATGGCTTTCTATGACAATTGTCTAGAAGTGCTGATTTCTCCTGGACAATTGGAACCATCTGACAAAGCGATTTAAATGACTAACTTTGGACGATTTTACAAGTTTTACACCAAAAATTACTCTGAAAGAATTAGAAAAATTAGAATCACTTCTAGCTTCCCAGACCAAGCCCCACATAGGGAACCCCATACATCCCTGCCCCAACTAAGCACCCAAACCCCCACGGTATCACTCCTTCTCAACAACCCCATCCCAAACTGACCAGACATCCCCAGCTAAGGTCCGAACCCCCACATTCTATTCTCTTGCCTTCTCCCTGGTCTGTTGCTTTCAATGGGATATTGAAATTCACACTGCTTTACAGTAACTAGCGCTGTAAAGAAGGGTTGCTTTTGCCTTTCGCTGCTGGAGACAGATGTGTTTCATTGCCTGAGTCAGGAACGCAGGGCAAGACAAGTGTGTTCAAATTAAATGCAGGTAGAGTGTGGCAATCCACCACAAATTGTCGCTCTGAGGAGGTTATAAGAACATAAGAACATAAGAAATAGGAGCAGGAGTAGGCCATCTGGCCCTTCGAGCCTGCCCCGCCATTCAATAAGATCATGGCTGATCTGTCGTGGCTCAGTTCCACTTTCCCGCCCTCTCCCCATAACCCTTAATCCCCTCTCTTATCAAAAACCCATCAACCCGCTTCTTAAAAATATTTAGCGAGGCAGCCTCCACCACTTCAACGGGCAGAGAATTCCAGAGATTCACCACCCTTTGAGTGAAGAAGTTCCTCCTCAACTCCGTTCTGAACTGCCCCCCCTTTATCTTGAGGCTGTGCCCCCTAGTCCTACTGTCTTTTTTGAGCGGGAAGAGTCTTTCCACCTCTATCCTATCCATCCCATTCATCATCTTATACGTCTCAATGAGATCTCCCCCATGATTTTTCTTTGTAACTGCTGTCCAACACTGATCAGATTTTTAATGTTTGACAAGTATTATATATCACATCAAACAAGAACCCAAATAACAGTTTCATTATTTTTATAGATCAAATATGTACGAATAATTGAAAAGTCCACCTACCAGGCAACATCCTGGGTTAGATGCCTAACGAAAAGTGGAGGTAATAATTTATTACGTAACTGTAAGTCTGAGCATTTGAAAATGTTTGGTGGCAAGGTTGGAGCTCTGTGCTGAATAACCTGCAACAATGGATATCAATTTAATGGATGTGTTGAGTTTCTCTTTCTAACCGTGTCACTATAGACAACACCAGTAAGATCAAATATACCCACAGGAAGAGAGTGTGAATCAGAAACGAGCTAATCCTGTTCTTTCTCTACACCCTGCTATGACTGTAGCACTATATTCTGCACCCCCCCTTTCCTTCTCCCCTATGTACTCTCTGAATGGTATGCTTTGTCTATATAGCGCAAGAAACAATACTTTTCACTGTATACCAATACATGTGACAATAATAAATCAAATCATTTACACTCTCAACAATCAAGTAGCCAAGTAGCTAAGTGGCTATGTGGCGACTACATAGTTTTCCTCTCTCTTCAGGAAACTGTAAATAGGTGCTCAACCCGTTCTCAGTAAGGAGAGAGATGTATTGGACTATCTTCAACAAGAGGAAAAACTAAGCATCTCCCTTATTATACAATGGCACTCCCATCAACGAATCCCCTGTAATCAACAGCGTGGGGCTTACCACTGACCAGAAACTAAACTGGGCAGTCTTAAAAATACTGTAGCCACAAAAGCAAGTCAGGGTAGAAATTCTGTGAAAAGTTACGTAAGTCATGTTATAGTCGTAGTCACGTGGGTAATAAATACTGGCCCAGCCAGCAACGCCCACTTCCCAAGAAAGAATAAATAAAAAGCATTCCTCATGAGATGAAGACGAGACCTTAAACTAATTGTGGCATTTGCCTGTTCAAATGAACATGAAATGTTTCATAGCACCCTTTGAAAAGCAGGGATGTTCTCAAGTGTCTGGGACATCATTTATCCTTTACTCAATGGTCAGTTATGTCATCATTTGTAGCATCTTGTTGTATGCAAATTGGTCATTAAACTTGCCTACATAATGATGACTGTACTTCAAAAGTAATTAACTGGATGTGAAGCACATTGTGATGTCCTGAGGGTGTGAATGAAACTGTTTCCTTCTTTCTCTTTAGATTTCCAAATTCGGACTTAAAGTGTGCTTTTGCTTAATGCCACTTAATGCAGAAGATTAAAAGTATTTTTACTCTCAACATCATTCGCAAGAATGCAATGAAAAATGAAGGAAACCTCAGTATGTGATTGTCAAGACTCCAGTGCGCAGTAAATTCACAATTGGAACTGGAACATTTTTCGTTGAATTTTGGAATGACAAAATGGGAGCTGGTAGTGTTGCAGTATTGCCATTGAACTAGTAATCTGGAGACTCAGGGTAATGCTTTGGGGACTGGTGTTCAAATCCCACCATGGCAAATGGTGAAATTTGAAGTCTAATGATAACCATGAAAGCATTATCAATCGTTATTAAAACCTATCTGGTTCGCTAATATCCTGTAGAGAAGGAAATCTGCCATCCTTACCTGGTCTGGCCTACATGTGACTTGAGATCCACAACAACTCTTAAATGCCCTCTGAAAAGGCCCATCAAGGACAATTAGAAATGGGTAACAAATGCTGGCTTAGCGAGCAGCCCTCATATCCCATGAATAAAGTCAATGAATAAGGATAGTCACTTTTTTAAAAGTCAGTTTTGTTAACTTAAAATCAATCTGATGTCATGTATTTTGGTTTAGAGTATTATGTAAAGTAATTAGATAGTGACCAATTATGTGATTATAGGTAGAATACCTCAAACCAGCAACCTCAAATGAGAATACTGCCTTATTTTAGAATTATATGTAGAACAACTCAAACCTGGCTACATTTCGAGACTGAATCTGTGCTGGATTTGGAAATCTGCAGATTTTCTGAAAAAAAAATTGTAATCCCTTAATGAATAGGTGGCACAATATCTCTTCTCCCTGGACTGGATAAGAAGAAGGTTCCCTAAGCCACTCAGCGCAGGAGAAAAAAATGCCTGCTTTTTGGACAATGCGGCTTTACAGGGTAGCTGGATTTGAGGTACTCTTACCTGTAGTTCTAAAATCAGACAGTATCCTCATCTGTACAATACTTAATTCTATTATGCCACAAGGCACATTATTCAGAATAGAGCTTCAAGGGGTCATTACTCTCTCAGTAAGATTTCATTAAGCGTACACGAAAGCTACAAGGTGCTGTGTTTCTGTTGTGATGGCTGCTTTGGTGATTAGTTCTTTCATTAGTCTATATGCTTTTTTGATTTTGCAGGTGTTTTTGTTTCCCAACTTGTGTATCAGACAGCACTGGGAAGGGTGCAGCAAGAAGCAAGGCCATCTGTTTAGGGAGGATCTTGTTGAGCTATAGCTGCAGTAAGTCCAGACCAGCACAACAGTTTTGTCTCTCTGCCATGATGCCTATGTCTAAAGTGCTGGCAGTGTTGTTGGCAGGAGGAGGAGATGCCATCAATGGCTGCCAGCACCATGGGCAGTGCAATGTCTCGTCTTTGAAGCAGAGTACAAAGTACCACTGTTAATTCCCCAAAACTCAAAGCCAGTTTCATACTGAGATTTTGTGCACAGTTACATTTGATGGGGTCAGGAAATTGCAGTGAGGAATGATGATTCTGGGAGAGGAGTAGGGGATATGAACATGAATGATTTTAATTGATGAAACATGTTGAATGTTCTTTGTTTCTTGATGTAAAAGATATTTTCAATCAAGATTTGAATTTGTCTGCTAGCTGTTATAGGACTTCCTCTTGAGTTACTTTTCCTGACTGGTTCAATTGCTGTATTGTGCAACAATAAACCACAAAGATCTGCACAGCTCTGGCTCCCTGATGTTGAGGGACATTCACCTGTTACAATGCTGGAATTGTGGATTTTATTAAATCTCTTGCAGTGTTTGGATGGTATTGAAGCATATGCATCAGTCGGTGAAGATAGCCCTTCACTTATTCTGCAGCAAATTGGCTATTAACTAACTAGTAGCCTTACTCCCTCAGATGGGGTTGCTCCTACTATGAGGAAAGCTATATGTATCCAATGGATTCATGTTGCTGGGGAACGCTGCTGCCATCCTGAAGAAACCTAGGACAGGACACTGTACTTCTCCAAGAAAACCTGATGTAGATTTTGACTCTACAAAACTGGGTATCCACCATTTGGTGAATGATAATTCGCAGCAGACTGAATGTTGCAAATGTTTCCCCCATCGCTCCTCTCACTATCACTGTCCCCCAGCCTTGGTTTTATCCTGAAGGAGAAAAGTTGTGATTACCTTAACTGTGACAGGGACAAAAGACAGTACCTACCTGGAATGCAATGAAATATCTCTCTATAACAGGCAGCAAGACATTCAGATGACCTCACTCTTGAACTTCTTTTGATAATGTTAATTGCTGTCTGACAGGAGTGCTACTTTGGATGATCTTTGTAGCATCCAGAAGTGCTTGTAAGCTGTTTTTAATATTTCTTAAATGGAAAATCTTCTAATACTGGCATATGTAATCACTGCATTTCCTGTAAGTGTAAGTTCCAGATATGCAATAGCAATGTATTATTTATATAGCCCTTTTAATGCAATGGTAATGAAACATCCCAAGAGTATGATATGAGAAGTGTCCTGAGAAGAGGGGGTGGGGGGAGCATTTCATTGAATCCTTACAATGCAGAAAGAGGCCATTTGGCCCATTGAGCCTGCACCAACAACAATCCCACCGAAGCCCTCTCCTCATAACCTCACATATTTATTCTGCTAATCTCCCTAAGATTAAGGGGCACTTGAGCATGGCCAATTAACCTAACCTGCACATCTTTGGACTGGGAAGAAAGCCATAGATACAGGGAAAATGTGCAAACTCCACACAGACAGTTACCTGAGGCTGGAATTGAACTCAGGTCCCTGGGGCTGTGAGGCAGCAGTGCTAACCACTGTGCCACCTGAATTTGAGAGCAAGAATTCCACAGCTTGGGAACCTAGGTAACTAAATAATTAGGAGTTCACAGACGGCCAAAGTTAGCAAAGTGCAGGTATCTCAGAGGGTTATGGGGCAAGAGAAGACAGGGAGAGGCAAAACCATGGAGGGATGGAGAGTAGGCTGCAAGAAAGCAGCTGGGCATCTGTCTGCATAGTGAAGCCTAGAGATAAAGGCATGAATGAGGGTTGTAGCTGAAGTGCTGAGACAGTCAAAGTAACATGGTGGTTGAGGCAAACAGCATGTTTAAAGGGAAAAACAACCTACGTATAAGGTAGAAAGGAAGATGATATGCTGATAGGCAAGATGAAATGAATAGTGCAGAGCATAAATCTCAGTTGGGCTGAATTGGAGATGTAAATTATACACACAAGGCAGCAGGCTATAGCTGTAAGATCTCAGCATTGATGTACTTTCACAAGGTTGATATTTATTTGTTCAAGAGAGTTAAAAATAGAGTCAGAACATTTTCCAAAAGGAGGAATGAGACCATATAAGAGTTGTATTCTCAGGCAAAAAGTAAGAACTTGAGGAAGGAGCTGTAACAAGTACTTAATTTATATTCTCCCTAGCAACTGAGCTTAACATGTCTAGTTAGTTGCTGCAGGATTTTTAGTGTTAAACTGAAGTAAGTACTAACTATACATTTTAATCTATCTGTGGTATATTAGTAGGTACTTTGGAGTCCCATTAATGGTGCACTTTTTAAGTAAACCTGTTTCCTCTATATAGTTAGCACTAGATACATTGAAATAATGGTGCTACACTTTTTTTAAAAAGTAGGACTCTGGTTTTCTTTTAACAATTAGGGATACTTGTTTACTTGCCCAATAAAAAGGGAAAAAGGACAATGTGTACCCATGTCAAGTTATAACCTCGATAAATTCAATGTGGATCAAATAGAATGTGTACGTGAGCTAAAGCAAGTGAACTCAACTGTCTAAGCATTATGTATACAAGTTCAATGTTCAGGTTTATATCATGGAAACAGGCCCTTTGGCCCAACTTGTCTATGCCACTATTTTTTAAAACCCTGAAGCTAGTCTCAATTGCCCACATTTGGCCCATATCCCTCTATACCCATCTTACCCATGTAACTGCCTAAATGCTTTTTATAAGACAAAACCCTCTGAAAAAATTGCCCCTCTGGACACTTTTGTATTTCTCCCCTCTCACCTTAAACCAATGCCTTGTTTTAGACTCCCCTATCTTTGGGAAAACATTGACTATCTGATCAGTGCCCCTCATTATTTTATAGACCTCTATAAGATCACCCCTCAGCCTCCTATGCTCCACAGAAAAAAGTCTATCCCAGCCTCTCCTTATAACTCAAACCATCAAGTCCTAGTAGCATCCTAGTAAATATTTTCTGCACTCTATCTATAATAGTGACCAGAACTATACAAAGTATTCCAAGTGTGGCCTTAGCAATGTCTTGTACAACTTCAACAAGACATTCCAGCTCCTGTATTCAATGTTCTGACCAATAAACCAAGTATGCTGAATGCTCACTTCACCTGTCCACCTGTGACTCCACTTTCAAGGAGCAATGAACATGTACCCCTAGATCTCTTTGTTCTGTAACTCTCCCTAACGCCCTACCATTAACTGAGTAAGTCCTGACCTGGTCCAATCTACCAAAATGCATCACCTCATATTTATTTAAATTAAACTCCATCTGCCATTTGTCAGCCCACTAGCCCAATTGATCAAGATCCTGTTGCAATCTGAGAACCTTTCTCACTGTCCACTATGCCACCAATCTTCTCCAATAATATAGGACAATGAGTGATGCTTGGCTTGCTGTGTATGTGGATCGCACTCATTCTGTTTCATTTGAGGCCAGATATAAGCTGTTGATTCTTGTCAGCAAGGAAACATCAGTGGATATTTTCTGAATGAACAAAATTAAACTTCCATGTTAAATATTAATTTTAATTATGGATCCCATTTGTAATGACTTTACTCCAAATGAACAAGTTTCATAAGTGAAATGTAAATTACAGAAAATTAAATTCTTCAGCTCTGGAAGCAGATACTGTTAAATGATTCCATAGAATGGGTGCGGTTAATTTAAAGAAAAGTACCTTCCTTCTTGGATCTCCAAGACACACTATGTGTAAATATTTTTTCACTTTTTTCTATATAAAAGATGAGAAGAGATTCTTGATCCATTCCCACACTCCCGTTTCCATGCAAACATTAAGACAGCATCAAAGGGTCATCCTCAGTCCAATAAATAGCTTCTGTACACATTGTACAATAGATACATATAAAGTGAACTCTCTCCCTTAACTCCACAGTTCTTTCGCATTTCTTTCATCCCAACATTTTCCTGTCCAGTCAGCACCAAAACTTAGCAAATGAAAGTGCCTTGACAACTTGAACAAAAAAAGTGAAGAGGGTATGTTAGCTCTGATGAACTTTTACTGCTGTTTGTGTGTTGAGGGAATCCGTTTTATAAGGCGTGCTTGTTCTTCCAGACAGTTTTACCGTATCCTTGTAAAAAGATTAAGGACAGATTTGGATTCCTAAAAAAAACAGAAATTAAACAGTTTAGTAACAATGGAATCACAAGGCATTGCAAACATACAAATTAACAGCCATGACCATGTTAGATTTATGGCACTTTGAAACATTATACAAGTGAATTGGTTATAATTGTGGATCAAATATTTACATAATTGTTTTAACTTTACTAATTTGCTCTTTGTGGATTTAAAGGTGTTTTTAACTCAATACCTGATTACAAAGGTGGGTTTAAATTGGAGGAAAGTGAGGTGGAAGTTAAGGGAGGAGATTCTAGTGTTAATGACCTGGACAGGTCTAAGCACGGCTGCCATGATTGGGCTAAAGGATGCACAAGAGGTGAAGGAATGTCAAGTTCTCAAAAGGGTCCTACAAAGCTATGGAGATGCAAAGGAACAGGCCATGAGAGGTTCCATTAGTTTGTAAGGACAGGGTGTGGTGGGGAAGGGAAATGGATGGTCAGCAATATATTCAGAGTGGGGTCAAGGAAGCAGGAGTTGAATTTCACGGAGACGGTATGTTAAGAGAAAGTAGAGAAAGATATGGGATTCAGGGCTAATGGGGATGGAGTAGTTTGATAAGGGAGACAGGTGTGAGGAGCCAGCTGAATTGATTGCCTCTGTGCTACAGTCCCCTAGTTCCTCGTGAATACCTAAGGTGGGAAATGGGTAGGGGTTTAAAAAGAGTTTTTTGTGGATAAAAGAAGCCAAAACTTATCTTTAATTTCCAGGGTAGCCCTGGAACAATGACCACTTTTCTCTGATAAGAAAAGCCCTGATCATGTCTGATGTATTACAGCCAGATCTGGACGCTAGCTGTGTTTCAGTGAGGCTCAGATTGAAACCGAGCGGTTAAACAAACTTGATGGGCTGAATGGCATACTATGATGCTCTGTCCTTATGAGTGTCACGTGTCTTTCACACAAGTGGATGTCAAAGGTCCCACGGTGTGCTGAGCAACATCCACTTCTCAAAGAACATCATTCAAACAGATTGTCCAATCATTTATTGCATTGCTGAGAGTGGGACCCCACCGTACACAAATTTACTGGAAACTTTACCTAATAAGTGACTACACTTAATATTTCATGGATTATGAAGCAATATAGGACATCCTGGGGATTTAAGAAGAAGAAGAAATAGGAGCAGGAGTAGGCCAACTAGCCCTTCGAGCCTGCCCCACCATTCAATAAGATCATGGCTGATCTGTCGTGGCTCAGTTCCACTTTCCCGCCGTCTCCCCATAACTCTCAATCCCCTCTCTTATCAAAAACCCATCAACCCGCGTCTTAAAAATATTTAGCGAGGCAGCCTCCACCACTTCAACGGGCAGAGAATTCCAGAGATTCACCACCCTTTGAGTGAAGAAGTTCCTCCTCAACTCCGTTCTAAACCACCCCCCCTTTATCTTGAGGCTGTGCCCCCTAGTCCTACTGTCTTTTTTGAGCGGGAAGAGTCTCTCCACCTCTATCCTATCCATCCCATTCATCATCTTATACGTCTCAATGAGATCTCCCCTCATTCTTCTAAACTCTAACGAGTACAAGCCTAGTTTATTCAGCCTCTCCTCATAGCTCAACCCCCTCAACTCCGGTATCAGCCTAGTAAACCTCCTCTGCACTCCCTCCAAGGCCAAAATATCTTTGCGCAGGTGCGGCGCCCAAAACTGCACACAGTACTCCAGCTGCGGCCTCACCAATGCCCTATACAGCTGCAGCAAGACCTCCCTACTTTTATATTCAATCCCCCTCGCTATGAAGGCCAGCATCCCATTCGCCTTCCTGACCACCTGCTGCACCTGCAAGCTGGGTTTTTGCGACTCATGCACAAGGACCCCGAGGTCCCTCTGCACCGTCGCCTGCTGCAGTTTTTCGCCCCGTAAGTAATAGTCCTTCCTACCAAAGTGGACCACCTCGCACTTGCCAACATTAAATTCCATTTGCCATTTCCTGGCCCATTCGCCCAGCCTATCTGGATCCTTCTGCAGACTCTCCACACCCTCCGCACAATTTGCCGTTCCCCCAATCTTGGTGTCATCAGCAAATTTTGACACCCTACACTCGGTTCCCTCCTCCAGATCATCTATATAAATGATAAAAAGCTGAGGCCCCAGCACCGACCCCTGGGGCACTCCACTAGTCACCATCCACCAATCCGAATAGCACCCGTTGACCCCCACTCTCTGCCTCCTATTTGACAACCAATCCTCTATCCACGCTAACACCCTACCCCCAACTCCATGTCCCCCGACCTTCTGCAGTAACCTCTTATGAGGTACTTTGTCAAACGCCTTCTGAAAATCCAGAAAGACCACATCCACCGGCTCTCCTCTATCCACCGCCCTAGACACATCCTCATAGAACTCCAGTAAATTTGTCAGACACGACTTCCCTTTAATGAAACCATGCTGCGTCTGCTCTATCAAGCAATTCCCTTCAAGATGCCTCGCAATTTCCTCCTTAATGACGGATTCTAACATTTTACCTACCACAGACGTTAAACTAACCGGCCTATAATTCCCCGCCTTTTGCCTGGCACCCTTCTTAAACAACGGCGTAACATTAGCTGTTTTCCAATCTTCCGGCACTTCCCCGGAATCCAGCAACGTCTGGAAAATAACCACCAAGGCATCCACTATAACCTCCGCCATTTCTTTCAGAACCCTCGGATGCATTCCATCCGGTCCTGGGGACTTGTCCACAATCACCCCCTCCAGTCTGTCGAGCACCGCCTCTCTAGTAACAGTAATGTCATTAAGACCCTCCAGTCCTACCACCTTTCCATCGCTAACACGCGGCAAATTATTCACGTCCTCCGTGAAGACAGAAGCAAAAAAGTTATTCAATACCTTAGCCATATCCCCATCCCCTACCACTAGGTCCCCTTTCTCATCCTCTAAAGGACCAACGTTCACCCTAGCCAGCCTCTTCCTTTTTATATATTTATAAAAACTCTTGCTATCCTTTTTTATATTAAGCGCTAGCCCAGCTTCATAGTTTCTCCTACCCTCCTTTATCAACTTCTTTGTCAATCTTTGTTGACATTTAAACCTCTCCCAATCCTCTTCTCGCCCACTACTCTTAGCTACTCTAAATTCCTCCGCTTTTAATTTAACACTTTCCTTCACCTCCTTCGTTATCCACGGCTTATTACCTCTCCTCCTACGGTCCTTTTTGGCCATCGGAATAAATTTCTGCTGAGCACCAAGAAAGATCTCCTTAAAGATCCGCCACTGCTCCTCAGCAGACCCTCCCTCCAATGCGCTCCCCCAGTCAACATTCGCCAATTCTTCTCTCATCCTACCGTACTCCCCTCTATTCAAACAAAGGACGCGTGTCCGGGAACCCACTTTCTCCTCCTCCATCTGCACCAGAAACTCCACCATACAATGATCACTCTCCCCAAGAGGATCCTTCACCGCAAGGTCCCTAATTCTACCTGCCTCATTATATAGCACCAGATCCAAGATAGCTCGCTCCCTCGTCGGCTCCAACACACACTGTTCCAGGAAATTATCCCGGCAGCATTCCAAGAACTCCTCCTCGAGCCCACCGCGTCCAACATGGGTCGGCCAATCAATATGCAGATTGAAATCCCCCATAACTACGGCCGTCCCATTCCTGCACGCCGCACTTATTTGCGCGTTAACAGCCCGCCCCACCTCCAGATCATTATTGGGCCTATAGATGACACCCACCAGCGTCTTCCTCCCTTTGCTGTTCCTAATCTCCACCCACAACGATTCCACTTTCTGCTCTTTGGCTCCAATATCATCCCTTGCTACCACCTTGATGCTATCCTTAATCAGCAGAGCTACGCCACCCCCTCTTTCCTCCTGCCTATCCTTCCTAAACACTTGATACCCCTGGACATTCAGCTCCCAGTCCCTGTCACCTTGCAGCCACGTCTCTGTAATGGCCACCAGATCGTATCCATTTGTGTTGATCTGCGCCACCAGGTCATCCACTTTATTCCGAATGCTTCGTGCATTCAGATAAAGCGCTTTCATCCCAGCCTTCACCTGGACCCTATTTGCCGTAATTGGGACATCCTCGGCCTCTTCCCTTACCTGTACCCTATCCTTAACTTTAGACCTCGTAACGTCACCTACCCTCGCACCCTCCCCCCCCTAATTAGTTTAAAGCCTTGTCTACAGTCCTCTTTACTCGATTCGCCAGCACTCTGGTCCCAGCACGGTTCAGACCAACCCCATCCCGCCCGAACAGGTCCCACCTACCCCAATACTGGTGCCAATGCCCCATAAATTCAAACCCATTCCTCCCACACCAATCCCTGAGCCACCCATTCACTTCCTTAATCCTGTCAACCCTACGCCCATCTGTACTCGGTTCAGGCAGTAGCCCAGAGATGACCACCTTGTCGGTTCTACTTTTTAATTCCATTCCCAGCTTTTCACACTCCCTCCCCAGATCCTCAGTCCGCACTTTGCCTACGTCGCCGGCACCCACATGTACCACAACGACCGGATTCTCACCCTCCCACTCCAGATTCCTCTGCAGCCCAGCTGTGACATCCTGTACCCGAGCACCAGGCAGACAACACACCCTTCTGTGCACTTTGTCATTGTGACAAAGGACAGTGTCAATACCCTTCACCCCACTATCCCCAATCACTACTACGTTCCTTTTCCCCTTCTCTTTGCCTATGTCCTGCTGCATCACTGTACCGTGTGCAGCTTGCTCACCAACCTCACCTGCTTTGTCCTCTTCCAGACTGGAAGCAAGAACCTCAAACCTGTTATGCAGATTAAGAGGCTGAGGCCTCCGCTCCTCACCCCCCTTCCTCCTCCCAGCAGCCCCCTCTTGTCCCTGACCCTTAGAGTTAGCCAGTCTAGGGGGGGGTGGATGTCACTTGCACCCCATTGACAATGGCACCCTCTCTCCCCCTGATGAGCCTCAGTGTCTGTAGCTCAGAGGCCAGCTCATCCACCTTGAGCTGGAGCTCCTCCAGCAACCTGCACTTACTGCAGACATGGTCACTGGGGAGGACCCTGGGGTCCACCAGTTCCCACATCATACAGAAACCACACATCACATGCCCTTCCATTATTCACTGTAGTAGTTTTGAAAAAAAATTTTTTTTTTTCCTTGTTTTTTCAAACTCACCTGGCCTTTTTTTCACTCAAGCCCTTTTTGATATTAAGCCTTATTAGCTCACACTGCTTCCCCCTCACTCTGCTGCCCGCTGTCTACACCAGGCCTCCTTTTAAACCTGGCGCTGATTTAAAGCTGGCTGGTCCACAAATGCCTTTTAACCACTCCCTCAGAATTCTTAAAGCAGTAAATACAATAAATGCTTTAAACAGCTCTACAGAGAACAAAGTGCTTTAAACTTATTTTAAACAGGTAAAATCTTAGCTCTCTCTCTGCTCCTTCACTCGTCTGCTCCAGCAAACAATGGAAGGCTTCACCATGTGGCCACTTGATAATTGAAAGTTGTTAAATAATACACATCTTTCTCCCTTATTCCTCACACGGCTGGGATGTCACTAGTACATGAAGTGGGTTTAAAAAGAGCAGTTAATTCTTCACACTCAGCTTTGCAAATGGGACATTCACCAATTTTTTACAACTTGCTTAGGCAAGGCTCGTAAAATCCCCCCAAGGCCAATGGAAAATTCTGTTCTGCGAGCCTTGCCTGCCCTGATTCCGGCAGGTGTGCCAGTAAAATTCCAGCCAATGGGTTTTTGAGGATTAGGAATTTTTATGAAAATATAACCGTCCACTGCTCTGACAATCTGGGTAATGATGGTCAGATGGCCACTGTGCTCCAAATCTCTTCCAACTCAACAATGCCACACATTTCTTGTGGGGTCGTCTGATCCCAGCTTTCACAGAAACTCAAGGAAACTTGGTAAGAGGAGAGTAGAGTTATGGGAAGACAGGAGATGCTCCTTTCTATGGAACTAGCTGCTGTGTTCTGTCTGGTAAATTTAAAGGTCTAGTCTTAATGTTAATGAATGGATGAATAGCAGGGCAGGGGTGAGGTGAAGGTGGATGAGAGTGTGGTTGGGCCTGCATGGGTGGGTTTTTTAAGGGTTGGGAGGATATTCAGGCTTGGGGAGTTAGTGGGATGGATGGTGATTAGTCAGGTCAGACAAAGCAGTGGTCAGGGAGAGGAGGTTAGTTAAGTCTGGTTGACGGGTACTCGGGCGATTGAGCCAGTTCTGCAGTTACCCAGATGTAAGACTTTAGTTTTAATCTGTCTAACATTTCCTGGGTAACTACTTGGGTAAGTATTGTGGAATTGTCTGATGTCTCCAACTCTAACTCAGTGAGAAATGTTTGTAGGGGGTCCCAGGGAATTTGAAGCCTGGTGGAAGTTGAAACTTCCTGGACAATTCCCATATAGGTCAGTGTGTCAGGACTTGCACAGAGTCCCAACACATTTTCAGTCATGTGTGCAGTCTTTGGTGAGCTGGGGATGGGAAGATTTGACCCAATGTTTCTTGGGCTTTATCTTGCTTCAACCAATTGAACTGATGCCAGAAGCTGAGTGAGACTTCTGCCTGTATCTCTTCTATCAAATTCAGCTACAGAAACTAATGCTTGTAACATGTGTAACAGCAAAGTCAATCTGCTACAAGTGCAAAAATTATACATACACACAACTGCTCTGACCATCATATTTACAAAATAATAAGTACTGAAGAACTTAATACCTTCGTGGAACGAGTTTTACTGAAAACATTCCAAAATCGCAAAGTTTCATCTCCTGCTCCGGTCACTATAGCCTCTCCATCAGGTGATATGGCCTAAAGAGAATGAAAGGAAAAAGAATCACAACCCATTAATAATGGGCAGGTGAACGTCTGGGCCTGTGCACAAAATATATACATCTTGAGCACATTCATTTGCAGAATTAGCACTCCTTACAGACATTGAAATAAGTGACTATTTTAAAACCTACTGGGGGCTGAAATTCCCTTGGGGCTTTCTCAATGTACCACAGTAACTCTGTCAAGAGACCATCTGCATCCCAAATGTAAAAGGGCAGGAGATCAGTGGCTCCCTTACAGAATTTCATTGTGTATCAGATCTCACATCTAATTGATTGGCAATTAATGGGGAGGTATTATCATTAGACTATTAATTCTGAAACTCAGCTAATGTCTGGAGACACGGGTTTGAAACCCACACAGCAAATAGTGGAATTTAAATTCAATAAAAAAGTATCTGGAATTAAGAATCTGCTGCTGACCATGAAATCATTGTTGATTAGTGAACCAGATGGGTTTTTCAACAATGTCCTTTAGGGAAGGAAATCTGCTGTCCTTACCCAGTCTGGCCTACATATTGCTGTGAATCTGGAGTCACATGAATTACTCTCAACTGCCCTTCAAGGGCAACTAGGGATGGGCAATAAATGCTGACCAGCCAGTGACACCCATATTCCACGAAATAATTTAAAAAAAAAATTAAAGAACCATTTTAGTTCACAGTACAATCAGGTGCTATTCAGCCAATTCTTTTCTGAAGCAGAAGAAAATGATACCTGCTCAACACATGTTTCTACAGTTCATACCTCTTTCTGATTAACAACTTCATTTTTTTCTTTAAGAAAGGAATTCTTCTTCACCCCTTCTTTTGACAATTATAAAATGGTGACCCCATCAAACATTTCATTCCCTACATATTAATTCCACCAAAGTCCTTAAATTTTAAAAGCCTCTTTATTCTCCCCTAGTCCCTCTCTGATCCATGACAAGTTTTGTACAAATTTTACATTGCTTTTGAAATAAGGACAAGTAGCGAGGGCTTATTCATCTTCTGTTGCACGTTAAGGGAGTGATGTACTGAACACCAGGGGTCTCAGCTGCAGAGATAACCCAGAGCCCTGGTCAATATTTATCCCTCAAATCAAAAAACAGATTACACATGGCTGTTTGTGGGCAAATTTGTGACTTTTTTTTGACATTACACAATTACATTTCAAAAGTACTACACAGGCTGCAAAGCACTTTGTGATGTCTGGTGGATATGAAAAGATCTAAAATGAAGCTTTTTTAAAATTTAAGGTTTATAATGATGGCATCAGTTGAGATACAAAAACTTCTCTGAGAAAAATGCAATAATTGTATCAATTAGATAAGCTATAAAAAACAAGATTAATGGAAATTAAAATCTTTCAATGTGTGATTAATCACTAACAGACTTTTAATCACCTGCAAGCTCTAACAGAGAAGGAAAGTGGACCCTGAACCCTGGCTTACACTACTTTCAATGCCTTTCCAATTCAACAACAATTATTTACCCTACATTTAGGAATAAAATGGATTTCGCTAGGCTGATTTAACTGGTATCAGATTAGCACTAAATTGAAAAAATGAGAAAGAGAACGTCTTTTTCTTCTAGTTTTAAAAGAAAAATGAATACCTTTTTGCAGTTTAGATTGCAAATGTAAAATTAAATAAATTAATAAACGTATCAAGATAGTTTGCATCCAAGATCAGTCACAACCATTGTCAGCTCCCCCTGCTGGCTGATATGTAGAAACTGGCATTCAGGACTCAGCGTGTAACATAGCTTGGAACAGTGCTTTTCAAACTTTTTATCCTGGGATTCACTTTTAACCAAGTTGAGCTTCGGGACCGAAGCCATATTCAATCAGTTGCCAGTATCTCCCTGCATATAACACACATGGGTTTTGCATCCTGATTTGCTTTGGCTCAATTAACAAAGCCATACTTCAAGAAATCGCAGAATGCCGAAATGGCCACTTCCTGCACTTGGGCCCATCTTGGCTATACCTGATTCTCCGACAGAGTATCTTACCCAGGCACTATCACTGTACACCCACATATTTACCCTGCCAATCCCCCTAACCTACAAATCTTGGGACACTAAGGGGCAATTTAGCATGGTCACCTAACCTGCACATCTTTGGACTGTGGGAGGAAATGCATGAAGACACGAGGAAAACGTGCAAACTCCACACAGACTTCTATTCTAACTCAAGGTTAGAATTGAACCCAGGTTCCTGGCACTGTGAGGCAGCAGTGTTAACTACTGTGCTACTCATCTATTTACTGCGTTGTTCACAATTTTAGTTTTTTCTTTGTAGGCTATTCACTGGTGGCCCTGGTGCTCTACACAGAGCTAGCAGCAGCACTGTTTCTGTCCCGTCATGGGCTCTCCAGAGCAGCGCTCTCCAACAGATGATGAACTGAGATCCTGGCCAGTAGGTATAGTGTCTCCAGCTAGTTCTTGTAACAAACAATCCACATCCACAGTTATCTTGTGTAGCTCATAAATGAAAAGAAGCACACCTCTAAGTGAATTAACTCTAAAAACATGTACATACATGCAGGGCCTGCTCACTGTTGCCTCTTATGGTTGGAGACTACTGTTCCAAAGGAGTATGAATTGAGGCAGAGGGCATGGCTGCATTTAGAGTAGCATGTGCAGTTCTTAGCACCCAAGTCAGGTCATCTTTGGGAATGCTGCAACTGTTTTTAACCCCTGCCCCATGACCACCGCAGGTCCTGACCTCCACTTTGATAAAAGCCTGGCTTAGAATGGCTGAAATGGAAAGAGACTGGCTCCAGTAAAAATACAAGATTCAAGGTGATAAAGGGCAGCACAGTAGTCAGCACTGCTGCCTCTCTGCCCCACAGACCCGGATCCGATTTCCGGCTGGGTCACTGTGTGGAGTTTGCACATTCTCCCCATCTTTATGTGGGTTTCCTCTGGGTGCTCTGATTTCCTCCCACAGTCCAAAGATATGGGGGTGAGGTTGATTGGCCATGCTAAATTGACCCTAATATCAGGAGGATTAGTGGGTAAGTATGTGGGTTTACAGAATAGGGCCTGGGTGACATTGTGGATGGTGCAGACTCAATGGGCTGAATGGCCTCCTTTTGCATTGTAGTGATTCTATGAAAGCAAAGGTGTGAAGATATTACTACAACCTGAAAGTACAACATGAAGTTGATTTCTTCTTTATCACAGTCTATTTTCTATTTGCAAAACATCTTCAAAGGACTAGGAAAAATAGATGTACTTGCAAGTTCACTGCCTATTATTGCGCAACTTAGCAGTGCAAAAATAACATTTCAATAAAACTACGAGCAAATCAAATTGAATTTTTTTTGCCTGCAGATGTTCCAGATTACACCTGACGTATCCATAGGTACATGTTCATAAAATGTGTATAGGGTTTCCAGTCAAAATCTGAAGATATTTGGGCTCATAAACAGAGAATTGAGACCAGCTCATCTTTGTAAACATACAGCACAAGTGCAGACATTTGTGTAAGTAGAGGAAGAATAGGCAGCAAGAACAAAAATCACTACTTTATGTTCCATTTTCAATGGTGTTCTGCCTTCAGGAGTTTGTGTAAAATGTTGAAAACAATATCCATAGATTTTTTTTAAGGTTTTTCAATTGCAAATAACCTGCATAATGTCAGCAAATAACAGGTTCAGGCATTGGTTTTCTTTCAAGTTCCGTTATAGGATCAAAATAGGAAGTTACAGCGTTCAATCACGTGATACTACATTTTCCGTGTCATTCTTAAATAAAAAAGGTAACAAGCATTTTTTTTTTGCAAAGTAACAAAAAGGATTTGGGAGTTTGCACATTCTCCCCGTGCTTGCATGGGTTTCCTCCCACACCCCAAAGATGTGCTCTTAGGCTGATTGGTGTAACAAATTGTCCCTAAATTAGTCTCCCCTCAATCTGGTTTCCAATGTGGAGTGCCATAAGCGTAGACAAAGGTCATGGGTGGAAGAGGGAACTCAATGTTAAAATGGCAGCACGGGCTCGTTAGGCCGAAGGGCCTGTTTCCCGTGCTGTGTTGTTCTTTGATTACTAAAGAATTGTTAATTCATTCTTGGGATGCGAGTGTTGCTAACAAGGCCACCGCCCATGCTTATGCCTAATTTCCCTTGCACAGATGGTGGTGAGACACATACATTGGAATGGCTTGCTCAGCCATTTCAGAGGGCAGCTAAGAGTTAATGGGTCTTAGGTCAGATGTAGACCAGACCAGGTAACAATAGCAGATTTCCTCTCTCCTAAAGGGGATTAGTGAACTAGATTGTTAATGACAATCCAGAAGCATTTTATTCCAGATTTATTGAATTTAAGTCCTTGGTTAGATTTGAATTCATGTCTCCAGAGCATTAGCCCAGAGCTAATGGATTACTCATCCAGTAATATTATGCTACCATGCCCTGACATGTTGCAGGAAGTTATGCATGCCAGTGCCAACCCTACAACCAACCATAAACAAATATCTTACCAGGTAGAGCACTCTATACGAATGCCCCGTCAATTTGGCAACTTGTGTTAAGGATGGATACTTCCACACCAGGATTTGATTCTGGGAATAACCATGTGTACTAACCTGCAAAACAAAGCAAAATAAATGTCACCACAATACATACACTTTGATAACGTTATATTAGATTTCATTCAGAATTGGAATTGCTTTGTCACTGAAACTGAACAGGTTTAAATCCAGAAAACAGCTAAAATCTGGCCTAATGATACCTTGATGTTTTTGTTGGTGAGTAACACAGTGTTGTATTTAACACATTTCAGTGACAGACTCCCGCAGAAAGGACATGTGTTTCAGTTCCAACATTCTATCCTAGATCAGCATCATTACTCTCCCATATCACCATGAATTTGCAATGTTCCTAACCAACAACACTGCAGTAAAGTGGGCACTTCAATTCTAGTATTTTTACTTCAGGGCCATGCACACACCCACATGTGCACAAAGGCAAGCTGGGTTTATTCATCAAACAGAATACAAGTCAGTAATCGGCAAAATTATTTTTGAAGGAACAAAGTACTTTGTGACAAACAGCATAATCTTTGCAGAAGTCCAACAACAACATGCATTTAAAAAAATATGGTAGTTTCAATGTGCTTGAGAGGAAAGAAACAGATGCTGAATGGAAGTGGAAGAAATGACCATAGAAAGGTTGAAAATATAGCATGGAGGAGGCTTGAAAAGGAAAAAGGAGAAATAAAGTTGGAGAAATCTGAAAAGGGACTTTTGGTTGAGTTTCTTAAGGCTTTGCCGTCAACAGCAGAGGGGGAGCAAGAGGAGATAATGCAGAGTAAAATTGGAGGGCTGAAAGATATGAATTGTGACAAGGCTGGAACAGAATGCAGAGGTACAAAGAATAGTACAGCACAGGAATGGGCCCTTCAGCCTTCCAAGCTTGTGCAGATCATGGTGCCCTTACTCGGTCCATATCGCTCTATTCCTTCCCTATTCATCCAGATGGCTCTTAAATGTTGTTAATGTCCACCACCTCTTCTGGAAGCACGTTTGAGGCACCCACCACTCTGTGCATGAAAAACTTCCCCCACATATCTCCCTTAAAGTTTCCCCTATCACCTTGAACCTGTGCCCCTTTGTAATGGACACTTCCACCCTAGGAAAAAGCCCGTCTACCACCCTGTCTACGCCCATCATAATCTTGTAGACTTCTATCAGGTCTCCCCTCAACCTCCGTCACTCCAGCTAGCATGGCATTTTTAACTGTATTCTTCTATGTTTACCACACAGACTGGCTTTGTTTCAAACAGTGAAGCCTTGGCCATAGTCTCTTGTTTCACACTTTTTGTTTAACTGGGGAGGAGGGAACGAAAAAAGGATCAAAATCTATATATTTAAATCCAGTTCTGAAATCCAAAAAGCATCTATTACATTTAATATCTGTGTGCCTTGTTAGAATTTCTAATAATCAGAGCTCCATTGTGCTGCTACAAATGGAGAGGCCACATAAAGGCTGCCTTCAAGTATTAAAAATAAGCTGGCAAGGTGGCACAGTGGTTAGCACTGCTGCCTCACAGCGCCAAGGACCTGGCTTCAATTCTGGCCTCGGGGAACTGTGTGGAGTTTGCACATCTTCCCTGTTTCTGCACGGGTTTCCTCCAGTGCTCCTGTTTCCTCCCGTCATCCAAAGATGTACAGGTTAGGTTGATTGGCCATGCTTATTTCCCACTGAGTGTCAGTAGGATTAGCAGGGTAAATATGATGGGTTATGGGAATAGGGCCAGGGTGGGATTGTGATTGGAGCAGACTCAATGACCTCCTTTTGCACTGTAGGGATTATATGATTCTAAAAATGTCTCAACTCCCAGGCTTAACACTCAAATACAGAAGTAAAACCAAATCTGTTTGCAAGACTTAGAAATCTCTTCAGATAACAGATAACCTGTGTTTAGTAAAAGACAGCTAGTCCTTAGATGATTATTTTCCTTTATCCAGCCTGTTTCAAACTGCAGAGGGGCAGAAAACATTCATTCTTTCATTATTAACGTTCAACGAAAAAAGATGATTCCCTTTTCTCATGTGGTGTGACGTTAAAGACTCACCAATTCATTTGCATGCTTAGACCAGGCAAGATTGCAGACTTGGGAGCCTGTGTCTACACACTGTAGGGGCTGGCAAGTCAGTGTGTTCCAGAAGCGAATGCAGCGATCGGCAGTACCTCCTCCTGATGCCAGAAGCCCGTGTTGATGAGGGGACCAGGCAATGGCCTTTACAGCTGCTAAGTGTTCCGTGTATTGCTGGACTGGGCTAAGACTGGAATTGTTCCATACAAATAGCTGCAAGAGAAACACACTCCAGCTGTGAAATGAATGGAAAATAAGTATTCAGCAAAGACTGTGCCATCACAGAGGCTCCTTTATGCCACCATACAGGTAGTTTGACTCTGTTCCAAAGAGAATTTAATAAACCTGAAAAAAATTCCACCTGACCCAACCTTTGCTGATGTATAACCAGCTACTCCAAGTGTGATAATGAGAGGAATGTGGACATAATCCCCTTGGGATTCAAGTGGGCAAGTTTTTTACTGAGGGTGGTGAGTGAGTGGAATCGGCTGCCATCGGTGGTGGTAGAGGCGAACTCGCTGGGGTCTTTTAAAAGACTTCTGGATGAGTATATGGGATCTAATGGGATTGGGAGTTACAGATAGTTCTATGGCTTGGTAGGTATAGACGTGATCGGCGCAACTTGTGGGCCGAAGGGCCTGTTCGTGCTGTAGTGTTCTATGTTCTATAACTAGGCTGTTTCAGACTTTCAGTGTTTGCTTTTTTTTCTTATTCCTGGGATTATGAGTGTGCAGATTCTTACTGCCTCGTGTTCAGTAGATATATGAATGAGCTTGAAACATAACTACATATTTTGGAATCCACCAGATCAAATGCAAGGTACCTTGTTGTCGTTGCCCCCAGAAGCTAGGTGCTGGTGATCAGGTGACCACTTTAAACCACAGACTTCCTGCCTGTGGCCCTGCAATCTCCGCTCCATCTGAAGTGGGGGTGTCCGCACGTCCCTCTGTAGAATGAGACGGTCCCGACTTCCTGACGAGAGTTGATCAGCATTCCAGGCCAAAGCTCCTGTACACCAAGAAAGTGTCAAATTAGGTACATTTAAAAAAAGCCTAGCTTTTAAGATTAGTGGCTGCTTTAGTCCCTTCACACTGTTCTTTTGAAACTATTGTGAAATTGTAACCACCGCCCTGTATACGCAAGGTCACCATCTTGTAATTAATGCACCATCAACTAGTTTAAAATAAACTAACATCTGCGTGTCTAAAGCTTGTGGCAGGCAGGTTTGATAAAGGTCAAAATACGTCAACACAGCAGGATATCTGGGTAATACAGCTAACAATTATTTTTTAAAATTCTTGCTTGCATTACAAAGAAATTAAAATTTACATTCATTGATAACATTGTGGAAATAGGAGTTCCACTGTAATGAACCATGGGAAATGCACAGGATAATCGGGGATAGGGTGAGTGATGGGGGATAGGGCTGGGTCAGTGCAGACATGATGGGCCAAAGGTCCTCCTTCTGCACTGTCAGGATTCTATGATGTGCCATTAAAAACTGTCAGTAAGACACAAAGGGTGCATCAATAATCAAAGTCCATCTGAGCAAACAGTCCTATTCTACCCAGAAAGTCAAAATCTCATAGGATTTTACTGAAAGATTCTGGGAAATATCATTTTGGTTCATTCGACTGCCCTGCCAGGCTCTTATCCTATTCACTTATGACAAAATGAAAGAAAATTGGGTGTATCCAAAGCAGCAAACAGTTTATTTCTGTGCAGCGTGCTCCTCGACCCTCTGATTGTAGGATATTCTTGGCTGAGGCTGTCCCTAGTATGAAGTAAGTTTGGGAATCCGTAGGTTGCCTTGGCATAGTCCCTCAATTATTAGAGCCACCTAAATATTCCTAGAATTCCGAGTGTGCAGATTGCCAATATATCAACAACTGTAGTTTTGTCAATCACATTGTTAAACTAAGACAGGGGATCATCATTGTTTCAATGTCCAATTGATATAAATGGACATTGCTGAGCCGTTGGGGGAACCATTAGGAGTTTACAATGATACTGAGCCTTGTGAAGGTAAAAGACAAACTGCTGTATTATTCCTCCTCTGTACACCCCTATTAATCTTAACACAAATAAGGAACTGCACCATACATTCTACCTGGATGGCACGATGAAACAGCAGTTAGTACTACTGCCTCAGTGCCAGGGACCTGGGTTCAATTCCATCCTTGGATGATTGTGCGGAGTTTGCATGTTCTCTGTGTTTGGGGGGGGGGGTTTCCTTCATGTGCTCTGGTTTCCTCCCACAGTCCAAAGATGTGCAGGTTGGGTTGATTGGCCATACTAAATTGCCCCTTAGTGTCAGGACTAGCAGGGTAAATACATGCAGTTACGTGGATAAGGTCTGAATGGGATTGATGGGCCAAATGGCCTCCTTCTGCAATGTAGGGATTTTGATTTGACAGTCAATGGATTCACTAGGGCCATCCTTTAACTGAGTAGGAACAGGATTTTTTAGAAAATTGTTCTTCAAAGGTTATATGGGATGTAAGAAACTCGCCATTCACTGTGGAGTGTTTTACACCTATATGTTTAGTTGCTTAGAGACAATAGTAGATCATTAAATCTGCTCATTAGCTAAACCACAGCTGATCGACATCCTAACCCCACCTTACGCAGTCTAGTTTTGAAACCCTTAATAAATTCTTGTTAGATTATTAATCTGTTTTGAAGTTTTGAATTGACCTAGCCTTGAGACAGTTCCAGATTTCCATTCCACCTCAAAGAGAAACTTCCTGACATTACATAAAATTAAAATTTGAAGCAGAGTAAAACTGCTGAGTCAGATTATCAATACAAACATCTCAAAATCCAATCAAAACATTCACATCACAAACAGTTATAAAACTTAGAACCAGCGATTTAAAATAATTTTTTCATTGTTCACCATCCGCCTGCATTTTTTAAACCCTGACCGAAATCCAATTCCCAAACTCCATTTCAGGTTGTTTTATTACTTACCAACTCTCGCAGAATGTCCATCGAGAGAGATCAGCTTTTTCCCAGCTGCTGCGTCCCAGATCTGCACGTATCCCTTGTGAGTGCCCACTGCCACAAAATTCCCCTGCGTATATGAAAAGAGTGTTTACACTGAGTTACTGGGGCTGTGATCATGGAACTAGCTGCAGGTCAATCAACAACAACACAAACTTGTATTTATGCAGTGCCTTTAAGATGATAAAACATCCCAAGGGGTTGCACAGAAGCATGGAGATTGACATTCCGCTCCTACACTTCACCTATGGTGCATTTGCCCATGTGAGATGCTTAAAGCAATGACCTGGGATAGAATCTACTTCAGTATTTCCTATCTTTCAAACAGTATATATACAAAGAAGATCAGGAACTCAGAAGGGGAGGGGAGAAGGGGGGGTGGAGATAAGGGATTAAGCTGTATTAGGGATGAGGTATGGGGATAGCATGAGGAAAAAGACCTTGAGGTGGATGCTCAGCCATGACCATATTAAACGCTGCAGCAGAGTTGATGGGCCGAATGACCTACTCCTGCTCCTACATTCCTAAGAACGTAAGAACATAAGAAATCGGAGCAGCAGTAGGCCATCTAGCCCTTCGAGCCTGCCCTGCCATTTAAGACGACCATGGCTGATCTGAATTTTGGGTATTCCTTCATTACGCAAAACTCTGGCCCACCCACAAAATCTGTAGTGTAGCCAATATTACTTTGAAGTCATTACCATTGTATTACCCCATCACCCTTGTCTGGCTGTAGGTAGGCACATAACGATAGTGAATCATTCAGTGAGCGACTTCATCCCATCGCCCTGACAACAAGTGAGATTAAACTAGAGATGAACTTCTGACCTCATACTTGCATCGTCACTAAGAACACTACGTTGGCCTTCACAGCAAGGCGATTTGATATAGGGATAGGAATGTTTTCCTGCAATTTTACAGGGCGTCGGTGAGGCCACACCCAGAGTACTGCGTGCCGTTTTGGTGTTCTTATCTGAGGAAGGATGTCCTTGCTGTAGAGGAAGTACAGCAAAGCTTTACCAGGCTGATTTCTGGGATCAGGTCTGTCATGAGGAAAGACTAAATCGATTGGGATTATATTCATTGGCGTTTAGAAGAGTGAGAAGGAATTTCATGGAAACATATAAAATTCTAACAGGATTAGACAGAGTAGATTCAGAATGTTCCCAATGGTGGGAGAATCCAGAACTAGGGGTCATAGTTTGAAGATGTTTTTAGAACTGAAGTTTCTTCATCCAGAGGGTGGTGAATGTGTGGAATTCACTATCACAGAACGCAGTTGAGGCCAAAACGTTGTCCCATTTCCAAGAAGAAATTAGGTATAGCTCTTGGGGCTAAAGGGATCAAGGGATATGAAGGGCAAGGGGGAGATCAGGGTATTGAATTTAATGATCAGCCATGATCAAGATGAATAGTGGAGCAGGCTTGAAGGGCCAAATGGTCTGCTCCTGCTTGTAGTTTCTATGTAACACCTATTTTCATTGATGTAACATTGCTTAGCTTTGACCCTGTCTCAAGCACTTCTGCTGCCGGAATTCTCATTCATGCCTCTATCTCTAAATATGACTATTCCAAAGCATTCCTGGCTGATCACCCATATTTAACCTTGACGGCATCCAAAACTACATCACTCGCACTAATTCCGAATCACCTATCAACTCCATTCGCTGACCTACACTGACTCATGCTTAAGCAACATGCTGATTTTTAAATTTTTCATCCTGGTTTTCAAATCCCTCCATCACCTTGTCCCTCCCCATCTCTGCAATCTCTTTCTGCCCCAAGCCTTCCAGGAGATCTTCGCTCTTGTGCAATCTTGACTTTCACCACTCTGAGCAAAGATCGAAGATCAAAGAAATATACAGCACAGGAACAGGCCTTGCGGCCCTCCAAGCCTGTGTCAATCCTGATGCTTAAGCTAAAAAAACCTCCTGCCACTACTCGGACCATATCCCTCTATTCATGTACTCATCCAGATGCCTCTTAAATCTTGCTTACGTGCCTGCTTCCACCACTTCCTCTGACAGCGCATTCCAGGTACCCACCACTCCCTGTGTGAAAAATGTCTCCACACATTTCCCTTAAACTTCCCCCTCTCAACTTGAATGTGTGCCCTCTAGTAATTGACATTGGTGGCCACACCTTCAGTTGCATAGGTTCCAGAGCTCTGGAATCCCCTCCTAAACCTCTCCACTATCTTGCAATTCTCCTTTAATACAGTCCTTAAATTCTATTTCTTTAACCAAACTTTTGGTCACCTGATGTAACATCTTATTGGCTTGGTGTTGAAAGGGTTATGTCCTTGCCAATGTTTTTTTGAAAGACCAGAGATTGATAGTCTAGCCATCACCCAAGGCATCTGGACCATATATGGAAACATGAGCAACAGCTCAGATCTCTTGATAAGGTCACAAAGAATTCAAGAAGATATGGCATGACATTTGGGACACTGCATAAATGTGTGAAGTGACTAATGTGCAGGGAAACCAGGTCAAAATGGGCCCATTCAAGGTACTTGCAATCACTGTATTGAAGAGCAGATCTCAAGGCATGTGCACTACTTGACAAACAACATGACATGAAATGGTTATTGGGGCCAGTAGAGTGGAACAAATTAAAATGAACAAGGCACTAAGACATACTCCATAGAGAAACCAATTTAAAACAATTGGGATAGAATTAAACACAATACGATATCTGTCAAGCTGAGCAAAATTAAAGTGAAAGGGTAAATAATTTAGATTGAAACAATTAAGGACCTAGTAGTAAGTAAATCTGGTGAGGAGTTTTCACAGGATGGGTACTGATAAATAGAGAACTGGAGAAATTTTTTTACGTCCATACATGATCTTATTTTGAAATCTTATCATCATAGAATCCTTATGGTGGAGAAATAGGCCATCTGGCTCATCAAGTCTTCACCGATCACATTTCCCTCCAAGGCCCTATCCCCATAACCCCACTTATTTACCCTGTTAACCCCCTGATGCTAAGGGGCAATTTAGCATAGCCAATCAACCTAACCCGCACATCTTTGGAGTGTGGAAGGAAACCACAGCACTCGGAGGAAATCCACACAGACATGGGGAGAACATGCAAACTCCACAGAGTCACCCAAGCTGGGAATTAAACCCATAAGATCTAGGAACAGAATTAGGCCACTCGGCCCAGGAAATCTGCTCCGCCATTCAATCATTGTTGATATTTTTCTCATCCCCATAACCCCTGATCCCCTTATTAATCAAGAACCTATCTATCTCTGTCTAAAATTCACTCAATGACCTGGCCTCCACAGCCTTCTATAGCAAAGAAACTCGAGTCCCTGGCGCTGTGAGGCAATAGTGCTAACCACTGTGCCACCTTGAATAAGGTGATCTGAGAGTGTCAGAGAGAGAAAGGAACATCAATCATCCAGGGGTCACATTCAAGTTACAATCGAGTGTAGAATATAATTGAATTTAACTTTCTTGGTGCACAGATCACCCATTCAGGACTGGACAAAACAAAGAAAGTGATCAATAATAATAATTGAAATGAGGAGGATCTTATCCTGCAACAAGTGAAATCTTTTTATACATGATTCAAATTGAAATGACATTTAACCCATATAGGAATCAAGGAATAAAATTAACATAGCAAATGGTCAAATTTAATCTTTCACAAATGATAGCAGGATTATTAAGTGGTTTGTGAGGTACAACAATACTGGTAAAGCCAGTCTAGGACTCAGACAGAAGACTAGACATAGTAACTCAGATATTAAATGCCCAGGTAATCTCAGCCTCAAGGTAGGTAACCCGATGTTTAATGATTCATTTTAGTTTAATTAACACAATCTATGTCAACCCAATATGATTTTATGCTGAATTCTGGAACACACTCATCACATGACTTGGTCTTAGCATCATACTCAAAACTGACAAGGGAAAAGGCCTTCAAGGCAGTGATGTGAGACATTAAGATTAAACAATTACTGGTACAAACTATCTGCCTTCCTCACAATTGAAATCATCAGTTCTGTTATCTAAACTCAAGGTTCATTGTGCAAAGAAAAACAAGTATTAAAGCATTCAGCCATGTGCATCAAATTAGTGCAGTTCCACTTGTTCAGAAGAAGTCACTTTATTTCACACTGTTTTGGAAGTTTAGAATTAAGTTCTATAATTAGCTTTTGTAACCCTTTGGTTTTTTAAAATTTTAATATCCATTAGTTGAATATTCAGCAAAACTCAAGGCAACTCAATCCAAGTAAGCAAAGCGAAAAGTAACAGCAACCTTCAAACAGCCTGTCCAAAACAGAGTCATTGATAGGGGTCTGATTTAATACCAATTAAATGAAGTTTTGAGACAATGTACTCAAGATATCAATCGTGGGGGAATGACAGCATATTTCTTGAACAAATGAGCAAGTGAGATATAAAATGTTCTTCTATCCTAGCAAGAGGTAACAAGAATAAATTCCAATGAGAGGGATTCCACACATAGAAAGCCAGTGGGGTCTATGAGATCCCTAAATTTCAAAATAGGGGACCGAGGGAAATGATATCAAGGTGGCATAGTGGTTAGCATTGCTATCTCACAGCACAAGGGACCTGGGTTCAATTCTGGCCTCAGGTCACTGTTTGTGCAGAGTTTGCACATTCTCTCCATATCTGCGTGCTCTAGTTTCCTCTCAGTCCAAAGGTGTGAAGGTTAGGCTGACTGGCCATGTTAAATTGCCAGTAAAATATGTGGAGTTTTGGGAAAAGGGCCTGGGCAGGATTGTGGTCAGTGCAGACTCTCTGGATCGAATGGCCTCATTCTGCAGTGTAGGATTCTAATGATATCAATAGGTGACCACTCAAAAAACAAATTGGAAACCGATTGTGCCCATCACAGCTTGATCATACACCCTGCTAGCCAATTAGTAATTAACTTCCACATCCTAAATGAGGCAAGGCTAAAACGTTCAGATTGAAGTTTCATAGTTTGGAAGTTAAATTGTGCAGAAGTTAAAATGTTCAAATTAAAGTTTCATGCCTTCTCTGTACAGTAGTGGAAAATGTTTATCAGCTTACTGACCTTCAAAAGAAGTCAGTCTCTGCTATTGTGCGTGGGCCCCATAACATTTTGCTTTTCGGCCTTCACCAGAGTGTGAACAAGACCAGATTTTTCCCATAACAAATACCAAAGGCAAGATATGGGGATACACAATGCAAATGAAGGGTTAGCAGAAGTCAATTTTTCATCGAATGAGAAAGGGCAAAAAAACCAGGATTTAATTGGCAAATATGTATGTCAATGAAAGATGTGAAAAATCTCTTGTTCCTGATTTGCTGTAATTGACTATAACTGCTGAGCTGTTTCTCTAACTGTACAGCTGCTCCAGCCATCCCGTAGACAGAGGGGGTTCTCCTTGTGTGCAAGTAATTAGAGATTTTGTATTGGATGTATGGTGTCCGGTGCAGTTAAGAGTCAACTGAATGTGCCTTAAGATTGCTGCTACCCAATGATCTCTGACAAGGACAATCAGAATGTAATAACGTCACTGCTGGTATTGAAGTCCATTTGTAATGTCTGCTGTCCATAGGGGAGACAAGGCAGGGGAGAGGAACTTTCTATCACTTATTTAGCCCATTGGGATTAAGCCAAATGCCAAGAGAGTATTATATATTGTGTCATAATGTGAAATGTCTTGAAACATTTTATTACATTAAAGAGTCATATTGTGGGTAGCACAGTAGTAATTTCACTGGACTAGTAATCCGGGGGTCCAGGCTAATGCCTCCGGGGTTCAAATCCCAACATCACAACTAATGGAATTTAAATTCAATTAAATAAAAACCCAGGAATTTAAAGTGGTCTCAGTGTTGATGGCCACAATTGCAAAATCTCACCCGGTTCACTAATGCCCTTTAGGTGAGGAAGCAGCCATTTTTGCCCAGACTGAACGACTGGTATTCTAAACCCAGAGCAAAATGCCCTCGAAAGGCTGTGGCGTAAGGGTATTGTCACTGGATTAGTAATCCAGGGTTAAAAATTTGAGTTCAATAAAAATCTGGAATTAAGTCTAAGAATGACTATGAAACCATTGTTGATTTTTGTAAAAATCCATCTGATTCACTAATGCCCTTTGGAGAAGGAAATCTGCCATCCATTTGTCGCTCACCATTATGACTTGGAAATGTATCTCTCCTCCTCCACTGGAATTCCAAATCCTGGAATTGTGTGTATCTACACCTCAGGGACTGCAGCGGTTTAAGGCAGTAGTTCACTACCACCTTCTCAAGGCAAACAGGGATAAATGCTGGCCTAGCCAGCGACGCCCACATCCCATAAATTAATTTTAAAAACTTACCTGGTCTAGCCTACAGGTGGCCCCAGACCCACAGCAACGTAGTTTACTCATTTAAGTACACTCTGAAATGGGCAAGCTAGAAACTGAGTTCAAGGGCAATTAGGGATAGGCAACAAACACAGACCTTGCCAGCAACGTCCCATGAAAGAATAAAGAAAAAACATGACGTGATCTCTGCTGTTGCACAAAATCGTACCAATTTCACCGAATGCTTGATTAGCGTATAAAAGTAGGAATTAAATGTGTTAAAAATGAACATGGCACCTGATTAGACTCACCCTCTCATTCCAACAAACCGATGTAACAGAGTCACCATCTATGGAGAGGTCACAAAGCCTGGTGACCTAGGAAACAAAACAGAAAACACTACAAAATTTGTTTTCATTTTATTTAAGAACAGGACTAACTTCTTGAACAAATCCACATTCTCCCTCCTGCAATTTCATTATATACAGCATCAATCAACACCTATCAAGACGCAGTAGCAACTGAGGAGACAATAGCTTCTCAGGCATGTGGAATATTTGCGACCTCCTTCACTCGCGTGTCTTTGCAGAATGTTTGTCCCCAGTGAGCAGACGCCCTTTGTTAGGATGCATACTGATCCAGTCCACTATAGTGAAGGATGCCTTGTGAAGGGATCTATCAGATTACTACCATAACTGCAATTCACTATTTCAGCAGGAATATGGTATTTATTATTTAGATGCAATTAAAATGTCAAATGAGTTTCTGAAAAAAAACTCAATAAAAACAGGACAACTCTAGGATCTAATCTCATAATTTAAACATCACAAGTGCTTTCAGGAATTGAAGCAGCAGTTACCAGGAAAATGAAGTCATGGTGCATAAACATCAATCCATAGAGTTAGTCCAAATGGATTAAAAACAAGCCTATATGAAAAAATATAAATTTGTGGTTCTTTCTGGACTGCAAAGAAATTGTTGGATGATTTCTGAGCAAAAGATTGGACACATTGAAAGCCTTTCACTCATCCCAACATTCCTGTTATAATACATGTTGACAAATCTCAAACACCAAACTCCAAAAAGAGACAGCACCATTTTCTGTACTGCTTCTCCCTGACTGCCCAGTTAAGTTTCAAACCTCGCTACATGGGGAAACTAGGCAGAATCACTGCTTGTATAACATGCTGATGTTCAAACAAATCAGACCCATCAAAAGGCCAGGGCTGGAATTTTACTGCCACGCCTGCCCTGATCACAGAATGGAATTTTCCTTTGGCCTCACCCAATTGAAGTGGTAAAATACTGGCTCAGGACTTTTGAAGAGGAAAAATTCATTTTAAACTGATGAAATACAAGCACAGGGTTTGATTATCCCTATAGATCTTCCCTCCTTTCAAGGGAATGAGGTTATATTGGTTGCCTCCGAGTGCCTACCATTCCTTGCATGTGAATTTACTAATGAATGTTGGCAGATTCCTGATGGCCAAGCCTAATGCTGCCCTCACTCAAAGTTGACAAATACAACAATGCAGCATAGATTAAGGACAGGAAGCTCTGGCTGATTCTCCCCAACCCATTCCACCATTGCCCCAACTGAGAATCACTGACGTAGCAGTGACAAGAGACCGAACCTTGGAACATCTTACCTACATGGCTCAGTGTTGTGTCAGTTATTCACTTAGCAATGAGGGGCCATTAACAGAATTTTAGATATTGCATCCCTTTACCCGTGTAAAAGGAAATCAAAGCTTTCTGACTCGCCTGGATAACCAGTGCAATTCTGCATCTTTTGGCAACTGAATTAATGCAGTTCCTGCAGGAAGCACAGGAGTGACTCCAGTTGAAACTCTCCACCATGTATACATTTAATTAAAGAACTAATAATTCACATTGATTTCTATTATGGAGTTGTAGTCAGGGGTTCTGACAAAAAGCAGATAGATTCTCTGGTCATACCAGCCAAATGCATTGGAAGTGATGCCTAAAGTCCTGCCTCACCACAAAATCGTGCAAACCTAAGACATATAATTCAACAGAGAAAAACATCAAATTTATAATAACTACTGCAAATTTTAAAAACCAACAATCTTCTAGCCCAAGGGTTGATAAAAAGATTAAGCTTAAAGTTTATTTTTTAGTGCCTAGTTGCTTCACTCGGGCACCTGTTTGCGTACATTGGAGGGAGAATTTAGCGTGGCCAATGCACCTAACCAGCACGCCTTTCAGACTGTGGGAGGAAACTGGAGCACCCAGGTGGAAACCCACACAGAGTCGGGGAGACCGTGCAGACTCCACACAGACACTGACCTAAGCCAGGAATCAAACCTGTGTCCCTGGCGCTATGAGACAGCAGTACCAACCACTGTTCTACCATGCCACCTTAAGCTAATACTTAACTAATACCCTATGTAAGCTTTATTCAGTGATCTGATTCTACATACAATAGTACAACAAAATAAACTGGCCCTCAAGTGAAAAGGAAAATAAGTTAACATGTTAAATGGTGACAGAAAATATTGTAGTCATTGTTAAGAGTTATCATGCTAACTGGCAGTAGCTTACCTGACTGGTACATGCACTCCACAAGTAAACACAAGCACCGAGACCAACACTTAGAACATTCGCAGCTGACCAATCCACAAGATTGAGGTAAAAATCGTCCTGCAATTCTGGCGCATCCAGAACTTTAAACGGAATCTTTGAAATCTTTCTTGTTGGTTTCCGTGGCGATCGTAACAACTTTTGACTGTTCAAATGGTAAGAAAGTTGGATCAATATTTAGCTGAAGAGGTCATGGTATTAACTTTAGGTTGTACAAATAAGGAAATTCTTTCAGCCTTAGTGAATTTAGACCTGTCTGTTGAGCCAGGCACGTAACATGAAATTTTAAATAGACACCTCAACCTCAACACACTATCACAAATTGTTGTAGCCTTAGTAGTAGCAAGCCTAAGGGGGAGGCCAATGCATTGTTATGAATAGGAATATAGTGAGTCTTACAGTATGCAACATGCGGAGAGCTGTTAAGTAGTCAACTACCCTCCAAGAATGACTTGAGTCAAACCCATTGTTTTTCTAGTTCTCTTTCACTCAGAATAGTTCCTCAAACCTAGATCTTTGAAATAGATTCTGGTTATCAAACCCAATCCTTTTCCTCCCATTTCCAGTCATTCATATCTGCGCAAATTTCTTAGAAATATTGTAGAATTATGGACATTTAAAGCCAGCCAATTGTGCCTACACTGCCTCATTGCTAGAATGATCTAAAATATGAAGTCCTATTCTACCTTTCATAAATATTTCAAGGGAAAACTGGATAAAAGTGTTATACAAGTGCAAGTGCAAAAGCTCTCTATTTGACCGCCAATATCCTCCATTATCACTATACAAAGTTAATCATGGTGTTTAACCCAGCCAGACTGATTACCTCTTATTGCTGACCGGGGACAATGAATATGGAGAAATCTCGTTCCCACTTTCAGTAGTCGATCTCTTTGTGCTCAAGGCATACTGCAAACAAGACCACACACAAGCTCAAATTTAAAATGTCGCCTGAAACTCAACTCTGCCAAAATCAACAGAGCTCAAAGTGAAATAGTACTTTTTTTTTAAAGTTTATTCATTCACGTGATGTGGGCATCACTAGCTCAGCCAACATTTACTGTCCATCCCTAATGGCACAACGGGTACACCCACAGCATTTATTTATAATTTATTCTTTCATTTGGGAGTCACCGGCACAGGTCAGCACGGTGGCACAGTGGTTAGCACTGCTGTCTCAGAGGAACCTGGGTTCGATCCTTGGCTTGGATCACTGTCTGTGTGGAGTTTGCACATTCTCCCTGTGTCTGCGTGGGTTTCCTCCGGGTGCTCCAGTTCCTTTCACACTCCAAAGAATGTGCGGGTTAGGTTGATTGGCCATGCTAAATTCCCCCTTAGTGTCAGGGGTATTGGTAGGGTGAGAGATGTGGGGTATCGGGATAGGGCCTGGGTGGGATTGTTGTGGGTGCAGGCTTGAAGGGCTAAATGGCCTCCTTCAGCACTGCAGGGATTCTATAATTTGATGACCATCCCTAATTGCCCTTATATTGAGGAGCTCGCTCAGCCATTTCAGAGGACAATTCAGAGTGAAATCATATTGCTGGGGTAATATGTGGGCCAGACCAGGTAAGGACAGAAGATTTCCTTCCCCAAAGGACATTTGTGAAGTAGATGTGTTATGACAAATCAACAATGGTTTCATAGTGATCATTACTGAGACTAGCTTTCCAATTCCAGATTGTTGGTCAAAATTTTAATTCCACCAGTGCCATGCTGACATCTGAACCCTTTACCCCAGAACCTGCCATGGGTCAAGAGGCTGGCTCACCACCACTTTCTCGAGGGCAATTAGGGCTGGGCAATAAATGCGTTCCTAGTCAGCCATACCCACATCTGGTTAACATTTTTCTTTTGAATACAATTTTTGCTGTATTTATTCTAGTTGATTTTAGTTTTATGTCAAGTTATGAGCTAACTTTGTTAATTGGCTATCAACGTAAAATTAAAAAGACCGGACCATTGTCTTTGGTCACAGTAGTCTTTAGCAGTTTATCCAAAAAATAGATTCAATTGTGTGTACCCAATGACCAAACATAACCCTTGTAGAAAAGCTTTTCAAATCCAACAGACAAATACAAGTACACCAGAATGTAAAATATACCAGGCTCAATGCTCTCAATAATCCATATACAGGTTTCTCTGTATGACAGAATTTCAATAGTTTCCTCCCTTTGGAGATTAATGAGTTTTATTAGGATCACAAGTAGGCTTATATTAACACTGCAATGAAGTTACTGTGAAAACCCCCTAGTCACCACACTCCAGCACCTGTTCAGGTGTACTGAGGGAGAACTTAGAATGGCCAATGCACCCTAGCCAGCACATCTTTCAGACTATGGGAGGAAACTGGACACATGGTGGAACTGGGCAAATTCCACACGGGATAGGGCCTGGGTGGGATTGTTGTTGGTGCAGGCTTGAAGGGCTAAATGGCCTCCTTCTGCACTGCAGGGATTGTATGATTTGATCATCCCTAATTGCCCTTAAACTGAGAGGCTCACTCAGCCATTTCAGAGGACAATTCAGAGTCATAAGAACATAAGAACATAAGAAATAGGAGCAGGAGTAGGCCATCTGGCCCTTCGAGCCTGCCCCGCCATTCAATAAGATCATGGCTGATCTGTCGTGGCTCAGTTCCACTTTCCCGCCCTCTCCCCATAACCCTTAATCCCCTCTCTTATCAAAAACCCATCAACCCGCTTCTTAAAAATATTTAGCGAGGCAGCCTCCACCACTTCAACGGGCAGAGAATTCCAGAGATTCACCACCCTTTGAGTGAAGAAGTTCCTCCTGAACTCCGTTCTGAACCGCCCCCCCTCTATCTTGAGGCTGTGCCCCCTAGTCCTACTGTCTTTTTTGAGCGGGAAGAGTCTTTCCACCTCTATCCTATCCATCCCATTCATCATCTTATACGTCTCAATGAGATCTCCCCTCATTCTTCTAAACTCTAACGAGTACAAGCCTAGTTTATTCAGCCTCTCCTCATAGCTCAACCCCCTCAACTCCGGTATCAGCCTAGTAAACCTCCTCTGCACTCCCTCCAAGGCCAAAATATCCTTGCGCAGGTGCGGCGCCCAAAACTGCACACAGTACTCCAGCTGCGGCCTCACCAATGCCCTATACAGCTGCAGCAAGACCTCCCTACTTTTATATTCAATCCCCCTCGCTATGAAGGCCAGCATCCCATTCGCCTTCCTGACCACCTGCTGCACCTGCAGGCTGGGTTTTTGCGACTCATGCACAAGGACCCCGAGGTCCCTCTGCACCGTCGCCTGCTGCAGTTTTTCGCCCCGTAAGTAATAGTCCTTCCTACCATTCTTCCTACCAAAGTGGACCACCTCACACTTGCCAACATTAAATTCCATTTGCCATTTCCTGGCCCATTCGCCCAGCCTATCTAGATCCTTCTGCAGACTCTCCACACCCTCCGCACAATTTGCCTTTCCCCCAATCTTGGTGTCATCAGCAAATTTCGACACCTTACACTCGGTTCCCTCCTCCAGATAGTCAATCATATTGCTGTAGGTCTGTAGTCATCAGACCCAGAACGTACAAACTCCACACAGTGATCCAAGCCAAAAACTGAACTCAAGTTTCTGGCGCTTATATTGCTGTGGGTCCACACAGTCACCCAAGCCTGGAATCGAACCCAGGTCCCTGGTGCTGTGAGGCAGCAGTGCTAACCAATCTGCCACCCAAATAATCATAGGGGGAGAAAAGAATCAAAGAAAGAATTTACATTTCTGTAGGACCTCCTGTGATTGCAAAAATATCCCATGGCAACTGACATGCAATGAATTACTCTAAAGTACAGTTTGACATTGCTGAACTCAAAATGGCAGCATCATTTGTTAATGAGATGGACGACCAAGTAATCAATTTTTGATGTCAATGATTGAGGGGCATTGAAGAGGCAGGGAACCCTTAGCATTCACTTGAACATCTCATCTGAAGGAGAGATGCCTTCCTCGACACTGCACCATCATCACTGGATTGTGTCAAATCCTGAAATGAGGCTTGAACCCACAATCTTCTGTCTCAGAAGCAAGAAAGAAGAAACATGCAGTGGAACGTATTTCTCTGCAGGGCATTGCAACTAAATGTTATTGGAACTGTAGGGCTTCAAATAGAACAAAGTTTCAGATTAAAAGAGAAGCAAAAACTCATCACTTCAATTCAATTTCACTTTATGATCCATATGGAAATTAACTTCAGGTACATTGCTCATTAAAAAATTACATCTAAATGGATAATAATGAGAATGAAAACTACACTATCACAGGGATCCAGCTTCAATTAAAGAAGCATTAAACACGTTCCAATGTATTAACATAATCAGTCACTCCCACTCTTTAACCTCGTCCACACATTAAATTTCTGTTAAAACTTCAGGTACTGATTTGTCCTGCATCTGAGGGATTGTAGTCTTTTCCCTGAACATAAACAGCAGTAATCTGAAACAAGGGGCAATTCACATTGTTCGTGACACTTGCGTCAAAATTCTTCAACAGCATGTTTCGTCAAGAAAGATCCGCTTGTCAAATACCCTCCCTGCCTGATTCAATAATCTCTGGATACTTAAAGGGGTCTACTTCTCTAATCCAACAGTACTAGGGCACGGCATTGAAAAAAAGATAGCATTCCCGACTACAGCCATATAGAAGAGCTTCACGATTGTATAAACTACTCGGCAGGATCTTAATTTCTGAGGAAGTATAGTCATATATGTCCCTTAGGCACCATATCTGCAATCTGCATTATTTTATGTAATTGGGTGGGCGGGGGCAAGAACTAAACTAGTGCTGAATCCCAAGGAAGCAGTGGCAGTCCTCCCAATTCTACCCTTGCTTTACCGTGGTTCCATTGGTGACAGGACTAAAAAAAACATTTTGCATAATGCACCTAACATGAGAACAGCTGGGGACATGAGTGGCTGCCTGCAGACAAAGGAGTCAAACCAGCCAGCCATGAACAACTACATTATTGAAGTTTGTTCACACTAGGTACTTACTCTGAATAAATTCCGTCGCTCCTGCATTGGCATCTGGAACCTCCGATCTTCAGTCTGAGGATCGCTCACTTTTTCAATGCCTGCTCCCAGTAGCTCATTCTTCAGCAAGGCAGCATATGCTACACCATCTGTCATTGGACAGGACAAACCCCATTATTACAACACTCAATCTCATTCTAACATGATGATTAGCGGCACATTCATTCCAGGTTATTTTAAGCTCATTCACGATTTGAAATCTACATCTGAATGTAATGGAGAACTGCTCGTTCAACAGCCAAATGCTACTACTGAAAGAAGCTCTGTACTCTGGTGAACAAGGCTCACAATACAGCTTGGATTTGAAAACCTTACTGGCTGCTAACAAGAACTAAACGGAGTCAAAATCTTTTAAGGGCGAGATTCCAGGAATGTTGGCAACTCTGCTAAACTCCTTCAATGATTTGTAGATAGTAAATTGCAATCAAAAGGCAATGCTCTCAAAATCATCCAGCTCTTTGAATCATTGTCAGCTCATTCAGTCCTATCAGTTTAGTTTATTTCTTAGTATCAGAAGTAGGCTTACATTAATACTGCAATGAAATAACTGAAAATCCCCTAACTGCCACACTCCAGCGCCTGTTTGGGTACACTGAGGGAGAACGTAGCATGGCCAATACACCTAACCAGCACGTCTTTTGGACTGTGGGGGAAAACCAGAGCACCTGGAGGAAAGCCATGCAGACATAAGGAGAATGTGCAGATTCTCAATGTGGGATATGAACCCAAGTCTCTGGCACTGAGAGGCAGCACTGTTAATCTTTAAATGGACAAACAGCCACTAAGAGGAACTGTAAGGATTAACACATCCATTCTAATCACAATATTTTTGACGGAGATTTTCAAGAATGTACAGGAAGCAATAGTTGTGCAGATGTTTCCACCACTGATTATAACAGGCTACTTAATAAATCACAAAGTGATTTATGTTTTGTTGGCTCAGCAACCTCAGAGAAATAGGAAAATAAATGATGGTTTTAAGCATCAATTTAGGAAGCCTTATGCTGCTCCAGATTCCAGCCATGACACTGTCTGTACACTCACTCCTTCACGGAAAATCTCAGGCAAACACACTGTTACAAATTCTCGACCTGCCTTTTTATGTTCAGTGACTTTACTCTTTCCAAGTGCCTTACATTTAAGGTGAACCCATACTGCCCAATATTCAAACCATATAAAAGCATTACTCAACTTCACCAATACAAGGTCAGGTGTGATCAGTTAATTTATCTGACAGGCAGCAAGTGAATATAGAGCAATAGTTATAATTTAAAACAGTTCTAGTCAAAGTTCACCTTAAGACAATTGATTTCAAATCCTCACGAGAAAGAAATATAAAGGCAGACCAGTGTATCTCTGACTGTGCACAGCTTTGGTCCCCTTATTTGAGGAATGATGTTGTGGCATTGAAAGCAGTTCAGAGGAGGTTCGCTAGATTGATTCCAGAGATGAGATATTGAACAATTTAGGCCTAATTCTGAAATTTAGAAGAATGAGGGGAGATCAAATTGAGGTATACAAGATGATAAACAGTATGGATAAAGTAGATGTGGAGTGGATGCTTCCTCTTGTGGGGCATTCTAGAATGAGAGGCTTAGGATAAGGGGTAGCAAATTTAAAACAGAGTTGAGGAGAAACTACTTCTCCCAAAGGGTTGTGAATCTGTGGAATTCGCTACCCCAAAATGCAGTGAATGCTGGGATAGTGAGTAAATTTGAGGAGTTAGACAGGTTTCTAATTGATGAGTTGAAGGATAATGGGGAACAGGCAGGATAATGGAGATGAGGGGCATTCCAGCCATGATCGAATGGCAACGCAGACTCGATGGGCCAATTGGCTTAATTCTTCTATATCTTCTGAATTTATGATAGCAAATTCAACTATTCCTGGTCGGCCTTCTGATCTTGACTAACATTGTGCTCAAGGTGAGCCAGACCAACGTTCTTAATGTCTTTAGGCACCAAATTTCCACAAACTAGTCTATTTAGTTTTAATACAAATTTTCCATATCTGCCTCATTAGCAAATAAGCTCTTCCAGTGGCTGCAGTTCATGGTGAATTTTAAAGCAGTGTGAATCCACTTTGCTGTAAAACACTGTGCTTGAATGCAATTCATTTCCAAATCCGCCATGGCAAAATGATCAAACAATTCTAACCTCACTAATTTTCATTAAAAGCCTTGGATGTGTTACAACCAGGGTCTCAGCGTATAAAAAAAGAAATGGTTTCTCAGAAAAACGCTTCAAAAAGCAGATATGTAGGTGCAATTGAGGTACATATCCAAATTTGAAAGTTATGGTTTGCTGAATGTATTTATCCATCAAATAGTCATGTGCATAATAATAGGGAGTGAGCACTAAAACAAAGAGAGAAATGCTGGAAAAACTCAGCAGCTTTGGCACCATTTGTGGAAAGAGGAGGGGGCGATCTTACCAAAAAATTTCTAAGTGCCAAACGAGTGTGAAACAGGAGAGAATTGCATCCATTTTTTGGGCGAACTCTTAGATGCAATCTTATGACATTGACCAGAAACTGAATTGGATTAGGTATATAAATACTAGAGCAAGTCCGAAGCTAGGAATGGTCACTTCCTGACCCACCAAAGCCTGTCCACCATCTACAAGGCACAGGTTAGGAACGTGATGGAATACTCGCCACTTGCCTGGATGAGTGTAGCTACAACAAGACTCAAGAAGCTTGACATATTCCAGACAAAGCTGCCCACTTTACTGTTACCCCTTCCATTAACATGCAATCCCTCCAATGCTGATGCACATGGCAGCAGTGTGTAATATTTGCAAGATGCACTGCTGTAGCTCACCAAGACTAGTCAGACAGCACCTTCAAAACCCACGACCACTACCATCAAGAAGGACAAGGACAGCAGCTACTTGGAAACATCACCTCCAGGATGTTCTCCTTTAAACCACACATCTTGAACTATATTGCCATTCCTTCACTGTCAGTGGATCAACATCCTGGAACACTCTCCACAGAAGCACAACATGGACTGCAGTGGTTTCAGAAGACAGCTCACCACCTTCTTAAGGGTAATTAGAGATGGGTAATAAATGCTGGCCTAGCCAGTAACACCCACATCGCTTGAATGAATTAAAAACATACTGCGCAAATAAATGAGTGATAAAATGCTCAAGAGTTCTTTTTGGCAGATACATATTATCTAATGAAGACTTTATTTACAACAAATCACTGCTGTTAAGTACTAAATCTTGATTTACCAAACTTGGTTCATACAGCCAAAAACTGCAGTCAGATGGAATAGTAGGAAAGTCCACCAACCAAAGAAAAGCATGTGTCATTGGGCAAAGGGCTACATGTGAGTTTACTAGTTATATTTCAACTTATTACTCATGTGAGTGGGAGATAGGAGCAGGAAATTTCTTCAATAGAATGACTGAAGAATGGAAAGCCAAAAATAGTCCAATACACAAAGGTCATACAAACACATTTTGCAAACAAACAACACTAAATTTAGTGATAAAGCAGGTCTTGACAATATCAAAAATACATAATCAAAGGAGTGTATCCAAGATTGTACATGAGAGGAACAGAAAGTGGTGCACTGCAGGATCAGGAGTATCAGACAGGGCAAATGAGGATTGGACTCTATCCAATCCATTGTAGTGTGAGAATTTGGGGAAAGATGTTCTAATTGTGAGACTGAATATCCACCAATACTTTCTGGATAATGATATGATATGGAATTTCCCACATGGTGTTGTGTTTACTTGGAGTGAGGGTTGGAAATAAGGTGACAGTGAATCACTCTTTGTTCCAGCTTCTCACAATCTCAGCTTCCCATGGTGGAAAACTGCACTTTACTTCTTCTCATGCCTTGTCTTTGGATGTCATCAACTGTGCCAGCAGTGTATATTCCTGGGCCCCAGTCAGCCTGGCTGGTCTTTAAAAGTAACACTGGCATACTGTAGGATGAAGGAATCACAGGAGCTGCTAGAGCAATTGGCATTCAAGTGCACAGGCCTGTTGCTATGGTCACAGACCCACTGTGTTCATCGAATGGTAACCCTTTCTGCTCAGACAGGATATCTAAAAATAAATATTTTTAAATAATTAAAAGGAGGAGGTATGAAAATGTCTTTACCCAGAGGGTGGTTAGAAGGTGGAATGTTCTGCCACGAATCATTGTTGATAGGAAGCTTAGAAAAAAAAAGTCAGCAGTGGCATCAAACATTAAATGTTAAAAGTAGAGGAGCCCAACAGAAGAGTGGGGCATTAGAATGAGTTATTCTTGTGGAAGCCATGCTACAGAAAGCAACTTGTTTCTGCACTGTAGCATTCTAACCAAGAAACATGAATATTTGAGACATTCCTTTATCAGTGTCTGACAATGTGCCAATTACTTTACAGGACACAAGCAGATATCTTTGAATAAAAGGCAGTGAAGATGGATTTCTTTCAACACGACAGTTTAGCCAATCGTAGAATCCCTACAGTGCAAAAGGAGACCATTCGACCCATCGTGCCTGCACCAACCCAGGCCCTCTCCCCTTCACCCCATATATTTATCCTGCTAATCCCCTGGCACTAAGGAACAACTTAGCATGGCCAATCCACCTAAACTAACCTGCACATCTTTGGAATGTGGGAGGAAACTGAAGCACTTGGGAAACTCACATAGATACAGGGAGAACGTTTAGAAAGTCACCAAAGATCAGAATTGAACCTGGGTCCCTGGCACTGTAAGGCAGCAGTGCTGATATGTGCCCCCACACCACACCTTAATGTTGGTTTTAAGCCTAAAGTTATTATTTTCTATTTCAATCAACACTGGACTAATATAAATTGTGAAAAGAACTTTGCTCTTTGATAAACAGAACCAGTGAAAGTTGAAGTGAAGATAATGCAGCTGAAAATTCCCTTAAGAGTTCATCCTTCTGGCAGTGACAGTCAGTATCCAAAATACAGTGACTACATATTGAAATAGATTACCCTTTGCCGGACAGTTTGGTTGACTCTTCCTGCACACTATTCAATTCTCTGGAATATTTAGTCACCTTACTGGATTGAGCTACAGCTGCCCAAGCACATAGGAATAACCAAAACAGACTGCTTTTACGATTCATTTTGTCACCAATTTTCTCTTGTGCAGCTCAGCTGCCACCACTATATCCAATGGCCACTGAAAACTCTTCTTTAACTTTAACCTGGTGTTGAGAGACTTCTCACTGTGCCCACTCCAGTCCAATGCCAGCATCGCCACATCATGTAAAATCTCAATCATGGATTACAACAAAATGTCTTTGTTAGCATCAGTGTAAAAATCAGGTAAAGCTTACACTGGCATTGGGTCAAATTCTCTACAATTGGGGGGTGGGGGGGGGGGCAAAAAACTCCAGTGACAGTGCATCATTTAAATCTTGTTCTTTCTGAAAAGTTTTAACCGTTGATGTTGAATTTCTCCTTTATGCACTGTACACAACCCACTCCTGAAGAGGAGTTTGTTAAATCTAGCACATGGAGGAGATCTTATCCTTGGTACTACATTTCAAGAAAATTATTAATGGTACAGTAAAATACAACTGTGACTTGAGTGAAATACATCTATGATGGTTTCGTAGATTTTATTCTTGCTGGTCACAGCACACATTAGGCTAAAGCCAATCACTGTTTGTTGTTACACCTTCCCCATCTCCCGCAACATGTTGCAGAGAATATACACTACATTATGCTTTGCGGAAAATATTAATATGCATTTATGATGCATTCTTGTTAAGCAAAAGGCATCTCGATTTGTTCTTGTTGCACAATGTAGGATCACTGGGGTCACAGGTCATTCAATCCAGCATGGTCAACAACAGCTAGCTGGACAAGTACTTCACTTTCCATAACCACAGACTGTCCTTCCAGCTTCCAAAGTTGAGGAAGTTGAATAATGGAAGTTGTACAATATATTCCAGTTGGCCAGAGTCCAGGAACAGAATGGAATGACACAGAATCCAAAGAAATATCCACTGTGGGAACTCAAAAAAAAAACACACTGAACCTCCTCACAGTGAAGACAAGGCAGACACACTGTACCTTTCCCATTGTCAGAGTTTGCTTCTTTCGTTTTTCGATTCTGGTTGGGGGACTTCCCATTTTCCTGACAAAGGCCAAGAATACAACAAAGTGAAAATTCTATCCCCATACAATGCAAAATGAATCCAAATGTTAACATTATATAGTTAATGACAACACATTATTACTAATAGGTAGCTTGGGTGTTTACCACGAGGTTGTGATTCAATTCAAGGGATTGAATGAATTCATGAACAATGACTACGAGCGCCTGTTGTCCATTGTATTTTTTAAGAATGTGTGACTGCACCCATTTGCCCCTCTCCTGCCACCATCACACTGAGACTGCGACACAATGGATTGGCACACCAATAAACTGAGCTGCCTTGGTGCCTTCCCATACACTTGCAGTCTCTTACTGTACACATCCAAACGTGTGTATTAAATGTGAGTTTTTAAAAATGCTCCTATATAAGGGAACCAGAGCAGGTAACATTTCCCAGCATTTTTCAATTACGAATTACAAATGTATTTTGAATGGTTGTACACACACATTATTGCAATTGTCAGCAAAGCTTAAAGGTAGTTGGTCACTATGCAAAAATAGGCAATTAATTGCAATGAATCACACCCTGCAGCAACTTTTGCAACAGAATTTACGAAAAGGGTTCCAAGAAGTGATGACGCTTGAATTCCGAGACAATCAGAATTTTACAACGTTAATTAAAAGTTCTCTCAAAATTAAACTTCACTCACTGAAACAAAACTCGATCTTTCCTTAAGGAGAGGATTGTCTGAGGCTGTGTCACTGATAGGCCCTCAGCAGGCATACCTTAATCCCTTAACACTGCACTGCTGTGAATTCATCATTCCCTATATTTGGATAGTAAACACCTACTTGCTATTTTATGCCAATTGCAGGCACTTGCCACGACCATATCTAACGTACACTGCCAGTCAGCGGATCCAAGACTTGGACCCAGGATGTACAAAGCCATTTTCCAACCCCCTGCCTGCCCAAAGTGGAAAACTGCACTAAAGCACAGTGAACACGAAATGGAAAAATAAATTAACTTTATAGCCAGTGAGATTTCTAATTTATTGTCTTTTTTTTGACTGAGTTGTGAAACCTTTTGGTACAGGATGAGCTGCCAAGTTTGTTTCACCAATTATCATAGCCAATAGAAACTAGAAACATAAGGGCAGCACAGTAGCACAATGGTTAGCATTGCTGCTTCACAGCATCAAGGACCCAAGTTCAATTCCAGCCTCAGGTCACTGTTTGTGTGGAGTTTGCACATTCTCCTCGAGTCTGTGTGGGTTTCTACCAGGTGCTCCAGTTTCCTCCCACAGCCCAAAGATATGCAGGATAGGTTCATTGGCCATGATAAATTGTCCCTAGTGTCAGGGGGATTAGCATTGTAAACGTGTGGAGTTATGGGAATAGGATTTGGGTGGGATTGTGGTCGGTACAGACTTGATAGACTGAATGGCCTCCTTCTGTACTGTAGAATTCTACGATTCATATCCAGGCTGGATTTAAAACCTGCTCACGGGGGTCAGTCTGTCAAGCAGTCTCCTTAATCCTGAATATTTATAGATAAGTGACCCTCATCACCAGTTGATGGAGGTTGACATCGACTGGGGTTTTCCGGCCCTACCATGGCTTGTTTTCCTGCGGCGGAAGTGATTCGCCATCAGGGCCACTGGCAAGATGTTGTGGTCCTGCCAATATCTGTGGTGTTGTGCATGGCTCATCTGCCCCAATGCCAGGGAACCCACTGCGGGAAGTCACCTTGCGTGTGGGGTCAGAGGATCCCGCTGGTGGGAAGGGCGAGAAATCTTGGCCATAAAGTCTGCGAGACTAACTTAGACCATTTCTGCTGTTCCAATCACCGTCACATTTTTTTAAATAAAGCAACAAGAGTAACATCATTCTCTTACATTTATAGTGTGAAAGTTGACACTCCAGTTCGAACTTGCCCTGGTTGGGATAAACCGGTCACCTGTCTTGCGAGGAACGGTTGCTGGAGAGTTTGAGGTTACAGGTCGTGTGCTCAAAGCAGACTGCGGAAAATAAATGTGTTCACATCAGCAAATCATTAAACAAAATGAAAATAATCTCAAAATGCTTCAAATCCATACTGTTACAGACGTAGCAAATTATATACTAAACTGCAAAAAGTTAGCATTAAGTATCAGCTTTAAAGACATTTACCAAAATCTTTAAATCTTTTTCAACATTTAGCCCTTCAGATGTAACATTAGTTATGACCTACTCATATATATGGGGAGGCAGTGGTCACACTGCTGGACTAGTAATCCAAAAGGCCCAGGCTAATGCTGTGGAGAGATGGGTTCAAAGTCACGCCATAGTGGATGGTGGAATTTAAATTCAATTAATAAACGTGCAATTTAAGAGCTAGTCAGTAATGAAACGCTTGTTGATGATTTTAAAAATCCATCGCTTCACTAATATCCTTTTGGGAAGGAGGTCTGCTGTCTTTACCTGGTCTGCCTGACATGTGGCTCCAGACTTAGAGCAACATCCCCCGCCACTACCACCCACCCCCCTCTCAGCTGACATTTAACACCAATTGGAAGAAGCACTGACAAGGGCAATGGACTTTGGCTGAACGTCTATCTCCACGAATGGCTCCACTATTGACTGACTGGTAGACAGGATCCGCAGCAGGTAATGAGAGAACAACACAGTCAACATCATCCTCACAATTTCACCTGTTGCAAATGCATCAGTCCATAGTAGCATTGCTGACGTGACCTCTGCACAGTCCTTGTGGAGGTGAAATCCCACCTTCACATGGAGGATACTCAGTCATGTTGAGTAGCACTACCACCAGGCTAAATGGGATAGGTCTGGCAATTAAAACTGGGCAGCCATGAGGCACTGTGGGTCATTAGCAGCAGAACTGTACTCAACCTCATGGCATAGCACAGCCTCCAGTCTACCACTACCACCAAGCCAAGGGATCAACCCTGGATCAATGAGGACTGCAGAGCAGCATGCCAGGAACAGCAGCAGGTATACCCAAAAATGAGATGCCAACCTGACAAAATTATGTTATAGGGCTACTTCTGTGTGAAACAGCAGAAGCAGCAAGCAGAAAGAATTAAGCAATCCCCAGATCAGATCGAAGCTCTGCAGTTCTGTCACACAGTCAGTCGTGAATGGCGGTGGACAGTTGAACAACTCACTGGAGGAGGCGGCTCCACAAATATCCCTCTCCTCAACACTGGGGGAACCCAGCACATCAGTGCAAAAGACAATGCTGAAGCATTTGCTGCAATCTTCACTAGAAGTGGATGATCCAGCTTGGCCTCCTCCGGAGGTCCCCAGTATCACAGATGTTAGTCTGAAGACAATTTGATTCACCCCACAGGATATAAAGAAATGGCTGAAGGCACTGGTTACTGCAAAGGTTTTAGGCTCCGACAATATTCTAACACTAGTACTGAAGATCAACCAAGCTACACTCCTAGCCAAACTGTTCCAGTACAGCTAGAACACTGACATTTATACGGCAATCCATCAAACTGTGCCCCATCAATCTATTCTCAATCATCGGCAAAGTGAAAGAAGAGACTATCGACAGCACTATCAGGAAACTACTTACTCTGAAACAAACTGCTTGTTGATGCTTAGCTTGGGTTCTGGCACAGCCACTTAGCTCCAGGCTTCATTATAGCCTTGCATCAAACACAGGCAGAGCAGCTGAATTCAAGAGGTGAGGAGTGTCTGCCTTAGATAGTAAGGTGGCATTTGATCGAATGGGGCATCAAGGTGCCGCAAGCAAAACTGGAGTCAATGGGAAATCAGAGCAAAACAGCTTGGAGTCACAACTGGCTCAAAGGAAAATGGTTGCGGTTGTTGGGAGGTCAATCACTTCAGTCCCAGGGCATCGCTGCAGGAGCTCCTCAGGGGATTGTCCTAGGCCCAACCATCGTCATCAATGTCACCTTTCCCTCATAAGGTCAGGGATGGGAACGTTCACTGAGGATTGCACAATATTCAGCACCATTCACAACCCCTCAGGTACTGAAGCAGTCCACGATCAAGACCTGGACAATATTCAGACTTGGGTTGGTAAACAACAGTCACACCACACAAGTGCCAGGCAATGGTCATTTCCAACAATAGAGAACCTAACCATCGCCCCTTGACAATCAATGGCATTACCACTGCTGAATCCCCCACTAGCAACACGCTAAGGTTTTATTATTGGTTAGAAACTGAACAGGGCCAATCATATAAATACTGTGGCTACAAGAAAAGGATCAGAGGCTGTGAATTCTGCATAAAGTTAACACATTTCCTGACACCCTAACGCCTATCCACCATCTTCAAGCCAGGAGTGTGATGGAATACTCTCCACTTGTGTAACAATACTCAAGAAGCTTGACCCTATCCAGGGCAAAGTATCCTGATTGGATAAGGTTCCAATCACCACCTCCACCACTGTCATACATGACAGCAGTATGTACCATCTACAAGGTGTATTGCAGCAAACCACCCAAAACTCCACCAACAGCACATTCCCCAATCTGTGACCTTTAAGATCCAGAAGAACATGTCCACCCCCTGCAACTTCCCCAACAAGCCCCTGGCTTGGAAATACAGCTTCATAGTTCCAGGATTTTGACCTGGTGGCAATCTATAACATTGTGGCTGTGTCTACGTTACATGGACTGCAGCAGTTTAAGAAGGCAACTCATCACCACCTTCTCAAGCGTAATTAGGAATGGGCAATAAATGCTGGTCTTGCCAGCAAAACCCACACCCTTAAAAGAATGGTACATTTCACATATAGAGAGAGTTACACAAATAATTTATGCAATCCCCCAAGATGAATTTTACATTGGATATCTAATTAGCACTTTAAAATCTATTTTAGTCTACTTACAAGAAAATAAAGGTCAATATAGTCCCTATTTTGTGTGACTTTCTCTCCTGGGTCCAGCGTTCACTGAACTGTATTAGTCTGAGCTCTGAAGTTTTTGGTACAAATAGGCACAAAAAGCTGAAGATCTAACAACATAAGTTAAATTTAATACCCCTTACAGCCACTAATTACAATCTCGGTTCTAATCTATAGAGTCCCTCCAATGCCACCTGCCTCTCCTCAGCCTTGACATTATCTCAAGAACACCTCCATGATTTTTCTAATGTACAGAAGATTGCAAATTATTTGTAACTGAGGCCTTAGCACTGGAATTCCATAGGTTTGACACAAGGAAGATGGTGGTATAATGGTTTTGTAATCCAGGGACTCAGATTTGTAAGTGTCCGGAAGGAAATATGCTGTTCTTCCCTTACACATTTGGCCTTGATACTCCAGTCCTGCATGCCCCGCTACCAGTGAGAATGGGGAATTCTGGCACTCAGCTAAATCCCCATTCACAGCAGAGAGACTGGAGAATCCCAACCACAGATGAGGTCGGGGAATTTTGGCCATTAACAATGTGGTTGACTTTTAAATGCCCTCTGAGCAGATCGCTCAGTTCAAGGACACTAAGTTATGGACAACAAGTGCTGGCTTTGCCTGGATGCCCATATTCCATGAAAGAATAAAGAAGAAAAACTTTTAAATAGTGCACCTAGCTAATAATTGTTTTGCATTCCTGGCAAATGATGGCTAGACTTTGAACTGGAGACTAGTCATTATTCAGAGTACCCGACCTCTATAAATCTCAGGGTCAGCCGTGCACGTTTGTTGGTGGATGGGATCATTCACCTCTTTATGATCAGCCAGCTTAAAGTCTGATCCCAAGATTATAGGTAACAAAGTACTGTCAACCTTTGAAACATCTGACATGAGCAATGTCACCATGTATGTGAAAGGCATCCATTTGACTCCAGCCGAGCAAAAGCTTGGCTTGGTTTCCATAGGATACATATAATTACACCATCCCAAATGGAAAACAACACCAGTCATTTGTTTAAGACATGGAATCACTGAAATTTGACCCAGGCACAAGGCAAAGTTATTTTTCTCTCTGTCCTTTCAGTTGGCACCTCCCTTCAGTGCACCAGCCTTTCTATCAGTCCTTTCCCCTGACATCACAGCAGATATCGGGAACACATAATGCTAATTAGTACAAGTCTAAACCTGCCTCATCCAAAACAGGGACGGGAACAATGCGCACAAAAATCCCTCACATGGGGGCAGGGACTACAATGTCAGAATCAATTCACCAGTCCAAAAGTGGTGATGTGAATAGTGAACAAAAGCATGTAAAATGCCAACAGCAAGATAAAACTCAAAAATGACGGACAGAAAGAAAATCTTGTGTTGAAGCAAAAAGATAAACAATGTAACCAGTAAAGTTTATAAGTTCTCGTCAACCCTTCCCTAGCCCAGCACTGCACAGTGGCAACTCTATCGACTCATTGCTATCAGACAGTGCTTTTTCCCTTCTGGAGTTAGATATTCACATGCCCATGGTGTTTTTTTTTTAAAATCAGCATCACAAGTAGGCTACAATGAAGCTACTGTGATAATTCCTAAGTCATCGCACTCCAGCACCTGTTCAGGTACAATGAGGGAGAATTTAGTGTGGCCAATGCACCTAACCAGCATGTCTTTTGGACTGTGGGAGGAAACTGGACACCTGGAGGAAACCCACGCAAACACAGGGAGAACGTGCAGACTCCGCACAGACAGTGACCCAAACTGGGAACTGAACTTGGGTTCTTGACGCTGTGAGGCGCTAACCACTGTGTCACCATGAGGCTGGTTACACATGGTCAATGGTGCTGCTCAAAGCAGTCAATGATGGTATATACTGGTTCCAAAGATGGCTACAGGAAGTGATGTTCGTATTTATTTTAAACGGTCAGTTTATAAAAGCTGTAGCATAGACAGCAGACAGAAACAAAATAAAACTCAATTTACACCCTTGTATTTTCAGAACCAGCCTCGATATTACTGTGGCATTCAAAGCTTTAGTTTGTAGTTAACGTGTATAGAGATTGTTGCTACAGTAATAGTACGAGGAATGCTGAGCTATCACACATCTTGTCAGTCCACCCAAAAATGAAATAAAGTTTCTGTTCTGTTCTTCAGCAATTTCAAAGGAAATAGGTTTTGCATAGTATCACAGACAGTTCCACATATTGCAATTCAGATCAATCTTGTTCAGTAATAAAACTGCACTAAGCTGGAATTTCACCCTTTTACTGATGAAAATTGAAAATATCCTCAAAATTCCAAACAAGTGGGCCTGTGCGTAGGTGCAAAAGATGGGCAGGAGGGAAAAGGGACTTTATGACTTTATGGTCATTTCTTATTGTTATTATAATTGGTTAAAAGGGGCCAGCTTTGTGGCTTTAAGTACACGCTTACTTGCTAAAGCCTGAAATGAAAATAAGTTTCCACACTCCATAGAGGAGCAGATGTGGTACTAAACATGTAACACATACAGTGTGTCCCAGCATTAGGTGCAGGTGGTTTGACAGACTGCATGTGGGCGTTGAAGAGAGTCAGGGCACAGGCATGAAAGCAGCTTTAAGGGAAGTAATTCAGTAAAGGCAAAAGCAGTCATTTCATTATTGGACAGCTATACCCTGGCTAACAGCTTTTTATGTGAATGCAAATACGTACACTTTACAAACGTACGGATTGGAAAAGAACTTATACACACCCTCCAGAAAGAATAAAGCAAAGTTTATTTATTAGTCACAAGTAAGGCTTACATAAATACTGCAATGATGCTACTGTGAAATTCCCCTACTTGCCACAGTCCAGCACCTGTTCGGGTCAATGCACCTAATCAGCACGTCTTTCAGATTGTGGGAGGAAACCCACACAGACACAGGGAGAACGTGCAGCCTCCACACAGACAGTGACCCAAGCTGGGAATCGAATCTGGCTCCCTGACGCTGTGATGCAGCAGTGCTAAACACAATGCCACCGAGTGTAATTAATGTTTTTAAGCATTGCTACGTTAAAGGACTGACATTGTAGCATCACACTTCCAGATTCACTTCCACTCCTAAAGCTTCAAGTTAAAGCATTTAATTTTGATGCAGGTTCTATTAATGCATTTTCCCATCTCTCTCAACTTTCTTTCATCACAGCTCATCTGAATCAGAGGTTTAGAAATGATTTCTGTGGAATATTAGAACATATCCTTGTCATAACTTAAACTCTCTGATCACAAGGTGAACACAAGACTTTACAGAAAAACCCATGGCACTGGAACTCGCTTCACTGCTTCATTGTTTGAGTAAGGGGCCACAGAGATGTCCACATTACCCTGTGACCTTATAGATACCAATGACTACCAGGCCAAATCAAATGCTGACTTAACTAATCCACCATCGCCAGCAGATTGGTGCCCAACAACTACAGCAACAAATCAGTGTTGCCAGAAAATTAACATCCAAGGCCTCAAAAATGTCTCCAAGGAGCCCTCTCTCAGTCAGCACCTCACAGCCAATCTCCAGCTTGTAACAAAGGCCATCATTCCAGTTGACTGCCACGTTAACTTTGAGAGATTTGTGCATGAGAATGCCCAGATCTTTCTGAATGCACACATTTCTCAGTTTCTCACCTTTTAAAAAATACTCTGCTTTAATATTTTTCTTTCACACTATGTTATCTTCCGTTGGCCCACTGACTCGACCAGCCTCTTCACATCTTACTTTTCCACCCAATTTCACACTGTCAGAAAGCTTGGATAACGTACACTCTGTCCCTTCGTTCATGTCATCGATATAGATAGTTGAGACCGAGCTTGAAATCTTGCAGTACCCCACTAATAACAGCCTTTCAACCCAAACAAGATATTTTGTTTGCATTCTCTGCTTTGTGCCTGTCTATCCATGTTAATACATTACCCCCAATCCCATGAGTTCCAATGTTGTGTAATAACCTTTTTTATGGTCTCTTATTGAATCCTATTTGAAAATCCAAATGCAATACATCCATTAGTCTCCCTTGCAAGTATCCTGCAAGTTACAACTTCAAAAAACTCTTGTCAAACACAACTTCCCTGTGATAATTCTGAGTTGACTGGCTTTTAAAAAGTGCCCTGTTATAGCATCCCTAATAATAAATTTGAGCATTTTTTTCCCCCAACACATATTTCAGGTCAGCTGCAAGAGTACTCATTTTCCCTCCATTTCCTTTCTTGAATAGTGAGGTTACATTTCAATCCATTGAGGACTGTTCTAGAATCTTTAGTTCTGGAAGATCAAATACATCCACTATCTTTGTAGCTCCCTTTTTAAAAACAAGGATGCAGGGTCTGGGGATTTGTCAACTATCTGCCCCATTAATTTCTCCAGCACTATGTTTTTTCACTAATTTATTTAGGTTCCACTTTGTGATGAGACTCTTGGTGCCTGACTATTACTGAAACATTTTTATATATATCTTGTACTATGAAGATAGATGCAAAGTATTTGTTTAATATTTCTGCTATTTCCTTATCCATCATTATGTCTTCTTGTCTCTGCCTCTAATGAGCCCCCTTTTGCTGGTTTTCTCTCTCATTCTCTTTACCAATTTCTCTATCACCCTTTGCTGAAATCCAAAATCCCCCAGTCCTCATATTCATAACTAAGGAAATTTGGCATTTCCACCACGACTCTCACCAATTTTCCGATTGTATCACAGCTTGGTACAGCTCCTGCTCTGACCAAGTCCGCAAGAAAAAAGTGTCATGAATGTAGCCCAATCCATCACACAAACCAGCCTCCCATCCATTGATTCCATCTACACTTCCCGCTGCCTCAGGAAATCAGTCAATGTTATCAAAGGCCCCTATGAAAACAGACATACCCTCTTCCACTTTCTTCCGTTGGGAAAAATGGTCCAAAAATCTGAAAACATGTACCAACCAATTCAAGAACAGCTTCTTTCCTGCTGTCATCAGACTTTTGAATGGTCCAATCACACATTAAGCTGAGCTTTCTCTTCACCCCATCCTTTCCTTCTCCCCTATGCACTCTATGAACGGTATGTTTTGTCTGTATAGCGCACAAAAAAATACTTTTCACTGTATCCCAATACGTGACAATAATAAATCAATTCAACAGCTCTTTTTAGCAATATTATAAACTCATTCCTTTAATCTACTACTATCTTTAGCTTCTCCCGTTATCCTAGATTGAATCACTTTTCTTGTGTTTTTTTTTCCTGGGTAATATATATTTGTTACAAATTACAATTTTTTGAATGGTTTCAATTGCTTATCTATAATTGTAATGTTTCCCCATCCACCTTGGCAACTCATCCCCCATTCCTACCTGGTTTGCCTTATTCAGATTCAGAAACTTGTTTCTGATTTAACTAGATCAATTTCAAACTCAAAATAACATTTTTCATGTGACAATCATTCCTCCCTGGAGACCTGCACACTTTAATGTTACTAATTAACCTTTTCTCATTGCACAACAAGGTGTAAAATAGCTTCTTCCACAGTTGGTTCCTCGATGCAGTGAGCTATAAAATTATCTTGCACATTATATATTTCATGGACATGTCCTCCATGGCATTACTACAGATATGCTTTGCGGAGTATACAAAATGTTAACTCTCACAATTACCATATTACTCCTGTCACGAGCACCTCTAATTCCCTGATCTATACTCTGCTCTAGACTCCTGTTAAACAATCACTGTTCGAGACTCTATATCTACTCTCTCCTGTTTTCTGCCCCGTGTTCTTCCTTGGCCCCAGCTGAACTGATTCTATAAGTTGATTTTCCAAGTCTTTCTCTCTATTCTCATTATCTCATTCTTTATTAATCCTCAAGCCCTATTCTTTTCCACTTTGCCCAAGTTTTCTAAAAATCAAGTATCCCTGATAATTAGATTCCAATGTTGATCACTTTCCAACCACATATTAGTTCAATTTCATTAATTTCCACCTGTGCTATTAATCAATTTACTTTATTGTTAATCATTCGGATAGAGTGCTTATAGATTCAACTTTTTCTACTTTCCCTGATGTCACCTCTGACGATAATTGCCTTTTACCATAAACTCCCTCTCCCTTCCTGGCCCACTCTGTTCAATTTTATTCATACGCTCGACAGCCATGGCATTTCTGAACTTATCCTTTGCTTAAACCTTCCACCATCACTAACTTAAACCTCGATAATGATCTCCACTTACTCAATTTGCCAGACACTAGTCGCAGCCCAGTTTAGATGCATCCCATCTCAATGGAACAGCGTCTTCTTTATCCAGAACTGTTGTCAGTAGCCCATGAGGCAAAACCCCTGCCTCCAACATCACTCTTTCAGCAATGCATTTAACCATCTAATCTCAAAACATTTCTTTCCTCCTCTTCTGAAGTCATTTGCTCGCTGCTGCAGCATAATTCCATGGGCGCAAATAACTCTCGGGTATCTTGTTCAAGCCACCAATGTGAGAAGTTTACAGCAGACGTCAGTGTTTGACCTCAAACTGAACCCAATTCTCTCTTCAGCCAATATATCATTGTCACATGTGTAACTCCAGTAGGAGTTGTAGAAAAACAAACAAACAGAAATCTTAGCTCATGTTCTGCTTCCTAAACCAGGCACATTTATGCCACTGCTATCTTGATATAGATCTATCTAAATAGGAATAGAAATAGGCCATTCAATCCCTCATACCCATTCTGTCATCCAACAAGATCATGGCTAATCTGTACCCCAACTCCATCTAGCTGCTTATCCCTCAATGGTCTTAGCCAGTAAAAAAGTTATCAATGTCAGGTTTGAAATTGCTCATTGAGCTAATATCTCTTGCTTTCTCTTGGGAGATGTGTCTCCTAACTTCTCTCCTGATTTTCAAGTTGTGTCTATTGTCCTAAGTTCCCCCACCAGTGGAAAAATGCCACTTAAAGAACAAAGAACAATACAGCACAGGAAACAGGCCCTTCAGTCTCCAAGCCTGCGCTGCTCATTGGTCCAACTAGACCATTCTTCTGTATCCCTCCATTCCCAGTCTGCTCATGTGGCTATCCAGATAAGTCCTAAACGATCCCAGCGTGTCCACCTCCACCACCACCACCCTGCTTGGCAGTGCCTTCCAGGCTCCCACCACCCTCTATGTAAAATACGTCCCTCTGACATCTGAGTTAAACCTCGCCCCCTCACCTTGAGCCTATGACCCCTTGTGTTTGTCACCTCCGATCTGAGAAAAAGCTTCCCACTCTTCGCCCTATCCATACCCCTCAATTTTATACACTTCTATTAGGTCTCCCCTTGTTCTCCAGCAATCCACTCAATTTTCTTCAAAGTCCTAAAAAAGACCTCAACCAAATCACCAGTTTGCAATAAGTTTTTAAAAAACCATTGGGAATGTAATTTAGATCAATCATTGAAGTTATGGCCACACCCTTGGATTAATTACATGGTTCACGTGCATATAAATATCCCATCTCATCTTTGGGGATTGTTTAAAATCAGAGGAAACATCTTGTGAAGTTCTCTATTGAAGGGAAAGTATACATTCTACATCAGGGTTGTGGCATAACACGAGGAACGAGAATACTAGCTCTTTATTGCAAAATGCAATTTCAAAAAAAAAGCACAATTCATAATCAAATCGAAGAGTTACTATTTGAGAATTCTAAATATATATGCTACTGAAAAAAATTATATCAATTTCTACACTGCTAATGTTGTGCTGGAAACATCAATTAACTTCCACACTAAGCACATCTCGCCAGCAGGGAAATACGAATCCTGCTTTTAGGAAGCTAACTATAACTTGCCATTACTCACTGCTGAGCAAGTTGATTCTCCATTTTCACTTACCAGGGAAAGCATGTTTTCTGAGACATTTTGGAAATGTGTTTGTCGAAGAAGCCTCCGCTCATATTCTTGGTCCATACTTGTGACAATATGAATTGAGTAAGGAATCAGCAGCACCAGAACAAATAATACTGCCAGTCACTATAGGATATGAAGTCCCAGTCACCTTGCAGCCTTTCCTATTTTGCATTCCTGCAAAAAGAAAACACATTTACACATTAAAACTAATGAACGTGCTCACTTTTGGGATGAACACCTGACAGTTTCGAGATAAAATCACTACGTAAAGCATTTTCCACGTAAAGTTTTTTTTAAGTAAATTTTTTTTATTAGTCACAAGTAGGCTTACATTAACACTGCAATGAAGCTATGGTGTAAATCCTCTAGTCACCACAATCTGTAACCTTGGGTACACCGAGGAAGGACTTAGCATGGCCAATGCACCTAACCAGCACATTTGTTTTGGACTGTGGGAGGAAAACAGAGCACCCGGAGGAAACCCACACAGGCATGGGGAGAACATAGACTCCACACATCTAGTGACCCAAGCTAGGAATTGAACCCAGGTCCCTGACACTGTGAAGCAGCAGTGGAAACCACTGTGCCACCATGTCACCCACGTGCTGACCTTACCCCGGTTACAACATGACTGAAACGAGCACTGTCCAAAATGCAGATATGCATAGTGCAGCCTCTGGTTAACTTGTCGAGGATCGGGAAGGGGTAATAAAATGACATTATGGAGTAGTGTATAAAGATTCACCACTGATACTCTGCATGCACTTTTTGGATTGATACAGAACATTGGTCTCAAGGTTGCTTGTGAAAACTGGGAGATTTAAGTTTTAAAATGTTGCAGCATTGCAAACTAGACAGACATCCAAGGAAAACCTTATACACGGTACAGCTGAGCAATGAGCAAGTCAATCACTGACCTTAAAACACCAGAAAATGCTCATGTTGCTCACCAGATGTTCTTGGGCATTTCTGCGTCAATAGGGAGCCGCACAGCTACGAGGGAGCCACTTAATACAATGATAGGAGGTTAAACAAAAAGTCCTTCTCAAACCAGGCCCAGTCAAATCAGCCTGCTGGAGTACAGCAACTCTTAGTTGCTGATTCCGGGATTATGATGCAACTGGCAGCTGCACAGGATTTCTAAAGGGGTCTTCCATTTACATGGTTGCTGTGGCTGTTAGGCCCAATGCCTATCAGCACAGTTAAGTTAGGGTGGTGGCTGCAATTATAAATGCAAATAGGTGGGACTGATGTCCAAGAATTCAAATATTGGCAGGAGCATCATGCATCTGACCTGACGGTCATTATTCAGCAGGGCTCTCAATGGAGCTTTCCCTCCCTTGTTCCCTGGAGATTGCTATGTAGGTGTAAAGGAAGAACAAACATGTATTTATACAGTATCTTTCACATCCTCAGGACACCATCAATGAACGACTAGTGGGCTTGCACACAGAATAAGTGCTGTGATTAGGACCTCGCTGTTTCAGTATTGTTGGTTCAGGAATACATGTTTGCCAGCAAACTGGGGAAATGCTTCGAATAATGCTATTAGATGTTTGACACAGCTTAACCAGGCAGATTGAGTTTCGATTGAATGCCTCGTCTGAAAGACAACATCTCCAAAAGCAGCCAAGGTTTGGTGCGCTCACATCCCAGACGAGGGTTTGAGACCACATCCTTCTGATTTAGCAGTGAGATTGCTATCACTGAGCCAAGTTTATACTTTCAAGCAGAATCAACCATCTCCTTCTGAAGTAGCATTCCAAACTAAAGAAAAGGTGCAATCTTTTATTGCCTAGAAGAAAATTTCCAACAATTTGCAAATAACACAGCTTGGGTCACTGTCTGTGAGGAGTTTGCACATTCTCCCCATGTCTGCATGGGTTTCCTCTGGATGCTCCGGTTTCTCCCAGTCCAAAGATGTGCTGGTTAGGTGAACTGGTCATGATAAATTCTCCCTCAGTGTACCCGAACAGGTGCCAGAGTGTGGTGACTAGAAGATTTTCACAGTAACTTCATTGCAGTGTGAATGTAAGCCTTACTTGTGATTAATAAATAAACTTTAAAACATTGTTAAAAAAAAAAAGAGATTTCGAATGCATTTGGTGAACATTCATGATAGAACTGTAGCAACAGAGAAGTGGTCAAGTAACAATAGTTTGCATTTATAATGCCCTTAATGCTTTTACTTATATTTGAAGTTTATTCATTAGTCACAAGTAAGGCTTACATGAGCACTGCAATGAAGTTACTGTGAAATTCCCCTAGTCGCCACACTCCAGCACCTGTTTGGGTCAATGCACCTAATCAACACATTAGCATTCAAACATTTCAGGGTGCTTAGGCAGACGAACAAAAGGCTTGACAGAGGGTTGGGTTTTAAGCAAAGAGAACTTACCTCGCACCTAGCCAAACTGTTCTAGTACAGCTACAACGCTGGCATCTACCTGGCAGTGTGGAAAAACTGTCCAGGTGTAACCTGTACATATGAAAAAGAACAAATCCAATCCAACCAATTACTGCCCCATCAGTCTACTCTCGAACACCAGTAAAGTGATGGAAGGGGTTATCAATGTTATCAAGTGGCACTTGCTTAGCAATAAGCTGCTCGCTGATGCCCAGTTGGGTTTCAGCAGGGCCACTTGGTTCCTGACCTCAATACAGCCTTGGTTCAAACACAAGACAAAAAAAAGCTGATTGGGGTGAAGTGAGAGTGACTACCCTTAACATTAAAGCCTCATTTGACCAAGTATGGTGTTAAGGAGCCCTAAGAGAACTGGAGTCAAAGGGAATCAGGTGAAAACGTGTTGGTTGGAATCATATCTGGCACAAAGGAAGATGGTTGTGGTTGCTGGCAGTCAGTTATCTCAACTCCAGGACATCTCTGCAGCAGTCCCTCAGGGTGGTGTCCTGGCCCACCCATCTTCAAATGCTTCATCATTTGGCCCTGGAGGGAGTGCAGAGGAGGTTTACTAGGCTGATACCAGAGTTGAGGGGATTGAGCTATGAGGAGAGGCTGAATAAACTAGGCTTGTGCTCGTTAGAGTTTAGAAGAATGAGGGGAGATCTCATTGAGACATATAAGATGATGAATGGGATGGATAGGATAGAGGTGGAGAGACTCTTCCCGCTCAAAAAAGACACTAGGACTAGGGGGCACAGCCTCAAGATAAAGGGGAGGCGGTTTAGAACGGAGTTGAGGAGGAACTTCTTCACTCAAAGGGTGGTGAATCTCTGGAATTCTCTGCCCGTTGAAGTGGTGGAGGCTGCCTCGCTAAATATTTTTAAGAAGCGGGTTGATGGGTTCTTGATAAGAGAGGGGATTAAGGGTTATGGGGAGAGGGCGGGAAAGTGGAACTGAGCCACAACAGATCAGCCATGATCTTATTGAATGGCGGGGCAGGCTCGAAGGGCTAGATGGCCTACTCCTGCTCCTATTTCTTATGTTCTTATGTTCTTCCTTCCATCGTAAACATAAACTCAGAAGTTGGGATGCTCATTGATGATTGTGCAATGTTCAGCACCATTTGCAACTCCTCAGATACTGAATTTCCAAATGCAACAAGACCTGGACCATATCCAGATTTGGGATGACAAAAGTAACAAGTAACATTTGCACCACACAAGTGGTGGGAAATTATCATCTCCAACAAGAGAAAATCTCCATTGCTGAATTCCCCACTATCTATATCCTGGAGGTTACCATTTACCAGAATCTCAACTGGACTAGCTATACAAATACTGTGACTACAACAGCAGGTCAGAGGCAAGGAATCCTGCAGAGAATAACTGTTCCACACTTCCCAAATCCTGTCTGCCATCTACAAGGCACAAGTCAGGGGTATGATGGAATACTCTCCATCTACCTGGATGAGAGCAACTCCAACAATGCTCAAGAAGCTTGACACAATCAAGGACAAAACTGCTTGCTTGAAACCCCATCCACAAGTCTTCACTCCCTCCACCATGGAGGCAAAGTGACAGCAGTAAGTACTGTCTACAAGATGCACTGCAGGAACTCACCAAGGCTTCTCAGACAAACCTTCCAAACCCACGACCACTACCGTCTAGAAGGGGATAAGAGCAGCAGGCCCTCGGGAACATCTCTACCTGGAAGTTCCCCTTCAAGCCACTAGCATCCTAAGTTGGAAATATATCACCTCACTGTAGCTGGGTTAAAATCCTGGAAGTCCCTCCCTAACTGCACTGTGGGTGTACCCACTCCACATACACTGCAGCGGATCAAAAAAGCAGATTACCACCACTTTTGAGGGCAATTGGGAAGAGTAATAGATGCAGGCCTGGCCAACAATACCCACATCCCTTGAATGAATTTTTAAAAGTAGCTTCAGTGTGAAGAAAGGCACAATGGCAGATGCATGTAACTTATAATGGCCAATGTTTGCATTTTATTATATTTGTTTTTCATAAATCCATCCTGCAGTAATTAGCTGCAAAAGAAAATGCTGGTTTGAATTTTGCTATAATGAGATACAAACATGTCTCAGTTATTTTTAGACAGTATAAATACAAGCTTCAGAAGTAAACCCAAAACTAACCCAGTGATACTCAGGCCCAAGTCTACAATAAAGGGACACCTCTTGCTGTATGTACATTTCCAATCTTGACATAGAATTACAACAGGGAGACAGGCCACTTGGTACAACCAATTCATGTTGATGTTTATCTTCCAGACAAGCAATAGTCAAAGTTATTTAGTTCCCATATCACTGTATTTCCTTTTCCTTTAACTATACCAGCAAATCCACTGGTGAATGGATAGATTCGCATATTGGGCTTTTGCTGATGACTGAAGGGACCAATTTGTGTCAGGCAAGTTCTATCACAAGTGCCACATATCAGGCAGTGGGTGATCAGGTGTGGTTGTGGCTTGCTGCTTTTAATGTTGGTGCCTGCTGTCAAGCTGCTAAAGCTACTGGTCACCATGGTGACACACACACCAGCCTTGTTGCTATTTCCCTCTGTTTGGCTGGTGTCTCCCACATGTGAAAGACTGATGTTCAGACCTTTAATGTCATGTGTACAAGCACTCTGGAACTTTGTGCATCATACTGGTCTCTCCCCCCCATATAGAATAATTTTGGAATGTACCCACGTCTTCCATCCTGTGAATGTGTCTGAGCCAGTGAAGTTACCTCCGCCCGATGAGTGCTAGAACTATCGCATTGTTATTTTGTTCTTTCATGTGATGCTGAGGCATCAAGGATGAAAACTGTTGAGCTCCCAAAGCTGGTATCCCTATCCATGTTGAGTTCTGCACCAAGGCATATCTTTACTTCAATCACAAACTAGTAATCCCTCGCACAGCCTTAACACCCTTTATAAAAGATTTCTTTCTGCATTCTTCTAAAAATCTTGTATCTAATGCTATATCATTATTCATTCATTCTAGGATCCTCAGTTACCCAAAAGGCAATTCCTATCTACTCTGTCCCCCTGCCTTTCTTAAAGTTGAGCATCTCAAATCAAATTACTGCTTTCTCTTTCACTCCAATTAAAACAATGTCAGTTTTTCCAAAACTTTATTTTCATTGGTAGCTCCTCAAACAAAGCATCACCACATTGAATTTGCACCCTATCCACTTCATTGGTTCAACGTCCTCCTTACAGTCTGCATCCCAAAATTGCACCTGCCACAGTTTCCCACTTATATTCTCTTGTATCTGAGTATCGAAACTCAGCAGTGCAATCATTGGTCAGGTTAGACTCTGGTCACTCGTGGTTGGGGCAGTATCACACAAAAATGTGCTACTTTAATTCACTCTTGCAAATATTTTGCAATCATAAAAGCAACATTTACTGCCCAATGCCTCATCTCAAACACATTCTCATCCTCCTCTTTCCTTCCACCATCTCACAAAAACTGCCCTCAGTCAGTCAGGAATTCTGGATAATTTAAGCAGCAATCAATTCCAGAATTACACATGTCTATCCCAACAATGCTCAGTAGAATCACTGAAAGAGTGGACCCAACCTCTTCGACAACTCTTTCCCCTCACTTACTGGCAGTGAGATTTCTGGAAAAGAAAAGCAGACTAAAATTTGTTTGTGAAAGAGATGTAAATATAGATGCCACTTGAAGCTGCGTGTGCAAACTCGGGTTAGCCAACATTCATGTGAACTATTTAAGATTGCATTCTAACAGCTTTCTTTGACTGAAATATATAACAAAAGCTTCCTTTATAATGAAACGTTTCACAAGCACCAGCACAGTTCACCAGACTATTCTATCTAGCATTTTCTTTCTTACTACATTTTAAAGTGACGAGCAACAACTTCTCACTGCATCACAAAATAATTTCACATTCTACTGGATCTTGCTGTTTGCATGAACTTACCCTGTACACAGAATCCTAACACACTTGTGCACAATTCACCCACATGACCACAGCGCGAGTTATTACCAAGTTTAAGAATTCTATAAAACTCTGTGGAATTTAATTTGACTACAGAATCGGAAGTCAAAAAGAAAGCACTACGTAACCTGTGTTAGGCACTGAGTCATCACTCTCAATCATCTGTCCTGCGATGAGGAAATGGCAGTTCAAATCAGGAGGCTAGATACAAATTAAAAGAATGATACAATGAATCAGGGGAATTAAGTCTTATTATGGAACATATTTGACATTCTGTAGGTGGCTGCCTTGGATCATTCCTTTAATTAGGACTTGACCTTGTAGAAAATTCAAATAGCTGAATCCAAGAAAAAAAAGTATATTTAATTCAAATGAAAGAGAGCATACACTATTCCAAGAATCAATGTTGTCGATAGCTGTGATAAAAGAGACAATTTGGATGGGTGGTGGTGGGGGATGGGGAGGGAAGAGAACACATTCATTGTGGATGCTCTGTAATCATAGTTAATTCCATTTGAGTACAAAGAAATATAAAATTCAATTTCATTTTCAACACTCGTATTAATTTGTATAAAAAGAATTACTCTTTGCTATGCTTATCCTTAATTGTTCACCTTGAACGTTTTGATTTGTGGCATCACTTGGATTAATTCTGTAAAGCACAGGGCATTTACTTTGAAATTAAAGTGTCATTTTGGATATTGTCTTCACTTCGTAAAACCTCAAATCACCAAAATGAATGAGATAATATTCAGTATCTTTGAACAGGTTACAGACAGTAAAATCACGAACCTGCACTGATGCACTTATTTCTAATATTCTGATTTATTTGGTTACTTACTATACAAGGGCACCAGTACAGCTATCCTCTTCTATGTAACTGGCTTCTCAGTCCTGATCTACTGTATACAACAGGATTCATAGTATAAATTAGTGTGGCCACAACAACAGCATACCAGTGTCAAATTATACTTTTTCACAGTTAGCATTTAGATATAAATTAAGACAATTCAGGCCAATAACCCATTCCCTCCCCTTATCATTTAATTGACTAGACCCGCATCCCATCAGGAACACTATAATAAATCACAAACAAATTTCCAAGATACCTCTCTGTTTCCTGATGGTAATCTAGAGCTCCAGGATGCTATTTAACTTTAAAATCCTCAAGTACAATTTTGATTAACTATATTCCAAGTCTCTAAACATGGAAGCATTGTGCTGCAAAATACATCACTCTTGTATAAAATTCAATCCCTTTTCTAAACAGATACTTAAGCTCTTTCTGAAAAAGTTTACAGATGTAACAGTAAGAAATTAGGCATACATGTTCTACGTCATTACTTGGGATGGATCTTTCTAATCTCACTTGAGGTTTTGCTTTATTTTCACAAGCGCAGTTATTTTTCATGCAGTCCAAGATTTGAGATTGCTAGATTGTTACAAATGTCGCACACACCAGCTTTTCAACATAGCACGGAGGGACACCACGCTACACTTTCATTATGATACCCAGGCTTTTTCACACAAGCAGAAAAGGGAAGATCTAAGGCAGCATCCTACCAAGATACTCGTGCATTTCTCCAAGGGCTACCCTAAAGTGGAACTGGCAATCATCTGGGAGCAGACCTTCAGCCGGGGAGATAGGAAATCACTTCAAAGAACCTTTATTTCTAAAAGAGATGTGTTTCCTCTACAATTCCCAACCCCCCCACCCCCCCACAAAATGAAGCTGTTGATTCCTTATTATAGTAAGGATTTCACAATTTCTTCAATACTTCATCCAAGTGTCAAATATTCATGTAATATTTGAGCATTCATGCATATTGCCAAGCTAGCCAGCTGAGAAGCATAGTAACTCATCCACTCACACAGGCACTCACATGGGCAGTGTGTGGCATTCAGGAACAGGAACCCACAATGCCCTTCTGCACTGTGCTGTTTGTGTCCTGCATGAGCTCACTGGAGGACACCTGTGTTACAATGTGACAGGTGCTCTTCCTAACCAAGGATATAGAGTCCTTATGTAATGCTCCTTTTGCCACTACAGCCAAATTCAGTTAGCACAGCAGGATCTTTTAATCAAACCTGCAGAAACTCACGACAGCATCAGAGAGTGAGGCAATCTCAAGGAATTGTCACAATGAGTTCTAGTCATTCCTACTGTTAGCTGTCAGATTATTAAGCTTACAGCAATAGTTTATTGGGTGAACGCATCACGATTGTCCATGCTCCAATCAGTCTCAGCTAACAATAACTCACATTTTTTCCAACTGTCCTTACACTTTACACAAACCACTTTCTCATCTCAGCTTAGGTTGCCTGTCTCTCATTTTACTCCATTCCATTTTATTTTACTGAATATAACCAAGGACAATATCTGTATTGACAATGGGGCTCTAACAAACCCATGTGAATCATAGAATCCTTACAATGCAGGAGTCCATTTAGCTCATTGTGGTCGGTGCAGACTCAATCTCACCTATGTTCTATCCCCGTAACCCCACATATTTGCTCTGCTAATCCCCTGACACTAGGGTCAATTTAGCATGACCCATCAACCTAACCTGCACATCTTTGCACTGTGGAAGGAAACCAGAGCAAACCCACATAGACACAGGGAAAATGTGCAAACTCCACACAAGATAGTGCTCCAGGGCCAGAATTGAACCTGGGTCCCTGGCACTGTGAGGCAGCAGTGCTAACTATTTCTGCTCCACATTTAAAAGCAGAAAGTGTTAAAATTAGGACTTTTCTCCATATTGGATGAAAAATGTGCATCTGCATGTACATTGAATCTATCCTTTACCAGCAATTTGAAATTCTTACGCTTACATTGACAACGTAAACATTTCACGCTGTCAGTAATGTGTCTCGCTGTATTGGTCAGGCTGCACTGCTGTTTCTATTCACAGGTGCTATGCCACTATTGAATAGCACGGGGATTTGACCTGCTCCGTTTCCGACCTGGGCCGGTTCACCCCTCCTTAGCACACCTGGTGCTCCCAGAGTCCTCTTGCGGATACTGATCTTAGTGTGGACACCCGATCAGCACAGAGGACAACAGCCCAGAACTCCCGACCTCAAGCAATCCGACAGGCTCTGCCTCCTCGCAGTGAGATTACAGGTGCGTGCCACAGCACCCAGCCGCTGTCAGTAATGGGGGCACTTGTGCACCACAACTGGTGGGAGATTGTAACTGCAATGTGACAAGTTTACATAAGTAGTTTCCATTCTAACCGTGGACATAAGAATATAGAAATAATTAAAGCTACACAGTTTTAAAGTATGGACTGAATGATAGATGCACACTGAATTTTACCCCTTTGGCCTCCAGCATCACTTCGCATGAGGATTACACTTGCTTCTGACTCCCTACGTGCAAGATATCAACCCAGGCATCACTGACAATAGAGTCCGATTGGGGAGGGTTTCTTTATGCAATAGGACATTTAAAAAGTTAAGGTATCTCATTAATACACAGCTCCTGCCGCAAATTAAACTTGATTTTCTAATTTACATATACTATAAAGAATTAATAATTGCTACTTTATCAATCACACCGCATAATGGTATAGTTACCTTAACGAGGCAGACAGGATATTTAAAATGTGCTTTGTCAGTATTTCAAAATTCAATTAACACCCGCAGAATTATTTTTAAAAAGTATTTCAAGATACCATGACAACGGCTAAGCAGCCAGACTGTACAGAAAAGCCGGCCACAAATGGAATTTAAAAGGTCAGGAAGTGGCAGCCAAGGTCCAAAATTCGAGTTGATAAGCATTTTACTGTCCACTCTCCAGAAACAGAGAGAAAAATTAAAATCCAAACTCTTGAACAAAAGTCCACTAACCAAACTCCGGTAAGCGACGTTCCCACATTGTACTCAAGACTTGCCTGTCCAAACCCCTCGATACAAAAAGTTTCCACACTCGGAAAAGGACCACAACTATTAAAAATATACAAAAATTGGTTTTTTTAAGGAAAAAAATGTAAACACGCACGCAACGGGTTCGAAAACAAATCCGGAAGACAAGTCTACCTTGTCAGAGAATAAAACGATTACAAGTCAAACATGTTGCGAGGTTTTAATTAAAGTTGCCGGAAAAGAAATCACGAGAAAGTGTGATTGTCGGCTACATGTTGGGGGGGCAAGGCCAGACTGAAAGTAACAAACCTGGTTACCAGGCAGTTGTGTCAATTTCACACCACAACAAAACGCCAAACACTCCAAAATGGAACGCTGCGACTCGGAATGACCAATGCGGGATCTCCGGGAACACAATAGCAACATTGTAACGAAATGTATCCACATTCAGCCTCTCGATCACGTCTTTTCGACTTTTGTTGCCAATGATGCCGACTATTATTACGGCAGGAGTTGTCATGACGAGAGTTTCCTAATATTGAGGTGCTATATTACCTTGTCATCGCCCTGGTGAAACTGTATGCTTCTTCCGCACGGAACGCTTACACTGCTCAATCGCCGATAACCTCATTTAAAATGACAGAAGATTGTTTTTTTTCAATAAAAGGCCCCCGATTCCCATCCAGCCTCTTTATAAAGAATCCCTGCTCAATATGGCTCCGTGGCAAGAAAGTGCACAGCACTATGGGAACGGTTGCCATAAAAGGGAGGGTTGCATTTCATCATAAATTGAGCCTGTGGGTTGGGGATGTGTTACGGTGCGTGCATTTGTTATCCTCTGTATTTGTTTAAAGGAAGGATTACCGTCTTAAATATACGTCCAATGTCTTCCAATGTCCCTGTCGGCAATTACTCCCGAGTGGGTGGGGGCGGTGGTATTCGAGAATTGGGAAGCTAGTCGAGAATCCAGATGAAATGTTGTCACGTCAGCCGAAAGTCGGTGTTTGTGAATTTCCAACGAATTGAACTGTCAGGAAGGGTGAATGCGTTTAGCTAAACTTTCTACACATCATCACTGTCCTGAAATCGTGTTCCAGCCGTGCCTTAGAGGGGAGGAGTTTGGATGCCTTACATATGTTTTCACACAGTATACAAGCAAACTAAGGATTTACCAAACGCTATTTTCTTGAAGACAATATCCCTTCATGAATCCTTGTTAAGCTATTTATATAAAAATAAATAATTGCACTTCACCTGTTAAATTATTTCCATTTGTGATACGTCCTATGTTTTATTCATGGTAAGTGGGCGTTGCTGGCTGGGCCAGCATTTATCGCCCATCCCTCATTGCCCTGGAACAGAATGGCTTCCTAAGCCATTGGGCATTTTTACATTGCTGTGGTTCTGGAATCACATGTAGGCCAGACCAGGTAAGGCCAACAGATTTCCTTCCCTGAAGGACATGAGTGAATCAGGTGGATTTTTTTACAAGTTATTGAAACTTTAAATAAATTAAAATTTCATCATTTCCCACCAGAGGGATTCCAATCCAAGTCCCCAGAATATTACTGTGGGTCTCTGGGCAAGTGACAAGGCCACTGCTTTACTTTGTAATTGCTATGTTACTTACTATCATGAATACAACATTCCTTGGGTAAGGTTGTGGGTTCATGCCATTATATGTCGGACAGTGACATAACAGGGAACGGTGCTGATTGTTGGGATGGGGGAATTGGGGGAAGGACAGGGGTGGAAGGGTAGGTATTTGGAGTGGATTGGAGTGGAGGGTTGGGGGAGGGGATTTGGGGGAAGGGGATTTTTCTTGGTGGGGGGGAGGTCCAGATACTTCAAATATCAGCTTGTTCCAGATTTGCAGTACTCCTGAATGTTTACCTTTTTTAAAATCTCTTACTCATTCTGTTTTATTTCTCTCAGCGCCTAATTATTTCAATCTTTCCTGAATTGATTCTGCAGATTTGATCTTGACTTTACTATTTGCCCTCCCAGTGATGCTGATGTATATTTTTTAGCTAAACAGTGTGTCCTGCACATTGCATGTTTGTATCAGTTGCTATGAGTGGACAAATTAACATTTTGCTCATGTAATACATGACCACAGGTCAAACTACTTTCTTTAAGTGGAGCACACATTTGGGAATACATGCTGCCATTTTTATTTTTGCTTTCTACATCATTATCCTTGTTTTCTTTTTTGGACACTCTCAGTACATGCACACTCTGCCCCTGCTAAAAGTAGCATCTGTACAGTGACCCCTTTACAATGCACTCTCATAACTGGGACCTAAAACGGCTGCCCCATCTCCTGCGAGCACAATTACTTGTCGGGGAGATGGTGGCATCGTGATAATGTCACTGGACTAGTAATCCCGAAGCTCAGGCTAATTTTCTGGGGGTGTGGGTTCAAATCTCACCATGGCAGCTGGCAGAATTTCAATTCTGACAATAACAAATCTGGGAAATAAAGGTGGTCACAGTGACCATGAAACTAATGGACAACAAATGCTGGCCTTGTTGGTGACCCACACCCCTCCATGAATGAATTAAAAAAATACAAAAGGATACTACAAGGGCACAGGTAGGGTGAATAGTAAGAGGCTTTTTTCCAGGGTGCAAGTGTCAATTACATGTTCAATATGGGAGGGGGAAAGTTTGAAGGAGATGGACGGGAGAAGTTTTTCACACAGGGAGTGGTGGGATGCTGGAATGCGCTGCCAGAGGAGGTGGTGGAAGCAAGTGCATTAACAACATTTAAGAAGCATCTGGATGGTTACATGAATAAAGAGGGAATAGAGGGATATGGACCAAGTAAGGGCAGAAGGTTTTTTTCAGTTCAGTTAGGACATCATGATCAGCACAGGCTTGGAGGGCGAAAGAGCCTGTTCCTGTGCTGTACTTTTCTTTGTTCTTTTCTTTGTACTCAGAAACACTTTGCTGCTTTCTAACAGGGTGACACTGCCACATCCCTCATGTTAGCTCTTCCTTGTCACTTGACTCACACTCCTCAATCTTGTCTTCACTCCAGTCATATTGCAGGAGAAAATGATATATAATGCCTGAAAGACAGGCCATTAGAGGTGGTAGCATCAACCTGGAGCAGGGCATGGAGAGGCAATATTCTCTTGTTATGCATGGTGCCAGTTCAGGTTCATAAATGAACACCAGCATTGTCACCCTAATATCCCTGAAAAGAACCACACAGCCACAAATGTCTACTGCTTTCACAATTTCCTTCGTCCCATGGGGATAAATGCTGATTCCTCTCAGCATGTACACTCTTTTCATGTGGCTCCACAATAGTATCAGGGTGCAGAGGAGGAGGAAGAGAAAGAGGTGGAGTTGGATCCAAGCCTATCCAGGGGTTCATGCTGAGTCATCCTGTCCCAAATTTATGAAACTCACCCCTTGTTTAACTTACTTTTTCATTTCCATGCACCGATTCAAATATTTTCATCTGGCAGGATTATATAGCACTAAAGCCATACTGGATATTTCACAGATCACAAGAGAGTTGGAAGAGTGGTGAGGATGCTCCATCTTCTGAGGATAAAACTATTCATGGTCCTGGAGTAGAGGGATCCAGAATTCAGAGGTATTTTCCTGAAAAGAAGAGCGTTCAATGAATATTATGTTCACATGCAGGTTCTAAGGTCCGGCTGAGAGAACATATTGCGAACTAATCGACATTATTCTCCAGTTTACATTACAGATTTCATAGAGAATAGAATCATAGAATCCCTACAGTGCAGAAGGTGACCATTCGGCTAATCAAGACTCACTGACCACATTCCCACCTAGCCCCTATCCCCATAACCCCATGCATTTATCCTTGCTGGTCCCCCTAACACTAAGGGTCAATTTAGCCTGGCCAATCCACAAAACACACAGATCGATGGACTGCCCATGACAAGCTGAGAATGTATGTTGAAGAAGCTGGGTCAAAATTGTGGACCTTCTTTTCGCTTTGCCAGCATAATTATCCTTCATTTCGACAAGCAAGTCTCTGCAGATGCTTTTTTGTCTTCAAATGAAGCACTTGGAACAACGTTACATTCCCCCAAGACAAACAGGGTTATTTGCATGAAAGATCTGATTAGGAATATTGTGTTTCAAAATCCTGATAAAATTCTAAATAGTGACCAACCCTATTGCCAACAATTATCTTTAATTCATGGGGTGGGATTTTCCAGCTGTTCTCGCCTCAAGTCCGTAAAACCCCACTCAAGGTCAATGGCCCATGGTGTCTTTCACAGGAAGATAGACAGCTTCTTCAACATACATTCTCAGCTTGTCATGGGCAGTCCATCGATCTGTGTGTTTTGTGGATTGGCCAGGCTAAATTGACCCTTAGTGTTAGGGGGACCAGCAAGGGTAAATGCATGGGGTTATGGGGATAGGGGCTAGGTGGGAATGTGGTCAGTGAGTCTTGATAAGCCGAATGGTCACCTTCTGCACTGTAGGGATTCTATGATTCTATTCTCTATGAAATCTGTAATGTAAACTGGAGAATAATGTCGATTAGTTCGCAATATGTTCTCTCAGCCGGACCTTAGAACCTGCATGTGAACATGTGAATCAGAGTAAGAGAGAATGCAGTAAGGTATAAATTGAGTTTATAGTGCATGTATGTGAACACACAGAGCAGAATGGGAGCTGTTAGCAGTTAGCATGGCTTTCAAAAGAATCTTGGATAATTATCTGAACAGAAAATAAATTGCCGAGCTAGAAGGGAAAGGGTGAGTGTGGGATGGGTTGCCCTAGCAGACAGCAGTCACAGACACCACAGGCCATGTAACCTCCTTATGCATTGTAAATATTCTATGATTCTAAGCACAGATTTTCTGGCCTGTCTAAAAATAAATATGACAGTAAAATGAAGAAAGTAAGGTAACAAATTATTATTTATAATAATTATTTGTAAATTATTATGGCTGACCAGCAGAGATAAAACATGCTAGGAGCTAATTAAGCATTGGCTACTTAGTAACAAGCTTAAAACTGTAACATTCTGTGAATGTTAAATCTGTCTTCAGTTGAATATAAGGTTCAGTAAACTGACACTGGCCTGGAGACAAACGGCAAAAGAAGAAAATAAGGAATTAATATCAGCAGCTGGAAAGCCATCCTTGAGAAAGGAAAGAATGGTACAAATGGAATGGAAAAAATTGACAGTTTGATAGTGTGCTAAAAATTTTGGCAATTTAAAAACAGAATTAAGTCTGAAATTAAAATTGCAGATACTTTGCCAAATGTTCTAGTATTGTCATAGAATAACGCAGGGGCGTTGCAAGAACATGGGAGCAGGAGTAGATCACACGATACATCGAGCCTGCTCTGTCACTCAGTACAATCATGGCTGATGTTGGACTTCAACTCCATTTTCCTGCCCACTCTCCAAGTCCCTTAATTCCCTGAGATCTGTCAATCTCAGCATTAAATATATTCAACCATGGAGCATCCACAACCTTCTGGGGTAGGGAACTCCAAAGATTCACAACCATTTTAGTGAAATAATTCTGAGGCATCTCTGTCCTAAATGATTGGCCCCTTATCCTGAGACCATGTCCCCATGATTCCCCCAACCAGCAGAAAAATATCTCACGTTGTCCACCCAATCAAACCCTTCAGAATTTGTAGGTTTCATTGAGAACGCCTGTCATTCTTTTAAATTGCAGAGAAGATAAACCCTATTTGCTCAACTTCTTTGGGGCGGCATGATGGCACATTGGTTAGAACTGCTGTCTCACAGCGCCAGGGACCTGGATTCGATTTTTGGCTTGGGTCACTGTCTGTGTGGAGTTTGCACATTCTCCCCATGTCTATGTGGGTTTCCTCCCACAGTCCAAAGATGTGTGGGTTATGTGGATTGGCTAAATACATGGGGTCAGGGGAAAGTTGTCAATGCAGGCTTGATGAGTCAAATGGCCTCCTTCTGCACTGTAGGAATTCTGTGATTCTTTTCTCTCATCACAGGATAACCTTCTTATCCCAGGGATCGGTATAGTGAACCTTCGCTGTACTACCTCCAGTGCAAGAATATCCTTTCTTAAATGTGGAGACCAGAACTGCACATAATATTCCAGATGTGGTCTCACCAAAATCCTGTACAACAGTAGGAAGATCTCTTTATTCTTGTACTCCAATCCTCTTGTAATGAAGACCACTATGCTATTTGCTTTCCTAATCACGTGCTGGACCTGCATATTAACTTTCCTCACTCCTTGCATGAGCACACTCAAGTCGCTTTGAATGTCGATACTTACAGGTTTATTCTTACAACCAAAGTTAAAAGAGACCAAAGTGAATCACTTCACACTTCCCAATTGCACTGGTGGCATGTCCTTCCTCCTTTACTCAGTGTGCTTTGAGTAATGTCCAGAATCGCTATCTGCCAATGAAAGATGGATATTCTTGTTTGTGGGTAATGATACTTTGTCCTGCTGATACACTGTTTATGTTGCCAGGAGACGTAACATATAAAATTATGCTGTCTGGAAGCTAAAGGAGCAGAACAGAATCAGCTGCAATATGAACAACTATTTGCGAACAAATTATGTATTTCAACACTTATCACTTCCCCTCAATATTTATAGGAAAATACAAGGAAAGTACAAGGAAAGCTTCTACAATCCATTGTTTTGGTCAAAAAACCAATTAACACTCAAGCCTCAACTATCTATCCAGTTCTCCCTTCAGGAATCCCATATTCTCTGTTTCCTTAGAAAGGCCAAGTTTCACACTCACCACCATCTGCAAAAACGTAACGTAAGCTTTGGTGTCACTTCCTTCATCCAAGCTTGAGATGATATCTCCTGCTTCTGGAGCTTGTCAAAAGGTTGAACTTATTTTTAAGGTTTAGTTCGTCTATTGATTTAAGAATTCTGTAATATTTCTCTGAGCCTTCTTTCATAGTGAACAAGCGAATCTACCTCTTTAGTTTTACACTTTCATGGGATATGGGCTTCCCTGGCTAATCCAGCTTTTTTTTTTATTATCTGTCCCTCATTGCCCTTGAGGAGATGGTGATGAGCTGCATTTTTAAACACTGCTGCAGTCCATGTGTTTTAGGAACATCTGCAGGAATGTTAGGAAGGAAATTCCAGGATTTTGACCTTGCCTCTTGAGTTCTGCTCTCTTGTCTATGTTGGACTAAAGCTGTAATGAGGTCAGGAGCTGAGTCACCCTGGTAGAACCCAAAATGATTGTCAGTGAGCAACTTATTTCTGAGTAAGCGTTTCTTGATAGCAATGTTGAGGATCCCTTGCATCACTTTACTGATGATCAGGAATGGACTGTGGGTGGTAATTGGCCAGATTGGATTTGTCCTGTTTCTTGTGTACAGCACAGATTTGAGCATTTTTCCACATTGTTGAGTAGATGCCAGTGTTGTAGCTTTTCTGGAACAGCTTGATTAATGGCGCAGCCATTAATGGAGACTTGTGATCCAGAACTCCAGAAGCTCTGGAGCACAAGTCTTCAGCACCATTGCTGGAATATTGACAGGGCCCATAGCCTGTGCAGTATCCACTGCCTTTAGCTGTTGTTTGCAATCATGTGGAGTGAATGGGATTGGCTGAAGACCGACATCTGTAATGCTAGGATTTCAAGAGCAGGCATTTCTGGCTGAAGATTGCTGCAAATGCTTCAGCGCTGTCTTTTGCACTGATGTATTGGACTCCTCCATCATTGAGAATGTGGACAATTTGGAGCATCCTCCTCCAGTGAGTTAATAATCCATCAGCATTCATAACTGCTGAGACAGAACTGCCAACTCAGATCTGATCCATTGACTGTGGAATCACTTAGCTCTATTACTTGCTGTTTATGCTGTTTGGCAGCAAGTAATTCTGTGTTGTAGCTTCACCAGGTTGACACTTCATTTTAGGTATGCCTGGCATTGCTCCTGGCATGTCATCCTGCACTCTTCACTGAGCCAGTGTTTATCCCCTTGCTTGGTGATAATGGTAGGGTGGGGAGATGCCAAGCCATGAGGTTACAGATTGTGGTTGTGTGATTGTGCTGCTGTTAGTGGCCCACAGCACCTCATGGATGGCCAGTTTTGATTTGTTAGATTTGTTCGAAATCTATCCCATTTAGCACAGTAGTAGTGCCACACAATGCAGCATATTCTCAAAATGAACTCAGGACTTTGTCTCCACAAGGATTGTGCAGTGGTCACTCTGACCAATAATGTCACGGACAGATACATCTACGACAGATAGATTGGTGAGGATGACATCAAATAGGTTTTGCCCTCTTGTTGGTTTCCTCACCACCTGCCACAGACCCAGTCTAGCTATTAAGTCCTTTAGGACTCGGCCAGCTCAGTCTATGGTGGTACTAGCCACTCGTGGTGATGGATGTTGAAGTCTCCAGCCCAGAGTAACTTCTGTGTCTTTGCCACCCTCAGTGCTTTCTCCAAGTAGTGTTCAATATCAGTTGAGGCATGCAGTATGTGGTTTCTTTGTCCATGTTTGAATGATGCCTTGAGGCTTCATATTGTCCAGTGTTGATGATGAGAACTCCCAGGGTAACCCCCTCCTGACTGTTTAACACTATGCTGCCATAGTGGATGGGTTTGTCTTGATGGTGAAACAAGACATACCCAGGGATGATGATATCTGTGACGTTGTCTGTAAAGTATGTTTCTGTGAGTATAATTATATCATACTGGCCTGTGGGAAAGCTCTCTCGACTTCGGCACAAGCTGCAGATTTTAGTGAAGAGGACTTTGCAGGGTTGACAGAGCTTGGTTTGTCATTGCTGTTTCTAGTGCTTAGGTCAACACAAGGTGATCCTTTTAGCTTCATTCTTTTTGGAGGTTTTGTAGTGGTTTGATTCAACCGAGTAGCTCACTAGGCCATTTCAGAAGAGCATTTAAGAGTCAACCACATTGCTGTGAGTCTGGAGTCACATGTAGTCCAGACCAGGTAAGGATGGCAGGTTTCCTTCCCTAGCAAATCAGGAAACTATCGACAATAGTTTCATCTTCACGAATACTATCTCTTAATTCTAGCGATTTATTAATTGAATTTCAATTCCACCAGCTGCTGTGGGATTGGGATTTTGAACTTCTGTCTCCAGAACAAACTGGACTACTGGATTACCACTAAGCCACCTCCTCTCATAGCTAAATACCATACACTAGGAATCAGGATTGATTGCATTTTTCTGTAATGCCTTCCATGCTTGGTATTCTTGCTGTTGAAGTTGAACTATATTATGCTTGGTCGTACATACTCTGCAGCACCTCCTGGGATTTGTGCTTTAGCCTTTTGGTTATGTATTTCCTTCTCATTTCCACATATTACACTTTTAATGAGCAATCCATCAGTACCCCTACACCCTGTCCCTTAGCATGCAGCTGCTCTGTTTCATTCATTACTCTAATCTCATTACCATGCATCTGGCCAGATTAAATGCAATTTGTCACTAATTAGCCCTTCTTCACTAGAATCAAGATCCCTTTTTATTGAGTTTACTTGCTCCCTGGTTTTTGACCCCAATCCCAAATTGGTGTTATCGCCAAATGCAGGCAGACCTTCTTCTGTCTCCAGCTATAACTCAATCTTAATCGCAATGGCTCCATTGCTGATCCTTGTCCCTTTGGTAACCTCTTGTCAGGTTGATGAAGTCCTATTCACAGTCCCAGTGAGGGAAAAACATGATTTGCTTTAAAAATCCTCGCTGGCAGTCAATGATTAACTCCTGACGAGGAAATCCCAGCCACCAGCATGTACCGAGCAAGAGCTTTGCAGTAAATGTAAGAAAAAGAGTGGTGTGTGAAGAAGGTGCCAATGTGGATATGGGAAGGAGTGAAGTCTTGCTTAACAAAATCAGACTGTGAAAAGGGACTTGGATAGTTAGCAAAAGAACTAGACGATCATAAAATCGTACAGCGCAAAAGGAGTCCATTTGGCCCATCAAGTCTGAATCGTCAAAAATCCCACCCAAGCCTTATACCCCTAACCCCACATATTTGCTCTGCCAATCCCCCATACTCAAGGACAATTTAGCATGGCCAATCAACCTAACCCACACACCTTTTGACTGTGGAAGGAAACTGGAGCCTGCGGAGGAAACAGACACAAGGAGAATGTACATACTCCACACAGACAATGAACTGAGGCCGAAATTGAACCCGGGTCCCTGGGACTATGAGGCCAACCAATTTATTTGATAGTAAATAAATCAGTTAGACTTAAACCTGGTGTTGTCAGACTTTTTACTGTGTTTAACCCAGTCCAACACCAGCATATCCACATCACACAGTGTGAGGCAGCAGTGCTGACCATTGTGCCACCGTGTCACCCAGAGAACTGAGATTCTTTTCTTATGGAGAGTTATGATGATCTGGAAAATACTGTCTGAAAGCACAGTGGAAATAGAATCAATAATGACTTCAAAAGATAATTGGATATATACTGGCAGGGGAAAATCTTGCAGTACTATGAGGAAATGACAGCAGAGTGGAACTAACTGTAAAGCTCATTCAAAGATCTGGCAAAGACATGATAGGCTGAATGGCCTCCTTTTGTGCTCTATCGTTCCATTAAATATTTATGTGCTCATATATTAAATTAGGTTTATTGACAAGCTGGGGCACTGGAAGTGGGAAAGGGGATTCTAATTGACCAGAACTGGAGAATGGGGGATGGAGAATGGTGAGAAAAAGTAAATCTTTTCCTTTGGTCATGAGTGAAAGCGAGATCACATGACTTGAATACTTTGATATTCTTATCTGTCTGCGGAACCCCAGTCGATGATGGTCTGTAATTTCCTAGCTCCCAGCATTGGATTAGAGGGGTAAGACAAAGATATGCTGGAAAATCCCTCTTGGAAATTCCCAGGTAAAGGTTTACCTGACAGTTGTCCAGAAGTGCTAACCTCCCCTGGATAATTAATTGCACTGTGCTGGGAACTATCCAGCAGAGTGATTTAAATCACTTCAACTTTAGATTGTTCTGCCATTTTACACTGATAGTTACTCTGAAAGAGTTAGAAGAAATCAAAGCACTTGAGGTGGAGCGAGGTTTGAAATGTATATACTTTAACGCGAGGAGTATTCGCAATAAAGTGGATGAACTTGCAGCGTGGACCAGTACCTGGGACTTTGATGTTGTGGCCATTTCAGAGACGTGGATAGAGCAGGGTCAGGAATGGATGTTGCAGGTGCCGGGGTACAAGTGCTTTAGTCGGAGTAGAGAAGGAGGTAGAAGGGGGGGTGGAGTAGCATTATTGGTCAAGGACTATATCACAGTGTCAGAGAGGAAGTTTAATGAGGACTTGTCTGTTGAGGTAGTATGGGCAGAAATTAGAAATAGGAGAGGAGAGGTCACCCTGTTGGGAGTCTTTTATAGACCTCCAAAAAGTTCTAGAGAGGTTGAGGAAAGGATTGCAGAGACGATCCTGGTTAGGAGTGAAAGTAATAGGGTAATTGTTATGGGGGACTTTAACTTTACTAACATTGATTGGAATTGCTATAGCTCTAGCTCGTTAGAGGGGTCAGTTTTTGTTCAAAGTGTGCAGGAAGGTTTTTTGACTCAATATGTAGATAGGCCATCTAGAGGTGAGGCTATATTGGACTTGGTGCTGGGAAATGAGCCAGACCAGGTGCTAGACTTGGAAGTTGGTGTGCATTTTGGTGATAGTGACCACAATTCGGTTACGTTCACCTTAGTGATGGAAAGGGATAGGCATGAACCTCGGGTCAGTAGTTTTAGCTGGGGGAAGGGTAATTATGAGGCCATTAGGAGAGAATTAGGAAGCATTGGTTGGACTAGGAGATTACAGGGACTAGGAACGTCTGAAATGTGGAGTTTTTTCAAGGAGCAGCTACTGTGGGTCTGTGATAGGTATGTCCCTGTCAGGCAAGGAGGAATTGGTAGGGCTAGGAAACCATGGTGCACCAAAAAAAGTTGATTTGTTGGTTAGGAAGAAGAAGGAGGCTTATGTTCGGATGAGGCTTGAGGGCTCGGGTAGTGCAGTAGAAAGCTTTAGATTGGCTAGGAGGGAGTTGAAGAGGGAGTTAAGAAGGGCTAGAAGAGGGCATGAGATGACTTTGGCTGATAGGATTAAGGAGAATCCTACGGCGTTCTATAGGTATGTCAAGAACAGAAGGTTGGTTAGGGCAAGATTAGGGCCAGTTACAGACAGTAGGGGGAAGTTGTGTGTGGAACCGGAAGAGATTGGAGAGGCATTGAACCATTATTTCTCTTTGGTGTTCACGCAGGACGATATGAATGTAGCTGAGGAGGTCACTGGGGTGAAGGGGTGTAAAATAGAAAGTATTGCAGTTGATACAGAGGATGTGTTGGATATTCTAGAAGGGTTGAAAATAGATAAGTCCCCTGGTCCAGACGGGATTTACCCTAGGATTCTATGGGAGGCAAGAGAGGTGATTGCAGAGCCACTGGCTCTGATCTTCAGGTCGTCGTTGGTCTCTGGTATAGTACCGGAAGATTGGAGGACAGCGAATGTTGTCCCATTGTTTAAGAAGGGGAACAGAGACTTCCCTGGGAATTATAGACCAGTGAGTCTTACTTCCGTAGTGGGCAAGGTTTTAGAAAGAATTATTAGGGATAGGATTTATAGTTATTTGGAGAGTAATGAATTGATTAGAGATAGTCAGCATGGTTTTGTAGCGGGAAGGTCGTGCCTTACTAACCTTATTGAGTTCTTTGAGAAGGTGACCAAAGAGGTGGATGGGGGTAAGGCAGTAGACGTGGTATATATGGATTTTAGTAAGGCGTTTGATAAGGTTCACCATGGTATGCTTCTGCAGAAAATGCAGATGTATGGGATTGGTGGTAATTTAGGTACTTGGATCAGGAATTGGTTAGCAGATAGGAGACAGAGGGTGGTGGTTGATGGTAATTATTCATCATGGAGTTCGGTTACAAGTGGTGTGCCTCAGGGATCTGTTTTGGGGCCACTGCTGTTTGTAATCTTTATTAATGATCTGGATGAGGGTATAGTTGGGTGGATTAGTAAGTTTGCTGATGACACCAAAGTCGGAGGTGTGGTAGATTGTGAGGAAGGGTGTCGAAGTTTGCAGGGTGACTTGGACAGGTTGCAGAGCTGGGCCGCGAGGTGGCGGATGGAGTTTAATGCGGAGAAGTGTGAGGTAATCCATTTCGGTAGGAATAACAGATGTGTTGAGTATAGGGCTAACGGGAGGACTTTGAATAGAGTGGAGGAGCAGAGGGATCTAGGTGTATGTGTACATAGATCCCTGAAAGTTGGGAATCAAGTAGATAAGGTTGTTAAGAAGGCGTACGGTGTCTTGGCGTTTATTGGTAGGGGGATTGAATTTAGGAGTCGCAGCGTCATGTTGCAACTGTACACAACTCTGGTGCGGCCGCACTTGGAGTACTGTGTGCAGTTCTGGTCCCCACATTACAGGAAGGATGTGGAGGCTTTGGAGAGGGTGCAGAGGAGGTTTACCAGGATGTTGCCTGGTATGCAGGGGAGGTCCTATGAGGAGAGACTGAGGGATTTGGGGTTGTTTTCACTGGAAAGAAGGCGGCTAAGAGGGGATCTTATAGAAACATATAAGATGATTAGAGGTTTAGATAGGGTGGATGGTGATAGCCTGTTTCCTCGGATGGAGAAAGCTAGCACGAGGGGGCATGGCTTTAAATTAAGGGGGGGTAGTTATAGGACGGATGTCAGGGGCAGGTTCTTTACCCAGAGGATGGTGAGGGACTGGAATGCCCTGCCTGCTGCAGTTGTAAATGCGCCTAGTTTGGGGGCGTTTAAGAGATTGGTGGATAGGTTTATGGACGAAAAGGGATTGGTTTAGATTAGTGGGTCAATGTTTTTTTTAAAAATAAGACTGGTCGGCGCAACATTGTGGGCCGAAGGGCCTGTTCCGCGCTGTAATGTTCTATGTTCTATGTTCTATGTTCTAACTTTGGCATAAGTATTTTATGCACTCAGATCATTCACCACATGGGCTATCCCCACACACACTCCTGAGCCCCCGGGGAACTCACTACGCAACTCCCACTCCATATAATTTCCCCATCCTGAACCGCACAGGATTTATCACCATCCCCCCCTTCTCCCAAAACTAACACAATCCAACCCAGCAGGGCCTGACCCCCATTTCCTCCAATCTAACCCGACTGCTACCCTCCCATACCCTAATGTTATCGCCTCCATGTCCAAATATCCCTCCATCGATCTCAGACACTCCCCACAATCAGTGTCTGATCCTTCCCTCATGTCCAACCTCCCACTCCCCCCAGGTCCCATCTACTTACCGTCTCCCTGGTCAGTTATTCTCAGTGGGACTTTTAAACTCACCTGCTATATGGCAGATACTGATGTAAAATGCAGGCATGTCACTCTGCTTATTTTGGACTTCAGTGCTGGAAATAGGGACCAGCTGAACTGCCTGAATCTCATCCAGCCGGAATAAGGAAGGTTGGGCATTTACGAATTTGAACACAGGTAAGTGGGTACACATAAGAACATAAGAACATAAGAAATAGGAGCAGGAGTAGGCCATCTAGCCCTTCGAGCCTGCCCCGCCATTCAATAAGATCATGGCTGATCTGTCGTGGCTCAGTTCCACTTTCCCGCCCTCTCCCCATAACCCTTAATCCCCTCTCTTATCAAGAACCCATCAACCCGCTTCTTAAAAATATTTAGCGAGGCAGCCTCCACCACTTCAACGGGCAGAGAATTCCAGAGATTCACCACCCTTTGAGTGAAGAAGTTCCTCCTCAACTCCGTTCTAAACCGCCTCCCCTTTATCTTGAGGCTGTGCCCCCTAGTCCTACTGTCTTTTTTGAGCGGGAAGAGTCTCTCCACCTCTATCCTATCCATCCCATTCATCATCTTATACGTCTCAATGAGATCTCCCCTCATTCTTCTAAACTCTAACGAGTACAAGCCTAGTTTATTCAGCCTCTCCTCATAGCTCAATCCCCTCAACTCCGGTATCAGCCTAGTAAACCTCCTCTGCACTCCCTCCAGGGCCAAAATATCCTTGCACAGAGGCAATCTGATGCTGATTGCCATTCTGAGGAAGTTATGGCCCACAACAATCTTAAACAGCATTCTGCTGAGCATGATAAATGGTCCTAAGGCAAGGACATCTTCTCAGATAAATGGGGTAAAGGAATGTGCAAAATCCATTCAGCTGTGTTTATGATGGCCTGGAATGTTAATTGAGTATTTCTTTTTGCGGCAATAAAGTGATTGGAAAAGTTTTGAGGACAATATAATAATTCACTTGTTCTTGCGTATTCTGCACAAAGGCAGGTTCTTGGCTCATTGCTGATGCTTCAACCTGGGTTGTGGCAGTTTTAGTCAGTGGTGATTTGCCATTACCTTCCACCCACAGGGGCAGGGTGAGGAGGGAGATCTCTAATCTCCTTTAGCTGGAACACAAAACTGGCACTGTTGGTGTTATTTTGAACCATTTGCTAGCCATCTAGCCAACTTACACAAGAACATAAAAAATAGGAGCAGGAGTAGGCCATCTAGCCCTTCGAGCCTGCCCCGCCATTCAATAAGATCATGGCTGATCTGAAGTGGATCAGTGCCACTTTCACGCTTTCTCCCCATAACCCTTAATTCCCTTGTCTGTCAAAAACCTTTCTACCCGTAACGTAAATATATTCAGCGAGGTAGCCTCCACCACTTCAACGGGCAGGGAATTCCAGAGATTCACCACCCTTTGAGTGAAGAAGTTCCTCCTCAACTCTGATCTAAACTGCCCCCCCTTTATCTTGAGGCTGTGCCCTCTAGTCCTGCTATCCTTTCTAAGCGGGAAGAATCTATCTGACTCGACCCTATCCATTCCCTTCATTATCTTATACGTCTCCATAAGATCTCCCCTCAGCCTTCTAAACTCCAACGAGTACAGACCCAGTCTATTTAGTCTCTCTTCATAGGCCAACCCCCTCATCTCCGGTATCAGCCTAGTGAACCTCCTCTGCACTCCCTCCAAGGCCAATATTTCCTTCCACGAGTGCTGCGACCAAAACTGCACACAGTACTCCAGCTGTGGCCTCACCAGTACCCTGTACAGTTGCAGCAAGACCTCCCTACTTTTATATTCTATCCCCCTTGCTATAAAGGCCAAAATTCCATTCGCCTTCTTGATCACCTGCTGCACCTGCAGACTGGGTTTTTGTGATTCGTGCACAAGGACCCCCAGGTCCCTCTGCACTGTAGCATGCTGCAGCTTTTTGCCTTTTAAATAATAATCCCTCCTACTATTATTTCTACCAAAGTGGATAACCTCACACTTGCTAACATTATACTCCATCTGCCAGGTCCTCGCCGACTCGCTTAGTCTATCCAGATCTCTCTGCAGACTTTCCACACCCTCCACGCAATTTGCTTTTCCATTCATCTTCGTGTCATCAGCAAATTTCGTCACCCGACACTCAGCCCCCTCCTCCAGATCATCTATATAAATAGTAAACAGTATGGTAAATTTGTGTTAACTGGCCCCCAGTATAATCATTGTGATAAAATAAGCTGCAGAATGTGTGAGGGCTGTATAACTATTGAGCTCAAGATGCCAAATAACCAACTAATAAAATTATTGTGAAGGATTAAGTCATAGTGTGGAATTTTGCCATCCCGCCCACCATGGGAATGGTAGCAGGCAAGGGGGTGGACCATGCAAAGGTCCGTTGATCTCGGATGAGATTTTCCGGCTTTCAGGTGAGCATGGCCGGAAAATCCCGCCCATAGAGTCACATGGCATAGAAGGAGACTATTTGGCCTATTGAGTTCATGCCAGCTCCCTGCAGACTAGTTCAGTAGACCCACTTTTCCATTCAATCACCCTGCAAATTTCATAGAATCGTAGAATCCCTACAGTGCAGAAGGAGGCTATTCAGCCCATCGAGTCTGCACTAACAACAATCCCACTCAGGTCCTACTCTTGTAACCCCATATATTTATCTTGTTAATCCCTTGACACTAGGGTCAATTTAGCATGGCCAATCAACCTAACTCGCAAATCTTTCTTTCCTTTGTGTTTTTATTTCCTTTGTGTGTCTAATTAATTCCCTTTTAAATAAATTGAGAAAAGATTCATGTTGTTGTGCTGATGTCATGTATATATATCCTTGATTTATTGATGGTACACATGGAATACAGTAATCATAGAATGAGTATGAATAAACTTTGTGTAGCGTTTCAATGAAGACTTGGTTCTGTATTGTTTAAACTATGTACTTATTTATATTTTTGTGTCACAAGTAGGCTTACATTAAAACTGCAATGAAGTTACTGTGAAAATTCCCTAGTTGCCACTCTTTGACGCCTGTTCAGGGACACTAAGGGAGAATTTAGCATGGCCAGTGTACCTAACCAGCACGTTTTTCGGACTGTGGGAGGAAACCCACCCAGACATGGGGAGAACATGCAGACTCCGCACAGACAGTGACCCAGGCCAGGAATCGAACCTGGGTCCCTGGTGCTGTGAGGCAGCAGTGCTAACTACTGTGCCATGTGTGTACTTCAGTTTTTGAAGTTACAAGATGAATAAGGGGGGACTTAGTGGTAGGGGATGGGGAAATGGCTGAGGTCTTGAATAACGTTTTTGTTTCGGTCTTCACAGAGGAAGACGTGAATAATTTGCCGGGTGTTAGTGATGGAAAGGTGGTAGGACTGGAGGGTCTCAATGACATTGTTGTTACTAGAGAGGTGGTGCTCGACAGACTGGAGGGACTGATTGTGGACAAGTCCCCAAGACTGGATGGAATGCATCCGAGGGTTCTGAAAGAAATGGCGGAGGTGATAGTGGATGCCTTGGTGGTTATTTTCCAGACGTCGCTGGATTCCGGGGACGTGCCAGAAGATTGGAAAACGGCTAATGTTACGCCGTTGTTTAAGAAGGATGCCAGGCAAAAGGCAGGGAATTATAGGCCGGTTAGTTTAACGTCTGTTGTAGGTAAAATGTTAGAATCCGTCATCAAGGAGGAAATAGCGAGGCATCTTGAGGGGAATTGCTTGATAGAGCAGACACAGCACAGTTTCGTTAAGGGGAAGTCGTGTCTGACAAATTTATTGGAGTTCCATGAGGATGTGTCTAGGGCGGTGGATAGAGGAGAGCCGGTGGATGGGGTCTTTCTTGATTTTCAGAAGGCGTTTGACAAGGTACCTCACAAGAGGTAATTGCAGAAGGTAAGGGGGCATGGAGTTGGGGGTAGGGTGTTAGCGTGGATTGAGGATTGGTTGTCAAATAGGAGGCAGAGAGTGGGGGTCAATGGGTGCTATTCGGATTGGTGGTTGGTGACCAGTGGAGTGCCCCAGGGGTCGGTGCTGGGGCCTCAGTTATTTACCATTTATATAGATGGTCTGGAGGAGGGAACCGAGTGTATGGTGTCGAAATTTGCTGATGACACCAAGATTGGGGGAACGGCAAATTGTGCGGAGGGTGTGGAGAGTCTGCAGAAGGATCCAGACAGGCTGGGCGAATGGGCCAGGAAATGGCAAATGGAATTTAATGTTGGCAAGTGTGAGGTGGTCCACTTTGGTAGCAATAATGGTAGGAAGGACTATTTCTTACGTGGCGAAAAACTGCAGCAGGTGACGGTGCAGAGGGACCTCGGGGTCCTTGTGCATGAGTCGCAAAAACCCAGCCTGCAGGTGCAGCAGGTGGTCAGGAAGGCTAATGGGATGCTGGCCTTCATAGCGAGGGGGATTGAATATAAAAGTAGGGAGGTCTTGACGCGGCTGTATAGGGCATTGGTGAGGCCGCAGCTGGAGTACTGTGTGCAGTTTTGGTCGCCGTACTTACGCAAGGATATTTTGGCCTTGGAGGGAGTGCAGAGGAGGTTTACTAGGCTGATACCGGAGTTGAGGGGGTTGAGCTATGAGGAGAGGCTGAATAAACTAGGCTTGTACTCGTTAGAGTTTAGAAGAATGAGGGGAGATCTCACTGAGACGTATAAAATGATGAATGGGATGGATAGGATAGAGGTGGAGAGACTCTTCCCGCTCAGAAAGGACAGTAGGACTAGGGGGCACAGCCTCAAGATAAAGGGGGGGCGGTTTAGAATGGAGTTGAGGAAGAACTTCTTCACTCAAAGGGTGGTGAATCTCTGGAATTCTCTGCCCGTTGAGGTGGTGGAGGCTGCCTCGCTAAAGATGTGGGTGGATGGGTTTTTGATAAGCGAGGGGATTAAGGGTTATGGGGAGAGGGCGGGAATGTGGAACTGAGCCACGACAGATCAGCCATGATCTTATTGAATGGCGGGGCAGGCTCGAAGGGCTAGATGGCCTACTCCTGCTCCTATTTCTTATGTTCTTATGAATAGGACAAGAAAACTGCCCATCAATTGTCACGAAAGGCAAAGGCAATCTGATAGTAATAGAAATGCAAAGTTTCTTTTCAGGATGGCAACCGTGGCAAAGTGGTTAGCACTGGTACCTCACAGAGGCAGGGACCTGGGTTCAGTTCCCAGTTTGGGCCATAGTGGAGTTTGCACAGTCTCCCTGTGTTTACGTGGGTTTCCTCTGAGTGCTCCAGTTTCCTCCCACAGTCCAAAGATGTGCGGATTGGCCATGCTAAATTGACCCTTAGTGTCAGGAGTATTAGCTAGAGTAAATGCATGGGGCTATGGGGAGAGGGCCTTGGGTGGGATTGTGGTCAGTGCAGACTCAATGGGCTGAATGGCCTCCTTCTGCACTTTAGGATTCTATGATTCTCTAAGTGCTAAAATTATTCAAGCAGCATCTGCGGAGGAAAAGAATTCATGTTTGCAGTGGTTGACCTTTCGTTGTAACCTGCAAACAATTCAAACTTTCTCTCTCTTCAGGCATTCTGTCTGCATCAGGCTCTTGGGAAAATGATTCAAAGTTTTAGGACATCCATAATGATGAAGCCTATGTTACAGCAGGTGGAAAGTCACTTCAGTATGCTAATAAACTTAGGGAGCAAGAGCCTTAATAGTTAATCAGCTGGCTGTACTTGCCTGCTACAAGTTTTCTGTGAATCTCCCTGATGTTGCAAGGTAAACCTTTTCTTTGAATCAGTTAACAGCTGTTGCTGTTTGATCCTTTGGATATTTTTTCATGTGAACCTAAACTATACCTCTCTTGCTGTTTGATCAGTGTGATATTTTCTATTGGCCACACGAGAGCCACATTCTGTGTCTGTTTTGTTTCTATACCATTACTACTTAGAGGGAATCAGCAAGAACGCAATCAGTTTCTTTCAGTCTTGGATAAGAAGTGAAAGGACGGTGTAATCTCTATGTTCTCGCACTCACCAGGAAAAGACAAAAAACTTCGACAATATGTCTTTTTTCAGCAGTACTTAAGTTCCACACCACCAAATGACTAAGTAGAATATCCCTCTGTGCCATCCACAGTTCAGGACTTATTCCAATTTGAGTAACCCATTAAGAGTGTCCATGTTATAGGAATTTGTGCATAAAAATATGGAATTATCAAATGATAATGTTGCTTCACATTTATTACAGTTGATTCACAGCCTGATGTGACTGTCACACAATATTTGTAGGACAGATTTAAACACCATCATATTCTATAGAAATATTTATGACTATTTGTGTGACTATATTTATGACTATATATATGACTATATTTAAGATAATGAAGGGGATGGATAGGGTAGAGGTAGAGAAATTCTTCCTGCTTAGGAAGGACAGCAGGACTAGAGGGCACAGCCGCAAGATAAGGGCGGGGGGGGGGGCAGTTTAGATCAGAGTTGAGGAGGAACTTCTTCACTCAAAGGGTGGTGAATCTCTGGAATTCTCTGTCCATTGAAGTGGTGGAGGCTACTTCGCCAAATATATTTAAGTCATGGGTAGATACGTTTTTGATAGACAGGGGAATTAAGGGTTATGGGAAGAAAGCGGGAAAGTGGAACTGATCCACTTCAGATCAGCCATGATCTTATTGAATGGCAGGGCAGGCTCGAAGGGCTAGATGGCCTACTCCTGTTCCTATTTCTTATGTTCCTATGACTAAAAGCTTAAGGTTCAAACATACCAGAACATCTATCAATTTCAATAGATGTTCATAAAACTTGCTGGATAACACAAGTTCAAGTGCTTTTTCTAATTATTCGAGGGATGGGCAGTCACTGACTAGGTCAGCATTTATTACCCATCCCTAATTGTCCTTGAGAAGATGTTTGTCACCTGCACCTTGAACTGCTGATGCCCATGAGGTTCAGGTACACGCCAGTGCTGTTAGGGAGTTCCAGACCTTGACCCAGTGACAGTGAAGGAATGGTGATGTAGTTCATGTGATTTGGTGCAGAGATAAATTGAGCTTTGGTGATAAAAAGTGAAGTTTCAGTGGTTTATCAATGTCATCTTGATTGCCTTTTTTTTCAACCTGTTTTTTCCATATGTAAAAAAGGAATTTCTGGAACCACGCTTGCTCTGTTGTGTCTCTTTGGCCTCTTGTGTATCTCCTGCTGTCTCCCTTTGCCTCACCATTGACTTTATGTCTTTAACTATCCAATGCCTATGCTCTTGAATTCACTTCATGTCTATTTCCTCCTTTAAAACTACCCTATAAAATCCAGCTCAAAGGAACATTTTGGTCCCTCTGCTCAATATTTCATTTTTTCAGTATCCATTTTTGTCTTATGACTCTGGGAAGTAATTTGGCTCATTTGCCTGTCAAAGGCCCTATTCTAAATATAAATCAATGTTATTTTCATGCACTTTATATGACATTGAAAAATGATTCTTTATTAAAATATTTGGTAGCTCGAAGGGCTGGATGGCCTACTCCTGCTCCTACTTCTTACGTTCAATTACAGTAAAATAGGAAAATTCAAGAACACAAGCATATGCATGTATCCTTTTTGTGCTTTTGTTGATAAAATGGAAGGCAAAAAGAATACAGTATTTTTTGATTGTTGTCTATGTTTTACTTTGTTGGTTACTGATTGTAATGAGGGTGGAAATGCCAGACTTAAGGAAACACCAAGAACGTGGGTAAGGTTCTCTGGCCTACCAGCCACGTGTTTCCTGTTGGCAGGAGGTAGCATGTTGTTTGCCAGCAGTTGGATTCTCTGATCCTGCTGCTGTCAATGGGAATTCCCATTGATGTCACACCAGTGGGAAACACACAGACGCGCGCTGCTGGTAGGACTGGAGAATCCCAGCCATTGTGTTTTTAATGATCAGCTTGGACAATGTGCATTTACATTCTAGGTGGAGAAGGGGCGACAGGTCTGCCACATCTTTGCTGAAAATGTTGAGTCGCACAATCCCTTTGAAGAAGTCACTGAATCCCTTGCAACTGTTGGACAAAAAAACCCCAAAAGCTGCTCTATGATTTTTGTTTGTGTGGCCGTTAGAATCATGGTAGACTTTAGTGGAAGAGGCTGCAAAGTTCCATTCTGAATGGTGGGAGATATTTAAGTAAATATGGGTTTGGAGTGCATTTACCTGCATTGTGTCGAAGGTATTTTCCACTAACATTACCCAGATGGTGGTGAAGGTCTGGAATGTGCTGCCTGGGAGGGTGGTAGAGGCAGGTTACCTCACATCCTTTAAGTAGTATCTGGATAAGCACTTGGCACGTCATAACATTCAGGGCTATGGGCCAAGTGCTGGCAGATGGGATTAGGTGGGAGTTTAGGTGTTTCTGATGTGTCGGTGCCAACTCAATGGGCTGAAGGGCCTTTTCTGCACTGTATGATTCTTCATGGAAAAATAATTCTTAGATTACTGAAACCCTACCCTGCCCCAAGGGAGGCAATTCTGGGAGAATTACTAATGGAGTGATTTGGCTAGCTTTTTACTTATGCTCAGTTCCTACTCTTTGTGCTATTCTTGGCCATCCTATTGAAGTGAAGTGAACTTCCTGACTCTATCATGAAGGTGCTGGGAGAGGATGTATAGATTTAATCAATTTTTCTACCTTATGAGAAGAAATTCACAATGATACTTGAGACTAAGACAATTTGAATGGGAGTTGAATGTTCAAGTACATTTTCTCTGCACTTCATCCAAAATAAATGTTACATTATACAAATACTCAGACCAGGAAATGGAAAATGAGATGCTGGGTTTTATTTTTGCATTATTTATCAATTCTCTGCAGTCACTACAAATGTACAAGCTTATTCTAAGACCAATAAGTCCGTTTGTACATTGAATTTTGGAAGTTATTGTAAGATATCTAGCGATTATGGTGCAATTATCCATGGTTAAAGTTAGGTGATCATAAATGGGAATGATTTATTTCTAACAGTAACTTCTGAAGGGATTTACAAAAGTATTTCAAACCAACATAAGTCAGCTGTCTCCAGGTTTTGTTGCAATCCAAAAATTACAAGCTTTAGTCAAAAACGTTGTACATAATAATCCAAAACAGATTTATTTTCTTCTGCATATGACATTCAGTATGCTCATGAAAAATCTGTAAGAGCAAAACGAGTTCATTAAAACCCCACATTGTGGAGAAACAAGATCACAAAATCCTTCTCTATTTTCAGTTCATCATCGTGCTTTCGATTTCATCTTCTGTCTATTCCTTTTGCCAGGACGCTTCTGCAAATGAAAGATGACATGTTACAAACTAATCCATAGTCTGAAAGAACAAGTTTAAGCATTCTGGTCTTCCCGAAAGAAAAGACATTTAACAATTGGAAGAAACAAAAACTACTCCATAGAAAAGAAAACATTTATAGTGTAGCTTCATTAAGAATTTTTAATCTTCTGATTTCATGTTCCTCCACTCAGGACAGCAATTCAGGCTTTAGTTTTGTTCTGTGGCTCTATCAGTACATTCTATCCTACCTGCTGTATTGTATATGCATTTTCCGGCACGATTTTAAATTAAAATTGCAAATTACTGCAATTCTGCTACAAAAATATGATAGCCCAGCCGTTAAAACTTTGGGTTGCAAAAAAAACTCATCTTGCCAACACTGGACAAAGAATCATTGGAAGAGTTTAAAAAGTGTTTTCTCAATAGATTTAATTAAAATTGTTTAAACATAGAACTCCAATGAGTGGTTCAACTTACTAAATAAAACACAATTATAAACCACATCAATAAGAATAGCATTCCATTTAAAATCTGTTCTAAGTTAAATGCCCAACGTAACAAGAGTGGACAAATCTCCAATTCCCTTGGTTCCCAAGTTGGCATGCACTAGACAATGCGATTCAGAGAAGTATTGATATCTGATAACAGGAAGGCTTGAAAATGGAAGTCAGTTCCCTTTCCCAAAAATCATTAATTTTTCTTTATTTGAGTACTTTTTACACTTAGGATATGACGACTGCCCAACATCCCTGTTCTAGAATTTAATATTCTAGTACATTTAGACAGTCAAATTTTAGTGTTTTGTGGATAAATATTTGAACAGAGGAAGTACGAACTATAGGGACGACGTAAGGCAGTGGGATGATGCTTTGGATTGTTCTAGTAAAGAGCAAGCATTGATAAAATGAAACACTAACATTCATGAGCTGGTTACTTTATTATTAAAAGGATTAAAATCAATTAATGTTGAGCACCTCACAGCAAGAACTGTAACATTAATATACTCACGTTCTTTGCATTCTTCTTTCCTCCTTTTCCAAAACTGACTTTGGAATGTGCAATTTTTGCTCTGAAGCTGGAGACATCATCGTGACTCTCTCTGGTGTTCCACTTTGACCCTCTTTTCTTCCCCCCAAATCCGAACTTCTCATTTTTGAATTTCCTTTTTGTATTTATCCTGGGTTAAAAATTCACAGCTGGCTGTCAATAACCAATTTAATAGGTACTACAGTTTTATGCAGATATCATCTACTTAAGTCCAGGACTGATTCACAAAGATGCATAAAATAACAGTTCTGATATTAACTGGAGTACGACCTGTGGGTCATCTGAACTTTGTTTTCTGAACATTCATCTTCTATTTAAATCCATTTGTAGTACCACAATTCCTAAAGCACAACTACATAACCTGCTCCAATGCCTCCTACAAAAGACAATCTTGAACTGGCTAACTGGCACACAAGAATACTTTAATGATAAAAGGCAGGGCAGTCTAATCCAGGTAACATACATGATAAACTCCAGGTCTACCATACAAGTCATAGAATACAAGAGCAGGGATGTACTTCTGAAGGTATATAAGGCTTTGATCAGACCCCATTTGGAGTACTGTGAGCAGTTTTGGACCCATATCTATGGAAGGATGTGCTGGCCTTGGAGAGGGCCCAGAAAAGGTTCACAAAAATGATCTCTGGAATGAAGAGCTTGTTGTATGAGAACAGTTGAGGACTCTGGGTCTGTACTCATTGGAGTTTAGAAGGATGGGGAGGGGAATCTTATTGAAGCTTACAGGATTCTGCAAGGCCTGGATAGAGTGGATGTGGAGAGGATGTTTCCAATGGTAGGAAAAACTAGATGTAGAGATGCTGGTGTTGGACTGGGATAAACACAGTAAGAAGTCTCACAACACCAGGTAAAAGTCCAACCAGCTTATTTGATAGTAATCCCACAAGCTTTTGGAAACGCTGTTCCTTCATCAGATGTGAACAGCGTGTGGGACTTTAACCTGGTGTTGTGAAACTTCTCACTGAGGAAAGACTACAACCAGAGGGCACAACCTCAGGCTAAAGGGACAATCCTTTAAAACAGAGATGAGGAGGAATTTTTTCAGTCAGAGAGTGGTGAATCTGTGGAACTCTTTGCTGCAGAAGGCTGTGGACGCCAGGTCGTTGAGTGTCTTTAAGACAGAGATAGATAGATTCTTGATTGATAAGGGGATTGGGGTTATGGGGGAAAGGCAGGACAATGGAGATGAGAAATAAATGATTGAATGGTGGAGCAGACTTGATGGTCCGAGTGGTCTAATTCTGATCCTATGCCTCAGAGTTTTATAGTCTCTGTCCCTGGGGTGCAATGTTTTCTTCCCTCTAAATAGTAAGATCTGACTTTGATTTCCATTCTTCAGTCGCAAGATTGCAAACTATTTTTAAAATTGTGTTTAATAGTATTCAGTGAACTGACTTCAGAAAGGTTATCTGTCAGCCTTTCTGCTCAATTGCGTTTGGTAACAAAGATGCAATGTTTGGTAACAAAGATGCAGGGTGAACGTTTCTCTGCAACGTAATCCCTTACCCTTTCTTCTTGTGTGCAATTCCAGTTGCTGATCCTCCCCCACCTTCCTTCTTTCCTTGTGAAGATGTCTTATCACCCTCAAGGAAATCCAGTTTGTCAGAGAGTCCTTGAAAATCAAAGGGCACAGAATTAAAATCTTATTTGTTAGTATTTTTTAATGAGTAAACAACAAAACTAAAAACTCCTCCACATGTATCTGATATGCTCTGACCTCTTGGATTCTGGTGAAACAGGGTTAAAATTAAATTCTCTATGTACGGACAAAAACACAGAACAAACCTTTCTGGTACTTTTTCACTGCTGTCAACATGGCTTTCTTTTCTTTTTGCCGTTGCTGTATAACTTCTACTTGAACCTATGACAAAAAGATATTGATTGACAAGTTATAAATCATCTTGGCACAATGAGTACTTGATTGAAAAAGAAGTCATAATGCTTCTGCATCAAGGACCTGTTCCATTTTCATGTGCATGAACACTTCTTTTAGAACTCGAATCCTAAAGCTGAATATTTATCTCCCAATGTCAAACTTTTTTCAGCTGCAAAACTAAATCAAGTACAAGTTTCTGTTGGTGGTTAGAATATTAATGCTGCATTTATATCCCTTGATTCCAGAAAAGATCAAAAAACCTGTCCATCAAAGCCTTAAATATAATCCATGACGGAGCATCCATAATTCTGAGGTAGGGAATTCCAAAGATTCACAACCCTCAAGTAAAAAAAAAATCCTCCGCTCAATCCAAATCCCTGATCCTGAGGCTATGCTTCCATGTCCTCAATTGCCCAGTCGGGGAAACAACCCTAATGCCTAACCTGTCAAGCTCTTCAGAATCTTTAATGTTTCAAAGAGATACTTACACTGAAAGCACAGTATGTCAGCACTGCACTAGCCTCAACTAACCATCCATCCACATGATTTAATCTCCTATTGTGATTTGTTGGTTGACAAATAGCTTCAGACGAGTGGCTCACCATCACCTGGGACTGCCAGCAGACACACAAAAAACCTGAAGGATTGGACATTAACACATGTTCATGGACAAATCGCCTATTTTTAACATGGTACTTATGGGAAAATCAGTTTTGACTTACAACTGATTCCTGAAAATCATATCCTGTTGTAAGTCTGAGGACTTGCCTTTGGCACCGTAGCAAGATTGCACTCTTGTACTCCTGCCATAAAGGCCAACGTGCAATTTGCCTTCATAACAGTTTGCTGTATCTGCATGTTTGCTTTGTGTTCTTGTATGAGCATACATAAGTCTCTCTGACCATCAAGGTTTAGAAGTTTCACACCTTTTTAAAAAACTATTATACTTGTTACCAAAGTAACTCACATTATACTTCATTTGTCACCTTGTTCCTCAATCGTTGAACTGTTGTCTCTTCGCAGCTTCTTTTATTCCTCCTCAAAACCCACCTAGTTTTGTATTGTCAGTAAGCCTGGATACATTACTCTCTCACAAAAGGTTGCTGCAAAAGGTTAGGGTGAACGGAGTTGGGGGTAAGGTGTTAGCGTGGATAGAGGATTGGTTGTCTAATAGGAAGCAGAGAGTTGGAATCAGTGGGTGCTATTCTGGTTGGCAGTTGGTGACTAGTGGAGTGCTGCAGGGATCGGTGCTGGGGCCTCAACTGTTTACCATTTACATAGGTAATCTGGAGGAGGGGGCTGAGTGTAGGGTAACGAAATTTGCTGATGACACAAAGATGAGTGGAAAAGCAAATTGCGTGGAGGGTGTGGAAAGTCTGCAGAGAGATCTAGATAGGCTGAGTGAGTGGGTGAGGACCTGGCAGATGGAGTATAATGTTAGCAAATGTGAGGTTATCCACTTTGGTAGAAATAATAGTAAGAGGGATTATAATTTAAAAGGCGAAAAGCTGCAGCATGCTACAGTGCAGGGGGACCTGGGGTCCTTGTGCACGAGTCGCAAAAACCCAGTCTGCAGATGCAGCAGGTGATCAAGAAGGCAAATGGAATGTTGGCCTTTATAGCGAGGGGGATAGAATACAGAAGCAGGGAGGTCTTGCTGCAACTGTACAGGGTACTGGTGAGGCTGCAGTTGGAGTACTGTGTGCAGTTTTGGTTGCTGCACTTGCGGAAGGATATATTGGCCTTGGAGGGAGTGCAGAGAAGGTTTACTAGGCTGTTACCAGAGATGAGGGGGTTAGCCTATGAAGAGAGATTGAATAGACTGGGTCTGTACTCGTTGGAGTTTAGAAGGCTGAGGGGGGATCTTATAGAGACATAAGATAATGAAGGGGATAGATAGGGTAGAGGTAGAGAGATTCTTCCTGCTTAAAAAGGATAGCAGGACTAGAGGGCACAGCCTCAAAATAAAGGGGCGGGGGAAGGCAGTTTAGATCGGAGTTGAGAAGGAACTTCTTCACTCAAAGGGTGGTGAGTCTCTGGAATTCTCTGCCCATTGAAGTGGCGGAGGCTACCTTGCTGAAATATATTTAAGTCACGGGTAGATAGGTTTCTGACAGACAAGGGAATTAAGGGTTATGGGGAGAAAGCGGGAAAGTGGAACTGATCCACTTCAGATCAGCCATGATCTTATTGAATGGCGGGGCAGGCTCGAAGGGCTAGATGGCCTACTCCTGCTCCTATTTCTTATGTTCTCTGGTTATTTGTCCAAGTCACTAGGTCAAATCTCTGGATTGCTGGAGAATGAATAAATGAAGGAAACTGCACCACAGGACCCTGTGAAATCCTGACATGTGGACCTACATAAGAATTTCCCAGAAAGTTTAAACTTCCAACTTTCTTCTCAAACCCTGCACGAATGTCTCCAAATCTGTGTTGTAAACAGAGACTTGGAACACATTTTAGGTACTTAGCAGAATTGTTACCTAGGAAGTGTTAGATTAAATCACGTGACACCTGGGTAATTCCACAACTGACATCCTAAACATCCACCTGGCTACCACCTTCTCCGACTATTCCCAACCAGCAAACCTGACCAACCTATCCCTTCCAACCCCCCCACCTGCCCATTCACACATATGTTCACTCACCCATTCATTAACATTCAACGATTATATAGCAGCTAGTGTCAGAAAAATGCTGCATTCCCCCGGTCCTAATCTGCTCTGTCATATTTGCCTAGTTGCATATTTCTTTGAAAGCCAGGACCGGAAGAAATGCCCAACAGCGTGGGTCAGGGAAATCTTTTGAGTGTAGCGCTAATCCATTGATTATTACTGCTCCTTGGAAGATCTGGACCATTAATATGGATTGCAATTAACTGAGGCTCCAAAGTATTGATCTTTGCAGCATTCTATTAGTTTTAGCTTGCCACCTTGAAAATACTTGGGTATCCCTACTCCTTGCTTCATGTCTGTTTACCAGTCCTCCATCAATATTCCCTAACTCCATGAGCTTTTATCTTGCATTTTAAGGTTTAGTATTACATCTAATTGAATGCTGCAATGCTGGCTTCAGTTTCTAATTAAAACCAAATAGAAATTATGTTTCATCAGGAAGTAGTTTCCACAGCAACAACATTAATATCTTGTACATGTACAATTGTTTCAAGATTCCTGTTTACCTTTTTCTATTACCTTTTTCTTTGTTTAGATATCAAAATATATAGCTTCACTTCTTTTCCCCCCTCAAACCTGCATTGTGACATTGTCTGCAATGATTAGAGATGCTTTAAAAAACAATTCTTATTCTCAGATGAGTAAAACATGGATGCCTAAAGAAATGTTCATAATGTAAATATCAAAAGAGCTTCTAAAACTCTTCTGTGCAAATTGCTCAGCATCCCTGTGCTGGGGAGGAAAGAAAGTGAAGCACATCAAGAATTCTGCTCCTGACTCCTTTTGGAAGGTATGCTTATGTGAATGTTGGGAGGGGACAGATACTCCTCAGATACTCTCTGTAGTTGAAGGGTGGTGATGTGGGTATGCCGGCGTTGGACTGGCGTAAACACAGTAAAAAGTCTGACAACACCAGGTTTTAGTCCAACCTGTTTATTTGATATACTGCAGCAGTCAGGGGTTAAAATCGCGATTTTAACCCCTGACTGCTGCAGTATATCAAATAAATAGGTTGGACTAAAACCTGGTGTTGTCAGACTTTTTACTGTGTTGAAGGGTGGGCCAATGTTCATTGCTGCATCTCACACACGAAGAACTGCCTTGCCACTTGGGCCAGTTACTGGAAGGCTGCTGGCCTCTTGTGCCACGTTGACCGAAAGGCATCAACCAATACTGGGAGAGATTAGGTAAAACTTTGTAAATTTTTATGTATCAAACATGAAAAAATATCCTGTTTAGCAGCCAGAAAATTTGGGCTATGTTAACAGAAAATCAGATCAAATGTTCTCAATAAATTCCTTAAAATGTGCTTTTTCACTATTCCATGAAATGAATGGTAAAGCACAGATTCAAACCCATGAGCTAGAGGTGTAAAGGCCAGTAGTGCCTTTGAGCTGTAAGGAACAACTGAGCAGTTATGACAATAGAAAGAACTGTGATGAAACAAATAGTCTGTTATTCATCTAACAGATTCTTAAAACATAGGGTAAGATTATGCAGAACAGGCAGCAAAATGGAGTTAAGGCCAATACCAGACTCACAATGATCTTACCGAATGATGGAACAGGCTCAAGGGGTCATATAACTTACTCCCCCTCCCATTTCTTGCCTTTTGTTGGTAACCACAATAATTGCTGAAGTTCAGTAAGTTACTAATAGCTGTTTTTATAGCAATATACTATAGGACAAGGTATTTTGCAATCCAGTAACAGTGCATTTTCCTAACCTTTATCAGATAACTGCACAGAGTTTTATTAGCTATACTGTCGTCACACAATACTTTGCATCTTTGATCAAGCTGATACTTGTATGAAACATTATCGTGCATAGCATATCATTAATTGACACATCCAGAATATTTAAAGACAAGGCAAATTAGCTTTCTCTAACTTATCAGTTTGAGAGCTGAGAGACTGACTCAGCTCTTCCAAAACATCAAATGCATCTCAGTTAGTAGGGTCAGATTCAAATACTTATACGTAACGCTTCCCTTATTTTCTCTCTTTTGATCATCTCAAGTCTTAGACGTCCTAGCCACTGCCAAATAGAATAGTTTCTAAGCTTTAATCAATATTGCTGGGAAGCCAATTGCTGAATAGTTGACAAGGTCTCATTTTGATTTCCATCTTAATTATTTATTTTCTGCCCAGCATCTCCTCTGCAGTTAAGGTCATAAACTTACTGAAAGCGCCAAACTGTGTTTTAACAATATTAGGAACATAGGTACAGGAGGCAAGTGGCACAAATGAACATATTCTCTATTAGAAAGAGTCATTCACACGGACAAACAAAATGCAATTTACCTTTTTGCCATATTTTCTCAATGCTCGGAGCTGTTTAGCCTTTTCAGATTTTTCCATGGCAATCTGCTTCGATAACATTTTTTCTCTAATCTAATAAAAGCAATAAAAAAATTAAAGTTCCACCTTATTACATCAATCAGAAATATCCCAAAGTTCTTCATATGCAGTGAACGGCTTGAAAGTGAAGTATCCTGAGTGGAATAAGGCAAATGTATGGCACAGCGGTTAGCACCTCTGTCTCACTCTGCCAGGGACTAGGTTCAATTCCAGCCTCGGTCACTATCTGTGTGGAGTTTGAACATTCTCCCCATGTGTGCATGGGTTTCCTCCCACAGTCCAAAGATGTGTAGGTTAGGTTATTGGCCATGCTAAATTGCTCCCTTGTGTCAGGGTGATCAGCAGGGTAAATGCAAGGAGTTACAGGGATACAGCCCAGATGGGATTGTTAGTATAGGCTCGATGGGCCAAATGGCCTTCTTCTGCATTGTAGAGATTCTAGGATTTTCAAGGTGAAAAACAGCACCGAGCTGAACAGTTAATTTTTCAGCAGTGTTGTTTGAGTGAAGAATGTTGGCTAAGACACCAGAAAAGCTCCATGCTCTTCATCAAACTAAAGGACATGGAATCTAAATATCCACTACTGGACACACAGGAAGGATCTCTGCTTGTTAGCACGGAAGGAGAACACTTTAGTACATAACAGCGCAGTACAGGCCCTTCGGCCTTCAATGTTGTGCCAACCAGTGGAACCAATCTAATGACCCTCTAACCTAAACTATTCCAATGTTATCCATATTCCTATCCACTGACCATTTGAACGCTCTTAAAGTTGGCGAGTCCACAACTGCTGCAGGCAGGGCATTCCATGACCTTACTACCCTCTGAGTAAAAAACCTACCTCTGACATCCGTCCTATAATTACCACCCCTTAATTTAAAGCTATGGCCCCTTGTGTTAGCCATCACCAGCCGAGGTAAAAGGCTCTCACTGTCCACCCTATTCAATCCTCTGATCATCTTGTATGCCTCAATCAGGTCACCTCAACCTTCTTCTCTCCAATGAAAACAACCTCAAGTCCCTCAGCCTTTCCTCATAAGACCTTCCCATCATACCAGGCAACATCTTGGTAAACCTCCTCCGCACCCTTTCCAATGCCTCCACATCTTTCTTATAATGCGGCGACCAGAACTGTACGCAATACACCAAGTGCGGCCGCACCAGAATTTTGTACAGTTGTAACATGACCTCACGGCTCCGAAATTCAAATCCTCTACCAATAAAAGCTAACACACCGCACGCCTTCTTAACAACCTTGTCAACCTGGGTGCCAACTTTCAGGGAGCTATGCACATGTACCCCGAGATCTCTCTGCTCGTCAACACTACTAAGAGTCCTTCCATTAGCCCTATATTTTGTACTCCTGTTATTCTTACCAAAGTGACTCACCTCACACTTTTCCATATTAAACTCCATCTGCCACCTCTTGGCCCAGCTCTGCAGCTTATCTATGTCCCTCTGCACTTTTGCACTGAAATGCCAACCTACATTATGCACTTAAGTTTTGGGGTGAATCTTGAAGCTACAACTTCCTGATTCAGTGGTGAGACTGCTACCAACTGAGCAAAGAACACAAGGGCAACTAAGGATGGGCAATAAATGTTGGCCAACTAGCGATGCTCATGTCCCATAAATGAATTAAAAAAAAACACACTGTGAATGTAGTATCAGTGGCTTACAATAAAAATCATTCACCTAACCAAGATTATATTTTTTATGGAATAAAAAAATACATCTGCTCCAATCTCAAGCAGCCACTGACATCCATGCTATTTTCTTATGGCTGGAATGATAAGCCCATCTACTAAATGGATAGACTTCAAACATTGTGTGGTTGAAACTGCCACAAAGCACATTTGAGGATTAATCATTAAATATTTTAATTTCCTCTTTCTGGTCTAAAATTTTATGTGTAGGCAGTTGCTTTGAAACAGTATCTCAGGTTTACATCAAACACTTGGAAATCGCACAATGGTTTCCTATGTTAATGCCCAATGTTCAATTAAAGTTAAATCACTCCAATGTGTAGTTACCCACCTTCTGCATTTGCTGGTCTGACTTGGCCATCTCAGCAAAGTAGTCATCTGGTCTCTTTGTTGCAATTTTCAGTCGCTGAAGGCGAGGCAATGCATCTAATGCAGTTGCCTGTGCTTGCCGATAACTGAACAAGAAGTGAAAATGTTAAGAGAAAATCTAAGGATGCTGTAATATCAGATATTTATATTGGAATGGGTTCAAAAGAATCAATTTATCTCAAGTCATATGTAAAGCGACCTAATTCTTGACATTTAGTTCTGAGTTAATTTTGAAATTAACTGGTCTTGAAGGGGAGTAGACATGATAATTTATTTGTACCAATCCTCTTTAAATAAAACTAGCCTTAGCTTGAAGCTTTTTTTCTTTTTGATTACAATGACAACTTAATTTACTTCCATTTTGTTGCTGCTTTCTACACGTGCCCTTTAAAACCCAAGAGTATATTTAGGCACCAAGCCTATTTTTCTGCTATCCACATTACAATGTAGTGCAGTGCAGCACTCCTTGTGAAAAAAATCTGGATAAAGAATAATTGTGGTATATTCACTGAACAGGATTAATCACCTCCATAGAACCATGAGCTAATCAAAAATTCTGTTTCTATCCACCTAGATAAATGGAACACAACGAGGACCAAGGCTAAGTCCAGACAAATACTTTCAACAGGAAGTGCATTTCTCACAATGAAGGCTACAGTGATGCAAACAAAGTCAATATATCAGTATGTTATTTCTACTCCTAAAAGCATCGTGCATGGTACATTTAGAACGTCACCACAAAAATATACATATGCAAACACAATGTCTTTTTTTTAAGATAGGAAAAACATGAAGTGAACAAGGCACATTTTTCTTGTCAGAAATTCAACAAGGTACAATGCAAATGAAAGAAAAATAATTTATATAACAACTCTCACAACATCAAGATGTCCCAGAGTGTTTTACAGCCAACTGAGATGTTGTCAATATTTTAATGTAGGAAGCACAGCAGCAAACCTGCATACAGCAAGCTTCCACAAACAGTAAGTTGATGATGACCAGATGATTTTAAGTGATGTCTATTAAGGGTTTACTGTTTGCCAGCACATTGGGGATAACTCCCAGCTCATCTTTGAAATAGTATCTGGGTTGTTTACACCCACCTGAATGTAGATTAGGCCTCAGTTTAATGCCTCACCAGAAAGACAGCACATTTCATGAAGTGCAACATCCCCTTCAATACTGCACTGGAGCATTGGCCTAAATTCTTGTGGTCAGGTTTCAGGACAGGGATATGACCCTATGACCTTCTGACTCAGATGAAAGTGCGACCCACTGAGTTAGTGCTGCCACAATACAGTTCCACTGCACCATTCTTCAGCAAGAAGTATTTTGTGCCCACAATCACATTTGCACACTGTACATCTCCATGGGATTAATTAGGCCATTTTGGCCAAATAAGAATGTTACTAAAAATATGAAAACATTCTGGTTAATATCTGTTTCAATTAAAAAAATAGTAATTTTAAGCTAAAAGAAAGTTCAACTTTGCATACATGTTGCGTTTACTATTTCTTTGAAATAGTCGCTTGATAAGTTCCTTACAGATACATTTGTGTCACCAACAGCTTTAAACTTTGTACCTACAAGTACATCTCACGTTGGAAGTCGTCATCTGGGTCAATATCCGAATGTTGCTGGGATACAGATCTCCCTTCGGCAATCGCTACGATATCAGCAGCTGGGCCATTTGTCATGTCAAGCCTCTCCGCCCACTCTAAATTTTTCTTGAACTCTTCCAAGCAACGTTTCAAACCCACCTGGAGATTTTTTTAAAAAGTATCTAATTACAACCATATTTCAGGGGCACATTAACCATTTTCGTATAGAAAGCAAAGTTTCTGCCAAGGTTTCAGGCCAAAGTGTATTCACCAGAGTCAGAGTGCCATGCTCTCCAGCTTCATCATGGCGACATCTCAATCAGTTTTGTTTGAACTACAAGAAGTTTGTGGCAACTGTGTGAACTTCCTAAAATGCAGGAACTGTAAACCAAGCAAATCACCTCTTTCCAAAAATTGGTTTTTACATCAATGTAATATTCCTGAGTATGACCACATAAAAGTAAGCATATTTATTGGTTACAAGTAAAGCTTACATTAACACTGCAATTAAGTTACTGTGAAATTCCCCTAGTCGCCACAGTCCGGTGCTTGTTCGGGTCAATGTACCCAACCAGCACGTCTTTCAGAATGTGGGAAGAAACTGGAGCACCCGGAGAAAACTCATGCAGACATTGGGAGAACATGCAAACTCCAATGACCTAAGCCGGGAATTGAACCCGGGTCCCTGGTGCGGTGAGGCAGCAGCGCTAACCACTATGCTACTGTGCTGCCCCCATGAGATGTATGCATCTTCACAACTGAGGAGAAAGCACACATTGGTAGCATTTGCTTTTGGTCCTGAAGTTAGGGAAGCAGCTGGTGTGGAAAGAGCGATGGAGAAAACTGCCTACAGCTGTTCCACATTTTGAAGAGGATGAAATCAACCCTCCCCCCCACCCCATGCCAGCTGTCTGATTATTTATTCTGCAAGATAGTTATGATGGTTGTGTAAAACACCTTCACTGCAGCAAAATGAATCCAGTTTCGTAGGATAATGAGTGCAATCAGTACCAAATTGAACAATGTTTGGATAGTTTGATGCTCCTTCAACAGAATCATTAGTCAATACCCAAAAACCCAGTTATAACAGTTAAAACACTCCAGTTGCTCTGTATTTGCTCAATTAAATTTGAATAGCAAGCAAATCAACATAATGCATATTTGAGCAAATATTTCAAAGAAGTGCTTTAAAACTAGGCTTGATTTACTGTTTCAGAAGCTCATATGTTAATACTTGCAGCATGCATTGTTCTAATACAAATGGACTTTCAGGGCTTGTTGGCTATAGTTGACAAACAGTTTTGCACTACGAGTTGTGCAAATTCTCTGCTGTTCAGGAAACTCTGGCAGCAGTTTTAGTTACCTTAGGTCACATTTTGATAGATACTCAATTTTACATGACATACTGAGAACATTTAGGAAATTAATATATAGAAAGAAAAAAACTCACCACATCATTCACATATTGTTTCTCTGCTTCTTCCACTACGTTCAAACCAGGTTTGAGTAAACCCTTTGAAAATGCATCTTGAAGCTATAATAAACGAACATTTAAATGGAACCGGTGAATGGAACTAAAGCGTGAATGCTTTACAACAGATACCCTGAAACCCGATGGGTATCTTGTACATTTAGACAAAACATTTCTGGTTTGAAATTAGAATAATGCTGTACTGGGGTATCACTCTAAAGAATAAAGCTAAAAACTATTATCTGAGGTTAGAAAATTGTTCACTTGTTGATGCTTTGTGCATCTTCACCAAAATCCCCACCAGCTCAGACCAGGTTCTACAAATGCCTATCTGAATGAGGCCACCCAATGGAAACTTGAAAACACTTCTCAAGTCATCTCAATGAAGTATAAATGATCATTGGTCATCAGATATTTAAGCCCCAGACATTATGATACATTTTTAAATAGATCAATCGTAGGAGTTAAGTTACTGATTTATTTTGGACAAGTATTGTGGTGCTTTGTGACGAGTATTTAAATTTTATTGAAGCATTTTGAAGATCTCTTTAACAACAAATGATCACAGAATTCTTGTCAAGAGACAAGAATATTTAAAATGAGCATTTTCAAATAATTAATGAGTTTAGATTTCAAACATTTTTTCACTGGATACCCTATGGAAAATGTCATTACAGCTATGAAGACTATAACATTTCTGCAGTGCCATATTAGAATTTATATATGCTGTTTGAAGTTATTGTCACAACCAATTTGTCCCAGTAAATACCAATACTTGGATGTTTCTGTTTGCTGTTATTCCCTCAAATATTGCTTTATAAAAAAATTACTGAATCAAAATATTGCAGATACTGGAAATCTAAGCAGGTCTGGCAGCATCTGGGAAGAAAGAAACAGAGTTACTGTTTCAGGTCAATGATCTTTCAGTCTGGTGATCACCCCCAACTGTTAACTCCATTTTTCTCTTGCACAAAGGGTGAGTATATCTATCATTTTCTGTTTTGAGGTTTTGAAAAAAACTGTTTAGTCAAGAAAATAAAGCAGACATTCGTAAATACTAGATTTTATCAATATCGAACAATTTGCAACAATGCACCAACTCTGTGTTATTAACAGTTGTAAGTTAGCTATAATTTATCATGACCCACTTCTTTTGGTTTGAGATGAAAATCTCAACTAATCTGATCCAGAGAATGACCTGCAATGGCTCCCCTTCCCAATCTGTTAACTCCTGGGAACCACAGATCTATCCTTGACCGCTATTTCACCAATACTTGCTGCCCCACAGTGATATTATTTGAAAGCACGGGGTGTTCACAGGGGTGATTTTCCTTAAAAAAAAGTGAAGTGACAAAAAAGCCTGAAAACGGGCGTGTTTCACACCTGTTTTTTGGGCAAGTTTGGCAATGCAATCTTTTCACTGTCAGTCAGTTTTTTTTGGGGGGATGGCACATTCACCAGGGAGACTGGCTTCAGAGCGGTTCGGCATTGTTGCAGAGGGTGCCTCATCTCCCACTGAGCTGGGAGACCTCATTCCACCAATGCCCCCACCCCATGTTGGTTGTATTTCCTCCGCCTACAGCAACATGGGTCACCAATATCAGGGGTGTAGGACCATCCCCTCCCGCTCCGAGTTCCCTGGTGGATCCCTACACCTAGACACACCCGGTGCATAAGCCCCCTCATCACTGTACATCCCCCCAACCCCTGGTGGGGTGGGGGAGACAAATCGGCTTTGCGTCCTTTTTGGGCATAAAAAAGTACGAAACGCTGTGTGCTTCTCATGCGATTCGGTGTCACGTTTTGCTTTGTAACCCTCTCGTGAAATGCCTTCAGGTGTGTTGTTAAAATTGCTACATAAATGCAAGATGTTGTTGATTGTGTGATTGTGATGAACCATCCAACATTACAGTAAGGCAAGTAACCGTACACTGATATCATTGGATCCATGGTTAATTCACTGGGATTAAGTAACCCTTACACGTTGGTCTCCTAACACCACCCCAGGAAGTGTTCCCCCCTCCCCCGAGACCACAAGCACACTCCGTGCCCGCCCCCTCCCCTCCACCCCCCCCACTCCCCTCCCCCTCCCTCTCCTCCCCTCCCCTCCCCCCCCATACCAGGGACCAGGGCACCTTTCTTCCTCTCTCTCTCTCTCCCCCCCCCCCCCCCCCCAGCTGGAGCTCCAGGCCCCGATTAAACAAACCCTGGGCGCCTCTGCCGCTGTGGGGAACAGGGGTCCACTCACCTCTAAGTCGGACAGCTCCGATTCCTCATTCTCGGTATCAGACTCGGATTGCCGGTCCTGCGCCATGCTGCCTCCTCCTGCCTCAGGCTCAGCGGAAGCAGTTCCCCGGCGCATCGAATCTCCCGTCCGGACTGAATAAGGAACCGCGCTGTTGGTTCCGGGAGGAGGGCTCACTCTGTCACCCTCACAGGCTGGGAGGTCAGTTCAGAGCAGTCTGCAGGAGATGAATTTAAAAACAAAGATAGATACTGTGGCTATTTGGAAATCTGAAAGTAAATTTAAAATATCAGGTATGTTCAGCAGGTCAGACAGCACCGTGGAGTGAGAATTAACAGTTAATCCACTTAGAACTGGGAAAAAGTGAGAAATGCAATAAGTTTTAAATGTTAGAAGCAGTTCAGAGAAGATTCACTTGAATGATTCCTGGAATTATGAGACTTTGCCTTACGAGGAAAGGTTGAATAAGTATTCTTTAGGGTTTAGAAGATTGAGAGATCCGACCTTATTGAAACATTTAAGATCCTGAGAGTGATAGGATAGATACTGATAAATGTCCCCTTGTGAAGTGACTAGAATTAGTGAACACAGTCTTAAATAAAGGGTCTCCCATTTAAGACAAAGATGCAGAGAATTGTTTTTTCTTGGAGGGCACGAGTCTGTGCAGTTCTTTTCCTCAGAGAGCAATGAAGACAGGTTCATTGAATATTGAGGCAAAGTTAGATAGATTCTTGATTAACAGGGGAGTCAAGGGCACAGGGATAAACAGGAAAAGAAAATTGGATAATGGGAACATAATGGGAACAGAATTCCAGCGGATGCTGGAATCTGAAACAAAAACAGAAAATGATCGCAGACAATGTTGGCTCTATTCTGTCTTGATGAGGAGACGCCAAACTCCTCAGAAGACAAACACGGGATATGGCGGACAGAGTACCTTTCGTTATCCAGTACTTCCCCAGAGCGGAAAGGCTACGACATCTTCTTCGGAGCCTTCAACATGTCATCGACGAAAACGAACATCTCGCCAAGGCCATCCCCACACCTCCACTTCTTGCCCTCAAACAACCACACAACGTCAAACAGACCATTGTTCGCAGCAAACTACCCAGCCTTCAGGAGAACAGTGACCATAACACCACACAACCCTGCCACAGCAACCTCTGCAGGACATGCCGGATCATTGACGTGGATGACATCATCTCACGTGAGATCACCATCCACCAGGTACACGGTTCATACTCTTGCAACTCGGCCAACGTTGTCTACCTGATACGCTGCGGGAAAGGATGTCTCAAGGCATGGTACATTGGGGAGACCATGCAGATGCTACGACAACGGATGAATGAACACCACTCGACAATCACCAAGCAAGAGTGTTCTCTTCCTGTTGGGGAACATTTCAGCGATCGTGGGCATTCGGCCGCTGATCTTCGGGTAAGCGTTCTCCAAGGTGGCCTTCATGACACACGACAGCACAGAGTCGCTGAGCAGAGACTGATAGCCAAGTTCCACACACATGAGAACGGCCTCAACTGCGATATTGGATTCGTGTCACACTATCTGTAACCCCCACAACTTGCCTGGGCTTGCAAAATCTCACTAACTGTCCTGTCTGGAAACAATACACATCTCTTTAACCTGTGCTTATCACTGTCTCCACTCACATTGTCTGTACCTTTAAGACTTGATTACCTACAAAAATTTGCATTCCGACCATTGTTTTGTAGCTTGAGTTTGTGTCTTTATATGCCCTTTTTGTGAACAGAACTCCCACTTACCTGACGAAGGAACAGCGCTCCAAAAGCTAGTGGATTTTGCTACCAAGTAAACCTGTTGGACTTTAACGTGGAGTTGTAAGACTTCTTACTCTATTCCGTCTCCACAGATCCTGTTAGACCTGCTGAAATTTTCCAGCATTTTCTGTTTTTAAATGGAAATTGGACTTGAGGCTGTTTTGAACTGTCACCATGATTTGATGAGGTTTTGCTTATTTTTGGAATGACTTGAGATATTTAGATTTTCTTGAAGCAATGTATTGAGAACTATTTCCAAAGACCTCATGGCAAGTACCTGGTTTTTTGGACACATTGGAGTCTCTTGATCATTTGATTCTTGATGTCATGCTTAGATCACCATTAACGTTGTCCCATTAACTCTTTACATCTTCCACTCCGCCTGTATAATCTCAAAACTGCAACTTTTCCGTTAAACTGTTTGCATTATGTTTCCACTGTTAGTTAACCTCATGTACTGTTAAAGGTTTCCTCCAACTCCTACCTTCTTCCACAATCTCCCCAACACCACATCACGGTCACCTAAGGTGTTAAAACCCAACATCCCTTTCAGCTTCCTTGGAGGACATGTCAGACCTGTAAGTTCCGGTATCTTCCTGGGAGGCAAGCACATTGGTGGAATAGGATAGCAGCTTCACACAACAGCTGGTCCCTGGATTGTGACCCTTACAATGACCAGACTAAAGGAAGTCTATTTTATTTATTTACTTGTCACAAGTAAGGCTCACCTTAACACTGCAATGAAGTTACTGTGAAATTCCCCTAGTCACCACGTTCCAGCACCTGTTCGGGTCAATGCACCTAACCAGCACGTTTTTCAGATTGTGGGAGGAAACCGGAGCACTCACAGGAAACCCTCGCAGACACAAGGAAAAGGTGCAAACTCCACATAGACAGTGACCCAAGCCAGGAATCAAATCTGGGTTCCTGGTGCTTTGAGGCAGTAGTGCTAACCACTGTGCCACCATTCAGTCTTAGAAAAACTGGTTCAAGAAAGAAACCTTCAGGACATGAATGATCACAAATGACGAAAAAGACAGCAAACTGAAATCCTCTTTGTAATCTTCTTTTGCATTGCACACTCGGGAAAACACCAGCTTGAGGAAATGAAGCACTTTCAACTTCTGTGAAGAACGTTCCCTGCTGTTGGGGCAACAGGAGAAGTATTCTATACTTGCGACGTGAATGAATCTGGTGAACCAAAAGAAGAATGAAGGACATCCTGAAGACACTGCAGGATATAAGGAAAGAAAGACCTTGAGAAATCTTAGGGTAGGATTTTCACTTTCTGTAGATAGTGGTATCATTTCCACCCTTGCTTCAGCAGGTTGCTTCTCTGCTGCAGACAATGGAATCATAGGACGGCACAGTGGTTAGTATTGATTGCTGCCTCACAGTGCCAGGGACCTGGGTTCAATTCCGGCCTCGGGTCACTCTTTGTATGGAGTTTGCACATACTCCCCGTGTTTGTGTGGGTTTCATCCGGGTGCTCTGGTTTTCTCCCACGGTCCAAAGATGTGCAGATTAGGTTAATTGGCCGTGCTAATTTGACCCTAATATGAGGGGTATTAGCAGGGTAAATATGTGGGGTTACAGGAATAGGGCCTGATTGGGATTGTGACCAGTGCAGACTCGATGGGCGGAATGCACTGTAGGAATTCTATGAATGTATGATTCAGTATCAGTGTGATAAATTAGCATTGCACCATCATCAACAATGGAATAAACCTCCAGATGTGGATTGATATAAAGCTCCTGCATAGTATTCTTCACCTGCTAAAGCTCTGCCGTTTGGGCCTCTGCTGAAAGAAGATTTTAGTGTATCCATGACCTGTTAATACATGTGACGTTAATAAATCAAAATGCCTGTGACATCTGGCTGGTGCTTTCCACTGAGGTACTGGCTGGGGACGCGTGGGGCTGGGGGAGATGGGGCTGACTCCTGATGTGCCTGGACTCATTAGGTGTTGATCCTGTAAACCAAGACACATGGTTCAGTGCAAGGGAGGAACAAGTGCCTGAGCAACTTGGAACTCACTTGGGACAGGTCATGTGGATGCATGTTTTGTGGCACACGCCAATCTCATTGCGCAGGTCGCATATGTCAGCACCATGCCTTGGCAGGCAGAGGTAGTGACAGGAGGGCTGCCAGAGGGGTTTGAGGATGACGCTGGGTTGGGGGTCAGGTGCTGGAGTGCCGCAGAGTGTCAGGGAGTGGATTGATGTGGACCTTTCAGGTGTGACAGATGGGTCTGATGCCAGGACGGGACAGGTGGACACTTATCCTTGCAGCCCAAATGAGATCATTCATTTTCTTGTGGCATCCGCGCTGCCATCCGTTTGGCTGTGAGTGCAAATACAGCTCCCTTGTTGTCAGTGCATAGCTGTGAGTCAGTTGGGGTGAGTCACATGCCTGGGAACTCCTTACTGGCGTGTTTTGTGTGGAGGTTCATTCAGTGTATTAAGTGTGGATGATTATGATTCAGACTGCCCTGGACAGACCACGCAGATCACTCTGGTTTTCTTACCGTTGTGATATTTAGCCATTTCTGGGAAAATTGTGGGCTGGTGCATAAGAACATAAGAAATAGGAGCAGGAGTAGGCCATCTAGCCCCTCGAGCCTGCCCCGCCATTCAATAAGATCATGGCTGATCTGTCGTGGCTCAGTTCCACATTCCCGCCCTCTCCCCATAACCCTTAATCCCCTTGCCTATCAAAAACCCATCAACCCGCGTCTTAAAAATATTTAGCGAGGCAGCCTCCACCACTTCAATGGGCAGAGAATTCCAGAGATTCACCACCCTTTGAGTGAAGAAGTTCCTCCTCAACTCCGTTCTAAACCGCACCCCCCTTTATCTTGAGGCTGTGCCCCCTAGTCCTACTGTCCTTTCTGAGCGGGAAGAGCCTCTCCACCTCTATCCTATCCATCCCATTCATCATCTTATATGTCTCAATGAGATCTCCCCTCATTCTTCTAAACTCTAACGAGTACAAGCCTAGTTTATTCAGCCTCTCCTCATAGCTCAACCCCCTCAACTCCGGTATCAGCCTAGTAAACCTCCTCTGCACTCCCTCCAAGGCCGAAATATCCTTGCGTAAGTGCGGCGACCAAAACTGCACACAGTACTCCAGCTGCGGCCTCACCAGTGCCCTATACAGCTGCAGCAAGACCTCCCCACTTTTATATTCAATCCCCCTTGCTATGAAGGCCAGCATCCCATTTGCCTTCCTGACCACCTGCTGCACCCGTAGGCTGGGTTTTTGCGACTCATGCACAAGGACCCCGAGGTCCCTTTGCACCGTCGCATGCTGCAGTTTTTCGCCATGTAAGTAATAGTCCTTCCTACCATTATTCCTACCAAAGTGGACAACCTCACATTTGCCAACATTAAATTCCATTTGCCAGTTCCTGGCCCATTCACCCAGCCTATCTAGATCCTTCTGCAGACTCTCCACACCCTCCGCACAATTTGCCGTTCTACCAATCTTGGTGTCATCAGCAAATTTTGACACCATACACTCGGTTCCCTCCTCCAGATCATCTATATAAATGGTAAATAACTGAGGCCCCAGCACTGACCCCTGGGGCACTCCACTAGTCACCAACCGCCAATCCGAATAGCACCCATTAACCCCCACTCTCTGCCTCCTATTTGACAGCCAATCCTCTATCCACGTTAACACCTTACCCCTAACTCCATGCCCCCTGACATTCTGTAATAACCTCTTGTGAGACACCTTGTCAAACGCCTTCTGAAAATCCAGAAAGACCACATCCACCGGCTCTCCTCTATCCACCGCCCTAGACACATCCTCATAGAACTCCAATAAATTTGTCAGACACGACTTCCCCTTAACGAAACCGTGCTGCGTCTGCTCTATCAAACAACTCTCCTCAAGATGCCTCGCTATTTTCTCCTTGATGACGGATTCTAACATTTTACCTACAACAGACGTTAAACTAACCGGCCTATAATTCCCCGCCTTTTGCCTGGCACCCTTCTTAAACAACGGCGTAACATTAGCCATTTTCCAATCTTCCGGCACTTCCCCGGAATCCAGCGACGTTTGGAAAATAACCACCAAGGCATCCACTATCACCTCCGCCATTTCTTTCAGAACCCTTGGATGCATTCCATCTGGTCCTGGGGACTTGTCCACAATCAGCCCCTCCAGTCTGTCGAGCACTGCCTCTCTAGTAACAATAATGTCATTCAGGCCCTCCACTCCTACCATCTTTCCATCGCTAACACCTGGCAAATTATTCACGTCCTCCTCTGTGAAGACTGAAACAAAAAAGTTATTCAAGGCCTCAGCCATTTCCCCACCCCTTACCACTAAGTCCCCCCTCTCATCCTCTAAGGGTCCAACTGGCATACAAATGCCAGTTAAGCCAGGAGTGAAAGTGAAGCCAGCAGTGAAGGATAACGGGGGAGGGGGCATTGTTGATGTTCCATGTTTGTCAGGTCTTCACCATCTGGCCATACAACCTGTGGACTCAGGGGTCTTACTTTGAAAAGATGGGTGCCAGAATCACACCTTTGTGATGTGTATTGGATAGGCAGGAGTTGATGGTCTAATACCATCCAAAATGGTTATGATGGAGCACTATTATTCAATTCGCTATGAATTCAATCCAAGAACAAAGAAAATTACTGCACAAGAACAGGCCTTTTGGCCCACTCAGCCTGCATCCATCATGCTGCCCATATGAACTAAAACCCCCGACCTTTTTGGACCATATCCCTCAATCCCCATCCTATTCATGTATTTGTCCAGGCGCCTCTTAAAAATCATTATCGTATCTGCTTCCACTTCCTCCCCAGCAGCGAGTTCCAGGCACCCACCTGGGTAAAAAAGTTGCCTTGTGCATCTCTTTTAAATCTTGCTTCTCACACCTTAAGACTATGCCCCCGAGTAATTGACTCTTCCACCCTGGGAATAAACTTCTGACTATCCACTCTGTCCATGCCCCTCATAATCTTGTACACTTCTATCAGGTCACCCTCCGTCGTTCCACTGAGAACAAACCAAGTTTCTCCAACTTCTCTTCATAGCTAATGCCCTCTATGCCAGACAACATCCTGGTAAATCTTTTCCGTACCCTCTCCAAAGCCTCCACATCCTTCTGGTAGTGTGGATTCCTGTTAATAATCAGTGCCTCCAACAAGAATTAATTGCCTGCTGGCCTTGTGGAAATGTGTCTGGGGAGTCCTTGAAGATCCTTGGGATGCTATCGCTCAACTCATCAGAATCTGACTAACCATTTGGGTGGTCCTCCCGCTGACCCGCAGACCTGCCAGTGTGAATGAATAAGTTCCAGTGCCACAACAACACATCAGCACTGGAACTGACACTGAGGACATTTAGAGCTTATCATTCTATCTGGAAACTAAAAACCTAGAGGATGGCCATGCCTTAAATCAAAATATTTATTTGTTGCACAAGATAATGGAGATAAAGATTTGGGAATTGAAAATAAATTAATATGGGATTGGATAACAAAAGTGACATAGATAAATGGCTTGGTGTCAATTCTATCCTCAGAGCTGCTGGTACTGTCAAGTTCGTTTAGGCAAAGCAATAATTAGAATGCTAGTAATTATCTGCCTTGATCACACTGTCAGTCAGAATATTGTCACCATGTAATCATTTAGGCATTTACCTATGTTTAATTTGGGGCTTGCAGTAAACTATGATTATGTACGAGATGCCTTCTATTATGTACTCTGCGGCATAGTACATGAGTTGCTCTTCAGAGAGTTAGCCTTGATATGACAGGCTGAAAGGCCGCCTTCTGTAAGGTACCCATTTTATATTCCATGATAGGATTGTCAACCCTCCAGGATTGGCCTGGAAGCTCCAGGAATTAAAGATCAATCTGCAGGACATTCCTGTGCAAAATCCTGGAGAAAATTCATTGGGACGGTTAAAAAAAAATGTTTTGTTATTTGCTTTGAGCATTTTTTTTGCCAGTTATAAAAATATTGCAATTGGAAGAAAAGTTCTGTTTGGCTGACCGTTGAACATCATCCAATTAGACAATGAATCTTTTTGCTTTCCAATTGGCAGTACGTTGCAAGGATGGATGTGTTGGCTGACTAATGGGTGGAGTGTGGAGGAAAGTCATGTGCTGCAACCTCCAGGAATACATTGAATCACCTTACTCCCTGATTCTGTATGACATAATACAAACTGTCGCTTTGTTCTTTCATGCAAGGCAGCCTAAATTTAGGTTTTAAACAATTCTATATAAAGTCTGACAGCTAAAAATGAGTTCACACCCATTTTCTGTGATTCGCAATCTATCTAGACCCGTGCCCGTTGAAGCAGTCAGCACATAAATATCATCCTCCTTTCCATGATTTGGCCATGACTGATGTTGCTGGCTGATTGCATGCACAACGAGCGGCTAACATTGTGTGAGGCTGGTACATGTTGCAGCTATCCTCCGGTCCTGAAGAGAAGCTTATCCCTCTTAAAAGGTTGTTGCAATGAAATAAAGAAATCGGCTGCTGCTTCTCAGTGCTGTAACTGGTGATAAGGCAAATAGAACATCAGGGCAGAGAGAGAGGATTCCATGGTTCACTGATGGGGCATTGGAGGCCTTAGTCATTGAGCGTCATGTTTCCAGGAAGGGGAAGGGGCATGGTGACCTGCAAAGAATGTCCTGCAAAGGGACCGAGAGCAGATGGCCAGGGAGATCAATGCAAAGAGTCTGGTTCTGATAACTAGGCAGCAATTCTGGAGGATGTTTAATAACCTCACATGGATGGACAAGGCCAGTGAAGATGTCTTTACAGCCGCTAGCACTTAGACTCATGCCTAACATTCAAATAATTCCCTCCTAACAATAGTCTGAGATGAAACTACTCTGTTCACAGCTTTAATGCGATATTTAATGTTGAGATAAGTTTCCAACCTCATATTCTTGCCACCATCATGACTGCCTATTTCCACCCCCGTAACATTGCACTTCTGTCAGTCCAGCTGCTGCTCAAACCCTTATTCAGGCCTTTGTTACCTCTGAACATGACTATTCCAACACAGCCCTGGTAGGTCTCCCACATTCCATACTGTTGTGTGACTTACTTGTACCAAGCCCATGACTGAATTACTCCTGTGTTCACTAACATATGCCTGGTCAGGCAACATTGATTTAAAAATGTTCATCTTTGTTTTGTAATCCCTCCATGGCCTCACTGTCTCCAAAATCTGCTCCAGTCCCACATCCCTCCATGATATCTGTGCTGATCTAATACTTTTGATTATTAACCATGGACAAGTGAGAGAAATGAGCCAGGAAATAGCAATATTATGTATATTCTAAGCTGCACATCTTTGGACTGTGGGAGGAAACCAGAGCATCTGGAGGAAACCCATCAGACACGTGGAGAATGTGCAACCTCCACACACAGAGTTTGCAATGGTGCTATTGATTGAGATTGCCCTCTGGTGGAAACCTAGCACCTTCAGAGGTACAAGGCCTCAATTTAAAATTTGGGAACAAGAATTTGGATTAATGCCCATTGGTGATGCTGCAAAAGAGCACAAAGTCACCAAGTTCAACAGCTTGATTTTATTATCTCCATAAAGGAAGGGAAGAAACTGAGTTTTGAAAGCCAAAGGAGTTGCCCTAATGCAATGGAAAGAGATGACTTTGGTCATAACTATCATCCCCACTCGTTTTCATGTGTTGGTTCACTGCCAGAAAATATCATCTCACCAGGAGAAGCAAAGGAAAATCAGTCAGATCCTACAACAAGGCATCTTTCCTATTTCCAACCTTCATTGTTCAATATCATCTATAAGTTACCAGCAATTTGCAGGAAATTTCACCATATTCTTCACAAACTTCACAAAGTGTTCTTTCAGTTTAAGATGAAGAGATATAACAAGTGTTTCACAAAATTCAATTGTATTTCTTTCCTTCTCCTGCTATCACACCCATTAATGAACATTAACCAGAAGTCATACACAACACTTTTATTTTAGAAAGAAAAATGTGATCCATAACCAATAACAGAGCACCTGGGGCCCTGATTTGCACTCTGATTCTAAGAATCATACAGTGCAGAAGGAGGCCATTCGGCCTATCAAATCTACATCGAACACAATCCCACCCAGGTCCTATCCCCATAATCCCATGCATTTACCCTAGCTAGCCCCCTGACATTAAGGGATAATTTAGCGTGGCCAGTCCACCTAACCCGCACATCTTTGGACTGTGGGAGGAAACTAGAGCACGCAGAGGAAACCCATGCAGACACAGGGAAAATGTGCAGATTCCGCACAGACAGTGACCCAAGCCAGGAATCGAACCCGGGTCACTGGTGCTGTGAGGCAGCAGTGCTAACCACTGTGCCACCTTGTATAAAGAAAACAAAATCCTGCACTTTTGGGGAAAAAACTAATAAGAACCAAGGACATTCATACCTTTGTGCTTGGAAGACATGCATGATGCCAGAGATGTCTTGTATGCTGGCATACATTACCTTGTCTGTATTCTGAATAAGCTGGAAGCCTACAAGCAATAATTCTTCCTTTCACTCTCAGTGCACACCACCTTTAATTAATATAAAGTCCCATAGCATTTCATGGATTTGAAAATAATGATTAGAAGTGTCTATGATTATTATATTCCAAAGGCTGTGGAACACTACTAAACATATTGGAGTTTGAATGCATTTTTGTTGAGAAATATTGATCTATGATCAGTGTTTGGATCGGAATTAAGCAAACTTTATGTTGTCAGGATAAAATGGATTTCAATGGCAATGTTATTTCAGTATCTATGCTGGGGAAGTAACATTTCAGCACAATTAATGATGTGATGCAGCACTCTCTCCTTTTCTTCCCTATATACGGTGTGCTTTGTCCGTATAGAACACAAGAAACAATACTTTTTACTGTATACTAATACATATGACAATAATAAATCAAACCAAATTAAATCATTCCAGATGTTGAATGTTTCCCTGGGTCCTTGTTTTTCTCATTTACTGTTATTTTAAGATTCTTACATTTGTAAATATGTTATTTTGAACAGTATAGAAGTCTACAATGACTGTATCCTTAAGTAATCATGTCTTTTATTTTACCTTGATATATCTTATAAAGTAAAAAAAATCCCTGGGTGGTGATTTAGATGAGACTTTTCCACTAAACCTTGTTACAGTTGGTTGTTTCTCTTATCGAATCTGGTCATTGAAAAGATTTATAAGATTGTGACCAACATTCACTTCTATTTGGTATAACATTTTAAGAGTGTTGCTTGCAATGTATCCATCTCAGTGTATTCTTTTACATTAGACCACCCAGGATAAGCAGGATTGTATGGCCTCGTCCTTCCAAAACAAGAAATTAATATGATTCAGATTTAAGTAATTATCTGAGCCTTTGGGGGAATACACATAAATAAAGGTAAATACTCTTAAAAAATACTACATTTTTGAAAAATCGAACTGGCAGGAGACAGGCTAATAGAACAGATCAGATTTTAATATTTTAATGCCTTTGTTAATGCTTTGCGTTTGGTTTGCATTGCTGAGCACCTAAATTCACTTTGTAGTGACACAAAGGTGGCAGTATTGAGGCAGCTTTAACTCAGAGAACCTACGGGATAGTGTGAGTTAGAAAAGCTATGCTAATTGTTTCAATCCCTGCTGATGCTAATACTGAATAAATCAGATCCCAGGGTGAAACCTGGCTTAATAGATCCTAACTTTTTTTTAGAAACTGTGGAGGAAAGTTACTGCACAAATTCACAATAGTCTACTGATGATTTTTTAAATGCAAAGAATAAAACAGGGGAAAGCAGGGGAAAAAATATTATACCCAGATAAAAGGTCAGAAAGACTTCAATACAAATGCAAAAAAAATGATTTAGACTCAGACTATTCCTTTTATCCCAGCAATACACTTGCAGACACAAAAGCCCCAGTGAAGATTTATCATTATCTTAACATCAAAGCCCCTTGCTTGGGTTGACCCAGTTGCAAATGGTTCAATGCTCCCAGCAGATTTCTGCATTCACTAGATGCTTTTCCCCTGGCTGGTATCTCTTCCCGAGACACCCAAAACCACACTCTAAAACTCACTATTACTTTGCCCAATCCATCATGCAAACCAGTCTTCCATCCATTGACTCTGTCTACACTTCCCACTGCCTCGGCAAAGCAGCCAGCATAATTAAGGACCCCACGCACCTCGGACATTCTTTCTTCCATCTTCTTCCTTTGGGAAAATAATACAAAAGTCTGAGGTCATGTACCAACCGACTCAAGAGCAGCTTCTTCCCTGCTCCTGTCAGACTTTTGGATGGATCTACCTCACATTAAGTTGATATTTGTCTACACCCTAATTATGACTGTAACACTACATTCTACACCTTCTCATTTCCTTCTCTGTGAAATGGTATGTTTTGTCTATATAGCGCACAAGAAACAATATTTTTCACTGTATGTTAATACATGTGACAATAATAAATCAAATCAAAACTGCAGAACAAGATATGAGTTCCCTAAGCTCAGTGTTCCGCAGCTTGCAGCACTTATTATCATAGAGCTTAATACTTTTAACTTCACTTTCGGATATACATACTGTGAACTTATTTTCTATCTTTCACTATGTGTATATTACTGAAGCCCTGGCACTAGATATCACGGATTTTCCTACTTCGTGTCTTTTCCCCCCCAAAATCAATAAACAACTAACCCAGTTTTGACTCATCTCTTCACTTCAAAGGTTGTAATATCATTAAAAATGCACATATACAAACAAAAGCAGAAGACCTGTCCTCTTTGCTGGGAGGCCATCCAGACTTCCCAACCCCAAGTACACAAAAAGAACTCAATGAAACTGAAGCCATGTTCCACCTTCCATAACACACAAATATAAAGAACAAAGAACAACACAGCACAAGAAACAGGCCCTTCAGCCCTACAAGCCCGTGCCGCCCAGTCTAACACTCAGTGAGTGCCTCATTCCAATCTTTCTTTTACCTATGACTTTTGTCTACATCTAGTGGACTCCACAATAAAGGGGTGCAAATTTAGGGAATTATATATGCGCCAGATTAAGGGAGGTCCAATTTAGGGACAGTTTATTAACACCAATCAGCCTAAAAGCACGCTTTTGGGGTGTGGGAGCACCCGGAGAAAACCCACGCAAGCACGGGGAGAATGTGCAAACTCCCACAGACACTGACCCAAGCCAGAGATCCAACCTGGGTCCCTGTAACTGCACAGCAAACAGTGATATAAATTAAACTTAAAGGTTTAAGATTTCTTCTAACACCGGGCAAGATGATGGCACAGTGGTTAGCACTACTGCTTCACAGCGTCAGGGACGCAGGTTCAATTCCACCCTCAGGTCACTGTCAGTGTGGAGTTTGCTCATTCTCCCCATGTCTCCATGGATTTCTTCCCACGGTGCAAAGGTGTGTGGATTAGATTGATTGGCTATGCTAAATTGCCCCTTAGTGTCAGAGGGACCAGCAGGGAATAGGGCCTGTGTCAGAATGTTCCCGGTACAGGCTTGATGGTCCGCACGGCCTCCTTCTGTACTGTAGGGATTCTATAAAATGATGGCGGGAATAATTCTGCTCATGATGAAGAGGGTCATTGTCAGTAGTAACAAAAATATTTCACATAAATGCTTGCTAAAGTCTTCTTTCTCTTTTCTATCCTTGGAAGAATTGCTGCAATTAAGTTTCCACAGGTTTATATAAATATGGAAGAACATGAAAGCCATTTGGGCCACCACTTTAGGTGATGCTCATCTACAACCTAATCTTGGTTCTTTGGAGGCTCTTTCCTATCTGCCTTCTTAGATCTTTAAGGTGGCATTCTGAATACCAATGAAAGAAACACAAAATATCCTTGGGGTATCCCATGGAAACCCTACTGCAAACGTCCTTTGAGAATCTACTTCTCCAATTGGGCTGCGGTGTTTCAAATCCATACTCTGGTATTCCACATGTGCTCTTAATGGACTTGTACACACAAATCACCATCCAAAGCACACAGTTTGTATGCACTTGCAGGTAAGAGATAGATCCATGTGCAAATCCCTAGATCCTTCAGTCAAGGGGTTAAGATGTACATCCACCCTGCAAGTGGTGTTTTTGATCCTAATTTAATATTTGTAGTGCCTCACTCCTTCACCCCTACCCTGCCCCGCCAACCTCACGTGCGGCTGTTTCTGAGATGGTGTTTGAGAAGAATTGAGTGAATGCTCGCATGGTGAGTGGGAGCTGTGGGGACATGGTAAAGGATTCTACGATTGGTCTGCTGCCAGTTTGAGGGGGTCAATAGGGTGAGGAGGAAGAGAAGCAAAAATCTCACCAAAAAGGTATCGACTAGCCAGTGATCCACCAGTTTCCAATTGCCAATACTTTCTAAGGGCTTCTTCAGCAGAATTGGAAGAGCTTCTTCTTTATATAGGGTGAGAGATTGAGGCGGCTGTCAGACGCTGTGAGCCTCTGTTTTGAGGATGACAGACTGGCTTTTACTTGGGGGAAAAAAATGTAGAAAATGAAAATTTGCACAAACCAAGCAGCAGAAGCCAGGTTTTGGCAAGAGTGGCAATGATGCCAGGTGCAGGCAATTAATGCAAAGATTTTCCACAGTCAGCACAATTAAAGCCTTTGTGCTGTGTTGGTGACACAAAATGAGCCCATCACAGTGAACTGACTGTCCCCAATTTTCTCCTGTTAGTGCATTTGAATAATTATCCACAGCTGTCTGTGCAGGAAGCAAGCCGAAAGAGAAAACTGGAAAATCTGACCAGCATTTCAATTAAAGGGACGTGTACACTTAAAGGTAAAGCAAAAACTGGATATTGAGATGTATATTGTCTTAATATTTAAATTAGTTTCAGGAATTTGCTCCAGTCAAAGCTGGAGGGATGTTTGAACTGGTCTAATTGGATAATGACAGAAATGTACAAATGAACTCTGGAGGTCTTCCTCATCGTTCTGGTTCTCAAAGTGGGAATTCCAGAAGGAACATTATACTATCAGAAAGGCTGCTGTAATTTTTTTCCTGTATTCGCATCACTGGCAAGGCTAGCGTTTGTTGCTCAACCCTGATTGCCTTTGAGAATCATGATGTGGAAATGCTGGCGTTGGACTGGGGTAAATACAGTAAGAAGTCTCGCAACACTACGTTAAAGTCCAACAGGTTTATTTGGTAGTAAACACCACTAGCTTTTGAGGCTTTTCCCCTTCGTCAGGTGTCATCACTCACCTGATGGAGGAGAAAAGCCCCGAAAGCTGGTGGTGTTTGCTATCAAATAAACGTTTTGGACTTTAACCTGGCGTTGTGAGACTTCTTACTGTGCCTCTGAGAAAGCAGTGGTAATCGGCTGCCTTGAACTGCCTTGCTGTAGTCTATCTGCAGAACAGCATTCTTCCTGGTTGTATTACAGCTTGGTATGGTTCCTGCTTTGCTGAAGACTGCAAGAAACGACAAAGGGCGTGAATGAAGCCTAGTCCATCACACAAACCAGCCTCCATCCTTTGACTCTATCTATACTTCCCACTGCCTCGGCAAAGCAGCCAGAATAATTAAGGACCCCACCCATCCCAGACATTCTGTCTTCCACCTTCTTCCATTGGGAAAAAAATACAAAAGGGTGAGGTCATGTACCAACCGACTCAAGAACAGCTTCTTCCCTGCTGCCATCAGACTTTTGAATGGGCTCACCTCACATTAAATTGATCTTTCTCTACACCATAGCTATGACTGTAACACTACATTCTGCATGCACTCTGTTCCTTCTCTATGAACAGTATGCTTTGTCTGTATAGACTTCAAGAAACAATACTTTTCACTGTATACCAATACACGGGACTATAATAAATAAATCACTGCTAAAGGGCATCTTGAGTTGGTACACACTGTTGTCATATGTCAGTGGTTGAGATAGTGAATGTTTAAGTTAAAGGACGGGATGCTGATCAGTATGCTTCTTTGTCCTGGATGATGTTGAGCTTCATGAATGTTGTTATAGCTGCATTCTTCTAATGGAGATTATTACATTATATTCCTGATTTGTACCTTGTAATTAGTATACAAGCTTTTAGGAGTCAGGAGGTGAGTTTCCAGCATCTGAACTGTTTTTGTAGCCATGATATTTATGTGGTAGATCCAGTTACTCAGCAATGGTAATGCTTTAAGAACATTGCTTTAAGAAAATCAGGTTGTTACTTCTGTTGCTACACCATAGGCACATGCATAGATTTTGAAGAATTGGTGATGGCTAAGTACTCCGGCTGCTCCAGTGTGTACAGATAGGCAAGAGGGGCTGAAGCAATGCGGAGGTGTGTGGTGAAGAGGCCTGGAAGGCAGCATCAGAAAACTGAAGTGAGAGAAGAAAGTAAGCCTGGAGAACTCTGCTGAGAAGGTAAAATACTTAAGGTTGAGAAGGAAAAGGTCAAATGCACTGGTGTACAGTGAGCCAGGATAGATCCATGAGGATGAAATTGATGGGAAAATGGAGCTTCTATCAGTTGCTTCCGGTGTTTATACATATGAACAAAGAAAGGAGATGAAAGGATAGATTGGAATTATTATGTATGAGATGACTCCTCTTACACTACCTTCCCATCGATGGCAGAGTGACTGAGATCCTGCTCTGAAGCATTCTCTTCACAAATCCCTCTACGCTTCTATTAAAAGCATTCTCAAAATCAATTCTCCAAACAAAACTTAAATCTCTTAAAATACATTTCTTGCAGTATTATGAGTTTCCAGTGGCATTATGTTTATTTAAATATGTAAATATATAAGGGGAAATTCTCCCAAAAAAATTCCAGGTTTTGAATTTACATAAAAATTGGAGTGAATCCCATTTTTTTTTTCAGTGGGAATTTAAAAATGAACCTTCCACATCCTGTGAAATGGCTGCAGGACAAAGATGGCACAGGAAAATCTTCAAATGAACTCTAAAAGGCATCAGTGAAAGGAAGGCATGGGGAAAACCCTACCTTTGCTGGAGTGCTTCAGTCACATGGAAAGTCTGGATGAAGCCAAGAAATGGCAGAACTGGCTTTGCAGATTTACCAGGTACAGAACAGCAATAGAATCAGGTCTGGCAGAGAAGACTAGCCAAGGGCAGGTCAACACTTTACTCCATCCCATAGGCAGTAGTGCAGGTGACATAATGATCTGACAGGGCATAAACAAAGCCAATTCCCAACATGTGATCTGTTCCTGTAGCCACAGTGATTATGGGGCAAGTCCAGTTCAGTTTCTGGTCAATATTAGCCCCCAGGATGGTGTAAGTGGGTGATTCAGTGATGGTAAAGCTTTAAGAACACTGACATATGAAGAACTTATCATAGCCTTTCATAGCTATTTAAGTCTTTTAAGAATCACCATTGTTGAGAGACCAAGATTCAATTATGGTACCCAAACACCAGGAGAGAGCATCAAATGCTTTATTAATCCATTATGAACAATTAGCTGAGAATGACAAATATAGGGCTCTGAAAGACAAATTAATTCAGGATCACCTTTTTGTGGGAATCTTTGAAGAGACACTGTAAAATTTACTGCAGTGAAGGGAAGATTTGACCCCACTGAAATCTGTGTAGTTGACAAGGCAGGCAGAGGAGAGAGAGCAAAACAAACATTTATTTAACACAAGAAAGAAATCTTGTGAAGAAAAGCAACTAATATAGTCCACTTTATAGCACCTAGAAATTGCAGCACACCTATTCCCAAATAGAAAGCAGAGCTCGGTAGCCACCATTGTTCAGTGTTCTCATTGACAGAGAAAAGATTGCATTAACATGAGAAATACCCTGCCAAAAATGCGGCATAGCATTTCTGCAAGAAGAGGAGCCATCAGTTTGTCACAGCAAACAACACTTAACAAAGCAATTAAAGCAGAAACATCCAAGATCAAGGACCATTCAAGAAGTTGAAGAAGAAAAAGAAACAGAAATAGCTGTTTTGGGAGAAATTACAGGATCAAATGGAAACTATTAGAGTCCAGATATAATGGTCAACAGACGTAATGCAAACTTCAAAATTAGACACCGGAGCAGGTGCTTCAAATTTTTCAGACACAGAGCAGTGATGGAAACCAGATTTACTCCAGCCATCAACCATAAGACTCCATGGACCAGGAGATATTCAGCTGAAGGTCAAGGGATCGTTGCCTGCTAAACAGCATAATGGAAGAGAAATGGCAGAAACTTTGTATGTGATCCACAGTTAAGAATGTTCATGATTGCTGAGTCATAAAGAATCTTAGGAAAATCAACAGAATTCAGGACAAAATTGCCAGTGATATTCAGAGGTCTAGGGAAGCCGACAACAACCTAATGCATCACGTGGCAACCAGATATGAAAGTCAATAGTCACTTTAGTAACCTCCAGGGAACTAGCAAAGATGCATCCTAGAATTCAGAGATTCTGATTGACACTCATGAGGTTTGATGCCACAATTGAATATGTACAAAGAAAGCAATAAACTGCAGCAGATGCAATGGCACATATTCCTCTTAGCCTGAATAAAAGGACAATAAATCTTGTTCAGGATATACAGTCATACAGCTCATTGACTACAAAATCCCAGCCAGCAACCACATATGGGCTGAATGAAATATGGCAAGCAGGGAAAACTGATGAAGAAAGTTATAAAGTTAATGGATAATTCAAAAATGGAAGGCCAGAGTATGTTCCAAATGATTTCAGTCTGAAACAATACTTTGAGTAATCAGACATCTCGGTATTGTGGATGACTTATTAATCTATGATATGAGATTAGTCATACCAAGAGTTCTCCAACTTCAGATGCTTCAGAGAATACACCAGAGCCATGCTAGAGTGTAAAGTTCAGTTTGGTGGCCAGGGATCTCAAAATCATTAGAGTAAATAATTTCAAGCTGCATTACTTGTGCAATCCATCGTCAAGAGCAAAATGAACCACTGAAGAGAGAACATTGGAACATCTCAGAATGGACCTTTTCAGCTCAAAGGGAAAACATTCCTCATAGGTTTTGCTTATTATTCCAGATGAACGGAGGTTAAATGTCTTCAGGGTACAACATCAGAAGCAATCATTAAATCGCTATAAAAAATTTTTTGTCACGCATGGCTTTCCAGGTCTTGCCATTTCAGAAAATGCTCCACAGTTTGCAAATTAAAGGTCCAAGAAATTTACCAAAAACTATGGCTTTGACCACACAACTAGTTCACCCAAGTATCTACACATGAGAAAATGGAGAGACTGAGAGAGGAGTAAGAACAGTCAAAACTTTGTTAAGAAAGAATGATGATATCATTATAACTGATCACTGTTGAGCTACTGTTCTACACCTCTTCACAATGGCTCAACACTGTCAGAACTTCTGGTGGGAAGAAGACAACAGACTCAACTTCCTGATCTTCTGCATACACTCATGTCACATATAAAACTAACTAATATAGAGAGTGTAACAGAGAATAGGGATGAGTATCATTGTACTCAGACCAGAAATTGCAATCTACACCACAGAATGCATGAGCTATTAGATCTCCAACTAGGTGTCTGGATTAGAAGAGAGAAAGTGAGTACTGGAAAAGACACAAAGGCCCTGATTTTACTGACATGGCTGCTCAAGCCTGAGGCCAATGGGGAATGCTGTTCTGCAAGCCTCACCCATCCCGGCTTTGGCGTGGCCGTGCTGGTAAAATCAGGGCCAAAGTCTGAGATCACAACTTTTAGATGTACGGAATGGAATAGTGAGAAGAAATAGAAGTGCATGCATATCTATGAGAGGAAGACCATCAATTGAATGGAAACCTACCCACATGGTCATGAAGCCAACCTGAATAGAAAGCCAATAGTTCCTCAATCATCAGCAAAATGGAAGGGGTCATCAAGAATGCTATCAAGTGGCACTTGTTAGCAATAAGATGTTCACTGATGTTCAGTTTGGGTTCCACCAAGGCCATTCAGCTCCTGGCCTCGCTACAGACTTGGTTCAAACATGGACAGAAGAGCTAAACCCCAGAAGTGAGGTGAGAGGGACAGCCCTTGATATTAAGGCAGCATTTGATCGGCTATGGCATCAAGGAGCCATAGCAAAACTGGAGTCAATGGTAAATCTGTGCTGGTTGAACTTGTACCTAGCACAAAGGAAGATGGTTGGAGGTCAATCATCTCAGTTTCAGGACATCGCTGCAGGATCTCCTTAGGATTGTGTCCTAGGCACAACCATGATTCTTCAAAAGCAGTTGCAATTTGAAGACATCTTTATAGTAGCATCTTACCGCAAATTTACCAATTTGTTATAGGTTCTTACTCACAATATTTTAATGGACCTGATTTTCAGAAGTTTCATCAATGAGCTTCTTTTCATCATAAGGTCAGAAGTGGAGATACTCACTGATGATTGTGCCATGCTCAGCACCATTTGTGACTCCTTTGATATTGAAGAAGTGCATGTCCAATTGCAGCAAGACCTGAATAATATCTAGGCTTGAGCTAACAAGCGACAAGTAACATTTGCTTCAAACAAGTGCCTGGCAATGACCAGATCTAACTATTGTCCCTTGACATTCAATGGTATTACCATTGCTGAATCCCCCACTTTCAATATTCTTGGGGTTACCATTGACTAGAAGCAGAACTGGACTATCCATATAAATACTGTAAATGCTACAGCAGGTCAGAAGCTAGGAATCTTACAGTAGATTATCCCCAAAGCCTGCCCACCATCTAAAAGGCACAAGTCAGGAATGTGATGGAATACTCTCCATTTGCCTGGATGAGTGCAGCTCCAACATTCAAGAAACTCGACATCATCCAGGACAGAGCAGCCCTCTTGATTGGCATCCCGCACACAAACATCCTCTCCCTTCATCATTGATGCAGTGTCAGCAGTTTGTAACATCTACAAGATGCATGGCAGGAACTCAGCAAGGCTCCTTAGACAGCACCTTTCAATCCCAAGGGGTGTGGGTGGGAGGTTGGGAAGATTTAGTATAAAGCATTAGTGTTTAATATGTAAATGTCTACATCTACAAGATCACATGGCAGCAGAGAATGGAGAGCTTCGTGCTGAGTTTGTATCGTACATAGTTAGCCTTTTGTTCAATAAAAAGTAAAGTTTACCACAAGTTTAACCTTCAACCTGATCTATAAATCCAGATCAGACCACCACATCTAAGATCCTGAATTGATAACAGATTCCCCACTCCATATTTCTGTTTCCCTATTATTCCATAAAATGTGATTGGATATGGTACATACTTATTGTTGCTAAAAAAGAGTAGATCGTTTGTTTATTTCAGTATATTTCTGCCCCCTTACAAACAGGGAGCTCAGAAATGGAGATGTTTCTAATGTCGAATCTCAGGAAGAAGAAAGGTTAATATTTTAGGTGTGACTCTTCAAAAGCAGATGCAATTCGAGGATATCTCTAGAGTAGCATTTTACTGCAAATTTACCGCCTGGATTCTTCAATTTGTCATACCGTCTTACTCACAATATTATAATGGACCTGATTTTCAGAAGGTGCAGAACAGCCAGTGCTCATGGAATGAAGTGGATGTACATTACACTTTGTTCTGCTTCTGTCTGGATTCATACCATAGAGATATCCTCGCATTGCATCTACTTTTGAAGAGTCACATCTAAAATATTAACCTTTCTTCTTCCTAAGATTCAACATTAGAAACATCTCCATTTCTGAGCTCCCTGTTTGTTAGGGGGCAGAAATGTACTGAAATAAACAATCTACAAGAATGGAAAATACAGACTGATAATTCCGCAATACAATTGATAGGCATTTGAAGTTTATTTATTTATTTCACTAGTAGCCTCACAGTAACACTGCAACTAAGTTACTGTGAAAATCCTCCAGTTGCCACACTCTGGCATCTGTTTGGGCACACTGATGGGGAATTTAACATGATCAATGCAGCTAACCAGCACGTCTTTTGGACTGTGGGAGGAAACCGGAGCACCCAGGGGAAACCCACACAGAGATGGGGAGAATGTGCAGACTCCACACAGTGACCCAAACTGGGAATTGAATCTGAGTCCCTGGCACTCTGAAGCAGCAGTGCTAACCACTCTACCCCCTGTGTGTATATCAAGGAAGTTTTGTTTCTCAACCTGCATTGTTTCTTTTAACCTCACTTGAATTTTGGCAGTTCAATTGGGTCATGTTTGTTTGAGATTGATTAAAGCACTGTAAAAGTCATTGTTGAAGCAGAAATGTGAAGCCAATCTGACACACAAACTTGGTGTGAAAACTAAGCGCTTTGTAGAAGGATTTTGACTTCGATTTCCTGTACTTTGATGTGGGATGTGATTTACCGATTAAGGGACATTATTAACATACCAGGAATTGTTGTAAGTGGGAACTGGCTCATTGTGAAGGCCATGTTTGACAGATGGTCTTTAGCATCAGATGGAATTAATGTGCAACAGGATCTTGTGTGGCAGGTGGTCCATTTTGTCTTTGTGAAAAGTTTTACTTTATTTGCATAATCACAGAAACAAATACATGATTCATTTAATTAAAGGGCCTTTTTTAAGCACTTGATGAGTATAATCATTTTCTCGAGGTTGCAGAAATGCTTGAAGTCACACACTGAGCAACTCCAGTCTGTGTGAATGTAAGATGAATATAACCTTCAGCAGATGTGTTCCTGTAAAGATGAACTAAAGTGTGACACTGGAATATAGTTTTCTCAAGAGTCCTTTCTGAAAATGCAAATTGCCTTTTCTGACCTGCTCAGAAAGATTAAACCTGGAAATTTAAAAATGACTTCTGCCTGGAAGGCTGACGGTTAGGATTGGAAAACAAATTTCATTTGCCAGTTACTGCTCTGAAATGCACTTCCATCATCATAGGTCTTGAAGAAATGTATTTCTGAAAGAATTAAGGTGATCTTAAATTGGAATGTATTGTCACTCCTGAAACCTTTGTTTCATCTCTCAATATTCCCATCAGAAGTTGATTGACTTCAGTAATAAATTGTTCAGTTAAGCTGGTTTATATTTAATTCATCCTCTCCAGCTCATGAAATCTTAAAAGAGACAACGTGGCCTTTCATTGGATGATATATATCGTGCCTAAAATGTCAAAACTGCAATCTCAGTATGGATTTATTTTGAAAGATGTTCCTGTCAAAGTTTATGCATCATTAACTCATTCTAAAAACAATCACAGTTCAAAAAATGTGGGAGTCTAGAAATTATAACACTTTGTTGAAAATAATCTCGAGGAAAGTTTAAAACCTAAAACCATTGTGACCTGGCAGACTTTGTAGAACGTTCTTGTTCGCAGCTGCTTTGCTTGGGGCTGGAGCTTATCCATTTCCTTTTAAGAAGCTACATTTGAAATCGTGCTCCAATAGCAAATGCTGTCTGTCCCTGGACAAATATAGTTCTGTCAGCTGCCAGCTTGGCAAGAAAGATGTCACTGAACCAGGAGGCATTTCAAGGCAAGCCATAATTATTATTTGTGACCGTTATTGAAATGATAAGAATAAAAGCTAAAAGTAGATAAGTTTTACTGCAGCTGTTCAGGGCCTTGGCGAGACCGCATCTGGAGCACTGTTCAGTTTGTGTCTTAATTGAAAAATGATATAATTGTGTTTGAAGCAGTTCACAGAAGGTTCACTCCACTTATTTCTGGGATGAAGGGCTTATCTTATGAAGAAAGGTTGAACAGGTTGGGCATTTGCCCTTTGGAGTGTAGGCAAATAAGAGGTGATCTTATTGAAGCATATGAGATTCTAAGGGACTTGACAGTGTGAATGCAGAGAGGGCATTTCCCCTTGGGGACGTGGTTTAAGAACTCCCTTTTAAGATGGAGGAGAATTATTTTCTTTTCGAGGTTGTTGGCCTGTGGAATTCTCTTCTCCAGAATTAAACAGTGGAGGCTGGGTCATTGAGTATATTCAATGCAGGGTTAGATTTTAAGGAATCAAGGGTAATGGGGGACAGATAGGTGAGTGGAGCTCCGACCATCACCAGAGCTGCCATGATCTTATTAAATGGTGAAGGCAGGTTTAACCTATGTTCTTATAATGTAGAACTGTAAACTGGACAGAATGATGAGAACCTCTACGCCTGGAAAATGATTCTAGGAAACAGTAGCAATTCTGAAGCTGGTTTAGTCACCAAGTAAAAGCCTCCCATATTTTGATTGTATCATTGTGGATTGTGGAATACTGTTTTTCATTTACGCGTACTCCTGCTAATGGGGAGGCTGTTGAGGGTGAGGTGAGGTGAGGTGCGGGGGGGTGGTGTTGTGGGGTAATGGGGGAGATGGATTTAGTTAGGGGATGAAGATTGATTCTGCGCTTGGTTTGTCATTAAATGGTGAATACCTGAACAATGAACCTATTTTATGAGTTTGCTATAAAAATGGACAGACCTTCTTTCATAGAATCAAACAATCCCTACAATGCAGAAGTAGGTCATTCGGCCCATCGAGTCTTCACTGACCACAATCCCCACCCAGGCTTTATTCCCATAACCTCTCATATTTACCCTGCTAATCCCCCAACATTAGGGTTAATTCAGCCTGGCCAATCAACCTAACCCGCACAACTTTGGACTGTCAGAGGAAACTGGAGCATCCGGAGGACACCCACGCAGCCATGGGGAGAATGTGCAAACTCCACACAGGGAGTGACCCGAGGTCGAAATTGAACCCGGGTTCCTGATGCTGTGAGTTAGCAGTGCTAACCACAGTGCCACCCAAAACCATGTGCTCCCGACTACATTTCCTGGAGTTCTTTTGTTGACAAGGAACGGTCTTAATAACTCGAATAAACAGATTGTGTGAGATTTAATCGTGATTAACGTTTGATTTTAGAGAAATATTAACAGAGTTAAATACCTACATGCGTTATCTTTGTATCCATATGTGTGCCACTATTGAGAGATTAAAACCCCATTTACAAGTGTCTCCTGTTGAGAAGTCCTTTTGGGGGCGTTAATTTCTTCATTTTATTCTAACAATTTCATTGTTGTACTCAGTGAATAGATTGGGAAGATCCTCATAGACTCTATCTGCCAGTTAGCATGGAATTTTCTGCTTATTTTCCTCCAAGCTGACTCGAAGTCTGTTATTTTCTTTTTGTTCTTGATCCCAATTTACTGTGAAATGTTCTTTTTGCCAGAGATTTTTATTTATTTGTAGCCTCAACTGGGACATGCGTAATGTGGCTTGCCATTTAAGTAAGAATACGTATCCTGAAATCATGCAATAATTTAGGATTGTGTATTAAATAATAGATAAGTTTTTTTTACCTTATTAGAATTGTATTTATGTGACAAATCTCACGCGATAAATCTCTGTTGGATTCTGGTGCTAACAAACTGCGTAAATTTGCTCTTGCCCAGAATTCCATTCTGCTTTGGAATGGTGAACAGATTGATATGGAGACACCTACCTTCATTTTAAGCATCTTACATCTTGACTCTTTCCCCTGGGCCTGGGTGACTTAGCTACGGTCTCAGATTTCTAAAGTGGAAAAGAAAATTGCAGAAAGACACTTTTAACATGTATGTCCTGTCATGAAATTAGATTAATTTTTCTGAGTTAGATCTTAGCTGCCTTTGCGGTTTGTTTGATTGTATTCACGTAAAGATATTGTAACAGTTTGCATGGGTTTGCAGACTGGATGGGTTAAATATTGATAAAGGGGTGACATTAGGCTGGCTGCATTAAGTCGCTATGACTGGGTCAGATACAACTGAGGATACTGAGAAAAATAAAGGTAAAAATTGTGGATTTGACATTGGTCCAGTGATAGAAAAAAGAGCGGTGGTGAATGGTTGTGTTTCAGAGTGGAGGAAGGTTTATAATGGGAATACCCAGGAAATGGTATTAGAAATACTGGGGGCGATTCTTCCATCCTGCTGTGCTGATTTTTTTTAGCGCAGTGAACCCATGAGACACAAACGGTGGCAAAATTGCAGGATTCGTGCTGGGCATCTGGGCCTCCAAGTGTCTCCCAGCCTAAATTTTTTGGCATCAACGGATCCACATTGAAAATCAACGTCATGGATATTTGCATGTGTTTGCATACCTTAACATCTGATTAACAGGCCCAAGACTAGAATCTCTGCCTCCACGCGCAGCTCATGCCTCTCTGGTATGATGTCACTTTCACAGGGTTTATGACTGCTGTATAAAAGTCGGGAGCTGGTGTGGCAGCGTTGAACAGGAATAAAGAAGTAAGTGCTATGGAGCTGCAGCCCCTGAGTGCATGGCCCGAAAAATTGCTGCTTGCTGTGGGGAAGTTCCTGGAGAGCTTCAGGTGCCGTCCCCAGGCCTAGGAATGTTACATGTACTATCTGTGGGGTGGTGTGGGTTCCTTTACTGAGTGCTGGTTAGGCTGCTGTCTGCAGCCACTGGCCTGTCCCATTGGTCTGGCTGTGGGGTGTGGTGGGGGACCAGACTGTCTTACCCAGGGGGAGAGGGAGGGAATGCACCATGTTGCTCCAAGCAGGGATGTTCAGGTTAACATAGATGCTCATATTGCATGTACTCTGCAGTGAATGGGAACCCATCTTGTGATAATGAGTTTATCTGTTAGCGTCACAAGTAGGCTTACATTAGCACTGCAATGAAGTTACCTTGAAAATCCTCCCGTCGCCACACTCTGGAACCTGTTTGGATACACTGAGGGAAAATTTAGCTAATGCATCTAACCCCAACGTCTTTCCGACTGTGGGTGGGAACCGGAGCACCTGGAGGAAACCCATGCAGACATGGAGACAACGTGCAAACTCCATACGGACAGTGACCCAGACTCGAGTCCCTGGTGCTGTGAGGCAGCAGTACTAACCACTTTGTATGAGTCTGTTCCTGCCCCATTTGCCTGACCTGCATACATACCTGGAAGGGAATGCTGTAGTTGCTCTCATGGCAATGGCTCAAGGGAGCGAAATGGTCACATAAGAACATAAGAACATAAGAAATAGGAGCAGGAGTAGGCCATCTAGCCCTTCGAGCCTGCCCCGCCATTCAATAAGATCATGGCTGATCTGTTGTGGCTCAGTTCCACTTTCCCGCCCTCTCCCCATAACCCTTAATCCCCTCTCTTATCAAGAACCCATCAACCCGCTTCTTAAAAAATATTTAGCGAGGCAGCCTCCACCACTTCAACGGGCAGAGAATTCCAGAGATTCACCACCCTTTGAGTGAAGAAGTTCCTCCTCAACTCCGTTCTAAACCGCCTCCCCTTTATCTTGAGGCTGTGCCCCCTAGTCCTACTGTCTTTTTTGAGCGGGAAGAGTCTCTCCACCTCTATCCTATCCATCCCATTCATCATCTTATACGTCTCAATGAGATCTCCCCTCATTCTTCTAAACTCTAACGAGTACAAGCCCAGTTTATTCAGCCTCTCCTCATAGCTCAACCCCCTCAACTCCGGTATCAGCCTAGTAAACCTCCTCTGCACTCCCTCCAGGGCCAAAATATCCTTGCGCAGGTGCGGCGCCCAAAACTGCACACACCCTGCATATCAACCTGCATGCACATGATGTCAATGACAGGCAAACTACATCAGGTGACGCCTGGCACCGTAGATTGTGTTGCATTGCCAGCATCCACAAGTGGGAGGACCGGTCCCAGTGAGGGATTGGGGGAAGCGCGGAGTGGTGGTGCTGGGGTAGTTGCAAGCAATGATGTGAATCTATCAATCTTCCACTCCCTAACTCCCAGTGTGCAGAATGGATCTGGGGCTAACCGATCTAGAGCTGGCCATTGGGGTGGGCACAGGATGGGCCCAAAAGAGGGTGAAAAACACACTTCTGGTTACGATCAGCCCCAGAAGGTGATTTCACACAAGCTGGCCAATTCATGGGCAGCCAGTGTGTAACTCAGCATTGCTGGGGAAGGCAGGAGGAGGATGGGCACTGGGAAAAGAGATGGTGCAGATTGTCATTTCTAGAATGACAACCACTGCAGAGCTGTCTTGGGGGCTACGGACTTGTAAAAAAAATTGTAATGGAAAAACATTGTAAAAGAGTGTCGAGGCAGCACATTCAAACACAAACCTCAGTCCCCAGACACCCTTTTAAATTTTATTTCAGATTTGATCTTGAGGTTGCAGCTGAAATGTAAAGGCTGCCTTGCCAACCATCAAAGCAGAGGAACCATATAAAATTGCATTCAATTGGCCCCTTGATGGACTAAATTGCTGCTTGATTGTCAGTGGATTTGCTTCTGACTCTTGTGCATTTCTCTTAAGTGAAATATTGCACAAGTGTGTGGTGACCTTGCAATGTGTGCCTGATGTTTACTCCTGTGATTTCACACACTTCTGGGTTGGGCGCACTCTTGCCTGGGCAATGTAAAATTCTGATCAATAGATGGGCAGAAACTGTTCCCGTTGGCAGTAGTGTTGAGAACCAGAGGATCGTGATTTAAGGTGATTTAATGGAAAGGAACCCAGGGCGACGTGTGGAAAATGTCTTTGTAAGCCTGTAGCTCAGATTTGAAATGGCACTGCCTGAGAGTGTGGTGGAAGCAAATTCAATCAGCTTTCAAACGGGAATTGGATAATTATCCAGACAGGAAACAATGCTGAGTTATGGGAAAATTCAAGAGGGGTGACATCAGCTGAGAGGCTCATACAGAGAAACAACATGCACACGAGTGGCTGAATGGCATCTTTCTGTACTGTAAACATTCTATCATTCTGTGATAATAGAAGTCCCACACTGTTCTGCAATACATCCTTTCTTTAAAGGGAGACAGTTACACTTTTTCTTTGTTTTTGGTAAAACCAAAGGCATGATAGTATTTTGTGGACCTAGAATCAAAATAAGGGCTGGGAAACAACTGCAGGAGGCCTTTCACAACCAGTCACAGGTCTCCCAGGCACCTTCTTTTAGAGCAATCCATATGAATTGTGGGCCTGGGACAGAGGACTCTGGGCCTGCTAGCACCCCCCTTCCCTCACCAGAAGTGGTTACAACTGCTCCCTACTAATGGGGAACAGGTGTCCTGACCCACTGGTGGGGGCAGAGGCCATTGAGCCCCACCGGGAGATCGGGAGTAAGGGATCTTCTTGGACACTGCCAACCAGGCACCCTGGCACTGCCCAAGGGGCAAACTGGCACTGTCCACAGGGCTCATTGGCACTGGCCACTGGTCACAGGGCAGTGCCAAGGGGAGGGACCAGAGGGGCAGGGCATACTGGAGCATGGCCTATTGGGTGATTGGTGTGGGGGGAAGACCCACTGCCACCCTGCAAGTGGGATCAGTGGGAGATGGAAGGAGGAGGCCTGGTCATCAGAGGGTATAGGTGTTGGGGCTGGCCATCCAGGGGGAGTGGAGGTTTAGGGCCTGGTCATCGGAGTGGCGGGGGAGTCTTGGGGCTGGCCATCGGTGGGGGGGGGGGTGGTGGAGGGGGTGTGTGGATAGATTGGGACTGGCCTTGGGGGAGATCCAGTAGGCCAGTAATTGGGGAGTTCCATCGAAGGCCAGTGATCGGGGGGCTGGCAATGGAGACCACTGCACATATGCTGATGTCCACACTGATAAATTGGCACGTGCGCAGTGCCCAGCTCAGTGCTGTGCTACCAGCCTCTTGGGTGGGAATAGGCCCCGGCATGAATCACACTATGGCACTCTGTTGCTCAGACTGTTTATGCATTCAAATTGCATGTCAATTTAATTTTACTTTGTGAAAACTATTCACGTACATCTCTTAGACTGTGTATAGATAATCCCTGAATAATTATGGTTGTCTCCTGTGAAAGATTTCTGAACTTTTTAATGTATAATTCATGAACTAAACTGACTGGTTTAATGTTAAAGAATTAATTCTATTGCTGTTGTGTATTGCCTGACAGCAACAGTAGGGCACTGTTCTTATCTCATTGGGGAGCTTGGGGCAGTGGCATTACTAGACAGAGCATTACAGCTAGTATTCTGGATGTGTAGGTGTCTCTCTTATGCATTGTGTGCAAAGAAACCTTATTTAAGCATGGGATACTATCTTTCTTGAGCTTATCAGATATCATTGGCCTGTCTATCATTCTGTTGTTAATAGCCACTCTCTCTGGTCCCTCCAGATTAATGACCCAATTATTCTGCAAGGAAATACTTGTTGATAATTGATTCAGTTGTCAATGAGATAGCTAAATGGCAAAGTGGCACAGTGGTTAGTGCTGCTGCCTCATAGCGCCAGGGACCCAGGTTTGATTCCTGGCTTGGGTCACTGTCTGTGTGGAGTTTGCACGTTCTCCCTGTGTCTGTGTGGCTTTCCTCCAGGTGCTCTGATTTCCTCCCAGAATGCGAAAGATGTGCTGGTTAGGTGCATTGGCCATACTAAATTCTCCCTCAGTGTACCTGAACAGATGCTGGAGTCTGGTGACTAGGGGATTTTCACAGTAACTTAATTGTCGTGTTAACATAAGCCTACTTGTGACACTAATAAATAAACTTGAACTTTAAAACTTTACATTTCACAGAGATTCCAAACACCTTCAGCACAATTCCCTGGACCTATAATGTGACTGATAATTATTAATTAGGACATTTATAAGATTAAATTGCCCAAAAAATCTACAACTACTTTGTTATTATCTAGATCAGCCCTTTGTCCTTGATCTGATTCCTGGATTTGATTTATTTCTGCCAGCAGAGGGAATTGTAGTTAAAATATATCAGCTTGAGAGCCCTGCAGAATTGCTGAATGGTGATGTATCCTCCATCCTGGTTCTTCCCTTTAATAACGACATCTTGTGTTCCTCTTCCTTTCCTTAGCTGGCACATTTAATCCAATATCAATGAGATAATGATTTTATTCAGCCTGCTTATTACGTACAAAGAACTCTAATAAATTTGTCAAACATGATTTCCCTTTCATAAAACCCTGTTGACTCTTCCTGAGTGTGTTATGATTTTCTGAACATCCTGTTATTATTTCCTGAATAATGGATTCCAGCATTTTCCGAATGACAGATGTGAAGGCTAACAGGTTTATGGTCTCTTGCTTTCCCTTCATCCTTTCATTTAGTCTTTTCCAAACTGATGGACCTTTCCAGAATCCACTGAATTTTGGAAGATTACAGCCAATATATACATTATTACTGCAGTCGCTTCTTTTAAGACGCTAGGACGGAGACTATCGGGTCAGGGTGCAAGTCAGTCCTTAGTCCCATAAGGTTACCTAGTAATTTTTGTCCTTTCTGCTGTTTGCAACAGACAAGGTACAGAGTGCACCCAACCAGCCCGCACTTGCAAAACTCAAAACACAGTGTTCAATATTAGATGTGATTCTGTGATTGGATAACATGCCCTAAATAATCCTCAGTGTGCTAAGAATTATGCTGACGAGGTTGTCAGGCTTGCAACGTGTGTACTGGAAATTGGTTACAGGGCCCTGTTCTTTGCAGACAGAAAAAACATGTACACATATTGCGCCTGTTCCAGCTAAACAAGACAAAGTGACAGCCATTTGCTGGTTCATTCCTCCACAGCTGTAACTTTACATGAAGGCTAATACTGTAATTCCATCAAGGTTATAGCAGCAGAGTGTAACAACCCCAAGGACATTCCCAGAGAGTGTTTACAACAAGTAACACGTTATCACAATTGTGATGGGAAAAAACTTCAAATGCCAAAAAATGCATTATTCACAGAGATTTACTGGAGAAAGTTGTAAGCTTTCTGATGTATATGGAGTTGGATTCATTTCGAAGAAGAGATTTTCTCTCAGTTGACATTTTGAAGGGATGTTAAATCAATATTCCAAGGGTCTTCGGCCAACATACTGAATCTGTACAGTACTCCCATTACTCTGCACCTTTAATGCTGCATTCATATCTGGTCACAAGGCACAGTAAGACCAATAAAGCCTTGGAAACAGTACAGAGAAGGTAAGGAGACTAATTCTCTGGATGGAATTTTATCTTTTCTTAACCAAGTGTCAAGTGAGAAAATTGGTGTGTAGCTCACTGGTTCCACTGCTGGTTTTTCCCATCATATTTTCTAATACTTAATTTAAAAAACTGAAATTAGGTTATCATCATGCAATGAATCACGGATTTATTTTCCACAGTCTGCCTGTTATAACAGTCTTGGGTATAGCCCTTGAGTAAGACATTTATTGCAATGACAACACTTCGTTTAGCAAGTTAATGAGTATATCTGAGTTGATGAAAGGTTCCATATTGCTGTAATGCCCCGTTTTAGAAATGACTGTCCAGGTTCAATCAGTATGTTGTGTTCTTTAATCCCATCTCATTTACACTGTTGTAATATTATTTATCCTAGAATGTCTTGGAAATTGATTGTGTGATCAGTTTCAACTCCATCACAAATAAACTCCATGGAATGTACAAATAACCCTCTTGATAAAATGTGTGACTAAAACAATAAATCACGTCGAGCATTTATTTTTGAGGCAATAATCTGATTTTTAGAGTTTGAATGTTAGCTTTTTTTGGGTCGGACAGGGGGAGGACATGTCCCCTTCCCTTCTTGCTCTGCCACTTTTCGTTCGGCTCACGTCCAACCCTTGATGCCCCTTGTGGTGCCTTGCCCTTATATGTTATGGTTTAGGATATAACCTTGTGGGCAGTATAACGCTCTGGGTCTGTAATCATTCCATTGTTTTCTTTCCTCATCTAAGCTATCCTCCAAAAGATCAAATATGTAGACATCAGGTTTTGGTACTATCCAAATTAACATATCCAAAGCTGATGGCAACCATTTAGTAAAAAAGGCCTTAACCAACTATTTCCATCTAGGTGACATATTGAAAAGAGTCCCCCAGGAATTCATGGATACTTCAACTGTCTATCTCTACAAGGCTATCATTTTGTTTGAGTTAATTCATCAAAGAATCACTTTACTGCCTGTAATATTGGATTTAAGCAAAGATTAAAAAAGAAGGTTCCTTTATTCCGTTGGTATAAAAACTGTATAAAGTTTTAAGGGACAGCATAGCTTCAAGGAACAGACTATTTACAGAGAATATTCACCTGATGCTCCACGCCTCTGTCTTATTTAGGGACTTGGCTCCTCAATGCATTGAATTGCCAGGCTTGTTCTGCTGCCTCAGTACCCAGCTGTAGTCCTGCTGTCTCTCTCTCCTTCTCCATGGCACCTCTGGTGCCTCCTTCTCCTCCTCCAACCCCTAAGGTTCCCTCTCCAGCTTTCTTTGACCCACACTCTGGTCTTAAGTTCCGTCACCAGCTTTCTTCAGGACTTCATGTCTTGTTCCAAGGAGAGCCCCAGACCAGCTGAATCCATCTGTCCTGCGTCCTCCTGGGTTAATGACCTCGACTGGCAGAGACCTTGTGTTTTGCAGTGGGTGGGGGCTGCCCTTGAGCCTCTCTCTGAAGTCAGCTGCCTGGGGCCCATTCACCTCTCCCACTACATTTCATTGCTAGAAAGGTGTTTGCAAGAGCAATGCTCAATTGTTATATTCATCATATTGTTAAAAATATCCTGCCAGACAGTCAATGTGGGTTCTGAAAGAGAAGAGGCAGAACTGATATGATCAACATGCCCAGATCGCTTCAACGAGAACCAAACGTCTCTCCTGTGTCTTTGTTGACCTGACAAAGGCGCTCAGCACTGTCAGTAGAGAAGGTATGTGGAAAACGCTCGCTACGTTGTGTGTCCAGACAAATTCATTGAGATTGCTAAACAATTTAATGATGATGAGAGTGATGGAGATGGGGTAAATTACATTTTCTTCCCCTTTACAGATAGTCAGGAGCAAGAATATGTCGTTATGCAATCACTCTTGTGCTTTTTAATAATCCCAAAATTGAAGACTAGATCAGATTCAAAACAGCTGGATAGCTCTCCAACCTCAAACATCAACCTTGATTAAACTCAAATTGAGAAGGCTGCTGTTCTGATGAAAAGTCAGGATTATGATGGAGTACTGTCCACTTGCCTGGATGAGTGCAGCTCCAACCACACTCAAGAAACTCAACATCATCTATAACAAGATAGCCTGCTTGTCTAGCACACCATCCACAAATATTCACTCCCTCCACTACTGATGCACAGTTGCAGCAGTGTGTGAAAGATGCACCACAGGAACTCACTGAGACTCCTTAGACAGCATCTTCCAAATCTCCAACTGTTGGCATTCAGAAGGACAAGGGCGGCAGATACATGGAAACACCACCACCTGGAAGTTCCCCTCCAAGCCACTTGCCATCCTGACTTGGAAATATATCACTATTTCTTCACTGTCGCTGGTCAAAATACTGGAACCACCTCCCTAACAACATTATAGGAGCACCCACACCACAGGGATTGTGGTGGTTCAAGAAAGCAGCTCATCACAATCTTCTCAAGGGCAATTAGGGATGGGCATAAATGCTGGCTTAGCCAGTGAAGCCCACATCCCATGAATGAATTAAATAAAAAAATCCTTTATATTCTTCACTCAAAGGGTGGTGAATCTCTGGAATTCTCTGCCCGTTGAAGTGGTGGAGGCTGCCTCGCTAAATATTTTTAAGAAGCGGGTTGATGGGTTTTTGATAAGCGAGGGGATTAAGGGTTATGGGGAGAGGGCGGGAATGTGGAACTGAGCCACGACAGATCAGCCATGATTTTACTGAATGGCGGGGCAGGCTCGAAGGGCTAGATGGCCTACTCCTGCTCCTATTTCTTATGTTCTTATGTTTACTTGGACAACAAGTGAATCATAGAATCCCTACAGTACGAAAGAAGGTCATTCACCCTATTGAGCCAGGCCCTAATCCTATAACAGCGCACATTTACCCTGCTAGTCCACCTGATGCTAAGGTCAATTTACCATGGCCAATCAACCTAACCCACACATCTTTGAACTTTGGGAGGAAACTGGAGCACCTGGAGGAAACCCATGCAGACATGGGAAGAATGTGCAGACTCCACACAGAAAGTGACCTGAGGCTGGAATCGAACCTGAGTTCCTCTGGGTGCCTTGAGGCAACAGTCCTAACTTGTGTGCCACTGTGCCACCCCAGTTAAGAAACTGAATCTAAAACTGAACCTAAACAACCTGAGGTGACTAAAGAAAATTGGCTGGCAAATCAAGACCCTTGACTCCAAAGTTCTCAAAAATGCTAACATCCCAAGCATGGATTCACTGTTCATGAAATCTTGGTGATGCTGGTCAGGTGGGAATGTCTGGTGAATGATCCTGAAGAAGGCATTTAATAGCACATTGATAACTGGTAAGTGATTTCATATTGGAGAACAAAAGAGATAACCAAGAGTGAATAAGAGTGTCTCCTGTCAAGATAGACATCCATAAAAGAGAGCAACTTGCTCTGGATATGAAAATATATGGAAGGCCTCTAACCATAGTTGTATCAAATTGCAGATATGTAAATGGCAGCTGAGGAAGTGTGACCAAGAAGAAAATACCTTGACTTTGGTGTATCCATTATTCACTGTTCAGTGAGAGATGATATAGGTTCTATGGAAAAAAAGGTTGAATCCATTTGTGTGGAAATTAGAAATAGTAAGGAGAGAAAGCCATTGATAGGCGTAGTCTATAAGCCACCAAATAACGACATCATGGTGGGGCGAGAAATAAACAAAGAAATAACTAATGCATGTAAAAATGGTACAGCAATTATCATAGGTGATTTTAATCTACATGTCAATTGGTCAAACCAGGTCGGTCAAAGCCGCTTTAAGGAGGAGTTCACAGAATGTATCCGTGACAGCTTCCTTGAACAGTATGTAATGGAACCGACAAAGGAGCAAGCTATCCTAGATCTGGTCCTGTGTAATAAGGTGGAAATAATTAATGATCTTGCAGTTAGGGATCCTCTTGGAAGAAGCCATCACAGTACGGTTGAATTTAAAATGCTGATGGAGCGTGAGAATGTAAAATCCAATACCAGTGTCGCGTGCTTAAATAAAGGAGACTATAAGGGGATGAGAGAGGAGTTGGCTAAAGTAGACTGGGAGCAAAAACTTTATGGTTGGACAATTGAGGAACAATGGAGGACCTTCAAAGCGATCTTTCACAATGCTCAGCAAACGTATATACCAGTGATAAGAAAGGACAGTAGAAAAAGAGATAATCCACCATGGATATCGAAGGAAATAATGGAGGGTATCACATTGAAAGAAAATGCATATAAAGTGGCAAAGATTAGTGGGAATGTAGAGGATTGGGAAATCTTTAAAGATCAGCAGAAAGCCCCGAAAAAAGCTATAAAGAAAGGTAAGATGGATTATGAGAGTAAACTAGCTCAGAATATAAAAAACAGATAGCAAAAGTTTCTACAAATATATAAAACGAAAAAGATTGGCAAAAGTAAACATTAGTCCTTTAGAGACAAGAAGGGGGATGTAATAACTGGAAATGAGAAAATGGCTGAGGCATTGAACAGGTATTTTATGTCGGTCTTCACGGTGGAAGACACAAATAACATGCCAAAAATTGATGACAGAAAGGCTATGGCAGGTGAGAACTTAGAAACTATAATTATCACAAAAGAGGTAGTGTTGGGCAAGTTAATGGGGCTAAAGGCAGACAAATCTCCTAGTCCTGATGGAATGCATCCCAGGGTACTAAAAGAGATGGCAGGAGAAATAGCCAATGCATGAGTGGTAATTTGCCAAAATTGACTGGACTCTGGGGTGGTTCCTGCAGATTGGAAAACAGCAAATGTGATGCCACTGTTTAAAAAAGGAGGCAGAGAAAAGGTGGGTAACTGTAGGCTGGTTAGCTTAACTTCTGTAGCAGGGAAAATGCTTGAATCTATCATCAAGGAAGAAATAGTGAGACATCTGGATATAAATTGTCCCATTGGTAAGATGCAGCATAGGTTCATGAAGGGCAGGTCATGTTTGATTAATTTGGTGGAATTCTTCGAGAACATTACATGTGCAGTGGACAATGGGGAACCTGTGGATGTGATGTATCTGGATTTCCAGAAGGCATTTGTCAAGGTGTCGCACCAAAGACTGCTATGTAAGATAAAGATGCACAGTGTTACATGTAATGTATTAGCATGAACAGAGGAGTGGTTAAATAACAGAAAGCAAAGAGTGAGGGTAAATGGGTGTTTTTTTGGTTGGCAACAGTGACTAGTGGTGTGCCTCAGCAATCAGTGTTGGGACCGCAATTGTTTATGATTTACATAGATGATTTGGAGTTGGGGACTAAGTGTTAAAATTCGCAGATGACACTAAGATGAGTGACAGAGCAAACTGTGCAGAGGATGCTGAAAGTCTGCAAAGGGATATAGATAATCTAAGTGAGTGGGCGAGGCTCTGGCAGATGGAGTACAATGTTGGTAAATGTGAGGTCATCCATTTTGGTAGGAATAACAGCAAAATGGACTATTATTTAAATGGTAAGAAATTGCAGTATGCTGCTGTGCAGAGGGACCTGGGTGTCCTTGTGCACGAATTGCAAGGAATTGGTTTGCAGATGGTGCAGGTAATTAAGAAGGCAAAAGGAATTTTGTCCTTCATTGCCAGGGAGATGGAGTTTAAAAACAGCAAGATTATGTTGCAGCTGTATAAGGTGCTGGTGAGGCCACACCTGGAGTACTGTGTACAATTTTGATCTCCTTATTTGAGAAAGGATATACAAGCATTGGAGGGGGTGCAGAGGAGATTCACTAGGTTGATTCCAGAGTTGAGAGGGTTGGCTTATGAGGAAAGACAGAATGGACTGGGGCTATATTCATTGGAATTCAGAAAAATGAGGGGGGATCTTATAGAAACGTATAAAATTATGAAGGGAATAGATCAGATAGAAGCAAAGAAGTTGTTTCCACTGCAGGAGAAACTAGAACTAGGGGACATGGCCTCAAAATAAGGGGAAGCACATTTAGGACTGAGTTGTGGAGGAACTTATTCACACAAAGGGTTGTGAATCTGTGAAGTGAATCTGCCCAGTGAAGCAGTTGAGGCTACCTAATTGGATGTTTTTAAGGCAAGGATAGATAAACCTTTGAACAGAAAAGGAATTAAGGGTTACGGTGAGCGGGCGGGTAAGTGGAGCTGAGTCCACAAGAAGATCAGCTATGATCTTATTGAATGGAGGAGCAGCCTTGAGGGGCCAGATGGCCTACTCCTGCTCCTAGTTCTTATGTTCTCATGTTCACTCTCTGGATGTTCATTCTGAGAAACAACGAACTCTCTCTCTGGAAAATGTAATGTTTTCCTTGCCTTCTTCAGTACTGAGTAATGGGCAATGAATGGTATTGTCCACATGGAGAAGGTTGGGAGAGTCAGCTGCAGACGTCTCCACAGACTCTGTCACTTACTGAGGAGGAATGTGGACCCAGAAATGAAAAAAAGGGTCAGGATGATTCCAGACTGATTATCTGTCATTCCACAAATAATTCCACAAACATTTCCTGAGGAATTTTGATTAATTGGCTGTGACTAAGTTTCTTCATTAGGGACAGGAAATGAGTAGGCGTTGCTGATGAGGTGAGCCAGCAAGCTGTAACTCCTGTCGGATGCTATCTCAGCGGGCAACTTCTGTTAAAGCATCTGTGCTCGACAATTCTTAGTGTTCCAGCTCAGAGGTAGCAGAAAATCAGTAATTTCTTTCAGTCACCTGGCAACCATTTAACAGTTTAAGAAGATTTAGGATGATTATCGAGTGACACAAATTTGAGTAGCAGGAAAAGTAGGTTTGATTGAACAATAGTGGATATTTCAAGGGCGTTAATAAATTGCAAGTTTGATAATCTGTTATTATAGATTATATATAGGGCAGCATGGTGATACAATGCCTCACAGCGTCACAGATCCGAGTTTGATTCCCAGCTTGGATCACACTCTGTATGAAGTTTGCACATTCTCCTCATGTCTGTGTGGGTTTCCTCCAGGTGCTCCGGTTTCCTCCCATAGTCCACAGATGTGTGGGTTAGGTGGATTGGCCATGGTAAATTGTCCATTTCTGTCAAGGGGAATTAACAGGATAAATGTGTGGGTTTACAAGGATAGGGGCTGGGTGGGATCGTTGTTGGTGTAAGTTTGAAGGCCTGAATGGCCTCCTTCTGCATGGTAGGGATTCTATGATTATGCTGCATTACTTTCCAACACAGGAAATTTGCATTTTAAAACTCAGTGGATAATTTTGGCTGTTGGCTGAATTTTATGTGCGCTCAGCGCTGTTTTTTCTGTTGGGCTGGGGGTGTGGGAGTGTAGGGGGGGAGACAGGTAATATAGGGTGGGTGCCCATCCCATCAACTTCCCATCTGCCCCTGACCAACCTGCCTGACATGTTTACATAAATATTAAGGGTCTTTAAGCTTCTACAATGACAAAACTATGCAATTGCAGCAGACTTAATTAACAACCCTGGACTAATAAGAATAGCCACATAGTTAACACCTCTCGGGATGGGCTTCTACGAAGTGCATACCATCCTAAAGCTAGCACTGAAGCAAAGAAAAATGACAATAGGGGTTTGAAAGCCTTGAATGCACATTTTGAAACCCGGCTGAAAGTCACATATGAGCGTTATGTATTCAACATTAGAGTTCAGAATGAAAATGAAACTTTTGAACAGTATGTGATGGCAGTAATGTAGCTGGCAGAATTATGTGAATTCGGATGGTTAAACGATGAACTGATTAAAGATAGATTAATCTTGGGCATGGGAGACATCACAGTGAGAGCAAGTCTGCTGAAAGATGAGAAACTGACACTAAAGAAATTGAAGAAATTGTGAATGGCAGACCAGGAGACTTATTATAGTGAGACTGTCCAAGTTAAAAGAGCGAAGCAATCACAAACAAAGAACTAGATGCAAATATTGCAGAAGACAGAATGCATTGGAAAAAGAAGGGTCATTCAGCATGGAGAAAAAGTGTTTTAACTACAAGAACCAAAATCATTTCACATACAAGTGCCCTTGGCCAGAAAAAAAGCAAATCAAACCTACTCAGTTGGCCATTGGAAAGATTTCAGCAAATGAGTCCAATGAAGAACTAAATATAATACAACAGGTTGGTTCAGCTAAGTCCATAGGCAACAAGTAGTTTGTGACAGTCACAATGAGGACTGTAGAGGAAAAGTATCAAGTGAACAGGAGGTGTGTCATGTAACATAATGACCGGATTTTTACCGCCTGCCTGCCACGGGAATTGGAGCAGGCGAGAGGTGGACATTGGAAACCGTTGACCTCAGGTGGGATTTTAAGTTTTGGAATGAGTGAGGCCATAAAATCTCACTCGATGACTTTCACAGGTGTACGAATTGCCTTAAATGACAATCTGAAAATGAAGCCCTTGAAAATAAGACTGAGGCAATAAGATGGCACAGAACTTGCACTGAGAGGACAGATTAGTCTGACAGCCCAAAACAACAGCAAGAAGGCAGATCTCTAGTCCCAGATCCTAGGTGGGATGCAATGGCCACTCACCTCAGCTGCAGCAAGTCTAAAGTTTGAACTGGTCATCCTGAACATGCCAACAGAAAAAGGGCAACAAAAGACTCACAACACCAGGTTTAAGTCCAACCGATTTATTTGATAGTAAATTCACTAGCTTTCGAGGTTACCCTCTTTGTCAGGTGAATGGAGAGTTCTGGCCTCAGACAGAGCGTATAAAGCACAGACAGTTTACAGATTACTGATTAGAATGCAAATCTTTACACCTAACCTGCTGTTCAAGTCCTAAAGTGGCCCCACTTTAGGACTTGAACAGCAGGTTAGGTGTAAAGATTCGCATTCTAATCAGTAATCTGTAAACTGTCTGTGCTTTATATGCTCTATCTGAAGCCAGAACTCTCCATTCACCTGACAAAGAGGGTAACCTCGAAAGCTAGTGAATTTACTATCAAATAAATCGGTTGGACTTAAACCTGGTGTTGTCAGACTTTTTACTGTGTTTACCCCAGTCCAACGCCGGTATATCCACAACAAAAGACTCCATAGAGAGGCAGACAATATTCAAGTAAAGCACAAGATGGTTGCTGACTATGTCAGTACAATGAAATGCATGAGCCAAAGATAAATATTCGACAGGAAAATGTTCACATCAGATCTGGAAGCAGAGGTGAATTTACAGTTAGTGGGTCCCTGTGATCACCTTTGTTTCTGGGCCCTCTGCATCGTCACGTCCTTCCCCGTACACCCTTGCCCCACAGACCGCAAAGGCAGAAGCTACAAAGTGAGGATGAATATTCAATACTTCAAACTTTCTTACGATAAAATGACAAATTGTCTTTTTGTGTGGCTTCATCCTTTTGCTTCACCTTCAATTTTGTGTGTCTTTGACTGCTAGATTGATAGGGTTGCTAAAGGAGCTGAACTTGATTTTAATGAAGTGTCTGAAAGAGCGGGTATTTGCACAGTTAGTCCTACATTTTTACCAGTTTCAATTCAGGCTCTGCAAAAATTGGATTCATCTTTTAACTATGAAACTGTGATTGGTGGATTGACCATCAGTGTTCCAAGAGGTGGGGGTTAGATGGAGTAGCCCTGATGATTGTGTGGGGTTATGGGATATAGCGAAGGAGAGAGCCTGTTTAAGACACTCTGTCAGAGAGTCGGTGCAGACTTGATGGGATGAATGGTCTCCTCCTGCACTGTAGCGATTCTGTGAAATGCCAAAAAATATTTTCTCAAAGTTAAACAAACAAAATAGTAATTGATGATTAACGGACAGTCACTTTCAGTGTTCGTGATTCTCAGATAGAACTGTAATGACGAGGCAGGTCTGTACATGCCAAAAGCGCTATTTTATCATATAATGAACATGTTTGGCAGATGATGTATGATGGTCTTATTAAAATCTACTGGAGCCCCCAGCAGATAGTAATTCATTTTGTTGCACGAATGAATGTTTTGATAAAAATCAGGCTGCTTTTTTGAATTAAAAGCTCTTCCTGCACCTTTGTCTATCTCATCTTTTGCATCAAGAAGAAACTGATCAGGCTTGTGATCACTTGTGATCCAGAAGGAAAAGAAATAGCCTCACCATGGTAACAGACACTGCAAAATACATCCCAGAAGTGTGGTGTGAGAATGAAATGATGGTTATGTTAATGGAATATTGGTCTAGACAACATCTCGGAATTGAAATGCACTGTCAAAAAGCAAATCTCTGCAATCATCTTGCTTCAATACATCAAATCCCTCAGTGAGATGTCTGTAATCAGCTTCTTTAACCAGTTGATGAGCTCAGTGTTCACCAGCTTGAAGACTGTGGACCCCTTAATAAGCAAAATATATTCAGTCCCACACAAAAAGGAATACAACAGGCTGGATTTTCTCATTGGAGGTGGGAAGGAGGAGGTGGGCCTGTGTCGCATTTCCAGCCTGCTGTAAAGTGTCATTTTGCAGTCCTGGGACATTAATTGGCGTTGGCCTAGGAAATGGAGGTGGGCTGATTGCAGAGGCGGGCTTATGAAAGGCTCTCTTCAGAAGTTCAGAAGTTGGGTAAAGTTCATATGGTGGGTAGAGGGGCATAGATTGGTATGAAGAGTACAAGGATGGGTAGCAAGCGTAAGATATGGGAGCAGAATTAGGCCATTCGGCCCATCGAGTCTGCTCCACCATTCGATCATGGCTGATATGGCGTCCCCGTTTTCCTGCCTTCTCCCCATAACCCTTCAACACATTACCAAATTAAAAATCTGCCCAACTCCTCCTTAAATTTACTCACTGCCCTAGCAACCACTGCACTTTGGGGTAGTGAACTCCACAGATTCACGACCCTTTGGGAGAAGTAGTTTCTCCTCAGCTCTGTTTTAAATGTGTTATCCTAAGACACCATATTGTCAGAAAATCAAAATCTTTTGGAATTGGTGGTAGATGATTTTGAGGTTGCTGAAAAGTGCTGGCTGCAGCTCTGAGTGTGATACTGACCTACATAATCGGTAACTTCATAAGGTCTATGATCTTTGCACCTTTTATTTAAAAATTCTCCACCTCTGTGCCGAATTTCAAGCTGCAGTAGAAAGGAAACAAAAACAGAGAATGCTGGAGAAACTCAGCAGGTTCGACTGCAGCTGTAGAGAAAGACAACAGAGCCAATGCCAGACTCAAAACATTGGCTCTATTCACTCTCCACAAATTGTCAGATCTGTTGAGTTTCTCCAGCATTTTCTGTTTTAGTTTCGGGTTCCAGCATCAGGAGTATTTTGCCTTTGTATTCGACAGGATTTTGAGATGGAGAGAATGAAATGGTGTTACTGCTGCATTTCTTCCAGACTTCTGCTTAATGACTGGGTGCTAAAATACATATCAAAATGGTTATCCTGTTCACATTACCTCTCTTCCCATAACGATTTCAGGCTATTGATTATCCCATGTCTAGACAGACCATCTTACTGTTTTGTGGCCTCCATAATTAGTTCCTGTAATGTCCCAGCCATTAATTCCTGATTGGCTGATCCTCCATCTTGATTCGACAGGAAGAACATCTTCTATTTAGCCATTATCCTGGCAGACTTCTCCGCTTGAAAGCTAACTTTATAGAAATGCTAATTGCAAAAGCCCTACAGTTTCAGTTCGTCTTTCGAAGTAGTACTTGACATTAGCAGTGTAAATTTCCATAGCAGGATGATTAGACATGTCTTAATTGTAATCCACATTAGAACATTGCAGAAAATGGTCAACTTCTAATACAAGATGTCAAGTGACTCATGGCAACAACCTGAAGTCTTTGCTTGCTTTTTAAAAGTCCTTTTAAGGCAGTTCAATATATTTGACCAGCCAAGTAAATTAAAAATTAATACCATGCATGCACATGTCACAGAATCATTAGTGAGGCAAAGCAATTATTAATTATTCTCTCATTCTTGTCTTTACAAGTGAGTTGTTCTTGCTTATCATTAACAGCTCTATCCCTAGTTTACTTATTTGGTCGCACAGTGACACAGCGCTGCTGCCTCACAGCACCAGGGATCCAGATTCGATTCCCAGCTTGGGTCACTGTCTGTGCGGAGTCTGCACATTCTCCTTGTGTCTATGTAGGTTTCCTCTTGGTGCTCTGATTTCCTCCCATAGTCCAAAAGATGTGCTGGTTAGATGCATTGGCCATGCTAAATTCTCTCTCAGTATACCCAAACAGATGCTGGAGTGTGGCAACTAGGGGATTTTCATAGTAACTTCATTAAACCTACCTGTGACACTAATAAACAAACTTAAAAAAACATATTTGTCTGCAGAAGATTATTGTTTATGTTGCCATTTCTTGATAATTTTATTTTGTAATTGTTCTATGTCTTCTTGATTTTTTTTAACAACTTTCTTCCTAAGTTCTTTGGATGCCTTTTTGACCCCCTTTCCTTTTGCATCTCCATATACTTCTTACAAGTCTTCCTTTTTGGGCTCAGTTTTCTCTTTTAATTCTTTATTTAAAGACAGTTTAGAGCTGCCCTTTTGTCTTCAGTGTTTTGGTAGCTGGGAGATTTGTTGATGTGGATTCTTCAGCTCGAGGCTTGCATGGTGGCACAGTGGTTAGCACTGCTGCCTCACAGCACCAGGAACCCGGGTTTGATTCCCAGCTTCAGTTACTGTCTGTGTGGAATTTGCATGTTCTCTGTGTCTGTGTGGGTTTCCTCTGGGTGCTCTGGTTTCCTCCTATAGTCCAAAGATGTGTGGGTTAGGTTGATTGGCCATGCTAAATTGCCCCTTAGAACCACAGAAAATTACAGCTCAGTGTCTATATCCCTGATGGTTTTGCCATTTATTGTATAGCTCCCCCCCCCCACATTAGATCTACCAAAATGCATCACTTCACATTTATCTGGATTAAATTCCATCTGCCATTTCTCCACCCAATTTTCCAGCCTATCTATATCCTGCTGTATTCTCTGACAATGTTCATCACTGTCTGCAACTCCAGCGATCTTTGTGTCGTCTGCAAACTTACTGATCAGACCAGCTACATCTTTTTAATCATTTATATATATCACAAACAGCAGAGGTCCCAGAACAGAGCCCTGTGAAACACCATTAGTCACCGACCTCCAATTAGAAAAAGACCCCTCCACTGCTTCCCTCCATCTTCTATGGCCAAGCCAATTCTGTACCCATCTAGCTAGTTCAACTTTGAAAGTTTGTTAAAACTTTTGCAAAGAACTGCTCAATTGCAAGGTTTGGGTTAGACTGTAATCATTTGCTGCTAGACTGCTAGGGAATCATTTTCCATTTTGTACAGTGCAATGTACACAGTGGATGTTACAGGCCACAAATTACTCACCCATTTCTGCAGCCATTTCAATGTTAATCTGCCACTTCCTGGGACTAAAATAGATCAACGAACCTGATTAACAGCATTGTCTTGTTTCTAATTCTAGACTGGCACATCAAACATCTTAATTTTATGTAACTTTGACCTGTTTCAGCAAGAGATTCATTAACAGCTACCGCTGAGCAGACCCCACAGGGTCAGAATGGTCCAACTGTAGTTAATCTGAAATTCAAATTGCATCATGTTCAAATGGTCACTTTATGAATATGAAAATCAGGTGATGTTGTGCAAATTGAATGTGGATCTTCACAGTATTATAATATTAGGCATTTAGGTATGCTTTTCAAATAAAAATCCATGTGGCTTTAAAGAATAAGGGCCTAAAAATCCAAAATACTTGGGTGGGCTTCAACTGCTTTAGTTGTGGAGTGAAGGACCTGAACTTGGGCCATTACTCTAGGTAGGGTAGAGTTACACCAATTCTGAAATACAGATTGGGGATGGGGATGTGTTCCCACAATTGCCAGCACTTTAGCAGCGGCAGTGATGGTGGCAGACAGCTCTCCTGCCCAGAGGTCATGAGACGCTTAAGTGGTCAATTGAGGTCCATTTAAAGGCCTCTATCAGCTACCACTGCTATTTTCCCAAGAGAGGATCTAATCATTGCCCCTTGACATTCAATGGTATTACCATCACTGAATCCCCCACTATCAACATCCTGGGGTTTATCATGACTAGAAAATGAACTGGTCTAGCCATATAAATACAGTAGCTACAAGAAGCAGGTCAACAACTTGGAATCCTGTAGCGAGTAACTCACCTCCTGTCTCCCCAAAGCCTGTCCATCACCTACAAGGCACAAGTCAGGAGTTTAATGGAATGCTCTCCACTTGTTTGGATGGGTGCAGTTCCAAAAATACTCAAAAAGCTTGACACCATCTAGAATGAAGCAGGCCACTTGATTGTTGCCCCTCCCACAAACATTCAACCTTTCCTCCACCGATGAACAATGCAGCTGTGTGTACTATGACAAGATGCATTGCAGGAACTCACCAAAGTTCTTTTGGCAGCATCTTCCAAATCCATGACCACTACTAGTTAGAAGGATGAGAGCGAGAGATTCCTGGGAGCAGCACCTCATGGAAGTTCCCCTCCAATTCACTTGTCATCCTGACTAGGAAATAGATCACTTTTCCTTCCATTGTCCTGTTAAGGAGGGAATTCTAGTATTTTGACCCAGTGACAGTGAAGGAACAACAATATATTTCCAAGTCAGGATTGTTTGGCACTGTGCTTGGAAACACAGCCAGTTATTGGTGATTGCCTCAAACATCACACACCACACAAAAGCTCCAGAATGTTTTGCTTCAAGCCTAACCTAATAAACATCTCTCCAGACAGACAATAGGTGCCTATCTTTCAGATGATAGAAATCATCATTTTTACCCACTTGTTAAGAAGGAACTGGAGGGACTCTTCAAAGGTATGGACAGGGAATGAAAGGCCTCCTTTTGTCTGATTTGATTCAGACATTTCAGTCTGGGATATGTTTGGCAGGATATTGCCCATTATCAGTGCAATTTTGAACTTAATGAAGAATGTGTTCTGTGGAAAAAGTGGGAAGCTTACTCTTTTGCCATAGAAATAATAACGCTGCACTTTATTGGAGTGTGTAAGAAAGACACTGCAGAAGTTACAATTCAATGTCTGTCCACAGAATTAAGCCTTCTATTTATCGGTAGTAACACTGTTAAAAGTGTATGCTCAGGAACCAAGGTGGGATGTTGGAATGCATGATGTTTATGCCATTTTTTTTAGGAGTCCACCTCTGTGCTGACCCAATTAATCAAGATGATCAGGCTCCTGGCCTTGAATAGGCCTGAAACCTTTAATAGGATTAGTTGGAATGGCTCCATTGTGAGCCTGAGCTTGAAAAAACATCTACTAGGGCCAATTTGGGCCAGTGGTGGACTCTGTTCCACCAGAGTGATTGTACTGACTGCCTTCTCGGAAAGTGAGCCTGTGTGGTCCCACTTTGCTGACCTTAAGCAGGCTGAATGGAGACCCTAAAGCTTCCAGGACAGGATCCTGGCTGTCACTCTAAGGCTAGGGTGCTGTATTGTTGGAAGTGCACCTTTTCAGATGAGAGGTTACACTGAGACTCTAATTACCTGATCAGTTTGAACAGGTAAAAGAATTCTCTTGATATGTTGAGCAACTTCTCTCCCTTAACCAAAAACAGCAAGAACAGTTTCATAGATGTTTACAAGTTGGAAACAGACCCTCAGGCCGAACTTTTCTATGCCACCCTTTATACCACTAAGCCAGGCCCAAATGCCTGCATTCCAATTTTGTTGTGTTCACATTTATTGTTCCTGGAATATTGTGATTGTCAAATAGTTGTTCTAGTTCTCCCTTTCAAAATTCAATGGGTATAAAGTGCTTTGGGATATTCTGAGGGTGCATCCATAAGGAATCCAATCCATGCTCATTGCCCTGGCATCTAGTGAGGGGACCAGATGACTGGTTTCTTTAATGAAGTTCCATTTTTGCTCTGGTTCCAGTGCAAGGATATCAGATGCCAAACTTAGTGATATATTCTGTTTTTTCATAATGGAGGGAATGTGTTAATATCTACTGGAGATATATACACTTCAGTGGGGGCAGGGGCAACCTACAGTTAATCCATTCCACTGTAGAAGTGAGTCTGCCTCTGTTTCTTAGAGTGGTGTAAAAGAGGCTGGAGGGAGAAAACAGGGGATGTTATGGAGGGAGAAGGCAGGAAAGCTAACATGTTGACCTCCAGCACCCTGAATTGATTGAGTTTCAGCCTGAATAGTAACTGCAAAACCATATTGTGCACCCAAATCTTTTCCTTCTCCCCTATGTACTTATAAATGGTACGTACTGGCTGTATAGTGCACAAGAAACAATAGTTTTCAATGTATCCCAGTGCACATGACAATAATAAATCAAACCAAATAGGGACAGTCACTGAATTCCATTAATGGCCTCGTGTAGCAATATAGAATCCTACAGTACAGAAGGAGGCCATTCAGCCCATCGAGTCTGCACCAACTGCAATCCCATCCAGGCCCTATCCCTGTAACCCCATGCATTTATCCTAGCTAGTTCCCCCGACACTAAGGGGCAATTTAGCATGGCCAATCCATCTAACACACACATCTTTGGACTGTGGGAGGAAACCGCAGCACCTGGAGGAAACACCCGCAGATACAGGAAGAAAGTGCAAACTCCGCAAAGAGTGACTCAGACTGGGAATTGAACCCGGGTCCCTGGTGCTGTGAGGCAGCAGTGTTAACCATTGCACCACTGTACTGGTAACCTGCCACCTTTGGCCTGTCTGTGACTGCAGGCGCACCTCAATGTGGTTGAATGGTAGTGGCTTTCTTAACTGGCTGAGCGACTCAATTCTCTCACCACAGCTTCTTACAGCAATGAAAAATGGATGATAATTTCTGATGTTGCCAGCAATGCTCATGACCCCAACAAGGGCAAACTCTACAGCTACAACAGTTGATAAATTTAATAGTGAATTTTGAGCCTGTTTACTCAGCATGTTGGATTCCTCTCTGAGATGAATGACTTCCTGAAAATATTCAGCTTGGTTGGGAACAGTGGCTGCAATCAGCGGAGGTTTGCTTCAGAACTGGACATCAATCAGCACACATTGCAACCTGCTGTGAGACTTCAAAGCATTTTTATAACTGGATTATTAAACTGGAACATGAAAACAGGTTCATGCTACAACATGAATGACTTTACCCAGGCCCCCGCATCTCCATTTAATTAGAAAATAAGTTGCATTGCTGTGAGAAGTGCCAATTACTCAAGGCAAATGTTTCTCAGTGCTTGAATCCAGTGCTTTATTTAGAATCCAGAACAAGATGAAGCATTGTGAATTTATTCATTTAGGACGAATAGGTTCTTATCATTCACTGTGATTTACAGTACACTAAATTAGATGAATTAATCTTTGATAACATATGGCACTTAGAAATTTCCAATAGACCAAGCTTACCTATAATTCAATCACAGCAGGATTCCCAATCAGGGAATAACATTTAGGAATATAATCGCCATTCAAACATATTCCTCTCAATAATTGATGGCTAGAAGCTCAAGAAAATAAATGTGTTTGATTCATTTGACCTAAAATTAGTGGCGCTTCCACAATCATCATAAACAACATGCGACTGAATAGTTTAGAACAAGTGTGGTTTCTATCTTTATCCTTGAAACATGTATGATTTTGGAGTTGACTTGTGCTTTACTGCCCTTCTCCACAGAAAACAATGTCAACCTGGAATGCATAAGAATAATGTTCTCCCAGGGAAAATCATATTTGTACTCACTTCTATCTCTTTTTTTTGTGATATGTGGATGTTGCTAACAAGGCCAACATTTGTTGCCCGTCCCTAATTGCCTTCGAATTAAATGGTCATTTCAGAGGGCAGTTATAAGCCAACCACATTGCTGTGGATCTGGAGTCACTGTAGGCCAGATCAGGTAAGGACAGCGGATTTCTTTCCCAAAAGGACATTAATGAACCAAATGGGTTTTTACAACAACTAATGATAGTTGTCATGTTCACCATTATTGAAACTAACTTTATATTCCAAATTTATTAACTGATTTCAAATTCCACCAGTTGCTGTGGTAGGATTTGAACCCCTGTCCCAGCGCATTTAGCCTGAGTCTCTGGATCAATTGACTAGTGACATTACCACTACACCATCACCTCCCCCACTGAGGAGTCCTGGAGCTGATTGATCAGTCAAAGATGCTGCTGCCCAAAGACATTGCTGTCTCAATATTGGTGTCCACAACCTTCAGCACTTGTCACTTATATGCGGATACTTGACTAGGGGGACTCCTAGGTTCACAGCCTTGTCTCTGTCGCCAATTCATCATCACCACAGGACTTGGCAAATGGAACCTTGTAGAAGCTCATGCATGACTTTGTTAAAGAGCTCTGCAAGTCAACACAAGTCCTCGTTTATAGGACAGTTGTTGTCATTATACTCCTGTATTGCAGTGAGACCTGGATTGTATATCACAAAAGAACGCGAGAGCCATTCCACCAGCAGTGCTCTGCTGCATCCTCTGGATTCAGTGGGAGGACTGTTGACCAAATATTACTGTCCATCTTGAAGCCAGTTCCATAAGCATCCAGGAAAATGTCCTGAAAAGCCAACAACAATGGACTGGCCATTATGGCCTGAATTCTTCCTCTTCTGATGCCTCTCCACCGCTGCTAGAGGGAATGAAGAATTTGACGTTCAGCCAAATCTCCGTCCACTGCAGCAGGACCAGAGAATCTGGTCCTATGTATGGATGGTGAAAAGACATCCCTCCCAACAGAACCTGTTTTCTTAGCTCTTAAATGGCCAGCATTCCAGGGGAGGCCAAAGAAAGGATACAGACACTCTGAAGCTCTCCTTGAAGTACAGTAGCAAAATTAATGATTGGGAGAAACTTGCTCCAATCGTTTAAAATGGTGGCAACTTGTTCACCAGGCTGCATCATGCTTTGAAACTAAATGCCTTAATGATGAGACAGAGTGGCAGCAGAGAAGGAAAGAAAAGGAAGCACATTCTGCACTCCAGGTCCCATTATCTCATGGAATGTCTGGTCCCAATGTCCCTGAAGCTCTGTGTCGACAATTGGCCTGTTCAATCAGGTGAAGATTCATGGCAGAAACTAATGACCCTGAGTCAATGTCATCCTCAAATTGAGGGACTGCCAACACAAGTGACTCATTGTTAGGCCATTATTAATTAATGGGAGAGCATTAATGACAGCACTTTCTTTATGTGATCTAGACTTTCACAGGTAAAAAGTGCTTTGAAAGTCTGTAGCACAGCTCAAAGCCCCCTCTCTGCATTTTGTGGATCGTGAGGTGGAAACGTTCCTGCTGGATGTTAGGGACAAGAAGGGGGTATTATTTGGATGAACAATTAAAAGGACCTAAACAGAGCAGCCCCTATCCGATTTTGATCAATCAGTGCCAGTTCAACACCCTTATGCACTTAAGTACAGGAAGGAAAATAATGACCTTACTAGGCCAGGCAAAATAAAGAGTCCACCACACCTTCTAAAAAATGTTTCATGTAAGAATTTTCCCAAAACAATGGCACAGTGTCAGACTCTGACCAAAAACTGAGGCATTTATCTCCAGAGGAACAGGTAGGTTTTCTCTCCAGAACCTCTGGCACTTAGTCAAAAATAGCAGGGGTAGCAGGTTTAGTACCTGAGGGGTTGGGAAAGGCAGTCTCCACAGAGAGTCCCAATCTCACATTGAGGTTAAAGATCCCCTCTCCCATTGGGCCTTCAGTGTCCCCTCCAACTCATGATCTGTGTTTCCAGAAAAATGACTTCCATGAGGGGAGCAGGCACTTAGAGTTGAATTAGGCTTGAAGCAACGAGTTCCAATGTTTGAATAGTTCACGGTGTAGGTGAGGACCAGGCGAACATACCTGTACAGAGCTCCTTCAGCTGCTACCTGTTTGACGATAAGATGGTAGACCGACACAGGCTGCTGTCTAGAGCCCTGTTCTCTTCAGAGGTCAAACAGTCACTGAAGATAAAATTTAACATCTTATTAATTAAAGGAATTCAGAGCTCAAATCTCAGTCATATAACAGTGTGCTTTGCAGTTGACTGACAAAGTTCCTGGTTGGAGACCATTGTGTTTTGGAGCAGGTAATGGCAGGGCTAGTAATACCACATTGGATATTATCAGTCACAAACAGTAAACATAGAAACTAGAAGCAGGAATAGGCTAAAAACTGAGAGCTTGCTGGTTTGTCTCAATGTTTGGAATTCCTCTGGTATGAGTCATGGCTAGTCAGATTAATGTCCATTTTTTAAAAAAAATGTATAATCTTTACAGAGTATTCCAATTGCTGTAAGCATGTATTTATTTATTTTTTCTCATCTCAACTGGGACACCAGTAGTGTACGTACTGTTCTCAATATAATTGAATGACATTTAAGCTAAAACAAAAGGAGGTAGAGAAAAATAGATTGTTAAACAGCTCTGAATTCTTTGTCTGCTGCAATGTTGGCATAGCAGAGTTTTCATAGAATCCCTACACTTCAGAAGGAGACCATTTGGCCCATCGAGCCTACACTGACACCAATCCCAGCCAGGCCCTATCCCCGTAACCCCATGTATTTACTCTGCTAATCCCCCTGACACTAAGGGCCAATGTACCTAACCTCCACATCTTTGGATATAGGAAGAAATTGGAGCACCTGGAGGAAACCCATAGAGACACAGGGAGAATGTGCAAACTATACACACAGTCAACCGAGGCTGGAATTGAACCTGGGTCCCTGGCGCTGAGAGGCAGCAATGTCAACCATTGTGCCACTGTTCCCTTGTGTCTTGATTGTAAATCTGAGCTCTATTTATTTTCCAGGGTTAGGGACATTTAAATAGTTGAGCAGGTTCATGGACTATTTACAGATCTACTGGGGATACCCCTCATGTTGAGGTTGGTGAGATTCAGGTGTAAGGGTAGATGGAGAGATACTAAGCATCATATTATTGCAGTGTAAATGGACCCTGGTATTCCTGGTTACCGTTCAGAAAAATGTTCAACACCATCCCCAGTTTAAGGCACAAATGATAGGCAATATAATGTATGATTTATTCCCCCCATTTGTCATTTACTTTTGGACCTTTCACTGTGTCATGAGACTATGCCGCTTTATTTTTGAAAATATAACTTTCGTTGCGTGCATTTTCTCCAGGTACTCCAGTTTCCTCCCACCATCCAAAGATGTGTGAGTTAGGTGAGTGGCACAGTAGCTAGCACTGCTGCTTCACAGTCCAGGGACCTGGGTTCAATTCCTGGTTTGGGTCACTGTCCAGATACTCTGGTTTCCTCCCACAGTTCAAAGATGTGCGGGTTAGGTTGATTGGCCATGCTAAAAAATTGCCCCTTAGTGTCCTGGGATGTGTACGTTAGAGAGATTAGTGGGTAAAATATGTAGGGATATGGGGGTAGGGCCTCAGTGGGATTGTGTTGGGTGCAGACTCGATGGGCCAAAGGGCCTCCTTCTGCACTGTAGGGTTCTATGATGATTCAATTGGCAGGAAATGTTTCAATTTGAAATGAGGCAGACAAACTGCTTAAAATACAAGGCCACCATTTAAGGTAAAGATAAGAAATAAACAAATCACCCACAAAGGATTGTGAAGAGAGAGACATTTTCTATAATCCAGACACCCATTGAAACTCATATTGTCTAAAGATGAGACATTAAAAGTGCAAAGGATGGTGAGACAATGGTTGTCACAGACAGACACACCCCAAATGCATAATTGGAAATACACAATGGATAAAGTATTTCAAGGCCGGGCTGTCTAGCCATTAGAGAGAGATTGCAAGTGACATAGACACAGTCAAGCAAATCTTCAGCAGTGGAAACAGACAGAAAGCTACTCCCTCTTCCTCTTTCTCTCTCCTTTGGAATAAGTTTTGCTCAGTTTGATAAGACAACTCCAGAAACCTACCAATGAAGTGAAATCTTGTAATAATTGCAACATCTTCTACATCTGACCACATTCAAGAAACCAGCTAACCTAAATTGGCCACAGCACTTAAAATCTCCATCTCAAGGACAACAAAAGGATACTTAACTGTGTATTATTTTATCTTTTGTATTGGACTCCAAACTCATTTATTTCTGATACTTTAGTGTGTGTTCTTATTACTTTGTGATATCTGCACATGTGTGCATGTATATATGCATGTGTGTGTCTGCGCGTGTGTGTGCACGTGTGTGTGTGTATGGTCACGTTTTTATTTTTCTTGGATTTAGTGATCAATAAATTTGCTCATTTTTTGACCCAAGAAAACTTTGTTCGATTGGTTTCCAATTGCTAACTTTAAATAATTTAATCTGATTTGTGAAAGACAAATTGAGATATTTCCAGCTTCGATGTTCCCTGCAGGTGTCTCCTGTGGAGGATTTCTGAAAGCAATCACAGGATTGCTATGGACAATTTTTAGATACATCAAAAAACAGAAAGTCATAATATTTTTGCCGATGTAGATCTTTTTGTTTCATTCCTGTAGTGGGGTATCCCCCAAATGCATTGATGCTATGCCACTGATCATGGAGGAGTTTTAGAAATTCTATTTTGACGTTAATTACTTCTGTTTAATCTCCTGACTCCTTCCAATTTGCTTTATGGTGGGATTTTACTTCTTCTCTAAGGCTATCATAACTCCAGCATTTCTGATGTGAAAGTCTCTGTAAAAGGTCAAAAATGGACATTTTGACATGCATTAAACAGCATTTGACGGTGCACACAAAGGGCTAAATCAGATAACCTTTGAAAATGGACATGGGTTTGTGATGCATGATTAACACATGCCTGTTGATTTCAATGCAGGCAAAATGCCAACTCTGTGCTTCTTCCATTGCAGACATCATTTGAATGATCTTTGCAGCTGAACAATGCTAATTGCATTGTTCAATGGCTGGACATATCAGCAGGGGCCAATATCATGAGTGGTGAACAGCAGTTAATGCTAGCTTACATAGAAGTATCTTGTAGGGGAGTGTGCATTGTGTCTCAAGCAGAAGCTGGAAGTTGGAGTTGAGAAGAATATATCCTGGGAAAGAGTGAATAACAGTCTAACAGGGGACGGAGTATGCACCAAGGTTTTCAGTTGCAGCATTGGAGTTCTTGGTGGAGGAGGTGGAGAGGAAAGGAGATATTCTGTTTCTACAGGAGGTCAGGAACTATTCCAGACACAGTCAAAAGTCCGTGGGAACAGATAGCCATGGAGATCAATACTCACAGTCATACCCTGTGAACTTGGATACCGTGCCACATGGCATTTAATGACCTCATGTGAGTGATCAAGGTCAGTGAATGCACTTTCAAATGCCATTTCCTAACAGCTATACCAGTTATCTCAATATACTTCAACTTACCCTCACATACTTAACAGCATTCATTGTCTCACACCCACATCTCAAAAATCATAAACTAGTATCCAACAGTCCCATCAGCTGAACAGATTGTCCCACACTCACTGACATTCATGCCTTTCTTTTGCAGGATAAGCTGGTGTACATCTGGAGGTAGCTGGAGCTAACTGGAGAAGAACCTGTGTTTGTGTCCTAGGGCAATTGCTTAGTGCAGAAAGATTGAAGTCAGTAAAAACACCGTCATCACCTGTCACACCACTCCCTTTAGACTTCCACAACCCGAAAGCACCGAAGACCTGTAGCATTACAGTAACTGCCAGAATAAATCAATCAACAACTTAACCTGTAAGCATTTGATAATCCTTTTAAATGTACAGGTGGTGAGGTACACATGAGTTTAAGAGAGGATGTTGACTGGGCTATGGGACCCTAAAATGGCACTGCTAGCGTCAAAGCAATATTGCAATCTCATTATGTTATATCTACACATTCTGCATTCATCAGACGATAATTGTATGCATAATCAAAGCATCGATATGACGTCTGCTGTGATTCAGCCAACAAGTTTGTGCATGCTGCAGATGCAACTTTGAAGCTCTAAGTACAGTTGTAGATTCCAAAAATGGTGCTGCCAAGCTAAGTTTCTCACCTTACGTTCCTCAATAACGTTACAGCTGGCAGACAGTAGAGAAATGGAATATAGTTTATTTTATCTTTGAAGACCCCCACCAGACAACAGTCACCAAGTCAACTGCATCCCTCTGAAAGACTAACAAATTCCACGTGACTGGCGTTTAGCCATTGCACACAGTGGCGTGTTGGTTCTTCAATGCAGTGAGTGATGAGATTTGTTCCCATCTAACTCACTTAGTCAGAGATGGATAGCATTGCAACTAGACTAGGGCAGAAAAACAGATTCGCTGCTGACTCTTTGCCATCCTTGTTGCATTGGCAAGCAACGGAAGACGGGAGGTGGTTAGAAGCCATCAATAACATCAAAACCTCAGTAATAACCTCAGTTGGTGGAATTGGAAAATAATTTAAAATGGTAGAATGTATATAGGATTTAGTTGGTCCGCAAACCCTGCCTTGTTAACTCATCAATGTGAGATCTACTCAAACATTTTGAGTTCCTGCTTCCTCTAAACATCCTGCATCATCAACTTTAGTGCGTAAAGGCTTGGATTTAAAACACCCACAGAGGGAGAGAGGTCTTCTGTTTAAGATTAGAGCCAATCAGTTCAGGAAATACTGGAGCCAAACAGTCTAATTTGTTATTTTTGAAGTTACAAGGAATAATAGTGGTTCGATTGCATTTTATTGGAAACTGTACTTGTTCACATAAATCAGCTGGTTGGCTCTCATGCAGGCACGTTTAACCAGAGTGCTGATTGATACACAGTCTGGGAAATAGAAAGCTAAGAATGAGAGGAAATTGAATTGAAATGTTATACAATTCCTAAGAAGCTTGACTGAATAAAAGGTGAGAAAATCTTTTCTTGCCTGGGGAATCTAGAACATGGGATCACGGTTTCAGAATATTTAAGACACGGGTAGATAGATTTTTGGTAGGCAAGGGAATTAAGGGTTATGGGGAGCAGGTGGGAAAGTGGAACTGAGCCACTTCAGATCAGCCATGATCTTATTGAATGGCGGGGCAGGCTCAAAGGGCTAGATGGCCTACTCCTGCTCCTATTTCTTATGTTCTTATATTCTTTGAGTCCACACCAACAGCGTCAGATGGAATTTAATCTGGACAAATGTGAAGTGTTGCATTTTGATAGATCCAATCCAGGTGGGAGCTGTAAAATAAATGGCAGAACCATCAGGAGCATAGACACACAGAGACATCTGGGAATATAGGTTCACAGATCCTTAAAAGTGGCAGTACAGGTGGAAAAGATAGTGAAGAAAGCATATAACATGTTTGCTTCATCAAATGGGGCATCGAGTATAAAAGTTGGTAAATTATGTTGCAATTGTATAAAACGTTGGTTAGGCCACATTTGGAATACTGTGTCCAATTCTGGTCACCACGATACCAGAAAGATGTGGAGGCCTTGGAGAGAGTATAGTAAATGTTTATTAGGTTGTTGCCTGGTATGGACGGTATTAGCTAGGAGGAGAGATTGAATAAACTGGGATTGTTCTCTCTGGAAAGACGGAGGCTAAGGAGTGACCTGATAGATGTTTATAAAATGATGAGAGGTATAGATAGGGTGAACAGTTGGAAACTTTTTTCCAGGGCAGAGATGACAATTGCAAGGAGGCACAAATTCAAAGAGGAAAAGGTTCAGTGGAGATACGCGGGGGAAGTTTTTTACACAGAGGGTTGGGGGCTTAGAATGCACTGCCAAGTGAGGTGGTTGAGGCAGTTTCATTAGCCACATTTAAGACTTGATAGGCACATGAAAAAATGGGGAATAGGGGGATATAAGCTAGATAGGAAAATGTGATCAGTGCAGGCTTGGAGGGCCAAAGGGCCTGCTCCTGTGCTGTACTCTTCTTCGTTCTTCTTTGTTCTTTGTTACACACTAGAAACACTTGAACTCTCACCTAATCTCATCTGCCAGCACTTGGCCCATAGCCCTGAATGTTATGATGTGCCAAGTGCTCATCCAGATACTTTTTAAAGGATGTGAGGCAACCCACCTCCAACACCCTGCGTGGCAATGCATTCCAGACCATCACCATCCTCTGGGTAAAAAGGTTGCTCCTCACATCCCCCCTAAACCTTCTGCCCCTTATCTTGAACCTATTTCCCCTCATGACTGACGCTTCAACTAAGGGGAACAGCTGCTTCTTATCCACTCTGTCCATGTCTCTTATAATCTTGTACACCTCAATCAGGTCACTCCTTTGTCTTCCCTGCTCCAACGAAAACAACCCAAGCTTACGTAACCATTCTCCATAACTTAAATGTTCCATCCTAGGCAGCATCCTGGTGAACCTCCTCTGCACCTCCTCCAGTGCAATCGCATCCTTTCGATAATGTGGCGACCAGAACTGCAGACAGTATTCTAGCTGTGGCTTCACCAAAGTTCTAGACAACTCCAACATGGCTTTCCTGCTTTTGTAATCTTTGTGTCGATTGATAAAGGCGAGTGTCCCATATGCCTTTTTCAGCACCCTACTAACATGTCTTTCTGCCTTCAGAGATCTGTGGACAAACAGGCCAAGGTTCTTTTGTTCCACAGAACTTCCTAGTGTCCTCCCATTCATTGAGTACTTTGTTGTCAAGTTACTCCTTCCAAGGTGTATCACCTCACACTTTTGTGTTCTCCTTCATTCTCCATGAGAAGGAAGTAAGATTTAAGAAAATTTCAGAAGTTTGCTAATTATTTTTTCAATAGGAAACTGCAAAGGACAATCTATGGGAAACTTCAGACTCTTGAAATTTGCAAAGTAGATTCCATGGTGACAATTTAGCACATTCTTCTTCATTTACCATAATTGTTGAGCACTTGTAGGGCAGTTCAGGTATCCCTAAGGAACCTTTTTTAACAAGACATAGCTCATGGGTAATGTAAGTGGATGGAATTGCAAATAAATTCTTCCAGTATCAGTGGATCAGAAGAAATTTATACAGAATTTTTAGGTTGATGGCTGCAGTGACTTTTGATGTTAGCTTTTTGAAGCTTTTTCATTGCAACAAAGTGAATTTTGGCTACAATCGAATTGAAATTTTAAAAATGAAGAGAACCTTGCTGATTATTTGAAAACGTTATTGTAACACACATCAGAAGTTTCTTAGATATTAGAGAAGAATGACTGGAGATCCAGTGAGAGACTTGTGGAGACCCAGAACAGTAGGCCTCCCCAAACATCAAGGGACCAGGGTGGGAGGAGATGTTCTGCCCATCGAGAACTGTTGGCCAATCGGATTGAGGTCAACAGCTCTTTGTTGCTCAGCAGCGCCCCTGGGGTGATGGTGGCTGGTGCCAGTAATGCATCCACCTCTGACCTCGAATCAAGGAAAGGGCTGAGGCATACATCTTGTGAAAATATAAATGCCCAAGAACTAATTAATGAGTCAGGTTACTTGTGACAAGAAGATGCCTGACTGCTGTGTTATTGCATTAACTACACTGGCCTGAATTTTCAGGCCCTGCCACCCATCCCTGAGATAGATATGGTGTCTTCAGGTGTGCCATGTAGGAGGTGGAATCTGGCAAGTGGCAAGAACCTGATGTCTCTTCTTTTCAGGAAAGGCCGTAGCAACTTGTGCTACTCAGGTACTCTAAAGATGTGTGGGTTAGGTGGATTGGCCATGCTAAATCGCCCCTTAGTGTCAAGGGGACTAGATAGGGTAAATGCATGGGGTTATGGAGATAAGGCTTGGGTGGGATTGTGGTTGGTGCAGACTTGATGGGCTGAATGGCCTCCTTCTGCACTGTAGGGTTTCTATGATTCTAACAGGGTTAAGGCCCTCAGGATGGAAGTCCTGCCCGCCAAGAGTTGTCGGCCAATCTGAAGCTGGCAGCTCTTCTGTACACAGCAGCACCATCAAGAAGGCAGAGGCTGTATTCTTACATCACCCACCCGAGACCTCAGAGTGCAGAGGGAGCCGGCACAGGTGACTGATGGTGGGAAAGGGGTTGCGGGAAGGGAGTTTCAGTGGAGGAGACGTCTGGCCTGAGTCAGGAAAAGATGGGAGAGAATAAAGGAACTGGAGATCAAGTCAACTCAGGCCACTCTTGTATTTGTTGAATGACAAATTTGAGAATGGGGTAGCAGTTGGGGAAAAGCAGCTTGTTGCAGAAATATATCTAGCAGTTAAAATTTCAAAGCTTTTCTAACTCTGCTAGTTTGAAATGTGGGGATAGATTTTACTTTCTGGGCACTGCATTATTGATGTGCTAAGTGATTATCTGGAAATTCAATCTGCAGAAGTCTCCAGACAGTCAAAGGCAACAGTCTGAGGCTCGATTGAAATTGGGTCCCAGGCTTCATTTGCATTGAGCATAGAATCCTATAGTGCAGAAGGAGGCCATTCAGCCCTTTAAGCCTGCACTGACCATAATCCCACGCAGGCCCTATCCCCATAACCCATGCATTTAGCCTAGCTAGTCCCTCTGACACTAAGAGGCAATTTACCATGGCCAATCCACCTAACCAGCACATTTTTGGACTGTGGGAGGAAACTGGAGTAATTGGAGGAAATCCACACAGACACAGGCTGTGACCCAAGCAGGGAATCAAACCTGGGTCCCTGGCGCTGTGAGCCAGCAGTGCTAACAACTGTGCCACCATGCCAGAGGTGACAGCAATCTGGTGAATTGATGCATGTTTTGCCAGAGGCCTGGCCAATTCTGACAGTCACAACCCAAACTCCCTCAGGTAGGCTGTGATGAAGCCCATGAAGTAGAGTGGAGAGGCTCATGATATTTCTGTGGACCAGAAAAGAATTCTACTCATTTTGATGGTTAACTAAGAGTTGATTCCAGGAACTAGTCAAAAAAAATGTGAGACTTGAATTCAGCACTGTTGGCATCATCAGATTCCTAACATAGTTCCTCCTCATTATTGCCGAGTGTATTTCTTTTAGAGCCGCTTTCTGATGGCTTCTCTATTTATATTGCTGCACATTCTGAAATGATTTGATGCATTGATGAGACTGAATGCAAAAGCACACATCTGAGGACACCAACAAAATACCTCAGTGGCTCTTTCATGTCAGAACTACTCATCCATGGGCAATGATCTTTCTCATCAGAAATAAATTAGCGTACTATAAATAATGCGATACCAACTACTTTGACAGGCCCTGATTGACCTGTTGTATATTACACTATTATAAGGCAAATGATTATCTGAGTTCATTGTGATACAATTCTATGTTGATTAAAGAGAAAACTTATCTTTATGCAATGTGCATTTCTGACCAGAGGTTAACTGATGTGACCAGGCACAAATTATTATTTTTTCATTGAACGCCAGTCTCCTAGCAATCATTAGTGAAATAAATTTTATGTATTAGTCACAAATCAGCTTACATTAACACTGCAATGAAGTTATTGTGAAAATCACCGAGTCGCCACTCTCCGGCACCTTTTGGGTATACTGAGGGAGAGTTTAGCATGGCCAATGCACCTAACCAGAATGCCTTTTGGACTGTGGGAGGAAACCGGAGCACCCAAAGGAAACACACGCAGACATGGGGAGAACATGCAGACTCCGCACAGACAGTGACCCAAGCTGGGAATCAAACCCAGGTCCATGGCGCTGTGTGTGCCATCATGATTACAAAGTTGTGGTTACAAGGAAGTGATTACATGTTTGCTATGGTACTCTGATAAACAGGGCTTTGATTGCTTGGCTTCAATGTGAGCAGAGGGAGATGCATTGAATGTACTGTGTTGAGAGATGACGGAGCAGCACTTTGAAAGCTCATGATTCCAAATAAACCTGTTGGACTTTAACCTGGTGTTGTGAGACTTCTCACTGTGCCCATCCAGTCCAATGCCGGCATCTCCACATCATGTATTGTGTTGAACAAGGAATGATCTCATGCCAATTTTTTTGTTGCAATATAATTTAGTTCTTTGAGTTCTGGGACAAATTCTATCTTAAATTTCAGACAACATAATTCTTCAGTTAATTTGATTATTGAGTTTTAGGAGCTTGATTGTTTTATTTAAATCCTTTCATAGGATGTGGATGTCACTGGCAAGGTCAGTGTTTGTTGCTTATCCTTGAACTGAGTGGCTTGTTAGGCCATGGTGGAGGGCAGTTAAGATATAACCACATTGCTGTGGATCTGGAGTCACGTCAGCCAGATCAGGTAAGGACAGTGGATTTCCTTCCCTAAGCCATGTGGATTTTTACAACAGTTGACGATGATTGTCACGATCACAATTACGGAGATGCTATTTATAGTCACAATTTATTGATTAAATTCAGGTTGAATTGAATGTAAATTCCACCGGCTGCCATGTCCCCAGAGCATTAATCTGGGCCTCCTGGATTATTAGGCCAGTGAAATGATCATTATTCCCCCTAATATAGATTATTCTAAATACCAGTCTGTGTTTATCATTGATTGCACTGAGTCATTGAATGACTGTGAGTATTTCGCTCTATTTTCTAATTGGCTAGGCATGATTTTCGCAGCCATGAAAATGGGATTGGGTAAAATGTTCTGTCAGAGAGTTGGTGCAGATTTGATGGGCAGAATGGCCTCCTTCTGCACTATTGGGATTTTATGATTTCTGAAGGGATGTGATTGAGATTAGGATTTTCCTGACACCATTGGCAAAATGGTGTGACAAGATGAGTCTGTTGGCATCTATGTTTTCCTTGCGGTAGGCCTTTCACTTTTATTGGGAATCCTGCCTCTAACTAGGTCTTCATAATAAGGTGACTTATTATGGCTTCAAGTTATAAAGGGGTTATTAACAACAATATTTATTTATTGTTCTGATAGGACGAGTACACATTTACTTCTTCCCCTCCCTGGCTCCAACTGAGGCTCCTCCCTGACTCAGTATGCGAGCCCTTGGCCTCCCATGCTGCCTCTCCACAGGGTCTCGCCTGATCAAGTGTCCTTCAGAGATCGCCCCCTCAAAGGGGACACGTTACCACAGTCTTCATTGATGGGAGGGATCAAAATTGAGGCCGGCAGCAGTAGCTGAAATGACCATGTGCACATTACGTGGCTCAGATTCAGTGGTGAAGATTGAGAGGGTGTGGTTAGAGAAAGCAAGACGGAGACTGAGAGAAATGGAGAGAGAGCAAGAGAGAACTGGAGCTTATCATGAATATTGAAAAACATTAGCAAAATTATCTGGGAGATAATGTAAAGGCCCCAAGATTTTCAGGAAGTTAGTAAGAGATAGGGGCCCAAAGACAATGTCTCTTTGCCATCCAAGAAAAGATGAGTGCAGGCTATGCAAGGGAAGGCAGTCAGGGCAATTCCACAATCCTGTAAATGGCTATTTAGTACCAGAAATGTTTGATGACCTTACCAGAGTAAGCAAGGTAAGCAAAGGCAGGACGGGCCATGTACATGCTGAGAGATTGCTGGGAGAATGACACGCCTCTGCATAACACTGTATCACATTGTGTTAACATCATATGTAGACAGACACAAGAAATCCTGCCTGTCTATCCCCTCGGGACAACTCCTCTCCTGCCATTGCTCGGTGCAGTATCACACTTCCTGCAATGCAGCTGATGGCCATGTTCAGAAAGAAATGTCTGCAGATGAGTGGGTGACAAGGTACAGTGAATTAAGCTTAATGTTTTACTTTGTAAAGGAGAAACAGATGCACAACCAAGGGAAAGGACTGGCATGCACGAGGAATGGCTTGAGTCAGGCCCCAGGGTAGAGTAGATGAGGGAGCATGGCATTTACTGGGCAGACCGATGCAGTGGGAGCTGAAGGAATTTGGGAGAAAGTTGCTGGGTTTGATTGTTAACAAGATATAACACTATGACAATTATGATATTTTCCTAGCTTGGGACATTCTGATTATTTGCTTCCATTGACCCCTCAATAGCAGCCTAGCTCAGGGCCTGTATGGGAATATTTTTAAATGTTTATTTATTAGTTACAAGTAGGCTTACATTAAACTGCAATGAATTTACTGTGAAAATCCCCTAGTTGCCACACTCTGGCGCCTATTCGGGTACACTGAGGGAGAATTTAGCATGACCAATGCACCTAACCAAACTGTGGGAGGAAATCAGAGCACCCGGAGGAAACCCACGCAGTCACGAGGAGAACGTGCAGGCTTTGCACAGACAATGACTCAAGCTAGGAATCGAACCCGGGTCCCTGGAGCTGTGCCACCATAACCTGTCTTCAGGAATACTATTAGCCTGACTGAATCTGGAATTTTAGATAAAAGCTAGTCTCAGTGATAGTGACCATGAGAGAATTGCTGATTATTGTAAAAACCCACCTGGTTCTCTAATGTCCTGCAGGGAAGGAAATCTGCCATCCTTGCCTCGTTTGGCCTACATGTGACTCCAGATCCACACAATGTGGTTGACTCTGAACTGCCCTTTGAAATGTCCTAGCAAGCCACTCAGTTCAAGGGCAACTAGGGTTGGGCAACCAATGTTCCAGTGAAGGAATTAAGAAAAATAATCTGTGGCCAGCTTGATTGGGCTGCGAGGAGGGATCACACATATCACTGCTTCTCATAGAAGTGTCAATGCACTGGTATCAGTGCAGCCTTCTAAAGTTTGCAGAGGAGGAAGTTTCTGGTGTGGGCTCACTGGACATTGGAAAAGCATGCAGCAGGTCTTTCAGGATACAGGGTAGGCCATTTAGGACAGAGGCGAGGAGACATTTCTTCACCCAAAGAGTGGTGAGCCTGTGGAATTCATTACCACAGGAAGTAGTTGATGCCAAAACATTGAATGTATTCAAAAGCCAGCTGGATGTAGCACTTGGGGTGAATGGGATCAAAGGTTATGGGGAGAAAGCAGGATTAGGCTGTTGAGTTGGATGATCAGCCGTGATCGTAATAAATGACGGTGCAGGCTTGAAGGGCCAAATGGCCTCCTCCTGCTTCTCTCTTCTATATTTCTATGTTTCTATGTTCAAGAACATTAACTTCAGTGAGATGGGTGCCACCCCAGTCCAGTCAGTATGGTACTATTTACATATATCATAATCTCCTGATACTGAGAAAGCACCATATTGGAATAAATGGAGTTTTAAACATGAGGGATAAGACGCTGCAGCAGCAATAAGTTGAAGGGACAAGAGGGCAATGGACATATTTTTCTGGTAATTCAGTGTGCTGGTGCATTTCTTACAGGGAGGCATTTTATTATTCTTCTTATATTTGCAGCAGCAGATAAGATCGGTAATGAGAAGTTGTGACATTATCATGCACTTCTTAGGCCTGTAGTATTCCTTAGTCATTTCCAGACAGTTTACCATCTGCTTGTGTCTAGAATTGGCAATGGATTTCCCAAAGGACACTGAATGTAATCAGACAATTTTCGTCGGTGTAGCTTTCTCAGTTTTAAAAGAGCAGAAGCAGTCAGGGATGTGGGCAGAATATGACAAAATAGAGTTAGAAAGCTGGGCAATACCTTTGTTGCATCTAAAATGTGATCTCAATTTCCATTAATCTACTTACATCCTTCCTAATATTGAACAAAGATGTCATACCCTAGATCAGGAAGTATTTAATTGTGATGATTAGATAAAGGGAGACATCGTGAAGAATTTTGGGGCAGGTTCGCCATTGCTTAATCCAATTAATCCATGCATTGGAGGAGCTTGCAGGCAATACTTTAAAAAAACCTTTTCTACACAATGCTGAAGTAGATGCAGGTAAAATACTGCGGATGCTGGAATCTGAAACTAAAACAGAAAATGCTGGAAAAACTCAGCAGGTCTGACAGACCTGTGAGGAGAGATAGAACCAATGTTTCAAACGTTTTTCCAGCATTTTCTGTTTTAGTTTCTGAAGTAGATACTATTGTTATGGCCAAATGTCAGCATATTTGTAAAACTCTCAATATTCTTTGTATATTTTTAAAAATTGATGCTGTTAATAGTCCAGGCAGATGAATCCTATGAATGAAAATCGAGGTCAGGGCTAAATAATTACTGTAAGAAAATACATTCTGAATGATAACTTCTCGAGTCCACATCTCAGTAAGATATCTATTAAAAAATGGACCTCTGTCTTTGGGGAGAAGACTCTGCACTGTTCTGCTTATCTCTTCATACAGTTAAGTGCCATTATTCTGAATGACTAAGATGCGTCAATTTTGAGTTACAGTTTAAGCAAGACATGAAGTGACTCATTCTCCTGTGATTGGAACATTTTCTGCAATTCTCATTAATAAGATTATTAACCTTCAGTTATGGTCCGATGTTCTTCACATTCTTATAAGTTTGCAGAAATCTACCAAGGGTTGATTAACAATCTAGGGAAATGAGGACTCGTACAAGCTTTATATTTCCAATTTATATTAAGGACAGTGAACTGGCATTGCAGTCCTCTCCCTATTCTGTCTGCAGGGGCATACAAAAAAAAGAGTGGAAGGGGGTAAGGGAATGAGAATGGACGGAGGTACAGGGAAATGATCATTGGCTCCTGATCCATCCTGGTATTGATTTTATAATTCTTGTTTGCAAATCCCTCTACGACCTGGTCACTCCTTATCACTGTAATCTCCTCCAGCCCGACAATCCTCCGAGGTAAGGCTGGCATTGTGGCACAGTGGTTATAGCACTGTTGCCTCAAAGTGCCAGGGATCTGTGCTCAATTCCAGCCTTGAGTGACTGTCTGTGGAATTTGCTCGTGGTCCCAGTGTCTGTGTGGGTTTTCTCCCGGTGCTCCAGTTTCCTCCCACGGTCCAAAGGTGTGCAGGTTAGGTGTATTGGTGATGCTAAATTGCCTCTTACTGTCCCAAGGTTAGGGGAATTAGTGGGGTAAAAATGTGGGGTTACAGAAATAGGACCTGGGTAAAATGCTCTGTCACAGAGTTTGTACAGACTCAATGGGCCGAATGGCCTCGTTCAGCACTGTAGGAATTCTATGAATATCTGCTCTCCTCTAATCATGGCTTATTAACCCTTTAATGTGATTGACTGCTTACCTGGTTTACTGAAATCATTGCTGCTGACCACTTGAAACCTAATCTGCACATCTTTCGGATTGTGGGAGGAAACCGGAGCACATGGAGGAAACCCACGCAGACACAGGGAGAATGTGCAAACTCCACACAGACAGTGGCCCAAGGCTGGAATTGAACCCGGATCCCTGGGACTGTGAGGCAGCTATGCTAACCACTGTGCCACCCTAAGTGCTATGGTCCAATGACAATCAATCACTTTTGACCAGAAACTGAAAGGTTACAAATCTAAAATTCCATTCCTTTAGGTTGTTAATTATTTTAGGAGATTTAATGAATGTCAAATCTTTATTTTCAAACATTTTTTCTTTGTCTTTTTTTTTCTATATTTTAATCTAAATATTTTCTCCCTTCTTTTCACGTGTAGTTCTGTACCTGATTTGACGTTGCACCCTACTGGACTTCTGTTTATTTTTCAATCTTTAAATCCTAATATTCTGTTCATAGAGGCTTAGATGTCCTGTTGTTAGTGTATCCAGCAAAGTGGCTGGAATTTTAGAATGTTGGTGACCCTGTCCGCAGACTAGAAATTCAAGAGGGACAACCCTGGCTGTTTCTGGGAGCCCTGGCCGAATTTGATGTTCATTAGGCAATTAATTGTTTTGCATCAGGCCCTTGCCACTGTAAGGGATGAGATTCTGTCCCCAAGTGCTGCTGGCCAATTGGAGGGCTGGCAGCTTGTCAGTCCCAGTAGCATCATTGAAAGTGGTGGCCTCTGCTGGAACTGCATCCACCTCAAAGTACCATGGATGCCACCCAAGATGAGTGGGTCAGTCCTCAGCGATGGTTGATGGCTTGATGAGGGCAGGATGGGGTGCTGCAGCTGCCAAAGGCCCTCCACAGGCTGCTGGGAGGACCACCCTGCACCCTCCCTACTCCCTAAGCCAAGAGGCAGATACCAAGTTGTTGTCAGCAGTAGGATATCAGTGACAGCAGGAAGTAACCCTTAAGCAGCCCATATTAAGGCCCTCAATACCCTCTGGGCAGGAGTCCTGTCTGTCATTTCCACTGCTTTGGTAAAATGGCATTGTGGTAAAAAGGTGATGCAGATCTCACCCCCATACCCTCTTCTCCAATGTTTGGCTCTCCTCCTGCTTCCCAACATGCTCCCTGCGGTATCGCAAAATCCCAGCTTGAGTGCGCAAGAAGGACGTGAACAGGGATTGGCTACAAAATACCTCACTGTCCCAATATTTGTTGGAATGCAGATAAAAATAGACATGGAAATTGTACCCCACAATGTTCAATGAGGATTATTCTGATCATCCATCATAACTTTGGCAGAAGATCAATGGTAAAAAGTCTGACAACACCAGGTTTCAGTCCAACCGATTTATTTGATAGTAAATTCACAAGCTTTCGAGGGGACTCCCTCTTTGTCAGGTGAATGGAGAGTTCTGGCCTCGGACAGAGCATATAAAGCACAGACAGTTTAGAGATTACTGATTAGAATGCGAATCTTTACACCTAACCTGCTGTTCAAGTCCTAAAGTGGCTGACAATGTGAATGGAGGGAGCACTGATCACGGGTTAAAAAGATGTGTATTGTCTCCAGACAGGACCGTACAGTGAGGTTTTGCAAACCCAGGCAAGTCACGGGGGTTACAGATAGTGCGACATGAACCCAAGATCCCTGTTGAGACCGTCCTCATGTGTGTGGAACTTGGCTATAAGTTTCTGCTCAGCGACTCTGCGCTGTCGTGTGTCGTGAAGGCCGCCTTGGAGAACGTTGAAACCTGGTGTTGTCAGACTTTTTACTGTGTTTACCCCAGTCCAACGCCGGCATATCCACATCAGAAGATCAATGGAACAGCCAGTGAATAGCGAAAACTGTAATTGAAGAATCTCTGTGATGTACCTCCGTCATTTATTCACCACCATTAAAACACCACCATGAAAATAAAAATGGTTATTTGATCCAGCTGACTCTGTGAGATTAGATTTCATTCTCTCTATCGGAGGAGGGTTGGGCGACGGTTTCTGCTCTTTGCTCTGTCGCTATGGCCCCACTTTCTCTATCAGGGCTCAACATTCAAGCAGGATAGACACCCTGTCATCAAACAGAAGCTTGATTTGATTTGCATTATTATTGTCACATGTATTGGGAAACAGTGAAAATTATTGGTTCCTGCACGCTATACAGATAAAGCATTCCGTTCATAGAGAAGGAAAGAAGACAGTGCAGAATGTAGTGTTATAGCCATAGCTAGGGTGTAGAGAAAGATCAACTTAATGAGAGGTAGGCCTATTCAAAAGTCTGATGGCAGGAGGGAAGAAGCTGTTCTTGAGTCAGTTGATACATGACTTCAGACTTTTGTATCTTTTTCCCAAAGAAAGAAGGTGGAAGAGAGAATATCCAGGGTGCATGAAGTCCTTAGTTATGGCTGCTTTGCTGAGACAACGGGAAGTGTAGACATAGTCAATGGATGGGAGGCTGGTTTACATGATGGATTGGGCTACATTCACAATGTTTTGTAGTTTATTGTGGTCTTGGGCAGAGCAGGAGCCATACTGAGTTGTGATACAACCATAAAGAATGCTTTCTATGGTGCATCTGTAAAAGTTGGTGAGAGCCATAGCTGACATGCCAAATTTCCTTAGTCTTCTGAGAAAGTAGAGGTGTTGGTGGGCTTTCTTAACTAAAGTGTTGGCATGTGGAGAACCAGGACTGGGTGTTGGTGATCTGGACACCTAAAAACGTGAAGCTTTCAACCATTTCTACTTCGTCCCCATTGATGTAGAAGGGGCATGTCCTCCACCATGCTTCCTAAAGTCGGCAATCTCCTTAGTTTTGCTGACATTGAAGGAGAACCAGTGAATCCTCTGTATTAATAGGTTCCTGTGTTGACCAGAACCCTGTCCTGGCAATCTGTCAGTTGAGTGATGCCAGTTGTAGAAGGCAATGAAATAGGTTGCATTTCTAGGTGACATTCCTCTGCTGTCATTTATGGTTGATGAGGTGATGAAAGGATGGCCAGCATCTTGGGCTAGGGAAGGAATTCAAGGTGCGGGTGTAATTGCAAACCTTCTGGCCTGATTGTGCTTTACTTTCTTCTGTTATAGCACCTGATTTTTGTGTGATGTTTTAATGGGATCATAACCTACTTATTTTAAACAGGCTAATGCTTCAGTTGAAGTAGGGGGCACAATGTAAGTGTTGTAAGTATTTGTATGCTAATATGCAAACAGTAATTTTTAGGTGATAGCTTTTGAATTTTATTATTTTTTCAGTTTTGTAAACAGTTTCACTAACATGTCCTGTAATTATATTTTTCTATTACTGCCAATGGTAATAAAATCTACTCATTAACAAAGGTCAAATGGCTTATTTACTGTTGTTAAGCTGATTTGCATGATTACATTTAACAATAAGTTGCATGTTGCTACTTGTGAGGTGATTGAACATTAATGTTGTCTACATAATGCTCAAACACTCTTAACTTTCACATAGACTAGAGGATGATTCTGCTCATAATTTTTAGTTACTTTTCAACTATTCTTCTTTATATCAACTGTTAAAAAACAGCCCCAGGGCAAGTGACTTTTTACGATATACCATCAATAAGTGTGAGAAGTCAGTGGCTGGAACTTGCAGAAAAGTAATAACATGTGAACAACGCAAAATATATTCATCTGAAAATCAGTTGGTTACTTGTGGCGAGGAAGAGATAGCCAATTAATTGTGTCTCTTTACAAGTTACTGGACAGAGATGTTCATGGAGTTTGCTCCTCATGTTAGTTGCCCATTGTAATGTCATAGGTATATAGAAGTTAGCTCTGATCTGTTGGTTTGGGAACCATTTAGCTCTGCCTTTAGGCTGTTAGTTTTGATGTTAGGTTGAAAGTAGTTCTGTTTAGTAGTTTTACCAGGTTGATAACTCATTTAAAATATGCCAATCTGTTCTGGCCTGCCCTTATCACACTCCCATTAAACCAGACTATCTCAGCTTGATGAGTTTGTAGAGAATGAAGGATTTGCAATGTTGTTGGTGTTGTTTAGCTTTTGGTTTAGTTTGTTAGTGTCACAAGCAGGCTTTCATTAACGCTGTAATGAAGCTACTGTGAAAATCACTGAGTCGCCACACTCTGGTGCCTGTTCGGGTACACTGAAGGAGAATTTAGTGTGGCCAGTGCACCTAACCAGCACATCTTTCAGACTGTGTGAACAAGCTGGAACACCCGGAGGAAACTTACGCAGACATGGGAAGAACGCACAAACTCCACACAGACTGTCACCCAAGCCGAGAATTGAACTCGGGTCCCTGGCGCTGAGAGACCACAATGCTAACCACTATGCCACCATGCTGCCCCGCTTCTCGAATAACAGAAATGACAATGGCAGGTGCAATCGCCTGTCCATCCCAAATGGCACCCAGAACAGTCAGAAAACTACTGCTTTTATCCAGCTTCTCTTGCTGATATCCATCCTTCATGTCTAGGTTGGTGAAGATTTGTGCCTTGACAAGCTGTGGCAAAATTTCTTCAATGGTTGACAAGAGTAGTGAGGCCTCTTCAAATATTTATTGAAGCCCTTTGAATCTATGCCCATGCTCAATCCAATCTGTAGGAGTTGTCATTGATTATTTCCATCCTTCGAAGCCTCTTTGTATTGTCTTTCAGGCTGAACTTGAGGGCTGCCGGAACTCTGCCCAGAAGATGCTGAATTGATCTCAAACTCTCATCTATTTCAAGATGATATTCACCAGGAAGACATCCGAGCCCTGTGAAAATATCTTTGTATGTTGGCGGGATCTGTTCAGCCATCAAAGTCTTAGTGCCGTGTGAAACATTGAGTACCAGTCCAATTTCAGCTGAGATGAGAGGAGCTTGTTTTGTGTTTATTATTTGGAACAGTAGCTCTGCTTCCTTCCTATTGGATTGTGCTCTCAGATTAATTTGCTCTCTTAGCGGAGCATTGTTCTGTCAAATAGCCTCAGTTGTATTTTCGATGGCTTCATTTTTTGGTTACGACAAAGAACAAAGAATAAAGAAAATTGCAGTGCAGGAACGGGCAGTTCGGCCCTCAAAGCCTGACACTGACCATGCTGCCCGACTTAACTAAAACCCTCGACCCTTCTGGGGACCATTCCCATCCTATTCGTGTATTTGTCAAGATGCCTCTTAAAACTCGCTATCGTATCTGCTTCCACTACCTGGCACCACCCCCGACAGTGAGTTCCAGGTACCCATCACCCTCTGTGTAAAAAACCTGGCTCGTATATCTCCTTTAAACCTTGCCCCTTGCACCTTAAACTTGTGCCCCCTAGTAATTGACTCTTCCACCCTCGGGAAAAGCTTCTGACTATCCATTCTGTCCCTGTTACTCATAATCTTGTAGACTTTTATCAGGTCGCCCCTCAACCTCTCTCGTTCCAGTGAGAACAAACCAAGTTTCTCTAATCTCTCCTCATGGCTAATGCCCTTCATACCAGCAACACCTGAGTAGATCTTTTCTGAACCTCCTCCAAAGCTGCTCCACATCCTTCTGGTAGTGTGGCGACCAGGATTAAACACTACATTCTGAGTGCAGCCTAATTAAGGTTCTATAAAGTGCAACGTGACTTGACAATTTTTAAACTCAATGCCCTGGCTGATGAAGGCAACCATGCCATATGCTTTCTTGACTACCCTTTCCACCTGCGTTGCCACTTTCAGTGACCTGTGTACCTGTACACCCAGATCCCTCTGCCTTTCAATAGTCTTAAGAGTTCTGCCATTTACTGTGTATTTCCTATCTGTTTTAGACCTTCTAAAATGCATTATCTTACATCTGTCCAGATTAAACTCCATCTGCCATCTCTCCACCAAAGTCTCCAACCGATCTCTATCCTGCTGGTCCTCATCACTATCTGCAAACCCACCAAACTTTCTGTCAATCAAACTCACTAATCAAACCATTTACATTTTCCTCTATATATCATTATATTACAAACAGCAAAGGTCCCAACACTGATCTTTGAGGAACGCCACTTCTCACAGCCCTCCATTCAGAAACACACCTTTCTTTGATACCCTCTTTATTTTATGACCGAGCCAGTTCTGTACCACCTTGCCATCTTATGTCTGGTCCCATGCGACTTCACCTTCTGCAGCATTCTGCCACGAGGGGCCTTGTCAAAGGCTTTATAGAAGTCTATGTGGACAACATCCACTGCCCAACCCTCATCAATCATCTTCGTCACTTCCTCGAGAAACTCGACTGGCACGACCTCCCCTTCACAAAACCATGTTGCCTCTCGCTACTACATTCACTTATTTCCAACTGAGAATAAATCCTGTCTTGAAGAATCCTCTCCAATAACTTCCCTATCACCGACATAAGGCTCACCTGCTTGTAATTATCCGGATTATTCTTGCTACCCTTCTTAAACAAAGGAACAACATTGGCTATTCTTCAATCCTCCGGGATCTCCCCTGTAGACAGTGAGGATAAAAAGAGTTCTCTCAAGACCCCAGCACTTTCCTTCCTTGCCTCACTCAGTATTCTGGGGTATATCCCATCAGGCCCTGGGGACTTATCTGTTATCTTGATCTCAACATGGCTCAAACTATCTACACACCCTTTCCCAGACTCATCATCCACCAAGTCCTTCTCTTTGGTGAATACTGATGCAAAGTACTCATTTAATACCTCACCCATGTCCTCTGGCTCCACGCATGGATTCCCTCCCCTTTTCTCGAGTGGGCCAACCCCCTCCGTGGCTACCCTCTTGCTCTTGTATAAACAGACTTGGGATTTTCCTTAATCCTGCTGGCCAATGACTTTTCATGACCCCTTTTAGCCCTTCTTACTCCTTGTTTAAGTTTCTTTCTACTTTCTTTGTATTCCACACTTGCTTTGTGTGTTCCCAGCCTCCTAGCTTTGATAAATGCTCCCGTTTGCTCTTTGACTGGCTCACAATATCTCTCGTTATCGAAGGTTCCTAGAACTTGCCATCCTTACAGGAATGTGCCGGTCCTGAATCCCTATCATCTTACACTTGAAAGCCTCCCACGTGCCAGATGTTGATTTGCCCTCAAACATCTGCCTCCAATCTACATTCTTCAGTTCCTGCCTAATATTGTTGTAATTAGCCTTTCCCCAATTAGCACCTTAACTTGAAGACTACACTTATCTTTATCCATCAGTACCTTAAACTTACTGAATTGTGGTCACTGTTCCCGAACTGCTCCCTTACTGAAACATCGGCCACCTGGCCGGGCTCATTTCCCAATACCAGGTCCAGTACGGCCCCTTTCCTAGTTGGACTATCTACATACTGTTTCAGCAGTTCTCCTGGATTCTCCTTACAAACTCTGTCCCATCCACGTCCCTAGCACGAAGTGATTTCCAATCAATATAGGGGAAGTTAAAATCTCCTACCACAACAACCCTGTTACTTTCACACCTTGCCAAAATCTGCCTACATATCTGATCCTCTATCTCCAGCTGGCTGTTGGGCAGCCTATAGTAAACCCCTAACATTGTGACTACACCCTTCCTATTCCTGAACTCTACCCATATTGCCTTGCTATATGAGCCTTCTGAGATGTCCTCCTGCAGTACAGCTGTGATATTCTCCTTAATCAGTAATGCAACTTCCCCACCCCTCTTACATCCTCCTCTATCCCACTTGAAACATCTGTATCCTGGAATGCTAAGCTGTCAATCCTGGCCTTCCCTTAACCAAGTCTCTGTAATAGCAACAACATCATAGCTGCAAGTACTAATCCAAGCTCTAAGTTCATCTGCCTTACCTGTTACACTTCTCGCCTTGAAACAAATGCACATCAGTCTATCAGACTCTCTTTGATTAGCAACCATACCCTGCTTGCTCTGTCTCTGAGTCATACTGGCCCTACTCTCTTGTTCCCTTTCAGTTAATTCACCTTTGCTTTGGTTCCCACCCCTCGCCTTGGGCTTTGGACAATTTTCCACAGATCTGTGAAATTCATGATGCTGTATGTAACACTGGTGTCTATCAGATATTTCACATTAACGTGATACTCTCCTTCTGCAGTTATCATTCCAACAATCACACACCATTTTATAATCTTGAGACTTGACGGTGCCAAGCTGTTCTCTGGTGTAGAGTGATTTATCTGTAAAACTGACCTACATCTCTTCAGGAACTACCTTTATATGTTTGATTTTCTTCTTTCCAGCAAAACATTTGCATGCAAAATGATCCAGCTTCTTTCAGTTAGGGCACTGCTTTCCCTACATTGAATATGTTTCCTTTTCTTTTGGGTGCCATAATAGTTGCACCCCGTATGATGACCTTGATATTTTCCCTGGCCCTCCTGTAAATAGTTCTTCCTTTTCCCCATTGCATTGCATTTGGAAGGTCAAAACTGTTTCTCTGCAGAGTGCAAAGACTCATTTGTCCTCCCATAAATGCCCTTCAGCTGATGATTAATCACTTCAGAGTTTCTGCATATGTCACAAGCTTTCTTGAGAGTAAGTTTCTCTTCCCTCAGCAGAAGTGCTGTCATGCCAGGATCTCTTATTCATAAGACAATTCTCTCTCTGATGAGATTATCCTTCATTTGCTCAAACTCACAAGATTCAGCCAAATGTCTCTGTGAGGTCACACAATGATCAATACCTTCCCCCTGCCTTCCTGAGCTCCGCTGTTGAACATGCAGGGCCCAATTTTACCATTGTTTCATGCCCATTTTTGGGCGTGAAAACTTGATAAAGTCGGGCGTGAAGCCATTAACGCAATTTTTTTTTCAGGCTGCGTGCGTATGGGGGCGCCTGAGAGCAGTTTTCCAAGTCGCATTTGAATTGTGCCTAGATTCAGCACTTAGAATCAAAACGGTAAAATCAGGCCCGTGGAGTTCATAAATAACATGGTTCAAAATGGATCTTCAAAGCCTCCAACATTTCATAAGATTGGCTTATCTGCTCCTCAGTGAGGTCAAGGATACAACTGAGACTGAAAGAATTTCCAATTCATTCTCAAATCTGCCTTCACCTCCATGAGAGATGACTCTGGAAAATGCAAAGCCATACTGACTGACTCACCCAGCAGCCAATGTCCTGCAGACAATCGCAGACTGAAGTTTAATTATTTGTTGATATTTCTTATATCTTTTTACTCTTACAGCTATCAAAATCCATTCAAATTCAGCTGCATACTTCTGCAACTATGTTCCATGTGGTGGATAAAATGGCTTCTGCCCAAAGCCTTTGGTTCAGCCAAGATGGTCTCAATGGTCACATAACAATGGCGATCTGTAACTACAGTACAGAAGCGACAGCAGTGCACCAGGGCTTTTCTTCAAATAAGTCCAGCTGTTGGCAGATTGCATTTCATGCCTCCTAGTTGGTTAATAACAAAAATTATTAAAACCCTTTAAGGGTTTCTTGATCGCACAAGATCAGATCAAAGAGGGATGTTTAAGAACTCATTTAATTGCTGAGCTTTAAGCAATTTCTTGTCAGAAGTAGCATGACCTCACGGGTGCTATAGCAACAGATAATTACAATTACAGTTCACACAAATTCTGCTGCTGACCACACCAGAGTTTCTAATAGCACCGTGAAATTCATATTCTGAATGGCTCGATGTAGAAAACTTTCCCACATTCACTAAGTATTTGAAATGTGAAAAGGTAAGCAAGGAATAATAAGGTAAAATCTAAATGACAGAAGAATGTAAGAACAGAACAACACCATTCAGCTCCTGGAGCCTGTCACTTTATTAGATCATGGCTTATCTCTACCTCAACTTCACTTGCCCACCTTTGCTCCAGATTCGTTCATACCCTTACTCAACAGAATCAATCATAGTCTTGAAAATTTCACAGCTTTTTGGAAAACAGTTTCTGGCTCTAATATTAATCATCTTTGTCTGGAACCTGCCACCAGAGGAAATAGTTCATCTGTGTTAAACCTTTACATTCTCATCTTTCCGAATTTAAGGAAACACAAACTAAGTTTATGCAATCTGTCCTTATTAGTTAACCCTTTAAACTCTGATGTCATTCTACAGAATTTGTGCTGTGCCCTTACAGGTTTTTAAATTTATTTATTAATGTCACAAGTAGGCTTACATTAACAGTGCAATGAAGTTGCTGTGAAAATTCGCTAGTTGCCGCACTCCGGTGTCTGTTTGGGTACACTGAGGGAGAATTTATCATGGCCAATGCACCTAACCAGTACATCTTTTAGACTGTAGGAGGAAACCCACGCAGACATGGGGAGAACATGCAGACTTCACACAGTGACCCAAGCTGGGAATTGAAACCGGGTTCCTGGTGCTGTGAGTCCTTGGCTACTATGCCACCAAGATCAGCGTATCTTGCGTGTGGCACAGTGCCCAAATCTGCATGTATCACTTCTTCACTTTTGAATTCCAACCCCATTGAAGTAAGGCCAATGTTCCATTAGCCTATTCAGTTACATTTTGTGACTCTGTACAAGCTTTTATTGATTTATATACATGGAAGTAAATCCCTCTGCGTTTCTACAGTTCCTCACCTTTCACTATTAAGGATATTTTCAGTTGTGTCTTTCTCAGATGAGAATCATGGAATATTTAGCCAGTGGTGATTATGCCAAACATTTACAATGAACTGGTTAGATCACAAATGCTGTGTTCAATTCAAGTCAATGTACAAACAAAACCATGTGCGTCCGTTAGAACAGGGACAGAGAGGAGCAACAAAACTAACCTCTAATGTAAAGCACTTGAGCCACAAAGAAAGATCAGAAATTTTCATGCTTCACAGTCTGGAGACAAAATGGTTAATGCTGCTTCAAGGAATAACATATATAAAAGCATTATAAAATATCAGATCGGGAATGTAATCCTGGGCGATTTAAATATAAATTGGCCAAACATTAATCAGAAGAGACACATCTTTACTCAAAGTATGGTAAACATTTAAAGTAAGTTGTGAGGAAGTGGATGCCCTGGTGTTATTTATTTATTAGTGTCAAAAGTAGGCTTACATTAATTAACACTGCAATGAAGTTAGCGCAAAAATCCCCTAGTCGCCACACTCCGGTGTCTGTTTGGGTACACTGAGGGAGAATTTAGCATGACCAATGCATCTAACTAGCATGTTTTTTGGACTGTAGGTGGAAACCAGAGCACCCAGAGGAAACCCACGCAGATGCAGGAAGAACATTCAGATTCCATACAGACAGTGACCCAAGCCAGGAATTGAACCTGGGTCCCTGGAGCTCTGAGGTAGCCGTGCTAACCACTGTGTCACAATGCACACCCCTGGTGTAGGAAATTCTCGACACAATCAACATCTTCCGAGATTCTTATGGGCCTTGTAACAGCAAACGTTTTCATGTAGCTTTCAACTAATTGGTAAATAATTGCTGCTTGGGTTAAGAATGAACACTAATCTGCAAGAATCTTTCCAGATGTATTTGCATGCTAGTATTTTCCATTTGTGCTGGAAGAGCACACTGTAGAAGATAATATTCCTGTTTGTTTACCCTTCTGTAAACTGATATCTCCTGAAGTTGTTCAAAGAGAAGCTGAGTTTGATTGCAATTTGAAACTGGCCCATAGACTAAAGCTCTGAAGATTAGACCTCTTCCTAAACTGCTGCGGGAATTACACAGAGGAACAGAGCTTTTCGTTATTAACCAAACCAAGTGTAACAGACATCTTCACCCATAATAATTACAAATAATCTTGAAATTGGCTGAAAAAGCTATAGGATATAGAATGCGGGTTTTATTCAAACTTTGTATCTCTGATTATTTACACAGGGGGTGAATCCCCCATCTGGCAGACTCTAACAGAGGCTGTTTCGTGGGCTCCCCATTAGCTACCACGGCGCCCGTGTGTCTCCAGCAGCAGGATTTTCAGTACCATCAGCTCTACACTGGAAATCAGGGTATTTCACTCCAGCAGGGTTTAGTATAGCTCCGCTCGTCCCCTTGTGCAGGATGCTGGTGGCCCAACCCTGCTGGAGTGAAGGGGCAGGGCAATTGAGGTTCCCCCAGAGGGTCGGATGCCAGGGGGTTGCCCCCTGGGCATTGCCATCTTGGCAGTGCCAGCCTGGGCCCCTGTCACCAAGGGGCAAAGTGCCAATGCCCAAGGGGCATCGTCGGGCAGTGCCATGGGGGAGTGCCTGATGAGAGCAGGGTCTCTGAGGGACAATCTACGGAAGTGGGGAGTCCCGCTGCCACCCTGCACTTTGGGCTGAGTGACAAGGGAAGGAGGTCAGTGATCGAGGTGGCCATCGAAGTAGGGGTGAGGGGGGAGCTGGGTGGATGGGGCTTTGGGGGGTGTGTGGGTTGGAGCTACTGGTGAGAGATCGGGGATAGATTGGGAGAATGGGGATGTGGAGCAAGGCGGATGTTAGTGGTGGGGGTCGAGGCTGGCTCAGGTATATTCGGGGGCCAGCAATTGGGCTCTGAGCAGATCACATGGCTGGGTGTCACAGGGCTGGCCAGCAATCGAGCTGGCAAGCAATCGGGAGACTAACAGACAGGGGCCTCTGCACATGCGCCAATCTCGGCACTGACAGATCAGCGCATGCGCAGTGGCCCACTCAGTGCTATGCTGCCGGCCTCTCCAGCGGGAATAGGACTGATTCTTGCTAGTGAATCCTAATACAGAGTGCGGGAGATTCATTTTGAAAATCCTGCTGAAAGAAACAGTGGGATTTACTCCCGTTTTAACCCAAATTCGACATTTGGAGGCGAATCGCCCATTGGATGTCGCAACACGTTAACTTGGAATTTCTGCTCCTGACAGTATCTTGTATAAATCAGACAGCTGGGAGTTCATAGAAGCGTCAAATCCCTACAGTGCAGAAGGAGACCATTTGGTCCATCGTGTTTGCACCAACTCTCCATCAGAGCAGCTTCTCCAGGCACAGCCCCTCCCTTAATCCCACATCCTTACCCTGCTAATCTCCCTAATTTATACATTTTGGGACACTAAGGAATAACTTAGTAAGGTCAATATACTTAACATTTGGACTATGGGGGAAAACTGGAGGACCCGGAAGAAACCCACACAGACATGGAGAGAACGAGCTCCACACAGGCACTGACACAAGATTGGAATCAAACCTGTGTCCCAAGTGTTGTGAGGTAGCAGTGCTAAGCACTGTGCCACCCTACTGCCTTTGCATGGGTGCTTTGTCCTTATTGTGACTCTACCCATTTGTGGCAGTTACCGATTTCTCACTGCCATTTCTGCAAGTTGGGCAAAGTGCCAGCCCATTTTTAGATGGACTCATGCAAATAAGGGCAGAAATGATGTGCTGATGACATAACTCAAATTTGCTTTTATTTCCACCTAATTAGAGCTAGTTTAATTCTTTCTGGAATAGTACTGCTCTCCACAGCTGACAGGTCCTAGAAAAAGCAGAAATTACTTAAAGGAGGTCAGCAGCTAATTTTGTTGGATTTGCAGAAACTTTAATGGTGAATTTAACCCTGCCCACTCAGCAGAAGCAATTAACTCAGTTGGCGATGTCTAACACAGGAGATTATCAAAGTAAAGCTTGCAGCAGATTGGACAACCTAGGCTATAATCACTAGAAATGGGTAAAATACTTGGAAAACAACAGGTTGTCTTAAGGACACCATTGAGAAAGGTTATCAAGAAAATATTCAATTTCTCAGTTATCCTGGTCTCTGCGGATTGTGTTGCTGGTCTCCATAGTAATGACTCCTCATCTGGGTACTACCATGATTTGCACTGTGTTACCCGTGGTTGTAAGGAGTTAAGGTAACTAAAACAACTCAAGGTGACTTCACAGTATGCCTCAGATCTGTTAACTGCTGAAAGCATCTCATTCATCATGCTGAATGCTATTAATAATTAGCTGCCTCATCTGAGCTGAAACATGATTTGAAGAGAGTAATATACTGAATAGAACATTAGAAATGCCACCAGCTCCTAAATCCTTATTTTGCTGTCTACAGTAGCCATTCCATCAGAAGACACACAATTTTCAGTGAAATAGCAAAATGTAAGATGTTTAGGCATGTGAGAACTATTTAGTATAAACCAATTTCATAAATTTCTTAGATGTGATCACAGTTATAAAATTGAAATGGATTGTTCTCATCGAACTCCTCTGAAGGAAGTTGATAAATGAACTGTGAACCTGTTGTACACTCTACACATAGAGTGGTGCCCTGAAGAAGTCACAGAAGATGTGGTTGGTCATTCTTTACAGTACTGATGCTGAATATTGACTGCACTAGTGGAACATAAGGAATAGAAACATATAAACTACAGGAAGGAGTAGGCCATTCGGCCCTTTGAGCCTGCTCGCCATTCATCTTGAACATGGTTGATCATCGAATTCAATATCCTGATTCCCCCCCTTCCCTCCATTTCCCTTGACCCCTTTAGCCTCAAGTGCTATAGCTTATATCCTCTTGAAATTTTAGCCTCAACTACATTCTGTTTTGGCTTCAACTACATTCTGTGGGAGTGAATTCCACACATTCACCACCCTCTGGGTGAAGAAATTTCCCCTCACCTCAGTTCTGAACTGTTTACCCCTTTTCCTCAAACTATGACCCCTAGTTCTGGACTCCCCCACCACTGGGAGCATTCTTTCTGAATCTACCCTGTCTAACCTCGTTAGAATTGTATAAGGTTCTATGAGATCCCCTCTCGGTCTTCGAAACACCAGTGAATTTAATCCTAACCGATTTTTTGTGCAATAATAAAGCAGGTTTCAGTGAGAAGTATGCTTTGAACTGGATGTACTTATTATCTGGCTGAAGACTGGTGTTAGTGGAATATCCCTCATCATTGTTAACAGGTTTAAAAAAAACAATGGCAGTTAATATGACTGGCATAGCTGCATTTATTATTGTTTCAAAACTTTCATTTTAAGATTATATGCAGAGAAGTACACACACTGTCCCATGTAGAAACTTGTATGTAAAAAGCTTTGGAGAATTATGAATGATATGTATATACCAGTGAAGAGGAAGGACTGTAAGAAAAGAAATAGTCAGCCATCAATATCTAAGGAAAATAAAGGAGGGTATGAAACGGAAAGAAAATGCATAAAAAGTGGCCAAGATTAGGGGGAAACTAGAAGATTGGGAAATCTTTAAAGGTCAACAGAAAACCATGGAAAAAGCTATAAAGAAAAGTAAGAGAGATTATGAGAGTAAACTAGCTCAAAATATAAAAACAGATAGCAAAAGTTTCTACAAATACATAAAATAAAAAAGAGTGACTATGGTAAACATTGGTCCTTTAGAGGATGAGAAGAGGGATTTAATAATGGGAAATGAAGAAATAGCCGAAGCATTGATTGAGTATTTTGTGTCAGTCTTCACAGTGGAAGACATGCCAAAAATTGATGTCAAGAAGGCTACGTCAGGTGAGGACCTAGAAATGGTCATTACCACTGAAGAAGTAGTGTTGGGCAAGCTACTGGGGGGGGGGGGGGGGGGGGGCGCGCTAAAGGTAGACAAGCCTCCTGGCCCTGATGGAATGCATCCCAAGGCACTAAAAGAGATGGCAGGGGAAATAGCAAATGTGCTCATGCTAATTTACTAAAATTCACTGGACTCTGGAGTGGTTCCCGCAGATAGGAAAATAGCAAATGTGATGCCACTGTTTAAAAAAGGAGGTAGACAAAAGGTGAGTAACTATAGGTCGGTTAGCTTAACTTCTGTATTGGGGAAAATGCTTAAATCTTTCATCAAGGAAGAAATAGCGAGACATCCGGATAGAATTTGTCCCAGATGGGCAGATGCAGCATGAAAGGCAGGTCATTTTAACTAACTTACTGGAATTCTTTGAGGACATTATGACCGTGGTGGACAATGGGGAACCAGTGAATGTGGTGTATCTGGATTTCCAGAAAGCATTTGACAAGGTGCCGCACAAAAGGCTGCTGCATGGCATTATGGGTAATGTATTAGTATGGATAGAAGATTGGTTAACTAATAGAAAGCAAGGAGTGCAGGTAAATGGATGTTTTCTGGTTGGCAATCAGTGATTAATGGTGTACCTCAGGGATCAGTGTTGAGACTGCAATTGTTTACAATTTTCATAGATGATTTGGAGTTGGGGACAAAGTGTAGTGTGTCAAAATTCAGAGATGACACTAAGATGAGTGGCAGAGCAAAGTGTGCAGAGGATGCTGAAAGTCTGCAAAGGGATATAGATAATCTAAGTGAATGGGCAAGGGTCTGGCAGATGGCGTGCAATGTTGGGAAATGTGAGGTCATCCACTTTGATAGGAATAACATGAAAATGGCCTATTATTTAAATGGTAAAAAGTTGCAGCATGCTGCTGTGCAGAAGGACCTGGGTGTCCTTGTACATGAATCACAAAAAGTTGGTTTGCAGGTGCAGCATTTAACTAAGAAGGCAAATGGAATTTTGTCCATTGTTAGAGGGATGGAGTTTAAAAACAGTGAGATTATGTTGCAGCTGTATAAGGTGCTGGTGAGGCCACATCTGCAGTACTGTGTACAGTTTTGAGAAAGGCTATACTGGCACTGGAGGGGATGCAGAGGAGATTCACTAGGTTGATTCCAGAGTTGAGAGGGTTGGCTTATGAGGAGAGGCTGAATAGACTGTGACTATATCATTGGAATTCAGAAGAGTGAGGGGGGATCTTATGGAAACATATAAGATTTTGGAGGGAATTGATAAATTAGAACCAGCGAGATTGTTTCCACGAGTGGATGAATCTAGAACTACGGGGCATAGACTCAAAATAAGGAGAAGCAAAGTTAGGATTCAGCTGAGGAGGGACTTCTTCACTCAATGGGTTGTGGAGTTCCCTGCCCAGTGAAGCAGTTGAAGCTACCTCATTGAATGTCTTTAAGGCAAAGATAGATAGGTTTTTGAACAGTAAAGGAATTAAAGGTTATGGTGAATGGGTGGCAAATGCGGCTGAGTCCACGAAAAGATCAGCCATGATCTTAATGAATGGCGGAGCAGGCTTGAGGGGCCAGATGGCTATTCCTGCTCCTAGTTTTTATGTTCTTATGCCAGTTCAGGTCATTCACGGTAGTTCTGCTTGAAACTAACCCAAGTCTTTACTGAAGTTTGCTTCATATTTCCCTTTCTGCATTTAAAAAAAATTCATTCATTATATAATTCTTACTGCGGTTCACATTGTTCAGTGTTTTAATACCTTTAGGAGATCAGCATACAATGATGGAGGCTGCATGCCCTGGTTAATATTCTGGGCAATACCCTTTTACATTGTTTATTGTTTCATCCTTCTGGAGGCTTTGCTTCCTATGTTTGCTCTTGCCGAACTTTTTTTTTATTCCGGGATGTCATTGTGTTCAGAAGTTAGGATCTGTCAGTGTACAGTTGTGATGTCACAAGGGGCTGAGTGCTAGATTGCATCCATCCCTCACTCAACATGGTCGCCTAGCACAGCCTGGCCACTAGCAATTCCAGATTGAGTGGCAACCTTCAGCTGGAAGTGCTTCCACATCAATCTGGACCCATCCAGAAGACTCTTAAATGCTGCTATTGTGCCTGCTTCCACCCGCTCCTCTGGCAGCGTGTTCCAGGCACCCACCACTCTCTGCGTGAAAAACCTCCCCTGCACATCTCCCTTAAACTTTCCCCCTCTCGTCTTGAACCTGTGCCCCTTTGTAATTGACACTTTCACCGTAGGAAAAAGTCTCTGATTATCCACCCTGTCTATGCCGCTTGTAACTTTGGTAGACATCTACCAGGTTTCCCCTCGGCCTCCGTCTTTCCAATGAAAACAATCGTCGTTTATTCAACATTGCCTCTTAGTCAACACCCTTCAGACCAGGCAACATCCTGGTGAATCTTCTTTGCACTCTCTCCAAAGCTTCCATGTCCTTCTGGTAGTATGGTGACCAGAACTGCATGCAATACTCCATATGCAGCCTAACCAAGGTTTTATATAGCCGCAACATGATTTCCCAACTCTTGTACTCAATGCCCCGGCTGATGAAGGCAAGCATGCCTTATGTCTTCTGAATCACCTTGGCCACTGGTGTTGCCCCTTTTAGGAAACTGTGGATCTGCACACCCAGATGCCTCTGTATGCTAATGTTCCTAAAGGTTCCGCCAGTTACCTAAATTGATCCTCCAAAATGCATCACCTCGCATTTGTCCGGGTTAAACTTCATCTGCCATTTTTGTGCCCATGTCTCTAATCTATCTACAGCCTGTTGTGTCCACTGACAATCCCTAATACCACCAGCAATTCCACCAATCTTCTTATCATCCGCAAACATACTAATCAGACCATCCATATTTTCCTTCAGATCATTTATATCTACTATAAACAACAGGGGTCCCAGCACTGATCCCTGTGGAACACCACTATCTATAGATCTCTATTTGGAAAAACATCCTTCCACCATTACTCTCTGTCTGCTACAACCAGGCCGGTTCTATATCCATCTAGGCAGCCTATCCCGAATCTCATGTGATTTTAATTTTTGTACCAGTCTTACTAAACGTCTTACTAAAGTCCATACAAAATACATCCACAGCCCTTCCCTCATTAATTATCTTTGTCACTTCTTTAAAAAACTCAATCAAGTTGGTGAGACATGACCATCCCCATGCTAAACCATGTGGCCTGTCACTAACTAGTCAATTTTCTTCCAAATGTACAGATATCCTGTCCCTCAGTATCTTCTCCAAAAGTTTCCTCATCATTGATATCAGGCTCAGTAGTTTATAATTTCCTGGATTATCCCTACCTCCATTCTTAAACAAGGGAACAACGTTGGCTATTCTCCAGTCCTCTGGAACCTTGCCTATAGTCAAAGAGGATGTGAAGATATCTGTAAAGGTCCCAGTTATTTCTCCCCTTGCCTCCCGCAGTAACCTGGGATAGTTCCCATCCGGCCCTCAGGACTTGTCTACCTTAATGCAATTTAGGATACCCAACACTTGCTCCTTCAATGTATTAACATTCTCGAGATTGTTCGCACACCTGTCCTTGACCTCAATGTTCATCATGTCCTTCTCCTTGGTGAATACCAATACAAAGATTGGTTGTCAAATAGGAGGCAGAGAGTGGGGGTTAATGGGTGCTATTCGGATTGGCGGTTGGTGACTAGTGGAGTGCCCCAGGGGTCGGTGCTGGGGCCTATGCTATTTACCATTTATATAGATGATCTGGAGGAGGGAACCGAGTCTATGGTGTCGAAATTTGCTGATGACATCAAGATTGGTGGAACGGCAAATTGTGCGGAGGGTGTGGAGAGCCTGCAGAAGGATCTAGATAGGCTGGGCGAATGGGCCAGGAACTGGCAAATGGAATTTAATGTTGGCAAATGTGAGGTTGTCCACTTTGGTAGGAATAATGGTAGGAAGGCCTATTACTTACGTGGCGAAAAACTGCAGCATGCAACAGTGCAGAGGGACCTCGGGGTCCTTGTGCATGAGTCGCAAAAACCCAGCCTGCAGGTGCAGCAGGTGGTCAGGAAGGCTAATGGGATGCTGGCCTTCATAGCGAGGGGGATTGAATATAAAAGTAGGGAGGTCTTGCTGCAGCTGTATAGGGCATTGGTCAGGCCACAGCTGGAGTACTGTGTGCAGTTTTGGTCGCCGCACTTACGCAAGGATATTTTGGCCTTGGAGGGAGTGCAGAGGAGGTTTACTAGGCTGATACCGGAGTTGAGGGGGTTGAGCTATGAGGAGAGGCTGAATAAACTAGGCTTGTACTCGTTAGAATGAGGGGAGATCTCATTGAGACATATAAGATGATGAATGGGATAGATAGGATAGAGGTGGAGAGACTCTTCCCACTCAGAAAGGACAGTAGGACTAGGGGGCGCAGCCTCAAGATAAAGGGGGGTGCGGTTTAGAACGGAGTTGAGGAGGAACTTCTTCACTCAAAGGGTGGTGAATCTCTGGAATTCTCTGCCCGTTGAAGTGGTGGAGGCTGCCTCGCTAAATATTTTTAAGACGCGGTTTGATGGGTTTTTGATAAGCGAGGGGATTAAGGGTTATGGGGAGAGGGCGGGAATGTGGAACTGAGCCACGACAGATCAGCCATGACCTTATTGAATGGCAGGGCAGGCTCGAAGGGCTAGATGGCCTACTCCTGCTCCTATTTCTTATGTTCTTATGTTCTTATTAAGGATCGCATCTACTTCCTCTCGCTCCATGCATAACTTCCCTCCATTGTCCTTGAGTGGGCCTACCCTTTCTCTTGCTATCCTCTTGCTCCTAATTTATGCATGAAAATACTTGACCCTGTTTGCTAAAGACATTTCATGGCCCTTTTTAGCCTTCCTAATTCCACATTTAAGTTCTTTCTTACTTTCACTGTACCCCTCAAGGGGCTTCACCAGTTTTAGATGTTTAGACCTATCTATCGTTTGCTTCCTTTTTCTAAAAGCCTTGGTGTGGAAGTGAGCAGGAAATTGGATTCCTGTGTGAATTACTTGCTGTGCGTTTTGTGGGTTATGACCAATACTGGACAATGAATCCACTTTGGAACCTGTCTACTGACTGTGTGAGAACCTGTTTTGGTACGTTTATATATTGATGAACTTGGTTACATGTCTTTACGTGTGATAATCAATTCATGAATTTGACTTGTTCTTTAGTTCCTAACATTGTGTTTCTAAACTCCACCTATATCATTGCCTGACCCCTTGCAACGTCACACTTAAGAACATAAGAACATAAGAAATAGGAGCAGGAGTAGGCCATCTAGCCCTTCGAGCCTGCTCCGCCATTCAATAAGATCATGGCTGATCTGTCGTGGCTCAGTTCCACTTTCCCGCCCTCTCCCCATAACCCTTAATCCCCTCACTTATCAAAAACCCATCAACCCGCGTCTTAAAAATATTTAGCGAGGCAGCCTTCACCATTTCAACGGGCAGAGAATTCCAGAGATTCACCACCCTTTGAGTGAAGAAGTTCCTCCTCAACTCCGTTCTAAACCGCCCCCCCTTTATCTTGAGGCTGTGCCCCCTAGTCCTACTGTCTTTTTTGAGCGGGAAGAGTCTCTCCACCTCTATCCTATCCATCCCATTCATCATCTTATACATCTCAATGAGATCTCCCCTCATTCTTCTAAACTCTAACGAGTACAAGCCTAGTTTATTCAGCCTCTCCTCATAGCTCAACCCCCTCACTTGGTGGAGTATCATAGAATCTCTACTGTGCAGAAGAGGCCATTCGGCCCATCGAGTCTGCACCAACCGCAGTGCCACATAGGCCCTATTCCCATAACCCCACACATTTACTCTGCCAATCACTCGACACTAGGGTCAATTCAGCATGGCCAATCAACCCAACCCGCACATCTTTGGACAGTGGGAGGAAACCAGAGCACGCGAACGAAACCCATGCAGACATGGGTAGAATATGCAAACTCCACACAGACAATGACCTGAGGCTGGAATCGAACCCAGATCTCTGGCGCTGTGAGGCAGCAGTGCTAACCACTGTGGCACAGGTTGTGAGTTGTTAAACAAAAAGACACATGGACGCTGTTATCCAGCAGCTTGCCTAGTCAATACTGACTCAACGGGAGGAGACCCAGGCACTACAAGAAGGAACTCAGACTCAAACCAGCACTGTTGGAATCGGAAAGACAGAGTTGAGAGTAGCTCCCCGCAGTGATCCAGAGACTCAATGCCATGTTCTCTAACCCCTCCCCCACAAATTCTGTCTGGAACATCCGGGGATGTCTGCAGAATGGAACAGCGCCAGAGATCTGGGTTCGATTCCAGCCTCAGGTCATTGTCTGTGTGGAGTTTGCATATTCTACCCATGTCTGCATGGGTTTCGTTCACGTGCTCTGGTTTCCTCCCACTGTCCAAAGATGTGTGGGTTGGGTTGATTGGCCATGCTGAATTGACCCTAATGTCGAGTGATTGTCAGAGTAAATGTGTGGGGTTATGGGAATAGGGCCTATGTGGCACTGTGGTCGGTGCAGACTCGATGGGCCAAATGGCCTCTTCTGCACAGTAGGGATTCTATGAATCTTCTCCGATTGTGACATTGCAAGGGGTCAGGCGATGATATAGGTGGAGTTTAGAAACACAATGTTAGGAACCAAAGAACAAGTCAAATTCATGAATTGATTATCACACGTAAAGACATGTAACCAAGTTCATCAATATATAAACGTACCGATGACGTGGAAGCATATTTGAGAATCCTGAGAGGGCTGCTAACTGGAAGAGCTGGCCTAAAAATCAGTGGGTTGACATCATTGCTCTTTATTTGACTGGGGAAGCACAGAAGATTTACTATGAATTGGAGGAGGCTGCCACTGAAGATTACAACTGGCTCAAAACAGAAATCTGGCATGGTGGGGGTCACCAAAGCTGTGAGGGCTCAACACTTTCAAGCTTGGACCTGCCGTTCTGACTGAGCTCCCAGAGGTTTGAATTGATTTGTCCAGCTTTCAGATGGCTCCAGTCTGAGACCTTGAACTCAACTCAGGTGGTGGAGTAGGTGGTGCTGGAATATTCCCTGAGAAGTCTTCCCAGAGATGTCAGTTGGATAGTGAGCTAGGGTAACTGCTGGGAGGGGACCAAGCAATTGACTTGGTAGAGTGACATATAGCTACCAAGGTGCTAATGAAGGTCAGGAAGGTCAGGAGGAATGACCTCAGAATGCACTCGAACTAAACTTCTCCCCAAATCCAGAGGGAGGACCGAGATATCCCGAAAGGCTGGAGTTGCATGTTATGTGTGCTGATGAATGGGGCACCTTGTTCGACAATCTTCATAACAAAGAGGGCAGGATATAGCAGGAGAGGATGAGATACGCAGCAGCCTCACTTCCGCATATAGCCAGGCTAAGCAGATCATCAGAATGCGGATGTGCTCCTGGACCCAGGCAGCTTAGGCCCAGGTTAACCCCAGATTCCAGAGTGGCCTGGGTGGGATTGTGGTTGGTGCAGACTTGATGGGCCAAATGGCCTCCTTCTGCACTGTAGGATTCTATGTTCTATGTAAATTGTTCGAATCCACTGTGCTTTCAAGTCTGCTTTGCAATTCTTTGATTAATTAAATTGGGTCACAACTTAAATACAGCAGTGCTGAAGTATTTTAAATTGGTTCAGGTATGTTTTCAGACATTATGCAAATTAAACCATTTCAAGGTGGGCCAAACTGCTGGAAATGGGAGAAGCTGGAGGGGGGAAAGGTCAGTCAACAGGCGGCCACATCCACCCCGAGTGTTTGGGAATCTCAGTAAATAAACATTTGTAATTCAGCAAGGACAACAAGCAGGAGTTAACATTGTTCAGGTGGGTGCACGCCCAACTCAGAGTGTGTAAAATCACAAGAGAGTACGTTTGGGGTGTGGTCTGATCTCATCAATCAATATTTAAGTTGTCAGGCACACAGTGCATCCAGCATCAATCAAGCAAGCAATTTAACCCATCAAGGGGTCAACTGAATGCAATTTTCCATAGTCCATCTGCTTTGACGGTTGGCAGGTGGGCTAACTGTTCAGGCAGCTTTTATATCTTAGCTGCACCTTTTATCCAGGGTGGGATGAACTGTCATGGTGGAAATAAAATTTTAAACATCTGTCTGGGGCTGAGGTCCAGTTGAATGTGCTGCCTGGACACACCTGGCATAGTTTTTCCATTGCAATTTATTTTGTGTAGATCTGCAACTCACTGCAACAGCTCCACAGTGGCTGAGGGAGCACATTAAAAATGCCCGCCCTCGTCCTGCCCTCTCCAGCAGGGCCTAGCTCTCCCAGTGCTTGGTTCATACTGGCGAGTTCTGGGCTCAGGTGACTGTTTGTCTGGGATTTGTGCATTCTCCTCATGTCTGCGTGGGCTTTCTCCGGGTGCTCCTGTTTTCTCCCATACTCCAAAGACGTGTGGGTTAGGTTGATTGGCCATGCTAAATTGCCCCTTAGTGTCTGGGGGACTGGCAGGGAAAACATATGGGGTTGTGGGGATACGGTTTGGGTGGCATGTTGTCGGTGCAGGCTCAAAGGGCCAAATGGCCTCCTTCTGCACTGTAGGGATTCTATGATTCTACAATGTTGAAAACTCTTCAAGCCTACCTGTGCCATATTGAGGATTCTCCACATCCAAATCACTTTTGCGCCTTAATCAGCTACAACGTCCCCCCCCACCCCACTCTAAAAGGTACAGATTGCTGTGAATAGTGCAGTTTCGATTGAATTTGTGGTACCCTGTCATTGTTTTTCCCTCCCTGCCCAGGCATGCAGCCATTCAGCAGCTTACAGCTGGCTGCATGCTATAAGCATTTCAATTAGCAGACAGTATAATATCTACATGCTGCTTACATTGGAAATCCTCCACACGTGGGCATCGTGTGTTCTGATCTTTGCATTGTTTCAAGGCTCTGCCCAAATACACACTGAAATCTACATCAAGAATCTTCTTTTTTGAAGCTCCTGAATCTTAATTGCCACTTCCTTCTCCATTCCATTTTACAACTCGTGAGAGATAAGCAATGCTTTACCCTGGGGCCTTTTGAAGAGAGAATTTATCTGAGGTCTTATCCATTTTATTATCACTGTGTGTGCTGTATTAGTTTGACTTAATTCTTACAGTTCTGTAAAAGGGAGGCAGACAAAAAACAAGTACCTATAGGCCAGTTAGCTTAACTTCTGTCATTGGGAAAATGTAAGAGTCCATTATAAAGGATATAATAGTAGATCATTTGGAAATGCATAATATAATAAAGCTGAGTCCGCATGCCTTCCCAAAGAGGAAATCATACCTGACAAATATATTAAAATTCTTTGAGGCGTTAACAAGCGATATAGATAAAGGTAACTAGTAGATGTAATACAATTGGATTTCCAAAGAATGTTCGATAAGTTACCACACAAAAGGCTACTTAATAAGATAAGAGCCCACGGTCTTGGAGGTAGTATATTAGCATGGATGGAGGATTGGCTATTTTTTAGAAGACAGAGTTGGAATAAGAGAGGCATTTTCAGCATGGCAACCTGCACCTGGTGGAGTGCCACAGGGATCAGTGCTGAGGCCACAATTTTTTACAATATATACTAATGACTTGGACAAGGGAAGTGAATATACTATTTCCAAGTTTGTGGATGACACAAAAATAACTGGGAAGATAAGTGGAAAATGACACAAGAGTCTACAGAGGAATATAATCTGGTTAAGTGAGTGGGCAAAAACTTAGAAGATGGAATATGATGATGGAAAATGTGAAGTGATGCATTTAGGCAGGAAGAATAATGGAGTTGATTATTGTTTAAATGGAGAAAGATGGCAGAAAACTGCAGCACAGAAGGATTTAGGTGTCCTCATATATAAAGGGATTGGAGTATAAAAATAGGGAAGTCTTGATAAACTATACTAAGCACTAGCTAGACCACACCTGAAATACTGTGAACAGTTCTGGTCGTCTTATCTAAGGGAGAATATACTGGCATTGGAAGCAATCCAGAGAAGGTTCATTAGGTTGATCTCGGGTAAGGAAGAATTTTCTTATGAGGAGAGATTAAGTATTGAGACATATAGGATTCTCAGGAGGCTTCACAGGATTAAAGCTGAGAGATTGTTTCCCCTTGTGGGACAGTCTAGAACCACAGGACATAATCTCAGAATAAGGGGGCCATCCATTTAAAACAAAAATGAAGAGGAATTTCTTTGCTCAAGAAAGTGGTGAATCAGTGGCATTCTTGACCTCAGAGAGCTGTGGAGGCTGGCTTGTTAAGTATATTCAAGGCCAAGATAGGCAGATTTTTAATCAGGAAGAGAATCAAGGGTTTGCGGGATAAAGTGGAAAAGTGAAGTTGAGGATTATATCAGATTAGTCACAATCTCATTGAACGGCGGTGCAGATTCAATGGGCCAAATGGCCTACTTCTTACCGTCTTTAATTCATTCGTGGTAATTGGCATCTCTGGCTGGTCAGCATTTATTGCCCATTCCTAGTTGCCCTTAGAAGGCAGTTGAGACTCACCCACCAAGCTTTGGAGTCACGTGTAGATCCCACCAGGTAAGGACAACAGATTTCCTTCCCAAAAGGACATCAGTGAACCAGTTTTTCCAACAATCATTCCATGGTCATCAATATATTCTTAAATCTAGATATTTTTATTGAATTCAAATTCCACAATCTGCCACGGCAGGATTGGAATCCATTAGCTGAGTATCTGCATTAATAGTCTAGCAATAATACCACTAGGCCATTGCCTCCTCCTCTGATGGCCTGTAAAATTCCAGAAATATCATAAAACAAAGCGATGCAATCAATCAATGTTTTAGGGATTTTCCTTAGTAAGTTGCCATCATAAGTGCTGTTTAAATATTCAATTAAAACTGAAAAGCTTTTATAGCTTATTACAGTATCTGGATAATCATTGCAGCTGTAATTGTGACAGAGGCAGAGGGTGAATCTGTAGAATGTGAATCCAGCTGACTGACTTTGATTACAGTGTAGCACTTTGACAATTGGCTACTTGTCCAATTGGCTACTTTCCATTCTCACTGAGATACATCAACCATCAATACAACAAAAATGTGTGACTCCTGCAGACACTTCTGTATCTTGACAACAGGACAATTATCATAGAGATAATAAACATTATTTTTCTTTAAGTATACTAGTGTATTGAGAGGTAAAATTAGCTCTGATCAACAGTAAAGAATGTTAATTCTGTGCAATAAAACATCTTGTTGATTTTGTTTTGTCTTATTGCAGTATCAATTGAAGCAGTTAAAGGTAACACACTCAAACAAATTTTCCAAAAAACATCTGTTTCTGTATTTTTCTCCACACCAAAATATCGCCACTAGAGATCACCAATGGACATTCATTGACATTGCTTAAAAATCTAGTGAAATCATTTATTCACTTGGTGGCATTTATGTCTCAGAGTCAATGGAATAGAATCCCTAAAATGCAGAAGGAAGTCATCTGGCCCATTGAGTCTGCTCCGACTCTCTGAAGGAGCATCCCATCCAGGCCAGCCTGTCTCCATAACACAAGCATTTACCACGGCTAATCCACCTACCCTTCATATCTTTGGAGTGTGGGAAGAAACTGAAGCACACATATGTCAATAAGGGGAGAACGTGAAAACTCCACACAGACAGTGACTCAAAGCCAGATTCAAACCTGGGTCCCTGGCACTGTGAGGCAGCACTACTAACCACTGTGCCACCATACCGCCCTTGTAGCTTGAAGTTTACTTCAAGTTAAACTAGGACGAAACCACTGTACAGTATGGAGATAATACTATTTGGAGAGGTAACCTTTGGACTTTGTGCTGACAGTGCAGAACCTCATCCAGTGGAAGTGCCTATTTGTGCATGAATTTTGAACCGTTAATTTAGATGATTTGTAAATCATGCACAACATGTGCCATAATTGACAAGAGTTCAGAATACCCTGTCACAAACCAATCATTGGAAGTGAATCCAGGTCTCTGAATGCCAAAGCTATTTCAGCCAATGAGATAGCTATTCTTTTGCAAAATTCCAATAACTTTCTCACCTTCTCTTTTGAAAGTTGGGCTCTTGGCCCACTGAACACTTTGGAAGATGCATGAGCAGCAGTCCAGCTAACCGTACTAATCGCTACTTATTAATTAATCTGTTTTTAAATTGCTAATTATCACGGTTAGTTTGAGTTTCAGTAAAATCCTGAACTAATTGTGGGCTGTCCTTTCGCTGCATCATTTGATGTTTATCTCAAATCTTTCTCGAAGTGAAATGCCATGCATATGAATTATAAAATAAGACAGATTGTTGACCGCAAGTGTTTATTCAACATCTGCATTTTAAAGAGATCACCTCCCTTTTTAAAAATATGCAGATTTGAATTATTCTTCCCTGATCTAAATGAACTTTGTGGGTTGGAGTGTACAATTAGTTTGCAAATGCTTTATGCAGTCAAAGTCCTGCAGAAACAAGGATATTTTTAAATTGAAGACGCAGCAACAATATTAAAGCATGAATACTAATAAGTTGACATGTTGGAATGAGGAAAATCTGGGTGTCTGACATTGTTCAATCACCAAATGTGAAAATTTTGCATGGTGACACAGTTTTTTTTCAAAAATATACTTTATTCATAAAAAAATCTCAATTAAACCATTGCAAACCTGCGCATCTAAAAATTGCAAACAGTGCCGAAAATGTCATTTTTACAGTCCTATACAAAATTACAGTCATTACATTTCAAAACGTAAAACTATATACATGCCTCAGATTTTACTGTGTGCCGTTATTTATCAGATTGGCACAGAGTTATGCAGGCCGAGGGTATTCTGCAGTTCCCAGGCCCTCAGTCTGCCTCCGTAAAAGGCCTTACAGTGTGGCCTTTCCCCATTGTGCCTTTGCTTAGAGACACAGTTGTTACCACTACTGCCTCACAGTGTCATGGATCTGGGTTTGATTCTTGCGTCACAGTCTGCAAGCACTCCCCTTGTCTGTGTGGGTTACCTCCAGGTGCTCCAGTTCCCTCCCACAGTCTGAAAGACGTGCTAAATTCTTCCTCAGTTACCCCAAACAGGAGCTGGAGTGTGGTGACTAAGGGATTTTCACAGTAACTTCATTACAGTGTTAGTGTAAGCTTCTTGTGACAAATTTAATAAGTGGGGATTGTTGAAGTTTTTTTTTATCATCCTCCTGATATGCACCATGGGAGGTATTACCAGCCAAGCTGGAAAAGTGTGAGGGTATGTGGGAGGTTTAAACATGAAAAAAAATGCTGGTGTGTCAGGAAACCGGCAGGAACCCACCTATTTCAGCGAATACGTCAATTGGATTTGTGAGAGCGTTCGGAGCATTGAACAGGCTGACTTTTTAAATTATGAGAGAATAAATTAATGAGTCACCCAGAGGTTGATGAGTTTAAGTAAGTTTGTTTATTTGAACTCATAATGATAAATTTAAACTGCAACAGAATTCTCTGTGATACAATGTTCTGGCAATATAATGCCTTCACATACTCTATTCCTGTGATACAATGCTCCAGTAACACAATATCCTAATGTGATAGAACTTAGCAGTTACACAATCACCTCCAGAGTGTGATGCTATTGTTGATTGTCAGTGGGTTCACTCTGAAATATCCTTCCAACAATCAATCAGGATCATCTTTCCTTGGCCACTGTACCAAAATGTAAAAGTATACGGTAAGTTATCTCCAATAATATTGGATTCTGTTCCAAGCTACAACTTGGCACTTCTTCAATCTAGACTCAGTTGGCAATCTTTCATATATGGGTCTCCAAACTATTATTTTATCTCACTAGAAGTCATTCCTGGTTTTAGTTGCACAGGAGACCCCAAACTGCCTTCTGATCACATTGTCTTAAAAGGGCAACACGGTGGCACAGTGGTTAGCAATGCTGCCTCACTGTGCCAAGGACCTGGGTTCAATTTCGGTCTTGGATGACTGTGTGGTGGCAGTCTGGGGAAGGTGGCACTTGTACAAGTTGGCAAAGTCGCAGCTGAATCGGAAGGGGACCAACATCCTTGTGAGGAAATCTGCTAGTGATGTTGGGGTTTTTTTAAACTAATTTGGCAGGGGATGGTATACTGAGTGTTTTGGCAGGAGGATGGGATACTGAGTGGAGGTACAGTACAGGGTAGTGCACAGACAAATATAGAAGAGAAGCCAAGTCAGTCTGGAAGGCAAAGTGAAGATAGACATGTTAAGGCACAAGGGAATTGGCAAGGCTGGATTTATTTTAATGCAAGGAGTCTTACGGATAAGGCAGATGAATTGAGGGCATTGATAATACATGGGAGAATGATATTATTGCTATCACAATGACATGGTTGAGGGAGGGGAAAAACTGGCAGTTCAAAATTCCAGGGTATAGAATCTTCAGGTGAGACAGTAAAAGAGGAATGGGTTTCAATATTGATCAAGGGGCTAATTATTGAGGGATGATATCTTAGCAGGCTCCTCAGTTGAGGCTGTATGGATGGAATTTAAAAACAAAAAGGGAAATCATGTTGCTAGGAGTATGCTATAGACCCCCAAGCAGTCAGGGATAGATAAAAGAGCAGATATGTAAGCAAATCTTAGGGAAGTGTAAAAATGATGCCGTAATAATGAAAGGGGATTTCAACTTTCCCAATATTAATTAGAATAGGCAAAATGTGAAAGGCATTGAGAGGGGCAGAATTCTTAAAGTGCATCCAGAAGAGCTTTATGAGCCAGCAAATAGAAAGTCCTACAAGAGAAGGGCATTATTGGACCTAATTTTAGGAAATGAAGTCAGGCAAGTGATAGAAGTGTCAATGGGGACCATTTCAGTGATAGAAACCATACCTTGGTAAGATTTAGGTAGTTATGGATAAGGACAAAATTGAAAGTAAAGATTCAGAATTGCAGGAAAGGCCGATTTTAATATGAAAAGAGAGGATATGTGGACTGGGAGCAGCTACTTGCCAGAAAATCCAGATTGGAGCAGTGGGAGTCATTCAAAAGAAATAGAGAGAGTACAAGGCCAACATGTAAAGCTGAAAGTGTGGGGCCAAAAAGTTCAGAGAATCCTGGATGTCAAAGGATACAGCATTGGATAATACATTGACGGCTGGCACGGATATTTTGGGCTGAAGGGCCTCTTTATGTACAGTTAAATCTTGATTGTATATTTCCATTATCTAATCTCTTTAAGTGATTCCTTTGCTGGAAACCTAGGCTGGATTTTTTGATATGCCCTGGCCCCCACTTGCCTGGTGAAAATATTCAGTGAATCGAATGTGAATCCACTGTAAAAACTAGCCCTTTGCCTTGTCTGTAAGAAAACAACTTAATATGTCATCAGTTGACAATTAGTGGCCCATAGATAGCATATCACTCAAAACTTACTTCTTGCAAGGGTTTGACTGGATCTCTTTTGTAAAGGCAAAGAACATTTTTGGCACTAATGGAGTGTGCTAGGTCCTGACACTGCATTGAGAAATTTAGTGACAACCTCCCACCCTTTCAACAGTGCTGTGCCATGTGACTGGCTCCCCCATAATGTTTACTTTGTCCTGCATTACGGAGGCAGTCAGTTCCTGCAGCTTTTAAACTGAATGCATTTTACTTTGGTGACCAGGCGTTTATGAGAATGGATGAAATTGTGATCGTTTGGATGTTTTGCAGCTGCTGCCAGATGAAATGACTTTCAGTAATATAATGGAAAAGCTATGGAAAAACATTTTGATAATACAAGCCACTCTTAATATGGCTACCGCAGTCAGTATGATAGAGAAGAGGAGCTATTAAATTTAGCAATTTCATGCAGGACATCGGGATGGTGTTCAATGCAATAAGGTTGCAGACGCTGTCCGTTTTTCTTTTAGAAATGATGCCAAAAGATAGAGAAGGACACAGAGGTTTCTAAAGAAAGCACTTTAATGGTCTGAGGTTGGGAAAGCTCATTTTCATGTTACAGCTCTGTACGTGAGCACTACAATCCTCAGTGTCAATGGGGCCAACACATTAATGCTAATTTCAGGCACTGTTATTATAAACAGTAGAGTTTGAGTATTAATGAGGAAGGCACTTATGCAGGCAGGAAATCATGTCAAGGGCCTTGAAATTACACTTTTCTGAAAAATGTAGACTGAAATCTATTTCAATTTTTAAATTTCTGTTTCACTTTCAATTGTTAAATCAGAGCATCAAGCGTGAGTAATCAAGAGGGTCAGTCGTTGCTGTGAGACACAGGTCACACACTGAATATAAATGTGCAGGAAATGTGTGTCAGAACTTACATTTATAACAATAAGTTAATCTATTTAAATTATACAACAATTACTGAGACTTTGACCTGAATTTTTATTCTTGGGTTGGGAGTCAGGACATTTTCCAACTCCGCAAACCTGATCCCAGGAGACAGTGTTCCATAAGTTGGGATTTTCATTTTGGGGTGGTGAGGTTCTCTGGGGGATTGGGCCAGGTGACCCTGAATTGAGATTGGTTGGGGGGGATGGGGGGGTGTGGCTGTCAGGCATGGAGAAGGCTGGGCGAAAAGCCTGCCTTGACACACTGGCACTGTGTCAAAAATTTAATAAAATCATTAAAACAAGGATGGCCTTCACCCCTCACACACAATCACCCCCTCCCACCCACACATTCCCCATGTCTCATTCATGCTAACCCATGCTACATCATGCTCTGTACTCACCCTTGTACTTTTCGTGCCAACTATGCCCCTTTACCCACCCCATAAACTTTCATATCTTCCATGTCAGCCCATGCTACTGTACTGACTTTCCTAAGGGTCCTTTATAGCCCTCAGGCCAGTTTACTATCAACCTATGCCACCACTCACCAGCCTTTGCCCTTACACCTCCCATGCCATCTCTCTTAGTATCCACCATGGGCCCATTTTAGAAGTCATGCTGAGGTTAAATAAAATAAAAATTTTAAGTGCCTATTGCAGCCTATTTTGTTCTTTAAAACACTTTAATTTATAAAAAAAATCACTCCATTTACATCCCTTCAACCACATAATCCCTTATAAGAACAAACATATCATTGAAGTGCTTAATCCCTTATAATACAAGCATCAGAATTCATAGTCCCACTACTTCAAATAACTAAATAGAGCTGTCAATCAAGTAGTGAAATGAAAGATACCAAGCAATTTTTTTAGACTCCATACAGCTTATTCAAAATTGAAAGAGCAGAGGTTTTAAACACCTTGACAAATTGAATGTTGGTTTTCATACTTTTGATTGTTTTGACAGTTCCAATGAGTTTATATGCTTTTAAGACACAGTCATGTCAACTATTGACAATCTCAAAGGGTACCTTATCTCTCTCAAAGATGCCCCAAGACAATATCCAAATTGGTACTCTACATCTCCAAAAGGATACTCTGCAAGTTTAGACCCACACATGCTCCTACCAGGTCTAATCTAAACACGACAGTTTTCCCACTTTTAGCTAATGAGAATCAGATACTAGAGGCAGCTGTTATGTTATATGGACAGCTGCCTCTGTGAAATGAACATGTGCAAATCCTCACCTAGGCCAATTTCTGCCTGTGTAAAAATGGTAGCTGCAGTGTTCTGGGGCAGTACCTCTGTATTTCAGCCTCTTCCAACAATTGTGAAAACTCAGGTCTTCCTGTCTGCCCAGCTTATTTTCCTATTTGTAAATGCTTTGAAATATAAATCATGGGTGGGATTTTCTGGCCATGCTCGCCCTGAAACTGGAAAGTCTTGCCAGAGGTCAATTCCGTGGTCCACCTCTTGTCAAAGAACAAAGGACAAAGAACAGCACAGCACAGGAACAGGCCCTTCGGCCCTACAAGCCCACACCACCCATTTTAACACTTAGTGAGTACCTTATTCAAGTCTTTCATCAATCGTTGATGTTTTTGTCTACCTCTAGTGGACTCCACAATAAAGGGGACAATAATTGCCCACTCAATTCCTGTGGTGGGTGGAATGGGAAAATTCACTCCCACCTGTTTCACTTACTGAATGCTATGATCTTGTCCATATTGCTGTGCGATTCCTTCTATTTATGGAATGCAAATTACAAAAGAACCCTAATGAGAATGGAACATGGTTTTGAGTGAATAAGCTAATTTAGTTCACATAAAATACATGGGAATGAACAGAATAGCATTCCCAGTGAGATACATATATTTCCTTTGGCTTCTTATACTATTTTGTGGTGGAATGGTGTCTTGGTGGTTAGCACTGCTGCCTCACAGCGCCAGCGACCTGAGTTAAATTCTGGCCTCAGGTGACTGTCTATGTGGAGTTTGCACATTTTCTTGTGTCAGTGTGGGTTTCCTCCGGGTGCTCGGCTTTCCTCCCATAGTCCAAACATGTGCAGGTTAGGTTGATAGCCGTGCTAAATTGCCCCTTAATGTCAGGGTAAATACATGGTGTTACAAGGATAGGGTCTGAGTGAGATTATTGTTGGTGCAGGCTCAATGGGCCGAATGGCCTCCTTCTACACTGTTGAGATTCTACGATTCTATGATTAAGAAAACAAAGTGTGCAAATTTGCCTCTAACCTAGGCATTTTTAATTTAATTCTCCCTAAGTTAATTGGAATTGCATTTAAGTTGCATGTAATATGGTTTCATTTTCCAATAATTTATTGCACTCATCTACAATGATGGAGAGAGCGAGAGTGAGAGCAAACAAAGATAAGTTTTGGACGAGAACCAATCCCTTAATTCTATATGCTAAGGACTGGCCTTATCCAGTTGCTATCAAAGTTACCACGTTGAATGAAACACTGTTCTCTTGAAGTGTTGGTGTGTAAGAAGCAGCTGTGTGTCAGTTCACCATATTGTGAACATACAGAATAAATCTTTCTGAATTACTTCTACTGTTCAGAATTCCAGATTCCTTTAACAACCTTTCCCTCTTATAATATTGCTAATGCACAGTGGCATAGTGGTTAGCACTGTTGCCTCACAGCACCAGGGATCCGGGTTTGATTCCCGGTTTGGGTCACTGTCTCTGTGGAGTTTGCATGTTCTCCTTATGTCTGTGTGGGTTTCCTCCAGGCGCTTCGGTTTCCTCCCACAGTTCAAAAGATGTGCTTGTTAATTGCATTGGCCATGCTAAATTCTCCTTTAGTGTACCCAAACAAGTGCCAGAATGTGGTGACTAGGGGATTTTCACAGTAACTTCATTGCAGTGTAAATGTAAATCTGACTAATAAATAAACTTTAAATATGTTTCATTACAATTTATAATGTTTTGTTATATTGATCTTTTATGTATTTTCGTCCCTGAAATAACTCATTTAATCTGACTAAAGAATTCTTACACTTGGCCCAGAATTCTACTCTTCTTTTCACTTCACAGTTTGATTTTTCTTCCTTGCTTCCATCATAATTAGCTTTTCATCTGATAGCCTAAAGATGACAAATAGTCAGACGGCTTTCCTACCAAAAAGACTCCTGGGGAAGGTGAGGATAAGTGATTATCTTCTACTAACACTGACAAGATCATTAGCTCTCGGAAACATATCTGAAGAGGTTACTTTTCAACCCAGTTAAAATGCAGAAATTTTTATTAATCCTGCTCACCCCTGTCATCTTTATTTGCAAAGTATGAACTATCAAAACCAACTTTTCATTCCTGAATGTAATATATTCTGTTTTCAGAGTGTGAGCTTATTTTGTTTGGTGGTTAAAAGTGTTACATCCTCATTGCAACATACAGCACTAGTTTAAAGTTTATTTATTAGTGTCACATGGAGGCTTACATTAACACCACAATTACGTTACTGTGAAAATCCCCTAGTCACATATTCTGGCACCTGTACAGGTGCACTGAGGAGAATTTAGCATGACCAATGCATCTTACCAGGATGTCTTTCGGATTGTGAGACGAAACCAGAGGACTCAGAGGAAACCCATGCAGACACAGGAGAACATACAGACTCCGCACAGTGACCCAAGCTGGGGAACAAACCCCGGTCCCTGGCAATGTGAGACAGAAATGCTAACCACTGTGCCATCATGCCAACCTAGTGTCATGGATCATGCTTAAAGATTGAACAATTGTGTATCCTTTATTTAAAACAAACATTACAAATATATGATTAATCTAAAGGGAAAATTGGTAACCCTTCAGGTACTTGAAGGACATTGCTGAGAGTTCTTTCACTGATACATGTACTTACTATAATATGTTAAAATAACAATCCAAGAAGGCAAAGCCGACAGCTCATATCTATCTACTGCCAAAAGACAAAAGAGAAAGGAATAGACTTGATGGACTGAATGGTCTCCTTCAATGCCATATTGAGTCTAAGGATCCTATAATGTTTGGCATTGGAAAGAGAAGATGCTGGGAATACTCAACAATATTAATAAAGTGAGGAATGAGTTGACAAATATTCATCAGAAATGAGAGAACTTGGAAATGTTACTGTTTTTAAGTAAGGTAGAGAAAAGGGGACAGGGAAGAAAGAAAACGGGAAGGTTTGTGATTGGGTAAAATACAGAACAGATCAAATTTAAAAGAGATGGTTGTGTAAGGCAAAAAAGAGAACGTGATGGGGCATGTAAAGAAACAAAAGGTGTGTTTACAAGAGGTGTAAATGTGAATAGCACAGTCATCATCAACAGCTGCCATCCCTGCAAAACACAGAGCAGGAGTTATGATTGGAAATTGTTAAATTCAATGTTGAATCCAGAAGGCAGTGAAGTATCTAGTCAAAAGCTGAGCTGCTGTTGTTGAAGTTAATGACAGCTTGGGATAAAGGAACAATGCATCCACCTTGAGAATTCTACACAGCAAGTGATGGCATGGTAAATGGTACAAGGCATTAGTTAGGCCTCACCTGGAATACTGTGAGCAGTTTTGATTCCCTTATCTGAGGAAAGATATGCTGGCATTGGAGGCAGTCCAGAAAGGTTCACTAGGTTGATCCCGGGTATGGAGGGATTTTGTTATGAGCAGAGGTTGAGCAGGTTGGACCTGTACTCAGAGGAGTTTAGAAGAATGAAAGTTGACCTTATTGAGGCATACAGGGAAATTTTTAATTAGTAAGGGAATCAAGGGTTATGGGGTTAAGGTGGGTAAGCAGAGTTTATAATTATATCAGATCAGTCACAATCCCATTGTATGGTGGAGCAGACTTGATGGGCTAATGTCCTACTTCTACTCCTACGTCTTATGGTCTTATTAATATACTATATAATTTTCCTGTGTTTTCACCTTAATTTTCTCCCCTAAATCTTAGCTCAGCTGCAGAGTTGCTAAGAAGTCATTATAATGCAGCAATTAGAGTAAGCTGGACAAGTTTAAAACACAGTAAAAAGTCTGACAACACCAGGTTTTAGTCCAACCTATTTATTTGATAATATACTCACAAGCTTTCGGGGTTAGCCCCTTCGTCAGGTGAATGGAGAGTTCTGGCCTCAGACAGAGCATATAAAGCACAGACAGTTTAGAGATTACTGATTAGAATGCGAATCCTTACACCTAACCTGCTGTTCAAGACCTGAAGTGGCTGATAATGTGAGTGGAAGGAGCACTGATCACAGTTTAAAGAGATGTGTATTGTCTCCAGACAGTACAGCAAGTGAGGTTTTGCAAACCCAGGCAAGTCACAGGGGTTACAGATAGTGCGACATGAACCCAAGATCCCTGTCTCTCCATTCACCTGACGAAGGGGCTAACCCCGAAAGCTTGTGAGTATATTATCAAATAAATAGGTTGGACTAAAACCTGGTGTTGTCAGACTTTTTACTGTGTTTACGCCAGTCCAACGCCGGCATACCCACATCAAGTTTAAAACACCCAGTATCACAGGAAAGAACTAATCAGCTGTTTGGTGCTAAATTATCATTTTGTTTTCTTTATTGCGGGCATTTTTCTAAACAGAAATGTAACTGAATTTTTTACCAATAAAAAAGGCATGGAAGACAAATCTATATCACAAGGTTACACTTGGGATCACAAAAATATTGCACAGTTTACAGATTTGGGGCAGTATGGTAGCACAGTGGTTAGCACTGCTGCTTCACAGCTTCAGGGGTCCGTGTTCAATTCCCGGCTTGGGTCACTGTCTGTGTGGAGTTTGCACATTCTCCTCGTGTCTGTGTGGGTTTCCTCCGGGTCCTCCGGTTTTCTCCCACAGTCCAAAGATGTGTGGGTTCGGTTGATTGACCATGCTAAAATTGCCCCTTAGTGTCCTGAGATGGTTAGAGGGATTAATGGGTAAAATATGTAGGGGTATGGGAGTAGGGTCTGGGTGGGATTGTGGTTGGCGCAGACTCATTGGGCTGAATGGCCTCTTTCTGTACTGTAGGGTTTCTATGATTTCTATGATTTAAAAGTCATGGGAACTTGGATACTCTTGTAGAATTTAAGGATAGTTCAGGCCGAATTTTATGCATAAAAATGCTGCACTTTTTAGATCCATCATATCTGCAGGAATTAGCCTCTGAACGGGCGCTGTCATCTCCACAATGTTCAGGACATTACAAATTGCTAAGACAACAGCATTATCACGACAAATTCTGCCCCAAATCATGAAATTACAGGCATAGTAACAACAACTTGCAGTTATCTTGTGTCTTTCATGTAGGAAAGTATCACAAAGCAGTTCACAGAAGCATAATTAGACTAATACGGACACTAAGGCAAAGAGGGAGAACAGGGTTTGGGCCAATGTCCGCCTGGGAAGGCTAAATAATGCTATGGGTGAGTATTTAAACTGATTTGGCAACAGGAGGCTATCAGAACATAACAGCAGAGAGAAAAGACAAGGTTCACAAAACACTAGGGAGACAATCAGCAACAAAACATGAAATGATGTGGAAAGAGCAAAAATCAGATTGAGAAGGAAGGCTATGATGCTGGCTATGATGTTGCAGTCCATGCTTTTTAATATGAGGAATGTTACATAGAAGGTGGATGAGTTATAGGCTTAAGTTGACACATGGGATTCTGATCATAATACAGCAGCTATCATGGAGATGTGGAGGAAACAGGCAGATTAAAAGCTAAACATCCCTTAAAATTTATTCAGCAGACATAGTGTATAGGAAATAAAACAGGGCCTGATAGCATTGATCAAGCATAATATTATTGTTCTATTGAGGGACAATATGTTAGAGGGTACAAAGATTACTTTTATTTGATGAGAGTAAAGGAGCAGAAAATGAGCTGTTACATTGTGGGGCATTTACTATAGACCCCAAGTATAGGGAGGGGAGATAGAGGAATAATTCTCTAGGGAAATTTCAGAGAAATGTAAAAAATCATGAGCAGTACTGTAGGGTTAAGATTGGAGCAAAAAACGGGGTTAAGGTCAGGAAGCTGAAAAATTTCTAAAGTTTCTGTGCAAGAACTTGCTTCATCATGTGTTTCTAAACCAACCAAGAAGGATGCAGTCAGTGCTGGATTTAGTTCTGGGAATAGGTGTGAGTTACAGTTGAAGAACAACTCGATAATAATCATTGTGATAATTCAGTGTAAATTTAAAACCTAAAGGTGAAAACTGTCAATTGCAAAAGAGCCAATTGCAATTATTTAAGAAGAGATGGGCTGGGAACAGTAGAGCTTGAAGACAGAGATACTTGGGTATAAACTCTGCACATTTCCATCAATAGAGGCATCCAAAGCTAGAACTCCCAGGATTACAAAGAAAATAATCTCTTCCTTTGTCTCTCACAACAACCTGGGATATATGTCATCAGGTCCTGGGGATTTATGCACCTTTATGCCTGCTAAAATATCTAATATCTCCTCCTTATAATTCCTAATGTGCTCTAGAATATCACAGTCCCAACTAAAATCATTAGCTTCAATGTCTTTCTTCTTAGTGAATACCGATGAAAAATGATGACCTTGCCCATGTCCTCTGGTTCCAAGCACAGATTGCCCCTATTGTCTCTAATGGGCCCGATTCTTTCCCTGGTCATCCTCTTGCTCTTAATATATTTATAAAATGTCCTGGAGTTTTCATTAATCATTTCTGCCAATGGTATGTTATGGCCCCTCTTTGCCCTCCTAATTTATTTTTTTAAGTTCCCCCTGTGCTCTCTATAATCCTGAAGGGCGTCCCCCATTTTTAATTCTCTGTACCTACCATATGCTTTCTTATTTTTCTTTAGCAAGGTTAAGAGATTAGCCATAATTCTAGGTGAGAGAGTTTATGTGGAGGAATGGTTAAATAGATAAGGGAGTGAAGTCAGATGAGAGAGAACAAGGTGAATTTACATAGAGGTTGAACTGACCAAGGATGAAGACTCGTTCTGTGCAGTGGCTAAGCAGGCAAACTCAGGAAAATCCCTCCATTTCCGGAAAGTTAGTTAGAAGTGGGCCAAAAACAGAAAATGCTGGAGAATCTCAGCAGGTCTGACACCTGTGAAGAGAGAATAGAGCCAAACTTTCGAGTCTGGATAACGTTTCGTGAGTTCTGATGAAGGGACATCCAGTTTTGAAATGTTGGCTACATTCTCTCTCTGCAGATGCTGTCAGACGTGATGAGATTTTTCAGCATTTTCTGTTTTTGTTTTAGATTCCAGCATCCACAGTATTTTGCTTTTAGTTGGAAGTGGGATTGAGTGAATGCTGACCTTTTTCTTGTGTTATAATCCAGCTATTTTTATTGCACAAACCCAGGTCAGCCATCAGAGAAAACCCACTGTTCAACTCAGACTGAGCAACACAAATTCTCAAATAGACATGATTTGAAATTTGCCAACACAACTGTATGACTGGCTCCCCTTGTTATATTTCACCTTCTTCATGATGTTTGATGCACTCCAATCTGTCAGAACAAACGAGAGAGATATTTTACAACATTTTGTTTCAAGTGCAATTTGATCCAGGGTTAGCTTGAAATGTTGCTTTGGGCAAAACCAAGTGCTGGAGAGCCAGACTTTGGCTGGAATCTTACCATCTGCCCACCATGGGAATGGGAGCGGGCGAGCAGTGGACCATGGAAAGGTCCATTTACATCGGGTGGAAGTTTACGGTTTTGGAATGAGTGAGGCTGTAAAATCCTGTCCTCTGTCTCCACATCCATTTTGTCAGTTTGGGCTCAGTGCAGAAATTGCTTCCAATAGAATACTTGCAGCAGAGAGGGAGGTTAGTCAGGCATTGTACTCAACAGTAAATATGCATTAATTTATGTAGCAATGTAAATAGTTTCTAGTAAAGGTCCAATTTAGGAGCTGACTCCATACTTCTTTCTACCCACTGCTCTGTCCAAAATTACACAAGTTCCTAGGTGTGGGTCATGTCTTCATTTACATTACTGTGTGTGGGTGATATCATACTCAGTCCCACCTTACCCCTTTATATGCCAGACCATTATGCTACAAAAGCCACCACACTCACAGGCAATGGAAGCTAGACTGGTAATGCCAATGTAATTCATTGCTCTCACCATTACTGCCTTTGAGTTTCATCATTTTCTGAGACCACCAGGGCAGTGCCATTATCACTGGAAGAAGTCTCACAACATCAGGTTAAAGTCCAATAGGTTTACTTGGAATCACGAGCTTTCGAGCGCTGCTCCTTCCTCAGGTGAGTGCTTCCTCAGGAGCAGTGCTCCGAAAGCTCGTGGTTCCAAATAAACCTATTGGATTTTAACCTGGTGTTGTGAGATTTCTTACTGTGCCCACCCCAGTCCAACGCTGGCATCTCTGCATCATCATTACCACTGGAGGCTTTGGATTGAAGTAATCACCTTTCCAGTCTGTCCATTTGCATCTGTTTGTCAAGATCCAAACATTGACAGTCTGAAACTCTAACCTGTCCCAAAAACTGAGTGAAATCAAGACAGATACAAAGGCTCCTCTCACTGGTGACATACAAACATCTCCCCTCCTCCCCATCAGCAGTAACAAGTGGCTCTCACACACGCACACGCATCTTTATCGCTGTGTACATCACCAGCCGTGCCAGATCATCTGTGTTCAACAGCACCCACTCACACAGTCCGAGTACCGCTCTGCCAGTGAGTGAGGACTGACATTGCTGCTGTCCCTTTACACCATGCTGTAGAGACCTGGGGAGCCAGGTTCCCCCAGCCTTGACAGAGCCTTCAGCAGCCTCTCCAGCTCAGCGCCACCCCCATGGCAATATGATCCTTTGCAACGGGACGGCGTTCAAAGAACAGATCACCTTTCTCTCCCGGATTTTACCCGCTGTGAGCGACACCGCGAACTTGATCCAAAGGACGGTGGAGACGACGGTGTCGGCGGTGAGTGAGCTGGGTCCGGAAGAGGGCGATTATAATCCAGCTGCCAATGTTACCAACTCCACCAGCGACATGGAGCATCTCTTCCAGTATTCTTTCTCCGACAGCGAGTTACTGTACAAGGAGTATAAACCCCCGGCTCGGGACGCCATCCCTTTGCCAAAGGCAGTGCTTTACTTGCTGATGGCAGCCTTGGTGGTGGTAGCTGTGGCTTACGCTATTGTTGGCCATCTCATTAAGGACCTTGTCCATGACTTTGTAGGTGAGTATATCAATAACCGAGACAAACACAGTCTGTGCTAACCAGGCATCTTATCAAGGCGCTCTCCAAATCCATCAGTGTGTGTATGTGTGTCTTGTTCCCCATGTTCAAACTTTTCAAACTCGTGCCTTTTTCATTTCCAACACCCATCCAAACGAAGTGAGTTGATAACAATATTCCAAGCCTCATTTAAAAATGGACAATTGTGGCTATTTGCCTCAGTAATCCTCCTTGATGTTATTAATGGATTCTGAATGCTTTCAGAGGCTTATTCAGAAGTAGAAGGTCACAATAACAAAAGTGAGACCGTGAATTACAAATCTGTTAACAAATCCGGAAACGCTTAAGGTATAATCTTTAATGTCAATCCCAGTTGAGGTTTTAGTTTTCTACATTTTAACCCTTGGTACTAACAGCAGACAGTTCTGGTGATGGGTTTTTGGCTGCCCTGCTTTATTACACAGATTATTTTGTCCTCCCTAATGTGTTATTTTGCCCACAAACATTTGTAATTTTAAGAACGCGGAGTAGGAAAACGAAATGCCAGCTTTTGACAAATTCAGGATAAATATTAAGGAGATGTAAGGAATAAATTCTTCCAAACTGGTGTGGGTGACATTGAGCGGAGAAAATCAAAACAAGTGACATTTTTGCCAAATTAATATCGAGATGAAACAAGGTTCCTGACTCCCTCATGTTCCTTCAAACAAACGGCCCGATTAACAGAGTGAGAAACTCGTTCAGCACTTTCACCTCTAATAGATTCCTCTGTGCAGATTCCTGAGCAAAGCAATGCACGATTCGAATTGTTTTATTTCGTGGTCACTTATTGACATTCCAGGCATTTATAAACCTGCTTTCCAGTAGCCACCTCTGTTATTTCAAACAAATCTGAGTAAGGAAGATGTGAATTTTAAAGTTTTTTTGGTGGTGGAATGCAGCCAACTCTGCCAGAATTCTCCAGCTTGTGATTTCGAAGTTCCCATAAGGTACTTGTTCTTAGGAATCCAAGCATATGACCCATTTTGCCAAGCCAATGTGCAGAGGAGACAGGACGAGCCCTAAATCCATCTCCTTGCTTACTCCAAAACCAATTCAAATTCAAACTGAATCCAATTCATGATCCCCAGGAGACATAGTAGATCCAGGCTGACAAGAACAGGTATTAACCCGATCTCAGATTTGATTTTATACTTGATCTTAGCCAAAAGGCCAAAAAATACAATCCACTTAACCCCCACACTGTCCATCAGTTAAAATGATTACTTAAAGTCAGTGGGCTGTTAAAGGAAGTGTTGTATATTTATTCCTGTGCTAAAAAAGGCTATAAATTTCTGAGCTTTGAATAGTGTGAGGGTGAAATGTTTTCCTCCTCTCCATGGCCTTCTTAGGAGTTCTTTTAAAAAGCTGATTGGAACCCAACATTAACCTATTGTGTTTAAAACCAATCTAGCCTCCAGCGTCTGTACAAACTGCATGATTGCTTCAAATGTAGATCAATGCCGATTTTGGTGGTTTGGCCAATGTTAGATCACACTTATTCAATCTATAGTACTATATCTAGACTGTCTGACATCGTTCTGGAAAGCGAGGTCGCATTTGATGGAGTGAAAGAATTAATTTGGAAATGTGGATACTCGGTAATGATTACAAAGTTATCACATTTAGAAGCTCAAATTGTTTATTTTAAAAAGCATGTTCAAAGGAGTTTTTTCATTAAAGCGGGACATTTCTGTTTCAATTTTGCCGGTGGGAGATATCATAGGTCCTGTGCAATACATATGGTTAACAGGATATCAACTTTAGAAAATAATCACATATTCACTGGAAAATTGATCAAGTAATAACCTGTAGACAATTATGAAAAAAAGGTGTAATTTGTTTTCAGTGCTGATTTTCAACAAGAAAGTGGTTGACTGACAATTTTTCCTTCGCTTCTCTCTGCGTTTCAGCAGCATTCCATGATTCAGTGTTTAATATTGTGCAGTCACAGCTAATACTGAGGGAAATATGGCAGCCAGTTCGGACACACACAGTAAACAGGATGAATGACTAGATCAATTTTTTTTAGCTGTATCAGTAGAATTTGTTTTACATTTCTTTACATTAACATGAATGTGCAGACAAGCCCGGTTTTAATATATCATCTGAAATATGGCAACTCCCTTAGGACTGCACCGAAATGCCGTTGAAGATTATGTGCTTAAATCCATCCATATATAGGATAAGCAATGCTTTAAGTTAATCAGTATTAAATGAAATGTATTGAATATGCAGATAGGTCATGTTCTTCATCAGCTGGAGAATTAAACAATAATATTGATAGTGATATCAGCAATAATAACTCCTGCTAGTATTGGAGGTATGATAGGAAAGTGTGGGAAGGTTTACTGATAATGTAACTGGACTAGCAATCCAGAGGCCAAGGTTAATGCTTTGGGGACATGGTGGAATTCCAATTCAATTATTTAGAAATGACAGTAGTCTCAGGTGACCACAAAACTATTATTGTTGTAAAAACCCGTCTGTTTCACCAACGTCGTTTGGGAAAGGAAATCTACTGCCCTAACCTTACATGTGACTTCAGATCCACATGTTCACTCAGTTCAAGGGAAGTTAGGGATAGGCAACAATTAGGACCATAGAATCCCTACAGTCAGCTCATCAAGTCTGCACCAATGCTCTAAAAGAGCATCATACACATTCCCACCTCTCACCTTAACCCCACACATTTACCATAGCTAATCCACCTAATCTACAAATCTTTGGATACTAAGGGATAATTTAGCATGGCCAAGCCACCTAACCTGCACATCCTTGAATAGTGGGAGGAAATTGGAGCACCCAGAGGAAACCCATGCAGGCACAGGGAGACTGTGCAAACTCCACACACAGAGTCACCCAAAGCCAGAATTGAAAGTGGGTCCCTGGTGCTGTAAGACAGCAGTGCTAACCACTGTGCCATCGTGCCACTTGCTGACCTTGCCAGGCAAGAGTACACAGCTAACAAGAAAAGGAAAGAGAAGAAAACTAATTATGGAAAAGAGTAACAGAGAGTAAGAATGAGAATTGTGACAGGAGTTTGAAGAAAGCAGACAATAAGAGAGAAAAAGGAGAGTAGCAGAAAGGAGCACATGTGGTCATTGCCAATAAAGAGGGAGAATGATCTACAAAAATGTTTGCAGAGTTCACACTAGAGAAGCGAAGTATACCAAGTTGTGAAATTTAATTCAATAAACCTGCAGACTGGCATTAAAGTTACCGTGAAAGGTGCTGGTTTGCTGCAAAGACCCATTGATTCACTGATGGAACTGATTACCCAATCAGTTTGGCGTCGCATGGTGGCACAGTGGTTAGCACTGCTGCCTCACTGTGCCAGGGACCCAAGTTCAAATCCCGGACTTGGGTCATTGTCTGTGTGGAGTTTGCACATTCTCCCTGTGCCTGCGTGAGTTTCCTCCGGGTGTTCCAGTTTCCTCCCACAGTCTGAAAGACATGTGGGTTAGGTTGATTGGCTGTGCTAAATTGCCGCTTAGAGTCAGGGGGACCAATTTGGGTAAATGTCTGGGGTTATGGGGTTTGAACCTGGGTGGGATTGTGGTTGGTGCAGACTTGATGGGCTGAATGGCCTCCTTCTGCACTGTAGGATTCTATGATTCTACATTAACTCACTAATGATGTGATTGACTTGTAATGTATTTCACATGCTCAGATAGTCATTCCAATTTTTGTTCTCTGTGTAATCAGATCTAGGTATCTATTATTCCCAGTGTATTCAGTTTTATTCATTTGTTAACTCCAACTAACTAACCTAACCTAGGTCTTATTCCTTGTGTAATCAGTCATATGCATCTGCTATTGTCTGTAATTAGTCCCATGTATTTTTTCTGTTCTATACAATCAGATCGGTACATCCATCATATTCAATGTAATGAGTCCTATGTATCTGTTACTCTACATAATCAGGCCACCCCATTGCTTATCATCTATCTAATTAGTTCCACGCATCTATTATCCTCTGCAATCAGCTCAACAGATGCCCTATTCTGTGCAATTATTGCTGTATCTATCATTTTCCATGTAATTGCTGTCATTATGTGTCATTATTTTTGTTACCTATACCACCCTGAATCAAAATTAATATTTGAATTGGGAAATATAAAAATGTATAATATATACTATGAAAGTGTGCAAAATTAACCAGACAGGAAAATGTGCCCAATTAATTGACTTTAGAAATTGTTATATAAAAGGATGAGCAATTTCTAAATGTTATTTTCTGAACTGTTTGGTTTCCTCTGCATATGCCAGCAACATCTGTGTGGGGGTTCTTCAGGTGCAGCATGTGATTTGGAAAACCGTCATTCATTAATTTTTTAAATTTCGATGATAATTAGGTGGCAGGAGAATGAACTGATTGTGTCAGTTATTCAGTGATTCCTGTTCTGTAATTGCTGTCACATCAGGTCTTGTGGTTATTGTAAATAGATGCCTTCCATTTAGTACAGAATGTTGCCATTCTGCTGGGATGGATGAATAATAGTGAGAAACATGTTTCTGTTGGTAACATGCTTAACCTGTGTTGCTAAAAGCACAGCTGTCCTTTTTTTTCTGTTTCTCTTTTGATGCAATACTCTGTTTTTTCACAGATTGGTTATTTGGACCAACTCCAGATGATGGCAGCAATAAAAGCGATCTGAAATGCATTTCCAGTAACTTGAATGACGTGGATAGCCAACACCAGGGAGGAGATGAGAAACCAGATGAATTGGTGATTTTCATAGAAGATCATTTATATTTGCCCCAGGACACATGAAAGTGGCTGGACTTCTGAAGTGGGGACACGAGACACATGAATACGGGATATTTCTTTTTAATTAACAAAATGATCAATGTGAACTGAATCCAGCTTCCTCTTTCTCGCTTTCTCTCATACAGATTAAAGTTGGATATGAGAAGAAGGAAAATATCAATTTTTGCACAGCTGCCCTTAGAGTGTTTAGTGTGAGTGATGACACTTGTAGCTTTGGACCAACTCACTGAGGACACCTTTTTATATACCTTTTGTTGTTGTTCCTTCTCTCCTTTCCATGAGATATATCAAAGTCACGTCCTTTATTTTCACATCTCGGGGATTAATGTCTCTTTGAAATATCACCCCAAATATGAACTTTACACAATTTTCTGATGTTTGCTTGAAGATATTTGAATAAGAATATTATTGGTGTTTCAGAGTGAGATGGAACATGCTGTAATGTTTTTGATTGCATCATTTCATTGGAATTTTTTTATTGGCAGGTTTCACCTAAATTATTTTTGAAATAAAAATGCCTAGGAAGTAGCATTGATGTAATTTTTTTCCTGAAGGTTTGTCAATGTAACTGGATATACTGTACATGTGGTCACTGTAATGTTCTGTCTTCAATTCCGCGTTAAACAATTGACTGAACAATTGACTTCCCCTTCATTGTATTTCTCACTTCTTGGTGTGTCCCTAGACATCAAGTGGCATTTTTGCAAAATCATGCATTCACCTTGCTGTGAACTGACAACTTGCAAAAGAATTTCACTGCAAAATGAGTGTGATAACATCTATGCCTGAATTTCAGATGTATTGAATACTAAGATTCCAATATCATGCCCATATTCTCCACTTTGATTTTGGGGGCGGTATGGTGACACAGTGGTTAGCACTGTTGCTTCACAGCTCCAGGGACCTAGGTTTGATTCCCAGCTTGGGTCACTGTCTGTGTGGAGTTTGCACATTCCTCCTGTGTTTGCATGGGTTTCCTCCAAAGATATGCAGGTTAAGTTGGTTGGACATGTTAAATTAACTCTTAGTGTCCTGTGATGTGATAGTTAGAGGGATTAGCAGGGTGACTAAGTGGGGATAGGGCCTGGGTGGGAGTGCTGTTGGTGCATGGGCTGAATGGCCTCCTTCTGCACTATAGGGATTCTATGATTCTAACTATCTACAGCTATCTCTATACTTTGGTTGATCCTCCAGTCAGATGCTTGATGTCACATTTCAGCAATGATTTAGAGCAATTTACTTGCACCTGATCAGACTATTTCTAATGTTTAACTTGCCACTTGTCCCAATTCTCTATGAAAAAGACCAGAAAACACTGAGCATAAAACTTCTGATCACTCAAATATATTTTGTTTATAAGATGGTTCAAAGCTTTTGCACTTTAACATCTCATTGGACTGGGTTTGCATAGTTAAAATACATCTATTTATGGTTTAAAGGCAAACTAGAAAACCATGACAAGAAATTAAAATGCGTTTTGCATTTTTAGTTCCCTCTGGAGAATTTGTTGGCAGACAGGATCCAGCTCCTGATATTAAATGATGTTCTCACAGACACCTGTCATTTTCACAATGTACAAGAAACAGGATTTCAGGTTAAACAATAAACCTGTTTACTGAGCTGGCTGACCTGTGGCTGTTCAATAAATGAGAAGTCTCTGTGCTTTTGTTGAAAGTTATAGTTTGTAGCCCAGGTGCATAGAACTTAAGAACCACTCTTTTTATTCTTCCATGGGATGTGAGCATTGCTGCAGAGACCAGAATTTATCGCCCATCCTTAACTTCCATTGAGAAGGTGGTTGTGAGCCCAGCTGGGAAAACAATAATCAGGTGTAGACTGCATTATAATACAAAACTGTACTGGCAGGCTTTTAATTGCTGTTTGTAGGCTTTTAATCTATCCAGTACTATGGCTATAATGTGGTATGACAAGAACTTCTACTCAAAATAATTATTTATCGAAATAGCCAGGCAGCAATATAAAGATTGCCAAAATTAAACAGAAGATTGCCCTTCTCAACCTTTTGGCTATGACCAAGTGTAGTGTCAACATCCTGCACTTGGTTGAAGTCATTAGGTTACATTGTGGCTTCATTTGAAGAAATTTTTAAAAGCTGCATCTCGGTCTTTTGGCTAAGATGCAAATGCGATCAAGCCTTGTGCGATGCATAAGAACATAGTAAGAACATAACTACTCCAGTCAGCTTGGATCATGTAGATCAAGCCCAAGACAGGAAGTGGGATCCCTATCTTATTAGCTTGGATCGGGAATGTCTCACTTGCTCAGACATTGAACTGGACTTTGATTGGATTCAATTGGATATGTGAACAAACAAAAAAGATTGTCCTTGCATTTTTATAGCATTCCAAAACGCATTACAGCAAATGAAGTACTTTTGAAATATGGCCATTATCGTTATGTAGGAAATGTGACAGTCAATTTAAACTCCCAGAAATAGCAATCAATATATGAACAAATAATCTGTTTTAATTGGTTAATGGATAAATATCAGCCAGGATACTGGGTGACATTCCCTGCTCACCTTTGATCTTTCGCATCTACCTGAGAGAACAATAAGGTCTTGCTCTAAAGGTTCATCTGAAAGAATGTGGGCAGGATTTTCCAGCTGTGCTTGCATCGAGACTGGAAAATCCCACCTGAGATCAAGGAATTTTTGCATGGTCAGCCCCAGCCCGTTATGATTCCTGTGGCAGGTTAGATGGGGAAATTCCTGTGCCTTCAATAGCGCAGCACTCCCCCAGTACTGCACTGAAAGGCCGGTTGGATTATGTGCTTGGGTTTCTGGAGTGAGACTTGGACACATTTGACTCAGATGTCAGAGATCCTCAATCGTTAATACAATAAATACAACCCCTGTTACGCACTGCTTCAGTGTGAATGAAACATTGTACATGCTGCAGAACTAAAATAAATGTTTAAAATTCATCATTAATCAAGTTACATTATTAAAAACTAGAGATTGTGCCACAGGTCAACACAATCTGCAGTAGGGTTATCGACCAGGTGAAGAATCCCTGACTTCACATTAAAATATGGTAATAAGAAACAAAAACTGTCCTTATTGCTCATGGCCTCTTATGTGAAGAACGACTGGTTAGCTAGAAAAAACTAAACAGAGCAGGCCAACACATTATCCTCTCCCTTTTTGATCAGTTTTGGAGAGGACTCTGTAAACAGGTGTTGAGACCCTCATATATTGACATGTATAACGGGCCTAATGACGATATAAGGTGGCTGCTAGGAATGCCTGAATATTGTCCAAATGGTGTCAAATATATTTCAGGTTCCCTTAGAACATGGGATCCTTTTTGCCCTTGCTCTACATTGACAAATAGGTGAAATAAGCTCCTATTCACCTCTCACCACCCCTGTTTCCATCTGACTTGGCCAGTCCTACATCTTCTCATCACTTAAGTTCTATTATAGTTGTTGTTTAAGAAGTGAGGCTTACTCCTTTGCCTTTGTTGCAGAAGTACTATACATCATTAACATCAGCCAAACAGACTTTGTTTTTAGATTTTTTTGTGTGTAGTAATATCCAACTTGGTGATTTTCAAATAAGTATATATCCTTATATCCTTCCAATTATATAAAATGGAAGTCAGGGACGTCCTACTAATGTGTGGATCAAAGATTCTGCTTATCATATTATGTAAAAAGTACTATTGACATTTCTGCATATAAAAGATGGAGGTCAAGACATGGCATTGGGAGAGAGGTGTCTATACTGGAGGTACAAAGGAGAAAAGATTAGTCTTAGCATTTCTGGGAAGATGTGATAAGGTCCATAGAAATGAAAACAATTCTATGGTTCTTGGAAAATTGGCTATTATTCTTTCATTTAGATGTGATATTTTCTGTCCTCTTCTTTGATGAGCAGTTAAATAGATTAAGTAAGGAAATAGTTCATTCTTCAGATGGAGTTTTAAGAACCCTGAACACCAATTTTCCTGAGGTTCATAGCTCTTTGAAGGATATGTTTGATCTGGGTTCCTTTGTATTGTTGCTGAGAAAATGTTTGTCATTTGAACACTCAAAGCTGGAAACCTTCCAACTAGAAGTAATTCCTATTTACATCGAGCAAGCATCTGAGATCACATATGTACGTGAAGGGAATATAACATGGCAACAGTGGAATTATTTTACTGTTCAGCCAATACTTATGCATGAAATGAATGTTACTGATCAAGATATGATGCACTTAGTGGAGCTATTTACACTTACAAATACATAAAAACATAAGATATAGGAATGAGACTAAACCATTTGACCCTGCTCCACCATTCAAAAAAATCCTGGCTGATCTTTTACCTCAACTCCACTTTCCCATACAATCCTCATATTTTTAAATTCTCTTAGTACCTCAAAATCTATTGTTCTCTGTCCTGATTATATTTAATGACTGAACATTCAGAGTTCTCCAGGGTAGAAAAGTCGAAATTTTCACAATTTTCTGAGTGATGACATTTCTCCTCATCGCAGTCTATGCCTTTAAGAAATAGATTTGTGTTTTTTTTGGAAGCAGTTCTATTTATCGGTGCCACTTTGTCTATAATCAGCAGCATACATGTTGATGCTGTAGAAGAACATTTGATGCTAATTGCTGAAATGTTTGTTTTAATCTGATCTAATGCAGTGTTGTTATTTTTGTGTTTTATCCTGGGGTTTTTCGGAGTAGGGTTTTATTAGGTTGATTGACAGGAAAGTCACATGACTGGGCTCGCGTACAGACGCAAGCTCAGTTGTTGCTTGGGATCTTTAGAGAGAAGTAGCATTGTCCACAGAGGATTGTCTACTTTGAGATTGGAGACTGGAACCTGCCAGAAAATAGGTCTCATTCTTTGATGTTCTACCGTTCAAAGATATATCTTTCTCTGGAGAGTGCTGAATTATAGAGATAGTTAACTTTTAAGAATCATAACTTGTCATGTTTAAATATTTCAATCGGTAAAGGATATGCTAATTCTTTTTCTTGTATTTTAACTTTGTTGATAAATAAAATTTGTTTTCATGAAAGCTTCCTAGTGGGTTAATAGAATCACACCTGGAGTGAAACACCTTATGGTCACACTAATGCCAAAATCAAATAAAGTTGGCATCTAGGCTAACTTTATAACATACCTTGGAGTTTCTAATCTGGTTCCGAACAAGTCCTAAATGCCCCAACATTTATTCTGAGACTGTGACCCTGTGTTTTGGACTCCCAAAGCAGAAAAAGGCTATCCAGCCATTGAGTTTACACCAACTCTCCGAAACAGCATCCCACCCAGGTCCTTCCTTCCACCCTATTCCTGTAACCCTGAACATTCACATCTTTGGACTGTTGAAGGAAACTAGAACACTGGAGAAAATCCCCAACCAGGGGAAACATTTTTTCAGTATCTACTCTGTCCTTATATTTACTGATATAAACATTATGGCCACGATTTTACTGACTCATCTCGTCCACAAGTGGGCGGAGTGAGCTGGTAAAAATTACGTGAGAGCTAAGAATTCAGGATCATGTCCAAGTTCTCAGCTCCCGTAACCTTACCAGCACCAGATTTCCTGCACGGTCAGCCTCTGAGAAGCTGAATGTATCATTCAAATTTATGTTAAACGTGTTTAGCGAGCCCGACACTCAATCATCCGGCCTCACTTGCCTTTGTGGCTTTGTCAGAAGAGGTTCTCTCCAATGAAGAAAACACTTGTACACCATGAATGGGAAACAGTAGTATTGCCCTCGCCAGTTGAACTGGAGGGCACTGAAGCCCCCTGGGGTTATTGAGGGCATGAGGGGTTGCCCCTGGGGCAGTGTCAGCTTGGCAACTTAGCACTGCCAGCCTGGCATCTCCGCAATTCCCACTGGGCATCTTGGCACCGCCCAAGGGGCAGTGCTAGGAGCAGGATGTAAAGGGGGCTATGGGGGATGGGGCCTAAAGTAGATTGAGGTGGGGCCTGGATGGGGTCAGGTCAGACTTGGGCAGCCTGATTGGACAGGGCGAGCCATTGCGCACTCTGCTGGAGATCGTGGTTGGGGAAGGGAAGAGGGCCTGTTGTTGCTCTGAATTATGGTCTGTGGGAAGAGGGGGGGAGGCCAGCTGCTGCTCTGCATTATGATCAGTAGGGGGAGGGGATGGGGTGGTGTCACAGCTCTGCACCACAGTTAGTGGGAGGGGTCCCAATCGGTCTAGGTAGCTGCGATAGGTCACTGGTCCCCATGATTGCCGGGGAGGGGGGAGTCTCTGTTGAGGCCAGCTGCAATAGCAAAGGCCTCACAGCTCTCTCTCCCTCTCTGTCAGGCCTCTGCTGTTGCAATTGCACATGTGCAGCCACAGAGGTACACACATGTGCAGTAACTCCCTCTGTTGACTGATCAGGCTGGCTGGCAAATTTAGCCCCACCCACTGCTTCTCATCCATTTTTCCAATCACTAAGTGTATAAGATTAGGAGGAAAATCTTTCCCATTTTCACACCAGCTGGACACTTAGAATTCTTCTCATAAAATTCCACCCTACATTTCAATTAGATCTAAGCTCCAAGGAATATAAGCACAGTCTACTTATTTTCTCCTCTCTGGACAATCATTCCAGTAACAAGTCTCAGTGCATCTCCTGTACAAAAAGTAAAATAATCCTTCTGGTAAGGAGACACGATTACTCAAAGGATGTCAAGTTTGACCTCACCAAAGTCCTGTATAATTGTAGTAAGACCTATTTTATTCTAATACTCCAATCCTTTTCTGCTCCATTAGCAAAAACTAACTTATGATTTGCCTTCCCAAATGTTTGCTGCACTGTTAACTCTCTATGATTCAGGGAGAACACTGGACAGTGAATAAATCAACAAACCAGATGACTACAACTTCAACAAACATCAAAATATTATATATGTTTGCTGGTACATCACCATCACTATCATCAGGTATTTTGTGCCTGTTTTCACTGTAAAGGTTTTTTAAAAAACTTTCTAATGATCTCGCCAGGGAAAAGTACTCGGGAATCCCCCCATCGATCATAATGCAGACCTAAAGGCTGGCAAGTCCCCAGGTCCTGATGGTTTGTGGCCTAAGGTCTTAAAATGAGTGAGAACAGTGGTAGTGGAATCAGTGGTTACAATATCTTAAATTCCTTCATTCTGGAAAGGTCCCAATAGATTGCAAAATAGCTAATGTAACACCTTTATTCAAGGAAGGGAGGAGACAGAAAGCAGGAAGCTATGGGCCAGTTAGCCTAACATCTGTCACAGGGAAATTAAGAAGGTTATAGCAGGATACTTAGAAAATCCTAATGGAATCAGACAGTCTTTTGTGAAAGAGAAATCATGTATAACTAATTTATTAAGTGTTCTTTGAGGAAGTAATAGGAAGGCAGCATAAAGGGAAACATGTAGACATGCAGTGCTGTACTTGGATTTCCAAAAGGCATTTCATCAGTGTAAGAAGGAATGAATGAACTGTGTCTTTTGAGACCATGTAGAACTTCAACAAAAGTAGCTTTATTCAACATGCATGAGGAAAAGAAGAGCTCCTGGCTGCAACTACAGCTTGCTTCCAAGTTACTCTACTGAGCATTGGTTCTTACAGATTCTTATACCCCCTTTTTAACATTACAAAGCATTACATACATCAGGTTGTCATATTGTTACTTTGCATTGGTTACAGTTCTGTTTTTAATTACATTATACAGTTCCATTATCTTGCATGCTTTAGCTTTAATTGTTTTCTGGACATCTCCTGTCTACTTGTTTACAATATCAAAGCATTGTGTTTGTCAAACAGGTTTCAATGGGGTCTAATTGTCCCATTTCCTGGATACTTGATCAGTTTTTCAGAGGCACAATGTTTTCTCTGGACATTTTGGAGCCATAATAAGTGATATCAATTCTCTTATGGTTGTAACCTTGAACAATCCCACCCAGGTGTGATTGTTTTAGTGCTGTCTGAGATGTGTGTAGTTATTTGTATTTTGTCATGTCTGTCTGCAGTAAGTGTGGATACTACAGTGCTGTCTGTTTAACCCTTTCTGTACATTCCTTCCCTGCTGCAGCCAATACTCCCTGGGTTTGCCCAACTACAATCAGGTAAAACATCAAAGATTATTGCGCAAAGTAAGGGCTCATAGCCGAGGGAGTAACATGTTAGCATGGATAAATGTTGGTTAGCTAACAGGATATGGAGAGTGGGGATAAATAAGTATTTTTAGGTTGGCAAGATGTAACTAGTGGAATGCCACAGGGATTGATGCTGGGGCCCCACTTATTTGCAATCTATATCAATGACTTGAATGAAGAGCTTAAATGTATGATTGCTAAATTTAGCAACAGCAAGCTGTTGCTAAACCCACCTGCAAGCTGGGTTTTTGCGACTCGTGCACAAGGACCCCGAGGTCCCTCTGCACCGCCGCCTGCTGCAGTTTTTCTCCACGTAAGTAATAATCCTTCCTACCATTATTCCTACCAAAGTGGACCACCTCGCACTTGCCAACATTAAATTCCATTTGCCATTTCCTGGCCCATTCGCCCAGCCTATCTAGATCCTTCTGTAGACTCTCCCCACCCTCCGCACAATTTGCCTTTCCACCAATTTTGGTGTCATCAGCAAATTTCGACACCCTACACTCGGTTCCCTCCTCCAGATCATCTATATAAATGGTAAATAGCTGAGGCCCCAGCACCGACCCCTGGGGCACTCCACTAGTCACCATCCGCCAATCCGAATAGCACCCGTTGACCCCCACTCTCTGCCTCCTATTTGACAACCAGTCCTCTATCCACGCTAACACCCTACCCCCAACTCCATGCCCCCGGACCTTCTGTAATAACCTCTTGTGAGGTACCTTGTCAAACGCCTTCCGAAAATCCAGAAAGACCCCATCCACCGGCTCTCCTCTATCCACCACCCTAGACACATCCTCATAGAACTCCAGTAAATTTGTCAGACACAACTTCCCTTTAAGGAAACTGTGCTGCGTCTGCTCTATCAAGCAGTTCCCCTCAAGATGCCTCGCTATTTCCTCCTTGATGACGGATTCTAACATTTTACCTACAACAGATGTTAAACTAACCGGCCTACAATTCCCCGCCTTTTGCCTGGCACCCTTCTTAAACAATGGCGTAACATTAGCCGTTTTCCAATCTTCCGGCACTTCCCCGGAATCCAGCGACGTCTGGAAAATAACCACCAAGGCATCCACTATCACCTCCGCCATTTCTTTCAGGACCCTCGGATGCATTCCATCCGGTCCTGGGGACTTGTCCACAATCAGCCCCTCCAGTCTGTCGAGCACCACCTCTCTAGTAACAGTAATGTCATCGAGACCCTCCAGTCCTATCACCTTTCCATCTCTAACATCCGGCAAATTATTCACGTCCTCCTTACAAAGGAATATAAATAGGTTAGGTGAATGGACAAAAAAAATTGCCACATGGAGTACAACATGGGAAAATGTGGACTTGTCCACTTTACAGCAAAAATGAAAAAGCAACAGAGTATTTAAAAGGAGAAAGAACACAGAAGCAGAAAATAGAAGGAGGATTAGGTCATTTGGCCTTTGAGCCTGCTCTGCCAGTCATTTTTATCATGGCTGATCATCAAGTTCAATATCCTGATCCACCCTTCCTCCCATATCCCTTGATCCCATTAGCCCAAGAGCTCTCTCTAATTTCTTCCTGAAATCAAACAACTTTTGTCCTCAACTACATTTAGTGGTAGTAAATTCCACACATTCATAAGAACATAAGAACATAAGAAATAGGAGCAGGAGTAGGCCATCTGGCCCTTCGAGCCTGCCCCGCCATTCAATAAGATCATGGCTGATCTGTCGTGGCTCAGTTCCACTTTCCGGCCCTCTCCCCATAACCCTTAATCCCCTCTCTTATCAAAAACCCATCAACCCGCTTCTTGAAAATATTTAGCGAGGCAGCCTCCACCACTTCAACGGGCAGAGAATTCCAGAGATTCACCATCCTTTGAGTGAAGAAGTTCCTCCTCAACTCCGTTCTAAACCGCCCCCCCTTTATCTTGAGGCTGTGCCCCCTAGTCCTACTGTCTTTTTTCAGCGGGAAGAGTCTCTCCACCTCCATCCTATCCATCCCATTCATCATCTTATATGTCTCAATGAGATCTCCCCTCATTCTTCTAAACTCCAACGAGTACAAGCCTAGTTTATTCAGCCTCTCCTCATAGCTCAACCCCCTCAACTCCAGTATCAGCCTAGTAAACCTCCTCTGCACTCCCTCCAAGGCCAAAATATCTTTGCGCAGGTGCGGCGCCCAAAACTGCACACAGTACTCCAGCTGCGGCCTCACCAATGCCCTATACAGCTGCAGCAAGACCTCCCTACTTTTATATTCAATCCCCTTCACTATGAAGGCCAGCATCCCATTCGCCTTCCTGACCACCTGCTGCACCTGCAAGCTGGGTTTTTGCGACTCGTGCACAAGGACCCCGAAGTCCCTCTGCACCGTCGCCTGCTGCAGTTTTTCGCCCCGTAAGTAATAGTCTTTCCTACCATTCTTCCTACCAAAGTGGACCACCTCACACTTGCCAACATTAAATTCCATTTGCCATTTCCTGGCCTATTCGCCCAGCCTATCTAGATCCTTCTGCAGACTCTCTACACCCTCCGCACAATTTGCCGTTCCCCCAATCTTGGTGTCATCCGCAAATTTCGACACCCTACACTCGGTTCCCTCCTCCAGATCATCTATATAAATGGTAAAAAGCTGAGGCCCCAGCACCGACCCCTGGGGCACTCCACTAGTCACCATCCGCCAATCCGAATAGCACCCGTTGACTCCCACTCTCTGCCTCCTATTTGACAACCAATCCTCTATCCACGCTAACACCCTACCCCCAACTCCAAGTCCCCTGACCTTCTGCAATAACCTCTTATGAGGTACTTTGTCAAACGCCTTCTGAAAATCCAGAAAGACCACATCCACCGGCTCTCCTCTATCGACCGCCCTAGACACATCCTCATAGAACTCCAGTAAATTTGTCAGACACAACTTCCCTTTAATGAAACCGTGCTGCGTCTGCTCTATCAAGCAATTCCCTTCAAGATGCCTTGCAATTTCCTCCTTAATGACGGATTCTAACATTTTACCTACCACAGACGTTAAACTAACCGGCCTATAATTCCCTGCCTTTTGCCTGGCACCCTTCTTAAACAACGGTGTAACATTAGCCGTTTTCCAATCTTCCGGCACTTCCCCGGAATCCAGCGACGTCTGGAAAATAACCACCAATGCATCCACTATAACCTCCGCCGTTTCTTTCAGAACCCTCAGATGAATTCCATCCGGTCCTGGGGACTTGTCCACAATCAGCCCCTCCAGTCTGTCGAGCACCGCCTCTCTAGTAACAGTAATGTCATTAAGACCCTCCAGTCCTACCACCTTTCCATCGCTAACACCCAGCAAATTATTCACGTCCTCCTCCGTGAAGACAGAAACAAAAAAGTTATTCAATACCTTAGCCATATCCCCATCCCCTACCACTAGGTCCCCTTTCTCATCCTCTAAAGGACCAACGTTCACCCTAGCCAGCCTCTTCCTTTTTATATATTTATAAAAACTCTTGCAATTCACCACAGTCTTGATTAAGAAATTTCTCCTCAGCTCAGTTCTAAAAGATTTACCTCTTATTCTCAAACAATGGCATCTAGTTCTGGACTCCCCTACCATTGGGAACATTCTTTCTGAATCTATCATGTCTAACCCTGTTAGAATTTTATGAAGTTTCTGTGAGATCCCTTCTCACTCTTCTAAACTCCAGTGAATATAATCTTAACCGACTTAATCTCTCCTCATATGACAGACCTGCCATCCCAGGAATCAGCCTGGTAAACCTACACTGTACCCCCTCTATAGCAAGGACATCTTTCCTCAGATAAGGATACCAAAACTGCACACAATACTCCAGATGTGGCTTCAGCAATGCCTTATACAATTGCAGCAAAACATCTCTATCAAATTCTCTATGAAAGCCAACATACCATTTACCTTCTTTGCTGCCTGCTGTACCTACATGCTTACTTTCAGCATCTGATGTATGAGGACTACAAGGTCTCATGGAGGATCCACCTCACTTAATTTATTCCCATTACAGTAATAACCTGTCTTCCTATTATTGCTACCAACATGGATAACCTCACATTTATCTTGGTGTTACAAAGAGATTTAGGTGTCCTGGTACTTGAATCACATAGTTAGTTTGCAATTAGAGCAAATGATTGCAAAAGGAATGGAATATAAAAGTAGGGAAGCTTTGTTGTAGCTGTGCAGGGACTCGGTGAAACCACATCTGGAACACGGTGGACACTTTTGGTCTCCTTATTTGAAAAAGCATACAATTGCATTAGAAGTAGTTCAGAGAAAAATTCACTTGATTAATTTTTGGGATGAATGGCTCATCTTACAATGAAAAGTTGAACGGGTTGGACTTGTTGGAGTTTAGAAAAATGAGAGGTGATGTATTTGAAACATAAGATCCTGGGGGAACTTGATAGGTTGGCTATCAGATGGATTCTTCTTGCTGGAGAGATTAGAACTAAGGGACACAATTTAAGATTAAGAGGTCTCCCTTTTAAAGTAACGATGAGGATTTCATTTTCTCTCAATCATAGACCAAATGAATATAGTCTTTGGGTGGCATGGTAGCACAGTGGTTAGCACTGCTGCTTCACAGTCCAGGGACCTGGGTTCGATTCCTGGCTTGGGTCACTGTCTGTGTGGAGTTTACACATTCTCCTCATGTCTGTGTGGGTTTCCTCCGGGTGCTCCGGTTTCCTCCATAGTCCAAAGATGTGTGGGTTACGTTGATTGGCCATGCTAAAAATTGCCCCTTAGAGTTGTGAAATGTGTAGGTTAGAGGGATTAGAGGGTAAAATATATAGGGATATGAGGATAGCGCCTGGGTGGGATTGTGATCGGTGCAGACTTAATGGGCCGAATGGCCTCCTTCTGCACTGTAGAGTTTCTATGATTCTATAAGGAATTCTCTTCCCCAGAAAGCAGAGAAGGCTGGGCCATTGAATTTATTCAAGGCTTTGTTAGATAGATTTTTGATAGACAAGCGTTAAGGCAAGTAACACAGAAAGATGGAGTTAAGACCACAATCAGATCAGCTATGATTTTATCCAATGTTAGAACAGGCTCAAAGGCTGAATGGCCTCCTCCTGCTACTAATTCTGAGATTCCTACATTCCGATGTTCCACTCTACAGATAGCTGAATACCTATTGCTATTAGAATGTAAAGTTCTGGTATTCTGCTAGTTACCAAACTTTCCATCCTTGTATCCTGTGGTAAGATACTCCCTGGGTTTGCCCAACTACAATCAGGTATCACATCGAAGATTATTGCGCAAAATAAGAGCTCATGGCCTAGGGAGTAAACCCAGGGCAGCAAGGTGGCACAGTGGTTAGCACTGCTGCCTCACAGCGCCAGGCTCAATTCCGGCTCTGGATCATTATCCGTGTGGAGTTTGCACATTTTCTCTGTGTCTATGGGAATTTCCTCCCGGTGCTCTGGTTTCCTCCCTCACTCTAGGTTAGGTCGATTGGCCATGCTAAGTTGACCCCATATTTAGCAGGGTAAATATGAGGGGTTACGGGACTAGGGCCTGAGTGGGATTGTGGTCAGTGTAGACTCAATGGGCCAAATGGCCTCCATTTGCACTGTTGAATTCTATGACTCCTCCGTCCTCTTAGGAATTTTTCCCATGTTGTTTCTGAGATGTCTAAAAATTAGAAACTTTTAACATTCGTCACCTTCTACCAAACATTTACAGGAATTCATAAACAGAAGTTTGTTTTTATATTTTTTCATGTTAAATATCGTACTTACTAAAGTTAGACAATTATGTGCTGGAGAGTGGAATATTTTCCAGATTTTTACCTCTTATAGAGACTGTCGACAAAAACATTCTATGAAAAGAAAAAACATGAATTCATTAACAAAGAGTAAAGTTTCCAACACACTGAACCGTAAGCTTGCTGATTTTAGGCTTAGACCTGATATCAACAGTGAACGATGTCGGTCCAAACCCCAAGGAGGAATTTGAAACATCAAATCCTTAAATTCAATATCAGAATGGTACAATTCTGGTCTGATTCACTCAGCACTTTCTGTCTTTGTTACAATAAGCCTTTCCCTTTCCTGGCCCCAAGAGGCAGAATTAAGGTACAGTGCACTCTTAGTCATGCTTGATAGAACAGATACTGCAGCTAATAATGCAAATTAAATTTTGATCACTCTTCATTTCATTCTGTAAGTTGATATATATTTAAGGTTATTTAATTACTCCTCTAAAAATTGTTTAGCCAGTTAAAGCTTTCTGATTATAAAATCTCTATTTTTGATGTTGGCAGCTGACTTACAGTACGAATGTTATCTGTCCTTTTTCACCACAATGGTGTGGTGTGGTCCTGGTTGGTGAGAACTTTTTGGAAGTAAGAGGCAGAGGTTAAGAAAATGAGGATAAAGAAGGTGCTGGAGATATATCCCTTGCTAACAATAAAGAAAATCAGGAGTGAGAGAGGAGCTGGGCCATTCAGCACCTCACAAGCAGGCAATAGTTTATCACAAATGACTTTAAATAAAGATGGTGCTTTTTGTCTGCATGACATAATAAAGCCCGCCATGGCCCCTTGCCTTGCTCGCTGAAAAAACATTTTCAGCCAATTTATAATAAGAACATAAGAAATAGGAGCAGGAGTAGGCCATCTAGCCCTTCGAGCCTGCCCCGCCATTCAATAAGATCATGGCTGATCTGTCGCTGCTCAGTTCCACATTCCCGCCCTCTCCCCATAACCCTTAATCCCCTCTCTTATCAAAAACCCATCAACCCGCGTCTTAAAAATATTTAGCGAGGCAGCCTCCACCACTTCAACGGGCAGAGAATTCCAGAGATTCACCACCCTTTGAGTGAAGAAGTTCCTCCTCAACTCCGTTCTAAACCGCCCCCCTTTTATCTTGAGGCTGTGCCCCCTAGTCCTACTGTCTTTTTTGAGCGGGAAGAGTCTCTCCACCTCTATCCTATCCATCCCATTCATCATCTTATACGTCTCAATGAGATCTCCCCTCATTCTTCTAAACTCTAACGAGTACAAGCCCAGTTTATTCAGCCTCTCCTCATAGCTCAACCCCCTCAACTCCGGTATCAGCCTAGTAAACCTCCTCTGCACTCCCTCCAAGGCCAAAATATCTTTGCGCAGGTGCGGCGCCCAAAACCTCTAATTTCCCTCTGAAAGAGGGAAGGTACAAACATTAAGCAATAGGTGAAAGGGATAACAGGAGACCTCACTAGCAAAACACATGAACATATAAATAAAGGCCAAATACTGTGGATGCTGGAAATTTGAAAAGAAAAAGAAAATGCTGAATAAACTCAGGAGGTCTGCAGCATCTGTGGAGAGGGAAACAGAGTTAATGTTTGAGTCCATATGACCCTTCCACTCTGAGATTATGCAGCATTTTCTGTTTTTTACACGGACATACAAATTGGCAGAAATACGTATGCTTGTTACCGTCATATCCCTTCACTGAGTCCTAATACGACTGTTATCTTTTATCGCCCTTTGTACCTCTAACTCTTTTTGATACATGATCTGAACTGCTTACTCCTATGGGGTCCTACTCTACTTTCAGGGATATAGCAGGTAGTGGCAGGGTCTGCGCTAATGCGGTGAAGTAATATTCATTTCAGTGAAGCTGATGTCAACTTGATTATCTGCAAGGATGCCAGTTCCGCTCTACATATTAGCAACAATTTCAGAAGCTCCATGCCTTGCTTTCTGAAAGCAGGTTTTCCAAACGGTGCTGGTGAGCCGGTGGTTTCATCAGGGCAGAAGTGCTATAGGCTATATTATTCAACTACATTACATTACTAAGAAAACACATTAATCAGCACTTGGGCAGCTTTATACCTGACAGTACTGGAATGGGTTCCTGGTTCTTTTCGCACCAGGCTAGGATTTCTGAGTCCCCTAATGTTGGAGTCTGAATTAAATTAACTTTGGGAAGGGTGAAATTCATTCCACATTTCTACAGGCAACTTTAAGGAACATGTCTACAGCTTCTACAGAGTAATAATGTGTTGTTATAATGATTTAATGTCACCAACCATTCATAAGCAATTGGGTAGACATGTTGTGGGTTTATTTATTTATGCTAGATACATGAGAACTGTTACACGTAGACGTAAAGTTTGAAGACATCAGCAACACAGCTGGGTGTGTGCTCCGTTCGAAGCAAAAGTGAAACTAAGACTGGATCACATTGTACATTTCCTTTCTAGTACTGTCATGCTGGTATTCCTTAAAGGAATAACCCAGCATCTGGTGAGTAAGAGAATTTGGTGCAATGTGGAAGAAGTGTTGTTCTGATCTTTTAGAAGATAAGGAGTGATCTGAGAGGGAGTGAGAGACAGGGAGACCTGAGGTCTCGAGGCATTCATTAGCTGACCAAGTAGATAATTGGTTGGTGAGTTTTCCATTCTTTTTAAATTAAGGCTTAAGTTTAAATTAGAAAAGGGGAGATATACACACTTCATTAGATTATAGTTTTAATAAGCTAAACTACTTAAAATAAGTACAAACAATCACTGAGTGTAGTTCAAAACTTTAAATCCTGATTAGTTAACCATAATTTGATAGAAATTTCAGGGCAGGTGATGTATTGCAGCTGTAACATGTGAGATGTATTTGACACCAGTGTGATCAACAATAGCCACATTTGTAGTAACTCTGCAGCTTGAAGTATTTCAGCTCAGAGATGATGAGCTGGAGTCCAAGCTTCAGACACTGAGATGCATCAGGAAGGAGAGAATTATCTGGACACTTTGGACTTTAGGTAAATTACTTAGATTTGGTCTGTGGACAGGAATAGGAAGTTGTGAGTATGACTGAGGCAGGTACTGGGAGCCAGAAGATAGATTGTGGGAGCATCAAACCTTGCATTTGTCAAAGATGTACAAGATTCTTGAAGCCTATATGGGTGAGAGCAGAGACTGCAGGAAGGATGAGCAAACTGACCACAGCACTGTGGAAAAATGGGCCATTCAAATGAGGAGGTTGAAAAGGAACAGCGTTGAAAATATTTCCATTAGGCTGGTGAGGAACTCGGAATGGAAGTGGAAGAATCCAGTTCTTGTGACTCATTTAGGTAGCAACAACAAATTTAGGACTAGGTTCTGTTAAGGGAGTATGTGCAACTGGGCGCTAAATTAAAAGTCAGAATTACAAAGATAATCTCTGGACTTACTACCTGTTTTACAGGCAAATTAGCTTTGGGTAAATAAGATCCAATCAAAATAAGATTTGAATGCGTGGCTCAAATATTGGTGACAGAAATTGGTTTCCATTCATGAGACACTGGCACAAGTTCTGGGCATAAAATAAACTGCACCGCTGAAACGGGCTTCACTCAAATCATGTTGGGACCTGTCTTTGCAAATTGAATAGCTGAGGCCGCAAGGAAACCTTTAAACTAAACAGTGGGAGAAAGGGTTCAGGTGAGGGGTAATTTAGAAAATTATTGGTAATGAAAGGAAAGGATAGAGCATACAAACATATGAATGCATCAGCAAGTAGGATCACAGTAGGGAAAATGCTAAAAGTACAGAATTAATGCTCTTTATCTAAAAAAAAAGCAGCTTTCATCAGGAGAGATTAATTAATATTACAAATAAAAATAAATGACTATAACATGATAACCATTATAGAGATACTATATGGCTAAGGCTAGGAATTGAATATTCAAGGGCCTTTGACCTTTTGAAACATTTGGTGGAGAGGAAGGGGAGATGGGATAGCTCTATTAATAAAGTCTGAGATCAGTACAGTAACGATAAATGATCTTGATTCAGAAAATCAAGGTGTAGAATCAGTTTGGGTGGATATAAAAAAATGCATGGAATGAAATTACTGGTGTGAGTAGTTTATAGATTCCATATAAGTAACTATATAGTAGGATAGAGTATAAATCATGATATAGGCCAGGATTTTATGATCTCGCTCGGGTGAGGTTCATAATATCCTGTCGGAGGCCAACAGAGAATTCCATTCTGCGAGCCTCATCTGTCCTGATTTTGGGGTGGGCATGCTGGTAAAATTCTGGTCATAATTGTTACTTGTAAGAAAAATACTCCAATAAACCAGATTGGCAAAGCCAGCCTTGAAAATGTTTGAAGGGTTTTTACAGGACAGTTCGAACTATACATTGTGGAACCAACTAGGAAACAGGCAATTTTAGATTTGGTAATGTACAATGAGAGTGGAGTAATTAATGGTTTCATAGTTAAGGACCTTTTCGGGAAAAGTGATCACAACATAAAGGAGTTTCACATTCAGTTTGAGGCTGAGAGGCATGGATATGAAACATCCTTTCCTTCATCACACGTGAGAACACCATCCACCAGGTACACGGCACATACTCTTGCAACTCGGCCAACGTTGTCTACCTAATTCGCTGCAAGAAAGCATGTCCCAAAGCATGGTACATTGGGGAGACCATGCAGACGCTACGACAACGGATGAATGAACATCGCTCAACAATCACAAAGAACAAAGAACAAAGAACATCCCAGCATGGGAAACAGGCCCTTCGGCCCAACGAGCCCGTGCCGCTGCATCTTCCCACACCTACCCCGCCCTGTGTGTATGTGAGTGGAACCCCTAATGTAGCCAGATTCAGGGGAGAATAGTGTCAATTTGGTACACCAATCAGCCTAAGAGCACATCTTTGGGGTGTGGGAGGAAACCGGAGCGCCCGGAGGAAACCCACGCAACCACAGGGAGAATGCGCAAACTCCCACAGACACAGGCCCAAATCCATGTATCTGCACAGCTAGCAGTGATAGTCACTGAGCTGTTGCGGTGCCCGTCTGCTGGTCACCAGGTAAGATTGTTCCCTTCTTGTTGGCAAACACTTCAGCGGTCACAGGCATTCATAAGAACATAAGAAATAGGAGCAGGAGTAGGCCATCCAGCCCTTCGAGCCTGCCCCGCCATTCAATAAGATCATGGCTGATCTGTCGTGTCTCAGTTCCACATTCCCGCCCTCTCCCCATAACCCCCTGACCTTCGGGTAAGCGTTCTCCAAAGCGGCCTTCACGACACACAACAGCGCAGAGTCGCTGAGCACAGACTGATAGCCAAGTTCCGCACACATGAGGACGGTCTCAATTGGAATCTTGGGTTCATGTCGCACTATCTGTAATCCCCATGACTTGCCTAGGTTTGTAAAACCTCACTTACTGTACTGTCTGGAGACAATACACATCTCTTTAAGCTATGCATAATGCTCTTTCCACTCACATTGTCGGCATCTTTAAGACTTGAATAGCAGGTTAGTTGTAAAGACTCACATTCTAATCAGTAATCTGTCAATTGTCTGAGCTGTTATATGCTCTGTCTGAGGCCAGAACTCTCCATTCACCTGATGAAGGGGCAAACCCCGAAAACTTGTGAGTTTACTATCAAATAAATTGGTTGGACTTAAACCTGGTGTTGTCAGACTTCTTACTCCTCATTATATACATAGGTGAGAATCCCTGGTTGGACAGGCAATGATTACCTCAATCAGGGAGCTCATACTCCAAGAGGCCCACCTCATGGGCCTCATGAGTTCATTACAGATACAAAATAGGTGGGAAAGCAAGACGTGTGGAGGACTCAAAGAGCCTGTAAAGCAATATAAAAAGGTTAAGTGAGTGGGCAAAAACTTGACAGACAGAATATAATGTTGGAAAATGTGAGGTTATCCATTTTGACGGAGGTATAGAAAAGCAGGATACTTATTAAATGGGGAGAAACTGCAGAATGCCGGAGCACACAGACATTGTGTGTCCACATACATGAATCAGGAAAAAGGTAGCATGCAAGTACAGCATGTATTTAGGCAGGGAAGTTAAATATTATCCTTTATTGCAAGGGGGATGGTATATAAAAATAGCGAAGTCGTGTTACAACTGTACAGGGCTTTGGGTGAGACTAAAGCCAGAGTGCTGTGAACAGTCTCCTTATTTAAACAGGGCCATATTTGCATTGGAACAATGGGGCACAGTTTTAGAACACTGAAATGAAGAACTCCTTCTCCCAGATGTTTTAACCTTTGGGATTCTCTATCTTACAGAGAGGAGGATGCTGAATCACTGAAGGTGTTCATGACTGAGTTAGACAGAATTTTTATCTACAAGGGAGGCCAAAATAGGGTTACTGGGGTGCAGACAGCAAAATAGGGTTGAGGCCAGATTAGATCAAATCAACCATGATCTTACTGAATAGTGGAACAGGCAGGAGGGGGTATGTGGCCTATTCCTAATCAGATATTTTATTTTTCTTCAAGTTGGTGGTGAGTGCAGTCATTTTGCCATTAACTGCAGAATCCAGGCCCATGTTTTGTTCATCAGGAGTGAAATATCATTGTGAGTGATCAATGGTGCCATCTTGTGGATGGCATCAATCCTTTTCACAACAGCTCACTGGGGGTCAGTATTGTATTGGTGAAGTTGAAATGCATCTTGTGCAATGACTTCCAAAATTAAAAACACTACAACCTCAATGGATACATAATTGTATGCACAGCAATATCTTCATAATTGCAAAACTGTATTAGGACCTAAAGATCAGAGCTACCAGATCTCATTTTAAAACAAATACATGTTTGGATTAACTATTTATGAATTAACAAACAACAATAATAATTTTCATTTTAAGTGAGGTAAATTTAAAAAAACAAAAATAAAAATGAGAAGTATGAAAAATATCTCTAAATTAACAGCATTTAACAGCACCAATAAAAATAATTTATTGGGAAAGCAAGGTGAAGGATGATGTAAAGAATAAAGGAGATAATGGATCAGGAGACTAGAAACAGACACTGTCTTATCCTTCTGTTACTTAGCAGTTACTTAGCAGTGTACAAATAGTCGGTTGGTAGAACAGAATTTGAGTATTGCTGAAAAATTGCTTTTTTAAAATTTACCTTGCTTAAAATGAGAAATACTATTGTTGTTTGTTAATTCATAAATAGTTAATCCAAACATGTATTTTTAAAAAAATGAGATCTGGTAACTTTGATGTTTAGGTCCTAATACAGTTTTGCAATTATGAAGATACTGCTGTGCAAACAATTATGTATGCATAGAGGTTGTAGTGTTTTTAATTTTGGAAGTCGTTGCATATTGTCAAAGCTTTTCGCTTTCACTCATCAGGACAAATACCTTCCATGGCTTTTGGCAATAGACAAGGTATGAACCATTTATACTTGCAAAACTCAAAACATAGTGTCCAACATTATATCTGATTTCATGATTGGACAACATTTGCTAAACAGTCCTAGAATGCTAAGAATTGCATTGACAATCACTTGAAGATTAAGAGTCAGACTTGCAATGTTGTTCACTCACACATGCTAGAAGCTACATATATTAATACACAGTGCTTTGTCCTTTGCAGACAGAAAGAATATGTACACATATTATACCTTTTTCAGCTGAACAAATAGTCGACGGCTATTCTCTGGTCCATTCCCTCAGGTAATGTCTTTACTAATCACTGTCAATTTGCCTAGTTTGAATTTAAACAAACCTTGAGAGTTAACTATCAGTCATCTGATAACTGGTGCATTCTTCATGGTAACACCTCTACCAATCACAATCCACTTGTCAACCAATCAGCCCTTTCATGCCGTGCAAGTTGTTGTTCTCTTTACATTTTATATTCTTGTGAAATGTCCTGAAGAGTGGAAGAGCTTTGACAACATGTGTCTTTTTTCAGAAATACTTTCCAATGTCTATGAAAAATAATAGTGGCAATCTAGGTAGATATCTCACTATTTTTTGTGGAAGGTTCTCTCTCTCTTTCCCAGGTCAAAGTTACCATTAATGTATTAAAGGCAACCAGAAAATGAAAAGTAAATGATTTCCTTCTTTAGCATCTGATCAACGTAACTGGAAATCTCTTTATGCAGTAGGGGTATTTGTCATATTTCATTTGCAATGTGGAAACCCCAAGAATGAGATGGAAATGTTATCAGAGGGTTGCTGACACCAGCAAGGGACCCTGTCAGTCAATAGCTCCATTAAATTAATAATGGATCAGTGTTAGTATTTTAGGCTATTCTGTAGGGCATTGGAATTGTGCAACTTAATCATCTTAACAGAAGAAATTAACCACTTGACCATAGTATTGAATTAAGCTTATTTTTAATAGAAAACACACCATTGCTGAAATGTAGCTACAGCCCATAATTCATGGAAGTGAGGATCTAGGTTAGGGTTTGATAACCTGTGTAGGGTTTTTGAACAATAATTACACAGATGTCAGTTTTGGTCAGTGATATCATTCCCACTTCTGATTCAAAAGTCACCAAGTCACTTCTGTGCATTAATCCTTAAACAGGTATTCAATAAGTAACCTGCACCTGACAGACTGTTTCAAGCTGAACAAAACTATTCACAACCTCAGTATCCTATCTGACTCTGTCTGGGTTGAGCTCCCCATTCCATATGTTATACATCATTAAAATTGCTTACTTCCACCTCCACAATGGGTGGCATGATGGCACAGTGGTCAGCACTGCTGCCTCACAGTGCCATGGACCTGGGTTTGATTCCCAACTTGGGTCCGTGTGGAGTGTACATGTTCTCTCAATGTCTGTGTGGGTTTCCTCTGGATGCCCCAGTTTCCTCCCACAGTGCGAAAGATGTGCTGGTTAGGTGCATTGGCCATATTAAATTCTCCCTCAGTGCATCTGAACAGGCACCGGAGTGTGGCAACCAGTAACATAGTAACTGCATTGCAATGTTAATGTAAGCTGACTTGTGACACTAATAAACTAATAATAAACAGTATCACTTACACCCATTCTTGCTTCAGCCCATTGCTGCTGAAACTGCCATCCATCTTTTGCCATGTTCATACTTGACTATTCTAATGCTAGTCTGCCTAGGTTCTCATCCGCCAAAACATTTCAGCATATTCAAAACTCTGTGCTCCAAATCTATCTCATGCCCAGGCCTATTCATCCACCATGCCACTGGCTCCTGCTCCATCAACTCTTTAAATTTAAAATGATCATTTTTGTGTGTTCAAGTCCTTCCTGCTTCTAATCTCTACAATCTTCTCCAGTCTTATAACCTTCTAAAATTACTGATAAAGATGCCAGTATTAGATTCTTCTTCTTTTCCTTTCATGCCACTGAGTTGAGTAAAACCATGCAGGATGGGCCCCACTACCCTCTGCCCCCCAGTGCCACCCACCAACCCCCTCCCAACTCCCATCCCCTGTACCCGCCTCTCACCAACCCCCCCACCCCACCCACAGGTAGACCACCACAGCCCTCCTCCCCAGTTGGCCACTCCAGGAAACCCAATCCTGCAAAATGCATTGCTCTGGGTGGGCCAGGATTTTGGGTTCATATCACACTATCTGTAACCCCCATGACTTGCCCGGGCTTGCAAAATCTCACTCACTGTCCTGGCTGGAGACAATACACATCTCTTTAGCCTGTACTTAACCCTCTCTCCACTCACATTGTCTGTACCTTTAAGACTTGATTACCTGTAAAGACTCACATTCCAATGATTATCTTGTAAATTGGGTTTGTGTCTTTATATGCCCTGTTTGTGAACACAAGTCCTCATTCACCTGAGGAAGGAGCTTGAGACTCCGAAAGCTAGTGCTGCCAAATAAACCTGTTGGAGTTTAACTTGGTGTAGTGAGACCTCTTGCTGTGCTTACCCCAGTCTAACGCTGGCATCTCCACATCATGGCTCTGGGTGAACAGAGTGCAATACCAGTAGCAGCCACCACTCCAGCTGGCAGAGTTGGTACAGTAGTGGTGCTGGGGTCTGATTGCCTCCTTGGGGAGGGAGGTTTCCACCCTGCACCGAGTTTAATTCAGTGGGGGGCCCGCTGTCTTTCAGTGAGTCCGGTCTGCTGGTGAAATCGCTTTACATTAAAGGATGTGCAGTGGTAATTAGCCACCTGTAACATTATTTGTGGCTATTGCATCAAATTAGATCTTATATAAATCATATCAATTCACAGAAAATGAAGATACATTCTTGTCTGTCTAGTCCAGAGCCAAACGTTCATCATTCCCTGTATTTATTTTTCATAGTAAGAAGTCTCACAACACCAGGTTAAAGTCCAACAGGTTTATTTGGTAGCAAACGCCACTAGCTTTTGAAGCGCTGCTCCTTCGTCAGGTAAGTGGGAGTTCTGTTATTGAATGATCAATGTGTGGACACTAAAACTAGCCCACCTCAAATTAATTACTCTCTGAAGCATCACTGCACTTCTGTTCAGCTAATCTGACACTTAAAAAATAACCCTTAAGTGAAAAAAATGCATTAGCCGGGCTTTAAAGGGTTAAAAGAAACAATCCTCCTGTTAAATGTTTCCACCATTCTATGAAACAACTGCTTTTCAAATCGTCACCCGTTATTATGGTGTTGTGGGAAGGAATGTATCTCAAAATCTTCCTTTGATCTGCCGGGGATTCTGTAACATTTATTCCCTCTTGTTCTCTTTAGCTCACGAGGGGAGAGGAAGAGGGGGTTTTGCTGATTACTTGGGTGGGTTTAGGGGTGAATACGGTTTCAATCCCCCCACCCAGGGCTGAGGCTACACTGGGCGTCTGAGTTTTATTCTCCAGTCCGGGGCAGAGTGAGTGAGCATTGTTTCCGGAGCGGCTGAGACTGGATGGTGCTTCGTTTGGGTTCATTACGGTAAAGAGGAGGGCAGAAGGTAGTGGTGGAGGCGCTGTCGCCGCAGTCTCTTCATTCATTCATTCATTCCTGCAGGTGGAAAATTGGTGAGAAGCTTCCCCTCAATCCCGGGACAGAAGGTGCAGCCTGCCTGCTGGAGGGGACAGCACTGTCCCAGCCTGTCTGCTGGAGGGGACAGCACTAACCCAGCCTGTCTGCTGGAGGGAACATCACTATCCCAGCCTGCTGCCTGCTGGAGGGAACAGCACTAACCCAGCCTGCCTGCTGGAGAGAACAGCACTATCCCAGCCTGCCTGCTGGAGGGAACAGCACTATCCCAGCCTGTCTGCTGGAGGGAACAGCACTATCCCAGCCTGCTGCCTGCTGGAGGGAACAGCACTATCCCAGCCTGCCTGCTGGAGGGAACAGCACTATCCCAGCCTGTCTGCTGGAGGGAACAGCACTATCCCAGCCTGTCTGCTGGAGGGGACAGCACTAACCCAGCCTGTCTGCTGGAGGGAACATCACTATCCCAGCCTGTCTGCTGGAGGGAACAGCACTAACCCAGCCTGTCTGCTGGAGAGAACAGCACTATCCCAGCCTGTCTGCTGGAGAGAACAGCACTATCCCAGCCTGTCTGCTGGAGAGAACAGCACTATCCCAGCCTGCCTGCTGGAGGGGACAGCACTAACCCAGCCTGTCTGCTGGAGGGGACAGCACTATCCCAGCCTGCCTGCTGGAGGGAACAGCACTATCCCAGCCTGCTGCCTGCTGGAGGGAACAGCACTAACCCAGCCTGCCTGCTGGAGGGGACAGCACTAACCCAGCCTGCCTGCTGGAGGGGACAGCACTAACCCAGCCTGCCTGCTGGAGGGGACAGCACTATCCCAGCCTGCCTGCTGGAGGGGACAGCACTATCCCAGCCTGCCTGCTGGAGGGAACAGCACTAACCCAGCCTGCCTGCTGGAGGGGACAGCACTAACCCAGCCTGCCTGCTGGAGGGAACAGCACTAACCCAGCCTGCCTGCTGGAGGGGACAGCACTAACCCAGCCTGCCTGCTGGAGGGAACAGCACTAACCCAGCCTGCCTGCTGGAGGGAACAGCACTAACCCAGCCTGCCTGCTGGAGGGGACAGCACTATCCCAGCCTGCCTGCTGGAGGGAACAGCACTAACCCAGCCTGTCTGCTGGAGGGAACAGCACTATCCCAGCCTGCCTGCTGGAGGGAACAGCACTATCCCAGCCTGCCTGCTGGAGGGAACAGCACTAACCCAGCCTGTCTGCTGGAGGGAACAGCACTATCCCAGCCTGCCTGCTGGAGGGAACAGCACTAACCCAGCCTGCCTGCTGGGGGGGACAGCACTAACCCAGCCTGCCTGCTGGAGGGAACAGCACTATCCCAGCCTGCCTGCTGGAGGGAACAGCACTAACCCAGCCTGTCTGCTGGAGGGAACAGCACTAACCCAGCCTGCCTGCTGGAGGGGACAGCACTAACCCAGCCTGCCTGCTGGAGGGAACAGCACTATCCCAGCCTGCCTGCTGGAGGGAACAGCACTAACCCAGCCTGCCTGCTGGGGGGACAGCACTAACCCAGCCTGCCTGCTGGAGGGAACAGCACTAACCCAGCCTGCCTGCTGGGGGGACAGCACTAACCCAGCCTGCCTGCTGGGGGGACAGCACTAACCCAGCCTGCCTGCTGGGGGGACAGCACTAACCCAGCCTGCCTGCTGGGGGGACAGCACTAACCCAACCTGCCTGCTGGAGGGAACAGCACTAACCCAGCCTGCCTGCTGGAGGGAACAGCACTATCCCAGCCTGCCTGCTGGGGGGACAGCACTAACCCATTGCATTGAGATCCTGCTCACAGACAGACAGACCTCCTCTCCTTGCTCCTCCTGCCATGGAGGAGAGTGCGAGCGAATTGCTGCCGGATCTGAAGGATTTAGAGAGCAAGGTGGGACGGAAGACCCCGGAAGGTTTGCTGCGCTGCTTGCGGGAGGACACGGCTCGGGCAGCCGAGGAGAAGATGGACAGTGCCGGGGCGAGTGAGGAGCTGTTCCCCGGGCACTGCAAGAGGCTGCCGCCCGGGCTGGCCGAGAAGATCCGAGTGCTGCGGCTGGACATGGTGAGGCGGGGCTGGGGAGGAGGGTATCCGGCCTTCTGCAGGTATTTGTGAAGTGTGTGTCTGTGTTTATTTACCTTGGCGACAGTGCTGACATCCCCACTGCTGCTGGGAAGTTAGTACACACAGCGACATGTTAAACAGCCAGTGGCAGAAACACTGTCTCTAATCTGTGGAGCTGCTTCCTTCCCATTTCTCTTTCTCTGGCCGCTGGCAAAAACACAAGCGGATGTCACCTGAATAATCCGCACATTAACTCCTCGGTGAGCTGCAGGTTTGTAATTTAGTCAATGGCCTCAGATCAACTCCTCAGGGTATTTTTTCAAACTAGTTTTACCCAGGCTGAATTAAAATAATCCATTCCATTTCTCCCTCTCTTCAACTCTTGTCAGTCATAGAATCCCTACAGTGCAGAAGGAGGCCATCCGGCCCGTCGAATCTGGGCCAACAATCTCATCCAGCTTCTATTCCCACAACCCCACATATTTACCCTGTTAACCCCCTGACACACAAGGCAATTTTGGCACGGCCAATCAATCTTTGGACTGTGGGAAGAAACCCACACAGACATGGGGAGAACGTGCAAACACCACACAGACAGTCACCCAAGTCGGGAATTGAACCCGGGTGCCTGGCACAGAGGCAGCAGTGCTAACCCCTGCACTGCCCCTACAAACTCCAAATGTTAACTCTCTCCCTCTCTCCACAGATGCTGCCAGACAAGCTGAGTTCCAGAATTTTCTACCTTTGTTTCAGATTTCCAGCATCTGAAGTAATTTACTTTTATGATTATGTTTAAATAAGCTGTTCTTTTCCAGGCAACAACCAACCCATTGCGTTTTATGCCATGTTAACGTGCCTGGATTGAAGTAGCTTGGCCCCAGGCACTCTATACAGCCTGGGTGGTGCTCTCTATATTTGGTCATCCCTGGTGTGTGTATGTGTAAGCAAGGGGAAGGGGAAAGAGAGTTGCTGTAATATTGGGGCTTGCTTTGCTTCACTTGACATTGAATCCAGGACACAATATTTGAAAGCAATTGGATTCATTAATTTGAAAATGAACTGATTTTGTTTTGAAGATAATGTCATTGATTTATTTTCTGTTGAAGCTTTGGCTAACTTTTATAGTGACATTTGTGTAATGCTTCCATGTTTCCTGACTGCTCCAGAATGCAGTTCAACAACTTAGTAGTGATGGCTGATTTAAGGGAAAGGAAGGGCAGTGGGTGCACATCTAAATTACCAAATCAGTATGAAAAAATCATTCCTTTCCATTTTGTGCTGGTGCGGGCGGAATCTCCTGTTTGTCATTCTCTCTGCTCAATTTGCAGACCTTGAAGCTTTAACCACACCCTAATCTATGAGTTAATTCGACTCATGGACAGAGTAGATAGGGAGAAACTGTTCCTGCTCGTAAAATGATAGAGAATGAAAGGGCAAAGATTTAAAGTGATTTGCAAAAGGAGTAAATGTGATGGGGGGGGGGAGAAAAAACTTTTCCACACAATGAATGGTTCAGGTCTGGAATACGTTGCCTGGAAGTGTGACGGAGGCAGGTTCAGTTGAGGCATTCAAAAGGGAATTAGATGATTGTTTGTACTTGAGCAATGTTCAGGGGCATGGGGAAAAGGCAGGAGAATGACACTAAGTCACAATGCTAGTTCAGAGAACTGATGCAGACATGATGGGCCAAATGGCCTCATTCTGCACCGTAATGATTCTGTGACACATGGGGTTGATTCCAGTATCCATTTCATTTTTAGAGTCAAGATCAGCAAATTAATGCGAGTGATGGAACCTGCTTAATTTGGTATCTAAATGTTGCTTAACTTTTCTGTGTTTTTTTAAACATTAAAGTTATCTATGGGATATGTTATGTTTTGTCTGAAGGGGCACTTCATTTTTACTTCTAATCCCCTGCCTCCCATCACATCAGATTTGAAACTAACATTATGAATAAGAACATAAACAACAGGAGCAGTGATAGGCCATTTGGCCTCTCGAGTTTGCTCCACTGTTCAGCAAGATCATGGTTGATCTTATTGTTGTTTCAACTGCACTTTCCTGCTGCCCATTGGTAATCCTTGACTCCCTTAAAGATCAAAATCTATCTAACTGAACCTTAGCTGTATCCAATGACCCAGCATCTGTTGCTCACTAGGGAAAAGACTCGCAAAGATGAACTACCCCCTGAGAGAAAAAATTCCTTTTCATTCCCATTTTAAATTAGAGACCCCTCATTCTGAGACTGTGTCCCCTAGCTCTAGATTCTCTCATGAGGGAAAACATCTCACCCCCACCCCCCTTGAATAAAGAGTGAAACTGTATGCAGTACCCTATGTGTGGTCTCACCAATGCCAATTCTTAGAAATGAATGAATCTTGCTCATACCAGACTGGTAGTGTTTGACATGTAGAATGATGAGCTACTTTTGAATCAAAATAACTTGACCATCTTTGATTATGACAGATATATATCTATTTTGACTTCCTTTTCCCATCACTATATAATTGTTTGATTTATCTGTTTTGTAAGATATACTTTTATAACGTAGCTAAAAGCTGAGAGTTTTAGTAATGGAAGAGCGACATAGATTCAGAAACAATGGCAATTTGCTTGTAGCTGCCTGGCTGCTCTTTGAACAATGCAAGTTGGTCTCTGATGACTTAATTTGAACCTTGAGCTATTGGTTGGGTGGGTGGTACCAGAAGAAGCATGATCAGTTTGTTTTTCACTTCCAATGGGCCAGGAACACCCTCACAACAAAACCTTGGGATTTCCCTTCTCTTGCAATTCCCCTCTGCTGGACTTGCTGGGGACTGTTCCTTCCAAACTTCATGATTTAAAATCAGGATTAATGCTTTCCCATGAGCTTCCTGGCCTCTTGGTTGGAAAGCACTATGCTAATGAGGTCAGAGAATTTAATGTTGGCCCAACCTGCCTGTCCCATTCTGCCTACTACCTCTCCTGCATGAATGTGCAGTTTGCATTGCTGTGAGGAAAAATTGGCCATTGTTGGTATAAAATATTTTGAGTATTTTTAAGGAAATGCATACAAGTACTTTAGTATTTTTAAGAAAAGATAAAATTTTATATATTGCCAGCATGTTTATACCAATTTAATGTATATTTCTAATTGCAATACTTGTTTTGTAGCATGCATCATTCTGTTTAGGAAGTTGCCATATTCAAACATTAATCAAGATGCTTGTTTTTTCCATTAGCTAGTGATACACTCAGTGCACAATTCATAAATTCATTAGCACAAACTGCATGCTGCTTGTAATGCAATCAATGGTATTTTCTTTGGAAGCAGAGTAGCAGAGATGCACTTCTTTAATTCTATGTCGCATTTGGTAATGTGGAGTTTCCTAACCAAAAGCTGTGAACAGAGAACAGGAATAAAAGATTCCTTTACCATATGTTTTTCCATGTGGGGAAAAATAATTCATATATTCAGCGGAATGTTGTCTTCTCACATTTTTTAGAATCACTCACAGCTATTACAAACCAAATTGAAATAATCTGAAATCAAATCATTCAAATGCCACATAATCAAAATTCAGAAAATGAGATTCCTCCCAATCACTGCCTGTTAGGCAATAGAAAATGCACAGTAGCTTCTCAGAAAGCAGAATGATAATAGGCCTAAGCTTTGTAGATTTTATTTAAGGAGTAAAGAAACAGTTCATGACTGGAAGATATTGTAAATCTAGTGTTCCTATGACCCTTTTATTATACAAATTGTTGACGTAAAAATGGTTTCACAGTGTATCTGATAATACAGGTCTCAATTTTTCTGAGGAAATGCTGTGAGCACTATGCATAATTATATAGATCTGTCTGCTAGCCTTGTGTATTGGAGCTGGTGCCACCCCTAGTCAGGACAACCTAATGGTTTGTGGGGAGAAGGTGTGTTGTTGACTTCAGTATATGTGTGGCCTTTTGAATGTGACATGGTACAAGTAACTAACCCATAGAGTGATCTGGCTGTGAAAATGTGACTGGCCTGTAGGAAGATCCCAAGCATCTTCAGAGCTGCTAACAGCCTGGTGGTATCTAACTAGGGTGGTATCAGCATGAAAGTAAGAATATGGTTTTTGTGTCCACAGTTTTGCCGACCCTCCTGTCAGGACTGGGTAAAATGTTATTACATTTGGGCAATGAGAGGTGCTGTAATATTGGTAACCAGCTCCATGAGAGAGGTGTTGCGTTAGATTATAGCATCCTAGGTGAAATGATTGACTTCATAATGAAGATTTGCTGGCTAGCTCACGCTGAAAGCTATTCTATTGCATTCTGATGAATGCCCTCCCAAAATTAAATTGGTCACAATCTAATGTGAAAAGGCCTCAGTGCTTGTGAATCGTAAAAATTCATAGCCACCACCACCACCAACCCCTCACCAACTGTTGAACTGAAATTTGATTTTACTGACAGATTCCATTGAGTAGAGGTAATGTATAATATAGAAGCAGTGCAGCCATTAATTACAGCCTGAGTCACTGGTCAAACAACTGTTAAAATAAGCTATTTTTTCCTCCACTCCAAAGCAACAAGTTGGTGAGTCATGAATTTGTGATGTAGCATCCTCTCTGAGAGCTGTTGCCTTTAAAGATTTTAAAGAGTCAGAGCAGTAACAGCTCCTCAGAATCATCATTATTTAATGCGTGTGCAGGCAGGCAGTTGTGATGCCAACTATTGCCAAATACCCAGGTAAAGGCTTGATTTTTGACATTGAAACTTTTGGTTATTCCTAAGAGCTAAGACATTGGAAAATTAGTGTCAAGGATGTTTTTCTTTGCTGTATATACATCTGTGTATTTTTGGATGTAGGTATATGCAATGTCAGTGGTGTAAAGCCATATTAATACTTGCACTTGTGGGAGGAAGGTGCACACAACTCCAAACCAAACCAGTTGTGCTTTCTTCTCTATCCCTTAGCTGGTCGTCAACAGCTACTGTGAAGCTGAGCCAATAAGCTCATAGTCTGAGGTGCTTTTGAAAGGGGCTGAGTTAGTTGATCTCAGTAAGAAGTCTCACAACACCAGGTTAAAGTCCAACAGGTTTAGTTGATCTCAGTCAGGCCAGTCGTAGCAAGTTAAAATTGGTCTTAACTTCACAAGGATAAGGAGGGCAAAAAAAACCCAGCTGTAGTCTTCTGGTCCAATAACCTAACATTGCAGATGTATGAATAGCCACCTGAATGAGCTGTTGGAGAGTGGCTGATGTCAGTGAAAACGTAGCTTCGTAAGCCTTGGTCTTCAAAAAGGAAAAGAAAATTTTTTTATCAGCAGACCAGGGATTTCGTATATTTCAATTCTGTGAATTTTTGGAGTGTGATCCAACAGATTGCATTTCAAAATGCAATTGTCCCTTTTGCAGTATTGCAGTAATTCATGTTTCAGACTCAGCGAACCTATTTGCGAAGAAGTTTGCCACTTGGTGGAGCTACTTCCTATACCATTTGTGACATAATACATGGTAAATGTGTACTCTTGAGTTGATGGTGGCTTTCAATAGTGTGAAACAAGGATGTGTAGAGTGGGCCTGCTTCCATTCATGCTGCCACAAAAAGGGAAACCTGCTTTTTTGTACCACTTTTAAACATGGTGAAATGTCCCCAGGTCCTTCACAGGAGCAGTATCAGATAAAATATGACATTTACAGGAGCAGAGATTAGGGCAGTTAACAAATGCTGTGTCAGAAGTAGGCTTTTAAACAGGCAAGTGAGATAGTGAGGAGAGTTTAATGAGGGAATTCCAAGGTTTAGGGCCTTAGCAGCTGAAGACATAGCCACCACTGATGGAATAATTTTAAAATTGGGTATGTGCAGCAGAGCAGAATTGGAGGGACAATCTATTTTGGAGGGTTGTAGAACTGAAGAGGGTTACGAACATACAGAGGACAAGTCCTCTGTATATGGGCGACATGGTGGCACAGTGGTTAGCACTGCTGCCTCACAGCGCCAGGGACCTGGGTTCAATTCTGGCCTCGGGTCACTGTCTGTGCAGTGTTTGCACGTTCTCCCTGTCTCTGCGCGGGTTTCCTCTGAGTGCTCCGGTTTCCTCCCACCGTCCAAAGTTGTGCAGATTAGGCTGATTGGCCATGATAAATTGCCCCTGAGGGTCAAGGCCATTAGGAGGGTTAATATGTGGGATTACGTGCATAGGGCTTAGGTAAGATTGTTGTTGGTGCGGGCTCGATGGGCCGAATGGCCGCCTTTTTGGGGCGGCATGGTAGCACAGTGGTTAACACTGCTGCTTCACAGCTCCAGGGACCTGGGTTCGAATCCCTGCTTGGGTGACTGTGCAAACTCCACACAGACATTCTCCCTGTGACTGCGTGGGTTTCCTGTGGGTGCTCCAGTTTTCCCTCTCAGTCCAAAGATGTGTGGGATAGCTTGATTGGCCATGCTAAATTGCCCCTTAGTGTCCCAAGATGCGTAGGTTAGAGAGAGATTAGTGGGTAAATATGTGGGGATAGGGCCTGGATGAGGTTGTGGTTGGTGCAGGCCCGAGGGGCCGAATGGCCTCTTTCTGCACTGTAGGATTCTATGATTCTAAGTCCGTGCAGGAGAGTTTGAGTTCTGGCTTAGGTGGGAACCAATTAGTAATGGGTGAGTGGGATGCTGGAATAGCTAGAAAGACTTGGGCCGAATTCTCTAGCCGTTCACACCAGCAGGATTCTTTGGTCTTGCTGCAGCAAATGGAAATTTGGCTGAGTGCCAAATTCTCCATCCTTGCTTGTGGCAACAGGGCTGAACAACCAGAGCATTCCAGCCCCAGTCATATTAGCTGTCGAGACAAGGTCACTAACCAAGAGTGAGGCTTTAATAATAAGTGCTCTGATCCATTGTTGTTCGGATGGACAGTAGGTAGTGTCAGAACTGGGCAAGATGTGGAGAAGTGCATGGTGTATGCCAGCAAAACTAGACCACAAAGTCTTTTCAAAGGTCTTTTTCAAACCTGGAATTAATGTGATGAAGGTCTTTTTAAGAACAGGGCTGATCAGAAAGAAAAGAATCGGGGGACCTAAACAAAGACTGGTTGAAATGTTGATTAATTAAAGCCTTTCCACATTGCCCTCTTTAATAGTGGCTTCTAGGATATTTCAGGCAGCAGAAAATAACTTCTTTACATCACCTGATCTCCTGGGTTGGTAACAATCTCCCTAAAGTAATTATATAACTGTCAGATCAGTGGCAAACAGTCATTTTGAGCCCTAAATTAAAATGCGGATAAATTTCAAAACCACAGTCATGCTATTAAAACTGGAGGAGTGTTCTCTTTAGGAAATGTCAGCTATTTGGAGCCTTGGATTTTCTTTCTGATCCTTGAACAGCAACGTGAGAAGTACAAGTGCAGTCAGTCGAATGACAGATTTATTTTCCAAGATTCCATGCTAACTTCATGGGTGACAGTGGTTAGCACTGCTGCCTCACAATGCCAGGGGCACGGGTTTGATTTCCAACGTGGTCACTGTCAGTGCAGAGCCTGCAGAGTTCTCCCCATGTCTGTGTGGGTTTCCCCTGAGTGCTCCAGTTTCCTCCCATTGTCTGAGAGACGTACTGGTTAGGTGCATTGGTCATTCTAAATTCTCCCTCAGTGTATCTGAACAGATGCTGGAGTGTGGCTACTAGGGGATTTTCACAGTAACTTCATTGCAGTGTTAATGTAAGCCTACTTGTGACACTAATAAATAAACTTGACTCTTGGTGCCTTGGTGCCCTCGTGCAGATGAGCAATGTTAGTTACTTCCACAGGATGGAGGGAAAATTGGAGGATTAATAATTTCTAATCATCTGCCCAGGAATAGCATCTGTAAAAGGCGTGGGAGTGATTTGAGGTGGTAAAGGAAGTCAGATGGAGAGAAAATATTTGGAATATTTTTCCTGTTTGAATGGTCCTCTGGGTTGAAGTATACTTGATGTCAACATGTGTAAATTTAAGCTATTGGCTATAAAGAGTCCTGGGATACTGAGGGGAAAGCATTTACTATTCATAGAACATATTCTTGGCAATAACCTGATTTTTAAAAGTTATAAATGAAATTGGTCTGCAAGACATTAACTCGTTTAAAAAAAAAAAATTTTCTGTAGGCAGTGAAATGTTGAAGTTGTTATGATTTCACCTCTAATTGTTCATTTTTACCATCAGGCATATCTTCGGGCAATTGATATCAAGATAATGCACCAGTTGATGGCTGTCAATGAAGGGATTGAGGCAGTGAAGTGGATCCTAGAAGAAAAGGGCACTCTTGCCAGCAGATGCAGCAGTCTGACCAGCAGTATGTACAGCCTTGTGGAGAGTCAGGAGACCTCGAGGCGTGGTAGTTGGAACAGTCTTCAAGATCCAAATGATAAATTAGATGGCATTTCCATTGGAAGTTTTTTGGATACTTTGGCTGATGATATGGATGAATACCCTCAGACCACCATGGACCCTTTGTCCTCTGCCCCCCCAAGCCAAGGAGGCTCATTCGCCGCAATGGAGAAAGAGATGTATGCCAATGAGGCACGCTGTCAACAAACCAACATGGCGAATGGCTTTTCGGAAAAGCAAGGGAACAGTGTTGCTGATTGCAAAGTGGAAAGTAAATATTCCCATGATAAACTAGGCAAAGATGTTACAAAACTGAAGATTCAGAAAAACGGGAAAGTAGATTATGATGGTTGTAAACTAAATAAAATGCATATTGAGTATGATGCCCACTGGCACTGGGTACAGTCACAAGATGATGTAACATTCCTGTGAGGAGCTAGGGCTGACATTGTTATTGATCAGTGCAGTGGTACTCAACCTCTCCTCAATCAGAACCATTACAGCACTGGAATTAATGCTATTAACACCAGAGGAGTATTCACGTCAGTAAATGTAGGCTATTTGGAGCTTTAGGTTTTCTTTTTAATCCTTGATTTAAAATCATTTTTAGCAGTAAACAAACATGCAAGTTTCAAAAGACATTGGCTATTCTGAAAGGTGATTCTGCTCTGATTCATTTCAGTGAAGTGTGTTGGGGCGAAACACTTGGCTTTGGCTACTTCTTTTTATATTGTATACTCAAACAGCCGAATTCAAAAGTGTGGGTGGTCAGTATAGCAAAATATATTAAAAAAAACATATTGGAGGTTCTCTAAGAATGAAAGCCAAATATTTCAAATTTCCAAGCAGAATGGTATCCTGAGAGATTTGGCAGCTTTAAGAATTGTGAGAACACCAACTGAATTTCAAACACTTGAGACTACTTTTAGATTGGAATCACAGTCGGTGCGAATGGTTAGCTTATAACTGTGTTCTACAGTCGTAGTGTAAATGCAGCCTTAATCGGGAGCTCCGGCCCACCCTGACACTGGAAAGCAGCACAATTAGATCACGCCACAACTCTGGATTTACGCCACCCTGTAGAAACCATTTCACACTGACTGTCTAAATGAAAAGACACGGTGTTTCTATTGTAACATTTTATAATTCTAAAGTGTATTTTGGTGGTTGTGACCATCAATGAGAATAAGAACCTGCATCATGGCTCTGAGCAGCCAAGTATGACTTGAGCTACAGGTTGAGTACCATTTTCCTAGTGTATAGGGTCAGCATGATCTCATGGTGGATGGTATTATTGAACACCAGCTCAATAATTGTACTGTTTTCTACCTATTCAAATAATTAGGAAGCATGATAATCGTAGTATAACTATAATATTGATTGGATGTACTCTCCTTTGCAATACTAGTATATTCCTGAGGTCTTGGCCTAGCAGGTGAATGATTACAATTTTATACACGGAGGTAAGCACTTAATTAGTAAAATGTATTAGTGATCTGGAAAGAGAAACATTCCAAGGTTCAGTGGGTTTAAATACCTGTGTAAATTAAAAATATTTGAGCTATTCTTGTAATTCCTTTATTGTCTGGGTAGTTTGAACTGATTGTTTCTGCTGGGTTTCAATGCTGCATGAGGTCTTTGTCACTACAAAGCTTTATCACCTGGAGTATTTTTATGCACATATTCGCCTCTTCTGATTTGGTTGCAAGGAAAATTCTGATACATGTTTAAATGGCAAGTAAATAAGTTAATGTCTCTCTCTCCATGGTTGGGAAACCTTTCTCAGATATCACCTGATTCAACTTTTCCCTTTAGGGGTTAGAAATATAAAGATACCAATTTTTTAATCTGTTGAAAGAAAGACATGAAACCTTTGGTTTGTTATTGCATTTTATCACACATAGAGTGGCATGGTGGCACAGTGGTTAGCACTGTTTCCTCACAGTGCCAGGAACCCAAGTTCAATTCCCGGCTTAAATCACTGTCTGTGCAGCCTCTGAATGTTCTCCCTGTGTCTGTGTGGGCTTCCTCTGGGTGCTCCAGTTCCTTTCTACAGTCAGAAAGATGTGCTGGTTAGGTGCATTCTCTCTCAGTGTACCCAAACAGGTGCCGGAGTGTGGTGACTAGGGAATTTTTACAGTAGCTTAATTGCAGTGTTAATGTAAGCTTACTTGTGACACTAGTAATGGCATGCTAATATTACAGATACCTTTAAATAGATATGCAAGCAGTTTGAATTCTGATGCAGATTTCCTTTGATGCAAACAGATGATTGACTTTGGTTAGGTACAATCTTTTCCCCCAGGTAATGTTGAATGACAGATTTTTGAAAACTGCCGAGATTTGCTCTTGTTTAAAAATAACTGGTGTTCTGTAATATTGGAGCTGCAGTTTGACCTAGTTTATTCAAATTCTTCTGGAATACTGACTTTTTTTTTGGTTGCAAATCACCAGCCAACTCTGATATCCATTCACAAATGTGCAGAAGAATGAAAATGATGAATGCACTACATCTTGTTTGAGGAAAAAAATGTTGCTCAGCATCTGAGCAATTTGCGTTTCAGTTTGCATATAATCAAGAACTGTGTACCGGCTGGACACTCAATTTTGTGACTAAACTTAATGGCTGGTGTGGGATGGCAGAAAAGAAAATCTTTTTATTGCTTTGCTTTGATTGCTGAACCCTTTTTGATATCTCAAAACATGAACATAATAACGGCCACTGCAGATAGTGAGGATCATTTTGGGTTGCAAGCAGACAGAGGAGAGAGCAAAATGAAGAACAAATGCACCAATGACAGCAAATCTGGCATTTTGGATTAAAAGGGATCACCCAGTTGATTTAATTTGGATTCAAATGTGTAAGATTTTTGATTATCCATTACGCTTATAATGGAAACTGGATAATAGAAAGAAAGAATGTTTGGCTTAGTGATTTATGGATAAATCAGGTCAAACTCTAACTAATTGTTTTATGCTGTACTTCAAATGATTATTGTATTGTCAGAATTATGGATATTTCTACTGAAGTATAAAGATTTAAAACAAAGGCTCGAGCGATTGAAGTGCCTGCCAGACTTTAATGAAAGCAGGCAAAGAAACATTCTTCAGCAAGGCAACACAATGCACTAAAGTCTTAAAGAACGGTGGTTGCCAAACCGTGAACATCTCTATTTGTGTGTCCATGTGTATAGTATGATGTGTCTGGGTATTGTAGAAATTGCCAAATCTAACTTGTTCAGTGATAATTTCTGTGTATTTGGGGCTTGCTGTCTCATTCTAACTGAACTGAGATTTGCAGTAAGATGCTTCATTGTATTTAATACATTCCATGGGTATACAGTTTATATTTTACTATAAAACTCAAAAGCTTAGTTTTATGAATAAAATATGATCAGTGTGGTGATATACTTGTGAATGTTACAGACATCATTAGAATTGCAAACCAATGCAGTAACTGCAATATTAAACCCATCTATTTACAAAGTGAAATCGTGTGTCAGTAATTTGAATGTCTGGTCAAATGTTCCTAAAATCAAATTCTGTTTTTGTTTTGCCTGTTTAATTGGCCAGTGTCATTGCCAATAGCTTCTTGATGGCAGAGGCTGTTTTTAAATGTATCTTTATAAATTCGAGTGCATCTCAACCAGTAGAGATTTCATTTGTTTGAAGGTCAATGGGACCTTCCTACTTTACGTACTTGCCTTGACGGGAAAGGGAAGTCGTGTCTGACAAATTTACTGGAGTTCTATGAGGATGTGTCTAGGGCAGTGGATAGAGGAGAGCCGATGGATGTGGTCTTTCTGGATTTTCAGAAGGCGTTTGACAAGGTACCTCACAAGAGGTTATTGCAGAAGGTCAGGGGACATGGAGTTGGGGGTAGGGTGTTAGCGTGGATAGAGGATTGGTTGTCAAATAGGAGGCAGAGAGTGGGGGTCAATGGGTGCTATTCGGATTGGCGGTTGGTGACTAGTGGGGTGCCCCAGGGGTCGGTGCTGGGGCCTCAGCTATTTACCATTTATATAGATGATCTGGAGGAGGGAACCGAGTGCAGGGTGTCGAAATTTGCTGATGACACCAAGATTGGGAGAAAGGCAAATGGTGCGGAGGGTGTGGAGAGTCTGCAGAAGGATCTAGATAGGCTGGGCAAATGGGCCAGGAAATGGCAAATGGAATTTAATGTTGGCAAGTGTGAGGTGGTCCACTTTGGTAGGAAGAATGGTAGGAAGGACTATTACTTACGTGGCAAAAAACTGCAGCAGGCGACGGTGCAGAGGGATGTCGGGGTCCTTGTGCATGAGTCGCAAAAACCCAGCTTGCAGGTGCAGCAGGTGGTCAGGAAGGCGAATGGGATGCTGGCCTTCATAGCGAGGGGGATTGAATATAAAAGTAGGGAGGTCTTGCTGCAGCTGTATAGGGCATTGGTGAGGCCGCAGCTGGAGTACTGTGTGCAGTTTTGGGCGCCGCACCTGCGCAAGGATATTTTAGCCCTGGAGGGAGTGCAGAGGAGGTTTACTAGGCTGATACCGGAGTTGAGGGGATTGAGCTATGAGGAGAGGCTGAATAAACTAGGCTTGTACTCGCTAGAGTTTAGAAGAATGAGGGGAGATCTCATTGAGACGTATAAGATGATGAATGGGATGGATAGGATAGAGGTGGAGAGACTCTTCCCGCTCAAAAAAGACAGTAGGACTAGGGGGCACAGCCTCAAGATAAAGGGGAGGTGGTTTAGAACGGAGTTGAGGAGGAACTTCTTCACTCAAAGGGTGGTGAATCTCTGGAATTCTCTGCCCGTTGAAGTGGTGGAGGCTGCCTCGCTAAATATTTTTAAGAAGCGGGTTGATGGGTTCTTGATAAGAGAGGGGATTAAGGGTTATGGGGAGAGGGCGGGAAAGTGGAACTGAGCCACAACAGATCAGCCATGATCTTATTGAATGGCGGGGCAGGCTCGAAGGGCTGGATGGCCTACTCCTGCTCCTATTTCTTATGTTCTTATGATACCTTTGTGAACTGCCTTTAGCAGCTTCCAGCTTTTGTTTCGCCGAATGTATGGATTTTGTAGATATTTTGGATTTCCTGGTATTTGCATACCAACTTGTTTGCTACTTTGCAACATTTTGTCCCACAAGGAGGATTTTGACTTGTGTTACATACACAGGAAGCTATTAAGCTTAAACTAATTAACATTGTGTTCTTATTTAAGGGGATTAGAGCTGAATTTTAATCATTTTTATGGGGAAAACTTCCCATGGTATCGCTCATACCTCTTTGCACCACTGACACCCCTCCTCACCAATTGTTCCAAGGACAATCCAATTGACACAGCACTCCCAAGTCTAAGTTATCCATGAAATAGTGATTTATTCATCTACTTTTTTTGATTGATTTTGTGCATCTAACAATGTTCACCTGCAACAAGGATTAATATGTTCATGAAGCTGCTTGGTGCATTATGGAAAAATGTATTTGGACCATCATTTCAAAACACTCATATATCTCCCATGCCTTCTCTCACTTGCAAAATACACACAATATTAAATAACTAACCCAAAAATAGAGAGGGAACTGGCCACTCCACCGTGAAATGCTAGGGACTGAGCAAAAGAGTCAAAAGGGAATTGTGGCTGCTTCATGTTCACCATTGTTCTACTTGGCTCACCGCTTAAACTTTTTCTGACAACTGTCGAGGCAAAAGTGACACCAAAAATGGAGCTTTCTCCCATTGCTGATTTCTCTTCGTCCAAAACTAGAGATGCATGAGGCTTTTGTTGTCATCTGGCACCCCTTGCACATGAAGTGAAATCTAAATTTCGCCAAAGGATCACTAATCGTGCGGACTACAGTTTATAAATGAGACAACCGAATTGTGAATATTCTGCAAGATGAATTCCACTGAAGCCTACCCACAGATGCAGCACTGCCATTGCCTGTGAAAGCCGTAATTGCCCTAACTGACCCACCTTTGGGCCAATCCACAGTACCATTGTCAACTTTAGCCACAATAGTCACAGTTGTATAAAAGAACTTCTGAAGGATGCTATACATTCGAGAAAGAGATTTTGAAGGGCTGGAATTTCTGCTCCCCCCTTCGCCCTGAAACCGGAAAATCCTGCCTGAGGGCAATGAATTCTTCCATGGTCCGTCCCTCGCCCGCTACGATTCCCAGGGCAGACAGGCCGGTAAAATTTCGGCACCATCTCTGTGCTGAAGAAGTGCTATGCAAAACAAAAACAATTTTGTTAAATGGCTTTAAATTAAAATATTTAAGAAGATATCACGTTGTATAATATGCACTGCAACAAAATGGGTAACAAACAGCAGGAGTAGGGCATCTTTGTTACCACTTATTTACTCAAAAAATCAATATGTAATGGGAAAAGATTGGTCATACATGGCAGGAGATGGTTAACGCTACTAGGTAAAAATGCGCAATTCGAAATAAATGAAACTTGTAAAAAATTCTGGTTTGACACTCTACTGTCCCACCGCTGTTGATCTTGATTTGATTCCTTTCTTGTTATACATTCTTAATATAAAAAGGAAAAAGGGTCCTTTAAGTGCACCAAAGCTGCTCCTAAAATCAAACCATGCAGGAGTTACGTTATTTTGAAAGCCTTTCAATTTTTTTAGCTGCAAAAGATGAAGCCACAAAGGAAGACTGCTGAGAAAAATCTGAAATTCCTCTCCATCTCCAGAGGTTAGTGAAGCAAAATCTCCAGGATATAGATTTTAACACTGCGATGTGTGTTATTTGTGACCTGATTAGTTGCGTCTCATGGGTATCTTTTCCTGCGATCCTATATGAGTTCTGCAGTGTGCGCAAGGATCTGTGTCTATCTTTCAATCACATTGATCTACTTAATAAAAAAAAGGCACTGCTTTTATCTGTTTTTTTCATAGAAACCTTTTAGTCTGAGGGGGAAAATGTTCCAATAGTTCTCATGCAGCTCTCCAGTTTTATATTTTTCCAGAAAGAGACAGTTCTGTTTTTCATGGAAATGGAAGGTATTGTGCAATGCAATTTCCAAAACATTGGCGTTAACTTGGAATTCTGTGTTAGAAAATCTGAATTGGTACATTTCAGACCCTATGGGCTAATGGCATTGTTTCTGATTTGTAGCCCTGTGATCACAGCTAAACTGAACAATTTGGTGCCATTTGCATTTATTCATACATTACATCCAGGTGAAATTCAATTTAGCCTCTTTCTGTTCCATGAGAAATTGTGTAATGCACTTACCTACTTAAATACTATTTAAAGTATTGGATTATTATTAATATTAGGGTGAGAGATTTAGCAGTATTTCATGTTTCAAGAGAAGATACACATCTTCAGTGAAGGAATTTGGAAGGAGACTTACAAGAGTTATTCCTAAAGACTATTAAATTGTTTCCCCTGTGCCGCCCCCTGCCCCCTTCCCCCCACAACCCTCTGTTTTACATGCCTACATATGTAAATAGAAATTTGCTCACAAATTGTAGAGAGCTGAATGGTTTTAATTGGATGCCTTCTTTATCAAAAAATGGCCTGGCTGAGTGATGCTTATGGTGAATAGATTATTTTTGCTGTGTTTTCAGGAACTGATTTTTCTATGAAATTAATAGTGCTACTCGAATGGAGAAGGGATTACAAAGGACCCTTGTCTTTAGTAAGGTAATGGAGCCAGTAAATATTTAGAAAATTATTTTTGAATGTGGATGTTGCTGGCTGGCTGGGCTAACATTTACTGTCCATCCTGATTCGCCCTTGAGTTGATTGGCTTGTTAAGCATTTTGCAAAAAGAGTCATTGCTGTGGGCCTGGAGTCGCATGTAGGCCAGACAGAGTAAGGACAGATTTCCTTCTGAAAGGACGTTAGTGATCAGATGGGTTTTTAACAATTGACAATGGTTTCATGATTTTTTTCATTCCTGATTCTTCCACATTCAAATTCCACCACCTGCTGTGGTGGGATCTGAACCCAGGTGCCCAGAGCTTCACCCTGGCTCCCTGGTCCAGTGACAATGCCACTGCCTCTCCAATGATGACTCCAGAACAAATGGAGGCACATTAAAACTAGGGGACAATGGCATTCTGTCCATTGGCTGAGTTTACCTCTTACCTGTCTGTGTGATGTTCCAGCAGTTATATCTACTAATATATTTTCTAGGCTGTTTGAAATGCATGAAAAGATTTTTCATGTCGTGAAATTCCAATTGAAAGCTAGCTCCTCACTTTGTGGAAAACACAAAAGCAAATTACTGCAGATGCTGAAAATCTGAAATAAAAAGGCAGAAAATCATGAAAATTTTCAGCTGATCAAGCAGCATTTATGAAGAGAAATTTGTAGAATGTTCCTGCTCAGGCCACAGACTTGAAGCATTGGGTTGAATTTAACAACAGCAGAGATGGACCTGACTGTGGGCCATAAGCCAGTGGCGAGCCCACTGCTGCTGCTGTTTCCACGAGTTCCAAAGCAATTGACAGCCATCAGGGGCCTTGTGCTCCTTTAATTGCAAAGATCCCTCTGGCTGCCAGTAGGAGTGAAGGTAGCTGTTAAGTCCCAGCAACACAGCCAGAAACCATTAACTGTTTTTGCTGAGGATTTCCAGCATGCATGGGTGGCATGGTGGCACAGTGTTTAGCACTGCTGCCTCAGAGCACCAGGGACTCAGGTTTGATTCCTAGCTTGGGTCACTGTCTATGTGGAGCTTGCATGTTTTCCCTGTGTCTGTGTGCGTTCCTCTGGGTGCTGTGGCTCCCCCCGCACAATCCAAAGATGGATGGATTGGCTGTGCTAAATGGCCGTTGGTGTCAGGGGAACTAACTAGGATAAATGCATGGGATTATGGGGATAGGGCTTGCGTGGGATTGTGGTTGGTGTACACCTGATGGGCTGAACGGCCTCCTTCTGCACTGTAGGGATTTTGTTTTGTCTTTACTTTAGAAGCTGTTACGAAAGGAGATGTGTGAATTACCATCCGTTAGTCTGATCTTTGCATTTTTAGTGGTGCAAGTCAGTAATATTTTCATGACTTGAGTTAATATTTTATGCCTTCATGAAGAACGTGCTCCTTAGGAGTGGCAGAACTAATAGCTTCAATAAAACCATCCCTGGATTAGAGGCAAAAAAGAAACTTTCCTCTATTAGGCTTTCAATCCGCACCATATCAGATTTGTTTAGGAGGATATTTGCACAGAGAAAACAATAAACACATGCTTACATTGTCTCTTGGACAAGATTTAAATAGAAATCAGATTAATTACTTTCACAAGATTTGGTTCTGTGAACCCTTATTTTTTCTCAAGTTTCCTGTGGAGATGACATCTGGTGTGATCTGCTACATTTCCTCTTTAAAACAGTGAGAGATTGTGAATAAGTGTTTTGTAGAATGTAAAAGCCTAATTACTTATTAAAAACTTATTCAGTGTGCTATCTTCCTTACGATTGATATCAGTTAAAAGCACTTGCAAGCACAATGAGATAAATGCTTTCAATCCATTTTCTGTCTGATATTTGGCAAATTACACATGAAAAGGTTCAGAAGGAGAAAACAAAACTGTGGTTTACCAATAATGTGTTACTGGACAATATCCCTTACATACTGCCAGAGAGACTGAGATAGCTGCAAAGGGAATGCTGTTACAGAAGTTGTTGGTGACCTTTGTGTTGGAGGGGAGAGCTCTGTGTTGTGTAGGATGCCAAGATTGAGCCAGAAACAGAGGCTGCAGAGTGGAATGGAATTGGCAACAGAAGTACTGTGTTTGTGGCCGGGACACAGCTGATGGCTTTGGTTTTCCCAATGTTTAGCTGGAGGATCGTTATAGACTGTGGGCACGATTTTTCAGCCATATTTGTCCCAAGGCCTGAAAATTTCGCCCTTTGTATGGTCTGTGTCCTGCTTGCGTGTGGTAGGCAGGATGGGAAAATTCCATCCGTGGTCTGAGTACTGGACTAGGTAAGAGGTTAGCTAAGACAGGCTGACAGCTGAATGTAAATAGTGTAAGCCAGTGGAATGATGAATGTTGTTTAAACATGTTCTTGTAACAGCTGGTGACTCTGAAATGTCAGGTGCCATGAATCTTAGTGTTCATTTTTGGGAAGGTGTGTTTTGTTTTGTAGAGTGGAAGGGCTGGGACAGCTGTTGCTCAGGGAAAGGAGCAACATTTGTTCAGCTGAGCTGCTGCTTTCTGGGTGAGATGGCGGGAGGGGACGTGGGGAAAGGGGGGAATCACCAGAATTGTCCAGGGAACAGAGTCATTGCTCAAAGACTCTGATAAGCTGCCTGATGAAAAGTTGACCTATAGATCTAACTATAGCCTCACTTGGGCATTGACTGTCTGAAAGGAATCACGTGCCCTTATTTCCAAGTAGCCAACCTGTTGTGCACAAGCAAAGAAGTGGGGGAGATGCCAGAAGCTTGTTGTAATATTAAAACATCACGGTACCGCATGATCTACTGCTGACGATCACACACCAGTCGCACATTAATGGGAGTGGTAACTCATTTGAAGGGTCATGCAGAACAATTGTGGGTGCCATCAGTAATACACTGAATCTGGAGTGATATCAGTTAAAAGCACTTGAAAGCATAATGAGATAAATGCCTTCAATCCATTTTAAATCCAATATTTGGCAAACTACACATAAAAAAATTCAGAAAGAGGAAACAAAACTGAGGTTTACCAACAATGTGTTACTGAATAATATCCCTTACACCCTGCCATAGAGGCTGAGGTAAATCTGGATTCTGTAGGAATCCAAGATAACTCTCCCCACTAAAACACAAGAAAATGATGAAAGAATAAAAAGGCAGATTAATTTAGGCATGGGACTGATGGCTACCAATATCTCCTGTTATAGCCTGGAAGGACTGGAGGAAATGAATGATCTTGACTGCAACAATCCAATGTTAGATTGTTTCTGGCATTTGCTGCAGGAGAGTCTCTAACAGCATTCTAATGAATTGGAGCCTCCTTACACATTGCCCCTCAGAAAAATACAGCTATGTTTGCTCAACCTCCTATTTAGGAGGATATGAATTCCTGCAAGCCTTACCACCTCCTGTCTGATCAACCTGCAGCTGAAGCTATATTTTTCTTCCTCCAGTTGTGGCTATTCATCACCAGCATTTATATAGCGCCTTTCACATTGCATCCCTGTGAAGCAGCTTGGGATCAGACTAAAATCCCCAGTGAACCAAAGGAAGAAATATAAGGTGGAAGAATTATTGAAGAGGTTTCTCTTCCTCCAGACAGAAAGGAATTCATTTGAAGCAGAAATGTGTTGCCAAAAAGTGTCAAGGTTGTTATGACCACCGCAAACATTTTAAAATTGCCATATATGTCAAAAACATTTCCCAAATTGTTGAAATATCTTTATGTGAGAGTAGGTGATGATCCCTTTAAAATCACATTAATGGATACCTTGTAACCTGTACCACAAATGGTTTGCAGACAATTTCAGAACCTCGATTTTACTTACCTAACCAATTGTCCTGGAAACATTTTTTGGAACAATTCTGCAGCATATTGTAACAAAAAGTGGTCATCTTATTCTTTTTCTTCTTTATACATAATTTCCCTGTTTCTTCTCACAATTTCCACCCATTTAATGCCTTATTTTTTCCCGCAATGCCCACCCGTTCAACATTGATACAATCTTACATTATCCAACTTAGTTAATTTATTGACCATCCATAATGTGTTGATGAATTTACAACCATAGATGATTGTCACGAGTGGTCATTTGCAAATAGGTTTGTGAAGGGACCCGCTGGAAAACGGCACCCTCACAATGCATATTTGTATTTCAGGGAGTTGTGTATTTATGGGAATCTGACTTGCCCATTTCAAAAATTATTCTCGTTCATGCGAAAATTTCCTTTGTGCTAACAAATAAAAGAATTTCTGAAAAAAATCTAAAGAATCATTTTGCGGTTGCTGAGCATATATTTTCTATTCATTTGTCATGTTGAGTTAAATGGATCCATTCATCTAATCTCTTGATAATTAGTAAAATACAAATGTTCTTTGTAAAGCTGTGAATTCATTATCTTGCTTTTCATACAGAATCATTTTTAATTGACACTCTTTGTATAAATCTCTCTTCAATGTTTGGAATTTTCATTTACTGTCAGAACAATGGCCATATTTAGACAAAAATTACCAAGACCAAATAGTTCCATGGAAGATTTTAAAGTTTTGCTGGGCCTTGAAGTATATTGTTAGGAGTTTGAGATTGCAGCAATTCTTTTATCATAGAATCCCTACGGTGCAGAAGGAGGCTATTCAGCCTATCGAGTCTGCATGTAGCAAACTACAAATACATAAAGGGCAAAAGAGTAACAAGGGAGAGAATAGGGCCTCTTAAGGATCAACAAGATCATCTATGTGCGGATCCACAAGAGATGGGTGAGATCCTAAGTGAATATTTCTCATCAGTATTTACTGTTGAGAAAAGCATGGATGTTAGGGAACTTGGGGAAATAAATAGTGATGTCTTGAGGACTGTACATAATTACAGAGAAGGAGGTGCTGGAAGTCTTAAAGTGCATCAAGGTAGATAAATCCCCGGGACCTCATGAAGTGTATCCCAGGACATTGTGGGAGGCTAGGGAGGAAATTGCGGGTCCTTTAGCTGAAATATTTGAATCATTGATCGTCATGGGTGAGGTGTCTGAAGATTGGAGAGTGGCAAATGTTGTGCCTTTGTTTAAAAAAGGCTGCAGGGAAAAGCCTGGGAACTACAGGCCAGTGAGCCTCACATCTGTGGTGGATAAATTGTTGGAAGGTATTTTGAGAGACAGGATCTACACGTATTGAGAGACGCAAGGACTGATTAGGGATGGTCAGCATGGCTTTGTGAGTGGAAAATCATGTCTCACAAATTTGATTGAGTTTTTTGAAGAGGTAACCATGAAGGTTGATGAAGGCAGTGCAGTTGATGTTGTCTACATGGACTTTAGCAAGGCCTTTGATAAGGTACTGCCTGGTAGATTGTTGTATAAGGTTCAATCTCACAGGATCCAGGGTGATGTATCTAAACGGATACAAAATTGGCTTCTTGACAGAAGCCAGAGGATGGTTGTAGCTGGTTGTTTTTCAAGCTGGAGGCCTGTGACCAGCAGTGTGCCTCAGGGATCAGTGCTGGGTCCACTGTTATTTGTTATTTATATTAATGATTTGGATGAGGATATAGGGGGCCTGGTTAATAAGTTTTCAGATGACACTAAGATTGGTGGCATAATGGACAGTGAAAAAAGTTATCTCCAATTGTAATGGGATCTTGATCAATTGAGCCAGTGGGCTGATGAATGGCAGATGGAGTTTAATTTAGACAAATGTGAGGTAATGCATTTTGGTAGATTGAACCAGGGCAGGACTTACTCAGTTAATGGTAGGGCACTGGGGAGCGTTACAGAACAAGAGATCTAGGGGTACATGTTCATAACTCCTTGAAAGTGGAGTCACAGGTGGACAGAGTGCTGAAGAAGGCATTGGCATGCTTGGTTTCATCAGTCAGGACATTGAATACAGGAGCTGGAATGTCTTGTTGAAGTTGTACAACACATTGGTAAGGCCACACTTGGAATATTTGTGCAATTCACCTATTATAGAAAGTATATTACTAAACTAGAAAGAGTGCAGAAAAGATTTACTAGGATGCTACCAGGACTTGAAGGATTGAGTTATAAGGAGAGGCTGGATAGACTGGGACTTTTTTATCTGAAACTTAGGCTGAGGGGTGATCTTCTAGAGGTCTATAAAATAATGAGGGGCACAGATCAGATAATCAATATCTTTTCCCAAAGATAGGGGAGTCTAAAACGAGAGGGCACAAGTTTAAGATGAGAAGGGAGAGATATAAAGGTCTCCAGAGGGGCAATGTTTTCACACAGAGGACGGTGAGTGTCTGGAACGAGCTGCCGGAGGTAATAGTAGAGACGGGTACAACTTTGTCTTTAAAAAGCATTTAGCTAGTTACATGGGTATGATGGATTTCAAGGGATATGGGCCAAATGCGGGCAATTGGGATTAGCTTAGGCGTTTTAAAAAAGAAAGGGTGGCATGGACAAGTTGGGCTGAAGGGCCTATTTCCATGTTGTAAAACTATGACTCTAATTCCAGCCAGGCCTTATCCCCATTACAAACACGTATTTACCCTGCTAAACCTGGATACTCGGGGTCAATTTAGCATAGCCAATCAACCTAACCCACACATCTTTGGATTGTGGGAGGAAACCGGAGCACCTGGAGGAAACCCACGCCACCAGTAAGAGGAGAATATGCAAACTCCGCACAGACAATGACCAGAGGCTGGAATTGAACCCAGGTCCCTGGCACTGTGAGGCCTCAATGCTAACCACCATGCCGCTCATGTACTCCTGAGAGGAGCCAGAATGGTAATTATGATGGGGGCATGCAGTTTTTCCAGTGTTTTTAAAAATTATTTGAAAGATCCCAAGTGGACTGGACTTCTGTGTTTGCTTAAAACATCAACTTAGATTTGCATGTCTTCCACTTGGATGTATGTTTACGTAAGCAAATTATGTTCCCTTTGCAAAATCTTTGATAATCGTCAGTGTAAATCTTTGTTTCAATGCATTACTAACTCAAAACAGTTGAAATGTGCATCATGCAAAGGATCTCTTGGGGAGAGGGAAAATCTACAATGTCATAGCTTGGAGACATGGTGGAATCAAAAATAAAATCAATCCTAAATATTCCTATAAAATAATGCTCCTTTTAGTTTATATGTAAACAAATGGCACATGTTAAAAATAACACTACAAAAGATTTATTTCAGAAAGAGGCAGGATGAAATGCTTCCTATTATAGAGAGCTAGGACATTTCTGGGGGAAAAATAATTAGAAGATCCAAATGGGTGCTGTTTTACAGCGAGTCCCTTCACAAACCTGTCTGCAAAGGACCACTTGTGACAATCATCTATGGTTGCGAATTTAGCAGCACATTATGGATGGCCAATAAATTAACTAAACTGGACAATGTGAGGTTGTATCAATGTTGAATGGGTGGACATTGCAGGAGAAAATAAGGCATTATTAAATAGGTGGAAATTGATGATTCCTGGAAAACATCTCTGATTTCGAAGGGATGCAACTGTTACTTTGTTTCTGTCACAACATCAGTGTGAATAGCCTGAAACTAGGTCTGGCATTTACAATCTGTCATTAGAAGGGGATAAGGCCAGGATAGAATCTTCCAATATCAGGAGATCCTGCACCTTGAGTCCAACCAGTCAAGCCAGAGATTAAGGTGGTTTAGTCCAAGCTGGGATCAAGGCAAAACCCTTTGATGGGAAAGTGTGTTTTGTTATGAAGAATATTTTTTAATACAGTTCTTGCTGAAAAGGAAATCCAGACGTCGTATTCACCATAAGGATTTTATTAGATCTAAAAAAAGTCTATTTTCAGTTTAATTAGAATTTATCATTGTCTATGAAGAGCATGCTAACATTTAAATGTTGTGGTTTGCATTGCCTCCATTATTCTATCAGGAGGAAGCCGCATTATGGGTGCAGTTCTGCATACAGTACAAATAAACAATAATTGTCTGTTTTAGTTGACCATCACTTGTAGCATCTACCTTCTTGTCTCACTCAAAATGTTTAACTCTAGTCCAATAGTAACAGAGATGTGAAAAGTGGGAGGGTTACATGTTTTCATTGATTTGATACTTAAACAAATAATGAGAACACACAAATTACAGTAGTAACCATTTAATGGTGGGAGTGGAAATCACAGTGTATAATCTTTCAAGTGGACTTGAAATGTATTATAATATGGGATTAGCCTTATTGCAGCTTACTCGAATAGTCGACACGCCAGAAGTAAAGGAATAAAGGGAGGGTTAGTGTTTTCACATTCCATAAACTCTAGAATGACTGTATTTTTGGCATCTGGAGAATTATATGGAATTTTAATTATTTGATCCCTTATCTTTGTACATGTTACACCTGCTTGAACTATCCAGTACCTACAAAACTGTATTTATTTTCTGCTTCAATGCCTCAAATATACAAGTATAAGTATGATCTTGTGTAAGATGCAGGCTTGTATTTTCCCCCTATCATAAACATGCCCAAAGGTAGCTATAAGGAAATATTCTATTTCCAATTATTACTTTAGACTAGAGGTTGGCAACTTTTTTTTTTACAAGAGTTTCAAAAAAAAGCCTAAAATAAAAGCTCTTGGGAGCCACAAGACAAAAATTCAGCATTTTTAAACCAAATACTTGGCAAATTGCCAAGTGTCTCTGGCAGAATGCATAACTTATATACTTATTCAGTGTATGTATGAATGGGAAAGATACCTAACAGCTCTTTGACTTTTTTAAAGTATAATTTTGGTAGCAAACCATTGTTAAAATAAAGTAATGTAAGGTAGATAAAACTGAAACAAGTTTTTCAGTTATTAATTTTTGTGATTTGGCACACTCAGAATAAGGATCATTTCAGCTACATTAAAATCCATTGTGCTTGCAACCATAAAAGCTGTTCCTTGATCCAAAGGCAGGTGGAAATTTCCCATCCCGCCCACCATGGGAATCATAGCGGGCAGGGGGTGGACCATACAAAGATCTGTTGACCTCGGGCAAGAATTTCCGGCCTTGGGATGAGTACAGCCGGAACTTCCCGCACAAAGCATAGTGTGGTCACACCTCAAACAGGTTTATTCAGAGCATGTTTAATTTTTTTTTTTGGTTAAAATAATCTGTAAAGTCAGCATAATGTTGAGCTTTTTGTCCTCACAATAAAAACACAGCCCTTAAATAAGGGGGCAACATGGTAGCACCGTGGTTAGCCCTGCTGCCTCACAGTGCCAGGGACCTGAGTTCAATTCCAGCCTCGAGTTGCTGTCTGAGTGGAGTTTGCACATTCTCCCTGTATCTGCATGGGTTCCCTCTGGGTGCCCTGGTTTCCTCCCACAGTCCAAAGATGTGCTGGTTAATTGGATTGGCCATGCTAAATTCCCCTTGGTGTCAAGGGGATAAGCTAGGGTAAATGCATGGGATTATGAGACAGGACCTGAGTGGAATTATGGTCGATGCAGACTCAATGGATTGAATGGCCTCCTTCTACACTGTATGATTCTATTCTATGCTTCTTGACTTAACATTTTTTTCATAACATAATGCAACTGAAAAAAAAGTCACAAGTAAGACGTTAAAGAGCCATAGGTCACATACCCCTGCTTCAGACGTGCAAATAAAATTCACAAACATTCATCACTAACAATGTGCTCTGGCCTCTATTTATAAAAATACTAAAGTCCAATTTACAATATTTGTTCCTGCGGGAAGATTTCCAGCTCAGATTACAAAAACATTCGAAGAATGTGGTCACTGAGTGACTACTGCTGTTCTTCCCTCATCACTTCACGTGTTTCATATTAAGATCAAGTTAACAGTCATTAATCTACCTCATTTTATAGGGATGTTTGCACTGTAACCCCTCAGAGGTCTCCAACTTTTATTTGTTCATGAAGTCTATACTCAATGGAATGGTGTGAAATTCTTCAGCTATGCTACTGGCACAGATATATACCTGAAAAATATAGTATAGAAAACAGGTTAGAGTTTAATTTTACCAAAGCGTATAGTTTTCAGCTAGTTGTGAAGAAGGATATTAAATATTTTAATGGTACAATTGAAGTTCTGTGACTGTTATTGTGTCTGTAGAGTCTCTACAGTGCAGAAGGAGGCTAGTCAGCCCATTAAGTCTGCACCGAATCTCTGAAAGAACATCTTACTGTATGTAATAAGTCTGTGGAGACCAAAGTTCCTTTCTTTACAATTCTAACAGCAGTACACAGCTTGCTATCAGTTAGCAGTCTACCTCTGAGGGGGTCAGAGGAACTGACACTCCTGCTTCAGTGCAAGGCAAAGACTCCATGATTGGCCCATCAATTGGATCCTTAATCAGAGACATCTTTTAGTGAAATCTTAATCAGGGAGTTCATACTTCAATAGGCCAATCTCAGTGGCCTGATTGAAGGCATTACACATACCCAGGTCCAGCCCCCCAACCTATCCCTAAAGATGTGGGGGTTAGGTTGATTGGCCATGCTAAATTGACAGTAGATGCATTGGTTAGAAAGGATTAGTGGGTAAAATATGTAGTGATTGGGGGTAGGGCCTAGGTAGGATTGTGATCGGTGCAGACTCGATGGGCTGAAGGGCCTCTCTCTATACTGTAGGGTTTCTATGATCCCTGTAATCCCATGCAAATGACCATGGCTAATCCACCTAACCTATTCACCTTTGGACACTAAGGTCTATTTAGCATGACCAGTCCACCCAACCTGCACATCCTTGGTCTGTGGGAGCAAACTGGAGCACCCAGAGGAAACCTATGTAGACGTGGGGAGAATGCACAAACTCCACACTTATAGTCTCCTAAGGCCTAGATGACTAAAGGCACAGCTGACAATGTTAGTTATATAAATCAAACATATAGATATTTTATTAATACAAGGTTATCAACTTGCTGATTAATTCAATCAATGCTACAAAAAAAACTTCAAATAAGTTACTAGGGTGTTCATTTAAAATATAACCATAGATGGTTAGCTGGTTTGAATTGATTGACACAGCTTAAGAGAAAAAAGGGGTCATTTGTTAACTCCCTGGATGGATAAGTTGGTTCAAACTAAATAAATAGTTACCTGACCCACCTGCCTCCAACTTCAGTTTCTAATTGATGCGGCATTGGATGGTAACTAAATTGCTCTGCTGACACAGGTTTCCTAATTTAAATATTTTAATAAGGCTGCACGCCTAATATTCTATCACTATTCCAGGTTTAACACTGGCCAACCAGGTTTCACAGACATCTGGAAACCCGGCAGTCGAAGGGCAGGAAGAATGGCTGGATTTTAAATTTAAGTTTATTTTTTAGTGTCACAAGTAGGCATACATTAATACTGCAATGAAGCTACTGTGATAATCCCCTAGTCGCCATACTTCGGCACCTCAGGTACACTGAGGGAGAATTTAGCATAGCCAATGCACCCAACCAGCACTTCTTTCAGACTGTGGGAGCACTTGGAGGAAACCCCCGCAGATATGTGGAGAACATGCAGACTCTGCACAGACAGTGACCTAGGTTAGGAATTGAATCTGGATCCATGGCACTGTGAGGCACATCAAACATTTAAGTGTGTGTCCACCATGCAGTTGCTTTCCCTGCTCTCCCAGAAAACCTGGAAATCACTTTATGATCAGACCCTTTCATAATTCTCCAACTCCTTTCTATTTCTGACCATGATTTTGCTGTGTCCTCCTTCCTGCTGATTTCCAACTGTAATCTAGCCCCCAACCTGCTCAGTGTACCCGAGGTGCCAGACAATGGCAACTAGGGGATTATCACAGTAGCTTCATTGCAGTGTTAATGTACACCTACTTGTGACACTAAAAAATAAATTTAAATTTAAAATCCAGCCATACTTCCTGCCCTTCAGCTGCCGGGTCTGTGAAACCTGGTTGGCCAGTGTTAAACCTGGAATAGTGATAAAATATTAGACATGCAGGTTGCGGCTGGGAATTGGATTTTAGAAATGTTAATCAGATCCTGCTTGTTAAAATTGGCAAGACCCTCGGGAAACCCTGGTTCTGCTAAATTGCCCCCACCCCACCATGCTCCCAATACAAATTGGGCCATGGTTATTGATGGTATCATTATCCTTTCCCTTGGGTGTAAGGTAGAAAATAATTAGCTGCAAGCAACTATCTATTCTCCACACATGTATGTGCTAAGGGAGACATTGGCACAATTCAGTGTTTGAAGTAGGGGAAGAGGATATGACTCATGACAAAACACTTTGGGGGGAAGCGGGGGAGAGGGGTGTGGGGAATCCCACTCCATGGTGATTGTGTCCAATTCTCTCCTGACCAGCATTAACCTCCAACCTCAACTTGGACTCAAATTGTGGTTGCTATGGTCACAATCCTGAGTGGAAGCCAACACACACAAGGCTTTATTTCTTTCAGAATCTTCTTTTGATATTTATGTTTCATGTTTCATGTATTCATTTTGTACAAATATAATTGGACTTTCAGGAATCAAATTACCAATACATTTCAATTTGGAGCCACAACCTCAAATTAATGTAGAAAATCCTGTACATATAAATGCCTATTTATACATTGTTTTACCTGCCTTTTTTGATCCTTTTTGTTTGATTAATGAGTTACAAAAAAAAGCTACCTCCTGGATAACAGTTTTCTTTAAACTGTAGCGCTTCACTTAATATCAAAGCAGCCAGTTTGGCTAATCTTTGATTGATTCCCAGGTAATGGTGGGAGGGTGGGTGGGGACACAACTGGGGAGGGAGAGGTTAGGTGGATTTAGGTTGGGCCTGTTACCAATCCATGTTGTTGCTTTGAGTTTTCATCAACCAGGTGAAAATGTGCCTGTTTTTTCTCAGCTGTGTGCAACCATGAAGCTGAATCAGTTAAGGACTAGGTGGTACAATCCATAGCAATTCTGCCCCAGACTCCACCAGTCTCAGGGATGCTGGTATTTTACAGGCACCTCTGGCAGGATCTGATATTTCAATTGGAAGTAATTTCTTAAAGTTGAATTACAAAGGCACAAGTCATGTAAATCTGTTTGCCATTATGCCTATCACCTAACCTCGCCATTCCTCATGGCATCAGAGTCTGTGCGTAATAATGATCTGACTAAAATTTTACACCACTACACTTATGGTGGTCAATGGTAGGTGTTGGAAATTTGGGGCCAGGGAAAACAGTAATATCTATGTTAGATAAATGACATAATAACTATTCCTGCCCCCCTTCCCTTTCCCCTCTTTACGTCATTGCACTACTGCCAACATACCAATGACACTTTCAATATAGCACAAATCGAACACAATTGCTGCCTCTGGTGAAGCAGAGAGGCCACACCAGAGACCGCGTTCCCAGGCTGATCCAAAGACAATACCACTACCGCCAGCACATAAAAAATGATACTGCTGCTGATTACTGAGCCATCAGTTCAGCCCACCCATCCAGATACGATTCACCATTTGCTTGTCTGCACAAATCTTCACTGCCTCTACATCCCCCCACCCCCCCAACCGAATGAAAGTCACAATTTATGATTTTCAAACAAGCGCACATGTTCGCTTTCTCTCTGTAGGATTGGTATTGTGGAACCTGTCAACAGTGGGAAGCTGTGTTTGCATTATAACTAAAAAATGGTTTCATTTTGCATCAACACTATTTAAAGCATAAACCACACCGAAGTCCAAAGGTTAAGCACTGCTTGACTTACTCCATCACAGGCCAAGGCAGCCCTAATTTTGGATCTAGATCTATCAGAAATTAAGTTAACATTTCAGGCCAGTGATTTTTTTTGTCCTTCTCCAATTTATTCCATGCGGAATCCAACTGAAATTTCACCTTTCATGTTTTCGATCCAACAAGAACACGGATATCTTCAACATGTGAGATAGAAGAAGAAGTAGGCCATTTGGTCCTTTGAGCCTGCTCTGCAAGTGAAGGTGCTAAATTGGGGTAAGGCTAATTATAACAATATTAGGCAGGAACTGAAGAATTGGGGGCAGACATTTGAGGGCAAATCCACATCTCCACATGTGGGAGGCTTTCAAATGTATGTTGATAGGGATTCAGGACCTGCACATTCCTGTAAGGATGAAGAATAAGTATGGCAAGTTTTGGGAACCTTAGATAACGAGAGATATTGTGAAACTAGTCAAAGGAAATATTTGTCCAAGCTAGGAGGCTGGGAACACATGAAGCAAATGTGGAATATAAGAAAAGTAGAAAGAAACTTAAGCATGGAATAAGGAGGGCTAAAAATGGTCATGAAAAGTCATTGACCAGCAGGATTAAGGGAAATCCAAAGGCTTTCGTATATTTATAAAGAGCAAGCAGGTGGCCAGGGAGAGGGTTGGCCCACTCAAGGACAGGGGAGGGAATCTATGTGTGGAACCAGAGGAAATGGATGAGTTATTAAATGAGTACTTTGCATCAGCATTCACCAAAGAGAAGAACATAAGAACATAAAAACTAGGAGCAGGAGTAGGCCATCTGGCCTCTCAAGCCTGCTCCGCCAAAGATCATGGCTGATCTTTTTGTGGACTCAGCTCCACTTACCTGCCCACTCACCATAACCTTTAATTCCTTTACTGTTCAAAAATTTTTCCATCCTTGCCTTAAAAACATTCAATGAGGTAGCCTCAACTGCTTCACTGGGCAGGGAATTCCACAGATTCACAGCCCTTTGTGTGAAGAAGTTCCTCCTCTACTCAGTCCTAAATTGGCTTCCCCTTATTTTGAGGCCATGCCCCCTAGTTCTAGTTTCTCCTGCCAGTGGAAACAACTTTCTTGCTTCTATCTTATCTATTCTATTCATAATATTATGTGTTTCTATAAGATCTCTCCTCATTATTCTGAATTCCAATGAGTATCACCCCAGTATACTCAGTCTCTCCTCATAAGCCAATCCTCTCAACTCCAGAATCAACCCAGTGAATCTCCTTGGCACCCCCTCCAGTGCCAGTATATCCTTTCTCAAGTAAGGGGACCAAAACTGTACATAGTACTCCAGATGTGGCCTCATCAGCATCTTATACAGCTGCAACATAATCTTGTTGTTTTTAAACTCCATCTTCCTGGCAATGAAGGACAAAATTCTATTTGCCTTCTTAATTACCTGCTGCACCTGCAAACTAACTCCTTGAGATTCCTGTATAAGGACACCCAGGTCCCTCTGCACAGCAGCATGCTGCAATTTTTTTACCATTTAAATAATAGTCCATTTTGCTGTTATTCTACCAAAATGGATGTCCTCACATTTACCAACATTGTACTCCATCTGTCAGACCCTCGCCCACTCACTTAGATTGTCTATATGCCTTTGCAGACTTTCAGCGTCCTCTGCACAGTTTGCTCTTCTGCCCATCTTAGTGCCATCTGCGAATTTTGACACACTTCACTTGGTCCCCAACTCCAAATCATCCATGTAAATCGTAAACAATTGACAATTGTTAACACTGATCCCTGAGGCACACCACTAGTCACTGATCGCCAACCAGAAAAACACCCATTTACCCCCTCTCTTTGCTTTCTGTTAGTTAACCAATCCTCTATCCATGCTGATACATTACATGTAACACTGTGCACCTTTATTTTATGTAGCAGTCTTTAGTGCGGCACCTTGTCAAATGCCTTCTGGAAATCCAGATACACCACATCCACAGGTTCCCCATTGTCCACTGCACATGTAATGTTCTTAAAGAATTCCACCAAATTAGTCAAACATGATCTGCCCTTCATGAATCCATGCTGCGTGTTACCAATGGGACAATTTATGTCCAGATGTCTCACTATTTCTTCAGTGATGATAGATTCAAGCATTTTCCCAACCTTAGAAGTTAAGCTAACTGGCCTATAGTTAACTGCCTTTTCTCTACATCCTTTTTTAAACAGTGGCGTCACATTTGCTGTTTTCCAATCTGCGGGAACCACCCCAGAGTGCAATGAATTTTAGTAAATTATCACTAGTGCATTTGCCATCTCCCGCCATCTCCTTTAGTACCCTGGGATGCATTCCATCAGGACCAGGAGACTTGATTACTTTTAGCCCCATTAACTTGCCCATCACTATCTCTTTTGTGATAATGACAGTTTCATAGCCTTCCTGACATCAAATTTTTGGCATGTTACTTGTGTCTTCCGCTGTGAAGACAGACACAAAACATCTGTTCAATACCTCAGCCATTTTCTTATTTCCAGTTATTACATCTCCCTTTTTCATCCTCTAAAGGACTAAGGTCTACTTTCACCACTCTTTTTTGTTTTATATATTTGTAGAATCTTTTGCGCTCTGTTTTGATATTCTGAGCCAGTTTACTCTCTTTACAGCTTTTTTTGTGGCTTGCTGCTGACCTTTAAAGATTCCCCAATCCTCTGGGTTCCCACTAATCTTTGCCGCTTTGTATGCATGTTCTTTCAATTTGATACCCTCCTTTATTTCCTTCGATATCCATGGCAGATAATCTCTTTTTCTACTGTCCTTCCTTATCACTGGTATATACTTTTGCTGTGAAAGATCGTTTTGAAGGTCCTTCATTGTTCCTCAATTGTCCAACCATAAAGTTTTTGCCCCCAGTCTACTTTAGCCAACTCCTCCCTCATCCCCTTATAGTCTCCTTTATTTAAGCACGCGATTTTACATTCTCACGCTCCATTAGTATTTTAAATTCAACCGTACTGTGATGGCTTCTTCCAAGAGAATCCCTAACTGCAAGATCATTAATTGTCCGGTCTCATTGCACAGGATCAGATCTAGGATAGCTTGCTCCTTTGTCAGTTCCATTACATACTGTTCAAGGAAGCTATCACGGATACATTCTATGAACTCCTTTTCAAGGCTGCCTTGACTGACCAGGTTTGACCAATTGATTTGTAGATTAAAAGCCCCCATGATAATTGCTGTACCATTTTTGCATGCACCAGTTATTTCTTTGTTTATTTCCTGCCTCATCATGACATCATTATTTGGTGGCCTGTAGACTACGCCTATCAGTGACTTTTTCTCCTTACTATTTCTAATTTCCACCCAAATGGATTCAACCTTTTCTTCCATAGAACTTATATCATCTCTCACTACCGCCCTGATATCATCCTTAAATATCAGAGCTATACCACCTCCATTACCTTCCTATCGGTCCCTCCGAACAGTTTGATACCCCTGGATGTTCAGCTCCCAGCCGTGACCATCCTGCAACCGTGTCTCTGTAATGGCCACCAAATCATACTCGTTCACAATGATTTCTGCCGTCAACTCATTTACCTTGTTTCGAATGCTGCGAGCATTCAGATAAAGTGCCCTTATGTCAGTTTTTGTACCTTCTTTTTGAATTCTAACACTTCCATTAATAGCATCTCCTGAGTTCTCCTTCCTTCTAACTTTTTCCTGATTTTTGATGTAGTTGGAACATTCTCCCTACATTTTGTCCTTGCTCCCTCCTTCTTGGACTCCTTACATAGGTTCCCATCCCCCTGGCATATTTGTTTTAACCCTTCCCAACCGCTCTAGCAAACTCTCCTCCTAAGACATCGGCCCCAGTCCTGCCCGAGTGTAACCCATCCAATTTGTACAGGTCTCACCTCTCCCAGAACTGGTCCCAATGCCCCAGGAATCTGAAACCCTCCCCCTGACACCATCTCTTCAGCCATGTATTTATCTAATATATCCTCTCATTTCTACTCTGGCTAGCATGTGGCACCGGTAGTAATCCTGAGATCACTACCTTTGAGGTCCAATTTCTTAACTTTCTTCCTGGCTCCCCATATTCTGCTTTTAGGACCTCACCCCTTTCTTTACCTTGTATCAACGTGCACTACGACCACTGGCTGTTCGTCCTCCCCCTCAGAATGTCCTGCAGCTGAGACATCTTTGACCAGGGGAGCAACCTACCACGTTGGGAAGGACTTGGTGGATGATGAATCTGGGGAAGGGCGTGTAGATAGTTTGAGTCATGTTCAGATCAAAAAGGGGGAGGTATTGGGATTCTTGAGAAACATTAAGGTAGACAAGTTCCCAGGGCCTGATGGGATATGCCCCAGAATACTGAAAGAAGCAAAGGATGAAATTGCTGCAAACTTGAGAGAAATCTTTGTATCCTCAGTGGCTACAGGGGAGGTCCCAGAAGATTGGAAAGTAGCCAACGCTGTTCCTTTGTTTTAGAGGTGTAGCAAAAATAATCCAGGTAATTACAGGGCGATGAGCCTGATGTCAGTGGTAGGGAAATTATTGGACAGAATTCTTTGAGACAGGATTTACTCCCAATTGGGAATAAGTAGACGTATTAGCAAGAGGCAACATGGTTTTGTGAAGGGGAAGTCGTGCCTCACTAACTTGACCGAGTTTTTTGAAGAAGTGACGAAGATAATTGATGAGGGTAGGGCAGTGGATATTGTCTACATGGACTTCAGTAAGGCCTTTGACAAGATCCCTCATGGCAGACTGTTGCAGAAGGTGAAGTCGCTTGGGATCAGAGATGAGCTAGAAGGTGGATACAGAACTGGCTCGATCACAGAAGATAGAGGGTAGCAGTGGAAAGGTGTGTTTCTGAATGTAGGGCTGTGACAAGTGGCATTCCTCAGGGATCAATGCTGGGATCATTGCTGTTTGTAATACATATAAACAATTTGGAAGAAAATGTAACTGGTTTAATTAGTAAGTTTGCGGATGACACAAAGCTACGTGGATTAAAGTGGGTTATGTTTACAAATTAAGCACAATAAAAGAAAATACTAAAAGGATTTGTTTTACTATAAAGGTGTTACACATGTCGAACAGATTACTGACATAATGCTGATAGGTGGTGGGACAAGAAACTCAAGAAACTAGACAGATTCTTGCCCACAAATGGAAGTCAGAAAACTGTGGATAGGGGGATCCTATCATTCTATGTTTAGATTATTTGAGTGTCTTCTGCCTAATACTGTAAAACAATGAGGGATCAGTGAGTATCATAAATTGCTACTCTAAATCTGCCAGCTAACCATTCACCACCACCACCACCCACCCCCCCGAAACCAAATAATCTCAAATTTTCTGTAAACTGGGAGGTCTTTTTATTCTGGAATGATTTCTTCTAAACACCATTGCGCTTTTCAACTAACTTCTCATTCATTGCTGCTCCCAACTGTGATAGCTTTTCAGGCCTTTGTAATTTAAGGCTTTTTATAACAGGTTTTAATCCAGAGCCTCCCACATAAACTCCACAAACACAGTTGGGACATTGGGTGCATTTATATGAGACTACCAGCATTATATTACTTCCAACAAGATTCAAGCATAAACCTTCTTACATAAACATTTCTTATATAAAAATATGAGGTCAACATACATGGAAAAAAAATATCCATTCTGATCTCCAAAAGGTAATTCTATTGTCAGACAATGGAATATTAATGGTTTAAAACTGGTTATTTTCAAAAATCCAGCAAGTTGACCAAGTGCCCAATCACAGTGAATTGTGTGATTTTTCCAATGTCTTGCTTGCTGCTGACATGATTCATAGGAGGATCGTGGGATATCAAGTTTATTCTAGAATGGAGTCTATGTTAGTTACATCTTGAGATGACGCCACTGAGCAACCTGGTCTCACCTCCCACATTCCACTAGCATGATGCTCTGAGGAGGCTAGCTCTAAGACTGACATGTGCTGCTGGTCTGAGAGGCATTGCCTGCATCAGTGACTCTGGAATAACCAGCATCATCTTCCTCTTCCTGTGCCGCATATTGCAGCGGTGGATCTGTAAGAGTGCTAGGTAGACACCAATGGATGAGCACTGTCCCATTGGGATTAAGGAAACAGAATGACAGGGTTAGAAGATCCTGTCTGTGTGTTTCTTCGTTGAGATGTTAGGGGGGAAGTGCAGGTAATCAGTCAATAACCTACATCTGCTGACCTCAGCATTTCTCACAGCAAGAGCTGAGTGTCTCATTGCAAGATGCCCAGCCTTGTCTTTGTAGGGGGTGTGATGGTGTAAATGTAGAAGGCAGTTGTTACATGTTTGGGGAGATGCAGGATAGAGAGCTAAAAGCCCTCTTAACCAGGGAGCATAGATAGATATGGAGATGTTGTTTTAAACTGGTGAAAAGTGAGATGATGTCCTTGATGGGCAAAGTTGAACAGGGAGTGATGCGCAATGTGTTATATTATCTCTGTCGCTTTGTCCATTGATACAGATGGTAAATAGCTAGATCCTGAGTATTAATACTTGCACCACCACTTAGTCCTGCAGCCTTTTGTCCGTTAAAAAATCCTCAATCCGTGTTCACTTTACCCCCGCCAACCCGTGAGTGGTTAATGTTGTGCAAGAGCTCTTCTATGGTCTTTCAGCAAATCTTTTTGAAAATCCAAACACTAACTCCGCTGGTTCCCCCTTATCCTGTTACTCATAACTTCAAAACTAATGTTCACGGATCGGAATATCTCAGCCTTACTGAATCAACTGACAGAAAATAAACTGGGGGTGCACATTTCTGTTTATTTAAAAGAGCATTGTCACGGGATTAGGGAGTTTCCAGGCAAGTTTAGCTCTACAGCTAAACATGTTGTACGGTGAAACCTCACATTGCTTGTTTACTGAAGGTTTCACAGCAGCAGGTGGGGGGTCAGAAGTACTGCAGACTATGTTTTGATACCTGCTTCAGTGGGAGAACCTGAGTAGCTGGCATAATCAATGATATAATGATTTCACCGTTAGCTGCATCTCATACAGTTTGTTTGTTATTGTGGTTACGTGTGAAGTGACACTTCACCAGGATGACTGTACCACTCAAAATAAAATATTAACCTATCAGCTTTTTACCTGCCTGGAATTAACAGTATTCCAGATTAGTATGGCAGCTGTATAAACAGTCTGTTTAAAAAACTGCACACGTCCTTTCTCATATGTCTTCCGTACAGTTAAAATTATTTATATATATGTCAGCTGTAAGTTTTATACTGTGCTTGATCTATCTGAAAGGCATTTGAATTATCTCATTGGAATACAGACATTCTATGTGTGGGAACTTGTGGGGGTTTGATGTGGGTGAATAGAAACAAAGATTCTCTTGTCTTGCTCACTTCAATCTCACTGAAATGGACCAGCCGTATCATTGGGCACGCACTGCACTGATTTGAATGAGGTAAAGCTTTCAGGCTAACTCAGATAAAGTCAACTTGTCAGGTCTAATCTATAAGGGCAGGGTTGACTGCTGGTGGGTAATTCCCCAGCTCTATTTTACCTGCCAGCCTGGTTGGTCTCGGCAGACTTGGGGACAAGTTGACAAATCTTGCCACCATCTTTTCTTTGAGCTGTTTAAGGTGAGTGCAGTTGGGTATCCACCTGTGGGCTCACACTGGAGCCAGGGCCTAGACCTGAAGGTGAGGGGTGTGGTGGAAGCCAGATTCCCCTTCTATTGTGTGCATGCACGCAGGTGAAGTGTGCAATCTGGCAAACTCCTATCTGCCTTGTCTTGCCATGTCATGTCGAAGGTCCACCACTGCTGTTCCCAGCGTCTCTCGGCAGATGTTGCTACAGCTCTGCCCCACATCTCTTCTCTTCAGGCTTCTGCCCTTAACTCACTGAATTCTGGTAGCAGAGTTCCATGGCGGGCTCGATTCCAGCATAAATTCTGAGCTAATATCCCCACAGATTTTCTAGGCCACTGTCTTTATTCTGTCCAGGCATATTCATGATTTAAAAACAGCTGTCTGCCATTGTCATGTCAGAGACGAGCTGTACAATCATCTTTTGTGATGTAATGTATTCTGACTTAAACTGCATCAAAATCTCTGCGTGCTGTCCAAACAAATTAGAATAATACGCCAAACACACTTCAATGCAGACTATTACATTTCAAGATATTTTAATATGTTCTTTGATATCTTCACCCTTAACCCTATCCCCAACCCACATCAAAATTCACATACGTCAATGGATAAAAGGTCCTCTTCATTGCAACAAGAAACCTGCAGTCAGAAATTTCCTGCTTTGTACCCATTTTCCAGGCATAAAATGGGCACAAAATGAGCCAAGTTTGGGGCACAAGATATTGCATTCCAAGGATTTTTGGGAGATGTCTGACTTGAAATTGAGATAGGTAATTTTCCAGGTATTCGACACACCAGTCCAAAACAGGTCATAGGCCCCTCACCAGCAGATGCAAGGAGCCTAAACATCTGTTAATGATATTTTTAGCCCAAACATCGGGCTCCCCCACAAGTGTGAGGTCTCCTTTGTTTTTCTTTGGAATATGAATGCGGTTTGACCAACTGCTGCTACTGGGACACAGGTTTGATTCCCAGCTTGGGTCGCTGTCTGTGTGGAGTTTACACGTTCTCCCCGTATCTGTGTGGGTTTCCTCTGGGTGCTTCAGTTTCCTCCCACATTCTGAAAGCCGTGCTGGTGAGGTGCACTGACCCGAACAGGTGCTGGACTGTGGCGACTAGGGGAATTTCACAGTAACTTCATTGCAGTGTTAATGTAAGCTTTACTTGTGACTAACAAATAAACTTTGACTTTGAACATGCACACAAGCATGTTGTCTCTGACATACTCCAGCAGCTCTGAGCATTTAGATAAACTTTAAGGAGCAATTTCCCATGATCATCAAGCCTCCATTTTGGATATATAAATGGCTGCAAAATCTAGCAGGTTGACCCCTGATCCAGTTTTATACCACATGGTCTCATTTTCAGCTGGTCTAGCTGTCTTTGTGGCTGGTATGTTTGCTTTGAAACATCTCCAAGGATCACAATTCTTTATTTTCATTGGCTCTGGCGAGAAATCACACACTCTAATGAGTTGATATGTATGATTCCCATCATGACTGATGAACTCCCGGCCTGGATGTGTCTGGGTCCTGCCTCCCCACTCCCCTCAGCATTAGCTCTGCCCACAGACCAGGTCTCAACTTCGGTTCCCGTGCTTCTGCCGCGGTCATCACACTCCAAGAGTGAAATTCCCCCATACCCTGTCCCAAACTCTGATCCCTAACACAGGTCTCACAGGGCAGAGTAAAGTGACAACCTTTAGATCTTAAAGAGGTAATGTCCTGGGAGAGAGATAGTGTCGGACTTGGCAGGTGAGCATCTGGTAGTCTGGAGGTCCATCAGTGGCCTTGATCTTTTTATGACTGATAACCTGCTCATACCTATGGTGATAGTGAGATCTACACTGGTCTTAATGTTATTATAAACATAAAGCACCACTCAGAGGGGAGAAACAGTTCAGACCAGTGTTCTTATTTCCCTGTTTTTTTCCCTTCTCTGGGCAGGGGTTGACACAAATGCTGCCTGACTTGCTGAATGCTTTCAGCATTTGTTGTTTGTAGTAGTTGAGATTGACTATTGTTTTAGCTATTCTAAGTGAACATACAGACAGATCAGACTTTGTGTTACTATCTGCTGTACTACTTATTAGGGATTAAACTATTCTCTTGATGTTCATAAAAACAAATTACTGCGGATGCTGGAATCTAAAACCAAAGGACTAAATGCTGGACAATCTCAGCAGGTCTGGCAGCATCTGTAAGGAGAAGAAAGAGCTGACGTTTCGAGTCCAGATGGCAGCTTTGACAAAGGGACACCTGGACTCAAAACGTCAGCTCTTTTCTCTCCTTACAGATGCTGCCAGACATGCTGAGATTTTCCAGCAACTTTTCGTTTGGGCTCTTGATGTTCATCTCTATTTTGGGAACTGATTTCATTCTTCTTACACACACACACACACACACACACACACACACACACACACACACACACACACACACACACACACACACACACACACACACACACACACACACACACACACACACACACACAGTTCCCAGAGACTTCTGTTTGCTGGAGTTATGGTTGTTTGTTTCTGACAAGAGAGGAGGGAACTGAGCCAATCGTTCCACTGGATGTTTACCCTATCTTTAGTGGAATTTTGCCTCTGCTCAGCAGGTTGGCTGAAGCAGGGACTTGTCCATTGATTAAAAAAGTTTGGCTGTAACTGAGGAAACAAAGTTGTGACTCAAAACCAGTTTCATCAAGCCAGGAATCTGCAGCCTGTCACTATGTTAATTTACAGATGGCTTAAACGGAGAAGTCAGTGGACCTATTTTCATTTTAAAACAATTTTGCTCTTTTATTTGATTTTTTTTCCAAATGTACAAGTTAGAAAAGAGCATTCAGAGATGTAGTGGAGTCCAAATAGTGAAATGGGGGCACAGGCCCATAAGTAATTAAATAACCATAAAGATGTGGCGATGAGCAATACCAAGCCATGCAAGAATAAATCAATTAAAATTATCAAATTAAAATAAATAGGAACAGAAGAACAGGCAACTAAAGGTGGTTGGGCCTAGAACACTATCCTAAGGAACTTCTCAAGTGATGTTCTGGGATTATGATTGACCTCTAACAGCTATAATCATCTTTCTTTATGCCAGGTGTAACTCCAAACAGTGAAGGGGTTTCCCCTGATTCCCATTGACTCCAGTTTTGCTAGGCTGCTTTGTAGCCACACTCAGTCAAATTCTGCCTTGATGGTCAAGCACAGTCACTCTACCTCACTAGTTTAGTTCAGCTTAAGTTTGCAATGAGGTCAGGAGCTGAGTGGCCCTGAACACGAATGAGCAGAGTATTGTCGTGTAAGTACCGCCTCGTGGCGTTATCGGTAACACCTTCCATCACTTTAGTGGTGATCGAGAGTAGATTGGTTGTCTGGTTTGGACTGTTCTTGCTTTTTGTGGACAGAGTGGCTGGAATTCTCCAGCTGTTCATACCAGCGGGATTCTCTGGTCCTGCTGCAGTGAATGGAGATTTGGCTGAGTGCCAAATTCTCCTTCCGTTGCTGGCAGTGCCAGTGGGGTGTGAACAGCTGGAGGATTCCAGCAGATGTATCTGGGCAATCTTCCACATTATCAACTAGATACCATGTTGTAGCTCTACTGGAAGAGCTTGGCTTGGGGCAGTTCTGGAGCAGAAGTCCTCAGTACTACTGCAGGAATGTTGTCAGGGTCCAAAGTCTTTGCAATATTTGGTGCCTTCAGTTGTATCTTGATTTCACATGGAGAGAAGCGAATTGGCTGAAGACAGATATCTGTGATGCTGGGAACATCAGCAGGCAGGGTCATCCACTCTGCACTGCTGGCTGGGGGTGGTTGCAACTGGGAATGTCACAGTAGTTCATTGCAGTGTTAATGTAAGCCTTACTTGTGACTAATAAGTAAACATTACATTACTTCTTCAGCCCTGTCTTTGTGCTGATGTGCCTGTTTTCCCATCATTGAGGATGGAGATAATTCTGGAGCCTCCTCCTTCTGTTAGATTTTCAATGAATTGATGTGCTGGGACTGGGGAGCTTAGATCTGATCCATTGGTTGTGGGATTACTTAGCTCTGTCGCTTGATGCTCCCACGGTTTGGCACACAAGTAGTTCTGTTTTGCAGCTTCACTTGGTTGACACCTCAGTTTAGGTATGCCTGGTGCTGGTCCTGGCATGCCCTCCTGCACTCTTCATTGAATGAAGGTTGCTGATGGCCTACAGTGACCTTGGGGTGGGTGGTTGGGTAGTGACGTGAAGATGGGACTTTGTCTCCATATGCGATGGTCACTCCGACCATTAGGACCATTGCTTTCCTGGTTTCTTATATACATAGCAAGTACAATTCAAGCAAAATATTTACTTTGGGAGGAACAGCCTGGATCCAGACACAAAGAGAAAGAAGATGAAGGCTGAAAGATGAACATTGAACTTTTGGGAGTTGAAGGCAGCAAAGATTTGTTAGAGATGGTTATTTTGGTTTAAAGTTCCCATGTGGTATTCATAACAATGTGTTCTCCAATCCTAATTTCAAGCTCTTTGTAACTTCCAAAGGTGAAGAGAGAACAGGAAGTGAGGGAGAAGCAGAAGAAAGAAATGGTTTTCATTCATGTAGCATTTTTCAGAGATGTTCCACAATATTCATAACTAATGAAGTACTTTGACAGAGAGAGAAATAACACCATGGAGATAACTAGTGTAGGTAGAGAGCAAGTATATTGTTTAAATCACCTCATGAAGCACAAAAAAAACAGTGGGCTTGCAGAACAAAATAATTAACCTTAGGGACAACGAAAGGACAGACATTAAGAAGGAGCTCGCTTGAAGGGTGCAGTTCTTTATTGAAACCAATGTCTATAGCTGGAATGCAGAGAGTATGGGCCAAGGATTACCCCATTTCAAACGATTCAGAAAAATAATACCATTTTGAATTGCTGACTCAATTGCTAGTGTACTTTGATATTGTTAATCTGTAGCATGAAGTGATAGGATCAATGTTTACACGGTAGACCGTCAATTTGTAGATTCTATTATCAGCTAGGCCAATAACATGAGTGTTCAGTAAAGATAGGATAGTGAGTAGGTTGAGCTCAGTGTTTGTCATGCGTGTCCCAGTGGCAAACTAAAGTATCATATCAGCACGACCTCAGAACAAATTTAATGATCTGCACCAACTCCACAGATGGTTGCACCATCTGGCACTCCCAGCAGAGGATAGGCTGGATATCTTGGGTAATCAGACAGACCAGCTTCTGACCTTTCATCCATGAATTTTACTCATGAGAAGATTAGAGGCTGCATGTCCCTGATATCTCACAGTGCAATTCTTACCTCAGTGGAAGCTGTGAATTGTAGAATCATCTGGAAAGGAAATAAAGAGCAATAAAGATAGGATCAAATACATTATCTTTGTAATTTTACAGGGAGATATTTGTAAATACATACAAGTGATGTTTACTTTAAACTCCCGTGGACATCTCAGTTTTATATTTATTCTTCTCACTTTCTTGAAACCTGTTGACTTGCCAAAATATGATGAGACAATTTCGAGGACCTTCTCACTCAAGCAAGAGTCAAACAGCCTGTCAGAGAATGATTTTATTTAAATATTGCTACTACTCTGCAGTGAAATCTATTGCATTTCAGAAGAGGAATTATAGGAGAATTCATTCATTTAAATTGCTTAAATAATAAATGGAAGAAAATAATTCCAAGACAAAATAGATACTTTAAACCAGGAGAATAAGGCAGAATAGGCTTTGGCCTGAATTTTCATGGGCATGGAAGGACTCTGTGCTATAGCAAAAAGTGGGGGGGGGGTTGGACACATTTCATACAATGTATTTAAGGAGGATGTGGCACATTTCAAAGTGCAGCTTCCTTTGCGCAGAAGCAACCTTCATCATTAAATTTCTGAAACATGGCTCATGGGATTTAGGATTTGAAGAAAAGATCTAAACCTGCTGGAGGTCTTTAAAGAGATCAGGTATCCTTTTGGAGAAGTTGGGCATCCTTTTGGGATTATTAAAAGCAGTCATGAATGTGCATAGAAAAAGTGAAAAATGTCTGTGGAACTGCCAAGTCATTTAGTTCTCTGCTCTTTAAATTTTGAAAAACAACTATCTGTAGTTGGAAAAAAATTGGTGCTTGTAATTTCAATAGTTGTTGATTGACATAAGGTTATCATTATAGGATTAATGCAGCTTGATTACTGCAACAACTTCCCATTATTACAGTGGGGGACTTATTTTCAGAGTTTGTTTGATAGCTCCAAATGGTTGTCAGGATTTGCAATTTTTGATGAAGGGCTATGAGTACAAATGTTTGCTCTAGAAGGGATTAAGTACTTGAAGGGATTTAAATGTATTGAATGGATTCACATGAATAAATACATTTAATATAGTGAAGTCTGTAATAGATACTTAGAACTTTATTTAATTTTATTTCAATCACAATGGCTGACTCTTAAATGTCCTCTTTTATAAATGATTTTTCATGAGTCATGGGCCTTGCTGGCTTGGGCCAGCATTTCAATTGTCAATCCCTAATTACATTCCAGAAGGTGGTGGTGAGCTGCCTTCCTGAATTGCAGTCCATGTGGTATAGGTACCCCTACAGTGTTGTTAGGGAGGGAAATGGACTGGCAAGTCACTTAGTTTTATTAAACTGTTATAAAGTCTATAAGGAATTAAACTGGACAGACAAACTGGCATTGATCGAGAGACTGGAAATGACAAAGGCACATCCATCCTGTGAACCCTACAGAGTCATCCTTACTAACGTCTGTGGGCTTGTACCAATCTGGGAGAGCTGTCCTGCAAACAAGTCAAACAGCCTGACATAGTCATTGTTGTGGAATCATACTTTATGGGTAATTCAACAGACAATTCCATCACCATTCCTGGGTCTGTCCTGTCCCACTGGCAAGACAGAACCTTCAGAAAAGGTGGCATAGTGGTAGACAGTCAGGAGGGAGTTGTCCTGGGAGCACTACCCATTGACATTGAACCTCATGAAATCTCATGGCATCAAGCCAAACGTGGTCAAGGAAACCTGCTGATGACTACTTACCATCTTCCCTCCTGTGCCATAAATGACTCCCTAAACCACTATGATTCAGTTGATGAACCAGCATTCCTCCACATTGAACACAATTGGGAGAAAGCACTGAGGTTGGCAAGGGCACAGAACATACTCTGGGTGGGGGGATGGTGTGGTGGGCTTCAATGGCTATCAGCAAGAATGGTTCAATTTCACCATAACTAACTGAACTGGCCTAATCCTAAAGGACATAGCTACGAGACTGGATCTTTGGCAAGTGCTGAGGGAACCACGAGAGGGAAAAACCTACTTGGGCTTGTCTGCATCAATCTGCCTGTTTCAGCTGTACCTGCCCATGACAGTATTGGTAGGAATGACAACTATACAATTCTTAAAGAGATGAGAATCTGTCTTCACATTGTGGATACCCTCCATCATGTTGTGTGGTGCTACCATCATGCTATATAGGATAGATTTTGAATGGATCTAGCAACTCAAGTCTGGGCATCCATGAGGCACTGTGAGCCAACAACAGCAACAGAAGTTTACTCAACCACAACCCTGTAATCAAGCCAGGAAATCAACTCTGGTTCAATGAAGAGTGCAGGAGAGTATGCTAGGAACAACACCAGTTATGCCTAAAAATGTCAACCTGGTGAATGAAGCTACAACACAGGATTATTTGCATGCCAACAGTGGAAGCAGCATACAAAGAGCTAAGCAATCCTTTAATCAGCAGATCAAAGCTCTTCAGTCCTGCCATACCCAATCATGCTAATATTCATAACCCCATGCATTTACCCTAGCTAGTCTCCCTGACACTAATCCACCTAACCCGCACATCTTTGGACTGTGGGAGGAAACCCTCGCAGGCACAGGAAGGATGTGCAAACTCCACACAGACAGTGACCCAAGCTGGGAATTGAACCCGGGTCCCTGGGCTGTGAGGCAGCAGTGCTAACCACCATGCTGCCCAATAATGACACCTTTGCTGGTGAGTTGTTTCCCGTGCTATTGACTGATGTTGCGATCTGTCTACAATGCATACTTTCAGTACGTGAAATTTCCGTCCACAGTATTGTGCACAGCAATACTGTGTCCGGTGCGAGCCATGCTGGAAGTGGGAAGGAGACACACAGCCATCATTTTTTCCCCAAGAGTATTTTTAAGGTCAAAATTACCAGCCAAAGCATGTGACTAACCTTTCTCTCTGTTACATTATACTAAAATACTTCTACACAATTCAAAAAGATCCAAAATACTTCAAACATTACAGTTATATACTCTCAATACACAATTTATGATAAAATGAACACAGAAAAAAATTGAATGAATGGTCACAAAGATGTCCATCACAGTCTAAACACACCAACAGGGTTTCTCCACATTATGCAAAATGCCTGGGATGAACACCTTTAACCAGAACGTATCCTCTTGCAACATGAGATAACTCTGTCTGTCCCACCAGGCTACAGTCAGTTCAGCACCCAAAGGACCAGTTTCCATTGTCACACAATGAATCTTCATTGAAATGAAATAATTTAACTATTATAAAGTTTAGTTATTAGTCACAAGTAGACTTACATTAACACTGCAATGAAGTTACTGTTAAAATCCCCTTGTCGCCACACTCCAGTGCCTGTTTGGCTACACTGAGGGAGAATTTAGCACGGCCAATGTACCTAACCAGCACATCTTTTGGACTGAGGGAGGAAACCGGAGTGCCTGGAGAAAACTCATGCAGACACAAGGAGAACATATAGACTCCACACACACAATGACCCAAGCCAGGAATTGAACCTGGGTCCCTGGTGCTGTGAGGCAGCGGTGCTAACCACTGTGTCACCATGCCACCCCGAATGATTGGTAGTGTCTATTTTGAAGTTCCAACAATCCTACTTTACTTAACTATTGTTACCTAGCATGGTTGAAAGAAACTCACTCACTCATTCACTCACTCACTCGCCAGTGAAATTTGAATTATATCAAATCCCGTTATAAGGGCAGCACAGCTTGGGTCACTGTCTGTGTGGAGTTTAAAGTCTGACAACACCAGGTCAGACTTTTTACTGTGTTTACACCAGTCCAACGCCGGCATACCCACATCATGTGTGGAGTTTGCACATTCTCCCTGTGTCTGCATGGGTTTTCCTCCAGGTGCTCCCATTTCCTCCCACAATCCAAAAAAAAGATGTGCTGGTTAGGTACATTGGCCATGCTAAATTCTCCCTCACTGTAACAGTACAAGCATCAGAATGTGGTGACTGGGGGATTTTCACAATTAATTAATTTCTGTGTTAATGTAAGCCTACTTGTGGCAAATAAATAAACTTTAACCTTAAGATAACAATGGAATGAAATGAATGCCTCATGATCTGAAATAATATGATAATATGAGAGAGAGAAATGAATAAGCTCACAGAAGACGAGAAAGAGTTGGATAAAGAAAAAGATGTTAGACGGAAGGTATGAACTTTGCTTCAAAGCTGACAAAACTCAGTGGGGTGACACAAGAGCCCAATCTATACTAAACCCTCAGCAATGCCATGAGTAGTCAACTAGTAACAAATAACATTTCTTGTTTGACTGGTTGTTGTGATTTTTGGAAACGAGATGTGCCCAACTTCACCAGACCACATGGCTCATCCAACTTAATGTATTCCTCACTGAGGAACTGTGGTTTGTGAACATCACCTCTGTAAATGTGCTGGAATTGAATATTCATTGCATAACATGATATGCTGGGATGAGAGGGGAGTGAAACTGGGAGATAAAAGACCATGGTTTCATGTAATTGTACTTCCTTGAAGAGCATCAATGCAGTGTAACCTGTTTGATGGGTTTATTTGCCCTGTGATTCTGTGAATTGTGCTGAGGCTGGCGCGTGATATTCAGTAATTTATAGATAGGTGGTTTTGAAAAGAAAGGCTTTGCCAAGGAGTGAACTATCAGACTCTTAGAAAGTCAGAAGATTCTCTGGCAAAGCCAGCTTTTCTGGAGAGTTTGATAAATGCATGCCATAAAAATTTGATATCATTCATGATTAATTCAAAGATTTTTTTGAAGGTTGGCTTTTTAAGCAAATCCAACATTTTTTAACATGTTCAATCTTGATTAGTTTTCCATTTGTTCCTGGAATTACAATCATAAATTTCTAACTTGCTAAACTCACCCACCTGCTAATGGTGAGGTGCTGCTGTAAGTAGTATACTTTCCACTCTAGAAACTGGATTCAATCCAACCATAGTGTTGGGATTACGATTTCTTTGTGATGTTTTTGACTATCTTAAATAATTTCCTTCAGTCTCTGCCAGACTTCTTCTTTAACTTTGGCAGAACCTTTGAAAAAACAAAAGGAGGACCCCAGTTGTATCGGGACTGTCAGCTCTGAGATCTTACAGTCGTACAGTCAGGAGTAAAACCTTTGCCTCCATTCACAATATGGGGTGATGTGACACGGTGGCACAGTGGTTAGCACTGCTGCCTCATAGCGCCAGGTTCCATTCCATCTTTAGTCATTGTCTGTGTGGAGTTTGCACATTCTCCTCGTGACTGCATGGGTTTCCTTTGGGTGCTCTGGTTTCCTCCCATAGTCTAAAGATGTGTGGGTTAGATGCCCCTTAGTTTCCCAGATCTATTAATTAGTGGGAATAGCAGGGTAAATATGTGGGGTTATGGAGGTGGGGGCTGGGTAAAATGCTTTGTTTGACAGTTGGTGCAGATATGATGGGCTGTATGACCTCTTTCTGCACTGCAGGGTTTTTATGATTCTCACTTTATCAGCTCAATATGGACCTCATGTACTACTGGAGGCCAATAACCATGACCTCTATGTGGGTGTAAAATAGGTCTCACTGATGCATATGTGGGAAAGACCAGACAAGCAAGATCAGAGCTTAACTGATCTAAGTTAGGTCTGTTTATCAACAGATCAGTTCCCAGACATTGTTGAAACCAGTTACCTCATGCATTCCTTAGGAGTGGCATTATATCAAACTTAAGAGTTTACACTTCACACAATGACACTAAAGAGAAGCCAGGGTGTGGGAAAGTTGATGAATTGTCTGATTCTAACAAATATTTGTGACTTGCAATATGAATCAATCACACTTTCATCAAGATTCCAGTGACATCTTGGATTCACATCTTACCATACAAGTTCAAGAGGTAAGGTATGGGTTACATTGAAATATATAATAGCCTCTGTAACCTCAATCAGAATGAGCAGCACTTTGAGCTGTGGGGGGAGGGGGGAGGGGTGGTGTGAGGGATTGCCTGACCAAGTATCTGCTCCTTTTTTGTTCTTCCTCTTTATGAACAACAACAAAAACCATAATTGGCTCAGAAATAAACTTCTAATGACTGTTTTAATAGTATCTGCTGGCTCTTTAAATGCACTCCTGTCTTTTCCTCAGTCTAGCAAAACTGGATGCTCATTTCAAGTGGAAATGATGTACACTCCGTGTAACTATGGTGGCAATGATGGGATATGGTTGCTGGACCAGGCTTCTGGTCAGTAGACAAAATATTTTGATTGTGAAATTTTTTTCTGATATTCACTTGGATGTTTCAATTTTGTTTAAAGTGCGTTATAAATGCGCAAGTGGTTGTCTCATTTAAATCCTCTTTGCTCCCCACCATCAATTTAAAGCTCTGGCACTCAGCTATCCACTGGACATGATGGTAGGTACAAAAATGGAATGTGATCCAACATAATACAATCGTGCCTGAGACCATCGATCATTCCGTGGAATACTTCCTCTATCCACCACAAAATCTAGGCTCATCTCACAACAATTTTATATCCCCAAACCAACTGGAATCTAAAGACAATTAATGGTCCAACCTGAAAAGTCATGCATGCATAGAATAATAACGTTGACTCTATTTTTCTCTCCCCAAGAGTGCTGCAAGACCTGCTGAGTTTTTCCTGCATTTTCTATTTTTGATGCATTTGCAATAACCCTTACTCTAATCCTAATCTCTTTCATACCATCATACAAGTCCTACAATGCAGAAGGAGGCCATTTGGCTTATCGAGTCTGCACTGACTCTGACAGAGTACCTACCCAGGTCCTTTCTCCCGCCGCCCCCTTATCCCCGTAACCCCACACATTTACCATGGCTAATCCATCTAATCTACAACCTTGGGACACTAAGGGCCATTTATCTTGGCCAGTCCACCAGGGCAGCATGGTGGCACAGTGGTTAGCGCTGCTTCCTCACAGTGTCAGGGACCCAGGTTCACTTCCAGCCTCAGGTGATTGTCTTTGTGGAGTTTGCATGCTCTCCCTGTGTCTGTGTGGGTTTCCTCTGGGTGCTCTGGTTACTTCCCACACTCCAAAGATGTGCAGGTTAGGTTGATTGGCCATGGTAAGTTGCCCCACAGTGTCAGGGGGACTGGCATGGTAAATACATGAGGTTAAGGGGCTAGGGCCTGAGTGGGACTGTGGTCAGTGCAGACTCGATGGGCTGAATGGCCTCCTTCTGCACTGTTGAGTATCTATGGATTCGACTTGGCCAACCTGCACATCTTTGGACTGTGGAAGGAAACTGGAGCACTAGAGAAAACCAACACCGATATGGGCAAAATGTGCAAACTCCACGCGCACCATCACCCAAGGCCAGAATTGAACCTGGGTTCTTGACGCTGCAAGGCCTTAAAATGTTCTTTAGTGATTCCGTAGTAATGGTTTGGGTAGAATAATATTATTAATTAGTCAATCTACTGAATATCAGAAACAAAATATGTCTTCAGGATACACAATGGAGCTTAATTGCATAGAAATATTTTTAAGATAATCCGTTTAATTAGCACATGTACAGCTTAAGTATAAGCGTATCTGGACACCAGAGGTTTGTATTGATCAGAAGTAACCTTTGGCTACTCCATTATAAGATCTGGTGAGGTAACTATTTGAAAAGGAATTGCAATGGTAAGGTGTGTGCTTATCTGAACATAAATATCAACTGTTTAATTCCTTCCTCATTTGAATTTGTAGGATTCTTCCAATCAATGCAGTGTTGCACCATTTTGGAGCAATATGTAACATATGGGCAGAGTGATGCTGTCAGTACAACTGGAGTCCTACACTCTCAGTCAGGAATTACACATAAACAGGTCCTTGGCTGACTTGATAAACCTCGTGAAAAGCCTACAATTTTATCTGAAATATGTTGATTCCATTAAACCCAACAATGATGAAGACATTTCCTGATAGGAGTGCTCCCTCCCTGTGTCATTCCAGTGTGCTGCATCATCTGAAACAATTTAAGGCAGTACTCTATAAATCACTGCCCGTAATGCATTTATAGTGGTTATTTTTATGGAAGGTGAAATACTTCCAACTTTTAGTTATCACCCCTACATTGTATTTTCCTTTCAAAAGTAATTTTTATTTTTTGTGAAATAGAGCAGATCCTGGAAGACTGAAGAACTCAACAAATCATATCAGGAATCTCATTATCATCATTATCCAGGATCCTTAACAAACCCTTTTACTTGCTTATGTTTTCCCACTTTAGGTTCCTGACTGATTCTGTTTGTCACATCCTCATGTTCAGCTGAGAGTTCAGAATACTCAGTGGCGCACATTTCCACAGCCACTAGCAAAACAATCTGATGAAGGATGTCCTTGTTATAGAGGGAGTACAGCAAAGGTTTATCAGACTAATTCCTGGAATGGCAGGTCTGTCATATGAGGAGAGACTAAGTCGGCTAGGATTACATTCACTGGAGTTTAGAAGAGTGAGAGAGGATCTCATGGAAACTTATAAAATTCTAACAGGATTAGTTAGACAGAGTAGATTCAGAAAGAATGTTCCTGTTGGTAGGGGAGTCCAGAACAAGGGGGTCATAATTTGAGGCTAAGGGGGTAAACCTTTTAGAACTGAGGTGAGGAGAAATTTCTTCAGCCAGAGAGTGATTTGATTTGATTTATTATAGTCATATATATTAACATTCAGTGAAAAGTATTGTTTCTTGAGTGCTACAGACAAAGCATACCATTCATAGAGAAGGAAATGAAAGGGTGCAGAATGTAGTGTTACAGTCATAGCTAGGGTGTAGAGACAGATCAACTTAATGCGAGGTAGGTCCATTCAAAAGTCTGATGGCAGCAGGGAAGAAGCTGTTCTTGAGTCGGTTGGTACATGACCTCAGCCTTTTGTGTCTTTTTTCCGATTGAAGACAGTGGAACAGAGAATGTCTAGGGTTCGTGGGGTCCTTGATTATGCTGGCTGCTTTTCCAAGGCAGCGGGAAATGTGGACAGAGTCAATGGATGGGAAGTTGTTTTGCGTGATGAATTGGGCTACATTCATGGCCTTTTGTAGTTCCTTGCAGTCTTGGGCAGAGCAGGAGCCATACCAAACTGTGATACAACCAGAAAGAATGCTTTCTATGTGCATCTGTAAAAGTTGCTGAGAGTTGTGGCTGACATGCCAAATTTCCTTAGTCTTCTGAGAAAGTAGAGGCATTAGTGAGCTTTCTTAACTATAGTGTTGGCATGGGGAGACCAGGACAGGTCGTTGATGATATGGACACCTAAAAACTTGAAGTTCCTGACTCTTTCTATTTCGTCCCCATTGATGTAGTGGTGGAACTGTGGAATTTACTACTACAGAAAGTAGTAGTTGAGGCCAAAACACTGTCTGATTTCAAAAAGTAATTAGATATAGCTTTGGGATCAAGTGATATGGTAAGAATGGAGGGATCAGGATATTGAATTTGATGATGAGCATGATTATAATGAATGGCAGAGCAGGCTCGAAGGCCTACTCCTGCTTTTAGTTTCTATGTTTCTATGTAATTCTGCTGTCATTTTCTGAAAATGTTTGAATGCATTATCTGTCATCTCACTTTTCAAAGCAGAGCATCTGTGGCTATGAGACATTCCATTGACTGACTCGACTGTGATCTGCCAAGACATGCAACTGAAGCCTTCTATGTTGATTTAAAATGATGTGACTGGGAGTCCAATGGCTGTGCGGCTGCTGGAATCAGTGCTTAACTCAACTTGTCTCCCAATGTCATAAAATTCAAAGGGAAAAACACATTGTGCTCTCAAATAACAGTGTTAATCAGTAGTGAACTGGAACTGTGGATTGCATCAGGCGTCCAGGTGATTAACACAAACATATTAGTCAAAAATTCAAGGTGAACATTGATAAAAAAATTGTAATTGTGCAGTATTTAGGAGTTATTGATGTAATAAAGACTTATTACAACCAGCCCTACTTAATGAAGCAACCTGACCTCAACTTTGAGCTGTATTTTTAACCTGTGTGAATGATGTAACTGGTTTCATCCCAAATGATTACATCAGTTACCCCACAAGTCTGGCCAAAATTCCATAGTCATGAGCAATGTGAAAGAAGGAAAATATATTTATTTTAAAGATCGTGGGGAAAGTGATACAAATCACTGGAATTTGGAAGGTAATTAAATCCAACATTGGTCCTGGAAATTTCTGGGCTATAGCTTAAAGGTGACGCACAAAGCAAAATTAGTCTAATTTGATATTTTTGACTATGTCTGTTCAGAAGGTTCACAGTGTAATTTATGTTAAAAAATTTCCTACAAAGTTAATTGTTAAACTTCACAGGACAGCAAATCTGACAAATGTATAGGATAGGATTCAGGTTTACTGTTGAAACCAGAGCACTTTAGACATTGAAAATGTAGAAGCAGCAGTAGGCTATTTGACCCTTTGAGCCTGCTCTACCATTCATTTTGATCATGGCTGATCATCAAATTCAATATCCTGATCCTGCTTTCCCCCCCTCCCCCTCCCCCTCCATGTCCCTTTAGCCCCAAGAGCTATATTTAATTTCTTGAAATCACACAATGTTTTGGCCTCAAATACTTTCTGTGGTAGTGAATTCCACACATTCACCACTCTCTGGGTGAAGAAATTTCTCCTCACCTCAGCCCTAAAAGGTTTACTCCTTATCCTCAAAGGCAATGAAACTTAACTCAAAGAACTTAATGTTCTTTCACAGTTATCAAGATGGAGATTCTCGCATTCATATGAACCCATCATAAGGTGTCAACTTGAAAACAGATTCGAAGGAGAGGAGATTTCTGAATTATATCGCATTGATTTAGACAAACAGTACTTTTTGCTTGATAGGTTTACTGGTGGGTCTCAGAATGTGGAAAAAACTGAAAGCACTGCATTTCACTCATCAAACCCTGCCCTTGTAGCTTTCTCCATTCAGATATCCAACACTGTCTGTCACCTGGCCAACAAGGAAGTCATGTGGAATAGTGGGTAATGTCTCTGCCTCTGAGCCAAAAGCTCTGGATTTAAGTCTCACCTCGGGACTTCTTGGTCAAGGAAGGTGCGTTCATTAGATGGCCAACAAGTTGAATATCAATCTGCAAGATTCTTCCACGTGGTAAGAGTTGAAGAGATACCTGGTCAGACATGCTTGATGTGGAGGGGCACTCCTCAATCTATAAGCCTCTGGTGATAGGTTAGTGACCTGTTCCAGGAAAAACCTCTCTATGTGAACACATGGAAGTGTGCCTTATGTACCATTAGGTGTGGGAAGAAAATCAACAACAACCAGACCCATAGTGATGAAGGCTTGAAGGCCAAGAGGACTCGAAGATTGATGATGATAAAACATTCAATTGATTTCACACTTGCAGCCACCCGCTCAGATTTTGGTACTACGTGTTTTTTAGAGGACAGCACAGGGATAGATCTGCATTAGGTAAAATATCAGGGCATGAGTCATCTGTAGTCAGGACATGTGGAATAGGTAATGCCTGATTCCCCAAGGACAAGATTACACCAGAACTGTGATGAAGATGAGGGCTTGATAGGGTTGGTATGCAGAGAAAGGCTGATGTGCAATCACAGTGAGCTGCTTGGTGCACTGGCAGGCCTGTCAGAAAGCCTATTGCCAATGTTAAAGCGCCTGAAGGTTTTTGGCACCAACTTGGCATAGAGTTTTATGCAGAGCTCAAAGCCTATCCTTTCCAGCGTAGAAATGGTAGCCATTTCCTTAAGAAGACTGGCAAACTCAACCATGATGCGTTATCTTATGGCTGATGCTTCATCTTCCATTATAGAACATGGAAGCCACCCAACATCTACTGCAGTGGAAGGTCAGATAGGTGTCATGCAAACACAACTTGCTGCCATGTGGGCTCAGACTATATCACTATGATTTTGGATACCAGTGTTCAAAGGGGCTTTCAGGGTTCCACTGCAGAACAGCAATTTGTCCTCCAACAGATTGTTAGGGAAAATAGCAGTAGCTCCACAGAATGCAAACCTCCTGTCTTCCCCAAATATTTCAGTTTATCTTTGGAAAGATTATAGAAGGGCACTGTATTGGATTCAGACCGCAAGCGGTTAACCCAGAATTAAATGATTGCAAAATTAGACATTGGGCAAGATGGACATGTCCTGAATCTTGGATTATTTATAGGAATGGCCAACACGACTATAATTGAGTAAATATCTAAAGCAAACCTGAAACTTGCAGTGCTAATCTTTGCACAAAACCATTCCAAGTACTAGCCTGTGCAGTGCAACATGTTTTCCAACCTTGTCATCAATCACCATTGTTTTACAGCTGATGTTACTCCCTTCCCAACAAATGGATGGATGACTGAATAGCGACATCATAGGAGAAAGAGGAGAAAAATCTCGGCCAAAATCCTGTCCAAAGATAAGTAACCACAATTGATTCCGCTTTATCAGAAGTGCAGTGTGAGGTGATTTTGCTTCTGTCAATGCTGACCTATGTCAGCATATGTGGGCAGATTTGGGATGATGCATTTTAATTATTTTGTTAAGCGCTACAAGGGGTTGTGTATTGTATTTTTCCTCACACAAATGCACTGCCAATGAGGTCATCTTAATGCATACACCTTCCAAACTAAGAGCTGCAGTGAGTTACTTAACTTTCATACCAAATATAGTTTTCTAGAATTGTTAGGAAAAATTAATGACATACATGTTCAGACACACTCATTTATATATACTTTGTCTCCAGTTGCTTAAATAGAAATTACAAAGGTGGTTTGTAATGTTCAAACTATCATGACACAGATAAATGCTAGCTACCCAGGCTCAGCACATTTCAATTCAATCTCAATTGGTATGAACAATCTATTTGGAGACAGCAGATACAGAATTAATTCAATGCCATTGACTCATACTGTATGATCCATAAAATTCTGCACATCCAATGATATAATGAGACAGATGAAGTCATGTCTTCAGATTATACAAGGATGTTTAGAATCTTGAAAGTAACTTTTTAGTTGCTGAGATAATCTGGGGGATGATCTTGCCCATTAAAGATATCTTTGTTCAATTGTCTTTACTGCACAATGTGACCATATGGTGCACATTCATTGAATATCTATTCAGGCAAAGAGTTCATTACTCAATTAATCTAAATGTATAGTAATCTATAAAAGTAAGTGATATAGATTCCCAGGGAATTAAAAGCCATTTTAGCAGGCCCATCTTTTCTGAAAGTGTATGAACAAGTCATGTCTTCAGATATTTAAACCAGAAATCAAATTCAAAATTAAACTGGGTATACATTTGCAATGGGGTAATTTGTAGGTCTAAGGGGAACATTCAGGAAAGTGGGATTAATTAGATAACTCTTTGAAGAGCTGGCACAGACACAATGGGCCAAATGGCTTCATTCTGTGCAGCATGATTCTTACACCATAGTTTGAATTTTCCCAGCCCTGTGGTGGTGGGCATAATAGTGACACAATGGTTAGCACTGCTGCCTCACAACACCAAGGACCAAGGTTCAATTCTCGGCTTGGTCACTGTCTGTGTGAAGTCTGCACATTGTCCCCGTGTCTGTGTGGGTTTCCTCCAGGTGCTCCGGTTTCCTCCCAAAGTCTGAATGACGTACAGGTTAGGTGCATTGGTCATGCTAAATTCTCCCCCAGTGTAACCTGAACAGGCACCGGAGTGTGGCGACTCAGCGATTTTCACTGTAACTTCATTGCAGTAAGCCTACTTGTGACACTAATAAATAAATAAAATGATGGGATGAGGTTGGACGATGGCATGGGGCAGAGTCACAATGACTCACTCACACATTCTCACTGCCGGGGAACTTTTCAAGCAGCAGTTTGGGAAGCGCATCAACTACTTGCTCTTTGGATGTGGACAGCCAATTGACATTGTTAAAGCACAATTATGGGCAATCATGTGGTTTTGGCAACATTTTGAAGGTGGTGGAGAGATTCCAGGCTGTGTCAGCTCCATGGGATTGGCCGAGTGGCCTCCGTGTAACAGGTTGGAGGGCATTGGGAACAGAGGCTCCACGCCACAAAAAGGGGGCTTGCCATGATCATGGCAAGGCTGATTCAGCAGAGGGGTTACTCCTGCACCCTGATTCATCCACTGGTCCATATCTTGTATTTTACTAAATTACTGATGTGCCGGCCAACTTCAGTAGGTACTGAAGCTCACAGGAAAATTCTGAGTACTATGAATGAAATAATTTCTTAAATACAAATGACTTAAAATCATTTACCAAATAAATCAAATTATTAAATAAGCTAATGTTCATAATCACTTATACATAAATAAATGAAATGGCTTTGGTTGAGTGCTTGTTTGCCTAAGATATTATTAAGTTAGCAAACTTGGCTGAATGAAAATACTGATCTGGTATTGTTGAGTGGGAAGGCATGAGGTGAAACCATACCCTGAATAACCGAGTACGTTTCAATATATGTGACCTTTGTTTTGGATTACTTTTCATGTGATGAGTTCCGGACAGGGTAAATGTTGGTTTACTCCCTCAGTGAGTCTCATAAAGCTGTTTAAAATGATTAAAATATAGCTGTTGCATGAATTTGTCATTTTGGCTCAGGATTTATCCAATGAGTTTAACTGTCAAATTTTGATAAATCAAAATGTGCAAAGATTTATGTTGATGTAAGTATCAGGATTCTCCTATTTGTGCCAAATTCCAATAGGGCTGGAAGCTCCTTCATCCCTTCAGCCCTGATCCATTGCCCTGGCTTCCCCGAAGGGCTCCTGCCACAAAAAGGGGCCAAAAAGAGGACAACACAGGGTCAGAAGATATTGAGCAGAAGATCAGAAAGTGGCAAGGCGTCTTAAAACTGAAACGTGAACAGCTAAGTGTTAAGCCTACATCCAAAGGAGAAGTCATTCTAACCCCATTTTCAGGATCTATTGCCATCTCAGATTGATGGTTCTGGGAAATATAAGTAATTTTGAAAATGGGGAGAATAGCTGGGAATCCCAGGTCTAAGCTGCTACAATGGCAAAATAACTTTGGACAATATCCCATTGTTTGTGCACTCATGAACTCACCTGAACCTTCACTCATTTCTGTCACAATTCTATCTGGTAGAATTATCCATTTCCTACTCATCCACCTTTCTCCCTAAAGTTGACTGATCCAAAGCTCCATATTTTCTTCTGCCCCAAGTTCCATCCACCCATCACCCCAAATCCCTAGTCTTCCAATGCCTCAAATTTAAAGTTGTCTTCCTTTTGTTCAAACCCTTTCGTGTTCCCATCCCTCCCAACTTCTGCTGCTCTCAAGAGTTCTATGTTCCTCTGTCTCTAACCTTTGGGTATCTCCACTCTTTTTGCCCCCATATTTGGAAGTCATTTCGTTAGTTGCCAATCTTCTCTCCAAACCCCTCTGCTGTTTTAAGAGGTTCCTGAAAACCCATGGGTAGAATCAGCTTGTGCTGGTGGAGCCATCTACAGGCTGGAGAGCTGGTTTCAACCTCACTACAGCCATTTCACACCTCTCAACCTGATTTGTTTGCCATTTATCTGGTCAGAGTTGGGGTCCTTGTCATTGTCAGGGTCGATGTCCCACCTCAGAGAGGTGCTGGTCAATCATATGTCTGCTGTAATGGCAGTGCCAGACGGGAAGGCCCTGGGAAGAGGAGGGTTGGGGTTACTATTTGATTTGATTTATTATTATCACATCTATTGGTATACAGTGAAGAGTGTTGCTTTTTGCCTGCTATACAGACAAAGCATACCATTTATAGAGAAGGAAAGGAGAGAGTGCAGAATGTAGTGTTACAGCCGTAGCTAGGGTGTAGAGAAAAATCAACTTAATGCAAGGTAGGTCCATTCAAAAGTCTGATGGCAATAGGGACAAAGCTATTCTTGCGTCAGTTGGTACATGTCCTCAGACTTTTGTATCTTTTTCCCGACAGAAGAAGATGGAAGAGACTTTGCCCGGGATGCCTGGGGTCCTTGATTATGCTGGCTGCTTTTCTGAAGTGTAGACTGAGTCAATGGATGGGAGACTGGTTTGCGTGATGGATTGGGCTACATTTGTGACCTTTTGTAGTTTCTTGCAGTCTTGGGCAGATCAGGAACCATACCAAGTTATGATACAACCAATGTTTTCTATGGTGCATCTGTAAAAGTTGGTGAGCGTTATAGCTGACATACCAAATTTCCTTAGTCTATATAGGACAGCTGGGGGTGTTCATGCCTCTGATCATACTCTCAACTGGCTTCAGGGCAAAATGGCCATCTTTAAGCTTTCTAATCCTGGACATTATGGAGGTTTCCGTACTATATCTTCAGGGAGAATAAAATTCCATCCCATGTCATTGAACAAGATTTTAGTTTCTGATCCTATTTTCTCCTTTGACTCAATGTGACTTTTGGTTGCTTATACAATGGCAAAATAACTTTGGACAATATCCTCTGTGGAAGGTGCTATATTAATGCAAACTTTTACTGTTGTATTTGGTTGGTATCTAATTACTCTCTCTTGCTTCAAAAATCACGCGCTAAGAGAGCACCTGCAACCAAGGTATTACAATGGTTTATTGTTAGCTTCTGTTGGTTCTGGCTGACTGGGAGACTGGCCCATTTTTACCACCTGTGATCATGTATATTGGAAGGATTTACAGGTTGATATCCAACCTGTTTGGCCATGTTGTGAATACACTGGCCTTGGCTATCAAGTCCTGGAGTGGGATTTGAACCCAGGGCTTCTGTATGAGAGATTGGGACAAAATTGACTAGACCAAAAAACCTTCTTTAATCAGTGGATCAACAATTAATCCTTGGAATTTCATACATTTGCCAATGATGAGAAATAATAGTGAAGGAGTTACTCTCCACTACTGATTCTTCAGCCCAGTAAAAATAAGTTCCAATTTAATGACTTTCAATGTTAGTTCACAATAAACTTCAAGTGAGCTGTACAATAAAGCTCAAAAAATGCTTCAGTGTCAAAACTGTCTGCTTGTGTTTTCTATTGTTTGTGTTGAAGGCAGTTTTAATATTTATTTGGAGCGATTTACTGATTCCATGGTTTATAGTAACTTCCCCCACTTACATTTTACAGACTCATAAACATGGCCCCAGACCAATAAAAACCATCACTTTTAGAAAACATTGACTTAAAGAAGCAAACCACTAGGGAATTTGCAGATTGTTTTAATTGTTAAAATACAAACCTTTTCTTTGTAGAAAAGAGTCCTGAAAGTCTTTTATACACAATCTCTGAGTTATGCTGACAGAAGTTAGACTGACAGAAGATGCTCAAATTAACCCGAGCAAGAAATTTTCCTAAATATTTACATAGTCACCCTCCGTTTTCAAACAAGTATATTTAACGGATATTGCTGGGGCAAATGAACAAGTCATTTTAAAAATAAATGTCGGTTGGTGAAATTGATAACTATTTCTTTATACAATCATAGAATGGTGCAGAAGAGAAAGAGGACATTCATACCATCATATCTATACCAACTCCTTGAAATAGTCACCTGACTAGTTTTAATCCCTTGAAGTTTCTTTGTTGCCCTGAATATTTTTTCATTTATTTATCCAATTTGTTTTAGGAAGTTATTTTTCCACCCACTTTCAGGCATAACATTCCTGATCAAAACAACTCAATGTGGGAAAAATGTTTCTCCTTGTTTTGCCTTAAACCTGAATCCTCTAACTACTGATGCTTCTGCTTTTGGAAACAATTTCTTCTTCATTCCATCAAAATCCTTCATGCTTTTGACACCTCCATCACATTTCCCCCAACCTTCTGTACCATAATGGTAACAATCCAGTAGCTCTACAAAACAGCACAGTAAAAAGTCTCACTCCTTCTCTCTTCTTACCAGGTTAAAGTCCAACAAGTTTATTTGGAATCATGAGCTTTTGGAGCGTCGTTCCTTCCCCAGGTGAGTGACAAAACGTAAATCCCTCATCCCTGTTCCATTCTGGAAAATCTCCTGTGCACCCTCTCCAAAGCCGCAGCACCCTTCTTAAAGTGCTCAGAATTTGCCAAGGCTGGGATTCAAGCAGTGGTTTGTCAAGGTTTAGCTTAACTCATTTGCTTCTGTAGTCTAGCTACATCTCTGTTTATAAAGCCAAGGACTCCTCAATGCTTCTATTACCCTTCTCACGAGTCCTGCAACTTTAAAGGTGTTTTGCATGTACATCTCCAGGTCTCTGTTTCTACAACCTCATTTAAAATTATACCATTTAGTTTATATTGCCTATCCTCATTCTTCCTCTCAACATGTATCAATTCATATTGTTAAATGACATCTGCCATGTGTCAGCCTATTGCACCAGTCTATGGCTTCCTGAACTCTACACTAAGAAAACACTAAGGGCAAGATTTTCCTGCCTCTCAGCTGCGTGCTTCCTGGTGATGGAAGGCAGTGTGCTATTTGCCAGCAGTGGGAATCTCTGTCCTGCAGCTGTCAATAGGATTTCCCATTGATGTCACCCCGCACTGAAACCCTGAAACCCATGGGAGGGACACATTGCTGGTGGGATCGGAGAATCTGGTGTTAATGGCTGGAGAATTCCAGTCTAAGTGTCGTAACGGTGAGAATATTGGAGATTGAAATCACAAAGTATGAGAAGTCATTCAATGAAGAGGCTGGTCAAAAGGGAGGGTACCTTCGTGAGGAATCCCAGGATGATTTTTCTTTGGATGGGGAGAGCAATAGAGAAAATGAACTTTAAAGGAGAGGCAAAAAGTGTGGAACAAGATGAGATTCTCAAAGAAATAGCAAGTACCCAGTGGAATAGAAGGAGACACAAAGGTTTGATTTGATGATAAAGACCGCATCATTGCTGTGGCAGTTTCCATGAGATCATTGATGAAAATTATAGCCAAGATAGAAGATTGCACTCAAAGCAGGATGTCACCATTGGCTAGGCTTTTGCCTAGGTCATGACTGCTATGATATGAGGTACATGTCCTTTTAAGGCATATCTTAAACTGCTGTCAATCACTACCACCTCAACAGGATGTGATATATTAAATCTATGACTTGTATTCTGTCTCCAAAGAAAAACAGCTAAGGTCAGATGCGAGTACCCAGTTTCTCAGTTAACATTATTTATATATAGTCATATCTTCAAATAAAGAACTTAAATTCTTCTGTTACCAATCCTTGTTCGATTGGTACATTTAGGTCAAAGAGCGGAACATAACAATGACGTCAATTAATTCATCCATATAAATGTTATGGATGGCTAAAGCCTCGCTTGCAAGTGAACAAACATTCTACAAAAACAGTAGAATGGGGAGGAAGAAAGGATTACTTTCAAGTGGTTTCTAATTTATGCCGTTTTCTTGCAAGGCAGCTCAGGAGATTAAAGGAGCAGTGACAGTGTAGATACGAAATTGGTGAACAGACTGACTTTAATCTCCATAGGGATCGGTACTCGGACCCCAGCTATTCACAATATATATTAATGAGGGAACTAAATGTGATATCCTTACATCTGCAGATGACACAAAGCTGGGTGGGAGAGTGAGCTGTAAATAGGATGCAAAAATGCTTCAGCATGATTTGGATAAGCTGAGTGAGTGAGCAAATACATGGGAGATGCAGTAAAGTGTGAATAAATGCGAGGTTATCCACATTGGTAGCAAAAATAGGGAGACAGATTATCATCTGAATGGCTATAAATTGAAAGAGGGAAGTGTGCCTCGAGACCTGGGTGTTATATACCAGTCGCTGAAGATAAGCACGCAGGTGCTGCAGGCGGTGAAGAAGACAAATGGTATGTTGGCCTTCATAGCGAGAGAATTCGAGTATAAGAGCAGTGATGTCTTGCTGCAATTACACAGGGCCTTGGTGAGACCACATTTGGAATATTGTGGGCAGTTTTGTCTCCTTATCTGAGGAAGGATGCTCTAGAGACAGTGCAGAGAAGTTTAGCAGACTGGTCCCTGGGATGGCGGGACTGACATATGAAGAGAAATTGTGTTGCTAGGATTATATTCACTGGAGCTTAGAAAAATGAGGGGGAACTTTCATAGAAAACTATAAAATTCTAATAGGACTGGACAAGGTAGATGCACCAAATGGAAGGCATGGCTTCTGCCAGTACTGCACCGATTCAAAGCCTTGGACCGAGAGGAAACCCAGACACAGGTGAGTGATGGCGGGAGGGGAATTGCTAGAAGGATGTCCTGGAGGAAAGGGGTTAGCAGCAAGGACAAGTTGTGGCTCTCTCAGTGTGCCCCCCCTTTTTGATGCTGGGTCTCTCAGTCAGGAACTGAATGTCTTTGAATGTGATTGCTTTGAAGGTGATTGGCCTGCAGCATTAAGAGCCTGCTTAGCTGTCCTTAGTTGGAGGGCAAAGCCATTACTTGGGTCATTCCGGGGAAATCACATTGAGTGACTGCTTTCCAATGCAAACCTGATGACAGGTTTCAGAAAACCGTAGGAAAAATCTGCCCCAGGAGTTTACTACTGGGGACAGGGGAGATTTTTGTTTGCTTTTTGTATCAAAACTGTTTTTATCCGATTTTGCTAAAAAAAATTACATGAAAATGATGTCCCAATATAGGGAATGAGAGAGTGAAGCCAATGTTTCCCACTCCATCTTGCAACCAATCTACACAAATAACATGAACACTGACGAAATAGCAGTGAACTGATTTTGATTTCTCGCTGGCAGATAGGTCCTACCTGAAAATTCACACTCCAGCTCACACAGACCAAAATGTTAAATAAACATGTAGAAGGAAAGAGTCAGGTGGCAATATTGAAAGGAACATGGATCAGCTGACGTCACGCAATGCAATTGGTTGAAGGTGACTTGTGAACTTTCATTCATTATGTTTTCTGACCATTCTCAAAAGGCCGACGTGCCTATTACACTCATGAGTGTTTGTTGAAATTGGCAAGGAAGTAAAGAATTAAATTGATTTATTTGTGCAACATGAGATAACTGCGACCCTGAAATGTCGGGAATGTTCAAATTCCACGGACTTTGCTACAATCTCAGTTGAGCTGGAAGTGAAAGACCTTTGGTTTGAATCTCCAGGGTCCCTGAGGTACTATAGACTGCAACTGAAAACACTTCTTATCAACAGTGACCAGCTGCAAGAGTGAATAAACCCAGCAGTTTTTATATGTCTGAGAATTGGGCTAAGGCCTTTTCCGGTTATTGTGCACTTTAATAAACTGTAATTGAATTATTTTAATGCACAATATGTTATGGAGTATGTGAACTGTTTGTGATATATTGAGTAGTTGAACAGATTAACTCCTTTTTTTCACATGATCATGCCGACATCCAGATTCAATTAACTTTAAGGCTCATCTGGTACAAAATATGTTTTCTTTCTTGGAGGGGTTCATGGGGATGCACCAAGTATTGAACCTTCAATAGCGGAGCCCCAAATCCCAGTAAAATACAGGGTTCTTCATGGGGTCAATTTACCAGACTTATCTCCTTTTATTTATTCAGGTCACAAGTAGGCTTACATTAACACTGCAATGAAGTTACTGTGAAAATCCCCAAGTCACCACACTCTGGCTCCTGTTTGGGTTACATTGAGGGCACCTAACAAGTATGTCTTTTGGACTGTGGGAGGAGACTGGAGCACCTGGAGAAAACCCACTCAGACACAGGGAGTATGTGCAGGCTTAGCATAGACAGTGACCCAAGCCAGGAATCAAACTCAGTTCCTGGTGCCGTGAGGCAGCAGGGCTAACCACTGTGCCACTGTGACACCCCATAATCATATGGGCTCAAGAGAGAGAGGGCAGCTAGTTGTAAATGGCAATGTTGCACTCCTTTACTGTCAAGACCACAAGGAAAGAGAATAAAAGGTGTTCATGTACAACGTAGCACTAATAAATTGTTGGCAGCCAAGTAATCTTGAATTTGATTTCCAATGTTTCTTATTCAATTTCTCCTTTATCCAATCAAGGGACTGGTTATCCCAAAAGTGCTGAATTAGCGGGAAAACTGTTCTAGATCTGACAGTTCAGCTTCTCACCTGAATCTCTGCACTCTGTGCACTAAAGAGGTCCCAGTCGTGAATCTCATTAAAAACCCGGGGGGACAGGGCCTATTTGCGCTGGGGTTTACAGTTCTGAAGCTCTGCACATGCGCAGTGGCCACAAACTCCCATTTGTTGGCCAGCCCAGGACCCCCGTGGTGCTGACCCTCCAGCCCCACCCTGCGCACCCCCCCCCCCCACCCCCACAGCCCGATTGTGCCCTCCACAACAATTCCCCGGCCAGCCCTGACCCACCCCCCTGCCTGTGTCCCAGAGCAACTCCGATACCCAGGCCCCGCTCCCCTCACCCTGGCAGGCCCCTCTCACTGACCCCCCCTCCCCGCCGTGGTCAGACCCTCCCAGAGGCAGCCCCTCTAAACACTGCTCTCCCTCCATCTGAGACCAATCCCAATGCAGAGTGGCAGCGTGACCCCCACCCCCACCCATCACCCCTAGGCCTCACCCACTATAGGCCCCACCCCCTTCGCACTGCCCGATGCCCAATGAGCAGTGCCAAGGTGCCCCTGGGCATGGGCACTTTGCCTTTTGGGCAGTGCCAGGGACAAGGCTGGCACTGCTGGGGTGTCCATGCCCAGAGGGCTCCACCCCCCTAGCTGCCCGACTCCTTGGGGGGCCCTGATTGCCCCCTTTCATTCTGGCAAGTTCTGAACCCTGCCAGAATGAAGTACTCCTTGCGGGGTGGGAGATTTAATCGGGACCTGAAAGGTCCTGATAATTAGCAAATTTACATATTTAAAATAGATTTGAATATGATTTAAATGACTTACTTGCCTTCCCACTGGTTTCCAGCATGGTCTAACCAGTGACTGTTCACCAGCTCTGGGAAATGCGCATGTCCCTGTTCAAGGCCACAGACGTATGTCTCCTAGCCAGACCTGCTGGAAAAGTGGCGGGCGCAAATGGGTGAATTGCTTCAGTAGATGTATTCCTTCAGTAGACGTACCTCACTTTTAAACTTAGTGTGGCTCATGGACAAATGCACACTCTGCACCACTTATCTATTCTTTCTGAAATAACATGTGCAAAGATTAAGTAAAGTCGAGGAAAGAAAAAGTAACTAAAAAATTACTTGGTTCCCTGTAAAGACTCTCATTCCAACTGTAATCTTGTAAATTGGGTTTGTGTCTTTATGTGCCCTGTTTGTGAACACAAGTCCTTATTCACCTGTGGAAGGAGTTTGAGACTCTGAAAGCTAGTGCTACCAAATAAACCCTATTGGACTTTAACCTGGTGTTGTGAGACTTCTTACTGTGCTTACCCCAGTCCAAAGCAAGCATTTCCACATTATTGTTAGAAGCCCAGCTCAGGCCAGACTTTCTATCACCTAGAGTTCCTGCAGTTGACAGGTTGCATGTAGACAAGACCACGAAGATGGATGTCAGACAGACATCAAGAAACCCGCTGGATTATTGGGATCCTCTCCCGAGACCTCATTGGTCAGAAGCCGGAGAAGTTTCTGGAAAGGCGGGGAGGGAGGGGGGATAAAGGTGCACATCTCAGACACACCAACAATGAAGACTCGAAGAGAAAGACAACCTTGACCATGTGGAAGACTGACCAGAGAAGGAAGGAAGGAAAAAGCTGCCATTGAGAATCACCTTCGTGAAGACGGACAAGACGGACTCAGAGAAACGGGCCTACAGTTTAACCAAACCATCTTTGCGGGTAGTATACTTGAATCTAGGGTTTCCTCTTGTTTCATGTGGGTAATTTGGGGTTAATAGTGTTATTATTAATAAACTTATCGAATCTTTAGTTGTGCTTGTCCATTATCCATCTGGCAAATAAGGACACCGGAGTGAACCTTTGATTAAGTAAACTGGTCGAAAGTATCTGAGAATTACAGGTACAACAGTGCAAACTTAATTCTACCCAACATTATCATTTGTGTTCTAAAGGAAAATAGCTGCAAGGGCAAGTGTAATTTCTGCAGTGACTTATTTATTTAATTTTCTTTTTGGGAAAATATTTAACTGGAGTAGATTGCCTTCTATGGAGTTGCAGAGCAGAAAGCAAGAATCTCAGCATGCCAAAAATAAAAACAACTTGCCACTATGCCGCCTCTGGCTTTTACATCATGACTTTTACATTGTAAAATTTTCCATTGGATTTATCTCCCCTGCCCTCCATCTCATCATGGATCATTTGTTCTTCCAGCCCCCTCTTCTTTCCACTGGCTTAAAAATGTTTCCATTTCCATCTTCCTTCCCAAGACCGCAAAAAACTACAAAGGGTCATGAATAAAGCCCAGTCCATCGTGCAAACCAGCCTCCCATCCACTGACACTGTCTACACTTCCCACTGCCTCAGAAAAACAGCCAGCTAATTGAGGACTCCATGCACCCTGGACAAACTCTCTTCTGTTGGGAAAAAGATACAAAGTCTGAGGTCACGTACCAACCGACTCAAGAACAGCTTCTTCCCTGCTGCCATCAGACTTTTGAATGGACCTACCCCACACCAAGTTAACCTTTCTTTACACCCTAGCTGTGATTGTAACACTACATACTGCAATGACTCTCCTTTCCTTCTCTATGAACGGTATACTTTGCCTGTTTAGCATGTAAGAAACATTACTTTTCACTGTATACTAATACATGTGACAATAATAAATCAAATCAAAACAATAAAAGTTCATCATTAACTCTGCAACTCTGTTTCTCTCCACAGGTACTGCCTGACCTGCTGAGTATTTTGGGCATTTTTTCTTTTTATTTCAGATTTCCAGCATATGCAGTATTTTACTTTTGTGTGAAGAACATCAAGTTGAGATGATTGGAGAAGTTGGATTTATTCCTCTCAGAGTTAAGAGAAGATTTGATGGAGGTCTCATAACCATGAATGATTTTGATAGAGTAAAGATCCCGTTTGCAGTGACAGTAGGTTGGTGATTTGGGGTATGTTAAAGAACTAGAAGTGACATGGAGAGACATTCATTCACTCAGTGAGCTGTTAGGAATACACTGCTAGGATGTGTGCTGGAGACAGATTCAATGGTAAATAGATATTGGATAAATACTTAAAGGGACAACATTTACAGGGCTGTGGAGAAAGAGCAGGGGAATTGATATGCAAATGGGATCTTTACTCTATCAAAATCATTCATGGTTATGACACCTCCATCAAATCTTCTCTTAACTCTGAGAGGAACAAATCCAACTTCTCCAATCATCTCAACTTGATGTTCTTCACACAAAAGCAAAATACTGCATATGCTGGAAATCTGAAATAAAAAGAAAAAATGCCCAAAATACTCAGCAGGTCAGGCAGTACCTGTGGAGAGAAACAGAGTCAAATAAATCGGTTGGACTAAAACCTGGTGTTGTCAGACTTTTTACTGAAAATCTTGCACAGGCATAATCGGCTGAATAACTTCCTTCTGTGCTGCAGAATTCTATAATTCTCTGCTGCTATTGCAATTTCAGTTTGCAGAAGCATGTTTATAATTTTTGGCTTTGAATTGGCTGGAATTGTAACAGATGTTCTATGGAGAGAGCAGTGTGTGTTTCTGGATATGGGAGAGTGCGACTTACCTGGATGGAGGGTGCACAGTGAGGATGGATGTTTAGACAGTGAGGATGGATGTTACAGTTTGCAGAGGGACATAGATAAGCTGCAGAGCTGGGCCAAGAGGTGGCAGATGGAGTTTAATACGGAAAAGTGTGAGGTGATTCACTTTGGTAAGAATAACAGGAGTACAGAATATAGGGCTAATGGAAGGACTCTTAGTAGTGTGGACGGGCAGAGGGATCTCGAGGTACATGTGCATAGCTCCCTGAAAGTGGGCACCCAGGTTGATAAGGTTGTTAAGAAGGCGTACGGTGTGTTAGCTTTTATTGGTAGAGGGATTGAATTTCGGAGCCGTGAGGTCATGTTACAACTGTACAAAACTCTGGTGCGGCTGCACTTGGAGTATTGTGTACAGTTCTGGTCGCCGCATTATAAGGAAGATGTGGAGGCATTGGAAAGGGTGCAGAGGAGGTTTACCAGGATGTTGCCTGGTATGGTGGGAAGGTCTTATGAGGAAAGGCTAAGGGTCTTGAGGTTATTTTCATTAGAGAGAAAAAGGTTACGAGGTGACCTGATTGAGGCATACAAGATGATCAAAGAATTGGATAGGGTGGACAGTGAGAGCCTTTTACCTCGAATGGTGATGGCTAACACAAGGGGACATAGCTTTAAATTAAGGGGTGGTAATTATAGGACAGATGTCAGAGGTAGGTTCTTTAATCAGAGGGTAGTAAGGTTGTGGAATGCCCTGCCTGAAACAGTTGTGGACTCGCCAACTTTAAGGGCGTTCAAATGGTCAGTGGATAGGCATATGGATAACATTGGAATAGTTTAGGTTAGAGGGTCATTGGATTGGTTCGACTGGTCGGCACAACATCGAGGGCCGAAGGGCCTGTACTGCGCTGTAATGTTCTATGTTTACATTTGGCAGCATTAACTTACCAACTGCAGCACCTGGAGAGGTCGCAGCAGAGAAATGTAACCATACTATGTTTGTGTGGGCTTCACACTTAAAAAAACTATTCACTGGAACAGACAGCCTTCTGTGGGGCTGCAGAACAGAAAGCAAGAATCTCAGCATGCCAAAAAGCGAAAAACATCAAAATAAACATTTCTTGGGGACCACAATTGGACCTCCCCCGCACACATAGTAAAATAAATATTACACCAATGTGCCCATTATCCCCCTTTCCAAAAAGAAAACCAAATAAATAAATCACTGCTCGTGTAGCTGTTTTCCTTTAGAACACAATTGATTGGATGGCATGGTAGGATAGTGGTTAGCACTGCTGCCTCATAGCGCCAGGGACCTGGGTTCAATTCCTGGCTTGGGTCACTGTCTGCGTGGGTTTCCTCCGAGTGCTCCAGTTCCCTTCCACACTCCAAAGATGTGATGGTTAGGTTAATTGGCCATGCTAAATAGACCCTTGGTGACAGAGGGATAAGTAGGGTAAATGTGTGGGGTTATAGGGCTAGGGCATGGGTGGGATTGCTGTTGGTGCAGGTTTGATGGGCCAAATGAGCTCCTTTTGCACTGTAGGGATTCTATTCTACTATAATGTAGGGTAGAATTAAGTTAATGTTGTGATAAGTTTACAGCTTGCTGAACTCCTGCTGTAACTTTTTTGCATATGTTATGCAAGTGAGTTTCAATTTTCACAGAAAAACAAACAGAATTAAAGAATGTGATACCATATTTCTTCCAAAAATCCTAAAACCCAATGTAATATAAAGGAAATAAATAGTCAGTTGTTTTGAAACAGCAGTATTGTTAAAGGGCCTACGTTTAGAGTTACCTTTCAGTGGTATACTCTCATTATGAACTGATTGCGTTTCTGATCTTAGTAGATAGACATACGTGACTCCTACAGAACGGCAAGATTCTCAAAGGGAATGGGAATCATGGTATTATAACCAGGCAAGGAGCATTTCAATCTTTTCAAGAAAAAACATCCGTTTCACTTGTCTGATTTTCTGTAGCGAATAAATTATATTATTGTGGTGATTGCAGGTTGATCCTTAAAGGAACAGAGTAAGGGTCACATGAACTGGGGAACCAATCGGAGAGTAAGGTGGGGATTACCCTAGCAAACATGACTTCTGTACTCAAAACCAGTTTGGGAGCTGATTGTAGCCACGAGGGCCTGAGGGGGAAGGGGGCCTGAGCAGGGGGTGTAAAAGGGGGGAGGGGGGCTGGCTGGAGGTTGTGAGAGGGAAGGATGGCTAAGTGTCAGGGGTCTGAGAGGGGCTGAGTGGAGGTTGTGAGGGGGATGGAGGGCTGAGTAGAGAGGTCTGAGGGGGGAGGGAGGCTGAGTGGCTAGAGTCTGAAGGGGAGACGGCAAAGTGGGGGGGTGTGGTTTGAGGGGGAGGGAGCTGAGGGAGAGGAATGAGACAGAGTGGGAAGGGTTGGATCAGGCCACCCTTCTGCCTGCATTGGGAGGGATTACCCATTATTTCTGGGTGGAGGGGAGGATGCCCCTCTTTGGTGAGGGGGGGGGCGTTTGTTGTGCTCCTCTGGTCAGAGTGGATTTACAATTTCAATTATTGTGGGGAAAGGGCTCTGTCTCCGAGTGTGGAGATCGGAATGCCCTTTAAAAATAGCATCATGGTCTCAGAGCAGTGGGGCAGGCCGGTACCTTGCTTGAAATGGCCTCATTAGCTTCTTTCAGCTGGTTGAATCCTGTTTCCCCGCTGGCATAGGCACTTAATCCTGAAACACAGGAGAATTGGGCCCATTGTCCCTAAAACTGGACCCCGTCTTATAAAGTGGACATAGAAGGAAGGATCGCCCAAAAACACATCGACCATTGGAGAAAAAGAGAGATGCCCAGCAACGAGTTTTACCATCAGGAAGCATATTGCCATCAGAAAATGTTGCTAACTGTTTTAACAGTGAAGTACCTGTCAGCTTGTAGCAGATACAACCAATGTCTCCATAGAAACAGATACTGTTACTAGAGAGGCGGTGCTCGATAGACTGGAGGGGCTGATTGTGGACAAGTCCCCAGGACCGGATGGAATGCATCCGAGGGTTCTGAAAGAAATGGCGGAGGTTATAGTGGATGCCTTGGTGGTTATTTTCCAGACGTCGCTGGATTCCGGGGAAGTGCCGGATGATTGGAAAACGGCTAATGTTACGCTGTTGTTTAAGAAGGGTGCCAGGCAAAAGGCGGGGAATTATAGGCCGGTTAGTTTAACGTCTGTGGTAGGTAAAATGTTAGAATCTGTCATTAAGGAGGAAATTGCGAGGCATCTTGAAGGGAATTGCTTGATAGAGCAGACGCAGCATGGTTTCATGAAAGGGAAGTCGTGTCTGACAAATTTACTGGAGTTCTATGAGGATGTGTCTAGGGCGGTGGATAGAGGAGAGCCGGTGGATGTGGTCTTTCTAGATTTTCAGAAGGCGTTTGACAAAGTACCTCACAAGAGGTTATTGCAGAAGGTCGAGGGACATGGAGTTGGGGGTAGGGTGCTAGCATGGATAGAGGATTGGCTGTCAAATAGGAGGCAGAGAGTGGGGGTCAACGGGTGCTATTCGGATTGGCGGATGGTGACTAGTGGAGTGCCCCAGGGGTCGGTGCTGGGGCATCAGCTTTTTACCATTTATATAGATGATCTGCAGGAGGGAACCGAGTGTAGGGTGTCGAAATTTGCTGATGACACCAAGATTGGGGGAACGGCAAATTGTGCGGAGGGTGTGGAGAGTCTGCAGAAGGATCTAGATAGGCTGGGCGAATGGGCCAGGAAATGGCAAATGGAATTTAATGTTGGCACGTGTGAGGTGGTCCACTTTGGTAGGAAGAATGGTAGGAAGGACTATTACTTACGTGGCGAAAAACTGCAGCAGGCGACGGTGCAGAGGGACCTCGGGGTCCTTGTGCATGAGTCGCAAAAACCCAGCTTGCAGGTGCAGCAGGTGGTCAGGAAGGCGAATGAGATGCTGGCCTTCATAGCGAGGGGGATTGAATATAAAAGTAGGGAGGTCTTGCTACAGCTGTATAGGGCATTGGTGAGGCCGCAGCTGGAGTACTGTGTGCAGTTTTGGGCGCCGCACCTGCGCAAAGATATTTTGGCCTTGGAGGGAGTGCAGAGGAGGTTTACTAGGCTGATTCCGGAGTTGAGGGGGTTGAGCTTGGAGGAGAGGCTGAATAAACTGGGCTTGTACTCGTTAGAGTTTAGAAGAATGAGGGGAGATCTCATTGAGACGTATAAGATGATGAATGGGATGGATAGGATAGAGGTGGAGAGACTCTTCCCGCTCAAAAAAGACAGTAGGGCTAGGGGGCACAGCCTCAAGATAAAGGGGGGGCGGTTTAGAACGGAGTTGAGGAGGAACTTCTTCACTCAAAGGGTGGTGAATCTCTGGAATTCTCTGCCCATTGAAGTGGTGGAGGCTGCCTCGCTAAATATTTTTAAGACGCGGGTTGATGGGTTTTTGTTAAGAGAGGGGATTGAGGGTTATGGGGAGAAAGCGGGAAAGTGGAACTGAGCAGCGACAGATCAGCCATGATCTTATTGAATGGCGGGGCAGGCTCGAAGGGCTAGATGGCCTACTTCTGCTCCTATTTCTTATGTTCTTATGTAGAACCAAATTGTCTGTTCCTGAAGAGACACCTGTCATTGTGGTTTTGGCGGACAGAAATCCTGTGGAAAAGGGGGGAGGGGGGCTGACTGGAGGTTGTGAGAGGGAAGGGGGGGCTAAGTGGCAGGAGTCTGAGAGGGGCTCAGTGGAGGTTGTAAGGGAGATAGAGGGCTAAGCAGAGAGGTCTGAGGGAGGAGGGAGGCTGAGTGGCCGGAGTCTGAAGGGGAGATGGCAGAGCATGGCACGGTCACACAGTGGGAGCGGCACGGTAGCATTGCTGCTTCACAGCTCCAGGGACCTGGGTTCAAATCCCGGCTCGGGTCACTATCTGTGTGGAGTTTGCACATTCTCCTTGTGTCTGCGTGGGTTTCCTCCGGGTGCTCTGGTTTCCTCCCAAGTCCAAAGATGTGCAGGTTTGGTTGATTGGCCTTGCTAAAATTGCCCCTTAGTGTACTAGGATACTTAGGTTAGAGGGATTAGCCAGTAAAATATGTAGGGATATGGGGGTAGGGCCTGGATGGGATTGTGGTTGGTGCAGACTCGATGGGCCGAAGGGCCTCTTTCTGCACCGTAGTGTTCTATGTTCTAGCACCTCAGACAGAGGAGTTACACCATTCAATAAGGATTTGGAAACCCCTGAGAGGTTTGATTTATTTGATTATATTCATTTTCTAAATGTGAAATTATCTGGAACTGTGTAAATGGAGTATTGCCATTTGTATAAAAGGACTTAGAGGAGGAGGGATGTGGCAATTGCCCCTTTAAGGATCAACCTACAGAGTAAGGGTCACATTGCCTGGGAAGCCCATCAGAGAGCAGGGTAGGGGCCAGCTTCTGTACTTAACGTCATTTTAGGAGCTGATTGCAACCACGAGGCTGAAAGCCTCAGTATAATTTTAACCTGTAAGTAAATGAGTTGTGTTTTACCTAAACTAGTGAACAAACATCTTTACAGTTATTTTGGTGGTGGGAGTGACAGATGGCAGTACTGAGGAACTTAATTGCATTAATTGCACATAATATTGAGGCAATTGAATTATTTTTGTTCAGTCGAAGGACGTAGACGTTGCTGACTGGCCACCATTTATAGTCCATCCCTAGTTGCCTTTGGAGGGCAGTTAAGCGTCAACCACATTGCTGCAGCTCTGAGTCACATATAGGCCAGGCCAGGTAAGGATGACAGAGTTCCTTCCCTAAAGTACGTTAGTGAACCAGATGGGTTTTTCCAACAATTGACAATGGTTTCATGGTCATCAGTAGATTCTTAATTCCAAATTTTTTTTATTGAATTCAAATGCCACCATCTGCCATGGCAAGATTCGTACCCGAGATCCCAGAACATTAGCTGAGTTTTTGGATTAATAGAATCATAGAAATCCTACAGTACAGAAAGAGGCCATTCGGCCCATCGAGTCTGCACTGACCACAATCCCACCCAGGCCCTGCCCCCATATCTCTACATATTTATGCACTAATCCCTCTAAACTACACCTCTCAGGACACTAAGAGCAATTTTTTTAGATTGGCCAATCAACCTAATCTTGGGATTGTAGGAGGAAACCGGAGCACCCAGAGGAAACCCACGCAGACATGAGGAGAATGTGCAAACTCCACACAGACAGTGACCCGAGCTGGGAATCGAACCCAGGATCCTGGAGCTGTGAAGCAGCAGTGCTGACCACTGTGCTACCGTGCTGCAATAATACTGTCTAGCAATAATACCACTGAGCCATTGGCTCCCCTCAATTGAACTATTGCTGTCTGGAATCATAGCTACAGCTGGGGCTGCTGTTGTTTACTGTTGAATGTGGGTATCACCGACAAGGCCAGCTTTTATTGCCCATCTCCAGTTAGTGCGAGAAGGTGGTGCTGGGCCTTCTTCATAAACTATTGTAGTCCCTCTTGTTACAGTTTGACAGATCTTGCTAGACAGCTTCTGAGAGCAATTAATAATCAAATAGTTTATTCACAACCACCATAGGAAAGATCTTCATAATTTTAAAGATCTCAATCAGGTCTCCTCTTTAGAGTATGGAATCCCATTCCTGTTTAATCTGTCTTGATAGTCGTATCCTCTCAATTCAGGTCATATTTTAGAATTTCTGTCCTAACAGCACTGTGGGTGTATCTATGCCACACAGACTGCAGTGGTTCAGCAACATCACCTTCTCAGTTAGGGATAGGCAACAACTGGTCACCTAGTGCCAGTGACACTCACAGCCCATGGACAAATAAAAATAAATGGTGTGGAATTCTCAACATTTTGAACTAGATGTAGCTTTGCAGTGGTGATGAGTCTCGTTTAATGTTTAAGATTTAAGCAGAATTACATTTAGCTATATAAGAAGCTCATAAATGCTGAGAACTGACAGGGTAGCCCATTCCGTTTGCTGGTAGATAGTTCCTGTGTCTACAGCATTTACATTCCCTCAAAACTCTAAAAGACCTCTTTTCAGAGCTGGTAAATGTTTTGGCGGCTGTGTCAACTTTGGTGAAGTCAACTGTGGTTAGATTTTCATGCAGTTTGCGTGCCGTTCTGCTTGATGGATAAAATGGGAAACAGCAGGCTATTTTTGAACTCCCTGTTCCCTTAAGTTCCCCCAGTCCCATTTCCCTGTCCACCCACAATCTCTGCCAAACATTTCTGTTCTTCTGACACCCGCCTCTGGTGTATCCACTTTCTCTTCACTCCACTTCCAGAAGGGAAAAAACAGGAAAACAGAGAAATAAGAATACTGTTCCAAACTGTGCTTTCCTTCTGGGCTGTTGGCAATTATAGCTTCAGCTGTGACACCCTGAGGTCCGCCATCTCTAAACTCCTCTATCTTTCCATTTCCTTCTTCTCCTTTAAGAATACCCTCAAACCTACCCTGCTGACTAATGGTCGTAGAGGTTTATAGCATGGAAACAGGCCCTTCGGCTCAACTTGTCCATGCCGCCCTTTTTTTTAAAACCTCTAAGATAATCCCAATTGCTCGCATTTGGTCCATATCCCTCTATACCCATCGTACCCATGTAACTATCTAAATGCTTTTTAAAAAGATAAAATTGTACCCGCCTCTACTCCTACCTCTGCCAGCTTGTTCCAAACACTCACCACCCTCTGTGTGAAAAAATTGCCCCTTTGGGCACTTTTTTAAATCTCCCCTCTCACCTTAAACCTACGCCCTCTAGTTTTATACTCCCCTACCCTTGGGAAAAGATATTGACTATCTACCTTGTCTATGCCCCTCATTATTTTATAGACATCTATAAGGTCACCCCTCAGCCTCCTATGCTCCAGAGAAAAAGTTCCAATCTATTCAGCCACTCCTTATAACTCAATCCATCAAGTCCCAGTAGCATCCTAGTAAATCTTTTCTGCACTCTTTCTAGTTTAATAATAGCCTTTCTATAATAGGATGACCAGAGTTGCACACAGTATTCCCAAGTGTGGCCTTACCAATGTTTTGTATAACTTCAACAAGACGCCCCAGCTCCTTGTTCTGACCAATGAAACCAAGCATGCCGAATGCTTTCTTCAGCACCCTGTCCACTTGTGACAACACTTTCAAGGAGCTATGAACATGTACCTCTAGATCTCTTTGTTCTGTAACTCTCCCCAACGCCCTACCATTAACTGTTAAAGTCCTGCCTTGGTTCAATCTATCAAAATGCATCACCTCCCATTTATCTAAATTAAACTCCATCTGCCAATCGATAGCCCACTGGTCCAATTGATCAAGATCCACTTGCAATTGGAGATAACCTTCCTCACTGTCCACCATGCCACCAGTCTTGGTGTTATCTGCAAACTTACTAACCGTGACCCCTATATTCTCATCCAAATCATTAACATAAATGACAAATAACAGTGGGCCCAGCACTGATCCCTGAGGCACACCGCTGGTCACAGGCCTCCAGTTTGAAAAGCAACCCTCTACAAGTACCCTCTGTCTTCTGTCAAGAAGCCAATTGTGTATCGATTTAGATACTTCACCCTGGATCCCGTGAGATTTAACTTTATGCAACAAGCTACCATGCGGTACCTTGTCAAAGGCCTTGCTAAAGTCCATGTAGACAACATCACCTGCAGTGCCCTCATCTATCTTCTTGGTTACCCCTTCAAAAAACTCAGTTAAATCTGTGAGACATGATTTTCCACTCACAAAGCCATGCTGAAAGTCCCTAATCAATCCTTGCATCTCTAAATGCCTGTAGATCCTGTCTCTCAAAATACCTTCCAACAATTTACCCACCACAGATGTGAGGCTCACTGGCCTGTAATTCCCAAGCTTTTCCCTGCATTCCTTTCTAAGTAAAGGCACAACATTTGCCACTGTCCAATCTTCAGGCACCTCACCCATGACTATCGATGATTTAAGTATCTTGGCTAGGGGACCCGCAATTTTCTCCCTAGCCTCCCATAACGTCTTGGGATATATCTCATCAGGTCCCACAGATTTATCTACCTTGATGCACTGTTTGGAAACCCTGTCTAAACCTTCTTTCAGTATCCATTTTCCTCATGTCGTGCTGAAGTACCTTGGTTTGCTTACCTATCTGGATTAGTAATGTAATTAAGAGAGAATTGAAAGGTGGCTAATGAGGAAAGTGGAGAAATTTAATTTCTTTAATGATATTCTGAAAGTGGGGTTTAATCAAATCTATGGTTCTGGGCTGAATTTTACCAGCTCTCTGGGGATGGGAGGCACTACCATGTCATCTTGTCAGTGGCTGGGAAGGTGCTGATCAGCTCTCTGCCTACAGCCGAAATGAACCATATAAATGGTCAAGAACAGTACGGTTGGAATTTAGTAACGGTGATGGGTCTTCTGCAGACACAAAAGCCAGTATGACTTCACTTTTGTGGTCAGTGGGATCCAGGGCCATTTTGTCACAAGCAGCTAGTTAATCTGTTGCCTCTTGGGCTGCTGCTCCTATTAAAAATGGCTGCCCACCCCCAATTCCAGCCTTGGGTGACTGTCTGTGTGGAGTTTGCATGTTCTCCCCGTGTCTGTGTGGGTTTCCTCCAGATGCCCCAGTTTCCTCCCACACTCCAAAGATGTCCAGATTAGGTTGACTGACCATGCTTCTTCCCACCTTGGCTGGCATTTTATCAGCAATAGGATGCCCTCTGCTGTGTGGGGCAGGCACTAGGAGGAGCTGTGTCCTCCTATTCGGGCATTCTTTGGCCTTGGAGAAGCCCCTTACTGGCATCTAAGAGGAGAATTGATGGAGGTGTCATAACCATGAAAGACTTTGATAAAGAACCTGTTTACGTTGACAGGATGGTCAGTAACCAGAGGACACAGATTTGAGGTGATTTAAAGAACCAGAGATGACATGAGGAAGCATTAATTTACTCAGTGAGCTGTTGTGAATACACTGCCAGAAAGTGTGCTGGAAACAGATTCAACAGTAACAATCAAACAAAATAGAGGGATAATACTTAAAGAGCTACGCAGTAACGGCATTGCATGCCCTCACCAGACTCCCCACCCATCCCACACTGGCTGTCTGATACTAGGACCCCTATACCACATCCATTGCTTTGCCCTCATCCTCCAGTTGCAGTCCCAGCAGTGGCCTCTAGTCCTGGTGGCACTGCTGAGGTTGCAGAACTGCTGGTCTTCTGATTGGGGGTGGGCAATGTTTTTTATTAGGAGGAGCAGCCCAAGAGGCAACCGATTAACTAGGTGCTGATGACAAAATGTGGCCCTGGATCCCTTTGACCACTGAAATGGGGTTGTGCTGGCTTTTGTGATTGTCAGCATAACCCTCATCACTAAACTCCAACCATACTGTTCTTAGTTGGCATCACTTAATGTTGACAATGAACGCGAAAAGTTAGAAAACATTTTATTTCCTTGTCATTGTGCACTCTAATTGCAAAATATACTAAATTGCGGTGATTATTCTGAAGTTTAAGTATGTATCTTTCTCTTTTAAAGAGAAAACAGATATTTGACTTTGATGTTTTCCACTCTCTGCAGTCCTTTCTGATCTTTTGACTTGGAGAGCCGTTGCACAAGATAATGGCAGAGAAGTAACTTCAGAATTGCAGTGAATCCTCCAACATTTTATCAGTGGTTTCTCCCGGAATTACTCCTTTGATATTGTGTTTAGGCAATTTTGAATCTTCAAAGGGATGGCAGGGCTGGGATTTGAACACATGCCATTAGTTCTTCATGCCTTAGTGTTCAGAGGTTCAGGTTGATTTGACTAAACACAAGCCCTTTGAACTCAATGCCAGTACTTCCAGCTCTGAGATAACATGAGGCTAAATTTTCCGCCTATTGGCTACAAATGGGCAGAAAATTGTTTAAACATCTATTGAAAGACATTTAATATAACTGCAGTGTTTAGTTTTAACCCTCCTCCGCTTAAAATTAATCACAATTGTCCTTTCAAATGCAAGGGTGAAAGTATCCATTAAGTTTCACTGCTTTATGTTACTTGCCAGTGTCACAGAGTATGGTGCCCTTCCACTCCAAATGCTTAGCCTAAAACTCAGCACCGCTGTTAGTAAATTGGATCCTGTTACTGTGACTCATTTACAATCCAAGATGCCAACTCTTTCATTTGTTAAATGGAGAGATTTGGCATTCCATTTACGCAAGAGGTCAAAGTACCGCACGAGGCTGGTGCAGAATGTCTATCTACGTGTGATAATAGAACAAACTGCAAACACAATAACATATGACACACACAAATTATGTGCAGAATAAGAGATTTTACTCTGGGTAAAAGATTGGATGGACTGTAACATTAGAATAATAAAACACTGATCCAAAGAAAAGCTCCTCATCAATTTGGAAGTGGCTGAACACCGGAACTGAATGTTTCTGATGACCATGTGCCAATTGTCTTTCAGATTTGGGAAAATTTATTAGGTAAAGATCTGTATATAACATCATTAAGAGATGGAATTGAGACACAGAATTCGAAACATAGAATGGCCTGACATGACCGTGTTTACCAACAGTGGGAAAAGGGGATGGGCACATCATCTATAGGGTGGGTGGCCTATATGCATTGAGGGGATATCCCAGAATATTATCACTCCTTTTCAACTCGCCACCTGCCCTCCATGAACGGGGAACAGTCGTTTTGCCCTCACTGGCAGTGCCAGCCTAGCACCTTGGCATTTCTCACTGGGCACCTTGGCATTGCCCACCGGGCAAGGGAGGGGGCCTAAAGGGGCAGGGCCAACACGGGGGGGGGGGTAGGGACTGTGGGTCTATGGGGGTAGGGCCGATGGGATAGGGCCAGGAGAAGGCAGGGCCAGGCTGAGGAAGGCTGATCAGGGTGGGAGGGGGTGGGCCCACTGTCGCTCTGTTTACAATCAGTGGGCGGGTGTGTGATCGGTCTGAGCAATGTGGGGATGGTGGGGTCTATATTTTGGGTCTCACAATCGGTCCCAGCCCCTGTGATTGCTGGGGGAGAGGGCACTGAGTTGAGGCTGGCTGCACCAGCAGAGGTCTGACAGCTCTCTCTTTGTCAGGCCTCTGTTGTTGCAATTGCGCATGTGAAGGCACAGAGGTCTGCACATGTGCAATAGCCCCCTCTGCTGCCTGATCAGGGTGGCTGGTGAATTAAACTCCACCCACTGGTTCAAGTTGCCAGAAACTGTCTAGCCCATTTTTCAACCACTATGTGCATAAAATTGGGAGTAAAACGCACCGAAAAACAAATCTGCAACTCTCCCATTTTCACATTAGATGGACACTTGTAATCTTTCTCATAAAATTCTGCTCAACATCTTCTACATCTGACCGCATCCATGAAACCAGCTAATCCAAATTGGCCGCAATAGTTAAAAATCTATGCTCAAGGACAAGCCAAAGACACTTAAGAGCTATATTCTAGTAACTTGTTTTTATTGGACTATAACTTCTCTTATTTCTGCTCCCTGTGTATATGAGACGTGTTTTTATTCTTTTTTGGATTTAGTGGTTAAGGAATTTGTTCTTTCTTTCCCGCAAGAAAACCTTATTTAATTGGCTCCTTATTGTTCACTGCATAAACAAAAATGGCATATCTTAGTAAAAATAAAAATCTTTGTTGTGATCAACGAAGGAGATTGAATAGAAGGGAATCAGTTTACTCCTTCTCGCCTGATCGTAACTGGTTATAAAAGTTTGATTAATGGTTGGTCAATTCATAGACGTGGCTGCTGAAACATATTCTGTTGTGGTCCTGCTGAAGTCTGCTGGATCTTGTCAGGATAGGTTGCTTATTTAAAAGTGCACAATATTGACTAGCACCTTACTTCAGCACTTTTCATCGTGCAATGGCATTTCCTTCTTAGCTGAAGTGTTAATGGTGTATGTCACAAGAGTTGAAGTACTGAAACACTCACAGGGTTTATTTTCAAAAGCAGACCCCAGAGACCAAACAAATATGCAGCAGGCTAAAACGTATTAATGAGTATCAGACCTCTGCTCTCACTCTGCTCAAGCTGACATGCATCATGTAACATTAAGCAGGAGTGACAGCACCCCAGTGGGACACAGGGTAATAGCAACAGATTGGTTATTGCATCAAATTAAAGCTTGTATAATCATTTATTTGAGAGCTATTAATAGACTAAACCTGCATACAACACATTGCCAAACAATGATCTAAATGTTTTCTTTTAAATTTACCTCTTTGATTAAAGACTTTTACTGCAAAAGTTGGTAAGGTCTAAAAGTGAGTGCAAAGATTGTTGTGCATATTTAACTTGTGCTCATTCCTTCCGATGCAAGCAACATGCTGGCTTTGTGAAACTTACTCATTGCCATGATTACAGTATGCAGCCAGTGCTAATAGAGCACAAAACTGTGAGAGATTAGCACCGCTTGAAGCCAACCTGTGCCTCTGAAAGGCGAGGTACCTTTTGACTGGAGCAAGTGACTGGGGAAGAGAGTATGAGCAGGAACAACACCAAATAATGGTGCAACCTGGAAGAGGCGCTGCCTCTGGAGAATATCACTGGTAATGTGGAACACAAACCTGCTCTGTCTAAGGGTGACAACACACCTCCCTCCCAATACTGCTACTCCACCAGTGTTTTCGCTGTCACCTGTCAGCCAGTCAACCTTGACCCCTGCTATCCATACTGAGATAAGGCAGTAAAAAGCCAGGTCTACATCCAGAGCTGTGTGGCACCCGTTGCCTCCACCACTGATAATGATCAGTTATGCTGTACTCACTGGAATAAGATGACACCAGGAACACTAAGCCAGGCAAGGGCAATGCAACTCAGACACTTAGGCCCAGATTTTTGCCCCCAGTTCAGGTTTGCTGGTGTGGAAGATTACCTTGCTCGGTGGACCCAGCCCTTAAAAATGACTGCCCACAGGTTGGATTTTCAATTGCGACAGTGCGGAGGTTCGGTAAAATAGTCCTCCATCCAGTCCTCATCCATCATCCCCTTCACCCCTCACACAGTCTGTGTACCTCATCCATGCCAACTTACGCCAACCCATGCCCCCACCCTCCTGTGGCCTCTTTACACCCATCCCAACTTAGTGCCCCTCTTACAGACCCCCACTTTACTTCATTTATGGAATGTAGACATCGCTAGCTAGGTCAGCATTTATTGCCTATCCCTAGTTGTCCTTCAGAAGGTGGCGGTGAACTACCTTCTTGAACTGCTGCAGTGCCTGACATTCGGAACATTCATAGTACGCTTAGGGAGGGAGTTCCAGGATTGTGACCCACAGACAGTAAAGAAATGGTGATATATTTCCAAGTCAGGATGTTGAGTGACTTGGAGGGGAACTTCCAGGCGGTAGTGTTTTCTGGTATCTTTTGCTTTTGTCCTTCTGGATGGTAGTGGCCGCAGGTTTGGAAGATGCTGCCTAAGGAACTTTGTTGAGTCCCTGCAGTGCATCTTGTAGATAGTACACACGGATCCCACTGTTCGTTGGTGGTGGAAGGATTGAATGTTTGTGGAAGGCGTAGCAATTAAGTAGGCTGCTTTGTCTTGGATGATGTCAAGCTTCTTGAGTGTTATTAGCATTGTACTTATCCAGAAAGGTGGAGAATAATCCATCACATTCTTGACTTGTGCCTTGTAGTTGGTAGACAGGCTTTGGGGGTTCACGAGGTGAGTTACTCGCTGCAGGATTCCTAGCTTTTAACCTGCTCTTGTAGCCACAGTATTTATATGGCAAGTTTAGTTCAGTTTCTGGTCAATGGTAACCTCCAGGAGGTGGGGGATTCAGTGATAGTAATGCCCATTGAATGTCAAGCAGCAGTGGTTTGATCCCCTCTTGCTGGAGATGGCCATTGCCTTGTACTTATGTAATGCAAATGTTACTTGCTATTTGTCTGCCCAAGCCTGGATATTGTTCAGGTCTTGCTGCTTTGGAGATAGACTGCTTCAGTATCTGAGGAGCTGCAAGTGGTGCTGAACATCCTCACTTCTGACCATATGATAAATGGTAGCTCATTGATGAAGCAGCTAAAGATGGGTTCGGCCGAGGACTCTATCTTAAGGGATCTTTGCAGTGATGTCCTGAAGGTGAGACAATTGACCTCCAACCACCGCAATCATTTTCCTTTGTGCCAGAGGATTTTTCCATTGATTCCCATTGATCCAGTTATGCCAGGGCTCCTTGATACCACACTTGGTAAAATGTTGCCTTGATGCTAAGGGCAGTCACTCTCACCTCACCTTTGTCATGTTTGAACCCAGGCTGTAATGAGGTCTGGAGCTCAGCATATCCTCTTACGTTCATGGCAACCTAGTGCACCTCAATTGTCCCATACCCCCATGCTAACAGTGCCCCTCTACCCACCCCATTGTCGCCATGTCTTCATGCCAATTTAGTATCTCTCTACCATCCCCATTGCCCCATGTCAGTCTAGTATCCCTTGATCAGTCTTGATCAATTGGGCCAGTGGGCTGACGAATGGCAGATGGAGTTTAATTTAGACAAATGCAAAGTGATGCATTTTGGTCGATTGAACCAGGGCTGGACTTATTCAGTTAATATAGGGTGTTGGGGAGAGTTATAGAACGAAGAGATCTACGGGTACATATTCATAGCTTCTTGAAAGTGGAGTCACGGGTGGACAGGGTGATGAAGAAGGCATTCGGCATGCTTGATTTCATTGGTCAGAACATTGAAGATGTTGTTAATGCCACTCTTGGAATACTATGTGCAATTCTGGTCACCCTATTATAGAAATGATATTATTAAACTAGAAAGATTGCAGAAAAAAAATTCCTAGGATGCTACCGGGATTTGATGGATTGAGTTAAAAGGAAAGGGTGAACAGACTGGGACTTTTCTCTCTGGAGCATAGGAACCTGAGGGGTCTATAAAATAATGAGGGGCATAGACAAGGATCTTTACGCAAAGGTAGGGAAGTCTAAAACTAGAGGGCATAGGTTTAAGGTGAGAGGGAAAAATACAAAAGTGTCCAGAGGGGCAATTTCTTCACACAGAGGGTGGTGAGTTTCTGGAACAAGCTGCCAGAGGTAGTGGTGGAGCTGGGTACAATTTTATCTTTTAAAAAGCATTTAGATAGTTATATAGGTACAATGTGTATAGAGGGATGCGGGCCAAATGCGGGCAATTGAGATTAGCTTAGGGGTTTCAAAAAAAAGGGCAGCATGGACAAGTTGAACCGAAGGGCCTATTTCCATGCTGTAAATCTCTATGACTCTATGACTCAGCCAACTTGTGCCAGCCCATGCCCTAACCCAGCACCCTTTGCCCTTACTCTCTCCACGTCAATTCATTTAACATCTTTGGACAGTTTCCTGACAACTGTGACACTTCCTGGATAATTTTGATAGCTTTTATAGTTTTGACACTTCCTGGATTGCTTTTACAGCTAGACAGCTCATTTACAGCTTAACAGTTCTAATGTGCTGGTAAATGAAAAAAACCCATAATCATGTTCACTTTAAAAAATCCTAAAGGGTATCTTACCTTTCCCAAAGATGTCCTGGGAGCCTATCCAAAGGGGTTCCTTACCTCTTCGAAGGGGTACATTGGCTCTCCAAGTGAATCTAGCAAGCTCAGACCTCCTCTCACACATGGCCTTCCGAAAAGCAAACTTACTGGCAGCAGCTGGTGATTTAAATGGCCAGGTATCTTCGCAAATCCCAAATATGGAAGTCCTGACCCAATTCCAGTCCTGCCCTGGGAAGAAGGGAAATGCTGGGTTTTGGAGGCAGAACATTGGAATTTTGACCATATCTGGGGAGCTCAGCCTCATGCCTAAAAGAGGAGGGGATGGCTGCCCAATCTGCAGTGGCAATTGGTAAGGGATGGGACCACTACCACTCTGCTTCGGTGATTGGTTGGGAAGGGGGTTGTTAGTTTTGGCCATGATTGCTCTAGGTGGGGCAGCAATGGCGATTGATATGGGCAAAGGGGGGGTGCAGCACAGAGATCTGCACATGCACAATGGCACACTCTGCTGCTATCAGCTGGCTTTTGGGCATTTCAGGTCCTGACCATTTTTGGAAACCTGGCTTGGCTTGATTTGACAAAGTCAGGTAAGATTCAATTTTTAAGCAGTGGGAAAAACTGTGCAAATTTCTCTTGTTTTGAGGTTCATTTAGCATTTAGAATTCTTTTGGTAAGCTTGCCCCCATGACTTCTGGTGAGACAGGAAGATCTGGACAACGGATGGGGCTGGTAAATCCAAGACTAGATGTGGTCTTGCCAATGCCCTGTATAAAACATCCCTAATTTTATATTCCATTCCCATTGCAATAATCTGTAACATTCCATTTATCTTCCTAATCACTTTGCCGTGTTTGCACATTTACCTTTTGTGGTTCATGTACTGGCACACCCAGGTCCCTCTGTGCCTCAAAGGGGATATCAACTAGAGTACCCAGGACTGAGCATGGTGCTCTTAGCAGAACACTTGAAGTGAGAGCCAAAGTGTTCATCAAATGCCACATCACTCCCTGCAGACTTCACCAACTTTAAGTAACATTACAAAAGGATGGTGGCACAGTGATTAGCACTGCTGCCTCACAGTGCCAGGGACCCGGGTTTGATTCCTGGTTTGGGACACTGTCCGTGTGAAGTTTGCACATTTGTGCTGTGACTTCAAGTGCTCCAATTTCTTCCCATAGCCCAAAAGACATGCTGGTTAGGTGCATTGCTAAATTCTCCTCCCTCAGTGTACCCAAACAGGCGCCAAAATGTGGTGGCTAGAGGATTTTCACAGTAACTTCTTTGCAGTGTGAATGTAAACCTAGTTGTAACAATGATAAATAAACTTAAAATTTTAAACCTCCCCCAAACTACTTCTAATAAATGAGCAACAAGCAGTAGAAATCAATCAGCAACTAATCCAAAAGTGGTTGATAATCCCTTTGCATGGGACTGCTTGGTGGGTGGAGTCTCCTCCAGCTGTTGTCTGCATGTTCAGCTGTGTGTTGTCAAGGAGGGCAGTAGCCGATGCGTTGAGGTCAAAAATGGGGCTGCTGCTGTTAAATCACTGTTACACACTGATTAACACCATGATTGGCTTGGTCTGCACACTTGTGACACACACTCACAGAGCTCTGAAGCTGAAGACCAATCCAAAATTACCCTCAATGAAAGCATGCATGTATAGTCCATATGGTCCATATGCCATTAGTGCTGTCACTAAAATTTGACCTTCCTGTTGCGTTTTGATTTTTTTTTCGAAACCCTTGTGGTTTATATTTAAAGGAGGTTTTTTTGTGAGTGTGCAGGTGTCGAGTACACACTATTGGTTTGGTAATGTTGGCTGAAGTACCAATAGTAATGATAAATGTAAAACAGCTTCTATTCAAGATAGACGAAACATTAAGGCAGTGCAAGTCAAACTGGAATTTCCCTTCTGTTGAAATATTAGCTGTGAATGATATTATTGTGAAACTGAGGTTAAGGGACATGGCTTATTTTCCAGAGTGTTATGAAGGTTGAGACAAATAATGGTAAAGACACAAATTATCAGGAAGTAATAGTCAGAGTAAAATTAATGGAGGGAAATTCAGAGGCTCACAAATGGGACGCATGCCTGCACACATGTCTCTCCAATGCTACACATGATTTTGGCACTACTAAAATGAAACATTTGATAATACCAAGCTTCAGTTTTTTTTCAAACAGGAGGTTAGAGGAGAAAGAGAAGAATAATATTTTGAAACAAGAATGAACTGCGTAGGGGGATATGTGATTTTTAAACTATGAAGTTATATCATGTATTTATATGGCACCTTCAGTGTGGTAAAGGTTGCTTCACAGGTGTGTTATCCTTTAAGTTGTTTTGATTTCTACTTCAATGATCGAGCTTTTCATCAGCTGTTTGAATACCTCTTTATGTGGCCTTGTTATCTGATAATGCTGCCAAGAGGAACCTTGAGACATTTAGCATATTTAGAGCACTATATAAATGCCAGATATTATGCATTTATGTCATGCCAGAAACAACATATTCAATAAGTTGGTAACAATGTATTTGCATCACATTTTACCAGAAGTTATTCCCTCAAGACAGTAAAGGTCAAGTCAGTTTTGGTTAAGTGTTTAAATTATGTCCTGTTTATTTACAGCTTGCTTCATTTTGAATTCCAGTTCTTCTTTTAAACATTTGCTGTTTACTCCAGGCACCGGAAAATCTGTTCCAACAATAATAATTTGAGTAGTGATAACATACTTCAGGCCCAATTGTGAATCTTTCCCGCGAGCTACACAGACAAATTCAAATACTTAGCCCACGTGGAAGCTAAAACCAAACTTCTACTGAACAATCAAGTTAACTTTGCACATTTTTAAATTTTTTTTATGGGAAGTGGGCATTGCTGGCCAGACCAGCATTTACTGCCTATCAGTAATTGCCAAGCAGAATTTGGTGGTGTGTTGCCTTCTTGAACCGCTGCATTCCCTGAGCTGTTGATACACCCACAGTGCTGTTAGGGAGGGAGTTTCAGGATTTTGACCCAGCAACAGTGAAAAAACAGCAATACATTTCCAAGTCAGAACGTTGAGTGACTTGGAGGGGAACCTCTGTGTGGTGATGTGGTGATGTTCCGAAGTATCTGCTGCTCTTGTCCTTCTAGATGAAAGGTACTGTCTAAGGAATTTTGGTGGCTTCCTGCAGTGCATTTTGTAGATGGTACACACTGCTGCTGTAGGGCTGTCTTGTCCTGGATGGTGTTTGTTGAGCTTTTTGAGTGATGTTGGGGTTGCACTCACCCAGGTAAGTGGACTATATTCTATTACACTCGTGACGTGTGCCTTGTAGATGGTGGTGGATAGGTTTTGGGGGGGTGGGTGGGGGTGGTGGTGGGGTGGTGGTGGGGGCGTGGTGGGTTGGTGGGCAGGGGGTGGGTCAAGAGGTGAGTTACTTGCCTGCAGGAATCTTAGCATTTGACCTGCTCTGGTAGCCACAGTATTTATATGGCTAGTCCAGTTCAGTTTCTGGTCAATGGTAACTCCCAACTTTCACAGAGAACAATACCCTTAAGGTGTTTTACAGAGGAATAGTTCAGAAATTTATGGTGAATCATGTAAAAAAATACATAGGAACATAGGAATTAGGAGCAGAAGTAGGAAAATTCAGTCCTTCGAGCCTGTTCCGCCATTCAATCAGATCATGGCTGATCTCTCCCTAATCTCAAATCCTTCTCCTTAATGTTTCCCATATCCCTCTTTCTCTTTTTAAAAATTAGAAATATATCTGTCTTCCTTTTGAAACCATTCAACCGTTCAGACTCCACCGCACTATTGTTCTACAAATTCACCACTCTCTGCATGGTCATTCCTCCTCATCCCAGTTTGAAATCTTACACCTCTCAACCTATGCCTGTGACCTCTTGCCCCATAAGAGGAAACAATTAGTCTACATTTATTCTATCGATCCCCCTTAAATATTTTTATACCTCGATCAGATACCCTCTCATCCTTCTAAACTCCAGCAAATACAAGCCCAAACTGTTTAATCTCTCCTCATAAGTCAGCCCCTTCATAGTGGGATAGTGGGGCAGGGCCTAACTGGGGGGCCTCTGGGAGGAGGTCGGTAGGGGTGGTGTTCCCACTGTCACTCTGCATAGGGATCGCGACCAGAGAGAAAGAGACCAGCGATCGGGGCTGGGCATTGGGGTGGAGGGTGGGGAGGTGGGGTGGGGCGGGGGGGCGTGCATGGGGGTTGCCCTGTTGGAGAGGTCGGGTCTGCCAGGGGGTAGAGGAGAGGTGGTTCAGGACTGCAGGATGGTTGGGAGGGGGGCTGAGGCTGCCAGTGGGTTGGTAGATGGTTAGAGATCAGGACATCAGGAGATCGAGGCAAGCCAGGGCTGGGGAAGATCGAACTGGCCAGTGATCGGGAAGCTGGCAGTGTGGGACCAGTGTGCATGCGCCGATCTCAGTGCTGACAGATCGGTGCATGAATGGCGGCCCACTCAGCACTATGCTGCTGGCTTCTCTAGCAGAAATAGTTCTCGCTCCCTGAGTGTCAATGAGATTTATGTTAGTGCACTCTGCAGTGCCCACAGTGTTCGAGGTGCATTTTGAAACTCCTGTTGAAAAAACCAGCAGGAATTACTCCAGTTTTTACACAAATTTGACGCTGAGAATTTTTTTAGAAGAATTGCCCCGAAGGTCTAAATCCTGTCGATGCTGTTACTTTGTTTCTCCATTCTACTTTTGAAAAAGAAAGGGGTGTGTACATTACGGGCCCAATTTTGCCATTGCGTTGCACCCATTTTTGGGCGCAAACACTTGGTAAAGTCGGGCTTGTAGCGAGTACTGTATCTGTGCCTGCCTCTGCCCCAGTGGCTGAAAATGGCTGCCATTGGGACCATGGCCCAAAACGGGCATGACGTCAATTTAAATGCATTTAAATTGACTTAATAGGCTGCACGCCCAAACCTACAGGCACTCTCCCTGCTTTACCACCGTGTTCGCTCGTCCGGATTTGACATGAAACAGATATAGTCCACAAAAGTCTGATTCGGGTGCTCCAGCTTCTGAGGAGTTAATTTCAGAGGTTCTGGCAGCTCTCTGACTCAGATCAGTGGTGGGTGGGGTGGCCTGGAGGGATATGTGTCAGACACCTTTCTGGTGGCAGGGGGGGTGGTGGGGGGAGGTGGGTCAGATGGCTTTTCAGTTGGGGGGGGGGGGGCGCAGGGAGGTGGGTCAGATGACTCTCTGGTGGGGAGCTGTAGGAGGGCATGGGCAGGGGAGTCGGCTACCACTCTGCTTGTGATCGGTGGGGAAAAGGAGGGCAGGGTGTCGCAATCGGTCTGGATAGTGGGATGGTGGGAGGAAAAGGGGGTCAGTTATGTTGTGGGGGTTGGCCAATGTCTGTGGAGGCCAGGGGGAGGCATTATCCCACCTGGGAGCGATGTGGCAGGGGAGCATTTTTTTTACTGTGCACACGCAGTTGGAAGCGCTGGTTGGAGCTGCAGCGTTTCGGGCGCTTCGAACCCCTCACCACCCCACACACACACACACAACACACACACACACACACACACACACACAGAAGCTTGAGCAGCACAATTCGTAATCACTGATATCTTTTCAGGCAGACTGTGTATGGGGGCGCCTGAGAATGGGTGTAAAAGTCAGATCTGAAACACTCCCAGTTTCAAGTCCACCCAGCACTTAGAATTAAAATGGTAAAATTGGGCCATATATGTCAGCAGGTTTAAAGCAGTGCTACACATGCAGCAGGTTCCAAACTGCTTCCAGTTGCTATTGTTCTCCCAGTAGTCTGAAGCTGGGGTCTCTGGGGATCTTGCTTGCCACGATGTTTCACTGTCCTAATTTCTGTTGGAATTCACACATTTCAGCGTTAAGTGGTTTTTAGTTGTATCAATTTGCTGCTTTATTTAATACCTAAAAAATAGCTTTAATTTGTACAATTTATGTTGCATGTACTTATATCTTTATTATTTGCTTGTCCTTGTGTCTTGTTTCTTTTCTGTCCTTTGAACACATATCTCACATGATTGTTTTCTGTATGAGATTTGGTCACATACTTGGGTGTGTAGGAGGTTCTGCCTTGGTTTTTAAATAGTGTCTGAAACAGCTCAACTATCTTTTGTTCAGAATTGATGATGCCTTGAAACGTTGACGTGTTTTTCCGTCTAGCTTCTCCTGTGACTTTCCTCCTCTCTGACAATTAATGATTCATCCATAGCAATCTCACTGCTTCACAAGAATGATCCGGCCAGTAGCTACTGCTGGAGCGCAATCCTACCATGGGGGTTGGCGCAGCCAAGCTTGCTGCTGCTTTCGCATGATCTCCACAGGTAGATACTTCCTATTTGATTCACTGAGTAACAATTAGGATTAGGGAAAGAATAGAATCCCTACAGAACAAAAGGAGGCCATTTGGCCCATCAAACATACACTGACAACTATCCCACCCAGGCCCTATCCCCGTAACCCACTCATCTACCCTGATAGTCCTCCTGACACTAAGGAGCAATTTAGCATGGTCAATCAACCTAACTTGCACATCTTTGGAGTGTGGGAGTAAATCGGAGTACTTGGAGGAAACCCAAGCAGACACAAGAAGAAGGTGCAAACTTCACACTGACAGTGACCTGAGACTGTCATTGAATTTGGGTCTCTGACACTGTAATTCAGCAGTGCTAACCACTGTGCCATCGTGCCACATCAATATCTAATCTTTTGATTTCCTACCTCAGTTATGATGGGTAGCACAGCTCCATTTAAAAGATTATTCTTGGATTTTTTTTCTTACTCTCAGGAAGCTGGAAGATGAGTTCCATAAGAAAATGTTGAGGCACTTGAAGTGTCAGAACTGTTTTCTAAGGAGGCCAGTTCATTGAACCCTTCGCAGTTACTTGGACAGGACTGAGGATATTTGCCTGCATTTCTCCGGAAAGGGAAATTTTGGCAGTTCTTAAAGCCTGGCCTGAGACTTTTGCCTGAGACTTGGACAGCTTTGCTATTACTGTCTCATTTAAGCTGGCAGGATTGTTTCAGAGTTGATTCACTGTGTGATCAGTGCATCTATAATGCATAGTGCAGTTCACTGCTCTTATGAAGTAAAATAAAGACCACTTCAAGCTTGGGACTGGGAATGATTTGATTTGATTTACAATTGTCACATGCATGGGATGCAGTGAAAAATATTGTTTCTTGTGCGCTATTCAGACAAAGCATACCATTCATAGAGTACACAGCGGAGAAGGAAAGGAGCGGGTGTAAAACATAATGTTGCATTTACAGATAGGGTGTTGGGAAAGATCAGCTTAATATATGGTAGGTCCATTCAAAAGTCTGATGGCAGCAGGAAAAAAGCTGTACTTGAGTTGGTTGGTACATGTTCTCAGGCTTCTGTCTCTTTTTCTCAGTGGCAGAAGGTGGAAGAAAATATGTCTGGGGTACATGGGGTCCTTGATTATGCTGGCTGCCTTTTTGAGGCAGCAGGTAGTGTAGACTCAGTCAACGGATAGGAGGCTGGTTTGAGTGATGTATTGGTCTATGTTCACAACCCTTTGTGGTTTCTTGTGGTCTGGGTCAGAGCAGGAGCCATGCCAAGCTGTGTTACAACCAGAAAGGATGCTTTCTATGGTGCATCTGTAAAAGTTGGTGGAAGGGTGTGCTGCTGGGTATTTCCTAACCCCACCATTTTCATTGAGCCTTTTTCTTATAGAGAGCTGAATAAACATACATTTCTTTGGTGAGGGGGTAGAAGTTTGCAAGGATAAGGGGGCCAAGGACAGGGTTCCTTTTTGAAGAAGGCATTGGAGGTGGTTTTGAAAAGGAGGGCAATAGTCCCTGAGAAGAAAGAAGAATTTAAATTGTCAGCTGGCTTGGGAACCTCTCAGGTCAGCAATGGGAATGGGATCAAGGGAGCATGGACGAGAGATATTTGGAGAGAGTGTGGAAAAAGATGGAAGAGAAATTAGAACAGAATAAATGTTTAGGGCAATGAATTTTTGTCAGAAATTTCTTTGGAGGATTTTCCAGGTGGGTTGCAGCAGCAGGAGACTGACAAACGCTGGTTTCAGCAGGGTTTGTGCTGGTTATTCATCATTATTACACATTGGTCTCCATGGTAGAATTGTGATCTAGCATCTGCTGGTCCAGATCGCTCGTGGCCAGCTGGTGAAGTAGCAAGAAGTAACGAATTGTCACACATGGCTGTTAGAGCTTAAAGAAAATTTCTGATAAATAACACACACACAAATAGTGAAAACATTTCCCTGTTGAATAAGTATCTTACAGTGATTTACATAAATAGTGTACTACGTTAGCAGAAGATTAACCTCAGTTTTACCTTGTGTGACTGGGCTCAGCCATAATATTTCAAGCAGACATAAGTACATGCCCCCTTTCACTTAACTGCTTGACTGGAAAACCCACAGTAATACAAGCACAACCAGTATCTTTTTGCTGTTTCTTTCTCCTGTGAATCTTGCGCTCTGCTGTATTTCTTCTCAGCCTTTTGGCTAAGATCAAAGATCAGATCAAGTCCAAGATGGGGTACAATGCCTTATCTTGTCAGCTTGGATTTTGTTTGTCTCACTTGTGGGACCTTGAATTGAATTCATTTTGAATTTGGTTTTTGGAACAAGCAAGAAATAGATTCAGATTTGCCCAGTCCATTCTGAGTATTGGCTTTGTGACTTTAAGGATGGAGTAAAAAATGTTTTAAAAGTAATTTATTGAAATAAATTTGAATCTAAAATTACAATGAAACACATCAATTGTGTTTTTTTTAACGGAACAACCCTTTGAGTTATAGGAATGATCTCAAGAATGCAGTGGTGCATTTAGATTTTAGCTTTGTCCATTATAGCACATTCTCCATCATTCTGAGGTTTCCAGGTCAACAATTTACCACTACAACCATCAACTAGTCAACATTTATGCAATGGTTGATGACTGTGCAAGAATGATGGATTAGGTGCCTGGCTTATTCACAGTTTCAGCCTTGTATAAACCTGACACCCCAATAATGGTGACGGAGGAATTTAGTCTGCACATTGAACGCAAATTCGCTTAATGAAAACATGACTATTTATTCATTTTAAAGTAAAACAGAAACTGTCTTGATGATGGAAGCTAAATAGCAGTTGGAATATTATCTGTGCAGATAAAGTACTTCTTACATCAATGATAAAGTCATATTTTACTACTGGAATGGCTTTCTGTTACACTTCAACATCTAGTGATAATCTCATAAAGTACTCAGATTACTCCTGCCCCAGAATCTTAGAGTTGTCTGCTTCGTAATATCTTATATGGCTTCTTTCCAAACTCACATCAGAGTCAAAAGAATGAAGTGGAACATTTGCTTCCTGTAATTTTTTTTGAGGCACATCTTTCCATTTTGCATTTGGAACATCTATCAAATGACATTCTGTACATTCCAGTTCTCAATTCGTGCAGATCATTCAAGTGCATTGCTTTCTTTGAAGAGCAGATTGGCACACATCTCCTCTGAGGTAAATTGGAGCGGAATAGTTGATGACTCTTATTTCATTCCATTCTCATACCACTCTCATAATTTTCCTACCAGAAATGGAAAAATCTTTGTAATAAGTCAGGTTAGAAAAGTTTGGATAATGCACATTCCAATCTAAGATGTGATTAAGCGATGGATTTTATGGATTTTAATAAGAAAAATATAAATTGACTGCATTAGTCTGTCTAAGGAATGTCCAGTGTTAATTTCTTTTGCATCATTGATGTAACAATGGCACAGATAACCAGAGCAGAACTCATTTTTAAGATACAGAGATGCAGATTTAAATCACCTAAAAGGTATATTGAGTTGAGATCCAACAGCTATCTCCCTGGGAGGTTTGGAGGCAGTTAGGGAATCTCTACCCCAGTAAAACATTAAGGTATTATAAGCAATTAACTTCTGTTTTAGTCAAAAATTCACGATTTAACTGGCAGCAGATGCGTTTCACAAACTATGTGGAACTCACCAGGTAGTGTGAGGAGAGTTTCTTCAATGGAATGGACAGGTTGGAGAGCCTTTGATCTCTGAAAACCTAACAGTTGTAGCCAAACCTGGGTGAGAAGCTACTGCTCACTAATTCCTTTCGAGTGAATGCTTTTGCTACCTGATAGATGATTGCCAACTTCTTGCAAGTCACTTCACCTGTCTTGCGCTTGACTCACTTTCCACTACATTCCCCTGCAGCCTGCCTTCAGCATGGCAAGGCACACCACAGGAACGTCTGCAGTTCCAACTTCCGCCCTGGTGAGAGATAAGATTAGAAGGGGCAGAGCCCCGAAAGCTAGTGGCGTTTGCTACCAAATAAACCTGTTAGACTTTAACCTGGTGTTGTGAGACTTCTTACTGAGAGATAAGAGGAGCAGCAACATCCAAACTAATAAAGCAGCAGCAGGAGCAAGACTAGCACCAACACTGTCTGCCTCCCTTTCAGCTACAGATTATAGGACAGAGGGAGGGGAAAGAGGGATTCAGCCATGTGGATGGAGGCAAAATTGCCAACACAAGGTTAATTGGCAGAGGATCAACTCGACTGACATGTCTGAACATCAGTGCCTCAGGAGACACAGGTTTACGTGGTAGGTCATTGCGGATGTCTGGAACAAGACCTCCTTCTCAGTGGAATGGGTGAATATCAAGTGTGTTAGAAATATCTTGTCCAGGGAAGAACTTTTGTGGAAGGTGCCTGTGAGACATGGATGTGAGAGAACAATAGCATGTGAACTTCAACTTCAACCAAATTTTGCTGGAAAACAAACCATGTGATCTGCTTATTATGGAGACTGAACATCAAAATGAAACGTATTCATAATCAAGTACAAGTTCTGATGCTCGATCACAAAGACAGCTGGTCCAGCTTCTTCCCAGAATCACAGGCCCAAATTTTCACTCCCAATTAAGTGCACAGAGTCAGGAGGTTTTCTGGCTCGTGGCAGCTGACTCGGGAAATAATGCCCCACATCATAAGACCTTCATTCTGAGGCAGCAGGCGCATGCAGGAGTCAGGCTTGGTCTCTTCTGGAAACAGTTTGGAGACATCCAGAGGAGCTGCTGCATGTTGAGGCAAGCTGGCTAAAAGGCCTACCTTGACGTCTAAGCCTTGGTTCCAATTGTGTTGTTGAATAATGGGACCTCAGTCTCCACCCACTCCCCATGCCCTATCCATGTACACTCATGCCAATCCATGACCCACACATCCTCTATGGCCCTGCATACCCTTCATGCCAACTTCTGGTCTCCATTCATCCAAGGGTCCCTTGTAGTCTTTATGCCAACTTAGTGATAACATATGACCCCACACATACCCAGAGACCCATATCGACCCTATATCAAGTTAGTGCTAGTTCATTCCAACCCATCACCTTTTCCCTTACACCTCCAAGCCAACTTACCCATTATCCACCACCATGGGCGGACCTCAGGGGCCATGCCGATATAAAGTAAAATGAAGTTTGATATATCTATTACAGATTTCACTATGTAAAAACACTCATTTATACAATCTCATTCATATTTCAAATCACTACAAAAACTTAATCCTTTATATAACATATATTTGCATTCATAGCCTTGTATCAACACTGCTAATCCATTAATTACCTCTTGAAGTAGTCAATCAAACATAGGGTGGAATTTTATGACTTAGTCATGTCCATTTTGTGGTGGGAAAATGTAAAATTGGGCATAATGTGACTCATGGGATTGGTACCCATTTTCACGGCCATTCCCATTTTACCAATGAAAAAAGTTGGCACAATTTTGGGAGCCTGCCCAAAATGGCCGAAAGGTCAATTCGCATTTTTTTTTGTATTCAACACAATGTAATTATTGAGCTTCACTCTCAACTGTCCCAGCTCAGCTGCCTTAGTGACCTTGGTTGCTGCAGTTGGATTGGTCAGGAAAACACTGCATTAAAGTTGTATCAAGGTGCTTGAGCAGAGAGAGTGAGCGATGAAGTAAGTCTCTGCCTTCAAACTGCTCGGTGCTGCTCAGAGGGAGTTGTTTCGTGGCAGCCATGTTGTGTTTCAGGTCTTGAGGTGGGGGGAGGGCTTGTGAGCATGTGGGGGGTTACTGTTGTTCACATGGTCCAACTCTGGAATCACAGCATGTCCCTGGCTCAGAGCGCTGATATTGGGTCTTAGCGTTGACTCTGGGTCCTAGTGCAGGCAGCAGTAAGCAACATTGCTGGTAGGGGAATGCACTGGAAACTCTCTGAAGTGGCAGTTCTGCAGCCACAGGGCTTGTCAAGCAGCACAGTCTGATCACTACTGCATGGATTCTGGGTGTGTATTTGTGAGTTGGGGGAGTGGGGGGTGTGTGTTGCTGGGGGTCTGTGGTGGGGGGGGGGGCGGGCAGAGTGTGTGTCTGTGAGTGTGTGTGTGTGTGTGTGTTGCTGGGGATCTGTGGGGGGGAGTATGGGGAGTGTGTGTTGCTGGGGGTCTGTGAGGGAGCTCAGGGGAGTGCATGTTCCTGGGGGATTGTGGGTGAGTAATGGGGAGTGTGTGTTGCTGGGGGTTTATGGGGGAGCTAGGAGGAGTGTGTATTCCTGGGGGTGAGTGGGGGGTAGGGGGAGTGTGTGTTGCTGGGGGTCTGTGGGGGAGCTAGGGGAGTTCATGTTCCTGGGGGTGAGTGGGGGGTGTATGGGGACTGTGTGTTGCTGGGGGTCTATGGGGGAGCTAGGGAGAGTGTGTGTTCATGGGGGTTTGTGGTGGGGGGGTAGGGGGAGTGTATGTTCCTATGGGTCTGTGAGGGGGGTATAGGAGGAGTGTGTGTTGCGGGGGGTGAGTGGGGGGGTGGGGGAGTGTGTGTTGCGGGGGGTGAGTGGGGGATGGGGAAGTGTGTGTTGCTGGGGGTGTGTGGGGGATAGCAGGAGTGTGTGTTGATGGGGGTCTGTGGGGGTGGGGGAGTGTGTGTTGCTGGGGGTGAGTGGGGGGTAGGGAGTGTGTGTTGCTGGGGGTGAGTGGGGGGTAGGGGGAGTGTGTGTTGCTGGGGGTGAGTGGGGGGTAGGGGGAGTGTGTGTTGATGGGGGTGAGTGGGGGGTAGGGGGAGTGTGTGTTGATGGGGGTGAGTGGGGGGTAGGGGGAGTGTGTGTTGCTGGGGGTGAGTGGGGGGTAGGGGGAGTGTGTGTTGATGGGGGTCTGTGGGGGGTGGGGGAGTGTGTGTTGCTGGGGGTGAGTGGGGGGTAGGGGGAGTGTGTGTTGATGGGGGTCTGTGGGGGTGGGGGGAGTGTGTGTTGATGGGGGTGAGTGGGGGGTGGGGGGAGTGTGTGTTGCTGGGGGTGAGTGGGGGGTGGGGGAGTGTGTGTTGATGGGGGTGAGTGGGGGGGTGGGGGAGTGTGTGTTGATGGGGGTCTGTGGGGGGTGGAGGAGTGTGTGTTGATGGGGGTCTGTGGGGGGTGGGGGAGTGTGTGTTGATGGGGGTCTGTGGGGGGTGGAGGAGTGTGTGTTGATGGGGGTCTGTGGGGGGTGGGGGAGTGTGTGTTGATGGGGGTGAGTGGGGGGTGGGGGGAGTGTGTGTTGATGGGGGTGAGTGGGGGGTGGGGGGAGTGTGTGTTGATGGGGGTGAGTGGGGGGTGGGGGGAGTGTGTGTTGATGGGGGTCTGTGGGGGTGGGGGAGTGTGTGTTGCTGGGGGTGAGTGGGGGGTAGGGGGAGTGTGTGTTGCTGGGGGTGAGTGGGGGGTAGGGGGAGTGTGTGTTGATGGGGGTCTGTGGGGGTGGGGGGGGTGTGTGTTGATGGGGGTGAGTGGGGGGTGGGGGAGTGTGTGTTGCTGGGGGTGAGTGGGGGGGTGGGGGAGTGTGTGTTGATGGGGGTGAGTGGGGGGTGGGGGAGTGTGTGTTGATGGGGGTGAGTGGGGGGTAGGGGGAGTGTGTGTTGATGGGGGTGAGTGGGGGGTAGGGGGAGTGTGTGTTGCTGGGGGTGAGTGGGGGGTAGGGGGAGTGTGTGTTGATGGGGGTCTGTGGGGGGTGGGGGAGTGTGTGTTGCTGGGGGTGAGTGGGGGGTAGGGGGAGTGTGTGTTGATGGGGGTGAGTGGGGGGTAGGGGGACTGTGTGTTGCTGGGGGTGAGTGGGGGGTGGGGGAGTGTGTGTTGATGGGGGTGAGTGGGGGGTGGGGGAGTGTGTGTTGCTGGGGGTGAGTGGGGGGTGGGGGAGTGTGTGTTGCTGGGGGTGAGTGGAGGGGTGGGGGAGTGTGTGTTGATGGGGGTGAGTGGGGGGTGGGGGAGTGTGTGTTGCTGGGGGTGAGTGGGGGGTGGGGGAGTGTGTGTTGCTGGGGGTGAGTGGGGGGGTGGGGGAGTGTGTGTTGCTGGGGGTGTGTGGGAGGATATGGAGGGTGTGTATTGCTAGGGGTCCTTGGGAGGGGATAGGGGGAGAGTGTGTTGATGGGGGTCTGTGGGGGGTGGGGGAGTGTGTGTTGCTGGGGGTGTGTGGGGGGTAGGGGGAGTGTGTGTTGATGGGGGTCTGTGGGGGGTGGGGGAGTGTGTGTTGCTGGGGGTGTGTGGGAGGATATGGAGGGTGTGTATTGCTGGGGGTCCTTGGGAGGGGATAGGGGGAGAGTGTGTTGCTGTGCTGGGGTGAGCAGAGTTCTTTAACCTCTCCATTTGTCTCTCCTCTTCCTTAAATTTCCCCCACTCCCTGCCTTCAGATTGGCGAGATGGCTTTTGCAATTCAACCCATTGATCTCGCTGTTCTTTTGGCTGCTGCTGGAGCTGAGGAGGAGGGGCAGGAGAATGAATCGAGAGCAGAGAAGGCCCAGGCCTTACCACTCGCAGGAGTAGAGGGAGATGGTCGCTAGAAGCAGGACTTGGCTGCCATTCGCCCTAGGGTGGAGGGGAACAAGAGAAGGAGGGTGCAAAGTTTCCTTTGAGCAAGTGTTGGACATCACGTGCCCCCAAGGGCTCCGGCTTTGAAAGGAGATGGTGCGGCACCTGTGCCATTTGTTACAGGACCTGGCACCTCGGGGCACGGTAAGGGGCACACACTCCCGGGGGCTGTGAAACTGATAGCCACCTTAAACTTTTACACCACTGGGTCTTCCAGACCATTAGTGGAGATCTTTACGGCATTTCCCAACCATCCACCCACAAGTGTGTCAAGGAAGTCACGGATGCCTTGTATGCCTGGGCGGGCCAGTATACTAAATGTGACCTGGACCAGGCCCAGCAGGAAACCGGGACTGCAGGATTCGCAGCCATTGCAGGATGCCAAATGTGCAGGGGGCTATAGACTGCACCCACGTCACCCTCAAGGCCTCGGTGAAGGATCCAGGAAGATTCATGAACGTAAAGTGCTTCCACTCAATAAACGTGCAAATAGTATATGATCATCAGCTGACTATCATGCACGTCTGCACCAGACACCCTGGCAGCGAGCATGACAGCTTCACTTTGAGGAGGTCTGATGTCCCGGAGGTCATTGAGGAGGAGTACAGGGTACAGGGTAGCTCATGGGGGACATGGGGCACCTGCTTCAGACTTGGCTGATGACGTCTATGCAGAGGCCTGAGAATGAAGTGGAGACCCGAGATTACAAGGCCCATGTTGTCACCCGTTCAATAGTGGAGTGGTCCATCGGGCTCCTCATAATGCAGTTCAGGTGCTGGACCGCTCTGGTGGGACCTACAATATAGCCCCCTGATATCATCCCATATTATTATATTATCCCATATTATGACCTTTTGGAGGAGGGGGAGAACACGGAGGCCAAGCAGCTGAGTGTTGTTGGGGAGGAGGCCACTCAGCAGGAGGAGGAGGAAGAGGAGGAGGATGACAAGCATAACCATCCAGGCGCTGGAGGGCTGGTGGCAGCAAGGATCAGGCATGCAAGGGCGGCGATGGAAGCCCTGATCACACGCGCTTTGGTCATTATTGAAACTGAAAGTAACTATTGAAACTGAAAGCACTGATTATTTTCAACTCAGCGACACAAGGGGCTTTCTCCCCCTCCATATCTAAAGAGAAAGGGATTTCGATAACTTGAGAACTTGACGGTTCCACAGACAACTATCACTGCAGGATAAGGATCTCGGGATCTGTTTGAATTCAGCACGGAATTCAAATGGCTCTTCTGGGTTTGAGTTTCCCCCATATGGGAATCACATCTTGTCCCCTTTTTCCTGATGATGAAAATGAGATTGATTGGAAATGGGAGTGGGAATTCCAGATCAGGGGTCCCAGCAACATTTTGGATAAGTTCCCTTGACTCTGCAAAGATTCGGGGCACATACTCTCAGAATCAGTCAGACTGAGAGACTTGGGGAAGAAGACCCATGACTGGTGCTGCTATGCCAGGCAGAAACAAAGGATGATTTTCCAGTTGTACACCAAGCAGAATGCTGGTGAGGATGGATTCCCGGTTCCAAGAAACAAAGGTTGTGGTGGAGAGTTAAAGGCTGAAAAGACCTTGCTACTGGAAGTTCATCTGAATATGCTCAGGTTATTGAGTGATGAGGACTTGTTTAAAGGACACTGGAAGATTCACCATGGCAGGGCCGAGTGGAAAGACTCTGGGAAAGCTGGGAGTTTGGGACTTAATTTCTGCTGTGATTGAGGTGTGATGTTTAAATATGGGCTGAAATTTTCCTGTCTTGTGGAAATTGTAGTGGGTGAGACAGAGCCACTTAAAGGTCCGTTGAGCTTGGGTGGAAACATTCGGTCTTGGGGCACACGTAGCTGGAATATCCCACCAGTGGTGTGGGAATTTTAGTTGTGTTAAGAAGTGAAAGGAAAAGGGATTTCCTGTTGTTTGGTATATTAGTTACCAATTAAGTAATGCTTAGTTGATGTTGATTTTGTTCTTTTTTATAATGTCAGTTAAGATCTTAAAATGTGAAATCCTGATCATGCAATCCTTTGCTTCAATCATTAGAAAATTCATTTATCTATTTAAATGTTCTCGGTCCCTAAGGGGATTGTGAAAATAGGTTGTGTGTACATTAGTAAAATGGACTATGTATTGTCCTTACCCTTCTGAAATGTTTCTATTTGAGCTGAAATAACATGAAAAATGCCAGCTTTAATGTCCATCTGTAAAGACTTAATGTCCATCGATAAAATACTGCACTAATCACAAAGTATTATTTCCACCGCATTAAGTGTTCCTCCCTGATATGGCTCTGAGACCTCAGCATTCTTCTAGCACAGTCACCGGAAAATGGACCAAGATCAACAAGCATGGTAGGAACTGGGCAGCAGAGCTGTTTATTGAGCCTTACAAGCATTTATAGGGCCTTCCAAAATTTAACTCATTAGAAGCTATGGCTAATTTTCAGCACTTATTTCAACTGATTACATACAAGAGGTATTGAAGTATTAGATATACTCATTGTCTGATTGATAGTTTGTTGGAAAATTCCATTTTTTTTTATGACAGATTCATACAAACAGAAAATGTACTCAGTGTTTGTATACAATCACTTCAAAATTGTTTCCCACAAACCAACTGTGTTCTGTTGCTAATTATTGTCTTTGGAATACGAATACAACTGTTCCTTGTTTGTCTTTCAGACCCTTACTTATTATGTTAATTTGTGCTTCCCTTTTTAATCCCTGATCAAAGCAGTTCAGACACCAGCTGTGGCCAGGTCGTGGGGTGGGTGACTCCCTCTAAGTCCTTTGACAACATTATTCCAAACCAAAAGATGTAAGAAGTATTTTTGATAGCTTGTTTCTGGCTGTCCCTCCAGTTTTCCTCCCATTGTGAAGGGTGGAGCCTGGCCCTCAGTCAGCAGCTTCCACATTTCCAGGACTACACAAATGTTATTTTAATGACACACAAAATGTTTATACCAATGCATAACAGGCAAAATGAAAACAACAGAAAAAGTTCACTCGGATAAGTCATTTGGCTTCTCTTTCTAGTCAGTCTAGTGGATCTAATCTCTTACAAAGTGGTTCAACTTACTTAATGCCCTTCGAAAAATGAATAATCACAATTAATATTTTGAGGAACAGAAAACTCTCTGAAGGTCCCACCTGAAGACGATAATTAAAAGCTGTAGGATATTACTTAATTACCATTTCTGTTATGTGACTTCTACGTTTCACATTGGCTGGACAACACTGCCATGGTCCCAACAAAACTGAAACCTTGGTGGTTGTGAGTACCAGCTGAGTTTTATAATCTGCGGTTCCAACCTTAACCAATTGTTCTTTGATATAATGTTTAACTTGAAATTTGTTTATTTTACTTCAGAGTGGACAATTTCATAGTGGACAAGATTACACTTCACACAACCTATCTCTCTCGCTCCTCCAAAAGATGTGAATGTTGGGTGAATTGGCCATTCTATATTGATCCTTAGTTTCCAAAGATGCATAGGCTCATAGAATCCCTACAGTACAGAAGGAGGCCATTTGGCTCATCAAGTCTGTACTGACCACAATGTCACCCAGGCCCTATTCCCATAACCCTCATTTACCCTGCTAGTCCCCCTGACAGTAGGGTCAATTTAGCATGGCCCATCACCATAACCTGCACATCTTTGGACTGTGGGAGGAAATGGAGAACCCGGAGAAAACCCATGCAGACACAGGGAGAACATGCAAAATCCACACAGACAATCACCTGAGATCCAGTAATTGAACCTGGGTACCTGGCACTGGTACCTCAGCAATGCTAACCACTGTGTCACCATTAGGTTAGGTTTATTATCAGTGGGTAAATGCATACGGTTACAGAGATAGGGTGGGCAGGATGCTCTTTTGGAGAGTCGGTGCAGACTTGATGGGCCGAATAGCCTCTTTCTGTACTGGAGGAATCCTATGGTTCCATAATTTTGAACTAAACCACAAAGCAATGCTTTTACAATCAGCCTGCAACATACCTTTGTTTCATCAGATGGCGATGGGGCAGTGAAAGATGTGAGATACACCAGGACCGAATCTGACTGAGCTGGGGTGGTGGTGGTTGGGGGGGCACTGGGGAGGTGGGTCTAATTGGATATGATGCTGGTTAGAAAAAGCACTGATTAAAATTATATTTTAATTAAAAATACACATACATTGAAGCGTCACTCACAGCTGTGAATGCATGCACCATAACAAATCTTATAAATGATTAATTCACTCCACTGTGTTACTTTTCATGAATATTTTTCAGGAAAAATAGTTACTGCCAGTGGAAATTTTCTATTCTACATATGCTTGGATCAATAGAAAGTGCAGTGCAGTTTAGTAAAGCGATACCTCAGAAGTAAGTGGCTTCAACCTTTGACCAAGGCAGGATAAGAGATTGCATGGGATATGCCCTGAATCTTGCTGTATAAGCTGCAATCACATTCAGCATGCACATGGAATGATTCACAATACCGCATTATTCCTCAAATAAACACCACGTTGTGCAGGATATTTATGTGCTGAGCCTGACCCGAGTACTTATGTCAGAATATCTAATGGGAGCGATATTTGCCAATTTCTTTCCCAGAACAGAAACAGAATGTTACACATTAACCCTGTAAGCACTGAAATCAGTCTGCAGCTCTCAAACCATGCAGTGGTTTATTGTAGTTATTGTGACAGTGCTGTTTCAGAAGTAGATTTACTGTCTCTTGGGCTGCATGTCACAGAACTGTCACTGACATGACCAGCAGTTGCTGCACTATTGCACATATGTCTTTACTGAGGGACATACTGGCTCATTTGTCTTTAAGGATATTGATCTACATCCAACTATGGGAGGAATCACATTGCTTGTAGCTGTTCTCAAAGAAGTGTGAGGGCAACCATAACTTGGAATTGGATTCCAAAGACTCCATTGCAGCAGCAGGATTATGCATGTGATGCACATCTATTGCACCTACACCCTGCATCTGCAATGACCTCCACTGCCATTATCATTACTATTTCCCAGGCTTGGATTTTACTCCTTGATTGAATTACTACTTGAAAGGCACCTAAGTTGAATTTACAAACACTTGTGTTGCATTACCAAAGATCAGGAGGGGAAATACCTCATAACAACATCATTTTAAATGGGAGAACTTGGCGATGATAGAGGATGTTTGCAAGAGGCTGCATTGAGATTGTGGCAAAATGAGCTTTCTTATGGAAAACTCACTTAGCATTGGCTCAATCTTAGCTAGCTAGCTGAAAATCTCCATTTGGCGCAGTACTTGCAACTGTCTTAAACTGGCACAGGTTAGAAAGGAAATATAGTCTTTTTAAGGGTCACAGTGAAGTAACTTTGTTAAGTTGGTATGGCTCCTGCTCTGCCCAAGACCACAAGAAACTACAAAAGGTTGTGAATGTAGCCCAATCTTGGGCTACAACTGACTCAAGAACAGCTTCTGCCATCAGACTTTTGAATGGACCTTGCATTAAATTGATCTTCCTCTATAGCCTAGCTATGACTGTAGCACTACATTCTGCACTCTCTTGTTTCCTTCTCTATGTACGGTACGCTTTGTAATTTTCATTTTATTCTTTTTCTCATAATTTTTCATTCTATTCTAACACATGTGACAATAATAAATCAAATCAAAGGTCTTTCTTGCCTTCAGCAATGCAATGCCTGTGGCTCACTACAAATGCTACAATGCCGCCTTCACTGATGTGTTCTTTACAGCAGGTGGGCACTAAGCACGAAGGGGGAAATGAGGAACTGCCTGACTGCCATCATTTAACCATGGAAGGAGGGCTCTCGAACACATTTTCTTTAGCTGGCTGTCACTATGAATCAAAAATAGGCAGAAACTCACGAGGTAAATTTAGGCCCCTGTTTTGAATGCGTTGTGATCTTGGCAGAAACCAGTAATGTGTTTATTATTATTAAATCCAAAAAGCCATTGCTAAAAGAATAAAGCCACAAAGTTCGCAGCTTAAAACAAAAGAGTTTTGCTACACAAAAATCATTGGATTTGAATATTAATAACGACGTGCTATCATAGATAGTCATCCTTACTCTAAAGCAAACTTCTTCACTCAACTTTCCTTCTACACCCATAACACAAGTCTTATCAGAAATTGAAAGATTAACCACTTGGGCTGGTTAGCACTGCTGCCTCAAAGCTCCAGAGACCTGGGTTCAATTCTGGCCTTCGGTGACTGTCTGCGTGGAGTTTGCACATTCTCCCTGTGTCTGTGTGGGTTTCCTCCTGGTGCTTCATTTTCCTCCCACAGTCCGAAGGTGTACAGGTTAGGTTGATTGATCATGATAAGCTTGCCCTAAGTGTTCCAAGATGTGTATGTTGGGAGGATCAGCCATGGTAAACGTGTGGGTTACGGGGATAGGGTGGGAGAAGACGGCCTGGGTAAGATACTCTGTCAGAGAGTCAGTGCAGACTTGATGGGCCAAATGACCACTTCTGCACTATAGGATTCTATGAACCTGTTTCTATGATTTGTATAAGGGCTTACCTCCAGCATGGTTGTCCCTTTAAATCTCCTCTAACTGTCCCTAGGTTGTAGTCTTCTCCTGAAACAAAGATGTCACTAACATCTTTAAGAGCATGCACCTCAGGTCAGAACTTTTCAGGTTCTAATAATATTTAACTCTGGAGTTTTGCATCTAAAAGTCTCTCTTTTTGGCTATCCCCAGAAGTCCTCCACACTGTTAATAGAATCCTCAAATTAACAAGAGGTTTGAACTCTTTCTACCAACACAGTTCAATTACAACTGAATCCTGCTGCAAAGAAATGTTTCCTACATTCAGCTTCTTCTAAACTAACCTAAAACTAAACTATCTGAATCCAGAAGCACACATAAACGAAAAGCAGGGGAAATAAGAAGACTGGGGGGAAAAGGAATCAAAAACTTACAAAGTTCCAAAATGTCAAGTCAAGGAAAGCGACGTTATTGGCTCGAGCAATTTTCTCCATGTTGAGATATCATAATAACTATGCCAGCCTGGAGAAAAGCTACGTTCTTTTCAACCAGTAGGGAAAGGAAAACTGGAGGGATAATCTCTCTAATTCCTCCAACTCACTGATATTGGGATAGTGGCGACCTTTTTAAAAAAATGTTACTAATTTATGGGACGTGGCCATTGCTGGCTAGGGCAGCATTTATTGCCTTTTTGCCTAATTGCCTTTGAGAAGGTGGTGGGGGTGAGCTGCCTTCTTGAACAGCTGCAGTCCATGTGTTGTAGGTACACCCACAGTGCCATTCAGGAGGGAGTTCTAAGACTTTCACCCAGTGGTTATAAAGGAACAATGATATATTTCCAAGTCAGGATAATGGGAAGGGAAGGTGTTAATGGAATAAGTTGGAATAAAACTTCATAACATTCATAACTAATTATTGCAGTTAATTGAAGTTTTATTTAACTGATTTATTTTTCAATGGCTACTATGAATAAATCTCTTTAATTTGACAGTCAGAAGGGGAAATTCATTTTGGGTAATCGTGCTAAATGAATGGTGTTGGATCAGCCATTCATTATACACAGCTCCTGATATTGAAATCCATTGACAGCAATTGAAAGGTAGCTTCAAATTAACTTAAAAACCAATAGCAAAGGAAGAGCTTTGACAAGTTTTTATTACCTGTTCTCTGCATGTTTTTTGAATGACTTGGAGATGCCGGTGTTGGACAGGGGTAAACACAGTAGAAGCCTCACAACACCAGGTTAAAGTCCAACAGGTTTATTTGGTAGCACAAGCCACAAGCTTTCAGAGCGCTGCTCCTTCATCAGGTGAGTGGGAGTCGTGTTCACAAACAGGGCATTTAAAGACACAAACTCAAATTACAAGATAATGGTTAGAATGCGAGTCTTTACAGGTAATCAAGTCTTAAAGGTACAGACAATGTGAATAGAGAGAGGGTTAAGCACAGGGTTAAAGAGGGTTAAAGAGATGCATAGTGTCTCCAGCCAGGACAGTTAGTGAGATTTTGCATTTCCAGGCAAGTTAATGGGGGTTACAGATAGTGTGACATGAACCCAAGATCCTGGTTGGGGCCGTCCTCACGTGTGCGGAACTTAGCTATCAGTTTCTGCTCAGCGATTCTGTGTTGTCTTAAAGGTACAGGAAGAGAACACTCCTGCCTGAGACAGGAAAGAGTGTTCTCTCCCTGGTTGGGGAACACTTCAGCAGTCACGGGCATTCAGCCTCTGATCTTCGGGAATGCATTCTCCAAGGCAGCCTTTATGACACATGACAACGCAGAATCAATGATAGCATCAGAATGGTGAAAACGCCCTGAGAACATGGGTGTGCTGGAAATGATTCAATCAGGTTCATCAAGCAAGAACTGTGATGAAGCCACAGGCATAGTACGATAGGAGTCATAAGAAAAAGTATGATAGAGTTCATCGTTTCAAAGCTAATACTTTTCAAGGCAGACCCTAACTGAAAAGGGAAACTTGAAAGGGAAACTGAGAAAGGAATCTTAGCCTACCAGTTTCTAAGGGAACTTAGACCAAAACTGAGATGGGAAGCCAAAACTTCTGGGGAGTCTGAAACCAAATAAGAGGACACAGATTCATCAGAAGCAAGAATGTCTTCCACAGCTCTGAGATGTGACTTGGAGTATTGGATGCAGTTTTGGTCTAACAGAGGATATACTTGCCACAGATGTGTGCAGCAATGGTTCACCAGACTGATTACTAGGATGGCAGGATTGCATGAGTAGACATTGGGTCGACTAGGCCTGAATTCACTGAAATTTAGAAGAATGAAAGGGAACCTCATGGAAACATATAAAATTCTGACAGGGCTGAACAGACTGGATGCAGGACTTTGCTTCTTGTGGCTGGGTGGTCTAGAACAAGTGGACTTAGTCTCAGGATACAGGGCTAGCCATTTAGGACTGAGAGGAGGGGGAAACTTCTTCACTCAGAGATAGAATGGTGAATTTGTGGAATTCTCTGCCACAGGAAGCTGTGAAGGCCAAGTTACTGAATATATTTAACAAAGAAATAGATAGATTTCTAGACTCCAAAGAAGTTAAGGGGATATGGGGGGAGCATGGGAGTATGGCATTGAGATAGAGGATCAGCAATGATCATATTGAATGATGGAACAGGCTTGAAGAGCCAAATGATCTACTCCTGCTCCCATTTTCTATGTTTCTATGATGATGATTCCAGTAGTGCAGCATTGGTAAGCTGAGGAACATACAGGCTAGATCCAGAAGCTGAGAATGGGTAAAAATACAGTTGCTACAGCTATTTCAGTGACTTGAAGATATCAATAGTGGATCTACGCCTTTCAGGCCATTGTAAGCAAAGAGGTGAGGTTCTGCAGGTGTGTGCTATTTTAGTGAAGATCTTGTTGCCTTGCCCATGGACCTGGGGTTGTTCTGTACGGCCTACGGCTAGGAATCAGGCTAAATCCTAGAAGAAAAGGGCCTGAAATTCTTTGTGAGGAAGGTAAAGTTTAGAAGGACTTTGTGACTAAGATTGATGACATACATGTTGGGTGCACTGTGCAGCCAATTCATAGGGTCTGTCCTAACTCTATCCACCATTTAATGTAGAAGTCATCATTTATAATCAACCACAATTTGCCTGTTAATGTTGACCCTGGGTTTTAGACAGTGTGTGATTACCCAAGATAATATTGGGCGCTTGATTTATTTGACTCTTTATAGTAAAAATTCTTATGCTTTTAACAATGGAAACTTGTGGTTTCATTCTCCAGTAAATAATTGGAATTCTGGATTTCTTCTGTTTAAAAAAAAAATGACTGCTCTCAACCAAGATCATAACACTGCCTTTTACAACCCCATGCTGGCTGTGTCTCTCATCAGCTAAAAAGTTTCAACATGTTTAGATGCCCTCTCCTTAATTGTAGACTCTAGCAATCTCTTAACAGATGCTATCGTGTTCAAATAGTGTGAGAATGTGTTCAACAAAGTGAATAGGATGCAGAGTAAAGTAGCGGGATTAGTTCAATGCACTAATGTTCTTTAGGGAAGGAAATCTGCCTTCCTTACCTGGTCTGTCCTACATTTGATTCCAGAGCCACAGCAATGTGGTTGACTCTGAACTGCCTCGGGCAACTAGGGATGGGCAATGAATGCTGGCCAGCCCATGACACCCATGTCCCATGAATGATTTTATAAAAATATTTCTGTAAGTTGTGCTGGAGTTGTGTCATGACCTTGGTAGACCAGGCCTGTCAGACTGTATATGGCTCTGATCACCAGAGGCATCGCAACGGTAAGTAAAAGGCTATCCCTTGAAATCCGAGAAGCGCGCAATAATCCGAAACTTCATAAGCTAAAGTTCCCCAGTTTTAAAGAAAACCCTTTTGTGGCGAAGTTTCGAAGAAATAAAATACTTGATAGGTTAGCAAAAGTAAACCCAAAGCAACTCATTCAGCTATGCCAGGGTTGAGAACGAGGGAGGCACAGACTTGGGGCTGTGGAATGTGAGTTTAGGATAGATTTCAGAAAGTATTTCTTCACACCAAAAGTGATCAACACATGCAGCAGTTTGGCAGGAAGGGTGGATGAAGCTGTGAAATTGATGAAATAGTTTAAAAATGGCTAGATTCCATAATAGGAAAACAGTAGGGGGTACTATGTGGAAGGGTAAGATAAAACAAATTGAAGGGCCTTCTTAGAGGGACGGAAAGGGTCTGGTAAGGTGATAGTGGTAGGGGATGGGAGGGTCCGAGGGATTGATAGGAGGTTCTGTGGGCAAGGGCGCGACTCCAAGATGGTGGTCTGCCTCCCTGGAGCAGGGGTAAAAGATATAATGGAAAGGGTAGAGGGAATTTTGAAAGGGGAGGGGACCCAGGCAGAGGTCATAGTACACGTAGGGGAGGGGGATATAGGAAGGAGGAGTAGGGGAGAGGTCCGTAGGCAATTTAGGGAGTTGGGGGCCAAACTAAAGGGCAGGACCTCTAGGGTGGCACTGTCTGGGTTGCTGCCCAGTATGAGCAGGGCTAAGAATGACGAGATCATGCAGTTGAATGCATGGTTGAGGGACTGGTGTAGGGTAGAGGGGTTTACTTATGTAGATCATTGGGAGGTGTTTAGGAGAGAAAGGCAACTGTACAGGAGGGGTGGGGAGGATTTGAACGGGAGGGGGACTAGTGTCTTAGCAGGGAGGTTAGCTGGGGTGTTCAGGAATGATTTAAACTAATAGGGAAGGGGGGTGGGGAGGTGGCTGGGAGAGAGACGGGTGAAAGGAAAATTATAAGGGAGAAGGTGGTTCCGAGGGACATTTGTGGGTTGAACTGTGTCTGTTTCAATGCTAGGAGTGTGGCAGGGAAAACGGATGAGCTTAGGGCCTTGATGTTTGTGAGGCAGTTGGATGTGGTGGCTGTAACGGAGACGTGGTTACGGGAAGGGCAGGACTGGCAGCTGAATGTTCCTGGGTACAGGTGTTTTAGGTGTGACAGAGGAGGGTTGAAGAGAGGTGGAGGGGTGGCACTGTTAGTCAAGGAAAACATCACAGTAGTGCAGAGGGAGGGCGATATGGAAGAGATAGGGATTGAGTCGATGTGGGTGGAGTTGAGGAATAAAAAGGGAGAGATCACACTGCTAGGGGTGTACTATAGGCCACCCAACAGCCCAAAGTCAGTGGAGGAGGGAATTTGCAGGGGTATTTTGGACAGGTGCAGAAAGAATAGAGTGGTTGTAGTGGGTGATTTTAATTTTCCCGGAGTGAATTGGAGGGGGCCTAGAGCTGGGGGTATGGAGGGAGAGGAGTTTGTGAAATGTGTTATGGAAGGGTTGCTAGAACAGTATGTAACTTGCCCGACTAGGGGAGGGGCTATACTGGATTTAGTGTTGGGAAACGAGCCAGGGCAGGTGGGTGAGGTAGAGGTAGGCGAACATGTGGCGAACAGTGACCACAAGTCCGTCTACTTTAGGATAAAAATGGAAAGGGACGAGTGCCGTCCAAGCGGGAGTGTGCTGAACTGGGGAAAGGCGAGCTATGGCAGGATTAGGAGGGAGCTGCAGCAAACTGACTGGGAGGGACTGTTAGCTGGCAAGTCCACGGTTGGCAAGTGGGAGGCTTTTAGGGACAAAATGAAATGGTTGCAGGGGAGGTTTCTTCCGGTTAAGCGAAAGGATGGGAAAGGTAGGATTAGAGAGCCGTGGCTTACGGGGGATATTGAAGACTTGGTTAGGAAGAAGAGGGAGGCGTATGATAGGTCAAAACAAATGGGTACGGAGTGTGCGCTGGAGGAATATAGAGAGAGTAGGAGGGAGCTAAAAAGGGGAATTAGAAGGGCGAAGAGAGGGCATGAGATGGCTTTGGCCGGTAGGATTAAGGATAATCCTAAGGCATTTTATTCCTATATTAGAGGCAAGAGAGTAGTTAGAGGGAAAATTGGTCCTCTTAGGGACAAGAGTGGAGAGTTGTGTATTGAGTCGGAGGGAATGGGGGAGCTCCTGAATGAATACTTTGCGTCGGTATTCACGAAGGAGAGGGGTTCGGAATCGTGCGGTCTCTTGGAGGGAGCGGAGGTTCAGTTGCAGGATATAGTTATTACGAGAGAGGAAGTGCTAGGGCTTTTAGGTAGCGTAAGGACGGATAAAGCTCCGGGGCCTGATGGTATTTATCCCAGGCTGCTTAGGGAGGCGAAAGATGAAATTGCTGGGCCTCTGGCGCACATCTTTGTCTCTTCTTTGGACACAGGTGAGGTCCCAGAAGACTGGAGGGTAGCAAATGTGGTCCCGTTGTTCAAAAAAGGTAGTAGGGATAACCCTGGGAATTATAGGCCAGTGAGTTTGACGTCGGTGGTAGGGAAGTTAATGGAAAAAATACTTAGGGGTAGGATGTATGAGCATTTGGAGCGTTGCGATCTGATTAGGGATACGCAACATGGCTTTGTTAGAGGGAGGTCTTGCCTTACGAATCTGGTGGAATTCTTTGAGGAGGTGACAAAAACGGTTGACGATGGGAGAGCCGTTGATGTCATCTACATGGATTTCAGTAAGGCGTTTGACAAAGTCCCTCACGGTAGGCTGGTAGAAAAGGTTAAGGCGCATGGGATACGAGGCCAGGTAGTTAGGTGGATTGAGAACTGGTTGGGAAATAGGAGACAGAGGGTAGTTGTGGAGGGTACCTTGTCGGGCTGGAGGCCAGTGACCAGTGGTGTGCCGCAGGGCTCGGTACTGGGACCTCTCCTCTTTGTAGTCTACATAAATGACTTAGAAGAGGGAGTAGGTGGTGTGATCAGCAAGTTTGCTGATGACACCAAGATGGCAGGGTTGGCGGGTACAGAACTGGATTGTCAGGTGATACAACAGGATATAGATAGGTTGGTGCAGTGGGCAGATAGGTGGCAGATGGCATTTAATCCTGACAAATGCGAGGTGATGCATTTTGGAAGGAATAATGCAGAGAGGAGTTATGTGATAAAAGGTAGGCCGATTAGGAGTATAGATGTACAGAGAGACCTGGGAGTGCAGGTCCACAAATCCATGAAGGTTGTGTCACAAGTGGAGAACGTTGTTAGGAAGGCTTATGGGATGTTAGCCTTTATAGGAAGGGGCTTAGAGTATAAAAGCTGCCGTCTAATGCTTCAGTTATACAGAACGTTGGTTAGACCGCATTTGGAGTACTGCGTCCAGTTCTGGTCACCTTATTACCGGAAGGACGTGGAGTCTCTGGAAAGGGTGCAGAGGAGGTTTACCAGGATGTTGCCTGGCATGGGGGGACTGGGTTACGAGGAGAGACTGAAGAGACTGGGGCTATTCTCCTTGGAAAGAAGGAGATTGAGAGGGGACATGATAGAGGTATATAAGATACTGAAGGGAATAGATAGAGTTAATAGTGAGAGACTGCTCCCTAGACTGGGTACGAACACAAGAGGTCATCAATTAAGGGTGAGGGGGGGGAGGTATAATTTGGAGGTAAGAGGAAGGTTCTTTACACAGAGAGTTGTGGGGGTCTGGAATGCGCTACCGAGTAGGGTGGTGGAGGCAGGCACGTTGGACTCGTTTAAGATGCAGTTAGATAGGCATATGAGTGAAACGGGAATGGAGGGATATGGTAGGGGCTATTAAATAGGGTAAACCTCGGGAGACACCGGAAGGGCAGGCTGTATAACTAATATGTTTTGTCTTTATTCCACAGGTGGAGGTCCACCTCGTGTCAAGCGAGGGGCATGCACACGGCAGGTTGTGCGTGGGCTGCTCTTGGAAGTCCAGGAGTGGCCTAGTACTTCATGTCGGTGTGTGTGCTTGATCCTGGACCGATAGACGGGCTCCACAACAGCTCAGTGACTAGCACTGCTAGCTGTGCAGATACATGGATTTGGGCCTGTGTCTGTGGGAGTTTGCGCATTCTCCCTGTGGCTGCGTGGGTTTCCTCCGGGCGCTCCGGTTTCCTCCCACACCCCAAAGATGTGCTCTTAGGCTAATTGGTTTCCACCAAATTGACACTATTTCTTCCCTGAATCTGACTGAGTAGGGTCCCATTCGTAGACATGCAGGGTAGAATAGGTGTAGGGCGATGCGGCGGCGCGGGCTCGTTGGGCCGAAGGGCCTGTTTCCCGTGCTGGGTTGTTCTTTGTTCTTTGTTCATCTGAGTTTATCTAATTAATTCCTGGAACATACAGACACTTTGACTGCTTAAGTACGAAAGGATTAAGATGGATTCCCTAAAAGTAAATGCAGAAAAGTTGGCAATTAACTTGTTCCTTCTTTAATCTATAACATTCCCATTCTGACTGTAATCTTAGATTCAATCAAAAAATGTGCTCCACTGCTTGTCATTTGTACTGCTGTGCTGGGCAATGACTCACAATGTAATCAGTCAGGTACACAGCGTGGTTTAGAGAATGTTTTTCGTGATAACAATTGAATTATTGTGGTCATGTGAAATAGTAACACTGAAGTCAAGTTAATTAGTCAGAATGGCCTCCTAAATTTTAGCTGTTGCATTGTTCATGGAGGATTAAATACTAACTTTTGAACTTTTTGGTCAAAGTTCCCATCTTCAAAAGCTAGTTTCTCTTACCCTATTCCTTGTCCATAACAAAGTATCAAACTGTGACATGGGCCAGGGACTGGCAGAATACTTGAAATAAAACCCATAGGCAACTATAATAAACTTTGCAATGAAATAAAACACAGTTTCCTGCTGTTGAAACATTTGAATGTTTATGAAAATAGCAAAGGGTTTATTAAAAAAAGGTGACAGTTCTCCAAATTCTAATGATGCAGCAATGGCAGGTAGCACTATGAAAATATCGTAAGCTGATGCGATGAAAGTAGTGGGGCTTCACTTAACATTATCTCCATCCCCTTGGGGGGAGAATCATAAATAGTCATTAATAATCACCAGTAATTTAGGGTGGCACAGTGGCACAGTGGTTAACATTGATGCCTCACAGTACCAGATACCCAGGCTCCGTTGAAGTTTACATGTTCTCCCCATGTCTGCATGGGTTTCCTTTGGGTGCTCTGGTTTCCCTCCACAGTCCAAAGATGTGCGGGTTAGTTTGATTAGCCATGTTAAATTGCTGGGGAGTTAGTAGGGTAAATACATGGGGTTTATGAGAAGAGGGCCTAGATGGGATTGTTGTTGATGCGAGGTCGATGGGCCAAATGGGCTCCTTCTGCATTGTAGGGATTCTTTGAAACACAACAGGGAATTTAGGAAAAAATTGTTTACCCAGCAAGTGGTTAGTATGAGGAACTCATTATCACAGGGAGATAAATAGCAGAGTAAAGGAATGAGATAGAGAACCTGGTGAAATGGTGCAGTGACAATAATCTCTCCTTCAATGTCAACAAAATGAAAGAGATAGTCAATCAATTTCAGGAAGTATGGTGGAGAACATGCCCGTGTCTACATCAATGGGGACAAAGTAGAAATGGTCGAGAGCTTCAAGTTTTCAGCTGTCCAGATCACCAGCAACCTGCCATGGTCCTCCCATGCCAACTATAGTTAAGAAATCCCACCAATGCCTCTATTTTCTCAGAAGACTAAAGAAATTCAGCATGTCAGCTATGACTCTCACCAATTTTTACAGATGCACCATAGAAAACTTTCTTTCTGATTGTATCATAGCTTGGTTTGGCTTCTGCTCTGAGCAAGATCGCAAGAAACTACAAAAGGTAGTGAATGTAGCTCAATCCAGTGCCTCTAGCATTGCCAAGGTGCCAGAGGGAAATGCCTGGGCATGTTCTTCAATCTTCCAGTGCTACAGGCACATTTGCACCCTTGGCATGCTAGTCACAACTGGTTTCTGTTTCTGAACACCAGCAGTGAGTTGCACTGAATATGTCACAGAGCTAGGAGCGCTGCTGATCACATTATCATTTTATTTTATCCGATTAAAAGTAAGACGTTGTCTGACAGTTGGGAGGCACTTTGTTTTTATTAGACAGCACAGAACAAATGCTGCATTGTTCAGAAAGTAGGCCTTTTGTAGCCTTTCTATTTAATTGAAAGGAGCAATCAACAAGCATAACCTGCCTGAGGCATTTTAATTAAACCGTCGTTTCCAGCTTAATCTGTTACCAGCACTTTTTTGAGTAAAAGTATTAACCTTGCTTCAATTCTCTACTAAAGTCATGATAGAATAAGTTTGATTCTTGGAATTATCTTGGTGCTGGGATATTGATTGAAAGAGGATGTGAATTACAATGATTATCTGAACATGTACATTTAATGATGCTATGGTGCTATTTTTCAGAAGGGTGATTCCTTTGCCAAGGAGATACAATTGAAATATTGGCTTTTGCTTGCTTTTACCTATTGCACCTTAATGTTTTCTGTTATCGTTCCAAGTGATCTACTCATCTATTATTAAAGTAACTAGTTACAGGCCACAATGTAATGGCACAGTTGTAGAATGAATTGAGGCTGTATTTTTAGACCAACACAGATCCAGTCATCCTGAAATATACTTAAGGTGTTTCCTTGCTAGGGAAGTGCTCAGCTCAATAGCTTCCAAATGCCAGTTAAAATTTAATCATTGAAAAATTGGCTTATTGCTAACATTGATTTGAATCAAAGCTTACATTTAAACAGTTTCCTTTGCACTGGTCATGGTCAAACTGGAATGGGGAGTGTATATATTGTGAAGCACAAGACCTCACAGTTGAGTGGCACAGTCTGGAGGCAGCAGAGGAGCTTTTCTGGCCCCACCAATGTGTGGATGTTCCTAACTGTAGGGAGGCAATGTTCATCAACAATATTGAGCTTGGATCATCTTGCTACCTAAACAATGGGAGGATTATTATGAAATGGCTGTGTTTATTTGTGTTGCACTGCAAGAGAGAGCATATCTTGAACATGTGCATTTGCAGTGTTAGGGGATCGATCAACTGCATGCTTTAAAATGACGAAGTTGGCTTGACACAGACTAACAATTAAGTACAATTTCCTTCAATTAATTACAAGTTTTTGGCAGGATTTTCCAGCCATTTCTGCTGGCAGAATCTTCTAGTCCCCCCAGTGGCAATCCCCTGCTGTGGGTTCTGCAGCAGAGGAGGAGGGTGCGAACACTAGGAAACCCTGTTGACAGCGGCAGGATCAGAAATTCCTGCCACCAGCCAATGGTGAGCCACAAAGACACCACAGGAGATGCAAAAAATCCCACCCCTTGTATCTAGTCTACCTATCATTTATCAATTGTCCCCTCTGTAAAACATACACACTCCACCCATTTGTATGACTGTTGTGTGGTCTAATTAATATTCCTTAGAAAAACTCTGAGTGGCTGTTCAGAAATCATCTATTTAAAAAACGTACTGTTTAATATTTAATTTTTTTAATCTAATGAAGCAAGTACGAATGTTTCAAATCATATTCCAAAATGTCAGCACAGCATTCGGCTTCTTCCCTCCCATCGGACATGGCAGATATATTACTTAATTTCAAATTCTTTTTAACTGCATGTTTTAAGATTTCCCGTATCATTTCCAAAACCTCTACTGCCAATCTAGGCATCAGCTGCAGTGTTTTATATTAAATGTTATGATTGCACAATGCCAAACGATGTACAGAAGTTCATCTCTTATAGCTAATGGGAGCTCTGCACAAGCTCAAAGTCTCATGAGCCCCCTCCAGAATCCTGTCTGTTCTGACCTCCTCCACTGCCTCAAATGGGCTTTTTTCAAGGAAGTACATTACTCAACTACACTACTATTATTAATAAACCATTTTGATGTTAGGAGCGATGCCTAAAAGTCTATTTTGTGGATAAATGTAGTTCTGTTATCTTCATTCACATAGCTGTGAATGAAGCCTAATAGCTAGAGCTGTGTTGACTGATTTAACCAATTTCACTAGGACCTATCTTTTGCCATCTCTGACACTGTCTTAAAGTGCCTTTTGTTCACATCGAGTCACTCAAAGATGCTCCGGCTAATAGTCCATTAAATTTATTAATTTCTTCTTATATTGCTTCCAAGTCACTAGCAAACATGAACTGATCAACTGGGCAGGATTTTCTGGCCTTGCTCATCCCGAAACTGGAAAATCGCTCCTGAGGTCAAAGGATCTTTCCATGGTTTGCCCCTCGCCCACTCCGATTCCCGTGGCGGGCAGGACGATAAAATTCTCCCCATTGAGTTTTTTTATATTCATTCATGGGATGTGAATGTTGCTAACAAGGCCAGAATTTATTTTCCATTCCTTTTACTCTTGAGAAGTTGTTTACTTTTCTCATTGGCATCTAAATAAAAAGATTGTAACATCACCAATATCGCAATCAGGATGCGCTGCATGGCTAACATCTCATTGAAGCTTCACCCAATGTGAAGCTGTCAACACCACTTTAAAACACATCTTTATTCGGAATTGTTTCTTACTGGTCATCAATTTACATAACCTTGTTCTTTGTTTGCTTTCTTGGTACTAGTTCCTGATCAGGGATGGTATGGGCTAGCTACATCATACAATACTGGCAAAATACTGTGAATCACAAATGGCTGATATACATCTCCAGAAGTAATTTGGGATAGTAATAGAATAGTATCTTTTATTATGAGGGACATTGATTACAAAAGTAGGGAGGTTATGTTTCAGTTATACAATGCTTTGGTGAGACCACATCTGGAGTATTGTGTACAATATTGGTCTCCTTATTTGAGGAAAGATGCAAATATGTTAGAAGCAGTTCGGTGAAGGTTTACTAGACTAATAATAGGAATGGGCAGGTTTTCTTATGAGGAAAGGTTGGAGAGGTTAGGGTTTGTATCCACTAGAATTTACAAGAATAAGAGATGACTTGGTTGAAACCTTTAATATCCTGAGAGGTATTGACAGGGTGGATGTGGAGAAGATGTTTCCTCCTGTAGGAGAATTTAGAACTAGGTGTCTCTGTTTAAAAATAAGGAGTCGCTCATTTAAGATAGAGATGTGGAGAAACTTTTTCTCTCAGAGGATTGTGAATTTCTGTAACTTAAAAGGCAGCGGAAGCAGAGTTTTTGAATATTTTTAAGGCAGAGCTAGATAGATTCCTGATAAACAAAGGGATGAAAGGTTATTGGGGTGTAGGCAAGAGTGTGGGGTTGAAGTTGCAATCAGATTAGGTATGATCATGTTGAATGGTAGAGCAGGCTCGAGGGGCCAAGTGGTCTATTGCTAATTTGTACGTTTGTGTACTGGAGTTCTGAAATAAATACAGAAATTGCTCTCAACACTCAGCAGGTTAACATTGTGCACCCAATGTAACCCTTCTTCTAAGTTAAGTCTGTTTTTCTCTGCACAGATGCTGCCAGGGTGGCTCGGTGGCACAGTGCTTACCACTGCTGCCTCACAGGGCCAGGGACCCAGGTTCAATTCCGGACTTGGTCACTGTCTGGGGTTTGCACATTCTCCCCGTGTCTGCGTGGGTTTCCACCAGGAGCTCCGGTTTCCTCCCACAGTCTGAAGATGTGCAGATTCGGTTGATTGGCTATGTTAAATTGACCCTAGTATCAGGGGATTAGCAGGGTAAATGTATGGGATTATGAGAATAAGGCCTAGGTGGGATTGTGGTTGGTACAGACTTGATGGACTGAATGGCCTCCTTCTGTACTGTAGGGATTCTATGAAAACCTGCAGACTATTTCCAGTTTTTATTACATAAGTGATCTGGTCTAAATTTGTCTCTTTTTTTTAGTGAGAGCAGTAATTCTCTTACTTTTAAACTTTTCTTCCCCTTTTAGGATTTGGGGTTGAGAAGCCCAGTCATGAGGGCAGCAATGTTACTTTACTAGGAATTGTGCTAGAGTAACCTGCCGTCTTATCATTTGATTCTCTTTCTCTCCTCGGAGGAAAGTGTCCAGGGAGTCACATTCCTTTCCAGTTAAAACAAAACACAAGAAAATTCCTGTTTCTTTCCAGAATTATTTTTAAAAAATGTGGATATGCTTGGTTCAATGCATACAATCTTTGACATTTCATTATCAGGATGTTAATAACCGAGGAAAAACAGACATTCTCCTGTATTCATCAGAAGAGGAATTTTACCATTGCCTTGCCAAGCCCCCAGAAAGCTCATCCAAAATCAAGACCTCAGTAAGTGCACTTTTTGCAATTGGACGAAGCAATATGTTGGAGAGCAGCATGTCAGCACTCAATCAGCTATGGCCAACATCTTTTCAAATAAATCATTAAACCAAAGCTCTCTCTGCTCTCTCATCCTGTAGCACTATGTAAAGAAGAGCTAGAGAATTCTCCCCAGAGCCCTTCCCTATATTTACTCCTCAACCAACAACAGAAGATTTTTTTGGAACAATGGACTGGTTGGGAGGTGGCTATATTGGACCCAGTACTAGGGAATGAACCCAGCCAGATCATCAAAATTGCAGTGGGGGGACACGTGGCGAACAGTGACCACAATTCCATAAGTTTCCGGATACTCATGGAAAAGGACGAGTGTTGTCTTAGAGTTAAGATGCTAAATTGAGAGGAAGCTAAACATAACTGGATTAGGCAGGATTTGGAGGCTGTTATTTGAGAGAGACTGTTTGAGGGTAAATCCACATTTGGCACATTGGAGTCTTTTAAGGAGCAATTGATCGGAGTGCAGGACAGGTATATGCTTATGAAAAGGAAGGGCAGGAAAAGCAAGATTCAGGAACTGTGGATGACCAGGGAAATTGTGAATCCTGTCAAAGACAGAAAGGATGCAAACATGAGGTCTAGGCAACTAAAAACCGATGAAGCACTTGAAGAATAGAGCTCAAACAGGGAGTTAGGAGGGCAAAACGGAGTCACCAAATGTCCTTGGTAGGAAGGATTAAGGAGAATCTCAAGGCATTTTATACATATAATAGGAATAAGTGGGTATCTGGAGAAAGAGTTGGTCCTCTCAAGGACAAAGGAAGGAAATTATACATAGAACCAAAGGAAGTGGGTGAGACCCTTAATGAGTACTTTGTATCGGTATTCACAAAGGAGATGGACACGTCAATTGATGATGTCTCGGAGCAGTATGTAAACCCTTTAGAACAAGTCACCATTACAAGGGAGAAAGTGTTAGGTGAATTCAAAAGCATTAAGGTAGACAAGTCCTCAGGGCCAGATGGCATCTATCCCAGATCATTAAGGGAGACAAGAGATGAAATTGCTGGGCCTCTAACAGAAATCTTTTTTTTCCTCATTGGCCACTGGTAAGGTCCCAGAGGATTGGAGGATAGCCAATGTTGTCCCAAATATTTAAGAAAGGTAGCAAGGATAACCCGGGTAGTTATAGGTCAGTGAGCTTGACGTCAGTGATAATGAAATTGTTGGAGAAGGCTCTTAGGGATAGGATATGTAGACATTTGGAACTGAATGGTCTTGTTAACGATAGACAGCATGGTTTTGTACGAGGGAGGTCATGTCTCACTAATTTGATTGAGTTTTTTGAGGAGGTGACAAAAGTGATTGACAAGGGAAGGACCGTTGATGTCATCTACTTTAGTAAAGCATTTGGCAAGGTCCCTCATTGTAGGCTGGTGCAGAAGGTTAAATCACATGGGGTTGGGGTTGAACTAGCTAGATGAATTCAGAAATGGCTTGGCCATAGAAGACAGAGGGGAGCAGTGGAAGGGAGTTTTTATGAATGGAGGTCTGCAGGAGAGGTGTTCCGCAGGGATCAGTGCTGGACCTCTGCTGTTTGTAAAAAATATAAACGACTTAAGAGTGGTTGAGTTGCGGATAGCAATGAAGATTGTCAAAGAATACAGCAGGATATAAATAGGCTGGAAAATTGGATGGAGAAATGGCAGAGGGAATTTAATCCTGATAAATGCGAGGTGATGTATTTTGGTAGATCCAATTCAAATAGGAGATATAAAATAAATGGCAGAACCATCATTAGCATAGACAAACAGAGAGATCTAGGCATGCTACTGATCCTTAAAAGTGGCAGCACAGGTGGAAAAGATAGTGCAAAAAGCACAGGGCATGCTTGCCTTCATTGGACGGGGCATCGAGTATAAAAGTTGGCAAATTATGTTACAGTTATATAAAATGTTGGTTAGACCACATTTGGAATGCTGTGTTCAATTCTGGTCACCATACTGTCAGGAGGACGTGGAGGCTTTGGAGACAGTCAGAAGAGGTTTACCAGGATGTTGCTTGGCATGGAAGGTATTACATTTGAGGAGAGAGGAGGAATAAACTGGGATTGTTTTTTCTGGTAAAACAAAGGCTGAAGGGTGACCTGATAGAAGTTTATAAAACTATGAAGATTATAGATAGGGTGAACAGTTGGAAGATTTTTCCAAGGGCAGAAATGACAATTACAAGGAGGCACAAGTTCAAGGTAAGGGGGTAAGGTTCAGTGGAGATGTGTGGGGAAGGTTTTTTACGCAGAAGGTGGTGGTGGCCTAGAATGTACTGCCAAGTGAGATGGTTGAGGCAGATACGTTAGTGACATTTAAATTTATCTGGAAAGGTACATGAACAGATGTGGAATAGAGGGATACAAACGGTTGATCAAGATAGGACAACGTGATTGGTGCAGGCTTGGAGGGATTAAGGACCTGTTCCTGTGCTGTACTGTTCTTTGTTCACCTGTTTATTCCTTAGCTTAGATCAGAAATACTCACCAGCTGGTTACCTACCAATGCCTCTATGATATAAAACTTCAATTTCTCTTTCCGAATTCCGGCTTTTGGAACTTCCTAAACTCACTTCTCTCAACATAAGAACATAAGAAATAGGAGCAGGAGTAGGCCATCTAGCCCTTCGAGCCTGCCCCGCCATTCAATAAGATCATGGCTGATCTGTCGTGGCTCAGTTCCACATTCCCGCCCTCTCCCCATAACCCTTAATCCCCTCTCTCATCAAAAACCCATCAACCCGCGTCTTAAAAATATTTAGCGAGGTAGCCTCCACCACTTCAACGGGCAGAGAATTCCAGAGATTCACCACCCTTTGAGTGAAGAAGTTCCTCCTCAACTCCGTTCTAAACCGCCCCCCCTTTATCTTGAGGCTGTGCCCCCTAGTCCTACTATCCTTTGAGGATGACTTGAACAACACTGTAAAAATGCAAGTCTTTCTTTCCTTCACAGAAAATGTTCTCAAGTAGAATTTCTTTTCCATCTGTTCCCATCATTGCTAAGCTGCGTGCCTTCTGCACAGGCTGAGCACTGAGTGATGCTATCAGTGTTGACATACCACCCAGGCCCTGCCAACAGTATCAATAGATACTAGGTAACACAGGTACAGATATCTCTCTATATTGTCAAAGAATATTTATCAAATAAGACATTGCATTTATAAAACACTTAATCATTGACTCCCAAGTGTCTCAAAATTATTTTATTCCACATCATTACTTCAAAGCATTAGTGTATTGTGCTCTTTTTCTATCAATGATGGGGAGAGTGGGGGCTTCAAGTCTAATTAAGGGCTATGTATGAATGTGCCAAGGTAGTCAGCATACTTAGGAAAAATAGTCCTTTTACCACAGAACAGGAGGATGAAGAAACACTGTTAGAAGATTTCACAGCTTTAACAAAGGGTCATCTGGACTCAAAACATCAGCTCTTTTCTCTCCTTACAGATTTCCAGCATTTTCTCTTTCGGTTGCTGTTAGAATATTCACAGAAAATGAATGACATAACTATGATTTTGACAATTATAGTTGTTGCTTATCATGAACAAACCATGAGTAACTTTATGCCATGTAAACCTAGGTGCTTTCTGGAATATTCAGGATCAGTAATGCCACCTAAATAGTATTAAGATAAGATTATGGTCTCTTTGATAATATGTTAATACTGCTTGAACTTTCTCTGTTGGGTAAAGTCACAGACTAAGGGCCCTATTCTACCATTTTAATTCTAAGGGCTGTGTGGACTTGAAACTGGAGGTGTTTAGGATCTGACTTTTAGACCCATTCTCGGGCACCCCCATAGGCACTCTGCCTGAAAAAATATCAGCAATTCCGAATCATGCTGCAAAAGCCTGTGGGTGGGACTTAACGTGCCCAAAATCCTGCAGCTCCAATCGGCACCTCCAACTGCACATACACAGAAAAGGAATGGCACTCCCCTGCCACATTGCTCCCAGGCTGAATAATGCTCCTCCTGCACCCCCACAGACATTGTGCCACTCCCACAACATTACTGACTCCTTTATCCCCCCACCCCCTCTGCCACCCAGACTGATCGCTGGCCCCTCCTCCCCCCACCCCCACCGATCTCAAGCAGATGGCCGTTTGACACTCGGCACTTACCTCCTCACTAACTGGAGCACCCAAATCAGACTTTTGTGGAACATGTTTGTTTTGTGCCGATTCTGGATGGGCAAACGCATTGGTAAAGGGGGAAGTGTTGGTAAGGTTGGGCGTGTAGCCCATTAAGTCAATTTAAATCCATGCAAATGCATTAAAATGGCCATCACGCCCATTTCAGGTGTGGTCCCAATCGCAGCCCTGTTTGGGCCTTGATAAAGGGGGAAGCAGCGCAGAGGCAGGTGAGAATCGCGCTGCCCACCTCACATCCAACTTTACCAAGTTTTTGCCCCCGAAAACGGGTGAAACTTGATGGTAAAATTGAGCCCTAAATGTATTAGATTGGATAGGAGAGCAAGAATCTTCCAACAATATTAATTCCAGGAAAATACATATTGGCTATAACAGAAGATAAATTATATTGAGTTCCCTAATGTTTCTGCTAAAAGTACAGCACTTTCACATTCTATTTTAATAATGAAACAGTTTGAGGTCTGGCTGAATCATGGCTGGGAACCAGCAGCCCCACTGGAAACTGCTTTCACACATATATTCTTGGCAAGGTTAATGTAATAGGCCTGGGGAACTGGAAATAAATTCATTACCTTATCTAATGATTGGACTAATATGCTTGGGATGACTTTGACATAGCATTAAGATTGTTTAAAGTTTTTATTTATTTATTATTATTATTCAATATAATTTATCTTCTGTTGTAGCCAATATGTATTTTCCTGGAATTAATATTGTTGGAAGATTCTTGCTCTCCTATCCAATCTAATACATTTTATTTTATTATCACCGTAGGCTTATATTAACATTGTAATGAAGTTACTGTGAAAATCCCCTGGTTGCCACACTCTAGTGTCTGTTCAAGTACACTGAAGGAGGATTTAGCATGGCCACTGCACCGAACCAGCACGTCTTTTGAATTGTGGGAGGAAACTGGAGCAAACCCATGCAGACCTGGGGAGAATGTGCAGATTCCGCATAGACAGTGATCCAAACCAGGAGTCGAACCCAGGTTCCTGGTGCTGTGAGGCAGCAGTGCTAACCACAGTGCTGCCGCGCTGCCTGAGCTTCAAATTAATAATAAATGATCTAAACTACTTATCAAGAACTAGAGTTGACACCAGTGAGTAAAAGGTGAAAATAACTTGCAATTAAACTGTGCCTTGTCTGAAACCATGACCTTTCACAGCCCATAACGAGCAACAAAATGTAGCCATTCTTGTAATGTGGGGAAATGTGGCAGCCTCTGCACAATAAGATTCCATAACAGAAATGAATTAAAATCATAAGAAATAGGAGCAGGAGTAGGCCATTCTGCCCCACGAGCCTGCTTTACCATTCAATAGGATTGTGGCTGATTTGGTTGTGTCTTTAACTTCATTTCCTACTTGGCTTCCCAAATGCCTTGACTCCCTTGTTCATCAAAAATCTGTCTAACTCATCCTTGTATATATTGAATGGGCAAGATTTTCCAATCATGTCACCTTGAGGAACTCTTGCTCTAGATTGTTTCATAAGAAGAAACATGTAGCCTACATTTACTTTATCAATCCCTTTTCAAATTTTATGGACTTTGATCAGATCATGGTTATCATATTGTACTCATTTGTTTCTATTTGCACTATCATCTGATCAATTTGATAGAAATGGCACAAGCATTCAGATAAAGAGCTTTTAGTTTGTTTTTTTCGTTATGTTTCTGTACTCTTACTCTCTGGGCCCTGTTTTACCATTGCGTTGTGGCCATTTTCGGGCGTGAAAGCTTGGTAAAGTCGGGTGTGAGGCCATTAACGTGATCTGCACCCGTGTCCGCGCAGATGGCCACTTTACCAAAACCTGGGAATGGCAGTGATCCGCTTTGTGCCTGAAATGGGCGCAATGGTGATTTAAATGCATTTGCATGCATTTAAATTGAATTAATGAACTGCCCACTCAATTTTATCAGCACTTCCCCCTTTACCGCTGCGTTCATTGATCCGGAATCACGCCAAAATGAACCTGTTGAATCAGAATCTGATTCGGGCGCTCCAGCTGCTGAAGAGGCATGTTCAGCCCTTCCAATGGCTCTCTGACTCAGATTGGTGGTGGGGGGGGAGAGGGGGAGGTGGGTCAGGTGTATCTCTGGCGGGGAAGGGGTAGGGAGGCCTGGTTGTTGCCTGAGGGGGGGGGGGCCGGGGGGTGGGGGTGAGCGGCTGATTATTATCTAGTTTTGGGAAGGGGAGGGCCAATCATTTTCTGGTGGTTGTGGGGGGAGGGCTGATCGTTGTCTGGTGGTGGGGGGCGAGGGCCAATCATTTTCTGGTGGTTGTGGGGGGAGGGGTGACTGATCATTGTCTGGTGGGGGGGGGGGGTGACTGATCGTTGTCTGGTGGTGGGGGGGTGACTGATCGTTGTCTGGTGGTGGGGGGGTGACTGATCGTTGTCTGGTGGTGGGGGGGTGACTGATCGTTGTCTGGTGGTGGGGGGGTGACTGATCGTTGTCTGGTGGTGGGGGGATGACTGATCGTTGTCTGGTGGTGGGGGGGTGACTGATCGTTGTCTGGTGGTGGGGGGGTGACTGATCGTTGTCTGGTGGTGGGGGGGTGACTGATCGTTGTCTGGTGGTGGGGGGGTGACTGATCGTTGTCTGGTGGTGGGGGGGTGACTGATCGTTGTCTGGTGGTGGGGGGGTGACTGATCGTTGTCTGGTGGTGGGGGGGAGGGCTGATCATTGTCTGGTGGTGGGGGGGTGACTGATCGTTGTCTGGTGGTGGGGGGGTGACTGATCGTTGTCTGGTGGTGGGGGGGAGGGCTGATCATTGTCTGGTGGTGGGGGGGTGACTGATCGTTGTCTGGTGGTGGGGGGGTGACTGATCGTTGTCTGGTGGTGGGGGGGTGACTGATCGTTGTCTGGTGGTGGGGGGGTGACTGATCGTTGTCTGGTGGTGGGGGGGGAGGGCTGATCATTGTCTGGTGGTCGGGGGCAGGGCTGATCGTTGTCTGGTGGTGGGGGGGAGGGCTGATCGTTGTCTGGTGGTGGGGGGGTGACTGATCGTTGTCTGGTGGTGGGGGGGGTGACTGATCGTTGTCTGGTGGTGGGGGGGTGACTGATCGTTGTCTGGTGGTGGGGGGGTGACTGATCGTTGTCTGGTGGTGGGGGGGGAGGGCTGATCATTGTCTGGTGGTGGGGGGGTGACTGATCGTTGTCTGGTAGTGGGGGGGTGACTGATCGTTGTCTGGTGGTGGGGGGGTGACTGATCGTTGTCTGGTGGTGGGGGGGAGGGCTGATCATTGTCTGGTGGTGGGGGGGTGACTGATCGTTGTCTGGTGGTGGGGGGGTGACTGATCGTTGTCTGGTGGTGGGGGGCAGGGCTGATCATTGTCTGGTAGTGGGGGGGTGACTGATCGTTGTCTGGTAGTGGGGGGGTGACTGATCGTTGTCTGGTGGTGGGGGGGTGACTGATCGTTGTCTGGTGGTGGGGGGGAGGGCTGATCATTGTCTGGTGGTGGGGGGGTGACTGATCGTTGTCTGGTGGTGGGGGGGTGACTGATCGTTGTCTGGTGGTGGGGGGGGAGGGCTGATCATTGTCTGGTGGTCGGGGGCAGGGCTGATCGTTGTCTGGTGGTGGGGGGGAGGGCTGATCGTTGTCTGGTGGTGGGGGGGTGACTGATCGTTGTCTGGTGGTGGGGGGGGTGACTGATCGTTGTCTGGTGGTGGGGGGGTGACTGATCGTTGTCTGGTGGTGGGGGGGTGACTGATCGTTGTCTGGTGGTGGGGGGGGAGGGCTGATCATTGTCTGGTGGTGGGGGGGTGACTGATCGTTGTCTGGTAGTGGGGGGGTGACTGATCGTTGTCTGGTGGTGGGGGGGTGACTGATCGTTGTCTGGTGGTGGGGGGGAGGGCTGATCATTGTCTGGTGGTGGGGGGGTGACTGATCGTTGTCTGGTGGTGGGGGGGTGACTGATCGTTGTCTGGTGGTGGGGGGCAGGGCTGATCATTGTCTGGTAGTGGGGGGGTGACTGATCGTTGTCTGGTAGTGGGGGGGTGACTGATCGTTGTCTGGTGGTGGGGGGGTGACTGATCGTTGTCTGGTGGTGGGGGGGAGGGCTGATCATTGTCTGGTGGTGGGGGGGTGACTGATCGTTGTCTGGTGGTGGGGGGGTGACTGATCGTTGTCTGGTGGTGGGGGGGTGACTGATCGTTGTCTGGTGGTGGGGGGGTGACTGATCGTTGTCTGGTGGTGGGGGGGTGACTGATCGTTGTCTGGTGGTGGGGGGGTGACTGATCGTTGTCTGGTGGTGGGGGGGGAGGGCTGATCATTGTCTGGTGGTCGGGGGCAGGGCTGATCGTTGTCTGGTGGTGGGGGGGAGGGCTGATCGTTGTCTGGTGGTGGGGGGGTGACTGATCGTTGTCTGGTGGTGGGGGGGTGACTGATCGTTGTCTGGTGGTGGGGGGGAGGGCTGATCGTTGTCTGGTGGAAAGGGAGGTTGAGGAGGCAGGCCAAATGTTCCACTGGGGGGGAAGGGGATGAGGCCAGGCCGTTCTCTGGAGGGGATGAGTGAGGCCATATCGTTGCCTGGGGGTGGGGTGAGTGAGGCCAGACCATTATCTGGGGCAGGGGGGAGAGGAGAGGCTGGAGTGAGGCCAGATCATTCTCGGGGGCTGGGGGTTGGGGGTGGGGGGAGGTGGGGTGTGGTGGGGAGTGAGGCCAGACCATTTTCTGAGGTGGGGGTGGAGGGAGGCAGGTAAGATGTATCTCTGGTTGGGGGGGAGGCCCATAGAAATGTTAAAAGATCCAATGACAATTTTCAAAGAAGAGCTGAGAAGTTATCCAAGTAACCTGGGAAAATGTGGTTGTCATCTTCAACCACAGATGAAAAAAATTAGTTGAATTGGTCACTTTGAGTGTAGAACAGTCCAACGCCGGCATCTCCACATCATCACTTTGAGTGTGACAGAGGGCCTAATTTTACCACTGGTGGGGGTGGGGCAGATGGACCTCTGGTGGGGGGAGGAGAGGGGAGCAAAGGGGGGGTCTGCTGCCATTCTGCAGGCAATGGGCGGGGTGGCAGGGGACAGGGGGTCTCGATCGGTCTGGGCAGCGGGGGGAGGTGGATAAGGGGGACAGTGATGTCTGTGGGGGCCACCGCTCATGCTTTTCACTTCCTGGCCACTTTCTTCGCTTTCTGCGGCTCGGGAGCGATCTGATTTGGGGAGAACTTTTTAAAATATTTTCTAACTGCGCATGCGCACTTTGGAGCTCAGATCATTTCGGCCTTGTTAAACCCCGCCCACAGCACGAATGGGGCCCGCGAAATTTTCTTCAGGCTGAGTGCGTCTGGGGGCACCTGAAAGCAGGTTTCTAAGTCAGATCTGAATTACGGCCAGATTCAGCACTTAGAATGAAAATGGTAAAATTAGGCCCTCTGTCACACTCAAAGTGATGATGTGGAGATGCCGGCATTGGACATTCAAAGTGACCAATTCAACTCATGTTTTCATTTGTGGTTGAAGGATAAGTGCTGCCCAGGGTATTTGGATAACTTCTCAGCTCTTCTTTGAATATTGTCACTGGACCGTTTAACATTTCTCTGGTTTGACCTTGGTTTCATGTCTCATCTGAAATATGGCACCTCTGCCAAAGCAGCGTTCACTCAGTACTGCCAACGCCAGGGGAAGCAGTAGTAGCAATGCTTTACTCAGCTTCAACAAATGATAGTATGGAAATTAACACACATTTAAGATTAACAAACACGTATAACTGAGAAAGGAGCAGAAGGGTATCATAGAGCTAAGCCCTTGATATAAAAGATATATAAATCTGGATATTTTGTTTCTTATTTTTACAGGGTTAGCATTTGCACTTCTTCAATTTTACTTTGAAATTCAAAAATCTAGTTATTGGCATTTCTGCTTGAAACAGCTCTGTCAGAACAGTATACTGCTGCTTCCCCGTTGAATTCACTTTCTAGTAAGCAGTGACATTATCTGACTCTAAACCAGCAGCAAGTCTGGTATATGTATTTAACACTATATAAATGTCTTAGCAATCCTCAGGGAGGCTATCTGAAGATTCCAAGATCTTCCTTACTGAAAATCAAACATATCACAAGCCTCTATGTGATACAACGATCAGATTAAGGTGGAAACATGTGTTTCTGTGATGAGGCAATTGGGATGTTAAGAACTGTTTCTGCTTTAGGTTTATCGATAATAAATGGTGAGCAGGAGTGTCAGTGGATAGAGCTTTCTATGAATCACTTTGCAATAACAAGGTTACCAAAGTGTTTAATTTTAATATCCTGCCACAACATCTTAATGGTATTAATTCTCCAATTTTATTTTAATCATTGCATGTTTTCAGAGTATAATGAAACATTTTGAAATGGAGAAAATCTCACTTGCATATTGGCCCTAGATGGATTGGACATATTTATCATTAATGGGTTTTTGTTTTTTTCTCTGTTAAGGATACATTACAAATTATGGCATGTAAATGTGTAGCTTCATCTTGTACAACAAAACTCTAAAAGCTTAGTGTGGGATTAACTTGTAAAGAAAGGGTCAAACGTATGTGGATGCTGACCTTAAAGAGACCATGAGTGCCAAAGGATTGAGTGCAACAATGGACTGGAGAGGGTTCCCCTTCAATTTAAACTCCTGAGATTAAGCTGGTGCTTGAAGATCAAAGTCTAACTGCAATAACCCATTTAGTTTCCAAATTCATGTTAGAAGAAGCATCACAAACCTGACCACACAGCTTCAGTGCACTCTGTTCTCTTGCAATTCGGAAGTGCTGTAGTTTGAACCCATAAAAAATCTACCGTCGAACACACTCAAAATCCCCTCTGAACTATTGAAAAATGTAGGCATCAGCATCAGTACTCACAGATGAAAATATAATCTTCCTTTGCCCTGATCCATCAGTTAGTACAAGAAATTTAAAAATAAGCAGTTTATATTCTGCAACAAGATCAGAGGCCTAATGTAACAGACTCAGAGTCAAAATTAAGTTGCTATGGCCAGTGTCAATCTACATTTCTCGATTCCTTGGTACAACACTGTCCTCAAAAACATTGGATAAAAACTGAAGACAACAAGGATTGAGGAAACAATCAGCCAGCTCTTATCTATTCTTTATTCAGGTCATATTGTTTCCACTATATGGGAGCACAGTGGCCGACACTGTTGCCTCACAGTACTGGGGACCTGCATTCGATTCCAGCCTTGGGTGACTGGCTGTGTGGAATTTTCACATTCACTCTGTGTCTATATAGGTTTCCTCCGGTGCTCCAGTTTCCTCCCACACTTCAAAGATGTATAGGTTAGGCAGATTGGCCATGATAAATTGCCCCTTGATTAGCAGGGTAAATACATGGTGTTACACGATAGGGCCTGGGTGGGATTGTTGTCAGTGCAGGCTTGATGGGCCAAATCACTTCCTTCTGCACTGCAGGGATCCTATGATTCTATGATTCTAAATGACTCATTTGCAATCAATATTAAATGACCTCTAAAAATAATCAAGTAAAATACATCTTGTTGGATGCTCTCCACAATTCCAATCTTCATAGCAAGAGGACTACGGAATCATCAGATTTTTTGATTCTAAAAAACTTCAACCACCACAATCGTTGCCAATAAATCAGCAGCTTGACTTGGAGAGATAGTGCTGGAGATAGATACTTGTCACACTGGCATGCGGGAATATTGACAGCAGAGTCTATGGAAAAGAGTCATTTTTTATCTGAAATGTAGCCTGACTTGGGAATACTCAATGTCATTACTGAATGGAAAGTGGAGAATTAATCTGCTCTGAGTTGTGTTTTTGCTAATTCTCGTAAGCACAATAAACAAATTTAATAATGAACATACAACAGTGTCGGCAACTCTGCAGAAAGTACTAGGTTAGATGGGTGAGTGATAAATGCTGAGGTTGCCAATTCACTCACTATTGTTTCAAACTTTCTAAATTTCTTACAACCAAACATTTTCTCTGGAAAAATAATCAAGAACTTCCTTCTGGTCTATGCTTTGTTAAATGGTGCCCTCCTAAGGGGTCCACAATAAGGAAGGGGAAAACCATGCTGGTTTTCTACTCTTAATCCTTATCTAATAGCGATAATGTTGGGATTGATTTTAATGTTTCTCCGCTGTTAAAAACCCTAAACAAGCTCACGTGTGCGTAATGGCCATATGGATGGAATGCTCAAAGGCACTCATTCTCAATCTTAGCACAGCAAACAAAGCTTCAAATCTAACTGTCACAGCCAGGATTTTTAGCATGGTAGGTTTTTAAAAATTAACTTATAGTATGTTTGGGTGGCCATTCCAGCACTTATTATATATCCCTAATTGCCTTTGAGAAGGTGCTGGTGAGCTGCCTTCTGGGACCGCTGCAGTTCTTCTTGTGTAGGCACACCTATAGTGCTGCTAGGGGGGGAATTCCAGGATTTTGACCAAGTGACAGTGAAAGGGTGGCAATGTATTTTCAAGTTAGGATAATGTGTGCCTAGAGGGGAACTTCCAGGTCGTGGTGCTCCCATGTATCTGTTGCCTTGTCCTTCTAGATGGTAGCAGTCTGGGATTTGGAAGGTGCTGGCTAAGCAGCCTTAGTGAGTTCCTGCCAATGTGTCAAACACAATTTCTCTTTGATAAATCCATGTTGACTTTGTCTAATCCTGTTGATATTTTCTAAGTGTACTGTGATCACATTGATATCTTTTTAATAATAAAAATGGATAAGATTGATTTATAACCATATTATTTGGACACAAGTTTACATTTGAAATACTTGCAGCCTATTTAATTTGGATGCATAATCCCCGTTGACAGGATAATGGAACAAAACCTCTGCCTGCCTAAGACTGCTAGTACTGATCCTAAAATTTCCAGCTTCAGCAAAGTTTATATGATTCAGGCAGGTTGCAGGAGTTAGAATTCTCTCTTGAAATGTTGTCTGTTTGGGGTGAGTGACCTATGACAATTTAAAGGAGCCACAGTGCAGAACTCCATCTTGGTGGACAGACAGCAATTCCTTATTCTGAGAATAATAGGTTGAATCCTAGTTCGTGGTTCATAGTAATATTTTGTTCCTTTTTTAGTTCTAGGAAGGTTAAGGTTAACTGTAGAAAATGGGATAAATGCAACTAAAGCAATTTGAAGACAATTACACTTATAGAACATAGAACATAGAACAATACAGCACAAACAGGGCCTTCGGCCCACAAGTTGTGCTGATCATATCCCTACCTACAGGCCTATCTATAACCCTCAATCCCATTAAATCCCATGTGCTCATGCAGAAGTCTCTTAAAAGACCCCAACGAGTTCACCTCCATCACCACCGACTGCAGCCGATTCCACTCACCCACCACCCTCTGAGTTAAAACTTTGGAGCCATGTTGACCTAAGGGGTTAACAGTTAGAAAGGTAAGATCATAAAGCAGCAAATGAGCCGATCAGTTGGAAATTTAGAAACCGGTATTGTTCTGTTTCATTAAAGTGGCAATTATTTTAAAAGCATTCAGTGAGCCATGGAAGGCTGCCTCATCATGGAAATGGGTACAGCTTAAGAAAGTTCTAGGGTTTTCAGTTTATATGTCTGTTTGCTACAGAAGTGGAAATGTTCTGCTGGAGGGGATAAGGCCATATGAAAAGAGGCTTCTGATAAGCAAGCTCCAAGCAGCAGAAGTGTTGATATTTGCTGGCTCTGTATATTTGGGGCTCAGGAGAATTCCCAGAAGCCATTTAATAGCTTTGTACAGTTAGGGTTCAGGAGACCTGTAGGGTTGGGAAGGTGGCAGAAAGTCACTGGCTCTGTGCTGGAAAGTTTTAGGACTCAGAAGACAGCCTGGGATTCATTTATAGCTGGGGAAACTGAAGCTGGCTGAAATCCAGGTGCACTGTCAACTCAGTGAAATTGTTAGGCTATTAAAGAGCTGAAAATACACCAGTAAATAGATGTTGGTATGCAGACTCAGAAATCCAGAAGAATGGAGTCTCGGGAGACAAGATTGAAACCCTGGGAGGTTTGCAGTCATTGGGGCTAGTGGAAGCAGATTTGAGGGGATCCAGAGGATTGAACTTTGAAAGTGGGAAGTTTGAAGTCCCTCATGAGAGAGTCACAGCTTTAATGAGATCAGTTGACTCGCAGTTACAGTATTTACTGATGTCTGCATTGTTGCTGAGAAATCCATAGTATCTGTCTTGGTCACAGTGTGGGGTGTTTGACCATAGTTTGACCGTTTATTCACATGTACTTCGTATTAATACTGAATGTTAAAGGATAAGATTGATATTGTAAATTGTTGCACTTCTCTGAACTTGTTTATTTTTATCAAAACCTGTGGAGTCTTGTGATTTTATTCTCTTAGCAGGTGCTTTGAATCTCTAGCTTTGTCAACTTTAAACAAAACATATTTGTCCCTAAGCAGATCTTGTCATAATTTGGAGGATTAGTGAAGGATCACAACAGGAAATTTGGTATGTCAGCTACGACTCTCACCAACTTTTACAGATGCACCATAGAAAGCATTCTGCTCCAAGTATTTTCGTTCTTGTCCCTAACATCCTCTAACAGAATGTCCACACTGGAAATCAAAATTCTTGGAGTGACTGGACTCCACTGTCCAACAGACCTCACCAACTTGATTTGATTTGATTGAATATTGCCACATATAGTAAGATACAGTGAAAAGTATTGCCTCTTGCGCACTATACAGACAAAGCATAACGTACATAGAGAAGGAAAGGAGAGAGTACAGAATGTAGTGTTACAGTCATAGCTAGAGTGTACAGAAAAATCAACTTAATGTGAGGTAGGTCCATTTAACCGGTGTTTATCCTGTTTGCATCACAGTTGTATCACAGCTTGGTATGGCTCCTGCTCTGCCCAAGACCGCAAGAAACTACAAAAGGTCATGAATGCAGCCCAATCCATTACGCAAACCAGTCTCCCATCCACTGGCTCTGCCTACACTTCCCACTGTCTCAGCAAAGCCACCAGCATAATTAAGGAGCCCACGCAAATTTGGACATACTCTCTTCCATCTTCTTCCTTCGGGAAGATGATACAAAAGTCTGAGGGCACGTATCAGCTGACTCAAGAACAGCTTCTTCCCTGCTGCCATCAGACTTTTGAATGGACCTACCTTGCATTAAGTTGATCTTTCTGTACATCCTTGCTATGACTGTAACACTACATTCTGTACTCTGTCCTTTCCTTCTCTATGTACGTTATGCTTTGTCTGTATAGTGCGCACGAAACAATACTTTTCACTGTATACTAATACATGTGGCAATATTAAATCAAATCGAATCAAATTGGCGAGGTCTGTTGGACAGTGGAGTCCAGCCACTCTAAGAATTTTGATTTCCAGTGTGGACATTCTGTTAGAGGAGGTTAGGACAAGAGCGAAAATACTTAGAGCAGACAGATCAGCCCCAAAGACAGTTTAAAGTTTATTTATTAATGTCACAAGTAGGCATACATTAACACTGCAATGGAATTACTGTGAAAATCCACTAATGGCCACACTGCAGCACCTGTTTGAGTATACTGAGGAAGAATTTAACATGGCCAATGCACTTAACCAGCATGTCTTTTGGACTGTGGAAGGAAACTGGAGCACCTGGAGGAGACCCAGGCAGACACGGGGAGAATGTGCAGACTCTGCACAGACAGTGACCCAAGCCGGGAATTGAATTCGGATCCCTGACGCTGTGAGGCACCAGTGCTAACCACTGTGTGACCGTGCTGCCTATAATCTGACAGCAGGTCAGACTCAGGGAGTGAGATAGTCAGGACATATTTAATGATACACAGCCAGTTAGCAAAGAAAGAAAATTTATGACCTTACCAGGACAGGCAAAGCCAACTTTGAACATTTCAAATTCCTTTGAAGAACGAACTGTACTGTTCTGCTTGCCACTGGCAATGGCATATCCTCACACTGTGTTAGTTTTCAAGAGGCATTGTTCTTTAATGGAATTTAATTGCTTGTCATATATACCTGTCAACACACCAATTATAATCTTCTATTGAATCTGGGTACTGTTACATCCAATGATTACAAAAATTAATTTGTCTCTTTATCTTTCTTTGTCCAGGATAAGACATCTCAAAATAACCAGGAGAAAGGAAAGAACGACTTGCATTCATATAATGCCTTTCAAGACCTCAGGATGTCCTAAGGCATATTGTAACCATATATTTTTAAATGTAGCTATTTAATATCATGCACTGTTGTTGGAGAGGCCAATGATCTGTCGCAATCTCTCACTGAGATCACTCACTTGTCCCCCTCTACTGCCACATTTACAAACCCATGACTTCTTTCACCTAGAAGGATAGCAGACATATGGGAACGTCATTGCTTACAAGTTGTTCTCTAAGTCACATGTTATCCTGACTTGGAACCATTCCATCTGAATATTGCTGACAAAAATAATTTTTTGTCGAAACTTTTCATCTGGCACTCATCAGGACATTTGCAGTACAATGCAAGGGAAATGAACAAATTTATACTTTATGAGAAGAGTGTGCTGTTTAGGAAGCAAGTCTTTCAAGTGTATGTTGATAGGGATTCAGGACCGGCACATTCCTGTAAAGATGAAGGATAAGTATGGCAAGTTTTGGGAACCTTGGATAGTGAGAGATATTGTGAGCCTAGTCAAAGAGAAAAAAGAAGCATTTGTCAAAGCTAGGAGGCTGGGGACACACAAAGTAAATGTAAAATACAAGGAAAGCAGAAAGTAACTAAAGCAAGGAGTAAGGAGGGCTAAAAGGGGTCATGGAAAAGCATTGGCCAGCAGGATTAAGGAAAATCCCATGGTTTTTTTTATACATGTATAAAGAGCAAGAGGGCAGCCAGGGAGAGGGTTGGCCCACTCAAGAACAAGGGTGGGAATCAATGCATGGAGCCCAAGGATATGAACGAGGTATTAAATGAATACTTTGGTATTCACCAAAGAGAAGGTCTTGGTGGATGATGAATCTGGAAAAGGGTGTGTAGATGGTTTGAATCATGTTGAGATCACAAAGGAGGAGGTATTGGGGTTCTTCAGAAACATCAAGGTAGAAAAATCCCCAGTGCCTGATGGAATATACATCAGAATATTGAGAGAGGCAAGAGAGGAAATTGCTGGGGCCTTGAGAGAAATCTATGTATCCTCACTGGCTACAGGGGAGGTCCCAGAGGATTGAAGAATATAGAGTGTTGTTCCTTTGTTTAAGAAGGGTAGCAACAATAATCCTGGTAATTACAAGTCAGTGAGCCTTACATCAGTGGTAGGGAAATTATTGGAGAGGATTCTTCGAGACAGGATTTATTCCCACTTGGAAATAAATGGACATATTAGTGAGAGGCAACATGGTTTTGTGAAGGGGAGATTGTGTCTCATGAACTTGATCGAGCTTTTTTGAGGAAGTGATGAAGATGATTGATGAGGGTAGGGCAGTGGATGTTGTCTACATGGACTTCAGTAAGGCCTTTGACAAGGTCCCTCATGGCAGACAAGTGCAGAAGGTGAAGTTGCATGTGATCAGAGGTGAACTGGCAAGGTGGATACAAAACTGGCTTGGTCAAAGAAGACAAAGGGTAGCTGTGCAAGGGTGCATTTCTGAATGGAAGGCTGTGACAAGGGATGTTCCCCATGGATCAGTGCTGGGACCTTTGATGTTTGTAATATATATATAAATGATTTGGAGGAAAGTGTAATGGTTTGATTAGTAAGTTTGTGGATGACACAAAGGTTGGTGAATTTGCAGATAGCGATGACGACTATCAGAAGATACAGCAGGATATAGATCAGTTAGAGACTTGGGCGGAGAGATGGCAGATGGAGTTTAGCTCAAACAAATGTAAAGTAGTGCATTTTGGAAGGTCTAATACGGATAGGAAATATACTGTAAATGGCAGAACCCTTAAGAGTACGGATAGGCAAAGGGATCTGGGTGTACAGGTAAACAGGTCACTGAAGGTAGTCAAGGAGGCATATGGCATGCTTGCCTTCATTGGCCGGGGCATTGAATTTAAAAATTGGCAAGTCATTTTGCAGCTTTATAGAACATTAGTTAGGCTGCACTTGGAATATAGTGTTCAATTTTGGTCACCACACTACCAGGAAGATGAGGAGGCTTTGGAGAGAGTACAGAAAAGATTTACCAGGATGTTATCTAGTATGGAGGGCATTTGCTATGAGGAGAGGTTGGAGAAACTTGGTTTGTTCTCAGTGGAATGACGGAGGTTGAAAGGCGACCTGATGGAAGTCTACAAGATTATGAGAGGCATGGACAGAGTGGATAGTCAGAAACTTTTTCCCAGGGTAGAACAGCCAATTACTAAGGGGCACAGGTTTAAGGTGTGAGTGGCAAGGTTTAAAGGAGATGTGCGAGACAGATTTTTTACACAGAGGGTGGTGAGTGCCTGGAACCCGCTGCTGGGGGACATAGTGGGAATGGATATGGTAGTGGCTTTTAAGGGGCATCTCGACAAAGTCATGAATAGGATGGAAATAGAGGGATATGGTCCCTGGAAGGGTAGGGGGTTTTAGTTAAGTCGAGCAGCATGGTCGGTGCAGGCTTGGAGGACCGAAGGGCCTGTTCCTGGGCTGTAGTTTTCTTTGTACTTTGTTCTTTCTTATACTCTGATTGGTAGAGAGGTTGCCATGGAAAATGTACCAGTTGATGGTGACTGACCGTTAACTTCAAAGCATGGTTTGAAAATTTAAATCAGGTATTTTGACTCTGATTTGTCAAGTCATTGCCCTGAGGAATGGCTGCCATTTATTTTCTTTAACTGAAACAGGCACAATGTGTGTATATGTACATTTGGTCTGCAAAGACAAGGGAACTATTTGCATATTTGAGGCAGAGGTATAACAAAAACCAAATTTGGGATATCAACAAGGTTCAACTTACAGACAAGTTAAAAACAGGGAAACTATCTACTGAATTTCTCCAAGAGTGCAATAGATCAAAATTGTGCCATTTTTCATTTCCAAATGTATCAATAATGCTAAGGTGAGACAATCCCATAGTCAAGAGAGCATTTGTGTGTGACGAGATTGAACAAATTGTTTATAGGGTTATTAATTTAGGCCATGTACAACAATACACTTGATCTGAGGTGCACAAATTTCTTCCACTTTTCGATTTATGCTGCTACATTGCTTCAACAGATACTTGCACCATAAACAGTGTTCATTTGAAATATGTTCACGTTGTAAACTCATTGAAGTGGAAGTGGTTTGGCAATGTAATTAAAAACACCACTAAACATGTGATAAATCTCTCTGACCATGTATTTCTAGAAAGTGAGGAGTTTGTTCTTGTGCATGGTTTCAATTTTAGTGCACCTTCATCCTAAATTAAACAGGAAGAGCTATTTGCAGAGCTTGAACTTCTCTACTTCCAACTCTCCAGCCAGGTGGTGGATTCCTTCATATTTACAAAGATCACATATGACTTGAATATGGATAGCAGTGCTGTGTTAATTTGGCATTGCTGGCGTATTCGCCAATGTTACACTTAAGGAAGCCATGGATACTTGTGCTGCGGCACAATATCACAGTGACCTAGTTCTGCCACTGTTACATGAAGCTGTATTCCTCAAACTTACAAACTTGGCAACTCGCACAATTGAGTTCAGTTTCAATGACACCATCTATGCCCAAATAGATGGAGTTGCCATGGGATTCCCCTCTAGGCCCAGCTCATTGTTGAGTTTCCAAAGAAACATGTCTTCGATGGAATGACTTAACCTCCTACTTGTTCCACATTTCCAATATGTGATGATGGCGGCGATTCTCCCAAAAACATTCTAAGTGTTGAATTTACTGAAGTAAATCCCTCTGGTTTTTTCAGCAGGATTTTCAAAATGAATCTCCCACACTCTGTGGACTGCAGAGTGCGCTAGCATAAGCCACTCCAGAAACCAGTGGACGGAGCCTGTTTCTGCTGGAGAGACCGGCAATATAGTGCTGAGCAGGCTACTGCGTGTGCGTGATCTGTCAGTGCTGCAGTCTGCACATGCGCAGTAGCCCTACACAGCTGGCCTCATGATCCCTGACCCCGTAACCCTGGATCGCTGCCCCTCCGAGACCCAATGACCCAATTGCTGGCTACGCAAACATGACCAGGCCAGGCTCGACCACATCCTCCACCCCCTCCCTCGCGCCGCTGGCCCACCTCAATCTCCCTGCCTCACTACGCCCCTAGCAGCCCCAATCCCATTCCCCCCCGTAGTCTTGATTCCCCCTTGGCAGGCTGACCCCCCCCCCCGCCCCCTCACCCTGCTTTGCTGTCCTCCCTCCCTGTCCTCCTGAACCTATGCAGAGTGGTAGCAAGACTCCTATCCCCACTGATTGCCCCCCTTTAGGCCCCCCTCTTTAGGCCCTGTTCTTTTGGCACTGCCTGATGCCAGGTTGGCAAAGCCAAGGCGCTCCCTGAGCATTGGCACTTTGTCTCTTGAGCAGTGCCAAGGGACCAGGTTGGCACTGCCTCGATTGCCCCCCTCACTCTAGTGGGGTCCAGCCACTAGTTCCCTGCAATTAGGGAACTAAGGTAAACCCTGCCGGAATGAACCACTCCTGGTGGGTGGGGAGATGCTAGCAGGCCCGCAAGTTTCAGTCCTGGACCTGATAATCAAATGTAGAGTCAAATGCTTATTAACATAATTTATGCAGATCCATGCTGTGAGCTGACGGCACCGGAAATCCAGCAGCTGGAGACTCGTGGTGCCCAATGGGAAGATGGCAAGATGGCCTCCCGTCAAGTCTCCTGGCCCACTGAGCCACAAAAGCAGTGCAGTGGGAGAATCACCCCCAGTATGCTTGCTTTATTTAAATCTGCAGCTACGTTAAATAATTCCTTTACATGTCTTGGGAGCTCCACCCTGCACTCGAACGAACCTTCAAAATCTACCAGGATGTTCTCTGTCATGGTTTAGTCCAAGCCTTCATTGGTCAATGCACACTTTGGGATTCTTGCAGTTCCATGCACTATAAAATTGGTTTTATTGTTAACATCATAAATCGGACCTGAGCCATTTGCTCACCAAGCCAGCTTAATGTTGAAATAGGAAACATCAAAGGCATCTTGCAGGCTAATGGCAACCCTGATCAGATTATTTCACACTCTATATCACACAAAACTCACGAACAGGCCTCAGGCCTGAGTAGTGCCCAGATTGCCTTGGATTGTGCTAGAGGGGCAATGGGAGAATGTAAGTAATGGGAGAATCTAGCCTTTTCACAGTGCTACTATGCAGAAGCAACATGAATGGTATTCATCATGGACAGGGTGCTGTCGTCAAGCCAAAATCATATAAATGCGTAATGTGGTATATGAATTTCAGTGCCATCGTGATACTAAGTATGTGGACCATATGTCCCAAGTACTGGTGGCAGATCATATCAAACAGCATGTTCCAAGGTTCAGACCATTTCCAACCAACCAAAACTCAAAATGCAGTATCCCACATTAAATGTGATTTTGTGATTGGACAAAATTTACTAACTAATTCTCAGTGTGCTAAGAATTAAGCTAAAAACCAATTCAAGATTGTCAGTTGAGCTCGCATTTGTGTGTATTGAAAGTTGCACACATTAATGCACAGGACCCTGTTCTTTGCAGACAGAAAGCACATATACACAAATGTGCCTGTTTCAGCTAAACAAAATGAATGGCAGCCATTCCTGGTTCATTCTTCAGGGCAAAGCCTGGACTAATCAGAGTCAAGCTGCCTCGTTTAAATTTTCAAACCTTGCTTGAAAGTTGATTGTCAGCCACCATCAATTGGTGCATTCCCCGTGGCAACGCCTCGACCAATCAGAGCTCACTTGCTAATCAATCTGCACTCACAGTACAAATTTGCAAGTGCCCAGGTAAGGGCCAGATAAAAAACTTCGACAAAAAAAATCTCTTTTTTTCAGCAATATTCAATTCTATACCACCTATTACTATAACTATGTTACTGTTCTTCCATTGTCACTAGGTTAAGATCCTGGAATGCCCTCCCTAACAGCACTGTGGGTGGACCTACGCCACATAGACTGCAGCGGTTGAAGAAAGCGGCTCATCACCACTTTCTCAAGACAAATTTGGGGATGGGAATGAGATGTTGAATGAGCCAATGCTGGCCACATCCCATGAAAGAATTAAATGAAAATTTATCCTGAAGAAGAATTCACATAAGTCCTGGGCAGAGGGAGCAGAGAGAAGACGGGTCAAGACAGTAAATGGAGGCCTGATCTTTTCTCAGGTGTGGCTTTGTTTCAAAGAAGAGCTGTCCTTGTCAATATGAAACCATTTATAAATATAACAAAAGCAGATTATCTGGTCAATGTCACATTGCTGTTAGTGGAACCTTGCTGTGTGCAAACTGGCTGTTATGTTTCTGACATCACAAGGGTGACTGCACTTCAAAAAATACTTAATTGGCTGTAAAGAGCACAACCTGAGGTCATGGAAAGGCATTATGTATCTATAAAGTCTTCCTATTTTTCCTTGTAGTCTGTTGGGTACTATACATTGCAGAATCTCAATCTCCATGCTGGCATGAAACCAATTGCTGATGTTAAGGTGATCTGAGTGCACAATCCACCTGGGCTTATAGGAATGTCCGCTCTGCCCAACTAAACCTGACAGCCACCCACAGGATAAAGCTCACTCAGGTGCACAGCAGCTGGAAACTAAAACTTAAATAAACAAAACTGTCTGCTCCTATTAAGAAATTATGGTTATGACATTAATCAGAGAAATGTTGAATGCTGCTTCTAAGCAGTTTATGATTTATTAAATAAAAACACCAAATACTGGGAACAATCAGCAGGTTAGACAGAGAGAAACAGAGTTAACATCCCAGGTCGTGACCTTTCATCAGAACTGAGGGAAGTTGAAGATTGCAACAGATAAACAAGTGCTGAGCGAGGGAAACGTGCAGAAAATAGATAGAGTGGAGAAGATTTAGTTAATGACAGGGGATAAACGGTTGGCAATGAGGTAATAAAAAATGAAAGATGAATCCAGAGAAAGTGAAAATGGTTACATGAGAGCTATTATCAGTAACTGCTGCAGCATTCAGATATGAGAAAGATTGGTGTTCCCAGGTATCTGCTGCCCTTTAACCTCCCCAAGATGGTAGTGGTTGTAGGTTTGGAAGTTTGCTGCCTAAGGAGCCTTAGTGAGTTCCTGCAGTGCATCTTGTAGATGGTGCACATGACTGCCTCTGTCCGTTGGTGGTGGGGAGATTAAATGTTTGTGGAAGGGGTAGCAATCAAGCAGGCTGTTTTGTCCTGAATTATGCCAAGCTTCTTGACTGTTATTCTTGTATTCATCCATGCAAGTAAGGAATATTCCATCGCATTCCTTACTTCTGCCTTGTAGATCATGGACTGGCATTGGAATTTGTTTGGCAGTAAATAAGGTGTATCATACTGTTAAAAATTTCATTACACTGGAATGGGAAAGTCTTAACTTTTTCTGGTATGTTTGGTGATAATCTAATATGTAATTATCTTCCATAGGACATGGGAGCAGAAGTAGACCTTTCAATCCATCGAGCCTGCTCTTTGTATGTGAATGTTTAGTCTCTTGGCAGCAGGACAACTCAGTAACATTTCTGAATTCCACATGTTACTACATCTGCGTGGATGTTGGAATGTCTATAAAATAATAAGGGGCATTGATAAGGTAGACAGTCAACATGTTTTTCCAAAGGTAGCAGAGTCTGAAGCTAGAGGGCATAGGTTTAATGTGAGGGGAGAGGTACAAAAGGGTCCAGAGGGGCATTTTTTTCACTCAGATGGTGGCGAGTGTCTGGAAGAAGCTGCCAGATGTAGTAGTAGAGGCGGATACAATTTTGTCTTTTAGAAAGCATTTAGACAGTTAAATGGGTAAGATGAGTATAGAGGGATATGGGCCATATGTGGGCAATTGGGACTAGCTTAGCGGTAGATACTGCACAGCATTCGACAAGTTGGGCCGAAGGTTCTGTTTCCATGCTGTAATGTTGCAAGGTGATATTGTGCCTACGTGCTGTAGGTTACTATATTGCCCTAGAACGTAATTAAAAATTCATCTGTTTCAAAGTGATTCAGAATGTATTTCTTTATCTGTTGGTCAGTTACATTGCTCATTTCACCTTGCTGAATTCACCTACACAGAATAAGACATAATGGCTACATAAGAACATAGAACATAAGAACATAAGAAATAGGAGCAGGAGTGGGCCATCTAGCCCTTCGAGCCTGCCCCGCCATTCAATAAGATCATGGCTGATCTGTCGTGGCTCAGTTCCACTTTCCCGCCCTCTCCCCATAACCCTTAATCCCCTCTCTTATCAAAAACCCATCAACCTGCGTCTTAAAAATATTTAGCGAGGCAGCCTCCACCACTTCAACGGGCAGAGAATTCCAGAGATTCACCACCCTTTGAGTGAAGAAGTTCCTCCTCAACTCCGTTCTAAACCGCCCCCCCTTTATCTTGAGGCTGTGCCCCCTAGTCCTACTGTCTTTTTTGAGCGGGAAGAGTCTCTCCACCTCTATCCTATCCATCCCATTCATCATCTTATATGTCTCAATGAGATCTCCCCTCATTCTTCTAAACTCTAACGAGTACAAGCCTAGTTTATTCAGCCTCTCCTCATAGCTCAACCCCCTCAACTCCGATATCAGCCTAGTAAACCTCCTCTGCACTCCCTCCAAGACCAAAATATCTTTGCGCAGGTGCGGCGCCCAAAACTGCACACAGTACTCCAGCTGCGGCCTCACCAATGCCCTATACAGCTGCAGCAAGACCTCCCTACTTTTATATTCAATCCCCCTCGCTATGAAGGCCAGCATCCCATTCGCCTTCCTGACCACCTGCTGCACTTGCAAGCTGGGTTTTTGCGACTCATGCACAAGGACCCCGAGGTCCCTCTGCACCGTCGCCTGCTGCAGTTTTTCGCCCCGTAAGTAATAGTCCTTCCTACCATTCTTCCTACCAAAGTGGACCACCTCACACTTGCCAACATTAAATTCCATTTGCCATTTCCTGGCCCATTCGCCCAGCCTATCTAGATCCTTCTGCAGACTCTCCACACCCTCCGCACAATTTGCCGTTCCCCCAATCTTGGTGTCATCAAAATGCCTTACAGCCTAATCGGCTCAAAATTACATTGGGAAATTAAAATGAAGCTTGAAATTACTTCTAATTATGCACCTAAGCATTTCTGTTTCCTACATTTTCCAAATCAAATTGATTATACTTACAAAGGAGCTAAAATTCAGCAGCAATTTCACCATTCCTCTGGCATAATTTAGTATGAACCTGAAAAATCTCTAGAGAAAACTTCTGCTATTTCCCTGAGGATTCTGTTGTTCCCCTAGAAATGGGTGAAATCCTTGTGGAATTTTGGCTTAGACTGTCCACTTATAAAGAGAACAAAGAACAACCCAGCACGGGAAACAGGCCCTTCGGGCAATGCTCCTGCTGCCACTTGTCAAGAATGTAAATTTTTAATAGAGGTCTAGTGATACCACACTACCCAGAGATTGATAGATTTCTAGATATAAAGGTTATTAAGGGATATGGGGACAGTGCAGGAAAATGGTGTTGAGGTAGTAGGTCAGTCTTGGTCTAACTGAATGGCAGAGCAGGCATGAGGGTTTGAAAGACCAGCCGCTGTTCTTATGTTCCAATGTCTCTATGTTCCTAACCCCTAAAACATCAGCATTGTTGATGAAGGACCTATATGAAGGACTGCAGCCCATCTGGCAGAACAGTATGAGACAGAAAACAGCATGAAAAAAGACCAGGAAGTAATAATTAGAGCGGTTATTAAATGAAAGTGGTCTGTAGGAAGAAGTGAAGACTGAGGATGGGGAAGGAGATGTTGCTGATGTATGAAGAGTTGCTTTCAGGTAATGAGTAGGAGGTGCGACGTCTCTTCATGCAGTGCAGAAGGAGGCCATTCGGCCTATCGAGTCTACACTGGCCACAATCCCACCCAGGCCCTATTCCCGTAACCCCGCATATCCCCCTGACACTAGGGCCAATTTAGCATGGCCAATCAACCTAATCCACGTCTCTTTGGACTTTTCATTTCAACTGAATGAGAATACAAATGCGCAGTCTGGTGTACCTGGAACTCGTAAAGAAACAAAAAGAGCAAGTTCACAAGACCACTGACAGTGATCCAAAATAAGAAAGAACACCTGTGACATTTTGAACATCGCAATTTTAGGGCAACATTCTTCATACCATTTTAAAGGCAGCTTGAATATAAAAATATAAACTCTGCAAAACCGTAATCTCAGAAGGGAAAGTGTGCAGATCAGACCATTCTCCAGCGTCAATTTTCAGATCTGTGCTTCCTTTGAAGTTGGGAACTTACCCTATCGAAAATTCTGACACTTGAACAGTGTGAGGTTTACCAATTAAATAATCCAGAAGTACTTTGACTTCAAACACAGAGATTAGTAATGCTTTATTCATAAACTCACTATTGAATGATGTGAGTTGTTTTGAATTAGGGGATCTTTAAAACCAACTCCTGGGCCTTTGTGATGAAATGTTGAAATCAGTCTTTGGTTATCAATCTCAACTACGTGCCTGGATTAAGAGAAATTCTCATTTGATGTTACTTCTTAGCTGAGATAGGTGTTGGTATGGGGAAATAAATGTTATCTAAAAAGTTGCATTGCTAATTTTTTTTAATTCATTCATGGTACCTGGGCATCTTGGATTCATGTCACACTATCTATAACCCCCATGACTTGCCTGGGTTTACAAAACTTCACTCACTGTACTGTCTGGAGACAATACACATCTCTTTAACCTGTGATCAGTGCTCCTTCCACACCCGTTGTCAGCCAGTTTAAGACTTGAACAGCAGGTTAGGTGTAAGGATTCGCATTCTAATCAGTAATCTGTAAACTGTCTGTGCTTTATATGCTCTGTCTGAGGCCAGAACTCTCCATTCACCTGACGAAGGGGCTAACCCGAAAACTAGTGAGTGTACTATCAAATAAATCGGTTGGACTGAAACCTGGTGTTGTCAGACTTTTTACTGTGTTTACCCCAGTCCAACACTGGCATATCCACATCATCGTTGGTTGGCCAGCATTTATTGCCCATTTTCAGTTGCCCTTGGAAGGCAAGTGAGAGTCAACAATACTGCTGTGGCTCTGGAGTTGTATAGGCCAGACCAGAAAGGGATGGCAGATTTTCTTCCTAAAGAGCATTAGTGAACCAGATGGGTTTTTTCCAACAATTGACAATGGTCTCATGGTTATCAGTAGATTCCTAATTCCAGATTTTTAAAAAAATTGAAATCAAATTCCACCATCTGCCATGGAGGGATTTGAACCTGGATTCCTCCAAACATTAGCTAATGGATTAAAGTCTGGTGGTAATGCCACTCAGCCATCACCTTCCTATTAGGTTTAAATCCTGGTTTTCAGTAGGTTACATCTGAAGTTCATTATTTTACCCATTTCCAGTTGAACTATGCTGTGAATTATTATTGGACCGCTGTTTCTTATTGAAGTCACACATGAATAATATTCAAAGATAAATGCTAATTGTGTAAAACATAAAGCTCTCCACTGAAAGTCTAAACACTGGATTTTGCCAGCCCTATGGAATTTGGTTTAAATCTCTATACAGGGCTGCTTCACTGTAATTCATTGCAGGAACTATGGAACTCATTGCAGACCATGAAGAAGATGTGGAAAAAGCCAGGGCTGAGAGAGCCTGCTGTAATTGCTCTGCTCTAACATCACAGAATGCAGGTATAACTCAAAATGTAATAGGGACATCTGAGAAAACAAGATTATGTTGCTTGTGTTAGAGAAGCAAGTGAGTGAGTGGGTTATTTTATAAAGGTCACGTATTTTTACTTGAGACAGTTATTGCATTGTAATGTATTTCAGGATGTCATTATGCCTGATTTCTAATATGTTTATGATGAACAGAATAGCTAGTTAGAAGTGTAATATAAATCTAATTAAACATTCAGATGGCACCATCAGAAGAGCAATTCAGACATCCTTCATGATAATGTGCCCAATTGTTAATACCAGGCAATCTCCCCTGGCATTGCTCATGGAGAGTCAAGACCAAATAGAAGCTTTCAGATGAAGCAGGATGAGAGGGCAGGAGATGGTAAAAGAAAAACACCCTTACATTTATATAGTGCCTTTTATAACCCCAGGGCATTATAGGAAGAATGTGATTGCACTGTAGGGGGTGCAGACGAGATTCACCAGGACACAAAAGTTGGTGGATTTGCAGATAGTGATGAGGACCTACAAGATATAGATCAGTTGGAGACTTGGGCGGAGAGATGGCAGATGGAGTTTAATCCAGACAAATGTGAAGTAATACATTTTGGAAAGTTAATACAAATAGGAAATATACAGTAAATGGCAGAACCCTTAAAATATTGATAGGTAAAGGGATCTGGGTGTACAGGTACACATGTCACTGAAAAGGGCAATACAGGTGAAGAAGGTAGTCAAGAAGGCACATGGCATGCTTGCCTTCATCGGCTGGGATATTGAGTTTAAAAATTGGCAAGTCATGTTGCAGCTTTATAGAACCTTAGTCAGGCCGCACTTGGAATATAGTTTTCAACTCTGGTTGCCGCACTACCAGAAGGGTGTGGAGGCTTCGGAGAGGGTACAGAAAAGATTTACCAGGATGTTGCCTGATATGGAGGGCACTAGCTATGAGGAGAGGTTGGAGAAACTTGGCTTGTTTTCACTGGCGCCACGGAGGTTGAGGGAAGACCTGACAGAAGCCTATAAGATTATGGACAGAGTGGATAGTCAGAAGCTTTTTCCCAGGGAGGAATAGTCAATTACTAGGGGGCACAGGTTTAAGGTGCAAGGGGCAAAGTTTAAAGGAGATGTACGAGGCAGATTTTTTACACAGAGAGTAGTGGGTTGCCTGGAACGCATTGCCAGAGGAGGTAGTGGAAGCAGATACGGTAGTGACTTTTAAGCGGTGTCTTGGCAAGTACATGAATAGGATTGGAATAGAGGGAAGGGTAGGGGGTCCCTGGAAGGGTAGGGGGTTTTAGTTAAGTCGGGCAGCATGGTTGATGCAAGTTTGGAGGGCCGAAGGGCCTGTTTCTGTGCTGTAATTTTCTTTGTTCTTTGTTTCTTGACGCTGCCTTGGATAGAACATTTAAGTTATGAAGGGAAGTTGGGTAGGTTTGGATTGTTTTTGGTGGAACAGAGAAAACTGAGGAGATACCAGATCGAGATATACAAGATTATGAGGGACATGGACAGAGTGGATAAGCTGTTCCCCTTAGTTGAAGGGTCGGTCATGAGGGGACGTAGGTTTAATGTGAGGGGCAGGAAGTTTAGGGAGGACGTGAGGAAAACCTTTTTTACCCAGAGGATGGTGACGATCTGGAATGCATTGCCTGGGAAGGTGGTGGAGGTGGGTTGCCTCACATCCTTTAAAAAGTATCTGGATGAACACTTGGCACATCATGCATTCAGGGCTATGGGCCAAGTGCTGGCAGGTGGGATTAGGTGGGAGTTCAGGTGTTTCTAATTTGTCGGTGTGGACCCAGTGGGCCGAAGGGCCTCTTTTGCTGTGCATGATTCTATGACATCCCTAAGAGCTCTACAGCCAGTGAAGAACTTCTAAAATATCATCACTACTGTAAATTAGGCAACGTGAGGATTCATTTGTACACAACAATATCTTACAAACAACAATGTGAGAAAGACCAGATTATTTAATTAGTGGAATTGAGTGAGGAAGAAACAACAGGGTGTTGGAAAGAGTTTCCACCCTTTTCTTTGAAATAGTACCCTGGGATCTTTCATGCCCACTTGCAAGACTTAAATCTGAAAGGTCAGTAAAGTTGATCGAATGTTGGCATGCTGCTTTACAATGCATTGTGGCATAGAGGTGTAAAAGTTCACATACGGAGGCTTTGAGTCAAGTTGTAGTTTCAGTTTAGCGTCTCATCCAAATAATTGGAGTTCTGACAGTGCAGCACTCCCTCAGTATGGAACAGAAAAGTTAGCCTCGATATTTTGCTCAAGTCACCGGAGTTGGACTTGAATCCATAATCTTAAGATTCAGTGTTAAGAGTCCTATCCACTGAAGCATGGCTGACCTTTGAGCAGATCATATTTACACAGTATTAGCTGTTCTTAGTCTTACACATACATTCTAAATTCCAATGTCCACATTTATCATGCAGTCTTCTAATTTAAACATGTCATGCTGTAATTAGACCTTCCCATCAGTAAGTACCCTCAGCCTATTTATTCACCAGACAGAAGAAACTGACAAGAAACAATTGCTTTATTTCACTTTCAAAGCTCCGGGCATTTTGAGGTGACATCTAAAGAGTGACAATGACAGAAGTGTTGGGAGTTGTGTGTTTAGATGAATGGAACATAAGGAATAAAACACAGATGGAAATGTGTTTTTCTATTCAGCATGAAGAAAATATTGGACTCAATGTAACAAAAACTAGCAATATGGCCTAAATATGAGTAGCTGTTTATCTCCAGTGCTTTTTGAAACAATAACAGCCCGGCTTGCAGTGGGATTTTCCAGCTTGATATACTCATGATAATGCCTACTGGTCAAAATTCCTGCCCTTGGAAACTGCGGTCTGAAATTTTTGAGCCTGTGGCAGTGTTAACTGAGGGTACTCTAAAGATGTGCTGGGGCACTGCAACCCACACCCCAGAAATTCCATCCCCCAACTATCCAGCCTCTGACTACATCACTGACAATCCCAACATCTCACCTACTTCCAACTATCCCTAACTACTCCCACCTCCAATCTCACACCCCCAACTATTAACTCCCCAGATACTCCACGCCCAACTATACCCCCTGACCATCCCCAAGACTGCCCAACTCCAGGTTACACCCTCTGACTAAACCCCCCTTCCCCCGACACTGACCACTTGGCACCCTGCCACTGACCGTTCCCTGACACCCCTCACACTGACTACTCCCCATTGACTAGCCAAAAGCCTCCTGGCCACCCTTCCTATCCTACCCACTTAGCTTACACACTTGCCTCCTCCCTTAATGGTAGCCTTTTCTTGGAAGATTTTCAAATTTCCACCACCATTTGTATAATGAAGTGGTTCATGATTTCACTATTCCATTGTCGAGCACTAATTTCAGGATTAAGGCCCCCTGTGTTGGATTGCTGGAAATAGTTTTCCTGTATCTACCCTATCCAATCCACCACAATTAGATCACCATTCTTCCTTAATGTTTTCCATATACCACTGTATCAAACATTTACCAGGTCAGCTATAGTGCAGGCAAGTCGCAGGGAAAACTGTTCTGAACCCACAGTGAACTCTAAGCTGAGAAAACAACAGTGTATAATCTCCCACATCAGTTATAATTAAGAGTGCTCTCCTGGGTGATGAGATTATTTAGTCAGCACCACTTGATTTGGAAACTTGTGTCATGGGCGGAATGTGTATGCTATCTTTCTGCCCATGATCAGCATGTTTTGTCTGAAAAGAGATGTGCCTTAGTTTAGAAGAATGAGGGGAGATCTCATTGAGACGTATAAGATGATGAATGGGATGGATAGGATAGAGGTGGAGAGACTCTTCCCGCTCAGAAAGGACAGTAGGACTAGGGGGCACAGCCTCAAGATAAAGGGGGGGCAATTTAGAATGGAGTTGAGGAAGAATTTCTTCACTCAAAGGGTGGTGAATCTCTGGAATTCTCTGCCCGTTGAAGTGGTGGAGGCTACCTCGCTAAATATTTTTAAGCCGCGGGTTGATGGGTTTTTGATAAGCGAGGGGATTAAGGGTTATGGGGAGAGGGCGGGAATGTGGAACTGAGCCACGACAGATCAGCCATGATCTTATTGAATGGCGGGGCAGGCTCGAAGGGCCAGATTGCCTACTCCTGCTCCTATTTCTTATGTTCTTATGTTCTTATGTTTTCTTAGATAAAAGCAAAATACTGCAGATACTGGAATCTGAAACAAAAACAGAAAATGTTGGAAAATCTCAGTAGGTCTGACAGCATCTGTGGCTAAAGAGAATAGCAATAATGTTTCATCAGAACCCCTCTGATGGAGGGTCATCTAGACTTGAAATGTTGGCTCTATTCTCTCCCCATAGATGTTGTCAGACCTGCTGAAACTTTCCAGCATTCTGTGTTTTTGTGCCTTTCTTTACCCTGTGTGAGTGTGTATCCCAATTAAATAATTCAGCAGCAAGCTTTTTAGTGAGTTTAAAGAAGTTGAGTTATTCTCATACACTTCGTCCTCCTTCAGGCACCCATGTCCTGAGAGGGCATTGGTAATTGTGGACTTGCATTGGTTTACAGTTGTTAGTTTATTTGCTAATGTTTATACTTGGTCAGGTATTCCAGTGATTTGCTGTTGTCTTCCAAAGTACAGCTGACCAGGAGTCACTTCTGCTCCTACATCAGGTATATTGGAAGGATATAGAGGCTGATAATTGACCATTGGACCACATTTTAGGTGCAACTTCTCTGGACACCAATCTTGAAGTGGGGCTTGAACCCAGATCTTTGGCCTAGGCATGCAATATTGGATCTCCCCTCACATATCTACCCCAAATTAAGTATGGCATTCAGACACGCTCATTCTCACATTCATTCATTCTCTCTCTCACACTCTCTCTTACACACTCTCACACACACTCTCACACACACTCTCTCTCTCTCACTCACTCACACACACACACACACACACACACACACACACTAAAGGTCCCATCTACACATTACAGTTATCTCATTCTCTGGTTTATAATCCTAATCTCCCATGCGACAGGCCTGGTTTCTTAGATGGATGCTTTAATGAAATTGAAATGAGGATCATGTGAAGCGGATGACCTCATTGCAGATTGTGAGTTTTCTTGTCGACAAATTTCTAGAAAGTTGGTACTCAGGTGAACTTTAACTGGAATCGATTATGTACTTTGGCTAGCTGATGTCTCACAGCTTGGTTTGAGTCTGATGCACAGACTGACTAAACTGATGGTTTCAATTAGATGGTTCCATCTGCAAACTGCTGTTAGAAGGCCTTCTTTAAACAGAAAAAGACAATGGATCCAATTCTCCCAAAAAAATTCTAAGTGCTGAATTGGCGAGAAAAATGGTGTAATTCACGATTGTTTTTTCAGTGCGACTTCAGACTTGAATCTCCCACACTCTTTGCACTGAAGAGGCCATAATCGTGAATATTAAGAGCTCTGGGGCCAGGACATATTCACGCCAAGACTGACAGTTCTGAGTGTCTGCGCATGCTCTGAACTGTTAGACTGCACTTTTTCTGGCCAGCTCGATCACTGGCCAATCTGGGAGCCCGGCACAGCCGTCCCTGGCAACACCCCCACCACCTGTTTGTGACCTGATCGTGGCCTGCAGAAGCATTCCTGGGCCATCCCCGCATCCCCCACATCGTGGAGCATCGCAATCTCCAGTCGCCCCCAGCAGTGTCGATCCCCCCCAAATCTCCACCCCCCCCCCCCACCACTGACTCCACCCTCTGGGAGGCAGACCCCTTCCTGGGAGACAGACCCATCCCAAGGAGGCAGACCACTCCTGGGAAGCAGACACCCAGGCAGACCAAACCGCTCCGCCCCCCCCCCCCCCCCCCCCCCAACTCCACCGCCCCCCCCACCTGCCACCAGCCCATCCCAATCGCTGGCCTCCATCCAGCCTGACCACTCCTATCTGCAGAGTGGCAGTGGGACACCTCACTGCACCGGTCGCCCTGCCCACAATAGGCCATATTCCCTTGGCCACACCCCCTTGGCATTGCATAATGCCTGTAGGCAATGCCAAGGTGCCCCCTGGGCATGGCCACTTTGCCCCTTAGGCAGTGCCAGGGGGCCTAGGCTGGCACTGCCAGGGTGCCCATGCCCAGGGGGCACCATCCCCTGCCACCCAACCCCCCAGGGGTTCCTGATTGTCCCCCCTTAACTCCAGGACATCTCCTGCTACTTCCCCGAAAGTGGGAAGTTCCTCTAAACCCTGCTGGAGTAAAGTACTCCTGGCGGGGGTGGGAGATGATATCAGACCCGGAGAATTCAATCCCGGGCCCAATAATGACATTTAAAATAGATTAAAAATAGATGTAAATCATTTATCTGTCTTCCCGGCGGTTTCCAGCGTGGTGCCAACTGTGCCTGCTCTACGCCTGTGGGAGACATGCATGTATCGGGAACATGTGTGAATCCCGCGAAATGGCCAACACGTGCATCTCCCAACCTGACACGCCAAAAAATGTGCCCGTCAGGATATGAGAATCATGCCTAACTCAGCTGCCTTGCCAAGACTTTTTTTTCACAAGTTCAAGTCCTTTTCCAAAACGGTCCTCTGTTCATGTTGATTCCACATTCTGCGTTTTGCGTTAAAACCTCTGAGGGTCGAAGATACGCGACATGATACAAAGGGGCTGTTCACCTCCACCCACCACCAACTGAGTGTCGATCTTCCCTTTTGTTCAGTGTGTAACAGCGTTACGCAGACTGAAGTTCCAACAGGCGGAATTTTCCTGCCTTTGCCACTAGCAGATTACCCCATTGACTTCAGTGGGATCGGAAGTTCCCACCGGCACCCAGTGGCGAGCTGAAAAACCTGCTGCAGAGGGGCTGGAAAATCCTGGCCATGGTCTTTTGTGTTGGTCCATTCTTAAACAAAGAGATGTGTGAGTTATGCAGCTGTCTGTGAATGTCCAGGCCTGATCGAATATTTGCTTCACACTTCTTCCTGTCTAATGTGCAAATGCCAAATGTCACATGATTCACTGCAGACATTTTAACAGGTTGTTTGTGTCCATTTCTTAAAAGTATTGACTGAAAGTTCATGATATACTGGGCATGTCAGTAATGATTACAGAGAGTCTTCATTCGCCTGGGCTAGATTTAGACAAGTGGAAGAAATGTCCTAAGTTGCAATTTTCTAGTGAATTAATAAAATAGTTATTTTCATTCCCTTTGGTTGACATCTCAACTATTGTTTATTTCCTCAACTTAATCTCCTCACTCACATTTTGTAGAAGGAGAGAATAAATGGAAGACATGTGTCTCTGATGTTGTAAGTGAAAATGATAGCACTGTGAATTATCAACAAAGTCATAAGCTGGTAATGATTGGAGTCGTGAGTGGGATAAATATTGTCAGAAATTGGTGTGAGTCACACATGGTATTCAGGCTGCCTGTCAATATTTTGGTCATATCCTATCCAATAAAAATATTAACAGCGAGGATGAACTCATGTCTGTTAAAGGTGGAGTAATTCACTGTGACACTACATTCTGAACCTAAGGCAATTTGGGGAAGTGTTGTCATGGTGAGGTTCATTGCCATGGAATGTAGCTGTCTTGGGTAGACTCCTGAGAACCTATTGATGTCTCCAGTTTCTTTTAAAGAAAATTGCAATGGTTTGGCAAGTTGAATGGTTGTTTGTGTTGCAATGTTTATCAAGGAACCGCGAGTATCTGGAAGGCAGGATTAGAAGTGACATGTGCAAGGTGTGTGGATACAATGTAGTTGAGTGTTACAGCAGGGCCGTGAGGGGTGCTGCACCATTGCTGGCTTATGAGGTCGGCTTTTGGAATGCAGCCTGTCAGGCAGTGAAGTCGGAAATCAGTTCCGAAGCTCTGCATGTCTAAGCGTGTATGGCTGATTTCCAAACCAGTCATATTTTGTAATGGGAAAATCACACCACTGGCATGCCTGGACCTTACTCATATTTAACTTTAAGTGAAATCCCTATCCTTCATTTTCATTGTTGTGGGTGAAGATTTACCTATGTTGCACCACTCGCCCATTTTATATTTGCTTGGAAACCATTAATCTTCCTCGGATTTGGCCTATTCAAACAGGCCTGTAAAGGCCTGTCATATTGTTAGGGTCCTGATCAGAGGCTCCAGTAATGAAGTCCAGACCTGACACAGTGGCATAGTGGTTAGCACTCTTGCCTCACAATGCTAGAGGCCCGGTTTCAATTCCTGGCTTGGGTCACCATCTGTGCAGAGTCAACACATTCTCCCCATGTTTGCATGGCTTTCCTCTGGTGCTCTGGTTTCCTCCTTTCAGTCTGAAAGACGTGCTGGTTAGATGCATTGACCATGCAAAATTTTCCCTCAGTGTATCCAAACAGGCGCTGGAATGTTGCGACTAGGGGATTTTCATAGTAACTTCATTGCAGCATTAATGTAAGCCTACTTGTGACACTAATAAATAAACAAACCCAACATGGTATAATTCTTAACTGCTAGCTGTCTCTATAGTTCCAATCTAAGCAATATCTCCATAGACATAAATCCCTCTTCAGAATTAGTTGGCACAAAACATATAGGCTTATCTGGGTACTAGGCCTCAGCCTTTTAACTGTTCTATGACCAGAAATTAATGTTGCCAGTACAACACACGCTTGACCTGGAACTATATGAAAATGCGAGACAAGATGCCAGGTGTGCATCCTGACATCATTGTATACTCAAGCAATATTTTGGTCGGTGGGTGCGCACCTGCTGACAGTTAAGCAGGCAATTCAGCCCATTAAGGGGTCAATTTAATGCAATTTTACTTGACTTTTTTGTGACCAGACGCCTTTATGTTTTAGCTTCAAATGCAATCTAGGGCAGGATGAACTTTCAGGGATGAAATAAAATTTTTAAAGTTGTCTAGGGACTGAGTTTCGTATGTGAGTATGCTGTCTAGATATGCTTTGAATATTTTTCAGCCGCTGTTTATTTTCACAGGTCAGCAGCCCTCTGAGATAGCTCCATGGTGACTGTCCCTCTATGGAAGCACTTAGAAGCGCCACCCTGCACCCTTCCTTTTCTCAGTGCCCACCACCATTTTCTACAGTGCTGAGCATTTCCCAGATAGTAAACCCTTGAATAAGTCATTTGCTCTCTTGATGAGATAGAAAAACATCTTTCACATAACTATTGATGTAGCAGACTTTATGGGAGGAATTTTTCCATCATGTCCACCATGGGAACCATAGTGGAGGGATGGAGTGAAAACCATGGAAAAGTCCATTGACCCCAGGTGGGATTTTCTGATTTTGGGGTGAATATGGCCATAAAATCCCACCCTGTGTCTCCACTGGAGGGGTAGTCTTATGGAAATGGAAATGCTATGGCCAGTACATTTCAGTAGATCCCTTTAAAGTGGTTCTTGACAGCCCAAGATATGAAATTCCCAATAAAGATGTCATGGCACATCTGGATCACTTGCCATGTTAAATTTTTCCAGAAACTGGTAACTGGCAACACCAACTGTCAGGTGACTCATGGCAGCCGTCTTTTGTCAGTGTCTTTTCTTTTGAATGGTTTAGTATATGGTTGGTCAGCTGATATAATTACAGGCTAATATCAGTTTTGCATAAGTCACCTCACCGTGCCAGAGTTGATCAGGAAAAGAGGCAATCAGGAAAGACTGAACAGGCCAACGCTCTTTCACGCAGGCAAAGGCAGATTTGGGGTCTAATAGCAAATGGGTGGATGGGCGCATGGTGCAGATTGACCTAACAGGGGCCGTAAAATTTATGAATGTGTTGTACATGGCACATGTGAGGAAGATCTTTCCACTTTTGGAACTCCAGAGTCTTGAATATAAAATAGTGATTAATAAATCCCTGAAGGAATTCAGTTGAGATGAATGGCACAGGTGCATTTAAGGAAAATCTAGATAAGTAGTTGAAGAGGAAAGGAATAGAAAGATATGCTAAAGCAGAGAAATAAATGTAGGTGAAAGGGGGTACCCTTCTATAGGCCAATTGGGCCAAATGTTCCTGTGCTGTAAATTCTATGCAATCTAATGAACCAAGTGTACAATAGGTCAAGCTGTTGACTGAAATTAGGAAGAAGGAAGGATTCTCATCACAGAAGTGGGTCAGGGCCACTTTTATACTGCAAATCCAGGTGAAATATGCATTGGGCCAACTGAAGCTCATTTCCCCCATTATTTACAGTCTGGACTAATCTACATTTGCCTCACATTCAGCTGGGGAAAAAAACAGAAAATCCAAGAAGTGCACAGCAAATAAGTCAGTGTCAGTAAAAAAAAATGTAGCTGTGGATATTTCAGGTTTGAGGCATTAAATAGAACTCACAAATGCTGAATTATCTGTTGTAAATTCCCAGCATTTCCTGTTTTACTTCTGATTTCTGACACTTGCTGTTTTTCTATTTCATAAGTTCACAAAACTAATTTTATCCTTGAATGTTACTCTTTCAAAACATTATCCATTTGCGCAATTGTGGTGTACTCAAAACCCTCATCAAAAATGACTGAAGCTGCTTATTACAAACATGTGTATATAATATCAACGTGGAGACTAGTCAGTCTCATCACAGTTCATTATGAAAAGGTGGAAATCTGAGAGGAAATCTGAAATTCTGATGATCTGTGTCTGATTACCTTGCTCCATCCCTCCTAGGATGATTTTATACTCTGGGGTATTGCCAGTGGAATCTATTTATTATCAGCAGCAAAAATGCACTCACAAATAGGATGGTAGTTCCCACCAAGAGAACACCTATACAATTTATAGAATTTTAGCACTTTGGAAAGATTTACTGGAATGAGTCCTGGGATGAAAGTTACGTGGAGCTTGGAGAAATTAGGACTGTTCACTTTTAAAGCAGAGAAAGCTAAAGCGAAACATGTTAAAATCTTAAAGGATTTGAACAGAATAAAGAACTAGAGTCTGTTTCCAGTGACAGAATGGTCAGTAACAAGGGGACGCTGATTTAAGGTGATTGGCAAAAGAATCAGAAATGGCAGGAGGAAATATTCTTATTAATGCGGCAAATTTCTGGGATCTGAAATGAGCCAATTGGAAATACGATGGAAGCAGATTCAATGGTAACTTTCAAAAAGTAATTGGATTAATAATGGAAAAGAAACAGAATTACAGGACTGTGTGGAGAGAGCTACCACAACCTTGATGGGCAAAGTGGCTTCATTCTGTGCTACATTATTCTACAATTCAATGAATATGTCTCCTTCTTTGATGTAACTCCGAATCCAATAAGAAAACCTGGAATTGGAAATTCAGAGGTTGGGACAGGGGAGTGCTGACAGGAAACCTCAGAAAACAAAACTATCCATATTACAAATGATAAAGAGTACTTAAGAACACATTCAAAGCTATAACTCATTCTCAACATTTGAATGATTGTACTCTGAAAGTATCCTCTCTGCTCTCAACCTTTCACTCACAGCATTCTTAGATTTAATGAAAACATACAGCTAAATGTTACATGAATTCTATGTTATAATATTCATCAGTAAAACACTTGGAAACTAGGCTTCTACAAGTGCAAGCCTATTGTGTTATGATCACCTTTCATTATTTTAGTGTTTGCTCGTGCAAATGTTAACAATGTACTTTTGGCAATGACATATTGCAAATGTACATGTCTGTCTCCAAAACATCTGGCTTCAATTTAAAGAGCAGTCATCATTATTCCTCCTTCAGGCAGTATCTCGCAATAACCCATCAATCATTTTATTAATAAATAATAAACAAACGTTGACTGGCTTTTTGACAGCATGGGCACTTTCTTACTATTTTAATTACAGCACAAAGGAATGATATTGCTCAGTATTTTGATGCTTGACAAAAGGGTTTGTCACCATCAGTAAGATACATTTTGAAAAGTGTCTTCTCAAAGCATTGCTTCGTTGATTTCAGTCAATATTACATCCAAGGTTGTTCACTCTTGCAGAATTGAAGCTTTCTGTCAGTGTAATCCTTTATCTCCAAATCTCAACCAAGTTGAGATTGCTAAACTGTTTCTTCCAGGATAAAAAAAAAGCAGTTACACAACGTATGACTAATTTTATATTTTTTACATATCAGTACTGCTCCACCAATAAAGATTGTACATATTTTATTGATGTCAATTGGAGACAGATAAATTGTTAGAGAGGGGCTGAGCCAGAGATTTAGCAGGTCAGCCTGAGCCCAAGGCAACCTAAGGCTCCAGTCATAGTTTGAGGTGAGCCAGTTGAAAAATAAAATAAAGCATTCCTCTTCAAACATTCATGCACAAAATTATCCTGCCAATTTTTTTTAAAAAATTACTTCTTGCCCAGTTATAGTTACATGCTTCTTTATTCTAATCCTAGATAAATCTGCTCTGTTTCTTGCCTTGTCAGAACAAAACCATTTTCTATGGCTTCTGCCAAGACTGCGTGACCCTTATCCTGTCTCCTCTTTTTAGTCATAGCAGAGAGCCTGTTTAATCTCTTCCTTACTGATATTGACCAGAATCAACTTCTCTTATTCCAGTTAGACATTGTAACTTTGAAATGGCTGTTGACGATATCTGTGAACCAATATGTTATGTTTAGCATGTTCTTATGACATTCACCTGACATTGTCTTAGCAGTGATTTCATCTCATGTAAAATAAACAGGATAGTAACTGCAATAAAGTAGCCAACTGAGGAATTTCTTACTAAAGCATTCAGTCCTTCTCCTGTCACTTCTCTGGCAGAGTTACAGGGCTAAGGCAGGACAATGGCACTAAGAACTCAAGAACTAAAAGCAGGAGTAGGCCACCAAGCCTTTCAAATCTGTCCTGCCATTCAATATGATTATTTATTTGTCACAAGTAAGCTTACATTAACACTGCAATGAAGTTACTGTGAAAATCCCCTAGTCACACACTCTGGTGCCTGTTCGGGTACTCCGAGGGAGTATTTAGCAATGCACCTAACTGGAGGAAACTGAAGCACCTGGAGAAAACCTATGCAGACATGGGGAGAATGTGCAGATTCTGCATAGACAGTAACACAAGCCGAGAATCAAACCTGGGTCTCTGCCACTATGAGACAGCAGTGCTAACCCCACAGATAATGGCTGATCTATGCCTACCTCAACTCCTTTTCTGTGCCATTTCCCTATAGCCCTCCATTTCTCGATCTATGAAAAATGTATCCACCTCAACTTTAAATATGTCTAGTGATCGACCTCCACCACCCTTTGGAGCAGAGAATTCCAGAGATTCAACACCCTCTGCGAGAAAAAATTTCTGCACACTTAGTTTTAAATGATTGGCCCTTTATCTTGTAGCCATGTCCCCTAGTTCTCCCAGTAGTGAAAACATCTCACCATCTACTCTGTCAAGCCTCCTCAGGATCTTATATGTCTAAATAAGGTCACACCTCACTCTCCTAAACTACAGAACAAAACTATTTAATCTCTCTTGATAGGACAACCCTCTCATCCCAGGAATTAGCCTGATGAATCTTCTTTGGACTGCCTCCAATGTTATCCTTTTTAGGTAAAACTGTATGCAGTATTCCAGGTGTGGCCTCACAAACACCCTGTACAGTTGCAACAAAACATCCCTACTTTTAAACTCTAACCCCTTTGCAATAAAGGCCAAAACATTATTTGCCTTCTCAACTACTTGTTGGACCTACCTGCTTACTTTTTGTGAGTCATGCACTAGAACACTTAGATCCCTCTGTACTTCACACACCTGTAGTCTTTCTCCATTTAGATAATAATCTGCCTTTTTTGGTTCCTTCTACCAAGGTGCATGACTTCATACTTCCCTACTCCACTTACTAGGTTTTTGCCCAGTCACCAAATCTATCTTCCATTGCAGCATCACAACATCCGCACCACAACATGCCTTTCCACCTATCATTAACAAATTTGGAATCATTACATTATGTTGCTTCCCCCAGGTTATTAATATGAATAATGAATGATTGCAGGCCAAGAACTGATCCCTGCAGCACTCCACTAAGTGAGTTGTTCATTCGGAGAACCTGTGGGTACACGATGGGCTGAAAGGCCTCTTTTTGTGCTGTAACAATTCTGTGATTTTCAGTTTCTATCATCAAATATTGTAAAGGTTCCATGTTACACCCGTCTGAAGGTGAAATTCTTCTGCCTTTTGTCTGTGACACAGTTACACACCTGATACAGAAGGTAGCAGGAATTGGAAATTTTATCCATTTACTAGCACAGATTTGCTGCTGGGGCTGTGCTGAGGAAAAGTGAAGTTTATGCTCCTCTGTGGCACAAATTCCATTATTTTACGGATTTAGAATCGTTCAGGGCTTTTCCATTTACGTCCTTGAAATTTCAATGCCTCTCAAACTAATTACATACACTGAACTCCTTTCACACCAAGTGGAATGTAATCTTGGCTTCAAACTTAACCTTATGTTACATTCCAATGGTGAAAGCATCTGTTTGCTCTATTTCTGTAAGAGATAACTACACACTCACAACCTTCAGGAAATAACCTGCCTTGGTGGCAGATCATCTAACTCCCACTACCTGAAGCAACATGAGGATCCTGATGATAATTAGCATGCAGCCCACTGAGATAAAGACAGTCTGGTAGCTTTGTGTTAGTCCAACAATCTCAGTTATTCAGAGGCTGTGTAAGTGTTGATGTCATGGTGGGTGCTGCGATCTATATATGCCATGGAGTTTATCTCAGGCACATTAGGAAATCTAGGTGCCAAGGAAATCCTGAATTACACAAAAACAAAGAAAACAGTTAACAACATGTTCTCTCAAACAATAAGAATAAGCCATCTTGCTATGAGTGGACAGATCAAGTTTAAAATTGATGCTTCACAGCAAACAATAAGGAGACCACCTTGTTCCATTTAAAACTGGTACTCTTCAAAGCAAACTTCAAAGCCAATTGCAATAAAAATTGGCAGAAGCTGACACACAAAGCTAAGGGCCACAATTTTAAGTGTCAGGATGGTGAGAAAACCAGAGTGTTAACACTGGCCTGTCCAGCACAGTCCGGACCGTAATCATCAGTTTTTGGATTAATAGTCTAGGCCATCACTCCCTCCTCACAATTAGCACTAAACTCAACAATTGGCACTAACCCCAACAATTATCGCCACCCCACACAGTGATCTCTCCACCAACCACATGTGCTCCCTCCCTGTGATTGGACCTTCCATTACCTTCAACTCCACTCTTAACCATCAGCTGCTCTTGCTGACCATGTTCTAACCCCTAATCACCATCTCCCCTCACCCCATAATCTCTCCCCCACCCTACTGAATAGAGATTCCTCCCTATCTGCTGCTCCACTGTGCCCTTCTGTTTCAGGATTTCTCATCTGACAAGTAGTCATGTTTTCAATCAGAATGGCTGTTGGATGGAAAACCTGGAGAGAATATTCAAAAAGTGTCACATTTGGCAAACCCATATGTACCATTATCTCATCCATACTCCTACAGGATGCACCTTCAAGACAATTTTTTAAATTCATTTGTGGGACATGGGCATTGCTGGCTGGCCAGCATTTATTGCCAATCCCTAGCTGCCCTTAGAAGGCATTTGAGACTCAACATCTGTGGGCCTGGAGTCACATGTAGGCCAGACAAGTGGACATTAGCGAACCAGATGGGTTTTTTTGACAATTGACAATGGTTTCATGATCATCAGTAAATTCTTAATTCCAGATATTTTTTATTGAATTCAAATTCCATCATATGCCGCAGCAGGATTTGAACCTGGGTCCCCAGAACATCAGCTGAATTTCTGGATTAATAGTCAAGCGATAATACCACTAGGCCATTGCTTCCCCTACTTGGGCCATGGCTTTGTTCACTATTCTCAAGAAGTGAAAAAGAAAATCTTTTGTTGATAAAAAGCTGTCAGTTACTATACCACAAATTACGCTCCTTAACCAACTAAAATTAAATTTTGATAAGGATGATCTAACTACACTATGTGTTCAGCTAAATGGGACAGAACAGGATTTGGAACAACTTGTATCAGTGATTTATTTATTTGCTTTCTTTTGTTCAGTCATATTTAAGGTAACCCCTTTTTAGATGGCTTTTGAAACAGTTACAACCTTTAAATAAGAAACACTAACAGACATCTTAATCTTTAGTATGAAACAAATAATTTCTGACATATATCAGCATTATTAAATTGCAGAAATTATTGTCTAGCGTCTTATTACTGCTTACAAATCCTGAAGCCCCATGTTCCTAATTTGCTCAGCTAAAATTGGACAGCGACATGGCTTTTAGAACTAATTCATGCCCGGAGGTCAGACTCTTAATCAGGATAAGTGAGGGACATCCTGATGTGCCATCCATCCAATTATACACCACTCCATTAATGCTGGGTTGTCAGCAAAGCTGATTACTTAACCTTTACCCATGGAGTTTTATTGAACGTTGTAAAAGGCAATGAAAGAAGCAATTAATTAAATATGCCTTTCAACAAATGATGGCAATGAAAGCAAGGATTTTATGCACTACATATATTTAAAATTTACAGAACATTAAACCTGTACCTTTTATGATTCGATCCTTTAAATGGGGGAGTAATTTTCCCAGACCGCGGCGTTGCTCTAGCAGTGTAATTGGCCAGGAACATAAGAACATAAGAAATAGGAGCAGGAGTAGGCCATCTAGCCCTTCGAGACTGCCCCGCCATTCAATAAGATCATGGCTGATCTGAAGTGGCTCAGTTCCACTTTCCCGCTTTCTCCCCATAGCCCTTAATTCCCTTGCCTACCAAAAACCTATCTACCCGTGTCTTAAATATATTTAGCGAGGTAGCTTCCACCACTTCAACGGGCAGAGAATTCCAGAGATTCACCACCCTTTGAGTGAAGAAGTTCCTCCTCAACTCCAATCTAAACTGCCCCCCCTTATCTTGAGGCTGCGCCCTCTAGTCCTCTAGTCCTGCTGTTCTTAGGAGACATCAGTAGATGTGGTTTAGAAGGCTCCCTGCTGGGCACCATGGCCTCCACGCATCTTCGAGTCTAGGTTTGTTCGAGTGATCAGCCCCACCGAGCTGATTTAAATATTAAAATCCGGATTTCCAACCTATTAGTGGGCCAGGGACTGAAATCTCCTGGTCCACGAGCATCAACCCCCATCCCTCTCCAGCCAGGAGTGGTTCATTCCAACTGGGTTTACTCCTGCTCCCCACTACCAGGGAACAGGTGGCTGACCCTGCTAGAGTAAGAAAGACCATTGAAGCCTCACCAGGAGGTTGGGCTAAGAAGGGGGTGCCCCTTGGGTCATGGCCCCCTTGCAGTACCCAAAGGGCAATCTGACCATGCCCATTGGGCAAGCTGGCACTGCCCACTGGGCATTGTGAAGTGCCAGGAAGACAGAGCCAGAGGGGGTGGGCCCTATTGGGGTGGGGCCTATTTGTGATGGGATGTTGGTGGAATCCTGCTGCCACTCTGCCAGAGGAGAGAGAGGGAAGGGTTTGATTGGCGATTGCCATCTGGGTAGGGTGTGGGCAGGATTGCCATGGGGGTTGGACCTGCTGGGGGGTCTGGAGCGTGGGAGGGTTGTTGGGAGTGCCGGGAGCTGGGAGGGTGTGGGGGAAATCGGGGCTAGCTGGGTGGGGGAATATTGGGTCTTGCTCAAAGAGATCCAGCGGAGGGGTAGTGATGCGGCATCGTGGGTCTGGCCAATGATTGGGAGGCTGGCAGTCTGGGCCCGCTCAGCGCTATGCTGCTGGTCTCTCAGGTGGGAATAGGTCCCACCCCCTGATTTTCAATGTGAATTCCTCTTGGGCAATCTGCAGTGCTCAGAGTGTGGGTGATTTATTCTGAAAATCACCATAAATAAAACAGCAGGGGTTACTCCAGTTTTCATGTGAATTTGGCAATTAGAATTTTTGGGGTGAATAGTCCCAGGATGTTCAATCTCCACCATACAAGATGACTTCATCTGGTCAGGAGCACTAACAAGCAAGTTTGTTAAAGTTTTATCATTGGTACTTTAACTGATTGTTTGGAGTTGCAGCATGAATGATAAGTAATGACTTGTGCTGTTACAGCACTTCCTTCTTAGTGCGGAAATGCTTAGTTTTCTATCAAATGCATACATAGTTAAAGGCCCAGTTGAAGACTGGTAATTACTGTAATAAGGTTGATAGATCCAAGTAGCTTCCAATGGCAGTTCACTAATTAAGCTCACAACATCCTTGGGTACAGGAAAAAGCTGAAGGCATGAAAAATAGGAAGAATTCCCAGAAGGTGCAAAAGGATCATTTATGAATATATTCTATGTGAAGTCAATATACTATATATATAAATTATATATTTTATTGTCTGCTATATTAGCTCTTGCTCTGGGGCTTGAGCACAAAAACAGAAGTTTGATGCTTCAGTGCATTATTGAAGAAGTGCTGCATTGTTGGTGGTACTGTCTTTCAGATGAGATGTTCAACTGAAGCCTTATCTGCTGTCTTGGGTGGGTCCAAAAGATCCCATAGCAATATTTCAAATAGGAACACAGGAGTTATCCCTGGTTCCTCAAGCAACAGAATAAAAACTAGATTCACTGGTAATTATTGCGTTATGGTTTGCGAGAGCTTGTTCTCCACAAATTAGCTGTCATTCTTCCTACACTACACTTCCAAATTAATTCATTGGCTGCAAGGAGTTTTGGAACATCTGTTGGTTATAAAGGTGCTATTTAATTGCAAGTCTTTCTTTCTTAATACACATGGACATTATCCCTTCAGTTTGAATTAGATGTTTTTATTGCTTATGTTTTGCATTTTTAAAACTTGTTTTCCTGCCTTTATGAATGCATCAGTTTGTTTCCTGCAGCTTAAGCAGTGCCTTATTTTCGAAATTAGTTACTTTTGGCTCAATTTTAACACTCACTGGTACTAGCATTCACTTAGTATAATTAACCTTCATTTTGAGTACCTGATTTTTATTTTTCCTTCAAATCAATTTTCTTAAGTAAACCATGAATCTCATGCACTCTGAAACATGCCTTTAATGTCACTTGGCTTCAACATGATTATGCGAAGCAGCAAAGAGCACTTGGCTTTTTATTGATTTTGTCCAATTACAATAAAATTCCAATACAGGTTTAAACGTGTCCAAACAATTTTGCTTCCTGGTTTTGAAGTGTTAGGTATGCACCAGGAGGACGTCCTGTTCACCATGTACAAGATTGAGGAACAAGCTGACAGCTAAATTTGTGTCTGAAGGTAGAGGTGGGGTGGAATTCTCCTGGTCCACCTGCCACGGGAATCATAGCGGGTGGGGGTTGGGGGGTTGGGGACTACGCAAAGGTCCATTGACCTCGGGTGGGATTCTCCAGTTTTGGGCCAAGCGCAGCCAGAGAATCCCACTTGCGGTTTTCTGAAGGGAGATGTACAGTAATCTGGAGAGACAGAGGTAGAATACAAGAAAAGGGATGAAAATAGCTGCTTTTGGAACCAAGGCAGCATTTGACTGGTTATCAAGGAGCCCTCACAAAATTGAGGTTAACAGAATTACCTTCCAGTGCCTTGAGTTATATCTAAAATGCAGGAGGCTTGTCAGAGACTAATCATTGCAGTTCCAGGATATCACTGTCAGGTGAGCTCTTCAGGCCCTAACCTGAATAGGATTCAGGTGGCATTGATAAACTTGTACCCAAGAGTTGTGGCACCATCCAGTGCAGTTAAAATGTTATCGTACAATCTGCTGTGAACTGTGTTTTAGTCGTATAACTACAGAGTCACAGAGTCATACAGCACTGAAACAGGCACTTTGGCGCACCATGTCTATGCTGGCCATCAAATTCCAAACAGGTCCTGCTTGGCCAAGGTCACCCATGGAGGAACTCCTCCATCATGCGCTCTATTCTGCTAAGCGACTGTCGAATCTCTGCCTGATGTCCCGCTGCCACCTTTTGCATCTCCAACATGAGATTGCTCCAGCAATTTCAGAGGCTCATTATGTGGCTGGGACTGAGCAAGTGGCCAGCCCCTAGCTACCCTCCGAGTAGACCTGGGCTGTTCCTGTCTCTGAATGCTGTGGGGATGTGTCTTTGATGTGTTCTCTGGAAAGTGACCCTGAGGTGTGTGTCTCTGAGCTGGTGGAGGGTGTGGTTGAGCACTATGATGATTCTCCCTGAGCTTCCTCATCCTCAGACGTGCTCTAAGAGCTTGGAGAGCTGCTGGGCTGACTGGCTGGCCATGGTCTGCTGGTAAAAGACAAAAAGACAGATTCAGTGGAAGAGCTAAGGCTGATTCAGAGTTCATAGCACTCAGTGTGAATTGTTGGCTTGGCTGAAGTGATGGAACTAAAATCCATGCTGGGTTGATGTAAGAGGCCAAGATCTGCAGTACCACTGGAACGATCCAGGTCGCTCACCGCCAAGCTCTGCAGCAGCCTCCTCAAATCCGGTGAGGCCGACAATCTCTACTGTGCTTCGGCCTGTGTGGGCTCGCTTTTTTAAAATTTGATTTATTATTGTTACACGTATTAGTATACAGTGAAAAGTACTGCTTGTTGCGCACTATACAGACAAAATATACCGTTTACAGAGAAGGAAAGAAGGTGCAGAATTAGTGTTACAGTCATAGCTAGGATGTAGAGAAAAATCAACTTAATGCAAAGTAAGTCCATTCAAAAGTCTGACAGTAACAGGGAGGAAGCTGTTCTTGAGTCGGCTGGTACGTGACCTCAGACTTTTGTATCTTTTTCCCGATTGGAGAAGGTGCTCTTATGTCTAAGTTTGGCTTGTGTGGAGCCAAAAGAAAGAGATATGATAAGAGGAGTTGGAGCAGAGGTTGGGTGAAATGCATGTATGAGGTGAATCCTCTGCAGAGGGACAGAGATTGGAATGGGGGTACAAGACAGATAGAATGGCGGTGTTGTGAAAGTTTTGTTAAGAAATTGTGTTGATCTGTGTCTCCTGCGACTGAATGTGTGAGATCTGTGAAAAGAATCACTGTTTGAGTAAATGATGCCATGCTGAGAGTTTGATAGGGGAGGGAGCTGAGAGAGGACTTACGCTGGCATTGAGGATGAGATCATTCAACCACTTCTTGCATTGAATGGTGCTTTGTAGGTAGGTGACAGACACATTGAACCCTTGGACACCAGCCTTCCAGCTGGAGAGGTGAGGTTGGTGTGCTTCTTTGAGCCATGCATCATGGGCCCTGGTGCTAAAAGTTGGTGTAGTCTTCTTCTAGAGGTTACTTATCTCACGTTTCTGGACTGCAGACATATTGGACGGTCTGGTTCAGATAGGTGAGCTGGAGAGAGTGATATGACTGTGCTGGATTTGTGGTACCAGGACCTTCAAACCCCTCAGCTGGGAGCAGATGCATGACTCAACGTCTGTCCTGCCAGGAGAGTCAGAAGTTCCAAATGCTTCCATTCTGGTCAATGAGACATGGAGCTACTCAGCATTGCATTTAGTGTCAAAAAGGGAGATATTTAGCTATACAACTGTAGTCTAGTTTTGTGATTTTAAGCTTGTCTTTTTCCCATTCTTCAGCTGCTACTGTGTTCCGTCAAGTGTAAAATTCACAAATACAAGATTGATTTTGTTCTGCTTCCCAGACAAATCGGAATAGTGAGGAACAAAAAACCTTTCCTGATTATACTTGTAAAGCAAGTTCTGGTGGCAGATTACACCTATTTACTTGTAACAAAAGAACTCATTCTCCACAGCTAAATACTACACCCCTATCAGGTTTTACTGATTGCATAATGAGAAAATGGCAAGTCTACCAACATTTCACAGCATCATAAAGATACAGGGACAAAATGATTGATTGTTGAGACTGGGTGATGCAGTCTTTACAGTAGATTAGAATATTACAATTTCATGTGGAACATTTGTTTTGAATCCTGCTCAGGCAGCTGCTAGGATGTCTTGGGCTGACTCAAATGCATTCTTATCAGGCATGAGCATACAGTTCAAAATTGCCCATCCATTGGCATTAATTGATAGTTCTATTTCTCACAGAAAACTACAAAGACCTCTTGTTTGAGCAATAAAATTGTAGCAATGCAGTTGAGGAAATTCTACTGAATGAAAATTATGGTGTATTGTTACAAAACAATTAAGTTAACATGATACAATGTCTAAGCTATGCCTAGATTTAAACTATGAGACCTTGTTGTCGACACCAGATGCAAAACTTGAAAAATAACACAGGCGAGATTCTCCGGCCTCCCAGCTATGTGCCGGCAGGAGGTGGCGCGTTGTTTGCTAGTGGCGGGATTCTCCAGACCCACTGACATCACCCCACGCCAGAGGGAAACCTGCGGGCAGGGGTGTGCTGCCAGCGGGACTGGAGAATCCTACTGACATGAACGGTCCATTTTTCCAGCACTGGCATTCTGCATATGAAAATTACCACTTTTCTGAGAACAAGGTGGGCTAGCATCAAACGATAGTGAAATTCATTTGCAGTAGTTCTCTCTCCCTCTCTCTAGTGCTGTTGTTGCGTATATTTGTGCTTATTATTATTCTGTAAACCCATAAGGCTAGTTTCTTATCCTCACTTCCCTGAACATAAATCTTTAATTAAACTTGTGTTCCATATCGTAAGATCTTGTTTTACTTTGGGCAGTGAGTATTTAAAGATGTTCATGTCCATGTTTCTACACCACTAATAGAGTACTGTAAAGTTTGAAGTCTATGATTAGGAATATAGTAATTTCATTGAAAGGTTGTAACTTATAAAAATAGGTGTTTACATTAGGTGCATGCATTTGTAGACACTTAGACCAGGATAAGGGTCTTGTGCTGGAGATTTCCTTTAAACGTATTTCTATTAACAACACTTGCGGATTAAAATAATCCCTACTCTAATGGAGCTATCAACAACTGTTGACGATGGCATTCTTTATCATAGGTAATGTAGTTACCCACAAGATCACAGGATAAATACAGACCCAGATATTCCCTCATTATATCTAACTATCTCTCGACAGAGTCTCAGATTTCCACCTCCACTGCTGCACCTGAGAAAACATTCCAGCTGTTGCTCATTCATTGCACAAATAAGCTGTTTCTAATCTCTGTCCTAAATTCTCTTTTTATTAGTTTATTTTATTCCTTACTTTTCTTCTCTTTTGATTATCTTGAGTTACTGATACCGTTTGGTTACCTCGGCACCAAAATGCCACATAGTGAGTTGAACTGTATTTGCACCAAAGGATCCTAAGTTGTGAAAGGGACTGTTAAAACCTTGCAGAGCTGAATCCTCCAGATTTTGTATCTCTCCTTATTTCTATATGCATTGGAGAAACCTTTGACACAATTCTCACATACATTAGGTGTAATGTGCTGTAGAATTAAAGGGAAGTTGGTGAAAACTGAGCCTGTGTAAAGATTTCAGAAGTAAGCTATGGAACAGTACCTAAATGGCTAAGTATTTAGATCACTCACTTCATTGTTAGTTGACCACACTGCATGGCTGGCATTCTCCGAATGTTCACACTGGCTGGATCTTCGGGTCCTACCAAAGGCCCACCTCCGCTGTGAGTTTCCTGGCAGCATAGGGTGCAGTCTATGGGAAATCCCATTGATAGCGGTGGAACCAGAAGATCCTATTGCCAGAGAACGGCAAGCTGCCTCCCATCATTGAGAAAGCCACTGCAGGAAGGCCAGAGAATCCCCCCACATGTGTCTTTTTCTCCCAGCGTTATGATCCCAGCTGATTACCACTGGATGGGCAGATCAAATTGCTCCTAATACTCTGTTTATTCTTTGACCTTCTCTTGTCTGGACTAACCCTGTAAGAAGTCTCACAACACCAAGTTAAAGTCTAACAGGTTTATAAACCTGTTGGACTTTAATGTGGTGTTGTGAGACTTCTTACTGTGCTTACCCCAGTCCAATACCAACATCTCCACACCATGGAGTAACCCTCTCAGTAGTCACGCGTTAATTAACTTTTAGAACGTAATTGTGAAATTCACATCTCATCTTCTCCTTTGAACCTCGATTGTATTTTCCTCAAATTCTCAACATTCTATTCTCCTTTGTTACCAACCTGCCTTAGGTAAACACCTGCTTTCAGTGTTGTGAGGCTTACCAACATTTCAAAAACTTTAATTACATCACCAAACTGCCTCTACTATACTACACAGTTCCCATTTTTAAGTAGTTTCTGGAAGATAAATTTGAGAAGTGATATTATTGTAGTTTTTAGGATTCTGTAAGTTGTGGTGAATAGGCTGAAGGGAAGAGTAATCCCAATGGGGATGATGACAAGATGATGATTAGCGGGGAGGCGATGGCTTAGTGGTATTATCGCTAGACTATTGATCCAGAAACACAGCTAATGTTCTGGGGACCTGAGTTTGAATTCCGCTACAGCAGTTGGTGGAATTTGAATTCAATAAAAAATATCTGGAATTAAAAATCTACTGATGACCATGAAACAATTGCTGGTTGTCGGAAAAACCCATCCAGTTCACTAAATCCATTAGGGAAGGAAATCTGCCAACCATACCTGGTCTGGCCTACATGTGACTCCAGAGCCACAGCAATGTGTTTGACTCTCAACTGCCCTCACGAAACTAGGGATGAGCAATAAATGCTGGGCAGGCAGCGATACCCATGTCCCACGGATGGATAAAAGTACTTCCAAACAGTAGAACCAGAGGACACAGCTTGAAGAAGGGTAAATTCAAATCATTGTTACAGTGAGTGAGTGTTCAACTTATCAATAAGGTTACCTTTGGAGACAGTATAAACATTTAATGTATTCTTTCCACTAAAATTAGATAATTTCTATCAGAAAGTAATATTTTGGGTTACAGTACATGAGTAATTGAGGCATAGTGTAAGTGTAGCTTGCTGTAATAACAAAACTGTGATGGCTACTCCCACCACTTTGACTCAAACTGGCCCCTAATTTAAGTTATCACTATAAAAGTGACAGTCGAAAAACTTGTGAGGTATCTGTGAAGTGGATACCATTTAGAGAAGTCCATTTTGTTTGCTGAAACTGAAGACTGGTTCTTGTACATTTTATATCTCAGAACTATGCAGAAGTGACACACCAGTTCCTTTGTGTGTAAGGACTTTATTTAGAAGAATTTTGTTGTTAGAAAGCTACTTCTTGCTCTTAGTTCTTTGCTTCCAGCATTTTCTAGTTTGTTTCTAGTTCAGGTACACAGGTCACTGAAAGTGGCAATGCAGGTGGAGAAGGTAGTCAAGAAGGCATACAGCATGCTTGCCTTCATCAGCCGGGGTATTGAGTTTAAAAATTGGCAAGTCATGTTGTAGCTTTATAGAACCTTAGTTAGGCTGCACTTGGAATATAATGTTCAATTCTGGTCGCCACACTACCTGAAAGATGTGGAGGCTTTGAAGAAAAGATTTACCAGTGTTGCCTGGTATGGAGGGCATTAACTATGAGGAGAGGTAAGAGAAACTTGGTTTGTTCTCACTGGAACAACATACATACATAGCAAATGTTAGAGATTAAAGTCATGTGGTTCCTTATCTAATAATGCCTCCCCCAGAACCTATTTAAGAAGTATGTTGGATGTCTTGCGGACCAATTTCACCTTGAGAACATCATTATGTATATCAGTCACATCCACCAATGCCTTGAATTTCATTGCCACTTGATCCTTCCAGGCAACGTGGAGCCACATTGTCAGGCAATGTCTCATTATTGTATTAAGAAGGCCTCTAACGCTGTATTTCCAATGGAACCAGTGGTGCTGTGGCATGGTGGTAAACACAGTGCCAGGGACTTGGGTTCGATTCCTGGCTTGGGTCACTGTCTGTGTGGAGTCTGCACATTCTCCCTGTGTCTGTGTGGGTTTTCTCCTGGTGCTCCAGTTTCCTCCCCCAGTCTGGAAGACATGTTAGTAGATGTATTGGCTGTGCTAAATTCTCCCTCAGTGTACCTAACCAGGCACTGGAGTGTGGCGACTAGGGGATTTTCACAGTAATTAACTTCATTGCAGTGTTAATGTAAGCCTATTTGTGACTAATAAATAAGCTTTAAAAACTTAAGAAACAAGGAGTAAGAGTTACTTGTTTCTATAGTTTGGTAGATATACTCACAGGTGTAAGAAGCAATTGAGAAAATGAATGTGAAACTCAGAGGTCCCAAATTACAATCCACTCAATTTCATAAATTGCCAGCTACCATCTTGTTGCCCACTTGCTTAGAACATAAGAACATAAGAAATAGGAGCAGAAGTAGGCCATCTAGCCCCTTGAGCCTGCCCCGCCATTCAATAAGATCATGGGTGAGCTGATAGTGGTTCAGTTCCACTTACCTGCCTGCTCCCCATAACCCTTAATTCCCTTATTGGTCAAAAATCTATCTATCTGTAACTTAAACACATTTAATGAGGTAGCCTCCTGCTTCAATGGGCAGAGAATTCCAAAGATTCACTATCCTCTGGGAGAAGAAGTTCCTCCTCAAGTCTGTTATAAATTGACTCCCCTTTATTTTGAGACTGTTTCCATCTCTTTGCAGACTCTCAGTGCACTCCCCTCTCCACCTAGCTTTGTATCATCAGCAAACTTAGATGTATTACTCTCTGTCTTTTCATCTGAGTCATTAATATCAATTGTAAAGATTTGAAGTAAGGAAAAACTAATGGGGAAAAGTCCACAACAGGGTGGAGATTGGGAGAGATTAAATGACAAAATACCATGGAACAAGGTAAAAGAGACAAATAGAAATCCCCTGAGAGAGAAGAGCAGAACTTCTTGAAGGTAGGCATTCCTGGAAGAGAAGGGGCAGTAAGGTATACTCAAAAATAAAAGTGAAATAGTGCAGAAGTTGCAAATCTGAAATACAAACACAGGGTACTGAAAATACTTAGCATGGCACATCATTCTACTCATAATTCACACCCTCACAAAGTCCTTCACTGTCAAACGCCAGCCTGTTTTTTGAGTCACATTGGGCTAGAAACATAACTGTTTCTTTCTCCCCAGAACAGCAAGGAAAAGTAGGTCACAGCTCCAGGGGCCTGAGTCTGATTCCCAGTTGGGTCACTGTCTGGGTGGAGTTTGCATGTTCTCCTGTATCTGTGTGGATTTCCTCTGGGGTCTCCGGTTTCCTCCCACAGTCCAAAGATGTGCAGGTTAAGTTGATTGGCCATCCTAAATTGTCCCTTAGTGTCCCGGGATGTGTATGTTAGGGGGATTAGCAGGGTAAATATGTGGGGTTATGGGGATAGGGCCTGGGTGGGATTGTTGTCAGTGCAGACACGCTGGGCTGAATGGCCTCCTTCTGCACTGTAGGTTTTCTATGATTCTATAAAAAATAGACGCCATTCACCTCATTTGCTGATTGGGGGAACCTGGCTGAGGGCAATTTTCTGATGAGCAACAGTGACCTCATTTCAAAAATAATTTTACTTGTTGTGACATGGCATGATGATGTGATCAAGTATCATATCAACACAGATTTTTTTTCACATATGACTGCCTGTTATTGCTCTTAAGTTCCCTTTTTTAGTTCCACACTATGGAACGTATAATCAACGGTTAATGATGTTAATTTCCGAACTTCACTAATCAAATATTTTCCCATATGTGGAAAAACTACCTTTGCTATGATTCGATAAATATGAATTGCGTGGCGAGAATTGATTGTGACAAATTCAATGCAATTTACTGGAGTTGGCAGAACTTTTCTGTAATGTGAACTCCTTAGTGACCCATAGATTTCACCTCCGTTGCACACAACCTCACATATGTAAAATGCAATCTGCTCTTATTCCCAACATAAATAGCAGCTGGTTTTTGGAGTATTTCAAATTGATGTTATGACGTTAAGATTATCCCAAAAGGAAAAGTAGTTTGTGGCGCAAATGTGCATCAAGTAACTCAACTGAAATGTTTGTGGAAATTATAATAAGTCTGGAGATAGTTGGCCTATCTGGGGAAAATCTCCACAAACGTCATCAAAGAGATTCCAATATTCACTGATGGTATATCCCATGTAGTGTGATTTCTCAGTGAGCTGAGGCAGATGCTACAGTGTCATCACTTTGACCTCGCTATTTACAGGGAAGATGGGTGGGGGATGTGTGCAGTGTAGTGGTCGGGAAACCGAGAGGTTGCCCTCAGATCTGCTGCCCACTCCCCTCCCATCCACTCCCTACATCCCACCTCCGTTAAACCCAGAGGTGGGCAAGTTTATACACCACACGAACTGCGGTGCTGCAAGAATGGTGGCTTACCGCCACCTTCTCAATGGCAATTAGAAATGGGCAATAAATGCTGACCTAGCCAGTGACACCCATGTCCATGAATTAATTAAGTTTCAAGATGGGTTGGATTCAGATTTAAAATTTTAACTTCCCATTGAAGCCAAATCCACTCTTCTTTAGGGGATGGAAATAGCTATATCTGAATCCCTCAATTGACTTACTCCATCCTGCTTTCTGTACTGAGAAACGTCCAAACATGACATGGTCAGTTTATCCTAGTTCATTGGTTCAAAGATTATATAGTTAGTGTCTTTATTAAACTTTATTAAAGCAAGGTGGTAAGGAAAAGGCAAAAATCATCAGGAAAGGTTGATACAAGATGGGTATCTCAGAGAGCCAAGTTTTTTGTTAGTGGACAGGACAAATCAGAATAAATTCCACATGACTGGTCAATGAATCAGAGAATTGTTATGTTGCAGATGGAGGCCACCATGTCTTCATCAGCTCTCCAACTGAGCACTGTGATTTAGTGCCATTCTCTTGCCTTTTCTCCTTGCACATTGTTTGAGTGGAAACAATCTTCCAATCCCCTTTTGAATGCCTCAATTGAACATGTCATGTGATGTTAGCAAATTTTTTCCCCTTCTCACATCACATTTACTGAGCAGTATATAGTACTATATATTTAGATTGAATCTGCCCTTGCATTCTTGATCTTTTATAAGCAGGAACATTTTCTCCCCACCAACTTTGTCCAGCACATTGGTTTTGAAGAGCTCTATCAAAAAAAAACTATTCACCAATTTTGCATCTGGATTATGACAACGTGGAGCAGATCTACTGCAGAGGATTGGTAACCATGGGAGGGGAGTGTGGTGCAATATGTCTGAAGCAAAATGCATAGTGACATGTAGTTAAGTGAGAGACCAAACAAAATATTCCTCAACTAAATAACAACACGCAAGAGCAGATCACCATAAAGTAGAAGTATTTACTCCCCAAGCTGAACAGGGGAATGTGTTATTATTTCAAATTTTATCTTTCTCAGCAAATTTAAGTAAGGAGGATAGATTTTGTAAATGAGTGCTCGCTCAAGTAAACAATTTGAGTATCATTTTTAAAAAGATGATCATTTAGGATCATAGTGAGTTTGAGTGTGACGCTAACATTTTGCAACGAAAAACTGGGATGACACAGATACCAACTTCTGGTATTTGAAGATCCATTTCAATGCATCACCCCACCATGATTTTCACATCAAGAAAGGGCCTACTTTAGTTCCTTGTTTATACATGACAAAGCAAATGAAAAAAAATTCATCATGTTTAATTGACACTGAAATTTAGAGGTGCAAATAATTTTGACATTCACTTTAGATTACTCAACAAATACAGTTAGTTCAACCTGTTTCTCTTGTACATCTTTTTTCAACCACAAGTTGTAGTAACAGTGCATTTAATAATTTGATAAGACAATGATTAAAATACATAAAAGGCAATCTTCTCTCTTCTCAACATACCCAAATTGATTTAAAAAAGGTGTGACTTTATATCTTTCCTTTACAGCATCATCTGTAAGAAGTGTATTGATGATAATGAAGGTGGCATGCTGAGGTTCATCTTGGGGAGAAGTCATCAGGAGCAAGGGTGTGACCAGGTATGTGAGGATTGTAAGACCTTTTTCCTTCTCTGGTCCATCATATAAGATACCAGGGTTCAAAGGCTCAGGCACTGAGATGCTCTTGTACCTTTCACCGTCATCTTTCAAATGGCATTAAGGGAAGCTCAATGTTCAGACTCCATAAACAGACAGTGGGCAGCAGTTGCATTTCAAGCATCATTGCTGGCTGCAAGGCACATAGCAAGGCACATGGCACTGTCATCCATTGGCCTGGGAGTATGCATCACAATTCAACAGGTCATGTTTGCTCCAGGAAATATTGCTCATCTGCTGTCCCCACTATTTTGGCAGCATTTACATTCCAGGTGGCAGATGATGTGCTTTGAGAGGGAAACAAAGTATACTGGGGAGAAGCCTGGAATGCTGCACATGGCACCCAGTTTAGAGAATGGATCATTGCCCGGAATGGTTAGCATGCAAATTCCTTCAAAGTGATTCTGCTGTGTAGTTTAGGTCTCATCCTGTACAATATGCCTTATGTGCATGTTTGCTTCACATTAAACTCTCTACATGCTGATAAGGTCGTAAACGTAAAGTTATAAGGTCACTCTCGGCATTGTGGACATAGTTTGATTGTGGGCAGGGCGGTTTTGTGGTTTTGCCAGGTTGTGAAAGATATCCCATCAGGTGTGTTTGCAACATGCTGGTGCTCATGATTATGATGGTGAGGGTTGCACCCCATCTATTTTGTTTGAGCCAAGGTGATTGATATTGTTTCTCTCCTGTGGAGAAGCGGACATTTCCCTGAGTAATTGAGGAGTCGGAAAGGTTTGTTAGTTGGAAGCCGAGCTCCAGGGTCTGACTGTGACAAGCGTGAGATCGGAGGAGACTGTGAGAATCTATTTTGCACGTGGATATGTCTGGCGATGATCCTGTCCTGTACAGGATCAGCCTTGGCTACATGGTCATGCCTCCCAGCTACTGCCATTGACAGCCTCTTCATCCTCATCCAATTTTGAATCATCTGAATAGATAGGGAATTCCTCCTCCTTATCCTCCTCATCATCCTTCCCCTTAGAAGTTCAAACACTGCTCATGGCATCTTCCTTTCCAAGTTGTGGGCAACTCTGCTGTGCAATATTGTGCAACACTCCATGACAGTGTTTGATACACATGCAGAGCATGCTGCAGAGTTTTACCTAAGTCATCAAGGTACCTGAAGTGCATTTTTAGAACACCAATGGCCCATTCGGTTGTATACCCTGCGTCTAAATAAATGGCTGTTGTTGAGGTTGAGTTCTGTCTCAGTTTGAGGGGTCCAAAAGTGGGTCATTAGCGAATTTCTTAATGAGTAGCCGCTGTCGCCTAGAAACCAATGACAATCTGCGAAAGTGACTGAAATAGCTGAGGGAGTTTGGAACCCCTTATTCTGAAGGAGTTGTGGCAGCTACCAGGGAATCTTGCACAGACGTAAAGGACTTGTTGAGGCCACAAACTACCTGGACATTAGTTGAGTGGACAGACCCTCGGTTGACAAAGTTGTCTGCATGTTGAGTTGGGCCATTATGGCAACATGGGTGTGATGAATGACTTCTTGCACCTGAGGGGAGCCTGCTAACTGTGGCAAGACCATGGCTCACTGCGTCTGAGACGCCAAATCAACAGGGAGGTTAATGTGATCCCCCACATGAGCAAACAGGACATTAGCTCCTGTCTTAATATCGTTGTGTGCTGCTGACTGGGATAGACCAGATAGCGTTCCTGCCTTGAAAAGCTGTTGAGGCATAAAAACGGAGAGCGACGGTTACCTTTACAGCCATTGGCAAGGTATGAGGTGGGGATGGGTGGTGTGGTCGATAGACTGTAGCTCGAGATGTTACTGGCCGTGCAGCTTCTGTCTTTCACAACCTCATAGCTTCACCTCAGTTGCTCTTTGGAACTGGTTCCCTGTCACATTTGGGTAGGACATCCAGTGGTGATAAACCCTTCCCACAGGATATTACCCAATTGCACTTTCTCTCCTTCTGGTATGTGTGGAGCTGCCTCTTTCTCCTGACCTTCTATCCTCCCTCTGGACTCTGGCTGCTCATAATGACTGACTTTCATTGAGTCTACATGTGAGGGTGCCAAGTCCATCGTGTACCTTTCTTAGGACGAAGCACAACGTTCCCTTCTCGAGCACAAAGTTCTTCCTGATATCTGGGTGCATGAGTCAATAGGAGCAAATAATATCTGTCAAGTCCAGCAGCCCCACCCTCAAAGAACAAAGAAAATTACAGGAACAGGCCCATCAGCCCTCCAAGCCTACACCAACCATGCTGCCTGATTGAACTAAAACCTCCTTCCAGGGGCCACATCCCTCCATTCCCATCCTATGTGTATTTGTCAAGACGTCCCTTAAAAGTCACTATTGTATCTGCTTCCACAATCTCTCCCAGCAGTGAGTTCCAGGCATCCACCACCATCTGTGTAAAAAACTTGCCTCGTACATCTAAAAGCTTGCCTCGTACATTCCCTCATTCATACTCCCCTGGTTTAAGCCAGATGTTTGGTATTGGGGTTTTACCACTTCTGGAGCAGTGTGTGTTTCTTCACCTCTGCAAAAGGGTACTCTGGCTTTCCAAAAATATCCACAAAATTCAGAGCTGCTCTTACCAGGCCTAGTCCGCGCAAGCGATGTTTCACACTCCTACTTCACAAGATCAAATGCGTGGTGCCTCCATGAAGCATGCATGCACAAAACTTAACCCACTCCCATTCCTGCCCCCATAAAAATGGTGGCTCTCTGTCACTGAAAAAATCCAGGCCCATCTCTTCACTGGGATTTTCCAGCTTTTTACACCCTGAGGACTGCAAGCGAGGACAGAGAATTTGGCGCTCAGCCAAATTTCTATTCACTGAAGGAGGACCAGAAAATCCCACCGGCATGAACGGCCAGAAAATTCCATACCTTGTGTGGCACCTTGGGATGTGAAAGTTGGCATTGTTTACTTTGGCATACTGATTTTATTATGTATTTTGGTGGATCTTTTATTATGCTGTGGCAGCCTTGTTACAATTTTTTAAAATACTGGCTGATTCTCCATGGTGCTGCACTTGGGGGTACAAAGTCAAGTGCAGAGATTAAGTTATACAAGGGCAGAGAGGGGGGGGGAAATAAAAGGACCCAGCTAGAGTCAGATTAATCCTAATGCAATTTTTAAAAACCTAAATCCATTTCACCATGTCCTTATTACAAATGTATGTATGTTCATCCCTTCTATCTCTTGATTGTCCCAGACAAGTTGGCCAAAATTTTACTGTTCTGCACACCACGAGAATTAGAGTAGGTGAGGGGCGGACAATGGGCCTCAGGCAGGATTTTACAGTTTTGGGACAAGCAAGGTCGTAAATCCTGCCTGTTGTCTCTTTTTCCTAGATTAACTAAATCATTCACACACACACACACACACGCACGCATGCACGCACGCGCACTCACAGACACGTACATACAGCCAACATGCCTCCCTTAACCATCTACTCTTAAAAAAAACAGATTATTTATTAATCGTGTTTGAATACAAATTGGTTCTCACATTTATCTATAAGAATGCACTTTAAAAGCATTTAGTTTGAAGCACTTTTGGATGTCCTGATACATACATTTATAGGCTTCCTGAAGCCTATAAATTTACAGCTGTGTGTAGTGAGTTATAATGAAAGCAAATGTTTTGAAGCGGAGCATTACCATCTGAACTTAATAATAAATGCTCTAGCTGTCAAATATACTTGGCCATTCTCAATCTAGTAATGAATGTACCACAAATCTGCTCAGAATTTGGTAGTAATATCTGTTAACTCATGCACACAACATGAAGATGGTTGATGTGTAAGTAAGCTATGTGAACACATCGCGGTTGCTCTCAGGGAAGCAGCCATTCACTTTCTTAATGATGTGAACTGCACATTGAGAGAGTGGAATCATTCCCTGTAGATGTTGCTGTCACTTGGAATAATGTACTGTGATTGTGAAAGGGAGCACTCATGGCCACACGAGTACAATCAATGAATCCTTGGAGCTTCAGCAATCTACCACTCTAAGAAATTACATTACCCTGTTATGTTACTGTCTGTCCTTGGGGGCAACGGGTAGATGAATTGCTTGCTCCAGAGAAAAATGCATCTGTGCACAGCTGGTTATCAAATGTTATTCATGTCCCCAATGAGAACTTGGAATAACCCCGTAGCCTGGATGTTAAGGGCCGCCGTGAACTCAACAGGCACTAGTGGAAGTGGGCTGTAAATCAGTTCACAGTATGTGGCATTATTCAGTAAAAGCTTCCCTTGGAAGTCAGATCTGCAGGAATAGTTTCTCAATATAATGCGGGAAAGAGTGCCCCTCTCTGTATATTCTAATATGGGGGCGCTGTGTACCTGCAGAGTAATCACAACAGCCTGCCAGAGCTCTATAACTCAACCTCTTTATTTCTGAAATGGGAATAAAGGGGATTCCCAAAAGGGAAAGCTATCCTACCCACCTGAAATTCAGGGAATTGTATCCCTGGTGAATGAATCAAATGATGATGACTAAGTAATCGGCAGCAAGCAAAAAAACCCATTAAAAATTGACGAGAAATAATTTTAATTATACCTGATTCTAAGTTTGATGCTAGGCCTTTTAAATCTTCTTCTATCAATCCCATCCAACCCTCGCCCCAACCCTCTTCGGACCACCCAGCAGCCTTAGGTGCTCATTTTACACGAAGAGAACTCAGGATGAAGAATGAGGACATGTCTCGTTGCACCCCCTTGCCCGACACCCCATGTTCATGAAATGATCAAACGCTGATCAGGCAATTCTTCTATTATGTCATAAAATGAAGGGGATCTTATAGAAGAATAGCCCATGACAGATCTTCTTCTGATGAACATTCTAAAGGTTGTGGAGGAGGGGATGGTGTGGAATCATCACCAGCAGGAAATCTAAGACCATGGAGGAGGCGATGGCTTAGTGATATTATTGCTAGACTATTAATCCAGCAGCTCAGCTAATGTTCTGGGAATCTGGTTTGAGTCCCACCACAGCAGATGGTGGAATATGAATTCAATAGAAAATATTTAGAATTAAGAATCAACTGATGACCATGAAACCATTGGCAATTGCCAGAAAACCCCATCTGGGTAACTAATGTTCTTTTGGGAAGGAAATAAGAACATAAGAAATAGCAACAGGAGTAGGCCATCTAGCCCTTCAAGCCTGCTCTGCCATTCAATAAGATCATGGCTGATCTGAAGTGGATCAGTTCCACTTTCCCTCTTTCTCCCCATAACCCTTAATTCCCTTGTCTGTCAAAAACCTATCTACCGGTGACTTAAATATATTTAGCGAGGTAGCCTCCACCACTTCAACGGGCAGAGAATTCCAGACATTCACCACCCTTTGAGTGAAGAAGTTCCTCCTCAACTCCGATCTAAACTGCACCCCCCCCCGTTTATCTTGAGGCTGTGCCCTCTAGTCCTGCTATCCTTTCTAAGCGGGAAGAATCTCTCTACCTCTACCCTATCCATCCCTTTCATTATCTTATACATCTCTATAAGATCCCCCCTCATCCTTCTAAACTCCAATGAGTACAGACCCAGTCTATTTAGTCTCTCTTCATAGTCCAACCCCCTCATCTCTGGTATCAGCCTAGTGAACCTCCTCTGCACTCCCTCCAAGGCCAAAATATCCTTGCGCAAGTGCGGCGACCAAAACTGCACACAGTACTTCAGCTGCGGCCTCACCAGTACCCTGTACAGTTGCAGCAAGACATCCCTGCTTTTATACTCTATCCCCCTCGCTATAAAGGCCAGCATTCCATTTGCTTTCTTGATCACCTGCAGCACCTGCAGACTGGGTTTTTGCGATTTGTGCACAAGGACCCCCAGGTCCCTCTGCACCGTAGCATGCTGCAGCTTTTCGCCCTTTAAATAGTAATCCCTCCTACTATTATTTCTGCCAAAGTGGATAACCTCACACTTGCTAACATTGTACTCCATCTGCCAGGTCCTCGCCCACTCGCTCAGCCTATCCAGATCTCTCTGCAGACTTTCCACACCCTCCACACAATTTGCTTTTCCACTCACCTTTGTGTCATCAGCAAATTTCGTCACCCTACACTCAGCCCCCTTCTCCAGATCATCTATATAAATGGTAAATAGCTGAGGCCCCAGCACCGATCCCTGCGGCACTCCACTAGTCACCAACCGCCAATCAGAATAGCTCCCATTGATACCAACTCTCTGCTTCCTATTAGACAGCCAATCCTCTATCCACGCTAACACCTTACCCCCAACTCCGTGCACCCTAACCTTCTGTAGCAACCTTTTATGAGGCACCTTATCAAACGCCTTTTGAAAATCTAGAAACACCACATCCACCGGCTCCCCTCTGTCTACCGCACTAGTCACATCCTCATAGAAATCCAATAAATTTGTCAAACACAACTTCCCCTTAACGAATCTGCGCTGCGTCTGCTCGATCAAACCATTCCTTTCTAGGTGCCTCACTTTTTCTTCTTTGATGATGGATTCAAGCAATTTTCCAACTACAGACATTAAACTAACCAACCTATAATTCCCTGCTTTTTGTCTGCTACCTTTTTTAAACAGCGGCGTAACATTAGCCGTTTTCCAATCTTCCGGCACTTCCCCGGAATCCAGTGAATTTTGGTAAATAATCACTAAGGCATCCACTATCACCTCTGCCATTTCTTTCAGAACCCTGGGATGCATTCCATCCGGTCCTGGGGACTTGTCCACCTTCACTCCCATTAGTCTATCAAGCACTACCTCTCCAGTGACAATAATCGCATTCAGGCCCTCAACACCTACCATCCTTCTGTCTTTAAGATCCGGCAAATTATCCATGTCCTCCTCCGTGAAGACCGAGGCAAAAAACTTATTTAAGGCCTCAGCCATTTCCTCATCTCCCACCACTAACTCCCCCCTCTCATCCTCTAAGGGTCCAACATTCACTCTAGCCAGCCTCCTCTTCTTTATATATTTGTAAAAACTTTTACTGTTCTTCTTTATATTTAGTGCTAGTTTATCTTCATAGTCTATCCTTCCTTTCTTTATCAACTTCTTAGTCATTCTTTTTTGATTTTTAAATCTTTCCCAATCTTCTAATCACCCACTACTGTTAGCCACTCTGAACGCATCAGCTTTTAATTTAATACTCTCCTTACTCTCCTTAAATCTATCATCATTACCCGGTCTGGCCTTTCATGACTCCAGAGCCACGTAGTTGACTTGGTTCGAGGCCAAAATGTTGTCTGATTTCAAGAAGAAATTAGATATAGCCCTTGGGGCTAAAGAGATATGGGAAGAAGGGGGGGATCAGGATATTGAATTCGATGACAAGTCATGTTCAAGATGAATAGCGGAGCAGGCTTGAAGGGCTGAATGGCCGATGTTACTTCTAGTTTCTGTGTTTCTATAACTCTCAACTGTCCTCTGAAATGGGCTAGCAAGCTATCCAGTTCAAGGGCATTTAGGGATGGATAATAAATGCTGGCCTAGCCAGCGCCGCCCATGTCCCACGAATGAATTTAAAAAGTGTGATGAAGGCTGAGTGGCATCAAGTGAGCACAGAGCAACTATCTCACACCACATCGAGGGAAGAATGTATGATGCAATAGTAATAGCAGAATGGAGCAAAACTAAAGGTCTTAAAAATAAACAAGGTGAAAATTTAAAATAGTACTGTAGCTCTGCTTTAGCAAGAGAAGCCAAGTTCATATGGATAAGTTAATCTTGCAGTTGTTTTCAGTTTGTTTTTCTGCGCTGCTTCCAGCGTCTCTGGACTGCATTAAATATTAACCTTTTGAGGGTTGTGTATCTTGGCTGCTGCGTGTGACTTTGTTACATTCTTCTAATAAGATCTAACTGTACAAATGAACCACTTTAAACTATAGACAGGAAGAGATTTCTGAGGGGAATAAATTCAGCAAAAGCTGCTGTGCCCACAGAAAATTCCCTCCTCAAGAGAGCTGAAACAGCCCAGCTGGTTTGAGTAGAATTCTCCTTCCGAGCAGCACTGTCACTTTCATTTCTCTCACAGGGACGCAAGCTTCAGAATCCTGATTTTCTTTTTACGCATTGCTCCGTGTCTGACACTCAACAGGGCAAGAATCAACTGACAAATGGGCTGAGCCTCTCAGCTTCCGTGAGGAAGAATCTCCAGGTTTTACAAACGTACATACAATTTTGCCAGACACCTAAACAGACTGATCTCAATTTTCACTGTAAAAACTGTTAACAGTGAATGGCACCAAAGGGAACTGATTCTCCTCTCATCCTGGAATGATATATTTTTTAGATGACTATTTCTTCCCTTCCTGTCTTTGGAAGCTTTTCACATTACACAGTAAGAAGATGGATTACAGATTCCTCCTCTGCCAGTCTACAGCTAACTATATCCCTCCAGAAGCTGACCAATTGGCCCCTGATAGAATCTGCATGGATAGAGAATTGGTTAACTAACAAAAAGCAAAGAGTAGGGTAAATGGGTGTTTTATTGGTTGGCAATCAGTGATTAGTGGTGTGCCTCAGGGATCAACGTTGGGACAGCAATTGTTTATGATTTACATAGATGATTTGGAATTGGGGACCAAGTGCAGTATGTCAAAATTCACAGATGCCACTAAGATGAGTGGCAGAGCAAAGTGTGTAGAGGATGCTGAAAGTCTGCAAAGGGATATAGATAATCTAAGTGAATGGGCAAGGGTCTGACAGATGGAGTACAATGTTGGTAAATGTGAGGTTATCCATTTTGGTAGGAATAACAGCAAAATGGACTATTATTTAAATGGTAAAAGATTGCAACATGCTGCTGTGCAGAGGGACCTGGGTGTCCTTGTACAGGAATCTCAAGGAGTTGGTTTGCAGGTGCAGCAGTAATTAAGAAGGCAAATAGAATTTTGTCCTTCATTGCTAGAGAGATAGAGGTCAAAAACAACAAGATTATGTTGCAGATTATGAGGCCACACCTAGAGTTCTGTGTATAGCTTTAGTCTCCTTACTTGAGAAAGGATATACTGGTACTGGAGAGGGTGCAGAGGAGATTCACTAGGTTGATTCCAGAGTTGAGAGGATTGGCTTATGAGGAGAGATTGAGTAGCTTGGGGCTATACTCATTGGAATTCAGAAGAATGAGGAGAGATCTTACAGAAACATATAAGATTGTGAAGGGAATAGATAAGATAGAAGCAACAAAGTTGTTTCCACTGGCAGATGAAACTAGAACTAGGGGGCATAGCCTCAAAATAAGGGGAAGCTGATTTAGGACTGATTTGAGAGGAACTTCTTCACACAAAGGGGTTTGAATCTGTGGAATTCCCTGGCCAGTGAAGCATTGAGGCTACCTCTTGGAATGTTTTTAAGGCAAGGTTAGATAAATTTTTGAATAAAGGGATTAAGTAAAGGAATTAAGGGTTATGGTGAGCAGGCAGGTAATTGGAGCTGAGTCCACAAAAAGATCAGCCATGATCTTATTGAATGTCGGAGCAGGCTCGCGGGGCCAGATGGCCTACTCCTGCTCCTAGTTCTTATCTTCTTACGTTCTTATTTTTAATTACATTTTTGGTTAGCCTGCACTAACAACAATCCCAGCCAGGCCCTGTCTCTGTAACATTACGTATTTACTCTACTGGTCCCCCTGACACTAAAGGGCAATTTAGCATGACCAATCAACCTAATCTGCACACCTTTGGACTGTGGGAGGAAACTGGAATCCCCGGGGGAAACCCACGCAGACACAGGGAGAATGTGCAGACTCCACACAGACAGTTATCTCAGGCCGGATTTGAACCCGGGTCCCTGGCGCTGTGAGGCAGCAGTGCTAATCACTGTGCCATGTATAACCCCTGTATAATGCTTTGGGAGATTGCGAAGTTGGGGCAGAACCTGATAAACAGCTAGTTGTTGCCTTAAATGCACTTTGGAGATAGTGACCACAAGATGAAGGTAGAGCAGTTGATGTCATACACGTGGATTTTAGGAAGGCGTTTGATAAGGGTCCCCATGATAGGCTCATGAAGAAAGTAAGGAGGTCTGGGATAGAAGGAAATTTGGCTGATTGGATAAGTAACTGACTGTCTCATAGAAGACAGAGGGTGGTGGTGGAGGGAAAATTTTCAGACTGGAGGCCAGTTACCAGCGGTGTACCATACGGATCAGTGCGGGAGTCTCTGCCATTTGTGATTTTTATCAATGACTTGGAAGAGGGGGCTGAAGAATGGATTAGTAAATTTGCTGATGACACCAAGATTGGTGGAGTAGTGGATGAGGTGGAGGGCTCTTGTAGGCTGCAAAGAGACATTGATAGGATACAGAGCTGGGCCGAAAAGTGGCAGATGGAGTTTAACCCTGATAAGTGCGAGGTGATTCATTTTGGTAGGACAAAATTGAATGCGGATTACAGGGTCAACGACAGGGTTCTGAGCAATGTGGAGGAACAGAGGGATCTTGAGTTTCATATCCACAGATCTCTGAAGGTTGCCACTCAAGTGGATAAAGCCATGAAGAAGGCTTATAGTGTGTTAGTGTTTATTAACAGGGGGTTTGAGTTTAAGAATCGTGGGCTTATGCTGCATCTATATAGGGCCTTGGTAAGAAAGACCACATTTGGAATATTGTGTGCAGTTCTGGTCACCTCACTATAAGAAGGAATTGGAAGCATTGGAGAGAGTGCAGAGGAGAATTTTCAGGTTTGGAGGGTAGTTCTTATGAGAAAAGGTTGAAGGAATTGGGGCTTTTCTCTTTAGAGCGGAGGAAGATGAGAGGCGACTTAATAGAAGTTTGTAAGATGATGAGGGGGATAGATAGAGTGGACGTTCAGAGACTATTTCCTTGGGTGGGTGTAACTGTTACTAGGGGGCATAACTGTAAGGTTCACAGTGGGAGATATAGGAGGGATGTCTGAAGTAGATTCTTTACTCAGAGAGTGCTGGGGTATGGGATGCACTGCCTGCTGCGATAGTGGAGTCGGACACTTTAAGAACTTTCAAGTGATTATTGGATAGGCACATGGAACACACCAGAATGATGGGGAGTGGGATAGCTTGATCTTGGGTTTGGACATAGCTTGACACAACATCGAAGGCTGAAGGGCCTGTACTGTGCTGTACTGTTCTATGTTCTGTGTAAATGGCAATTGGCTCCAAAATCAATGATCAGTTCCAACAGGGCTCTGGCTGCACAGGACTTGTGAGGGGAGGGGGAGTGGGGCATGTTGAGGTCATCCAGGAGGATAAAAGACTGCAATCAGTGATGTTTTAGGATTGGAAGGGGTTGTGGGGAGAGGGGGTGAGCTGTAATCCACACAAACCTCAGGGTTACAATGATGCTGCTGCCTCAAGTTGTTTCTGGAGGAAATGTTGGAAGTTGTCAGCAACCACCTGCTTAATCTGAGCATAGGTTACAAACTGTCTGAGGTTACTGATATCCCCTGTGAGGGAAGCCAGAGAGTAAAGACATTCAGGATTGCAGTGACCTTGATTTCAGCAGGCTGTGCTATGCTCACTCTGACAGTGGGTTATATGTCTTGTTGCAGGAGGCAACACATCTTTGTCATGGCCACCGTAGGGAAGTGCTGACTCCATTGCTGCTCAGCCAAGTGCAGGCGTATTGGCCTGGCTTTATAAACTCACTAAGGATTCCTCCAAACAGACCTCCTCTATTTATTCCCTACTGCTGCTTCCTCACCTTCTCGCCCCATAAGCCAGGAGCAACTCGATGTAGGTTACCAGAAAACATCTTAACATCTTTGAACATTCTACAGCTGCCACAATCACTTTGAAATGTCCCAAGAAGCAATAAAGCTCACCATAATATGAGCACAATGCCTGCCAAAGCTTTCCAGTACGTCCCCAGTGATCGCTTTAAATATTGCTGGATATGACTATCTCCTGACTTATTATGCTGCCTATGATTTGTAGACAGGATTGGGAACTAGTGGTAGCAATATGGACTGAGACGTTGGGATGGCACGGTGGCACAGTGGTTGGCAGTGCTGCTTCACAGCGCCAGGGACCTGGGTTTGATTCCAGCTTCGGGTGCCTGTCTGCGTAGAGTTTGCACATTCTCACTATGTCTGCATGGGTTTCCTCCAGGTGCTCTGGTTTCCTCCCACAGCCTGAAAGATATGCTGGTTAGATGCAAAGACCTGAACAGGCGCCGGAATGTGGCGACCAGGGCAATTTCACAGTAACTTCCTTGCTGTGTGAATGTAAGCTTTACTTGTGACTAATAAATAAACTTTTACTTTTTTTTACTTTTACTTTATGTCTTGCGTGGGTTTCCTCCGAGTGTCTCAGTTTCCTCCCACAGCGTGGGTTAGGTTGATTGGCCATGCCAAATTGCCCCCAATGTATCAGGGGGATTAGCAGAGTAAATATGTAGGGTTATGGGGATAGGGCCTGGGTGGGATTGTCTTTGCAGGCTTGATGGGCCAAATGGCCTCATTCTGCACTGTAGGGATTCTATTCTATTCTAATGGTTATGTGCAAATGTTTTGCGGGGTTGGGAAGTGACACTTCATAGGTGCACTAGTGACTTATTTGAAGTATAATAGAACCAGAACAATCCGATCCTTTTATTATACCAGACAGCAGAGCAAAATCAAACAAAAACTGTCTGATCTTTTCAAGCTTCTTCTTTCTAACAGAATGACCTCTGATGCGGTATAAAAATATGACAAATTTCCGGTTGGTGTGATTGCCACGTGCATTTTGAGAAGGATGATTTAGGAAACAGATGAATACGTCAGCTGGCTTCCTTTCAATGATTCTGTTCCAGCCATTACACCCAGCAGGGACGTTTGTATATCTACCAAATAGAATTTGCAAAACTCAGGTCCGAGGAAGAGCAATGTGTCTCCTCTGATTATCTGAAATAGCATTGTTTACAACCCACTCTCTCCAGAAAAAGGAATTTAATATCTATGTGCAGAACTGTGACTGGCACAAATATAAAAGAGAGCCATCAAACATTCCAGAAATATATGGCTGTGAGTTTGAATTTTTCTTGTAGCCGATTTTAAGCTTCCAGTAAAACAATGAAATAAGCATCCTTCGTCCCAGTAGCAAAAGTTTACAGAATTAATTTTGTCCGGGATTGGTGTTGAAGTTCTTAGAGATATCTGGAAATGTCAGCGAAATGTTTTGTCAAAAATGTACTTGGCTTGAGTCAAATGTTTGTGATTTTGACTAACCCTGACACCACATCATTGTTCATCTGATCTTAAAGCATCAGATTATCTTTTCTTTTCATCATTCATGAGATATGGACGGCACTGGCTGGCCAGCATTTATTGCCCATCCCTAGTTGTCTGAGGGCAATAGACAGTCAACCACATTGTTATGGCTCTGAAGTCAAATGTAGGCCAGACCGGGTAAGGACAGTTGCAGGGATAGAATGTGGGCGGATTATTGCCAGTGTAGGCTCGATGGGACAAATGGCCTTCTTCTGCACTGTACGGATTCTATGATTCCATTCCATTCTATGATTTCCTTCTCCAAAGGGCATTAATGAAACAAATGGGTTTTTCCATCAACTGACAATAGTTTCATTCAGATTTTGTTTATTGAATTCAAGTTCCACCATCTGCCATGGTGGGTTTCGATCCAGGGTCTCCAGAATATTAGCTGAATTTCTGATTAATAGTTTAGCGATAAAACAATTAGGCCATTGCCTCCCCTTATGGAAAGAAAGGGATTGTAAAATGTAATATGTAAAACCTGAGCAAAAATCCCAGAACATTCTCTCTCTCTCTCTCTTTTACCAGAAAACCTTGCATTTTAACATGAAGAATTGTTATTCAGGGTTGGGACACAATTGGTGACCGATGGCGAGACGGAGTGGACAAAAGTTACCACATCAGTGGTTCACAAGATGTCCTCTTTGCAGTCACGTATTGGGCTATTCTTCATCTTCCTTTCTATAGAGAGAGGGTTAGCAGCTCTCACATGTTCTGACATTGTTTGCATTGACCCGTATATACATATGGCATAGCAAAGCAGAGTGGTTCAGCTATGGGTGTCCATGATTAAGTCCTGATTCCGGACTCTGCTGGTTCTCCACACCCTCTGTCACTGCCCTTTAGGTGAGAATTCTGAGGTTTGAGAATTTTCACCACTAACCAGAAGGAGATGGGAGGGAGGCATGAAGGGGGGAGGAAGGTCGGTGGGGGGAGGGGGTGGGTGCAGAATGTTAGGATTAGGATGGGCTCCTGAATTTAAGGTGAGATATACAGAAATCCTCATTGATGGGCAGAACTAAGTTTTCTAGGACCTAATTTGCCTTTCTGATTCTTGCAGTTTTTCTTCTGAGATGGAAACACAATAAGTGTAAGGACTGGGAGGGAGCCAAGCTGTTGGTTGTGGTTCCAACATCCCCGTGATGATTCTTACTGCGGTATTCAGTTGTATGTCCATAAGGCTTAGGTGTACATTTCTTGTCTGTGCTGCTGGGCAAAATTCAACTCATGAGAAAATGGGGATAAGATGGTGGTTTGCGGGGTAGCTCCCAGATAACTTATTGATCCAAGCTTTTATCTTAGCTGCGGTTTTCACTAAATGCTGACAGTATGTGTGACTACTTAGCCAGAACAAATCGGAGGTCAATTTGGAAGTGCTGGTCTTTGAATTCAATACCACAGAAAGGATTTTGTGCTCAAATTAAATACAGAGACTGGCATTTTCTGAGGAATTAGGCAAAACCCTCAAAGCTAATAACAACCTGCAAGTTATTTTCTGCAAACATTCTCTGAACGCATCTTTCCATAGAATCCCTCTATTGCAGAAAGAGGCCATTTGGCCCATTGAGTCTGTACCTACTCTTCGGCTCAGGCTCTCCCCACCACGCAACCCCCTAATCCCTTCCATTGCCACGGCAATGCACATCTAGTCTGCACCGAGAACAATCCCACTCAGAACAAAAATCTTATCCATGCTGACCTTTTTTTAAAACCCCTAAGCTAATCCTAATTGCCCCCATGGGCATGGCTGCTCGGAGGAGCACTGTAGGATTTTAGCAGCAGAAGCTCCCTTCACTTCACATCAAATGTTGAAGCCACATCCACGGAAACCACGGGCAGGATTCTCCGGCTGGAAGTCCGGAAATTCGTGCCGAGGTCAACAGACGTTTACATGATGTGGTAAATTTTTTGCCCTGCCCACTACGAATCCCGTGGCAGGCGTGACGGGAGATTTCAGCCCATATGTACACTGACAGTACTCAGCTCTACCTCACTACCTCTCTCAACTCCTCTGCCTTCTCTGATTTGTCACACTGATTGTCCAACCCCCAGTTCTAGATTGGCAGAAATTTCCTCAACTAAATATTGGGGGACAGAAGCCATTGAGGCTGAACAGACTGTCTGTAACATTGGTATTATATCTGACTCTGAGATCAGCTTCTGACCCCATACTGACTCATAGAGTCATAGAACATAAGAACATAAGAAATAGGAGCAGGAGTAGGCCATCTAGCCCCTCGAGCCTGCCCCACCATTCAACAAGATCATGGCTGATCTGTAGTGGATCAGTTCCACTTTTCCGCTTTCTCCCCATAACCCTTAATTCCCTTGAATCATAAGAGGTTTACAGTATGGAAACAGGCCCTTTGGCCCAACTTCATAAAATCATAGAATAAAAAGGCCATTCAGCCCATCTAGTCTGCACTGAGAACAATTCCACCCAGGACAACAATCCTATCCATGCCGCTCTTTTTTTAAAATCCCTAAGTTAATCTTAATTGCCTGCATTTGGCTCACATTCCTCTATACCCATCATACCCACGTAACTGTCTAAATGCTTTTTAAAAGACAAAATTGTACCTGCCTCTACTACTACCTCTGGCAGCTTGTTCCAGACGCTCACCACCCAGATTGTAAAATCCATGTCGTTTGCCAGTTTGGTTGCTGAAGTAAAATAAACAAAAGCTGCTATGTTAAATCACCTCAGTGCCTACTTGTGTATTGATTAAGCTTGAAAAACCAGTACCAGTATTAAATCCTTATGTGGCTCAGTGTCAAATTTAGATTGATAATGCTCCTGTAAAATACCTTGGAATCTTTGACCACATTAAAGGAGCTATGCAAATGTAAGTTTTTGTTGTTGTGTTGAGTTCTGATTGGTGACTAGGTTTGAGGTGGCTTGTGAGTGCAATTATCTTCTCACACGTGTTCCAGCCAGGTCTCAATCCATATTGTTTCTTAGGACTGCAATCCTAATCACTCCACCATTGGTGGCCATGCCTTCAGCTGTCTAGCTCCTAAACTCTGGAACTTTGTCCCTCGATTTCTCAGCCTCTCCACCTCTCTTCATGCCTTCAGCTGTCTAGCTCCTAAACTCTGGAACTTTGTCCCTCGATCTCTCAGCCTCTCCACCTCTCTTCATGCCTTCAGCTGTCTAGCTCCTAAGTGAGACCAGGGGCGGAATTTTCCCATCCCGCTCGCCAAAGGAATAGTAGCAGATGGGACCTGGACTATGCAAAGGTCTGCTGACCTCGGGCGGGATTTTCCGATCTTGGGCGAGTGTGGCTGGAAAGTCCTGCCCAGGTTTTATAGAAACATCTTTTTCAGGAGCTCATACATAATGCCCAGCCAAAAATAGTTTGGATGAAAAAGTTGGTATTTTTCTGGATGAAGTGATCTTTCTAGAATCTGTTGACCTGAGGCTTCAATGCTGTCCTATCCCCAGACTATTGAAATCCCCAACTCAAACTGAAGGGCTAGCTACGATTTGGCAAAGTAAGTATGGGCCAGGTAGATTTCGTGGTTCATTAGCAGTACTACTTATAATGTCAGTGACTCTCCAAAAGCCTACACTCCAATGTAATTAAGAGAGACATCGGGAGACAGGGAGATAGTTAACAGTGAAGAGCCAGAAGCCGCAAAGGAGGAAAACAGAACTGCAGTTATTTAATTAACAAATGGAAAACAGATAGTGACTGTGAAATTGGATGGGGTGCAAAAATATGACTGGAGAGTGCAGCCAAGGAGAAGCCTGTTATTCAGTGGTTGTATGCGTGAGCAGGAAGCAGAAACAAGCAAGTGTTAAAGCCAGCCTGCAGCTCTAGAAGGTGAAGGAGCATTGTCATTGCAGCAGGTTCTAGAAGTCATTCTGTAAGTGAGTTTGAAGTGGGAACCTCTCACTAATGGCACAACATGACAGGGAAACACCTCCAATATTTTCTAATGCTGCATTGGAGGCTTTAGGGGAGGAGGTGGAGAGGAGGAGAGATGTCCTGCATCCACAGGGGAATGGAAGTTCTACAGGCAAATTTGGCAAAGGCATTGGAGCAAGATAGATGTGGAGGTTAATGCCACTAGTTCAAATACTGTCACTGAACCTACCATAGAGGATAGCATTGAGTCAGGATGTGGTGAGACACTGGACACGAATACCTTGTGACCAGGACAGAAGACAAGGGTTGTGCCTATTCCAGCTCACCGAGGGCAAATTCACACAAGAGTTCTGTTGCAGAGGACTCAAATGAACACTTTGCAGGACTGGGCAATGGAAAAATACTGATGTGTATGCACCACGACATGCACGATTTAGTGGCTGGTCTGCCAGAAAGCTGGAGTGCAAGGTCAAGAAGCAGGGCCTTGCACAGAGCCAGAAGCTGACTGTTGCAGTGGGGAGGTGGTGTCCATTATCAGCACATTGTTGAACACACACTTGATGCAGCATCTGAAAGCTGATGAGTCAGTTCCCAATGCAGCCGAGGCAGAAGCCAATCAGAATCTGAATGCTGCAGTGAAAGCTCAGTGTTCTGTGTTACAAGTCAGTTTGCGGATGATAGAAGCTCAAACTGATTTCATAGAATCATAGAAACCCTAACAGTACAGAAAGAGGCCATTCAGCCCATCAAGTCTGTACCAACCACAAACCCACCCAGGTCCTACCCCCATATCCCTACATATATTTTACCCACTAATCCCGCTAACCTACGCATCTCAGGACACTAAGGGGCAATTTTAGCATGACCAATCAATCTAATCCACACATCTTTGGACTGTGGGAGGAAACTGGAGCATCCGGAGGAAACCCACGCAGACACGAATAGAATGTGGAAACTCCACACAGTCAGTGACCCGAGCTGGGAATTGAACCCAGGTCCCTGGAGCAGTGAAGCAGCAGTGCTAACCACTGTGCTACCGTGCCGCCCGATCTCATTCGAGCTCACCTGGCTGCTACGCCATCTCAGGGTGAGAGATTTTAGCCTCCCAATGCCCTTGTTGTCACTAGACAACCAGCAAGTCCAGGTTGCCACAGTCCTTGCAGAGATTGCACAGCCTAAAGCTAGAACTCCAGAGTATAATCCTGTTAGACCATCTGCAAACTCCTCACTGAAAGTCAACAATCTTCCACCAGCCATGCTGTAGCCTCTGTATAGGAGAATGAGGCATGAGGAAGTTCATGAAAACAAATGCTAAAGCAATACATGAGATTGATTGGTTAATATCTGAATATAATATGACACAGTTGACTTATAAACTTCGTTTGGAATGTTTATTTCCTATTGCCTTTGTTTTTTGCATTGTGGCCCAGTGGGTGCTGTGATATTCAGTGACAGAGGAAAGGAAAGATGAAGATGGAATTGGGGTGTTCTAGAGCCCAGTTCCAAAGGGGTTGTGCCATTTGCCCCTGCATTTCCTCCCCCTTTCCCTCCACCTCTTCCACCTCCTCAGCTGCTTGCCTTATATCCTGTGTGAGGCTGTTCAGCATGCTGTAGACCACCGTGAATCTTGACCAGCGCTCCAGTGCTCCCCCACACGCCCAATCCAGTGCTCCACCACGCCCCCACCCCAATGCTTCACCACTGCACTTGCTCCACTGCTCCATCACATGCCTACTCCAGCGTTCCACCACGTGCCCACCCCAGCGCTCCCCCACGTGCCCACCCCAGCGCTCCCCCACGTGCCCACCCCAGCGCTCCCCCACGTGCCTACCCCAGCGCTCCACCACGTACCCACCCCAGCGCTCTCCCACGTGCCCACCCCAGCACTCTCCCATGTGCCCACTCCAGCGCTCCCCCACGTGCCCACCCCAGCACTCCCCCACTGGCCTTGTTTCAGTGCTTCACCACTGTGTGTGCCCCAGCGCTTCGCCAGAGTAGTCGAGGCTATGGAAACATTATGCAAACAGCACAATGATCTGTTCAGTGCCATTTCAGATGGCTTTCACTAAATATATACTACCCACAGGAATGGGAGTTACAAATCAGAGTGATGAGTCATGTTGTCATAAGATTGTCTTTGTCACGCAGCACCCATTCTTTGATTTGCTGCAGTTGCTTAAATGCAGACTGTGCTGCAGAATTCAGCAATCAGATCTGCTGCTGGGAAACGGGACATTGACCCACATGGTTCACTACCCGTGGTTATACATTGAAGGAGCGACATCCCTTCTGGTTTTGGTAATATTTCAGGGTTAGCAAAGAGATGCCTGTGCAGTCAGTCCCATCCTGCATCATGAGGAAGTCTGCAGTTCTCACAAAGCCAGGTCTTTCCTCTGCTTGCTTGTCTCCAGCAAGAGAGAATGAAATACATTCAGCTCCATTGGAATACAAAGCTTCAGTGACCTTCCTTATGCACCAACAGATGGTATATGTGGAGATGTTGCCAATATCAGTTGTTACATCCTGGAAGGAGACTGATGCATTACAGTTCCTATTCACAGTCACCTTCACAGCCATTGGCAATGCTGTCCTCACATTGTGTTGAGGCTGTTTTAGTGGTTACAGTAAAGTGAAACCCGATTGAAGTGGAGGCATCAAACACAATGTTCCTTGCTGAGGTTCAGATGAAAGAATTTCTCCTTCAATACCCTGGATGAATACGTCCTTCAGTTGAGAGCCATTCTCTCCCTCCTCCTCCTCCTCCTTCTTCCAGCAACTTGTCCTGCTTTGTGTTACCCCTGTGTCTCCCTGTCATACTTTCCAATGCGAATTACTGCACCTGTATCTGGCGGCAAGTAGTTTGTGCAGAATCACATTTACAGATGGCACACTACTCACTGTACATGTTGGTGACCTTTGGTAACCAGGAGTGGCACAGTAGCACAGTGGTTAGCACTGCTGCCTCACTGTGCCAGAGACTCAGGTTCGATTCCTGCCTTGGGTCACTGCCTATGCAGAGTCTGCACATTCTCCCCGTGTCTGCATGGGTTTCCTCCCACAGTCCGAATGGCGTGCTGGTTAGATGAGTTGGCCATGCTATGATCTCATTACAAGATCTTATGATCTTATTACAATGTCCATATGTAGCCTACAGTGAGTTTATATCTATGCATTAGCGTACGATAGGTGTAATATTTGTCAAAATGCAGCTATATTACTGGATGTTCAGTGTAAAATAAACTATAGTATTATTCCCAACATTATCACCTTGCTGCCATCTAGTGGTAACTTGTAGCCAAACACTCGCCTTGTGCAGTATCTGCTTCTAGATTGGTCACAATATTTCACCGAGTCTTTTACAGCACGGAAGAGGCCCTTTGGTCCATCATGTTTGTGCCAGCCATCAAATACCTATCTAATCTAATTGCAATTTGCAGCACTTGGCCCATAGCCTTTATCCACCTTTAAGACGCTCTTTAAAACCTACCATTTTGAATAATCATTTAATCAAACTATGGCAAATAGAACTCAATAGCAAGAAAGTCTTCCATTCTAAATCCTAGAAAGACAAAGCGGAAATTTTCGTAAAGGCAAAGACTGGACGGCACGGTGGCACAATGGTTAGCTCTGCTGCCCCACAGTGCCAGGGCCCTAGGTTCAATTCTGGCCTCGGGTGGCTGTCTGAGTGAAGTTTGCATATTCTCTCCATGTCTGCATGGGTTTCCTCCCACACTCCAGAGACGTGTGGGTTAGGTGGATTGGGGTGCTAAAGTTCCCCTTAGTATCAGGGGGCCTAGCTAGGGTAAATGCATGGGGTTATAGGAATAGGGCCTAGGTGGGATTGTGGTTGATGCAGACTCGATGGAAGAAATGGCTTCCTTCTGCACTGTAGGATTGTATGATTCTATGATGAAATTGTGGCAGGATTTGGGTCTTCAATACAGATTACTAAAAGCTAGTGCATAGCTTCAACAAGACGTAAACAAGACAAATGGAAATAAAAGTAAAATCCTGAGCGTGCTGCAACTCTGAAATAAAAGGTTGGAAATACTCAGCACATCAGGCAGCATCTGTGGAGAAAGAAACGGTGTTCAAGTTTCAGGTCTGCGACCCTTCATCAAGTTCTGTTCCGATGATAGGCCACAGATCTGAAAGATTAAGGCCAATGGAGAGCTGACCATTATCTCAAGAAGGTTGGACTATGAGAACAAAGATATTCTTTAGCTATACATAGCCTCGGTCAGAATATTTTTGATTTTGATTTGATTTGAATTATTATTGTCACATGTATTGGTATACAGTGAGAAGTATTGTTTCTTGCACGCTATACAGACAAAGCATAGCGTTCATAGAGAAGGAAACGAGAGAGTGCAGAATGTAGTGTTACAGTCATAAGAACATAAGAAAAAATAATAAAAGCTTGAAGCTCTCGAGACTTTCAACTTCCCCTTGATGTAGACAGGGGAATGTCCTCCATTATGCTTCCTGAAGTTGATGCCAATCTTCTTTGTTTTGTTGACATTGAGGGAGAGATTATTGTCACCGCACCAGTTCACCAGATTCTCTATCTCATTCCTGTACTGTGATACGTCATTGTTTGAGATACGACCCAATGCGGTGGTGTAGATAGCAAACTTGAATTGGAGGGGAATTTGATCATACAGCCACATGTGTATAAGGAGTATAGTCGGGGTATAGTATATTTGGGATCCAAAATGTTATATTGCCCTGAAGTGGTTACAGTGCAAAGATAATGGCCAGAATTCTCCCAAAATTTCTAAGTGCCAAATTTGTGTAAAAACTGGAATAACTCCCGCTGGTTTTTTTAGGCATTGGCCTCTCTCTCACACCCATCTCCCCTCCTTCCCCCCAAATCTTCACCTGTCACAGCTTATTCTCCTTAGGCATTGCCACTCTGCCCCTTGGGCAGTGCAAAGGACTAGGCTGGCACTGCCAGGGGTACCCCCCACCTTACATCCGACAACCTGAGGGTGCCTCCATCGCCTTCCTTCACACCAGCGGGGTTGGGCTGCCAGTTCCCCATTAGTGGGAGCTGTTGTAAACCCCGCTGGAATGAAACACTCCTGGTGGGGTCACTCCTAGCGGGGGCGAGGGAAGGGGGAGAGGCTAGCGGGCCCAGAGACTTCAGTTTTGGCTTTTATTACTTTGACCTCAGAAGATGGACGGTGATCTAACTGCAGCATTTAATTAATCTTAAAGGATAGATACTAGAAAGCTATTTCCTCTGGTGAATGAATCAAGGGCAAAATGACAAAATGGGCCGGATTTTGGTGGAGTGATAGAAACTGGGTGGGGATTTAAAAATGGTCTGGCCTGGATTCGGATGGTCCATCCCCATTCCCGACATTGAACATTTTCACCAGTAAAGGAAAGGGGAGAGGACAGAGCTCACACAAGCTTCTGTCAAACACTTCCTCCCCAAAGCAGGTGCAGTGAGGCAGGAAATTTCCCAACACCTCGGGAGCAACATTCCAGCCCAGTGTTAAATTCCTAACCAGGCTGCACAGGAATGAAATTAAGAGGCACTTTTTCTACACACAAATGGTGAAAAACTGGTCATCTGTACATGGCCTTTAAATATTGGGTCAATTAAAATCTTTAAAATGGAGATCAAAAGATTTCTATTAAACAAGAATGTACAAAGATACAAATTAGGAGTTGATCTGATTGTAACCTTCGCCCCACACTCTTGCCTGAATCTAATACTCTTTCACCCCCTTGTTAATCAAGAATCTATCTCGATCTGTCTTAGAAATATTCAGAAATTCGGCCTCCACTGCCTTTTTGGGAAGAGTTCCAGCATCCCACGACCTGCAGAAAAAAGATTTCCCCGCACCTCCATCTTAAATAAGCGACCCCTTATTTTTAAATGTTAACCCCTAGTTCAAGATTCTCCAACAAGAGGAAATATCCTCTCCACATCCACCCTGCCCATACCCCTCAGGATCTTAAAGGTTTTGATTAAGTCAACTCTTACTTGTCTAAACTCTACTGAGTACAAACCCAACCTCTCCAATAACCATCACCTATCTTGGAAAATGCAATTGGTTTAACAATCTAATTGCCAAAGCATGCCATTGTTGAAACATTGATGCCAAGTCCAATTCACCTATAATCCTGGGCTTGCTAACCTATACTGGCTCTCAGTTATGCAATGCCTAAATTGTTAAGCCTATCTTCAAACCTCTCCCTGCCACTGTAATCTCCTCCAACAACACAACCCTCCGAGCATGGTTGTTGCAGACTTGGAGGGCCAGATGGCCTGTTCCTGTGCTGTAATTTTCTTTGTCCTTTGAAATAGCAGTGTTCCTCCAATTGTGGTATCTCGAGCATCCCTGATTTTAATTGTTCCACTTATGGTGCCAGTGTCTCCAGCTGCTAAGGCTCTAAACACGATTGCCGGAATTTTACAGCCTCGCCTGACTGAGGCTCCTAAGATTCCGCCCGAGGCCAAAAGAGAATGCTATTCTGCAAGCCTTGCCACTCCATTTCTGGGGCAGGCAAGTATAGATGATCTGGAGGAGGGGGCTGAGTGTAGGGTGACGAAATTTGCTGATGGCACGAAGATGAGCGGTAAAGCAAATTGTGCGGAGGGTGTGGAAAGTCTGCAGAGGGATCTGGATAGGCTCAGCGAGTGGGCGAGGACCTGGCAGATGGAGTACAATGTTAGCAAGTGTGAGGTTATCCACTTTGGCAGGAATAATAGTAGGAGGGATTACTATTTAAAGGGCGAAAAGCTGCAGCATGCTACGGTGCAGAGAGACCTGGGGGTCCTTGTGCATGAGTCGCAAAAACCCAGTCTGCAGGTGCTGCAGGTGATCAAGAAGGCGAATGGGATGCTGGCCTTTATAGCGAGGGGGATAGAATATAAAAGTAGGGAGGTCTTGCTGCAACTGTACAGGGCACTGATGAGGTCGCAGCTGGAGTACTGTGTGCAGTTTTGGTCGCCGCACTTGCACAAGGATATTTTGGCCTTGGAGGGAGTGCAGAGGAGGTTCACTAGGCTGATACCAGAGATGAGGGGGTTGGACTATGAAGAGAGACTAAATAGACTGGGTCTGTACTCATTGGAGTTTAGAAGGATGAGGGGGGATCTTATAGAGACGTATAAGATAAGGATAGGGTAGAGGTAGAGAGATTCTTCCCACTTAGAAAGGTTAGCAGGACTTGAGGGCACAGCCTCAAGACAAGAGGGGAGCAGTTTAGATCGGAGTTGAGGAGGAACTTCTTCACTCAAAGGGTGGTGAATCTCTGGAATTCTCTGCCCGTTGAAGTGGTGGAGGCTACCTCGCTAAATATATTTACGTCATGGGTAGATAGGTTTTTGACAGACAAGGGAATTAAGGGTTATGGGGAGAAAGCAGGAAAGTGGAACTGATCCACTTCAGATCAGCCATGATCTTATTGAATGGCAGAGCAGGCTTGAAGGGCTAGATGGCCTACTCCTGTTCCTATTTCTTATGTTCTTATGTTCAGGCAAGGTAGAAAAATTCCAGCTTAGAATTCCAGCCCTTAAGCTCTCTGCCTCTTTGAGAAGCTTTTGCTCATCTTAATATCTCCACATTGCCTCAGTGTCAAGTTTAATTTTATAGTGCTTTTCTTAAATAATACTTGAGATATTTGATCTCATTCGAAGTATAACTATAAAGTTATACTTTATACTATAAGTTACTGTTGTCAGACAAAAGCAGAAAATAATTGCTGTAAATTAGCTCTGTCTGGATTTGCAGTAATTAGTTGCAAAATGTGGGTTGCATACTATTTTTACAACAGACCTTTGACTGGAATTAAAATAGATCAATTCTAACTGTCCCATTTGCCTGCAATGAACTGTAACAGAACATCATTAATAATACCATTGAGCTCACAATCTCCCTCTTGACACTGCAATAAAAAGACAATTTCTACAAAATTGTTACAAAATTGGGCCATGCTAAATTGCCCCTCAGTGTGTTGGTTGAGTGGATTAGCTATGGTAGATGTACAGGGTTATGGGGAAATGGCGGAGGGGAAGGCTTGGGTGGAATGCTCTTTCAGAGTCGGTGCATACCCGATGGGCCAAATAGCCTCCTTCTACATTGTAAGGAATTTATGATTCAGAACTCTATGAAAATTTACTCATAACATGTATTTGCCTCGAACACACTGGGCCAAATTTTCTGAGGAACAGCAATCACTGTCGGATTGCCACTCCATTCCTACTTACTTACATTATACCAGAGCTCCTCATTCCTTGTCCCAAATTCCAAACCAGAATTCCTTTAAATATATTTTTATCCATCCTTCAAGTTACAAAACCAATGCTCAGAGTCCACTGGGCAAACCCAAATCCATTCCCTGAATGTTCCAAAATCCAATTGCGTCCAATCCATGGTCCCCTTGAGAGAAACAAACAAGATTCAAGTTAACAAGATAAGGCAACTACACTCCATCTCGGGCTTGATCTAACACTTGTATCCTCAGAAATGTGGAGAGTGACCTGCGAGTGCTTTTGCCTTGTTTAGGATCATCGGTAAAGCTGAGTCAAGCCCTCTTCATATGGCACCAGATGCTGGTATTCCAGTCAATTTAAATTTCCCCAAGCCACTTTGACAAGCAACGGTGAGGTGAGTGTGCAAGATAAATAGTTGAGAGGTCAGAATGGGTCATGGTATAGTCAGATTGGGGGTTGTAGTCAGGTCAGGCCAGGGTTCATTGTGGGTCCGGGGGACGAGTGGGTGGAAAGGGCAATCAGGGGTTTCGTGGGGCATCAGGAAGGTAGTCAGGTAGTGGTCATCGGGTGTAGTCAGGCAGGGCTGTAGACAGATGGTAGAACAGTCAAGTTGTCAGGGCAACTGTTCAGGTGGGGATATATTTGAGGGGGTTTGGGAATAGTTGGTGGTCAGGGCATGTTCGTCAGGATGGGGGGTGGTAGTAAGGGGTCAGGTGAGGTTGTCAGTAGGAGAGAGGTGGTTAGTCAAGGGGGGTGGCGTCAGTAGAATAGTTACCCAGGTGTTAGGACTGCTTTTAATATCGGTGCAGTTTCTTTGAAGGTGGAATGTGTCTATATTAGTATTGTCAAATCTAGTGTGAAGGAATAGTGAGCCAGTTAGCTAGTCAGAAATCAAGATTTTGTGGTTGAATAGGATGAGAAGTTAGCTGAGCTGTCAAGAAATAAAAACATAAACTGGAGGCAGCAAAAGAACACAAGAGTGACTAACCAGAGACAGCATGAGTTAGAGAAACAGAAAGAGTGAGATACTGAGAGATTGAAGCGAATCAAGAGAAAAGATAATTAAAACATCAAGCCACCTCTGCAACCGTTCGACAATATCTGATCCACTTCTCGCCATTGCACCTCCTGCTGCAATTAAAATCCTTGTGGCTTCTTTGCTATAAACCCCAGGGATCCAGTAACAGAAAAGGGGAGGAGGAAGAAATTGAGGAAGAAGGAGGAAGAAGGTGCACCCAGGGAGACTGGTAAGACTTCAGTTAAAAGTACCGAAGTCTCCTATTGTAAAAGGCCTTTGCTTTTTTGCTTACGTTCAATTGTACTTCCTGCCCAACAACTCATCCTCAAACATTCTAACTGAATTCTCCCATCACTTGTGTCCCCGCATCAAATCATCTTCATACTGCTAACCCTGGGCAATATGTATTTATCCGTCTCAGCTACTTTCTCATCTCCTGCTTCTGAGGAAGGATGTCCTTGCTATAGAGGAAGTACAGCGAAGGTTTACCAGGCTGATTTCTGGAATGGCATCTGAGGAGAGACTAAGTTGGTTAGGATTATATTCACTGGAGTTTAGAAGAGTGAGAGGGGATCCCTTAGAAACTTATTAAATTCTAACAGGCCTAGACAAGGTAGATTTAGAAAGAATGTTTCTGATGTTGGGGGAGTCCAGAACCAGGGGGTCATAGTTTGAGGATAAGGAGTAAATCTTTTAGAGCTGAGGTGAGAAAAATAAATTTCACCCAGGGATGGTGAATGTGTGGAATTTACTACCACAGAAAATAGTTGAAGCCAAAACGTTGTCTGATTCCAAGAATAAATTAAATATAGCTCTTGGGGCTAAAGGAATGGAGGGATATGGAGTTTAATCCAGATAAATGTGAGGTGATGCATTTTGGCCGGAATAAGCTAGGGGGGAGTTATACGATTAAGGGTAAGCCCATAAGGAGTACAGAATCACAGTGAGACCTGGGGGTGCAAGTGCACAAGTCTTTGAAGGTGGCAGTACAAGTGGAGAAGGTTGTGAAGAAAGCGTATGGTATGTTAGCCTTTATAGGAAGGGGTATAGAATATAAGAGCTGGAGTCTAATGTTGCAGTTGTATAGAACGTTGGTTAGGCCGCATTTAGAGTACTGCGTCCAGTTCCGGTCGCCTTACTACCAGAAGGACTTGGAGAATCTGGAGAGAGTGCAGAGGAGGTTTACCAGGATGTTGCCTGGTACGGAAGGACTGGGTTATGAGGAAAGATTGAGCAAATTGGGGCTGTTTTCCCTTGAAAGACGGCGACTGAGGGGGGATCTAATAGAGATATATAAGATTATGAAGGGTATAGATAGAGTAAACAGAGGTAAGCTATTTCCTATGGTAGAGACACATAGTACGAGGGGCCATGGGCTTAAGATGAGGGGCGAGAGGTATAACACAGATATTAGAGGGAGGTTTTTCACACAGAGGGTAGTGGGGGTATGGAATGCTCTGCCAAGTAAGGTGGTGGAGGCAAGCACGCTAGAGATGTTTAAGAGTAACTTAGACAAGCACATGAGTGGGTTAGAGATGGGTGGATATAGGAGATTGTTTTAAATAAGGTTCATTAGCATTGGGGCGTCCCTGGTAAGGTAAATGGATATGGTATGATAATGATGTTTTTTCTCTTTTTCATTCACAGGTTTTAAGTCGGTCCGCCTTGTTGCCCAATGAGGGGCATACATGCGATGGGTCGTACTTGGGCTTCTCTTGGTTGTTCGAGATTGGCCTAGTGCTTCATGTCGTTAGGGTGTGCCTAAACTGGACCAGATGCTGGGCAAGACAACAGCTCAGTGTCTATCACTGATTGCTGTGCAGACACATGGACTTGGGCCGGTGTCTGTGGGAGTTTGCATATTGTCCCCATGCTTGCGCGGGTTTTCTCCGGGTGCTCCGGTTTCCTCCCACACCCCAAAGATGTGCTGTTAGGCTGATTGGCAGTAATAAATTGTCCCTAAATTAGTTTCCCTCAATGTGGATGGCCATAAAACAATAGATAAGGGCCATGGGTGGAGGGGGAGACTGGTGGTGTTAAAATGGCGGCGTGGGCTCGTTGGGCCGAAGGGCCTGTTTCTTGGGCTGTTTTGTTCTTTGTTCTTTGATATGGAGGGAAGGAAGGAATCAAGATATTGAATTTGATGATCAGCCATGATCAAAATGAATGGCAGAACAGGCTTGAAGGGCTGAATGGCCTACTCCTGCTTCTAGTTCCTATGTTTCCACTAAGTGTCATCTTAGTGGTGGGGAAATCATATTGGTGCCATTATGATCATTAATAGGATCCCACAACTTGCCTGTGGTGAGGTTTCCAATTCTGTTGGGTGAAGAGATGGCACTAAAACCTGGTGTTGTCAGACTTTTTACTGTGCCTACCAGCTCCACCAGCACTCTGATATCCGTGCAGACTACTCCTGTGCTGAGTGAGTATTCATGCAGCAGGACCTACCTCCTGCTCTTCACTGCTGTCAGTATTATCATCTAGGGAGACTCCAGATAAAGGGAACTTGCCAAATTCCCAAGAGAGAATTCACATTATTTACATTACTTGTTATCTGAGAAGTTAAAGATTGTATTGCCTTAAGAAGTTTGATAGAAATTTTCCAGTTTGCCTTCAATTGGGCTCAAACTGTTTTTTCTCTGATTTTTTTTAGTTCTTGCATGGGATTGGATCAATGGTACTCATAAATGGGCAGGCCCAACAGTCTTTTCTTGCTCCTCAGTTCATAAATCTCTTGAGATATCAGCTTCACCTCACACAGCTCAGAAAAAAAGAAAACATAAATAGTGCCTACCACAACCAGTGTCCAGCGGTGTACCGTAGGGATTGGTGCTAGCTGAGGGTGTACATTAATGATCTAGATGTGAATGTGGGAGGTATGATCTTTGATTTGATTTGTTTTGATTTATTATTATCACATGTATTTGTATACAGTCAAAAGTATTGTTTCTTGCGTACTATACAGACAAAGCATACCATTCATAGAGAAGGAAACAAGAGAAAAGTATTGTTTCTTGTGTACTATACAGACAAAGCATACCGTTCATAGAGAAGGAAACAAGAGATGTAGTGTTATAGTCATAGCTAGGGTGTAGAGAAAGATCAACTTAATGTGAGGTAAGTCCATTCAGAAGTCAGATGGCAGCAGGGAAGAAGCTGTTCTTGAGTTGGTTGATTTGTGACCTCAGGTTTTTGTTTCTTTTTCCCAACGGAAGAAAGTGAAGAGAATATATCGGGGGTGCGTGGGGTCCTCAATTACGCTGGCTGCTTTTCCAAGGTAGCGGGAAGTGTAGACAGTCAATAAATGGGAGGCTAGTTTGTGTGATGGGCTGGGTTTCATTCACGACCCCTTGTAGTTTCTTGTAGTCTTAGGCAGAGCAGAAGCCACACCAAGCAGTGATACAACCAGAAAGAAATCTTTCTGTGGTGCATCTGTAAAAGTTGGTGAGAGTCAGAGCTGGCATGCCAAATTTTCTATGTCTGCTGAGAAATTAGAGGCGTTGGTAGGCTTTCTTAACTATAGTGTTGGCATGGGGGGACCAGGATAGGTTTTTGGTGATCTGAACACCTAAAAGCTCGAAGCTCTCCACCATTTCTACTTCATCCCCATTGATGTAGACAGGGTCATGTTCTCCACTACGCTTCCTGAAGTCAATGACTATTCCTTTGGTTTGTTGACATGGAGTTGACATTGATCAGTAAGTTTGATCAATGTTTGATCAAAATTGTTGATGTTGTAAATAGTGAGGAGCAAAGCCTTAAACAACAGAACATTATAGACGGGCTGGTCAGATGGGCAGAACAGTGGCAAATGGAATTTAATCTTGAAAAATGTGAGGTGATGCATTTTTGAAGGACTGGCAATGCAAGGTCATGCTTAATGTATGGTAGGGCACTAAGAAGTACTTCGGACCAGAGGGACCTTGGGTGCATGTGCAATGACCCCTGAAGCGGCAGGTAGATAAGGTGGTTAAGAAGGCATATGGGAAACTTGGATAAAGGCAAAATACTGTGGTAGCTGGGATCTGAAACAAAACAGAAAAATGCTGGAAAATGTGAGCAGGTCTGATAGCATCTGTGAAGAAAGAACAGAGCGAATGTTTTGAGTCTGAATGAAGGGCCATCCAGACTCGAAAATTGGCTAGATAGGAGGAAACCTTTCCCTTTAGTAGGTAGTTCAATAACCAAGGGTCACAGATTTAAGGGGGGGGGGTGGTGGGCAGGAGATTTAGAGGGGATTTGAGGAAAATCCTTTTACCTAGAAGGTGCTGGGAATTTGGAACTCACTGCCTGAAAGGGTGGTGGAGGTGGGAAGCTTCATAACATTTCAGAAGTATTTAGATGAGCACTTAAGATGCCATCGCATGCAAGGCTACAGACCAAGTGATGGAAAATTGGGTTAGAATAGATAAGTGCTTGATGGCCGGCACAGACATGATGGACCAAAGGGCCTATTTCTGTGCTCTAAAACTCTGTCTTTAACTTCAGGACATATGAAAATGAATTAAATATTTTTGAACTTTTGTCAGTGTTGTTATATAGGAACAGATGTAGGCAATTTACACAAAGCAAGATCCCACAAATAGCAATGAAATAATAACCAGATATATATGGAATATACAGCACATAAACAGGCCATTGGGCCTAACCAGTTTTTGCTGATATTTATACTCTACACATGTCGCCTCCCATTGCATCTACCTCATCTCAGCACATTCTTTTATTCCCTTTTCTCTCATGTACTTGTCTAGTTTCCTTTTGAAAACATCGAAGCCAATTGCCTGAATTGCTTCCTGTGATTCTGAATTCCACATTGCAAGCATCCTATAAGTAAAGACATTTCTCCTAATTTCCCCACTGGATTTGTTAGTTACTATTTTGCATTTATGGCTCCTAGTTTTGGATTCTCATACACATGAAAATATTCTCTCTGCATCGACTTCATCCAACTCACTCATAATTTTAGAGACCTTTCAGGTCAACTCTAAGTGTTCATTTCTTTCCCCTAAAGAAGACAGCTCCAGCGTGCTCAACATTTCCTGATAGCTGTAATTTCTCAGTTCAGTTACCATTCTTGAAAAACTTTCCCTGGCGTTTCTATGTATTTTTATATTATGGGGACCAGAATTGTGCAGATCACTTCACATTTATTTGAATGTTTAAGTGCATTTGTCTCCTCATTACCCAGTCTGCTGCAGTTTGCTCATATCTTCTTATATTACGTTGCATTCTTTGCCAGTATCAGCCGTGCCACCCACTCCTCTGGTTTGGTATCATCTGCAAATTCTGATATTGGGTTACTCATTCCTAAATTCAAGATGTCCTGTAGGGAGACTATCTCCCCAAGAATAGCTGGTGAAATAAAGTTGGAAGAGTTGAACAGGCAAATTATATCTTCTAATCTGTTGTATGCTGAAAATGATCGAACAGAATAGCAACAATGCCAATCTGCTTATACTTTTAGAATTTAGAATTGTAATTGTATGGATTTCACTGGTGTTTTTCATTCAAAAAGAACAGAATAACTTTAGAAGGGAATACAGATGAGAACCAGGATGGTGGGACAAACAAGCAAACAAATGGGCGAAGCATATATCTTGGATGATGCATACCTCTGTCCACATCAACAGTGATGAAGGGGAAATGGTTGAGAGTTTCAAGTTTCTAGGTGCTCAGATCACAAACAATCTGTCCTGGTCCCTCCACGCCAATGCTATAATTAATAAAGCCCACCAATGCCTCTACTTTCTCAGAAGCCTAAGAAAATTTAGCATGTCTGCTATGACTCTCACCAATTTTTACCAATGCACCATAGAATCTATCCTTTCTAGATGTATCACAGCTTGGTATGGCTCCTTCTCTGACCAAGTCCACAAGAAACAATAAAGGGTAGTGAACATAGCCCAGTCCATCTTGCAAACCAACCTCCTATCCATTGATTCCATCTACACTTCCTGCTACCTCAGGAAACAGCCAGTATACTCAAGGACCCGACGCACCCCTAACATACACTCTTCCACCTTCTTCCATCAGAAAAAAAAACAAAAGTCTGAGCTCATGTACCAGCCAACTCAAGAACAGCTTTTTCCCTGCTGCCATCAGACTTTTGAATGGTCCTATCATATATTAAGCTGATCTTTCTCTTCAGTCTACTGTGACTGCTATGCTATATTCTGCATCCTCTCCTTTCCTTCTCCCTGATGTATGGCACTCTGTGAGCAGTATGTTTTGTTTGTATAGTGTGCAAGAAATAATAGCTTTCACTGTATCCCAATACAATACAGCATGACATGGTGTATAGCTGCCTCATAGTACCAGGGACTCAGGTTGAATTCCAGCCTCGAGTCACTGTCGATGTGGAATTTCACATCCTCCCCGTGTCTGCGTGGGTTTCCTCCAGGTGCTTGGGTTTCCACCCACTTTCCAAAGATATGTGGGTTAGGTGGATTGGCCATGGTAAATTGCTCTTAATGTTGGGGGATTAGGAGACGAAATACATGGGGTTACGGATTAGGGCCTGGATGGGATTACTGTTGGTGCTGGCTCGATGGGCTAAATGGCCTCCATTTGCACTGTAGGGATTCTACATCTATGATTCTAATGTGTATAGTAATACATGTGACAATAATAAAACGAATCAAATCAAATCAAATTAGGTAAATATATGAATAAATATAACATTTAACCACAACATTCATTTTACCAAACACGGGCATATGGTCTCCGTTTCTCTGGATTGCTAATTGCAGTAACAATTTAAATCAACGTGGTGCTCTCAGTCAGATCCCTGATTGAAACAGCACGGGGCGCAGGATTCAAGATGGCGCTTGTGAATAAGCTCTATCTGGAGCGGGGACCCGGAAGTGAAACCTGTCCCGTTCCCCAAGCGGGGTCAGCACTGGGGGTCCGGGCCTGGGCCTGAGCGCGGCCCCTGGAGCTCAGGCAGAGTCCGGCCCGCTGGCTTTAGGGGTGCTAATGGTGTGTGGAGGAGTGTGAAGGGTGGGCGCGGGGCCCCGGCTTGCCCCCTCCCCGCGTCGGCGGGGTTTGTGTGCTGAGGCCCCGGCCTGGGAGTCACTCCTCCCTCGGTCCCGGTGATGGACGATTGGAAGCCCAACCCACGGGCCAAACCCTTCGTTCCGCGGCGGCAGCGGAGCTGGCTCCTGGCCTGGAAGTACCGGTTAACCGGACAGCGGTCCCTGAGGAGGTTGTGCCAGGTGAGGGGTTACCTGTGGGCATTGGGCAGCATCTCAACACAGTATGGTGACTGCCCAGTTTTGTGCAAACCCTGCATGGCAACCGAACATCCCCTTCCTTCACTGACCTCTGCAGCCTTTCACATTGCTCTGCACACCATTTCCCTGCAGGGAGCACCTCTCCCTTCTTGTCTATCTAGGAAGCACTGCTCTCATCTGGACCCCACTTGCATTTGCTTCTCTCCTTGCTCTTGCTCCTTTACCTCTGGTTGCCCCCCCCCCACCAAGGATCAAACTCTTCTCATCTGCTACCCCTCAGAAACATCATCAAGTCATAGAATCCCTACAGTACAGAAGGAGGCCATTCAGTCATCGAGTCTGCACCGACCACAATCCCACCCAGGTCCTATTCCCGTAACCCCGTGCATTTTACCCTGCTAATCTCCCTGATGCTATCGGACAATTCAGTATAGCCAATCAACCTAACCCACACAACTTTGGACGGTGGGAGGAAACTGGAGCACCCTGCGCAGACACAGGGAGAACATGCACACTTCACACAGACAGTGACTGAGGCCAGAATTGAACCTGGGACCCTGGCACTGTGAGGCAGCAGTGCTAACCACTGTGCCACCCCAGTTTTTCATTTGATTCTCAAATGCAGTAATTTGAAATGTCAAATCAGTAACATTCTCAACTTGGAGTCCAGGAGTTGTGGGTGGCGTGGTGGCACAGTGGTTAGCACTGCTGCCCCACAGCGCCAGGTACTCGGGTTTGAGTGACTGTCTGTGTGGAGTTTGCACATTCTCCCTGTGTCAGTGTGGGTTTCCTCCCGCAGTCCAAAGATGTGCAGATTAGGTTGATTAGCCATGCTAAATTAAGAACAGTACAGCACAGGAACCAGCCCTTCAACCCATCAAGTCTGTGCTGACATCGCTCCTTAGTGTCCCAATATGTGTAAGCTTAGGGTGATTAGGCATGGTAAATGTGTGGGATTACAGGGATAGGTCAGGGGAGAAGGCCTGGGTAAAATAATCTGGTAGAATTAGTGAAGACTTGATCAGCCGAATGGCTTCTTTTGCACTGTAGGGATTCTATGATCCTATGTCTTGAGTACAAAATCTAGGTGGACACTCCAGTGCAGTACTAACAAAGTGCTTTCAGGTGATATGTTAAATTGAAGTTAAGTTTGTCCTCTTGGCTGGGTGCAAAAGATTTCACAGTATTATTTCAAAGAACAGGGGAGCTTTCCTGGTGTTCTGGCCAATATTTACTCCTTATTTGATCATTCTCGGGCCATTTGTGGGAGTTTGTTGTGTTGTGTTTTTATATTACAATAACTACATTTCAAAAGTACTTAATTGGCTGATGCATGCTTTCGAGCATCTTGAGTAGTTAAAGATTTGAAATAACTGCAAAGCTGACCATCTAAGTTACGCGGATAACATTTAGCTGTGCTTGATCACATCTTTCAATCTCTCCACTAACTCTTAAACTGTCAGATTGCTTGTCTAGCATTAAATATTTGAACAGAAGTGTCTTCCAATTAAGTATTAGGAAGGTGGAAACCATTCTTTTTTGGTCCCCAAACTCTGCCCGCTAGCCAGCTATTCCATCCCTCACCTTGACAACTGTGTTGTTTGAATTTCACAGTAACTTCATTGCACTGTTACTGTAAGCATTACTTGTGACTGATAAATAAACTTTACTTTTACTTTACTGTGTGAGTCTGAATCAGACTATTTTCAATCTTGGTGTCATGTTTGAATGTGAGATGAACTTTTGATGATTATAATCATCTATTTCCATCTTCGTAATTTTGCCAAACTCTACCCCTGCCTCAGCTCATCTGTTGAAATCCTCACCTATACTTCTGTTGCCTCTGGAATTGATGATTCCTAAGCAGTCCCTGGCCAGCCTCCGACCTTTAGTCTCTGGAATCTTGAAGTCATCCAAAATTTTTGGTGCCCATGTTTTAATTCATACTTGAAAACTGTTCAGCCATCATCCCTGAGATCACTGAATAATGTTGACTCCAATTTCATATCCTTATTTGCAAATCCCAGTTGCAAGCTCCAGATCCTCTTTTGGTCCCAACGTATCCTCAGTTAAATTCAGCCCAATGTTTCAGGCTGATGAATTTTGTCAGAATTGAACTAAATGCTCTGTTACTTGTTACGCAAGCTAACTTGGCTTGTAAACATATGTATTGTCTTTATGTTCTCCTAAGACCTTACCAATTGGGACATTTAAAGTACTTTTTCCCTTTAATTATCCATGGAATACATTTGTTTTAGCTTTTAATTGTTGGTTCTTTTTGTAAGTAAAGTCTGAACAGACATTTTCTGTTTTCTAGACTGCTGCACTGCTGTTTTTACTAGTGACCGTAATTGTCAACATCAAACTTATCTTAGATACAAGAAGAGCAGCGGCTGAAGAGGAACTAATACAAGACTATGGTAAGCTTTCGTGATGTGCCCTGTAACTTTCTTTGTATATGTTAGCGGTATTACTCTATATAAATACAAATCATTGGTTATGTTGGGAGACACAGTAAAAAGTCTGACAACACCAGGTTTTAGTCCAACCTATTTATTTGATAATATACTCGCAAGCTTTCGGGTTAGCCCCTTCGTCACCTGACGAAGGGGCTAACCCGAAAGCTTGCGAGTATATTATCAAATAAATAGGTTGGACTAAAACCTGGTGTTGTCAGACTTTTTACTGTGTTTACACCAGTCCAACGCCGGCATACCCACATTATGTTAGGAGACACAGCAACGTAAGAGAGTGGTGTGAGTTCAGTTCTCTCTGCATTGAAGTTAATGTACAACCTTCCTAATGATGAGAGGGGTCACTAGTGTGTTTTTTTTGACTCCTCATGTAACAATACATGTTAGAAAGTAGTGACTTGCACTGAAAATTTGCTTGATCTTTCAACCAAATTGACAAGTGTTTTTCTTTTGTAGCTCAGATCAGTGTAGCCTTTTGAGTCTAGAGCCAGTTCTTCAACTATTTTTACAGCATAATTAACATCAAATAAATACTAATGGAAGGAAAGATTGCAAAGTGACACTTTGATCTGAGGGCTTGAAACCTATGGAGAGTGTAGCTTTAAATAGTTACTCTTTTAATGTCATTTATAATTCATTAGGAGTGACTCGTGTCCACCTCGCTCCAACTATTTATCCAACTATATGGCTGGTCATGCCAGCTTTTAATATTTAACTGCATATACAATTTTTTTTCATAAGTTTAAGAAAATTGGTAGAATCTGCTTTTAATGTTACTTTGTCATAATGGGTTCTTAACTTTGGAATTTCTAACTTTCAGTTAAGAAGACTAGTGTCAACATCTTGGCCAACTAGCTTAAGTTTCTTTGAGAATCGTGGAATGAAACAGTACCATAGGAGGCCCCCCTCTCTCCCTGTAGCCCTTTTTTCCTCTCAAAAGGTCATGAGTCTTTGGAGTTCTCTTCCTGAGAAGATGGTAGAACCAGAGTCTTTGTTTTTAAGGCAGAGGTAGATAGATTCTTGATAAACGAGGGGGTGAAATGTTATTGGAAGTAGGTAGGAATGTGGAGTTGAGATTACAATCACTCAGCCATGATCTTATTGAATGGTTGAGCAGGCTCAAGGGGCTGAATGTTCCTAATTTGTATGTATGTACGTCCATGGAATCAATGTGTTTCTTTATATGTACAAATGTAACTGTGGAAAGAGTGTCTCTCTTTGCCTCCCCGTCTCTTTGAAGGTCTCCAATTATTCAATTACTGTATTCTCTACCAATGTTTGATTCCAATTTCTCTTCCACTTGGGTATCTTTCCACGTAATTGTTCATTGTTCTTTCTCCTAACTATTTCAAACTTTGTGGTTTTATGATCACTGTTCCCAAATACTGTCCTACTGAAGCACATTCAATTTCATTCTCTAGAATTAGATCCAGTACCGCTTCGTCCTTTAATAGGAAACACACTTATCACTTGTACTGAAATCAGAAATTCCTATCTTTCTTTGTCTTTACACTAATAAAAACACAGTTTTTATTAGGAGTTTTGAAGTTCTCCATTATCACTTTCCTGTCGTTCTTGTTCTTTGCTTGTGAATTTGCATCTCTATCTCCTTTGTGCTATTTCGTGGTCAATACCCCCAGTAGCCTTTGTTTCTTAATTCTAACCAAATGGAGTTCATTGTTGCCTCCTCAACTATATCACCCCTTTCCAGTATTATAATATATTCATGGCTCATAACTTCCCCTTTTTAATCCCTTAGTATTTTTAGTTTAGTGCTATCTGTCTCTCCCTATCCTCTGCACAACTCCCTTTTTATCTACAATTAATAGTAAAACAAGGTATTCTCCCTCCCAATGTGGGGAGTTGGTAGTGCAGTGGTATTGTTGCTGGACTGTAATCTAGAGACTCAGGTTAATGCTGTAGGAACCTGGGTTCAAATCCCATCACAGCAATTGGTATAATTTGTTCGGTGAAAATTTGAAATTGAATTTCTAATGATTATTCTCTATGCTAGTGATATTCTAACATACATTCTAACAATCAGATTAATACAATCAGATTGAATTTCCTATTTGATTTTTTTAGTGACTATATTTATGGCCCATACTTCCAGCCTTCTCTTTGCTTGCACTGTCAAACCTTTTCATAATCTAATTATGTCTATTAAATCATCCTTCAATCTTGCGTAAAGAAAATAATCCCAGCTTGTTCAGGCTTCTTGATATGAATAGCCTCTCTGGTGTCATCCTAATAGATCTTTGTAGCAACTTCTTCAGTCTCTCTATAACTTTCATATAATTGTTATGGTAGTCAAACTTACCTTGACACTGAAAGCAGAGGTCAGGAATTTCAACTCCCAGTATGAGTTTTTGCATCTGCACAGATTGGGAGTGAGCTACACGTGCAAAGATTGGCATTTTTACCTTCTTTGGGCCCAGTGTGCCTGTGCAAGAAGAAAAGCAATGCAAAAACCTGGTCAGGTGAACAGGAGTGAAATACCATCGAAGGCAAGTGTGCCAGGCAGGGAACAGGGTGAGGTTCCAAAGGGGAGAGTTTCAGTTCAGTTAAAAGGAAAGGGGCAGAGAAACAGGCTAAAAACAGCTAAAGAGAGGTGGGGAGCAGACTTCTCAGTGAAAAAGCAGCTGAATCTTGGTGAGTTGTTGAAAGGAAGATGCCCTTTGGAGCAGTAGTGTTCTGCTTGGTGCAGCAGAGGAGCTGAAGTTGTGATTGTGAGTTGTTGTTTGAGTGCAGGCTCAGGGATCCAGGGGCACAGAATCTCAGGAAACGCCATTGATACCCTGTGAAGTGAGTCTTTGTTGATGCCATCTAAGTTGGAAGGATATTTGGACTCCAGATGTAATTAACTTCTGCTCTGTATATATCTAACATCTCGGCTTTTCAATTTTATCCTTCTAAAAGTGAACTCCTGTGTGTTTTAGTGTTTTATAAGAACATAAGAAATAGGAGCAGGAGTAGGCCAACTAGCCCTTCGAGCCTGCCCCGCCATTCAATAAGATCATGGCTGATCTGTCGTGGCTCAGTTCCAATTCCCGCCCTCTCCCCATAACCCTTAATCCCCTCTCTCATCGAAAACCCATCAACTCGCGTCTTAAAAATATTTAGCGAGGCAGCCTCCACCACTTCAATGGGCAGAGAATTCCAGAGATTCACCACCCTTTGAGTGAAGAAGTTCCTCCTCAACTCTGTTCTAAACCGCCCCCCCTTTATCTTGAGGCTATGCCCCCTAGTCCTACTATCCTTTCTGAGCAGGAAGAGTCTCTCCACCTCTATCCTATCCATCCCATTCATCATCTTATACGTCTCAATGAGATCTCCCCTCATTCTTCTAAACTCTAACAAGTACAAGCCTAATCTATTCAGCCTCTCCTCATAGCTCAACCCCCTCAACTCCGTTATCAGCCTAGTAAACCTCCTCTGCACTCCCTCCAAGGCTAAAACATCCTTGCGTAAGTACGGCGCCCAAAACTGCACACAGTACTCCAGCTGCGGCCTCACCAATGCCCTATACAGCCGCAGCAAGACCTCCCTACTTTTATATTCAATCCCCCTCGCGATGAAGGCCAGCATCCCATTCGCCTTCCTGACCACCTGCTGCACCTGCAAGCTGGGTTTTTGTGACTCATGCACAAAGACCCCGAGGTCCCTCTGCACCGTCGCCTGCTGCAGTTTTTCTCCACGTAAGTAATAATCCTTCCTACCATTATTCCTACCAAAGTGGACCACCTCGCTCTTACCAACATTAAATTCCATTTGCCATTTCCTGGCCCATTCGCCCAGCCTATCTAGATCCTTCTGTAGACTCTCCCCACCCTCCGCACAATTTGCCTTTCCACCAATTTTGGTGTCATCAGCAAATTTCGACACCCTACACTCGGTTCCCTCCTCCAGATCATCTATATAAATGGTAAAAAGCTGAGGCCCCAGCACCGACCCCTGGGGCACTCCACTAGTCACCATCCGCCAATCCGAATAGCACCCATTGACCCCCACTCTCTGCCTATTTGACAACCAGTCCTCTATCCACGCTAACACCCTACCCCCAACTCCATGCCCCCTGACCTTCTGTAATAACCTCTTGTGAGGTACCTTGTCAAACGCCTTCTGAAAATCCAGAAAGACCACATCCACCGGCTCTCCTCTATCCACCGCCCTAGACACATCCTCATAGAACTCCAGTAAATTTGTCTGACGTGACTTCCCTTTAAGGAAACCGTGCTGCGTCTGCTCTATCAAGCAGTTCCCCTCAAGATGCCTCACTATTTCCTCCTTGATGACGGATTCTAACGTTTTACCTACAACAGACGTTAAACTAACAGGCCTATAATTCCCCGCCTTTTGCCTGGCACCCTTCTTAAACAACGGCGTAACATTAGCCGTTTTCCAATCTTCCGGCACTTCCCCGGAATCCAGCAACGTCTGGAAAATAACCACCAAGGCATCCACTATCACCTCCGCCATTTCTTTCAGGACCCTCGGATGCATTCCATCCGGTCCTGGGGACTTGTCCACAATCAGCCCCTCCAGTCTGTCGAGTACCACCTCTCTAGTAACAGTAATGTCATCGAGACCCTCCAGTCCTACCACCTTTCCATCGCTAACACCCGGCAAATTATTCACGTCCTCCTCCGTGAAGACCGAAACAAAAAAGTTATTCAAGACCTCCGCCATATCCCCATCCCCTACCACTAAGTCCCCCTTCTCATCCTCTAAGGGACCAACGTTCACCCTAGCCAGCCTCTTCCTTTTTATATATTTATAAAAACTCTTGCTATCCTTTTTTATATTAAGCGCTAGCCCAGCTTCATAGTTTCTCCTACCCTTCTTTATCAACTTCTTTGTCAATCTTTGTTGACATTTAAACCTCTCCCAATCCTCTTCTCGCCCACAACTCTTAGCTACTCTAAACGCCTCCGCTTTTAATTTAACACTTTCCTTCACCTCCTTCGTTATCCACGGCTTATTACCTCTCCTCCTACGGTCCCTTTTGACCATCGGAATAAATTTCCGCTGAGCACCAAGAAAGATCTCCTTAAAGATCCTCCACTGCTCCTCAGCAGACCTACCTTCCAACGCGCTCCCCCAGTCCACGTTCGCCAATTCTTCTCTCATCCTACCGTACTCCCCTCTGTTCAAACAAAGGACGCGTGTCCGGGAACCCACTTTCTCCTTCTCCATCTGCACCAGAAACTCCACCATACAATGATCACTCTCCCCAAGAGGATCCTTCACCGCAAGTTCCCTAATTCTACCCGCCTCGTTACATAGCACCAGATCCAAGATAGCTCGCTCCCTCGTCGGCTCCAACACACACTGTTCAAGGAAACTATCCCGGCAGCATTCCAAGAACTCCTCCTCGAGCCCACCGTGTCCAACATAGGTCGACCAATCAATATGCAGATTGAAATCCCCCATAACTACGGCCGTCCCATTCCTGCACGCCGCACTTATTTGTGCGTTAACAGCCCGCCCCACCTCCAGATCATTATTCGGGGGCCTATAGACGACACCCACCAGCATCTTCCTGCCTTTGCTGTTCCTAATCTCTACCCACAACGATTCCACCTTCTGCTCCTTGGCTCCAATATCATCCCTCGCTACCACCCTGATGCTATCCTTAATCAGCAGAGCTACGCCCCCCCTTTTCCCTCCTGCCTATCCTTCCTAAACACTTGATACCCCTGGACATTCAGCTCCCAGTCCCTGTCACCTTGCAGCCACGTCTCTGTAATGGCCACCAGATCATATCCATTTGTGTCGATCTGCGCCACAACTCATCCACTTTATTCCTAATGCTTCGCGCATTCAGAAAAAGCACCTTCATCCCAGCCTTCACCTGGACCTTATTTGCCGGAACGCCACCAACCATACTCACGCCCCTTACTCCCTCTATTATTGGGACATCCTCGGCCTCTATCCTTACCTGTACCGTCTCCTTAACATTAGACCCCGTAATGTCACCTACCCTCACCACCACCACCACACCCCCCCCCCCCCCCCCCGCCCGCCCGCCTCTAATTAGTTTAAAGCCCTGTCTACAGTCCTCTTTACACGATTAGCCAGCACTCTGATCCCAGCACGGTTCAGACCAACCCCATCCCACCTGAACAGGTCCCACCTACCCCAATACTGGTCCCAATCCTGGTACCCATCTGTTTGTCAGATTGATTTAGACATAAGAACATAAGAAATAGGAGCAGGAGTAGGCCATCCAGCCCTTCGAGCCTGCCCTGCCATTCAATAAGATCATGGCTGATCTGTCGCTGCTCAGTTCCACTTTCCCGCCCTCTCCCCATAACCCTTAATCCCCTCTCCTATCAAAAACCCATCAACCCGTGTCTTAAAAATATTTAGCGAGGCAGCCTCCACCACTTCAACGGGCAGAGAATTCCAGAGATTCACCACCCTTTGAGTGAAGAAGTTCCTCCTCAACTCCGTTCTAAACCGCCCCCCTTTTATCTTGAGGCAGTGCCCCCTAGTCCTACTGTCTTTTTTGAGCGGGAAGAGTCTTTCCACCTCTATCCTATCCATCCCATTCATCATCTTATACGTCTCAATGAGATCTCCCCTCATTCTTCGAAACTCTAGTAAACCTAGTAGACCCTCCTGCACAGTGTGGTTTAACCTTTCCACTGGGACATTGGTCCCAGCTCTGAGATACAACTTGCTCAACTTGAACAGTTTCCTCCTGCCCCAGAACTGTTCTTAATCTGAAGCCCACACTCCTGCATCATTTCTCCAGCCACGCATTAACCTGTCCATTCCTCCTCTTTCTATACCCACTAGCATGTGGCATTGGAGTAATCCAGAAGTTAGTAACTTTGAGGTCTTGCTGTTTCTTCATAAGCTCCTGAAACTCTGACTGTGGGATCTCAGTCTTTTTCCTTCCAATGTCATGTCCCCTCCACACCAACTTTCCTTTTAAACAATCCATATTGATGCTGTGGATGAGGGGCTGAGTGTAATGTATCCATGTGTGCTGACAGTTTCCCACCTAGCTTTCTGTTCGGGTGTGAGGAAGCTGCAAAGGGATATAATGTGGTTAAATGAGTGGGCAAGAAATAGGTAGGTGGAGTATACTCTGGAGAAATCTGATATTTCCATTTTGGTAAGAAGAATAAAAAAAAAGTTTTTTGAAAAAGTAAAATATGAGTAAACATTTAGTATTAAGAGAGATTTGAGTATCCTCCTACAATAGTCACAGAAAGCTGACATGTAGATAGCAGAAACAATTCGGCATGTTGGTCTTTACTGTAATGGAATTGAAATATATAAGAAGTTTTGCTGCAATTGTATATGAACTGATTAGACCACGCCTGGAATACTGGAGTTTTGAGTGGTTTACCCAAGGAAAGATATATACCTTTAGAGGAGTGGGTGAAGGAATGGTGGCAAAGGTTCACTGGATTTATCCCTGGAACGAGAGCTTTGTTCTATAAGGAGAGATTGAGTTGACTCACTCTGTATCCGCTGCAGTTTAGAAGAAATGACAGGTGATCTTAGCAAATTTTAATAAAATTTGAAGAGGGCGTGACAGTGAGTAGGTGCGAAGGGGTTGTTTTTCATGGCTGGAGAGTCTAGTTATAACATTCGGATAAGGGGTCAGCTATTTTAAACTGGGATGAGATGTTTTTCCACCAGACGGTTGTGAATCTTAAAAATTCTGTAAGCTAGAGAACTGTAGCTCTCAGTCGTTGAGTATGTTTAATACTGATAGATTTTGGACATGACGGGGGCCAGTGGATTATGGTGGGAAAGCAGGGTTTAGGTAGGATTGAGTGGCAGAGCAGGCTTCAGAGGCCATATGGTGTGCTGCAGCTCCAATCTCTTATATTCTTAAACGCTGCAATTGATGTGGTTTAGGTGCCACAAGAATCCAATTTAGGTTGGTTAATAAAACTGTAGTCTTAAATCACTGCTGAATCTCGATCTGTTTTTATGCTGGTATTTTGGGTTGACCTAGTACCGGGTGTCATGGTGGCTATGTCATGCAGTTATCATGTCAGGCTGTTTGCATTGAGGCATTATATATGATTGTGCTGTAAGCAACGCCAGTTTGAGTGATCACTTTCAATTGACCAACAGGAAGTAAGGCTGTTTGTTTTGATGTGGTGTAGTAAACCTGCAGTAATACAATCTTGGAGTTCAAATTCCTTACCAGAGCTTTCTTCATGCAGTTTGACCCACTTAACCTCTCTTAGATATAGTGTTTATGCTACTGGACCAATGATCCTGAGGCCTGGACTAATAATCCAGAGACAGAGTTTAAAACCCACCAGTTTGAGAATTTGAAGTCAGTGTTTTTGCTCTAGATCAGGAAATAAAAAGCTGGTCTCAATAAAATTGACTGCGAAGCTGTCAGCTTATTTTAAAAACACAACTAGCCCACCAGTGTCCTTCAACCAAGGAAACCTGCCATCCAAAGCATTCCAGCCTAAAATGTCACGACAATCTCATACCAAAGCAATTGATTCCTAACCACTCTCTAAAGTGGCTTTGGGGGCCTCCTTTTGTAGCAAACAGCTAGCTAGATTAGGAGTTCAAGAAGGTGGCCCACTACCACTACCTTCTTAAGGCTGTTTGGGGTAGGTAAGTGTTCATTTTCTAAGAACGAGTGCTGTACAACATCTCACTAATGTTATGGCTGTTCTGTAAAACTCAGTTCTACAATTTATTTATCTACAGGCATTATAATTTTGATTGATAGGACTTATCTTATTTCTGTGATAGATAACATCATTCCCAATATGGAAACTGCTCGCAGGCCATCCCATGGCCGAAAGGTCCTGGACATTGAAGTCTATTCCAGCAGGTCAAAGGTCTATGTTGCAGTTGATGGAACCACAGTAAGTACCCTTTCACTGTTTGATTTAATTTGACTTGATTTATTATTGACACGTGTATTAACATACAGTGAAAAGTATTGTTTCTTGCGTACTAGACAAACAAAACATACAGTTCATAGAGAAGGAAAGGAGAGAGTGCAGAATGTAGTGTTACAGTCATAGCTAGGATGTTGAAAAAGATCAACTTAATGCAAGACAAGCCCATTCAAAAGTCTGACAGCAGTAGGGAAGAAGCTGTTCTTGAGTTGGTTGGTACATGACGTCAGACTTTTGTATCTTTTTCCCGAAAGAAAAAGGTGGAAGAAAAAATGTCCGGGGTTCATGGGGTCCTTAATTATGCTGACTGCTTTGCCGAGGCACCGAGAAGTGTAGACAGAGTCAATGGATGGATGGCTGGTTTGCATGATGGTCTAGGCTACGTTCATGATCTTTTGTAGTTCCTTGCGGTTTTGGGCAGAGCAGCAGCCAATACAAGCTGTGATACAACCAGACAGAACGCTTTCCATGGTGCATCTGTAAAAATTGGTGAGAGCTGTAGCTGACATGCCAAATTTCCTTAGTTTTCTGAGAAAGTAGAGGCATTGGTGGGCTTTCATAACTATAGTATCGGTATGGGGGGACTAGGACAGGTTGTTGATGACCTGGATACCTAAAAACTTGAAGCTCTCAACCCTTTCTACTTCACTGTTGCACAATGATGGTATAATTCATAACACTGACTTCGTGCACACAAAGAAATAGTTACTGAAAGTTAAGTCACTCTTTTTGTCAGTTGTAGATATTGTTAAATTAATAGTAAACCAGCATGTCAGGAGTATTAAAATTTCTGATTCATTTGTACTTTGTATCTGCTTCTGAATGTTATGAAGTAGCACTTATTATGAAAGATATAGGAAATAGAATAGAAAGCTCTGGAAACAGTAAGCAGGTCTGGGAGGACCTGTGGAGCCAGAAACAAAGTTAATGAGCCTTATTTTACCATTTTGATTCTAAGAACTGGGTGGACTTGAAACTGGGAGTGTTTCAGATCCGGCTTTTAGACCCGTTTTTAGGCGCCCACATATGTACTCTGCCTGCAAAAATATCAGCAGTTCCAAATTGTGGTGTGGAAGCCTGTGGGTGAGGCTTAACGCACCCGAAACGCTGCAGTTCTGATCAGCATCTCCACTGTGCATGTGCAAAACAAAATGATAGAATGTGGCTCCCGGGTCAGATAATGCCTCCCCCTGGCCCCCACAGACATTGCCCCACCTCCCCCAACGTTACTGACCTCCTTATCCCCCACCCCCTCCGCCACCTAGACCTATCGCGGATCCTACCCCACCTTCCCCTTCATGATCTTAGGCAGACTGGCAACGCCACTCTCCATCAGCACTTACTTCCTCGCTAACTGGTGCCCTCCAAATTGGACTTTTATGGAGCATGTCTGTTTTGCACTGATTCTGGATGGGCGAACATGGTGGTAAAGGGGGAAATACTGGTAAAGTTGGGCGTGCAGCCCATTAAGTCAATTTAACTGCATTTAAATGGCTGTGGTGCCCGTTTCGAACGCGGTCCTGATCAAGGCCATTTTCGGGCCTTGGTAAAGGGGGAACAGATGTGGTAGCAGGTGCGAATTGCACTACTCACCTCACCCTACTTTACCAAGATTTCGTGCCTGAAAACAGGGCAACTTGATGGCAAAACCGGGCTCAATGTTTCAAGTCAAATATCTCTTTTGTGGAACTGCTAACTGATGTATCTGTCATTGGACCAATTAACTCAACATGGCAACAATTAAACCATATACTGTCTTGTTCACTTTGCTGAACTGTTGAGGAACAGCTTTATGGCCTGTTTGATGCTAATTTAAAAAGCTATTTCATATTTGTTTGGCCTCATCATCATTGCTGAGCTAACTGATGAAAATTTAGTATTGGGTGTCGTATTTCCAATTTGTATTGTCCAGTGAGGTAAATCCGTACTGGACAGTAGAACATATGTGGGTTCCAGCAATGACTTCCAGGTCATGTATGGCATAAAAGTTGAAAGAAACCTGATGGGTAGCTCTGAACAAATACCAAGAACCATTTTTTTTTCTGGTCCTCTCCAGCTCTCCTCTTTCAATGAAATTATCAAATTGCAAATAGTTTTACAATGTCAACCCAGCTGCTAGTATAATAAAAAATAAATTACTGTGGATGCTGGAATCTGAAAGCAAAAGAGAAAATGCTGGAAATTCTCAGCAGGTCTGGCAGCATCTGTAAGGAGAAAAAAGAACTGATGTTTCGAGTCCTGATGACCTTTTGTCCAGCTTTTTATACTGGTTTAGTCTGGTTGAAATAAGTAAAATGGAGTAAATTTGAGTGGGAAGAATTGAACAATTTGAGAAAGGTTGGTTGATGGTGTTTTAATTGCTCAGTTGTTTCATTCTTTTGTTGAGTTAGTCTATTGCTGCTGCTGCCAGGTAACATTCCTGTAACCTGCTACAAATAACTGGATCACTTCTTTCACTCCATCTACTAGATCTACTTTAAAATATGCGCATGATTTTACACTTTGAAAGAAAAATCTGTTCAAGTTACAGGGTATCTATCGATGTGTGCTTATTCTGCACTTTCACTGAAAATTAACAAAATGTTAAACTTACTATACAGCATGGCAAATGATTGAAAAGTGCATGTTCCCTGGCAGCCTCTCTCGAAGGAGATGCTGTTCATTTCATTTGCAACCAGAGTTATTAACGTATCAGCCCAGTCACTTAGTGGGCGGGGAGGGGGAGTAGCCTTCTTATCTGGGGAATCAGGCTGCTTCCTTTGCCCTTAGTTACATTGATGCACTTTTGTATTTTGCCATTTTAGGTTCTTGAGGATGAAGTCAAAGAGCAGGGTCGAGGAATACACGTTATTGTTTTGAATCAAGCTACAGTGAGTACACTGCAATAACTTCATCCACACATACCAGCTTTATGAACCTAGTTTCAAACACTATTGGGGTATTTATGAAACAATTCAGACACTATTGGGTATATTTGAGATTATTCAGACTCTTTTGGGTCCAGCAGACCATACTAGCTCAAGAGTAGTGTTTGTCTTTTATTTATTTAATAGTGAGGCGAGCAGGCTTGCATTGACACTGCAGTGAAGTTACTGTGAAAATTCCCCAGTTGCCGCACTCCAGCACCTGTTTGGGTACATTGAGGGAGAATTTAGCACGGTCGATGCACTGAACCAGCACGTCTTTCAGACAGTGGGAGGAAACCCGCAGCACTTGGAGGAAACCCATGCAGACTCCACACAGACAGTAATCCAAGCTGGGAATCGAACCTAGGTCCCTGGCGTTGAAAAGCAGCAATGCTAATTACTGTGTCACCTCAATCCCCCACACCAAAGGAAATGTAAATAATGAAAATAGCCTTAGATCCTTTGGCTGAGCAATGAAAATGATGGTAGAAGACTGTCCAGTTATGAAGGGATAGATTGGCTAAAGACAGGGTAGAGAAGAGTTTGTGTTTCCAGTACTTTAATACCGAGGGGGTCATGGTTGCAAGATTAAATCTAAGATTCACAACAGAGAATTGGAGAAAGTTGTTAGGCTGTCAAATTCATTTCCAGGTTTAGTGTTAAGGCAGAAACTATCAACATTCAAGATTTAAGTTGGGAAAGGTTTTGAGAACTAGGGGGAATAAAGGAATTATAGGTATAGGTGGGTGCATTCCTTTTGAATAACCTCCTCATCTGGAGGTGTGGGTTTCCTCCGAGTGCTTTGGTTTCCTCCCACAGTCCAAAGATGTGCACTTTAGGTGGATTGGTCGTGCTAAATTGCCCCTTAGTGTCAGGGAAACTAGCTAGGGTAAATTCATGATGTTATGGCGACAGGGCCTGGGTGGGATTATGGTTGGTGCAGACTTGATGGGCTGAATGGCCTCCCTCTGCACTGTAGGGTTCTATGAATTCTGATAGACACTATTTGAACCTGTTTCCATGTTATAGGCTTTGGATTACTATGTGATAACCAAACTCCTCCATAGTGACAGTGGTTATTTAAATACTATTTACCTGTGAAGTAAGAAGGGTAGATTCCATAAGATACTTTTGTGAAAGTAGAACTTACATTTTCACATAGTACCCTTCACATCCTCACGATGTTGCCAGAATACTTCACTGCTAATGAGTTCCTTTTGAGAGAAATTCTGGAGCAATGCCTAAATCACAACTTTTTCAGTCACTGGCAACAATGTAAACACTAGGATATATGATAACTGTCTTCAGTTTCGCTAAGGCAATGCTCTATGAATAGAACATTCAGATCAACCCCTATAATTAGAAGGCTTGCCCCTGAAAAAAGACAGAACTTGGTAAAACTACGCTTTAGACTGCCAGCCTAGGGTGTACACAAGTTAGCATAAGACAGCAAATTTGGGCTGGTGATCTGTTTTGAATTTTTTTTTGTGGGGTTATTATTGTGTCTACCGAGACGCTACTTTTGATGCTACAAGGTGACAACCCTCTTGTATCTGGCACTGTTTTAACACTAATTTCATGGGGGGTGCTTCAAATGTGCAATTGGAGAAGAAGTGAAAACTGTGAGCAGTAAAGATTAACCAGTGGTATTTACAGAGAGATAACTGATAACAATGGTATTGAAATGGACTGCACAACATTAGAGTTGATTGAGAAAGAAGAAATTAAAGTGGGAAGGAACCCAAAAGGGCGGTTTCGGGAAAATGATGTACACAAACAGAAGTCTTTCTGGCTGTTGTACTTGTAGATGTGAACCCACAATCTGTATTTTTCCGTTAGTCTTAATTTGTTACGATGCTCATGAAAAATATTATTTTGGGCCCAAAGTTCCTGAGTTTGTTATATTGCCAGAATTTTTTTCCAATAGTACACAACATGGTTCAGAATAGGTTCTATATGTGGTACTGTTGATTGAATCTACTGCTGTTGGCAATTCAGTGCAAATGTGGAAATAATTTGGAAGAAGACTTCTGCAATCAACATACACATTAAATATCTGTCCAGTCTGTGGCTGTGTGTATCCTAAGTGTAACTACATCGCTAATGTATAATACCATCGCTGTGGTGTAAACTATTATATGTTTGACTTGCAATCAAACCAGCCACTATAGATGCAGAGCCCGATATTAGAATTCTTGAATTTAATTTTGATGTCACAAAGTTATCTTTTACCCCATCTAGAATATGATTTTGTTGAAAAAGAATCATTTAAAAACATTTGGAGAGTAAGTGGCTGCAGTAAACATTGTACTGAATTAACCAGAGACGCCTTGTTTTAATGACAAACACTTTTTTCACTTACAGGGGAAGCTTCCCTTAATCACTTCACTATCACACATTTTGCCTTTTTAACAAGTGCAAAATTAGTCTGTTCGAAAATATATCCTAGACTGATAAAACTATAAGGCTTAATATTTTTGAAATCTTAACAAATAGCTTTCTGCAGTTACTGCTGGCAGTAATGATGCTAGCAAATGATTATTTTTCTGAACAGGGTCATGTGATGGCCAAACGTGTGTTTGATACATATTCACCTCATGAAGATGAAGCAATGATTCTGTTCCTAAATATGGTCTCTCGAGGAAGAATCCTTCTCTTTACGATCAAGGTCAGTATATTCTCACATCCTCCAGATAGACATATAGGATACTAAAATGTTTAGTTTTTTAAAATTTCATGGTTCTGTTTGAGATGATCTGGAGGAGGGAACCGAGTGTATGGTGTCGAAATTTGCTGATGACACCAAGATTGGTGGAACGGCAAATTGCGCGGAGAGTGTGGAGAGTCTGCAGAAGGATCTGGATAGGCTGGGTGAATGGGCCAGGAACAGGCAAATGGAATTTAATGTTGGCAAGTGCGAGGTGGTCCACTTTGGTAGGAATAATGGTAGGAAGGACTATTACTTACGTGGCGAAAAACTGCAGCAGGCGACGGTGCAGAGGGACCTCGGGGTCCTTGTGCATGAGTCACAAAAACCCAGCCTGCAGGTGCAGCAGGTGGTCAGGAAGGCTAATGGGATGCTGGCCTTCATAGCGAGGGGGTTGAATATAAAAGTAGGGAGGTCTTGCTGCAGCTGTATAGGGCAGTGGTGAGGCCGCAGCTGGAGTACTGTGTGCAGTTTTGGTCGCCACACTTACGGAAGGATATTTTGGCCTTGGAGGGAGTGCAGAGGAGGTTTACTAGGCTGATGCCGGAGTTGAGGGGGTTGAGCTATGAGGAGAGGCTGAATAAACTAGGCTTGTACTCGTTAGAGTTTAGAAGAATGAGGGGAGATCGCATTGAGACGTATAAGATGATGAATGGGATGGATAGGATAGAGGTAGAGAGACTTCCTGCTCAGAAAGGACAGTAGGACTAGGGGGGCACAGCCTCAAGATAAAGGGGGGGGCGGTTTAGAACGGAGTTGAGGAGAAACTTCTTCACTCAAAGGGTGGTGAATCTCTGGAATTCTCTGCCCGTTGAAGTGGTGGAGGCTGCCTCGCTAAATATTTTTAAGACGCGGGTTGATGGGTTTTTGATAAGCGAGGGGATTAAGGGTTATGGGGAGAGGGCGGGAATGTGGAACTGAGCCAGGACAGATCAGCCATGATCTTATTGAATGGCGGGGCAGGCTCGAAGGGCTAGATGGCCTACTCCTGCTCCTATTTCTTATGTTCTTATGACCACTTTAAACTTACCAAGTGAGCAAAATAGAACAGCCTTCTGAGGTTTGAATGGTCAGGTAAACCCAAAAAAAGAAATAAATTACAACAATCAACTATTTGACCTTGGAAAACGTATTTGAGGGAGATTAGTTGTTAAAAAAAAAAGTACTGGGCTTGGTTCCTGAGTAGCATTGGCAAAGATTTCAGGATTCTGTGCAGTGCAGTTTCTTTTCCAAGTCTTGTGGCCTGCTTGGATGCCAGTGTCACCAATCTTCATCTGTTTGACCTTAGGATGTCTGCTCTCAGCAACACTGACATTGCTTCAGTTCAAGTTAACCGATTACATAATAGTTATGGAATCTCTGAAAGGTTACAGCACAGAAATTTTTGGTCTATTCTGTCCATATCATTGCAAGATTCATCTAATGTCACTCCCCTGCTTTTTCACCAGGTTGGGTGTCATATAACTAATACAAGTTATCTCTGGCTAAAGGAGTTCTTGAACTTTTCTAAATTCCTATAATCATAATGTTTCTTTTCTTACCTCCAGCCCCCCCCCATCTCTCTATCGCTCTCCTTACTCTGTTCCCACCATTCTCTTCTGTCATGCTCCCTCCTGCTCTGTCACATTCTCACATCTGTCCATTTTCTCTGATCTTGTCAAAAACATCATGATTTTAAATGTTAGATTCTCCAGTTAGCTCTTTAGTAATGTTAACAAATCTGCATCTTGTTGCTCCACCATTTGGTGATAATACTTTGGATGCATGTTGTATACTAATAATGGGCAAATTTTAATATTCTTAAGAAAAGCCAGGCTTGTATGTTATTTGTCAAAGCTTCTGCAAATAATAGTGGTCGGACAGTCTACATAATGACTAGATTACTTTCTGGTTTAATTATAAGATTCAAACATGATTACCCAGTTGCTGCTATGACTGCTACGATGAAAGAAGCCACAGATTTAAAATGAAGCCTTTCATTTGCATATTTAGTGAAGGGAAGAATTATGATGGAACTTTGCTCTTTGCAGTGAAAGATCTATTGCGCATCTTTCCCACTCTCAACTATAATAGCTGCTATTGTTTTTCTATTAAATTCTTGTCTTTTAACTGACTCAAAAGCTATTCAACCAGGTCATGATTTGAAATTGTAACTTGAGCCATTCCATTTTGCACAGCATTGTTAGAGCTTTTGTCATAATAGATCTGTTCTATAATTTCCAGAAATCCTCTGGATTCACTTCATATGAGATTCTAAAATTCTGAGACATTGCACCAATGATGAGAATGGCTGGAGTTCAAACCAACACCCTTTTTCACTAGGCTATTTAATTTTGCTAGGGAACAATGTGATTTGCCTTTGACTCTCCGTGCTTTAGTCCTGGCCAATTCCTAGTTATATGAAAGTGATTATCCAGCAGAGGGGGCTACACACTTATACATTCACATCTTCATGTGGAAGCTAAACTTAATTTGAACTTACGTTGGGGCCCCTCTATAAATTTTCATTTAAATTGCTATTAAACAATACAAGTCAGGAAGATTTTCATCCAAGTAACTGAGCTCTGCTGAGGCAGCAATAAAGACATTTCATTTAACCTGAGTTACAAAAGAAACAAACCAGTTAGTGCTGCTGCTGGCTTTTCAGTAACCCCTGTAGGATAGTGGATATATGCGTAAGCATTAGGTAAGGATAGAAATAGGCTCAGCTATGATGCCCCACATGCCTGAAGAGATTACAGGCATTACCTGGATTAGGTGACTAATTTTCTGGTTGAATGTGATGAATCTAGACTGTCACTCTCAGAATACAGCTGCACACCCTCCTCCTCTCAAATGTGCCTTACACTTCCCACTTTCCTTCCTTCCTTCTGTAAACATAACCACAGACACCCCCATCATCCTCCTTTCCAAACTACAAACAGTCACCCACTTTTTATTTGGTTGATTTTACACTGTACTTGCTTTATTTCATTTTGGAACATGAGGACTGGAAATTGTAGAACTATGCAGGAGTATTGGTCCTTGCACTGTCTGTGTGCGAGGCATTAGCAAAGGACACAGCTACGATTGGACCCGATGCATTCACATTATGGGCTGGAAGAAATGCTGGATTGGTCTAGGAAACAAAATAATGTGGCTTTGAGATCAATGTTCCATGTTATAGCAGAGTTCCAGTATAGTAAAGTGCAACTGTCCCTAAAGTGTAAACTTAAATCTTCGGATGTAAGTGAAAAGCTTGTTACTTAAACTCATTTAATGTAGTTGCTGATTCACTCATTATTTGTCTTTTCAGTGCATTTACTCATGGATGCAAATATCTGTGGACAAAATTTATGCAATTTGGTGATGCTTTACATCAAGTACATTTTGAGTTGGGGTAGGTGGGAAGGAGGCAGAGGTTTCTTTACTGTTCAGATATCCAGCTTGCATAAACACTTCTATACTAGTGCTAGGTGCTGATTTCTACCACACTCTTGGTGTAAGTGCACAAAAGCTGAGGTGCGGGTATTCTAGATTGGGTTAATACTGATTAGGAGAAGGTAGAAGATTACTCCATCATAAGGGCCTGATGTCTATTTAAATCAAACTTCGGTTTTCTTAGGTTCAGTAGCAAATCAATTTAACTGAAATTTAGGTCTAAACAATTGAAACCAAAATAAACTATCAGTGGGGTATATCTATATCCCTTCCCTAGCACTTTATACCAGATAAAATGTCAGTTTTGCATATTGCACCTTGGATGTTCTTTTCAACCTGCAGTGGCTTAATATTTTTGAACAGTAGTCTTGTTTTATCAAGAATGGCTTTATAAGCTTAACAGATTTATTTTGTCAATGTGACCCCAATTGAAGGACTTTCACAGTTTAAGCATACAGAAGTAAAGTGAGAGAAAATTTAATCTTTCGGGATAAGTATTGGGAGTATCCACAGAAAAGGTTGACTTTGCACAGGGTGCATAAGGGATTTCCGTTGGGAATGTGACTCTGAGCTCAAGTATCATTTATGTTGCTGTGGTCTATTCATCATTTCAATTTTCTTTACCTGTTGATGGATGCACTGGAAAAGAACTGATTTTTTTTTTTCCCCACCATTTTCGTTCAGGATGAGGGATCCTTCCATCTGAAAGACACAGCCAAAAGCCTACTTAAAGGACTGGGTAGCCAAATTGCCTCATCGCTTAGTTGGCGAGACATGTGGACTTTTGTGGTAAAGAAAGGAGGTGCAGTATATGTACATTTATATGAAAATCTAATGTAAACAAATTTTAATTTATTTATGCTATAAACAAATGTTGAAAAGATTGAACCAAGAATAAAATGGTGAAAATCTGTAACATTGCCTCACAGACTCAGGGTTGTACACGATTTGTTTAAGGTCTGTTGTTTACAATGGTTTGTTAGTAATACATAATAGAATGGGGCACTTAACATTCTATTAGTTAACAAGTGCAACAACAATAGATGCCCCATTGACTTTACAAAGTTCAACATTTTATTGTTAGGTCAAGTATATGGTGAAAAACATTCAAAATCTCCAGCTTTGGCAACTTGGGGGGATCCTGTTTTACTGAAGACTGAAGTTCAGCTAACCTCGGCTGAAGGTGAGTTTTCACGTCTCTTTTTTAGAAAACAAGGATGTACGAGGTTAGGTGCGTTGACCCAAGCAGGTGCCGGACTAGGGGACTTTCACAGTAACTTTATTGCAGCGTTAATGTAAGCCTTATTTGTGACTAATAAATAAATTTTACTTTATTTTATGGTCTAAGCCTCACTGCTGTCTATTATAATCATGTTATTGCAGCTTCTATTATCTTTTTAATGGCTGAATTTAAAAAAAGTCCACTGATCTGAAAACCTTTGGGAAACTTTTGGATGAATGTTTGATGAAACCATAATAATGACTTCTGTATATTTAAAAAAAGAAACTGAAGAGGCAACACCCTGAGTTTAGTGTACTCCAGGTAAAGCAGGTAGTTCCATAACTGGGAATTTAGCTAGTTTAATTTCTTTCAGGACTCCAGTATCGTTTAGTGGGATTACACCACTGTTAAACATATATTTTTAACACCTGTATGTTAAATGTTTAGCTATAGTTACTTCTTAAAAAACATTTTCATAGAGCATTTCATCAAGATGTCCCTCACATGGTTAGAAATACCTTTTTTGTTAAACAGCAATAAGCTGGCTCTAAAGGAAACAAATGGCAGCGTAGTCTTGGGTCAGTTGTTTGGTGGGCAATGCCACCGAAGATCAATAAGTATCTGATAATGGTCTGTCTGCGTTTTGTTTGTTTCTTGAAGATGCTGAATGCCACTGGGCAGACACGGATGCCAATCGGAGGAGGAAAACTTTCTGCAGCAAGGTTGAAGGATATGGGAGCATCTGCAGCTGTAAGGATCCAGCTCCTATTGAGTTTAATCCTGAGCCTGTAAGTTTAATTTTCTTGAATTGCTTTATTGCTTGATGCTTTCACCATATCCAGTCAATCAGTTGGTTCCATCAGTTAAGGTCGTAGTGGGCTTGGTATGGTGATGGTATCAGCACCGGGTCATCTATAAATGGCTTGAACCAATTTATTCGCTGAATAAATCTGATCACACCAGGCAATCTTGATTTACTGATCATCCTGGTGAGCATGTAGCCATTCTAGCAGAAACTTCCATTCAACACTCAGGAGAAATTCTCCTCAAAATGTGTCATCTGGTTGTCCTTGCTTGAAGAGGTAGGTGGCCACAGGTAAGGCAATGAATAAAAAGAGAGACCTAATTGAGAACAGAAAATATTTATAAGCAGTTGCTGTGGACCGGTGACTCATCAAACTGACTTGAAGCAATTTTGTCTTTCAAGCTTTCTCCCCATACCTCTTACCTCTGTGGTTTAATGAAGCATATCCATAATGGAACAATGCTGGCTGGGAATTTAGAGGAAAATCATGAGTGTGTGTCCTCCCACACTCTGCTGTTACAGTTGATTTAATCATAGTTTAGAGAACTTTTCTGGCTTTGTGAAATTTGTCTAGCAGTCTTGCAGCAAGCACAGTTCTGCCTTCTCTCACTTAGTCCCATGTTCCATCTAGTGATCCTTCTGAAGACAAAGTAAACTCTACTGACAGCCACCTATGTTGGTGCAAGTTATAATCTCAGATTTTGGATTGCTTCTCAGAACTAGTTCTAAGACTTTTCAATTATAAAATGTTTGGTGCTTTTTAGCAGCAATGAAGAGTTTGACTGCTAAATTAGCCACCTCCCTCATGTTTTTATGTGGTGGCATTAAAAGGAGGCAAGTGCTTTTTTTCTTGAAGGAAAGATCTTTGCTGGGCAAGTTATTTCTCTGGCATCGTTGAGCAGTTTCTACTGGCAGGGGTGGAGTACATTGAAGCCAACATAGCAGCAGGTCAGCTACAGGGAGTGTTTGATATGGGTGGGGAAAGCGACTGAGTTAAAAAAAAACTATTGTTTGCTTTCTCTTGCTGTGAGACTCACAAATCATTGGGCAGACACGGGACAGTTATTTATTAGATCCATCAAGAGAAGTGGGATATGGAGAGGAATTTACATTTTAATACAAGCCAAAGCATCAGAACGGTGGCAAATTATCATCTGGTGAGATTTAATTTCCTATTCCAAAGGGAATCTTTGGTAGTTGGAGTAAGGTTGACTGTTGTGCTTTATTTTTGCAGTTAAAAGAGAACAAGGTTTATGAAGTTCCAGTGGCTGTGATAGCTGGTAACAGGCCTAACTACCTTTACAGGTATCTATACCTATCTATCCCTTCAAGGTATAGATTGCAATGATAGCATTGTGACTTTTGGCTTTACATCAAGTACATAACATGATGTATTATTCATTTTTGTTTGCTGACTGGATGTTTTGTTTTGGGTTATGCCATTCTTTAACCTTCTATCAAGCTCAAAATGGCAACTAATTTTGTTTTTGCAAAGCAAGGCAATTTCTCAGGAAAACAGACATTTGTTAATATATTTGTTTTTTATTGTATTTGATTTGTTTTTATGCTACAATAAATATAAAATTAACCTTTACACAGTTTCCTTATGAGAAAGTTACTATAAACAGTTCTGAACTTTGGTATTACCAATATCAGGCAGCATTATGAAGTTAGTTGGCATAGTCACTGGAGCATAGATAAGAAATTGGCTGTGAAATGTAACCGAAGTGTTCTCTTTATAAAACTGGTGCACAATGGGAATCTGATAAAGTAGTAAATAAATATTGTGAGAATGGGAGAGTTCAGAATGACTGGGAATGTCTACAGCTGCTTTAAAGAGGACTGGTATAGGATTAGAAACATAGGAAATAGCAGCTGGCATAGGCCATTTGGCCCTTTGAGTTCCGTCATTTATTTTGATCATTGCTAGTCATCAAATTCAATATCCTAATCCTGCCCCACCCTCCCCCAATATCCTTGAATCCCTTTAGGCCCAAGAGCTATATCTAATTTCTCCTTGAAATCACGCAATGTAGCACAGTGGTTAGCACTGCTGCTTCACAGCGTCAGGGACCTGTGTTCCATTACTGGCTTGGGTCACTGTCTGTGTGGAGTTTGCACATTCTCCCTGTGTCTGCATGGGTTTCCTCCCACATTCTGAAAGACGTGCTGGTTAGGTGCATTGACCAAACAGGTAGCGGACTGTGGCAACTAGGGGAATTTCACAGTAACTTTATTGCAATGTTAATGTAAGCCTTGTGACTAATAAATAAACTTCTATGTTTTGGCCTCAACTACTTTCTGTGGTAGTGAATTCCAGATTCACCACTCTGTATAAATTTTTCCACGCCTCTTTTCTAAAAGGTTTACCACTTATCCTCGAACTATGAACTGTTGTTTTGGACTCGTCCACCATCGGGGACATTCTTTTTGAATCTATCCTGTCTGACCCTGGATTGAGCTGCTGGAAATCATTACTAATACATAAGTGGTCCACTCAGGCTGCTGAGTTCAAATACAAATGAAAACCCAGTCTTGTTTGCCACATCACCGAGATAACTAGAATCCTTGGTACCCAGTTTACTGGTGGGCGCAGCATGGTGTCTTTTCAGGGGAACCTGAGAAAAGGCTAATGCTGACAATGATTAATAAGTGCTGTTTTTTTTCACAATTCCCACAGGAGAATCAAGATCTGTCTCGATCTACTGATACAGAGAAGGTAGAGAGGATTTAGTGGGAGAATTTATAATTGGAAAAGGTTTTAATGGGGAGAATTGGGATAATTTGGAGGGTCATCAATTTAAAATTGCCATGGTGAGATTGAGAGAAATTTCTCTTTGTAGAATTGTTGTAGCATTAAAGAAAAATTCAACCAGTGTTAGGAGTAGAGGAAGATACGGGGCCAAGGGCACAGAACAGGGCAGAGGGGTTGTTTATGGATTGTTTTGTCAGAAAACTAGGCCATTGTGCTGTAAACTTCACTGGATCTAAAAGTAAATGGTAAGAAATATTTTCCATTTCTGATCTGTTTATTTTGCCCAAGTTAATTTACTGACCTAATGGGGAGATGATGAGCATGAATAAGCAATCTGGAATTAAATTTTTCTTGCAGAATGTTGCGCTCATTACTATCTGCACAGGGTGTAAACCCAGAGATGATCACTGTCTTCATAGATGGCTACTATGAGGTGAGAAGTTACTCATATTGTTTCTTATTGATAGACTCCTTGCGAAAATCAAGTTTCCTTTGAAAGATGAAATAACCTTTATTTATTCATTAGTCACAAGTAAGGCTTACATTAACACTGCAATGAAGTTACTGTGGAACTCTCCTAGTCGCCACACTCCAGCACCTGTTTGGGCCAATGCACCTAACCAGCATGTCTTTCAGACTGTGGGAGGAAACCAGAGCACCTGAAGGAAACCCACGCAGGCACAGGAGAACATGCAAACTCCACACAGATAGCGACCCAAGTCAGGAATTGAACCCGTATCCCTGGCACTGAGACAGCAGCGCTAACCACTGTGCCGACTCTGCGCAAAGCTTGAGATTTTTTTTGACCATGATAGACTAAATTAACTGTAATAGAAGCAACTGCAACAGACTGTTGAGACTATTATCACAGTAACTTATGTGCAAATCCAAATCAAAATAAAATCAGCTGGTTTATCACATCAGTGATACAATTTAAATCCTACAGTGCCAACCTTTGGAAAGATAAATAACCCAAGGTACTTCAGCGGTGACTATATTTGTTAATTTCTGTCTGGCCAGCAGGCATAATTTCTGCTCTATACCAGGCCCATCTCCCTCAATGTTCAGCTGACAGTGCCCCAACAAATATTTTTCATGTTTCTGGAATTTTTTTTAGCATTTAAAATAGAATGGGTAGCATGGTGGCACAGTGGTTATTGCTGCTGCCTCGCAGTGTCAGGGATCCAGGTTTGATTCCTGGCTTGGGTCACTGTCTGTGCGAAGTCTACATGTTCTCCATGTCTGCATGGGTTTCTTCCAGCTGCTCCTGTTTCCTCCCACAGTCTGAAAGACATGCTGGTTAGGTGCATTGACCCAAACAGGCGCCAGAGTATGGTGACTACGGGAATTTCACAGTAACTTCACTGCAGTGTTATTGTAACGTGACTAATAAATAACACATTCTAAAGTTAAAGTTTACGATGGATAATAATGAAGCCCTTATTTAAACCTTGAAAGTACAAAGATGTAAATTTAAAAATAAATGATCGTTTATACTTAATTATTGAATATTTTTCTTGATCAGGAACCAATGGATGTGGTGGAGCTCTTTGGGCTGAAGGGTGTTCAGCACACACCCATTAGTATTAAGAATGCACGGGTTTCTCAGGTATCAGTTTCAAGTTTCTGTGATGTGGTTTATCTTCTGGGTGTTGCTGTTTTTATCCTCTGCCAGCAAGGTACAGCTGGAATTATTTTTCCCCCATAATGTTTCCTGGAATGAAAATATTGAAGTACAATGCACGTTCTCATTACTGAACTGAAACTAGAGTACATCTTGTTCTCTGGAGAAAATATAAATTTCATCATACTTTTCTGTTACAACAATTGGAAATATTGTATAATGTGTCTTTAAGATTTTATATGAATTTATTTTTGCAAAAAACCCTTAAAGGTTCAGAGAATTATGTAGAGGTTAATCAAAACTTGTGTTTGTCAGCATTTAAGTTCCTCGCAATGAGCTTGAACAAGGTTTTGTGGCGGGTAGGTTGTGCCTTACTAACCTTATTGAGTTTTTTGAGAAAGTGACCAAAGAGGTGGATGGGGGTAAGGCAGTGGACGTGGTGTATATGGATTTTAGTAAGGCGTTTGATAAGGTTCACCATGGTAGGCTTCTGCAGAAAATGCAGATGTATGGGATTGGGGGTGATCTAGGGAATTGGATCAGGAATTGGCTAGCGGATAGGAGACAGAGGGTGGTGGTTGATGGTAAATATTCATCATGGAGTTCGGTTACGAGTAGTGTGCCTCAGGGATCTGTTTTGGGGCCACTGCTGTTTGTAATTTTTATTAATGATTTGGATGAGGGTATAGTTGGGTGGATTAGTAAATTTGCTGATGACACCAAAGTCGGAGGTGTGGTGGATAGTGAGGAAGGGTGTCATAGTTTGCAGGAAGTCTTAGACAGGTTGCAGAGCTGGGCCAAGAGGTGGCGGATGGAGTTTAATGCGGAGAAGTGTGAGGTAATTCACTTTGGTAGGAATAACAGATGTGTTGAGTATAGGGCTAACGGGAGGACTTTGAATAGTGTGGATGAGCAGAGGGATCTAGGTGTATGTGTACATAGATCCCTGAAAGTTGGGAATCAAGTAGATAAGGTTGTTAAGAAGGCATACGGTGTCTTGGCGTTTATTGGTAGGGGGATTGAATTTAGGAGTTGCAGCGTTATGTTGCAACTGTACACAACTCTGGTGCGGTCGCACTTGGAGTACTGTGTGCAGTTCTGGTCCCCACATTACAGGAAGGATGTGGAGGCTTTGGAGAGGGTGCAGAGGAGGTTTACCAGGATGTTGCCTGGTATGGAGGGGAGGTCCTATGAGGAGAGGCTGAGGGATTTGGGGTTGTTTTCGCTGGAAAGAAGGTGGCTAAGAGGGGATCTTATTGAAACATGTAAGATGATTAGAGGTTTAGATAGGGTGGAAAGTGATAGCCTTTTTCCTCTGATGGAGAAATCTAGCACGAGGGGGCATGGCTTTAAATTAAGGGGGGGTAGTTATAGGACGGATGTCAGGGGTAGGTTCTTTACCCAGAGGGTGGTGAGGGATTGGAATGCCCTGCCTGCTGCAGTTGTAAATGCGCCTAGTTTGGGGGTGTTTAAGAGATCCGTGGATAGGTTTATGGACAAAAAGGGATTGGTTTAGGTTAGTGGGTCATTGTTTTTTAACTGGTCGGCGCAACATCGTGGGCCGAAGGGCCTGTTCTGCACTGTAATGTTCTATGTTCTACGTTAAGAGATATTTCAGTTTTAAGCTATATGGGTCAGGAATCATTTACTAAATGGATGAAATGATGGCTGTGGTAAAATGACTAAGGCATAAGGTGGAATTGTACATCGGCGGGATCTTACAGTCCCGTTAAAATGCGATGGAGTTGTGAACGACTTGCTGTGTTTTTACGGCCTGTCCCCATTGCAATGGAGCTGTAACTTTCTGCCCATAATTTTCTTTGACTTCACCTCTGTACAAGCAGGGTTTCTCTGATCTACCCGTATTAACTACAGCATCAGTAATTTGAGACATTACAATTGATCTAAATACATATTGAAATTGCATCACTTTTTTTTTGCTCTTTCTCCCCCCTCTTCATATACACAGCATTACAAAGCCAGTTTGACTGCTACATTCAATTTACATCCGGTAAGCAGTGGAAACATCTGAATTTGAGATTTTTCAATGATAACTGTTTGTTGATAACTGTTCAGTAATGCCACAGCAGTGCTGTTAGCATATAGGGGGCAGCATGGTGGCACAGTAGTTACCATTGCTGCCTCACAACTCCAGGGACCTGAGTTTGATTCCTGGCTAGGGTCACTGTGTGGAGTCTGCATGTTCTCCCTGTGTCTGTGTGGGTTTCCTCTGGGTGCTCTGGTTTCCTCGCACAGCCCAAAGATATGTGGGTTAGGAGTATTGGACATGCTAAATTGCCCTTTAGTGTCTGATGATGTGTAGGTTAGCGGGATCTGTGGGGTTACGGGGATAGGGCTTGGGTGGGATTGTTGTTGGTGCAGACTCAATGGGCTGAATGGCCTCCTTCTGCACTGTAGGGATTCTATGATTTATATAAAAAAAAAGCAAAACTTGCATTTTGATTCATGGAATCTGCTTTCAGCTTAGTTTGATTTGTCACATGAGAAAAAAAACATAGAAATGTTCATCATTAAAGGAGGCCTTTTATTGCACAATATCTATGCTGACTCTTTGCTAGAGCAACTCAAAATCCCACTGCTGTCTTGCCTCTGCGAGTAGTGTACATTTCTCTGCATGAAATATTTATCCAATTTTCATTTAAAAAATGAGCTGGTTGCTACCCCAATTACTCCCTCTACTATGACATACCATGCTTCATCAACTCACTGCATTAAAAATGAGATCTGCTAGTCCCTGACCTCACTTTGCGAACTTTTAAATTGATGACCTTTCATCATTGAATTCCAAGGCTTGTTTTTTTTTAAATTCAATCTATTAAAAGACTTAATTCTAAAAACTGTACCTCCTCTTGTCCTTCTGTGCCCCCGTGGTGGTAATCCCAGTCTCAAACCTCATTCGTTACCATAATTTTCCATCTGTGCTGTGTGCTCCCTATGCTCTAATAGCTTTTCTGTGAAGCCTAAATCTATACAGCACACTTACTGTAGCATAACCAGTGTTTAGCACAAATTTATTATTTCTTCCTGTGCAACATGTATCCTTATTTATCAAACCCAAAATGCTTTTAGCCTCTTTAATATGTAGCTGCACCAGAACTTTCAAGGAATTGTATACTTGAGCCTTCAGGTGTCTGTGCTTATCCAAGCCATTTAGTGTATTCTCCTATTCCTTATTCTTTCCCTTAAATGGATCACCGCACACGTGTCCACATGGAATTAAATCTGCTGCCTATTTGCTTGCTCTGCCAGACTGTCTCACCTTCCTGATAATAAGAGGCCACGTCACTGTCAGACCCCTGCTTTTGTGTCATCATCAAATTGAAATTTTACTCTTTCTACCCAAGTCTGTCAACTCTGCTGAGAACAAAAGTGAATATAGTACTGCTTCTATCTTCTCCAGTTTGGGCAACACCTGTTGCAGTAAATTTGTTTCCTGGTTGTCACCAACCTTCTAGCAATGCTGATGCATTTCTTCATGTACTATACACCATTGTTAAGTCTGCTGAAATTTCCCATTTTTAAGTCCCGTGTTTGTATCTTTAACTTTTTTTTCATTATGTGTCAGCCATCTTTTCAATTGTTCAGCTCCAATCCTTTGTTTCCCCTACCTATGTTCCAGAACTACATTAAGCAATGCTTTGGTTCCTTAATAAAAACAGTGCTGGAAATAATCAGCCCGTTTGGCAACAACTGTGGAGAAAGAAACTAAGTTAATGATTTGAGTTGAATATGACTTCTTTATCTTGTACTTTGTTGGGCTGGAATTCTACTAATCTAGGAAATATTCTTGAATTAATTAAAAAAAAACTTTCCTCTTTGATTAATACATTATCTTTATGGTATGTAAGTGATCTGTTATAGGATAGTGAATATCAGCCAAGGCCCCATCCAAAGTTTGTGATTTAAACCGCAATAGATGGTTCCAATTGCAGGTCAATTACCCAATGGAAATTTGAATCCCTGGGATTTGGCATGAAATCTTTTAGGTGGGGATGGGTGTTTATTTGAACTGTCTAGCTATCTCCCCTGTCTCCCCTCACCGCTCTGTCCATCTCCACTACAGCTAGGACCACAGCAGGCCCTATGACCACCAAGAATTGAACATCCTCCTTTCTAATTTCCTCCTGTGCAACATGTATCCTTATTTATCAAACCCAAAATGCTTTTAGCCCCTTTAATATGTAGCTGCACCAGAACTTTCAAGGAATTGTATACTAGAGAAATTGAGCCTGCCCTCCTTAAGTATATATAAAAGACTTTCACACATGTTTCCAATCCCACATTTATTCCTTAACAACACTGAAATAGATGATCCTTTTCCATCCTGGATGCTGATAGAGATTCTACTTTTTCTTTAAAGCATGGTTAAACTATTATAAAATGCAACTTAAATGTTACATCATTGAACATTTGTATTTTTTATAATTAGGTTATTTTTACATAAACTAAAATCTGTATTTTTTTCTGTTTAGGATGCCAAGTTTACTGTGGTACTGGAGGAAGACTTGGATATTTCAGTGGACTTCTTCAGGTGAACACAGAGTGGCACAGTGGTTAGCACTGCTGTCTCACAGCTCCAGGGACCTGGGTTCAATTCCTAGCTTGGGTCACTGTCTGTATACAGTCTGTATGTTTTCCCCATGTCCACATGGGTTTCCTCCTACAGTCCTAAAGATGTGTGGGCTAGGTGCATTGGCCATGCTAAATTCTCCCTCACTGTACACGAACAAGCACCGGAGTGTGGTGACGAGGGAATCTTCACATTAATTTCATTGCAGTGTTAATGTAAGCCTACTTGTGACACTAATAAATAAACTTAAACTTAAAGCGCCAATTCTGTTTTTCTCAATTTCAGCTAAACAGAGCTAAATTTAGTGTTATTAACATTGCTTTATTTATAGCCATTCGATTATACTTGCTAATATTGTGGAACAGTTGAGGCTTTTAAAACTTATTGTTTTTGTCTTCAGGATACTCTTTCAAATTCTGATTGATCAATTAAGCTCTGGAATAGTAATAGAGGGGATTAAGGGTTATGGGGAGAGGGCGGGAAAGTGGAACTGAGCCACGACAGATCAGCCATGATCTTATTGAATGGCGGGGCAGGCTCGAAGGGCTAGATGGCCTACTCCTGCTCCTAGTTCTTATGTTCTAAACAGTACATAGCACAAAACAATATTTGTACAGCAAAACATGCTAGATATTTGTAACTAACTTTGTACGTTGCGCTGCATGATTACATTAAATTCTTGCTTGTATCAGTAACATAGTACCCACTTATCAAATCTATTCCATTTTGCTAGTTTTCTCAGCCAAACAATCCACTTACTTGAAGATGATGAAAGTCTATACTGCATCTCTGCTTGGAATGATCAGGTAAGGCAAGTATATTTGGATAAGTTTAATTTAACTGGCATATGGATTTTGGGGAATGTCGGTTATGGCATGTACCCTGAGTCGGAGTGCAATGGAGCTGCAGCATGCTCATCTCGTCTTCTGATGCAGGCGCGAGAGACGGGTGCAGTGCAGAAGGGTCCAAAGGAGTTGTCAGGGTGGCTGAGTTGGAGATAAGGAAACTGCACCTTTTGTTTTTGCTACAGTACTACTAATGCAAAGCACATGTGCTTGGGTGTCCAGCCACTTTGAGAAGCCAGGGAGAAGATAAGTGAGGAGGATTGAAGGAGAAGGCTGTCTGATAGTTAGTAAGAAGGTTCAGGTGGGCAATGCAGGGGAATCAGGAGATCAGTGTGGGAGGATGAGGTCTTGAGGGGTGAGAATAGCAATTGGACAGAGGCATATGGGAGGTGTGGGGTCATCGATGCTGCGTACTGGGGAAAGGGGAGGGCAGCTAAGCGAGTTGGGGTGTATTGGGGTGGTGGTGAGGGCAGTCAGGGGTTGAGGATGGCTGAAAGGGTGGGGTGTAGTTGTGGGGGAGGGTTGGTCCTGTGGAGAGTTAGTACTACAGTCACCCAGAAGTTGGAGGTTTTAATTCTTCTAACTTTCTCTGCTAACTATTAATGAGACACTTGGAGACATCCAAAGTTTGTGATTTAAATTGCAGTAGACAGTTCCAATTGCAGGGCAATGACCCAATGGAAATTTGAATCCCTGGGGTTTGCCATGAAATCTTTAGGTGGGGATGGGTGGTTGTGGGGGGAGGGGCATTTCCTAATGTATCCTAGGGGTGCCCCACACCCCCAGGTACAATGCCATGGAGAACAGAAGTTACAGTTCTATTTTTCTTCAAGTTATGCATAAACAGATCAGTGGTGCTATCTCTTTATGTTTAACTGCTTTGTTTCTAGCTTTCAATAGCTGGCATCCTTGTTTCATTGTTTGTTGAGTCTGGTATTAACTAAATATCTAGACAGGAAATGTAGATCAGTTACTATTATCAATTATTTGTGTTCTCTCGATCTGATTGGAATATAAAGTGGGAGTAGGCCCCATTCTCCTGCCAAAACTCCAGGATCCTTCTGGAGAGCAAAGATAACTTTGGGTTTTTAATCAGTTCCCCATTACCAACTACTTCCTTAAATCCTCTCCCCTTATCCCTTCAGCCTTTTTGATACTGATGAATGAAAGGAACCAGTTTATTTAATGTTACCAAGATAGAGCCCATCATTTCAGCTTTCTACTTCTCAATCCCCAGTTTGCACTGTATCCTAGCTCGGAAGTTCTATCAAGTTTATCTCCCACCATCTTCAGTGCTCAAGACTAATCTCATTTATAAATGTTTCTCCCTGCTCCCTTGACCAAATTCCCACTAATCTCCTGTCTGGCCTGTATTCCAGTTAATATTGTGAAGTTTCCTCTTCTCAGGAGCTGATCTTTTCTCCCGCTGTCCTCCAACACATCCAGCATCAGTCCCCTCAAAAATGAAGCACAGCCTCGATTATTCTCCTTCCAACTGTCTGCCCTGTTCTCCAGCCCTTGAATGTCTCCTCTCAGCTCCCATCTTTCCCACAGCTTTTGATTTGAATCCCACCACTCAGATTCCTGTCTCTCCCATAAAAGCCTTAACTGAAGTTACTCATGATGTTCTCTGTTATAATTGGTGCATTATTCCTCCTCAATTGCTGTTCAGCCTTTCACACTGTTGACAGCAGGGGCAGCACATTGGCACAGTTGTTAGCATTGCTGTCTCAATGCCAGGGACCCAGGTTCAATTTTGGGCATGGATGACTGTCTGTGGAGTTTGCATGTTTTCCCCATGCCTGTGTGGGCTTCCTCTGGGTGCTCCAGTTTCCTCCCACAGTCCAAAGATGTGCAGGTTAAATGGATTGGACTTGCTTAATTTCCCCTTGAATATCAAGGAGATTAGCAAGGTAAATACATGAGTTGTGGGGTAGAGCATGGATGGAATTGGTGTTGGTGCAGGCTCTAAGGGCCGAATAGCCTCCTCTGCAATGGAGGATCAAGACCATTCCATTCTCCTTCTGGTTAGTTTATGGTCTGGTACTTTCCTCATTTAAAGTATTGCTCCAACATTCTACCAAGCAGTTGCTTTTCATCAGAATAAGCCAGCCAAATGTTTGGAACACAGGTTCAATATACCCAGCTTGCTGGCATTTTTCAGCTTTTTGTTTCCTTCACTTTACTCCTTGAGGAAGGAGGAGAAAAATCATTGATGAATGATCGGGAGATCCTGCACTATTAACATGACATTATGGAGATGGCTCTTCAAACTAACCACACCAAATTAAGTTTGAGAAGATAGCCAACCTCAGTTTTGATGTATGTCAGTATGCTCTAAGCTTACTTCCTTACTGGATAGTTTGCTAAAAGATGGTTTTGTTTGCTGTTGTACAGGTTAAAAATATGATTAAATAATGGTGCAAGTACCAGGCCAATGTTGCACCCACCTCTCCATGATTGGGAATGAGGAATAAGGTATTCTAATTATTTTGTTCCATTCTTTATAACCCTTAGGGTTATGAGCACACAGCAGAAGACATAACTCTGCTCTATCGAGTGGAGAGCATGCCGGGGCTTGGCTGGGTTTTAAAGAAGAGCCTTTATAAAGATGAGCTGGAGCCAAAGTGGCCAACACCAGAGAAGGTAGGCTTTGTTATCCACAGTTCATTCCCTTGCAGTCCATAAATTAGAAGTGTTTGTAAGTAATTGCATTTGGAATTTTGCATGGTCTCTTAGTGATTATCTAGCCTATTTCAGTGCTGAACACTGAAATAATTCTGTCTTCATCCCATTTGTTCAAGGTAAGAATAAAACATGAAGGGGAAATTAGTACATCTGTCTTCAAGCTAACACATTTCCTAGCAGCCATTTGTCGAGTAGTGTAACTGTCTAAACAGTAATGGACAAAGTCAACTCCTGTTGACTTATGGAGATGAGACATGAAATGAAGGCAAAAGAATGCAGAGTTGCATTCAGCCAAGTTGAAAGGAATTTTTCCTCTGCTCAGTTCTTATTGTCTTGTGATTATTCTAGGACGGAGCAGGAGTTGCTCCTCAGAGAATGAATCATTAAATGGATTTTCAGTCAGAAACCATCCATATATTGGAGTGTTAGCTGCAGTTTTTTCCTCTTTGAAGTGCACCATTAATTGACTGTTTTTTCTGTCAATTAAGGTTTGTTCACTTTGGTACAGTTATTCACAGATAATTGCTTACGAATAGTTAATGAGAATCCATAATGACCTAATATAAACATAATCACTCACACTAATTGTGGACTCTTGTGATATAGAGAGCCAAGTGAGAGAAATTAGTGTAATTGAATCTAAATTTTTAGGGGCATAAAGTTAAATTAAGCCTTCTATTTGGCATGGTAGCACAATGTGGCCCGTGTCCTGGTGAAGCGGCCTTAGGTTTCTAAGGTTGTGGAGATTGCAGCAGACCAGGCAGATTTTAAGACACTCCATAGTAAAAACTAAAGTCCTTCCTCTGAATAGCAGTGGAACTTCAGAATGTCAGCTGTTTCTTCCATTGTTGGCTGCTCTTAGAGTATCAGATCAGTAATTGCAAAGTATACCAATTTTTTTATTTGGCATAAATGTAAGAAAAGGATGCTTTACTCTAGGAGTAATTCCACTGACAAATTAGGGATCTTTTTAACAAAACAAGCCTTACTCATAACACAGTTTTAAGTATACTTCTACAAAATGAAACAGTTTAACGCTTAACCATTGAACAATCTTTAAACATAAAAATAAACAACTCTTCTCATTTATTACTATCCAGTTCCAATTAAGCAATATTTCTCTTATAGACTTTAAAAATGGTTACCAAATCAAGGCATACTTGCTTTAGCCTTTGTTACCAGCTTTGGAGCTTCCAGAAAGATTCTGTGGAGAGAGAGAGCTGCTTATAAGCTGCCATCTTTAAATAGTCGTCTCCAGCAACTGAGCTCAGAGAGCTGTTTTTCTCAGCTACAAACCTAGCTCCTCCTGTTTCTAGTATCACTTGACTATGTGACCAATCTTTTTGGCCAACCAAATAAATTAAATCAAATTAACAAGGGGACAAGTTAAAAGGGGCAGCTCCCAAAAGAAGGAGAATTGCCTGACACAAAAGACAAGGTGGAAAGGAAACTTAAAACATAAAATCAAAATGTGATTAAAGGGGTCAAGAATGCATCCCAGCCCCTGCGGTGCCCAGTGGGCATGGAAGGCGTTAACAATGCCTTCGGACACTGCACGCCCCCTCTCCAGGCCCACTCGGCCATGAATATAGCGGCGGTAGAGTGGTTAATTCGGACAGTTTGGTCGGACGACCCATGATCCTGTTAACCTAATACGCTTTCCTTTATTTTAATCAAGAAGACACCACAAGGCTTCTCTTCATTGGCTCATTAAGCCTTCTGCTAATTAAACACTTGCATGGCTAAATGAATAGTTATTCTGCATTCCAGCATATGTTTATTGGATGGCATGGTAACACAGTGGGTTAGCACTGCTGTCTCACAGCGCCAGGGACCTGGGTTCGATTCCCAGCTCGGATCACTGTCTGCGCGGAGTCCGCACGTTCTTTCTCCGTGTTTGCGTGCGTCCCATTTCAACAGCCTACTAACATCCCCTTCCATCTTCAGAGACGTGTGGACAAACACGCCAAGGTCCCTTTTTTTCACAGAACTTTAAGGTGAGAGGGCAGAGATACAAAAGGATCCAGCCTATGCTGTATTCCTACCAGACAAACTGACTGTAACAAAATACTGAATCTTAAAGCAGTCCCACCCCACACCGCAGTCCCACCCCACACCACCGTCCCCCCCCCCCAAGACATAACATATATTAATAGCACAATATCATCACACTGCGTGCTTACATTGTAAGTGTATGGCCTATGTTTTATTGACTGTTAGAAGGGAGTCATGAGGCAAGTGTCAGGCAACTATCCCACATCACCCAGAAGCCTCGCGTCTTTAACAATGGTTGAAAGAAGACAGGTGGGGATCTTCAAGGCACAACAACTACACATTCATAAAGTTGCAGTTATGGTTCACCTCCCTGTTATTATGTGCAGCCTGCTGAGCCCTGTGTAGGTAATTAATTGCATCTTGCCCTGTTAGGAATCTCAGCTAGCCTGACAGTGATGTGCTTACTGTCCTCCTCCTCTCTGGTAAAGGAGAGAATGATGAAGTCCCTTCCCCTTCTGTTCAGGGCCTCTGTCACCTCTCTGATGCAGTGATGACATTGAACTGGCAAATGACATTTGTTCCTGCATAGACAATAATCCGCCAGCATAGACAGAAATTGTCATCATGGCCAATGTCAGCATCGTCCTTGGCAGCTGTGGAGCTGCAAGCCTGGCTGTAGGAGGTGGCCCAGTTAAGCCGCCACTTCCTTGTGAAACATAGGTACATCAGACACTGCTGTTGGCAGAGCTGGAAGTAGAAGTACTTCCTGATGACTCTTTGTGGATAAGGCCTTTTACAGAAAAGCACTCCCCCTCTTGCCCGCAGCTTCCCTTCTCTGCTGCATCTGCAAGTTGCACTGCCTAAGAGGAACAGTAACTATAATCCTCATTACTGAAGTGGACTTTCTCCTGCCAAGAGAACTGATCTTCCAATTCCTCTGACCCCCCTGGCCAACTCCAGCTCCTTTCTCTTGTAAATCCAAAATAAACTCAGTGTAGTATTTCCACTTATGGTATCATGCTGCAGCAGCAAGAGGAAGTCAAAATCACCTCACATGGAAATCATGAGATGACTCAGCTGACGAAGGAGCAGTGCTCCGAAAGCTCTTGATTCCAAATAAACCTGTTGGACTTTAACCTGGTGTTGTGAGACGACTTACTGTTCTCACCTGGAAATGATATAGTGATCCCTTTTAAATGGTGCTAGTGATGGGGGATTCATGGGTGGATGGTGATCACTGTTGAAGGGATGTTCAGCTGGGAATGATTGAGAGAACTGTAACAGGACCTGCAAAGTAAAAAAATTGCAGTTTGTGCACCAACGCACCATTGAATGCAGTTGATGATCCGTCCACACTTCTTGCTTCCCTGATTTGACACATCACCATTTCTTTCTTGTCGCTGAGTGAATTGCCTGAATTTCCTACCTAACACTATATTTTCAATCACCACAAAGACTGCAGCAGTATAAGGGAAAGTCCCAGTGCCATCTCAGAACTTTGTCACAATCACCAATATCCTGAGAACAAGTTAAAAATGCATCTGCTCATAATACTAACTGTAATTTTTAGGCTGAGTAATCAGTTGAGTAATGTTTTACACATTTCCTCAACTGACTACTCTTTTATTACTACCCTGTGCGTATTGTATTACCAAAATCTCCTGAACCATTGTGCTCTATTGCACAAATGCCATTGTTGTTTGGAACCCAACTAGTCTGTCAGTAATTTAGCACCAGCATAAATGTTGAACTTTGGACATAGCTTTTTCAAATTTTCAGTTTTGGTAATGAGTATGGAGAATTCACATGTTCCATTTTCCAAACATCATAACTGCAAAATTTATTATTGCAGAAGTTTCCTTATTGTGGGTAGTATGCAAGTCTGGTTGGCATTGCAAAGGGGCTTTGGCAACTCGCCTGTACACCATTGTAACTCATCTGTGTTATTTAGCACAAAGAGAAATAAGGAACAACTAAAACTATTGCTCACTATCTTCTTGCCTTAACTCAACAGAACCTTTGATCTTCATTTATGACTTCTTTACAGCTCTGGGATTGGGACATGTGGGTGAGAATGCCTGAGCAAAGAAAAGGTCGGGAGTGTATTATTCCTGATGTGTCAAGATCTTATCATTTTGGCATTGTTGGACTGAATATGAATGGATATTTTCACGTGAGTAATAATTAAGTTTTTGTTTGTCAGTTGGATTAGTGTAGAACTACTCTGACAGGAGACCTGAGGGCAGTCAGGTCAATTATTCTGAAACTACTGATGCAACAGCTAATTGAAAACTGCGACTTCCTTGGCCTGTCATCTTTTGCACAAATGAATACTCTTAACAGTGTAGTTTTTAAAACCAGCAACCAATTTCATTTGTTGTTTAATGTTTTTAACATTAGCTTTAGGTAACTAGGGGAATATTTTATGTGAACAATTAAATTATTCCTTGATAAAATTAGGGATGGGTAAAGATTTAAAAAAAATCATGTGTTGTGTACATTTGGACTAGTAACCCTTTTAGATACAGCACCAATCCCTGTGGGTGCCACATGGATCGGTGCTGGGACCCCAGCTATTCACAATATAAATGATTTGGATGAGGGAACAAATGTAACATCTCAAAGTTTCCCGATGATATCAAGTTGGGTGGGAGGGTGAACTTTGACGCGGATGCAGAGATCTCCCAGAATGATCTGGATGGGTTGGGTGAGTGGGCAAACCAACGGCAGTTGCAGTATAATTTGGCTAAATATGAGGTTATTCACTTTGGAAGCAAAAACAAGAAGGTAGTTTACTGTCTGAATGGCTGTAAATTGGGAGAGGGGAATGTGCAGTGGGACCTGAGTACCCTTGTGCACCAATTGCTGAAGGTAAGCATGTGGATGCAGCAGGTGGTAAAGAATGCAAATTGCATGTTAGCCTTCATTGTGAGAGGTTTCAAGTACAGGAGCAGGTATGTCTTGTTGCAATTATACAGGGCCTTGGTGAAGCCACACTTGAGTGTTGTATGCAGTTTTGGTCTGCTTTCTGAGGAAGATGTTCTTGCTCTCGAGGGAGTGCAGCTAAGATTTACCAGGCTGATTCCAGGGATGGTGAGACTGGTATATGAGAGATTGACTGACTAGGTTAGGATTGTTTTCACTAGAGTTCAGATGAATGGGAGCGGGATCTCGTAGACGGGGTAGATGCAGAGCGGATATTCCCGATGGTGGGGGAGTCCAGAACCAGAGGTCACAGTCTGATGATTCAGGGTAGATCATTTAGGACAGAGATAAAGAGATACTTCTTCACCCAAAGAGGAAGTAGTTGACGCCAGAACATTGAATGTATTTAAGAGGTGGCTGGATATAGCACTTGGGGTGAATGGGATCAAAGATTATGGGAAGAAAGCAGGACTAGGCTGTTGAGTTGGATGATAAGCCATGATCATAATCAATGGCAGAACAGGCTTGAAGGGCCAAATGGCTTCTATCTTCTACATTTCTATTCCAAATATATCTGAAACAAAAGTTGTGCAATTCAGAAGTAACGTAACAAACAAAACATACTGATGAAAAAAATTCTAACTTTTTGTTGAAGGAAGCCTACTTTAAGAAGCACAAGCTGAACACTGTTCCAAACGTGCAACTGAAAAATGTGGACAAGTACGTGTGTTGCTTTAATCTATCTCTTGCACTTTCCTTGCCCCCTCCTTTCCCACGTGTTCTGGGTACTTCTGTGTGTATTTTTAATAGATCTTATTAGCTAACCTTTCTGTTTAACTTTTTTTAAAGAGGTTTAGTGCTTTACATGTCAAACTGCACATGTATTGTTTTCAAACTGAATGATTATAGAATCATTTTAAATGATAGTTTCATAAAATATCTTTGATATGTTCGTGGACTCAAATTCAACACCTTTTTACAGTCTGAAAAAAGATGCCTATGAGACTGAAATTCACAAACTGCTGAGGTAAGCCAGTTTTACATTTGACAAATCTTCCTGATTTCCTTTTGTTTTCAATCATGTTTACCACTGGGTCTTTGCAGCCAATAAGAGTGCAAGTTTTAAAACCAGTCTTCAGCTAATATATTGTGGTGTTTATTTTTAAAAAAACTTAAACATCTCAACTGGAAAAGTGAAGGCTCCTTTCATAAGAACATAAGAAATAGGAGCAGGAGTAGGCCATCCAGCCCTTCGAGCCTGCCCCGCCATTCAATAAGATCATGGCTGATCTGTCGCTGCTCAGTTCCACTTTCCCGCCCTCTCCCCATAACCCTTAATCCCCTCTCCTATCAAAAACCCATCAACCCGCGTCTTAAAAATATTTAGCGAGGCAGCCTCCACCACTTCAACGGGCAGAGAATTCCAGAGATTCACCACCCTTTGAGTGAAGAAGTTCCTCCTCAACTCCGTTCTAAACTGCCCCCCTTTTATCTTGAGGCTGTGCCCCCTAGTCCTATTGTCTTTTTTGTCTTTATTGTCTTTCCTTGGTGTACCAAGACATTATTCAGCAGAACAAGATTTTTTACCCTAGAAGCAGCTGGCATTGGTCAATGTGTCCTGCAATAACCAACTAAATAAAATTAGATTACCCTTGTATATGAATAAGGAGCAGGAGTAGGCATTCAGCCCCTCAGGCCTGCTCCAGCATTTGATGAGATCTGATCGTAAGCTCAAATCTACTGTCTGATCGTAATCTTATTAAATGCTGGAGCAGGCTCGAGGGGCAAAATGGTCTACTCCTGCTACTTCTTCATGTGCAAGTGCAACCTAGTTTTATTTAATTCGCTATTGTAGGATAGAGTGACCAATACCTGCTTCTGGGGTAGGAAGACTTCTGCTTAATAATGACATTTGTAACCCAAGGAAATAAAACATTCACTTTTCCAGCCTTTGGTGGTGATTAAGGTAAAGAAGGTAAAATCACAATAATACATGCAGTGTTTCTCTGTTACTGTAGACCATCTAGATTGCTGCTATTAATCGGTTATTTTCCCTACAGTGAAGCCAAGGTTCTGGACCACAGCAAAAACCCCTGTGAAGATAGTTTTATTCCAGACACGGAAGGAAAAATTTACATTATGTATATCAGAATGGAACAGGAGGCTGACTTTACAACATGGACACAGTTGGCTAAGGTAAGCTTGGACGGTGCATTTTTGGAAATGAATGTAGCTGGCTGATTCTCCTCGTTACGGCAGTGTCCTAGCATGAATATACGGGTGGCTTTCTATAAAGTGGGTGAAGTGGAAGAGTGAACTATCTTGATCATTCTAATTTAGAAGATTGTATAGATGATTTCAACAAAAGTCCTTAATGTCACAAAAAAATTGAGGAAGGTGCACCAAATTTTTGGTAGAATCTTCTTCAGTGCAGCTGATGGAATGTTAGGCATATCTGCAGGTTAGGTTATAATGAACCTTTGAAGCTTTTTGATTTAAAACTTACTGATCACCATATTCACAGGAATGTGAATCAATGCTGTGTTAAGGCTGTATATTCTAATGGATCAGTTTGAGACAGTTGACTGTTTTGTGGGAGGAGTCATTGATTTCAGGCAACAAGCCAGCTAAAAAACCTTAATCTAAACGCAGTCCCTAAATCTGTCACATGCTGCTTCGACTGACTTCAATTGTAAAATCATTGATTTTTTTATGGGATAACATTGCAATAGCTCAGTGTCCTTCTTTTAGTTAAAGCTGTTCCCATCTAATAAAACTAATTCTGTCTTTTTGCCACTTGGCAAGGAATGGAAGCCTCTCATTCAAGTTTAAGATATTTTTAAAATCGTAGGATTATGAAACACAGAAGTGGACTATTCGGCTCATTGTGCATCTGCTAACACTTTTAAAGAACTATCCAATTAATCTCACTACTCTGCACTTTCCCCATAGCTATGTAATTCTCTCTTTAAATTTGTATTTGATTTCCTATTGTAAGTAACTGTTAAATCTGCTTCCACCATCACCAGTGCATCATTAATTATTCCTTGTGTTGTATCTGGTTCTTTAATTTCTGGCCTTTGATTACTGGAACCACTTTCTCCTTTATTTACTGTATCAAACTTGTCTATGATATTGAATAATCCACTAAACCTCCTGTTAGTCTTATCTTTATTGAGGAGAAACCAGCTTTTTCATCCATTTTCTCCATTTTACCGAAACTCCTCATCATTGTTACTGGTCTAGTAAATCTCTGGTATACTTTATCTAAGGCATTGACATTGTTCCTAAGGCTTGGTGCCTAGAATTAAACGCAGTGCTTGAGCTGAGGCCTAACTATTGTTTTAAAAGCTTTACTATGCTTCCTTGCTCTTGTGTTCTACTGCATTCTTAAGTAAGTGAAGGATCCCTTATTCTTTCTTAGTTTGAACTGCCCTTTTCAAAGATTTTTGTACATATGCTCCTAGAATTGAGAACTGCAAATCTTACGCCATTGTTTAAAATAAAGGAAGGAAGTGATAATCCTAGTAATTATAGACCAGTTAATTTAACTTTGCTTTGGGAAAATTATTGGCATCAGTTCTGAGAGATGGTTCAAACCTTCATTTAGAAAGACCTAGCTTAATCAAGGAAAGTCCTGCATGGATTTGTTAAGGCAAGGTCATGTCTGACAAACGAGATTGAATTGCTTCTTAGATGACAAGCAAGGCTGATGAGGGATGTGATCCCATATCAGGCTAGCCAGAAAAGTAAAATTTGATAGAAGCCAAGAGGGAATGACAAAATTTGCCAGTTTCTCTTCAATAAAGATAAGGCTAAGAGGTGGTTTAATGGGTTATTCAATATCATAGGCAAGTTTGATAGAGTAAATAAAGGACAAATGGGGATCCAAAATTTGCTCAGTGGCAAGAACCAAAGAGTAATTTTTTTGTAATTGGAATGCTGTTAATGTTTATTTATTAGTGTCACAAGTAGGCTTACGTTAATGCTGCAATGAAGTCACTGTGAAAATCCCCTAGTCACCACACTCTGGCGTCTGTTCTGGGTACACTGAGGGAGAATTTAGCATGGCCAATGCATCCAGCCAGGAGGAAACTAGACACAAAACTGGCTCGATCAAAGAAGACAGAGGGTAGCAGTGGAAGAGTGTATTTCTGAATGAAGGGCTGTGACAAGTGGTGTTCCTCAGGGATCAGTGCTGGGAGCTTTGCTGTTTGTAATATGTATAAATGATTTGGAGGAAAATGTAATTGGATTGATTAGTAAGATTGTGGACAACCCAAAGGTTGGTGGATTTGCCGATATTGATGAGGACCATCAGAGGATAGATCAGTTGGAGACTTGGGCGGAGAGATGGCAGATGGAGTTTAATCCAGACAAATGTGAGGTAATGCATTTTAGAAGGCCTAATACAGATAGGAAATATACAGAATCCTTAAGAGTATTGATAGGTAAAGGTATTGATAGGATACAGGTACACAGGTCACTGAAAGTGGCAACGCAGATGCAGAAGGTAGTCAAGAAGGCGTACGGCATTCTTGCCTTCATGGGCCAGATTATTGAGTTTAAAAATCGACAAGTCATATTGACGCTTTATAGAACCTTAACGAGGCAGCACTTGGAATATAGTGTTCAATTCTGGTTGCCACACTACCAGAAGGATGTGGAGGCTTTGGTATGTTGTAGCGTCTTGGAATTAACATAAGATTCATTGCCTGACAAGATGGTTGACATAGAAACTCTCACCAGATTTTAAAATATGTCTGCTTGAAGAGAAGTGACTTGCAGGGCTATAGACCAAATGTGGGAAGGTGGGATTAGGCTGATTGGCTCTTGGTCGACAGGCACAGACATGATGAGTCAAATGGCCTGTTTCTGTGTCATAAATTTTCTGCAATTTCTTAAAGTATCTGTTCATACAGCTCATTTAAAATTGTAGTATGTAACAGCAGGGAGGTTATACTGGGACTGCATAAAATACTAGTTGGGCCACAGCATACAGTTCTGGTCACCACATGTATGGAAAAGATTTTTCTTTATTGTGGTGCATATTATTTTTCTGTTTTGGGAGAGCTAAACATTACTTTTGATGTTATAATATGTGGCACCTTATTTGTTTTATTAGTACCTCCCAGCCCCGTAAGCTGCACTGTGAATGGCAATACTATTTATTTTATTTTTCTGTTCTAAATCATACTCTATACTGAATCAGACGTGGATTACTGCTGGGTTAAAATCCTGAATTCCGAGATTAACATAATCACAGGAATATACCACCACAAGACAGCAGCAGTTCAAGTAAAAGGATCCATCCTCTTAGACCAATTAGGAATGGTCAATATATATAGTACTACCCCTGCCCAAAAACAAAAGTGGAAATGTGTCTGACTCCCGATATTCTGGTAGCAAGTATTGTAAGTGTAGCTTTGAGTTAACAATTCCATCAGGTCCTCGATCAGAAGTGTGGTTACATATTAGAATGCAGCTGCTGGGAAGAAATCCATGCTTCTCTATCCACTATAATCCTGTCATTGATAAAAACACACCTTTACAGTATCTTGTTGTAGTTAAACTGTACATCATTTTGATAGGATTTCCCCAGTCAATGTCAAGGAGTTGGCTTTCCTGTATTTAACTGGTCCTGAAGCTGGACTCCTAGCCAGATTCAGGGATTCTGTGGTGGGTGCAATTTATTTTCTCACTTGCTATCACCCAAGCGATTTGCCCTGATCAGTGCAGTACAGCACTAACTAGGGTGCCATTTTTCTGGATGAAACATTAAGTTGACATAAAAGATTCCGTGACACTGTTTGAACAGCAGGAGTGTTCTTGTGGTGATGTTTCTCACCAAATGTTAATAAAGCTGCTTACCTATCTCATCTGTGTGATCTTACTGTGCACAGATTGGCTGTTGCGTTGAGGTTGTGAAAATTGCTGTAACAGACCTCCCAGTTCTCTTCATCACACATTTGCTGCCTACAGGAAAGAAATAGAAAATAGCTTTAAATGTCAAAATTGACATTAGCAATGAGATTAAACTGAGATATTTACATATATTAACTAGTTTGTCAGATTAGTGGATCTAAAAACTCCTGCACTTAATTTTTGTTTTAAAAAGATGCCATTATATTTTCAAGTGCTTGCATATCTGGGATCTGGATGTCCGAGGTAACCATAAAGGCATGTGGCGGCTATTCAGAAAGAAGAACCACTTGCTTGTTGTGGGGACGCCTTCCTCTCCATATTCGTAAGTACTGTTCTCACATTAATAACTCATAAAGCAGCCAGTGTTTTATGCAATTCTTTCTTTGGCATTTTGCTGATGAGCTAGAGGATTCTTTTAATGCTAAATGGAAATGTAAGCATCTTTCAACGAAAAAGGAAAAATGTAACAAAGTTCCATTGCATTTAATAATTCAGGAACAACGCAGCATGCTGCAATATGATGTGATTCAAGCTTTTTAACAGAATGATGCAAGCAGCACAGTAGCAAGTGTTCTGCTAGAAATTGAGGATAAACAGTCAGTTTTTCCATTTGCTTTTTGACAGGTCAAAGAAACCTGCGTCAGTTACTCCCATATACCTTGAACCACCTCCAAAGGAAGATGTGGAATTAAACTGAAGATGGACAAGCAAGACAATCCACTATGGCGAGCGTGACAGTTTTAAACCACTCTATTTAATGTATAGTTTACCATGGTGTTTACAAGCTGGTTTATAACAGTCTGCTTAAACTAGAGGAAACCAATTTTTACCTGCAGCTAATACTTGATCACGTGTAAAACTACTAAAGACACAGTCTGTAAATTAAGGATTGAGGTATTTATTTTGCTGGAACTATGTGCATTTTTTTGAAACACTAGCAGCATCAATCACGTTAGAAAATTAAACCAATGTTACCCAGAAATTATTAATCGAGTTCTACTTCAACATTGCAAAATATTATAACTAATAAGTAGAAAATTTGAAAAAATTGGATTCCTTCAAACCAGTGTTTTATTTTCCTTGATATCGTGAATTAGTTTTTTATTTCTGCAGTTACTCTCTTGCACATGCTCGTATTTTGTAATGTGTAGTTGAGTAATGACAAGAATTTCAACACAAAAGCCTCGTCACAATACAGGATTCTGGAGATAAATAAACCACTACAAATCAGCTACCAGTTTACATAACCTGTGATTATAAAGCCAAGATATTAAAGTTGAATTGTGGTCATATTTTGATAATAAACTTTATAGGAATGTAGTGATCTTTGCTATGCCCTCTGTGCTGAGATAGTCCATCTCTTGAATGCTTGCTCAGACATTCAATTGTGACAGATGAGGAAGGGATCAAAAGAATGCTGGTACTTTTGAAATTATAGTGCCTTTGTGGAAGGGACAATCTCCTGGAGAGTTGAATTGTGTTTTTCAGATATTGGTGAAGTTTCCTGTTGGAATGTGTGCATTTGCTAGCTTGTACTCCTGCAGTGCTGATAGTTACCATGTCTTAAAATACATGATGTAGTTCGGGGCTTGAATGCTCAATAAAATGAACAAAACTACTGATTCAAAGTAACAAGGATAGAAGATTGTACGTAACCCTTATTTTGTTAAGAAGTTTTTAAAATTAACAATGTATTACCAGAGAGTCTGTTGACATCTCTGTTGCCAATAGGCTGCAGCGTACATTAGAAAGGCTGATTGTACTTAACAACATATGAACATAGGAATTAGGAGCAGGTGGAGGCCCCTCAGCCCCTTAAGGCTGCTCCACCACTCAATAAGATCATGGCTGTCTGATTGCAAACTTAATTCCAGATACACACCTATCCCTGATAACTTTTTACCCTCTTGCTTGTCAAAAGTCTGTCTAGCTCTGCCTTAAAAATGTTCAAAGACCCTGCTTCCACTGTTTTCTGTGGAAGAGAATTCCAAAGACTCATGACTGTCTGAATGAAAAAAATTCTCCTCATCTCTGTCCCAAATGCACGACCCCTCATTTTTAAACAGTGAGCCCTTAGTTCCAGATTCTCCCAAAAGGTCAAATATACTTTCCACATCCACCTTGATCCCTTCAGGATCCTGTATATTTCAATCAAGTGAAAGTAACTTAAAAGTTGATGCATCGCCACAACTAGATGGAATATACTGATGAGTATTGCAGGAAGTAAGGGAGGAAATTGCAGAGGCACAATCCATAATCTTCCAGCCCTCTTTAGAAACAGGTAATAGTGGAGGACGAGAGAATTACAAATGTTACAGCTTTGTTCTAAAAAGGTGTAGGGATCAGTCTAGCAATTACAGACCAGTCACTTCAACCTTGCAGGTGGCGGAAAGCTTTTAGAAGTAATAATCTGGAACAAAATTTGAGTCACTTGGGCAAATGTCTATTAACTAAATAACACCAAGATGGTTTTCTTAATTTGACTGAATTTTATGAGGAGGTCACAGAGGATTGATGAGGATAATGCAGTTGATGTGGTGTACAAAGACTTCCAAAATGCCATATAATTTTGCCAGCAGATTAAAAAATTCACAGAATAAATGGATGTGATGTTGGACAGGTAGTTGCAAACAGTTGTTTCTCGGACTGGAGAAAGGTATTCGGGTGGATTCTCCAGGGATCAGTATTAGGACCACTGCCTTTCTTGGGTCTATATTAATGACAAAGACTTTTGTGTAAAGGGACTATGAAGAAGGTGGTGCAAGACAAAATAGACAAGTTGCAGAAATGGGAGGATCCTGGCAGATGAAATTTAATGCAGAGAAATATGAAGTGATACATTTTGGTAGGAAGAACAAGGAGAGAGACAATGTAAAGGAAAGGGGCTGTGGGAACAGAGAGACTTAGAGATTTATGTGCACAAATCACTGAAGGCGGCAGGGTAATTTGAGAAGGTAGTTAAGGCATTCAGGATCCTGATCTTTATAGACAGACATAAAGTGGAAAAGCAAAGTTACAGAGGTGAGTCTTTATAAATCACAGGTTCAGTCACAACTGAGGTACTGTGCCCAATTTTAGGCATCGCACTTTAGAAAATATGTGAAGGCTTAAGAGAGGCTGGAGAAACAAATGATGTCAGTGGTTTAGGGATGAGGGCCATGCATTACATCAGTAGATTGGAGAAGCTTGGATTTTGTTGCTCAGAAAAGAGGAAGTTAAGAGATTTGATAGAGATTTACAAAACCATAAAAGGTCTTGACAAAGTAGAAAGGGAGAAACTGTTCCCATTGACAGAAGGATCAAGAACTAGAGAACACAGAGGTAAGGTGAATGGCAAAAGAAACCATGACAGCATAAGCAAACACTACTTTATGCGGTGAGTAGCTAGGATCTGACTTGCACTGCCTGAGAGTGTGTTGGAGGCAGAGTCATTTGTATCCCCAAGGGGAAGTGAAGTAGTAGTGACTTCACAATGGCCACTTTCCAATATTCTGATCATCTATCCCTAAATCAGAGAATTGCATTTCATTTCTTGCTACTGCATGGACTAAGCATAAAGACAAGATTTTTTTTGTAAATCGTATTCTTACAGTGCGACTATGCCATCTTGTTCCATTTGCTTTTGATCAACATTGCGATAAAGGATTTTATGCATTGTAAACAAGCGTAAAACTGCAGACAACGAAACAGATAAATTTCAGGTATGCTCTCTTTGTCAGTTCTCTCCACAGATGATGAATGTTTCCAATATTTTCTCTTTTTGTTTATGCATAATGTTTTGTAACTGCTTGTATGATCAGCGTTATTCCCAATTGCTGGAAGAATGGAGAATGCTTTATAAATCCAGTTTTAAAATATGGATGGATATGCCTGTGGTGCTCTGGGAGATTATCACACCAGTGTCAGTTTAACTGCTGTGACTCAAATAGGCAATCTAGGCTGAAATTAGAGACTTGATTTTTAACTCATTCGATCCAGTTGTTAAACAGTTAAATTCCAGATTGTGGATTTATTTATGACGTTGATTGAGGGTCGACCCATCTGCCAAAAAGAGGCAACAATAGGCGGATTTGGATTTGTACCTTTGAACAACTTTAAATGCCTGGGATGCAAACAACTCGAGGCTTAAAATGTGAAGCACTAGCTTCATAAACCTAAGTAGCTCACTTAAAAGAGGTACTTATCTGCAGGCTTCCAAGAATGATGGGAGCTGCCTGTGACGACTCCTGCCCCAGTTTATGTTACGTCGCACTCAGCAGTATTATATCCTCTCTCTTTAGAGTAATTGTCCCATTTCAAGTAGGCTTGTGGCTCACGAGCCAGGGGTTATGCTCTACAGGTGGGTGAGTTTGCCAGCAAGTCTGTAAAATGGGTGGAAATCTTGCCAATGAGATTTCAGTGAGGCGTGGGAGTTAAAATATCCAGGCCCGTGCCTGACTGCAGAAAGTTGGCTTGAGTTAAAATCTGTGTCACAGTGTATGTTTAAGGGACTTTTCCATTGCCAGAGATGCTGCTTGTCAGGTAAGGAATTCAACCAAACCCTGAAAAGGTACTCTTGTGTAGTATTCAATTATATTTTTAAAGTTTTCAATGACAAATACATGTGCATGCACAAGTATCAAAAATGAACAGCATATTTCTTGTATGTCCTCGATTTTTAAAAAATAAAATATCCAGTTCCTTGTGAATGTTTGACTGTTTGGATAAGTAAGTGGTTAACACTGCTGCCTCACAGTGCCAGGGACCCAGGTTCGATTCCGGGCTGGTCTGTGTGGAGTTTGCACGTTCTCCCCATATCTACATGGGTTTCCTCCGGGTGCTCTGGTTTTCTCCCACAGTCTGAAAGACGTGCTGGTTAGGTGCACTGGCCACGCTAAATTCTCCCTCAGTGTACACAAACAGGTGCCAGAGTGTGGTGACTAGGGGAATTTCACAGTAACTTCATTGCAGTGTTAATGTAAGCCTTACTTGTGACTAATAAATTAACTTTTACTATAGAATATATTTAACTCAGCAAAATGTGCCCTTAAATGTAGAATAATGGCTAAAAGCATGATAAGATGTTTGTTGAACCTTGTAAGAGGATTGATTGTGAGAATTCTGAGAGCCCTAACCTTGAGGCCTTAAAGTCTGTTGCATTAGGAGATTCAACTTTTGAGTAATTATATGGTTACATCTGGAGCAAAGAGCTTGCAAGTGACTGTACTCCTAATGTAAAACATGCACCTAAATTATACAAACTGAAAAGAACACCAATAGTATGGTCCTTCAAGCAAAATGCTGAACTGTTGACTTTGTTAAATTGATTTCAGCTAAGTCTACTTTAATGATCAAGTGAGTTATATTTGCCATGGCATAGTGCATTCTGTCACCTTGTACCAAATATCGCTGAAAAGAGAAACATGTTGCCGAAGCTTTTGTCTTGCACTCATCAGGACAAATGCAAGAGTACCAAATTTCAAGCGATCACAACCATTTATAGATTTGATTTGATTTATTATTGGCAAATGTTTAGCATATAGTGAAAAGTATTGTTTCCTGTGCACTATACAAAGCATACTATTCATAGGGACGGAAACAGAGTGCAGATGTAATGTTACAGTCATAGTTAGGGTGTAGAGAAAGATCAACTTAATGCGAGGTAGGTCCGTCCAAAAGTCTGGCAGCAGGGAAGTAGCTGTTCTGAAGTCAGTTGGTATGTGACCTCAGATTTTTTGTATCTTTTTCTTAATGGTAAAAGGTGGAAGGGAGAATGTTTTGGGTGTCTAGGGTCCTTAATTATGCTGGCTGCTTTGCTGAGGTAGCAGGAAATGTAGACAGAGTCAATGGATGGTAGGCTAGTTAGTGTGATGGATTGGGCTTTCTGTAATTTCTTGTGGTCTTGGACAGAGCAAGAGCCATACCAAGCTGTGATACAACCAGAAAGAATACTTTCTATGGTGTATCTGTAAAAGTTGGTGAGAGTTGTAGCTGACGTGCCAAATTTCTTTAGTCTTCTGAGAAAGTAGAGGCGTTGGTGGACTTCTTTAACTATTAGTGTTGACGTGAGCAGATCAGGACAGGTTGTTGGTGATCTGGACCTAAAAACTTGAAGCTTTTGACCATTTCTATTTCGTCCCCATTAATGAGGCCAGGGGCATGTTCTTTTTTATGCTTCCTGAAGTTGATGATCTCCTTTGTTTTGTTGACATTGAGAGAGAGATTGCTTTCGTTGCACCAGTTCACCAGATTCTCTATCTCATTCCTATATTCTGTCTCATCATTGCTTGAGATGTGTCCCACTACGGTGTTATCGTCAGCAAAGCTGAAAATGAAATTGGAGGGGAATTTGGCCACACACACACAGGTGTGTATATGGAGTATAGTAGGGGCCTAAGGACAAAGGGTTGTGGGGCACCGGTGTTGACGATAGACAAGGGAATTAAGGGTTATGCGGGAAAGTGGAACTGATCCGCTTCAGATCAGCCAAGATCTTGTTGAATGGCGGGGCAGGCTCGAAGGGCTAGATGGCCTACTCCTGCTCCTATTTCTTATGTTCTTATGGATGATCATGGAGGAGGTGTTGTTGCCTACCCCTTTCTGATTATGTTCCGTGGGTTACGAAGTTCAGGATCCAGTCACAGAGGGAGAAGTTGAGGCCCAGGCCACAGAGTTTGGAAATGGGTTGTGTGGGAATAATGGTGTTGAAAACTGAGCTGTAGTCAATAAATAGGAGTCTGACATGGATATCCTTGTTATCTAGGTGTTCCAGGGTTGGGTGCAGGGTTGGGTGCAGGGCCGGGGAGATGGTGTCTACTGTGGAGCTGTTGTGGCAATAGGTAAACTGTAGTGGATCCAGGAAATTTGGGAAGCTGGAATTGATTTGTGCCATCACTAATCTTTCAAAACACTTCATAATGATGGACCTCAGAGCCACCAGATGATAGTCATTAAGGTACACTGCTTTGCTTTTCTTTGGTACTAGGATGATGGTCATCATCTTGAAGCAGATAAGGACCTCAGATTGTTGTACAGTACAGGAGAAAAGGGTGCTGATTGACTGACTGAAACATTGCCATGTAGAAAGTCATAAAATCCCAGGATCATAGAAATCCTATAGGACAGGAAGAGGCTATTCAGCCCATTGAGTCTGCACTGACCACAATCCCACCCAGGCCCTACCCCATATCCCTACAAATATTTTACACACTAATCCCTCTAGTCCATGCATCTCAGGACATTAAGGGGCAATTTTAGCATGGCCGATCAACCTAACCTGCACATCTTTGGATTGTGGGAGGAACCCAGAGGAAACCCACACAGACACGAGGAGAATGTGCAAACTCCACACAGTGACCCAAGCCAGGAATTGAACTCGGGTCCTTGGAGCTGTGAAGCAACACTGCTAACCACTATGCTACCATGCCGCCCATGCTACTGTGCAGTCAAAGGGGAAATAGGTTCCCTAGCTCCCAGGTACTTCAAAAAGGCACTTAATTACATTCCTTTTGCTTGTAGAGAATGGGTCCCTTTATGAATATATGTAGCTTGTAGCAAGTGTAAATGAGCCATATTAAAAGCTGATCTTAAATCAGTTGTTAGAGTAGTTATTCACACAATCAGGCATGTTCAGTAGGTGCTGCCTAATGACAGAATCACATCTAACTACACATTTTGTTTTGGGTTTTGCAAATGGTCAATGCTTGTTGACAATGGTCTGTACTCTGCCATTTATGAACTTAAGGAGGAATGTGCTGTTTGATTTAGTTAGCCAATCACTGTGACATGGTCTACGGATGTGACATTGTACTGTCACAAAAATTCATGCACAATATTGCTCAATTATCTGGTAGAATGTCAGAATGGACTAGACCCAAAAGCGCTGCATGGATACACCATCTTTTTCAGCATATATGATGTCCTTAAAACTGAATTAGAATAACTACAGTGCAGAAGGAGGCCATTCAGCCCATCGAGCCTGCACCAACAACGATCCCAGTCTGGCCCTAGCCCCGTAACCCCACAAATTTACCCTGCTAATCTCTCTAACACTAAGGGGCAACTTATCATAGCCGATCAACCTAACCCGCACATCTTTGGACTGTGGGAGGAAACTGGAGCACCTGGAGGAAACCCATGCAGATATGGGGAGAACATACAAAATCCACACAGACGCTCACCCGAGGCCCCTGGCATTGTGAGGCAGCAGTGATAATCACTGTGCCGCCATGCCACCCTTCAATTGGGTGAGTTTATAAAATCATAAGTTCAATTAATACAGTTTCAGAAATGGTGCATTAATATTGAAATGTTGATGGCTTCCTTCAGTGTAGTATTCGTAAATAGGCTAGCAATGTCAAATGAGCATATAGTCAAGGCAGTACAATTAACTCAGTGTCCAGTCTACCTCAGCTTAACCCTAGAAAAACAAAAGAATCCCAAAATTTTGAAAGGGGTTAAGCAAGCTATGCAGTGGCTACATGAATGGTATGTTCCACTGGTTCCATTAATACAAAGTCATTCTATCTACCAGACAATTGAGTAGCATTATATATGAATTTCAGTGCCAGATTGATGTCAGGCACCTAGGCCTCATGTCCCAACAATTGGCTGATCAGATCAAACAACATGTTTCCATGTTTGTCCATAATAAGTACAACCGTATTTACAACGCAGCTCAACCAGCCTGTGCTTTCAAAATCCAAAACAAAATGACCACTGTTGGATGTAATTTTATGATTGGGCTGCATTTGCTGAACAATCCTGAATGTGCTGATAACTAAATACTCTAACAACTGATTTAAGATGATCAGTTGAGCTCATAATAATGAGCTCAGTGTTTATGTTTGCTAAAAGTGACACGTATTCATGCATAGAGACCCATTCACTGCAAGCATAAGGAATTACCAGAGAGCTTGGCGCCCCATAGTTCCCTGTTTCTTTTTTTCACGACAATTAGTCAGCCAGTCAGAATCGACTTGCCAACCAATCTGCACCCTTTTCTCCTGTATTATGATCATTTGAAATTTGGCATTCCTACATTTGTCCTGATGAGTGCAAGACAAAAATGCATAATGATTATTGTGTAAGCAGTTTTGTTTTTGCATCTGTGGAGCACTACTTAATGTGCTGTATCAGCGTTCATTTCTGATATTACAAAGAACAAAAAACAACACAGCACGGGAAACAGGCTCTTCGGCCCAACGAGCCCGCGCCGCCAATTCAACACTGTGAGTCCCCTCTTCTTTTGGCACTCCACATTGGAAACCAGACTGAGGGGAAACTAATTTAGGGACAGTTTGTTATACCAATCAGCCTAAGAGCACATCTTTGGGGTGTAGGAGGAAACCAGAGCATCCGGAGAAAACCCATACAAGCATGGGGAGAATGCGCAAACTGCCACAGACACTAGCCCAAATCCATGTATCTGCACAGCAAACAGTGATAGTCACTGAGCTGTCATGTTGCCCATCAGCTGGTCCAGTTCAAACGTACACAAATGACGTGAAGCACTAGGCTACTGTCGAAACATCCAAGAGCAGCCCTCGCACGACCCACCGTGTGTATGCCCATTGTTGGACAATAAGGCGGACTGAAGCACCTGTGGATTAAAAGAGAAAAACATCAATAACATGCACATCCTTATACAAACATTCAAGGGAATCCCCAGAAGCTCAAAAGTAAAACAAGTGAGCCAGAAAATATGTTGGAAAGTCCGTAGGAATCAATAGATTCCCAGGGACGTCCCAAGGCTCTTGATCCTTGTTTAAAACAGTCTCCTCTATCCCTCCATCTCTATTCCGCTCATGTGCCTAAGTATCCCTTAAACAACTCCAGCGTGCCTGCCTCCACCACCTTACTTGGCAGTGCATTCCATACCCCCACAACCCTCTGTGTGAAAAACCTCCCTCTAACAGCCGAATTATACCTCGTCCCCCTCACCCTAAGCCTGTGGCCCCTCGTAATATTTGTTTCCAATCTAGGAAAAAGCTTACCACTGTTTATCTATACCCTTCATAATCTTGTACACCTCTATTAGATCTCCCCTTATTCTCCGTCTTTCTAAGGAGAACAATCCCAATTTGCCCAATCTTTCCTCATAACCCAGTCCTTCCATACCAGGCAGTATCCTGGTAAACCTCCTCTGTGCTCTCTCCAGGGTCTCCATGTCCTTCTGGTAGTAAGGCAACCAGAACTGGATGCAGTACTCCAAATGCGGTCTAACCGACGTTCTATACAACTGCAACATTAGATGCCAGCTCTTGTACTCCTTATCCTATTATTTGTAAACCAAGAGATAAGCAGTTTAAATGAATGCTGAGAGATTAAATTCATATCGGTGTGATGCATTTAATATAGAAAACTTGAGTTAAGTGGAACATTATATATTAACAGAGAGCTGTAATTATGCCTGCTATCAGAATAATCACTTAGTTACTGAACTGGCTGGAATGTAAACATTTCACTTCATGTCTTTATTTAATGTTCTCGGTTACAATCTCACTCCGGTAATGGCTTCCACTGCAAATTCTTACGTCTAATCTCACCAATTCAGTGAAATCACAAAGTTCAGCGATGTGGAAATGGGTCTCATTAAGGTCTTACATTATGATTACATGTTTTTAGAAAAATTATTTTTCAAGCCACATTTTATAAGCCTTGGTGTGAGTTGAAATACTGTTTCCAAAATGGACTCTGAGGGTCACCTGAATTTCTCCTTGTGCTTTTGAACTGGTGCCCCTTTAGGCGTACAGAGGCGACATCCTCAGACATTTATTTCGAAATACAATGAGTATTCCAAAAGGGTAAACAGAAACCCAGTGGCATACGTAAAGAAACTAATGATAAGTCACTAAGATGTAAGCAGCCTTGACCATTTTGAACCCTACGGGGCTAAGGAGACTTCTGATAACTAATGGATTAACCATGTGTCCAATATGGAAAGTGACATGGCATTCTTGGACAGGTCTTGAAGATTCTATCCAGGGAGAGAGAGCCATTTAAAAACAGCTGCACTGGTCTGTTGTAAAGTAACTAAGCAGCTGTAAGTGTCACACCTGGAGAACAGAAGTAAGAGACTTTCTCCCTGTAACCCTTGATTTCCATCAATGAAGCTCACCTGTTTATACAACCTCCAGCCATTTGACAATGCAAGCTATCACAGTTGCAGAGACAATCCTACAACTTCAGAACACTGCACTATCTCCACCTCAAAAAATATTGGCCCTGCACCAAATATGGACAAAACAGATGCAATTTTTATAAGGGGTGGCACCGTGGTTAGCACTGCTGCCCTATAGTGCCAGAGATCCGGAATTCAATTCCAGCCTTGAGTCCCTGTGTGGAGTTTGCACACACTCCTCATGATTGTGTGGGTTTCCTCCCACACTCCAAAGATGTGTGGGTTAGGTTGATTGGCCATACTCAATTGCCCCTTTTGGGTGTCAGAGAGATTAGCAGCGTTAATATGTTGGATTATGGAAATAGATCCTGGGTGGGATTGATGTGGGTGCATGCTCGATGGGCCGAGTGGCCTCCTTCTGCACTGTAGGGATTTTATGGATTCTTTAAATATTGTTTGCAACTAATCTGTTTAATGATTTGTTTTTACAAGATACTTTTCACTATACTAATTAGTATAGGCTGTTTGGGGATGGGGCGGGGTTGTAGATGAAATGGATGGCAGGGAGAGGGAGTGAAATGGATGGTAATATATCACCTTGCTGACTCCTGAAATTCCATCATAAGAACAGAAGAGCTAGGAGCAGGAGTAGGCAATTCAGCCCCTTGATCCTGCTCTGCCATTCAACACAGTCATGGTTGACCTCCACAGATCCACGACCCTTCAAGTGAAGTAATTCTTCTGCTTCTCTGTTTTGAAGCTGCTGTCCCTTATCCTAAAGCTATGACCTCTCGTTCTAGAATGCCTCAAAAGAGGCAACATCCTCCATAAGTCTGCCCTGTCAATCCCCTTTAGCATTGAGTACACCTCAATTAGATCGCCCCTTATTCCTCTGAACTCTAGAGAGTATTGGCCTAAACTGTTCAATCTCTCGTCACAAGGCAACCTCACATCCCTGAAATCAATCAAGTGAGCTTCGTGCATCATGGACAAAGAAGGGATGGGGTTCACGGAAAGAGAGGAACTGAAGAATTGGGGAAAGAGGGAAATTATTTGAAAACGGGAGGGCATGGGGTGTAGAGGATTCGCACTTAGCTGGAGGAGGTAAAAGGGATACTGGGGAATGGAATTATGGGTGGCTTAATCTTGAGGGGATGGGGCAGATGAGAGAGACTAGGCAATGAGATAGTCATGGAAATCAGCAATTTCAATGGAACCAAAAGCAGTAACAATATACTGAGTTATGGTGAGGGGGAAGGAGGGGTGAGGTGCTGGACAGGAGCAACCAGTAGAAGGAAGATTGAAACTTGGGGACTTTACTGTAGTAAATAGTGAAAGATTGTTCCACTGGTGAGCCAGTGGTAGAGACTAGAACGTTGTTTAGAAGGGAATGGGATAAATATTGGAAAAAAATGAATTCTAAAAGGATTTTGGGAAACTGGGATTACAGGAAGGAGTATCCTCCTCCCCTACTATAATTTCTATTATTCCATGAAAACTGTTGAGTCTGAGAGCAGGGTGGGTTTAGAAATTCTGGCCGAGCTGAGTTCAGGACTGTGTGTCTTGTGAAAAGTGCCCCAAATGGTGAATCTTTGTACTAGATCTTGGTTTGGTTCAGGCTGGTGCAACCACATTTCCTGTGTGAAATCCAATTATTAATCAGTTCTGACTGAGGTGGTGAGGATTGTAGCATTTACGAACATCCCTGAATGCAACAATTAGTTGGTTTTCATTGAGCCTTGCAGTTTTTGAGGAGCTTGGATAGAACATAAGAACTAGACGAGGAGTAGCCATTTGGCCCCTTGAGCCTGCTCTGCCATTCAACAAGATCATGGCTGATCTTTTTGTGGACTCAGCTCCACTTACTCACCCACTCACCATAACCTATGGAAGGGTCTATTTTCTTTTAACAGAGGGGTCAGCAGCTCAGGGACATAGATTTAAAGTAATAGGTAGAAGGATTGAAATTCTTTTCACCCAGAGACTGGTGAGGCTCTGGAACTCACTGTTTGAAAGGGAGTTGAGGTGGAAACCTTTGTCATTTGTTAAAAGGCACATGGACATGCACTGATGTGCTGTTACCTCCCCACCCTCCACAAGCTCATAGACCAAGAGTTATACAGTTGGATTAGACTGTTTTTCAGCTGACCTCTTTCAGTGCAGAGAATTCCTGGTTCTGACACTAATCAGGGTCTCAATCATGCATTTTTCTGCAAAATACAAAGGTTCTATACAAATTATTAGAACATACAAAACCTAATACGCACAGCACACCTGAATGATCAAGTTTGAAAGAATAAGTTAACTAGTATTCACATTTAATTGAGCATAAGTACTGTGGATGTTGGAAGTTTTAAACAAAAACAACTGAAATGCCATTGTGAACTCAGTATTGAGTCTATGGTTGTGTAAAGTGCAACATCAAAAGTTGTGGTGCTGTTCCTCAACTTCATGTAGAGCTCCATTGGAACAGTGTAGGAGACTGAGAAAGGGGAATTCAGAGTGGGACTGGAGCAGTGGATTAAAATAAAAGGCGACAGAAAACTCTGGGTCAACAGAGGTATTCCACAAAGCAACCACCCATTCTTATTTAGTCTCCCCATTGTAGAGGAGGTCATTTTGTGAATGGCGAATGAAGTATGTTAAATTGAAAGTACAAACAAGTTGCTTTCTTAACCTGGTAGGAGAAACTGGGAGCGGAATTTTGTCATCCTGCCCACCCTGTGAATCATAGTGGGCGGGACATGGACCACGCAAAGCTCTGTTGACCTCAGACTGGACTTTCCGCTTTTCTGAGCGTGGTTGTAAAATCCCACCCTGGGTTTTAGATGGTGGAAAAAGAAAAGGGGAGAGGACAGTTGATGCATCTTCTTCTCTTGGAGGAGGAGAAGATGATTAAGGAGTAGAGCAGGGTGTTGCAGAGGGAGCAGTCCCTTCAGAAGGATATACAGGAGGGGAAGATGAGTTAGGTGTTGGTTGTGACAGGGTGGAGGTGGTGGAAATGAGTTGAAAGTGGGCTTTGAAAGGTGAGGACTATTGGAGAACCAGGTCACGGGAGGAGCATCCACTGGATATCCTGGTTCTAGTTTGGATGATAACTATTGCTCATGATTCTGCCTCCCCATTTACACCTCCTTTAAACCCGTTCCTTTGTTTCTTCACTTATCCCATCACTCATTTTCTTTGGCCTTTCAGTATCATCCTTTCTGTCTTTTAACATTTCTCACCTTCTGTCATATCACAGACCATTTGTTTTCTCCTTCCCTTTGCCTTTCTTTTGCGAGTAGAGGATTGGGAGAGGTTTAAAAATCAACAAAGATTGACAAAGAAGTTGATAAAGGAAGGATAGACTATGAAGCTAAACTAGCACTAAATATAAAAAAGGATAGTAAGAGTTTTTATAAATATATAAAGAGGAGGAGGCTGGCTAGGGTGAATGTTGGACCCTTAGAGGATGAGAGGGAGGAGTTAGTGGTGGGAGATGAGGAAATGGTTGAGGCCTTAAATAAGCTTTTTGCCTCGGTCTTCACGGAGGAGGACATGAATAGTTTGCCGGGTATTAAGAATAGAAGGATGGTAGGAGTTGAGGGCCTGAATACGGTCACTGTCACTAGAGAGGTAGTGCTCAATCGACTAGCGGGACTGATGGTGGACAAGTCCCCAGGACCGGATGGAATGCATCCCAGGGTTCTGAAGGAAATGGCGGAGGTGATAATGGATGCCTTAGTGATTATTTTCCAAACCTCGTTGGATTCCGGGGAAGTGCTGGAAGATTGGAAAACGGCTAATGTTACGCCGCTGTTTAAAAAGGGTAGCAGGCAAAAGGCAGGGAATTATAGGCAGGTTAGTTTAACATCTGTTGTAGGAAAAATGCTGGAATCCGTCATCAAAGAAGAAATAGCGAGGCACCTTGAGAAGAATTGTTTGATAGAGCAGACGCAGCACGGATTCGTTAAGGGGAAGTCATGTCTGACGAATTTATTGGAATTCTATGAGGATGTGACTAGTGCGGTGGACGGAGGGGAACCAGTGGATGTGTTTCTCGATTTTCAGAAGGCGTTTGATAAGGTGCCGCACAAAAGGTTGCTACAGAAGGTTAGGAGGCATGGAGTTGGGGGTAAGGTGTTAGCGTGGATAGAGGATTGGCTGTCTAATAGGAGGCAGAGAGTAGGTATCAATGGGTGCTATTCGGATTGGCGGTTGGTGACTAGTGGAGTGCCCCAGGGATCGGTGCTGGGGCCTCAGCTGTTTACCATTTATATAGATGATCTGGAGGAGGGAGCTGAGTGTATGGTGTTGAAATTTGCTGATGACACAAAGATAAGTGGAAAAGCAAATTGTGCGGAGGGTGTGGAAAGTCTGCAGAGGGATCTAGATAGGCTAAGCAGGTGGGCGAGGACCTGGCAGATGGAGTACAATGTTAGCAAGTGTGAGGTTATCCAGTTTGGCAGGAATAATAGTAGGAGAGATTACTATTTAAAGGGTGAAAAGCTGCAGCATGCTACGGTGCTGAGGGACCTGGGGGTCCTTGTGCATGAGTCACAAAAACCCAGCCTGCAGGTGATCAGGAAGGCAAATGGGATGCTGGCCTTTATAGCGAGGGGGATTGAATATAAAAGCAGGGAGGTCTTGCTGCAACTACACAGGGCACTGGTGAGGCCGCAACTGGAGTATTGTGTGCAGTTTTGGTCGCCGCACTTGCGCAAGGATATTTTGACCTTGGAGGGAGTGCAGAGGAGGTTCACTGGGCTGTTACCGGAGATGAGGGGGTTGGCTTATGAAGAGAGACTAAATAGACTGGGTCTGTACTCGTTGGAGTTTAGAAGGATGAGGAGGGATCTTATAGAGACGTATAAGATGATGAAGGGGATGGATAGGGTAGAGGTAGAGAGATTCTTCCTGCTCAGAAAGGACAGCAGGACTAGAGGGCACAGCCTCAAGATAAGGGAGGGGCAGTTTAGAACAGAGTTGAGGAGGAACTTCTTCACTCAAAGGGTGGTGAATGTCTGGAATTCTCTGCCCGTTGAAGTGGTGGACGCTACCTCGTTAAATATATTTAAGACACGGGTAGATAGGTTTTTGGTAGGCAAGGGGATTAAGGGTTATGGGGAGAGGGCGGGAAAGTGGAACTGAGCCACTTCAGATCAGCCATGATCTTATTGAATGGTGGGGCAGGCTTGAAGGGCTAGATGGCCTACTCCTGCTCCTATTTCTTATGTTCTTATGTTTCCTTGTCTGGCTTGGGAATTGTTACAGCTCTAAAGGTCATTGATCTGATACCTTAATTCTGTTTAACTGCGCAGACACTGCCAGACCTGTTGAACGTTTTTAGTGTTCTCTGTTTTTAATTCAGTTTATTTCCCTGTTGACCTTTTCAACCTTCTCTCTCAAACACATTAGTAGTTTTACTGAAGGTCACAGATTTCCACAGTCGGTAATTTATGTTAGAGTGGCTGAGTCAGTGAGTTTGAGTCTTATTGTGAGAGTCAGTAAAGACAGATGATGAGTGAGATCAGGTGATATATAATGCTTAATGATGCAAAGTTTAACAGACTTGACATTAAGCCAACTCCAGTGCGTTTCTGTAAAGTGTGTTGGAAGTGGTATGATTTTGTGAATAATTACAATGAATTTAATTCTTTTTGTTTCATCGTGCGAGAACAATACAAGTAAGAACCTCTCAAACTTTTTGCTGTCCCCCTACACTTACAAATGAGAATATATTGGCTATGCTGTGACTGAAATATTTTCATACCTTTTTCTGTAGGGTTAAGTATCAAGTCTATATAGGGACAAAGCAACAAACCTCAGTTTGTGTGTGACAGCATTAATGTAATTTATCCATTCTCATAAGGATGTCCGAGTTTCACCTTCAAATTTCGTCTGCCATAGTCCCCATTTACAAACTGACAGTTGACCTACTTATCCTCCTCTCACAGTCTGTTAGAAATGATTTAGCTGGCAAAGGCATAATGGAATGTGCTATAAGACTCTATGTATACCCAACTCTGTTGCTGCCTCAGCTCTTTTGCTGCCAAAACCCTCACCCTCGCCTTTGTTATTTCTAGATGCGACTATTTCAACACCATCCCCTCTTGAATTGAGCCTTGTGTAATCTTGAATTCATCCAAAACTCTGCCTGTGTCCTTATTCATATCAAGTCCCGTTCATCCCTCTGTGCTCACTGAATTACATTGGCTCCCAGTTAAGCAATACTTTGATTTTAGAATTCTTATTTTCAAGTTTCTCTATCTCTGAAATCTCCAGCTCCACAATCCTGAGATAACAGTACTCTTCTAAATTCTAAATCAGCATCCTTGATTTAAATCGCTCCCCCACTGGTCACCATGCTCTTCAGCTCTCAGCTCTTCTTTTCCTATATCTCTTCATCTTGCTCTGCCTTTCCTCCTTTAAAGTATTCAATAATTTGATTTAAATTTTTGGTCATATGCCATAACAGCACTGCTGTTAGCACTGCTGCCTCAGCGCCAGGGACCACAGTTCGATCCCTGCTTGGGTCACTGTCTGTGTAGAGTTTGCACTTTCTCCCTGTGTCCGCAAAGGTTTCTTCAGGGTGCTCCAGTTTCCTCCCAAGTCCAAAGATATGCGATTTGGGTGGATTGGCCATTTTAAGTTGTCCATTAGTGTCGGGGGATTAGCAGGGTCAATATATGGAGTTATGGAGTTATAGAGATAGGGCCTGGGTGGGACTGTTGTTGGTACAGGTTTGATGGGCCAAATGGCCTCCTTCTGCACTTTTGGGATTCCATAACAGCCCCTTCTGTGGCTCAAGTGTCTTACTTCTGCTCTGTAACATTGCTCTGATGTTCCTTTGTGTGTTTTATAATATTAAAAGGTGTTATATCAATACAACTTGTTGTTATAGAGTTGTCAATCTGGAGGTGAAAAATTGTCCAGTGGTATTTTTCAAGCCAAGTCTGTAGAGAGTATTTAAACAGTGAATGCTGGAAATACTCAGATGGCAGCATCAGTGCAGAGAATGCACAGTGTTAAACCTTCAGTCGAATTACCGTACACTAGAACTGGAAACATTTGAGAGATTTGACAGGGTCAAAGTGAATATAAAAGCAGGGAGAGTGGAATAAATGTCTGATAGAGCGGGAGGCAGGACAAATAAATGACAAAAGGGATAAAAACAGAAAATGCTGGAAAAACTCAGCATGTCTGGCAGCATCTGTAGAGAGAGAAGCAGAGTTAATGTTTTGAGTACATATGTCCCTTCTTCCAGCTCTGAAGAAAAGTCATATGGACATGAAACATTAACTCTGCTTCTCTCTCCATTGATGCTGTCAGACCTGCTGAGTTTTTCCAGCACTTCCTGTTTTAATTTTTGATTTCCAGCATCCACAGTGTTTTGCATCTATTTTAGGGATGATGAGTACAGGCAAAAAGGAATGCTAATGGGCCAAGTGGAGGAACAAAAAAATGTGTCTAGAGGAGGTGTAAATAGAAAAGCAGTTGCTAAAAGTAAAACAAAGGGGGCAGAGACTATAATCTGAAATTGCTGAATTTCACATTGAGCTGAGCAGGCCAGTGAAGTGTCATGTTGAAAGGTCCACCCTTTGTGAAGCATTTTTGTAATGTTTTCATGTGATGAACCAAAAGAATTAAATTCAATGCAATTATTCATAAAATCATACCAAATCCAATGTGCTTTATAAAAAGGCACATGAGTTGACATTGGGAAGTATTTTACCACTTTTAGCCAAAGTGCTGGGTGGGGTGGAACTGAGAGAGTTCAAGATCCATTTTTTGGGCTTGTTTTTAGCCCCCCCCCCACCCCACAGTCCCCCAACCCCCATATGCATTCTGGCTGCAAAATTCTGAGTGACCCTGTTGCTCGCTGCAGAGCCTGCGGGTGGGGCTTAATGCACCCGAAAACCTGCAGAGGGAGGTAGTGCGCATGTGCAGGCCTCTGATGCTGCAGATGTGCATTAGCAATAACAGAGGTTTGACAGACAGAGAGAGCTGTCTGGCCCCTGTTACTGTAGTCAGCCTGAAGCAGCTCTCTGCCCCACCCCCCTTCTCCTGCACTTGTGGGGGCCTGCAGCTATAGATGCAGCCCCTGCTGACACCAACCCCCAGACCAATCGTGGACCCCCTCCCTCCCCCACTGATTGCTGCAGAATGGCAGCGGCTCCCCATTAGCCCCACCCCTTACTGATCCCTTCTTCATTGGCCCCGCCCCTTGGCACTGCCTGGTGGCCATTTCCCAGGTGCCAGGGTGGCACTGCCAGGCTGGCAGTGCCCAAGGAGCACCCACCTTGACTTTGGCTCCCCCAGGGGCCTCAATGGCCTCCAATTCCACCGGCGAGGCCAAGTCAACTGCTCCCCGTTCATGGGAGACATGTCTATTTCTCGTTGGCGAGAACATTTCCCAGCGAGGTCATAAACTGAGTGAGTCCAACGATTGAGCGCCGGGCTCACTATTGACATGTAAGTGCTTATTTAAATAAATTTCAATAAATTAACCTGCCTCTCACCTATTTCTGATCAGAGAACGACTGTGCCAGAAATCCTACTGTAAAATAATGCTAGTTGCGAAAACTGGTGCCAATCACGCTAATTGTTTTACGTCCCACTTTACGACTGCATCATGACCAAAAACAGACGCAATGCGATGGTGAAATCCCAGCCCTTATTTTAATTGTGTTAAAGTTGCATCATTAAGCTTTGTACAATCTCTTGAACTCATTCATCATCTGCCTTTACAATGAGACTGAAAGGGGAGTTGCTGTTCCTTGAGTTACTGTTGAGCCGCATTGGAACTGTGTAAAGGACAGATGTCAGAGTGCAGCAACTGTCATCTGTACCTCTTGCAAACTGAATGGAGCTGTCCCACAAAGTGATCACTCAATCTTGCCAGTGTAGAGGAGAGTACACCATCAGCACTCAATTCAGTGTGTTCATTTAAAAGAGGTGTAAGTAAACCGGTGGAAGTAGCGGTCAGGGCCTTGGATGGTGAGAAGGGAGGGAGGTAAGACAGCAGAATTCCACCACCTGTGTTTGCATGTGAGAGAGAGGATGTTGAGAGTGATTGAAGAGTGGACAGGACTGTCAGAAAGAGATTAGTCCCATCGGAAAGCTAAGGTGAAGGTCTAGGTGTTATCACACTGGAGATAGTGGAAGAGGTTCTGTTGGATCTGAGTATTGGTTGGGTAGTAGGTGAGAATAAATAGAACCCTCAAGTGGGTTCTCAGACGCACTCAGGGATGGGAGCAAAAGTGTGGAAATGGAATGGAACAACCAAAGGGTCCTGAGGATTGTAGTGGAGGAGAATCCTTGGTTCAAGAGAAAGGAAGACCTATCAGAAGCACTGCTATAGAATGTGGCCTGAACTGAAACGAGAGGTATACAAATGAATCCTTCTAGTTTTCATTAACATTTATACATTCCCCTTACAAAGTGGTCCATGTGTACAACAGGGCAGCAGTTGACATTAATATTGTAGTAATTACAACTGCCTACTTCATATCTGCATATGCTCACCTTCCAGCAGAGGTCATAATACTTGCATTAAACTGGAGGTATTTAGCTGCAGCAGTAAGTTCAAATGTACTGTATAAAGTTGTAATATCCTGTTGCGGTTTTGCTTACTTTTAAGCACAGAAGCACATTACGGGAGCTTATTGTTCCATCTTTTGTTGAACTGCTATAAAAATCCATTAAAGCTTAATCTCTTTTCTTTGGAAATTAAGCAGATAAAGAAAGCAGTATCATATGCCACACCTAGTTTTACTGAAGAGAGCCTTAGACAAATGCACAGCTTCATATGTCCATTCATTAAGCTGTTAGTCACACGAGAAAAATGACTTGGTCATTGGTGATCTGATAATTTGCCACTCATTTAAACCCTTACAAAGTTAACATTGCAGTCTTGAGAAATTGCAAAACATGTTTTTTTTTTAAAAGTGGTTTAATTTTATTCAGTTTGTTAGGACCAGCAGCTACCTAATTTGGGGGAAAATATCTCTGCCTTACATTTGTTGAGTTTTATTACATCATTTACCCAAAATCCAGTAGCCGTGTTATCAACTCCAGAAGGTCCGAAATCCACCTAGGAAGATAAAGTGTAATTGGAGACAGTAAAACTGGAACAAAAGAAACATTGGAGTTCATTAGTGTCAGGTTGCCTATTTTTCTGATTATGTGCTCAGTAGTGAGGCTGGCCATATAGAACACAAGAAACATAATAAAAAGGAGCAGGAGTAGATCATATGGTCCCATCGTGACTGCTCCATCTTTCAATATCATCATGGCTGGTCTTGGGCTTCAAATCCTTTATCCCACCATCCAGATCCCCAAGTTCCAACTGAAGAACAGCTTCTTCCCTGCTGCCATCAGACTTTTGAATGGGCCTACCTTGCATTAAGTTGATCTTTCTCAACACCCTAGCTATGACTGTAACACTACATTCTGCACTCTCTCCTTTCCCTCTCTATCTACAGTTTGCTTTGTCTGTAAAGTGTGCGAGAAACAATACTTTTCACTGTATACCAATACATGTGACAATAATAAATCAAATTTAAAAAATCAAATCAAAACTCCCTGAAACACCAAAAATCCATCCCAGTCTTAAATGCATTCAACAATAGAGCATCTACAATCTTCTGGAGTAGAGAATTCCAAAGATTCACAACCCTTTGAATGTAACAATTTCTCCTCATTTCAGTGCTAAATGTTTGACTCCTTATCCTGAGACTGTGCCTCCCCTTCCCCATGTTTTAGATTTCCCAGACCAGTGGAAACAACCCCTTAAGAATTCTGTATGCTTCAATGAGATCACCTCCTATTTTTCTAAACACTTATGAATATAAGCCCAATTTACACAGCCTTTTATCATAGGACAATCCCCTCACCCCACTTCAAGTATATCCTTTCTTAAATATGGAGACCAAAACTGCACACAGTATTCCAAATGTGGTCTCATGGAAATCCTACACAATTGTAGTAAGACTTCTATATTCTTGTATTCCAATCCCTTGCAATAAAGGCCAATATGCTGATTGCTTTCCTAATTGCTTTTTGCACCTTCATGCTAATTTTCTGTGTATCGTGTCTGAGCATACCTAAGTCCCTGAACAACAATACTTAAAAGTTTAACACCTTTTAATAAATATTCTGATATTCTATTCTTATGACCAAAGTGAATAATTTCACCCTTCTTGACATTATACTCCATCTGCTAAGTTGTTGCCCACTTTACCTGTATATATTTCTTTGCAGCCTCTCTGTCACCACCCAATCTAGGTTGGTATCATTAGCAAATTCTGATGTGTTATTCTCTGTCCCTTCATCTAAGTCATTAATATAAATGTGATCCTTGGAGCACTCTGCTATTTACTGCTGCTAACATTAAAAAGACCTCTCTATGCTGGATCTCTGCTTTCTAACTGTTAACGAACCCTTTATCCATGCTAAAATATCACTCGCTACTCCACGAACCCTTATCCTTGTGTACGGCATCTTATCAAATGCCTTTTGCAAATCCAGGTACACTACATCTACTGATTCCCCTCTACCTACCCTACTGGTTATGTCTTCAAAAAAAATTCTACTCAATTTGTCAAACAGATTTCCTTTTAATAAAATCATATTTACTTGTTTGGATCATAGAATGATTTTTCTCTATTTTTCAGATTTCCTTAATAATGGGGAATTTCAATTATCCGAATATGGAGCAGGCTAGGAATAGTACAAAGGGGTGAAAGTTCCTGGAATATTTCATGATTATTTTTTGTAGCAGTATGTTTCCAGTCCAACAAGAGGGCAAGCAATATTGGACCAGGTTCTGGGGAATCAGTGAGCTCAAGTGGATCAAGTATCGGTGGGAAAGCAGATAGAGACCATTGTATCATATGTTTAGGTTGACCATGGAAAAGGACAAGGAACAATCCACACCTGTGATAACTAATTGGGGAAAAGTGAACATCCATGGGATGAGAAATCTTCTTGGTGGAGTGAGTTGGGATCAAATGATGGCAGAAAAGACAATGGTTGAACAATGGGTCAACTTCAAAGAGAAAACTTCGCAGGTGTTGTCAAGGTATATTCCCTTAAAGGGGAAAGGTAAGACAAAATAAATCCTGAGTGCCCTGAGTGACGACAGAAATAGAGGTGGAGAAGAAAGGGAGGAAGTGCGCATATGACATATGTCAGATAAAAAGTGCAATGGAGAATCAGACTGAATATAGAAGGACCAGAGAAGTGTTAAGGGTAAATAATGTGAAACTGTTCTCACTCAATAGAGCATCAAGAATAGAGGGCACGGATTCATAATAATCGGCACTGTGGTTAGCACTGCGGCCTTACAGCTCCAGGGACCTGGGTTCAATTTCTGCTTGGGTCACTGGCTGTCTGAAGTTTGCACGTTCTCCCCGTGTTTGCATGGGCTTCCTCTGGGTGCTCCGGTTTCCTCCCACAGTCCAAAGATGTGCTAGTTTTGTGTGTTGGCCATGCTAAATTGCCCCTTAGTGTCCTGGGATCTGTAGGTTAGAGGAATTAGTGAAGTAAATGTGTGGAGTTACAGGGATAGGGCCTAGGTTGGATTCCTGTCGGTGCAGACTCGATTGGCCGAACGGCTTCCTTCTGCACTGTAAGGTTTCCATGATTTCTAATCGGTAAACAGAATTAAACTGCGGTGAGGAAAAATTATTTCACTCAGGTTGGTTGGAGTTTGGAATGAACTTCCTGAGAAGATGATGGAGGGAGGTCCAGTGAGGTATTCAAAGGGGAAGTGGATTGCTATCTGAAGAGAAAGGATGTACAAGGTTTTGGGATAAGACAGGGGAGTAGAAATAGGTGGAATGCCCATTCAGAGAGTCAGTGCACACTGAATTGGTCTCGTACACTGTAAAGGTTTTGTGATTTGTGATAATAGATTCCACCATTTCCTGACAACTGGGATTTTCTCAAAACAAAACTAAGTGCCCAATGGGTAGGAAAATGGGAGAATTTCCCACCCGTTTTTTGGGTGTACTTACCTGAATAAATGTCTGACACTCGGTGCATCACAGAGTGCCTCAGACTGATTCACGCTGAAAAGTAGGGGTTGGGGCCTGTTCCTGCCCAAGGCTGGCACCATAATGCTGAGCAGGCCACTGCGCACAGGCCAATCTGTCAGTGTGGAGATCAGCACATGCATGCACCCTGCCCCCCACCCTCCTGCTCCCAACCTCCTGAGAGCTGGCCTTTGATCGCTAGAGTGCTCCACCACCCCCTGCCGATGGCCAGCCCCGATTGCCCTCCTCCCTCCCTCTCCCACTGATCCCATTACAGAATGGCAGTAAATCCCTACAGTGCAGAAGGAGACCATTTGGTCCATTAAGTTTGCACTTGACTCTCCAGAAGAGCTTAGCCAAGATCAGATAGCTTGGCATGGACCTGAACCTGGGACTGAGCAGGCATGGGGAGAATGTGCAAACTGGACACAAGCAGTCACCCGAGGCTGGAATTAAATCCAGGTCACTGGCACTGTGAAGTAGCCGTGCTAACCACTGTGTGGCCCCTTTTTTTTAGGAAGCCATTAGTCCCATTGAGTCTAAATCACAGAATCCCTACAGTGCATGAGGAGGGCATTTGGCTCTTTGTCTCTGCACCAACAACAGTCCCACCCGGGTCCTATCCCCATAATCCCGCATATTTATCCTGCCGATCTCCCTGACACTAAGGGGCAATTTAACACGGCCAATCAACCTAACCTGCACATCTTTTTGGACCATGAGAGGGAACCGGAGCACCTGGAGGAAACCCGTACAGTCACGAGGAGAAGGTGCAAACTCTACAGAGACAGAATTACCACTGCCGGAATCAAACCTGGGTCCATGGCACTGTGAGGCAGCAGTGCTAACCACTGTGCCAACCTTAAAAGGGGTATTGACTCTGTGACAGAGCACCTATCCCCGTAAACCACAGATTTACCCTGCTAATCTCCCAACCTATTCATCTTGAGGCACTAAGGGGCAATTTGCCATGGCCAATCAATCTAACCTGAAAATCTTTGGACTGTGGGAGGAAACCAGAACACTTGGAGGAAACCCACAAAGACACAGGGAGAGTCACCTAAAGCCAGAATTGAACCTGGGTTCCTGATGCTGTGAGGCAGCAGTGCTAACCGCAGTGTCACCATGCCAGCTTGAGTTTTTCCAATACTTTTTCTCTGATGTAAGTTAGTGATGTGGTTTCCAAGGATTGAGAATGGTTCAATAGCCAGACAACAAACTCACAAATTGTGACATGGGCACAGGCTTTGTCCATAGCATGTACGTGAAGTTTAGGGGATGACAAATCCACTTCACCTTTGAATGTTTTGGTAACATGAACATAATAAAGGCAAGTATTAGATGCTTCTTTAATAGATCATAGCGAGTAGTTAAGCAATACACAATGGGAAAATCCCAGGTTCAATTATATTTTTCTAATTAGCTGATTACAGTCTCGGTGACCAACAGGAAACTAAAATTTGCATGAGTAACCCTGTTCCTTAAAACCCCAGCTCAAGTTCCACATAACTTCAGCAAATTGCTGAATAGTTATGCAGATGTGAATGCTAGTTGAGCATGTGTCTGAGATTGCCTGTGTTGTGTAGATTTTCCAACTTGCGTTCCCTTAAGCACTGTTTTCTAGAAGGAATTGCTGAACTTATACTTCCCTTGGTACCAACAGTCCCAAGTGATGCATTTCAGCGTGTAAACTGAGCGAGTGAATGTTGAAGAGAGCTGACAATGTTCATATCTTTGTCCAAATGTTAAGGACACCTGCATTTTCGGTAGAAGTCATTGAATTGCAGCCTAGAGCGGGAACCCAGTTGATCCATCCCTCCTTAGTTCAAATGTATCAATGCCAATTGTACCCTTCACTACATCATTTAGAATAACTAACTCAGCACATGAAAGAAAGTAATCTGGAACCTTCCTGTCTAACTCAATGTAATGCTGGGTAATACATTTTTATCTATTGAACTCTTGTCTCCTAAAAAGTAATCCGACGCTGTGTAAGACAATGAAGCATTGACAAAGAATAGAATTGTAGATGCAAGATGCTTTGGAGGATAATGATAGCAAGGCATCCCAGAAGCCTTCTTAAATTAGTAGATAATGATTGGTTTTATCATTACTGTGATAAAGTTGTCACAGCTGAGAATTAATTGGACCTTCTTTCATTGATCGGAGTATTGTTGCTATGGAAACCATTGCTTAGCACTTGACAGTGAATGAATTAATTAAATTCAAATGTTTAACATGTTCATCAGTACCGTAAAAAGAACTTATGCTCCATGAAAAATCATCTGAGTTTAGAAAATCCAGCCCATGGCTAAAACAAAAATGACAACATACTTCCTAATATCTCACTACTAAACATTCCAGATATTCAAAGTAAATTTACTTGTTTTTGTCGTTCTGTTTAGTAGTGAGTTCTCTGAGCAGTCCAGTAGAAATTTGTGTTTATTTTACTGAACATGGGTCCCATTTGTTCCTCTACAAATGAGTCTAATTAACTTGTGATGAAGTCTGTCCCCCCAGGGGTAAGATTGGCACAAGCATAGCTTTGAGGATAAGCTAGCTCGTTTGTGTTCCCATGCAAGGTCGCTATTAAACTTCACAGGTAATACTGTAAGGAGTTGGAAGGAGCCCTCTACTTGATCAAATATTTTTCACCTGGAAGAGAAGCTGCTTTGACCCCATCATCCATTTCACAATTCTCTTCAACATGATGCTATTGGTACAGCTTTTCGTGTTGACTGTAGGATTGGACGGGATAGTGACTCTTATCCCGGGATGAATGTGCTGCAAGAAAGGGAGAGAAGAATTCAAATCGATTATTGCGGAGGACTTGAGTCCTTATGACATTCTCTGCAAGTTCTTCTGTAACTTCGGCAGAATGAAGAGGAGGATTTCTACAGAAATCTTCAACTTGGATACTTCCTTCTTTTTTTTCAGTCTTAAAATGTGGATGTCATGGGCAAGACCAGCACTTACTTTCCATCCTCATTTGCCCTTCAGGGAACTCAGTGGCTTATTAGCCCCATTTCAGAGGGCAGTTAAGTGTCAAAGGCTTTTCTCTGGCTCTGCAGTCACACATATGTTAGATTGAGTAAGAACAGTGTATTTCCAACCCAGAAGGATATTAGTGAACCAGGTGGGATTTTTACAATAATCCAGTAGTTTTATGGTCACCTTACTGATGCTAACTGTTTATTCCAGATGTATTTAATTCACTGAATTCAAATCCCTACCATGCCATGGTTAGATTTGAATTCACACCACCAAATCATTAATCCAAGCCCCTGAAGTCCTGGTCCAGCAATAATACCAGTATATCACCATATCTACTAATGTGACAAAAATTCTGTGAACTTTTAGTAAGTGATATTACAGTAGGTGGTTTTACATACCCCCCACTAGCTATTGGAAGCATGGATTCTCCTCTACTGAATGGAGATTTGATGGGATGATATCGCCACCCACTTTTTCATGCCTAATCCAACTCCAACTCATTGTCAAGGCTAATTGTAGATGCTGCCAATGGGATTCCCACCAGCAAGCAAGGGGCAATGGGACAGGAGGGACACAAGGGTGCCAGTGCGGCTGCGGAGGATCAGTGGTGAAACCTTGAGGAAGAAGTGCATTGCAGATTGGTGCAAAAATACATTTGGGACCACCTGGATAGGGAGGAAGTCATTACATTTTCTTTATCCATTGGTGGGACACGGGTGTCGCTGGCTGGCCAGCATTTATTGTCCATCACTAGCTGTCCTTTAATTGAGTAGTTTGCTAGGCCATTTCAGAGGGCAGTTAAGAGTCAACCATAATGCTCTGGATCTGGAGTCATCTGTAGGCCTGGTGACCCATGTTTGAATCCTGCCACAGTAGCTGATACAATTTGAATTCAATAAAAAAAAAATCTGGAATTAAGAACCTATTGATGACCATGAAACCATTGTCCTGACCTGGTCTGGCCTACACATGACTCCGAACCCACAGCAATGTGGTTGATTCTCAACTGTCCTACGCAATGGCCTAGCAAGCCACTCAGTTCATGGGGGACAATAAATGCTGGCCAGCCAGCAATGCCCATGTCCTATCAATGAATAATTTTTTTAAAAATCCCTGTTTGATAGCCGTACAAGTGCTGAAAACCATAAAGCAGCATCCTGCTCCTAAAAGTCAATTTGATGCTATTCCATGCACATTTTGAGAGCCAGTCAATTAAGGTGGTAACTGTTTTCCTTACGGGTTTATCAGGTTCTGTATCAAGAGACAAATTGTCTGTCACTGTGAACCCAAGATAGCAGAATCTGCTAACCACTTCCAACAGGGTCTTATTTAGTGTGATCATAGGCAGAGGAGTGATAACCTGTTCCATGACCAAGGTTTTCTTGACCTTTATAGTAGTATGGGATGAATAGCAGAAAAACAATCCATGTGTCTTCACAGCTAAGTTTCTGTATGAGCGACAGCACAGCAGCATCAACATAGAGGCGTTCTCTGTCTTTGCTTCCAGTGGGGTTAGATTGTTGAGCTTGCCTGCTGACCCAGTATGTAGGTAAACTTCTTCCTGAACTGCAATGAAAGCAAAGGTCAGGACCTGGAGAAGGAGATACCAAATATTTAAAGAGCATTTTTTTACATTTTTATTCCATTCGTAAAGTTACAAAGCCAATGTGAAGTGGACTGGGCAGACCCAAATCCATCTCCTTACTTGTTTCAAAAACCAAATCCAAATTGAGACCAATTCATGGTCCCCAAGAGAGACATACAAGATTCAAGCTGACAAAGGCATTGCACCCCATCTTGGGCTTGATCTGCGCTTGATCTTAGTCAAAAGGCAGAGAAATGAAGAAGATACCAGAGTGAGGGCTAGATCACAGGCCTCTTTCACTTCTTTCTTCATCCTCAAACTGTCAGAAGTGGTGCCATCAAACTGCAGTGCACCTTGTCATGGAAGGAGCCTGAGAAATTCACCACATTATGCATATACACTAAATATATATAGCACCTTTCTAAACATTACACGGTGTATCATACTGAATACTTTCTATACAATGTACATCTAATTTATTGCATTACATTAACTTAGTTTTAACACTGATATGGTATTACCTTGCTGAATTGGTTTGGACTACTAACCTGACAGGCGTGAGTTCAGATCCCATGATGGCAATTTGTGAATTGGATTCAGGTAATGAAATAAACCTTGAATTAAAAAAAAACTGTCTATTGTTAAAAATGTTACCTGTTGTACTGTTGTACAAATGATAAGTTCACAATATACTTTAGGGAAGGAACTTGTCAATTTTACCTGGTCTGGTCTCTGTGACTCCAGACCCATTACAGTATGGTTATCTCTTAAATGTCTTGTGCAATGGCCTAGCAAAGCATGAAGGAAGCTCACTACCTTCTCAAGGGCAATTGGTATAGGCAATAAAGTTGGCCATGTCAGTGACATTGTTATGAAGATGTGCTTTTGCCAAATAATGATTTTTGATCCATTAGTTATAAACTTAATTGAACTTTTAAAAAACAAACTTGTTTTTAAAAGTGATTTGAGATCACATTCCAGGGTGGCTATCCCAATTTGCAATACTGATCAGTGTAATTGGAATGGAGATAGGCTGTCTGCAATACCCAAACACAAAGGCCTCACATCTCCTGTTCCATTAACAAGACATTAAGACAATCACCTGAGTTATTCAACTGTTGGAGATGGAGCATTAGGACTAATCACCCAGACAACAGGACCCTGGCTTGGATATCTGTCCAGACATGCATTAACAGAAATTTCCAGCCATGAGTTAATCAAGTTACTTTTGGAATATACAGACAGTGATATTATTTGAATCTCCCAGCAGCTGGCGAGAGAACATCACATGACAAGTCAATCCTTTGTATGTTTTAAGCACATGTTTTCTTAGCAGAACTGAGGACAAGAAGTTGAGAGAGAAGATCCAAATGGGGGGAGGGGGGGTGTCTCCCCTGCCCACCTGAAAAGCTTTGTGCCCAGTTTGCTGACTGTGAACATTCATGAACGCTTTTGATGCAGAGACTTCCTTAAATAAACAAATTCAGGCGAACAGCACTATCATCTCCAGGAGAAAAACACATCAGCCAGCTACGCCTTTAACTGGAAGCATTGGGATCACTGAAGAAAAGCCTGAAGTCAGCCAAGTTATCAAATTACAGAGTGTATATATATATATATATGTGTTTACATTTAATAGACTCTAATTTGCCTAACCTAATTTTCCCCACTCTGTGTATGTGTGCGAACTTTTGAGTGTGTATGTGTGAAAGTCACAGTGGATTGTATTATTTCATTGAGGTTGATTTAAACATAATAGAATTAATCTCTGTCTTTTGTTAAATTCAAGAAAGCCTGTTTGATTCTTTTATCATCGCTATGTTTAAACAGTCTAGTATTCACTAAATTGGTGAATATGTCCTTTTCATACAAAAACCCAGCTGGGGTCAAATGAAGAGAGGGAATAGAGGGGAACCTTTTGACTCCTCTTCACCTAGTCAGAACAGACATGCACATCCTGTAAATGAATACATAAAAAAAACACTTGGATTGTGTTTTGCTAAATTAAGCAATGCAGTAATAGTAACAGAAAACAGTGATGAGATTAACCTGGGAACCTCACAATCCTGCAATTTGCATGCATTCCTGGAATTTCACTTGGTTTGCCCTCTGGGCAGAACTCATCATTCATCCAGAACTACTAACACTGCTATTTACCTTCTAACAATATATTCTTGATTACCTGGCATCGGAAATTATATAAGGTGGATATTTCTTGTTTCTTCTGATACCTATTTACATGCTGTCCCTTGGCAACACCAACTGAAAACAAAAAATTAGTTTACATGTGTGTACTGACAACACTCAACTGTACCTCACCACCACCTCTCTGGAATCCTGCAGTGTTGCTAAATTAGGAGCCTGCTTGTTAGGTGTCTAGTTCTCTATAAGAAGAGGTTTCCTTTAATTAAATATCTGGAAGACTGAAGCCATTGTCTGTAGGCCCTTCCATTACTGGCCACAAGCTGCATCCCTCTCACTGGCAACTTTCTGGCAATTAAATCACAAACATTTTCCTTATATATCTGACTGCAAAATGAGCTTTTGATCTGGTAACTGTCCCATCACTTACAGATCCATTTCCAATTCCATATGTCACATGACCCTCTGCTTCAGTTCATCCACAGCTGCAACACTCATTTGTTTCCTTGTTACTTTTAGAAATGACTATTCCAATGTCCTGCTAGCTAGCCTCCTACATTTTGCCTTCCAGAAACTTGAGATTGCCAAAACTCTGCTGCCTGGTTCTTACTTACACCAAGTCCCTTTTACCTCGATCATCCCCATGCTTAGTGACCTATGCTGGTTCTGGCTAAGCAATGCCTGATCTTTAAAATTCTCATCCTTGTTTTCAAGTCAGTCTGAAAGACATGCTGGTTAGGTGCATTAGCCATGCTATATCCTCTCTCAGTGTGCCTGATCAGGCATTGGAATGTGGCGAATAGGGGATTTTCATAGTAACTACATAAGAACATTAGAACATAAGAACATAAGAAATAGGAGCAGGAGTAGGCCATCTGGCCCTTCGAGCCTGCCCCACCATTCAATAAGATCATGGCTGATCTGTCGTGGCTCAGTTCCACATTCCCGCCCTCTCCCCATAACCCTTAATCCCCTCTCTTATCAAAAACCCATCAACCCGCGTCTTAAAAATATTTAGCGAGGTAGCCTCCACCACTTCAACGGGCAGAGAATTCCAGAGATTCACCACCCTTTGAGTGGAGAAATTCTTCCTCAACTCCGTTCGAAACCGCCCCCCCTTTATCTTGAGGCTGTGCCCCCTAGTCCTACTGTCCTTTCTGAGGGGGAAGAGTCTCCACACCTCTATCCTATCCATCCCATTCATCATCTTATACGTCTCAATGAGATCTCCCCTCATTCTTCTAAACTCTAACGAGTACAAGCCTAGTTTATTCAGCCTCTCCTCATAGCTCAACCCCCTCAACTCCAGCATCAGCCTAGTAAACCTCCTCTGCACTCCCTCCAAGGCCAAAATATCCTTCCGTAAGTACGGCGCCCAAAACTGCACACAGTACTCCAGCTGTGGCCTCACCAATGCCCTATATAGCCGCAGCAAGACCTCCCTACTTCTATATTCAATCCCCCTCGCTATGAAGGCCAGCATCCCATTCGCCTTCCTGACCACCTGCTGCACCTACAAGCTGGGTTTTTGCGACTCATGTACCCCGAGGTCCCTCTGCACCGTCGCCTGCTGCAGTTTTTCTCCACGTAAGTAATAATCCTTCCTACCATTATTCCTACCAAAGTGGACCACCTCGCACTTGCCAACATTAAATTCCATTTGCCAGTTCCTGGCCCATTCGCCCAGCCTATCTAGATCCTTCTGTAGACTCTCCACACCCTCCGCGCAATTTGCCGTTCCGCCAATCTTGGTGTCATCAGCAAGTTTCGACACCATACACTCGGTTCCCTCCTCCAGATCATCTATATAAATGGTAAATACATTGCGGTGTTAATATAAGCCTACGTCTGAATAATAAATAAAAAACTTTAAAAACTTAAAGTCCTTCCAGGGCCATGCCTTTCCTTATCTCAGTATCCCACAACTCTCTGATATACCAATGCTTCCCTGGAATTCCCTCCATAAACCTTTCTGCCTCGCTACCTCACTTTCCTCCTTAAAAGCTGCAGTCCTGACCAAGGTCTTGTGCTAATCCAGCCTAAGAAGGCTTTATGTAGCATAGTGTCAACTGCTTCTTTATGATGCTCTTGTCAAGCAACTTGTTATGTTTTATTACAGGAGCTATCAAAGTATAAATCATTGTTGATAGACTCATTAGATTTACAATTCCAGATGTTTTATTGCAGGAGCTATCTGATTATAACTTGTTGTTCACTGACTTACAATCTTGGATTTGAAAGAAATGACCTGTTGTGATTTTATTGATGAGCTGCAGATTTGACATTAACAGGTAATAATATGTTTCCAAACATTATCAAGTCCCCATGAGGGTGGAACTTCAGCCCCTCTATCCACCCTAACTCTGCCCCCTTTTCCATTAAATACACACATCAGGTGGGTACCCTGCCATTGAGAGTGTCCCCATCAGTGTGAAGGAAATGCCACTGCTGCAGCACAGGAAGATCCCAAAGCCCCACGAAGTAGGTGCTGTGGACAAAAGGACAAGAAATCTACTGGATCCCCGGCCTTGATTATTCCATCATTTTCCTTTTACTCTTCCGTGGGATGGGGCCAGCACTTATTGCGCCTCCCCAGGGGCGTTTAAGAGTCAATCATCTTGCTGTGGATCTGGATTCATATGTAGGCCAGATCAGGTAAGGATGACAAATTTCCTTCCTGTGGCACAGTGGCACAGTGGTTAGCACTGCTGCCTCACAGCACCAGGAACCTGGCTTTGATTCCCGACTTGGGTCACAATGCGGAGTCTGCACTTTCTCCCAATGTCTGTGTGGGTTCCCTCCAGGTGTTCCGGTTTCCTCCCACAGTCTGAAAGACGTGCTGATTAGGTGCATTGGCTATGCTAAATTCTCCCTCAGTGTAGCCAAAAAGGTGCCGGAGTGTGCTGACTAGGGGATTTTCACAGTAACTTCATTGCAGTGTTAATGTAAGCCTACTTGTGACACTAAAAATTAAACTTTAAACTAAAGGAAATTAATGAAACAGATGGTTTTCACAATAATTGACCGTGGTTTCATGTTCATCAGTAGACTTTTAATTTATGATTTTTATTGATTTACTGGATGGCAGTTTCCCACCCTGCCAAGAGTCAGCAGGAATCTCCTCTCTGCCAATCCCACCTCTACTTTCTCAGGAGGCTAAGGAAATTTGACATGTCCGCTATGACTGTCACGATTTTTTTACTGATACAGCATAGAAAGCATCCTTTTCAGATGTATCACAGCTTGGTATGGATCCTGTTCTGACCAAGACCAAAGAAATTACAAGTGATTGTGAACATAGCTCAGTCCATCAAGCAAACCAGCCTTCCATCCATTGATTCTGTCTATGCTTCCCACTACCTGAGAAAAACAGCCAGTGTGATCAAGAACCCTAACATACTACAGACATACTCACTTCCATCTTCTTCCACTGGGAATAAGATACAAAAGTCTGAAAACACGTACCAACTGAGTTAGGAACAACTTCTGCTCTGTTGCTATCAAACTTCTGAATGGACCTACGAAATATTAAGCTGATCTTTTCTCTACACCCTATCTGTGACCATAACATGAAATTCTGCATCCTCTCCTTCCCTTCTCCTCAATGTACTCTATGAATGGTACGTTTTGTCTGTATAGCATGCAAGAAACAATACTCTTCACTGTATCTCAATTCATGAGAAGAATAAATCAAATCATTTGCTCCACAGCCATTGAATACTGCAGGAGCGTTAATTTGCTGGAGGTGGGACTTCTGCCCTCACTTGGGTGGTGGTCTTGCCTCAGAGAGTTACTGGTATTCCCAGAATCCAGCTAAGCGCTGGATTGAAGGGATTGGTGAGATCTTATGACAGGTAGGCGAGGTGAAGCCCGAGGGAGTGAGAAATGTGAGACTGTTGATGGAGTGGGTGGGGGAGGGACCACCAATGGGGGAAGAGCTGGGGATGGGTGGAAAGAAACACCCGATGTGGAAAGTTGCCCACCCACTGAAACAAACCAGTTGTCAAATGGTTCGGCTGAACTGGTTTGGCTGAAACTTGAAATCAATTCCTGCGTTTCTTCCATATCTCTACCCTCCATTCACTCAACCTTTGGAGCTGATTTGTAATTTGGGTTTCGTCAGAGGCAGTGCGAGTAATATTTTTTAAACGCATGGATCAATGCAAAGACATTACAAATCTCACACAATTAGTTTATTTAAATTGCTGATATCTAGTCCTTGTGTATGACCTCAGTTGTGGTTTACCAGCGTTGAATAAATAGGCTTTTTTGAGCAGTGAATAATGTGAACACATTTGGGTGTGTGAGATTAAGGGGAACGTAACAAGGTATCTGCCAATTGTAATAGTGCGGTCACAGCATTTGCCTCTTCTTGTTTCCATTGTCATTTAATATCTAACTTAGTTTTCCCCCCTCTTCCATCCCTCTCCTTAGGGTTTAAGTTCCTCATGGATTTTGAGCTCCCTACTGTTAATACAAATGGATTCAGCATCATGGCTGATAATCTATTCACCCGTGTTGTGTATAATTCCTGGGACTGAAACATGTTTCTTGCGCTAAGCTGAGATCAGAGAAGCAGAATGGATCTGACACAAAAACAAGAAAATGCTGGAAATACTCAGCAGGCCAAACAACATCTGTGGAGAGAAACAGAGTTAACTGGATGAATAAAACGGGGGCAGATGTCAAGCCCCCACGGCATAAAGTTGAAAGGCACATTGCTATGGAGCTATGAAGCACTGCAGGGCTGATGAACAGGGGCAGCGTAGGACTTCTGCCCCTCAATGGGGTGGAAATCCCTCTTTCCTGGTTGGTGGAAGCACCATCACAGCAGGAAGCACCAGGAAGATGTCAGTGGCCACTGCCGGGATTGCGAGTGAAGAGAAGACGCCAAGGCCTTGGCCCCTGGAACAAGAAAGTCTGGAATCTTGGGCCAGGAGGGTTCGGGTATGTTAAACAGTGGAGGGGAAAGTGTGGGTTGAAGTGAGGGAGTGGGTAGAAAGGAAAGGGGGGGGGTGATTCAACCAACAATCAGTAAGGGTGGCCCCCTAAGGGGCGACACAGTGACACAGTGGTTAGCATTGCTGCCTCACAGCGCTAGGGACCCAGGTTCAATTCTTGGTTTGGGTCACTGTCTGTGCGGAGTCTGCATGTTCTCTTCTTGTCTGCATGGGTTTCCTCCAGGTTTCTCCCACAGTCCGAATGACGTGTTGGTTAGGTGCATTGGCCATGCTAAGTTCTCCCTCAGTGTACCCGAATAGGCGCTGGAGTGTGGCGACTAGGGGATTTTCCCAGTAACTTCATTACAATGTTAATGTAAGCCTACTTATGACACTAATAAAAAACACTTCAAAACTTTGAGTGACTCCTCCCTTCATCTTGCCCTTTAAACTTTTAAATTTAGAAACCAGGCTTTCCGCTCCTGCTCACGCCAAACATTTTATGGTCCGGGCAGCATGTTATCAGGATCCATTGGCTTGATGACAAGCCTAATTGACTCTTGATTGTCCATTTAAATGGCAGATGGGCTGCCAGTTGTGCTACTATCCTCCTCCCCTCCCTCGCAATATGAAGGTGAGCTCGGGGCTGGGTGAGTAGACAGTGAGGTGGGTGCCGACCTCAATTTACATAATGACCCCCCACCCAGGTGGGAAACACACCTGGTTGAGGCATGTAAACTTTAATTCGATGTTTCTGTCAAAATGACCTTTGAACTGAAGTCAGCATAGTTGGTCCCTTCATCCAAGTCATTCCACAGAATCCCTACAGTGCAGAAGGAGACCATTTGGCCCATCAAGTCTGTGCTGACCCCATCCCGCCCAGGTCCTGTTCCCCTAACATTTACCTGCTAATCCCTGACACTAAGGAACAATTTAACATAGCTAATCATCTTAACCCGCAGGTCTTTGGACTGTGGGAGGAAACCAGAGCACTTGAAGGAAACCCATGCAGACATGGGGAGAAAATACAAACTCCACACAGACAGTGACCCGAGGCTGGAATTAAACCCAGGTCCCTGACGCTGAGGCAGCAAGGTAGCACAGTGGTTAGCACTGTCGCTTCACAGCTCCAGGGACCTGGATTCGATTCCTGGCTCGGGTCACTGTCTGTGTGGAGTTTTCACATTCTCCTCGTGTCTGCATGGGTTTCCTCCGGGTGCTCCGGTTTCCTCCCACAGTCCAAAGATGTGCGGGTTAGATTGATTGGCTGTGCTAAAATGCCCCTTAGTGTCCCTGAGATGCACAGGTTAGAGGGATTAGTGGGCAAAATATGTAGGGATATGGGGGTAGGGCCTGAGTGGGATCATGGTCTATGCAGACTCGAAAGGCTGAATGTAGGGTTTCCATGTGAGGCAGCAATGCTAACCACAGAGCCACCCTGCTACCCATTAATGTAGGTTATTAATGGTTGAGGCACATTCTGATGAAAGGCTATCTTGATCCGAAGCACTTACTCTGTTTCTCCGCACAGATGCTACCTGGCCTAAAATGTTAACGTTGTTTGCCACTACGAGCTTCCCTCCCTACATTTTTCCTCTTTGCCTTCAGGGGAAATGCTTACACTCCACCCAGAACCTCCTGAACATCCGGATCAATCAGGCTCATGGATACTTAGGGAACAATGGTCCTATCACAGCCCTTCACCATTACAATCCTAAAATCACACAATCTTGTGAATTAGGAGCGTAAGTAGACCATTCGGCCCATCAATCCTGCTCTGCCATTCAATGAGATCATTGCCGATATGATATTGTGGCCTCAACTCCAACTCCCTGTTTATTCCCCTATATTCTTTGACTCCTTTATAGATCAAAAATCTGTCCAGCTCAATCTTTAACACATTTAATGGCCTAGCCTCTAACACTCTGTATGGATGAAAATTCCGAAGACTGATGCCCCTCTGAGAGAAGAAATTCCTCATCATCTCTGGCTTAAATGGGAGATTCCAAGTTTTTAAAGTGCGCCCCTAGTTCTGGATTCTCCCTTTGCCCCAGTGGAAGCATCCTCTCACCATTTATCCTGTCAAGCCCCCTCAGAGCCTTATATAAATTCTTCTAAACTCCAATGAGTTTCAGCCCAAGCTGCTCAGTCTTTCATCATAAGGCAATACCTTAATTCCAGTAATCGGCTTAATGAACCTTCTCCGAGTTGCTTCCAGTGCAGCTATATCCCTCCTGAAGGAGAATAAAGCTGCAGTACACAGTGGTTTAGGGCTGGGATTTTCTGCTCTTGCTCTTTTTAGGTGTAAGTGGCAACGCTTGGCCAGGATTCCCCTAGCCTGATGTGCTGCTTCAGCACAGCGGGTTGGGAGATACTAGCAAGGGATCTTTCATGAGTTCGAGACCGGCATCTGGCTGATTGAGAGTCTTCCAAATGCTTTTTTATGTTCTGGGCCTGCTAGTGTCTCTCCCCCTCCCACCCCCGGAACTGGTTCCCTCCAGAACGGTTTACAACTGTCCCCACTAACTAGGCTGGAGTTCTGGGGAGATCGGAAATGGCTGGGGAAGTCCAGTTGGCCTGCAATTGGGTGGATGGGGTGTCTGGAAGGCTGACGATTGGGGGAGGCCATTGCAGGGCAGGCCAGCAAACGGAAGGCCAGTGATTGGGGGTCCAATCTGCATGTGCCCATCTCCGCACTGACAGATTGACTAAAAAGAGCAGGAGTGGAAAATCCCAGCCCTAGACCACTGTGTACTTCAGGAGGGATAGAGCTGCATTGGAAGCAACGTGGAGAAGGTTCATTAAGCAGTTGCCCACGCATTGCCATGCTGCTGGCCTCTCGAATGGGAATAGACCCTGCCCCTAATTTCCAGAGGGAATCACCATGGGGCACTCTGCATTCTCCAGAGTGTTGGAGATTTGTTCTATTCCCATTTTCCTGCCCTTTGGGCACTCAGCTTTGTTTTGGGAGAATCCTGTCCCTTATGTATTCAAGTCTCTTGTCTCTTGGACTTAAGGTATATTGAAGATGAGTATCTTTAGCAGTGAAATGGCCAGGACAAGAGAGAGAGAGAAATGGTTTTAAGGGGACAAGTGAACCAAGGGTAGAGGTGAGGGTGTGGCTAAGCAAATCAATGCAGAAATGTTGTGGTGACAGGAAGACCAATTGCAAAATAGTTGGGATTGCAAGTGGCTTAGGGATGGTTTGGAATGAGGAAGTCAGTGGAGTGTGATGCAAGGAGTGACACAAGTGAGCAGAGATATGATTGATATGATGGGACCAGTGAGGCTTGGTGAGATTAAGGTCAAAGGGATGGCTGTGAATATCATTTGGGGTTTAAAGGCAGCAGACGGGTGACACGGTAGCACAGTGGCTAGCACTGCTGTTTCACCCCTCTAGGGAACTGGGTGCGATTCCTGTCTGGAGTTTGCACATTCTCCTTGTGTCTGTGTTGGTTTCCTCCGGGTGCTCCAGTTTCCTCCTACAGTCCAAAGATGTGTGGGTTAGGTTGATTAGCCATGCTAAAATTACCCCTTAGTGTCCTGAGATGCCTAGGTTAGAGGGATTAGCGGGTAAATGTGTAGGGATATGGGGGTAGGGCTTGGGTGGAATTGTGGTCGGTGCAGACTTGAAGGGCCTCTTTCTGCACTGTATGAATCTATGTATCTAAATTAAGGGAGGGTAAAAAGGCAGTAAGTTCAGAGGAGAGTGAGTGCAATGAGTTGAGCTCATTGATAGATCATTGGGTACCATTTTTGAACAAAGAACAACCCAGCACGGGAAACAGGCCCTTCGGCCCAACGAGCCCACGCCGCCATTTCAACAAAGCATTTTCCTACACCTACCCTGCCCTGTGTGTATGTGAGTGGTACCCCTAATGTAGCCAGATTCAGGGGAGAATAGTGTAGGGTCAATTTGGTACACCAGTCAGCCTAAGAGCACATCTTTGGGGTGTGGGAGGAAACTGGAGCACCCGGAGGAAACCCACGCAACCACAGGGAGAATGTGCAAACTCCCACAGACACAGGCCCAAATCCATGTATCTGCACAGCTAGCAGTGATAGTCACTGAGCTGTTGTGGTGCCCGTCTGCTGGTCCAGGATTAAGCACAGACAGCGACACGAAGTACTAGGCCACTCTCGAAACCTCCAAGAGCAGCCCACGCACGACCCACCGTGTGCATGACCCTCGTTTGACAACAAGGTGGACCGACACCTGTGGATTAAAAGAGACAAAACATTAACATGTAATATTACATTTCCAGTGTCGTCCCGAGGCTCTGACCCTTTTTAATACCGTCTTCTATAACCCTCCATCCCTGTTTCGCTCATGTGTCATCTAAGTAAACCTTAAACAAGTCCAACGTGCCTGCCTCCACCACCCTACTCGGTAGCGCATTCCATACCCCCACGACCCTCTGCGTGAAGAACCTTCCTCTCATATCCAAATTATACTTCTCCCCCCTCACCCTTAGATCGTGACCTCTCGTAATTGTCCCCAATCTAGGGAAAAGCCTACCACTGTTTACTCTATCTATTCCCTTCAGTATTTTATAGACCTCTATCAGATCCCCCCTTAATCTCCGTCTTTCTAAGGAGAAGAGCCCCAGTTTTTCCAATCTTTCCTTGTAACTCAGTCCTTCCATACCAGGCAGCATCCTGGTAAACCTCCTCTGCACCTTCTCCAGGGTCTCCATGTCCTTCCGGTAGTAAGGTGACCAGAACTGGACGCAGTACTCCAAATGCCGTCTAACCAACGTTCTGTACAACTGAAGCATTAGACGACAGCTCTTATACTCTATACCCCTTACTATAAAGGCTAGCATTCCATAAGCTTTCTTCACAACCTTCTCTACCTGTGTTGACACCTTCAGAGACTTGTGCACTTGCACTCCCAGGTCCCTCTGCATTTCTATACTCTTAAACGGTCTACCTTTTATCATGTAACTCCTCCCTGCATTATTCCTTCCAAAATGCATCACCTCGCATTTGTCAGGATTAAATTCCATCTGCCATCTATCTGCCCAGTATACCAACCTATCTATATCCTGCTGTATCACCTGACAATCCGCCTCAGTATCCGCTTTTGGGTTCTGCTTTCCCTTTTCCCAGCAGAGTAGAAGAGCTAAAAATTTGGCCCCATGTTTCTGAGTGCCTGCTGCATCCTATTGTGGAAATAAATGGTTATATCATACAGCATTATCGTCACGAGTTGTATTCCTTACAAAATCTAAACTACCCTTGTCCACACATAAACTTGCAAAACAGGTCTTTTTGAATGAGGTTACTGGTGTTCTTTGTATTGAGGAAGACCTTTATGTAAAAAGCTGAGTACTATCAGTTTACAGGACAGGGAAATGGAAATCATGTGGTGGTTTAAGCCACAGGGTGTTTCAAATAAATTAAATAGTAGGCATGTTGACAAGATTTAACTCTTCATTGTACCAAAATAAGGACAACAGGGGAGAATGTCCACAAGATTCTTCCAACCTCCCTTTGTAACTTATTTGTTTAGTGTTTGTTGTAGCTGCTCATGACCTTTCAATTCTGAAGTGGTGTAGGAACTGCGGATATATGTGCACAAATCATTGATGGTGACACAGCAGGTGAACAGTTAATAAAACATACAGGCTTTATAAATAGGGAGATAAGAAAGCATGGGAATTGTGACGAAACATGACAAAACACTGCTTCAGCCTCAGGGTGTGTCCACTTAGGAATTAAAGATGTGACTGTGTTGGGGAAGGTGCAGAAATAACTAATGTGAATGTTCATACATGCTACTGACTGTGCAAGGCTACAGGCACGTGATATGGTATTACTTCCTGTGATGACATATGCATAAACAAATTATTCAGATTACTTTTATTCTTTCATGGGATGTGTGTTTCACTGGCAAGGTCAGCATTTGTTGTCCACCCCTAACGGTCCTTGAGCTGACTGGCTTGCTAAGTCATTTGAGATGAGATTCACTCACACTGCTGTTGGTCTGGTGATCCAGTTCCACAGCAACCTGGTTGACTATTAAATGCCCCCCTCAAGGGCAAATAGGAATGGGCAATAAATGGTCCCTGGCACTGTGAGGCAGCAGTGCCACTGTGCTGTTCGATAATCAATTGCTCCATAGAACTGGACAATCCTGGAAAAGCTGTAAGTGTCATACCCAGGAGGGTTACAGAGGAGGAGGCTCTCCTCTGGGGGCTGTACTCACCTTTACAAACCTGGAGAGATCCCTGTGACAGGTTCACGTCTGGGTGAACCTGTTATAAACTGCACTGACATGATATCACGTTGGCAAGGTTTGAAAATATTCCCACGGGGGATATATGGTGAGTGGTGGGGTGGCGGGAGGGGTATAATTATATGTAAATGTATTAAAGCCAGGTTCACCCCATTGGTGTGAACCTGATTACATTGTCAACGAGATTGTGATCCCTCGTGGCCGAGATTCGTGATTTCTGGGTTTTGTTGGATCTTGAACCATCGCCACTGATCCCGCACACAGAGCGAGTTGGTTCAAGGTCCCGCTAGGAAAATTTCATGATGGGTGGGAATTCCCTGCTGCTCATGCCCCAAGACCAGAAATTCCTGCCCGAGGTCACTGGGCCTTTACATAGTCCACTGAATGTTCTGTCCCGTCCACTACAATTGGGCAGGATGGGAAGATTCTGCTCAATGTTTCACAGTTATGAGCTACAAAGGTGATCACGTTTCAGTTCAATTTTCAACTTCAATGGGCTGAGGCTGCAGAAGGCACTCTGTCACCCTTACAATTGTGCAAAGTAGGAAAGACTTAAGTTCTGTTGATGGGAAGGGAGGGCAGCAAAGTAGTATTGCAAAATTATACTGAGTCTGAGAAACACTTTTCAATCATTGGAAGCTGAATGGAAACTGCAAATTTCTGATGAAGTTATAAAATTGTAAACCATTTGTATGAAATATCTAATTTCCAAAGATCATTATGGCAGATTATTGTCATGGGCTATTCACTTTTCTCACCTTCTATCTTCCCACAAGTTAATTATTGGCTGTCCACCTCAATGCTACCATCCTTAACTGCCCCAAATAAACCATACCTTTCCTACATGTGGAAACTGACATGTAGCACGTGGATCAGAAGTAGAAGGAGGCAAGGTGAGATCCTTGAGGGACCCCAGAGATAATGATGCAGGTTGCTATAATAAGTCTGAATATAAACCAGGTCACTGCAACCAATGTGATGAGTACATTGAGCTTAATCAGTATTTAAGTCAGGATATAATGGGCCGAATGCTCGGGCTTGACCATGGCTGCGATTCTCCAGTCCCACTGCAGTGAATGGAGATTTGGCTGAGTGCCAAATTCTCCATTTTTGCCGTTAGTGGTGGTGGGTATGAATGACCGGATAATTTCGGCCAACATATCAGTTTTACAGCAAAAGCGTACAACCAAGGCAGGGCTATGGGCCAAGTGCTGAGAAGAATAGAGGAAAATTGAGGAGAGGTATTTCCAGTGCCAGTGATGGAATTAGATGGGAGTTCAGGAGTTTCTACTGTGTCAGTGTGGACTCAATGAGCTGATGGGCCAAAGGGCCTCTTCTGTGCTGTATGATTCTATGATTCTAAGTAATGAATACCGATCCAGGCCAGGCAGACTGGCACTGGAAACATCACTTCTCAATTTTCCTCTATTTTTCTCAGTGTCTCATGTCTTCTCTACATTTCAATCCACCCAGCTGTTTTAGATTGGGTATTACATATCCAGTATGAGCTTCAGGCATTGACCTATCTGTTCTTGGTCAACCAGATCTTTACACCATCATTCCTTATCTCATCTCATGCTGCCCCCCCACCCCAACTAGTTTTATCCATCCTAGAGACTTTCATCCCTGGCCTTCAAACTAATATTCAGGAGTTTCACCCATCCATTATCAGTTAATTATGACTAAAGCTCTTTGAAAACTGGTTGACAAGCTATTCATACTAACTAAATTTTTAAAAATTTCCTATCAGACTATTGAACCTTGGAGTGATTCACTAAAGTAACTTTGATTCTATTTCCGCACATTGATTGACATTTGCATTTCAACTAGCAGTTTAATTAACCTTGGCTAGCTGAAAAACATGACCCAGCTTTTTAACTTGTTTGAAGTGTCTTATCATGTTGCTCTCCTGTTATCGCAGAGTCCTCACCTGACCATGGGCTACTTTACAGGCTAGCTATAGCTGCCATCATCTCAACATCATCTTTCCATTCATTTACTTTGAGAGAAATAAACCTTTGAGCAGTTTCCAGGAAAAGGAAACTTGCAACACTAAATGATTCCTTTGCTTATTCCAAGCCAACTATTAAACATGTACTCATTCTAATCATTTTTTAAATTCATTTGTGGGACATGGGTGTCACTGGCTGGCCAGAGAGCAGTTGAGAGTCAATCACATTGCTGTGATTCTGGAGTCACACATCGGCCAGACCAGTCAAGGACAGCAGATTTCCTTCCCTAAAGGACATTAGTGGACCAAGTGGGTTTTTCCAACAATCGACAATGGTTTTATGGTCATCAGTCGATTCTTAATTCCAGATTTTTTTTATAGAATTCACATTCCGCTATCTGCCATGGTAGGATTCGAACAACGGTCCCCAGAACATTAGCTGAGTTTCTGGTTTAATAGTCTAACTATAATACCACTAAGCCATCATCTCCTGGTATTTCTAATTTTTAACAGTGGAAGAGGAGACTTTGCAGGTGATTGTCCGGCTATGGTTAGATTGGTAAGAATGGAGCCAGTTATATTTAGTCCCAGCCAGCAGGATGATAGGTGAGGGAGGCATTGGAGCAGAATGTTGTGATCAACTGCATCGCTGTGGGCAGGTAGAAAGGAATGAGGGTGGATAGTATGCCTTTAGCACCGTCACATAGGATGGCAGTTGTGACTTTGATAAGCGCTATTTCAGTACTACGGCAGGGTCGGAAACCTCATATAATGATAGAGTTCTTGGAAAGATGGGAACAGATTTGAGAGTCTATACATTGTGGACTTTAGAGAGAAAAGAGAGGCTGCAGATGGGGAGGGTAGTTCACATCACAAAGGGGTTAGGCTTTTTGAGAAGAGGGATGATGATAGCAAGTATCTAAGGGACAGAATCTAAGGAGAGAGAATAGTTAACAATATCAGCTAAGCTAGGGGCCAGCAAGGAAAGCTGTTTGGTCGGCAATTTAGTGGGAATAGGATTGAGGTCTCAGGAAGTAGTTCACATAGACAAGATGGACAAGATGAGATTGGGAATGGCAAAAGAAACTTATGTGGCATTAGAGACTGAATGAAATAGGGAATCAATTCTGCCATCAGAATAATGCTATAATTATTCATTGCACAGACTGGAAAGCTGTCACTGCTCTTCAATGTTTGTGTCATTGTATTAGCAGTAGAGTCCAACATTTCCAGTTAGAACTGAAAGGCAACATGTGGTAGTCCCTCTTCCCAACACTGAATGTTATCCACAAAGTGGAAAGTACCTTTTATTGCTCAGTTCCTATTAACTAGTTGCACTTTGCTTGCTTCTGAACAGATTGAAAGAAAGTACTCTGTTATTACCGCAAGAAACAATATTTTTCACTGTATACTAATACATGTGACAGTAATAAATCAAATCAGATCAAATCAAAACAAAATTAATTTGCCTACTTTGAGGAGGAAATTAAAATTGCAGTTTTAGCAGTTTTACCTTTTATTTGCTGCCAGGTACAGAGTATCAGCATTATTTCAGGTTCATGGGAACAACTGGAGTGTTTCCAACTATGATAGGCAAGCAGTGGATAAATGATATCAGGCGAAAGGTTGTATTTCAATGATGACTTATATCCATGCTATACACTCAAAACCACATACTTGCATGCAGTCAAATATTGCTAGACAATGGTCAGGAACAATATTTGCATTCATTTTTATCTCATGAATGCTCAGTAAAAGGCCAACTCAGCGCAATTACATTCCTCTTCCAAGTTAATAGAGGGGTCAAACATCGAAGGAATTTGGTTCAGGGGTTTAAGGTGATGGCAGAGGGCACAGTCACAAACTCATGGTGGGTTATTGGATGGCCCCATAATGGGGGGGTTTCCTGGAAACTCAAGATGCGTATGGCCTTGAGAAGGGGAGAGGCCAGGTCAACAAAGGGCATGGGGTCATCAGCAGGGGGGATTAAAAATATCAACACAGATGATGGTAGGTTCAAGAGTAACAGGGGAGGCTGTGTGGTGCTGGGAGGAAGAGGAATTAGAGACGATAAGGATGGAAGACCATACGAGTGACCAGGTGGGTGATAAGGGCAGCTGGTCTTGCATGAAAATATTAGCAGCACTAAAATCCAAGGACTGTCTTTTCTGGTATCAATGTTGGGATTAGTCTCTGACCTTTGACACTGACTCTGATACATTGTATGGGGGCATGAGATTACAGTGGGTTTATCTTATTAACAGTGGGTGGGCATTTGACTGGTTTGTATCTCAGGAGCCTGATAAAGGGTTTCTTCTCACAGTGGGCACCATGTGCATGGTTGACCAGCATTTATTCCCTACCCCTAATTGCCCATGAACTAAGCATCTCACTCAGCCATAACTGTGAAATGGCTGAAAAGAGTCAACCACATCACTGTGGGTCTGGAGTCACATGTAGGCCAGACTGGGAAAGGATGACCGACTTCCTTTCCTAAAGGACATTAGTGAACCAGATGAGTTTTTACAACAATCAACATGGTTTCATGGTCATCATCAGATTTTTAATTCCAGATTTTTATTGAATTCAAATTTCAGCATCTACCGTGGTGGGATTTGAACCCAGATCCCAAGAGCATTACCCTGGGTCTTTGGATTATTCATCCAGCGACAATACCACTATGCCACTTCCTCCTCTGGCCAATTGAGTGGATTCCTTTTATGCTGTAACCATGATTCTAGGATTCGATGAAGACTTTTTTCTTAATGTACTGCTGTGTGAGAACTTCTGAAATAACATGCTATCTAGGATGACATTTACATCGAAAGTTCAAACAGTAGAAGTATATTTGTTGATTTGGATTCCAGAGAGTAAGATTCCATCGGATTTTCCAGCCCCTTCTGCAAGCGGAATCTTCCAGTCCCGCTGATGTCAAATGGATTGACACCTCTGCCGCAGGAAAACCTGCTGTGCCAGGGCTGGAAAACTCCTGGCACATAATTTCTGTAAATGCACTGTTTATACTTAATACACTTTGTTTACTTAGATTTACAGAGTCATGGATGTTTACAGCATGGAAACAGGCTTTTAGGCCCAACTTGTCCATGCTGCCCAGATTTTACCACTAAGCTATTCCCAATTGCCTGCATTTGGCTCATATTCCTCTATACCCATCTTACCCATATAACTGTGTAAATGTTTTTTAAAAGGCAAAATTGTATCTGTCTCTACTACTGTCTCTGGCAACTCACTCCAGACACTCACCACCCTCTGTGTGAAAAAATTGCCCCTCTGGACCCTTCTGTATCTCTCCTCTCGCACCTTAAACCAATGTCCTCTAGTTTTAGACTCCCCTAACTCTGAAAAAATATGTTGACTATCTACCTTATCTATGCCCCTCATTATTTTACAGACCTTTATAAGATCACCCCCTAAGCCTCCTATGTTCCAGGGAAAAAAAGTCCTAGTCTTTCCAGCCTTGCCTTTTAACTCAAACCATCAAGTCTCCATAGCTTCCTCGTAAATTTTTTCTGCACTCTTTTTAGGTTACATAGAACATAGAACATTACAGCGTAGTACAGGCCCTTCAGCCCTCGATTTTGCGCTGACCTGTGAAACAAATCTAAAGCCCATCTAACCTACATTATTCCAATATCATCCATATATTTATCCAACGACCATTTAAATGCCCTTAATCTTGGCGAATTCACTACTGTTGCAGGCAGGGCATTCCACACTCTTACTACTCTCTGAGTAAAGAATCTACCCCTGACATCTGTCCTATATCTAGCACACCTCAATTTAAAGCTATGTCCCCTCGTGCTATTCATCTCCATCCGAGGAAAAAGGTTCAGATATCCATTCTATAACAGGGTGACCAGAACTGTACACAGTGACTCTGCACTCCCATAGTTAGTACTGAATACATTTGTCGAGTGATTTAAATTGTGAGCCATGGTCAGATTTTTCCCTGCTGACACATTGAGCTCACTTGGTAACATGCAGCATATTCCAGTAATGTGAAATGCACAATGGGAGTGCAGAGTCACTGGTCAACTGTTACATCTCATTATATATTGCCCAGGTTTATGAGATTCATTGTCCATTTACATCATTAGTCAGTCATTGAACTGTAGAATGCTTCAAACACAATGAAGTGGAACACAAGGAAGTATCTAATATTAAAAAAAATCAGAATTCTTAGCCAAAATGGTTTCAGGAATAGCCAGTGGAAACAGGTTTCATTCAGCTGAGCCAGAACATGATCTAGGGAAATGCTTCACAACATCACAAAAACAAAAGATAAGCATGGGTGATGAAAGGCATCCCACAAGTGTCGGTCTTAACCCCTGTTGGTATTCTGGTGGGTGGTCGCTGAGGTGGGTGCAAAGTGTCTGATCCCCCACAGCATGCAATCCAGGAGATTATATTACTTTGGCCTTGGCTGCATCAGCCCTTTCAACCTATCTCCCCTCAGAACCTTAAAGTTTTGAAGTTTAAAGTGTATTAGTGTCACATGTAGATTTACATTAACACTTCAATGAAATTACTGTGAAAATCCAATGGGAAGTCCTAGTTGCTTGGTATGTGAGCAGGAGCAGGAGTAGGAGCCCACCACTGCGCACCCAAGGTAACGGACCCTGGTTCTCAAATCAGTGCATTCCCAAAAGAATATTGGATATAGGCCTGGAAAGGAAAACAACTTGGGATGCTATGGGGACAGAATGGAGGGTGGGACCTTTGGTAGTGTGTGTTGTATAATCCTATGATAATAGTTGGGAGAAGGTTGACAGGGCAATAGACGTAAGGGAGGACCAGGTTTTCATTGTGGGTTTAGGAGTAGCACTCCTTGTCCTTTTGGCTCACTACGAAATGAAAGGAAAATGAACTTACCTTTCCTGGTGCCTTGTGGCCCCAGCTCTTCTTTCCTTCAGGTCGGCCAGGTGGAGAAGCCACAGCAGTCTCCACTCGCAGGCCTTGGCTTAAAGTTGCAGTAGGGCCCTGATGATGCCAGCAGAATCCAATCGCCATTTTTCAGGAAGGACTGTCCTGCTAAAAGGACAGGGTTAAGGTTACAACCTACAGGAAAGCAGATGTTTAGGGTGTGTCACTTTAAGCATTTTAAACGCCTGCGTGTTAGATTAAAATGGGTCCTGTTCTCCAAGCCCATCTAGAAAAACTGCCATTTGTTACAGAGTGAGGAGGAGAGATAAACTGAAAGTCTACAATCCCTTCCCTTACTGTCCCGGCAATCAGTCTGCTTGTTTTGGAAATGTGTTCTAAGCCTCATTTAGCATGTGGTCCATTTAAAGGACCAGCAGCAAACTTTTGTGAGTTTGGAAATAAATATTATTTGTGCAAACACTCATCCAAGCGTAAATGCTTTGTCAATCATTCAACACACACACAGACACATGTATACACACACACACACACACACACACACACACACACACACACACACATACATATACACACACACACACACACACACACACAAACTCTCAAAAGAAAATAGAGTTAAAGAGAACAGAGAACTTTTATAAGTTGTAAACAAAAGAAAGATTCATAGCTCATTGTTGGGTAACAGTCTTTGTGGATCTGGTGAAGGGGGCATCTTTCCCACTCTTGGGTTGTAGTTTTGATGAGTTCAAATAGCTGGAGTTGGATATCAGGATCATTGTAAGATTCCCTCGAAGAGGGGAATGTGAAGCAGGCTTTGGTTTTACAGGTGGTCTTGGATTTGGGAATAAGTCTGGGAGGTTTTAAAGATTTTGCAGCCTCCTGGTTCTTAAAAGGCAAAGATTGCACAGCCTTTTTTCCTGCTGGTATAATTGCTATCTTCTGAAGACTATCCAGGCATCTTTCTGGGTTTGAGGATAACGAAGATTTCACTATCAGAGCCCAGTTTCACTCACATGATCAGTAGTCATTGTCCATCCAGCATTTCTTAAAGCTAAAAGGGCATTGATATATACTGGGGCAATAGATAGTGGTCTTCCACATTTTGGGGACGATCGGTTCCTTCAGTTCTTGGAGACAAGTCTAGCGGCTCATTAACTTTAAGCTTTTGTTAAATCACAGACATTAACATGTGTAAATTGCACACACAACCTTCTTTTTGGTATGCCCATTCCAGGCAGAGGCCTCCACTCATAGATCATAGAACGCTACAGTTCAAAAAGAGGCCATTCACCCCATCGAGTCTGCACTGACCACAATCCCATCCAGACCATACCCCCAAATCCCTACATATTTCACCCACTAATCCCTCTAACCTACGCATCTCAGAGCACTAAGTGGGAATTTTAGCACAGCCAATCAACCTAACCCTTACATCTTTGGACAGTGGGAGGAAACCAGAGCACTCAGAGGAAACCCACGCAGACACAAGGAGAATGTGCAACTCCACACAGACAGTGACCCAAGCCGGGAATTGAACCCAGGTCCCTGGAGTCGTGAAGCAGCAGCGCTAACCACAGTGCTACCGTGCCACTCTCTCTGAATCACTCAGAGTGATTCAGTTAGAACTTTTGTAAGCTTGAGGAAGTTTGTGTTGAATAGACAAAAGTCACCTGATTCTCAGCAGATATCTTTTGGGTATCCATTTTAAAATGCAGAAAGGCACTTCCAGAGGCTTCCACAGGCACACAGTCCATGTTTAAATGTATGAATAGGATGTGCCTTCACTGGACATGACACTATTCCTCTATCCCAATATTCAGCTCTCTCATCAGGAGCTTTGATGATATAGCATTGATTTAGTGAGAACAGTGGTCTCAGTGCTATCCTACCCTGCTGAACATTTTCACCTACGTTCACCGTCATGTGCACCCAGAAGCAAAATCAACACAGTTGACGGCAGTCCACAAGATTCTGTCCCATTTGAGGACTTCCTGATAATTTTCCTATAGAAATGATTTGGGAAAGAGTTACATTCAAATATTGATCCCAGGGTTACACAATCTATTTCATAGTTGAACACTACACGGTATAGGCAAATCCCTAAACATGAGGCACTTACCTGGAGAGACCAACACTGCTGTCCCTGAGAGAATATCTAAGGCAATGCTTTAACTCTGTAACAGATATGTAGTGGTGTACCAGATTCCCAGCTTCACTTTCACCAACCAACATTCAAAAGACCACTACTCAGAAGTATTACTAAGCCACCACTTTTGAAAGCTCCTCACTGTCTCGGGCATTCAGTGATGAATTCTAGTCTGTCCTTCCCAGAGCTGATCTGAACTTGATCCAGCCAGCAAGTACCACTGTTTTCATTCAGCTTCCCAACACATCTTCAGGCCTGGAGGTTTTCAGTTGCGGTGGCAGAACAAGTGTGGGGGAGTCACTTATTATTATAAAAGATACACATGACCGTACATTTGTCAATGTCATTGAACTGAATTATAGTACTAATATTATTAGAAAAGGAAATGGTTTTCCAGCAATGTTATTGTACAATGTAAAAATTAAAATATGTTCACATCAATTTATTAATCTAACAAGGTTTTAAAACCAAAACATCAGTTGTGACTTGTAACACACAACAAACATGTTGCTAGGATCAAGTCCCAAAAAGTATTATAAACACACAGTAATTTCTGTAAATATTTGACTTACTTTCATGATATAGATGGATGGTGCACGTTAAACATTAGCTTGAAACATCACACAAGCCTCAACTGTTTTCTTGCTGATGAGACACACAAGCAGTTTTTAACACCTCAGACTCCACACCGTATTCCCTTGGAAACACATGCATCAGCCAATGATGTTCTTATAAAACTGCTACGAGTTCAACGAAGATTGGACGGTGATAACTGAGGATTTAACAACTTACAGTGGCACATGGCACACTGGATTGCCAAAGTGCAGGGTGTACATTTCAGCAAGACTGGAGCAGAAATGTGCACTGTGGCTGCTAAATATTTAACTGGACACCAAATTTACAGTTCCTTTTATTCAGACAGTGGCCTACATTTTTTGGAAGCTATTCAAATTCTACTGTGTTGATCAGTTAGAATAGAACATCTGCTGCGATACAGCCTCTCTGCATTTGTTTTTGTGATTGGCTCACTGATAGAAAAGAGTAAGCTAATTACCCAGAGCTTCCAAATCAGGACTTTCACTGCATTTTAGACATTAGAATTGTTTTAATCTACTGAAGCGAGGTATTGACATGAGAGTTTCCTGGATCAGTTTGTTTGCATGTTTAATACAATAGTGATAGCACAAAACCAAATGCAAGACAGAATTAACTTGCTGGGATACATGGAAATCAGAGTGAATGAAGCAGGCTGGCCAATGAATCCAGCATATGTTCAGAAAATGATACATCGCAGAAGGCCATCATATCTGAGCTGGCTCTTTGAAAATGCTGCCCACTTGTTCCTTGCTCTGTCCCCTAGCCCAGCAAAGTTTTCTCTGCAGGTATTTACACAATTCCCTTTTGAACATTATTGTTGAAACTGCTTCCATCGCCCTTTCAGACAGAAAATTCCAGTTAATACCAATCACTGTGTAACACTGTTTTTTTCCTCACGTAGATTCTGGCTCCCTTGTCAATTGTCCTAAATCTGTGCCCTCTGCTCACTGACCCTTCTACCACAGATAAAAAATTCTCCCTAATCCCTTTCAAGTGTTTGATCACCTCTGCAAAATCTCCCATTGATCTTCTTTGCTCCAAGGATAACAACCATGGTTTCTCTCAGCTGTCCACATAACTGAAATTGTTCATCCCTGCTACCATCCAAGCATTTTTATCTTGTCGACACTCTAATATTATTGACACCTTTCCTATAATGTACTTGCCAACAATGGCCAACAACTACTCCAGTTCTGTCCTAACCTGTATGCTATAAAGGTTGTGTTATTTTAATGCTATCTACTCAGGAATTGGAATGGTAGTCCCTCTTGGTTGTATGCTATGGGTATTTGAAATCCAAAATGGCACCCTGGCATGCACACATACTAATGTGTTATACCAGATGCCATATTAGTGAAGCTTTAGTGCAAGCACAGGATAAATGGTTACCCACAGAGCAGATGCTAACATCATCGGTAATATAATATTGATTTAACATTAGCAGTGTCATGCTGCAGCTTAACACTCCAAATTTCCCTACAGTATAGGATGTCACTATTTGCACACGCACTACCTTGTGGTCCACATGTCAGCTAGGCCCTATAATGTGACTGAAAAAAATTTCACTCCATCAGCTTCCAGTTGGTGGTGACCGTGGGTAGAGATGTTGGACAGGAACCCAGTATCCGGGACCCGGCAGTCAAGATGTTTTCATTCTCCAGCAATCACAGTGCCAACTGCACCATGACAAACCAAGGGTAGTTACTGAGGTAGTTACCAAGGGTTATCCGCTGGCAATGTGAATTTGCACAACCCATGCACACATGTTCACTGTATGTAAAGTAAAAGGTATTGCTTGGAATTCTCCAATGTCATACACCCCACCAATTCTGCCAGTGAGAATGGACAATCTGGTGCTCATCCAAATCTCCATTCACTGCAGTGGGACTACAGAATCCCAGCCATACGCTAGATCAGAGAATTCCAGTCATATTCTGACACAAAATGCAAGCAAGCAGATCATTGGCAAGTGAACGAACACTTCTGCTACCTGGAGACTCTGGAGAAACACAGCAGAGAAGGAGCAAGATTCATGGTGATCTGTTGTGTGTGATCATGATCATGGAGAAACAGTCCTCTCCGCCAATAATACTGTAAGCAGCTGAGGAGCAGGAGCATGAGCAAGAAGAGGAAGAATAAAAGAGGCAACCTGGACAGACTCTTTCTGACTGTGATGTGTGTGATACCAGAAAATGCAACTTGATTCCATTCACCTACAATCCCATACCTTACACCATCCCTCCATCACTGACAAACACTGTGTCCACTTGGCCTCAATGCAAACATAAAAGCCAAAACAAAATAAGTATTTCAAATTCAATTCTTAAATGAAATTATTCTATATGGCATACAAAAGTCATCGTTATACATCCCCTAAATGCCTGACTTCTGTGTGCCTTTGTCTACCTTATTTCTTCTATCCAGTGTTACCCATTGGCTGCAGAATGGCTGATGGAAGGCAGTGGAATTTCAATGAAGGAAGTTGTGGATGGTCTTGCAGAAAGAATGTGAGCAGCTCTGGTTCTAGAAGACCTGGTTTCTGACTGCACCATCCAGACATGGATGGTCGCAGGAGGCCAACCATGGGCTGGCTGACTGACAGTCAAAAACAAGGAGGCTGATGGATTGCTGTCACCCTGAGAGAGGACAGCACATTTTCACTCTGGGAATCCAAGAAATTGTGTTGGACATCTGATTACTGGACTGCAGCGAGATTCTGTAAGCTGCTTTAGGACTGATATTTGTAGCTATGAAGCCAGCAATCTAAACCTGCGTGGCAACAAGTCGAGACTGTATGACTTCTTTCTGTGCTTCCAGTGTTGCTCACAGACTTCCATTGGAAACTGCTTTTGCTGCAATTGAAGCTGAGACATTGACAATCAGATGTTGCATTATAATTGGGTCCATAAGTGCTCATGAAGTTGCACGCTTCAGAGGATAGGCTCTAAGCTCTGCCAAAGCTCTGCGCCAAACCTGTGCCAGACTCCTCCTTACTCCGTGACATCGAGCGCAGCCTTTCTGGCACCAATCATTTGGTTGTACATATTGATCAACCTTCATCTGTATGCTGTTGCATCAAAGTGCTCATCTATGCCCTCTGCATCAGAACACATGCCCCCTGGCAAGCTGTGTTACAGGTGCACTTTGGCCTGGATACAGGACACCTATCCCCTATATTTTATCACATGCAGATCTCTCTTCTATGCTATCCATTAAGTTACACACATTATCAGTATTGGAGCTGAGTGACTGCGAGTCTGAGTTTGAGTGACAGCGTGTGCCTTCACCGTCACAGTCTTCTGGCTGTGGGTGTCTCAATGACACTGAATGACCAGCACAGTCTCTTCTTTGGGTTTAAAGATATGTAGGTGCACTCATCCCCATCCAATTCAATCCTGCCACCTTTGGCTGTGTCCCAACTTGTCCTGCATGAAATTAGGAACTTTTAATGAATGAATGTAATGCAATATTTTGGGTGATGTGTTATGTTAGGGTAGCTGAAAGTATGTGTAATCTGTGAAATGTTTGTGTGAGGCTTGCTGTGTTAAATGTGTTATGGTGTGGAGTACCATATGAATGTCAGGTATGAGTCTTAAAAGACAGAAGTTATTGGTTGATGAATGATTAATATTTGGTGAATTAAGAATATCTCTTTTTAAGTCTCCAATCAGCCACACTCCTTCTTTGTCTACTGTTCCACTATTTATATGCTTATAATTTGTGTTTCCTTTTCAGTTACCTGCCAGTCTCTTCTCATACACTATCTTTCTCCCTATGATTCTAACTCATTGCAATTGGTCCTCTTCCCCTGAATATTTTTGTGTTTGATTATTCCCTGTACTTTTCCAAACCACTCTAAATCTAATAATATCATGACTACTATTTACTAAACTCTGAAACATCCTCCATTTGACCCACTATTGATTCAGCACAGTTTCCTTCCTTTCTTGTTGGGCAAGAAACAAACCTATCAAGAAAGTTGTCTTATACACATGTCAGGAATTCCCCCTGCTCTTTGCCCTTGACATTGTTAAATCTCCCAGCCTATATTTGGGTAAAAAAGGCTCTCCTCATTATCATTACTCAGTAGTTCTTGCATCTTTCTTCAATTTGGCTTCAAATCTGTTCTTCAATCTCAGTCTCACTACTCGGGGGCTTATACATCCAATGGTTCCTCCATTGTTCCTTAATTCAAATCAGATAAATTCGCCATCCATTTCTAGTGCTGTAATAGCATCTTTCATATTGTCATCCTTTTCTCTTTTTTCTTCCTTATTTTTCCTGCTAAGAATATTCAATTTCAATTCCTTCCCTTGTTTGAGTTAGGTTTCTGTTCTTGCCACAATATCATAACCCCATGTAGCTACTTGCACCAACCTTAGTTAACTTGCTGTGGTTATTTAAAAACATGTACACCTTGCCTCATGTTTCCCCTATTTGATACTTCCCATTTCCTCTTTACTTTTACCCATTGCTTAGATCTTTGTACTTGTATCTCTTTCCCAATACTTCATCATGGTTTCTCTCCTAGGTTAGTTTAAACCCTTTCCTGCAGTTCCAGTAAATTTCTTTTTGAGTACATTAGTCCCAGCCTTGTTGAAAGATCACCCTTCCATCTTGTAAGGACTGTCCTGCTTCTGAATTGATCCTAATGCCCCCGGGATCTAACATCGTCCCTTTTGCACCATATCGCCAGTCATGGATCTTATCTGCCTTATGTTAGTGCTCCTAGACTAATTAGTACACGCCACTAGAGTAATCCAAAGTTCTTTAAGGTTTTGCTCTTTACTTTCCTTCAATGACTCCTGAAACACTGACTGCAGGTCCACAATTTTCCGAATTTGTTTCCAACATGGACCACAAACTCTGACTTTTCTACTTAACTGCACAAAATGTTCTTTCATTTGCCCTGGTACCAGAGTGAAAACACACCATGACAAGTCTGTGATCACATGCCAACTGACTCAAGAACAGCTTCTTTCCTGCTTGCATCAGTCTTTTGAATGGACCTACCTAAGTTGATCTTTCTCCACACCCTATCTATGACTGTAACACTACATTCTGCACTCTTTCCTTTCCTTTTCTATGAACAGTATGCTTTGTATAGCGTGCAAGGAGTAATACTTTTCAACGTATACTAATTCATGTGACAATAATAAATCAAATCAAACTGTATGAGATTCACATTGGCAATTGCAGACATGTCCATCTATCCTCTGAATATGATCACTGCACTTGCAGATTTTGCCATGCCCTCCTTTGTTGCTATTTGCCCACACCATCGTGGATGTGCACTGGATTGCATTCTTCTAGGGTGTCATCACCCTCAGCATCAATAACAAGTTCGAAAGTGCCACATTCCTGGTGGAATTCTACACTGCCTGCCTCTGCCTATTCTGCCAGATGGTCACCCACTTAAATCCCCTTGGAAAATATGTACCATTGATGCTCCAGGGAATTCTCAGCCTCCCGTATGACCTTGCATGGAAAACTTGCTGTCCAGTGGAACATCCTGGATTTCCTATTATGCACAAAGGTTACAGACAGTGGGTCTCAGTTGTTCTATCATATTGTTTAAATATATTGCTATATTACATAAGAGATGGTCACCCTCATTGCTAGACTAGCCTAGTTTTTTCCCAAATGTTCGTTTCCTATTTCTATCTTTAACAAGCTCTGTAATCAGGGCAGCAGGTAAGTAACCTCCAGTGCTCAGTTCACTGATTTCACTCTTTAATATGTGACTGTATCCATCTCCTCACCCCGATTTATTATTTAATCGTTTATTTATGTCAGATTTTATTCAATGCAATGCAGATTGCTTTAATGTTAAGATCCTCCATAGAACTCCTATGGTGCAGAAAGAGGCCATTCAGCCTGTACCCTCCGAAAGATCATTCCACCTCTGGCCCCCTCCCCTCTGCTCTATCCCTGTAACCATGCACATTTGGAATGGCTACACATCTTTGGACACTAAAGAGCTATTTAGCATCTTTGGACTGTGGAAGGAAGCCTTGAGCACCAGGAGGAATCCCACCCAGACACAGGGAGAATGTGCAAATTCCGCATAGACAGTCATCTGAGGCCAGAATCTAACCCGGATTCCTGGTACTGTGAGGCAGCCGTGCTAACCACTGTGCCACCATGCCATTTAGTTAATTTTAATTTCATTCTGTTAGATCTACTTAATTATTATCTAATTAATGAATGGCAGATGGAGTTTAATTTAGTTAATGCGAGGTGGTGCATTTTGGTAGATCGAACAGGACAGGACTTATTCAGTTAATGGTAGGGTTTGGGGAGAGTTATAGAACAAAAAGATCTAGGGATACATCTTCATAGCTCCTTGAAAGTGAAGTTACAGGTGGACAGAGTAGTGAAGAAGGCATTTGGCATGCTTAGTTTCATTGGTCAGAACATTGATTACAGGTGTTGGGGCATCTTATTGAAGTTGTACAAGACATTGATCAGGCCACGCTTGGAATACTGTGTGCAGTTCTGGTCTATTATAGAAAGGATATTATTAAACTAAAAAGAGTGCAGAAAAAATTTACTAGGATGCTACCAAGACTTAATAGTTTGAGTTATAAGGAGAGGCTAGATAGACTGGGACTTTTTTCCCTGGACAGTAGGAAATGTAGGGGTGATCTTATAGAGGTTTGTAAAATAATGAGGGACATAGATTAGCTAGCTAGTCAACATCTTTTCCCAAAGGTGGGGCTGTCTAAAATTAGAGGGCATAGGTTTAAGGTGAGAGGGGAAGATACAGAAGTGTCCAGAGGAGCAATTTTTTCACACAGAGGGTGGCAAGTGTCTGGAACGAGCTGCCAAAGGTAATATTAGAGGTGGGTATAATTCTGTCTTTTAAAAAGCATTTAGACAGTTACATGGGTATGATGGGTAAAGCAGTATATGGGCCAAACATGGGCAATTGGGACTAGCTTAGGGGTTTAAAAAAATAAAGGGCGACATGGACAAGTTGGGCTGAAGGGTCTGTTTCCATGCTGTAAACTCTATGAGAGTATTGTGATTATTTACATAATTGCTATTAATATTGTATTGAATTATTTAACAGCTTCTTTCCCCTCCACACTGAATTCTCACTCTTGTTTCATAGATTCACACAATCCTGTCTTCTGGGTGCTAGAAATTTGAAGAACAAAGCCTCTGATGGTCACTCTCGCCCTAGGTGTTGCTAGCAGCTTGACCAACTGTTCCATATTTTGAGGGATTATCTTTCAATTTGACTGTTGACCTGGAAGGACACCCTTTGTCCCATATTACTCGGATAGTCAGGAGACTGCGCCTGAGAATCTTACTTGAGTGATCTGAGTGGGACTGCAAGTCTATGAGTCAGCTATCCGAATGACAATATTGTTGTGAATCCACAAGATTGTACGTTTTAATTGCTTTAACTCCCCCAGCACCCACTCCCCCCTGTTATCGTCACTGGAAACTCAACCACCACTCTCAAGCCACCCACTCATACAGTCAACAGCAATGACAGCATCCCATGCTCTCCCAGCATTACAGTTAAAGTGTCCCTTATTATATCTCATGGGCCTTTTGGCCAAGGTCAAAATTAGGATCAAACGTGAGATCAGGATAATGCCTATTATCTCACGTCAGATTGGATCTAGTCTAGGGGTAGCACATTGGCACAGTGGTTAGCACTGCTGCCTCACAGCACCAAGGACCCAGAGTTGATTCCCAGCTTGGGTCTGTGTGGACTTTACACATTCTTCCTGTGTCTGCGTGGATTTCCTCCGGGTGCTCTGGTTTTCTCCCACTGTCCAAAAGTCATGCTGGTTAAGTGTACTGGCCATGCTAAATTTTCCCTCAGCGTACCTGAAATAGGTGCTGAAGTGTGGCAACTGGGGGATTTTCACAGTAACTTCATTGCACTGTTAATGTAACAATAATAAATAAATTTTTAAAACTCTCTTGTGAGGCTCATGAATTGGATTCAATTTGAATTTAAATTGGTTTTGGAGCAAGCAAGGTGATGGATTTTGGTCAACCTGTCCAACCTGCACATTGGCTTTGTAACTCTGAGAAAGGAGTAACATTAAAAAAAACTCTTAGGAGTTGGGCATCCTGGTTGCTAGACTAGCCAACTTTCTTCCCAGAGGTTTCTGTTTTCCTTTTTGTCTTTCACAAACTCTTGTGCTCGGATCACCTTTGAGTCCTTGATTCATTTATTTGACTGTCAGCGAACTGGACTGGATGGTTCATGAACCATTTTGTGGCAAAGTATCTCAGGACACAGGTTCAGTTACAACAGGCAAGGTATCAGGGCCTGACACAGAGCCAAAGAAAGTGAAGGCATTGTTTCATGAGGAGTAACGTCAGTGTTCTGAGGGCAAGATGCCAGGAACAGCTAAGAGCAGTTGGAAGCAGAGCCAAATCTGCAGAGGCAGAAAAATGGAAAACTTGCTGTAAAGAGTCATTGCCTGCAGCAGCAATCAGCAGCGAAACTCTACAGAGACTCAGTAGTGCTTCATTTCCACCTATCTCAGCTGATCCTGGCAACAGCTGCATCTGAAAACATGCAGTCTGGTTATAACCCACAGGCATTGTGAGTATAAAAGCAGGAAATTCACAGCTCAATCCCTCTGGCCCTTGCTATATTTGTACAACTGAGGTAAATGAATGTTTGCTGGCTGGTGCAAGGGAATTCGGGGTTTGAGATGGGAGGGGGGGGATTAATTTTGGAGTGTAAAACTGGTGTAAACATCTCCATTACCAAACAAAAATTGGGAAGGGATGGCAAATGGGATCATTTTAACCCCACTGGCCCAGTTTTCACCGGCTGCAATTTTGACTCAAGTAACTGAATGGGAGATCATAAGAACATAAGAACATAAGAAATAGGAGCAGGAGTAGGCCATCTAGCCCTTCGAGCCTGTCCCGCCATTCAATAAGATCATGGCTGATCTGAAGTGGCTCAGTCCCGCTTTCCTGCTTTCTCCCCATAACCCTTAATTCCCTTGCCTACCAAAAACCTACCTACCCGCATCTTAAATATATTTAGTAAGGTAGCCTCCACCACTTCAACGGGCAGAGAATTCCAGAGATTCACCACCCTTTGAGTGAAGAAGTTCCTCCTCAACTCCATTCTAAACCGCCCCCCCTTTATCTTGAGGCTGTGCCCTCTAGTCCTGCTGTCCTTTCTGAGCGGGAAGAATCTCTCTACCTCTACCCTATCCATCCCCTTCATTATCTTATACGTTTCTACAAGATCCCCCCTCATCCTTCTAAACTCCAATGAGTACAGACCCAGTCTATTTAGTCTCTCTTCATAGTCCAACCCCCTCATCTCCGGTATCAGCCTAGTGAACCTTCTCTGCACTCCCTCCAAGGCTGAAATATCCTTGCGCAAGTGCAATCAAGCTGAAATTCATAGGGACATTATTGACAGATCAGAATTCAATAATGTCGTCAATCACCAACTACTCTGCTAGTGGGAGGGGCATGGTGTGGCGGCTGCTGTCTGATAAAGTCGAGCCAGAGGTGGGGTGAAGGCCAGGAAAGATCATTTCAAGTCATATTTTTAATTCGTGGAGCATTTTGCTAAGCCACTCTAGGAATGTTTAGGCCTCCTGAGCCCTGGACTCTCCCCGTTCCCTCAGCTGAGGGAGGAACTCCTGGAACCCCCTTCCCCACACCTAGATACATGCTGACAGAGCATGTGAATTTTGTCTGGATGGGAGCTGCTTCCGACCAGGTGTCACGAAGGCGAATCAGCATTATATTAATGAGGCTACAGAGTTAAAATTGCTCACTCAACCAGAAAAACCCGTCCAAGTTAAAATCAGCATATGTATGTATTTGCCATAGAACCTGGGTTCTCTCTTTCATGTGGTGAACACATTGGATAATGTAGGATAAGGATATCTATTGCTCTGATTCCCTTTCCTTTTACAAATTATCAAATTACCCTGGTGTCCCAGCAAATATTTATTTCCCAGTCAACATCACAAAAAGCAGATTATCCGGTCACTATCATATTTCTGCTTCTGGGAATCTGCTGTATGCAAATTAGCAGCCGTGTTTCCGACACTAAGGCAGTGAACACACTTCAACAATATCTCACTGGCTGTAAACTGCTTTGAATCACACGCTGGCTCCATATAAATGTAACTGTTCTCTCCTTTTTTGAATGATGCCTGAGATGGTTCTGGGTGCCCTAGATTCCTCACACAGTCCAAAGACGTGCAGGTCAGATGGATTGGCCATGCTAAATTGCCCCTTAACGTCAGGGGGACTAGCTAGGGTAAATGCATGGAGTTTGGGGATAAGGCCTGGGTGGGATTATGGTCAGTGCAGACTCAATGGGCTGAATGGTCTCCTTCTGCACTGTAGAATTTGATGATTCTATGATTATTTTAAAAACCAAATTTCCTGTTTTCTTGCTCTTTAGCACTTACCTAAGCCACTAGCCTTCTTGTGTGAATCTAGATTCTGATTGCCAGTGAGCTGCTCAAATATCTAGAGAAAGGAGCTATCAGTCAGGGTCCCCAGTCCTCACTCCTGCCTGTGTGAATGACATTGAGTTGAATGTTGCTGCTGCATGAATTCCAAGCCAACATTCATTTTTTTCACAGAGTTCAAAATGTAGCTGTTTGCATTTTGGGGCGGCACAGTGGCACAATGGTTAACACTGCTGCCTCCCAGCTTCTAGGGTTTGGGTTCAATTCTGGCCTTGGGTGACTGTCTGTGTGGAGTTTTCACCTTCTCCCTGTGTCTGTGTGGGTTTCCTCTGGGTGCTCCGGTTTCCTCCCACAGTCCAAAGATGTGCTGGTTAGGTGGATTGGCCATGCCAAATTGCCCCTTAGTGTCCCAAAATGTGTAGGTTAGATTGATTAACCGTGGGAAATGTGTGGGGTTACGGGGATAGGGCAGGGGAGAGAGCCTGGGTAAGATAGTCTGACAGAGAGTTGGTGCTGACTTGTTGGGCCAAATGGCTTCTTCTGCACTGTACGAATTCTACGATTTTAATCTATTACATAACTTCTCTATGAAAGAGATGCATGTTAGAAGACACTAGATAAAGGAGTACATCTGGTTGCGGTGCCAATCGAGTTACCACACATCATTATGTATCTTCGTGCATCAGTTACTGGAGTGTCATAACTCTTGTTTGCATTTGACTGGAACCTAATATAGTGCCAGAAGAATTTGGAAAAACAACTTTGGGGGTAATTTTCTGGCCTCGCCGTGCCAGGTGTAGATCTATGTGCGGGCCTAGAAATGGGTTTTGCACTCAGCACCAAACTCTTTGCGATTGTCCCAGTCTCTTTCTAATGGCACAAACTTGATCTTGCCCAGAAAGGGCATGATGTCAATTAGCATATTCAAAGTAGCAGCTAAATAAATTTAGCCCATTTGATGCCAGATTCTTCCAGCTTCTGGAATCTTCCCACCCTCAAGCGCAGCGAGAACCCAGTGAGAATTACTACTGCTATGCACTAATGGAGACCAGGTGCGATGGCCACACCGGGGTGGCTTAGAGGCTATTGAAGCACCCGCATGGTCGGGGACATGCTGGGCAGTGCTCATCTGGCAGTGTCCACCTGGCACACTGGAAGTGCCCACCTGGAACACTGGTACTGCCAGGGGAAGTGCAAAGGGGTTGGGCCTGAGTGGAGATGGGCACTGATTGGAGCTATGATGGGGAGCTATGATGGAGGGCTATCATGGGGGCTCATGAAGGGATGGGGCATGAATGGGCTTGTGAAAGAATGAGGCATGAAGGGAAGCATGTCAAGGGTCATATGATGGAGCATGTTGGGGATCATTCAGGTGGACCCACTGGGAGGCCCCAATGCCCCGATGTCAGTGATCCATCTAGGAGAGGAGATGGGAAACATGCTGCCAATATGGAAGGGCGGTGCTGATATCCATAGGGGAAAGAGGTCTCCCAGTGCACTGTAAGATTGGGACATCCTTTCAAAATGGCACCTGATAGCTTTGAAACTGGGCTTATTGGTGGCAAGGTGGCATAGTGGTTAGCATTGCTGCCTCACAGTGCCAGGGACCCGGGTTCAATTCCCAGTCTGTGAAGGGTCTGAACGTTCTCCCCGTGTCTGTGCGGGTTTCCTCCAGGTGCTCCATTTTTCTTCCACAGTCTGAAAGCCATGCTGATTAGGTGCGTTGGCCATGCTAAATTCTCCCTCAGTGAACCCGAACAGATGCTGGAGTGTGGCGACTAGGGGATTTTCACAGTCACTTCATTGCAGCATGAACATAAGCCTACTTGTGACACTAATAAATAAACTACCAACCCCACCCCTCCCAGTACCGACGCAAAACTCACCATTCTCCCAGAAAATGATTTGGATTTTGATTTGATTTATTATTGTCACATGTATCACTATGCAGTAAAAAGTATTGGTTTTTGTGTGCTATACAGACAAAGCATACCATTCATTGAAAAGGAGACAGTGCAGGATGTAGTGTTACAGTCATAGCTACAGGTAGAGAGAAAAATCAACTTAATGATTAAATGTGGGGTGATTGCAGTCCAGACTGTACCAGTTGATCCGGTGAAGATCACTCCAGTTTTCTCGCTGTTATAACACATAGTTATACTTTTCCTGAAATTCCACCTATTGTATTAATTTGGAAACATCTGTTAGAAAAACAGATGTGCTTTGGCAGTAGCTAATTTACTGAAGTATGCTTAACCAATCATTCCATGGGGAGTAGGGTGATTGATTTGTTTCTCTTGCATAAAGAGCCTGGATCAAGTTCCTTACAATGGTAACACAGGATTGCATTAAAAGGTCCAAGTACACATTACAGATTGTATTGTTAGATTGTCATTCAGAAACATTAGACTATTTATGATTTATTATTAGTTGCTAAGGAATGTAATCCTGAGTGTAACATTATTGTCAACCAGAAGTTTGGTTTGTTTGTTGAGGAACTTTAGTTATATACTGCTTTGATCACGTTTAGTATAATTTAAAAAGGGTGTGATGTTATACCTGATTGCCCAGTCTGACATATTATGAGCTCTTCCTGTCCAATCAGAGTCTGCTATACTTCTGATCCCCAAATAAGCTGATCTACCAGCCTTCCGCCCATTTCTTTGAATGTACATTTACTGTCTACTTCCCTCAATCTCCTGGAGAAATTGTCAATAGACTTACCTGGTTCCTGCCTAAAGTTATGAAATTCATGTTGATGGATTGATAGTTTGACTTTGGCTGGAGATGTATGCTGGATTTCTCAATAATTGTGTTGAGACTCATACTATCATCTTCATTCACCTCCCTGCTTCTCAAAACATCAAAAGCTCTCTCTCCTGCCCACAAAGGATGTTGCTGACCCTTTCCTCTTCACTACTGAATGTCAATCTGTACTTTTGTCTAAACTTTCATTAAATGCCTTCACAACATTATTTACCTCCTAATTCACTACTAGCTCTGCATTCATTACTGCAACAGGGATTAGCTTTTACACAAGTCACTTAGTTTTTTTTACTCTCACAGGTTGATTATTCTCCACATAATCCAGCATTTATTTTGTTTGTGTTAATTGGGTTTCTCCGTTAGACACTTGATACTACCATGTTACATTTTATGTTTCCTAGAATTTGAAATAATCACACTATTTTGAATAAGTGCGGAAGTTAACATAAAATGTATTTGCCAGATCTCACCATGTGTTTCAGAGAAATGCATTGTTTCTTGATGAACTTATTGTAATGCTGTAGTGGGCGATGTGGCATTTTAAAAAATATATATATTTACATGTATATGTATACATACTCAGAACAGCATAGTTCCTAACTCTTTTCAAATAATATAACAGTAAAACAAGAATCCCTTTCCAAAATTAGTCAAAGTCTAGGTGGAGTTCAGAGCAGGCAACTTCAACCAGTTTTAAACCAAAAGAGAAAATGCTGTAACATCTCAGCAGAGAGATTCTCCTAGCCCCCTCACTCCCTTTCATTTACTGCCCCTCTAAGTTTGAAAATCTTCGAAAAAGATCATCAGGACTCGAAACATCAGCTCTTTTCTCTCCTCTCAGATGCTGCCAGACCTGTTGAGATTTTCCAGCATTTTCTCTTTTGGTTTCAGATTCCAGCATCCGCGGTAATTTGCTTTTGTTCAACTAGTTTTACCTGTTTGACAGTGATCTAACCAATGATCCTTGAAGGGATTTGTGGAGGCCCACCTGTAAAAAATCAATGTTTCTTAACATTTTAAAACTTAAGTGTTTCTCCTGCCAATGCCTCCCCATCCTCGGTGATCTGCTTTGCAACATGAGGTAGGCATATACAGCTTGCGAAACTTATTCAAATAGTGCTAACACCATTCCTTGTGCCTATTTCATGCACAACTGAACTTTTACCACAATTGATACAAACATCAGTAAAAATAAATCACATTATCTCCGCATCTGCCTCAGCTATTTCAGTAAGTTCAGACTCTTCCCAGAAAGGAGGGGAAAAAATCAATGCATTAATTGTACACAATTCCTCTTGGAACATAAGAAAAAGGAGACGATTCAGCCCTTTAGTTTAACAAGACCATAGCTGATATTCTACCTCAATTCCATTTTCCGCATTATTCCCATATGCCTTAATTACTTTCGATTTGAATCTAACTAGCCCTAAAATCCTCTTACTAGAAACTACTCTTACTGTTTATTATTCTTAATAACTGTACACATTCTGCTTGCAGCTTCCTGCCCCCTACTTGATGTTTTCCCTCAGTCACTCATAGCTCCTCTCACTCACTCCCTCTCTTCTCATCTCTTTCCCAATTCTCTCACTTGCTCCCTCTCTTCACATCCCTTTCCCAACTCTCTCATTCGCTCTCTCTCATCACATCCCTTTCCCAACTCTCTCACTCGCTCCTTCTCTTCGCATCTCTTTCCCAACTCTCTCACTTGCTCCCTCTCTTCACATTCCTTTCCCAACTCTCTCACTCGCTCTCTCATCACATCCCTTTCCCAAATCCCTCACTCACTCTCTCTCATCACATCCCTTTCCCAAATCTCTTACTCGCTCTCTCTCATCACATCCCTTTCCCAACTCTCTCACTCACTCTCTCTCATCACATCCCTTTCCCAAATCTCTCACTCGCTCTCTCTCATCACATCCCTTTCCCAAATCTCTCACTCGCTCTCTCTCATCACATCCCGTTCCCAACTCTCACTTGCTCCCTCTCTTCACGGCCCTTCCGCAACTCTCTCACTCGCTCCCTCTCATCACATCCCTTTCCCAACTCTCTTACTCGCTTCCTCTCACCACTTCACTTTCCCAACCCTCTCCCTCCCTCTCATGACTTCCTTCTCCTGATGCCATTACATCAAGTGGGGCAGGGAGTGGGAGGGAGTGAGGGGGTTGGTTGGGAAACAATGAGAGGGATAATGAGTGGAAGAATGTGAAGAGGTTGGGATGGGAAACAGTTAGAGGGACATTGAATGAGAGGAAGTGAGTGGGCTGAGAGAATTGATATTCTTGTCAATCTGTCCTGATAAATGCAAGGTGAAAAGTTTTGACTGCGTGTCTCTTTTTCAGCAGTACTTTGTGTCATAACTTGTGTGGTAGCTTACCAGATGCTTTTTGAAAATCAAGTACAGTAAACCCATTGGTTTGCCCTTATCATTTTCTTAGTTACATCCTCAAAAACTTTTAACAGATTTCTCAAAGATGATTACCCTTTGATAAGCACATGTTGGGCAGGATTTCCTTGATCTCTGTGGTGTGTTTCATGGCAGCGCAGGTAGCTGCCTTTGGCCAACAACAGGATCCCTTGGTTCCGCCCTTGTCAATGGGGTTCCCTGTTGAATATGTCCCCCTGTCACCGGACCACTGGGAAACCCATGGTGGAGGTTCGCCGTGAATGGGACAGGAAGATACTACCAGTGAGAATGACCAGCAAATTCCGGCCATTGACTCTGTTTAATCATATATTAATTTTCTTAGTGTCTCTATTGCCACACTACTAACAAATTGTTATAGTATTTACCCTACCACTGGTTTTAGTCTTAAATAGCAGGGCCATATATCATACCTTTCAATCTTTCGACACTTTCCAGGTTCTAAGGAAATATTGAAGTTAAAATTCACAACAACCATTATCTCTGCAGTTGCCATATTTAAAAAATAGTATAAAATAGTTGATACTTCAATCATCAGGTTAAGTGGACTTAGACCGTTCCTCTAGCAACTAAACAAGTCCTTGGGCAGAATTGCCCATATCTTCTCTTTGGTTAGCGTTACATAGATAACTAAAGGAGAAAGATGATAAAGATGAAATATAAGCTGCAAAATACATCCACAAGGTGTCATTGACATATTTTTGCAGAATTAATTTCCTCTATGCAATAATTTTACCCTTTGAAATAATCAGATTGCCTGCCCTCACTTTCATGACCACTTATCTTTGAGATTTCATAAATCAGAGTTATTTATTAATATTTCGTTCAAGGATCACCTCATGAATGCTGTAACTCGCAATTTGGATTGTGACCTGCACTTATGATTTGAATGATATATGTTTTGTCAAAGTAATCTGTTGGCAGGAGGTTTCCAAAGAGAAGAGAAATAAATATAGGATATAAATATATATACACATATATACTTTGTTTGAACTTCTCTTTCATTGCCTCTATGGAAGTTGAACATAATCATGCTATAAAATTACATTCCTTGCTTCTATTTTGCTGCAATGCAGAGGATAAAAGAGTAACTTTGAATTTCTGCATTGCCATCATTCCACTGCTGGGAAAGGCTTAAATATAAACTATACCCATGAGGCAGTAGGTGTCCTAAGGACCATAAGTGAAGAGGAAGCAGACTGCAAATTGCTTTATATTATGCATACCTTTTGCAACAAGGGAGACAATAAACACATAGTTTACATTTGCTCTGTGAGGAGTGTAGACAATCTGACCTATGTATAATCACAAGTCTTATATTTGTGCAACACTTCCTGCTCAACTTCCTGCTAGCATTAATTTTGGTAATGTTGTCATCTCTCATGATGACAATTGGTCTGTTAGAATGTCCAGTGTTACAAGTTATTCACCAAATGCTTTCTGAGCTAATTATTATTTACTGGTTGTGAAGTAACCACTATTGGAATCTGCCAGCTCTACATTTTCATGGTTATGAATGTCCTGAGGGGAGTCAGAAGAACAAAAATGATGAAAATTAAGACTCACTTTATCATGAGTATAAGCCCCATTTTCCAAGCATGGGAGCAGCAGGCCTGTATATAAAACCAGAAAGATCATTCATTTTCCAGAATAATGGAGAAAGTGGTGAAATTTGATCCCCAAAGCAATGCTAAAAATCTCAGCGTACCATGTAATAGAAACAGAACTGGAGTGAAAGAAGTTGAGTTTTTGTGATGAAATGATAGATAATCTCCTCACATACACCACGTAAGAGGATATTGATGTACAAGTTTGAATAATAGTTCATACTTCAGAATGATAAGGCTTACAGTATATGCCATTATTAATATGCAAATCAGCCAATAAGTTCAGTTGAGGAGGAAATACGTTGGGAGTTTCTAATCACCAGGACTTGTTGTTTGATTCACACCTCCCCACCTCTTCACTGTTTGCCTTTCACACGTGTGTGTGTGTGTGTCTGTGTCTGTGTGTGTGTGTGTGTGTGTAGGGGGGTGGTGCGGGGGTGGAGGGGGCGATGGGGGCAGGAGCGGAGTCCCACTACTAATCATGGCCTATGGGTGTTTCTGAGCCTAAGATTTTTGACATAATCAGCTCTGGCACAGAGCTGATTATCATATGGAAATGTCACTCAAATTGACATTTCCATATGATTAATGGGCCCGGGACTGAATTCTTCAGGCCCCCTAGTGTCTCCCCCACCTGCCAGGAATGCTTCTCTCCAACAGGGTTTACAACAACTCCCCACTAATGGGGAACAGGCATCCCCACCCCACTAGAGGGAAGAGATGCCATTGAGGCCCCCCCAGGAGGTCATTGGTAAGAGGGGTGCCCCTTGGGCAGTGCCAGCTTGGCACCCTGGCACTGCCCAAAGGGCAAACTGGCACTGCTCAAGGAGCACTTTGGCACTGCCCTCCAGGCATCGGACAATGCCAAGGGATGAGGTGAGTGGAGGCGGGGGTATACTGGGTGCAGGGGTTTATTGGTTGGGGGGGCCAGTTGCCACTCTGCAATTGGGATTGGTAGGTGGAAGAGAGTGAGGGCAATTGGGGCTGATCATTCATGTGATGGGTTAGGTCAGGACTGTCAGGGGGAAGATTGGGGCTTGTGGTGGGGAAGGAGCGAACATTGAGGCTGGTCATCAGGATCAGAGTGGTGGGTTGGGACTATCTGGGGGTAGGCCATGCAGGCTGGGGCTGTCTGAGGTTTTGGGGACATAAGGGCTGGCCCGGAGAGGTCTGGGAGGCCAGCGACTGGGGTTTGGGGGGTTGTGGTTCGGTAGGCCAGCGATGCAAGATTGCGGGACTGGCCAACAATCGGGCTGGCAAACGATCTGGAGGCCAGCAATGAGGGGGAGCCATTGCACAAGCGCTGATCGTGATGTTAACAGATCAACACATGCGTAGTGGCCTGCTCAGCGCTATGCTGCTGGTCTCTCCGACAGGAATAGGCCCCGCCCCAGATTTCCAGAGTTTAAAAGTTTATTTATTTATTAGTAACAAGTAGGCTTACATTAATACTGCAATGAAGTGAAAATCTCCTAGTCACCACATTCCGGCATCTATTCGGGTTACGCAGAGGGAGAATTTGACGTGGCCAATCCACCTAACCAGCACATCTTTCGGACTATGGGAGGAAGCTGGAGCATCTGGAGGAAACCCACACAGACATGGGGAGAACGTGCAAACTCCACACAGACAGTGGCCCAAGCTGGAGTTAAACCTGGGTCCCTGGTGCTGTGAGGCAGCAGTGTTAATCAGGCTGAGGCACTCTGCGGCGCTCAGAGTATCAGAGATTCATTCTGGAAATCACATTAAAATGTAGGATTTACTCCCACTTTCCTGCATAGTGGGAACTTAGAATTTTTTTGAGAAATTCCCGACTGACATCTCATCCTCAACCTCTTTGTTATTTTTAAGAATTTGTTGAATTTGTACATTTATTTAAAACCAAACTTACAGCAGAAAATTTAAGCTGATGCATAACAGTGTAAATATCTTTTTAACAGCGTGATAATAATTGATTCAATCCCAACCAATCCCTTCAACACAGAAATTAGAATTATTTGAACTATTGGGCCTTATTTTTGCATGTATTACGCTATTCTCATATTTAAACCATTTAAATCTTTTAATCTTATCGAAGGACATAAGAAACAGGAGCATGAGTAGATCTCATGGCCCATCGAGCCTGCTTTGCAATTCAATACAATTGCAGCTTGTATTAGGTTCTGACTCAATTTTCCCACCCCTCCCTATGTTTCTAAATTTCCTGAGAGACCAAAAATCCCACCAGCTTTAAATATACTCAACAATGGATCCACAACTCTCTGGAGCAGAGAATTCCAAAATTTCACCATCCCTATAGTGAAGCAAGGTTTCCTCACCTCAGTCCTAAATGATCATTATCCTGAAGGGTGTTGCCGTGTTTTAGATTCCCCGACCAGTGGAAACAATCACTCAGCGTCTACCCTATCAAACTCCTTCTGAATTTTGTATGCTTCAGTAGGACCACTCTCATTCTTCTAAACCCCAGAGAAAGATCAATAGGTTGATTGGCCATGCTAAATTGCCTCTTAGTGTCCCAGGATACGTAGGTTAGAGGGATTAGCAGGTTACGTAAGTGAGGTTGTGGAGATAGAGTCTACATCGATTGTTGCCGATGCAGACGCGATGGTCTCCTTCTGCATGTAGGGTTTCTATGATTTCTATGAATATAAGCCCAATTTACTCAGTCCCTCATCATGACACAACACCCTCATTCCAGGACCTGTATAACACATCTTCATCAAATCGCCTCCAATGCAAATATTTTCCTTCTTAACTGTGGCAAACAAAACTATACACGTTACTCCAGGTGCGGTCTCACAAAAATCTTACTTTTTCTTTCCTTTTCTTTCTCAATCTAATCTTCTTTTCCTCTCTTTGCTTTACTTTCTGTGTCTGATCTGTCACTCATCCTCTTTCTTTGTCCTTGTTTCTTTCTCAATCCTTAATCCTCATTTGTTAAGACTGTTAATTGGTTTTATTGATCACTAAGCTCCCAGATGCCCTTCCAGTAAATTACAGCACAAAGCAATTGTGAGCTGATGGATGCAGAAAAAGTCTAATGGCCCACATGGTGAGATACCCCACTCCAGCAAATTCCAGGCCATTGCGTAAGAAAGTCAACCATTTATTAGCTAGTTTGATGTTCAACGAGAGCACATTGATTAATATGTAACGGATTTGTGGAAAAAAGTCAGGAACGATGCTTTCTATTCAACCTCATGGAGGTCTTTTTGGTTGTTAGATTAGGTGATCAACTCAGATCGCATCAATACTAAGAAAATAGAATTTAGTAGGGTTCATTTCCATTCTCTTTAACTTCACTCACTTCCTCCAAACGAAGATGTGGTTAATGGTTCCTGTGTAGAATCTGGTTGTGCCTTTTTTTGTGGGATGTGTGGAACATTCCTTATTTTGGTCCTGCTTGGGACTCCCCCAACCCCGTCCCCTCTTCTGCTAGTACATTGATGACCATCAATGCCATTTCCTGCTCTCACTCTGAACTGGAAAATTTCATTGACTTTCCTTCCAAATTCCACCCTTCCCTCACTTTGACATGATCCAGTTCTAACTCATTTGGTCCTTTCCTCAGCTTCTCTGTCCGTTACTGACCATAAGCTATCAACAAAAGTTGCACCATTTCCCACACTTCTGCCCTCATCCTTTCCCTTCCCCTGCAGAACCCATAGATCACCTGCCACCCCACTACCCTCCACAGTCAACAAATCATCCTCTGCAATTTCCACCACCAACAGTGTGATGTCACCACCAAAAAATACATCGTCCCCTCCCATTTCAACATTTTGAAGGGATCTTTTCCACTGCAACACAATGGTCAACTCTTCAATCACCCCTAACAAACTCTCCCCTTTCCATGAATTCTTCCCATCCTAGCACAGGAGGTGCAATACCTACCCTTTTATCCCAGCTGTTCTCCACATCCAAGGCCCAAATCACCCTTCCAATGAAAAAGCCAATTTCACACACTTCTCTCAATTTAGTTTCCTGTGTTTACTCCTTACAATGTAGCCTGCTTTATACCTGGGAGACCAAACACAGGGTGGCTGATTGCTCTGTGGGAACACCTCTCCTTCTCCTACAAGCATGAGCCCAAGCTTCCAGTGTCTTGTCATCTTAATTCTGTACTTTGCTCCCAAGTTGGACTCTCTGTCCTTGGACTCATCCAGTTTCTAATCAAGCTCAAGAATAGCTTGAGGACAACACCCTATCTTTCGATTAGGTACTTTACAGCCATCTGGATTCAACATCAAAGACAACAACTTCAGATTAATCTCTGCCTCCATTTTATTTCCTTTTTCTTTTCAGGTTTCAATTTTCATAGAATCATAGAATATCTACAGTGCAGAAGGAGGCCATTCGGCCCATCAAATCTGCACCAACCACCCAGGCCCTATCCCTATAACCCCACATATTTACCCTTCTAATCCCCATGACACTAAGGCTCAATTTAGCCAATGAACCTAAACTGCATACCGTTGGACTTCTAATCTAATTTTCCTGTTGTTTTCCCTTTGATCCAACTTTTCATGGTTCTGCCATTCATACTTTCATTTGACACATCTTTTGTTTCTTTATTTTTTTTCGTCACAATTAGACTTAATTTAACACTGCAATGGAGTTACTGTGAAAATCCCCTAGTTGCCATGAACCATCCAGCTCCAACATGTATCTCATGATACATGTTCCTCCAACACCTGTTCAGGTACACTGAGGGAGAATTTAGCTCATCTTTTGAACTGTGGAGGAAACCAGAGCACCTGGAGGAAACCCACGCAGACATGGGGAGAAAGTGTGAACTCCACACAAATGGTGACCCAAATCAGGAATTGAATCTGGGTCCCTGGCGCTATGAGGCAGCAGTGCTAACCACTGTGCAACTGTGTGGCCCCACTTGTTCCATTGACATCTCTTTGGTCCAGCATCACCAACTCATTTAATCTCTCCTGTCTTCCACCCAATCATAGACCTTTTCTGTTCATTTTTACCCTCCCTAGCCCTTTCACTAGCTTAAAACCTATTAATTTTCTAACTTTTCCCAGTTCCGTCCTGAAATGTTAACTCTGACCAGGAATTTCCGTGTCCATCTGCGGTGGACATCATGGTGGGCAGAAGCAGAAAATATCGCAAGATGGCCTAAATCAATTTCACATCATTGCAAAACCAAGTCACAAGTGTGTGCTCCAGCTGTCAATGGCAGGCTATGTCTCCCTCAGTGGCACATCAGGAACATCATTTCAATATTTCAGTATATTTGCATCCCATGATACATGTTCCTCACTGGAATCAGCTCCTCGCACTGGATAATCAGGACACATGGGCTTGAAATTAGATTGAAGTGTTTCACATTGGTACATACACGGTATGCATCTGGCGACCTGTACTCCAAGGTTAGCTCACATACCGTGCATTGTGCTGTATTCACAGGAATCAGTGCCAGCCTTTGCGGGCAGAGCCACATTGCTTTCAGGGGGGTGTCATAGGCAAGTCTCTACCTACCATGAGTGGGATTGATTACATGACACCCAAGGGAACTGTGCTTTCCCAAATGACCAGAGAGGCACAGCTAAAATGTGTTAAGAACATTTCAATGATAATGCAGGAAATCAGGAAAGCGAAGCAATGATGCACATTCATGTGAGACTAATCCTGCAAAGTGGCACTGATTGATTGCTTTGTTTTAGCTCCTTGTTCGCAGTGTGGAAATTCCAATATAAAACTCCAGAGTAACTGGGTAAGCTTCAGAAACATATTAGAAAGTTGGAGCTGGATGGTTCATTAAGAATCCTCAGGCATTCCTCAAATAAGTGCATTTTCTGACTAAATGTTTAGTCTCATCCCTATTTCCGGAAGTGTAGTATTAGAGTGCTGCAAATGAATATCCCAGTACATCCAAGCACCTGGCCAAAACAATGTCACTGCAGTGGGCTATCTTGGGGTGGGCTTGATACACACTCTGTACTGACTATCGTATGGGGGTAAGTACAGGTAAACTTAACAACGGAACAATGTCCTTGAACCCACTTTTACTGATGAATCATTGATAGAAGGAGGACCTTTGAAGACTTTCTGACACTTGTCTGTTTCTCATTGCAGAGAAGAAACCATCAGGAAGATGGAGGTTGGAATTATTGTTGCTGCGTTATCGCCTACAGGCAGGGGAGAAGGAGAAGATTGCAACAGAGGTGGCTGGTTGCCAAAGGCAGGAGCAGAATTCACAAGACCAATGGCCATCAGGGCCTCCTCTGGATGTAGAAGATGAGGCTCACAGAGATGTCATATGTGGGTGATTTGTGCATGTCTTACCTGCAGATGAGCAAGAAGCATTGTTGATGGATCAGCATGTCCAGGGATCTGGTGACTCACATTTTCCAGACATGGTTGCACTGGGGACTGGGAGGGCATCCACTGTTGGTGAAAATAACCACTGCATTCAACTTCTATACCAATGGCTCCTTCCAGCTTTCTACAGGTGTCTTCTGCAGGATCTCTCAAACATCCACTCACAGATGTATTTGTGAGCTCACGTAAGGTCTTTTTTATCAAGACCCACAATTAATTATATCAATATCTACAGAGATCAAGCCACTCAGGATGCAGGTGCACTGTGCTTTGTTAAGATTGCCAGATTCCCTCAGATATTGGGTGCCATCGACTGAACTCATGTGGCTAAAGAAGTTCCATGGCAATAGGCACTGCAATACGTAAGCTGGAAAGGCTGCCACTCATTCAATACACAGCCCGTCTGTGACTACAACAAACTGATCATACTGATTTGCACCAGACACCCAGGAAATGTCCTCAACTCATACATCTTGAGTAGATCACAGATCCTAGACATCTTCAAGGCACCACACAGGATCCAGGGTTGGCTCCTCGGTGACAAAGTGTACTCACAAAAGATGTGGCTGATGGCGCCTGTGTGGTGGACTCAGACTCCAGTAGAGAGACATTATAGCGGGGCTCGTGATGGAGCATTTATGGAGGACCACCTAGAGATCCTAAAGATGTGATTCTGATGCCTGGACAGATCCGATGGAGCACTCCAGTATAGTCCCCAGAGGATCTCACAGATCATCAAGGCCTGTTGCATAACCTGGCGCTGCAAAGACTTGCCTGATGACAAGATGGAGGAGCTGCACGTCTTCTCTGATGAGGAGGACATCGAAGGGGATGAGGCCAATGAGTTCAAGAAAGCTGTGGCTGCAGGGGAAGAGGCCGGAGCATGGTCCACTTGAGATAGGCATGTGTGTGAGATCTTCATTGCCATCAAATTCCTCCAGAAAGATGATGAGTTGCAGTGAGTATTCTCTTGTGCAAGTGCCTCCATCATGGGCCAGCATAAACACCAGCATTATTATTACCTTCATTTCACCCACTCACTTCAATGTGAGAGTGAATAGTTAAACATCAGGCTTATATTGTCCTGTTCCTGTGAAGGATGAGGACATTTCAGCAGCAGGTGTTCTTGCTGAGATGAGGTGCTCACTGGAGGAGAGTGTCCCAGCATCAGATGTTGCTGCCTTTTCAAGCATCTCTTCAGCAGCCAAGTCGCAGCAGCATCCTACAAGAGGCAGGAGGTATTGTATGACCCTCAGTGGGCTTGTAGCTGTGTGTGCCTTCAATCTGACATGGCTCCTCAAGCAACTGGACAATGCACGCCGTGTAACATTGATGGTGAATCAGATCATTCTCACTGGGATAAGGCAGCCAATGATGTTCCTTTGCTGTGAATCCATTTAGAGATGACACTGTCATCAATGGTGCAACTTCAGAGTCACACTGACATCCGGTACTCTCAGTTTGGGATCCTGGGCTGCAGTTATAGAACATGTAGAACATAGAACGTAAAACATAGAACACTACAGCACAAACAGGCCCTTTGGCCCACAAGTTGCGCCGATCACATCTATACCTACCAAGCCATAGAACTATCTGTAACTCCCAATCCCATTAGCTCCCATATACTCATCCAGAAGTCTTTTAAAAGACCCCAGTGAGTTTGCCTCTACCACCACTGACGGCAGCCGTTCCACTCACTCACCACCCTCTGAGTGAAAAACTTACCCCTAACATCTCCTCTGTACTTGCTTCCCAGCACCTTAAACCTGTGTCCTCTCGTAGCGACCATTTCAGCCCTGGGAAATAGCCTCTGAGAATCCACCCTATCTATACCTCTCAACGTTTTATAAACCTCTATCAGGTCGCCTCTCAACCTTCGTCGCTCCCTCAACCTGTCTTCATAAGGCATGCCTCCCAATCCAGGCAACATCCTCGTAAATCTCCTCTGCATCCTCTCAATAGCTTCCACAGCTATTATCTTCAGCTTGATATGGATAGGAGCCACCAGAGAATGATAATATCAAACTCTTATCTGCCAGACACTCCTCTTTAACATAGACATTGCCCCCTCATGGCTCTTGCAAAGTCCAAAATTCTCACACACCATGAATCCCTAAGGACACACACCATTGCTGATAAAGAGCACAATCCAGATTCAGTGTATTTTCACTCTGATCCCATTTCTCCTCACCACATTGTCTGAAGCAATGATGTACATGGCTCACAGCCTCATTGCCCACCAGAAATCACCATTTAGAATTAGCATCAGTGACCCCAGTGAGTGCTCGGGTGAGGAAACACACAGTGTGGCATTGTTACTTTGTAATGGGAGTCTTGTCCCTACATTAGACACAACTACAGTGAGATGTGCTCAAGGTTGAAGATTTAAGCAGGAGCATGATAATGTGGGTGAGAGGAGCACAGCTTCGTCACCTTGAGGGGGCAAGATGCCCCCCACTTATTGATGAGCTTGGCAGTGTGACACTCTGAAAGTTGAAAACTTGATTGATTGACAGCAGTACACATGAGCTCTGAGTGTGGGCTTATATAATGAAACCTCTGCTGACAGGGGGTTGTGCAATATATCACCCTTCTCCAGATGTGATCATATCTCTTCTTGTAAGCCACACCTGCACCTTTTGAGAATGCAGACAGGATAGGAGAACATCTCTGCCTCAGTCTTACACAGCCAAGAACAAACATGACATGACCCTGCCAGGCATGAGAATGAGGATCATTCCACAAGTACACTTAACATTAAGCTGGAGGCATCAGCGACATGGAAAATAATCTGGCAAAGGGCTACACAATGTGGTGATGTGGAAACATACTCTATAGACAAGAGGCTCATGGTAGCAATATGTATCGGGGAAGGACCATGATATTGCATGTTGATTGACAGCAAGGCAGCTCATCATATAAAGAAAGCACTCACAAGAAGAGATTTGAAATGATTGTGATTCTATTTACATGAATGTGTAGTAAAGTCGAAGGTGACTCATTGTGGCTTTAACAATGAATGATTTATTATCAATAATACACATATACGAAGTAAGGATCAGACAGAACAGCAATGCATGTCTACTCTCTTCTCCTCCCTGGTTCCAACTGAGGGTCCATCCCAGGGTGTGTGTCCTTTCTCCTGACTGGCTCCTGATTTCCTGTACGGTTTCTCCATAGGGTCTGGCCCATCATGTGGCCTTCAAAGGACCATCCCTGAATGGGGCCACGTATTTACGTCATGTTCCTAAACCTTTCTAACTTTCCTTACGCTGTCACTACTTCCTGGTACTTCCCCAACATCTGGAGGCAGCCTGCTGATTGCTACACCCTGTTATCTGTGACGATCGTGGTGGGCTGAGACTAAGAGGGCCCTTGCCTGGTATGGTTGTCCTGTGGTGAGGCAGGTGCACTTCCCTGGGCTTGTGGAGTTGAGGTGATGGGTTCACAGGAAAAGGGGATTTGAATTAGTCCCAGAGTCACCTGGCTGGATGTCCCTGGGGAGCTCAGATGCTGGTCCTCCTCTCTATGTGTGCCTGAGAGCCCATGGCTGACTTTTTGCGGAGAAGCAGCTGGAGTGAGATCAAGCTGCCTGCAGCCCTTTCACATTGACACTGGTGGATACCGCCATGGGTTACATTGGGGTCTCCATGGCAGCTGCCATCTGTTTTGTTGACCTCAATGCTTTGGCATGCCAACCCTATGACCCCCAGATTGAAGGTGGAAGGACTCCTCCATCATACATTTAACCTAAGGAATGCCACTGCTATCCTTTCCATATATTCCCCTGACTGCCACTGTAGTTCCAGAGACTGATTGTGGACCGAGTGTGGAGATGTCATCTGACTTTGACTCAGTGCTGGCAACCTCAGATGTCCCTTCTTCTGCCTGCTGTGCACCAGATCGTGCACTGTGTTCAGCAGATTGTGATTCAGAGGCTGCTGTACAACTTATCCCAATGAGATGCATACGTGTCTCAGTGTTGGTGGAGGGTGTGGATAAGTGCTGTGACGGTGCTGTCCTCAGCTTCCTCCTCAGAGGTTTTGTTGGGGTTGAAGCTGTGGGCCTGGCTGGTGTAACAATAGTAGAGAAAGAGCCAACTACTGCATGGCAGCCAATTAATAGCAGGACAGTGCACTCACAGCTGGGTGAATGGAGGGCTGAGTGGGTGCTAGCCACTGACCTCACTGTCAGTGCAGTCACACTCCATAGCTTCTCAGGCCATCCCATTGGCATGACTTTCAAAGGGAATGTAGAGGACATTGAGTTGCGGCACTTCGCCCCCTAGTCTGGGATCGTTCCCTTTTATTGTGGGTGAGCTTTTCATACATAAAGCCAGATGGACGGAGTGTGGGTAAGGCACAAATTAGGGCACATAATAAGGATGCCTGTCACGTGTGTGGATGGTGAGGGGAGCCAAGGACGTGATGAGGGCACAAGCTCCAGAGGAGACAAGGCCAGATGGAGATGGGAGGGTGTGTGGGAGAATGAGTGCTGATATCCCTTAACAGATAGTGAGCAAGATGCCAGTGGATGTGTGATGGGAGCATGGGTGTGTGAATTGAAGTTGGCAGATGGTTGTCTTGCCCTGGCAGCATAGATAAGGTCATTCATTCTCTTTCTGCACTGGGTGACCACTTACCACTGTTGCCATCATCTCCCAAGCTGGGGTGGTAAGGTTGGTTGGCCTCCTGCAGTTAGAGTGTGGGTACAGGACTTGGTAGCGGACCTCCATGCCATTCAGCTGGCATAGGAGAGAGGCGTCACTGAACTTGGGGGCTGCTGTCTTCTCCTCTAATGGTGCCAGCTGTTGTACCTGTAGCACTTTTGGGCTGGAGAGATAGAGAAAGCTGTGCATAGGTGCTATTTTAATATAGAGCTCGGGGAAAGGAACTTGGGGCTGAGCAGTGGGGTGGGTGAATCAGAGGCCGTAAGTCAGTGAACCGGAATATTTCCTGTCTGTTTTTAATTAATGAGACAGGAGACAGGTGACAATGTCAAAAACCCACCATTGTGGCTGACAGTAAAAACACATTTTTCATGCAACAGGGGGAAAACTTCTCCTTCTACTTCCTCCTCTACAGATGCTGTTTGAGCTGCTGAATATTCCCTGCATCTTCTGTTTTTATTTTACATTCCCATGCGATTGTCCCACTTCCCTATATTTGGTGGAAGAGTAACAAAAAGCCTGGAAAAAGCAACAACTAAAGACCACAGGCCTGACCAGATTTAATGTCTATTTCTTATTACCCTGAAGTATTTGTTGGTGCAACTTGCTAGGCTACCGCTGAGGTCACTGAGAGCCAGTCATGTGAAATGGATATGCATCCACTACACTTGAGTATTGGTTGGGTAATTTATTATTCTATTTTAAAGGATTAACCAGTTGTTGATGTCATGCAAGAGCCTGTTGCAAATTTGAAGGAGTGGGAAAGGAGGGTGAAAAAAGCAGAGGTGTGGAGGAAGGAGGGGAGAGGGAGAAGGAAGAAAAAACATAAATTGCAAACATTGGAGGTGAATTTCTATGGCAGTTCTTCTAAGATAACATTGGCAGAAGAGTCATGAGAACCTCAGAGATTACAGTGGACCAATGAGAGAGCACTGTGGAAGTCCACCCTCAATGGTCTGAATGTAAAAGTTTTTACACTTGCCCAGAGACAACTGCCACAAGACAGGAGAGACTAAGTCGGTCAGGATCATATTTACTGGAGTTTTGAAGATTGGAGGGGATATCACAGAAACTTATAAAATTCCAACAGGATTAGACGGGGGAGATTCAGAAAGAATGTTTCTGATGGTGGGATAATCCTGAACTAGGGGTCATTGTTGGAAGATAAGCTGTGAGGTCCTAAAAGGTTCACCCTTATCTTCTTCACCCATGGAGTGGCAAATCTGTGGGATTCACTACTGCAGGAAATAGTTGAGGCCAAAACATTGTGTGATTTCAGGAATAAATTAGATGTAGCTATTGTGGCTAAAGGGATCAAGGGATATTGGGGCAAGATGGGGGGTGGTGGCGGAGGGGGGAGGCTGGGGGTGGGGGGGGTGGTGGTAGGTGAGATGCAAAATCAGGATATTGAATTTGATGATCAGCCATGATCAAAATGAATGGTGGAGCAAGCTCGAAGGGCTGAATGGCCTACTCCTGATTCTATTTTCAATGTTTCTTTGTTTCAATGAGTTTCAAAGTTTGGGTGCCTATAAAAATCCAGTTTACAGAAGTGCTATATATATATATATATATATATAAAATACATTATTATGACATATATGTATGTAAATGAGAGGCTGCACTGCACTGTCGGCACGAAAATGTTCTTCACCTGTAAGTTCTATATTTATTTAGCAAAGCACTGAGTGAGGTCAGTCATAAGTTATTTACAGGGCTACAAACCTTTGTGATGCAATTGCATTACGTACATTCTTTGACGGCATTGCATTAGACTGTAGAAAAAAAATCCTCAAGGTCAGATTTAATCAGCAGTTTCCCAAATCCACTTTAAGAAAGAGAAGCTGATGAAATTTCCAATTTGCAAACACTTCCTACACAATTCAAACCCATTGGATCTGTCATTCTTTAGTCAGATTTATTTTAAAAACTCCCTGCAAATCAAAGAGCTTTACCCCGGTGGTAAAAGGATGTTTCTTTTTGGTTGGGCATGGATTTTTAATTCTTTTTGATGCTTCCCTGTCTGAAACTGTTCTGTTTTTGAACCCTGGTGATCCAGTATTTCCAGTGCTGGTAAGTGATCATAGGAAATACTTTTCAAACTGGTCTTCTGTTGAAAAGCCTGCAACCTGATTGTGTGACAAAGGAGGGCAGCTCACTTATTCTTAATCCTGTGATTAGCTGCCATCTAGAAACCTGTTCTGTTCATTTGTGAGGGAGGCTAATCTAAATAAATACAACCAAGATACTTTTTTGTGTGAGTTTGGAGTGAGAACATTAACTCCTTGGATTTAACTCTGTGGGTCTACTTATATACCCACATGCTGTATTCACCTTGCTGGAATCAGACATGGCAGCATTTGGTTTGTTAACTTGCAGGATTTTAACATTGTTTAAATTTTTTTGTGGTGTGTTGCAACTTTTAATGCATATAAATTTCGGCAGGAAATTTGTATTTATATGTAACCATTTGTAATGGATTTCCAACACTAAAGTAGGTCAGCCACATAAATGTGTTATCAATAACTTCTTAAGATTTTTGTTTGCTTCTGCTAAATATTCCAGGCTGCTTAGGTAAATCAGTTAATTATGGCTGTTTTTAACCTTGGTGTTTGCTCCTGATGGATATCAAGATAGAGACCATTCTCTTCAGTTGGTGTTTCCCTCAGCCTCAATTCCTATCAATGCCTGGCCACACAAGTTCTCTTCCTGGACTTTGTACCAGCCAACACTGCAAATTCCCTCTCCTGCTTTCTAAACTATTATCCCATTGATTGAAAAGTACACCACTGATGCCTTTTTTCTTTTACACTCAATTCCCTTGGCAGTCTTTATGAAGGTGCTGCTGCCTCTTAGATTCGTACCTATCTCACCTGCCAGGCCCAGTGAGATCAGCTAACCTTTAGACCCAGCTTTTGCCCACAGGTCTGTGAAACTTGTACAATGAGAACTGGTGACACAATTCTCTTCCTCTGTGACCAGTGAAACCTCTGATTGAATTCAAGGATTATATACAGCATGCATGCATTCATTTCGGGTGCAATCATTTGCATCTATCAGATCACTACTGAGAACTTCAAATAATCAAGTCACACAAACAAATAATTCTTTTAAGTGGGAGTAGAAGAATCAATTAGATGTAACTCTATCATTATTCTTTCTGGCACAGAATGTCTAGGGTGTTCCTATTGTGCAATGCCGCCTCCAGCGTTCTGATTATTATCTAATGAAGTCTGCTGAAATAACATGCGAGCATATGGATTAGGAACAAGATTAGGCCATTTGGCCCCTTGAGCCTGCTCTGCTATCCAATATGATCATGGCCAATCCGATTAGGCCTCAGCTCTACATTCTGCCTCGATAACCTTTGACTGCCTCTAGCATTTGGAGGAACTTTGAGTGAAAATGCAAGATTGTTTATCGACATCAAAAGCTCCATTTAAATGCTCCATCAGGAGTCAGGCATAACTAATGGTCATCTGGAGAAGGCACCCAGTGGCAATGGAAACATACTCCCACCAGTGGTCAAGAAAGAAGCCACACTGCAGAATGCCCAGCCTCTGACCTGTCACCTATGCATTCATGTGGCTTCTTTCATCAAACTTCTGGTTAAAGGTAATCTACAGGATGCTGATCTGCAGTGGTGATGACAATGTCATTGACAGTCAAGGGGAAATGGTTAAGTTCTCTCTTGTTGTGAATAATTAATGCCTGACATTTGTGTGATGAAAATGTTACTAAGCATTTATCTGCCCAAACCTGATAAATGCCAAAACTTCCTGCATGCAAACATGGGTTGGTTCATGATCTGAGAATCTGTAAATGAAGCTGAACACTTGGTGAACATCCCACTAGTGTCCTAATGATGGAGGAAATGTCATTGTTGATGCAGTTGAAGATGATTGGACCTAGGGCCTTTCTCTCATATTTACACAGTGCCTTTCCAGTTCTGAAGTGGACTGGCAGACAACTAATATAATTTCTATTTGTAAAAAAGGGAACTAACAAAACTGGTATACTACTATCCGATTAGCTTAAGATCAATGCGAATGGAATTCTTGCTGAAAGACGCAATAGAAAAATGTATAGAAATTGAAAAGATTACAGAGATTGGTCAGAGAGGAAGGTTATGCTTGGCCATTCTTCTTGCACTCTGAGGAAGTAACAGAAAGGGTACATGAAGATATTGTAGTAGACACAATACATTTGGAGTCATAGAATGGTTACAGCAGAGAAGGAGGTTATTTGGCGCATTATGTCTGTACTGGCCCCCTGAGGGAGCAAATCACCTAACGGCACTCCCCTGCCCTTTCCCCAAAGCCCCAAAATATTTTTCTTTTTCAAATAATTCAATTCTCTTCTGAAAGCCTCAGGTGACCCTGCCTCATCAGACTCTCAGGCAGTGAATTCTGGATCCTAACAACTCAGCACTTGAATTATTTTTCTTTCATATCAGCATTGCTTCTTCTGTCAATTACTTTAAATCATTGCCCTCTGGTTCAACCAATGTGAACAGTTTTTTGGATACCTCTATCAAATTTCCTCTCAGCTGTCTCTACCCCAGGAAAAACAATCCCAACTTCTCCAATCTATCTCCATAACAGAAGGGTGAATGTGCAAACTCCACACAGACAGTGACCCAAGGCCGGAATTGAACCTGGGTCTCTGGCACTGTGAGGCAGCAGTGCTAACCACTGCACTACTGTGCCACCCACTTGTCTGCTCTCTCTGCCAAACTGTGTATGTCTTTTTGAAACAAAAACAGAAAATGCTGAAATACAGATCAGGCAGCATCTGTAGAGACAGAGTAGAGCTAATGTTTCAAGTCTAGATGACTCTTTGTCAGAGTTCTGTTCTCTCTCCATAGCTACTTCCATACCTGCCGAGATTTTGCAATATTTTCTGTTTTTTCCCCCAGATTCCAGCTTTCGCAGCAACTCACTTTTATTTCCATGTCCTTTAGACGTTCTACACCATCCTTACAATATTTCCGCGTTGTGCACCATGTGCAAAATTCAAATTTATGCCCCTTACACCAAGATCTGATTCGTCAATATATATCACGAAGAGCAATGATCCTAACAATGATCACTGGCATACAAACCTTCCTCTAATCTGAAAAACAACGGTTCACTCCACTATTCTTATTCCTTGTCTTTCAGTCAATTCAAGTGGCTCAATTGGCCTCCAAGTGAGCATCCTTACCCCCATCTTTCCCACTGCTGGCAACATGGGGATGGAAAATGTCCCAACAACCTACCTCTGCCATTTTGCCATTCCTCCCCCCTCCCAGCTTGACCCTAAAGGACTTGGAAAATTCAGGCCCATATCTTACTACTGACACAAATGGTCTTAAGAATGACCTGAGGTTGTAACACCAACGCTCACGACTGTCATTGGGGAAATATCGCGGACTTGTATTCAATTCATTGCTTTTCAAGTCATAAACTTGAAATTTGTATGCAAATCTATTTAATCAATAAACCTGTGTGTTGTGATCATTAGCCACAGCATTGCTCTGAATCACTGAAACATTGCAGAAACAATTTGACCCTTTGCCAGTCAGAACATGTTCTACAATACCAGTTGTTTCAGAAGGAATTTGATTTAACACAGGCATGGTCATTATGACCAGAATCCATTGACTTAATGATGCCAGTCTCTGAAATACAGCTGCTCAGTTGGAACAATGATGTGGATATGCCAGCGTTGGACTGGGGTAAACACAGTAAAAAGTCTGACAACACTAGGTTTAAGTCCAACCGATTTATTTGATAGTAAACTATCAAATAAATCAGTTGGACTTAAACCTGGTGTTGTCAGACTTTTTACAGTTGGAACAATCCAATGAATATGAACAGTAACCATCAGAATTCAGCATTGGCACAATGGTAGCATTCTGCTTCTAAATCAGCCAGTCATGAGTCAAGTTTCATTCCAGGAACTTCAGCACATAATCTATGTTAACACTCCAGTGTGATATACTGTCCCAAAGTCAGCAAAACATGGCCTGTCAGGTGGATCCAAATATTCTTATAGCTGGATTCGAAGGAGTAATATGGTATCCTAAGCAGTTTCAATCCCTCAATCAACGTGACTAAAAGATTAAGTGGTCAGGTATCTCATTGCTGCTTGTGCAACTCTGTTATGTGTGCAGATAAATGGTCATGTTTCCCTACATTGCAGCAATTATGTCTCTAAAGTACTTCATTGTGTTACAACCAGGGGTGAGCTGGCTCTCTATTCAACTTCCTTGTTTGGTCACAACAAAAGTTTAAATTTCTTTTCTGTGAGGATTCTTCTTTTCCAAATCAGAATATATTTAACTATTTAAGCTGAGAGCGATAAGGAGTCAATAAAAAAGCTGAGAATATATTGTTGTGTCCTTTGATTGTTCTTGAGGCATAGATTCTAACATGAGCCAATTTAGGCTGGTTTCTTGGCTGCAGTCAGATGTAGAAAATGTTGCAATTACAAAACCTCAGTTTGCTCATCAGTACCAAATTGAGTTGGTTTCTCAAGCTGGGTGACATGCTTATTCTTTAAAGAGAAGGAAAGAGAAGGAGCCCTCAACCTATTTCCTCTGCTGAAGGTTTTCTGGATGTTGCCTATGTCACTTGCAATCTCGCACTCATGATTTGAACATAAGAAATAGGAGCAGGAGTAGGCTACCTAGCCCTTCGAGCCTGCCCCGCCATTCAATAAGATCATGGCTGATCTGTCGTGGCTCAGTTCCACATTCCCGCCCTCTCCCCATAACCCTTAATCCCCTCGCTTATCAAAAACCCATCAACCCATGTCTTAAAAATATTTAGCAAGGCAGCCTCCACCACTTCAACAGGCAGAGAATTCCAGAGATTCACCACCCTTTGAGTGAAGAAGTTCCTCCTCAACTGTTCTAAACCACCCCCCTTTATCTTGAGGCTGTGCCCCCTAGTCCTACTGTCCTTGGGGTGGGAAGAGTCTCTCCACTTCTATCCATCATCTTATGTCTCAATGAGATCTCCCCTCGTTCTTCTAAACTCTAACGAGTACAAGCCTAGTTTATTCAGCCTCTCCTCATAGCTCAACCCCCACCCCCTCAACTCCAGTATCAGCCTAGTAAACCTCCTCTGCACTCCCTCCAAAGCCAAAATATCCTTGCGTAAGTGCAGTGACCAAAACTGCACACAGTACACCAGCTGTGGCCTCACCAATGCCCTATGCAGCAAGACCTCCCTACTTTTATATTCAATCCCCCTCGCTATGAAGGCCAGCATCCCATTAGCCTTCCTGACCACCTGCAGGCAGTCTTGTCTTAAAATAATTCACCTAGTGTGTATTGCCAAGTAGGTTTGAGTGTTTCTGTCTGTGGCAATCATTATTCCAATATCTAGTACTTTGCATTTTTAATGTCTCTTATGAATTTTAATGGATGCCTGGATTATGGGAAATATCTCTTCACCCTTTCCTGAGGGTGATCTGCTAATTTTAAGAGTAGAAAGGTGGAGGTGAGAAACTAAGTAGTTTGCTCTGTCTCAATTCAAATGAGAAAAGATCCAATCAGTTGAAAAATCATTTTCAAAATAAAGAGGCATAGCCTCTAACAATTGGCAATGGAATGCTTAGAAATAAAATGGAAATAATATTAGAAAACAAGCTTTAGAATTTTAATTAATGGTGCTGCTTAACCAAGTGCAATGTAGTTCAGGGTACACAATTGTGAATGGGACTTGGCATAAATTTTAATGTACCAGGGCAAAATGTGAAAAGTCAGCCAGGAGTAGTTGGGAATACTCAAATCTCAAGATCATGAGGCATGAGTGATGGTTTCAACAGATGAGTTGAAACATGAGTGGTGCTGAGTAAACGTTAGAGATGGAAATGGTAGAAAGTGATTTCTAAAAGCTCCTACCCACAAACATGATATTAAGGTTACACTCTTGTTCAGCCTCAAATTTACCTGAAGATGAACAGTTAGCAGTGGATCTAAAAAAATTGTATTCCCAATATTTAATTGGAGAATTCCTGCATTTATAATATTAATGTCAGATAGAGGAACCATGGTTATCAAATGTTACCAAGCAGCAGTACACAGATGAGAAACAGCTCTTTGATGGATTTGGGGTGCAGAGGGAATTCAACAGCCAGGCTTAGTTAAGAATGGAATGAGGCTAGTGCTGTCAGCCAGCTAGCTACTTGAGTAGGGGGTTGTGATCAATGCCTAGTGTTGAAAAGACAAAAGGTGATTTAGCATCACTGGCCAATGTCATGACATTCAGCCACTGAAGAGCAGAAATCTAGTTGAGGAATACAAATGAGTTGAGGCAGGTAGGCACAGATGACAACATATTCTTGGATTGAGGTAGCAGTTTTCTTGGACTGTAGTTGAATTGACTGGCAGTTGGGACAGTAATTTTGACAGGAGATTGAAAATGTGGTTATCTCGAAGCTGAAATTCAGGTCAGAAACTGTTTGAAGCCTACTTGGCTCAAGTTTGCACTTGAACTTGACTAGCATGATATGTTTCTCAGGTATGACAATGAGCCACTAGGAGCTTTTATCAAAAGAAGTTTATTTAAGAATATAGTTAACACATGGAAAGAAGGTTAGCAGCAACTTAAGCCAAAAAAAAAACCATGTTAGATTGGAACATTTAGTTGTACATTAAACAAGACTTCTGACAAAAACCCTTTTTCATAGGTTTAAACACTGACTAATGCACATGTGATACTGGAATGGAGTCCTTTGTTTGCAACTGCTTGTAGTGTTTTAGATACCCAGAACACCAGGGAGACACTCTGGTCAAGCATACTGTTCTTCTCTAGAAGGAGAAGCCTTGCTTTCAGCCAAGTAGAATTTCTTTAAAAAAAGCCAGGGAGAGAAACATCTCATTTCAGCTTGATGTGGCTTCTAACTTGATAGCTGCCAGCCAGAAAAAAGTGGAACTTTAAATACACTAGGAAGGAAAAACTGTCCAAACATGACCTTCCTCAAATGCAGGGTCAAAAAAGTAAAAATCCCAAACCACCAAAAGGAGCCAAGGACTTCTCTAACCAACCTGGCAACTGAGGAAAAAGCTGAAGATCTTAAACTTCAGACAATTTAAAAAAGTCTAAAGGTATACTAACACTGCAATGTTGGTGTACTGAAATACTTCAATTATATTCATCAATTGAATATGTGCAGTAAAATGTATCCCATTGTTTGGATTCTGGATGTACAGCCTACAGTTGCATGAAATTCCTGATCTACTGTAAAATGACCTAGTGCCAATGTCTGCAATCAGTAAGCTTTTAAAAACATGTCTTAACCAGCAAGATGCTTTTAAAAGATTGCTTATTTATGCAGTCAGTTTGCAAGTTATGAGCAGAAGAATTCAGCCTTGTTAAAAGACAAGGCTAGCCTGACGACACCTTCACTCACAGCTGATGAATTTGCCCAAGCCAAGTTGGTACAGAAAAGGATGGACTTTCTGCAAGTCAAAACACATTTTGAAACATTGCAATGCTACAACTGAAGCCTGAAGGACTAGGTGTTGCTGTCTCAGTCACACAACTACCAAGTAGTTGTCACTAGTAGGCTTGCATTGAACACTGCAATTGAGTTATTGTGATCTGAGCTGATTTCACCACATCATAGCTTGTTTGAAGATATTGCAAAGAGAATCACCAGCATTGTTTAGTACAAATCAGTTTGGATTTAAACAATTTGAATAGTTCATACCTGTTCACCTGGGTGTGGTTTTGTCTGTTAGACAGGGACACAAATGCAATAGTCCTCCACTCCTGGAACTGTTAGTGACCATGGTTCATGCTCTGTCTGGACCTAGCAATATTTAGTTCCCACCTTCCCCCTCCACAGCTACCTGATTATAGCTCCTCACATCCTGCACCATTTCTCCCACTTTGTTCTGATAAATGATACTTCCAACGTATCTGCATAAGCCACCACTTGTGGTTGCCAGGGCACCTATCTGATCCATACCTCATTGTTCTGGAGGGGAAGAGTTCCCTTGTCCATGCCACTAGTCTCCAAATTATCTTCCATCAACTACCACAAAATATTGCAAATTCTAGGGACATTCCCACACCTTCCATGACATCCAACTTCATCTTAACACTTTCCTTGCAATTACAGAAGGTACAATACCTGTCCCCAGACCCTACATGCCAGTCACTGCTCCCAATGCACTTGTGTTTTGCAGAACATCTTCAGTCCACAAGCATGACTTCAACCTCCAGTGCACCATGTGTTGGATGCCCACTTGTCCATCATTGGGCCTTGATGCAATGAAGCCTGGCATGCACATTTGCAAGCTTTGGTACTGCATGTTACTTTCAGCTTATTTTCACCATCTTGGATCCCTTTGCATGTAACCTCCTTCCAGTTGTCAGTGAGTTTGGACAGCATTCTGGGTTCTTGTATTGGTAGCAACACTGCCTGCACTCCCTGCCACTTCAAAGTGTATGTATGGTAACTTGGTAGCCCTACCCATACTAGACAGTCTCAAGGAAGTAACAAAGATTATATACCAGTGAGTCAGGATATACAAGTTCTTGGCAACACCCAATTGATTTAGACTGTTTAGTTATTTAGATGATCTGGATAGATGGAAGATACAATGGTCAAGTTTGCCCCTCCAATAAGACAGCAAAATGATCAAGTTTATACAAAGTCTAGATTCCATTTAATTGTTTACTTCATTATAACAGTTAACTATAACTTTATTACTAGCATCTGAAAGCATATACAAAAATGAATGCAGGCTTTATCCTGTACAGGCCATTAATTGTTGACAAACACTGAACACATTCCCCCTCTAATGACCAGAATAGTTCAGGTGTTTGTACTATTGTCAGTGAAGTTTGCTTTTGAATTTGGATGATTGGATACAACATTTGTTAAAAAGAACTTCTTGTAGCAACTGCTCAATTTTATGATTTCCACTTACTACAACCCATGGAGTGTTTATGCATAAAGAAAATATAGTTACTCTTGCCTGGAGATTAGTTCAAAAGTATGTTGAGCAGCTTGCCTGAAATTCCAGTTCAATTCCTAGCTATAAATAGGTGCAAATTTAATATTTACATTTTAAAAACCAGAACTTCATGTATCAAACAATCATGCATTATGGCATTGGATTTCATAGAGTTCCATCAGTCCAAGTATACAAATTGAAAATCTTGCTTTAATCACTTCATGTTTTAGTCTTTGCCATCTATCTTGCAGTATAAATACATGGACACTGCCATTGCTGCAATCTGCAAACAAAAAGGATATAGTGTGACAGCTCAGATGATTCATCAAGGTTCTACAGGTCAGTTTACTGGTACTATTTCTTCATAAGGGCTAGATATTTTAAATTCCTGTCATAAGCAGACTTACATTAACATTGCAATGAAGTTAATGAAAATCCTCCAGTCACCACACTGGCACTTGTTTGGATACACAAAATGGAGAATTTAGCATGGCCAATGCACTCAACCCATCTTTTGCACTGATGAAACCCATGCTGACATGGGAGAACATTCAAACTCCATACCAAGCCAGGAAGCAAACTTGGGCCCCTGGCACTGAGGCAGTGTGATAACCACTATGCCATCATGCAGCCCTTAGACTGAAGTTGTCAGAATTCATTTCTAAATACTATTTATTGTAGCAGTGCAAGCCACTTGCAATATTAACCAATATTTAGGATAAAGCATCATACCTCCAGTACACAGATTCCCACTGCAACCCCACCAACAATGTTAGCATTCTCTTTCAGAATGTCGAAAAGTTGACGAAAACATCCCTAAAAGAGATAGTGGTTATTAGTAATGCCAAATTAAGACTGGTTATGAGCTGTTGAAATGAAAGGAACTGTACCTGCACATAGCTGTTAGCTGCAGCAGCCTGATCACAAAGTGTGACTGTTGAATTGCAACAAAATTCTGGAAAGGTGTCATTGTGGTTATTGGTGTAATATGACCCTATGAAATCTGTGTAGTTGGTAAAGCCACAACATTTCAGCTGTAATGAGAAAAAGGTGATAAGTACCAGAGGTACAATTTTTACAGTAAAATTCTAGCTCTAGAGATACTATTAAAGATATAAATGGGTATACAAGTTGCATCTCCACATCATCCCATCTTTACCAAAGTTCCAACAATGGCAACCAATCTGGAAAGCTCTCAAATTATAGGTTTAAATGCCTGCAATTCTAAGTTGTCTGACTGATATCCTGGAGGCATTTGCAAGTTTGCTACCTCCAGCTTTAACTTTTTTTCCCCCCCCCAATCTTCACTGCAAAGTGGAAGAAATTTTGAACTCTTGTATACAAGTGCTTCAATTTAGTCTTTCTCCTCCCACCAAACTGCAGCACAGGAGATTAAGCTAGTGCCAGCAGAAACATTCAGATGATTTCTTTCCCCACTTATATTCAGATACTAAAATTTCCTATTTAGCCACTGGGGTAATGCATTCTATTATTCAAGTAGGGGAGCTCTGGTTACAGTTCAACTATAGATCCACTTGTAGACACAGCAGCAGTGGGTTATTGAGTCCCTCAAGTCAGTTGTCCATTCAATTGAAAGGAGCACTTGGCTAGTGACACAGTAGGACCAAGTCACAAGAATAATTACTTCACGCATTGTTGTATTCCAGATGCCAGTCACATCCTTTTGTCTTCCATAGTCATTCTGCAGTACTGGAGTAACCCATGCTCGAAGAAGACTTTCTGCCTAAAAACAAAAATGTAAAGCCTTAATAGACATGGCTGTAGTTCTAACAGAACAGAGTTGCTCAACTCAAAATGCAGTAATTTTGTATTGAGTGCAGAATCTAAACCCTCATTTGGAAAATTCATTCATCAGAAGTCCAACAGGAATTAAGGTGGGGATGGAAACAAAATTAAACTGAAATAACTTTCTTTAACAAGATTCACATTCTTCAAGTATTAATGAACATTTCAGAAAGTTAAATGCTAAGAAACTTGTTGGCCATGTGCCATTTATGTCCCACTTGACTTAATCTATTAGTGACTGCATTGCCAGAAAATAGCTATGTAACAAAGCAAGATGAACTTGTAAAGTTTACATGCAGTATCCTATAAACAATTTAATGGTATGTACTTACAAAGGAGGAATACACTAAAGCAACAACTGCTGCAGCAATCTCAGCAATGAAGATGATCAGAACAATGACAAAGAACTAGAAGAAAAGAATGTGTTGTCAGTGTGGTTCAAACAATCAAGATCACCTGTTGAAAACAAGTCTCTACACAAGGAGATTTCATTGACTAAATATCTGCATATTTTGGTGTTCAGTTGATCAGCTAAATCAAGTTAATCATGTTGCTCCTTTTAGGTGCATTGAAGCTATTCAGCTGAGCTGAATCTGTACCTGTTTGATCCACATCCCTTAACCCAACATTCCTGAAGTTGAAATTGACTCAGCATTCATTACATCCAGATTTTTTTTAAAAAAAAAAATCAATCCCTCAACATTCAGAAGTTAAAGTGCTCATTTTTCCTCCTCCCTCCTATATTCAATTAGCTTTTTAGCATTTACTAGAACATTCTCTACCCAAAAGTGGAGTGTTTTGTACATACCAACATTAGCAGACACTTGCTTTCCTTCTGTGCTCCACAACATCCCAAAAATCCAAGGATGACTAACACAGCACCAATTGCTATGCAGAAGTAACCAATATTGACAAATTGCATTGCTTGAGATGATACTGGGCCAATGACTTCCACAAAAGAGGTTCCATCCACACTGACCCATATGCCAACCCCCAGAAGCACTCCTCCAGCCAGCTGAAAACACAAATAGGACAAACTGGTTTTATGTCATTAACACAGTTAAAGTTATACAGCAGAGATAATAGAACCAGGGTGATTAGGTTACAGTGTAGATTAAGATGGGGACAATTTATCCCTTTGTGGTCATCCAATAGCCAAATCCTGCTTTCTCCCCATAATCTTTGATCCAATTCACCTTAAGTGCTATATCTAGCTGCCTCTTGAATACATTCAATCTTTTGGCATCAATTACTCTGTAGTAATGAATTCCATAGGTTCACTCTGCAAGTAGTATCTCCTCACCATCCTAAGTGGTCTACTCTGAATCCTCAGACTGTGACCCCTGGTTCTGTACACACCCACCATCAGGAATGTCACCCCATGTCTACCCTCTCTAGTCCTGTTAGAGGGTCACAGGTCAGCTAGTCAACAGGCTGACTGGTCTCATCTCAGGTTGTGGACATTAGCAGGGGAGTAGGACTGGCTGCCTTTTAATTGTGTTCAGTTCCTAACTGGACAGTCCAGTGATCTGATTTGAAGGGGGAGACACTTCAGTTTCAACAATCTACTATTCTTTTCCCCACCCCACAAATGAATAACTAGGTAGACAAACTAATGATCAGAGTTCAGAAGAAATAAATGGTAAAAAGACAACCCAAATCCCCAAATATTTAATTTCTGAAGTGACAATATTCCAGAATCTGAGGGATGTGGTTGACAGGGAAAGTGTTTGACAAAGCTATCAAGAATGAAACTGCCAACCAACAGGGCAGATAAAGGGAACCACCAATTATTTTCAAAGGCATTTGATAAGGTATCAGCCACAACTTGTGACAAGATTAGGGAGCTGCATTAGCTTTAATTGAAGGTTGATTATCCTTCATATTAATGTCCCCCAAACAGGGCAGTTTAGACTAACAAGCAAAGTGCCTCAAGATCAGCTCAGGCCACCCCTTGAAAGCAAAAGTGTTCCTGTGCACAATTCAAAGCAGCTAGAAGTGATTAGGAAGGTAATGAAATATAGTAAGTCTTGCTACAGTCAGTACTTTGGCAAGACAATGGCTCAACTAGCCTGATGTTTTGGTCTTGAAGGCTGAATTATGATCTCACTGGGACTATTTGCAAGTGTTCAAGACTAGGGTCCCAAATTTCAGGCATTGAGTCAGACATTAAGATGGAGAAGCTAACCTGGAGGATTGAAAATCCTTGGAAGTCACTACTGTGTAGTGTGGATGCCTAGGCTTATTCAAGGCAACAAAATTGTCTTGATGACTAAGGCTTTTGGATTTAATTCAAGGCTGTCAGGGAACAGGAGAGTAAGGTAGCTGCAAAGAGAAAAGCAACTTTAGGCTGTCAGTATGGGAACTGATGTTAATATCAGGTGATTAGTGTACATAATGAACACCAAGTTGATGGCATAGAAGTCAATACATTATGTGTAGTGGTGTTTTAGAAGGGATCACAGAAAAATAGAATATAGACAATAGGTGCAGTAGGCCACTTGGTCTATTGAGCCAGCACCACTATTCAATATTGTGCATTTTGCATCCCACTTTGCTTTCTCTCCATACCCCTTAGTCAAGAAGGGCCAGGTCCAGCCCCCTCTTGAACATATATAATGAACTGGCCCTAGCTTTGTGGTAGAGAATGCCACTGGTTCACAACTGAGTTAAGGAGTTCTTCCTCACTTCAGTCCCGAGTGACTTACCATGTAATTTTTAGGTTGTGACCCAAGTTCTGGGCTTTGAACATTGTCACATCCAGCCCCATTAGGATTTTGTTTGAGATACCTCTAAATTCCAGTGAGTACAAGCCCAGTCTGGTCTCATGTCAGTCCTGCCAATCAGTCTGATAAACCTTCACTGGACTCCCTCCATAGCAAGGAGATCAAAACTGCAAAGACTCAAGGTGTTTCTAATTCATTCATGGATCAGTGTTGTTGGCTGGCCAGCATTTATTGCTCAGTCCTAGTTGCCCCTTGGAGGGCAGTTCAGTCAAACCATATTGCTCTGGAGTCATGCACAGGCCAGACAAGAATGGCAAAGTTCCTTCCCCAGAGGAAATTGGTGAACTAAATGCAGTTTTCTGACAATGGTTTCACAATCAGTAGATTCTTAATTCCAGATTTTAGTTGACCTCAAATGTGTGACCTCAAGGTCCTGCATAACTTAGGCAAAACACCCTTACTCCTAAACTCAAGCCCTCTGAGGGGGAGGAGAAACTGGAGTACTTCCTGAAGTATAAAATCTTTTCCTTTAAAAAGGTTTAAAGCTCAAGTTCAAAATGGCAATATTTAAAATTCAGGAGGAAAACTTTTACTCCAACATGAAGTAACTGACAGGGAACTAGACAAGCACAAAACAATGAGAATATGCTCCAGCTGGAGTAAGAGAAATGCATGCCAGGCTAAGGCCAGTTAATGCTCTGTATCCAAAGTGTTAAAATTACACCAAATTATACAAGGCTTAACATTTACAACTTAAGAATGCTTAATGGTTGAAGGCAATATTCAAGATCAAGATAAGATATGCTACTGTGCAATCTACTTACAAAGATGAGGAGATTGAATAGGACCATCATCACTTTCACAAATGTAAAGCAACCCATTTTTATTTGGCAAGTGGAGGCCTGCAATGACAACCCCGTCAAATTTTAAAAACCTTGTTAGCCATCAAGTATACCAGTGGCATTTCAAAGCTACGTTCAGTACCCAGAAAGATAAGGCTCACCTTTTATTATAATATCCAGTGGTTAAATTCTACCATTTACAGAATAGGCATCACAGCAGTTACATTGCTGCCTCAGAGCAGCCAGGCTCAGTTTTGGCCTCAAAGTCTGAGAAGTTAACACTCCAGTTTCCTTCCACAGTATAAAGATGTGCTGTTAGGTTGATTGGCTATGCTAAATTGATCCATGTTAAGGGGCATGTAGTTAGAGGTAGGGCCTTGGGTGGAATTGTGGTCAGTGCAAACTCAATGGGCCAAATGGCCCCCTGTACTGTAGAGATTCTATGTGTTCAAGGGCTTTCAAAGATCTGACCTACACCTCCCAATTTAATTTCTCATATGGGAGTGTAATGAATGCCTTTCAGATTTGATAAGGGATAGGTGGGGAGGCTGCACTCAAGCAAGGGGACTATTTATTCCCTTGCAGTGTTGCAGATGATGCACATGCAAAAAAGAGGAGTTACTTTCCACAGAGCCTTTGACCTGCTCTTAAGGGCTAGAGCAATTCCTGGACAATGGTAACCCAGGATGTTGACAGTGGGGGGTTCAGTGAAGGGATCAAGGAAAAATGGTTGGATTCTCAGGTGGTCATGGCATATGGTCTCAACAACATCCACTCCAAAAGAAACATTGTCAAGGACAACTGCTTTGCTTTCAGCATCTGAGAAATTATGAATGGAATATCCACACCTGTTTGGCCATTATGTGGAGGGCAGGTTGAATCTAAAATTCCTGCAGGGATATTTTGAAGATGAGCTGCACTTAGAATCCAGATGGGCCACAAATTGCCAACCATCTCTTTCCCACACTCCACTGATCTCAGGTTTTGCTAGGGCTCCTTGACCCCACTGATAACATTAGAATGAGGGTGGCGTAAAGGAAAAACTAGCCTTCAATGTTGACAATTCAATTACAACTGAAGATAGTATCATAGTCCCAAGGTATCAAAAGGGGGAAGCAGGCACGATTCGCTGCTTTTGGTTAACTATTGTCAATTGAACCAATACTAGAAGCTGGAAACTCGTTCCTCAATATTGCTATCATATACTTCCTTGATCTCAGAAAGGAAGTTTCAAGCAAGTTCGAGTTATTTTAGATAAGGCTTTGGATGCTACTTTTGAAAGTTTATCCTAGTTTGATTCCATTTGAACTGCTGACGTTTTATGTCCAGTAAGTACTACACATGCAAGTCACTATTAGGGGAATCTCTGCCAATAGAGAACGAGCTTGCCGCGCACCGAGATGCTGCAGTACATGGTGTACTCATGGTGGTTATGGAGTTTGGTGGCAGTGTGCTGTTTTATCCCGGAACTCCTACCTTTAATAGTGGAACACAGTAGAACCGTGTCCTTGGGGATCACTACAGAATCGGAGAAAGTTTAGGCTTACAGTAACATTCAACACATCTGCGACATTTGAACCGCGTTGTCCTCTAAGGGTTCAATGTCAAGTGGAAGTGTTTGGCAAACTTTAACAAGATATTTCCGTATTTGCAAATTCCGCGAAACGTTAGTGAAATGCGAATAAATTGCAACAAAGCAGCACACTGCCTGAAATTCCTTAGTGACGATGTGCACTTTAAAAGTCAGAGGGTTCTCTCAAGGGGGAGAGTGCAAGGAACGTATCAGTAGCTTTCTCACCGCCCCCCCCCCCCCCCAAACCCCGCACAAAGATTGGAAAAAAATCGCAGTGGTGAGCCCACGCTCAATAACACTAACCAAATTAATAGCTCAGTAGCTGGTAAGAAATGTTACCATCTAGTTAAAAAACTTCCAACCGGAGGGAATTTTTGTTCCGAAGCATTTGATTAAAATTAAATCTGCATTTAACAAGTGACTTTGCCACTTTGTCACATATGTTAATCACAAGATTTCAAAGGCATAGTTTAATTTTATACGAAGTGTAAAATCCCCCATTTTAAAATAAATACAGATTTTATCGTTAGTCTAAACACAGTCAGATTCTCAAACTGAAACGTTAGAAAAGTTTGAACGTTTCCGATTTCAGCTACGAAAAAGTAAAAACTTTTCAAAATATATAAACTTAACAAGGAACATATACCTTTCAATCCAGGTACGGTTAAGTAGATGTTGTGCAACTCAGTATGTTGAACAAGTGCTCTGGCCAAAGCCTACATATACCTAGTAGTCACCAGGTAAGGTATTTAAAGGAAATGTTTTAATTGACATAGTTCCTAACCAATTGTTCTCGGCAGTGGGTTGGGCTTTTGATAATATAGCTTCTATTTACATACCAGACCAGGTGCTCACGCCCTCTTGTGAATAGGTGGGCGTAAAAACGATTAACTAAAACTTCACATCCTGACGTCGGATCGTATCTTTCGGATGACTCATGGAAAATGTTCAAATATAGAATCAAGTCGTCATAAAAGGGGCCTTCTATATATTGGTTTTTCATAATGGACCCAATAATTGGTTCCTAGGCCCGAAATTCTTCACAACAATATCGAAATTTTCCTTACTATAAAACGCTAGGTATTCACACCACTTGATGCGGCATACTGAAGCCGGAGCCACAACTTACAGAACCTTTCTTCCCTTTTCTCTGAAGGGAAATATACAGTCAAAAAGCAACTTATGTAGATAACCACTACGAAGTAAAAACAGAACATCCCCCAGAATGTCTTCCTTACATCAGGCCTCAAAGGGTAGTTATCTTCCTTAACATGGTGCTTCCAGGGGCCTAATAGATCAGCAATCTTCATGATCATCGTATTCAACACTTCTCACAGTAACTGTTCAATTACATTGGTTCATGTAGCCCACAACTCTCTTTATAAAAATGTATTAATTGACATCTCTTTCAGCTGGGCGTCTGGTCACAAGTACAGGGGCAGGGGAATATTCCTTATATGGCCACACAGTACTCCCTAAGTTAATTTGAGTTTGTTTGGTGCCTTAAAAGAGACCCCACAAAGTTAATGACTATATACACCAATGATGGACATCATTTGATGCTTATCTCATTATCCCTCTTAAAAGAGTACCAGAGATTTTGGCTCCCATTTGATCACTCAAAGTACAAATTTCTCTTTATATCAAAATGTGTTTGCTGGCATCATCCTAAATTTACTTTTAACTAGTTTGTATCTATAATTTCCTTTTATATACCTAGTGTTTATCTAGAAGTACTGCCCAAGATTAAGCTTCTCCATAAATCATTTTCATAAAAGTCACACATTTTTCAATCTTCTCTGGTCATTTGAAGTTCTCTACTGATCAGCTTTGTTGGCACCCAGCACCCAGTTTCTCTTGGACCATGAGCTAAAAGCACCATTGATGATGTGCCTAAACATAGCATTGTATAATTACAATATGATGGCCTTGGACTGATGAGGGTGGACATTTCCCAAGCTTTTCCATTGGGAGTTTTCATTACAGTGCCACGTGACAGACTAGTGAGAAAAGTTATAGCTCATGGAATAAAAGGGACAGTAACAATGCAGATATAAAATTGGCTGGATATTAGGAAGCAGAGAGCAAAAGTCAATGGATATTTTTCAGGCTGGGGAAAGGCTGTAGTGGTGTTTCCCAGGGGTCGGTACTGGGACCCTCGCATTTCCTGACTTATATATAATGATCCTGATCTTGGTGGTGCAGGAGACAATTTCAATGTTTGTGGATGATACAAAATGTGGAAGCATTATAAACTGAAGAAAATAGTGTAAAACTTCAAATGGACATAGACAAGTTGACAGAGTGGGATGATTGATGGTAGATGAAGTTCAATGTGGGGAAGTGTGAAATGATGCATTTTGACTGGAACAACATGGAGAAAACATACAAAATAAGGGGTAAAATCTTTAAGGCGGGGGGGGAGGGTACGGGCAGGGGTAGAGGGACCTGGGTGCATATATGCATTGATCATTGAAGCTGGTAGAGGAAGTATTTAGTAAAGCAAATAGTATGCTGGGTTTTATTAGTAGGGGCATAGAGTACAAGAGCAAGGAAGTTATGCTGAATTTATACACAACATTAGTTAGACCTGAGCTGAAATATTGTGTACAGTTCAAAGTGTACAATAGAAAGGGTGTGAATGCATTGGAATGAATAGAGAAGCGATTTACAAGAATGGTTCCAGGGATGAGAAACTTCGATGATGTGGAGAACATAGAACATGGAACATAGAACATAGAACACTACAGCGCAGAACAGGCCCTTTGGCCCACGATGTTGCACCGACCAGTTAAAAAACAATGACCCACTAACCTAAACCAATCCCTTTTCGTCCATAAACCTATCCACGGATCTCTTAAACGCCCCCAAACTAGGCGCATTTACAACTGCAGCAGGCAGGGCATTCCAATCCCTCACCACCCTCTGGGTAAAGAACCTACCCCTGACATCTGTCCTATAACTACCCCTCCTTAATTTAAAGCCATGCCCCCTCGTGCTAGCTTTCTCCATCCAAGGAAAAAGGCTATCACTATCCACCCTATCTAAACCTCTAATCATCTTATATGTTTCAATAAGATCCCCTCTTAGCCGCCTTCTTTCTAGCGAAAACAACCCCAAATCCCTCAGTCTCTCCTCATAGGACCTCCTCTCCATACCAGGCAACATCCTGGTAAACCTCCTCTGCACCCTCTCCAAAGCCTCCACATCCTTCCTGTAATGTGGGGACCAGAACTGCACACAGTACTCCAAGTGCGGCCGCACCAGAGTTGTGTACAGTTGCAACATGACGCTGCGACTCCTAAATTCAATCCCCCTACCAATAAACGCCAAGACACCATATGCCTTCTTAACAACCTTATCTACTTGATTCCCAACTTTCAGGGATCTATGTACGCATACACCTAGATCCCTCTGTTCATCCACACTATTCAAAGTCCTCCCGTTAGCCCTATACTCGACACATCTGTTATTCCTACCAAAGTGAATTACCTCACACTTCTCCGCATTAAACTCCATCCGCCACCTCTCGGCCCAGCTCTGCAACCTGTCTAAGTCTCCCTGCAAACTATGACACCCTTCCTCACAATCTACCACACCTCCGACTTTGGTGTCATCAGCAAATTTACTAATCCACCCAACTATACCCTCATCCAGATCATTAATAAAAATTACAAACAGCAGTGGCCCCAAAACAGATCCCTGAGGCACACCACTCGTAACCGAACTCCATGACGAATATTTACCATCAACCACCACCCTCTGTCTCCTATCTGCTAGCCAATTCCTGATCCAATTTCCTAGATTACCCTCAATCCCATACATCTGCATTTTCTGCAGAAGCCTACCATGGTGAACCTTATCAAACGCCTTACTAAAATCCATATATACCACGTCAACTGCCTTACCCCCATCCACCTCTTTGGTCACTTTCTCAAAAAACTCAATAAGGTTAGTAAGGCACGACCTACCCGCTACAAAACCATGCTGACTATCTCCAATCAATTCATTACTCTCCAAATAACTATAAATCCTATCCCTAATAATTTTTTCTAAAACCTTGCCCACAACAGAAGTAAGACTCACTGGTCTATAATTCCCAGGGAAGTCTCTGTTCCCCTCCTTAAACAATGGGACAACATTCGCTATCCTCCAATCTTCCGGTACTATACCAGAGACCAACGACGACCTGAAGATCAGAGCCAGAGGCTCTGCAATCACCTCTCTTGCCTCCCAGAGAATCCTAGGGTAAATCCCATCCAGACCAGGGGACTTATCTATTTTCAAACCCTCAAGAATATCCAGCACATCCCCCTTATCAACTGCAATACTGTCTATTTTACACCCCTGCAACCCAGTGTCCTCCTCAGCTATATTCATGTCCCCCTGCGTGAACACCGAAGAGAAATATTGGTTCAATGCCTCACCAATCTCTTCCGGTTCCACACACAACTTCCCTCTGCTGTCTGTAACTGGCCCTAATCTTGCCCTAACCAACCTTCTGTTCTTGACGTACCTATAGAACGCCTTAGGATTCTCCTTCATCCTATCAGCCAAAGTCTTCTCATGTCCTCTTTTAGCCCTTCTTAACTCACTCTTCAACTCCCTCCTAGCCAATCTAAAGCTTTCTAGTGCCATACCTGAGCCCTCAAGTCTCATCCGAACATAAGCCTCCTTTTTCTTTTTAACCAACGAATCAACTTTTTTAGTGCACCACGGTTCCCTAGCCCTACCAATTCCTCCTTGCCTGACAGGGACATACCTATCACGGACTCGCAGTAGCTGCTCCTTGAAAAAACTCCACATTTCGGACGTTCCCAGTCCCTGTAATCTCCTAGTCCAACCTATGCTTCCTAATTCTCTCCTAATAGCCTCATAATTACCCTTCCCCCAGCTAAAACTACTGACCCGAGGTTCATGCCTATCCCTTTCCATCACTAAGGTGAACGTAACCGAATTGTGGTCACTATCACCAAAATGCACACCAACTTCCAAGTCTAGCACCTGGTCTGGCTCATTTCCCAGCACCAAATCCAATATAGCCTCACCTCTAGTTGACCTATCTACATACTGAGTCAAAAAACCTTCCTGCACGCTTTGTGCAAAAACTGACCCCTCTAACGAGCTAGAGCTATAGCAATTCCAATCAATATTAGTAAAGTTAAAGTCCCCCATAACAATTACCCTATTCCTTTCACTCCTAACCAGGATCGTCTCCGCAATCCTTTCCTCAACCTCTCTAGAACTTTTAGGAGGTCTATAAAAGACTCCCAACAGGGTGACTTCTCCTCTCCTATTTCTAATCTCCACCCATACTACCTCAACAGACAAGTCCTCATCAAACTTCCTCTCTGACACTGTGATACAGTCCTTGACTAATAATGCTACCCCTCCCCCTCTTCTACCTCCTTCTCTACTCCGACTAAAGCATTTGAACCCCGGGACCTGCAACAACCATTCCTGACCCTGCTCTATCCATGTCTCTGAAATGGCCACAACATCAAAGTCCCAGGTACTGATCCACGCTGCAAGTTCATCCACTTTATTGCGAATACTCCTCGCATTAAAGTATACGCATTTCAAACCCTGCTCCGCCCCACCCCCGCGATGCCGTGCATTGCAGTCCCCATCTATGCCCCCCTCACTTTCACCCCCTCTACTCAGGATCCCACCCCCCCTCCGAATCAGTTTAAACCTCCCTGCATAGCCTTTGCAAGTTTACCCCCCAGGATATTGGTTCCCCTCTGATTCAGGTGTTGGGACGGTTCTCCTTGGAGAGTGGAAGGCTAAGAAAAGATCATAAGGGGGCTGAACAGGATAGATAGGATGAAACTATTCCCTCTCATAAAAAGGGTCAAGAACCAGAGGGCACAGGTGTAAGGTAATCTGCAAATGTGATGTAAGAAAATCCTTTCTCCACGTAACTGGTTCTGATCTGAAATGCTGTGGTTGGAATCGTGGTAGAGGCAAGTTCAATCGAGACATTCATGAAGACTTTAGATCATTATTTGAATCAAAACAATGTGCAGGGATATGGGGAAAAATTTGGAGAATGGCACTAATTCATGGTACTTGTTTGGAAAGCCGGTGCTGTCGTGGTGGGCCAAATGTCTGCTTCTGTGCGTAACAATTCTGTGATTCTGGGCTGAATTTTACATTTGGGGTGTTTCTGAAGTCGACACAGGCGGGAGTGTATGTGAAACCTGCTCCCACCCAAGATTGCATTGCTCGAGCAATATTACACTGACTGACCAATTTATTACACTGATTGGCCAATTAACAGTCGTCCAGCATGAAATGCGCTCTGAGAAAGGCTATGTGCTACTGGGGAGCGCAGGAGGAAGGTGGAGGCCAAGCAAAAGCAGAGAGTTGGGATAAATGGGTCTTTTTCTATTGTAATATCCCCAACTCCTGAAATCTTACCTTTTGTATGGCACCTTATAAAATGCCTTCTGGAAGTCCAGATACACTTCAGCTATAGGATCCCTATTATCCACTTTGCTTGCTGCATCTTTGAAGAACTCCAGCAAATTAGTCACACATGATTTACCCTTCATAAAAACTGTATTGTCTCTGATGGATTGCACTTGACACAACAGGTTGTGCGCCTGCCTGTAAACATTTAGCCGCTTGAGTGCAAAGGTTAAGAAAAAGGGACAATGTCCTAAATTATCCAGTCTCTGCCCTTATGTTGTTGGGGATTCCTGATAAGGGACCTGACTCACATTGATGTGGATGCAGGAATGCTGATGAAGCAGGACAGGCAGATGGGCTCCAGCTTATTTTTCCTGTTAAATAGATTGCTACGCAGCTAGTGTGGGGATTTCTTTTACTCTTTCATGGATGTAGGTGTCACTGGCAATTGTTCCATCCCTAATTTCTCTTGAACTGAGTGTCCTGGAGTCTCATGTAGGCCAAACAAGGTAAAGACATTAGTGAACCAGATGGGTGTTTAACAGCATGGTCACCATTACTGAGACCACTTTCAATTCCAGATTTATTAAATGCATTTAAATTCCACCAGCTTCCATGGTGGGATTTGAACCGATGTCCACAGAACATTAGCCTGGGCCTCTGGATTGCTTGTCCAGTGACATTACCCACTATACCACTATCTCCTCCAATTGCTGAGGAGCATGGCACTAAGGCCATCTGTATAGTCCTGATAACTGAACCACCTGTGGTCTGCAAGCGTGCCCCTGACCTTCTTGTCACTTACCATTTCAACTCAGATCTTGCGCTCTTGTCCACATGTCCACCCTTGGCCTGCTATAATGTTCCAGTGAAACCCAATGCAAATTGGATGAACAGAATGTTACCTTCTGATTCGGCACATTGAGTTCAACAACTTCAAAGCATGAAGCCCCCTCCCAACCCCCCATCCCCACCCCAGCCCCACTACTTTTTAAATCAATTACTTTGTCCCAATCTCCAAACCCTCTCAGTCCCCCACAAGGCCATTTGTCACTTGTTCTGAAGTTTTGCTTTCACAGAGCATTGATCTTTGTTAACACATCTTGCTCTTTACCTTTATGGCACTATCAGCACCTGCTTTAGTCTTTAACACTACCATTAACTCTCCCTTTGTTTGTGCCCATGACATCTTTAATAAATTCCTGCCTTTTCTTCTGCTCCACTCCCTCTTTAAGATAATAAAATCCATCACATTTTGCATCTCTTTAGCTCTGAAGAAAAGTACAATGTATTGTAGCACAAGGTAACACGACAAGGAAGTTCTAAATCACAGTGGTGATTTATTAAACAATATATACACACACAAGCGTGACACAGATATGGGTCTAGTCCCACCGACTGCCAGGCTTACACTGGGCCTGCACCCTAATACTCGCTAGGCCGAGGTTTGTGCATCCTGTTCCGATAGGTCCCGGGACGATGACATAACCCATGAACAATCGCCCCTTAATGGAGCCAAGCTATGGACTCAAACCGTTAACTCTGATTCTCTCTTCACAGATGCGACCTATGAGGTTTTCTAGCATTTTCTGTTTGTATTTAATCTGTGATGGGGTACTGGACTCCAAGAGCAGGGCGCAGGCTGCAATGTAGGATTAGTTTCCACAATTAGAACAAAATGCTGTTAGCCCGAAAATCAGGATCTCCTGGTGTTGCTGGTTAGAAAGTCCCCAGACCTGATGTGGGTGGCATCAGAATCTTATCCTGCACCTTCACCTAATTTTCCTTTCCTGTTCTCTAGCAGTAGGATGTTGTAAAAATGCCTGTACCTTTGATATGTAAATAACCCACTGCATGAAATCCTGGTGCAAGGGAAGAATTTTATCCTTTGGGTGCTCTTCTGTCTAGCAGGATAGAACAAGCAGGAGATCCCCTCTGATATGTTAATATTTGCTTTAATGTTGCTTCACAATGACAGGATGTGATCAGATTTACATTTCCTATCACTTTCAGATTTCTTCTGGCTGTTGCGCTCAGTAGGACGATACCATTCATTAGGTGTATACTCCATTTTTAATCCACTATTGACAATTTTGCATTAATCTACCTTTTCCCACTCATGCAAAATTCTCTGACTGGTATGTCTGATCCTATTGCCCGTTAAGTTTGTATAATATGCCAATCAGGCAAACCTGCAATATGTTTCTGAAAGCAAGCTATTTAAATATCACTTCTCGGCCTTTTGGCTAAGATCAGGTGTGGTGTGGAAATGCTGTGCTGTAAGTCATGAGCTTACATTTCAGCTTCATTTGAAGCAATTTTTAAAAGCGGCATCTCGGCCTTTTGGCTAAGATGCAAATGAGATCAAGCTTTGGAGAAGGAGCTATGCCTGCTCCAATCAGCTTGGATCATGTAGATCAAGCCCAAGACAGGAGGTGAGAGCCCTGTCTTGTCAGCCTGCATCGGGATTGTCTCAACTTGTTGAGACTCTGAATTGGACCTGATTGAATTGAATTGGAATAAAAACAAACAAAAAAAAAGATGAGAAACAACACATCCCCCCAGTCTGACTTATTCCCCTACTTTCTTATTCACTTCCAGCTAATTTCTTACCCTCCTTTAAATTCAATGCAGGAGACTTAAACTGCAGAAGCTATCTTTTGTGCGAAACTTCACTTAATGCTTTCAGGAGATCATAAGTCACCAACTAGATCCATAATTACTGAGAGAAGGATAATCCTTGGAAATTGGAACCAAGTTGGCTCTGTGGGACTTCCTGTCTTTTCACTGACTTTGCAGGATACATCTGTCTAGTAGATTTTGACTATAGTTTTGTTCAGCACTCAGGAGCATTGACTCCATCTAGTGTCCATCCCTGGGGATTTCTTTGCTTACTAGGCTTGGCCTATACATGACTCCAGTCCCACAATAATATGGTGGATTCTTAGATAAATCAAAACACTGCGGATGCTGGAATCTGAAACAAAAACAGGAAATGCTGGGAAATTTCAGCAGGTCTGACAGCATCTATGGAGAGAGAACAGAGCTAATGATTCGAGTCTGGGTGACTCTTCATCAGTCAGTTGATTCTTATCTGCCCTCTGAAGTGGTCTAACAAACCCTTCAGTTGGAACGGATCGTTAACAGCAGTTCTGTTCAGTTCAGTCCACCATCACCTTCTCAGGAAAACATATGACAGATATTAAATGCCTACTTTTCCACCAAAATCCATATCCTAACAATTAATTTTAAGGAGAGTTCGCTATGATTATCATTTGACTAGTGACTATTTAATCCCTGTGATTTACTTGAAGACAATTAATAAACTTGCATTGACTGTCTAGTACTACACTCATCCACTGACTTGTTTGCATCTATATTATTCTAGAAGAGAGAGCTGGGAAAGGGATTAGATGCAGATAGCTCCTCAGCCTTCTCTGCCCCAAAGGAATTGAAACATCTGCTATTACTATAGTTTCCTTTGTCTGACATCTTCCAGCTCACCTACACCGCATGCTTTCTGTGGCTTTATTAGAATCATGGAATTCTTACAGTGCATTCGCCCCATCAAGCCTGCAGCAATAACAATTCCACCCAGGCTCTATCCCCGTAACCCCAGGTATTTACCCTGCTAGTCCCCTGACACTATGGGCAATTTAGCATGGCTAATCCACCTAACCCGCACATCTTTGGACTGTGGGAAGAAACCGGAACATCTGCAGGAACCCCATGCAGACACGGGGAGGATGTAAGAACTTCACACAGACAGTCATCCCAGCGTCAGGACTGAACCTGGGTCCCTGGCGCTGTGAGGCAGCAGTGTTAACCACTGTGCCACTGTGCTGCCCTATGTTGTTCAATCTTCAACTACACACAGGGTACTCTAACTATAGCTGCGTCAACTATGGAGGCCTTAGGCCAGTGGAAGCACCATAGACAGGCACGTTAGATCTGGGAGGGTGGGGGGTGGGGGGGTGTGGGGGTGATGCTCCTGGAAATGTCACTTCTTGCAGGAATCTGGAATTCAGGTTTCTAAGGCTTGGTAAACAGCTGACAAGAATTAAAGTTGGAAAGTTGAATAACAATGAAATTTACAGCTTCACTATCATATTTAAAGTACTTTCCGGCCTCTTTGGTGAGGGTTAATCACCCATTCCGCTGCACTTCAGTTAAGCCAGGAGTGGGCCGATTCCAAACATAGGTTTGGATTGGAAATCTGATATTTCAAACTTAAATTCCCTCACCCAACATAAGCCCGCCATTTTTTGGTTAAAATGCAGTCCCCCTTCAATAAATTTAGAGGCAGTACAAAATTGCCGTCTGACAAGAAACAACATCATTGTCACCCAGAGGTTAGTCTCCAGCAATGTTTATGAGTTTACCCATAATCAATGTGGAGAGTAACTTCTCCATAGTTACCCTGTTGATACCATAAGAGAGGCTAAACAGGAGATAAAAGCATTCATGCCAACAGTTCACCTGCTCTTTTAAAGCCGAGCGGTTGCCTTTCTCTCAGTGATTATAGTATTTAGAACCTTGTTACAATGCTTGCACTTCATTGTTCCCTTATGACTATTGTATAATTAACTTGAAATTCTAAACATGTTGCATTTCTTCCTTTAAGACATACTTTAAGACCTATCTCTTTGGCCAAACATTTCGCCATTCTCCCTAATATCTTCTTAGGTAGCTTGGAGCCAAATGTTATTTGAGAATGCTCCCATGAGCAAAGAACAAAGAACAAAGAACAACCGGATGCTTCACTACATTAAAATGCTATATGAATGCAAGTTGTCTTGCACAAGTACAAAATGCCTCTCTAAGGAGAAATTGTGTAATGGTAGCGGATTCTCTCTCACACATCCCCTCTGCTCATGTTTGTTCTTGTGTACTCCAGTGTCAGGGTTCTACACTTTAGACCACACCATGGCACTGACACCCACAATACCTTGCCCCTTTAAATAATCTGAATGAAAGATATGTAATTTGATTCAAAACAAAGGCTTAATGATTTCTTCTATAATATTGCTGAAAAGAGATGGCGCCAGAGCGAGGTGACTTCTTGCGAGCTGTACCCAACAAACCCTTTGATTCTATCTTTTATTCACATTCTATGCTTCTAGAACTCTACCCTAACTCTATTAAACTGTCCGACAGTGCTCTAATTATGGACCTACCTCATAGTAAGTTGATTTTTCTCAACACTTTAGCTATGACTGTAACACTACATTCTGCACCCTCTCCTTTCCTTCTCTATGTACAGTATGCTTTGTCTGTAAAACGCACAAGAAACAATACTTTTCACTGTACACTAACACACGTGACAGTAATAAATCAAATCAAATCAGAGACATGTTGCTGATGCTTTTTGTCTTGCACTCATCAGGACAAACATAAGAATGCCAAATTTCAAACAATCACAACAAAAAAATGCTTTAGGAGAAAAGGGTGCTGATGGCTGGCAAGTCCATTCTGATTGGCTGAGACATTGCATGAAGAACTATAGGTGCCCAGGCATTTTATTTGCAGAGAATGGGTCGCTATGTATGAATGTATGACACTTTGCCAACATTAAGGGCATTTAAATGCTCATTGGATAAACGTGTGGATGATATTGGCATAGTGTACGTTAGATGAGCTTTAGATTGGTTTCATAGGTCAGCACAACATCGAAGCCCGAAGGGCCTGTACTGCACTGTAATGTTCGATGTTCTGTCCTTCCAGCAAGAGTAAATGAGCCACTTTATGAGCTCAACTGACTACCTTTAATTGGTTCTTAATGCAGCTAGTGCTGTCAGGTCTGTAAAGCTTTATTTTATCAATGACTGATTATGTGCAACATGAAATGGCCAAATTGTCGAGTCAGTTGCTACAGCCAGTTCTTAGTGAGTTTTCCACATGGACAGTGAAGGATTCTTTCACCTTAATGAAGGGTCACGTATTGATACAACACCTTCTGTATGTACTCATTTAACATTGCTCGCTGCTGAAGGGAGCCTCCCACATTTGCACTGTGTCACTATATCAAGGCAATGTAGATATGCTGCCATTTTCTGAATCTGTATTTATTGAATTTACCAACTTATACAGTTGAGTTTGGTATTAATGACACTATATTTGCCCAAGTGGATGGTGTATCTATTGGATCCCCATCTAGGTCCAGGGTTCACTAACAAATAACAAAGAACAGTACAGCACAGAAAATAGGCCCTTCAGCCCTCCAAGCCTGTCCCGCTCATTGGTCCAACTAGACCATTTGTTTGTATCCCTCCATCCCTAGTCTGCTCATGTGACTATCCAGGTAAGTCTTAAACGATGCCAGCGTGTCTGCCTCCACCACCCTACTTGGCAGTGCATTCCAGGCCCCCACCACCCTCTGTGTAAAAAACGTCCCCCTGATATCTGAGTTATACCTCACCCCTCTCACCTTGAGCCCGTGACACTTACATTTACTTCCATGAGAGAAGCATTTTTGATGGAATGAGCTCCAACTTCCTATGTGATTTCCTTCCCCACTTGCTTTATCCCATGCCTCAATCACTTATGAGATGGAACAGTCTAATGCACTCCCTATTCTCAGAGTGTTATCTGAGAATTCTACTCATGGGTTATTCATCATTCTCTACCAGATGCCGATTTTCATTGATCAGTATACACGGTGGGATTTGTATAGCTCCTTGCACTATCAGATTGGCTTTATCAGCAATCCTGTAAATAGAACCCTAGCCTTTTACTAACCACATGCAGAAATGGAGAACATCAATGCTATACTCGGAGATAATGGCTATCCTAATCAGATTTCTGTTCATTGTGTATTGTGCAAATGGGCCAATGGCCACCATTTGCAGGCCTGAAAATTACCTAATGTACTACAAATTATCCCGGAAAGGCAAATATTTCAAAAATTTGAACACCAGGTTCAGCAGCATGTTTCATGCTGTTACAATGCAGTGGTTATGTGAGAGGTATTTTCCATGAGCAAGATGCTACCATCAGTCCAAACAGATATTCTGCCTACCACACAATTGAGCAAGGTCATACGATGTTGGGTATGTAGCCTAAATGTTACATTGATTAACTGGTCAAATTAAGTTGCTTGCCCCTTCAGTTGTTTGTAACAAGCAGGATAAAAACCATACTCAACCAGCCCACATAGCAAATTCCTAAACAAAACATTTACTGTTAATTATGCTTCTGCAGTTGGGGAGAACCTGAGTAAGCTAATAGCTACATGGTCAAATAATTTAAATTAATCAGTCCAACTTGTAATGTGGACAATTAAATTTACTAGAAACAACGTACATTTATAGGCAGGGACATGTTCTCTGCAAGCACAAGGAATATGTTCAAGCCTGCATCTATTTTAAATCACCTAGCAGCCTATATGTTGGATATGGTATTAGCAAGTTCTTTGCTGCTTTCTCCATGGCAATGCCCCATCAATCAGACTAAACCTGCCACTTAATCAGGCCTCACTTCTTCTGAAATATAAATCGTTGTGGTCATTTGTAAAGCACCTCGCTCCCACGCCCACATGTCCAACTTAGGCCTGCTGCAATGTTTCAGTGAAACCTACCACAAGTTGGAGAAGCAGCATCTCATCTTCCAATTAGACATGTTACAGCCCTCAGGACTCAACACTGAGTTCGGCAACTTGACACTGTGACCTTTCTCCTCCATCTTAAACCATTTTTTTATATCCCATACATTTATTGTCTCAATTTCCCCTCCCCATTACCCCCACTTAAAGTTGTTATATCTTATTACAATCTCTTTCTGCTTCAATATAATATCCAACAGATTTTCCCTCTCCTTGGCTCTGATGAAGAGTCAAATAGACTCAAAACATTAACTTTGTTTACTGCCTTTACAGATATGGCACGGTGGCGTAGTGACTAGCACTGCTGCCTCACAGCACCAGGGACCTGGGTTCAATTCTTGCCTTGGGTCACTGTATTTGTGAAGTTTGCACGTTTTCCCTATGTCTGCATGGGTTTCTTCTGGATGCTCCGGTTTCCTCCCACAGTCCAAACAAAGATGTGTAGGTTAGGTGGATTGGCCATGCTAATTTGCCCCTTAGTGACCAAAGATGTGTCGGTTAGGTGGATTAATATGGCAAATTGGCCCTTAGGCAATTGTCCAAAGACGTGTAGGTTAGGTGGATTAGTGGGGTGAATACTTGGGAAGAAAGCTTAAATGGATGCAAGGCGGATGTTTTGTCAGAGCATCGGTGCAGATGCAATGGGCCAAATGTTCTCCTTCTGCACTGTAGGGATTCTGTGATTCTATGCTGCCAGACCTGCTGAGTTTTTCAAGCATCCTCTGTTCTTCTTTCAGATTCCAGAATCCATCGTATTTTACTTATTTGAGTGAATTGTAAGGACATGTTTTGGAGTGACCCTGAATCACCTCGAGACAATGCCCCACAGGATCAGGATTAATGTTTATATAATATATCTGGCTTGCTGGGAATGTACTCTATAATATAACTTACCACATTTAATCTGGAATTATGTTTTCATGGAGTTGGGCTGCAGAGGGTAGTGCACTAGTGAGGTGGTGTGGGAGTATTGTCATGTCATGTCTAAAGAGTTTCTTAACCTTGCAGTAAGCTTCATTGGACAAGGCCTTAAATGCCGTGTGAGAGCAAGATGGAGAGTTAAAATACAAGTGATCAGAGGCTCAGGGTCATGCTGATGGACCGAATGGAGGTGTTTTGCAAAGTGGTCACCCAATCTGTGTTTGGTCTCCCCATGTCAAAATAATTGCATTGTGACTAGATGACACAGCATATTAAAATAAGTACAGTAAATCATTGTTCCACCTGGAAGAGGTGATTGATGTCTTAGTTGGTGGGCAAAAATAAGGAAAAAATGGCAGATTTTGCATCTCCTGCACTTACATAAGTAGGTGTCCTGGGAAGAGGACAAAGATTTTGTAGAGGGGAAAGTCCCTTCAGATGCTGCAAGGTTGGGTGGGGGGAAGGTGGTGTGGGCCAGAGAAGGTGTGCACGGTGGTGGTGTAACAGTGGAAGTGAGTGAAATGGCAGAGAGTGAAACATTGAATATAGAAGTTCGTGGGTGGAAGAGAAGATGAGGGGAACACCGCTGGGGGTCTGGGTGGGAAGGGAAGGAGTGGAAACAGAAGTACAGGAAGTGGGACTGCCACGATCGAAGGCCCTGTCAATTTTCTGTCAGGGAATCCTCAATTGCGAAATAAGGAAGGTTTATCCAAAGCACTGGTGTGGAAGATAGAAATTGGAGAACGCAATGGAGCCCTTACAGGCAGAGGGCTGTGAGGAAGTGTAGTCCAAGTAGCTATGAGAATTCTCCCTCCCTATCTTGAAGCCTCTGTCACTGCGAGATCTATAAACCTTCTGTAAGAAGGAGATGAATAAATACAGAATGTAGACTATCACATCAGTTTATTAGGACAGGCAACAATCACAGCTTATGAAGGGGCCCTAAGGGTCAAAGGATTTCAATCAATCAAAAGAAACATTTTAGGTGGTTTTGAAAACTATATAGAGAGTATTAGAGAGATTAAGTAAAATGTCATCCAGCTAACATGCTGATGTGACAAAATGTGGACATGCCGGCATTGGACTGGGGTAAGCACAGCAAGAAGTCTCACAACACCAGGTTAAAGTCCAACAGGTTTACTTGGCAGCACAAGATTTCATTCATTAGGTGAGTGAGGACTTGCGTTCACAAACAGGGCATATAAGAACATAAGAACATAAGAAATAGGAGCAGGAGTGGGCCATCTGGCCCTTCGAGCCTGCCCCGCCATTCAATAAGATCATGGCTGATCTGTCGTGGCTCAGTTCCACATTCCCGCCCTCTCCCCATAACCTTTAATCCCCTCTCTTATCAAAAACCCATCAACCCGCGTCTTAAAAATATTTAGCGAGGCAGCCTCCACCACTTCAACGGGCAGAGAATTCCAGAGATTCACCACCCTTTGAGTGAAGAAGTTCCTCCTCAACTCCGTTCTAAACTGCCCCCCCTTTATCTTGAGGCTGTGCCCCCTAGCCCTACTGTCCTTTCTGAGCGGGAAGAGTCTCTCCACCTCTATCCTATCCATCCCATTCATCATCTTATATGTCTCAATGAGATCTCCCCTCATTCTTCTAAACTCTAACGAGTACAAGCCTAGTTTATTCAGCCTCTCCTCATAGCTCAACCCCCTCAACTCCGATATCAGCCTAGTAAACCTCCTCTGCACTCCCTCCAAGGCCAAAATATCCTTGCGTAAGTGCGGCGACCAAAACTGCACACAGTACTCCAGCTGCGGCCTCACCAATGCCCTATATACAAACATAAACTCAATTTACAAAATAATGGTTGGAATACAAGTCTTTATAGGTACATCAAATCACGATACATATTCTTGCGACTTGCCAACGTTGTCTACATGATACACTGCAGGAAAGAATCTACCGAGGCATGGTACACTGGGGAGACCATGCAAACACTATGATAACGGATGAATGAACACCGCATGACAATCACCATGCAGGAGTGTTCCCTTTTAGTTGGGGAACAATTCAGCGTTCACAGGCATTCAGTCTCTGATCTTCGGGTAAGCGTTCTCCAAGGTGACCTTTACATGACACACAACAATGCAGAATCACTGAACGGAAACTGATAGTCAAGTTCCACATACATGAGGACGGCCTCAACCAGGATCTTGGGTTCATGTCACACTATCTGTAACACCCATGACATGCCTGTGCTTGCAAAATCTCATTAACTGTCCTGACTGGAGACAATATGCATCTCTTTAACCTGTGCTTAACCCTCTCTCTACTCACATTGTCTGTACCTTTAAGGCTTGATTACCTGTGTTACCTTGTAAATTGAGTCTGTGTCTATATATGCACAAGTCCTCACTCACCTGAAGAAGAAGCAACATTCCGAAATCTTGTGCTACCAAATAAACCTGTTGGACTTTAACCTGGTGTTGTGAGACTTCTTGATGTGACAAAAGACAGACGCTGCCAGCTAAGCAGCACCAATAAATATTAGTAGCTAGTATGACTGGAGACCTCTGAAGTACGTAGCTGGCCTGAATTTGCAGACAATGCTAGCATTTCAAGCCCGAAGCCTGGAAACAACAAGCCCTAGGGAAGAGATGACAAGAAGCTGAAAGGGAATAAGAAAAATAGATAGTTCTTGGGATAGCAGATACCTTGGGCCAGATTTTCCGGCCATGCTCACCCCAAGACCGGAAAATCCCACGCAAGGTCAATGGACTGTTTCATGGTCCATGTCCCGCCCGCTCTAAGTCCTGTGGCGGGTGGGATGGGAAAATTCCACTCCTGGCTTGTGAACATCCGCAAATTGTTTAAGACCTAAACCAGACAACATTGGAATGTAAATAATGCCAACGTGAATTACAATGTATAAATATTGTATCGTTCTTTGGCTAGGGTGAATCAATCCCAGAGGCCTTCACTGAGCTTGTGCTGTCACAATGTATTGACTAATAAACAATCATTCTGCACTGGGTCTCCTGTGATTACTTTGTATAATAACTGCTCCAGGAAACCTCACACCACCATCACCCCCACCCTCTTACCACAGGACCTTCGAATACTCCCACACTAATCTTCCCCCATGTATAGGATATGAGTGTGCCATCTGCAATCCATTATTGTGCTTGAGACCCCTGAATCAAGACATTATGCCCATGCTCTGCTGACAACATCTTGGCATGACTGAGACTGGACTGTCATGCCCTCCCCCTTCATGGGCTGGGACAAGGAGAGTCTTGGCAAAATAAGCAATGTAAAGTGAAGCCAGAGGTAGATTTACAGTTCATGGGGCCCTGTGCTCAGATTCATTTTGGGCACCCTGTCACCTGGGGGTCTGAAGGCTGAAGCCTATGTTGTGCAAGTCTCTCTTCCCACCTTCCCCTCACACACAGTCTCTCTAAGCCATCCCCACCAATACCTTATCTCTCTCCCTCCCAGCACAGTTTTGAGATGCAATCATTGAACCATTAGTCTTTAACATAGCTAGAAATTCATTATGCAGCAGTTTAATTATGTATTTCAAGCCTATTAAAACATTAATTGCAGAGCTTTACTTACAAGATAGAAACTTGGGGCAGGATTTTACAGCCTCACTCGTCTCCAAACCATAAAATCCCACCCAAGGTGATGGGACTTTTCCATTGACTGTCCCTCGGCCGCTCCAATTCCCATGGCAGATGGGGCAGTAAAAATTCCAACCATAGAAACCAAAAGCAAAAATAGGCCACTCAGCCCTTTGAGCCTGCTCAGTCATTCATTTTGATCATGGCTGATCATTGAGTTCAATATCCTAATTCCTACTTCCTCCCACATCCCTTGATCCCTTTAGCCCCAAGACTTACATTTAATTTCTTCTTGAAATCGCACAGCGGTTTGGCATCAACTATATTCTGTGGTAGTTAATTCCACGCATTCACCACTCTCTGGTGAAGAAATTTCTCTTCACCTCAATTACCCCTTATCCTCAAACTATGATCAGTAGTTCTGGACTACCCCACCATTGGGATCATTCTTTCTGAATCTACCCTGTGTAACCCTGTTAGAATTTTTTAAGTTTCTGTGCGATCTCTCTCACTCTTCTGAATTCCAGTGAGTATTATCCTAACTGACTTAATCTGTCCACGTATGACAGACCTGCCATCCCAGGAATCAGCCTGGTAAACCTTCTCTGTACTCCCACTATGGCAAGGCCATCCTTCCTCAGATAAGGACACCAAAACTGCACACAATACTCCAGGTGTGGCCTCACCAGTGCTCTATACAATTGCAGCAAAACATCCCTATCCCTATACTCAAATGCTCTTGCTGTGATGGCCAACATACCACTTGCCTTCTTTACTGGTTGCTGTATCTGCGTGCTTGTTTTCAGTGACTGATGCACGAGGACACCAAGGTCTCGTTGAGTATCCATCTCTCTCAATTTACATCTGTTCAAGTAATAATATGTTTTTCTATTATTGCTCCTAAACTGGATAACCTCACATTTATCCACATTTTACTGCATCTGCCATGCAGAAAGCCACACATTCAGCCTGTCTAAACCATGTTGAAGCTTCTCTACATCCTCCTCACAGCTCACCCTCCCACCCAACTTTATATCATCTGTAAATTTGAAGAAAATACATTCAGTTTCCTCTTCCAAATCATTAATATATAATGTGAACAGTTGGGGTCCTAGCACAGATCCCTGCGGAACCCACTGGTTACTGCCTGCCAATCAGAAAAAGACACATTTAGGCCAATTCTTTGCTTCCCATCTGCTAACTAGCTTTCTATCCATTTCAAGACACCAGCTGCAATCCCATGTGCTATAACTTTACATAGTAATCTGTTATGTTAAAGCCTTGTCGAAAGACATGGAATAAAACTGGGTAAATAGAATTAAGATACGGATCAGCAATAATGGCAGAACAAACTCGCGGAGCTAACTTGCCTACTCTTGTTCCTAAAGGTGGATTTTTATGGCCTTGCTCATTCTAAAACCGTAAAATCCCACCCGAGGTCAATGGATCTTTCCATGTTCCAACCCTTATCATCCCTGATTCTGGTGGCGGGTGGGGCAGTAAGATTCTGGTTTATGTTCCAATCTTGATATTAATGAATGGGGCTTGAAGATATGTAAGTATTCATGCATCAAGCTCTTTCTCAAGACAATTCACACTTGCCCAGATCTCAAAGAGCTATTAGCTAAATTAAAATCAGTACCTCTCTGATTTTCTACAGCATTCAAAATGAAATGTTATCAGTTTCAACAACCTGATCAATCTTCAGTGCCTCAAAACAAGTCATTGTGCACTTACACTCAAGCAGTCAATATCTAAAGCATTTGTACCTATTGCTGCAACATAGTCAAAATTAAAATGAATACAAAACAAATATATTTACATTTGAACCATATCCTACTCCTCACATCTCACCACCATGTTAAATCATTCAAAGGACATATGTGACACCTCTGGCCATGAACGGAACTTATGAAGCTTTACCATGGAATGCCACCCAATCACTCACATTTTCCCCAGTGCATTTTTGGCATTCACTTGTGGCTTTAGTTAACTTCAGGCATGTATCTGACACATATGCATGCAATTTTAACAATGTTTTATAATTTATGAAATCTTTCTATTTCTTTTTCTTCGCCCAAGACATACTTCCATCAACCAGCACACCTAAAACTCCATTTTTTGAAACCTTTAGTTATTTCTGAAAGTTAAACCCATTCTTAGAGCAAGTACCAGGGTGCCTGCAGCAATAATTTTCTCAACCAACTGACATATGATGATACACTGATTACTAATATGAATTGCGGGTTTGTTAGGAGATGGAATGTTCCCACCAGAAACAGTGGCAAGATTAGACTCCATTATATGTTTCCTTCCTGAAATTTTCAAGCATAGAGAAGTATGGGAAAAAGAATAATGTGAATAAGACCAAAAGACATAGGAGCAGAATTAGGCCACTTGGCCCATTGAGTCTGCTCCCCCATTCAAACATGGCTGATATTTTTCTCATCCCCATTCTTCTGACTTTTCCCCATAACCCCTGATCCTCTTATTAATCAAGAACCTATCTATCTCTGTCTTAAAGACACCCAATGACCTGGCTTCCACAGCCTTCTGTGGCAGTGTTCCAGAGATTCACCACTCTCTGGCTGAAGAAATTCCTCCTTGTCTCTGTTTTAAAGGATCATCCCTTTAGTCTGAGGTTGTATCCTCTGGTTCTAGTTTTTCCTACAAGTGGAAGCATCCTCTCCATGTCCATTCTATCCAGGCCTCGCATTATCTTGTAAATTTCGATAAGATTCCCCCTCATCCTCCTAAACTCCAACAAGTACAATCACCGAGTCCTCAACCGTTCCTCGTATGACAAGCTCTTCATTCCAGGATTATTCTTGTGAACAAGAATCGTTTTTTCTGAGAATTGCGCAGGGACAGTGATGGGCAAAGAGCTTCCTTCTGGGCTGTGAATTTCTCCAGTTCCCACATGGAAATCGGATATCATCTCAGGAATTCTGCTCCTATTAAATCCATTACTTCCTAACATGTTGAGCAAGAAAGAAAATATTTGCCTACACACTCAGCTATCTTTTCCCTGGAATGTTATCTATTGAATAAGGTAACACACCCTAATTTCTGACTAATGCTCATTGTTTCATAATATATATAGCTAATTTTAGGTATTGTGGTTATGCTTCAAACAGGATAAATGAAGGTATTGACAAAATTTTCTAAAGAAATCTCTATAATCTTAGAAAATTTGGCTTTATGTGACCTAAGTTTTGATCTTTATAAAATATTTATCAGATTGTGAAGCTTAAAGAGATTTGCAACCCTGGTGCTGAGATTTTATAATACAGGAGGCTACATTCTTTCACTTCTGCTTCTGATAACACAGAGGTAGAAAGGACATTAATCAACAAGCTACTGAGGGTATGAAGAGAATGCCTGGCTTGAGAGCTGGTGCAGAGGGTAGGGATTTAGATTTGTGGATCATTGGGATGCCTTCTGAAGAAGGGCTGACCTGTTCAAGAGGGACGGGTTACACCTGAGCTGGAGGAGGATTAACATCCTGGCGAGGGGATTTGCTAGAGCCACTCGGGAGGGTTTAAACTAGTTTGGTTGGGGGGGGGCGGCGGGGGCGGGTGCAGTAGGATCCAAAGCAATAGGGAGACAGAAGAGAAGTTTGAGGATAGCACTGAAGTTAAAGAGAGCACATTAAGTAGTAAAGGCAGTGTCAGTAACCCTAGTACTAGACAGATCGGGCAAAAGCAAGACAGAGAGCAAGGGAAGTCCAGATTAAACTGCATTTATTTCAATGCAAGTGGCCTGTTGGGCAAGGCAGATGAACTCAGTGCATGGATGGGTACGTGGAACTGGGATATTATAACAATTACTGAAACATGGCTAAAGGAGGGACAGGACTGGCAGTTCAATGTTCCAGGGTACAGATGCTATAGGAAAGATAGAACCCGAGATAAGAGAGGACAGGAAGTTGCACTTTTGATTAGGGAAAGCATCACAGCCATACAGAGAAGGGATATATTCAAGGGTTTGGCCACTGAGTCTGTATGAGTAGAACTGAGAAATAAGAAGGGGGAAATCACTTTGATAGAGTTGTATTATAGGCCCTCAAATAGTCAGCAGGAAATTGAGGAGCAAATATGTAAGGAGATTACAGATAGCTCCAAGAGAAACAGGCTGGTAATGGCGATTGTAACTTTCCCAACAGTCATAATATTAGAGGGTTGGATGGAGAAAAATTTGTTGAGTGCACTCAGGGGGAATTTCTCATTCAGTATGTGGTTGGTCCAACTAGAGAGGGGGCAAAACTTGACCTCCTCTTTGGAAATAAGGAAGGGCAGGTGACAGAAGTGTTAGTGAGGGATCACTTTGGGACCAGTGACCATAATTCTATTGGTTTTAAGATAGCTATGGTGAATGATAAGTCTGGCCCAAAAGTTAAAATTCTAAATGGGGGCAAGACCAATTTTTATGGTATCAGGCAGGAACGTTCAAAAGTTAATTGGGGGAGTCTGTGGGAAGGCTAAGGGATGCCTAGCAAGTGGCATGCTTTCAAAAGTGTGTTAACCAGGGTTCAGAGTAAACACATTCCTCTTGATTGAAGGGCAAGGCTGGCAGAAGTAGGGAACCCTGGATGACTCGGGATATTGAGGCCCTGGTCAAGAAGAAGAAAGAGGCACATGACATGCACAGGCAGCTGGGATCAAGTGAATCCCTTGAAGAGTATAGGGGGTGTAGAAGTAGAGTTAAGAGAGAAATCAGGAGGGCAAAAAGGGGACATGAGATTGTTTTGGCAGATAAGGCAAAGGAGAATCCAAAGAGCTTCCACAAATACATAAAAGGCAAAAGAGTAACAAGTGAGAGAGTAGGGCCTCTTAAGGATCAACAAGGTCATCTATGTGCAGATCCACAAGAGATGGGTGAGATCCTAAATGAATATTTCTTGTCAGTATTTACTGTTGAAAAAAGCATGGATGTTAGGGAACTCGGGGAAATAAATAGTGATGTCTTGAGGAGTGTGTATATTATAGAGAAGGAGGTGCTGGAAATCTTGAAGTGCATCAAGGTAGATAAATCCCCAGGACCTCATGAAGTGTATCCCAGGACATTGAGGGAGGCTAGGGAGGAAATTGCAGGTCCCCTAGCCGAGATATTTGAATCATCGATAGTAACAGGTGAGGTGCCTGAAGATTGGAGAGTGGCAAATGTTGTGCCTTTGTTTGAAAAGGGCTACAGGGAAAAGCCCGGGAACTATAGGCCAGTGAGCCTCACATCCGTAGTGGGTAAATTGTTGGAAGGTACTTTGAGAGATAGGATCAGCAGGCATGTAGAGATGCAAGTACTGATTAGAGACATTCAGCATGGCTTTGTGAGTGGAAAATCATGTCTCACAAATATGATTGAGTTTTTCGAAAGGATAACCAAGAAGGTAGATGAGGGCAGTGCACTTGATGTTGTCTACATGGACTTTAGCAAGGCCTTTGACAAGGTACAGCTCAGTAGGTTGTTGCATAAGGTTAAATCTCACAGGATCCAGGGTGAGGTATCTAAATGAGTACAAAATTGGCTTCTTGACAGGAACCAGAGAGTGGCTGTAGAGAGTTGTTTTTCAAACTGGAGGCCTGTGACCTGCAGTGTGCCCCAGGGATCAGTGCTGGGTCCACTATTATTTGTCATTTATATTTATGATTTGGATGAGAATATAGGAGGCATGTTTAGTAAGTTTGCAGATGGTGGGTGACACCACATTCTCCAAATTGTTAAAGGCAGTCAGCGAGAAGACGAGGAGGACGGACCCCAGGAATACCCCAAGAATGGTGAGGAGAGGGGATGGGGGTGAAGGAGGGGGTTGGTGAGGTAAACACAACTCCAGCAAGTTTATTTGCTTTTTAGAAGAACAGACAGTTTTCTAAAAGATTACAGACAAGCTTTTGGGTGAAGGTTTAATAATAAAGCTACATCGGCAAGATTGGAATGTTAGAACAATGTTCTGTGTACTAACTGTATATTAATCTGTATCTGTGACTTGGAGCAGAGAGTTGTATCAGAATGTTGTCCCTGTGATTGTTGTGTTAGAGAACTTTGTTAGCGATGTGAGAGCCAGATCAAAGGAAAATATTTTTCCAGAGATTTCTCTGGGGTAGCTTCCTCTTTGCTTGAATCATAAGTAAACTGTTGTAACCTGCCCCTGGGTCTCCTGTGGTTAGATTATAGAAGATTATAGAAACCCTACAGTACAGAAAAAGGCCATTCAGCCCACCATGTCTGCACCGACCACAATCCCACCCAGGTCCTACCCCCATATCCTGATATGTTTACCCATTAATCCTTCTAACCTATGCATCTCAGGACACTAAGGGCAGTTTTTTTTAGCATGGCCAATCTACCTAACCCACACATCTTTGGACTGTTAGTTGGAAGAAGTCTACCACAACAACAGCATTGCCAAATTCTGCTGCCCAGGACTGTTGCATGGTTCCCAAAGGGAAGAACACCTGGCTCCAATATTCAGTGACGCTTCAGAGAGCGCCCGTTGATACAGTCAAGGACCACTGTGATGTCCTCGACTCTGCTTTGGCTACATGAGGGTCAGCAAGGTGACCAATCTGGCTTGGAAGATGGGGGCAGCAGTGGTCAGTGCCAATATTGTGCAGACAAGGTCAGCTGCCCAGTACAAAAAAAAGATAAATAATTTCATCCGTTCCACCAGGATAAGTCAACCATTCACTTTGTCTCCTGTCTCCATCAACGGGGTTGAAGTAGAAAAGGTCGAGAGCTTCAAGTTTTTAGGTGTCCAGATCACCAACAACCTGGCCTGGTTCCCCCATGCTGACATGATAGTTAAGAAAGCCCGTCAGCGCCTCTACTTTCTCAGAAGACTAAGGAAATTTGGCATGTTAGCTATGACTCTCACCAACTTTTACAGATGCACCATAGAAAGCAATCTGTCTGGTTGTATCACAGCTTGGCATGGCTCCTGCTCTGCCCAAAACCGTAAGGGACGACAATGAACATAGCCCCATCCATTACACAAACCAGCCTCCCATCCATTGACTCTGTCTACACTTCCTGCTGCCTCGGCAAAGCAGTCAGCATAATTTAGCTCCCTACACACCCTGGAATTTTCTCTTCCTCCTTCTTTCTTCGGGAAAAAGATACAAAAGTCTAAGATCATGTACCAGCTGACTCAAGAACAGCTTCTTCCCTGCTGCTGTCAGATTTTTGAATGGACTTACCTTGCATTAAGTTGATCTTTCTCTACACCCTCACTATGATTGTAACACTACATTCTGCATTCTCTCGTTTCCTTCTCTATGAATGGCCTGTTTTGTCTTTTCACTGTATGTTAACACATATGACAATAATAAATCAAATCAAATCAAAATTTAATCACTCTCAACTCACATATTCGCTAGCATTTCACTTGCTGCCAGCTTGAGGGACATCACCATTCACTCAACACACACCCTCACATCATTCCAATCATGGCTTCACTCATCATCCGCGCATGCCAGACATTCTTACCATCCACCCTGACAGGTGTTTTGCTCACACTCTCTCCATCTGTCTTTCTACAGGATAAGGTAATGCACAATCACATGGTGAGGCCCCAGACCAGGGGTAGAGTGTCAACATCAAAGTCCTCACAGAGTTTGAAAACCATACCATATAGCTGGCCAGAGAGGATGTCAACCGTGCCGGCACCGTCAGTGAGGTGGGTGTCTCACACCCAAATGAGGACCTAACAACAGCTCATCCTTCAGGCAACTATGTAATATGTGCTTTTTCCTGTTTTAGAGTCACAGGCCAGGCACTAATTATCTCTCCTTTCTTTCATAGGCACCTCCTGAAAATGCCTGACAGTATCTCCAAGACAGGCCCTCATCTCCAGCTCTGAGGCTGATGAGGAACCATAGGACATGCCAGCAGAAGACCCATCACACTGCGCACGCACCCTCTTCACCTGCACAGAGACATGGACCTCCACACCTGTGTGGAGTTTGCATATTCTCCCCATGTCTCCGTGGGTTTCCTCCAGATGCTCTGGTTTCCTCCCACAGTTCAAAGATGTGCAGGTTAGGAGCATTGGCCATGCTAAATTGCCCCTTAGTGTCCTGGGATGCGTCAGTTAGAGGAAGTAATGGGGTAAATATGTAGGGTTGCGGGGATAGGGCCTAGATGGGATTGTTGTCAATGCAGACTTGATGAGCTGAATGGCCCCCTTCTACACTGTAAGGATTCTCAGTTGGAACCAGTTCTAGAGCATTTTCTAGGTCATAATCTGGTGAGCACAACACACAATCTGATCCACAGCTGGCAGAAACAGGGACACCCAAGATTGCTGGCATTCGGCCATGATTCTGCTGAATCTGTGTCAGATGGGAGACTCAGAACTTGGCCCTCAATCAGATGATGGAGCTGCAGCAAAATAACGGGAATATCAGGAAGGGATGTCAGCTGCATTCCAAAAAATGAAGGAGTCAGTCTACCTTCAGTCTGAGGTGATAGCATTGGCATGTCAAGCACCATGTTCTACACTGGCAGAATGGTGTCTGCCATGGAGAACTGGGTTCAGGATATCAGTCCTGCACAGGTGCAGGAGCTGCACCGCATTACTGTAGCCCTTGGTGGCATCTGTCAATGGCCAAATGAAAGGGATGCGAGGCACCTTAATCTCACTCCAGCTACTTCTTCTCCTCAAGGAGTTAGCCATGGGCCCTCCGGCACCCAGAAGAAGGGAGGTCAACAGTTGGACATCCCCAGGGCCATCCACCCTGATGACTTCGGGGCTCACCGATCAACCCAAATCCCCTCTATCTGTGAATCCATCACCTCCAGCTCCACAGTCTCAGGAGGGTGTTTCTGCCCCAGAGCAGGAAACCCAAAGCTTGCCAGGGCCCTGCTGGTCTTGGGCCTCCAGTGGACACCAGCTGATGTTATCATTAACATCAGGGTGTGGCAGTCAGCAGGTTGCCTCTTCGTCTGCTAGAGATGTTGGGGTAACACCAATGGGTTAGGAATCAGTGCTGGGGCCTCAGTTATTTGTAATATATATAAAAATGATCTGGAGGAAAATGGCCTGATTGGTAAATTTGAAGATGATACAAAAATTGGGGAAGTATTGGATAGTGAGAAAGATTGTCAGAGGATACAGCAGGATATACATTGGCTGGAGACCTGGGCCGAAAGATGGCAGAACTGGACAAATGTGAAGTGATGCGATTTGGAAGGTCTACTGCAGAAAGAAAGTATACAGTAAATGGTAGAATCCTTAAAAGTATTAGCATACAGAGGGATTGAGGCGTGCAGATCCACAGTTCCCTGAAGGTGGAAACTCAGATGGACAAGGTGGTCAAGAAGGCGTACGGCATGCTGGCCTTCATCTGCTGGGGCATTGAGTATAGGAATTGGAAAATCATGTTGTAGCTGTATAAGACTTTGAATAGGCCGCATTTGGAGTACTGTGTACAATTCTGGTCACCACACAACCGGGAGGATATTGATGCATTGGGAAGAGTGCAGACGAGATTTATCAGGATGTTGTCTGGTTTGGAGGATATGGACTATGAAAAAAGGTTGAACAAATTTGGATTGTTTCCATTGGAGCGAGGGACCTCGGGGTCCTTGTGCATGAGTCGCAAAAACCCAGCTTGCAGGTGCAGCAGGTGGTCAGGAAGGCGAATGGGATGCTGGCCTTCATAGCGAGGGGGATTGAATATAAAAGTAGGGAGGTCTTGCTGCAGCTGTATAGGGCATTGGTGAGGCCGCAGCTGGAGTACTGTGTGCAGTTTTGGGCGCCGCACCTGCGCAAGGATATTTTGGCCCTGGAGGGAGTGCAGAGGAGGTTTACTAGGCTGATACCGGAGTTGAGGGGATTGAGCTATGAGGAGAGGCTGAATAAACTAGGCTTGTACTCGTTAGAGTTTAGAAGAATGAGGGGAGATCTCATTGAGATGTATAAGATGATGAATGGGATGGATAGGATAGAGGTGGAGAGACTCTTCCCGCTCAAAAAAGACAGTAGGACTAGGGGGCACAGCCTCAAGATAAAGGGGAGGCGGTTTAGAACGGAGTTGAGGAGGAACTTCTTCACTCAAAGGGTGGTGAATCTCTGGAATTCTCTGCCCGTTGAAGTGGTGGAGGCTGCCTCGCTAAATATTTTTAAGAAGCGGGTTGATGGGTTCTTGATAAGAGAGGGGATTAAGGGTTATGGGGAGAGGGCGGGAAAGTGGAACTGAGCCACAACAGATCAGCCATGATCTTATTGAATGGCGGGGCAGGCTCAAAGGGCTAGATGGCCTACTCCTGCTCCTATTTCTTATGTTCTTATGTTCTTAAAGCATGAGGGAGGATCTGATAGAGGTTTACAAGATTATGACAGACTTGGATAGAGTGGATAGTCAGAGTCTTTTTCCCAGGGTCAAAGGGTCAATTACTCGGGGGCATAGGTTGAGGGGGAAAGTTTAAAAGAGATGTAAGAGGCAAATTTTTCACACGGGGGTGGTGAGTGCCTGGAACATGCTGCCAGAGGGGGTGATGGAAGCAGATCTTATAACAACGTTCAAGAGGCATCTGGTTAGATACATGAATTGGCAGGAAATTGGAGGGATATGGACTTTATAGAGGTAAAAAAAATTAGATTCGAGAGGTATCTGTGTCAGCACAGACTTGGTGGGCCGAGGGACCTGTTCCTGTGCTGTACTCTTCTTTGTTCTTTGTTTGAAAGTTAAAAAAGATTAAGGAAAACTAGGGTGACACAAATGTTCACCATACATATATCCTGTACACAAATGTAAACAGAATCACATCCATTTCACATATTGTCTTGTGTGTCCCTCCTTTATATAATGAGCTGTGTTGCTGCCAATCAGTTGTGATAATACCATGGTCCCTCCCCTCATTTATCTCAGACATTACTACCATGAGCCTTTTGTCTATAGAGTATGTTTCCACATGTGGCTCTTTGCCACATCATTTTCCATGTCGCTGATGCCTCCGGCTTAATGTTAAGTGAACTTGTGGAATGACATGCCTGGCAGGGTTGTGTCATGTTTATTCTTGGCTGTGTAAGATTGAAAAATTGGCTGTGTAAGATTGAAGGATTCACCTGATGAAGGGGCAGTGCTCTGAAAGCTAGTGGCTTGTGCTACCAAATAAACCGATTGGACTTTAACCTCATGTTGTGAGACATCTTACTGTGCTTACCCCAGTCCATCATCTCCATACCATGTGTAAGACTGAGGCAAAGATGTTCTCTTCTCCATCTACATTCTCGAAAGGTTCAGGTGTGGTGTACAAGGAGAGATATGATCACATCTGGAGAAGGGTGATATATTGTGCAACCCTCTGTTTCTCAGCAGGGTTTTCATACTATAAGCAACTGTAAGGGTCCTTTTACTCCACACACAGACTTGTCTCGGATGCCACTGATAACTGTGGGTGCCTCCCTCCTGCCAGTGTTTAACTCACAACCTGGAAGTGTCACACTGGGACAGCTTTGCAAAAGAGAAAGAGAAAGACTCATTGTTTATCCCTGACCAGTGAGCTCAGCCTTATGCCACACGAGTTACCCTGGCTGCCATCTACGACTGTGTATCTCTCTTTCTTGTAGGTAGTAGAATACAACCCAGAAGTGCCACACTGGGACAGTTTCACAAGAGAGAGAGAGGGACCACTGTTTATTCCTCATCAGTAAACCCCCTTGAATGAGCAGTTCCGAAATGTTCGGCCCCTTTATGGTTCTGTACCCTGGAATTATATTCTGGCTTTTTGGTGACTCACCAAGATGGACGATGAGAGAGAGACTAGTCAAAGCTAATCTAAAAATAATTTATTCAAGAATAACCCTAACCAAACTCGGTCAGTAAAACACAGAAACTACAATACTATGCTATGGAAAGAAAACTCTATTGGCACAACTCCTTTTTGAGGTAATTGCTAAAAGGTCAATCACCTCTCCTCTTTGTGTCCTCTTGGCCAGAGTTTGATATTTTTAAAAGGCAATTTCCTTAACCAATTGGCTGACATCTCCCAATGGTCAGCTTCAAAACAATGGGGTGCAAAGTGCTTTCAGGGTGAAATTGATTTGATCAGTTTCAATGACAAAGAACCAAAATGTTTTAGGTGGTATATGATGGACTGCTTAGTGACGCAAGGTGGTTTTCTGGAACTGCTAAATGTTTTCCCATTAGTGGAGGCATTATTCTATACAGCTGGGGTAAAACTCATTACCATTTCTATTGTCTCTCCTGTAGTTGGTCAGGGTTATTGACATCCCTCTGCATAATCTTGTCAGATAGCTTCGCGTAACTCATGGCTCCCTTTGCTCACTCCTTGGATGGTCTGGTGGTGTTGTATATTCCGATGTCTGGTTTGCAGCCATTTTGCTTGAAATGTTTAAAATAATACTGTCTTTAAAATGTCCGTTGTTCCACTTGAAATTGGCCATGTTGTATCAGATTTAATATAATGTCCATGTATCCCATGCAGTTCATCCAAATGATGGATTTGCTGCAGCTTACACAACTCACTGCAACTCATCAGCCTTCTGGTGGAATTTGGTGGCAATAGGGACCTCACACACAAACCTGTCTCATGTGTGCCAAGGTCACCAATAATTGAGGGACATCTTGCCCCCTCAAGGTGACGAAGCTCTGCCCCTCTCACCCACATTATCATGCTGCTGCTCAAATGTCCAACCTTGAGCACCTCTTGCCATAGATGTGTCAATTGCAGGCACAAACCTCTCATTACAAAGTAGCAATGCCAAACTGTGCATTCCCTCACCTGAGCACTCACTGTGATCACTGATGCTAATTCTAAATGATGATTTCTGGTGGGCAATGAGGCTGTGAGCCATGTACATCATTGCTTTAGACAATGTGGAGGGGAGAAATGGGATCAGAGTGAAAATACACTGAATCTGGAGTGTGCTCTTTATCAGCAATGGTGTGTGTCCTTTGGGATTCATGGTGTGTGAGAATTTTGGACTTTGCAAGAGCCATGAGGGGACAATGTCTGTGTTAAAGAGGAGGTGTTTCAGTGACTGGCAGGCGAGTGTTTGATGTTGTCATTCTCTGGTGGCTCCTATCCATATCAAACTGAAGATAACTGCAGCCCAGGATCTCAAACTGAGAGTACTGGATGTCAGTGTGACTCTGAAGTTGCACCACAGATGACAGTGTCATCTCTAAATGGATTCACAGCAAAAGAATGTCATCGGCTGCCTTGTCCCAGTGGGAATGATCTGATTCACCATCAATGTTACATGGGGTGCATTATTCCATTGCTTGAGGAGCCATGTCAGATTGAAGGCACACACAGCTACAAGCCCACTGAGGGTCATACAATACCTCCTGCCTCTCATAGGTTGCCACTGCGACTTGGCTGCTGAAGAGATGCATCTGATGCTGGAACACCCTTGTCCTGTTAGCACCTCATCTCAGCAAGGACACATGCTGTTGAAATTTCCTTATTCTTCACAGGAACAGGACAATGTGAGCCTGATGTTTAACTATTCACTCTCTTATTGAAGTGAGTGGGTGAAATGAGAGAACTAGCAATGCTGGTGTTCATGCTGACCCATGATGGAGGCACTTGAACAAGAGAATACTCACTGCAACTCATCATTCTTCTAGGGGAACTTGTTGGCAATGACAATCTCACACGCATACCTATCTCATATGGCCCATGCTCTGGCCTCTTCTCCTGCAGCCACAGCTTCCTTGAACTCATTGCCCTCATCTGCTTCAATATCTTTCTCATTACAGGAGATGTTCAATTTCTCCATCTTGTCACCTTGCAAGTTCTTCCCATTTATAGCACCAAGTTTTGCAACACACAACAGGTCACCATAATCAGTGAGACCCTCTGGGGGCTGTACTGGGGATCTACATCAGATCTGTCCAGGCATTGGAATCACTTTAGGATCTCTAGGCTGTGCTCCACAAATGCTGCAGCGTGGGGCCCATTATACTATCTCTCTGCTGGAGTCTGAGAGTGACACACAGGCGTCATCAGCCACGTCCATTGTGAGTACACTTTGTCACCGAGGAATCAACCCTGGATTCTTTGTGGTCCCTCGAAGATGTCTGGGATCTGTCAGGGGCCCTCTAGCACCCAAAGGGAGGAGGAGGGGATTTTCACAGTATTGCACTGCTAATGTAAGCCTACTCGTGACACTAATAAATAAACTTTTTAACTTTAGAAGCTGGTAAATAGCCCAGGGTTTACACCCAGGAGGCTCTGGGAGTGTTGAGCCCATCTGACTCCACCTTTCTTGTGACCAAATCAACTCCAGTCCCATCAGAACAAGAAGTGTGGCACCATCGCACAGTAGCACTCCAAATGCAGGCTGGGGTCCTCCAGGTCTCAGCACTCCTGAGGCAGCCTGCCAAGGTCATCAAAGACAAAAAGGTGTAGCAGACAGCAGGCTGTCTCCAGTCTGCTGTAGATCCTGGAGAGGCACCAGGACTTAGTTGGAAAGATTAAGAACGTCCAATTGCACAGTGTGGATACAGGTGTTAGGCACTCGTAGATAGTGATTGCCAGTGTAACTTAGGAATCATTTCTATAAGTGAAATAAATCTCACTTTTTCCAACTTCTCTATGGCTCCATGCTCACATGAGGTCTCTGAAGAATATAAGAACATAGGAACTTAAGAACTAGGAGCAGGAGTTGGTCATTTGGCCGATCAAGCCTGCTCCACCATTCAATAAGATCATGGTTGATTTTTTTGTAGACTCAGCTCCACTTGCCCGCCTGCTCACCATAACCCTTAATTCCTTTACTGATCAAAAATCCCTCTATCTTTGCCTTAAAAACATTCAGTGAGGTAGCCTTAACTGTTTCATTGGGCAGAGAATTCCATAGATTCACAACCCTTTGGGCGAAGAAGTTCCTCCTCAAGTCAATCCTAAATCTGCTCCACCTTATTTTGAGGCTATGACCCCTAGTTCTAGTTTCGCCTGCCAGTGGAAACAATTTCCCTGCTTTTAGCAAGTGGTGTCAGTGATGGGACAATATCTCTTCACTATACGCATTCTAAGGAAATGTTAATAGACGAGTGGCTCAGTGATGTCATACCTCTCTATGATGTGGAGATGCCAGCACTGGACTGGGGTAAGCACAGTAGGAAGTCTCACAACACCAGATTAAAGTCCAACAGGTTTATTTGGTAGCACAAACCACAAGCTTTCGCAGCACTGCCCCTTCATCAGGTGAATGGGAGTTCTGTTCACAAACAGGGCATTTATAGACACAAACTCAATTTACGAGATAATGGTTAGGATACAAGTCTTTACAGGTAATTTAGTCTTAAAGATACAGACAATGTGAGTGGAGAGAGGGTTAAGCATAGATTAAAGAGATGTGTATTGTCTCCAGCCAGGACAGTTTAATGAGATTTTGCAAGCCCAGGCAAGTTGTGGGGGTTACAGATAGTGTGACATGAACCCAAGATCCTGGTTGAGGCCATCCTCATGTGTGCGGAACTTGGCTATCAGTTTCTGCTCAGCGATTCTGCGATGTGTGTCATGAAGGCCGCCTTGGAGAACGTTTACCTGAAGCTCAGAGGCTGAATGCCCTTGACTGCTGAAGTGTTCCCTGACAGGAAGGGAGCACTCCTGCATGGTGATTGTTGAGCGGTGTTCATTCATCCGTTGTCGTAGCATCTGTACGGCCTCCCTAATGTACCATGCCTCGGGACTCCTTTCGTGCAACGTATCAGGTAGACAACATTGACCAAGTTGCAAGAGTATGTACCGTGTACCTGGTTGATGGTGTTCTCACATGCGATGATGGCATCTGTGTCGATGATCCGGCATGTCTTGCAGAGATTGCTGTGGCAGGGTTGTGTGGTGTCGTGTTCACTGTTCTCCTGAAGGCTGGATAGTTTGCTATGGACACTGGTCTGTTTGAGATTGTGCAATTGTTTGAGGCAAGAAGTGGGGGTGTGGGGATGGCCTTGGCGAGATGTTCATCTTCATTTATGACATATTGAAGGCTCCAGAGAAGATGTCGTAGCTTCTCCGCTCTGGGGAAGTACTGAACGATGAAGGGTACTCTGTCCACGTGTCCCGTGTTTGTCTTCTGAGGAGGTCAGCGCGGTTTTTCATTGTGGCTCTTCGAAACTGTCGATTGATGAGTTGAGCACCATATCCTGTTCTGATGAGGGCATCTTTCAGTGTCTGGAGGTGTCTGTTATGATCCTTCTCATCTGAGCAGATCCTGTGTATATGGAAGGCTTGTCCATAGGGGAAGGCTTCTTTAGCATGTTTAGGATGGAAGTTGGAGAAGTGGAGCATCATGAGGTTATCTGTGGGCTTACAGTACAGTGAAGTGCTGAAGTGACCATCCTTGACACGGGTGCCATCATCTCACGTGAGAACACCGTTAGCCGAGTTACAAGAGTATGTACCTAGTGGATGGTGTTCTCACGATAGATCACTGTTCCTTCGCAGTCGCTGAGTCAAAATCCTAGAATTCCCTCCCTAATGGCATTGTGGGTCAACTCATAGAACATGGACTGCAGTGATTCAAGAAGATGGCTCACCACCACCTTCTCAAGGGCAACCAGGGATGGACAATAAATACTGGCCAGCTGGCGATGCCCACATCCCACAAATGAATAAAAAATGAACATCATCTAATTTCAAAGTAGCATCCTTGATTATTCAAGGGATGCCAACCCAGAATTAGCAGAGATTTTACAAAGAACAAAGAACAAAGAACAACACAGCACGGGAAACAGGCCCTTCGGCCCAACGAGCCTGCGCCGCCATCCCATTGTCTCAGTGACCTATTCATGATTTTAGTCTACGCCTAATGTGCGAGGATCAGGGAGGTCCAATATAGGGACAATTTGTTACCCAATCAATCAGCCTAAAAGCGCATCTTTGGGATGTGGGAGGAAACCAACTGCAGGATAGAATGAGGAAGCAGGTCACAGTCCATCTCAGCTAGAATGGGAACCAAGTCACATGCTGTTGGTGGCATTGTGAACCTCACAGTAGCCATCTAGCCAAATGAGTTCACCCTCCCACCCCACCCCTTCACCTCCTCCCTTCTCCCACCCCAAAAAGCTAAGAATACTACTATAATAACAGAAAATGCTGGAAATGTTCAGCAAGTCAAGCACTTGCAGAGAGGAAAATGGAAAGTCAGCAACCTGAGACGCTAACTGTTTCTTTCTCCACAGAGTACTGCAGCATTTTCAGTTTTTATTTCAGATTTGCAGAATCCTTTGCTTCTATATTAGCCACTTGGTGGTGCTGTGGCCATATCCTGCAACGTGCACAAAAATTCTCCATTTCTGTGAGGCAAATAACTACTAAGATTAACTCTTTTGCCACGAAAGAGTATTCAGTTATCAGATGATAATTAGAAGCAGCTTTCTGCTGCAGGATTTCCGATCGATGTTTAAGGGGACATTGCCTTGTCAAATTGTAAGGGGAAGGAGCCCTTAGGGAGCAGTGACCACAAGATGATAGAATTTACCCTGCAGTTTGAGAGGGAGAAGCTGAAATCAGATGTAATGGTGTTACAATTAAGTAAAGGTAACTACAAAGACATGAGGGAAGAGCTGGCCAGTGTTGCTTGGAAAGGGAGCTGAGCCGGGAAGACAGTGGAACAGCAATGGCAGGAGTTTTTGGGAGTTATTTGGAAGGCACAACAGAAATTCATCCCAAGGAGGAAGAAACATGATAAGGGAAGCACGAGGCATCCATGGCTGATGAGGGAAGCCAAAGACAACATAAAAGCAGAATAAAAAGCATGCAAAATGGCGAGGATTAGTGGGAAGCCAGAGAAATGGGAATTCTTTAAAAGCAAGCAGAGGACAACTGAAAAAGCAATAAGGGGTGAGAAGATGAAATATATATGTAAGCTAGCTAGTAATAGAAGATAGGAAGAGTTTTTTCAATATATAAATGGTAAGAGAGAGGCAAAAATAACCATTGGACCACTGGAAAATGAGGCTGGGGAAGTAATAATAGGAAACAGAGAAATGGCAGAGGAACTGAATAGTTGCTTTGCATCAGTGTTCACAGTGGAAAACACCAGTGGGATGCCAGAGCTCCAGGAGAAGCAGGGGGCACAGGTACGTGTAGTGACTATCACTAAGGAGAAGATTCTGGGGAAACTGAAAGGTCTGAAGGTGGATAAATCACCTGGACCGGATGGACTACACCCCGGGGTTCTAAAGGAGAGGAAATTGTGGAGGCATTGGTGGTGATCTTTCAGGAATCACTGGAGGCAGGGAGGATCCCAGAGGACTGGAAAGTAGCTAATGTAACACCGCTGTTTAAGAAAGGAGAGAGACAGCAAATGGGAAATTATAGGCCGGTTAACCTGACTTTGGTCATTGGCAAGATTTTAGAGTCCATTATTAAAGACAAGATTGCGGAGTAGTTGGAAGTGCATGATAAAATAGAACTGAGTCAGCACAGCTTCAAGGGGAAGTCATGTCTGACAGTTTTTTTTTAAGAGTTCTTTGAGGAGGTAACAAGGAATTCAGGTAAAAGAGAACCTGTGGGTGTGATTTATTTAGATTTCCAAAAAGCTTTTGACAAGGTGCCGCATTGGAGACTGTTAAATAAGTTAAGAGCCCATGGTGTTAAGGATAAGATCTTGGCATGGATAGAGGATTGGATGACTGGCAGAAGACAGAGAGTGGGGATGGCAGCCAGTGATTAGTGGTGTGGCTCAGGGGTTGGTGCTGGGACCACAACTTTTCACAATAACATTATCAATTTGGAGGAAGGAATTGAAGGCACTTTTGCTGTGTTTGCAGATGATACAAAGGTATGTAGAGGGACAGGTAATATTGAGGAAGCAGGGAGGGCTGCAGACGGACTTGGACAGATTAGGAGAATGGGCAAAGAACTGGTAGATGGCATACAATGTGGAAAAGGGTGAGATTATGTACTTTGGAAGGAGGAATGGAGACATAGACTATTTTCTGAATGGGGAACTGCTTAGGAAACCAGAAAAACACAAAAGGACTTGGGAGCCCTTCAAAATTCTCTTAAAGTTAACATGCAGTTTCAGTCAGTAACTCGGAAGGCAAAAGCAATGTTAACATTCATGTCGAGAAGTTAGAGTACAAGAGCAGGTGTGTACTTCTGAGGCTATGTAAGGCTCTGGTCAGACCCCATCTGAAGTATTGTGGGCAGTTTTGGGCCCCATATCTAAGAAGAATGTACTGGCCTTGGAAAGGGTCTAGAGGAGGTTCACAAGAATGATCCTTAGAGTGAAGAGCTTGTCTTATGAGGAACGGTTGAGGACTTTGGGTTTGTACCCGCTGGAGTTTAGAAGGATGAGGGAGGATCTTATTGAAACTTACAGGATACTGCGAAGCCTGGAGAGAGTGGACACGGAGAGGATGTTTCCACTTGCAGGAAAAGCTAGAACCAGAGGACACCAGAGAGCTCAGCCTTCAACATTATTATTCCCACAAAACTCACCTCCAAACTCTGTGGTCTGGGCCTCGGCACCTCCCTCTGCAAATGGATCTTGAACTTCCTATCCCACAGACTACAGTCAGTAAGGATAGGCAACAACACCTCCTCCACAATCATCCTCAACACCGGTGTCCCACAAGGCTGTGTTCACAGCCCCCTACTATACTCCTTACATACCCATGACTGTGTAGCCAAATTCCCCTCCAATTCAATTTTCAAGTTTGATGACGGCACCACTATGGTGGAGCAGATCTCAAACAATGATAAGACAGGATACAGGATTGAGACAGAGAATGTGGTGAACTGGTGCACCAACAATAATCTTTCCCTCAATGTCAACAAAACGAAGGAGATTGTCATTGACTTCAGGAAGCATAGAGGAGAACATGCCCCTATCTACATCAACGGGGATGAATTAGAAAGGGTCAAAAGCTTCAAGCTTTTAGGTGTCCAGATCATCAACAACCTGTCCTAGTCCCTCCATGCCAACACTATAGTTAAGAAAGCCCACCAACGCCTCTACTTTCTTGGAGCACTATGGAAATTTGGCATGTCAGTTAGGACTCTCTCCAACTTTAATGATGCACCACAGAGAGCATTCCTTCTGGTTGTATCACAGCTTGGTATGGCCCCTGCTCTGCCCAAGACTGCAAGAAACTACAAAAGACCATGAATGTAGCCCAATCCATCACACAAACCAGCCTCCCATCCGTTGACTCTGTCTACACTTCCTGTTGCCTCAGCAAAGCAGCCGGCATAATTAAGCACCCCACCCAACCTGGATATCCTTTCTTCCACCTTCTTCTGTCATGAAAAAGATACAAAAGCCTGAGATCACATACCAATCAACTCAAGAACAGCTTCTTCCTTGCTGCTGTCAGACTTTTGAATGGAGTTACTTTGCATTTTGTTGCTCTTTCTCTACACCCTAGCTATGACCGTAACACTTCATTCTGCACTCTCTCATTTCCTTCTCTCTGAACGGTATGCTTTGTCTGTGTGGTGCGCAAGAAACAATACTTTTCACCGTATGCTAGTACGTGTGACAATAATAAATCAAATCAATTCAAAATCAAATCAACCTCAGGCTAAAGGATGATCTTTTCAAACAGAGATGAGAAGGAATTTCTTCAGCCAGAAAGTAATGAATCTGTGGAACTCTTTGCTGCAGAAGGAGGCCAGGTCATTGAGTGTCTTCAAGACAGAGATAGATGGGTTCTTGATTAATAAGGGGATCAGGGGTTATGGGGAAAAGATAGAAGAATGGGGATGAGAAAAATATCAGCCATGATTGGATGGCGGAGCAGACTCGATGGGTCAAGTGGCCTAATTCTGCTCCTATGTCTCATGGTCTTGTGGTCTTTTGATAAACAGACAATGAACAGTGACAGAATTGGTACATAACAATTAATCAATGTCTTTGCATTGCACACATGGGCAATATCTTGACTTTGTAAGATAGTGTAAAATGGGTAACAGCAAAACAGCTTGTTCCAACATTTCTTCTGGTTTATTGTTTTCCGTGAGAATAAAGATTGGGTGAGATTAAAACAGGCTGTTGATTCGCTATCGCTCATTTAGAACTTTAACACAAAGTCAACATTATATCATGGAATCAAGACCAAAAGGTCTATTTAAGTTAAGTGAGATTATTTGAATAACTGGAGGGTGAACACTGAGGGTGGGATTTTCTGGACCCTCATGGCGTGCTTTCCAGTGGCGGAGGCAGCTCGCCATTGGCCGCCGGTGGGATCTTCCAGTCCTGCTGATGTCTATGGCGTTTTGCGTAGCTTGCCTGTCTCACCGCTGGGGAACCTGCCATGGAGGGTGTGCCTTCAGTGGGACTAGAAGATCCCGCTGGCAGGTAAGGTTGGAAAATTCCCTTCCCTCGTAATAATCCTGCTCAGTAAGTGTGGGGATTACTAGAAAGCTGCCTTGGAGGTGGGGAATGATGGTAAGTTAGCATTTGATCTTTGGATGGAGTGAGGATTAATGCTGGTGGCAAGAATGCCGTATGTTGTTTACCTGCTCTGTGACAATGTGAGACTGTTCAGGAGGGAGATGTCCAGGCAGTTGTTTGGGAGCTCAGTAGATTGCTGGGGGGAGTTAACTGTTGTTGAATCCCAAAGACGTAAGGTTCCATTTATCTGCTACATGTGCTGGGTGGAGTGGGGAGGGAGGAGATATGCAAGGAACTAATTTCAGGCTGCTTAGTGAGAGTGGGAATGTCGGGTGGGTTAGAATCATAGAATCATAGGGCCCTACAGTGCAAAAAGAGGCTCTTCAGCCCATCGAGTCTGCACTGAACACAATCCCAGCCATATCCCTACATATTATACCCACTAACCCCTCTAACCTCAGCTACCCTGGATGCTAAAGGGCAATTTCTTAGCATGGCCAATCAACCTAACCCGCACATCTTTGGACTGTGGGAGGAAACCGGAGCACCTGGAGGAAATCGACGTGGGGATGGGCTGGCTGGTGGGGTGATAGTTATGTGGGTAATTTCTCTCTCCACAGCACTATTTATACTCTTATTGACTGATTCTCACCACATCATTTTTCTGGTGATGAGAAAAGTTGTTGCAGAAACTAAAAGATCTGTTTCACTTCTCTTCTCTGTGGAGCAGGTCTGGGGGTATTTGACAAATCACTTTATCTTCACCTCCCTCTCACTCTTCAAGACCGTTCTTGAAGTCCATCTCCTTGATCTAGCACACTTACGACTCTCTCCTTTAGCGCAGAGAGCATTTTTCCATTGTTCCTCTGTGAATTCTTGCTACATTTTTCTGTGTTAAAGGCACTTATGAAATAAATGCAAGTTATTATTGTTGTCTTGATTTCTGGCTTCTGCCATACCCCAATCCCTCCCTCCCCCATCTCCCTCAAACTGCTGTTCTAGGCCTCTTACTGCCTCTTGTAGTTGTAGGGAACCCACATTGCTGTATTTCCACTTTCCTGTGTGAAACACATGAAGTCAGAGCAGATGCCACAGAGGTGGGATGCCCTGAGTGATCTGCCTAGCCAGGATAGGCTAATCCAGGCTGATTTTCATTGCAGATGCAGACATAGATGCTCCAAATAATGTTTTAGAGCATAAGAATGCAAAATAAATGAGCAGGTCCAACAGGTTTATTTGGAATCCATCTTTCGGAACGCAACACTCATCTGATGAAGGAGCAGCACTCTGAAAGCTTGTGATTCCAAATAAACCTGTTGGATCTAAACTTGGTGTGGTGAGAGTTCTTACAAGTGCCAAATGACCTATCTCTTATTCTGAGGTTGTGACCAATATTTCTATAGTCCCTATTCTGGGAAAATATCTTCTCAATGTCTGTCCTCACTCCCTAAGAACTCTATAAGTTTTAAAGAAATCACCTTTCCATTTTCCAATCTCTAGGTAACATAGGTTAAACTTGCTTAATCTTTTGTCATTGGAGAATCCCCATCACCTTGGTCTAATGAACCTTTGTTGCACTGTCTCTCAGGCAAGTATATGTCCCTCAGGCAAGGAGGCTAAGACTGTACATTGTATGCTGGGTGTGGTCTCAACATGGCCCTACAATTGCATTAAGGCTAGTTTACTCCTGCATTTCAACCTCATTGTAAGAAAGGCTTAAGTTTGTGTTAAAATCAGGTATTTGACATTCATGAAAGTGACACATTGGTATAATGACGATCGCTTTTCTCAGTTTGGAATTGAGGTATAGGCCAGGATTTTCCCTCATGACGTGCCTTCCTGTGGTGGAGACGGCTCACCATTGGCTGCTAATGGGATTTTCCAGTCTCGCTAATGTCCATGGCATTTTGCATGGCTTGCACGACTTGCCACTAGGGAACCTGCCGCAGGGGGCTCCTTTTGGTGGGACCAGAAGCAGGGCCAGAATACCCCACCCATATTGCTGCAATTGTGTAGTGAGTGCTTTAAGTTGCTTTTGGCCTACACTCTAAAAATGATTGATGCTGATGCTGCGTTGTTGAGAAATGGAAAATTTTTTATTTTCCATCTCTACCATTCCTCCCTTAATGACAGCTTTTGCCCAAACAAACATAAAGAAAGAAAATTAAGAAGCTTAAATCCATATCAACATCATTTGAAAATATGAACCCTTGCTCTGAAAAATCTTCCATCAAATAATTATCAAAGATAATGTTTGCTGTTAAGCCAGCATTTTAGGGCTGGAAGTTATTCCAAGCAGTAAGACTTTATAAATATTCGACACAGTGTGATTTTTTTTGGGTCCATTTATTTAGCAGAGGTGTAAACTCATTTCAATGAAATAACGTTGCTGCTGAAATAAAATTACAGAGCCATTTCCTGAACTTAAAATCATAGAATCCTACAGTGCAGAAGGAGGCCATTTGGCCCATTGAGTCTGCACCGACCACAATCCCACCCTTACAGACAAAATGAAAGTCAGCAGTGCATATGTATTTTATATGACTTCATCTATTTATTGATGATATGATTCTTTACAAACTAATTTCCATTAAAATGCATGAGCAGACACCACAGTATGGGAGGCTCATGTCAAAATATGCAACTTCAAATTATTGAAGGCAATTCTCCTAACATTAAAATGAGCACTTAGGGACAACAAACCACAATAGATTTTCTTTATTGCTGAAGTGCCTCCAATATAACCTTGACGCAAAGGATAGCTACGTGTTATTTGCAGTGCCTCAGTGCATTCACTGTTTAAGTGCAAGTGAAATTGCCCTTGAGAGGCACACGCACTCACTCTCAATCTTTTTATCTCCCTCTTTCGTTTGGACATACTCTCTCTATCTCTCATTCTCACTCTTCTCATTTTCTTTCACTTACTCCCAACCCCAATGGTGTTGCACATGGGACTCAATTATGTTCAGCTGAAGCAAGGTGAAAGGACAGGTTGTTACAGCACTGAGGCACATAGACCAAATGACTTTCTATCTTAGTTTTGAAACTAGTATTATAAATTGCTATGCCCACATTAATAATGGGACCACTGTATAAATTTATCACATTATTATCACTCTCTTACTGTATAATTTACCTTGGCCTGTCTGGCTCTGATCCATAAGCTGGTTGTTCCAGACTGAATGCATTGCGCGTGTCACAGTTAAAATAGTGTTAAGGTATTGGAATCTCAGGATGGCTAATCAGCATTTCTACTTGGAGACAAGGCTCACATGACTCATGTTACCATGGCAATGGACTTTGCAAGAAGAAGCATATAAAATATCTTTAAAAACCATGGGGTTGGTTCAGGGGCATACTATGTCATAGCAGACATGAGAAGGAACTTTTGAATTTACCTTTTAAAAGGTCCCTTCATGCAAATTATGGTTCAGCTTAGAGGTGCTGGCTTTGACAAGCCTGGCCTGACTCCACCAGGACATGCCGATCCCCACAATGGAGGCAGACAGGTTGGGGGTGCAGAGTGTGGGTGAACTAGCCTGCACTCTTAAAGATACCCCTGAAAATGGCAGAGCCAGAGAGCAAGGACAGGAATCCCAGAATTGGGACTCACCTATTTTTAAAGGGACCCTGAGTTATTCTGACTCTTAGAAACCCAGGCCAGTGTTGACTGAATTTTGGTCGGCTAGAAGAATGCATTGCAGCATCTTTGCCCAAACAAACATGAAGAACCTTATTGAAACATATAAGGTGATTAGAGGTTTAGATAGGGTGGACAGTGTTAGCCTTTTTCCTCGGATGGAGAAAGCTAGCACGAGGGGGCATAGCTTTAAATTAAGGGGTGGTAGTTATAGGACGGATGTCAGGGGTAGGTTCTTTACCCAGAGGGTGGTGAGGGATTGGAATGCCCTGCCTGCTGCAGTTGTAAATGCGCCTAGTTTGGGGGCGTTTAAGAGATCCGTGGATAGGTTTATGGATGGAAAGGGTTTGGTTTAGGTTAGAGGGTCACTGCTTTTTAACTGGTCGGCGCAACATCGTGGGCCGAAGGGCCTGTTCTGCGCTGTAATGTTCTATGTTCTATGTTCTATGTAAGAAAGAAAATTAAAAAGTCTAAATCCACATCAACATCATTTGAAAATGTGAACCCTTGTTCTGAAAAATCTTCCATCAAATAAATATCAAAGATAATGTTTGCTGTTGAACCAGCATTTTAGGGCTTGGAGGAGTTGACTGAATTTTGGTAGGCTAGAGGAATGCATTGTAGCATCTTTGGAAGGAGTTGTGTGCATTTTGAAAGGGTCTCTGAGTATACCAGAGGCTATCAGACATGGGATCAATAGTTACTCCGAGGTTGCAGCAACAAAGGGAGATGGAGCAGTGGTAACAAAGGGGACAACTCACTGAGTGGGGTGCAGGAGGGCTCTCAGCAGGAAATGGTACTCATCTAGAGTCTTCAGGGAGTACTTCTAACTGTACCTCCTTCAGGAGCAGTGTATTTGCTGGCTGCACTTCTGTAACCAAGGAGGTGGTTACAGAACGAAGCAACTTTCCCAACCAGGATCCGCAGCTTCAGCACAATGAGAGAAGAATGATGCCAATGACCGTTAGGAAGATCGTTTCTATGTCTGTGGGCCCTTTCAAGCTGGAACAGGCAACAGCACAGTTCAACAGATCACAATCCGTCCAGGAGATCACAGAGTCCTGTAGACTAAGAAAGATGACTTCATTGTCTCCTCTCCACACTAAGAGAAGTGGGCATGTGGCTCTGCCAGCATAGGGGGATTCTTCACTGTGCAGGGTGCCATTGACAGGACACATGTAGCCTTGCAAATACCACATCTCAATGGGCCCCAGTCATGATGTTTTCATCCTGTCCCAGTGCACAGTTTCATCCATCTTTCAGTCACCACATCAAACCAAAGGGCGACTGCTTGGTAGCAAGTGCTATCTGTACATGTGGTCAATGCTCCTACTATGACAGCCATGCTGTAATTCGGCAAGTCATGTTGCAATGAAAATTTATTTTCCCCCCTGTTTAAAACCTTTAAGCTGTGTTTTACTGTATGGAAGTTTCTCTTTGTTTTAATGCTCGCTTCACCATGTCATCTGGTTTGTAAAACTTCACTTATGGCTCCCTCTCTTGTTTCTCTTCTCCACCACAGCTTTTCCAATCTGTCTTCAGTGTCTCTACACTGGCCTCTAACATTTGAACTGATCTCTGCTGTGGTAGCCCTCCACGAGATCTGTGGGGAATCACTGACTGATCTCCCTGTGAGGCTCATTGAGCATGAGTTCCAACGGTAACAGGCAGTGGCATGAACCTCATTACCTATGCCTTTTATAAGGCAGGCCCAGGACTGGGCCTGCTGCACTATAATCCCAGACAGGGACTAGTGGTTGCACACCATGGTAGTGATTTTGCTTTGCATTCTGTAAACAAACTATGTTCCTTTCCAGTCAGGCTTCCTGAGTCTACAAATTTCTATTGACTTCCATTCTAAAATGGAACAAGGATCTTTGTCAGGATTCTGTATCTGAAAACAAAGACAGTGTGACATTAACTAAGTGTTATATAGAGCCATTTGTGAAACTTTGCCATGTGAAACTATTTGCTTAGCGAAGGAATGTTACCTTTTACTATTGTTAATGCCCATAGAATAATATCTTTGCGCTTTTGAATTGTGTACACATGGAAATACAGAGACGGCAGAAAGAATTGCTGAGTGCCTCTTGGGATTGGGTGGAATGAGTATATTTTGTTCTGCCATCTAGTTTCAGACAAGCCCTCCCTGCTACCCCATTCAAAAGGAATCTTCTGCTAATCTGTATTCCCGTCCATTTCATAACCTTTCAGAAGCTGAAAACAAAGACTGTGACACATTAACTAAGTGTTATATAGAGCCGTTTGTGAAACTTTGCCATGTGAAACTATTTGCTTAGCAGCATGAGAAGACCCGAAAACAAGATGCCAATGCACAGGACAGTTTCACACTAGGCTGAACTACAGCCTTCTGCAGTCTTGCGATGGGGAGATTAATTCTAACTGACATATGCTACTGAGCCTCAGAAAGAGATGCAACATCACATGACCTTGCTCTTTTTCTTGTAGAACTTCATGGTCAGGTATAGACACAGTAAGAGAAGATCCAATATGGTGGCATATGGTTAGCACTGCTGCCTCACAGTGCCAGGGACCCAGGTTCGATTTCTGGCCTGGGTCACTGTCTGTACGGAGTCTTCACATTCTCTCCATGTCTGCATGGGTTTCCTCTGGGTGCTCCGATTTCTTCCCACAGTCCAAAAGATGCGCTGGTTAGATGCATTGGCCATGTTAAATTCTCCCCCAGTGTACGCAAACAGGCGCCGGAGTGTGGCGACTATTCACAGTAACTTGATTGCAGTGTTAATGTAAGCCTACTTGTGAAACTGATAAATAAACTTAAAGAAAGTCAATGGCCCACGTTCACGCCAGTAGGATTTTTCCATCCCACTGCAATGAACGGAGATTTGGCCGGCAGGCAGATTTTTCTAATCTTGCTTCAGCAGGAACGTGGTGCGAACGGCCGATAAGATAGCACCCAATGCTTTCCTTGACTCAGCAGCCTCTGTAAGTATTCTGTACCCCAAGGAGAAAACAAAAATCAATAAATCAGAAATGGGGGGGGGGGGGGGGGCGCGGTGACAGTCCCTCGTGGGGCACTGTAACAAAAAAAACGACGTTTCAAAGGGAACTTAACTAACTAAACCAAAATGTCATTTCTGTGGGGTGTTGATGCAATCCAGCCCCTGTAGAGACCACAGGTTATGAAAGGCTTACCGCAAACCAATGGACAGCACATACTCCCTCTCCAGGGCCACTCAGCCATTAATATTCTGCAAAATGAGACCAAGGGCAGAATTTTCCTGAACCAGCTGCCGTGGGAATCACAGCAGACGGAAAGCAGGCCATGCAAAGGTCCATTGGCCTCAGTTGGGATTTTCCAATCTTGGGGCGAGCCAGAAAATTCCATCCAAGAATATTATAGCCACAATTATTAGTGATCCTTGTTATAGAAATGTGGACAGCCTCTACATGGTACTTTAGGATTTGATAATAATTTTTGTATAGAAAGCATTTGGGTAAGAGTTGTGCTGGGTTTTGAAAAGTAAAATATTCTCTCTAAATGCATACAGGTCAAGGTAGTTAAATAGAAGTTGATTTCCCCTGATGACAAATGATCCAGGTGGGTAAACAGAAAATATCTCATTCATGGTGCTGGAAAATCCTTTGCTCTCTGTCCAGGAAGTGAGGTCATGATGTGGAGTTGCTGGCATTGGACTGGGGTAGGCACAATAAGAAGTCTCACAGGTTAAAGTTCTACAAGTTTATTTGGTAGCACGAGCTTTCGGAGTACTGCTCCTTCATCAGGAGAAGTGGAGATAGAGACCGACACACACCAAAATGCAGTGTAACTTTTGCAACAGGGAAATTGTTGAAGGAGTAAAGGCAGGCTCAGTTGGTCAAAATGCTGATTAGTTAGTCTGACAATATCAATTAAAACAACTCACTGAATTGGTCCATTGTTTTTGTCTAATTATATTGAATCATAGAATCTACAGTGGAGAAGGAGGCCTTTTGGCACATCAAGCCTGTGCTGACAACAATCCCATCCAGGTCCTATCCTTGTAACCCCACATATTTACCCTCCTAGTGCCTCTGACACTAAGGGGCAATTTATCATGGCCAACCAACCTAACCCCCTCATCTTTGGAGTGTGGGAGGAAACCCACGCAGACAGGGGGAGAACATGCAAACTCCATACAAACAGTGACCCCAGGCCAGAATCATACCTGGGTCTCTGGCGCTGTGAGGCAGCAGTGCTAACCACTTTGCCAGCGTGCTGCCCAGTGGTAAGTTGTAGTAATTGAACTAAATGAATCTAGTCAGAATTAGTTTGCTGTCGCCTTACAGTGGAATAAAACATCCTGACAATTTGAATCAAACATTTAATATTAACTATGTCTGCTGTCAGAGAGATTGAAGAGACAGAGAGGATTTGGCATCTGCTTCAGGGGCCATTAGCTGATTCCATTGCTCCACCACTGGGGCTTAAATATAGATAAAAATAAGATAATGTGAGGCACTCCCAAGAAAAGCAAGATGGCTCTGACTGGAGTGACCTCTGAACCATAGAAATGATCTCTAGCAGACCTGAAATCAAAACAACCTAACATGCTTGTGCCAGGGGTAGATACAAATATATCTGCACTTGTCTCATCTGATTCTTTTTCTTTCTGTCTCAAACAAACCAAATAAATGATCTTGTCGATCCTCATAATATAATTGCGATGGCACATCATCAATTCCTGCGGTGAAATATTGAGTTGAAAGCCTCTTTTGCTCCTCCGTTGTGACAAATAGCTAAAGAATTTGATCTGACAGGCCTCATGTGGCCAGTTACCTGGTTAAATATATGAATTCTTCAGGCCAATATTTATTTGAGGGAGGATGTTCCCACAAGGTAACAGGCTGAAATACTTATGGATTCAGTTCACATGAGACCTCGTCACCTTGTTTAGCAAGAGGTTTTTGCGAGCTTTACACTCATCATCAGCAATCGGATTGTGAAAACCCATGTGACAGTGAGCATTGAAAACCAAACATGTCTACTAAATCCAGACAGCAGAAATAAATGTTATTTATGAATTTTTTGCATTCCCTAAGTGAACGGAAGGAATTGGTAGTGCTATGCTGTGCTACATGGCAAGAGCAAAACACTTTTTTTTGTTCTAGCAAATTTTACAAAGGGGCATTTAATTAGCATTACACTGTACTTTGTTCTATGCTACAGGCAACAATACCCAAATGCACTCCAATTAACCTTTAAGTCCTTCGCCTTTTAATGGATAATATGCCAGACAAACTCATTATAAAGCCCACTTAATCTAATGCTGTGATATGAGATCAAATTGCCATCACTCTGGCTTCAGTTACAATAGCTGTTTTGGTTAATGAGAATCATATTCATTACAGAAAGGGCAACAAATCTGCACCGGTCCTTGTTGACGATGGAGCAATTAGCACAGGGTTATTTTTAGGGACATTTCCTCTGCATTTTTTCCCCTTTTCCCTTTTCCCTTAATAATCATTCATCTCAGCTCACTGTGCAGCTACTGAGAGAAGGGATAAAGGTCCACTGGTATCTGTAATGAATGGTAATGGTACTTACACTACTCCATTGTGAAGGGAATGGCAGGTGTGTGTGTCTTATTTCCCAAGGGCAAGGGAGGCTGTGCCTGAGATCTCTTACATTTATTTATTGTTTTAAGCAAATATTCAAAATCACTAGATGTGATTATAAGTGGAGTCTCTCCTGAAATTCTTTTTTGCTGGCGTTGGTACATGAAAAAAATTATTTCAGCTTATTTTCAGGCTCCATTAAATAAAAAATCCAGGTTCCAAACAATTTATTCTTCAGATGATATAATAATCCTCCAAACTCTGGCCTCGAGTACTAATTTAGCTTTATAATTTCATGGACACTATCAGAATAATTACTTGCAGCGAAGGTGCCCCATTTAGCTGACAGGAACCAATTGCTCTGACGATGCTCCTGGCAATCACTTTTATCAGGCGTGACACAGTTGGTTTTGCGGGGGTATCGGAACTTGAAGCGGTTCACAAATTAATCCAAGTGGATAAGCCCAGGCCACTTGGATTTATTTTGATACTCGCAAGAGGCTTAGCCCTTCAACAAAATGAACCGTTTTCTGCTGGTTAAGCTATATTAGTGCACAGTGTTGTTTCATGTCATTTTTCTTTTCTGTTTGGCCAATAGCTGTACCATTTTGTGTGAGGCCTCTCAGTTAAAAACAACATTTCTATGTTGATGCCTCAACTTCCATTGTATTTTGAACTGGGCATTGCGAACTAATGAGAACTCTACTCATTTTCTAAATATCTTTAAATATGTTTAGGGGTAGGCAGTGATGTAGCGGTGATGTAATTAGTAATCCAGAAGTCCAGGCTAATGCTCTGGGGACATGCGTTCAAATCGCACCATGACAGCTGGTGGAATTTAAATTCAAGTTAAAAATCTGGAATTAAAAGCTATTCTCAGGAACGGTGACCATGAAATCATTATCGATTAAACTATTTGGTTCCTTGATGAGAAGAGTCCTTACTTGGTCTGACCAACTTGTCAGACCAGACTCACAGCAATGTGGTTGACTGTCCAATGCAATGGCTTAGCAAGCCACTCAGTTGTATCAAACTACTAGGAATGAAACTGGACGAACCATCCAGCATCCAACCTAGAAACTGGAAATGACATCAGCAAAACCAGTCCTCTCAACCACCTTTAAAATTCACTCCCTCCACCACTAACGCACAGTGGCAGCAGTGTGTACTATCTACAAGATGCACTGCAAGAATTCATCAAGGTTTCTTCCACAGCACCTTCCAAACCCACAAACTCTATCAGCTTGAAGGACAAGTGCAGCAGATGCATGGTAACAACACCACTTGCAAGTTGCCCTTAAAACCACACATCATCCTGAATTGGAACTATATCACCATTCCTTTAATGTTGCTGGTTTAAACTCTGGGACATTCTTCCTAACAGCTCTATGTATTTACACCATGTGACAATAGAGGTTCAAGAAGGTGATGGCATTACCATCACTGCCACCTTCGCAAGGGCAATTAGGGATGGGAAATAAATATTGGCTTAGCCTGCTTTTGCCCACAGCCTGAGAACAAATAACAAAAAAAATCTGAGCAGTTGGAAGGCATCAGCTTTCTTCATGTGGATAACATTTGAAAATATAAAGAAATGATGCTGAAGCTAAATCAAAATTATTTGGGCTACTCGGGCTGCCCTTGAAAAATTGCACCTTACACAGGTGTAAATGCAGAGATTTATTTACTTAAAAAAAAATTGCCAGAACAGCTTAAATAAATACACTTTATCTGCCATTGTATTTACTATGAATTATTAACAGGTACAATGAACAATTAAAAACCGTTATCATATTTTGTAACATTTCCTGCAATGTTAAAACAAAGGAATGGTGAGAATTGCCACTGGTTTAAAAACATACAACTCATTTTTGTGACCATTTCATTCCTTTAAAATGGGCTGCTCTTATCAAGAGCTGAATTTACATACACAATTAAAATGACAGGATTAGTGAAATATCTTCAATGAATGACCGTTATCTCAACTAATCTTGCATCACTTCTGTCGCACTATAGGATTCAGTAATTCTTTTAATTATTTCCCTAATTATGTCATCAGCACTCACCTTGTCTTAACCTTGTGCAACATTAATGACAGGTTATGCAAAACAGTAGCACATGTGCACAGCAGGACAGAACATCCTCCTGCACAAATATAGTGCCATTTATTTCTGTTGAATACAGAAGAAGGTTGTTTAAAACATACCCACCTTGCTTTTCTTTTTGTTTAATCTATGTTGCAAGAAGGTTCCTTTTGTACAGTTTATTTATTGGTGTCACAAGTCGGTTTACATTAACACTGCAATGAAGTTACTGTGAAAATCCACTGGTCGCCACACTCTGGCACTTGTTCAGACACACCGAGGGGGAATTTAGCATGGCCAATGCACCCAACCAGCACATCTTTCAGACAGCAGGAGGACATTGGAGCACCCAGAGGAAACCCACGCAGACACAAGGAGAACGTGCAGACTCCGCACAGACTGTGACCCAAGACAGGCATCAAATCCGGGTCCCTGGCACAGTGAGACAGCAGTGCTAACCACTGTGCCACCCCAAGTGTATTTGGAGGCAGGACACTCAGGAGCATTTTGGTAAAAATGGAACTTTACTTGTGGTGTGTGTTCAGTGTCATGTCTGTTTATTCTCTGGGTTCCTGCTCTACATCTCATTACATTGACCATGTGTGGAAGTGATCCAAGCTCATGAGAATACTCCGTTGCATACTTTACTACAGTAGAGCTCTACAATAGGCCAAAAGACAAATACTTAACATTTCCTCCCTGCTTAAGTCGAATGTGCCCAAAGCAATTTCAATGTGAATAATAGTCAACGTGTTAGCCACAACTACAAATTCAGACCATCTGGGGCAGGCTGGGGTGGGGGGGTGTCAACACTCTCAGAATAGTTGACAGCAAACCTCTGGCATTTTCCTCTTCACTTTGAGGTCGGCAGCGACTGGTTTAACTGACGTTAACACGGGAGTTGGAGCTTGTTTTTGTGGCTAAACAGAGGGTGAAGTCTTGACTTTTTCAGTGATGTGTGGTGGTGTAAGGGCCATAGAAAAGTTCTGACTTTGTAATGCTGAACCTGAATTCTCAACAGGTTGCAATTTTAGCAGATCTCTTTTTCCAGCTAGTAACTGATCCCCATGTCTCCTCAAAATAATATTGTCTGAGGTCTGGACAGTGTAAGAGGCAGGTCAAGCAAACACAAAATACTGCAGATGCTGGAATCCGAAACAAAAACAGAAAATGCTGGAAAATCTTAACAGGTCTGACAGCATCTGTGGAGAGAGAGTAGAGCCAACGTTTCGAGTCTAGGTGATCCTTTGTCAGAGCTGATGAAGGGTCATCTATATTCAAAACGTTGGCTCTATTCTCTCTCCACAGATGCTGTCAGACCTGCTGAGATTTTCCAGCATTTTTCTTTTTTGTAAGAGACAAGTTAGTCTGCACAAGGACTGTGGCAGGAACCCATTTCTATCTGGAGGGCTAATTTCTATTGTACCCGGAGGAGTAATTTCTGGCTAAAACTCCATGCCCTTGGTGTGCTTTGCCTTGCTTTTGTGCCATTCCATTTGTGCTTGTTGTTGTCACACGATCTCCTTGGTTTGTGAAGCTTTTAGAATATCGAATGCAGAATGCCTTTCCATCATGTTTAATGCAGGAGAGGTGGTGGAATGTGAGGTGTTCTGACAGACCAGTAAGAATTTGCTAAGATGCTGAATAAGCAAACTTTGTTCTTTGGTTGTGTTCAAAGCATGTTTCATAGTTTGGGTGAAGTGTTCTGCTAATCAATTAGTAGCAGGGTGATATGGTGTGGAAAATGATGCCATTTTCTTGTAGGAAGTTCTCAAATTCCTGTGAGACAAATTGAAGCCCATTGTCTTTTACCAGTTGTTCTGGAAACCCAAAGTGACTAAACACTTCTCCCAGCTTCTCAATGGTTTTCTCAGATGAGGTGAATGTCATCACAGCTACCTCTGGTCATTTGGTGGGTGTGTCAACAGTTAGTACAAACATATCTCCTTCAAAAAATCCTGCAAAATCCACATGCACTCTTTGGCAAGCCTCTCCAGGCCATTCCCATGGATGCAGCAGTACTGAGGCTGGCAGGTTTTCTTACCCTTGCATAGGAAGAACATGTTCTAACTTTCTCTTCAATTTCAGCATCACGTCCAGGCTTCCAGAAATAAGTTCTTGCTATTTCCTTCATGAGTATGGGTCCTCACTGGCCCTCATGTAGCTTCTCTAACACCCATTTCTTCAATGGTGGCAGAACAATCACTCTGAGCCCCCATAGAAGACATCCTGGCTGTACTGACAGCTCCAATCTCCTGGAGTAGTTGGGTTTCAGGCTAGGTGTTAGTTTTAAAGTCTTTCCCCATAAAGCCACGTCCATCACTTCTGACAGTACAGTGTCTACTCCGAACATATTTTGTCACTTGCCTAGAGGTTACTCGTGTGTTGTCAACTTGTTTGAAGTACAAAATAGCAGACTGAAGGACTGACAGATAGTGTCAGTCCTGAAAGTCCATCTACATTACAATGTAAACTAGACTGGTGGTATTTAATGGTGTAAGTATCATGCAGACAAGAGCAATGCATATCTTTGCATTCAACTTATAGAAAGCGATGGAATTCCCGTGTGTGGTCCAAAAATGGTACTAAGTGGATGATGATCTTTCTGCAATGTAAATTCTCTCTCATACAGAAATGAATTGAATTTCTTTACTTCAAAATGATCCCACATGCTTCCCATTCAATCTGGACATAGTTATGCTCAGCTTTGCTCAAGGTGCGAGAAGCAAAAGCAGTCTTTCTTCACCCAATGGCATGATATGGAAGACCACCACTCCAACACTATAAGGAGATGTATTGTAAGCTAACTGTAAGGGTAAATAGTATCAAAGTTTCAGACTTAAGTAACATTTCTTTGGTTTGTCTAAAGGACTTATTGCATTGATTGACCCAACCTCTTCCATATCTTGTTCTGGCATGATGTTATGGAAAGATTTTGGCATTGTTGCCAGGTTTGGGATAAATGTTCCATAATAATTCAACAGTCCAGGAAGGAACATAACTGTTTAATATTCTGTGGTGCAGGCACTTCTGTAATGACTGTAATGTTAGAAGCAGATTTGTGAAGGCTAGTGGCATCAATTATTTGTCCCAAGTACTCAACAGAGGATTGATTGGAAGAGCTCAGACTTGTCCTTACAGATTCTCAGGCAATAGTCTTCCAATCTCTGGAGAGTGACATCCATCTTTTATCTTTAGTTTGACGTTAATGTCCTTCATGCTGTCTAATCTCCATTGAAAAAAAACAATGTTTTTTAAAAAATTTTCATGAGGCTTGATTCTCCATTGGCCACCATGTGGACTTCAGCCCAATTCAGTCGAATCTTCTCCAGCCATGCGTGGCCCAGCAACACTGAATAGTTTCTCTTCACTATGTGCAGAAGCAAATCTGCTGTTTGTCCATTGAATTGTACAGCCACAACAATGTGGTCCTGCAGGGGAACCACGTCTCCTGTGTACGCCTTCAGCATGATCCTTGATGGCTTTAATGGAATGCGTTTGAGTTTTTCATTGTCTCTGGCACCAGTGAGACTGTTGCCCCAGTGTCAGCTTCCATCTTTACTGGCTGTCTTTCCAGCAGTGGAGTGACTCACTATCTCTGTGTAGTACCAGTGATGGATAGCTCCTCCTCTGACTGACTGTCAATTCACTCTTCTCGACTCTTTTGTACAGCATGCCAAAGGGCAGTTAAGCGTCAACCGCATTGGTGCGAGTCTGGAGTCTCCTGTTGGTCAGGTCGGGTAAGGACTGCAGATTTCCTTCCCTTAAGGACATTAGTAAATGAGATTGCATTTCATGACATCAATCCAGTCATTTCATGGTAACCATTACTGTTAGTAGATACTTATTACAGATTTTATTTCATTAATTGAATATAAATCTCCCCAGCTGCCATGATGGGATTTGAATTCAGGGATCATTAGTCCAACCACTGGATGATTAGTCCAGTAACATAACCACTATACCATGATAGCTCCTGGTCCCCCATTCTCTCCACTCTGAACCTATGTCTTATCATTCTGTATTCAAAATCCATCAAACAGTCACGTTACACCTACATTCTTCAACAGGTCATGGTTGAATGATATCACCTGGCAAAATAAGTGAAGCAATAATGTGCAATTTATATTTCCATTTGATTTTGATAATTACTTTAAAAAAGCAACATTATCTTGGAGGAGTTGAAGCATCAGTACTTTGAAAATAGATTGTGCATATTTACAAACAGATGGAAAACTGTTATAAAATGTGATGTCAACAGTAGCTTGGCAGTTTAATGTGTTTAATTTATGAGCAGTAGCACTACAGCGTGACTCTCATTAAATAAAAATGCTCAAAATCAGATCCAGACACCATTCCAAATTTTGCAGCGCTCATTATCTTAAAACAATAACTTATAAAGAGCTGTAATGACAATTTCCTCATTTGGTGAGGCAATTACAATAAATCCTATGATCTGGTCTTGACAGATGATGCCAAACCTTGTATCAAAATGCTTCTTAAATCAAATTTTCAGTCATTATAAATCCAGTATGAAAAGATGTTCTCTCGGATTCTATAGGACCCAAGGGGGTTGCTTTGTGGTTTCTTAGCAACTGTCATTTATTTAATGAACAGACGCAACATGAAGTGCTTCAAATGAGCCTTTCATCTGATGCTTGCAAAGTCAGTGAGGATCATTCATCACTAATTGAGATCCCAACAGACCCATACAAGTGCCAAAGCACAAAAATGTCTGTGCTAGAGCATGAACTGCTTTCTCCATCTCTTGGTATTAGGTATATTAAAAGCACATCCAGGGAAAGTACAGCATGACTCAGATACAAAGCTAAGCTTCTTCTATTCTGTCCCACAATGTAACATAACCCTCAAAATAGTGCTTCCTCTCGCATCAACTTTTCCATTTCCAATTCTAGTCATCCTTATTAAGTGTTAAGTAGTCACAGATTTGGGCAAGTTTGTCTGATGGGCATGTACCAATCAGGTCTCAACTGGTGTCAGAGGTAAGGCTTCCATCTCATGCTCTCACACAGATGAGGATATAAGCTTCTACAAGATGCATTATAGCAATTCTCCAAAGATCCTCAGACAGCATCTTCCAAATCCACAACCACTTCCATCTTGAAGGACAAGGGCAGCAGATACATGAGCACAACCATCTTCAAGTTCCCCTCCAAGTCACCCTGACTTGGAAATATAGCACTGTTCCTTCACAGCCACTGGGTCAAAATCCTGGAATTCCCTCTCTAATGGCATTGTGGGTCAACCCACATAGCATGGACTGCAGCAATTCAAGGAGGCAGCTCACCACCACCTTCTCAAGGGCAACTAGGGATGGGCAATAAATGCTGGCCAGCAAGCGATGCTCATGTCCCACGAATGAATTTTAAAAATTCTTACATCTCTCCTTCCATTTTTGAAAATACTTCCATTTTGGCTTTGTTTTTGTTACATTTTGCAGACCCACCTGGTCAACAATGTGGTCTGTGACCTGCTTCCAGTCCTCTGTCAATGATGCCGTCAGTCTCCACTGATTCATTCTGTCATTTCCCAACTTTGCCAGTGGGGGAAATGGTCTGATTCAGCTCAGTTTCCCTCCCCATGCACAGCCTGACTGAGAATGGCCACTCATGATATTGAGAAATTGCAAGCCTGAAGATATATTTTATATGGCAGATGGTGCCAGCTGTGAGATGCACCTGCAAGCATTATATGTTTTCAAAACATCTGGTGCACTTTGATTGACTTCAATTACTGATTGTATTTTGGCAGCAATATTTTTCCACACAGCAGTCTTTATTGCATTACTAATAATGTTGGAAAGATTCCTCTTAATAACTTTGCCGTTTATTTCACTCAGCAGAAATTTGTTGCTTCCAAGGCAAAGTTAGGGTGTTGCTTTCCCACACTGTTCATTTTATTACAAAACTAGAAATCCTTCACCGATGTATAAATAGACAGTGACCCGTAACTGATCAGTACACACAGCTTCAACATACCTCAGTATAATTAATAGAACATTGCTTATGGCTGTGACAGCCAGTATGACTAATTCTCAATATCAGCTATGGAGACATTTAGCAAAGGACTGCTCTTACCTTCACAAGGAGCAGAGGGAAAGGTTAAATTCGACTTATCCTACACAACCCTGAGGAGCTCGTTGAGGTGACAGAGCAAGTCACTCACCTGCTTTTCCAAACTGTGCACTCAGCCAATCTCCATTCACAGCAGCAGGACCGGAGAACCCCAGTCGCAGACGAGATTGGAGAATTCCAGCCAATGAAAAATGTGTAGAGTAAAGGGTTAATGGTTATGTTAGTAAGACAAGGAAACTGATATTCATGTAAGCATAACGTCAGAGTCAGGTGACCCAGCATCTCCAAGAGTGCAGGATACAGAGTGGTCTGCCTCAACTCACTCACAGAATAAACAAAGCCTTGGCAAGGAGTAATTTTACAAGGAAGTATTCAGTGAACAGCATGGCACTAGGAAGTCTGTGGAACAAAGGGACTTTGGTGTGTTTGTCCACAGATCTCTGAAGATGGAAGGACGTCTCAGTAGGGTAATGGAAAAGGCATATGGGACACTTACCTTTATCGATTGAGGCATAGATTACAAAAGTTGGGAAGTCATGTTGGACTTGTATAGAACTTTGGTAAGGCCACAGCTGGGGTACTGTGTGCAGTTCTGGTCACCACATGATGGCACTGGAGGGGGTGCAGAGGTGATTCACTAGAATGCTGCCTGGGATTGAACATTTAAGTTATGAAGAAAAGTTGGATAGGCTTGGGTTGTTTTTGTTGGAGCAGAGGAGACTGAAGGGCAACCTAGATGAGGTGTAGAAGGTTATGAGAGACATGGACAAAATGAATAGATACCAGCTATTTCCCTTCGTTGAAGAGTCAGTCACGGTGTTCAAGGTGAGGAGCAGGGGGTTTAGGGCTAATGTGAGGAAAGACTTTTTTACCCACAGGGTGGTGACAGTCTGGAATGTGCTGTCTGATAGAAGCGGGTTGCCTCACATTGACTTCAGGAAGTGTAGTGGAGAACATGCCCCCTGTCTACATCAATGGGGCCTCCCCTGAAGAAGGAGCGACACTTTGAAAGCTTGTGCTACCAAATAAACCTGTTGGACTTTAATCTGTACATCATTGTACTGTACATCAGTGGGGTGCTGTGTGACTGATCAAAACAAAATGCACTGCAGATGATCCAGTGCTGAACAGATTGAAATGAAATAATTTCAAAACAACTTTACAAAAGGAAGTTCCAAAATACAGCTCACAAAATGATTGGTGCATTTTTATTTTCTTACACATCTTCAAACAAAATACTGTGGATGCTGGAAATCAGCGATAAAAACTGAAAATGCGACAAAATTCTCAGCAGGTCTGACAGCATCTATGAAGAGAAGAACAAAGTTAATGCGTGGTACTTAATCGGGGTGATGGAAATCTCAGCAGCTGGCTCTCCCATAGCTGGGGGCCCCATGTCACCCCCTTTGAGGAAGGTCACCAGACAGACAGTAATGTGTGCAGTGGCAGGCCTTCCCTAGGGTTAAGGACATTGGGGTGCCTGCCCCTCAGAACTGCCTGCCACTCTGAGGATGGTAGCTGTCCACTGCAGGCAGTGCCAGTGTGAGAGGTGGCAGCTTGGCAATACACCTATTGAAGGTCCAGGTTGATGAGGGCCACAGGCCAAAGGTGAGTGAGGGCAGGATAGGGATTGTGGGGTGGAGGAAGGGATTGGCAGTAAGGGCAGAGTAATGGCTCTGAGTGGTACCTCCCCTTCCTCATTTCCTGATATCAGATCCCTCAATCAAGCACTGAATGCTAATTTGAACAAAAGACACAATCTAAGAACCCTCAGCAGAATTTCCTTTTCAGACTTACCACCTAGGAGAAACAATAAGGTAGTGGGGTCCACAAACGACACCCTCCTACCCTCCCTCTCACCCTTTCACCCTCCCACCCTTTCTCGCCCTCCCTCCCTCCCTGCCTCATGCCATTTGCCCAGTGCTGCAGGCTGATAGCATTATAAATTCAGGTATATGGGGTACATTTATTTACTACTAGAGGCCCTTAAAACGTTCCCAACTTCCTTTTAAACCAATAAAAATGAACCCTTGAACCTTTGTATGAGCCTGCTTTGTTTCTGCCGTGGCTGGAATGTGGCACATCTCATCAACAGAATAGAAATTAGACTTTGAGAAACCTAATTGAAAATGTCAGCCAAATAATTTTCTAAAGAACAAAAGACACCACTGGGTCTTGTTCAATTGTGTATACAAGTGGTAAATTTAAAATAGATGAATAGAGCCATGAATGTAACGTGGCAGTTCAGAGAGGATGATTGTTCTGTCTGAAATCAATTAGATGAAGTTTGAAATTTTGAACTTGGGCTCATCTGGATCTCAAACACTGCTTGTTCCTTGATTGAGGAAACCATAGTGGTTTCCCTGAGAAGGTGGATTGCTCTGCTGAAGTAGCCAACCAAGAACTTAAATGTGATGGATAATTTTGCAAGTCTGTGGTAAGCAACACTTTCAGAGACTGTGTCTTGGGAAATAGTTGGCTCACAACCTATGATTTCCCATCCATTCACTTTAAAAAGGAGAAAGCCATGGGTTATAAGTCCACAGTTTCCCAAGATGAGCTCGCTGTAAGTGGTTCTCCCTGCTGGAAAGTGCTGAGCCACCTGCATAGCGTCTAGATCAGTGCCAGGATCAGCAATTTCTGCAGCATTGATCATGGTGAGGGCAAAGGTGTTCTACCTGTGGTGCTAAGGAGCCCTACCTGACATTTTTTTTATTCATTCGTGGGATTTAATAGTTGCCTTTGTTCAGAGGTCAGTTGAGAGTCAACCACATTGCTGTGGCTCTGGAGTCACATGTTGGCCAGACCAGGTAAGGATTTCCTTCCCTAAAGGACATTAGGGAACCAGATGGTTTTTTCTGAAAATCAACAATGGTCATCAGTAGATTCTTAATTCCAGATATTATTTATCAAATTCAAATTCCACCATCTGCCGTGACGGATTGCCCAAACATTAGCTGAGTTTCTGGATTAGGAGTCCAGCGATAATGCCACTAGGCTATTGCCTCCCCTTTCCAGTTGCGCATTGGGTCACTGGCTAATTCTGATGCAGTCCTACCTGTTAATGCAGTGGAATGGCGCACTAAGGTACATTCCTTGTGCAAGGCCAGACACCCTCAGTGATTCCAACAGGCTGATGCGTTGGCTAGTATTCTGGTTAATCAAACTTGAAACAACGAACATTGTGAAGCAAAAATGGGTTATTATCTCAACAAATGGCAGCTGAGGTGCTTCTGACTTACTTTTGCTCGGACAAGGTTTGCGTAGGCATTGTGGTGAGTTGCTGCAATTCAGAGTTCTCTACTGCACTGAGGAAGATGACCCTCTTGTGGGTTTGCACTTCTTCATGGTTCTTTGGAGGCTGAATAGCAAACATCTGGAAGCACAGATATGTGGAGATTAGGGGAGTGTGTAGAGAAAGGCTGGGGTTTAATGGACAGTGCATCTGATTATCCAGCACATGTTGCATTGTTGCAACCTCTCATTTATAGGGAGTGTGGAGTGTGCCTTTATAGGGGGAAGGCTGCCTGGAGGATGTGGTTTCTTCAAATAATACTCAGCAGCCTTCAGTGAGACAATGAAGGCAGACCTTGTTGGTCCTCAATTCAATTCAACTTTATAGTGCACAAATACAAATACAATGAAAAGTGAGCTCGCAGGCTCCCAAGATACAAAAAAAAGCAAATGCAGTAGTCATTATAAAATAGTGCCAATAGTCATTAAGTGTATACATACATATCGCACAATGCCCATCACCTGGGAATATGTTAAAGGACAAAGTTCAACTGGGTAACAGATCTGGGGAAGAAGGTGTTCCTGAGTCTGGTCATACAACCTTGAATACATTTGTAGCACCTCCCAGATGGCAGGGTGGTAAACCGTCTGCAGCTGGGATGGATGGGATCTCTAGTGATGTTGAGAGATCTCCTGCAGATAGCATTTGTGATAAAGGCAAATGTAAAAGATCCCATTTGAAGAATGCAAAGGGGAATTCTTCCAGATCAACATTTGACCCTGGTCAACACTCATCCATTTAGCTCCCCAACCTACAATGGTGGCCACTCCTATGAAGGTAAATCATAGGGATATCCTGAGATTGGTTACAAATCAACTGACATAAAAAAGGGCTATCCTTCAGTGATAATGCCCTGGGAGGGAATGGGTGTGGGATTTACGCCTCTCAGCCCAGGAAGTCCCACTGTCAAGATCAAACAGGCAGCTCTTGCAGTCCTAGCACCTCCAGAGCTCAGCTGTGCGTGCTGCTGAGACCATCGGCTGTCCCTGGGAGGAAGAAGAAGAACCCTTGATTCCGAGCTAAGGTAAGCTGGTGCTGTTTGAGTGGGCAGGGATGAGCCTGTTGAGAGTGGAAAGGGGGATGTCAGGTTTTGGAGGCCAGGGGTAGAGGCACAAAGGGTCTTTCCTACGGGGGGGGGAGGGGGGCATGGGGGTGGGAGGTAGTGGTGGTGCCACTGATTGTTGATGCCCACAGGGTACCCTCCCCCGCTCTCCTCACCTTTTCAGCAAAATTGGTGGAAAAGTGACCTGACATCTTTCTTCTGGCTTCCATCAGTCACCATATTATGGTGTCAGATTCTGAATTAAGCCTTTAAACGGGCCCTCAAGGGCCTTGCAGGCCTGAGGGTGGGTGTTGTGGCTGATCCACTATTATGGGGGACAGCTCAGGGGTGGGCAGGAATAGCCAGCCTATTTCACATACTATCCACCTGGGGGAGGGTGGGGGAGGTGGGGTAGTGCAGAAATTGCCCCCACAATGTAACAGGAATATTTCCTGTCTTGTGCTGAAGAACTTGTTTCAAACGAATTTGAAAATATCCTGTTGATATCGTAAGGAATTAGTAAAGTGCAGTTTGTTGCCTACTTGTACCTATTGCAGTGAACATAATAATGATGGGGTAGCTATTAATCTGAGCGAAGGGAGCAACAGTCAGACTAAGAGGCCCTTAATTTAATCGATAGAAATTGGGCTTTGGATCTCCTCAAAATAATTGGAGTGAGCATTGGCTGCCATCTTGGACATCCTGCCATTGGGGAAAAATAATTTCTGTGGAGTATAGTTGTTGTGGGTTGGAGAGGTCTAGAGGAAAGAAAGCACAGGAATGGTTTACTTTCCAATAAAACGTTAACCTTTGTTTGGCAGCCAGAACCGAAGAATTATTGTGAATAGTTCACGCCCAACATCTGCCCTGCTCCTAGTGGGTGCTAATTGTAAAGAGTGGTCAATCAGCAGGCTCCTATTAACACACACGAAGGTCCTGATTCATGGATCTGCACAGCCTGTCTAAAATATGGGCCCCATAAATTTATCAGAGGGACCCACGCCCACATCAACAGATGAACCGTGCCTTTTTCATACAGCAGCATTTGATCTTGAGTCAAACAGGAGAGTTAGCATATTTTAAAAAGGTCAGCATAGCAATATATTTTTCTTTTCAAACTGCTACATGGTTGCCACGAACAATTATGTAGTCTTTGATACTGTTACAAGAAAAGCATTTTCTTTTGGCTTACCCATCGATAATTCACATTTGGTGCCTTCATTCTGTGGCGAATTTTCGCTGAGTGCAGTACACTGATGAAACAGCTCTGTAAAAGCACAGACTACAGATCCAGGCTGCACCAGTTTCTCAAATGCAATTGCCAACAATTCATGTCAGAAGTTAGCTCATTTTTACTTATTTCTGTTTAGTGCAAAAAAAAGCTTTCATTTTGTACAACAAAATTTCCACCCAAAGCCATTTTGTTTTCCAGGTGGAGAGATATGCTGCTAGTATATTGATATATGTGTATATGCATACACACATTTATGTATTTGTATATAAAATACATAAATAATTTTCTGGTGATTGTCCCTTTAAAGGCAACACAGCAGAAGGGGGTCATCTGGCTTGAGAGACCAATTGAAACCCAGGGTAGAATTTTCCTCTCCTGTCTGCCAAGAGAACTGTAGTGGACGGGACAGAAAACTCTGCAGACCATGCAAAGGTCCATTGACCTCGGGCTGGAATTTCTGGTCTTTGGGCATGTGCAGCCAGAAAAGCCCAACCTGAGAGTGGATAATCATCCCAAGGAGTGATACTTCCTCATTGGCATATGTAGGAGACATGTAGGGATTGGGGCAGCCGGGGGGTTAGGGTGGAGAGGGTGAAGGGTGGGGGGAGTGGTGGTGCTGCCAGTCTTTGTAAAGTTTTTCTTTATTAATAGCTACCCTTAGTGCTCCTGACAAAGTCTATAAGTGTGCATCATTACGAATATGTATATATTTAAGATCAAACATTTCTGATTTTAACAGAACTACCTCGAAATTTGAGAATCCAAGTACTTATACTGAGAAAATGAGTTTAGGAAGTCAGTGTAAGGATTGCGCCAATTGAGTCAATGTACCTTTCATATAAACCATCTCAAGTGTGTACAGTTACTTCTGTATAAGACCTTACAAACATCCTTTCATAAATCTATGATTTCTATGATTCTATGAAATGAATTGTCCAATTTTGGTGGTGAACATAAGAACATAAGAAATAGGAGCAGGAGTAGGCCATCTAGCCCTTCGAGCCTGCCCCGCCATTCAATAAGATCATGGCTGATCTGTCGTGGCTCAGTTCCACTTTCCCGCCCTCTTCAAACTGGTAAAAACTGAGTTGTTGAAAATGAGAATTCCTATTGTTTGAGTAATATATGTATGCTGGATAAAGTCAAGCAATAAAATACTCTCTCTTGGGTCACAAAGAGTTCTGAGGGAGCCCATTGCCTTAACGCACATGGCAGGTCAATCTTTGATTTTTTTCGATTTGATTTGATTTATTATTGTCACGTGTATTAGTATACAGTGAAAATTACTGCTTCTTGGGCGCTACACAGATAAAGCATACTATTCCGAGGTAAGGAAACGAGAGAGTGTAGAATGCAGTGTTACAATCATAGCTAGAGTGTAGAAAAAGACTTAATGTGAGGTAGGCCCATTCAAAAGTCTGATGGCAGCAGGAAAGAGTTCTTGAGTTGGTTGGTACATGACCTTAGACTTTTGTATCTTTTTCCCGACGGAAGAAGGTGGAATAGAGAATGTCCGGGGTGCCTGGGGTCCTTAATTATGCTGATTGCTTTTCCGAGGCAGCAGGAAGTATAGACAGAGTCAATGGATGGGAGGCTGGTTTGTGTGATGAATTGGGCTACGTTCACAACCTTTTGTAGTTTCTTGCAGAGTTGGGATTAGCCGAAGGGCCAACAGTTTAATTATTATACCTACTGTTTAGGTTGACATTTATAAAAGAAAAAACTGAAAGATTTCACTTTCTGAGTCAGTGATGGATACACTTGGTTCACAGGTTTAAATTATCCAAGACAGGCTCAGTTAAAAAAAATAAAAATCGGTCAGATATTTGGAGCCATTTAGTTTTGGAGAATAATGTCAGAAAAATATGCCAGAAAAAATTCTGTGTTATTTTCCTCTAATAAAGGGGTGGCACAGTAGCACAGTTTGGACTGCTGCCTCACAGCGCCAGAGACCCGGGTTCAATTCTGGCCTTGGGCAACTGTTTGTATCGAGTATGCATGTTCTCCCCAAATCTGTGTGGTTCCCTCTGGGTACTCCTGTTTCCTCCCATAGTCCAAAGATGTGTAGGTTCGGTGGATTAGCCATGGTAAATGAGTGTGGTTCTGGGGGTAGGGCAGAGGGGAAGGCCTGGGTGGGATGCTCTTTCAGAGAATTGGTGTAGACTCAATTGGCCGGATGGGCCTCTTTCTAGCACTGTAGGGATGATTCCATGAAGAAGTGCCTTTGCCATCCCTTATTACAAAGTACTTCCTGACTTATAAAAATTTGGAAAACTTTATTGCGAGTGTTAGAAACTAATGTCATGCCTCTGTACTCATGAGCTGTGAACTGTACAACTTCATACTTTAATTTTCGTGACCTTTCACAAAATCCAATATTTTTAAGCAGATTATTGTACTAACGAGATTCAGAAGGGGAAAAAGATTATAAAGAAACTGAACTACACACAGAGATAAGCTGCTGAGCTTTGTCTTTAACATTAATTTCAACCCAATTTTATTTGTTGTCTTCTTCCTCTTGGGTTTTCCTATGCTACAACCAAAGTGACCTGTTTACAAGTATTCCAAATGTTGGACTGAAAATGCCCACTTAGGTGTAAATAAGGGCAACCTTCCTTCATAAGGTCAGAAATGGGGATGTCACTGAGAATTGCACAATGATCAGTATCATTTGTAACTCCTCAGATACTGAAGCAGTTCATACACCACAGGACCCAGACAATACTCAGGTTTGGGTTGCTGGTGGTAACTAACATTCACGCCACACAAGTATCAGGCAGTTGCTAAATCAAACAAGAGAGAATCCAACCACCTCGCCTTCACAATTAATGACATTACCACTGCTGAATTCTCTCATTATCAACATACTTATTGACCAGAAACTGAACTGGACTAGTCATACAAACATGGTGGCTACAAGAACTGGTCAGAGGCTAGGAATTCTGCAGCAAGTGACTCACCTCCTGACTCCCCAGAGTCTGTCCACCATCTACAAGGCACAGGTCAGGTGTGTAATGGAATCCTCTACACTGCCTGGATGAATGCAGCTCCAACAACACTCAGGAAGCTCGACACTGTCCAGGACAAAGCAACCCACTTGATTGGCACCCCACTCACCACTTTCAACATCTCCTCCCTCCACCATCAAAGCACAGTGACAGCACCTATGAGATGAATTGCAGCAACTTACCAAGGTTTCTTTGACAGAATCTTCCAAACCTGTGACTCCTACCACCTGGAAGAACAAGGACATGCATGGGAACACCACCTTGGAACCATATTGCCATTCCTTCACTGCCGCTGGGTCAAAATTCTGGAACACCCCTCCTAACAGCACTATGAATGTACCTACACCACATGGACTGCAGTTGTTCAAGAAGATGGCTCACCATTATCTTCTCAAGGGCAACTGGGGAGAGGCAATAAAAATGATGCCTTAGCTCTACCAAGTGACTCTTCACAGAGACATGGCTAAGATCAACAACTTGTGAACAAAGCTTCATATCAGCCTATATTGCAGAATCTGGCACAACCTTACGTAGCTCCAATTTATTGTAACACAACTGTTAGAAAGGAAAATGGAGCTGACTTTTGGAGGGAATGGAAAATGGGCAACAGTCAGCTGCCTGCTGGTTTTCATTTTCAGGGAGATGAATGGCTGGACAGATAGAGTTTATAATGCACAAACCATCCAACAATGTCTCCTTTCCACCACCACTAAAGATGAGAACTATATGAATATTTTTTAAAGATAGGTGGGCACTTCAGCACCATCAGATAGTTTCCAGCTTCCCCCCTGAATAGATGTCCCCCCCCTCTGTTTTAATATTGCTAGAGTCCTGCATACCTCTTAATGAACCACATCTTCAGGTCTTCAGATCATCTGAGACCTGGTGTACCCTCCCAAGATAAGTTGCGGGACCCAGAGTTTGAACTTCTGACTGGCAATTCCCCTGCTCACGGGGACCCTCAGAAAAGTAACCAACTTTGAATTACCATTGGAGACTTTGTATGATTCCGACTCTGTTGCCTGGATGGTTAGCCAAGACATGTTTGACAGAAGCATTCTAGTCTAACTCCTGGGTAACCAGGCAGCTGACCCCCAGTCACTCATACAAGTAACTCGCCCTCCCTCTCAACCCCCTCCTGATTACCCCTCTGAACCCTTTGACTAAACCCTTGACACCCTCACATCTTCTAGCTGGCCTGAATAGTTCATAGTCTGACAACCCCTCCGGAACTGATCCAACTACCACCCCCCCTTCTTTTTTTGTCTGATTAGGGTTGAAAGTAGAGTTTCTGATTGGATGATTTAGACCAATGTTTACCAATGGGCGGCACACTAGTTAGCACTGCTGCCTCACATCCATCTGATGTGCTGAAGTGCCCACCTATCTTTAAGAAATATTTATGTAGTTCTCATTTTTAGTGCTGGTAGAAAGGGGACATTGTTGGATGGTTTGCGCATTATAAACTCCATTTGACCTGGGTTCAATTCCTGCTTTGGGTCACTGTCTGTGTGGAGTCTGCATGTTCTGCTCGTGTCTGTGTGAGTTTCCTCCAGGTGCTCCAGTTTCTTTCTACAGATCGAAAGACAAAGAACAAAAGAACAAAGAAAATACAGCACAGGAACAGGCCCTTCAGTCGTCTAAGCCTGCGCCGATCACGTTTACCTATCTTATATCCCTCTATTCCCTGTTTGTTCATATGCCGATCAAGATAAGTCTTAAATGTGGCTAATGTTACTGTCTCAACCACCTCACTTGGCAGTGCATTCCAGGCCCCCACTACCCTCTGTAAGAAACTTCCCCGCACATCTCCACTGAACCTTTCCCCGCTTATCTTGAACTTGTGCCCCCTTGTAATTGTCATCTCTGCTCTGGGAAAAAGCTTCCAACTCTTCACCCTATCTATAACTCTCATAATTTTATAAAATTTTATAAACTACGAGATCACCCCTCAGCCTCCGTCTTTCCAGGGAGAACAATCACAGTTTATTCAACCTCTTCTCATAACTAATATCTCCATACCAGGCAACATCCTGGTAAATCTTTCTGCGCTCTCTCCAAAGCCTCCATGTCCTTCAGTAGTTTGGTGACCAGAATTGGATACAGTATTCCAAATGTAGCCCAACCAACATTTTATACAGCTGTAACATAATTTGCCAACTTTTATACTTGATGCCCCATCTGATGAAGGTAAGAATGCCATATGCTTTCTTCACCACCTTTTCCACCTGTGCTGCCACTTCTAAGAATCTGTGGAACTGTACTTCCAGATCTCTCTGTCTGTCTATGCCCCTGATTGTTCTGCCATTTATTTTATGGCTCCCATCTGAATTGGATCTACCAAAATGCATCATCTCATATTTGTCTCGATTAAATTCCATCTGCCATTTGTCCACCCAATTTTCCAGTCTATCTATATTCTGCTGTATTCTCTGACAATCTTCATCATCCACAACTCCACCAATCTTAGTATCATCTGCAAACTTGCTAATCAGACCAGCTACATTTTCTCCCAAGTCATTAATATATATTACAAACAGCAGAGGTCCCAGCATGATCCCTGTGAAACACCACTCATTACAGACCTCCATTCAGAAAACACCCTTCCACTGCTACCCTCTGTCTTCTATGGCCAAGCTAATTCTGAATCCATCTAGCTAGTTCACCCCTGATCCCGTGAGATTTAATCTTTTGCACCAGCCTGCCAAGAGGGACCTTGTCGAATGCTTTACTAAAGTCCATGTAGACAACATCCACAGGCCTTCCCTTGTCAATCATTTTTGTCACTTCTTCAAAAAACAAATTAATTTAGTGAGACATGACCTCCCACATACAAAACCATGTTGTCTGTCGTAAACAAAACCATTCAGTTCCAAATATGGATAGATCCTATTCCCTATCACTGATGTCAAGCTCACTAGCCTATAATTGCCCAGGTTATACTTGCTACTCTTCTTAAATAATGGGACAACATTGGCTATCCTCCAATCCTCTGGTACCTCACCCGTGGCCAATGAAGAAACAAAGATTTCTGTCTGAGGCCCAGCTATTTCATCTCTTGACTCCCTCAGTAGTCTGGGATAGATGCCATCTGGTGTTGGTTAGGTGCACTATCCATGCTAAATTCTCCCTCAGTGTACCCAAACAGGCACTAAAGTGTGGCAACCAGAGGATTTTCACAGTAACTTCATTGCAGTATTAATGTAAGCCTACTTGTGACACTAATAAATAAACTAAAAAAAAACTTTTACTGTCACATCACTAATACAGCCCTGACAAGTGTTTCTTATTTGTTGTATCTTCCCCATTCCTGAAATGGGCGAAGCCCTGATTGGGCTTCATAACTGATCATCTGAGAGAGATTTTAATTAATTCAAAATCCAGTAATTTGCACAGAGTCAAAATTGGGTCCAGGGCATCAAAGCCAATTCTAGTGTATAGATGAAAGCAGTGTTTGAAGGCAGTTAACAATTAGATCATGGCACACAGATGTAATGCAGATGCTATTTTAAAGTCATATATTTAGTCTTTATTTTTATATCACACTGGTTGATTTTCTGTGCTCAATCGCACACAAGAACTATTAAGACAAAATGCCATCTTAAAATAAAGTTGGGTTGGAGAATTGGGAAATAATTGGACCAGGGCATGCTGATGTAATTCAGCCAGTGTTTTAAACCACATAGTTTTAAACCTCATTTCCATCTGTTCATTACTATTCATAAGAAATGTTAATGTAATTTTTTTGCATTATAATTACATCCTTTTACCTTGTGTCAGATTTGATATTAGTGCCCAGAGTTACAATGCTGTATGTGTAACTGTGTGATTAATTTGCCTCATGTGTTGCGTGCAAAAGACCATAAAACCATAAGATATAGGAGCAGAATTAGGCCATTCGGCCTATTGAGTTTGCTCTGCCCTTCAATCATGGCTGATATGATTCTCACCCCCATTCTCCTGACTTCTTTCTTTAACCCTTGATCCCCTTGTTGATCAAGAACCTATCTATCTTTGTCTTAAAGATACTCAATGACCTGGCCCCCACAGCCCTCTGTAGCAATGAGTTCCACAGATTCACCACCCTCTGGCTGAAGAAATTCCTCCTCATCTCAGTTTTAAAGGAGCGTCCCTTCACTCTGAGTTTGTGCTCCCAAGTTCTAGTCTCTCCCACTGGTGGAAACATCCTCTCCACGCCCACTCTATCTGGGCCTCTCAGTATTCTGTAAGTTTCAATTAGATCGCCCCTCATCCTTCTAAACTCTATCGAGTATAGGCCCAGACTCCTGAATTGCTCCTCATATGACAAATCCTTTATTCTTGGGATCATTCTTGTGAACCTCCTCTGGCCCCCCTCCAAGGCCAGTCCATCCTTCCCAAAACTGTTCACAAAACTCCAAATGGTTTCTGACCAGAGCCTGCTCTTGTATTTAGCCCTCCAAAAATGAATGCTAACATTGAACTGTGGTTCATTTTCCAGGATGCATCAATGCTGCTCAGTCAGCTGAGTTGGTCTATCAGTTTTTGTTCAGTTACTTTTCAAAATTACTTGAAGAAATGAGTGATAAATTTAATCAGGTGAAATTTATACAGTCTTGTGTATCTGAATTTTACTTCAGAGAGAATGAAAAAAAATTATCTGCTTGTTAGATTGTCTGGTTGTGTTCTATAAACTTCAATAAGCATATAAATGTTGGAGCATGTTAGATAAATGTAAAAAATAGTTGAATCTTGCGTTGATTGTCCCTTTAATGATCAATCTGCAGAGTAAGGGTCACTTGATAGACACATTTTTGAACAGTAAAGGAATTAAGGGTTATGGTGAGTGGGTGGGTAAGTGGAGCTGAGTCCACAAAAAGATCAGCCATGATCTTATTGAATAGTGGAGTAGGCTCGAGGGGCCAGATGGCCTACTCCTGCTCCTGGTTCTCTATGACCAAGGGAACCAATTAGAGAGTGGAATCATCATGGTAAGCGTGGGCTTCTGTACTCAGAGTCATCTCGTGCAGCCATGAAGTTGCAAACTTTTGTATAGTTTTAACCTGTCTATAAATACATTTTGTTTTTCCAAACTGGTGAAGGAGCATCTTTACAAATCTTGAAGCCAGGAAATGAATGCCAAAATATTTTAGCTGAATTTTGTTGACAGGTAAAGAAGTGAATATACTCTAATTATTGATGTCAGTGAGAAAGAGTGAGTAGTAGATACTCAGAGAGAAAACAGGTTACAGGAAGACAATGGGCAGGATTCTCCAGCCTTCCAGATAAGTGTTTCTTGTTGACGTGCTGTTCAATCATGGCGGGATTCTCCTGTCCCTCTGCTGTCACTGGGATTTCCTACTGAAGCCATGCCACTTGGCCGGGAAACCCATGGGCAGGGGTGAGCTGCCAACAAGCCCAGAGAATCCCGTCATTGGCAAACAGCCGGAGAATCTCATCCAATGTTTTTCTTCATTCAATCAGATTCTTTTGTGAAACAAGAAATAAGTAAAATTTTGAAATCAAACAAAGCCTTCTTGTGGGAAATGAACGTGAGGAGGATTTTCCAATGTGCTGGGAGGTTTTAAGCAGAGGAGCATGACCATGTAAGTTCACAGCGTTAATTGTACCATATTGATAGTTACTGAATATTGATTCGAACAATGACCAAATAGACAGTCAGTTCAGCCAGCATTGAATTTTCACACCCGTTCACCAATGAGTTTGGCATCATATGGATTATTCTGTATGGTAAGGAGATTACAATAAAGATATCAAAATTAAGTTTTGTTAGGGAACAGGTAGAAATAATTCTGTGTTGAATTTTGATTTTCATCCAAACATAGACAGATCTGTGTGAGCCCACCAATCACTTGTTGCTGAGGCCATAACTCAAACCTTGCATGTTTCACATTCTAGCCATTGCAACAGACTGATGAACACAAATCTACATGAGAGAATAACTAAAGTTTTAAAGCTTGAAATGTGGGCAGCTAACCTAACAAAATACACTTGCAGCTTTCTTCACTGACAGGTTGAGTGTTATGTTGAGTGTTATATCAGTAAATTACTTATTAAAGACAAAATGTTATTTTATCCTAGGAGTAAAACTAACTTGAAACAAAACATGGCATTAGCGCACTCCAGAATATTTTCTCAGCACACTTAATCCTCTATGTTGTACAGATGGCAGACATCCATTCTAGCTTAACAAACAGACCATTCATTCTAACAGAGGCTTTTGTACACTTCCTCCAAGTGCAGCTGCATACTTCTTTTGAAGCTCCTGGGCTTTTGAGAATGTACTGCACATTCTCCATGGGTTTAGGATGTCACCCAAGCATGCCAATAGCACCGTGCAGAACTCCAAATGAAACTACTGCACCAGAAGCACTCAAATTAACTCCAAAAATACAGAAACTCAGTGTAACTGCCACTGGAGGTTTTAGTGTCAAATTGACTCTTATATATTTCATTGGTATCTCATGTTACCCATAATTGATATTTATAGTACACATAAATGTAATACTGCAGGACAAATCTCTAATGACTACTAAACAGAAATTGTTTGTTTTTTTTGTCTTTCAATGCACATACGCAACAGAGTATCTGTATTAGTCCACAGCAAAATCATAATAGGCTCATTAGGCCATTTGAAGATTAATTGAGCTAATTTAACAAAAAGCATGCACGTTATGAATCATACTATATAAGGAGATCTCAACCATTGGGGAATGACTGTGGTATAAAGAGATTAACAGGAGAGGTATTATCAACCATTTAAACATAATGTACTAAAGTGATTACACTATTTTCAGCATGATTGTACAAATTAAACATTTATATTTGTGCTCAAGATGTTTTGTTTTTTTGTTCCTAATTGATGCAAAACTCCTTTGTTGGGCTTCCAAAGTGCAGTTGTTTATAATAGAAGGAAGGCGTAGAATTAGAAATGAGCGTGCTTATTGCTTTGAGAGATGCACTGAACAAGTTGCACTTAACAGTACTTGGCAGGTTCAATTCAGCATTATGTTCCTTCATTAAACCTCCTGGCCTAATGTACTTTACCTCTCTTGTTAGTGTTGCAGAAGGGTGGATTTTCCATTAGCAATCCAATGTCGATTGCAGAAGCTGATTTAAATAAAATTTTAAAATTCATTGATTGCCTAGATTGCTTCTTATGTGGGAAGCTTACCTAATGCTGGGGGTTGATGAATGAATGAAACTGCACCCAGCACAAGCTTGTAAAATGTCTGCAGGAAGAATTAAACAGATGGGTCCAGTTCAACATTTGTGAGCACAAATTCCTCTCGCTTTTTTAAAGTCTTAAAATGCATATAAAACAGCTAGCAGCCTTTGCAAAAGCTGGATTGTGGGTTGAGGCATCTGATAGAAATAAGTGCTGGCAAACCCAAAGTCTGTGGGCAAGTGACTGAGTAGAACAACATCCAGTTTGATAATTGACCAAATGATCATTTGATAGCATATGATGGATGTAAGAATATTGCCCTGCTTAGTGCTTCAAGACGTCTTTCCCACAAGATACAGTGGTTAGCACTGCTGCTGCACATCATCAGGGACTCGGATTCGATTCCAACCTAGGGTAACTGCCTGTGTGGAGTTTGCACATTCTCCCCATGTCTTCATGGCTTTCCTCTGGGTGTTCAGGTTTCCTCCCACAGTCCAATGATGTGTGGGTTAGGTTGGTTGGCCATGTTAAATTGCCCTTTCATGTCAGGGGATTAGCAGGGTAAATATATGGGGTTATGGGGTTGTTGTCGGTACAGGTTTGATGGTCCGAATGACCTCCTTCTGTACGGTAGGGATTTTATGTATTTTATCTGTCATTGCATCACAAGTTTACTTATAACAGACATTCAAACTGAAACTTGCATAAAGATTCAACGATGTAAGTTTATAAGTTTGTTTATTAGTGTCACAAGTAGACTTACGTTAATATTGCAATGAAGCTATTGTTGAAATCCTCTTGTCGCCACACTCCGGCACCTGTTCTAGTACACCGAGGGAGAATTTAGCATGGCTAATGCACCTAACAGCATGTTTTTCAGACTGAGAGAGGAAACTGGAGCACCCAGAGGAAACCCACACAGGCACGGGGAGAATGTGCAGACTCCACATAAACAGTGACTCAAGCTGGGAATCAAACTCGGGTCCCTCGCATTGTGAGGAGATGTAGCGAAGGTGAGTGCGTGGACAACAAGATGACAGAGTACAACGTGAGAAAGTGGGAGGTCATTTGCTCTGGTAATATGAATAGAAAGGCAGAGTAATTTTTAAATAGACTTGAAACTTGTAGATGTTGATATCCAGAGAGATTTGTTTATTTTCATAGAAGAAACAGAAAGATTAGCAAGCAAGCACAGCAAGGAAGGTTAGCCTTTATTGCAATGAGAGTGGAGTACGAGAACAAGAAAGTCTTGCTACAGTTGAATAGGGCTTTGATGATTGTTGTGTGCAGCTTTTGTCTCCATGCACAGTAGTTAGCACTGCTGCCTCACAGCACCAGGGACCCAGCTTGGGTCATTGTTTGTGTGGAGTTTGTACATTCTCCAGTGTCTGTGTGGGTTTCTTCTGGGTGCTCTGGTTTCCTTCCATAATCCAAAGGTGTGCAGGTTAGGTGAATTGGCCCTGATAAATTATCCGTCGGTGTATCCAAAGTTGCGCCAGAGTGTGGTAACTAGGGGATTCTCACAGTAACTTCATTTAAGTGTGAACGTAAGCCTACTTGTGACTAATAAATAAACTTTATATTTAAGAAAAGAAGGCTCAGATCTTCAAATCTTTTGGGGGTCGTTTCTGGGAGGTGCCCCAGAAGATGTAGTGGGTAACTGTTCCCGGAAGTCCCCATGTAAGGACTGCATCTGAATTACCTGAAATTTCAAACTTCTGATTGGCAATTACCCGGCACTGGGAACAAATCGATACCCTGGTTTAAATCAGAGACTGGTTTTACCAGAACAGTTCCTAGGAAAGGTTAGAAGAATTAAAATCACTTCTAACTTCTGGGTATCACGACCCCCAAATCCCCACTGGATCCCTAACTGCTTTTCCAACCCCTCACTACCTGTCCATATCCCCTGCACTCTCTCCCCATCCCGATTACCCCCACACCCCCAGACTATCGTCCGGACTTTCCAATGATTCCCATATCCCCCCCAATCCATCCTAACCCACCAATCAGCCATCCAAGTCTTCATACTCGCCATTCTCGAGCCTCACTCTCTCAACCCCATCCTACCCACTTACCTTATACACTTACCTTTTCCCTAGCTTCTCAAATAGTAATTGAAATCTTGAAATTTATCTGTTTTATGGCAGCTACTGCCATAAAAAGGGAGATGTCTTCCTTTCCCCTGAAGCTGCTGTCCTAGACCCACTGTACAGTACATTTTCCAAATGAGCCTAGTTGGAAAGTGGGGCATGAAATGTGCAGTGACTCCTCGGAGGTTCTGGTCAATTGACTATGTTTGTAATGTGGCAGATTTTCACTAGATTGGTTCCTGAGTTGTTCTAGGATGAAATGCTGTGAAAATTGGGCCTAAAGCCTCTGGAATTCAGAAGAATGGATGGTGGTCACCAACACGTCTTTCAGACTGTAGGAGGAAACTGGAGCATCCGGAGAAAACCCACACAGACACAGGGAGAATGTGCAGGCCCCGCACAGACAGCAACTCAAGCCAGGAATCGAACCTGGGTTCCTGGCACTGTGAGGCAGTAGTGCTCATTACTGTGCCACTGTGCTGCCCCATTCACTGCTACTCCTTCAACAAACGTTCAATCACTTCAACACCAAAGAACAGTGGCAGCCGTGTGTACCATCTACGAGACGCATTACAGGAACTCACAAAGGTTCCTTAGGCAGTACCTTCCAAACCCATGACTGCCGCTATCTAGAAGGACAAGACAGCAGATACCTGGGAACATTACCACCTAAAGGTTCCCCCACATGTCACTTAACATCCTGACTTAGAAATATATCACCATTCTTTCAGTGTCACTGGGTCAAAATCTAGGAATCTCCTGTCTAATATCACAGTAGGTGCACCTGCACCTCAGGGATTGCAAGTCTAAGAAAGCAGCAAACCGCCTTGTAAAGGGCAATTAGATCTGGGAACTAAATGCTGGCCTAACCAGTGATACCCACATCACATAAATGAATGAAAATAATGGTACAGAGCAAATCAGCGGAATATTTACCCTCACCGTCTGTCACAAATCTACAGATATCACTTGTTTCATTCGTCAATTGATTCTTGACAAAGCTGGAAGCCCCGCCTGCAGCCAATCAATGCTCATTGTAGCATAAACTGACTGCAGCGCAGTTGGGGTTGGCGGGGGTGTGTTCCCCGCTGACCCTTCGGATTACAAGACGTCAGCCCCCACTATCTGAAAAATTCAGACCTACATGTGTAATATCCACCAGGACACAGTTACATAGAGCAGCCTGAGAATATGAGGCAACCTGTCCTCTTGTTGCAATTCAGCATTGTGGATTGACTGGGAGTGGGGCGTGGGGGAAATCCAGATGAGAAGGACACACTAATTTGAAGACACATGTGGGCCTCTTTGGTTTTGCTCTATGTTGGCAATCCTTATGCTCAAGTGCCAATTAAAATAATCCACCCTAATATTTGATCCTGAGAGCAGAAGAAAAGATTTGTACCTTTTGATTAGAAAGGGGTACAGAACAGGTAGAAGTGGACTGGCTACCCGTAATATATTGTAACTCATTTCATTCGTATGACTGCCTTTCTAGCTGAGTCCTTTGTGTAGTGTAGATATAATCATTTTGTACTAGGGCTATTGACTATTAATCTATCTAAAATAAACCCACAGGCATTAATACTTTTAGTTTTCCACTGTGTTCAGACTGAGTCCATTTCAGCAATTTTACAGTTTAGTCTGTGTAATCAGGAGCATGGTGATGCCATGACTGTTAAGATCATTATTTCAGGAGGCTGTTATGTTCTGTTATTATAATGCACCACACTTTATAAGTCCACAGGACATCTGTGTGGGCAGTAATCTGTAGAATACATCATAATAGAATCATAGAAACCCTACAGTGCAGAAGTAGGCCAGTTGGCTCATCAAGCCTGCACCGACCACAATCCCACCCAGGCCTTATCCTTGTCATCCCACTTATTTACCTTGTTAACCCCCTCCTGACACTAAGCGGCAATTTAGCATGGCCAATCCACTTAACCTGCATACCTTTGGGCTGTGGGAAGAAACTGTAAGGGAGAAACCCATGCGGACACAGGAAGAATATGCAAACTCCATACAGTTGGTGACTCGAGGCTGGAATTGAAGCCGGGTCCCTGACACTGTGAGGCAGCAGTGCTAACCACTGTGCTGCCATACCACCCTGAAATAATGGCATCATAATCAATCTTTATAAAATTTAGAAACATTTTTCATTATTTTGTGAAAGCACAAAAGCAATTAAAATAATTCTAAAATGCAAACGTGGAGCACCATTTGGTAATGTATTTTATGTCAGAACTCTTGGCAGCGTACAGTGAATGCCAGTATCAGGTACCTTGCAGTATCCAGTGTTAGTAAGGAACACAAGGCATCTATGAACCAACTCTTTCAACATTCAAGAATGCATTTGGCCATCATCAAGCCTCACATTAATATTTGCATTAACATTGTTCAAAATAATTATTGCATAATATGCAGTTTTATTGGATGGATGTCACACAGAATCTGATTTCCCTTTGTTATTTATACCATTTGTTCCTGATGGATGTTAGATTTTACCACAGGAGCAATACGTAGGGAAGTTTCCATGCATGATATCAAACCCATATCTCACCCATACGCGATCCCCAGGCATAACACAATCCTTATAGTTTAACATTTGTATCCATGTTTCTCTGACAGTTGAAATTACTAGTTAGCTGTCAATCTTGCATAGTGTTGAATGACTATTGCACTGTGATATTCTGCAGCAGTTGCATACGGAAGCTAAGGGGAACTATCTTCCCAGCCTCTGATCTCTGCTTGTCTACAGTTGTGTTCAAGTAGGCACTTAAAGGTAATGTGGTTCACTTCTCCTCCATAATATCTCCTTGGGAGAAACTATGTACTTTGCTCTGCAATGCTTCTAATGGTGCAGAATAAAGACAGTCAAATACACAACGCTAATTAAACCAAGGCTGAACAACATTTTCTTTCTCATTTTTTCTACAGCAGATAATTTACTGTGTAAATTTGTTTGATCATCTTCACCTGTTCGCCCAAGTAGTGAGTCTCCAGGAAGTCACAAAGATGAGGGTTGTTGTTCCCAGAGGAAAGTTTGTGCAGATCCTTCCCTTGTGTTTTATTTGAAGGGCTGGCCAGCAGGTTCATTGACAGCAGCTCCAGTGGTAGCCATTTGATTGGTTACCACTCATAAAATGTAGTCTCTGATCCCACTACCTGTCGTAGCAGGGTTGCTGTCTGGCTTGCAACCCATGGACACATTTGAGCTAGGTCAGGTGCCCTCTGGGGTAAGTTCTGATGCCCTTTGGGGTAGGTCAGGTGCCCTTTGGTGTGCGTCAGGTGCCCTTTGGTGTAGGTCAAGTGCCTTTTGAGGTAGGTTCAGATGCCCTTTCAGGTAGGTCAGGTGCCCTTTGGGATAGGTCAAGTGTCCTTTTGGGGTTGGTTAGCTGCCCTTTGGGCTGGTTAGCTGTCCTTTGGAGTAGGTCAGGTGCCTTTTAGATACATTAAAAGTAGACATAAATGTGCATTAAAAAGTGCATACACTCTTTTACTATAAAGCTCATTGGAACTGTCAACATATCTGTCACAACTGTCAGAAGGATCAGCCAAAGACTCCTGTCAAAGAGCGCTGTCAAGGCATTTTAAGTCCACTTTAAATATTAAAACAAACATCTTTAAAGATTTACTTTGCTTGCTATTTCACCCTGTTGACATAATCCTAAGGTCTTCCATCACTGGGTTAGTGCTGCATAGCTTCTTTCATAACTATCCATTATCACAGTAGGATGCCTTCCATTTCATTGTTTCATTGAGAGCTACAAGTGATTAAAACACTTTTTTATTGAGGTATGAATTCCAATGCTTGTTTTTATAAGATTTTGTGTATTTGACTGAAATGCTTGTTGATATTTAGCTGAAGGAATGTAAACGTGATAAATGGCTTCTTATGAATAAGATTGTTTATTTCAATATGATGAAGTCTCAATAGACACTCAAAACAGTATTTTATAAAACTTTGTTTTATCTCTTCATAGAAGAAATCATAGAAATCCTACAGTGCAAAGCAGGCTATTCAGCTCATTGATTCTCCACCGACTACAATCCCACCCAGGCCCTATCCCTGTAGTCCCATCTATTTACCCCGCTAATCCCTTTAACCCACCTGGGAGACTAAGGGGCAATTCAGCATGGCCAATGCACCTACTCCGCACGACTTTGGACTGTGGGATGAAAGCGGAGTACTGGAGGAAACCCTTGCCTAAACGGGGTGAATACGCAATCTCCACACAGACAGTGACCCAGATCGCTGGAGCTGTGAGGCAACAGAGCTAACCACTGTGCCACCCTCTTCTTTACTTGAGGTCTGTACATGATGGATATTAGCTGAGTCAGCATGGTAGGTGTGTAAGGCAAAGGGTGGGGAAGGAGCTGGTAGGAAGTTTGTAGAAGGGCTATAAAGGGCCATTAGGGTGGGTGGAAGGACCTATTTTGGCATGCAGTGTTGGCATGAATGAGGCATGGGGTATGTGTGTCAGGGGTGAGGGGATATGAGCTGTGAGAGTTTTATGGTTTAATCTTTTTCTCTTTATTTTTGGACATGGTGCCAAAGCCCCAAGGTAGGCCTTCTGCCCAGCCTGACTCCAGATGTGGCAGTCTTCTCAATACTTCCTTGGTTACTCACCCAGACCCCTGTTCTAATTCTCTGCTTCCAGGAAGAAAATGTGATTTCTGGGCAGCTATTTTTAAAGATTGGGTTTGGGATCATGGAAATGGAAATACTCTAGTCTCTGGCACTCAACCCAAGAATGAAAATCTGGGCCTATATACGTGGAGGAAGGTTGCTGCCCAAGTTACTGTATTAACCAGTTCACATGTACCTGAATATATGATACGGTCATAGAGTCATAGAGTCATAGGGGTTTACAGCATAGAAACAGGCTCTTCGGCCCAACTTATTCATGCCTCCCTTTCTTTTAAAACCCCTAAGTTAATACCAATTCCCGCATTTGGCCCATATCTCTCTACATCCATTGTACCCATGTAACTATCTAAATGTTTTTTAAAAGATTAAATTGCATCCACTCTACTACTACCTCTCGCAGCTTGTTTCAGACACTCTTCTGTATGAAAAAATTGCCCCTCTGGACACTTTTGTATCTCTCCCCTCTCACCTTAAACCTATGCCCTCTAGTTTTAGACCGCCCTGCCTTTGGGAAAAGATATTGACTATCTTCCTGTCTATGCCCCTCATTATTTTATAGACCTCTACAAGGTCACCCCTCAGCCTATTCAGCCTCTCCTTATAACACAATCCATCAAGTTCCAGTAGCATCCTAGTAAATCTTTTTTGCACTCTTTCTAGTTTAATAATATCCTTGGGGTGTGTGTGTCAGGGGTGAGGGAACCTTCACAAAATGATAAATGTATACTGTGAAAGACAAACGTTTATACTCTCCTCATTTTTGCAGACGTTCCTTATAGAGCTATTCAGGTATGGCATAAACCTAAACCAGGAATGGCTGAACTCTGAGGAAGATACTATTTAAAGCCATGGACATAACCTATTATTATCTTGCATTTTCTTTTTCATTGTACCTAAGCTGCATGGCACAGTGTTAATGGTGGAAATGGCAGCCAAGAAACAGCAAGTAGATTCTGAAGTATCCAGGCTGAGCTGTTCTTCAGCTATTGAGCAGTTGCTTGGTGGGTCACAAGACATAGTTCCAGAAATGAGCCCTGATCTTCTAATAGTCATTCATCCATTGCTCCTTGGATGGGGTTTTCTGGCCGCACTTGCTCCAAGACTAGAAAATCCTACTTGAGGTCAACTGACCTTTGCATTGTCCATGTCCCAAAGAACAAAGAACAAAGAAAATTACAGCATAGGAACAGGCCCTTTGGCTCTCCAAGCCGGCACCGACCATGCTGCCTCACTTAACTAAAACCCCTTACGCTTCCAGGAAACAACTCCCTCTATTCCCATTACATTCATGTACTTGTCAAGACACCTCTTAAAAGTCACCACCATATCCACTTCCACTACTTTCCCCGGCAATGAGTTCCAGGCACCCACCACTCTCTGTGTAAAAAATCTAAATCATATATCTCTTTTAAACCTTGCCTCTTGCACATTAAACCTATGCCCCCTAGTAACTGACTCTTTCACCCTGGGAAAAAACTTCTGATTACCCACTCTATCTATGCCTGTCGTAATCTTGTAGACTTCTATCAGGTCTCCCCTCAACCTCTGTCGCTCCAGTGAGAACAAACCAAGTTTCTCCAACTTCTCCTCATAGTTAATGCCCTCCATACTAGGCAACATCCTGGTAAATCTTTTCTATACCCTCTCCAAAGCCTCCACATCCTTCTGGTAGTGTGGTGACCAGAATTGAACACTACATTCCAAGTGCGGCCTCACTAAGGTTCTATTAAACGTCAACATGACTTGCCAATTTTTAAACTCAGTACCCCGGCCGATGAAGGCAAGCGTACCGTATGCCTTCTTGACTACCTTCTCCATCTGTATTGCCACTTTCAGTGACCTGTGTACCTGTACACCCAGATCCCTTTGCCTATCAATACTCCTAACGGTTCTGCCATTTACTGTATATTTCCTATCTGTATTAGACCTTCCAAAATGCATTACCTCACATTTGTCCAGATTAAACTCCATCTGCCATCTCTGTGCCCAAGTCTCCAACTGATCAATATCCTGCTGTATCCTCTGATTGTCCTCATTGCTGTCTGCTAATCCACCAACCTTTGTGTCATCCGCAAACTTACTAATCAATCCAGTTACATTTTCCTCCAAATCATTCATATATATATTACAGAATGCAAAGGTCCCAGTGCTGATCCCTGAGGAATACCACTTTTCACAACCTTCCATTCAGAAACACACCCTTCCACTGCTACCCTCTCTTCTTTGACTGAGCCAGTTTTGTATCCACCTTGCCAGCTTATCTTTGATCCCATGTGACTTCACCTTCTGCACCAGTCTGCCATGAGGGACCTTATCAAAGGCCTTACTGAAGTCTACATACGTAACATCCACTGCCCTACCCTCATCAATCATCTTCATCACTTCCTTGAAAATCTCAATCAAGTTCGTGAGACACTACCTCCCCTTCACAAAACCATGCTGCCTTTCACGAATACATCCACTTATTTCCAAGTGGGAATAAATCCTGTCTCGAAGAATCCTCTCCAATAATTTCCCCACCACTGATGTAAGGCTCACCAGCCTGTAATTGCCTGGATTATTCTTGCTACCCTTCTTAAACAAAGGAACAACATTGGCTATTCTCCAATCCTCTGGGACCTCCCCTGTAGCCAGTGAGGATACAAAGATTTCTCTCAAGGCCCCAGCACTTTCCTTTCTTGCCTCTCTCAGCATTCTGGGGTATATCCCATCAGGCCCTGGAGACTTGTCTACCTTGATGTTTCTCAAGAACCCCAATACTTCCTCCTTTTTGATCTGAACATGACTCAAACTATCTACATATCCTTTCCCAGGCTCATCATCCACCAAGTCCTTCTCTTTGGTGAATACTGATGCAAAGTATTAATTTAATACCTCGCCCATTTCCTCCACACATTGATTCCCTCCCTTGTCCTTGAGTTGGCCAACCCTCTCCTTGACTACCCCCTTACTCTTTATATATGTGTAAAAAGGCAAGGGATTTTCCTTAATCCTGCTGGCCGATGCTTTTTCATGACCACTTTTAGCTCTTCTTACTTCTTTCTTAAGTTTCTTTCTATTTTCCTTGTATTCCACACTTGCTTTGTGTGTTCCCAGCCTGCTAGCTTTGACAATTGCTTCTTTTTTCTCTTTGATTAGGCTCACAATATCTCTCGTTATCCAAAGTTTCCAAAACTTGCCATGCTTATACTTCATCCTTGTAGAAATGTGCCGGTCCTGAATCCCTATCAACTTACACTTGAAAGTCTCCCACATGCCAGATACTGATTTGCCCTCACACATCTGCCCCTGATCTACATTCTTCAGTTCCTGCCTAATATTGTTGTAATAAGCCTTCCCTCAATTTAGTACCTTCACTTGAGGGCTACATTTGTCTTTATCCACCAGTACCTTAAAGCTTACTGAATTGTGGTCACTGTTCTCGAACAGCTCCCCTACTGAGACATCGACCACCTGTCAGGGCTCATTCCCCAATACCAGTGTGACCCCTTCCCTAGTTGGACTATCTACATACTGTTTCAGGAAGCCCTCCTGGATGCTCCTTACAAACTCTGCCCCATTCATGCTCCTAGCACTAAGTGAGTCCCAGTCAATATAGGGGAAATTAAAATCTCCCACCACAACAACCCTGTTACTTTTACACTTCGCCAAAATCTGCTTACACGTCTGTTCCTTAATCTCCTGCTGGCAGTTGGGTGGCCGATAGTAAACCCCCAACATTGTGACCACACCTTTCGTATTCCTGACCTCTACCCATATTGCCTCGCTGTATGAGCCCTCCGAGGTGTCCTCCTGGAGTACAGCTGTGATATTCTCCTTAATCAGTAATGCAACTCCCCTACCCCTTTTACATCCCCCTCTTTCATGCCTGAAACATCTGTATCCTGGAATGTTAAGCTGCCAATCCTGTCCTTCCCTTAACCAAGTCTCTGTATTGGCAATTACATCATAGCTTCTAGTACTAATCCAAGCTCTAAGTTCATCTGCCTTACCTGTTACACTTCTAGCATTGAAACAGATGCACTTCAGTCCACCAGACCTTCTTCGAATTGCAATTTCATCCCGCCTGCTGTTTCCTGTGGTGGTTCGGGAAAATTCCACCCAATGTGGCCACTGTAGCCTGCTCTATAATGTGGGTGTCACGGCTGCTGGACAGAGATGTGTGAACTAATGTTAACAGTGGTCAGTTACTACTTGAACAATAACTGAATGCAATCCCCTTTTCTTCAGGGAGACCTTATCATTGATACGATGAGCTCAGATAAATACAGAGCTGCATGTTAGACCCGACTGTTGAGTGAAATCTTCTGCCCAGTGAAAGCTCCGAGTCTTGTCCAGCTAATGCCTCCTTTTTGCAAGAGCTTGTAAGCTGTTTGCAAGCAACAGCTGTCATTTCTCTGGTGCACATGTGGATAGCAGACTACCAGATGTGACAGGTGTACATAGGGCTGGTATGGAAAGTTGTTGGTAGCATGTGGTAAACCTTCCTTTCATAGGGTGCCCAGGTTGCTGTTCCAGATATTTTGTGCGGATCAAAGCAAAAAAGAACCTTCACAAAAATGCTTTTTCAAGGGGAATGTAGCAAGAGAAGATTGTTTCCAGTTATGTTAAGAATTTTAATTGTCTTGTGGTTTATGCTCCTTTTCCTGTGGTGCCGCCTTACCTGTTGGTACAGGACACACACACATTCATCTGGCATTGAAAAGAGCTTCCTCAATATAAACTAGCTTCTCCTGTTTCTTTCTGCAACTGTCCAATGTGACTCAGCAACACTTGGGATATTTTCAATAAAATGACAATTGACTACAGATATTGTGAACGTCATTTCCAACTTGTGCTCAATATAATCCCAGTTAACGTTTTTCTAAAGGAGAAAATCTCAATTATCCCTTTCTCCTGTTTTCAGTTGTCAGCTGCTTATCAGTTGTGTGATATGATAGCTGGAAAAGAGAAACTGGGGAAATTCATGTGCCGAAACATATGTGTGTGAACTGCATGCAAAGTATGGCTGCAAAGTCTTTTCTTGAAAGGGTTTGGAATATAAAATGAACTGTGGAACTGCACAGAAGCAGAGATTAATGTTGAGAATTATGGAGAATGTAGCATGCTTGAAGGATTAGTTGAAGAATGTCATCCACATCTGTAGAGTTCACGATATCATTGAAAGCACTGACATTTTTTTAAAAATGTATTTTAATACAGTAAATGCTCAGCATCATGTATTGTTAGCACACTACTGAAAGGCTATACAATGTTCTCATCATAGGGACTTAATATCCCAAGATCTGAAGCATGGTTTCCGTAATGACTCAAAAAGCCTGACTGAAAAGGAATATATTTTATTATAGAATGCAAAGTAAAACCGGTAGTGCGATATACACACGCTATTTCTTGTCCAGGGCTACAGTTCAGCAGGACCAGTCCTGGGCCTTATAAAAGGCCCAGGAAGTGAGTTCCAGCTGGGCAGGCCACTGCCTGTCACCAGGGGAACTCATACTCAATGAAATCTGCAGTGAGGTCAATCAATGAATCCCCATGGACTCGAGGGGGCTACCACAGTTTTAACAGTCAGAATACTTTTACCAAGTGCCCAGCATAATCACAGAATTGTTATGGTGCAGAATGACATAATTCAGCCCAAATTGTCTGCATCAGCTCTCAAAACAAAGATCATGACCTAGTGGCATTTTTCTGTTTTTTTCCCCATACCCTATGCACATTGTTTCTAATCATCTAATGCCCTCTTGAATACCTCAATTGAACTTACCTCCACAGTCCCATGCAGTGTATTCCGGATCAAACCAACTGCTGTCTGAAAACCTTTTTCTCATAATCACATTTGCTTTTTTTGCAAATCACTTTAAACCTGTGCACTCTCATTCTTGATCCTTTTAAATGTGCAAACAGTTCCTCTCCATTTACTCTGTTCAGCCTCCTCATTATTTTGAGCATCTTTATCATATCTCCTCTTGGCCTTCTTCTCTCCAAGGAGAACAGTCCTAACCTCTCCAATCATTTTCTCATCCCACCAATGCAGTCACATCCTTCCTACAGTGTGGTGCTCAGAAATGCACACAACATTCCAGCTGAGGTCTAACTAAAGCCTAGAATGTTATTTGCTTTATTAATTGCTTTCTTCACCTGTCCTGCCATCTTCAATGATCTATGCACAAATGCACCCAGGTCCCATAGCTCCCATACTCCTTTAAGAATTTTACTCCTTATTTTTTATTGTCTCTCCATAGCACCAGGGACCCAGTTCAATTCCAGGCTTGGGTCACTGTGTGTGGAGTCTGCATGTTTTCCCCATGTCTGCATGGGTTTCCTCCATGTGCTCTGGTTTCCTCCCATAAGTCTGAAAGACATGCTAGTTAGATGCATTGGCCATGCTAAACTCTCCCTCAGTGTACCTGAACAGGTGTCAGAGTGTGGCGACTAGGGAATTTTCACAGTAACTTTATTGCAGTGTTAATGTAAGCCTACTTGTGACACTAATAAATAAACTTTTAAATAAAATGCACCACCTCACACTCTGTGCATTGAATTTCATCTGCCATCACCTGCCCATTCCACCAATTTGTTTACGTTCTTTGGAAGTTCTACACTGTCATCTTCACGGCCAACAGTACTTCCAATTTTTGTGTTCTCCACAAATTTTGAAATTGTCTCCTAGCCTAGATCATTAATATATATCAGGAAAAGCAAGGGTCCCAATACCAACCCTGGGAAACACTACTACAAACCTATTATTCTCTGCTTTTTACTATTTCAGCCAATTCAGCCATGTTGTCTCTTTTATTCCATTCTCACAAGTCTATTGTGTGGCGACGTCTCGAGTGCCCTCTGAAAATAAATGTACATCACAACAACACCATTATCCACATTGATCCTATCTGTTCCCTCCTCAAAAAAACTCTGGCAGGTTAGTTAAACATGATTTCCCCTTTAGCAATCCATGCTGGCTCTTCCTAATCAACCCACCTTTCTCCTTGAGACTACTAATTCTATCCTGAATAATTGTTTCTTGAAGCTTGCCCAGCACTGATGTTAAACTGACTGGGCTGTAATGGCTAGGGTTATCCTTACCAACCTTTGATTTGATAGAGATGCTCGAAGTCATGAGGGGGCTCAACAGAGTAGATAGGGAGAAACTGTTAACACTTGTAAAAGGATAAAGAACAAGAGGCCACAACATTTACAATTCTCCAGTCCTTATGCACCTCTCCTGAGTCTAGGGAAGTCTGGAAGATTATGGCCATCACCCCTGCAATTTCCATCCTCACTTCCTGCAATATCCTTGGGTGCCTCTCACCCAATCCTGGTGCTCTTCATCAATTTTGAACCCTTCTTGGAACAAACTTTCCTTGTCTGTCTCTGCCTCCTCAGTAAAGCAAATAGAAATGATTTATTTAATACCTTTGTCATGTACCTGCCTCCATGTATAAATTCCCTTTTAGATCCACAGTTAACCCCACTCTTCCTTTTACTATTTATTTGTCTATGGATTATTTTGGGATTCCCTTTATGTTAGCTGCCAACTTTTCTCATACTCCTTCTTCACTTCTCTAATGTGCTTTTTCCACTTCTCCTCTGAAGCTTGTGTATTCCTCTTGGTTCTCAACTGTATTTTTTACCTGATACCCTGTCATAAGCACAGTTTTTCTTTCTTAATTTCTATCTCCCTTTTTCATCCAGGGAGCTCTGATTTGTTTGTGTACATTTCTCTTTTAAGGGATTATATATTAATGGAGGACCATTTCTGTTTTGAAGACAGCCCATTGTTTAGCTCCCACCAACCTTTCATTCTAGTCTGACCAGCCCAAAACCCCACTGATGTCTGTAAGACCATAAGATATAGGAGTAGAATTAGGCCATTCGGCCCATTAAGTCTGCTCTGCCATTCAATCATGACTGATATGATTCTCATCCTCATTCTCCAGTCTTCTCCCTGTAACCCGTGATCCCCTTATTGATCAAGAACCTATCTATCTCTGTCTGAAAGACACTCAATGACCTGGCCTCCACGGCCCTCCGTAACAATGAGTTCCACGGATTCACCACCCTCTGGCTGAAGAAAGTCCTCCTTATTTCAATTTTAAAGGAGTATCCCTTCACTTTGAGGTTATGCCTTAGAATTCTAGTCTCTCCCACTGGTGGAAACATCGTATTCTGTAAGTTTCAATTAGATCCCCCTCATCCTTCTAAACTCCATTGAGTATAGGCCTAGACTCCTCAACTGCTCCACATATGACCATTCCTTGTGAACCTTCTTTGGATCCTCTCCAAGGCCAGCCCATCCTTCCTTAGGTATGGGCCCAATAAGTCAGCTCTGCCTCAATTAATTATTTTTACTTTGGATTGCCTATAATGCTTTTCTACCCTAAACCTCACAATACATGGGACAAGTGAACAAATGGGTCTCCAACTGTGCCATGAATCTTCCTATGTCAGCCCTTGGAGCAATAACAAATAATTTATTTAATGCTATGAGCAGCAGAGTGTACCTAATTGTGTTTCTGTGCCCTGTTACTAATTTTCCCAATTTGTTCATGTTTTCCGTCATTCCCTTCCCAAATAATGCCTGTATCTATAACAGCATAAGATATCAGAGCAGGATTAGGCCATTCAGTCCATCAACCCTGCTCCATCATTGAATCATGGCTGATAAGTTTCTCAACCCCATTCTCCCGCCCATCTAGACTTCCTTTTTTCTTCAATTCTGTCATCTTAAATTCTTCCTCTTCCAACCGTGGGCAAGTCTAACACTGGCTTGAAATGCCAGTTGAGGTTTTCTGAAAGCTTGCAAACGTATGCCCAAAATTACTAGTTCCAACATTTTTGGCAAGGTGTCAATTTTTTATTGAATTATGTTTTTGTGAATAGCCTTCAAGGGTTTTTCTACATGAGCGACTCTATGTAAATGCAAGGTGTTGTAACTCTCTCGTTGAATTATTCCGATCTTTTAAAGTTTCATTTGAACTTAATTTTCCTTCCCCACGAGTCTTATCATTTCATGATCCATCTGAACGTGGAGTTGGTGCTGTGAATAATTATGCAAATGAGCTAAGTCCTGGGAATTAAGCATTATTTAGGACAGGATTTGTATGAGTTCTAAACCACTTCAAACTGACTTAAACATGAAGATGTAAATCTTGGTATTTTCTAACATTATAAAATATGTGAATATGTTTTACTCACTTTGAATTCTTGTTAAATAAATTATCTTTTTCCCCTCACTGCTTTGTTCAGGTCATTTATTTGAGAGCTAAGAACTGTTTTATCAAAGTATATTTTTAAAAATACGTACTGATTGCTGAGGATATGGAGTGAAACATTTTGAGTCAAATGCTATTGACTTTCCAATGAACCTGTCCTGTCCCGCTGAGTGTATGTGAGAAATGGGCTGTATTGTGTCTGATTATTCATCAGTTGAATCAGATAGTGTCTCATTTGTTCTATCATTAGCCACTATACCTTTCTAGAGCTCCTATAGAATATAATTATTGTGTCAAAGCCATTTAACACAAGCCAGATTGCTTAGAAATCCTACAATATCCCAGTCCATATCTGTCAGCTGCATGGAATGGACTCCACAAGATAAAATAATTGATCTCAACTACATGTAATAGAGGAGATCTTGTGGTGCAGTGTGTAGCAATGCTACCTCTGACGCAGAAGTTCCGGGTTCGAAACCCACTTCAGGATCTGATGGCTCAAGGAAGGTGTATTTATAATGTGGTCAAATGCTGTTCATTGTCAATTTACAAATCTTTCCAAGCACATTAGTGGATGGTGGTAAGAGTGGGAGAGACTCCTGGTCAGCCATGCTTGATATGGAGTGGTGCCCCCTCCAACTATAAGCCCCTAACAACAGACTAGCAACCTATTTTGAGAATTACTAGTTATGGAAACAATCTGCCTCATTATAGAATCCCTACAGTGCAGAAGGAGGCCATTTGGCCTGTCAAACCTGCACCAACATAATTCCCACCCAATCACTATCCCCATAACCCCAATTACTTACCCTGCTAATCCTGCTGACACTAAGGGTCAATTTAATGCGCCCAATCAACCTAACCTACACATCTTTGGACTGTGGGAGGAAACCAGAGGAAACCCACGCAGACACGGGGGGAATGTGCAAACTCCACATAGATAGTGACCTGAGACTAGGGATCGAACCCGGGCCCCTGATGTATGAGGCAGCAGAGCTAACCACTCTGCCACTGGTTATGTGAATCATAACATGAAGCATTTCTCTGGAAGCAAACCATGGTTGCTTTCAACCATTGTTCAAATTAACCCTAACATTGAATACGTCTGCCACTGACAAACATAATGGAAAATACCACCCAGTTACTTCCAAGTATGATCTTCTCATTAGTTTTTGTTTAACTGAGAAGGCGATGGCCTACTGTATTATTGCTAGACTATTAAGGGTACAGAGGAGATTTACAAGGATGTTGCCTGGACTGGGAGGCATGCCTTATGAAGTTAGGTTGAGGGAACTGGGTCTCTTTTCCCTGGAGAGACGTAGGTTGAGAGGCGACCTGATAGAGGTTTATAAAATGTTGAGAGGAATAGATAGGGTGGATTCTCAGAGGCTATTTCCCCGGGTTGAAATGGTCGCTACGAGAGGACACAGGTTTAAGGTGCGGGGAGGAAAGTACAGAAGTGATGTTAGGGGTAAGTTTTTCACTCAGAGGGTGGTGAGTGAATGGAATCGGCTGCCGTCAGTGGTGGTGGAGGCGAACTCGCTGGGGTCTTTTAAAAGACTTCTGGATGAGTATATGGGGTTTTATGGGATTGGGGGTTATAGATAGGTGTTGATGTGATCGGCGCAACTCGTGGGCCGAAGGGCCTGTTTGTGCTGTAGTGTTCTATGTTCTATGTTCTATGTTCTATTAATCCAGAAACGCAGCTAATGTTCTGGGGACCCAGGTTCGAATCTTGCTACAGGAGATGATGGAATTTGAATTCAATACAAATATCTGGAATTAAGAACCTACTGAGGACCATGAAACCATTGTTGATTGTTTCAGAAAAACTCATCTGCTTCACTAATGTCCTTAAGGGAAGGAAATCTGCCATCCTTACCTGGTCTGGCCTACATATAACACCAGAGACACAGCAATATTGTTGACTCTCAACTGCCCTCTGAAATGGCTTAGTAAGCCACTCAGTTCAAGGGCAACTCGGTATGGGAAATAATACTAGCCAGCCAGCGACGCCTATGTCCCAAGAATTAATAAAAATAAAAAATATGCTATCTGCAATTCCTTGGAAACTGAGCAACTTGATACTACTCAGTCAATTGCAATGTAAACAAAATTAAATACTTAGAACATAAAGGCATGCAGCATCAGAAAGAAAAAGATCAGTTCATGTTTTGAGTTGAATATTCGTCAGAATAGACACAATCCTCATGAAGAGTCCAGTTAAAATGTTAAACCCTACTTTAGACGCTCACAACCAGATGTGGGCGTCACTGGCCAGGTCAACATTTATTGCTCATCCCTGTTTGCCCTGTTGATAGTGAGCTGCCTCCTGGAACCACTGCATCCCTGAGCTGAAGGTGCATCACAGTGCTGTTAAGGAGTGAATGGCAGTGACAGTGAAGGGGTGGCGATATATTTCCAAATCAGGATGGTGAGTGACTTTGAGGCCAATATTGACAGAGCAGCTTTGATAATTGGGAATGAGCTGCAGTTTTGATTGTACACTTCTGAAACCTCCTGTCGGAAGAAGGCACTTGATTCCCCATCCCTGGTGAGCTGTCTGATCCCAACTTTTCTTTTATTCATATACAGGATGTGGGTGTCACTGGTTAGGCCAACATTTATTGCCCATCCCTAGTTGCTCTGTGGGTACTGAGCTACTTTCTTGAACTACTGCCGTCCCTGAAGTGTAGGTACACCCACAATGCTGTTAAGGAAGGAATTCCTGGGGTTTTGCCCTGTAACAATGAAGGAATGGTGAGTGACTTGAAGAGGAACTTCCAGGTGGTGGTGTTCCCAGGTATCTGCTGCTCTTATTCTTCTAGATGGTAGAAGTCGTGGGTTTGGAAGGTACTGCCTAAGGAACATTGGTGAGTTCCTGCAGTGCACGTTGTAGATGGTACACACTGCTGCCACTGTGTGTTGGTGATGGAGGGAGTGAATGTTTGTGGAAGGGGTAGTAATCAAGTGGGGCTGCTTTGTCCTCGATGGTGTCAAGCTTCTTGGGAATTGTTGGAGCTGTACTCATCGAGGTAATACTGACAAATGTTGAATTAGCTCATAATTACAGTTACAATTGAATATTAATGTTACTGAACGTTGGATGACTGCCACTTTTCGTTCTCCTCTCATATGTGCCAAAACTTTAAGGAGTCATTGCTTAATCTCAAGTGTATTTTCCAAAATATGGCCTGTAACATGCATCAAAGTTTTAAATAGAAAAAAAAAGAAACAATATTAAAACAAAAGAAAGAAACAGGATGTGGCTGTGAAATGGAATGATTAGCCCAAACTTGGTTTCAATATAACATGCATCGTTGGGATGAAACAATGGTTTCTCTGATACTGATGCCCAAGCAAAACAAGCATCTTGAGATCTAAAAATAATTTTCTTAGTGGATTGGAATCCTCAGTACTGAACAACCTCTAATTTGGCCGTGGATTGCCAATCTTGTGCAGAGAAATATCAAAATTGATTGTGATGAGAAATGGAAATGCCATTATTGCTGTAAGTGCAGTTCTGAGTTCAAGGAGGAGACAAGTTGTTGGTTCAAAACAGATACAGCTCTGCCTCACTTGCACCTTACCTGGAATGTCTTGGTGTTGGGTGCTGTAAGTGAAACACAATAAACCCTCTTCTCCTCAACTAGCACAAACATTTATCAAATAATTAATTTAAACAGAAGACAACAATTCAGAAAGTGCTACATGCAAAAGATGTGAAATTTAAATGCAATGAAATGGGAAAATGTATAAAGGGTAAAGATCAAACATTTAGGGGAGATGGTGCGGTAGTGGTATTGTCACTGGACTAGTAATCCAGAGACCCACAGTAATGTCCTGGAGACCTGGGTTCAAATCCCAGGGCAGCTGGTGGAATTTGAATTCACTTAAAATTTGGAATTAAAAGTCCAAAGAAGATCATGGAACCAATGTCAACTGTTGAAAAACCCATTTGGTTCACTAATATTTTTTAGGGAAGGAGATCTTTCTTCCTTACCTGGTCTGACCGACATGTGACTTCAGACCTTCTCTAATGACTCTCAAATGTCCTCTGAAATGGCTGAGCAAGCCACTTAGTTGTAGCAAACTGCAACAAAGTCAATGCAAAGAAATGGAACCAGATGGACTACCTGGCATCAACCCACAACACAGGACTACCTAGCATGCCAAACAGCACAAACAGTATGTAATAGACAAAGCTAGGCGATTCCACAATCAACGGATCAAATCTAAACTCTGACGTGCTACTACATCCAGTTTGATTTGATTTGATTGTCACATGTATTAGTATACAGTGAAAAGTATTATTTCTTGTGTGCTATACAAAGAATATCATTCATAGAGTACATAGGGCAGAAGAAAAGAAGAGGATGCAGAATGTAATGTTACAGTCAAAGCTAGAGTTTAGAGAAAGGTCAACTTAATCTAGAAGCCTGAGGGCAGCAGGGAAGAAGCTGTTCTTTAAATGGTTGATACGTGATCTCAGGCTTTTGCATCTTTTTCCCAATGGAAGAAGGTGGAAGAGAGGATATCCAGGGTGCATGGGATCCTTGATTAGGCTGGTTGTTTTTTTGAGGGAACTGTAAATGGAGTCAACGAATGAGAGTTTGGTTTGTGTGATGGACTGGGCTACGTTCACAACCCTTTCTAATTTCTTGTGGTTTTGGTCAGAGCAGGAGCCGTACCAAGTTGTTTTACATCCAAAAAGGATGCTTTCTATCGTGCCTCTGTAAAAGTTGGTGAGTTGTAGCAGAACGTGTTGTGGTGGGCAAACAATCAACCAACTCACTTGACGAGGAGGCTCCACAGTCATCCCATTCCTCAATGATGGAGGAGCTCAGCACATGTAAAAATAAGCTAAAGTGTTTGTAGCAATCTTTAGCTGGAGATGCTGAGTGGATGATCCACCTCGGCCTCCTCCGGAGGTCCTCAGCATCACAGATGTCAGTTTTCAGCCAATTCTATTCACTCCACACGTTATCAAGAAGCAGCTGAGGTACTGGATATTGCAAAGGTTATGAGGCTTGACAATAATCTGACAAGAGCACTGAGGCTTGTGCACCAGAATTAGCCACACTCTCAGCCAAACTGCTCCTGTACAGCTGCAACACTGGCATCTACCCAGCAATGTGGAAAATTGCCCAGGTATGTTCTGTATACAAAAAACAGGACAAATCCAACCCGGCCAACTACCGCACCATCAGTTTACTCTTGATCATTAGTAAAGGGATGGAGGGGCTGCTATCAAGTGGCACTTGATCAGTAACATGCTCACAGGCCACCCCCCAGGATTACTCAGCTCCTGACCTCATTACAGCCTGGATTCAAACATGGAGGAAGGATCTGAACTCAAGAAGCTTGATACTATCAAGGACAAAGCAGCCCATTTGATTGGTATCCCTTCCACAAACATTCACTCCCTCCACCACGAGTGAACACTGGCAGCCATGGGTGCAATCTACATGATGCACTGCAGGAACTCACTAAGGCTCCTTAGTCAGCACCTTCCAAGCCCATGACCACTACCATCTACAAGGAAAAGGGCAGCAGACATATAGGAAGACCACCACCTGCAAGTCCTCCTCCAAGTTCTGACTTGGTTCTTTGTTGTCGCTGGGTCAAAATCCTGGAACACCTTTCTTAGTAGCACTGTGGGTCTATCTGCACCACATCACTGCAGCGGTTCAAGAAGGTGGCTCACCACCACCTTCTCAAAAGCAGTTAGGGAAGGACAACAAATGCTGGCCTAGCCAATTTCACCCACATCCCATAACTGAACAATATAAGCCAGGAGCTGAGACCAATTGGCACACTTTTGCTATAACTACAGCAGGAGAGTGAATGGACCTGAATTTGCCAAACTATGATCTATATTTGATGTTACTGCTGAGCTTTGTAAAGAGCAAAAATTCCGATGTCTCCCATACCCTCCAATACTTACATGGTTTTTGAGTAAAAGACGTGGAATCAAATGCGGAGCTTGGGTACGGTCATTGCTAGATCAGGAAAGCCCTAGAGGCTGGTACAACCATCGTAAGGAATTGTGCTGTCCTCCAGAAAAGCAGAAGTGGGCTTTGTGCTGGGTGATGAAGGGGGTTAGTGCGATTCCAAGCCATAGAAGTGACATTGATCCTGACAATGGGTGAACTGTGTTTTTCTTCAATTGGCTAAGAGTTGACATCTGCACAGAACCTCCGGGAGTTCAGTTTCAAAGAAGAATCATATTTGACTCAAAACTGTTTCTCACTCCACAGATGCTGCCAGGAGGTTATGTCCACTTGTGCTGACACAACCTCCAGGCCTATGGGCAAAGCATTGAAGAATGGGATTAGTATAGTCAGATCTTTATTAACCAGCGTGGATATGATGGGCCTTCTGTGCTGAATCTATGCATTTCCAGCAGTTTCAGTTTTTAATTGCAGATCTCCAGCATCAACAGTACTTCGTTTCTATCTCTGGAGTGGGGTCGAGTGCCCCATCTCACTCACAGCTAGGTGCAAAGGCTTCCAGCAAGCACCCATAGATCAGCTGATAGCGACACAGTTGTTTGCTGGCACAGTGCTCCTCCATTGACCTCACAAAGTCAGCACTGGAGGACACCAGCATGTTTGATCCACCTGCATCCAGAACACTTCATGCTCTGATTTTAACTTACAAACTCAAAATCTGACCAGTGGATGGGTTCAAACAAGATGTGTGAAGGTCACCTGATTCAGAATTGGGAGTCACATTAATCCTGAACAAATACTCCTGTGGAATGCTGGTCCCTCAATGGAAAATCTGTCAAAGTTGTGGAAGAATCATAGAATTCCTGTAGTGCAGCAGAGGCTATTTGGCCCATCAAGTCTGCACTGACTCTCTGACAGAGCATCATATCCAGGGCCAGCCCACACCCTATTTGTTTAACTCAATACGTTTCCCCCGCTAATCTCCCTAATCTACATATCTTGGAACACTAAAGGACAATTTAGCATGGCCAATCAACCTAACACACACTGATGAGATAAGAAGTACCACTTCAATAACATTGAATAAAACATTTAAACATGCCATGGCTAAGAATTTCCTCAAATTACTTCCCACTTCACCATAATTTTGTACGAATACCAGATTTTCAATCCATTTCTGGTGAAGTTTCAGCAGCAACTATGAGGGAGTTCCTGATCATTTTCTGAAATCAAGATCTCAATAATTTTCTGAGACAAATCAAGCATTCAGCCTCACCAGGAAGCTTCTAGAACAAAATACAATAAAAGGTAGATTTGTATTATCTTTCACACTGTCTTTTCTTTAATGAATCCATGGAAACAAATTCAAGAGACTAGTTTAATGGTAGTGGTGCTGTTACCACATGGATCTATAATATCATCCAAAGTCAAAATTATCCCACTGTCTTTGCAAGTTTATTTTGCTGGATAAACCATTTGAATGCAAGCAAAGAATAAATCTATTAGGAGATAAGAATATGAAGTTGTTAGGATAGAATGCAAGAAAGGAGAAAAATATTTAGCTTAATTGGTTATCTTCATTCAAACTGTTTGACTCAATATTCTATAGTCAGTATTCAACAAGTTTCTTCCCAGGTTAACTTTCTTATTGTAATTCCTTTCGGCTAAATTCATAATCCATGTCCTCCGATGGAATTTTTTGATAAATTAATCCTTCTTCCACCTTACTAATTCCGTTCATGATCAAAATGTACTTTGCCTTTGTCTTTGAAAGGATTCTGTTTTCATTCCTGTATAGCCTCAATGAATGCAGCAGGTTAGAACAGTTATTAAAAAGCGTAGGACTGGTTTTAACTCGATGGACGGAAGTTGGATGAGTGGGCAGTTAAAATGGTTGACAACATTTCACTGCCTTGATCATACTGCCTTTTAAACGGATCATTGGCTCTTCTGAGCAGGTGGAGGAAAAAAACCTATTGGATGTCAGGGTGTCTTTACTTATGGACAGATTGGGTGCCAATTATACCACTGGAGACTGACTGCCTTTTGAACAGACACTGGCATGGAAAATTGTAACGGCTTCCCACCATGCCAACCTGACAAGAAAAAGGAATTGGGCCAGAAGCTGGTACTGAAAATGCTAGCTTTTTTTCTAATATTGCTCTCATGTGAGTTCGTAATGAACAGGAGAGAATAAAACACTGTGTGTGGCAGTCACATTTGGAATTTAGACTTGGAACCGTGCATTCCCATTCCCCACCCCACCCACCTTTCCAACCACCAGCCCCCCACCTCCACCCCCTACCCCGCCCCCCCCCCCCCCCCCCGCCCTGCCAACCCCCCACCTCTTCCCTCTTTACCCTTGGCCAAAGTCTGTCCTGAGTCATCTGGGAGTCCAAGGCTAGAGGGCATAGGTTTAAGGTGAGAGGGAAAAGGTTTAAAAGGGAGCAGAAGGACAATTTTTTCTCACATAGAGTGGTGCATATTTGGAATGAACTGACAGAGGAGGTGGTAGAATCAAAGAATCTTTTTAACAATTAAATAATAGCCCATTTTGCTGTGAGTCCTACCAAAGCGAATGACCTTGTACTCCATCTGACAAGCCCTTGCCCATTCACTTAGACTATCTATATCCCTTTGTAAACTTTCAATGTCCTCTGCACACTTTGCGCTTCCACCTAGCTTAGTGTCATCTGCGAATTTTGACACACTACACTTAGTCCCCAACTCCAAATCATCTATGTAAAGAGTAAACAATTACGGTCCCAACACTGATCCTTGAGGCACACCACTACTCACTGAACCAGAAAAACACCCATTTACCCCCACTCTTTGTACAAAGGGTTGTGAATCTGTGGAATTCCCTGCACAGTGAAGCATTTGAGGCTACTTCATTGAATGTTTTTAAGGCAAGGATAGATGAATTTTTGAACAGTAAAGGAATTAAGGGCTATGGTAAGCAGGCAGGTAAGTGGAGCTGAGTTCACAAAATGATCAGCCATGATCTTATTGGATGGTGGAGCAGGCTCAAGGGGTCAGATGGCCTAGTCCTGGTCTTAGTTCTTATGTAGCCTACAGTGCAGAAGGAGGCCATTTGGCCCCTTGAGTCTGCACCAACCACAATCCTACCCAGGCCCTATCCCCATAACCCCATGTATTCACCCAGCTAGTACCCCTGACACTAGGGGGCAATTTAGCATGGCCAAGCTACTTAACCCACATATATTTGGATTGTGGGGGGAAACTGGAGCACCCGGAGGAAACCTATGCAGCACAGGGGAATGTGCAAACTCCACACAAAGAGTCACCCAAGCTGGGAATCAAATCCAGGTCCCTGCCGCTGTGAGGCAGCAGTGCTAACCACTGTGCCACCGTGCCAGTACAATTACAATATTTAAAAGTCATTTGGACAGGTACATGAATGGGAAAGCTTTAGAGGGATATGGGCCAAACGTAGGCAAATGGGACTGGTTCAGTTAGGAAACATGGACAAGTTGGATTGAAAGGCTTGTTTCCATGCTGTGTATCTCTATGACTCTATGATTCTATCTCCCAATCTATTACATGTGCACTGGGAAACAATTCCTTTAGATCACCCACTGCCACCCTGCTCTGGGAAAGCCCGGTCAGCCCTCAGGAGGGAAACTATACAGATGTGACTTGGGAGTTGGAATATCTTAGATCTCATTTTGTGGAATTTGCTGTCGGCCTTGGCCCTTCACTGTGCTAAGAAAAAAAATCGAAATATTGTAACCCATTGTCATACTTTTAAGTTCATACTGGACATATACATGATCTACACTTGCGTTGGGGAGAGAAAAGCAACCATCGGCTGGTAGTTCATACTTGTAAAGAGAATAATGTGTATCATATAAATTCCAGTGCATTCACTTTGAAAAAAAAATTCTCTTGCCAGTAAAGCAGCATTATGAATAAAAATCTGCATCATTGGTTGCCCTGGTTTACAGATCCATCCTCTATATTCCAAGGGTATAATCAATTTCTAAAATGATGTGATTAATATGTTAGGTTTTATGATATTTTATAATTACATAGAAAAATTGCCACTTGCTGGAAATATTCCCTTATCAGTGGACAGAAAAATCCTCTTATCAGGTATTCACACGAGTGGAATTAGTTTTACCATTGGAAGGCTAGCAGCAGCAGCAGCATAGAGCCTATTTAAAATGGATTTGATAAAGGACTGCCATTCTTCCTGGATTGAAAGCAATCAGAATATTTCACAAGCAATGGTGAGCTCCAGGCACTGATGTGATTGCCGACCGTGGTACTTAAGAGCAGGTCCAATAATGACAGATTTTGCTTCACAGCAAGCTTTGCTCCAAGTACAGATTTTCCAGTTCGTTTCAAATAGACTAATTTCCTGTTTGGAATGAAATGTTACTTTTCCCCTTTGACTGTTGTGATGGCGCAAACATCTTGAGCAAAATGTCCGTTGCCAACTCCAAATTATGCTTCGGCTTTTAGAAAGTTATGTCTGTCCTCTATAAGCTTTTTAAGTTTAAGCTTGTTTATTAGTGTCACAAGTAGGCTTGCATTTACATGCAATGAAGTTATACAATGGGTTTCGTTTCACAATCTGAAAGACGTATCGATTAGGTGCACTGACCATTCTAAATTCTCCCACAGTGTACCCGAACAGACGCCGGAGTGTGGCGACTAGGGGATTTTCAGAGTAACTTCATTGCAGTGTTAATGTAAGCCTACTTGTGACACTAATAATAAACTTTAACTTTGTTAGTGTGAAAATCCCCTAGTTGCCACACTCTGGCACTGAGGGAGAATTTAGCATGGCCAATGCAACTGACCAGCTCATCTTTTGAGCTGTGGGAGGAAACCAGAACACCCAGAGGCAGCCCACACAGACATGAGGAGAACGTACAGACTCCGCACAGACTGTGACCCAAGCTGGGAATTGAACCTGGCTCCCTAACGCTGTGAGGCAACAATGCTAGTTACTGTGCCACAGTGCAATCTTCTTTATACTAAGAAACATCAGTCAGAAACATAGTTTACTCCCATGCCTCAGTTCTGAGATTATCTTGTAACAATGGAACATTAAATTCATGACAAAAACAAGTCATTAATTTGAGAACATTTTTGTTTGCAAGTTGAATTTATTTTGCACAAGAATTCAATGTATTCGTCAGGCATTATCACTGGCAGGATCTGAAAGTATGGTGCAACAACCCAAGAAATAAATCAATTATATATTACTGAGTGGGTTGCATATTTCATTTTGAAAAGCGTTTGAACTCCTGTCGAACTCCCTCAATGGAAAAACCCATGATAAACATTTTCTTATTTAACTGCAGTACCTATTACACCTGTATGTGGCGCCAAAGCAGCGGTCCTGGCAAAGCATGCTGAGAGTTAACACAGAATTAAACACTGGTTTGAGTCTTTATGCAGTTGCAGGCTCTATCCATTGAGCATTGCTGTGGAACAGCTTTAAGATCTGCAGCCTTTGTTCACTTAGTCAGCAGCATATTCATCGATGTCAGTATTAAAGCCTAAAGTAAGTTTAAAACTTACAGTAAACCTTTTCAGCAGCCAGCCCAGCATTCCTCACATCTCACCCAATCAGCAGCATCTTCCAAAAGACCTCGCTTCTCTCACTCATCAGCCAAGCTCCCTTTCATTCAGGAACTAGTTTGCCTCCAACCCCATGCCTGATTGTTCAGCCATCACCTTGGTTTCTCACCAGCCAGTCAGGCTTGGTACAACTCCCAGCATTTCAGAGATTTCCAACTCCCCACCCACCAAGAACCATAAGGTGCTCTTTCGGAGAGCCTGTGCAGATTTAATGGGCTGAACAGCCTTCTTTCTCTATGGTTCTATTATCTTCCTTCACTCTCATTTTCTCTCCGTTGCTCACGTCCCCATTTTCTCTGACCTCCTCTCCTCCATCAATTTCTCTTTCCTTGTGACCTCATCTTTCTCCCACTCCTGACATCTTCACCCCATCCCTATTCCACTCCCTTTCCCTTTCACTTCCTCAGCTCCTCTCCCAAAATGCCAACCCCAACCCACTCTCCAACAGGTAAGGGTTAAAAGCAAACACAGTTACAGATGTGCAATTAAACTGCACCCGTTTGTTATAAAGGAAACATGCACTCCGGAATTCTACCGCCTTGCCCACCACAGAATCCGGATTGGGCAAGGGGGGGGAGGAGGGCAATGGGAGTGTCCTTTGACCTTGGGTAGGATTTTCAGGTTGAGCGAGGCTGTAAAATCCCACCCACAAACTCTTGCTACCTGCTGATTTCAGTAACATTAACATGAACATAAGAACATAAGAACATAAGAGATAGGAGCAGGAGTAGGCCATCTAGCCCTTCGAGCCTGCCCCGCCATTCAATAAGATCATGGCTGATCTGTCGTGGCTCAGTTCCACATTCCCGCCCTCTCCCCATAACCCTTAATCCCCTCTCTTATCAAAAACCCATCAACCTGCGTCTTAAAAATATTTAGCGAGGCAGCCTCCACCACTTCAACGGGCAGAGAATTCCAGAGATTCACCACCCCTTGAGTGAAGAAGTTCCTCCTCAACTCCGTTCTAAACTGCCCCCCCTTTATCTTGAGGCTGTGCCCCCTAGCCCTACTGTCCTTTCTGAGCAGGAAGAGTCTCTCCACCTCTATCCTATCCATCCCATTCATCATCTTATACGTTTCAATGAGATCTCCCCTCATTCTTCTAAACTCTAACGAGTACAAGCCTAGTTTATTCAGCCTCTCCTCATAGCTCAACCCCCTCAACTCCGGTATCAGCCTAGTAAACCTCCTCTGCACTCCCTCCAAGGCCAAAATATCCTTGCGTAAGTGCGGCGACCAAAACTGCACACAGTACTCCAGCTGCGGCCTCACCAATGCCCTATACAGCTGCAGCAAGACCTCCCTACTTTTATATTCAATCCCCCTCGCTATGAAGGCCAGCATCCCATTTGCCTTCCTGATCACCTGCTGCACCTGCAAGCTGGGTTTTTGTGACTCATGCACAAGGACCCCGAGGTCCCTCTGCACCGTCGCATGCTGCAGTTTTTCGCCACATAAGTAATAGTCCTTCCTACCAAAGTGGAGCACCTCGCACTTGCCAACATTAAATTCCATTTGCCAGTTCCTGGCCCATTCGCCCAGCCTATCTATGAAGCTCAGCGTGGGTACAAGATTGGTTAGCTAACAGAAAACACAGAGTGGACACTAATGGGTCTTTTTCTAGTTGGCAGGCTGTGATGAGAGGAGAGCCACACAGATCAGTGCTGGCTCAACTTTTTATAATTAATATAAATGACTTGGATGAAGGGATTGAAGGTCTGGTTACTGAACTTCCTGATGGCATAAAGATAGGTAGGAAAGTAAATTGTGTAGAGGATGCATGGGGGCTATAAAGGGACATAGATAGGTTAAGTAAATGGGCATATATCTGGCAAATGGAACGTAATGTGGACAAATGTGAAATTGCCCATTTTGGCAGAAAGAATAAAAAGGCTTATTATCTAAATGGTGAGAGATTTCAGAGTTGTGAGGTACAGAGGGATCTGAGTGTCCTAATGCATCAATCACAAAAGGCTAGCATGCAGCTACAGCAAGTAATTAGGAAAGGTAATTCAGTTGTACAGGACATATGTGAGACCATATTTGGAATATTATGTGCTGGTTTCCTGATTAAAGGAAAGTTGTAACTGTGCGAGAAACAGTTCAGAGAATGTTTACTAGATCAATACCAGGAATGGATGGGTCATTTTATGAGGAAAGGTTGGAGAGGTTGGGTTTGTATCCATTAAAGTTTAGATGATTGAGAGGTGACCTGATGGAAACATTTAAGATCCTGAAGAGTCTTGACAGGGCGAATGTGGAGTACATGTTTTCTCTTGTGGGAAAGTCTGAAACTAGGGGTCACTCATTTAAGACTATGATAAGAAATGTTTTCTCTCAAGGACTGTGAGTCCTTGGAACTCCCTTCCTGAAAAGGCAGTGGAAGCAGAGTCTTTGAATATTTTCCAGGCACAGCTAGGTAGATTATTGATTACCAAGGGGGGTGAAAGGGTATCAGGGGTCAGCAGGGCAGGAATGTGTGGGGTTCAGGTCAAAATCAGATCAGCCATGATCTTATTGAATGGCAGAGCAGGCTGAGGGGTTGAGTTACCTACTCCTGCTCCCAATTCTTTCTTTTATTCATTCATGGGACACGGGCATCACTGGCTGGCCAGCATTTATTGTCCATCCCTAGTTGGCCTAGAGAAAGTAGTAGTAAGCTGTCTTCTTGAAACACTGCAATCTGCATGCATTTACCCACTATGCCATTAGGGAAGGAATTCCAGGATTTTAACCCAGTGACTATGAAGGAATAGCAATATGTTTCCAAGTCAAGATGGTGAGTGGCTTGGAGGGGAACTTGCAGGCAGTGGTATTCTCATGTATCTGCGGCTGGTGTCCTTCTAAACGGTATGGTATATCCTTCTAATTTGTATAATTGTATGCAAGAGGAGTGGTTATAATGCAACAGGGCAGAGCATTTACTCCTAAGTTTACAGGGGGTGGACAGGAGGAGAGAGGTCCACTGCCCACAGGAAGCCAGAAGACCTCCAGACAGATGATAAGAAACCAGTGAGATCATATCGCCATCGTGGTCAATACCAATCGAGCAGAAGCTTTAATGGTGAATTTAGGATCCTTATCCTCAAGTGCTTCATCATTCAAAGAATGATTGATACACAGAATTGACTTTCAGGTAGCATAGTACGTTCAAATCCATTTAACTAAATAACAGATTAAAGAATAAAATATTCAGGAGGATAAAATCTTTATGCACAAATTCCCTTTCTATTTTTCCAGTAATAGCTGTCCCAGTCAAATGAGTATCTGTGATATGAATAAAACATTTAAGTGAACAGCAAAAGTCTGGATTTTTTTCCAAGAGTTACATTGCCTCACTAAAATCCCTTTCACAAGCATTTTATGAAATCAACTTGTAACCAATTCAATGTTTTTTTTCAGACCAACAGCACATTTTGCCAATCAAATTGACGGGTACTTTTAGTTTGATTTAAAAACTGTCTGATCAGATGTTAAAGCTTTAAGCCAGGTGTTTAGATCTTCTCCATGGCTTTGTGGCACACAAAGCTTTTGATGATAAACTGAGGCAAAAATTACTCAGGAAATTTTAATTCATGTTCATCCATGGGATGTCGGCATTGCTGACTAGGCCAACATTTATGGCCCATCTCTAATGATGTTCTTGAATAGATGATGGTGAGCTGCCTTCTTAAAACGCTGCAGTCCACATGGTATTGGTGCACCCTCAGTGCTGTTGGGAAGAGAGTTCCAGGATTTTGACCCAGCAAAAGTGAAGGGAATGGCGATATATATATCCAAGTCAAGATAGTGAGTGGCTTGGAAGGGAACTAATAGGTAGGTGGTGGTGTTCCGATGTGCTGCTGACCATGTCCAGCTAGATGGTAGCATTTATGGGTTGAAAGATGCCGCCTAAGGAGTCTTGGTGAATTCATAGAATCCCTACAGTACAGAAGGAAGCCATTTGGCCCATTGAACCTGCATGGGCAAGAACCCCATGCAGGCCCTATCTCTGTAACCCCATGCATTTACCCCACTAACTTAACCTGACGCTAAGAGCCAGTTAGCATGGCCAATCAACTTAACCTGCAGATCTTTGGACACTAAGGGGCAATTTAGGATGTCCAATGCAGCTACCTTGCACATCTTTGGAGTGTGGGGGGAAACCAGAGCACCCCGGAGGAAATCCATGCAGGTGGGGAGAATGTGCAAACTCCACATGGACAGTGACCCAAGCCGGGAATCGAACCCAAATCCCTGGAACTCTGAGTGCTAACCACTGTGCCACCGTGCCACCCTAGTGTGCCACTTTGCTGTCCTAGTTCCTGCAGTGCATCTTGAAAATGGTACACATGGCTGCTATTGTGTGTCAATGATGAACTGAGTCAATGCTTGTGGATAGGATACCAATCAAATGGATTGTTTTGTTCTAGATGGTGTCAAGCTTCTTGAATATTATTGGAGCTGCACTCATCCAGGTAAGTAGCAATTATTCCATCACACTCCTGAACCGTGCCTTGTAGATTGTGGGCAGGCTTTGGAGAGTCAGGAGGTGAGTTACTCATTAAAAGATTCCCTGCCTCTGACCTGCTCTTACAGCCACAGTATTTATATGGCTAGTCCAGCTCAGTTTCTGGTCAATGATAATGACCAAGAATGTATGTGTGGTTAATTAATAAACATATGAAACCCAACTCCAACCTGGAAAGTTTGGCAACAGATCTGCGATGAGGATTAGTACAGTTAGGGCATTAGTGTAGGGTATGTTCAAATGTCCAGTTTGAATGTTGGTGAATTGATAAATGGGTGAATGAGTAAGTGAGGTAGGTAGGTAGGGTAGATAGCTGTGATGTGTTGGTTGGGCAAGTGGGCAAGATGGGTATGTTGATGAGATGGGTAGCTATATTGGAGTGCAGTCGGGTCAGGAGGTTAGTCAGCATCAAATGTAGACAGGTGGTCTGTGGGCTGGTTGGTTGTTCGGGGTGGGGGGGGTGTTGGGTCAGATCGGGGTAGTCAAGTTGGTTGCAAAGATCTGTCGGGTAGTCAACTGGTCGGTTCTGCAGGTATATTTGGGTCAGGTAGAGAGGGTCAGGAATGTGATTAGGGGATCGGTTTGATATTTACCCAGATTTAAACTAGGTTTTAACTTAACATTTTCGAGGCAATTATTCTGCTAAGTACCGTGGATCTCTCCCAAGCTTCCAGCTCTATCTCAGAGTGGGAGACATTCCTGGAGGGTCCTCGGGAGCAGGGCAATTGTCCATTAAAAGTTGCAACTTGATGTGAAATTCCCACCTATGTCAACGCGTCAGGACTTCCACATGGGCCTGATACACATCTCAGTGATCATCCAGACGATCCAGAGACCGGAAGATTTGTTCCAATATGTTGATGAGGTTCCATTCCTCAGATTATGGGAGTAATTTGAAATTAGCAGCCACAGATTTTGTTTCTTGAGGATTAGGAAACTCAGCAACTGAAATTAAACTGGAATCTTTGGGTTTAAGAACACTGGGTGATATGCTTCCAAAGGATTTGGATGAATGAAACAAAGAATACTAAGGATTGACTCCTGTGCTCCAATCTAAGTAAAAAATGATTTTGTATATTTGTTAAAAAGTCATTTGCAGTAATTTCAAATTGGGATACTCACAGCTGGTGATTTTGATGTGATTCAAAGTGCTTTTTCGTTGCAATGAGCCCACTTTCAGCTTCATTACAATCATCAAGTTACCACTCTTGAATATATTAAGGAATGCATTTTATGAAACAATATTTAAACATTGCAGTTTAAAATGCTACCCGTTTGTGTTGGTTCATGCAAACTTCAGCAAGAATCTTATCACCATTCATGCTGCTGGGATTTTCCCAACATTCTTCCGTCAAAGGGATTTGGCTGGGCCCCAAATTCTCCAAGTTCGCTGCAGTGGGAGCGTGGCATGAATGGGCGGTAAGATCATGCCCTTTGTGTTCGCCGATATACAAATGAGTCTGAGCGGAAATTCGGGGGCTGGGGAGAAAAGCTTTTTTCAAAATAGAAGTAATTTTTGGTGAAATTTGTCCCAGCACCACAGATTGTGCCCAGAGTGGAAGCTCTACACTTTCAATCTAAAAGCATTGTTAGCACAGAGCTATTTGAAAAGTTAAGAGTTTATGCATTAGTCAGAAGTAGGCTTACATTCACACCACAATGAAGTTACTGTGAAAATCCCCTAGTTGCCACACTGAGGCGCCTATTCAGGTACATTGAAGGAGAATTTAGCATGGTCAATGCACCTAACCAGCATGTCTTTGGACTGTAGCAGGAAACCAAAGCACCTGGCGGAAACCCATGCAAACACTGGGAGGATGTGCAAACTCTGGGTCCCTGGTGCTGTGTGGCATCAGTGATAACCACTGTGCCACTGTGTCGCCCCGTTTAATGGCTTGCATAGGGATAAGAACAGAAGGTACTGGAAAAACAAAGCAGTTTGATCAGGAACTGTGTAGAAAAGAAGGCCAATAGCTTGGAAGTTGAGTTGAAACTTTGAATTTGTTAATCACCGTGACAATGAAAGATGAGATTACTTCATCTTTGCTTTCTCAAGTGGATTCAAACCATAAGTCTTCAAGATGTAAGGATAATGAGCTATACGTTCTCATCAATCTCCTGATCCATCCAGGTTCAGCTAACTTTCAAAATTATGTTTATTAAAATAAAGTTGTTAAATTGTTCGTCTGCATTTTATTTTTTCAGGGAACAAGAAGGATATACAAGATTCAGTTAGCAACATTTTAAGAAACAAGAATATTTGTGTAATCAGTAGGATGCAGTATTTGTGCAAATATAGCCTTACAGAACTTCAAAATATTCTCAAGGGAAACATTGAAAAATTAAATAGAATCAATTGGTTTTGTTTCTGCCTCTAGGCTTCAACATGATGGTTCCTTGGCCAAATATTATAATAATAATAGAAACCCTACAGTGTAGAAAGAGGCCATTTGGCCTATTGAGTCTGCACCGACCACATTCCCACCCATGTCCCACCCCCATATCCCTACATATTTACCTGCTAACCCACGCATTTCAGGACACTGAGGGGCAATTTTAGCATGGCCAATCATCCTCACCCGCACATCTTTGGACTGTGGGAGGAAACCAGAGCACCCAGAGAAAGCCCATACAGACACAAGGGGAATGTGCAAACTCCACACAGACAGTGACCCCAGCCGAGAATCAAACCAGGTCCCTGGAGCTATGAGGCAGCAGTGCTAACCACTATGCTACCATGCCGCCCACATATTGTCCAGTATAAAGAGTGATAATAAATGACTAATAGACAGGCTCACAGCATCACAAACAAAGATCTGCTGGAGTTAATTTAACCACTGTAAACATTCACTGACTTCTAAAATGCAATAACAAAAAGAACAGAAAAATATTTATAACCTTATCTGGCATCGCCTTCTCCAACCTTTCCACAAAATCAATGGCACCATCTCATCCACCACCTCACTTGTATTGTGCAGATCAAAGGTACCACCAACCTTGTTTGGTTCCATACTATCTGATCGCAATCAACAATGGCTTCCCTTGCTGCACCTATGTCATTATTAGTGGAGCTCCCCAAGGATCTACCCTTGACCACCTCCTCTCCTTTGTCTACATGCAGCCTCACAGCAGCATTATATACAAACGTAGGTCAGCTTCCACAAAGAGAGTGAAAGAAATTGTCTGTCTTCCATCTCTCTAGGTCTCCTTATCACCTCAGCTTTGTCAGACCGCTTATGTGACATCAGCAGCAATATTTTCTAGTTAACATTTGGAAGACCAAAACCGTTGCTTTTCAGCTCTTGCAATTAATTCTGTGTCTTTGCCACTGATTCCTTGCTCTTGCAAAACCATTGGCTGGAAGTTTACTGGCCAATGCGCCGTGGGAATTTGAGCGGGTAAGGAACAGAACATGGAAAGGTCCGTTGACCTCAGGTGGGATTTTATACTTTTGGGACGAGTGAGGCTGTAAAATTCCACCCAATGTCTCAACTTAAACCAGATTTTGTGCAATATCTTTGAGAACTTGAAAGTCCCTTCTCGCCCCTCTTAACACCTCCTTCTTTGACACAGCAACAATTTATTTCTGATTGTATCTTTGTGTAGTATCATAGAATGCCACAAGTGTAAGGAGGCCATTTGGCCCATCGAGCCTGCTCCAACAACAATCCCACACAGGCCCTATACCTGTATCCCCACCCATTTACCCTGCTAAACCTCCTGACAATGAAGGGCAATTTAGCATGTCAATTAACCTAACCTACACATCTTTGGAGTGTGGGAGGAAACTGGAACACCCGGAGGAAATCCATACAGACATGGGCAGACAAGCTTCACACAGTCAGTCAGTAGAGGCTGGAGTTGAACCCAGGTCCCTGGTGCTGTGTGGTAGCAGTGCTAACTATTGTGCCACCGTCTTATAACATACAGGATATCCACATTATAACAGAATCATCGAATCCCTACAGTGTAGAAGGAGGCTATTTGCTCCATCGAGCTGCACTGATGACAATCCCATCAGGTCCTATTCCCTTAACCCCATAAATTCGCCCTCCCAATCCCCCTGACACTAAGGGGCAATTTAGCATGGCCAATCAACCTAACCCACACATCTTTGGACATTAAAGATGCTTTATAAATTTAAACAGCTGTAGTTGAAGAAACAACTGCAAAACATAATTGGAAAATAAAGTCTCCTAAATATTGCCTGGTTCCAATCTACTTTGATTCTCAATAAAGAATACAATTCTGACATTGAAAGATGAACACATTCATTTCCTGGAGCAGTGTTAAAACTATCCAGATGTCATAAGTGGCCTCAGCCTTTTGTTCCTTTTGCTGTCTTGTTCTGTTTAAAGAAAAACACGTTCATTTTGCATTCTAAAGATATTTGACTTGTAGACTGGCTTCTATCTCTCATAACAACCCTTTAAAAAAAACAAATGCTTATAGGAAATTCTGATTAACGTTGCAGATTTTATTCCACCCCCCCTCCCCTAAATGTATTGAATTTTGGCTATGAATGCAGGTGACGTCATCAGGGCATTGGCTCGGAGGGATTGCTGAGCCCAACTGTGCGAGGGAACTGCATTTAAATCAGGAGCAACATTGCCATTAGCCTTGCTTCAATGACCTTGTTGATTCAACAGTGTCCTTCCAGTCAGTTCTCTCACGCTGCCAGACTCAGCAAGCAATCTGAGTCAGTTCCCCTGATAATCATCATTTAAAATAAAAACAAAACCATCAGCAGCAAAAAGGTAATTCTCTGCAATTGTTTCTGTTTTCAAGGAAGCCCCATTGAGAAAAGAATTCAATTTAGCTATTTAATCTTAAGTGGCAGCAAGCTTCATTCCCCCCATCAGCCCTGTGCTCACTGACCTACACTGGTTCCTGGTCAAGCAACATCACGATTTTCAAATTCTTATCCTTATTTTCAAATCCCTCCATGGCCTCACTCCTTCTAGGCCGGAATATTACTGTCCTGCCTTCCATGGGAATTAGAGTAGGCGAGGGGTGGGCCATGGAAAGGTCTGTTGACCTCAGGCTGGATTTTACAGTTTCAGGACTCTGTAATTGCCTCTGACTCCACAGACTGCTGTGCTATCTGCACTCCTCCAAATCTGGCCTCTTGGGCATCCCAGTTATAATTGCTCAATTGTTGGTGGTCATACCTTCAGTTGCCTGCACCCCAAACTCTGAAATTCCCTCCCTACATCTCTCCATCTCTCTCTACCTTACTTTCCCCCCCACCCCACTCAAGGTAATTCTTAAAACCTACCTCTTTGGCTATTTAACCTAATATCTTGACTACGTGGCTTAGTGTCATATTTAGATTTATAATACTCCTGTGAAGGCCTCAGGATGTTTCATTATATTAAAGAGACTATAGAAATATAAATTGTTGTTGTTGCAATGGTGACCTGAGCAAGGACTTCACGGTTCTGCTTCCTTCTGGTTCCATTGCTGAGTATCTGGTTACCTCACCAAAAAAACTAAATCAAAATAATTGAGTTAACTGTGGACAGTAAAAGAATCATAAACACGAGAAATTAGAATTGGTCAGAAAAATTGCCAGAAATGTCCAGTAGATCAGTTGCCTTCCAAAAAAGCACAGGTTAATACATCAAGAGCAGAACTGGTTTCATGCGGTTACAATCTAAAATATTATCCCTCTCATTCTCTTCCTGCTGCTGGCTAGCCTATTGTGCATTTCCAACATCTTTTTGATTACTGGTTTTGGGTTAAGCCCTGTGCAGATGTGGGCCAAGGTTTTAGGGCCCCGCCACAGAGTGTCCCTTCCACAGATACATGCCGTTTATTTTGGCAATCCTGTAGTATCCCATCGGATGGGAGAGGCTGTAAATTCCTGGCCATGGATTTTTCCAGTTGATCCAGCATTGATTGTATTTAGGGCAGATGAACTGTTAAAAGGGGATGTTGAACAGACATTTGGCCCTTTACTTGCATTTCTCAGGCATGATTCAGGCATGATCAGGCATGGCGGCATGGTAGCATTGTGGTTAGCACTGCTGCTTCACAGCTCCAGGGACTTGGGTTCGATTCCCGACTCACTTTCTGTGTGGAGTTTGCACATTCTCCTTGTGTCTGCGTGGGTTTCCTGCAGGTGCTCTGGTTTCCTCCCACAGTCCAAAAATGTATGGGTTAGGTTGGTTGGCCATGCTAAAACTGCCCCTTAGATGTGTAGGTTAGAGGGATTAGTGGGTAAAATATGTAGGGATATGGGGGTTGAGCCTGGGTGGCATTGTGGTCGGTGCAGACACGATGGGCCGAATGTACTGTAGAGATTCTATGATCCCCAGATGCCTCATTTGATGTCAGTAAAAATATGGTGGGTGACACATTTCCAGCTCAGAATGTGTGTGTGTACATATTGTCCTCCATACTGGACAATCACAGCATCACTAAATTCTAGGTCAATGTCTCCTTTGGCTCATGTAGATTTTAGCCTAGTTACATTTATTGTGCAATGCCTTGGGACATTTTTCTAGGTTAAAGCTGTAATTTAAATGCCTGTTATTTTTGGTAGTTGAATTGATACCCAATTTAAAATGCACTGGTTAAGGATATGACTGGTGCATGAAGAAATTTCACATAAAATGTTACCTTGCATACAGCTGGAGGAAGTTAAATGCCAAAGCTTTGAAAATGAGAGATTGCAGGTGCTTTTATGTTGTCACTGGAATCCTTATTTGTGTTATTTTTGTCAGTAACGGTTCGAAGGAAAGTTCGTGTGACTCCATCTCATATTTCTAATAAAATTTAATAATCAAATTTATTGCAATCAGTGCAGAAAAGAAGAAAAAAGACATCAATGCTAAACATCTGAAATAAGGGCTCAAAATGCAGGGCAGTAAGCCTTTGAATCAGAAAGATAGATGAACATTGTGGGTGGGATTTTTGCACTCGCCCCAAGGTTGGAAAATCCCACCCAAGGCTGATGGATTTATGCATGGTCTGTGTCCCGTCCACTACGATTCCTGCTATGGGCGGGACAAGAATATTCCGCCCTGAATGTTGAAACCATTATGAGAGTTGAAGGATTTCAAGACTGCAAGAAACTACAAAGGATTGTGAACGTAGGCCAGTCCATCACTCAAACCGGTCTCCCACCTATTGACTTTGTCTACACATCCAGCTGCCTCGGAAAAGCAGCCAGCATAATCAAGGACCGCACGCACCCTGGACATTCTCTCTTCTATTTTCTTCCGTCAGGAAAAAAATATAAAAGTCGAACATCACGGACCAACTGACTCAAAAACAGCTTCTTTCCTGCTGCTGTCAGACTTTTGAATGGACCTACCTTGCACTAAGTTGAACTTTCTCTAAGTCCTAGCTATGACTGTAACACTATACACTCTCTTTTTTCCTTCTCTATGTACGGTATATTTTGTCTGTATAGCGTACAAGAAACAATACTTTTCACTGTATACAAATACATGTGACAATAATAAATCAAATCAAATCAAATCAATTTCACCTGAAGTTTTAATCTGTCTTTTCTGTTGCTGACTAACCTGTTCGCACCCCCCTCCTTCCTCCCCCACCCCCACCCTACTCCACCACACCTACTTTCTGAAATCAGTGAACAGTTTTAAATCACCCTAAAGGAAGTTTCCATGCACATTTGCAGAAGTGGGCTTTCAGGATCCAGAAAGCATTTTACTGCGAGTGTTTCCAGGGAGATAATCAGATGCAGGTGATGCTTGCATTTGCTGATTTTAATTCAGGCAAAGCTGTGATGTTAGTACCGATGTGGGCCACAACCAATAGCTGTTCACCTTTCCCCCCGCGCCAGCTGTGCCACCCCTCCCCCCTCCAGCCATTTAGTGTCATCCTCAACCCTGGCATTGGAGGGGTAATGTACTATCCTGGATTCATGTCGCTGCAGCGTTGCACATTTGTTCCGATAACTATCGAATCTCTAATCAGTATTGCTCTTCTAGTTTTCTTCTTGGCCGACTGCGCAGCTGTGCCAGCTGTGGTGCCATGGTCTTGGTTCTGGCTGCATTCCACAGATGTACCATTGCTTTCATCAGCATTCAGAGCTGAATACTGGCTGGAGAGTGAGACGCACTCATGGGATTCTTTTCTTTCCATTCATTCATGGGACATGCACGTTGCTGGCTGGCCAACATTTATTGCCCATTCTTAGTCACCCTTGAGCTAAGTGGCTTGCTGGGACATTTCAGAGGATACTTAAGAGTCAACCATATTACTGTGGGTCTGGAATCACATGTAGGCCAGACCAGGTAAAGCCAACAGATTTCAGTCTCTAAAGGACATTAGTGAACTAGATGGGTTTTTCCAACAATTGACAATGGTTTCATGGTCATCAGTAGATTCTTAATTCCAGATAATCTTCTATTGAATTCAAATTCTGCCATCTGCCGTGGCAGGATTGGACCTAGGTCCCCCGTTTCTGGATTAATAGTCTAGTGATAATACCAGCCTTCCCACTCCTACACTCCCTGCCTCTTCCTCCTTGACTGCCTGGTGGTCACCTATTCGTTCTCTCCTTGCAGACTCTGTAACTGAGCAGTGACCACATCTATAAACCATGTGGCTGTGCCACATTGATGACAGTAGTTACTCAGGTTTGAGCTTACAACATAGCAACATGAGCTTTGCTCCTATAGAAAGTGAGGATGGGGAATTGATAATGGAAAAGAGGAAGATGGCAGATGAATTGAATCAGTATTTTGCAGCGGCCTTCGCTATAGAGCAGTGATCTCCTCCATTTCTCAAGTAAGGAGCAGCTTAGCAAAAATTCACCTGCAATGTGGGAACCAAGCCAACCACTAAATTATTATTGCTTACTACTCCTTCGTGATGAAATTCTACAGGGTGACATGTTTATCTAAAACAAAATCACATGCTTAAAACTAACACACAATTGCTAAGATACCACTTATATCTGTACTTCCATCCACCTCTATACTAAAACAAGATTCTGACACTGACATTTGAAACTCCAGCAAGTGTTGTCAGGAACACATTGGCTGTGTCTGTATGGGTTTCCTCCCGTTTCCTCCCACACTCCAAAGATGTGCATGTTAGGTTGAGCGGCCATGCAAAATTGACCATAGTGTCAGGGGGATTAGCAGGGTAAATGTGTGGGGTTACGGGAATGGGGCCAGGGTGGGATTGTGGTTGGTTCAGATTTGATGGGCCGAATGGCCTCCTTCTGTATTGTAGGGATTCGATGATTCTATGATTTTAGTCATTGAGGGGTCCTTGAATTACAGCATCAAACTGGGAGAACTCTTCAGAATTTCAGAGTGTTTATGAACTACCTTTACACACAATGACTGACCAACTAGAGCTCATTTTCCCAATAATGTTCATCCCTCTCTTACCCCTCCCCAAAAATTCTCATACCACCTCACCCTGGCAATGTTTACCTGCCTTCATCCTCCAAATGTCTTCACACCCTTCCAACATTGCTCCAACTTTCCAAAACTCCCTAGATTCAGGGAAGATTTCATTAGATTGGAAGATAGCAAATGTTAATGGGACACAGAGGTTGGGCAAAAATGGATCTTTTTCTAATTGATAAGATGTGATGATTGGTGTGCCACAGGGATCAGTGCTAGCACCACAACTTTTTACAGTTTATACAAATAACTTAGCACAGTGAGTAATCTCACAACACCAGGTTAAAGTCTAACAGGTTTATTTGGTAGCATGAGCTTTCGGAGCATTGCCCCTTCATCAGGTGAGCCACCTGATGAAGGTAGATAATGCTACCAAATAAACCTGCTGGACTTTAACCTGGTGTTGTGACACTTCTTACTGTGCTCACCCCAGTCCAATGCTGGCAACTCCACATCATTACAACTAACTTGGATGAAGGGACTGAAGGTATGACTGCTAAATTTGCCAATGTCACAAAAATAGTGTGGTAATATAAACAGGGCCTAGTTTTAAGGCTGATAAAATTGGATATCCTAAATTAAAGAATTGGGCATATTAAAATCAAACAGTCAAATCTCAAGCCAGCCAATTGTACAAATACACAAACATGTTTGGGCGTGACTCATCAATCACCCATCAAAGGTCGTTGCACTCCACTGATACTTAGCAGGAGATCATTGCACCGCATTGAAATGCACCAGTCTATTGTTAGAAGCCCAGATCGGGCCAGACGTTCTGTCACCACAAGTTCCTGCAGTTAGCTTATCTGATAATAGGTTATATGTAAGCAACAGCATGGAGATGGACACCTGGGGGTGGACCCTGGTGTCGCACCAGGCAGAAATCAAGACACCTGCTGGGTATTGGAACCCACTCCTGGGACCTCAGTGGCCAGAAGCCAGAGAAGTTTCTGGAAAGACAAGGAGACAGGGGATAAAGGGACACATTTTTAGACACACCAGCAGCAAAGACTCGACGAAGGAGGCAACCTGGACCATCAGAAGACTGACAAGAGAAGGAAGGAAGAAGCTGCCATCGAGATTCACTTTCGTGACGGCAGAGCAGAGGGACTCAGAGAATCAAGTCTGCAGTTTTAACCAAACCATCTTTGCGGGTACCCTCTTATGTGGGTAACTTAAGGGTTAGTAGTGTTATTATTAATAAACTTGTTGAGTCTTTACTTGTGTTTGTTCTTTGTCCATCTTGCAAATATGGGGAACCAGGGTAAAACCTTAGAGTAAGCAAACTGGTCGAAAGTATCTGAGAATTAACAGGTACAACAATAGGTAGGAAAGTAAGTTGAAAAGAAGACACAAGGAGGCTACAAAGGGATGTAGATGGGTTAAGTGACTGGGCAAAGATCTGACAAATTGAGTATAATATGGGAAAGTGTGAAAATGTCCATTTTGTCAAGAAAAATAAAAAAAGCTTTGAAAAGATTGTGTTATTGAAAATGAATATAAAAGTAGGGAGGTCTTGCTGCAGCTGTACAGGGCACTGGTGAGGCCGCAGCTGGAGTACTGTGTGCAGTTTTGGGCGCCGCACCTGCGCAAGGATATTTTGGCCCTGGAGGGAGTGCAGAGGAGGTTTACTAGGCTGATAACGGAGTTGAGGGGATTGAGCTATGAGGAGAGGCTGAATAAACTAGGCTTGTACTCGTTAGAGTTTAGAAGAATGAGGGGAGATCTCATTGAGACGTATAAGATGATGAATGGGATGGATAGGATAGAGGTGGAGAGACTCTTCCCGCTCAAAAAAGACAGTAGGACTAGGGGGCACAGCCTGAAGATAAAGGGGAGGCGGTTTAGAACGGAGTTGAGGAGGAACTTCTTCACTCAAAGGGTGGTGAATCTCTGGAATTCTCTGCCCGTTGAAGTGGTGGAGGCTGCCTCGCTAAATATTTTTAAGAAGCGGGTTGATGGGTTCTTGATAAGAGAGGGGATTAAGGGTTATGGGGAGAGGGCGGGAAAGTGGAACTGAGCCACAACAGATCAGCCATGATCTTATTGAATGGCGGGGCAGGCTCGAAGGGCTAGATGGCCTACTCCTGCTCCTATTTCTTATGTTCTTATGACTTGCTGTACTGAATGATCCCAGAAGGATTCTATATTCCGTTCCAAAGATTCAAGTCATGTCTAATCCAGGTCAAGAGAGAAGAATAAGTGCAGACGCTGGCAAAATATTGTCAAGATTGAAATACTGGGAAACTATTAGCCCAGTTATGAAACTATAAATCTAATTAAATTACTGTCATTTCTATGGTTTCACACTTACTGTACATCACAAATAAGGGGCATGACAATGTGAATTTAAAAAAACTGAAAATTATCTATATTTTGTACTAAAGTTGTAGATAAGTCAGCATGTTCCATTTCACATTGGCCAGGCTGTATTGACCCTAGTATCAGGGGGGTTAGTGAGGTAAATATGTGGGGTTACAGGGATAGGGTGGGCTTGTTGTCAGTGCAGACTCGATGGACCGAATGGCCTCCTTCTGCACTGTAGAGATTCTATGATTCTAAATTGCATTGAAAAATGTCACTGCCTTATTTCTGGAGTTTTTATCAGTGTCTGAAATTACATGCAATACTTGTTAGCACCTTTAGGTGGCATTGTGATAGCTGTTTTAAATGTCAAATGTCAATGCAATATTAACTGTTTACACGTGAAGGCTCCACTCTTTAGTTTCCCAAAACAGCTGTCCCATTCCAAGTGTTTTCCTGAAAAAACAACAAAATAAAAGAAAATCAGAATGCATGTGATAAAAGTGGGGGTTACATTCCTGACCCATACTTTTTACATTAAAAACCGATGAATTGCCTTGAACCTCACTGGTCCCCAAATCCTCTTTCTATTTTCTAGTTTAAGATTTACTGTGGTACTGTTATCCAGCACTCTACCAACCAGAATTCTCCACTAACCGGAATTTTTGATCTCCCCCTTGTGCGAGTCCTGTATCATCCAGAATCAATTACAAAGTTATCTGGAACCCATACCTGTGTATGTCATATTTTAATTGATGTTTTAATGTGTTGTTGAAGATTAGAAGTAAAAAAGAACACTGTTCTTTACTTCCTTTTTTTATTAGTTTGTGGGATGTGGGCGTCACTGGCTGGGCCATCATTTATTCCCCATCCCTGAGGGCATTTAAGAGTCAACCACAATGCTGTGGGTCTGGAGTCACATGTAGGACAGACCAGGTAAGAACAGCAGATTTCCTTCCCTAAAGGGCATTAGCGAACCAGATGGGTTTTACGACAACTATTTTAGGGCCACCATTAGACTTTTAATTCCAGATTTTTATTGAATTCAAGTTTTACCATCTGCCGTGGTGGGACTTGAATCCAGGTCCCCAGAGCAATTACGCTGGGTCTCTGGATTACTAATCCACTGACAATACCATTACACCACAGCCTCCCTTCCTGAGCACTTGCATTATTAGTTTTTGATGTATTGGATTGTTCTGTATTGGTAATGGAACTGTCCATTAATTGGCATTTCTGATTAACCAGCATTATCCAGTCCCTACGCATGCTGGATAATAAAGGTTTCATTACTTACTGACTGTCCTTTCTACTTATCTTCTGCTTATTGATTCCTACCATCTGAACAAAGAACAAAAATCAAAGAAAATTACAGCACAGGAACAGGCTCTTCAGCTCTCCAAGCCTGCACCAACCATGCTGACCAAGTTAAAACCACCTACTCTTCTGGGCACCATATCCCTCAATTGCCATCCTATCCACATATTTGTCCAGATGCCCCATTAAAAGTCACTATCGTATCTGCTTCCACTGCCTCCCCCAGTTTGAGGAATCCACCACCCTCGGTGTAAAAAATCTGCCTCGTACATCTCCTTTAAACCTTGACCCTCGCACCTTAAACCTGTGCCCCTTAGTAATTAACTTTTCCACCCTGGGAAAAAGCTTCTGACTGTCCACTCTGTCCATGCCCCTTATAATCTTGTAGACTTCTATCACCCTTAACCTCCATTGTTCCAGTGCTTGCTTCCTCCTCACTCCCTCTCCAAAGTGATTTCCCTCTCCATTCCACTTATTCCATCCCAATGGTCTCTCATTCACTGCCCCTCGCTCCCTCTCCCAACCCTCACTCCCTCCCACTTGCTGCCATCACGTGACATTCTCACTGCTTCCTTCTCATCTGCCCCTCATTTGAGCCCTCACCTTTTAGTGATAGTTCAGGAGAGGGGCAACAAATGAGGCAGCAAGAGGGGAATAGGAACATAGAAATTAGGAGCAGCATTCAGCCCTTTGAGCCTGCTCTGCCATTCAATCAGGTCATGGCTGGTGTCTCCCTGGTCTCACTAGGATAGAGGGCATTGGAAAGGTGATCAGTTGGAGAGGGAGGAGAGTGTCAGGTGGGTGTGAGGGAGGGGATCAGTAGAGGGAAGAAGTGATTGGGAACATCATAGGGAAAGGAGAGTGAAGCAGTGAGGAGGAGGGAGAATCAGTGAGGGGGAGGGAGATAGAAAGAGCAATGCTCCCCAAATCTTTTCAAGTGATGACCCCATCTACCCCGCTTCACCCCATCCCTTCTCCATTTCCCATCTCCCACTCTTCACCCCATTCCTTCTCCATTCCCGATCTCCTCCCTTCTCCTCATCCTTTCTCCAATTCCAATCTTCCCCTCCTTCACCCTATCCTTTCTCCGTTCCCCACCTCCCTTCCTTCACCCCATCCCTTCTCCATTCCCTATCTCCCCCCCTTCACCCCATCCCCTCTCCTTCATCCCCATCTCTCCCTCCTTCACCCCATCCCTTCTCCATTCCCCATCTCCCCCCGCTTTACCCCATCTCCTCTCCTTCATCCCCATCTCCTCTCCTTCATCCCCATCTCCCTTCCGTCACCCCATCCCTTCTCCATTCCCCATCTCCCCCCCCTTCACCCCATCTCCTCTCCTTCATCCCCATCTCCTCTCCTTCATCCCCATCTCCCTTCCTTCACCCCATCCTTTCTCCATTCCCCATCTCCCCCCCCTTCACCCCATCTCCTCTCCTTCATCCCCATCTCCTCTCCTTCATCCCCATCTCCTCTCCTTCATCCCCATCTCCCTTCCTTCATCCCATCCTTTCTCCATTCCCCATCTCCCTTCCGTCACCCCATCCCTTCTCCATTCCCCATCTCCTCTCCTTCATTCCCATCTCCTCTCCTTCATCCCCATCTCCTCTCCTTCATCCCCATCTCCCTTCCTTCATCCCCATCTCCCTTCCTTCACCCCATCCCTTCTCTGTTCCCCATCTCCCCGCTTCAACCCATCCCTTCTCCATTCCCCATCTCCCTCTCCTTCACCCCATCCCCTCTCATTCATTCCCATCTCCGCCTCCTTCACCCCATCCCTTTCCCTTCATTCTCATCTCCCCCTCCTTCTTCTCCAGACAGAAACAAACACTGACCTACTCAGGCCTTTTGCAGCATCAGTAGCAATCACTCAGACACCACCACCAAAAAGAACCTCAAGGTTTTAAAGGGATATCACAGCTTTTAGAAATCATTTGAACTTTCACAGCAGCCATTGCTGCCTTGGAGCTGAAGACCTGGAAATCTCATCCTGTCACTCCAGCGGGGAGGTTGGGGGTGGCCACAACCACAGTTTTGGAAGTGCTGCTGCAATGGTTTCAATTCTTCCTCTCTAGTGCTGTCAATGAAGAACTTGCCTTGTATTTATTTATTTAAGTTCCTCATGGCCGGTGCATTTTATTTATTTAGTTGCTGCCCGGAAGGCCATCCTTCGCAGCCAATGAAAATCCAGTTTTTCTATACTTGCTCTAAATTTCAGATAGATTATCTTTCAGGATAAATGTTTCTGAAAGATGGGATAGATTAATCTCTCACTTTAATCCTGCTGGAAAACAACAGCAGAAGATTGCACAGCCAGGGGCCGCTTGTCTGTACATGATAGCCGATGGGGTCAAGCCGATGGGGTCATGGCTTCAGGCTTTCTCACGCTGGGCTAGCATTCAGGCTGGGAGTCCATAGAATCATAGAATCCCTCCAGTTCATTTGGCCCATCAAGACTGCACCGACAAAAATCCCACCCAAGCCTTATCCCCGTAATCCCACATATTTAGTCTGCTAGTCCCAATGACACAAGGGGCAATTTAGCATGGCCAATGAATGTTACCCACGCATCTTTGGAGTATGGGAGGAAACTGAAACATCTAGAGGAAGTCCACATGGACATGAGGAGAACATGCAAACTCCTCACAGATAGTGACCCAACTCAGGAATTGAACCCTGGTCCCTGGCGTTTGTGGCAGCAGTGCTAACTGTGCCACCGTCCCACCTCTAAAGCAGGCTAGGATAGCCTAAATGTCCTTCAGACCATCAAAGGAAGACAAACAACATACGTGGTCAGGTAATGACTGCCTTCCATCTGAAAGAATGCGGACCCCAGTTAAAATAGCAATCAGTTTTCAATGATGTCATATGCTTTCATAAAGACTGGTTCTGCTGACTTTGGGTGGTCATCCTCTTCATGTGCTCAGGAATGCAGGTTATCTGTCCAAGGCTGCAAGAAATTATGAAGTGTTGTGGACAAAGCCCAGTGCACCACACAAACAAGCCTCCCATCCATTGACACTGTCTACACTCCCTGCTGCCTTGGGAAAGCAGCTAGCATAATTAAAGACCCCACGTACTCTGGACATTCTCTCTTCCACCGTCTCCCAACAGGAAAAAGATACAAAAGTCTGACTTTTGAATGGAGGTACCTTGCATTAAGTTGGTCTTTCTCTACACCTTAGCTATGACGGTAACATTATATTCTGCATTCTCTCCTTTCCTTCTCTATGCACGGTATGCTTTGTCTGTATAGTGCACAACAAACAATAATCTTCGCTGTATAGTAATACATGTGACAATAATAAATCAAATCAAATCAATTAAAAGAACTGTGGGATCCTGGTGTGTAAGTAATTTGGGCAATTCTAAATGTCCATTTGCCTGGTTTCCACTGGGTGAGAAAGGGTTGAATCATCCCATTATAACACAAAGGAACTGCATTAGCCATGTAGCCACATACTGGACACCATTCAATCTGCGGCCCCTCAACATGGTACTTGTCTAGATTACATCCCCATTTCCAAAGGAAGAAATCAACTCACATTTCCAAAGCATTTCTTCCTTGGGACGTACTTCACAATGAATGAATGAATTGCTCTTGGGTTGCAATCAATGTTTAGAAGACAATTTGCCTGCTACCAGGTCTCACAAACAATGCATTTTGAAAGTCCTACACAACTGAAGGACTCGATTCTTTTGTAATGCTCCAAGATTTATTGAAATATTTTGTTAAAATTGTATAGTGTCATTAGAAAAGCACCTTAATGATGGAGTCCAGTAAATCCGAGTGGCTGAGAAATTAACCTGTTGATAAAAAACTTGCTGAATCAGATGTTTTTTGACATGCATGCAGAGTTAGATGGATATGAGTTTAACACAAATAAAAAACACTTGTCTGATATTCTGGGAATGTTGAAATGCATTCCACCACCACAGCTGGGTAACAATCTCTTGTCTGTCACTACACAGGCAGCAGAAACAAAATGCAACACTTTCCCACAAGTTAAAAAAATTCTGACGTGCGGATTAGGCAGATTGGCCATGCTATAAAACCAAAAGACTGTAAAACATAGTAGCAGAGTTAGGCCACTCGGCCCATCAAGTCTGCTCCACCATTCAAACGTGGCTGATATTTTTCTCATCCCCATTCTCCTGCCTTTTCCTCAGAACCCCTGAACCTCTTATTAATAAAGAACTGATCTCTCTCTGTCTTAACCACACTCAATGACCTGGCCTCAACCACCTTCTGCAAAATTGACCCTAGTGTCAGGGGATTAGCAGGGTAAATACGTGAGGTTATGGGAATAGAGCCTGGGTGGGATTATGGTGGGTGCAGACTCAATGGGCTGAATAGCCTCCTTTTGCACTACAGGGATACTCTATGAGTCTGAGGCTGGCCACACACAATGAGAATGTCCAGTGGAGTTTTGCCTGACTGGATTTGTTAGCATCTCCCTGTCCTTGCTAAGTTCATGATGGAGTGACAGAGCCACGTGGGAACTGGGAGCAGAACCAATCCGGATTAGCGATGAATGAAGAATTGGCGGCTTTTCAGGGTTAGTTTTGTGAAATATCTCGAGTTTTTTCTCTTTTCATCCCACCCCAGTTAATACACAGTTTAATACATCCAAATACACACAGATACAGAGCAACAGCTAAACCTCACAATGTACAGCTATCCATTCCTCACCCAACAACCCCCCCCACCAACCCTACTCCATCCCCAAACTTGGCAGCAGGTCCTGCCCTTCAGAACAGCTTGGGCTTGAGGTCATTCCCCAGTTTCTAGTCAAACTGAAGCTGTCTCAACAGCTTATAGTCGTCTCTCGCAGACAAGCCGAAGGCTGCCAACATATTTTGAATTTCACTTGCTACCCAAACGTTTGCAGTATCCATTTTGCTGGCCAGCACAGGAACATGTGGAAACTATCAAGTGTAAATGGTGTGAAATCTCTGTGACTGGCTCAGTCACTCTCTCAAGTTTCGGATTAGTCCATTCGCTATTAAGAAGACAGTGTGGAGTCATTTTCTGGAATTTGGAGATAGTGTCAGTTCCTGAAATGATCAGAAGCAGCATGGATCAGAAAAGTCCTCTTGAATCATTGGCAAAACCCTCACCTTGCAAAGAGCTACATTATAATATTAACTTATTTATAATAATAGGGCACTGAAGAAGGCATATGGCACACTCGCCTTGATCAATCGAGTTATAGATTGCCAAAGCGGGGAACTCATGATGGAGTCATATAGAACATTGAAGAGGCCACAGTGAGAGTACTGTGTGCAGTGCTAGTCACCACGTGATAGGAAGGACGGGATTGCACTGAGAGGACATTCACCAGGATGTTGCCTGGGATGGAATATTTAAATTAGAGAGAAGTTAGATAGACTTGGGTTGTTTTATCTGGAGCAGAGAAGACTGGGGGGCAACTTGATTGAGGTGTTGAAGATTTTAAGGGGCATGGGCAGGGTGGACAGGGAGCAGCTGCTCCTCTTAGCTGAACAGTCAGTTACGAGGGGCCACAAGTTAAAAGTGAGGGGTGGGAAGTCTAGGGGGTACTTGAGGAAAAGCTTTTTTACCCAGAGGGTGGTGTCGATCCAGAATGTGCTGCCTGCAAGGGTGGTGGGGGTGGGATGTCTCACATCCTTTAAAAAGTACCTAGATGAGTGCTTGGCACGCCATAACATTCAAGGCCATGGGGCAAGTGGAATTAGTTGAGCAAGTCAGGGCCTTTTATATGTCAGTGCAGATTTGATGGGCTGAAGAGCCTCCTCTGCACTGTAGGATTCTGCAATTCTGATTTAGAAGTCTGAGGGTAGTATTTCTTTGAGGGATATGGGTGTCACTTGATAGGACATCAGGATTCTTGCTAGGACGGAAAGGATATGGGTGAAACGGATGGATTCATATGGCAACCGATGATAACCATGGTCACCATTACTGATGGCTATCTTTATATTCCAGATTTAATAACTGAATTTAAATTACACCAGCTGTCATGGTGAGATTTGAACCCCTCTTGTCCAAGCATTGTGCTGGATTATTCGTCCAGTGACATTAGCACTACACCACCATCATATGCTTTTTATGCTCCTTGGAGTGGAACTTCTCTTTGGTAATTCTTCATCTGATCTGCTCATGGGCTACATCTTTCCTAATCTCAATCTTTCTGGAGAGAGGGTTCAGTCCATTCATTTGTTTTATTAACCTGGTCTTTCATTTTCCATGTGGTCCACTGTGATCTTTGTGTGAGATTGTTGCATGAAGCTTATCAGGCCAGGAGGTTCTTTTGGATTCTGGTTGTGTTAGCTGGAGAAGGAAAGAATTCTTGACTTAATAAAAGTAAAGCAAGTTTATTAGCATACTTAATTAAAAATATAACCTATCCCTTTACAGTAGCTGCATCTCGCCTGTTTTGCTTGTTGGGACTCCCACTTTGACAGCAAGCGATTAGCTTCCTGTTTTATGTTCCCAGCACCAGTCACGACCCGGCCCTTGGTAAAGTCATGCGGCACAGTAGCACAGTGGTTAGCACTGCTGCTTCACAGCCCCAGGGTCCTTGGTTTGATTCCCAGCTCGGGTCACTGTCTGTGTGGAGTTTGTATACTCTCCCCTTGTCTGTGTGGGTTTCCTCCCACAGTCTAAAAATGTGTGGGTTAGGTTGATTGGCCATGCTAAGAAATTGCCCCTTAGTATCTAGGGATGTGTAGGTTAGAGGGATTAGTGGGTATAATATGGGAGGAGGGATTGTGTTTGGTGCAGACTCAATGGGCCGAAGGGCCTCTTTCTGCACTGTAGGGTTCTATGATTCTATGAAGTCCAGCTGGGGAAGATCCATGAGCTTCCTTTTTACTATTTCAATCAATGCAGTCTTTGTTCTCGATGCTGTGTCTTTGCCTTATCTGCAGAGTCCAGGTGGTGTTCTTTACTTCATCCTTGTGATTAACTTATCATCTTGCAGTTAACTATATCAGTACATTCCATTCACTACAACTCATACCCATGCAGTTCTACAATAACTACATTACCTTTACTCATCAACAGTTAAGGAGGCACATTAGTCATTTCCTTACAGAGTTAAAGATGTCTCTCCCTGTTGGATGGGTATTCCTCATCAGAAGGCTCACCTTGCCAATTAGCTTTTATTATGACACATGGGGAGGTGATGGCCTAGTAGTATTATCTCTAGATTATTACCCCAGAAACCAGTGCTCTGGGAACCTGGGTTTGAATCTTGCCATGGCAGATGGTGGAATTTGAATTCAATAAAAAAAATTGGGAATTAAGAATTTACTGATGACCATGAAATCATTGTCGATTGTCGGAAAAACCCATCTGGTTTGCTAGTGTCCTTTGGGGAAGGAAATCAGCCGTCCTTACCTGGTCTGGCCTACATGTGACCCCAGAGCCACAGCAATGTGGTTGGCTTTCAGATGCCCTCCAAAATGGCCGAGCAAGCCATTCAATTGTCAAGGCCTTCACGACAAACAATGCAGAATCGCTGAGCAGAAGTTGATACCCAAATTGAGCATACATGGGGACGGTCTCAACCTGGATCTTGGGTTCATGTCACGCTATCTGTAACGCCCACGGCTTGCAAAATCTCACTAACTGTACTGGCTGGAGACAATTCACACCTCTTTAACCTATGCTTAACCCTCTCTCCACTCACATTGTCTGTACCTTTAAGACTTGATTACCTGTAAAGATTTGCATTCCAACCATTATCTTGTAAATTGAGTTTGTGTCTATATATACCCTGTTTGTGAACACAACTCCTCATGCACCTGATGAAGGAGCAGTGCTCTGAAAGCTTGTGCTATCAAATAAACCTGTTGGACTTTAACTTGGGGTTGAGAGGCTTCTTACTGTGCTTATCCCAGTCCAACACCGGCTTCTCCACATCAATAAATGTTGGCCAGCCAGTGATGCCCATGTCCCATGAATTACTAAAAGAAAAACTGTGTTCTTCAGTGTGTCTCTGTGCTTCATTGAGGTGTGTTCTGACAAGTTGATGTCCGCTAGTTCCTTGCTCTATTATTATCTTATAGTTTGGTGTTTTGGCTGGAGGTTGCAATAACTATGCCGCGGTGTTTACAGGTAGTGTGACATCAACTGTTGGAGCCTGGGGTTGGGTCTCGTTCTTCTGTTGTTGGTCATTTTCCTGTGCATCTTCCAATTGAGCTACCGTGGTAATTATTTGAAAGTTTGGCTGGCCTGACCAAATAAAAGCCTGTGAAGAAATTGGCTTTGCAAAGAGTGAAGGCAATTTAGAGCTGAAACTGACATCGAGAGTGTCTTTATTGATGGACTGCTCGAGAACCTGTTGTTCTCTGTAGTTGACAATAGAGGTTATCTTGATGCCTTCTGCTGTTTTAAGAAAGTTAAGGCAACACTGATGATAGAAAAAGATTGGCTTTGGATGATATACATGACTTTGAATACCTGCTTGTCACCATACCTTTGTGGTTCTAGGATCAGGCCTATGATTGGAAGTCAGATCCTCCAGGCCCAAAGAATGGTGTGTCTCTCATTCATTGCCACAGATCTCACAGCCACAGTTCCATATCCAAGAGGATGGAAACACTGGTTCCCACATCCAGCTTGAAGTTGGTGAGGTGATCGTTTACTGAGATGTCCGCATTCCAAAATTGGAATCCAGGACCTTTGACCTCACCCAAGAAGCATGGTTGAGTTTTTTTCTGGTGTAGGACCTCAATCTCATGTATTTTCTTGGGATCTCCCACCCATTTCAACTTTGCATAACTTTCCAAAGTGTTTCGGGAAATTGAAACACTGCAGTGGGATTGATGGACACTGTTCTTATCTGCCAGGTTGTTTGGTTCCACAGTGTTGACAAGCTCACCCACCTTCTCATCGTCAGTTTGGGTATCGCCTTCATTGACCTAGTGTTTCTCTGCCCTTTGTGGTTTCACTAGCTCTACAGTTGAGGTCGTTATGGACCGTGGCTTGCTTTTGCAACATAAAATAGTTCAATAGTGTAAGGAGATTTCAGACTGTCTGACCAGCTGGATGGCCTTTTCTAAAGTCAGATCTTCCTTGGCCTGCAGCATGTCTGAAAGGGATCATCAGCCACTCTGAGAGCATTTATGTCCCTTATGAATTCTGACTTAAGTTCACCATAGTCACAGACTTCAGCCAATCTGTATAATTTGTTCATAAAAGGATTAACTAGTTCTCCAGGCTGTTGAATGGGAACAAACATAGGTCATTCAGCCCATCAAGCCTGTTTTGCTATTTAATACAATAATGGCTGATCGGACACCTTTTACACCCATACTGAAGTGATAAGTGTGGGTTAAATGTTTGCCGAATTTTGCTCTCTAAAATGTTGTTGTTTCTTAGATTAAAATATGTATTGGATGATTTTTAAACTTCATCAAATTTATCTGAGGATTTGTTTATTCCTTGCTTTGCAATGATATCATTGACTATTGGGTCATTTTCTAGGTTTTTAAACCTTCTTCTGTTTTTTCCTTTCCTTCTTACAATGTGCTTGACTGCTATGTGAATGGCGCCGATTCTGAACCTATTCTGGCTATAGGGCTTTCACAAATGGCTGCTCTAACTTTTTAACAGCATTCAGCTTTTTAAATTAGTCCTGGCTAGAACAGAATATTTTTGCTCACCTTTGCTAGGTTCTTTGACGCTGCACTCTCTGGGCATTCACAATGGACCTCCATGAAGTTTTGTGGAGTTCTCAGCTGCACTGTGGGGATTTTTCATCTGCTTGTTCCATAATGAAGTATTTTTTAAGATGATCTCCCTTTGTGGCTTCACTTCAGGCACTTTCAGTCAGGTTAGAATGCTGCTCCTTTAATTTTCTAGCTTTTGAATTTCTGTTCCAGCTTCCCTGGGGTTCTAGGTTTTCCATTTGCTGCCACCATGTTGTATGTTGTATATTCAGTTGGTGTCACAAAGAGGTTCTGATTCTTGTATGGTTGAACATTAAGTGTTTAGTGATGACATGTAACTATCTACAAAAATAGGATATAGTTCAAGCTATGAGCTACCTCCATGCTTGCTTCTGCACAGATCTCTATCCAGTCCAAAACAGGCTCTAGTCTCAGATCAAGTGTCTATTTACATTACACTATAAACAGCACACCCCCAATCCTACATTAAGCTTTACCATGCCAGCAGTTTAAGAAAGCAGCTCATCAACACTTTCCCAAGAGTAATTGGGGATGAGTGATACATACTGGCCTAGCCAGCAATGTCTACATTCCAATAAAATGAGTAAAAAGTACTCTTATACTACCTGAGGTACATTAATGCTGCTATGCAGTTCTTCTATTTGAAAATCATGCATAAGGTTACCTTTTGCCCTGTGATCTCATTTGGTGATATCCCCATGCTAATATTATGTTCTGAAAATCAATTGAAGGGTACTGTCATCAGATACTAGCAATAAGAGTTTATGCGCATAACTTTTGCAAGTTACTATTGCATTTTATGCATATCAGTTTTAAAATAGTTTCCCAAAGCTGATTTTTGCAGGTTAATTTGGTTTATGATCCAGTCCCTGTTTTTTTCTGTCTCTTTTTCTCTCTTGACTTTGTTCTACCTTTTCAAAAAAGTAGTGATAGAGGAAAATGGCTATAAAGGTGATATGTCTAACACTGCAGGTAACCCTGATCAAAATTCACAATCAGATATTAGCGCCCATCATTCCAGCAGCAGGTGAAGTTTCAGGTGACCAGAGGCTGCTCTCCCCTTTGAGGGGGAGACCTGGCTGCTGGTGATTTAACCTGAGGATCACCACACCTCAGAGGCAGGACAGGATTGAAAAGGCAGGGCCTTCATGAATAACCTCAGCCAGCCTGAGAGTTGAACCTGCTCTATTGGCATCGCTCCACATCACAAACCAGATGTCCCGCTAACTGAGGTAAACCTGGAAACATGCCAAAAAATCACAAACATCTTTTTTGGATCTCATGGTAATCTTATGCATAAGCATTTATTTTACTAAGACATGTTCTTATCATATCACTCTTGATTCTTGGACTTTGAGTATTCTTCACAATCATGTCATGCCTGTTGCTCTTTTGCTCGTCAACTTTTCAGTCATGTTCCAATACTCAGATCTGTAAATAGTATCAGGCTAACCACTGCCTCATAAACGCTTACATTTTCCTTCTAACAACATGTCTTTAGTTTTCACTGATACGTTTAGGGATGAGAACATCTAGGCACCTGCAGCAGGTGACACACCATTCTCTATTTTAATTATTGACTGGATAGACAGAAGTTGGCATTGAAAGATCATTCATTTATTGCTGCAAGAATGAGGCCCAACTTTTTAAATTTTAAATGAGCAGCCTCATCTAAACCCCACCTGTCGACTTCCTGTCTGTTCTGGGCAGACATCAACACAAGCAATCCCAAGGTTTCCTGCTGACCAGGTAAATGAGACTAACCTTGGGGACCCCAAGATCTCTCACTGTCTGTATTCATAGAATGGAATCCCAGAATCCATGCAGTGCGGAAGGAAGGCATTCGGCCCATTGAGTCTACACCAACTTTCTGACTGAATATGTTACCTAACCCTGTAGCCCCACACATTTACCATGGTTAATTCCCCTAGCCTACACATTTCAGGAGTCTAAGGAGCAATTTAGCATGACTGATCCACCTAACCTGCACATCTTTGGACTGTGGGAGGAAACCGGAGCACCCAGAGAAAACCCACACAGACACAGGGAAAATGTGCAGACAGCACACAGATAGTCATCCAAGGCCAGAGTTGAATCCGGGGTCCCTGGCACTGTGAGACAGTAGTGCTAACCACTGTGCCACCATGTTGCCCATTCTGGAATTTCATCCTGGAATGGATAAAGTTTGTGGCGGCAGGTACCTAACCACATATAGTGGAATTTGGAGGAGCACTTGCAGGCATCCTTATCATGTGCTCAGTAAGAGCTTTCTTGATGTGTGTTATATTGGGAGAACAGCATACAAATGCAGGACAAGGAAATCCTTACTTAACTGATGTTTTCAGCTACTTAATAAGTCCTTATCACATCAGCAACATGGACCTCCTTCAGTGCAGGTGAAACTTGGGTGAGCAGTACCCCACAGCATTCCATAGCATTTCCCTTGAATTTTCCAGCCCCTTGCAGCAGTATGTATGTTTCAACAGGCAGGTGAATGTTCACAAATGGGTAGCCAGCAATGTCTACATTCCAATAAAATGAGTAATTATTGCTGCTGTGTAGTTCTCCCATTTGAAAATCACGCATAAGGATTCCATTCACTCTATTTAGACTTGCTAATATAACAGAATCCGAATGACTTCAACTTCAAACTGTGTTTTCAATCTTAGATCAGATTGACTCTCATCAATTCAAACTGAATGATTTCAATGCTTTAATTAGCAAGACTTTTCTTTGATGTAAAGAACGGATTAATTCCATCATGCAGCAATTGTGTCAACTAACCACTTGAAAAGGCAATCGGTTTTGTATTGTCACAGATTATAATTCCTTCTTTAATATTCAATGAGTTCTGTCTGCTTGTTGATGGGAAATTTGCCTGTGTTAAATTGAGTTTATGAAATACTATTTTGTTCTTGATAAAGCTTCTATTGGTGTTCACACTGGATGTTATTTAATTGATAATCGGTACTTTTGAGAATTCCCACAAGCAATGGTTTTGACATTTAAGGATCAAAGCGCCAGGAATGGGAGATGGCATGAGAAAAGATCTATCAAATGAGTATGGTCTGGAGAAATAATGAATTACATTTTTGCAAGATGATTGTGTGAGATGGAGACAGGCTGAATTTACACTTCAGTACCAACAGACAAAGATACAGCTTATAAATGTCCTGGTTGTTTGGGATATCACTGTGGTGTAATGACAATGGAGGCTGCTAAAGGGAGTGGACATTGTGATGGGACCTGATTTTGGCAAATGTTCGTCCCATTTTGGACATGATACAATTTATTCCCAATTTGAGGCAGCCACATCTTATATTTGGCCCTTCGGCAGGGTTGCCACACAAATTTAATGATAATGACAAGATTCATTATAAAACAGAATTCCAATCCTTACTTCCTTCATTGCACTCTTTGTAGCGTACATGTCTTTTGACACTTAAATGACCATGTTCATTATGTGGTGTTTGGCAGGATTCTAATGGGCACATCAGAAGGTCAACATGCACCAGGACGTGTTATATATTGGAGAATGACGCTTGTGAGAAGGGAGGGTTTAAAACAACAGAGCTCTACTTACAGGTGTGTATTCTCTTACATGGCTGCTTCTTCTCTGCCTGTTTCCCATGCTAGGGACTCATGATGTCGTTTCCGGTGAGTACATGAACATCAACAAAACAGAGCTTCAGTAAGCTCATAAGAATTAATACAAATACATAAAATTTCCCCTCCTGCTTAAAATGAATGTCCCCAACAAGTTCATAACAATATTCAATAAGTCGACAGTTCGGAGGTCGTTGCTCTCAGAACAGTTGATGGCGAACCTCTGGTGTCTTCTTTTTTACATTGTTGGTAACATCTGGAACTGACATAGGCATTAGAAGTTGTCCAGGTGCCTGATCTGTAGATAATTTTTACTTTCCTCAACAGTGTCTGTGATGTCAGGGCTGTAGGGAGGTTCAGGTCAGATCTTTGTATGGTTGAACCTGCTTGATTTTCAGCAGGTTCCAATTCCAATGGTTCTGTTTTCCCAGGCAACAGCTGGTCCACATGTAGCCTCCAGATACCACCATCTCTGATCTGGACATGTTAAGAGACATGTTGGATTGTGGCAGGAACCCACTTATCTTCTGTGGAATAATTTCAGGCCAAAACTCCTTGTCCTAAATGGAAAACTCAGTGCTTTGATTTGCTTTCCCAACATTCTTTGTTGGACATTGATGTCACTGGCTGACCAGCATTTATTGCCTGTCCCAAGTTGCCCGAGTACAGTTGGGAGTCAACCACATTGCTGCTTGTCCTGGATGTTGCCATTGTATGATATCTTCCAATTTCAGAGGTTCCAACAGGTTGAATGCTGATCGTACTTGTCTCTTCATTATTAGCAATGCAGGTGAGGTCTTTGTCATTCAACGTGAAGTATTCTCAAATATTAGTAGGAAGATGTTTGATCAGCAAACTTGTTCACCAATTGCTCTCAAGGTATGTTTCATGGCTTGGGTGAAACTTTCTGCTAGTCCATTGATAGCACAGTAATACAGTGCAGGATTAATATGTTGAATACCATTCTCTTGCAAGAAACTTTTGAATTCTTGTGAGACAAATTAGGGTCCGTTATTACTTACTAAATGCTCAGAGAATCCAAACTGGCTAAAGACTTCTCTGAGCTTCTCAGTAGTCTTCTCCAGTGAAGTAGATTTCATCACAACAACTTTTGGCCACTTTATGTGAGCAATGACTGTGACTAAGAACATTTGTCCTTCAAAGGATCCTGCAAAATCCACATGCACTCATGACCAAGCCTCTTCAGGCCATTCCATGGATGCAATGGTGCTGAAGGTGGCAGGTTTCTTACCTTTGCGCAAGGAAAACATGTTGTAGCTTTCTCTTCAATGTCCACATCCAGTCCAGGTCACCAGAAATAACCTCTTGCTAATTCCTTCATGTATACAATTCTGCAATGGGCTTCATGTAACTTCCCCAACATCCGCTTTCTCAGTGGTGGTGGAATGACCATTCTGAGCCCCCATAGAAGGCAGCCTGACTGTACGAACAGCTCCAATTTCCTGGAGCAGTTTGGCTTCAGGTTAGATGCCACTTCTGAGATCTCCCCTAGCAATACAATATTCATCACTTCTGAGAATATTGGCTCGCTCTGAGTATGCTTCCTTACTTGTCTTAAAGTGACTGGTGTGTTGTCTACTTGTTCAAAGCAGAGGATATTCCCACTTAAGCAGTTTGGTGAACAACCTGACAAAGGTAATTCTGAAAGTCAATCCACGTTACAGCGTAGAGTTGATTTTTAATACTTAATGGTGTAAGTATGTGCAAACAAAAACAATGCCTATCTCTGCATTCTAGTTGTTGCCAGATATGAATTCCTGTATGTGGTCCAAAAATGGGTGCAAATGGACGATGATCAATCAACAATGTAAATTCTCTCCCATATAGGAATTGATGGAATTTCTCTACTCTGAAGATGATCCCTAATGATTCCCTTTCAGTCTCTGCATAGTTACTTTCAGCTTTGCTCAAGTCTCAAGACACGAAAGCAATGGGTCTCTCTTCATCCAACGGCATGGTGTGAGACACCACCATGCCTACAGCATAAGGGATGCATCACAATCTAACTGTAGGGGTAAATTAGGATCAGAATGTATAACAACTTCAAAATTAAGTAATACTTCTTTGGTTTGCATGAAAGCAGTATTGCATTGATCTGACTACTTCCACTTCTTGTTCTGACACAAGAAGTTATGCAATGGTTTCAGGATGACTTCCAAGTTTGGAACAAAATTTCCATAATACTCCAACAATCTGAGGAAGAGACCTAACTGGTTAATATTCTGAGGTGCAGATGCCTCTGTGATGGTCTGAACCTTTGAAAGGGATTTTTGAAGGCCATTGGTGTCAATCACATATCCCAAATACCCAGCAGAGGATTGGAAAAACTCATATTTGTCCTTGCAGACTCTCAGAGCACAGTCGTCCAATCACTGAAGAGTGGCTTCTAAATTCCGGAGATGTTCCTCTTCATCTCTTCCAAACATTGGACTCTGCATGGCCCATTCAGGATCTGATCTGTTGCTCCTTGAAACAATGCAGTGGCTGGGGAGATACCAAACGGCAATCTTTGGTATTGGAACAAGCCTTGATGTATCATGATAATCGGAAGTTCTTGTGACTTCTTGTCCACTTCCATCTATAAGTAAGCCTGGCTCAGGTTTGCTAAAACGTTGGCCTCTAGCCAATCCTAAGAGAAGTCTTCAATGTGGGGCAATGGTTACTGTCCAGCACATAACACTGGATTAATAGTGACCTTGAATTCTCTAAAAAGTTTTTATGGGTCTGGCCGTCTTACTATGACGCAGAAGTTGACCTCTTTTTGAGAAGCCATGTTGAGTCCCCCACAGAGTACTACCTCACTTCATAATCTGTTAAAAGTGTTTGGGAAGGCGCTAACTGTTCTTTATTAATATTTAGAGGTTCATTAACCAAACTACCTGACACTCGCTTTAAAAGAACAATTAACAAGTTATTTATTTAACCAATTGGGAACTTGAACTAAACAAGTAATATATCTATTAAAGTAAGATGTTACTGGAATGCTGTTCAAATAAATACAAGGTAATTTCATTATCAAAAAAAACAGGCTTTAGTCACTACTAAGAAAAGCTATATAACAAGGTGTTTTGGCTTTGGAAAACCTTTGGAGTTCTTCTGTCGATTCTGCTGTCCGTAAGATCTTTCTGATTTGGTACCATTTTGTTAGATACATGGAGAGTTCTCTTAAGAAATATTTAGCTGGCAGGGAGCTGCTGTTTACCCTCTAGATGTTTAGAGGCTGCATGCTTTCAACTGAACTCCAGGCAGGCAGTTGAGTTCCTCCTTATAAATGTGATAACTTATCCTACACCAAGATTGGTCTGATGTTGTCAATGACAAAAAATTAAAGTTGAAAGGTTCCTGATAGCTGAGTGCCTTTTTTAAACTGATAGGCTGTCAAAATTCAAAAGCCTGCAAAGCCTGTTACCAAGGCAATCTTGATGCTTGGTCCTTGTTACAAATATTGCAATCTACGTACCCCATGTGCCTGCATTTTAAACATTCAAGCACTGACACAAGACTAGCTTTTAAAGGGATCACACTTCATAAACTCAGCTTCACAACAGTCTTTATGACTGGAACAATAGGCATGGCCCATTCACTGATGTTGATGGGTTCTAAAACTCTGGACTTTACCAATCACTCTGAGTCAGCCTCCACTTTTGGCCTAAAGCACTTGGTACACACCTTGCTTTCAAGCATTTTGCTTGGCTTCCTTCTTATTTTCAGTTTAATTGTAATGTTTTTCATGCTCCCTAATTCTCCATCAAAAACAACTGTATGTTTCTTTAAGATTTTTATGAGGCAAGATTCTCCACTGGTCGTCATGTTGACTTCAGCTCAATTAAATCGAAACTTCTCCAGGCATGGATGACCTATCAATGCTGGTTAATTGTCCTTTACTATATATAGAGACAAACCTGCTGTTTATCCATTAGGTTCACAGCTACTTTGATGCATTACTTTTAACAAACATTTCTGTGTTGCTTCAATGTGCAGCCCACAGACAAAGTTGTCCCAACAATGTCATTCAGCACATCTCCAAACTAACAATATTCTGCAAGTCTTTTAAGCACAGCCATGAATCATCCAATTAATTCCCCCTCCTCAGATTCTATTGTGTGATCTAAAGCTCTGCAATCACCAAAGGCTTGAGTGAAAAATGTGCTTGCAAAGTATCTATAATCTGTTCATACCTTTTAGTACCTGACTTCTTAGGTTGTGTTAAACTTCTAAGGAGATTAAATGTTTTCCCTCATCATGCTCAGTAAAGCGGACATCCAAATATCGTCAACTGTTTTGTTTGTCTGTGCAAAATAGTCAAAACACACAGTATAGGAGCTCCAACACTCCACATTTTCATCAAAGGTCCTACAGCATCAAAAACCCGATCATTTTTCTACTAATGGAGGTTTCCCATATGCACACGTTGCAACATATTTTCAACAGCTACCTTGATTCTTCTTTCACATGAGGAAAGAACCCCAGCTTCAGCCTCTCACTTAACACATCCATCTCTATAAATGTTCTGCAGCAGATTATCATTATGTTAGGTCTGGAGCACATGGGAAAAGTTTTTTTTGAAACTTTTCTTTCACCTAACTTTTCTCGGCAAGTTTTTTCACCCCAAATGGCCAGCAATGCTGTTCTTCATCCTTGTTGCCAGTTTTTATGTTGTATGTTGAAGAATGACCGAGGATTTAAAACAATGGAGCTTTATTTGAAGGTGTACACAGGACACTGCAGGTAATCGATGAGACATGGGATTTTCTCTGTCTCTGATATACACTTGCTTTTAAAAGAGGCTGCACTATTTTGGTTGTACTAGTTGCAGCGAAACCTGGGGGAGCTGTTTGCTGGACTCGAAGCCATTATCAAAACTCTAAAATGTGTCCTTGTAACACCTCATTTAATCAGCGTGAGAGCAACCCCAGACCCAAACACTCCATGGAAGGTTCACTTTGGTGGGCAAGTGACAGGTGTTCTGGTTACATGGCCAGTCCAACTCAACTGTGACTGTCTTAATATGGAATGGAAGCTTGGCTTTACAGCTTGAGTGAGCACGTCAGTGCCTGGTATTTTTTCCTGCTACCTAATCTTCAGAAGCTTTCAAAGTTCTCACAAGTAAAGATAGTTGAACTTTTTGACAGGACATTGGTACACAGTCCAAATCACACTTGTGTAGAACAGAATACAGAAGAATATTGCTCTAGACTTTCAATTTGGTAGGCAGTCTCAGACTGATATTAAAAATCTGCCAAAAGCAACACTTTCTTCGGAAATTCCTGCCTGTGTGTCTCATTGAATGCAGTGGAGTGCATGCGAGTGATTACGCTGCTTGGATATGTGAACTTATCCACCACTGACACATTCTGTCATGGACGGAAACCTTGGGCACAAGATGGAGCTTTCCTAGAACAGACTGGTAGATACTTCTTTGTGCTGATCGTAAGGTGAAAGTTGCCACATGTATTGGAGAACAAGTCCATGTCACATTGCATGTCCAGCTAGTCCACTGTCGCTGACAAACAGGAAGTCACAAAGTATGTCCTTGGAGACCTTGGATTCGCTAAGGGTCATCTCAGGTTGATCAATGTGATCTTGGTAGTAGTGTTTGCTATTGCTTTTTGTGGTTTTTCAAACAGCCTATCATTACCCCGCCTAAATTGCTCCCGACAATGAAGGATTGAATTTAAGATTATGGAATTTCCTCTGTATTAACATCAATTGAAGGACAGTTAAAGGCCCAAAGAAACAAAAGGAAGGTGTGGAAGCATAGAAGAAGAACTCTGAAGAAAACCTGTCAACATCTATAACCTCCAACACTCTGCTTAAGGCTCTCAAGCTTTTACAAGGTAATGATAGAAGACATGTGCCTTTACAGAATTCATTTTAAAAAGGAAGACCTGAGCAACAGATTAGATTAAATACCCGAATGGCTCTACCATCTGTAATCAAAATGAATACTCTTCACAGTTTTTATGCCATTTACTCCTTCTAGGGTGCAATGGGATACCTACATAATGACAGCTAGAATGTTTGCCTACCATAGGTTCTGTGTTCAGTAAAGCTGTGGAATTAATTTATTTTGGAATGGCACCATGGCAGCAATCACCTCTTTCACTTTTACAATGATGTTTAGATCCCAGGAGTACAGGGGAAAATAGATGGAACCCACATTGCAGTGTTAGCCTTTATTGACCCATTGCATTCCCCGAATGGAAAAGAATTCTAATCCCTGAATGTTCAAATGATTTGCGATAACTAATGACATGTTCCCAATGTGACTACCAGATTCATTTGACATTGTCATAAAGCTTTGCTCATGAGATGAATTAGCCTAATGGTTTCTTTCTGTACTGTAGGGATCCTATAATTCTATTTGTTTTGTGTTTCATGATTGAATTTCAAGTACCATTCTTGGCAACTCAGCTGAGGGCAAACATTCCGCTTACAGCTGCCAGAGTGATCGTCTAATTGGAAAGTGCTGACATCTTGATGGAGTTTGTTCCTGAGGACAGATCGTACATTGCGGTCACCTGGTGTGACCTAAGCGCCTTGCTGTCCAAATATGACTGGAGTGTCACCTCTGGAGGATCTCTGCAGGAAGAGAGCCCTCCCACCTATGGAGGCAGGGGCACAGAATTCAATAACAGAAGGACTTTGATTGAAAATACCTCTGATATTCGGGGATTGTAGTCTCCTCCAAACCAAGATCTCCCTGTTTCTGAGCTCCGGGTGATTATTAGGCCGATATCTTTTTCGAAGTAGTTATTCCCCTTTCTGCACACTCATTGCAATATCTACCCTCCCTGCTTTTACGGCTGCTCCAATTCTTTCACGTGAAAACATCTGTGTTTGGGTTTCACAAGCCAACCTTGTCATTCAACAGACCCAGACATGACATCGAATGATCTGACTGAATAGCAGTGCCATGGCAAATTTCCACATCTGTTTAATCATTATCTCTTGCGCAACTGCCTGAATAGCTTGACCCTGCTTCAAAAGTGCAATTTCAGTAGGCCTCCAAGGCATTTGAGAAAAGGTTTGACAAATGCTTCTATTCCAAGAGACAGCTGCATCATTGACAGTGGCAATGGGCCCAGATTCAGAAACAGTCAGTGGGAAGAATAATCTTGTGGTTTCCATTAGATCCTGATTGCCTGAAGTAATCCAGCCTCATGTGACATAGGCAATGTAGTGTTCTTTCAAGATAGTTGCTGCCAAAGCACTGAGGTACAGTTCGAAAGAGGAAGTACTAGCATTACGATTAAAATCTGATGGTAACCTTCCAGGTAGGAATGGCATATACTGAGGCAGGATAGTGGGCTATACCAGAATGCTACTGACTTCCCATGTCAGCCAGGATTAAGTTCTGCTGTGAAGGCCCATGGTCAACTTTCCCACTTAGCTGCCTATTGAGACCCTTAAAGGACTAATTAATGGCTATTGAGAGCCCCATTCTGCTATTGCTGTGATTTACACAGTGGCAGACTGGTCTGTAAACATACAGCATGTATGACAGATAAAATTGTGTGACAAGCTTGTCAACTTGCAGGCTGGTCTCAGTGCCTGATCAAAGGACGCAATATCGGGAAAGAAAAAGGGCTGCAAAAAGGCTATCCGCTGCTTTTGCTGCTGAGCCCCGAAACCCTTCTCTCTGTAAACCCCACTGCGTGAAGCCCTCCAGCCAACATTACTTATCTGGGGTCTGGGTTGCTCCTCAGGAGCTTTTCCAGCAGTGACCACCATATGCCCTGTTGGCACTGTTGAGCACAAGGGCTGCCAGCCTCTGATTGGCTACCAGCTCTTGGTAGGTGAGACCTCCAGCCCCGAGGTCTTGATTCCAGGGGAGGCCCCGGTGCTGACTTTGTGACTGCCTGATTGGTTTGTGTTTCAGTGGATGATGGTTGTTCAATATTTTTTGATTTGATTTGGTTTATTATTTTGTCGCATGTATTGGGATACAGTGAAAAGTTTTGTCCCTTGCGCGCTATACAGGTGATACATACTGTTTATAGAGTGCATAGGGGAGAAAGAAAGGAAAGGGTGCAGAATATAGTGTTACAGTCAGAGCAGGAGATCTCAGTCTGCTGGCTCCTCAATCTTTGCTTAAGAAGGATTAAATCTTGTTCCTCTCTCGATTCTTCTCGTTACCTGTATCTCGCTTCTCTCTGTGTGCTGATTCTGTGTCCCCACTTCCTTTCTCCTTAAAAAGAAAGCCTCTCAATTAACAAATGGGGCAAAAAAAGAGGGTGAGTGAAGCAAGAGGTGAAAGAGAACAGCTTGGATAGAATGAGGGAAGTCTTCACCATCTCCTTCACTTCCTCCTCTGCCTCACTGCACTATGAATGATCTGTGGATACAGAGCAAAGGAGCTAAGAATTGGCTAGAACTAACCATAGACACGAAGCAAGTAGAAGCAGTCGTCACTGGCATTCTTGGCAGTGAGCTTGGGTAAAGTCTTGCAGCCGGCTTTGAATATACCGTACTTTATACACACTCACCTACTGCTGCAGCAGACCTGCTGACTACAGTCTGGTTCAATTGGCCAATCAATAAAGCTGGTTTATGGTACAGTGAATAGATTGTAAATACATGCCAATCAATTGATCAGGGTTTACTCACAATCAGCTACATTACAATGTTGCCGATCCTTACATTTCATTGAAAATAATTGATTTTCTCTATCATTTTTCTGAAAAGAATGAGAGACGTTCCTTCTCTGGCTCTTCTATCTTCATATTAGCACAATGCTGCAAAGCAACATAATCATTAACAGAATTGTGAGCAGTTGCAGGGCTGAGTGAGCAACACTGAGTTTACTCTTGGTGACAGATTGTAAACCATAAGAAATTAAGAGAGTTTTATTTATTACAGTGAGACAGATACTTTAGACATTCAAATGAACACAGCAGATTTCAGACAGGCTCCATTTACAAAAATACTTAAAGATCTAGAGCTGGATTTTAGCTGCTGAGAAGGGTAGCTTGAGTCACGAAATTTAGTAACTCATTAGAACGGTGCCAGTGAAAAGTGCCCAATACACAGTTTTTTATTCTGGTGGGTGCAGGATGGAGTTGGGATCAATGAACCCAGAAGCAGAACGGTGGCATTCACAGGAGTGGGGAAGTTCTGAGTAGGCTGGTCCTTTGGGACTTGTTCCAGTTGTGTTAGAGATTTTAGTTCCTCTGACTCTCACCTCTCTGACCACCTCACTATTCCACTCACCCCCGTAGTCCCTTATAATCTCCATGCCAACACATCCCCACCAACAACCCCCAGAAACTTCAAGGTCGAACAACCCCCGTAAGCCATTTCCCCCCCATGGCCCCCATGCCAACTCATGTCCATTCTATGCCCATTCACCCAATATGCAATAAGTACTTAACCAATTAGCTAACTGGGGAAATTCAGCCCTAAAGTTTCACGTCATAACTTCTGTCTGATTCGGAAAATGTTAAAGATGCAATAAGATTTAAGCAACAACAGGGGCAGGCAATATTTCACAAAATATTCTAACACAAGTAGAAATATCTCACAGTGCTGTAAGGGTCACTGAGACAGCGTTAAACAACAAATATGGATAAAAATCTGGGATCAGATTGAGTAATAGTCTTCATCTACAGCCATGACTAGCACTCTATTGGAACACTTGTAAGAACAAGATCCATGGAAACAGTCTGACATACATGGAATCACTTGATAATGCCAATTGTGATTGATTGGCAAATTCTTGTCAAGTCTGAGCTTCTTTTAGACATGAGAGAATTTAATTTCAGGCTTCAATCATTCATTTGATATTGTGACATTCTGGAATTGAGTGATATTCAGAGATTAGTTTTCACCTTTCAAAAGGGTGGAATAATCAGTGTTTCCACTCAATCCCAGAATTCAGAGATTATTGTATTCATTTACATGGAGTCTCACTATGCCTGAATGAACCGTGACAGGTCACCCTGCATTCATACAGACCAGCTTACAAATTAATGCAATGTGGAAAGCTGGTACTCAGCATCATCCACATCATTTAACTAGGCAGTCTCTGGTTACTTTCTGTTACTGAGGTATCAACTCAATGGGTGGGATTTTACGGCATCGTTTGTCCCAAAACCCGCCCTCAGTTAACGGATCTTTCCATTGTCCATCCCTCGCCCGCTTCGATTCCCGTGGCAGGTGTGGCAGTAAAATTCTGATAAACAGCACTGAACACGTGTGAGCTTTTATTCACTGTACACTGGACAAAACACATTGAACTATTGGCATCAGTGAATTATCATCTTCTACCTCCTATAGTTTCAAGTGCATTATTCAAAATTTGTGGAGTCAATGTATAATAGATAGAGGATGTGGGCAGCACAAGGTGGCACAGTGGTTAGCACTGTTTTCTCACAGCGTCAGGGATCCGGGTTCAATTCCAGCATTGGGTGACTGTCTGTGTGGAGTTTTGCATTTCTCCCACTTTCCGTGTGAGTTTCCTCCCAAACTCTAAAGATGTGTAGGTTAGGTTGACTGGCCATGCTCATTGGCCTTTTGTGTCCAGGGAATTAGCCGGGTAAATACGTGGGGGTAATGGGGATGGGGCCTTGGGTAGGATTGTTGTTGGTGCAGACTTGATGGGCCAAATGAACTCTCTCTGCACTGTAGGGATTTTATGATTCTAGATACTCACATAAGAACAAACAAAAACTTTTTCCTCTGGTGTGTATTTGATTGGGAGGTGGTTAGCTTAGATGGCTAGAAAGTGGATCAGTTTATTAAAACAGCAAGGGGGTTCAATCCCCATTTCTGCTGAGGCAGACTTTGTACCTTACTCATTGCAAAGTAAATTCACAGCACTTTGCCACACTTTGGCATGTAATGACCAAGAACATGCCTTCAGGGTAAGAAGATATATTGATTAATGATATTAGTCCATGCATGGAGGCTTTCCCATACGGTTTTGGGTTTTTTTGGTTAAAGTTACAGTGTGGTATTCATTTCCTTCATTTGTTATCCATACCATGTTGCATTAAATGACATTGAGATACATAAGGATGTCAAATTACCCATAGGTAGTTAGCATTTTCCCCTGTATATCACCAAAAACAATTACAATTCAGTTCCCATCACTAAGAAGAGATCAGGAGGATAGTGAAAATTAAACTGTATTTTTAAAATTGCTCTCAATAGCTTTAATTTGAGTGATTTAATAAGGAAAAGGAGAAGAAAGGGCCCTTGAGATAACTGAAGTATCAGGGGCAGTTCTAACAAACCTCTTGATTTCAGATAACTGCAAAGTGCTGTATGTAAAAGTTCTTGAATATTTTGTTTCATAGTGAGGAACAAATTTGCAACGCACAGTGAAGTGGAGCTGAAATTTTATCATAACATATTGCCAAAATGTGAGCACAAAAACCATCCCAGGTGAAAAAATTAGATTTTCAAGGTTTAGTCTGATTGGGTAATAGTTCATTAGAGCACCACTGATGAAAAGGTGGCAAGTTATGTAAGATTTTCACCACAGGATGTAGTCTTTAGCTCTTTCTATATTGCTCTTTCTCTCTCATTGTATTTTGCCAATTACTCTCTCCGCTACACTTTATGTGCGCGATAACTGTGCTGCAATATATAGCAGAAAACAAAAAAAAGGCCAGAAGTCATTTCCTTCTGTCAGCACGTTTCAACATTGAAGCCGACAGTAATATTTTTTGTAGATTTGGGTACTTTTCAAGCCACATTGTCATATGCCATTAACTGAGAGGGCATCCCCAGTTTTTTAGAATGAACAACAATGTTTCATTGAAATCATTCCAAATACTCATTAAAGACCAAAGACAGAATTCTCCAACCATTCACAACTGCAGAATTCGCCGGTCCTGCCGGTTGCAGGTTTCCCTACAGAGTGGGGTGATGTGAATGGGAATTCCGGCTGGGAGGCCAGAGAATCTCACCCCAGCTTGCAGATGAACCTGCTTTTACCATGCCACATTGAAAAGGAAGTCAATTGTTTTCACTTTATTCATTTTTTCCCAACAATAGAAGGATAGGGGTACAAGTTTACAACTGTCGTGTATTTAAGCATCAAACTGAGTAGACATTACCTAGGGCAGGAAACACCATACAAATCCTCCAGTCTCTTGTTCCATTTCTGTTTGAGTTTGAGTTAGCTAATCTCAGACAGATGGAAAGTAATGTGATGATGTTTTAATTTGTTCTTGAAAATATGATTATCACTGGCGAGGCTTTCATTTATTGCTTGGGGTGGTATGGTGGTGCAGTGATTAGCCCTGCTACCTCACCGTGCCAGGGACCCGGGTTCAATTCTGGCCTCGGGTCACTGTCTGTGTGGAGTTTGCACATTCTCCCTGTGTCTGTGTGGGTTTCCTCCGGGTACTCCAGTTTCCTCCCACAGTCCAAAGATTTGTGGCTTGGGTTTATTGGCCATGTTAAATTAATCCTAATGTCAGGGGGATTAGCAGGGTAAATACATGGAGTTACAGGAATAGGGCCTGGGTGGGATTGTGGTTGGTGCAGACTCAATGGGCCAAATGGCCTTCTTCTGTAGGGATTCTATGCTCATCCTTAAATTGCCCTCAGTAAGGTATTGCTGAGCTGCCTTCTTGAGCCACTACATTTGATGTTGTCATAATATGATGGATTCTCTAATATGATGTCTCTCTGCTGTAATGCGTCATTGGTGAGATCTTGAAATTTGTCTGTTTAAATACAAACCCTTGGTAGTGTTTAATTATTTATAGTTCCAAGCTGTAGTCATGCATGGTGCTGCTTCACCACACAGCTGGCAACTTCATAGAATCCCCACAGTGCAAAGGGAACCCATTCAGCCCATCGAGTCTGCACTGACTCTCTTTACTGAGAATTCTGTTTTGAGACTGCTCTCTGAGAGCCTGTGATCATGTGACTGTATACATCATACTGTGGGCAGTGCTATTCTTCAGTCCCACCTTAACCCTTGCTGTGCCAAACACCTTTACATTATAATCGCATGCAGGCACATACCACAACATCCCTCTTTCTTCTCTAAGGAACACTTTCCTCCCTTCTTACAATGCAATTTTACTTCCTATCCCTGTTCCCCCAATATCAAGTCTCTGACTTTATAAATTCAGGTGGTCATAAGGCTTGACAGTTCTTCCACATCTCAGTCTGTCACATTTGGAGGAATGGTAGCAGAGCTCTGTTGTTTCCGGTACATTGTTATCTCCATTTGATTCACTTTACAAGCTCCTTCCAAGTTGCTTTTCTCTTTGTTAACAACTTGTCGGCTTTTTTTTTGGAATCTGCGTTTGACCCATTCTCTCCAAAGAGAATGCCCACTCCATTCATTCCTAGACTGGAATTATATGGGGCGGCACAGTGATTAGCACTGCTGCCTTACAGCGCCAGGGACCTGGCTTCGATTCCTGGCTTGGGTCAATGTCTGTGTGGAGTTTGCACATCCTCCCTGTGTCTGCGTGTGTTTCCTCTGGTTTCTTCCCACAGTCTGAAAGACATGCTGGTAAGGTGCATTGTACCGAACAGGCGCCACAGTGTGGCGACTAGGGGAATTTCACAGTAACTTCACTGCAGTGTTAATGTAGATCTTACTTGTGACTAATAAATAAACTTTATTTTCATATTTTCCACGTCATTTTGTTGCTGGACCCATACGTTTTGCAAAGGCAACCTTTATTTTCACTTGTTTCTCATTTCAAACATTTTCTTTCTGCTCTATTTGCAAATTGTTTTATAGTTCATGAATCTTGTCATTTAGCTCAATGGTTTTTGGTGCATCTGAGACACCCAGTGCTTTTTCTTCTTCCAGATCCTTGTACTTCAGTGTCGGATTTACAATTTCTAAGCTTATTTCTGTCTTTCGTCTCTCGGGCCTTTGACAGGTATTCATTTTCTTCATGATTCTCACTCACTTCGTCTTGAAGGACAATCAACTGATCTTTCAACTGTTAATTTTCTTACTGACCTTGCTTGTTCATTGTTGCCCTTGGCAGAGTTGCCCTGTCTCAGATGTCTCTTGTTACCCTTGGCAGAATTGCCCTGTCTCAGATGCCTCCTGTTGCCCTTGGCAGAGTTGCCCTCTCTCAGATGTCTCTTGTTACCCTTGGCAGAAATGCCCTCTCTCAGATGTCTCTTGTTACCCTTGGCAGAATTGCCCTCTCTCAGATGTCTCTTGTTACCATTGGCAGAGTTGCCCTCTCTCAGATGCCTCCTGTTGCTCTTGGCAGAATTGCCCTCTCTCAGATGCCTCTTGTTGCCTTTGGCAGAATTGCCCTCTCTCAGATGCCTCTTGTTGTCTTTGGCAGAATTATCCTCTCTCACATGCCTCCTGTTGCCTTTGGCAGAATTGCCCTTTCTCAGATGTCTCTTGTTGCCCTTGGCAGAATTGCCCTTTCTCAGATGTCTCTTGTTGCCCTTGGCAGAATTGCCTTCTCTCTGAGGTCTTCTGTTGCCTCATCTCTAAGGTCTTTTGTTGCCCATGGATCTTTATTGAGAGTTGCCCTTGGTGCTTTATTGGGAGTTTACTAGACCACTCTTGTGTTTAGTATAACCATTTCCTTATAACAAATGCAGTTGGCTTTACTATTTTTCTGTCCATGGCTGATTGTATTTTCTTGTATTTACCATTTTAAATGCCTTGCTCCTTTAAGAGCTATCATTGCTTGTCCTCGGCTGTCTCTGCGATTTGTTGGCTTTCCGTGCTGTGAATTTCCTATGCTATTGCATGTTCCCCAGGGCATCGATCATTTCATTTCTCTTCAAGCCTGCCAAACTTTTAAATCTTTTTTTTAAAGAACCACTGCAGAAATTGTTGCCCTTCAATTCTGCAACTCTTTTTCTCCTCGTCTTTAAATGTTCCATGCATCAGGAGTTTCAGCAGGTGTGTTGGCTCCTCTGGGAGACCCAGCGGGCTTGTGGTCTAATCAGAGCCTGTTTTTTTTTCCAGCTGAAAGCCGCAGTGCCTCTGTTTCTTCTTTTCAATTCTGCAGCAATTCTTCGTTTTTTTTCTCAAACTCCGCAAGCTCCTCTTATTTTTTCTTACTGTGTGGTTTAGGGTGGCACGGTGGCACAGTGCTTAGCACAGCTGCCTCACAGCACCAGGGACCCAGGTTCACTTCCAGCCTCAGGTCACTGTGTGTGTGGAGTCTGCACATTCTCCCTGTGTCTGCATGGGTTTCCTCTGGTTTTCTTCCACAATCCAAAAATGTGTGGGATAGGTGGATTGGCCATGCTAAATTCCCCCTGGTGTCAGAGGGATTAGGAGGGTAAATGTGTGGAGTTACAGGAATAGGGCCTGAGTGGGATTGTGGTCGGTGCAGACTCGATGGGCCAAATGGCCTCTTTCTGTCCTATAGGGATTCTATGATTCAGGCTTCTGTATTTAACTCTGTCACCTTTTTTTTCGCAAGCTTTGCTCTTTTCTGTAACTGCTTTTTATTACGGGTTTTCTTGCTGCAGGTGTCTCTCAGTTTCTGCAATCTATTGAACCTTTTGGCACCACCACCTGTGAGGATAGCTTCTTCTTCTGTATTTTACTCACCCATCTTGTGGATTCTTACTCAGGGGTCTTGCAACATTCTCTATTTTTGCCCACCTGTCTTGTGAACTGTCGCACAGGGATCTTGCAATGTCTCTTCTTCAGTGTGCATCTCTCTCATTACACTTCAACTCTTTGTACCTTGCAATATTGCTCTGCATTCAAGCATTTAGCTGCCGCCTTTTGTATTGCCATCACTGGTCATCATCAATGATCCGACTGAGTCCTGATGATTTAATCCCGAATGTCGAGTTGAGGCTGTTAAGTCAGCATTAATTACCTATTTAAAGGCCTCACTGATGGGTTGGCTGCCCACTGCCAGAAGTGGGGGCAGGATGGGTGGGTAGGTGGCAGGTATGGTGCCCTCTTGGTTTAACAAGCACCACCAGTCTTCAAACCACCAGAGGAGGAGTGTTAAACCCAGCCCAGAATGTCTCATGTATTGACCTGCCTATTACTGTCGATTGAGTAACAATGGAGATCCGTGAGAAAGTTAGAGAACCTAAACTTAGGGAGGCCAACTGCAGGCAGTCTCAGCCTTTAGTCAATCTACCTACTATTAATCCCATGGTACAGTACACAGGCATTTCTTATTTGATTTCAATTCTAACCATTTTTTGCAACTATTCTTATCTATCAAAAGCTAACTGACTTGGTTCTATTAACATCTGTTTCTGCATTTAACATGTGGTATTTATAGCTTGCCATATTTTTATTTTTTTAAAATAATAGTTGGAAAGATTGGTGACATTCTAACTTTATCTCCTTGGCAAAAGTGAACTGAATCCCAAATCCATAATCATGGGAGCATTCTCTTGAAATGACCATTGGGCAGTATGGTGGCACAGTAGTTAGTACTGCTGCCCCACAGTGCCAGGGACCTGGATTCAATTCCAGCCTCAAGAAACCCATGCAAACATAGCGAGTTTGCATATTCTCCCTGTGATTGTGTGGGTTTCCTCTGGGTGCTTTGGCATCCTCCCACAGTCCAAAGATGTGCAGGTTAGGTTGATTGACCACGCTCAATTGCCCCTTAGTGTCAAAAGGATTAGCAGGATAAATATGTGGGGTGATGGAAGCCTGGGTAACATTGTTGCCAGTGCAAGATTCATGAGTCGAATGGCCTCATTTTCCACTGTAGAAATCCTATGATTCTATGAATGTTAGTGGATGAATGATTAATATATATACATGTCCATCTATTCAACACTTTCACAGGGACAATAACTTAGAAAAATGCTTTGATGTCAAAATAACAGAGAAAGAAATGTTGAATGTACGTGTAAAGCATTTGTCTTCTAATACCACCTCCAGTAATTTTCAGGCTCATATATAGAATTCTGAAATTTGTCAGTGAGTTTGGGCTGGCCCCTGTACTCTTCAATGTTAGAATATTTACCTTGTCTAACCATGAATCCAATCATCCTGGTCCCCCCATGCCAATGCTATAGTTAAGAAAGCTCACCAACGCCTCTACTTTCTCAAAAGACTAAGCAAATTTGGCATGTCTGCTACAACTCCCAACAACTTTTACAGATGCACCAAAGAAAACATTCTTTCTGGTTGTATCACAGCTTGGTATGACTCCTGCTCTGTCCAAGTTCACAAGAAACTACAAAAGATTGTGAATGAAGCTCAGTCCATCACTCAAACAGCCTCCCACCCATTGACACTGTCTATACTTCCCAGTGCCTCAGAAAGGGCACAGCCTCAAGATAAAGGGGAGGCGGTTTAGAACGGAGTTGAGGAGGAACTTCTTCACTCAAAGGGTGGTGAATCTCTGGAATTCTCTGCCCGTTGAAGTGGTGGAGGCTGCCTCGCTAAATATTTTTAAGAAGCGGGTTGATGGGTTCTTGATAAGAGAGGGGATTAAGGGTTATGGGGAGAGGGCGGGAAAGTGGAACTGAGCCACGACAGATCAGCCATGATCTTATTGAATGGCGGGGCAGGCTCAAAGGGCTAGATGGCCTACTCCTGCTCCTATTTCTTATGTTCTTATGTTCTTATGTAAAAACAGCCAGCATAATTAAGGATGCCACTTACCCCAGACATACACTCTTCCGCCTTCTTCCATTGGGAGAAAGATGCAAAAGTCTGAGGATGCGTACCGATCAACTCAAGAACAGTTCCTTCCCTGCTGCCATCAGACGTTTGAATGAACCTACCTTGTATTAAGTTGGTCTTTCTCCACACCCTCGCTATGACTCTAACACGACATTCTGCACTCTGTCCTTTCCTTCTCTATGTACAGCATGCTTTGTCTGTATTGCGCGCAAGAAGCAATACCTTTCGCTGTATACTAATACGTGTGACAATAATAAATCAAATCAAATCGATCAATATGCTGCATTTAATGCAAGTAAAATAGAGTGGGAGATAAAATGGACAGTGGATGGGCAGAGAAATAATTAGGTAAACTAGCTAGAAAATGTGGAGCTATTGGCCAGCCAGCTGAAGATAAGGGAGATAAAGAAAGGGAACTTATTAAAAACATGGCACCTTTTAAAAATCATAAAGAAGATGTGCATTCAGTGGGAAGATAGATTAAAAATATATAGATGTAGCAATCTGCACAAATACTAACAGTTCTTGATGTGCACTCGCATTTTCTGGAAGCTTTATTGACTTGGCAAACACATCTGGTTTGAATTTAGACGTAAGTTCCAACTATGAAAGGCCAATTTCCTAACCCATTATATCAGTCATTCCATAATAGTTAATAATTTCATTTAATTTGCAGGAATGATTTATGATTTAAGGTTTACCAATGGATTTTCCAAGTGAACCATTTTTATGTTTTTCTTTTTTATTGCTGAAATTTTAAATGTTTTCAGAAGTTCCGGTGACAGCCATTTGGAAGGAATTTGGAGGGCTTTTGAAACCAGAGAACTCATACACTGAGCAAGCTTTGATTTGTTTAGACATGCTGCATTGATATGTTCTCCAGAAGACTTTTTTCATTTGTTCATGGGATGTGGGCATTGCTGGCTGGGTCAGCAGCCCATCCCTCAGGTATTTAAGAGTCAGCTACATTGCTGTATATCTGGAGTCACATGTAGGCTAGGATGGCAGATTTCCTTCCCTAGAGGAAGGAAACCAAATGGGTTTTTATAACAATCGACAGTAGTTTCATGGTCATCATTAGACTTTTAATTCCAGATTTTGTTCTTTATTGATTTCAAATTTGATCATCTGCAGTTGTAGGATTTGAACCTGGGTACCCAAAACATTACCCTGGATGACTAGTCCAGCCATGGTACCACAATGCCTCCCCTAAGATTACTTAAAATGATTCTGTCCATTCCGAGATAGGAAACCAGATTCCATATTGTAATTACCTCTGTGAAATACGAACATTTATTAAAGTTGTGACATTCTTCCAGGTGACCATAGCATTATTTACAGCATGTTTCTTTCAACGTAAAAGCTCTCGGTCTGTTCTTATCTTCGTGATTTCTTTGTTTTCCAATCCCAGTACCTTGCTTGCTATCTCTCTGTTTCAATTATTCTCTGTCTATTATTCTGTTGGAAGTATTAAACAATATTCCTATGCTATCTCGTTCTTGTTACCTGTCACCTTTCTGTCCCTTTGTTACCAGACTAGACTTCTTTATTTTTCTGTGTTATTTCATCTGAATGTTAGAAACCAACCCCTCACCCACATCAATAGTATTGGAATAGCTGAGACTGTCTGTTATGAATTAGAGTGAGAGGGGTGGGTTGGGTGGAGGGATCCACGCACAGAAATGTGTCACAATTTTCAGGGCCCTATAAGCACATCAAAATCGTAGAAGTTTCCACATGAAGAGAGGTTCAGATTTTTTCCTGTTGATTAATGGATATGGATTTATGAATAGGATGTGAATGGAAGGATAGGGACTCTGTAATTACATACGGTTTTAGACAGGCATCATGACCAGAGGGCTGGAGGACCTGTTCTTGCGCTGTAGTATTCTTTGTTCTTTGTTCACTATTGTATTATATGGAGTTATTTATTAAGGCCTTTTAAAATAAATAAAGGAGCAAACAAAATAGATGGAGAAAAGCTAGTTCCCTAGTTGGGAGCAATATTGATTCTAAACTGTGTGGTTTCATGGCCACACAGTGACCAGGAATATGCCACGTATGGAACAAGTCAACTGCACACAAATGATGTTCCATTTAAAAAGTCCTCATGTTTCTTTCAATAAAAGCTCTTGGTCTGTTCTTATCTTCATTTAAAAAGTCCTCACGTGCCACCACAGGTCACTGCAAGAAGTCCATGCAGTGCAACAAGCCGGCCTTCCACAGCAACCAGAAATTAAAGAGAACATTTGTGAGAACCCAGAACAAGAAGGGGAAAACCTTAAAACTAGAGCTAAGCCACATGAGAGTGATGTTAGAAGACACTTGTTCATACAAAGAGCGGTGAAATTGGGAATGATCTCCCTCACAAAGCTCTTGAGATGGTGGGAGGGAGTATCAAAACTGAGGCTGATAGAATTGTCAAGAAACTTGGGAAGTAAGAGGAGGATTCAGCCATTTGGCCCCTTATACCAGCTCTGTCATTCAACCAAATCATAACTGTTCTCCCTCGATGCCATTATTCCACAGTAACCCACATCCCTCAATATTTTTCATATCAAGGATGCAAAGGGTTATGGAACCTGGTTGGATAAATTAAGTTAAGCAGCAGATTAAGCATGATCTGATGAAAAGATGAAACCGGTTTTAAGGTTGAATGTCCAGTTCCTGTTGTTCCTACACACAGCTTGTGATGTTTTTTGATTGTACGGTTGAACTGTTTCAACTATTGACAAGTCTTGGAACCAAAGAATCCCTACAGTGCAGAAGGAGGTCATTTGGCCCATTGAGACTGCACCGACCCCAATCCCATCCAGACCCTACCCCCATAACCCCTTGCATTTACCCTAGTTAGTCCCCCTGACATTAAGGGGCAATTTAGCATGGCCAATCCACCAAATCCGCACATCCAGATGCACCTGAATGAAAACCGGAGCACCTGGAGGAAACCCACACAGACATGGGGAGAATGTGCAAACTCCACACAGACAGTGACCCAAGCCAGGAATCGAACCCGGGTCCCTGGCACTGCGAGACAGCAGTGCTGACCACTATGCCACTCATGGGTCAAGAATGATGAGGAGGACATTTTTTTTAACATCAGGTGTAATTTGTAACTTTGATCAGAGTTGTTTGTGTAGTGTGATAGGGGCTGAAACCTGGTTGGTGGTGGATGGCTAAACCAAGACTGGAATTTAATGCCCCTCCTCCCTTCCCAAGCTGTGTAGTTGGAGACAGGGAGATATTTGATTGGGTGCAGGCTAAGAATCCTTCCTCCTCCCGATTTAAGTCTTGCGTGGGAAGCTTGTGAGATGCCCATTGAAGGGGTTTGCCCTATCGCTGTTGGTATCCAACTAGCAATGGGCAGAGGAGCAGCCAAACCAGAAGTCCAAGAAATGAATCAAAGATCCAGGGAGAGGGGTCTGTTCCACAATGATACTCCATGCCTGATTGCAGGACCCAGCATTGAGAATGGGATAGCCTGCTGAGAGCCAGATCCTTGCACTCCCAGCCAACAATCTCCTCTACATCCCCCACACCACCCTTATTCACCTGTGGCCTGAGTCCATCGGCATCTCCAGGTCAACTGTCGATGCAGTACTGGCAACTGCCTCTTCTCCTTGTGGCCCTGCCTGAAATGGAGAGTTGCAGGCCTCTCACTGGCCAGTGTCTCTTGGGGGGCGTTACATTTCCACCCCCAGGAGGTTAAATCCCAGGGAAGGCCTGCTGCTCCCCTGGAATGCCCTTTAGGCAATTAATTGGGTGGACTGTTCCCACCACAAGAATCTTGCCAGCTCACCAGAGGTGACCCCAGTTGTCTGGATTGAATTTGCTATACTCTTTCAAGTCTGTATCCCATGAACCTAAGGAAATGGAGCTGAGGACATAATTTAATAGCCTGAATCACACAGCCAGAGAGGCATTAGTTCAAGGGCTGGATTCACTCTACTGAGGCAGATATCTCAAGGTGGAAAAGTCCTGACTTGGCAGACTCGATTCAACTACTATGGCCCTGCTAGAATGAATGTTCACTCTGAAGAAGTGGGTGCAGGAGAGGCCACTAATCCATGAAGCAAATCATTGGTGACCATGGAGGTGGGTGATTTCTGAGGCAGGCTGGTTGGAAGGCCTGCCTTGTTTCTCTAGAACTTCACCTAGTTGGTTTAGCAGTTGTTAGGCCCTTCAGTCCTCACCTCCCCCACCCACGTTCATCCCCTAACTACCCCTCCATGCCTCTCATACCAACATGCCACCTTCATAGCCACTTACCCACTAATCACCATGGGAAGACATAAGAAGCCATGTGGGGATGAAAAAAAATCTTCTAACAGTTCCCACTCATACACACATGATAGTGAAAAGTCTTGCTTTTATGAAACTCATTCAAAGCTTTGAAATCTTGATTAATTTGTCATAAAAATAAATCCATCTGTATTTAGTAGCTACCTTTTTGTCTAACCTGCAGCAGATGGCCTGTCAATCAAACAGTCCAGCTGCAATATTTTTAAAACTCTCATTGACAATTTAAGCTTTTTTTTCCCCAAGATTAATGAGCTGGGGATTTCAAAAGTTCAGATTAGATTAAACAGATCTTATCCATCCTTCAAGAATGTTTATATCTACTTCACAAATTTGTGAGTCATGTACTGCGGTTAGGGTAAATTTATTTTTAGTTTATTTATTTGTCACAAGTAGGCTTACATTAACACTGCAATGAAGTTACTATGAAAATCCCCTTGTTGCCACATTCGGCGCTTGTTCGGATACACTGACAGAGAATTTAGCATGGCCAGATCACCTAATCAGCATGTCTTTTGGACAGTGGGAGGAAACTGGAGCACTTAGAAGAAACCCATACAGACATGGGAGAACATGCAGACTCTACACAAGCAGTGAGTGACCCAATCAAACCTGGGTCCCTAGCACTGTGAGGCAGCAGTGCTGACCACTGTGCCACCCTGGTTTTCCTTGCAACAACCAAAATGGGGTCTATTTGAATTCATTACTGTGCTCAAATGGCCTTGCTGAGTTCAGATTTCTCGTCTGCATGAAGCATGCCCTGTCACTAAAAATTGGATTGGTTGCAAATGGGAGTGTGTCTTCTGCCTTTGGGTTCCATCCATCATTTTTAAAGGTCCACAATGTCTTCTCGGCCCACACAAAAACCCAGCCTAAAATCCTCCAGCAGGTCTCTAAGTAACAATGGTGAGATCATCAAAATAAAAGCTTAAACTGTCCAAAGGATGTTTTCAAATGACGGGAACTGAGGTTGGGTCCTTCTTATCTGTGGATTTTAAGTGGTTTTTCGACAGGCTATAGGCATACTCTGGTATCTGCTTAACACTTATTCATCAGTATTACTTCTAAACAGGTTGCAAAGTAGGAACCACCCAAGAGAAGGAGAGAGACTAACACATGACTGACTGATGTAAGTGGTACATCACTGTCCACACCATATATCAGCATTTCTCACTTTTTATACTACAGAAACCAAATCGGGATGCCTTGTAAATTTTTTTAGTGATTTTTAGTGATCAGTTTAATGTTGCTTGTTATATTGCTCTGTTTTCTTAATATAAAGTATTGCCTGATAGTTCTCTTTGGAAGTTGCCTCCTTTTGCATTTTCTCTCTCTGCTACTCAAGTATATTTTTTTGTACGTTTTATCCTTTCTATCAAGAAACTTCCACAATCTTTTAAGCTTGTTTTTAATCTGTAACTTTGCTTGCTATAATTATAATTGAAAGTAACTGTTATGGGTTGGCCCAGTAACATTTAGAGAATTATAAATTCATATAATATTTTTTCAAATGCCGCATTATGATTTTTACTTGATAATGGGGATATATGGATGGAGGTCTGCTTTTGACAATTATTAAGAACCTGACATTGATTTGATAAGTGTTTTATAAATGTATGCTCCTGACACTCAAGGCTATAGTTAATAATATTAGTGTGACTCCTCAGCTCTACAATGTCTTTAGAAGATTAGAATTAAAAAGTTAACTTCTTCATAATCATGGTAAGTCATCATTGTGTAGGTTAGGTGGATGAGAGGGGTAAATATATGGGGTTGCGGGATAAGCCTGGATCAGAGTTGGTGCAGACTCAATGGGCTGAATGACGTCCTTTTGCAGTGTAGGATTCTATGATTCTATTCTACAGTTCTATTCTATGAATAAAGAAAGGACGTGCTAATGCTATTTCTGACCTTTCACAGCATCGGGCATAATATGGTCCCCCATATTGTCTTAGAGCAGAATTCTGCAGCTGCGTTGGTGTAAAAGCCAGAAATTCAGACCCGACCATCGATGGTGTTTCACATTCTCTGCAACCCGCCTGCTAAAATTCCAGTGGCAGGCGGAATGGGAGAATTCCAGCCTTAATGTCTCCCAAACCCTTCTGCAAGCAACATAAAACATAAAATATTTTTTTCCCATTGTCTTTCAACATTTTTGTTTAGCAGGTATAAAAATTTGAAGACAAAGTCTATTTGATGGTGTGAGACAATTGGAGGGGGGAGATCAAATGATGCGATTTCCAAGAAAATTTCTAAGCAGAGTTGCTAACTTTAGCCAGCTTTTTTTTTGTTTGTCTGGTTGAACAAACTGAGGAACGTTTTAGTGTTTGTTCCTTCAATGCTCCCTATTCAGCAACAGCACATTTACTGCTAACTGTCTGGCTCCAGCTCTTGATTCTTCACAACAGATGAATTAATCACATCCTATACAAGTTTCTTTCAGGTATCTGTGATAGAAAGCTTTGACAAATAGATCTTCTGTTTTCAAAGCCACGAAGCAACGCAATTCATTAAATAGAGGATAAATCATAGCACTCAGTAGTGTGCCGACGGAATATTTAAGTTTACCAGATAACAGTGTCTCTTTAATGAAACTGTCATTTTGAATTTAGCTGGCTCTCAAAAGTAAAATGTTGGATCTTTTAGCATCAGATAAAATAACTTCCTTTAATTTAACCTTAACCAAAATAAATATATTTCAGCCAGGCAAAAGAAAATTGTTATGGCACCAATCGTCTTTAGTTATTTGGGGCTAATGTCTTTCTGTGATTGCTTAAACCAGTAGAAGCTGGACAGGATTAGGAGCTAGAAGATCAAACAAGGAAATGGAGTGTGCAGCAATAATGATAAAGGCGCAATCCTAGCAATAAAGAAAGGATTTCAGTAAGAGTGATCAGTCAATGGAAGCACAATGGGTACTATTAAGGAACAACAAATGATGTAGGAGTTGTCCACTGCCTGCCGATGATAGCAGTGTAGTGGAAAACGTATCAGCCCTCAGAAACTGGGCCCCTTTTGCGTAGATAATCAGCTATGGTCGATTGAACGAGGTTCGAGATAGCTGCAAGAAAATCTCACATAAGTTCAATGAGAAGTGGGAACCAGGCAAATTGAAAGAATTATAAAAAGCAACAAAAAAGGAAAGTGATGAGATATAAAGAGGGAATATGGGGAAAGCTTGCAGGTGATATCAGGGCTAGCCATAGAAGTTTCCATAATTATATTAAGTGAAAGAGTGTGAGGTCAATAAAGACAAAGGCTGATTAGACTATAATTGTCCATAAAGAAATGACTGACTTTTTAAGTGACTTATTTGTATTTATTTTCAATGTAGAGGGAGCAAATGCTCAAATATATGTCAAGGAGAGAAACTTAGCAGATTCAATATAAGTTAATTAAGTGTGATGATGGATTAAATCTTGAGGACCTGATTATTTCCAGAATATTGAGAAAAATAGATGAGGTAATTGCAGATCTATTAGTCATAATTTTCTGAAATCCTAGATTTAGGAATTGCGCCATTTGGATTTGAAAATTGCAAATGCCGCTCCAACAGCATCTGTTATAGGGAAGTTCTTGGAATCTATCCTGAGGGAGAGAGTGAGTAAATACTTGGAGAAGCGTGAGCTGATGATAGAAAGTGGAGCTTTGTTCCTATTTCGAGCAACGTTCCCTCTAATTCTCTTTCTGGAGAGCATAGTTGATTTCCTTGGACTACCACACACATGCAGTCACTTAAAGGGCCAACTTGTGTGCTGCCAACTTCCAGGTTGTTGTGGAGTCACACAGGCAGCTTACACAGAACATTTATTTCAAGGGACTGCAGTACAAAGGGGACTGAGCATGCTTCAGTTCTAAAAAGCATGGCTTGAATGATACTGCACAATGGTGCAAAAGATTATAGAGTTAAATTCTGACAATGAATAAACTTTGGGCTTGTGTTCACTTTGAGTTGAGAAATTTGAGTGGTGGTCTAACTGAGGAGATAAAAGGTTTTGGTGATTCCCTGGCAGTCCAAAATAAGTAAAAAGTCTGACAACACCAGGTTTTAGTCCAACCGATTTATTTGATAGTAAACGCACAAGCTTTCGGGTTAGTCCCTTCGTCAGGTGAATGGAGAGTTCTGGCCTCAGACAGAGCATATAAAGCACAGACAGTTTACAGATTACTGATTAGAATGCGAATCTTTACACCTAACCTGCTGTTCAAGTCTTGAAGTGGCCAACAATGTGAGTGGAAGGAGCACTGATCACAGGTTAAAGAGATGTGTATTGTCTCCAGACAGCACAATATGCTCTGTCTGAGGGCAGAACTCTCCATTCAGCTGACGAAGGGACTAACCCGAAAGCTTGTGCGTTTACCATCAAATAAATCGGTTGGACTAAAACCTGGTGTTGTCAGACTTTTTACTGTGTTTACCCCAGTCCAACGCCGGCACATCCACATCAGTCCAAAATAAGGAATCATCTTTTCAGGGTTTTTTAGGAGTGAACTCATAAGAACTTTATCAGATAATGGGTAGTGAAAATCTTGCAAAAGATTGTGAAGGTTGGGACAACTGAAATTTTCAGGAATGAGACCCAGGATACCTTGTTAGGTCAGGGAATCAATGAATATAGATCGACAGTGGGCCAATGAATTTTATGTACAGATCAACCAAAATTTAATTGAATGGTAAGTTTTTAAGTTGATTTATTAATGTCACAAGTAGGCTTACATTAATACTGCAATGCAGTCACTGTGAAAGTGCCCTAGTCGCCACTCTCTGGTGCCTGTTTGGGTACACTGAGGGAGAATTTAGCGTGGCCAATACACCTAACCAGCATGTCTATGTGAGGAAACTGGAGCACCCGAAGGATACCCACGCAGACAAAGGGAGACGGTGCAGACTCTGCACAGACAGTGACCCCAGCCAAGAATTGTATTTGGGTCCCTGGGGCTGTGAGGCAGCTGTCCTAACCACTGTGCCTAGATATGCTGTGATGCCCCGGGGTATTGCAGGCTTGAGTACCTGAATGATTCACTTCTGACCTTGCCTTACTTTGTTCCTATTATGAGGTACAGCCTTTCCCTTTATGCTATGCGTAACACTTAAGGGAAAAAAACATTTTTAAAAATTTAGGTTAAGTGGACTAGTTGCATTTGATCCTTTAAAGTTGAAGTTTATTTATTAATCACAAGTAGGCTTACATTAACAATGCAATGAAGTTACTGTGAAATTCCCCTAGTCGCCACATTTCAGCACCTGTTTGGATACACTGAGGGAGAATTTAGCATGGCTAATGCACCTAACCAGCACTTCTTTCTCAGACTGTGGAAGGAAACTGAAGCACCCAGAGAAATCCCATGCAGACATGGGGAGAACATGTCGATTCCACACAGACAGTGACCCAAGCCGGGAATCAAAACTGAGTCCCTGGCTTTGTGAGGTAGTAGTAGTGACCACTGTGCTGTCCAATAAGAATACATTGGGCATGAAATTCAACTTCAGAGGGAACTCAAACCAAAAGGTATCAGATCAGCCACTCACTGGTTTCAATGGATAGGGTACATCAGCTGGCTATTCCGATACGGTTCATTTTGTATTGTGGCTGAAATTGAACTTCAATCCAAGTGCAAATCTGGAGTACATTTTCTCAGTCTTGCGGGATTTGTAATATCCCGGGCACCTCAGGGAATCTCCCACGCCTCACAATGTAGTGCCTGTAGGGCACTGACCAGGCATGACGCTCTCCCCCACCAGGAGCTGTACTTAACTGTGCGCCCCCAACAGGTTCTGTTTGCCTGTTCCCTGTATGTAAAAACCTGTTATAAATCCTGCCAATGTGTCGTCACGCCACTGGGGAGTGGTGGTGGGATTTTCCTATATGGAGGGATTTTACAGTGGGGAGGCCTGCTAATTATAGTCTAATGTATTTAAGTGGATTTCCCATCAGTGCATGGTGGGGACCCCATTACATCAATGGCAGGAAGCAGGGATAATTGAGTGAGGAAATCCTGCTGGCATAAAAACCATTTTGGGGCTCCTCTTTGATTCTTCCCCACCCCCACACGCTCCCTCCCTCCACCAACCCCCTCCGCTCCCCCACCCCCCTACACCACTATTCCCACTTGCCAAAAACGGAGGTGGAAAATCCCCCCTAGACTCTTGTACTCTCTCAAGGGTCCAAACTGAAACCAAAGTAAACAAGTGTCAGAGTGCTGACCAACATTATAAACTACAATGCACGCTAGTTACAGCTGAAGTCAGCCCTGCGGTAATCTTTAAAGGAAAGAGCAACTCACTAGCAGCCAGATCCTGAGATATACTCTGCACTGTATGAATTGATTAGTGGCTGGTTGCATTAGTTGAACTCACAGTAAATGGCACTCACTTATTTCAAAAACAACGCACCACTTGAACAGTCTTTCAAACCGTGTATATAAAATGATGTAGGCTAAATGCTATTTTACAGATTGTATACTTGCGGTATGCAGAAAGACATTACAATATTTTGGCAACTGTAACCCCATGACCAGTCTCTGCCAAGGCTGATTAGGATCAGATATGGCAAGGCCGTGGTTTGCCTGGAACTGCACTGGCATACTGATATCAAGAGAGAAAAGCAGAAAGCTTGCTAATGATTTTTGTTGATGCGTTCATGCAAATTATTTTCTTAACGCTTTGAGGAAAAACAGCTCAGGCAAAGAGTAAGGTATCCTGACATTGGCTGAAATCAGAGCAGTAATGGAATAATAAACACTTAGCTGGCCGGGAGGCTGCTGACACAACAGCATTCAGGAGACTGCACACCATCCATGACAGAGCAGTCTGCCTGATTGGCACTGTTTTCACTGCCATCAATATCCATCCTTCCCGTTTCTGGTGCCCTGGAGTTGCAGTACACGCCTCCTCCTGGATGCACATCAGCAACTCACCAAGTTAATATTAACTTGACTTCCCAGCCACGCTGCCTCGATCACTGAATGCAGCAACCTTATCAGAACAGTATTATCACCCATACAAAATCAGAACAATTCAGCAGGTCTTACAGCATCGGTGGAGAGAGAACAGAGCTAACATTTTGAGTCAGGATGACGCTTTGCCAGCGATTCAGACCCCCAGCCACCCCACAGACATCAGACCCCACCCACCCCTGATTGCCCCCTGTGCCAGTCTGCACCCCCGCCCGCCCACCCACCCACCCACTCACACCACAGACAATGGACCCCATCCGCCGCTGATCACTCCCAGTGCTGGTCTATTTCCCCCCTCCTCCCACCCAGCAATCACTCCCGTCTGCACAGTTCTCCCCTTCCACCCGCCGATTGCCCCCGTCTGCAGAGTTCCCTCCCTCCTGACCCCAACCACCACCTCGCAGAGTTCTGTCCCTCCCAACCCGATCGCTATACCCCCACAGAGTTTCCTCCCTCCCCAATCACCACCTCGGCAGAGTGCAGACTTCCCTCTCTTCCACCCTGATTGCCTCCCACCGCTGAGTTCCCTCCCTCCTTGATCACCGCTCCGGCAGTGTGCAGAGTTCCCTACCTCCCACCCCTTCGGAGCTCCCTTCCCTTCCCTCCCCTGTCATATCTCTGCCCCCATTTCCGGGTCCAACCACACTCAAGTCTCACCGCGCCCTCCCAGCACTGTCCCTGCACAGTTATGGTGCCTGGTGGGCGGTGCCAGGGTGCCATGCAGGCACTACCAGGCTCAAGCTGCCCGGCTCTGCCCCTGACCATCTGGGGGCTTCAGTGGCCTCTGATCCCCCGGTGAGGTTATCACATCTGGCACCAACTATCCAAAAAAAAGTTTATTTATTCGTCACAAGTAAGGCTTACATTAACACTGCAATGAAGTTACTGTGAAATTTCCCTAGTCGCCACAGTCCACCGCCTGTTCGGGTCAATGCACCTAACCAGCACATCTTTCAGAGTGCGAGAAAAAACCGGGGCACCTGGAGAAAACCCATGCAGACACAGGGAGAACTTGTAAGTTCCATACAGACAGTGACCCAAGCCGGGAATCAAACCCAGGTCCCTGGCGCTGTGAAGCAGCAGTGCTAACCACTGTGTCACTATGCCGTCCTGATCCATGATTCTTTCCGGTGAGAACTTTGACCAGCAAACAGATAAGGTCAAGTGAGCCTGGGTGATAGTGTCTGGGACTTGCTAATAACATTTAAATGATGTTATTAATATTTAAATTGGCTTCAGCCCATTTCTGAGCGTAAAATCAATTTCACCAGCAAAACAGGGCCATTATGATTGAGGGAGGCAAGAAACTGGGCAAGTTTCTCATTTTTCACTGCTCACCTGATTGTACCACCTCACCCCACCGAAAGTCAGGCAGGACAAGGTTGCAAAATCAGGCCCTAAGTGTCGGTGAGTAGGTTATTGCTCAGTGAGCACTGTTTGTTAGGACTGTTTACAATACCCTTTATCACTTTGCTGATGATTCAAAGTAGACAGATGGGGTGGTAATTGTCAGTTTGGATTTGCCTTGCTTCTTATGGACAAGGCATATCTAAGCAGTTTTTCACTTTGCCCAGTGGATACCAGCATTGTAGCTGCCGCTGGAACACCTTAACTGGAAAGATGGCTAATTCAGAAACACAGATCTTCAGCACTGCAGCCGGGATATTGTCGGGCCCGTTGCCTTTGCTGTATCTGGTACACTCCGTTGTTTCTCGACATCGTGGAGACTGAATCAAATAAGCTGAAGATGGACATCTGTGGTGATGGAGACCACAGGAAGAGGTCAAGAAGCATCATCCATTCAGCATCTCGAAGATGGCTGCAAGTGCTTCATGCTTATGTTGAGCATTCCTGCTAGACTCCACCATCATCTAGGATAGTGGCGTGCATGGAGATTCCCACTCGTTCTTTGATTGTCCACCACCATTCACGCTTGAATGTGGCAAGTCTGCAGCATTTTGATGTGATTCATTGATTGCAGGATCTGTCTACAGCATGCTGCTTCCATGGGTTAACCTGTGTTGTAACTTCACGGGGTATGCCTGGTGCTGCTATTCCTGGGTATTGGACAAAAGAAGCAGAAAGAAAATGAGGAAGAAATGTTTTCCCAGCAAGAGGTTTGAATTTGGAATGCATTGTGACAGGTAAATTGCTGAGGATGAGGTCAGGTATATTTTTTTCCTTGTTTTGGTTCTCTCGCCTATTGCTGTAGGTCTGGTCACTCAAGTATTACCTTCAGGATTCAGCCACCTCGGTTAGTCAGTCTCGGTGGTTGACTTTGATGTCCACTATCCTGAGTATGATCTGTGTGCTTCTTCCAAGTGGTGTTTAACATGAAGGAGCACTGATTCCTCAACTGAGGGAGAGCAGTAATCATCAACAGGAGGTTTCATAGAAAAATAGAAACATAGAAGATAGGAGCAGGAGGAGGCCATTTAGCCCTTCGAGCCTACTTAGCCATTCATTACGATCATGGCTGATCATCCAACTCAATAGCCTAATCATGCTTTTTCCCCATAACCTTTGACCCCATTTGCTGTAATTGCTATATCCAGCCATCTCTTGAATACATTTAATATCTTGGCATCAACAACTTCCTGTGGTAATGAATTCCACAGGCTCACCATACTTTGGGTGAAGAAATGTCTCCTCACCTCTGTCCTTAATGGTCTACCCTGAGTCCTCAGATTCCCATATTTTGCCCCATGCCATAAGGCTTCATGAAGTCAGGAGTTAATGTTGAGGACTACTTCTTCCTGACTGTACATGACTGTTCCATCACCCCTGGTGGGTCTGTCTGCTAGTAGGACAAGATATAATCAGAGATGATGGGCAGTGGTGTTGGGACATTGGCTGCAAGGCTTGACTTAGTGAGTTTTCACCTTGGGAATCAAAATCAGAAAACTTCCTGACATCAGAGCCATGCTTTCCAAATGCTTGTGCCCAGCTACACTGGGGAGGCAGAGATGGGCTGGAGTTGAGCCTGCCATCTCCAGCAGCAGATATTAAGCAGAGACAGGTTGATGCTGAAACAGCCAGGTTAAAAGGACATCTTTGTTTGCTAAGACCTCAACCCCGTTCTGGAGATGAGTGTCTTGTGCCTGAACCATCAACGCCGTTCGACTTTCACCCCTCATCCTCCATATTGTCTCATATACCTCCATACACTCTTTATCCAGGGTCCATAATAAAAAGAACTTACAAGCCTTATTATAACATTGGAAAATCTTTGAGAAGTCATAAATATCTTAAAATACACAAACATTACTGGATATTCACTTTAACAAAAACATAAAGCTCTTAATTACTCATAAATCTATCAAAATAACCAAACTCACATTCTCATTGACAACTGTGTTAACAACCCACACTTAGGAGGATCCATTAATTGGTTTGGAAGTCAAAACAGCAAACACATGTCTGAGCTGGTCTTCAAAGTTGGTAAAGTCTGCTCATTGCTTTGACAGCTTGCCAGATGTCAGAAGTGACAATATAGCAATGACATTATTTAATTGTCACTTACATTTTCAAAACAAAACCACTCACTACCACTCAAGATGGATCTTCTCAAGGGGATTTTCACAGTAACTTCATTGCAGTATTAATGCAAGCCTATTTGTGACTAACAAATAAAGCTTTCAAATCCCTAATTGTCTTGAAAACACCTTATGCTGCAGCATTTCACTATGATATGTGAAATTGGCAACATCTTTTGAACTTATTTTTAATATGGACAAACCACCCTGAAAAGGATGCGATATGTTCCCCCACCAGAGGTACGACCCCTCCCTGACACCCCATATATTCCGCTAAATCGTTTGGTCACTCATCTGGAGCTGGGCCTGCTTCCAGAGTCACAGTGTGGCTTCCGCAAAGGTCGTGGGACTATTGACATGATTTTTGCTGCGCACCAACTTCAGGAGAAGTGTCAGGAGCAGAATCGCGAGCTCTACATAACCATTGTTGACCTCGCTAAAGTCTTCGACACTGTCAGCCGACAAGGCCTGTGGAGGATCACATCAAAGTTTGGCTGCCCCCCCCAAATTCATTCAGATGGTACTCCAGTTCCATGATGGCATGATGGCCAGAGTACTGGATGGTGGAGAATCCTCTGAGGCATTCCCCATCACCAATGGCGTAAAACAGGGCTGTGTGCTCACACCCACACTGTTTAGCATGATGTTTACTGCCATGCTGAATGATGCCTTCCAAGACAGTGTTGCTGGAATCAGCCTCAAGTACAGAGTGGATGGGAAGTTCTTCAACCTGAGGAGACTTCAAGCTATTACCAAAGTGAAGGAGACTGTTCTGAGAGACTTCCTCTTTGTTGATGACTGCACCTTGTATTCTGGCTCAGAGCCAGACTGGACAAATTTTCAGGACAAATTTTCCATAGTTTGTGTCAACTTAGGACTCACCATCAACATTAAAAAGACTGAAGTCATGCACCAGCCTGCTCCTTATGCACTGTACACAGAACCCATAATCACAATCAAAGGGCAGAAACTACAGGCAGTTGACTAGTTCACTTATCTTGGCAGCACCCTCTCCCAAGCAGTGACTATTGATACAGAAGTTAACTGCAGAATAGCAAAGGCAAGTTCTGCTTTCGGTAGACTGTGCTCCACTGTATGGGAACATCTAGGAATCAGCCCAGCAATAAAACTGAAGGTCTACAGCGCCGTGGCACTCACTACCCTCCTGTATGCCTGTGAAATGTGGACTGTGTATTGAAGGCATGCAAGACAGCTCAGTCATTTCCACATGACTTGTCTTTGCAGAATATTACGCATCCGATGGCAAGACAAAGTACCAGACACTGAAGTTCTCTCTAGACCAAGCCTACCATCAGTCCACACACTGCTGATGAGAGCGCTGACCTGGTGGGCAGGTCATGTCATCCTTATGCCGGATGAATGCATACCCAAGCAGCTCTTTTTTGGGGAACTTTCTGCTGGAAGATGCTCGCATGGAGGGCAGAAAATATGTTACAAAGACACACCCAAGGCCTTCTGAAGTCGCTTGACATGACACAGCCATCTAGAACACGCTGGCACAAAACCGTCCTACCTGGTGCTGCCTCATCCACAAGGGCTGTCAAGCTTACGAAGCAAGGTGTATTGCTGAAGCACAACTTAAGTGCAAGCTGCACAAGTCCAGAGCCACCAGTGCAACAACTACAGTGTCTACACAAGTCTGCCCAATATGTGCCACGACATTCCATGCCTGAATTGGCCTGATCAGTCATTTTTGGACACACCGCAACCAGCCTCAAAATGACTAATGGTGTTGAGGTCCTCATCGATGACGATGGGCGAACAACAATAATATGGTTCCCATGGTTCGCAACATCGCAACGTTGGTCTGAGACAGATTGTCTTCTAGAACTGCGCTGACTCCATGAAAATTGTAGAGCGGAGTATTTATTTAGGATGTATACAGTTATACTAGTTATATAGTAATGACACTAGTTATATACTAGTTATTTAGTATTTTAGTTTTCAGCATTTATTTAGTATAGTGCTTTAGTAGTTACTTGGTATTTTTGTATTTAGTGTTTATTTATTGTGCATACAGTCATACTAGTTATATAGTAGTGATATTAGTGATTTAGGATTATAGCAGTCAGTATTTATTATTTATAGTTATACGGTTGTATTAGTTATATAGTAGGTACACTAGTTAATTAATCTTTCCTGTCTGAATGTACTGTGGCATGGCCAGCCTTTGATTTGATTTAGTTACACCCCTTGTTTAGGTGTTATTTGGTGTTATTTCTACATTACAACAGTGAGAAAGTACTTTATTAGCTGTAAAGTTCTTTGGGACTTCCTGAGGTAGTGAACCTTAGTATATATATTACACCCAATTTGTGAAACTGCCTATTTCATGAACCTATTAGATCCATTTCATGGACTGGGCAAGCACATTGCACAGCAGTTTGATTGCTCATTTCATGAAATGGCTGTACTGTGTATAAGTTTTAAAATCTTATTTGTGGAGTTGTTGCTACAAGCTTAACACCATGTATTAAGTTGCTCAACAATGACATGAACATTGTAAATTTGGGAAGGCAAGTTTTTTTTAAAAAATTCATTAGATATGGCATCGCTGACTGGACTGATATTTATTGCCCATTCTCGAGAGCACTTAAGAGTCAAGCACATGGCTATGGGTCTGCAGTCACATATAGGCAAGGCCAGGTAAGGATGGCAGATTTATTTTCCTAAATTAGTGAACCAGTTGAGTTTTAATTGACAATGCTTTCACGGTTATTAGACTTTTAATTCCAGATTGTATTTTATTGAGTTCAGATTTCACCATCTGCCATGGTGGGATTTGATTCCAGCTCCTCAGAGCATTACGCTGAATTACTAGTCTAGTGACAGTTCCCCTAAGTTAGTCTACAAAGGCATAAATAGTGGTTGGTGGAAGGTGTAAAAGTTAATATAAACTTCAAAAGGACAAGTATCGTGGTGCATGAGGCCATTTGGCCCATCAAGCCCGCACTGCTAACAATCCCACCCAGGCTCTATCCTCGTAACCCCACATATTTACTCTGCTAATCCCCGTGATGCTAGGAGGCAATTTACTGTGGCCAATCTGCCTAACCTGCACATCCCTGGACCGTGGGAGGAAACTGGAGCGCCCGGAGGAAACCCACCCAGAATGTGGAAGCTCCACACAGATAGCCACTGAGACTTGAATTGAGCCTGGGTCCCTGATACTGTGAAGCAGCCATGCTAACCATTGTGCCACCCACAAATCAATGATGCAAAAGTGTTGACTTCCAACACTTTTACAGCAAGTAAAACTGCACAGTCCATTGGCAACATGTTTATCTTTCCTTTGTTGTACCCAGACGAACATGTGATGGCATTCACACCTCTTGTTTAACTAGCATATAGGCATAAAAATCTATACTAACCAACATAACCCCTGTAAACACTGAAAATGCATGATTGTATTGAGAGCTGTACTATTTTGTGGTCTTCTAAGCTAAGATGAATACATGGCTTAAGGGATGGTGCAAGAGGGAGGGATTCAAATTCCTGGGACATTGGAACCAATTATGGGGAGGTGGGACTAGTACAAATCAAATGGTGTGCACCTGGTCAGGACTGGAAACAATGTCCTAAGGGGAGTGTTTGCTAGTGCTGTCGGAGAGAGTTTAAACTAATGTAGCAGGGGGATGGGAACTCTTGCAGAAAATCAGAGGGAAGTAAAGTGGGGACAGAAACAAAAGGCAGTAAGGGGAAAAATGGAAGGCAGAGAAACCAAAGACAAAAACCAAAAAATCAAAAATAGACTACAGAGACTATGGAGAACTCAGTGAATGGGTCCAGTAAGGTTAAGAGAAATAAAATACAGGGAGAGTGTACAAAACATGATAGGACAGATGGTCTGAGGTGTGTTTGCTTTAATGCAAGGAGTATGAAAGGTAAGACGGATGAACTTAAAGGTTGGATTACTATATGGAATTATGATGTTGTGGCAATTACGGAGACTTCAGGACTGGCAGTTCAGCATTTCAGGATTTAGATGCTTCAGGTGAAATAGAGGGGGTGACAAAAGAGGTGGGGAAGGTGTTGCTTTACTGATTAGGGAGAATGTTAGAGCTATACAGAGGGAGGACAACTTGGTGGGATCATGCAGTGAGGCCATATGGGTAGAACTCAGGAACAGGAGTGGTGCAATCGCACTGTTGGAGTTGTACTACAGATCTCCTAACAGCCAGCGTGAAGAGGAGGGACTGATACGTCAGCAGATTATGGAAAGATGTTAAAACAACAGGTTTGTTGTGTTGGGTGGTTTTAACTTTCCCAACATAGACTGGGATTCTTTTAGTGCCGGGGCTTCAACGGGGCAGGTTTTGTTCAGCATGTCCAAGAGTGCTTCTTGAGGCAAGATGTGGATAATCTAATTCAGGAAGGGGCTATCTAAGACCTGGGAAATGAGGCCAGACAAATGATTGATGTCTCAGTGGGAGAGCCATTTTGGGAACAGTGATCACAATTCTATAAGTTTTAAAATACTTGTAGAAAAGGATAAAAGTAGACCCAGAGTGAAAGCACTAAACTGGAAGAAGGCTAATTACAACAGTATTAGGCAAGAGCTAAGGAATGTGGACTGGGGGTGGCTGTTTAAGGGTAAATAGTAAATTAAAATATTTCTTAACAAAAGAAAAGATGATTTAACCATACATGATTCTATATATATATATAAAATTAGTCTTACAGAATATGCCCCCCCAGAAGATTTCCACTTGGTTAGATTCACAAACAAACTTTACTTTAGGCAATAGTTGTATAGTATTTAATTTATAAAACACTCAGTAACATTACCACGAGGCAAAGACTGTTGCAATGGGGAAGATACTTCACAGGGTACCTCTCTAGTTCACTCTGCTGTGGAGAATTCCAAAAGGTTTAGAACAAAACCCTGCTTTCTGAAACAAATAGACACTTCTTTTGGGCTGGCTGAAGGCTGTTCACTTCTTCACAGTTCTGACCCAGCACAGGATACACTCCAGAGTCTTACACACAACCCCCCCACCCAACAACAATCCCCCATCCCCAAACACAGCTCCTAACCTTCCCTTAAATATGTTTATTTTCTCTTCCATCTTTAAAACTATTGTTCACAGCATCTCTCTGAACTTAACTGTCTTCAAAACATAAAAAAACTTTCATGTTCTCTATTGTCCCCATTCCTGGGTTAAATGAAACTTAATAATCTTTCCCAAGTTTACTTATGAACTTTCCCTAGTTATAAAACCTTTTTTTTACATCTGTTTGAAACTCAACAGCTAAATTCTCAAATCCAATTGTCTCCGAATGAAAATTTCTACTGAGGTGTTAACTTGTAGAACACCCAATTAGGCTATATTCACTTCAAATACTTGCTTTTTGCACCCAGCTCCTTTGATGACCTCAATTCCATAGACAATCTCTACTTTAATTAAATTATCACACAAACGCAACGACATGCAGCCCCCACAATCCCACTTTACAGAATAGCACAGAAATAATTTAAAAATAACATTTTCTTCACAATGATGTAACTGACCAAATTCCATGTCATCCGTCCATTGAAATCCAAGACAGCAGCTGAGGTTACTCATAGAAACATAGAAACCTGAAGCCCCCTCTGCTATTCATCACCATCATTGCTGGGACTTGAGAAGTTGAGTTACAGAGAGAGATTGAATAGGTTAGGACTTTATTCCCTGGAGCGTAGAAGAATGAGGGGAGATTTGATAGAGGTGTATAAGATTTTGATGGGTGTAGATAGAGTGAATGCAAGCAGGCTTTTTCCACTGAGGCTAGGGGAGAAAAAAACCAGAGGGCATGGGTTAAGGGTGAAAGGAGAAAAGCTTAAAGGGAATATTAGGGGGGCTTCTTTACGCAGAGAGTGGTGGGAGTGTGGGATGAGCTGCTGGATAAAGTGGTAAATGCGGGGTCACTTTTAACATTTAAGAAAAACTTGGAGGGGTTCATGGATGAGAGGGGTGTGGAGGGATATGGTCCAAGTGCAGGTCAGTGGGATTGGGCAAAAAATGGTTCGACACAAAAGGCCTGTTTCTGAGCTGTAATTTTCTATGGTTCTATGGCTGATCATCCAAGTCAGTTGCCTAATCCCGTTTTCTCCCCTTAACATTTGATCCCTTTCACCCCAAGTGCTTTATCCAGCTGCCTCTTGAATACATTCAATACTTTGGCATCAACTACTTCCTGTGGTAATGAATTCCACGGGCTCATCACATTTTGGGTGAAGAAATGTCTCCTCATCTCTGTCCTAAATGGTCTACCCTGTATGCTCAGAATGTGGCACCTGGTTCTGGACATCCCCACCATCAGGAATATTCTTCCTGCATCTGCCGTGACTTTGAGCTGCTTCTCGTATTTCTAGACATTGGAGTTCTACATATTCTTCAGTCAAACAATGGAGCAGGGTTCACAGCACACAAACTGGTAACACTAGGCAAAGAGTTGGTATTGGTCAATGGACATTCCAGACATCCCAAGTCAAGGCTCTGTGGAACACAGTAATGCTGATATGAGCTGGATACGTGATAACTGCTGCTCTCCATAGCTTTGGTGTCCACTTTTCTGGGTTGACAATGAACCGCAGTTGTAGTGAGGCTATAAAGATGGCTCCTTAGTGGAAACAAATCATGGTGTAGTCTCACACCAATGTTTCCAGATGAGTTCCTCAACAGAATCTCCACAAATATTGAAGAAGATGAATCGGAAAGACTTCTTAAGAACATTTCATAGAATTCCTATGGTGCAGAAGGAGGCCATTCAGCACATTGAGTCTGCACTGACTCTCTGACAGAGTTTTCTACCCAAGCCCTTTCCCCTGCCCTATCCTTATAACCCCACACACTCACCATGGCTAATCCACCTAACCTATATGTATTGGGACACTAAGGGACAATTTAACATGGCCATTCCACCTAGCCTGTGCGTCTTTGGAGTGTGGGAGGAAACCAGAGCACCTGGAAGAAACCCACGCACACACAAAGAGAATGTGCAAGCTCCACATACAGCCAGTCATCCAAGGCTGGAATCGAATCTGGGTCCCAGGCGCTGAGAGGTAGCAGTACTAACCACTATGCCACCGTGCCACCCTAACATGGAAAACCCTGACCCTGAACTGGGCCCTGAACCATCCTTCATGGACAATCCTGTGCTGGCCCCAGAACCATCCACCATAGACAATTCCAAGTCAGACCCTAGACTATCCAACATTGAAGATCCTGCGCAAATCCCAGAAGGATCCAACGCAGATGACTCTGAGTCATTCCCGAGACCACCCAAACCTAAGCCAATTTCTGGATCATTCAACAAGCATGATCCTGAGACTTCCCCGGGACCATCCTTCATGAATGACCCTGAACAGGCCTCTGGATTATCCATTGGAGATAACTCTAAATCAGATGAAGAGCTTTACCTTGCTAGGCGTGCAAGGAAGGACGTTTCACAGCAAGCCAGTCACTTTGGGCAGTTGATGTTGGAGACAATGTGACTGTCCCAGTGTGATTGCAGCAGAGGTGACCCGTCAAATATTATAGGGGTGGCACTGGCAGCAGATGGGACTAGGTACATCTTTGGAACAGTTGGGGGGCTGTGAGAGGCAAACTTGCCAAAATTAGTTTGTATCTGTGTGGTACAGTGGATGGAGTGCAGAAGACATTCCACAAGAACAACTCAGCCTTTATGAGACTGTATGTGTTCAAAGTATCATTGCAGTGTTAGTGTAAGCCTACTCATGACACTAATAAATAAGCTTTAAAAAAAACTCTATTTGCTTCAGAGACTTTCAGAGATCACTGAAGGAGTAACTGCTTAGCAGGACGATGTTCCTGCTTGAAAGCAGGTCTCCACTGCAATGGTGCCTGTCACTGCCACAAATCTGTGACAATGTTGACCAGTACTGACAGTGCTGACATGTTAAATATGTATGAATTGTATTCATGCTGTTTTTGTAAACATTGATGTATAAGTTATCTGAATGGTTTGGGTGTGATCTTGAATGAAATATATCAGAACACAAACCAATGAATTTGAAATGTTTGGATCTCACAATGAATCTAAAAATGTACATTGAACAAAGGCACATTATGCGTGGATGAATTATTTCTTTATTTGCTGCATCCTATTCATTGATGAATATAAGCTCTTTCTGAATGGTTTGGGTATAATACTGAATGAAACAGAAGAGGAAGTAAACAGAATCTAGCAGATTATACACTTGTGAATTAAATTTTATTATTTTTCCGATAAGTTGGTCATTTCATGAACTGAGTGGTCAAACTGTGTGTGTCATAAACTGTGCTGGTCAGTGCTCATTTCAAAAAAATTGCCAATTTTACTGGCTGTTTCATGAAATGCACAGTTTCATAAATTGAATGTAACACAAATACATTGAGGATTCTGCATGTTAGGGAGTTTCAGAGACACATTTTCATTTTTTTTATTGGTGTGACAAGTAGGTTTACATTAACGCTGCAATGACGTTACTGTGAAAATCCTCTAGTTGCCACACTCTGGTGCCTGTTCGGGTACATGGAGAGAAAATTTAGCACGGCTAATGCACCTCACCAGCACGTCTTTCGGACTGTGAGAGGTAACTGGAGTACCTGGAGGAAACCCATGTAGACATGGGGAGAACATGCAGCATCCACACAAACAGTGACCCAAGCCAGGAATCGAACCCAGATCCCTGGCATAGTGAGGCAGTAGTGCTAACCACTGTGCCACTGTGTCGCCCCGTGAGAGTGGTCAGAACGTGGACCATGCAACCAAAAGGAGTTGTTCAGCCAAATACTACAGATGCTTTCAAATGTAGCTGGATAAACACACAAGGATGAAAGGAATAAAAGGGTTAGTTTATAGGATAAGTTAAAAAGGGCATTGTGAGTAATCTTAATACAAGCGACAGATTATTCCATCGCATTCTGAATTCAGCTATCTGTTTTGAGTGAAGTGATAGATAATAGCTTGCTGTAATTCTCCACAAAAGGCAGCAGGGTGCAGAATAGAGCAGAGCAAGCAAAAAGAGAGAATAGATGTTAACCTGTAAAAGGGGAATGGTAACACTTGCAGAACCTAATCATTCCAGTGATTTACCCTCGGAATCAGAGAGGAAATAATATCGGGATTGAATCCTGAATCTTATTTAAAGGTTCTAGATTTTATCTCCAACCTATTTTTTGTACGGCTAATTAAAAAAACAATAATGAACTGCAGGGTAATATTTGCGATGACATTCCTAGCCGTTAGTTTACAGACAGCATGAGTCTAATTTCAACTGTACTGCTTTAGAAGCTGCCAGATAGAGACCAAGCAGTAAGGGAGGTTAGAAAAATTACAAGGATTAATTTACACATCTACTGGTGACCTCCATTTTGGGAGAAAATGCAGTGGATTGAGAAAGGTGGCCGGGGTGTGGGGGGGAATGGCCAGTGGGATGGTTGGGGTTGGGGGGGATTGGTAAGGTGGCAATGGGAATATATACACAGCTTAAATTTTTCAAATCATCAATTTAAAATCTAATCAGGAGCAAGTTTAGGATTGACAAGGAACTTTGTGATTTTTTTGGGCCTCCTAGCAAAATGTAATAAAGGGAATAAATCTCGGCCCTCTAAGTACCCGTCTGAGTTCCTACTCAAGTATGGGACAGAACATTTCTGATTTATAGGATTTCAAAAGTGATGAAAGATGGCAAACTTCTTGTTTTTAAAATGATGATCAAAAGATGATCACCAAAGATGGCGTCGGAGTGAGGCGACTTCTTGCAATCTGTTCGCAGCATACCTTCTCATTCTATCTTTTCACTCTCTCGTTTCATTCTCTATGAACGGTATGCTTTGTCAGCACGCAAGAAACAATAATCTTCGCTGTATGCTAACACATGCGACAATAATAAATCCAATCAAATGATTGAGAAAGCTTATCTGAGAAGTCAGCTGCAGGTTAGGAACAACAATCCATGTGTTCCACACTCTTCTCCCTCATGTCTCATCCATACTTTCCATCACCTTCTGTTGTGGTTTTCCTAACAGCCTCTTCACTGGCTTTGCGCCGTAAATAAACACTTATAAGAATTTCGCCACCTCTACCTTTTCCACATTAAGATCATCAATAATCTCAGCTCAATTCATTGATTTCAAAATTTGCCTTCTTATCAATGATTCTAGCCTCAGACCTGCCAATCTATGGGAACTTCTCCAGCGCTAGCTTCTTGCAACATTGTTGATTGATCAATTTATGATGGATTATAATTCTTGCCCCTTTTCAGGACAATCCCAGATTCGACATTCCTCTCAGATGACTCCCTTCAACTTTAGGTTGAGGAAGGCAGATCCTTAAAGATGTTAAATGGGTTTGATGGAATGACCTATCTCTTCATTCTTCACAAAGGACAACTAATGCTTCAGTTGTACAGAACGTTGGTTAGACCACATTTGGAGTACTGCGTCCAGTTCTGGTCACCTTACTACCAGAAGGACATGGAGACCCTGGAGAAGGTGCAGAGGAGGTTTACCAGGATGCTGCCTGGCATGGAAGGACTGAGTTACGAGGAAAGGTTGGAGAAACTGGGGCTCTTCTCCTTAGAAAGACGGAGATTAAGGGGTGATATGATAGAGGTATATAAAATACTGAAGGGAATAGATAGAGTAAACAGTGGTAGGCTTTTCCCTAGATTGGGGACAATTACGAGAGGTCACGATCTAAGGGTGAGGGGGGAGAAGTATAATTTGGATATGAGAGGAAGGTTTTTCACGCAGAGGGTCGTGGGGGTATGGAACGTGCTACCGAGTAGGGTGGTGGAGGCAGGCACGTTGGACTTGTTTAAGGTTTACTTAGACAGACACGAGTGAAGCAAGGATGGAGGGTTATAGTAGAGGGTATTAAATAGGGTCAGAGCCTCGGGACGACACCGGAAATGTAGTTTTATATGTTAACGTATTGTCTTTTTATTCCACAGGGTCGGTCCACCTTGTTGTCAAACAAGGGGCATGCACACGGTGGGTCGTGCGTGGGCTGCTCTTGGAGGTTCCGGGAGTGGCCTAGTACTTCGTGTCGTTGTGCATGCTTAATCCTGGACCAGCAGATGGGCACTGCAACAGCTCAGTGACTATCACTGCTAGCTGTGCAGATACATGGATTTAGGCCTGTGTCTGTGGGAGTTTGTGCATTCTCCCTGTGGTTGCGTGGGTTTCCTCCGGGCGCTCCGGTTTCCTCCCACACCCCAAAGATGTGCTCTTAGGCTGATTGGTGTACCAAATTGACACTATTCTACCCTGAATCTGGCTACATTAGGGGTTCCACTCACATACACACAGGGCAGGGTAGGTGTAGGAAGATGCGGCGGCACGGGCTCGTTGGGCTGAAGGGCCTGTTTCCCGTGCTGGGATATTCTTTGTTCTTTGTACAACTGAGAGTATTACACTCCTCTGGATAACCTTATTTTTTAAGCAGATTTCAGTCAGATCATCATATCCTGGATATTATTAGGGCCTAAGAATAATTCCTCAGTATTATAGCACACCCTCCTCCCCCCACCCCCTCCTCAGGTTCAAAATCAGGTCCACATGTTAGTGATACAGGAGACTATGTAAGACAATATAAATTCTAAATCATACGGATGTTTATTAAAGAACTAGACATGAAAATGTGGTAAAAAATAGTCAATTGCAATGTTAGAAAATTCTACAAAAAGCGAAGAAACACAGTCTTATTGCTGGTAAAGAATCCTGTTTTTAAATATACTCAGTAAAATATTTTAAGTAGGCTACCCATCATTTACAAAACTAATATTTATCTTAATCCCTCAGTGAAGACCAGAGTTCGCATTCTGTCCCACTTAGGGAGAGAATTATAATCACCAAACCCCAGTAGTTGTATCTTTACTGCAGGGATGTTGGAATAAATTCAGTGAATCTAAAATTGCAGTGTGAGCTCTCAATATACATAGTGTTCCCTGAGGTTGCATAATTAATTTCTTATGTGGTTGGGATATGTTAATTTCTAGCCAGTTCCAGCCTTTTTTGATTTCTAAGTAAATTGATATAATTGTTAACTTCTAAGATAAAATACTGAGGATGCTGGAAAACCTGCTGAGATTATCCAGTTTATGTAACTGTTAACTTGCAGGCAAGATCTGCCCTTTTGTCAGCTGTAAGGATGCAAAGCTGTGAGGGCCCTGGCTGTATTTTAAGATTATAATGCTGTTTTTGGATTGGGTTTGCTTTGTAAGGATTTAAAATTGATTGTGGTTTAGGCTATCAGCATAAACTCATTTTATCAGATATTACATTGCGGTAACCTTCCTGACAGGTTACAAAGAAGTGTTTTACCCTGTGGCTTTGGATGTGGATCTCTCTGATTGTTCAAGGAAGAGACAAGTCACTTCACGCAGGGCCAATCAACTTTGAGCTTTGATCTGTATTTTACCTTTTAAATAATGAAACCTTTCCAACGTTTTAGAGTTTACATTCATAGGAAAATAACTCTTTCAACCTTATAATCCCTTACTATGGCCAGATTCCATTGCAAATCTGTCTGGTTTGCAATGCCTCTTTTTAACTTCAAAAGCATCCTTAAAAAGCTACCTCTTCAACACTATCTTTAACCCCTTTGTCCAATTCTCCTTCTTGTTGAGCCTGAGTTCCAACTACAAATGCCTTGGGATACCTGGTTACATTCAAAGTTGTATAAAAATGCAAGTTCTTTACTGAGTTCCCTGGCTGACCTTAGTAACGGCAACAATGGAGGTGCAATTTACCTCAGCAGCTTTGGGTTATTTAGGGGAAAACCAGTCAGGCTTCCCTCTCCTGAATGCTTTCCAACAGTACTTGCAGATATGGATGTGGATGGAAGCAGAATTAAGTTTTGCAATGGTGCCCTCCTGTAGTTAATTAAACTGCTTGCATATAAAAAATGACCACTTGAGCAAGATAGCAGAAGATTTCCACCACCCGTGGAGAGGGGAAAAAGGATGAAAATTGATGAGGAGAACATAGAGTTCTAGATATTAGCGATCAGCTGTACAGTTTCACACTATTAATCAAATATACATGAAATACTTGACATAGCTTCTCAGATGAGTGTGTTTCATCGGTGGAGAAAGACGGGCAACAGCCATTTAATAAATGATTGAGGCCATATGACCCATCCATGGATATACTCATTGGCCAAAATTTGGCTATGATTTCAAGGCCGCCAGGGGGTCATTCAACGGGAAACCCCGTTGATCTTGGCAGGAGCAGAAGATCCCATTGTGGTGAAACATATGACAGGTCGCATGGTAAATCCTGCCCAGTGGAAATGTGAAATGAAAGGCAGCTCCCAATGATTTGCCATCCAATATCAGGTTCCATAATGGACAGAGAGCTTCATGAGGTGGCTGAATTCTTGCTGAACCATCAATGACTGAGTAAGGGGGTCATTGTTACCCAATGTACAACGAACCCTGTTGGGCTCCTCACTTTGTAATGATGATGAGGTCTGAATAAAATGTCAATGGTATGTTTTACTGTTGGATTAACCTTGGTATATTTTGTTCATGGCAATCAAACAACTGACTGACGTGTGTCACAGGCAGCAAGTAAATTACAAAGACTAGGACTTCTGTCGGCCATTGTCTGTTCATATAAAACATTTGAATTAATGATTTTTCGATTGTGGCAACAGATGTTTTGTTATTATTTCGCTACTTTTGGACAGGGTTACTAGTGTGGATGCAGTGAAACTGGGAAGCGATTCACATTTTGACATAATATGAAATATTGAGTCAGTGAGCAATAAGAATGTTTTTAAAACATCACTGTGTTATGCACTGTGAACACCTGGTGGAGAGGATTATAGACAATTGCTGCAATGATTCATGTTCTTATATGCTGCAAAATCACTCCAGTACCCTATCAAACCCTATGTGAGCTAAATATTGATGGTAAGAAATGTCACAGGCGAGTATGAGACCAAGTCTGTCTTTACTCAATGTCCTTATATGCATATCTTCCTACCAGAAATAATTCCCTCTGGATTTCTACTATCCTGAAAGCACTTTGCTCAGATTTACATCTGCTTTATTTTGTGTGTGTTTCTCTTGTCAATGAATTAACATTATTTTCTTTAGACCTGAGGTTTTATCAAATTTATTCTCATTTCCATGAAGTGTTTATGTTTGCTCCTGTATCCCTGCTTAAAAGGCTGTGAATGTAGCCCAATCCATCATGCAAACCAACCTCCCATCCATTGACTCTGTTTACACTTCCCGCTGCCTCGGAAAAGCAGCCAGCATAATTAAGGACCCCACGCACCCGGATATTCTCTCTTCCACCTTCTTCCATCAGGAAAAAGATACAGAAGTCTGAGGTCACGTCCCAACTGAGTCAAGAACATCTTCTTCCTTGCTGCTGTAAGACTTTTGAATGGACCTACCTTAAATTAAGTTGATCTTTCTTTACACCCTAGCTGTGACTGTAACACTACATTCGTCTCTCTCTCGTTTCATTCTCGATGAACAGTATGCTTTATCTGTGTAGCGCGCAAGAAACAATACTTTTCACTGTATGCTAATATAGGCGACAATAATAAGTCAAAACAAATCAAATCAAATTGTGTAATTTTATATCAATATTCAACTATAGGAATTTCATTCTTGAATGATTGTATACTTGAGCTTGTCAGTAGTTTGTTAAAATGAATGATTGATATAACAGATGCTTCTAAGCTTTGATGTTTTATTCCATTTCAATCTAGTTAATAACAAAATTGCACTTAATCTGCAATTATGGGTAATTATGAAAAAAATTAAATGAATTGCCCCCTGGACAAATAGGTGGTCAAACTGTACAACTTGTTTCAACTGGTGAGGGGCGCAAACAAAACTGTTAGATTAACTGTTAGATTCTGTTGTGGGCAAGGTTTTGGAAAAAATTATTAGGGATAGGATTTATAGTTATTTGGAGAGTAATGAGTTGATTGGAGATAGTCAGCATGGTTTTGTGGCGGGTAGGTCGTGCCTTACTAACCTTATTGAGTTTTTTGAGAAAGTGACCAAAGAGGTGGATGGGGGTAAGGTAGTGGACGTGGTGTATATGGATTTTAGTAAGGCGTTTGATAAGGTTCACCATGGTAGGCTTCTGCACAAAATGCAGATGTATGGGATTGGGGGTGATGTAGGGAACTGGATTAGGAATTGGCTAGCGGATAGGAGACAGAGGGTAGTGGTTGACGGTAAATATTCATCATGGAGTTCGGTTACAAGTGGTGTGCCTCAGGGATCTGTGTTGGGGCCACTGCTGTTTGTGATTTTTATTAATGATCTGGATGAGGGTATAGTTGGGTGGATCAGTAAATTTGCTGATGACACCAAAGTCGGAGGTGTGGTAGATAGTGAGGAAGGGTGTCATAGTTTGCAGGAAGACTTAGACAGGTTGCAGAGCTGGGCCGAGAGGTGGCGGATGGAGTTTAATGCAGAGAAATGTGAGGTAATTCACTTTGGTAGGAATAACAGATGTGTTGAGTATAGGGCTAACGGGAAGACTTTGAATAGTGTGAAGGAGCAGAGGGATCTAGGTGTATGTGTACATAGATCCCTGAAAGTTGGGAATCAAGTAGATAAGGTTGTTAAGAAGGCATACAGTGTCTTGGTGTTTATTGGTAGGGGGATTGAATTTAGGAGTCGTAGCGTTATGTTGCAACTGTACACAACTCTGGTGCGGCTGCACTTGGAGTATTGTGTGCAGTTCTGGTCCCCACATTACAGGAAGGATGTGGAGGCTTTGGAGAGGGTGCAGAGGAGGTTTACCAGGATGTTGCCTGGTATGGAGGGGAGATCCTATGAGGAGAGGCTGAGGGATTTGGGGTTGTTTTCGCTGGAAAGAAGGCGGCTAAGAGGGGATCTTATTGAAGCATATAAGATGATTAGAGGTTTAGATAGGGTGGATAGTGATAGCCTTTTTCCTCTGATGGAAAAATCTAGCACGAGGGGGCATGGCTTTAAACTAAGGGGGGTTAGTTATAGGACAGATGTCAGGGGTAGGTTCTTTACCCAGAGGGTGGTGAGGGATTGGAATGCCCTGCCTGCTGCAGTTGTAAATGCGCCTAGTTTGGGGGCGTTTAAGAGGTCTGTGGACAGGTTTATGGACAAAAAGGGATTGGTTTAGGTTAGTGGGTCATTGTTGTTGTTTTTTTTTTAACTGGTCGGCGCAACATCGTGGGCCGAAGGGCCTGTTCTGCGCTGTAATGTTCTATGTTCTAAATAACGATTGTTCTTAATAAAATGAAATTAGTTTTGTTTGTTTGAGAGAAAAGTGAACACTATGGATGGGATTATCCAGCTGTTCACACCAACAGGATTCTTCCATCCCATTGCAAAATCCTGAGGTAATAGACAGTGGCCAAAACTCTACCACCTTGCCCGCCATAGAATCAGAGTGTGCGAGGGTCTGACAATAGAAATCTCTGTTGACCTTGGGTGAGAATTTCCAGTCTCGCTCAAGCGAGGCCGTAAAATCCCACCCAGTGTGTGAATCACACTTTTACCTTAAATCTATATGTACCGGCTGCCAGATGAAAGTCTGATCAGAGATGGAATGGTTACTGGCAAATACTGGCAAAGTTATGAAGAAAACTTCACAAGAAGCAAATCTGATTTTGACAGCAGAACATGCACAGAGCTGTTGGATCAGTAGCACCAAGACAGAAATAAATAAATACCCGGGGAGAGCCAGGAAGAAATGCAATGCTTATTGAGGAAAACAATAATGGACTGTAAATATTGTGGGAAGTGTCACATTAGAAAGAAAGAAGCCTGTTCTGCTTGGGGTCAGCTTCATAATACATGCAGACAATAGGCTATTTCTCAAAATATTCAAAATCTAGAGAGTGGTACAGTGATAAACTAGGTGAAGCAGCTTGTAACTCAGATGAAGGGGAGTCTGTTGCTTATGCTTTTGGATCTGTGGAAAGTAAGAACAATTTCTAGGAGTCATGCTCATCGACCACAAGAAAGTCAAATTTCAGTTTGCTTATGTAGTATTTGACAATAAAAACCTGAAACTGATGAGCTTCAGAGTTTGAACATTTTGATCGCTTTGAAATCACTTTGATAGGGTTGTACTATAGGCCCCAAATATGTCAGTGGGAAATTAAGGAGCAAATATCTAAGGAGATTACAAATAGCTCCAAGAAAAATAGGGTGGTAATAGTAGGGGACTTTTACTTTCCCCAGTATTGACTGGGGCAGCCATAGTATTAGAGGCTTGGATGGAGAGAAATGTGTTGAGTGTATTCAGGAGGAATTTCTCATTCAGAATGTGGATAGCCCGATATAGAGGGGGCAAAGCTTGATCTCCTCTTGGGAAATAAGGAAAGGCATGTGACAGAAGTGTTAGTGAGGGATTATTTTGGGACCAGTGACCATAATTCTATTAGCTTTAAGAGAGCTATGGAGAATGATAGGCCTAGCCCGAAATTAAAATTCTAAATTGGGGCAAAGCCAATTTTGCTGGTATCAGGCAGGAACTTTCAAAAGTTAATTGAAGGAGTCTGTGGGAAAGCAAATACATAGATGATCTGGAGGAGGGAACCGAGTGCAGGGTGTCGAAATTTGCTGATGACACCAAGATTGGGGGAAAGGCAAATTGTGCGGAGGGTGTGGAGAGTCTGCAGAAGGATCTAGATAGGCTGGGCGAATGGGCCAGGAAATGGCAAATGGAATTTAATGTTGGCAAGTGTGAGGTGGTCCACTTTGGTAGGAAGAATGGTAGGAAGGACTATTACTTACGTGGCGAAAAACTGCAGCAGGCGACGGTGCAGAGGGACCTCGGGGTCCTTGTGCATGAGTCGCAAAAACCCAGCTTGCAGGTGCAGCAGGTGGTCAGGAAGGCGAATGGGATGCTGGCCTTCATAGCGAGGGGGATTGAATATAAAAGTAGGGAGGTCTTGCTGCAGCTGTATAGGGCATTGGTGAGGCCGCAGCTGGAGTACTGTGTGCAGTTTTGGGCGCCGCACCTGCGCAAGGATATTTTGGCCCTGGAGGGAGTGCAGAGGAGGTTTACTAGGCTGATACCGGAGTTGAGGGGATTGAGCTATGAGGAGAGGCTGAATAAACTCGGCTTGTACTCGTTAGAGTTTAGAAGAATGAGGGGAGATCTCATTGAGACGTATAAGATGATGAATGGGATGGATAGGATAGAGGTGGAGAGACTCTTCCCGCTCAAAAAAGACAGTAGGACTAGGGGGCACAGCCTCAAGATAAAGGGGAGGCGGTTTAGAACGGAGTTGAGGAGGAACTTCTTCACTCAAAGGGTGGTGAATCTCTGGAATTCTCTGCCCGTTGAAGTGGTGGAGGCTGCCTCACTAAATATTTTTAAGAAGCGGGTTGATGGGTTCTTGATAAGAGAGGGGATTAAGGGTTATGGGGAGAGGGCGGGAAAGTGGAACTGAGCCACAACAGATCAGCCATGATCTTATTGAATGGCGGGGCAGGCTCGAAGGGCTAGATGGCCTACTCCTGCTCCTATTTCTTATGTTCTTATGTTCTTATGTTCTTATGTTCTTATGATGTCTAGTAAGTGGGAGGCTTTCAAAAGTGTATTAACAGGGTTTCAGGGTAAGTACAAAGTTTGTAGAGTGAAGGGCAAGGCTGGTAGAAGTAGGGAACCCTGGATGACTTGGGATATTGGGGCCCTCATCAAGAAGAAGAAAGAGGCACATGACATACATAGGCAGCTGGGATCAAGTGAATCCCTTGAAGAGGATAGAGGATGTAGGAGTAGGGATCAGAGAGAAATCAGGAGGGCATAAAAGGGGACAACAGATTGTTTTGGCAGATACAGTGAAGGAGAATCCAAAGATCTTCCACAAATATATAAAGGGCAAAAGAGTAACAAGGGAGAGAGTAGGGCCTCTTAATAATCAATAAGATCATCTATGTGTGGGTCCACAAGAGATGGGTGAGATCTTAAATGAATATTTCTCATCAGTATTTACAATTGAGGAAAGCATGGACGTTAGGGGACTTGAGTTAGTGATGTCTTGAACGTGTATATATTACAGAGGAGGAGGTGCTAGAAGTCTTAAAGTGCATCAAGTTAGATAAATCCCTGGGACCTGATGAAGCGTATCCCAGGACATTGTGCGAGGCTAGGGAGGAAATTGATGGTCCTCTAGCAGAGATATTTGAATCATCGATAGTCACAGGTGAGGTGCTTGGAGATTGGAGGGTGACAAATGTTGTGCCCTTGTTTAAAAAGGGCAACAGGGGAAAAGCCTGGGAACTATAGGCCAGATAGCCTCACAACTGTTGTTAGAAGGTATTTTGAGCGACAGGATCTACAGGCATTTAGAGACACATGGACTGATTAGGGACATTCAGCATGGCTTTGTGAGTAGAAAATCATGTCTCACAAATTTGATTGAGTTTTTTGAAAGGATGACCAAGAACATAGATGAAGGCAGTGCAATTAATGCTGTCTGCATGGACCTTAGCAAAGCCTTCGACAAGGTACCGCATGGTAGATTGTTGCAAAAGGTTAAATCTCATGAGATCCAGGGTGAGGTATCTAAATGGATACACAATTGACTTGATGACAGAAGCCAGAGGGTGGTTGTAGAGGGTTGTTTTTCAAACTAGAGGCCTGTGACCAGTGGTGTGCCTCAGGTATCGGTGCTGGGTCCACTGTCATTTATCATTTATATTAATGATTTGGATAAGAATATAGGAGGCCTGGTTAGTAGGTTTGCAGATGACACCAAGATTGGTGACATAGTGGACAGTGAAGAAGGTTATCTAGGATTGCAATGGGATCTTGATCAATTGGGCCAGTGGGCTGACAAATCGTGGATGGAGTTTAATTTAGATAATGCAAGGTGATACATTTTGGTATATCAATAAGCCTATGAAGATCCAGTTGATTGGATATCCCTGAGTGTGATGGTAGAGATAGGGAATGATCATTTAACGAAACTCCCAAACATAATCATACAAAGAACAAAAACAGCCCGGGAAACAGGCCCTTCGGCCCAATGAGCCCACGCCGCCAGTCCCCCCTCCACCCATGACCCTTGTCTAATGTTTTATGGCCATCCACATTGAGGGAAACTAATTTAGGGACAATTTATTACTGCCAATCAGCCTAACAGCACATCTTTGGGGAGTGGGAGGAAACTGGAGCACCTGGAGAAAACCCACGCAAGCACGGGGAGAATGCGCAAACTCCCACAGACACCTGCCCAAATCCATGTGTCTGCACAGCAATCAGTAATAGTCACTGAGTTGTCATCTTGCCCAGTATGATCCACTCTGAACAATAAATGCTCTGCCTGAAATAATATGGTTGTGATTGCTAGCAGTGTGTTTTGATAAGTTGTTTCAGATGAAGGATTGAGTTTTATGACTATCTTTTCAACACCATGTGGAAGGTACAGTTCAGAATCTCTCTAGATGCTGCAAAAATTTGAAATGAAATGAGGCATTTGGAGATTGGGAAGCAATCATTTATGGGAGAGGATGGTGGACTTCTAATGAACGAGGAGTTAAAGTATACATTTTTAGGAATGACATGAAGTAAAGTGGGAGGAGTCTGGAGTAAAAGCACCTGCATGTGCCTGCTGGGCAAAATAGCCTGTTTCTGTGCTGCAAATTCTACAAATTCCCTGATGAATGCCATCGTTTTCAGTCCAGTCCAATGACAAAAATAAAACTGAGTTTTGTCATTTCATCAGCTTATTAACAAGATAAAATGTTAACATTATTAAAGGCATTCCTGAAACAGGTACACAAGTCTGACGCAGACCATTATCTCACTTTCTTTAATCGTGAGTAGCTCACCAGCTGAAAGGTGATGTAGCAGATAAACCGACAAACCAACTACTGAAACTGAGGGTCATTAATGTTGTAAGAGAAACTGTACCTAAGAAAGTGCCCTAATTCTACAATAAAGGCACTATAGATTACCTTGAGAGCTTGAGAAGCTTTTGGAAAATACTAAATGGGAAGTCAATGCGAGGATAAACACAGGAACAAATCGATATACAATCCTCAAATAAAAGCCTGGATTTTGATTATGGGGTGATTTGGGAGCTTTTTAGAAATGGTAAAGAGGATTGATCCTGAAATTCCTGCTCCCATTCCCATTTCTGGCACAGAAAAAGATACTCAGCCCACATACAGCATGTTCACCCTTGCCAACATTATTGCTTGAATCCCCACCACGTCTTCTCACAGACTCACTTATACCTCCCATGCCCTCTCCATGCTCCCTATGTTATCTTCCAAAGTCAAATACCCACCTCGCTAGTTATGTGGAGTCAGGCCCCTTCAGTAGGTAGACATAGTTCACTACCTTTCAGGGGAGACATGAGCACAGTCCCAAGTGGGGAACCAAAAGAAGAAAAGTCACCTACTTTTGAAATTCTTCCATTGACAGGCTTTGAAATACAAAAACAAATTCTTTCAGTTTGAATAGTTGAATGCTGTTTGTAAGTTTCATGAGTTTTTACTGAAGTAATTAGGGTCTTTATTGCAATGATTTGAAATGATTTAAATGCACACAACTCTTATAAAATGAAAAAAAAAGTCCTCAGCAGTGGAAGGAAAAATAAACCCCGCAATTTCTCTTGAAATTCTTTAATAAGACATCCAGAACAGCTTAAAAGATATTCTTTTTTTTAGTTTCAATAGGTTCCATTTCTGTGAGCTAGATTTCTTTTAATGACACAATGGCCCTTATAAATGCTTAGCTGATCTTCAATAGGGCCAGAACCACTTATCTCAGCATGGGACTCTATGGGTATTAGTACTGATACTTTTCAGATGTTATGAAAGTATTAGCTGTGTTTGGTTTGGATAATTAGATAGATGCTTGTTTTAAAAGCAGATTGACAACCTCAAGGGATTTAATTATTTTAGAATAGCTTTCTTTTTGAATGAGTATAGATTGTTAGATGCTTGTTGTTTTGAATATCCATTTCAAATCCCAAGGTCTGCCCACAGTGGATACTGGGTATTTGACTTTGGAAGATAACATAGGGAGCATGGAGAGGGCATGGGAGATATAAGTGAGTCTGTGAGAAGACATGGTGGATAGGTGGAGGGTGAAAGAAGTGTGGGATGAAGGTTTGAGAACTGAACATTCATCATTAAAATTGGCCAATGTTCCAGTAAACAGAGGCAGACATTCCAACCTGTTGACCTGGCCAGTTTCCATTGCCAATTTGGGCCTGGATTTGTAAGCAAGGAACCAGACTCTATCCCATCCCTGCCTCCCCAGAATGAAAGTATGGTAGGCGGGGCCCTTTTAATGAAGGTGACTCTGCTGAGTCAGAAAGTGTCCGAACTTGACCTTCCCGACTCCTCCACAGAAATCCAGCTCTCACAACCAAAAATGAAAGAATCTACATGGACCTATGAAAAGTAAATCAATCACTTGTGGGGACACCCAACAAGCTGGTGATATACTCCATTACATGAGAGGAATGGTCCAAACATTGCATTCCAACAAACGAACATTGAGCACAATAAGACCTAGAGGAAGAAAATATCAGGCCCATTAATGGACCATTAATGGACTAAACTGTGAACCAACATGTCAGCTGGAATCTTTGATGGAAAAGGATGTCACCGACATTATGAATAACAAGCCTTAAAATAGGCCTTAAGACCTTAACATTCAAGACTGAAGAGAATTGTGAAAACCACATTACCATTTTATCAATGATATTGTAAGGTCTATTAATATTTTGCCAGTCGCAAAATATTCCCGGGTCTTTTTTCAACATAATCAGCTTCACACCGGGGAACAGCGCAAGGCTGATTACAATATGCAAATCATGATCCACATTTATTTAGCAAGCCTGGGACATAACCGTCCAGGCTCATGAATGTTCCAGATCCCACTGGTGGAGGTCGATTACAGTGAGCATCACGTATGGTCCCCAGCAATGGGGACCAAGTGTGGTGGCCTTGTTGATGGGACCAGAGGCCACTGAGGCTCCCTGGGATGTCTGCAGCAGAGGGGGTGCCCCTCAGATTGTGCCAGCCTGACATCCTCGCAGGGCCAACCTGGCACCCTGGCATTGCCCACTGGGAACCCTGGCACTGCCAACCTGGCACACCGCAGAACAAGACCAGAAGGTAAGGGATTGGTGCATGCGCAGTGGCCCTCTCAGCAGTCTTATGCCAGTTGGCCTGTTGGGTGGGATTAGGCTCTGCCCACTCCTACCAGCATAAATGCCCTTAGGGCCTATTTGCTGCACAGAGTACCAGAAATTCATTAAACTAAGTTCTCTCAAAAAATGGGTGTGAAAGTCTCCCGTTTGATTAAGAAGGGAAAAATGGAGTATAAAAGTAAGGTGGTGAGGCATTAAAAACTGACTGTAAAAGTTTCCATAGATATATAAAGAGGAAAAGATTGACAAAGATGAATTAGGTCCCTTACAAACAGGAGAATTCATAATGTAGAATAAAAAAAGTCTGACGAATTAAATTCGTACTTTGCTTCAGTCTTCACAAAGCAAGACATGAGTAATGTACTAGAAATTCTGAGAGAACCAAATTTTATTGAGGAGCTGAAGGAAATCAGCATTAGTAGAGAAATGGTTTTGGGGAAATTGATGGGATTGAAGGTGGATAAATCCCCAGGTCCTGATAATCTTCATTCCAGAGTACTTAAGGATGGGGCCCTGGAAAGAGTAGATCTATTGGTGGTTATCTTTTAAAGTTCTTTGGACATTGGACTGGTTCGTACAGATTGGAGAGTAGCTAATGTAAGCCTGCTATTCGAAAAGGGAGGTAGAGAGAAAACAGGGAACTATAGACCAGTGAGCCAAACGTTGGCACTGGAGAACTTACTAGAGTCCATTATCAAGGATTTCATAACTTGGCATTTGGAAGGCAGTGGTGTAATCAGACGACATCAGCATGGATTTATAAAAGGGAAATCATGCTTGATGAGTCTATTGGAATTATTTGAGGATGAACTAGTAGAGTTGACCAAGGAGAACCAATGGATGTGGTTTATTTAGACTTTCAGAAGGCTTTTGATAAGTTATCACATAACAAAGTGCTATGTAAAGTTAAAGCGCATGGGATTGCAGATAATATCTTGAGATGTATAGAAAGCTGGTTAGCAGATAGGAAGCAAAAGAGTTGGTGTAAATTAGCCTTTTTCTGATTGGCAGGCAGTGACTTGTGGGGTACCATAGGAATCTGTGCTTGGACCCCAACTATTCACATTATATAATAGAATCATACAGCGCAGAAGAGGCCCTTTGGCCCATCAAGTTGGCACCAACACATTAGAAACACATGAACCCCCACCTAATCCTACCTGCCAGCACTTGGCGCATAGCCCTGAATGTTATGATGTGCTAAATGCTCATCCAGATACTTCTTAAAGGATGTGAGGCAAACTGCCTCTATCACCCTCCCAGGCAGCACATTCCAGACCGTTACCATTCTCTGGGTAAAAAAGTTTTTCCTCACATCCCCCCTGGACCTCCTGCCCCTTGAACTTATGTCCCCTTGTGACTGATCTTTCAACTAAGAGGAACAGCTTTTCCTTAACCACTATGTCCATGTCTGTCATAATCTTGTACACCTCGATCAGGTTGCCCCTCTGTCTTCCCTGCTCCAATGGAAACAACGCAAGCCTAGCCAGCTTCTCTTTACAACTTAAAATGTCCCAAACCAAGCAGCAGCATTTGAGCATAGAAATAGGGAAGTTTTACTTCAATTATATAGGACGTTGGTGAATTCACACCTGGAGTATTGTGTGCAGTTTTGGTGTCCTTATCTGAGGAAGGTTGTCTTTGCTATAGAGGGAGTACAGCAAAGGTTGACATCATGGGATGCCCAATCTGTTATATGAGAAGAGACTAAGTCGGTTAGGATTATTTTCACTGGAGTTTAGAAGAGTGAGGGGGAACTCATAGAAACTTATAAAATTCTAACAGAGTTAGGTAGGGTAAATTCAGAAAGAATACTGCCAATGGTGGAGGAGTTGAGAACTATGGATCATAGTTTGAGGAAAAGGGGTAAACCTTTTAGAACTGAGGTGAGGAAAAATTTCTTCACCCAGAGGGCGGTGAATGTGTGGAATTCACTACCACGGAAAGTAGTTGAGACCAGACATTGTGTGATTTCAAGGAGAAATTAAATATAGTTCCTGGGGCTAAAGGGATCAAGGGATATGGAAGGGGAGGGGGGAATCAGGATATTGAATTTGGTGATCAGCCATGATCAACATGAATGACATTACAGGCTTGAAGCACTGACTAGTCTATTCCTACCTCTAATTTCAATGTTTCTACATTGGGCAGTCTTTTTTTGGGAAAACCATGCCCGTTAAGTCTGTTAATTGACACCCACATAGTCAACTAAAATGGTTGAGTAGTAGAGATCAATTTATTAAACATTGAAGCTCTTCTCAAAAGTGTTACGAAATGAATTTGAATGTTAAAGTTTTCATTCAATTGAATTTGAAACCATTTCCTCAGTATTAAATTTTGGAAGGCATTCATGTAATAATGTTTGAATGCTTCTTAAAACACTTGAGTCAGCAGTCACTGGAATGTTTATTCTGGTGATTATCCAGGGTTCCTGCCAAGCTAGGAAATCATTAGAAAACTTTGTTGATTTTTTTCTTTCAAATAGCAGATGTAGTGACCGTTTTCCCAAATATGGCTGCTACATTTCATTTCCAACCCTTTTCTTAACAAAAAGAAAGCAAAATCTTATCCTCCTGCTAATGGTGACTCCCTGGAGAATTGCTATCAGTTCCAAAAGCAGTCAATTCAAGCCCAGTGCAAGGAATTCTTATCCCGTTTTACAAATGCATTTTCCTTGTAGCTAGCACATTTTTTGAAAAAACATGCACTACTTTGGTGTTTCCTTCATATGCATTTTCCATGATAGATATCAGTGAGAACACAACCAATTTGCAAACAATTAAATTAAACACATTGATCCTCTGGAGCCAGTATTTTTACAGGAGAAGCATGCTGATGTATGTAGGGAATATTTTTGTGCTGTTCTATTGCTGTTTTCTATCTTTGCCTTTTCCCCAATCTATTGTATTCTTTCTGCCTAGATGCTATAGTCAACAAAACATAGAAACATTGAAACTAGAAGCAGGAGTAGACAATTTGACCCTTCGCACCTGCTGCGCCATTCATTTTGATCATGATTGATCATCAAATTCAAGATCCTTATCCCTCTCTTCCCTCATATCCCTTGATCCCTTTAACCCCAAGAGCTATATCTAATTTCTTCTTGAAATCAGACAGTGTTTTGGCCTCAAATACATTCTGTGGTAGTGAATTCCACACATTCACCCACCCTCTGGCTGATGAAATTTTTCCCCACCTCAGTTCTAAAAGATCCCTTTTCCTCAAATTATGACCTCTAGTTCTGGACTCCCCACCATTGGGAACATGCTTTCTGAATCTACCCTGTATAACCCTGTTAGAGCATTATAAGTTTCTGTGAGATTCCCTCTCACTCTTCTAAGCTCCAGTGAATATAATCCTAACCTATTTATATGCCTCATATGACAGACCTGCCATCCCAAGAATCAGCCTGGTAAAGTCTTTGCTGTACTCCCTCGAGAGCAAGGACATCCTTCCCCTTTAAGAGCACCAAAACTGCACACAGTACTCCAGATGTGGCCTCACCAATGCCCTATACAATTGCAGGAAAACATCCTTTTCTCTGTATTCAAATCCTCTTGCTATGAAGGCCAACCTACTATTTGCCTTCTCTACTGCCTGTTGTACCTGCGCACTTACTTTCAGTGACTGATGCACGAGGACTCCAAGGTCTGGTTGAGTATGCACCTCTCTCAATTTACATCCATTGAAGTCATAATCTGTCATCCTATTATTTCTACCAAAGTGGATAACCTCATATTTATCCACTTTATACTGCATCAGCCATGCAGATGCCCAGACACTCAGCCTATCATACTCAGTTGTAGTATATCTTTTGCTGTTGTTCCTGTTCTTTTGCATTGCCATTTCTTGTTGTTTCTATGTGATTTTTAAATTAACCTCCTCAAATTGTCTTTTTCTGGTACTTTCTTTTCTCAGTGTCTTTTTGGAATACTTCAGTCAGTGTTGAGGCAGTCACCAACTCCATTATTTGCTTTGACAATTCAGTCTCTGAAATGTTCCATTCATTGCCCTTGCTATGTACCTGCTGATGAATTGCTCTATTAGTTCCTGTGGCTATCAATTCGAAGAGATGAAGCTGATCGTGCAGCACTTCCCATGTTGTTGTGGGAACTTGCTGGTCCTCTTCAGATAAATCAGGTGTACTGGCTGTATGTAACCTACCACCACCCCCCCACCCCCCCACCCCGCCGCCCGATTGCAAATTGTTATCAGTATTTTCACAGCTTACTTATCCGGCTCTGCAATGATTTGGTCCGTGAAGCAGAGCTGTATTCTCTATTTATACCGTTAGAATTCAAGGAGGACATTGCTGGCCTTCCGGTTCATGCTGGAAGGTTCAATACTTATCCTTCTGCTGTCCTTTAGACTTTCCAGGTACTATCGATTTGCATTAATGGTTTATGTGCCTCCAGCAGTGTTCCTACTTTGTTTTCTGCTTTTTTTTGCTTTATAACTTACTTTCTTCACTGTGTCTTCAGCATTGTATTTGGTGTGCCTTTTCTGTTTTTCATTCTGCATTTAACCCTATACCGTCATCTCTGTTCTGACTGCTCTTAAGTAGCAAGATCCTGGGGCTGCTTTCCCAGGATTGCCCAGCCCAAAGACACTTAGTTTGCGAAGTGAGTCTTACTTCTTCCATTTTTTATGTTTGTTTTCATCTGGTTTCTGTACTGTAGGAATTTTTTAAAACAATTATTATTTTTCATTTCTTATAGTATGGAAGGAAGCCATTCAGCCCATTGAGCCTGCACTGAAAACAATCCCGTTCATGTCCTCTTCCCGTAACCCCACACATTTACCATGCTAATCCCCCGACTCTAAGAGGGAATTTAGCATGGCTGATCAACCTAATCTGCACATCTTTGGACAGTCACCCAAGGCTGGAATCGAACCCGCGTCCCTGACACCATGAGGCAGCAGTGCTAACCAGTGTTCCACCATGCCATATACAATTTCTGGAGTGCGTTTTAGCCTTTTCTGTGTACATTGTCCTGCTTTTTTCACTTCAGAGAGAACAGTCACTGCTGTACACAATGTCATGGTATCCTTGTGCTATCTATATGTAAAAAACAGTACGTGGATTCCATTTGCTTGAGGGTCTCTGGTGGGGTTTATTTACAGCTCAATCAGCACAATCAGTAGAGCAATCTCTGGATACATCCTGTTGTCCAGGGTACTACAGCGCAGAGAGAGAGACCATGACTCCTGGTCCCATGATGACATCCTGGCACATTTGCATGCTGAGTTTCTTAAAGGGACAACACTCTTTAAAGCGATACCACAACAAAGACCAGCTCCGCCATCATAATAAGCTGGCTAGTAAAAGACAGGTCAGAGTGGGTAGACTGCCTTTTCAACAAACTTGATGAACAAGAGGAGGAAGGGGGTTACCTCCTTTTGTGGGCAGATGGGGATGCAATGTGCACACTGGGGCTACCTTCCCCAGGATGAGGAAGATGAGATCAACACATGCTGTGTCAAATATTTGTCTGCCATGTTTGATCTTGACCATTATGGACTATACTTTTTCTGTCTAATTGGTTGTTGTATTATATCTAAACTGTCGTTTCTTAATGAACTACCATAACATTACTTATGACTAGTCGACTTCCTACTTAGATATTTGTGGTCCTTAAACCCTTAGATCTTATACTCCCTAAGATTGTACCCCCTCTTTGTATCTCCTCACCTGGCATTCAAAACTTGCCCCCTCTTTCACTCCCTTTGCACCTCTGCAACACCCTCTGCCAGGCTACAGATTCCACCCCGGCCTAAATTCTGGGCTTACCTCTCTTTGGTGGCCATGTCTTCTTCAGCTTGTCTCCTTGCAGTCCCAGGAGTGGCCTCTACTCAGTGATGGCGCTGCTGGGTTCTGCAAGGGCAAGAGGCCAATCAAATTGGCCAAGAAGTCTCTTGTGGGGGGGGGGGGGGGGGGGGGGGGGGTGGTAGAAATCTGACACTCAGCTTGTTGAGGAAGTACCCAGCTTATCATCACTGTAGAGCAACCAGCTTTTCTTCTGGCGTAATGGGGGGCTGAGTAACACATACCCTCACAACCACCCCCCAAAAAATCCAGGCCAATTACTGTATTTTTAACCACTACTCCAATCAGTGAATAATAACCTACACTGGAAATTTGGAGGTTTGATGGAACCCTTGGAAATAATTCATCTAAAAATGTTTCCAACAATAATAAGAGTAAAACTTCTCCAAAATAATTACCTTTGGCACTGATTGTGGGTGGGCTCATAATTCTGTTTCTAGCCTGTGATTTACTGGCCATGAGAGATGGGTGGTCTTTAAGGAGAGGATCCACTATGTCTGGAAAATCCACTTGAGTGGAAATGAGGAACTGTATTTCAAAAAACCATCCACTGTTCTCCTTAAAATGGAATGAGGTTGCAATTTGGTTTCATACAAGCCATAATATTTCTCACCTCAGTGGCATTTCATAAATATATGTAAGAAATTAAGTTTAACTGTAACTTAATTTGTCATAAAAGTAATCTATTAAAAGCAAAATTTAAAAATAACTTGACAGAAAACAGTCCTGAAAGCCTTGATATGTTTAAATACAGACCCACTGATTAAGGTTTTAAATTGCAATGAACTAAAAGCTGCAGAAATGGTTCCAGTGATAATTATATAAGTATATATCTCAGCAACCTCCTAACTTGCAGCTCATCTTCTACTCCAAGCAGATGCTACATCTTGAAGGCCAAGTACAAGTGTTGGTGTTGAGAACAAAATATGATAAAACTACATAAGTTGTCTTATATAAGCAGAACTTTAACAAAGAGCTAAATTGGGCTCTCTGAGGTGCTACATGGTGAGCTAAGAGTCTAAGTTGCGCAGAAGTTGTGACAGGAAGTGTGCAGGATTCCATCTTTTAAAGGAGTTTGGGCACACATGTAGCCAACAGCCAGCAGAACTGTATAGACAAGTCCATGTATGACAGAGAATTGAATCCCTGCATGCCATTTTCTAACTGTGCACTCGTGCAATTCTGTCTTAACTTGCATATCTGAATATAATGTGAAACAACATGACAAACAAAGTGCTACATTGACAAGGAATCATGAACTACTTACAGGCTAAATGTTGGATTAGTTCATCAGGTTGTTGGTTCAATTATATACATTTTTGGAGCTTTCTTCTACTTGTTTGAAGTTTGAATAACTCCTACAGGGAGTGGTCAGAGAGTTCTTGCACTTTGTGTCCTATAAAATATTGTGCTGAAACATATTGCTTCCTGACATGGGCAGGCTTCCTCCTGATAATGAATACGCAGAAGGGCCAAGAAGAGCAGACAGGCTGCTGGAGAGGAAGGAGGAGGGGGCAAAGAGGTTACATTTGCAAAGCTTCTTCAGGAAGTAATTCACTTAATGCAATTTCATGGAGTAACAATGCTTGACATATCTTCACTTCAGAAAAGAAATTGTAATTAAAACCTGCCAACTGTTACAGCAATGCAGTCAAAGTCATGAAAGGTTAGAAATGGTGTGCAGCTGTACTCCCTTATTTCACTTGTGAATTTGAGTTGAAAGCACTATTTAAACCAAACCCACAACTGTGTTGCTCTGGTTCCTCAGAGATGCCTCTGTTAAGCGACACTGCTGGGTGTGTATGGTGGGGCTGTTCCCTGTGTCTGTCGCGGGTGTTGAGTTGGCTTTTTCCCTGGGTCTGTCTCGGGTGTTGAATTATTCCCAGCTGTTGCCTTGCTACTCCAGTGGGTCTGTTGTGTATCTGTGAGCCTCAAGCAGAGCTGCACTGGAAAACTGAAACCAGCATGGTGACCAGGATGGGAAGATGATAGGGCTATAAGGGAAAGGAGAGTTTGGTAGTGTGGGTGGGAGGGGGACAATGGCAGTGAAAGAGAAGATGGAGTCCAACATGGAGAGAAGAAGGTACACAGCAGTGGGGAATGGGATTCTATTTGCATGAAGGGGAGGGGATACACATAGACTCTACAGTACATAAGTGGGGCGGGGTTAGCGTGACAGGAGAGGAACGAGTTGCACAGAGATCTATGAGTGGGGTTGAGAGTGGGGAGGAGGTTTGCACAAGAGGGACAAATTGCACAGAGACTCATGGAGCAGGGAAGGGGAAAGGGAAGGTTCATTCGTCAAGGAGCCAGTGAGCTGCGTGAAAGACAGTCATAGTCTCTGCAGTGATGTCAAGAGTCTGAGGTGAGGAATTAGTACTGGGGTTTCGTGGGCCATGCTATAGGCCTGGCACACATGTTCCTGCTCCAGAGAGGGGCAAAGCCTCTGTGCTAATAGAGATCAGGCACAGGTTAGTGTGCAGGGCTTGATCATAATGTTACAGTTAGTGGTGATCAGGGTGTCTGGCTCCATATTAGGTGGCCCATGGGATGGACATGGTCAGAAGAGACATCTGCAGCCTCTAACTGGGGAAAATATCATAAAGGGTGTGGTTCTCAAAAGACTCCTGGTGGGGACATCACCTCTGTGTGCAACTGAGCTGGGGAGGACTGAGGGGCATGGGAAAATCAACAGGGTTCAGAGTGGGGTGGCAAGAACATCTACCAAAATGACAATAGGATGCAGGGTTACTGGAGGAGGTTGGAGAGTTACTGGAGGGAGTTCTACTTACACATCGTGACATTTGAGGAAGAAAGGGGGGACTTGAACTCTGACTGGAGGACAGTCAAAGCATGACTTAAAGTAGAAATGCAGCATGACCAATGTGACACCCCAAAGTTACGGTGCAGTTTAAAATCCAAACTGAACAGAATCTCAAAGGAAGGGCCTGAGACAGTATGGGAGGAGCCCGTGTCTGGATCCAGTGTCCAAGCAGGGGACATCCTCACATTGCTTCGAGTATCAACATGGAAACGGAGTCTGAGCTGATAGGAAGAGTTTATTGAGAAGGTGCAATTGGAGCCATTGACATTTGGGGCACTTCAACACGAGAGTGCAGGGGTCATTGGGTTCACAATACAATTGATCAATTTGAGCATGAGCAGAGAGGAAGATGAGAATGCAAGATGCAACCAAACATGAAGGGGGAAGAGCTGCTGGATATCTACAAGATAACCAATGAAAACCTCTAAGGTGCTTTCTGTGGTTGGCATGGCAAACGGGCTAAAGGGCATCCAGTCATTCCAAAAGTGCAGTTTAGGCATAATCAGTATACCAGATTAGACATAGTAGAAGAGCAGTCAGTGAGGTGGAACATATCCTGGATGCACTCAAAGCCTCTTCCAACCTCTGCAAGGTGCTGGAATAGCATATTGGCCACCTAGGTCTGAGGACATGTACCAACCGACTCAAAAACAGTTTCTTCTCTGCTGCCATCAGATTTCTGAATCGACCACCTGCATTCAGCTAATCTTTCTCTACACCCTAGCTATGATTGTAACACTACATACTGTATTCTCTCCTTTCCTTCTCTATGAATGGTATGCTCTGTCTGTATAGCACGCAACAAACAATACTTTTCACTGTCTATTAACATATGTGACAATAATAAGTCAAATCAAAAGATCTGTGAGGTTGTGCCTCAGCTGGAATACTGGATCAGGGAAGGTGAGTATCACAGATATAGCTCGAAGTCATGACAGTGGTTTTCTGGTCATGATTGGGAGATCTAGTATAGTTACCCATTACCCATGAATCTGTTGGAATTATCTGTCTACAGGGAGAAGGATGATTGATGAATGGAGCCTGAGCTCAATGCTGCCATCTTGACGATAGTGATGCAATTGAGGAGAAGAGGGGCCTAGCACCATCTAACATAGCTGCGGGAAGAGGTCTGGCCTGATGACTATAGTAAGAAGTCTCACAACACGAGGTTAAAGTCCAACAAGTTTATTTGATAGTAAACCCACAAGCTTTCAGGGTTTGGCCCTTCAGTAGGTGAGTGGAGAGTTCCGGTCTCAAACAGAGCATATAAAGGCACGCAGAGTTTACAGAATACTGATTAGAATGTGAGTCTTCACAGCTAATCAATTCTTAAAGGTGCAGACAATGTCCGCAAACTGATGACTATAGTCTAGGGGAATCCCAGCAAGAACTGGAGGGCGAGGAATTTAGACCCATACCATGGAAACATGACCAAGGGTCTACTGTGGACGCAGTACGGTTTCATTAAAGGGAAGTCGTGTCTGACAAATTTACTGGAGTTCTATGAGGATGTGTCTAGGGCGGTGGATAGAGGAGAGCCGGTGGATGTGGTCTTTCTAGATTTTCAGAAGGCGTTTGACAAAGTACCTCACAAGAGGTTATTGCAGAAGGTCGAGGGACATGGAGTTGGGGGTAGGGTGTTAGCGTGGATAGAGGATTGGTTGTCAAATAGGAGGCAGAGAGTGGGGGTCAACGGGTGCTATTTGGATTGGCGGATGGTGACTAGTGGAGTGCCCCAGGGGTCGGTGCTGGGGCCTCAGCTTTTTACCATTTATATAGATGATCTGGAGGAGGGAACCCAGTGTAGGGTGTCGAAATTTGCTGATGACACCAAGATTGGGGGAACGGCAAATTGTGCGGAGGGTGTGGAGAGTCTGCAGAAGGATCTAGATAGGCTGGGCGAATGGGCCAGGAAATGGCAAATGGAATTTAATGTTGGCAAGTGTGAGGTGGTCCACTTTGGTAGGAAGAATGGTAGGAAGGACTATTACTTACGGGGCGAAAAACTGCAGCAGGCGACGGTGCAGAGGGACCTCGGGGTCCTTGTGCATGAGTTGCAAAAACCCAGCTTGCAGGTGCAGCAGGTGGTCAGGAAGGCGAATGGGATGCTGGCCTTCATAGCGAGGGGGATTGAATATAAAAGTAGGGAGGTCTTGCTGCAGCTGTATAGGGCATTGGTGAGGCCGCAGCTGGAGTACTGTGTGCAGTTTTGGGCGCCGCACCTGCGCAAAGATATTTTGGCCTTGGAGGGAGTGCAGAGGAGGTTTACTAGGCTGATACCGGAGTTGAGGGGGTTGAGCTATGAGGAGAGGCTGAATAAACTGGGCTTGTACTTGTTAGAGTTTAGAAGAATGAGGGGAGATCTCATTGAGACGTATAAGATGATGAATGGGATGGATAGGATAGAGGTGGAAAGACTCTTCCCGCTCAAAAAAGACAGTAGGACTAGGGGGCACAGCCTCAAGATAAAAGGGGGGCGGTTTAGAACGGAGTTGAGGAGGAACTTCTTCACTCAAAGGGTGGTGAATCTCTGGAATTCTCTGCCCGTTGAAGTGGTGGAGGCTGCCTCGCTAAATATTTTTAAGACACGGGTTGATGGGTTTTTGATAGGAGAGGGGATTAAGGGTTATGGGGAGAGGGCGGGAAAGTGGAACTGAGCAGCGACAGATCAGCCATGATCTTATTGAATGGCGGGGCAGGCTCGAAGGGCTGGATGGCCTACTCCTGTTCCTATGTCTTACGTTCTTATGAGGATGCCCTTGCCACCTAGAGATGAGCAAGAGACAATGCCGCACACATCTATGTTTGTTAAGATGTGGCAGCTCATTATACCTCGCTCTGCAGAAAGAGCGAACGTCTTGGGGACTGTGGGGATATTGACCTTGGCTTGCTGTTAGTTATTTTTGGCTGGATGGAAAACACTACTGAATGAATTTATATCCCATTGCTTTTAAATACTGATAATTAGAAACATGCCTGTCTTCCTTAATGGTAGCTGATACTTCATTAGCTATGGTTGTTGTTCATTAGCTGTGGGAGAAGAAACCACAAAGGACCAAAAGAAAACTGCACAACTCATTTGCTTCTCTCTGTTAGACTATGTACCTTATTTGAAGCTGTCTCCAGCATCTCATTTACATTTAGAGTATAGTTGCCTCTCTAGGTACTGTTTGTCAGGAGCTCTGTGCTTTGGTTTTGAAATTTGTACAGGTGCCAATTGTGGAGGCTTGGCGGCTGCATGGAATGATTAATTCCTATTAATTCACATACTCTGTTGCTATGTACGTCAAGCTGCTGATGTTAACAAATGCTTATGTTCTGATCTGGGATACATCCCTCAAAGGGACAGAACAAATCATAGAATCATATCATAGAATCCCTGCAGTGCAGAAAGAGGCCATTCAGCCTATCGAGGCGGCACCAACAACAATCCCACCCAGGCTCTATCCCCGTTACCCCATGTATTTACCCTGCTAATCTCCCTGACACTAAGTGGCAATTGAGCATGGCCAATCAGCCTAACCCACACAGCTTTGGACTGAAATAGGAAGTATAAACAGTAATAGGAGTTGTTGGACTTTGAAGATTTCAAATGTCATTGCTGAAGGACTACATGTGGTCCAATGATTGAAATTCCTGAATCATGTAAATTATGCTACTTCCCTGATATTAAAATGTTCCAATGTTTGACTTTAATCTCACAAACTGAAGATAATCTTTGTATAATCATTGAAATCTTTCTTTGACTGTGCACTTCTATCACATAATCATCCATCAATTTGCATTGCATTTATATTCTGTAATTTAAAAATACACAATTCACAAAAATTTGATTCATGGGGGCAGGATGATGCTTTCTAGTTTGAATACTGTCCTTTTTAATTTAATTAGAATCATGTGCCATTTGGTTAAATACTGTTCTTTTTAGTTAAAGCATAGTTCTAGCTAGTTAGAATACTGTCCTATTTGAATATCACTATTGTTACAATTTATGAGCTTTATAAGATGGTTGTATTTTAGGACAGTGACTTTAAGGGCAAAAATCCCCCAGTGGTGTGTTCAATTGTGGGAGAAGCGGGGGAAAGCAGTGGTGATCAGGCAGTAGTTTGCATGTACAGTTGAAACAACAACAGTGGTGGTTTTGGAAGGGTGAAATCATAGAATCCAAAGAATCCCTACAGTGCAGAAGGAGGCCATTCGGTCTATCGAACCTGCACCAACCACAATCCCATCCATGCCCTATCCCTGTAACCCCACATATTTACCCTGCTAATGCCCCTAACAGTAGGGTCAATTTAGCACGGCCAATCAACCTAACCCACGCATCTTTTGACTGTGGGAGAAAACCGGAGCACCCAGTGGAAATCCACGCAAACACAGGGACAAAGTGCAAACTCCACACAGTGACCCGAGGCCGGAATTGAACCTGGGTCCCTGGCGCTGCAAGGCAGCTGTGCTAACCACTGTGCCACAGTGCCGAAATTGCACCTGAAAAGAGAGAAACATTGATAATGTCAGCTGGTGACCTCATTTGCAGAAATGGTGGAACTTTAGGCACAAACTGGCATGAGCTGACTATTTAAGAATGTGTCTTCAATATCACTGCCCAATTAGGAAGTGTGGGTGGGGAGCAGAGGGAGGGAGGTATGTGCAGGAAGGTCCATTGTTCAGAGAGCCAGCAGGTTTCATAATGTAACCAGCTAGGGCACTGCTGGTGGGGTAGCAGCAGGAACACAACAGAGGCGCCACCATTATCAGGCAGGCAGTCGGCACTGCATCAGTCCCAATGCTATTGGAGGCATTTGCCTTCAACAAATCACAATAGTGTGGTTGAGTATCAGACATGGGAATGCTGTCCTGTCATTTCTTCATGGCGAACATTAATCCAGTTCTGACCTCCCACTGAGCAGCTGTCTCCTCTGAGTTGCTAGATTCCTGACACTGGATGAGATGGGGGAAGGGTGAGGTGAGGCGGGGGGGGGGAGGGGGTGGGAGTGTGACGCTGGCAAAATTGCCTCGTATGGGGAAAAAAAAATCACTGGAAGTGACCCCTTAATTACCTTAATTGGCTTCCCTCAGCAGACCTGCAGGAACGCTGGCAAGGGATTCAGCCCTGGGAAAAGTGGCTGGAGGCAGGAATGCTTCCTTTATTACACATCACAATCCCTGTTCACATTTTTGGACGCTATTAAAATAAGCCCCCAAACTGACTTCACATTGCTGGTGCTTTAATTCTGTAGAAATGCACAAGGCTTTACTTTTTAATGTGTCTATTCAGTTGAGATGTGGTTATATATTCTATTTGTGATCATCTGCAGCAGCTGATCATTGCCATCTGTCAGAGATAAAAGCGACGGGAAAGCTGGTTCAAAGTGAAATGTGGAAAGGGATTTTTATTTTCAAAGCTTGATCTGAGCAAGCTGAAGGTTAGTTCTGTCACACCAATTAAGTGAAGAGATGTTGTAAAGTTCCTTTAAAAAGGTGATATGCTGTGTTCAAGTATCACTTTAGAATTTCACAGAACAACCCCACTTTGTGCTTGATTAAATGTCTGTCTCAGACAGGATAAAATGAATCAGGGAATTTTGCCTTGGCTTAGCATTGCGCTTCTTCTGTCAAAGAGCACTTGTCTCAGTGTCTCAGCTATCGCTTGCTGGTGTGGTAAGGACATCCAAATCTAAGGTAGGAATCCGTAAAAATCAGCCTGCTCATCTAGCTCCTAAATTTAATAACAATCAGGTCATAAGAATTAGGATCAGGAGTGGGCAGCTTACTCCTTGTGTCTGCTCCGCCATTTAATACAATGATGGCTGATCTAATCTTGACCCCAATTCCACTTTAAGAAGTCTCACAACACCAGGTTAAAGTCCAACAGGTTTATTTGATAGCACAAGCTTTTGGAGTGCTGGTCCTTCATCAGATGCCAGTCACTCACCTGATAAAGGAGCAGCGTTCCAAAAGCTCGTGCTACCAAATAAACTCGTTAGACTTTAACCTGGTGTTGTGAGACTTCCTACAGTGCCCACCCCAGTCCAAAGCCGGCATCTCCACACCATCAATTCCACTTACCTGCCCTTTCACCATAGCCCTTCAAACACTAATTAAAAATCTATCCATCTCTTCCTTAAATTTACTCAAAATCCTAGCTCTGAGGAGTGACTTTCGCTGATTCTCAGCTCTTTGAGAAAATGAATTTCTCCTCATCTCTGTTTTAAATATTCCATCCCTGATCTTAAAACTATGACCTCTTGTTCTAGGTTGCCTTACAAAAGGAAATATCCCCTCTACATTTACTTTGTCAATCACACTTATCATCTTGAATTAAATCTCTCATTCTTCTAAACTCTAGAGGATATAGGCCTAAATTTCTCAATCTCTCTTCATAAGACAAATGCCTCATCTCTGGAATCAGTCGAGTGAACCTCCTCTGTGGAATATACTTTAGTTAGGAGGACTTGAGTATCTCCTTAAATATCTGCCACTGTTCATCAACTGTAATATCTTTAAGTCTTCCTGCTCAGCCCACTAGGGTCAAATCTGTCCTCATGCCTACGTATTTTCTTTTGTTTAACTCCAGAATGCTAGTGTGGGACTCTAGTTTCTCACCCGCAAACTGAATTTGAAATTCTAGCATGCTATGATCACTCTTCCCCAGAGGCTCCTTAACTATGAGATCATTTATTAGCCCCACCTCATTACATAATACCAAATCTACTGTGTTAATATAAGCCTGCTTGTGACAATAATAAATAAACTTTAATATATTTTATATACCTCTTTAAGCCTGCATATTCTGCCATTGAATACAATCATGGCTGATCTTGGGAATCAACTCTATTTTTCCACTTGCTCACTATACCCCTTAATTCGATGAGCCGAGTGGCCTAATTCTGTTTCTATGTCTTATGGTCTTACAGTCTTATAGTCTAATTCCCCAAGAGGCCAAAAATATGTCTATCTGAGCCTTAAATGTATTCATTGGTGGAGCATTCACAACCCTATTGGGTAGAGAATTCTAAAAATTCACAGACATTTGAGTGAAGAAATTTCTCTGCCTATCTGTCCTAAATGATCGGTCCTTATCCTGAAACTGTGCCCCTGTGTTTCCACCCTATCAAAGTTCAGAAGTTTGAAATTCAAAAATTCCAGAGAATATAAGCCTAATTTACTCAGTCTCTCATCACAGGGCCACCCCCTCATCCCAGTGAACCTTTGCCATACCGCCTCCAATGCAAGTATATTCTTTCTTAAATGTGGAGATCAGAACTGCATACAGTATTCCAGCAAAACCCTGTGTGGTTGGCGGGTGGGGGGGTGGGGGGTGTGGCTGGTGGTGGTGGGTTTGGTGGTGCACAGCACCACAGTGGTTAGCACTGCCGCCTCACAGCGCCAGGGACCTGGATTTGATTCCCAGCTTGGGTCACTGTCTGTTTGGAGTCTGTGCATTCTCCCTGGGTCTGTGTGGGTTTCCTCCCACAGTCTGAAAGACGTGTTGGTTAGATGCATTGGCCATGCTAAATTCTCCCCCAGTGTATCTGAACAGGCGCTGGAGTAAGGAGACTAGGGGGTTTTTACAGTAACTTCCTTGCACTGTTAATGTAAGCCTACTTGTGACACTAATAAATAAAAAAGTTAAAAGTTGTTCTTGTACTCCTAACTCCTTCTGATAAAGGCCATTTGAACAGTCCAAGCAGAGACACTGAATTATTGTCGACCAGAGGATCCTACACGTTGTCAATTAGCACATTTATTTGTAAAAGAAATGTAATTTGATGTGGGTAAACAAGACAGAATAAATATGGGCAAGGGAATAGGGAATGTAACGATGCCTCTCCCAATTAAGCAAAGTTAAATACAGATGTAAGTGTCTCAGTAATGTTCCACTCCAATAAGTGACATGGTGTAAGATAAAGTACAGATCTATAACTATGGGTTTGTTACTCCATGTTTACTGATTAACTAATGGTGCTGTTACCCAAGAGAGCTTACAATCTCTGATTGGACGGTTTTGTCCCCTGGGTCCCTGATCCCGGCGATGGCCCACAGCTAGGTGTCTGAGTGATAATTAATTTGATAGTTCTGTCCTAAAAGAGGTGACATGGGGCTCCTACCAGATCTCTATCCAGCAACTTAGACCCCTCCATTAAATATCACCCAGTGAGACATTGTCCATTTTTGGCTAACTAGCTTTCAAAGTCAAAGAGGACAGTTTGTGTCCATGAGGATCAAGACTTACTTAGAGAATATGAGTGACTCGATTACAACAGGATGGCTGAAATTGGTTTGAAACACAACAGGACATTAAGTAGCAGATAAATCAGGATTTCTCCCAGTTTTATATTGGTAAACTCAAAGCCATCCTTTCCACCTCTGCCCTTGGTTTGAGTTCCACAGCTGCTCCCTCAGGCTCTGTCCATAATGTTTCCATTAAGGATACCAGTTTCTGTGATCAAAAACAATATTTTACAAGAGTGCTATGAAACCTTTTCTGTGGTTGTTTACATTCAAAGCAACTAGCATTCCTCAGCACAATATATACACAGCTGTTTCTGCAGATCCGGTACCTTGAATGGTACAAAGGAAATTTAATCAAGGCAATTTAATACTCAGTTAAATTAAGGATAGCTCACGAATATATCTAAACATGTGAAAATTGCCTACGTTGTTTATTAGAGTAGATAAAGCCCCACTCTTTCAGCTGCCAGATAAATAACTTTGGATAAGTAGTGGATTGGGATGAAAATTCCTACATCTAGTCTGCAGCAATATGGCGATGTTGGGAGTTTAGTACTGTCAATTAATCATATCTATTTAATAAGGTCATTGGACATATTGTAGATTTAGTAATGTCTGTAACAAATAAGGCTTCTTCTCCTTCCGCCAACTCCAATTATTCTACATGTAAATATTTCCAGCATCTGGTTGCAAAGATGGTACATCATCCTGATCAGATTTCAAGTTATGTTGCATAGAGAAATGAAGTCAAGTTAAAGTGCAGCATCCTTTATATTTTGCAATAGGCGTATCAAAATGCATCATATCTCTATGTTTAACTTGGGTGCTTTAACATGACCTTTTCTCTATCTGCTCTCATGGTTTTGCTTTCAGGTTACACCTGAAGGCCTCGTGCTGCCAGATGTTGGCTGCTGTTCAGATAAGTTCGTGGAAATGGTTAACACTTATCGCAAGTCAAATAAGATCTGAGTTGGACCCAAGACAACCTGCTTTAATGTGGAGGTCAAAGGTTGCGTTGCTCACTTGAGGAAACAGAAACCTCAGTCAGTCAGGCCCGGGTATGCCGGTGGTACCTTGTCCAGGTCTGGATTATCTTTTATCAGCAAACTGGAAGATCCCATGAGATTTGAAAGTCCCAGGATTTTTTTTTGACCTGTAACCTGATGCCACGTGTTTGAAAGCACTGCTCAGATATACGATTGACTCAGATATCCAGTGCATCAATCTACATTCTCAATGTGTAAGAAGTAGCAACTTGTCCTTGGCTGATGTGAAGTGGGTGACAGTAGCATTCTGCAATGAAGTTGCTACACACCCTGCAGTGAAGAAACTACCTTCCTAATAGTACTATATATAAAACTAATGGACCAAGTTGAGACTCCTGCCATAAGCTGCACCTACTGGCTGAACAGCCTCAGTGTCTGCACATGGTGTGATGTATCTCAAGTATCCTGTTCCTTGATTTGTGAGGTCATTATCATTATCTGTTGGATAATAGCCAAATCCTCAACACTTCCCATCTCCACCTACTCCCTTGTATTCATCAATAAAATACCGAAGTACCTTCGTTGCCACTATTGGATTTCAAATGACAATCTCTGAGTTGATGCATAGGACAGGACTTGGCAAACTGGGGTAATAGAAAGAAAAAGGGGGAAATTATGCCAGAGTTGCAATCAGGTGTACAGTGATCACTGACTTTGCATTTAGTTTTTCTGAAGTAAGAATTTCCTTTGAATTTGTCGTAATCCTCATCAGCCCTGACCCCCTCCCATTGCTGCAGGAAATGCCAAAGAGGATGTGAACTAAACGTGAATGAACAGCGCAGCTAAGTTTTTTTTAAAGTTTATTTATTGTCACAAGTATGCTTACATTAAATACTGAAATGAAGTTACTGTGAAAATCCCCTAGTTGACACATTCCAATGCCTATTTAGGTACACAGAGGAAGAATTTAGCAAGGCCAATGCACCTAACCAGCACGTCTTTTGGACTGTGGGAGGAAACCGAAGCACCTGGAGGAAACCCATGCAGACATGTGGAGAATGTGCAGACCTCTACAGATAGTGTCCTAAGCCAGGAATCAAACCCAGGTCCCTAGCACTGTGAGGCAGCAATGCTAACCGCTGTGCTATTGTGCCACCCAGGGTAGCCTGCAATTCCTTGGGAATTTGGTCCCTTAAAGTAAAAGTGTCACACCTAATCACCTGCAACTGGTGTTGTTCCATGAGTTTGGTCCTTGCTGATCTCCACTATCGCTTGCCTTCACTGGTATTTGACAGAATGGTTCTTGACATCTGCTAGCTCATGTGTCTGTGGTCTGGTTGCTCGCACCCTGGGAGAGGCTGTGTCAATTCCTTCTGTAACACTATTAATAACACTGGATGAAGGATATCACCTGAACGGAATTGGCCAGGTTTCAGCTGGCAATCAATGTCACCAGGACAAGTTAAAGAAGGATTTTATCCCAAGAAGGTGGAATTATAAGAAGGACTTAAGAAGAGATCTCCATGAAATGGCTTTAAATGGAAAGATCCATTTAACCTAAGCACAACGTGAGTGAGGATTAGTCATTCCATTTAAGGATTGTGTGTGAGTGATGAAACTGGGCCTATGGGAAGATGGCAGATTCCTTACTTTCTCCAGCCTGGACAAGGTATTAAACCTCTCTCAGCACTTCATCCACGACTCTACCACTACAACCATCACCTCCCTTTACATATCTCTGGTGTGCACTTACAGTGACCTCCTGCACTGTGAGCCTAACATGTGTTTTCTCCTCAGATGTAAATCATCAAGGAGGATCTAAAGATGTAAGTGAATGATTCTGAGCTTGTCTCTTTCTTCTCTTTTCCTTGCCATGTAGTGCACTTACAACCTCTTCCAAGGTGCCTTTCCGGAACCGTGCAAATATGTAATGGTAATGCTAAGTGGTTTGTTACATTGGTGGGATTGTAGAATATCATTTCTTAGTGGTTTGCAATGTATCAAATTATATTGAAAATTCTGACCTTAGTTTTTACTCAAATGCATTAGTAGTTCCACAATAACAACTTACATTTCTATGTTCATTCTGCTCAAAGACACCCTGAAGCATTTCCTAGGGTGGGTGGATAGGGAGTAGATACAAAAGAGCGGAAGAAAGAAGAGAAGGGGTCAAGAGGGAACAATTTCTACATGGCCTTGCTCCTTATAACCTCTGTGATTTCCTCTGGCATGTACCTTTCAATTCTTAGGATCCAGAAGGAAATTTCAATTGCATTTCTTTGAAATTTGTGTTGTTGAAGTTTATTTTTATTTGTGTCACAAGTGGGCTTACAATAACACTGCAATGAAGTTACTGTGAAATCCCATAGATGCCACACTTCAGCATCTGTTTGGGTACACTGAGGGAAAAGTTAGCATGGCCAATGCATCTAACCAGCACATCATTGATACAGTAGGAGGAAACTGGAGCATCCAGAGGAAACCCATGCTGACATGGGGAGAACATGCAGAATCTGTGCAGACAATGACCCAAGCCAAGAATCGGTCCCTGGCACTGTGAGGCAGCAGTGCTAACCACTGTGCCACCATGCTCCTAATGTGCCACCCCTACACTGCTACCATGCTGCCCTTTTGTGGAAGATATTACTTATTGTGCCATTGATTAAGGAAAGGTTGGTTGACTAAAGATAGGAACTATTGATTATTGAATCAAAATGATTGTATAATGTTGTAATAACTTGGCTCCACCAGATAGATACAAAGAATGAACATTTATTTATACAACATGCTATTTTCAGAATAATGTATTATCAATGCTGTTCATCTGCCTTGGACAGAACTGAGGCCAAAGTCCACACTAATTTTCTAACAAGGCGTAAGGCACAGACCTAGCCATGAAAAGCCTTGGGGTGGCCTCTGGAACCACATGGATCTTTGCTTCAGTCCCTTAATTTTTCCCAGTTATGAAAGACATCGTGGTACTTCTTGATTACTTCTAGCAGTCCACCTTTTTAATTTGGAAAATCTCCATCCAATTCAGTTTTATTTCTTGGAGCCAGTCATGGTCCATTAGATGTGGGCCTTGGGAAAATACAGCTATCAATGAAACTTGGGCAGATTGTTGCCCATAGACCATGGATGCTACAATAGTACCTACTATCTTAATGGCCTCCCTCGTGTACGGTGGCCAATCTTGCAGATGTGTTCTTTAAACTCAAAGGCTGAATGCCTTCTTGGAGATATATGTATATTTCCCTATTACTATAGCCAAAGCTCCTGTGTCAACTTTCATTTTTAATGGTCTGCGATTAACCAAAAGCGCTGCTATGATTGCGGCCACCTTGTCCACTTTCATGTTGTTTAGTGATAGATAGCCCAGTCCATCACACAAACTAGCCTCCCATCCGTTGACTCTGTCCATACTTCCCGCTGCCTCAGAAAGCAGCCAGCTTAATCAAGGATTTCACGCAGCCTGAACATACTCTCTTCCACCTTCTTCCGTCGGGAAAATAATATGAAAGCCTAAAAACATGTGCCAACCAATTCAAGAACAGCTTCTTCCCTGCTGCCACCAGACTTTTGAATGGACTATCATATATTAAACTGATTTTTCTTTTCACCCGACCTATAACTGCAGCATTATATTCTGCAGCCTCTCCTTTCCTTCTCCCTTATGTATTCTATGTATGGTATGTTTTGTCTGCATAGCACACAAGTAACAATACTTTTCACTGTATCCCAATACCTGTAACAATAATAAATCAGACTAAATTGAATGTGTCCAGGTTCCTTGCAGGAAAATCTCTCACATTATGCACTGGTGCTGAGCTGCTCTCTCTGTTGCTGAGTAGGCTCTGCTTACCCTTGCATCTATGTCTCAAATGGTCCTTCCTGTGGCACACAGAGCACTCTGTTTCTTTGAAGTGGCAGACTTCAGGGTAATGATTACCCCATACTGGTACACTCTTTTTCCATCCAAGATGATTGATTCATTTTTCTAAATCTTCTGATTCTACCTGCTGCAATAGTTGCTTCCCTCCTTAAACTAGTGTCTTCACTTTCAGCATCACCAAAGTTTCCCACCCTTATTGGTGGATCACGCCATTTTGCGTGCTGCTCCTGGGCACCCTTCTCAGCACTCTCCATCATAGAGCTACCTTCAGTGCCTTTTTAAAATCAAATTCGGTCTCCATCAGCAGCTTTTTCTGGATGCCTCATGATTAACTCTACAAACTAAGCAGTCTCTCAGCATGTCGTTCAACATGGCCCCAAAATCACAGTGCTCTGCAATTATCTAAGCTTAACAATGCAGGTTGCCTGAGGCTCTCCCATTGGACTTGAATTTAAAATTCTACAGAATCACTGAGGGCTTTGGGTGATCATACCCTTTTATTAAATCCACTATTTCTGCAAATGAATTTGAGTTGTTGCATTCAGAGATATGTGGCTGCAGATTGGATTATAGGCCTGAGTCTCACATGCACTTAACAAGATTGCCTTCTTCTTCCTGTCCTCCTCTATTCCATTTGCCTTGACATAAAATCTGAACCACTCAATATACTGTACCCAGGCATCAAAGAGATCCAATCAGCTGAGTAAAGGCTCTCTTCTACTCTGCACCCTGACCTTGGAATCAACGTGGTTTTGTACTCACAATCCTGGCACCATACTTGCTGATTTTTTCCCTTATCGAAAATGTAATAAGTTGGCACAAGCAACAAATGCCAATTAGTGTTCTCAAATTATTTTCAGTTCTTTCTGCAAAGAATACAAAACGCTGAATGGGGAAAGATCATCTGGTCCATTGAGCCTGTACCATTCCGTCCTCTCATGACCATCACAATACTGCCCGCCAGCCAGCCAGCCAGCCAACCAGCCAGCTAAGAATTCTGAAAAAATCCTCCCTAATTTCCCAAAGGTCTTCAAAATGAAGCTTCAGGAGATAAGCATGATCATGAGGTTCTTTATGGATCATCCCATCTCATAGAGTCATAGAGGTTTACAGCTTGGAAACAGGCCCTTTGGCTCAACTTGTGCGTGCTGCCCTTTTTTGTAACCCCTAAGCTAGTCCTAATTGACTGCATTTGACCCATATCCCTCTATACCCATCTCCCCCGTGTAACTGTCTAAACGCTTTTTAAAAGACAGAATTGTACCCGCCTCTACTACTACCTCTGGCAGCTTGTTCCAGACAGTCATCATCCTCTGTGTAAGGGTGCCCCTCTGGACACTTTTGTATTTCTCCCCTCTGACCTTAAACTTATGCCTTCTAGTTTTAGACTCTCCTGCCTTTGGGAAAAAATATTGACTATCTAGCTGACCTATGCCCCTCATTGTTTTATAGACCTCTATAAGATCACCCTCAAGCCTCGTTTGCTCCAAAGAAAAAAGTCTCAGATATCCAGCCTCTCCTTATAACTCAAACCATTAAGTACTGGTAACATCCTAGCAAATCTTTTTTGCACTCTTTCTAGTTTAATAATATCCTTTTGATAATAGAGTGAACAGAACTGTACACAGAATTCCAGGTGTGGCCTTACCAATGTCTTATATAACTTCAACAAGACGTCCCAATTCCTGTATTCAATGTTCTGATCAATGAAACCAAGCATGCCAAATGCCTTCTTCACCACTCTGTCCATCTGTGACTCCACTTTCAAGGAGCTATGAACCTATACGCCCTAGATCTCTTTGTTCTGTAACTCTCCCCAGTGCCCTACCATTAACTGAGTAAGTCCTGCCCTGGTTCAATTGACCAAAATGCACCGCCTCTCATTTATCTAAATTAAACTCACCTGCCATTCATCAGCCCACTGGCCCAATTGATGAAGATCCCATTGCAATCTGAGATAACCTTCTTCACTGTCCACTGTGCCACAACCTTGGCATGGCTGCTGCTGGTATCTTCCCCTATCTTTCATCGCAGATGTATCAGTCCATTCCAGGCCCTGGAGCTCCATTTTGAAAGGTTTCAGGTAACCTGCACCCATTGAATTGGCAGCTTACCTGAAAGCTTACTGACCCTCTGAGCAAAGATAAATCTCCCAACTTGCAACTTGTGGCAGCATTCCATCCTTGCATCTTGCTGATCAAATACATTTTTGACTAACGAGCTAATCAGATGCCATCGGGGGTAGGCAGAATGTGGATTTGAGGCCATAATCCAATCAATCATGATGTTATTATAGGGCTGGCAGGGTGGCACAGTGGTTAGCACTGCTGCCTCACAGTGCCAGGGACTCGGGTCAATTCCAACCTTCGGTCACTGTGTAGAGTTTGCACATTGTCCCTGTGTCTGCATATGTTTCCTCCAGTTTCCTCCCACTGTCTGAAAGATGTGTGGGTTAGGTTGATTGGCTGTGCTAAATTTCTCCTAGTATCAGGAGGATTAGCAGGGTAAATACGAAGGATTATGGGAATGGGGCTTGGGTGGGATTGTGGTGGGTGCAGACTCAATGGGCTGAATGGACTCCTTCTGCACTGTAGATTCTATGATTCCATTGAACGGCAGAACTGATTCAAGGGACTGAATGGTCTACTCCTGGTCTTAATTCATATGCTTGCGTGTTCTGTGTTAAACATTGCCTGGTGTGGCTCAGGAGCCCCGTTCTGGCACAGCAATCTCTAGTGTATCTCATGCAGAAGACAAACTTAGTTTTATGATTTAAATCCAAGTAAATATATTTGCTTTTATCCCTAAGTTACCTAGTTCAACTCATCTGCTTGAATATATACAGTCGAATCCCTTCATCAATTTAAACATTTCAATTATGTCTCCTTGAATTTTATATTTTTTCTGAGGTAGAAGGCTCATTGAGCCTATTATGATAGCTAAGGATTTTTAAATGCAGTGTTAACCTAATAGTCCTCCTCTGGACCTTGTCTAAGAACTTCAAACACTGATAAGTTTTGTGCTGACCTCAGTGAAAGTTGTGCAGAGACTCGGCTGTCTCACATGTTCAACACTATCTCAGTTACCAAGGGGGCTTGGACCTGGATTCTCTCAATGTCCTTGCCACACAATTGTCAAAGGAAAATTATGATTTTAAATTAGAGGTCACGTTGTAAAGAACTGGAAAGGTGTGGCAAAGAGTTTAAGTTGTAACTCAGTCTTCAGTTTCTGCATAATATTTGGAGGTATTTGAATTTCTTCTGTGATTTATGATAATACCTGAAGTACTCAATTACATTCCTCTCTTAGAACTGGCAGGTATCCCGTGTCCTATATATTTGTAGCAAAGAAATTAATTTGCTGTCTGTTCGAATGGATTAGCCTACAGCACTGTGGAAGGATGGAGCAAACCAGTAATTGAAGTGACTTTACCTCCTTTATATTGCACAGATCCATCAAACAGAAATAATGCTATAATGTGCTTGTTCCTGAACTTGTGGAGCCCATCCCTTTTCTGTGCAAATTCTCCACCAATGGTGGTAACCCGTGAACAATTGAACAGGCATAGGGTAGAATTCTCCGGCCGTTCATACCAGCTGTGTTCTCTGGCTCCACTGGCAGTGCACCCTCACCCATAGGTTTCCTGCCAGCATGGGGGTGGCTTTAGTGAGAAATCCTATTGACAGCAATGGCATCATAGAAACCTGCTGTCAGTGAATGGTACGCTGCCTTCTGCCGCCGAGAAACATATGGCTGGGAGGCCGGATGACTAGACTTTAGGGGTGGCACGGTGGCATAGTGGTCAGCACTGCTGCCTCACAGCACCAGGGATCCGGGTTCAATTCCGGACTTGGTCACTGTCTATGTGGAGTTTGCACATTCTCCCCGTATCTGCGTGTGTTTCCTCCGGGTGGTCTGGTTTCCTCCCACACTCCAAAGATGTGCAGGTTAGGTTGATTGGCCATGCTAAATTGATCCTGAGTGTCAGGAAGATTAGCAGGGTACATATGTGGGAATCTGGGAATAGGGCCTGGGTGGGATTGTGCCTGGTGCAGACTCGATGGGCCAAATGGCCTCCAACTGCACTGTAGGGACTCTATGAAAACTATCAATTACAACTTTCACTTCTGATTGTGCATTTTCACTAATGCCTAAGATACCTATGAACGTGAAAGTTTCTTTAGAGAGCCCTGCCTCTACTCTTATGTTGGACTAATACTTCCAAAGTTGAAACTTCTATCAGTGCCCATGTTGTAATTGAAAGGAGCTGCTACCTTCATCAATTGACCATTATTTATGCCTACTGGGTGAAGGGAAGAACAAAATATAAATGGTGGCGTTTTTGCCTAATCTCTATTTCATGTCTCATGGCAACCAGCCATTGTAAAATTCAGAAGACATGCAAACACACTACAGCCACATTGTTGCATATTAAATTGGGTCATCAATGAGTCAAATGACCAAGGAAGTGGCATCAATGTTGTGCATCATGACACCCTACCTCCATTCTTGATTCTGTTGACTTTTGTGCGGGCAGAAGAGAGCAGAGGGAAGATGAGAAAGTGTCGTCCGCATCATTAACTGGATGTGGATCCGGTTTAGGTCATCAAGCAGTTCATTAAGTTCTTGCTTTCTGTGGTATCAGTGTTTTGGTGGCTGTTGTGAGCTGCATGTGTCAAGCTGAACAGTTCAGTCTTTTGGGAACAGGGCTGGCAGGGCCGGGATACATTTACTGCATTGAAAAAAGTGCCAAGATTGAAAGAAAATCTATCCCACAGCAATGAAATTTTAACAACATTTTCCTATCCTACTCTAGCATCCAGCTCTCCATTGTCTGGACTAATTTGAAGATTCAGAAGTTTTAATTTTTAAAATCAGGCTCAGATCGCAACCAATGGCAACTGTTGTCAAGTAAGGCCAGAGCATGTCTTCCTTTCTTGGGACCTTGCCTCTATTTTTCCCCCGGCCACTAATTGACCCCAACTCCCCTCCCCTCACCAGTTAGCTCCTTGCCTCCAGCAAAATGGAATTTATTTGCTTTGCGTAGGTGGCAGGTTTGTGATCCGGAAAGAAATCCACTATTAAATCCTGCCTCTTCAACTAAACCTCTGGCCACAGTGACTGCGGGGCAAATTGAAAATATCTTTATCAGAAGGTAAATAATCCCGGCAAGAGAAATTCTAATTATTTTGAGTTAAGAACAGGAAATGAGCCTGGCTGTTGTATGAGGAGAGATTAAACAGTTTGGGCTTATGCTCGCTGGAGTTTAGAGGAATGAGAGGGGATCTGATTGAGGTGTATAAAATTTTAAAAGGGATTGATAGAGTAAACGTAGACTAAACATTTCCTCTTAAGAGGTCACAGGTATAGGTTGAGAGCAGGTGGAGGATTTAAAACTGAAATGAGGAGGAACTACTTCTCACAGAGGGTGGTGAATTTGTGGAACTCACTGCCCCATAACGCAGTGGAATCTGAATCAATAAATGTTTTCAAGAAGGAGATAGATATGTTTCTGAATTTTAAAAATGTGTTAAAAGGATGTGGAAAACAGGTGGGGAGGTGGATTTGAGACCAGGGAGCGATCAGCCATGAGCTGATTGAATGGCGGAGCAGGCTCGAAGAGCTGAATTTGCCTACTTCTGCTCCTAATTCCTATGTTCCTCCTAATTGTTTCCCCCTATTCACGTGTATTCTGGTGACTGTACAGTAGGACGTCCATCATTTTTTTCATTGATTCGTGGGCGTTAACTGGCCAGCATTTATTGCCCCTCGCTAGTTGCCCGAGGAAAGTTGAGAGTCAGCCATATTGCGTGGCTCTGAGCCACATGTAGGCCAGTCCAGGTAAGGACAGCAGATTTCCTTCCTCAAAGGACATTAGTGAACCAGATAGATTTTTCCAACAATCGACAATGATTTCATGGTCATCAGTAGATTCTTAATTCCAGATTTTTTTTATTGAATTCAAATTCCACCACCTGCCGTGGTGGACATTAGCTGAGTTTCTGGATTAATAATCTCGTGATAATACCACTAGGCCATTGGCTCATGCAACTTTTTAGAAGCTTTTATGAGCAATGGATATTAAAAGAGATTGAATCAATATACAACTCAATGTTTGAGTAAAATTGTGGAAAACAGGTGTCACATTAGTGAGGAGAGCTACATAACATTATGGTGGGACCTGTTCGGTTACTCATATTTGTGCCCTTCATGGCATAGCTCGCACCCGCAGGAGGGTGATTGTTTTAAGTAGCGTGCCTAAGGCTACACTATTTATGCATAACTAACAGCCTCACCGTTATTCTGACAGTAAATGCTGGCCCATTGTTGTCACAAAATTATTAGGAAAGAACTGACCTATGATATCAGTTTACAGTTTTAACTTGGATGCACAGTAAAGCTCATTGAAAAACAGAACTAATTGAAATAATCAGGTTGGAACAAAATGTTCAACTCAAACCTGTCTCTAATCAAAATTCAATATAAAAAGAAAGTGTAGTTTTCATCCAGTAGCACAGTGTACTGAGCTCAATCACTGCGCTGCAATTGGGTGAAATGTAGATATTCATGCTCATAACTCTTCAGAGTTTCCAATCATGTCCAGATGTTTCACCAAGTGGAATTCACAGGCACTAAGATGGAAGGTAAGGAAGGGACCTTCTGATATATACTGCCACCCAGTTACAGAGTAACAATGACAAATGCCTAGGTTTGGCAGAGCTTCTTAGAACTGAACCAGAGATTGAGACATGAGGTAGGGTATGGACCACAAAATGGATAGAACATAAAAGAATGGTGATTTTATTTTTTTGTTTCGACAAAATGCTAAAGTAAAGGTATAACATCCTGAAATGATTAGTGCTTCTGGGCACTTATGGAGCAGAATTTAATTTGGCGCTCATTCATTGAGCAATTATTCCTATTCCCCTAACCAGGGGAGTCGCTGCTCCTTGATTAACCACATTCACATAAAACCCTTGTTATTTTTGTTTTTTAAGGCACTCGCTCAGGCAATAAACCAGTTCCAGCCCTGGGTAAGAACTGCGCAAACCAACAGTTTTCCATTAGGTCATGCAGGAAATAATCCACGTTGCTACTTAGGTCAGAATTTTCCGTTAATATTTACAAGATATCCATTAGCTGGCTTTCATTATACCAATATTTTAGATACAAATATTATTCTATTCTCTATATCAAACATGATAGTCAGCCTGAACACTGGCCAGCTGCACTCTTCATGTTAGTTACGAGAGTCATTCCTATTTTTAATCCAAATACAATGGTTCTGGCAAAAGTTTTGGATATTGATTTTTTTATCATGAACAAACTCAAGATAATTATTATATTTGATATGTGCAAACAGGAAAATATATTCCAGGAAAAGTTACAGGGTGAGTCTTTTGTACTTAGATGCTCTTGTGGTTTTAGAAATACATGACTGATTTTATTCTCTCTCTATAGTGAAAGCATTGAGCCTTGCTTTAGTGTACATGTTTGCTTAGTTTGCTGCACGTTTGACTGAGCAGCACCTAGCAACAAACTAACACAGGACGCTATCTTCTGATTTAATGCCCACTTGCACACATATAACAGCTTGTTTGTTAGTGGATGGGAGAGAAATAGCAACAGTGGCAGCAGGAGGTCACCATACCTTTTGTTTCAGTTAAACTTCTTAATGGAGATCAAGTCCAATAATGCTTTTCATTCTACTGTGTTCCAGTGGACAATTCCATTCTGCGCACAAGCTTTTATTCTGTAACTATATAAACAAGCCCTATGTAAAAACCGGAGGTTGATTGGGGAGGAGGAGGGGTGGTTGTGGGAGGGAGAGGTGAACGAAGGTGTTAAGGTTCCACTTTGGTTGCAATTGGGGCAGTCTTAGGGGGGGATCTGTGATTTACTCTCATGACCCCTTTGAAGTATTGTGAAGAATTAGTCCTCTAAAAGCTGATCCAACTCCACAAAAGTGCAGAAGACTAGAACAAGCAAGCATACGAGCAAGGAATAGGCTATTCAGCCCCTTTAATAAAATCATGGGTAATCTGACAGTAACCTCAAATCTGCATCCCACCTTTCCCTGGTAATCTATCACCCTCTTGTTTACCAACAATCCATCCACCTCTGCCTTAAGAATATTCAAAGATAGTGCTTCCACCACCTTTCCAGGAATAAATTTCCAAAGACTCACACCCTTGAGAGAAAATAATTCACCTCATCTACATTCTAAATGTGAAACCACATATGTTAAAGCAGTGATTGCTGAGTTCTAGGTTCTCCCACAAGAGCAAACATCCTTTCCACACCCACCCTGTCAAAACCCCACAGGATTTAATGTTTCAGTCAAATCGCCTCTCACTCCACTGACCTCCAGTGGATATGAGCCTAGCCTGTCCAATCTTTCCTCATAACACAACCCATTCATTCCAGTATTAGTCGGGTAAACCTTCTCTAAACTGCTTCCAATGTATTTACATTCTTACCATACATAATACTCCAAATATGGGGCAAGATTCTCCAGTCTCATCCACGCTAGGATCCATTGTGAGCGAGAATGGAAAACGTGGCATTCCAGTCAAAACTCCGTTCACTGTCAGTGGCATTGGAAAATCTCTGCCGTGACCGAGAATGGAAGATTTTAGCCGTGGTCTCATTAGTGTCCTTGAAGCTGAAGCATAGCTTCCCTACTTTTGCATTCTATTGCTCTTGCAGTACACAGTAACATTCTGTTAGCTTTCTTAATTACTGTAATTCTATTAGCTTTCTTAATTACTTTCTTAATTGCTGTAGCTGCATGCTAGCCTTTTGTGATTCATGCATTAGGACGTCCAGATCCCTCTGTACCCCAAAACTCTGCAATTTCTCACCATTTAGATAATATGCTTCTCATTTATGCTTCCTGCCAAAATGGACAATTTCACATTTTCCCACATTATACTCCATTTTCCAGAACTTTGCCCATTCACCTAGGCTGGGATTCTCCAATATTGGTTGCCCAGCCCCCACTGCCAGTGACAACCGAGAACTTGACACACAGCCAAAACTCCTTTCATTGCAGCAGGAAAGGAGAATCCCAGCCACAGAGGAGGTCAGAGAATTTCAGCCTTAACCTACCTGTATATTTTAGTAGCCTCCTTACGTCTTCTTCACTGCTTACTTTGTGTCACTTATCTTTGTGTCATCAGCAAATTTGGCAGCCATTCCTTCAATCCCATCCAAGTTATTTATATAAATGGCAAACAGTTGAGGTCCAAGCATAATCCCTGTAGGCAAACTATTCATTACATCTTACCAATCTGAAAAAGACTAATTTATGCCTACTGTCTGCTCCCCATCTTTAATCAATACCAATATGTTACCCCTTATACCAGGACATTTTATTTTGCCTTGTTGAAACATGCTTATTCCCAAATGAAGTGGACCCACATTGGTGAAAAATGGACAGGGATGGAATCAGGAATCATTGAGTTTCATCCCGGCTGCCAGTTCTCCATTTCCACGGAGTCTTCATGACTCCATGAAAATACAACATATTTTCTCTGATGAGAATTGTTATTAAGTATGTGAGGACCCAGTTTGGATGCATTTCCAGTCATCCAAAGCAAAAAACCGCAAGTGAATTTTGAGGTTTTACAATCAGTTTGTCTCAGAGTTTAGTTTGTCAGAAGGTCATTACTACTAAACTATTTGAACCGCCTTATAACTAGTACCAAAGAGCTGAGGCCTGACCTCAGTAATGAGAGAGGGAAATGAGATTTATGGTAAATTGGTTTACATATTCATAAATTCATTTCAAGGCCTTGTTGGTCTCCAGCCAACATTTTCTTTCTGCCATTGCAATTATATTTAAAAATAATATTTCCCTTTGGCAAGCTTCTCTATTCATAATACAGACTACATTTTGGATCATTTTTATGCCCTAATGAAAGCAGACCACATAAGGTAAAAAGATGGGAATATTTTGCTTGTAAAGTTGTTTGTAAAATTTTTAATACTCATGAAATGACTTTTCTCATTGTTGTCTAATTCTGATATTAAGCACGCCTGTTAAAGAACATTTTTGTAACTATGATGGACTTCTGACTGAATACTCCTTGGTTCCTTTGTGTAAATAGACATTGCTCCTCTGAGCGCCAGGAACCTGGTTCAATTCTGGCCTTGGGTGACTGAGGAGTTTGCATGTTCTCCCCATGTCTGCGTGGGTTTCTTCCAAATGCTCCAGTTTCCTCCCATACGCCAAAGATGTGCAGATTAGGTTGATTGGATATGCTAAATTGTCCCTTCATGCCAGGGGGTTTAGCAGGGTAAATATGGGGGGTCATGGGGATAGGGCCTTTTGGGGATTGTGATCGGTGCAGGCTCAATGGGTCGAATGGCCTCTTCTGCACAGTAAAGATTCTATGATTCCATGATTCATATTTCATAGAATCATAGGTGCTTACAGCAAAGAAGGAGGCCATTTGGTCCATCATGTCCATGCCGGTCAACAAAGATCTGACTACACTGATTCCATTTCCCAGCATTTGGCCTATAGCCTTGGAGGTTACGACAGTGCAAGTGAATATCTAGATACTTCTTAAATATTACAAGTGTTTCTGACTTAACCACCCTTTCAGGCAGTAAGTTCCAGATTCCCACCACCCTCTGAGTGAAAAAGGTTCTCCTCACTTCCCTCTTACCCTTCTACCTCTTACCTTAAATCTATGTCCCCTGGCTATTGACCTCTCTACGAATGGAAAAGGTGCATTCCCCTCCACCCTATCTATTCCCCCCATACTCTTATACACCTCTATCAGGTCTCCTCTCAAACTTCACTATCTCAAGGAAAGCAATACCAGGGCGGCATGGTGACACAGTGGTTAGTAATGCTGCTTCATAGCGCCAGGGACTCGGGTTCGATTCCTGGTTTGGGTCACTGTCTATGGAATCTGCATGTTCTCCTGGGTTTCCTCTGGGTGCTCCGGTTTCCTCCCACAGCCCAAAAGCAGTGCCAGTTAAGTGTATTGGCCATGATGAATTCTCCCTCAGTCTACCCAAACAGGTGCTGGAGTATGGCAACTGGGCAATTTTCACAGTAACCACATTGCAGTGTTAATGTAAGCGTACTTGTGACACTAATAAATAAATAGACTTTAAAAACTTTAAACTTTAAAAAACTTTAAAACAGCCCCGGCCTATTCAATCATTTCTCATTGCTCAGACCCTCCAGCCCAGGCAGTATCCTGGTAAATCTCATCTGCATGCTTTCCAGTGCAATCACATCCTTTCTATAATGTGGTGACCAGAACTGCACTCAGTATTCCAGTTGTGACCTAAGCTGCAATTTATACAGTTCCAGCATAACCTCCATGCTCTTTATTCGATGTTCTGGTTAATAAAGGCAAGTATCCCATGTGCCTTCTTAACTACCTACCTGCTATCTTCAAGGATCTATGGATATGCATTCCAAGGTTCCTCTGATCTCCAATACTTTCCAGACTCCCACTATTCATAATGTAATCCTACACCTTGTTTTCCCTCCCTAAGTGAATTACCTCAAACTTTTCAGGGTTGAATTGCATTTGCCACTAGTCTGCCCACCTGATCAGTCCATTGATATCCTCCTGCAGTCTATGACTATCCTCCTCACTATTTATCACCCTCCCAATTTTCATGTCATTCATCCATAAAACTTTTTGATCATGCCCATTACATTTATGTCCACATCACTAACATAGACCACAAAAAGTGAGAGCCTAGCTCTGAGCTCTGTGGAATCCCACTGGAAACAGAATTTCAGTCACAGTAAATATCCTTCTCCCATCACCCTCTGCTTCCTGCCTCTCTACCAATTATGAATCCAATGTGCCACTTTGCCTTGGATCTCATGGGCCCTTACTTTCATGAACAGTCAAAAGATGTGTGGGTTAGGTTGATTGGCCATGCTAAAATTTCCCCTTAGTGTCCTGAGATGCATAGGTTAGAGGGATTAGTGGGTAAATGTTTAGGGATATGGGGATAGGGCCTGGGTGGGATTGTGGTCAATACAGAGGTGATGGGCCAAATGGCCTCTTTCTGCACTGCAGGGTTTCTATGATTCTGTGATTCTATGAGTCTGCCATGAGGGACCTGAGCCAAAGCCTTGTCAAAGTCCACATAGAATCCATAGAATCCCTGCAGTGCAGAGCCATAGACATCATACACTGCAGAAGGAGGCCATTTGGCCCATCTAGTCTGCACTGTCTCTCCAAAAGGGCATCTTACCCAGGCCCATCCTCCCCACCATTCCCCTTCCCTCCATTCCCCTACTCTTTCCCTAGTTATTCTCCTGCTCTTTAAATATTTCTAAACTATGAAGTTTGGTTGTATTTTGTATCAAAAAAGATCTTTTTTCCTTCGTAATCCTTGCATAGAGCTTCAGTTTAAATTCAAGGGAGTGGTGTTAGCAATCAAGCAACTGTATTGAGGAGATTGTGACAGCCTCATGACCTATTCTGCTTCAGATTATAAGGAATTCTGTATTTTAGTTTTATCAATTAATTTTAACCTTGGCCTGTACTGTACTCATTTAGAATGGTTTCTGTCGCATGATTTGGGATTTTTGTTTTTGCGTTTGTCTTTGGAACACTTTCAAGAACAAATTCCCTGACCAATAGCTATTCAAATATGTAACATTTAGAAACATTATGATTATTTGTTCGAACAGCTTTGATTGAGTGAAGAAGGGGTATGATCTAAAATTTAGATCAATTTTCTATCTAATTGTCCAGTGGTTGATGCCCAGAGTCATGCTACCCTCACCTGGAAGATCAGCCAAGTATTTATTTGACTTATCTGTTTATGCTTCATTGAGATATTAACTGGATCTGCAAAACCTAAATAATAGGAGTGGCACATGGCACAGTGGTTAGCACTGCTGCCTTACGGGACTAGGAACCCGGGCTTGAATCACTATCTGTGAGGAGTCTGCACATTCTCCCTGTGCCTGCATGAGTTTCCTCCAGATGCTCCAGTTTCCTCCCACAACCCCAAGATATGCTGGTTAGGTGCACTGGCCATGCTAAATTCTCCCTTAGTGCACCCGAACAGGCGCTGGAGTGAGGCGACTAAGGGATTTTCACAGAAGCTTCATTGCAGTGTTAATGGAAGTCTACTTGTGACTAATAAATAAACTTTAAAATTTGTGGGTCAGCATTTAAATCAGCATCTGCAGCAGTGTGGATATTTGATGTTGGTTTTTATTGATACTCCTGTACCAAAGGGGTCAGAATCCATTTTCTTGGTGGTCTTGACTAATTGTGAAAAATAATTATTTACATTTCTTTCCACAATATTGAGCATCAAAAGGGACAAATATATGTAGATTCCTGGTTTGTGTTCTTTACTTCCTGTTCTCCTTTATGGATTGGGAAATTGATGGGTACTCTAGGACTAATTTCTTACATAAACCTTTGTTCCTGGGCTCATGTAGAAAAATGCAAATATTTTGGAATTGGTTGCTGAAAGTTAGATGTAGGGGCTTAAATGTGATAGGGGATGGTGAGCAGGATAGAAACAAGTAATAAGGAGTGAGTGATGGGAAAGAAGTTTAGGGGATGGAAGAATTGTAACAAGAAATAGAACAAAGGGTAAAATTTTGAGGACAGCAGGCGATCGACTCTCAACATGCTGAGAATCTGTGTGTAACATGCAGCCACCAAAATCTCAAACTCTCACTGCTTTTTAACATTCCACTGAGCATTGGTTGGCATGGGCAGGACTTCTGTCTGCCCTCGGGAGGAAGCCCAATCAAGTTGGCCGACAGCTCTTCAACCCGGCCAGCCACACTGCTGCAGTTGCCATAAGTGGTACTGCAGTGTTTAAAGTTTAAAGTTTATTTATTAGTTACAAGTAAGGCTTACGTTAACTGCAATGAAATTATTGTGAAATTCCCCTAGTCGTCACACTCCAGCACCTGAACGGGTCAATGCACCTAGCCAGCACATCTTTCAGACTGTGGGAGGAAACCCACACAGACACGGGGAGGATGTGAAAACTCCACACAGACAGTGACCCAAGCCGGGAACTGAACCCAGGACCCTGGCGCCGTGAGGCAGCAGTGCTAACCATTGTGCCGTTCACTGCCTGAGACTAAGTCCTAAGCCCTTTGAAAAGCTAAGTCCCATGGGTCCTGTGGATGGGACTATAGGGCTACCTGGGGGCGGGAGGGGGTGGTGGTTGGGGTTGGGAGAGAGACATTTGTAGAAGTGGGTAGGCCAGGGGTGGGTATCCTGGAATTCCAATGTCCTAGGGCTCCAATGCCTTAGAGAAGAGAGCACCCCAATTCTGAGGATGTCTTCAGAGAGGTATCCCCCTTCCCCCTCTTCAAACCCCCACTCCCCTATCCAAGCTCCTGAGATGGGGAAAAGGTTTAATATCACTTTCCCACCCTAACAACGCTAAGCTCCTGCTAGTCTAAAAGTTGAGGCTGGGCTAGACAGGACTTTACAGTGTCTGTTTAAGGGCCTTAATTGGTGAATGGGTTCCTGTCCTAGACTTTGCCCAGTTAAGTGTGAAATTGCAACTGGAATTGGGTGAAAAGTAATGATAGAATGGAGGCAGACAGAAAATTTGTGGCTCTGATGCAGAACCTTTCTGTTTGTCCAGAAAGCTTTTTCATAATTCACCTGTACTAAATTGTCACCTGACAGCAAGATCCATGAATGTCATCAACATATAATCATATGTATCCTTGTGCCTGCTGCCGTCCCTTTAAATGAATTGTGAGTGTGGTGGATGTCCACACACAAGTAAAAATGACATCCATTTCTGGTTCCCCCAAGACCTGCATGCCTCTTATCAAATTCCACTCAAGGGGTGAGAAGGAAAAGAAGTATAAAATATGTTATAACAGCAATAGTCATTGCTTTCATAGCAGAACCTGTGACGACAATGGCCAATATGATCACATCTAATTCCTATCATCCTATTTTAATTATATCATTATCCCTTAAAATAAATGGGGAAATTACTTAATGAAGTTAGCTCAATAGGAATTTGTTGTGAATGAATTATAAATCGACTGGAATCTCAACCAACTGTTGTTTACAATCAAATCTTCTAGCAGTAGAAACAAAAATGAAAGACAAGGTCCTCTAGTGGCACAGTGGAACTGCTGTCATACAGCACAAGGGACTTGAGTCCCAATTCTGGCCTTGGTGACTGTCTGGAGTCTGCACGTTCTCCCTGTGTCCGTGTGGGTTTCCTCCGGGTGCTCCAGTTTCCTCCCATAGTCCAAAGATGTCTGGGTTGGCCATGCTAAATTGCCCCTTAGTTTCCCATGCGTGGTGGTGGGGGGGGCCTGGGTAAGATACTTGTCAGCACAGACTCCATGGACTGAATGGCCTCCTTCTGATCTGTGTGATTCTATGAAAACTACTTCAAGTGACAGAATGTTCAAGATTCTATTCCAGGTCATTCACTCAGGGTTTTGCAGATCACACAAATTATACCTTTGCATGGGTGAAGACTGGAGGAGCTGTCACCAGAAATCCTTACCACTATGCATGTTTGGTAGTACCTGCTACATAATCTCAGGGACATGGAGATATTACAGATCTGGGGAAAATCATGGTTGTCTGCTACATGTGGCTCTATTTCAGTACTGTATCAGCCCATTTTATTACAGAACAGCTTTCTCTCATGGGGATCAGTATGCAATGTTTCCATATGCAGCTTGCTGTATCCCTTTGAATTCCATTATCAACAATCAACAGCATTAGGCTCAGATTCAGCTACTTTGTCCAGGATCCTGGAAAGACCTTGGACTTTAATCCTCGGACCTTGAAATTTAACCCGGACGAACGTGAGATAATGCATTCTGGAAAGTCTAATACAGATAAGAAATATACAGTAAATGGCAGAACCCTTAAGAGTTTCGATAGGCAAAGGGATCTGAGTGTACAGGTACACAGGTCACTGAAAGTGGCAATGCACGTGGAGAAGGTAGTCAAGAAGGCATACCACACGCTTGCCTTCATCGGCCGGGGTACTGAGTTTAAAAATTGGCAAGTCATGTTGCAGTTTAATAGAACTTTAGTTAGGCCGCACTTGGAATATAGTGTTCAATTCTGATCGCCACACTACCAGAAGGAAGTGGAGGCATTGGAGAGGGTACAGAAAGTATTTACCAGGATGTTGCCTGGTATGGAGGACATTAGCTATGAGGAGAGGTTGGAAAAACTTGGTTTGTTCTCACTGGAGTGACGGAAAGTTCACACACGCAATTTATTTAAAGGGACTGCAATGGGCACAGGGATACATATGATTACATGGTGACGACATTCAGGCGGGCTGCTTGTCCTGGATGGTGTTGTGTTTCTTGAGTGTACTTAGAGCTGCGCTCACCCAGGCAAGTGGAGTGTATTCCATCACGTGCCTGACCAGTGTCTTGTAGATGGTTATTAGGCTTTGGAGAGTTAGGAGGTGAGTTACCCTCTGCAGAATTCCAAGTCTCTGACCTGCTCTTGAAGCCTCAGTTTTTATATGGCTAGTCCAGTTCAGTTTCTGGTCAATGGTAATCCCTGGTATGTAAATTTTTTTATTCTTTCAGAGGAAATCTGATTTCCTCCATTTTCCCGACACATAGCCATTTTTTTATTTAGCCTTTATCCAGTTTGGGAATGACTATTGCACAAAATATACAACGGCCCCCATTGAGGTCAGAGTGTCAGAAGCTTTTTCCCAGTGTGGAAGAGTCAGTTACTAGGGGGCACAGGTTTAAGGTACGAGGGGCAAAGTTTAAAGGAAATGTACAAGGCAAGTTTTTAACACAGAAGGTGATGGGTGCCTGGAACTTGCTGTCGGGGGAGGTAGTGGAAGCAGAGATGATAGTGACTTTTAAGGGGCATCTTGACATATACATGAATAGAATGGGAATAGAGGGATATGGTCTCTGGAAAGGTAGGGGGTTCTAGTTCAGTCAGGCAGCATGATCGGTGCAGGTTTGGAAGGCTGAAGGGCCTGTTCTTGTGCTATAATTTTCTTTGCCCTTTAACCCACTAACATTGTTACTTTTACTTGATAAGCCTGCAGGGAGTCCATTTACATTCTCATCTTATCTCCTTTCTTCACACGGGACATCCGTCCAAAGCTAATGTTCCTATCCATGGATGCTGCAGGAAATTGGTGAAATGCCCTTGCAGAAGTTGTGCTGAGGGACAATTCTTGAACAAACAACTTTTCCTCCGCCAACTATAGGATGAGACCACCCTGAGCTTCAAAATTTCAAGTAAAAATCATTACCATAATTACTGCAATTAAAGTGATTACCATTTATCCAACTACTTAGGAGGCCTTATATATTTAACCAAATTGTTCCCAGTCAAACAAGCATTCTGTTATTCCATCTCTTGATTTTGTACAGTGCTTTTGCTTGTTCCAAATCAGTAACATGCGCTAAGTTTTATGAAATTTAAGACCTGCAGAGGTTACTTGGTATAATATTATTTCAATATCATGACTATCCTTTTCAATGGAAATGTTGCATTATTAATCATTCTCTTCTCTTAAGGCTTCATTTGCAGATACTACTGCTTGGATTGTAATCAGAAACATAGCATAAACAAGTGAAGAGGGCACTTAGTAGAATGCATACCTCCCCAGTGCTGTGTCAACACAATCTTATTACAATTCCTTAACCTTTTTTTGAGATTCGTCCCCGCCCGGTTCATGGTCTTGTCATACTCAGTACAGGCTTGAAGACATTGCAAATTTTCAGGCTTATTTCTTAAAATATAGACAACTGCTTTAACAAGATTGATAACACAATATATGGCAATATTGGCTCCAGACAAGACCTGAAACCCAAACAAATGTCTCATTAAAATCTGAACAATCCCAGATACTTATAAAATTCACAAATTCTTTAGTTAAAAATAAACTGTAAACAACATGGACTATAATACCAGCCAATTTATCTTCATAGAATCACAGAATCCATACTCGACCTATTGAGTTTCCACCAACTATACACAAAGTGTCTTACCAGGCAACCCCTGCCCTATCCCCATAATCCTATGCATTTACCATGGCTAATTCATCTAGCCTACACTTCTTTGGATAATAAAGGGCAATTTAACATGGCCAGTCAATCTAACTTGCACACCTTTGGATAAAAGCAAATTACTGCAGATACTGGAAACTGAAATCAAAAGAGAAAATGCTGGAAAATCTCAGCAGGTCTGGCAACATCTGTAAGGAGAGAAAAGAGCTGATGTTTCGAGTTCAGATGACCTTTTGCCAGACCTGTTGAGATTTTCCAGCATTTTCTCTTTTGACTGCATATCTTTGGACATAAGAACATAAGAACATAAGAAATAGGAGCAGGAGTAGGCCATCTAGCCCTTTGAGCCTGCCCCGCCATTCAATAAGATCATGGCTGATCTGTTGTGGCTCAGTTCCACTTTCCCGCCCTCTCCCCATAACCCTTAATCCCCTCTCTTATCAAGAACCCATCAACCCGCTTCTTAAAAATATTTAGCGAGGCAGCCTCCACCACTTCAACGGGCAGAGAATTCCAGAGATTCACCACCCTTTGAGTGAAGAAGTTCCTCCTCAACTCCGTTCTAAACCGCCTCCCCTTTATCTTGAGGCTGTGCCCCCTAGTCCTACTGTCTTTTTTGAGCGGGAAGAGTCTCTCCACCTCTATCCTATCCATCCCATTCATCATCTTATACCGTGGGAGGAAACCGGAGCACCCGAAGGAAATCCATGCAGGCACAGGGAGAACGTGTAGGCTCCATATAGACCATCAACCAAAGCCAGCACTGAACCTGTATTCTTGGAGCTGTGAGGCAGTAGTGCTAACCACTGTACCATCTTGTAACCCTTCTTGGTTTACCACATGTGCTAAAGCAATATGAAATGAGTCTTCAGTTACAGTGCCAGTTCAGCTAAGAAACTATAGGCCTGCTTTGAAAAAGATTGAAATTATTTTAACATATAATTGTACATTTTTTCCTCTCATCTGTATCTATTCATTTTGTGTGTGATGGCATATGTGAGACATTGCATTAAAACCTCTGAGGCAAGAATGCAATAATAAATGATATTTATTTTAAAATTCACAAAAGCTTCATGATGGAAATTATTCACATTAGGACAAGCAACAACGAGTGCAAGAACATATACTATCCTCACACTTAAAAAAAATTTTGATCACAGACAATAATAAGCACATAAGCTCTGCCTGTGATACTCCATAAAGATGAAAAAAATCAATATTATTAACAGCTTCCATTTTATTCAGGAGGTTTCAGGGCAATCCATATCCAATAACCTGCTCTGAAAACTCTACTCGCCCTTTGCCTTTTGACGCCTGTCACAAATTGCAATATTCTAAAATGATCAACAGCATTCAAAAAAAAACGTCAAGTTACCTTATTTCCCAATGTTAAGAATTCCTTTTAAAAATTCAGGAACCTGGATCCACAGTTTTGCCAAACAAAAATGAGTCAGTTTTTTGGGGCCAACCCCTAACTGTATCAAGTTTCGCTGAAATCTGTCCATTAGTTTTTTTTTAGATATATTGCCTTTAGCCAAATAGGCAAACGAGCTAACAAATGGGCAAAAATATCCTGTCATGGATTTCCCTGGTAACAGCGGGACCCAAAATTAATAAAGGGGCTGATAGGATGTAATCTATCCACCAACAGGAGAGGATATGCCTGGCAACAGCAGGAGCCAACATTCAAAGGGGATGATGGGATGTGTCCTTTTCCCAGTAATGTGATTAGCAGGCATCTAGATAAGATCAGATATAAATAGCCCTATCATCAGGAAGCAGTTAAACTTGATGATTGAAAAATCAGTGAAGACAGACCGATATTAATTTTTGAAAGTCAAGGAATGTGAGAGAGAGAGACAGAAGACTGCCCAATATATAGTAGGCAGAATCAAAGAGAAAACCAGGATATAATTGCCAACTCCAAGTCAGGCCAGTTTAATATCCAAGTCAGCTAGCAGAAGAGGCCACTTTTAAACTCTTACAGCCAAGCTAGTGCAGAAACCTTCATAAAGGCAGTTTAAATATCTTCACTGAACCAGGCAAAGATGTTCCCAGACTGGATCATCCTCATGGTATTGTGTAGTAAATCGAAGATGGATTGAATTTGTAGATTTGTTTATGGCAGATGTTATTTGGAAAAAAGGAAATCTTACAGAGTTCAGGTATCAGGGATATAGTGTGGAACAAGGTGTAATTTCTAGATAAAGCGAGAAATGTATGTTTATTACTTCCGGTATTTACTTGTCTTATAGCATTATAGTTGATTTTGTCGTTAAGTCAATAAACAGTCTTGAGTAGTTGTTACACAACAACTGGGCTGCTTATTCTCACGGATTTCACATGACTTCTCGCACCATTCAAAAACAAACCATGTCTCACGCTGAGGTGTCCTCGCAGATAACATCAGCATGGTTCATGATAATTCAGACAAAAGTAAAATACTGCAGATTTGGTAAAGCATTACCTCCACCCACTTTCAGTGATGGGGTAAAAATGCTACTAATAATACCAATAGAAATTGTCAAGTGACATGTTAAGTACTAGAATCGACAATAGAGTGAAAGATCATTTCAGTGTGAAAAGTGAAACATGAATGCTGAAATTTTTTAAAAGTTTATTTATTAATGTCATTAGTAGGCTTACATTAACATTGCAATGAAGTTACTGTGAAAACCCCCTAGTCACCTCACTGCAGAGCCTGTTCAGGTACACTGTGGGATCATTTAGTATTTAACCAATGCACCTAACCAGCACATGTCTGCAATAGGTTTCCTCTAAGTGCTCTGGTTTCCTCCCACAGCCCAAAGATGTGAGAGTCAGGAGGATTAGCAGAGTAAATGCATGGAGTCACGGGGATAAGTGCCTGGGTGGGATTGTTGTCGGTGCAGGCTAGATGGGCCGAATGGCCTTTTTCTGCATTGGAGGGATTCTATGAAACCGGAGCGTATGGAGGAAACCCACGCTGATACGCGGAGAACATGCAGATTCGGTACAGACAGCGAGGCAAGCCAGGAATCGAATCCAGGTTCCTGGTGCTGTGAAGCAACAGTGCTAACCATTGTGCCACCACGCCGCCAGTGTAAATAGATGTTGACGTTTAGAAGATACTCTGTGAGAAATGTGAGGTTTCATAGTGAGGAAAAAAAAATTTCAAAAGGAGTAGAATTACCTTGGCACAATTTTGGGAATACTAACAATACAAAAGGTCAATGGGACTATTGCCGTCCCAATCTACCAGCAATAGCCACAAATGTGAAAGTAATTAAATAGAGAAAACCCATCAGCATGTTTTAATTATACATTAAATTTAACAGGAAGGAAGCAAAAGCAGGAACATACAGGGGAACTTATGTAAGCAAAGAATAATCATTACAAAGGAAGAACGTTGCTCCTGAGTGACTGCACCTACCTCAGATATATAGGACTGGATTATTTGATAGTTATCCAGCTCTTTGAATAGGAATTTATGCACATGTATTACAATCCTCTGTAAACCAACTTGGGCTATAGGATAAAGCAAAGCATTTCAAATTAATTAGGCAGCTATATCAAATGTGGGAATTTGGCATTCGTTTTTGAATATCGTATTCACTTAAACCATTTTGTAAAAATTATCTCGGTGATGCTGAACCAGGACAATAGAAAGAGGGGCATGTAAACCTCAGGGAGCTGGAACCTAAATATAATGGAAACGTCACCTCTGATTTATTATTCTCACAGAATGTATGCTCACAATGTATGCAGTCTTTGTTACAGTGCTTCAGAAAATAATGTTCAGACATAGAGAGGAAGCTTGGTATCAAGGAAGGAAATAAATGAAAGTGATCTATATGATCTATTATCATAGTCTGGAATAAATGCCAAAATGAACTTGATGAGTCAACCTGCACACTCATGTTTTTATCTTTAACAATGCCAAGAAGGATTTGCTACTCTAATATCCCTTGCAGTTGAGCTGCTTATATGTTTGTTTTTACAGCACTTTGGAATGATAAACAATGAAGTCTTAAATGTAAGACATGAAAAAGATCAAGGGAGCGATATTCCCCTCAAAAAATCAAAGTGCCCAAGATTGGGAAAGGGGGAGTTTTTGGGTGAGCTAATAATATGAATTTATGGCATTAGAGAGGTTACTCAGGGGGCCAGTGTGCATTGCATCCACCTCCTAGTATATCGGGAGATCGGTTGACATGCACCTCCCCCACCAGATATTGTCAGTCTTCTGAGTGGCAGCGCAGACTCTGCCCCCTTCAGTAGTGCCAGTCCTGAACCTTGGCATGCCCGCCTACACTCTTCATTGAACCAGGGCCAATTCCCTCCTTGGTGGTAATGGTAGCGCGGGAGGATGTGCCTGGTCATTCGGTTACAGAGTGTGGTTGAGTATTGCAATGAATTCAATCAGGTCATTGAGGTTGGTCTATTGGAATATGAACTCCCTGATTAAGGAGTCAATTGATGGGCTGATCAGAGAGTCTTTTCCTTGTATTTAATCAGGAGTGTCAGTTCCTCTGGCACTCCCGAAGGTAGACTACTGGCTGATAGCACTCTGTGTACTGCTGTTGGAATTGTAAACAAAGGGGTTTTGGTGAAGGGACTTCTGCCTCCAAAGACTTCATACAAGTACAATTCTGCTGCTGTTGCTGATGGCTCAGGAATATGAGTTGCTAGACCTGTTTGAAATCTATCCCATTTAGCATGTTGGTAATGCCACACCTTGACCTGCCTGCAACCTAGTTGAGTCTGGCTTTGGAACTTCCAAGGCTATGGGAATGGTTTTGACCCCAGCCCCACTGCTGGTTTCTTGGCAAACCAACCATTTTCTTTTATATGGCCCATTTTGCCACACTGGAAGCAGGCAGCTGTGGTTCCATTGATTTGCTTTCCAGGTTCTTTCTTTTTACAGTTGGAAATTGATCTGACTGACTTCTCTGCTCTTTTCTTCTGAAGTCAATTTCTGTGCCATCTATCTCCTTCCTATCTCGCTGTTGCTGATAGAAGCTACTAGATCCAAATTAGTTTTTCATGCAGAGGTTTATGAATTGAGGCATCAGCCATGATGGAATCATCTACGATTTTGGAAACATTTTGTTCTTCTATGGGAGTTTCGAGAATGAATGCGAGGCAGTTTTTAAATTCCTCTAACACTAATATTTCTCTTAATGTTTCATACGTGCAGCCAATTTTGACCATTGGTCAAATGCTAACTGTGTAATTCTCTGATTACAGTAAGGTCTATGTCAGTTTTTTTTTTACAGGAGTTCCAAACTTGTTGGTGATATGCCTCAGGTGCGGATTCAAGGGGACTAAGAATAGTATCTTTTGTCTAATCATAACTGGCAGACCTCCCATCAGGCAGCATGGAATAAACCCCATGGACTTTTCTTTGTGTTGTTAGTGTCCAAAATTCTGCTAGCCGTTGTCACTGGGCTGCCAGTTTCTTGATGGCAGTGAAGAATGCATCTACATCTTACCCTTCAAACTTGGGGACAGATCAGGTGTACTTTAAGAAATCAAATTTTGTCTTTGGTGTAGAGATATTTAAATTACTATGAGGTAAAGTTGGGTCCTCCCTGGTTTCTGCAATTTTTCTCTCAGTTCCTGACCTTTCCATGCCTGTAACTCTCTCCCAAGCTCTTCTAGCTGGGAAGCATGTTCCTCATGTCTCGCTTAGAATTTTTTTCTTTCTCTTTTTGCCAGAGTTCTTGCTCCTCCAGGTGAATTTTGCCAAGGGCAACCTCATCTGTTTCAGCATCTGTTTCTTCCACTTACTCCAAATCTGAAATGCAGCTGAGATTCTCAGATTGCATCTTTAGTATCTGAGGTCTCCATATATATTCTCGATATTAAGTGCTACCTGCCTTGCTATTCCTTTTTTATTGCCTTACTTTTAGCTATTCTATGTTTAGGAATGCTGATTTTTAAGTCAAGTCCTATTTGCAGAAATGCTTTCACATTGAATGTATCCATCTTATTGTCTATTGTTAGAACATAGAAAGCTTACCACTGTAATCTCTTTTGTTTCAACAATTTTGACTTTATATTCATAGAATGCCCACAGTGCAGGAGGACGCCATTTAGACTATAGAGTTTGCACCAACAACAACCCCACCCAAGCCATACCCCCATTACCCCATGTCTTTACCCTGCTAATCCCCTTGATACTCTTAGTCAAATTAGCATGGCCAATCTGACTAAGCTGCACATCTTTGGGCTGAGGGAGGAAACCAGAGCACCCGAAGGAAACCCATGCAAATACAGTGAGAACATGCAGACTCCACACCAACCCGAGGCTGGAATTGAACCTGGGTCCCTGGCACTGTGAGGCAGCAGTGCTAAGCACTACGCCACCGTGCCACCTCAAATTTCATGAATTATAGAGTTCCATATTGTGGAATTTTCCGGCTATTCTCCCCAGTAGGATTTGCTGGTCCCACCGATGGCAAACACCCACTGTGGTTTCCCGGTAATAGAGGTGTGTGGAACAGGAAACCCTGTGGATAGCAGAGGATCAACAGCAGGCCACCTCCGCCATCTTGAAGCACGTCACGGGATGGGGAGGGGGGTGCAGAAAGTCTCGCCTTCTGTGTTTCTTACTTTCCATGATCACAGTGTTTTATATGTCAGGTGTGAGTAGTTCTCCCAATTTAAATAATTCCAGCAGCAAGCTTTTTTATGGGTTTTAAAATTAAGAATGTTATTTATTATCTGCACTTACCCCACAGCTTTAAAAACACAATGGCTGGAATTCTCTGGCTGTCCTTGTCAGTGGGATTCTCTGGTCTTGCCAGCAGTGCACCCCCCAACCTTGGGTTTTGCACAGTGTGGGGTGGCATCAATAGGAAATCCCATTGACAGCAGTGGAACCACAGAAACCCACTGCTAGTGAACAGTGTGCCATTTTCCACCGCGGAAAACACAGGGCTGGGAGACTGGAAAATCTCACTCAACATTTCAGTCAACCCACACACATTATTACCTATTTTTATTCGTTCATGAAATGTAGACATCGCTGGTTGGGCCAGCATTTATTGCTCATTCCTGAGGGCAGTTCAGAGTCAACCATATTGCTGTGGATCTGGAGTCACATATAGGCCAGATCAGGTAAGATGGCAGATTTCTTCCCTAATGGATATTACTGAACAAGATGGGTTTTTATGGCAATCAATGATGGCAAATTGTGCGGAGGGTGTGGAGAGTCTACAGAAGGATCTAGATAGGCTGGGCGAATGGGCCAGGAAATGGCAAATGGAATTTAATGTTGGCAAGTGTGAGGTGGTCCACTTTGGTAGGAAGAATGGTAGGAAGGATTATTACTTACGTGGCGAAAAACTGCAGCAGACGACGGTGCAGAGGGACCTCAGGGTCCTTGTGCATGAGTCGCAAAAACCCAGCTTGCAGGTGCAGCAGGTGGTCAGGAAGGCGAATGGGATGCTGGCCTTCATAGCGAGGGGCATTGAATATAAAAGTAGGGAGGTCTTGCTGCAGCTGTATAGGGCATTGGTGAGGCCGCAGCTGGAGTACTGTGTGCAGTTTTGGGCGCCGTACTTACGCAAGGGTATTTTGGCCTTGGAGGGAGTGCAGAGGAGGTTTACTAGGCTGATGCCGGAGTTGAGGGGGTTGAGCTATGAGGAGAGGCTGAATAAGTTAGGCTTGTACTCGTTAGAGTTTAGAAGAATGAGGGGAGGTCTCATTGAGACGTATAAGATGATGAATGGGATGGATAGGATAGAGGTGGAGAGACTCTTCCCGCTCAGAAAGGATAGTAGGACTAGGGGGCACAGCCTCAAGATAAAGGGGGAGCGGTTTAGAACGGAGTTGAGGAGGAACTTCTTCACTCAAGGGGTGGTGAATCTCTGGAATTCTCTGCCCGTTGAGGTGGTGGAGGCTGCCTCGCTAAATATTTTTAAGACGCGGGTTGATGGGTTTTTGATAAGAGAGGGGATTAAGGGTTATGGGGAGAGGGCGGGAAAGTGGAACTGAGCCACGACAGATCAGCCATGATCTTATTGAATGGCGGGGCAGGCTCGAAGGGCTAGATGGCCTACTCCTGCTTCTATTTCTTATGTTCTTATGTTTAACGATAATTAATAGACTTTTTACTATCAGATTTTAATTGAATTCAAATTTCACCATCTGCAGTGATGAAAACAGGTCCCCAGAGCATTACCCTGGGTCTCTGGATTACTATTCCAGCGACAATACCACTACATCACTGCCTCCTTTGTACATATAAAGAAAAGATACAGAAGAAGAAGAAAAAATAAAATTTTCTCACAGTAAACACTCAGAATAAATGCAGTGACGCAGTGGGTTGTGTCCCTGCCTTTGAGCCGAAAGCTCTGGGACTTGATGGCCATGGAAAATGTGTGCCTAACGTGGCAATACAGCTTGTGTATCAACCCATAAATTACTTCTTCCAACACATGGCGAGAACAAGCGAGATTCCTAGTCAGATATGGGGGCTGGAAAGAAAGTTCAAGCCTCTATTGTCTCTACACCCAGCTACAACGTGCTTGTAAGAAGTGCATGTCTCTACAGCACCCTGGACTTCCTGAGTCAATTGTAACACTCCACGAACAAAACATCATCAAAAGTGAATAGTAATATTATCCTCAACAGATGTTAATTGCAAAGCTTGTGATATTATCAAGTTTTCACCCATTGGTAAACTGTGATTTTGCTGACATTAATCTTTGTGCTGACCAGTCAGCTGAATAATATGTAATTACTGTACACTGTAACTCCTTTAGAGTCTGCTGCAAAAAATCAAAAAGAAAGTTGTCATTCCTGTGACGTACAGATTGAACTTTACCTGCCCTTTCGAGGATATTTCACAACCAATTATAAACATTGCCCTTTTACCATTAATTTCAGACAAATTAATACGACGTCTAGCCAGGGCATGTTGTGTACAACTTTCCATTCATGACATGCCAAGTTCACTCAGCAGACATCCAGCAAATTGCTGTTCCGTGTGAGGAACATAGGCCTCTAGATGTGAGACTGTGGCCAGTCTTTATCAGCTACAGCTTCATCATGCAGAATAATTGTAGAACCAGCAGAAGTTTTCACTCAATTTTCCTGCAAAATGTACGCTTGTGGAAAATGTTGCCTCACAATTTCCACAAAGGTGGAGCTGAAATTTTCAGAAAATCTCATTGGCATAGGACGGAACGTAAAAACCAATGTACAGAAATCACTGTAAACAATGGGAACCCAAGGAAAGTGAAGACCCTGCATGATTCTATAGTCATAGAATCCCTACGGTGCAGAAGGAGGCCATTCAGCCCATCAAGTCTGCACCAACCACAATCCCACCCAGGTCCTATTCCCATAACCCCACATATATACCATGCTAATCCCCCTGACACTGGGGTCAATTTAACATGGCCAATCAATCTAACCTGCACATCTTTGGGCTGTGGGAGGAAACCAGAGCACCCGGAGAAATCCCACACAGACATGGGGAGAATGTGCAAAATCTACACAGGCAGCGACCGGAATTGAACCTGTGCCCCGGCACTGTGAGGCAGAAGTCCTAACCACTGTGCTACCATGCAGCCATAGTGCTCCTATTATGCACAGAAAAAATAAGCTTGATACATTACATTTTTAAGAAAGTGGAACCTTTTGAAGTTTTGAACAAACTTACTGTTGCAAAAATTGATTCAAAAATCCTAAAAACATAGGCCTTAGTGAGGTCTAGCTGGTATTTAGTTCATTTTTTCCTTCTCTGCAAGAACTATTTTGTTATTTTACTTGCAGTGAAAACAATATAAAATATCTGTAAAAATAATTAGGAATCATCAGAAATATCTATCTAAAATAATAGACATAAACTTGCTCCAGTTCAGAACTAATATAAATGCAGCATACTTCTGTTTTATAGTTTCTATATGGAGGGCAGAATTATAACACGAGTGACACTAAATTAAAATTCTGGCTCAAATTCAAAAGTTGCCTAAACCCTAATTCCTTCCATCTTTTGTGCTGAAAATTGCCATTGTGCAATTATGTTGTAATGCTATTATTTTGCCGCATGTTTTTTTTTAAAGCCCAATGGTTAAATCTATCATGATAAAGGTTCAGTGCCTCGGGATGTTTTACTGTGTTAATGTTCTACAAGTGTAGGATGCTGTTTAGTATGTCAAAGTTTTATGGAAGGCAAATGGAGTTTTTATTGTAACAAATGCAAGCTCAAAGCTTATTTCTAGAAGGTGGTACAGTTTTGCTGCAAATGTGGTACCGAGCTGTATAGGGTAGCAAGTCACTTGCTTCAGTGCCAATTAATCTGAATAGCAACAGTTGGCACCACAATTTTTCTCGTTGAGTTTAAGCCAAGGGAAGAGCATTGACCAGGATTTGTATCTGAAAAAAAGCTGAAGATCTGAAATAAAGACAGCAAGTGCTGGAAAAACTTAGCTGATGAGAAATCATTGAATTATGCTCCCCTGGATGTTATATGTTTCCCTCCTTACCATTGTTAAAGTAAAAATTGTTTAATAGGAAGACTCATTGTGCATTAAAAACATTGAAGTTAATCTGCAGTGTGGACAGTCTAAGTAATGAGACAAAGAACAAAGAAAAGTACAGCACAGGAACAGACCCTTCAACTCTTCAAGCCTGTGCCGATAATGATGCCCTAATCAAACTACAGAAAAAACCTTCTCCCTTTCCTCAGTCTGTAACCCTCTATTCCCTCCCTATTCATGTACCCTTTCAGATGCTTCTTACATGTTGCTAATGTGCCTGCTACCACAACTTCCTCTGGCACCCACCACTCTCTGCATGAAAAACTTCCTCAGCCCATCTCCCTTAAACACCATATATTACATGAACACACGCATTTATCTCACCTGAACAGCATTTGGTGATCATCTGTGGTCTGCTCGCATGAAACGTATCGAGAAAAACACCCATTTCATCTTGCGGAGTGAGAAACAGAGTTAAAATTCCAATTCTCTTCTTTGGAACATTTAACTTCAAGTTTGAAATGCCTATTGAGTGAACAGGTGAAAAAAAACAAGCCAGGGAGCATTGTGTATAACATTTGTATTCAAGTCCTATTCTTTCTATGAGCAACCTTTATGACATGAATATTAACTTTGTTTAATACAGTGCAATCAACTCTGTTTTAAGTTTTATTTTAATTGCCCATTAGTTAAATATAGATCATGCTCATCACAGCTCCCATTTAAAATGCATTTGAATTAGATGACCCATTCATACTGAAAAACTATGGATAATTAAAGTTTGAATTCCTGTTGACATCAGGATGCAGCCAACAAAATATGCTGCTCATTGTAAGTGTGGAGAATGCCACCTGGTTTCAGCACTTTGTTAACTGGAGAGAGAGAGGAGGGTAGAGAGAGGAGGGTAGAGAGAGAGACAGAGAGAGAGGACTGCTGGAGAACATAGCTATCCAGAAGCACAAGTCCATCTCCACTTAAGGGAAATAAACAATCATCCAATATGTGAAAGCTCATCCTGGAGAAATGAAGGAAGTATTGGCACAGAAATGAAACACCCCTCTCACCATATTTTCCATGTGCTGAAATAAAAAGAACAGCATTACTATTAATTAACGGTCGAAATTGTGTAGGTGATGGAAGAGGATGCACACGTCATCTTAGCCCCAGTGTTGAATGAATACTGCTGAGCTGGATCGAAACAATTAGCCATCTGCCCTATCTTGGTAGAGAAGGCAAATGAATTCTCCAAATCATTTTGAACTGGCCCTGTTTTGGCATCTGCGGATCAGAGGCTTAAATACTACTTTGTAATCAAATCCAAGCGTAGAAGATGTTCTTACAGAAAGCACCAACAACTGGGTGAGTGGAGGTAAACTGCCCAAAATTTTATCCCATTACAAGTCCGAAGATGAATTTGACTTCTTTTCATAAGCTTCACCCATACAAATCATCACAAAATATTCAGGTGGGAAATTGTTTGTATTCATCTAATATATAGTGCGCCATTAATTAAACTATTCACACTGTAAGTTAACTGAAACTTGTTTTAATGTACGAAGTATCTTTCAATTAGATGGAGTAAGCCTTAACTTTAACAAAAGTAAAGTCAGAAACATATTAACCCCCCAGAAGAACATCATTCAATCATTTCTTTCCAGGAATAGCTGGACATCCAACTGAAGTGTAGATACTGGCCAGAATTCTCCAACCTTTTTAAAGTTTTAAGTTTATTTATTAATGTCACAAGGAGGCTTACAGTAGCACTGCAATGAAGTAACTGTGAAAATTCCCTGGTCGCCACAATCCATCACTCGTTCGGGGACACTGAAGGCGAATTTAGCGTGGCCAATGCATTTAACCAGCATGTTTTTCGGACTGTGGGAGGAAACCAAAACACCCAGATAAAGTCCACATAGACACAGTGGGAATGTGCAGGCGCGGCACAGACAGTGACCCAAGCCTGGAATCAAACCCGGTCCCTGGCAGTGTAGGTCCAGTAAGAAGTCTGACAACACCAGGTTTCAGTCCAACCAATTTATTTGATAGTAAACTCACAAGCTTTCGGGGTTTGCCCCTTTGTCAGGTGAATGGAGAGTTCTGGCCTCAGACAGAGCATATAACAGCACAGACAGTTTACAGATTACTGATTAGAATGCGAATCTTTACACCTAACCTGCTATTCAAGTCTTAAAGTGGCCAACAATGTGAGTGGAAGGAGCATTAAGCCCAGGTTAAAGAGATGTGTATTGTCTCCAGACAGTACAGTAAGTGAGGTTTAGCAAACCCAAGCAAGTCATGGGGGTTACAGATAGTGCGACATGAACCCAAGATCCTGAACCTTGTGTTCAGACATGAAACTGGTATTGTCAGACTTCTTACTGTGTTTACCCCAGTCCAACGCTGGCATCTCCACATCATGACTGTAAGTCAGCAGTGCTAACGACAGTGCCACCATGCAAAAGGAACTTTCTGAATCATAGAATTCTCCAGTCACGCTGGCCTGAATGAAGATTTGGCTGAGCGCCAAATTCTCAGTTCTTGCTGGCAGCAGTGGTGGGGCATGCGACTCCAGAGAATTCTGGCTACTGTTTTCCTTTAATTTAAGAAATATATTGGGTCCAAACCTACTAGTAATTAGAGCATTGTAATGAAGACGTGTAGGCCTAGATTCTCTGTTTCTTCAAAATTAGAATCTCCAGATGGGTTAAACATCTGTCCATCGGAGAACCCACCGTATCTCCAATTAATCTCTCCATTATCCCTTGCTATCGACAGAAGGGTGGGTATAACATATCCTGGCACAAGAGAGCTGAGGCTGAACACAATCATTGATCGCAACCATTTAAAAGTAGGGGTGAATCAAAATGAAACATGAGCCTTACATCGAAATTTAACAAGCCTTTCCTACTGACAATTCCATAGTGCCAAATTAAAGTATCAAGCAGTGACTGCAATGCCGATTCGTTCTTTCGTGATTTGGTGTAGGTTTCAGTGGATTAAAATTTATCATTCTGCAAAGTTTCTGGAACAGTGCAAATGCCCTTGGCTAACCATGAACATATATTCAATGCTCTTAGACAGTTGGCGTTTAGGCAGTTACAAGGGTAAGATGGGTATAGAGGGATATGGACCGAACACAGGCAATTGGGACTGGCTTCGAGATTTAAAAAAAAGGGGCGGCATGGATAAGTTGGGTCGAAGGGCCTGTTTCCATGCTGTAAACCTCTATGACTCTACGACTCTTGATGAAAGCTTGGGCATGTCAAAAAGCTAATGCCTCAGATCTCAAATGTATCCTTTATATGTAGATGGCTATGGAATGGGGGAAGTTTATCGTTAAATGTTCACACAGGTAAAAGAAAAGCCCAAAAAAAAATCCACAGCTGTCCAAATAAAAATAGGTTCTTGTTGATTAGAGTTCTCACACATTGGAATGTGGTAAAATATTCAATATGTTTGTAGAATAATTACATTTAGCCAAAATCTAATTTGCAACTTGGGACTAAGTGTGGCTTTTTACACTTATGTATATTTAATGATTCCAAAAGTGATTTTATTTTCGACTTCTTTATGTAAGATAAAACTATTTTTCTTGTACTATTTATTCCACCTTATGTCACACAGCATTCCAATGATGTAAGCTATTCATAACTTAATTTTTAGTATTTTTCTTGTACTATTTATTCCCCCTTACATTGCACAGCACTCCAATGGCGTAAGCTATTCGTAACTTAATTTTTAGTTTTTGTTAAAGCTTTAATTCCCAGGATGTGAAATCACTGATCACTTTTTGCCAATCCCTAATTGCCCTGGTAAGGGTGGTGATGATCTTCTCGCACTGCTGCAGCCTGTCATTCTTTGTAGCAGTTTTGATACAATTGAGTAGCTAACTTCACCTGCATAATCAAGGACCCCACGCACCCCAAGAACTCTCTCTTCCATCCTTTCTTGCTGGGAAAATGATACAAAAGTCTGAGGTCATATACCAACTGACTCAAGAGCAGCTTCTTCCCTGCTGCCGTCAGACTTTTGGATGGACCTACCATATATTAAGCTGATCTTTCTCTACACCCTAGCTCTAACTGCAACAAAATATTCTGCACACCGTCCTTTCCTTCTTCCCTATGTACTCTATGAATGGTATGTTTTATATTTTATACTTTTCACTGTATTCCAATGTATGTGACAATAATAAATCAAATCAAATCAAATACTCCCAAAAATCAAATTAGTCAGTCTCAACCGTGACTCAGTTAGCAGTGTTCTTGCCTTTGACTCACAAGACTCTAGGGACGATTCTCCAAAAAAATTCTAAGTGTCAAATTCACAGAGTAATTCACGATGGTTTTTTCAGTGGGAGTTCACACTAGAATCTCCCACACTCTACACAATGCAGAGGTCAACGGTACAATGCACAGTGGCTGTGGACTGTCAGCTTCCCATTGGCCCCCAACTCAATAATTGGCCAGCCTGGGACCCCCTCAATGCCGCTCCCCCAACCCACCCACAATCCAATCATGGCCCCCCCGCCGACCATTCCCAGAATCCCCGTCCCAGACTGCCCCTGTCTCCAGTGCCCGTCTCCAGCGTCCCTCCCCGTCCCCACATGCAGACCCCTGCCCCTCCCCCGGCTGACCAAGCTCCCCAGGTGACCCTCACCCACCCCCATTGATCGCTGGCCTTTCTCCTTCCCCCTTTGATTGCCATGCAGAATCGCAGTGGGACCCCCCAGCCCCAATGATTTCTTCCTAAGCTTCGCCCCACCAAGCCCTGCCCCTATAGGCCCTCCCCATAGGTCTTGCCCCCTTGGCACTGCTCCATTGGGTGTGGGGCAGTGCCAAGATGCTCTCTGCGCATGGCCACTTTGCTCCTTGAGAAGTGATAGGGGGACAGACTGCCAGGGTGCCCATGCCCAGGAGGCACCATCCCCTGCCACCTGGTCCCCTGTGGGGCCCCAATTGCCCCCCCCACTTCACTCCAGCTGGATAGTCCCGAAAGTTCCTCAAAAGTGGGAATCTATGGTGAACCCCACTCAAGTGGAATAATCTGGCGGAATGGGAGAGGCTAGTGGGCCCAGTGAATTCAGTCCTGGGCATGCTAATCACATTAAAATGACATTAAAAATAGATGCTAATAACTTATCTGGTGTTCCTGCCAGTTTCCAGCTCAGATCTGATGGTGCAGGAAATCCAGCCTGGGAGATGCATGCACAGCAAGTGAGATTCTCCCACCACACTGCACGAGAAAACTAGTGCAGTGGGTGGGAGAATCACCGGCTTTGTGTTTAGTTCCACTCCAGTACGGAAATCAAAGTGGCACTCCAGTGAAGTACTGAGGGAATGCTGTAATGTCAGAGGTACTCTGTTGAGCAAGTGTGTTTGGATGGATGGTAACAGATCCCACTGTTCCAAAGAGGGGTAAGGGTGTTGCCCCTGTTATTTTGTTCTTATTTATCCCTCAGTCAACATCACAAAATAACATTATCAGATCCTGACCTCATTGCTGTTTGTGTAAGTTTGCTGCAGGCTTTGTTACATTGCTGCAGCAACTACACTTCAAAAAGTACTTCACTGGCTGTTGAAATACTTTGAGACACGGTTATGAAAGGTGCTTTATTCTCTTTTCTCGACTCTCCTTAAAATTGCTGATATTCTACTGTACCTCACCCTGAATTTTTGTTGGGAAATTTTCTATGCATAAAACATGTCATTGAAGAGGAAAATCAGAACAGCTGTTATTGAAAGAAATTTGTAAGGAAATGATGAGTGTTGTTTGTGTAATTTGGTAAAATTGTCGGTAAGAACTCAATGCAATTCTGCTATTCTGATCACACTGTGAAAACCTCACACATCACCATTAAAAAGTATTGCTGTCTTGTGCACCCTGTGGTATTTATTTGATGAATCAAGACTTGGCTTGTACCAGCAGTCTGTGAGAACCAAAGAATATAAATTCTCCGATTCCTCCTCCAACCTCCTGTAAAACTGCAGGAGTCACCTTGAAAAATACCTGATTCTCCTGCTTGGCGGGTTCCGTGTTCAGCATCTGTTATTATACTGGATGTTCCATCATACCAGTAAATCAACTAGTTCATTGCTTTATCTTTAAACTGGGCCATGCAGCGTGTAATGTATTTGATGTGCAATGCTGGATGCTGGCAGATTCCACAGATCATAAAGGCATCAAAAGAGCCATGTCTAGTTTAAGGAGTGTTTCAAATTCCTTGCTCCCAGAGAATAATGAACCCTTTATGTTACTGAAGATTCGTAGGAATACCATTAGACATCACGCCAATTCAGATATGTGGTTAGAACCACATTAGACAGCTGAGGTGCTCAGAAATGAAATCTGTACAGCTCTGACGGGTAAGAAAGAGAAGATGAACTCAAGCCAGAAAAAAGATTTGGCAACAGTTCATGAAGGGTTAAGCAGATTAATCAAACAAATGAGACCTTTCGAAAACTACCTTGAAAAGTTTGATACATCTGATGCTTTCTTAAAAATAGTTTGATTCATTTTTCAAACAAAATAGATATAGGTTTACATACTAACTCAATTTAGTTCAAAATTATTGTCATTGTATAATGCACAAATATAAATACAATGAAAAGTGAGCTTTGCAGGCTCCCAATATACAAAGAGCATTAGTCAATATAAAAATAGTGCCAATAGTCATTAAGTGTGTACATGCATATTGCTCAATGCCCATTGCCTAGAAATATGTTGAAGGACGGAGTTCAGCTGGGTAACAGCTCTGGGGAAGAAGGTGTTCCTGAGCCTGGTTGTACAGACCTGAATGCACCTCCCAGATGGTGGTGGTGGCAGCACGGCAAACAGTCTGCGGCTGGGATGGGATCTCTAGTGATATATAAACATAAATCTATATGATCTATACGCTACATCTGCACTCCTTGGATGACCAAACAAAGTACCAAATTATTTAGCTCTAGGGGGATATAATGCCTATAAAACATCTTGAGAAAAACAGTCTGTTTTGAAGGTCAGCCTTTGGGGAAAAAAAACACAATCTGCTCAAGCATTGCCAATTCTCATAGCCCACAAGCGTAGGTATAGCAGAGCCAAGTTTTGACATGCAAAACCAAAATACTGTGGATGCTGGAAGTTACAAATAAAAAGAGAAAATGCCGTACTGGAAATGCTCAGCAGGTCTGGCAGCAAATGCAGAGAGAGGAAAACAGAATTCCAGGTCAATGGCTTTGTGTGGGTTCCAACAAAAGATCAATATCTTGGAACATTGGACTAAACTTTACAGAGGTGGAGGGACTTCAAACGCCTGGAAGAAATGTTGATCTCGAGCAGACTGACACAAAGCACTGCCACCTCCCCGTAGCCATAATGGTCTCCTGGTGTAGCCTTAGGTGAGAGTGGAACTTCTGCCCTTTCATCTCAGCAGTGCCGGAACTCAGTAATGGATGCTGTGGGGACTGCAGGTGGGCCCCAGGGTTCAGCAACATGGGTCGCAGAGAGTGTAAATTGGGGAATTGGACAAGGAGGGATCAGGTAGGCAGTGGGGGATGGGGTGGAAAATGGGGGGTGTGGTTAGATGGCCAGGTTGAAATCAAGCAAGAGGTTGGGGATTGGAAGCAGGGAGACCCTGATGCACACAGGGCACTGCCTGAAGGGCATAGACACCTTCTTTCCTGCCTTTTAACCAGTTTGGTTAAAAAAAAACAGTCTACACACTTCCACCTGCCTGCCCATATCAAAGATGTTTTATTTTTCAGGTCAATTGGCCAGTTAATAATCTTTTAAAAAGTGGCGGTGCCTGCCTGCCTCTTGTTTCATGGTGGTCGGGGTGGGAGTAGAAGGCAGTGCAATTTTTACACGCCCATACTCAGCAGGGTGAGGGGGGGGGTAGCGGAAAACCTAGCCTATTGGGTGAGATTTTAACCCATGTGGAACTCATTCCCTTGCACAGAGGTTAAATCGAACCCATTAACTCAGTTTCTCTGTCCACAGATACTGTATGTCTTGTTGAATACTTCAAGCATTTTCTGTTTTTATTCCAAGTATTCATGTGCCCCATTGACATGTGGTTCAAAGCAAATACTCCTATAATTGAATTAATTGAATTCTCTGAGGCACATTTTAATGATCATGCAATTAAAAATTTGCACATTAAATTTGGATAGGACAGATTGGACAAACAAAGGTTCATTCATTTTACTTTAACTTTGAGGACAGCTTCATTATTTATTTTCATTCAAGAACATGTAACGTAAAGTGTTGTATAATGTTCTCTGATTTAGATTTGTTGAGTTTAAAAGACATAATATTCTATGTCAACCTGTCCTATGGTTGTATTGAATTTATTGCAGCAATCTGCTTCAACTGGGCAGCTTTGAATGATCACCGCAGGAGGGTTTGGGCAGAATAAAAGTGATTTTGTTACCTTTGCATTTTCAGTTCGCAGCAGTGGTGAGTCATCAGATTGAGCAATTTAATTAGCAATGATTGCATTGGTTAAGCTATTTTCCAAAAAAAAACACTTTGATCTGATTCAAAAGTAACATTTACCAATGAGTATCATGGTGGCATAATGATTGGCACGGTTGCCTAACAGCACCAGGGCACCAGATTCAATGCTGGCCTCAGGTCTGTGTGGAGTTGGCACATTCTCCCTGTGCCTGAGTGGGTTTCCTTCAGGTTCTCTGGTTTCCTCCCACACTCCAAAATGTGCTGGTTAAGTTGATTGGCCATGCTAAATTACCCCTTAACGTTAGGGGGACTAGTTAGGTAAAACACATGGGGTCATGGGGATAGGGGTCTGGGTGGGGTTGTGGTCAATGCCAACTCGATGGGCCAACTGGCCTCCTTCTGCACTGTAGGATTCTATGGTTCATAGTTAATGTGAAACATATTTACCTTAAGGATGAATCTACACTTTGATGGTGGAACAGAGAACATGTTTGATCAGAGGTAGTATGTAAGTTCTAAATCATATTACACTTGAACTGGATGATTGTAATGTCCAAACTGTTTTAGGTGTTATGGGTTTTAAATGAAAAGAACAAGACGTGGTTTGCACAAGTGGTTTCAAACAACCAACAACAGGTTTATTGTAGGAGCTGTTGTCTCTACAGAATAAAAAATGAAACTAAAGCAGGAGCCTGTGAACCACCCCAGTGACATCACCATCAAATAGTGTGACCGGCTTTTAAAGAAATCATGCTCAACCATTTAAATAGATAACAATGATCTATAATATATTGTCATGTGACTGTTGGAATTACAACCAGAAATTGTTTCTTCATTTTCCAACTTTCTTTCTTGGAACTCTCTAACCCCGAACCACCATGTCAAATACAACTGTGCCATTTCTCGGAATCCAGACAATTTGGGTCATCTTTCAATAGAAAGCTTATTCAGCTTCAAAGTATTGATCATGCTTAGCAAGAGCATCTTTTCTAGTTACTTAGATTTATTTAGTACAAGTACCCAAAAGTAAACAGAAAAAAAACACCTAACTACTGTCATTATTAGTTGATAAAACTGAACCTTTGAATTCCAAAGTTCCGAAACTATGGCCCTTCTTATTTCTGAAGCAGTTTGTTTATTAACTTGCTCTCTCACTTATTGATGCCCTTGTCCCCAGCAAGACTGTCTCCTTTCCAGCTCTTTCCCCAGATATGGCCCTTCCCTTCATTTCTTCAAGTCCAGAATGCAAACTTGAGGCAAAGTTCACCTTCTGCACTATTATATTCTAAAAGGCTGCACAGTGGTTAGCACTGCTGCCTCACAATTGAACGGGGCTCAGTTCCAGCCTTGGGTGGCTGTCTGTGTGGAATTTACACATTCTCCCTGGGTCTGTGTGTCTCCTCCGGTTTCCTCCCACATCCCAAGATGTGTAGGTTAGGAGGATTAGCGGGCAGATGAGTGGGGTACGGGGATAGGGCCTGGGTAAGATGCTCTGTCAGAGAGTTCGTGCAGCCTCAATGGTCCACATGGTTTCTTTTTGTAGGGATTCACTGATTCTACTCAACCTTTCATCTTTCTTTCTTTTACTGTGCTAGGAGTAGGTCTTCTGCTAACCATAGAATATCCAGGTTTAACTTGCTTTCAGAAAGTTCCTTTTGCATGGTGGCACAGTGTTTCACACTGCTGCCTCACAGCATCAGGGACCTTGGTTCGATTCCTGGCTTGGGTCACTGTCCATGCAGAGTTAGCATGTTCTCCCCATGTCCATGTGGGGTTCCTCTGGGTACTCCGGTTTCCTCCCACAGTCTGAAAGACGTGCTGGTTAGGTGCATTGACCATGCTAAATTCTCCCTCAGTGTACCCAAACAGGCATCGGAGTGTGGGAACTAGGGCCACCCTACAGGTGAGTTCTTTCTTTCCTTACCTCTCACTGTAACTGGATCTGTGCAATATTATTTCCTGGCATTGTGCCCATTAATGGCAGGATTGCTACAATTTTTGGAGCCAAAAGCTGGTTTTTCTCTAGCTACCAATCTCTGTTAGAAGGTCACTACAGGAGTCTGCTGACAATTACGCAAAATTTTCTTGGCAGGCTACAGAGGGTTTTTTTTGAGGAAATTGGCAAGGACAGAGTGTTTCTTCATGCAGAAATTTTCCCCTTTTGAATGGCGTGGTATTAATGATTATAACTTTTACTAAAATACTCAGAAAAGTAGGCATTGATGAGCACAATTAATCTTAGTGCCTTGTTACATCACTTAGTAGCTGGTTTTTTTTGGCTTTAGTCTTGAGGCAACGTACTTGTGGTAAATTGTTTGACATTTCTACCGATCCACGTAAATACATGTTGTGGATTAATTCTTTCAAATACGTTATTTTGTTTTTCACAAGGACAGGAAATTTATTTTGAAAGTGGCATGAACAGCAAAGATGGACGTTTGCAAAAGGTTCACACCAGAATAAAAAAAGGTCACAGGCAGAATTTTAGAGCCTCACTCGACCTGAGACTGAAAATCCCACCTGAGGTCAATGGACCTTCTCTTTGTCCACTCCTTGCCCACTCCAATTCCCATGGCGGGCAGGGTGGTAGAATTCTGGCACACATCTCTTTGTTAACTAAATAACTTTTAAGAGTGAGCCTTAGTTCCAGTCACCCTGTGTAGAACAGTTAGATACTCAAAAATTTTAATCTGATTCAATCTTTTGTCATGTTCCACTACTTAAAAAGGAAGATAAACCAGAATTACAATAATATTCTATGATTATCTGCTTCAGTAAAGTTTAGTTCAATAATTTAAAAGTGGAAGTACCATTAACCAGACTGGCAGTGTAGTAAAACAAAGAAATATTTGGACCATCCCTACAGTCCTTTGCTTGGCAGATTATCAATTCTTTCTTCCCATCCACGAGTCAAAGCTCTATGAAACAGTGCTAGATACCAGGTGCAGCAACATGCTTGACATTTAAAACAATATTGATAGACTTGGCAGGTTCCACTCTTTACTCACATGCTTACATTTATCCTGCAGGTTACTGTACTTTGATATTTTCATAAAGTCAGAAGATAGCCACCTGGGTCTTTTGAAAATACCCTTGTTTAAATTATTACAAGGATGTGTTTCTTCAAAAAAAAAAGCTGATGCAATTTCTAATGCTTTTTTCTTGTTGGATTTTAATTATCTGTAATTGCATTAGAACAATGGAAAGACAGACAACTAACCACAAATACAATTTGAAATCCACCTCAAGTGAGATGAAAAGGAACAGACTCTTGATACCCCCAGGGAGAGTGAAAGAACCCATCCTCCACTGATTTTTACACTATTATGCTTCAAAGATTTCTGAGATGAGACATCAAAAATAAATACACAACACAGTGACTAGAACAGAAATGGTAATCCAATTCTTCTGGAATATACAGCTGCTGAGGCTTCTTAAGAGCTGTTTTATCACGTCAGATCAGAGATTCAAAGGATATTATGACAGGCTTTAAGAGCCATATCTCTTTCTCTCCCTCTTTCTCATGGCAGCATTGTGCCTGGGTATTGCAAAATAACCAACCTGAGAAGAGAAATCTATCTACTGCAGACCGAGATTGGGGATAAAACATGGAAAATTGCTCTGTGCAGCTAAACCCAGGAAGACAACTGAACAAGATAGCTGCAACATGGAATCACCACATTGAGACCAGCCAAAGGACAGATAACCACATATTTCTTTGATTATTTTCTTCATAAACTCTAACAAATTCTTTGCCCATCTTTGTATTCTATCATCTGTACTATTGTGTGTACGCATGGCCCAGGTAACTTATCTGACATTTGAATGAGGGTTACAATTTACCTCATTTTTAATTTGGGAAGTAGGGTCATGAAATTTATCTCATTCTTTAACTTAAATTCAGAAAACCTCTTTGATTAATCCCTAAAGGTTTTCTGAGTTTAAGTTATTGTACATAGAAGGACTCCTGCAGACATTGAATTTACAACAAAACCATGTTACAGCCAGATCTGAAGCAGTAAATTATTGGAGTCAATTTTTACACCTCCTCACTTAATAGTAACAACATAAAGCATCAAACATTTGTAAACAAAGGTATACAGTAATTCCACTTGATGCTCAAGCTCAGAGATCATATAATCCATGGAGAAAAATCACAGAGCTTGTACATACAAGCAAAACTAAAGATGAAGATGTTCTAGTTAACATTAGTGCTACAATGCATAGTATTGGAGGATAGGTTTGTGGTGTCTCACAGGGTTCTTGGTTTTACCAGTGCCATCAATTTACTAACCTAATAATGACCAAGCAGGCAAGGATATCAGTGAGAGAAAACTTATTCTAATTTAATTCTTGTTTAAGGCTTCCTGTTCCTTTCCATCCACACCCTGAAGTGACCACAAGACAAAGTGACACAACATTTGTTGATCCACCAGAAGGAACTCTTCAGTTGTAGGAAATAAAAGAAAACAAGACTTACTCCAACTGATAAATAAAAAAAAACTTCATTAATCCGACACTTGAGGCCTCACCCTGACCATTCCAAACTCTCAGAAATCCCAGCAACTTTTTATTTATACTGAGTCAGCTGGTCAGGTGAGATCACATTATTTTGTCATTGGTTATATAGTTTACTGGGTCAGCTGACCCTTACAGCATGTTACCACTGGTCACACTACAACAGATCCAACGTTTTCATTGGTTACGTTCTAACAACAGTGATTATTGATTTCCTGCAATAATTCATTTCTCTCCATTCAGACCATAGTATTGAATCTCTTAACCTAATTGAGTCTTTTCTTTTACAAAGCACTGTTTTCCATGCTAACTTTTAATTATAGCTTCAAGATTTTCCAGGTCCCCTTTCACTATACGCATCACAAATGTAGCATTCTCTAATTGAAATCATGGAATGGAACATGTATTTGTTCGTGTTGATGAATTTTGGAACCAATTGTATTTTCTCTCTGCATTGAGGGATTACTTTTAGGCCGAAAATTTGCTGGACATTTTGTGGTACGTTGCAAACCAGTTTTGTGAATAAACAACAATTCTGGATCAGCTGTGAAAGAAAACATCCAAACAGTGTAAGAATGGCTTGTGTTAATCAGGATCCTTGCGTACGTGGAATGTTAGTGAATTTGTTTTCAATAAACTCTTTCTTGGCTGAAAGAATTCTGGAAAAATCTGTCACAGGGCGGAAGGAGGGAGAGTGAACCATTTTTGAACATACATATGATTTCTTCCTATAGTTTGGCATTTTACATTGGTGCTATGGTGAGTTGATTTAGTTCAGTTGCTGGTTTGTGATGCAGGGTGATACCAATAGCGTGGGTTCAATTCCCATATTGGATGAGGTTATTTATGAAGGCCCCACCTTCTTAACACCCTTGCCTGAGGTGTGATGATCCTGAGGTTAAATCACCACCATCAGCTCTCCCTCTCAAAGGGGACAGCAGCCTATAGTCATCTGAGACTATGGTGATTTTACTATAGCTTAAACTACTCCAGCACATATTGGGTTCTGCACATGGACACAACATAAGAAGTAATCTGCAATTGTCTCAAGGCACTTCACAGGAGCATAAACAAACAAAAGCTGATAGGGAATGAATAGGAGGTATGAGCTAGGACAGATGGTCAGACATTTCATCAAAGAGATAGGTTACTAAAGAACGTCTGAAAGGAAGAGGGCAGTAGAGAAGGAGAGACATATAGGGAGGGAATTCCACAGCCTGGAACCTTGGCAACTGGATATCCAACCCCAGGCATGAATAAAATTGGCAATGTCAAGTATCCAGAATTAGAAGAATGCTGATGTGGAGAAGACTTGTAGGGCTGAAAAGAATTCAAGAGAGATAAAGAAAGCTGAGGTTTTGGAGAAATTTGAATCATAGGGTCATATTTGCACTCATGTCACCATTGCTTCTTTTCCCAGTTATTTTAAATTTGTGTCCTTTGGTTCTCAATCCTTCCACCAATGTGAACTCTTTCTCTTTCTCCCTTTCAACCCAGTCCAGATTTCCCTTTGATTATTTCTTACAAGTCTCCTCCAAACCTTTTCTTTTCCAAGGAGAACAGTCCCAACTACAAGCATTCTCCTTAATTGAAGCTCCTCATTCCTGGAACCTTTCCGTTAATCATTTCTGCACTTTCTCTGACACCTTCACATTCTTCCTAAAGTGTGGTGCCCAGAACTGTTTGCAATATTCCAGTTAAGATGGGACAAGTGTTTTATACAAGTTTACTCTAACTTATGTCAGGAAGCAGAACTAGTTTTAAGTAATGCAGGCTTGTATTATTGGGTATTAGAAGTAAGATAGATGTTTAATTGCATTTAATTTTGTGTTTCTGTGTAAGAAATAGTAGAACTGTAGTCAGATTCATGTTAGACAGAGGTGCTTGCACATACGGGGAATTAGTTTCCTTTCAAACTGTGTCTGTATTGTGGTTAGAGAGTTTGTGATGTGAAAAGCAAACAGAGCTTAGTGAAGGACTGGGCAGTTGTTTAGCAACCAGGGCCACCTTTCATTTAGAAATTTAATTTAGAAATTTAGAAATTGGAGTTAGGAAGCTAGAGAGCAAATGGCTCCCACAGCTCTGCCAGAAGTAGAAACAATACAATACAATGAGAAGAAAGTAAGTCCCAGAAGCTAAAGAACAGATAATAAAAGGAGAAGTCCCAGGAAAACTGAGGTTAAAGGGACAAAAGATCTGGAAATTGAACAAAGGTATTGTTCATTGAATTTAAAGACAGAGCCAAACAGTGCAGACAGGAAGAGTTGGCTAGTGAGAAGCCAAGTGTCTGTGCCAGAATTTTGTGACTGTTCACACCGATGGGATCTTTCCATCTTGCCGCACTGAATGGAGATTTGGCTTGGTGCTAAATTCTCTGCCTTCATTGCAACAGGAGCATGGCATGAATGGTCGGTAAGATTGTGCTCATGATGTAATCCTAAAGTTGGTGATGTCTTACTACAGCCTGTGAAAAAATGGTGTTCTATCTGCTAGGTACCTGAGAGATTATGTTGAAGCTTGAATGCAGATGGCAATTCAAGGCAGAGGAATACTAAAAGGTCAGTTGGAAATTCTGGCAGTGAATCCTTGCTGAAAACAGCCAAGGAAAGCATTGTTTGGAAGAAGATTGTAAGATGTATCTTTCCAAGAGCAGTGTCTGGGAAACAGTCCTGTGGAAGTAAGAGTCCAGTAAGGTCAGATGGCGTACAGTGTAATAATCATCCGGGGAGATTTGAGGAAAAATCCATGCCATCCCAGTCAAACTTGTTATGTTTAATAAGTGATTTTTTTTTCTGTTTTGAAAAGCAAACTGGCAGTCCTTTGACTCTCTACATTCACATTTTCTTTTAAAAAAATAAAAGTTACTGTCTTTTGAACTAATGTTCCATTCTGGGATCTTCCCGCCGAGTAAATAACATCAATTGGGATTGTAGTGCTTCCTTGCTTTTGTACTGTATGCTCTTAATGCTTTATTAACTACTATTTCAATTTGTCAGTTTTAATGCTGTCTGCACCAATACATCTATGTCTCTCTGCAGAACCCTCTTTAGAGTTGTGCTCTGGATTTTATACTGTCTCTGTGATTTCCTACAGAAATAATCATCATATTTCTCGACAATAAATTTCATCTGCCATCTGTCTACCCAATCCACCTTATTTCTTTTTGAAGTTCTGCACCATCCATCTCACAGTTCAAAATACTCTGAGTTTTGCATCATTTTGAAATTGTGCCCAGGACACTAAGATTGAGATATAAATCTTCATCCGGCCTGCAAAAAAACAACTGTTCACCACTGGTCTTTGTTTCCTGTCACTCAGTCAATTTCTTATCCATGTTGCCAGTGTCCATTTAATCTGATGAACTGTAACTTTACTCACAGGTCTGTTGTGTGGCACTTAATAAAATGCCTTATAGAAGTCCATGTATACCACATTAGCTCCTCATTACACCCTACTGTCTCTGTTACCTCATCAAAAACTAAAGAAAATTAGTTAAATTGACATTACCCGAACAAATTCATGCTGGCTTTCTTTAACTGATTCACATTTGCCCAAGTGACTAAAAATTATGTCCCTAATTATCAGCCCAAATCTTCCAGTGACTGTTAGAAGACATTGATCCGACACAAAACTACCCATTTATCTCCACATGATTTTTCTGTCCAAAGTTCTGATGGAAAATCCCGCAGCATTCCAAGGAGACAGCAGTGAAGAGAATCTGTGCAGAAACTGGACTGACCCCGCCCCCCCCGAATAGCAGCTCTATTCTGGTAAGTATTTATATGACCCTGAGGCTTCGCAGTGTGTATATGACTGAATGTGTGACTGAACGGATGAGGGTGTAAGTATGTAAGTAGGAGGGAGGGTGAAGTGAGTGGGTGGTGTGACAGCTGAGTTGGCTGGTAGGTGAATAGCATGGAAGATGGGTCAGGTGATAAGTCAACATGATGGCAGATGGATTGGGTGGTAGTGGATCGGATGACAGCTGGGTAGTGGATCGGGGAGTAGTTGGGGTGTTCAATGGTTTAGTCAGGGGGTTGGGAGTGGAGAGTTGGGTGTTGGGTGTGAGTGATTTTTCTGGTCCAACTTTTCCCAGGTAACTTTCCAAGGAAGTAAGTTGGAACTGCCCAAAATCTCTGGGTGCGATCTCATCTACCATTCACGCCACACTCCTGCTGTAGCAAAGTCTGAGGATTTGGTGGCCCCTCAGTTTTTTTGAGGTTCCCGGGGAGCAAGGGAATTGTGCACTGGAAGTTCACACTTCCCAGGCAACTGCCCCAGTGTCAGTGTATCAGGACCTCTAGAGGACCTTGATATGCATCTTGGGCTGTAGGTTCAGTCTCTGACAATCTGGACCCTGGGAGATTTGGGGCAAAGTTTCTAAAAACTTCCCTGCCTCTGAGGTGCAACTAACTGGCCTTACCTTAACATACTGTTTTGAACAAGACTGTAACATTTGCAATTCTCCAGTCCTCTGACACTTCTTCTGAGTCTAAGGAAGATTGGAAAATCATGGTCAGTGTCTCTGCAATTCCCATTCTCACTTTCATCTATATCCTTGGATGAATCTCATCCTGGTGCCTTAGCGACTTCTAAGTACAGCAGCCGATCAAATACCTGCTCCTTATCAATTTTAAATCCATCAGCGATCTGAAAAGAAGAATGAGAATTTTAAAATTGCAGCAATGTAGATTAGCAAGCACAGCAGTGATTGGAGAATGGAATGTAATGTGAGCTAGAGTACATAGGCAGCAGAGCTTTAGATGAATTCCATTTTCTGGAAGTTGGCGAGCATGAGGCCAGCCAGAATCCTGTTGGAAAGGTCAGGTCTGGAGGTAACAAAGGCACAGGTGAGTGTTTCTATGGCCAATAAGCTTAGGCAGTGTTGGGGGCTGTGTTACTGAAGTGGATATGTGACTGGAAGCTCATCTGGGGGTCAAATATGACAACAGGGTTGGAGTTGCCAGGGAGCGGGATGGAATTGTTGGTGAGGGAATGGATTTTAACAGCCACTTCTACAGAACTTCCTTGGACTGTTTGGCTACACGTTTTATGTTGATATAATTCAGAAGCAGGCTTACAAAGAAGCACGCCTCAGCAAATTGCGGTCCTTTTGTAAATCAGATTCCTTCTGAACAAATTTTAAACTCTTTCCAGCAATGCACATTGTCCATCAGGACACAATTTTCTGTGCTATGATAAAATCTGGAGCATTGCACTGCATTAATAACTCTTCACCAGATTATATTGTATGGTGTGATTACTCACGTAGTTATGAACAAGAAAGCTTTACAAGACTTGGCTGGTGGTATGCTTTAGAATAGGACTCCCAAGGAACGGGCACACATTTTTCTGTCATAATCTAGTATTGATTCCCAGTGATGTCAGGATGCCATTTAGTCATAGAGTCATAGAGATTTACAGCATGGAAACAGGCCCTTCGGCCCAACTTGTTCATGCCGCCTTCTTTTTTAACCCCGAAGCTAATCCCAATTGCCCGCTTTTGAATTAAATTAGCCCATATGGCAGGCAGAACTCAGTCACCTTCAAGTCCCAGTGCCAATGAAATAAACCTCATGAAATATTGAATATTATCAGTTTTGTCAAGATCAATATGAAATATATTATCAGGACAGAGATATAAATGTGACAAGAGGCTCAAATTATTAGAGCAGTTAAAATGATTTTCTTGTAATTGCTCCTTCTCTATCCCTATCACTCAGGAGTTTAAGTTTTGTATTATTTTTGGTGGAGAATTAAGTTTGTGAGTTAACATCAGAAGAATTTCAGAGTTTAATTTATAGTGAATGTCTGAGACATGATAATGCCTCTCTCTCTCTTTCTTTTATTTATTTTACTTTCTCTTTGGTTTCCCTCTTTTTTTCATTTTGTCCCTTACTGACACAGCAGGCAGACAATGCCCAGATTTGTGTCAGGCTTTTGAATTGCTTGCTGGGAGGTGTATGAAAGCAGCCTTATTTCCCATCCAACTGCTCTCAGTTTGCTGTCTCTGCACATTATACAACTGAGATTGGAAACTTACCACAGGAAGAATTGAATTCCATTGTTCAGTTGTGCACTTTCTTTTATTCATTCAAGGGATTATCAACCCCTAATTGTCCTTGAGAAGGTGGTGGTGTAGGAGAGGATTTGCAGGATTTTGACCGGCAACAGTGAAGGGACAATGATAAATTTCAAAGTCAGGATAGTGTGTGGCTTGAAGGGAAACCTTCAGGTAGTGGTGTCCCCACATGCCTGCTGCCCTTGCCCTTGGAGATGGTACCAATTGTGAGTTTGGAAGGTGCTGTCTAAGGAGCCTTGGTGAGTTCCTGCAGTGCAGCTTGCAAACGCCATCAGCATTCATCGATGGTGGAGGGACTGAATATTTGTGGAAGGAGTAGCAACTGAGTGGGCTGTTTTGTCCTGGCTAGTGTTGAACTCCACGGAAGGGGAGAGTCATCCAGACTTGTGCCTTGGACAGCCTCTTGGACAGGCTTTGGAGACTCATGGGCGGCACGGTTAGCACTGCTGCTTCACAGCTCAAGGGACCTGGCTTTGATTCCTGCCTTGGGTCACTGTCTGTGTGGAGTTTGCACATTCTCCTCATGTCTGCGTGGGTTTCCTCTGGGTGCTCCAGTTTCCTCCCACAGTCCAAAGTTGTGTGGGTTAGGTGATTGGCCATGCTAAAATTGCCCCTTAGTGTCCTGAGATGTGTAAGTTAGAGGGATTAGTGAGTAAATATGTAGGGATAAGGGGGTAGGGCCTGGGTGGGATTGTAGTTGGTGCAGACTCGATGGGTCAAATGGCCTCTTTATGCACTGTAGGCTTTCTATGATTCTATGAGTCAGGAAGTGAGTTACTAATCACCGCAGTCCTAGCTCTGACCTGTTTTAGTATTCACAGTATTTATCTGACTATGCCCCCACAATGAACAACCCAGATGAGATGAAAGACAAGTTCTACAAAGAACTAGACGCCCTACTATCAGCAGTAAGCAGTATGGACAAGTTGATCTTGCTTGGTGATTTCAGTGCAAGAGTAGAGTGCAACTCTGCAATCTGGCAGGGAGTCATTGGGAGGCATGGAGTGGGCAAGTGTAACAGTAATGACCTACTCTTAATGAAGACCTGTGCAGCATGCGGCCACCTCAGCACCAACACAACCTTCCGTCTGCCTACTTGTAACAAGACCTCTTGGATACACCCCCACTCTAAGCATTGGCATCTTATTGACTATGTCATCGTCAGGAGAAAAGATAGGCAGGATGTCAGAGTGACCAAGGCCATGTGTGGTACTGACTGCTGGACACATCATAGGCTCATTGTCTCCAAAATGAGGCTCTGCATCAGACCCAAGAGGCGACCAGAAGGAAACAAGGTTATGAAAAGAATCAATGCGGCCAAGCTAAAGAGCCCCAGCATAGCTTCAGCACTGGCTGAAGACTTAGAAATCAAGCTTGCTGACCTACACCTCGCAGGCAGCGCTGAGGACGACTGGGAACGCTTCAGGGGTGCTGTCCATTCATCTGCATTCAAGATGCTCGGGCCCTCCACCCACAAGCAGCATGACTGTATCGATGAGAATGATGAGGAGATACAGGCTCTACTTATTGAAAAGCACCGTCTTCATCGGGCCTGTCAGAATGACCCATCTTCAGCTGCCAAGAGAAATGCTTTTACCAGTGCTCGCAGGACAGTCCAGAATAAACTGCGTAAAATGCAGGATGCCTGGCTGAGCGCCAAGGCAAATGAAATATGGGGATACGCTGACAGAAATTACTTGAAACGGTTCTATGAAGCCCTCAACACTCTCTACGGACCTCAGTCTCTCAGGAGTTCCTCCCTCCCGAGTACAGATGGTTCAACTCTCATTACAGGGAGGGCTCAGATCTTGCAGAGATGGGCTGACCACTTTGAAGCCATCCTCAACTGACCATCATCCATTAATGCTGAGGTAATAGACAGGATTCCCCAGGTTGATATCAACAGCACCATGGATGACCCACTGATAGTAGTTGAAGAGACAAAAGCTGTCAGTCAGCTATCCAGTGGCAAAGCTCAATCCATCAAGGTAGTTCACCCTTAATCTTGTGTGATTTAACCTTTTGCATCAGCCTGCCATGAGCGATCTTGTCAAATACTTTACTAAAGTCCATGTCAATAACATCCACAGCTCTTCCCTCATCAACATTTTTGTCACCTCAAAAAACTCAATTAAGTCAGTGAGACATGACCTCCCTTGTACAAAATCATGCTGTCTGTCACTAATAAGACCATTCAGTTCCAAATGTGTATGGATCCTATTCCTAAGAATCTTCTCTAACAATTTCACTATCACTGATATCAAACTCACTGGCCTATAATTACCTGGGTTATCCTTGCTACCTTTCTTAAATAACGGGTCACCGTTGGCTATCTCCAATCCTCTGCAACCTTAACTGTGACCATGAGGAAACAAAGATTTCTGTTGGGGGCCCAGCAATTTCCTTCCTTGTCTCCCTCAGTAATCTGGTACAGATGCCATCTGGGGGATTTATCCTTAATGCTTTGTAATGCATCTAACACTTCCTCCTTTATAATGATGACTTACTCTCGAGGGTTTACATGCCCCTCTGAGACACTGTCAATCAATGTGTCCCTCTCCCTTGTGAAAACCAATGCAAAATACTCATTAAGGATCTCACCCACTTCCTTTGGTTCTATGCATAATTTCTCTCCTTTGTCCTTGAGTGGAGCAACTCTTTCTTTAGCCACCCTCTTGTTTCTAATATTGTGTATGAAATGCCTCAGGATTCTCCTTAATTCTGCCTGTCAAGGACATTTCGTGACCCCTTTTTGCCCTTCTAATTCCCTGTTTTCTACTTTCCTTGTATTCTTGCTTCATCTCTTTTTAGTTGCCCAAACCTCATGTATGCATCCTTTTTCTTTTTGGCTGGACTCACAATTTCACAGTTCCCGAATCCTGCCTTTCCTGACCTTCTTTTTCATAAGCATATGCCTGTCCTGTACTCCAATCAACTACTCCTTAAAAGACTTTCACATGCCGGATATGGATTTACCCTCCCAAACAACAGCCTCCAAATCCTGCCTAATCCAGTTATAGTTAGCCTTCCCCCATTTAGCACCTTAACCCTAGGACAGCACTTGTCCTTTTCCATGAGTATTGGAAACTTATGGAATTGCGACCACTGTTCATCACATGTTCCCCCACTGCAACTTTGATGACCTGGCCAGACTCATTCTAGTATAGCTCCCTTTCTAGTTGGACTATACTCATATTGTCTCAGAAAATCTCTCTAGACACACTTAACAAATTCCTTGCCATCCAGACTCTTAGCCCTCAGAGATTTCCATCAATATGAGGAAAATCAAAGTGTCTCACTACAACAACTTTATTATTTCTTTTTCTGTCCAGGATCTGCTTACATATCCATTCTTCAGGCTTGTAAAACACTCTCATCATTGTGACTGCCCCCTTCCTGTTTCTGAGTTCTATCCAGTGTCTCATTACATGATTCTTCCAAAGTGTCCTCCCTCTGTACAGCTTTAATATGTTCCCTAGCCAGCATTATAACTCCCCCATCTCTTTTGCTTTCCCCTCTGCCTCGCCTAAAACACCTATATCCCGGGATATTTAGCATTCAGTCCTGACCCTCTCTTAACCAAGTCTCCGTTACCGCAACCACCTCCAGGTTCTGTGCATGAATCAAAGCTCTAAGTTCATCTGTCTTGCCTCATCTCCTTGCACTGAAACAGATGCACTCCAGACCTCTAGGCCCGCTGAGTTCGATGTCCTCCAGCCTGCTCTTCCTCTAAGCTAGCCTAGCCTTGGCTCCATGTTCACCCCCAGTCTCTACATTTGCTGACCTATTGTTCTGATTCCCACCCCACTGCCACACAAGTTTAAACCCATCTGAACTACAAGAGCAAACCTCCCAGCCAGGATATTGGTGCCTCTCCATTTCAGGTGTAACCCGTTCTTGTTGTACAGGCCCCAACTTCCCTGGAAGGCATCCCAATGACCCACAAATCTGAAAACTTCCCTCCTGCACCAGTTCTTTAGCCACATGTTCTGCTGCACTATCACCCTGTTCCTAGCCTCAATAGCATGTGGCACAGGGTGTAATCCTGAGATGACTACCCTAGAGATCCTGCTTCTTAATCTTCTGCCTAATTCCATAGATTGCTGTTGCAGAACCTTGCAGCTCTTTCCGCCTATGTCATTTGTGCCAATGTGGATAATGACATCTGTCTGATTTCCCTGCCATTTTAAGATGCCTTGTACCTGCTCAGAGACATCCAGGACCCTGGCACCAGGAAGACAAACTTCCATCCTGGAATCCCTTTTGCAGCCACAGAAGCACCTATCTATGCCCCTGTTTATTGAATCCCCTACCGCTATTTGCCATGTTTTGTACCCCACCTCTGTGCAGCAGGGCTAGCCTTGGTGCCTTCGCTTTGGTCGCCACAGTTGCTGTCCCCTGCTGGGCCTTCCTCTTCATCAGTATCCAAAATGGCATACTTGTTAGACAGGGGGACAGCCATAAATGACCCCTGCATTGACTGCCTATACTGTCTGGTCACCCATCTATCTTCCTGCACCTTGGGTGTGATCACATCTCTGTAGGTATTATCTATAATGATTTTAACAAATTTTGTTCTCCTCAGTGTTTCCAGCTGCTGTGCTCGGTGAGCATCTGCAACTGGATGCACTTCCCACAGATATAGTCCTCAGGGACACTTGAAGTTTCCATGGTATCCACATCTCATAGGAGTAAACACAACCCCACCAATTGACATCCCTTTCCTTCCATTGGATTAAAAACTAAATAGTAATTAGGCACTTAAAATTACTGCTGCTGCTCTCATGAATAGGCCCCCCAAAATTAGTGTGTCTCCTGATTAGTGCAGGTTGGTATAAATATTAAGTGTAGCTTGCTACCTTCTAGTAAATGTGAAGAGAAAACTCTTACCTTACAAAATGTAGCTCAGATTCTATTCCTGTGACCCTGGGAATGAGGACACAGGTTACCTGATTTATATAGAACCAATCAGGAGCCTCTCTTTTGAAAGTTTGACATCAGCAGGAAGTAATCCTGAAGGTTGTCCTGATGCTGCTGAAAATGGGGTACTGATTCGGGTCCTGGGGCACTGGTACACAACTGCCTACGCCTACTCCTCTCAGCTGGACCTCCTGGAAAGCTGCAAGTCCACCTTGAGCTCTATTTATACGCTTACTGGCCTCAGTCTCCTGGGTGCTGATTCAGGTCTCACAAGACCCAGTCTGGCAGCTTTCCCCTTTAGGACTCGAGCAGCTCAGTCAGTGCCACCAAACCACTCTTAGTGCTGAACTTTGTCCCCCAGCTGTTAGTAAGGAGGACTTTGTTAGGTTGACAGATCTGAGTTTGCCATAGTCCGTGCAGCGGTTGACACAACTGAGTGATTTGCTCGGCCATTTCTGAGAGCAGTTAAGAGTTGACCATATCGGGGTCTGGAGTCACATTTAAGTCAGACTAGGTGAGATTAGTGAATCAGATTGGTCATCATTAGGCTTTCAGATTGATTCCTGGATTGAATTCAAATTTCACCATCTCTGAATCCAGGTCCCCAGAGTCTCACCCTCAGACTCTGTATTATTAGTCTAGTAACAATACCGGTACACACTACCTAACCCTGTACTAGTACTGATCGTCTGGCAGGGTAACACTGCACTTAATGCTTGTTTGATTTGCCTTTTTATTTATAATGGAGAATCAACTGTGCATTTACAAAAGCAGAAGAAATCTCTGAGTTTGAGAAACACAGGAGATTTGTCCCCATTTCTATTTTCAGAAATGTCTCCAGAGCATTTCATCTTCTAGTGAATCCATACCTTTGTCATATTGTCACCCTGTAAATCTCTTTAAAAGGAAGTGGCGAGGCAGCTAGTTATTTTTTCACCATTCAGTCAAACTATTGAAATAACTCATTAACAGGGAGGAGTTCTGTGGTTTCCTGCCTTCATCTGTGTCAGAGATTTACATCTGATGAATTAATTTGAGGCCAGGTTTTACTGCATTGACCCAATGACAACGGTGAGTGCGGAACTGATCTGCTCTGGGACCTATCAGTCTCTGCAAAATTTTCCAAATGGCTTACTTACTATCCCTAATAAGTTGATATTGATCATATTATGTTTCTTTTTATTAGCAAGAGGTTTTTTTAATCAGCCAAACATAATTAGTTTGGTGCTTTGCAAAATCTTGCTACCAGTCAATCATACAAAGGAAGGTGTAATTTAAAAGCAAAATACTGTATCTGCTGGAAATGCAAACATGAAAAAGGAGCAGAAGTAGGCCATTCTGCCCTTTGAGTCCACTCATCCATTCTGTAAAATCATGGCTGATCTGTCTTTGTTTCAAATTCCACATTCCCATCTACCTCTAATGACCTTCAATTCCCTTGCCTAATGAGAATCTCTCCACCTCTGCCTTAAAAATATTCAGTGACCCCACTTCTACCGCCTTCTGAGGAAGAGTTCCAAAGTCACACAGCCCTCTGAGAGTAAAAATTCTCCTCATTTCTGTCATATAATGGTGATCCTTAATTTTAAAAACAGTTCTCCCTGGCTCTGGATTGAGCCGCAAGAGGAAACGTCCTCTTTTGTCAATACTGTTCAGGATCTTATATACTTAATTCATCCCTCATTCACCTAAACTCAAATGGAAGCAGCCCAGGCTTTCCAACCTATCCTCATAAGACAATCCGTTCATTCAAGATATTAATCTGGTAAACCTTCTCTGAATCACCTCCAATGCATTTACATCTTTCCTTAAATAAGGAGATCAAAACTGCATACAGCATTTGAGATATGATTACATTCCCGTGAGGTAATGGACGGAATTCTCAGGCTGTGTGCACTCCAAGACCTGAAATTCCCATCCGAGTTCAATGGACCGTTAACTGGTCTGCCAAGTTTTCTGTTGCGCCCACTATAACTCCCATGGTTGGAAAGATGGAAGATTTTCAACCAAAATATTAACACGAAGGAGAGGACAGAATTGTGAAATGGGAGGATTTTTAAGTATTGATTGGTTTGCAGCTAAAGTGATTTTTTTCATAAAAATTCTCACATCATTGTTAAGAAAAGGAAAATGTCATCATACCAAGCCCTTCTTGTTATTTTACATTTGATTTCTCTGAGTTGATGCTTCAAGCAATGACATGTTTGAACACACTGAAAGCTTTCAATAATCATCAGTCTCCATAACATAGGATGTTCCACTGAAAATTAAAATGTGGTTATTTACATTTTTCTTTCGCACTTCTTGACGCACAAACTGCTTTGGATGCCTAAAGCAGCATTACGTTTGAAGTATAATAATCCATTATGATGCATTTTCCCTCTCAAAGGTGCGTACCGTTGACAACAGAAACAAATAATTACTCCGAAACAATAATTCTGGAAGGATTATTGTGCCCTTTGAAGCCTTGTCAATTAGCTGGAAGCATTTCGTTTTCAGTGCAGAGCCTACTACACAGTAATTACAGAGCATTTATGTATAATTAACCTTTTTATAGTCCAGTTTGATTGCAGGTCAAAGCTAGCACCTCTGCTGAGCAATTAATAAAACTCACGGTTTAAGTCGGCTGGCACAATGTTCAAGTTGGTACTTGAAGAATGAGAGCTTTTGTTGAGCTAAGTTCAGTTTAAAATATTTTTTAATTTATTTAAATTATTGTCCAACCTTCTAAGTATCTAGAAGGCCTGTTGTGTGAAGGGGGCAGCAGAAATCTTAGGCCTGATCAGTGACAGAACACGGAGCATTGAAATACTGTGTGTCCATTGCCTGACTGAATATTGCATCCAAGGCTCTACTTCCTTCCTGCACCAGTTTTATCCCAAATTGCTTCAGTCATTTCTTGTTATTTCATAAATTCAAAGAACGTTTGTCACATAGAAAGAATCCATTCCATTCATTGACTACTTTTTCCTTCTCCCCAATGTAGTCTATGAATTATATGTCTTGTCTGTATAGCACACAAAAAATATTATTTTTCACTGCATCCCAGTACACATGACAATAACAAATGAATTCAGTTCAAACCATTTCAATTCAATTGTGGCTCTCTGAAAGATTAGTTTAAAATCCCCATTCTTTCACTACGTGCCATGTACAGCTATACCTTGTTCAGAATCTTCCAGCAAGATATAACTTTTGACTTTTAACTGTATCATATATATCATGTACTGATAGGCTGTTTTGTTTTTAATTCCTCCAATGCAAGGCTAAAATAAAGTCCACTTAATTGCTTCTTTCTGTCAGGACAAATATGAAGGCAAAATACTGCGGATTCTGGAATTTGAAACAAAAACAGGAAATGCTGGAAAATCTCAGCAGATCTGACGGCACCCGTGGAGAGAGGATAGAACTAACGTTTTGACTCAGGATGACCCTCTGTCAGAGCTGGGAAGCAAGGCAAAGGTGATGCTTATTGGACATTAGAATAAACTCTCCATTTGCTCCAGCATGAAACCACAAAGTTGGCTAGATGTTGTGCTGGGATATACATTCCACCCAATGAACTGGAAATAGCACAAATGTACATCAGTAATGTGGTAGAGCCAAATATCTTCCTAAGTTATGAAGTAGGTTCTCTGAAATGGTTAGTTGTTTATTTGTGAATCAATAGATGCTGGTGAAGCTCACAGACTCACTTCTTAAACGTTTTTGATCTGAAGCAGTCAAAATAATTCCAAGTCCCAACGTTGCTTGAGTGGTCGGAATGACATTAGAGAAATTGTCACATTTACTAATGCAATAGTCCTTGGCTGAACACATGATTGAGTGCAGATTTAATTTCCTGCACTCTGTATCCATGGAGAGTTAAATTGCTGCAATGCAATCATCGAGTGACCACAACATAAGGCAAAATCGACAGTGCTTTCTCAATAATGGATTCGTGCTTCTGTGAACCTTTCTTTTACATCAGTTGAAGCACAAGGTTAGATTCTTTATTGGAGTTGTTTTAATATGAAAGCTGTATTGCCTGTTTTTCAGTGATCTATACTTAACTAGTTCCTTGTATATCTAAAAATAATGGATGTAATTGCCTGAGCGTGTTATGATGTATTATCTGCAGTTTCACCTCTACACACGTAGGCTGGAATTTTCCAGCTGTTCCCACTGGCAGGATCTTCCAGTCCTGCCAACAATGAACCCCGGCTGCCTGGGAACACCATAGACAGTGTGGTACTAGAAGATCCTACTACCATAGAAAGACATCTTCAGAAAATGCAGCTGGGGCATGGAAAGTCCTGCCCATAGAGATACATGGAAGGTACTGCACTTAAACAAGCCATTCAACTCAACTAATGGATACTGGCATACTGATCAAGCCTCCTCTCACCCTTCTTCATCTGACCCGATGGGCATAAGCTTTCTCTCTCATATGCTTATCTAGGTTTCCCTTAAATGTACAGTAGCACAGTGATTAGCACTGCTGCCTCACAATGCCAGGGACTGGATTTGATTCTGGTCTTGGGTGACTGTGTGAAGTTTGTATGTTCTCTCTGTGTCTGCATGGGTTTCCTCTGGGTGCTCAGTTCAAAGATGTGTAAATTAGGTGGATTGGCCACACTAAATTGCCCCTTGGTGTCCAAAGATGTGTAGGTTAGGTGGATTAGTCATGGTAAATGCAAGGAGTTACGAGGATAGGGTGGAGTGTTGGGCCTGGGTGAGATGCTTTTTTGGAGAATCAGTGCAAACTGATTCTCCAAAGGCCTGAATGACCTCCTTATGCACTGTAGGAATTCTATGATTCTATTTGCCTCAACCACTCATTATGGTAGTGAGTTCCACAATCTCACAATTCTCCTCTTGAAAAAAAATTCTTCTGAATTTCTTACTGAGTTTATTAATGGCTATCTTGTAATGATGGCCTCTAGTGCTGTTCTTCCCACATGTGGAGGCGCTGTGGAACTTTAAACTGATAGTTCTCATTGAAACAATTGAACCTGTAATGGTTGGGAACCCATTGGGATCCAGAGTTGGTTTTGCCATGGCTCTTACCTCAGCTATAGAATTAGCAACAAAAAGAGAAAATGTTGGAAAATTTCAACAGATCTGACAGCATCTGTGGAGAGAGAATAGAGTCAAGATTTTGAGACTAGATGACCCTTCGTCAGAGCCAGGACATCCAGACTTGAAACATTGGCTCTATTCTCTCTCCATAGATGTTGTCAGACTTGCTGAAATTTTCTAGCATTATCTGTGTTTGTTTCAGATTCCAGCATCTGCATTAATTTGCTTTTATCGTAGAATTAGAATCCTGCTTCCTATGTTTCCTAGCCAGCATCTTCAGATGAGATTGTCAAGGGGCAGGGCTACAATCAAATCAGTTAGAGTGGAACTAAAAATAGCATTAGCTCCAAAGTGCAAATGCAAAGATTTCCCATTTTGCTGGTATACTAATGAAGGAGGAAGAAGCACACAGTTGTCTCTCAACTGCATTCCAAGGGCAACTAGGGATGGGCAATAAACACTGGTCAGCCAGTGATGCCCACATCCCACAGTTGAATTAAAAATCATTCAAATTGTAATCTGCTAGTTGGTTTGAGTCTTTCCCCACTGGCTGGCGGACCAAAGAATGTCCTGCAGTTGAGTCTCTAAGACTGGGGAACAAAGGGAGGAAGAGGGGGAGGGAGTTTGAATAATTTTATACTGATATACATTCACACTTATTGGAGGCTATCTGTATTTGCATACCAGTTTTTCAAGTATAAACTGTAAAGTTTTGAAATTTGAGGCTTATGAATCTAAATTGTCCTTATGCTCATTGCTATAGTTATCCAAACAAACTGCAAGCAACAACTTGTGGGGGTGGTGGGGGGGAGGGGGGCGGTGGTGGGAATTCTCTGACCTTGAAGTATTTCTTCTACCCTGCTAGCTGATAATTCCTTATAACATCTCCTTAAAGGTAATGGTGCCACATTGAATTCATAGTGTTAATTAGATACCTCACACACAGTCATTCTTTAATGTGAAATACAATCTACCAGTAAGAAAACTTTAAATATGATGTTATTTATGTTGGTGCACTGTACTTTGTAATTCTTAACATCGATTTTAAAGTGTATACTGTGGGTGCTGACTTTTTTTTTGATACATTTCATAACCTTGAGTGTTGTTGAGACCCAAGTGACTGCCAGTAGCAAAGGAACATCTTAATCCATTACAAAACTTGAAACACTTTTCTCTGAAGGGAAATTAATAAGTGGTGTCTGCAAAATATTAAACACTGACCTGTTTTGCACTGTTTGTGACCTTTTGCTGACTGTCAGTTTTATATTTGGGAAAGACAAAGGATGTAGAAAATAAGAGTGTCCACCTTCTGGGGAATAGAATCCAGATTACAAAGTTACTCTTCTGTTAGAATTTGATGAAAACAGGGCAAGTTAGTGACAATTCTGAATTTACAGGACTGGGAGGTTCCTAATTGTCTAATTTCGCCTTCCACATTATACTGCTTTTAAAAATATAATTGACTAACAATCTTAAACAGAGTTCCATTTACGTAGATGGGTATTAAGCCCTTAGAATCTAAAAATATATGTTCCATTCTCATTGCAATTATTATTTTTCGCACATTGTAAGATGTTGTAAGATTGGTACAGTAATGTCTGTTCTTTAATGATGTGGATGAGTAACCCACTGAGATAATGATGAGGTACATGGTGAGAAGCTGCTAGTATTGAATTATCACCACAAGGAAGATGAGATGTGCTGCTCTTATTTGTTTGGATAATTACATAAGTGCACCTTTGCTGCATTTGGAGTCGATATTCTCCCCTTGACATTCAGTGACATTAGTGTCATTGAATCCTACACTATCAACACCCTGGGAATCTCTACTGACCCAAAGCCTAACAGACAAGCTACATAGATATTGCAGCTACAAGAGTAGGTCAGAGGCTGGGAATTCTACTTCCAGACTTCCCAAAGCCTGTCTATCATCTGCAAGGCTGAAGTAATGAGTGTGAGGGAATATTCCCCACTGTCCTGAATGAGCACAGTTCCAACTTCATTAACCAAGTTCAACAAGAGAAAACAACTGTTTATCGGCAGCCCATCCACCATCTGAAACATTCACTTCCTCCTCCACTGGCACATGGTCATCTACAAGATGCAATGCAGCAATTCATGGAGGCTCACTTGACAGCAACTTCTGAACCTGCGACCTCTACCACCTAGCAAAATACCTTATCACCTGCAAGTTCCCCTCCAAATCACACCACTGTGATGGAAATATATCCCTCAAAATCGCCGGGTCAAAAGTCTGAAACTCCCATCCTTACTAGTACTGCCACTGACACTTACACTGCGTGAACAAATTAAAATAAAGGTCATATGATGGCAAGGGGGTAAATATATGCATCCATCACCTTCTTCCAGTCACTATGATCCATAAGAGATCTATCAATGTTTCCAGACACTAAATGTCTTTCGGCAGATAAGACAAACATATCAGCAGAGCACAAACTAAACTGATACATCATTTCCCTATAACATAGAAACACATTTTGAAAATGACAATGAATAAATTGCACTTTGGATTTGGCACTAGGCTTTAACATATCTTCATATTAATTTAATCCTGATACTGCAGCCATATTCTAAGATTGTCTGAAAGCTTCTTCTTGGCTGTTTACAAACATGGGAATATAGGAATTAGGAGCAGAAGTAGGCAAATTCAGCCCTTCGAGCCTGCTCCGCTATTCAATCTGATCATGGCTGATCTCTTCCTTGTCTCAAATCCATCTCCCCACCTGTTCCCCATTTCCCTTTAACCCATTTTTTAAAATCAGAAATATACCAGTTTCCTTACCTGAATCATTTAATGACTCAGACGCCGCCGTGCTATAAGAACAGAAGAAATAGGAGCAGGAGTAGGCCATCTAGCCCTTCGAGCCTGCCCCGCCATTCAATAAGATCATGGCTGATCTGTCGCTGCTCAGTTCCACTTTCCCGCCCTCTCCCCATAACCCTTAATCCCCTCTCTTATCAAAAACCCATCAACCCGCGTCTTAAAAATATTTAGCGAGGCAGCCTCCACCACTTCAACGGGCAGAGAATTCCAGAGATTCACCACCCTTTGAGTGAAGAAGTTCCTCCTCAACTCCGTTCTAAACCGCTCCCCTTTATCTTGAGGCTGTGCCCCCTAGTCCTACTGTCTTTTTTGAGCGGGAAGAGTCTCTCCACCTCTATCCTATCCATCCCATTCATCATCTTATATGTCTCAATGAGATCTCCCCTCATTCTTCTAAACTCTAACGAGTACAAGCCCAGTTTATTCAGCCTCTCCTCATAGCTCAACCCCCTCAACTCCGGTATCAGCCTAGTAAACCTCCTCTGCACTCCCTCCAAGGCCAAAATATCTTTGCGCAGGTGCAGCGCCCAAAACTGCACACAGTACTCCAGCTGCGGCCTCACCAATGCCCTATACAGCTGCAGCAAGACCTCCCTACTTTTATATTCAATCCCCCTCGCTATGAAGGCCAGCATCCCATTTGCCTTCCTGACCACCTGCTGCACCTGCAAGCTGGGTTTTTGCGACTCATGCACAAGGACCCCGAGGTCCCTCTGCACCGCCGTTTTTCGCCCCGTAAGTAATAGTCCTTCCTACCATTATTCCTACCAAAGTGAACCACCTCACACTTGCCAACATTAAATTCCATTTGCCATTTCCTGGCCCATTCGCCCAGCCTATCTAGATCCTTCTGCAGACTCTCCACACCCTCTGCACAATTTGCCGTTCCCCCAATCTTGGTGTCATCAGCAAATTTCGACACCCTACACTCGGTTCCCTCCTCCAGATCATCTATATAAATGGTAAAAAGCTGAGGCCCCAGCACCGACCCCTGGGGCACTGAGGCAGCGAGTTCCACAGGTTCACCACCCTCTATGAGAAGTAGTTCCTCCTCATTTCAGTTTTAAATCAACCGCCTCTCAACCTGTATCTGTGACCTCTTGTTCAAGATTTCCCAATAAGAGGAAACATTTGGTCTTTGTTTACTGCTATAGCACTATTTTTCACAATGGAGGGGGGCAATTCTCCCATCCCGCTGCGCAGTGGGCCAGGAGATTTACACAGTGCTGGATTAGCACAATCTGTGCTGGGTGTCCGACCCTGAGCACGTCACCCAGAGTCAGATCTCCAGAAATAGACATGGAGCTGCATTATATATGCAACCCTTCATTTGCGTTTGTTTTAAATGGCATTAGCAGGCCTGGGACTGAAGTCTCCAGGCCCGCTAGTCTCGCCTTCTCACCAGGAGTGTTTCACAAGAAAAGATTCTAACTCAATGGCCTAATCCTGCTTTCCTCCCATAATCTTTGATCCCATTCGCTCCAAGTGCTTCCAAGGATTTTGTTTGCAGCTACCGATACTTGTGACAAGGAGGCTGCCATACAGTGACTCAGTATCTGGAATTACTCTTCAAAATTTTTTCTTGCAGAACTCTTGGTTGAGACATTAAGCCAAGACTGTGTAAGATGGACATACAAAATCCCATGGCACTCTTGTGAAGGGGATCAGGGGAGTTAACCTGTTGTATCATGGTCGACATTCATCCTTCAATTCTTTAAAACAAACAGATGATCTGGTCATTGTTGTTTGTGGAACTTTGTTAAGTGCAAATAGTCTGCAATGTTTCCTAAATTTACAACAGTAACTACACTTCAAAAACACTTTGATGGCTCTTCAGGATGCCCTGTGACTGTGAAAGGCATTATATGATTTCAAACTCTTCTAACCCTGCCAATTCCATTAGGATCTGTGGTTATGTCACTGAGATAAAAAGTCTTGCCCATGGCATTTCTGACCACCACCCCCCATCCTCCCTAAATATATTCTCTAAGGACTTTCAAGGCCTGCAGGTAACACTCTGATGGGTTGCAGTAACATCCATGACCTGTATGTTGGATCACTAAACTGTATTCCTTTGCTCTAGTTTTTTTAAAAGTTTATTTGCTAGTGTCACAAGTAGGCTTACATTAACATTTCAATGAAGTTACTGCGAAAATCACCTGGTCACCACACTCCAGTGCCTGTTCAGGTACACTGAGGGAGAATTTAGAATGGCCAGTTCACCTAACCAGCACATCTTTCAGACTGTGGGAGGAAACCGCAACACCACCAGATGTGGGATTAAAATCACGCTCACAAATATTTAATTCAGGCAGTAATTAACTGATAGCTCTAGTGTCATCATGTGACATCTGTGAAGGAACTCAAATGTGTCATTGTGTATTCTCTTCATAAAAAGAATGAAAAGATTGTGTTGTTGTGAACAAGCCTTCTTAAGTTCAGATAAGAATATAAAAAGACACAAGACGACTTTTGTTTTAATATAAGCTTTAATTCCCTGCTGGCGAACATTGATGTTGTGGTTGCTTGGAGACTAACAGCATTCCTAAAGAGATGCAGAAACGCAGTTGCAATGTGCACTTTAAGTAATTGTAAGAATAGTGATGTTCTTGTTTGTGGATGAAGGAACAGTACATGGTTGTACTTAATAACTCTTATTGTACCTTAGTCATACATTACAGTGCTTCAGGGAGAAGAAAGACTATTCATCTATCTATCTCTACCACTAATTTTACTGAGTTATGCAAATTACATGATCTATCCTATTGATTAATGACCAGCATTGTGTAAAAAAAAACACACTCAATCCAACAAAACCCTTGGAAAAGAGAATATGTGGCATTGACTGTGTGGCCATGATTCTTGGCTATCAGAATTTTATACTTTTATAAAGCACATCATTACCACCACTATCTCAACTACTCTGGAGGGGCTCCCTTGTACTTATCTGAGCAGTTATCAAGAGTTGTGACAGTATATTACACACTTTCCAATCCATTAGGAGGCTGCTGTCCATGCTGTGACACAGCAGGAGGGAAGCACAGGTGTAAGATGACAGGCAAGAGGAAGAAGTGCAACAGGAGGTGGAGGAAGAGAAAGGAAACTAACAAGCTGCACAGCCCTATTCTACCTGTGCTACAGGCGGTGAAATGATTAATGAGTAATCCCAGTAACCTTAAACACACTTCCCCATTCACAAACTCCTTAGGGCCATAATTCTGACCTTTCCTCCAACACAGACCAGCATCATATTATTTTTTCTTTCCATTAATACAAAACTAAACTGAAAATGCAAATTCCAAATGAACATTCCAATGCAAGTTTATAAATTCAAACATAATATCGTGCGTCCAATTCTGTTAAGTGCCACCAATACATGTGCCTTTGCCTTAGTTTTCCTTTATCTTTAGCTTCTGCTGAATGAAGTAGAATTATAGAATCCTACTGTGCAAAAGGAGGCCATTTGGCTCATCGAGTCTGCACCAGCCACAATCCCACCCAGCCCCTATCCCCATAACCCCATGCATTTACCCCATCTAGTCCCCCTGATACTAAGGGGGAGTTTAGCATGGCCAATCCACCTAATCCACACATCTTTGAAGTATGGGAGGAAACTGGAGCACCCAAAGGAAACCCACGCAGACTCGGGGTCAAAATGCAAACTCCACACAGCCAATGACCCGAGGCTGGAATTGAACCTGAGTTCCTGGCGTCGTTAGGCAACAGTGGCTAACCACTGTGCCTTCGAGCCACCCATCAGGCTCCCTTCTCCAGCCAGCTCATCAAAATCCTCATATGAAACCCCGACCGGAATTCTCCAGTCATTCACGCCCCACTGACACTGCCAGAGAGGACAGAAGTTTGGCATTCAACCAATCCTCCAGTCACTGTAGTGGGACAAGAGAATCCCGTGGCATAAACAGCTGAAGAACCTCACAACTGCTCTGCCCATCTTCTCCCCTCCACACCCAGCTGAAGATATTGGGTAGAATCTGCCACAAAAATCTCGAAGTGTCATAATGGTGAGAATAATGGAATGATCCATGCCAGCCTCGCAAGCTTGCTCTGCACCGCAATCTTCCCACACTCAGGCACTTGTTTGAAGAATTGGGAGTTTCAGGCCAAAACTGGTGGGGGGTGGGGAGGGGGATGCAAACACGTCAGTGAGTTTGACTTCAGAGCGCTCGGGTTCCATTTCAGAAGGGCACCCCAATCTCACAGTGCACTGGGAGACTCCCTCCCTCCTGCCAGTGACATCAGGAATACCCCCTGGTCCCATTCATCAACACCGGCATGCCCCACCCATTTAACCACCTTCATAATCCAGCCCTGCACACACCCTCCCCCCCATTAGATCCATTACCCCGGCAGCCCACACTCAGGATCCACCCCCTTGGCACTGCACCTGGCACACTAGCAGTGCCCAACTATCATCATCACCAGGCAGCCTGGTGGCTATCACTGGGCTCTCCGGCAGCCACTGCCAAGCACTGCCAGTGTGCCAGGTGGGTAATGCCAGGTGGGCAGTACCCAATGGGCACTATCTGGCCATGTCCCTGACCATTCAGGGGCTTCACTGGTCCCTGAGTCCTCCGGCATGACCAATGTGCCAGATTTCCGCTTGTGGAGACCAGTAGCAACTCTTGCCGTTGCCGCAGTGCATCCGAAGGCTGGTGAATTCCGTGTGCTGGGATTTGAATGGGCTATGCATATTTAAATGCTACTTTCTGTTCGTGGCATTAAAGGGGGGCCAGGAAAATCACAAAGTGTTTGGCACTGGGTACGAAACTGATTCTTAGGCCCTCACTCTATTCTCTGTGACTGGGACAATCTGCTAACAGGCAAGTAAAGTTGGAGAATTGAAACCAATGTGTCCAAACTTGTCCTTTAGCAAGTTAGCACTTGAACTATCCTTACCCCCACACCTGGTGCTGTACACCTACCAGATTCTTTCTCTAACCCAGTCTGTAAAATACATGTGATGTCAGTATCTGAGCTAATGGCTGCTAGTGTGTGATAAACTAGCGCAGCCTGTTCATCTTCACTTTTTTCTTCCCCTTTCTTCACTAATGACAGTTTGCAGGTCTTGGGTTTCTGAAAAAAAAGGACGTGGGCTGTGTATTGATGCACTTTCATTAGAAATTCAGAAATACTGATTTAGCAGAACTGAGCAGTTTCGGCACCAACTGCCCAACATATCTCCTGCCTAATAGAGGACTCCACGCTTTGGGCTGTTTACCCACTCTGCATCCCAGTTAGCCCCCTCTTGCCAAGTGACCATTACTCTGCTGCAATGCCCTTAAAGGGACAATCATTACAAATCATCATAGGTTGGGTTGTGGTGACGGGAGAGAAGATAGTGAAAGGTAAATGCTTACATCATCAATAACTGCTCCATTAGAAGAGATTGAGGCAGAGAAGGAGGAAAATTTGGCATAGAGTCATAAAGGTTTACAGCATGGAAACAGGCCCTTTGGCCTAACTTGTCCATGCCACCTTTTTTTTAACCACTAAGCCAGTCCTAATTGTTTGTGTTTGGCCCACATCCCTCTGTACCCATCTTATCCATGTAACTGTCTAAACGCTTTTTAAAAGACAAATTTGTACCCGCCTCTACTACTACCTCAAGCAGCTTGTTCCAGACACTCACTACCCTCTGGACACTTTTGTATTTCTCCCCTCTCACCTTAAACCTATGCCCTCTAGATTTAGACCCCTTTATCTTTGGGAAAAGATATTGACTATCTAGCTGATCTATGCCCCTCGTTATTTTATAGACCTCTATAAGATCACCCCTAAGTCTCCTACCCTCCAGGAAAAAGAGTCCCAGTCTATCCAGCCTCTCCTTATAACTCAAACCATCAAGTCCTGGTAGCATCCTCGTAAATCTTCTCTGCACTCTTTCTAGTTTAATAATTTTTTTTCTACAATAGGGCGACCAGAACTGTACACAGTATTCCAAATGTGGCCTTACCAATGTACAACTTCAACAAAACGTCCCAACTCCTATATTCAATATTCTGACCAATGAAACCAAGCATGCCGAATACCTTCTTCACCACCCTGTCCACCTATGACTCCACTCTCAAGGAGCTATGAACGTACACCCCTAAATCTCTTTGTTCTATAACTCTCCCCAGTGCCCTACTATATAAGTCCTGTCCTGGATCGATCTACCAAAATGCGTCACCTTGCATTTATTTATATTAAGCTCCATTTGCTATTCATCAGTCCACTGGCCCAATTGATCAAGATCCCATTGCAATCTGAGATAACTTTCTTCACTGTCCACTCTGCCACCAATCTTGGTGTCATCTGCAAATTTACTAACCAAACCTCCTAAATTCTCATCCAAATCATTAGTATAAATGGCATAGTGATACTGCAACATCATCGATAGCTTCAGTGCTGCCTGTGGCCATGGAGTCAGTGATGATCCTTCCCATAATGGCAGTGCTGTCTTCTCTATTGGTGTTAAACAATGCAAACATGTTTTTATGCATCACCTTCACCTGTAAAAAAGTGCGTCAGTGAATGTTATGCAATACGTTTGCTTGATATGGCTCGATTGGTGTGTTGTCTGTGTCAGCAAGCTGTGAGTTGTCCATCTGAGGCTTGCAAGAGGGCTAAGTATGTGAAAGTGAGGTAAGGAGCATGAATAACAGAATGGAGCACTGATTGATAGAAATATTTGGTAGTTTTGGGTGTATAGGGAATTGACTATTGCTATTGGTGTAGATGTGTAATTTGAAAATTAAGTTGTTTGTTTAGTTGTTAAATTCTTCCTTAAGTGTATTCATGATCTTGGAGCTGATCTAGAATTGACTTCACCATTCCTGGCTCCTACTACATCCTGAGCATCTGTCTGGAGTGACTCCTGCCTCTCTTGGGGTATCACTCCTTTTCCACCAAGACCTCCAGTGTGGTATCTGAAAGCCTTGCATACACTGTCTCACATGTTCAGCCAAATACCAGGGCACTGATTCAATTTTCAAATGACTCATCACATCTTGCAGCTACAATGCACCTCCACTTGAAGAAGACTGGACTCTCTTTAAGTAACATAAGCCACTATCTGGCTCTTAAGTCATGGGGATTGTTCAATGCTGGCCAGCTAAAAGTCTGAGAGACCTCTCCCAAAGAAGAAACACAGATTGATTTCAACTCGGTGAGAAGATAAGGAAGGAAAAGGTCTGGCAGACTTTGCATATGCAGTTCCAGGACATTCAAATAAGCACAGTAACAACAATCAAATGGGAAACAACAGGAAAGAGTTCACAGAGAATGAGTTCACAGCGACTGGACATCAGAGGAAGGAGGAATTGCCAGATGATTTGTTTTATATTTTATCAGGGAGTCTGAAATGTTAACTTTCCTATCTGTAGATCTCTTTCTCTTATTGCTACTGATATTTTTCTGTGAACAATAATTCACAGGTGATGTGACAAAGATGTCAATAAACCATGTCCCATATCACAACGTTACACATCTCCTTTGGATGTGCATAATACAGATTTAGTTAAGAATTATGAATTTAATGGCCAGAGTTTTATCTTTTCCTGGAGCAGTTTTATCTTTAGGGGAGCAGAAAAATAATATGGACAGAATTCCTTCCAGGACCCTGCCCGCCCCAATCCAGACCCAATATTATGGTTGGCCAAGCAGAGCCTCCAAGAGGAAGTCCACCCTAGTAAGGCCCTTAAATGGCCATGTAATGGCCTTTCTCACCAAGCTTCAATTTTTAGGCTATCAGGCAGAGGGTGGGATACTGCAAAAGTATCCGGAGACCAATGTAAACCATATTTCACATGGCTAGCCCATCCCATCACTGGGAAACTTGTCACCTCATCAGACCTCCCCCCCCACCACCACCACCACCACCACCACCACCACCATGCCCTCCCCTTCCCCACCACCCACCACCATTCCCTAGAGATCCTGCCAACAGGAAGGATGGGAAAATCCCGCCCAAAAACTGTAGGACTTCAGGGTCAATCCAGAAGGTTTGCAAGACCTGAAGCATTGCAGTACTGGGTGAAACATCCTTTCCAGTTTTGCCATTGCTCAGCCTGTCTAGAACATTCTATATTTTGGAATGATTCTGTGAGAAGAAGGGTCATTGCTCACCTTGGGTCAAGGTTGGCTTCCTGTGCTGTTTGTATCGCTGGTCACTGGGCCTTTGTAATTTCCAATGTACCAAACAACTCAAGAACTGTTTCTTCCCAGAGGCCATCTGAGTTTTGAATGGATCTATCATTTATTAAGCTGATCTTTCTCTACACCCTAGCTATAACTGCAACACTTCGTTCTGCACCCTCTCGCTGCCTTCCCTATAAGTGGTATGCTTTGTCGGTATAGCGCACAGGAAACAATACTTTTTGCTGTAAGCTAATCCATGTGACAATAATAAATCAAATCAAATCCTTATTTTGTGTGGTTGCTGTGTTGACCCTGGAGGCCATCACTCACAGTTTTCTGCTGCTGCTGCTGGGACTTTCTTCAGGTAGTTTCCTATCATTTATTTCTGTTTCTCCGTGGATGAAAATCTGATGCCATGATCTGTTATTGTTGTGTTATCTTGGGAGATATTAGTTTTCTTACATTGGATGAGAAGTTTCTGGAAGCATTAGTTGTTTCTTCAAAATTCTGTTATTTACGTAAACTATATAACTATAAATTATATACTATAACTATACAGAAGGTTCCAGAACATCAGGCTTAGCAACATCTAATCTCTTTTGTGCTTCTCATTCATCGAATCTCAGTGAGTGACATAGCTTCTTATGCACATACTCAGGAGCAAATTTTAGAGTTAGTCCTTTGTTCCACATTCTCCCCTATCATCAGCATCCTCGATGTTACCTTTCATCAGAAATTTAACTGGACCAGCTTTATAAATATAAAAGCAAATCAGAGGCTGTGAATTCTATGGTGAGTAACTCACTTCCTGACTCCCTAAAACCTGTCCACCATTTACAAGACACAAGTTAGGAGTGTGATGGAATACTCCCCACTTGCCCTGATGATTCCAACAACAGTCAGGAACTTCAATACCAGCCAGGATAAAGCAACAGCTTGACTGACTTCCCAAGCACTACATTAAACATTTCTTTCCACTACTAATGCACAATGGCAGTAGTGTGTACCATCTACAATATGCACTGCAAAAACTCGCCAACTTCAACAACATCTTCCAAATGCACATTCTCTACCATCTGGAAGATCAAGGGCAACAGACTCATGGGAACACCATCCTCTCAAATTCCCCTCCAAGCCACACAGTATCCTAACTTGGACTACATCACTGTTCATTCACTGCCCCTGGATCAAAAGCCTGGGACTTCCCCCCAACACCATTGTTTTCTTTAAATTCATTTAGGGATGTGAACGTCACTGGTTAGGCCAGCATTTAGAACCCATTCCTAGTTGCCTTTGAGATGTTAGTCGTAAGCTGGCTTCTTGAAGCTGAGGTGCAGGTACATCCATGGTGCTGTTGAGGAGGGAGTCCTAGGATTTTGACCCAGCGACGGTGAAGGAATGGCATTACGTTTCTAAGTCAGGATGATGTGTGACTTGGAGGGGAACTTCCAAGTGGTGGTGCTCATGGTATCAGCTGTCCTTGTCCTTCTGGATGAAAATGGTCATGGGTTTGCTGCCTAAAAAACCTTGATGAGTTCCTGCAATAAATCTTGTCAAAGGTCAATACTGTTGTCCCTGTTTGTAGCTGATGGACCTACACCAAACAGACTGTAGTGACTCAAGATAGTTGCTCACTGCATCCGAAGGGCAGTAAATGCTGGCCTTACCAACAATGTCCACATGCAAGTATCAGTAAAGACAACATCTGATTGGGAGAGATTTGGAACTGCCATGCCATCTTTTGGAAACTCATAGAGTGGATGACAATGATTCATGTCTCAACATGATAAACAAGTAACAAATGTAATTCTGCCAACTCCTAATGCTTTCAAAATATAAGGAACATACTTGTTTTTACTGGAGCAATGGAAATAAATAGGCGACATACCAGGAATTCGTCCATTAAATGAATTTGAATTTGTCAACAGCGAATGATTGCCAGAGTCCCGACAACGATGTGCACAATGTGCCAATTGTTTTCTTCCCAGCAGAGACAGTCACCATTAGTGAGCATTATACATTTTGAGAAACACTTCGATCATTTTAACCTTATGATCTGGTCGGGATAATTATAGAACTGACCCAATTTTCATTGCACTGATTCCTCTGTTAGCAGTTATGTCCAACATTTCTCCCAGTCTTTCCATCTTCAAATGAATTGTATCAACCCATGAATATCACAATCATTCACAACAATTCACAATGTGGAACCACCAGGTAAGGGAGGGATGCTCTTTATGCACAAAAATGTATAATCTTTTCTTTATACAAATGTCTATCAGGGTGGCACACTGGTTAGCACTGCAGTCTCACAGCACCAGGGACCCAGGTGTGATTCCTGACTTGGGTCACTGTCTGTGTGGAGTCTGCACATTCTCCCCATATCTGCAAGGGTTTCCTCCGGATGCTCTGGTTTCCTCCCACAGTCCAAAAGATGTGCTGGTTAGTTGCATTGGCCATGCTAAATTCTCCCTCAGTGAACCCGCATAGGCACCTGAGTGTGACGACTAGGGGATTTTCACAGTAACTTCATTGCAGTGTTAATGAAAGCCTACTTGTAGCACTTTTAAAGCAATAAACCAATTATCACTATGTTGTGATCCACGAGAGCCTATCTGGAGTGTTCTCTGAGTTAGCCTGTTGCTGTTACATCCTGATCCCAGTGGCTTCAGTGTGGAAAGTAGATTGTAGCTCAGTCTTTTGAGAGGCTCGTTGTCTGTAACCTTGAGGAAGTTAAATCTGAGAGAGCCTGATTTTAGTAGCTGTTAGAGTAGGCTGGCCCAGTTGTATATAAAGAGAAAAACAATGGCGGTGCTCAAACATTACCAATCTCCAGCCTCCTAATCTCCCTCTGCCTATAATGTTGATGGTTGCCTCATCCACTGGTGTGAGCATGTATATAGGTAAAGTACTTCCTCGTGTTTTGATATCTAGGATACAAACCTCTACTGCAGGATGAGTGCAAATGGATTAGTCCATTGGTTTGAGGGGTTGAAGAGTTTGAAGCAATACTTAGCATAGTCTGCATGACAAGAAGAAGCAACAAGTGTGGCCAACGTGGGGTGGGGGGACTAGTTGTGAGGGTAATAGCGTTGCTTGGCAGTGTGAATGTAAGCAGAAGGGGATACAATAAAGTGCCTCTTTATCATTGGTGGAGTGGCATGGTGAGTATTGATAATGCTGGGGCCACTGTAGGATATTGTTGGGCTGTATAGAGTGTAAGAGGAGTGCAAATGAGATCCTTTACCTTTACTGTACTATAGCTTGATTCTAGAAATAATGACATTCTCCACCACATTTGCCACAGTCTCACTTTGCTCTATTCTTGTCCCTCCCCTTAAAGGGGAAGAGGTCCTCTTCCTACTGCCCATTTGCTCTATAAGTGTCCTGCCAAATGCTTCTTCAGAAAATCACTTTCTGCATGTCCTCACTGGAGAGTGTACCTCCCCTTTCAGCATCTGCCTTCAACCAGCAGCTGCCCTGCTTGATCCCCCACCCTTCCAACTGACGAGCTGCCTGTAGGCAGCACAATTATAGCAGCAACTTACCAATTACGTAAATGAAACTTGATCACAAAGCTGGCTCAGGTCTTTCCCCAACTGCACAGACGAAGGGGTGTAACAGATGCCCTTCCCACTGCCTACCCAACTTACATGAGTTGCAAACATCAAATTCAGTGAGACCAGTTGCTGAATTATCTCCAGATGTCCAATGACTTGCAAACTCCAGACCTTCAGTTGTCTGCTCAGATTGCCGACGAAACAAGTAAATGCTCCAGAGAGAAAAGGTAGGCTGTGAACAACATCTCAATACACTGGGATAAGGCCAAGGGCAGTTAGAAAACTTACAGCACCAAAGAAGCAAGATTAAGACCCCCACCTGTCGAAGAAAATTGAACAGAAGTTTTCATCATTGTGCTTTTTCCCATGCATCAACGGTAGACACTCTTCAACACATGTTCATATAGGACACCATCTGGCTATCCTTGGCGAGAAGCCACAATATTCATTCTAAGTCTACGCATCCAAACAGCCATCCATTGTATTGTGTATGCAGTTAGCCCGATTGACTTGATTGTTTTCAACCCTGAACTTTACCCTGGCTTCACCAATAAATATTTACGCCATCATTTAGCTGAACTTACATAGATGCTGTCCTTGCTGATTAAAATTAAGCCTGCATCCTTCTAACAATCATCAACTTAGCCTCTTAGCAAAGCCCCTCTGCCTTTCAAATGCAAGCTGTAATTAGCCAATGTAGGAAAACTGCAAAATGGTACGTGCGCTTTATTAAAATTGCAAAAGCTGCCTGTACTCTGCTGATGTCTGTCTATGGGTCGAACATTGAAATGGTTTAAGCCATAGAGAAACAAAACTAATCAGAGTAGTAAAATGAATCAGCCAGAGTTAAGATTTTGCCTCAAGAGGTTGATTTAACATATTCAATTATTGAATTTATTGAATTTAATATATTTGGTGATAAATATAAGAACAGCAAATTCTGACTTGATGAGCCTTGTAATCTGAAAACGAGTCTGTTTTCTGCACAGGAATTTTTTTTTCAGAAGTGACGTATGTGTGGGTGGGATTCTTCAGCCAGCGGGATTCTCCGGTCCCGCTGCAGTGAATGGAGATTTGGCTGAACGCCAAATTCTGCACCCTCTCTGGCAGCGGTGGTGGGGCGTTTACAGCCAGAGAATTCTTGTATCTTTGATCTGGTCCAAACTCCTTATACACTTCCAGATATTGGTTAGGGCTGGATTGTCTTCAATTTGGATTGAAACTATTCTCCTCAACAAAATTGTATTTTTAGTTCAAGCACAGGTAGAGACAAAGGATTTATTTTTATAATATAATTCTACTGTAATGTTCACAGTTCAGTGAAACTGTGAGTCATTAGACGAATGTTATTGCCAGAGTGACTAACTGACCATTCCTTAAGGAGCCTGGCATGTCCGTTTAATATCCAGAGTTACACCATCTGGAGACAAAGTTAACCCTTTGGAACACCAAGCCCCAAGAAAATAGAAGCATCTTTCAATTTAAGCCTGATCAGTACTCAGCTCAGGATGTGGAGAACTCCAAAGCAAGTTAGAATAGTGATAGACCCTGTCCAGTGTCATAAAAGCAAAATACTGTGGATGCTGGAATCTGAATCAAAAACAGAAAATCTCAGCAGGTCTGACAGCATTTGTGGAGAGAGATTAGAGCCAACATTTTGAGACTAGGGTGAAAAGTCATCTAAGACTTGAAATGTTGCTTCTATTCTCTTCCCACTGATGCTGTCAGACCTGCTGAGGTTTTCCAGCATTTTCTGTTTCCGTTCAACATCATGACAGGCAATGTTGATGTGCCCCATTGGGATGCACACCTTGTTGTCAGACATTCTCTGTGATGCACATAAGCGCTTTGCAATGTTTTTTTGACAGGGGGATGGGGGGCGTTGGTGCTGGGTGGAGGAAAGTGCCGGTCAGATGCCATCAGTCATTGGAGGCTTAACATATTCAGCTTGCTAGAGTGCAGAAGAAGCTGTTTGGGGATGTGTCTGTTGTGTCAGAGGCAGTGGTGTGAAGGAGAGTGGAAATTCACACAGATAATGGGAAGGACTAGGGTGGAAGTCACAGATGCATGGAATGATGAGGCTCTGTTAGGACTCCTCAACATTCACTGTGGTGTTCTCTCTCTTCCAATGCACGGCTCTGGAGGATTACGGAGCCTGTTGAGTTGGCCGTTCTACTGATCAGGATTGACCAACAGCAGAGACAATAACATGCACGTGGCCAGGACCAGCAGCCAGGAGCTGCTTAGGGAGCAGGACCACACATGGAGTTTAAAGTTTATTTATTCGTGTCACAAGTAGGCTTGCATTAACACCGCAATGAAGATACAGTGAAAATTTCCTAGTCGCCACACCCTGCCTGTTCGGGTACACTGAGGGAGAATTGACCATGGCCAATACACCTAACCAGCACATCTTTCGGACTGTGGGAGAAAACCAGAGCACCTGGAAGAAACCCACTCAGACATGGGGAGAATGTGCAGATTCTTCAAAGGCAGTGACCCAAACCGGGAATCGTACCTGGCGCTAACCACTGTGCCACCATGCCACCCTGAATTGGAGCAACATCAGACACACTGACGGTCAAGAATCAAGAATGTTCTGACTTTCAGGTGAACGAGCTTTAGTGCTGGAGAAGACTGTGTCCAAGTGACAGTGGACCATCTCTACCACATACTGCATGAGCTGGCACCTCATGGGACTGGAGTACACCTGATGTCTGAGGCCCTAAAATTACAGCTGCCCTAAACTTCTTTTGCTCGCAGTTTGCACCAGGACAGCATAAAGGACATCTCCTGTGACATCTCCCATCCTGCTCACGAATGTATTAGGGAGGCGAAAAATGCCTTTTATGCCAGGGCTGATATGTTTATCAATTTTGACTGTGACCAGGTGAGCCAATGGGCTTTGCCCACCTAGCAAGGATGCCTACTGAGCGAACCTGAGTGAGTATCTGTGCTGGGTGTGAATGGCAGCTATGATGCATCTACAGTGATGGAGTCTGAGAAGTCTCCTTCAGAGCTGCCTGTGTCCAGTGGGCCAGGGGGTGCTGTTCTGCTGCTTTGGCTGCAAGGGACGGGAGGTGGCATTAGTGCATTTAGGAGATAAAGGAGGGAGCATTGATTACTCTATAATAAAAAACAAATTACTGCGGATGCTGGAATCTGAAACAAAAATGGAAAATGCTGGAAAATCTCAGCAGGTCTGACAGTATCTGTGGAGAGAGAATAGAGGTAATGTTTTGACTGCGGATGATCCTTTGTCAAACGATTTTCCAGCCTCTTCTGTTTTTATGATATTGATTATTCACTTGAGCTGTGAGGAATGACTGTGTATCTTGAGGATTCTCACATTTATCTGCTGCCCCTACTTCACCATCAGCAAGATGGGCTCTTCCTCCTGCCTGGCCTGCTTGATGGCTCTCTCCTCAAATTGTTTGAGGGATCTGAGGTTCTGAGGGTTCCGGATGGGGATGCTTGCTCACACTTGCTGTGTCCGAGTTTGTCCTGAGATGACAAGAAAGGGAGAGTGAAGGCGGAAATGTTGACATTTATGATGGTGATGAGGTGTGGCAGGCATGGGACTTGAGTGTGAGCTGGAGTGTGAGGAGCATGGCAGTGTGTTGGTGGTGTCATGTAGACAAAGGAAAGAGAGGATGGACTCCTTACAGGTGTTGACAAGGGCCGAAGTGGCTGCGTGAAAGATGAAGTTGAAGATGGGAGGGGTATGTGAGGGGGTTGAGAAAAAGACTGCATGAGTCTCACTTACACTGGTCGAGCAAAGAAAATCATTCATCTTCGTGCAGCACTGCTTGCACGCACCAGAGCTGCCACTGTATCCCATGTAGGGGTGGTGACTTTGGTGGGAGGCCTTCTCCTAGAGTGGGGGCAGAGTGCATCTCACCTCTGTTACTCTCCATCCAGTGGTCTACTCGGGGCTCCCTCTGAGAAATGAGGTATGGACTTCCTGGCTGCCATCATCTGCAGTAGCTCCTGAACAAGTGCTGGGAGTGCTGTTTATGTGGCGATCCCCAGTCATCGGGGTGGTTACATTGAGTCAGGATGGGAGATTCAGAGGGAGACCACAGCATGATTTTCATGACCATGAAAACTTTTGTTCATGAGCCTCAAGATTCGGTCAGAAATTACCCGAGAGCCATTGGCGCAATTCACTCCATTTCTCGTGCTGGAACCAACACATTTCCAAATTCTGGTAAGATCCCCCCGTGACTCCAGTCAAAGCAGTGACCCCAGTCAAGATAGTGACCAGAAATTGACCATACCACCCATGACGAGAATCGGTGTGGGCGAGGGGTGGACATGGAAAGGTCTGTTAACCTCGGGTGGGATTTTACAGTTTTAGGATGAGTGAGGCCATAAAACCCAATGACTCCAGTCAAAGCTGTGAGTCCATTCAAAGCTGTAACTCCAGTCAAAGCCATGACTCCAATCAAGACAGCAGATATCTTCAGACTGCGCTGGAAGCTGATTTAAATATGGCAATAACACCTCCAGCCATACCACTTGACACCAGGGCCAAAGTTATCCACCTCTGGTCCAATGCTGAGATCACAGGACTATCCATAGATCAGAGTTAATCTCAGGATGTGCCACAAAGGCAGCCATTTTGTCATATCAGCCAGTGTTTAACTCATTGCCTTGTGGTTTTAATCCTCTGGTGCCCATGGAAACAGGAAAGGGGAAAGATAGAGACATGAAGGAGATATAAAGGGAGTGATCTGACTTTAATTAAATTCATCTTTTATTATCCTAACAATTAGTGTCATTTCTACATATTATTAAAATATTTTGCTCCTTTTCATTAATGTGCTGATTACAGAGTATCTAGAAATCGCTGTTTTATAAATAATGATAGGAAAGAGGTAACTAAAAACCATTTGCATCTTGCAGTTGGAACAGATTGTTCAAAACATAGAAATTCACAAAAAAGTGCAGGGAGAAAGATCATTGCTTCTTTGGGTTAGAAATAAGACATGTCGTTAAAATTTCTAAGACACGTTTTTGAAATTTCAGCTTGTATTGTCAGGGATGGATTTGAGCAATGTTTCAAATTCTGCTGCAATGCCTTTCAGAAAAAAAACACTTATTTGCCATTGAACTTATGTAAGAGAATGATTCTTGACATAGTCTACCAAAGGCAGCTTACATTCATTTTATCCTTAAATGCCTGCAACATCATTGGTTTCCTGTCCTCTGCTGAAGTGGTTAAGCATTTGAATTATCCAAATAAGTTATTTCCGTTACAAACATGTACTCCTAATTTCACCTCCAGCTTTCAACTTTTCAACAGAGGGATTTGTCAGTTGCGACTTAGTGGCCAAATCTTGATATTCTCCAGTGAGTGAGCAATCACGTGACCACCTTAAATACTTAAGAACATCAAAGGACGGCTAAACTTAATATTGCCTTTCTGTTCAGATTTAGTCATGATGGAACAGAAGGCTAACTTCCTTTCTGGCTGCGTTCAAAGTGATTGAATTTAGTCAGTTTTCAATGCAGTTGCTTGTGTGCATGAAGAGTTGGCAAGGGAAAGTATCTGCTATTAACAGAGGCACTTTCACATTTGAAGCTAAATTCCATGTCTTGGTTACGACTGGACTCCCCTGCAATGGATCAGATTCTATTAGCTTTTCAGCACCTCAGACAGACCTTGAAGTTTAATACCATTTATCACCTATCAAAAACGATCTACATCCAAGTCAGAAGTGCTGTAAGAAACATTTTTTCAGCATTTTCTTGATGTCAGTCAGCATGAAGAATAACAATTCTCCAAGATTTTTCCAAATATTCGCACCTCCCCTCGCATTATACCAAACTGCAAAAAATACAGTTAGAAACCAGCTTTCCAAGTTTCCCTTCTGGGATTTGGAATACCTTAGCATTTAACACCAGCTGGATTCTTAACGTCCCTTTCTCTTGCCCAAACCAGTTATAATAAGAAGTCACCAACATGTAACTCTAATTCTGTTCTTCCTTCTTCAGTTGCTGTTAAATCTGCTGAGACAATTCTGCATTTTCTGTTCTTATTACTTATGTTCTCTCTTGCTATTACTATTGCTACACAATCTCCCTCCACTTTGTTCAAACCAACATACATTGCATCATTTTCCACACTAATTCACTGTTTCCCATAGTCGGATTATCATAGAATTCTTTGCTTTCCTCAGTTTCCTCTTCTTTCCTTAGGCTTTTAAACATTAAGCTCAGTGTCACCCAGTCACCATTTATTGATTTTAAGGAGCCTAGGCAGTCAGCATTCATCAGCTGCAGGGCAGAGGATAAATACAGCCATTAAATCAGCTCTTCACTCCCATTCTGTGCCATGAGAAGCAAATGGGCAGCAACGGGAGTTAGTTGCACAGTGGTATTACTGAACTAGTAATCCAGAGACCTGGGGCAAGGTCTGAGCACCTGGGTTTGTATCTCACCATGGCAGCTGCTTAAATTAGATTTCAATAATAGAATTAATGGTCTAATGATAACCATGAAACCATTGCCAATTGTTGTAAAAACCCATCTGCTTCTCTAATATCCTATACAGATTTAAGGTGCGGGGAGGCAAGTACAGAAGTGATGTTACGGGTAAGTTTTTCACTCAGAGGGTGGTGAGTGAATGGAATCGACTGCCGTCAGTGGTGGTGGAGGTGAACTCGCTGGGGTCTTTTGAAAGACTTCTGGATGAATATATGGAATTTAATGGGATTGGGGGTTATTGATAGGCCTATAGATTGGTAGGTGTTGATGTGATCGGCGCAACTCGTGGGCTGAAGGGCCTGTTTGTGCTGTAGTGTTCTATGTTCTATGTTCTATAGGGAAGGAAAGCTTCTGTCCTTACCTGGTCTGGCCTGCAGATCTATAGCAATGTGGCTGACTCTCAAATTTTCTTTGAAATGGTGGGCAGTTAGGGATGGGAAATAAATGCAGGCCCACCAGCAATGCTCCCGTAAATAAATATGTTTTTTACAGTGGCATTTTTCACCTTGTGCCCCATGTTGCTGTAACTTTATTTGTTGGATACCCCAGCATAAAAGATTCTTTGGAAATATAGGAACTTTGGCATGTTGCAGATCTCATTGAAGGCTCTCAGAGATTCTGAAGACAATCAGGTTTATTTTTAATTCCCTCCATGAAGATTTGAATCATTTGCTTTGGCCATTGATCTCCACCGTAGCCAGAAACTTTTCATCCTTGATAACATTCACCTGGTTTTAAGATACAAAACACAGCAGAGGGTGTAGTTTCTAATCTTCCCAGGCCATGCAGATGATCCAGGCAAATTGAACCTCTTCCAGACAGGGGTAGCACACCTAAGGTGCACAGTGGCCTCAGCAGTTTACCTAAGTTTCTGAATACAAACAAGCACAGCCACATAAGCATTTTTATTGCAACCCTTCTAGTCACCTTATAAGATGATAGGGAAGGCAATGGTCTAGTAGTATTATCTTGAATCTATTAATCCAGAAACTCAGCTAATGCTATGGGGACCCAGATTTGCATCCTGCCATGGCAGCTGGTGGAATTTGAATTCAATAAAATATCAGGAATTAAGAATCTATCAATGACTACGAAACCATTGTCAATTGTCAGAAAAACCCATCTGGTTCACTGATAATCTTTAAGGAAGGAAATTTGCCTTCCTTATTTGGTCTGGCATACATGTGATTCCAGAGGCATAGCATTGTGGTTAACTCTCAACTGCCCTCGGGCAATTAAGAATGGGCATTAATGCTGGCCAGCCATCATCGGCCATGTCCCACGAATAAAATTAAAAGAAATCAAATGTCAGGAAGGGTGAGTGATAGACCAAAAGTTATTGCTGCTGTGATGTTGAGATTGAACATGCAGCTAGATATTTCACTATTATTATAATTCAGTAGAAGTCAATAATAATACTTGAGTATGTTTTGTGGAAGTATAGATGGCGTTTATGAAGCTCGGACTGAAACTGTTTTGATCTCTGCTGGAGTTTTTGCTTTATTACTGTCATTAATCTATTTCCACAGGACAAGAGGTCCTCAGGTTAAACTGCAATGTGATTATTAGCCTGTCAGAAATCACAGGGCTTTGACTAATGCATTGAAACTGTTTTTGCGAGAAGCCCACACATGAAGTTAGGCTAAACGTGGAGTAACAATCGAGTGCCAGTGATGGAAAGAGAAAGCTTTCTAAACATAGGGTTAGATGAAAGAAAATTGATGTGTAGATAGTTTAAAGAAAGATGCCATCTGATTCTACAAATTACTTTGTGGCCAAAACAGCAGGCTTTCTTCAATAAGATTGTGATAACCACAGAGGCAGCGGCAGAATTTTCCTGCTTATCACATTTCTCTCTGAAAGTTTCGCTATATTTATTACTTCTCTTGACGTAATTTTACAGCTTCATAAAAAAGGCCAAAATTGTAACACAATGTCAATAGTCTAAGTATAAAATGTCCAGGTCCTCTTCATGATGAATGTATTAAGCAGGCCTGATCTCAGATTAATTACATATTCTGTACAATCAGAACAAATGCAAAAAGGCACTAATGCAGTCCCCACGTTTTGTATTAGCACCTCCTCCTTACCACTGCCCATGCAGGTTTAATGGGACGTTGGCCTTCCCCAATAGTAGGGTCACTGACTCGGAAAGTATTCCTGCATGTTCCAGTGCATGACTTAATTCCTCCCCACCTCCAATCATTATGCCTCATGTCTGCCATTGGTCACCCAACATATCCGCCTTCTTGGCCCCATGTCTTTCCATATATGGGAAACAAATAGACTTTTGTTACATGACTGGCTAATTCTTGGCTCTCAGGCAACAGCTCAGATGGTTTTCTGTTCTCATCTTTCTTTCTCTTGCAATAATGTCTTGCACTGGATCATAACTGCATCCGAACTGTGTTGCTGCACCTTGGACACACACTGTCATCAGATCATGTACTTTCCAATTGCATGGCATGTTCATATTGCAGGCCACTTTGCATTGTTGGCTGATGAGCTATTTATTCTGTGATCCATTTAATGTGATGAACAGTAGATATGCAGCACACTTTCCACATCATATTGTGCTGATGTGGCTTTGCCTCCTAGTCGGTGGTCACTTTATCTGATTATTGTTATCCGTCTTCTCTTGTAACCTTTATGCAAGCCCACTTTACAGTGTGTAATTAACTACGATATAGCAAACAAGCATAATTTAGACACTTCGATAACCTCTGCTGCAGCACTTCTGCAGTTCAATCCAGTCATCTGAATCTTTGTTTATGGATGTCAAAACTTTGCTAATGATGTAAGCTTATTATATCCTTCTTGAGGGTAAGGTGCCATGTCTGAAGGGATTAGTGTTGGTCCCTCTGCAGTCTTCCTCATTCTCATAGGCTAGGAGATGGGGAGTTATGCTGGTCAACTGGCTGCCTCTGCTGCAGTTTTACCAATGGTGGGGTGGGTGTTGAACATCTTGCCCGCCCTTGGGGCAGTAGAGGTCTTATAGTGTCTAATTGGTGGCCTCTTAAAGGCCGAATCCAGCTGACGATGGTAATTTACCAGCAGCAAAAGGACTGCCCAAGCCATCTGGCAATGCAGGTAAATTCTGGTGGTTGACTGGGTGCTAGGGGTTTCCTACTGTTCAACTGCCCCCATTTGTTCCTCACACCTCTAGTTTCTCGCTCGCACCTACTCTCCTCACTTCACTGACCTTGACAAAACCATTCCACTTACCTTGCCAGTTCCGATGAAAAGTTGTGACTTGATGCATTGGGCAAGATTCCCTGGCCTCCCCTCAGCAGCAGGAGGCAGCGCCTTGGGGCATGCTTTCAAACACATCCAAATTAATTTAACTGGAGCTAAGCTGAACATTTAATTGATGAAACATTTCATTACCAGATGGTGTGTTCTTGGAAGGCTAAAGCATGAGCTTTTTTTATCCTTCTTTTGACGCATCTTTTGTCTCTATCCCAGTACTAAAGTTGGAAATACCGTATTCCCCCTTATTAACTTACTAAATCAAGACTTAGTCTGAAACTTCAGGTCATAGTCATTTATGATTGAGACCAAGGTCCAAGTATTGTATTATTAATTGGCACAATAGGTTAATATAACAATAAAATGATAACATAATTATCTATCACCAGGCCTGGTGATTAGATAGGTCCCTGCAATAAGTTAAAGGTTGCCTTTTTTTTAATGTACTTGGTTTGACGACTGGCTCCGCGATTTATGTGATCTGATCACGTGATCTGACTTGATCCAGCCACAAGGCTAACTATCAACTCCTTTGACCATCACTAAGACTGGGTACCATTGGGCACCATGGAAGTGTCATGCAATGGGTGCCCTTTATTTGATTTCATTGTATGCTGCTATCTGCTTTGTTGATTATTGATGCCCCAATGTTGCAAATCTACAAAAACATATCAATTGCTTCTGAATTCATGCTAATCTGTTTTGCCACCATTTATGTGATGCGTGTGCTGCCTATTTTCTCTTCCAGTGCAGCAAATTACATTAAATCCAATCTGTCATTGTTCCATCCATCCATAAAAAGAATGTGTTTGCATTGTATTTCTGATTTCAAATAGCTGATAGAAATCAGAAACAGTAGAGATCTTAACCCTGGCCTCTGTGTCACCCCATTCAGTACCTCTCAGCAACCTGCCACAACTCTTACTAGCACATTCTGTTTGCTATACTTTAGCCCACTTGTTGTCCATTTCCATTAACCTTTAATGCTCTCTACTTTGTGTTAAACTGGTAGCCTTTCAGGAGAAATGTTATCATGTTCTTTTCAGAAGTTTCCATACACTTTGGAGTCGTGCTTTTGAACGTACACTTGGCATAGCACTTTCTCAGGGGATAGGAGCAGCAGCCAAATTCATAGTAACGTAGTTGGCTCTGCTGCACAGGGGTGGAGCAAAACACATAAGAATGCAATAATCATAGGGGATTCAGTTCTCAGGGAAAATGTCTATACAGATAGACAATTCTGTGGATGGTAAGTTGTCTCCGTGGTCAAGGTCAAGGATGTCTCAGAGCAGCTGCAGAACAGTCTGAAGGGGGTGAGTGAACAGCCTGTTTTCACAGTATGCATTGGTATGAACAACATAGGTAAAATAAAGGGATCAGGTCATAAAACAGAATATGGGGAGCTAGGAAGCAAGTTGGAAAGTAGGACCTCAAAGGTAGTTAGCTAGGATTACTAACAGTGCCTCATGCTAGTCAGAGTAGAAACAGCAGAATACACCAGATCAACATGTTGTGATGATACTGTGCCTTTAAGAAATATCTTTTAATCATGTTTCTTTGCAGGATTTTGTCAGCACAATGTTGTCTGCAGCCAATGTGCTCTAATTATTATTGAAGGAATATAATGGACATCATGCTGATTTTGATCTGGACTAATGCTGTGTTCTGTGTTTTAATGGTTCTTTGGGGATTACTGAGTGGAGCTTGATTTGGGGATGATTGACAGGTCAGGTGACATGCCTGGGGACAGCTTTTTTTTTGTACAGAGCATTCCAAATTTTTAGTTTTAGCTGCTGCCTGAAGCTAATGGAAGAAGACTGTATCTTTCTGTCTCCCTTTCATTAGAAATTGGCTGAGTCACAGGAAACAAAGAGTAGTGGTGAACAGTTGCTTTTCAGACTGGAGAAGGTTTATTGTGGCGTTCAGCAGGGATCGGTGTTCGGAGCCCTGTTCTTCCTGACATATATTAATAACTGGGAGCTTGGCTGTAAAGGGCACAATATGGATCAAATGAAACTTCAAAGTATTATGAACCATACAGAGGATAGCATTGAGCTTCAAAATGACATAGAGATGCTGGCAGACAAATGCCAGGTGAAATTTAATGCAGAGAAGAGCAAAAAGAAACAATGGCTGGAACTTTCCATCTATTTACGATGATGGAACCTTCCAGTCCTGCCGATGCTACACCCCCACTGCAAGTTTCCCGGCGACATGGGGTACATTTAACTGGACATCTCATTGACAACGGTGAGACCAGAAGATCTGGCTGCTGGCCAATGGCCTTTGCGACAGGTTCCCTGGAAAATCCTGCCCAATTTAAAACAAAGGGTAAAGTTCTAAAGGAGGTGGAGAAGCCGAAGGATTTGGGGGTGCATAAATCATTGAGGGTGCTGAGGCAGCTTGAGAGCGTGTGAATAAAGTATACAGTGTATTCAACTTTATCAATAGGAACATAGAACACAAAAACAAGGAAGTTTTATGTTAAACCGGCATTAAAATCTGGTTTGGTCTCATTTGGAGTATTGTGTCCAGTTCCAGGCACCAAGCTTTAGGAATGATGTAAATGCCTTTGAGAGAGTGCAGAAAAGATTCACGAGACTAGCTCCAAGGAGGAGGAACTTCAGCTACATAGATAAATTGGAGAAGTTGGGACTCATTTCCTTGGTGCAGAGAAAGCTGAGAAGAGATTTGTAAGAAATATTCAAAATCATGAAGGTCTGGACAAATCTGTTTAAGTTACAACTGGGTTGAAGCATGTTGAGGGGTTTAAATAATAGGACTAGAAACATAGAAACGAGAAGCAAGATTGATCTATTCAGCCCTTCGAGCCTGCTCCACTGTTCATTTTGATCATGGCTGATCATCAAATTCAACAGGAAGAAACTATTCCCATTAGTGGAAAGGAGGATCGGAACGAGAGGACAGCGATCTAAGGTAATTGACAAGGAGGCAATGGTGATATGAGGAAAAATCTTTTCATTCAGAAAGTGGTTAGGGTCTGGAATGCACTGCCTCAGATTGTGCTGGAGGCAAGTTTCAATGAGGCATTCAAAAGTGAGTTGGATCATTATCTGAGAAAGGGAATTTGCAGTGTTCCAGGGATAGGCAGAGGTGTGGTAATGTCTGAGGGCCAGCACAGGCACAATGGGTCAAATGGCCTCCTACAGTGCTGTAACTATTCTATGATTTGATATAGGGTTTCTAAAGGGATAAAGGGATATGCGGGGAGGGGGGATCAGGATGTTGAATTTGATGATCAGCCATGATCAAAATGAACGGCAGAGCAGGCTCGAAGGGCTGGATGGCTTAATCCTGCTTCTCGTTTCTATGTTTCTAATCCTATTATTTAAACCCCTCAACATGCTCCAACCCAGTTGTAACTTAAACAGGTTTCAATAAATCTGTAAATCTAGAGATGAAAGATTATTCAAGTTTTCTCTCTAACTTGTTTTACCCATTTCTACATTTTTTGACTGACTTTTAACATTCTCATGGCTATGTATCATGTGATAAATATAGGAGAAAAATAAACTGTCTTTTTACCTGCTGAGTGACAACACCTTTCACCGCTGTGAACATTCCTTTCATGAATTGGACTAACCGGCTTCTAAAGAATCTGCAGAAGATATTCATTAAAGAAATGCTCCAGCAGCTGAAGTGTATAAGATGGAGAACTACATTGGCTCCAGATGGTGTGACTACTACAAAGGCTCCAAGGTTATAAAAGTTGCTTTTCAAGCAATGTGATCAAAGTAAACTTTATTACATCTTAAATATTGAACAATCTACTCTTGGTTTCCATGTTGCTGCTCTGTGGTGCCAGTAAAGGTAAACAGGGTAATTGAGAAAAGGAACAATTTCAAAGTGAAACTGATCTTCATGCATTAAGAAGTAGTGATTCCATACTCAAGTTAGTGAATGAAGCAAAGACTGTGCCAACATTTAAGAATGGGGTAAGTATGTGCTGAAGGAAAAAGGAGGAAAAAGAATTAGGAACAAAGCAAGCACATGGAATTGGGACAGATGCTTGGGGTAATCACCATGTACTGGTTGGATCTAAAGGTCTGTCTCTGACTTCAATAAATTTGAAGAAGTTTTAAAATTGTTTTAAAAAGGCATGCAGAAAAGCTGAATTTTTCATTGGCTCAGAATCAGCATGTGAGTTAGTATGGTGGCACAGTGGTTAACACTGCTGCCTCATAGTGCCAGGGACCCACATTCAATTCTATACTTGGGTCACTGTTTGTGTGGAATTTGCACGTTCTCCCTGTATCTGTGTGGGTTTCCTCCAGGAACTCCAGTTTCCTCTCACATTCCAAAGCTGTATTGGTTAGGTAAATTAACCATGCTAAATTGCCCCTTGGTGTCCAAAGATATGATGTGAAGTTGCCTGATGAAGGGGCAATGCTGTGAAAGCTCGTGCCATCAAATAAGCCTGTTGGACATTAACCTGGTGTTGTGAGATTATTTACTGTCCAAAGATACGTAGGTTAGGAGAATAATGGGGTAAATGTGCAGGGTTACCATAGGGTGGAAATTGGGCCTTGATAAGATGCTCTTCAGTGCAGACTCGATGGGCTAAATGGCCTCTTTCTTCACTGTAGGGATTCAATGGAACAAGCAGATGGATGTCATATGACTAGAATACACATTTGAGTTCAGTTTGTTTGATAAGTTTGTACCAAAACTGTAAAATATATAAATCGGTGGTAAGAAGGTACCTATATGCAGAGGATCACCTTCCAAGCTGCAGTGATCTCTGCTAATATTTCATTGCCAGTTGCGATCCATGTCTAATGCACAAGCTCAATAAATGTTAACATAAAAATATCAATCAGGGAACAGCAAAACTAGGGGCTGAATTCTGCTCTTTTAAGGCTAAGCCTGATTGACAGACAAATCCTAGACAGAGTCTGCACATTCTCCCCATGTGTGCATGGGTTTCCTTCTTGGGCTCCTGTTTCCCCCCACAGTCTGAAAGACATGCTGGTTAAGTTCATTGGCCATGCTAAATTTTCCCTCAGTGTACCCAAACAGGTGCCAGAGTGTGGTGACAGGGGATTTTCACAGTGATATTGTCACAGTGTTAGTGAAAGCCTACTTGTGACTCTAATAAAAAATAATATTTTGAGAAAAACACACCTGATTTAGTCTTACAGAAATATTATAAATTAAGAAATTTAACTTTGACACCAGAAAGTTATTTAGCGTGTGGAATGCTTGAGTGAAATGTTAGATAAAGCCAAAGAGTACAAGAATTTGACCAAAGTTCGTAGAAATCTCACTTATTATTACAAGTTAAGTCTTGTTTGCAGCTTGATTAATGGCATTTTTTTCTGACTATCAAATTTCTGACAGTATCAGATTCCTCTGATTTCAGTAGAGAGAATTATTTACTCCACTGAATATATATTGGTGAAACCAAACCCCAGGTATTTTCAGGGGGATCAATATTTGATCAAATATGGTCAGGATTCAGAGGAGAAACTCGCGCAGTTTTTGAACCTATTGTCATCCGATATCAGTTCTGCTCGTGACATAGTTTTGTGTTTGTGGTTATTGTCTACTGTGTTTCTTGACTATGTAGAAAAGGAAATTGGCTCATATTTTGCAGTCAGTGCCAAAGGACATTTTTACAGTGCAGACAGATAAAGAGGGCTTTTGAGCGGAAATCTTCCACACTCCTAAGCCTCGTCCAATGTCACAGGACATCAGCGGTATGCGTGAGCTGGGTAAGAAACATTTGTGTTCTTTCAACTTGTCCATTGAAGCATCCTCACTGAATTGCGCAGAATCTAAACCAAAAAGTACAAAGCAGGAAGGATAGATTAAATTTAAATAATGTACACAGTGCAGAAATAAAGATTTGGAAAGACAGATGGGATTAAGAGAGAATCCAGAAAGGGATTTGTTTTCTAAAACATCACCGTCACTAATTCATTTCTGAAGAAATGAGACTCTATATTCGGAAAATTAAATTTTCAGTGCCGGAGAAGTTGTTTGGGAATGATTATCAGTTATCACGTTGTTAAAAAAATAATTTGTTCCTGAACACACCATCCTTAAAGTTTTCTGCTATCAGTAGTGGTGAGCTGCGGGGCAATTATCACAGAATCACAAACAAACTAGCACAGACGGATACTTTTAGTACATTAAGTTGATGCTGGTTTCTTGAAGGGCAATCCAGCCAGTCCTTGCTTTTTCTCTGTTAGTTATAAATAATTTGCAATGATTTATCTTACAAGTTATAAGTTCATAAGATATAGGAGCAGAACTAGACCAATTCATCCCATCAAGTCTGCTTCCGCCATTCAATCATGGTTGATATGCTCCTCATCCCCATTTTCCTGCCTTCTCCCCATAACCCTTCAACCCATTACCAATTAAAAATCTACCTAACTCTTCCTTACATTTACTCACTATCCCAGAATCCACCACACTTCTGTTTTAAATTTGCTACTCCTTATTCTGAGACTATGAACTCTCATCCTAAAATGCCTCACAAGAGAAAGCTTCCTTCTATATCTACTTTATCCATACCTTTTATCATCTTATATACCTCAATTTGATCTCCTCTCATTCTTCTAAATTCCAGAAATTGTTCTGTTCAATCTCTTTTCATACGACAACCCTTCATCTCTGGAATCAATCCAGTGAAACTCTTCTGAACTGCCTCCAATGTCACTACATCTTTCTTTAAATAAGGAGACCAAAACTGTGCGCAATACTCCAGGTGCAGTCACACCAGTGCCTTGTATAATTCCAACAGTACTTCCTTACATTTACATTCTACTCCTTTAGCTATAAATGCCAACATTCCATTCACTTTCTTTACTATCTGCTGTACCTGCTCGCTAGTTTTCTGTGACTCATGAATGAGGACACCCAGATCCCTCGGCGTGTTCGGGTACACTGGACACCCCCGTAGTCTCTCTCCATATAGATAATAAGTCACGTTCCCGTTTTTCCGATCAAAATGCATGGCCTCACATTTAACCATCTGCCATCTTTTGGCCCACTCTCCTAACCTATCTATATCCATCTGTAGGGTTCTTATTTCCTCATTGCAACTTACTGTCCCAGCAATCTGGACCACTTTTGAAGGTTTTTTTTAACTGACACCTATTTCATCTGTTTCAACTTCCTACTATTGCATAGATATCTGTGCAGGGCCTGACCATGAGGGTCTGTGTCAGTACAACTTGTGAAGTTGGGTATCTCTGATAGTAATTTCTATATTTCCCCGTCTAAATGCCCGCATGCATGCATATTAAAAGTTAAACCTGATTTACTCTGTTATCGCAATGATTGCTGTTCTGCAAAATGTGTGCATTTCTGTCCTGTTGGATAATTGGGAATGGCAGAAATTTGCAGACATTGCCATTCATTTTCTTGCATTAGAAAGTTAGAAAGTATCCTACAATCATAAACTGCATGAGTATAGAAGGAGGGGGGGGGAGGACGTACTTATATATTTCATGACCTCAAAACCTCCCAGAGCACTTTATAATCAGTGAAGTATTTCTTGAAATTTATTGGCTGTTGTAATGCAGACTCAAGGCACATGTAGCAGCTGTGATATATGTATATAACGTATGTTGGGGTTTTGGGATTCATACTGCCCCTTTAAGAGCGTGGGTCAGGTGATCCCTGGATTTGTGTTTTGTTTATTTAGTAGTGTCACAAGAAGGCTTACATTAACACAACAATGAAGTTACTGTAAAAATCCCCTCGTTGCCACACTCCAGTGCCTGTTTGGGTACACTGAGGGAGAAATTAGCATGGCCAACGTACTTAACCAGCACATCTTTCAGACTGTGGGAGGAAACCAGAGCACCCAGAGAAAACACACACAGACACGGGGAGAACATGCAGACTTCGTCTCGGATTTGACTGTGGACACTACATACCTGTAATAAAGAGTTCCCAGTGTTTAAGTTGGTTCTTCTTGCACGACTCTTCGCTAAAGACATTCATACCAGCAGGAATGTCAAAGAATCTAAAATAAATTGTCTCTCCTGGTGTCAATGACCCCTGTTATGTCTAATGCGGGGAGGAACACCAGACACAGTCACACTTTAGGAAGATAGCAATAAAATTAGCTGTTTCACTCAGCGTTTTTGAAAGATATCACTTGGGTTAACCTATCTACAATGGAACAGCTACCACAAATTGTTGGCACACGTTTGCCTCTTCTGATCGTAGAACACGTGTGCAAACATTTTACGGGAATTGTCCATAATGACGTGTATTTTGTACATGGAACTAGATGTTTTGCCAACATTTTATTGCCTACTTTATGGTTGCATTAATTGATGATTGCCAGGAGTTGCTTTATATAACTTCAATTTATTTTTATTTGGTCTGCCACTTTATCATTATATGCAAGGTTTTCTTGTTATAGTTCCCGATTACACAGGTTTCCTCCGTGGCAAAGAAAACATTGTACATCAGTGAATCAAATCCTAGACGGACTCTGCATGTTCTCACCGTGTCTGTACATCAGTACAGCTAACACACAGGCCCAGTTTTTCACTGGCCATTAAAATCCAGGTGTGTTTGGGGTGGACGATGAAGGATAGACAGGCTGATGGGTGGGGAGGGGAGTGCTGGTAGGCTGTTTCTTGTTTTATTCTTTTTAAAAATTTTATCAGCACAGTGCCAGAGCACAGAGGCAGACCTCTGCCCAGCAAACCTCTGCACTCGACAGTCTCTGCGCTCATTCCGAGATTGCCTACCCTTCCTCTTATTTCAGTACCTCACCCACTGCCTGAAAATCTGGTGAACTGGTGCAGCGACTATAATCTCTCCCTCAATATCAACAAAACGAAGGAGATTGTCATCGACTTCAGGAAGTGTAAAGAAGAACGTGCCCCTGTCTACATCAATGGGGATGAAGTAGAAAGGGTCAAGTTTTTAGGTGTCCAGACCACCAATAACCTGTTCTAGTCTCTCCATGCCAATACTATAGTTAAGAAAGCCCACCAATGCCTTTACTCTCTCAGAAGATGAAGGAAATTTGACATGTCTGCTATGATTCTCAACAACATTTACAAATGCACCATAGAAAGCACTCTTTCTGGTTGTATCACGGCTTGATATGGCTCCTGCTCTGTCCAAGACCACAAGAAATTACAAAAGGACGAGAATGTAGCCCAGTCCACCACGCAAACCAGCCTCCCAGCCATTGACTCTGTCTATACTTCCCACTGCCTCGGCAAAGCAACCAGCATAACTAAGGATCCCATGCTCTCCAGACATTCTCTCTTCCACCTTCTTCCATCGGGAAGAAGATACAAAAGTCTGAGGTCACGCACCTACTGACTCAAGAACAGCTTCTTCCCTGCTGCTGTCAGTCTTCAGAATGGACTTACCTTGCATTAAGTTGACCTTTCTCTTCACCTTAGCTATGACTGTAACACTACATTCTATGCTCTCTTGTTTCCTTCTCTATGAAGAGTATGTTTTGTCTGTATAGTACGCAAGAAAACAATACTTTTCACTGCATACTAGTACATGCGACAATAATAAATCAAATCAAATCAAAATCAAAAAATGTGAGCTGCAGGTGGACGTTTTTAATTGTCAGTTGTTTGTTGAGCTGGAAAATCTCCTGATTCTGCTCCCTGACACAGGGAAAAAGACCTAGCCCAGTGTCTTTGCTCTTCTGAATGAGGTTTATTGGTTTAGGAAGGGTATGATCTGGATCATAGACTCTGGATATCTCTTTCCCATGACTCAAGCATTGAATGAATCTAGCAGAGGACAAGTGGATCTCGCAACTTGTGAAAATGTGGCCCAGTTGTAATTCTTAAAATCACAGAATTCCCTACAGTGTAGAAGGAGGCTATTCAGCCCATCAAGCCTGCATTGATAGCAATCCCTTCCAGGCCGAATCCTTGTAACCCCACATATTTACCCTACTACCCTATTTAAACCTACGTGTTTACCCTAGCATGACCAATCAACAAGAAAACCCACACAGACATGGCGACAATGTGCAAACTCCAAACAGACAGTCACCCCAAGGCTGGAATCAAACCCAGGTCCCTAGCAACATGAAGCAGTAGAACTAACCACTCTGCCACCATGCCACCCCATTATTTCTTGGCAGATAAATGACGTTAAATTGGATTACTTACCTAAGAGAGTATCAGTCTTCTATCTTTGGAAGTAGAAGAACCACAACACTCTCTCCAAAGCCAAAGCAGCAGCCTTATGTTGCCACTACCTCAGCCAAATGATGGAATTGTCCAACTTTTGCTAACCATTCATTCTAATTGGCATTGCACTGTGTTAGCTTCATTTTACAAAGCTATTATCAAAACAAAGGAAGCAACCCACTGATCAACTTTCGGAGGTAATAAGTATGTGTCACATTTGTTTATCACTGAGTCATACAGTGCTGTTTCTCCACTCCCACACACTTACTTAGAACCAATAACAAATTAAGCTAGGCAGAGGTAAACTAGATGAATATCCTATACTTAAGTGATTAAAAGTGAGACATTTGATCTTTATCAATAAGCACGGTTTAAGGCAAATTGTATTCAATTTTAAGTTACAAAACTGACATATTTCCGCTGCAAAGGTAAACATCGATCTATAATTTTTAAAATGAAAGAAGAGAACAATGAAAAGTGTCCAAACAAAATAGCAATAACATTCATGTATTAAAATATCACCCAAAACAAGGACTGTTTTCCTTAAAGAAGGCCACGAAAAGAGTTGATAGAGTGCAATATTCTAACTGAGTTAGGGCTTCTGGGTCTTAATGAAAAGAAAAAAAGCTGTGGTTTGCACATGTAGATCAAAATTAGCGACAACAGATCTATTCTAGGAGGTCTTGCCTGTACTGTATACAAACTGAAAGTAAAACAGCAGCCTTTGCAAACACCCTAATGACATCACCATCAAATCACTGATCAGCTCTTGCAATCCTTTTAAATATATAACATCCCTCCCACTTTGCTTCTGTGGTCAAGTTAAAAAATTACTACAATGTTATACATCAGATCAATAGTACTCTAGACACAGTATTCTGCGTCTTTAATCATTGCATACAGTCAATAAGCAAGTCTATCAGGAAGACATCTATTCCTCTTTGATTGTGAACAGCATTCTGGAATATGGCTGTTCTTGATCCCAGAAGTATGATTTGGGACGTCAGTTGACACTTCTTTCCCAAAACTGGAACATTCTCACTCGGTATCATAACAATCATCAGGCAACTCCATCATAGTATTGACCACACTAAAGAAGTTGGAACTCCTGGAGATTATTCTGATAAATCTTTTCAAGATGACAATTGGTCAACATGACGTGAACAAACTGGTTCATCTTCGATTTGGGACCTGTTTTTGCCAAAGCTCTGGCCGCTACCCATTTCTCACTCATTTGCAATTTTATTCACTTATACAATGTACTGAAAATGCTCTGCATGATTCATTTTCATCATTGAGAGACCCCATGGATCCTAAATAACTCGCCATTTCTCTTGCAGGCAAAAGCAACTCAAGACTGCTCAATATATATTTCTTTATTTACTGTCTTCCCAGTAGTCCTCCATTTACTCTGGAGACCATTGACTTGACTTCTTTTTCTTTGCATGACCCCAGCTGTACAGGAAAGCATCCATTCTTTTCAAATATGCCACACTCTGCCAATCTATAATTGGAAAAAAAAAACTTTTTTAAACTTACACAGAGAGCTTTTGCTTACTTGTCTTCCTTGCACTGTCACTTCAATCTTTAATCCTATCGTTGCTTCTCCCCAGCCTTATAATATTCAAAGTGTGAGGATCCACAATTTTTTTCTTTTGCTTAGGATCTTTACTCAATGTTCTCAATGAAACAAAATCCCAACTCGTTGCCAGTTTTCTTTCTGTAATGTCCCTACTATGTTAAAAGTTATGCGTTTTAACAAAAAGAAAAGGCTGTGGTTTGCACACACAAATTCGAATTACAACAACATATACATTCTCGGAGGTCTTTCCTGTACTGTATACAAACTGAGGGTAAAACAGCACTCTCTACCAATACCTTAATGACATCACCATCAAATCATATGATCAGTTCTTAAAGCAACCTGCAACCCTTTTAAATATATAACATAGAGATGTTTAAAATCATGAGGAATATAGACAGACTAGATAAAGAGAAATTGCTCTTGCACCTGAAAGGATCTGGAACCAGTGAGCACAGAATTAAAGTAATTGGTAAGAGAAGCAAAAGCAAGAAGAGGAAAAATATTTTCATGTAGCGAGTTCTTGCTCTCGAGGGAGTACAGTGAAGGTTTACCAGGCTGATTCCAGGAATGGCGGGACTGATGTATGAGGAGAGGTTGACGAGGTTAGGATTGTTTTCGCTGAAGTTCTGACTAATGAGGGGACTCTCATACAGACATATAAAATTCTAACAGGACTAGGCAAGGTAGATACAGAAAAGATGTTCCCGATGGTGGGGGTGTCCAGACCAGGGTTCACAAGTTGAGGATACAGGGTAGACCATTTAGGATGAAGATGAGGAGACATTACTTCACCCAAAGAGAGGTGAGCCTGTCGAATTCATTACCACAGGAAGCTGTTGATGCAAAAACATTGAATATATTCAAGAGGTGATTAGATATAGCACTTGAGGCAAATGGGGGGAAAGCAGGATTAGGCTATTGAGTTGGATGATCAGCCATGATCATGATGAATGGTGGAGCAGGTTTAAAGGGCTGAATGGCCTCCCCATGCTCCTATTTTTTATGTTTCTATGTTTCTATGAGTAGTGAAGGTCTAGAATAGGCTGCCTGCGAGTGTGGTGGAGGCAGATTGAACTTCATGATTCAAAATGGAATCAGACTGTTATCTGAAAGAGAAGAATGTACAAGGTTATGAAGAGAAGGCGAGGGAATGACATTAGTTTCTTCACTCATTCAGAGAGTTGGTGCAGACTCAATGGGCCAAATGGCCTCCTTCTGTTCCATAACAATTCTGTGAAAGGAAATATGAATAGACATTCTGATGAACATGAAAATTAATTATGTTTCATTAGAACATGAGAAGGAATAAAAGTTACAAAAGATCAGCACCATTTTCTCCTTTAATATAAATTGCTGTGATTGTTAGACATTTGTCTTTCTTGCATTTGTCCTGATGTGTGCAAAACAAAATTCCTTGGCGCTGAGTCCTTCTTTTTAACAATTATTATTTTGTTTTTTTCCCTCACCAATGATATGACATAAAATTAATCTGGCCCAGGGAGACCTTTATTTCCCTAAATCTTTCAGTTTATCAGGTTCAGAAACTTCATATTTTACTGTGCAAGGGACAGTAAGGACTCATTTCGAAAGTAACTATTCTGTTTAAGAAAGTCACATATTCCAAAATCATTGAATCCTAAATATATTATTCTCATTACCGTAGAAATGGACTTGTTCCTTATGTTAGGCTACAATGTCGGAAACTCCAAGGTACAAAGGTTACAAAGTCAGACTAGACCCCAATAATTTGTTGTTTTGGTATTAATATAAAGATATGATGTTTCATTCCAGGTGCAATTCTACTGACATACTGGGAAGCTTTATTCAGTACGAATTTTATATAACAACACATTACAATGATAACAAAGGAATTAGCTTAACTTTTAACAATTGAATGATAGTTTGGATACAATTCTTTTTTGACATTTGATTTATTATTGTCACATGTATTAATATAGAGTGAAAAGTGTTTTTCTCTTGCATGCTATACAGACAAAGCCTTACCGTGCATAGGGAAGGAAAGGAGAAGGTGCAGAATGTAATGTTACAGTCATAGCTAGGGTGTAGAGAAAGATCAACATCCTGCGAGGTAGGTCCATTCAAAAGTCTGATGGCAGCAGTGAAGAAGCTGTTCTTGAGTCGACTGGTGCGTGATCTCAGCCTTTTGTATCATTTTTCCAATGGAAGAAGGCGGAAGAGAGAATGTCCAGGATGCATGAGGTCTTTGATTATGTTGGCTGCTTTTCTGAGGGAGGTATAGACAGAGTCAATGGATGGGAGGCTGTTTTGAATGATGGACTCAGCTCCGTTGACAACCTTTTGTAGTTTCTTTTGGTCTTGGACAGAGTGGGAGCCATACCAAGCTGTGATACAACCAGAAAGAGTGCTTTCTATACAGACATGGTGCAGGATTATTAGTATGTGACTAGTATGTATTAGTATTAGTAGGATTATTAGTATTATTAGTATGATATTAGTACCATAACAAAAACAGGAAATGATTCATAAACGTAATAGGGCTGGCAGCAACTGTGGAGAGAGAAACAGAGTTAATGTTAAGATATTAGCACCAATGCTTAAAAATTCTATCAAGTTCCAATCCTTTTCGATTCATAGTCTTGACATAAAATTTTCTGCAGGAAAATTTTGTTGTCAGTATGTTTTTTTTTCTATCTGAGTGTTATTTGTCATGTTTTATTCAAAGCTACTCTGGTATTCTTCTCTTCCCACCCATTTCATCTAAATTGATTTATTTGGATTTTTAAAATTTGCAGATGGAGAAACAGAATCACGTACATTCAGTGATTTGGTCAAAACATACACGGCAGGCAAGAATAGACCATTCAGCCCATCCATATTTACCCTTTCCTGTAGAGAGTGCAGACTCAAGCTCTCTTTTCCAACTACGCTGACTCTCAGGGGAGGTAACAATAAGGAGCCGAAAGAAACTGGATAATTTCTGGAACTACTAAAGATAAGTGTTCCTTCACACTGATTAATCATGATGCTGGGGAACCCATCACAGCGGGGGGGGGGGCATCTGGTCCTTCGGAGGGACCAGAAGATGCTAGCAGTGAAAAGGGATGGAAATATTGCACAATAGTTTTAGGAACGTTGCTTGAATGACAAATTTAGACACCAGGGGAACTATCATATTCTTCTTCAAATAATGTTACAAACTTTTACATCCTCATAAGAGGTTAGACAGAACCTCATGATCTGAAGAATGGCATTTCTTAAATCCTGCACTGAAGTGCCAGTTTAGACGATATGCTCAGGTCTCTGAAATGGGGCTTGAACCTATAACCTTGTGTGGGGCTCACACAGATTATAGAAGAAGTTAGCCGCCAGCATTACAAGTCACAAAATGTCAGTAGTTCTGAAATGGAAGCCACTTCCCTGTGAGCTGTGATTGGCATCTCATATATGATTTGTACTTTGATGAATTTATTGTTTCTGCTCAATTTCCTCTTGCCAACCACGTACATTTCTAACCAAAGAGCACAGTCTGTACCCAAGCTTTTGCGAATGTTAGTCTGCAGCCAGTTTGTTGAAGATGTCTAGGAAAACCCTGCTTTAATTTTCCCAACAACCTGGTTGATCGCACCAGGCTTATGTCAGCACTTCCTAATCAGCACCCGGAACATTGTATGGGAGGATCTAACATCCAGATTCCTGTGTTACACCAGGCATTTCATTTTTCTGTGTTTGATTTTTTAAATCAATGTTTATAAAAATAGATCAAGCAATTCTGACTATTTCATGACTCCTCCCCACCCCGGGGATTTATTTATTTAAAGTCATAAAGCTAAGTCAGTGGCTGGATGGAGTTCTTTAAGGCCTGTGATGTGGCACAGTGGTTAGCACTGCTGTCTCACAGCACCAGGGACTCAGGTTCGATTCCCAGTTTGGGTCACTCTCAGTTCAGAGTCTGCACGTTCTCCCTGTGTCTATGTGGGTTTCCTCCAGTTGCTTTGTTTTCCTCCCCCAGTTCGAAAGACGTGCTGGTTAGGTGCATTGGCCATGCTAAATTCTCCTTCAGTGTCACCCAAACAGACACTGGAGTGTGGTGACTAGCGGATTTTCACAGTAACTTCATTGCAGTGTTAGTGTAAGCCTACTTGTGACACTAATAAAAAATATGGCAATTGCTAGTTGCCACACTTAATTCACCAGTTGCACAAGCAGAAAGTACCAATAATTAAACTGCTTATTAATGGAAATAAAAGCTTTGAAGTTGCCATCTGTTGAAAACCCAAAACAATCTTCTTTTCCATCAATAACTCATTGATTTTTTTTAATGGTCTTGTCAGGGGACCGATGTTCTCTTTCCAACAGCACCATTGACCCAGGGCTAAGCTCACATGACTACCTGTTCAAACAAAGAATGAAACTAGACTTGTAATTAGTTCTTTCAGCGCACCAGTGGTATGCTTGGTCTTGCACAAAATGTACTCCAAACAACATTGACTTCAGTCCTTGGATTGTGGCTGTCGCAATCTTGTGAAAGAAGTGGATACAAATCAGGTCAGAGGAATATTATTAAAGGACTAAAAAGCTGAGGGAGCTCACTTCCTCTTGGGGAGGCACTTCAATTGAACACATATTCATGAAGCAGAAAAGAGACTTGCTCCTTATTCTGTAAGAGGAAGTATTGTGATAGCTCTGTTTTGGATGGATAAATTCAAATGGATAAATTAAGATCATCAGTCACAATCTTGTAACCTTATGATAAATAGACGAGAGTTAAAATATTTTAGCCAGGTCCAACTAATTTGACTTTAATGGCACAATACTGGATCATTAGGAACAAATTTTCAGGCTTTCATCTAATTGAGAGGTTTAGAGGATATTTTAAACCATGAGACCCAGATCTAAATTACTGAGCATCATTCAGACAGGAGAATTGAATTAGATCCCATTAAATTAGAGCCTTTAGCCATTTCCTGGAATGTGATAATGTGATATATTGAACATTTGGATAAATTCCAATTATGATTTTGGAGTGTCCAAAGTTTCAATTACAGAACCTAAATAGTAGAGAGACAATGTGCACATTATATCTGCAGTCCATTATTTATATTGTTTAAATCAATCATTGATATCTGCGCCTTTAATGTGTGGATGATTCCATTAAAGCTCAGTCTAATTTCATGTTTTGTTTAAATTATAATGGAGACTTAAATATCAGGAGCAAATTACATGCCCTTGTACTCCTAGTATTGTAGTCTTGATATAGACTTTCAACTTTACAGCTCAGGCATTGCGCATCACCTGAGCAATACAATAGATGGGATTTTACTGCCTCGCTCATCCCAAAACTGTAACATCCTGCCTGAGATCAACAGGCCTTACCATTGTCTGCCTCTCTCCCATTCCATTTCTCACAATGGGCGGAACATTATAATTCCGGTAAATGTCTGACAGGGAAGATCACCTCTCCTTAACAGTACCAACCAGATTTTCATTCCATTGAAATGGATGGCAGGAAGGTCCCACGGGTTTTGTTAAGGGATACGTATATCTCTACTGGTTTAGAATTTCAAGATCTGTTTGAGTACATTAAAGATGAAGGCTGGTGAACCTTACCGGGCAGGGAGAGTCTCTAGGTCTGTCTGGAGCACTAGCCAACCCCCCACCGCATCACCTCTACCTGGTCTGCCAGCAGGAGGCAGCCCCCAGTGAGCTCCAATGTTCCCTACCATTTGCAGGGACCTGGAGGCCAATTGGAAAATCCCAGCAGACCTCAGACAACAGGCCTCACTGGCTGTTAAGCAGCTCAATGGGAGAGCCCATCAATGGTCCAGTCGAACCTTCCCTCTTACAGTAGCAGGTTTCCATTTCCCTAGAGATGCAGAAGAAAATATCTCTCCAGTTTCACACAGCCCAGCTGTAATAAAAATAAAAGTCTCCTCAAAATGCAGAGTAGGTTTTGAGTATTCTGAATTGATTCACACCTTACTTCTCTTCCTTCCAAATTCCTCCAAGTTCCATCTTTGGACTGACCCTGTAAATACTAGAGTTGAGATTCTGCCATGTGCTGCTCATCACACTTTCTGCTGTAATCCACACCAAAATTACAACTAAAATAATGATGAGTTGGCTGCATTGAAATGGCTGTGACAGAGGTGCAGAAATTACCTTCAGGTTTCCGATATGTTATTGAGATCCTTTGATTCTGCTTCTGAGGCAGCAGGAAATGTAAACAGAGTCAATGGATGGGAGGCTGGTTTGTGTGATGGACTGGGCTTCGTTTATGATCCTTTGTAGTTTCTTGCAGTCTTGGGCAGAGCAGGAGGTATACCAAGCTGTGATGCAACCGTAAAATTGCTTTCTATGGTGCATCCATAAAAGTTGAGATCAGAATGCTTTCTCAATGACAAGAGATAAGGGATTGTGGAAGAGCAAAGGGATTTAAGTTTCCAGCTCCACAAAGTAATGAAAACATGGTGCACAGATACAAACGGCAATTGAACGCAACAATTGCAAAGGATGTTCTGCCCTTTATATTGAGACATATAAGTTGATGAAAGGGATGGATAGGGTAGAGGTGGAGAGGTTCTTCCTGCTCAGAAAGGACAGCAGGACTAGAGGGCACAGCCTCAAGATAAGGGGAGGGGAGCAGTTTAGAACAGAGTTGAGGAGGAACTTCTTCACTCAAAGGGTGGTGAATCTCTGGAATTCTCTGCCTGTTGAAGTGGTGGAGGCTACCTCGCTAAATATATTTAAGACACGGGTAGATGGGTTTTTGATAGGCAAGGGAATTAAGGGTTATGGGGAGAAAGCGGGAAAATGGAACTGAGCCACTTCAGATCAGTCATGATCTTATTGAATGGTGGGGCAGGCTCGAAGGGCTAGATGGCTTACTCCTGCTCCTATTTCTTATGTTCTTATGTTCTTTGTTATTAGCTGCAGGATACTGCAAAAATGTTTCAGTTTCCAACCCAGTCATCCTGCGGCATTTTGAGTGAGATTGGCGATTTGTGTTGAACGGTGATGTAATTTCTATTGTTGTCTCACATTAATTAAGTATCAGGTTGAAGCTACGCAAAGGCAGAAATGTTTATTATCAGAGAAAAGATGGAGAGAAAGGCTGTGTTGAGACCTCAGCCCCACAGACAAATGCATCCGTGCTTTGTTGAACTTTAACAATTTCTAAAGACAGGTTGAATGCAGGCTTCTGTAGCAGAGCGGGAAGCAGTAGGTGATAAAATAATCAAATTCACCTTGCATACCCTTGATTCAGAACCTTTTCAGAATGAAAGATCTACTTCATCTTTCAAAAAAAAGGAACATAATTGAACTGAATCTTTACCATGTATCAGCAGCCAAATGGTCCCATTGTCACTTTGTAATATATAGCTAACAATAATTCTTGTCATATCATATTTGAAAACTCATATCTTTGTCTTTGGCATTGAAAACAACCCTTGTGAGATGAGATCCCTTGTAATGCTTTTAACATGGAAGGATGATGTAATTTTGTAAGTGCTTGCAAATTGCATTATCTATTAGGCAAAGTCACCAGGAGATGAAAATGTGGGTTGGGAATTTCAATCAATCAACTGAAATCTATTAGCTGTTGATGGACTTTGTTAATACATTTTCACTCCTGTTATTTCTGTTGTTTCACATTTTTAAAGCTTATCCCACATGTTTTGTGTAGTGCGTGTAGTTAACTAAACATCATTAAATTCACATTACCTTCCCCTGTTCCACCATTACATAGAGAGATGCTGATAAACCATTTGACCTCTTTCTGTCCTTCTGAGTAACACAGTGCCACAGCTACAATGAGTTGAATCCTTCCACATCCTCAGCCATTTCTGCTCCTAATGATCAGCTGCAAGGCTTCACTTTTAACTTTAACCTCACTTGATATTTTTATAAATGTTTTAATTAAGTAGAAAATCCTGGTAATCTCTTTAGGAACATTGGCTAGGGATAAATATTAGACATGACTACCTGAAAAAGGAGAATTGGCCTGCGTTGCTGAACCTACACAATAATTGAAGCACCTTCTGTTTCACAGCTTTACACTGTGATGATCAGTCAGAAGGAGTGAACTGGCTCTGCAATATTCCACCTCCTTAGTTGCTCACAACAAAGGTTTAAGTTTCTTTTTTGTGAGGATAACAAAAAGGTAAATGGCCTTTGATTGTCCTTGAGGTGTAGACTTTAAACACTGGCCAATTTGGATTAACCGGTTTCTTGTATGGGGTTAGATGTAAATGATGTTGCAGTTATTATGAGATTTTGGTATGGTGGTAGTTTTCTGGTTGAGTTGATTTCTCAAACTTGGTCACACACTTATCCCAAAAAAGAGAGAGGGACAGAGAGCAGCCTCAGCTTATTTCCTCTGTGGAATACTTCCTTGTCACTGCTAGTGTCTCTTTCTAGTGGCTGGTAGTCTTGCCTTGAAATACTTCACCCATTGTGTATTTCCAAGAGATTTTAGATGTGTCTGCCTGTGACAGCCACTGTTTCAACATAAAATACTTTGCATTTTCAATTCCGCTTCCTTAAACAGTTATGAGTTTCAATGGGTTTCTGGATTACAGAAAATGTCTCTCTCTTCACAATTCCCGGGAGTCATTTATTTTCTTCTCACCTTCACCTTGGAATGTGCACTAGCAGTTTTCTCCATCTCAGTTCAAATTGCAAAACCTCCAATCATTTGAAATTTGAAAAATGTTTAAAAAATAAAGCAGCATAACTGTAATAACCCAGGAAGACCGACTGAAAAAAAATAGTATTTATTGTTAAACACAAAATAAAGCCACTACTTATGGCGCACATACCAAAGTGCCAACTAAGGCATTAGTTCTGCAGACCCTTCCCAGTGTCTACTTATAAAGGACTCAGGTGATGAGTTCCACCCGGGCAGACCATTGCCCGTTACCAAGGGAATTCAGATTCAACAAGCCCCACATGGTGACCTATTAGAAATTCCCCATGGAGCTCATGGGGGTTATCACAATAGGCCTTGTAATAATACAGATTATTTTTTACCTTTTGTGGTATAAGTGTGTTGTAGGATTGTCAGGCTGATTATCAGTCTGTTTGAAACACATCTTGAACAATCTATCATCTTGAACAATCTATCAAGTCTCATGCTGGCAAGGCGAGCATGAGACTTGAACCTGGAGCTTCTGGCTTGAGGTAGGGCCACCACCCATTGAGCCAGAGGACTTCCATTGCATCTAATCTCTCCCCAGGTTATCTCAATAATCAGTATGTTGCCCGTTACTGTTTGACTTGGATTGCAAAATAAACAAACATTCACATTTACACATATGTGTCAACTGTGACTCAGTTGGAGAAAAAATATCTAAAATGACACTCGAGTGTTTTTTTGGATGAAATGTTAAATCAACATCCTCTCAAGTGGATGTAAATTATTACTATTAAAAGATAACTATTCTGAAGAACAGTAAATCAGTCTTACCAGGCAATCCTGGTCAATATTCATCCCTCAAGCAATGTCACTAACACTCCTATCTGGGGTTTATTTCCTTGCTCTTTGTGGGACCTGGATAAATTGGCTGTCATGTTTTCTACAATACAGTGGGGACTACCCTTCAAATGTATTTCATCAACCATAGACTACTTTAAGACATCCTGAGGTTATTACAAGTGTATACAAATGCAACTTGTTTCTTTCAATAGGGGTCCTGAAACTTGTAGCTGAGTTAGCTAGTGAACACAATAGAGAATGGGGGTGATTCTCCCAACCTGCTATGCTGCTCTAGCAGCAGAATGGCCTGGGAGACATCAGCAGAGGCTGTTTCGCGGGATTCCCACTGACTGTCCGGGCCTTCACAGGTCTCCACCGTTACCTTTACTTTGAGTAATCAGCTCTGTGTCGGAAATTGCCGCATAGCTCATTTCAATATTTAAATCACGATTTGAATGTAACTAGTGGGCCCATGACTGAAGTCTCTGGATCGACTAGCGTGTCCTGTCTATTCCCCCCCCCTGCCCCCACCACCCACCTTGGGCCAAGAGTGGTTCCCTTCAGCAAGGTTTACTACAGTTCCCCACTAACAGGGAACAGGTAGTTGACCCTGCTAGAGGAAACAGAGGCCATTGAGGACCCCCAGGAGGTTGGGGGTAAGGAGGAGGGGTGCCCCTTGGGTACTGCCAGCCTGACAGTGTCAGCCTGGCCCCCTGGCACTGCCCTAGTGTAAACTGGCAATGTCTATGGGGCACTTTAGCACCGCTCACTGAGCATCAGACATGGCCAAGGGGACAGGGCCGGGGGTGGGGGGGGGGGTCCAGTTGGGGGTGGAACCTACAGAGGGCGATCAGTAGACGGCGGGGGGTGCTTCTGATGCCACTATGCACAGGGATCAGTGGCAGAGAGAGGGAGGAGGTGATCTGGGCTGGCCATCTGAGTTGGGGAATGGGGGGTGTTGGGACTGATGGGGGCGGTGGGGGGAGTTGGAAGATCAGCAATGGATAGTTGCAGGACTGGCCAGTGATCATGCTGACTAGTGATCGAAAGACCAGCAATGCTGGGTTACTGTGCATGCGCCAATGTCTACTCTGACAGACTGGCGCATGTGCAGTGGCCCACTCAGCACTGTGCTGCTGGCTTCCCGGGCGGGAATAGGCTCCACCCACTGATTTTCAGAGTGAATCACTCTAGGGCACTCTGCAGTGCTCAGAGTGTCAGAAATTCATTCTGAAAATCATCCTAAAAAAAACCGGCAGGAATTACTTCTGTTTTCACAGGACTTTGAAATTTTGGGGAGAATTGCAGCCAACATTTGCGTTGCAATGTTGCAGTGGTGTCAAGGAAACTAATATCATTCATTGCAAAGACTGTGTCACATGACATTTACACATGACTCTTCTGTTGAAGAAAGTTCTGTGATCATTGTTATTGTGATACATTGGAAGGAGTGACAACCACTAAATGGAGTAACTAAATCAGAGAATCATAGAATCTCTGCTATGCAGAAGGAGGCCATTCGGCCCATTGAGTCTGCACCAGCCACAATCCTACCTGGGCATTATTCCCATAACCCAATACTTACCCTGATAATCCCCCGACTCTAAGGGTCAATTTAGCATGGCCAATCAACCCAACCCGTACATCTTTGGACTGTGGGAGGAAACCGAAGCACCCAGCGGAAACCCATGCAGACATGGGGAGAACGTACAAACTCCACACAGACAGTGACCCGAATTGAACCCAGGTGCCTGGCACTGTGAGGCAGCAGTGTTAACCACTGTGCCGCCCCTCTGCCACAGTCTCACCCCATATTCATAAAGAACTGTTTATTAACAGGAATAACTACATGCAGAGAGTGAGAAATATGCTACCGATTACTTTGACTCTAATCTCCAAACTGCCTGGGAGAGCTCGCGCTCAGCCCCAGGATTTGCACACTTCAGCCTGATTGGCTGAATGAGTGACATTACTTTCCAAAAACTCACCCCTTAAAGGGGCTCACAACTACAATTATATTAGAGGATGTAGTGTAGTGCTGGTGTTTTGCTTTTGATTCAGAATACCTCTTCCTCACTCTGTGGTTGAGGTCTAAGTGCAAGGGAGTTAAAGCTACTTCAAATTCACTTTTGGTATTAAAATGGAGGAAAAGACCAGCTGGTCTGTCAAACCTGGCTTCGCTTTTGCATCTTCTCACTGATAAGAAAGTGTACAGTTGTGCAGTTTGCCATTATTTCTTCTCTGCATACACAGCAGCAAGTTGCATTTATTAATTTGCACTTTTCTGTATCCAGAAAAGATTGACTACCGACTTTCTCCCTGAAAGTGGGCACCCAGGTTGATAAGGTTGTTAAGAAGGCGTATGGTGTGTTAGCTTTTATTGGTAGAGGGACTGAATTTCGGAGCCGTGAGGTCATGTTACAACTGTACAAAACTCTGGTGTGGCCGCACTTGGAGTATTGCATACAGTTCTGGTTGCCACATTATAAGAAAGATGTGGAGGCATTGGAAAGGGTGCAGAGGAGGTTTACCAGGATGTTGCCTGGTATGGTGGGAAGGTCTTATGAGGAAAGGCTAAGGGACTTGAGGTTATTTTCATTAGAGAGAAGAAGGTTACAAGGTGACCTAATTGAGGCATACAAGATGATCAGAGGATTGGATAGGGTGGACAGTGAGAGCCTTTTTCCTCAGATGGTGATGGCTAACACAAGGGGATATAGCTTTAAATTAAGGGGTGGTAATTATCGGACAGTTGTCAGAGGTAGGTTCTTTACTCAGAGGGTAGTAAGGGTGTGGAATGCCCTGCCTGCAGCAGTTGTGGACTCGCCAACTTTAAGGGCATTCAAATGGTCAGTGGATAGGCATATGGATAACATTGGAATAGTTTAGGTTAGAGGGTCATTAGATTGGTTCCACTGGTCAGCGCAACATCGAGGGCCGAAGGGCCTGTACTGCGCTGTAATGTTCTATGTTCTGAATGTTCTATGAAATATTTGTTCATTGACTTTGACAGTTTTTACTTTATTTCAAGTCAATTTTCAGGGTGATTGAAGCAAAATACTGCAGATGCTGGAAACCTGTCATAAAAGTGGAAAATGCTGCTAAAGCTCAGCAGATCTGGCAGCATCTGTGGGAAGTGAAGTTACGAAGAAGAGTCATATTGGACTCGAAACACTAACTGTTTCACTCTTCACAGTGGCTGCCAGACCTGCTGAGTTTTTATTCCATGGTGGTTGAAATGCTTGTATCTGTTTTGACTGTGGTTTAAACCCAAAGGGCAGGATTTTCCAGCTGCACCCTCCCCAAGACCAGAAAATCCCGCCTGAGGTCAACGACCTTTGCAAGGTCCATATCCTGCCTGCTCCGAGGCCCATGGTGGGGGAGGCAGGGGGCAGGAAAATTCCACCCAAAATGTTATTTTTCTGTTTTGTCCATTCCCAGTGGTCTATCAGTTGATCCGTTATTTATCCTGTGCAATAGCCGAATATATTTTGCTTTTTTTTAGGAATAGGCTACTATTTAGGGGCGGCACAGTGGCTCGGTGGTCAGCACTGCTACCTCACAGCACCAGGGACCTGGGGTTCAATTCCAGACTTGGGCAACTGTCTGTGTGGAGTTTGCACCTTCTCTCCATGTCTATGCATGTTTCCTCCGGGTGCTCCAGTTTCCTCCCACGATCCAAAGATGTATGGGTTAGGTTGATTGGCCGGGCTAAATTAACCCTAGTGTCAAAGGGATTAGCAGAGTAAATATCAGGAATGGGGCCTGGGTGGGATTGTGCTCGGTGCAGACCCGATGGGCCAGATGACCTCCTTCTGCACTGTAGAATCTATGATTTCCGGAAGTGCTTATGGTTCTGTAATTGCGCTATCTTAAATTATTTTGAAGAAATTAGTCCAATTGAGACTAGGATAGGCAATGTTTAACAACTGAGAATTGTTTGGAACTCTAAAACATTCACCTGTGAAAAGAAAGTGCTTTTATTGTGGAAAAGGATGAGTGTGTATATAAGGAATGTACTGCCCAAGTTGTTCTGTCTTCCCAGCTGAAGAAGGAAGCAAAGCAGTGGTGGTACCAGTGGGTAGCCAATTTACAAAAAACACTTGATGTTTTCCCTAGCTTTTACAGCTTCTACCACTGTGTTGGTTTTGGCCTAACTTTGTATTTAGGTACTTAATTGTTTTCAGTACGACAGCACTGTGGATTTGTACCCATTCACGTAAATGCTTTGCCTGTGGTTTTGTGTCAAGTAATCAACTGGTATATTTGAAAGACATCATCATTTTATCAATCCAGGAGAATTGTTCTTTATTTTGTTTAGTTGGATTGTGCCTTTGATTACCTTCTGACTGTGTAAACAGGATTCCAATTATGATGAGAATATTTCTGTGCCTAATTGCTCTGCTGTTTGATCAGCCAGCAGTTCAAGCAAACTACAACTTATGTTTCATGTCCTCTTCAACGCAAGGTTTGACATTTGCTTACTTCTGTGGTTCTGAATGTTAGAATTAATGCACCAAGAGAAAATTGCTTTAGGCACAGGACAGGTAGGGGAATAACAGATGATTTTGTTGGCTTGCGACATCTTACCAGATTTTTTTAATTCATTCGTTTGTGGGACATGGGCATCACTGGCTGGCCAGCATTTATTCTTCATCGCTAGTTACCCTTGAGAAGGTGGTGGTGACCTGCCTTCCTGAATCATTGCAGTCCATGTGCTGTGGGTTGACCCAAAATTTAGAAGGGAATTCCAGGATTTTGACCCAGCGACTGCGAAGAAACAGTGATCTATTTCCAAGTCAGGGTGGCAAGTGGCTTGAAGGGGAACTTGCAGGTGGTGGTGGTCCCATGCATCTGCCCCTCTTGTTCTTCTAGATAGAAGTGGTGGTGGATTTGGAAGGTGCCAGCTAAGGATCTTTGGACAAATAAAACAGCAGTATCCCAGCAATTGGAATATCTTAATCCTGAATAGTGCTTATGGTGTTGGGATTCTTGCTTCCTCCCAATAGGATCTCAATCTCCATTCCCTCTGAACTCCCAATTCAGATTCTGTTCAATGGTAACCCCAGGATGTTGATTGTAGGGAATTCAGCAAAGATAATGTCAGTAAATATCATCAGGGGATAGTTAGATTCTCTCTCGTTGGACATGGCCTTTGCCTAGAGCCTGTATGGCATGAATTACTTGTCACTTATCGCCCCAAGCCTAAATGTTCTCTGAGGAGTCATGAATGGTGCTGAATGCTGTGCAATCATCAGTGAACACCCTCCCTTCTGATCTTTTGATGGAAGAAAGGTCATTGACAAAACAGCTGAAGATAATTGAGCCAAGGACACCACCCTGAGGAATGCCTGTAGTAATGTCCTGCAACTGCAATGATTGATCTCCAACAACCACAACCATCTTCCTTTGCACTAAATATGACTCCAACCAGTGAAGAGTTTGCCCCCTGATTCCCATTGACTCCAATTTTGTTCGGGCTCTGTTATACAACACTCAGTCAAATGCACTCTTGATGTCAAGGGCACTGTCATCTCACTTTACCTCTTGAGTTCAGCGTTTTTGTCCATGTTTGGACTGAGGTTGTAGTGAAGTTTGATGTTGAGTGGCCCTGGAGGAATTTAAAGTCAGCAGGATATTGCTAAGCAAGTGCCGCTTGACAGCACTGCTGATGCCTCATTTCATCACTTTGCTGATGATCAGGAATGGACATATAGGGCAGTAATTGGCTGGCTTGGATTTGTCTTCCTTCTTGTGTACAGGATATACCACAGCAAATTTCCACATTGCCGGCTCGATGTTGGTGTCATAACTGTACTGAGACTGTTTGGCTATGGGCTCAGATAGTTCTGAAGTACAAGCCTTTATTACTCCCACCCGAATGTTGTCACGTCCCACTGTCTTTGCAGTATTCAGTGTTTTCAGCTGTTTCTTGCCATCGGTTGGAGTGAGTCAAATTGGGCTGAAGACTGGCCAGTTTGATGCTGGGGGCTACTGGAGAAGGCCGAGGTGGAACATCCACTTGGCATTTCTGGCTGAAGATTGTTGCGAATGCTTTGGCCTTATCTTTTGCACTGACGTGCTGGGCTTCTCCATCATTGAGGATGGGAACATTCATGGAATCTCCTCCTGCTGTGAGTTATTTAATTGTCCACCACCATTCATAACTGGGCATGGCAGAACTGCGGAGCCTAGATTTGATCTGTTGCTTGGCCAATCACCTATCTCTTTCTATTGCTATTTCCACTGTTTTGTTTATAAGTAGTTTTTTTGTTGTATCTTTAGAAGGTTGACACCTCATTTTTAGGTATGTCTGGTGTTGTTCCTGGCGTACCCTGCTCCACTCTTCAGGGTTGATCCCTGGCTTGGTGGTAATGATAAAGTGGGGGATATGCTGGGCCATGAGGTTAAAGATTGAGTGTGATTCTGCTGTTGGCCCACAGTGTCTCATAATTACACATCTGTGCAGTAATTTGGGGTATTTTACTGTGTTAAAGATGTTATATAAATGCAAGTGCCATTGTTATTGGATGAGGGATGAAAGTTCTGGTGGAGGATGGAGAGGTATTGCCCATCAGCTGACTGACTGTTTCTTGAAATATTATAACAGCATTGTAATACCCACACCACATTTCAACTTTTTCCTTGCGTTTTATTAGTTTCCACTCCCTCTCCTTGCTGTGAGTATTTTTGGGCCTCTGTCAAAACTTGTCTTGAACCGATTACAAGAATGTGTAATCTTGAGTCACCCATAGTTTTGTTGTGTTTTTTTTCCCCATTAACCTATGTGCCCTGAGTACAAATGTCTGATCTCTGTTCAACACCATTTACTGGATGTTACGACTGAAGGAAGTCTGTATTGTGCATTGTGAAAGAAGCCAGTGTATTTGGCTGTGGTCTATCATGACAATAATGCCACTACGTTTTTACTTTATTACCTCCTGGAACAATAGATTTACAACATAATACTGCATTAGCTGTACTTGGATGAAGTTTAAAGTCTATTTATTTGTGTTACAAGTAGGCTTACATTCGCACTGCAATGAAGTTATTGTGAAAATCCCCTAGTCGTCACACTACGGTGCCTGTTCAGGTAAACTGAGGGAGAATTTCGTATGGCCAATGCAGCTAACCAGCACATCTTTTAGTCTGTGGGAGGAAACCCACACAGACATGGGGAAAACATGCAAACTCTGCACAGACAGTGACCCAGGCCAGGAATTGAACCTGGGTCCCTAGCACTGTGAGGCAGCAGTGCTAACCACTGTGCCACCGTGTCATTACTCAGCTCTTAAAAGAATTATTTGTGACACAGCGTATCTCGTTGAAAAAGCAAATGACATGTTTGATACATAATAGCTGTGTATCACAACATCCTTTCAAAATGCAATATACCTGAGAACTGTTACCTTAGTTGTTGATTCCATGTCAAGTTATTTTCAATGCCATTTGACCTTATGACAGAGAGTAACAGCAGTTGTGACAAAAGACTGCGACATTCGCAAACAATGTCAAACTCCACCGCAGCTGTAGGCTTGACAGAGAAAGACTGCACGACTGGATTTTTTCAACATAGAACTGGGTCAGGTCATGTTGTGACAAATTGGAGGAGCCAGGTGATTTTTCACAGCGTGCTTGAGTTGTCTTTTCATAGTTTATTATTTAAATGCAGTGATTGAGTTGCAACATATGTTCCAACCCAACTGTGCAAATTTGCAAAATCTTTGAATCTGATACTGGGAGACAATGACCGCAAATGCAAAGTTCAACATCTGTAAGGTTAAAGCTTGTGCAGTCTGAGTAGCAAGCAATAAAAATGATGGGATTTACAGTGAGATCTAAATACTAGTTTGAATCTAATTATCATGTGATTCATATTTTCTTGTGTAATTACCCAAAGTATTGTTTTTTTGGAGAAAAGACAAGTAACTGTGGTAACATGAGGAAAATGTGAAGTGTTATGTAAGGCAATGGGCTTCTTGTTCAATGTGTTGGGATTCAGTGCATGGCCATTAACACTGGGTCTGATTATTGCGCTATTCAATCTGACTTTGCAATGTAATAACAAAGACCGGCACACTTCACAGTGAATTAACACCCCATATTTTGAACTTCCTTTTCACATAAACACAAGAAGCAGATTGCAGTTATGACCTGGGGAGTTTGATTACTTTACAGGGATGGTTCGCAAAATCCGAGGAAGCTGAAGTATTATGTAGCTCTGGGGGTGAAATCTTATCAAACAATGGCTGAGTATTGGTTCAGGTAAGCAAAACAACATGCTTCTATCCTTTTTTCATAACATTCTGTCAAAAATAAATAGCTGGGTGTGTTTCACGCCATCCTATAGCAGGGCAGGGCCTAAACATGCCAGCATAGGCCAACTGCACTGAGATAGGGACACCATGTTTAATGGGTGCCCCAATCAGACCAAAAAATAACAACCCTTACCCCATGACAGAAACCTCAGGGGCACCCCACACCCTCCTACCCCAATGATCAGAGCTAGCATTTAGCCCTGGCGATCAGAACCAGCTTCTGTCCCTTCCTCTCACCATCAGAGCTGGCGTCTCTCCTCTGTGAAAACAGTAATGAGGGACCCCACCCACCCAAATAGTCAATGCCGGCACTCTCTCAATTACCCCAGAATATCTGACCCTTGCCCCCCAACACCCACCCAAACAGCCATTGCTGGCCCCCACTTTCCCCGAACGTCAGACCTCTTTCCCCCCACCCAACCACATTTCTGTCACCCCCAGCTCCCATGTCCACTCTCCCCACCACCAAAAATAAATAATTCCCTTCCTCCCTGGCCCCCCCCCGCCCCCATGAGGCTCCCATTGGGTTCACCCCAGCATTGCCCCCAGCACAGGTTGGCACTGCCAACCTGTTACTGCCAACCTCTGCTGGACACAGTGCCAAGGGAAATTGCCAGGTTGCTGCCTGGCCATGTTACATAGAACATAGAACACTACAGCACAAACAGGCCCTTTGGCCCACAAGTTGCGTTGATCACATCCATACCTACCAGGCCATAGAACTATCTGTAACTCCCAATCTCATTAATTCCGATATACTCATCCAGAAGTCTTTTAAAAGCCCCCAGTGAGTTTGCCTCTACCACCACTGACGGCAGCCGATTCCACTCACTCACCACCCTCTGAGTGAAAAACTCACCCTTATCATCTCTTCTGTACTTGCTTCCCAGCACCTTAAACCTGTGTCCTCTCGCAGCGACCATTTCAGCCCTGGGAAATAGCCTCCAAGAATCCACCCTATCTATTCCTCTCAACATTTTATAAACCTCTATCGGGTCACCTCTCAACCTTCGTCTCTCTATGGAGAAGAGACCTAGCTCCCTCAGCCTATCTTCATAAGGCATGCCTCCCAATCCAGGCAACATCCTTGTAAATCTCCTCTGTACCCTCTCAATAGCCTCCACATCCTTCCTGTAGTGAGGCGACCAGAATTGCGCACAGTACTCCAAGTGGGGTCTGACCAGGGTCTTATAAAGTTGCAGCATTACCTCCTGACTCCTAAACTCAATCCCTCGATTAATGAAGGCCAGTACATCATACGCCTTCTTGACCACATCCTCCACCTGCGAGGTCGATTTGAGCGTCCTATGGACCCGGACCCCAAGACTCTTCTGCTCCTCAGCACTGTTAAGACTCCTACCCTTAATATTGTACTCCTTCATCCCATTGGTCCTGCCAAAATGGACCACTACACATTTATCCACATTGAAGTCCATCTGCCACTTCTCTGCCCAGTTTTGCATCCTATCTATGTCATGCTGCAACTTCTGACATCCCTCTAGACTGTCCACAACACCACCAACATTAATATCGTCGGTGAACTCACTAACCCATCCCTCCACTTCCTCATCCAGGTCATTTATGAAAATGACAAACAGCAAGAGTCCTAGAACAGATCCCTGGGGCACTCCACTGGTGACCGACCTCCATGCAGAAAAAGACCCATCCACAACCACTCTCTACCTTCTGCAGGCAAGCCAATTCTGGATCCACAAGGCCAAAGCCCCTTGGATCCCATGCCCTCTCACTTTCTCAAGAAGTCTTGCATGGGGGACCTTATCAAACGCCTTGCTGAAGTCCATCTAAACCACATCCACCACTCTTCCTTCGTCAATGTGTTCAGTCACATTTTCAAAGAACTCAACTAGGCTCGTAAGGCATGACCTGCCCTTGATAAAGCCGTGTTGACTATTTCTGATCACACTAAACTTCTCTAAATGCTCATAAATCTTGTCCCTCAGAATCCTCTCCATCAACTTACCAACCACTGAGGTCAGACTCACCGGTCGGTAATTTCCCGGGCTATCCCTGTTCCCTTTCTTGAAAATAGGAACCACATCCGCAATCCTCCAATCCTCCAGAACCTCTCCCATCTCCATTGACGATGCAAAGATCATCGCCAGGGGTTCTGCAATCACTTCCCTCACCTCCCACAGTAACCTGGAGTACATCCCATCCGGTCCCAGATAGAATTTAAAAGTTCCAACACATCCTCTTTCTTAACGTCCACATACTCAATCTTTTCAGTCTGCCACAAACCTGTAGTACAACCTCCCAGATCACTTTCCACCGTGAATACTGAGGCAAAGTACTCATTAAGCACCTCAGCCATTTCTTCTGGTTCCACACAGACTTTTCCCCCTTCACCTTTTATAGGTCCTATCCCTTCACTTCTCATCCTTTTAGTCTTCACATATTTGTAGAATGCCTTGGGATTCTCCTTAATCTTACCCACCAAGGCCTTCTCGTAACCCCTTCTGGCTCTCCTTATTTCCTTTTTAAGCTCCTTTCTACAAGCCTTACACTCCTCTAGATCCTTAACATCTCCTAGCTCTCTGAACCTTTTGTACACCTTTCTTTTCTTCCTGACTAGATTCATCACAACCTTCATGCACCACGGTTCCCGTGACCTACCAAAACCTCCTTGTCTTATTCGGAACATTGTCGTGCGGAGCTCCAGTCAAACATTCCTTGAAAATCTGCCACCTTTCTTCAGTACTTTTCCCCAAGAACATCTCCTTCCAGTTTACTCGTCCAATTATCCGCCTGATGTCTTCATATTTCCCCTTACTCCAGATAAACACCTTCCTAGCCTGCCTGATCCTATCTCTTTCCAATGCTATCGTGAAGGAGATAGAATTATGATCTCCATCCCTGAGATGCTCTCCCACCAAGAGATCCGACACCTGTCCTGGCTCATTAGCCAGCATGTGGGTATGCCGGCGTTGGACTGGCGTAAACACAGTAAAATGTCTGACAACACCAGTGAGTATATTATCAAATAAATAGGTTGGACTAAAACCTGGTGTTGTCAGACTTTTTACTGTCATTAGCCAGCACCAGGTCAAGTACAGCCTCTCCTCTCGCAGGCTTATCCACGTGCTGTGTCAGGAAAGCCTTCTGAACACACCTAACAAACTCCTCCCCATCCAAACCCCTTACCCTAGGGATATTCCAGTGGATGTTTGGGAAATTAAAGTCTCCCATCACAATAACTCTGTTATTACTACATCATGTTCTTCTCCCTAATAGGGGCTATACTCACCCTTATTACACAACAGTTTTACATCTTGGTGAACCTGTTGTGCACTGCGCCAACATAACATCATGCCAGTGAGGTTTGAACATAAACCTTGGGCTTAATATATGGTGCGAGTGAGTCTTCAATAACAAGTTAATATAGTCAAATGTTTTGAAATCAGGTTCACGTCCATTGTGCGCTGGCGAAGAGTGGCGAAAATCAGTATTCAAGAGGCAGCAGGATATAGCACTTGGGGCGAATGGGATCAAAGGTTATGGGGAGAAAGCAGGATTAAGCTATTGAGTTGGACGGTCATCCATGATCGTGATGAATGGCTGAGCAGGTTCAAAGGGCTGAATGACCTCCTCCTGCTCCTATCTTCCATGTTTCCATGTTTCTATGTGATATAATTTCTATTGTGGACTCACATTCATCAAGTATCAGATTGAAACTACATAAAGGTAGAGAAGTTTACCATCAGAGAAAAGTATCTAAATACAAGTTGAATGCAGGCTTCTGCAATAGAGTGGGGGCAGTGGGTAATAAAACAATCAAATGCAGAATGGCATGGCACAAGTGAAATATCTTTGGCCTTTATCAGGGTGAATGCCAGTGACAGGACCTTTCAGGTGTGTTGGGCTGAGTTTTTACTTATCTGTCTCCCCAAGGGAGAAAGCTACAGGAACTGGCAATTTGGGATTCCCCCATATGGCAAGTAACTTCATAGTGTCTCTCTAATATCAGTGATTGATTCCAGAGGCCTGTCAGTACAATAAGGCAGGGGGAGAATGGGATGCTCAGTCAGGAGATTAATTGGGTGGACTGCAATCCCAGGAATAGGTTGGAGGCTGACCAGGGAAGGGGGGCGGTGGGTTCAGACACTGTGTGGCCGGGGAGTTGGAAATGTGGTAGTCAGAGGTGTATAAGGAGAATAGTAAAGGGTTGAAAATACAGCCTTGTAGGACACTGGTGTTGAGGATAATCGTGGAGGATTGTGGCCTACGGATTAGGATCTAGTCTAGCATCCAGTTGTAGCGGGAGGAGCTGAGCCCCAGGCCATGGAGTTTAGAGGTGAGTTTTGGAGGAATAATGATGTTGAAGGCTGAACTGTATTCAATAAATAAGAGTCTTTGTTGTCTAAGTATTCCAGGGTTGAGTGTCAGGACAGGGAGATAGCATCTGCTGTGGATGTGTTGAGGGAGTAGGCAAACTGCAATGGGTCCAGGCAATCAGGAAAGCTGGAATTGATTCTTTTCATGACTAACCTTCCAAAGCACTTCATAACGATGGATGTCAGAGCCAACAGATGATGGTTGTTAAGGTATGCTGCCTTGCTTTTCTTTGGTACCGGGATGATGGTTGTCTTCTTAAAGCAGATAGGGACTTCAGATTGGTGTAAAGAGAGGTTGAAGATGTCTGCAAGTACCCCCACCAGCTGGTCCATGCAGGATCTGAGTGCTCATCCGGGTGCCCTATCTGGGTCAGTTGCTTTCTGGGGGCTGAGTTTTGAGAAGGCTGCTCTGACATCTGTGTTGGTGACCTTGGATACAGGTTCATCCAAGACTTCCGGGGTAGACAACATGCTCTTGCTGACCTCTTGCTCAAAATGGGCAGAGAATGCATTGACCTTATCAGGGAATGAAGTCAGTTACTGTAGTGGTCTACTTGTTCAGGTTGGTCGCTGAGTTTTCAAATATTGACCAGTCCACTGACTCTAAGCTGTCCTGAAGGAGATCATCTGATTCCTCAGACCAACATTGCACGATTTCTTTAACGATTCTCCCGCTTTGGTTTTTGCTTGTCAACCCCAAGCAGGAGCACAGCCTTGTGATCAAAGTGTGGGCGGGTGATGGAGCGGTGGGCAAGATTAATATTTGTGTAGCAGTGGTCGAGAATGTTTGGACCTCTAGTGGAACAAGAGATGTGTTGATGGTATCTTGGTAGGATGCTCTTGAGCTTAACTCAATTGAAGTCCCGATCACGATGAACAAAGCCTCGAGTGTTTCACCTCAAGGCTGCTTGTGATGCTATATATTTCTTCCAGCATGGTCCTCACATCCAAATAGGGTAGGATATAAACTGTTGTCAGGATAACAGAGGTGAACTCCTGCAGAAGGTAGTAGGAAAGGCATTTTAGCATCAGGTATTCTAGGTCTGGGGAGCAGAAATTCACCAGTGTTCCTATGTCTAGCTACCAAGAGATGTTGATTAGAAGGCAGACCCTACCTATCCTAGCCTTGTCTGAGGCCACTGTACGGTCCATTCAGTGGATTAAGAAGTCCTCTGGTTATAGGGGACAATCCGTTGAAGCAAGAGTGAGCCATGTCTCCATGAAACAGAGTACACAGCAGTCCCTCAGTTCCTGATAACAGTGGTTATTATTGCTGCCTCATAGCGCCAGGGACCCGGGTTCAATACCAGCTTTCGGTGACTGTCTGTGTGGAGTTTACGTGTTTTCCCCGGTCCAATTTTACCATCAGTTTGTGCCTGTTTTCGAGGTGAGTAGTGCGATCCACGTCTGTCTTTGTGCTGGTTCCCCCTTTACCAAGACCTGAAATTGGCCTGATTGGGACCGTGCCTGAAACAGGCGCAACAGCCATTTAAATATATTTGCATGCATTTAAATTGACTTAATGGGCTGCACACCCAACCTTCCTGGCACCTCCCCATTTACCACCACATTCGCTGCGAAACTGACTTGCTCCACAAAGTCTGATTCGGGCGCTCCAGCCAGTGAGGAGTTATGTGCCGAGCATCCGAAGGCTCTCTGCTTGAAATCAGTGGGGTGGGGGGAAGGGGGGTCCACTGCTACTCTGCCTGAGATCAGTGAGGGGGAAGAGGGGGTGTCCATGCCACCCTGCCTAAGATCGGTGGGGGGAGGGAAAAGGGGGAGAGGCCCATGATCAGACTGGGTGGTGGAGCGGGCGGGGAGATAAGGGGGTCAGTAATGTTATGGGGTTGGGACAATGTCTGTGGGAGCCAGGGGGAGGCATTGTCCGGCCCAGAAGCGATGTGGCAGGGGAGTCACATTCTATCTTTTTTTTCTGCACATGCACAGTTGGAGGCGCCGATCGGAGCTGCAGGCATTCAGCTGCTTTAAGCCCCATCCAGCGATTTGGAATTGCTGTTATATTTTTAGGCAGGGTATGTATGGGGGTGTCTGAGAACGGGTCTAAAAGCTGGATCTGAAACGTTCCCAATTTCAAGTCCACCCCAGCACTTAGAATCAAAATGTTAAAATAGGACTTGTGTCTGCGTGCCTTTCTTCTGAATGCTGTGCTTTTCTCGCACAGTCCAAAGATGTATAGTTTAGGTGGATTGGCCATGATAACTTGCCCCGAAGTGTCAGGGGACTAGCAGGGTAAATACATGAGGTTTTGGGGATAGGGCCTGGGGGAGGATTTTGTTGGTGCAGACTTAATGGGCCAAATGCCTTCTTCTGCACTGTAGGGATTCTATGATTCACCATGTTGTTAAAACCCAGGCCAGAAACTCTAAGGTGTTTTGTGAAGTTAGCCTGGACCCCAAGTTTTACATTTGATTTTGGCATGGGAGAACATAAGGTGTTTCATGCCAGGTATGATTCAAATGACCCACTAAGAAGCTTTTATCAAACAAAGTTTATTTAAGAATATAGTTAAACTATTGCAAAAAGAATTAACACAACTTTTACCAATTACAAGACTTAAACACAACACAGCATAACTCCAAACAGCTAGCTATCTCTGCTGTTCCAATTTAAATGCCATCTCACAGATATACACCCTTCTTCAGACTTAGCACATAACGTAAGTATGCTTACATGATGCCAGATCCTCAGCTTTATAACACCTGCTGAGAATTGATCCTTTGGAGGTTGGATCAAATCTCTGAGGTTTCCCAGCCTAGGAACTTTAGAAAGCCTCTGGAGAGAAAAAGAGACAGAGAGTCACTGCTTTCTTCCACCAGCCCCTGGCGGCAACCAAGAAGCAAAACTAAAACTTGGAATGCTGTATGAAAAATAACTGTCCCTCACCACAGGACATGACTTGTCAATCACCTTCAAACAAGTTCCACTCAGCAATCCTAAAGCACCATTAAAACCACAGAACACTGCATTAGTTCAGATTAAAAACAATACGATCTCAACGACGGTCTCCCAGTAACAATGCAGGACACTGGCTACAGGCAACACAGTGTCGACAAAATATCCTTCAGAGTTACATGATTAAAATACATTTCTTAAAGGCACAGTCCCATCACAATACTCATAGAATATTGTGCTCAATTTTGGTCGAAGTGAAGCTTGACCAAGGTCAAGTACAAGAATAAAATCACCTTGTCATCAATTGTCCTATGAACACACCCCATTATCTCACTCTAGCCAGATGTCACATTATAATCATAGCATTTTAGCAGAAATTTTTTCAGAACCACATCTTTACATGAGTTTTATGGAATGGATCAAACAGGCACCAGGCTGATAGCCACAATCCATCACAAAATTCATCACTTAATGAGAGAGACTGAAGAGCTGCTGTTGTTTGAAATACTTGGGTAGCAACTTCTTACCCACAGCAACAGACAACAGGGAGGATTTTGAAAGGCAGAAGAGTGCTGACTGAGATAAGTTTGACAGAAATTCATGTTTGCTATTCATTCCAGAACAGGTTTCCATTTACGATGCAGGTCCATCTTTCTAAATTTAAAATGAAATTGGAACAATTATCTGTGTTGTCATTGTGAGAAGAATTTTACTCAGTGTTTTCCAACATTTCCCGCAGTCATCAGCCAGTTTTAAAACAGAACACAGGGGAGATCACAGAAGGAAGGTTGAAAATAGCAGCTCAGCTATGTTCCTTTATAATAATTTCAAACAGTTCAGATGTCTGCAGCATATTTTAAAGATTGACTGTTTAATTTGATAAATAATTAACAAGAAAAACACATCACCTAAAAATGCCTTGCATGGTGCAGGAAGGAAAATATCTCATGTGTTTCATTTCTGAAGCTTTTGTTCGCAGTATTTCAGAGGTCATACTCAAATAAAATGTGTCTTTTAATGTGTTGACGAGTGCATTTTTTAAATGAATTTAGTGCTTATAATTTGAATTAAGAAACATAACCAGAGCATTTCTGAGCCTGTAGTCAATTTTCAGTAACATGGCCATGTTGGTAATGAGAACATGACATTCCTTTCACAGGCATAATGCCAGTACTTATCAAATTTGCTTTATAACAAATGTTGTCTTAATCTTTTGACTCTGGTTATTGTTACTTAGTACAGGCATGTAGATTCATGTCAGCTTATAATGTGGTTCCAATAATGTAAGTGTCTTTTGTGAATGTTATTAATACTCTGAGCCTCCTACATGTCTTGGGTTCTAATTATTCCCATCAAAAATTCTAAAATCTATCAGTTTAATATGCCCAATGTCCAAGCTATCATGATAAATCAGACCACCAGTATTTCTTTTTCATTCTAGGCATGTGACTGTTGCTGGCTAGGACAGAAGTTGTTGCCCATCCCTAATTGCCACCTTCTTGAACTCTGCAGTCTATGTAGTGCAGGTATATACACAGAGCTGTTAGGAAAGGAGACTTGAAGATAGTGGTATTCTCATGGGCTTGTTGCCCTTATTCCTTTGACTGGCAAAGTTTGCACATTTGGAAGGTGTTTTTGAAACAGTCTTGGCAAGCTCCTGCTGTGCATCTTGTACATAGTACACACTGTTGCCATTGTGCTCCAGTGGTGAAGAGAATGATGGATGTATACAGTGGTGGTGGGGTGCATATTAAGTGGATTGTTTTTTCCTGGATGTTGTTGAGCTTCTTGAGTGTTGTTGGAGCCTCGCGCACATCCAGAAAATTGGAGTTTGTTCCACCGCATTCCTGATTTATGCCTTATGAATGGTGACTAGGCTTTGGAAAGTCAGGAGATGAATTGTCCGCTGGAGAATTCCCATCTGTTCTTGTAACTGTAGTATTTTTGTGCCTAGTCCAAAATGGTAATCCCAAGAAAGTTGATAGTGGGGTAAAAGTCATACCATTGATCATTAAGGGGAGATGACCAGATTCTCCCTTGTATGAGATGATCATTGCCTGGCACTTACGTGGTGCAAACGTTACTTGCCACTGATAAATCCAAGCCTGAATATTGCCCAGGTCTTGCTGCCTTTGGGGATGGGCTGCTTCGGTATATGAGAAGTACTGAACATCCCTACTTCTGACATTATGATGGAAGGGAGGTTATTGAGAAGCACCTGAAGATGGCTGGACCAAGGATACTGAGGAACTATTGCAGTGATGTGCTGGAACTGAGATGATTGATCTCCAACAACTACAACCATCTTCTTTTGTGCCAAATCTGACTCCAACCAAAGGCGAGAACACACTTGGGCAATTTTCCACATTGTCAGATAGATGCTAGTGTTGTAGCTGTGCTGGAACACATTAGCTAAGGGTACATCTAATGCAAATATCCTCAATACTACCATTAGGATTTTGTCAGGGTCCATAGCATTTCTTGCACCCAATACCTTCAACCGTTTCTTGATATCATGGAGCGAATCAAATTGGCCAATTGACATCTGTGTCGTGTGGGACCTCAGGAGGAGGATGAGATAGAATACCCACTTGGGACTTCCAGCTGAAATTACCTTCAAATATTTCTGCCTTGTATTTTACAACAGCACGTCGGGCTCTGCCGTCATTGAGGATAAGGATGTTCATGGAGACTCTCAGTTGTCATTAGTTGTTTAATTGTCAAGCATTGTTCATAACCATAGAGATTTAGTTTGATCCATTGGTTGTGGAATTCCTTTGCTCTATCTACTGAATGCTGCATCCACTGTTTGGCACTAAGTGGCCCTGTGTTTTTTCTTCACCAGGTTGAGGTATGCCCAGTACTGTTCCTGGGTTTGTCTCTTGCAACCCTCATTGAATCAAGGTTGGTACCCTGGCTTGATGATAGTGGTAAAGTGAGGAATACATTGGGCCATGCGGTTCCATGTTATTGTTGAATACAGATCCACTGCTGCTGATGGCCCACAGCATTTCATGAATGCCCAGTTTGGAGCTGCTATATCCCACTTAGCATGGTCATAGTGACACAGAACATGACAGAGGGTGTCCTCAGTGTGAAGAAAGACTTGTTCCCATCAAGACACTATGGTGTCCCTAATAGTGACTCCTGCCTATACAGTCATGGAGAGCTATATATGTGACAGGTAGGTTGGTGAGGTTGAGGTCAAGTAGCTTTCTCCCTCTTGTTTGTCCTTTCACCACAAGCTGCAGGATCACTTTGGAAGATATGTCCTTCAGTACTCAGCCAGCCTGGTCGTAGTGGTGTTACCAAGCCACTTCTGGTGTTTTACATTGAAGTCTCCCATTTAGAATAAGTTCTATGCCCTTGCTATCCTATGTCTCTTCCAAGTGGTGTTCCATATAGTCTGCTACTGATTCATCAGCTAAGGGAAGACAGTAGATGGTAATCAGCAGGAGATCTTCCTTCATCAGACTTCATGGTTGTGGAGTCAATGTTAAGGCATCCCAGGGCCAACGATATACCAGTGTGCTACCTCCTCTGGAGAGTCTGTCCTGAAGGTAGGAAACAAGGTACCCAAGATTAGTGATGGAGGAGCCTGAGACATTGGTTGAAAGGTATTATTTAATGAGTATTGCCGTGCAACACTGTTGTTTGACTTGACTGTGAGACAGCTCTGCCAATTGAAGATGTTAGTGTAGAGGATTTTGGAAGGTTTTCTGTATAGTGTGTGCCTTTTATGCTACTGGTGCCTGGTCAATACTGATTGGCCCATCTGGTTTTATAGAATCAGGTTGGTCTCAGCCCATCATTCTTTATCTTGTTCAATTTTTCTGTAGCAATATGACACAACTGAGTTGCTTGCTAAGCCATTTCAGCGCACAAATAAAAGTCAATCACATTGTGTAGATTTGGAGTCACGTGTAGGCCAGACTGGGTAAAGGAAAATAGATTCCCTCCCCCTGAAAGACAAAATAGTAGTTTTATGATTACAATTAATGCGACTAGTATCTTATTCTAGGTTTATTAATTAATTGAATTAAACCTTCCCCACTGCCTTGGTGGGATTTGAACTCATGGGGTGAATTTTCAGCTGGACTTGGGAAAAGCAGAGTTGTGAATTGTACCGGCTCACAAAATGCACATCTCATCCACGTGTAACTTAAAAGGGATTTTCACGCAGGATCAAGCTCAAGCATTTTGCGAGACACAATGGAGCACTTGAAGGAGATTGGGTGAGAAGATAGGTTGGTTAGATGGCCTGAATCAGTTCTCCAACACAGCAGCCTAGCTCCCAACATTGTTTAAAGACCCTTTACATCTCTCCTCTCATCTCTCTCATCCTTCGCCCCATGCCACTTCACATTCCCCTATGCCATGCTATGCCCCCCCCAGATTCCCCATACCATCCCCCATCCTCCATACCATCTCCATGCTCCCCAAGTGTCCTCTATTGCCAGTCACCTAGTATGGACAGAAGCACCTAGTAGGGGCACCTAGCATAGTTCTCAGGAGACAGGCAATAGCAATAGGAATTATTTTTAAATTATTGGAAGAGCATTAACGATATAAAAGCACTGGATTCAAACTCAGTGTTGTTGATACTGAACCAGAAAATTGAAGGGAAGTAATATAAATGTTTATTTGTTAATAAATAAGAAACCACACCAAAGTTGTATTCTATTATTATAGATTTGTGAAAGTTTCAATAGATCTTGGATCAATAATACAGTGCAGATGCTTTTGAAACCCAGCCATGTATTCACAATGGGAGAGCTCTCATTACAAAAACTTCTTGTTCCAGTGACTGAACAAATGCCCATTTCCATTTCTAAGCAGAGTGCCAATCAATGGAAGGCGGATGGGGATGCAGGCTACTTTTTCTATCTTTAGAAACAGGTTTTTTCAAAAAGAACAGTCAGATCTGCCAGTCCAACTAAATCAGCGAACAAAAACATGATAGCAGAGGAGATTTTTATAAAATCTTTTAATACAGCATGGTATTGTCTGCTATGAAAAGGTATTGTAATACATGTGAATAATTACACAATGTTGGTCAATTAGCACAATGGATTCCTTTGACAAATCATTGCATTTAAAACACATCTTCAGCACCGAACAGTGAGATTTGAGGTTGCAAAATCATTTCAAACTTACCTTTCGGAATGTTCTCAGCAGGCTTTCTATTTCCTTCAAAAACTCTAAAACCTGGCATGGGTTTCCAAAATTCGCCCTACCAGTTGAAAATGGTAAGCGGGAGGAAATCCAATTTTCATCCCCCATTTAAAATGACAAATGTGACTTCAGCATGGGTGGATCAATATTTTCCATACTCGGTGTCCCTGATCTGCAAACAATCACAAGAAAGTAACAAGGGATTGGGAATGTGTTGGGGACCTGAGCAGTGCCAGAGGATGGCTGGAGGGGAATACCAGAGAGATTCCAGAGTTAACTGGTCATTCTGCGCTGGTCAGCCTTTCAAAATTGTGCCCTGATCCTCACGTTTCTAACTTGCTGGCGGGACAGGTGAATTAAAGGCTGCCCTGCCAGCAATACATTGTGGGACCCAATACTTGAAGTTTTATTTTATAGTTCCCGAGTTATACAGCAGAGAAAGCTACCATTGCTGTTTCTCTAGCCAGGCAAAAAGCAATAGGGTCAACAACTGCCTGGAGGGTAGAAAGTGAGGCATTCTGAATGGGGATATTTGAACAACGAAGGCAGAGGATGAGGAGAAACTTTTAAGATCAAAATTAGTAAATTTTTAAAAATCATGATAATGTTTAAAATGCATCAATATTGACAGAAGAATACAAATGAAATGATGGCAATATTGGGAGAATTCAGAGTTGGAAATGTTCCATGCCATTGTTTACACCGGGTTAGTTGACTGCCAGTTTATAACAATCGAACCATTACAGAATCCCGACAGTGCAGAAGGAGACCATTCGGCCCATTGAGCCTGCACCGACAACAATCCCATCTAGGCCCTATCCCTGTATTACCCTGCTAATTCCCCTGACACTTAGAGACAATTTAGCATGGCCAATCAACCTAACCCACATACCTTTGAACTGCAGGAGGAAACTGGAGCACACAGAGGAAACCCACGCAGATATGGGGAGAGTGTGCAAACTCCACACAGACAATCACCTGACACTGAAATTGAACCTGAGTCCTTGGCATTGTGAGGCAGCAATACTAACCACTATGCCACTGTGCCGCCCATGTAAAGCACAATGTATCATTCTGTCTCTGACTCCACCCTGCAAGGTTATGAAAACAACAAGTTCTTACATTTAAATGGAGATTTTAACATAATGATATATCTCAAGGTGCTTCACAGGGGCATTATAAAACTAAGTATGATACTGAGCCACATTAGGAGGTATTAGGTCAGATGAACAAAGGCTTAAGACAGAGGTAGAATTTAAGGGACGTGTTTAAGGATGAAAGTGAGATAGAGAGGTAAAAAGTTGTCAGAAGGAAACCAATAGAGGGTTTTAAAATGAGGCTGAGAATTTTAAAATCAAAACATTGCTTGACAAAATTAAATCATCTTTGAGTAAACAAAGATGACGGGAGAAGCTGCAAACCTCAGGCTCTGGTAACTTATAATCTTGGCAAGCTCCTTTGATATTTTCTATTTTTCTTTTGAAAGATGGGCTTTGAAGTGTGACATACTGGTGTACTCAATATATTATTTTAATAATAAAGATAGATGTAGGCTGGTGAATCTCTGATAGCCTTATCTACATTATTGGTAATGCTTGTGTTAAGTTTGGTTATGTTGTTAGGGTACAGATCAGAAACCCCAAGGTATATTGTGAAGCTAGACTAGGCCCCAACAATTTGCTATTTTGGCATTAATGTGAGGATATGATGTTTCACTCCGGGTGCAATTCTGCTGACACACAGAAGCTTTTATCAGAACAAACTTTATTTAACAACACTGTTTAACTGTAACAAATGTATTAACTTAATATTTGACAATAGAACAATACTTAATCAAAGCAAAATATATTCCTTAGCTGCTAATCTTTCACTGTGAATTCCAATGCCAGCAATTTTCCTCACGTAGACTTAAACTCCTTTTTTTTTAAATCAGTCAGCAAAACATAGGCTTACTTGTTGTCTCAGGTTAATAGTCCTAGAACTCTCAGAGAGGCTTTTTTACAGTGAGAAAGAAAACCACTGCTTCCTTCTGGCAGTTCAGGCAGCAAACTGCTTGTACTTTTAAATTAAACTGAAACAATATTTCTTTCCTCCAAGCTTAGTTCCTTCCATTAAGCACATGATTCTGCCCCTGTCCTAATCAAAAGTCTACACTGAAACCCAGGGGAAACATAAGTGAACACAAATTATTCTCCCCTCAATCTGGTTTCCAATGTGGGTGCCATAAGCATAGACATGGGCCAAGGGTGGATGAGGAAAAGCACAATGTTAATATGGCAGCGCGGGCTCGTTGGGCCGAAGGGCCTGTTTCCTGTGCTGTGTTGTTCTTTGTTCTTTAAATGCGTTTGCTCAGCTTAAAACAAACACCCCAGATACTTATTCTATTCTCCTAATTACCAGTTTAAAAAATTTCTTAGACAAATTGGCACCTTGCAAACCAGATCTGAATTCTAAACATACCCTCTACAAGAAACATGATATACATATATTTCTTAAATGCACAGCCAGCATGAAATTGCTCTTCAGAATCGATGGCTGTTGGGAACACATTTTGCCTCCACATCCAGGGCTGCCAAGTGTGCTTGTTCAATCATCAGAAAATTCAGGCCCATCAATTTCATCTTGAAGTCTAAAGAACCATTTCTGGAACATCATTTGTTTCCTGCAGTTTCTTCACTAAATAGTGAAACTTCAATTGACCCAAGGCACTATCGAGGCAGCAGTGACACTGGCAACAAAGAGACAAAGCTCTACCTCAGCAATAAAATAATACATTTGCCATTGTAATATATAATATATATAACTACAATATTCTGAAGCCTATAAAACAATATATTACTGTGATAATACAATTGAAGTTTCACTATTTAGTGAAGAAATTGCAGGAAACAATTGGCCAGAAATAGCTCTTTAGACTTCAAGATGAAACTTATGGGCCTGAATTTTCTGATGGTTGAGCAAGCACACATGGCAGTCCTGGATGTGGAGGCGAAACGTGTTCCCGGCAGCCGTCAATTCTGGAGAGCAATTTCATGCTGGGTGGCTGATTAACAGCTATCCAGTCTGAAATGCGCTCTGTGAAAGGCTGAGTGCTACTAGAGAGGGCAGGCATGGAGCAATGGGAGGGTGCGGGCTGGTGTGTTCCCTCAGGGGAACAGCCACTGCGGAGCTGTGTCAGGCAGCTGCAGACTCATGAAAAATAAATATCAATGTTAAAACTATGTTAAAATTGGAGAGTCTAGACAGCACAATCACACACAGACTTCATTCCCATGTACACACTTGTTCACTTTAATTCAATCCTGACAGTTCATCCTGCCTCAATTGAGATTGCAGCTAAAATGTGTAAAGACCGCCTGGCCAGTCAGCCCACTGTAAAAATAGATGGGCCATGTAAAGTTGCATTCAATGGATCCTTTAATGGGTGAAATTGACTCTGTGATTGCTAGAGAGTGCACTTCCGACTCTCGCACATGTCCACCATCTGAAATATTGTGCGAGTGCATGATGATGTCGGGATGCATGCCCTATGTCTTCTCCCACGATTTCACATGCTTGCAGATCTTGCGAGAAACATAAAATACCAGCCATGGTTCATTCTCATTCAGTCATACAATTTTAAAACACATCTTTAAAAAGAATCTTGTTGAAAGAAGTTGGCACATCTGACAATTAGCTGCAAAAATATTGCCTAGAACAGATTTAATTATCATCAAGCCTAAGTGGAAATGTAATTATCTGGTGAGGCAGCAAGTGCATACTCAAATTATTTTTGTTATGCTACTATGTAGACGTATGTCCATGTCTACAATCAAGTCATTTATTCATTTGGAGAACAAAGGAATTCCTAAACACCTATCTATGGAATACTTGCCCAATCTTGCTAATGCATCTATTTACTGATGTAGTTTGCTCTCTACGCTTCAATCATACCATGTTCCATGCCATTAGATCAAGGACAAAGGGCTGGCACACAAAATTAATTCCACAAAATAAATTATTGTGAACGATTATTGATGTGATACCAAGGACAATATATTTTCCCAAGAAACAAGGATCTCTTGGTGCTGTTGACCTTCCATGAGGGAGCACTGATGTGAACTATTTACCTTAGCAAAGTGAATTGGCCAATAATGAAAGATAGGATTAAATGGTTTGATTCCTTCACTGAATGTAACTTTCAACTACCAATTGGATGAGTTATAAAACATTCCTGTAGAAGCTCACCCCGTCTCAGGTCATTTGAGAAGCAATATTTGAATTTGCAAAGAGTATTTTCACTCTTTCCCGCTCTTTTACCATGTAGTAAAATGATGATAGGACTCCATAAGCAATCAAATTGTGTTTTCAAGTGTGGCTTTTTGTGGGCTTGTTCAATGTCATTATATTCTGCTAAACACTCATATAGACTTGAATATTTGTAGCAATAAATGTAAGGGATTTGGATTCATAGGCATCCAGATGCTGTTGTAAAGGTGGCAACGCAAACCTGAAGGCATGTAAAGTTCCTGTTTTGCTCTGTGATATTGAATTTTGTAGAGGAAGTCTAAAACAGGTATAATACACTCACCTACGTATATATTGGGCCTAACATCTGTGTTAGGTAGCTGTCAGATATTCCTGAAAATTGGCAGAATCAAACATCTTTCAAGCTTTTTTTGGGCTTGGGATGTTAGCTACCAAAATGAATTTTCATTGAGTTTGCTTTATAGCAATATAGGTCTATACTTATATTGATGATGGCTGATTTTATGTCACCTATGTGTACATTGGCAAATAGCAAATATTTAATTTAAATCTGTAATAGCAGTGGAATATATATATAATGTATATAATATACACATGGACAAATATGTTACACATATATAATTATATATATTTAATAAGTGTGGAATTATATTACATTAATTTTATCTTGGCATTGGTGATTGTAAATGTTAAAAGAACTTCAATATCTGTTGAGGGTGAAACTCATCCTACCATGTCTAGTTAGTTTTCAATACAAATTTCAGCTCCACTGCCATTACATCAAAAGATTTTTAAGTCATAAGAAGGTTTCTTATTCTCATTAGTAGGAATAGTAGTTTTTGTTTTTAATTGCAGACAAATAGCTCCAAAAATCAAGTTTGCTGATGTCTTTCCATTAAACTCAGGTAAATTTCGACGTAACGTACCTCGTAATTCATTTCCTTACTGAATCCCTGTTCTCCAGAGAATCTCTTGGATATTGAGACTATCGAATAGCAATTAATCATCTATCCACGGGATTAAAATTAAGAACATAAGAACATAAGAAATAGGAGGAGGAGTAGGCCATCCAGCCCTTCGAGCCTGCCCCGCCATTCAATAAGATCATGGCTGATCTGTCGCTGCTCAGTTCCACTTTCCCGCTTTCTCCCCATAACCCTTAATCCCCTCTCTTATCAAAAACCCATCAACCCGTGTCTTAAAAATATTTAGCGAGGTAGCCTCCACCACTTCAATGGGCAGAGAATTCCAGAGATTCACCACCCTTTGAGTGAAGAAGTTTCTCCTCAACTCCGTTCTAAACTGCTCCCCTTTTATCTTGAGGCTGTGCCCCCTAGTCCTACTGTCTTTTTTGAGCGGGAAGAGTCTCTCCACCTCTATCCTATCCATCCCATTCATCATCTTATACGTCTCAATGAGATCTCCCCTCATTCTTCTAAACTCTAACGAGTACAAGCCCAGTTTATTCAGCCTCTCCTCATAGCTCAACCCCCTCAACTCCGGTATCAGCCTAGTAAACCTCCTCTGCACTCCCTCCAAGGCCAAAATATCTTTGCGCAGGTGCAGTGCCCAAAACTGCACACAGTACTCCAGCTGCGGCCTCACCAATGCCGTATACAGCCGCAGCAAGACCTCCCTACTTTTATATTCAATCCCCCTCGCGATGAAGGCCAGCATCCCATTTGCCTTCCTGACCACCTGCTGCACCTGCAAGCTGGGTTTTTGCGACTCATGCACAAGGACCCCGAGGTCCCTCTGCACCGTCACCTGCTACAGTTTTTCGCCCCGTAAGTAATAGTCCTTCCTACCATTCTTCCTACCAAAGTGGACCACCTCACACTTGCCAACATTAAATTCCATTTGCCATTTCCTGGCCCATTCGCCCAGCCTATCTAGATCCTTCTGCAGACTCTCCACACCCTCCGCACAATTTGCCGTTCCCCCTATCTTGGTGTCATCAGCAAATTTCGACACCCTACACTTGGTTCCCTCCTCCAGATCATCTATATAAATGGTAAATAGCTGAGGCCCCAGCACCGACCCCTGGGGCACTCCACTAGTCACCATCCGCCAATCCGAATAGCACCCGTTGACCCCCACTCTCTGCCTCCTATTTGACAACCAATCCTCTATCCACGCTAACACCCTACCCCCAACTCCATGTCCCTCGACCTTCTGCAATAACCTCTTGTGAGGTACTTTGTCAAACGCCTTCTGAAAATCTAGAAAGACCACATCCACCGGCTCTCCTCTATCCACTGCCCTAGACACATCCTCATAGAACTCCAGTAAATTTGTCAGACACAACTTCCCTTTAATGAAACCGTGCTGCGTCTGCTCTATCAAGCAATTCCCTTCAAGATGCCTCGCAATTTCCTCCTTAATGACAGATTCTAACATTTTACCCACCGCAGACGTTAAACTAACCGGCCTATAATTCCCCGCCTTTTGCCTGGCACCCTTCTTAAACAACGGCGTAACATTAGCCGTTTTCCAATCATCCAGCACTTCCCCGGAATCCAGCGACGTCTGGAAAATAACCACCAAGGCATCCACTATCACCTCCGCCATTTCTTTCAGAACCCTCGGATGCATTCCATCCGGTCCTGGGGACTTGTCCACAATCAGCCCCTCCAGTCTGTCGAGCACCGCCTCTCTAGTAACAGTAATGTCATTAAGACCCTCCAGTCCTACCACCTTTCCATCGCTAACACTGTTAATCCATAAAATATTCAACTCATTATTTTAAATATATTTTTAACTCTGGTAAGGTCTTTACTCTTGCACTCTCCTCTGATATATGAAATACAGCTTACTGCTGACCTGTAAGTTGATCCGATTGAAATCCAACTGGGGAAGTATTATTTTGGGGAACAATTGGTATTTTCTTTAAGAGTTTCTAACAGAGATTGTGACAAAAGTACAGAATCAAACTGCTTAGTGTATGACACTAGGCCCAACCATCTTCAGCTGCTTCATCAATGACCTTCCTTCCATTGTAAGATTAAAAGTGGTGATGTTCACTGATGATTGCACAATGTTCAGAACCATTCATAACTCTGCTGATATTAAAGCAGTCCCTGCCCAATACCGAGGCTTGGGCTGACAAGTGGCAAGTAACATTCATGCCACACGAGTGCCAGGCAATGACCATCTCCAACAAGAGAGAATCTAATCATTGCCCCTTGGTATTCAATGACTTAATGTGCTTAATGCCCTCACTATCAACATCTTGGAGGCACTGCCAGGCTGGCCTCTGGGCCCTGTCAGTGTGCCAGGTGGGCACTGCCAGATGGACACTGCCTGGCCATGCCTGTGACCAGTGGGAGGCGTCATGGCCTCTGAGTCCCTAGCACAGCCATCGCATCTGGTCTTCTGTAGTGGAGGACAGTAATGATTCGTGCCCACGTGGCATCCGGTTGGAGAGGCGGGAACATTCTGAGAAGGGGGACGATCACTAATGAGATTGAAATCCAGTCAATCTCATGCAAATAAGCACATGATCTGGTTTGCACCAGTAGAAAGGGACTGGGATGATTGCTAACCATTTGACGCTGGACGCAGAATCGATTTTTAGGTCTGCATGATATATTCCGAGATTGGCGCAATCTGTGCCAGGCATGGCAAGGTCAGAAAATTGCCCCTTATATATCCTGTCCCTCCTTAAAGCTGAAAGCAATGTGAATGATCACTCGTGCAATTCACTATTTCTTGATTTCTCTTCTACATCAGTATTATCCTGATTTATCTTATCACTAACCTTTTTTCTAAAATGTAAAAGAAATATAAATTGTACTTGCATTGGAACTCTGCTATGAGAGTGTGAATCTGGAACCTGTATCATCCTGAATCAGTGAACATGAGTCTGACAAGTGAAAGCTAACAGAAGGAAACGTTCCTTCTGGAGAAAATGTCCACATAAGGAGTAGGACCTGGTGAGAAGAATGGGAACTCAAACTAAATTACATTGAGGAATGAGACTGGAATGTTCTAGCAATCGTGTTTGCTGCTTGAAGTATATCCAAATGGACTTTCCTACTGCAGTCTTCAAATTGCTCTTCCAATTTGTTTGGCAGGATATGGAGCAAAAAGAGTCCACTGAGATGAAGAACTGCTGATAAATCAATATTTCTGTCAACGTGGAGCATTGCCAAAGCACAGACATTGTGAGGCCTTCTGTTAGGGAAGAAAGCTGAGATCACTTGCTAAGCTTTAGTAACTCAGCACAGCAGAAAAAAAAGAGCTGAAATAAGCTGAGTTCCAATGCAGGCATCTGTTTTTGAATGGCTCAGGCCGTTGTACTAATTATTCTGCCAAGTCATGTCATTCTGTACTCACTGGAAGCCTATGCTTTACATATTGAAATGGCAACTTGCACCAAGCAGCAGTCTGTCCCGTCAGGCCTTTGCTCACATTACAGCTGGTCCGATGGGTTATCTGGAGGATTTAGAAACTTAATGCCATTTATACTATTTCCAGTCTGAAGTACAAGTTGTACGGTCCATTTTTTAAGATGATCTCACAGCCCTTAATCAATTGCACTCTACCTGATGCTCTGAGATTAGTGTTCTGCTATACTTAATGGGTCAATATGCTGCGAAAAGTAGATGCAGAAATATCAGTATAATTGGAAACAGAGGGCAGTGAATAAAAATATCCCATTCAACTTCTGGTAATGAAGTTGGCTTGGCAGTAGCACCAAATAGGTAGTAGGAAATCAGCAGCTCATGTCACATCCTACTATTAACTTCATTCGTAAAAAAAATTGATCAGAGTGGAAAACAGGCCAACCTTTCTGTAAACCAGGCTGCCCAAGGAGAGGAAATCATGAGCCAATATCTCATAGTATCTCATCCAAAACTCAGTTGTCTGTAGCATCTTGGTATCTGCAGCAGAACCTTTGGGCATAGATTGGTTTTCACAATCACCTATGCACCCCAGATGGTGAGCATAGTCATTTTCACCTCAAAGAATGAACATGATGTTGCATCCCTCTTTGTGCATGTGACATTTGCTGTTTTTGCATTCACCTGTATCGTAGTTCTCGCAACTAGTTCCATCTTGAACTCTTTGGGCCTGACTTTACCATCAAGTTGCAACTGTTTTTGAGCACAAAAGCTTGGTAAAGTCAGGCATGAGGCGAGTAACATGATCCATGCCCGCCTCCGTACTGGCTCCCCCTTTACCAAGGCCTGAAAATGGCTGCAATTGGGACCACACCTGAAACAGGCACAATGGCCATTTAAATTCATTTGCATGCATTTAAATGGACTTACTGGGCTGAGCGCCCAACTTTACCGGCACTTCCCCTTTTCCAAACGCTTTGCTCATCCAGATTCAGCGCGAAATAGACATGCTCTACAAAAGTCCAATTCGAGCGCTCCAGTTGGTGAGGAGGTAAGTGCCGAGCATCCGGTGGCTCTCTGCATGAGATTGGTAGGCGGAGAAAGGGAACCCGCTGCCACTCTGCCTGTGATCAATGAGAGGGAGAAGGGAGGGTCCGCTGCCACTCTGCCTATAATCAGTGAGGGGGAAGGGGGGGTCTGCTGTCACTCTGCCTGTGATCAGTGAGGGGAAAGGGGGGGGTCCGCTGTCACTCTGCCTGAGATCGGTGGGCAGAGAGGGAAGGGAGGGGCCCACAATCGGTGTGGTTGGCGGAGGGGGTAGAGGGATAAGGGGACAATAATATTGTGGGCTGGGGCAATGTTTGTGGTGGCCAGGGGGAGGCATTATCTGGCCCGGGAGCGATGTGGCAAGGGAGACACATTCTGTGATTTTTTTTTCTGTGTGTGCGCAGTTGGAGGCGCTGATCAGAGCTGCAGCATTTTGAGTGCATTAAACCCCGCCCACAGGCTTCTACAGTGCGATTCGGAATTGCTGATATTTTTGCAGGCAGAGTGCGTATGGGGGCACCTGAGAATGGGTCTAAAAGTCGGATCTGGAACACTCCCAGTTTCAAGTCTGCTCAGCACTTTGAATTAAAATGGTAAATTAGGGCCCATTGTCTCTCTTTCTATCCCACATGTTTAGTGTGATCTGCAAAACTGACTGACTCACTCCTAATTTTATAAATCCAGATGATTTATTTCAATTAAGAACAGTAGAGCCCTTAGCACTGATGTTCAGGGAACTCTCTTCAGAACATTTCCTAGTGAAAGGAAAGGTTACTCAGGCTGCCTTACAATGTACTAATATAATACTGCTGTTAAGAACATAAGAAATGGGAGTTGGAGTAGAACATATGGCCTAACAAATCTGCTTTCCCATTGAATAAGAACATGACTGCATTCCTATCAAACATAAATCAAGCTCAGTGTTGAATATACTCATCAACTAAGCATTAGCAGACCCCTGGGCTAAAGAACTACAAAGACTCACAACCTACTGGTTGAAGAAAGCTTTCCTTATCCAGTCTTCAATAGCTGAGCATTTTTCCGGAGAATCTGACTTCTAGTCCTGGACTGACTTGTCACGGGAAAATTATGCCAGAATTACCCTGTTAAGCCCTTTATGATCAGTTATTTTTCTGACTCCCAGAGAATGTGTGCCTGTTTCAATTTCTGTTTATAGGACAGTATTCTTATTCGAGGAATCTATTTAGTGAACCATAATCCTTCAAAACCATATCCTTCTAAAATAAGGATATCTTTCCTTAGGTACAGTGATGAAAACTGTATAACATTCCCCAGATATGTTCTGCACCAAAGCCCAATATCATTGCAGCTATATATTTTACACTTGTACGTCCACCCATTATACAATAAAGGCAAACAAACCAGTTGCCTTCCTAACTGCTTGCTGTACCATTTTGTATATTCACTAATGGAATTTGGGTTCGCTAACTGGGCCAGCATTTATTTCCCATCCCTAATTTGCCTTAAGGGGGTGTTAGTGAGCTGCCTTCTCGAACCACTGCAGTCCATGTGGCGTAGGTAAACCCAGAGTGCTGTAAAGGAAGGAGTACCAGGATTTTGACGCAGTGACGGTGATGGATTGATGATATATTTCCAACTTAGGATGGTGAGTGGTTTGGAGGGGAAGTCCGAGGTGGTGGCGTTCCCATGTATTTGCTGCCCTTGTCCCTTTCAATGGCAGTGGTCCTGTGTTCAGAAGGTGCTATCAAAGGAGTATCGATGAGTTGCTGCAGTGCATGTTCACTCTCAATAATTTAATTGCAAGGCCCTGCCAACTCCTTCCGATTATCAATTATTTATTGGTTACTCACTTTTTAAAAAATATTCTGCCTTTGCATTCTTCCAACCAAAATGGATAATTTCACATCTTCCCATGTTACACTCCATCTTTCAACTATTTGCTCAATCGTTTCACTTGTCTTTAAACCATTTGCAGCCAATTTGCATCCTCATCACAGCTTCCATTCCCACCTATCTTTATAGCATCAATAAATTTGGGTATATTATACTTGATTCCCTCTGATTCTGTGATATAGATTGTAAATAGCTGAGGCCGAAGCATTGAACCTTGTGACACTGAATTAGTTGCACCTTATGACCTGACAGTGTTCCTATTCTCTACTCTCTGTCTGTTAACCAATCTTCAAGTTTTACTAATATATTACCTCCAATCCCCTAAACTCTAACCCCCTATATGTTTTAACCTTACATGCTGATTTGTACAGCTATCATTTTGCCCTTACTTTGCAATCATGTTCGATTTTAATATGAATCTTATATTGTAAGATATAAGTTGGCAAGTACGCAGCAACAGTGATTCTTACAGAACCAACAGATTTTAATGTAAAGTAGGTAGTTAGTTAATCACAGCATCTTACAGGATCTCAGAATCCCTACTGTACAGAAGGAGGCCATTTGGCTCATTGAGCCTGTACTGACCATAATCCCATCGAGGCTCTATCCCCGGAACCCCTCACATTTACATTGCTAATCCCCCTGAAACAAGGGTCAATTCAGCATGGCCAATCCATCTAACCTGCACATCTTTGGAGGACTGAAGGAGGCTATTCAGCCCTTGCAGTTCTTTAAGCGAGCTATCCAATTGGTTCCATTCGCCCACTCATTCCCCATAATACTGTATATTATTTTTCTTTTCAAGCGTTGACTCAATTCCCTTTTGAAAGTTACTATTCAATCTACCTCAACATCCTTTCCAGGCAATGCTTTCTTGATCATCATAACGCATTGTGTAAAATAAAATTCTCCTCAACTTGCCATAGGACAATGGTTCTCAAGTTTCAGGAAGCTGTGATCAATCATATGATTAATCTTGTAAAAGAAAAACACATGAGGCTGCCTGACCTGCTTAGTATTTCCAACAGTTTCTGTTTATATCATCAGTAACACTGGGGGGAATTTTATGACTTTACACCTGTAAAAATCTCATAAAATTGGGCATAAAGTGACTAGCATGAATGACGCCTGTTTTCATGCCTGTAGCGATTTTACGATACACTGATTTCCAGCACAGTCAGCCTTTCACTGGAAATGGATGAGAGACTGATTAATTTATTTAAATTTATGGAAATGTTGATTTTAATCTGTTTGGCGATCCTGGCGCTCAATTATCCAAGGCCTCTTACCTTTATGGCATCGCCGGGAGATGTTCTCTCAGGCAAGAAAAACACCTGCTACCCAAGAATGGGGAACAGCTGTGTTGGTCTCGCTGGTGGAACCGTAATCCATTGAGGCCCCCGGGGGAGGCCAAGTGCAAAGCGGGGGTGCTGCTTGAACAATGACAGACTGGCAGTGCCACCCTGGCACCTGGATAACACCAGTCTGGCACCTAGGCAATGTCCACTGCACATCTGGACAATGCCCAATGGGCAGTGTCAGAGGGTGGAGTCTGTGTACCAGCGTGTATGGCCAAAGGGACAGTCTGGGGCCAATGGGGTGTGTGGCTGGGCTCAATGGGGATGGACTAGAGGGCAATGGGGGGGGCAGGCTAATGGGGAGGATTCCACTGGGGCAAGGGGGCCCTCTGCCACTCTATCTGCAATCAGCTGGTGGGGGTCTGGGGGCGGCGGGGGCTGTGTCTCGGGCTGCAGGCCTTCGCAATTATAGGGGAGGGAGGAGCTAGTTGAGGCTGCCTGTAGTGGCAGGGGCCTGACAACTTTCTCTCTGTCTGACAGACCCCTGCTACTAATAATGCGCATGTGCACCATCAGAGGTTTGCACATGCGCAATATCTCCCTCTGCAGGCTGTCTAGCAAGTTAAGCCCTGGCCATAGCCTCTGTGGCTAGAAACATTTTAGAGACAGAGTGCATAAGATTGGGCATGAAAACTAGCCCAAAAAATGAATCTGGAACTCTCCCATTTTTAGACCAGCTGGGCACTTAGAAAAAAACTCATGAAATTCCACCCATTACCTTTCCAATAAAGTTTCTCCCAGAATGGGAAATTCAGTTGGTAAAGAATTATACAGAATCAAAATCAGTTTTCTAATTAAAAGTTTCACTCTGTGACGTAGTAATTAAATGTAATGAGAGAAAATTTTGATAAGTTAACCAAATAGAAATTATACTGATCTCCAAGGGGAAATAACCTGTTCATAAATAAATTAGCTTATTGAGAAGGTGTGGGTTTCAATTAGTTGTCCCTTATATAAAGCTCATCTTACCTTTTGATGGAGTATATAATGCAGAAATGTGCAAATCATTGCAGAGTGCGTCCCCAACCATTAGATGTGGTTCTAAGTACAATATTTTAAGTTTATGACTATTTTAAGCACTTTCTTGGTTCATGAAATCATGAACACTCGACCACAACTTTTCAAAAGCATTATTGATTTTGAAGACTATTTAATCATAAAGATAATCATCTTTTAAAACCAGCCTGACATTGTTCCTCTAATCAATACTTACTGCTTACTCCCTAACAGCTATTTCTTATTCATTTCCAGATGGTACCATGGAACTTGGAACCTTAATCTTGTATTAGCTCCAAAAATAACCAGCCAAAATTAATGATAATCTGTACAACAATGTTATAGATGGAATCTTATTGATGGTTCTCTACAAGTTGGGGTGCACTAAATCAGGATTTGCAATTTTTACTTGAATGCAATTTGTTAAAAAAAGAAACATGTCGTTGAAGTTTTCCATCTTACACTCACCAGGGCAGATTTGCAAGAATACCAATTGTAAAGGGAACAACAATTTATCCTGCATGAGAAAAGAGTACTGATTGGTTGGCAATTGGACTCTGATTGGTAGAGGTATTGACATGAATAATGCATCCGTGAACAGTTAACTACCAAATTTTTGTTTAAATTCAAACCAGGCAGATTGAATTAACCAAGCTTTTGTTTAGTTGAAAAAAAACAGAAATAGCATAACCGAAGCTAAAGCTTTGGAGACAGCCATTCCCTGGTTCATTCCCCATAGTGATATCTCTACTAATTGGAGTCCATTTGCAAATCAATCAGCACTTTCTTCCCACGCTGATAAATTGTTGGTTTCTTTACTGTGGTATTCTGAGAAATCTGTCCTGATGAGTGCAAGACAAAAGGCTTTGGCAATATGCCTCTTTTTTCAGCGAAAGACAAGTTCTGTACTACCGAATGACTATTCGAATGTCATTACTTAAAAAAGTGGCAGAAGATTATTCAGGAAGTATTTGACTTGGAGGCTGGGATTCTCTGGCCATTCACATTAGTGGGATTCTCTGGTTCCGCTGCAGTGAACAGAGATTTGGCTGAGCGCCAAATTCTCCATCCTCGCTGACAGCGGTGGTGGGGCGTGAATGCCAGAGAATTCCAGCCAGTGTGTTGGCCGCCATTCATTAGGTTTCTTCCATAGACAATATATATGAATAATGATTGAATCTTGTGTTTCTTTTTGCTGTCTTTGTTGAGAATGTTGAATAGGACCAGAAAATGTCAGAAATTCTCAGCAAGGCAGAAGCACATTCAGTTTACATTTCAGATTTCCAGCAGTTGCAGCATACCTTTGTTTGACTGAATATTGGCAGATTTATTTTCAGTTCAATGGCACCCCTACTGTGTGGGGGCACCATTGAACTATTCTAGTGTGGGGGGTGGGCACACCTGAGTGGTAAACTAGCAGAATTGACTGTCCATTGATGATCAAATTTAACCAATGTTCACTTTCCCTGACGGGTCTGCCCAGGTCCAGGAGCACTGGTACTCTCAGTTGTGTTCTGAAAAGGGATTTCTGGATTCAGGTCACTACCTACCTGCATCCCACCAGCCGCGCCACCCCCCCCCCCCCCACCTTCCCTTCCTTTCTGTTCCCTTCAACCCCCTTCATTTCCCTTAAACCCCCACAGAATGTTCCAGAAAACCCAGGGCAATTTGAAAGGAGCGAAATCAAAAACCCAGCAAAACTAAATCGCATCCCAGCCCCCTCCCCCACCCCCTGCCTTTTCCTTGACATTTGCGTTCAGCAAATAGGTGGGGGGGAGGGTGTCAGGAGTACCAATGGCTATATCCATGATGACCATCCACAGAGGCAGACATGGCTGACATTAAATGTTGCATATATTTTGTTCTGATTGTACTTGTTGGTTTTGCATTGTTAGTCTGCAATAAAAACCTTTCCTCTGACACCTGAGAACCTGCACAGTAATATATTTAATTTAGAAATAGCACCACTTGGCAATCTTGCACAGTGTGGGTGTCAGTACATTAAGTTCAGCGTAGTAATTTAAATGAGATGTCACCAATAAATTTATGTGCCTCTATTTCCAATGTTACCCATGTGTTAATCACTCGTTGAATAAGAACTTCCTTACGTCAGTTCTGAATTTATCTTTCATTAGTTTTAATTTGTTTCTTCCTAGTTCCGTACTCACAATTCAGTGTGAAATGATTTTCCAGATTTATCTTTTTGACACTATATCATATACCTCGATGTGGTAAGAGCTGAGATCAAGGTCAAACAATGTAAGGTTTGGATACCATTATTTAATAATAATAAATTATTGAATTTAAATAGTTCAAGTTTATTTGAATAATTGAGTTACAATTCAAATCACCAATAGCTCCAGGACTGTTCCCTGAAATCCTATCGATCGTACCCTGATAAAGTTTTAAACATATATGATTCAGATGTGTAAGAAGAAGGCTCATTTTTGTCATATTTCAAGACTGGTCAATTAACCTGCAGAACTATATCACTTGAATCATAAAATCCCTACAGCGCAGAAGGAGGCAATTTGGCTGCTTAGTCTACACCAATCGCAAATCCCATCCTGACCCTATCCCCATAACCCACATATTTAGCCTGCTAATAATTCCCCTGGCACTAAGGGTCAATTTAGCAAGGTCAATCCACCTAACCTGCACTTCTTTGGACTGTGGGAGGATACTGGAACACCCGGAGGAAACCCACGCAGACATGGGGAGAATGTGCAAACTCCACACAGAGATTGACCCAACACGGGAATCAACCCCAGGTCCCTGGTGCTGTGAGGCAGTAGTGCTGACCACTGTGCCACTGAGCCATCGTTAGATATTACTTTTGTTGTGAGTTCATGCACTCAAGCACAGTTTAACTGGAAAGTCACTATCTGCAAATGCTAACCCCAGCTTTGAAGAACCACCAAGGTCTTAGTTCCTTACATTTTATGGTTTGTGTTTAAACTCGTGAAACCTTCACTTATTGATATACCAGTGGCTGCCCTGGAGTCATATGAACCAAACGTTGCCATTGCCCCCCCAGACACCCTTAGTATTTGATTCCAATTTTCCCTCTCCTACATGCAAATCTCCTTTGAAAATAATGGATCCAGGGCAGGATTTTCCAGCAATGCTTGCTCCAAAATCGGAAAATCCCCCCCCACCAAACCCACCCCCTACCCACCCTCTCCCCCCTTCCCCTCCCCCCACTCTCCACCACTCGCTACAATTCCCATGATGGGTAGGATGGAAAAATTCCCTCCAGGCTCAGGACAGAGTGCGATTGTTCCAGAGAAATGAGGATACTTGACATTTAATTCATAAAATAAAAACTGCGTACTTAATCTGATATTTGAATCATAGAATTTTATAGTACAGAAGGAGGCCATTTGATCCATTGAGTCTGCACCCCCCATTCCCACAATCCATGCATTTACCCTAGCTAATCCCCCTGACTCTAATGGATAATTTAGCACAGCCAATCCACCTACCCCATACATCTTTGGACTTATGGGAGGAGTCTGGAGCACCCAGAAGAAACCCGCACAGGCATGGGGAGAACATGCATACTCCACACAGACAGTGACCCAAGCCAGGAATTGAAGCTGAGGCCTTGGTGCTATGAGGCAGAGTGCTAACCACTGTGCCACCCCATTGTGTCATCATCCTTGTCACATCATTTTATTCAATTGAGAATCATGGAGATATTTGGTTCCCACACTTGTGTGGTCATTGGAACAGCACATGCTTCACTCAAAACATTACTGTTGCACAGAATGATTTACATCCCCACTCCCTCACTTCTTGAAGGGTACTTGTGTTTGCCATTGACCCTGATGATATTATATGGTGACATGATGGAGAACCAAGTACATATCCTAACACCTTCCGGAATAGCTCATTGTATCATCCGGCTATGGACTGACTTTCTCTTTAAAATACACAAATGGATGAAAAACCATAATGAGAGGAATTTTGTTGCATTCATAGCATTTATTCTGCAAAAAAAAAGATTAAATGCTATGATAGTTGATTTTGCAGTCTATTAGATGAGAACTGCTCAGTCAGCTGTTGTGGACTTTTGTGATAGATTCCATCACGGCTTTCAGCCTCATCCAGTTTTTAAAAGCAAGGCTGTAAATAATGCTGGACTTAATGTATCTGGAGCGACAGGAAGACAAATTTAAGCTGACATCAGTGGTTTGCTGTATAGGTCACTTTCAATTTTGTTCCGGATGGTAGGCTGTGCAGCGCAGAAAGGCACAACTAAACTTTTAATGCAGCTCCCTGTTGTTACTCACTAAGTACTTTTCATCTCCTGGAGACTGAGGCTGATTAATTTGTTTTTAATTCATTCATGGGACGTCAGCATCTCTGGCTAGGCCAACATTTATTGCCCATCTCTAACTGCCCTTGAAGATGGTGGTGAAGTAAGTATTTCTGCACTTCAGAGAATCAAGGGAAAAGCGGAGAAAGCTTTGTTGTTCCAATGGAAAACTCCGTTTAAAGTTTATTTATTCATGTCACAAGTAGGCTTTCATTAATGCTGCAGTGAAGTTACTGTGACAATGCAGGCATGACACACCTGGGTAAGTTTCCACACTGCTAGATGGATGCACATGCTGTGGTTGTACTGGAGCAACGTGACTAGAGAGGCAACTAGCTCTGGAGCTCAAGTCTCTTGAAGTATTACCAGGATGTTGTCAGAGTCCATAGCCTCTGAAATATCCAGTCACTTCAGCCATTTCTTGATCAAGAGAATTAAATTGGTTGAAGACTGGCATCTATGATGTTGGGGATCTCAAGAGGAGGCTGAGATGCATCATTCACTCAGTACTTCTGTCTGAAAAGGATTGCAGAGGCTCCAGCCTTATTCATGTGTTCTGGGCTACTCCACCATTGAGATATTTGTGGAGCCTTCTCCCCGTTAGTTGTTTAATTGTTACTATTATTCACGACTGGAAGGAGGACTGCAGAGCTTTAATCTTATCCATTAGTTGTGGGATCGCTCAGCTCTGTCTATCACTTGCTACTTCACTGTTTAGTAATGCTTATGCCTGCAGTAATGTTGTGGAAACAGGAGGAGTATATGTAGTTGTTAGAAAAAATCATTCACCTTTTCTTCAATAGCTTCCAGTAAATGTTTCTGTTTTCTGCAGAAAAAAAATCAAAGAATGTTCCACCCAGCTTTTGACCAGATAGGGCCTCAAACAGGTAATGGGCTTCATAGAACATAGCAGCACAGTACAGGCCCTTCGGTCCTCAATGTTGTACCGAGCTATGTCCAATCCCAAGATCAAGCTATCCCACTCCCTATAATTCTGGTGTGCTCCATGTGCCTATCCAATAACCGCTTGAAAGTTACTAAAGTGTTCGACTCCACTATCACAGCAGGTAGTCTATTCCACACCCCACCACTCTCTGGGTGAAGAATCTACCTCGGACATCCCTCCTATATCTCTCACCATGAACCTTATATTTATGACCCCCAGTAACAGCTACATCCACCTGACGAAATTGTCTCTGCACGTCCACTCTATCAATCCCTTTCATCATCTTATAAACCTCTATTAAGTCGCCTCGCATCCTTCTCTGCTCCACAGAGAAAAGCCCCAGCTCCCTCAACCTTTCCTCATAAGACCTACCCTCCAAACCAGGCAGCATCCTGGTAAATCTCCTCTGCACTCTCTCCAATGCTTCCACATCCTTCTTATAGTGAGGTGACCAGAACTGAACGCAATACTCCAAATGTGGTCTCACCAACATCCAATATAGTCTTCAGTTTAAGGCCGAGTGCTAATTTTAGGTGAGCGCTACAGAGAACTTTCCCCTTTACCTACATGGCAGCATCTACACCCTAAGTGCAGATCAGGCAAAGGCATTGAATTTCAAAATTGGTCCTCATTGCCCCATTTTAGGGGCAGCAAATGGGGTCAAACTCCAATTTGTCTATTAAGACAATTGCCAGTTATATTAGAGTGATTATGGCAGTGAACTCCAGTATTAGGCATAGTATGGTAGACTCAGCACATTATGGGATCACCTGATCTGAGGGTCAGGAGGTGAGATAGCACATGTAAATATAAGTTGAATCCAGGCTGCAGGCCAGCGATGTGTGTTTATGTTCTGCTCTTAATGAAGTTAATTTACAATAATGATGCTCATCATCTTGCAACGTAAGAAACAAAATAGCCAGGACCTTTGTGAATGAGCTTATATTGTCTCAATATGTTCTCCCATTTTGCCTGCATTGGGCTTGTTGGCAGAAAGGCACATTGAATCTATGGGAGCTAAAAAGTCAGAAACCGGAAAAGCAATAAAGATCTGAAGTTCAGTTTAGCTGGCGGTGGAGTGTGGAGTGAGGCTTAGCTGGGGTGGTGGAAGGTTGAGGGGGATTTGGAACAACAAAGAAAAGGGCAGCAATGTGAAAGGAGGCCTGTGTGAGGAGGCCAGAGGGGAGAACAAGAGCTCACGATGGCACACGGAGGGGCAAGGGGGTGAAAGAAAGGGGTGAACAATGGATGACAAAGGGAAGATCGAAGCGGGGTTGGGGTAGCTAGACTCCAAAAAGGCTACATGAAAAGCTCACATACAAGGAAGTCAAAGGGATATCACATCACTTATTGGAAGGAGATGGATGAAGACTCCAGGTATGGTGGGTAGAGCTCCAGGTGGGATGTGGGCGCCTCCCAGGTGATGGCCTCAGGAGGACAATGGTTGAATCAAGGAATAGAGTTTCTCTGTCAGCTGGTTGTGGGATTGCTCAGCTCTGTCTATCGCTTGCTACTTCACTGTTTAGTAATGCTTATGCCTACAGTAATGTTGTGGAAACAGGAGGAGTATATGTAGTTGTTAGAGAAAATTATTCACCTTTTCTTCAATAGCTTCCAGTAAATGTTTCTTTTTCTGCAGAAAACAATCAAAGAATGTTCCACCCAGCTTTTGACCAGATAGGGCCTCAAACAGGTAACGGGCTTCATAGAACATAGCAGCACAGTACAGGCCCTTCGGTCCTCAATGTTGTACCGAGCTATGTCTAATCCCAATCTGGTGAAGACAGGTGGGCCGGAGAGAGTGATATGAGTGTTCTGGACTGGTGTTTAAATATGGCGCTGTGATGTTCCAACCCAGCAGCTCAGGATGGGGACTGAAATGGGGTCCACCAGGAGAGTCGGAGGGGATCTTGCTTTTGCAGAACTGATGAGCTTCCAAGTTCAGAATCTGTCGCGGGATCCCGTCATTCCAGGCAATGAGACTGGCACTGCCGGAACAACCCACCACCACATTTAAAATCTCAAAACAAAGTTCCGCCCAATGAATAAAACAACATTTTTTTAAGAATTCACGCAATAAGAAGGAAGTTTGTGGAGGAAAGATGAAGGCCAGAATTCTCCCAAAAAAATTCTAACTGCCAAATTCACGTAAAAACTGGAGTAAATCCTGCAGGGTTTTTTAGCTGGGTTTTCAAAACGAACCTCCCACACCCTGTGCATCACATAGTGCCTCAGTGTGAATCTCACTAAAAATCTGTGGACGTGGCCAATTCTTGCTGGATAGCGCTAAGTGGGCCACCGTGCATCTGCTAATCTGTCAGTAGCCCTGCACTGTCAGTCTCCTGATCACTGGCCAGCCCCTTGTCCCCACATCACTGGCCACGTGATTTCCCCCCCCAGTGTGTCTGGGCCAGCCCTGACTCCACTGTCCCCCGAGGCTCGCCTTGATCACCCCCCCCCACAGGCCCCACCCCCTCTGATCCTACCTCCTTGGCCCAGCCAGACACTCAGTGGGCAGTGCCAAGATACCCCCAGGCATTGCCATTCTGCCCCTTTGGCTGTGCCAGGGGGCCAGGCTGGCACTGCCCAGTACTCCCCTCATTCCTGATCTCCTGGAGGACCTCCATGGCCTCCTTTCACTCCAATGAGGTCAGGCTGCCAGCTCCCCATTAGTGGAATGCTGTTGTAAACCCCACTGGAGTGAAACACCCCTGGCAGAGGGGGGGAAGAAGTTGGGCTGAAGTCTCTGGGCCCATTAATGATATTTAAATTTGAATTTAAATATTTTAAGCAGCTCTACGCTGATTTCCAGCACGGAGCTGATGATGCCAGAACTCCAGATATCGGAGACGCATAGAGGCCATGGTGCCCCAGTGGGGAGCTCGCTAAACAGCCTTTGCTTATTTCTTTTGGCCCACTGCACTGTCCTGGGAATACCCCCCCCAAAATGTTACAATGGTGGGATAGGATGCAACACTCTGGCAATTGAGTTGTCACAATAGTGGCAGCATTGGCAGAAATAGCCATCACTTAAGCTATCCTACTTTGGAAATGAGTTGGTGGGTGTTACCACTGAGAGCAAAGATATTGGACCATATCTGGAACACTCCACTCTGAATAATGTTGTTTCTTCAGAAGCCACTCCCTTGCCATGGGCCACTCTAAACTCCCTACAATTGTACATGGTTTCTTATTTATAGTGAATCAGCTGGTCAGCTGACTATTACATCACTCTGTCCTTGGTTCCATGGTTTATTGGGTCAGCTGACCCTTACACCTTGTTCCCATTGATCACATTACAACCAATACAAAGTTGTCACCGGTTCCATTTTAACAAATGGTTGAGGTTAGGTCAATGGGAAATTTCAAAATTGAGTTGATAGGTTGTTGTTAGGAAGGAGTACTAAATATTAAGGAACCAAGGTAGATAGGATGAGCTCAGATACAGATCAGCCGTCACCTAAATGAATGGTGGGACAGTCTTAAGGAGTTGAATGACCTATTCCTGTTCCTGTCTTCCTAACAGCTAGTCTAAGATTCTAATCCTTATCAGTTTTCTCAAGAAGCACAATTACATTTTGAAGAAATTATATTCAGTAATTCACACCAGCTGTTGGAAATGAAGTTTCATCATCTATATCGGAAAAGAGAAAAAATAGTAAAACAGCCACGTATTTACAGAATATTTTTGCCTGTAGTCAAGATTTTAAACATTTTATTTTACTGTTTACTAACAATGGAACCGTTACCCAATTGTATTTGCTTTTAAATGTACCTTAACCTTTTTTCTGAGGCTGGATGTTTTTGTAAGGTTAGAGAAGAGCCAGCAGAAGAGTTTCTGAAACGTCCTTTCCAAGCGGTTGCTGGAATGTTTTTGCCTAAAGCAATATTGTTTGCGGTGCAGATTTTTTTGTAAACCACCAAGGTATCAGCTACAAATACATTGTGATGCTATAAATAAGAAAAATGCTAGCTGAAGGTTGAACTCCACATTAGGGTTTATGAAACAACAAAATCAATTGCTACAACACTTGGACACTAGAGGATTCAGAGTTCTTTTAGCTGTACTAAAATGCTGAAGGTGAATAGCTGTAATCACACATCTAAGCCAAATACATACACAGCAACATTGTTGCATTGCAGGAATCATTTAAAGTTTATTTATTAGCCACAAGTAGGCTTACATTAACACCGCAATGAAGTTACTGTGAAAATCCCTGAGTCACCACCCTCCACTGCCTGTTTGGGTACACTGAGGGAGAATTTAGCATGGCCAATCCACCATCTATTGTTGGACTGTGGGAGGAAACCAGAGCACCTGGAGGAAACCCATGCAGACATGGGGAGAATGTGCAACCTCCACACAGGCAGTGACCTAAGCCAGGAATCGAACCCGGGCCCCTGGTATTTAGAAAGCCCAGTTTCTGCCATGTGCTGTGTGCAAATACAATGGCCTAGATTTTCATCCTCCTTAGGGGGAGGCGGGAATATTCCTGGCTCAGCTTACCCACCTCAGGATCAAAGTACCCACAAAGGTGGGGCCTTCATTGCCGAGGGCTGGGTGTGAGCTGGAATCGGACCAGCCAATCCAGGATGAAGTGCAGAGGCAGCCATTGGAGCTATGGGCGCTGAGGTGCCCTGTTTAAAAGCGCCATCTTGGAGACATGAGACTTTGTCCCAGTGAAAATAAAACACCAAGGCCCCCCCAACCCTCAGCCTTCACACTCTCTTCTTTATCTAAATACTCCCCATGCCCTATCCATACCTCTTCATGCCCCCCACACAGCTTCTCAGGTCCCTCATGCCATGTCCCTTTACCCATCACCCATGGCTCCCTCATGATCCCTATGCCTAGCTGGGGCACTTCCATGCCCATTGACCCACCGTACACTTTCTAGAATCAGTTAACTCCATTGTGAATAGTGGCGTGTGTAAACAAAAAAGCTTGAAATAAAAATCATAGAATACAAACATAGAATCCCTACAATGCAGAAGGAGGCCATTTGGCCCACTGAATCTGCACCAACACGCTGGCAGGGTATGGGCCTAATGCCCTACCCCAATATCCTACGCATTTATTCTGCGAATCTCCCTAACCTACACATTTTGGGACACTGAGGGGCAATTTACCATGGCCAATCCATGTAGCCTGCACATCTTTGGACTAGGGGAGGAAAATGGAGCCTGGAGGAAACCTGTGCACTCACAGAAGAACGTGCAAACTCCACACAGATAGGTGCCCAAGGCTGGAATTGAACCTGGACCCCTGGCACTGTAAGGCAGCAGTCTAACCACTGAGCTGCCATGCCACCCTAAATCCACTGATAACTTTCCCCTATGCTTGAAAAAAAAATACCTGGACGCTACAAACTCTTGAATCATCCAGACCATTTGAAGTTTCAAAAACCACAAATCACAAACCCTCAAAACCAGTTAACATGTGTCAACATACATTGTGAAATTGACTGCAGAGATCAGAGAGCCTGAGCTGTCAATCAAACAATGTTTCCTCTGGGATGCAGGTTTTCTCATATTGTAATAGCTGTCTGGGCTCTCAGCCAAGCCCAGTGGATCAATAGGCATTGGATGTGTCATGGCTTGGCATGGTGGCATGTGGGGCCTGAAAGGGTGGGCAGTGGAAGAGCAGAGGTTGACAAGTGGGCCATAAAGGGATGTAGGGGTGGGTGGAAAAGCAGAGGAGATATGAGGGGGATCTTTTTAACTTAATAGGTCCCCACATTCACAGTGGAGTTCGTAACTCCTCTAAGGGGCCAAGCAATACGATTGCTTAAAAACCTGGCACAACTCACTGAAAATTGCGGAGGAGTAGGACATGCCTGTCTCTGCAATGGACCCGGCAAAATCAGGAGTGCTGGACATGGGCTTTTGACAGGAACCAGCCCACACCTTCAAAGGCACTCCCAAGTAATTGGATGGCCTGGGGTCGGGAATCCTGGATTTGGGATATACCCACCATTTTTAAAGGGCTCTGAAGTCACCCCCAACTCAATGAAAATCCAGGCCAATGTTCTTCATTTTTGACGTAGACCATCCCTAGAACATAATGGCATTTGAAGTGTTGGAAGGAAGAAAATCTATCAATAGCCCATTGTAGGCAGATTATGGCCAGTCCAGCTGAAGTTCAATCCTAAATGTATTTCACCATGTGCCCTTCAAATCACTCCACTTGGATTTGTGCCATTACTTGCTTCATAAGGAACAGTGAACAGAATTTAACTGATCATTGCCATAAGGCATCTAATAACCACAACACTGACAGAATCTCAATGATCTGGAGATAGTTCAATGAAGGAGATGGAAGGTTCCAATGTTCACGCCTCTTAATTTGTGAAAGGGAAATCCACTGAACTGAAACTTTTGGAAAGAACAAGATTTTTTTTGAGAAAGAGGCCATTTGGCCCATCGAATCTGCACTGACCCGTGAAAAGACCCCAGGCCACACCACTACCCTAAACCCATTTATCATCGCTAATTCAGCTAACCTACACATTTTTGGACACTTGCACGGCCAATCCACCTAATCTGCATTCTTTGGAGTGTGCGAGAAAACTGGAACACTCAGAGACATGGGGAGAATGTGCAAACATCACACAGACAGTCATCCAAGGCCTGAATCAAACCTGAGTTCGTGGCACTGTGGCACATTTGGTCCATAAAAGGTTATAATACAGAGGATCATGCCTGTGTCTTTATTAGAATGAATGCCTGTTCGGTCCCTATAGCCCTATATCGTTCTCTGCTACAGATGCTTCTATCCAGGATATAATGTCGATGTTATTTGATCAGGTTATTTAATTGGATTGCACTTGCAGAACCAGAAGTAATGAATATAACAGAACACACTGTGCCCACAGAGGAGTCGGCGTATGGAGTAAATTCCAACAAAAGCAGTTAATGTTGAGCTCCTTCAGAAGAAAGCTTGATAAATACTTCCTGTGAAATACGATTGAAGGTTAGCAAGATAGGTGTAGACATGCACTCTGTAGTTCCCTGAATCCTCTTTACAATAATATCCGTGGAGCACTACTAGCCAAGACTGACTGATGAAAGTGACATTCAATATTGGAATAAAAACAGAAAATGTGGAATAAACTCAATGGCCAGAATTTTACCATCATGCCTGCCATGGGAATCGGAGAAGGCAAGGGGTGCACCACAGAAAGATCCGTTGATCTCGGGCAGGGTTTTCCAGTTTCAGGGCGAGGGATTTTTTTTTGCAGAGTGGTTCAGTGGGTATGAAAAATGGGGTGGAAACCACCAACGCCAAGGGCATCTTCCTCAGTAGTCTTTTAACCTTTTCACAAGAAAAGGGGTTGCAGTGTCAATGATGTCACATTGATAAAACCCACCAGGCTAACAGCTTAGCTGTTTAAAAGATTGGGGTGCCATTTTTACAGGATGCCCAGATTAAAAAGAATATAAATAGAAAGTGCTTCCTCATGCCTCCTCCCATATACCTCCCCCCCCCCCGCCCCACCGCCCTCCACGGCCATGGCAGAACCCTCTCTTCCCCCTCCTCGCACTACAGAGCCCCTCCCCAATAACAGGTAATGACTCTTCAAGCACGGTGCATCCCACATCGACATGGAACCCTCCTCACCCCACCCCTCACACTGAACCCCACCTTCATGGAACACCAACCCATGCAACAACCCCACCCATGGATCACCTCCTTGGCACTGCCCCGGCGCCTAGGGATGTCTCAGCTACTGCCCAGGCATAAAGGCATGATGATATATTCAAATAAATACCTTAAAAGTCACAGTATGCATTACATCACTGGCAAGGCGCGGGGACAATTGTATCAGAAAACCTCACCAGTGTATAATGTGTGCTGGGAATCCTGCAGGATTTTCTGCCCTTCCCTCCTGAAAATAGAAGCGGAACCCTCCCCCACCCATCCCCACCCTTCCCGCCTCATCCCTCCCCTACTTTTTTTAAATTTGGAAAATAAAAATGGAGAACTTGTATTAGTTTAGTACATTTTGCCTCCATTTAATACTCATGAAAGACTAAGTTAAAATGAGCTTGGTAACTTGGCACAAACAACTTGATTAGCAGATTGAAAGAAATATACAGAGAAATTTCAACACTAGTTTACATATGGTGAGATTTCAAATACTTTAACCCAAGGCCATAGCAAAGCAGATTACTGCATCCAATTATAGGTCAACTCATGCACCTTGGCCAACCACTTCAGTATTTTGCAATTTTTTCATAAATTCATATCAATTTGAAATGATTTGTCAGTCTCATGACTTTAGGATACTTCTGGGCCAGTTGGTGTGCAATGGATGGCCTCATTTTCTAGTGTTTTAGAAGCCGCTATTTACCAGAAAGGCCTGTCTGTGTCTGGTGAGGGATTTCATTTGTTTCTTTTAAAACACTTAGGGCTGGATTTCCGTGACATCCAATTTTGGCTGGCATGGGGGGTGTGGGGTGTGAATCACACAGGCAGGGAACCCAAACATAGCAGAGCATTTGCATTTAGTACTGAATTCAAACAAATCTCATTTTGGCTATTTTATGAGCCTGGCTACAGTGTGAGAGTCATAAATTGTTGGAGAAGACACAAACACTCTTGAAGGGTAAATACATTCATGATCTGATTTTTTAAAGCTCTGCTATTTAAATGTGAATGCAACAAGCTTAAGCTATCAGTGAGAATTTTTTTTAAAACTGGACTATTTTGATTGACAGGTCATCTGGTATGTTAGGAAAAATACAAGGCAACTTGTTCTGCAGTTTCAATAGAGTTCTTTGTTGACATTTTCCAACAGCTATTATGTCATTATGAATACTTGGTTGAGTTTCAAAAGCTACAGTTATCCCAACAGTAGTTTCTGATTTCACAGTTTGATTGACAGTTTAAAAAGACTATTTTGGATTAAATGTCTTAATGTGGCCACTAAATGACAGTGTGTTTGTTTTTATAAGAGATTAGCCATTTGTGGAGATTTAAAAACTTTGAATGTGTTTCATGAATGGAAGTTTTTCACAATAAAGTGTATTTGAGTGAGAGCTATAATAAATTGTTTAAAGTTCATTTCTTTTTATCTCCACATTGCTCCTGAGGTCTGCCAATGGTAGATATTGGGTGAGTGTCTATGAAGTGGCATGGGGTTTGTGAGAGACATGGAGTGGTTAGGATGTATGAGTTGGCTTGGGGTATGTCGGGGGGTATGAGGATGGCTGGAGGTTGAGGAGATGTGTGGGGCTAAATGCTGGAGGGCGTAGCAGCTTCTAAAATAACTGAGTCAAAGTACTTGATAACCAACTCAGGTCTTCTAAACAGCCCATCTCGGCTTTATCCATCTTTTTGAGTGCCTATAATCAGCTTCTGGGATCAGCAGGCCCTACTTGGCCACAGCAGAAACTATTTCTAACAGGATCTTTTAAACTGAGGGTACCTGCAGAGTCATAGCATTTCCCAATTCAAGCTATCTGCTTCAGTAGCGGAAATCTTTACTGTCAATCTAATTCAACGCTATAATTTACCAGCTAAAATTATAGGATAGTTGACAAACTCCTATCCTCTCAGTAGCATTTTGTTTACCAAAACATTTAAAATAGGCACTCAACATTTAAAAAAGGCACTCATTAATATGGACTCCCCAGTTTATATTGAAGCAATGCTCATAACCATTTAGTGTGATTTTTTTCTCCATTTGTTTTGAGATGTTTAAATATTGTATTACGCTGAACGTAAATGGCATAATATTGCATTTTGGTGAAAAAGGTACATCGAATCAGCTGCAAACTGAACCCACATCATTCCAAAGTTGCCAGTTTCTCTGCAATAGAAGGAATAATGTTAAAAGACTTTACTGCCAAGCCAGACTTAGTTTAAGAACACATGCAATGATGGGAAGACCATATTTATTTTGCCAGAGTCTTGGTGCACTCTTAATTACAAGCTTGCATCTCCAAACCGTTTGTCCTTGTCTTCCCTCAATGTATATTACACCACTTGTGTGTGGTGAGGGTGATGAGACAGTTTTGAGAATTACAAACTTGACATTGAAATGCTGGTTAATTTTGTGGTTACTTGTAGAAATATTCCAGATTGAAAATGTCAAAGTTTCCAGTAAGCTGCTTCACTTCGTACCCATTTGAATTTCATATGGAGTGTGTTACACGATAAAGCATGTGATCATTGTATTTCTCAAGAGTGCAAAATTAGGACCTGGAGTCTAATGTTGTGGAGTTTGCTTTGGTCTTTTCTATCGTTGGTTCTGTAGCTGATGGCAAAGGTTATGATCCAAGGAAAAATGAGACTTAGAGTCATAAAATCCCTACAGTACAGAAGGAGACCATTCAGCCCATCAAGTCTGTACTGATCACAATCTCTATTCCCGTAACACCACACATTTACTCTGCTAATTTCCCGACACTAGTGTCAGTTGAACATGATTAATTAACCTAATCCGTACATCTTTGGACTGTATGAGGAAACCAGAGCTGATACAGGGAGAACATGCAGACTCTGCACAGACAGTGACCCAAAGCTGTAATTGAATCTGGGTCCCTGGTGCTGTGAGGCAGCAGTGCTAACCACTGTGCCACTATGCTGCCTCTGGTGCTTAGAATTTTTCAAGATCCCTAGTATAGGACTATGAAGTAGCAAGTTCTACATCTCCCAATGAAACAGGAATTTGGATTAACGTCAGGAAAGTATAGTTTACTTAGTCTTATCTGAGATCTTCATAAATAACTTGAGCCCATAAGGCATTTAAAGAAAAATGGTTAATTTATGTGGATCTGTAATTCCTGCCTAACCAAGTTAGTAGAATAAATAAGAAAGGAATGTGTTCTAAAAAGTAACAGTGGATGTAGTTAATGAGTTTTCAGAAAGTACTTGACAACTTTCCAGCTGAGAGACTGTGATAAATTTCACACATAACAGAATGGAGGTAAATGGAAGGAGAGATGGTGGAGGACAAATAGAAAAATGATAAGGGTAAAAGGAAGCTTCTTAAACTGGAAAAGTGTGATGACTGGAGTTCCACTAATATCTATATTGGAGCCACCTTTGTTTCCATAAAGATTAATGATCTACAATGAAGGGAATATTGTTGAGAGTCGCTTAAATCATGAGGAAGACTGTATAAAAGGCTACAAATGGCATGGTGGCACAGTGATTTGCACTGCTGCCTCACAGTGCCAAGGACTGTCTGTGTGGAGTTGTGCGTTCTCCCCATGTCTGCATGGGTTTCCTCTGGGTGTTCCAGTTTCCTCTCTCAGTCTGAAAGATGTGCTGGTTAGGTGAATTAGCTTTGCTAAATTCTCCCTCAGTATACCCAAACAGGCACTGGAATGTGGTGACCAGGGGATTTTCACAGTGACTTCATTGCAGTGTAAATGTAAGCCTACTTGTGACAATAATAAATGTTCTGTAAAACTAAGACGCAATTTAGCATGGCCAATCCACCTAACTTGCACATCTTTGGACTGTAGGAGGAAACCAGAGCATTCAGAGGAAACCCAGGCAGACATGGGGAGAATGTGCAAACTCCACACAGACACTCACCCAAATTGGAATTGAACCTGGGTCCCTGGTGCTGTGAACCAGCAGTGTTGTAACAATTCTCAAATAACGTTAGTTTAATTCAGATTTCCAATGCTTCTGATGTTGGTTAAAGGTTTATTCCTGTAAATGACTGTAAACAATACAGAAATGGTCCACTCAACTCATCAATATTGTGCTGGAGCTTTCCTCCATGTGCACCACCTAATCCGATCTGATTTTCCTGCCAAATTACTATACGCTTAACTATTTTATTCTTTCCAGCAGACACCAAATTCCCCTTTAAAATAATTTTGAACTATTCTTTTTGGCAACAGATAATTCCCTAATCTAATAACCTAATGTGGTTGTCTTAAATTTAGATTATACTGTTGGTGCTGGCAGTCTAATAGGAACAATAGTCATGCAGATGTGCTGTATGCCAAATATTGAGTTTTTTACCGACTGGCTGGAAATCTGAATTGAACTTTTAAAATCAGACTTTAAAAACACAAACACTGAAGTGATTTGAACTCACAGCCCAGGGTGGCTAACTCCAATTTGCATTATTATACATTCCACATTCTAATTCACCGGAGCAGAGTCAGTCTGTCTGCAAATCTCATTAAAGATAATGAATTCAGGGTAGTGTGATGTTTTCACATTTCCTTTCTCATGAGCAAAGCATTTATGGCAATCATGGAGGTATTTAACTGTTGGAGATGGGCCATTGAGATGAATTGCTTGGGCAGTGGTGCCTGGCTATGTTAGTTTTCAGATATGAGCTTTGGGATACATAGAAATATATTTTTTAAATTCCCCTGGCATTTGGTAAGGAGGGTCATATGACAAGCAAACTCTTTGTTCTAAGCAGCAGAACTAGGCACAAGCAGCTTAAGGAGAAGACTTAAGTGGAGTCCCTCCTACCTCCTTTTTCTTCAGCCAATCTGGTAGGCTTTCAGATCTTTTTTGCTAACTGCGATCATCTTGGGATATCCTGCTACAGATGAAACTTCTTAAGAGAATCCAAACCTGCCCTACTATCTCATAAAGAGCAAGCAACACAGTCAGCTACATCTTTAAATCAAAAGCATCAGGACCATAAAATTGTCTTAGATCTATCTAGAGACAGCAGTAACCATCATTCACAGAGGTTGTTGAGATCCAACCTTTCTCAGTAACAAAATTAGCTTGTATCCAGACTGAATCAGGTGTGAATAGCCATTGTCAGGAAACAGTTTACCTAGATAACTAAGAAATCAGTGGAGGTAATGTTAAATTTGAGAGTTATCGAATGTGAGAGATGCAGACCACCCAAATATACAAAGAGTGAAACCAAAGAGAAACCAGAACCTGCAAAAGCATGCAGGCCCGTTGAACATCTAACAGCTAAGTGGCATTGTAACATCTAAAAAGCCTGAGAGACCAGTTTAACATATCAGAGTCTGAGAGGTCATTTTAATATCTAAGAGGTCTTCGAACCAAGAAGTGCTCAACCTTCATAAACGCAGTTAAACATCTTCACTAGGTCAGGAAAAGACATTTCCCAAACTTGATCATTTGCCTTGTATTGTGTAGTAACTATAAGCTAGATTTCACTTATAGATTTATTTTATTTAATTCAGATATTGTTTGGGAATGGGAAAATCTTAAAAAGTTCATGGATCGCAGATATATATTTTGGAACAGGGGATAATTTCTATATAAACATGTGTCGGTTGAGTAATTCATATATTTAATTGTTTTAGAGTATTATATTCCTATTTATGTGTATTTGTCTTTTCTTCAAATGGTCTTTGGTAACTTTTACATGTCAACTGGGCTGTTTTTTTTCTCACTGAAGTTTCATGTGATTCATTGCACCATTACAAAAGCAGAACTATACACCATCACGAACAAATGTTTCACGTTGAGATACCTTCACAGATAATATCCACATCGTTCATGATAGAATTGAAGTCAGCTGAATCACTAAGCTATAGACTGTATATTTTTTCCTTTTTTTAATGGAGTCTAATTTGCCTAACATATCTTTCTCCACTGTGTGTGTGTGTGTGTGTGTGTGTGTGTCTGTCTGTGTGTGGGTATTCACTGTGCCTCCTGCCAAGATGGCTGCTGGGCATGTGCAGAAATCCAACAATGTTCAAGCATCAGTTTATCCAGTACACGCCAAGTCATTTTGTTTTCTAACTCAGTTATTGCGACATGCTCTTAGTTTGTGGTTTCCAAGGAGCCCACACAACACTTAGTCAGCAGGTTGCTCAGAATATTGACACTTAGAGAAAGTGTTACAGTATTTTGTGAGGAGTGACAGGAACAATCCAGAATCGTTACTGAATGTCAATGCTCAAACTGACTCGCAATTTATAAGCAATGTGAACATGTGTTGCTAAACATTCAGTCATATAAGAGATCCAGTCAAAACAGGGAAGAAAACTGTTGCTATGTTGCACTGAGCTCACTAATTCTAGCCATTTTGCGAATGAGCAGAATCCTACCTTAAAATGGCTGCATATCCTCATGTTCTCAAATCTCTTCAGTTTAAGAAGGACTTAATGACGTTGCAGAACTAAATATGATTTGATGTATGATACAAAATTCTTTCAAGTTAGTAAGCTGGGACCATGTCATACATTGCCCCCGATAAAGGTGGCAGCTGCTAACCTGGACCTACAATCAGCTTACAACTGTATATGCACATCATTGCCAGCAAATGCAACCAAGCAGATTTTATTATTTTACTTAGACTGGTCTAAGTGTGATAAATTTAACCTCTTCCTTCATTAAAATCAGACAATTCTTACCTATTGGTTTTTTTGATGATCACAGTTAGGTACTCCCTGAATTGGTAAACATATTCTTTTCAAACAAAAAACCTGTTGTGGTCAAACAGGGAGATAGGAAAAGGGGAGCCATTCAACACGTCCTTACATGGTCATTGAGAGAAGATAATGCAGCCTGCAGGGGCAACTTGAATTCAGGTCTGGGCTGAGGAGGGCTGGGCAGGTGAGGGCAAGGCATCAGCAGCAATTTAACCTCCAGGGATGTAGAAGGCAAAGAAACCTTAAGTTGCAGTAAGTTGATTTTTCTCTACACCCTAGCTATGACTATAACGCTGCATTCTGCACTCTCTCCTTTCCTTCTCCCCATGTATTCTATGAACAGTATGCTTTGTATAGCATGCAAGAAATAATGCTTTTTATTGTGTGCTAAAACATGTGGCAATAATAAATCAAATCACATCAAAAAATCTTTCTGAAAATTCATATTCATTGAAATCAAGACAGATCAGTCAAATGAAGCAACACAATGAATCTGGCAGTCAAAAATGTAGAAAGTTGAAGATGAGGCAAGAGGATGAAGCTAGGCAAAAAAATGATTTGGCACTTTATGTTAACAGGTTCGAAGTATTGAGCAGTGCTGAAACTGTACATTCATCCTCAACAACAATATGTTTTGGTGACTTGTCCGATGACTTTGACTTGCCGATTTCTGGAGACAACAGATTGACTGAAAAACTTGAACCACAAGTGGACTCTAAAATGGGAATGTAATTACAACATGCTGCTCAAACTCATTCTTCTGGAGTCGAAATGAGGGAAGAAACCTATTCTCGGAGACAGGAAAACATAGGTAATATGAAAAATCTGAGAAAAGAGTTTGAGGTTTGAGATCCATTTTCTAGGGAGAAAAGAAAGGGCATGACACAGAGGAGAAATTGGTTGATCTTTTTGAAAACTTCTAAGACAGTCTACTGTTATGTTTGCAAATTATCCTCTGACTGTAGTAAAGGGAAACAAGCATTTGTCGATGGGTATTCTAACTGGAGAAATGTTGGAAGGGATCTTGCTGATCATGAAACTTCCAAAGGCCATATTAAGGTTCTGTGTGTGTTCATTCAAAGCTGTAAACGTCATGATGTTATTTGTGAGGGTGTCTTAACCTGGTTTTATTTACAGGAATGGTGTGAGGAGCCACATGCAAGAACTAGTGAGAACAGTAACCAGCACAATTGTAGTATAACACTTATCAAAGACTATTTATTACAATAAAGAAAAGATACATATGCACAAACAGAACTATAGTGGTCTAAGATAGTCACATAAGAACTATTAAACACACCCATACAGTTTAAGTAGAAATTACCCTTTTGACCTATTTACAAGATCTGAATTCTTTCAGGACTTCTCTTTTCCCAAACAATATCCAATTCAATAGATCTATATGTAAAGGCCAGCTTGTAGTGTTCACCTTTATACAATTGGGTACTTACCTTGGGGAATGTTTCTTTCTGGTCCAATGAAGAAACTTTTTTTTATTGTCGACACAAAGGTTTCTGCACTCTTACTTCTAGTCTGTAGGCTAGAACTTGCTTCAAGGCTGCTAGCTGAAAAATGTGCCCCTCAGGCTGCTCGATGGAATCTGCCCCTTGCCTCCGCAAAAAGGTTGACAATTATAGTATTGTTTCCCTTTGAAGATTCTCTCTGCAGATTTGGCTGTCTGCCCGCGCAGCTTCTAAAAGATGTATGTCTTCCCTTAATGGTGCAATCGTTCACCCAAAGTGTTTTGTATTTGTAGAACAATGTATTCTGGTCTGTCTGCACTGCTCATCTTGTTACTTAGATGTGAACATTCTTTCTCTGTATTGAAAAAAGTTACAAATTATCTGCAAAGTACAATGAGTCAAAAACATTTGGCAAATCCTGCAATATTGAAGATTGAAAATGCGTCTTCACAATATTTCACCTATAATGATTTTACTGATGAAAATGCGTGAAGGAAAAGTGCATTGGAAAAGCTGTCTAAATTGGAAACAACTAAGCAAGAAAATCTTAAAAATATGTTCCTCTTCCATATTCTCTTATTTAATTTTGGTTTTTCAAATGGGACAACTATTTGCTGGTCTAATATCATGGTTGTCACATGAAGTCAATTATAACCAGTGAGTAACCATCATCCCCCTTTGCGCTCAATACTGGCCTTCAGAAAGTCTCTTCTGGATAAAAAGCAGAATCCTGCCAGATACTTGGCAGCAAAGCCACTGATGTTGGACTTGGACTCATTGGACTCCACTTGATCAGAGTATTTGCTCATGCACTGGACATTTTCTGACTCATTCCGTCTTGCACTCTGCTGTGCTGCAGTTATATAATTGGCTGGTGCCTCCATCTCATTGCACATTAGCCAGTTCCATGTTTGCTCGCCTCAAGACACATGGATTGCAATAATAACTATCTGAATCGTTATTCTGAGAACAGGTAGATTTGGATTTCAATTGATCAATCACAGGCTTGTTTTTATAAGTTAAAAGACAACGAAGCAGTGATTTGTATACTTTATTTTTGCATCTTTCATCATGTAAACTGAGGGTGAGTGTGGTCAGGAGAGCAATGATGTCATTTGGGTTGGGATTTATATCACTGGAGTTGGAGCGCAATTTGTCACCAGGGGTGAGGAGAGGCAGGGTGTGACATGGGAGCCAGAACATGGAGGCCCCTGAAAGTGTAAGTCTGCCTCTGATTCAGCCACTTTGACAACACAGGAAGGAGGCAATTGTAGAAGATAAGTGACAGGATTTGGAGGGGGAAGGGGAGTAAAGGCCTTGGGGGAGGTGGGTGTCAGGTCATATCAGGGCAGGTTGGGCCTGGGAGATGGAGTGTTGGATGGATTGGACTGGATGAGGCCATGGGTGGAGAGCGGGCTTTGGGGGGGTGGGGTGGTGGACAGGGGGATTGGGTTGAGTTGAGTATGTGTGAGGCAGGGTCAGGAGGCAAGTGGTCAGGTTAGTCCAGACTTGAGGGCACTTGGTTGGGTGGGTGGGTAGTCAGGGGCTAGGGGCAGATGTTAGTTGGGGTAGTCCCGTGGGAATTTGTGAATACTGGGAGTTAGGGGGAGTTATTTGGGGATTGGTGTGTAAAGGGTTCGGGAGAGTCCCTCGTAGGTGAGTCAGTGCTATTGTTACCCAGAAATTAGAAGTGGCTTTAATTCCTTTGACTTTTCCCGGGTAACCATTGCTGTATGATAGTCAGAACCATTCAAGGTTTGCAATTTAATTCACAATATCAGATAGTTCCCAGTGCAAGGCAATTGCTCAGGGGAAATTTGTACTTCCTGGGCAATTGTTGTTTGATCCTTATTTATGCAGGGGATTCCATCCAGATACACTGTCCCAGGACTTGAGATTATGCCGTATATACCATGTTTCCGTAACTTCTTTATTCTTCCCATAATTGGATTTTCAAAGTCTAAAACTGCTTTGTATCCAATCCTATGGATACAATTCACTGAAAATTGCCCCTAATTGTCCCATTTGCATGTAATTCTATGGTGGAAATGTCACAGACTCCCCTCAATCTCCTCTCTCAATAATGTTTACCAGCTCCCATTTGCTGCATCTATAACACACCACCTGAGCCTGTACCCTGATTGTATTTAGATTTTCAACCTGTTTTTATCTTTACCACTGAACTTTAATTTTCATTTGCTGATTTTTCCTTCAATTTTTTTAATAAGTCAGAAAAGGTAGAAAGTATAAATAATTACCTACTGATCACATACCTGTGATAGCACATGGGGAGGTTCACTCAGCTTTGGCATGTAACTTGGGCAGTTGAATTCACCCTAGCCCACTCTTCTGGGGTGTAGACATCTTTTGCAACATGTGTTTTCCAAGACAAGTCAACCATGTGTATTGTGAACCATTCCTTTTGTTCAGAGCTTTTAAAAGTGCTCTATTCTCCTTAACTGTAACTTTCCATTTGTGTGTGTTTCTGCATGAGCGTATGTGTGACTGGTGAGTGAGCGACATGATGTTAGATTTTTGGGGTGAACACATGAATAAGTAACCCTGGTTATTCATGTTGTCCACACACTCAGTGATAAGAAACACAAACAACTTCCCTTCCAAAAATTACATTAGGGTAGGGAACTGATGTTTCAGTTATTCTCTCTCAGCCTGTTTGTAACACAGGACAGAATTGTATGTTCCCACCAGTGGGCTCGTGGGAAGGAGGGAGTAAAATCCCTCAGATGGCTCTCCCATCACGCTCTCACCCACCCTGACTTATCTGCAATGTTATGTGGGATGGAGGTGGCCCAGGCTATTGGCCCACCGTTAGCCCAAATTGAGTCCCTTATGTAGTTAATATGACGTCTTAAGAGCCATTTTCTGCCCAGCCTCAGTATTCAGGCTGGTGGAAGGAGTTCAGTGCAGGGGGGAGGCCTGAAATATGATCCTGCTCAAGGCTTGAGCAGGAAGGGGATGGACCTCCTTGCAATTTTGGATGTGACCCCCAAAAGGTCTAGCCACCATGGCTGTTCCCTTCCTCCCTGACCTTTCCACCAATACCCCATCTTCTCTCCTCAGGCTTCACTTCCCACGAGCCTCACCAACCCACCAGCATAACCCACAACCCCAGCACTGCCCCCCAACCCCTCACTCTGAGGCCTCTGACATTTACCTGGTTGTGGAGCCCCAGGACTTGGACTCTGGGGACTGTTTGCTGTCCCAGTTCTGTCCATTGCAGCTTCTGGAATTACAGAGCTGCCAGCCAATCAGGTTTCCTAGCAGCTTTCTGACTCAGAGTTGCCTCTAAACTGAGGGGTAGAAGTCCCACCTCCAGCCAATCCTTGGCATGTTAACTGGCTGCAGGGCAGCAGATCTTGGTGGTGATGTGCTGGCCACAAACTCTTTAATGGGGATATCCCCCCCGCAGTCCTGAAAATTCCAGCCAATGATACATTGAATTCCCGCATAACCAATTTGGCTTCCATTGTGTATTTTGCTGCCGTTTAATGGATGTTTTGTACTCAAAACAAGCAGACTACATTGATGTTTCTGAGGTGTTGCTTGGACAGAATGGCTGCTTCCTCTGGCAACATAATAACACTTTAAAGAACGTCATTATGTGAAAAGCTTTCAGATGTTTCTGACATAATAAAACAGAGCAGAAATGCCAAGAGCTATTAACATAATGAGGAGACCGGCCTGGATTTTCCATTTGGGGTTGGGACCCTGACAGCAGAATCAAGTGCAAGTCCCAACCCCGCACCGTATTGGATATAGATTTTTTGCAGGATTGGCCAATTAATGGCCAGGGGGAGAGGTGGTGGGTGTGCACAATGGCACAGTAGTTAGCATTGCTGCCTCACAGCACCAGGGATCTGGATTCAATTTCGGTGGCTGTGTGGAGTTTGAATGTTCTCCCCATGTCTGCATGGGTATCCTCCAAGTGCTCTGCTTTCCTGCCACAATCCAAACGTGTGGAGGTTAGGAGCACTGGCTCTTTGTTGTCAGGGGAATGAGCAGGATAAATACACAGGTTTATGGGGATAGGCCCTGGGTGGGATTGTTGTTGGTGAAGGATCAATGGGCTGAATGACCGCCTTCTGCACTGCAGGGATTCTCTACGGGTCATCCTGGATACTGTAGGGCCAATAGGAAGCCAACCAACAATGAAAGAGTTGTAGCTTTCTGAAGTAAAGGAGAGAAAGGGTGTCTCAAATTGGAGGAACCTTCTCAGCACATTGAAAATTTTAAAAATAAACATGACCACAACTTTGTGGAGGGGGACCCCCACCACCAGATAATCTGCTCCTTCAGTTATAGTATTTTTATATCATTGGTAAAGGTATGGGTTATATTAAAAGCAATCCAAAGTAATGAAGAGCAGAGGAGTTACATCCTGTGTCCTGAGCAATACTTATCTCTGAATCAGCATCATCAACAAAAACAGATTATCTGGTCATTATCTCATTGCTGACAATGGGAGCTTGCTGGATACAAATGGGCTGCTGCATGTTCTATGTTACACCTGTGACCACAGTTCAAACTAATACTTGTTAGAAATTTGGGGTGTTAATGAAGTTAACAGTTGAACCTGAGATGAAAACAAGTAAGAAGATTAGCTACTGTCTAGAGGAATAATGAGATACAATTGCCCAGTAACAAGAATGGCAGGCATCTCGAAAAATTGAGGTGTGAATTACCATATCAAAAAAACTGTTTTCCAGAGATCAGTGGATCCATACAAATTGTAACTTCTAATGGCAAGGAATTTGAGAGATGTAGACAGTCCAATCCATGGGATAGAATATCAAGGAAATGGGGAATAATATAACTGCTACTACCCTTATTGGGCAGTCAGGGCAACTTATCATCCAAAAGACTGAAGGAGGCTAGTTGTCTATTCAATAGTTAGACAAAGGCCAGTTCCATCTAACCTTCAGAGCCAAGGCAGATTGAAGATATTCTCTAAAAGATTCTTCCATTGGCAAAAAGATACAAAAGTCTGAGGTCACATAACAACCAATTCAAGAGCGGCTTATTCCCTGCTGCCATCAGACTTTTGAATGGACCTATCATATATTAAATTAATCTTCCTCCACACTGAGCTATGGCTGTAACATTATATTCTGCTCCCTTTCCTTTCCTTCTCCTCTATGAATGCAATGAACGGTATGCTTTGTCTGTATAGGGCAGAAGAAACAATTATTTTCACTATATCCCAATATATGTGACAATTGTAAATCAAATAAAAATCAAATCAAAAGATAAATCAAATCAAAAATCAAATTAAAAGATGTTGATGCATGCCTATGCTGAACCAGAAAAAGATGTTTCCCCAGACTTGGTCATCTGAGCTGTATTATGTGGTAACTGTGAGCTAGATTTGACTTAGAGTTACTAAATTGGATATTGTTTGGGAAAAAGGGATATTCAGGGAACAAGAGGTAATTTCATATAAAACAGCGTGTTTAGTTATCGACATACTGAAGTGTCCTTGGCCGGAACTCTACCCCTCGCTTCCCACGGAATCGGCGTGGGAGAGGGTCCAACAACAGAAATCTATGATGACCTCTGTCGGGAGTTGTACCTGACCCTACTACTGCCTCTGGCAGCTTGATGCAGACATTCTGTGTGAAAACATTGGCCCTCTGGACTTTTTGTATCTCTCCCCACTCATCCTAAACCTATGCCCTCTAGTTTTAGACTCCACTATCTTTGGAAAAAGATGTTGACTACCTAGCTGATCTATGTCCCTCATTATTTTATATACTTTTATAAGATCACTCCCAAGCCTCCTATGCTGCAGGGAAACAAGTCCAGCCTCTTCTAAAAACTCAAACCAACAAGTCCCAGTAGCATCCTAGTAAAGCTTTTCTACACACGTTCTAGTTTAATGCTATCCTTTCGATAATAGGATGACCAGAATTGCACACAGTATTCCAAGTGTGGCCTTACCAATGTCTTGTACAATTCAACAAGACGTCCCAACTCCTATATTCAATGTTCTGACCAATGAAACCAAGCATGCTGAATGCTTTCTTCACCACTCTGTCCACCCGTGATTCCACTTTCAAGGAGCTATGAACATTACCCCTAGATCTTTTTGTTCTGTAACTCTTCCCAACGCCCTATCATTAATTGAGTAAGTCCTGCCTTAGTTCGATCTACCAAAATGCATCACCTCGCATTTATCTAAATTAAACTCCATCTGCTATTCGTCAGCCCACTGGTCCAATTGATCAAGATCCCATTGCAATCCTCAATGACATTCTTCACTGTCCACTATGCTACCAATCTTAGTGTCATCTGCAAACTTACTAAACATGCCTCCTATATTCTCATCCAAATCATTAATATAAATGACAAATAACACTGGACCCAGCACTGATCCCTGAGGCACACTGCTGGTCACAGGCCTCCAGTATGAAAAACAACCCTCTACAAACACCCTCTGTCTTCTGTCCAATTTTTTTATCCATTTGGCTACCTCATCCTGGATCCCGTGAGATTTAACCTTATGCAACAACCTACCATGTGGTGGTACCTTTTCAAAGGCCTTGCTAAAGTCCATGTAGACAACATCAACTGCACTGTCCTCATCTTGGTTACCCCTTCAAAAAACTCAATCAAATTTGTGAGACATGATTTTCCACTCACAAAGCCAAGCTAACTGTCTCAAATCAGTCCTTGCCTTTCTAAATGCCTATAGATCCTGTCCCTCAAAGTACCTTCTAACAACTTACCAACTACAGATTTGGGGCTCACCAGTCTGTAATTCCCAGGCTTTTCCCTGCAGTGCTTCGTAAACAAAAGCACAACATTTGCCACCCTCCAATCTTCAGACATCTCATACATGGCTGTCGATGATTCAAATACCTCTACTAGGGGACCTGCAATTTCCTCCCTAGCCTGCCACAATGTCCTGGGATACATTTCATCAGGTCCTGGGGATTTATCTATCTTAGTGCTCTTTAAGACTTCCAGCACCTCCTTCTCTTAATATGTGCACTCCTCAAAACATCACTGTTTATTTCCCCAAGTTCCCTAATATCCATGTCTTTCTCAACAGTAAATACTGATGAGAAATATTCATTTAGAACATTACCCATCTCTTTTGGATCCGCACATAGATGACCTTGTTGATCCTTAGGAGGCCCTACTCTCTCCCTAGTTACTCTTTTCCCCTTTATGTATTTGTACAAGCTCTTTGGATTCTCCTTTGCCTTATTTACCAAAGCAATCTTGTGTCCGCTTTTTGCCCTCCTGATTTCTCTCTTAATTCTACTCCTACACCCTCTATAGTCTTCAAGGGATCCATTTGGGTTACTGTCTATGCGGAGTCTGTGCATTCTCCCCATGTCCGCGTGGGCTTCCTCCAGGTGCTCTGGCTTCGTCCAAAAGATATGCTGGTAAGGTGGATTGGCCCTGTTAAATTCTTCCTCCCTTTCGGTGTACCTGAAAGGCGTCGGAGTGTGGCGATTAGGGGATTTTCACAATAGCTTCATTGCAGTGTTCATATAAGCCTACTTGAGGTACTAATAAATACATTTTAAGCAATAAATAGCATTTATCTTAAATAGGAAGTACAAACTCCTTCATTCCCTCTTACAGATAGCCTTCAACCCACACCCACCATCACTGCTAGTGACACTGGGGCAGAACTGAATGATGTGGCAAAATTGGGGAATTCTAGACAGCAGACTTTTATTAATCTAGGTGGTGCCAGTAGCAGGAGCTTTATCTGACAGCTGTGCGCATCAGGAGACGGCAGGTGTGCTGCCTGCTGTTTTGAATTTACAGTGTCTGTTTCCAAGTTACCTCAAATTACAGCTGAAATGTGTACTTCAATTCCACTTAAGGATTTTCCAATTTATTTTTCTTCCTCACCAAGATTGGAGCGTTGTACTTTGAAGTAGTGATTTCACTTGGGTGGGGGTAAACAGCCACAAACTGAAGTTAGAATCATAGAATCATAGAATCCCTACAGTGTAGAAAGAGGACATTCGGCCCATCGAGTCTGCACTGACCACAACCCCACCCAAGCCCTATCCCCATAACCCCACATATTTACCCTGCTAGTCCCCTGACACTAGGGTCAACTTAGCATGGTCAATCAACTTAACCCGCACATCTCTAGTCTGTGGGAGGAAGCTGGAGCACCCAGAGGAGACCCACACAGAGACGGGGAGAACGTGCAGACTCCACACAAACAGTGACCCAAGCCAGGAATCAAACCCAGGTCCCTGGCGCCATGACACAACAGTGCTCACCACTGTGTCACTGTGCCGTCCATACTTGGACATTTTCGAATATATTTGTTTATTAGTCAAATGCATATATTGAGGTTGAAAAGATTTGAATGACATGGAATATGCTGGCAGTGACAGTTCAGCAGCTCACAGCATGTTTGGGAATGGCAGTGTGTATTTATAAAACATTTTGGATAGAAATAATTTCAAATTCACTACTTGTTAATGAGGACCTATCCATTTTAGAAAAAGGTGATTTTTTTAAAATATTGTTTTTATTGGTACCTTTCGGTACTTTGGTTCAAATGAAAAAAGCCAATTCAGATCAAGTCTAATCCTGATCTCCCCCCACCTTGAGAGACAAACCAGATCCAAGTTGACAAGACTTTACACTCCGACTTGTGTTCGATCGAGCAAAATCCAAGCTGATAGATGGGGCATTGCATTGCCACCTGGGCTTGATCTAACACTTCATCTTAGCCAAAAGGTTGAGATGGCTTTGAAAAATTGCATCTGGGAAATCAACTTGACTCTCCCCCTCCAAGGAAGTACGTCTATTGCTGAATCAAGTTGCTGCAAGTGGGAAAAGGCAATGATTCCAAATTAATGATTGGGTCTTGATCTGAGTCTTCAGATGAAGTTGCTCGAGGTACTCTGGGCCCAAATTACTAAAGCATCCAAATTATTTCTTTGCGTGCAAAAACATTGAAGACACGTTCTTTGTTAATAAATAACTTTCCAAACACACACGGTGCTGCATGATGACTGAAAACAGACTCATTATCAAACAGTTTACAGTAATTTCAGAGTCAGAATACCACCGTTGTGAACAAATATATTCAAAGAGCACAAGGAAATTGTCACAATAGTGACCAAAAAGAACTGAACAGAGACAGTGCTTCAGACATTCAAACTGTTAACTGCGCACTGCTCACTTAGTTCCTATCCAGGGGAAAGCTGCCCTGAGAATGAAAAAGAACGAGAGGAGATAGATTTAGCCAGCACCAGAACCTCTCGGGGTTCTGCATATTCTTCTTGAAATAGGTTTTCCCTTGTAGTCTGATTGACTTTATGGTGTCACTCTACCACTCTTTAAAAGAAGCCTTTCTTATCCAGTAGGGCTTAGCCTCACTATGAAGCAAGAAGTTTTCTGTCTGTTGTTTTGCATGTAGACTGAATGTAATGCAGGTGGTGGTTGTTATGTTTTTATAATGATATAAAAGCACCAATTGCTCAAGAGCGATTGTGTGAACACATACATTTATTGAGATGAGGCACACGGGAACTTTAAACAGAGGCGTTAAGACACCAGAGCTGTGTGCTTCTTTTGGATAACAAAATCAACAAACTGAGGGATAAATTACAATGCAGGTCCTTACCAGGACACTAAAAATATAAGAACATAAGAAATAGGAGCAGGAGTAGGCCATCTAGCCCTTCGAGCCTGCCCCACCATTCAATAAGATCATGGCTGATCTGAGGTGGATCAGTTCCACTTTCCCGCTTTCTCCCCATAATTCTCCTGTCTATCAGAAACCTATCTACCCGTGGCTTAAATATATTTAGCGAGGTAGCCTCCACCACTTCAACGGGCAGAGAATTCCAGAGATTCACCACCCTTTGAGTGAAGAAGTTCCTCCTCAACTCTGATCTAAACTGCCTGCCCCCTTATCTTGATGCCGTGTCCTCTAGTCCTGCTATCCTTTCTAAGCAGGAAGAATCTCTCTACCTCTACCCTATCCATCCCCTATATCGCATCAATATAAATACAATATCACTTCAAGCATCAAAACCAAATATGATTGAATGGGTTGATAAAACACCCCAGTCCTCATGGTGCCCACTGGCCTCCATGGTGTGGGCAGACACCACATGATTCCTGTCCAGGGATGCCCAGCATTGAACATAGCCATGGCAGAGTGGCAGGCAGTTGGGATGGCTATGACCCTCTTGACTATCCACTGCCAGAATCTATTAATGGGCAGTTTGGCTAGGCCCAGGAGCAGAACTACTAGGAGATCCTTCTCTCCTTCCTCTTTGCCCCTTATGCACCAGGTGCCCAAAGATCAGAAGTGTGGGGCTAAAATGCAACCACAAAGAAAGTAACAAATTTTCCAGAAAATTTAAAAAATGGAAAGCTTAGGACTGCTGCATGCAATACCCTCCACCCAGGTCCCTAATGGTGAGGGGATGGACTCCTGTGTGGAGAGCCATTGAACAGGGACTTGGACCACTGGTTGGTAACAAGGCACACCAGGGCATGTCCAGATGGCAGGCAAAGGTAAGGAGGTAAAAAGTGTGCCGTAAGCGCCCGTTCAGGAAACCCCCGCCTGCGCTGTGCTAAAGGACATGGAGGGCATTTCCGCAAGGTAAGTCAAATTGTGAGGCACTGGTACTCAAGAGAGATTTCAGGGCTTGGGGCATCAGAGCTGTGTGTGTGCTCTGCTGAAAGCAAAAGTGAAACTAAACTGGATCACATGACATTCTTCCTTTCTAGTGATGTCATGCTCCTATTGCTTACAGACATCATAGAATTATAGAAACTCTACACTCAGAAAAAGGTCATCTGACCCATCAAGTCTGCACCGACCACAATTCCACCCAGGCCCTATCTCCACATCCTTACACATGTACTCACTAATCCCTCTAACCCACGCATCTCAGAACATGAAGGGGCAATTTTAGCATGGCCAATCAACCTAACCTGCTCATCTTTGGACTGTGGGAGGAAACTGGAGCCCCCAGAAGAAACCCACATAGACATGAAGAGAATGTGCAAACTCCACACAGATAGTGACCCAAGCCGGGAATTGAACCAAGATCCTGTTGCTGTGAAGCAGCAGTGCTATCCACTGTGCCACCATGCCACCCCCACTGTGCTCCCATGCCGCAGTCTGGGCAGAAGGCATATTGCAACAATGGTGGCTCTGGGGCCATAAACCTGGAGACAACTAACATATCCATTTCAAGGTGCCCCAATGATATTCTGTACACATCATTAAATTGTTTGTCACTGGGGCTCCTGTCCCTTTAAGGGTGAGGTCCTGCCTTGAACTGCCATTCAATAGCTAGCCTTCAACAGTGCCACTGGGAACAGTAGCTACTGAGGGGTCTGCAACCAGCCCACACCAGCATCATGGACACTGTGGAAACCAAATGGCTGTGGTTGGACAGACCGGGCCAGTCAGACAGGCACTACTGAGGGTGGAGGCAGGTCATTGAGGGCTGGAGGGAGGAGTTTTCTTGGATATGGCCCTTGCTATGGATGGGATCCTGTATGGGCTACAGGATGCCCGATTAGGAGGGCATTCCCTGAGCCTGTAGGGAAGCTGCCACCTTTTACACGGCAGGTGGATGGGTCTCCATTCTGCCAGCAGCAGAAGCAGAGACCATTAAACAGTCCTTAATTGGCTCATTAGCCACCTCAATGGGTCTCTGAACAAAAAGAAAGACCATCCCTGCCCTTTCTCGTTGCTCAGATAATTGGGAATTGGGAACAGGCTTCCAACCCTCCTATCCACCTTATCACCTGACTGAGGGGGCCATTTTCAACCCCCTCCCAGGAGTTAAATTAAATTCTGTGTGGTGTCTAAGTCTGTCCACCGGAAGAAGGAGAGCGTCTTACCTTGCCAGTTCTGGCAAGGTTGCTAACATAATGAGAAGCTGTTCTAAGATATTTGGGTTCTTAGAGATCATCAACGATATTGATGTGTAAATTGTCTTAATTATCAGTTATGTTTGTTGGAGAAATTCTAGGTCTTCCAAAAGGTGCAGTGAGATTGAACAGGGAAGGATGGAAGGTGGCATGGTGGCAAAGTGGTTAGCACTGCTGCCTTGCAATGCCAGAGACCTGGGTTTGATTCTGGACTTGGATGACTGTCTGTCTGTGTGGAGTTTGCATTGTCTCCCCGCGTCTGTATGGGTTTTGCCCGGATGCTTTGGTTTCTTCCCACAGTCCAAAGATGTGTGGGTTATGTTGATTGGCCATGCTAAATGGCCCCTTAATGTCAGGGGGGGTTAGCAAGAGTAAATAGGGATCACAGGGATAGGGCCTGGGTGGGTTTGTGTTCGGTGCAGCCTCCTTCTGCATTGTAGGAGTTCTATGATTCTGTGATAATTGGGCCATTAGCTTGACTTTGTTTGTAGGCAGGCTGCCAGAATGGAGCATTAGAAATATCCCAAATCACCAACTGAGTACAAAAGGTATTGGGGGAATTCTCAATGTAGCTTCAGGTAAGGAATCTGGTGGAATGTTTCAAGGAAGTTAATAGGTTGGGCAGATGATGATAGCTTGCTTACCAATGATCAAAATTGCAATTGGACCAGCTCTGAAGTTGAGCAACAAATGAGGCACACCTCTGGTTTCCTAAAAGCCTCCCTGCCATCTCTAAGGCACAAGACAGGAGCGCGATGGAATACTCTCCACTATCTTAGATCAGAAGCCCATCCAGCACCTCCAACATTCACTTCCTTCATCAATGATCTCCTGCAATTTGTTTTAATTCCTACAGGGTTAATGAAGGAATGCACCTTGATTGCATTGGATGGGCTTTTGTTTCTTTAACCACTATTTTCATATGTTTGTATTACATTAAAAAAACAGGCTATTAAAACACACAATGAAAATAACTAGGATATTTTTGTAATCCCATTTAGCAACTCATCTTTAAATGGCTTTAGAGATAAGGTAAAATATCTTGCCCTGATCTATTCAAGTACAGAATGCTTGCTCTCAGCTTTAATTTGTCCAGGACTCTCAAATCATTTAAACTGATTCAATCAATATGATTATAGACAGAATTCTGGAGTGGTGATTGGCTCAGGAACCTGAACGTCTGCTCTTCTGTGTTAGGTGTCAAGAGAAAATAAGATTCATAGCTCTACACAAGGCCTCCTTTCAGATGACATATTCTATCTGATTTGGGAAGCGTTTCTTTTCTTGTTGAAAATCAAAGTAGGGAACACTCAGTGGTGTTTGGTTACAAGCTGGATTTGATGATTTTCATAGCCACAGCCAGTGAAAGATTAATGCTATTAATAACCTGAAATATTGTGGGAGCAATATTCGTGCACATTTTATGCATTTTTAATCTTAATGCGTAATACTTTGGTAATAACAAGAACAAATTTCAACTGTTCTGCAAAACATTCAATCAATGCTTACACTATTAAAATAGCAACTGCTTTTGACTATTCATCTTCGAGTAAAGCAAATGACCTCCGGTAAATCCCAGAGTACAATTTATATCCTGAGAGATTCTGTATGGCCTATAAACCTGAAAGTCTAACTTGCGCACTGGTGTGATTAATGCTTTGCCACATTAAAGGCAGAAATAGGCTTATACCATGCCATCATCACTTGAATTTTATAATGTGTATCAGATTTAGCTTGATTGGAGATCTTTTATAGCAACAATGTTAGACCAGAGTCCAAGGTTCAAAAAATCTTGGAATGAAACAACGGCTTAAAGGGATGTTTCTGAGTGGCCCAGGAATTTGAGTTGAACAAAATTCTGTTGGGTATCTGCTTTTTTTTCAGCAACTCTTTAACTCCTGACTTGAAGGGCATTTTTCCACTCATGCCCTCTCCATCAAAGTAACACTAGAAATTCCATCCACTCACCCAATAAAGGTAAGTTGCACCTGGTTTTGAAGGCCTCAAGAGACAGGTGGTTAGGTACAGTTGGGGCCTATTTTAACTGAGGCTCCTGGCATATATGAGGCATTAGTTGTTTGGTCACTTCCTGCTCCATTTAGACTGGTGCTTCAGCCACTGTCACTGTGGAAGGGGCCATTAGATGGGTGATTCGAGTCCCTGATTTACAAATTGGGATCCTATGCTGCATGTCACACCTCAATTGCACATTTAATGTACTAGATGGGAGGAGCATGCACCATGTACTCTGCCTTCCTCTCCAATCAGTGAATTCCTTTGCAGCACTGGTTTGACTGGAAACTTTGGAAATGAAGTTAGAGTCCCAAAATAATTCCAACCTTTTAATGACAGCAACCATGGAAAACAGCAGATTTGCTCCAACTGCGGACCACCATTTTGTATAACATCAGCTTCGACAAGCTTTCATTTCATCAAAGTGGGGACAAAAACACAGAGTGTGTGGGGAATGATATCGGAAGGTTATCGCGCAAAAATGTTTAGCTCAAAGTGTAACTTATTGCTGAAAATATTTTGAAGCAACTAAATCGGGTGTTTATTGACTTGTTAACATAAACCTCATTCTGAATCAATTTACAAGACACACCCTGTTTGAAACTATAACCTTCAGCAAAACCATAGATATGGTTAAAATACAACATTCCCACTGCTTTCCATCGAATTGCTGATCCTTGATCAGCATTTTTCAGTATCTTTGCTGCAAGTTTAGGGTATTGGCTTGGCTAATCAATCTTTCTGATCATCTGGCAGTAAGAGACGTGCCCATATTACCCAATATCCAGCTATTGGAGTGTCAAACGCAAACTTACAAGAAAAAGACAGGCTTGCATTTATAGAATGTTTTTAACAGTCATGGAACTTGTCAAAAAGCATTCTACAGCCAATGATGTCCTTTTGAAGTGCAGTTGGAACATAGGAAACATGGCAGTCAACTAGAGCACAGCAAGATCCCACAAGCAACAATGTGATAATGAGTGGATTGTCTGGATTTTTTTATTGACATGATTGAAAGATAGCAATTGTGCAGGATGCTGGGGGGAGGGTGGGAGGGGAGGTGGGTGCGGGAGAGAACATCGCTGCCGTTAAGTGGAATGGAATCTTTTGCATCTATTTGACAGAGCAGGCAGGGCCTCGGTTTAGCAAAACTGTCTCAGACAGCGCAGAATTTCATCAGTACTGCACTAGGATATCAGCCTGGGGGAATGCTTGGAGTGAGACTTTTTAAATTCATTTGTGGGACATGGGCGTCGCCGGCTGGTCAGTATTTATTGCCCATCCCTGGTTGCCCTTGAACTGAGAGGTTTACTAGGCCATCTCAGAGGGCAGTTGAGAGTCAAGGATGGTGTCAGGGAGTGGCGATATATTTCCAAGTCACGATGGTGAGTGGCTTGAAGGGGAACTTGCAAGTGGCGATGCTCCCAAGAGTCTGCTGCTGGAGTTTACGGAGTGCAGAAGGCGGGTACATATACAAGAATCCTTCTAAATGGAAGTGGTTGTGGGTCTGAAAGGTTTTGTCTAAGGATGTTTGGTGAATTGCTGCAGTGCATCTTGTAGCTAGTACACACTGCTGCTACTGAGCATTGGTGGTGGAGGGAATGGATGTTTGTAGATGCGGTGTCAATCATGCAGCTGCTTTGACCTGGATGGCCGCAAGCTTTTTGAGTGTTGTTAGAGCTGCAACCGTCCAGGCAAGTGGGTGTTAAACTGGGAATCTACAAACTGATTTGTTGGAGGAGATTTGATAAGAAAATCCTTCTGGATATAAGTAGAAGGCCCAAGAAATCTCAACTCATACAAATTTTCAAAGCACTCAGATCATGTGGTTAACCATCCAGTTTTTGAAAAGCATCTGACTCAACTTTGAGGGTCTAAGTCAAACAGTTGTAGAAGGAAATTTGAATTAAGATATTTGGTTTAGAGAATAAATATCAGTTCATCGTACCTTTAGTACTGTTGATGGAATCAACCAGTTAAAAAAACTGTTGTTATTAATATGCTCTGTTCTTTGATTTCTGCATTGTAATATTCTTTTGTTTTAAATCTTAAACCTTATGACTTCATCCTTTTAACAAATACCTTGGCATTTGGATTTCCAAAAAAAAATTGAGGCGTTTCCGATCTCTACCAAGATCTACTTGGCTTGCATACCTCTTAGTGTACAACCTCTGTAACCTGAATCTAACTTTCATAGCAATATCATAACATTTTAACCCAGGTCATTATTTGAAATTGTTTAGCAAAAATATGTACCCGCTTTCTGCACTCCGTAAACTCCATAAACCCAAGACTGTGCTGCATGTGTGCAGATTTACACCAAGTCCTGTGTGGAGTTTGTATGTTCTCCCGGTGTCTGCATGGGTTTCCTCCCACAATGCAAAGATGTGTAGATCAGGTGGACTGGCCATGCTAAATTGTCCCTTTGTGTGAGGGAGACTAGCTAGGATAAATGCATGGGGTTATGGAGAAAGAGCCTGGTTGGGATTGTGGTTGGTGCAGACTTGGTGGGCCAAATGGCCTTCTTCTGCGCTGTAGGATTCTATGATTCTATGAAATCCCAATTCATTAAACACACCTATATTAGCTCCTGGTTGTTTATTTCTTGTTTTCAATTCCCTCTGTGGCTTCATCCTTCCCTATATTTGATCTCCTCCTACTCTTCAACCTTCTGAGATATCCACATTCCTCCAATTCTGGCTCCTTGAGCATCCCTGACCTTAATCATTCCACCAGTAGTGTCAATACCTTCAGTTAGCAAGGCCCTGAATCCTGAAATTTTCACCCAGAACCTGTTTCTCTATCCTGCTTTTCCCCTTTGAGAAGTTCAACCCACCTCTATCTGTCCTTACGTGACTCACTGTCAAACAACGTTGACAGTACTCCCATGAAGCACCCTGGGGCATCTTAATATTTTGCAGGCACTTGATAAATACAGATTGTTGTCAAGAATGAGCAAAAATGGTTCTGTCACTTCCAGACTGCAGCTCAACCAGATGAAATCAGGAAATTAATACATATTCATCTTTCTCACCACAGCTGGAAGTTTGCCTGCTAGTTAAATGGCTTTGCATGATTGCCAATAAAAATAAGAGTACTTGTTTTTTTACCAAGGTAGGAGACTAAACTCAGCCTCATGTTGTGTTAGACCATTCATCATAACTGTGAGAGATTGTCATGCATTGTGGAAATGTAATCCAGTAGCACTAGTGCTTATGTGGTGATTAAATACCCTACACACAAACTGATCTACCTAATTCCTTGCAAGTTTGTAAATGTTATCATATTCTGTTGATGAAGAACAATAAGGACCTCCAATTTCTTTGCTAAATTAGTATAAATGGGGATCATGTAATGATGCTTGTTCCATGATGTGGTGTAGTAGCCCCTTTAAGTGGCATTTCCCTCAAAGGTTTATGAGACCTGCTGGTCCAATCAGAAGCCGAGTGAGTGACTCATGTTCACCTGCTTGGGCTTACTTCCTATGTTGGAGTTTTGGGCCTCTGGAGTTAAGACCTTTTTCTTTGCTCTGTAACGTGCATAATTCTGTTAATAAATCTTTGTTCATTCACTGACTGGAGTTCGAGCCTTACCCTGCTACACTACACACAAATGATTTATTTTATGGGCATTTTAGGTTCAATATGATCCTTGCAATCCTGATCCTGCAAAGTGATGGTGTAATGGTACTGTCACTGGACTAGAAATCCAAGGGACCCAGGGTAATGCTCTAGGGATCTGGATTCAAATCCCATCATGGCAGATGGTGAAATTTGAATTCAATAAAAAATATCTGGAATTAAGTCTGTCATTGTTAATTGTCATTTAAAAAAATCCATCTGGTTCACTCATGGAAAAGAAAGAAATTACCTTCATAGCAATGTGGTTGACATTTAAATGCCCTAGGCCTAGAAAGTTCAGGATGGACAATAAATCTTGACCCAGCTAGTGACACCCACATCAAAATGAATTTAAAAAATCCTCCATGAAGATTTGACATATTTCTGTACATTGCAAAGGCTGTTACATTTTCAGAATTCCCTGTGTTAATTCAGAAGAAAATGCTGTCATAACAAAAACCATCTTATTTATGCATATAGATGTTGTGATGATACTGTGTCTTTAAGAAATGTATTCGTGTTTTTTGTGAGTGGTATGTTTAAAATTCAGCTCTTGTTTACATGGTGCCAATTTATCTGCAGCACACGGCGCTCATGCTAAGGATGCAGGCTAATAACTGATCTTGGCTAATGGAGTGTTTTAATCTGAGTTGATGCACTTTTTTCTTGGTTTGTTTCAGAGTAGGGTTTGAGTACATTGATTGCCAAGAGATAAGAGTCATGTACTAATGGAAGGAGCTAAGTTTGTGAAGAAAAGAAAGCGGTTTCTGCTTGGTTCTGAAAGAAGAAAGAGGTGGAGGCTGCTGTTTGGGGCTGTCAGAAAACAAGCAAATCTCTGTCTTTCTCTCCTCTCCTTCTGTCTCATCATGGCCCGCTACACAGCTTCACTATCATGAGGGTATACTACCAAGTACACATTGAGCAGCTGAGGGGGGAAAGAGAGGAGGCAAGGGTTGTCCATGAACAAGTCATCTTACTGAGATATCAATAAATACAACTCCAACTTGCTATTAATAATATAGCCACAGCCCTTACCTTCGCACTCACGCTGACCATCACTCTGTCCTCTTGGCCAAAACAGCCATTCCATTCAAATCACTCAAGCCATTCAATATTCCATGCAAAAGTCAAACTAATCACATTTATTCATCCCCTTACTGCTTGCCTGGCATATATGCCTTTGCTCCTAATGCTCCTGTGTAGTATTACCCCAAGTGGCTGTCGCACATTTGGTACGGGGAGACTCTGGATGACCTTACAGGGTGACCTCAAGCAAATGTGGGCCTTGAACACCCAGCTTCAAAGAGGCTCCAATTTGACACAGAGACAACAATCTGGGCTGGTTGGTTGGCTAACAGACAAGATCAAATGGAGGATGAATGCTTGCCATCCTGAGAGGGGCAAAGTCCCTCTCACAGCATGGTGCCTCATCAATCCAAGCATGGTGCTGATGGACAGATCGCTGTGAAAGCTGCAAATGCCTCCCCCACCCCCTCATCCCCACCTCACCACTTTCTGAGCACTGGTATCCACAACCATGTTGGCAACAAGCTGAGCTTGTCTGATTTCAGTCTGAGCTGCTGTAAAAGCTGGAGCTGGAGTAAAAGTGGGTCCACATGTATTCTTATCAAGTTGGGCACCAGTTCCAAGCTTGAGAGAATGAGATCTAAAATGCACACAAATTCTTGTGCCGACTTAAATTCAGAGTTTGCCATGCTGCCTGACACTGACTTTGCCTTCCTGGTAAACCTGCCAATATACCAGTGAATTTTGTCTATGTATCCTTCTTCTGTAATTTGTCCTATTAAAGTCCTCAGTTGATGCTGAAATCATCAATGAGTGTGACCTTGCCCTTTGGCAAGCTGGCACTTACACTACCATGTCCCTTGCTCTGACTGCAAGCCATTCATATCCTGTGTGTCACCATGTGTATGCCCTGACCCAAAGCTGTCATCTCAAGTAGTCGCAGTGCCAGTATCTGAGCTGATGGCTGCAAATGTGAAAGTGAGTAACAGGATTTATTTTTCTTCACTGTTTTCCTGTTGTTCTTCCCTCCTTGCCTGTTGCAGTTTTTTGGGAATTTGAAAGGAGAAACTCAAATGGCTCAGGTTGTGGTATGGGGTGGGGGGGGTGGTGGAGAGAGAACTTCCCTTCTTTAAAGCTTATAAATCAGTAAAGATTATGGAATGAGGGGAAAGTGGAATGGGAGAAGGAGGAGTAGGTAACAATACACTGTCACCTTCAAAGGTTTCAATTCAGCCTTATTCATGACTACTTTAATGATGGCAGGCGTCAAATCCTCCACTGAGGTTCAGGGCTTGGCACTTATGTACTGCTGCTAGCTGTGCACCACCTTGAGAGTCATATAGTTTTACAGCACAGAAAGAAGACCTTTGGCCTTTCGTGTCTGCACTGGTAACCAAGCACCTATCTATTCTAATCCCATTTTCCAGGACTTTGTCTGTAGTCTTGTATGCTATCTCAGGCAATACCCCTCAGTTCACTTGTCCTTCACCAGAACGTGTCAGTAAGTATAGCGCAGTGTGTAAATTGCAAGACGTGGATATAACAGTTTACAGCAATGCTAACTGTGTGGGGGAAAGTTGAAGCTATGAATGCTAAGTATGAGTTTTGATTGTTCGATGTGTTGGTAGGTAAGTGGGTGAGATGAACTGAGAAGTGTCTGAGGTGACAACTGGCAGGATACAATATTTCAAGATGCAATCTCCAACCTTGACTACTTGCCTGAGGTAATTGAACTTCTTGTGGTATTGCATCCAGATCCTAGGGGCTAGACTACTGGCATTAACCACCTTGTATGAATTTGTCTAGAGGGCTTCATGGCACCTTATGGATAGAACACATCGCCCTTCTTGCCACTTCTTCAGTGAGAACCTTGGGGCACATTTTGGAGTGGATTTATTATTGTCACATGTATTAGTATACGGTGAAAAGTATTGTTTCTTGCACTCTATACAGACAAAGCATACCATTCATAGAGAAGGAAACAAGACAGTGTGGAATGTAGTGTTACAGTCATAGCTAGGGTGCAGAGAAAGATCAACTTAATGCAAGGTAGATCCATTCAAAAGTCTGATGGCAGCAGGGAAGAAACTGTTCTTGAGTCAGTAGGTACATGACCTCAGACTTTTGTATCTTTTTCCCGATGGAAGAAGGTGGAAGAGAGTATGTCCGAAATGCTTGGGGTCCTTAATTATGCTGGCTGTTTTGCCGAGGCAATGGGAAGTGTAGACAGAGTAAATGAATGGGAGGCTGGTTTGCGTGATGGAATGAGCTATATTCACAACTTTTTGTGGTTTCTTGCGGTCTTGGGCAGAGGAGGAGCCATATCAAGCTGTGATATAACCAGAAAGAATGCACCTGTAAAAGTTGGTGACTATCACAGATGACATGCCAAATTTCCTTAGTCTTCTGAGAAAGCAGAGGCATTGATGGGCTCTCTTAACTACAGTATTTTCCCTATTGTGTCATTCATCATTCTCCTGGCAAATTCCTCTGTCACCTCTCGCACCTACTGAAGTAAGAATGCACCACAAGCTGTCTGTGAGTTGTGCAGGCTAGCTTTAACTCATGCTATCCTTGCACCAACCTGGGTTCCCTGCTGATGGGTGTCTTAGAGTGTGTTTAGCATTTGACTGCATATTACAATCACATGGTAAAAAGTTTGTGTGCTCCTGAATCAAATATGATAGGAATAAATTAATTGCTCATTGTAATTTCCATGCCTGTTCTTGGGGAGGAAGGAGACATCTAATTTTGCCTCCATGGGGAGGAACATAAATGATAATCATTCCTTCAAGTGTTCAGATGGATATGTAGATTAAATCTAACATGCTTTTTCTACTGTTTGTCCTCAACAATACAAATTGAAGGGTGAACTGAGAAATAATGTCTAACAGTTAGATTCAACTGGTAATTAATTTGATTAACATTTAACATTCCTTTCAATGGACCTTAGTGAAATGAGGTTGACCAGGAAGTATTTTGGATGATGCATTGGCCATTTTGATTGGCAGTTTAAGTAGTGCATCTGGAATTTAAACAGTTGATTACTTAACAGCTGTTCCACTGCTCAAAGTGCCAGTAAAGCCATTCAGAATGATTTCCCATGAAAATAATCAGCCTTATTTAATTAAAATTCATTGAAAGGGTGTTAAAAATTGATCAAGAAGTTGTTAAATTCAAAACTTGACTTGATTACATTCCGTCAGCACAGCTCAGCTGTTTGAGATACCAATGAACAGCACCAAGTGCAAGAGATCCCTTCACATTTGAATTTAACTTTTAAACATTAATACTCCTTCAGTAGCCTTGATCTTTTGCATTGGAAATTATTTTGCATGCATTGCCATTATTGGATCAGTCCAATGTCACTCCGAAACAGCTTGCCTGCCTAACTTGGGACCTAGTCATCAATCTAATCTTGCCCATCTCTAATTTCCCTTCAGAAGGGCAGTTTGAGGAATGGTAATAAATGTTGGCATAGCCAGTGATGCCCACATCTCATGAACTAATACATTATTTAAAAAACTATATTGAGCCTTTCAGGTTATGTTCAAATTAATGCTTATAACTGAATTTTCTTTCTCTCTCTTCTATTCTTTGTAATAGATGCAAGATGCTAAGAAGTTGAAAAAAATCCAGACTTTATAACATCTTTCACGAACTTCCGAAGCAATTCACAGCCAATAAAATATTTTTCAAGTGAAGTCGCTGCTGCAATTAATGCAAGGTTCCACAAACAGCAATAAGGTGAATGATTTGTCTTTGGTAGTGTTGGTTGAGGGATAAATATTGCCCAGGACACTGTGATAACTTTCTGATTTTTTGGATAGTGCTCTGGGATCTACCTGAAAGGGCAGATGACAGGCAGCCTTTGTTTCACATCGTAACCAAAACACAGCAACTCAGACAGTGCAGCATGTCTTCAGAATATTACTGCCTCGAATATACCTTCAAAACTCCAGAGTGTGGCTTGAAGTCAATCCTTTGACAGAGAATGCTACTACTTGACATAAATTCAGAAATCTGCTAATCTTGAGAATTCTTAAAGATCCTACTACCACTGGACATTCTGGGCAGATTTTCATATTATTATTATGCTGTTCTCATGTTTAAATGGATCAGTGGCCTGACAATTTTTTTTTAATGTCTAGCTTGCCATTGAGGTCTGTCTCTTCTGGTTTTCAGATAGACCATGACTTGGGCAGCCAGTGTTTCAGTCAGAAACTAGGACAGATCTTGTTGTCAGATTTAAATGGAACTTGAGTAATGTAGTTGGCTCTTCTAAACAGATTCCGTGTCAACGTAGATTCCGTGGTTTGATCTACAATCCATGGATAATGCTGGTCAGAAAATGGTAATTCGCTGCTCTACTTAAAAGGGTCATAAAAGTAAAGCTAGAAGCTAATCTGGCTATTACTTAATGTTCATTCTGTTTGCAATTTTACATCCTCAAGGGTTCTGTACACTCTATTGACACCACTTCCACATCTCCCTATTAAGTCACTGCTGCAGGGCTACTTAATTTTTCTGTTTCTTTTTTCTTAGGCAGTCCCTAGGGATCAAGGATGACTTGCTTCCATTCCAGTCTCTTGGGTTCTGAAATGGTTGATGAGTCCATTGAGTGATTTGCAGACTCTGCCACATGAGGCAGGTGGTGTTTGAAGGGTTGGTTAGATGGGTTGTTTGAGGGTTGTGCTCTTCTTCCAAAGCCTTGACTTTGCCACTGCATGTTCCTGACAAAGCTTCTTGTTGTGCTCGGTGCCTTCCCAATGAGCTTTCTCCATTTTGAGCAGCCACAAGCCAGGGTCTCAAACAGATCAACAGGGATGGTTGACCTTTTCTGGGATGATAGAGGTGAAGTCACCATGGTCCCAGATGACCATAGTCTGCTTTCCTCTTTGAGGGGGAGAGCTAACTGGTGGTGATTTAACCTGAGGATCACCACACTTCAGGTGAAGGGCAAAGTTGAGAAGGGGGATCCTTCATGGTTGAGAGGGGGAGACACAATGGTGTAGTGGTTAGCACTGCTGCCTCACAGTACCAGGGAACCGGGTTCAATTCTGGCTTGGCTCGCTGTTTGTGTGGAGTCTGCATGTCCTCCCTGTGTCTGCGTGAGTTTCCTCCGGGTGCTCTGGTTTCCATCTACAGTCTGAAAGACATGCTTGTTAGGTGCATTGGTCATGCTAAATTTTCCTTCTTTATACCCAAAAAGTGTGATAAGTAGGGGATTTTCACAATAACTTTATTACAGTGTTAATGTAAGCCTACTTGCGACACTAATGTTACGGTTTAGGTCAAAAAATCCAAAGAGTTCTCTGGACCCCACCTGAATCATAAGTTTTGCATCTTGAATTTGATTAGGATAAGCATGAGATGTTTCATTTCAGGTATGATTCAAGCGACCCACTTGGGAGCTTTTATCAAACAAAGTTTAATTAAGAATATAGTTAACATGTATAATAAGAAAATTAGCAAGAACTTTTATCAATTACAAACAAAAAAAACACAATAATGTATAACCCTTAGTAAATATGTATAAGCTGTCCTAATCAAGCAAACCTCCATAAACAACCCATTAATCAGGTTCAACACAGCATAGACTAAGGCTCACGTGATACTGGGATTAAGTTCTTTGGTCGAATTCTGCAGTCAAATGCTTTTGAGACTCAGAACAATTTGAAGACAAGACACCAGAGAGTCTCTGGTCCAGACCCCAACAACAAATTTTCTATTCCAGGAAGACTTTCAGCTAAGCAGCAGAATTTCCCAAAATCAGGAAGAGAGAGAGATTGCTTTCTGTCTGATGTCCACGCCTTCTAATCTAAAAACACTGCTGCCAGCCTTTCAAGAAAAAATAATCCTGAAAGGCTGCAGAGTGAAGGTATGCCCCCAGTCAAGTAAGAAGATGTCATCCGTGACTTTGATTATTCATTGCTTACAGATTTATATTAGTTTTATGAAAAATGATTGGACAAGCGGCTCTTTCTGTGTCATTGATCTTCTATGTTTCGGTGTGTTGTTGTAATGAGTGAAGATACTGAGTGAAGCCGTGTTATTTTACTGGGTTCGAAGTGGAGTTTAGATGGAAAGAAAAAGCACCAAATAATAAATTTTCAATGCTAATCTTGTCTCTCAAACTTTATGCAGATTCTTGCATTGCAGAATATTTTCCACATACTCTCCACCCCTACCCTGTGATCTCATGTTGCTGTGCTAATGCATATATTTCTCAAAAGCTTGTTCTGTAACACATTGGTTACTGCCTCGCAATGTGATTAGCACCTAGGAAAAGTCCTCTTTGATGGAATGTGCCTATGCAGTGAGAGCTCAGTGCTTAAAATATATTGAAATGTATTTTTCTCGTAAGATTGTCCATTCAACATAGAATTCAGACATTAATTTGAAATTCGGGGGATGCCTTTTTTCATGTAGCAGAAGTTCTCTCTATGGAGTTGAATGTTTTATATGGCCATAAAGTAAAGACCAAGACAACTTCCAGCATTCCAAAGCAAGCACCATGTGGATACTTGGCTGACCAGCCAGCCTTTAGAATAATGTTCTCCAAGCAGTGGATTTATCACGGTCCTCGTCTTGGAACTGACTGGAGTGTTTGGCTCGTGCTCATATTATGCTGATAGAGAGATAATCCCTGATGAGAACCAGCTTTCTACAGTCCGTAGAACAAAATAGGCTACTTAGCCTAACAAGCTGCTCTTCTCATTCCTAAAAGACACCTTGTTGTTACATTCTTCTATTTGATGTAAACATACCAATCATGCAACAGTGATTGATTAAACAATAATTGCTATTTGAAAATAAGACTATATACTAACAATATTAACTGGGAGGACTGAGTTTGCACGTCTGACTTTGACTGCTGCTTCTGCAGACAGAGTTCAGCTCAAGGGATTATTACATCACACCCTTTGTCGGTGATGATGGTGGACAGCAGTTTTGATTATAAACCCTTAAAGGTACATGCACATCATGTCACAACACTAGTTGCCTCTTGAAATTGTTTATTCAAATTCACTCCCAAAACCTTTCTTGCATCTATGAAGTCAGAAAAGTCGTGCCCCCCCCCCCCCACAACCCCACCATTTCCCTTCTTGCTGCAAATGTTCTCATTCTTAATTTGCGTGAAACTCTTTGAAACATGACTGAACCCTGTAGCAGACCTAATTCATTTGTCAGTGGTGTATTTGCATACAGATAATTTTTGTTCGGTAAGAAATTTAAAACTTCAAAAACATTATTCTTCCATGCAATGAAAGGCAGACACAGAACACAATTTGTCTTGATTTTAATTTCGAAAAAATCATCAACATGCTCCATGGAGATGTAAACAAAATGAATGCCAAGCAAAGGAAGGATTCAGTAGAAGGATTGGCAGTGGTGTAATCTTCAGCCAGAGAGTGGTGAATCAGTGGAACTCTTTGCTGCAGAAGGCTGTGGAGGACCGATCATTGAGTGTCTTTCAGCCACAGATGGATAGGTTCTTGATTAATAAGGGGATCAGGCATTCTGAGGAGAAGGCGGGAGAATGAGGTTGAGAAAAATATAAGCCATGCTTGAATGATGGAGCAGACTCAATGGGTCATGTTACTAATTCTGCTCCTATGTCTTACATCTTATGGTGTGGTGGTGTTGTTGCTGGACCAGTAACTTAAAGATCCAAGGTGGGGTCTGGGTTTGATTCCTGCCACAAACGTGAAAGTTTAATTCAGTACAAAAATCTGGAATTAGAAGTCTAATACAGACAATGAATCCATTGTCAATTGTAAAAACCCATTTTGGTTCACTGGTGGCTTTTCAGAAAGAATACCTTCTATCCTTACCTAATCTGGCCTACATGTGACTCCAAACCCAAAGTACTGTGGTTGATTCTTAACTGCCCTCTGAAATGGCCTAGCAAGCTATTCAGAGCATGGGTAAATAAATGCTTGCAGCGAAGCCCATAGTCCCATGAATGAATAAAAAAAGTCTCCAAAATCTTAGACAAAGAATTGAATTTTAAAGATTTTCTTAAGAAGGAGGTGGAGAGGATGAGGGATTTAAGGGTAAGATTCTGAAGAGTGGGATATCATCACAACTGTTGGGAAAAGACTGAGTGGGAAGTTGTACAAGAAACTAGAGTCAGAGGAATCAAGAATATGGAAGATGTGGAGCTGGTAAGACTGAGGAGGTTAAACTAGAATGTTAAAGTTGAAACCCTGGGAAACCAACATGCAGGTCAGTGAGGTAACGGGTGAGCAGGACTTGATGTGGATGTGAAACTATAATAAAGTCAGATTGAACTCTGAGAAGCCAAAAGGCAATGTGAATTTGAACAGTGAATACAGATTGCATACGTTGAAACAAAGCATTCCTAACAAACTGGGAGGTATGAATCTTCAAGGCCAGAGGCTTGGAGATAACTGTTCAAAGATACAAGTATATGGCTCCATATCTGTAGAAGCCTCTTTGTCTAGAAGGGCATTGAAAATGTAATGAGCGGAAAGGGTGATAGTGCTTCCTGTTTGTGATGAGTGTGTTACAACACAGAAACAGCCACTGGTGTTTACTGTTGAAATGACACAAATCATACTAATCACATGTAATTTAATTCATATTTAATCATAGGATATAATGTTGGAATTGTATAATACATTGGTGAGGCCACCATGAGAGTGTGCAATTCTGATCACCACGTTATAGAAGGAATGTAATTCCTCTCAACAGAGTGCAGAGGAGGTTTACAAGAATATTGCCAGGGCCAGAAAAGTATAGCTCTGAGGAGAAATTGGATAGGTGGGGTTATTTTTCTTGGAATAAGGAAGGCTGAGGGGTGACTTGACTGAGGTGTACAAACTTATGAAAGGATGAGATAGTGGACAGGGTAAAATTGTTTCCCTTGGCGGAGAATTCTATAACCAGGGGACATAGATTCAAGGTAAGTGGCAGGAGATGTAAAGGGAACATGAGGAAGAACTTTTTTTATGCAGAGGATAGTGGGTGTCCGAATTCACTGCGTGAGTTGGTGCTGGAGGCAGAGTCATAGAGGTTTACAGCATAGAAACAGGCCCTTCAGCCCGACTTGTCCATTCCGCCCAGTTTTTACCAGTAAGTTAGTCCCAATTGTCCGCATTTGGCCCATATCACTCTACACCAATCTTACTCTTGCAACTGTCTAAACGCTTGTTAAAAGACAAAACTGTACCCACCTCTACTACTACCTCTGGTACCTTGATCCAAACACTCACTACCTCTGTGTGAAAAAAGTGCCCCTCTGGATCCTTTTGTATCTCTCCCCTCCCACTTTAAATCTATGCCCTCTAATTTTAGACTCCCCTACCTTGGGAAAAGGTGTTGACTATCTTCCTTATCTATGCCCCTCATTATTTTATAGACCTCTATAAGATCACCTCAAGCTTCCTGCGCTTCAGGGAAAAAAGTCCCAGTCTATCCCACCTCTCCTTATAACTCAAACCATTAAGTCCCTGTAGCATCCTAGTAAATCTTTTTTGCACTCTTTCTAGTTTAATAATATCGTTTCTATAATAGGTGACCAGAACTGTACACAGTATTCCAAATGTGGCTTTGCTAATATCATGTACAACTTCAACAAGACATCCCAACTCCTGTATTCAATGTTCTGACCAATGAAACCAAGCATGCTGAATGCCTTCTTCACCATTCTGTCCACCTGTGACTCCACTTTCAAGGAGTTATGAACCTGTACCCTTAGATCTCTTTGTTCTATAATTCTCTCTAAAGACCAACCATTAACTGGGTAAACCCTGCCCTGGTTTGATCTACCAAAATGCATTACCTCACACTTATCTAAGTTAAGCTCCATCTACCATTCATCAGCCCACTGGCCCAATAGATCATGATCCCATTGTAGTCCTAGATAATTTTCTTCACAGTCCACTATGCCACCAATCTTGGTGCCATCTGCAAACTTACTAACCATTCCTTCTATATTCTCATTCAAATCATTAATATAAATGATAAATAACCCTAAACTTTTTTTAAGAAGTACCTGGATCTGCTCCTTCTGTGTTGTTAGCTACAGAGCCATGGGCCAGGTGCAGGAAGGTGGGATTCAAAAGAGGATCTTGGACTGGCATAGATAGGATGAGCCGAATGGCCTCCTTCTGTGCTGTAACTTTTCTGCAATTCTCTTGTTCTATTCACTTGCCCTGTCCACTTCTCTCTTCAACCCTGTTTTCTACGTTCAGTTATCCATCCTGAACATTGATATAATTTCTGACTCAGCTATAATACCTGGTTTGAATTCCCTCATAATTATCTGTGCAAAGATCTTTATGTTCTCTTTTAAATTTCTTAAACTTAATTTTGCATCTATGGCCCCTCATTCTTCAGATGCTAACTAACTTTGGAAAATATGTCCGCTTTGCCAACCATGTAAAATCTCCCCAGAATTGTAACATCTTGTATTATAATTATTTCTTTTCATTCTCCCTAATGGCAATATTTACCCCTATTCTTGTGTAAGCCTTTTCATTCAGGGTGGCACAGTGGTTAATACTGCTGCCTCAGTGCCAGGGACCTGCGTTCAATTCTGGCTTGGGTGACTGTCTGTGTGGAGTTTGCACATTCTCCCTATGTTTACGTGGGTTTTCTCTGGGTGCTCCGGTTTCCTCCCACAGTCCAAAGATATGCAGGTTAGGTGGATTGGCCCTGCTAAATTGTTCCTTAGTGTCAGGGGATTAGCAGGGTAAATATGTGGGGTTACGGGGATAGGGCCTTGGTGCAATTGTTATCAGTGCACATTTGATGGACAATATGGCCTCCTTCTGCACTGTATGGATTCTATGATTCACCTTATTAATATTCCCTACAGTAAGAAGTCTCACAACACTAGGTTAAAGTCCAAAGGTTTATTTGGAATCACAAACTTTTGGATTGTTGCTCTTTCATCTGGTGAGTAGTGCTCCAAAAGCTCGTGATTCCAAATTAACCTGTTGGACTTTAATCTGGTGTTGCGAGACTTCTTACTGTGCCCACCCCAATCCAACACCAGCATCTTCACATCATCATTTTCAACAGTGATGGCCTTTAAGGGATCAGTGTTCAGAGGGTCATGTGGCCTGTTCAACTAATTGTGTTGAAGCATGCAAATCCTGGAGCTGAGTTTAGGCTGTCCCAGGCAGTCTAGGTTATGGAGTCAAAGTAATCGGTAGCATCATTCTCACGGTCTATAAATCATTATTATAATTAATAAATGGAGTGACAACAAAACTATCTGATGTTGCCACTCCATCTACTATATTACACCTACCTTAAGGACATTTAAACAGCTTTTTTGGAAGCTGTACTGGTTTCATAAGGGGTCTTGTGTTGAAATGGGTAGTAACCCTGCCTCTGAGTCAGAAGCTCCTAGTTTGAGTCTCACCCCAGTACTTGATGGCCAAGGAAGTTCATACAACAGCCAACAGTCTGAGTATCACCTCACAAAATCCCTCCAACATGCCAATGGCGGGCAGTAAGAGTGGAAGAGACTACTGGTCAGCCATGATTGATGTGGAGTGTCATCCCTCAAGCTATAAACCTCTGCTGACTAGCTAGTGACTTGTTCTAGGAAAGACCTCCCTATGAGAACAAGTGAAAGACTGCCTTGAGCATCAATAGATACGGGATTTGGGAGGAGAAACAACAATAATGAGTTAATTTTTGTATTGTTATGATTTGCAGCTGAACAGAAACACTGGTCAATGCAGGGATTAAACCCATTACTAGTTGAACCATGCTGTAATCAGCTCAGCTGAACAGCCAATAGCTGCATGTCCAACAGATTGATGTGACATATCTAGTGTGTGGATGATGAGAGTTGTCATGCTTCCCACTTTGTGAGCTAGTCTGCTTCTCATTTTCAGCCTGCACCGCTGGCTAACAGCTAGTTGTAAACATGAGCCAAATGTGTAAGTCTTCCTCTATCACTATAACCTCAAGAGGGACAAGTCCTCGGCTATTCCTCCTCATGATGACACACGGAAAGTGCATTCCTCACAGAACCCTCCCAAGCTAAAACTTTAGAGAACGCTGAGGAGTTTGGCCTCCAGACATGGATTATGTTGGTCCATTGACATATGGACATGCCCTGGTACTTGTGTCCTAGCTATGGGTGAACAGTTCCACTGATTTATGGATATTCTGGGGAGTGTTGAAAGCTAAAAGAATGAACTGACAAAAAATCTGGAGTGGAGCCCAAAGATGGGCTAATATCTAAATATGACATCTTTCCAGCAAGTTCTGTAACCAAGCCCATGTCAAACATAATGCTCTGTATTCCTTTGGATTAAACAGTGGAGGTTGCAAGACATTTGACACTTGACAGACCAGGGACTCCATAAATTTTGCCCTAGCTTGTGCCCTGGAGAGGACATTGCAGTTTTGCTGCAGGGCATTAACACAACATGGGAGGCAGCAGTTACGAGGAATGAGCTCAACTTGCTTGGAGTAGAGAATTAATACAATGGGCTGTCTCTGATGATGGGGTGGCGTACCATTGTGACACATTGATCAGTCACTGCCCACCTTAGGTCAGGCAGACCCAACCAGCAAGGTATTGATGTACCACAGTCCATCTGGATCAATGGGTACTTGGAGCTCAGAGTGTGTCCTGAACAAGTGGACAGAATCCATTGCACCATCACAAACAAACCAGTTGCACCAGCATTCCATACTGACATCCCCCCGTCCCCCTTCTCAGCAGCAAATTCCTCATTCCTCTAAGCAGTTTGGTCTGATCATCAGTGTCAGGAAGTCGTGTTGTGGTCCAGGATGTTGTCATACCACCATCTATTAGCACTGACAATGTGACACTGGAGGTTGTTGTTTTCACAAATCAAGGCTCTACAATTACCAACAATATGTTGCTTGCTGCTGAAAGCAGTACGTGCATTGCAAAAACTAAACAAGTGTGAAACAAGAGTAATCTGATTGCGAATACCAAACTGTGCGTTTACTAAGCCTGTGTCCTTGCTGCGTACCTCTACAGTAAGAAGTCTCACAACACTAGGTTAAAATTCAGCAGGTTTATTTGGAATCATGAGCTTTCGGAGCACTGCTCCTTCATCAGGTGAGTGTCCACCCCAGTCCAATGCTGTTTCCACATCATGTGCACCTCTACAGCAGTGAGACCTGGATAATATATGCAAGGCAGGAGAGAAAGCTGAACAATTTCTACATTCACTGTCTCAGACATACAGTCAGCATCTTTTGGCTGAACAAGGTCACCAACTCTGAGGTTCTGGAGCATGCTAATTCCATCACCATACACTCCTTGCTCAGCCAATGACATCTGTGCTGGCTCAGCCACATTCACTGGACGAATGACAGTCATATGCCCAAAGACCTTCTGTACGGTGAACAGGTTACTGGGTCATGACCTCTTGGGCATTCATACATTCACTACCAGGATACCTGCAAGTGAGATATGAATATGGCGCTGACCCTGACAACCAGGAGGTTGGCACCAACAGCCATGATGTCTGGAGGCTGGCTGTTTGGAAAGGCATTGGAACAAGCGATTGGAAAGGGAAACATCAGCCAGCTGAGAAAAGCTCCTAGAGAAAAGAGAGGCCAGCGAATCCAGGCACTGTCTTTCTCTGCAGCCAATATGACAGAAACTGCCATGCCAGAATGGGGCTTCTGCAGATTGCCAATGACTGGGTTTATATTGTATTAAATAGTTCTTTCAATACTTGGGCTGTGGCTTTACCCATTAATAATTCAACCAAGTTTTCTTCTTATCAATTCTCATTCCTGAAACCTTCCCTTACCTAAATTTAAAAGTGTGTTTTTAACTTCCCATTTTACCTCATACCTATGATCAAATTCAGTCATATTATGGTCACTGTATATAACATGCTCTCTCGCTCATTAAATCCAGCATTGCCTGTTCCCTTCTTAGTTATAAAATGGATTGTTCAAAGAACCTGTGCTGAATGTATTCTAGAAATGTATGACTGCATAATTCAAAACTTCAGCACCTGTTTTTTACGTGCTACACAAATGCTGTTTTAATTCCAAAATGGCGTTCTAGATACATGTGCATTCTGGTACAATTCAGCCAGCTGCCATTTTGGTAAGGGCATTAGCATGGGTACAGAGACTGTCTGCTGAGTAAGCGAACTGGGATGTCAATCTTACTGATGCTGATTTAACGCCAGTACTGCCATTTTGGAGCTCATTGCATCTTTCCTCCAGATGTGGGTGTAGTAGCTTGCATTCCCTTTGGACTGTGTGGTAGGCAGAATGGCACAGTGCAGGACATCATCTGTAAGAGGGAGCAAAAGGAAGGATGGAAGAGGATTCTCGGCAGGAATCCATACTTGCCCACAGTGTTCAGAAAGCATGTCTCTTACCTTAGCCTCAGCAAGGCACATTGGGCCATAGCTAGCACTGGAAAGCAATGAGCTACTGGGATTATGACAGTATAAAGCACACTTAACTGCTCTTACCACTGCCATTCCCCAGTGCGGTGCCACAGCAATCCTAGCGACCTGAAGGGGGGTAGTTTGTTGGAATATTCTGACATCCTGCAAGCTCTATGAGCACTCTACTCCACGGCCTTGATAGCAGCGGCATTACCATTGTCCAGCTACCCTGTGTCTCACCATGTGTGGATCCCTCTTCTTTAGTAACCTTTAAATTACACACGGTGTTAGTATCTGAGCTGGTGGCTATAAGGATGAGACCATGTGATGGTGTTTCTTCTTCATTCCCAGCATCCTGTTCTTCCACCTCTCTCTGCCTAGCCAGGTCAGTTCTTGGGTGCCAGAAAGGGTACGGTTGTGCTGAGGGGAGGAGTGGAAAGAAAGAAGTGCATGCATATCTGCAGCATGTCATTCAGTAGATATTGTGGAATGAGGGAGAAGTGGGATATGAGCAGGCTGATGACATAAAGGTACCCTTACCTTTGGATTCAGTTGCACCACTTGCAATTGCTTCAGCAATTAGTACTGTTCCCTCTGGCTGGGTCTGCAAGCAAGAAGGGATTATGTTAGTGAGTGTCATGCAATCTGTTTGTGGTTGTCATGATTGAATACCTGGCAGTATATGCAAGCTGTGTGATGTGGATGTGAGATTTGCAACGGTGCTAAATATGTGAAGGTGAGGTGAAGGTATAAATGTTATGCACGAAACATGATTAATAGCTGAGAGATGGGAGTGTGTTGATTGATTGATGACGTCTGAGGCACTTGGTGAGATATGGCATTTGAAGATGACTTTGACCCCCAAGTGAGCTAACTGAACTTGCAGCACTGCATCCAGGTCTTCTGGGCTTGGCCCCTAGCAATGACCTCCACATATGCTCCAAATACCTTCTGTTTGCCTACAGGGCCTCCGGGCCCTCTGTCATAGTTGTCATCTCTCCTACTCAGAACTTCTTCAAGCAAAGCCTCTAGTAGCGGATAAGACAATCATAGCACATGTTCTCTCCTCTTTTGTGCCATATTTCATTCTTCCTTCATCTCAGAACCTCCCCCACAAATATTTCTAACCTCTGTCCAGCTAGAATGCACTTCCCCAGTCAGTCCTGCAGGCTAACTTTGTGATACTAGCCTTGCACAATCTTGGGTCCCATGCTGAGATGTGCAGCCTCAATAGTGTGGTTGGCACCGGCTTATTAAAAATTAATTCAAAGGATGTGGGTGTCATTGACTAAGCCAGCATTTATTACCCATCCCTGATTGTGGTTGATAAGGTTGTGAGTTGCCTTGGAACCTTGGCTAAATATAAAATCCTGCCCAGTGTACTCCATTAAATTTATCACCCTGGCTGCAATTTCTCTTCCGATCACTTTTGCTTCACCTTTTATTAATTGTACTGATCCACCATCTTTCCCACTGCACAAGTCTTTCTCAACATCTTACTGCCTAGACTTGTTACTTCTCAATGATGTCTTGCTGGTGGCCAGGTCTATTGAAAGGCTGCTACAGCAATTCTTGAAACTAAGTTTTTTTGCCTCTTGTAACTTTTTTTAACGCTAGCTGTATTTTTCTACCAAATTCTAATTTGGATATCTACATGATGGGCAGAAGGTCCTCTTTCTGTGCTGTAAAGCTCTATAATTGTGCCCATCTTACTCATAAGCTTTGCTGGTCTTTTCCTCATATTTTTCAATACCCCATGGATTTTCTCTTCCAACCACCCTCCCGCCTATCCCTTGCTATTTCATTTCTTTCCAACTGCAGTATATTGATCCTTTGATAAGGACATGGTGGACTGCTTGTTTTAGACAAGATCATCTTCCAGATACAGCTTTGCCTAACCCCAAAGGTAGAGCAGGAATCTGAAGCCCCATCCCACCTTCTGCTCTATTCTTTCAGCCTTTTCATTTCATTTCCATTTGTTGACAATTCTAATCTTCATCTTCTTGTGCCGTCCAATATGTGATATTGGAAGTAATCCAGAGATACATTTCCGATCTATAAATCGGAGTATCGAGTATAGAAGTTGGAGCCTTTATAAATCAGAGTATCGAGTATAAAAGTTGGACTGTTATGGTAAGGTTGTATAAGGCATTGGTGAGGCCAAATTTAGAGTATTGTGTACCGTTTTGGTCACCTAGTTACAGGAAGGATGTAAATAAGGTTGAAAGACTGCAGAGAAGGTTCACAAGGGTGTTGCCGGGACTTGAGAAGCTGAGTTACAGAGGGAGGCTGAATAGGTTAGGACTTTATTCCCTGGAGCATAAAAGAATAAGGGGAGATTTGATAGAGGTGTATAAGATTTTGATGGGTATAGATAGAGTGAATGCAAGCAGGCTTTTTCCACTGAGGCTAGGGGAGAAAAAAACCAGAGGGCATGGGTTAAGGGTGAAAGGAGAAAAGTTTAAAGGGAATATTAGGAGGGGCTTCTTCACACAGAGAGTGGTGGAAATGTGGAATGAGCTGCCGGATAAAGCGGTAAATGTGGGGTCACTTTCAATATTTAAGAAAAACTTGGAGGGGTTCATGGATGAGAGGGGTGTGGAGGGATATGGTTCAAGTGCAGGTCAATGGGACTAGGCAATAAATGGTTCAGCACAGACAAGAAGGGCCAAAAGGCCTGTTTCTGAGCTGTAATTTTCTATGGTTCTGTGGACATCTACCCTGGAGTTTCTGTTCCTTAGCCTAGGTCTTAACTGTATGAAATTTCTTTGCAATACCCCAAATTTACTCCAATCTATGTCACTGGCTCTCACATAAACTACAACTTTTGGCTGCCTGACCTATCATTCCAAAATTTTTTATGCTTGCTTCTTGCTGGCCTGAATCTTGTGATCTCAAAATCAATATAACATTCAGGATTCTGAATCATATCCAGAAACAAACTATCCAGCTTTTGATTATAGAATTCCCTGTAATTACCAGTTACCTCTTCTTAATACCTGCAATGTTTCCCCTAGGGTAATCACTTGCTTTGCAGTGCTGATTAGTCTCTCATGGTCATCCCCTCCCCCTTTTGTCCCCTATTATGTTCATAACTGCTACCTAAACAGGTATATCCAGTGAACAAATTCAATGCAAAAATCACCCCCTTTCTGGTACTTCCTGCTCTGTTTGCTAATGGTTGCTGAGCGAGTCCCTTTTGCAACTTCTCTACTCCTAAAGACCTTTAGGATGAATGTTGAGGAGTGCGATCTGTTGATTCTCAAGTTGTGCAACTTTCTGCTTGAGGAGTACAACTTTATATATTTGTATTCATTCTGCATGGAATGCAAACTCAAGACAGGACAACAACACACATCTCACACACAATATTCTCGAACTTATTTATGCAATATAAACTCTTAATATTCATTTAATTATTTCTATTCTTTCTCCAAATTAAGGGTAAGTTTTTCACTCAGAGGGTGGTGAGTGAATGGAATCGGCTGCCGTCAGTGGTGGTGGAGGCGAACTCGCTGGGGTCTTTTAAAAGACTTCTGGATGAGTATATGGGGTTTTATGGGATTGGGGGTTATAGATAGGTGTTGATGTGATCGGCGCAACTCGTGGGCCGAAGGGCCTGTTTGTGCTGTGGTGTTCTATGTTCTATGTTCAAATTATGACACGTCCTTAATGCATTTTGGAAGCATTCTCTGTCCTAAGCCTGAAGTTATTATGTAGTAAAATCCTATCAGTTTGGATAAATAATTGCTTAAATAAATATTTTGTTTTTTCTGGCTACAAGCCATCGTCATAGATAAACTTTTTTGTGGATGGAAAAAAAACTAGCAGGAGCTTTACACTATTAAAAAGAAAGCAACTGGCTTATCTATTAACATTAAACACTGGTGGTGATACCTTACACAATGTCCTGGCATACAATTCATTGGATCACAGGGTGTCCTGATGGTCACTTTGAGTGTGAGGGTAAAACCTCAGCATTTATCCACTCTGAAATGCATATATCTTTTAATCTATCCAATAACCTAGTGATCTAATCTGACTGCTACCAATTGGGTTTAATCATAAATTACTCCTAGAAGCTTTTTTTAAATAAATCTCTGATATCTATCTTAACCATGAAACCTATCTATCTGAACTATCAAACCTATCTATCTTAACCATCAAATTATAATTAGCAATGTCGAATTACCATGACACAACTGGATTACCTTTGCAACCTCTGATATTCATTCCGCTAGGTAATTCTATCAGATAATTTGCTCAAAGTTTAATTTTAAATGGTGTTGTGATCATGGAGGATAATTAACAATTGTTAGTTCATGACTTTACTATCTGGTTTCTGCTGTGATGATTTGGTAAGAGAAAATGGATTGATTACTCACCAGCTTGTGCATGACCTTTTAGAAAGCTGATGGTGTAAATGCTGAATTGGCCTGTACTGCTTGATGCAAGATTGTTGGGCTAGCCAAATGTGGACTTTAATCTCTTCTCAACAGAGGGTGATAAGCCCCAGAGTATTGCTCAATGAGGAGTTACACAGAGAGTGTTAAGCATTCAGATAGAGGCCATGATGAATATTATGTTCAAGATATCAATCTCAGTGTTCCTATCATAAGCACACCACACTTTTGGATGAGCTGAAATTTCTGAAGGTTAGAGACTGGGAGGCTAGCCAGGAGAACAGTCTGGAGTTTGGAATTGGAAGAAACGTGCATGAGGCTTTCAATGGCAGGTGGATTGAGGTAAGGGCAGAGACTGGTGGTGTTACAAAGTTGGAAGTAGGGGCAATCATGGTGATGGAGAGGGTACAGGATTGGAAGAGCACCTTGGCATAAATAGGCTGAAAAGGTTGCGAACAATCTGATTTGATCTGAGACAATGGTGGAGGAGGGTATTGGAGAAGCCTCAGGATATTGAGTATGTGGAGAGGATGATGCCTCCAGCCTTCTGAATGCTTTGTTCTAGTAAGTTATGCCTCAAAGATAATGTGGGATAACACAAAGGAATGGAGGGGTTAGTGGAAGTGTGGGCAGAGCATGTGAAATGTCAATGACAGTGGGTAACTAGATATCGAGACATTTACTCAGCATCCTTAGTTGGCAGATTTTATTCATATTACTAAAACACTTTATCAAAAAGAAAACCTTTCTACAAAAAGGAAAACACTTTGTTCTCACTAGGTCTGGTCCCTGCCCTGACCAGGAATGCAAGAAAATACAAAGGGTTGTGAACGCAAGTCAGCCTTCCATCCATTGACTCTGTCTACACTTCCCACTGCCTCAGGAAAGCAGCCAGCGTAATCAAGGACACCATGCACCCCGGACATTATCTCTTCCACTTCTTCCATTGAGAAAAAGATGAGTCATGTATCAATCAATTCAAGAACAGCTTCTTCCCTGCTGCCATCAGGCTTTTGAATGGACCTATAACACATTATGATCTTTCTCTACACTTTATTGGTAATTGCAACGCCACGTGCAGAATTTTGCTGTCCCACCTGCCACAGGAATCGTGACGGTTGGTACAGGACCATGCACATATCCATTGATCTTGGGTAGGATTTTCCAGTCTTGGGGCCAGAGTGGCTGGAAACTCCTGCTGTATATTCTCCACCTCCTCCTTGCCTTCTCCCCATGTACTCAATGAATTGTGTGCTTTATCTGTTTAAGCATGCAAGAAACAATACTTTACACTGCATACTGATCCATGTGACAACAATAAATCAATCAATTCAGTTAAGGTTCACTGCACACCATTCTCTTACCCCACCCCCCACCCAATATGCCAAAAGTTCCCCGCAGTCCCATGCTTCAATGCAACACGTTGCGGTTCGAACCCAGCAAGTGAAGTAGATGCGGCTCCTTTTCACAGGACGCACCCGCGCCTCTGCCCACATTCTGCAGTGCAATGACCGACTTTCACTTGCAATTTATCACAGGCGGGAGGTGTGGTTAGACACGTCACGCTATAAATACTGAGAATCAGGCTGGGGGAAAGTGACTGCGATGTACAGTCCGGACTGCAGACAGCCAGATTCTCCAAACATGTATCTAAAATAAAACAACTGCAATCAAAGCCCATGATAATGAGGGGGCGGCAGGCGTCACCTTCAGCACGCAGTGTGGGGAGACCAGCTCCCTGAGTCCTCACCACCAGGCGTGGACATCAGACCGGGAAATCGCCTAGCATTCAGAGGTATTTTTGTTCTTCAATGTTGTACACTGTAGACGTCTGGTATATATTTTTATTAATTGATTTTTTTGACGTGCTGTTTGCACTCAGGTTTTTTCTTGATGTTTTTAACTGAACTTTCTCTTCTTGACATCTGAATGTCCAGTGACATTGTGGGCTAGGTGCTTGCATAGTCTCCCCGGGTCTGAATGGGTTGAGAAGGCGGGTGTGTGTTCTTGGAGAGAATTGCCGTGGGACGGGGTGATATTGGTTGAATTCTCAGATAGACCTTCCTATCCCCCAAAATACTGTCAGTGTGTTTCAAAGACTTCCGTACAAACACCCCTAATGGCTTAGCAAATAATGTGCATATAGTGGGCGAGGGTCAAGTGGTCTGGTTGCCTTAGACCTGTTTAATAACCCTACTTTCCCTCCCCTTTCTCTCCATACAGTGTGTTTGGAGCACAGAAAGGACTTGAACGCGGGACGTCCGGATGGATTCTGCTTGATTCGGGATTGACTGTCTGGAAAAAAAAATCAGTAAAAGGGGATGAAAAGCCAATAAGCAGCCAACAGACGTTGGGAAGTTGAGCAGTGCCCAACAACTTGGCCGGAGCACCGTCGCAGTGAGTAGGATGGAGGTTGTAGCAAGTGGCGATTTCACACTACCTGAGAAACTAACAAGCTTTTGAGGTTGACCTTGGAGTTCCAGGGAAGAGATTCCAGGGTACCAGGTTCCCATCTTCTAATCCGCCCCCTTCGCCTTTTTCTTACTTTTCAAATCAGAATTAAATCCCTGCGATTGAAGAGCAATGTGCACCGAGGGTTTTCAGTACCGAGCTCTGTTCGAGTACAAGAAGGAGAGGGAAGAAGATATCAACTTATTGCCGGGTGACCTTCTGACTGTGAGCAAGTCGGTGCTGCTGACGGCGAATTACCAAGAGGGGGATGAGAAGAGTCCCAAGGGATGGCTAAATGGTGTCAACGAGAGAAACAAAGACAAGGGGGACTTCCCTGGGACCTATGTTGAGTTTGTTGGACCGGTTCGAATTGTGACCCCAACTCCCAAGCCAAGACCAAGACCAGTCCCTCCCACACCAGCCGCCAGCTCAGCTCCCACTAATGGTATGTGTTCCTCAAACAGCTCGCTCCATCCACTCTTTTTATTCAACTTTTAGAGCATTGAAATAGATTGTGGTTCCTGATGGAATTCGCAGCAATAGTTTTGACCCATTAGCCATCAATGAAGGGCATTTTGTCCAGAACAAAGTGGATGAAATTTAGTGCAATTTTGAATATTTAGTAGTTTAAAGGGAGAAGTCATTAGTTTATAATGGTGAGAGATGGCATAAAATTCAAGGATGAAAGTAATCTGACAAGGGTGGGGCTAATTTATGATTATCTCACCCTTTTGATTTTCAAAAAGAAGAATTGCCTGACTATCCTTGTCAAATTTGGGTCATTCTAACTAGATGGCTAGATAATGCATAAATTAAAGTTTTAAAATGGATTGATACATTTGTGCTAATATTCTAAAACACATATTTTAGAATCTTTAACATGACATTTTATTCTGACCTTGTGTGTTTTTGATAAACAAGTTTGAAAGTACTTGATTGCATTTCAGTATTCTGTCATCCAATTGTTGCATATAGGGTATTTTCCTATCCATTTCAGGTGTGGACTGTATGTGTTAGTCTTAGCGTACACCTTCAGATAGAGAGAAAACCGCACTTCTAACAGTAAACGTGTTCAGCTGCCTCACCAATTGTTTACCTGAGAAAGATATCAGTCTATTTATGTGGTTCAAAGAACTATCTCACTAACTATCTGCATTGATATTGGGCCATGGTAACATAAACTGGAGGAATACTGCACTATTGTACGACGTGTAAAAAGAGTACTGTTTAGTCTAAGGATGTGGTGTTTTTTTTAAAAAAAGCAACGTTCAAATTATACACAGCAAATCCATTCGAGCATTCATCATTTAAAGTTAAAGCAATAACAATGACTTGACATTTTATTAAAGCTCAGACATCTCCAGTTGCATGGCACCATTAAATAAGTATGGCATTGGTTCTATAATCTAACACACAGCTATGTGTTGCAAAGTTTCAGATATCTGTGCAAAGTTCAGTAAATCGTAATGTTGCTAGGGTTCCCATTTGTGAAATCAAACCAGAGCACCAATACATTTTCCAGGTGGTCTTATCTTTTCTCTCTATCACAGGACTACACAAATAATATATTTTTAATACTTTTTGAAAATATAACAAAATTATAATCCAGAGTCTTTAATTTAAAATCTGGAATAAGTTTGAATTCGCGCAAAGCAATTACAAGAGTTTCACTTTTAAGTAGTCAGAAAACAGATCCAAATTCAGAGTGTTCCCGTCAAAGGACCGTTGTAATGAAGCATTGGAAATACGTAAGAGAGTTTTATTCAAGTATATCTGTGGTAATCATCCCTCATTGAAGGATATCATCCTCAGTTCAATTTTGATGCAAAAGCAGTTTCTCATCCTTAAGTCCCACTTCCCTTCAGTAACATTCGGCCTAATTGTCCAACACTGGGGACTGTCATTTCAGTAAAGATGGGGTATTAAAGAAGCAAGATTTACCAGTATTTTCTTTTACAACTGTTAGGGTTTGGAACATGGTTTCAGGTACAAAACATACATGTTATATAAAATGATAAGTTGATCATAACAAAAAGCTCTATAGTTTCAGGGAGTTAAGTCAGTAATGTGGTGGGTTGAATAGCCCTTTGGGAGAATGTGCTGGATTAGGTGAGCAGGTTAGCATGGTGGAACGGAGTTGTGGCAACACAGATGACTTTTATGTGAAACAAATTAGCAAGCTATTGATAGTGACTGCGCTTTTTATTGGAGCTACCTAAAGTTAAGCCACTGTGATTTTTTTTTTTAAATCAGCTTTATGCCATAATTGCCATGTCACCATTGCAGTAAGTGCCTTGTGTTTTCAATAAAAGTGAGTTTATAAATGTGAACTAAACTCTGCAGTAGCAGTATTTCAGAAAAATTTAACTGCAGAGTGATGAAAGTACAGTACATGGCACAAATGTTCAGATATCTTTTTGAACATCGATGAAAGCATATCATTTGCTTCATGAGTTAGTAGGTAAGATATGAGGGCAGCAAGAGCTTGTGTACGAAACCGATTCCAGAAACTTTTTGATTTTGGAAGGTTGTTGCTTATTTATGAGGTGATTAAGTGAGATTTGGAGAGGATATTTTTAATCAATGTTATTCAAAAGCGAATGGCCTTCTTTGAGAACTGCAGCACCTCATGAAAAAATTTGGCCTTATTAAAAATGTGGAATGGTATTGGCAGTTCTGGATACTGTATGCGATTAGCGTGGACTTGTGCTAAAGATAGTGCCCCACTGTATTGAGACTAGAAGCCTGAATGCATCACAGCAGTTGAACACGGAAAATGGAGGCACTTGTGATTCTGATATGACATAATGGCAGTGGTCAATTTAAAAAAAATTGTGACAAATTATTTTATATTATTTATGTCAGCCGTTGTTTATATACTGATAATCAAAGGAGTATTCCACCTGGCTGAACAAAAATACTATTGAAGATATAAAATAAACAATTGTAAGAGAAAAGGTTCATTCTGTTGAAATAGATTGCTATGTTTTTTTAAGGTAAAATGGAAATGTTATGCTTCTGGTTTAGCAATTTGAAGAAAACAACTTGGATGTCAAATTCTCTAAATACCAGAGAAGATACATTTTCCTGACACATTAATATATTTATATATAAGAATTGAATGGGTTACCCAAAACTTTCTCTTAGCTGACCATTTGCATTCAATTTAATTTTCTAATGTGAATCTCTTTGTAAAAATCAGAAATAATAAATTACATTCTTACTTTTTCATCTGTCGAAGCTTGCAGACTGTTCTTGATAACAGAATTCCTTTCATGTACATTTTTAAAAAGCTGCCATATGTTTCAGGCTAGAAACAAAACTGACAATATTAACGCACACCATTCCAGTGAATAGTATTTTTATCGTTATTCTGAAGCATAAATTGGATACGAGAGGGCTTTGTGTCCACCTTTTTAGCTTTTGCATTGATCGACAGTGCAAACGTCTTTCATTCGGCATCATGGGAATCTTGCTTTTCTTAGTGCGTGGAGATTTGAGGAAGCAGAGAAATAAGGAATAGGACATTTTTCAAGTGGGACTGTGCCCTGCTAACAAAAGAGAAATGTATGTTTACCTATTGATTAGGAAATAGGAAATATTATCATTTGAGTGCCGTGCATTAGGGTTACATCTTTTACACTCCAATCAATAGAGTGGATTTCTTTTCCACTTCAGCAGGCAATTTGAAACCCTTTCCATTTGTATGTATTTGTGTTTTGGTCTTCCAATTTTAAGATTGCAGAACCATTTTTGCCTGAGACATTTATGTGTCGACAGATATCTTTTTGTACAAAATGTGCTAACAGTTAGGGTTCCTTTATAGTAATTGTATTTGAATGTTTCTACGTTATTTGCTTTTTGCTCTACGTTGATTTTCTGTAAATTCAAATGACTCATTTATTTTAATAACTTTCAGGTCAGTCGCTTATCTGGAAGGAAATGTTTTTTTTCTGATTAATTTAATTGACTATTCGGAAGAGGATTTGAAATTGATTTTAATTTGAAACCATTCAAATTAGAAACAGAATTTGCCGTATTTTGAATTCTATCTACCCACACCTATCATTTAAAACTGATCGTCATTGTGAAACCTGACCTGCAAAATTATAGTTCAGAATTAATTGATTCTTTTGATAAGCGTACAACTACTTTGTGCGTACTGCCCGTATATTATTGGAAATGCTCGCCAGTGGATGTGTAGTAGATTTAAGAACATCACAATCTAAGCCCTCCAATATGATATGGATCAATATTGTCTATGTTCACTTTATATGAACCTTTTGTGAAAATATAACTGATAGGGTGCAGCAGCTAAGTGCCTCTGATTTTCTTGAGCAATAAAAGCGCCAACTAAAATCTTATTTCTTCTTATAAGCAGTACTGCAAGGACATAAGTGAAATTAGTGGTTAGCACTGCTGCTTCACAATGCAAGGGACCCAGGTTCAATTCTTGGGTCGCTGTCTGTGCAGAGACTGCATGTCACCCTGTGTGCGTGTGGGTTTCCTCTGGGTGCTCCAGTTTCCTCCTACAGTCTGAAAGATGTGCTGGTTCAGTGCTAAATTCTCCCTCAGTGTAACCCAAACAGGCGCTGGAGTGTGATGACTAGGAGATTTTCACAGTAACTTCATTGCAGTGTTAATATAAGCCCACTTGTAACGAATAGATAAACTTTTTATATGGCAGCAACACATGGTAGCATATAAAGCTAGACTTCTATCTTTATCATTTACGTGATGAAAATTTTAATGCACTCAAAACCTATCCACTTACACAAAGTTAAAATTGAGTCCATAGAATCAATCCCACCGTTGGCAATAATTTACATCCCACTGCTTTGTATTTCATAAGACTGTTACTTGGCTTTGTTTTTGACTTTCTTTCATGTTTGACAGTGTGAATTGTAGCATATAAAGCACAAAATACTTGGCTGTCAAGGACCACTCTCAAAAGTTGATGGAATGTAGCATGCTGCCAGGTACCTATCTATCTGTCAATGTTGCGCTGAGTTGGCTGCTAGGAGGCAAAAAATGCAAATGTGAAATCTGAGGGGAGGCGCCAGAAAGATCTGAGAGCATGGAAAGAGAGTATCAGATAACTGGACGAGAGGAGAAATGTACCAAATTGAATTAACACTGAAAAGGTAAAAGAGTTTTAGTATGAATTGGGTGGGGATGTGGGGAGAGAGACTAAAGGTGTTCAGTGCCACTTTAAGAGCTGAATGGAGTGCAGAGAGCTGAATTTTTATTGGGACGCCAATGTTGGGATCATTTCTAGATGCTGACCCAAACCATGTGGAGCCCGATGGAATTTTCAAGGAAGTGGTCAACTAGTGGCCAGAGAGGGGCGATTGTTCTTCAGTTAGGGATGGCAGACAATCTGGAGGCTTTGCAGCACTGAAACATCAGCAGTTCTAGTGTCAGAGGTCAGCATTGACAATGTGGGTGGGTGAAAGAGAGGGTGGTGATGCTCACTGGAGAATCTTCAAAATGTCAACATAGGAGGTGGGTACAGCTGCCACACCATTGCTGTGGAGAGGAATACCCTCCCATAGGATGCAGTCGCAGCTGTAGCTCTATGGGTATCGCATAGGGGAGTCTAAGCCATAGTGATGGAGTGCCACAGCCCCCCCATCCTCATGACTGCATCCACCAATCCATCATTGGTTGGGTTATGGCCTCAGCATGCCAACCATTTTCCATCTTCAACATTTGGCTTTCCCCTTCAAGGTTTTGTGTACTTATGATTATATCCCTCCGATACAAAGTGTAGCAATGTTATGTATAGAAATTCTATGTGGCTACTTGCTTTAACATTCAGGTTATTTGAAATTGTGAGCTTTTTGGACAATGTGGCAGCTATTTTTTCGAGGAGCTGTAAGATCAAAAATAGAAGGGTGGCTGATGCATCTCAGTTGAACCTTTATGTGAGACTCAGGTCCAATACAATAAGTATAGAGGGGAAGTGAAGAGAAAAATGAGACTGGCGTGGCAGTTAACATAAGCAGGAACCCAAAACTCCTCCATTGGCATTTAAATAGCGAATAGGTAGTAAGGGACAAGGTAGGGCCTATTAGAGATCAAATGTTGATGGGTGTTTAGAATCGCAAGGCAAAGCTGGAATACTTAATGAGCTATTTGCATCCAAGTTTACTGAAGAAGAGAACTGGGGAAGAGGAATGAGTAGAGATATTGGATGGAGTGAAAATTGGCAGACAGGATGAATTGGAAAGGCTGGCTATGCTTCGAGTACGCAAGGCACCTGGTCTGGATGGCTTGCATTCCAGCTTTATAAGCAAAGTCAAGTGGAAGTAGCTTAAGGGCTTGCTATAATCTTCTAATCTGCTCTAGAATCAGAGAATTCCTACAGTGCAGAATTAGGCCATTCAGCCCATCACATCTGCACTGACAGTCTGATGGAGAACCCCACCCAGAGCCTATCCATGTAATCCCACATATTTACTCCACAAATCCCCCTAACCTACACATCCTGGGACACTTAAGGGGCAATTTAGCGTAGCTAATTCACGTAACCTGCACATCTTTGGAGTGTGGGAGGAAACCAGAACACCCGGAGGAAACCCATGCAGTGATGGGGTGAATGTACAATGCCGGAATTGAACCCGGGTCCCTGGCACTGTAAGAATCCACGTCCTTGGCGCTGTGAGGCAGCAGTGCCGACCACTGTGCCACCGTAAAGAAATGTTTGGCAAAGTATCATAGAAAAGATTGGTTAACAAAATTGTGGCTCATGGAATCCAAAGATTAGTTTAAGTGGATAAAAAGAATTGGCTTTCTGATGTCTTAAGGATAAAAACAATGACTCGTTGTTACCTTCCTTGTAGGTTTGGCCAACATCAATGATGATGCCAATCAACTACAACAGGGCATGGATGTCCATTCTGCTGGCCTATTTAAGTGACACATAGAATTTAATACAGAGGGGCGTAAGGCACAGGCAATAATGGCACAGTCCTGACATGTAGGAAGTAGGCAGTGGAGCTCTGGGTTTGCATCCTAAGGAATCTGTCCACCATTCCTCACTGGATAGCATATTCAGAGGCAGACAATTTAGGAGGCTGCCTTCCAGAAGGATTCACTGGTGGGCATGTTGCCAGTAAGTGTGAGATCAGAATGTAGGGCTGGTCTGGCCTCTCCATTATTTTGTTTTTAAAGGACAATATGCCTCCCTGTGATTGCTAGTTCTCTGGTTTGTAAATCCCACCAGGCCAGGCTCCAGGGAGGCACTGAAAGATGTTTGAATGTAATTTCCCTGCACATTGCAGATGTACAATAAAAAAGGACCCCTTTCTCTAATTAGTTATGAGCATGTTTGCAAAGTGGCTTTAGAGAAAGGCCTAACCGGGGTCAGAATGGAAATGTTATTAACAGATTAACACTCTGACATTTACAGGAATTCTGATGCTTTACAGGGAATTAAATCCAACATGGACTCCAAGAGAAAAGAGAAAATATTGCAAGTCTGGTGCAACACTATTTTTTCCATCCAGTTGCAATATAGTTGCCATATGCTTGCAGAATATAAAATAGGATTGAGTATTGTGTGCTTTACTCTTACTGCAACTGAAATGTCAGAACATGCTTCATGGATTGTACACTGACATTTTTTTCATCTCCTTTTGATTACACATAGATGGTGGGTTAGGGCTTCAACTCTTTTCTGCTTCTGACGTAAAAAATATAATTTGAATTTCAAAGCTTCTGTCTTGTGTGTTTACTTGTATGTTTGCTTGTGAATAATCCTCAGAGAACGATCATATGCCTTTGAAGAAAACTACAGTGCACAAAGATAAAGGCAGCTAATGGGCGAGGAGCACCATAATAAATGTAAATTTGAGGCTGTAAAGAGGCAAATTTTCTAGTTTCTTGGGGGGGAAAAAAAATGACCAGATTATAAATAGGCGTGAGTAATTTGACATTGCTCGGATGTTCTTGTGACTGGCACCTTTTTAAGTTTAAAGTTAATTTATTAGTGTCATAAGTAGGCTTATATTAACACTGCAATGAAATTATTGTGAAATTTCCCTAGACGCCACACCCCAGCGCCTGTTCGGGTACATTGAGGGAGAATTTAGCATAGCCAATGCAGCTAATCATATGATCTTTCAGACTGTGGGAGGAAACCGGAGCACGCAGAGGAAACCCATGCAGACACGGGGAGAACGTGCAAACTCCACAGTCAGTGAGCATATCTTTCCTCTGAAAATTAATTACATTTAGTGTGTTTTTTTGTACCGAACATTGTCTCCATGCCTTGATGAGTGGGTTAATTATGAGAAGAGAAAGAAATGTGGAATGTCGCCACATCCTAGATAAATCACGTGAATCTAATATTTGCAGCGTGAATTGCTATCTGAACATCACCATTTTGCAGAACAGTCAGGAGGCAGTAACAGTGCTGGATTTTGATCTGGGTTGAGCTGCTTAACAAAGATCTGGTGAATAATTCAGCAGGAGAGCCTCCAGGGTTTCACCTCCCTCAAAATCAGCGGTCTATACTCAACAGAAGCCACGTATTCTATGGAAGGACATCACACCTCCACTACACATGGAATGTCAGGGACGGCCCAGCCTGTATCTGTGGTCGACCCAATTAGAATTTTCCCCACATTGCAAATGAATGTCGTTTACAAAACAATTGCCACATGATCCAGTTAACAACACGTTGTCTGTAGCTTGGCTGTCCAACTTGGACTGAGGGTTGAAAGGTTGGGTGGCACAGTGGTTAGCACTGCTGCCTCATGGCGTCAGGGAGCTGGTTTCAATTCGCATCTTGGTCAGTATGTGCTAAATTCTCCCTCAGTGTACTTGAACTGGCGCCGGAGTGTGGCGACTGGGGATTTTCACAGTAACTTGTGACACTAATCATTAAAAAATATTTGAAGAAAAAGGCAGTGAGCCTCTTCATCAGTATCTTTCTCTATAACGGCAAATATTGGATGTAATTTGTTTTTTTTTAAATTCTGGATTTGTATGGTGCCAGGGCTGATTTTTAACCAGTATGTTTTCACTGCTATGCATAAGAAGTTTAAATAAGAAATTGTGTTGGTATTTTTCGTGCCCAGTATTTGCAAGACTTTCTTCCTGACATCAGACTCTGAGTATTTTCTGGAGAGGGCCTGAGATGTTTTGATTTGTCCAGTTGTAAAATCTGACTCTTGTAGACTTTATGAAACTTAACCCCAGCTATCCTATGCAAGTAATGTGGGATGTTAACACGCGAGAGTGCCATCAAAAGATTCAGGTTACATTATAAACAGTAAGAGATGTTCACATAATTAAAGATCTTTTGGATCGTTGCCTGAGCTCTGTGTCAGTTGAGAGTATATCTGCTGTAATGTGAGTTTTTTTCTTCATGTGCGGGTATTTGGAACGCTGACGGTAGCAATTCAAATTGAAACCTTCTAAAGAAATGTTTCATGTTTAATTTTGAAGAGTACAATATATTGACTTTTAAATAGTAACTTGCATTGCTGGGTAACTGGTTCTGCATGTGTCAAAACTGGTATTTGACTATCTTGGCACATTTAAGCTGCTGTTGAGGGATTGTGTGCACAACATGGATGACAATAATGACAACTTGCCTGTTCTTTTTTAAATACAGGCTTGTGTCGGCTTGAAGATATTGAGTGAAATTTAAATTTTCACACATTCACAAATGTATAATAATAATTCTCAGAATAATTCTAATTCCAACTTTAGTTTCTTCTTTATCATTTTTAAAGTATTTCTTTTATTTCACGTGTTTGTTGCACCAATAGAAATTACTTAAATTACCCTATTGTGAAAAAGTTGAGAGTTAATTTGCTGCCACAATGTATGACTAGTAGTTTCATGTTGTATCTTGAATGTATTTGTGACACATACCATGTACAAAGCGTTAATTGTGTGAAGTATTAGTTGTCAGTTAATGCAGCCATGTTGCTCTTTTAGATTAAATCCTGGAAGTGCTGCAATTACTCTTACCTAAAGAAATGGTGGAAAATATTCACCTATGATTTCTTAGAAAATTTAAGCAGTTCCTTTTTAAAAATTAAGGTAAAGGGAGCATCTATTTATAGAATCGCAGTATGGAAGAATGTTGGATTTTCTCCATAATTGCCTACATTTAAGTGTTCTTAATATTTCTTACATTGAGAAATGTGGAAAAGCACTGGGATCTTTGAGGGACACCATATCACTCATGGAAGGCAGATCACTGGCAGCTGGACATCAGCAATGAAATAGTTTGTAACAAATGAACAAAAATACAATTATGTTGCGTCTTCTATGAACTTGTTGTCCTAAAGTTCGTTATTTCTTACTTTGCAAATGACCACACTTCAAAAGTAATGTTGAGAAATTTGGCGACCAATTTGTGCACAGCGGGAGCACACAATACTGCAGCAAAACTACACCTGAAGATGTGCAGGTTAGGTTGATTGGCCATGCTAAATTGACCATTAATGTCAGGGGGATTAGCAGGGTAAACACATGGGTTACGGGGATAGGGCTTGGGTGGGATTGTTGTCGGCGCAGGCTCGATAGGCCAAATGACCTCCTGCGCTGTAGGGATTCTATGAAATAACATCCAGATAATTTATTACTACTGGAATTACTTGAGGGACCAATATTGTCCTGGACACCTGGAGTACACCTTCAAATAGTGCTGTGGGATCTTTTGTGTCCACCTGAGTGGGCAGATGGGGTGTCAGCTTCATATCGCATCCAAAAGATAACCCCTTCTACCTCACTCATTGCTGCACTGAAATGCCAACCTTGACTACGTGCTTAACTCTTTGCCATAGGGCTGAATTCTATCCATGACCACCTCACTCAGAAGATGACAGTGTTACCCACTGAGCCAAGATTGACACTGAAATTTGACACTCAGGTTTATCATTTAAAAGGATGCTACTCTGAATCAAGGAGATAAGGAGGGTGGACTATGCCTAGTCCATTACTACCTCTGTACCTCCTGAAGTTTGAGGCTGGCTCCAATTTTCTCCTCTGAAATCTTTTGCTGTTTATTGTTACAGTTCACAAGAACTATAACTTCAGATTCAAGCAAGCAGTAATTTGGCTTAACTATCTTACATACTCCACAGGTGGAAGATGGACGATCAAAGACATTGCTTCCCCAAAATTCTTTTACCATTTATTATTTTAAGACTTCCAGAACTCTAAGGGAAATAAAGCAAATCTTCCAAGTGCTGTTTGATTATTTTAGGGATTCTTTGCCGTTTATGTCTTGATTCGTAAAAAGATTTTTAAAAAATGATGGACATGAGATGCCTTGAAATTGTATTCTTTTTTTATGCATATTAATTTTAAAATTAATGCATTAGACTTTTGCCTTATGATTCAATAAATATTGCGAGACCTGGGAATAAGAGGTAATCATATGCTTCAACATTGAGCTAGACTGGCTGACATCCTCGACTGAACACAAGTAATTACTGCATACCCACACTCCGATAGATAATGATCAGTGGGCACTTCCGGACTAAGAAGAGCAGAAGCACAAACCAGGGAAGCTCTGCAAGTAAAAATACGCCTGATTCCCTTTTTTTTGTGCTCAAGCACCGGAAAAAAGCAGCACCTCAATGAAAATCAAAGGAAGACTCTTGGAGGTAATACTCTCAGAAGCATTCACAAGATCTTGAAATGATTGAGCTATTTCGAAATGACAGACTGGTCCACTTTACCTTAATCAATATTAATTTTGTACTTGGAATAAACACGGTTGTAATTATCACTTGACCTCATTTAAATAGTTTTAGTGGCTTGATTAAAACCCCTCATTTCATGAGGTTTATAAAGGTGAAGGGCTGTTAATTCAATTCAAGTTCTGAATTCTAAATTGCCAAAGTGGTTTGTGTTGGTTCAATGGAACCTCTGCTCAACTTTTAACCAGCCAAACCATGGGCTGGATTTTATGTTGAAAAAGTCAAGGGGGGTTTCGCAAGGGTGTGCCTGCCAACCATCCCTATGGCTGATTTGCAGCAATTAAACACTGGGAGCAGTGTTAATTGCTTTAAGGCAAGACTTCAGTCTCTATTCAGAGGTCAATTCACGCATGATGTGTGTAATATATATATTATTACATACATTTTTTGCCAAGACTGGCTGGTTAGGCTGAAGGAGGAGGGGGAGGCTTAGTTTTAGAAGTTAAAGGGGAGGGTAAAGGAGGAAGTGTGACCTTAGCAGATGTACCTCAGATGGGGCCAGGGGATCCACTAAGAATGTCACCTGCCCTGGTCCCCCCAATTGCCCAGAACATAGTGTGTGTGGAGCACAGTGAGGCCATTAATTAGCCACTTAAGGTCCACAATAGGAGCAAGGGCCATATGATGACCCCCTTGCAACACTCCACCCCTATACAAGTTTGGACATGTTGGTAGGCTAGACGATGAGAAGGCCATCTGCTACAGTTATGAGCCAATTAGCTTTTACACACACATCCTGGCAGGGGAGCTTAAAATCCACTCCGAGGTTTCAATCCTGTTTTAGAATGAGGTTTATTAACCGGTAGTCTTGTTACTTTTCATCACGAACACTGGATCAGATGTCATATTTTTAAAAGGGTTGCAGGTTGCTTTAAGAACTGAGCACATGATTTGATGGAGATGTCATTAGGGTGCTTGCAGGGGCTGTTGTTTTACTTTGTTTGTACTCTTTGCAGAGCAGGGAACATCTCTTTCAATAAAACCTGTTGTGTGTTAGTTTGAATTTACTGTGCAAACCACATCTTGCTGTGTAAAACTCGTAACTCCCTAACATGATCAATTCGAGATTTTGCTTAATCAAGAACATTGAAAAAAAATCCTACCTAGAAGAACAAATTGTGGGTCCTCATGCTTGGAATGGGTGAGAATTCATGCAGTATTAGAAAAGACTGGATGCTTTGCTGAATGGCTGGGGCCATTTGGAGAGACAAAATACATCAAGTCAACGGCCTCCAGGGTAAATAGGGGAGTACCAGGAAGGCAGTAAATTTAAAAAAAAATACAAATGAGCAAGCTCAAATTGCTAGCATCTGTAAGAGAAATGATGAGTCAGTTAGGGTCCATGAATTATTTCAATTAACTAAATGAATGTTTCAGTACTCTACAAGTGAATAAAATTACAAACAAGTTGCTTCTACCAGTTCTTTGCAGTACAATAGGAAGTAAAACCTTTAATTTGCTCCAGCACATTGTTCATCCATCAAAAGCAGGAACTATGACTTACAATGACTTGACTTGGCAAAAATCATTGAAGAACATTACTCTCCATAGTCATGGATCAATAAGATGGCAGATTTCCTTCTCTAAAAACTTCAGTGAATCAGATTGGTTTTTACGACAATTGATGACAGTTATATGGTCATAGTTTATAGTTAGAAACTGATTCTGTTAGTAGGAGAATCAAAAGCCAGAGGGTACAGGTTTAAAGATGAATGCCAAAAACCTTTGACCTCACCCGCAGCTAGGATTCCCTGGTCCTTTTGCAGTAAATGAAACTTTGGCTGAGTGCCAAATTCAGTGTTGTCACTGGTGGCAGGAGCGGGCAAATGAGATCAGAGAATCCCATGGGGTACATTTATGATTTGGAACTCATTGCCTGAGAGGGTCATGGAAGCAGATTTCAATATTGACTTGGCTATAGACTTGAAAATGAAAGATTTCCAGGGACATGAGAAATGAGAAGGGGACTGGAAATAATTGGACAGTTCATTTGAAGAGCATGCCAAGGCTCAAGACTAAATGATCTATGATAACTAAATATTTAATATCTCCTTTTATTACCTTAGCAGATTCTCCGACCTCACCTGCAGCTGGGATTCTTCTGTCCCACTGCTGTGAATGGAGATGTGGCTGAATTCTCCATTCTGGCAATGGCGGGGTGGGGAGGGTTGAGCGAGACCAGACAATTTCAGCCACTGTTCTTGCTTCGATCTGTTTCTCAATTGTTTCATGTGTATAATTATCATGTGACAATATGTTAAGAATGGTGAAATCGGCCGTGATCTCACTAAATGGTGAAGCAGGCTCAAAGGGCCAAATGGCCCATTCCTGTTCCTAATTTGTATGTTCATAGGTAAATTATATTAGCTCAAAATTGCTGCATAAGGATCCCTACCATTGACATTTTTCACACAGGGTTTGAGGAGTGCAGTGAGAATTTCCAGACAGTTATTAGCAAGGGCCCTTTATGTTCAGGACAACTCAGTTGGTGTGAACAGGTGAGCACGGAGTACTGCGCTGTGCAGAATAAGGATTAGTTGGGAAGCATTTATAAAAATTGAACTGGAAGCTGCACTGCCAAAAGTTAGATCCTTTGCCATACTTTTCATTAAAAATTATTTCACCAATTATTCTACCTGTTTTCAGTCACATAAGTCATAATTAGTGGAAGGATTTAATCTTTGCTGCAATCATGTACATGCCAGACCCAACTATGGTTTTTGGAAACTTGTCAACATTCTTCAACAAGTAGTTTGTTTTGATTGTTGCCTTTCACTGATATGCTTGTCTGAGGTTCTCTGCTACATCGTTTGACACAGTAACGGTGAAGTAATAGTGGCTGGCAACTGAATACTGCCTTTGTGTAGCTTTGTAAAAACCCAAGTATGTTTTGGCACAATTCATTGCTGCGCGAGATACGGCTGAAGCCAGCTGAGGATTGATAGCTGCAACTGTCACAAAAATGAAAGAAGAGCTTGTTGTGTGTGCACTTAGATATAATTTTTGGCGAGCAAGATTGATCTTTGAGCAAAATTAATCTTCTGTTTTCTGTCTCAAGGCGTAAACAAAAATGGCAAGAAACGTGTGTTTTTTTTTACATTGAGGGAACTTATAGCTCCAAAATAGGGCTGGTGGTGCACTGTTGGGGCAAATCATATCAGGGCGCCATGTTGGCGAGGGTGTTAATGAGTGGAGTAATCATTTGATGTATTCAGAGGAGGCCGATCATGACCACAATCAGAATGAAGCACTAATGTGAAGCACTTTAGACATTAAGGTCCAGTTTCTCTTAATCTCTCACAGCTGAACCTGTGATTCAACAAGTGTTTTCCATCGTTGTTTAAAATTTCAAGAGGAAATGGTATTGCAGTCACTGAAGGGGTTTTGCTGACTTCAAAACTTCTGCAATTGCTCCCAGATATGGGTGCACTGGTAGGCATTTCTTCTGAAATAGAGTGGAACTTGGAGGATGAAAGATGCCATGCAGCGCAAACCAAGCTGATGGAAAAGCAGAAGCTGAAATGCTCTGAGCAGGAGGCCATATCGACCCAGGGTGTTCAAGCAGCAAATTGCCTACATGAACCTCAGCGAGGAATGGCTGATATGATTTGTCTAGTGGGAAGCAGCATGGCTTTTCATTGACCTTGAAAGAAAGCTACCCACAAGGATCTAAAATCGAACTTTGTGTTGTGGATTTTCCCTCTCCCAATGTCCATTTGAATCTGGCACCAAGTCGAGGAGTGTTTATCACTAGTGATGTTATCAACCAGCATTATCTGCCAATCACATCGCACTGTTCTCACAGTCAGCAAACCAGGAAGATAAAATGCGGAAAACTTTTCACTTTTAATAATGTTTAAAGACAGTGAAATGAATTATTTGGCCCTTCAATGGGACTGATTTTCAATGGGAGAGATTGTAGATGGTCTTGCAAATGACCTGAAGCAGTTGTGGGTCTAGGAAGGATGGCACCATCTCAATGTTGGTGGCAACTACCTAAAAGGCAGCAACAAAGACACTGGCAGAACGTGAGGCCATCCAGAGAGAGGACAGCAAGTTTACGCTCATTGGAGCAACTGCCACTTGTGGGGGTGGGTTGGGGTGAGGAGGTGATGGGTAGAATACAATAGTCGGCATCTCAGCATTCCTAGTAATTTGCTGTGACATCCATCCAAGTGCTTTTGCATTTTGCAATCCACTGCAGAGGTCTGAGCTTGTGTGGTAACAATATGACCTTACAGGTCAGCAATCTGAGCCACTCAGCACTCTGATATTGGGCGGATGCTACTTGTGCTGCTGTGGAAGCTGCAAGATTTGCTATCAGATGCTGAATCACGGCTGGGACTGCAAGTGTGCAAGTGGAGTGGCCACCACTTCTGTGCTGCAAAGGATGGGTTCCAAGTTTCACCCAAAGCCCTGTGCCGGGTTGGTGTCAGACTGCCCAGTGCTTCATGATGTTGGACAGATGCTTTCTGACAAATCTGCCGGTGCACAAAATGTTTCATCGTGCATATCCATCAGTGTTTTACTATACGCTGCATCATAAGCACCTAACTGGATCCTCTACAACGTAACTCTAACATGACCTTTGCTTTCCAACGAGCCTGCAATGGTGCTATTCTCACCACATGACCAGGCCACAGACCGTGGTGCCTTGCTGTTATCCTCTAAATGAAACAGTGTCAGTATCTGGGCTGGTGGCTCTGTGTGTGAGAGTGACTCTTCACCATCACACTTCTCACTCTTCCACCATCACCTGATCAACTTGCATTTCTTGGGTGTCCGAAAAGAGGAAGGCACCAGGTTGTGTTGCAGGCAATCGGAGGTATATGAAAAGATGCATGCTTACACCACCTGCAACTTGTAAATCAGAAAAGATTGTGGGATGGAGGGGATTAGGTTTAGAACATAGAACGTTACAGCCCAGTACAGGCCCTTCAGCCCTCAATGTTGTGCCGAGCTATGCCCAATCCCAAGATCAAGCTATCCCCTCCCTATAATTCTGGAGTGCTCCATGTGCCTATCCAATAACCCCTTGAAAGTTTCTAAAGTGTCCAACTCCACTATCACATCAGGTAGTCTATTCCACACCCCAACCACTCTGAGTGAAGAATCTACCTTGGACATGCCTCCTACATCTACCATGAACCTTTATAGTTATGCCCCCTAGTAACAGATACATCCACCTGAGGCACGTCCACTCTATCAATGTCTCTCATCATCTTATAAACCTCTAAGTCACCTTTCATCCTCCTCCACTCTAAAGAGAAAAGCCCCAGCTCCCTCAACCTTTCCTCATAAGACCTACCCTCCAAACCAAGCAGCATCCTGGTAAATCTCCTCTGCACTCTCTCCAAAGCTTCCACATCCTTCTTATAGTGTGGTGACCAGAACTGAACACAATATTCCAAATGTGGTCTCACCAAGGTCCTGTACAGTTGCAGCATAAACATGGTCTCACCAGCCTCTGGTATAGTTGCAGCTCTAAATTTTTTAATACAATTTTTAGACTCTTAGTTCAGACTAGCTCCAGACCAGGGTAGATATGGTAATATTATTTCAAGATTTGCAGAATTGAGTACGTTAATCATAAATACGGAAATGTGATACTTAACAGAGGCAGTGGTATACCGACAGATCATTCCAGAATGCTGCCTGAGGTTCCTCTGGTTGGTTGCAGTACTGTTGCTTGTTGTGTTCTGTTGGCTGGTCTAGTTCCTTTTCTTGGTGCGTACTACTGACAGATTCAACAAATTCTTCTCATGTATGCATTTTCAGCTTTGGCCTTATGCCATATAAGGTAAAACTTTGTCCTGTCCATTTCACTGGTTCAGTATTACTTCACTAGCCATCCATTGCTGCCCTTGTCTACACATTCTTCATGGGCCAATATCAGATGATTCCTGTTCTTACTCTGTACAAAAGTCCCAAATTTCATTCTTGTCTGACATTTCTCATTTCTATGACCCTGTAGTTTTGTTTGTACGTGCTTTGGCCTGTTTGTCTCTGCCATTGCCTTCTCACAGATGTGAATTTGGCAAAGCATTCAGTCAAGCAAAGATGCTTAAAGACAACATTTTAGTACAAGTCCATGACCTTTATTCCATACATATTCCCAAGGCAGGGTGATTGCTTCCCATATTTGGTTCAAGACAAATAAGTATCTGCCTATAAAGTCTCACAATTTAGAAACATAGTGTAAAAATGACAAAAAAAGACAAAAAATGTCACTGGCCTTTTGGGCAGGGAGGGCTGGGGTAGTGTAGGGAAGTGGGATGCGCAGGGTACGGGGGGAAGATCTCGCAGACCCAGACAGGGAGGAATAAGGTGGGGTAGGTAATATCTTGGGGGAGTTGCCCACCATCACACCCCCCCCCCCCCCCCCTCCCGGCCAATGCACAATCTCCTCAAATGCTGTGTCTACTCGCCTTCCTTCCCACCTTTCCAAAATATTTTTTTGAACAAAGAGCTCCATTAACTCATGACCACCTGCCCATGCCAACCCTTTAATGGCAAAGGCAGCAAGAAGTAAGTGTTAATTGGCTTGGTAATGAGCTCAATTGCCTCTTTATTATTTTATTAAAAATTGAAAGTGGGCCCTTAGTTTCAGCACCCATCCACCCAACATTTTATGGGGACTATGTCAGGGCCAATAAGAAGGCTTTCCACACGTCCACCCCACTGCACCATGAGAGTGAAATTGTGTCATAAAAGCAAACTCAAAGTTTAATATGGTGTGAGGAAATAGATTATTCTTCACATTATTAATGAAAAATGAATTGTTGCTTTAAATGAATATTGTTTTGTAAAATATGTAAATTATACAACAAGTAGCAATGCATAATAGTCTAGGGCAATATCCCAACTATAACCCATGCAAAGGTTTCTTAAGGATGTGGTAATCCAGATTCCAACACAAGATTTTTTGAGGTTGTACTACTTCTCTTGTCTACTCCACATTGTCCCTCAGAATTAGAGACAAGGCATGAATGTCCTTTTAGAAAACCACTAACAGCTGTGTTTGTAATAGGTTTCATTACATTGAACCCATGAGTCCCAATATTGATTGCTTGTTATTGCGGCTTTAAATCCAGGACATAATTTACACTGAATTCAAAGTATACGGGTAACACTATCATATAGTTTGTCCATGATAATACCATTAGCAACAGAATATTTAAAAACCTCATCCATGCAATCTATTTACATAGTCGCCAAGAACATTTTAAAGGAGTTAATTTTCCACTGAGCCTTCAGAAGCTTTATTATCTCGACCAATTTGTTGAGGTAAAGTCATGAAAATTTCAAGGTTTTCAAAAGACCTGCTGTGAAGTGCATTTTCTTTCCAACATTCTTTTTCAGTAGTTACAAATACCCCTATTCACAATCAGGCAAGATCGATCTCGTATAACAAAATCAGAAAATGCTGGAAAATCTCCACAAGTATGAAAGCATATGTGGAGAGAGAATAGAGCCAACATTTCAAATCAGAATGACCTTTTGTAGGAGCATAGATCTATCTCGCATCACACTCCATGCCAAGTCTCTTTCCTCAGCCTTCAAGACCTTGGAGTTGCTTAGCCACAGCTGCTGGAACCAAAAGAGAAAACAGTGGAAAATTTCAGCAGGCCTGGCAGCATCTGTAAGGAGAGAAAAGAGCTGGCGTTTCGAGTCCAGGTGACCCTTTGTCAAAGCTAAAGGGCAGAGAAAGTGGAAGATATTTATACTGCAGCGGGAGGGAATGGAAGTTTAGTCATAGCCACAGAAACCAGGGGAAAAGACTGCTAATATCTGTCCACAGAGAGAATAAGGGGTGTGAATGGCCAAACGGCAGAGAAGCTGTGAGCTGTGACAGATGGAGATGTTGGGTAGGAGGGGGGAAATGGGACAGAGAACGCAGAAAAGCAGAAGTGGGGGGGGGGGAGAAAAGGTAAGGGGAGGGAATGAAGTGGGGGGAAAGAGTACAGGCGAAGAAAGATAATAAAAAAAGGTAGAGAACAGTAAAAAATTAGAATGAAAACAAAGGGGGCCGAGGTGGGGTAGAGTAAATCATCTAAAGTTGCTAGTTTGCCGGGGAGGTGATGGCCTACTGGTATTAGCACTAGACAATTAATCTGGAAACTTGGCAAATGTCCTGGGGACCCAGGTTTAAATCCTGCTATGGCAGATGGTAGAATTTAAATTCCATTTAAAAAAAATCTGAACTTAAGAATCCACTAATGACCATGAAACCATTGATTGTCGGGAAAAACCCATCTGACTCACTAATGTCCATTAGGGAAGAAAAGCTGCCTTCTAACCTGGTCTGGCCTACATGTAACTCCAGAGCCACAGCAGTGTGATTTGAGTTGAGTCTCAACTGCCCCCAGCAACTAGGGGCCAGCCAGTGATGCTCATGGTTGAATTTAAAAAAAAAACTTCAGTGAGTCTCTTGCTCTTTTCGACCTTGCTGAACACTCATTAACTGCATTTTGAAGAGTGGTTTTTCATCTTGGTTTCTCCAGTTTCTTAAGAAAAAAAATGCACCCTTGTAATTATTTTATGTATTTGCTGAACTGAGAAAGATAGAAATCCAGAGTAAAATTAGCTAAGTTTAAGGAAGAGACAACAAAAAAAAAGCTTGTGAGACTAAGGAGTGATATCAAGGTCAAGAATTAATTGTTGGATTTCATAAAGACATTTTACCATATATTCAGCGAAACCCCTTGGGCCATTTCCATTCTTCCAGTTACTCGTTTTGATTGAGCTCAGACCTTTTGAAAACCAGTGGTGCAAGCCTGGCTGAGGTTGTACAATATCATCTCGGAGGGTAGAATATGATTGAATAGCTTGGTCAGGATATTTTTGCTGTTTGCTTGCCCATACAAAGGTCAAGTGAAAGTGTTTGTGGCTCATGACTCAGTATTTCATTGCAGTTACCCAAACCACATGTAAAAGTAAAGAGTGATGAGAGATCTAATGTTGGAAGTTGGCTTTCTTAATGTCAGCTAATGTATCAATTTGGGATATTGTATTTGCATTTGGCATATCTTAGTTCTCAAACTGACATCACATTTTAAAAGGACTTTTTTAAAAGAGAAATGGCTAATAGGTTTTTTGAAGAGGTAACAGAGAGAATTGATGAGGGCAAAGCTATTGATGTAGTGTACCTGGAGATACAGTGTGACACAACGGAATTTTGAGGAAACTTAAACCTGGATGGAATGAAAGTGATAGGAGCAACATGGATATGGAATTGGCTGAGTGACAGGAAAGAGAGATTTATGGTTAATAAATGTTTTCAATGTGGAGATAGGTTTCTAGTGGTGTTCCAGTCATTGCTGGGTCCCATGCTTTTCCTTATATTAAAGTATTAGTACCTTTAGAATTCTACAGTGCAGAAGGAGGCCATTTGGCCCATCAAGTCTGCATCCCACAATTCTGATGTAGAGATGCCGGCATTGGGCTGAGGTAAACACAGTAAGAAGTCTCTCAACACCAGGTTAGAATCCAACCAGTTTATTTGATAGTACTCTCACAAGCTTTCAGAAACAGTGTCCCTTCGTCAGGTGTGTGGAAGGTTCTGATCAATCCCACCCAGGCCCTATCTCCATAACCCCATGCGTTTACCCCAGCTAGTCCCCTGCAACAAAGGGGCAACTTAGCATGGCCAATCCACCTAACCTGCAAGTCGTTGAACTGTTGGAGGAAACCAGAGCACCCGGGTGAAACCCAAGCAGACACAGGGAGAATGTGCACACTCCACACATAGTGACCCAAGCTAAGAATCAAACCCGGGTCCCTGGCGCTCTGAGGCAGCAGTGCTTACCACTGGGCCACCATGCCGTGGTGTATAGGGAACAATTTCAAAGTTTCCAAATGATACAAAACTTTGGTGAACTGTGAGCAGGATATTGTAGAACATCAAAGGGACATCAGCATGCAGAGTTTCAATACAAATAGGAAGTGTTTTATTTTGATGGGAAAAGCATGGAGCGGTAATATAAAACAAAGGTATAAACTCTAAAGAGGTTTGTATCTGTGCATAACTCATTGAAGGTGGCAGCACTGGTTAGGAAAGTAGTTAAATAAAGTAAGTAGTTAAATAAAGAAAGTAGCTAATAAAACATACAGTATCTTAGGCTTTATGAATGGGGGAAGTACAAGAGCAAAGAGGTTATGCTAAATTTGTATAAATTACCAGTTTGGCATTTTCTTGAGTATTATATCCAGTTCTAGGCAATGCAATGCACTTTAGGATGTAAAGATATTAGAGAGGGTGCATAAAATATTCAAGGGAGTGGTTTCAGTGATGAGGAACGTAAGATAAAAGACTTCAGTTATGAAGATAGATTGGAGAAGTCAGAACTGTTTTTGTTAGAGGGGAAGAGAAGGGTTGTGAGGAAATTTGATAGTTATTCAAAATCAAGAGCTGTCTGGACAGAGTGGATTGGGAGAAAGTGTTTCCATTCGTAAAAGCATTGAGAACAAGAGCTCCGATTTAAAGTAATTCATAAAAGAAAAAGTGATTTAAGGAGAAACTCTTTTACGCGCTGAGTGGTTAGGGTTTGAGAATGTGGTGCAGGCATATTTAATTGAAAAATCAAAAAGAGAATACTGTTACCTGAAAAGTAAGAATGTGTGGGGTACGGGTTAAGAACAAAGTGGTAAGTGAGTTTCTCACTCAGATATGATGACCACCTTCTGTGCTATGACAATTCTGTTATTCTATGATTTTCATTAGGGCATTGTTATTGAGGTAGTGGACTCAGAAAAGACCTGATATCAGCAAACAAATGTTGCTTCTCATGCTAATTAGTGGCAGGTGGAAATGTATGCACTGCAATTATAATTTCCTTTTAGTATTTGAAGTCATTTGCTTTAGAATGAGGACTTGTGCTTTGGTGAACAAAAAAATGTAACATATACAATTATGAACATTGAATTGTGTTCTGATATCTGTGCAAGTTCAGATACAATTTTGAAACTTTCATAGGAATTTAATTATTCTGGCCTAAGTACATTTGAAGATGTTGTTGCTTTACAGGCATTACAAGGAGAAGTAAAATTTATAGTTACATGGCATTGTTCAATATATTTTTTTCATACCAGGGTAATTAAACTCTATTTCATGAGCAATCTCATTGGGTAGAAAGAGAAAATGACTCTTTAGCAATAAAGTGGAATGACTGAACAAAATAGGTCTTTGCTGTCAGTGAGAAGTGTTAGAGCCCTCAAGTGTCTCTGTGGGACATAACTTTTAAGAGGCCAGAGGACAAAGGATGGTTCAAAATTGTATCAGTTTTGATTAGCAAGTCTGAACAGTCTTGCTGCTTCTAACTACAATATATTTTCAATATCTACTAAGCAACATAACTTTTATCAAGAGTTATCCTCAAAAAAACCTAAAAAAAACTCAAAAACACTAAGAAAATGGGATAATAGGTAAGTAGACAGAAGAGCAAGATTGAAATCAATGGAAAAGACTCTTGAGAATCACATGCACAGGTTATTGGCTTACTATGAGCCCATTACACCCTCCTGCCATAGCAATTTCACCCCACAAAGTCTGCTCACAGTTAACTATGTACATGGTACAAAAATACAGTCTGGTCTTAACTCAAGAACTGGATTGTTTCCTCTTCTCCCAGAAACTGACATACAAATTATGTAGTAGGTTGTAAATTCACAGTCTATCTGGGGTAGGATGGTGTGGAGATTTGTAAAACCTTTCTTTAAGAAATCTTTGGTGACAAGTAGGGATTTCATTTCCAGGGTGGAATTTTCCCACCCACCCCGCCCGCTGCAGGAATTGTAGTGGACGGGGGCGGACCATGCAAAGGTCCATTGGTCCATGGCGGGATTTTCAGGTCTTGAGGCTAGCGCAGCCAGACTTTGCAAGAGTAAATAACGTGAGCAATATTGAGTGAACATCCTGCCTTGCATCTCTCCCAGTTTTTAGTTTCTTACATTTATTTGGATGAGACGCAAGATTCTCGAGCCTCATATATCAACACAGGTGTCATAAGAATACCTACTTTAGGACTTAGAAACTGGAAGCAGGAGTAGGCCATTTGGCCCTTCAAGCCTGCTGCGCCATTCATTTTGATCATGGTTGATTATTGAATTCAACATCCTGATTTTCCACCCCGCCCCCCCCCCCCCCCCCGGCTACCCCTTGCCACACCTACTCGTGGACATGATGAACACTTCATCTGCTTTTTGTCTGCTGGTGGGCTTAAATTCAAAAGGATATTTGAGAAGTAACAGAATTTAGTTCTATGGTACAAAACTTTTAAAGTGACACTTGAAGAAAAAAATGGCACGATGATATATAAGATGGATAGGATGTATGAGCATTTAGAGTGTGGCAATTTGATTAGTGATAGACAGCATGGATTTGTACAGGGGAGTTCATGCCTTACGAATCTGGTAGAATTTTTTGAGGAGATGACAAAAATGGTCGACAAAGGACGAGACGCAGATGTCGTCTACATGGATTTCAGTAAGGCGTTTGACAAAGTGCCTCATGGTAGGTTGGTGGAAAAAGTTAAGGCTCATGGGATACAAGGACAGGTGTCTAGATGGATTGAGAACTGGCTCGATAATAGGAGACAGAGTACTAGTGGAAGGGTCCTTTTCTAGCTGGAAGTCTGTAACTAATGGTGTGCTGCAGGGCTCAGTATTGGAACCTTTGTTATTTGTAATATACATAAATGACTTGGAAGAGGGAGTAAGTGGTGTGATCAAGTTTGCAGATGATATGAAGATGGCTGGACTTGCTGATAGTGCGGAGCAGTGTCAGGCAATACAGCGGGGTATAGATAGGCTGGTATATTGGGCAGAGAAATGGCAGATGGAATTTAATCCAGATAAATGCGAGGTGATGCATTTTGAAAGAAATAATGTAGGGGGGAGTTACACGATAAATGGTAGGCCTATTAAGAGTATAGAAACGCAGAGGGACCTGGGGGTGCAAGTACACAAGTCCTTTGAAGGTGGCAGTACAGGTGGAGAAGGTGACGAAGAAGGCCTATGGTATGCTTGCCTTTATAGGGAGGGGTATAGAGTATAAAAGCTGGTGTATAATGTTGCAGTTGTATAGAACGTTGGTTCGCCCGCATTTGGAGTACTGCGTCCAGTTCTGGTCACCTTACTACCGGAAGGCTGTGGAGACCCTGGAGAGAGTGCAGAGGAGGTTTACCAGGATGTTGCCTGGTATGGAAGGACTGAGCTATGAGGAAAGAGTGGGCAATTTGGGGCTGTTCTCCTTAGAAGGGCAGAGAATGAGGGGAGATCTCATTGAGGTGTATAAGACTATGAAGGGTATAGATAAAGTGAACAGTGGTAAGCTTTTTCCTAGGTTGGATACAATAATTACGAGGGGCCACGGGCTTAGGGTGAGGGGGGCGAGGTATAACTCGGATGTTACAGGGAGGTTTTTCACACAGAGGGTGGTGGGGCCCTGGAATGCACTGCCAAGTAGGGTGGTGGAGGCAGGCACACTGGGGATGTTTAAGGCTTACTTCGACAGGCACATGAGAGGACTAGAGATGGAGGGATACAGGAGACTTTTCTAACTAAAGATCAAGAACTTTGGGACGTCCCTGGGAATCAATTGGTTCCTACGGACTTTCCAACATATTTCATGGCCCACTTGCTTTATTTCTGTGCTTCTGGGGATTCCGTAAATGTCTGTCCAAGTTTTGCATGTTTATTGATGTCTTTTCTTTTACTTCACAGGTGATTTGGTCTGCCTTGTTGACCAACAAGGGGCATACATGCGATGGGTCGTGCGAGGGCTGCTCTGGGATGTTGCTTCAAGAGTTGCCTAGTGCTTCACGTCGTTAGTGTATGCTTAAACTGGACCTTCTGATGGGCAACATGACAGCTCAATGACTATCACTGTTTGCTGTGCAGATACATGGATTTGGGCTGGTGTCTGCGGGAGTTTGCACATTCTCCCCATGATTGCGTGGGTTTTCTCTGGATGCTCCGGTTTCCTCCCACATCCCAAAAACGTGCTCTTAGGCTGATTGGTGTAACAAATTGTCCCTAAATTAGTCTTCCCTCAATCTTCCCCAATAGGTGTAGACAAAGGTCATGGGTAGATGAGGGCACTCATAATGTTAAAATGGCGGCGTGGGCTTGTTGGGCCGAAGGGCCTGTTTCCCATGCTGTTTTGTTCTTTGTTCTTTGTTTTTTATGAGTGGCAAGTCAAAAGATTGGGCAGAATATGAAAAACAGCACAGAATGACTAAGAGATTAACAAGGAGAGAAAAAGTAGAACATGGGAGAAAGCTAGCTAGAGATATAAAGACAGATAATAGGAGTTTCTACAGATAGTCAATGATTTCCCTATCGCTGTTGCTTTTCTTTTTTTCCTCCTCCTTGTATCGTCAAGCCACTTGCAATGCCAGAAGTGTGGCTCTGACTGCACTGCTCTGAGGTACCAGTACTCTCATCAGCTTCTAAAATGGAATGCCGATTTGTGTGCGGGACCCCAGGAGACTCGTGCACTGCCTGTCTGGACTAGACTGGCTGGTGGTCATCCATTCCCTTCTTTCCTCTAATCCCTTGAGCTGTAGTGTGACCACCTCTCTAAACATGCCATCCAGGTAACTCTCACATTTGCAGATGTGGCACAGTGTCTCCAGCCGCTGCTCAAGCTATGAAATTTGGAGCTCCAATTTCTGCAGCTGGGAGCACTTCCTGCACTTGTAGTCATCTAGGACTCTGATAGCGTCCAAGGCTGCCCACGTCGCACAAGACACACATTCCGCTCGCTGACCTCTCCCAACATGCCTTCGATGTAGAATTTGTGCCTTAGACGAGATCCAGACAATAAATAATACTTTTCCCGATAAATAATATGTTTCTTTTAAATTCAGCTATTTATACACAGTCTCTCATATCAGCCTCTCACCAACTAATCAGGTTACTGCTTTCCTGTGTAGGCTAGACAGATGTGACGCTGCTTGCTCAGACATGTGTCTCTCTCTCTCTCTCTCTCTCCTCCTGAGGATAAGGTAGGCCCTGAGGAGTGAATATGTGGCTCTAGGACCTGCGCGAGACACAATTGTTTTGCATTATAACCCAGACATTACTGTTGGCAACATGTATACTTGATAGTTTTATATATTTTAATGGAGGCATAAAAGCCACTTTAAATTATTGAGGTGCTGGCAACATTTTAGTAGCAGAGAGCGAGGAATGTTGTACAGAGATTAAGGGGGCCATTTTAACCTGATAGTCATGTACGTTGGTGATTTTGCATCAGCTGCCTGTAATACTGGTGGTCTGGTTTCCCCATCCACTGACCAGGCAGGATGTATAAATGGTGGCCAGTTCAATATCACCCTATTTATATGTTCAACAAAAGTTAAAATCAACATGCTCAAGGATGCAGAACATTGAACTTTTGTTGCATAACTTTGGTTGTGTTTTCAGTTCCGAGTGAAGGTCAGTATTCAATTCTGTTTGCTGGGTAAAGAGCTTTAGCTGCTTTTGTTAGAAATTCCATGGAGATTTTTGGAAGACTGTCCTAGACCATGTGCTTCACACTATTTTGCAAAACTTATTGGAAATGCAAATCCTGGAGGATTATTGAACTGCTGGCAATCTCTGCAATAGATAATGATACTGCTGCTTTAGGATGCTTTTTAAATGTTAAGTAAACTCGGGAGGATTTTAATAGGACCGTGGATCCATAAACCTATCTAAGGTGTTGTGCAAAATGGATGCGGTGGCCAGTCTATCTAATGGAAAGGAAGGTCACATGGAATGCAAAGCAGGATGATATTCACTAGTGTTTGTCTCTCAGCACAGTCTCGAGGTAAATCCCACCCAACTATAACCCTCACCTCTTATCACATTTAGCTAGCTGAGAGATGCTTTGGGCTTGTAAAGAAACATGCTGCATATTTTTGGTGCTGAAAATTGTTTTGAGGCCTTGACTAAAAATCAAAACTGAGAGCATTGGCTTGTTCTGAATTTGTGGAGCTCACGTGACAGTTGAAGAAGGCAAAAGAAACCTCTTTATTTTGATGGAAAAAATGGCTAAAAGGCTTGTGCAGCGCTTCCATCATTGAGTTAGAGAGCAATTATTCTTAGTCACACTCCTGCTTTGGAGAAACAAGTACAACAGGTTTGTATGGAAAATTAAAGAACGTGAGATCCTTGTGTATGTAAATCTTGAAAGCATAAGGCAGAGAATGGTGGTGGCTGGTTGTTTTTCTATGCTGTGAGGCCTCTGTGGGGTTTGAGGAATTGGGGGGAGCCATTGCTTTTCTCAGTATATATACGTGACCTGTCCTTGGGCATAATGGAATACAATGTTTGCATATGTTACAAAACTTGGCAATGTTGAAGAGTATAGTAGCAGACTTCATGTGGACTTAGGCAGATGGGCGTAATGAGCAGATGCACGGTACTTGCAATTTAATGTGCTGTGATAGTAGACTTTAGGGGAAATAATGCAGACACAATATAATCTAAATGGTTCTATTTTCAGGGACATGCACAAATCTTTGGAAGAGTCAGGAAAATGTAAGACTGTTCAGAAAGTATATGGGTTATATGGCTTTGTAAATAGGGACATTGAACAGAAAAAGGAGGAATTCCTGCTAATCTTTTAGAAATTTGTAATGAAGCCTCAGCTGATATAATGGGTGGAATTTTCCATTCTCTGCAGAGTGCCGGCTGAGGTGAGGTGTACAGCTTGGCAGCTGCACAGCTGGCTTTTCTCTCCAGATGTTCCAACACTCCAGAAAGTCAGGAGGGGTGGCTTACATTGGTGGGATGGGGCTGGAGAAAGCCAGCAACCTGGAATGGCAAGATCAGCGTGCCAGTTTTTTAAAGGGTATCCTGATCTCCAATATAAAAGACAGGAGCCCCCCTCACTACATGCAGAGGGAATTCCTCCTCCCCCAGCTCCCAACACACCCCCTGGGCGTGGCAACCAATAAGGGGAACACCCCAACCCACCCACCAGTGCAGTTCTCCAGAGGGCCTCCCTAGCAGATGTAAACCTTGCAGGTGGCATTCCAAATGTTGGGTGGGGGAGGGGGGAAGGTGATTATGGCAGGGAAGCCTGCTAGTTGTACTTAAATTTATTGGGATGGGCGTGCCCAACCTTGGCCAGGAACCTCATTATGCCACCAACGAGGGATGGGGAGAATCAAAGAATGAGATCTCGCTGATGTGGATACCCATCATGTACATGAAGAGGACCAATTACAAGGCCACAGGAAGACAGCTGAGTTATGGGATTACGTTTGGATAGCTTTATCAAAGCCGTGATGAAGGCACATCCAGTTCTGAAAGCTAGTGGCGTTTGCTACAAATAAACCTGTTGGACTTTAACCTGTGTTGTGAGACTTCTTACTGTGTTTACCCCAGTCCAACACCAACATCTCCATGTCAAGCCAGAAAAATAACATGGCATCTTGCAAATTACATTCAGGGTTTTTTTAAACATTCAAAAATGTTGTGTTTGAAACTAAGTTCTTAGTGGCTCTCCACTCTTTATCTACGGGACACCACCCTGAGCCTGGACCTCTCTTGTGCAATACTTGTACAAGTTTCCAATAGCGGTCCTTTGGTTGGGGGCCAGTGATAGCCTTAGTGCATTTTTATTCATTGCATTGTACAGTTCCTCTTTCGTAGTCCTGGTTGAAAGCAATTCAGTCAGCACAAATTAGGAATCTAACTTAAGATCTTCCTTGTCAGCATTGTTTACCTCACTGAATAAATGCAACACACAGAAAATGTGGGAAATATGTGGCAGAGCCATTCCATTTTCAGTATTTTTGTTTATTTTGACTCCCTGGGTGAACTAATTAACCCACTGGGGATGTAAGCAGTGCTCCTCTTGTTAAAAACAAAATGGACACAACTCTCACTGCTGTCCATTAGGATTGCTCAGTAATGCTGTAAGCATTTTTTTTAATGAGTGCACTTCAAAAACTAGATTCACATTCCAGTGGGAATTAGAATTGCAGGTAGCCTCTTCCCCTCTAGTTTAGTTCCTGCTGCCTCGAGCTGTGTACCAGGTTCCCCTGTTAGAGACAAAGTGCCTGATTGTGTAATATGTTTTGCCGATTGTGGCCATCGTGTGCAAAATTTGAGAATTGCATTGTGCGGAGATGAGAAGTTTTGGGTCGAATTCTCAATAAAAGGTTGTTAGGTGAGTAATGGTGGTGTGATGAACTGAGCAGTGTTTAAGACTTGTGATGCAGTTGGTCAGATATGGCCTGAGAAGATGCATTCAGTGGCTTCCACCACTTGAAAACTATTTGACTACTTTGGCTTTCATGACTGTTTATCTATGCATTCCAATTGCCTCCTCATTGTGTGTCTGGTGGGCCTTCTGTCTTCTCTCCCTGTTGCAAAGACAGGACACTGTATTGTGTTATGACTCTATAGCAATGTTTAAAAAGCATTTGGATAAGTACATGGATGGGAAAGGATTAGAGGGATATGGGCTAAATGCAGGCAGTTAGGACTAGCTGGGAAGGCACATGGTTGGCATGGATTAGTTGGGCCTAAGGGCCTGTTTCCATGCTGTATTGCTGTATTACTCTGACTCTATAACACAGCTCTTCCTTTCAATTTCTTCCACCAAGATCTGTGGTGCAATATGGGAAAATCTTAGAGCACACACTCTTCCAAGATCAGTCACTGTTGAATGTTGCACAACCCATTTCGAATGGTCTCAGTAACACCAGCAGCCCAAGATGCAGGCTAGTTTTAAGCAAGGCAGTGTTGCTTTAAGTGGTGTGAGTAAGGAACAAAGTGAGCCCTCATCTGAAGCGCACAATGACTGAACATGTGGCCAGTGCTGGCTACACACAGTGATCATTATAATGAGCAACTAGCATGAAGTCGGCCTGTTGCCTCCATTACATTGAGAAGGCACACTGTAATAGCTCACCACAATTCCAGCACTCATTTTCAGGGGGCAATCCAATTTACCCCCCACCTTCAGAGTTTATGCACAAAACTTATTCAGAATTGCGTGAATGCATTTGTGCGCAGATCTTTGAAAGCAGAATGAAAAATGATGAGTGATTTCTCTGTAATTATCTCCATGAGAAGAACCCACATCAATTTGGTGACAAATGACAGCATCCATCAGCAAAAGATAATTTACTAGGATTGAATGGCTGAACTTGAGATCTCCCAAGCTATTTATTTTTAAAATGTATTCGTTCACTGGATGTGGGCATTGCTGGCTAGGTCAGCATTAATGACTCATCCCTATTTGCCCTTGAGAAGGTAGTAGTGAGCTACCACCTTGAACCACAACAGTCCATGTGGTGTAGGTACACCCACACTGCTGTTAAGGAAAGAGTTGCAAGATTTTGACCAAGCGGCAATGAAGGAATGGCGATATATTTCTAGGTCAGTATGGAGGTAAACTTCTAGGTGGTGGTGATCCCACGCGTGTGCTGCCTTTATCCTTCTAGGTGGTAGAGGTCATTGGCTTCAAAGATGGAATTGAAGAGCTCTTGGTGAGTTGCTACAGTATATCTTGCAGATGGTACACATCGCTGTCACTATGCATCAGTGGTAGAAGGAGTGAATGTTTAATGTGGTGGATGAGGTTCCAATCAAATAGGCCGCTTTATCCAGATGATGTCAAGCTTCTTGAGTGTTGCTGAAGCTGCACACATCCAGGCGAGTGGAGAGGGTTCCTCCTGACTCATGCCTTGTAGATGGTGGACAGGCTTTGGGGAGTCAGGAGGTGAGTTACTTGCCACAGAATTCCTAGCCTCTGATCTACTCTTGTAGCCACAGTATTTATATGGCTGGTCTAGTTCAGTTTATGGCCAATAGTAATCTCTAAGATGTTGACAGTGGGGGTTTCATTAATAGTAAAGCTATTGAATGTCAAAGGGACATGGTCTGTTATTTCCAGGGGTGACCTTATATACTCCGGAGTGAAAATTATCAGGACCTGGAGATTTCCTCTACCTTTTAATTCCATCAACTTCCCCAAAACCATTTTTCTATTGATGCTGATTTCCTTCAACTCCTTACTAAAACATGTTTCTCTCAGCACTTCTGGTACATTATTCATGTCTTCCCTTTGCAAGGACTGAAACAAAGTACAAATTTAATTCCTCAGTCATTTCGTTATTCCCATTTATGAATTCTCCCATTTCTGACTGAATATTTCTTCCAATAATAAATTACATAATTTAGTTTGCCGAAACTGAACGTAGTTCATGCGGTTTTATTAGAAAAGGCAAATCGATCTGATGTCACACTGAAGGGACTGACAATCATCCAAGGTGGAAAAGGTAATATTGTTTGACAAAAGATTTAATTCTCCGCTGTATGCCTTGTGAATATAAAGTTTAAAGGATATACATGAGTTATTCCATTGTTTAGGAAATCAAATCCTTAAATAAGTAATTATGGGGAAAAGCATGAAGCTATCCAGCCAGACCTTCAATTGCTCCTCCATGTAATTACCATGCTTTCTTTAAGCATGGTTGATGCAGTGTCCTCTGTGCATTACTCTGCAATGTTTAAATTTATTTATTAGTGTCACAAGTAGGCTTACTTCAACACTGCAATGAAGTTACTGTGAAAATCCCCTAGTTGCCACACTCTGGCACTCGTTCAGGTACATTAGGGAGAATGTAGCTAACCAGCATGTCTTTCAGGCTGTGGGAGGAACCTGGAGGGAACTCACGCAAAATTGGGAGAACACTGGGAGACCATTGACAATGAGCCGAGCCAGGAATTGAATCTGGGTATCTGGCACTGTGAGGCAGCAGTGCTAACCACTGTGCTACCATACCACTTGTGTTCAAAATGATTACAGTGTTTTGGTGAGGTGAGGAGATGCTCGATATATGTGAATATTTTCTGTCCTTGGTCTTTTAACCACTAAAAGCCCTACTGATCAGGCAGAGAGATATTTCGAGCATGTGAGGGAGGACGTACAAGATTCTAGTTTACTTTAACTACCAGAGTAACGCAGGGAGTGATGTATTGTTTTAAATCTGTCACACTTACCGTACCTGTATAATCATAGCTCAAGCAAGGTGAGTCAAAATAGAGCTCGATACTAATAAAACCAATAGCTATTCAAATGCTTCAGCCTTAATGTGTTTTTGAAGTTGACTTTCAAAGCCTTATTCAGCCTGGAAGCTGCCTATTCCTCAGGGCAAAATCAAACCTAATTATCTTTTCCTTTTCTGCATTTTAAAATAAAATCATTGATCAGCTAGTCTTTGAAAGGTACAAGTGCTGTGACCAGCACAAAGCTTGCATTGGTGTAGCACCTTTCATGACTTCAGGGATTCCCAAAATGCCTTACGGCCCATTAGGAACTTTTGAAGCATAGTTACTGTTCCTATGTAGAAAGCATGGAAGCCGACCAGTACACAGTAAGATCCCATGATTAGTAACGTGACAATGTCCAGGTAGTCTTTTCTTCAGTGACGTTGGTGAATCAATAAATCTTGTAACATTTTCTTACCCATCTTTGTGACAAGTGTATTATTGACTGTTATTTCATATAACAATTTATTAGCACAGTAACTGAAAGCTAACATTGCAGAAATCAGCATCTCTACTGCCTTGGAAAACAGTAATTTTGCAATCTCCTAACACAACCAAACATTAGTGCATCTGAAGGCTTTGCAACTAATTTGGGTCTAAAAGAACCAAAGGTACATTAATCCACCTACATAAAATGCTCCCATAAACTGTCCACTTTCAGGCCAGAACTTAGTTATTTCCCAGCTTATGTGAAATTCCCAATCCCTTGAGTTTACTTAATAAGTAGAAGTTAGCCAAACCTTTTGGAAGCTTGTGAACACCACAGGATTTACCACAATTCACTTGTGACCTTGTCAAATAAGTTACCTTCATTGATCAGACTACAGCTTCCCCTTCTGAGACTGCACTGTTTGCAAGATTATTATTGTGCCGATAACCATCAAGCTTACTCCCAATATTTGACTGCATTATTTTATATGATGCTGAAGTAAGACTGATGGGTAGGTCACCATCTTCACCTGCTACGTTATCTTTTTCAAAATGTACGGCCATAAGATACAGGAGCAGAATTGGGCCATTCAGCCCATCGAGAATGCTCTGTCGTTTGATCATGGCTGAAATGTTACTCAACCCCATTCTCCCTGCTTTTTCCTGTAACCTTTGCTCCCCTTACCAATCAAGAACCTATCTATGTGTCTTAAATACACTCAATGACTTGATCTCCACAGCCCTTTGCAGCAATGAATTCCACAGATTCACCGCCCTCCAGCTGAAGAAATTCCTCCTTGTCTCAGTCCAAAACCTTTATTCTGAGGCTGTGCCCTTGGATCCTCATCTCTGCGGACCATGTTACCTCCTCATGTCTTTAAATACCATCAAGACCTCACCGGTTTTCTCCCCAGTTTTTCTTTATGCTCTGGAATTAACAGTATAACCCCTGAGATTTATTTGTTCTTAGTTCCTTGAGCCTCACAACCCTCTGAGACTCCAACCCTGCCCCAGCTCTGGCTTTTAATGTGTCCTAAGTTTTCAATTGTTCCTCATTTTGCCTGTGCCTTCAGTTACCGAGGCCCCAAGCTCTGGAATATTCTCCCTGCACATCCCCACTCTTTCAAATCTACTTCTTTGGCCCAACATTTCCTTACATATCTTAATGTGTTTTATAATGCTTTGGATGTTTCATTACATTAAAGGTGCTATATAAAATACAAGTTGTTGCTGCTTTTTGTTCTTTTGGGTTTGTGAGATTTTACCCAGCTGGCCAAAGATGGAGAGGCGTTGAAGAAGGAAGATAAGGTCGAAGGCTGCAGACAGGTCGAGATGGACCAGAAGGGATAATTTACCATTGTCACAATCATACAGGAAGACATTTGAAGTATGAATAAATAGCTATTGAAGATTTGCTGGAGATATAAGGCAGTCCAATCCCTTTGTGCTTCCGCAATTTCCAGATCCCAGCTGGGTTATCCAGGAGATGGTAAACGGAGAGTGATCTGTCCCCACATTTCAACACTGGAAGGCATGTTACTCCAAGCCATCGCTTCGCACTACCCAACAAGCAGTAATGTTTTAAAGAATGGAGAACCTAATATTGATTCACCATGGTTTTTCAGCTACTTTGCTTTAATTGAAATATGTTAATATAAACTTGCACCACTAAAGTAAAGATTTGTGACACCCAAGGTGGCCAAGTGTGCAAAAAGACCTCAGCATTAGAGAAAATCACACCTCGCTCCTTGTTCTGATTGTAATTCTAACTGTTCTGCATATTGCAGATTGACAGGTTCACCTGTCAATGTATGTGAATGGAACCTCAACAGGAATGCAATGAAGAAAATAAAATGAAGGTAATAAAATTATATTACACCAACAAATCTGACAAAATCCACTACTGTTGTTCAGTGGCTTATTCAACTAATTTTTTATAATAATTCTGTTGTATACATATTTTAAACTTATTCTATCATGAGATGTGGGAATTGTTGGCAAGGCCAGCGTTTATTGCCCATCTTCAATTGCCCAGCCATACTATTTCAGCGTTAGTTAGAACTAACCACACTGCAGTGGGTCTGGAGTCGCATATCGGCCAGAGTATGACGGGATGGTCGATTTCCTTTTTGTAAAGGATATTTGTGAAGCAGATGAGTTTGTATGACAACCTGCAATGGTTTCATGGTCACATCACTGAGACTAGCTTTTAAATTCCATGGGTGGTATGGTGGCACAGTGGTTGGTACTGTTGTCTCTCAACGCCAGGAACCCACATTCAATTCCAACCTCCGGTCACTGTCTGTGTGGAGTTTGCATATCCTCCACGTATCAGCGTGGCTTTCCTCTGGGTGCTCCGGTTTCCGCCCACAGTCCAAAGATATGCAGGTTAGGTTGATTGGCCATGCTCCATTGCCCCTCAGTATCAGGGACAATAGCAGGGGTTACTGGATAGGGACTGAGTGGGATTGTTGTCAGTGCAGGCTCAATGGGCCAAATGGCCTCTTACAACACTGTAGGGTTTCTGTGATTATTATGTCATGATAGGACTTGAACCCTTGTCAATTGAATACTTTAAATTTAAAAGTTTATTTATTAGTGTCACAAGTAGGCTTACATTAACACTGCAATGAAGTTACTGTGAAAATCCTCTAGTCGCCACATTCTGGCTCCTGTTCAGGTACACTGAGGGAGAATTTAGCATGGCCATTTCATCTAACCTGCACATTTTTGGATTATGGGAGGAAACCCAGCACCCTGGGGGAAAACTCATGCAGACACAGGGAGAATGTGCAAACTCCACACAGACAGTGACCCAATCCAGGAATTGAACATGGATCCCTGGTGCTATGGGGCAGCAGTGCTAACCACTGTGCCACCCCAGTAACCTGGGTCTTTGGATCTGGCAATAATAACACTCTGCCACCATCTCCCGTGACATTTATTTTGTTTAATAACAACATTTATCAAGAATTCTGTTGGTTAAAATTTTAATTTCATAATGTAAGGAAGTCAGTAGTGATTCAGGAGAAAGCCATGATTAATGAAGGAAGCAATTTAATTTTTTACACTAAATTATTTATAACATATTGCTACAAAATATTTGTGTGTGGGGCCATTAGTATTTTTAATGATTTACTTGTTTACACATTAAAGAAGATTATCAATGCCCATGTTGAGGAATTTGTTTTTATTCTTTCTTGGGACATGGGCATCACTGGCTGGACCAATGTTTGTTGTCCGACCCTGGTGGCATTTAAGAGTCAACCACATTGCTGTGGGTTCTGGAATCACATGTAGGTCAGACCAGGTAAGGACAGCAGATTTCCTTCCCTAAAACACAGTAGCGAACTAGATGGGTTTTTATAACAATTAACAATGGTTTCCTGATCATCGTTGTACTTTTAACTCCAGATTTTTATTCAATTCAAATTTCACCATCTGAATTTTGAAAGAGAGGAATTCAGTGGGAATTGTACATTTCTGCAATGCCAGATTATCATCATCTGCTCACCAGCAACAAACACCATATGCTACCAGTGTACTGTTTCTATTTCCCACGTTTTTATTTCCTTTGTTGCAATACGATGAACAAGATAGTTAACTAAATGCTAAATCATTTTAGTTTCTGTCGCTTCTGCACACCGGATCTACTAAGGTGAAGGCTGAATTGTCCAGATGAACTCTACAGCAACTAAAGAGGTTTGCCTCAGAAGCAGACAAATTCCAAGTTCCCATAGTTAACACAAGTTAGGACTATTCACATTCCATCCAACCTGAAGAGCTGGAAATCTGAGCAAATCTGTGATATGCTTGTGGATCTGGGGTATGTACTGTTTTCTACGTGTTTTCTCAAAAGTTTTAAATATTCTGGGCTTCCTTTATATTAAGTACAATGCATAAGTACTCTTGAATTAAGATTTTTGTGCTCGAGCACAAATTAAAATCTAGCTCAAAACTTTCCGATCTGTCCGCATCAAGATATCAGAGGTACAAGTCTAGTATTTATTTCCCATGATTTAGTTTTGCATTTGAGAATATGTAGAGAATTGCGTCCCTCCCTACATCAAATCTACCGATATTTTGTCACGTTCATCATTTGTGTTTTAAAGGGAGGCAATGGCTTTGTGGTATTATTGCTAGACTATTAATCCAGAAACTCAGCTAATGTTCTGGGTTCAAATCCCGCCATGGCAGATGGTGGAATTTGAATTCAGTAAAAAATATCTGGAATTAAGAATCTACTGATGACCACAAAACTATTGTCGTTAAAAACCCATCTGGTTCACTAATGTCCTTTAGGGAAGCAAATCTGTCATCCTTACCCAGTCTAGCCTGACTCCAGAGCCACAGCAATGTGATTGCCTCTCAACTGCCCTCTGAAATGCCTAGCAAGCCACTTGATTCAAGTGTGGCTAGGGAAGGGCAATAAATGCTGGCCAGCCAGCGATGGCCATGTCCCACGAATGAATGAAAACAAGCATTGTAGCTTTTGTTTTTCATCTTTTAATAAATGTTATGTTATAACTAATCAATGCCTTCTTTTATATTAATATGCCGATAAATTGTAAGTGTGTCATGTTTACGTTCTCCGGATATCTCAGTGGCTGGATAATTTTGCAAACTTGTCACCCATTGGTAAAACTGTCTTCTATAAATAAGCTTTATTTTGATCCTTACTGTTGAGGAATCATCTAGGGCAAGCGTTATTTTTAGGAGGAGCAGAAGGATAAGTTGGGACAGATGTCTGAATAGTAGAGCTTTTCTGACATGCTGAGGGCTTAAGCAGGTACAAAACTCTGTATCGCATGCATTCTCTGAGCTGGATATCAGTGGCATACACGTGTAACATTACTGTAGCCAAAACAAGTTATATTATGTAGACCCACAGCTGGAATCTATTACAGGCCAGTCATACACTGAGGGCATAAGATGGCATCAACTATGAAGTCAATGCTCATTTTATCGGATTAATCAGAGCATTCTCCACTGAGCGCTGAGGTGAGGGTTCAAAGGAGTTTTAGTACACATGTTCTTGTAATTGTGCCTGTTTTCTTAAATATACAAGTAAATATTTTTCTGCCTCTTAGTATTCAGTTTCCATGTGGGACATGACAAATTTTGTTGTTTCTAGCATTATGCAATCCAGTTTGTAATAAGATCATGAATCTTATTTATTTATTTATTGGTGTCACAAGTAGGCTTATATTAACAGTGCAATGAAGTTACTGTGAAAATCCCCTAGTTGTCACACTCTGACACCTGTTCGGATGCACTGAAGGAGAATTTAGCATGGCCAGTGTACCTAACCAGCATGTCTTTCGGACTGTCAGAGGAAACCGGAGCACCCAGAGGAAATCCACACAGACACAGAGAACGTGCAGACTCCGCACAGACAGTGACCCAAGCCGGAAATCAAACTTGTATCCCTAGCTGCTAACCACTGTGCTGCCCATTGAGTAGAACCCTATACTGACTGAGGCAAATATGCCAAAAATTAGTTTACATTTGTTCATGCCTGAAGCACACTTTCCATCTGTATGGGTTTATCATTGTCATGCAAAGGGCTGGAGCCATATGATAGATGCATGTGATATTATGACACGAGGTCTAAACTGTGAGAGTGACAGCGTGGGGACCATAATGTGGTGAAGAGACCATTAGAGCTTAAGTAAAGATTCTCTGAGCTCAGAAACAACTCTTTTTAGGTATATTTAACTACTTTGATATGGTATTAGCCTTCTTGAAGTTAATCACATGACTTTAAATGAATGTAAGTTTCTTAAAGAACATTTTTCCTCTGTGTTTAGGTGATCCCCAATCAATAACAAAAAAGCTAACCTAAAAAGGTTTGAATTTTTATGGCACAGTGATCAGCACTGCTGCCTCGCGACGCCGGGGACACGGTTCGATTCCCGGCTACGGTCACTGTCTGTGTGGAATCTGCGCATTCTCCCCATGTTTGCATGGGTTCCCTCAGGTACGCCGGTTTCCTCCCAAGTTCTGAAAGACATGCTGGTTAGGTGCATGCTAAATTCTCCCTCAGAGTACCTAACCGGCACCAGAGTATGACTACGAGGGGATTTTCACAGTAATTTCATTGCAGTGTAAATGTAAGCCTACTTGTGACACTAAAATATTTATTCAGCAACCTCTGGAAGCTTCAAAAACAAAACAGACAAAAGATGTTTTTACTTTTTTTTTCACGGGGTGTAGGCATTGTTGGCTAAGCCAGCATCTATTGCCCATCCCAGTGACCTTTTGAGAAGGTGGTGTTGAGCTGCCTTCTTGAACCGCTGCAGTCCTTGTGTTGATGTTCTGAAAACCTTACTTTCTAGAGTCTGGGCTGCAATAAGCTAAGTGGATGAAAGTTTGAGTTTTGCAAGTGTTTACCTTTTTAAGATTCTTAGATCTTCTCGTGTCATGTACTGCTGTCCAAGAATATAATAGCCCATCCTGCCCTGTGCCGCTAATATTACCTTTTGAGTTAACTATATCAAGTTTAACAACAGGAGCTAGTGGATTTACTCCTTCATTTTTTTCCCCCACCTCATGCACAATGCCAACTTTCTTTCTGAAAAATATTAACATTCTGTTTAATAGCTTGATGTAACAACAAAATGCTGTAATGCAACAAATTGATGGAATCCTGTGAATGCATTCAAAAGTCAGGTCAACATTCTTTGTCTCCTATTTACAATTTGAACAACTGGTCTTTCAAATAGTATGAACTTCCAATAATATGAAATTGCATGGATTTGAAAAGAAGTTTCAATGTGTGTTGACTTCCATAGTGAAAATTTGGCTGAAAAGATTCTTGTTTCATTCATGGGAAATGTGCGTTGCTGGCTGGGCCATCTTTTATTGTCCATCCCTGAGGGCATTAAGAGTCAACCACATTGCTGTCGGCCAGACAGGTAAGAAAAACAGATTTCCTTCCCCAAAGGACATTAGTGAACTGGATGGGTTTTTACGACAATAGTTTCATGGCCATTGTTAGACTTATAACTCCAGATTTTTATTGGATTCAAATTTCACCATCTGTCGCGGTGGGATTCAAACCCAAATTCCCAGAGAATTACCCTGGATTACTCTGGTTTCTGGATTACTAGTCCTGTGGAAATACCACTACGTCACTGCCTCCCCTCAACAGAAGATTGCAGTTTACTGGGTCAGAGTGCCAGGAAAACAGGTTGTCTTTAGAATTCCTCACACAATGGAGTCTCAGCAAACCTTTCCTCTGGAGATGTGAGCTTAATATTAGTGTGTTCTTACAGTGAGGGAGGAAGATCAGAAGGGTGTTCATGCATGCTTCCAGAAAGTTGGTAAATTGGTCAATGGCTTGGAGTATCTGGCTTGCTTGATTGTTTCCATAGGAACATAGGCACAGGAGTAAGCCATCTGGTCCCTCAAATGTAGGCCTGGTGTGTAGGGGATAAGGGACCAGGAGGGATTGACCAATGAAGTGAAGAAATATACTTTTTAGATGAGTACAAATCCCATCAAAAATGACATAACAATAAATTGTAATACTGAACTCCCTTTTGACATAATGGGGGTGATTTTTCAGCTCCATCCGCTGCAGACCGTTATGGCCATTAAGTCTTCCCAGAGGGCCATAACAGGATTTGCATTGAGAGATGTCAGACTGAGATCTCGCCAAATACTAACCCCACGCCCCCAGCCATGAACCACATTATACAGGAACAGGTTTACGCCGTAACTACCAATTTCTCCATATGTTCCCCCCTGCTGGATGGTGTCACATTGGCAGGAATCACTACCCATTTCCAAAAATGGAAACTGGTCGGATTGACCACACCAGAGGCTCGGAGGTAAGTATAGCCCCCTGGGTAGTGAGGGAAACAGCTAAGCACTGCCCCTTCGCACCCTGGCAGTGCCAACCTGGCAGTGACAATTTGCGTTCCCAGTGGCAGGACTTTGGCAGGCCTGGGTGGGGCACAGGGTGGGAGGAAAGGCTATGGGTAGCAGAGGGGGATGCCTGTGAGAAGTGGGGGTGGGGGAGAAGAAATTGAGGGAGTTCTGATGTCCTGATAACAGGGGAAGAATGTTTTTAACTTCAGTTTGAGATTGGAGCGCTCTTTAAAAAATGGCGCCCCCTTCTGGGTGGAGCTGGTCTTGCCGGCCACTTTAGACACCTCCCCTCAAGAATGATGGTGCAAAACATGACCTCCCTGCTTTTTTTTGAGTGTCAGCACATCTGGAGAAAAAAATTGGCCTGTCCCTCTGTCGGTTTTCAGTCAGAACCTGACAATTTGCCATTTTGGGGGAAAATTCTGCCCAATTTGTTTCAAGCAGTCTGAGAACAAACCAAATCCTCAGACCCAAATTCTACTGACGATTTATTTATTGCATAATTGGCAAATTGTCGCCTTGAATTTTTTCGAGTGTCAAACACGGTAATGCTTCAATTTTTATCTGCTTTGACTTCAGATTACTACTGGTACTGTATCAGCTTGGAATGTTGTGTGTGCATTTTGAAAGGTTTGCACTGATTTGATGTAAAAAGCACGGCAGCTCGTTAAAACACGGGCCAAGGTGGAACACAGATCTCACATTCACGGTGGAATTCTACAGCTGTATTACTTAACACACATTCACTCAGTTTGATGAAGGAAATATACAACTTTAAGCTGGCGCCAGGTTCCATTCCTTTAACCTGATTCATGGAGTTTGGTTTGAGTTTTTTACTGTGCAGATCTGCACTGACAAATGCATTCAGGGAATTGAATGTTCATTGCTTCCCTCTTTCAAAGCTACATCCGTTGGTGCATAATCCACAGATTGCCTAGATTAGTGGATGCCATTTGCTTGATGAAGAGTGGATAATCCACCTGACAGGCTATTTCGTCTGCCACGGGGAACCCTACAGACTGGGTGGCACGGTGGTTAGCATTGTTGCTTCACAGTGCCAAGGACCCTGGTTCGATTCCCAGCTTGGGTCACTGTCTGGACGGAGTCTGCACCATTTCCCCGACTCTGCATGGGCTTCCTCCAGGTGATGTGGCTTCCTCCCACAGTCTGAAAGATGTGCTGGTTAGGAGCATTGGCCATGCTAAATTCTCCCTCAATGTACCTGAGCAAGCACTGGAGTGTGGCGACCGGGGGATTTTCACAGTAACTTTGTTGCAGTGTTAACGTAGGCCTACTTGTGACACTAATAAATAAACTTCTTGAGGCATCAGATACATCTGATATTAGCTTTCGTTATTTTGGTATTTTAAGGGGCTCTTGGCAAAATTCAACTTCAATATAAAATAATTATATTTCATATTAATATTCAAAATCTTTGTAATATTATTGTTTATTGAACTATTTATCCTAAACTGTTAGAACTTCTCTTTCCTTAATGTAGTGAGATATTTGAATCTTCCACTGGGTTTGGGGAAACCTGACCTGCGACTCTCAAACTGTACAACTGATCCAAGTGTGACTTCACGTGCCATTTTTGTCCTTCTACACCAGGGTTGGGTTGGCAGTCCTGTTTGTGAGTTGTGAACCAGTGTGGGAGGAGTGTGGGTGCAGAAGTGGCCTGGTTAGAAGGCCCACTGCTGTTCTGCAACATAATATCTCCCCCAACGCAACAGTGCTTAAAGGCCTCCTAAACATTCCTGACTTTCCCAGTCTGTTCCATGACCCTTTTATATTCCCTCAGATCATCCATGCCACCCACATGTGTCTGCCATAACCAATCACTCACTACGTACGGGTAAAAAGTACTTTTCATTCCTTGTATAAAAATGAATCTCTCAGTACCGAATAAAAGTCTTCTTGTCACTGACACTGGCACTTTGGCATTTGAAAGAAAACTTGGGAATACCTGTAATCATATTGGCATATGTCAACAAATCAGAAATCACATCAAAGGTACAATCTGTTATTACAACTCCTTGATACTGGCATTTGTTCTCAGATGAGTGGAACACCCCCGTTAGTGTTTGAAACTTGGTCAAGCACGGCCACAGCTGTCCAAACAATAGAAAGAACAGGTGCTGATTTCAATTTTCAAGTAAAGCGTCTATCTATCAAGGAAGCAGATGGTTAAATTGTGTTTGGATGTCAAAACCAGGCTATTTTTACATATCAGTCAAAGCAATTTGAGTCACAACAGAAATAAATGACAGCACAAGCTGACAGGATCTTTTGATACCTTTTTCATTGAATTAAGGTGCTTTTTCCATTGGGAAAAGCACTGTAATGCATGTGAACAAATCCTAAAGGCTGGCTGGTAAGGGTCAGCTTACCTTCAAATGATAGATCCTTGTGATGAATTACTGTATTAAAACCTACATTACAATACAGCACCTATATCAATATTTGACATGTAAAAACATTTTACATTTATCTTTCAGAATGTTCCCAGTTCCACAGTGGGCTACGATATTCTTCACAAACTCTCACACTTAGTGTGATTTTATTGGGATTCCAAAGCTTCTCACCACCAAATAAATATAGTCTGTGGGAGGAAATTTGATTTTTAGAATGGGGAATCTAACTTCAGCAGGGCAGGTTGAATTTAGCACATTAGGCATTCCTGACTCATTTCTCCTCCCCCCCCCCCCCCCCCCCCCCCCCCCAAAGAAAATTATTGCTGTTGAGAAAGGCACACTGATTTGGGAAATTTCCCAGCTTACTGAGCCCAACCCAGGAAAAACAAAATCCCTTTCTTCACACTAAAGGCCCTCTCCATTGTGCTAAATATGATAGATTTCAAACAGTTCTGGCAGCCAAAGACTTCATCCATGAGGTGCATCAACAGCAGCAGCAGCAGAATTGTATTCAACAGTAGTCGGTAATCTCATGGCCCAGTATACCCCCATTCTGTCATTACTGACAAGACAGTGGATCAACCCTGGTTCAATGAGAGGTGCAGGTGGTGTCAACCTGATGAAGCTACAACTCCAGACTACTTGCAATCCAAGCAGCAAGCAATAGACAGACCTAAACAGTCCCACAATGAGCGGACGTGGCAAATAGTCTTGCCACATCCGGTCGTGAGTGGCGGTGGACAATTAAACCATTAACCAGAGAAGTAGGCTCCACAAGTATCCCCATCATCAGTGACAGGGGAAGCCAGTACAAAGAATAACGCTGAAACATTTGTAGCAGTCTCCAGTTAGACGTGCCAAGTGGGTGATGCATTCTGGCCTCCTCTGAGGGTCTCTAGCATCACAGTCATCAGCCAATTCAATTCACTGCACATGATAGCAAGACACATCAAAAGGCACTACTGTAAAGGCTATGGGCCCTGACAATATTCTGGCAATAGTACTGAAGACATGTGCTCCAGAACTTCCTGCACCCCTAGTTGAGCTGTTCCAGTACAGCTACAACACTGGCATCTATCCAGCAATGTGGAAAATTGCCCAGATACATCCTGTGTGAAAGAAACAGGACAAATTATTCAATCCAGACAATTACCACTGTATCAATCTCTCTATCATGAGTAAAGTGATGGAAAGGTCATCAGCAGTGTTGCTTAGCAATAACCTGCTCACTGACACTCAGTTTGGGTTCTGCCAGGATCACTTAGCTCCTGACCTCACTACAGCCTTTGTTCAATCATGGACAAAAGACTGAACTCCATAGGTAAGGTAAGACTGCCCTTGACATCAAGACTGCATTTGACCAAGTATAGCATCAAGGAGCCCTAGCAAAACTAGAGTCAATGGGAAACAGGGGAAAACTCTCTGCTGGTTGCGTAGGGTGGTGATTGGAGGTGGATCATTTCAGTTCTAGGGCATCGCTACATGAGTTCTAGGCCCAGCCATCTTCAGCTGTTTGACAGTTTTTTGTTCACTGGTTGTATAAGCTCTGCCCCAACACATGGCAATGACTCAACTGATAAGATGGTAATGCAGCTTCAGTCTGGCTGATACGTGTATTAACTTTTGAACTAATGTACTTACACTGACAAAAAGTCAATGAAAATAATGAGATATTTGTATTGCAGCCTATGGGCAAAGAGTGGGGAATGGGACTAATTGGATAGTCCAAAAGCAGATTCCGTCATGTTATTAAACAGTTTTCATTTTACACAAGGCTTTTAAATTCTACTTGTAATTTTAGATGAAAATCACTTAAATGGCATTTGTTGTGTGTCATTATTTTGCAGAGAAAATTAACGGTTAGATCAAAAGGGGATAGTTAAGTTGGAATTTACATTTAGAACCGTCTGTCTTGGTATATCATTATTGTGGGTTTTATCTGGGAGGCAAAGTGACCTTCTCCAGTGTAGTGTATCATTTAACACAATTTCAAGGCTTTCAAATTGTACAGCAAAATTTGAGCAAATTAGAATGGCCATGCTGGAATTTCAGTATGAGGCAGCAGTTCACTCTTCATCAGCAGTTCACTATCATCAAAGAACAAAGAAAATGACAGCACAGGAACAGACCCTTCGGCCCTCCAACCCTGCACCACTATTCTGCCCGACTTAACTAAAACCCCCTGCTCTTCCGGGGACCATACCCACCTGTTCCCGTCTTGTTCATGTACTTGTCAAGACTCCCCTTAAAGGTCACTAAGGAACAAAGAAAATTACTATAAACAAAGAAAAAACAAAGTTCCTCCAGGTGCCCTCTGTTATGTATGTTGGGGCGTAGCCCCTTTAAGGGAATGGGTCACTTGACCTTGGGTTTGGGGGTGAACTGTTGGGATCTGCTCAGAGCGGGCAGTCAATGTTTGGGGTGTGGAGGGAGTAGAAGTAATAAAAAGCTCTGTTCCCCTGTGCAATTGAGGAGAAGCCTCAGTACAATTGGGTTTAACACCTCCTGCACCTCTTTATTCAGCATATCTGATGGTGATTATGTTATGAGAATTCCTGTAACCTATGCAGATTGGGTTGGAACATTATAGGAATGTATGTCCCTCACCTCACTCAACTGAAAGGTCAGTTGTGAGCCTGCCCAAGCAGATATTGGTTGCCTTGTAGCCAGTTGACGTTGGAAGCTGTCTCAATTATCTCAGGGTGAGACTTCCATCCCTACCTGGGGAGGAAGTCCTGCCATAGAGAGCTGGCAGCTACTTAGATTGACTGTCAGCTACTGTAGTCCCAACTGTGCCAAATTTGAGCAGTGGCTGCTCCTGGAAGTACAGCCATACCTGGAGGAGGAGTTGCTGTGTGCCTGGACTCCAAGGCAAGTCCAGAATATTGGCAGAGCTGGCAGGTAGAACCCAGTGAGGGGGATGGGGGGGGGGGGGGGGGGGGGGGCTGCGGGGGTGAGTGGAGAATGAGAGGGGAAAGATTTAAAAAGGACTGAGGGGCAACATTTTTCACAGAGGGTGGTGCATATATGAAATGAGCTGCCAGAGGTGGTGGTAGAGGCATTTAAAGTGCATTTGGGCAGGTACATGGATAGGAAAGGTTTACAGAGATGTGGGCCAAATGCAGGTAAATGGGACTAGTTCAATTTAGGAAGCATAGTTGAGTTGGGCTGAAGGGCCTGTTTCTGTACTGTGACCATCTATGACTCTTATGTGGTTGAGAGGCAGAGGGGTGGTGCAGCATTAAAGAGGGAGTCATAACTTTAGCGGTGTGTTTTCAATGGGTACTGGGAATGCAAAAGAACACCCAAACGCCAGCTTGTGCAATAAAAACTGTCAGGCCTCCCACCTGGCATTAGGCACTGTCGTGGCCATTTATTGGCCAGTTAATATCCTCAAAAGCCACAGAGTAGACGGGCAACCTGATGCCTACCCTGTCCACTTAAAATAGGAAATATGTTGTGGGTGGGGTGAGAAGGCAGTGTGAAGACCATTCACATTATTTTACAAGCTCCCTCCCCAAAGGGGTCTGCAAAAACTATCCCCTTGGATGTTGTATTTTATTCAAGGTTGACCTCTCTTATTGTCTTTGTGTTTAGTTCCCAGCATAATAATTCTGACAATGGCTCAGGGCAAATTTCCCTGCTTTTTGAAAGACTGATAAGCAACACTTACCTAACTGCACTAAAACAAGCTTGAATTTATTAGACTTAAAAACAAACCACTGTTTGTTTTACAAAATCAAAGTCGATAGTGAAAAAACCCTTGGATAATGAATGGTTCACCTCTAAGCTTGTAATGGCACCCAGAGTCTGGAGTAAAGGACATAAGATTCCATTAATAGCATAAATTATTTATATGGGCCATAGAATCGAAGAATTGAGTTGAGGTAAAGTAATTAATTTGTATTCCTGTTTGAATCATCCCAAACATTGCCATAGAGAAAAGCCTTGGTTAGAATGCTGTTTTGTTTATTTGATAATAATAAACTTGTGTGCATTTTCTGGCAGAAGCAGCTTGATCAGTTTGGGTTTTGGGAAGGAAAGGTAGCTGGAAGATTTGCTGTAGCTTTCAATTCATGCAAAAAATCTACAGTGAGCCTCACAAAGGCTTATGGAAGAAATCATTCAGCTTGAATACTCAGTGAGGGAAGAGCTGTGTAGTAACTGTGGGAGTAGACTGGGGGAAAAAACAGTCTCTCTATGTCCAAAGCCAGGTCAAGGAGCTGCAAAGCCCACAGTCATGAAATCTTTGAAGAAAATTGGTGATTCCCTTCGTCAGAAAGCTAATGGAAGGATCCGCATGTAATTTGTACCTCAAGGAATAGCTAGAATACTAAGGAGAGTTACAATAAATTCTGGAGGGCTGTGGCACACCTTTTGGGTTTGTCCAAGAACAAATGAATGAACCTTCACAGTTTTGTAAGATAATGGAACTCTTGAAGTAGGGTGGGTGGAGGGAGTGGTGCTAAAAGTAGAACCAAGTTAATAGCATAGCTTTTACAAGTTGTAATATGTTTTTAGTCTCTGCTTTGTTTAATTTCTCTTTATATATGCAATGCAATTTCTTTCTAAAATAACGACAGAAAAATCCTTCTGGCGTAGTTCTGTTGGTTGATTGCAGGGTGTTCAGATTTCTTCTTTAAATGTTAACCATCCTTAGCAATATTAATTGGCATTAAAAAAAGGTCATGGTTTAATAATTGACCGGATTGGAGCTTATTAGACTAATGCAGTGCATTAAGTGGCTTTTCCATAGCACTGGTGAGTGAGGTTGATTTTAGTTCAATCTTGATATTCATTTTTAAGAGTTACTCAAGCTGGAGCAAAATGTATTTTGTTAAAAGCTTACATGACGTTAAAGCCATGGATAAATGCTCCAATACATTTTATATTTGGAATGAAGGTAAGTGGTGTGATGAGAGGTCACACGACACCAGTTTATCGTGTACAGGTTTATTTGAAATCGCAAGCTTTCAGAGCGCTGCTCCTTCATCAGGTGAAGTCAGGTGAAGGATCAGCACTCCATGAACTTGTGTTTGTAAATAAACCTGTTGGGCAACAACCTGGTGTCGTGTAAGCACTCACCTTGTCCACCCCAGTCCAACACCAGCATCTCCACATGATGGTGGGAGTGACAGCCTTTTTCTCTTTTGACTACATTGTTAGTAATGAAGCAACAGGTACAGCACAGGCTGCATTGCTGCAACATAGCCAGTCTCAGGCAATCTTCTTACTGAACCCAGGGTGAAATTTTCAGCTCTACACCTCAATATATTGTTGATTTAAATATTAGTGCAGCAGTTATCTTTTCGGCCTTACAGAAAATGCAGTTTTTACTTTAATTGTTGGTGGGTCAGTGGGTGCAGCCAGTATTCAGTATCTTTTGTAAGTAGTAGTTCTTAGTGTTAAAGCTGGGCAGTGAGTGTTGGCTGGTGGTTCAACTGTGGGGTACTTCTCAGCTGAGCCCAGTGTTCACACACACTTCTTGGCAAAGGGTCACTGGACAATAATCATGGCGGCAATTTTATTTTTGGATGTCTTACACACATGGCACTCTGTCCGTCAAACACCTCCAAACCCAGTTACTGGGGAATCCTGCTCATGGGTGAAAAACTGCCCGGAGAAAGTTATTAATGTGCGCATATGTTTTATTTTTTGCCATCTTCTTACTAAGGGGAACTCATCTCTGCCAATCTGCAGTGGATGATAAAGTCTCAACGTTGAACAAATGAATCGTGTTTCAAACTGAAGATGCTATTGGGCAAAGAGGGATTGCACCTTCGGTGTCTGAAGGATAGGTCACTGACTGCGGCATATTGTTGTTGTGCCAGGTTGGAACACGGCTGCCTGATCTCCAGCTTCTCCTTGGAAGTATAAACACATCATGCGGTTCAATCACAGCAAAAGAAAGATGAAAAAGAAACCAAAGAAAAACAAATGAGACAGTCAAAAATAACCTTGCAAATGCCTTGAAGTTTCAAATATGTTTCACTACCTTTCCTTTAACATAGGAAATCATCACTATACACTACTCAGAAAATATGGGGTGAGATTTTATGGCCTTGCTTGTCCCAAAACTGTAATATTTTGCCCGAGGTCAAGGGACCTTCCAATGGCCGGCCCTTCCCACTCAGGTTCCCATGGTGGGTGGGCCTGTAAAATTCCGGCTATAGTGTTCCACCTTTTCCCATCGGGAAAAGGGTACAAACGCCCAAGAACGCGTACCAACCGACTCAAGAACAACTTCTTCCCTGCTGGCATCAGACTTTTGAATGGACCTACCTTATATTAAGCTCATCTTTCTCTACGTCCTATCTGTAACTGCACTATTATATTCTGCAACCTCTCCTTTCCTTCTCCCCTTTGTACTCTATGAACGGTATATTTTGTCCGTATAGTGCACAAGGACCAATACTTTTCACTGTATCCCAATACATGTGACAATAATAAATCAAATCAGAAAGGCGCAATTTTTTAAACAGCGCACTACAAGTGTAATTGGGGGGTTTTCTGTTAGTGTGTTTGCCTCTTCCAAAAAGCCTGCTAGGTATTTAATTCCCTGTAGTGATGTCTATCTTCAGTCATGTGTACAGAAAATATCATTCTTTTACTGTACATCTGGAAGCGCACACTTGTCATCACTTCTCTGTGTGCACTGTCAGCACTAAATGTGCTTTTATTGCTGTATTATTTATAGCTTGTGAAAATGTAGTGCAAACAGTTTACACGAGGATTGGAGATGAAATATAAGACCAGGTTTCTTATTGAACATTAATTTGTAAAAGTCTACCATAGCTACTTGCTACACTTGAAGAAACAAACTGAACTCTGCACTATTTAGCTAAAGAATGAAAGACTTTGTTTCCTATTTGTGTCACAGCTGCACTATTTTATAGTAAAATGCCAAGAACTTTGGATATTATATACTCTCAGAAGGAATACCATTCATTGAGAACAAATTTAATGCAACATGCTGGACTCATTATGGCTTGTGGGACACAAATCATTTTTGCAAGCTTCAGTGATAAATGAACAGCCATTTCTGACTCTGTTGGCTGGGCCAACTTGTTCTGTTAACTATTCCCTTTCCATTCTCGCACTGTGCCCAATTCAGCTTGCTGAGCCCGCCTGCATAATGGCCACCAGCATTCTGGGTGTCTCATTCTATCACTGGAAGTACAGTAGGGCATTATTTCACCTCTCTCTCTAGCCCCAATAGTGATCCTGTCAGAAACCCAGGGATCAGCTCGTTATAACTTTGTTAGGCTCGACGCAAGTCCTGCCAGCAATTGGTGAGATTTGCCTGTGTTATGATCCAGGCCAGAAACTCTAAGGTATTATGAAGTTTTTAACCTTTGAATTTGGCATGGGTGAGCATAAGATGTTTCACTCCAGGTATGATTCAAGTGACCTACACGGAAGCTTTTATCAAACAAAAATGTTCATTTAAAAACAAGTTAACATATAATAAGAAAAATTAACATAACATGATATTGTATAATTCTTAACAGCTAACTATAATGTTCCAAGTCAAACAACACCCACAAACTTGCACCCTTTTCTAAACTTGGCACAAAAAGCAAGTATGCTAACTTGATGCTGCATTTTGCAGTTTTTAACACCTGCTGTGAATTGGTCCTTTGGAACATAGGATTAAAACTCCGAGGCTTCTCAGTTTTGGAACTTTCAGCACACCTTGAGAGAGAGAGAGAGAGAGACAGACAGACAGATAGAGACACTGCTTGCCTCTAGCTTCTAGCTAGCAACCCACAGACAGCAGGATTTCCGACAGCAGGATTTCCAACAGCAGGGAGAGAAACAAAAAACAATGGCAGAAATTGTATCATTCTTGTAAAAACACTACAGAGAACGTGATTAAAATACATTTCCAAAAGGCACTGTATCATCACCTGAAAGGCCCAGAAAAGATGTTGGTGAAGATGAAGCAAGTCAACCCATGGGCACCGTTACAATATTTAAAGCTAGATTACATTTAGTGGGCAACAGGAAGCTGGAAGGGACTCAGAAGGGAACACACAATGGCAAAATGATGTGGCTTTCAATTATGAAACCTTAAGTGGTTTTTGTCGATTAAAATATTTTGATCATATTCTGTTGGAAATAGATTGGCAGGAATGGGAAAAATGTTGGGGAAAAACATTTATAAGAACATAAGAACATAAGAAATAGGAGCAGGAGTAGGCCATCTAGCCCTTCGAGCCTGCCCCGCCATTCAATAAGATCATGGCTGATCTGTCGTGGCTCAGTTCCACTTTCCCGCCCTCTCCCCATAACCCTTAATCCCTTCTCTTATCAAAAACCCATCAACCCGCTTCTTAAAAATATTTAGCGAGGCAGCCTCCACCACTTCAACGGGCAGAGAATTCCAGAGATTCACCACCCTTTGAGTGAAGAAGTTCCTCCTCAACTCCGTTCTAAACCGCCTCCCCTTTATCTTGAGGCTGTGCCCCCTAGTCCTACTGTCTTTTTTGAGCGGGAAGAGTCTCTCCACCTCTATTCTATCCATCCCATTCATCATCTTATACGTCTCAATGAGATCTCCCCTCATTCTTCTAAACTCTAACGAGTACAAGCCTAGTTTATTCAGCCTCTCCTCATAGCTCAATCCCCTCAACTCCGGTATCAGCCTAGTAAACCTCCTCTGCACTCCCTCCAGGGCCAAAATATCCTTGCGCAGGTGCGGCGCCCAAAACTGCACACAGTACTCCAGCTGCGGCCTCACCAATGCCCTATACAGCTGCAGCAAGACCTCCCTACTTTTATATTCAATCCCCCTCGCTATGAAGGCCAGCATCCCATTCGCCTTCCTGACCACCTGCTGCACCTGCAAGCTGGGTTTTTGCGATTCATGCACAAGGACCCCGAGGTTTATGAACATTAAATATATGAATGCCTTGTTCTGAATAAGTTCTAAATTTAACTTGTGTGAAATATCCTGTTTATTAAGTTCTATATGTCAGGAGTTTCTTAAGATTCTATCTGATCTGTTAGTGTTATTGTTCATTCCCAGAAGTTGGTTGTGACACTGTGTGGTCTCATGTCCAAGTCCTTCAGTTCATTCAGTTTCTTATTCTGTCTTCTCCTCAGGAGTCCAGGCCTTAAATTGTAAGGGGTACAATGGGCCACCATAAAGCATGAGGCAACATTGTCTAAGGATGTTGGAGGGTATGTCTGGCATACTCTAATGTGGGAGAGGAGACTGAACTGAGCAGCAGCTCAGCCAGGGTAACCAGGAAAATTAGCACATCAGCAGCAGCACCCTCACCGTAGACTGGCTATCTCCGCATATACATGAAATAGACAGCACAGACAAAGTTGGATGTTTTACTATATTATCAACAGGACACAGCTGAATGCCCTTGCTAGCAACACTGAAATTGTAATAAAGACATAATTAAGTGAAAGGACTTTCCATCCATCTACCACTAAAGATTATGACATTACCAATGGGATGCAAGTAAACAGCTAATGTCTCAGGCCTACCTCTTTGTATCTTGTGTAAATAATTTATCGATGTGCGTGACTAGAAACAATTATCTTTAGTAGAAGTTGTAAGAAATGCCCTATAAAAAGGGCTAACTGTGCACAATTGGGCAGAGCAGACTGAAGAAGCCTTCGGAATCCTCCAGTTCTCTCCTTATCGATAAGAAGACAATAAAGGATCCATCACTTCCGAACGCTGTTTCTGAGTATCTTTTGGGCACCGTCACTGGCACCTGAATCAAACTCTCAGCATACCAATGGCTTGTTCAATTTTAATTAAAGAGTGAATGTGAATTACTTTGTAGGGCTTTCCCACGTCACCGATGGTCTTTCCCACTGGTGAGCAGCCACAATAGTAACTTCAAGAAACAAAGTGGGATCTTGAACTTAACTTTGTCATTATTAATGGACAGGCCATGCTGCATGATGAAAGAGTCATGCAGCTGGATTTTATGGGAGAAAGGGCCAATCAATGACCAGCATCTCTCGGGTCCTAGATGTGCCACTGGGAACTGTGGCCAGTGCTGGGACTGCAACCAGTCCTGAAGAACCATTCATTGATGGTATGCCGAGGTCAGGCTGACTATCTCCAGCAAAAGGGGCAAAGCAGATGAAAGGGTTGGGGGAGATGCACAGACTAAAAGGGTTGGGGGAGATGCACAGACTAAAAGAGCTTGGGGAGGGGCCTTCAATGGGTACAAGGTGCCCATCAAGTTATCTCCCCACCCCCTTCATTGGCCACCAACTCACCCAATGAAACCAGCTGGACTGACTCCAGCCTATCCCCCATCATGAGTAAAATCCAAGTGCGGAGGAAGCTATTGATTGGTCAATGTCATTGGTAAAATTGTGGCAGGGCTAAAAAGAGGTAGGCACTGGGAACGGTAGTTGTCTGTACAGTGGGCATTGTGTGGAAAGCTGAATCCATAATCACACACCATCTGGACATTCATACAGTAAAACCCTTTCTAATTCACGTTTTGATTGGTCTTGCCAACCATGTGAGTCAATCAGTCCAAGCACTCACAATCCAATCAGAATTAATGACACCCCCTTACCCATTTGTCCTGCTCCTGCATCAGATATAATGAACTGGCAGGGCATCAGTGACTTACTTTTTATGCCAGAATTGGCACTAAAAAATTCACATTTTGCCAGAAAATTAAGCACTGTGATGATTTTCTGAAGCCCAGTTAGTTTTGGTCTGTTTCCTTGATGCAGACAAACTTTAAAGCAGTTTAGAACATCATACAACCTGTGGGTATACCAGCAAACTGACGCTGGGGAGAACCTATTCACCTGCTCTGTGTGTGGGAAAGGATTCATTTGCAAAACCATATAAAGCTTGTCTTGTCCTTCAGAGCTCAACCTTGTCTCCTCATAACCCCAAAGAGGTACCAAGATCTGATAGGTCTAAACCCCCTGCAAGCTGGATACCAATGAGGTCTGGATTTCTCGTGGCAATACCGTATAACCCTGTGGACATTCTAGATTCTCTTCTGCGTCTCCTTCTTTCTCTGCCAACATATTTATCATGAAGAGGGAAATCATCTTTGCAAAATCCGTGCTCGAGCCCAGCAGTATACTTGAAGGAGATTTTGCCATCACAAAATTGTTTCAAGGTAGATTTCCAAATGAAGTTCAAAGCTTGACAATAACGTTGGTGAAAGATTGATTCAAGCAAAGTTCTGAGTCTGTACCTACCATAGAATTCCTACAATACAGTTGGAGGCCATTCAGCCCATCTATGCTGCACCAATAACAATCCCACCCAGGCCTTATCCTGATAACCCTACGTATTCACCCTGCTAATCCCCCTGGCACTAAGGAGCAATTTAGCATGGGCAATCTGCCTAACCTGCACATCTTTGGACTGTGGGAGAAAGCCGGAGTACCCAGAGGAAACCCACGCAGATACAGGGAGAACATACAGACTCCACACAGACAATGACCCAAGACTGGAATCAAACCTGGGTCTCTGGCACTGTGAGGCAGGAGTGCTAACCACTGTGCTTAATGGCACAATTAAACACAACAATTCGCCTTTAACATTCCAGCACCCGCCTTCCTCTGTGATTACATTAAATCACACACATTTGAATACAGCGTAAGTTAGAACCACAGAAATGATGGAATTTGTGGCCTAAATCTATTTACCCAACTAGTCATGTCAATGTGGACTTGTCTCTCCCACTATCACTGCCAGGAGCATTTAGGACATACCTTAAATGACGTGTAAACTTGATGGATCTAGTCTAAGCACCAACTCCTGATTCCCTTTTAAGTCAATTAGGTTTTCAACTTCCCAAGCATTGAAACTTGGAGCCATTAGACTGTTCATGCCCTGCACAATGATTGCACGACCTTGACCAGTAAAGTGCCAATTCACTCCATTTATAAATAATGATTTGGCCAGCCATCTTGTGGCAATCTCTGCCTTTGCAGATTTCCTCTTTTTTTTGTGATTTCTAGCCATATACTCCATATGTTTCTCACAGATCCTTTCCAGAAGTGACTGACTGAACTTCATCTCAGCCAAAACCTCACCTCAACAAAAACTTCAGTTGCAAAGTTTTAATTTACATGAATGTAGGAGGTCTCGTGGAGCAGTGGGTTAGTGTCCTTGCCTCTGAGGCAGAAGCTCTGGGTTCGAGTCTCATCTCATGACTTGATGGCCAAGGAAAGTGCGTTCATAGTGTGGCCAGACGTGTTGAGTATGTCAACCTGCAAATCCTCCCAATAGGCCAGTGGTTGGCAGTAAAAGTAGGAGAGACTCCTCATTAGTCACACTTGGTGTGGAGTGGCGCCCCTCAAGCTGTAAGCCATTGGCAACAGACTAGCGATAGAAGCAGATAAATTGGAATGGAATCTAAATGAATGTCTTTCCTCGCGGCACTGATTCAAAGTGCCTGCAGCCAAACTCTTCACGGCGCTACATGGGTGGCTTTTTAGTTTCTTGTCGAAAAGGGATGTCAAGAATCAGAATGAGCAGAATTAAACTCAATAGTGGAAAGTAATTGTGCAAATTTACTGAACTCTCAGTATTTACATTTGATCGCTCCAGTGTTTGGAATAAAATCAGGTCTTTCAGGACTGTCTCCACAATATAAATGTGAAGCTTGTGTCATCCATTAAGCACGCTGCCTTTATAGATTTCAGTTAACTCTCACCTCTGGCTTCTTCACACCTCCTGGTTTGGCACACATTGAACATATGGGTATAAATCCAGAGACTCATTAAAATTCCAACTGGCGTCTCATAGCATACACCCTTTTTTTGGCAACACTTTCAGCACTGGCTCTCAAATTTAAACCGAGGAGACTAAGGGAATTCAGTAAGTATCTTCGTATCATGGTGTGATCTCTGAAGTCACTTAACTAACTGTGTCAGGATTTAGGTTTGACAAAAGAAATTGTATTAAAATTGTTAAGGTTTAGTGACTATGTTCTGACCTCCTTAAAAGTTGCATTAACCCCATACAGAAGATTTTTTTTGAAAAGAAACAAATGTCCAAAAAAAAATCAAAAGTTGAAAGATTAGAAGATATAATGTAGAGATTTTGGCACAGACTCTCTGTATGGGCTTGGGGAAACATGACCTGCACTCTCTTGCTGCTGTGTTTGAGTTCCAGGTTTTATGAGATTGTTGGAAGTTTATTTCTTCCCCAACGATTTTAAAATAATTCCCGTTAGGATTGCATGTTTTCTGAGGGCAGCACATGATTCATGCTCAGTGAGTGCCTATGGAGGATGAGAGTGACAGAGGTGGCCAGACGTAGCAATGGGGATCCAGGGTTGTGTGGGGACCAGAGATGGCATGGAATGTGGGAGGTGGGGGGTTGGTATGGAGGATTTGATGTGGCACAAGAAGCCAAAATGCACAGCCAACCCAAATTGATTTTGTCCAAGACTTTTTGTCTTTTCACGAAGTGCAGTTTGTGAAGTGTAGAGTGTGTGGGGAGTGTGAGTGCCAAGGTAGTCAGTTCAAAGACCTGCCTTGGTTCTCCAACACAGCAGCCCACTTCCCAATATCATTTAAAGGCTTCACCTCTTGCCACCTCAAATCCCCTGTGCCAACTTCCTGTGAAAGAATAAAAAGAAGTAAGGATCAACTTACTTTTGCAGGACAAGGCTCCCCATGGAATCACTGCATTAAAAACACACCCACATTGCAATACAGCATTTAGTACTGACATTTAAAAGTCACGCTAAAAGTGTCAAAGCACTTATCTTTCAGAATGTTCCTCTCTTCCCAGTAGTCACCAACTCTCCGAGGAGGTGTGTTTTATTTTTGGGCTTACAAAGCCCGGACCATCATATGAAAATAGTGTGTGGACAGAAATACAATTTCCTTGTGGCTCTCACAATAAGGATGTGATCTTGGAAGATGTGCTTGTTTGTTTTATTTCCAAGGCCTTCCCAACCTTCTGAAAAGGCCACATAAAAATGGTGTAGTGTCGGGAAAACAGGAAAAATGTTTTTCCATCACAAAATAAGATCAGCACTTTGTGATCCAATTTCTACCTCCTGTTGGTTGAGGAAACTCTGCCCTTTACGTTAGTTTGCAATAAATTAATTGAGGAATATTTAACATTAGGTTAACAAATATAGTATAACCCCTGAATATCTGCGGTATTTATCTTGAACTAATTCTGCAAACATCTGAAGAATGTTTTTGAATTATGAAACACAGTTCACATTTTGAAATGCCTATTGCTAAAATGTTTTGGGGTTACAGGTGGAATTCTTATGGGAAAAGCAAAGAATTCCTGAAACTAAAATGCTTTTCGGATTGGTCTACTACCTCTTGGACCTAATCCCTGATTTTCTGAGTGATTCAGAAAAGATTTAAATTAACCACAAATGCAAACAAGTGTACCAATCTTGTGGTTGTTACCACCAATCCATCCCAGTGGAAAATAACTTCAGAAATTGTGGGATATTGAGTATTTATATTGAGTATGTGACACTGCCTTTCCTAACTTAAGATAAGTACAGAGGTGTGAAACCATAGCAAGGTTATGGCGCAGAAAGAGGCCATTCAGCCTATCGTGGCTGTGCTGGCCAAAAAATAAAACAAAGAATTACCAGCTGCCCAATCTAATCCCACTTTCCAGCAGGCTACTGTACTTCGCGTACAGCGAAATGGGTTGAGGATTTCTGCCTCCATCAACAAAGCATGCAGCTAATTCCAGATGCCACCACACACTGGGTGAAGAATATCTTCCTCTTTTACTCTAATCCTTCTGCCAATCGCTTTAAATCTGCCTCCTAGTAGTTGATCTCTGTCCTGGGGGAAATTGGTCTTTCCTGCCCACTCTGTCTAGGACCTTCATTTTCTTGTACACCTCAATTAAGTCACCCCTCAGCCTCCTCTGTTCCCAGGACATCTGACTTCCCTTTCTGACATGTATGGATTCAGTGGTCTGGAAGAGGACCTACTTTTTGAAGTCTATTATTTAGTTATTTTTCTCCTGCCCTCTATCTGGGCAAATGTCCAAGCAGCTGTGCTTTAGAATTGACAGCATTATTCTGTGGCTTGTTGCTTGAAGGTGAATGATGGCACCACAGGCTGAAGTAGACATTTCCCTCCGGGAAAATGCTTCCTGCTGGCTTCAGGCTTGTGTACAGGAACCATGGGTTTCAGCCCACTTGCTAGTTTCTATGTTGTATCATCAAATCCCATCAAGTTGCTGTATCAAGCCATAATTTTACCTGCAGATACTGATGCTAACAACTTCACTGTCATGCTGCCAAGTTGATGCATTTTGTTATTCTTATGCCTTTTCCAAATAACTTTTAGTGGCCAGTTTCTCATGCGTTATGTAGTCATGAGAACATGATCTCATTCGGTTCAACGTTCAGATACACAAGTTAGACCAGAACCCAGAATTAATCATTCCCTTTTACTGAGGTTCCCACCATTTTAGACAACCAAATAGCATTGTATAGTGCAGAAATCCCAAAACCTTTTAAATCAATTTTACATTCTGTTGAAAAAAAGGCTATTTGATGTTTAATTACATTTGGAATCTGTATCCTCTGCAGACTGTGTATTAAGGGCTTCAGTCCCACGTACAGAGTTTGCAGTCCATTTTGTTCAATGCTCCATATGTGCATTTATTTTTCTTAACTATTAATAAAATGTATCTTTGGAGCAGAGGGAAAATTGTGCGCAAAAGGATTTTTTTGAGATATGTTGAGATCGACAGATTTCAGTCTCCCATAAATATTTCTAACAGTATCATATTTCACTTTTGAGTTTTTCCAATCGGAGCCAATTAAAGCCGTACAGAAATTTTCTTTGCTCTTTTGGAGCGATATGGTTCCCAGAAAGGTAGGGGATTTTAGTTCAATCGGGCAAAATGGTTGGTGCAGGCTTGGAGGGCTGAAGGGTCTGTTCCTGTGCTGTAACTTTCTCTGTTTGCATTACAAGAGGGCTTGGCTATAAAGAGCCTCACATCTTAAACAGCGCTCTCATTTTAGAAGAGGTATAAAAATCTCTCTGGTTTTCCTGTTCTTGCCTGTTCCTCACAGTACAGTCTGTAACTCCCCAGGATTTACTGCTGGCCCCATTGGGCTCTTTAGAAAGATTGGATCCTTCCTTGAAGCATATGCCTTTTACATTTATTCACTTTATTTTTAACACGCAATTGTCTCCTGTCTCTCAGACAATTCTGATCACAAAACAAACACACAAATGTCACCTTGCCCTTGTCTGATTCAGAAGTATCTGCCGTGAATGTTTTTGGGAACAAACCCACGTTCTTCCACTTTACTGCTCATCAAATGTTGCACCACTGATGTTCCTCTGGAACAATGACTTATCTTGCCTGATGTAAGGATTTGCTGAATGAGGTTTACGTTTTACAGATTTGCCCTACCTGCCTTATAATGCTGGAATAACACAGTCAAGTCATGGATATAACAAATAATGAAATTCATGTGTTTTCGCTTGTCCTGCTTTGGAATACTGTAGTAACTTGGCAACAACATTGTTCATTGTTGCAGCATTATATGAAGTGCTTTGGAGATTATACTCGCTCCCTATGCAGCATGGTATAAATAAAGGTCTTCTAGAAATAGCGCAGTTTCCAGACATCGGAAATATATCCCTTTTTGACACCCATATCATATTTAGCACTAGTTAAGCCAAGAGTCATCTCAGGGTCGGTTCAAATAGGTCCCGTCTGCCTATATATCGGTGGACTGCAGAATTTAAAAAATTGTCCCTCAACCAAAATTTGTTCTCTGTTACAAGAATGATAACAATTGTAAAATATGTATAGTATATATTTCACAAGTCACCAACCTTTACTAAAGTGATTAATTATCATGGATATTGAGAACATTCATGGCTGTTGAAGTATCCAATGATACTAATTAATGGCAGAAACTTAATCCAAACAGAATTAAACCATCCCCAAAATCTCCAATGTTTATAGATTAAAAGAAAATAAAGGCCACACAAGATGTCAGGTCATTAGCCTAGAAATTACTTTCGCTGACATAGCCTGTGTACAGATACAGATTTTTACATAATGAATTGTTGTAACAATGTGATTCTCATGGTTATGTCTTAGCAGGAGATATTTTAAAGTCATAGTAGAATTTAAGTCTTAAGATTGAATCAAGATGTCACATCAAAGGCCTTGCTTTCAGATTTTCATGAAAATTATAGAACACAATTCCAAATCAGCAGTGAAAATCTATGAGTCCTATATAATTTAAAGAAAACAAAGCTCATAGTTCCTGGGCCTTAGGAGAAAACTGAAATTGTTTCCTGCCTTCTGCCTGATCTGTCTACTGTCTCTTCTTTCTGGATTTGCTTCCATCAGGGTGTGTTGTTACACTAGAAATATATAGGAGAACACATAAATTAGAAATGTGTGATTATTATTAGCAGTAAGATAGCCGAAGGACATCAAACAATTTGATGTTAAATTTCACAACTGGCAAAGGCAGCCGAATCTAATCAACATGGTACTTAATCACATGTTTTGTCAGTCATGGATTGTTTAAAGAAAAATGCTGCATACTGGTGACCTCTATTTAAGCAGTAATATGGGTGTTCGCTTTGAGTGTGCACTGGACCCTTAATCTCCGGGGAGTGCATTGGAGTTGACAGCCTGATGTTAATTGATTATTGTTACAAATTGTCAGCTGGATTAGCAAAAATGCTGATTTGTTAATAAGATTAGCACAGGGTCAAGAGGCGATCTCCTTCACTCAACTTGAAATAGTAACCAAACTGGGCATCTCTGAATCGTCCTTTGGGCAGGGGAGTGGGAACTGTGCATTGTTTCATTTCATTTTCCCATCTTCACTTTAAATATTTTGATCAGTCTGCTTCTGTTCCGCAGTTAAATATCTTCAATTTCTATGCCCTTGTACAAAATAGACATTAATGAGCTGAAAGGCCACGTGACATATTTGGAGGCAATTTTTACTTGCCGATGTGCTTGGAGCTGGAGGTTCCAATAGCATACGGGAAACCCCAAAATCTTGATTTCCCTCGCATATTGTGAAGTTCCTGGGTTTGTATGAGGATTGGGGGTGAAGTCAGAGGACTGGGAAGAAGCACTCCTGCTCCTCTTGGTCCTCAGGGAGTGTTGCGAAGGAACTTGTCTCCTGCCTGAGGCTTGCTATAGTTCTAGGTTTCCCAAGGCCTGGATAACCAGTTGGCCACAAGTTAAACCTGCAAAGCAGATTAAATTTGAGGCATGCAGACTCATTAACATGTTTAAAATTCCAGCCCACCTCCAGGGAGTGAGTTGGCTGCCCACTTCTTGTCTAACCTCTGCAAAATCTGAAAGACAGTGATTTGGAGCATTCATTGTGTTCAGAATCTTTGCCCTGCTCACATCTAATCTCACCCATATTAATAATTCCATCCACAGACCCCCCCCTCAACCCCCGCACCCCCTGCATTATATATGTAATCCGCAGAGGTCTCTTCAACAGAACTCAGAGGGGAGCTGGAACTCTATGAAGCAAAGCTGCTAAACATGTTTGGCCATGGTGGAAAACACAGAAGGAGCAACGCTGTATCGCTGATTGTGGATCATCAGATCGAACTCTAAACACATGGCCACAGGAAAATAAAGTGTTCCATAAAACCTGTAGGAGTCCATTGTAAATCTGAAATGCTAGCTGTTGTTCAGGATGGCAACATAGCCAAGGCTTTACTTGTCTTGGCATGTGTCTTGCGTCTTTGTCAAAGAGAAAACAAAGAGAAAAAATCTACTGGATACCTGATACAGACGGAGAGAGTGCTGGAAATACATTGCAGACCAGTTAGTATTAGTGGAGAAAAAAGGCAGAGTAATAAGAACATAAGAAGTAGGAGCAGGAGTAGGCCATCTAGCCCTTCGAGCCTGCCCCGCCATTCAATAAGATCATGGCTGATGTGAAGTGGCTCAGTTCCACTTTCCCGCTTTCTCCCCATAACCCTTAATTCCCTTGTCTACCAAAAACCTATCTACCCGTGTCTTAAATATATTTAGCGAGGTAGCTTCCACCACTTCAATAGGCAGAGAATTCCAGAGATTCTCCACCCTTTGAGTGAAGAAGTTCTTCCTTAACTCCGTTCTAAACTGTGCCCCCCACCCTTATCTTGAGACTGTGCCCTCCAGTCCTGCTGTCCTTTCTAAGCGGGAAGAATCTCTCTATCTCTACCCTATCCATCCCTTTCATTATCTTGTACGTCTCTATAAGATCTTCCCTCATCCTTCTAAACTCCAACGAGTACAGACCCAGTCTATTTAGTCTCTCTTCATAGTCTAACCCCCTAATCTCCGGTATCAGCCTAGTGAACCTCCTCTGCACTCCCTCCAAGGCCAAAATATCCTTGCTCAAGTGCGGCGACCAAAACTGCACACAATACTCCAGCTGTGGCCTCACCAATGCCCTGTACAGTTGTAGCAAGACCTCCCTGCTTTTATATTCTATCCCCCTCGCTATAAAGGCCAGCATCCCATTCACCTTCTTGATCACCTGCAGACTGGGTTTTTGCAATTCATGCACAAGGACCCCCAGGTCCTTCTGCACATAGCATGCTGCAGCTTTTCGCCCTTTAAATAGTAACCCCTCCTACTGTTATTCCTGCCAAAGTGGATAACCTCACACTTGCTAACATTGTACTCCATCTGCCAGGTCCTCGCCCACTCACTCAGCCTATCTAGATCCCTCTGCAGACTTTCCACACCCTCCGCACAATTTGCTTTTCCACTCATCTTTGTTTTGGTAAACATCATTTTACTCAAAATGTAAACCTGACTTTTTCCTGTATAGCTGCTGCGGGTACAATTCCCATGTATTTCCAACACTTTGCTTTTGTCAGTCTTGTTCTGCTGTTTGCTGTGACTTGGATCACTCAACAAATGATGGGCATATTCTTAACATTTTACTCAATATGACTGATTATTGTCACATGGACTAGGATGCAGTGAAAAGTATTGTTTCTTGTGCTGTTCATAGAGTACATGGGCGAGAAGAAAGGAGAGGGTGCAGAATGTAGTGTTACAGTCATGGCTAGGGTGTAGAGAAAGATCAGCTTAATATATGGTAGGTCCATTCAAAAGTCAGGCAGCAGGGAAGAAGCTGTTCTTGAGTTAGTTGGCACGCGTACTCAGACTTTTGTATTTTTTTTCCCTACAGAAGAAGGCGGAAGAGAGTATGGGGTGGACATCTCTAAATCTTCCTTTGAGCAGGAGAGTGGGAACTCATATAAACCAGGAGTTTCACAATATGCGAGGGAAATGGAGATTTTGGGGTTTCCCGTATGCTATCGGAACCTCCAGCTCCAAGACCATCGGCAAGTAAAAATTGCCTCCAAATATGTCACATGGCCTCTCAGCTCGTTAATGTCCATTTTGTACAAGGGCATGCAAGTTGAAGATATTTAACTGTGGAAGAGAAGCAGACTGGTCAAACTATTTAAAGTGAAGACAGGAATAAAGAGAAAATGAAGTGAAGCAATGCACAGTTCCCACTCGCCTGCCCAAAGGAAGATTTAGAGATGTCTGGGTTGCATGAGGCCCTCAATTATGGTGGCTGCTTTTCCAATGCAGCAGGAAGTGTAGACAGAGTCAATGGATTTACAAGTAGATAGAAGACTAGGGCCGAAATTCTCTGACCTCACCTGCGGCTGGAATTCTCCAGTCCCGCTGTAGTGAATGGAGGTTTGGCTGAGCTCCAAATTCTCCATTCTCGCTGGCAGGGTGGCGGAACGACTGAGATTGGAGAATCCCGGCCTTCATTCGTATGAACAAGATTAGTTTCTATTGCATGGGGATAAAACATAGCACTGCAACAATTTGCTTATTAAACCATAGTAATTTAGGCTTCAGTTAGTTAGAGTTTATGTTTCTAATACCATCATACTTGGCATTGCAATGGTGCCAATTCTGCTTGATGTCTGTATATGTTATTTTGTTGGAATGTTTAGAGAATTATAATGCCACGAAATCCCTTCTGAACACAGATTGATCATTTATTGTTGAATGGAAAGGATGATCAACAACCATTCACTGAAAACTGCACGTGGGAATATTTATACACGTATCACATGTGGTTATTATTTATTTTATTATCTATTTTCATTCTTGTGCTTTCACCAAATATTAATTTCCTTGAGGGTTCTATTTTAAACATCCTGGTGGAATTAAATCTGCAAGTCCATAGACAATACGACCAGAGTTTTCCGGCTCTTCATGCCCCTCCATCATTGCAAGCGAGGACAGAGAATTTGGCACTCAGCCAAATCTCCACTCACTGCAGTGGGATCTGAGAATGCCGCTGGCATGAACAGCTGGAAAACCTCGGCCTGCAGAGTGGGCGGTAAGACTGCATGTGCCACATTGGATTGGCTCCCAGGTGCAGTCTCCCACTCGTGTTGCGAAGGGGTTTCGAGGTATTATGATTCTCTAAACATTCCATTAAGAAAACAAAACAAAGATTCAGCAGAATCAGCACCATTGTAATGCCAAGTGTGATGCTTTTACAAATGCAAACTCTAACTAATGGCAGCCTAAAATTACAATTGTTTAATAGGAAAATTGCTGCAGGGCCAAGTTTTATCTCCAGGCAATAGAAACAGATTTTGTCCATGTGAATATGGGCCAGGATTCTCCAGTGGGGTGGCGGGGGTTGTGGGGATTGCTGAAGGTGAACCAGAGAGGCTGCCTGTTTCCAAAATTAAAGGCCCATTTGGGGACCACGTTACAATCCCATTGCCATTTTCATGTTGGCATGGTGACCCCCTTCTGCCACATGGAGAGGCCGCCACCTAAATGGAAGCAACTTCCCAGTGGCAGCCTGGGAGGGAAGATTTTAGTGAAACAAAGAGGGCTTGAGGCAGCCCCCATGGGTCTATTGATTTCGCCAATCATGAATCCCCTCCAACTTCCGGTCCCATCATTTTATTTTACTTGTTTCCTGGAGGCCCACATATCCCACATTTCTCATCAGCATCATTGCTCGTCAGAGGAGGGAGGAGGTGTTGGGGCAGGAGTTTTCTGAGTTTTCAGAACTACTGGCCCTCAGTTTTGCAGCATCACCAGACAGCAATTAGGGAGTTGCTGACGTGAAAATTTGCGAGTAGATCCTTTAAATGCAGATTCATGACATATCTTTTATCCTGCAATTGAGGTCCTGACTGGCCTCCTAAAAACTGACCCCCAGTGGAAAGTAATTCAAATCTCTACAAATAATAATATTTGTCAAACTGCAGCTTTACATATGCACTTTCTCAAACATCTGCTTCCCCTTCAAGCTGGCAAACAATTCTTTTTCTTCATTCTTTGGAATGAGGGCATCATTGGGTAGGCTTGAGTTTATTGCCCATCCATGGGGTGACATCAGAAGGTGAGGTGTGAGTTAACCAAATTTAGTGCAGGCATAACATAAATGCAGGTTTCCTTCCATGAAGGGCATTCGCCAGCCAGTGGGATTTCTACAAAGAGCCAGACACTTTTCTTTTACTGGTACTAGGTTTTTCTTTTACTGGTACTAGGCGAATTCAGATGCTGAAGTTGCCACTTGGGAGTTGAACTCACAGTCGACTGGGTTATAAACCCAGTCCTCCAGTTATTAGTCAACAACTACTCCACCAACATGGTGTCTATTGACAATGTTTACAAATGATTTTAGTGCTTGAATACTTCAGTCAGTGTTCCACTTTGGTGGGGTATAAAACAGAGCTAGCAAATGGAAAGTGGGGCACTTGATCTGATGGTGTCCGTTTTTTACCTTGTGTGAAGTTGACACGCCTGCCCTTAAATTCTAAGAATATTGACTTCTTTGCAGATCTACAGTTGACCTTTGCTTTTGCGTGTCGTCAGCAGTGGTTGTCAGTTGGATTTATAAATCTTTTCCATGTGTAAATAGCTGGAAGCTTGATCCTCGCCACCTGTTGTCAGTCTGCAGAAGTGTGTGGCTTTCAGCCTGGTAATGATACACAGATAAAATCATAAAGTGATACAGCGCTGGAGACCATTCAACCCATTGTGCCTGTGCCAGTTTTTTGGTAAAGTGATTCGATTAATTCCACTCCCCTGCTCTTTCCCCAATTCTATTTTGATTTGATTTATTATTGTCACATGTATTGGGATATAGTGAAAAATATATGCACGATATACTGAGAAAACATGCTGTCCTTAAGTACATTGGAGAGAAGGAAAGGACAAGGTGCAGAATGTAGTGCTCGTCATAATTAGGGTGCAGAGAAAGACCAACTTAATATATGGTAGGACCATTCAAAAGTCTGATGGCAGCAGGGAAGAAGCTGTTCTTGATCATAGATCATAGAGTCCCTGCAGTATAGAATGAGGCCAATTGGCCCATTGAGTCTGTACTGACCACTATCCTACCCAGTTCCTATTCCTGTAAATCCACACATTTACCCTGCTAATCCCCCGATACCAGTGTCAATTTAACATCATCAATCTACCTAACCCGCACACCTTTGGCCTTTGAGTCAGTTGGTATATGATCTCAGACTTTTGTATCTTTTTCCCAACAGAAGAAGGTGGAAGAGAGAATGTCCAGGGTGCACATGAATGGTACTATAGAATCTGCTTTTCTTTCATGTACAGGAAGTTTTTGTTTTATTCATTTGTGAGATGTGGGCATCCCTAGTAAGGCCAGCATTTATTGCCCATCCCTAATTACATTTGAGAAAGTGGTGGTGAGCTGTCTTCCTGAACTGCTGCAGTAGATACACCCTTAGTGCTGTTAAGGAGGGAGTTCCTGATTTTGACCCAGTGATGGTGAAGGTATGGTGGCAAGTCAAGAAATCTTCTCTGAACCATCTCTAAAATTCTTTGCCGCCCTTCCTCAAGTGCTGCCCAGAATGAAAAGAATGCCCTAAACTTCTCAACACAGACACATCTGCACTTTCAATCCTGTATCATATTTCTGGTAAACTTTTCATATAAAACAATCAGATTATTGAAAGCTTTGCAGCTGGGAGTGGCTGGAAAAGCAAATGTTTAAAAAAGTTTTCCTCTGTCCTCAGTTTAGCTGATCAATGCAAATAGTTTAGTAAATTGGTTAATTTGATTCAGAGTCCAATTTTAGGTTTCACAGAGCCGCAGTCGATTTTGATTTCCTTAATGACTCAAACAAAGTTAACTGAAGTTTCTTTCTGTTTTAAGTCATTTGGGCGAATGTGGCTCTTTGAAAAGAAAATTGAAATATATTCCTGAATCCAGGTGAGATTAGCAAAGCTCCAGCCTCTCAGACAGAGAGGGAGAAAGAACCTCCATTTAGTTTGCATCTTTTACATCTTCCGCATATGCCAACGTCTATTCTGGCCATTGAGCTGCTTTTGTTGTTATATATAACCTGGTATGCATACAGCAAGATCCCACAAACAGTATTGGCAGCATTGGTCAGGGATGAATGTTATCCAGGCCAAATGGGAAAGCCCCCATGCTTTATTTGAGTAGAGCATATGACCTTCCATATCCACCTAAACCAAGTCACAGACTAGCTTCACAGTTGTCTGGAAGGCAGTAGCACTCCCTCAATTCTGCATCTCAGCTTGGATTCTGGTCTGAATTTTTCCGGCCCTGTAGTTGAAGGATTGGAGGTGGGAGAAGGATTGGGTGGGGGGTGGTGGGTGGGGGTGGGGGGGGGGGGGTGGTAGTGAGGGGCGTTGTTTGTATTAATGCATTTCTGCCAATGAGGCTGTTTCCCAGGACTGGCATGGGTGGCTCTGCTGTCCAGTGGCAGGCAGACACTTTAAATGGTTAGGGCCCCAATTAAGGCTGAATATGCAATGCCAGTGGCTGAGTAGATCCCCGCCACACTGGGAGGCTGTCAGCTCAATGGGGACGGTCTCCTTGTGCCATTTCTGGAGCCCGTTGAGTTGCAGCCTCTATACTTTCATACCCCAACAATGCTGGGAATCCTGAAGGAAACAACTGGGTTGGTGGGTCTTGCTGTGGCCCAGAATCCTGCTGAGAAGTGTAACTGGAGTCAATGGATGAGAGACGTTTGCGTGATGAACAGGGCAATGTTCCCAACTCTTTGTAGTTTCTTGCAGTCTTGGTCAGAGCAGGAACCATACCAACCTATGATACATCCAGAAAGGATGCTTCCTACAGTGCATCTGTAAAAATTGGTGAGTGTTGTGGCGGATAGGGAGAATACTAATAGACCTAAAATGATCACACTGAACGGTACAGCAGTTCCAGATCTGCATGGAGTGCTAAATGAGATGAGAATGAGCTGGGGTGGCATGGTGGTGCAATGGTTAGCACTGCTCCCTCATAGCAGCAGGGACCTGGGTTCAAATTCTGGCTTGGGTCCCTGTCTGTGTGGAGTTTGCATATTCTCCCCATGTCTGCGTGGGTTTCCTCCCATATTCTAATTAGGCGCATTGGCCAGGCACCAGAATGTGGCGACTGTGATGTTGTACACAGTAACTTCATTGCAGTGTTAATGTAAGCCTTACTTGTGACTAAGGAATAATAAATAAACTTTAAAAAAACAGATCTAGGAGAGGGTAGGTAGGAGAATAAATATTCAAGAGTTTTGCATAATTATTTTTGAAGCTCTTTCTATGATTATTGAAGCTCTTTCTATGAGAAGATTAATTCAGGGTGGACTATAATGAAGTAAACAGCTCATGGTCTCTGAAAAAAGATGGTCTGAAGATCTTTTTCTCATACTGTGAATTCTTTTGACTGCAGATTAGTTATTGACAACTTTTTCTCTCAGAGCTAATAAAACAAATTCTCATCCTAATTAGGTATGCGAGTACTGGGAAATTAAATATTTTCCCACTTTTGGCATCAAATGTCAATGTGAAATCAGATCTAACTGGAGCAGATGGAGAATAAACCTTTTTTTATTGTCCCACATTGGATCTGTGCATGAATGCATTATACTACTGGGATTCTCACAAATAATATTTCCTAACAAAATAGTTAGTAAAATAGCTGCAAAATGCTTTCTGTTATGTTTCTTGAACCATGGAGTAGGCATAAGATTTCTGTTATTAATCTATAAATGGCTCATTTGGCGATGCTGTTGTCGTAAGGACCAGATTTTATTGCAGCTATCGACAGAAAATAAAAGGGCAAATTGGATAAATGTGCCCGTCACATATGATTGCGCTGAAACAGAATTTTTAATTAAAACTTTGGCACTTTGCAACATGGCAATTACCTGTCGAGCTGTGACTTCGGATTGCTGTTGCGAGAGCAGTTATTTTAGAAGGTTAATGGCTGTTTTCCCCATCACCTCGGCATGAATTGAAGCCTTCTGGTTTATCACTGTACGGCTGCAATGCAATTGAAGAAACCACATCTATCAGCAAAGAGAGCGCGCAGTCCCTTTAGGAAAAGAGGTAGAATCAAACAAGTTTTTATATGCACAGCTTGATATTGGGAATGAACTCAATGCCTGTGTATTGTAGGACTCCTCTGTAAAGCAGATGAAGAAGTTGGCGCTTCCTGTATGTCTGTTAATTTTTTTTCACAACAAGTCATAATTTTCTGGATTGCAATTGCAGCTGCAATTTGCAAACTACGAGGACATGTATTTGGAGTTGCATGATCAATTTTCAAAGTGGAGAAAAAGTTGCTGCAGTATTGATACTTTGTCCCTCGCTTTCTTTAGCATGCTTTAATGCCATATAATGTTTATTCATTCAATATTCATGTAAATCAAATGGCAGGACATCAGAATACTCTATAATATGGAGTGAAAAAGTGATTGACGTTTCCTTTGGTTGGTGAATCAGTGGGACACAATCCCATCCTTTCTGCTGTGGGACCCAGACCAACCTGGAGGGTGAAGATTCACCCTCTGCTGCCAATGTTGCGACATGAACTCAGTTTTGGCAGACCCCTCAGTCAGTTTCAAATGAATATAGGCCTCTGGTACAATCCTGCCCTGTTTGTTGCACTAATTGGCTTGAAGCTGCCAATTTCTCACTGGTGTGGAAACTAGGAATACTGGAGTTTGGGACAACTCTTCTTAGAACAGAGCAATGAAAGTTGTATATCCAAACTAGGCTATTCCATACCCAATCTAGAAATGTTTGATCCTGATACTCGCAAGTGATCCATTTTGCATCACTTCACGTATCCCTCACCTCAATATGCACAAATTTGTTAAAACTGGAAGAGTTTAAAACTGCTAAATATAATGATCAAATCCCTATTCATATTTACCCCCGATTCCATTCATAGAACATAGAACATTACAGTGCAGAACAGGCCCTTCAGCCCACGATGTTGCGCCGACCAGTTAAAAAAAACAATGACCCTCTAACCTAAACCAATCCCTTTTCGTCCATAAACCTATCCACGGATCTCTTAAACGCCCCCAAACTAGGCGCATTTACAACCGCAGCAGGCAGGGCATTCCAATCCCTCACCACCCTCTGGGTAAAGAACCTACCCCTGTCCTATAACTACCCCCCCTTAATTTAAAGCCATGCCCCCTCGTGCTAGATTTCTCCATCAGAGGAAAAAGGCTATCACTGTCCACCCTATCTAAACCTCTGATCATCTTATATGTTTCAATAAGATCCCCTCTTAGCCGCCTTCTTTCCAGCGAAAACAACCCCAAATCCCTCAGCCTCTCCTCATAGGACCTCCCCTCCATACCAGGCAACATCCTGGTAAACCTCCTCTGCACCCTCTCCAAAGCCTCCACATCCTTTCTGTAATGTGGGGACCAGAACTGCACACAGTACTCCAAGTGCGGCCGCACCAGAGTTGTGTACAGTTGCAACATGACACTGCGACTCCTAAATTCAACCCCCCTACCAATTCAGAGATGGATTTAGCCCATGTGGGACTATTCAAAATCCCAGTTCTTTCTTTTTGATTAGATGTGAATGTCATAAGGCTAACTTGATGTTCTTTTGAATAAAAGCAGCAAGTTCTGGAAATATTCAGTGGGTCAGACAGCAGCTGAGGGTAGCTAAACAGAGTTAACCTTCTCTATCATTCCAATTTTAGTATATGTGCTGCCAAAGAGAGAGTTAATGGGCAGCATCTTGTGTCCTTCCAGAGAGTGAGGTTGGTGATGGTTGGGGACCCCACCGCCTCCCTGCCTATACCTTGATTAAGTCCATGTTGGGAAGGCCTGTGGGCAGCTTTCCTGCTCCGCCACCAATTGACTGTTAAATGGGTAGTTAATACCCACTTAAGGACCTTCTCATTCTGCTACTGGTTTTAACCAGTCCCAGGGCGGGTGCTCACCATTTGGTGACCATGACAGCAAACACTGAATTGTTTTGCTTTTGGGGTCCTATGGGCATCCTGAGGTCCCTCATTCAAGAGCATTTACTGCTTGATTGAGGGACCCAGTATCAGGAAGGAGGCCCACTGACAGCTACCCTGTGTCTCTGCTGCTGAACCCTCTCACCCCTTCCCTCTCAATCACTCTCCTGCCAACACTTACCTGTGCCTGTACCTCTCCTCAATCCTTACGTGTAGTTCTGGCAGCAGCCACCACCTTGGGATGGTACTGCTGAGTACAGAACAGTTTCTGGCTTCTGATTACCCGTCTGCACTTGGTGAGAGGGACTTCCACCCCCAAGTTCCTTGATCCTGGAGAAGGGCTACCATTGGCCTATTAAGTACTTGAGTGGCACAAGATGCGATTGGCCTTCTTGAAAAGGGGTGACATGGAGTTCTCACTGGAGCAGTGCAAGCAGCGTGTACCATCTACTGGATGCACTGCAGAAGTTCACCAAGTCTCCTTCAACAGCACCTTCCACACTCTCTATACCATAATCAGAACACCACAGCCTGCAAGCTCCCCTCCAAGCCACACACCATTCTGACTTGAAAATATATCACTGTTCCTTCACTGTCGTGGGGTCAAAATGTGGAACTGCCTTCCTAACTGCACTATGGGTGTACATGCAGCACATGGACTGCAGAGGTTCAAGGAGGCAGCTCGCCGCTGCTGTAGCGTGCCTTTAAGGGATAGCAGAATGCCATCTGTAAAAGAGAATTGTCATGTGATCCAGCCTCCATTTCACTTTGGCCTGGTGAGGAGAACACAACACGCACTGTGCTGCTGGTGTCTTCAATCTTTACATTGGTGCATAAGTGTTCTCATGTGCTTAGTCCAAACAAATTAAGCCGCAATGAGTTTACACAATTCTTAATGAGTGATTGGTGCCTTGATATCATTATAAAAATTCAATAACCACCACCTTCTCAAGGACAATTAGGGATTGAGTAATAAATGCTAGAATTGCCAGTGACACCACAGCCCGTGAAAGAATAAAGAATGTTTCTAGCTGGCAGCTGATACCCCTGTTACCTGCCAGTGATTCTGTCCAATGTTCCAAGTCAAAGACCTTTCAGCAGCTCTCTTAGTTACATGTTTGAAACACGACTGGGCACAATTTCAAATAGATCCAAAAAAATTTGATTTGCATTCCCAATCAACATGAGTGGGATCACATCAATTACACACTTTCATGTCACAGTGGTTCCCGCTTCTTTATTTTAAAAAAAATTACTCTTTGTCATCCCCCTGGTGGTAGTCTGTACACATTGTACTGAAATAAGACTATAAAGATGTTGAAATTCCATAAGTTAGTGCATTTTCTAATAAGGAAGTTAAGTTCAGTTGGCCAGTGATGATAATTCTCACTTGTCACTGACATATCATCAATCCTCTTTGAGTCTGTCATGCAATTTGTTAATGCGGCAGTGAGCAACATGGTTCCAATTATTATTCATTGTTAACCTAAACTTTACACAGAATTTGTGATCAATTTAAGACTTTACTAGTCATCTCCTGCAGAACCATCACAGCAGGAAGAAGAGGTGATCTCTGTCCTATGATTCCCATTTTTAAAAATCCCTCTTTATTTGGCTTTGGCTTTTAATTTTTGGCACTGCAACATATTTTCTTTGCCCTTTACAGAAGCGAAAGACTTCTTGGCACTCTAGTCACCAGCTCCAATGATGTGCATCTTTTTCTCAGCACACTACTGCATGCTTTGTTCAATCAGTTTTCAAATTATGGCTTTTACAATAGACCATGATTTGTTTCTGGATTGACATATGAGGCCAATTGGACTTCTCCTGCGTCTATTGCTATCATTCTCATGGCTATAAATTGTAAACACTGAATGGAAGAGCCACTGATGGAAATTAAACTCCTTTCTTTCATATCAATATCATTTTTGTCAACCTTGATATAATTGGATGTCTTGGATTACTAGTTTGTCTGATCACAAACGCTAGCATTCTACTTCTAGTCACTGGCTCAGCCTGACTAGCACTCATCACCTGACTCCCCTCTGACCTGACCTGACTGACTCCCAGCTTGACCAGACCACCCGCCGGATGTGGCCCACATTCGGTACCCCCAACCAACCTGACTAGCTCCCATCCTGCCAAAAACTCCCAACTCAACCCATGCACTTCACCTCCCTGCCATTCTACCCACCTGCCAATCCTACCCCGTTACCCACTTACCCCACCCACTGTATAACTTACTTACTGACCTGAACCACCTTACCCCCTCACCCACCCTATCCCTTTGTCCAATTTACTCCCTTGCCCACCCTACTCCCTTACCTACTTACCTTACCTACTCTTCCCCCCTCACCCACTCTACCTCCCTACCTACAGACTTACCTTCTTTCTGTCGCTGTTTTCAAAGCAGATTTATAACATTTAAATTCTTTAATTTCTGGAATGTGGCAGCCAGTACCATTTAAAAAAAAGCGGGCATGGCTTTTGTGCCAATTCTTTGAGCTGCTCTCTGAGATTTGCTGGATGCAGTCATTTGTGAGCCATCCTGTGTTGGGGATCACTCAGAAAATGTAGAGGGAAGCCTGACCAAGGTGGGTGACCGTGCATGTGAACCTGATGAGAAGATCTGGTCCATAGGGTCTTCAGAGAATCAGGAAGTGCAGTGAGTGTGGTGCCATTGAATAAGTTGAATGATTTAATTCTCTAGACTATTTGCACGCGCCGTACTTACGCAAGGATATTTTAGCCTTGGAGGGAGTGCAGAAGAGGTTTACTAGGCTGATGCCGGAGTTGAGGGGGTTGAGCTATGAGGAGAGGCTGAATAGATTAGGCTTGTACTCGTTAGAGTTTAGAAGAATGAGGGGAGATCTCATTGAGACGTATAAGATGATGAATGGGATGGATAGGATAGAGGTGGAGAGACTCTTCCCGCTCAGAAAGGATAGTAGGACTAGGGGGCATAGCCTCAAGATAAAGGGGGGGCGGTTTAGAACAGAGTTGAGGAGGAACTTCTTCACTCAAGGGGTGGTGAATCTCTGGAATTCTCTGCCCGTTGAAGTGGTGGAGGCTGCCTCGCTAAATATTTTTAAGACGCGGGTTGATGGGTTTTTGATGAGAAAGGGGATTAAGGGTTATGGGGAGAGGGCGGGAATGTGGAACTGAGCCACGACAGATCAGCCATGATCTTATTGAATGGCGGGGCAGGCTCGAAGGGCTAGTTGGCCTACTCCTGCTCCTATTTCTTATGTTCTTATGAGACACATCCCTGTATGATTGAGCTGCTTTTTCTCAGATAGGTCTTGACTGAGAAGAATATTGGGCTTTGTAAATTTTAAATGAACATTTTTATGCTTTAGACTTCACAAACTCAGGTTGGTAAACATTTTTGTGTTGAAAATTAATTATTTTCCCTGGCTGGCATTGCATTTATGTCTATGTAACAGACTAACTTAGCAGATAAGGCACAATAAAGCATGAAAGTCAGGGTCTGTGGATAGCTTCAATTGCCTAGTGCAGTCATACAGAGTTCAGGGTGATCTTCCTGGGAGATTGCAAGCGATGAGAAATGCGGACGACAACAACAATGTGAATTTATTTAGTGGCTTTAATGTAGAAAATGTGCCCCAAGGCACTTCAGAGAAGCAGAGGCAGAGAAAAATGAACATGAGCCAAAGAAAGAGATATTAGAATCAGGAATTGCTAAATGCTTGATCAAAGAGATGGATTATAAGGAAGGGAGATGGAGAGGCAGCAGGGTTTAGGGAAGGAGTTCCAGCGCTCAGGGCCAAAATTATTAAAGGCCAGTGGCAGGTTCAAGGAGAAACGCAGAAGAGACCAGAGTTGAAGGAATAGAGAAATTTTATTTTTAAATTATTGTAACATTGTTGAAATATAACTAGCTGATACGGATTCTCATTCTGCTGTGAATGCAATGTCAAAGCTAGTTCACGGAGAACAATTAATGTTAGCCTTCAACAACTATTTCCCAAATTAAGCAAAACATTATGGATGAAACCTAATGGTCATTAAACTCAATACTAAAATGTGAGCTATAATTGGTTGGGAATATTAGACCTAAAATGCATTTGGCTTCTTTACAAAACATCTGTAGAATAGTTTTTGCAGATCTCAGTGTTGCCAAATTAAAATTTACTGCTGATGGTTATAGCCAAGCATATTATGTTGTCCCATAATCCTCTCGGCGTCCCCAAGGATGTAGTTGGAATTGATAAATTTAGTTAAGCACTATTTCCAACATCTGGTTTGGATATATCTCATGCTAGGACCTGCGTTGATTAACAATACATCCTTTAATAGGTAATCTTCTAGTTACACAGTGTATTATTTCTTTGATGTGTCTCCTCCCTTATTTTGATATCAGGAATAAGAAACAGCCGAAAGCTGGTTTGATGACGGATTTGGTGTTGACATAGTGCTGAGGTATGAGATGTATTTAAGGATAAGGCTAACCAATCTTCTGCTAATGCCACAACATGATTTCTTCAAATAGTTCTATGTGTGTTGAACAATCATTATAGTTGACTTACTTGTTGTTTTAGCTGTTAGTACCACTGGCTAATACAAACATTTATTTGGCAGTTATGAAAGATGAGAACGAATCCCCTGCCTATGTTTGAAGGTTTACAGGGAATTTCTTGTGGTGCCTGGCCCTCATTTATCCCTCAAACAACACCATTAAACCAGATTATCTGGTCATTTGTTTCACTGGTTTTTATGGGTCTTGGTTATGCGCAAATTGGCTGCCAAGTTTTCCTGCATTACGACATGATTCCACTTCAGATGGTTTTGTATTTCTTTTATTAACTGTGAATATTTTTGGGGATGTCCACGATAAACTTCAGTTTGTTCTTTCTTTTGAATTAAATGTCACTGAAGCCAAAAGGGTCAACATTACTGCTGATGCTTTAACACACACATGGCAATGGACCTTGCCTTTGTGTGATTGTGTCAAATGGGCAATAGAGATTGGCAGCTAATTTTATGGTTTTCCCGAGTTTTCTTTATTCCCATTGTGGGGATTGCGAAATGAAAATATGTGAAACAGTGTCCGATTTCCCCAGTGTCTGGTTCACACCATTTCACAAAGTCAAAATCCACCCTATGATCTGTGACCAATCATATTAACAAAGCATGCTGTGGATAACTCTGGAAGGCGGCTTGTTTCATTTTCAGTGGCTAATGTTTTTCTAGTCTGATAGACATTTTCCAATGCAACAGGCCACCTAAGAAGTCATGACATCAATTTAGGTGTAGCTTTTTGTCCAATTTTACATCTTTTTCTGAGGGCAGAGTTGGAAATCATAGAATCCCTACAGTGCAGAAGGAGGTAATTTGGCCCATCGAGTCTGCACCGACCACAATCCCACCCAGGCCTTATTCCCATCGCTGCCCCCCCACCCCCCCCCGGCTAATTCTCCTGATACTAGGTTCAATTTAGCATGGCCAATCAACCCAGCCCGCACATCTTTGGACCGTGGGAGGGAACCGGAGCATCCGGAGAAACCCATGCAGACATGGGGAGAACACAGACAGTGACCCAAGGCCGGAATTGAACCCGGGTCCCTGATGCTGTGAGGCACCAGTGCTAACCATTGTGCCATCCCTGCCACTGTGCCACCAAGAAGCGGTCAAACAATTCAGTTGGATAGTCAGTATCCATGGAAAATTGGGATGGTTTTGTTTGTTGCGCATCTTCACACTTTTGTTTCTCTCTTTGGGGATTAGTGGGCAAGTGTTAGAAGGATTAGCAGGTTGACAATCAACCGAATGAACCATCTCACAAACACTCCTTTCATGGCTAGCAAATTCTGGAGCGGGAGTTGAACTCTTTGGCTCAGAGGCAGCTGACTGAGCCACTCAGCCTCACTATTGCAGTGGTGAGCCACATGTCTGCTTGGTCACACTCGCACTTACTCCGTAAGCCCCTTGAGGAATGAGAGCTTTATGAAATCTGAATTGGCAGCAGTGCCTTAAGGGTTCAAGTGAAAAATAGAGCCAGAGGTACTAGGACCAGAAGGGGGTTTCATTGATTATCCTCTCCCCAGCTTTGCTAAGACATGAATGACTGTTTAAACAGAAAATAAAGCAAATATAGTTTCCAATTGCCTAGATATGCTTCAATACATTGTTTTCTATGTCATGACTGGTACTTCAAATGGTTTTATATGAGCCTGAATCAAGCTACTCTAAGTAGCCATCCATTTCCTAACATGGATCTCACCCAAAGCTTTGGGAAAGGGACACTTGCTGTGTATGTAATGGTTCAACTGTCCTGACCTTGATTTTGTAATGTGTACCCTGTCCATGTAAAACTTCTGAAATTACTATCTATTCCAGCAGGAAGCTGATGACCTCTGAAGGAATAGGAAATTGAGTCTGATTCTTCCTCAGGTGCACTTTTGGGTTAAATGAAATCAAAAGCCTTTTGTCTGCGAGAAACAGCAAACAATTGAAGCAAGTGAATGCAGAATTTGCATTGACATGGGAAATGAGACAAAGCATTTGAGTGAAATGTCAATGAGCAGAGAGCTGGGCCTTTGCTGCAGGCAGGGAGTGAGAAATCTGTCAGTAATCAATGCTGACAAATGGACACTCACAGCAGAACATTCAGATTAGTTTTTAGCTGCAAACATGAAAGATGTAGTTTAAAAAAAAACCCATATAGTATATTTTCCGATCAGTGCTGTTAATGACTGTCATGGACTCAGTTTTATTTTTATGGGCTTAAAACAGCTTACACTGCATTAGTAAAATGTGAAGAACAATTTAGAGCAAATGCCTTCAGTATTCCAAAGAGCCCACCACCATTTGTAAACTGTACATCAATATTCTACTGTGTTTCTTTAATTTTCAACAGGTAATTAAATGGTGCATTTCTTATTTATATAATTTGACTATTTTAAATTGTTATTTTTCAAGGGCTTGCTCTTGAGAGTGCATCTACGATTTCATATTGGTGTCATAGATTCCCTACAGTGCTGAAGGAGGCTATTCAGCCCATCAAGTCTACACTGACTCTCTGAAGGAGTATCTTTAACCCCCTGCCCATAACTCCATACATTTACCATGTCCAATCCACCCAGCCTATATGCCTTTGGACTGTGGGAGGAAATTGAAGCACCTGGAGGAATCCCCCTCAGACATGGGGAAATGTGCAGATTCCACACAGACAGTGATCCAAGGTCGGAACTGAACCCAGGCCCCTGGCATTATGAGGCAACACTGCTAACTGATGTGCCATGTCATGAACACTCCTTTCATGGCCAGCGAGTGCCGCCCTGGTAGCATCACACTTTTTGGAGAAATCGATGGTTAGTTGCTAATATTTAACATCATCGTTTAAATCCCTTATCCTTGTTTTCTCTCCATTAAGAAACAAAAAATATATAACATGCGAGGTGTGTGGCTAACCAGCTGTCATGCCTGTGCAAATGCTCTTCTCCAACCAACATTCTATGGGTGGCATGGTGGCACAGCGGTTAGCACTGCTGCCTCACAACACCAGGGACCCAGATTCAATTCCCAGTTTGGGTCACTGTATGTGTGGAGTTTGCACATTCTCCCTGTGTCTGTGTGGGTTTCCTCGGGATGGTCCAGTTTTCTCCCACACTCCAAAGATGTGCGGGTTAGGTTGATTGGCCATGCTAAATTGCCCCATGGTGTCCTGGGATGTTAGAGGGATTCGCAGAGTAATTGTGTGGGGATAGGGCCTGGTATGGGATTGTTGTCGGTACAGACTTGATGGGCCGAATGGCCTCCTTCTGCTCTGTAGGTTTCAATGATTTCAATGATAAATCCTGGAATAATTCAGAATGTTATTCCCTTTCAGATTTTACACTCTTCCCATCCAGAAATGGTGGTTATATTTTTCTTTCCATCCATTTTCAGGATGATTCATTAACCACATTTATTATTTATCTGGAGTTTCCCCGAGGAGGTGATGGCTCTCTTTCTCCTCAAGCTCCTACACTGTACACAGTGATGGTGTGCCTATGCTGATGTTAAAGAGGGAATTCCAGGGTTTTGACACACCAGTATTAAAGAAGCAGCATTGTATGTCCACGTCAAGTTGGTGGTGCTGATCAAATTGAAGGATGTTAAAGATGAAGTTGTCACCATTATACTGTTTTTCTCAGTGGTACATGGCACGGGGAAGGGAGCTGCATTTGAAGTGATGGTGTGTTAGTGCATACTGAAGCCACCCGGTGGTGGAGTTGGTGAACATTGGGTTAAATTTTACTGGCTCTCGGGTAGCAGGAATGCAGGCAGAGTAGCTGACAAAATAGTGGGGAGCGGAGGGCACATCAGGATGGCTATTTTTGCTATCCCACCTTCCAGGGAGGTTTTGCAGTGTCGGATTGAGTCAGATCAGCTGCAGCTCCACAGAAAGGGGGCAGCCCTCTTTTTTTTTCACTCATTTGTGGGACATGGATGTCACTGGCTGGCCAGCATTTATTGTCCATCCCTACTTGCCCTTGGAGGGCAATTGAGATCAACCACATTGCTATGGGTCTGAGTCACACGTAGGCCAGACCAGGTAAAGATGGCAGATTTCCTTCCCTAAAGGACATTAGTGAAGCGGATGGGTTTTTCTGACAATTGGCAGTGGTGTCATGATCATCAGTAGATTTTCAATTCCAGATTTTTTTATTCAATTCAGATTCCACCATCTGCTGTGGCGGGAATTGAACTTGGATCGCCAGAACTTTAGTTGTGTTTCTGGACTAGTCCAGCGATAATACCACTACACTATTACCTTCTTACTTAAGACCTTATTAAGGACCATTTTGCAATTGGCAGGATGCTAGGTGTGGAGCTGCCAACTTGATCAAGACAACCTCCATGTGGCAGCCCTGGGGTGTTGTTGGATGGTGTGGCAGTGGACCCTCAGAGACCCCATGGTCCAAAGAGGGGCCTGTTGGCAGGAAAGGCAGCTCTCACAGCCAAGGATTCTTCTCCATTTCATCCATTTTGCATCTATTCTCTGGGATCTTGCATCCGTCGCCCCTTAAGTTTATACTTTTATGTACCTTCCCAAAGGTGGCTCTATTTAGGCTTGGGAGATAGGCCCTTTGATTGGACTGGCAGCACCTGGAGCCACCCACGCCAACAACTAGGCCAACAGTGATCAGCAATGCTACTTCATAGTGCCCGGGATCTGGGTTCAATTCCGGCCTTAGATGACTGTGTGGAGTTTGCACATTCCCCCCGTGTCCACGTGGGTTTCTTCTGGGTGCTCCGGTTTCCTCCCACATTCCAAAAATGGGCAGGTTAGGTTGATTGGCCATGCTAAATTACCGCTTAGTATCAAGGGAATTAGCAGGGTAAATATGTGGGATTATGGGGATGGGGCCTGGATGATACTGTTGCCAGTGCAGACCCGATGGGCCGAATGGCCTCCTCTGCACTGTAGGGATTCTATGAACTAACCATGTCTCTTTGTGACAGTTGTTACTGCAGCCACTGGAGCTTAATTCTCAGTGATATGGGGCAGATACACTCACTTTCCATTTTGCATTCAGCTTTTGTTTGCATACCTAGTTCAAGGTTGTGTAAATTCTGCAGCTGTGTTTTGGTGGAAGCCAAATTGAGCATCTTTCAGTAGGTTATTTGTGTGAAAGGTGGGACTTGCTGGTACTAGAACTGACTGCTTCTTCAGTGGCATTATGATGAGGAGGCAAATAGGGCAGTAATGGGCTGGGTTAGAACTATACTGCTTGTTACAAATAGCACAGACCTGGGTTGCAATAAAAAAAATCTACAAAGTCTCTGGAAGTGACTTTTGTTTTCCCAGTGATTGTTTCAGTACATCTATATGGCCTGTAACTTCCTCAGACTGGCAATCTGTTAGAGGTGGATTTACCCACATTGAAATTGCAAAACCTCTGTCTCGCACAAACTCCCTCACTCTGATGAGGGGTGATGTCGGGCTGGACCAGGATGGGATTGGGTTGGGGTTTGGGAGGGTGGTGTGGGGGATCTGCTGGGAGAGTTATGTGTGTGCGGCGTGTCTCGTGTGAAGCTGTTTCTTGGAAGGGGAAGCGTGTTTTTCCTTCTAACTCCTTCAGAGTATCTATCAGAGTAACAGTGGCAGAGCCATCCAAAGTTAACGATTTAAATTACTTCTGTCAGATGGTTCCCAGCCCTAACTCAAATTGTCCAGGGGAAGTTAGCACTGCTGGACAATTAAACGGGTAAACTCTTAGGTGGGAACTCCCCAGAGGGATTCCCCATTTGGATACGGTGCCCCCTAAATGCGACACAGGAAGGTTTGGGAGAAATGTAGAAACTAAAGGGATTTTTTTAAAGGTAGTAATTGTTGTATCCATTTGCCTTTTGTAAACACACATCTGTGGTGGCGTTGGCGGGTACTTTGTTGCTTTATTGAGTGTACAGGGTCTGTGGACCATGTTCAGAAATAACACACCTGGAAATGAAACAACCCAGATAGCATCTTTGGAATGCTTTGTGATCCCGAATCTCTGGTATTCAACAACACATTCAGGTAGCCCAGCTTCTCCTGCAGAGAGCAATATCGGCAGTCACATTCCAGACACTACAACACTGCGGGGCTGCCGTGATATTACACTGCAGTTCCAACTCACTCGGGAATCCCCTCGCATTGCAAATTAGACAAGATTACAATTTAATGATGGATCTAATCCGGTTTAGGGCAGTGGATGAAAAGGTCCGAGTCAGCAAGTATGTGAACTGGCACCTACGGCGTGCTATGGATAATATGGACAATTTGGTTGTATCACAGCTTGGTATGGCTCCTGCTCTATCCAACACCTCAAGGAACTACTAAAGGTCATAAATCCATCATGCAAACCAGCCTCCCATCCACTTCCCTCTGCCTCGGCAAAACAGCCAGCATAATTAAGGACCCCACGCACCCTGGACATTCTCTTCCACCTTCTTTCGTCGGGAAAAAGATACAAAAGTCTGAGATCGCGCATCACCAATTGAAGAACAGTTTCCTGCCTGCTGCTGTCAGACTTTTGAATGGACTTGCCTTGCCTTAAGTTGATTTTTCTCTACACCCTAACTATGACTGTAACACTACATTCTATACTCTCTCATTTACTTCTCACGAATGGTATGCTTTGTATAGCATGCAAGAAACAATACTTTTCACTGAGTTTTAATACATGTGACAATAATAAATCAACTCAAAAATGACACCTTCCAGAGTGAATAAAACTTAATCAAAATACCAACAAAGCACTAGGTTATATTGAGATTTTTAATCAATTGGCAACTCCTTTTGTATAACCAGACTTTTGTGGATATTTAGAGAGAACAATCGGAAATAAATTTAGATGTTTGGAAGTATTGTTTAAAATATTGTAAATAAGATTCAGAAGAAAATCATATTTCTCTAATATATCTTTCTTTCGAAGGTCAACGGCTTGAAAAACATTTGGCTTTTACTTAATGAAGAAAAACACTCAGTTAACACAATTCAGTTAACAATAAATTAACTTAAACAATGAACACATTTTAAAAATTAAAGAATTTCTAAATCCTTCCAATGGAAGTATTTGAAAGAATCTTACTTGTTTTGATGACAAACAGCAAAATAAAATTAAGTGTTAATAAAATATGGCTTTTAAAATTTGTACAGGGGATGTGAGCTTCACTGACTAAGCCAGCATTTATTACCCATCACCAATTGGCCATTCCAGAGTGCTTTTACGAGTCTGGAGTCACATGTAGGCCAGACCAGGTAAGAGTGACAAATTTTCTAATGTCTTTAAAGGACATTAGTGAACCAGATGGGTTTTTATGATAATCAGTAATGTTTTAATGATCATCATTAGACTCTTCCAGCATTTTATTGAATTCAAATTTCACTATCTGCCATAGTTGGATTCAAACCCCAATTATCCAAACATTCCTCTGGCTCTTTGGATTGTTAAGTCATGTGACAATACTACTACTCCTCCATCTCCTTAAATGACAGATAAAAATAATCTAGGGAGGAAACCTTTATGAATTGTTTACTAAGACATTTTCTATTTCAATCAGGATTTCTCTGTAAAGAAAGAATGCTGATAGCGGGAAGATTATTCATATGAATTGATGGTTTGTGAAGCTTCCTAAGATGTTTCAGAGGATTGTGATAAGGCACCTTACAAATGCAAATCTTTCTTTTGATGTAGAGAGTACTGAAGAGTAAGGCTGAAACACTCAGGGTGATCCTGGACAAGTCTGTTTTGGTGATGAATGTCAAATAGGGTGGAACCTGGTCGTTTTTCATCAAGCAATTCCTATCTTCCTATGTTTTCAATAAATGTGTGCACAGTGGTGCATTGGTTAGCACTACTGCCTCTCAACACCAAGGATGCAAGTTCGATTCCTGGCTTGCGTGACTGTCTGTGTGGAGTTTGCACATTTTCCCAGGTCTGCGTGGGTTTCCTCCGGGTGCTCTGGTTTCCTCCCACCATCTGAAAGACGTGCTAATTAGGTGCATTGGCTGTACTAAATTCTCCCTTATTGCACCCGAACAGGTGCTGGAGTGTGGTGACTAGGAGATTTTCACAACAACTTCACTGCAGTGTTAATGTAAGCCTACTTGTAATACCAGTAAATAAACTTTAACTTTGTTCAGCAAAACAAAGCTGTGTTACATTTCCATTCTACCGAACTTCCCTCTGACCATCTTTGGCATCACATCAGGAAGGAAACCTTTTGGATGTGGGAAAGATACAACATATTGGAGCAATAAATTAATTTACAAATATGTAACGTACCTTTCCAATCATGGAAACCTTTCAGAAACATGCTACAAATAGTAAGGTCAGACTTCATGAACATCATGATCCCATTAAATCCAGAGAGAATGCATTGCAACTGGTAAAGGCTATACTAGGAAAACGCAGAATAATTTCCAAAACAAACACTTACTCATAATGTCATGAAAGTTGATTTTGTTTTGGAAGGGGGTTAGAGGCAGCAATAGTGCTTTTCCATCTGAAGAATGAGATGCCTGACTAATTTGTGTAACATTGTAAATTGACCCATGTGACATTTTTTACTTCAAACAATACATAAATGCTGTCAATAATAGCTGTATTCCATACTGAAATCATTAAAAATTCAAATTCATCTCAAACATATATCAATTTTGACAATCTGCCGTGAATAATTTCCTGTTGCAGCAGTGAAGTCCTGAGAGTGTCAGTGGAATTCAGTTTCTCAAGAGATTGTAAGAGGTTATTGGATATTATTCTGTCCTATAAGTAGGTCGTTAGCCTTAGGAACTGAATGGAGGATTTAATTAGCTGAGGTTAGAGATGTTATTAATTTTCCTGCTGGCTATAATCAACTAATTAGTCTTGTATTGCTATTGCCGTCCACTAAAAGGAGAAGGTATTTTTAATAGCTATATAAAACATCCTATGCTGAAGAGGCTATTTTCGTCTAATGCTTCAAGACGCCAGTGTAATTTGGTGACACTATGGCAAGTTGTTTATTCAAACTTTTCCCACAAGTTAGACAGCCATGCTATTTAATGTTTCCTGCTGTGATTAACTTCTCGATTCTACTGAGCTTCTATTCCAAAATATAAACATTTGCCACAGTTGTGTTTTTCTCTTCACAATCTGCCTTCCTGAAAACTTGAAGCAAATTTGACGAGGGTGTGGCGTGAATAGGACAGCACTATAGCTGAAAAGTGCTGTTCAGTACAGGCCAAGCTCAACTTTTAAAAGTAAGAAGAAGGGAAGCCTGATGGAGATGAGGGAGTCATTTGCTGTCTGCCCATAAAACTGATGTAGCGTAGTGGCTGTTCCTCATAAAAACCATGAAATCCATGCAGGCGATTCAAACCCACTTACCTGGCAGAGACGAAACCATGATTGTGCAGGTGGCTCGCTCAGACTAGGGCAGAGTCAATGATCAGGGTCGTCGATGAGTTTAACCGAGTTGTTGCCTGCTCTACTTCTTCAAAGCCATCCCTGCTGTTTGGTTAAGATGAAATGTCAGATCAAGCACAAGATGGGGGGGGGCAATGCCTCATCTTATCAGCTTGTATCTTGTTTGTCTCTCGTGGGAACCATGAATTGGATTCAGTTGTAATTTGGATTGTGTAAACATTTGAAAAAAAAAATCAGCGCCACTTCACAAATAGGCGGAAGTTGCAGAAAGCCTGCAATCAGATAGGAGGCGACACCTTGACTTTTTTTGAGGATGAAAAAGTGTGAGTCTGTCATATTTGTTACAAGAGAGAAAGGTCAAAGGAGCGGTGCACAGAATTATAAGCATTCTATTGCTGAGTGATGGAAGGATTGTGATGAATGAAGAACTGCTTGGTAGTTATACAAGGTTGTTTTCTCTTGATATTTGCTTTAAGAGAAGGAGATGAGCTAGATTTGGATTCATTACCACAAATCTTGAGCAGGCTTGGACTTTATAGAGCATTTTCTTTTCAACAATTGTTGAAGGAAAGAGAAATGTTTGGAACCAAAGCGGTATCCAAAGCTAGCGGGAGTTCCAGTTGACATTGCAGCAAATAATGTCAGCAGCATTCAGATAGTTTCAATCATAGAATCCCTACAGTGCAGAAGGAACCCATTTGGCCCATCAAGTCTGCACTGCCCTATCCTCTTAACCATATCTATTTACCCTGCCAGTCCCCTTAACACTAAGAGACAATTTAGCATGGATAATCAACCTAACCTGCACATCGTTGGACTGTGGGAGGAAACTGGAGCACCCGCAGTAAACTCATGCAGACATAGGGAGAACATGCAAACTCCACACAGACAGTGGCCCAAAGTAGGAACTGAACCCGAGTCCCTGGCGCCGTGAGGCAGCGGTGTTAACCATATGCCACCGTGCAGTGGATCTGAATCAGTTGCATGGATTTCATAGTCTTTAAAAGGAGTGGCCACTCAGCTACTTTCCTAGAATGTGCTCGAGAAACTTTCTTTTGCAGCTGCTGCATTGGTCATTGTCAAAGATTACACAGAGGCAGATGTGATTTCTGTTATAGCACATTATCACTTCCATCCGGGGCCTTTTCATTTGATGGTCAAAGTGTTTCACTTTTTCACTGCCAGTGTTTTGACCAACACAACTGTAGCTTTGGGCACATCATTTTACCCGGTTTCAAAATGAAGATGCAAATCATTACCACTTTGCATACACAACAACAGTTACAGCATTTCAAGAAGTAATTAATTAGTTGTGAAGGGCTTTGGGACATTTTAGGGCTGTGATAAAACACAGTACGAATACATGTTATTTGTTTATCTAGTCAAAATGCTATGTAGGTCAAGCTTCAGATGCACATGGGATAAACCAAAGACAAAGTTCAAACTCTGAATTCATCAGTGCAAAATATTAAAACGTGAATACACTTTATTCTTAATTACAGTGTTCCAATCTGAATGAATGTCATTTTAAAGAACTGCACAGGTTGCTGAATTCCCAAACTTTATTAATGATTCTATATAAAAATGCACTTTGCCTTATAATCCCAGATGTTATTAAGCGTGCACTCTTTATGCTCTCCCCCATGTTGTGTTTGGTGGTGGGAAGGGCATTTAATCAGCTGGCAGATGTGGATCCCACCGTTTACTGTGCCTGCCCTGATGAAGTCTGTGATGGTGTGAAGATGTACACCCAGAGGCTTCCTAAGTTTGGAAAGAAAAATCTTTATTCACAAGATTGCTTCATTAGCTGCATGCTTCGAGCTTGTCCATACTCTACACTTTCTAATTCCTCCCCTTAGAGAGATTTCCCTTGCTAGGTGGTGATTAGTTGCTCAGACTATGTGATCGTTGCTCAGCAAGACTGGTCTGAAAGCGCCAATCACCACAGGTGGCCTTCCTGCCTGGCCACTAATTGAGGTGCTAATGGGCAATTATTGCCCAATTAAAGGATATTTGCTACTGAGAACCATTCCTACCCTTGTTGCTGACCTCCCTATACAGTCCTCCCCACAACCCCCAACCTATAAAAACTCCTTATCAAAAAATAGTTAATTAGCTGTGAAGGGTTTTGGTACATCTTACAGTTGTAATAAAAGCACTAAGAAGTCTAGCATCAAATTCACATGGGAATACACAAACATTGTTCAGTTGAGCCATCACTCAATTCTAGCCTCTGACAGGTTTATTCCCAGCAGTTTATTTTAACATTGTACCTTTTTTTTGGGGGGGGGGCATAAAAAGTCAAGTTCTGTGCATAACTATTTCATCTCTTATGGGGTTGCATATGGATAGTTTGGACTAAATTAAGCCTTCAAGTTAAGGAGGGTTAGATATAATTGCACCAGGGCTGAGCTATGGCAATCAACACCTTGAGTAGGGCAGAGGGGTTGACCCAAAGATCAAGGTTTCGAACACTTGCCCTCATATTTGCTTGCGTAAGTGTCAAGCTTTTGGACAACTCTGTGAAGCACCTTTGGAATATTTAACTATGTTAAAAGGGTGTTATATAATTATAAAGTGTTGTTGCTGTTGTCTGAATTGGGGTAATGTAGACCGAGGGTGGGAAAGGAGGGAGAAGACGGCTTGGGGTAGAGCAAGTAAAGACTGATGGGATGGGAAAAAGTAAGTAGAATCATGCCAGTGGGGCTGGGAGTTGTAGGATTTGTGAGGGGCTAGAGAGGAGAGTCAAAAGTCTGCAAGGGAGAGAATGCTAGATCACCAGAGGATGTCAAAGTTGGGTTGGAGGTGGAAAGAAGCAGTTGCATTGTTGGAGCCAGTAACAGGAGTACTTGAGAGAGAGAAGAAGGAAAAGGATAGAGAAGTTTAGAGAAAGTAAGGATTGGTTGGATTATATTTTGGAGGTATTATAAAACATCTGGCGATGATCTAACAAATATTTCTGTGAAGGAGGGACCAGTTCAATTTGAAAGATTTATTTTTGAGTTGGATTGCAGAAGGACTGCTGGTATTACATCCCAATCACACAGTTGAGAGGTCACCAGTGGGTCTTTCCCCGTGAGCAAGGACCCCAGTAGTAGAAATCTCATCCTGTGATTGCCAGCCAACCGACAGCAGCTAATGGAAATCAATCAGCAATCACCCTGAAAATGGTTCATGATCCTAAATAATTAGTGCTGGTGGAAGGTCTTGCCTGCTGCTGAATGTATGTTCAGATACAAAGCTAAGAGAGGGTCAAAAATGGTACTGCCAGGGTCAAATCAACTTGACATGATCTCACAACCTGCCTTCTCTGTGTGGCTCCAGCTCATGTTCTGAGTACCCAACCTACCCAAAATAGCATCACGTGCAGGCTGCACCAGAACAGTGCATAGTGGTATGGGCACCGTTTCAGACTCAAAATTGTACCAAATATACACTGGAAAATATCAATTATAGCATTTTACATAACTCATAGCTGAGTTTGGAAAATAAATCTTTTCAGGTTATATTTTAATTTGAGGAGGTAGCACACCACCAACTTGCAGGGAGGGCTGTGACGTAAATTTTAACATGTTTCCAAGACACCATAGGATATGAACCAAAAATACCACTTGTATGAACCATTCATCGGTATCTGAAGAAATTCTGGCATTTAAGGGAACTTTTGGTTGTCATCTACTAAATGAAGCTCATGAAGTTCTTTGTTCACTAGGTATCTCAGTGTTGTTTTCATTCATCAATTCATCTAACATCTGCAGCTCAGATTGTGGAAGTATTATTTCACTAATCAACATTTTTCTGTATAAACTATTTAATTATAACCAGAAGTGCTTTTTTGACACCAGGGTATTTGTTATGTATTTACCGTGTTCATCTTAGTTGTATGATTTATCTCCCATCAGGGCAGAAATGACACTAGTTCCAAATCAACAATAGGTTTATTTACAATACTTTCAAATATTCAGAACTTACAGGAATTTCTACATACATTCAACAACCACAATCTTTTCTAGAAGAAAACAGAAAAATGCTGGGAAAACTTCACAAGTCTGGCAGCCTTTGTGGAGAGAGATAAACAGAGTTAGTGGCTAGTATTTTACGACCTCGCTTGGGCGACTCTCATAAAATCCTGCCTGAGGCCAATGGAGAATTCTGTTCTGCGTGCTGCGCCTAGCCCGATCTGTGCCAGTAAAATTCTGGACAATGTTTCAACTCCTTATGACTTCTTCAGAGAGGGAGTAAAGCAATGGATTTTAATTAGCTCTCTAGCTCCACCCACAGGCTGAAGCAATCAAGTATAGTTACATAGATCAGAGAACTGACTAACATAATCCAGCACAGATCAGTCAAACCATTACATCTTTTCTCCCTTTCAAATTGTGGGTCCCTTGTGCCTGTTTGGTTGTCCAAATATGCTTTTGCTTTACCTTATTGCTTTACCTAAATATTCTGTTCATGCAATGCAGCAATATCCAACTGTTATCAGATCAGAACAACAGTTACTAAACACCTTGCTGTTATTCCATTGTATGTTGGTTCTCAGTACTTTGGATGCAAATCAGACATTGGTCACACTGCTCTCAATCCAATCCAATGCTCTGTTTGATGTGGTGTATGCTAATTAGTTCGCAAGAAACTGCAGCATTCACACACCATTGGATGACCAGAGGGCACAACAGTCTAATTCATGGCGCTCGTCCTGAATATTGTTGCTGCAACCAATTGCAACCCATAGGTTTGTGATCTAAAATGTGGCACAGATTGTGAGCTTTCTCCTCGGTTATAATAATTGCGCTGAAAAACAAGAAGCTTCTCAAGACGGAACTTCATCCCTCACTGTGTAGAATTGCATTAATCGAATAGAGTGCTCAATTAATCACGTCAGTAATCGAAACAGTTATCAATATAATCAGTCAATGTACCTCTGCAGCAAGCTAGTGATTTACAGTGAGGTGCACACAACCCCGTGAAAAGTAATATGTTTATGTCTAGATTGAAAATGCCCTCCAGCATCTTCGTCCTGTAAAGCTTCTAAGACCTAACTGGGTGTTGAAGGATTTACAGTTTGTTAGAAGAGATCCTGCAGGATTTATTCAAAATCCCTTTAAGAATCTTTCACGGATAGTGTAGAATATGTCTATAATTTCCTGGAGCATAGTTTGTAAAGCAATGTAATCCTTATTTTGATCCTTGTGTTCTTGGCGAGCTTATATCAAATACATAACTTGTTTTTGAGGACACATCGTTCAATGACATAAACTACTTCCATAGACATTATGGGCTGAATGGTCTCCTTCTGTGCTGTAACCATCCTATGATGCCATGATTTTATGTTTTACACCTTCTGTTCTCGGAGAGCAGTCTGCACACTTAACACACCTTGCATTTTTACAGCTGTAATGTGCTTGAGGTATTGGTTCATAGACAGCTACAACTTGTAGGTGGGATATTTACAGCACTCTTTAAATATTGATCTATCTACATGTTGGGCAGGGGAAAGCTTAATTTATTTTCTTACGTGTTTGTTTTGACACTGGTAATCACCCTCAAAGCTGAAGCATAGAGTCTCCGGCTCATTCGGATAACTTTGACCCCCTGCAAACCATTTCCTCCAGTGCACCGGTGTCTCTTGTGCAATTGTTGGGTCTATGCACACTATTGTGAGTGTGCTTCAGGCACAGTAATTGCTGATTTCAGATTTGCAACTGCACAATAGGGTATATTAGCTTTCTCGGAATACAGTCAGGGTATGGGACCCCTAGGAAGAAAGTAGAAATGCTTGAAGGATGTCCTCAAAGCATTTCTGAAGAATACCTGCCAACTCACAAGAGACCTTGGCTTGTGACCGACCAAAATGGAGAAGGCTTGTCCATTGACTCTGTCTACACTTCCCGCTGCCTTGGAAAAGCAGCCAGCATAATCAAGGACCCCGGGCATACTTTCTTCTACTGGGAAAAAGATACAAAAGTCTGAGAACACATACCAACTGACATTTTGAATGGTCCTACCACATCTTAAGCTGATCTTTCTCTACAGCCTATCTATGGCTGCAACACTATGGGGGGAATTCTCTTGTCCCACCCCCCCAAGGGAATCATAGTGGGGTGGGGGTGGGGGGAATCATACAAAGGCCCATTGATCTCGGGTGGGATTCCCTGATTTTGGGCCAAGCGCAGCCGGAGAATCCCATCCTATATGCTGCGCCCTCTCCTTTCCTTCTCCCCTGTGTACTCTATGAGGGGTATGTTTTATCTGTATAATGCACAAGAAACAATACTTTTCACTGTATATGATAGATGTAATAATAATAAATCAAAAAGAAAAGCAGGAAGCACATTGAGAAGCATCATGGGAATGTGCAGAGGCAAAGCTGAGGCATCGGAGAGAATGTGTAACCTCCAAACAACTCATCTCCCTGACCCTCCAATGCTGTTTTGCATGTGGCAAAGTCTGCAGATCTTGCATTAGATTAAACAACCTCCTTAGAACTCATTGAAGTGAAGTGGCAGAAAGTCATCCCAATCCCTAAACTGAGTGATAATAGTTGATAAAATGCCTGCATGGCTTTTTGCCACGCAGTTAACTGGATTCATAAACCAACAGCACATCAAATGCTTCCTTCAAAGGTCATAAACAGAAGCAAGTAATACAAAAAAAAACCATCAAATAAAATCTGAGGAAGAGAAGTGATGGTTCTCCATCGTGCTTTCATTCTTCTCTGCTCTTGCTTGAAAAAAGGTCTGTGCATGTCCCTCACAGTTCCTCATGGTGAATTTGGTACATCATTGAAATTCTTTTCTTCCCTTGGTGTCCCTTCATGAAAGCAAATGAATGGTTCTATAAATTTATGTTCACATTAATATCTGTGACCAGGGAGAATAAAATCAAACCTTTAACGTGGGCAACATGTAATAGATTCCAGAGAGAGAGGTCGTTTGCTTAAAGTTTTGACAAAGAATTGGGACAACAATACATCTCCAACATGATTTTTTTTGCAATAAGGGGCATCCAAAGCAAAATGGCCAGGAATCTCTGGCTGTTCACGTCAGTGGGATTTTCTCGTCCTGCTGCCAGTGCACCCCTGCCCGTGGGTTTCCCACCAGAATGGGGATGATGTCAATGGGAATTTTATTCGCTGCACCATTGATGGCCATGCCTTTGGCCATCTCCGGAAATCTCTCCAGCTTTCGACCTCACTTTCTTCCTGTAAGACATACTTCCCTTTTGACTAAGCTTTTGGTCATCTTCCCTAATCTCACCCAATATTTTATAGAACAGTCTTTCACTCCCTTCTCAGACTCAAAGTATATCATTTTAACCACTCTAGGAAGCAGAGTTTGATTTGAGCTGACCTCATCTTAATTTTACCCATTTCTGTCAGAGTCTCAAAAAGGGCTGTATATTTAATGTTTGTACTTTTATTCTTATCTTTTCCACCTTTTCTGCGCAAAGATCTTTTGTATGCAACTGTTCAAAGGTCTAAACAATTAAAATGGGAACTATTTTATGAAAGATTGGGATCATGATGTGACTCATGTTGTTTTAGTAATCATCCGACAAATCTAAACTTAGTTTACTGGGAACATTAATATTTTGAACTGCAGTAATGAAAATATCACAAGTTTTTATTTATTTAACATTCTTAATGTAACATCCTTAATATAACATACTTTATGCAAGACGATGGCTTAGTGGTATTATCACTAGACTATTAATCCAGAAACTCAGCCACAGCCAAAGTAATGTAGCTGACTTTCAACTGCCCTTCAAGGACAACTAGGGATGGACAATAAATGCTGGCCAGCCAGCGATGCCCATGTTCCACAAATGAATAGAAAAAATGTCACAGAGACATCATAGAACAAAATAAAATGACATCAAGTATGTTAAGAGATATTAGGGAAAATGACCAAAAGCTTGGTCAAAAGGTAAGTGTATCTTCAAAGAACAAAGTGAGGTAGGGAGCTGGAGAGATTTCTGAAGATAAGGCAGCCACAGGCATGGCCACCAAGGATGCAGCAATTAAAATTGCAAATTCTCAAGCGGGTAGAATTGGGTAGTGAACAAGGTCATGACACTTACATGTATTGCTGATAATTAGTGTACACGACATGAATGCTTACATAGGTTTTTATTAACCTATATCATTTATGCGTCAAACTGTGGCACAATATGAGTTCCAGAGGAAAGGTCACTTGCTTAACTTCTTAGCAAAGAGCTTGGGCAGGAGCACATCTCCAACGTGTTCGTCTTTGGCAACTTCCAATTATACAGAATTAATTCCAGCAAGTTCGCATTTGCAATTTCGCATTACATATACTACTTCTTGTTATATTGTGTAATGCAGGTAAATTGAAATGGAATGAAAGGAACAGATGACTTTAAGCTGATTGTCTCACTTGGATAGTAAAAGAAAAGCATTTACTAAATGCCTTCCTACGTTTTCATTATTTTGCCAGCACTTGTGCTGGGGAACTTCCACAACCTCTCCTAATGCTTAGGTATCTTACCTTTGCTGCCACTTCTGCTGTGTTAGGTTAGCCTGTGTACTTAAAGTTATTTTTTGCCCCGGTAGATATTATCATTGAACTTGAGTCAGGAATGTACATATGTCAGTGCTGGCTGCTTTAACCGCTATGGAAATGGATAAAGTCTGAAGCAGATAGCATTGATGCATTTAAGGGGAACTGGGAGCAGATGCTGATGTGAGAGAGGGGATATGCTGGTGGGATAGGAAGAGGTAATTAGTCTGGGGAGGAGGTTTATGTAGAGTCTAACTACTAGCTTAAGTGTTGGTGGCCTATTCTTGGACCGTAGATTGTATGTAGCAAACCTGTTTAATTTTTGTCCTTGCCTTTTTCTAACCTGGGAAAACAAAGTACAATTGTAGGCATCCCACTAATATCAGTTAATTGACCATAAATCAAGACTGACCCAGATAATGCATTTACCATTGGGAGAAATGAATGAATAATATTTGTGTATGAAAAAATCAGGTACTTTGATTTAGACTCCTGCAATGTAAAAGGCTGAAAGCTTTCATGCTGTTTTATAATGGGTTGTACAATCATTGTGTGAATCAATCACACTGTGCCAGAGGCACTTGAGTCAATTAGATTAATCTATGAAAATCTGTATAGTACTCTGTTTGTTACTCTTTCTACAGCTATGTAATGAGGTTAGTCGTACATGCAGAGTTCTTTTTACATTGGACTAAAACATGTTCAGATCCTGGAAACCTAATATTAAAGGAGAAATGCAATTTCTTTCAACAAGCTCTTTCCATGTACAGGCTTATTAAAGTCTTGAGCCAGGCAAATGGAGGGGAGAGATCAGATACCGAAACAGCCAGACCAAATGGGTTGGAAAAGACATTTGGTCTGAAATTAAATGAAAAGATTGTTGTTATCTTATGTACAGATTTGAGCATTTAGCTTGGGTTTGAAACCATTTGTGGAGCTCAAGTAATAGCCAGGAATTAGTTTAAATAGTTCAACCCGGATCTGAATGCCAGTATTTTATAGCAGAGGATTGATAAAAGAAACTCTCCTGTATTTCACACACTTCATAGCAACAAAATTCAAAAGAGTGAGGTACATACTGACCACCCTCCAGCTTTTAGCCACAGTTTTGGTTCAGTTGATTGGCCATGCTAAATTGACTCTAGTGTCGGGGGATTAGCAGGGTAAATATGTGGGGTTACGGGAATAGAGTCTGGGTGGAATTGGGGTCTGTAAAGACTCAATGGGCTGAATGGTCTCCCTCTGCACTGTAAGGATTCTATGATTCAGCCTGGCTAGGAAAATTGGGAATGGAAGAACAAAAACTACTTAAGCTACTCTCAGATTTTTTTTTTAAATAAGAGTATGTAAGAAGAAACCCAAGCATACTTAACTGTGTTCAAGGCGACACTTTATAAAAGCCAATGATTTAATGTTTCTCAGAGAATTTTATTTGGCCTAGTAAGTGTATTGTGGTGAACAAGTTTCACAACATAACTCAAAGTTCTTCACTATCAGATACCCAAGCCGTCTAGAGGTTCATAAAGAAGTTCTCCAATTTTGCAGTATGTAGGAGAGTCACCGAAACACTTTGGCTGTAATCAGGTTTGTGCATATATTCACTTTGTATCTGATAGAATATTTATGTTGACCATATGAAGCTCTACCCAAGACTCATTCTTCTTGGCTACTACTGCTCATTACTCGAGTGCATTGTTCTCCATCACACTCGCAGCCCGCCACACATTAGTGACAGGCACGTGGCAATTGGATGAGACACACAATACTGAGTTGTATTGAAAGTTGCGGTGGTTTATGTGAGCCACTCATCTGTCCCTAATTGGAATAATCAAGCATATTACTGGTAGACAGGAGTCCTGTGTCACTCGGACTATGACTATGCTTAACAGAAGATCGTTAATTTTGGTGGGTCACCAGTGACCTGGAGGCTGAAGGGGCACTTGTGAATGAAACAAATAAGATTGTCCATTGTTGGTTGACTTCTGTGAGCCTGTTGGTTCTGGACTTCTCTAAATGAAGATCCATTTGGATAAGTGTGAGCTAAAGTACTGTGAAAGGAGGGTCAGCCTTGGGAAGGGCAATGGTTCGATTGCCCACATAATCCTCTTGGGGCATTTAGTGACACTGCAATGCTTCCATGAAGAACTTGATTTTGGTAGTTGATAGATTTCACTAAACAGTTGAAGTGTGTGAATGAGGAGCAGCACCGTAGAGCTGCCAATGAGGGTTGAGATGTGCAATCTTGGCAAGCTGAGGCGCTTCAGCAACATCCAAATATGTTCAACCTTCATCTTAACAATTCAAAAACCAGCTATTGGTGTGAGAGGGGAGATTGCAGGGGGTTGGCCCTGAGTCAAAGGTCTATTAAATGTCCAGATGCTTTATTCGTAAATGATAGGCAACAGAACAAAAGCAAGGCGAGTCTGAATGCAGAAGTCAATTTGTCAATTCTTTTTCCTCTTGGGTCTTCCAATATATTAACCTGATAAAATTAGACAATTGACTCTTGAAGTCATTGGGTGGAATTCTCCTGTTTTGAGAGTAAGTGCGGTTGTGGGCACGTTTACCAGTAGCTGTCCTGCTGACCAGAATGGCAGGACCCTACGCCACATTAACCGTTTGGATCTTTATTAAGGGGGAGGGGTGGGGGGTGGGGCGGGGGGAGATGATGGGGTGGGGCAAGGTGGGGCATTGCATGGGGGACCTTGTGAAGTGTGTCCCAGAGCACAAATGAGTGGATGTCCTGGAGGTGGGATGGGGGTGTGCCTTGGGCTGGAGGGGAGGGTACCTTGTTTAAATAGTTACTGTGAAATTAAAGTTTTGTTTTCCTTCTAACTCCTTCAGAGTAACTTCAGGGTAAAATTGGCAGAATCATCCAAAGTTGATGACTTTAATTGTTTTTGTCAGGGAGTTCCTAGCTCAACACAATTGTCCAGAGGAAATTAGCACTTCTGGGCAATTGCCAGGTAAACCTTTGCATGGGAACTTCATTGACGGATTCCCCAGCACAGCATTGGGATGAATCCCCAAATGCAACATGGGGAACCAGGAAATTATGGGCCACTGTTGTTTGACAGTATCAGTAACAGACTTGGGGTCAACTTCCACATGTATGCAGATGACACCCAACCCCACATTTCTGCCAACTACAACTTCTGTACTGTCATGTTGCTTGTCCACCCTTTAGTCCTGGATAAGCCACAACTTCCTTAACTGGACTTTCGAAAGATCAGACGTTTCAATTCCAGGCAGAATCTCTGTTCTCTTGCCAGTGAGCTCCACTGCTGTTTGTCTGAATCAACAACCTGACATCATGTTCAACCATGAACACAGCTGCTGACCTTTGGATATAATTGTCTTTTTTATCCTCCTAATTCAGGTGGTAATCTTCCCATAAAACAATCAGCAGCCAGAACCCTGGACGATTATCTCCCCCCTAAACTGAGAACATTAAAGATGGTGGCCAAGTGGTATTATCACTAGAATATTAATTCAGAAACTCAGCTAGCGTTCTGGGGACCAGATTTGAAACCCGCCGTGGCAGATGATGGAATTTGAATTCATTAAAAAATATCTGCTGATGGACATGAAACTATTGTCGATTGTCAGAAAAACCCATCTGATTCAGTAATGTCCTTTTAGGGAAGGAAATCTGCCATCCTTACCTGGTCTGGCCTACATGTGACTCCAGAGCCTCAGCAATATGGTTAACTCTGAACTGTCCTCTGAACAAGGGCAATGAGGGATGGGCAATAAATGCTGGCCAACCAGCGATGTAAAAAGTCTGACAACACCAGGTTTTAGTCCAACCTATTTATTTGAGTATATTATCAAATAAATAGGTTGGACTAAAACCTGGTGTTGTCAGACTTTTTACTGTGTTTACGCCAGTCCAACGCCGGCATACCCACATCATGACAACCAGCGATGCCCATGTCCCACGACTGAATAAAAAAAATTAAAATCACCTTTAGCATTGCTGAGATCAGCTGACTCAGCATAGGCTGATTTTAACTTGGATGCCGGGATTTGAACTTGGGACTTTTCCTGTTCTGTATTATTCAGGTACATACTGGATATGCTCGTGGAACCATTGGAAACAGTGGATTTCCTCATTAGGGATTGTTAAGGTTTCTTTGGTGCATAAAGCGACTAGCATTAGTTCATTTAAATTGGGTAATCAAAGCTTTTATTTGTTTTGTGGCATCTGCTAACTTTATTTGAGAAATGTTTGCTGCCAAGTAATATTATTCTTTGTTCCATTATTATGTTACCATTTCCATGAGGCAGAGAGTGGGGGTCAACGGGTGCTATTCGGATTGGCGGATGGTGACTAGTGGAGTGCCCCAGGGGTCGGTGCTGGGGCCTCAGCTTTTTACCATTTATATAGATGATCTGGAGGAGGGAACCGAGTGTAGAGTGTCGAAATTTGCTGATGACACCAAGATTGGGGGAACGGCGAATTGTGCGGAGGGTGTGGAGAGTCTGCAGAAGGATCTAGATAGGCTGGGCGAATGGGCCAGGAAATGGCAAATGGAATTTAATGTTGGCAAGTGTGAGGTGGTCCACTTTGGTAGGAAAAATGGTAGGAAGGACTATTACTTACGAGGCGAAAAACTGCAGCAGGCGACGGTGCAGAGGGACCTCGGGGTCCTTGTGCATGAGTCGCAAAAACCCAGCTTGCAGGTGCAGCAGGTGGTCAGGAAGGCGAATGGGATGCTGGCCTTCATAGCGAGGGGGATTGAATATAAAAGTAGGGAGGTCTTGCTGCAGCTGTATAGGGCATTGGTGAGGCCGCAACTGGAGTACTGTGTGCATTTTTGGGCGCCGCACCTGCGCAAAGATATTTTGGCCTTGGAGGGAGTGCAGAGGAGGTTTACTAGGCTGATACCGGAGTTGAGGGGGTTGAGCTATGAGGAGAGGCTGAATAAACTAGGCTTGTACTCGTTAGAGTTTAGAAGAATGAGAGGAGATCTCATTGAGACGTATAAGATGATGAATGGGATGGATAGGATAGAGGTGGAAAGACTCTTCCCGCTCAAAAAAGACAATAGGACTAGGGGGCACAGCCTCAAGATAAAAGGGGGGCGGTTTAGAACGGAGTTGAGGAGGAACTTCTTCACTCAAAGGGTGGTGAATCTCTGGAATTCTCTGCCCGTTGAAGTGGTGGAGGCTGCCTCGCTAAATATTTTTAAGACGCGGGTTGATGGGTTTTTGATAGGAGAGGGGATTAAGGGTTATGGGGAGAGGGCGGGAAAGTGGAACTGAGCAGCGACAGATCAGCCATGATCTTATTGAATGGCGGGGCAGGCTCGAAGGGCTGGATGGCCTACTCCTGCTCCTATTTCTTATGTTCTTATGTTCTTATGAGGTATGTATCTTTAAATTGGAGGACACTGTATAAATGTTTGAGTTGAACAATGATACATTAGTCATGAAGTCATGTTGCAGTTGATTCACTGGCAACACCGTTATTTCCAAATTTTGTTGAATGGGAATATCTTCCTTCTCTCTTTCTTGGGATCTATGTAGAACGTGTATGTAAAATGTCTAGGCTTGGTTTGTACATATTTGCACAGTGCTGAGGATTAAAGAAACCATTGAACTATCAGTGTCTTGCTGCGTCTAAATCTGATATATTTCTGTTTATTTCTTCTGCGTTGAGGCTAAAGCAAACAGCATGAGTCGACCCCTGGTTCCCCTGTCCCCTACCAGTGCTCCAGGGGACACTGATAAATATGGCCTCTTGTAAAGAAAGGAGCTTCTCAGAATCAAGTCCATAGAAAATGATTATAACAGTTAAAAAATGATTGTCCTTCAGTAAAGTATGGCTGAAGGGTTTTATTGTCTGTCTGTGTGCTGGGGTTTATTACTTTCAGAAGTATTTTGCTGTTTCATTTGGCCCATGGCCCATCTTTGAACAACACTGGCATGCACAAAAAGTACTCACTGTGGTATCTGAGCCTTTGGAGGAGGGGAATAAGCTTGATTTCACTTTTCTATAATGGACAAGTAGCGATATGTCTTTCCTACTTTAACATTGTTTATTCCACAACCAGATCTGTTAGTAATGCTGTTTTCTCCACACATCAGCCTGAGGATATTTTCTAAAGGTTCTTAACCACTTGTCCTCCATTCTCCGATAAAGCCACTATCAGCAAGTGTGACTGCAGTACTGTTGAAAGTTATTCTAAACTGTCTGTATTTTTTTGGACCCTTTCCAACCAAGTTTTAGTTGGGAGATGTCACATATCAAGGTTTTTTGCTGCGTGCAGGATAATATGGTCAAGGGACTGTCTGTGGCCTTGGTGGAATCCATTCTATAAATTCTCCCATAAAAATGAAAAATTCCTTCATTTCCTGACCAATGTTTCTCCCTCAACCAATATTACTAAAAAAAATATTTGGTCATTAACTTGTTTGTGTTTGTGAGACCTTGCTATGTGCAAATTCGCTGCCACATTTCTCCCATTACACCAATGGTGACATTATGTTGGCTGTAGAATACTTTGCGTTGTTCTAAAATCATGAAAGGCACCTAATAGCAGGTTATTCCTTTGTATAGAAATCCATGGGGTGAGCATTGGGCACCTGCTATAAATGGACATCCACTTTTACCACATTGCCACCCATGTAGCAGAATTGAAAATAATCCACTTTGAAAGTTGTTGCGGTAAGAAGTCTCACAGTACCCAGGTTAAAGTCCAACAGATTTATTTGAAATCACGAGCTTTCAGGGCGCTGCTCATTCATCAGACTCACCTGATGAAGAAGCAGTGCTCCAAAAGCTCGTAATTCCAAATAAACCTATTGGACTTTACCAAATAAACCTGTGAGACTTCTTACTGTGCCCACCCCAGTCCAATGCTGGCATCTCCACATCATACTAAAAGACTGGTTAAAATACACCAGTGATTCTAATAAATGGCTCAGCAATTGAGCTGCCAGTTCTCTTTACACACAAAAGGTGAGGAGAATCCAGCTTTGTTCAAAACTTCACGACCGCAAATTGCAGGAGCATTCACTTTTTAAGTGCTCGTTTTATGAGAAAGTCATTTCATTTGTGCAAGTTAAAATGAAGCAGCACCTACAACAATGATCCTTTGACAATTCTTCAGCATCAAACCAGCACTTTCCCAGTAGAAATATGCAGGCTCTTTATTTTCTGATGAGGGTGCAGCTCAAATGTGGGCGCAGTTTTTGAAGCAAAAATTTGAATGCCAAGAGAGAAAAGGTTGATTTATTGTCAAGGCCCTGTAATTATTCAGGGATTTAGTAATGGAACGACACAAGTGCGGAAGGAAATAATTCAAAAAATGGTTGCAATTATGAAATAGGTGATAGGCGTAGTCCAGAAGTCAAAGGATTTAGCTTGAGTTTTGGAAAAAAGTGCACTAGTTAAAGGAAAGCTCAATATTATTGTGAAGTACATAGGGAATACATGCAGATAAAGAGAAGTAGTAGCTGTCAGTGATGTGTATAAAACTTATTACCCCATCCCAGAGGATGTGAGCAACTAAGGTATTAAACGAAATTAAAGTCGGATTTACAATTTTATATGATAAAGCTATGGTGGACTTGTATGTTATAGGAAGTAGCGGATTGTGAAGACTGCAGGGTGACAGTGGAATGATTGGTATGTATTAATCATGTATTCCATGATTTGCAGAATAAGTTACATGATTGTCTCTGTTATGGACAGGTGAGAAGGCAAACTGAACTTCTTCATCCTCTCATCGTCTGTCTGTAAACAGAGATGTTTTGAATGTTTTTAAAGTAGTCAAACCCTCATTTTGTGTGGCCCAATTTTCTAAATAGCACCCAGCAAATTCTCTTTGTGATGAATTCAAATGGTTAGTTTATTTCACATTCAAACCTGGGGAGCAGGATGTTCTCATCCTCGCCCTACTTGCCCCACTCACCTATGAGGGAGTTTTTACAACTATAGATAACAGCAGTATAAGAATCACAGAAATTAATGTTAGTTTACGTGATTTCTAGAGTCCAAGAGGTCGAAGTCCAGGGGGTGTTTCCTTTGTGGCAGAGTTCAGCTCAGATGAGTTTCTGGTTGGAGACAGCAGCATGGAAGTTCTTGAAAGTAAATAAGGATGCAGTAGAGCAATGTTTCTGTATCTAGACTGCTCAGCTAGCCTTGGCGAGATGCTTTTAAAATGGGCTTTGAGGAGTTGAGAGATCTTGGTCAGCTGAGAGACCTGTAGGTGTTTGTTTCAGTTTGAAGGTAATCAGCAGACTCATCCGTGAAGCTGGAAATGAAATACTCAAACTGTCCAGGAGGCTAGTAGCATGGGGATGTGCGGTCCATTAATTGCAGCTTCAAAAGCAGTTTCTATGCTTCTGGCCAAAATCCATTGTTTCCCTAAGGAGTGAAATTCCCTAAGGAGGTGGGTAAGATGTATCGTGGGGGTGGGAGGGTTGCAGATGGATCTCTGGAGGTGGAAGATGGATCTCTGGTGGGGGTACAGGAGGATCCATTGCCACTCTGCGGGTGGGGGGTGAAGGGGGCAAGGGTGGTGATCGGTCTGGGTAGTTGGGGGCTGGATAAGGGGAGCAGTCATGTGTGTGAATAGTGGGAGGGGTGGATAAGGGGGACACAGACACATATCACTGCCCCCCCCTTTATTCACCTCCCCACTACCCAGACTGGTCGCCACCCCTGCCCCTGCTCCCCCCACCGATCACCCGCAAAGTGGCAGTGGACCCCCCTGCTCACCCACCAGAGATCCATCTGCCTCCCCACCCACCAGCGATCCATCTGCCCACCCCGACCAGAGATCTATCTGACCCGCCTCCCTCCCAAGACAACGATCTGGCCTCACTCCCCTCCTCCCCCCTCCACCAGAGAATGCTCTGACCTCCCTCCACTCCCACTCCAACCACTGATCTGAGTCAGAGAGCCGTTGGAATCACTGAACGCATTCTTCAGAGACTGGAGCACCCGGCTCAGACTTTTATTCAGCAGGTCCATAAAAGCATGGTTCTGGATTGGTAAACATGGTGGTAAAGGGGGAAATGCTGATAGAGTTGGGTGGGCAGTTCATTAATTCAATTTAAATGCATCCAAATGCATTTAAATTGTCGTTGCGCCCAATTTGGGCGTGGAACGGATCCCCGCCATTCGCGGGTCTCAGTAAAGTGGCGATCTGCGCGGACTTGGGTGCAGATCACGATAAAGGCCTCACATCTAACTTTACCACGATTTCACGCCCGAAAACGGGCGCAAATTGTTGATAAAATGGGGCCCTAGAAGGCAGTTTAGCACAGCCAATCAACCTAATCCGCACATCTTTGGACTGTGGGAGGAAACTGGAGCACTCAGAAGAAACCCATGCAAATGCAAGGAGAGTGTGCAAATTCCACACGCAGGCACCCGAGGCCGGAATTGAACGCGGGTCCCTGGCACTGTGAGGCAGCAGTGCTAACCACTGTGCCACCATGTTTAATGATGGGTTAGCTGGTACAGAGTGAAGCTCAGTATGTATGCTGAGTTCCCATCTGAGCTGAATGGATATGTCACCTTGCTCTCAGTTGGAGAAAGGGCGTATAAATTGGCTGTTTTTCACTTCCAAACATTGTTAGTTTTGATAGTGGAAAGGTCTGGATTTAGCCAATTAGCTTCTGCAGTTGGGAAATGCAACAATTCACAATGCGGTGTTAAAAATCTGTTCCTTTTTGGCTGCTCCCTCACACACTCCGATAAACTTTAACATCCCCATCTTCTAACCGATGCATAAACAGGAATTGATGTGTATGTGCACTGTGACTGCATTCAGCACTCTTTGATAACCCATACGTCGACATGCATTTCATGGTGCTGGCCTAGATATGTTGGCATTTGCTCTGTACTTTCTGCCCCGAGTAGACAAAACAGATTTAGCTTTTCCTTGAAATATCCAGCGAGCTTCAATACCGCTTCAGATCAAAATCGCTTCTAGCAGTGTTTTGCCTTCCAACACTGTGTTTATGCTGTTGCAACATTCAAATAGAACACAGTCATCTGCAGTCGCAACTGATTCATTTACATAATGCCTTATAATTGGAGAGTGATGAGAAAGTGCTTATTGCAAATTATTTGATTTGAATTCATATTCACAAAATGTAATTTTGCTGATGTTACATCAAGAATTTACTGTTTTGAGATTTTAATTAGTTACTACATTTGCTAATTAATTATTTTAAATGCCATGAATAAAAATGTCATGGTGTTTTTGATTTGATTTATTATTGTCACATTTATTAGTTTACAATGAGAAGTATTTTTTCTTGCGTGCTATACAAAGCATACTGTTCATAGAGAAGGAAATGAGAGAGTGCAGAATGTAGTGTTACAATCATAGCTAGGGTGGAGAGAAAGATCAGCTTAATGCAAGGTAAGTCCATTCAAAAGTCTGACAGCAGCAGGGAAGAAGCTGTTCTTGAGTTGGTTGGTGTGTGACCTCAGACTTTTGTATCTTTTTCCCGAAGGAACAAGGTGGAAGGGAGAATGTTCGGGGTGCGTGGGGTCCTTAATTATGTTGGCTGCTTTTCTGAGGCAGCAGCAAGTGTAGGCAGAGTCAATGCATGGCAGGCTGGTTTGCGTGATGGACTGGGCTTCATTCACGACCCTTTGTAGTTTCTTGTGGTCTTGCACAGAACAGGAGCCATAATAAGCTGTGATCTGAGCTATAGCACGCCATTAAGAAAAATATTGTCTTACGCTACATCTGGTCTGGGAAAGCTTGATGCTGATGCAGGCTGGAATTTCATGTGGGTGACATGGGAAGGTCTTGCCAGTCATTTGGAGGAGAACCAGTTTTACTTGCGTGAGAGAGGCCTGACAGAATTAAGTGCCTGCCAGGCACTTAACTGGCCAGCATCAGGCCTTCCCAAATATGTTGGAACTCACAGGCAGAAATCCCATCCTCTGAGAATTTCTGGTCAATCAGAAGCTGGCAACTCACCATTGCTTGCTGTGGCACAGGGATTACTGGCTGCTGCTGGTAACACTCTGAAGCACTTCACCAACGATTAGCGCTGGATGCCAAGGCACAGTGAGTGGGATAGAGTGGGTTCGTGGGAAGGGGGTTCAACAAAGAGGGGTTATTGATGTCTGAAGCAAGGACAGAGAAATGGTTTTGAACCATCACCAAATTCCCTTCCCAATGCTCGGCCCCTCGATTGGGCTGCCTGCAAATAAGCCCCCACACCTTCACCAACAGCAGGGTTTCCTGAGCAGTCTTCAGGAGGCATGAGAAAACTATCTGACTCATTAATAAACCAAATTGACATCCCGTCATGAGCAGGCAAGTTGCGTGCATTGGCCCCTTTCCACCCCAGTGGTTTTCCTGCTGCTGGCAGGCTGAAGCGTGGCCTCTTGCACGAATTTGTGCACTCAGCTGCTGTGATGGACTGGATTAAATTGCACACATTGAGTGAGAGAAGTATTGCACTGCCCAGTACTAATTTCGAACCGTGACATTGTTCACTTTGCAAGAGCTCTGAATTGCCTCCAACAAAATAATATCTTTCCTTAAATAAGGGGACCAAAGCTCTCACAGCACTCCACATGTGGTCTCACTAGTACCTTGTACAGTTGCAGCAAGACTTCCCTATTCTTATACTCCAACACCCTAGAAATAAGGGCCTTCCTGATTACCTGCTACACCTGTGTGCTCGCTTTTAGTGTTTCATGCGCGAGTATCGCCATGTCCCTTTGCGTTGCAGCTTTCTGCAGTTTTTTGCCATTTAAATAATACTGTTCTTCTGTTCTCTCTTCCAAGATGAACAACTTCACACTTTCTCACATTATACTCCATTTGCCAACTTACTTAACCTATCAATATCTCTTTGTAAACTGTTGGTATCCCTCTCGTAACTTGCCTTTCCACCAATTTTGTGTCATCTTCAAATTTGGCTATAATACATTCACTTCCTTCCTCCAAGTCATTAATGTTTACTATATATACAGTAAACATTTGCGGTCCCAGCACTGATCACTATGGAACCCCACTGGTGACAGGTCGCCAATCCAAAAAAGAACCCCTCATCCCCACTTGCTGTTTCCTGCCCATTAGCTAATATTCCATCCATGCCAATATACTATCTCCAATACCATGGGCTCTTAACTCTTTTGTGAGGTACCTTGCCGAATACCTTTTGGAAGTCCAAACAAAATACTGGTTCCCCTTTTTCCAACCTGGTTGAGACTTCAATCAGACATGATTTCCCTTTCATGAAGCCATGCTGACTTTGATGAGATTTGTGCTGCTATTACTTCCTTAATAATTGATTCCAACATGTGGAGAATCTCAGATCTTACAGGCCCTCTCCTCACTCCTGGATTTTGGAATGTTAAAATTAACTGTAATGTATTTCTTTCCTCTGTGCCCCTCCCTAAATCAGAGTAGCAGCAGTGTGGTGATATGTGCCCGAATCTAAATGGTTTGTATTGGTTCATCATTGTTGATCCTTGTAAACTTAATGTGATGTTTGGCACATTAATTTGTAACATTTGGAAAACAGCTGATGGTAGAAAGATTCATTGTTGAAGTGTGAGGTCAATGGTGCTGAAGGATGGGGAAGGTGGAGGTTCACGTTCAGAATTTCTGTCATGTTCATGTTCTAACCTTGACACAAATGCAAAGCAAAGCTAGGTGCTGAGAGCACATGCCAGGCAAGGCAGCCCTTGTCATTAAAGAAACCAATGCTCGTAACAGTGGCCTGGCACCATCAGAGTGCCCACCTTCCCAAGTGGCAAGGAGAAGGTACCCAAGGAAAAGGAGAGAAAGATCTGAAAAGTACACCCCGTCACTAAGCAGTAGTTTGGCATGGGCAGGAAAATTATCTCATTGGTTCAGAGAGTGGGGAGTAAGCTGAAAAGCGATTTCCTCTTCCACATTAAGCAGGAATGTTTTATCGTCACTGAGTTTCTACTTTGAAGATAAGTCCTAAACAAAAATGACAACAACACGTGCTAGTCAGATGCATTGGCCATGCTAAATTCTCCCTCCGTGTACCCGAACAGGTGCCAGAGTGTGGCGACTAAGTGGATTTTCACTGTAACTTCATTGCTGTGTTAATATAAGCCTACTTGTGACAACAATAAATAAACTTTAAACCTTTAAACTGTGAATATTTTTAACTTCATAACCAACTTTACACGAAAATATAGACTCTAAGACATTTGCCTGTAGATGATTCAGGGAAAAGGGGAATTGTCTCTTTAAAAAGCTCAGCATGAGATGTGCGGCTTTTTCGTGCAGTTAATAACCTGTGACACACAGAGTAATAACTTGGCGCCCATTAAGAGTCTGGAATATGGATTATGTTCTCATTAAAGTGTCAGCACAAGTTCCTCTGAATCTAACTGAACAAATGGCTTTGGTTTTAAATTGAAACCACATGCTCTGAACCAAGCAGAAAAATCCCTGAAGGTTTTTTTGGTACTGGGTGACCTTCAATGCGAAGTGTTTAGGCAAAGCAGAAAGGAGCTAATCTGCTCGCAGAATGCTGAGTTCACTCTGCCCTTTGTCCAGTTCTGAAAAACCCCTGACCCCACTTCAAAACTGTCTATTTTCCTCAGACTGCCCGTATTTCTTCCACCCGGTGAGACACTATGAAACATCTTAACATTGCCCTTGCTTTGTGAAAGTTGGCTGCCTTGCCTCCCGCATTAGAGCAATGGTAACGCTTCAGGAACTGTTTTATTAGCTCTAAAGCTCTTTGGGACAATTCTGAAGTCAAGAAAGGTGCTATCTAAAGACAAGAGTTTCTCTTTGTTGGGCTGCAGTAGACCATTTTGTTCCATGTTCAGAAATCTTACGAAGAGAAGCTCCCTGCTGGCATAGAGAACTTGAGTAGCTGAGGAAAATAAAGTGCCACACTTAACTCAGTTCTACTCTTTGTAAGTTAGTTTAAACCATAATAACATTACAAAATACCACCACTTCCCTAAGTTAGGGAAGAGAATATTGGACACACACCCATTGCTGTTTGCTATTTGACCCCTGCAGGAAGTGCATGTACATCCGGGTTGCAAATTCTCTCGGAATACACAGGATTCTTAGGCTCCTGGGTGCCACTGCTAGCAACCTAGGAGAAAAGTCCGTTGTGTGGGTGATTTGCATCTCTGCTGTTCTGTAGCCCTGAGAGAATAGACTGGATGTTTTATCTCCATTGAAGATCCTTACTGGTTTTACATCATCACATGGAGTCACCATTGCCCGTTTGAGCTTATTGTACGTGTCAGTTCCATACCTACCATCCAACCTTTCTGCCATTCATCAAATTGACCTTTGGCTTCTTTCCCCATTCTCTGCCCCCTATAATTGCTGTGCACTTGTCAAGATCAACCTTTCTTTTTTTTCAAGTATATTTATTAGTCACAAATAAGGCTTATATTAACATTGCAATGAAGTTACTGTGAAATTTCCCCAGTCATCAATCTCCGGCGCTTGTTCGGTTCAATGCACCTAACTAGTACATCTTTAAGATTGTGGGAGGAAACCAGAGCACCCAGAGGAAACCCACGCAGACATGGGGAGAATGTGCAAACTCCATACAGACGGTGACCCAAGCCAGGAATCAAACCTGGGTCTCTGGCACTGTGAAGCAGCAGTGCTAACCACTGTGCTACCGTGCCACCCCACAGGGGCATGCAAGTGTTGGAAGGTTAAATTTTTAAATTCAGTTGAATTGTTGGGTGAGATTTTCCTGTCAGGCACGTCTTAAAGTCCCACCCAAGGTCAATGGATCTTTGTATGATCTTGTCCCACCCACTACGATTCTTGTGATGGGCGGGAGGGAAAATTCCACCCATTGGGTTTCAACTTTTTGTAATTTGAGCACATAAGTCTCAGTTTGTATAGGAGTTGGTATCGAGAGTATTGGCTTGATAACAGTTAGAGTAGTACTGAAATAAAAATTAGCATATGAGAAAGTGTCTAAATAGACAAACTTTCTTGCTTGTCACTCTTCCTGAAAATGCAAGGTGAGTCCACTATAGGGGAAGCCAACATCCTTAAAGTGAATTCAATAACATTTGCCAACTGCAGGTGAATATACACCTGATCAAATGTTATATGATCAGTTCCCTCCGAATGGGTCCAGGCAGTGTTGGTGACTCTAATGTGCAGAAGGTGTTGGGCAAACACATCCAATATCAATTGCATCTAACCAGCACATCTTTCGGGCAGTGGGAGGAAAGTGGAGCCCCTGGAGGAAACCCACACAGACATGGGCAGAATGTGCAGACTCCACACTGGCAGTGACCCAAGCCGAGAATCGAACCTGGATCCCTGGCACTGAGGCAGCAGTGCTAACCATTGTGCCACCATGCCTCCTATTGTTAAAGTAGGCAAAACAAAAGAATATTGTGAACCACCTTTGTACATGCCTGGTTCTGTTTTGGAATTTGACATTATTTGCATTTTAAAGTGCTACACAAAGTCATAACTTATCTAGTCAACCCAAAGACCTTTAATCTGTACCAAGGAACAATTAGCACCTGATTGCAATCTAGTGCATACCACATTTCTGTCCAAATCACTGCACGTATTTGCTCTCCTACACTGGCACCTCTTGTCAGAGTATCCAACCTTTCTCTCACATGGTTCAGCTTCTGTAAGGGTGCCGTCTTGAAGGGATCTTCATAATGAGAGTACTTGATAGCACTTGCCTTTTACCTAGAAGGAGATCTTGGATAAATATAAAATTTGACAGTTGAAGATACGTACGACATAAAGCACCTCGCACAACTAAACAGTCAAAATTGCCCGGTGTGTAATTAATTTCACTTTTGATGTCCACACATAATCACCCTGGCACAATATAGTTAGAGGATAAAAAAATGTTCAAATCCTAACTCTGTTTAGATGAGATTAGATAAACCATTGAGTGTATCACTTCCCTCAAAAGGGCTCTGTCTTCGTAGACTTTTCAGATTCAGCAATGTTCTGGGAATGAATTGAGACTCAGAAGGGAGCTGGAACAGTCAGTGGAAATATTTCTAAATTGCAGACATATATGCCTTTTAATAATCTTTAGAATTATTTAAGGTTTTGCCACATTTCCGTCCCTGGGGGAATTATTGTGGTTACAGTCGCAGATGATGCAGTAACTGGAAACTTTCAGATATAAATCAACATGTTTCAACGTTTAGGCCATCAGAATCGGTGCTTCAAATTTTGTTTGGATTTCTCCCAATTGGCCACTGCAATGTCAGTGGAAGATCACCATAATAAAGCAAACGGATAGCCAGGGTTACCTTTAAACTTTGTCAAAGTTGTGGCAGCTGATCAGGAAAGATATTATGAAGACCTATTAATCATTTTTATTAAAAATAAATCCTATTTATCGTTGTCACATACCTATGTCCATTCCTTCCCTCCCCCTCTCTCTCATAGAAACATAGAAACTAGAAGCCATTTGGCCCTTCGAGCCTGCTCCACCATTCATAGTGATGGTGGCTGATCATCAAATTCAATATCCGTTTTCCCTCCCCCCCACTTCCTCTCCCATCACTTCCCCCATATTCTTAATCCCTTTAGCCCCAAGAGCTATATCTAATTTTTTCTTGAAATCTGTCAAAGATTTGGCCTCAACCACATTCTGTGGTAGTGAATTCCACACATTCACCACCCTCTGGGTGAAGAAATTTCTCCTCACCTCATTTCTAAAAGGTTTACCCCTTATCCTCAAACTATGACCCCCTAGTTCTTGACTCCACCATCTTTGGGAACATTCTTTCTGAATCTACACTAACTCTGCTAGAATTTTATAAGTTTCTATGAGATCCCCTCTCACCCTTCTAAACTCCAGTAAATGTAATCCTGACCAATTTAGTCTGTCCTCATGTGACAACTCCTTAGACAATTGCAGTAGAATATCTCAATTCCTGTTACAATCCTCTTGCTATGAAGGCCAACATACCATTTGCCCTCTTTACTGCCTATTGTACCTGTGTGCTTACTTCCAGTGATTGACGCACAAGGACACTAAGATCTCCCTAAGTATCCACCTTTCTCAATTTACACCCATTCAAGTAATAATTTGTCTTCCTACTTTTGCAACCAAAGTGATGACCTCACATTTATACATATTATACTACATCTGCCATGCATATGCCCACACACTCAGACTGTCCAAATCACATTGAAGCATCCTCCTCATAGCTCACCTGCCCTGTTTACTAAGGCATTTATTAGTCACACTGCACATTTCAAGTGTCGTGGATGAGATTTTCCACTGGAGTTGAATGGCCAGTGGACCAGATTTCTCCTAATCATTTTCCAGGTTGCAACTGTCGACAGAAAGCAAGTGTCTGGCATTTATATAGAATTGGACACTTCCAAACTCTTCACATTTGAATTTTGTAGAATTTACATTGTTTTCTTTCCCTTGTCTTAAGCCCAATAAAGGTTTGCTGCAAACTTGGTCAGATTGTGGAAAGATTGGATCAGACTGTACTCTCAACTTCTAGCATTGGCAGGGTGAGATACCACCCACCCTTATGACTGTTCAGCTAAGATTGTTAGCGTCATTCTGATGGGCCCTTGGCAGCGTTCCCTCCACTGCCGAGTCTTCCATCTTGGGTGGTCCTTAGGGAGGTGGGTGGGGTATTTGCCGCAGTGTAGAACAGCTGATGGCTTTGCCCAAGAACAATGTTCATTTGATTTTGTTTTTAAAAAATCTACAGCCGTGCCTTGTGCAAGCAATCTATTAATTTCATTGGGCAAGACAAAACTACACAGCTAAATGATGACCAAAAGATTCTTATCAAGCTAGCATTCTTGACACTTTACTTGGCACTCAGCCCTGATGAAGGGTCATCCAGACTCAATGTTAGCTCGATTCTAAAGTTTTAAAAGTTTATTTATTAGTATCACAAGCTTACATTAACACTGCAATGAAGTTGCTGTGAAAACCCCACTCTCTGGCACTTTCTCTCTCCACAGAAATTGTCAGATCTGCTGAGGCTTTCCAATATTTTCTGCTTTTATTACTTAACATTTCCTACCCACCCATCCTTCCCTGTCCCACTACCCACATTGGAAGAGAATAGCTGGCCCTTTATGTCTGGAGAATGCATTCTTTGCCTTTGGAATTCCAATTCGATCTATTTATCGACACTGTGGCACAGTGGTTAGCACTGCTGCTTCACAGCACCAGAGACCCAGGTTTGATTCCCGGTTTGAGTCATTGTCTCATTGTGGAGTTTGCACGTTCTCCCCGTGTATGAGTGGATTTCCTTCGGGTGCTTCGGTTTCCTCCCACACTCCAAAAATGTGCGAGTCAGGTTGATTGGATATGCTACATTTAACCCTTAGTGTCTTGGGATGTGATAGGTCAGAGGGATTAGCAGGGTAACTAAGCAGAGATAGGGCCTGGGGGTGGGGTTGTGGTTGGTGCGGACTCAATGGGCCGAATGACCTCCTCTATACTGTAGGGATTCTGTGATTCTATGATTCTCTTTAAAAATGCATGTATTGTGCAAAATGCCAACATATTGCTTAATTATCCACTGTGCCAAAGGATTATCACAATTAACAAGTACTTTGTCACACATTAATATTTCCACAACATGAATATTGGAGTAGAAGATATTGCTGTGCAACCATGTGTGTAATGAGACTTCTCATTTCTGTCTCTCTCTCCCTCTCTTTGTCCATCATAGTAACATCGGAATTTGGAGCAGAAGTTCAACCCTTTGAACCTGCTCTGCCATTCAATCAGATCATGGCTGATCTCTCCCTGGTCTCAGATCCACCTTCCTACCTGTTCCCCATATCCCCTTATCTCTTTTTCCATTGTCTGAGTGTCTTTTTTGATCTCTCAGATAACTATTTGTCTCACTTGTTTAAAACAGTTGAGTACATATTAATCTTTACATGATATACAAAAGAAAGATAAATATATTGCTATGTAGCCACCTTATAATGTAACATCCCATGCATTATTGAAAACTTCAACTGTGAGTTTACAATATCTAATCACAGGTACATGATTTATAACATCTAGCTGAGAGTTGAGAATCGAAAGTACAGATGTGACATCTGTTCCAGTGTGAGCCATGTGCTAGAATTTATGACAACTGTTCCCATGGTGTTACAACAGGAATTTTCAGTTCATGAAGTCTGCATAAGATAGCTTATCTTTAAATCAGTACAATATTAACAAAAAAAATCTTCTATATTTGTTATAACTCTTTTCAGGGTTTAAACTAAAGAAGCTACTGATTTTCCTTTTAGGATAAATAAGATTTCTTCCAGTGAATGTAAATGTGTTATCCCATCATCCCTGGGACAGCTCTGCTTAGCACTGTTGTCTCACAGCGTCAGGGACCCAGGTTTGATTCCCAGCGTGGGTCACTATGTGGAGTCTGCACATCCTCCTCATGTCTGCGCGGGTTTCCTCTGGGTGCTCTGGTTTCCTCCACAATCCAAAAGACATGCTGATTAGGCGCAATGGCCATGCTGAATTCTCCCTGAGTATACCCAAACAGGCATCAGAGTGTGACAACTAGAGAATTTTCACAGTAACTTCATTGCAGTGTTAATGTAAGCCTACTGTGAAACTAATAAATAAACTAAACATTAGCAGGTTAACAACATTTGGAATTCTTTCAAGTCATCATCATCTATTTGAAACTCAAGGCTAGAAGCATATGGGTAATGTTGTATACAGAGAGCAAAAGGCAAGAGAACGCCAATGTCCCCAGGGTTTAGCATTGTTTTAAAATTTTGAAAAAGCACAGCCTTGTACTCGAAGAATTTGGATTTCCTTTAGATAGAGATCATTTCAAATGCATTAGGCACAACACTGCTGAAATTTTATGTTTACTTTTTTGGGAATGAATATATTTTTGTGATCGTTTCTTGATTTATTACATAGTTACTTAATTGGAGTGGAGACAGTAGTGTCACGGTAATGTTACTGCAGTAGAAATCCAGAGGCCCAGGCTAAGGCCCTCCGGACACAAGTTCACATCCAAGCATTCCAGCTGAAGGAATTTGAATTCAATTAATACATTTGGAATATAAAGCTAATCTCAGTAGCAGTGACCATCAAATAATCAACAACTGTTGTAAAAACCACTCTGGTTCACTTATGTCCTTTAGGGAAGGAAATCTGCCGTCCTTACCTGGTCTGGCCTATAAGTGATTCCAGACCCACAGTGATGCGATTGACTGTTTGATGCCCTCTTAAATGGCCTAGCATGCCACCTAGTTCAAGGGCATTTAGAGATGAGCTATAAATATTTGCCTTGCCAGCAACAATCTCATCCCGTGGAAGAATAACAACTGCCATCCTGCAAAGAGGCAGCGAGAAGGAGGGGAGTTGTGTGAATTGGAACTGCTTTAAATACTGTTTCATTTAAAATAATAAGTTGAAAATTGTTTAGTTTCCTGAAGCCTTAGAATTCTGCGATTACAGGGAACATACTACAGTGGTCTTTCTCTTGTGGAAGGAAGTCATGCCAGGTCCATGTCTGAAGCTTCCTCATGTGTAGGCATATTGCCGCTCTCTGGAGATGCACTAACATCTGTTTCCACTCCTTGCAGGCCACAAGAAATGCTTGCACCTGAAACGAGTTACTGATTGGCTGCGGTACATTTAAAGTTTAAAGTTTGTTTATTTATTAGGGTCACAAGTGGGCTTACATTAACACTGCAATGACGTTATTGTGAAAATCCCCTAGTTGCCACACTCTGGTGCCTGTTCAGATACTCTGAGGGCGAATTTAGTATGGCCAATGCACTTAACCAGCGTGTCTTTCAGACTGTGGGGGGAACCGGAGCACCCAGAGGAAACCCATGCAGACTCCACACAGATGGTGTCCCAAGTTGGGAATCAAACCTGGGTCCCTGGCACTGTGAAGCCACAGTGCCAACCGCTGTGCCACCTCCTGGTTTCGCAAGACTTCCAGATCCATTTCTTTTAATGTTTTAATTTCCCTTGCAACATTCTCTACTTTAGGGTGTTTCCTTGTAAAACTTAATCCCAAGACACCAAAACTAAATCTGGTCTCGTTAGTTCAACTAACTACGCAATTGCTGTGTACCTCTTTTAAATGTATGTGCCACGAACCTTCGACGTTGTCCACGGCTGATGTTCTCTGCTGCTGCAATGAATGGGGTTTTGGCTGAGCATCCATTCTCACTGGTAATGGGACGGGGATGGACAAGATCGGAGAATCTCACTCAGAATCTTTCAAGGATAAGCTAATATGGTTAACCAGGATAGGAATAAAACTCTTCAAATAGGACTATTGATACAGAATTATTCCACACCTATTCAGTTTAATATCCAAACTAATATATTTAAAAGCCTCACAGACCTGACTCCCAATTTTAACTTTGATGCCAATCTTATAGCATGTTACTCAAATTCCACCCTGAAAGAAATCATCAACATGCATCAGGAAGATGCCTGACACATTTTCCTTCATCATACCAAGAAAATGGGCAGAATTTTCCCGCATGCCCATAGGTGGGGTGAAATGTTGGGGGGAGGGGAGTTGTGGAATTTGGCTGGAGGTCCAAAAATCAGTGCCATGCCAGCATGCAATTACAGCAAAATATTCCGCATTCCCACAAAAAGCTGCCATGAAACTGATTTGCATCCTGCTTTTGGATGCAGATGATAGCCTGACTGGAATCTTCTCCAGCCCCCTCCTACCCACCGCATCCCCCCCCCCCCCACCCCCCCACCACGCACACACACCTTGACCAATTCTATGCAACACCAGTGAGAAACCACACCAGTCTATTTCATGCCTGGAACAAGGTGGCATGCAAAAGTTGGGCCTTAACCTGAAGAAGGTCTGAGGCTGCCTCCAGTGTTTGGGATGAAGGTCACCAGTGATGCTGGAACACCACAGCAGTAGCAGGAGCATCTATCAGGTTGATCTAGTAGCTTCATGGAGGTCCATCCTCCAGTCTCAAGTGTGTTTCTGCAATGATGGGTCAGTGATGCCGGGTACCTTTTAAATATGGCACTTAGATATGATGCTGGCACAACATGCCATCAAGCTTGGCCTGCCATGAAAGATGGCGCCAAACCCCCAGATGCATAATTAATTATGCCAGGAGTGGAAACTATGGTGTAGTTTCCCATTGGCCTCCACAATGGGAAATACTCCCTCCGTCACCTCATGACATTTAGTCCTGGGTGGGAGAATTCCACCCAATATTGCAGGATCTGCTTTTAATTGTTTTTGGCAAAACAGATCTCACTGATAAATACCACACCCTGGAGGCATCATTTAGTCCTTGCATGCATTTGTTTAGTTTCCATAATTTTCCTTCTGTATCTACTGCACCTTTAGACATTGTTAGAAATATTTCTGATTGCAAAGTATCATCCTGCAGAAACAAAACAATTGATCCATGTATATGGAAAAAATATTTCTGATTTAATTTTCCAGACAATCCACCCTAACATTTGTCTCACCTAGTCGCTTTTCAAAACCCCTAGCAACTAACCTTCCATTTGCTTACAAGTCTCATATGTCAGGACCATTTAAATACAAATCCATCTGTATAACAAAAACTTGTTGCTCCTTTTCCCAGACTATGAAATAAACTCCAAATTCTCTCCAAATATCAAATTCACTTTGTTTTGCCTCTCATAGTTTAGCCTTCAGTTTATTGGCAGTCACCAAATCTTCAGGATCATGAGGGTCATAGTTCCATTCGGAGGCTGTTCTGTGGTCTTTACTTCACTCTGTAATCTATTGAAGCAATAACTTCTATTTACATTTTTATGTCAGTCAGGACTCTTGACTATTATCTTGAACCATTTTGATTTGATCTGTTATTGTCACATGTATTAGCATATATTGATTCTTGCGTGCTATACAGACCACCCCAGTCATAGAGAAGGAAACAAGAAAGTGTGGAATATAGTGTTACAGTCATAGCTAGATGTCGTGAAAGATCAACTTAATGCAAGGTAGGTTCATTCAGAAGTCTGACAGCAACAGGGAAGAAGCTGCTCTAGAGTCGGTTGGTATGTGACTCAGACTTTTGTATCTTTTTCCAACGGAATAAGGTGGAAGAGAGAATATTGGGGGTGCATAGGGTCCTTAATTATGCTGGTTGCTTTGCTGAGGCAGCAGGAAGTGTAGGCAGAGTCAGTGGATGGGAGGCTGGTTTGTATGATGCATTGGGCTACGTTCATGATCTTTTGTAGTCTCTTGCAGTCTTGGGCAGAGCAGGAGCCATACTAAGCTGTGGTACAACCAGAAAGATTGTTTTCTGTGGTGCACCTGTAAAAGTTGGTGAGAATCATAGCTGACATGCCAAATTTCCTTAGTCTTCTGAGAAAATAGAGGCGTTGGTGGGCTTTCTTAACTATAGTGTTGGTATGGGGGGACCAGAACAGGTTGGTGACCTGGACACCTGAAAACATGAAGCTCTCGACTCTTTCCACTAAGTGCCTTGCTGCTTTGAATGGCAGCGTAACATCACTGTGTGTTTGTGTGGGTTCCCTCCCACAGTCCAAAGATGTGCGGGTAAGGCTGGTTGAGCATGCTAAAATTGACCCTAGTGTTTGGGGGATTAGCAGGGTAAATATGTAGGGTTACGGCAATAAGGCCAGGGTGGGATTATGGGCTGTGCAGACTCGATGGACTGAATGGCCTCCTTCTGCATTGTAGGGATTGTACGCATGATCATGCTGCAGATTACCTGAGGAAATGGAGAAAATATAAAATATGAGCATCTGACCAGAAAAATCTCTGCAGTTGCAGGGAGAGGAAATTGAAAGAATGAATGTTGTATTTTAGCAATGTAATCATGTGTACCTGCTCTTTAAACTCGACTCCGGTGCCTGTTTTCAGGGGTTAACATCCACTCTTTCCAGACCAACGTGTCCAGGCAGAGGACAGCTTTGTACAACTTCATTTGAATTGTTGAAGTCGAATTGGGTTTGAATGATGACGCTGGAGATAAAATCATAGAATCCTACAGTGCAGAAGGAGGCCATTCAGCCCATCAAGTCTGTATCGACCACAATCCCACCCAGGCCCTATCCTCATAACCCCATGCATTTATCCTAGTTATCCCTGCTGGCAGTAAGGGGCAATTTAGCATGGTCAACTTACCTAACCCGCACATCTTTGGACTGTGAGAAGAAACCAGAGGACCCTGAGGAAACCCACGCAGACACGGGGAGAATGTGCAAACTCACACAGGCAGTGATCCAAGCCAGGAATCGAATCCGGATCCCTGGCACTATGAGGTCAACAGTGCTAACCACTGTGCCATCATGCCATTATTAAAATGCTTCCAGGGCAGCAGGAGAACAGCCTATTATTGTGATTTGACCTGTTACTGTTTAGCGGGAGAAGCTGCATGGATGATTTGGATTGACTTCTGTCCATGCTGTTTTGTCTTTTGGAAAGAGTGTGGGAGGATTCCTGAATAGATGGAGATTCTAAACCACAAACAAAGGGAACTATATAGCTGGTATTTCCTTGCTCTGGGCAGCAGCTTCACAAATTGACAACTATTCCTATTGCCCTATGATTGTGTAGTTTTGAGTAAGATCCTAATGTACTATGTGTATGGCTCCAGAAATGTCTAAAAGTGTACTCAACGTTTGAGAAATATCTTATCAGTGTGAGGCATTAACTTAAATGAAAATGTACATAAATACTTCACGAAATTCTATGAATTTCTGCTCTGCTCTTTTAAGTATGCTTTACAGGATTTCATGTTAGAACAGGATATCATGTGATGACAGAAATGTTAATCCCTTAGCAAGTGGGTGGCAGAGCTAATCAGCTTCCAGGCCAATGCTTGGAGCCAGATTGAGCAGTCAATCAAATAGTCTCTCCCTGTTGTAAGGATTCTGAATTATGGGTATTTTGATCCAATTTCTAATGCACAGTATTTTAACACTACACAAACTGTAATTATAATTCCAACTCTTTTTGGAATGGCATAAAGGTGACTAGTTTGGGAACTGGATGATTTTTTTAAAATGTTTATTTATTAGTGTCACAAGTAGGCTTACATTAACACTGCAATGAAGTTGCTGTGAAAATTTCCTAGACACCACACCCAAGTTCCTGTTCGGGTACATTAAATAAGAATTTAGCATGGCCGATGCACCCAACCAGCACGTCTTTCGGAATGTGGGAGGAAACTGGACCATGTGGAGAAAACCCACACAGACACGAGGAGAATGTGTAGACCCCAGTGATCCAAGTTGGCAATTGAACCCAGATCTCGGCACTGTGAGGCAGCAGTGTCACCATGTCCCATTATTTAAGTCTCGCAATTGGGATTGTGGCAGAAGTATCTTACCAACTTTTATAAAAGTGAAATACTATGGACACTAGAAATCTGAAGTATAAGCAGAAAATGCTGGGAAACACTCAGCAGTCTGGCAGCATCTGTGAAGAAAGAAAAACAAAGTTAGTGTTTCAAATCCAAAGTTTCACATTGAAAAAATGACCAGTTTTTAGGTTTTTTGCTGAATTGGAAAGGATTGAGGTATGCTATGAATAAAAATGGACTATAATCATTCTGGATTGTTCAGGCCTTTAGAAAAGAAAAGTTTACCCCAATAATTAATGTTCTACCCATGTACAGAAGATTGAGCCTCAGGCTTGCAACTCAAAAGGAGGATTCTCTGAGAATTTTTTTCAGATTGAATGTATAAATGAGCAATTTTAGGTAGAATGGGGTCATTTTAAAGAATTCCTTGATCTATAAATGTAGCCTGTAATTTTTTTAGTAGCAGGAATACTGTAGATTATGGTTCAAATCATCTTCTCAAAACCTTGAAAGCAATTTAATTGGTTCAGTTTGCATTTGAAGACATTACCCACTGTTGAGTTGTAATTTTATGGCTTCATAATTGGTGGTTTTCTGTTTTGGTTTGTCCTCTATCCCTAATTGCCCTTTTCAGAAGGCTGTTAAGAATCAATCACATTATTGTGAGTTTGGAGTTACATGTAGACCAAGCCAAGTAAGAGTGATAGATTTCCTTCTCTAAGATATATTAGTGGTCCAAGTGAGTTATTAGTGTGACAAGCTTTACAATTCCAGATGTACTAATTGAAATTAAACTCCATAGTAGCATTTGAACTCCTGTCACGAGAAATACTCCTCTAGAGATATTACCACTATGCTACCATCCCCACTTTTTATCAGCCAACAAACATTTTCTTATGCCATTTTCAGGCATGAGAGAGGTAATAGGAGGAATATGCAAATACTGATCAAACTTATTATTTAGGAAGGCTAAAGTGGCAAAACTTGATGGCTTAGTAAGAATTAAAATTCTGCTGAGATATGTTTGCATTTATAAGTGGAGCAACAAAATACAGGAGCTGAATGGTGCTTTAACATTTTAAGATAGTTGAGCCATAGAAGCTAAGCAGAAGTGGGTCAGACTTTGAGCGTTTCCATCCTCACTGTTATTCCTACGCAAAGTTATTAAAGTTTAAATTGGACAGTAACTTGCAGTGACTGTGCATGCACTGTTAAAAGTGGAGGTAAAGGTTAGCCAAAAGACTTGGTCTTGAAACATATGAATTGATTTTTTGCATGATAAATATGCACTAAAGTTGACAGATGAAGTTAGGATTTTTCTAATCTAGTGCAAGTTTTGACTACTGCGTGCTAAGTTTTGACTACCACCAAACAACTTCTCAGGCACTGTAAATTATCTCTTACAATTCTAGACACCCATTGCTTAATGTTTAAATTTTTTTTTTATTTGTTTTCTTAATCCAATATTACTTCCCAACTCTTTATTTTGGGTAGGAGCCTCTGAGACAGATGGTGATATTTTCCCATCCTGACCACTGTGGGAATTGTAGCAGGCAGGACAGAAAATTTGGTGGATCATTTAAATGTCTGTTGACTTTGGGCATTTCCCATCTAGGAAGGCACGTGGCCAGAAAATCCCACCCAAAAGCTCTAGGTTTGTTTCCCATCTCAAGACCTGATGGCCAAAGAAGGTGTGTTCATAACATGGCCAAACAGTTTGAGTACCAACCTACAAAATCTTTCTGACACACCCAGTGGCAGGCAGTAAGAATAGGAGGTCAGCCGTGCTTGATACGGAGTGGGGTCCCTCTGGTGACAGCTAGCTACCTATTCCAGGAGAAAGCTAGCTATGGAAACAGATGCAACTCTTTCTTTCAATATCTGACTTTGATTTCGCTATTCTAATTTAAGCATCTTGGTTTATATCTCGTGCTGCTTGTTGAAGCTTCTCAATCTGAATGGTTTAGGAGAGACAAGGTAAATAGCCCAGTTCCCACAGCACCCAAAGGCATAGTTACTAACTACAAGTTTCCAAGCAAAGTCCCAAAGAAAGTCTTAGTAAGAGCTAATGTAATGAATAGCTAATCATTCACCAGGAAAATCCACCTGTTATAATTATCATCAACCTAATCAATACATGTAACCTAAATCCAACTAGTATAATGACCTAGGTTTTTTTTAGCTGTTCTTTCAGTGCAATGCCACTGCAAACTGGGGCAAAAGATTGTGGAATTTCAAGTGTAAGCGATGTCCACTGCAAGTTTCTGCAATTTTTTATGCAAATTGAAAAAGATTGTGCTAGAAACTACCCCCACCCACAAACCTTGCATCCCCACCTACAAAACTTGCACTCCCATCCACAATGCCTACACCCCATCATTGCAAGTTATGTGCAGTTGAACGCAAATTGTAAACCTTTGAGGAGGCTTAGTCGTGAATGTAGCCCAGTCTATCACACAAACCAGCCTCCCATCTGTTAAATCTGTCTACACTTCCCACTGCCTCGGCAAAGCAGCCAGCATAATTAAGGACCCCACATACCCTGGAGGTTCTCTCTTCCACCTTCTTCCTTTGGGAAAAAGATGCAAAAACCTGAGTTCACATACCAACCAACTCAAGAACAGCTTCTTCCCTGCTGCTGTCAGACTTTTGAATGGATTTACCTTGCAAGAAGTTGTTTGTCCTCTACATCCTAGCTATAACTAATACTACATTTTGCACTCTCTCATTTCCTTCTCTGTGAACGGTATCTTTTGTCTGTGTAGCACGCAAGAAACAATACTTTTCACTGTATGTTAATACATGTGATAATAATAAATCAGGTCAAAAAGGCTTTTACAATTCAGTGGGTCTTTTGGGTGCACTAATAAGCACACTTCAAAAGCTAAACTTAGGCTTGCAAGTAACTGACTACACCTGACTGTAACTAGCAAACAATCCTTTTATAGTAGTTTAAAGCCATTTTCCTTTATTTAGAACTGAGTTATGTGCAGGTGGCGCTCTGATTAAAGATGCTTATTTCTTGTGGTCGAGCCCATTTCACCTGTATTCATCAAATTGCTCCACGTTATGACTTGTATAGATCGAGGAATATTTCACAAGCCAAAATGTATTTTTTTAATTGCATCCTGAAACATTGCCTAGTTGACTGCTTCATGGCAGATTTAATGACCAATCATGTAAATAAGCTTGAATCTTACAGGGGCAAAACACTTTGCAAAATGACTGCATTCTGGACCTAGATAGCTGACTGCACCCAAAGCAGAAACTCAATCTACTCGTATTTTATAGCTTGATGACCTGTTAAAAAAACTACTCCTGAGATAGGAATGTTGATGGCAAGGCCACATTTACTGTTCATTCCCTGGTTCTTCTCAGAATGTGGTAATACACTTTATTCTTAGCAATTATATAAAATATAACATTAACTGTTAATGGACAATAGACACATATGCCAGACCAGGTAAGGACTGCAGCTTCCTTCCTTTAATGTGTAACAGTCAACTCCAAATTTCATTTTACTAGTGCTCTTTCATAATGCACTTATTTTACTGAATCCAATCTAATAACTTGCCATTTTGGGTTATTACATAGAATTAACTGCACAGAAGCAGACCATTCAGCCTAACAAATTTATGGTCCCCATGAGCCTCCATCATTCCCATTTCATCTGACCTTCTCACTCTATGAATTCTCTAGCTGTTAGTTGCTAGTCCAATAGCATTGCCACTACAGCACCTGTGTTCCTTCTATTTGCTGAAGGCTACTAAATATTGCTGAAAAAAGACCACACTGTCAAAGCTCTCTATCTTGCATTTAGCAGGATAGATTGCAAGAGTTTACTAACTGTGACAGGGAAACAACAGTTTTTACTGCATGACGAGAGAGTGCAGTTTAGATGGTTGTTCTCCCCTTAAAGTAGGTAATTTCTTGTGAGTTTTCCTGATGAGTGCCAAATGAGAAGCTTTGATAGCACTTGCCTTTTTTCAACAATATTCAATTTCTGCACAACCAAGTGACTGTTTAAAAGACCAGCGAATTTGGATTAAGGACAAGCACATTTTGCAATTATGCCTGCATTTTCAAAAGTTGCTGACATTTTTATCGAGTAATCTGTTTCCCAACAAATACATAATTAGAGCAGCCTGGAATTTTGCGAGGTTTTCCTAATTTACTGCCTTAACTTTAGTGAGAGATTGGCCAAACCCCTGGAGTATGGAAGGAAGTGGCTAAAAGCTATGATTTACACAATTTCTGTAGATCCTGTTCAAAGTTTCGGAGAAATATCACTGATTATTTGTAGATCTGTATAAGCCAGATTTCTCTTGGACTTTAGTGCGCTGCACAGACAAATAATTTTAAACACTTTATTTTTACAGTAAAGTTGCACAAGAGGGATATCTGTGAAATATTATTTACTATCTAACTTTGAAAATGTTGCTTTCACTCAAAGAGGAATAAAGCATTGGCAGTCAGTGGAAAGGATGAGAGTTGATTGTTAACATTGTGCCTATGCTTAAAACCTGCATTCCAGATCAGACGCCCATTGTGGAAGCTGCCCAGCTTTTCCATTCCATTCGTGTGTGCTGCTCTGCTGTTAGCATTGACAAAACTGAAAGAATTGCCACTCACCACGTGCCTGAAATAAATTGAACATCATGAAACTGCTGGATGGACACCATTAATACAAATGTCTGCCATTTAGGGCTAGGAACTTGTGTCATAAGGGCATGCCATTCAACCTCGCAGGCTCAGAAGTGGAACACATAGTGGAGGCTCAATGTCATAGGTAGTGAGCTGTTCTGAGAGGCTTTAAAAAATCTTTTCCTTTACCCTTTCGTGACAGTATTTCTGTGCCATTCTTGCCAGTCACTGCTATTAGTGGCATCATTCAACTATCAGGATCACTCTGCAGAGTGAGATGGATCTTTGTTGTTTAACGTTTCCTGTGTTTCTATGAAAACAGTTCCACTGTTCCTAATGATGGTAATCTTACCAGTCCAATGCTTTCATGGTTTATGCACATTTATATGTTTCCCATACCTACCCTGCCAATCACTCAATGTCTCAGGAATCAATGCATAATTCCCAAGCTCTTTATTTATTTCCCTTGCACTTTCATAACGTTATCTTCATAGAATCCCTATAGCGCAGAAGAAAGCCAGTTGGCTCATGGAGCCTGCGTCAACAATAATCCCACCCAGGCCTTATCCCCATAACCCCACATATTTACCCTGCTAATCCCTGTGACTCTAAAGAGCAATTTAGCAATCAACCTAACCTGCACATCTTGTTTTTCCTTTCAGTTTGCTTTTCTGTCTCTGTAATCCAATGTCTTTCTTCCCATTTCTTTATTTCCCTTTCTGTCTCTAATTTGACCTCTGATTGTGGGGCTTTGGATGAATAAATTAATGCAGACTGAAGAACCTTTCTGACCTGTAATCATCTTGTAACCCTTTTGCTTTAATTTGACGACTATCATTCCTTCTCCATATAAGGCTAGATCTGGAACACCTGGATTGTTGTAGCATTTTTCACTGGGAAGAACCATGGTTCCATAATCACTGAACTATGCGCGTGATATCACTGAAAACCAATTGATGTCCTGAAAGGAACAGTCACACAAAAGCAGTAAGACCTCAGCGAGATCATTTATCTTTCATTCTTGGCTGACCTTTCATGATGGGAACACTATTGCATGATTGCTGGTGGTGGTGGAGGTGGGGTGGGGGCGGGTGGTGGGGGGTTGGTGGGAGTGGTGGTGTGCAGGCAATCCATCAATAAAACAACATAGCACACTCTAGCTGATCAAACAAAACTGCGCCGAATAATGGAGAAAGAGAGATTTTAAAATGACATTGGACAGGGGACTAAACCATTTGTGTTCCTTATTTTCGGAGCAGCATAGTTGCATTTAACAGACAGAAGTAAATCTGATTTTGTTAAATAGTTCTGCAAAAGGTTTCAGAAAATAAATTGCTGCATGTTCTAGATAAGGTGGCTTTTTTTTTGACCACTAAGTGGATTTTGAAATGCAAAGCACGTTTTTTTTAGCAGTTGGCAGACTCGTTCTCCCCACCCAGCATACGCGTGAATCTGATTGGCTGCAACAGCCAGCAGAGAAGAAACTAATTATAGCTTCCACTGAGTAATAGTTTAGGTGCCTAAACAACTATGTCTAGTTGGCTAGTGCGGAGTGAAGGCTGCAGTGAATGGTTTATAGCTTCTAGGAAAAGAGCCTGAAGGAACATTTATCACCTTGCTGTATGATTTGTCAGACCTCACCCTCTTGGGTACTCGGGTTCCAGAGCACTTTACTCTGTTCTGAATCTTGAGGGAATTGTTTCCCTATCCTTGCACAGTTCTTGTGGTAATGAAGAGACCCCACTCCAATTCTTTGTTATTTTAAGTCTGTTTCAGATATGTTTATTTGCTTTACTAATCTAAAGAATTAAGGTCAAGCAAACATTAGCTTGTGCCCTGCAATGGAAGCCAAATGCTGCGGATGCTGGAAAAAGCAAACAAAGTGCTGGAAAACCTGAGCCGGTCTGGCAGTATCTGTCCAGAGAGGAACAGAGCTTGATGATTTTCCACCCACCCCGTTTTCAATAGATGGGAATGGCAGCGGGGATGGAGAACTGAGAGGGAGTCCCAAAACGGCTTTCATGTTGGCAGGGGTTTCCTGATGGATTGCCTGCACACCACCCCGCCCCCCCACCCACCTCCACCACCATCACCATCACCACCAATCATGCAATCGTGTTCCCATCATGAAAGGTCAGGAACCCCCATTACCATACACTACAATATCATTCATGGGTTCCCTTGCTGTATAATCCTCCCACATAAAGGTACGTTCCCCACCCACTGCCCCACCCCTTGCCAGTGTGACATCACGTCGATCAGGTTAACACCAGGTCCTGATCTATAGGGACTGGCAAACGATTCTCACAAGGGGTACACAGGTAAGTACAACTCCCAGAAGGAAGAGGGTCATGCTTCCAGGTCAACTCCCAGGATGGATGTGCTGGTCCTGTAGAGGGCCCAAAGGAAGACCACGAGAATGATGACAGGAATTAAAAGGTTGACGTATGAGGAGTGCTTGAGGGCTGTGGTCTGTGCTTGATGGAGTTTAGAAGGATGATGGGGGAATCTGTTTGATACTTACAGAATACTGAAAGAACTGGATAGAGTGGATGTGAGAAAGATGTTCCCATTTGTAGGAGAGACTAGGATCCAAGCGAATAGCCTCAGAATAAAGGATGACCCTTTAGAACTAATGTGAGGAGGAATTACTTCAGCTAGAAGCTGGTGAATCTATGAAATTCATTGCCACAGAAGGCTGTGGAGGCCAGGTCATTTAAGACAGAGATAGGTAGGTTCTTAATTGGAAAACAGATCGAAGGTAATGGGGAAAAGTGGGAGAATGGGGTTCAAGAACTTATCAGCCATGATGGAATGGCGAAGCAGACTCGATGGACTAAATGGCTTAATTCTGCTCCTATGTCTTATGACCTAGGCAGTATCCTGGGACTGGCCCCTGGCACTGTCCTAAGCATTATCTTGTGGCACTACTAGGAGGGCACTTCTACTGGGGAGGTTCAGGTTGGGGAGAGTTCCCTGGGGGAGGGGGTATCCCCAAATCTGTTTGGGGGGGGGGGGGTGGAGTAGATGTCCCCTGGTACTGTCGGGAAAGCACTTACATGAGGGAAGTTTGTGGTGAGGGTTTCCTGAGTGAGGGGATCCCAAATCTGGGGGTTGGGGTTGTTGGTTCCCTAATTCTGTTTGGGGGGTGGTGGGATGATGTTTCCATGGGGTATTTGTTTCTTTTTTCTTTTTATTGTTTTCAAAAATATGTGTCATACTTCGTGTCGAAAATATGGTGCAAAATACTGGCAGTGCGGCTGATGTGCTACACCCTGATTTCCCACCTTACTTGACACGTTGTCAAAAAATAGAGAAAATTCCACACAGCGTTAATGTTTCGAGTCCGATATTATTTTTCTTCAGAAATAGCATAATTGACTTGTCAAGTAAACTCAGTTTATGTTAACTTGTACCTTTCCTATTCAATGACAGTACTTCTTGATAATTAATTTCTTGTTAATATGTAGAAAAATAACTTTGTCTTGTAGTCTGTGATGTGTGGTAGATTTTGCTGAATATAAGCCTCTTGTAACCATGTTATTGCTATTGCATTGTCAGGGATGTATTACTACATGACTTACCCATGACAAAATATGGTAGAAAAAAAGATTCTTCACACTCCCCAAAGGATTGTTATGCATTGTTTTTTAAATGAAAACCGTCCTTTTAAATAACTTGCACTTGGGTGATTTCTTGATTGGAAGTGGTAAGATTGCAAGGTATAAATGGATAGACTCAATTGAAAGACTGTCATTGTGTCTTTGGGATAGGCTTGATTGCATGGTCTCATCTCAATGGCAACTGTACGATTTCTCAGTGAAATTAATTTGGACAAAGCCCAAATCTCAATACAAGAAGACTTTGAGAATGTCTATTATTCTTCTTCAGTTAGTATTATATCACTAACCTTACACGCAAGGAGCCTTTGGGGTTGGCATCAAATTAAATTATTTGCGCTGGTGTGGTGGAAACTTCTGTCCTCAGGCTAGTGATGTCAGCTAGATTGTGCAAAATATAGTACCTCATATCTGCATTGTGATCCAAAATCTGTTCCATTCGCCAACAGAAAAGTAGAACAAGGGCTCATTAAATTGTTGATTCCGTGATGGAGAGACAGCATGGAAGTGGCACAGTGCTGGAACTGCTGCCTCACAGTGCCAGGGACCCGGGTTCAATTCCAGCCTCGTTACTGTCTGTGTGGAATTTGCACTTCCTCCACGTGTCTACGTGGGTTTCCTCCCACAGTCCAAAGATGTGCGGGTTAGGTTGATTGGCCATGCTAAATTGACTCTAGGGTGAGGGGGATTAGCAGAGTAAATGTGTGGAGTTACAGAAACAGGGCCTGGGTGGGATTGCAGTCAGGACAGGTTTGATGGGCCGAATGGCCTCCTTCTGTACTATAGGGATTCTATGATTCTGTGAAAATGGTTTACCTCCATTTTTGGTTCCTTATTTCTTTACGATGAGGAATGAGTGCAGGAAGACATTTCTTCGTAAGACTGTACAGTGTGCTTCTTAAAGAAACTGCTTGATCCAAGTTTTTACGGATTTATCATGGCAGTTGGCAGAGTTTGTGCGTTTTTCATGATTAATGACTTGTCCTTTTATTGTGCTAAAAAGCATTTGATTTTATTATCAGCCCAGCTTCTCTACAAAGTAAAAACAGATGACTCATAAAATGCAGACACAATAGGTCATTGTCCAATATAGTCAGTATTAATGAAAAGAACTTCATGTAGCAAACAAACCTTTAATTTATAACTGTAGAAATTTTGTTCTGATTTGATGTTGCAGAGTTATGACTCAGTCATTAACGAGGTCACAGCTATGTTTGCCCAGTCATGCTTTGGGTGCTCTCAGCTGGAGGAACAAGGAGAGAAGTGCAGATTTTTGATTTATGAAGAGAGAATTTTCCTGCAGTGATCTTGCCATCACAGCAAGCTGCTGAGTGGAGGTCTGGCACTTTCCTGAATGATAAAGTAACATCATGATACCCAGAAATGAATCATTTGTTCAAACTCTTCGAAATGAGAATGAAGCATGGTGTTGCGAGATCTGCATTAGCAGAAGGGAAAAACCTAAAATAGTTATGGCTCAGTTATCAAGTTCAAAATGTTAATTATGCAAAAATCTATCATAACCCTAGATTGGCTACACTGTTAATTATGGTCTAGCTCTAGCCCTTTTGTTCCTCATTGTTTCATTCACTCACACACACTCTGGACAATCTAATTGCCTCAGCCTGAGTGCATACAATCCTCTTCTTTCCTTCCTCCCACCCCCCCCCCCACCCCCCCACCCCACCCCAGTCTCTCCCTTGTCCCTCTCTCTCCTCCTCTGCTCTCTTTCCCACTCTCATTTTCACGCACAAACACAAACAGTGCCCCGCCCCCAGTTCATACTCCAAGGGACGAGTAATATTAATAGGAAGTGGTGCTGGGCAAATTCCCAAGCACTATCAATCTCTGCGTCGATGGGCAAATCAATTATTTCTGTCCCAATCACCACGGCAACCATGTCAGAGAAATATAGATGCACGTTTTCATGAAACCTTTTATTCAAGCAAGAAGTTTTACCCAGCATTACGAAAGCTGTTGAGTGCAATGTATAACTAGTTTTAGCCAGCAGTCGTCTTCTGTGTCATAAAACCATACAGTGCAGAAGGAGGCCATTTAGCCCATCGAGTCTGCACCAATCACAATCCCACCCAGACCTTAAGAGATAGGATCTTACCCATTTCTTGTGGATCCACACATAGATGACCTTGTTGATCCTTAAGAGGCCCTACTCTCTCCCTAGTTACTCTTTTGGCCTTAATGCATTTGTGGAAGCTCTTTGGATTCTCCTTTGCCTTATCTGCCAAAACAATTTTGTATCCCCTTTTTGCCCTCCTGGTTTCTCTCTTAACTCTACTCCTACACCCCCTAAACTTTCCAGGGATTCATTTGATCCCAGCTGCCTATGCATGTCAAGTGCCTCCTTCTGCTTCTTGACCAGGGCCTCAGTATCCTGAATCATCCATCATTCCCTATTTCTGCCAGCCTTGCCCTTTACTGTAAGAGGAATGTGCTTTCCCGACCCCATGTATTTAACCTAGCTAATCCCCCTGACACTAAGGGGCAATTTAGCATGGCCAATCCAATTAACACACAGAGATTTTTGACAGTCTGAGGGCATTTTCTGGTTACTAGTTTTTAAAACTTATTTATTAGTGTCACAAATGGGGCCAGACTAACACTGCAATGAAATCACTGCAAAAATCCTCCAGTCGCCACACCGACAGCTGGAACATCCATTATATAATGTTACCAGAAAAGCTTATTATAAACCAGGTACTTAAGTTGGCCAAAGATTCCTGATTGCATCTCCAATTTGTGGGAGAGTGTTGACTGTCTAATTGATGTTTCATCTTTTGCTTGACAGCAGAATGTACTAATAATAAAAAGAATCGCACAAAGAACAATCTGCACCACTCTGATTAATTAAGAATGCAACACATAAATATTTACTTACAGTATCTGAGCTACTTAGTATTCTGTCTGCAGAATTTTATTCCCACCACACAATTCCATCTCTGCCTTGATTGAAATGCACAAAAAAAACTTTCTTGCTTTTCTTGTGCAGTCCTGAAAACTACTCATTTAATTAGTTGTTACCAGGGCATTGTGAGATTGCTGCATCTGTTTAGAAACTGTTTGCTCTGGCAACAGGAGAATATTTCAAAGATATTCTCTTTGTTCAGCTGTTTTTCTCTGTTTATATAGAGCTGTGGGATCGTTGTGATCGTTTCATAGAATCCCTACAGTGCAGAAGGAGGCCATTCATCCCATCGAGTCAGCACCAACAACAATCCCACCCAGACCCCATCCTCGCAACCCCACATATTTACTCTGCTGATCCCTCTAACCTACGCATTCTGGGACACTAAGGGACAATTTAGCATGGCCAATCAACCTAAACTAATTGATGAAGCATCTGTGCTGAGGAGGGCGTGCATTTCCATTTTTGGCACCAGTCTATTCATTGATTCTTCTTGGGACAAGTACAGCATTAATTAGATACAAAAATAAATACTTTGTCCTTTTTTAGTTCTTATTCACTACTTTTTTTGTGACTTGCCAGAATGAGGTGGCCATTTTCTATCTTCTACAGAGTCATATCTACTTGATGAAAGACCTTGCATTAAAGGAGTGGAGAAAGAGACATTCAAGCAAACTGGGTTCAAATTCAGTTCCTGCAAGAATGCTGCTTACCACCTAGTGTTCCAAGTATATAAGTAATGATTAATCACCCATCCTGTTGCAGCTTGCACAGCAAGCTTCTTCTGTTTGCCTATATAACAACAATCAGTGTCCTTCCAAATAACCACCCCGTGAAGTTTCAGCAGCAATATTTCTGAGTTGTGATGCTGGGCTGCAATAATTGGCCTCTGATAAATGATCATTGTAATAACTCAGGAAGCTTGATTGGAAAGGACCATACTTTATTACAGAATGCTAAGTAAAACTACTACTGTGATATACACACACTAATCCCTGCCTGGGACTACAGTTCAGCAGGCCCAGTTCTGGGCCTACCTTATAAAAGGCTCAGGTAATGAGTTCCATTTGGGCAGGCAACTGCCTGTCACCAGGGGAACTCGCACTCAATGCTCCCTAAAGGGAAATGGACCGTGTAGGGGTTATTACAATCATCTTACTTTTTGGACAGTTCTACAAATTTAGGTGCCAATCCCCCAAATGTTCGGGAGAAAGCATTTTCTAAGGTCAACAGAGATCATTGCAACTGCACACAAAGGATGAGTGGCGCTCTCTGCGAAGTCAAATGGCCAATAAAAGTTAACTATGTTACGGAGGACTGAATTCGTATGTAGCCAAATGGTCTAAGAATCATGGAATCCTACAGTACAGAAGGAGGCCATTCGGCTCATCAAATCTGCACCGATCACAATCCCACTCAGGCCCTATCACCACAATTTCATGCATTTACCCTAGCTAGTCCCCCGGTCACCAAGGGGCAATTTAGCATGGCCAATCCACCTAACGTGCACATCTTTGGACTGTGAGAGGAAACCAGAGTACCCCCCCACACAGACACAATGAGAATGTGCAAACTCCACACAGACAGTGACCCAAGCCAGGAGCTGAACCCGGGTCCTTGGTGCTGTTAGGCAGCAGTGCTAACCACTGTGCCACCATGCTGCCCCATAACAGGCTACCATCCTTGGAGGGCTAGAGCTGCTTTTGTGGTGACTTCTCTGTGTTGAAACCGTCAAATGACCGGATTTACTAAACTATAAATTGCTGTGGTGGGATTGAACTCTCAGCTTCTGAATTGCTTGTCCATCAGCATACCTCAGTACACTAGTGTATTCCTGCAGCGTGAACATTAAAGAAGTTGTGTGTTTTGAATGTAATCTTATAAACACCTTTCCAGTCAACTGAAACACTGGAACTCTTAATACTCCCCAGATCCTGAATCCTTTTTTGCATCCCACCTTTCTAAGTTACTATCTTATTTCCAACAATGCAGTGCACCTTAGAGTGAACCTACTCATCATAACGTGACTGAATGGAGTCCTAACTTATAAATTAATTGACTTTACCACAATGGGACTAGATGTAATCCATTAACTTTTTTTTAAAAAAGTCCTTACTAATGCAAAATACTCAGAAAACAACTGGAATTAAACTAACGTTTAGATTTTAATGATCTTGCTTAGCTCCTGTTGGCCAGCTGAGCATTTGTAAAGTTAGAGGAGGGAAAAAAGAATGCTGAGAACAGCAAAAGCAACAGCAGAAGAGATTTGTGATGGAAAATTTTTTTTTCAAAGGAGCAACATTTTTGGCTTCTTTCCATGGCAAGGGAGAAAGGCCCCTAGCTGAAGCCTGTTAGCATATGTTCGCGTGCTAGGACCCCTTTAGTTTGCTGCTGAAAGCCAGTTAAAATTGTTTTTTCCACTAAACCTGATAGTGACTGGGTGTCCTTGGCACAGCAGGGCAGCGAATTCTGGCATTAATATTTAGAAAGCGTAGCACGCAGTTGAGTGTGAGAAAAATGCTCTCTGGCAGGGCCAGCTGCGAAGAAATGGGGCCGAGACTATCCCCTGTCTGTTCTAACCAGAGATGGAGATTATTTTTAAATGTGGCTTTATCGTGCATGAGCTTTCTGTCAGGAGTTTTTTAACTAAGCTACTGAACTGCAAAATGGTGGTTTGTGTTTCCACTAATTGACACTTACATTTCAGGACATCAAGTGAACTCAAAGCCCATACTACTATCACTCAGTACCATAGACTGTGCCAACCTGTCTCATTAATATGTTCGATATCACTACAAAGTATTTGTTTTTCATTTCTCTCCTTGTTTCTGTTCAATGCTGCAAATGTTCAGGCTCTCACAGTACACATCACTTATTTATGCGTCTACTCCAAATAAGATGGTTTGAAGTAACACTTTTTTTTATTAGTGTGCACGCATATGCGTGTTGAACAGACTCCCAGTATTTGGGTGTGTGCAAAGTATACCAGAAAGAGTGCAGCACTTTGTGAGGAGGGAAAAGAGTCAGTAATCTGCTTGCGGGTCTACATATTGTAATGCCTTCTTTTGCTCAAATCAGCCCTCACTTCAGACTTGTCATTGGCAAGAGGTTAGGAGGGAGTCTGCTTTACACTGGTGCTAATCCAGAGCAGATGGTTCAGTTTATAATGACCTTCCTGTGCCATTATTGTTAACAGCATTAGGCTCCATTGGCTTGTCTTTTCTGTGCACCAGGATTGGTACAGAATTCACTGTCTGAGAATGCCTGTCAACAATGGCACCCTGGGTGTCGTTGAAAAGTTAAGAGCAGCAATCCAAATCATGATGAGACCAGGTAGTAAATACAACACAGAAAGGTGTTTGACCAGTTTGAACGTGGCTGAAAATGAAAAATGCCACTGAAGCTTTTCATCTCGCCCTCATCAGGCGAGATGAAAATATGCAAGATTACCAAACGGAAAGGAACAACTTATACTGCATGAGAAGAGAGTGCTAATTGATTGGCACATGGGTTCTGATTGGTAGAGATGTTACCAAGGAGAATGCACCAGTGAACAGTGAACATCCAAGCTTTTGTTGAAATTCAAACCAGGCTGATCAACTCTGGTCATGGCATTGCTGTAGGAAATGCATTAGGGAATGACCTTTCCCCAAACTTTTACTTATTTGAAAAAGTTGCAATGTGTGTATGTGTACTTTCTGTTCTGCAAAGGACAGAGCCTTGTGTGTGAATATATGTAACTTCTGGCAGGCATGTGTGAGCAACACTGCAAAACCCAACTGATTAACCCTAAATTGGTTGTTATATGATATATATGCTAGGATATATATTGAGAGGGAGCAATGTCCATGCCAGACCTGCGGGGGCCGGACCCAAAGGAAATGAATGAAGGGTTGAAGTGAGGGCAGGAGAAGCAGGACCCTCTGCTTCTCAGAGGGCAGCCTGAGGCCTGTGTTAGTGTCTGGAGCACTGATAATGAGAATGAAATGCGTACCTAGCTGCAAGACAGTCTAGACCACATGTCCACGCCTGCTCCCCCACCCCGCCAATTCTGAGAAGCCCCGAGTCCAATTTGTGGCCGAGATGGAAAGTAATGGTTGAAATGTTGCAGGGTAACTGAAAACAGGAAGGTAATGAATGTTTCTTTGCTGTGCTTCAAGTCTAGGTTTAAACCCAAACTCATTTTGTGATTACTGGGCATAGGAAAAAAGACAGTTTCACCACCCTTCACTCTTGCTGAACGTGATGCATTTTTGTTCCTGTTGTTTAATAAACAGCGGATGCTGGAAATCTAATATAACTCTTCATATGGAGTCAACATGTTAACTCTGTTTCTATATCCACAGATGCTGCCTGACCTGCTGAGTTTTCTCCTGCATTTTCTGTTTTTAAGTCTGTAACACTGCTGATCCGAGACCAGTAGACATGTAGCGGTAACAGGAGACATTATAGTAAGGTGGAATTGACACACCTCTCTGTAGCAAAGGGCATGAGCCCAGAGGCTCTGTTGACTCCCTGGGGCCAGCGTTCAGGATATATACTCAGGGGGAGGATGAGGATCCAGTAATCATGTTGCATGTAGGTACCAGTGACATAGGCAGGACAAGGAAAGAGGTTCTGCATCGTCAGGATGGAAAACGAGGCACCAATTTAAGAAGCAGAAACTCACAGGTAAAAATCTCTGAGTTTTTACCTGAGCCACGTGCACAATGGCATAAGAGAGATGAATGCATGGCTCAGAGACTGGTGTGAAAGAAGCGTGTTTCAGTTTGTGGGGCACTGGCATTAGTACAGGAGAAAGTGGGGCTTGTATCATTGGAATGGCTTGTATCTGAACTGTGCTGGGATAAATGTTTTAGGAAGCTCCATAACTGGGGAAGTTAGAGGGCTTTAAACTGAACAAAGTGGGGCGAGGGATCAAATTTGAGATGTTGAAACTCAAGGGGTAGATTCAAGACAGGAGACCACAGAAGGACACAGAGATAAAACCCAAGAATGCACCAATAGTCAAGAAAATATATTACAAAGCATAACTCAGTAAGTGCATTAATAGCACACATTGAAGTAAATAAAAATGACCTGGTCACCATTACAGAGATGTGGTTGCAGGATGACAAGGGTTGGGTGCTGAATGATGTGAAGATGCTGGCATTGGATTGGGGTGGGTAAGAAGTCTCACAACACCATGTTAAAGTCCAACAGTTTAGTTGGAATCGTGAGCTTTCAGAGCACTGCTCCTTCCTCAGGAGAATGGAGGAAGGAGTGGCACCCCAAAAGCTTGTGATTCCAAATAAACCTGTTGGACTTTAACCTGGTGTGGTGAGACTTCTTACTGGGCCCTGAATGTTGAGGGTTACATGATATTCTAGATAAAAGTGGAGAGGTAGCACTGTTAATTGGTGCAATAGTTAGAGATGACCTTGGTTCAGGCGATCAGGATGTTGGATGGAGATGAGGAATAGTTAGGGAAAGAAGTCACTAGTGGGAGAAGTTTACAGGCCCCTAACAGTAACCACAATGTAGGACAAAATGCTACAAGAATAAATATTGGGTGCTTGTGGCAAAGGAACAGCAATAATCATGGGTGACTTTAATCTACATATAAATTGGAAAAATCAGATTGGCAGTTGTAGTCTGGATGAGGAGTTCATGTTCTGGAACTAACCTGGGAGCAGATAATATTGGACTAGGTATAGTGTAATGTGACAGGATTTATTTATAACCATAGAGTGAAGTAGCAACAACCACAGCATGATTGAATTTTACATCTGATTTGAAAGGGAGCTGAGTGGAATGGGTCTAAGGGCAAAGATTTCCTGTGTTTAAGTTTATTTATTAGTATTACAAGTAGGTTTACAGTAACACTGCAATGAAGTTACTGTGGCAATCCCTTGGTTGCCACACTCTGGCGCCTGTTTGGGTACACTGAGGGAGACTTTAGCATGGCCAATCCACCTAAGCAGTACATCTTTCAGATTGTGGGAGGAAACTGGAGCACCCAGAGGAGAACCACGCAGACATGGGGAGAATGTGCAGATCCTGCACAGACAGTGACCCACACCAGGAATCAAACCCGGATCCCTGGCACTGTGAGGCAGCAGTGCTAACCACTGTACCACCGTGCTGCCCAGCTACGGGGAAATGGGACCTGAACTAGCTGAAGTAAACTGGGATACAAGAAATATTTTAGAATAAACTGAACAAGTATATTCCTACTATAAAGAAAAATTCTAAGAGGCAGATCCACCACTAAAGACATTAAGGAAAGTATCAAACTTAAAGAAAAAGCATACAACTGTGCAAAGGTGAACGGCAGATCAGATGATTGTTCAGAAAATAATGATTGGCATTGAGTGACTAATAGGTTAATCAGGAGAAAGAAATTAGAGTATGAGATAAGATTGAATGTTTTTAAGGCAAGGGTAGATAAATCTTTAAACAGTAAAGGAATTAAGGGTTATGGTGAGCGGGCAGGTAAGTGGAGCTGAGTCCACGAAAAGATCAGCCATGATCTTATTGAATGGCAGAGCAGACTCAAGGGGCCGGATGGCCTACTCCTCGTTCTTATATTTTTATGTTCTTATGGCTAGAAATATGAAAATGGAGAGTAACAGTTTTACAGATATTTAAATGGAAAAGAGTAAGTAAAGTGAGTGCTGGTTCTCTTGAGAGTGACAATGGGGAGTTAATTGGAGGAGTTGATCTCTGAATTGTCTGTCTGTGCTTTGGAGTGTTGAACAACAGTCATCCAGTTTCAGCTGATTGTTTCTTTAGGATAAGCTTTTTTCATGGATGTTCTTGTATGTTCAGTCCCAGTACAATGTAAGATTAAAGGATCACCAAACTGGAATCTTTGTTCGTCCTGTCTGCTTTTTCCTGCATTACATTATTTAGCTCAAATGATCTATCTTCTATCAACAGTTTGTTCCACATTTCCACTCTCCCATGGAGGTGATATTTTTTCTAATCTTTTACCTGTTTGCTACTTGTTAATTTTATTTTCTGTACCCTCTCATTCTCCAAGATAAATGCATGCTTTACTTCAACAACAATAGCAACATTTTTATACTTTATTTCTGCCTGATCTGTGGTTTTTGTTAATCTGAAGCTCTGCTACATAACGCCTCAGTCTTATCTCAAGAGGATATTTCTTTACTGGAGCGTTTTGGTATAACTCTACGCCTTAAGCCTGGATAAATCTTGGTCACTTTTCTCAGAATTCTTTCTAATGCATCCAAATGTCTCTTGAGGGAGGCTTTACTGCAGGATTGGCTTGACCATTAATTTGATCAATGTCAGACTCACAGTCCAATGATTTGTAGCGTTCACTTTGCCTTACAGGTGACATTGTTAACTGCTGGGGAACAGATTTGTTGAGTCCTCTTATATACAAAATGCAATGGAGATAAGTAGGAACATGGGAGGAGTTTTCTATTTGATTTTTTATCAATGTAACATCTCAAGTGTTTAATCTCAATAAAAAGCCTGTATGTTTGTGCCAGTATGTTCTGCTCTACAAATACTGTTAGCAAACACTCATCTTTGAGTGGTTGACAGCTTCAGTGGTTTCAAATCCCAAAAAACTCTCATAATTCAAAGACAAATGTAAATTTTGTGGTAAGATTAGCTGTCGCACCAGTACCCTTTCCTGATTTAGAAAAAGAAATTTCATTGAGAGTCAAAGATTTGCAATCCCTACACTTCTAGTAAGTGTTGTTTACTCAGAAATAAATGGAAACCAGTATTCTGGTCTGCTAAATGGGCAGATCCCCCACTCCACTATTGCCACCAAGCCGGGATCAACCCTCGTTCAATGAAGAGTACAGGAAGGCATGCTGGCAGCATCACCAAGCATACCAAAAAATGAGCTGTCAGCCTGACATAGCTACAACACTTGTGTGCCAAAACAGCAGTAGAGTAAGCTGTTCTACAACCAGTGGATCAAATCTAAGTTCTCTGGTCTTGCCACATCCAGCTGTGAACGGTAGTAGACAATTAAACAACTCAATGGAGGAGCAGTCAGCACAAATAATTCCTACCTTCAATGATGGGGTAGCCCAGCACATCAATGCAGAAGACAAGGCAGAAACATTTACTTTTGGGGGTATGGTGACATAGTAGTACTGTTGCTGGACTGGTAATCCAGGGACCCAAGGTAATGTTCCAGGGATCCAGGTTCAAATCCCACCATGGTTGATGGTGAAATTTGAATTCAGTCAAAAGGCAATCTGGAATTAGAAGTCTAATGATGATCATGAAACCATTGTCCATTTTTGTGAAAACCCATCTGGTTCACTAATGTCCTGTAGGGAAGGAAATCTGTCATCTTTACCTGGTCTGGCCTACATGTGACTCCTGACCTACAGCGGTGTGGTTGACTCTCAGCTGCCCTCAGTTCAAAGGCAATTAGGGATGGGCAACAAATACTGGGCTCAGTCAGAGATGCCCATGCCCCACTAAAGAATTTTTAAAAATCTTCAGCCAGAAGTGGATGATCCATCTCGGAATGGAAGCATCACCACTTGGAAGTTCCCTCTAAGCCATTCGCTATCCTGATTTAGAAATATATCACTATTCATTCACTGTGGCTGGGTCAGAATCCTGGGATTCCCTCCCTAACAGCACAGTGGGTGTGCTTACAGCACAGGGACTGCGGGTGGTTCAAGAAGACAGCTCACCACCTTGTCAAGGGCAAATAGGGACAGCAATAAGTGCTGGCCTAGCCAGTGAAGCCCATGCCCCGTGGGTGAATAATAAAAAGCCTGACACAGCCAGGCACTCTTTATCTGCCAAGTCCTGTTTGCATCACATCTGCTGAAATAAACTCTACAGCTGTAGGAACCCCCATGCAAAGGAACAGCAAAAATATAAGCAGAAAGGGCCTAGAAGCATTATTTTAACTACTGCATAGCAAGTGGAAGAGACAGGCATTGATATACAGGTTGCCTTTTTCAAATACAGGCTATTGTTGGCAACCACGGCGACAGTAAAACATGGTGTGAGCCACAAGTTTAGCCATGAATCCAGCTTCCCTCTGTACTGCATGCTTTAGTTGTAATGTTTCGATACAAATGAATTCTGTTCACAATCTTGCTTCCAGATTCAGACGATAAGTATCCCCTGTTGGTGTCTGGTTGCTGCTATTTACTTTGCCTCACCAGAAAACCATGCTGATTTATTCGGTGCCTGAACTCTTGTGGTGCCACTCTGTGGATGTTGCCAGTATTGCATCTGCAAATATTGTTACAAATCATAGAATCCCTGCAATGCAGAAGGAGGCCGTTTGGCCCACGGGGGTCTGTGCCGACTCAGCATTTAACCCTGGTGCACATGCCATCCTGCCTGCCCTATCTTCATTTACCATGTCTAAACCCTTTAATCTACACATCTTTAGACACTGAGGGGATGACCAGTCTGCCTAAACTGCACATGTTGGACTGTGGGAGAAAACCGGATCAACCGCAGGAAACCCATGCAGACATGGGGACAACATGCAAACTACACACAGACAGTCACCCAAGGCCAGAATCTAATCCGGGTCCCTAGTGCTGTGAGGCAGTAGTGCTTAACCACTGTACCACCATGTTGTCCAATGTACCCTTTGTTTTGGTGGCGCAGGGGCCCGACAACACATGTTCAACCCAGTTAATCAAATGGATTGAATTAATGCCGACGAATGCAGAATTTTATGCACACTGTCAACATATTGGATATTTGCTATGTTTTACAGGTAAACTGAACTGCTGTAATAAGGGACCGAGCCACACTGTTCCAGTGCAATTGAAGTTTGTCCAGCAATGGTCAGGATGGTATGTGGCTTGGAAAAGAATTTGCAGGTGGTAGTGTTCCCATTTATTTTCATTGATTCGTGGGCATGGACATCACTGTTGGCCAGCATTTATTGCCCATCTCTTGTTGACCGAGAGCAGTTGAGAGACGCATGTAGACCAGACCAGATAAGGATGGCAGATTTCCTTCCCTAAAGAACATTACTGAGCCAGATGAGTCTTTCTAACAATTGACAGTTGTTTCATGGTCACCAGTAGATTCTTAATTGGAGATACTTTTTATTGAATTCAAATTCCACCAACTGCCAACCTGGGTCTTCAGGATATTAGCCAAGTTTCTGGATTAATAGTCTAGTGATAATACCGTTAGACCATCACCTCCCATGCATCTGCTGCTTTAGTCCTTCAAGATGGTAGCAGTTGTGGGTTAGGAAGGTGCTGTCTAAGGTGCTTTGATTTGATTTATTATTGTCACATGTATTTGTATACAGTGAGAAGTATTGTTTCTTGCACACTATATAGACAAAGCATACTGTACATAGAGAAGGAAAGAAAAGAGTGCAGAATGTGGTGTTAGAGTTATAGCTGGGGTGCAGAGAAAGATCAACTTAATACGAGGTAGGTCCAAAAGTCTGATGGCAGCAGGGAAGAAGCTGTTATTGAGTCAGTTTTTGTATTTCTTTCCCGACGGAAGAAGGTGGAAGAGAATATGTCCGGGGTGCATGGGGTGCTTGATTATGCTGGCTCCTTTTCCAAGGCAGCAGGAAGTATAGACAGTGTCAATGGATGGGAATCTAGTTTGTATGATGGACTGGGCTTTGTTCACAACCCTTTGTAGTTTTTTGCAGTCTCGGACAGAGCAGAAGCCATACCAATCTGTCATACAACTAGAAAGAATGCTTTCTGCGGTACGTCTGTAAAGGTTGGTGAGAGTTGTAGCAGGCATGCCAAATTTCCTTAGTCTCCTGAGAAAATTAGAGGCATTGATGCATTTTTTAACTATAGCATTTTCATGGAGGTTGTTGATGATCGGGACACGTAGAAACTTGAAGCTTTTGACCGTTTCCGCTTCATCACCTTTGATGTAGACGGGGCATGTCCTCCACTACGCTTCCTGAAGTAGATGACTATCACTTTCGTTTTGTTGATGTTGAGGGAGAGATTATTGTCATTGCACCAGTTCACCAGATTTTCTATCTCTTTCCTGTACTCTGTCTCAGCATTGTTTGAGATCTGACCCACTATTTCATCAGCAAACTTGAAAATCAAATTGAAGGGGAATTTGGCCACACAGTCAGAGGGGTACAAGGAGTATGGTAAGGGGCTGAGGACACATCCTAATGGAGCACTGGTGTTAAGGATGATTGTGGAGGAAGTGTTGTTGCCTATCCTTACTGATTGTGGTCTATGGGTTAGGAAGTTTGGGATCCAGTCGCAAAGGGAGGAGCCGAGCCCCAGCCTATGGAGTTTGGAGATGGGTTTTGTAGAAATAACAGTTTTGGAGGCTGAGCTGCAGTCAATAAATAGAAGTCTGACATAAGTGCCTTTGTTATCTAGGTGTTCCAGGGTTGAGTGCAGGGCCAGGGAGATGGTGTCTGCTGTGGACCTGTTGCAGTGGTAGGCAAACTGTATTGGATTCAGGCAATCTGGGTGGGCTGGAATTGATTTGTGACATGACTAACCTTTCGAAGCACCTCATAATGATGGATGACAGAGCCACTGGACGATAGTCATTCAGGCAATCTTGTAGGTGATACACACTGCTACCACCCTGTACCATCTACAAGGTGCATTACAGGAACTTGCAGGAGTGAATTTTAAAGATAGTGGATTGGGTGTAAATCAGTAGACTGCTTTGTCCTGGATGGTGTCAAGCTTCTTAAGTGTCGTTGGAGCTGTACCCATTCAGGCAAAAGGAGAGTATTCCATCACACTCCCAACTTATGCCTTGTAGATGAAGGACAAACATTGAGGAGTAACAAGGTAAGTTGCATACTGCAGAATTCACAGCATCTGACTTACTCTTGTAGCTACAATATTTATATACCTAGTCCAATTCAGTTTTTGATTTCATTTATTATTGTCATCTGCATTAACATACAGTGAAAAGTATTGTTTCTTGTGCTATGAAGACAAAGCATACTGTTCATAGAGAAGGAAACAGGAGACTATTAAACAAGAATGTAGTATTACAGTCATAGCTAAGGTGTAGAGAAAGATCAACTTAATGCAAGGTAGGCCCATTCAAAAGTCTGACAGCAGCAGGGAAGAAGCTGTCCTTGAGTCAGTTAGTACGTGACCTCAGACTTTTGTATCTTTTTCCTGACGGAAGAAGGTGGAAGAGAGAATGTTTGGGGTGAATGAGATCCTTAATTATGCTGGCAGCTTTGCTGAGGCAGCAGGAAGTATGATGGTAATGCCATTGAATATCATGGGAGGTGGTTGGATTGTCTCTTGTTGGAGATGGTCATTGCCTGGCACTTACGTGATGTGAATAATACTTGCCATGTTATGGATGCACGTTCCATGACCATCATGTCCTGAAGTGGAACTTGAACACAGAGCTTCTGGTCTGGAGTAGGGATGCTACCCACTGTGCCTCAGGGCCTCCTGCTATGAAAGTAATTTTAAGAGCAAGCAGCACAAAGTGAAGCATTATTGCCAGTTGAGAAACAATCAAAATAATGTAGGTTAACACTCTGGCAAGAAAAAGAGTGGCCTCTTCTGAGTGGCCAGTTGAGTTTCCAAGTGAACAAGACTGTCAGATTGTTAAAAAAAATGGTGCTATTTGTATTAAAAATACAGGAATCAAAAATGCAAACATATTTACAACACTTATGGTTTTTTTTAGTTTAAAACCACATCCTAAGTATTTTGCAACTTTATAGGAGTTACGCGACAGGACTGCAGCCACAATAAAGTTGACTGCCCAGATTGTGACAAAGTCATGTATGTTGTGCGGAGGGTGTGGAGAGTCTGCAGAAGGATCTAGATAGGCTGGGCGAATGGGCCAGGAAATGGCAAATGGAATTTAATGTTGGCAAGTGTGAGGTGGTCCACTTTGGTAGGAATAATGGTAGGAAGGACTATTACTTACGTGGCGAAAAACTGCAGCAGGCGACGGTGCAGAGGGACCTCGGGGTCCTTGTGCATGAGTCGCAAAAACCCAGCTTGCAGGTGCAGCAGGTGGTCAGGAAGGCAAATGGGATGCTGGCCTTCATAGCGAGGGGGATTGAATATAAAAGTAGGGAGGTCTTGCTGCAGCTGTATAGGGCATTGGTGAGGCCGCAGCTGGAGTACTGTGTGCAGTTTTGGGCGCCGCACCTGCGCAAGGATATTTTGGCCCTGGAGGGAGTGCAGAGGAGGTTTACTAGGCTGATACCGGAGTTGAGGGGATTGAGCTATGAGGAGAGGCTGAATAAACTATGCTTGTACTCGTTAGAGTTTAGAAGAATGAGGGGAGATCTCATTGAGACGTATAAGATGATGAATGGGATGGATAGGATAGAGGTGGAGAGACTCTTCCCGCTCAAAAAAGACAGTAGGACTAGGGGGCACAGCCTCAAGATAAAGGGGAGGCGGTTTAGAACGGAGTTGAGGAGGAACTTCTTCACTCAAAGGGTGGTGAATCTCTGGAATTCTCTGCCCGTTGAAGTGGTGGAGGCTGCCTCGCTAAATATTTTTAAGAAGCGGGTTGATGGGTTCTTGATAAGAGAGGGGATTAAGGGTTATGGGGAGAGGGCGGGAAAGTGGAACTGAGCCACAACAGATCAGCCATGATCTTATTGAATGGCGGGGCAGGCTCGAAGGGCTAGATGGCCTACTCCTGCTCCTATTTCTTATGTTCTTATGTTCTTATGTTCTTATGTAACACACTAGATCACCCGCTCTTCCCACACCCTATATGTGTATTCACTGGAAGCCTGTTTTATTGTGCACTTCTAAAAATGTTATATTTCTGAGATCTTTTTGCACAACAATGTGTTAGAGTCAGAAATATGAATATTATACTGCGGATATCATTTACAGTGAGAGGGATTCAAAAAGAGTCACCCTCCAGGGCAGAAGGAATGATGGTAAAGATATAGACAGGTTAGGGCAACAAATGAAGTCTAGTGTGGGGAAGTATAAAGTTATTCATGTTGGTAGTAAGAATAGAAAAGCAGAATTATTTTTAAAAGGGGTGAAACATTTGAATATTAACATCAAAGAAACTTGGGTGCAGTGGTACTAAGAAATGATAGCTTTGTATGGTGTTTAAACATTTTAAACTTGGCAAATAGGTGAGCTGCATCCTAATTCAAATTGGGGAGTTTTGTGGACATTCTGACAATAGTTCTTTGATCTTCTGTGGTATCTGAGATGGGCTTTCCTGAGGCTCCCCGACCTGTTCTTTATTTAAACACCAGCTCAGTATTGTAGCTTTGAAGCTTTTCTTCATAGTTGCCACGCTGTATTTTCAATACTCTCCGATGCTGTGGCTTTGTTGTGGTCTAATCAAGATGTCTTTTCCTGTAATGTAGTACAATCGAAAGCAGTTCACCGTGTCGCACCTATACTTAATCTCGCTGCCAGCTGTCAGGCCACTGCTGATCACCATGTTATCACAATGCTACAAGACCTTGGGCTCATTTAGTATGCAAGATACATCAGGCATCAGCCACTCATCGGGGATTGGATAAACATGTTGCGGGTTCATTTGTTAAGACTAGGCACATGAAAACAGTTACATACTGGAATAAAGCTTGAAAACATCAGGGCTCTATGTATGTGCACTGCTCATAGAGTCATAGAAGTTTACAGCTTGGAAACAGGCCCTTTGGCCCAACTTGTCCATGCCGCCCAGTTTTTAACTACTAAGCTAGTCCCAATTTTCCACATTAATCCCTATCCCTCTATACCCATTTTACCCATGTAACTGTCTAAATGCTAAATAAAAGACAAAATTGTAGCCGCCTCTACTACTGCCTCTGGCACTTGTTCCAGACACTCACTACCCTCTGTGTGAAAAAATTGCCCCTCTGGACCCTTTTGTGTCTCTCCCCTCTCACCTTAAGCCTGTGCCCTCGAATTTTAGACTCCCCTTTCTTTGGGAAAAGATAGGGGAATTGAAGCAAAAATGAAACTAATACAGGATCACGTGACTTCTTTCCCTTGTACTGATGTCAGGCTGATATCCCTTAAAGGCATATTACAATATACATCTGAGGTAAAACACACTTGTCTTGGAGATGGTATAGCAAAGGTTCACTAGATTGATTCCTGGCTTGAGAAGGTTATCCTATGATGATGAGACGCTGGGCAAATTGGGCCTATACCTTCTGGAGTTTAGAAGAATGAGAGGACATCTCACTGAAACATCACAGCTTGACTAAGTATAAGGTATGAGTTTGTTTGGTCTGAATGCTGGGGAATCTAAAACACTGGCAAGCAGTCTCAGGATAAGGGCTTTATCAATTAGGATTGAGATGAGAACAAGTTTTTTCACTCTGAAGATAGTACGTTTTTGCAATATTCTACTCCAGAGGGTGTGGACACCCCATTGTTTAATACATTCAGTGCAGAGATAGATTTTTGATCCTCCAGGAAACCAAAGGATATGGGGGGTGGGAAAGACTGTGAATTCGAGATAAAAAATGAGTCATGATCATATTGAATGACAGAACACAGGCAGCATGCTGGCAGAGTGGTTAGCACTGCTGCCTCACAATGCTAGGGACCAGAGTTCAATTGCCAGCTTGGGTCACTATCTGTGTGGAGTTTGCATGTTCTTCCCATGCTGTGTGAGTTTTCGCCGGGTGCACCGATTTCCTCCCACAGTCCAAGAAAATGTGCAGGTTATGTGGATTGGCCATGCTAATTTGCCTGCTAGTGTCAGGGAGGTTTGCTAGGGTAAATGAATGGGGTTATGGGGATAGGGCCTGGGTGGGATTGTGGTCAGTGCAGACTTGATGGGCTAAATGGCCCCCTTCTGCACTGTAGGATTCTATGATTCTAACAGGCTCAAGGGCCATGTGGTCTTCTCTTGTTCCCATTTCTAATCATTTTATGCTATGGTATCTCCTCAAACTGATTACAGAATAGCCTGGAATACGACTCTGGAATCTGAGACGGTTGACCAGAAGGAAAGAGGAAAAATGTGGGATTTTAATATTCACTCACAGAAACACACAAGAATTTCCGGACATCATGTTATGACACTTCAGTAAGAGATTTCCAGCACTTCCCAGTTTCATCTGAGTGTAGAAAATTGCTCCTTTCTTTCAAGCCTCGTTATTTTATATCAAGGACTGAGACTGGAATCAAGGCAGGATGCATTTAAAAACATTTTTCAATCTGTAAGGTTACTGTAGGCTGAGTGGTCACGTGAGATAGTGGCTACACAAGAGGTCACATGGTGGGAGCGCGAAGAGCACAAGTGTCAAAGAGCTGCTAAGAAGGTGAATAAGATACTCTTTGTTAAAAGTTCTTGCTGTCAGTGATTGGAGATCCCATAACATCTACAATTACCATGGCTAATTACATCTTGTTTCTTAGAAATGTGCCATAGTGCTGGAGCATTTTATAGACTGTGTGTATAAAGGAAAAATTTGATGCTGCTTTCATGTCCTCAACGAGTGTTAGGCTTTTACTTCCACTGCTCTATATTGTGGATCTTTCTAAATTTGTGTGAAGAAAGTCCCCCTGACACTAGTCCTTCAGCTCATTCACCAGCTTAACCAATCCCTCCATTTTACTCATGTGGAGGTGGTGTATGCCTCCATTGATACCCATTAAAGTTACAATGGAAAATTGGGACAATCCCAATGGAAACTATGGCTGGAGCTTTTCAGCCATTCACACCGACTGGATATTCTGGTTCTGCTGGCAACGCACCCCCGCTGCAAGTTTCCTGGTGGTGAAGGATGCATTCAACCCCATTGACAATGGTGGGACCAGAAGCTGATGTGGAGATGCCGGCGTAGGACTGGGGTCAGCAGAGTAAGAAGTCTCACAACACCAGGTTAAAGTGCAACAGGTTTATTTAGTAACACAAGCTTTCAGAGTGAGTGATGAAGGAGCGACACTCTGAAAACTTGTGCTACCAAATAAACCTGTTGGACTTTAACCTGGTGTTGTGAGACTTCTTACGGGATCAGAAGATCCAGCCACAGGCCAATGGCAGGCCACCTCCCATTCGCAGTGGGTTGCGTGGTAAAACCCATCCTAAATGTTTAAGTAGAGTTTGCACAGTATGATGAACGGCACATCATTTCTTCAAAAATTTGTAGTTCTGAAAAGGGCAATCAAGACAAATGTTGTGGGGTTTTCTGATCCCATCCACCATGGTATTGGAAATCCCCACCTGAAGTCAACGGGACTTTTGGTGGTCCATCAGATTTTCCATCACAGTTGTGATGATTCCCACTGTGGATGGGATGGAAAATCCCAGCCATAGACAAAAAGTCCCATGGAGACTTGTGGTGCCGTAGCAAAGACATTCATTTGATACAGTGGATCTCTGATTCATTGTGCCACCTGCACACAGAAGGAACATTGTGCTTTTAAACATTGTATTTTTCTTTTCCTTGCAGGGAGCTGTTAATAGTAATTACTCCACTGTACTGAAATGTACTGGAGCTGATTTTAATAGTGTGGTGATTTGTTTCTGGTGTATGTATCAATGTATCATTGCTGGGGAGCAGGAAGCAAATAACAGCAAACTGCACACACGCCTGTGCTGCTGGGGATTTGTATCAGTGTGGAACGTTAGGATTTCATTCGGTTAAGACATGATTGAAGTAATCAATCAGGTTCAATGAAAAACCTGGCAGTGAACTTGTGACATTTGTTAGTGATGTTATTGGAGTGGAGTGGATATTCCTGGTATAAATGGACCTTCAGACACACTATTCACTCACTGTAGCAGTCGAGAAATGGATTTAAGGTCATAGTTCATAACATTAAATCAGACTTGCGGCGTAATTTGCTAAATAAGCTCAAAAACTGCTGCCGATGATCCCAGAACTGGTCCAAGGGGATAAATAGGTTTTTGTCAAATGTTTCTTAAGCAGCACTACCAATATAGCACCGTAATGCAATAACTTGCTATGACATAGCTAGCATTTGACTATTCTTAGTCAGGGCGCTAGTTCTTTACAGTGATAGGAATAATCTTCCTTCATATGGTTGTTAATGTCAACGTGTGGACCACTTCTCATTAACACACATTTGGCAGGTTACAAGCATCCTAGGGCAATTCAATGTTTCAGTGAACAACTGAACAAAGATCATGGCATTTACTTGATTTGTTGATTTGATTTATTATTGTCACATGTATTGGAAAACAGTGAAAAGTATTGTTTCTTGAATGATATACAGACGAAGCATACCATTCATAGAGTGCATACAGGAGAAGGAAACAAGAGAGTGCAGAAGGTAGTGTAGTCATAGCTGGGATGTAGAGAAAGATCAACTTAATATAAGGTAGGTCCATTCAAAAGTCTGATGGCAGCAAAGAAGAAGCTGTTCTTGAGTCAGTTGGCGTGTGTCCTCACACTTTTGTATCTTTTTCCCGATGGAAGAAGGTGGAAGAGAGAATGTGTGGGATGCATGGGATCCTTGATTATGCTAGCTGCTTTTCTGAGGCAGTGAGGAGTGTAGACAGAGTCGGTGGATGTGAGGTTGGTTTGCATGATGGACTGGCTATATTCACAACCCTTTGTAGTTTCTTGCGGTCTTGAGCAGGTGGGGGTGGGATGAGTGGGAGCAAAGGGTGGGGAGGAGGGGTCTGTCCTCAGGAATGTGGGACCCAGTACGACAGCATCTCAGTTAGCATTTGTGCAGCAGCACTCTGCTGTACTGAGAATTAAAATGGTAATGAGGGGGCCTTATGTATGTCACAGGACTCCAATTTGCATCTTAAAAGAGCCAAGTACTTGGTACAGACCATCTCTCTGTCTCTCTTTCTCTCTGTAAAGACTCACGTTCCAATCATTATTTTGTAAATTGAGTTTGTGTCTTTATGTGCCCTGTTTGTGAATAGAACTCCCACTCACCTGATGAAAGGGCAGCGCTCCGAAAGCTAGTGGCTTTTGCTACCAAATAAATCTGTTGGACTTTAACCTGGTGTTGTGAGGCTTCTTACGCTCTTTCTCTCTACCCAGAGACTGGTCCGCTGAATAGAGGAAAAAATTCCTCTTAATGCTTCAGAGGCATAATGGCTGGCGTAGAATTCTCTGGCTGTGATACACTCCATCCACTTTTCTACACCGCTGCAGTCAAATCTGTGAAATCTGATTCATACCAATTAAAGTTATTGCCTCGTCTGTCAAAACACAATTATTATGGTTTGGCTTGATACTCGTGGTCTGTCTGTCATACCAATAGGATCATCAGTCACGAGTGTTTCATTTTGCATCTTCACTTCACTAACTTTCATAAGGTTGCCCCGAGGTAGATCTTGTGCAATACTGACTGCTGAGAATCTCACCGGCTGGACACAAAACCCCCTGCCTTTGTCTCCTGTTTTCTTTCAGTTTAGCAGTGTTCTAATAATGAGGCATTTTGCTGCATTGTTCCTTTTTTCTTTGGCATTTTGGATAGTATTCCAAGTCCTCCATCAAGGCATTGGATATATGTGGCTTAAGAAACCAGTGACAATGAAGCATAATTCATGTTACCTGGAGGGACCTGGCAACATATACCCTGAACATGTTGAGAAATAACAGACTGTGGGAGAATGATATATTTCACGTGTTAATCATTTGCATCTTGTTAACTGATCAACTGAGTGGGTTTTAGTCATTTGCTATTGATGCCCAGTTTTCTTTTGAGGAGATTTGTTGCAGTTTAGTCTATTCCTCTGTGTCCATAAAGAGAGTGCTGGGTACCGTGTGAATAATACCTAGTTTGAACAGTGGGCTCATTGAGGGTAAATCATTATACCTAAATTGTGTGTGTGTGTGTGTGTGTGTGTGTGTGTGTGTGTGTGTGTGTGTGTGTGTGTGTGTGTGTGTGTGTGTGTGTGTGTGTGTGTGTGTGTGTGATTATCCACAAGCACGTCTGTATACCTGCACCTGTGGCCATGCATGTACGTTCTTTGAGGTGTATGTATGTCTGTGCTCATGTACTCCTGAATACCAGCATAGGTGTTTGTGTGTGTACTTGCGTGCATGCATATTTACATGGGCACATCTGTGTTTATGTACATGCATGTATGTGCTGTGCATGTGTGCACCTTCACATACATGAGAACATAATGGAGTGACCTCTTGTTGTCAGGCTTGTCTTTGTTTGCTCCAGAAAAGCTACTGTTTATTTGTTTTAACCAGAACAAGGATTGATTGTTGGTGCCCATTTAGATTATTTATCTTCCAGCCAGAGTTTCCTCGGATTCTTCAAATAATGGGAAAGTGGAGGATTCATCAGGGGAGTGTGTCGTGGCTAAGTGTGATCGTGGGAGTAAGTAGGGAGCAGACCCAATCTTACTGCTTCCCTGTTCCACTCCTTTTCACGTTGTAGCCATTTTCCTACGCAGACTGAGGCAAAACATGGATGGCGTATCATTAACAGGCACTTGAGAGCGAGCAGAGGACTGGGAGCAATCCATCTGGACAAGAAACAACAACGGGTGGAAGAGGAAAATGGAGAAACCTAAAAAGGGAAGACCAGGGCAAAAAAATGCCTATGGAAAGCACACACGTGCACCATGACTTAAATACTAGGCTGGAAAACTACTGCTTTGTAATGGAAAGGATTGTGAAATTAAATTTTGGAAATGCACTGTGATAGATTCCTTGTCACGGTGCTTTGTGAAAACACATTCAGTCCCAGAAAATCTATTTAATTCACACAACTACATGGCGACAGCTGAAATTCTATCCATCTCCAGCTTCAGCCCAGATTTCTGTTTTCAAATATTGCCTGAAGGAATGATTCTACAATGCTGATTTCTTGGAAGATACTGCCAGAATCAGTTTCTTCTGCTTTGCCTATTCTTTTGATATTTCTCACTAGCTTTGCAATTTGATTCATTAAAAATGCAAATGAAACACCATCTGCCTGGCAGAATACAGGGTTTGCTATTAACAAGATTTTAACAAATAATACGTACAGATGGTCTAACCAAGTTAAGCCTGTGATGGTTAGTATACACACATATCTAGTAAAATACTGTGCAACCTGTGTTTGAAATGTCCTTTTTACTCTAATTCTTTGCAACAAATCCAATGTAAAGATTGACAGCGATGACACTGAGAGCGATACTGTAGTGATTTAAATACTGTGTGTGCTCTTGTTAATTAAGTGTCACCTTGCAGACTCAGTGTATCTCTACAGTTTTTCAGATCCCTGGCCCGGAACATGTTCAAAAAGCCAAAGCAACTGGCATGACCTGGTCAAAGGGTACAACCTGTCCACATTATACAGGAGTAGCGGCAAGGCACATTGCACTCAGAGAGAGGCACCAGGATTGGGAGGAGACTGCTCCCCACTACCCTATCAGTCGCACTGCATTGGTGCTTCACTTACACCATTTTAAATGTGGCGCTACGAGTTTATAAGTTGCGCAGGAATTTTAGGCACCAATTCTTAATGGCTAGAATGGTGCAGAATATAAAAAATTAAAGTTGCCATCGTCCCAGTTGACCGTACGCTGCTCTCCCCTTTGAGGGGGAGAGCTGACTTGTGGTGATTTAACCTGAGGATCACCACACCTCAGGAAAAGGGCAAGGTTGAGAAGGAGGGGCCTTTATGAATCACCTGAGCCACTACGGGAATTGAATCTACACTGTTGGAGCCTTCCTGCGTTACGAACCAGGCATTCAGCCAAATGAACTAAACCAACTCTCCCATGCAGAAAATAGCACAAAGTTAGCTTCCATTTTAGGATGATGGAAGAAATTCTGGACCAATATCTTCATTGCTGTAGCTTTAGGCATCAGGGTAAGTTAGCCAGATCAATATTGGAGCCAATAAGATGTTGGCTGGAATTCTCCTGCCATTAATGCCGATGGGATTCTCCAGTCCTGCCAGCAGCACAAATGCCTGTGCATTTCCCATCGGCATGGGGTGATGTCAATTGGAAGAGTGTGAATGGCAGGCCGGAGAATCTCGTCCTTTATCTTTCAAACCATAATTTCAACTTTGGAACAATCTTGCACGAAAGAAACTTGTACATGTGCAGTTGTTGCAGAATCTGGCCCACAGTAAAAGCTGTTCAATTTGGCACCAACAGGAACTGGTTAATTACAAATCGGTTTCAAGTGGAGATAGTTTGATAATGGGAAATGGCCATGAGATTTGCGTGTCTTTGTGCTGAGTGTAATAGAAGCCTGAACCTATTATTCACATAGCATATCAGTGTCAGTTTAAAAAGAAAACTGTTCTTTGGCTTATAATTTGCTCTGCACCTAATTTAGGCCATTAGTATTTGCCTCACTGAGTGAAAATGTGGTATTTGGAGCTATCATTACTTGCGATTCAGTTCTGCAACTTAGGAGATGTAAAAGATAACAGATTGATTAAAAGACAGCATTCTGTTTCAGAAAGTCAAGTATGATCATGATATATAAGATGAATGAAAGTAGGAGTCATAGGATTCCCTACAGTGCAGAAGGAGACCATTTGGCCGACTGAGTCTGCATTAACCACAATCTCACCGAGGCCCTATCCTCATAACCCCATACATTTACCCTGCTAATCCCCCTGACACTAAAGGGCAATTTAGCATGGCCAATCAACCTAACCCATACATCTTTGGAGTGTGGGAGGAAACTGGAGCACCCAGAGGAAACCCACACAGACCCGGGGAGAAAATGCAAACTCCACAAAGGTAATCACCCAAGTTTGGAATTGAACGTGGGTCCCTGGCGCTGTGAGGCAGCAGTGCTAACCACTGTGCCACCTTGCTAAAATCTGAAATTAGATTGGTAGGATCATTCCATTTGGAACCATTTGTTTCCAGTTGAAAATTCCTGCAATCGGAACTCAAGCTCATTGTGTGTGATATACTGATGGGCGGAAGTGCGTCCCTCTTGGGAACCCAGACCGCCAGTGATGAGAAGCAAAAATTTCTGCTGGATTTTCCAGCCATTTCCACATGGTCATCATGGTGGGGTGGGAGGGAGCTGGAGAGTGTGCAGGGGTGGGAGGGGAGAGAGGTGCCCTACTAAACCCATGGATGTCCACATTCTGGCCACTCACCTGATGAAGGAACAGTATTCCGAAAGCTTGTGGCATTTACTATCAAATTAACCTGTTGGATTTTTAACCTGGTGTTGTGATACGTCTTACTGTGTTTACCCCAGTCCAACTCCGACACCTCCACATCATGTCCACATTCCTGCAGTGTTATGGTCAGCTTCTGTGTGTTGGATCCTCACTTTGAGATACTGAAAATCAGTGTGTGAAACAGAGTGAGTGGGAGCCAACCTTCTGCAATTCCAAGACCCCACATTCCAGAACTGTCATGATATCTAGTAGGTGGAAACAAGAATATTTTATTATATGAGGCACCTTTGCTCGAACCATCTCTGTGCGGTAACTTCATTTTAAGAACTTAGATTCTTAAATCTAATTTAGATTCATCCAATTTTAGAAAGAACAGCCTCGTAATGGCATAGGACAGTTCTGAAATTGTCTTGCATATGGTGAATAATAATTGCAATTGTAGAAATGCACCTTTCAAAACTACCTACCTGATGGAATAGCCAACTGAGCTACTTGTCGGAAATGATAAGAATAAGTGTCAGAATACAGAATGTTTTGCAGCTTGTTACATAAGGTCCATGATTAAAAATCCAGTTTAGTTGATGCTCAGAGGAGGCTGCAGGCAAGCATAATGAATACTCTTTCTATGTTCTACATTGACAGTTCCCCCGGGGCAGGAGCTAACTGAGCTGTTAACTTTGCCGGATCAAGCACCGCAGATTGTGATGAAGCTGATTGAGGCCTTGGAGAAGAAAGGTACTGTTTTTAAAGAATTCTCCCAGTCACTCTGTCTCGAGCACAAATGCAGGTACATCACAAACATATACACACACATGTGCATGGATTTGTTCTCAATGTGAGAGCTGTCCAGGTTTAACATCAGAATCAAATGGGCACGAATTCAAGTTGCATTCGCAGACCTGAGCACACAAGCTGACAACAGGTTCAGTACTGAAGGAGTGCCACATTGTCCTGTAGGTGTCTGTTTACCTGGACATTTAAGACCATTATTCATAGAGGAGTCGGGGCTTCTCCTAATACCACAAAAATAAATTATTCAGCTTGTGACCATTCTTACCGTTGTAGCCTTTGAAATTTTGCTGTCACGTCCAGCTGCAGAAAAACACTAAACATTAAAATTAATTCATTGAATGTGATCTGATAAGTGGCAATAAAAACAAAAGTATGCTGAAAATGCTCAGCAAGTCCGACAGTATCTGAGGTAGGATTAAGATGACTTGTTTGGAGATAAACACTAACGCTGAACTAAGGCCAAATGGTCTGTTTATCACCATAATGATATGATCCAAACCTACATTTGCAGTCAATGCAAGTCCTGTTAGGTTTCCAGAATGCTTTTCTGAAATACATGTAGCAGTACAACGTTTTGACTGTATCCTCCAACAATCACCCCACCAGTATGGAGTGTGGTCTGCTGGATATATTATTTTAACTTAATGTTGTGCCGTTCTGCTGTAGACATTAGTTGTGAGGATTACTCAACTGCCTATCTCCATTCCTTTTGTGCTCTCTGAAAGTCTTTGAATCACCCCCAGGCCCCTTTAGGCTCTGTGATGAAATGGAGGAAACATGGAGTAAAAGGATGTGATTTGCTTATGAGGGTATACTGGGGAGTGGAGACACCATACCAAGGAGTTAGCTTGCATCATAAAAGTTGGATGCGTGGAATTTGTCTGCCAGCTGTGGAAAGGTAATATTTGTGCCCGTGACAGGCAGATGACATGGCTTTCCTCGCCTTGAATGCATGATGTTCCTCTTCTGTCTCATTTTCTGAAGGAGAGCTCAGTGGAGCATTGCAAGGCACTCATTACCTCTTGCACTGCTTCACAAACATTGCTGTTTCTAATGGAATTTACTGTGCTCCAGAATTGGACAAACCACATTGCTTTCCCCTTCCCCTGCAAACCCTGAAAAGCTGCAAGACTTTCAGTTCCATTTATTATAAAATTGAGATGGCTTTTAGTGATAGCTAGGATTTCAACGAACTGAAAAGAGTGATAACTGAGCTTTCAAACAATGCAAAAGACCATTAAAAAATAATCTGCAGACACTAAAAGCATTGCACTTATCTAAATTAATACACTGTCTAAACTTTATAAAAAGAGGTGCCATACAATTGCTCTTGCTTCATAGATTTTCTTAAGCTACTGCTAGCCATCTAGGAAGAAACAGTTTGTGTCCCTACAATGATTCATGAAAAGGAAACATGCCCAGCAGTTTGCTCCGTTCTCTTCCATTCAGTTCTTCTTTCTGTTTCTCCTTGTGTTGACTCCTATATGAAGGACCTTTCTTTATTACTAAAAACCTACTCCCTGGCCCCCATCATTATTTATTACTCTATGATGCAGGGCAATGTGGCATACCATCTTATCCCCCTCTTCCCATCCGGCACCACCTCGTGTAGGCCTAGGAAATCCATACCAGTCAATTCCTATGCATGATATTGTAATACTAATACCGTTACACATTTGGATTTGTTCCAGTTGGCTCACTGGAGCTCTGCTATATTAGTTTATGGACCATAGGTGATATAATAGACCCAGCGTGGAAGCAGAGAGGAGAAGGCAAGAACACACACCATGAATGAAGCTCAGTTTGTTATTTTTTACCCCAAAGTCTGTGCTGGTACCATGTTTCCAAATACTGAGTGAATTCTGTATGAGTTATCTTTCTCAGAACTGCTGCTGACCAGCACTTGGAATCCTTACATACTGGGTATCAAGGGTCAGCAATAAGTAAGACAAGTTGTTCTATCCAAATAGATCCGGTTTTAAAGAAAGAGGATGGATCACCACCTTTCTGGTAAAACAGACGACAGCTTGTGAACACCCATTTACCCACCTGGTTTTCCACTTTCAAATTGAGCTGCCCATGTAGACAGCTCACGATTTTATGTTCATTCATTTTGATAGAAGATCATGATCATTGCATGTTTGATTTTCAAGTATACAGTCCAAGTGGATGGAGTTCTATACCCGGTGCACGTAAGCAGATAACTTGTCCTCTTATTTCTTGAATCTCGACAAGATTCGAAAGGTAAAGAATACCCAGCCACTGCCACAGCTCCTTTTCCTATCACCGAGGATTATATTAATAATCCAGATGAACAGTTCTCTTTTAACTGTGCTTTGATTCAATCCTTCTAACAGCTGAGGGTGCTCTTTAAATTTGTGGCCTAGCTAATTCTCAGTGTGAAACCTGCTCCCAGAGGTCATCTTTTTGATTAATTATGGGGCACATCCGTCTGTAAGGCAAATGAATATAACGGCAGGTTTCAAATCAGATGGTATAAGCACTGAATTACAGGGAATACTTAAAAAATCTAGCATGTTTGTCTTGTAGCTTTAACTGTGTTTTCTGTTCAATTAATGGTTTGCTTGTTGACTCTTTTCAATAAGCAGAATAAGAAGGATGAATGAGAAATGTACTAACAATTTTTGGAAGTACAAATGAGATTAATGCAATCGAAATGTTGGTTCTATTCTCTCTCCACAAATGCTGTCTGGCTTGCTGAGATTTTCCAGCATTTTCTGTTTTTTGTTTCAGATTTCAGCATCCGCAGTATTTTGCTTTTATATGAGATTAATGCAACGTGTTTGTACATAAGAACGTAAGAGATAGGAAGACAAGGAGGCCGTTTGGTCCCTCAAGCCTGCTCCATCATTCAATAAGTTTATGGCTGACCTGCCTGTGGCCTTAACCTCACTTTCCTGCAAGCCCTGTAACTCTGACTCCCTGTGGCATTGAGAATATCCAGTGGTGTAACAACGCAAATGCTTGTGTATCACAGCACTGGGTCCAACTTTTGTGGTCTTCACTTTTATCATAGTCATAGAATCCTACAGTGCAGGAGGAGGCCATTCAGCCTGTTGAGTCTACACTGACCAAAATCCCACCCAGGGTCCATCCCCATAACCTCATGTATTTACCCCAGTTAGTCCCCCTGACACTAAGGGACAATTTTTAGCATGGCCAATCCACCTAACCCGCATGTCCTTGGGACTGTGGGAGGAAACCGGAGCACCTGGAGCAAACCCATGCAGACACTGGCAGAACGTGCAAACTCCACACAGACAGTGACTCCAGCTGGGTCCCTGGTGCTTTGAGGCAGCAGTGCTAACCACTGTGCCACTGTTTGATGAATTATTGCTGGTTGGTTATATTCCACGGCCTTAAATTGATGAAGCTCTCCACTGATGCTGAAAATTCACAGCCAATTTTGATTTGCCCCACATATGGCCATCAGTGTGAAAAGGAGCTGGGCCCAGGGTCTGAACTCCCTACGTGAGGAGATCCCACTTTCCTGGAGTTCCTTGGGACTCTTACAGAAGCAAGGCCAGTGGGAGCATTTTCCTGGTTTTCATGATGGAGAGAATCTGATAAATCCTTTGGCCCAGCAATCTTCAGCTGGTTTACCGGCTTCTTCACCATCAGATGCCCAAATTGGCTGTCTAATGGGAAGTGTTCCCCTGATCTTGGAAAGTTTTCCAGGGGCAGTGGCTAAGACTTCCAGTAAGTTGTTTTCAGTAAATACATATAGATTTTGGGATAATTATTTCAATTGTTGCACAGTAAATTTGTACAATGCATTGACCATATTCCCACCTGAACTGAACTTTGTTCATTTCCTCTGAAAGGTGCAGAAAGTGAAATTCTCTATCGGCCTCCCCCTGGCTCACCTGGTGGCTTGGAGCTCAAGGAAGCTCTTGAAATTGGTAAGATTGAAAAGCAACTAAAAATACTCCATCATCATTATTTTTTTGGAAACAGTTGAACTGATGTCTTCTATGTTAGATGGATTTCTTTTCCTCTCCAACACTCCTGCTCGGATACAGTTCCACCTGGGCTAGACATCCTCTGTTAACTTGTCCAAGTCTCCCTCTTTCATGTATGGAATTGATGTTGTAACCTGATATTTGCACTCGCCTACTTTATAGGTGGAACACAATGGTAATCAGAGGCAGAAAAGCTCCCCTGTATTTGTCCTGCAACCAAGTGTAGCTCCCAATTCTGACTAATGTCTTACCCTGTACAGAATGGAAATCAAGGCTGGTCTAAATGCTCAATGATATGTTGGTGATGCTTTAGTCTGGGCCGTTGAATGGATTTTATTGGAATATATGTGTTTCAATGAGTGTTTGTTTCTACAGTAAAGAAACTATAAAGATCCTGATCATTTTGGTCATGATGAAATACAACGTCTTAACTTAATATATTCAGAAGGATCTCTTTTAGTGTTTGCTAATTAAGCAGGAGTGGGTAGAATTTCCACTGGGGCTTCTGCTGTTCACCTACTGTGGCTTCAGCAGAATTTCTCAAGGAAAAACTATGGCTGCTTGAGTTTCTGCCAACGTTATTCTGGAGATTGGGAGAATGGGAGGTAACTAAACCTTATAGCCTTTATTATTTATTACTGCTCATGTGTTTGTGGTAAATACTACTTCATTCCCACCATTATTTATTTGACAAGGAATTTGATAGCTTGCTTTTGTACTGTATGCTTATTTGTTCGATGTAGAAGAGTGGCCTGCATGACGATTGCCATTGTCTTGATCCTGAGCACTGTCGCTGTGTTTCTTGCCAGCTCACTCCTGCTGATCTGCAGAGAGTTGAGAACCAGCTGAGTGATGAAAGTAATAGATTATAATCGTAATACAATCAGTTTTAGAATAAAAGTTGCTCCCTTTATAGGAATTCCAAGTGCAGTTTGTAAACTGGGAGTCACTTTTGCAAGAGCTTCAAAAGTGAGTCCATGAAAATGATACATTATGGCTTCAGAGTTTCACCCTGGGATATGATCACATCTATTAGCTTGACGTTTCATTTCCGTATTGAGAGAGCGCTGCTTTGTTGGAATTATTGCACTTCTGATGCTGTAAATGGTCTATGAGTTCTGTGTTCTGCAGTTTTACATAAATTTTAACGATCCCACTGTGCCATTGGAAGAAGATTAGGGAACCATTTTGTATCTTGGCCAATATTTTACCCTCAATCAATAGCATAAAATGTGTGCTTGTTGATGATGCTATTGTGGTTTGTGAGATCTTGCTGTGTGACAATTAACTACAAAAGTGGCTGCAGTTCCAAAAATACTCTGGCCTCTGAGAAGGATCATCCAGCCTGGAAATGTTAGCTCTATTCTTTCTCCACAGATGCTGTCAGACCTGCTGAGACTTTTCAGCATTTCCTGTTTTAGTTTCAGATTCCAGCATCTGCATATTTTGCTGCTATTTAAAAGTACTTCATTGTATATGAAAACATGCTTTGGCACCATATACATATAGGTTTATTCTTAAGCACAGTTACACTCCATACTTGGCCTCACATATACCAACATTTGCCCTCTTAAAAAAATTTTCATCCTTATTCTGTTGAGAAAGTGAGACAGATTTTGGCATTATTGTCCTAATTCCAGCTATTAGAGACCTCCTCCTCGACATTGCAATAGATATGGGCTGCAGAATCTGACCTGTTTACATGGAGAAGATTTCAGAGCACTGTTAACAACTGAAAGTCAACACCAAAAAATGTGCAGTTGTAATTGTTGTCTTCTATTTCCAGACTTTTTCCCAATTACGGTTAGATCTTTACAGATTGTTGATGTCAAGACCTTATCATTACCTTTAAGTATGGGCTAGCTTCATACCTGCTTAGATAAATAGCACTGGTACTTACATAGTACTTCTTGTCATCTCAGAGTGATGGCGGGCAGCATTGCTGTCTCATTTATACTGCACTGCCACTACAGTTAGATGTTGCTGTGATATAGCAATTGAATAAAGTCTTTCACTGGATTGTTGAAAGCTGAGCTGTCTTCTTGGAGATGTTCTCAGCTGAATAAGCCAATTGAATGTGTTAATGTGAGTTCTGTCATAAATTGGACAATTTGCGTTTTTTTATATGTAAAAAAAACATTTGACTGTTTCTGATCGCTTAGAGGGACAATTGTTAGTTTTTGATCAACTAATCAGTCTACAGACTTGTATGAATGGCAGGTGTTGTGTTGTGCAGATACAGGATCGGACTCTCTAAGTTGTTATCTTCCATGAACTTTCCAATCATGAATTGTTGTCATGGCTACAGTAGCCTTTTGAAGAGAAACTAAGTCAGTAATTTTTGGGGCCAAGAACTTCTATGCACGGGTAGCATGGTAGCACAGTGGTTAGCACTGCTGCCTCACAGCTCCAGGGGCCTGGGTTCAATTCCCAGCTTGGGTGACTGTCTGTGTGCAGTGCGCATGTTCTCCCTGTGTCTGTGTGGGTTTCCTCCGGTTTCCTCTCACAGTCCAAAGATGTGTGGGTTAGGTGTATTGGCCATGTTAAATTGCCCCTTAGTGTCCCAGGATGCGTAGTTTAGAAGGACTAATGGGGTAAATGTGTGGAGTTGTTGGAGTATGGCCTGGTTGGGATTGTAGTCGGTGTAGACTCAATAGGCCGAATGGCCTCCTTTTGCCTTGTCGGATTTCAATGATTTCTATGATTATGAGGCACAGGTTCATTCAAAACACCTCAGTGCAAATTCAGTTTAGTCACAGAGGAGCACCCACTCTCCCAGTGGTATCTCCCTGTTAATGTCGAACTTAACAAGTGGTGATGCAACTCACGCTGAACCCGACGTCTACTTCAGTCTCAGCTGAGAATATGTACTACTGTACGGTTTCCCAAAACCCATTCCTCAAGGTGGAAGTATTTGGTTAAATCAACGCTACTCCATTAAGATTGCACATATGACATATTCCAAATATAAACACACATTCTTGTCATGAACATCAAAGGATTCTGGTCCCTACACCTTCAGAGCACTTGTGAAGCTTTTTGTGTGATGATTCACAACATGCTGAGATCACTCGTGCTTCAGAGGGAATTAACACCACATACGCATGGAAACACCAATCTGATTTGAGTAAGCCAGTATATGCTTAACAAAAAAAGTGCACATCTGGATAGATTGGGGTGTCTTGCAGTTTGTGCCTAGCACCACCTCGTAATTTATGCTAACGCATTGTGTGTGTCACCATATTGCGTAGAAGTACATTGATTTTTACAGCACAGAAACTGACTATTCGATCCAACAGGCCTGTACTGTATTGATGTGCCATATGAGCCATAATTGCCTGCGTCAGTAATGCCTTGTTACACTGCTTGAAAACAGACAGATGGAATATTTCAAATAAACTGGGATTATAGTCAGGGAAGGATTTATGGTCCATGCCTCCAAGAATGCCAGAGAGTCTGAGTTTCACAGTTTCTTTAGTTGATGCCTAGACCTTTGAAGTGTGAATGCTTAGATGTATGCGTAACATTCTCAATACAGACCATAAGAAGAAATGCTTCATATTGCGAGAGTCTAAACAAATGAGATCCAGAAAAGCAAATGTCAGCCTTTTGGCCATTTGTGCAGAGCTGAAAAGCTGCAGAGGTCTCTTCAAGAGAGCAAAGTGTGCAACTGCTAGATTGGTGGGAACATGGTCTCTGACTAACTGCCAAAGGTTTAATCTGGCAACAATGTCCTTCGGATGCTGCCACCTCAGTCAGTAATGGTGAAATGCTGAACCACTCTTGGTGATGGCCATTGAAGTTCCACATCCACAGTACATGTTACGTCTTGCCACCCTCAATGCTTCTTGAAAGTGGTGTTTAACGTGGAGGAGCATTAATTCATGAGCTGAGGGAAAGCAGCACGAGGTAATCAGCAGGTTTCCTTGCCCATGTATGACCTGATGCCATGAGACTTTGAGTTCTGGAGTCAGTATTTAGGATTCCCAGGGCAACCTCTTTGGATTGCATTTCTAGCACTGTCCTGCCATCTTAAAGTTTTGTCCTGCCAATGGTTTTACCCAGGGATGTGAAGGAAAGTAAGACCAGAAGACATAGGAGCAGAATTAGGCCACTTGGCCCATTGAGTCTGCTCTGCCATTCAGTCATGGCTGATATTTTCTCATCCCCATTCTCCTGCCTTTTCCCCATAACCTCTGACCCCCTTATTAATCAAGAATCTATCTATCTCTGTCTTAAAGACATTCAATGACTCGGTCTCCACAGCCTTCTGCAGCAAAGAGTTCCACAAATTCACCACTCTCTGGCTGAAAAAACTTCCTCCTTATCTGTTTTAATGGATCATCCTTTTAGCCTGAGGTTATGTCCTCTGATTCTAGTTTTTCTGACTAATGGAAACATTCTTTCCACGTCCACTCTATCCAGGCGTCACAGTATCCTGTACATTTCAATAAGATCCCACACCCCCCCCCCCCCACATCCTTCTAAACTCCAATGAATACAGACCCAGAGTCCTCAACCGTTCCTCATACAACAAGCTCTTCATTCCAGGGATCATTCTTGTGAGCCTCCTCTAGACCCTTTCCAAGGCCAGCACATCCTTCTTTAGATGCGGGGCCCAAAACTGCTCACAATACTCCAAATGGGGTCAGACCAGATCCTTATTCGGCCTCAGAAGTACATCCCTGCTCTTGTATTCTGGCCTTCGCGACATGAATGCTAACATTGCATTTGCCTTCCTAAATGCCAACTGAACGCATTAATCTTAAGAGAATTTTGAACAATGATTCCCAAGTACCTTTGTGTTTCTGATTTCCTAAGCATTTTCCCATTTAGAATATGGTCTGTGCCTCCATTCCTCCTTCCAAAGTGCATAACCTCACACTTTTCCACATTGTATTCTATCTGCCACTTCTTTGCTCACTCTCCTAACCTGTCCAAGTCCTTCTGCAGCCCACCTGCTTCCTCAATACTACCTGTCCCTCTACATATCTTTGTATCATCTGCAAACTTAGCAACAGTGCCTCCAGTTCCTTCTTCCAAATCATGAATGTACATTTCACAATGTAGATTGTGAAAAGTTGTGGCCCAGCACTGACCCCTGAGACACATCAACGGCTGTAATCCTGAAAAAGACCCTTTAACCCCACTCTCTGCCTTCTGCCAGCCAGCCGATCCTCTATCCATGCCAAGATCTTACACTTATTTAAGATCTTACACTTATTTAATAGTCTCCTAATTTCCCGTCTGCTGTCTCCCTCCCTTCTTAAATAGCGATATTATATTAGCTACTTTCCAGTCCTCCGGTACCCTCCCTGCCTCCAGTGATTCCTGAAAGATCACCACCAATGCCTCCACAATTTCCTCAGCTATCTCTTTTCGAACCCTGGAAGTCTGGAACATTGGCTAAAATGTCTGATTCGAAGAGTATGTCCAAGTGAGTGCAGCAGGCAGTGAAGAAGGCAAATGGTATGCTGGCCTTTATTGTGAGAAGATTCGAGTACAGGAGCAGGAATATCTTGCTGCAATTATACAGGACCTTGTATATCACACCTGGAACGTTGTGTGTAGTTTATCATTTACCACCTGTCCTGGGAATGACCTTTCAGAACCTCTGTATGTGTCCGATGCTGGTGAAGGTATTGAAGAAGCTGTTGAATAAGAAAAGGTATTCATCCTCATGTACCCTTTAAAACCAATGTAATTCCCACATCTCCATCCCTGTCTGGCAGGTCAGTGTTGAATAAATCATTAGTTTTCCTTCCTCACATGTTCTTAAATGATGGTGTTTGTAAACTCTGCTCTAGTGGTCTGTCCATCCTTGTTGAAGTGCACCACCGCTACCCCATGAACAGTATTGTTAATCAGTTGCTGCAGTTCCCAGATCTGCATTTGTGGTATGAGTGGTAGGAATGTTAAGTGTAAGCAGTTATGTAATACATCTGTCTACATTAATGGAGATGAAGTAGAAATGGTCAAGAGCTTTAAGTTTTTAGTTGTCCAGATCACAAACATCCCGTTTTGGTCCCGCCTTGCTGACGCTAGAAAGTCCACCAATGCCTCTACTTTCTCAGAAGAGTAAGGAAATTTGGCATATCAGCGACAACTCTCGCCAACTTTTACAGATGCACCATAGAAAGCATTCTTTCTGGTTCTATCACAGCTTGGTTTGGCTCCTGTTCTGTTCAAGACTGCAGTAAACTACAAAGGCTCGTGAATGAAGCCCAGTCTATCACACAAACCAGCCTCCCATCCATTCACACTGTTTACACTTCCTGCTGCCTCGGAAAAGCAGCCAGCATAATCAAGGGCTCCACGTACCCCGGACATTCTCTCTTCTACCACTTTCCGTCGGGAAAAAGACAGAGAAGCCTGAGGTCATGGACCAACTGACTCAAGAACAGCTTCTTCCCTGCTGTCATCAGAGTGGACCTACTTTGCATTAAGTTGATCTTTCTCTACACCCTAGCTGTGACTGTAACACTAGATTCTGCAGTCTCTCATTTACTTCTCTATGAACAGTATACTTTGTCTGTATAGCACTCAAGAAATAATACTTTTGCTATATACTAATACATTTACGCGCATTGTAGGGTATGAGATATTCAATAAGAGCACTACCAGTGGCCTTGTTCCAGGGACAAGGAAAACAGTGTCACATGATATGGGGCGGCACGGTAGCACAGTGGTTAGCACCACTGTTTCACAGCTCCAGGAACCTGGGTTCAATTCCTGGCTTGGGTCATGTCTGTGTGGAGTTTGCACATTCTCCTCGTGTCAGTGAGGGTTTCCTCCAGGTACTCCAGTTTCCTCTCACTGTCCAAAAATGTGCGAGTTAGGTTGATTGGCCATGCTAAAACAAAATTCCCCTTAGTATCCTGAGATGCGTAGGTTAGAGGGATTAGTGGGTAAAATATGTAGGGATATGGGGTTAGGGCCTGGGTGGGATAGTGTTTGGTGCAGATTTGATGGGCCTCTTTCTGCATTGTAGGGTTCCACGATTCTATGATAAATGGCAATGCTTAACTGCCATTATAGTGACCACCAGATTGCTTGTCCTGTATTTCACCTAAAAAAACATGCAAGCCTCATCAGATTATTAAACTTCTTCGGAGACATCAAGGGGCCTTTGGGGCTACAGGGGTCTGACATCTGCAGCCTCTTCCTTCTACGTGATCTTTACTGCTACATGTAATAGCCTCTTCACTGCTGTTCCTGTGAAGCCATCTGTAAACTAGGCCAGTAGAACCTTCACTTCAGCCTCAGAGAAGTTTCCCTTTGTGGTGTCAATCATTTCAACACCTCTTCCAATAGCTTGCTCGGCCTATTGACTGCATGCAGCTCATTAACTACATATTGTGCTTGTGTGCTGCTCTCGCTAAGTTTCCCAGATTCCCATAGCACACTCTTTCCCACGGAGATTCCTGCCCTTATGCTGCCAATATAATTTAAATTCGATGAGCCAGAGACAGTGGTGAAGGGGAGTTGGTGACTGTAGAATTGGAATGGAAGACCACGGGCGTTAAGTGTCTGATCATAATTCAGCCAGTGGCAGCGGAGAATCAGAATGGTTTTTACCGCCTACAGACCAGTTGAGGCCCTTAAGTGGCCACCTAAGTTAAGAGCCTTTTTCTGCCACCGTTGATATTTTACCAGCAGTGGGAGACCCTCTACCACATGAAAAACCTCCCAGTAAAAGCTGGCTGGCGGGGCTTCCCAGCGGGCTTGGGAGAGGTGCTCTCCTTGTTGACCCCCATAACCCCCGCTCCCTGCCCCACACACACACACACACACACCAGTTATGCACACCAGTTCCCCTCACCAGAGTTGTCCAATTGGCTTGATGAGCCCAATCCCAGTTTCCTGGTTTTCCAGGACAGTGTACACAATGCAGCTGCAGGCTGCTTGCAGTTGCTATTAAATGCCACCACTTCCAGTTGGTTCTACTGGGACAGAAGAACTGACAGCCCCTCAACAGCTCCAGAAGGTGGGATTTGAACCTTGAAGGTTCCAGAGCCCTGGTGCCAGGAAGTGAATTGTCTGATGGGTACACAATAGGGTTGGGACTCTGGGAAATGGTGGGGCCACTGTCATCTGCTTTAAATTCAGCCATACTTTATGAACTTTCCAACTTGCAATATAAAGCTCAAGATAACATTCTGGTGCCAAAGGGCCTGCACAACCTGATTGTTAACATTCACCTGAAGGCTTTTTTGTAAATAATGTGGAGATGCTGGCGTTGGACTGGGGTGAGCACAGTAAGAAGTCTCACAACACCAGGTCAAAGTCCAACAGGTTTATTTGGAAAAGCACTGCTCCTTTATCAGATGTGTGAGCAGTGCTCCGAAAGCTCATGATTCCAAATAAACCTGTTGGACTTTAACCTGGTGTTGTAAGGCTTCTTATTTTTTTTTGCAAATGGAACAACTTTTTTCTAGCTGCTGAAAAAGGGATGATAGCTATAGTGAGCTATCAATTATAAATCCGTTATCTTGTACTTCAGTATAGGCTTAGTTTGTTATATTTTAGTACTTACCTGATCTGGTAAATTATGAATTTGATTTGTTAGTTTAGATTGTCAAGTCTCTGCCCTGCGTGCAATATCTATTCGAGCAGACTAAGGATGTAGTGAGAAACCTACACAAACTCCAATCTGCAATTTACCACAATTCAGATAAGTATTGATCCCAAAATTATTCACTCTGTGGGACATTGAATAAAAGGTTGTAGTTCTTAGACTATAAGAGACACCTCTGCTTACAGAAACCCATCACAGCCTTTAATTAGAAAGATAATTCCAAACCCTAGTCCAGCACACTTGTAAAGAAAGGTGTATGATTGGAAGAGTGCAGGTTTTCCAAATGACTCTTTTAAACAAAGCTACCTCTACACTTTTAACAACAAATCCAATTTCCAGGATTTTCAACCCCCCCCTTTTAGGATTTCTTTGTCTTGACTGTTAACTGTTCACAATTGCTTTAATTATCGAGTCCAGATTTCTCTTAAAATGTCATCAAACTTTTGATTTTTATCTGAAGTCTGTTTTCTCACTTTAGCTTTGCTTATTGCAACTGTCTCTTTCACTTACAACCCTTTGTTTGCTTTTCACTTTGAATTCTCTTGAACAATACCTTAGTCTCTGCTCTTTAGGCTGAAAACATTCTTACTATCTCAATTTCCTTGTTAACTGGACTGCATCAAGTTCTTTGGGGATGTCTGCCTCTTTGCAAAGTTTCTCATGGCAGAGTTGAGAGATGTTCCATCTCTGGTGTCCTTCAAATGCAGTATATCCAGTTAAAACTAAAACTTATAAAAGCCTTGCTTTCCAGTAGCTAAGTGACAGCTGCTACTTCTGCTAACCTCTATTTACTCTTCAAGCCGTAACCCTCTCAAGCACAATAGGAACCTCACACGTACAAACATCTTTGTTTAGCTTTCTTGGCTAAACATAGTTGAATTGAACTGTCCTTCTTTATTGCAGTAGTGATGGAACTGCAACAGTTCATGTTGCATTGCACTTATTTAATGTTGCCTTTTTTCCCGTTCGATCCCGAACTTGCAATGCAAACACTACGTTTTGTGTCAGGTTGATTGACACTGCTGTAATGGGAGGACTGCGTCCCATGGAAATTTCCAACTGTGTCAAACCAGGTACAGTCTCCAGAGATCTTGGACTAATCCATTGATACCTGCTCTGACTGGTGTGGTTTTCTGGCTGGGTCAGCTCATGGATGGTTACCTTGTTGAGTTCATTGCATGGCAGTTATTGCTAGTCCTGGAATGTCTACTAGATGTAAATCTGACTCTTTGTACCTACCCTCCACAATCAGGGAACCTAGGCACATTACTATCAAGCCATTGAATTCTGGTGGCTTGGGTGTTGGACCACAAACTTCCATCCCTTGTGACACATGTCTTGCAGAATGTTGAAAAGTAGAGTGCTTACACTTGGACTGTGTCGGTTGATACATTACTGTCTTGCTGGGGCAGACATTATAAAAACTTTCATTTTGATAGCTGTTTACTGCAATGTCTTGCCATGTTCCACCACATGCATTTTGGTCAGACATTCTTCCATTTTATGGATGGATCTATTCTTTTGGCAATGCCTGGAACTATCTTGCCCCCCCACACTCCTTCACCACTGGGTGACCTACCTCTGCAATTTGAGCGCTGCCCGCTCTGGCTTCACTCCACGTTTTTGCTGCTGGATCTTCTGCAAAGTTTGGCCCAGTGCACCCAAGCCTGTAGACAACATGTGTCTACATATACAGGCATCTGGGTGGTTTGTGAGTGAGTGAGTGAGTCCACTGTTATTGCACATCACATTATACAGGCAGAGACACTGGACCCTAAGGCTTGCAAACACTTTCTCCTTGTGATAACTGATTCATATCTGCATCCATTCTGTAGTATACTCTCAGAATCATACAGCGCAGAAGACGCCCGTCGGCCCATCATATCCATACTGGCACATTAGAAAAACTATTCTCTAATGGTGTGTCCCTTCGGCTTTTCCGGGGATCATTTTGGAGCATATGAGCATATGAGTAGGTGTGGACGTGATAACCAACTCCAAAATTTGTTCTGAGAATTCAGTATCAGAGATTTCACATCCTTTTGCTTTTCTGTGCATTGGTTAACAGTGGTTGCCAAGTTCATATTGGCTTCCAGTCTATACCGCATGAGTTCCAGGCTGCATGTTCTGAAATTAACTTGCAATCTAAGCTGTTGTCCCTGGCCTTTAATCATACTAGTCAGCATCAGCTAAAAGCAGACGTATTGATTCTGCCTCCCCCCAATGATGAAGCTAATTTTTATATTCAGTTTCTCTGTATTCACAGCTCCCTGGTCTAGGATGCATAGTTCAATGCTCTGCCTAAACAGTTTGAATTTACCTGGGACATCAGATGCTTTCCAGTTTATCTCTGGAAACCTGGCTGCCATTGCTTGAGCCTTCTACCCCTTTCTTTGCTGAAGAGCAAACCTTGCTTTACAAACTGCAGTGATGTGTGCACAGCTGAGCAGGAGTCGCACCCTAAGCTGTGCTGCTGCAGCACAGGCAATTGAGCTTGGAGGCAAGAAGTGCTACGCAATGGGTCAGTGGTGGCCTTGTGGTATTATCACTAGATTATTAATCCAGAATCTCAGTTAATATTCTGGGGAATCCAGGTTCAAACCCCACCATGGGAAATGGTGTAATTTGAATTCCATAAATAATATTGATTTCAATCAAATTTGATTGAATTCTTTGAGGAGGTAACTAAGTATGTATATGAAGATAGAACAGTTGATGTCATATACATAGATGTTAGTAAGGCGTTTGATAAGGTTCCCCATGGTAAGCTCATGAAGAAAGTAAGAATTGTGGAATAGAGGGAAATTTGGCCGATTGGATAAATAACTGACTGTTTCATAGAAGACAGAGGGTGGAGGTGGATGGAAAATTTTCAGACTGGAGGCCAGTTACCAGCAGTGTACCACAGGGATCAGGGCTGGGTCCTTTGCTATTTGTGATTTTTATCAATGACTTGGAGGAGTGGGCTGAAAGGTGGATTAGTAAATTTGCTGATGACACCAAGATTGGTGGAGTAGTGGATGAGGTGGAGGGCTCTCGCAGGCTGCAAAGAGACATTGATAGGATGCAGAGTTGGGCTGAAAAGTGGCAGATGGTGTTTAACCCTGATAAGTGTGAGGTGATTTGTTTTGGTAGGATAAATTTGAATGCAGATTACAGGGTCAATGACAGGGTTCTGAGGAATGTGGAGGAACAGGGAGATTTTGGGGTTCATATCCACAGATCTCTGAAGGTTGCCATTCAAGTGGATAAAGCCGTGAAGAAGGCCTATAGTGTGTTAACGTTTATTAACAGGCGGTTTGAGTTTAAGAGCTGTGGGGTTATGCTGCAACTATACAGGACCTTGGTGAGACTACATTTGGAATATTGTGTGCAGTTCTGGTCACCTCACTATAAGAAGGATGTGGAAGCATTGGAGAGAGTGCAGAGGAGATTTACCAGGATGCTGCCTGGTTTGAAGGGTAGATCTTATGAGGAAAAGTTGAGGGAGCTGGGGTTTTTCTCTTTAGAGCGGAGGAGGATGAGAGGCGAATTAATAGAAGTTTATAAGATGATGAGGGGGGTTGAGTGGACTTTGAGACTAATTCTTCGGGTGAATGTACTAGGGGGTATAACTATAAGGTTCATGGTGAGAGATATAGGAGGGATGTCCAAGGTAGGTTCTTTACTCAGAGAGTGGTTAGGGTGTGGAATGGACTGCCTGCTGTGATTGTGGAGTCGGACACTTTAGGAACTTCCAAGCAGTTATTGGATAGGCACATGGAGCACACCAGAATGATAGGGAGTGGGATAGCTTGGTCTTGGTTTCAGACAAAGCTCGGCACAACATCGAGGTCGAAGGGGCTGTACTGTTCTATGTTCTATGTAATATCTGGAACTAAGAATCTATTCATGACCAGGATACCATTGTCGCTTGTAGGAAAAACCCATCTGGTTTACTAATGACCTTAAAGGAAGGAAATCTGCCATCCTTACCCAGTCTGACCTACAGGTGACCACAGAGACACAGTAATGTGGTTGACTCTCAACTGCCCTCTGAAAAGGCCCAGCATGCCGAAATTCAAGGGCAACTAGGGATGAGCAATAAATGCTGGTCAGCAAGTGACACACATGAACCATGAATGAATAAAAGTAAAGCTAACAGCATGCAAGTGCAATGGCAGTGGCAGGAAATCCACTGCATTGATCTCTGTGGCTGAAACTACCTTTGATTTCTATCTCGTTGGCTCAGACCAAAATCTGGAGGGTGTCCAAAAAGCCCTCAGACTTTACTTATATCTTTGCTGAGCCAATGTGTGAGATATAACTTAGGTAGGGTTTCTGGCTTACACTGTCATTGACAGCTATTGACTCACTACCACTGCTGCCATGTTGTAATTATCTCTTTCTAGATTAACATAAATGGCAAATGGAATTTAATGTTGGCAAGTGCGAGGTGGTCCACTTTGGTAGGAATAATGGTAGGAAGGATTATTACTTGCGTGGAGAAAAACTGCAGCAGGCGACGGTGCAGAGGGACCTCGGGGTCCTTGTGCATGAGTCGCAAAAACCCACCTTGCAGGTGCAGCAGGTGGTCAGGAAGGCGAATGGGATGCTGGCCTTCATAGCGAGGGGGATTGAATATAAAAGTAGGGAGGTCTTGCTGCGGCTATATAGGGCATTGGTGAGGCCGCAGCTGGAGTACTGTGTGCAGTTTTGGGCGCCGTACTTACGCAAGGATATTTTGGCCTTGGAGGGAGTGCAGAGGAGGTTTACTAGGATGATGCCGGAGTTGAGGGGGTTGAGCTATGAGGAGAGGCTGAATAAATTAGGCTTGTACTCGTTAGAGTTTAGAAGAATGAGGGGAGGTCTCATTGAGACGTATAAGATGATGAATGGGATGGATAGGATAGAGGTGGAGAGACTCTTCCCGCTCAGAAAGGATAGTAGGACTAGGGGGCACAGCCTCAAGATAAAGGGGGGGCGATTTAGAACGGAGTTGAGGAGGAACTTCTTCACTCAAAGGGTGGTGAATCTCTGGAATTCTCTGCCCGTTGAAGTGGTGGAGGCTACCTCGCTAAATATTTTTAAGACACGGGTTGATGGGTTTTTGATAAGAGAGGGGATTAAGGGTTATGGGGAGAGGGCGGGAATGTGGAACTGAGCCACGACAGATCAGCCATGATCTTATTGAATGGCGGGGCAGGCTCGAAGGGCTAGTTGGCCTACTCCTGCTCCTATTTCTTATGTTCTTATGTTCTTATAAACAAAGCTGAAGTGTAGGTGTAAAGCTTGACCACAGAGCTTTAATGGTGACTTCTTGTTGCTTCAGCTTGCATGTATTAACTGCAAGAGAACTCGATCACATAATATTGCATCATTTTCTATGATGACGTGCGTGTTAGCATAAACATGCATTTTCTTCGGATTGACAGAGGGTTGGGAAAGCTAATGGAGATTCAGTACAAATTGGAGGAACATGAAACTGATGGCCTGCAAATTGGATTGTACTCAGTGCAGTGCTTGCTGCATATACCAAATGGATGTGATCTTACTGGCCATTCATGCCATGTCCCCACTGCAGCAAGGTTGGAGAATTTGGCACCCAGCCAAATCTCTGTTCACTGCAGCGGGACGGGAAAATTTCACCGGCATTAACAATGGTAACATTCCAATAAAGCTAATGGCAGGTGAAATTGGTTCACTGGTCCCATTAGGATTGTGCTGCTGAGGTGTCGGCACCAGTCATGGCCCATGAGACAGCTTGTTGTCACGAGTGGGGAGTAGGAGGAGCAGAATTAGCCAGCTGGGATTCCAGCTGGAGGTACAAGCCTAGTGTAAGGGTGAGTGAGGGGTGACCAGTGGCCCTCCAGCTTCTCTCAGCTCCAGATACAAACAGGTATCTTTTTAGAAGTTCCTTTTGGGTGACAGTCTTTTGCAATCCCTTGAAGGACTATTCTTTAGATAGATGTAGACCTGATAATCCTAAATGCATGCTACATCCCACGTGCTGCAATTCCTGCTTTGTCTCTTAAAACAAGCTTAAAGCAACTTTTGATTAATGTACTGAAGTGCCCAGTGCATGTTTTAGACAATATGGCAAGAATACTTCGACAGACCCAAACTAAAATGGCACATTGGATGTGGTTAGCCTGTATTTTGGATCTCTTTACCAGCTGTTTTTCATCTGGCTTAGCCCAGTATGATCTTCTCCATAATATATTTTTTATAGTTAGTAAGGGTTTGGAGGACTATGGTGACCGGGCAGGTAAGTGGAGTTGATTTGAGATCAGCCATGATCATATTAAATGGCTGAGCAGGTGTGGCAGGCTGGATTGCCTGCTCCTGCTCCTGCTCCTAGTTCTTATGATTCTTATAAACCTGCTGTGCCTGTGGCAAATGAAAATTGCAGCACTATGAAAAACACTTCCAAGATGTTGGGGTGTGCCAGAGTAATATTTCTGAGTCAATTTTTTAAAAATTAATTATCACAAAATTGAAAATCCCTTTGTGAGCTTGCGTGTTTTGTGTCAGCCATCACGATTCTTTCAATAGTGGTTTTTGCTGATGCTCTGAAGTAAAGGCAGCACTCAGGAGTTAAAAACCTATAAATCTCTCTGAGTCTTGAGGGGTGAGTGGAGGTCAGTGAAAGGGAATGAAGAAGTGCCAGTTAATTTTATAATGATAGCCTTTGTTGGCCTGTAGCAAATAATGGGTTAGTCTGTTTCCAGAGTTGTATCTCTTTCCCTCTGATTTGCTGTCTCATCACCAGGTCGGTTTCATAAACATTAAATCAACAACGAACTGATCTATGCCCAAAGATGTGTAGGTTAGGTTGATTGACCATGTTAAATTAACCTAGTGTCAGGGAGATTAGCAACGTAAATATGAGGGGTTATGGGAATAGAGCATGGTTGGGATTGTGGTCGGTGCAGACTCGGTGGTCGAATGGCCTCCTCCTGCACTGTAGGGATTCTATGAATCGAAGTACCTAGGATAATGCAGGAGTAAGATTGTTGGTAACAAAGTGCACTAAAATATGAATTGAATTAACAAGTGGGGTATTGCCATGATTATCCAAAGTGCAAATAGTGCAACTTACAGATAGCATTGCACATCTTTTTTAAACAATCCACTTCCAATCTAATCTCCATTTACCCTGCAATGTTTCTTCATTCTTACGTGGAGCTCGCAACTCAATTTCTGCAGTCCACCACTAGGGGGTGGTGTTTTATCAGAGTCATGCCACCTTTTATCATTGTCTGCCATGAATCATGTTGTGTAATCTCAGTTCCCCAGTAAAAGCTTGATTGTATGATAATTAAAATACAATCTCTTTGTATCGGTGTTATAATAGTAATTTCCCTTCCAGGAAATCTTTCACAAGGCTGTGACTTTAGATGTGAAAAGGACCATTTACGGTAATAGCTTGCGGTAAGGCATGCATGGGTCATTATCTCGGGAACTGGATGCCTTTTCCAGAGTTGGCACCTTCAGGAGAGGAGGGTGGAAACCTCCGGGAATTTGAGATAATTTTTTTGCTAATTATTGCAATTTTTAACTATCTTTATCCAATTGAATGTCTATATTAATACGCCATTGTGAATACAGCCAAACAAGGAATACTTAGGAACCTAAGACTATTATGAATACATATACCACTGCTGACTAATGGGATGAGAGATCTAGGGGAATTCCTGATTCCAGTGATACTGGCAATAGGGCAAGGGAATGAGCTTAATCTGATGGATTTTTTTGTCCTGGCTTTTAAACAGAAACTTCTCAGGTTGAGTCTAGACACTGACTTGATTACATTTAATTTATTAGTGTCACAAGTAGGCTTGCATCAACCCTACAATGAAGTTACTGTGACAATTCCCTAGTCGCCACACTCCAGTACCTGTCCGGGTACACTGAGGGAGAATTTATCGTGGCCAGTGCACCTAACCAGCACGTCTTTCGAATTGTGGGAGGAAACCGGAGTAGCCAGAGGGAACCCAGGCAGACACAGGAAGAATGTGCAGACACCACACAGACAGTGAGCCGAGCCAAGCCAGGAATCAAACCCAGATCCCTGGTGCTGTGAGGCAGCAATGCTAACAACTGTGCCACCATGCTGCCTATGTTTTAGTGAATTTAATTGTTACACACAGTCTGTGTAAGAAATGACTAGTTAATATACAAGCAAATTATGGCAGAAACTACCAATCTCCTCTACAGTTCATTATAACAGATTATCAAACCTTGGTATATTGAAGGGATAATATCCATGCATTCTACTGCATAGGGGAGTAGACCATGATAAGGGCATTTTTCCTTGGATCGAGTGCCTGAAAATCAATGTTAATCATTTGATCTTCCTTTGTGCCACAGTTATCCTGCGCCTTACTATCCTGTAAGGGCTTTTTGAAAGAGATGTGCTTGGCAGTGCCTTGAAAAGAATGTGCCTGTGTAAACTGCAAGCGAGCGTCAGAGGCCTGTGCACTAAGATTTTCTGCTCTAATGCTGGGTGCAGTTGCAAAGTGGCACAGTGATTAGCACTGCTGCCTCATAGCACCAAGGTCCCGTGTTCATATCTGGCCTGAAGTGACTGTGTGGTGTCTCCATGTTCTCCCTGTGTCTGTATGGGTTTCCTCTGGGTGCTCCGATTTCCCCCCACATTGTAAGGGTGTGCGGGTTAGGTTGACTGGAAGTGCTAAATTCTCCCTTGGTGTCAGGGAGATAAGCAGCTTAAATACTTGGGGTTAGGGGGACAGGGCCTGGGTGGGATTATTGTTGGTGCAGGCTCGATGGGCTGAATGGCTTCCTTCAGCACTGTAGGGATTCTGAGATCTATGAGAACTATGATACCATAGTTCCCACACCTGTAATGCTGATGTTAGTGTCACAAACAGAAGGCTGCTTTTAGCTGACTTTTATTTTGGGTATTTGAATTTTTAAATTATCTAGTCATTATAATGTGCTCACTGCAAGGCCCTGTGAAGTACAATGAGTTGGATGAACAGTTGATTTCCTTTTGTCTGGATGTTAACTGAGGGCTAGAGGTTGGGCAGGACATTGAGGGAATTTCCCTGTTCTCTTGCAAATACTATGATGGCACCATCTGTAAAATGTGCTCATTCAATGTTGCTTTCATTTAATGGCAAGAGCGTTAAACAAGACTGTTTTCTGTTACTAAGCAGGATCTACAAAATGCCACCTTTCCAAAGTATATACCAGTTTTGGGCAGATCTAAACGGATTCCAATCAATTCTACATTTGGCTGCAAATCGGCTTTAGTCCAACTGAGGCCACAGTTTTGATTATCTCCCTTCCTAAGTTTAAGTATTAGTGTCACAAGTAGGCTTACACTATCATTGCAATTAAGTTACTGTGAAAATCCCCTAGTTGCCACACTCCAGTTCCTGTTTGGGCATACTGAAGGAGAACTTAGCATGGCCAATGCACCTAACCAGTGCGTCTTTCGGACTATGGGAGGACACCAGAGTTCCTGGAGGAAACCCACTGCCAGTCTGACAACAGCATACAGAGTGCTTTCAGTAAGCAGTCTCTGTTAGGAGTAAGAAGTCTCACAACACCAGGTTAAAGTCCAACAGGTTTATATGGTAGCAAAAGCCACTAGCTTTCGGAGCACGCTAGTGGCTTTTGCTACCATATAAACCTGTTGGACTTTAACCTGGTGTTGTGAGACTTCTTGCTGTGTTTACCCCAGTCCAACACTGGCATCTCCACATTATGCTAGGAGTCCCATAGGCACTAACACGACTGGTTAAGTACAAAGCAAGAGGCTCCCTGATTCGCCCATCAATTTGGCCCTTAAACAGGGAGTTCATATTCTAACAGGCCCACTCCCATTGCCTGATTAAACCTATGTAGACATAGGAAGAACATGCAGACTCTGCACAGACAGTGACCCAAGGCAGGAATTGAACCTGGGTCTTTGGCATTGTGAGGCAGCAGTGCTAACCACAGTGCCACCGTGCAGTCCTACTGAAGTAACCCGGATGGAGACCAATTTAATTGGTGAGAATTTAGTTGGGTGACTAGTGCTGTAGTACCACAGGGTGTTAACTGGTGGCACTGTTGTATACCAGGCCCTTGGTATTATCCAGAATGTGATTGATGAGATTGTCTTACTTATTACTTGCTGCGTTATGTTCACTTAGTGTTGGAATCATGGAAATGAAACATTTTAAAAACAGGGAAAGGCAACATTGTGCAGATTGGCACTAATCAGAGAGTTGTTGGCCGTATGCATTTTAAAATAATCAGATACAGCTTCCTGCACAACAAGAATTTAAACCTTCATGATTTGGATACAGAGTGAGAGTTTTTAAAAAATTAATTAATGCTTTACTTTGCTATCACTGTGACTGACAGTGGAATAACTGAACTGATAATTTGTACTGTCTCTGGACAGTGTATCCTTCAGTGCATTTGAATTTGATATGGGCAGTTCCTGCTGTACTTATCCCTTTAAAATTGCACTGGATTTGGAGTGTGTGTTCACAAGCTCTGTCATTCCGAGGTCTGCTGCTCTGTGTCGACAAATTAAGGCATGAGGTTAGACGCTGAGGTGACAGACGAAATGGAGACACTCTTATTCCTGTCACTGTATTACCCACCCGCCTGAAAATGCCGTGGGAGTGCATGACTGCAATTCTTTAGCCACCCACATTATAAATGATTAACTAAACGCAGTTTCAGGAGCGATTCTCTGCTTCCCCCCGCCAACTTGTGCCAAAAATATCACTGACTGACGTAGCTTTATTGCAGCTTGACAGATTGTGGAATGCCATTATGGGACTTAGTGGAAAGTTGTTGATGTGAGGTGGTGACTGCCATCCATCAAGCAGTTTGCGAAAACAATCGGGACTTTGGTGAATGGAGATGAGGCTGTGAACCTGTATTTCTGGTTGGGGTTGTGGGAACAGCTACAGAGCAGGATGGTCAAATACCTATCGGAAAGCATCGAAAAGAAAATCGGCAAGCCTTCAGAATACTGTCAGAGACAGGTTCACAGAAATGGGCTGTGTTAAACTCAGCCCACTGAACATTATGGCTACAAATCGGTACACAGGAGGTCAAATGTAATTCACTTTGCCCCTGAAATGATACCCTGTGGTAAGAGAGGATGAACAGCAATTTGGTTGACTCTTAACTGCATTCTGAAGTGGCCAGAGCAAGCCACTGGCTTCAAGGGCAGTTCGGGATGGGTAACAAATGCTCAGCAATGTCCACATGTTATTAAATAATAACGAAGAATAATAAAACCTTAGCTCATTTAGTGGAAGCATTTAGCCTTTCTGATAACGAATCGGGTTCTTGTCTCCACCAACATAGCTGAGAAGAATTTCAGAAGACTGCATTTAAGTGACACTGTCTTACCACCTAATCTCAGAGCCTTTGAATGAATGGATCACGTCTTAACTGAGAGAAAAAAATCCAAGAGACATTTAACCAATTGTCCAAGATGAAATACAAAGATGAGGCCAAGTTCGGCATCTGTCTGCCAGGCTTTAAATACGACAAGGCCCCTTAGGTCAGATAGCCATTAGCAATGGTGAATGCTTGACTTTTTGGAATTCTAACTAGATTTCAGGGGCTGTCAATCAGGATTGATTTTTGGGGAAAACTGAACTGTCCGCAGATGTGTGTGCATTCATCCTTCGAACCAGATGGCAAGTGTAAAATCAGAATAATTGGTGTCTAATTCTCCAATCCCAAATGCTAAGTTGTTTTATTTGTTAAGGGACTCCAGCGTAATATTCATTGTGGGGGTGAGACGCCACTCTCCTCCCTTTCTCGATCCACATGTTTCAGGAATATGAAGCCGAGCGTTGTTATCGAGGGAGTGATTCAAAGGGACCCTCCATCTAATGGGAACAGACGGATAGAGGACTTTGCCGGGAAGCGCACTTTGTGCAGTAGCGCCTGAACACTGCTATTGCAGCATTGTCCGAAGAAGCAGCCAGGACTCCGGTGACTGGACAGTAACATCAGTGACTCTGTGCCAGGACCTTGGGCTGCAGAGAGCTTTTATTTTGCCCACCCAGCTGGAGATAAATGATGACCCTCTCCTGTACTACCCTCAGTTTTATCAGCCACCCCCTCTCACCCCCCAGTCAGGCTAAGCGCTCCAGCTTCTCATGAATAATCCCATGTCCATAAGATCAGGGAACACCTGCTCTTTGAAACCGAATGACAATTAGAGCAAATGCAGATTTGATTTTCCGCCCACTGTTGTCCCTCCATTGCTGTCAGCGCTTTATCATTTCCTCCTCATGTCAACAGGAGTGATTTCAGGGTAAATAGAATCAGAAAATGCGGGAAAAATTCAATAGGTCTGGCAGCATCTGTGGAGAGAGAAACAAGAGTTCACCTTTCAAGTCCAGTGCAATGCTTCTTTAGAGCTATGATTTCAGAGACTCAAGTACATCAGATGCTGTGGAATCAGTTCTACAATATACCTGCACCATCAGCTCATTGATGGAACCATCTTGGAGTTTATCTGATTATCCCATGAGTATTATCACCGTTTTATTTTGTACCTTTGTTTTTTCCATGGAAAGAAAAGCTTGCATTCATATATACCTTCCAAGGATGTCTCAAAATGCTTTACAGCCATTTACGTTCACTATTGTAATGTAATAGATTTGGCAGCCATTCTATACACAGCAAGCTCCCACAAACAGCAATGTGATGATAAGCAGATCGTCTGTTTCTGTAGCATTAATTGAGTGCACAATAAGAAGTCTCACAACACCAAGTTAAAGTCCAACAGGTTTATTTGATAGCATGAGCTTTCAGAGCGCTGCCCCTTCATCAGGTGAGTGCAGGATTTGGTTCACCAACAGGGCATTTATAGACACAAACTCAATTACAAGATAATGGTTGGAATGCATGTCTTAACAGGTAATCAAATCTTTAGAGTACAGACAATACGAGTGGAAGAAAGTGTCAGGTACAGGCTAAAGAGGCATGAATCGTCTTAAGCCAGGACAGTTGAGGCCAGATCAAGAAGAAGAAAGAGGCACATGACATGCATAGGCAGCTGGGATCAAGTGAATCCCTTGAAGAGTATAGAGGGTGTAGGAGTAGAGTTAAGAGTGAAACCAGGAGGGCAAAAAGAGGGCACGAAATTGTTTTGGCCGATAAGGCAAAGGAGAATCCAAAGAGCTTCTACAAATACATAAAGAGCAAAAGAGTAACTCAGGAGAGAGTAGGGCCTCTTCAGGATCAACAAAATCATCTATGGGTGGATCCACAAGGGATGGGTGAGATCCTAAATAAATATTTCTCATCAGTATTTACTGTTGAGAAAAGCATGGATGTCAGGGAACTTGGGGAATTAAATATTGATGTCTTGAGGAGTGTACATATTACAGAGAAGGAGATGCTGGAAGTCTTAAAGCGCATCAAGGTAGATACATCTGTGGGACCTGATGAGGTATATCCTAGAATGTTGTGGGAGGCTCAGGAGGAAATTGTGGGTTCCCTAGCTGAGATGTTTGAATCATCAATAGTCATGGCTGAGGTGCGTGAAGATTGGAGAGTGGCAAATGTTGTGCCTTTGTTTAAAAAGAGCTGCAGGGAAAAGCCTGGGAACTACAGGCCAGTGAGCCTCACATCTGTGGCGGGTAAATTGTTGGAAGGTATTTTGAGAAACAGGATCTACAGGCATTTAGAGATGCAAGGATTAATTAAGGACTTTCAGCATGGCTTTGTGTGTGGAAAATCATGTCTCACAAATTTAATTGAGTTTTTTGAAGGGGTAACCAAGAAGATAGATGAGGGCAGTGCAGTTGATTTTGCCTACATTGACTTTAGCAAGGCCTTTGACAAGGTACCACACAGTAGGTTGTTGCATAAAGTTAAATCTCACGGGATCCAGGGTGAGGTATCTAAATGGATCCAAATTTGCTTCTTGACATAATAAGAAGTCTCATAACGTCAGGTTAAAGTCCAACAGGTTTATTTGCTAGCAAAATCCACTAGCATTCAGAGCACTGCCCCTTCATCAGGTGAGTGGGAGTTCTATTCACAAACAGGGCATATAAAGTCACAAACTCAATTTACAAAATAATGGTAGGAATGTGAGTCTTTACAGGTAATCAAGTCTTAAAGGTACAGACAATGTGAGCAGAGAGAGTGTTAAGCACAGGCTAAAGAGATGCATAGTGTCTCCAGACAGGACAGTTAGTGAGATTTTGAAAGCCCAGGCAAGTCGTTATGGAGGTTACAGATAGTGTGACATGAACCCAAGATTGAGGTGAGGCTGTCCTCATGTATGCGGAACTTGGCTATCAGTTTCTGCTTCGCGATTCTGCGTTGTTGTGTGTCTTGAAGGCTGCCTTGAAGAATGCTTAACTGAAGATTAGAGGCTGAATGCCCTTGACTGCCAAGAGGAAGGAGAACTTCTTACTGCTCCTACTCCAATCCAATGCCGGCATCTGCACATCATTAATTGAGGGATAATGATTAGCCAAGGCACCAAGGATAAAACCTCTTGCTTTTCTTTTAAATAGTGCACTGGGATCATTTCTTTCCATCTTGAAGAATGGATCCCATTCAAAAGACTGTACAGTACTCCCTCACTACAGCACTTGGAGTTTTATCCTTAATTTGTGTGCTCATGTCCTGGAGTGGGCTTTGAACTCAGAATCACCTGACTTACAACTGAGAGTGTGACTAACTGAGCCCCAGCTGATACCATACATGGAGAGTAGTAAACATTTGCAGGAAGAATCCCAATCTGACAGGTGGACACTCCTGTGGATGTGACCACCTTTGTGTCAGTTGACAAGGTGGTTGGTTCTGTACTGCAGGAGAGTTTTATTTGCTTCCACAATCTATATGATGATATATCCTCACTCCCTGGACGTCACTGAATTCAGGGCTACATCCTGAGCCTCCATTTGAGGCTCAGGGACTTATCCGTTGCAGTTTCTGATCCAGAGGCAGGAATGCTACCACTAAACCAAAAGCTGAATCCTGAGAATATTATGAATGACCCATTGAGTTGATGCTTGATGGCCTGAATTGGTTTTACATTTAACTACAGGAAATAAAGAGTGGATAAATGCAGTCTATGTGAATTTAATTATGGATAATCAGACATGTCTGAGGAAGCCCTTGTGAGATTTTCTACTATTTGAATGATCTCCTTTGGGATACTGCCTGATCCCGTACGCACATTCTTTTCCCCACATCAATGCATTACGAAGAGTTTTTTTATTCCAGTTTTGTAACGTTGGCCACCTGCATTCCTATCTCTTCCCATGACTGGTAGAAGCTTTCATCCACATGGTGGCATAGTGTTTAGCACTGCTGCCTTACAACTCCAGGGTCCTGGGTTTGATTCCTGCCTTGGTCTGTGTGGAGTTTGCACATTCTCCCCATGGTCTCCGTGGGTTTTCTCTGGGTGTTCCAGTTCCCACAGTCTGAAAGACCTGCTGGTTAAGTGCTTTGACCCAATAGGTGCTGGAGTGTGGTGACAAGGGGAATTTCGCAGTAACTTCATTGCAGTGTTAATTTAAGCCTTACTTGTGACTAATAAATAAACCTTTTACTTTTTTCTTACCTTGAGGCTCAACTGTTTTTACCTTCTACCCCCACCCTGTACTCTTCTACCAGGCTTTGCTCTCCTCTCCCCTTTACAAAGTACAACTTGCGAGAGGTCCCCGTGCCTCCATCAGCTCTGTCATTGTTAAAATCCACTTCCTCCCCGTACATCAGCAAATCACACAGACTCACTGTAATCTACCTCACCGATCTCTTCCAGCACCTCATGCATTCCGCATGTCATCCTATTCAATCTGCCAATCCCAGCCTCTGGAACTACCTTATGAAATCTTTCCATCAAATCACTTTACAAAACCTCTCATCAATGACTTTGCTTCTGGATCTACTTTTAATTCCTTTTTCTGCCTTTTCCTCTGCCCCTTTGCTCCATTCCTCCGGTTTTTTTTAACGCTGTTTTGTAGCATGCTATTGGATAGTTTTGTGTATGAGGAACTTTTCAGTCTACATTGCTGTGTCTAGGCTGATAGAAAATTCCCTGCTGTTGTGTGAACCTTAATGGAGATTTTTTCAAAGCTGTGAAGTACAAAGGAAAACAGACTGCCTCAAACTGTAGTAAAAACTAATCAGGTGGTCAAATGTATTCTGCTGGCAATGCAACAAGGAAGTAGGGAGGGATAAATCAATCGATTAAGTAATGCCCAATTGGTTTCACTGACCATATATTCATGCCTATTATGCATATAGAACAGAATCATAGAATCTCTACTGTGCCATCTGGTCTGCACCGACTGTCTCCAAAGGATCATTTTACCCAGACCTATCCCTGTAATCCCACTAATCCCCTAACCTACATATCTTGGGACACTAAGGGACAATTTAGTCAGTCTACCTAACCTGTACATTTTTGGCCTGTGGAAGGAAACCGGAGCACCTGGAGGAAATCCATGCAGGGAACTTACAAACTCCACAGAGTCACCCAAGGCCAGAATCAAACCCGGGTCTCTGGCGCTGTGAGGCAACAGTGCTAATCACTGTGCCAACATGGAAGCAAAAGAGGATTGCTGAATATTTAATACATTTGCACGTGTACAATAAAGATATATTATCACATGACCAAACTCTTGATATAACATCTTTTCTATCATTAGATCATAGAACAGTACAGCACACAAACAGGCCCTTCGGCCTACAGTGTTGTGCCGAATCTGATGCCAAATTAAACTAATCCCTTCTGTCTGCTCTTGGTCCATATCCCTCTATTCCTAGCATTTATCTAAAAGCTACCCAAGCCGCCCCCATCGTATCTGCCCCCACCGCCACCTCTGGCAGCACATTCCAGACATCTACCACTCTATGTAAAAAAAACTTGCCCCTGACATCTCCTTTGAACTTTCATTAACTTAAACTATTGTGCACTTCACCACAAGCACCTGTCAATAGAACTGCTGTAGTTGTGAGAGATACATGTACCACAATTGTGTAGACAGCTATCAGCAGTGAAGTGTAGGATATATTCCCCAGCGGCAGACAGTGAGCAGACAATTTAGAAATCTTGTCTGAATCGTGGGTGAACCGTGAGTAACTTGAGACCCCCTGGTACTGTAAAAGAGGTGAATAAAATTTAAACCCCAAGGGCAGCAGCACCCAGACACAACATCCCATTTCTAAGTTATTCTTTAATGGTTTTGTACCGTTTGAATGTTGCTTTATTAAACAAAACGTCTATACTGTTTTGCAGTGCTTCGAATTACACCTTTGTCCAATAAAATGGTCTATTTAATGAAAACTGATAAATAGGCATTCAGATGCAGCAGGTTAAAGTTTCCCATGAAGTAGGAGGAAAGGGATTAACGTTGGGAATCCACTGCTGAGCAACAACACTGTGTTCACCTTGTGAGCAGCTATTAGAATCTATAGAATCCCCACAATGCAGAAGGAGACCATGTGGCCCATCAGGCCTGCAACAGCTTTCCGACAGAGCATATTACCTCGACCCAAACACTGCCCGATCCCATGTAACATTTACCTCACTAATCCCCATAATCTACACACCTTGGGAAACCTAAGAGGCAATTTAGCGTGGCCAGTTCAACCAACCTGCACATCTGTGGAGCATGGGAGGATACCGGAGCACCCGCAGGAAACCCAGGTGAACATGGAGAACATGCAGACTCCACACAGACAGTCACCCAAGGCTGACACTGTGAGGCAACAATATTAACCACTGTGCCACAATGCCACCCTATTCAGAGTCATTATCATTTTCTTCAGCATGAGCTCAAATTATGCATTATCCCAGTGTGTGTGTATAGACTATCAACAAAAATGCAATTGGAATTTCATCTTTATTTTCTGGAATAATCAATATTATTTGATCATTCTTATATATTGTGTTTGTCCTGACAATCGCCATCAAAGCGCCTTCAGAGGATGGCTTGAAGCAAGTAGAGTGAATGTTTCACCTTGTCACCATCAGAAAAGCACACACTGGTAAATGATAAATGATGCACCACTTTGGATTCATTTAGTGTAATTCCACAAAATGACGACAAGCACAAGCTATTACAATGCTGCCTTATGAAGCATTTCGGCCTCACTCTAATCTGGTGCTGCACCAGTTCACTTTATTAACTCACTGACTCATCTACGGGAGACATGCTATAATAAAGGACATTTACTACAGAGCGATAGAATTGTACAACCAGGGTGGGACAGGAATGATGAGCCATTAAACAAATGGAGACATTTCACTGTGAAAACACCAAATTGTATTTTTGGCAACAGATCAATTGAGTTCATTCAGGTTAGCAGTAGAAATTTTCCACACTGCCTTAAACGCTTGCTAAATACAGACATTCAAAGTTTATGTTGGCTAAATAATGACACACAAAGCTGTTTTGAGACCATGATTCAACACTGGATTACATGCATGTCATTATTTAAACTGGGTGATTAATATATGTCATTATGAAACTGCCGAGCTTTCCTTTGCTGTTCACGGAAGAGCACTATCTTTTTCCTGGTGTCTTTATAGCAAATTTGTTGAGACTAAATTTAGTGATGGCACAGTGGTTGGCGCTACTGTTTCACAGTGCCAAGGATCCAGGTTGGATCCTTGGGCCACCATCTGTGCAGAGTTTGCATGTTCTCCCCGTGTCTGTGTGGGTTTCCTCTACGTACTCTGGTTTCCTCCCACATTCAAGATGTGCAGATTAGGTGGCTTGGCTATGCTAAACTGCCCCTTAGTGCCCCAAGGTATGTAGGTTAGGTGGATTAGCCATGGTAAATCTGCAGTGCTATGGACTTGTTGCGGGGGGGGGGGGGGGGGGTGGGGGGGGGTGGGGGGGTGGGGGGGGCCGTGCAAGGGGCTGGGTAAAATGCTTTTTTGGAGAGGTGAAGACTTGATGGGCTAAGTGGCCTCCTTCTGTGCAGCATGGATATTTTAAATAGAACCCTACAGTGCAGAAGGAGGTCATTCAGCCCATTGAGTCTGCACCAACCACAATCCCATCCAGGTCCTATCCCCATAACCCCATGCATTTACCCCAGCTAGTTCCTCTGATACTAAGTGAAATTTAGCATGAAAAATCCACCTAACCCACACATCTTTGGATTGTGGGAGGAAACCAGAGCACCCAGAGGAAACCCATGCAGACATGGGGAGAACATTCAAACTCCACACACAGTAACCAAGCCTGGAATCAAACCTGGTCCCTGACGTTGTGAGGCAGCAGTGCTAGCCACTGTGCCAATTCTATGGTTCTACGGTACTTTCACACGTAAATATTACAAGCCTGTGTAGTGATTGTGGGGTCTGCCTCTTCAAGATAGCACAGCAGAAGAGGATTATCTGGCTTGAGAGACCAATGGTGACCAAGAGTGAGTAATCACCCTAGAGCGTGGAGTCCTCTCTTGGGCAGAGTTATCTAGAATCCATGTAGAAAGCATGTAAGGACTGGAGCAATACTTGAATTCTCTTTATCAAATAAATACCTTTTGTTCTTAACTCAGCCTGAAGTCTCTTGACATTACCAAAGGCCCCACTATTACAGCCCAAAAAATGAATATCCTTCATATTTTAGAGTTGAATGTCTAAATGAAAGAAATCCATAGACTCCCCCTTCCTACCCCCATAATTGAGTTAAATGAGTTTCCTCCACCCTTCCCTCAATTCCTACTCCTTTTCTCCAACCCTGACTTCCCTGTTTCTTGCTGAGGTACAGCTCCATTGGTATTGGATAGCCCCTACCCTTATGTATCAGGTTGGTGGGCAGTACGCACAAGCTGTTCTTTACTGGGAATGATACAGCTGATGCCATCCATAGAACAAAATCCCTACAGTGCAGAAGGGAGGCCTTTCAGGTCTGCACCAACTCACTGAAAGAGCATCTTACTCTGGCTCACCTTCGCCCCCATAACCCCAAACATTTTACCATGGCTAATTCCCCTTAACCTACACATCTTTTGGACATTAAGGGGCAATTTAGCGTGGCCAGTCCTCCTAACTTGCACATTTTTGGACTGTGGGAGGAAACAGGAGCACCCATAGGAAACCCACGGGGGGAAACATGCAAACTCCACAGAGGCAGTCACCCAAGGCTGGAATCAAACCCGGGTCCCTAGCACTGTGAGGCAGCAGTGCTAACCACTGTGCCACCCCTGTTCTCACAGCAAGCCGATGGCAATTGGGGCCATAGCAGAGCCTTTCTGCTAGGTCAAAGTGCCTGAGGTCAGCTAATTCAGCTAATAGAGGTGGTCAGTTCTGGGAACTTGCTGTCCAGTATACTTCAATATCATTCCAGCTGGTGCTTTTGCTGTTAGAGTGGTCAGTTGTTATTTTCGTTCGATATCAATTAGATAACGGACCAATTTCTACCTGCACAGGGCATGTCAGTGAGGTGTGAGGAAATTAATTTAAATACGCTTGACTAAGTAAAAGATGTAATTTTTTTCTCACTGTAAATAATGTGTCTGAGCCCCAACTTTACTGAGGGCAAACACTAACATAGACTCCTTGAATCTAATGGCTCATTTCCAAGTTGCAATCTCCACAAACATTTGGAAGACCTGCACCAATGTGAATTTTGCCACTTCTCCGAGCAGTTAAGAACATAAGAACATAAGAAATAGGAGCAGGAGTAGGCCATCTAGCCCTTCGAGCCTGCCCCGCCATTCAATAAGATCATGGCTGATCTGTCGTGGCTCAGTTCCACTTTCCCGCCCTCTCCCCATAACCCTTAATCCCTTCTCTTATCAAAAACCCATCAACCCGCTTCTTAAAAATATTTAGCGAGGCAGCCTCCACCACTTCAACGGGCAGAGAATTCCAGAGATTCACCACCCTTTGAGTGAAGAAGTTCCTCCTCAACTCCGTTCTAAACCGCCTCCCCTTTATCTTGAGGCTGTGCCCCCTAGTCCTACTGTCTTTTTTGAGCGGGAAGAGTCTCTCCACCTCTATCCTATCCATCCCATTCATCATCTTATACGTCTCAATGAGATCTCCCCTCATTCTTCTAAACTCCAACGAGTACAAGCCTAGTTTATTCAGCCTCTCCTCATAGCTCAATCCCCTCAACTCCGGTATCAGCCTAGTAAACCTCCTCTGCACTCCCTCCAGGGCCAAAATATCCTTGCGCAGGTGCGGCGCCCAAAACTGCACACAGTACTCCAGCTGCGGCCTCACCAATGCCCTATACACACGTCCTTGTGGTTTACTGAAACTGCCTGGTTCACGGCCATTAGTAAGACATTATCAATTTGGAAGTTCATGTCTATTTCAAGTTGCCCGTTTTATAGACAGCAAAGTTTGACATCAAATTGAAAGAATGTTCCACAGATGAATAACTTATTTAGTTATTTGTTAATTGCATCATTTAGATAGTCAAGGGGCATTAAGAAAACGTGAATGTTGATTTTGGAAAAGTTGGAAAGCAAGTAAATGGATTCTACAACTGAACTTTGAGACTATTTCAACAATAAACTAAGAACATAAGAAATAGGAGCAGGAGTAGGCCATCTAGCCCTTTGAGCCTGCTCCACCATTCAATAAGATCATGGCTGATCTGAAGTGGATCAGTTCCACTTTGCTGCTTTTTCCCCATAACCTTTAATTCCCTTGTCTATCAGAAATTTATCTACCCGTGACTTAAATATATTCAATGAGGTAGCCTCCACCACTTCAATGGGCAGAGAATTCCAGAGATTCACCACCCTTTGAGTGAAGAAGTTCCTCCTCAACTCCGTTCTAAACTGGAATACACAAGAGATTAGTGAGCAGAATTAAAGCTTGTGGCATTGGAAGAAATGTATTGAAGTGGATAGAGAACTGGTTGGCAGACAGGAAGCAGAGACTGGGAATAAATGGGTCTTTTTCAGAGTGGCAGGCAGTGACTAGTGGGGTACCGCAAAGTTCAATGCTGGGATCCCAGCTATTCACAATATATCTTTATGATTTGGATGAAGGAATTGAATGCAATATATCCAAATTTGCAGATGACACTAAGCTGGGTGGCAGTGTGTGCTGTGAGGAGACTTGGACAGGTGATTGAATGGGCAAATACTTGGCAAATGCAATATAATGTGGACAAACGTGACGTTATCTACTTTGGTGGTGAAAAACAGGAAAGAAGATTATTATCTGAAGGTGGCAGTTTAGGAAAAGAGGAAGTGCAACATGACCTAGGCGTTATGGTGGAACAGTTGCTGAAGGTTGATATGCAGGCACAGCAGGCAATAAGGAAAACTCATGGCATGCTGGCTTTCATAGCAAGAAGATTTGAGTATAGGAGTAAGGATGTCTTGCGGCAGTTATATAGCTCCTTGGTGAGGCAACACCTTGAGTATTGTGTGCACTTTTGGCCTCCCAGGCTGAGGGAGGACATTCTTGCTATTGAAGGGATCCAGCAAAGGTTCACCACAATGATTCCCGGAATGGCAGGACTGACATAAGAAGAAAGACTGGATCGACTGGGCTTGTACTCACTGGAATTTAGAAGAATGAGAGAGGATCTCGGAGAAATGTATAAAATGCTGATGGGGCTGGACAGGCTAGATGTGGGAAGAATGTTCCTGATGATTGAGAAGTCCAGAACTAGGGGTCACAGTTTTAAGAATAAGGGATAAGCCATTCAGGACTGAGATGAGGAAGTATTTCCTCAGTCAGAGTTGTGAACCTGTGGAATTCTCTACCTCAGAAAGCTGTTAAGAGGGAGCTGGATGTGGCCCTTGCAGCTAAAGGGATCAAGGGCAATCACACATTATGCAAGATGAGGGTATTTATTACAGCTGATACTCAGACTTAGCATAATGGAGTTAATTTAGTAGAGTACAGTGGCGAAACAGTAAAGATGTGGTGTCCAGGTGTATTTATTACTCTAGGGTACAGAATAGCTGCCAATTTTCTGTGAATTCTGAGCAACCCGAGGACAACACATTTATCCCAAATATAAGGGGTGATTCTCCCATCCTGCTGCACTGCTTTTGTAGAACAGTGGGCCGGGAGAGTCGAGCGGAGGCGGTTTTGTGGGCTCCCCGTTGGGTGCCACGGCCTTCGTGAGTCTCTGGGGACCGGATTTCTGGCGCCACCAGCTCCACACCAGGAATCAGCACAGAGCTGAAGAAATTATGCAAATGTTAATTTAAATCTCTTTTAAGTATAATCAGTGAGCTCAAGACAGGAACCTCCACTGGGCCCACTGACCTCTTCCGCATCACAATCCCTCCTCTTCTCCCCAACCCCACCCACTTCCCACCGACCCCAGCCAGGAGTGGCTCACTCCAGCAAGGGTTAGTATAGCCCCCCACGTGGGAGCTGGCAGCCCAATCTTGCTGCAGTGAAGGGTGGGGGGAGGGGGAGTGCCACGAAGGCTCTAGAGGAGATTGGGGGTGAAAGGGTTCCCCTTGGGCACTGCCACCTTGTCAATGTCAGCCTGGACCCTCTGGCAAAGTGGCAATGCCCAGGGGGGTACCTTGGCACTGTCCATGAGGCGGTGCCAAGAGGCGGGGCCTGATGGGGGTGGTGGGGCGATCAGCGGGGGTGGTGTACCTGCTGCCATTCTGAAGAGGGATCCCAAGCAGAGGGAGGGGCAGGCCATCGGGACTGTGGGGGCTGGATGGGGGTAGGGGTTGAAGGGAATGGAGATTGGATCTGCTGGTGGGCGGGGGGGGGGGGGTGGAGAGGGAGGATCAAAGAGATTGGGGCTGTGAGGGGAGAGATTGAGGCAGACTGGGGGGAGGGGGGGTGGTGAAGCTGACCTGGACATGTTCGCAGGGCCAGAGATTGAGGGGTCACGGGGGCTGGCTAGTGGTTGGGCTGGCCAGTGATTGGGGTGACCAGCAGTGCTGGGGGCTACTGCACATGCGCCAATCTCAGCGCTGACAGATTGTGCTTGCGCAGTGGTCTGCTCAGCACTCTGCTGCCAGCCTCTCCAGTGGGAATAGCCCCCTCCCTCCCTCACCTCCCCCACCCCTCCCCCACCCCCAGGGTTCCTGGGGCGATTCACGCTGAGGCACTCAGCAGCGCATAAGAGTGTGGGAGAGTCATTTTGAAACTCTCGCAGAAAAAAAACAGTGGTTTTTACGCAAATTTGACACTTAAAATAGTTTTGGGAGAATCGCCCCCACAGAGTTAAAAACCAGCTGTATCTCATTGAGAGGGTAGGTCCATAGACAAGCTAAATGAAGCAACGTTAAAACAGAACGGAATCTGGGTGGATGCGAGTGGGACGAAGCATTAATTTGTTCCCTTATTGTGATGCCGTTCCAAGAATGAAACGCATTATGTTTAGACACAATAGTTCCCTTAATTTTATGCCATTATCAATTGAAAGGAGAATAATCCCGTAAGAGCGGCTAAGGAACAGAGAAGAAAGCGCTCAGTCTTGGAAATGAATAGGAAGAGGAGAAGTGGGTCAAAAGATCACTCGCTGAATAGGGCTGGAGATGAGATTTTGATAAATGCATGCGACAACATCATTAAAAGGCAATGTCCACCTTCATTCGGCTTTGTAATATTCATATGGATTGATTACTGATGTACTGTGGCTCCCTTTTAATTTTACCCGCATATGCATGGGTGGGAATAAACAAAGGGATAATTAAGAAAACGCGGATTCATTCAAATTAAATGATTTCTGAAGCAGGATGTTTGTTCAGTGAATTAAACCCATTGATCATTGCATAAAATGACATCATAAGAGTGTTACCCTTGATAGAGGCAGCTGGTTTAGTATGTTGCAGAGATCAAGACCGTGACGGCATTCCTGTCAAAAGATTATTTTTGGACAGTTTCTGGAGTGCGGGCATCACAAAAGATTTTCACAATAGAAAGAAAAAGCTGATTTTTACAAGTTTTCAGACATTGTTATATATTGTGTACTATTTAGAATCCAAATCTTTTTCATGCTGAGTTGGCATTCATAGCATTGATATTATTTAAATATAATTTATAGCAGGAATATCTGCATGCACTGTTGAAATGATGTAGTGATTATCTAGACAGAAAAGCCCACTGCTCCCAGCGCAGTCATTGAATAGAGGCATTTTCACAGACTGAAGAGGGTGGCTGCAGAAACAATGGTGTGAGTGTATGTGTGTGTCTGTCTCTAAACAAAGGCATATTACTGATTCCGTCTGGCCCGTTTCATTGTCCCATTTCAGGTTACCTGAGCTCACTGACAACTGAATGTGTCCTTGTTTGGATTTGATAGGTTGAATCTTTAGCCCCCTGATCTGGATGGCCACAGAGGCAGGTGGGCACGGAATTGTGTACCTCTGGTTGGTGTGCTGGTTCCTGACTCCATCCTGTCCCTGAGCCATTTTCCTGGAGCCAGCATGGTGAGCGGAAGGGCTACCCGCCTGCCAGCAGCCAATCAGCCTGCAGGTTAAAGAGAGGGCACCACTCCTTTGGGGTGCCATCTCCCTTGCTTCTCTGCTGCCTTTATTTGGATGTCAAGTCTGCCCGCCCGCCTTCTGGCAACTGATTGTCTAATCTGGGGGAATTCCCATCAAGTGACTGTTTTCTGCTGAGTGCTGGCTCCTGATCCCCAACTGAGTCTGACAGTCTGAAGCCCAACGGGGAAATCCTACCCAAACTCACTGAGCAGAGAGATTTAATAGAAAGACAGCAATTAATCACTCTATTTTGGCTGTGCAATGAGGTAAAATGAGGTTGAAACACAAAACAAATTGTTTGTCTCAGACCAGGAGATGTCAAGATTAGTTCAAGATCAATAACAATCCTTAATCCAATGATTATGTTAAACTGGAAGTACATTATTGTGAAAATCATTAAATCTGAGGATAGATGACTAAAATTACCCCAGTTTTTTTTTGGAGAAGCCCAGTCGTTCAACTAATTTTATGATTGTGACCGAGGTTGAACCGAACCATGATGGAGGGTCTGGCATGTGTGTTGAAAAACAGGTTGACTTTGTGTGAACTATCAAAGAAAAGATGAGAAAAGAGGCTAGAAGAAACGTTACTTCATCTCAGCTGTTTACTTCTTTTTAAACAGTCGGTTGGATGAATTTGAGATTCACTCTGAGATCACTGATCATCTTGGTCTAGTTTCTAATACGAGACTGGGCACATCTTGCTGGATGAATAACAGCTTGTTAATGACGCACACATTATTAATGCTCAAATTGACAGCAATTCAGAGGGGTTAGAGAGAGAGAGAGAGCATGAGTTGCAACTCCCTGGAACTTTCTGGTTGATTTACGACACTCTACCATGCATGAACAACATCTCACCCTGTTCCTCTTGGTTAAGAACTGCTGTATTTGCATATTAGTTACTCAATAAAAAACTCATCCAAAGTTAGTACTGGAACTTAACGATATAACTCCCATTTCAACAATGTGGTCACTGATAATGCCATTCAATGATCCTGAATCTGCATATAGCAAATTGTTGTTAGTTTCAGTTGGGATAGAATAGAGTCCCTTCAGTGCAGAAGGAGGCTATTGGGCCCTTCAAGTCTGTACTGACCACAATCTGACCCAGGTTCTATTCCCGTAACCCCACACATTTATCCTGACGGTATCCACACATTTATCCCCCTGACGGTAGGGTCAATTTCTCATGGCCAATCTACCTAACCCACACATCTTTGGAGAGTGGGAGAAAACCAGATCACCCAGAGGAAACCCACGCAGACACGGGGAGAATGTGCAAAGTCCGCACAGACGGTGACCCAAGGCTGGAATTGAACCCGGGTCCCTGGCTCTGTGAGGCAGCAGTGCTAACCACTGTGCCACTCCGCCGTCCCCTTTAAAGGTCAAATTTTTCTGGTTTTTGATTCTCTCTTTCGATTCAGTCTCTCTTTCTCGGTCCTCTTTTTCCTTTAAAGACTCCGATTGACTCTCCTTTTCAGTTGGTCGTTGTTCATTGCACAATCCTGTCAGAACCTGCAAGGAAATAGGATCTGGAGTAGACCGCACAGCACATCAAGCTTGTTCCACCATTCAGTGCAGCCACGGCTGTTCTTGCACTTCAACTCCATGATGTTAAGAAGATACATTTTGTTGGTTGCACATTCACTGAGGTCCCAGATGCTACACATGTCTTTGACCACACCATTATCAACAGTGTCACAGAGTTAAAATAGTCACCTGAAAGGTGCAGAGAAAGTCTCAAACAATCCTACCCGACCCTGCTCCAGCAGAGTAAATAGATAAACACACACAAACCTATACAGTATTTCCGTTAAGCACTTTGTGTAGCAATGGCGTGGAGAAGGTGGGCACTGGCGACGTTTAACTGAGGTTAATGTTGCAGCTTCCTTGCCATGCACTGGTCAGGAAGAGTAGCAAGGTGGCGCAGTGGTTAGCACTGCTACCTCACAACATCAGTGTCTCAGGTTCAATTCCAGCCTCAGGTGACTGTGTGGAGTCTACGTGTTCTCCCCGTGTCTGTGAGGGTTTCTTCCGGCAGCTCAGGTTTCCTCTGGGAGCTCAAGTTTCCTCCCACGCTCCAAAGATATGCAGGTTAGGTGAATTGGCCATGCTAAATTGCCCCTTAGTTTCAGAGGGACTAGCAGGGTAAATACGTGGGGTTATAGGGATAGGGCCTGGGTGGGATTGTTGTCAGTACAGGCTCGATGGGCTGAATAGCTTCCTTCTGTACCATAGGGAGTCTATGATTCTAGGTAATGAATAGACCAGCTGTTCCCAGATCTTTGGCGAACTCGTTTATTCTAATCTTGTGACAAACACTGGATTTCACTTTCCATTTCCCCTTTGTGGCTCAGCTGAGATGAAAAACTTGCCACCTGAATTGAAATCGCTCTGAGTACTATTTTGATACACTAACAATAGGATTACCTTGTTAATTTCAAATGAACAAATTGGCTAAAATAGCACACTCAGGAATTTCAGCCCTTTGGTTAGCCCAAGGGAAAAAGGAAACATTTTTTCTGTAGAAAGCAAAAATCAGAGACTGACATCACATGCAAGAGTGGATAAGCAGTAGAACTTAGAAAGTGTATGGAAGAAACAGTCTGCCATTTACATAAAGCAACATATAGGTCACAATGTGCTTTTAACAGCTTAGAATAACATCATAGCAAGAGCTGAATAACTTTGCACTATCACGGGGAGTGCTTAGAGTTTCACCTTGAAGTGATAATATCTCCGTTTCATTCAGTCATTCTCCTTGCTATTGAGACATCAACTGATTCCTTGTGAGCTGTTTGCAAAAGGCATTATCTCTGGCAGTCTCTCAAAGTGAAGAGGTAAGGTGGATGGGCATTAGGATGGGCAAGGGGGCTAGGTGGATAAAAGGGTAAGGTACATAAAGAGTTAGGATGGGTAAGGGAGTAAAATGGGTAAGGTAAGTGTGCAAGGGGGTAGGGTGGGTGAGGGAACAAAGAAATAGGATGGGTGAGGGGTGGATATCATGTTGAGATCAGATGCGGGTGGTTAGCGGAGGGTTGGGAGGTTGTGGGAAGTTGGATGGTGAGGGATGGTCATACCGTTATGTCAGTCAGAGGAGTCAGGGGTCAGGAGTTTGTGGGGGCTAGTCAAATTAGAACAAAGAACAACCCAGCACGGGAAACAGGCCCTTCGGCCCAACGAGCCCGCGCCGCCGCATCACCCTACACCTATTCTACCCTGCATGTCTACGAATGGAACCCTACTCAGTCAGATTCAGGGAAGAAATAGTGTCAATTTGGTAAAAACCGATTAGCCTAAGAGCACATCTTTGGGGTGTGGGAGGAAACCGGAGCGCCCGGAGGAAACCCACGCAACCACAGGGAGAATAGGTTGGGTAGGAATCGGGGAGAGGGGACGGTTTGTAGAGGAGCCAGAGAGTTGGGCGTAGTTGAGGGGGGGGTTGTCGGGTGGTATCCGGGAGCTGAAGGGGGAAGTTGTTGGGGGGGAATCAGTGTGTGTGATTGAGTGGGGGGAGGTCTGTAGTTACCAAAGAGTTAGACTAAGTTTTTTCTGTCTAACCTTTTCTGTGAAGTAAGTTGGAACTATTCGAAGTCTCTGACTCCCAATTAGAGCCAGCAAAGTTCAAACTTCCCAGTACATAATTGTGTTGAGGCTTCCGAGGGGTCTTGTATTTTTTTGTATTTTTTTTTGAAATTCATTTGTGGGTTGTGGGCGCCACTGGCTGGCGAGCTTTTATTGCCCATCTCTAACTGCCCTTGAGAAGGTGGTGGTGAGCTGCCACCTTGAATCACTGCAGTCCATGTTCTGTGGGTTGACCCACAATGCCGATTGCGAGGGAATTCCAGAACTATGACTCAGCAACTGTGAAGGAACGGCGACATATTTCCAAGTCAGGATGGTGAGTGGCTTGGAGGGGAAATTGGAGGTGGTGTTCTTCCCATTTATCTGCTGTGATCATGGGTTTGGAAGGTGCTGTCTAAGGATCTTTAGTGAATTTCTGCAATGCATCTTGTAGATAGTACACAGTGCTGAGCGTCAGTGGTGCAGGGATTGGATGTTTGTAGATGTGGTGCCAATCAAGCAGGCTGCTTTCTCCTGGATGGTGTCAAGCTTCTTGAGCATTGTTGGAGCTGCACCCATCCAGGCAAGTGGGGAATATTCCATCACACCCCTTTGTGCCTTGTAGATAGTGGATAGGCTCTGGGGAGTCAGGAGGTGAGTTACTTGCTGCAATATTCCTAGCCTCTGCTCTTGTAGCCACTGTGTTTATGTGGTGAGTTAGGTTGAGTTTCATATCAATGATAACTCCAAGGATGTTGACAGTGGGGGAGTCAGTGATGGTTACACCATTGAGTGTCAAGTGATGGTGGTTAGAATGTTTCTTATTGGTGATGGTCATTGCCTGGCATTTGTGTGGCATGAATATTACTTGCCACTTGTCAGCCCAAGCATGGATATTGTCCAGATCTTGTTACATTTGAAAGTGGACTGCTTCCGTATCTGAGGAATCGTGAATGATGCTGAACATTATGCAATTATCAACGAACGTCCCCACAGCTGACCTTATGATGGGGGGGAAGGTCACTGATGAAGCAGGCTGAAGATTGTTGGGCCTATAACATTACCCTGAGGGACTCCTGCAGAGATATCCTGGTGCTGAGGTGACTGACCCTCCACAATCAGCCACAACCATCTTCCTATGTACCAGGTATGACTCCAACCAGTGGAGAGTTTGCCCCCGCTCCCCATTGATTGCAGTTTAGTTATGGCTCCTTGATGTCGCACTTGGTTGAATGAAGCCTTGATGTCAAGGGCTGTCACTTTCACCTCATCTCTGGAATTCAGCTCTTCTGTCTATGTTTGAACCAAGGCTGTAATGAGGCCAGGAGCTGAGTGACCCTGGCAGAACCCAAACTGGGCGTCACTGAGCAGGTTATTGCTGAGCAAATGCTGCTTGATAGCACTGTTGATGACCCCTTCCATTACTGATTGGGCAGTAATTGGCCAGGTTAGATTTATCCTGTTTTTGTGTACAGGACATACCTGGGCAATTTTCCACATTGTTGGGTAGATGCCAGTATTGTAACTGTACTGGAAGAGCTTGGCTAGGGGAGTGGCAGCTTCTGGAGCACAAGTCTTCAGGACTATTGTTGGAATGTTGTCAGCACCCATTGCCTTTGCAGTATCCAATGCCTCTGACTATTTCTTGATATCACGTGGAGTGAATCGAATTGGCTGGAGAGTGGCATCTAACATGCTGGGGACCACTGGAGGAGGCAGAGATGGATCATTCACTTAGCACTTCTGGCTGAAGATTGCTGCAAATGCTTCAGCCTTATCCTTTGCACTGATGTGCTGAGCTCTTCCATCATTCAGGATGGGGATGTTTGTGGAACCTCCTCCTCCAGTGAGTTGTTTAATTGTCCACCACCATTCTCAACTGGATGTGGAAGGAGCTTAGATCCGACCCGTTGGTTGTGGGATCTGTTTATCACCTGCTGTTTTTGCCATTTGGCATGCAAGTAGTCCTGTTTGGTAGCGTTACCAGGTTGACACCTCATTTTTAGGTATGCCTGGTGCTGCTCCTGGCATGCCCTCCCGCACTGCCCATTGAACCAGGGTTGATCCTATGGCTTGATGGTAATATTGGGGGGGGGTGCGGAATATGCTGGGCCATGAGGTTACAGATTATGCTAGAGTACAGTTCCGCTGCAGTTGATGGTCCGCAGCACCTCTTGGATGCCCAGTCTTGAGTTGCTAAATCTGTTTGAACTCTGTCCCATTTTGCACAGTGCCAGAGCCACACAACACAATGGAGGTTATTCTCAGTGTGAAGTTGGGACTTCGTCTCCACAAGGACCGTGTGGTGGTCACTCTTGCCTATACTGTCATGAACAGGTGAATCTGCAGCCGTCAGATTGGCAAGTATGTTATTTCCTCTTGTTGGTTCCTTCACTACCTGCTGCAGACCCAGCCTAGCAGTTATATCCTTTAGGACCCAATCAGCTCAATCAGTAGTGCTACTGCTTGGTGGTGGACATTGAAATCCCCCACTCAGAGTACATCTTGCACCTTTGCCACCCTCTGTGCTTCCTCCAAGTGTTGTTCAACATGGAGGATTACTGATTCATCAGCTGAAGGAGAACAGTACATCGTAACAAGTAAGAGATTTCCTTGCCCATGTTTAATCTGAAGCCTTGAGACTTAATCAGGTCCGGAGTCAATGTTAAGAACTCCCAGGGCAACTCCCTCCCAACTGTACACCACTGTGCCACCACCTCTGCTGGGTCTGTCCTGCTGTTGGGACAGGACATGTCCAGGGATGGCAATGGTGGTGTCTGGGGTGTTATCTGTAAGGTATGATTCTGTGAGAATGACTGACTATGTTAGGCTGTTGCTTGACTAGTCGATGAGATAGCTCTCCCAATTTTGGCACTAGCCCCCTGATGATAATAAGGAGGACTTTGCAGGGGCGACAGTGTTGTTTTTTTTTGCCGTTGTCTTTTCTGGTGCCTAGGTCGATGCCAAGTGGTCCATTTCATTTCTTTGTTGAGACTTTGTAACGATTGATGCAATTGAGTGGCTTGCTCAGCCATTTCAGAGGGCAGTTAGGAGTCAACTACATTGTAGTGTAATGCATTGTGGGGGAGTGGAGAGGGGGAATGTCTGGTCTCTGGCTGTCCAGAGAGCAGAAGATCTGGGTCATGGTGTTGTCAGCTCGGAAGTTCTACCTGTACTTCAGCACCAGAACGAGTGAAATGTCCTGGATCATGAGGAACTCCCATGTATTAGACGTACAGTAGGGCTATGTGTCAAAATGTAATATTGTGAGGAGAGATAGCTATTGTTTCATACAGGGAAGGAACATTGGTTAAAGTCTCTGTTAAATGTGGTGCAAGCTGCCATACTGTCTCTTGCTTCATTGGTTCTGTTACTTCTAGTAATCAAGGGCATTTCAGGATGGAAAACAAATGTTAGCCTTGCCAGTGATGCTCGAATGAAAGAATGTTCGCAAGAACGAACAAAAGAAATGGTTCTATAGTTTACAGGAAGCACGTAAAGGGACAATATAAAATAAACGGAACAACAATTTGCCATTTGTTGGCAAAATTGTCAATTTTTGCCAACAGCAAAAAATAGCAGCAGCAGAGGGGCCTGGGTGTGTATGTGCATAAGTCGCTGAAGGAGATAGGACAAGTTGAGAGCACAGTTAATAAAGCATACAGTATCCCAGGTTTTATTAATAGGGGTATAGAGTATAAAAGTAAAATGTTAAACTTTCATAGAACACTGGTTCGGTCTTAATTGGAGTATTGTACCCACTTCGGGATAGCAGACTTTAGGAAGGATTGAAAATAGAAGTGGCAGTTGGCCATTCAGCCCATCAAGCCTATTATTCTATTAATTGTGATCATGGCTGATCATCCAACTTAGTAACCTGTTTCCGCTTTACCCCCATATCCTTTGATCCCCTTTGCCTCAAAAGTTATACACAACTCCTTCCAGTCTAGGGTGGCTTGTGTTCTAGTTGGTTCTTCAATGTATTGGCCTGGAAAATCCCTTACAAAGAGCAGGAATTCCCCCTCCATGGTATTGTTACTAATTTGATTTGCCCAATCTATATGAAGATGAAAGTCACCAATAATTACAGGTGTTCCTTTATCACTTGCCTAATTTCCAGCATTAGAAAAGATGCAGAAAAAAAAATCACAAGAATAGTTCCATCGACAAGAACTGCAGTTACACAGAGATTGGAGAAGTTTAGACTGTTTTCCATGCAAAGGGCAGGTTGGAGATATTCAAGATCATAAATTTTTGGATAGTGCCGAAAGGATCAAGCTGTCTGCATTGGTAGAAGGATTCATAGAATCCCTACAGCGCAGAAGAGGCCATTCGGCCCATCAAATCTGCACTGACTCTCCAAAAGAGCATTTTAGCTCGATCCCCCACCCTGACCCCTGAACTCCATGCATTTCCCATGGCTAATCCATCTAACCTATGCATCTTTGGACACTAAGAGGCAATTTAGCATGGACAATCAACCTAATCTGCACATCTTTGGACTATGGGAGGAAACCAGAGCACCAGGAGAGAACCCACGTACACATGGGGAGAATGTGCAAACTCCACACAGTCACTCAAGATTAGAATCAAATGTAGGTCTCTAGTAGCAGTGCTATCCATTGTGATTGAAAAAAAAGAGATAAAAGAAACAATGGCAACATGAGGAAAACCTTCTTCATGCAGCGAGTAGTTAGGATCTGTGAGTATGGAGGAGTCAGATCACCTGAGGCATTTAAGGGGAATTGGATTCTTATCTGAAAGGGAGGAATGTATGGGGGAGTGGCACTAGGTAAATTTCTCCTTCAGACAGTCAATATAGGAATGACTGGCTGAATTGCCACTTTCCGTGCTGTAACCATTCTGTAATTCTTCATATTCTAAACGGCACGGTAGCACAGTGATTAGCACTGCTGCTTCACAGCTCCAGGGACCTGCGTTTGATTCCCAGCTTGGGTCATTGTCTGTGTGGACTTTGCACATTCTCCTCATGTCTGCGTGGGTTTCCTCTGGGTGCTCCGGTTTCCTCCCACAGTCCAAAGATGTGCAGGTTAAGTTGATTGGTTATACCAAATTTCCCCTTAGTGTCCTGAGAAGTGTAGGTTAGAGGGATTAGTGGGTAAATATGTAGGGATAGGAGGGTAGGGCCTGGATGGGATTGTGATCGGTGCAGACTTGATGGGCCAAATGGCTTATTTCTGCACTGTAGGGTTTCTAAATCAGGCTGCTTGTCTGTATGTATTCTTCTGCTAAGGAATCACAATCATATTGAATAAGCTAAATATAGTGACAATACTTTCTGTTTGATCTTTGGGTTACACATTACCACATTAACAGGTATTGGATGTAGAAAGTCACACCCTTTAGTGTGGACAGCGAGAACTCCCTTGCAGTTGTGGTCTTTGGCATGGACCATGCAAGAAGCCTCAAAGTAAAGACTGAAAATCAAATAAGTGCAGCCAGCAGAGATCTGGTAAGACCCATGTGAGGATAGAGGGAAATGTAACTTTCAAGTCATGGATTTCCTCTTCCCAGGCACCTGTTACAGATACTCTGTCAGTGCTATCAACAATAGCAAAATACCAGGAATGAATATGATCATAAAGAACACTAAAACTTGTAAATTTATTTGTCCACATGGAACACTGTTTATTTTTAAGAGTGATGTATATGAACACTTTATTGCCATCAAGAATGACTCATCCTTAATGAGTGGTGCGCAGTGGGTGTGACTGTGGCACTGAATAGATGTGACTGGTGCTTCATTTACCAGGAGCCTTGGCACATTCCAAGGAGCAGATTGCCTTCCTCAGTCCCTCAAACACAGAAAGTGAGTGGAATGGGGGAAGCCAAACAAAGGAGGAGTGGTGCTTTGTGCTTAATTTTCACAGTCTGTGTCAAGCAAAAGGCTAGAGTGCTCTTTGGAAGGGGAGAAATAATTTGGTAAAGCACAGCTGTCCTTGGGACTTGAAATAGTCGCTCGGCCAATCCTGGATCCAGCTGATGTGGTGCCAAATGCACAGGCGCACAGAGCAGTCACACAAGAAAGACACATCCTGGGTTTTGCAAGCCCCAGTGAATAGTGTCGATCCCTGCTCCAGCCCAGTAGCCGTATAACTACAGTCCTGAGTGTTATCATCTTATGTTAAAATCTCTGCCTTTCAATGAAAAACCTGGCACAGGGACATTGCCTTGGGATATGAAGTAATGGAAAATATCAAGTCCGCCATCATTTAGTAGTGAGTCATTATACAAGACACCAGTGATCTGATTGAACGGCAAAGCAGGCTGAAAAGGCTGAACACTCTGAGTGGGATTTTATGGCCTTGTTTGTCCTGAAACCATAGAATCCCACCCAAGGTCAACAGAAATTTCCATGGTCCACACCTCGCCCACTCCAATTTTTGTGGTGGGCAGGACAGTAAAATTCCAGCCTCTATCTTTATTCCTCTGTTGCAAAAGTGGATGTAGATACCATCTTTGGCTGCTACAAATATGATTTTGAATTTCATTTTGCATTGGGCAAGCTAGTAATTAGCCTCTCCATCTAATAGACTTTAATGCAACAAAACACAACCTCAGAAAGATTGAAAGAGTCATTTACCTGTGGTGCTGTCAGCTCATTGTTTTGTATAGACTGATGGACAAATAGCCATTTTAACCCTGTCCGTTATTCTGTCAACCCAAGTGTTTCCTGGAGGCAATGGCCTGATGTCACACACTTCCACCGATAACTTCCATAAGTGGCAATTGCTCTTGGGTGAGTTTGACTGTATCAGAAGGCTTCTCAACTATGTGGTCACAATGCTGTTCTCGCCTAATGGGCAGGGACTTACTTGCCTCCAGGGATGAATGGACAGCAAATCAGGAGTGGGAACTGTGGATAATTTTCCCCTTGTCTAACCCAGGCACACATTCTCCAATTGTAGCACCCATACCCTTGATTCCACTTTGATCGACTAACTCAAAATCTGCCACTGAGTCAGCAGAACCATTTCAATTCATGTTTTTTTGGAATTTGCCGCACTCAGTCAATATATCAGTCATTCCAAAGCGAAGGTTCTTAAAGCCGTTGTGAAGCTGCAACATTGCCCTTGAACTAATAGCAGCTATCGTCGGGTTAAAAAACTGATTTATCTTATATATATTCACCCTTGACCTGACACCCTTCTAGGCGCTTTGTGATTCATGGATTGCAATATCAATTACTATGTCTTGAATCAATAATTCAACATTTGTTGTCTGATATTACATCATATTTTTCTTCATCGTTTAGCCACTTGTGACACCAGTGATCTCGTTTAGCTATTCTCATAATAGTGAGAGAATCTCATGACATTTTTACAATGCTTCGTACAGGATCAGTGGGGATAGTCAACTCTGAACACTGCAGTATTTAATTATTCGCTCTACACAATTGCACTTGAATTTGCTGGAGCCATGAGTTGGATCATTCTGAGTTAATTTTGCCTGTGTAGAATTGCTATGGATAAGGATTTTTTTTCTTGGCTCAAGATTGTTTTGTGGAAGGGAGCTCCATGCCTGATAATCTTACGGATCCAAGTGGGTCATAACTCATTGTACTTAAGCCATTCCAACAATACATTACAAGACTGTGTTCTTAATTCTGGGGTTAAAATCTTTAATACATCCATTTTATAGTGTTTCATAACACTGAGATTGCACCTACAGAAAGGCTGACCTCCTTTCATGTCTGGCACAAGGGCTTCCATGTTTATAGCAGTTGAAATGAAAGAGAGAAAGAGAGAGACAAAGTTAGCTTGTGGCCTGTAGCTTCCTGCTGTGGCAAATTGACTGTGCTTCTTCTTAGAATCATAGAATCTACAGTGCAGAACGAGGCCATTTGGCCCATCCAGCTTGCACCTACTATAGTCCCATCCCCGTAACCCTATATATTTGCAGTCCTAATCCCGCTGACACTAAGGGGCAATTTATCATGGCCAATCAACCTAACCTGCATGTCTTTGGACTCTTGTCTAATGTCTGCACCAGGGCCTCCATGGCAGCATTCAAGAATCTTGGTGCTCTCTCAGCCACTTCTCTCTTTCTCTCCACAGCCAGATGCCAGCTGATTTGAATTGAGAAGCTTGATATCTGCCCCTGCCCACCAATACCCCATCCCCTTGCTTTTCTTTAAAATTCATTTACAGATGTGGGCGCGTCTGGCTGGGCCAGCATTTATTGCCATCCCTATGAACTGAGTGGCTTGGTAGAACATTTCAGAGGGCATTTAAGAGTCAACCACACTTCTGTGGGTCTGTAGTCACACATAGGGCAGACCATGTAAGGACCGCACGTTTCCCTCCCTAAAGGACATTAGTGACCCAGGAGGGTTTTTACAACAGTCAGCAATGCCTTTGTGGATATCATTAGAGTTTTAGTTCCAGATTTTTTTTAAGATGTAGATATTGCCTGCCCACAAGTATAGTCTTGTATTTTCTGCTATCTTTAAGTAGACTGTCAACGTTTATGTTCCTTTTCCATATCAAGCCAGTACTTTTGGAAAACCTCTATTGGGGTCAATATAACGTGGAGGTGTTGGCATTGGATTGGGGTGGGCACAGTAAGAAAGCTGAGTGAGAGATTGAGGTGATACACATTTCAGTGTGCTTTTCCTGCTTAGGTCATTGAGTTGCTTCCTGCACTGAATTTAAAAGCGCAGTCCACCTTGCACCCACTCCAGCTGCCTCAACATGCATGAATTGGGTGTTCCTTTAAATAGTGGAGTTGAAATCATGTCCTGTGAAGCATCATCATATCTGCTTGATGCTTATTCTTTGGGAAGCCCAGTAATTAATATTTTGATGCAGTGGCTGGGTTTAAGCACCAGTGACAGATGGGCTTCACCGATTCCCAGGTTTTTCATGCATATTCAGGCATCATGCCCACTTACTGCCCAGTGCGCCCGCACATGAACAACCGCCCCAGCAGTTCTCAGTTTGCTGGTGTTCATTCCTGTGTTCAACTGAACTCATCCATAAAGCGCAGCGCTAATTTTTTTTAACAGAACTATTTAACCTTGAGATCAGTGATTGGTTCAGGAAAATTTAAATTTCCAGAAGCTGTTGTTAAAAAATGTTGCACCATTGTAATGCTGAAATGAACTCTAATAAAGTAATGTTAGTCAAATGTGAGCAACTGTAAATATTTTACACTCTTCCCTTTTATATCGATTCTTTCTTCTTCCCAATTCATTTATTCTGTTCCGCATGACACTCTACCAAACCTCACCACTTTGTGTTTTGTCATGGCAGTGTGATAAAATATTCTCTGGAATGTGGATATGAATCCATCTCAAACTGATGGAATGAAAGTTTCCTTTCTTTGCTGACTGCACGAGTCCCCAGTGAAATGTGTTTGGAGAAGTTCACGGAAGCTGCAGACGAGTTTGTGTACACATGACAAAATGCCTCACAGTTTGACACCAGATTGATAGTCTCACTCAGAGGTCATATGCATAGATGTTTGTAAGTGAGGAAAATGCACAGCCTGTATAGGGGATATTTTTATGAGCTATGATCGGTGTACATCCAGTGCTACTTTACATTATGTCTCTGCAAAAAGTAATTCATTGTCTGTGAAGTCCTTTGAACGTGGAAGGCATTAGATCAGGTCTTAGCCATTCTCGTTGTGTGCCAGCCATGGTTCCGTTGGTAGAAGTCTCACCTCTTTCACGGTGTGTGGGTGTTGCTGGCTAGGCCAACATTTTTTGCCCATCCCTAATTGCTCTTCAGAAAGTGGTGGTGAGCGGTTTTCTTGAACCGCTGCAGTTCATGTAGTGTAGGTACACCTACGATGCTGTTTGGGAGGAAGTTGCAAGATTTTGACCCAGCACAGTGAAGGAATGATGATATATGTCCAAGTTAGGATGGTGAGCGACTTCGAGGGGAACTTGCGGATCGTGGTATTCCCATGTTTTTGCCGACCTCGTCGTTCTACATGGTACTGTTTGTGGGTTTGGAAGGTGCAGCTGAAGGAGTATTGAAGTGCTCCGACTGTAGATCTCGTAGATGGTACATGCTGCTGCCACTGTTCGCTGGTGATGGAGGCAGTGAATGTTTGTGGAAGGGGCAGTAAACAAGCAGGCTGCATTGTCCTGAATGCTGTGAAGCTTCTTGACTGTTGTTGGTTCAAGTCCTGCTCCAGGAACTGAGCACCAAAAATTAAGACTGATTTGAATCACAAAAACCCAGTCTACAGGTTCAGCAGGTGATCAAGGCGAATGGAATGTTGGCTTTCAAAGCGAGGGGGATAGAATATAAAAGCAAGGAGGTCTTGCTGCAACTGTACAGGGCACTGGTGAGGCCGCAACTGGAGTACTGTGTGCAGTTTTGGTCGCCGCACTTGCGGAAGGATACATTGGCCTTGGAGGGAGTGCAGAGAAGGTTCACCAGGCTAATACCAGAGATGAGGGGGTTAGCCTATGAGGAGAGATTGAATAGACTGGGTCTGTGCTCGTTGGAGTTTAGAAGGCTGAGGGGGGATCTTATAGAGACATATAAGATAATGAAGGGGATAGATAGGGTAGAGGTAGAGAGATTCTTCCCGCTGAGAAAGGATAGCAGAATTATAGGGCGCAGCCTCAAAATAAGGTGGGGGGCAGTGTAGATCGGAGTTGAGGAGGAACTTCTTCACTCAGAGTGGTGAGTCTCTGGAATTCTCTGCCCATTGAAGCGTTGGAGGCTACCTCGCTGAATATGTTTAAGTCACGGATAGATAGGTTTCTGATAGACAAGGGAATTAAGGGTTATGGGGAGAAAGTGGGAATGTGGAACTTATCCACTTCAGATCAGCCATGATCTTATTGAATGGCGGGGCAGGCTCGAAGGGCTAGATGGCCTACTCCTGCTCCTATTTCTTATGTTCTTATGTTCTTATTCCAATGAAGTACTGACTGAATACTACATTGCCAGATGTACTATCTCTCAAATGAAATGAGATTTTAGCTACAAGGCTACACTGGAAAAAACTGGTGTTGATCTTCTTGTGACAAAGGAGATTTGACAAAGGTGTTTAAGATTATGATGGATTTGGATCAGGTATACAAGAAAAAACTGTTCCTGTGAGCTTGTGGTACAAGAACTAGAAGACACAGATGTAATGTTTTGGGCAAGAGATGCAGGGAAGACATAAGGAAGATCTTTTTGTACAGCAGCTGGTAATGGCCTGGAACTCACTGCCTTGGTGGAAGCAGAGATGATCAAAGATTTCAAAGGTAAATTAAATGGACAATTGAAAGTAATAAACTTGCAGTGTGATAAGCATAGCGCAGGGGAATGAGATGATTGGATTATTTTATGAAGTGATTGGATTAATCTATGAAGAGACTGGCTGGGCTGAATGGCTTCCTTTTCACTGTAAATGATACTTTGAATCTTTGATTCTATGTCAGGCCAAATTCTTGCCTACCATCTCAGGTAGATATAAAGATGCTTACATGGCAGGTACTTAGAAGAAGAACAAAGAAGTTATCCTGGTGTCCTGACTAGTAGTTATTCCACAAACAAAATCACAAAACAGACTAGCTGGTCATTATCACACTGCTGTTTGTGCGAGTTTGCTATGCATAAATTGGCTGCCAACATTTCTATATGGACAGCATGATGGTACAGTGGTTAGCACTGCTGCCTCACAGGGACTTGGGTTCGATTCCAATCTCAGGTGACTGTACGGAGCTTGCACGTTTTCCTCGTGTGTGTGTAGGTTTCCTCTGGATGCACAGGCTTTCTCCCATAGTCCAAAGATGTGTAGGTTAGGTGGATTAGCCATGGTAGATGCACAGGTTTGCAGGGATAGGATGGAGGGAAGGGCCTTGGTAGGATGCTCTTTTGGAGAATTGATGCAGGCTTGATGGGCTGAATGGTCTCTTTTTGCACTGTAGGGAGGCTATTGTTCTACGTTATTACAACACTGACTATACTTGAAAAGAATTTCGTTTGGCTGTGAGTTTGTTTGGGTATCTGGTAAGTATGAAAGATGCTATATAAACGTAATTGTTTTTACTTTAGTTTCTCTTTCTGAATTCTAATCAGTCCAATCTTATGAAATTGGCCCAGAAACTGGATTAGCGCACATAACTTACAAATGCCTTAACATTTTCACCTGAAGTTCCTATCGCTCATAGCAGAAGCATGAATTTTTTTTTAATTTCAAATAATTTAGCACTGCCACTGAAATTAAAGAGGGAAACATTTCAGATAAATATGTGAGATGTTCACATTCTAATAACCCAGGACATTGTTTCAGGCCTTTTCATTTTCCAGCCTGTCAATGCTGCAGCATAAAGTGCCCCAAGAGCATGATTTTATGCGACATGCAAAGGGACCATTCGTAGTACCATATAATAGTTTATTAAGGATTTATAGTGAAATTTTGCACTTAAAGAAATGGCCATTGGCGATAGTTCTGTTCCATGTTACAGTGCAAGCCAACAAAGGCACTTTGAAGGATTAAGTGTCTTTTGAGGCGTATTAGTGCCAGCTACCCTTTATTCATTTCAATCCAGATTGAAAGGGGATTAAGACCCCAGTATTTATGGGAAGGCTTGGGAGAGTGTCAGGGACTAATTCATTTTAATTCATCCTTGGCACATGGGTGTCACTGGCTGGTCAACATTCATTGCCCATCCCTAGTTGCCCTTGTTCAGGATGGCTCTGGAGTCACATGTAGGCCAGACCGCATGAGGACAGCAGATTTCATTCCCTAAAGGACATTAGTGAACCAGATAGGTTTTTCTACCATTGACAATGGTTTCGTGGTCACCAGTAGATTCTTAATTCCAGATATTTTTTATCTGCAGTGGCAGGATTCGAAAGCTGCCCCCCAAAATGTTAGCTGTGTTTTTGGATCAATAATCTAGTGATAATACCACTAGGCCATCACTTTTCCCATGAAGACAGCTGAGGAACCCAGCAAAGGGAAGTAATAACCTGAAAGTAACAACAAGGCTGCATTATCATTTTTACCTTGCATTCCCAGCCAGATGTAGCCCGGCTGTTTGCTACATGGGATAACCATCAGGAGGAGGTCGGCACCCTTAGTGCCAGCCCTGAACAGGAAAACATTCCCCATTTTCTCATTTATTTAAAAAAAACCTGCCTGCCTCCAATTACCCTCTAACACTTGCCATGAGGAGAAGTGATATATTAAAAAAAATCGATTTGAATTGACTTGGAGATATCTAATTCCCCTCCTAGAGTTAGTGTATTGGTGCAATTTGGAATATCTCCAAATTTGGCTCTGACCAACTCAAGACCTTATCCTGGCGGAAGGTGACTTTCTGGTCAACTGTATTCTTTTCCCTCTGTTGAAAGATCTTGTAAGACTAGAGCTTTTGTGTAGGAAAAAGATTTTCTGATGCCTGCTTAAGCTGTTAAAGGCTATCAGTCTTGTTGATGAAGAGTATATAAATACAGATGTTCCTACTTCGAGCACAATGTTTGAACTTTCTGTCATGTAAGCAAATTCCACTGGCATTCTGAATTGAAGGCCTGTGAGCCCTATGAAAACTTGTACAAGTTACAGAGCAATCCACATGTTGTTGGTCAGGATCCCAGATGCCGGGAAATAATCAAACATTTGTGGTGAATTCTGCACTAAAACAAATGAGTCGTAAATCACCTTGTGTCCCATAGGTTGGGAATATTTCTTCAACCAGCCAACCGTGAATTCCCTGAAACAGCATATGCGGATGGTGGAAATCTAAAAAGTAAAAGCAAATATTGCTGGAAAAAGCTAGCAGGTCAGGCAGCATCTGCAGAGAGAAACAGCATACATTAACTCTGTTTCTCTCCACAGCCACTGCTCGGCTTGCTGAGTTTTTCCAGTATTTTGTCTTCTTAACTATAAATTCAATTCACCCACAATGACACATGGTTTACCTTCCAATAGTAGTATTCGCTGAACAATATGCAATTGCGTTTTTCCCATTTTTCAGCAACTTCCTTTCTGATTCTCAAGAATATTTTTGTGTACCTTTCTCATTCCAGAAATTTGGAATTGTCCATTATTTCCACAGACCACTGGGACACAAATTTAACACTGCTGAACCCACTTTATAGAGTAAATTACGCACAGTTGTAACTCATTTCATTGTTGGATCGCCAATTACTACGTCTGGGCCACTGTTAAATTATTTGTGTGACTCATTTTTCAGGCATCCCTGATGTTTTATCTGTCCATTTGAAATTCATACCAATGTTAACCTGTTTAATATGACTCAAATACCAATAGGAATTAGGCGTATGCTGAGAGATGTTTTCTGATCGGTGAGCATGTTTTGATATTCATGATGTGGAGTTGCCGGCGTTGGACTGGGGTAGCCAGACTGCGTAGTCTCACAACACCAGGCTATAGTACGACCTTTCAGAGTGCTGATCCTTTATCAGGTGACTCATCTGATGAAGGGGCAGCATTTCAAAAGCTTGTGCTACCAAATAAACCCGTTGGACTTTAACCTGGTGTTGTGAGACTAATTACTGTTTTGATACTAGAATTCATAGAATGATGTTGCAGAGAAGGAGGCCATTTGACCCATATTGCCTTTTGTAGCACTGGCTAGTTAATCCCCACTTCCACTTCTCTTTCCCCTTTGCCATGCAGGCTTTTCCCATTCAAGCATTTATCAGATTCTCTATTGAATCTGCTTGCTTCCGTCATTCCCTCAGGCATAATAACTTGCTGTGCAAAAATATCATATCACATCTGAGCTCCTTCATCAATCTCTTTAAATCTGTGTGCTCTACTTAGAGACCCTTCTTAAAACTTCAAAATTTTTTTCCCAAACATGCTTTTTCAAATAATTTCATGATTTTGGACAACTTTAGCAAGCCTGCCCGCTCTAATTTCTCCAGTCTCTCCACACAACTTAAGTCCTCCGTTTCTTTTTCATTCATGCGATTTTAGCATTGCCACCAAGGCCAGGATTTATTCCCCATGTTAATGCCTTTACATATCAAGCGGAGATAGCTAGGTTCTCCTTGACTGACGTGGAACCCCTGCAGCAATGCCTCAGGTTGAAATACTTGAAATAACCGTGTTTCTTTGTTTGGACATGACTCTAGTCAGTGGAAAATTTCCCATTGATTCCAATCGACTCAATTTTTTTAAAAATTATTTACTCCATCCTTAAAGTTACAAAGCCAGTGCTTGGAGTGGACCAGGCAAACCCAAATCCATTCCTTGCTTGCTCCAAAAACCAAATTCAGAATCCAATTGAATCCAATTCAATGTCCCCACAAGCGAGACAAACCTGATCCAAGCTGACAAGATAAGGCATTGCATCACACCTTGGGCTTGATCTGACACTTGGGGCAGGATTTTCTGTCTGCGTTCACCCCAGAGCTGGAAAATTCTGTCCAAGATCAACGGATCTCTGCATGGTCCGTGTCCCATCCACTACGACTCCTATGGCATGTGGGACAGGAACATTTTGCTCTTCATCTTAATATCCACATGTACAGTTCTCAACAGTAGAGTAAGCCAAGGAACTTTAATTCAATCCCTCAATCCCAGCCTATGACCCAGAGATGCTGAAACCAACTGCAGCTCCTCTAATATGTCCAGGTTGAGATTAACTAACAGAGCAGGAATTGAATAATAACCTTGCAAAATGACAGAAAGAGTAGCTGATCTAATAAATCTTCTATCCTGACATGGTGCAGCCTTTACACATGACCCCCACTAGCTTGCAACTTTACAGATCTTTAATAGAAACAAAATCAACATTTGCATATTGCCACATGGGTTTCAAGAACCAAGTAGTTGGTCTTTTCTTAATGTATTTTCTTATGGACTTTTGAACTTTCGTTTTTCTGAAATGTTTTTTGAATTTGACTTGTTGAAAGTATAGAATTATTGTTAATAGGACCCAATCATTCAATTGTCATCACTTAATTTGCTTTTCTGAACCTTTTTGAAATGAAATTGTCCAATTCTGTGTACTTATTGTACCAGGTTTATTGTGGTGTGAGTTAAACCCAAGCTTTTAACTCTATTTGCTGTATGTTCATGACTGCTTGGCTGTGGGCATAGCTAGAGATATGGGGTTGAACTGGGGTTTGAGGAATCCTTCCAAGAAAAGTTTGGAGCTGAGATTCCATTTATGTACTTTATTAAAATTCATTTGTGGGACATGGCCTTCGCTGGCTGGCCAGCATATACGGCCCATCCCTAGTTGCCCTTGAGAAGGTGGTGGTGAGCTGCCTTCTTGAATCACTGCAATCCATGTGCTGTGGGTTGCCTCACAATGGCGTTAAGGAGGAAATACCAAGACTTTGATCCAGGTCAGTGAGTGGCTTGGAGGGGAACTTGCAGGTGGTGGTATTCCCATGTATCTGCTGCCCTTGTCCTTCTAAATGGAAGTGGTTGTGGGTTTGGAAGGTGCTGTCTAAGAATCTTTGGTGAATTGCTGCAGTGCATCCTGTAGATAGTACACACTGCTGCTACTGAGCATTGGTGGTAAAGGGATTGAATGTTTTTAGATGTGGTGCCCATCGAGCATGCTGCTTTGTCCTGGATGGTGTCAAGCTTCTCGAGTGTTGTTGGAGCTGCACCCATCCAAGCAATTGGGGATATTCCATCACACTCCTGACTTGTGTCTTGTCGATGATAGATAGACTTTGGGGAGTCAGGAGGTGAGTTATTCGTCGCAGTATTCCTAGCCTCTGACCTGCTCTGTAGCCAGTCCAGTTGAGTTTCTGGTCAATGGTAACCCCAAGGATGTTGTTAGCGGGGGATTCAGTAATAGTAACACCATTGAATGTCAGCAGTCTATTGAAAAGGTTTACTATTTACCATATAAAGGATTCAGTGGAAGGGTGTTTTGAAAAAAATGGTCTTACAAACTTTGTGTTTGGGTAAGTTATCTAAATGTGAGTATTAGTGAAAGAGTTTTGTGCACTTTGGTCGGTAACATTTAAACTCAGCTACCAAATGTGGAGGACATGAAAAAGTTCCTAAAGAGAAAAAGTAAGAGTTGGTTCAATCCAGACAAGGTTTATTACTGTTGAATACTTCTTTTCAGTCAATTTTCTTATACAGTGCCTGTAATGTGAGAGTTTATCTGGTCTGTGGTTTGCATAGAGTTGGCGTCAAACACTGGGTGGAGAAGGGTAAAAGGTTTTAAGTAGGGTGGAACAAAGGACTCTTGTGGTTCAGTGAATGGTGACATCAAGTTTTTATTTTGATGATGATCTGTACTCTGTCAGGGTATCGGTTTATGCTATAATCCTACAATTATGTGTAGGATCAAGGAATGATTAGCCACTAAACTTGGTTGCATAATAAGCACATGCATTTTTGGCATTACAGGTACCTTTTCATATGCATAATGATATCGTCCCATACTTGCTGGCCACCATTTTGGTGAGCTAAAAATAGCAGAGGGGGCACAAATGATGATATCAGTCACTGGGTAATGTAGATATGTTTCTATTGGTGCTATTTTTAACCCAACACTTCAATGAATGTAAAGTACTGCAGATGTTGGAATCTGAAACCAAAGAGAAAGTGCTGGAAAATCTCAGCAGGCCTGTCAGCATCTGTAAGCAGAGAAAAGAGCTGGTGTTCCTTTGTCAAAGCTCAAAGGCATAGAAAGTGGGAGATATTCATGCTGCAGGGGGAGGGAATGAAAGATGAGTCAGAGCCGCAGAAACCAGGGGAAGAGGTTGCTGTCCATAGAGAGAATAAAGGGTGTGAATAGCCAAACGGCAGAGAAGCGAAAATTAAGTTGGGGGGGTGGGGGTGGGTGGTGGGGGTCGGAGAGCTTGGGGGAAAGAGTGGGGAGGAAGAAAAATGAAGAACAACAATAAAGAAATAAAAGGTAGAGTACAGTAAAAAACTTAAATAAAATAGAATGAAAGCGAAGGGGTCGCGGTCTATGTGCAGTCAGGACCCTGACCTTCCGGTTGCTTGCCGTTTTAACACACGATCCTGCTCCCATGCCCACATGTCTGTTCTTGGCTTGCTGCAGTGTTGCAGGGAAGCTCAGCGTAAACTGGAAGAACGGCACCTCATCTTCCGGCTAGGCACTTTACAGCTTCTGATCTCAACATCAAATTCAACAACTTCAGATGATTTCCTCTACCCCATCTCGGCCGCTTTGTCCTCTCTTAAGCTCGTAAAGCAGAACAAGCGTTCAGCAGCAGGAAGGAAACCGCCCCCCCCCCCTCCCATCCACCCCCACACAGCACTAATTAATGGAATTGCCAATCAGTTTTGGGTGAGTTGCTGGTTGGTTTCTAGGGCTTATTACCAAGTTAGTAAGAAGATCTGAGGTTTACCAGAACAGGATTTAAAGATGGTAAAGTCTGTGAGGAGTGCAGTGGCACATGGTGAAAGTTTTTATTCTCAGTTTAAAAGGTTCTGCTAAGGCTACTTAGCCCCAGTCGTGGGTCGTGCAATTTCCAGCCCCCTCAGACAGGGAGAATGAGCAGAGACAACACTACAGAGGTCGAGTTGCTTGAAGAGGGATGAGGGGGACCTCAGCATGAACCATATCCACTCTGTTTTCAAGGAGCAATTCTGAACTCAACATCAGCAAGGGAGATTGGGTGGACTTTAATGCCCTCCCCTGAGATGCGTTTGGAGGAAAGGGGCATTTAATCAGGCAGGAAGGTAGAGTGGGAATCTCGTTGCGTTTCCACCTCTACCCTGATGAAGTCAGGTGCAGGAAAGTTCATCGACAGCCTTCCCACCCTGCTCACAACTGAGGCCATAAAGTGGCCATTTTGCCTAAACAAGGGTCTCTCTGGTGTTCAACTAGCAGCGTTCAACCAGCAGTGGACAGAGCAGTCACCAGAATTGGATCAAAAACATGAACAAGTGGCTGACAAAGTGCAGAAGCACGGAGTTGGGGGAACAGAAAGAAGAGGGGCACATCCAGTCCACTAGTCTATACTCCTTTCTGAATTGTTCAGATGATCAAAATGCTGAGTCACAGCTGAAAACTGGGGATTTATTTCAATGGAAAGTGTCTTTTTAAGAATTCTTTGTTAACATTTGTAAAGGTGTTGGGTGTAGTTTGGTTGGTCACATTAAGAAAAATGTAGTGTTAAGTAGTTCAACAGAAAGTATTTACTAACCACAAGAAGCTCTATACAGAGCTACAGACAAGGTCTGAGCTAGGAGTTGTCTCCATGCTTGTTTCTATACATGGCTCTGTCCAATACTACACTGACTCGTAGGTAGAAACCATGTGTTCTCTTACATTACTGTGTAGACTGTATTGTACTCAGTCTCATGTTAATTCCTTACTTGCCAAACCCTTCTCACGTGAACATTTTACGTGCCAGACCCTCCAATACAACTATTATGAGCAGTAAGAGATCTATCCAGCCAATATGATAATCATGTCCAATAAACCAAAGCAAAATATATAGGCAATGGTTGGGATTCTTCAGCCATTCATGCCAGTGGGAATCTCCCCTCCTGATGCAGTAAACAGAGATTTGGCTGAGCACCAAATTTTCCATCCTCTCTGGCAATGGCGGTGGGTGTGAACAGCTGGAGTATTCCAACCACTGTCACAAAATTAGGCTATATGTAATAGCAAATGTGAAGAGTCAGTAAGACTAGCCAATACAGTGGGGAAAATTTTAACTCCAAAAAATGGGTGAGTTTGCCATGCCCTTTCACAGACCTAGAAACATAAAAGGTATTTATTAATAAGAAAAAACTGTACCAGCAAGGTGGCCTTAGTCACCTACACAATCTACAGCCTAAGAGGGGACGCCATCCCTTGCGGTGATTACCCACTCTCAGTCACCATTGCAGACGTCAGAGCTGCTTTCTCAAAAGCCAACCCACAGAAAGAGACTGGCCCAGATGGGGTACCCAGACGAGCACTCAGATTCTGCGCAGACCAGCTGCCGGGTGTGTTCGTAGACACCTTCAACCTCTCTTTACACCACTCTGAGGTCCCTGCCTGCTTCAAAAAAATGACCATCATCCCGTAACCAAAGAAAAGTCGAGCAGCATGCCTTAATGACTGTCGTCTGGTGGCTCTGACATCCATCATTATGAAGTGCTTCAAAAGGTTAATCATGGAATGAATCAATTCCGGCCTCCCAGATTGCCTAGATCCACTACAGTTTGCCTGTCATCACAACAGGTCCACACTAGTTGCCATCTCCTTGGCCATAAACTGAACCCTGGGACATCTAGATAACAAAGACACCTATGTCAGACTCCTACTTATTGACTACAGCTTAGCCTTCAACACCATTATTCCACTGAAACTCATCTCCAAACTCCACGGCCTGGGGCTTAGCTCCTCCCTCTGTGACTGGATATTAGACTTCTAACCTACAGACCACAATCAGTCAAGATAGGCAACAACACCTCCTCCATGATCATCCTCAAGACCGGTGCCCTACAAGGCTGTGTCCTCAGCCCATTACTGAACTCCTTGTACACCTATGACTGTATGGTAAAATTACCCTCCAATTCAATTTTCAAACAATGATGAGACAGAGTATAAGAAAGATAGAAAATCTGGTGAACTAGTACAACGACAATAATCTCTCCCTCAATGTCAACAAAACGAAGGAGAGGTCATTGACTTCAGGAAGCATAGTGGAGGACATATCCCTGTCTACGTTGATGGAGATGAAGTAGAAATGATTGAGGGCTTCAAATTTCTAGATGTCCCGATCACCAATAACCTGCGCTGGTCCCTCCATGCCAACTCTATCGTTAAGAAAGTCCAACAACATCTCTACTTCTCAGGAGACCAAGGAACTTTGACCTGTCCATTATGATTCTCACCAACCTTTATAGATGCACCATAGAAAGCATTCTGTCTGATTGTATGACAGCACCTGCTCTGTCCAAGGCTGTAATCAACTACAAAGGGTTGTAAATGAAGCCCAGTCCATGACTTAAACCAGCCTCCCATCCATTGACACTGTCTACACTTCCTGCTACCTCACAAAAGCAGCCAGCATAATTAAGGACCCCACGCAACCCGGTCATTCTCTTTTCCAACCTCTTCTGTTGAGGAAAAGGTACAAAAGTCTGAGGCCACATACCTACTGACTCAAGAACAGCTTCTTCCCTGCTGCTATCAGACTTTTCAATGGACTACCTCGCATTAAGTTGATCTTTCTCTTACCCCCAGCTATGACTGTAACATTACACTCTCCGCTGTCTCCTTTCCTTCTTTATGTATAGTACGTTTTGTCTGTATAACACGCAAGAAACAATACTTTTCACTATGGACCAATACATGTGACAATAATAAATCAAATCAATTGGTACCCTGAGCCAGGTGACCTTTACTCTGCGGTGTTGTCCTTAAAGGGACAATGACCATGGTCTGGTAGGAGGTTAAAGTGTTAAAAACCTACTTTCAACCTGTCCACTGCCGGTTTTAACTGGGGAAGAAAGGTGACTACCAAGGTACGCTCAGGAAGCTGGTTGGAAATCTACATATTGTCATGAGGCTGGTAACCTTACAACAATCTACAGTTACAAATGTAATTCTGACCAGCTAAGTTTCTACCTCTGCCTCCAGCCTCCAACCTCTCAACACCCTGACTTCAACACCCCCAACACACTCAGCGATTCCAACTTCTGATCTCCAAAACACACCCTCCCCTATCCCATTCTGCAGCAGGTCCCAATCCAGGCCTGTGGCTCCCTACCCAACTCTGAATTAAAAACTCAACTCGGTGTGTTATTTTCTGGAAATCCAGAGACAGTGTGAAAGCCATCAATGAAGCAAGCAGCATCCAACAAGAGATATCTATTACTTAATTGTAGTTCCTTCTAATTAGTGTTGCTGACTGGAAGTTGAAGAAACAGAATGCTCCAGCCTCACTCTGAAATTCTGAAGGTATCCATGAATGCATCAGCTCATGTCTTTGTTATAATTACATAACCTGGTGCAAGACACTAACGAGGATAATTACTGTTTAGAAATGATTCACATCAAACAAGTTGGCATGCATTTTTCCCTAACATTCAGCCTGTATGTGGCAGTAAACTAGAAAGCATTTAAAAATACAAGAATTTTGAAGACAGGCAATTTTGCTCGGCAGTCAGAAATTACATGTAGCATTTCTGATCAAAGTGAACAGGTGCTTTTGGATTGTTGTAATGCCTGTCTAGTCTGAGTATTCACCTGTGCACAAAGATCAGCATTTGGAATTTAGCTTTCAAACTCGGGGCTTGTTGGTCTAGAGGTATGACTCTCCCTTTGGGTGTTGCAGTTAGCCAGTTTGTGAGTGATTCAATGTTTGAATCCTGGACTATCCCTCATGTTTAAAGGGTTTTTAGATAAGCACATGAATAAGCAAGGAAGAGTGGGATATGGACCAAGGGCAGGCAGAAGGGATAGGTTTAAGTTGACATCATGTTTGGCACAACCTTGTGGGCTGAAGGGCCTGTTTCTGTGCTGTACTGGTCGATGTTCTAAACTCAACTTTGACTTCTGTATACGTCCTGCTAAAAGAGAAAGCTCAGATCATGCACAAGTACGCACACACACACACACAAAACACACACATACACATGTACACATTAAATGTACAGACATCAAACATGTACACATATATATATGCACATAAGGTTGTTCATATGTACTGAGTTGTACATCATATTCAGCAAGGTAGCAATGCTCAGATTGGTCTCTTTAAACAGAATCAGTTTTGACTGATACAGGCTACATGGTCAACTAGCCTGTTAAAGATGAGTAATGGCTGCTGAAGTTTTAGCATTGTCCAGCAAACATTCCATGCTTTCAGGCAGAGAGGATAGAAAACGAGGCAAAAATGGTGAGATTATGTAAACCAGCTGGCATCTGAAGATTGTCTAGTAAAGAACATGAAATTGCAGGTTAGAGCTCTCCAGTAGGTATGTCCAGTAGCACCTCTGCAAAAACACTTGTAAAGTCCAAGTTTGAATTCCCAGCTTGTGCCTAATTAGCTGATCTCTGCTAGGGCAATGATAAAGGTGTAACAATTGTCTACATATGCCTGAATTACAACCTTTCAAGGGCTCCCATTCCTGATCACTCTTAAGTAAACTCTGCTGTGTCAGGTGAGGACAGGATTAGGCTTCTTTATCGTGAGAGAACCATCTCTCAAACTCACATGGGGAGAACACTTAAAAATATCCATCCCCTGTAGCCTTATGTTCATGAAGAGTCAATACCTTAAAAGGAGAACAGGAGTGAAAATTGGAGATAAAAAAAATTTTAAAGTAAAATGTAATGCATATCTACATAAAACCAAAATATATATCATAATTTGAGAGTCATTCCTATCTTCAGTGTCAATGCTTTGCTTCCAGACTACAATTCAACAATTGCGATCAGTTGAATAAATGTTAAAATAGTTAGGTAGTGCTATATAGGCCATCCCTGATCATCATGTTTTGCATTGAGAATGTTGAATTACCAGGTAATTACATAACTTGTAACCTGGATTAACCCATGTTGCATCAAAATTGATGTCCTCTACCCCTTTTGCCTATATCTTTAGGTAATTGTCCTGATAAAAGTTCTCAGCTCATCCACAGTTGCAATGCGGTGAATCTGTGTAGCAATTGTATTTACCTCAAGCCAAGTGTGATCAGACATGTTGCGCATTGACAATTGTAATTTTATTATTTCACATGTTTTTCTTTTATACAAGGACTCCTTCCAGTTTTGAATGATGATCCAATTCTATGAGGATTTATATTCATAATTTTGTTTTCAATTTGTTTTGACATGATACAAATGGAATAATTCTGATCTGTAAGCGTCCAGAAAGCTCAAGCCGCGGCAGATCTTAATTTCATTTGTCATGTATGTTGTGTGATACATTTTATAAATCCATAACACATTAAATAGAACAAAAAAACCTTTTAACCAGAAACATTCGCTTAGAAAAAGACAAAAACATTATACTTTTGATATTTCGTACATTTTTTTAAAAGATGTAGTTATTTTTGTGTTCCCAAACATGGTGTACAATGAACCGGGTTGTTTAGTCTTTTGAAATATAGACGGCTTGCAAATGGGAAATTCTTGCATACTTTGTGAATAGCCAATCTGGCTGTCAGCTGTATCAGTGAAAGAAAATCATCCGGTTGTAGTTCCAGATGTTTGGTGCAGAATGTGGCATGCCACTTTGTTGCAACTCTTCAGCCAACAGCTGTATCTTTGAAAAGCTTGCAATCTCAAGCACTAGACTTCCTGGAGAGGGTGGGAATCATTGAAAGACATATTTTAAAAAGTGATTATCTGAGTAAGTTCAATAATATCCCTGTAATTATTGCTTTTTATCACACATTTGCTGCATTGTAAGTCTACTTTCCCATCGTAAGTCCTTAATTTAATGGGATAATCATTGTGACAGTCGCGACATTACTTGGTTGTCCTTTCTTCTTTTACCAGTAATTTTTTTTACAGCTTGTTGATGTTTCAAAGAGCAAAGAAAAGTACAACACGGGAACAGGCCCTTCGCCCTCCAAGCCCATGCCGATCATGATGCACTAAATAAGCTAAAAAAAAATTCTTCTGCCATTACCGAGACTGTATCCCTTTATTCCCTCTCTATTCGTGTACCCATCCAGGTGCATCTCAAATGTTGTTAATCTGCCTGCTTTCACCACCTCCTCTGGCAGCGCCTAGGTACTCGCCACTCTTTGCACGAAAAACTTCCCCCACACATCTCCCTTAAACTTTCCCCCTCTCACTTTGAACCTGTGCCCCCTTGTAATTGACACTTCCATCCTTGGAAAAAGCCTCTGACAATCCACCCTGTCTATACCTCTCATAAATTTGTAGACCTCTATCAAGTCTCCCCTCAGCCTCCATCTTTCCAGTGGACACAATCCTAGTTTATTGACCTCTCCTCATTGAGACCAGGCAGCATTCAGTTTCATTGACTTTTTTTATTTATCCTATTAGTCCTCCTTGCTATCCACATTCCTCTTGATTTGTTTATTCCACTGTTGCAATTCTGTTTAATGAACTCAGCATTTGAGTATAAATACGAATTGCTGAAATGCAAATGTAATTTAAAACTTTGCTTTAATAAAAATGCAATACCCAAAGTATGGTACAGGAAGTGCAATCCCGAGGTATGTTGCACAAGTGTAACACATTTATATGTATATTAAAGTATGTGGTGACCTCCTGTGTTATTACACTTGGGGTGGGATTTTCCGCCACATCCAACCCCAGTGCCATGTTTTCCAGTGATGGAGGTGGCTCGCCATTGGCTGGAGGTGGGATCTCATGGCCCCACCAACGTCAACAGTGTTTTTGCATTGTCCGCCAGTCCCACCACTGGGGAGCATGCTGTTGCCCTTGGCAAGATCCTGCTGGGAAAAGGACCAGATAATTTAATATTAAGTCCAAATGCATTATTTAAGTTAAGCAGGGTGAGAGGGTGGGGATAATGAGAGGTAGAAGGACGAGAGAATGCAGAGTGGAGAGGGAGAGAAAGTGGAGCAGATGGAAGGGAAAGAGCATTAATGGGGAGATGGGAGGGGGGTAGATGAGAAGGAGGTTAGAGGATGAGAGGAAGGAAGAGAAAAAATAGGATGGGAAAAGTGAGCTGTAGTCAGAAAACAATGTCAGCAATGAGGGTGGTTCGTTATCCCACTTTGAGTACTCAGCCCATTATGTCAATAAACCCAAAATGACCATTAGAACCATTCTTATGAGAGGTCATCTTAACATAGTTTAAATGCTGCAATTCAGCCAGAATTGAGGCAAATACTTTTATCAGCTAGTTTGTAATGATATAGTTTGAATGAATGAGGTTGGTTGTGTACCTGAAGGATGAATTGGTTACTTCTAGTTATATTGTTATTAATTTTAGCAGTTCCATCAAGCTGTAATTTTGCTCCATTATATTCAAGAGATAAATAAACTTTGTGTCAATGTAGCAGAATTTGGAATGGTATAGCTCCGAGTGTCAACATACTCAGGGCTCAGACTGTAAAAATAATAATCTGTGAATGTCTTCAAGAAAGAAGATGGTCAAGGGAAATTTTGCAAACTAGCGATTGCTCCCACCTTTTAAACAAAGGGCCCTTAATTTTGGACAAGCAAAGGAAGCAAATATTAAAGCTTGTGAGTGCAAATGGGTGGTGTGTGTAAGCCCACAGTGAGAGAAACATGGGTTCTCAGGGAAAAGATAATCAGATGGGAGAAGGTGCAAACACGGTGGGATAGCGATCGGAGGAAATGGGGAGGATCGGGGAGGGGGAGGGACTGTTATCCCCTGATGTCCTGGCCAATATTTATTCCTCACTCAACACCACAAAAAAGATTATCTGATCACAGTTCCTACTTTACAACAGTGACCATACTTCAGAAAGTGGTTCAATGGCTATAAAGGGCATTTAGACATGTGGTGATCAGAGAAAGTGTTAATATAAATTCAAGTCTTTCTTTATATGAGCCATTGATGTTGCAGACCTGATCGATTGTATTAGCGTGGTGCATCGATGTAGGCTGTTCTTACTCGATAGAGCTATAAATCACACCCCCCCCCCCCCCGCACCATCACAAATGTGTTCAGCAGCATGTTGACACAATGGTTAGCACTGCTGCCTCACAGCACCAAGGACCCGAGTTTGATTCCCGGCTTGGGTCACTGTCTGGATAGAGTTCGCACGTTGCATGCATGGGTTTCCTCTGGGCGTTCAGGTTTTCTCCAACACCCTAAAAGACACGCTGGTTAGGTACATTAGCCATGCTGAATTCTCCCTCAGTGAACCCAAACAGATGTCGGAGTGTGGCGACTAGGGGAATTTTCACAGTAACTTCATTGCTGTGTCAGTGTAAGCCTACTTGTGACACTAATAAATAAACCTTAAGCTTTAAAACTTTAAAATATGCAACATTGGGATTCTTATGATTTTAAACAAGACAGATCCGATCTGTTATGATGACACAGGACAGCATTTGTTAGTGTCTGCCTTTAGGCTGCGTCAACATCGTGTCTCTTGTTACAAGGCCTACAGTCAGGGGGACATGTTTAAGATGGCTTACGACGAAAGACTGCTGGATAGCAACTGCTGCTGATAGCAAGCATGCAAATTGTCAAAGTTTGTTGACCTGCTGGGTCATGTTGTCTTAGAGTCAAATGTTTACTTGAAGTCTTTAGGATTGAAAACACACTCAAACAATTTTTTTCTCTCTGAATTCAGATGAACTGCGTCAAGCATTAGCTACAGACAAATGACTTTTTGTAACCACACATCACTAAACAACTTAATTTAATAAGCAAAGGCCATGCTCATAAGTCAACCATCTCCAGCATGCACATTTTTTTATGCGCGCTATAATCCTTGTTAACTGAGATGTATGACAGAACTCCAAAAATTCAGGAAACAGCAAATGTGCTGACTGATGTGTTCCCTCATTAAGCTCAAGTAATGTGAGCACCATTGGGTAAATGCACCCTGTGTACAGTATTCAGCAAAATAGAGCAGGCAAGCCCAAGCAGGCCTTAAAGTTCACCCAAAATAGCTGAAACAAAAGCATTTCTTTTTGTACTTATTAGAGTGGCAGCTTTTGTTTATCTTCTGATGGGCTTTCCAGATCTTTCTCCTTGTGATTAACCTGTTGCGTTTTTCTTTATCGAATGACGAGTTTCACTGAACTTCTGTTGACCCTAACATTTGGAGTTGAAAAGCCAGAATGACTGCACACCCACCTTTACACAGATTCCTGTACTTAAAGCATGCCACAGTAAAAAAAAACCCTCTGTGCCAGCAGTTTTCAACAGTCTTGCTCAGTTTTCCAAGTTTCGGAATCTAAAACTATATAGCAAGCGTTGTGTGTGCTTCATCAGCAGGAGCTGATGAATGTATATCCTGCATTCACATTTAAGCTGCAAGATTTCCACTGTGAGGAATCACAAATGATGGAAGTATATGGAAGACCTTCGCTCTGTAACTCTTTAATGTTTGGCAAAATATCATCGCTAAGTTTCCCAATGGTATATGCAGGATAGTGCGTAGGAAAATGATGATGGACTTATTAGATTAAAGATAGTGCTATAAAATACCTGATCATTGTCTTTGAGCTTTACGAACTGACATTTCTGTAAAATATTTTGTATCAAGATCACAATAAAGATCGCAAGATCATCCGAACGACATGCTGGTTAGGTGCATTGGCTGTGCTAAATTCTCCCTCAGTGTACCCAAATAGGTACTGGAATGCTATCCCCCCCTCCTAACCAGGGACTAGGTGGGGGGACAGCATTCCAGTGTCTACTTGGCACTGGAATGCTAGGGGATTTTCACAGTAACTTCATTGCAGTGTTGAGGTGAGCCTACTTTGTGACACTGGTAAATAAAAAGAACAATACTTTAAACTTCAAGCATCTCAGGCACAATAAATTCTTGCAGACTATTTTAAAGTTGCCAGATGTATACAGAAAATGAGTGCCCTTCAGGGAGGGTGATAGTAGCTGTGGGGGTAGGGCAGGGTGGGTAGGGTGGGGGCACTGCTGAAATATAGTGTGAGGGAGTGCTGCCCTATCAGAGGTGCTGTCTTTCGGTTGAGGTGTTGAGCCAATAATAATTAATGAAAGCTAGATGGTTGACATAAAGTTATACCAGATAGCATAATGTACTGGAACCAGTATGGTGATAGGGTACAGTTTTAAATGTTCAAAGTAATCCATGTGTTATGGGAGAAAGCAAATCTACTAGGCTATTTCTGGAGGACTCTCCTGCATCTCTTCATGGTTAAACACAGTGGAGCATTGGCAAGTACTTCAGAACAGACCATTGGGCCAATTTTCTCAGTCAGTTCATGGAAAATGCCTTGGGTGAGGAGAGAAGGAGTGAGAAAAATTAATAACAACGCTTTGGCAGGGGAGAAGAGAAATTTTCAGGAGTGTCTGTGGCACATATAAACATTTAAGCACACACACCAAGTGCACAGGCAGATATTCATCATTTGGACAGCATGTTTCTGTCAACTTGATTTAAACCAGATTCAGGGAAAAGGTTTTACTCCTTCACTACGTGCAGATATATCAACTTTCCATTAACATCAGCATTTCCTGTACATGTGAACATGCTGATAAGACAACTGGCTGGAGGTGGAAACAAGTTGATATTGATAGGGCAAGCTATCCCAAACTGGGACTTCAGATTTCCACATTTTTCTGCAGCTTTGATTGTCAAGTCTAATAGTCAGACGTTCCTCTTTACACCCCATGAGAACCCTACTATTATAAGGAGGGCAAATATGCTTCCTGCCCTATCACTTTCATTGTTTCCAGTGTCATGTTACTGGCATTTGACTGCAATCTAAAAATGCAGAGCTCATAAAGATCACTGAAGCTCCCCAAAACATCCTGCAGGTCATATCAACTCCAGTTTTATCCCTGATTGAAGTTCCTCGACAGGCAAGAAAAATCAATCGTTGTATACAAATGATTTTGCCTGGATTCAGGCCAATCTTGATTGTAAATCCAGGGGCACCTATAATCCCATTATAAAGGAGTTGCATCTGCAAACACATATTAAAGCTACATTGAGTATTTCCCATTCTAATATGATGGCAATGTTCATGTGTACTTAGCGCAATTTGAAATCCTGTACTACCAGCCTGTGATTAACCTTTAAGTTGCATTGAGCAACAGTTCTGTAGAGGGGTTCGCTGTGTGAACACATGCTACAACTTTAGAGTGGCAATCAGTGTATGGGGAATGCTATGGGCGGGAGTGGCAGGGATTAGTCTGGAGGGTGGGGGAGTCTCCGAGGAATTCGGGGGAATGGGGGAGGGGGGAATCCTATGCAGGGTGCTGTTGGGTGTTTACAATAGTTATTCAGAAGTTAGAAGAGGTTTTAATTCTTCTAACTTTTTCAGGATAACTTTTCCTGTAACCCTGGCTGAACCATCCAAAGTTTGTGATTTAAATCACATTTTTGGATATTTCACAGTGCAGCATAATTGCCCAGGGGAAGATAGAACTTCTGGGTAATTGCCCTACTAATGTTGAGAGATTCCCCGGCACATCTTTGGGGTACCCCCCCCCTCCCCCAATCTGGGAAGTCCATAGTGATGTAGCGTTTTTACTGCATTGCATCAACCGTTCACCCGATAGGTGGGATTTTCCATGCAACCCACTACATGTTTCGCAGTGGCAGAGGGGACCTGCCATTGGCTGGTGGTAATATTTTCTGGTCCCGCCATTGCCAATGGAGTTCCTTTCCCATCATGAAACCCGGAGCGGGTGTGTGCCATCAGAGGCACTGGAACAGCCAGAATGTTCCAGCTTTTGTAGTGAGGACAGTAACACTGGTCAGAGAATGGACTGCCCTGTTTACCTCTAACTGTTGTACAAATTGGAGACAGGAATATTTGGTTGATTTATTCTGTTGCCATGGCTAGGTTTCATACCTTAGGCACACACTTTCAAACTCTTTTTCCATTAAGTGCAAATGGTATTAAATGTGTTGCCTTTAAGCCATTGCATTTGATACATTTAGAATGAAAAAAATCCTATTTCAGATACATCAAGCAGATATCTGAAGTGACAATATTGCCAACCACCTTTCTTTATCCCAACTCATGTCCAGTTTTCTTTGGATCCCATGACATTTCCCAATCAAGAGACATGGTAAGGGGGGCATGGGGGAGCAGGAGTGCCGACTGGCAATGGATGGCAATCAGCAGGAGAGTTCCTTGTGCCGCTGTTCTGCCACGTCTTGTGAGCCAGGGCATATTCAGGGAAATGATGGTGGTGTCTGGGACATGGTAAAGTATGGTTTGGTGAGTATGATTATGTCATGTGTTGTTTCGCAAGTTTTTAGGACAGCTCTCCCAATATCGATATTAATCTACAGATTTGTGCCTCAATTGGCACTATGGCACAATGGTTAGCACTGCTGCCTCAGAGCGTCAGAGACCCGGGTTCAATTCTGGCCCTGGGTCACTGTGTAGAGTTTGCATGCTCTTCCCCTGTCTGTGTGGGTTTCCTCCCATACTCCAAAGACGTGCAGGTTAGGTGGATTGGCCACACTAAATTGACCCTTAGTGGCAGGGGGATTAGCAGGGTAAATACGTGGGTTTACAGATTAGGGCCTGGGGGGCTTTGTTGTTGGTGCAGGCTTGATGGGCCAAATAGCCTCTTTCTGTCTGTAAGGATTCTCTGTTGGTAAGGTGAATTTTACATGGTCAAAGCCTGCCGTTGTCATATCTCACACATCAGTCAATGTCAAGTGATCTATCCAGTTTCATTTCTTCTTGTAGGATTTGTAACAGTTTACTATTACTGAGTGGCCTCCTTTACACTAGGCAGTTAGGAGTCAACCTGTGGGTCTGGAGTCACATGTAGGTGAGATCAGATAAAGATGGCAAATCTCCTTCCCTAAAAGGCATTAGTGAACCAGATGGTTCAATCCACAATGTTTCAACGGTCACCATTACTGATAGTAGTTTTTAATTCCAGATTTATTCATTGAAATTCCACCCGCTGCCATGGTGGGATTTGAACCCATGTCCACAGAAAATATGCCCAGGTCCCTAGATTACTAGTCCAGTGATATTTTAGGCATTTCTGCTGCCATAGACTTGACTCCAGGATGGTATGTTGCCTCCCTGATGCCAGAGTCAAGGATGTCACAGAGTGGCTACAAGACAATCTACAAGGGGCGAGTAAACAGCCAGAGGTCATGGTCCACATTGGTAGCAGTTACTTAGGTAAGAAGGGGGATGTTGTCCTGCAGTCAAAATTTAGAGAATTAGGTTGAAAATTTACAAGCATTGCCTCAAAAGTGGTAATTTCCAGATTACTCCCATGTGCAAGTGACCACAGAAATAGGAGGATAAGTCAGATAACTGCATGGCTGGAAAGTTGAGCAGGAGGGAAGCTTCCGATTCTTGGGATGCTAGGACTGAATTTGGTGGAGATGGCATATGTGACGGCTGAATAGGCTGCAGCTGGAAAGAGCTGGGATTGGGAATTTTTTTAGTGCTGTTGAGGGGGCTTTAAGCTAACTTGGCGGAAAAGTGAGAACCAAGAGAGTTAATGTTAGAGAGTAACGCCAAGCTGCACACTGGGAGACAGATAGCACTGGAATAGAGAATAAAGTTAAAGTTCATTTATTAGTGTCACAAGTAGGCTTACATTAACACTACAATGAAGTTACTTTAAATTCCCCTAGTCACCATACTCGGCGCCTGTTCGGGTCAATGCACCTAACCAGCACATCTTTCGGACTGTGGGTGGAAACCGGAGTACCCAGAAGAAACCCATGTGGACATGGGGAGAATGTGCAGACTCTGCATAGTCAGTGGTATATTAATAGTCATAGTTAGAGTAAGGGAGAAAGTAATGAAGTCTAAAGCAGGGCTATACCCCATATATGTGAATGCATGGAATATAGTAAATAAGAGTGGAGAGTTACGGGTTAAGATTGCCATGTGGAATTATGATGTTGTGGGAATGACAGAGTCTCAGCTCAAAGCCATGCAGAACTGGGTGTTAAATATTCCTGGGTATAACATGGTCAGAAAAAAGGGCAGGAAGAAAAGGAGGGAGGAGGTAGAGGGCAATATTGATTAAGGAGAGCATTGCATTGCTGGAGAAAGAGAATATCCCAAAGGATCCAAGAACAGAATCTCTTTAGCTCGAGCTAAGAAACGAAAAGGGTGCAATTACATTGCTCAGTGTAATCTATCAACCACCAGCCAGTGGGAGGGATGTACAGGAACAAATTGGCAGGAAAATTACAGAAAGATGCAAACATAATGCAGTAGTAATAGTCAGGGACTTCAGTTACCCGAATATAGACTGGGATAACGATAGTGCAAAGGGCAGAAAGGGGCAAGGGTTTCTAGGGTGTTTGGGAGAATTTTCCACAGCAGTATGTGTCCGGCCTGACAAGAGGGATGCTGGAAATGAGGTAAGCCAAATAAATCAACTATTATTGGGGGAGCATTTAGGAGACAGTGATCATTGCATTGTGAAGTTTAGGATAAGGATAGAAAGGGACAATGGGCAATCCAGAGTAAGAATAATTAACTGGGGACAAGCTGACTTCAGGAGTAAGAATGGAACTGGGCCAGATAGATTGGAACCAAAGGTTCGCAGGAGAAACTGTGGCTGAACAGAAGGAAACCTTCAAAGCAAGAATGGTTCAGGCACAATCAAGGGATATTTCCTCAAAAGGGAAAGGTAAGGAAAAAAATCGAGAGTTCCCAGGATGAAGAAGGAGATAGAAATTAAGATGAGGAAGAAAAAGTGTGCTTGTGATAGGTCTCAGGTAGAAAGTACAATTTGGAACCAGGCTGAATACATAAGATTCAAAGGGGAGGTGAAGCAGCAAATAAAGGAAGTGAGGAGGGGTTATGAGAAAAGATAGGCAGCCAACATAAAGGGGAATCCCAAGTCTTTTATAGGCACAATAATAGTAAAGGGATAGTACAAGGTAGGGCTGATTAGGGACCTAAAAAGGGATTTATGCATGGAGGCAAGGCTGAGATGTTAAACGAATACTTTGAATCTGTCTTTACCAAGGAAGTAGATGCTACCCAGTTCATGGTGACAGAGGAGGAAACTCTGTCATTCGAAGTGTTCAAAATTGATAAGGAGGAGCTGGTATTGGATAAACTGTTGCTACTTAAAGTTCAGATGAGATGCATCTCAGAATATTGAAGGGAGTAAGAGTGGAAATTGAAGGGACACTGGCTGTAATGTTTTAGTTTTCCCTAGATTCTGGGGAGGTGCCAGAGGCTTGAGGAATTGTGAATGTTTTGCCCTTGTTCAAAAAAAAACTTGAATAGGACACAAGTTAGACCCCAGTTGGAGTCTTGTGTACTGCTCTGGGTGCTACATTTTAGGAAAGATGTGAATGCATTAGAGAGTGTGGAAGAGGTCTACAGAACTGGATACAGGAGTGAGAAACCTCAGTTACAAAGATAGATTGGAGAGGTTTGGATTGTTCTCCTTGGAGAGGAGAAGGCTGTGAAGATTTGACAGAGATGTTCAAAATCAGTGGAGGACTGGACAGAGTAGATGAGGAAAAACAGTTCCTGCTCATTAAATGATTGAGAATGAGAGGGCATGGATTTAAAATGATTGGCAAGAGAGGCAAATGTGATGTGAGAAGTGTACGTGCTTCGGATGTGAATGCACTGCCGGGAGGTGTAGCGGAGGCAGGTTCAATCGAGGCATGTAAGAGGGCAGTAAATGAATATTTAAGTAGAAGCAGTGTGTATGGTTACAGGAAAAAGACAAGGAGATGGCACTAAAATATAATGTTCATTTGGAGAGCTGCTGCAGATGCAGTGGGCCAAATGGCCTCCTTCTGTTCCATAACTGGATGGCACGGTAGCACAGTGGTTAGCACTGCTGCTTCACAGCTCCAGGAACCTGGGTTCGATTCCTGGCTCGGGTTACTGTCTGTGTGGAGTTTGCACATTCTCTTCGAGTCTGCATGGGTTTCCTCCCACAGTCCAAAGGTGTGCAGGTTAGGTTGATTGGCCATGCTAAAAAAAAATTGCCTCTTAGTGTCCTGAGATGTATACGTTAGGGATATGGGAGTAGGGTCTAGGTGGGATTGTGTTTGGTGCAGACTCGATGGGCTGAAGGGCCTCTTTCTGCACTGTAGGTTTCTATAATCTATGATAACAATTCTGTGGTTCTATGGTGTGTCACCATCTGCCTTCCATGCCAGTGGTTTTATTTAAGATGGAGTGTTTGTATATTTATGTTGAGTATACCATAGAAACCCTACAGTGCAGAAGGAGGCCATTAGGCCCATCAAGCTTGCATTGACAATGATCCCTTCCAGGCCCGATCCTGATAACCCCATGTATTTACTCTGCTAATTGGCACTAATGGTCAATTTAGCATGGCCAGTCAACCGAACCTACACATCTTTGGAGAGGAAACCAGAGCACCTGGAGAGACCCACGCAAACGTGGGACAACATGCAAACTCCACACAGACAGTGACCCGAGCTCGGAATTGAGCCCACGTCCTTGGTGCTGTGAGGCAGCAATGCTAACTACTGTGCCACTGTGCTGCCTGTATCTCCCTACAAAAGAACATTGCCTTTTAAATAAATAGATAATCTCTGCAATTTTTGCTTTAAAGCCACAGATGCTCAGAACCCAAATAGTCTGATTTGGATCAAAATTCAGATTCCTCCATCTTTCATGGAATTTGTTCCGCATTTAGTGCAGTAACAAGCTGGAGTCCATAAAGAGTTCAGGATCTAAGAATGATGGATCGAAACTCACTGTACATTCTGTTAATCTAAGGACAGCCAGCACGAAAGAGCAAGGAGCAAGGCCATTATAGAGCATGCGTCACCGCTGAGTACAAGTTGAACCTCTGTGAGAACAGACAGACATGTTCTGTTAAATATTGAAACCAAAACAGTGTGTACGAGAACAAATTGCTCGTTAGTTTTTACCTTCCCCATTCAGAGTTACATATTCACAAAAAGCTACTGCCTGAATGAAAGTCCTTTTTATGAGACCACAGTAATGAGTGCTAAAAAAAATTGTGTCTTGTATTCTCTATACCTTCTCGCCAGCATTGCTAACTGCCTTACCTCGGTAAATGTCTCGAGGAATAAGAATCGTGTTAATGAATGCATGTGGTAATATATTGAGCACTCATTGGACCACTGTGGAGTTTTTATACCCTGAGCACTTAATTGACCATAGGTGTTAAAAGCACTGAAGGAGGCCATTCAGCCCATCACGTCTAGAGCATGACTTTGCAAGAGCAAGTCAAAATTAATTGCATTGTATTACTGGCTCCCCAGGCTTTCCCTGTTTCAGATCTTCAGTCACTTTTTCTGTAAAGATTCAAATGTCTCTAGCCATAATTTTCCCATCCCGTTGGCCACAGGAATTGTAGCGGGTGGGAGAGGCAAAGGTCCGTTGACCTCGGGGAGGGAGGTGATTTTCCAGTTTTGGGGCGAGCACAGCTGGACAATCCTGCCCTCTATCTGAAATATAAAGAAAGGGCAGGCTCCAGGAATCTTATATTTGTGGCATATAGGGAAAAACTGAATTCAATCCATCACAGCAAGAAATAGGTGGCCAGTTCCACTTAGTCAGGAGAGAGGCCACACATCAGTTTCCCAGCAGTGGAAAACCTCTTGTGATTAAGATGGAGACAGGAAGGGGCCCAAGCCTGCTCAGAGCTGAGATGTCAGTTAGCTTCGTTCTTGAACCAAATAACACCAATTATCCCTGATTCGACTAAAATTTATTGGCAGCTGTGAGATTAAATGGGAGTTGCATGGTTTTCCCTTGCTTCCCAAAGGCCATTCAGCAAATTGTTTCAGGTTTGATATAGCAGTCCCTCATTATTAGGCACTCATTGCCCATGGAGGGACTCTGGACTGGGAAGGCGCACTGAAAGCCTTCATTTTCCTCCTGACCCTGCTGCTCCCCTTTTCCCTGTCTGCTCCCTGATGCCCCATAATCCCCTCACTCACCTGAGTCCAAATCTCAATGAGCGGAAGATCTTCTGCCAGGGTCCTAATTCCCAGGAAAGCTCGAAGTTGGCCAGATAAGTGCCTGAGAAGCATTTATTTCAGTCAGGTCTCCCCCACGAAACTGTTTTTGCACCAATTCTTCAAACAATAGACAGGACTTGCATCAGGAAAACTGAATTTTGCCTAGTTTCAGACAGTATCAGAAATAGTATATTCAGGTTGTACTTATTTCAGTAACTAAAATTCTAATTATGTATTAATTACTTTTATTTAAAAATAGATTGATCCCGCAAACATAGTTCATAAGACTCTGGCCAGAATTCTCCAATCTCGCCCATGGCTGGGATTCTCCTGTGAATGGAGTTTTGGCTCAGCACCAAACTCTCCATTGTCATTGGCAGCGGTGGTGGGGCTTTTGAGATTGGAAAATCCCACCCTTTCTTTGTTGCTGTGTAAACCCCTGCAATTCACATCAGGAAGGATAATTGTACTGGAAACGTTTTGTCCTGGAGATTCAAATCTTACAATTTCAGTATCACAGTCAATAGAATGTTTTCCAAAGATGAGAAGCTCCAAGTTGTTCCCAATGTGAAGTGTGGATTGTAACGTAGCCGCCAAGGGATGAATGCATGTTGTCTCTCTAACCTGTATCACTGAAGCAGCTCTGTAAAGGTAGCAAGGAAACAATTGTAATGAGATAAATAATATCCTGTAAAAAACCAGAGAGACTTTGAATGATGCATTAGACAGTATCATGTCTGCTAACCTCCATGATGATACAAACATTGAACTGGCATATTTTTGGGCAGTCACATTTTCATGGGTGGCTACTCAGTTGGGCTCCAAAAATAAATCTAATCAGTAGATATAAAAATACAATCAGTAACTTTAGCTACCAAAGCCCTGGGGCTTGATTTTACTTTCTCCCCACCATCCCCACCCTATGGGCAGGTTGGCAGGCAGTGCGGGGGCATACAGTTGGGCGTAATAACTATTTGCACTTTCTACATGTCTGCCCCTGGTGCAATTTTAGCTGTGTTGGTAAGGCGCTGGTAACCTGCTTGCCAGCGGACAAATTGAGGACTTGAAGTGGCCAATTAAGGGCCTCTTCCTATTGCTTCTGAGGTGTAAGCCATGGTGAGCAGTGGTTAGTGCTGGCAGCGTTCACTGTTTGGGCTGGTAGCCAGCAAAGGCAGTGGTGATACTTCCTTAACGGGATCAGGAATCCTGGCCCTGTATTAAATCCCAGCTGTCAAATTCAGCAAATAGTCTCATTACTGAGCGATTCAAGGTGGTTAGAAGCCATGAAGATGTATAATTGTGCTGAGCTCAAGGGAGGCAGGCGGATTCTTGTGGGGTGGGGGAGAGGCAGAGCGGGAAGCAGACTGATAGGTTTTTATCTCAAAAAGTACTATTATAACATAAAACTTTCATCATAGAGATACAAGCTTGTTCTGTATGAGGAATGGGTTAACTGTAACCTTCCACTTTAAACATAATTTGTATGTTAATTGTTTAATGGTGCTCACTGGAATATATAAAAGGGTTGCAGCTGGCACTGCATGTTGGGTGTGTGAATGTGGAGTTGTAAAAGAGAATAAAGTGAGTTTGTGAAGAAGCTGGACTTACTGGACTGCAACTGAGAAGCTCAAAGTTCTGTCCCTAAATGCCAGTGTACAATTATTGTGATGTGTGAAAGGAAAAGTATCATTTGTCTACCAGATCGCATCCCCCTCCTCGAGGTCCATTCTGGAATCAATCTAATCCCAAAAGCAAGAGGGTCCTGTGTACTCAATAACAGCACTGTCACCCATCTGGCTTTGGACCAGACAGTCTGGTTTTGAATGGGCTGTTGAGAATTATTTTTATTTGAAATAGAGCACCAAAAGACTTTTCATTTTCCAGGACTGAAATCTAATCTTTCTCTTCATTTTGGTATCTCATGACCCATTACTTATTTATCTACTAATTCAGTATGTTAGCTGCAATACAAACATTGAAGTTCCAAAGTCTTCCTGTGTCCCTAAAGAGGTCTGCAGTCGGCAAAAGATACAACCTGATGAGACAAACATACCTTTCACTCGAGATTTTCACTGGACATCTTTATACAGGGTTGGTCCTTGTGGAAAATTAGCCCCAGCAATTAAGTCCCCAAAACGGGATTGTGAAAGATAAAGATGTCTGTAGAAGGTAAAAGATTCAATCCACTGAAGGGCAGATGTTGAAACTAAGCTTATGTTAACCAGTTTTCAATCAGGGGATAATGGGCACGCAGCCAGAGGAGGAATGAAATCTTCTTTTAGTTCCATAGAGTTGATGGTAAAAGCATAGCTAAAATAAAGTACTGACACAGAGCCTGAACCTCAGTCAATCTTAAGTGCTTTGGAGCATTACTCGATAGCACAAGTTGCACTTTGTTGCCGCTCTTGTCATCTGTTGAACCAAAGGCATTTAGTCTTGGTATTTTATATAAACAGAAAACAGTTAAATAAAACATGCATACAAGGTGCCTGTTTGAGGGAATATCATCTTGGAAAAGTAAAAGCTACTGAGGAATTCAAGGGTTATTTGACATATAAATACGGTAGTAATATTTGCTACCAAAGACCTCGTTAAGCTGTAAAGTGGTCACAATGTGAACTGATTCTATGAGGTAAGCAGCCATTGGAAATGTATCAATTCACAGTGAGGAGTTGAATCTGAAGAAGCTTCACTCAGCACAGTGTGTGTCTGGCACATTGCATGGTAAAGCAGGCTGCTGAAATCATCACTACCGTATTTATGGGTGACACAGTGGCACAGTGGTTAGCACTGCTGCCTCCCAGGCCATGGAACCAGGTTCAGTTCCCAGCTTGGGTCACTATCTGTGCGGAGTCTGCACATTCTCCCCCTGTCTTTGTGGGTTTCCTCTGATTGTGCCAGTTTCCTTCCACAGTTTTGCTCCCAAAGACGCGCTGGTTAGATGCATTGATCATGCTAAATTCTCCCTCAGTGTACCTGAACAGGCACCAGGCAACTAGGGGATTTTCACAGCAACTTCATTGCTATGCTGTTGTAAGCCTACTTGTGACAGTAAATAAATAAATTGAAGAAACAATTTTGCATGCTCCATGTTAATTATTGCCATTAGATTCTCTTTACTGAGGGAAAACCAATTGCTGTTTTAATATTCAAGATTAAAAGATTGTGCAACTTTCAATGAGAAATGAAATCTAATTTAGTAATTATCCATAGTTGAGATGGAGGATAGCTTTAAAGTCAGTATTTTGGGTGAGTAGATCGAGGATCCAGTGTTAAGATTGACTCCATTGACATGATCTACACTTCCCGCTGTCTCTGCAAAGCAGCAGCATAATTAAGGACTCCACGCACCCCAGGACATTCTCTCTTCCACCTCCTTCCATCGGGAAAAAGATGCAAAAGTCTGAGGTCACGTACCAACTGACTCAAGAATGGCTTCTTCCCTGCTGCTGTCAGACATTTGAATGCACCTACCTCGCGTTAAGTTGATCATTCTCCACACCCTAGCTATGACTGCTATGACTGTTTTTATTTTTAACTCATTTTCAATCTTTTGTCATTGACACTGTCTTGTGATGTACTATTTTGTACTGTATTTTCTTCCCAAAGTTTGGGCGTGTCCTTATCTCTCGAATCCATGCCCACCTCTCCTTCAATGCCATGTTTGAATTTCTCCACTCTATTTTACTGAGCCAGTCAGTCACAAATCACATTGTCTGTGACTGTAGCCATGGTGCACTCTCCTTCCCCATTGTCCACACACTCTCTGCAGCCTTTCACCACACCAGCCTTTCTAATATTGCTCCTCTGCCTTCAGCTCACACTTGATTGCACTTTGACCTTTCTGATTATAGCCAGTGCATCTCCAGAAATGACTTCTCTTCCTGCTCCTCGATGCTCCTTCCTGGGAATCTTGAATTCCCAGGATCCATCACTTGCAAGATAAATGCAAAATTGTGAAGATGCTGAAATCTGAAATAAAAACACAGAAATGCTGGAAAATTGCAGAGAGAGAATGGAGCCAACGTTTCGAGTCTGGATGACCCGTCATCAGAGCTGAGAGGAAAGAGGGTCAGCATTTTAAATCTCGGAGATTTTCCAGCATTTTCTGTTTTTGTTTCGATCAAATCGCAACCTGCTCTTCATTGCATGTTATCCCTTGGCGACATCACCTGATCACACCCAGTTTTATCTCACCACCACTTCTCAACCTCTTCACGGCCTCTGTGATGTCAGACTCTTTGGGCTCAATCTTACAAAAAAAGTTCTAAGTTACAGACTTGTCACTTGGTGCGGTGAGCCGGTAAGATTGCGTGAGAGCCCAAAAATCAGGTTCACGCCCAGTTTCTCACCTCACGTACCAGCCGTATTTTGCCGGTGAAATTGGCTTCATGCCCTACCCCAAATATTTGCAGAGTCAGGCCAGCTTTTCTTTGACACATGGCTCGTGGCCCATCAGAAGAGTTGTGAATCATAGTCTGCATTCGGGCACCTTTTGAAAGGTATGTTTAGAAGTGTTTCCCATGCCCCCTCCATACCCTCGTTTCCCCTCCATGCAGACTTACTTCATATTCACTCTGCACAGAACCAAGGAGTCATTCAATAACAATGGCCATTCTTGGAATGCTGATGAGAAAGACACCCATTCAGAAGTATGCTTTGACAAAAACTGCTGCTCTTCCAGCCTTATAAAAGTGTCAGTCGCGACTGAGCCAGCATATCAATAACAAGAGCTTAACTTCACTTCATACTTTTTCATCCTCTCCAACTAAACATGCAGATGTTGAAAAAACAAGTCAAAGAAAGAATAACTTATTATAATCTCATAAAGAAGCCAATGAATTAAAACTAACACTCCACTTAAGCCCATCTGAACAGATTTCTGCTGAGCTAATCTATTAGTGAGTATTGGAACTCAGCCCAGCCTTCATAAAAAGGCCATCTGGAGAAATACAGATGTCCTCATTATGAATGCTTGGCAGTGTTTTGTGACACAATAATTTTAAACACCACTTTTATTCCACATTTTGTTTGTTTTCCTTATTTTGTGATTGGACATTCTTTTCTGGACATTCTTTGTGGTTTGCACATGGCATATTGATCAATCAAGTCATAAATAAATAAGTATTGCTTAAAAAAAGACGCATTTTTCTAAGGCATTCTTGCACTCATCAGGACAATTATTGATGCTCCAATAGTATCAAAGTCTCTAATGGGCATTGGGTTATATTTATCTTGACTCATTATCAGAGTAGTAATGGTGCATGTCCCTGGGTTCCTGGTCAACTGAAGAGCAAGCAACTGTTGGAGTCCTTGGGGGCAATATAATTGCCTAGCCACCATGAAAACAAGAGAGTTTCAGAACGGTTTTTTGGGTGAATCCAAATAGCGTATCCTAGGCACTCAAGAGTAGCAAAAAATGGACTGAACTGTTTCTAGCCACTAAAGGGAGGGGGTAAAGCTGAATTCAGAAGGAAGGCTGCTACAGCAGCAGGGGGACCCATTGCTGCACATGTGCAATGGCAACCAGCAGAGCATCTGAGAAAGAGATCTGTTAGCTCTCTGCTACTGCAGCTGGTCTCAACCCAACAGTCACCGCTCCCCCCCGCCCCGACACCCAGGGTCCTTGGCCCACACATCTCCCGTCTGGGAGTATCGTCTCTGCTACCCAGACCAATCACCACTCTCCCTCCCCTACTGATCATGTGCCCCCTGGCAGTGTCAGGGTGTCAAGTGGGTACTGCCAGGTGCCAGGCTGGCACTGCCCAAGAGCCACCCTCTCCTTGCCCTCCACCTCCTGGGGAGGAGTCTCAATAGCTCCAATTCTACCAATGAAGCTATCACGATTGGTCCTCAAACTCAATCCAGGGCAAGATGAAAGGTCAGGGCTCAAATATGTTGGGGGATTGTGATCTGTGTATGATCATGCTGCCTAGTTTTAACTGTGACATTTATTTTTGATGGTTCAGAAGCTCCCTCAGTTAGCTCCCTAGCAGCTATCCCCATGACTGAACACATTGAAAACACCAGCCTACCCTCTCACTTTACTCAACGCCCGCCCTCTGCCCACTTCCCCCCAGCAATGCTAAACCTTGCACAGTGCATGTTTCATGGTGACTGCCCATTAATTGGGCAGCCCGCATAAAATCACGTCCTAAGGCCAACCATCGCCGAGAACGTGTTTTGCATTTGCTTCCGGACTCGCTAAATACGTTGGCCCATGACCAAAAAATTCAGGCCCATGTTTTGGGTCCAAGCACCCAGCTCCCGAAGAGTCATGCTGGATATATGGTAGTGCTCCAACCTCGAATACGCTCCCAAAACTCGAGCACAAGATGTAAGCTGACAATTTTATTTAAATGATAACAGACTGTGAAATGCTTTTGGGATGTTTTGAGGATATGGAATGGGCTATATAAATGCAAGCTCCTATGTCTTTCTTTTCAGTACTGTGCCATGCATATCTACATTCATAAAATTAAAAGGTTAAATTCTGGACTTTCAAAATCTGAATCTCAAATTTGAATTGATATGAAATGTTCCAACTGGCTTAGTTTTATTATAACTGAGTTCTAATCATCAGTTCTTTTTCCTGTGTTACGACTGAGATTATTCAGTACTGCTTGCCAGCAAACAACAGTCACTCCATTTCGTAGTAATTCATTCTTCATAAAAGACTATGAAAGGTTTGCGCGACGCGGTGAAGTTTGCTGAAGAGGGAATGTCTTTTTATATTCTGCATACACTAAGAAATACAGTTCAGAGGATTCTGTATCGCTTGAGGGTTTCACTAAAGTGATGCAGAGACTCAGACATTTGAACATTCTGCAGTTCGAGCAATAAAACGAGAAACCTTATTTCATTGCAATATGAAAAATCTACTTTGATTAGATATCAAACCTATACCCCCATCTTCTACTGCATTATTGATGATTAAATCCCGACAAACTTTCCTGCAGCATTCCTTTAAATGTAGTTGTCACCGGAGAAGAGCCAAATGCATAATCTGACATCTTTTGGAAAGTTTCCCAGCATTCTGAAGCCCTTTGGTTCCTTTTCAGAGATGGAGCTTCACAATGACAGTCATGAAAGTACTGCTTAATGCTTGTCAGATATAGAGTCATGGCCATCTTTTGGACATCGAGCTGTTCGGATACTGGGTTTCAGTGAACATGTCCAAATGCGACACTTGTATCATGGGAAGCAGGCCGCAAGTCCCCACTCAGATGCTGCCAGGGGAGAGCTGCATTACCAAAGTGTCTTGTGCCAACTCAGTTCATGTAACCAGATAGTCCCATTGTAATGCGTTATTCTCAAAGAGCAAGTGAATTGCTAAGGGAGTCTTGATTGGCCGTGACTATTGTCGAGCCAAGAAACATATCATCGTGAAAACCAGGCATTAGCTCATAGTTCAGGCTCATGTTCAAAAAAATGTGATCTCCTCAGCCCTTCCTTTCAGTTTAACCCTTCGTGGATCAAATTATTGGATAAAGCCTTTTGAGTAATGGCAATGTGAAAATATGATTTGGAAATCAGAATTATTTAGTAATGGTCAAAATCTACATTAAATAAATTTACAAAAACAAAGTGTGGCCAAGAGTTTACATTTTGGATGCAAATTGTGGTCAGAATTGCTTTGGTTTTGAGAAGTGAAGCTTTTTATTTTGCTACATTTTGAGATACAATCAGAACAGACAATTAGTCATGAACCAGCACAATTCAGCAGCGATTTAGCATATTTATTTTAAACTGAAGACCCCGCCAATGGGAAGGGTTGGAGAATTCCACCCAATGACTCTGTAAATATTTCCTGCATTACCTTCATGTGAAGTCATTCAAATTCTGTTCCAAGATGCCGTGAGCAGATCATGAGTAGATTTGAGTTTCCGATCCCGATCTCTTTTTATTAAATAAGCTTTGTTCCGATATTAATTCCTGTGCCATCTATTCTGCTGTGACTTGTTACATAGATAACACACACTGTAACTTGGGCTTAATAGGCAGAAATGTGAGTTCAACATGAATACCTGATGCAGTTATGCCCAAAAGCTGTTTGATAGTTACAGCATGCTGAGTTTCCAAAGGGCATTTATAACAGTTGAATATTAAATATCAGTCTTTCAAACGATTGCTTTCAGGTAGTAATAGGCTATGGGGTTGAAGTGGGACAAATAATATAAATTTCACCTTTAAGAATGGACAGCAATGTTCCAAAATCTTAGAACATCTGTGGAGAGAGAGTAGAGCTAATGTTCAAGTCTAGATGACCCTTCATCAGAGCTTCATTAAAACTCATCCAGACCCGAAATGTTGGCTCTATTCTCTCTCCGCAGATGCTGTCAGACCTGCTGAGATTTTCCAGCATTTTTCTGTTTTTGTTTTAGATTCTGGCATTTGTAGTTTTTTGCATTTATTCTAAAATCTTATGTTGTTTCAAACAGTTTCCTTATCCTCAGTCATAACATGGCAGTGCCATTTTTGGTCGCCGTACTTACGCAAGGATATTTTGGCCTTGGAGAGAGTGCAGAGGAGGTTTACTAGGCTGATACTGGAGTTGAGGAGGTTGAGCTATGAGGAGAGGCTGAATAAACTAGGCTTGTACTCGTTAGAGTTTAGAAGAATGAGGGGAGATCTCATTGAGACATATAAGATGATGAATGGGATGGCTAGGATAGAGGTGGAGAGACTCTTCCTGCTCAGAAAGGACAGTAGGACTAGGGGGCACAGCCTCAAGATGGGGGGGGGGCGGTTTAGAACGGAGTTGAGGAGGAACTTCTTCACTCAAAGGGTGGTGAATCTCTGGAATTCTCTGCCCGTTGAAGTGGTGGAGGCTACCTCGCTAAATATTTTTAAGACGCAGGTTGATGGGTTTTTGATAAGAGAGGGGATTAAGGGTTATGGGGAGAGGGCGGGAATGTGGAACTGAGCCACGACAGATCAGCCATGATCTTATTGAATGGCGGGGCAGGCTCGAAGGGCTAGATGGCCTACTCCTGCTCCTATTGCTTATGTTCTTATGTTCTTATTTAGGGCATCCTTTCTTATTCTAACTCTTCAGTGATTGTTATTACATTCCAACTGCCCATTGGCCCATTATATTCTAAGGGCAATGCTAAAGTCAGCAGCATTACCAAATGAGGGAACGGGCTCCTGGAAGGCCAAACATTTCTTTTAGACTTGGTAAATCTACCCAGGATTAGAGAACCATAGGGACAACAATACCTTTCTCAGCCTGTTGAGCATGTCTACTGTTTTAATAGCTCCTGACAGACCTGTAGCTGAATTCCTCCTGTCGCCCTCTCCTCCATATCCCTTCACCCAATAAAAATCTATCAACTTGTGTCCTGAAAATTTCAAGCTTCCATTGCCTTTAGGGGAGATCCAGATATTCACCCATCACCAGCCATGCCCTTGCACCCCTTGCCATCACCAACCTCCATGCCCTTGCACCCCTCACCCTCACTACAAGCCGTGCCCTTGCATCCCTCACCCTCACTACAAGCCGTGCCCTTGCACCCCTCACCCTCACTACAAGCCGTGCCCTTGCACCCCTCACCCCCACTACAAGCCGTGCCCTTGCACCCCTCACCCCCACCACTAGCCTCCAACAGGATTGCCCAATTAACCTCTTCCTTGGAGAATCAGTCAGGCTGATTGGAACCTCCCAGGCTGCCGAGATGTTAATGAGGCACAAAGTTGCCAGTGGGGAGTGCTGCAGGCACCGGTCACTTTAATATCTGACGTCATTATGTCAGTGGTGCCGAAAGATATTTTTGAAAACAAAGGGTGACTTGCACTAATAGTTTGCTTTTCAAAATCCCAGGACAAGCCGAACCACCGTACAGGAAATGATTTGATATTTTAAAACGTAGAGCCAAGGCTGTATTGTCGGCATTGTGTAGCTATTACATATATTGAGGCAAATCCTTACCATAAATGGGGAGTTGCACAAAGTGAGTAAATTTACTGCTCTATGCAGAGCTCCGTAATACAGAGCAGAATATTGAGTCACTGGTTGGTGTTGAATTGGCTATGAGTAGCTGAGATAACCATCAGGTTGGAGTAATTTGCCTCGGTAAACACCTGATAAGGAAATTAAAAATAAAAATCCGAAGGAATCTATGCTCCTGAATGATCTCTTCTAGAATGTTGACATGTGAGGAAAAGATCAATTTCAGCCATAAATCACCAACTCCCACACTGCACTGATTAGATTATTGACAGTCTGGCTGTCGGTGTGACTCACTGACTTGTCACGCTGTCAGTGCGGTCACCAGCTGTCTCACTGTTGGTGCGATTTGCTTACCCTTTCTCTCCCTTACCACCACCAGAATGGTCATTGCGGACATGCCCTGCCCCTCCGGCTGCTCCTGGCCTACAGTCAACTCTGAATGATCCCCCCTCCCCACCTCAATTAGATTCTCATTGGTGCCCACTCTTTGGCACAGATTGGTAATGCCAGTGTGGCATGTGCCAACCTAGCTGTTCCAGGGGGCATTGCCATGGGCTACACTTACCTTTACACTCCTGGGGAGACCCCCACGGCAGGTTTACATCTGTGTGAGCCTGTTGCAGCTTGGTTTGAAGCTATGGCGGGAGGTCCATACGGTGAGAGGTGGGTTAAATTTAAAAAGAATGGAAATCCATGTAAATCAGATTCACACCTATTATGGGCATCCACTTGGTGTCGTCACCGGCGAGGGGCAGGGAGATCCAAAATCATCGGCGAGAACGGCGACTTCCGGATCTTGAGCTCACACCGGCAATCTTGCAAACAGTGACCATAGGCTCAAGGTACCACCCTGTGTTCCCATATGACAAGAATCCCCTATGATGAGCACTTGATGCGGCTGTTAGTGCTTGTCCATCATTATCTTAGTATAACTCATTATCCCAGTATACCTCATTATCCCAGTATAACTCATTATCCTAGGATCGAAAAAGAAGGGACATCATGGGAGACAACAAATAAATATCTCCTGGTGCAGCAATTAATCAGACTATGAGGTTCCATAGCGCCAATCTCAGTGGGATGTTGTTATAAAATATATTTATCTGATTTTACCTTAATAAGTGCACATTATTCTGTAATAACAGATTGACTGCCCTGAGGTTGCTTTTAATTTTAGTTAACCACACAGCCCTTCCTGTTTATATTCTTTGAGATAACCATCAAGTTCTCTGCAGTCCAGTTTTTTTTTCTGCATTGTCCAAATCTCCCAGTGCTTTAAGGAAAAGTGATTTTTTTTGTGTGAGGGAGATGTTAGCTCAGCAGTAGAAACAACAATCACACCTCTCCACATGGCTGAATGAATTTTTCATTGCTCCACACCGCCTCGGTAATGACAAACGTGATCATTGTGTGAGTGCTGTTTTGTGTGAAAGGTCTGTCATCACAATAGGAGGCTTTGCAACATGCCAGGCCAAGGTCGAAGTTCACTCATGTATAGCATAGTACAAACTCCTCACTGCGACTTTAAATGGAAAATGAAGGGTGATTTAGCTGTCAGGTTATAACATTGACATAATTGTCAGTTAATTTCACAACAGGGACAATCTTTTGGCAGATTCTGCTGTTTCTGTAAGCTAACAAATTGACGATAGCTTGTGTGTTAATATCAGTAGTTGGAAGTCTCTGTTCTATTTCTTCATATCCCCAACCGAAGCTTTGTGGAATCTTCCGATTATTTGCAGCAGGAGATTTTACAAATTAACCCGCTCAGAGGAGCTGGTCTTGATCTTCTGTTTGCCTTTAGTATTTGTACTGTTGAGTGGGAGATCTGTCTTCAATTGGATTGCCAGTTCTGGTTCAACGTATTCCTGGACCTCTCCCTCCCCCGCCCCCTCTCCAGCCTTTTTCATAGAATCCGTAGAATCCTGACAGTGCAGAAGAGGCCATTTGGCCCATTGAGATTGCATCATCTCTCTGGAGTATTTTACCCAAGCCTTCTTCCCCACCTTATCCTCATAACCTCACAGATTTCCCATGTCTAATTCATCCAACTAACACATATTAGGATACTAAGGGGCAATTTGGCATGGACGGTCCACCTAACCAGCACTTCTTTTGAACTGGGGGAGGAAACCGGAGCACCCGGAGGAAACCCACACTGACATGGGGGGAACATGTAGACTTTGCACAGGCAGCGACCCAAGCTGGGAATCGAACCCGGATCCCTGGCACTGTGAGGCAGCAGTGCTAACCGCTGTGCCACTGTGCTGCCCTTTTTCTTTCATCTGCAATACTTTTATAACAATGTTACAGGACTTCTGTTTTAAAAGGAGCCCTCACAATTTTACAGTGCTGTTCTGATTTTTCTCCTGGCTCTCTGCAGTATCCAGGAGATTAATTTTGGATCTTTGGCATCTTTAGGACAAACCTGGAGCTTTGATAACCTTAGCTTAAAGACTGCCATGATGCAACCACTGACCTTTGGTCATCTTTACTGGGGGCAGCCTCAGTTAAGTCATTCTGGTGAAGCTGGCAATGAGCAGGAGGCCCATGGGGAGGCGCCATGGTCCCTGGACTAGTAATCCAGAGACCGAGAGTAATGTTCTGGGGATCCAGGTTCGAATCCCACCACGGCAGATGGTGGAGTTTGAATCAAGTAAAAATCTGGAATTAAAAAGTCAAATGATAAGCACTGCTGCTTGTCGTAAAAACCCATCTGGTTCACTGACGTCCTTGAGTGAAGGAAATCTGCCGTCCTTACCCAGTCTGGCCTGCTGGACCAACAGTGGTTGACACTTAATTGCCTGCTGAAATAGCCTAGCTACTCAGTTCAAGGGTAATTAAGGATAGGCAACAAGAACTGGCCCCACAGCCCATGAAAGAATAGAGAAAAAATAATTGTCATGGCTGACAGTCTATGGATTAGTCAAAGAGGAGCAGAATTTAAAAATAAAATACTGTCCCAGGTGGGATTTTAAATGAATTACCCTGAAACTTGTCTGTCTTCTTCCGCTGGACTTAAAGTTTAAATCTTCTCTTTGCCAACACCAAATGTCAGAGAATAGAAATGTCCTTCAGAGCCCAGTATTGCGGCGGTGCAGCTGACAGAAAACTGATCATTTCCACATATTTTTGTCATTTTTGTTCTGTAAAAAGATGTATTTTCGAACCAAAGTCACATCCAGAAGAAGATAAAATCAGAAGTCTCAAGAAGTTTGTTTTCCCCGTTCCTCGCCCTTGTGAGGGGGGGTGTAGGAGCTCTGCTAATTCTGTGAGTGACACCAGCGAACACAGTGCAGAGTTAAACTGAAGAGCTTCGGTGAAATGTATGGCTCTGTTCCAACATAAATGCATTTAACAAGTAAACCATTAAGGAACTAATCTGATTACTGGTCAAACTGACGTGAGTTATATAAAAGCTACTTAAGATTTCCTGATAAAACAACTAAAACTGCTAACTGACGCAAAATAAAGTTCCAAATTTCCTTCTTTGCAATTGTTTGTATTCTGTCATTCACTTCGCAGCATTTCCATATAATGCTGCGAGATTCGCCACCTGTCAACAGATGCTGCCATTCGGATTTGTACTTAAAGCTTTAATTATATATAGCGTACATAAAACATTTGAACACCTCAATATAGATGGCATTTATATATGTGGAGCTTTATTTCTGGAAAAGTAAAGTAACTGCCTGTGGCTTTTAAATATTCTGCTTATCTCTGTGTGAGTGGGTAGGGAAGCTTCTGTGGCTGTATAGATCTCAAAGATACGTTGAATTTATGACTTATAATGTGGAGGTACATTGAATGCTCACTCTGAAATTTCAGTATTGCTCCATCCTTTCTGTATGAATTTTAGATCACAGGATTTACAAGCACATTATTGCGGAGTGTAGCAAACATCTGAAAGGTGTGCCACAAACTCCATCATCTCCGTGTACACAAAATAAACTCAAAACAAGAATTAGAGGGAGTTCTTTCCTATAAGGGAAATAATATGCGGAAGTTGTCAGGGAAACGGAGGTGAATGCCCTTCTACATCAAGACTGCAAAAGTTACTACAAGCCACATGTATGTTGTTATACCAGCCTAAGAAGCATTCACTATACAGCAATATTATTTGTTGTGACACACTAAGCCAGGGCAGGAGTTTCCCCATCAAGAATAAAAATATATAAATTACATTCCCAATTTGAATTTTATTTGTGATAATCTAGGGACATTGCCAAAGCTTTTGGTCTTGCGCTCATCAGGGCAAACACAAGGATGTCAGCAATATTCAAATTCTTTACTACCAAACAACAATTTGTTTATTAGTACTGTTGATAAAAGACGCATGTTTTCGAAGATTGCATTCGTCAGGACAATGTGCAAGAAAACCAAAAGTAAAAAGGGAACAATAATTTATACTTCACAAGAAGAGAGTGCTGAGCGGTTGGCTAGTGGTCTCTAATTGTTAGCGGGGTTGCCATGCAGAATATACCAGTTAATTGAGGACTAACAGGTAACTGCGAGCTTTGTTTAAATTCAAACCAGGCAGTCATTGCCCTGAGAAATGAGTCAGAGAATGGATGTTGCCTATTTTTAGTTAAAACAGGCAAAGTGTCCTGATGAGTGCAGGGCGAAAAGCTTCAACAACCTTCTTTTCAGCAATACCAAAAAGTTCTGTTCTACCAAACATCAATTTGCATTTCGTAATTTGATATCCCAACTGCCAGCTATCCAGGGTGTCTGCCTGAAATAGGCATTGCTACCTTGAATATGCAGATGAGGGTCCTCATACCCGTCCTAAGATGCTGCTACAGAATTGAGTATGGTAGTGCCCATGCAGTGATGGAAGAAAGCACATGACTCAGATCCATGGGATCTGTGTGGAGTTGTATTAGGACCTAAACATGGAGATAAGTCCAAGCTTGTATCTTTTACTGTACCTGCATAACTAGTTCTCATAGTTAACAAAGACTGATAACTAACCTACTGTCGACTATGAAGACTTCTATATGAAACACCATTCTGTAACCAATGTCCTCTCAACACCTGTATCAGCAACTCTCAGCTCAGTTTTTCCAGGATTATAGCGATCTAACCAGTGATCCTGAAGGGGGCTTCTAGAAACCGCCCAAAGAGGAGTAAGTTAATCATTTCCAAATAATTTTGCTTCTTTTGTTACAACCAGTCCAAGGGGATGTCCCCAAATTTGTTACCCTCCGCCTACTCTATGGGTTCTATTTCAGCACGAGCCCCAATTTTCTAAATTCAGTACAGGATGTCCCTAAACTGTTTTGCTTTCTGGGTGAAGAGGGATGAATGGACTCCCTTTTTTTCAGTTGATTGCAACAATATTACTTCAAAAAGGATCCCTTCCCTTGTGGATACCTTTTCCCAGTCCCAATATATTTGTCTTAAAATGAGACAATTTAACCAGGCATGCTTAAGGTGAAGGAAGAATGAGCTTATTAGCTACTAATCAAATGCACATACATTCACACAGGTAAGAAATGAGAAGGAGGTCCAAAGATAAGTTTAGAAGTATATATATAGATCAGCCTTTGAGTTGTCTATGAGAAGTAGATGGTGAAACGTTGCGACTGTTGGAAATTTGTGACTCCAGTAGTTAAGACTTGGTTTTTGGGTTCTATACTCATCCAGTTTAGCTTTAGAAGTTGCCCTGCTTCCTTTTCGGCTGTGGACTTGCTGATTTGACTTGTTCTAGCAATCAAAGCGAGAGAGGATGAGACTTGTACTTTTACATGCCTGAGCAGGGGGGACTCTTGTCTTTTTGTTTCTGTGTCACACACTCTGACACACCTAACACGAGTCCACACTGACCCAATTTTGCAGCTGATTTGATCCCAGTCTCTTGGGTATTCCTTGAAGGTGAAAATCCATAAATTGGTCTGGGGAATAATTTACAGGATGTAATTTCTGATAGCTAATCAGCTTCCATTATCTCCACAGGAGATGGCAGTTCAAGTTTGCATTGCTTCTTCCATTCAAAAGTCTGTCTAAGAGAGGGTCTCACAGTCCTTTATAATAAAAGTATATTATTGCAGATGCTGCAAGCTGAAACAACAACAGAAAATGCTGGAAAATCGCAGCAGGTGTGACAACATCTGTGGAGAGAGAATAGAGGTAACATTTCAAGTTTGGATGACACTTGTTAGCTCTATTTTCTTTCCGTGGATACTGTCAAATCTGCTGAGATTTTCTAGCGTTTTCTGTTTTTGTGACATTCCATTGTCTCACTCATGGTATCACCCACACTGGCAACCATTCAAGCAGTGACTGAATTTACACCCTTAGTCATCTTCGGCTTGTAGGTACATTTTTAAAAACAAATGTCTTGTTTAAAATTTCAATATTCTGTATGTAATTTGGGGTTTTCCTCCTTTATCCTCCAGGAGAACCAGGAGAGCTGTTCTCAGCTCCTTCCAGGTCCTGCATGACACTGCTGACCTGAGCTCATCCCTGTCCTTGCCCTTTCACACTACTCCAGCACTCCTCTACCACTGTTCCAGTTTATCTCCCTCCCTCTTCCAGGGCTTAGCAGTGGGCCAGCATGACATGGGACTCTACAGAACATCCTATAGCCCCGATCAATGAGCTGCCTTGGGATGTCCAATTACTTATTGCAATTCGCTGATTTTGTAGAGACTTTGAATGCTCATTCCAGTCATAGTGCCCATTTGTGTCAGTTTTCAGCGCTGCCCAAATTGCTGTGCTAATGTGTTGCCATTTAGAAGAAACAGTCAATTGGATTAATATAGATTAGTATTTGATGGTCAGCACAGACATAGTGGGCCAAAGGACCTGTTTCTGTGCTGTATGACTCTATGACTAAGAGAGAGAACTGCACATTTTTTTAAAAAATGAACCCAAACCTCCCAGAATGTGTTTACAAGAACATGTCCTAAAAAATAACATATTCCCCATTATCTCCCTTAAGAAAAAACTCAGTCAAGCCTTAAGTGAAATGGATAGCTTACAGTCTGTTTGGATAACACAAAAAGACCTATATATACAAACAAACATGAGTGGATTGTTAGCATTCTTCACCAGATGGCTATCACGTTTTGTAAATTCTATATCATATTGTGATTAACAGCGTTTTGGAGAAGACCGTTGTGATGCTCCATCCCTTTCATCCCCTGAATCAAATACTACTGAAACCGGGACCTTGGAGCCTAAATGGGTGCATATTTAATGCATCCTATAGCTATGAGTGCTCTCAAGATACATGGCAACATGTGCAACACCCACCCCCTGAACAGGCCATCCTTTACTCCTAATGTAATCTAATAGCAAGCTTCAGATGAGATCATAAACTACAAAAGCAAAGCCTGAGTGGTTTATATCCATCATCTGAAGCTTGAGATTAGATTACAGCCTTGAAATTAGTCCCTAGCCTCCTCTATAATTTATCTATTATTTAGATACTTTTTGGATACTGTATGTGCATTGTTGTCTATATTTTCCTTGTCCCACGTTCTCAGAAAAGATACAGAAGTTGCCGGTAAATCTCAAGCTATTGGCAATCATGAGAAGCTATTGTTTGAATATTAAAAATATTTTGTGCATTTGCAGAAATTCTCTACTCCTCAGTAATTGTGGTGGCAGGAGGATAGGTAGAGGCTGAGGTGAGTTTATTTCCTGGCTGTCAGCAAGTGGAGCCTGGTAGTAGCCCCCAGGAAATGTAAGACAGTGGAGCAGTCATTGCAACACCTGAAGAGTAGGGAGAGCACTGAAAGGAGCCAAAAGGTCCGGAAGGTGAAGGTAGCTCAATGTTTTATAGGCCTTTTCTAGACTGAGGTTTGCATGATAGGTGCCTGGTGATGAATTAAAGGCTCTTTCCGCTCTCACACTAGTGGTCTCGGGCATCACCTGGCACTTGCTGGGTCTGACACTGAGTGGTTAATGCTTGAAAAACCCACGGAGAAGGCGAACTTCACCCCTCCCTTAGTCTTTGCAGCCACACATTAGGTAAGTATTAGGCAATTGTGGGAGTCCTTTGAGCCATGACAGGAGGGATATAAAAGGTGAGAAGGTGGTGGGAGACCTCACTACTCCAGTTAACACCATTCCCATCACAAGCCTTCCTGATTTTGGACAGGATAGATTGGACAAGCTGGAAGAGAAGTTTGAGAGAATATTTGGCGTTTGAAATCATGACGGGTTTGAACAAAGTAGATAGGAAGAAAGTGACACCATGGTGGAATGTAAAGAAATCATAGAAATCACAGAAATGGTGTAATGATGAAGCATCATTGAAAACAGCCAAGCAAGTGGCGCAGAGAGGCATCTGCACAACTCAACACTGGAAGGGTGGATGGGAGTTCCTGTCAAAGGACAGATGCACAGGGTAAGGCCCCTAAATCGTCATCCAACAAATCTGTATATACAAGCTTTCCAGTATCAAAAGGATGAGTGGTGAATTTTGGTACAAAGAATATAGAGAGACAGTACAATAAAGGATGAAATTCTTAGAGGGGTGCAGAAGCAGAGGGACCTGAGTATATATATATTCATGGATCATTGATGGTGGAAGGACAGGTGGAGGAAGCAGTTAATAAAGCTTATAATATCCTGGGATTTATTAATAGGGGCATAATGTACAAGAGCAAGGAGGTTATGCAGAACTTATATAAGACACTAGTTGGACCTCAGCTGCAGTATTGTGTGTAATTCTGGGTGCCACGCTGTACGATGGATGTGATCACACTGGAGAGAGTGCAGAAGAGGTTTACAAGAATGGTCCCAGGGATGAGAAACCTAGCAGTGAGGATAGATTGGAGAGGTTGGGACTGTTCTCCTTGGACAGAAGAAGGCTAAGAGTAGATTTGATAGGGATGTTCAAAATCATGAGGAGGCTGGACAGAGTAGATGAGTAGAAATTATTGTCACTCATAAAGCAATTAAAAACAAGAGGACTGTAATTTACAAAAGAAGCAAACATGATGTGAGAAAAAACTTTTTCACATGAGTGGTTCGGGTGTAGAATGAGCTGCTTGGAAATGTGATGGAGGCAGGTTCAATCAAAGCATTCGGGAGGGCATTAGATGATTATTTGAATAGAGTGCAGGGGTATGGGGAAAAGGCAGGAGAATTGCACTAAGTTATGGTGCTCGTTTGGAGAGCTGGTGTAGACAAGATGGGCCAAATGGTCTCCTTCTGTACCATAACAAGTCTGTGATTGTGTTAATGTGGAATGTATGAACAAGAAAGGAAAGCTAGAGAACAGTAAGCAAAAAATGGAAAACGAGAAATTAAAGACATTACAGCTGTGTGAAGTGTGGTGGACAGGAGAAGGCAATTTTGGCTGATGAAATCACAATAATAAGCTCAGGAGGAGAAGAAAAGAATAATGGTTGATAAGAAAACCAATAACCATATCTGACTAAGGTGAACTGAAATGCTTGTCAGATAGGCTGATGCCAGTATAATGAAAGGGTTTTAGGAAACGATAGGAAACCAGTGGACATTGTCATCATTCGAGTATCTATACCCACAACTGAACATCCTAGTGAAGAGATTGGTGGAAATGTATGATGGAATCGAAGAACTAATCAAGCAGGAGTGGAAAATGCTTTGTGAATGTTGCAAGAAGAGGATATGTTGTTGGAGCTTTTCAACTCGTGCAGACCTAGTATGGGAATGCTGAATCTCAGGTTTGTATTGTGTGGGAGAAGGTTAGCAAGTCTGCTCTGATTGGATGAGGTGTTGCCATGGAAAATGCATCAGGGAACTTTTGTCTCCCCCAAGCTACTTTTTAATTCAAAAAAGCTGCAATGCGTCAACATATTCCATGATCCCAAGTTCCAGATTCTCCCACAAGAGGAAACCTCCTCTCCACAGGCATCCTGTCAAGACCCCTCAGGATTTCATATGTTCTCATCAAGTCACCCCTTATCTTCTAAAACTCCAGCGGATGCAAGCCTACCCTATCCAACCTTTGCTCATAAAACAGCCCATCCAATAGTCTAGTAAACCTTCTCTGAACTGCTTCCAATGCATTTACATCTTTCCTTCAATAATGTAACCAAAACTGTGCACACTTTTCCAGATGTGTTCTCTCCAATACCCTATACAACTGTAGCAAAACATCCCTATCTTTCTATTCCACTCCCCTTGCAATAAAAAAAATCCACTTACGTTTCTAATCGCTTGCTGCAGTTGCATACTAATTTTTGTGATTCATGTACCGAAGTACACAGGTCCCTCTATAGTGTAGAGTTCTGCATCCTCTCTGCATTTTAATAATATGTTATTTCCCTGCCATAGAGGACAAATTGACATTTTCCTACATTATACACCATCTGCAAAGTTGTCTCCCACTCATTTAACATATATCCCTTCCACCACGACAGGGCAGAAGTCTTTTAGGTCACTGGTGGCAATGTGATCTACTATAAAATGCAGCCCATGGCTTCAGCAGCTGAGTAGAGATGGGCCAAGTACAAAATAAAATTCTTACAGAGAATTATATTTCTCTCATTACATAATATCTTTATCGTTCTGCATTGCCATACAAAATCCCCCAAATGTTAATGCAGCTAAGCTGCATTTTTTGTGTGTGATTAAGACTCTTCCTGCTTCCTCAGCAAAGCAACCAGCATAATTAAGGACCCCACGCACCCTGGACATTCTCTCTTACACCTTCTTCCGTCGGGAAAAAGACATAAAAATCTGAGGACACGTATCAACCGACTCAAAAACAGCTTCTTCCCTGCTGCCGTCAGGCTTTTGAATGGACCTACTTTGCATTAAGCTGATCTTTCTCTACACCTTAGATATGACTGTAACACTACATTCCGCACTCTCTCATTTCCTTCTCTATGTAAGGTATGCTTTGTCTGTCTAGACTGCAAGAAACGGTACTTTTCACTGTATACCATTACATATGACCATAATGAAACAAATCAAATCAAAATGAAATCAAACGATTTTGAATCCTTTAAAATGGATACATAGTCAAAAGGATTATTTATTTTCCTGAACATACGTTGAAGCATTTTTGAATTCTCTTGTGTTGTGGACAGCACAGTGGAGTAAATCTTTATCCATATAAAATCATGCCACAGAAAATTGGAAAAAGCACCCTGCAGTCAAGAACTGTCCATTGGAGGATATCAGAATTCTAAGGATATGGTCTAGAATGATCTTTGCAGACTGGGGAAAAGCAACGTCATCAGATTGGTCATTTTGATTCCTGAGCTTTGTGTTGTATTTATTAAGCTTTCAGGATAGACAAATTTAAATGTTGCAGTGATACTTGTTCCTTTTTCCCATCAATAAACATGCCTGGGAATAGTTGTTCCCTATCAGATATGTGGCATGCCTAGTGAAGCGATTCATAGCTTTAAACGTACACTGCATTCAGTGCACAATTTTCTAGAACAGTCTTTTATTTGAAAGTGAACAGTAACAGGACTGTTGGGATTCTTTCTGCAGTTTCTGCACAAAGGATTAACTTTTGTCTGAAAATGCCTCTGGAAAGTTCTCAAATGCTAATGGGTTTCTCAGGTGCACAATCCTTACCAACTCAATGGAAGAGATCTAACAAACAATGGCTGCCAGATGTGTCAGAGCCATGGAGATGGAATATCAAATAAGGTCTTCCAATGAGCTATTCATAGCTGGTATGTTGATAGGTTGTCAATCAATTCTCCATTGTGCATCAGACACCCTGGCTCTGACCCATAATATGGACAATTGAGGGCAGTGAAATTTCCCATCATGTGACCGAAACTAGCTTCAAATAACAAATCTATTATCCCAAGAACGAGAGAGCAGCTAATAAGTCCAGCCAAGAACACTGCCTGCAGAGAATATCAGCAGTAACTAAAGGCAGCAAGATCCATGCCTTTTTTGAAAACCTGGCGCCTGTTAAATGTCTCCTCAGCCTGCTCCTTTTTCAGAGCCTACCAGATCTGTCATTTGCTTCCTGGTTAGGAAACTACTAAGTGGCTTACTTTGTGACCTGCTGAACATCCAAGTCTTTGAGGGAACCCTGCAATAATCTCTGATGTACACAACTACAGCTATTGAAACCACCCAATATATGCTGTTAATTCCAATAATTGTACGTTGAGGAAGAACGAGTGAGTTTGAAGATAGCCTGTACCTTAAAACTTGTTTATTTCCAAGTCAGTAATCTCACAGACTCTCCCAATTTCTCCCAGACACTTGGAGTGGCATTTTCGAGCCATTCTTGCTGGCAGGATATTCTGATCCTATTGCAGTGAATGGAGATTTGGCTTAGTGCCAAATTCTCCATCCTTGCTTGCAATGGTCGCGGAGTGTGAACAACCGATAAGATCGTGCCCCCAGCATGAACTGGTTTATATGCTCTTGCAGTGATTCCCTAAACATTCCCCAGTTGGGAACAACTGTGTTTAATTGTCAACTTAAAGTATGTATTATATTGCAGCACAGATTCAACATTAACATAGCTACTTTCAATTGATTCTCGATGAGGTGTCATTTAGACTTTTGGGTGAATGTGTGAAATAATAATTGTCTGTATCTGAACACAGAAAAACTTGCTGATGATCGTTTAAAAATTGACCATACATTTGGGAGCTGAGAAGCATATGCAGACTGATTATGGACAGTCTGGGAAAGGGGACAAGAGTTTCAAGTCTCTCCCAACCTGTCTGTAAAATATGCAAGAAAGATCAAGGATTGTGGAACAGAAATAAAAAACAATTTCATTATCCACATTCCTTGTTTAGGGTCTTTGACAGGTTTGGCACTGTTAGGATAACATTTGGAATGAGGCTTAAGTTGAAGAATGTGGCAAGTTTTTAAATCTGGTTTAGACAAATAACCTGTGTATATTTTTGAACATTTCTTAAGAGTAATATCCTGAAAAAGATCAAATAATTGTGAATTGTATAAATCTAATGTGTCTGATATGTAGGAGACTCCTTTTAATGTGTCCATTCCAGTGAATAAGGATCTTTGTTTAGATCAATTCTACTGATGGCAAAGCAGCTGGCCTCAGATAATTATTGGTTGTGGCTTCATGTTACCAACCCCCACCAGGTTTTATCTGTGTATTAGTTAATACCTGTCAGTGAGCATACTTATTCATAATTTATCTTCCCCCTTGTGGAATTGATGTTTGTTCTTTAAGCCACAAATGTAGACTGGTTTGCTTCTCAAAAGGAGTTTTTTTCTGTGCTCTGGACAACTGTTAACGCTATTTATTCCACATCGATATGTTACACAAATATGCTACATAATTACACGACAACCTATTGCAACCTCCAGTCCCTCGCTGAGAATGTTCGAGGCAGACAGCAGGCCTTGATGGCTAAAGGGCTCGCATATATTCTTAGAAGTAATCAACCTTTTCTCTGATTGCACTGTGCAGCAACTGAAGCTGTGACACTGATGTAGTTGCTCATTTTTCCATCTGTTTGGAGACTGTTAATTACATTGATCGTAGACTGATGAATTGTTTAATAAACTGCCAGGACTCTGAATGCCAATGTGCCGCAGTGATCAGCTGCTCATTACACTTTATTTATCACTGTATCTGCCATTAACATCCAATAAAAGAGACATGTGAAGATGCTGCTGTCTTCTAAAAAAAAAGGTGCAACTGAATAATAGACTTTCATGACCTTTCCCTGGAAGGCTATTGCTGGCATAAAGCCTAAAGGCCAAAGATTGTCACCAAAAGATGTTACAAAGAGTTGCCATTGCATTTAAGGGGTCTGTATGCTTTTATGCCATTAAACAACATCCCTTTTCAAATAGTTTCTTCCCTTCATATCTCCCTAATCAACTCACCATTCCCAACCTGCCTATGTCACTGCAATTGGCTACACTAACACCACTTATTTATAGGATATGGCTGAGATGGACTACTTACTGCGTAATCAGCACCAACACAAAGACATATAATGCCACTCTGGAGAGCCTCATGTTGGGGGCCAGCTGGTACCTCAACAGTTCACCCTCCTGAAATATTCCCCTAGAATCAGAAACATTTCTAAGCCTTGCTAATGCTTAAGGAGGGGGGAAGAAAAGCGGAATTTGCTTCTGGATTCAAATTTATGTATGAGCCAACACCAGAGATTACATCCAAAAACAAAATCCTTAAAGTAACACATTCATAAATCCAGACTCTCCGTGCTTTCTCATGATAGTCTTTCATTTGGCAATCCCAGCACATTAACATCGAGATTGGGAATGAAATGCGAACAACATCCATTTTGCAGAGTTAGAAAAAAAGAAACTACAGAAGATTCTGAAAAATATTATACAGACCCAATCTGCCAGCAAAGATTTGATGTTGAAAACAGTAATTTTTAAAAAATAGACTGTTGAGTAATATGTTTGAAACTGTTTGTTGTGCTGCACTTCACAAATAGCAAGACCACAAATATCATTCTCACTGAGGAGTTGATTTGTCAAAGAAAAAAATAGAGGTGTAGACTGTTTTTTAAATGGGGAAAGGCTTCGGAAATCTGAAGCACAAAGGGGCTTGGGAGTCCTAGTTCAGGATTCTCTTAAGATTAATGTGCAGATTCATTTGACAGTTAGGAAGGCAAATTCAGTGTTAGCATTCATTTTGAGAGGGCTGGAATACAACAGTAGGGATGTACTGCTGTGGCTCTATAAGGCTCTGGTCAGACCCCATTTGAAATATTATGAGCAGTTTTGGGTCCCATTCCTAAGGAAAGATGTGCTAGCCTTGGAGGGGGTCCAGAGGAGGATCACAAGAATGATCCCTGGAATGAGGGGTTTATCATATGTGGGGCAGTTGAGGAAACTGGGTTTATACTCGATGGGGTTTAAAAGGATGAGGGGGGATCTAATTGAAACTCATAGAATACCGAGAGGCCTAGATACAGTGGACATGGAGAGGATGTTTCCAGTAGTGGGAGAGGCCAGAACTTGAGGGCACAAAGTCAGAATGAAGGGACGCTCCTTTAAAACTGAGATAAGGAGGAATTTCTTCAGCCAGAAGGTGGTGAATCTATGGAATTCATTGCCACAGAGGACTGTGAAGGCCAGGTCATTGGAAGTCTTTAAGACAAAGATGGATAGGTTCTTGATCAATAAAGGGATCAAGGATTACAGGGAGAATGGGATGAGAATATCAGCCATGATTGAACGGTGGAGCAGACTCGATGGGCCAAAATGGCCTAATTCTGCTCCCAAATCTTGTAGTTGCTTATTCTGACTTGGAAATTAAGCTGTTGGGGTGCGGTGGCTTAGTCTCTGATTTAAAAATCTACATCCATCATTTGAAACTGAAGTTGATGAAAATGATATTGAGAGCAGTATTGTATAGTCACATGAGATAGGATATTCCAAATAGGAAAAAAAGCATGTGTAGTGAATGCTTTTCATGACTACTGGACATCTCAAAGTGCTTTACAGCCAAGGTAGTACTCACTGTGCAATGTAGGAAATGCAGCTGCTTGTATGTGCACAGCAAGCTCCCACAAAGAGTCAGGTAATCTGTTTGTGTGATATTATTTGAGTGATAAATATTGACCAGGACACCAGAGATAGCATCACTGCTCTTTTTCAAAATAGTGCCATGTTATCCTTTACATCCACCCAAGCACACAGATGGTGCCTCAGCATCTCAGCAAAAAGGCAGCACTTCTGACAGTGCAGCGCTCCTTCAGTACTGCATTGGATGCCAGCTATTTTTCAATTTTGTGCAGTAGGTCTGGGGTGGAATTTTTTCTTTTTGAGGCAGAAAGAGTGGCTTTGAAGGCTTTCCCCGCCATATTGCTAGCAGTTTAGAAAAATTAAATCCAAAGGGTGGGACTTATGATAATCACAGAGCCTGCCCCACCGGCAACGTAGACTTTTAAAGATCAGGGTGTTATTTTTAATGGCCAACTTGGTATACGAAAATAAAAAATTAGAACAACCCCCCTCCCTCTTCCACTCCCCATACACCAAGAACCCTCCCAGCCTCAGGCAATGCCAGGGAACAGTGCCCAGACAATCTTGATGTACTGCCCACCTCGACCCTCTTTACCCCTCCCACCCTCCCAAGCAATGCACTCATCTATGTTCCTCTGGGAGGTCTGCCCACCGGATGCTTGCCTTAGGAAACCAGTCATGATTCACCGACATGAATGGATAATCTAATCTGGGGGTTGGATCATCAAGTGTAGAGGTCTGATAATTAGATTAAAATATATTCTGATGGGATTCTGACGTGAGCCATTGGGAATTCCATTATATCATTAGAATGGACAACTGCAACAGGACTTGATGCTGCCAAATAACGTGATTTGGGCCTTATGAGATTTGGTGCTCCCATCGCCATTCTTGCAAGGCGCAACTGGGAGCACAAAATCCTGGCCCTGCAGTGGGACTAATAGCCAAAATATTGTGCTTCAGAGATGAGAGAGAGTGCTACCAACTGAGCCACAGTGATCCTGGTGCTCTCAAGTCTCCCAGGCAGACCCGGGCCTTCTCAACTTGAAAAATCAGAAATTCGGCATTCCAGACTAGGGTTGATGGAAAACAAAATATCTTTAAAAAGGAAACAAATTGACAAGAAGTTAACTTACACATGAGTTAGGCCAGCTTTATTCACAGGGTTCATTTCTGGAAGTGCTGGGATTATCTGTGTGGGTCAGCAAATGGTCTCCCATTTGAATTTCTAGTTCAGCTCAAAGTATGCATTAACTTGAAGACCTAAACAAAGAAAATGTCTTCTTTTTACAGTTTTGTTTTGAAAAAGTAAAGTTCATTTGCCAATTTGGCAGTTCATATGACCACAAGTATATTTTGGATACCATTTCAGGTAGCTTGGGCTGAATTTTCCTGTGGGCATTGAGATTACAATATCGAGCCCACATGTAAGTTCCGAGCCACCACACACTCAGCTGCGTTGGGGGTACTTCTCATGAGGTAGCCTCATAATTTCTATTCAGTTAAGGATAGTGAGTGGGACAGGGAGGTGGGAGGGCCAGTAAAGGCCCAGCAGCGTCCGGACAACAATCCTATTGGAAAAGATGAGCACTGCTGGAGAGGAGGGAGACCTTGTGGACCATAACATCCCTCTTCAGTGCAGAAAACGTGACAGAGTACTATGAGGGATCTCAGGGTAGAGGGATGACCCTCCAGAAGAGTATTTGTGGTTTTTCCTGGGCTCCTGGGAGCAAACTCCCAACACTGTGAGAGGCTGTGCAAAATTGCAGCGCTGGAAAAGAATGGCTTTGGTTGGGGATTTAAATGGCTTAGACCAGCAGACGGGCGCCGCAACAGCTCAGTGACTATCACTGCTAGCTGTGCAGATACATGGATTTGGGCCTGTGTCTGTGGGAGTTTGCGCATTCTCCCTGTGGTTGCGTGGGTTTCCTCCGGGCGCTCCGGTTTCCTCCCACACCCCAAAGATGTGCTCTTAGGCTGATTGGTGTACCAAATTGACACTATTCTCCCCTGAATCTGGCTACATTAGGGGTTCCACTCACATACACACAGGGCAGGGTAGGTGTGGGAAGATGCGGCGGCACGGGCTCGTTGGGCCGAAGGGCCTGTTTCCCGTGCTGGGATGTTCTTTGTTCTTTGTCTGCCTGCCTCCTTGGGCTGTCGATTCTTGTAGCAGTCCTTCCCTGTGCAAGTCGGTCAGAGGCAGTACAGAGTTGGGGAGTTATCCCAGTGGGATTTCCCACCACTTTCCCAGCCCTTCCCGCCCCCTGCCCCCAAGCCCCACGTCCAAATCCATCTCCACAGGACTGGGGAAATTCCATACCAGGAGTGTGGTACACTGGAAAGGAGATGCCATTAATCCCATGCAAACGCTTCGTGTTTGTGATAGATTATTTACAATTTTACAGTGAAACTTACAAAGAGCAAAAAATAGTTACTTGTTTTTCTTTACCTGAATATCTTTAAGTGTTCCCATGCTCATGAAGTCATCAGGTCTGTGAAACACCTCAAACAGACAACGACAATTCCTTGGGGGTGTAAAAGCCCCCTTTCTATATTATCAAGAGTCAAAACGGACCACTCAAGGAGTTAATAGCTGAGACATTAATATTCAATCACCTTTGGCTATCACAGTAGCTCAGAGAATACAATTAATCGTCTAAACTGCTGGAGGCCACTATTGATCTATAGAGTTTCTAACAACAGGTGAGAGAGAATCCCACTGCCAGAGGGGACAGTTATTGTGCAGTTTGAAAGCCAGTCACATGACAGCAGCCATCTTTACTGCCAAGTGTCGAAAGAGGCAACACCAACTGCTAAAATCAAGTGAAGAAACATCTGGAGGCAGCCACAAAGTTGCTTGCCTCTCACTCTTTCAGTGAAATCAGCCTGCTTATATCATACTGAGAGAATAGACAGGAATTCTGAAAAAAACTTCAAATTCCAAAGCAGTGTTTCCAAGGAGATTAAACACAAGGAAAGAACTGCTTCAGCCATGAACAATAGTGAAGGACTCATAATCTATGGACACTCTATTAATTTTATCATTGAATCTTAATTTTGGCCAAAAGTTAACTTAACCAACTTTACAACTTGTCATTTTTGCATGCCTGTGTGTGTTGTGATGGTCTTTACCTGGGTGGTTGTTTTGTACAATAAAACACTTTTCACGTTTAAGCGCAGGAAAACCTGTCGGACTACTTTGCATCAGCATGTAAACGGTTAAGTACATGAGCTGAATTAGCACATTCATCCATTTAAATTTCAAAACAAACCCTGTTACAATCAATCAAGGAATGGGGAAGTCCTTTGGTGTTGTGCGACTTCTTACTGTGTCCAACTCCAGCGTCTCCACATCATCCTGGTTGTAACAGTGGAGGTGCGTTCATTATAGTGCCAATGTAATGTAATTTAGCATTGCATTTACAAAGCAAAATCTTTTATTTGCAATATTGAGTTTGGACTTTAAACTTTAATATGTTACTCATTGATGCATATACATATGCCTGCTCTGATAGACACCAGAAGGAGGAAGTCTGGAAGTTCTGCAGCAAGTGTTAATTGGGGTTATTTTGACCTTGCACCATTGTCTGAAGTAGATAATAGTAAATAGGCAGCCCATTACATAGAAAAGATTGCCTAATTGGCATCACTACTTTTACATGGTTGCTCAAAGTTATTCCCAGTGAATGGAAAGTAACAGTTTAGACATGTTCCATTATGTCCGTTTCATGTCTTTTTGTGCCAAACTCACCAGTTATTCAAACATAGCAACGTAGAAAATAGAAGCAGGAGTGGACTATTTGGGCCTTCAAGTCTGCTCCACCATTCATTTTGATCAAAGCTGTCGTCAAATTCAATATCCTGATCCCACCTCCCCTTCATATCCCTTGATCCCTTCAGCCCCAAGTGCTGTATCTAATTTCTTCTTGAAATCACACAATGTTTTGGCCTCAATTACTTTCTGTGGTCATGAATTCCACATGTTCACCACACGCTGGATAAAGAAATTCTCCTCACCTCAGTCCTATAAGATTTACCCCTTATGCTCAAACTATGACTCCCTAGTTCTGGTCTACCCCACCATCGGGAACATTCTTTCTGAATCTGCCCTGTCTAATCCTGCAATCCTGCAAGTTTCTCTGCAATCCCCTCTCACTTTCCTGGATACTCCTTGGATTTTGGGGAAAGAACGCGTTGATGAAGGTATGCAGTGTCACTATGAGATGGAGAGGAGCAGAAGAGAAAACTACAATGGAATCATGAACTGATGAAATGAGCTATTAAGGGGCGTGGAGGAAGGTGCTCCTGTCCTGCATGGCTATGTTCAACTGTTCCTATCTAGTTTTGATGCAAAAATTAGACTGCTGTCCTCAGAGTGCTAATTCATTATTGGAATGTCCCAGATTATCAGTTATGTAGATCTGCACTGAAAGGATCTGTCGCTGCTTAAAGGATTTAGGTCGTATATTTAGTAACAGATTGAATTGCAAAAGAGCTGTAGCGTAGATCTGACTTTTTGCTAATTCTATACATTTCAGTGTATGTCTGACAAGGTGGTAACTTATTTATACATGCCAACAGGTTAAGTTTGCTCTGCCCTAAGTAATATTATTGCAACCACAACTAAGTCAGAATCTAGCTCAGGTTTCTGAGGGATCTGATATTTCACCTTCAGATATCTGCAGCAAACTAATGATACCCGAGATTGTGGCCTGGAAATTTTACACAAGTTCTGTTCTTTTCCTGATGCTAAGGGGGTGCAGTCAAGCACAGGGAGTTCCTAAAATAGCTGTTGCTGCTGCAGTGGCTCAGTTCAAAATCAGTAGCCCAGATTTTACTGGCTGACAAGAGGTGGGCTGAGAGACAGGGAGCCGTGTTGGGCCAGTTTACCAATGTGGTTTCATGGCTGCCAGGGTTTTTTTCCCCATTGGCGGAACTGATTGTGGAGAGGCTGCTCACTTCCAGCATCCAAACACGTGAGCAACAATCTACCATGACCCAAGGCCCAGATGTGGACTATATTATGGTGCTGTCAGCAAAATATTGGTGGCTGTGGTTGCCCTGTGGGGGTGGGAGAATGGAATGGCCCAAAGAGAAGGCCTACAGGTAATAAGGGCTGCTCCCATGGCCTCATCAATCTCCCCACTGGGCTCCAACATTCAGCCTTATGATTTGAGAGTTCTTTTCAAACTTACCTGGTCAATCTACCAATGTGCCCTGTGTACCTCAGCAGCATCCACACCAGCCTGAGGTACTGCTAAAGCATCAGGACTACCTACCCTCTGGGCTGTCAGCATCAGAGGTCCAGAAAGCACCTTTAGTTGGCCTGTAGTTGGCTAATTAGCAGTTGGCCTGTGGTAAAATTATTGAGGAAATCCCGTATCAACAAGTGGGGCTCAGGAGTTGCTTCTACTGTAGGAGTTTGACACCCACTGTAAAATTTAGGCCAGTATTTCAGCACCAGCATGAATTAACCAAATGCAAGTGACACATTATGATAGGATATCAACATTGCATAAATCTTTATTGCATTATTCATAAGACTGTCCAATTTGAATGACTTTTTCTGCTTTCCTACTATAATGATATATTTTCACTGTGCACTTTGGCATATTAACAGTGCTCTGAGAATTCATTGAATATGAGGAGAACAACCCTTAAGTGCTAATTGACACCAACGCTCATATTCATAAAGCTATTGCAGATCTTACCTTATTATATCTCAAAAAGGTGTTCAAATAAAATAATTCCTTTGAAATTGACTGGCTTTTAAACTTTGTAAGTTTGCCTGCAAATTTTCCACCTGTGTCAAAGAATCATAGAATTCCTACAGTGCAGAAAGAGGCCATTTGGCCCATCAAGACTGCACCGACCCTTCAACAGAGAATCTTACCCAGCCCCACCCAACCTAGTAACTTATCATGGCTTATCCCCCTACATCTTGGGACACTTAGGGGAAATGTAACATGGCCAATCCACATAAGATGCACATCTTTGGACTATGGGAGGAAACCGGAGCACCAGGAGGAAACACATGCAGAGGGAACGTATAAACTTTACACAGACTCCCAAGGTTGGAATTGAACCTGGGTCCCTGGCACTATGAGGCAGCAGTGCTAACTAACCACTGTGTAACAATGCCGCTCTTCTTGACTTGTGAAAAGCCACATTTGAGAGATTAACACAGGGCTTTTGAATGGAGCCCTAAATATGATGTCGCAAGGAGGAAGGAGACTTGATGTTGAGGGTGAGAGAAATGGTTTTACTAATGCAAGGAGTATTCTATCTCTGTCCAACGTCTGAAATGTTTCACCCAGTGTGTAGCATCTTCATGCAGATGGTCAGATAATATTCCATTCAATAGAATTAGTTATTCACCTCAATGAACAGGTAAAGAAACAAAACATTTCAAATTCATAATTCATTTCTGGTTTGCTGATTAAATTACAGTTTCAAGAGTTTTATCAGTTAGTCAAATAACGAGTGCAGGAGATGCAATCTTGTTTCAATTTGAATGATCTTGTAGATTATGTTATATGGATCTGCTTGATTGACTTCATAATGAATTGTGCAGGAGGTAAACTAATCCCGAGACAGAACAGTGAACATAACCTAAAAAGTCTGTTCTAATATCAATGCTGATGACAAAGAATAGACCAATTTTCTCACAGTTGCAATCTTAAGGATGAACTTTAAATTTAACATTGTTGAAGCCCTTGTACCAGAACAAAATCCTTACAGCAATAATAACTCCATTAAACCTATTAGAGATGACTGAAATGTTTTAATAGTTGCCCTGTTGCACACCCATGACATCAAAAAGATTGTTTTACCAGCACACTTGCCATTCTTCAGAATGTGCTCTATGCATCTTCCCATTAATTTTACCCTGAGGACGGTTAATGTGTGACACATTTCTTGGATTTTTCTTTGCTTGATTTTTCATCTAAAAAATCTCTCCCTTGTGTCATAGAATCCCTACAATGCAGAAGGAGGCCATTCAGCCCATCAAGTCTGTAATGGTCGCAATCCCACCCAGGCCCTATTCCCGTAACTCCACATATTTACCTTGGCTAACCCCTATGAATGCTAAATATCATTGAGCATTCTTCCTCTTCTCATCTTCAAACTCACTTATTGTCCATTCTTCTCTTATTTGGTAAGTGGTTGGGTTTTTACTAATGCTAGTTGTTGAATAGCTAGAATGCTACTTGGATTATAGAATCATAGGAAAGATACAGATTTGTTCTCATTCCTGTGCTGAGGGAATCATTTTTCTTTCATCATCTTATGGTGTTCTAACTTGAGCCTTTATCAAAGAATTGCAGAAACCAAACAACAAGGCCAAGTATCAACTAACGGTTGGGGCAGCATAGTGGCACAGCCATTAGCATTGCAGCCTCTCAGTGCCAGGGATCCAGATTCAATTCTGGCCTTGGCTGGCTGTCTGTGTGGAGTTTACACGTTCTCCCTGTGTCTGCTTGGGTATCCTGTGGATGCACAGGTTTCCTCCCACAATCCAAAGATGTGCAGCTTAGGTGGATTGGCTATGCTAAATTGCCCCTTTAATGTCCCAAGTTGTGTAGGTTAGGGGGATTAGAGAGGTAAATATGTGGAGCTACAGACACAGGGCCATGAAAGGATGCTCTATCAGAGAGTCAGTGCAGATTCGTTGGGCCAAATGGCCTCCTTCTGTACTGTAAGGATTTTATATTTCTCCAGCTCTCTAATGAGAAGTGGGTCAAGTGGTTATTTCTGAGCCATCTTATTCATTTTCTTTCAGGTGAAAGAACCAAAACTTCTTCCATTATAAACGAATAGCTATCCCAATTGTTACGTCAAGGCAAATTGAGTTGTTTATTTTAAAGGCTGCAAGATGACCTGACAGGAAGTAAAGTGTCATTTGACAGGAAGTGGGGCGAGTAAATGGCAATGCTCATGCATTAAATCGTGATTGCACTTTAATTCAGGGGAAGAGCAGACTAAATATAATTTAATCCTAAATCAGGTCACAACAGCCGACAAGAGTGTGTTGTCAGCAACGCACATGCAGTAAGAAAGAATAGGAATTATGTCAATCTGCCTGGTTTCTAACCCCCTTCATTATGTTACAGATATGGCAGCTGTTGATATCGATCAGTATGACATCCACATCATTGCCGATGCGCTGAAGCACTACTTACGAGGGTTGCCTTCACCAGTGATTCCACCAGCTATTTACAGTGAGCTAGTCTACACTGCCCAAGGTAAAGTGCTGCAGATGACTTCCAATTCATGCCATTCCTTGGATAAGAATGTGTTCTATAATGCTCAATAGCCTCATTTTTCTTACCTTTTATAAAATTAAAATAAAACAATAATCAGTGTTTGAAAGTGTTGACCACAAGGATTGCAGCGGCTCAAGAAGGCAACTCACCACCATCTTCTTGAGGGCAATTAGAGATGGGCAATAAATGCTGGCCTTGCCAGTTTTATTCATCCTATCAATTAATTCAAATATATATAGGGCGGAATTTTCCCATCCTGCCCGCCACGGGAGTTGTAGCGGGTGGAGGCAGACCATGCAAAGGTCTATTGGTTGCGGGCACAAATTTATGGTCTTGGAGTGAGCATGGCCAGAACATCCTGCCCATTGTCTTCAGTGCTAACGTTGACAATCATTCACTTATTAAGATCAAACATTGATACTAAAAGTGATTTACCGATGCTTTTTAATCAATAAGTTACTAGATATGGGATTTGTTGATCATTCCAATCCAGTTTTCAAGAAACTGATGGATAGTATCATTATTTTTCCAATCCTGGAGCCAGCGTCTGGGCTAATCTTTGGAGACTTGACATTCAGCACCTCCATCTTCATAAAATATTACTGAAGTAATAAAGATATCAATCAACTCTTGAGAACATTATAGACGGGTATATGTGTAATTGGAGCAGGTCAAAATGTTCAACATTGATCTAATGGAAAACCCTCACCGAGTCCAATCGCTTCAATAAAACAATGAGGTTATTTCTGCGTGGATTCAAAAATGTGGTTTCCATGGTTTGAATGGATATTTGAACAGCAGCAAGTGGCACCTTGGCAGGTTCGGTACACCACACGGAAGGAGCTACCTGACGGGAATTCACCCCTCAGACGCTCTAATAATTTCCTGTAGTTTTTCAAGCTGGGGACTGGAGAATTTGTGTGAGCATGCCAACTGCCTATACCCCCGCCCATGTGTGTGTGTGGTCTGTGGCACAGGCAGATCATGTTGATTAGCGGCAAAGTACAGCAAACATTCACAAAGAAAAGTCAAAATTATTCTTTTGATATTTGCAATCGATGAAAAATAAATAAGGTCCGAATCACCATTCAATAGAATTTATAATCCAAAATGATTCAAATTAGGTTGATTTCTGAACTTTAAAATTTAACAGTTTGAATTTAGATGCACCTGTTCCTTTTAATGGTATGACCAAATGCATTAGCAGAAATTTTAGTCATAGTTCCATTGGGTCAACAGAAGCTTTGCCCAACGATTGGAGAACAAATGAGAATCCTGTCAGTTCTAAGAGGGAAGGCCCGACAGATCAAGCAACCCTTCAGGAACTTATGTGGCCATTCTTCAGCCTTCCCTGCAAGTGAGGTGCCTGGCAGGAGAAGTCTTCCGAGAGCTGATGGCTAATCAAACACCAGCAGTTCTTCACTACTGCTAGTGCCAGTGGGAAAAGTGGCAGCTAATCACAGTGCAATCATCAGAGGTCCAGGGTGATCATGGGACCCCAGACCAAATGTGAGTCTAGGTGGGATGGAGATGAGGGTCAACTGTAGTCAGAGGTAAAAGTAAGGGGTTTGGCTTTCATCCAAACTTCCCAATGCCGAGTCCCCCGATCAGAATGATGGACCCCTCCCTCCAAGAGGCTGCTGGCAAATCTGACAGGATTCACCAATTGGACATCCAAGAGTGCTGGAAAGTTGTGAAGTCCAAATAATTGCTGAGCCATCACAAATTGCAGTGGCCTAGCTATATAGGGTATCAGTGGGCTCACTAATGAGCCTAACCGACATCCCACCACTGCAGGAATCCATCAACACATCCTTCTGTCCCCAGACTTAATCAGGGGAGGTTTTGCCACTTCAAGGTTCACTAGATTGATTCCAGAGATGAGGGGTTTCACTTACAAAAGGGGATTGAACAGAATAGGCCTATACTCCCTGGAATTTGGAAAAATGAGAGGAGATCTAATTGATGTATATGAGATGAAAGTAGATATGGAGAGGATGTTTCCCCTTGTGGAGCAATCTAAAACAAGAGGTCATAGTTTTAGGATAAGGGGTAGCAGATTTAAAACAGAGATGAAGAAAAATTCTTCTCTCAAAGGGTCACGAGTCTGTGGACCCAGAGTGTGGTAGATGCCAGGATATTGAGTAACTATAAGGAAGAAGTGGACAGATTTTTAATTAGTAGGAGTTTGAAGGGCTGTGGTGAACGGATGGGTCAGTGGAGTTGAGGCCAAGATGAGATTAGCCATCATCGTATTAAATAGTGGACCAGGCTAGAGAGGCTAAATTGCCCCCTCCTGCTAGAGTTCTTATGATTATGATTCTTATGCTGGGAAACCTTCCCCACATTAAATCCAACCCTATGTTTCTGCAAGGTATTCTGATTTCTTCTTATCGGCATCTGGTATTTATAATTGAAGCCAAAACATCAAGTTAGCTTTAGAGGGAAAAAACAGGTATGGCAGCTTATCTTTGATGGACCAGATACGTGACAATTAACTGGAACGGTGTATGTATAATTGACACTGATAAGAGGCATAAAATCACACACATGAATACAATCGGGTGACTTTTTTCTGCTGTTGGGTTGGGCAATGCAATGAAAGGGAGATTGTAGTTCAAGTAATCAACCACCCATATAAATATTACACACATAATAAACTTATTCAGTGCACAAACTGATAGTGGAGCTAATCTCAATTATACAATGGGCTAAATTTCATTACAACTCGACCTTGATGCAACTTTATTTGTTGAGAAGTAAGTTTGGATGCTGAACAATAAATATTCAAACCTTCTTTCACTACTAAGAGTGCTATACAGGTTTACAGCATGAAACAGGCCCTTCGGCCCAACTTGTTCATGCCACCCAGTTTTTAACCACTAAGCTAGTTGCCCACATTTACCCATGTTCCTCTATACCTGCCTCTGGCAGCTCTTTCCAGACACTCACCACCTTCTGAGTGAAACAACTGCACCTCTGGATCCTTTTGTACCTCTCCCCTCTCACCTTAAACTTATGCCCTCCAGCTTTAGACTCCCCTACCTTTGGGAAAAGATATTGACTATCTAGCTGATCTATGCCCCTCATTATTTTATAGACCCCTATAAGATCACCCCTAAGCCTCCTACCCTCCAGGGAAAAAAGTCCCAGTCTATCCAGCCTGTCCTTGTAACTCAAACCATCAAATCCCAGTAGCATCCTAGTAAATCTTTTCTGCACACTTTCTAGTTTAATAATATCCTTTCTATAATAGAGTGACCAGAACTGTACACAGTATTCCAAGTGTGGTCTTACCCATGTCTTGTACAACATCAACAAGACTTCCCAACTCGTGTATTCAATGTTCTGACCAATGTTCTACCTACTTAGGTAGGCTCATGGCAGTATTTGTGTTATTTATCATCCTAATGGCATTATCTCATTTTATTCATCATTGTCCACCCCTGTTTTGTAAAATATGCAAGTTAATTGTATTAACATTAAGCTAACTAGAGTGCTCACTATCATTGGATTGAGATAAGTTTAATTAAAAGTGCTCAATGACTGTGAAAAGCAGTGAGGGTGTCACATTAGAGGTATAATACCTCAGTGGATGTGTGTTGTTCGAGAGGTAGCTTCACAGAAAATTGATCTATAAGTTCTGACAAGAGTAAATAAAGTAGCAGGATATCCTTTTCCAAGTATCGAGGGAAATAAAACACCCTGTATAAACTAATTTACAATAATCTGTGACCGTGAAATCAATAATAAGTTTGAAAGAATGGCATTGCTTCAATGGCTCAGCAGATAAGTACACCTTGTGATATGGTAGTGAGTCCATTAAAAGGCACATTTGTGTTGAACTGGGTGAGAATGAACTTATCAAGACTTGCTCACTGCTGATCATTACCAGGCGGCTAGCCTAAACACTAGCTGAGAGTAAAGCAATGATGTTCTCACCCATTGATAACCCATTACATTCAGAATTTGATTTGTATTATTATTGTCACATGTGTTGGGATGCAGTGAAAAGTATTTTTTCTTGCGTGCTATATAAACAAAGCATTTCATTAATAAAGTACAGAACCGTAGTTGGGCCTCATTTAGAATATTGTGTACAATTCTGGTTGCCACACTATCAGAAAGATGTAAATGCTTTGGAGGGTACAGAAGAGGTTTACCAGAATGTTGCCTGGCCTGGAGGATATTAGCTATGAGGTAAGGTTGGAAAAACTCAGTTTGTTCTCACTGGAACGAAGGAGGTTGACAGGTCACCTGATAGAGGCTTACAAGATTGAGCGGCATGGACAGAGTGGATAGACAGATGCTCTTTCCTAGGGTAGAAAAGTCAAGTACTAGGGACATAGGTTTAAGGTATGTGGGGAAAAGTTTAGAGGAGATATGCAAGGCAAGCTTTTTGCACAGAGGATGGTGAATGCCTGGAACACATTTGTCTGGGAAAGTGGTGGGAGCAGGTATGATAACGGCGTTTAAGGGGCAACTAGACAAAAACATAAATAGGATGGGAATGGGAGGGTACGGACTCTGGAAGTTTTAGTTTAGGCAGGCATCATGATCAGCACAGGTTTGGAGGGTGAAGGGCCTGTTCCTCCGTACTTTTCTTTGTTCTTTGTACATGGGGAGAAGGAAAGGAGAGGTGCAGGATATACTGTTACAGTCATAGAAAGATCAACTTAATATAAGGTAGGTCTTTTCAAAAGTCTGATGGCAGCAGGGAAGAAGCTGTTTTTCAGTCAGTTGATACGTGTTCTCAGACTTTTATATCTTTCACCTGACGGAAGAAAGTGGAAGAGGGTACGTCCGGGATGCGTGGAGTCTTTGATTATGCTGGCAGCTTTTCCAAGGCAGTGGGAAGTGTAGACGGGGTCAGCAGATCTAAGATGGATGTGATATGGGAGTAATCACCATGCTGAGAAAAGTGTAATGTGGGAAAAGAAGGGCATATGAAGGGATAATGTGGTGACCATTAACTCTACAATATTTGTCATTCTACATGATCATTATGGAATCCAGTTCAAAACTAATTGCAATCACATCTTAATCTTTATAGTGCACTTAAATGATGTTTTTAGACCAATTTAAAGGTGCTAATATTGGAGTTATGATGATGGTTATAAATCTCACCATTCACAGCATCTGAATCCTTTATCTTCCTTCTTTGCATCGGGTATTGATTACAATATGATGAATAGGCAGAAGTGTAATCAACAGTTCTGACCATTAAAAATCTCTTGGCAGGAATATCCTGTAGGAGTTTTTTTTATTTGGTAAGTTAACTTGCAGCTGCTAGAAAACGTTAACTCCAGCTGCGATATATTTAGTTTTGTGTGTAAGGTAGAGCAATAATATTTTTACAAAATGGTCATAAATCTCTCTAGTTAAGACTCGGAGTGAAAGGTACACCAAGGTTTACAAACCTATCTCTCAGCATTCTATGGAAGTCTGGCTTTGGAGTTACTGATTGTAAAACCTTTGTGTACATATTGTGGAACAAATGAGGATTTTAACTGCACTGCATATGTATATGTTATTAGAGCTTTCACTTACCTATTCCCTAACATTGAGGTAGATTTTAGTTTGGGTTCATTTTTGTTCTGGGGCGGGGGGGCGCGCAGAGTGGTGGTGGTGCAGGGTTAAAAGAACAGGCATTGATGACTTTAACACTGGGAACAATGACTGTCTAGATTGGATACAGTAAGAAGTCTTACAACACCAGGTTAAAGTCCAACAGGTTTATTTGGTAGCACAAGCCACAAGTTTTCGGAGCACTGCTTCTTCATCAGGTGCGTGGGAGTTCTGTTCACAAACAGGGCATATAGAGACACACACTCAATTTACAAAATAATGGCTGGAATGCGAGTCTTTACAGGTAATCAAGTCTTAAATGTACAGACAGTGTGAGTGGAGAGAAGGTTAAGCACAGGTTAAAGAGATGTGTATTGTCTCTAGCCAGGACAGTTAGTGAGACTTTGCAAGCCCAGGCAAGTCATGGGGGTTACAGATAGTGTGACATGAACCCTAGACCCTGGTTGAGGCCGTCCTCATGTGTGTGGAGCTTGGCTGTCATTCTGGATTGGCTATCAGTCTGGATTGGACACAAGCCTGTCCAATGTAAGTTGACATCGTTTACTCCTGATTAACATCTACAAATTAGATGCAATACACATCAATTTCTGCCTCATTATGTCTTTAGCTTTGCATGCATTTAGAAAAAAAGTAGACAAACAGGACACATGAACTGTAATGGAATCTGTGTTATTCTGCTTGCACGCTAAACAAGAATGTTTTAACTTTCTTCAGATTTAGTACATATACCACCTATGTGCGATGAAACCTGGGTGTCCTTGTACACCAGTCCCTGGAAGTAAGCATGCAGGTGTAGCAGGCATTGAAGAAGGCAAATGGTATGTTGGCCTTCATAGCGAGAGTACAGGAGCAAGGATGTCTAGCTGCAGTTATGCAGGGTCTTAGTGAGACCATACCAGGAATATTGTGTTCAGCCTTGGCCTCCTTATCTGAGGAAGGATATCCTTGCTATGGAAGGAATGCAGCAAAGACTTACTAGGTTGATTCCTGGGATGGCGGACTGACGTATGAGGAGAGATTTAGTCAGTTAGGATTATGTTTGCTGGACTTTAGAAGAATGAGAGGGATTTCATTGAAACCTACAAAATTCTGACAAGGAAGGACAGGGTAGATGCATGAAGGATGTCCCCAGTGGTGGAGAGGTCACAGGCTAACAATACAGGGTAAACCATTTAGGATTGAGATGAGAGAAATGTCTTCATCCAGAGTGTTGAACCTATGGAATTCTCTACAACAGAAAGCAGTTGAGGCTGCTCATATTTAGGAAGCAGTTAGATATAGCTAAAATAATTAAATCATATGGCCGGGGTGGGGGTGAGCCAGGGACAGATCACTGAATTGGATGATCAGCCATGATTATAATGAATTGTACAGCAGATTGAACGGCCAAATTGACTACTCTTGCTCTTATTTTCTATGTTTCTCTGGAGTTTAACCATTATCCCGTTGGGTAATTCAAATCCCCAATCTCATTCATGAATTTTACGTATGTTATATCTGAGTCCTCTAATTCTATATTAATTGCCCCAGCACTCCCAAGTCTATTTATTTCTGTCTTTTCTATGCTAGACTGATCATCCTTCAATCCTCTTTTCTCCAATGAGCTTTTTTTCATAACTTAGTATCCTCAAATTGTGGATTCTATAGGCATGATGTTTGGCTTCTCACATCAGCAGGATCTTCTAATCCCGCGAGCGGTGTTCCCCCTACCATGTGTTTCTCGGCAGTTCGGGGTAGAATCAATGGGAAATCCCACTTGCAGCAGCAGGAGCTGAATATCCTGCTGCCAGCCAGTGGCACACAGCCACCCGCCTCCAATAAAAAAGCTGTGTTCAGGCCAGACAATCCCAGTGATTTTGTCTCAACTTTTTCTATTGTACTTTCTGATTTTGAAGAGTAATATGACCAAAGCTGCAATGCAGGCTCCAGAAATAACCCCACCAATGATCTGTACATTGTCAGTATATCTCATTATGACTCGTAGTCCAATGTTATCCAGATACAGCTGAGTACCTGATTTGTCTTATTAATAGCTGCCTCACACTGACCAGATGCTGTCAGCAAAGTATAATATAGCAGAGCATTAAGTTCTAGACTGTTGTACTTTAACAATATTTCACACAGAACTATACATGGTTATAGACTCAAGGTAAGATTTAGTTTCTAGGGTTTTCTAAAGAAGCAAGTAATGAAATAATGAAACATCTCTACCCAGAAGGGCTATTTGGATTTATAAAAGACATTTTAGCCAGAAACTAGGACTGCAAATAGCTCAGAGCCAGATTCTTCTTAAAATTCTGAAAAATAAAAAACACAGGTGTTTGTGTTGCTTACTTCTTTAGAAAACCCTAGAAATTAAACCTTACCGTGAGTCTCTAACCATGTATAGTTCTGTGTGAAAAATTGTTAAAGGACAACAGCCTAGAACTTAATAAAAGTGGTTTTATCCAGCTGTTGGCAATCTATCACTGATCCTATTTGTACACCTATAATAACTTTGTTGCTGAGTCCAAATTCAAGCAGTCTGACTAGTTCACATTTTTGTGTGCTGTGACAACTGAAGAACCAGCTGGAAGATGATGTGGAGAATGTTGCGTATTCCAGTGGAGGAGGAGTAGGGGAAGGACAGTCCATCCTAAATATTAGCTCAGCCTTTACAGAGAGCTTTGCTGTGGACCGGGGACTAGTGCCCATGAGGCATTGTAAGGCAGGGAGAGGGCCTAGTGGTATTATCACTAGACCATTAATCCAGAAGCTCAACTAATGTTCTCGGGAGGCCACAATTGATTTGTGCCATGACTAACCTTTCGAAGCACTTTATAATGATGGATGTCACAGCCACCAGATGATAGTCATTAAGGCACACTGCCTTGCTTTTCTTAGGTACTGGGATGATGGTCATTTTCTTAAAGCAGATAGGGACTTCAGATTGGAGTAAAGAGAGGTTGACAATGTCTGCAAATACCCCTGCCAGCTGGTCTGCGCGGGATCTGAGTGCCCATTAGGGTACCTCACCCGGGCCAGTCGCTTTCTGTGGCTTAGCTTTTGAGAAGGTTGCTCTGACATCTGCAGTGGTGACCTCGGATACAGATTCATCTGAGACTTCTGGGGTGGAGGGTGTGCTCTCACTGACTTTTTTGCACAAAATGGACATAGAATGCATTGGTGAGGGGTATGTTGGAGCTGGCGATTTTACCTGCCTTTATCTTATAACCTGTTATGTCTGCAGACCTTGCCATAGTTGTGGGGTTGGTGTCTTTTGGCATCTTTGATGGATCTACTTAAATTCTATCTGGCTTTCCTGTTTAGTAAAAAGTCGGACAACACCAGGTTTTAGTCCAACCGATTTATTTGATAATAGACTCACAAGCTTTCGGGTTTAGCCCCTTTGTCAGGAGAATGGAGAGAACTCTCCATTCTGGAGAACTCTCCATTCACCTGACGAAGGGGCTAACCCCAAAAGCTTGTGAGTCTATTATCAAATAAATCGGTTGGACTAAAACCTGGTGTTGTCAGACTTTTTACTGTGTTTACACCAGTCCAACGCCGGCATACCCACATCATGACTTTCCTGTATAGGTCAGGGTCATGATGTGGAGATGCTGGCATTGGACTGGGGTAAACACAGTAAAAAGTCTAACAACACCAGGTTAAAGTCCAACCAATTCATTTGATAGTAAACCCACAAGTTTTTGGAGACACTGTTCCTTTGTCGGGTGTGTGGAAGGTTCTGATCAGAGAAGGGCATATAGGGGCACACACAGATTTGTTTTATCACTTTTGCTTTCCTCTGGCCATTTTAAGTTCTGATGTGGATGTGCCGGCGTTGGACTGGGGTAAACACAGTAAAAAGTCTGACAACACCAGGTTTTAGTCCAACCGATTTATTTGATAGTAAACGCACAAGCTTTCGGGTTAGTCCCTTCGTCAGGTGAATGGAGAGTTCTGGGGTGTAAAGATTCGCATTCTAATCAGTAATCTGTAAACTGTCTGTGCTTTATATGCTCTGTCTGAGGCCAGAACTCTCCATTCACCTGATGAAGGGACTAACCCGAAAGCTTGTGCGTTTACTGTCAAATAAATCGGTTGGACTAAAACCTGGTGTTGTCAGACTTTTTACCATTTTAAGTTCAACAGGCTCTACACATAGCCCTGTGGGCTCTAACTAGGCCCCTATTAATTGTGTTGGCTTTTTTTTGCCGGATCTCTTTCTCTTCCTGAGCTCTCTGTACCTGTATAGAATTCAGTTGGTATTTCCTAGCCATCCCAGTCTCACTGGACTGCCTTGGACTTTTTGGCTTTGTACCTCCCAAACGGTCCAGCCGTCACCTAACAAAATATCTACCTCTTGCATGGGCTCACACCCACCATGACTGGCCTCGTAACAAGCTTGCCTTGCAAGTATACTTTCCCTAGTGGCACCTCGATACACTCAGGTCTTTCGTGAGTGCACTCATATTCATCCTATTCTTGGGTGGGAACTCGCTAGTCTCTGCTACCAGCAGCATTTGCAAACAGCCAGTGTCCCAGGGAATGTTGATCTCCTTCTCCAGCTGCGACAAAAAACTCAGAGCCACTTTCCCCCCAAAATACAAAATCCTAGTCAGGTTCTGGGCCTTCAGTTTCACTTGAACAGAGACATGGGGCTCCCATGGCTGCAGACATTAGCTTGGTTGCAGTTCCTCCTGTGAGGCTTTTTGCATGCTAGCAGTTGTTCATATGGCCTGGAATGCCATGTGGCTCTGCTGATTTGCTTTGCGGGATCTTTCTTTTAAAAGTTAAGAGATTGATTTGCTTGTCAGCCCTACTCTCGTATCCTTTTGGAGTCTGTTTCTGTTCTTGCTATCTTCTTTTCATCTTGCCCTTGCTGATTAGAGCTACCTGATCCAATCTTGCATTGTTTTAAAGGTTTGGAGATCAAATCATAGTCACCAGCCATGACTGCTGCAGCTCCCACAGGCAAAATCTTTTCTTCCTCTCTGTGAGTTTTGAGGCTCTGGGAGAAGCTGTGGGGTGAGGGTGCTGGAGAGAGAAAAGTCCAGCTTTACCTGTTTACTTGCAACTACTGGTCCCAATTATGTTAGGCTGCTGCTTCATTCTGGGATCTAGCTCTGTGCTCCACACAGAAATTCCTGGATTTGTGAGAAATCAGAACCTGCTGCCTGCAGGGCAGAATCAGAACATGGAAAGAATCCCCAATGTTAGGCAGGGATTCAACGGGAATGAACAACCAGAATTTTTCATCTGCTTTGTCTCTTTTTTTCAGGCTGAAACTCCACTAATTGAGAAATTTTCAAGAAAGTGTTTTCAGAGTGTATCATGTTTAATAAAAAAAAATCCTTGCAGTACCTATCCCCAGATGTTCAAATAGAGGGTTGCACTACTTTTAAGCAAAATAGTTGTATATCCTCTGCATTATTTCCTGCAGTTCTATGTAGCCTATTACCATGTCCCGTGATATACTCATTCAATAAGCCAAAGCAGTTCATTTTTTACGTCATATGTTCTTTTGAGTCATAGAGGTTTACAACATGGAAACAGGCCCTTCGACCCAACTTGTCTGTACCACCCCTATTTTTTAACCACTAAGCTATCCCAATTGCCCTTGATTGGCCCATATCCCTTTATACCCAAGTTACCCATGTAACTGTCTAAATGCTTTTTAAAAGACAAAATTGCACCCATCTTTACTACTACCACTGGCAGCTCGTTCCAGACACTCACCACCCACTGTGGACTCAAGTAGAACTTGCATTAAGTAAAATCTTAATCAACACTAGATTCAGTGATAAAGGTCGATAAAGCTGTTTGATTTGGAAATTCTGCACCGTAGCATGCTGCAGCTTTTCACCCTTTAAATAAGATTGGAACATTATATTTCAATGGTGACAGAAACAAGAGAGAGTTTGGAGAAAAAAACGTCTGAATCATGATTTCTGAATCATGGCACGAGTAAGTATTGTTACAGATGGGAGAGATAACTGAAACTTGCTAATCTTCCTTGCCTTCTGTTATAATAAGTGTAACTTTTTTAATGTAAGGCTAACGTGTATGTTCCCAAACTCCCATTAGTACGCGATCAATTTAAAAATCACCAGTAGCAGACTTGCATGGATTCAAACTAGGAGAGTTATTTATTCTGATTATCACCCTGGAAAGTCTATCACTACCTCAATCTCACATTGCACACCCAGGTAAGATACAATTAAAGATGATAGTTCACTTCTACAAGTATTAGAAGCCAACAGAATGGTAAGCAGTTTGTGTGTCTTTGAGAGTTCAGTGATGGAGGGAGCTTTTCCCACTCTGGAGTTGTAGTTCAGGAAAATTTAGACGGCTGGGGTCAGATCCAGATTAACTGCAGGGTTCCTTCAACGGAAGGCCTGTTCAGCAGGTCCTGTAACAGGCACTGGTGGCTGTGTTAGTCGGAGATCCAATTTCGCTACAATCGAACTCTGAGCATTTTGGAAACAGGATGGAGGAGGCTTTTCGAAAGACTTTTAAGCCTTACAGTTCTGGAAAGGCAGGGGTCCACAGTCTTTCTGGACAGCTGTGGTATTGTTCATATTGGTCTGCTGACAGCCCAGGGTTTTGGAATGAAACATTTTCAATTACATGATGAAGAATGGTCATTGATACTCAATAGAAAGCAAGTGGTCTTTCAGTTATAAAATTAGTTTCAATCACATAGGTAAAGGCCATTAACATCCAATAGAAGATAATTGGTTGTCTTTCACACTTGCTTTGTGGATTGTCTCTAAGCTTTAACAATAGGTGTGAAATTCCACAGAGGGGTGCTGTTTACGCTGTTGAAGGTCCTGGGACATTGCTGCAGGGGGTGCCCAGAGTAATGTCCTCGACTGAGCCAGCTTCAGTTGTTTCATCAATGACCTTCCCTCCATCATTAGGTCAGAAGTGGGGATGCTCGCTGATGATTGCACAATGTTCAGCATCATTTGCGACTCCTCAGATGCAGAAGCAGTTCATGTCCAGACGCAGCAAGACCTGGGTATTACCAAAGCTTGGGCTGACAAGTGGCAAGTAACATTCAAGTGCCAGGCAATGTCGATCACCGACAGGACAGAATCTAATCATTAACATTCTATGACATTGCCATCATTGATACCACTATCACCATCCTGGAAGTTACTATTGAAGTTGATCTGGACCAGCCCATGGCTACAACAGGTCAGAGGCTGAGAGCTCTGAAGAGGATAACTCACCTCCAGACTCCCCAAAACTAGTCCACCATCTATAAGGCACAAGTCAGGAGTATGTACATTTGCCTAGAAGTGTACAACTCCAACAACACTCAAGATGTTTGACGCCATCCAGGGCAAAGCAGCCCACTTGACTGGCACTGCATCTATCAACATCAACATTAATTTTTTCCACCACTGACCCACAGTGCTGGCAGTATGTACCACCTACATGATGCACAGCAGCAACTCACCAAGATTCCTTGGGCAGCACCTTCCAAACGTGGTACCTCTACCATGTAGAAGTACAAAGGCAGCCACTACATGGGTACACCAGCACGTGGAAGCTCCCCTCCAAGCCACACACCATTCTGACTTGGGAATATGTAATCATTCCTTCGTTGTCATTGGGTTAAAATTCTGGAGCTTCTTCCCTAAAAACTGTTAGGGTTCCAGGAACAGATGGATTGCAATGGTTCAAGAAGGCAGCTCACCACCACCTCCTCAACTGATGGGGAATAAGTGCTGGTCTAACCACCAATGCCTGCATCCCATGAACAAATACAGGGAAAATGGCCATCAAGGGGGAGACTGTTGCTCATTATTATTCAACACAGAACTTATGGAAATTTGTTAGTCTGTTGGTCACCTGACACATCTGACAGCCATCTGAGTAATTCATCAGTGTCCTTTTTAAATGGAATACAGTTTTTAAAAGTTTGTAATGTTTTCATGCCTGTACTGACATGATACCATTTTCTCTGTATGAAGCAAGGCAAGCAATGCATTCCCAATATATTTTTATCCCCTGTATAGAGTTGGGTGAATCAATATTTGCCATTATATAGGACCATTTTCCCAATGCCGCAGAGCTTTAGAAAATGGCAAGTGGGACTGGAAGTGGAAGTCCTGCCCTTATTTCTTTTATCTACAATTTTTGGCAGTTGGGGAAAAGGGCAGGGTGTGATTTACACACCTGAGAAACCTGAATTCAACTGAGTTATTTGAATTCAATGCTTTAGCAGTTGCAAGGGCCATAAAGAACAAAATCAGCCCGGGAAACAGGCCCTTCGGCCCAACGAGCCCGCGCTGCCATCTCAACACCACCAGTCCCCCTCTCCACCCACGACCCCTGTCTAATGTTTTATGGCCATCCAGATTGAGGGAATCTGATTTAGGGACAATTTATTCCTGCCAATCAGCCTAACAGCATATCTTTGGGGTGTGGGAGGAAACCGGAGCACCCGGAGGATGCGCAAACTCTCTCAGACACCGGCCCAAGTCCATGTGTCTGCGCAGCAATCAGCGATAGTCACTGAGCTGTCGTCTTGCCCAGCATCTGGTCCAGTTTAAGCACACACTAACGACATGAAGCACTAGGCCAATCTCGAACAACCAAGAGCAGCCCCAGTACGACCCATCGTGTGTATACCCCTCATTGGGCACGAGGTGGACCAACTTAAAACCTGTGAATGAAAAGAGAAAAAACATTATTATCATACCATATCCATTTACATTACCAGGGACGCCCCAATGCTAATGACCCTTAATTAAAGGTTCTCCTATATCCACCCATCTCCAACCCAGTCATGCGCCTGTCTAAGTTACTCTTAAATGACTCTGACATGTTTGCCTCCACCACCTTACTTGGCAGAGCATTCCATACCCCCACTACCCTCTGTGTGAAAAACCTCCCTCTGATATCTGTGTTGTACCTCTCCCCCCTCACCTTAAGCCCATGGCCCCTTGTCCTACGTGTCTCTATCATAGGAAATAGCTTACCTCTGTTTACTCTATCTATACCCTTCATAATCTTATATACCTCTATTAGATCCCCCCTCAGTCGGCGTCTTTCAAGGGAAAAGAGCCCCAATTTCTTCAATCTTTCCTCATACCCCAGTCCTTCCATACCAGGCAACATCCTGGTAAACTTCCTCTGCACTCTCCCCAGAGTCTCCACGTCCTTCCGGTAGTAAGCCGACCAGAACTGGACGCAGTACTCTAAATGCGGCCTAACCAACGTTCTGTACAACTGCAATATTAGACTCCAGCTCTTATATTCTATACCCCTTCCTATAAAGGCTAACATACCATACGCTTTCTTCACCACACTCTCCACTTGCACTGCCACCTTCAAAGACTTGTGCACTTGCACCCCCAGGTCTCGCTGCAATTCTATACTCCTTACGGGCTTACCCTTTACCGTATAGCTTCCCCCTACATTATTCCGGCCAAAATGCATCACCTCACATTTATCCGGATTAAACTCCATTTGCCATGTATCTGCCCAATCAACCAGCCTATCAATATCCCGCTGTATTGCCAGACACTGCTCCTCACTGCCCGCCAATCCAGCCATCTTGGTGTCATCAGCAAATTTGCTGATCACACCACCTACTCCCTCTTCCAAATCATTTATATACACTACAAAGAGAAGAGGTCCCAGTACTGAGCCCTGTGGCACACCACTAGTGACAAACCTCCAGCTAGAAAAGGACCCCTCCACTACTACTCTCTGACTCCTCTTTGCAAGCCAGTTCTCTACCCATCTAGATACCTGACCACCTATCCCATGAGCTTTAATCTTCTGTACCAACCTACCATGAGGGACTTTGTCAAACGCCTTACTGAAATCCATATAGACGACATCAACGGCTCGTCCTTCGTCGACCGTTTTTGTCACCTCCTCAAAGAATTCTACCAGATTCGTAATCTGCAGTGTTACAAATTGATGGAGTAAACATTAAAGCTCTTGAAGGGCAATAAGGTCTGTATAATTGTCATGATCTGAAGTTTTTTAAATGCCCTGTTCTTTCAGTTTTAAGAAAACACATGTCAGTGAGAGTGGAAAAAAATCCTCTGTTGAACTAATCGATTGATATATGTATGTTAGAAAAAAACATAGTACCTGATTGTGCAGTTTCAAGAGAGCACTTTGTTGGCATATCTTAAAGGGTTTTCATCAGATCATTATGAATGTTTGACTGAGTTTCAAAAGCTAATAAGAACATAAGAAATAGGAGCAGGAGTAGGCCATCTAGCACTTCGAGCCTGCCCCGCCATTCAATAAGATCATGGCTGATCTGTCGTGGCTCAGTTCCACTTTCCCGCCCTCTCCCCATAACCCTTAATCCCCTCTCTTATCAAAAACCCATCAACCTGCGTCTTAAAAATATTTAGCGAGGCAGCCTCCACCACTTCAACGGGCAGAGAATTCCAGAGATTCACCACCCTTTGAGTGAAGAAGTTCCTCCTCAACTCCGTTCTAAACCGCCCCCCCTTTATCTTGAGGCTGTGCCCCCTAGTCCTACTGTCTTTTTTGAGCGGGAAGAGTCTCTCCACCTCTATCCTATCCATCCCATTCATCATCTTATACGTCTCAATGAGATCTCCCCTCATTCTTCTAAACTCCAACGAGTACAAGCCTAGTTTATTCAGCCTCTCCTCATAGCTCAACCCCCTCAACTCCGGTATCAGCCTAGTAAACCTCCTCTGCACTCCCTCCAAGGCCAAAATATCTTTGCGCAGGTGCAGCGCCCAAAACCGCACACAGTACTCCAGCTGCGGCCTCACCAATGCCCTATACAGCATTAAGGTGTTCTTAGTTCACAATTTATAGAGGCTCTTAAAGGATTACTCATCTTTACTGTGGGGTCAGGATGGAAGCTTGTTTTTATAAAAGATTAACCACATGAAGAGATTTGAAAGCACTGAATGAATTTTATAAGTGGGAGTTCTTTTCATAAAGTGTGAAGGGATGAGAGCCTTACTAGTTTATTTTTTCATCTCCACATGGTTCTGTGCTCTGCCCATGACGGATATTGAGTGAGTGGCTATGAAAAGCCCTGGGGGAGGTAGGTGAGGGGCATGAGTTGGCACTGAGTTGGTATGGAGGTTATGAGGGCTAGAGTTGGTGGGAGGTGTGAATGTTGAAGGCTACAGGACCTAACAGCTTCTAAAACAACTGAGGCGTGCCTCCTAACCAGCCCACTTTGTCACTCATCCCATGCTCCCAATCCCTGCTCATTGCTGACTATGCTTTGGTCCTGGGACTTCCAATTTGAGCTAGCTGCCTGAGTCGCCAAATCTGGCCCACAATGACAATAACGTGAGAATGTCAATTTATACTGTACATAATTTAGGTTGCATTTTAATATAATTGTGTGTGCTGAGGGTGGTTTCATTATGTATTTAATTTTGAAATGTATGGTATTGCACTGCATCATCTTTATATAAAAATCTCATTAGTACTACTTATTCCAGTTAAAGGTATATAACTACAAGCTGTAAGTGTGATTGCAATCTGTCACACCACTAAATCATTTATTTTGCTCAGTAAAAATAGTCATTTGCCGTTTACTTAAACTGATTTGATTGAATCAGACTAAATATATACTAATGATTCATAATAGACTTTAAAAAAACTCTGTATTGCTAAGAATAGTAGCGAGGGTCCATCTGGGCCTGAGATTGTATGGACAGGTTTAATCTCCTGAAGGATAAGGTCATTTGGAACAGCAGCTGGCTGAGTTCAAAGTGCACGTGGAGCTTCCATTGCAGGGCACGCATCATTGATAATCACTGCAAGCAAAGCAGCAGGGAGTAAGTAATGTTCCAACCATGTTGGATCAAGGGCAAGTCTTTTAGTTCTAATTAATCTATACTTGCTGAGATAGGCTTTAAACCCATTCATCATCTACCAGTTTACCAATGGGCCAGCAGTGACCTGTGAACTCTAAGTGCTTGGATTATTATAAATACTTCAATAAGATATGGATCCATCAATGGCTTTTGTCAGCACGGATATCGTGAACGTTTTCTGTATATTCAAGCCAGTTCGTACATGCAACATATGGCAAGTATTCTGTTCTTCCTCACCACGCCTCTGATTTTTATTTTCAAATCATTCCTTAAGATTTACCACATGAATTTTTGTTCATTAGACTTTGTCTCAAGACTTTTTAAAGATCTTTCTCAAACCCTGTGCATTTTTATGTAGCATCTAGTGAAATATGTGCTCAAGCAAGATAGAGTTTGAGTCCAAACCAACGTTTCTGTTTGCAAAAAAAGCGTAAGATATTGGACGCTATTATCCCAAAAAACTTTCTGAGTATTGTCCCTAACTCCCGCTGAGTGGTTTGTTAACATTCAGTTGACAATTCACCCACGCTTAGAATTTGTGGGGACCTAGTGATACCAGCAAGGCCAGCTTCTCACTTTAAAAAATGGCACCCCCATCTCCAGACAATCCTACACACTCTCTTCCTTCTTACCAGCTAAGACCCTCACACCCAACTCGCTAGCATCAGACTCCCACTGAATTGTACCAGCAAAACCATCCTTCCCTCTTCATGTGAAAGCAACCGTCCTGGAAAGTGAGCAAAACCCCACTGAGGATTCACAATGATCCCCCTACCTCAGAAGCCTTTCCCCTATGGCACAGCCAACCTGGAACCCTGACAGAGCCAATCTGGCAGTGCCAACCTAGTGTTGACACTGGCAGGTGGGCATTGCTGGGGTACTGGGAGGCAGTGCCATGAAACTACCCAGCCATTTCCCCAACTACCCAGGGGCTTCAATGGCCTCCGAGCCATCCTGGCATGGCCATCACGGCATTTGTGCAGACCAGTAATAATTCCCGCTGTGGCTGAGGGTCAGAGAAGCTAGGAGGATCCAGCTCCACACTGACCCTGAATAGTTAAATAAGCGAGGGCCCAGTGAGGGTGTGAACCAGATTGTGTTGGCCTGTGGGGGCTGGGGAATCCCAAAAGGGATTTTCCCCCAGCACTGACCGAACAATGCCCCCCAACCACCCCTGCAATTCTCTGACATGATTTGCGCAAGAATGCATAGGGCTGGAGAATCGCGCCCATTGTTAATGCCAACAGGCCTTTGTTGCTTATTTTTCCAACCACAAAATATTTTTCTCCCTGAGATACATACTAGCTGCTTTCATTCTGTCCAGTTTGTTTTAAATCATTTTCATTTTTCTGCTTCACATGAAGGAGGATTTTCCATCATTTCCCTTCCTGGAAAAAGCTTATTTGAAATGTTGGGGTCGTGCTGAATGTTCTTCTGAGTTCAGATTCATTGCACCTTCTTTTAAATGGTGCTACGACATCCTTCATAATTAGGGGGTTACTTTTCATGTCTGATGTATGGAGTCAGAATAGTGAAAACTTCTTGTAATGTGAACATGATCATTTTATTTAGTAGATGCCATTATTTGCATTTCTCTTTTCTTATGATGGTGGGGCTGGTGAAATTTTAGTAAGAAAAGGCCAGCTCTACAACTGGCCAACATATTTCACAAGTGATATGTGAATAAACAGAGGAACACCTTTATGGCAGCCTCCTGTCTCGTAAGACAATGATTTGTATTCTGGTGGTCAGCTCTGTTGAGCATTGTCTGGTGTGGCTCAGGATGTGCTGAAAGGAAGGCAGTGAGTTAAAAAAGTGAGCCTTTCATTTTCCCCTTCCAATGTTCTTCCAAACAGCCAGCCTGCAGATTGGTCACATTCTGGCTAGTGCACTTGATGGTATACACAGTGGCACAGTGGTTCACACTGCTGCCTCACAGCGCCAGGGACCTGGGTTTGATTTCAGCCTCGGGTGACCGTCTGTGTGGAACTTGCACGTTCTCCACGTGTCTCTGTGGGTTTCCTCCGGGTGCTCCGGTTTCCTTCCACAGTCCAAACATGTGCAAGTTAGGTGGATTGGTCATGCTAAATTGCCCCTTAGTGTCAGGGAGATTAATGGGATAAATGTGTGTGGTTAAAGAGATAAGGCCTTGGATAGGATTGCTGTTAATGCAAGCTCAATGAGCCGAATGGCCTCCTTCTGTACTGTCGGGATTCTCTGACTCTACAATAACTTAGAGGTATGTTCAGGCGAATATGCATGTCGTCACAGGAAGTGATGCAACCAAACATGATACAGCACGTGTAAATTGAAGCAACATGTTTCAGGTCTGTGTTAAAAGTCCCTGCCCGACCTTCAGCCTCATTGTATTTGTGTTACTCTACAAAAAGATAATGTAACAATAGCTATCAGTAACTGTAACCCAGTTATTAATGCCAATGTCCACATCTTCATATCTTGCTTGCAGGTGTTCTTTTAGCATAGTTGTGAGCACCCAGATGTTTGGGACCCAGCAGCTAGTTCACTGTTCAGGGGGTCTTTGGATGTCAGCTGTCAAGTATCTCCAACGAATGTAGTCGAACCAATGGAGATGTTATTGGCTCAACATAAGTATATGCTAATGGAATTAATATACTCCAGGATCTCCAAGTTGATGACCTTCTCCGGCTAAGCAATGCTGAAGCTACACCTGCCTAGCGTATGTTGTCCAGGTCTCACCACTGTGGAGGTGTGCATTGAGGATGCAGACTTGATAGACTTGCACAGTTTAGTGTGCTCAGTAAGGTTACTGTTACTCTATCTCAGCTTGGACACATCAGCTGCATCTTTTGCAATGCGCGTGTTGATTTCGACACTAAGTGACAGATTACTGGTGATTGTAGAGCCTAGATACGTGAAGCTATCAACACCATCCACTGTCACATTTTCAATGCGGTTAGATAGTGGCATGGCAACATCCTGCACCATGACATTATCTTCCTGATGTTGATTTTCAACTATTTTCTGAATAACATCCACATGATTTCTAAACTACTTCTTAGCTTTTCTCAAAGTGTGCCACATTGTTCCTGCTCAATATACTTTACCGATCAGTAATATTTCTGATCAGATCCTAGCTAAGGGTTCAGGCTAGTGTTAATGAGTCACTGCAGACAATTGAATTCCTTCCTGACATTGGGGGAACACTTCCACTTTAAGCTGGCGGTCTTCTCCCAGCCCAAAGTTTATTTTTTGGTGTCAAAAGTAGACTTACATTAACATTGCAATGAAGTTGTTGTGAAAATGCACTCCAGCTAAATGCTCAAAGGATGCACAATTCATGACCCTCCCTGCCCCTGCAAATTTTAGCAGAGGAAAATCCTGCAACTCTCTGCTCCACCCTACAGATTTTCAGGGCAATTCTCTCTTTGTTAGGAGGCATTCTGTTCGTTGTGCTGTAAAGTGACAGTGAGGCCTAGATCTTCTGGTCTCTGAATGGTTATATTGCAGAGATACTCTGGAAGATGTGCTGGGCACCGCTCAGAAGTCCCAACACAAGGACTCCGGGGAATTGCCCAGAAAATCTGAACCCTCCAAAAAAGTCTCCAAGCCTGAGCTAGAGTCACTTTGCAGGGTTCCAACTCGCTTACCAGAATAGTTATCCAGGAAATGATAGACAAGGAAAAAAGTATCCATCTCCTGGATAACTATTAAACTAGCCCTCTGCCAGCTCCCCACTGATGCCCCCTTCCTTAACTACCTCTCCAACCTTCTGACCCAATTGACACTCTGTTACCACCCTGAGCCTTGGACTCCTGCTGACGTCCCTCTGACATGCTGACTCCCGCCCGAACCTGCTGACACCCCCCTAGACCCTCTGGCTGCCCCTGGACTGTCGAACTCCCCTGATCCTCAGACCCGCACCCCACCCATCAATTCCTCTCTAATCTGCCGATGCCCCTCCACCCTCGAACTCCCTCTGACTCTCCCTAACCTGCACCCTTCCTGCCCCCACCGCAAACGTGACCTGACTCAACTTCAGCACCCCACACCCACATTGTCATTGACAGCCACACCCAGCTTGCATCCTACCCAGCCTGCCACCCTACTCACTCTACCACCTACCACTATGCTGTCCTGCTACCTAACCCAGCTGCTACGCTAGCCACTCTATCCACTTGGCTCATTCATAGTCATTCACTGACACAATAAGGAGTTACTTAGATATCCCAAAGCCTTTCATTGCGAATTGTGAATTAAGACTTATCAAAATACTACAATTAGTGCTGCAGAAATATGGTGTGGCTTGGCTTCCCTCAGCAATCTTGCCCTATGAAAAAGGACTCCTAGAACAGTACGCTCTGTTTCTGAAGAGGTCCATTTCAGAAATCCAAATGTGAAACGTGAAGCTTTGGCCCTGTATATTAAAATGATGGTGTAGAAGTGCTGGTGTTGGACTGGGGTAAACACAGTAAGAAGTCTCACAACACGAGGTTAAAGTCCAACAGGTTTATTTGGCAGTAAATGCCACTAGCTTTCTGAACGCTGTTCCTTCATCAGGTGAGTAGAGAGTTTGTCTGATCACAAACTGTTTGTGATCAGAACTCTCCAGTCACCTGACGAAGGAACAGTGTTCCAAAAACTGGTGGCTTTTACCACCAAATAAACCTGTTGGACGTTAACCTGGTGTTGTGAGACTTCTTACTGTATTAAAATGATAGCAGAGTGCCTATCCAACAGTAATTGCTACTCCTCAGATCATTCAGCCTTGGGTATCAGCTGTTACTCAGAAGGCAACTCCTGATGTTCACTCCAAGCACAAATATTTATCCTGCCACTCCAGTGCCGTACTGAGGGACTGCTGAACCGAGATATTGAACCAAGGTCTCATGTGCCTGCTCAGGTGGATGTAAAAGAGCCAAGTGAGTTATGCCAGCTTTCCTGACCTGTAATCATCCTTCAAGCAAAATCGCAAAAGAACTGATTGTCTGGTCATCATCATAGTGTTGATTGTGGGAGCTTGCTGTGCACAAATTGGCTGCCACATTACAAGAGTGCCTACACTTTAGAAGTACTTCATTGCCTGAAAAACACTTTGAGACATCCTGAAGCAATGAGAAGTGCTAAATAATGCAAAACTTTTTTTTGAAGTTTGATATCTTGCAATCGCATCCACTGACACTCCCAAAGGGGTCTGTGTAGACTTCTTCCTTCTCAGCATACCCACTTCCAACGGTGTCTTGATTATTAACAGCGCAAGTCCGTATGATGAGTTGAAAGGTGACCCAAGCTCAACTTCTCTCTCCGCATCTGATCCATGACTGCTATCACTTCTTACAACATCATCCTCTGACCCCACCTCTATCCCTCTCTCACTGATTTCCTGATTGCTGCTTTAACTAACTCGTGGCTGGGATTCTCCAGTATTCTTCTTGTCAACCTTCCCACTCCTATCATCCACAAACTGTCATCTAGAATGGCTTTATACCTGCCCTACCTCATGGTAATACCTGTACCCCTGTCATTCCCTACCTTTATCAATCTTCACTGTCGACCCAAAAGTTATCCAATATCTTTGAGATCATCACCCTCACCATTAAAACTCTTCTAGCCCAATATCCTTGCATATATCCTGGTCCTCCAGCATGGACATATTTCTCATCCATCGCCACCTGCCTCTTTCTCCCCTCCCCTTGTGCCCCAAACTCTCTCAGCCTATCCACCACCAACACAATCTTCACAAACCTTCATAAGAGCCACTTCTTTGACCATGTCTTTGTCTCTCCAGACCTCCTTCCTTTTCCTCTCTGCTTGGTATCCATTCTTTTTCCCAGGGTTGAAGGGTCAATTACTCAGGGGCATAGGTTGAAAGTGAGAGGGGCAAAGTTCAAAAGAGATGAAAGAGGCAAGTTTTTCTCATAGAGAGTGGTGAATGCCTGGAACGTGCTGCTGGTGGAGGTGTGGAAGCAGACTCTATAACAATATTCACGAGGCGTCTGGATAGATACGTGAATAGGCAGAGAATAGAGGAATATGGACCACGTGGAGGTAAGAAAATATTGGATTAGAGACCATTTCTGTCAGTACAGCTTTGGTGGGCCAAAGGGCCTGTTCCAGTACAGTTCTGTTCTTTGTTTTGTATCTATTGTCCTGTAAAGCACTTTGAGTTGTCTCTTTGTGTGTAATGAGCACTCTCCAAAAAATGTACTTTGCCATATATGCAATCTTTCTCTATATTTCTTACCCTGTAGTCAAACATTTTCAGAGATAGATTTTGAAATTGAGGGCTCACGGGCTCCAAGAACATTTAAGGCTCCTCACTACCCATTACAGAACACACCAGCTCACCCCACTTCCCCCGATCTATTTTGAAACCTATTTTGCCTGAGGAAGTAGACTGTGGTTTGTTTACACATAGGCTCATTATTAAATGAATTATGTCAGAGTACACGAAGTTGACATGAAATGGTACTCTGAGGGACCCTTTATTTACTTGTGGTGCCTGGACACAGGCCTCATTGGCCTATGCAAAAATCTGCACCTGAATAATTACATTATGTTTTATTCCTTGTTGCTTCCCCTATATTTCTTCCACATAGAGAGACTTTGCAAAGTTGGGTTGAATCCAAATTGCATAATGCTATCTTAATATACAATCAGTTTTACTGGCAACTTTAGTGGTTGTCACTCCTATCATTGTATTCATTTGTGTAGACCAAATTCTGGCAAATTAAAAGAGCCTTGCAAATCTCACCTGATAAATAGGATCATTTACACAGAACAACCAGTGCCCCTCAGTGTAAGATATTTTATATTTTACACAAGGATAGCTAACTGGATGACTCACAAGAAATCATAACTGAGATTAAGCCAGTCTGGCCAGCAGAAATAATGATGATAAAATCTAACTGATGTGACAGTATTGAGTGTTTTATCAATCGCACTGATTGAGTTTCGCAGGTTTGAACAACTGCAGCTCGCAATTAGTTTTTTTGTCCATTAAAATGGAAATGGGGAGAATGACATCATTAGACAGTCTTGATGAGAAATAAGTTCTTAATTCTGTTTTTTTTGTTTCTTTCACAAAGGTCAGAAAGCTTATTTTAAATGCATGTGGAGGCAAGATCTGCAGTCAAGGAAATTGGGCACTATAATCAGTGAATGTAGAATTTATTTGGTAATGCGTCAGGGAGGAATAAGTGGAAAGGCAAGTTGCGAGTTTACAAAGAGTTTACACGGTTTACAAAGAGATATTAGTAGGTTAGGTAAGTGGATGAAAAGTTGGCAAATGGAGTATAATGTGGAAAAACGTGAAGTTGTTCATTTTGAAAGGGAGAACAAAAGAAGACTATTACTTAAATGGAGAAAAACTACAGAAAGCAACACAAAGGGACGTATGCACAAAACACAGGAAGCTAGCATACAGGTGCAGCAGGTAATCAGGAAGGCTAGTGGAATGTTGGCCCTTATTTCAAGGACTTTGGAGTATAAGAGTAGGGAAGTTTTGCTACAACAACCCAATATACTGGTGAGACCACATCTGGAACACTGAACAGTTTTGGTCCCCTTATTTAAGGAAAGATATTGGCTGAAAATTTCCCATCTTGCCCACCACTGGATCGTAGCATGCAAGGCAGAAATCTGGCAGATCATTTAAAGGTCTGTTGAGCTAGGGTGGGAATTTCCAATCCTGGGGCATGCATGGCTAAGAAATCCTGACAATGATTTCATTGGAAACAGTACGATCCTGGTATGGAGAGATTGTCTTATGAGGAAAGGTTAAGCAGGTTGGGATTCTCATTGGAATTTAGAAGAATGAGAGGTGAGCTCATCGAAACATATACGATTCTTAAGGGGCTTGAGTGTTTTCCCTCATGGGAGAGTCTAGGACCAGAGGCCATCATCTCAGAATAAAGGGCTGCCAATTTAAGATTGAGATGAGGAGAAATTTCTTCTCTCAAAGAGCTGTGAGTCTTTGGACTTCCTTGTCACAGAGAGCTGGGGGGGGGGCAGAGTCCTTGTGTATATTTAAAGGCTGAGATAGATAGACAGATATTTGATCAGTAAGGGAATCAAGAGTTATGGGGAAAGGGCAAGAAAGTGGATGAGAGGAATGTCAGGTCAGATCAGCCAAGATCCTATTAAATGGCACAGCAGGCTCGAGGGGCTGAATGGCCTTCTCCTGTTCCTATTTCTCATGGTCTTCAGCTTATTTTCATGATCTTATGTTCTGCTTCATATGTTATTAGCATCTGTTTAGCATTGATGCTCTTCATGTGAGACCAGTGGGCAAGATTAAATTAACAACTCATTTGAGAATTGGCTCAGCAACAGAGGTTCGGATGGTAATGAACAGCTAAAGCTCTCTCTCTCAAAAGGAAATCATTAGTGCATTACAAAACTTATATTCACACAATAATTTTTTAAATAGCAGAGCAGCGTGTCATTAATAGAATTATTAAAAATGTTTATGGCCTAAAGCTGTGTGAATGGCTAAGAAGCAGAAAGGCAATTGATTGTCTTTGTCAACAATTGTCTCGTGCTTTTAATGTAGAAAGATGTCTTCAAAGTACTTCTCAGAGGTGAAATGAGCCAAAAAATGGATGGCAAGTAAAAGCAGGAGATATTCGGAAAGGTAGCCTGTGGTTCAATGAGACTTTAGAGAGACCTCGACCAATTATACTGTTGAGAAGGTAACTTTTAATGGTGGTTAATGCACAAAAAAAATGTTGCTGTATTGGGTGAGTACTGCAGTGTTGGGAGATGTTAAAACTCTTATCTAGTCATTGTCTGAACGTATGCATGCAAGTGTAGCAGGCAGCAAAGAAAGCAAATGGTATATTGGCTTACTTGTGAGAGGTTCCAAGTACAGGAGCAGGGAGTGTGTTGCAATTATACAGGGCCTTGGTGAGGCCACACTTGAGCATGTGTGCAGCTTTGGTCTCCTTTCCTGAGGAGTGTGGTGAACGTTTACCAGGCTGATTCTGGGGACAGCAGGACTGATGTATGAGGAGAGATTGACGAGGTTAGGATTGTTTTCGCTGGGGTTCAGACGCATGAGGGGGAATCTCTTTGAGACTTATAAAATTCTAACAGGACTAGACAGGGTAGATGTAGGGAGGATGTTCCTGATGGTGGGGGAGTCCAGAACCCGGGGTCACAGTCTGAGGATTCAGGGTAAACCATTTAGGATGGAGGCGAGGAGACATTTCTTCACCCAAAGAATGGTGAGCCTGTGGAATTCATTACCACAGGAAGTAGTTGATGACAAAACATTGTATGTATTCAAGAGACAGCTGGATACAACATATGGGGCGAATGGGATCAAAAGTTATGAGGAAAAAGCAGGATTAAGCTAGAGTTGGACGATCAGCCATGATCATAATGAATGGCAGAGCAGGCTGAAAGGGCCAAATGGCCTCCTCTTGCTCCTATCTTCTGTATTTATATGTTTCTATATCTCATTGCTGTTTGTAGGCCCTTACCATGGACAGACAAGCTGCTGCATATGGAAACGAGTGGCAAGTAACTAGTGTCTGGTTATCTCCAACAATGGCATTACCATTCCTGACTTCTCCACGATCAACATCCTAGAGGTTACCAGGAAGATCTGGAGAGAAAACCTGCTTGTTTCTCAGTGGAGAAAAAGGCCGGTTTTTAGTCAGAACCTTTCACTTTGCCATTTTTTGAGAAAATTCTCCCCATGATCTTTCTTTACTTCCTTAATGATCTATCCAGTTCTGGAATGGGAGGAATATTTTGGTCACCATACCTACAAATGAAAATAGATGCATTAAAAAGATACGAGTGAATGGGATGATTTAACTTTAACTGCCCTAAAGAGCATCAAGCAATGAAATGAAATTAAGCTAAAAGAAGATTTATAGCTCATAAAAATTTTTCTGTGTATTCTTACTTGAGTTTATAGTTGAATCTAGATGTTGCAGTTTTTAAAATTAATGCCACAGCAGCTGACGTTTCGATTAAGAAGCTCTTGATGTGAGGACTAAGGGTAATGCAATCCATATCTAGTTAACTGGAATAGATTTGGATGTGTGAAGGTAATATCCAGCCTTTAATCATTATCTTCTCTGTAAACAACCACTCATCAACTCAAAATTTGTGTGGTTGTAACTTCAGACTTACGAATCACTTGGAAACAAGTTACTTGTGTTGCTTTAGAAGTGTAGGATGTAAACTCCTGAAATAATTTATATATTAAATGCTGACTGAAGTTTAGGAAAGGGATAGAGATTCTGTGAAATGGTGCAGAGACACTAATGTCTCCCCAATGTCAGTAAAATGAAGGAGCTAGTCATCAACGTCAGGAAGTGTAGTGGAGCAACATCAGTGGTGATGAAGTGGAAATGGTGGAGAGCTTCAAGTTTCTAGGTGTCCAGGTCATCAACAACTTATCTTGGTCCTTCCATGCTGACACTATAGTTAAAAAAGACCACCAATGCTTCTACTTTCTCAAGAGGCTAAAGAAATCGACATGTCTCCTATGACACTCACCAATTTTTACAGATGCACCATTGATAGCATCCTTTCAGGATATATCACAGCTTGGTAAAGTTCCTGCCCTGACCAAGACCGCAAGAAACTATAAAGGGTTGTAAACATAGTCTAGTCCATCACGCAAACCAGCCTCCATCTTTTGATTCCGTCTACACTTCCATTGCCTTGGAAAAGCAGCCAGCATAATCAAGGACCCCACAAACCCCGGGCAAACTCTCTTCCACCTTCTTCCATTGGGAAAAAGAACTCAACAACTCTGACTCAAGAACAGCTTCTTCCATGCTATTCTCAGACTTTTGAATGGACCTACCTTATATTAAGTTGATCTTTCTGTACACCCTAGCTATGACTGTAACATTATATACTGCACTATCTCCTTTCTTTCTTCCTTAAGTGCGCTATGAATGGTATGTTCTGTCTGTACAGCGCACAACAATACTTTTCACTGCATACCAATACATGTGACAATAATAAATAAAATCAAATCAGGACTGTCAGTTGCTTATACGTACAACGTATTGCAACTTCCATGATTTCAGACCATGATTATGTTGAATGTTTGTATATAAATTTGATTAGAACTTCACAGCATTGCCTGTTGTCTGACTGGAAAGAACCAAGGCATTTTTGTTCTAGTGGAGTGTTCTACCTTATGTCAGTGTTACTTCATTGTAGAAGTATGTGGATTCCTTGAATTAATTATCTGGGAGGTTGCCTCCAACTATCTAAAATCTTTATCCAGGAGTAGCTTGGGCTTGGGATGACTGTGAATGACCAGCTTTTTAATTGAGAAATCTCATACAAATTATAACAATAATTCAGAGAATAAATTGTACGGTGTTACAACAATTGTGAAGTTTGTTACTTTTCAAAAATGAGTAGGGCAGAGAATGTGATACACAGCTGCAGTGTTTCATAGATGTTTAAAACCCCAAATATGTGCTTGCAAAGTTCTAAATTAAATAGCATGCAAAAAAAGAAAGAATTGCATTTATGTAGCATCTTGGTGTGTACCTGAGATTTCACAAGGTGCTTTGCATCTGATTTCTCACTTTCAGATGTGCAGGCATCATGATTTTGTAGGCAAAAATGGCAGCCAGTTTATGCATTATAAAATCCCATGAACAATAAAGGACTAGTAAACATTCTAGTGGTATTAGTTGAGAGATGAATATTGGCCAAGTCATTGGGAGAACTTTCCTATTCTTCAAATGATGCCGTGAGGTATTTTACAACTACCTTAGCAAGCAGATACGGGGCAGGATTTTACGACCTCGCTCATCCCAAAATTGTAAGATCCCACCCGAGGTCAATGGACCTTCCCGTGTTCCGCTCCTTGCCTGCTCCTGTGGTGGATAGGGTGGTAAAATTCCAGCCAATGTCTCCGTTTAACATTCAAAAGGCAGCACTTTTGACAGCTCAGCATTCTCTCAGAATGCATTTAAGTTTCCCTCTGGATTATATGCTTCAGTCTCTGGAGTAAAACCTCTACCTACACTTTCCTGACTCAGAGGCTAGAGTGCCACAACTAGCTGTGGCGAGTTTTCCTAACCAATTCTCCAATTCAGAGCTCAAACTTTAATTCACAGCTTAACCTTGTATATTATCATTTTAATGGAAGACCCATTATTTGTTCTCACTAAATGGCAATCTCAAGCTGTTCCAGTTCAATGTCCACCTGGTACCTTTGACCTCTTTACCAGATATGGATGCAGCACTTGACTGGTCAAGGAAAACTAACATTACATATATATTTTTGAACCGCTTTAGAAAGCATTTCTGTAATACCAGCTCGAGTCCTGGAACGTGAAATTGTTTGCGTTCTGATGTGGTGTAGATTCCACAGCAGTCAGAACAACACAAAGACAGCTGCTTATGCACAAGCTTGCACATGTGTAGTTATTTTTAACCATGCATCTGGTCACCATACCTTCCCAAATGGCAATGTGGAACTGGGCTGAGAAAGCAACTGTCCCACAGTTAGTTAGGTAGTCTGATTTCCAATCACGTTGTCACTGGGGATGTCTCTCCCTCCAGGGAGGGGGTCTCTGATAGTGCACATGAACTGCGGAGGCAGCGGAATGATTGTGTTTGCTTTGCAACAATACTAAAGCAGTTTATTAAAATACAGTGGTTTTTCTGTCGCAACATTTATGTGCATCAAACATTTATCTGAGCAAATCGTTAAGTAAATAGATCAGTTGAAGCCAAGCCAGCACTGCTTTTCTACGCGGTAATTGTAAAAGATACTGTTTAATGCCGTTAATGTATCAATGCACATTAATAAATATGTTGCCACCAAGTACAGAAGAAAAATAACAGTGTGGACGGAGAGGTTGAGAGAGACCTTTTTCACGGGGCAGCATGGTGGCACAGTGGTTAACACTGCTGCCTCACAGGGTCAGGGATCCAGGTTCAATACCCGGCTTGGGTCACTGTAGAGTTTGCACAGTTCCACTACGTCTGCGTGGGGGTGCTCCAGTTCCCTCCCACAGTCCAAAGATGTGCTGGTTAGGTGCATTAGCCATGCTAAATTCTCCCACAGTGTACTCAAATAGGCACTGGAGTGTGGCAAAAAGGGGATTTTCACAATAGCTTCTTTGTAGTGTTAATGTAAGCCTACTTGGGACTAATAAATAAACTTTAACTTTTAACACTACATCCCCTTTCTTTGATATGAGATTAAATCAAAGAGACTCAGAACAGCAAGAAGGAGAAACTTACTTACACTGATTGTGAGACTGTGGAATTCACTTGGAGGGTTGGTGGCTGAGGCAAATACCATACCAACATTAAAATTAGATTGGGTAGGTGGATGAAGGGGACATGGTAGAAGTGAGATGAGAACAGAGTAGGTAAATATGGTTGGAACTATTCGTTTGTGTGGAATATCTCCACGTGTCTCTTTACTGGGGTGTCTCTAATAGCAAGAATGTCAACACAAACAATCCTGGGGATTAATCAGCAATCTTCTTGCTGGAGGTAATCAGGTTCTGCTCAGGTAGGCATGTCCTTGAATGTCTCCAGTGAAAATTGCTTTTAAATCTAATCAGTTTCTGCTGGTGATACTTGGCTTAGGCTTGCAGTCATGGATCTGCCCATGGGTTGTCCAATGTTCCTTTACATTACAGCAATTTGGTTTCCTCATTACTGCCTTACAAGGAACTTCTACAATTTGGGTTGGAGCTAGATGGAGAAGGGCAATATAATTGTGAATGGTTGAACATCATACATGTGCAGTTTCAAATTGTGAATCTCTTGTTTTTTTTAAGTTTATTTATTAGTGTCACAAGTAGGCTTACATTAACACTGCAATGAAATTACTGTGAAAATTGGGGGTTATAGATAGGTGTTGATGTGATCGGCGCAACTCGTGGGCCGAAGGGCCTGTTTGTGCTGTAGTGTTCTATGTTCTATGTTCTAAAATCCCCTAGTCACCACACTCCAACGCCTGTTCAGGTAGACTGAGGGAGAATTTAGCATGGCCAATACACCTAACCAGTACATCTTTGGGACTGTGGGAGGAAACCAGATCACCTGGAGGAAACCCACACAAACATGGCGAGAATGTGCAGACTCCACACAGACAGTGGCCCAAGCCAGGAATCAAACCCAGATCCCTGGCTCTGAGAGGCAGCAGCACCGCCCTCAATGTTACTGAATCCACCCACAATGTAAATGGGGCATGCTGAAATTACTTTTCATTTGTATGGCTGGGGAAGCAGTTATAGTTCAATGTCGAAGTTAACAATCCATTCAACTGATGCAGTTTGACTAGTTGTGATGCCACCAGGGGTCACTAATGGGAGATGACTCATCACCGTGTCACTTCCAACGAGCAAAATAATTTGGTAATATACATGACATCTAACAGTCAGAAAAACTAACTTAAACATTGCATTCTGATTGACTCATTAAGGCTTTGCCCTCCATTCCTCAAGTTCATTTGCAGATTTGACTAAGTTGCATTTTGTTTTTGAATCTTGATAAGAAACTGTAGGGGCTGTAGCACTGAAGCTGTCCAGTAAAGAACGTATCTGTTGTTGCAGCCTTTCATTCTGTTTCCTTCTCTGCTTAACGTTTCCAGTCTATCTTGATTTCTGAGTCATTTAAGATCATCCACTCTAGGGGAAAAATAGTGAAGATGTGACAAAAAAGTATGTTTATTATATTATTGTTTGAATTCTTTATCTTTATTATCACTTTCTAAGATGGCGCTCGAACATGGTGAATTATGCGAACTGTTTCCAGCATACACTCAAATTCTATCTTTTACATAGAAGTTCTAAGCTTCTAAAACTGTACTGTAACTCTTTTAAACTCTCTAACAATATATTAAGTTTATCTTTCTCTACACTCTGGCTATACTATATTCTGTACTCTCTCCTTTCCTTCTCCCCTGTGTCTACGAATGGCATGTATGGTCTGTATAGCACGGAAGAAACAATACTTTCCATTGTACCTCAATACATTTAACAATAATAGATCAAATCAAATTTTGGAACCAACACACACATGGCATAAAGATAGCCTATGTTTGGCCTCAGGAACATCCACTTCTGCTTCATTCATGTCTTTACCACCTCCAAATTCGACTTTCCTGTCCATATCCCACTCTCTCTAAACTTCAAATATCCAAAGGAGATCTGTCATATCCTACTCTGCTTCAAGTCCAACTAACTCAAGATCCCTGTGTTTGTGAAGCTACACTGGCCACTGGTCCATTATTGGAGTTTAGAAGAGTGAAAGGGGATCTTGTAGAAGCTCATAAAATTCTAACAGGGTTAGACAAGGTAGATTCGGATGTTCCCGATGATGGGGGAGTCAAGACCGAGGGGTCATAAGGGATAAGGGATAAACCTTTTAAAATGGAGGTGAGGAGAAATTTCTTCACCCAGAGGGTGGTGAATCTGTGGAACTCACTACCACATGAAGTAGTTGAGACGAAAACGTTGTGAGATTTCAGGTAGGAATTAGATATAGCTCTTGGGGTTAAACGGATCAAAGTTATGGGAGAAAGGCTGGATCAGGGTAATGAATTTGATGATCAGTCATGATCATAATAAATGGTGAAGCAGGTTTGAAGGGCCTAATGGCCTAATCCTGCTTCTATTTTCTATGTATATTTCTATGTGTCCCTCAGATTTAAAGTTCTTATTCTATATATAAAACCCTTCATGACGTAGCCCCTTCCATTCTCTGTAATTTTCTCCACCCTGCCTTATCTCCCACCCCAAGAGTGCCTCATTGCTCTGAGTCTGAACTCATGTCTTCCTCCATAACAGCTCTGGCTTCAGCTGTCTGGAGTCCCACACTCTGAAATGCCCTATCTAAACCCCTTCTCTTCCACATCTGCCTCTCTTCTTTTTACAATTCTCACTAAAACCCACCACAGTGCCCAATTCTTTTTGATCACTTACCTTAATATTTCTTCCTTTGACTCATAGCCCTTTAATTGTCAGATTACGACTCTGTGAAAAGTTGTGGAAATGTTTCTACCTTAAAGTTGCAGTATGAAGGCAAATTGTTCATGTTAAAGTTATTGCTGTCTATTTGAAAGGGTGTAATACTTGCTAACAATTCTGAGCCCGTAGCATGGAGCTGAATTTTCATTACCAACAATGGCTTGGAGGAGGTGGAATCAGGAAAATAAGAGGGAGCTGATTTGGGATGTCTACCTGACATTCCCACTCCTGGGGAACTTTCCCAGGGGTTGATTATGAATTGATCAGCTCAGAGACAGGTATATACGGTCATATAAATTAGAAGGAGTAGCCCCGTGAGCCTGCCACAGCATTCAGTAAGATCACGGCTGATCTGATTATGACTAAACCCCATGTTCCTAGCTACCGTGGATAACCTTTGACTATATTGTTAGCCAAGAATCGATCTACCTCTGCCTTAAAATCATTCAATCATCATGCATGCACCATTCTATGGGCAAGAGTGTCTCAAACGCTCACAACCCCCTGAGGGAAAAAAAATCTCCTCAGCTCAGTCTTAAATGGGAAACCTCTTATTTTCAAAGTATCCCTTAGTTCCAGTCTCTCTCACAAGAGGTAACAGAGAAACATGCTTTGTTTCCTCAGAAACTTATATGTTGGAATAACACCTCTCATTCTTCTAAACTCCAATGGATACAGGCCAAGATTGAATGAAGGTTCCCCTTCATCCATGTTGCATATTTCTTCCTCAAAGAACTCCATTACATTAGCTAAACATGATTTAATTTAATAAAAACCATATTGATTCTACTTGATTGCATTTAGATTTTCTAAATGTCCCAAGATAACCTCCTGATTCCAGAATTTCCCTATCATGGAACCGTAGAAAAGTAATAGCATAGAAACAGGTCATTTGGTCCATCATGTCCATGCCAACCCGAGTATACCCAGGTGCCCTTTCTAATCCTACTTTCCTTCACCTGGCCTATAGCCCTCTAGCTTACAGCACTTAAGGTGCAGACCCAGGTACTCTTTGAAAGAGTTTAGGGTCTCTGTCTCCATCACCAACTCAGGCAGCAAATCCAAACCCACACTACCCACTGCGTTAAAAAAGTGCTTCTTCATGTCCCCTCTACACTTCCTGCCACTTATCTTGGATGTATCTTGAATCTATGTCCCCTGGTTCTAGAGTTTTCTGTCAAGGAAAACAATTTTATCCCGTCCACTCTATCTCTTCCCCTCATAATTTTGTGCATCTCAATCAAATCACCACTCCGCCTTCTTTTTTCCAAGGAAAATAACCCTAACCTATCCAATCTCTCTTCATATTTACACTTTTCTACACAAGAATGTCCTGGTAACATTCTTGTAAACCTCCCCTGCACTCTCCAGATGAATTACATCTTCCCTGTAATGTGGTGACCAGAACTGTACACAATACTAGTGGCATCACCAGGGTTTTATACAATTCCAACATTACTTTTATATTCTTTATTTCTGCCAATGAAGGAGAGCAATCCAAATGCCTTCTTTATAAACTTGTCTACCTGAATTGCTGCCTTTAGGGACCTGTATACTTGTACCCCAAGGTCTCTCATTTCATCTACCCCTGTTAGTATATTCCCATTTATTGTGTACTCCCTAAATGCATAGCCTCACATCTCTGTTAAAATCCAACGCTGGCATCTCCACATCATGACTTAAAATCCATCTGTCACTATACCGCCCGCTCTACCAATCCATCTATATAATTTTACAGATGAAAGCTATCCTTGACACTATCCACTACTTGACCAGTCTTTGTGTCACCTGCAAATTTCCCAATCATGCCCTCCATGTTCACGTCCAAATCGTTAATTTATAACACAAACAGTAAGGGTTCCAACATCAAACCCAATGGAACACTAAGGCATCCATCGACCTTACCCTTTGTTTCCTGTTACTAAACAAACTTTTTGTCCATTTTGCCACATTACCCTGCATCCGATTGGTTTTACTTTTTTGACCAATCTATCATGCGGGGCCTTGTCAAATGCCTTGTTAAAATCCATGTACACAACATCCATTGCACTACCTTCATCAACCCTCCTTGTCACTTCTTCAAAGAATTCAATCAAGTTTGTGAAGCAGGACCTTCCTTTAACAAATCCATGCTGACCATCCAGTTCGTAGAATCCCTACAGTGCAGAAGGAGGCCATTTGGCCCATCACATCTGCACCGACTCTCTGACAGAGTATCTTACCCAGGCCCTATCCCCATAACTCCACAGATTTGCCATGGCTAATCCATCTAACTTACACATCTTGGACACAAGGAAGTTGGATAATGGAGAACCAGTGGACATGATATATTTAGATTTCCAAAAGGCCTTTGACAAGGTGCTGCACAGGAGACTGTTAAATAAGTTAAGTGCCCATGGTGTTAAGGGTAAGATCCTGGCATGGTTAGAGGTTTGGCTGACTGGCAGAAGGCAGAGAGAGGGGATAAAGGGGTCTTTTTCAGGGTGGCACCTGTGACAAGTGGTGTGCCTCAAGGGTCAGTGCTGGGACCACAACTTTTCACGCTATACATGAACGATTTGAAAGAAGGGACTGAAGGCACTGTTGCTAAGTTTGTAGATGATACAAAGCTATGTAAAGGGACAGGTAGTGTTGAGAAAGCAGGTGGGCTACAGAAGGACTTGGACGGGTTAGGAGAGTGGGCAAAGAAGTGGCAGATAGATTACATTGTGGAAAAGTGTGAGGTTATGCACTTTGGAAGGAGGAATGGGGGCATAAACTATTTTCTAAATGGGAAAATGCTTAGAAATCAGAAACACAAAGGTACTTGGAAGTCATTGCTCAAGGTTAATATGCAGGTTCAGTCAGCACTTCAGAAGGCAAATGCAATGTTAGTCTTCATGTCGAGAGGGCTAGAATGCAAGAACAGGGATGTACTTCTGAGACTGTTCAAGGTCAGACCCCATTTGGAGTATTGTGAGCAGTTTTGGCCCCATATTTAAAGAAGGATAGGCTGACCTTGGAAAGGGTCCAGAGGAGGTTCACAGGTATGATCCCTGAAACGAAGAGGTTGTCTTTTGAGAAACAGTTGAGGATTCTGGAACTGTACTTGCTGGATTTTAGAAGGATGAAGGGGGATCTTATTGAAACTTATAGAGTACTGCAAGGCCTGGATGGGGTACACGAGGAGAAGATGTTTCCACTGGTAAAAACTAGAACCAGAGGGCACAACCTCAGGCTAAAGGGACAATCCTTTAAAACAAAAATGAGGAGGAATCTCTCCAGTCAGGGAGCTGTGAATCTGTGGAGCTCTTTGTTGCAGAAGGCTGTGGAGGCCAGGTCATTGAGTGTCTTTAAGACAGAGATAGCTAGGTTCTTGATTAATAAGGGGATCAGGGGTTATGGGGCAAAAGCAGGAGATTGACGATGAGAAAAATATCAGCCTCGATTGAATGATGGAGCAGACTTGGTGGGCCGAGTGGCCTAATTCTGCTCTTATGTCTTATGATCTTATGGACACTAATGGGCAATTTTGCCATTGACAAAACACCTAACTTGACAAGTTCATGCCTTTCTATGTGACGGTTAATCCTATCTGTTGGTTGATTCTACTAATTTTCCCAACACCATTATAAGTCAAACTGGCCTAAAATTGTTTGGCATTTCCTTTGATCCCTTTTTAAACTATGGAACATCATGCGGAATTCTCCCTGTCCAATATCTTTGTGCTTTTCCTGGACTACTATATCTGCATCACCCCTTTCCTTTGTAAACATGGAGACAAAATATTCATTTAAAACCCTTCCCACAGCCTCTGCATCTACACACGAGTTCCCTTCTTCATCTTTGATAGAGTCCACTCTTTCTTAACTAACATTTTACCATTAATATATTGGTAAAACATCTTTGGTTCTTTCTGAACTTAAACTGCTATTGTTTTTTCATGCTGTCTCTTTGATTTCTTTGCTTCCATCTTTACTTCATCCCTATATTTAATCTAGGCTATCTGCTTATTTCTTTGTGTCTACCACGTGCTTTCTTAATCTGTTTGATCTTCCCCTGTGTTCCTTCAGATAATGAGGGAGGTGGGTCTGGATTTGGCAGTAGCACTCTTATTTTTGGAGGGGACATGTCTACTTAGTACATTTAGGATCCCGCTTTTTAGTGCTTCCCACTGGTTTTCCACTGATTTATCCTCTAGCGGTGCTAGATCAATGATCATCGATTGCTGCTGCGCTTAAAAATTTCCCCAACTCGATGCTGCTGTGCATTTCTACCAAGGTCATTTGGACTACTGAAATGCAGAGCACAGTGTCCCTTGGGGAACTCCGCCAGAGCAGTGCAGGATAGAGGGAAGACACACGCATTCCAGTTTTACAGCACTAGTTGCAGTATGGTAAGTTTAATGATCTCGTGTGAATATTCGTGCATGGATGAGTGAATAGGTGCATGGATAAATGAGAAGGTGGGCTATATGGGTAAGTTGATGAGGTGGGTGAGGGTAGGTGAGTAGGGCCTGGGTGGGTAAGGAGTAAGTGATGGGCAATGTGGGTAGGTGGGTGAGGTGAGGGTAAGTAAGTGGATAGGGAATGAAGTAGGTGAATGGTAGTTAAACTGGAAAGGTAGTCAGGTCAGAAGGGCAGTCAGGTTGGATCAGTGGACTAATCAGGTGGTTGGTTGGGTAATCATGTCATGACTTAGTCCGTTAGTCAGGAGGATTGTTGGACCGGGTTGGGTCAGGAGAGCAATCGCTGTTTCAGGGGTGGGGTGAGTGAATGTTAGAGGGTTGGGGTGGTGATGGAATGGTCTGTTGTGCACTTATTCAGATGTTAGACTAGATTTCAATCTGTCCAACATTTTCTGGATAACTATTTAGATAAGTCCCATGAAACCGTCCAAAATCTCCGACTCTACTTCTGGTCAGGGACCTTCTTGGAGAATCTCAGTGAGCAGGGGAATTACCCAATGGAAGTTGAAACTTCCTGGGAAATTCCCACTGAGGTCAACGCGTCAGGACTTCCTCAGGATCCCGGCACAGATCTTAAATCGTATGTCCGGTTTTCATCAAGCGGAGGGAGAACAGAAGATTTGGCCTTTGGGGTCTGATGGATAGTTCCCTGTCACAGAGAGCATGGAAAGGAGACCTCTGGTTCAGCATCAAGGTCACTCCAATAAATAGACCTCACATTCCCTACAATCCACATTACACTGTCAACAGTTCAGTATCTAGTCAGCCAAAATCACAATTCAGAGATTGTAATCTAGCCCTCTTGCTGAGTTTACTTGGTCGTCTAAGCTCACACATGCCACTACATGTGATCTCCTGTCTGTACAGAAGGCATGATAACAAACTGGTTTATGTTACATAAATGAACAGGATACAATTTCCACTGGGAGATCTGTCTATTTCCTACTGCTGCTAACTAAATAAAAAATAAAGATGAAAATCGAGGCAAAAGGCTACTTTCAAGTGAACAGATCACAAGCTAACTGCTTTTATAAATAATTAAAATTAACAGATACTCCAGATTCTCCTAGTTTGCTGTTGCACATATAGAACACCAACATCATAGCTACAGAAATGAAAAAAATGTTGATATACATAATATTTATTGGACTTAAGCTTTACTGAACAATTAAGGTGGTTTCTTGCAGCAAGGAGTTAATTGATGTCAGTGAGATTTTTTTTTAGCATCCCTACAGTGCAGAAGGAGGCTATTCGACCCATCGAGTCTGCACTAACCACAATCCCACCCAAGCCCTATTCCGGTAACCCTATATATTTACCCTACTAATCCCCTTAACACTAAGGTCAATTTAGCATGGCCAATCAACCTAACCCGCACACTTTTGGAGTGTGGGAGGAAACCGGAGCACCTGGAGGAAATCCACGCAGGCATGGGGAGAATGTGCAAACTCCACACAGACAGTGACCCGAGGCCGGAATTGAACCTGGGTCCCTGGCACTGTGTGGCAGCAGTGCTAAGCAGTGTGCTGCCGTGCCACCCCACATGTGCGATATCTTGTTCAAGATTGTATTCTTGTATCATTGTGATAAAAAATGAAGCTGAGATAATGGAAATTACATTCTTTTGTTGTTTTCTCTACTCCCTCCATTCAATTCCAGACTCTGAATTTTACATATCCAGAGGGTGGAACAACAATTCTGATCCAAGGTCTTTGTTAGTACCAATAGGAGATCTAAGAAGTTGCTCCTGTGTGTTCCACACTCTTGATTTTAATTTTCATAGCATCATTGAATCTCTGTATTGCAGAATGAGTTCTCCCATCCTTTGGCCTTTGGTTGCACATCTTCTCAAAGCACAGCTCATATTCAGAAATCTGTCTGGGGATTTAAAGTGATTTGCGAAAGAAGCAGATGTGGTGTCAAAAAAGTTTTTTCACCCAACAAGGTTTGGAATACACTGCTGGAAGTGTGGTGGTGGCAAATTTGACCAAGAAGTTCAAGAGGGAATTAGAGGATTATTGAATAGAAACAATGTGCAGGGAAAAAGGCAGTAAATCACCATGTTGATTTCTAGAGTAGGTGCAGATACGATGGACCAAATGGCCACCTTCTGCGCCAGAATGATTCTGTGATTCGTGAATTTATTTTTCAATCCGTTCATGGGAATTTATTTTTCTATCCGTTTCTTGGGACATGGGTGTCACTGGCTGGGCCAATATTTATTACCCATCCCTAATTGCCCTTGAAGTGGCTTGCTGGGCCATTTCAGAGGGCAGTTGCTGTGCGTCTGGAGTCACATGGAGACCAGACTGGGTAGGAATAGTAGCTTTCCTTCCCCAAAGGACATTAGTGAACCTGATGGGTTTTTACAACAATTGACAATTAGACTTTTAATTCTACATTTTCTTTATTTAATTCTAAGTCATGGGTGGCACAGTGGCATTGTGGTTAGCACTGCTGCTTTACAGCACCAGGGACCCCAGTTTGAATCCCGGCTTGCCTGTGCAGTGCAGTGTCTGCATGTTCTCCCCTTGTATGTGGGGGTTTCCTTCCGGTGCTTGAGTTACCTTTGGCTGTCTGAAAGACATGCTGTTCAGGTGCATTGGTCCCTCAGTGTACCCGAACAGGCGCCGCAGTGTGGCGACTGGAGAACTTTCATGGTAACTTCATTGCAATATTAATGCAAATCTATTTGTGACATTAATAAATAAACTATAAAAACGAGTTCCACTATCTGCCCTGGTGGAATTCAAACCAAAGTTTCCTGGGCATTACCCTGGTTCACTAGTCCAGTTACAAGTACCACTGCGCCATTGCCTCCTACATGTACCTATCAGCATGCTTCACAATATGACTATGAGGTTTCTTATATTTAACAATGTTGAAAATAGACCCTAACATAATCTGATCTTTGTTGTTCAGAAATCCAGAACCTTGATGACTGCGCACAGCAAATCAAAAGAGTTGTGGAGTCTCCCAGCCTGCCTCAGCCGCACTGCCTTATTTTGCAGTATCTGGTGAAGCACTTTTGTAAAGTGTGTCAGTGTGAAGGCATAAACCATCTCACTCCAAGGCTTCTGGGCGAAATCTTCAGTGATGTCTTCTTCAGGCATTCATTATCAAGGTAAATGACTTTTGGAAAAAAATAACTTGTAATCTTTCTCAAAGGCTTTTTTTTTCATGGAAACTTATGCAGATTTGCAGAAGAGCTTCTGTAGCATACCCTAAGGGTGGCAGTTTTTGATACACAGCTCAAGTCTTGATAAACATGGAACTGATGTGCCAAAAGCTGCTGGGATTATATTTTATGTACTAGAAATCTTATCAGAGAGTGCAATGGAAGAGCGTTTTGGGAATTCAGGCTCGGAGATCAGAATGCCCCATTTGAGCTTCATTCCTTCTGCCAGTTTTGGCTTTTGATCAGAAAAATGTTTGGATCATGCTGCCTCGTAGACCCAGCTGATTTCTTATTTTGGATTCACAGTACGATGAGGCGATGGGTGGAACAATGGCATCAATCTGCCCATTGGAATCAGCAAGAGGGCTGAAACACATTCATGATTGTGCCTTTCATTTGATTGTTGAGCTGCCAGCGCAGAAGGAAAGCTAAATGGGCATTTATCACCGGGGAGGTGCGGTGGGGTGGGGGATAGTAAATCCACTGTTTCAGAGCTGGAAGTAAATCTTTAACAGCTGGTGGGGAGACATTCCAAAGAATGGTCACAGAACGACCGATAATAGGTCAGAACTTTTCTGTCAGAGCCAGGAGAGCATTTTGCAATTCAATCATTTTTCTGAGCAACCGGCAGTTGGACGATTAAAGGATACTTGGCTTGTGCGTTGAACAACCAGTTCCATTGGACAAAAATTCGGTCGGCTAGGCCTCGAGTGACCACTAAGCAACAATGATGCTTTAAATGAGGCAACAGGCAGACAAAATTCCGCCCCCCCCTTCCATGTAAACAAGCAAATATGTTCATCCGTGTACGGAGCCCATAAAGCTTGTAAAAACTGTTAGTTTAAAGCAGAAATGCTGACACATCTCCAAGGATCTTCAGAGTGTTTTGACTGTGTTGGCGTTCTCCATCAAGTGTGCAGTGCTTTTATGGTTGGATTTTGATTTCCTATTTAAGAATCATACATGCCATTAGCATCATGCAGAAGAGGTCCTTTAGCCCATCAAGCCCGCACCGGCACTTGACAAACACCTGACTTGCCCTCCTAATTTGGGAACAGCGCACTAAAGATGATTAGCCATGCTAACCTGCCCATTGGTGTCGGGGGATTAGCAGGGTAAATACTTGGTGGTTACGGGGATAGGGCTGGAATGGAATTGTTGTCGGTACAGGTTTGATGGGCCGAATAGCCTCCTTCTGCACTATAGGCGTTCTATGATTCTAATCCCATTTACCACACTTGGTCCATAACCTTGAATGTTATGATGTGCCAGGTACTTATCCAGATTCTTCTTAAACCCGCCTCTAACACCATCTCAGGCAGCGCATTCCAGATTGTACATAAGGTAGCAATGCATGGGAATTGCTTTGCTAAATTGGATAAAAAATTGTACTTGTATTGGGTATGTGTTTAGCCTGTTACTGACTTTATAATTAATGAGCAGAACATTGTTAGGGTAATTTGCCGTGTTTATTTCATGAGTGTTGAAGGCCTATTTTTCAGTAATAAAAAATAGAAAGTGTTGGAAAAGCTTAACAGACCTGGCAGCGCATGTTCAGAGAGAAACAGAATTAGTGTTTCGAGTCCCTGAGTCTTTTCAGAGATCCCGAGGTCAGAGTTTCACATTTTGGAGAGAATTCATAGAATCATAGAATCCCTACAGTGCAGAAGGAGGCCATTCAACCCATCGAGCTTGCACTGACAACAATCCCCCCAGGCCCTTTCCTCTTAACCCCACATATTCATCCTGCTAATCCCAGTGACACTAAGGGCAATTTAACATGGCTAATCCACCTAATCTACACACCTTTGGAGTGTGTAAGGAAACCAGAGCACCTGGAGTAAACCCATGGAAATATTGGGAGAACATGCAGACTCCACACAGAGAGTGACTCAAGGTCAGAATTGAACACAGGTCCCTGGCGCTGAGAGGCAGCAGCGTGGGCTCAAAACGTTAACGCTTTCTCCCTCCACAGACACTGCCAGAGCTGCTGAGTATTTTCAGCATTTCCTGTTCTTATTTCAGATCTCCGGCATCTGCAATCTTTTGCCTATTATCCAATGTTCTGTATTTACTAATTAGGTGAAAAATCTAAGTATAAGAAACAATAAACAGGTCTATAATAGGTCTAAAAAATAATGAGAGGCTTATATCAGCTGGATAGTCAATGTCTTTTCCCAAAGGTAGGGGAGTCTGAAACTAGAGGGCATAGGTTTAAGGTGAGAGGGGAGAGATACAAGAGGGCCCAGAGGGGCAATTCTTTCACTCATCGTGAGTGAGTGTCTGGAACAAGCTTCCAAGGTGATAGTAGAGGTGGGTACAATTTTGTCTTTTAAAAAGCTATTGGACAGTTACATGGGTACGAAGGCTATAGAGGAATATGGGCCAAACGCAGGCAATTGGGACTAGTTTAGTGGTTAAAAACAAAGGGGCAGCATGGACAAGTTGGGCCAAAGGGCCTGTTTCCATGCTGCAAACTTCTATGACTCTAATAGAGGTTGTTGTTAGAGCACTGCTATAGAGTGGGAGAATTGGCTGACTTCAATGCTCATCTCACTGAGGTTGTAGTGCTTATAAGTACCCAACTTTAATGATCTTGCCACATACAGTGGAGAGAGGAAATTTGCACGGTTCATAAAATATAATATCATCATTGATCTCCCAGGCATTCATGACTCTGTGTCTCACAATCTTCCATACCTTTCTTTTAATCTTTGAAGTTGAAGAGCAGACATTTTATTTAGGTCATCTTTCTCACGAGTGGTGACAGTGGACTTGGTAACGCTCCAAATTCATAACATCATTAGATTAATGTACTAATAGTGGGTTACCATTAAGTTCAAGAGTGAGAAACTTTCTATATAAAAATTCCTGACGCAACTGAGTGCAAGTTTCAGAGTCTGTTAGTTGCATTTTATTGAGTCAAACCACTAAAAGGAAAATGGTTTCAATTATGCTGAATTGGAATTAATTTATCTCAGTAACAGCACCTAACATTGGCACATTTACATGGTCAGATGTTAGAGAAATGTTGGGGAAAGGTCTGGAAAATGCTGATCAATTGTCTGATGTATTAGGTGCTGACAGAAATGGCCACATCCAGTGAATAGAACAAGGTGTTAGTCACGCAATGTTTTATGAGATTGCACATTCTCATTGCATTTGGTTACTGAGGATTTTCACTTGATTCGAACTGTGTGCAATGTGCCAACTTTTCCTCGATGGCTTGATTTATGCTTATGCATCCATGATGCTTTCTTGGTACTTTGAGGAAATATAGTAAATTCTCACTGTAACACTGTCATTTGGAGCTGCCAAAACGCTGTGCTAAGGGGAATGTTTCAGGGAAGCACTTGATTGGAGCTCTCTTTCAATGATGGAGCTGCAAATGAATGTGATGGTGTATCAGTGGTTAATCTGTCCACGGTGTTTATAGTGTATTGCGCAATGACAGACGTTTGAACTGATAATGAACCATTCTGTTAAACAGGTTTTTCTGAATGCTGTTCTTATGAAATTAATCTGTGTGACTGGTTCTCGATTTTTTTTCCAGTTGGAGGATTATTTTGTTTGGAACTATTAGACAAGGTAAATAACAAATAATCTCTCCTGTTAGCAGTTCAAAGTTGTTCCCTATTGTTTGTCAGAGGTTGTATATGGTATCTATGTCTCGATGTTACTAGCTTTGCGGCAATGGTATGAAGACAATGCTACACTCTACCACACCTCTGTTCAAAAGAGACCAACCTGTGTGGGTTGACTTCTGTCTTTAAAGTTTATTTATTAGTGTCACGAGTAAGCTTATGTCAACGCTGCGATGAAGTTACTGTGAAAATCCCCTAGTTGCCACACTCTGGCACCTGTTCGGATACGCTGAAGGAGAACTTTAGCACAGACAGTACACCTAACCAGCACATCTTTCAGACTGTGGGAGGAAACCAGAGGACCTGGAGGAAACCCACACAGACACAGGGAGACAGTGACCCTAGCCGGGAATCAAACCTGGGTCCCTGGTGCTGTGAGGCAGCAGTACTAACCATTACGTCACTGTGCCGTCTTGTAGCTGAGCGGCAAGGAGTCTGATAACATAAGCTGCAGTGATCTCATCTGACATGAACTTTCTTCTGTATTGGGCAAAAACATACTGCTGCAGTCAGAGCATGAGGTATTTCATGAAGCTAAACAAAGCGTAAAAAAGCCCATTATCTCCCAAGAAAATCTCTGTGCATCAGTGGTAAAAGTATTGTATTGCTGTTGTGTTGGAGACCATCAGCAACTTTTATGAGCTGTGGAAAGGGTTCTCTGGTTAGATAGGTGCATTTTTAAATTGCGAAATGTAGGTGAGGGGCACGCGCCCAGAGTGTGGAACATCAAGCAGTCTGAAAAGGCTAGGAGAGAATACAAGGTAAATCAAGACATGCTGCGGAGATGAATGTTTACAAAGCCTGTGGTTTATGGGAGGAATGGAAGACCTGTGGTTTGGGGAGGGCTTTGGTATGGGGGGAAAGTTGGTGGAGGGGCTGCTGGGGTAACGGTCACAAGAAGTTAACCAAAGTTGAACTTGGAACATTTTCATTTCTAATCACTTTGTTTCACTGGAAGGAGGAGGTGAACTTGTTGCAGTTGAGGAGAATGTTCCACATTCTAGGGCTAAACTACCTCCATGCGGCCTTCAGAGGAATTCAGTATTAGTATAGTACCACATCAGAATGCAGAATAGATTAATCAAACGTACAGTTCTGAGCTGGCATGAGATTATAAGCTTTTGTCAGCAGCTCTGGAAAAAGCATAGGAAGCTGTGGGAAGAATGGGTTTATTTGAATTTCAATGCGTGACTTGCAGTGTTTCCACGTCTCACTCTTGATCTTTATTTATTAAACACTTCTCTGTTTGGGAAACTTAAGTCAGTGGCAAGAATTTTTCGAATGCCTGTGTCAGGCCAAATGTTGTAAATTGTGCCTGAACCAGACACTTTACCAGGATGAATGTGTACAGAAATGTTAAATGCTGGTTACATTTGCTTTCAGCGCTGATGTGAATCCAGAGCACCACATCAAGATCATTGAGGCACTTATCATGACTGGAGGCTTGGCTGAAATGCAAGCGGCACCAGGTAGGAGAGCCAATATTCTTCTGTATTATGAAATTTCCTTGGCAGATTCATTTTTTTTCATGATCTAGTGCTTTGAGGTATTTCCATATATGTCTTAGATAGCAGATGGTTACAATAGACTCTTTGTTGGCCTTTATACAGATTCAATTTAGATACAGAAGCTATTTTCAATCTATCCACCTTCTTTAAATTTCAAGGAGCATGCATAAGTCACAGTAGAGATTTGTCAGATGGTGCAAGTCGACGTGGCATTTCAACCTACTTAAGAAATGCTGCTTTTTGAGAAAATACTCAGCAATGGATTTTCTGTTTAGGAAGGGACAATGTTTCATAATAACACCACACATAAGTGGCATTTGAGTGTGCTTGATACTTGGATGTATACCATTGTATCAGTTTTGGGCATTGCTGATTTGCCTTTAAAGACTTATTTGTGAAGATAGTGCACTGCAGCTCATCTGATCTATATCTTCACTTTTTATCTGGTTAGGCGGGACCCAGACAAAGAATAACCACATTGATTATTATATTGACTGGTTGGCGAAATACAAATGGGGGCAGTGGATGCCAAGCAGATGTTAGTATTTTTGGCAAAGGAATTTATTACATATTTAAAAGGGTTGCAGGTTGCTTCAAGAGCTGATCAGATGCTTTGATAGTGATGTCATTAGAGTGTTTGCAGAGGCTGTTGTGTTACTTTCAGTTTTGCATTCTGGGCAATGCAGAGAATATCTCTTTCAATAAAACCTGTTATGTGTCAGTGGGAATCTGCATGTGCAACTTACATCTTTTCTTTCTGTTAAAATCCACAACTCCTAGCATTGTTAGGACATTACCAAAAAAGAGAAGGGATGAATGGAATTGATGAAAAGGCCCTTTTCTTAATTAGCAATACGGTTGAATCTCCCAATCCTGGTTTGAGTTAACATCGCTCATCTTTTTATCTGGGTATAGTCCTATGATGCATATTAAGGTATCGTTTCTGTGTTAAAGCTGCTATACAAGTGGAAGATATTGAGGTAGTAAATTTTCACAATGAATTGCTTTAGAAACCGAAACATTCACAAATGGCAACGGACTAGTTTCTGGAAAAATGTTTTGCAGGTTTCCTCTATTATTGAGGGAGCAGGAACATGTGTGTCAACTTTATACTGTTTATATTCGGTACATTGTTGAAGAAGCAATGAAATTGATTACCTGAAATGAATGAAGCATAACTTATATATGACAAAGCTGAGCTAAAATGGAATAAGAACAAAGAACAGCACAGAAACAGGCCCTTCGGCCCACCAAGCCTGCATCCGATCATGTTGTCCTATCTAGACCAATACTTTGTCAATAGTCAGTTTTTCACTCCATCATCTTGTTATTGTACTTGATGTATTAAAACTAGGCTTGCTTCAAGAAATAACCTATATCTGGAGGCTGCATGCCTCTATTGCATCCATTCTCAGGGACAAAACTGGATGACACCCCTTCACTCTTGTATGATAAGTCTTAATTGGAAAATCATTTGAGTTGCTATTACCTCCTGGCTGTTGCCTTTGTTCTGCAGATGGTCCGTTAAGATGAAAGCAATTTGTAGTTGGTTGATAAGTGAATTTTAGTCGGGCACCTTAATGGCTGGAAACTGTTTAAGTTGGATTGGTAACTTTATTTGGTGTTGGGAAATACAGTTCTGCTTTCCTTTGCTCAACCTGATTAAAGTGGAAAGAGCACTTCACAGATTGGGCTTCTTGTTCATTATTGTGAAGGAATGGACAGGTTTTCTGACACTGGCAGGTTTGCTACTGAAACTTCCAGTTTCCTGACATGAGGCAGGCTCACTCACTGCATGTGTCTCTGAAAATTGAAACACTGCCCAATCAACGTCAGACCTACACCTCGAAAAATCTCGAATGTGAAAATATCTGCAAATAGCACAATGGCCTTTGGCACAGTTGCGGCGTGTATGCAAAAATGGGCAGCAGTTTGGCACAGTGGTTAGCGCCGCCACCTCATAGCACCAGGGAACCTAGTTTGATTCTCGGCTTGGGTCACTGTCTGTGCGGAGTCTGCACGTTCTCCCCATGTCTGAGTAGATTTCCTCCGGGTGTTCCAGTTTCCTCCCACAGCCCGAAAGATGTGCTGGTTAGGTGCATTGTCCATGTTAAGTTCTCCCTCAGTGTGCTTGAACAGGTGTCGGAGAGTGGCGATTAGAGGATTTTCACGGTAACTTCATTGCAGTGTCCATGTAAGCCTAACTTGTGACACTAATAAATAAACTTAAACTTAAATTGACTGAGTGACAGGAAGCAAAGGGAAATGGTGAATGCTGTTTTTCAAACCAGAGGAAGTTTTATTATGGAGTTCTCCAGGGATTGGTGTTAGGATTCCAGCTCTTAATGTATATTAATTATGTAGACCTTGGTGATGATACGAAACATTGAAGTATTGTGAGCTCTTGAGAAGGATAGTTTAGAGCTTCAGAAGAACACATGGGGGCTGGTAAAGTTTATAGACAAGTGGCGGATGAAACTTATTGCAGAAAAGTGTGTGAAGTGATTCATTCTGGTCAGAGGAAAGGTTGGAGAGACAATATAAAACAAAAGGTCCAATCCTATAAGAGGTGCAGAGAGACCTATATATATGTGCATAAATCATTGAAAGTATCAGACAGGTTGAGAGACTGGTTAGTAAGCATACGGCATCCTGGGCTTTATCAATAGAGGCATAGAGTGTAAAAGCAAGGAAGTTATATTAAACCTAGATAACACATTGATTTGGCCACAGCTAGATATTGCCTCCAGCCTGGCCGCCACAATTGTGTACAGTTCTGGTCACCGCATTATAAGAATGATGTGGAGGCACTGGAAAGGGTGCAGAGGAGGTTTATCAGGATGTTGCCTGGTATGGTGGGAAGGTCTTATGAGGAAAGGCTGAGGGACTTCAGGTTATTTTCGTTAGGAGGAAGAAGGTTAAGAGGTGACCTAATTGAGGTATACAAGATGATCAGAGGATTAGATAGGGTGAACAGTGAGAGCCTTTTTCCTTGGATGGTGATGGCTAATTCAAGGGGACATAGCTGTAAATTAAGGGGTGGTAATTATAGGACGGATGTCAGAGGTAGGTTCTTTACTCAGAGGGTAGTAAGGTCGTGGAATGCCCTGCCTGCAGCAGTTGTGGACTTGCCAACTTTAAGGGTGTTCAAATGGTCAGTGGATAGGCAAATGGATAACTTTGGAATAGTTTAGGTTAGAGGGTCATTAGATTTGTTCCACTGGTCAGCGCAACATCGAGGGCCGAAGAGCCTGTACTGCGCTGTAATGTTCACACTAAAGGAACAATGCGAGGGTGTTAGAGAATATATAAAAAAGTTCCAGTGATGAGGAAATTCAGATACACAGGTAGATTGGAGAAGTTGGGCTATATTTCTTGGAGAAGAGAAGCTTGAGAGAAGATTTAATAGAGATATTCAAAATCATGAAGGGTCTGGACAGAATAGATAAGGAGAGACTGTTGTAATTGGTGGAAGGACCGAGAACCAGAGGATGTAGATTTAAGGTAATTGGCAGAAGCAATGGTGACAGGAGGAAAAGCTTATTCATGCAGTGATTAGTTAGGATCTGAAATGCGCTGCCTGAGAATGTGTTGGGGGTAGGGTAAATTGAAGCATTTAAAAGGGAATTGAATCATTATTTAAAAGGGAAAACATTGCAGAGAAAGTCAGTAGGTGAATTGGTCCTTCAGAGACCCAGCAGAGACACTACAGGCCAAATGGCCTCTTCCTTTGCCATATTCCATAATTCTCCTGAGATGAAACATACAGGTGGTCATGAGAGTGAGATTTAAATGAAACAACAAGATTTGATGGAGCAAATATTGTAACTTCACTTGGAAATATTAAGAGAAGTGAAGGAAGTTACTTTTATAGGTAGTAGCATAAAGCATGTGTTCAGTTATGGTCACAGTTTGGATAGACTCACAGTTCCGCAGATCATGATGAAATGCCCTCCATTATTTCTATCTGTCTGAGTTTACAGTGTCACTGTCAAAGCTTTTTGTTCGCAAAATATCAGTGGGTAAAAGTACCAACTGGAACATTTCTTTGGCACATGCCAACCTCGTGCCAGCTGAAACTCTGCTGACCATCCAACTGCAGGGATTTAAGAGATGTGGTTGCCCAAGTCCATAACTTCCACCCACACAACCCCACACCCCCAATCCCCAACTTCTCTCCCCTACCACCTCCTCAACCCTTCCCATGGCAGCACTGCTTTGATCACTCAGAGTTGCTCCAGAGGCTTATACATTTGTTTGACACTCAGAGCCTTGAAATGCGAGTAAATATTTCTGGGTCCCGCCCACCACATAAGTCGTCATGGGTGGAATGGAAAATTTAGGCACGATGGAAAATCCCGCCTTCCACCTTACTTAAGCCATAATTAATGCCAGAGTTATTGCACAGATGTGGATGTGGATTGAACTAAATAGTGGAGCATTCAAGAGGCACACAATCTGAAGCTGAACCATGCCAATTGAGGTGCAGAAAATGGGACCGTGATGGGCAACATAAATAAATTCTTTGGGACAGGAGAGGTGGATGGAATGGAAAATTCTTTGGGACATCATTGTGGGTGGAATGGAAAATTTTTGTGGGAATAGGAAAAGAAACCTCAGTATGCTAAATAAATTGGGTCATGTAGGAGAGGGATTATATAATCCCTACAGTGCAGAAGGAGGCCATTCAGCCCACTGAGTCTGCACCAACCACAATCCCACCCAGAACCTGTTCCCGCAACCCCACCTATTTACCCTGCTAATCCCCTGAACTGGGGCCGATTTAGCCTGGCCAATCAACCTAACCCACAAATCTTCAGGGTGCGGGAGGAAACCGGAGCACCCAGAGGAAACCCACAGGGAGAACATGCAAACTCCACACAGACAGTGACCGAGGCTGGAATTGAACCCAGGTCCTTGGCGCTGTAAGACAGCTGTGCTAACCACTGTGCCATTATGCCACCCCCTAAATGTGAGGGTGACCCAATAGAGTTGAGCAAGAGAGGATTGTAATGACCTACAACTAATTATTTTCAAGGGTTATATGCCTTCCAGAATGTCCATGTTTGTTGCTGTACTTCTAATTATTTAGACTAGTCTTAGTTGTATTTCAGCACATATAGATAATAAGAACTGTATTTAGCATCTTTACTGTATTGAAACATCCTGAGTTGTGTCGAAAAGAAAGACGCTGAACTACCTAAAGAGGTATTCATAATGGGAGATGCCGGCAGTGGACTGGGGTAGGAGCAGTAAGAAGTCTCATAACACCAGGTTAAAGTCCAACAGGTTTATTTGGTAGCACAAGCTTTCGGAGCGCTGTTTTAGTGCTCCACGCTCCGAAAGCTTGTGCTACCAAATAAACCTGTTGGACTTTAACCTGGTGTTGTGAGACTTCTTAAAAAGGTATTAGGACAGATGATCAAAAGCTTGGTCAAGGAGGTAGCTTTTAAGAGCCTCTTAAAGGAGGAACATGTGGTAGACAGAGGCAGTGACGTGTGGGAAGGGAATTCCAGAGCTTGGAGCCTACAACAAATGAACATTATCTTCTGTGGTGGAGCAGTTATGACTGGGGATGCACAGAAGCCAGAATTAGAGGAACATAGATATCTCAGAGGGTTGTGGAGTTGGAGCATATTACATAGATGGAATTGAAAATGTGGACACAATTTTTAAAATTAAGGTGCTGTCTGGCCTGGAGCCAATGTGGGTCAGTGAGCACAGGAGTGACAGGAGTGCCAGACTCACTGCAAGTCAAGACATGGGCAGCAGAATTTTAGATGACCTCAAATTTATGGGGGTGTAGAATGCGATAAGTGGTGCATAGCAACAAAGGAAATAAGAGCAGGAATAGGCCATTTGACCCTGTGAGCCTGTTCTGCCAATTAATTAGGTAATGGCTAATCTGCTACTTCAACACCATTTTCCCACATTACCCATGTTACCCTAGATATCTTCCATACATAGAAACCTAGCAATCTTGCTCTTCAATATGGTCAATGACTGAGCCTCCTGTAGATTAGCAAATTCCAAACATTCACCACTCCCTAAGTGAAGAACTTGCTCCCCATCTTCTTTCTCAATGGCTCACATTTTATTCTGAGACTGTGACCACAGGGAAGGGAAACATCCTTCCTGCGTCTACTCTTCGAGCCGTGTAAGATTTTTGTCTGCTTCAATGAGGTCACTTGTCAATTTTTTTAAACTCGAAAGAATACAGGCCCAGTCACTTTAATCTCCCCTCATTGGACAATCCTGCCATCCCAGAGATTAGTCTAGTGAATGCTCCCCCAATGGCAAGTATATCCTTCCTTAGCTAAAGAGAACAAAAATGTACACAAAACACCGGCGCCTGAATTTTATGTCTGTCGAGCACTCACAGTCAGTGGGCCTGGAAGAAGACATGAAAAACATTTCCAGCCATGGTCATCTCCGGAGAGCAGTTTCACGCCGGCTGGCTGGTTAACAGCTATCCAGTGTGAAACACACTCTATGAAAGGCTGAGTGCTGCTGGAGAGGGCAGGAACGGCACTGGCACAGAGAAACAGGAGGGTGCGGCCTGGTGTTTCTACTGTGCCCCCTCAGGGAAGACAGCCACTGCGGAGCTGCTGACCTGTGAAAAATAGACACCAACCAAAAGGCGAGGCCCTGTCTAGGCAGCACAATCACACATGGGCCTCAGTCCCTGTACATACTTGTTCACTTTATTTCAGCTCTAACAGTTTGTCACTACCACCTTAGTTCCCAAGGGCAACTAGGAATTGGCAATAGATGCTGGCCAGCCAACGATGCCCATGTCCCACGAATGAATAAAAAAAGAATCAAGGTTGAAGCTAAAACGTAAGTCATCTGACTGGCCAGTCAGTCCGCCTGCCAACCGTAAAAGCAAGACAGGCAATGAAAAGTTATGTTCAGTCAATGACTGCTTGACGGCACGCTTCCACCTACTGCGCGTGCACTCCAACCGAAATAATGCACGAGGGTGCAAAGATGTCAGGGCATGCTCTTGACATCTTCTCCCACCATTTCGCATGCTAGCTATGAAAATTTCCAGCCCAGGTGCGGTCTCACCAAGACTCTTTACAATTTCAAAAGACAACTTTACTCCTCGCAAAATTCCTCTTGCAATAAAGGGTAACATTCCATTTGCTTTCCTAATTGCTTTGCTGCACCTGCAAGTTAGCTTTCAGTGTCGTCTGAACAAGGACAGCCAGGTCCCTTCGGATTAGCCTGTGTAATCATTAATTTTGAAGAAGCCCATTCATATCTTTTCTTCACTGATATATAACCAAGGCATGAATTGTGTGATAAATCTACCCAAGGTACACAAACAGAGCAAAGCAAAGCTCAGAATTGTTTTGTTGTGAGAAGGACGGACCCGTAGCATTCTTAATTTGTTTGCTAAGTGCTAACACGATGGTTTCACTTGCACAGTTAGAATAGCTTTCCCGGACCAGGGGCCTTAGATAAAACAATGTTAAATAATAGCTTAAGTAAACCTTTTGTCCTCTTTGAACAGCTGTTGTTTCTTTTCTGTTGCCATATGTGATGCTCTCCTAGATTTTTGCTTGCACTGGAGATCATTGACTTTGTCACGTATTTGATGGCCCACCCATGTCTGAAACAACATTATGTTGGACAAGCTCACACGAGGAGGGGAAGTTACATTGATGGCCTTTGAGAGTATTATCCTTACAAAATGATTGGTCCGGGTACTTTCACGGAGTACCCATCCAGGGTGCATCAGCCATACAAGGTATTCCTGCATGGCTAACACACAAAAACATGTTGTCAGTGGTTGGAGCTAAGTGAAACCTCAGCTTTAATCTCAAAATAGTTTCGGGCCATTTAAAACCTCTATTCGATAACGACCCATAATCTTTACTCGGTAGGAATACATTTTCTGAATTCTGCTGCTGGCTCCTTTGTGCGCTGCACTGGGTTTTTGTTGTGCTGTGTGGAATGACTAAGGAACTCTTTGACCTATGATACAGTTCCATGATTGTTGATAATATGCAGTTAAGCAACCATCTGGACGTTATTGCATGACAAACAGATTATTTTTGACTCCAACTGTTGTGCTGTGTGACAAAGGAAACTTAAAAAGAGACAAAGGAGTTTCTATGTTATTAAGTAGCAAAGTGCTAGTTTGGATGATTAAATGACAAACAGAACCCATGCTGAGTTGCTGCTGTGTTTTCGTGGAGGCCTTACAAAGAAGGATCGGTAGCTTTTGCTGACGTCTACAGAAAAGTTAGCCCACGCTTTGCATGCAGTTGTGCTTCTGAAAATGTTAAGTAGCATCAATGCTTCATGCCTTCTGAATGTTCAAGCCAGCTCTACTGATTTCCTTTGAAGTTTTTTTGCCAATAGCTTCATAAGTGAGAAGGTCAGTCTTACAGTCGGGAAAACGTCCAGGATCGAGCCTTGATTGTTGCTGAGTCAGCTCATCTCAGATGAAGCATTGTTTGGTGGTGTATTAGTTCTAAGGTTAGAGGAGGGCATAGAAGCTTGGGTTCCAGCTTTTGACTGTTCTCTTGCTGTGAAGTGTGCACATAGACATATCAGGTAGGAATAGGGTCACTCTTTTTTTTCTCTTCTTACAGTTAAATAATATGTCAGTTATCCTCAAGGCTCACAGCATGACTGGCCACCTGATGAAGCATCAACTGGCAGCCAAAGCACCGTTATTGACAAGAAATCAAAACTTATAGCAAAGAGGGAAACATTGGCCCAAGAAAAATACCAAGGGAATGACATGAAGTGAATCTTCTGATTCTTCTACCCCCAAACCACCAACTACCCGCCCCCCCCAACGCCTAACCTCCAGGACATAAACGATCTGATTGACCAAGTGAGCAGTTCACTATGCAGCAGTACCACTTGGAGTGAAGGTATGCTTGAGTGTGGACCGAGAACCTCTCCCAAAGTTTCTAGATCTTGGCTCAGTAACTCTCCAAACTGATATCACAAGTATCAGAAACACAGTGGAAAAGAACAATGGACTTGGTGTCTTACCACTCAATAAAGTGGTCTAATGACCATCCTTCCCCGAAAAATAAAGGGTGGAATTCTCCCATGCCCCGGTGGAATTCTCCCATGCCCCTGTCTGCAGGATCAATGGTGGAGAGAATGGAAAATTTGGCGGAAGGCCAAGAAACCAGTTTTACACTGGCATGAATTTGCCCACGAGAACCTCAGCTGGTTCCCGCCATGATGGATTGGAAAACCCGCTGGAGGCTGGCATTAAGCTGATTTGCATTTTGCAAATAAGTTGCAGGTGAAGGGCCGATATCCCACACCCAATTCCCCATCATGTCAGGGGGAAGCACACCAGTGCAAAATACATCTGGAATAACATGATGTGCAGATGTTCGAACTCACCTGAACAAGTGGCACGGCGACATAATGGTTAGCACTGCTGCCTCACAGTGCCAGGGACCCGGGTTCAATTCTGGCCTTGGGTGTCTGTCTGTCTGGAGTTTGCACATTCTCCCCATGTCTGCATGGGTTTCCTCTGGGTGCCCTGATTTCCTCCCATAGTCTAAAGATGTGTAGGCTAGTTGATTGGCCATGCGAAATTGCCTTTTAGCGCCAGAGGGATTAGCAGGGGAGTTGCGGGGATAGGGCCTGGTTGGGAGGTGCAGGCTCAATGGGCCTCATAGCCACTTTCTGCACTGTAGGGATTCTGTGATTTCCTGGTACTGCCTCTAGAGTTTATGGGTGCAGGCTGTTAGCAATTCTGAGCTCCAGAACACCATAGCTGTAGATAGGGGAGAACATCAGCAGGTGGATCTTCCAATTTTGGTGTCATCGAGGAGATCCACTTTCCAGCCTCAATGTTCCTGGAGATCTATCTCCTTTCTCAAGGGATCCACCTTCTTTCTTCAGTGCTGGGTCAGTGATGCCTTGTCAGTGTGGCACTTGTATATGAGAGTGGATGATCCACCATCAGGCGTGCTCCACCTTGGAATACAATATAAAACCCCACGGTGCATCATTAATGAGGTTGGGGCCAGAAGATACGGTACATTTTCCCTCCAGCCTCTGCAGCGGAAAACTCTCCACGTTCCCATCCCACCAAAGGACTTAGTCCCAGATGGGAGAATTCAACCCAAAGTTTGTTTTCTATTGCTGTTATAATTTAGAACATAACATTGTACCTTGGTTTTCATAGGAATGTTCAACTAATCCTTTTATCTTTAGAATAATACTTAATAGGGAAAAGATTTAAATCCTCTAAACTATTGGCTGTTCTGGTATTGTGAACTATGTCAGGAAAAAATAGTCATTTGGTGAATAATTTTTGAATGCTGAGACTGATTTTGATTCCTCCCAAATATTTACTGTTTCGTAACGTAACATATTATCATAGAATCCCTACAGAAGGAGGTCATTCGGCCCATCGAGTCTGCACCAACCACAATCATACCCAGTCCCTATCCCTGTAGCCCCACACATTTACCCTGTTAATTCCCCTGACACTAACGGGCAATTTAGCATGGCGAGTCAACCTAACCTGCACATCTTTGGACTGTGGGAGGAAACCTGAGCACCTGGAGAAAACCCATGCAGACATGGAGAGTATGTGCAAACTCCACACAGAGAATGATCCAAGCCTGGAATCGAACCTGCTACTCTGGCGCTGTGAGGCAGCAGTGCTAACCACTGTGCCAACGTGTCCGTTTCCACTGATTATTTGTTCCAAGATGTGGAGATGCCGGTGTTGAACTGGGGTAAGCACAGTAAGAAGTTTCACATCACTAGGTTAACGTCCAACAGGTTTATTTAGTAGCACAAGCCACCTGATTAAGGAGCAGCACTCTGAAAGTTTGTGGCTTGTGCTACCGAATAAACTTGTTGGACTTTAACCTGGCATTGTGAAACTTCTTACTGTAACTGTTCGAAGCCAGACATCATTCTGACTTGGAACTATATTGCCAATGTCACTGGGTTGAAGGCCTGGAACTCCTTTGCTTACAGAACTATGGATGTACCTACAACAATTGAACTGCAGCAGCCCAAGAAGGTGGCTCACCACCACGTTCTCTAGGGCAATTAGGGATGGACAACAAATGCTGGCCTAGCCAGCAACATTCTCATCCCATGAAAGAGTTGTTCCTTTTTTTTAAATTGCAGCAATTGCTTCACAATCACTGACAATAAACTGCCCTGCTGTACAGAGTGCAACAGCTGTCATCATCTGCTTGATAACAAGTGAAGTCCTAAAAACGTGAACAAATCTGCTGAAAAGCAATATTCAGGCGGCAGTCATGAACCGCTGCACATCAAAATCCCGCAGAGATTACTGCCTTTATACATGCTGTATAATTTAATCAAAAGATTCCTTTTCTCCATCAGACTTTATAAAATAAATCAAATCAAATATTTCTTCTGTGAACCTAATGGGCTTATATTTTTCAATTAATTTGGATTAGCTACAAACACCATTTCTTCACACTAACAATATCTAATATTTTGTACAATCATCATTCTTACAGATATTGTACAGCAGAAAATAGTTCTGAACAATTTGTAAAATAAGTCAAATGCTTGAACTCCTAACTGAACGGCGGTGGCACAGCAGTTAGCACTGCTGCCTCACGGCGCCACCGGACTTGGGTTTGATTCCCGGCTTGAAGCACTGTTTGTGCAGACTCTGTCCACAGTCTAGGGGATTTTCACAGTAACTTCATTGCAGTGTTACTGTAAACCTACTTGTGACCCTGATCCATGAATAAACTGAAGGAGTAGGAAATGAAAGAGGTATTCAGAACTTAACAGAAAACACTTGCATATTTTATTATTTGCCTAGACTAAAATCAATATTGCACTCAGCCTTTTAAGCCACAGTAAGAAAAAGTAAAATGTTTTATACAGATTAGGCAAACTTAAATTATTGTATTAATAGTTTGATGTTTCTATTGTATCCTTGATGATCCCCAATCAAGTGCCACTGAGTAACTCAGCTTTTGAATTTATGGCAAGCTATCTTTTGTTAGCCATGGTAGTTGTTGGAATAAGTGTCTGACTTGTGTTGACTCTCCATGGTGTCAAATGGACTGGAAATCCAGCTCATGGCTCAGGCCAGGTTCTCGATGCACCTGCTACAGAGTGAGACCAAGTCCACATAGCCAGTCAGCCCTTATCCTGTGTCAGCTGTAATATAGGATGGCAACGCAGATGCTGATGTGATTTATGATGCACTATTCTGAAATGACTTGCAGGGAAATGAATCTCTATCTGCTTTCCACACAACTAGGGCAATGAGATGTTGGAAAAATGGCGTTTAAGGCCACTTGTGTTAGATTGGCCTTAGTTTTGGCGAGTTATAAAAGGGCCTTTATCTAATCCAAGGTCTTCGCAAATGTCTGAGGACCAAGCCATATTATTGCTATATTGGATGGCAAATAGCTTTAACATGAATTGTCTCTGTGGACTCAAAGCAAGCATGACGTCAACATAGAGCCTGAACAATTAGGGATCTCTCTTCCTTATCTTTACTGCTGAGAAAAAGTTACGCTTTATTTTAATGCTAATTCGTCTGATTTCAACAAGAACAAACTTTTTGGATGAATTCATTCAATTAACTAAGCTTTCAGTGCGTTTATAGCCTTGAGGCCAAATGTTAAAAGCATTAAAATTCAAACCGGTGCACACTCACTCCTACATACATAATTCTTGTAATGTTTGGCATTTCCAACCCACTCCCAGTTTATTATTTTTCCTCCCTTTAGATTCTTCTATCCTTTCCACCCCCCTGCCACAAATCATTTCCTAGCTGAAAAGATGGACAATTGCCCTGTGCCCAGGTCTCTAACCTGCTTGCTTTATTACTAGTTTGCAGTGTAACAAGACTCCAACGGTTTTGTAATGACTCTCTCGAGGCTCAGTCTGAGGCCATTTCAATTAACAAGTTTGGGTGGGTACCGATCCTGATTTTGTAAAACAAAGATATCTTTTGCGAAATAGATCTTCGGGACTATGGTACAATCAGACGTGACAAAATATATTGGTATGTTTCTGCTAGAAGCTGCAACGGCTTAAATGAGTCAAGTAATATCAAATGATGCTTTTTGTACAATCATAGAATCCCTACAATGCAGAAGGAGGCCATTCAGCCTATTGAGCCTGCCCTATCCCTGCAATCCCTACTAATTTCCCTGACATGAAGTGGCAATTTATCATGGTGAATCAACCTAACCGCGCATCTTTGGACTGTGGGAGGAAACCGGAGCACCCGGAGGAAATCCACGCAAACACGGGGAGAATGTACAAACTCCACACAGATAGTTACCTGCAGCCAGAATTGAACCCAGGTCTCTGTGAGACAGCAGTGCTAACCACTGTGCCACCATATTGTGAATGGAGGCAAAGGGTTACTAGATAACATTTTCACCCAACCTACTTAATAAAGCTATTGTGTCTGGTAGATTCCCAATTATCTGAAGAAGGAAAGAAACAAAGTACTTTTAAATAGCACCTATTGGGTGATTGCAAAACATTTCACCAAAATAATGTACTTTAATCACTATTGTTATGGAGAAATGGGAGAGCAGCCATTTTTGGCATAGCAAGTCTCCAGAAGCAGCAATAAAATGAATGAACAATCAATCTGCTTTTAGTGTTTTGGACACGGGAGGAATGTTGGCAAAGGGAACTCTCTCCTGCTTCAATCATCTGATCTTTTGTGTCCACCTAAACTACAAGGACGTTCAAATGCAACTGTAGCTTTAATTCTTTATCTGAAGGGTGACACTTCCAACAAGTCAGCCCTTCCTCAGCACTACATGAATAAGTAGGCTCATTTATGATCTCAAACGAGTAGCCAGCGTAATCAAGGACCCCCCACACCCTGGACATACTCTCTACCACCTTCTTCTGTTGGGAAAAAGATACAAGTGTCTGATGCATATACCAACCAACTCGAGAATAGCTACTTCCCTGCTGTGATCAATCTTTTGAATGGACTTGCCTTATATTAAGTTTAAACAAAAACAGAAAATACTAAAAAAAACCTCAACAAGTCCGACAGTATCTGTGGAGACAGAATAGAGCCAACACTTTGAATCTTGATGACCCTTTGTCAGAGTGTCACACTCTTATTCCACTCTGATGAAAGCACAGAATCAGACTAAAACTGATTCTGAGCCAGGAGGTTGCATTTATGTATCAGCACTGCAATAGCTGAGATAAATCAACTCAGCAAAAAAAAACAAAGATCTAACCTTGGAAATACAGAACTATAAAGCTCAATATCACATCAAGATATTGAGTATGCAAGTACATTTTAAATGAAGGAACACAAAGCAAACACTGCGAATACTTTATTCTAAGCTCTTATTAATAAGCAACTAAAACATATCCACTTATTTAATAAGGTTCAATAAATTACCTTATGAACTATTAGTTGGAGACAGATTATATGATTTTGATCACATTATTTACATATACATATTTTTAATAAAGCTTTTCATTGTAATCGTGACTTTTCTGTTGTTTATTCTGTTAAAACAAATTGCACTCAATTAGACACAGACAAGCAAGTTATATTTAAAAAAGTACTTTCTAAACAAAATCCTGTATAAATTGATTTTTCAGTTTTATTAAAATGTAAATTAGCGGTTGCTGGTCAGGCTGTGATTACAATTGAACACAAAAGGTGATGTAACTTCATAAGCCTGGGCCAGATTATTTGAGCAGCAAGTTTCCTGCACCCCGGCCCCTGAGCTGTGGAGAATGTGTTCCAGCTGATACTGCCCCTCATCTACTTGATGCACTGTGGAGCATTAATTGACTGGAGATTCCGGGTGCAACTTCAGTTAATTATGATTGGGGAATCATAGCGGGCCGACCATGTAAAGGTTCATTGACCTTGGGTGGGATTTTCCAGTTTTGAGGCGAGCGTGGACAGAGAATCCCGGCCGAGGACTCCAATATGTTTGGCTGGCAGCCCTCTAGTCCCGACTGCAAACAGTTTCCCGAGCTGAAGGCCTGGGTTGTCATCCTCCGGGTGGGTCGGGGAGCCTGGAAAATTCCTGACTCAGCCTGCCTACATCGGGAGAAGGTGCCAGCCCAGGCGGGCTCTTCATTGCTGATGGCTGGGTGTGAGCTGGAGTTGGACCAGCCCACTTTGGAAGAGGTGCAGAGGCAGCCACAGGGCTCCTGGGTGCAGAAGTGGTCTGTTTAAAAGGTCATTGTCCCAGTGGAAAGCAAAACGCAATTGCTGGGATTTTACCATCTCACCTGCCCAAGGCTGGTAAGATCCCACCCGAGGCCAATGAAGAACACTGTTCTGTGAGTCTCACCTGCCCCGATTTGTGTATCAGCAAAATTCCGCCAAATGGCTCTCTAGCCTTCACCTCTCAGACCCCCTTCACCCTCCAAACATTCCCCTTGCCCCATCCATATCACCTCATGCTCCCCCTCCCACCCCTTCAGGCTCCTCATACGCCCTATGCCAGGCTGTGGTACTTCAATATCCATTGGTCCATTGTACACTTTCTACAGTGTATTCACTATAATGTAAAGTGGAATGTGTAAAAAAAGTTTTGAGAAAATGTAATCCTTTGATCACTTGTTTAAAAAAAAGTTCTGAGATGCTGAGCCAGGCATAATGGGCATGAGGAGACAAAGGTGGTGGGCGGAAGGGCAGAGCCTGGCATGAGAAACATGAGGGGGAACCTTTTGATCTCACCTTTTGAAAGAAACCCTCATGCACACTAGAATTCATGACTCCTTTAATGGAACCTGAACCACAACTCTTTAAAACCTTGGCCCCAAACCAGGAAAATTGCAGGGAAGTAGGAGATACCTGTCGTCACAATGGAGCTGGCCAGGTAAGGAATGCTGGATTTGGGTTTTTGACAGGAAATAGCTTGCATCCTTTGAAGGTGCTGCTGAAAATCAGACGGCCCAGGAATAGGGCTGGGAATCCTTGAATTGGTATTCTCCAGCCATTTTTAAAATTCTCCTCAGCCAAACTAATGGGGGGCGGTGGGGGGGGGGAAGCACCAGGGGTTTGAGCAGGTGAGTTGAAGAGGAGGCTTAGAAGGGTGCAGGGATCACCCTTGGGGCATCCTTGCCCATCCTTTTCTCCCGCCAGCGGAAAATTGAGGGAAAGTGAGAAACGGCCCTTAAGTGGTTGCTAATTGGCTACATACAGGCATGATCCTGGGCAAGAGAGGGCCCGCAGACTGGGTTAGACCTTGCCATCCCGCTGTAAAATTGTGGCGTGGTCAGGGCAGGTGGGAGGGTGGCACAGTGCCATCTGAGGAACCTGCCCCGATGGTTTCATTGCTTCATCAAACTGGTTTCACTTTGTACCTGCAAGCAGTCCAAAATCCATTAACATAATTCCATGTAAAATGGTTTAGTGAGTAAACTCCTCACTGCAGAATGTATCTCCTGCAGAAAATCAGACGCTGAAAATCTCTGGCTCCAGATCGCTTTCACGTGAAAAGAAGGCACAAAAATAGTGTTAATTCATGAAGAGTAGGAGCTGTGTTTTTACTGTGGGGATAAAAAGCTCAACATTATGTCCAACCTTACTGTTTCAAAAGATTATTTTAACAGTAAAACCCATTGTGTTCTAAATAAACCTGTTCAAGATATAGCTACACCATGACTACATAATGCCTTTGGATCAAGGGACAGGTTTTAGCATTGTGAGCATAGTGGTTTTTAATGTAACCAAAATGAGTAATTATTTTGAATGAGTTAATAGAAACTAATTTTTGTCATGGAAATCAATAGCTGAAAATTTGTTTTAATTCTATGCAATGACTATTAGGACATTAATTTTCATCTTTCAGCTCCTTGTGCTAACTTAGTCCCAACTTATGCCAATCTTTACCCACCTTACCCACTCCATGCCAACCCACCTAATATCTACCTTGGGCAAATCTTGGGAAACATGCTGACATAACGTAAAGTTATTTGTTATTCCTGATGTCACTAGTTAAGAACAACAGTCATTGATGAAATAAGAATCGATGCATTGACATTTCTTCAATTAATCTCTTACGAAACCAAACATTTCTATTCCATATCCACTTGAAGCTGTCAATCAAATTGCTCACTCACCATGCACCCCAGTGTGATAATGTTAGATTGTAAAATGAGTTTTGTAGCACAAATCCAGTAATGATATCCCTCAGGCTTGTTTTAACAGACAGAGTAAAACAGCAGGTGGGATTTTCCTCTCCCTCCACAGCATGTTTCACAGCAGTGGGAGATGTCACACTGCTCACTGGTGGTGGGATCTTATGGTCTGGAAATGTCAATGGGGTTTCCCATTGAACGCACGCCTTACCACTGGGAAGCACACTGCTGGTTGGTTGGACCATAAGACCCCGCCGGCATAAACGGCGACAAGATTTCAGCGAGCATTTAAACTCCACACATTTTTTTCAATTTACAGTCCAGCAGTGTTAAATCCATTGACAGTGCCAATTGACTTTGACAGTTCATTGACAGTCCAATGCATTTATGCACTTTTACACACACCTGCCTGCTATTAACAATCCTAAAGGGACTCTGAGCTACATCGAAGGATGCCTTACCTCTCCTAATTAATGTCTCATCTCTACCAAAGAAGTACACTGGTCTCCAAATGAACTCACATGGGTTTAGACAGATCTAAGATGCACACTTCAGGTTTTGGACACGTACATCATTAAAATCACACGTGAAGGCAGCTCCTGATTTATACTGGCAGCTGCCTTTGGGAAACACAGATGTGCCATACATTGCCCTCTCCTGCCCTACTCACCCCTATATGAAAATGGTGGAGTCTGAATCCGGGCACTGGACTTCTGGAGTTGAGGCTCTGCCAATCTCTTCACACAGGTGGAGGATCTTTTTGTCTATGCCAAAGTTCAGACCATGGTCACTTGGATGAAAAAGTCAATGGCTGTTTGAGATGGAATCTTATATCCCAGGAGGAAATAAAGATTTCAAGAGAAAATTAGTTGGAAGAAAAACTCCAACTGCAGACTCTCTGCACACTTTATAATCAGCATTGAAAATGTTTTCCTTGAGAATCAATCTAGGAAACCATGTGTAAAAGATATTTTGTATTCAGTCCACTCCATGAAAAGTGAAGTAATAAACAGGAAAAGAACAGTGGTTACACTGTTAACTGGAACTGTTCACATTAAAAGTGCTCCGTGCATTTATAACATAAAGTTGCCCTGTTAACATTCAACTGTATATTTATATTGCTGGTTTGTCACTAATAGTACTTCCAAAGTCAGTGGCAAATATGTAGGGTGTGTTAAAATGTAACCAATAACAGGCTTGCAAGGGTCAGCTGATGTGGTAAACTATGTAACCAATAGCAAAATGATGGGATGATCAGCTGATCAGCTGACTCAGTATAATTAAGAACTTGTTGGGAATTGTTGGGGAGCTTGGAATGGCCCAGGGTGAGGCCCCAAGTGCTAGAGTATTGAAGTTTCTTTATTAAACCCTTTTCTCTGATTTACCTGTTTCATTTTATTGCCTATAACTGAAGAGTTCCTTCCGCTGGATCAACAGGATGGAGGTAACTCCTTCTTTTGTGGGACATGGGCATCACTGGCCGGCCAACATTTATTGCCCATCCCTACTTGCCCTTATACTGACAGGCTAGCTAAGCCATTCCAGAGTCAACCACATTGCTATGACTGTGGAGTCATGTGTAGGCCAGACCAGGTAAGGACAGGAGATTTCCTTCCCTAAAGGACATTAGTGAACCAAATGGGTTTTTCTGACATCGACAATGGTTTCATGGTCATCAGTAGACTTTTAATTCCAGATATTTTTTTCTTGAATTCAAATTCCACCATCTGCTGTGGCGTGACATATCCTCTTCCATCTTCTTCTGTTGGGAACAAGATACAAAAGTCTGAGGACACGCACAAACTGACTCAAGAACAGCTTCTTCCCTGCAGCCGTCAGACTTTTGAATGGACTTCCCTGGCATTAAGTTGATCTTTCTTTGCAACCTAGCTATGACTGTAACACTACATTCTGCACTCTCTCCTTTCCTTCTCTATGTACGGTATGCTTTGTCTGTACAGCGCACAAGAAACAATACTTTTCACTGTATACTATTACATGTCACAATAAATTAAATGAAATCAAGGGATTCGAACCCAGGTCCCCAGAACATTAGCTGAGCTTCTGGATTCATAATCTTGTGATAATACCCCTCAGCTATCACCTCTCCACAGACTTTCTGAAGGATTTGATGGTACTGGTGATTTGGCAACAAAAGTGCTGAGCAATTAATTGAAGAAGGCACTTTGCATGGTTAATGGTGGACTCAATAATGAAAGCACTCCTACCTGGCCAATACCTTGTTACCAAGTATTTTTGCCCTTGCTGGTCTCTTCAGACCTGCTATAGCTATTGATAAAAGGAACAGGCCCCAAGAAGAAATAATAATACACGCGTTAGCTTGTGTAAAGTGCACCTGGATCCTGAAAAAACTCATCCTTAATGTAAATTCTACAACAGGAGTGATAACTAGTACAATAAAACTGCCACAGGAAGCAGTTCCAGTAAAATAAATATGTTGAGAAATGGACAGCTTGGAAGGTACATCCCAAAGAAATCTGCTGACTCAATGAATAAGAAGTGAGACAGATTGGTTAGTGATTTGATTTAGTTTAGTATACAGTGCTGGCTGGAAAGAAAGAATTGCTCCTGTAATTTAGACCAGTCATATCCACAACCTGATGCTTTCAAATCTCAGCATGAACTGTCCCCAATTCCTCACTAATTGACACAAAACCAAGATCATTATACTCATACAGTGCGGAAGAGGCCTCTCAGCCCATCGAGTCCCCACCGACACATTAGAAAACCCAATCTCCCACCTAATCCCATCAGTAGACTCTTAATTTCAGATATTTTTTATTGAATTCAAATTCCACTATATGTCATGGCAGGATTTGAACTTCGGCTTCCAGAACATTAGCTGAACTTCTGGATAAATAGTGATAATACCACTCAGTCATCCCCTCCCCTCATAATTCAACAATTCTGTCGAATCTGTTTGGGGGAATTTTGGGCTCATTGCTGTGTCCCAACACACTATTAGACAAACAAAAACAGAAAAATGCTGGAAGATCTCAGCAGGTCTGACAGCATCTGTGAAGAGAGAATAGAGCCAACGTTTCGAGTCTGGATGAGCCTTTCGTCAGAACTCTATCCACAGTAATTTGCATTTATCCTACTCTATTTAGGCAGATCACTGCGGTGCGTTGGAATGCTGTCAAACTGCTGAGTTTTCATACAGCATTTCTTCAATCATACCTTTGTCCATTCATCTAATGTCTGTACAGATTGTAAGCACCTTTCTTCATTCTGCCATTCGACTGTACTGCTGAGGTACAGGTTAAGGATTGCAGTTTACACTTGTTGGAAAATGTCTGTTGACAGCCCTCAGTACTGACCGACTGCTCCAATCTGTAATGAATCCTCGTGGCAGCTTTTGTTAGTTCACTCTTCAGATGCCAAAACGAAAGCCCTAACACCCATTCCAGATAATCCCTTGTGCAATCATTCTCTGAAAGAAAAGTGCTTTGATACGACCACGCAGTGACATTGAGAGATGGGCTTAACTGCATCAGGCCTCAACCACCACTTGCCGATTGACTTGCTAAAGGCAGAAGATAAAGTACTCGCATAAAGATGACAAAAATTAGGGATGAGTAAATTAAAGAGGCTATAAATACTGCAGTATAAAGAATGATGTCATCTCATTTGCGTGGGCTATAATTTCAAACAAGTTGCTCTTGAATCTTTTCTATTGTGCAGCAGAGGGGAAAGAAATCAATAAAATCAGTCAATGTGCAGAAACATTGACAAAAGATTACCACCAAACACTTGATCTGATGCAGCTCAGAGCAAAAATCAAAAAGGGGCGAGTGGAGTTTGAGCTAAATTCAGGCCAGTTAAATTGAAGTTAAATTGTTCTTATTTCTCCATCCTTTGGGCACCAGTAACCTCGGCCCTGACATCAATGCGGCCTTTTTGATGGGTGCCCTGATCTGGAAAAAAAAGAGGATTCCATGCCCCCGCCACCCCCCCCCCCCAACCCACCACCATCGACAAGGGAACTCCCCCCCCCACCCCCACCCACCACCATCGACAAGGGAACTCTTCCCCCCCCTCCCCCCCCACCCCACCACCTCTCCCCCATTCTCAACAGACATAGGGCCCACCCTCTCCCCACAGGGAACCCTCCACCCCGAGCCTCCGCAACAGAAGGCAGTGTCAAGGGGCAATGCTGAGGGCACTGCCAGCGGGCATACCAGGGTACTGCCTGAGCCTGACCCACTCTTTCCCCATCCGCCTCCCCCCAGCTGCTGTACTTATCTGTGTGCCCCTGATGGGTCGTCTTTGTCAGTTCCCCATTTGTAAAGACTTTTTGGGAACGCTGGCAGTTGCACTGCTAGGAGGGGACTTTTGTACATGGATTATCCATTGGGGAGGTATGCTAATTATATGTAAATGAATTAAAATAGAGTTCTTGTCATTGAATGGTGGGAGTCCTGTTACATCAGTGAGGAGTGCTGCGGGACAATCAAGGGGGTAATCCTGCCAGCGTAAAAGCCGTTTTGAGACTCCTCTGTTATTTCTGTCCATTGAAAGCGGGGATGGAAAATCCCCCCTTTGTATTCATATAACTCTAAAGACTTTGAATCTATTTACAACATCGGGTGGAATTTTCCAGTCCTTCCTACAGGCAGGATCTTCCAGTCTAGGCAAGTTCACCTCCCGTGATGGGTTCCCCGCTGGTCAGCAAACCATGCAAATTGCAGTTGTCTTCAGCAGGTCAGGAAAATCCACCTCTGCCATGGGAAAACCCGTGGCAGGAGGCTGGAAAATTCCAGCCTTAGACTCTGAAAAAAAATCAGCTGATAAATGGAAGTGAGCACAGATTGGGAATGTATGGTGCTCTGAGGTAGAAGTATATATTTGTCACTTGTACAACGACCTGGATTAAACAAAGAACAACCCAGCATGGGAAACAGGCCCTTCGGCCCAACGAGCCCGCGCCACCGCATCACCCTACACCTATTCTACCCTGCGTATCTACAAATAGAACCCCTGACTTAGCCAGATTCAGGGGAGAATAGTGTCAATTTGGTAAAACCAATCAGCCTAAGAGCACATCTTTGGGGTGTGGGAGGAAACCGGAGCGCCCGGAGGAAACCCACGCAACCACAGGGAGAATGCACAAACTCCCACAGACACAGGCCCAAATCCATGTATCTGCACAGCTAGCAGTGCTAGTCACTGAGCTGTTGCAGCGCCCGTCTACCGGTCCAGGATCAAGCACACACACCGACACGAAGTACTAGGCCACTCCCGGAACCTCCAGGAGCAGCCCACGCACGACCCACCGTGTGCATGCCCCTCGTTTGACAACGAGGTGGACCTCCACCTGCGGAGTGAAAAGACAAAAACGTTAATCACAAGCCTGCCTTTCCGGTGTCTCCCGAGGTTCTAACCCTTATTCAATAACCCCTACCATAACCCTCCATCCTCGTTTCACTCATGTGCCTATCTAACTGAACCTTAAACTAGTCCAACGTTCCCGCCTCCACCACCCCACTCGGTAGCGCGTTCCATACCCGCACTACTCTCTGCGTAAAGAACCCTCCTCTCATATCCAAATTATACCTCTCCCCCCTCACCCTTAAATCATGTCCTCTTGTATTCGTAACCAATCTAGGGAGCAATCTCTCACTATTGACCCTGCCTATTCCCTTCAGTATCTTATATACCTCTATCATGTCACCCCTCAATCTCCGTCTTTCCAAAGAGAACAGTCCCAGTTTCTCCAACCTTTCCTCGTAACCCAACCCCTCCATGCCAGGCAACATCCTGGTAAACCTCCTCTGCACCCTTTCCAGAGCCTCCACGTCCTTCCGGTAGTAAGGTGACCAGAACTGGACGCAGTACTCCAAATGCGGTCTAACCAACGTTCTATACAATTGAAGCATTAGACGGCAGCTTTTAAACTCTATACCCCTTCCTATAAAGGCTAGCATTCCATAAGCCTTCCTGACAACATTCTCCACTTGTGTCGCAACCTTCATGGATTTGTGAACCTGCACTCCCAGGTCCCTCTGTGTTTCTATACTCCTAATTTGTCTACCTTTAATCACATAGCTCCTCTCTACATTATTCCTTCCAAAATGCATCACCTCGCATTTGTCAGGATTAAATTCCATCTGCCACCTATCTGCCCAATGCACCAACCTATCTATATCCTGTTGTATCACCTGACAATCCACTTCAGTACCCGCCAACCCTGCCATCTTGGTGTCATCAGCAAACTTGCTGATCACACCACCTACGCTCCAAGTCATTTATGTAGACTACAAAGAGGAGAGGTCCCAGTACCGAGCCCTGCGGCACACCACTGGTCACTGGCCTCCAGCTGGACAAAGTCCCCTCCACAACTACCCTCTGTCTCCTATTGCCCAGCCAGTTCTCAATCCACCTAGCTACCTGACCCCGTATCCCATGCGCCTTAACCTTTTCTACCAGCCTACCATGAGGGACTTTGTCAAACGCCTTACTGAAATCCATATAGATGACATCAACGGCTTGCCCATTGTGATAAACATTTAGGTGAAGATTTCCCTATTCCATTGCTTGGGCTGACAATGCACAGCAAATGAAGGAAATCGGATAGCAAGGAACACAGGCTCTTAATGCAGCCATTTCAGTAGTTGGAAAATTGGCTGAACTCCCATATAGGTGCGCACAGATCCATACCCAATTTTCCCAGTGTCCATGTGATCCAATAGCCCCTGTCTGCTACCTGTGCTGAGCAATGTTAGTGCAACATATGTGCCAGCATGCTTTCCAAGTTGAAGAGCTGTGCTGCATGCAACATGTGGAAGGCTTGATAAACTGAATTGAAGATTGCTGAGATCTGGACTCCATTTGCTGATTTGCCACTCAATAAATTCTCCAGCTCAGCTGGAATATAGCAATGAAGGTGAGGAACTTCCCTCAGTGATAGGGAAGATGGTGGCCTAGTGGTATTGTCACTGAACTAGTAATCCTGGGACCCAGGGTAACGTTCTGGCAACCCGAGTTCGAACCTCACCACGACAGCTGGTGAAATTTGAAATCAGTGAAAAAATCTAAAATTAAAATTCTACTGATGACTATGAAACCATTGTCAATTGACGGAAAAACCCATCTGATCCACTAATGTCCGTTAGGGATGAAAATTGCCATCCTTATCTGGTCTGGCCCACATGTGACTCCAGAGCCACAACAGTGTAGTTGGCTCTTTGATGGCCTTAGGGATGGGCAATAAACGCTGGCCCAGCCAGCAACACCCACAGCCCACAAACAACTGAAAAAAAGGAAAAATCAGAGAGTGCTTTAGTGTGCCCTACTCTGCAGGGAAGCACTGGTGAAATAAGCCATTTCCACATTTCCTCGGTCAGAATATGTTGCACAGTAAGTTCCAAGAACAAATAGCATGCTTTTTCATTTTCTCTTGGTAAAATATATTTTCTATACATGTTTTAATTATGAGCATTGTAAACTGGAGATCTGAATGTACAAAACAAAGATATTTGTTACTTTATTTCCCTCCTTGGTTGTTTTTTATCAAGATTCAGTGAGTGCTGTGAACAGTCCTCGGTGACAGGCTGATAGGAGATATGCTGGTAGCTGTATATGTTTTCTGACACCCCTGCATGTACAAGAAATATATTAACTTCATTGAGACCAGACTCTGGAGTCCATGTCAGTCGGTGTCCTTCCCTTGTTATCCACTGGCTATTTTCCCAGTTTGTCTTCTGCCTGATGATGTATGCCTTCATTAATCACCTCTAAATAAAAGCTAATCAGTTGGTGATGCCCCACCCTATAAACAGCAATCCAGCTGACCAAAATGCATCAGATACCTCTGTATAAATAGCATATTACTGTTGATGCATATTCTGTGCACATAAAGTAGTGTGTATCCATCAAGTTATATAACTTGATTAATCTCTTCATACTAACTAGTATTGTTTCCTCACTGTACCAGCCACCAGAAATGTGCAAATTTATCAGACTATGAAAAGATATAGCGTAGCCAACTCGACTGCAATTATCCTTGAAACTCCCACACTCATGTCCCAGCAAATCTCAACATAAAATGCAAATAAGGCAGATTTTTTTTACAAATAAAGAATATATAACGAAGGACTTTCTGTTGCACTTCTCTTGTCAGTGTCTTCTGGAGATTCCTCTGGGACATTTTTGGGTTATTATCTCAAGTCATTTCATCTGGGTTTTAAGATGAGGAAGAATGAAGTCAGAAAGTTGAAACCTTCTGGATGGCTTCCACATAACACCGAAGACAGAAAGAAGGCTAAAAGCCAAACAGTAATCCTCAAAGATCCAGTATTGTATGGGAAATATAACACTCTAATCTTGAAGTCAACGTTCTGTTGTCCAGTCATGTCCAAAAACTGAGTAATTGTGGCATTTGCCAATGTGCATTCAGTATATGAGTTGTCATATAGAAGTATTACTTAAGTTAGCCTATGTCAACTTGGTCATTGAGAAGCATGTCTTTCTCTACAACAATCCAACAATGCAATAACTGAAAACTGAAGCATGGTACTAATATCACAATAGATTCTTTGTGGCTCTGTGCAATATGATATTAAACTAACCATTGGGCTACATCAGTTGCAAAAGGATCCATATTGTATCATTCAACATCAATTCATCTTTGTTCTCTGGATAATATCTCAGCTTGATTAATCAAATCTTTGGCTCTTTTAGAGACAGGATTATTGTGTTAGCATCCACCATCATTCCTTCTATCACCACATGGTGTTCTCAATGTCTGAGTGTTGCTTATCATGGCTCCATGATGCCCTGATATCGCACTGGGACAAGTAGAAAAGGCAGGCTCCAAGAATGCCCTCAGACTGTGCCTGGATTGAAGTTTGAGCAAAACACTGTGTACGCTGGAATCTGAAATAACAGAAAGTGCTGGAAAATCTCAGCAGGTCTGGCAGAATCTGTGGAGAGGGCAAATAAAGCTAACATTTGGGGGGAATTTTCCCACCCCACCCACCATGGGAATTGTAGTGGGCGGGGGAGTGGCAGACCTTGCAAAGGTCTGGCAGGACTTTCCTGTTTTGACTTGCGCGTGGCGTCCTTCCCCTTAGTCTGTATGATTCTTTATCGGAGTTAACGAGAGGGAGAAATGTGATGGATTATATACTGTGTAACGGGGGATGGAGAACCTGGAGCACGGTAGAAGGTCAGTGATTGGAGGGAGCTAGGAGAGAGAGCAACAAAGATATGTCGATCATGATAGAGGGAACGTTAATGGCAGGAGAAGGTGCCAGGATTGAAACCCGCCAGCAGCATCATTAAGCAGTACATTCTAATTAATGGAGCTTACTTGCTTTACTTATCACAATCATTACAACTGTAAAGCTGACAGCAACTTTTGGTATCTGTGCACATGCACAATTCAATGTGGAAGTCTAGAGGTTGCTGTCACTGTTTTATTGCTTCCACACATTGTGCACTACTGAATTTCCTACAGGTCTGAAATCTTCTGCAGTCATTTGAATTGACTTGAACTTGCATTTTTACATGATTAATCTCGTTGTGAAGTCCCTTGAAGATGTTAACTGGGTTTTTAACAGTGTATTAAGTTTACAATTACTCTCTGGCCCTGAAAAATAGAAAAATTCTCTGTGCAGGATCATGTGCCTTATTTTAGATAGGGCTGGATGTTTTTGGGTCTGGCTTTTGATCTGCCTTGCTGACTCTAGCAAAGTCTGCAAGAAATTCAGGGTCACCCCACCCTTGTCGCCAATGTAATAATTCAGCTGAACACCTGTTTCCCATCACCAAGCATCCTTAATTGTGTACCAAGAAAGAGACTGTTTCTGCTGCTTCCATTTCTGTGAAATGTCAAATATTTCCATTATGACAAAAAGCCACAGATTTTTCAGTAATATTTCTAAAGTTTGCTGGTGGTGTTTCACTCTTGACGTAAATCCTATATATGTGCCCCAATCCTTGTTTTGCTGTTTTGTATACAAATTAAAAAGTGAAGGTGAGTCGGTGGGTTCTGTTTTCTGGCTTGCTGTGTATGAGAATTCTTCAGTTTTATTGGTTGTCTTATCAGGGCCGTAAAGGGAATCATTGATGCACTTCTGCATAGACTTCATGATATACAAGCTCCCTTATTGAGCAGACAGAGGCTTGCCCAACAGAAAGTGTTCAATGGGAACTTTTAAAGCTGTTACTTTACCCAGATCAGCAATGTGGGTCCTGAGTTGTTGATCCACCTAGCTGGGAACCGCAGAAGCAGTCTCTTTCTTGGTACACAGTTAAGGATGCTTGGTGACGGGAAACAGGTGTTTGGCTGAATTATTACATTGGCGACGAGGGTGGGATGACCCTGAATTTCTTGCAGACTTTGCCAAAGTCAGCAAGGCAGATCAAAAGCCAGACCCAAAAACTTCCAACCCTATCTAAAATAAGGCACATAATCCTGCACAGAGAATTCCAAGGACGACCCTCCAAGGAAATGAAAACCTATCTCAGTAAAAAAATCAAGCTTAGCGTTGAGGATCGGATCATTCTTTGGGGGTCCCGAGTAGTTCTTCTGACCCCAGAATGACGTCCAATATTAACAAAGCTACATAATGGCCAATCGAAAGTATCAAAAATAAAGATGGGCCGGTCTTGACACAGACGGCACAGACTTGGTGAAGTGATGTAATCTGTGCAAAGAGAATCAAAATCTCCCTCCTTCAGCAGCCTCCCTATATCCCTGAGAGTGGCCTGACTGGCTATGGGTACACGTACATGTAGACTTTGCAGGGCTCTTTACGGGTTCTATGTTATTAATCGTAGTGCATGCACAGTTCAAGTGGGTGGAGTTGCACTTCATGGGCTCGTTCTTTGATGTCAGCGGTAAGTCCTGTCCTGTCAGGCACCACGGTGACACAGTGGTTGGCACTGCTGCCTCACAGCACCAAGAACCCAACTTCAATTCTGGCCCCCAGTAACTGTCCATGTGGTGTCCACACATTCTCCCAGTGTTTGCATGGGTTTCCTCTGGGCGCTCTGGTTTCCAAAGATGTGTGGATTAGATTGATTGGCCATGCTCAATTGCCCCTTAGTGTCAGGGAGATTAGCGGGGTAAATATGTGGGTTACAGGAGCAGGGCCTAGGTGGGGTTGTTGTAGCGTGGGCTCAGCAGGCCAAATGGCCTCTTTCTGCACTGTAAGGATTCTATATATACTGGTCTCTATAGACACTAAATGGCCTCTTTCTGCACTGTAAGGATTCTATATACACTAGTCTCTATAGACACTAAATGGCTTCTTTCTGCACTGTAGGGATTAGTTGCTGACTGCAAAATCTGAGCTAAGAGAGTTTTGAATAGTTTATTTTCATTGTGTGAATGAAGGAGCAGTATATTCTTCTGCTGTCAGTGAAACTCTGCTGATGGTAGCACAATGAGTGGGAGCATTGTCAGATATATATTGATATATGTGTACGAAAGAATAATAACAATAGTTTCACTTTTCTAAATGCAGCTGTTGTGGAAATATAAAAGGGATGTTGACTTTTTTTTTAATTCTGATCTCGAGTCATGGATTGTCTTTTGTTTTGGACACTCACCTCAGTGGGAGTTTGCATCAATAAAAGTTTAATTCTGTTCATTTTATTGAAAGGGGGCACATTCCAGGAAATTGGATTTTTGAATGCACTATCCTGTGAACAGTGGCAAAATGACCTTTTCTTAAAGTTAATTAGATGGCTAATAAGGGAACTATATTTCTTCACATGAAACTATGAGCTACAAATCTGCCCCATTTGTTCTACTAATATGAAGCAGCAGCAATCAGGAGAATATAAATGTAATATCAGTGATCGGGCATCAGTTTTGTCTGTCTCCCTGCAGACCACGCAACATCCTGGTAAATCTCCAATGTGCCCTCTCCAAAGCACGCACATCATTCTGGCCTAACTAAAGTTGTATACAGATGCCCCAACTGATGAAGGCAAGCGTGCTGTCTGCCTTCTTGACCACCTTATGCACTTGTGTTGCCACTTTCAGAGATCTGTAGACCTGTACGCCCAGATCCCTCTGTATGTCAATGCACCTAATGGTTCTGCCATTTACTGTATAATTTGCACCTGAGTTCTAATGGGGAAGCAGTCCTAGAATACAAGGCATCCAAGTATAGCGTGTATGTGCTAGAGGGGAGGATGGGTGGTTGTTCCACATGTATAGAAAGAAAAGAAAATCCTAGCTAAATCCTGCCTGTGTTAATTACTTCAGGAGAATGGATTGAAAATGGAACGATCATGTCAGACATTGCTTTTTGAATGACCGGAGAAATTTCAGACATCAACAATTACAGGGAAGCAGGCAGCACCTGCATGGAGTGAATACTAGACCAAAAAAAGACACTAAGTCTCAGAGCGTGTGATAAATCAGCTTCATTGATGCTCTCAAGAAGAAAGGAGCTGAGTCAGGTTTTTTTGTGCTGCTCTGAGCTGAGTCAGGTCTTGCTGCCAGGTAGTTCTTTAAACACTAATGTCCTCTAACTAACAAATTTGGTTTAGTGTGGAGTTTATTTAGCACGGGATCCTGCAAAGTCAACTTCTTCTGGCATCATTCACACGTTACATGACTCACTAAACAAATAGGCAGGAGGAAAAATCCAATAAAACTCAAATTTGTCTTTATTTTTAAGGCAACTGGTTAAATTGCATGCCATTGATTTTCTGTGAAGGTTCGCTATTATAAGCTTTGGAGCACTTGAAGAGACAGTGTACGTGTGTATGGGCTTTTTTTTTGTTGTTTACGTTTTGGGGTGGGTTAACCTCTCCCAAAGTATAATTTGGAATAGTTGAAAATTACTTGGCAAGTTCCCACTGAGTGTCCTTCAGTAGAACCATTGAGTCGATGAGAAAATGCCTGAATTAAATCTGGTGATTTGAAATTGTGCTTGAGGTTGTGTTTGGTTTGCTGTTCTTTTCAATGCAAACACACTACATATAAACTTAATTTAACCAAAGCCAACAAACAGGGAGATGTTTAAACTGAATATTTTAAAATGGGGATACACCATCACCATCATGGGTGGCACAGTGGCGCAGTGGTTAGCACTGCTACTTCTCAGCGCCAGGGTCCTGGGTTCATTTCCGGCCTCGAGTAACTCTTTGTGTGGGGTTTGCATTTTCTCCCCGCGTCTGCATGGGTTTTCTTCGGGTTCTCCAGTTTCCTCCAAAATCCAAAGATGTGCAGATTAGGTTGATTGGCCATCATAATTTGTCCCTTAGCGTCAGAGGGATTAGCAGGGAGGTAAATGAGTAAAGTTACAGGAATAGGACCTGGGTGGGATTGTAGTAGGTACATACTTGATGGGCCAAATGGCCTCCTTCTGTAGGGATTCTATGATGCCCCATCTGTAGTTCTCAGTTTTACAAATGAAGCTTATTCATTTGTTAAATTCATAGAAAAACATTAAGTAAACGTCATAAAAAGTTTATCATGACATGATAAATTAATCATTTCTGTCAAACCATTAGCCCATAGTAACTTATGTTAAAATGACCTTATCATTGTTTTCTTGTAACAATGCGCGATCAGTGTTTTAACACAAAGACATTCACGGGATTTTTCAGGCCGCTTTCTCTGGCAGGGTCATACTGTCTCGCCAATGACAACCCCCCCACACTGTGGGTTTTCCAGCAGCAGAGGGTGGGAACAACAGGAAACCCCATTGACAGTGGCAGAACCGGATGATCCCACTGCTGGCAAGTAGCAGGCCAGCTCCACTGCCAACAATACACGCCACAGGGGGCAATGCAGAATTTTGCCCATTGTTAATATTGACGAGTAAAATATATTCTGATGCAAACTGCAAATTGAATGATATATTTTCAAAAATAAACTGTAGCTTACAGCAGAATAAATAGTGAATGTTGCAAAGGTTAGCAGTAGGCAACAGATAGATAAAGCTCAGGTGAAGAAAAGAAGGTACCAGGGTACCAGACTTTTTTAACAAATATCTCTCTCTCTCCCTATTGCTGGGAAGTAATAATGGCATAACAGCCTGCAAGGTAGATGTTTCTAAGTGTGTTTTTTAGGATTTCGGATTACCTTTGGTTGTCTTTAGGATTACCAATTGTGCAACCAAGCAATGTAAACCAAACAAACAACGTGTAGGTCTTTTCAGAAGCTGGGAATGTTTTTAAATATGTGTTTAAGCCTTTCCCAACCCCTTTTCAGGTACGGACGTGGCTGACAGTGCCCACTCTGTGGTATATGAAATGTGGCAAGTGGAGACTGAGGCCTGGGTTTTTACCACGATGGAGAACCCCTCCATTGTTATGAAAATGGCAAAAGAGGCTTGAATCAAGAAGCCCCACACACAGCACCTATTGGTTTGGTGGGGGAGGGAATGGGCCCAGGTCAGGATTTGTACATGCGCATTTTGTGGAATTAGCTGCCCATTGAAATCAGCTGCTCGTGTGATTTTGGAGGGAGAGGAGTCTGAAACCCACCTCATACAGTTTAGGGCAGGGTTGCACTTTGTGATATGTTGGACATGGATACCATCATCACACGTGAGAATACCATCCACCAGGTACATGGTAAATACTCTTGCAACTCGGCCAACATTGTCTACCTGATACGTTGCAAGAAAGGATGTCCCGAAGCATGGTACATTGGGGAGACCATGCAGACGCTACGACAACGGATGAATGAACATCGCTCGACAGTCACCAGGCAAGACTGTTCCCTTCCTGTTGGCGAACACTTCAGTGGTCACGGGCATTCAGCCTCTGACCTTCGGGTAAGCATTCTCCAAGGCGGCCTTCACGACACACGACAGCGCAGAGTCGCTGAGCAGAGACTGATAGCCAAGTTCCGCACACATGAGGACGGTCTCAACAGGGATCTTGGGTTCATGTCGCACTATCTGTAACCCCCATGACTTGCCTGGGTTTGCAAAACCTCACTTACTGTACTGTCTGGAGACAATACACATCTCTTTAAACTGTGATCAGTGCTCCTTCCACTCACATTATCAGCCACTTCAGGTCTTGAACAGCAGGTTAGGTGTAAGGATTCGCATTTTAATCAGTAATCTCTAAACTGTCTGTGCTTTATATGCTCTGTCTGAGGCCAGAACTCTCCATTCACCTGACGAAGGGGGTAACCCCAAAAGCTAGTGAGTATATTATCAAATAAATAGGTTGGACTAAAACCTGGTGTTGTCAGACTTTTTACTGTGTTTACGCCAGTCCAACGCCGGCATACCCACATTATGTTGGGACAGCCAGTGTACCTTTTTGGAGAGGTAAGGTATCCCTTTGGGTATCATCCCTGGACATCTTTGGGTGATTTTTGCTGCCCAATGTGGTAGGTCAGAGGCCCTTTGAGACTCTTAAAGGTGGATATAAATGTGCATTAGCACATTGGAACTATTGGAACTGTCAAAAACAACTGTCAAAATTGTCAAGATAAATCTTCAAAGGGCACTGTCAAGCTGACAAGACATCTAATACGCCTGTTCTTTAATGCTCTGAAAAAAATTGTCTGAATTGTTTAAAAAAATTGCTTGTTATTTCACTCTGTCTGTTGACAAAAACTTTAGAATTACCATTACTGGATTAATGTTGCAGGATTGATTCTACAACCATCTTTTATCACAGTAGGGTGCCAGCCTTTTCACAGTTTGATTGACAGCTCCAAATGGAATGCATCTTGGACCAGGGTATATGAATTCTGTTGCTTGTTTTTATAAGGAATTGTGCAGATCAATTAAGTATTTGCTATTATAAGGGATGCTGCAGGAATATAAATGTAGCAAATTAGTTTCTTTTGCAAATGAGAATATTTTTAAAAATAACATTTACAATAGACACTTGAAACTTAATTTTAAAATAATCTCAACATGGGTCCTGAGATCTGCACATTGTGGATACTGGGTGAGTTAGTATGATAAGTATAAGGGCAAATGGTGGTGGATGGGGGGTGTGGATTGGCATGAGTTGGCACTAAGTTGGCATAAGGGCTATAAAGGACCTTGGTGGGCAGAATGAAGGGCAGATGCTGGCTTGGAGGACATGAGGAACCATGGTGTGGGCAGAAGGTTATAGTTTGGCATGGAAGTTTTGAAGGGCTGTGGGAGTGGATGGAGACATGGGTTGGCATGAATTGGGCATGGCAAGAGTGTGAGGGGAAAATGAGGATCAAGGACTGTTTTACTTCTATTTTAATCTTCAATGCAGTGCATTGCACAGAGGCATGCCTTCCGACCAGCCTGCTGTTCTGTATGCATTACAGGGTCGCCTGACATAACCGCTGTTATAATCTGCCACCCTCGAACGAAAGTCTGGTCAGATATTTTCAGAAGTCAGTTCTGCGGAGCCAGGAAACCTGACTCTACGCACCCAGTGCACAGATGAAAATTTAGGCCTGTCTGTGGGCTGTTGGGCCCATTCTGTCTCCCACAAAAATTGGTGCTATGTGTGGGGGCAGGACATCTGGATTCTGGATTTAGGCCTCACGCTGTTGTGAAAATCCAGGAACTTCCATTACTTTTGTTATACATCTGGTAACGTAGAGACATTGAATGAGGTATGTAGCAGAAAGATTGTCCTGTTCGCCACTTTTCAGGGCAGCCATCACATAGAGTGGCTGGTCATCATGTCTATCAGGAGATGATGGCTATGCAATGCTGCATGAATTGGCTGCAAGTCCTCAGAACAGAAACAGAAGCCAGTGTAATGACTTCAGTCAGACCATTCAGGTTGAACTGTTGGAGTATTGTCTCCCTGATTAAGGATCCAATTGATGGGCCAATCAGGTAGTCTTTGCCTTGTACTTACGTTCCTCTGACAACCCCAGAACTGATGTAGACTCCAGAGTCTGCTAATTGCTAGCACTCTATGTACTGCTGTTAGAGTTTGTAAATAAAGGGATTTTGGTGAAGGAACTTCTGCCTCCAAAGAGTTATTACAGCCAGCAGACCTTAAAGTAGCTGCTAATCAAAATCTACCAGCGCTCCATTTACAAAGTTTATGGGCAATATATGCATGATTCAAAATGTTGCCAAGCAACCTGTTTCACAATTATTCCTTATGCATGATTAGTACCTCTTAATGCAGGCTGTATTCACTGACAGATCAGCCAGTTATGCCTTACATCACACCACTTGGCCATGTTAACCTGGAGAGAAGTGGAATCACTCGTTAAACGCTGCCTTGCCTGTTACTGCCTGTTGAGGTGGTTGGCTATAGGAGTCCTTACTGATTGTTTCACAATTACTGTCCTGCTTCTCTTGGCTGTTCTGGCTTCTGGCTACCCAGTGGTCCAGTCCATTCTAAAGTGAATGTGCACTCATCCTTTGGTGCTACTTTTCCTGATGGTCATTCTTCCAACCCTGTGTCTTCAGCATGGTGGCACTGTGGTTAGCAGTGCTGCCTCACAGCACCAGGCACCCAGGTTCAATTCCCGAGTTGGGTCACTGTCTGTGCGGAGCCTGCATGTTCTCCCAGTGTTTGTGTGGGTGTCATCCAGGTGCTCCGGTTTCCTCCCACAGTGGGAAAGACGTGCTGGTTTGGTGCATTGGGCATGCTAGATTCTCCCTCCGTGTACCCGAACAAGCACCGGAGCGTGGCGACTTGAGGATTTTCACAGTAACTTCATTGCAGTGTTAATGTAAGCCTACTTGTGACACTAATAAATAAACTTTAAACTTTCCTATTTGCAGAAACAAAAATGCCTCCCCAACAAATATTCCCCAGTCCAGACTGAATTAAAATGTGGCAGTGCCAGGTTGTGTGGCACCAAATCTTTTATCAACTCAAGTCAACCAGGGAAAATATTTCACAGAAATTGCACAGAATCACTTGTAAACTATCCATTCAGATCTGAACGTTTATCATCCTCTGTACTTTTAAATCAAAGAGCCTAACTATATTGATGCACATTATGGTTATGACAGCTCCACCATCAAGGCTGGGAATTACATCAGGTATCCTCACCACTCATTATAATATTAAAATTCTGAAATGAATCATAGGCCCATGAATCATGTGTAATCCCCACCAGAAATGCACATCATGTACATAGTTGCTGCCTAGATTTGTGCTCCATTACTTTCCAATCAGTCAGCCAAGATGTGGTGACATGCAGGAAGAAGGGGTCATCTAGATTGCGTTGCTTACAAGCAAGGAAATCGATTGCAGTTTTTTTGCTGCAAAAGAATAACTTTTATTTGAGTGGGGCTTGCTGTTGTGACACTCCTTTGGCTGAATGCATATTTAACTTTAGTGATTAATATTAAAAGATTTGGGATTCTACAATCGCCTGCTGTTTCTGTTCTCCCATCGTGACCCCAGCAGCAGATGAGTGAAACTGTAGAGTGTTATTGGCTGTTTACAGCTTTTTATGTGTTATTTCTCACAGGACCAATTCCCCAGTGGAGTTGCAGCTAGGCCTTAATTCCAGTAACCTAGTCTGATGTCACCTGCCAATGATCCCAACTGGAGTATGTAAGGTGTGGCGAAGTTCCCTAATTTGCATCTCGTAAGCATATTTGTGCCTAGTATGAGGCACATCGCAAGAGCCTGCTTTATATACGATGAAGCAAGCTGCAGCCCAGGTGGTTGGCTCGAGGGATTTTAAACCGTACTGGCAATCTACTGACACTCCCAGCAAAGATGGGGATTACTCTTAAACTGTCCAGTCCTTGATACCACATAAACCCTGAAATGGGTCCCACAATGGCACAGGGTCAGTCAGTTCACACGTGTGCCAATCTCAAACCAGGTCCCTGTGAGAGCCAAAGTTACAAGAACATGTGGTGCAGAATTCCCTGGCCCTGTCCCTTCCTAGTCAATGGGCATCTTTTTTGTGGGCAGTGGCTATACTGCCAGCAGTCCATTTCAAGAACTTTGAAGCTAGGCCAGGCTACTGTTGGAGTCTTGAGTACCCAGAATGAGGAATGATACTCACAAGCCTGTGTTTAGAACTAGCAGGAATGTCCCTGTACCACTGCTGTTTTGGTTGACCACTTCCATAATGCATTTTTCTAATGCAAAGTTTCCTTTTTGCCTCTCGATTTTAATTGCTGTTCATTGATGATGGTGCCTTCAGCTGTCTGGCCCTTATCATAGAATCCTACAGTGCGTAAAGAGGCCATTTGGCCTATCGACTCTGCACCAACCACGATCCCAGCCAGATCCTATCCCCATAACCCTATGCATTTACCCTAGCTAGTCCCCTTGACACTAAGGGGCAATTTAACATGGCCAATCCACCTAACCCGCCTATCTTTGGATTGTGGGAAGAAACTGGAGCACCCAGAGGAAATCCACGCAGACACAGGGAGAATGTGTAAACTCCACACAGACAGTAACCCAAACCAGGTATTGAACACGGATCCCTGGCGCTGTGAGGCATCAGTGCTAACCACTGTGCCACCGTGCCATCTTAAGCTCTGGGAGTCCCTCACTAAACCTCTGCACCTCTCTACAGCTCTCTTCTCATCTCAGATGCTCCACCTTTTTGACAAAATCTCTTTGCGTGATCGGTTGTGAAATTTTGTAACATTCTGGCAAAGTGCCTTTGGAGCATTTTATTAATTTAAAGACACTAGACAATCATCATAGAATAGAATTCCTGCGGTGTACAATAAACCATTCAGCTCATCAAGTCTGCACTGACTTGTTAGCCAGAGGGTGGTGAATCTGTGGAATTCATTGCCACAGAAGGATGTGGAGGCCAGGTTATTGAGTATATTTAAGACAGAGATTGATAGGTTTTTGACTGGTAAAGAGATCAAGAATTACAGGGAAAAAGCACAGAAGACTCAATGGGCTAAATTCCCTAACACTGCTCCTATATCATGCTCTTACGGACTCTTTAACTGAGTATTTTACCTAGACCCCCTCTCCCTGCCCCATCCCCATCGTACAGCATATTTCCCAAGTTTAATCCATCTAACTTACACATCATAGGACATTAAGGGGCAATTTAGCATGAACAATCCATCTAACCTGCACATCCTTGGACTCTGGGGGGAAATTGGAACACCTGGAAGAAACCCACGCAGACACAGGGAGAACGTGCAAACTCCACACGGATACCCAAAGCCAGAATTGAACCTGGGTTCCTGTAGCTCCGAGGCAGCAGTGCTAATCACTGTGCCATCATGCCTTCCTAAAGTTGTTTTCTTGGCTGCCAGGTGCAGAGATGGACATAGATTGCCTTTGCTAAGCAGTTATATGGCCGAGTACAGGAAGTCCCATCAAATTAAGTCTCTGGGCATTCAAGTACACAATAACAGCTCTTGTGCCATCAGCTCTTGCTTTTTGACACAAAAGCAAATTAATACTCTGTACATTTAGGTCATTAAGATTGTGTTTTGAAGAAGTAGGATTCACAGCCGAGTGCTGTTAAATCAATAAACACGCGGGGCTAGGCTGAGCTCCAAGGAAATCCCCATTTTCTCCACTCATTAGTCTGACCTAAATAACCTTTTGTAAGATTAACTCCACCGTTCATTGTTAGGGTTGCACAGCTTACCCTGCGGACTTACCATGAGATATACTCTCTGATTATCATTTAAAGCATATCAGAGAGATTTCCGGCTTTGCTTTTCCCATATTTTGAATGTTTTTTTTAATCCTATGTAATTACAGAGCTGAATTAATTAAAAATCTTACGGATGCATCAAGCATGAATAATTTGCACACTGTCAATAATTGCAGTTGTAGGTGGAAATGATAAACATGTTTATCCCTTGAATTACACAATAAGAGGCTATTTTAACCGTGTAAGAAGTACTTTTTCGCCCCATTTCCTTGTCACATATGACCCACACTGATAAGGCAACTAGGACAATTAATTGTTGAGTCTTTATAACAGTATAGGAAGGATGCTTTTCTCTCTCTCTGTCCTTCTGTCTTCATCTCTTTCTCCGTCCCTCTTTCTCCAAAGCACTTATTCCTGCTTGTCCCTTGAGGTCATGTTGCTAAGCTACGTCATTGTTCTACCACTTTGTGGCACATTGCATTTTGAAATTTAAAGAAATGAGTCAATGGTGGTAACAATTCCTTCATTTAAAAAAAAGTCTATGGGCAGGTTTCTCCCATTTTGAGATTAAGTCCCAGGGTGGGGTGGGAATGTGGAGAGTTTCCCGCTTTGGAGGCTGGCAGGAAAATACGCCAAATCCTCCAGCCCCCAACCTTATTAATTATGCATCCGGGTATTTCAAACCATATTCATTGGTAGGACAGCCCTCAATGACACGTAGTCCACCGTTGTGTTGAGGTGTCGTAGTGGAAAGGTGCCCAAAGCCACTCATCCCCAACTGAAGAAAGAAGATAGACCTTCGGAAAGCGGAGATGGATCGCCTGGAACATTCTGAGGCCAGACAATGGACACCCGCCCACCCAGGAGACCAACAGATGCTCCCCCCCCACCTATTGCTGTGGTGTTCCAGGGTTGCCGTTGGCTCCATCCTGAACTCTGGAGGCAGCACGCGGCATTGTTCTGATGGGTCCCAACATCTGCATGCCCTGTTGTTCCAAACACAAGGGCACCGTGGAGAATCTGGCATGGGGGCTTGGGCCTTGACATTCATGCTGGCATCTGTCAGGTTTCTGACCCACCATAGTGGGTTCATAGTTTTCATATTTAGGTTTTCATATTTAGGGCTCCCCACTTGTATTTCAATGTAAACAATGCACTCTTTGTTAAATATTGGGGTTACTTGAATTGAAATTTGAAGTCAGCCCAGGTGCTAAGACAAATCTAACTGCCCGATTAGAGAGTTCAATTTGTGACGGATTGGAACAGTGCATTCGCCAGGTGTGGAGGACTCTGAGCCATCCATGCTGTTGCTCTATTGTTTGGTTGCTGAAAGAAACAGTTGTCAAGCAAACATACAATCAGGAGCAGGAACCAAGAAGCCCTAGTAATGTGCAGTGAATGGAAAGGTAAGAGCAGGATCAGGGCTGAGATCTCTGTGCACAGACAGCTTATTCTTCAAGACCTGAAAGTATGTCAGTAATGGGCTTCTCATTCATTTGTACCAGAACAAAGCCTTATTCCATCTCAAAATATGTTTATGGAATCAAGAGGGGGAGTATATAAACCACTAAAACCTGCCTCAAAGTCTTTGCGAGTCATTCTTTCTCCTTTTGTTCACTATTCAGAACAAATATAAAAGTTACATTTTAATATACTCTGTACATGGGTAGCATGAAAGCAAAATATTGTAGATGCAGGAATCAGAAACAAAAACAGAAAATGCTGGAGAAATCTCAGCAGGTCTGACTGCATTGTGGAGAATGAATAGGACCAATGTTTTGTGTCTGGATGACCTTTCATCCAGGTGCCTCACAGCACCGGGCTTGGGTCACTGTGTGGAGTCTGCACATTGTCCCTGCGTCTGCGTGCGATTCCTCCTGGTGCTCTGGTTTCCTCCCACAGTCCAAAGACATGTGGGTTAGGTGGATTGGCCATGCTAAATTGCTCCTTAGTGTCAGGGGGACACTTAGTAACATGGGGTTATGGGGATAGGGGCTGGGTGGAATTGTGTTCGGTGCAGACTTGATGGGCCGAATAACCTCCTTCTGCGCTGTGGGATTCTATGATTCTTCTATGATTCTATCCATTTGAGCGCCTGAGTGACATTTAATTCAGTGGACCTACTTTAAAAGAGGCAATATGGGTCTCTCACCAGTTCCCCAGCCTATACTTGAGACCCCCATCATCTCTGTAATTGTCCTAAATGAATTTTGGACTATAGTTGGGCTTCAATATCTGTTGTCAATTGTTATCTTGTCTCTCTCTTCCCCCATTCCATTGTCCTAACCCACACAAATACCCTGCAATCCTTCTGAACGGAGTCTGTGGTGATGTTCAGTACATTTTGTTTTTCAAAATTCATTCATGGAACATGGGTGTCACTGGCTCGCCAGCATTTACTGCCCATCCTTCATTGCCCTTGTTTAGAGGGCAGTTGAGAGTCAACCATATTGCTATGGTTCTGGAGTCACATGTAGGCCAGACCAGGTAAGGATGGCAGACTTCCTTCCCTAAAAGGCAAGAGTAAACCAGATGGGTTTTTCCGACAATTGTTTCATGGTCATCGGTAGATTCTTAATTCCAGATATATTTTATTGATTTCAAATTCTGCCATGGCAGGATTTGACCCTGAGGCCCCAGAACATTAGCTGAGTTTCTGGATTAATAGTCTAGTGATGATACCACTAGGCCATTGTCTCCCGATTGTGAGCAATGACAAAGAAATGTGGTGTTATCACCTTCTATAGTGCATTTATCTTAGTTCTTACTCATCCAGTTCACTTGCAGTACTGTGTCCAGAAGAGCCTCGCCTTCTAATAATCTTCTTGTTTCCTCTAACTGCAGGGTGAGGGACAGTGATGAGTTCCAGTGCTGACAGGAACACAATCATGTCTAATGTTGACATTGTGTCACTAAAGAGGAAGGGGGGAGGGTATTATTCTCACAGCACCTAAGCATTTCACCAACAAATTGTGAGGGAGGAGCAGGAATTACTTTGGCTCCTGTGAGGGAAAATAGCTCTGAATCAGATCAATAGCTCAGCTGTTAAATCCACAGGCCATTGTGAAACTAAATTTTACACATCATTATGGTTCCCAGGTTCGATTCCTTGTGCATCTGGAGAGCAGGAGTGTTGAAAATAACCTCAATGTCCTGGGTTGGGAGAGGGAGACGGACCGGTTGATGGCTGTCTGCACAGCACATGTGTGTGCACATTGGCTGAGGACATAATTGTGCTTGACTGCATTGTGCCCCTTATTGAATAGCCTGTTGCAAAGTCACTCAGTAAGCTCCCATTTGACAAATGGCTACTTGAGGAAGGTAACAGGAGCAGCCTGACCAGCCACGCTGAATTATCAGTGTTCAATCCCAGGATAAACCTTAAAGGAAGAAGGGAGCAAAAAGTGGAGCCTTTTTGCAAACTAAAAGACACCACTTTCAGAGATGTATGACTCGCCAACATAGGAAACAAAGGGCATCTTCTCAGTTATGGAAGTTAAAATTTTGAGAATAGAACCACTAGCTAATGATGTGGTTGAGCTTTTATCGTGCTTTCTGAATTTTTTTTCTCCATCCCTAACTTAAGAGTACTGAGGCCCATAGTATTAACCCCACATGCCTGAAATAAGCTAACATGGCACAAGCCAGAGGATCTTCCCAATGTACATGGACTGCGGGAAATGGATTTCAACGTCAGTGTATAATGTCAGTATAATGAGTACAGTTTTTATCAGATGTGACATTGTTGCCCATCTTTGATTGGCTTTTGAGTGGTTAAAAATAGCTTGCACCATGGGGAGTGGGGCTAATGGTAATTTGCCGTAATTTACTTATTAACGACATATGTGATTCAGAGCTTTAAACGGTTAAATTTTGATATCTTACGATATATCAGTTTGTCCAAAAACCTGGTGACTCAAATCCTGAAATTTTGTTAGTCATTCCTTGAAACCACATTATTTTTTTTAAATTAAGATGATTAATTATTGTAATAAATGAAATGAGTTTATTTCAGTATTTGTGATTTTTCGCTGCATGTTATAATTTTCCCTTTATCATTAAAACAATAAATTATTCATTTCATTCACAGCATGCTCACCACACAATGGAGCCTAAGATTACAGGCCGAATATATGCATTAAGATTATGCCAAAATTAATAGGAAGCCTGGAAAATGCACGGAGATGTACATATTGAAGAGCGTTTTTATTCTTGAAAAACATAGTTCAAACAAACTTGAAAAAATAGCCTGTTGTGCAGAGCAAAGGGAGAGAGGCTTTGAAGGTTGCTTCAAGTACGTATCAGTAATCCAGGGCAGTTTTATTAAGCCAGCTTGGATAGAGTTGAATTTTACATAAACGAAACATGTTTCTATAGAAACTTTAGGAACGGCTGGAGAATCATTTCTGGCTTTTATGCACCTCACTCTTTGAGGACTTGGGTGTCTTTCCTCTTGCATCATTTATGAGGCTTGCGAATATAATGCTGAACAAGTGATGATGTAGTTAATTCCTCCTGAGTTGTTTTCACTTTGAATTTATTACCTCTCAAGGGGGAGGGAGAGTTGACAGCGTATGCATGTATGGGAGTAGAGGACATTTGGGCTGGGGAGTGACTGTAAGCAGAAAGCACTGATAAGCAAGGGTAGATAAGCTGCAACGCAAAGCACAGAGGGGGGCCAAGACCTAACTGGAGAGATAAAACAGGCCTAAAGTGTAATTAAGGCAATAAAATGTGAAACACGGATAGACTCAGAAAGAGAGAGCAGAGGCAGGGGTACAAACACAGTGACTGTTGTATAACAATGGAAAGTGAGTGTGCATAGAATACAAATTTTTTTTTGCAAATTCTTGCAGCTGGATTTTCAATCGTCCATGGGGGTGAGGTCGAGTGCGGGCAATCTTTGAAAATAGGTTGGCATTGATAGCATGTCAATTTCCAATTTCCAATCGCAGTTTCCAATGGAAGGGCAAGGAGGTTAGCAGAAACCTGTACGCCTCCAATTAACTAGCTATTAAGCTCTGTGAAGAACCTGGTTAACGGGCTAGAGAGTGGCAGAGTCAAATTTCCAAAGGTAAGCATGGGAGGAGTGACATACTGTGGCATGTTAGTTCACAGATGTTGGGGGCATAGAGGGAGCCATTATTAATTATGGTAACTGATGTAAAAGTCCCGAAGAAAAAGATAGTCAAAATGAGTTTTCCTCCCACAGTTCAAAGATGTGCGTGTTAGGTAGATTGGCCATGCTAAATTGCTCCTTAATGTCCAGGCTAGGGGAATTAGTGGGGTAAATACATGGGGGAAGCGTGGGTAAGAGACTTACAGACTCAATGGGCCGAATTGTCTCCTTCTGCACTGCAGGGATTCTATGATTCTATGTATAGTCAGTGCTCAAGGAGAATGGATTATATGCCTGATGAGTGAATGTTTCAGCACATGTTTGAACTGTGAGGCTGTTGCCTCTCTGCTCTTTCCTGCCTGCTCCATTTCACAAGACAAGGACAAGCACAGTCATAGATGCTGACTGCCTTTGAAAATCACCCTCCACAGCTAGTCCCCACCTCTTGGCAACACTCAGTTCATTAATTGGGCACAGACATTACCTATGGCCCAACTAGGGCCTTTGCATTTTAAAATTGCATCATATCACTGACATGAAAAGGTTCTGGGTATTGGGTTTCTCACTCCAGGTTGTAAATCCAGCCCTTGGTGCCTAGTCTATAATACATCTTAAATAATGTGTTTATAATGGGGTGAATGAGCAGTTATCATGAAAGCTGTACCACACAAAATGTAATTTTTACTGGAGCAGTACAGACAATGCATGTTTTGGTTCAATATGAAAAGAAAAATTAATTGTGAGAGAAATTACATTATGAAATGTGACAAGTGAATAAAAATATAGGAAAATAGGCAATAACTAATTAGGAAATTGAAAATGATTTAATGAGGAGAAAATTCATCAATAGTGACTACAAGAAATGCAAGGTTTTGGTTTGAAACTTTACCATTTACTTAAAGGATGATATAGCATTGCACACAGAGGAATGAAACACAGTAGATCTCAATTTGCATTGAACTTCACAACCCTGGAGCTGGGACATGTAGACATGTTCCTAATGTTTGACTGAATATTGTCCTCTTGGTCCTGGGCCTCTGTTTTATTGCAGTCTATTAGTTGAGACTGGACAAGGTTGGACATGAATATATTATAGAATACACTATTGCACGCTTTTTGGGCTCTAAATGCCTCAACCAATACATCTTGGGCCAGGTTTTCATCACCTGATGGAGACAGGAATGGGGTTGGAAATCTTGACAGCAAAACAAATTCCTTCTCCCTTCCCAACCCTGATCTATTTTTTGTGTGACCTTCCAGTGATTCAGGAAGGCCTTAGGTCAGGAAAATCTAAGGTTTTGGTTCACCCTTCAGGAAATTTGAATTTCCTCCTCCCTGCTATTTTCTTATGCTGTAAAAAGTCTGACAACACCAGGTTTTAGTCCAACCTATTTATTTGATAATATTCTCACAAGCTTTCGAGGGGACAGCCTCTTCGTCAGGTGAATGCACCTGACGAAGAGGCTGTCCCCTCGAAAGCTTGTGAGAATATTATCAAATAAATAGGTTGGACTAAAACCTGGTGTTGTCAGACTTTTTACTGTGTTTACGCCAGTCCAACGCCGGCATACCCACATCATTTTCTTATGCTAGCATGGGTTTTGTAATAAAAAAAACTCCTGCCTTATTGGAAGCCTGTGATCCCTGGGGAAAGAATGTAATACCTGTTACATTCGTACAGGTAAGTATTAAATGTCTTGACAACTTCCAAATGTCACTGGATGATGTGTTATAATGTGTCTTAACTGCAGTGATTCACCATAGGGCTCTGTCTGGAAGAAATAAGTTAATAATCTGAAAATGATCTTACACATTCAAAACTCGGGGTGGGGTGGGGTAAGGAACTGCTTAGGATAGCTAATTAAATAATCTGAAGTTAAATGCCCAGAACTCCTTGAAATTGAAAGAGCTCAATTAATAGCTTTCACTTGGACACACAAAAAAAAAAGAAATGTTGATCATTGTAATGCAAGACCTATTGTTACTGAGTGTCTTGTAAGGAAGTCACAAGTTGGTTCAATATATCAATGAAATGACTGAAGTTGCTTCTCAAAGTTAGCCTGTGGTCACAAAAATATTATCTTTTGAAAAGAAGGCAACTATTACCCCAACCCAAATCAGGTCCTTGTTGTTAACTGCAGTATTACATACACCAAACATGATTTTGACTCCGTAGAAGAATCATACGGACTCAAAACATTAACTCTGTTTCTCTTTCCACAGCTGCTGCCAGGCCTGCTGTGTTCATCCAGCTTTTTCTGTTCCTATTTCAGATAGGGGCATGGTGGTACAGTGATTAGCGCTGCTGCCTCTCTGCACCAGGGACCCTGGTTCCATTCCAGCCTTGGGTCACTGTCTGTGTGGATTTTGCACATCCTCTCCCACGTCTCTGTGCATTTCCTTCCGGTGCTTCAGTTTCCACCTACAGTCCAAAGATGTGCAGGTTAGATGCATTGGCCATGCTAAATTGTCCCTTAGTGTCCCAAGATGTGTAGCTTAGGGGGATTAGCAGAGTAAGTATGTAGAGTAACAGGGATAGGCCCTGGGTAAGGTGCTCCGTCGGAGAGTCGGTGGAGACTTGATGGGCAAATGGCCTCTTTCTGCACTGTAGGGATACTATGGTGTCCATCATCCACCGTATTTTGCTTTTATTAATTTTATTAGGATATTTGTAACAATACATGATAACAATCAAGCGGATGTATCCATCATTGAAATGCTATCCATGGATCTTCTGTGACCATTTCAACCTTTCTCCTGCTAAATGCATGGAAATGCACAATCCAAGATCAGGCGTGTAACCAGTATTGCTAGTTGTAAACACAGCAGCTGGGTTTATCCATCCATTACCGTTGTTACTTTAATCAGTGAGGTCCTGCAGCTGGTTTTAGTGAAGTCTGGTTTTCCTACAGCAATAATGTAGATGTGGGTTAAAAAAAAAGCTAAAAATAGTGTTCTTTTCAGCCACTTCACTGATAAAGCATTTTTCCATTTTGACGCCCTGAATGTTTGCCAAGCACATTCTGTTTTAACTTTGCTTCTTCACCAGCTATCACCGTGACTGAAAGACTCAGCCTTGGCTCTGTAAACATGCTGCTCCTTTCCATTTTGGGGGGAAATGTATTTAGTGACCAGTGCACAAAGCTCCTGGGGTTTGTAGATCCGATAGAAATTTGGTAAATTATTAATAACTATTATTGGAGGTGGGGAGGGGGACGATTTACTTTGTTAAAAACCCCAAGGAATAACTAGGGGTTAATTAATACTAATTAATCATCTGGGTTTGAGGTATCTGATGACCTGCGGCTTTCTCATTTTTACCTAATTTCAGTTGTCTGTCTGGCTGCAATGCACCCCTTTTAAAAGTTTCCAAATCATGCCAATTGCCATCTCATTTACATGGAGAAGGGTAGTTTCACAATCATTTTTCACAAACATGAAATTGTTTGGGTTACTCCATCACAAAATATCACTGTTTTGGCAAAGATTAAGAGCACAGGAAGTTTCTGTTCAGGGAAGAGTTGCATTTCTTCCTTGTGACCTGTCACTTTTGACTGGAACAGTTTACTAAGGGTTGTCTCTAATTTTCCCTGTGGCTTAAAGGGTATAAACACCAGCCATTGCAGCACCAAGTCTCATGGAGGCAAAGGTTCAAAGAGATTCCCCATCTATGGCAAGTGCAGTGAGCTTGGAGGACAACATTTGGACTGCTACAACAGGAAAGGAGAGTGGGAAATTATTGCAGGGGCTCCTGCTTCTGGTTATGACCCTGGGGCACCTCTGGAAAGTACAATGTTGAAAGCTTTGGACGAGAATATTAGATTAGACCAGCTTTACTGTTCTTTACAGAATACTGAAAGGCCTGGATAAGGTAGACTCAGGGAAGATGTTTCCATTAGCAGGAGAGACTAGGGTGCACCCTCAGAATAAAGAGAAATCCCCTTACAACCGAGATGAGGAGGCATTTCTTCAGCCGGAGGGTGGTGAATCTGTGGAATTCATTGCCCCAGAAGGCTGTGGAGGCCATGTCATTGAGTATATTTAAGACAGAGATAGAAAGGTTCTCGATTGATACGGAGATCAAAGGTTACGAGGAAAAGGCAGAATAATGGGGTTGAAAAACTTAACAGCATGATTGAATGGAGGAACAGACTTGATGGGCCGAATGCCCTAATTCTGCTCCTATAGTTTATGGTCTTTAAAATTGAATATTTCTTCTTTACAATAAGTTGACTATTTAAGATTGAAATGGGTTAGCAAAAACATTTGTGAATAAGAGATGGGCCGTGCGATTATTTTGCAGCAATTCAGCTTTGAAGAGAGCTCTCTTGGGGTGAAGGGATGGGAAGAACCAGACTACAGAAGAAGCTCATGACAAGAGAAAAAAAATCTGTTGTCACGTCTCTTCTGACCAATGTGAAGCAACACCTAAACATGTTTGATAATGGTTCTGTCTATCTGGAATGGAGATATTCAGCTGGAATTTTACCATCCCGCCCACCACTGGAATAAGAGCGGGCGATGGGCGAACAATGGGAAGGTCCATTGAGCTCATAGAATAGAATCATAGAATCCCTACAGTGCAGAAGGAGGCCATTTGGCCTAACAAGCCTACACTGACAACAATCAATCCTACCCAGGCCATATCCCCATAACCCCACGTATTTACCCTGCTAATTGCCCTGACACTAAGGGGCAATTAAGCATGGCCAATCAACCTAACCTGCACATCTTTGGATTGTGGGAGGAAACTGGAGAAAACCCACACAGACGTGGACCTTGGGCAGGATTTTGCAGTTTCAGGACAAGCAAGGCTATAAAATCCTGCCCTTCCTTGTTAAAAGTATCAAATCCTTTTTTAACCAACAGGAATTGACATAACCTTCAAAGGTCGGCAAATATTGACAGTTTCGGTCAAACTGTTCACCACTGTATAGAAAAATAAATACATCCAAGTGGGTTGCCGAGCTGGAATTTCATCAATGAAATTATGTCCAGAAAGAAAGCAAGTGTTGAAACTTGAGCAGCTTTGAACAATACCAGATGGCTGTTATTCAAATAAGTAGTTCTAAGGAAAAACTATTGGTGAAATCTTAGTATTTTATGACTGATTCATTGAGAAAATGTGACTTACGGGGCTGCATTTCCATGGATTTCTTGGAATCAGGAATCCTGCCATCAAAATCCTGATTCTGTGTTGAGAATGTGGCAGGCAGGATCTTCAGATGCCTGGACACAGCCCTGCCACTAGTGCTGGGCTAAGTTCAGAACGGGCAGGCTAAAAAGCATGTCTCCATACCCAAAAAACCTCAGCACAATGATTTGACGTAGTCAGCCACTCACCTTTATACAGCTGAACCTGCTGACTACTTATAAACCCCCTACTCACCCTCTCACACTCTCATATTCTCCCCCTCACCACCTCCTCAACCCCTCATACTCTCTCCCTCACCTTCAGTTCCCTCACCTCATCCTCGCCCCCTCATTCATTATCCACTTTATCAACAGAACTCACCAGTCCTATTCAATGGAAGCGATCGAATAACCCATGAAACTCCCTGAGTAAACAAACTCATCAAAGTAGCCATGTAAATGATGCAATGTGCTTGTAATGGGATGAGCAGTTGGATTGCAGCCATAAAACTCCCTGAGTAAGCAAGCAGACTTCAAAACTGCTATCTCAACAGATGTCCAGACTGAACACACAAATGCAATAGAAGAGGATTAAATATTTACACTCAGTTATCATATTAGGCCACTCTTTCAACCGTGTGAAATGTACTCTACCTTTTTATCTATTTGATGAACTTTATTAACTTATCTGAAGACTTTTTTCAATTTATAGTGTTGATCTTTTACTTGACAGCTTGCCAATTGGCAGAAATAACCATCTGCCAAACATTTAGTTTAGTGAGCAGTTTCATCTTCTGATCGCAGCACTGCCATAACTCACCTTACTGAATATTGATACAATTCATACTTCAACATTTATAATAATGAACTGTAAAGGAGGCAAAACCATTTCACTTCCCTTTTATGCTCATCTAGCCGTTACACCTCCATGGCATCTGTTAAAATGTGGCTGCCTCCATGAAAATTAATAACTTACCTGGAGTGCGGTGATTAAGGGATTTTCACAGTAACTTCATTGCGGTATTAATGTAAGCTGACTTGTGACTAATAAATAAACTTTAACTTTTCTCAATGAGCCCACAACTTTTCTCAATAAGCCCACAACTCTATCAGATTTATCAGTCATAAGACTAGACAGGTTCCAGGAGCCAATTCTACCCTTTCCCTCATGAAGATCACTGGCCGCTCTGTTCCTCAGCCAATTTTCCAATCCTGACTCTGGGACCAGGAAAATCTGGCCCAGGGCCGGAATTTCAAATCATCCCATGGGGGAAGAAAATATGTGTGAATTGGCTCTGAAAATACTGCTCCCAGATGGCATATTGGTGTCCCAGTGCCTCTGGGACAACAGGAAATTTTAAAAGTGAGGGCAGAGGTTTTGAACTGGGAACTTGCTCACCTTTGATCAACTCTCTATTAAGTTCCTTGAAGAACTTGTTAATGGTCAGGGAGGGCCAAAAGGCAATTTTCAAATTGTTATTTGTCAGACCCAAACAGTCTGACATATCTTGGTGCACAGATGTCTGTTTGATTCAATGTGGGGAGCAATTAACTCTTCATTTTTATGATGAAGCACTTCTGCCATTTGGGGTTTTTTTGTGTGAGATCAGGGAATACTAACTTTAGTTGGCCATGTTCATGAGTGGTGAGACTGTTGACACTCCAATCTGCTGCCTTCATTCTTCTGCAAGGCAGCAGCAGGCCCCGTCATGGCCGTTGTCTGCCTTTGACCCTCATGTTCTGCAGGCAGCTTCCACCTCATGGCAGAACATGGCATTGCTAATTGGGCACCGAGCTCACTGCCAACCCAATTACAGCATCTGTGTTTGAAGATTGCACCGTGTGCGCAACGCACTTGCGGCCCACGGTCAGACCTCTAGGCGTCGGGGTCCCCAATCCAAGATTGAAAATCACGCCCCTGAAGCCATGCCTACATATCCATTAACTCCCATAATTAGGAAATCTCCTTGTGTGTTGGAGATTACTCTGCTTTGTGATAAAAGTGCATGAAAACAGAGTATGAAAGAGAAAGTGCCACAAAATATAAGTGTAGCAAGAATAGCTGTCACAAGATTTTTAACATATTTCTGGTGAATCTCCCATGGTGTAACTGGTTGTAAGTCAAAGAATATGGATTCTCCCTTATTTGCCACTGTTGTTGTCATGGGCAGAATTTTGTGCCCAGCTCCTCTGGTGGGTTTGGTGGTGGGGGGCATTTAGTCAACTAGGAGGAGATCTCACCACCTTACCGTCTCCACCCCAATTAAAGTCCAATTGCTGCCCACTTAACAGCGACCTCCACCCCTGGGGTTCTTGCTCTTGGGGAGGCTCTGCCAAGTGCCTGAGTGGCACAAGACATGGCAGATCTTCATGAAAAGAAGGAACATAGTGTTCTCACCCATTGCCTCTATAAGATTTCACTCCATGTTGCTGTTTCTATTCCTTTTTCCCTTCTACTTTTGCAATTCACTCCCTCATTCTGTCCTCCTTTCTTTTCCTTCTTTTTCTTTCATTAGCCACAGTTTTCACATCTATCATGTCCCCTGCCTTCTCTTTCTATCACCGCACCATTTCTAATACTTCCCCCATTTCTACCCTGAAGTATTTCAAGGTAGCACCTGGACCTGAGGACCAGTTGACTGTCCAGGTTGTAGCCTGGCGTGGCCAATGTTTTAGTAACATCTATCTGTTGTATATATTGATTGTTAAATGTACTGACTGACAAGGAAAATGAATGCAAAGCAATGAAAGCGGTGTATCTGAGGCACAGGTTTGGTAGACATGTGTAAAGCGAAAGTCTTTTAAATTAGGGATATAAGTTAGAAAGTTTTGGCATTGGAGTAAGTTGTGCTGAGTTTAGAAATTCTGTGAACAACTTGTATAAATGATGTAGAAGAGGAAACATGTCCATGAAGCTGTTGATGCAGACAGCTGATAGAGAAGCAGTTGATACCTGTTCATACAGATGGATTAGAATAGATTGTAATCAGTGCCTTTAAGCTAAGGCAGGAAAGAGGAAGATGCACAGGTATTCGATTTTAAATATCCTTGGAAAAATGTTGAAATGATCTCATGCTCACAATGCAAACACAGATAGTATTGCCTGTGAAGTAATTGAAACAAAATTAGACATGAATGTGGGTTCAAACGGAATTAATTCACACAACTTGCATTTATATGGTTCAGTTAAAATTAAAAATATCCAGAAAAAGAAGCAAGACACCTGGCCCCGGATTTTCGTCTTCTGTTCAGGAATTAATTAGTCCAGACCATTTCCTACCTTTGTGGTCCTGGTTTCCAACAAGCAGCCCATTCACCAGGCATTTTGGTTTCCAACAGCCAGGTGTAAGGAGGGGTCAGGGTCCCTACCTCCTGAGGCGTGCCTAAGGCAGCAACAGAAGCATTCAAATGGGAAGATCAGCAGGTTAGAAGGTTCACTTCTGTTTACTGGAACATTGGCCAATTGTATTCAAGGTTGCTAAGCCTCCTAGCCCTCGGCCTTACACACCAACCTACCCCATTCTCTTTCCATGCCCCCTCATATCTCCCGTGCCTACTCTAGGCCCACCCAGTATTCATGAGGGTGCACAACCAGTGAGCCACTTATTAACACTTAGAAGTGGTCATGCAATAAAAAAGGAAAATTTCAAAAATCCCTTTGAAAATCGGCTCCACTTTTACATTCTCATAAAACTGTCAATCAGACACGGGCAGTGAAATTCCCATTAAGTAAATTTTTAATCCTCTTAATGTGTCTTAATCTTGCCTAAGTAAACAAAGAGGCATTGAAAAACCACTTGAAAGAAAGATACACTTAAGGGTCACTTCGGGCCTTATCTCACCACCGCTCATATTCAACCAATGACTACTGAGGTACTTGCCATCTGGGAAAGTCACACAGTAAACTGCCTGCAGCCCTCTGGGCTGTATCTCATTCAAAGCCACCATGTGCCCAATCAAGAGACCTGGTATTAGGAAGGGGTGAGCCCACAAAATGTCTTGCTGTCAAATTACTTCCACTCCATTCCCAAGCCTGCAGTCTCCTTCCTGTGATCCCCAGACACACTCACCTCCATTTAGGGATCATAGGGAAAACGGCAAGGTAGGCCCTACTGCAGTACCAACTGCTCCTGGAGCTACTGCCCTTACAACAAATGTTTGGGGGTGGTATTTCCACCCTGCTGGGTCTTAATTCAGCGGAAGTCCTGATGCTGCCCTGGTAAGCACCTGATTACCTGATAGTTGTGTTGAGCCTCGCTGACGAAAGTGGCACAGATCTTTCACCCATTCTCCAATCATCATATGCCCCTTTACCTCCCCCCCCCAACATGGACCCTCGTACTCCATATGCCAACCCATGACTTTTTATAGCTCTTGTGCCCGACTAGTACCAACTCATGAAAACCCATACGTCCCGATGCACCATCTTTGTCTTTACTCCCTACAAGCCAAGTCACCTTGTAGCCACCATGGTCAAACCTAGTGAGCTATGTTGATATAAAATAAATTTGTGTCTATGGGACATGTCACTATCTCAAAAACACTCTCATTGATTTCAAAAATATTCTATATATTGAAATTCCTTCAACTGATCTATTATGAAAACAAACATTTCTCTTCTATAACTCTTTGCCTCTACCAATCAAACTGCTCACTTAGCAGACACTCCACTGTAATAATGTAATTGTAAAATTAGACATGCAGCATAAATTCTATAATGAGAGCCCTCTGTCAACAGACAGAGTGAGATTCAAATGCTGATTTTGTTTTTAAAACTTCACACTTTTTCATTTAAAGCCCAGCAGAGTTAAAGCCCTTGACAGTTTTGACCGTCCCAATGATTTTGATAGTTCTTTGAGAAGTTTGACAGGCCTTTGACAGCTTGGCAGTTGTTTGACAGAACATAAGAACATAAGAAATAGGAGCAGGAGTAGGCCATCTAGCCCTTCGAGCCTGCCCCTCCATTCAGTAAGATAATGGCTAATCTGAAGTGGATCAGTTCCACTTTCCCGCTTTCTCCCCATAATCCTTAATTCTCTTGTCTATCAGAAACCTATCTACCCGTGACTTAAATATATTTAGCGAGGTAGCCTCCACCACTTCAACAGCCAGAGAATTCCAGAGATTCACCACCCTTTGAGTGAAGAAGCTCCTCCTCAACTCTGATCTAAACTGCACCCTCCCCCTTATCTTGAGGCTGTGTCCTCTAGTCCTGCTATCCTTTCTAAGTGGGAAGAATCTCTCTACCTCTACCCTATCCATCCCTTTCATTATCTTATACGTCTCTATAAGATCCCCCCTCAGCCTTCTAAACTCCAACAACAGCTTGGATAAATCCATGAGGTTCACATCTGCTCCTAACAGGCCTAATCTGCACACCCTGGCCATTATTTTATGACCTCATTCGGGCAAAATTCGTAAAATCCCGCGCGAGGCCAATAGAGAATTCCGTTCTGCGAATGACGGTAAAAATGGTATCTTCGGGTTTAAAACATCTACCTCACCAAAATCATACGAGTGGAGAAGGTTGTGGATTTATATGGGCAGCTGCCTCCAGAAACATGGATGTGCTATTTAGACCCTCCCCACCCAGCCTAATCTCTGCTGGCATTTCCCACAGATGGACAACCTTTCCATCTGTGCAAAAATTCAGGTCTTAGAAGAGGATTTGGATACTCTGAAGTATTTTAATGAGGTGAATAACAAAATTCTATTTCAGGGAATCATTAATGGGGAGTCATTTAAAATTATCACTAAATAAGAGGAGAGATATTAAGAGAAATTATTTATGCAGAGTTGTCATAGCATAGAATATTTTGTCAGAGTGAGCAAATGTGATAGAAATTGTTTTATCTTTTAAGGAAACAGCAGTTAAACATGTTATACAGATGAAAATGATGCAGGGCAATGGAAGAGAACAGAGCAAAGGAATTATTTTTAGATTGATCCGGCAAGATCTTGGTGCAAACACAGTGGGCTGAATGGCCACCATGTGTATCACAATGTTATTGTGGATTGGACTAAAATTTTGAAAGCAAAATATTGCAGATGCTGGATTCTGATTCCAGAATTTTAAATTCAGTTGCTGGATTCTTGCTCTAAAAGCTAAAGCAGCTGCTCCTGAGTTTTTGACACTTTTATCAATGGACGTGTAGAGACGGGTGACGTTTAGGCAGCATTCAGAGAGGTCAAAGGAGCTGAGACATCAGAACGGTCTTTAGAGCTTCTTCAGTTTGCAGCACTCAGGCTTAATGAGATAGCTGTCATAAGAGAGGGACAGCAGCACAGTGTACTGAGTGTTAAGATTAAATAGGTCTAAATAATTGAGAGAACCTGACACCAGAGCCAAGACTCCAGCGGCAATACAAGAGAATTTATTTTAGTCTACTGCATCAGTGTAGCGTGGTTGTTGATGAGAAAGCACATTTAACCCAGAGGAGTTTCTGGTTATGTTCCTATTTTGGTTTCTATTGTGTACTAATCTCTCTATTCACATCCCTTTGTATTAAAAGAGTGCTGTGCTTGTGGGTGGGGTTGAAATATTGGCGAATGTTTTCCTATCTGTTCAGGGACAGAGGGCTGGATTTTATGTGTGTGTCCCCCACACCCATTGGCAGGTTTGCAAATAGGGAGACCCATAAAATGTCGTGGGCAGCATGCCTGCCATTTACCTGCCTGTTCCTGTTCTTGATGTAATTTTACCTGCCTGTGGGACAATAAGGCCCTTCAGTGGTTGGTGGTGGGCAAAGTTGGTTACTCCTTACTGGGCTCCTTGGGCCAACAGATGAACCCATGCCCAACCCCTCCCCTCCAAATCATTTGCTCCTTTCCCCTGTTTCTCTCCCCATCTAGCTTTCTTACCCAGGACCGCCAACATCATTGTCCCCCCTTTGTCAGACCCTCTGGCTTGGCCCCACCTTCGACATATTTTCTCTTCTGATTCTGGCACCCTGGTGTTGTGGGGGACTGTTGTAATTCCAACAGTGGCCACCACCACTGGTGATGGTGCTCAGAGCAGGGAGCTCCCTGTCATTTGATTGACCAGCACCCCACAGAGGCAGGATTTCCTGCTCTGACGGGGGTGGAAGTCCTGCCTTAAAACAAGAACATTCCTCTGAGCATTTGACCTCTACAGATGAGCTGCCAAATTGGGCAACTTTTTCGTTGAGGTGTAATTCTGGTGTTCAATTAAATATAGCCCATAAATTATATTAATGTCTACTCCTACATTACTTCCACCCAGGCCATTAACTTACCAATCTCTAAAGCTGGCTATAAAGAATCTTTAAACATTACAAAGACCCTCTAAGGATGTCCAATGAATTCTAAAAGATATAAAAAACTCTTTTGGTTCTGAGGGGACAGGAAGGTTTGAAAGGACTTTAACATAATTAATTTATTTGCCTGGTGGAAATGTTTGTTTTCATAATCGATTAGTTGAAGGAATTTCAATGTATACAATATTTTTGAAATCAATGAGAGCGTTTAATCAAAATTGACATAGCAACCATCTGGTTTTGGTTCCGATAAAAACAGGTTGAGAACAGCCATTTCCTTACACAGAAATCCAGGAAGAACTCTGGGAAACAGCTTCAAATTACCCATTCTTTTTAAACCATCCCATTTTTAATAGTTATAAGATCTTGACCTCAAAAACCTGTACATATGTGGGGCCATTTGATTGACAAAGCTGGCACATGAAGGTGCATTCTGGAAGATATTCCATCCATAATAGGTCTCCTCAGAAAAGTGTCTGGTTGGTGGGATGGGGGAGAGTGGGCAGGGGGAATCCTGCCCACTCACCTTCAAGTCCTTGCTATTTAAAAATCTGTCAACCCCTTCCTTAAATTTACTCAAAGTCCTGACATCCGCCACACTCTGGGCTAGTGAATTCCACAGACTCAGGATCTCAGTAGAAGAAGCAATTTCTTGTCTTCTCTCTTTTAAACCTGCCACCCCTTATCCTAAAACTACAACCTCTTGGTCTAGATTGCCCTCCAAGAGAGAACATCCTCTCTACATCTACTTTGTCAATCCCCTTTATCATCTTGGACACCTCAATTAGATCTCCTTCATTCTTCTAAACTCTATGGGGTATAGGCCTAAACTGCCCATGCTCTTCGTAAGACAAATCCCTCATCTCTAGAATCAATCTAGTGAACCTCCTCTGAACTGCCTCCAATGCAACTACATCCCTCTTCCAGCAAGAGGACCGAAATTGTACACAATATTCTTAGTGCGGTCTCATTAATGCTTTGTACAGTAGCAGCAACACTTCACTATTTTTATTTTCTATTCCTTTAGCAATACATGCCAAGAAGCACAGTGGTTCGCACTGCTGCCTTACAGTGCCAGGAACCTAGGTTCGATTCCTGGCTTGGGAATCACAGTTTGTGCAGAGTCTGTACATTCTCCCCAGGTCTGCATGGGTTTCCTCTGGGTGCTGCAGTTTCCTTTCACAGTCTAAAGGTATGCCGATTAGGTGGATTGGTCAAGCCATTTGCCACTGTATATCCAAAGATGCGTAAATTAGGGGGAATTAGCCATAGTAAATGTGCGGGATTATGAGGATAGGGCAGCGGGTGGGCCTGGTTAAAATCCTCTGTTCGAGATTTGGTGCAGATCTATGGGTCAAATGGCCTCCTTCTGCACTATAGTTATTCTGTTCAATGGTAAGTATTCTATGATTCAATTTGCCTTCCTTATTACCTGCTGTACCTACAAGCTAGCTTTATGTGATTCATGCACAAGGACATCCCCCTGCACCAAAACACTCTAAGGTACTCTCCATTTCAATAATAATTTGTCTTAAATCATTTTTCCTACCAAAATAGGTAACCTCACGTTCACGTAAAACACCATCTGCCAAGTTTTGCCCTACTCGCATTAGCTATCCATATCCGTTTGTAAATGTCTTATTTTATAATCACAAATTACTATCTCACCTCTTTTGGCATCATCTGCAAATTTGGCTACAGTACCTATAATCCCTGCATCTGAGTTATTAATGTGATTGTAAACAGTTGGGGCTCAAGGACCGAACGCTTTGGCAAACTATTGTTTACAGCTAGTCAGCCAGGAAAAGCCCCATTTATTCCAACTCTCTGTTTCCTGTCAGTTAGCCACCCCATGTGAACTCACCTTGTATATTAATCTTTTGTGTGGCACCTTACCAAATGCCTCTGAAAGTTCAGGTATATAGGATCTCCATTATCCATCTTGCTTGTTACATCTTTGAAGAGCTCAAGCAAATTAGTCAAACATGATTTACTCTTTGTAAGACCATGCTGGCTCTGATGGATTGCATTTTGACTTTCTAAATGTCCTGTCATTGTTCTCTTTGTAATGTATTCTAACAATTTCCCAACAACAGATGGTAGGCTAATTAGCCAAGAGTTTCATACATTTTGCCTCCCTCCCTTTTTGAATAACATTTATTATGTTAGCATTTTTCCAATCCACTGGCACCTTTCCCGCATCCAGGGAATTTTGTAATATTGTAACCAATGGATCCACTATCTCCAATGCCACTTCTTTTAAAACACATGAATGTAGGCCATTAGGCCCTAGGGACTTGCCTGCCTTCAATTCCCAATAGTTTGCTCAGTAGTTTTTCTGTGGTGGTGATGATAGTTCTAAGTTCTTTCTTTTCCATAACCTCTGCATTTTCTGTTACCACTTTTAATGAAGACTAAAGTGAGAACCAGTAGATTTTCAAAGTCTAATTTGTTTTGTAGCCCAGACCCACTGCAATGAGGCAAGGAATCTTCCCAGTTCTCCTGCAGTCTATTTTCTCACTTCGTGTCCTCCCTAAATTCTCACTAATCCTCTCCTCTCCCTCATCTCTTCTCTCCATTATTTCTTCATCTTCAATTTTGCTCAAAATCAGATATATTGATTTTGAAAATGCTTCTTCACCACTGAAGTGAATATATTAAATGGTCACACTAGTATTAATGAGCATAAGGCTTTTGGAAAACAAGCATTTTCTCACAATGTTGAAACCACAACTAACAGATACCCTTAACCAGTCAGGTTTGCAGCTCACAATCTAATGGAATCATCAGAGCCCAATTTGCTTTGTTAACCAGAAACCTGTGAGGAGGAATAAGGATCTTCCACAAAGCAAGCCCTCAAGGAACAGAGCATTGAAAAGTGAACGTTTTAATTAAAATTGTGGGCAGGATGTTTGAACCCTGCAAGGTCGGGAGGGGCGACGGTTAAGGCTCAAAAATATTTGCACAGGCCGGTGTACCAATTTCCCTACATAGCCCTCAGGACTCAATGTTAAGTTCGGCAGCTTTGGATTGTGACCTTTCTCCTCCACCTTAAAGCCCTTTTTTATAAATATCCCATACATGTTTTGCCTCAATGCAAACCCTCCATCCCTCTCCATCACTAGACCATGGGTGAGATATTACAGCCTCACTCGTCCCGAAACCATAAAATCCCAACTGAGGTCAATGGACCTTTCCATCGTCCACCCCTTGCTCCGATTCCTGTGGTAGACAGAATGGTAAAATTCTGGTCCATCTGTCTTTCATTCTTAAAAGTTGCTATATTTGGTTACAATCTCTCACAGCTACACTCTTATATCTAATACATTCCCCCTCTCTTGAGTTCTGATGAAGAACCAAAGGACTGAAAATGGTAAATCTGTTTTCTCTCAGGTGGCACGGTGGCACAGTGGTTAGCACTGCTGCTTCACAGAGCCAGGGACTCAGGTTCAATTCCCGGCTGGGTCACTGTCTGTGTGGAGTTTGCACATTCTCTCTCTGTCTACGTGGCTTTCTTGCGGGTGCTCCGGTTTCCTCCCACACTCCAAAGAGGTGGAAATTAGGTGGATTGGCCATGCTAAAAAATTGCCCTTTAGTGTGTAGATAGGGCAATGAAGACAGCCTGGGTAAAATACGTTGGTGGAGATCTGACAGGCCAAACGGCCTCTTCTGCACTGTCGGGATTTTAGATGCTGCCCGAACTGCTGTGTTTTTCCAGCATCCTCTGTTCTTGTTTCAGATTCCAACATCAGTGGTGTTTTGTTTATTGTAGCAGCAACCTGGCTGCTTTTTCCATCTTCTACTAGTTTATTTTTACAAAGTTGCAGAGAGGGCACCTTCACGTTGAAGCACTCTGTCACTTACTGCAGCTCAGTGTGCCACTGAAACTGAAAGTTCTGCTGCCTGAAAGGCTGGTGGAGACAGTGATGCTCATAACATCTAAGAAGTATTTAGATGTGCATTTGCAATGGCAAGGCAGACAAGGCTATGGGCCAATTGCTGGAAAATAGGATTTGAACAGTTAGTTGGGTGTTTTTGAATGGTGCAGATACAGTAGGCCAAAGGGCCTTTTCCGTGCTGTAGACCTCCGTGACTCTATGACCAAGATTGCCTTTCCAGCTTCTAGAGCCCAGTCACCACCCTTATATGAACAGAGAATCTGGCTCCATGCCAATTAATGGGGTGCCACAATCAAAATTCCAAAGTGACCATTTCTCCCTAGTTCACCATCCAGGAACTGAAAACAATTTACTCCAGTCCTATGTCTTTCCTTGAGGGCCAAGGTGAAGGAGTGCTCCACAAGGAATCCCTGTCCTAGGCATTGACTATCTTGCCCCAATCTGGTTTCCACTCCTGGTGACCTTACTTTGTACTGAGGACCTTTTCTCTGGGTCCCCAGTGTTGACTCCTGCTGCCTGATTTTAATGACTAGGTAGCCACTTGCTACTGACATCCCAGCAGTGTTGGTGGGGATGTTGGCCCATAGCTGGCTAGATGTCGACAGGGCTGCACACTCACTTTGCCCCCTTTCTGCCCCAGTGTTAAAATCCATCTTGTGTTTGTTTGTTTCAGAATCCAGCATTTCTTCATTTTGTATCAGGAGATGTTTGATTTGGATGGTCTTTCTGTTTTTGAAGAGGCTGGAAGTAATCTATTTCACCCATCAGTCCCTGGCTCAGTTTCCTAAATTTTGCAATAAATCTTTAGATCCGTTTTGGGTAAAACAATACCTTAAATTTCTGTTACTTTTGCCCATTTCCTAAGGAACGTTGGCTTAAAGACCCAACTTTGTATTTTTCTTTTCTTCATGCGCCAGAGGCAAACACCTTCAGAAGATTAATTCTTTGGACAGTTAAACTTGTGTTCCTTTGGACTCCGTAATAGACCTGTTTATATAGACATGTTTTTTGTGGATAGTTGCCTACTTTTTTAGAACTTTGGGAATAAGACGCCTTTGTAAATGTTCCATTTTTTGTATTTTCCTTGGTGTGAGTTATGAATTCAATGTCACATGAACATAGGATTATCTGACTGCAAGAAATGCTCTAATTCTTTAACCCACAACTTTCTTTCTTCAAATGCTTTGCTACTGCAAAGCCCCATGTGTGAGGGTCTTATGTGCTAGGTCCAATCAATCATCAGTTGAGGTATGTAGCAGCTCAAGGATGTAACAGGAGAAATAACATTTAACAGAGTGTTACACCTTGGGAATACAAATATTCATACTGAATTTGAGGTTGCTTTTTCTTCAAGTGCTCTGAAAAAATATATTTGAAAAATTTATAGCATGAATCTGTAATGCTTTTCCTGCAATGATTACAGATAAAACATACACATGCACCTCAAATCCCCGTCCATATCAGCAATAAATGCTAACGTGCTCAACTAACACCCTATATCCCTTGCCACATAGGCTCATTCATTCTGAATGCACATTTTTCAAAACTAAAATGTCTAATGCAAAGATACATTTATTGTAGTGATTGTTATCCAGTATTTAATTGTTGGACATCTGAGGTGAGATTCCTCCACTTTTCTGTCTCCTTCCCAAAGGACAGTATTCTTGTCAGGGTGTCCTTCAAGCAATAGTTCTCACACTCTTCGTACGTGAGTCTCAACGATGCGTACTGATCCCACTAGTCACAGTGGGCAATGCAGCTGAGCTGTGTTACCATTGCCCCAACGTGTATGGGAGTTATCACGAGATGGCAGTTGAGAGGCAGCATACTGATTTCCTCTTTTCTGCATTCAGCATCTGTCCTTGATGTTATAGCCAGGATTGGAAAGCTCTCGTTTTGGGGAACATTCAATTTTGTGGCACTAGCCACATTATTATTTCTCAAGAATGTTGAATAACATTCCTTGGTCCAATTCACGTCACAGTATTGGAAACTAAAGACATTTGGAATGGCCTTGTTAACTATTTTATTGGTTAGTCTACAAAAAGCAAGGATTTTCTTCAGCATCAAAATAGAAGTTTGATTTCTGAACCAAATGCTTTATTCTGTTGCGTGCAACAGCATCAGGTTTTAATGATTAAGTGAGTTTTTCTGTATTCATGCTATCATCATGTGGGTGATGATCAGTCTGGCTTTATCAGGGATGTCTGAAAACATATAATAGACCATCTGTGCTTGAGCAAAGGGGGTTACTGGCAACTCTGCTGCTGTTAATGACTTGGCCAACTGCAGCCTGATCTTGTGCACTAGCTATTTGGAGTGGTCAGATTATGTTAACTCTTTGGTTAAAATTGCCACTGTTAATCTCATATTTGCAATATAGCAGATTGCCTATGGAGTTGCTCATGATGTGCCAGAGGCTATGCATTTTTAGTACTATGAGGAGATGAGAAAATTGTTATATCAATTATGTGCGACACATTTTGGAAAACACATAAAGCAAAACATTCCTAATGTATTGCACGTGGAAGTCAAATTGGGGTTCATGCCTGTCTCTGCTACCTTTGTTTTGGATATGTGTGCTTTTGGTCTCCTTTTTCTCTGTATATTGGTTATTGATTGTGTTTTTTTTGATAATGTTAGTGTGTTTGACCCCATTTCTGTATTTTATGTTGTGTTCTTTGATTTCTGCCTTTTCTTCTATGTTTTATCTGTGTCAGTCAAATTTGACCTACTATTCTTCTTTGGCACGACCATCCTTCATTCCTTGCCAAGTCTTTCTGTGGCTTCTTTGTACCATTTCAGTTTCTTTTCCCTTTTGCTACCCTCCCTCTTCTTCTGTTCCTATCCTGCTCTCACTTTCATTACTCCTGCCCTCCACTCATCCCTGTCTCTTTGCTGACTCTCTCTCTCCTATGTATCCTGCTTTCTCACATCATTCTGAAAGGAACGAATGCCAAATCCCAGATTTCAGTCAGCCATTAGTATTTTACGAAGTAAAAAAAAATGCTCATTCCATTCAGTGTCGAAACTGAATGCAGTGGAGAGGCCAGCGTGATGGATAATAGAGGGAGAAGGAGAGGCATGTCTGCCATGTTGTGGGACAAAGGAGTCAGGCTGGGGAAAATATAGAAGAGAACCAGGAGGTTAAAGAACCAGCAATAGGACATGCTGAAGTGCACAGGCCCAGGTCAGTTAAGGCAAAGGAAGAAGGAAAAGAGCACCATCATGTATTGGAATGTCTGCAAAGTAATGTTCTGTTTCCACATGAACACCACCGCCATCAAACCGTCACTTCTTTAGACCTTCCATTGTCTCCGAGTTATCACACTGCTGGTCTGACATCTAATACCGGCTGAACAGAAATTTCTTCCAACTAAATATTGTAAGGCAGAAGCCACTGTCTTTCATCATTGCAACAGACTACATTCCCTAACTCTATCCATTTCCCCAGCAACTGAGGCTGAACTAGACAGTTCCCAACCTTATATTTGATCCCAAGATGAGTTTTCAACCATAAATCTATTATACACTCCCACCTCTATAACATCGCCTGACACTGTCCCTGCCTCGAATCATCTGCTGCTGAAGTGACATGTGTCTTTCTTCCATCTAGAGCTGACTATGACAAATCAGTCTTGTCCAGTCTCTCATTTCTCACTCTCCATAAGCTTATGTTCATCCAAACCTCTGCTGTCCATGTCCAACTTATGCCAATTGCCTTTCACCCATCACACTTGTGCTCACTGACCCACATTGGCTTTGTTAAATAACAACTTGGTTTTAAAGTTCTCATTCTTATTTTGGAAATAAGAATGTTCTTCACCAGCCCTACAACTCACGTACCTGCACTCTTCAAATACCGGTCTCTTAAGCATCCTAAATTGGAATTGCTCCAGCACTTGTAGCCTTGTCTTCAGCTACTGAAGTCATAAGCTCTATAATTCCCTTTATACACTTCACCATGCCTCTTTCTTTCCTTTTTTAAGATGCTCCTTTCTATGATTATGGCCATCTGAACTAGTGACGTTTTGTGCCTCAATGTTTTGGTTGGTGACACTCCTATGAAGTGCTTTAGGTCATTTAATGACATTAAGGGTTCTATGTAATTCAAGGAGTTTTTAAAATTTTCAGCAATTGTCACCCAAAATGTTAGGCCAATATGAGAAAGGGTCACAGGCTGACAAAGTCAAGACATAGGAAGGAAACAAGTAAGTTAAAGTTTATTTATTAGTCTCAAGTAGGCTTACATTGACATTGTAATGAAGTTACTGTGAACATCCCCAAGTCGCCACACTCCAATGCCTGTTCAGATACACTGAGGGAGAATTTAGCATGGCCAATGCATCTGACCAGCCCATCTTTCGGATTGGAAACCGGATTACCTGGAGGAAACCCACGCGGACACGTGGAGAATGTACAAACTCCACACAGACAGTGACCCACACTGGGAATTGAACATAGGTCCCTGGTACTGTGAGGCAGGAGTGCTCACCACTGTGCCAACATCCCACTCTTGTACCTAGCATAAGACTTAGGATATGACTTAGTTGGCTTCCCACATCTCACACATGGGTCAACAATATTGTTCCTCTCTTACCTGTCTCTACTATCTCCATTTTGCTGTTCTGCCACATCCAATCCTTCCTATTTTTTCCTCACTAAATCCTTTTGCTTTTCTCTCTAGCTTCTGCTGTTCTCCTGTCTTCACCCCTCTCATTCACATTTGTAATAGCAAATGCTTATCTAAACTTGACACTATAATTACAGCCTCCAACCACCACAGAAACTGCATCGGACAAGAGGGTGTGATTGCAGCATGGCAAGTTTACGTAGGCGGTTTTTCATTATAAATGCAGACATAGAAATTCATAATAGAAAAAGTCGATGGGAAGTGTGAGTAGATGTAATATTTTTAACACATTACAGATATGACCCATTTAGCAGTCTGCTCCTGAGATGAGAAAGCGACGTGCCATATTCATTACAGGATTCTTAAGCTATTATGTATTCATTAATATAAGGACTCTGTCCTCTGAATTCTTAATATACATTCTGTGCTGAGTTCAGGGGCATTTACTGTTACATGGTAGCACAAAAATTTTTATTATAAGACAGTATCAGATCAGAAAGCTAAAACTGGCCTTCAGAATCTTGTTTTTAACACATAGAAATGCCATATTTATGACAATTGAAAAACAGAAAGTTCTTCCAGGCAGGAGATTGGCCACCTTGGCAATGAATGTGAAATGAACAGTATATTTTAGCAATGAGATTAAGCATAAATGGCAGATTAACCAGTTGCAACTAGCAGATAATATAAAAAAATCTGCCCTAAGTGTATATTTGTATCAAGTTATTCAATGTTTATATTAACTCATGCTGTTTTAAAATAAATTCAGTGCCTGGTGATAGAACACAAGAGCACAAGTTGAACTTGAGTTACCTCCTGCATGTATAAAATAATTGGGACTAGTATGGTTACAGTTATCATACGATCAGTTCACACCCCTTAGTTCCAGTTAGTGATTGCCAGTGGTTTGGTTTGTTGATGTTCCTTTCTGTTATCTCAGTGGTTTAAGAATCTATCATCCCTATAGCTATTTAAGCAAATCTTGATAGAGCAACTTTGTAATTTAATAGCGGGGATGAACTTGGTGCATGTGTTATTTGGATTGTGACAAAATGTGACTCATTTTAACATGGCCTCAGCACTGGAATCTGCCTATGATATGCAAGTAAGTCATTCATTCTGGGATAACTGCAAACCACACTTCTATGGATGAAAATTACAGTGGCCCTACGTTTCTGTTTGATTATTGTATGCTTTTGGATGATATTTTATGTTTTACAAGGTGACCAATATCAATGCTGAGGAATGGACCTCACTTACACTTTGGGCTCAACCACTTTTTTTATTAATTCGTGGGCATTGCTGGGTGGCCAGCATTTATTGCCCATCCCTAGTTGCCCTTAGAGGGCAGTTGAGCGTCAATCACATTGCTGTGGCTCTAGTCACAATGTAGGTGACTAGATTACTTTCTCTGAGGGACATTAGTGAATCAGATGAGTTTTTTGACAATCGATTCATGGTCAACAGCAGATTCTTAATTCCAGATTTTTAAAATTAAAATGTCAACATCTGCTGTGGCAGGATCCGAACCCGCGTCCCCAGAACATTAGCTGAGTTACCGGGCGGCACAGTGGTTAGCACTGCTGTTTCACAGCTTCAAGGACCCGGGTTCAATTCTAGCCTCGGATCAGTATGTGGAGTTTGTACGTTCTCCCTGTGTCTGCATGGGTTTCCTCCAGGTGCTGCAGTTTCCTCCCACAGTTCAAAGATGTGTGGGTAAGGTTGATTGGCCATGCTAAATTGCCCCTTATTGTCAGGGGGATTAGGTGGGTAAATATGTGGTGTTATGGAGATAGGGCCTGGACAGGATTGTTGTCACTGCAGATTCAATTGACCGAATGGCCTCCTTTGCACTGTAGGTTCTGGAGTTTTTGAATTAATAGTCTAGTGATAATACTATTAGGGTATTGCCTCCCGTCTACCACATGACTGCATGAAGCATTTCAGATATTTGCTTTGACCCATCCCACACAAAAACATCCTTTATTGTCTGTGCAATATTTCTGATTTTTGCACTAACTATTCCTACCATCTTTCTGAATGAGGTTTCCAACTCTTTTTTCTAACTGGAACTGATTTTGGGATAATTCTTGTGCTTTGTGATTGTACCTATGATAAAACTACTTTGATGATCTCATTTCACTTTTCCAAGAGGCAGAAAATACTTCCAATGTTCCTGGGATATCTGGAATTGATACCAAGGGCTGGTGGGAAACAGAAGTCGGGCCTGTTTATGGGTCCTGCACACACCCTAGGGGAAACAGTCACTCACTGGAGGAAGCCTGTTAATTGGCATGGCGACCTGTTAGCTGTCCAAGTTAGGGTTGCGGATGGACTCTTGAAGCTAGAGGATGAATCAACACATTAGCATAGTGGTTAGCACAGCTGCCTCACAAGCCAGGGACCCGGGTTCAATTCCACCTTGTGTGACTTTCTGTGTGGAGTTTGCGTGTTTTCTGCATGTCTGCATGAGTTTCCTCCACAGTCCAAAACTGTGCGGGTTAGATGGATTGGCCATTCTAAATTGCCCCTTAGTGTCCCAAGATGTGTAGGTTAGGGGGAATTAGGGGGGTAGATATGTGGGGTTACGGGAAAGGGCCTAAGTGGGATCCTTTAATGGAGAGTTGGTGCAGACACAATGGACCAAATGGCCTCCTTCTGCACTGTAGGTATTCTGTGATTCAGAGGCCTTTCAGCCTGGGTGGACAGGTATTGTAACAGCTGGTAAGTAACTGAGAGGGTGCTTCAACATGGAGGAAGCCTCTTGCCAACTCTTTTTCTAAATCTTAAATTGCGAAACATATAGCCATTGGGCCACCACTGTGGAGGTCGTGGAGTGGTGGCCTGTGACTGCACCCACACCAAGGCAGGCTGGGAAGACTCTGAATCATAGAATACCTACAGTGCAGAAGGAGGCCATTTGGCCCATTTTGTCTGCACCGACTCTCCATTAAAGGATCCCATATAGGTCCTTTCCCGTAACCCCACTAATCCCCCTAACCTACACATCTTAGGACACCAAGGGGCAATTTAATATGGCCAATCCATCCTGCACAATTTTGGACTGTGGAGGCTTGCCTGAGCATCGATCTTTGAGGAAGTAAAACAAAGTTCTGTGTAAGTATGGATGAAGCGTGGGAGTTTAATAAAGATCACAGGCAGGGGCCTGAATCTACATTACCCACTTTACGAGTGGTTGCTTTGAAAAATATTGCTGCATATATTTTGTTGACAGTGCGATGGTTCTTGTGCCAAAATAATACCATAATAATTCATCAAGGTAAACATTTTGTATTATGGGAGGGCTACAGGTTTGCAGTTGTCAAGGAAAAATATTTGGAATCAGCGAGTGTGATCCCCAGAGCACCAGTAAAATGATGAATCAGAAAAAAAAAGCACGAACAAGGATTTTAATTCTTGGCAACATAGAGAAAGCAAATAAAGGGGCAGCCCAGAATCATATGCTTCAAACATATAGGTATTGATTGACCTAAGGGGACCTTAAAAACATAAACTAACACAATAAGGGGGGTGCCGCTTAGAACCGAGATGAGAAGAAATTTCTTTACACAGAGGGTTGTGAATGTTTGGAATTCTCCACCCCAGAGGGCTGTGGAAGCTAAGTCTTTGAGTATGTTTAAGATAGAGATTGCTAGATTTCTTACTAACAATAAAGGATTATGGAGATAGTGGGTATAAAAGGCATTGGCCATGATTGTATTAAATGGTGGAGTGGACTTGATGGGCTGAATGGCCAATTCCTGTTCCTATGTTCCTAACTGTCAATGCCAGAAAGGATTGTAGTTATCCTTACGGATATTATTGGTGATATCATTAGTCCATCATTACTTCCTATCATTAGTCCATCTTTAATTTCTATTTCCAGCATTGTCACCTCTGGTTAAGAATCTGGAATCTAGGTCTGGAGCCACTATAGGGAAAGAAATGGAGTTAATGACCCAGATTTTCACACGGCTGAAATGACTCTGGAGCCATTTGAAAATGGCAGGCAGGATCTAATTCCTGGATTCCCGACTTCATTCTCGGCACCCTCAGTTTTCGCTAGCATGGAATAAAGGTGTGGATAACAACCCCACACTCTTACCATCTCAGCTGGCTCAACAGTGGTGGGAAAGCTTTTCCCATGACTTGTGGTTCACATCCCCCAGAAGAATTATGAACCATAGTCTTGTTCTGGGCAGGGGAGAGGTGGTGGGTGGATTTTCCCTTTATTTCACCTCTCAACGGATCACAGATTTGTTTTAAAGGAATGTGGAGTGAGAATATAATTCTGTAAGTTAATGAATTAGCCCCATTAGTGAGTTTCTAGGCAATGTTCTTCCTTTTGCTGAGCAAGATTGCTTCTCTTAGTTGACTTTGACATGAAGATTATCTGCTGTGGGCTTTTCTTGTGAATTTATACGATATTTCCTATCATGAGCCAGTTTCTGTCATGTAACCACAGGATCAATGTTTCCATTGTTCACACAAATACTGAGCTGGGCTAAGCAATTGTTACACAATGGGGAATGTTTATCATCCCCATCAACAATCCAGTAATGAACTCCAAATATTTTTCTTTGCATTTCCATCTCCATGAGGCCAGAATGTCTATCAGATATTATTAGTCTGAATCATTTTAAAATTGAGAAAGATAGTCACCTGGAAAGTTAGCATCCAGTTATGACAAGATGTGAACCTATCCTGTCTGCATGGGGAGCACCAAGGAAATGTCATCCTTGTTAAGTTGTCAAAACAGAGCCCTGTGCTGGGTTCTCCCCTTATTGGCTTGGGATCACAGCCAAGCCTCATTAGGTGTTTTAATTTCTCTCAGCAATTCCACACTTGCCATTGTTATTTTATGGCTCATTAGTTATGCACATGGTGTTGGGTGAATTGGCATGGAAGAGGCGTGAGTTGGTGTGTACAGTATGGGGGGGTCACAGGGAATGGCTTGGTACATTGAGTTGGAATGGAGAGTATGAGGGGCCATGGTTTCAGGCAAAAGTTGGCAACTGTTGGCATGGGAAGTATAAAGGGTGTGCGTGCGACAGGAGGGTGAGGCTAGAGGGTCTAAAATCTTCTAACACAAATGGGACAAAACCCGAGAATCAAAGCAGGCCTTCTCACAAGCCCACCCAGGCACTCACTGACCTCTGTGGCTGCTGATATTCTACTTCCAGGGTCAGCCATACTCCAATTTCCAACTCTTGACTCCAACCCATACCCCCAGAACAAAAATAACTGTGTTTAGGGGAGTGTTTTTTTATGGAGATGCATCCGACTAGGCAGGAAATTTCCTTACTCAAGCTACCTACCCTGATACCAAATCCTGCCCATAGTTTCTGGTCAATGATTTTTCATCACAACAACTGCGAATTTGGTTTATAACACTTTCTGCGATTGATATACTTTCATCCTGAGGATCAGTAAACTAGAATCCCAACAATTTTTCCATAATAGTCATATATATAACATATACCTACGTGTGTATATGAATAAATGTATATTATATAATGCTAGGCTGTTTTGACCGTATTAGGAAAGAGATTGAGGCGTACATCACTGTTAGAAGGCATGAAAAGACATAAAGCAGATACAAAACAGACCTTTTATTCTCCTTTTGAGTCGGGGATCACATTTATGAGTCAAACAGTTCAGGACAAAAGCAAAGCTAGTTTTGTTTCTAAAGTGATGGCATACAAGTAACTGGTTGTACAATGTAACTTTAGCTGTGTCCCTGGGGAGGGTGATGGGATTGATCAACTGGAACCATTGTCACATAAGCAAGTCGGTCACTGAATGACCCTTTTCACCTCTGTCCAACATAACTAGTAAATTTTCTGAAAGAGAATCTTTTGTACAGCACATTATAGCAAGGTTTCAGTATTTATCTAAATGAATGATTCAAATGTGTAAAAGAGTAAATGGTCCCTTAAATAAATATATTAATATTAAAAGATCATGTCAGCATGAATAGTTACATTTAGTCGGATATCAACTTGCAACTCATCCTTTGTATCATAATTGCAATGTGGTTTGGTTTTGATTTTTAAAGCAACAGCATTCATTTTCAACATTACTTGCCATTTTCAGGTCAATTTTATCATATGCACAATTAGCAATTTAAGGCATTGTATAGGCCAATAATTTCACTTAACAAACAAATAGCTTGGTTCACACAAGCAAAATGCAGAACCATGTTCTTTATTGCTATTCTTTATATATCCCCTACTGGGGAAGAATATGTTGAAAAAAATAATCTCTAATCATTGTTTTATGTAAACAGAGATTTAAATTCAGAGTAATGGGATTAGTCTCATCCCAGATTAGATGAGTTCCTAGCGAGTGAACGTAGTCTTGGGCAGTCGAACAAGACTGGTATGTTGGCAACTAGCGAAGTTCATGGAAAATAAAATGTTAAGGTGAGGAGGTTGGGGGCATTGCGGGGCTTGGGGGGTGTTGGTTGATGTTGACAGGGTGGTAAAGTGAGCTGTCAATTCTCTATTGTCTGTTTTGTGGTATTGTGAGAGAATCCATTCTCCCTGTTAGTTCATGTGAATCAGCCAAAGTAAAATATCTCCCTGGCATCATCTATCAGTTTCCAAATACCAGCTGTGGCACCACAAGGAAAGGTTACTTCTAATGGGCGAAGGAGGGTATTTGGAGATCAAAGTTTATTTATTAGTATCATAAAAAGACTTACATTAACACTGAAATGAAGTTACTGTGAAAAATCCCCCAGTCACCACACTCCGGCACCTGCCAGGCTTTCGGACTGTGGGAGGAAATCAGATCATCTGGTGGAAACCCACACAGACACAGCAAGAATGTGCATATTCCGCACATATGGTTTGCACAGTGTTAGCAGTGCTGCTTCACAGCGCCAGGGAATTGGGTTCAATTCCTGGCTTGGGTCACTCTCTGTGTAGAGTTTACATATTCTCCCCGTGTCTGTGTGGGTTTCCTCACAGTGTTCTGGTTTCCTCCCACAGTCCGAAAGATGTGCTGGTTAGATGCACCAGCCATGCTAAATTCTCCCTCCCTGTACCCAAACAGGTGCCGGAGTGTGGTGACCCTGGGATTTTCACAGTAACTTTCTTGCAGTGTTGATTTAAACCTACCTGTGACAATAATAAATAAACTTAAGCTTTAACTTCCCAAGCCAGAAATCGAACCCATGTCTCTGACACTGTGAGGCAGCAGTGCTAACCTCTGTGCCATTATGTCGCTGTAAACCTGAATTTGATAGAAGTAACTAAAAGTAAATAATTGCCCGAACTAGAGTGTTACACTTGTCCCTGTAAAATAGCACCTGTATCATATGGCCTTCCAGATGAATAAATGATTTACAATAGCTGTCATGGCTAAATGTAGAAATAAATGACTCAATGTATTACAGTTGAATGTAAAGGTGGTCTGGCAAAGCGGATTTGCAAAAAAATGGATTAAGCAAAGAACATTTTATTAACCCATAATGTGTAAAAAGCACGAGTTAAGAAAAGAATGCTTCTCGAGAGCTTTGGACAGCTGGATATTTTGCCGAATTGACTGGAGTGCAGTATTGCCCTGGGCAATGTCTGAAATTGAGATTCATACAGAAAAGGTTAAGCCAGGGGGACAAAAAGGAAGAAAAGCAGTGCTATTCATTGGGTGCATTAGTGTTACTGGAAGCTAATATCAGCTTGTTCTTTGGAACAAAGGAAGCATCCTTTGACTTGTATAAGGTTGCAAGATTATTCAGATTAAATAGTAAATCACCTTTTTCATTATACATGAGTTGCTTAATGGACACATTTTGGAAAATGAACTGCAACATGTTTTTATTCCTCTTAAAGATTAAGATGATTGTTATATAGAGATCTTCCGTGTCATAGTTAGTTCGGTCTCGTCCGTTCTGAAACATGATCAGGAACAGTTTCCTGGCGTCTTTCCCTGTCTTAGACAAGACACTATGGGATACAGTTGATATCTCAAGTCATTTACAGACACTGATGTAATTGCTCTGTATGTCCCCAGCTTGAATTCCAACATTTCACTTATTCACAAGTACTGAGCCACTGATGATAACTGCGCGACTGCAGAGAATCAGGCACACTGGTCAGTATGTTATGCTTTACTTGTGATGTTGCACAAAAGCCTTGTGTTTAAAAGTGTACTAAGGGTGGGTTTGCAATCACACAGGAAACACTGTACACGGATTTGGACATGCACTGTTTATTGACTTTGGAAGTGACCTGAATTTGTTGAAAACTTGGGTGTTGACTCCACCTTCAAAATCCCACCCCTCCCCCCACCACTAACACCTCCAAGGCTGAGCTCATCGTCCAGAATAACTGGGCTGTGTAAGGTCATGAGATAGATGGCAATGAAGGAAGCAATTCAGAGCACCTTACTAATACATCTGGAAAAAGGGACAGTTACAGCATTACAACATGCTGTCTGTTAAATAATTATAAGGTTTTGTTGCCACTCTGCAGTTTGGAAGTCCTTCCAGGAAGGAGGCACTCTACAAGAAGAAATCTGAACATCAGGTCAAAATGTCATTAGTTTGAAGCTATACTTGCATGTCTTATTATCTTGGTTTATTTGAAATACGTGGTGAGATTCTCTTTAATTCAACCATTATATACCTCTTTTATATCTCCTGAATTTCCATCTCAATTGCCTCTTCTCAAGACCAAATTTCTGCTGATCCAAGAAATTGGCCGTGTTCTCCTGCACATTAGTCGCTGGATTTGAATGTTTCCTTATCACCTTGATGTTGGAAACTGCACACAGTGCTCAAGATGCAGACTGGCCAGAAGATACAAACTGCATAAGAACCTCAACTATTTCTTTCAAAGTAGTTTAGCATTCTGTTTACTTTGATTGCAGCTCATGCTTTTTCCATGTTAGATTCTGCTGACCCATCCCACCTGTCCTCATAGCATGTATTGACATTCTGCTGTCTACTACCTACGTCACTTCTTCAAATTTAATCATGCTGGTTATTTCTGGTCAGCTGACATTTTCAAGTTGTTCAGTCACTCTAATATGACTCTGAATTCAATGACTCTAGAACCACAGAAGTGTGACAGCACAGAAGGAGGCCATTTGACCCGTCATGTCCTGACAAGCTCTCTGAATGAGCGATTGCCTTACTTCCATTCTCCCACTTCTCCCCGTAACCCTGCACATTCTGCCTTTTTAGATAACAGCCTAATTCCCTTTTGAATGCTCCAATAGAAGCTGCTCCTGCCACACTCTCAGGCAGTGCATTCCAAACCCTAACCACTTGCTGCATGAAAAAGCTTTCTCTAACATCACTTTTGCTTCTTTTGCCAGTAACTTTAAATCTGTGTCCTCTTCTTATCAATCGTTTCAAGAGTGGGAACAACTTTTCCCCATCTATTCTGTTCAGACTCCTTATGACTTTGGTTAATGCTATCAAATCTCTCAACCTTCTATTCTCCCAAGATAAACAGTGCTAACTTCTCCAATCTATCCTCATTACTGAAATTCCTCATCACTGGAACCGTTCTCATCATTTATTTTCTGCACCCTTTCCAATGCCTTCACATCCTTCCCAGAGCCCAAAAGTGGACACATTACTCTGGCTGAGGCCAGACTTGTGTCCTACACAAGTTCAACATAAACTCATTGTACTTGTACTCAATGCCTCTATTTATAAAGCCTAGGAAACCCTTATGCTTCATTAACTGTGCTCTCTCAAGCTGTTCTGCTACCTTCAATGACTTATTCACATTTACACCCAGGTCCCTCTGCTCCTGCACCCCCTTTAGAATTCTACCCTTTTTTTACTGTTTCTCCATGTTCATTTTGAAATCATGCCCTGTACACCAAAGTCCAGGACATTAGTATATACCAGGAAGAGCAAGGGTACCAACACTGATCGCTGGGGAAACTAGGAACATTGGAGCAAAAGTAGACCACTCAGTCCCTTGAGCCTTGACAGTCCTTTGGGGTAGAAAATTCCAAAGATTCACCACCTTCTGAGTGAAGAGATTCCTCCTTGTCTCAGTCCTAAATGGCCTGTCCCTTATCCTGATACTGTGACCCTGATTCCATTCAACTAGACCATGGCTAATCTTCCATTGGAATGCCATTTTCTTGCACTATCCCCCTTTCCCTTCATACCTTGATGGCACGGTGGCACAGTGGTTAGCACTGCTGCCTCACAACGCCAGAGATGTGGGTTCAATTCCTGGCTTGGGTCACTGTCTGTGGGGAGTTTGCACATTCTCCCCACGTCTGTGTGAGTTTCCTCCGGGTGCTCTGGTTTTCTCCCATAGTCCAAAAGACATGCTGGTTAGGTGCATTGACCCAAACAGGAATGTGGCGACTTGGGGAATTTCACTGTAACTTCATTGCTATGTTAATGTAAGTTTTACTTGTGACTAATAAATAAACTTCAAAACTTTATCTAGAAATCTATCAATTTCTCTTTTAAACATGCTTAATGACTGAGCCTCAACAGTCCTTTGGGGTCAAAAATTCCGAAGATTCACCACCTTCTGAATGAAGCGATTCCTCCTTGTCTCAGTCCTAAATGGCCTGCCCCTTATCCTGATACTGTGACCCTGTTTCCAGACCCTGCAGCCAGGGGAATCATCCTTCCTGCAGCTACCTTGTCAAGCCTTGCTTCAATGTGATCACTTCTCATTCATCTGAACCCTAGAGCATGTAAGAACATAAGAAATAGGAGCAGGAGTAGGCCATCTAGCCCTTCGAGCCTGCCCCGCCATTCAATAAGATCATGGCTGATCTGTTGTGGCTCAGTTCCACTTTCCCGCCCTCTCCCCATAACCCTTAATCCCCTCTCTTATCAAGAACCCATCAACCCGCTTCTTAAAAATATTTAGCGAGGCAGCCTCCACCACTTCAACGGGCAGAGAATTCCAGAGATTCACCACCCTTTGAGTGAAGAAGTTCCTCCTCAACTCCGTTCTAAACCGCCTCCCCTTTATCTTGAGGCTGTGCCCCCTAGTCCTACTGTCTTTTTTGAGCGGGAAGAGTCTCTCCATCTCTATCCTATCCATCCCATTCATCATCTTATACGTCTCAATGAGATCTCCCCTCATTCTTCTAAACTCTAACGAGTACAAGCCTAGTTTATTCAGCCTCTCCTCATAGCTCAATCCCCTCAACTCCGGTATCAGCCTAGTAAACCTCCTCTGCACTCCCTCCAGGGCTAAAATATCCTTGCGCAGGTGCGGCGCCCAAAACTGCACACAGTACTCCAGCTGCGGCCTCACCAATGCCCTATACAGCTGCAGCAAGACCTCCCTACTTTTATATTCAATCCCCCTCGCTATGAAGGCCAGCATCCCATTCGCCTTCCTGACCACCTGCTGCACCTGCAAGCTGGGTTTTTGCGACTCATGCACAAGGACCCCGAGTTCCCTCTGCACCGTCGCCTGCTGCAGTTTTTCGCCACGTAAGTAATAGTCCTTCCTACCATTCTTCCTACCAAAGTGTAGGCCCAATCACTTTGATCTCTCCTTATATGACAATCACCCAACCCCAGGGATCAGTCTGGTGAATCATTGCTGCATTCTGTCTATGCCATTTATATCCTTCCTTAGATAAGGAGGCCAAAACTTTACGCAATGCCTCAGGTGTGATCTCACCAAATCTCTGTAGAATTGCAGCAAGAGTTTTTTCCTCCTGGGATATATCCTCTTGCAATAAAAACCAACATACCAGTTGCCCTCCCAATTGCCTGCTGAACCTGCATGCCAGTTTTCAATGATTTATGACCAAGAACACCCAAATCTCTTTGGACATAAACATTTCCCAATCTTTCACCATTTAAGACATATTCTGCATTTCTGTTTCTCATATCAAAGTGGATAACTTCACAATTTTCCATATTATATTCCATCAGCCATGTTCTTGCCCTCTCACTTAGCCTGTCTAAATTCCCTAACGCCTCTTTGCATCTTCATCACAACTCACATTCCTACCTAGTTTTGTATCATCCGCGAATTTGGACATGTTACATTTGGTCCCCACATCCAAGTCACTGATATAGATGGTGAATAACTGATCCTTGCAGTACCCCTCTAGTCACAGCCTGCAAACTGAAAATGCCCGTTTTATTCCTACTCTCTGTTTTCCGTCCTTTAATTAATTCTCTATCCATATCAGTGCATTACCCTCAATCCCGTGTGCTTTATGCCTGGCTAAGGTGCTCTTTCAGAGAATCGGCATAGACTCAATGGGCCAAATGGCCTCCTTCTGCACTATAGGGATCCTATGCATTCTCTGGTTCCCTGGCACTACCCGAAATTTCCTGACAAAAGATGTTAGGCTAACTGCTGTATAATTCTCTTTTTCCTCTGTTAACTTTTTCAAATGCCTAAGTGATGTGTGCATTTTTCCGATCTACGGGAACAGTTCCCAAATTGTAAAAACATTTGAAGCTTATTGTTATGGAATTGGCAATTCCAATTCCTCTAAAATCCTGGAAGGGAAACCATCTGGTTCTGGGTATTTGTCACTCTTTAATCCCATTATTTTCCTGTTTGCTTACATTAATTTTAACATTAATGAAACATTACTGGTTCATTATTGGGATGTCTAGAAAGCTGTTCACCACTGTAAGTACTGATACAAAGTAATTATTTGCCATGTCCACCATTTCATTATGGCAATATCAGTGTTGGCAGTTTTCAAGAGGCCCACATTGCACTTCACTTTTTCCCAATGTAATTGTAAATTATAATTCTTTATGTTGAATTTGATATTCCTTAAAATTCTTTTGTCATACTCCCTTTTCTGTAGCTCTTAGAATCTGTTTGTCATCCTTTGATAACATTTGTATCTCTCCCATTCCCAGAATTTGTGCTTTTTTTGCATTTTCCTTTTAGTTTTGTGTTGTCATTTCCCTTTCATTGTGTGTGATTAAGTAGAGCTCCTGTCCCTTCGGGATATAAACTGGTTCTGCGTCATATTGGATTCTTCTTAAACACCTCCCACTGATCTTCTGAAATTTCACCCATTAGTAGATTTATCCAGTTTACAGGGGAGACAATCTCCGTCACATTGCATCAACATTGGCCTTGTCCTAAACCTGGGATCTTAGTAGCTGTTTCGAGTTTCATTTTTTCAAGCTCAGTGTTGAATTTGGTCGTGTTATGATCACAATTAGATAAACAAAAGCTAGTGACCTATTTGCTGTTTCTACTCAGCTGCAGCAACAAGCAGACCAGGATTTAAATGGATCTGTCGAAGAAGTAGGATTTGGAATCTCCACTTGCACACTTGACTAAGTTCCTCAATACATTAAAAGTTTCAACCTGCACTTTATCAGACTCTGAATCAAAGAAAGATTGAACTCTGGTGAAGATTTTGATGAAAAAGAGTCTGATGCTATTTGTTTCTGAGTGATTTGAAATGCATAGGGCCTCCTTGTTATTCGCCCCGGTTGTCATCAGATCAATCGTTGCACACAGCACTTGTTGAGAATATTTTTCATTCCTTTGAGAAATTTCAGTTGTTATGATCCCTAGTCCCTTACCAAGAACAAATGGACAACCGGAGAAATATAAAACAAATATTGAAACAATCTGCCCTTTAGGTATCAGTGAGGTACAGATATGCAAGTATTGGATGTCTCAATGGATGCCAGAGAAGGCAATCACTGTCGACGCTTTGATACTCTTGTAGGGTAAGGAGGAGAAATACAAGTTTTACCACCAATGTCTTTGCCTGACCCACCTTGGCCATCCCTTTACTCCATGGCTTAAAGCTCTGCTGAGACTTCACAATGCAGAACAAAACCCTTAGCCAGTTGAACATTAACAAAGGAGTTGGTTTTCTGCTTCTGCTTTGGCTACGTAGCGATCAGAGACTAACATCTGTATTCCGCTGATATTTATATGGCTAGTGCAAGTTAACCAAACACGTCAGCTGATGTGGTAATCCTGATGATAAAAAACCTATAAATGGAAATAATCTAGATATGGATCTTAAGGATTTCAAATGATGAGGCTGTGGCTATTTCCTTTGGTAGCGTGTTCCACAATGGGATTGTCCTTGAGAAGAAAGATTGTTGACAGACTGTCTTGGAAACAAATTGGCAAGGATTTTATGGCCCCTCCTGCCCAGCGGGTTATTACAATCCTGTTGAAGGAAACAGCAATTTAAATGGACCACAGTATCCACTGAGGGGATATATGCTGTGCTGGGCTATAAATATTGGCCATTGTCTTTCTAGTTTATGTGGATCACTACCTCATGTTTTGTCATTGTTGGAGGTCACGAGGTATTTGTTTCTATCAATTCCTATCAGCCCATTCCATATAGAACATGATTAGTTGCTTTCCTACCTCCTTTGTTGCAGTGATTCCCATTTCAAAAATATGATCAATAATGTGACACTGCTATATTTCCCAGATTGATTCTTGCAGTTTCATAGTTTCATGCAGGGGGCGGCACAGTGGTTAGCACTGCTGCCTCATAGCGCCAGGGACTGGGGTTCGATTCCCGGTTTGGGTCACTGTCTGTGCAGAGTTGGCACATTCTCCCTGTGCCTGCATGGGTTTCTTCCGAGTGCTCCAGTTTCCTCCCACAGTCTGGTTAGGTGCATTGGCCATGTTAAATTCTCTCGCAGTGTACCCGAACCGGCACTGGAGTGTGGTGACTAAGGGATTTTCATGTAACTTTACTGCGATGTTAATGTAAGCCTACATGCGATACTAATAAATAAACTTCAGAATTGTGCAGCATACCTTTGGATCACATCAGTTTTTATTTATGTCTCTTGTTATTGAAGGATCCCACACACAACTTGCATACTCCAGGACTGGACAAACAGGCTGCAGAATAACTGAGGATATAATTGATTGCAGATTGGGATGTTGATATTAACTTATGTAGGGTACACCCAGAAGCCAGGAGTTTGTAAGTTAAATAGTCAACTTCACACTGATGGGACAAGTTCTCCTGACCACAAATTTTTAATTTCTCCAGCAGTTTTCATAGTACTCCTGTTGAATTCTGATTTGCCTGCCAATCTCCAAGTATCATTGACACCTGTTCAAAGAAGCAAGATAAATGGGGAAATGGTGCTCAATTGTCAGTGTAGGTCAGAACAGCAGGGGAGGCTAGTGGCGCAGTGCTGCTACCACTGGACCAGAAGCTCTGGATTTGAGTCAAACACCAGGACTTGTCGGCCGCAAGAGCATTCAACATGGTTCAGTGGACTGACAATCAGCTCAGAAATCCTTCCACCACTTCTCCCACTATTCCCTAAAGTGTAAAAACAGTGTGGGTGTGAAGACACACAACAGCGAGCGAGTCCGAACAGCAGATTCGCTTCCCTGTGGGGAAATGATGCTGATTGAATCTTCAACACTGTAGGTCATAGATGGAATTGGATCCGCCAGGAGACCAGGCACCAGTGGTTTACCACAGGGAAAAGCATTAGGACATTACTATTTTTCATGAATGATTTAGTGGGAGATGATCTGCAAGATGATACATGTGTGAGAATTAGGATGCTTGTCCACTTTGAGTAAATTTAGGTGCATTGAGGGGTTGACCCTGTGACTTACAAATGATGTTTCACCTCAATAAAATATATTGGTGGATTCAACGCAGAGCAGGCATAATATTCTTCAAGAAAAATAACTAAATCTAGTGCATAGATCTCTAAAGTTTCATGACCAATGCGGTGAAGCTATACCTGGAATGTATAGGGTGCTCGGATGTGGTTCCAGGGAAATTGGTCAAGAAACATAACATATTTATTTTGGTTTTGTGCAAGACTTTAGTTAGAATACATCATCTAGAAGACTGTCCAGTTTTGGAATCCGCATTTGGTCAGTGATATAAAGGTTCAAAGGAGGACCACAACATTAATGCTCAGCCTAAAGCAGCTCAGAGCTGGGTCTTTACATTTTAGAAAAGCATAGCCCAGGGGTATTTGATAAAGGGTTGTAGGATAATGAAGGGAAGGGATTAGATCATGTATTTGTTGGCAAATTGTTTCAACTAAGCAGATTTTAGAAGACAAGGGGTTGGGAGGGTGGTATTCTTACAAATTGCATAAAGGTGGAACTAAATTGGGTGCAAAGTCTTGTGTTTCTACATCATAGTGGTTGTGTGGAACAGATTGCAGCTCACATGGTGAATACTGATTCATTGAATTCATTCAAACAAGAAGTGAACCTATTGCTGACTGAAATAAAGATCACCTTGTACTTCAGGTGCCTAATAAAGCTAACCAGGGCAGAATGGCCTAATGGGTTAGGTTTGATGCCTGAGTGGTTGGGGAGGCTTTTTCCAAATACTTTTTCTGCTAATTGACATGTACTTTTATTTATTTTGTCTCACCCAGGTGATTGTGTGGCTTCTGGATGTGATTGTCAGTGATGGATTGTGTTACACAAAACATCACAACTGTATGGGATGAATGGACTAGCAGTCCTTTTTTTGGTCCGGCATTTCTCATATGTTTGTATTTCTAATGTGAAACTTCTCCAAATCAAACATCAGTAGAGCGCAGAGCACACACTCCTTTGTTGACATTATCCATCCTTCCACCTGTTTGAATATCCCCCCTAGCAACTTCGGGGAATAGTAACTAAGTAAATTTTGTCTCAAATAACCATGTAGGATTTAGGCATGATATCAGTATAAGGTCTCTCTGCTGTTTCTATTTGTGTCTTTGCCCTCGGCTGGTTCCCAAGTTTATCAAGCTGAAATACTGGTCTGCTTTGAAGAATCGGGAGACATCAGTAGTACAAACTGTTCACCAGCGTTCTGCAGCAACTCTGATAACTTGGCCTCAATGAGGCCTTGCACACTTGGCTGCACCTCACCCTTTCTGCTGACATTGAAGGAAACCTTAGTGATTAGAATTATAGAATCCCTACAGTGCAGAAAAAGGCCATTTGGCCCATCAAGCCTGCACCAACCAAATCCCACCCAGGTCCTATAATCATAACCCCACATATTTACCATACTAATCCCCCGGACACTAACTGGCAATTTAGCATGGCCAGTCAACCTGACTTGCATGTCTTTGGACTGTGGGAGGAAATCGGAGCACCTGGAGGAATCCCATACAGATACGGGGAGAAAATGCAAACTCCACAGTGACCCAAGCTGGGAATCGATCCCGCATCCTTGGCACCATGAGGCAGCAGTGCAAACCGCTGTGCCTTAAAGATCTGGCTGTCAGAATTACCATCTTTGTTAGAAGATTAAGACAGAAACAAGAACAGGGTATCATTTATCCCTTTGCTCCTGTTCTGCATTCCACAACATCATGGCTGATCTTCAGTCTCAGCTCCATCTTTCTGCACTGCCACCAAATCTCTTAATCCCAGAAATCCGTCTGTCTCTGTCTTCAATACAGTCTGTGACTGAGCATCCACAATTCCAGGGATACAGAATTCCAAAGATTCACAACCCTGTAGAGTGACGAAATCTCTCCTCATTTCAGTGCTAAATGACCCACCACTTATTCTGGGACTATGACCCCATGTTCCAGATTCCTTAGCTTAGGAAGGCATTTCCTCAGCATCTACTCTGTAAGCCCCTTAATAATTTTATATGTTTCAACTGGATCACCTTCCATTCTTCCGAATTCCAGGTAATGTAAGTCTAGTCTACTCAATCTCCACCATAGGTCAACCCTCTCATTCCAGGAACTGGTTTAGCAGCGAACCTTTCTTGCACTCACTCGGTGGCAAGTGTGTCCTGCCTTGGTTAAGGAGATGAAAACTGTGCACAGTGCTCTAGGTATAGCTTCACCAATGCCTGAGTAATTACAATGAGACCTCTTTATTCCTGAACTCCAATCCATTTGTAACAAAAATGTACCATTAGCCTTCCTAATTCATTGCTGCACCTGCATGTTAACTTTATATACTTCGTGTCCAAGTGCACCCTGCTCCCTCCAAATACAAATATTCTCCAGTCTCTCACGGCAAAACCTTAGTGTGAGATCCCTTGATTCAGCTTTTACTCCTTACCCACTTGTAATGAATTAGCAACAGTAGCTGGTGGAATGTAGATCTGAACTGGATAGAACTGGCTCTTCAGATGTGGAATTCCATGTTCTCATGACTCAGCATAGAGTCATAGAGGTTTACAGCATGGAAACAGACTCTTTGGCCCAATTTGTCCATGCCGCCCTTTCTTTTAAACCACTAAGCTAGTCCCAATTGCCCGCATTGGGCCATATCCCTCTATACCCATCTTACCCATGTGACTGTCTAAATGTTTTTTAAGACATTGTACCTCCTCTACTACTACCTCTGTCAGTTTGTTCCAGACACTCACCATCCCCTGTGTGAAAAGATTGCCCTTCTGGGCCCTTCTGTATCTCTCCCCTGAGGCATGCTCGTGGTTTGACCTATATCCATCAGGCTTTTTCCTGGGAATATTGACGAGACTTTAAGTATTCCTAAAACTGCTGGAAATAGCAAATTCATCCAACATCAAGTATGTCATGGCAGAGAATTCTTTGGCAAAGTACAGTCTCTGGTTGAACAGTTGATAAAGCTTTTTCTTTATGGGTGGGATTTTCTAACCTGCCCAAAGTTTGTTTTCCGGTGGCAGAGGCGGCTCACCATTGGCTGCCAGCAGAATCTTCCGGTCCCACCAATATCTGTAGCGTTTTGTGTAACTCGCCCGTCCTGCTGCCTGGGTATTGAGTATGGGAGGTTCACCTGCAGTGAAATCATAATATCCCACTGGTGGGAAGGGCCTGAAAACCTCACCCTATATATTATAGGAATGATGGTCAATACAGATCTGCTTATACCACTGAGCTTACTCTTCCATTCCCCCTCACTGATGTTCTATTGAGTTCTGGGCAAAAGCAGTGGCACTTTCTCTGGGGAATTTCACTGGGCCAACTAACTCATCAACTGATGGAGAAGTTTCCTCTTCTCACCCCTTCCCTGTTTCTGGGTGGATGTTGAAACTCAGGAGTTTTATTTTCCTCAGTATTGTAACACCTCAACTTCCACTGAAGGAAACAAAAGACACAACAAAAATTTGGGCCAGGCAGTTTGTAATGTCAGGAGATTCAGAAGTACAGGAAAATTTTACATTGCTAAATTGCAATTTCTTTTTGCTGGGATAAGCTAAACCATTGCCAACTGTTACTAAAGCCTGGTGTACCAAGTCATGGTCGTAAATTCCCTTGACACTAAGGGATAATATACCATGGCCAATCAATCTAACCCTTTAGACTGTGGGAGGAAACCAGATCACCTGGAGGAAACCCACATATACATGTGAAGATCTTGCAAACTCCACACAGTCACCCAAGGCCGGAATTAAACCCGGGTCCCTGGCACTGTGAGGTGGCAGTGCTAACCACTGTGCCACTGTGCTGCCCACAGATTCTAATGACATCATAGAAACCGGCCTGAAGTTTCTACTGGGCGGCTTGTGTTGTTAATGTGGATGTGTTTCTCAAGCGTCCAGTGGTGAAGAGCGTCAGGGACAGAGGCAGCCCGGAAAAGTCCATTTTTCACCCTTCCTCCTGTTTGACTTGTGTGGCCAGGAAGAACTGTTGTGAAATGTGATGGTCCAGCAGCGAATCCTGCCACTTCCCTGCTGTCGGTGGATAACTCCTGGACTATGAGAGAAGCCCAGATAAAATGTGTCGTAATCCTGGCACAGGGATTCGAATGAGGTCTGAGATTTCAAATATCCTGTATCTCATTTCTAAAGCACTGGGTGAACTTCAGCTCTGCTTGCCAGCTGAAAACTAGCCCAGCATAAAAATCTTCCACTGTCAGGAAGAGAGAGAATTTGTACTTTTATCGTGTCCAGATTCTGTCTTGTACCAAAACTGGAATGAGACGTTCCTTTCATCTATCCTTAAGCAGCCAAGAGCCAGTATAGCCTTGAGATTCCACCTTGGAATTCTTCAATTTCAATCTCCTTTTCAAGCTAAAACATGCCCAGTAAATTATTGACAATATTTTTCTTTGTGGAAAAAGAACGCTTAGTCTCTGTGGATCTAGAGCCTTCTTCACATGTTCTAGATGTTCCTACAAAAATCCACCCAGCATTTAGGCAAATATAGGCTTTAGCTCAACCCACTTAATCATGTTGACAACTGGAATCGCAGCCCCTCAGGTAAATTAACCAAATACACCATTGCTTTACACACTTGCTGTTGACATTTTTGTCATGGTGTTCATCATGTATGCAAATGGAAAGTGTGCTTGCTTGAAATATTCTAACATCAACTGGACAAAGTTTATTAATAAACCTGATGTCCTGGCTTAATTAAATCATGATGTGGGTATGCCGGCGTTGGACTGGCGTAAACACAGTAAAAAGTCTGACAACACCAGGTTTTAGTCCAACCTATTTATTTGATAATATACTCACTAGCTTTCGGGGTTACCCCCTTCGTCAGGTGAATGGCAAGTTTCCATTCACCTGACGAAGGGGGTAACCCCGAAAGCTAGTGAGTATATTATCAAATAAATAGGTTGGACTAAAACCTGGTGTTGTCAGACTTTTTACTTTAATTAAATCAACCAGAGTGAAAGACCTTCCAGAGCTAGCATTTAGTTAATTTAATCAAGGGTGCCCTTGCTAAGCATCACCAAGCTCTCCAATATACCACTGAAAAACTGGCAGCATGTAGTTGGGACAGATGGTTGTGGGAGGCCATTAAAGCTTCTTGATGACATTTCTGCTCATGTAGGATATTTTCTTCTGAGAGATTTCATCTTCATCAGTTTTCTTCACAGTACCTCATCAACAACCACAGATGAGGTGCCTGAGGATTGGAGGGTAGCAATTGTTGTGTGTTTGTTTCAGAAAGGCTGCACGGAAAGACCTGGGAACTACAGGCCAGTGAGCCTAACATCTGTTGTGGGTATGTTGTTTGAAGGTAATTTAAGAGACAGGATCTACAGGCATTTAGAGAGGCAAGGATTGATCGGGGATGGTCAGCATGGTTTTGTAAATGGAAAATCGTGTTTCACAAATTTGATTGGGTTTTTGAAGGGGGGACCAAGAAGGTAGATGAGGGCAGTGTAGTCAACATTGTCTACATGGACGCCTTTAGCAAGGCCTTTGACAACGTACCTCATCGTACGTTGTTGCATAAGGTTAAATCTCACGGGGTCCAGTATGAGGTACCCAATTGGATACAAAATTGGCTTGATGACAGAAGCCAGAGGGTGGTTGTAAAAGGTTGTTTTTCAAACTGCAGGCCTGTGACCAGCTGTATGCCTCAGGAATCGGTGCTGGGTCCACTATTTTTTGTTATTAATATTAATGATTTGGATGAGAATTTAGGAGGCACGGTTAGTAAGTTTGCAGGTGACACCAAGATTAGTGACATAGTGGACAGTGAAGAAGGTCATCTGGATTGCAATGGGATCTTGATTGACTGGGCCAGTGGGCTGATGAATGGCAGATGGAGTTTAATTTAGATAAATGTTGAGTGATGCATTTTGGTAGATCGAATCGGGGTAGAACCTACTCAGGTGATGTTGGGGGAAAGCTCCTTAAATGTTCATAGCTCCTCGAAAGTGGACACATAGCTCGCAGGTGGACAGAGCGGTGAAGAAGGCATTCAGCATACCTGGTTTCATTGCCGAGAACATTGAATACAGCAGTTGGGACATCTTGTTGAAGCTGTACAAGACATTGGTAAAGCCGCACTTGGAATACTATGTACAGTTCTGGTCACCATATTATAAAAAGGATATAAACTAGAAAGAGTGCACAAAAGATTTACTAGGATGCTAGTGGGACTTGACGGTTTGGGTAATGAGGACAGCCTGGATAGATTGGAACTTCTTTCCCTGGAGTGTAGGGAGCTTAGGGGTGATCTTATAGAGATCTGTAAAATAATGAGAGGCATAGATAAAGTGAAGAGTCAACTTCTTTTCCCAAAGGTAGGGGAGTCTGAGACCAGAGGGCATAGGTTTAAGGTGAGAGGGGAGAGATACAAAAGGCTCCAGAGGGACAATTGTTTCATTCAGATTATGGTGAGTATCTGGAACAAGCTGCCAGTAGTAGAGGTGGGTACAATTTTGTCTTTTAAAAAGCACTTAGACAGTTACATGGGTAAGATGGCTATAGAGGGATATGGGCCAAATGCAGGCATTTGGAACTAGCTTAGTGGTAAAAACTGGTCGGCATGGACAAGTCGGTCTGAAGGACCTGTTTACAGCGTGGAAACCTCTATGACTGTAACTCTATTGCTGGAATTTTACAGCCTCGCCTGCCCCAGAATCAGGGCGGGCGAGGTTCACAGAACGGATTTCTCTATTGGCCTCAGGCAGAACTTTACTGCCTCGCCCAAGCAAGACTGTAGAATCCAGCACGTGACTCTACAACTGAGAATGATTCCATATTACAATATGTTCTGGAAATCTTTCCACAGTTATAGATTTAAGAGCTAAGATTCGGCAATTCAACATTAGAGATTATCACATGACTCTCACTCATGACATCTCTCAGAATAGAAATCCACAGTGCCTGATATATTCTTAAGAAATTCAGTCCTGTTTCTCATTGTAAGTTATTTATTTTTCAGTTTGAAGAAATTTTCTGACTTTTGAACCAAATATGTTCTGTGGCTGATTATTAGTTGGAAACAATACTCACTCATGTATAAAATCAAACCCCTTTTTCGATGACTCTGACTCTCTTCTCTAACTACTCCCACACTCCCAGATTAACCCTTTCCTTTACATGGCGTTTTCAAACTGTCCTGTATGTGACCGTGCCAAATTTAGATAAATTTGAAGAACTTGCTTTGTTTTGAGCTCTCTCCTCATTTTATTCACATTTAGAGGTGCTTTATTGTTTTACCTCCATCACTCCTGTCTCTGGGTTGCTATGGATTTCATTGTGAAACCAGATAATGTAACTCTTACCTGTGTTGTGGACCTTGGTTTTTGTGTCCATCTAAGCATTAAGTCCTGCCAGCTGCTTTTGGCATTTTAAAGTGCTGCGACTGGCTAGTACATAACATAGATTATTTTACCTCATTCCTTTGCCAAAGGCTAGTTGCTGAATTAATTTCTGCACTCCCAACTATCTCCTTGAACCTCTCTTCACTTTTTCCCTTTACCCTCATCTTTAAAATGAGAGCCACCTTTTATTCCTTTAACCCCAGTCCTACAAAACTGACAATTACTTAACTTGCTCTCCGAGCCTCCACACGCCATTCTTAACCTTTCCTCAGCCGCTGACGTAATTGACCAAACTGTGCTCCTCCAACATCTTTCCTCGTTGTCCTGGTCAGTGTGACTGCCTTGCTTTGGTTGCATCCTTGCCTATCTAATCACAATCAACATTACCACCAAACTCTTCCTGTCACAATGCTGTTACCTCGGTACTTGCATAAGGATCTATCCTTAGCTCTTTCTCATCCATATGCTGCCCTTAGCAATATCAAGGAAAGCCTTGAGGTTAGCTTCCATATGTACACTGATTGCACTCAGATCTAACTTTCCATCATCTCTTCCCATTCCTCCAGTGCTCCTGTTGGTATCGCCATTGCTTTTCCAATATACAATCATGGATAAGCCACAATTTCATCTCATCAAAGCCATCACAAATGCCATAGTCATAATAATAATTCCATTCCTAGGCACAATCCTTGGCTAAACCAGAATTTTGCACCTGCCTGTTTCTTTGCCCCACAATTGGTGGATATGCCTTCAGTTATCTAGGACTTAAGCTTATAATTCCCTCCCTAAATATCTTTACCTCAGAAACCATCTCCTTCACCTACTTAGGACTCTCTCCCTTTCATTCTTCCTACTGCCACCTTTTTTTTGCTCACTATCTATTTTTGGCTGATTATGGTTATGTGAAACACCTTGGAATATTTCCCTATATGAAAGGTGCTACGTAAATGCAAGTTGTTGCACCAGATTTATGATCAAGTTATTTCTGTTCCGATTTTGGGTTTGGTGGCCTGGAATTCGATGTCTAAACCTCTTTATCCTTTATTCTCTCTCCACTTTTAAGACTGTCCTTAAAATATGCCTCTTTGACTAAGCCTGTGGTCACCTGTACTAATGCAGCTTTAGGTGTCCCTCTGTCAAATTTTGTTTTATACTGCTCCTGTGAAGCACTCTATAATGTTTTACTACATAAAAAGTGCTCAATATTTCACATTTCCAGCATCTGTAGTATTTTGTTTTTACGCACTATATATAGAAAAGTTGCATTTGTTGTTTGGATTTGGACTAGGGATTCAGAAACTCTTAAGAAAGAAAGGGGCCACTTTCTTCTATGTAGCCCAACTCAACACCTCAGAGCACCCCAAAGAATTTCACAATAAACCACTTCCGAAGTGTGGCAGTTGACACATAGGGAATTTGCACCTGGCAAGGACATAATGAGATAAATATGGTCAGGGTATTGGAAGAACTCCTCTGCTTTCTTGACTTGATTTGATTTATTATTGTCATATGTATTGGGATACAATGAAAAGTATTGTTTCTTGCACACTTTACAGACAAAACATACCGTTCATAGAGAAGGAAAGGAGAGAGTGCAGAATATAGTGTTACAGTTTTGGCAACAATCAGAGAAAAATCAACTTAATACATGGTCGGTCCATTCAAAAGACAGATGGCAGCAGGGAAGTAGTTTTTGAGTCGGTTGATACATGATCTCAGACTTTTGAATCATTTTCCAAGTGGATAAGGTGAAAGAGAGCATTTTTGAGGTGCGTGAGGTCCTTGATTATGCTGGCTGGTTTTCCGAGGCAGCTTTCCTTCATATACTGTCATGGTATTTTTTATTTTTACTTGAAGTTAGAAGTTTTAGCCGAAAGATGGCATCTCCATTAATGCAATATTCACTCGGTTATGCAATGAAGTATTATCCAGGATTATATGCCGAAATCTGCAGAGTAAGGTAAAACCTATGACCTTTGACTCCCTAAGCCGAAGGCTAATATGATGTGTTTAAGTTGGATTCTGGGAATATGTAAGCCAGGCCTGACGTTCCAACTCTTAAATCCAGTTTACAGACATTCGCAGCAAACTTCTGGAGTCTATTTCAAAACTAGAACTTTAATCAGTGACTTAATCATCAAGATTTCATCATGTGATGCTTAACTAAATTGTGAATTGGTGTCAAAAGCTATGTAAATAAAACAGGCATTGCAGGCAGAACTCAATCAATTTAAATATTGTAAATTATTGTCCAGCAAATCTGTTGTGGCACAACCTCCACCTGAAATTTAGCAATGATTCAAGTATTGTCACATGGTTCAGGGTTAGCTGGTTCAATGCCAACAATCTAGATAAATGGGGAGGGTTGGCAGCAGGAAGGGCATCTGGCTGTGAAGTTAGCCAACAAATCCAAAAAAAGCTGGTTGATATACATTGAGATAAACTCATTGAACGAGATTTTCTGGCTGTCCCCAAAAGCAGAAAGTCCCGCTTGTAGTCAATGGACCTTTGCGTGGTTTGCCCCTCGCCCGCTACAATTCCTGTGACGGGCAGGATGGAAAAATTCTGCCCATTATTAAGGAAAATCAATTGGATTAATCAAGCAGCATTGTGGCAATCTCGTGTAACATGGCAAAAGCCTCACCAGGAACAAAATTTTTGATCTTTCGGGGAATCAGGGGATATGGGGAATGGGCAGGAAAGTGGAACTGTGCTAGAATATCAACCCTGTGATCATGTTGACTGGCAGAGTAGGCCTGAGGGACTAAATGATCTACTGCTGCTTCTACTTCTTATGAAAGTACCCTGTACTCATGATTATATTAGTAATTAATTGGAAGGTGTCCAGTATTCTTGTATCTCAATCAATTTACTTGAGCAATCATCTATTTATTTTTATTTAGTACTTATTAGCACACTCCATCATTTTCCTACATTTCTGTTCATGTGCCAACCTTCATTTTTCTCTGATTCAGCAATATTTTGCTGAACAAAGGTAAGATGTCGTAATGATTGTAACAATTCTACATAATTAACAGAAAAGGGCACTGTTAACATTCACCACACGATCCACAAGTGATTCCATACTCTGAACTGGGGACTGGAAGGTGAGGTTAGGAGCGACACGGTGGCACAGTGGTTAGCACTGCTGCCTCACTGTGCCAGGAATCAGTGTCCGATTTCCGGCTTGGGTTACTACGTGTGTGGATTTCCTCCGGGTGCTCCGGTTTCCTCCCACAGTCTGAAAGATGTGCTAGTTCGGTGCATTGATCGAAACAGGCACCAGAGTGTGGCGACTTGGGGAATTTCACAGTAACTTCATTGCAGTGTTGACGTAAGTCTTACTTGTGATTAATTAGTAAATTTTAAGGATACTAGTTAAGTCTACCCACCCACTCCAACCCTTAATTTTCTCTTTCATCAGCTGAAGGTTTGTTGAATTGTTCTAAGACATGGACCATGATCACCAGCAGCAATTTGTTGTATAGCATGCAAGAAACAATATTTTTCACTGTATGTTAATACATGTGACAATAATAAATCAAATCAAATCAAATTTCCAGTACTTTACTCGTGAAGTATATTCTTTGTATATGCTAGCAGTGAGTGTCAGCTACTGTTCAGCCACGAAGATATCCTTACCTGATAACTAGGTGCATTTTCCCAGGACCATTGAAAGCAGGAACTCTGGCTGTTTTTGAACACTTTGAACTGAACTGAAGAGCCCCGAAGCTTATTATAAAATCCGTGCTGTAGCTCCAGCATAGACCAGCTAACTCAGCACAGATAAAGGATTAAACTGGAACATTTCTGCCCTCCATATACCTTTACCAACTGCGTTATTAGTCATTTTTAAGCAGAGAGCTGCTGGTGTAATCATCAGTTGAAAGTGAGTGATGTTCCATAGATATAACTTCACTGCTCAAATGCTGAGATACGCTTGTGCCTTCAATTCATGATACACTTGTGCCTTCAATTCATATGTATGTGGGAAGTGGGGCTAACTGTGTGAGCTGAAACTGGTCTCTGGAGAATGTAAGCAATGTTAGAGAATGTACAGATGCATGTGCATTGTTTCAGCTGCTTATTTGATATGACACAAATAGAGGCACTTAAAAAATTACATTTTTATTTTACCTTTTTAACCTTTCAAAATACTTCTCCTGTTGTCCATAGCAGCGTCAAAGTTACATTCTGTGTACAACAACATGCAATTCAACAATCACACTTCTGCTCGAGAAAAGGAACAAAGGCTAATTAATCCAATTGATTTTCTTTAATACCAAGTTTATCCCAGTCAATTACTTTTAGATTCAGAGGGCAGAGTGATGAGGCCGAGAAGTTCAGGTCAAGAGCCAAACAAAAGAAAGAACTTCGATGTAGGTTCCAAGATAAGTCTCAAAATGATGAACTTTTGGAAAAGATTTGTAGACTTTGAGGAGTGAAGTCTGGATCGGAGTGCATTTGTTGTTTGTGCAGGGATTTTGATCGATACTGATCAATCATTATTTCTTTAGCAGTGAATTAATGTAAGCTGTGGAGCAACAGAGTAAACTGCTTATCTTACACTGCTAGCATGCCTAGTCATTTTCATTTGAAATGTTGTATAAAGTCTGCAGTGCATTGACATGCCTTGTGAAAAGGATAATTTGGTTCCTTTTGTGGACCACTATCCTCTTGGGGAAATACAGAACAAATGCTATGTGACTGTATGGCAGCTCAGGTGCTGCAAAATTGTCGGTGGAATCCATCATCTTTATAGTGCAGGGTAGATTCCACACTAGAGTACAACAGCTAAAGAACTGCACAGGGTGAGTTTGCACTTGCAAAGGCTTCTTAAAGTTGTGGTTCCTGCCGTTCTCACTGCCAAATCTCTCAATGGCTGAAAAGGCTTTTGCAAAACATTGCATAACACAGCAGCATGGTGGCACAATGGTTAGCATTGCTGCCTCTCAGTCCCAGGGACCCGGGTTCAATTCCAGCCTGAAGTGACTGTGTGGAGTTTACACATCCTCTCCATCTGGGTGCTCTGGTTTCCTTCCACAGCCTAAAGATGCGCAGGTTAGATGGATTGGCCATGCTAAATTGCCCTTTAGTAGGTTAGCTAGTTTAGCCATGGTAAATATGTGGAGTTTTGGGGATAAGGTATAGGGGAGGGCTTAGGTGGGATGTTCTTTCAGAGAGTCAGTGCAGACTTGATGGGTCAAATTGCCTCTTTCTGTAGGTATTCTGTGTATGCTATAGTCATTTAGTAGTACAAAACTTGAGTATTGCTGAAAAAAGAGACATGTTGAAGCTTTTTGTCTTGCACTCATCAGGGCACTTCACAAGAAAAGAATTCCAATCTAAGGGGCAAAACAACAATTAAGGCGATTGCATGCCCAGTATAAGTACATCTTCACTTGTACTTTTAACCTTCATCTACTTTACCAGCAATGGTGACAAAGTCATGCCATGTGTCACAGATAATGTGATGGAGGAAATGGAGACTTTTTTTTGCCCTTGCATTCACTTCGACTGCAACAGTATTCAGAGGCAGAGGTATGTCATCTAATACATTTCACATCATTTGTGTATTCTGGACAACTGTGATGCATGTTAATGCCTGACAGCTTTTAAAATTGAAATGGACAACTGATCACACAGATGCATATTTTAGATAATTCTGTCTTGAGGAAATTCAACCAGCAATAATGCAACAGATCTGTCAGAGCCTAACATTGCTTCTCTTCAAGTAGACCTCACGGCAAAGGTCACCAAATCTATTTAAGCTGGCTCAGATCTGAAGTCCATCTGTATTGCAGATAGAAGACCGACTGCAACAAAAGTGCATTTCCATTCCACTGAAGCTGAATATCTGGCACCAGTGATGAAGTATACTCAAAATTTGACAGTTGTACTGAAATTGGGTTAGAGACTGATTCCCTAAGCTAACAACTCGACATTGCTTCGTGGTAGGAACAGGGCAAAATGAGTTAATCATGCAGTATTTCCAGTAAACTAAGAAATTATAATTGAACAAGTGTTAATTGTATCGTAATTGAGTATTTAATTGTACTCAAGTGGTGAGTACTAACCGGGGATTCACGTGTACTCCTATAGATAGGGATAGAGTAAAACTTGGTTAGTGGGTTAGAAGGTACAAGTTTGTAATGTGTATCTTTGTAAGTAAAATCTTATAGAAGTGCATAAAGAATAGACTCCAGTCTTATCCTTTACTACCTGGCTTTCTGGAGTAAAACACCAAATACATTGGCTCTTCCTCAACTTATTGATGTTCTTTAAGAAGTCAGTATTTTCCCATCCTGCAGTAATACTGGTTCTCTTTGTACAGATTACTTTCTCCCCGCAGATGCTGTCAGACCTGCTGAGATTTTGTAGCATTTTCCATTTTTGTTACTTTTACTGGAGGACAGGGTGCAGTGGAGCATAAAATGCAGTTCAGTGTTCAGAACAAAACTGAATCCTTTTTTTTATCTCCAACTGAGGATTTAGGATTACACTGTGAATGATTACTATGACTGTACGGATAATGAAAACATTTCATTGAACAATATGGGCTATGCCAATTCCCAAGCAGTACATCACTGTTTAAATCTTGTTCACAAGACCTCAGAGCAGGAAAACAGAACTATGATATAATTGAGGCATTAATCAGAAGGCTTAAATATCAACCACAGCAACCTTTGACGTAAGGTAACTTCCCCACCATCCCAAGATAAAAAAAACTTAATTCCCCACATGCCACAGACAGGAAGGCACATTTACACACCTCAAATTTATTTTGGTCGTTTCTGCTGAATGATTCAATTGAGTTCGTACCTAGATCTATCTGGTACAAACAGCAGCTCACCAACCTGTGGCTTCAACGTCAATGAATTACTTATGAAGAGCATTTTGTTAGGAATTGGTCTTAATTGGGAGTTACTTTGTTCAGCACACAGGATAAAAAACAACACACAATCCAGGCGTGTTAGATGTGTTTTACAATTTTTGTAAGGTTTTGTAAGCTGATGTGTACAGTATAAAAATATTAATCAATCCCCTTCACATACCCAGCAGCTAATCTAGAATTTTGAAAAAAAATACATATTAATAAGCATTCAGAAAAGTTGATCCATTGTGGCATAAGTAACCCTGACTATTGACAGCCAATGTTGTGCAATTCATAGAATCATGGAATTCCTACATTGCAGAAGGAGGCTATTTGGTCCATCGAGTCTGCGCCGATTCTCTCTGACAGAGCATCCTAACCAGGTCCTGTCCCCTGCACCATGCCCGTAAAGCCATACGTTAACCATGGCTAATACACCTAACCTACATATCTTTGGATACTAAGGGGCAATTTAGCATGGCCAATCCATCTAACTTTACACATCTTGGGATGCTAAGGGGAAACTTACCATGATCTATCCGCTTAACCTCTACATCTTTGGAATGTTTCAACTACTTACCCTTTATAATTTTGTTTGACCATTTTAAATAAGAGTTTCAAGATGCCTGCAGTAAAACAAGGTAATTTCCCACTAAGACGAAACAGGTAACATTAATTCTATGGAAAAGCCGAATATTGCAGGTGCTGGAAATCAGAGATAAAAACAGAAAGTGCTGGAAGTATCCAGCAAGTCGGCCAGTATCTGTGGAGAGAGAAAACAGAGTTAACATTCATGAGATCTTTCACCAGAACTGGGATAAGTTAGATGTAATAGATTTTGACAAGGGGTGGGCTGAACAAGGACAAAAGGAAGACCTGTAATAGGGTAGAAGTCAGTAGAGAATGAAAACAGAAGCAACAATCTGCCAGGGCCAAAAGGAATGGTGATTGGAGAAGAAAATAAAATGTTGCAATCAAGTGAAGAGGCGTCAAATGGTTCGTCTTTTCTCCCATTCCTCGTTGGACTGTAACAGGGTATTTGTGGAAAGGGCGTGGCGGCCAATTCAGTGATTGTTAAATTATATATGTGTTGTGATCATAAAAGCCACGATCAAGCAGGTTTTTTTGATTTAACCTGGCCTAAGTGAAAGTAATAGATTTGTTCCACCTTTCACACACAGATAAGCACATTCAAGCTTCACGCACTGAGGTTCACCCACACACAAAGAAATCAAAAGAGCCTGTGGAATTTGGTGACTTAGTTGTCATCAGGCGGAATTTGGAAGTCTTTGGTTGGAATTGAACCTGGGTCCCCGGCATTGTGAGGCAACAGTGCTGGCCACTGTGCCATCTATTCCTAAAAAGCTGCAAAAAGTCTGTTCTAAAGACACGGCTTTTGTATCTTATAATCCTTAGAAAGGAAGGGGAGAAAAAGAAAGGAAAAGGAAAGATAGTTCTTCATTTATAAAGATGCACATACTCCAGCTGAAGTTTGAAGTCAAATCTTCTCACATTTGCTTTGTTGAGCACATGAAGCTCATAAAATTATGAGGGGCCTAGCTAGAGTGGATGGGATGGATCCATCTCCCAGCAGAGAGAACAGTATGCAGGGGCGAGGCATAAGATCTAAAGGATAGAGAAAAAACATTTCCACCGGAGTGTCGAGAGTGTCTGGAACACACTGCCTGAAAGAGTGGTAGAGGCAGAAACCCTCACTGCATAAACCAAATACATGGAAAGGCACTTGAAGTGCACTAACTGTGATGATTTCAGCCAGGCCAATGAGAGTTGGCTTGCTAGAGTATGAACTGCCTGATGAATCCTAATTCTTGGTTAAATCAGGGAGCCTCATGCTCCCTATTTAAAGCAGGTGTGTCAGACTCCCAGCCTGCATCCAGCAGGGAGCAACTGGAGAGCTGGCTGTGTACAGATGTCTGGTGTAAGTAAAGTAACTTGGTGACAGGACTTTTGCCCCTGTGGAGTTAATACAGTAACTGACAGGGCCACAACCAAAAGCTGAAACTTGGAATTAAATTGAATAGCTGTTTTACTGGCAGTGCAGGCACAATGGGCTGAATGACCTGTGCTATTTAGTTTCCATGTTTTCTTTCATGCACATATTGTATCTATTAATAAAGAAAAAACACTATTTATATATCCTGCTTCAAAACTTTTGAAGTTAGCCTTGCTTTTGAAACTTAATTGAAGGGGAGTTCCAGTGCAGAAAGTGCTCGAAGCTGACTGGTACCAGTATATCCTTGGACCCCGCTAAATTAGGTGCATTATTATTGCTGAAACTGCAAAATCTCAAGCCAGTTCAGGCTCTAGCTCCGGGTGAAAGTAACTAGTCCACCTTAGGCTTTTGGGAAGGAGGAATTAAAATACAGGAATGATAACAGAAATACAATCATAATTTAATGAATAATGTAATGGTTTAAAATAAACTGAACCAGTGTTTTAGACCTCAGCATTTCCAAGTTACTGAGGAAATTAGTGCGGAATTTGTGGATATCCAGCCATCAGATTGTGCAATCACACTGGTTGGGTGTCACGGATAGGAAATATAGTCAACAGATTACTGCCGAAAGGTGGAGTAGAGGTAGTTTGTAAGAGAACTCCTCTCATCACAAGGAGAGGATATTGCTGTCCTTCCAATATCTGAAATTTCAGCATCTGGAAGGGGGTTTTCAGCCTGATATGATGTTCATAAAATCATAGAATCCCGACAGTGCAGAAGAAGGCCATTTGGCTCGTTGAGCCTGCACTGACAACAATCCCACCCTATCCCTCTAACCCCATATTTTTAACCTGCTTATTCCCCCTGAAACTGGGGTCAATTTAGCATGGCCAATCAATATAACCCACACACCTTTGAACTGTGGGACGAAACTGGAGCACCCAGAGAAAACCCACTCAGAATGTGCAAACTCCACATAGTCAGTGACCCAAACCGGGAATTGAACCCAGGCCCTTGACACTGTGAGTTAGCACTGCTAACCGCTGTACCACCGTGCTGCCCATCAAAAGCAATGGAGAGAGAAGGATTGTAACGCAGAAGCAAAATGACTTGCATTCGGATGTGAAAGCACTGCACCAAGCTATTCAATTAGAGACGGGATGGCATGGGTGGCATCGTGATTAGCACTGCTGTCTCACAGTGCCAGGGACCGGGGTTCGATTCCAGCCTCGGCTGATTGTCTGTGCAGAGTTTGCACGTTCTACCTGTCTCTGCGTGGATTTCCTCTCTCGGTCCAAAGATGTGCAAGTTAGCTAAATTGCCCCTTAGTATCCAAAAATGTGTAGGATAATACATGGGATTATGGCGATAGGTCCTGATTAAGATGCTCTGTCAGAGAGCCGGTGTAGACTGAATGGGCTGAATGGCCTATTTCTGCACAGTAGGGATTCTGTGATTCTATGATAAGTTTGCTCATGTTTTCAGAACTGCTTCTGACTTGGAATCAAATTGGCAAGTGGTGCATCACACAAATAAATCCTTTCTCTATTTGATAAATGGGGACAGATGGTTAATATGACAATTAGTGTAACTGGGAGCCAAAGGGGCACTATTGGTTCCATGGCAAAACTGAGTTCTTGGAATAGTTTGTAAAAATATTTCACCAAATTCATATGACTGATAAAACAACTAATGTCTGATTAACATGAGAATATCCTTTTTTTTATCATTGCTAATGTAATATTTTTTATAGTGCACGAAATCTGTGATAACGAAGTAAGAAACATTTTTATTAATGAAGGCAATTGCTTAATAGCAAAACAGCTCCTGTTCTAGGAACTGAAATTTTACGGTCAGTATCCAAATCCTTTCACTAACAACTAACCATTTATGCAACTGGGCATGTGAATAAAGTTCTGAGAAACAGCAATCATTTGCTTCGGTACATGTTTTTTTCATGTGATGTAATTAGTCATATGCTTGACTGGCCTCAAATGAAGGGTTTTGTGGAGTCTCCACGCCAAGTTGACCCATCTAATGAAGCTTCAAAGCTGACTTCTTTCCTTTTTTCTAGTAAGTTGTCAATTGTGGGCTCACCTCAGCGGTTAGAATATTTTCCCATTTATAGCATCCTCTACTAGTTAGCATCAATTATTTCAATTACAAAACAGCAAAGGTCAAACCTTCAGCAAAACTCATTTTTTCCCTTGCCAAAGCCTCACCTTAACTGTATTCTCCTAACTATATAACTTTGCCAGAATGATAACTTCAATATTCATAATTAGTTATCATTTGGATAAGGTTTTCTTCCCATTATCTTCAAAGCTAAGTTCCAAAAGTTAAACGATAATGTTGTAATTCACCATGCCAACTCATCTCCTCAATTCCCGATCTTTATGATTATTCTGTACATTGTTTAGTTCTTGGAGTTTGCATTTTATGCAAACTTTATTTTTCCAACTGAAGAAAGATATAGCATCTATCTCGTCTTCAGAATATTGCAAAATACTTAGTGTTTAATTGTAATCATTGTGTCATAGGCAATGGTGGGTGAACTTACATACTGCAAGGTCCTCTAAACTGCACCTGAGGTAACTGACCAATTAATCTGTTTCATTAATGCTGGTTGAGGAGCGAATGTTGGCCAGGGCATTATGATAGCTCCCTGCCCATTTGTGAATAGCACCATGGAGTCTTTTACGTGCAGGCAAACACGACCCTTGGTTTAACAGCTCATTAAGAAGTAACCTCCATAAATACAGTCTCCCTGGATACTGCACTGAGGTGACATCATGGATTAAGAGATTATGTACTCAACATGACTGATGTACATAGTTTGAAAAAGACTACTCTGTAATGAAAATATTGACATGTATGAAATGTTCTCCCTACTGAACTGAAGTTCTTCAGAGTGCATCTTGATGTCCGGAGAAAATGTGAATATTCTTACACTTTCCTGTTATAACAACTTAAAATGTTTTATAATTTGTCTTTCAGAGATTTTATGAATAAAGTATATTTTTGCAAAAAACAAGAGATTATCTCCTCAGATGGAGTTTGAACCCACAGTGTCTGATTCCAAGACAGTGCAATTTCTGGCATGCAAATGAGAGCTTTCCCAATAACACTGTGGACAAACGCCATGTAGTCAAGAAAAGTGTCTAGGCTAGTCCGTGGTCTGTGCTGAGTTAGTGAAGTGGTATTCACCAGAAAGTAGTGACTGCCAATTGGTATAATGGAAAATTTTAATTGGTGCAAGTAGGATTTTAAAAAGTACTTGTCGATTCAATGTGATTTATTTCTTTGTGCAAGCATTTGGGTACATAATTGACAAAAAAATTATTAAAAAGATAAATACATTAATAACACTACATAGTGTGCCAAGTGTGATCTAACCAAGCTTCAGCGTACATTGTACATTGAACATAACTTCCCTACTTCAGACAGCTACCTCTCACTTAGCAAATTTAGCATTTTCTGTTCCTATAAAATGCTAAACAAATATCAGCTGCCCATAAGAAAGAAGTAATAAGTGTGAAAGAGAAAATGCTGCAAAATCTCAGCAAGTCTGACAGCAACTTGGAGAGAAAATAGAGTCAACGTTTCGAATCTTGGATGACCCTTCATCAGAGACTGTAATAACTGTTTCTTACATTCCTGACCTGTAATTTTTACATTTTTCTTCTTGGGCAGTCTGTCAGGATGGAGGATGACTTGCTTCCTCTCTGACCCGCTGGGTTCTGAAATTGCTGATCTGTCAGTGGGCCATCTGCAGACTTTACCATATGAGAACCTGAAGGGTTGGGTAGATAGGTTGCTTGGAGATTTCATCTCTTCCATCACCTTGCCCTCACCTCTGCACATTCCCAATGAAGTTTTGGTGCCTTCTTGAATGTGTCATCTCGGTTTTGATCAGTCAAAAGTCAGGGCTTCCCTCTTTTGGGATGCTTTGAGGACAACCTGAAAACATTTCTGCTCTTTTCCTGGGAGTCTCCTGTTTCAATCAAGATCCGAATATGGTAGTTATTTCAGGAGTCTGGCATACGACCTTCTTGAAGCTGACTGGCCCAGAAATCCTCTTACAAACTCTTAATAACTTAAGAAGTCTTAATAATTTACTAACTATTAACTCTTTCAACCTACCTTGTGCTTGCCGCTTCCAGCCTCCAGCTTGCTAATTCTCTCTTTCCTCCCTAACTCTCCCCCTCACCACATCCCTCCTGACTCACCCCTTTCTACCCATTGCTTCCCTCCCCCTTGACACATTCCTTCCTTCTCCCTCGCCATATCCCTCCTTGACCCTCCAGCTCGCCTCATCCGTCCCCACCCTCCTCACGCACCGCCCCCTCCACTCACCATTTTGTTCCTCCCCTCCACATCTCTCCCCACCTCCCTGACCTACCACTCCCAACTTCCCTCCTGACTTTCAGATGCCCCCACTCACCACTTCCTTCCCAGATATTGATCCTTCCTCTCATCTCGTCGCTTCCCTCTCCTGAACCGTTGCTGTGAGAGAGTTTGAGCGAGGGGTGATGAGACGGAGAAAGCAGGCAAGGAAGTGTGAGGAGCTGTAAATGCGCAGTTTAGGAAAGGGAGCAGTGAGCAGGAGAGGCAGCAAGCAAGAGGGACGTGCTGGGTGAGAAGATTGGGGACAAAAGTGACAAGTGGAAGGGATGGAGTGTATTGGAGGTTCGGGGAGGGAACTGGCAAGTGGGAGAGGTACTGAGTGAGAAGGAGATGGCAAACAGGAGGGTCAACGAGCAGGCCACAGAAAAGATGAGGGCCAGTGGAACAAGGGCTGTGTAGTGAATACTGCTATTTTAGGATATCAGCAGTAGTAGAACAATAACCAAGGTGTTCCTGACCTCAGGTACAGTGCAAATAAGACAGGTTTATTATCTATCCCAGAGTAAACTGTCCATTGACACCACACATCCACATCTTTTTCTGAATTAAATATATTTAATTAAAGCAAAAAAAAGGCAAGTAAACGTGAGCCTAGAATTCCCCTTCAAAATTAAATGCAGAAATATAAAAATTGGACCAGTTTTAGTTGTAACTGATTGAAGGAACTCCGGCTTATTCACATTTTCACAATGACCCACATTTCCTCAGTGTTTCATGTCACGTTAGTGCAGCTGCAGCTGGATCCCTCTTCTGTTCATTTACATTGCCCCGCCCTACATTGAGAAGACCAGAGAATGCAATCTTCACGTTTTGATTAATGGGCCTAAATGTAAAGCCAGCAAGTTAGGTGCAGCAGAAGCTATGACCTGGGCCTGAATTTAGTGGATTCATTCCTGGAAGTGATATGGACATTTCAGGTATCTCTGGTCCAGCCTCACCTCAGTCTTGTGCAGAAAGCTTGTCCAGGATGCTGGGGATCCCATAGCTCAACAGTTCTTGGGCCCCAGATTGCACCCTCTCTCAACCTAATTGGCATATTTCAATTCCCATTTAGCAGAGAAAATGCAAGGATCTAAAATAGTGCTTGTGATATACTGTAAATAAAGTAATGCAGAGCTGTTAACTGCAATTTCCTGTTTTTTCAATGTGCAGACAATCTTTTGTTGCCCAAAGTCTAACTCTTTGTAATTCCAATTTTACTTCATCTTTTAAAGTGATTTTTCTTCATGTATTATTTCTCACAGTCTTTAGATATCAAAAGTTCCACCAAACAGGCCGCCTTCTCATAAAATGTGTAGGTTCTGTCCAATAACTCCAATATTTAGTTGACATTTGGAGCTCATTATGTGATAAATTCTGGAGCAAAGCTGTGCCTCTCTAACTGATAATTCAATACATGACTTGGACTGGACCAGAAAAAAAAACCTGAATGGCACAATAGCACAGTGGTTAGCACTGCTGCCTCACAACGCCAGGGAGCTGGGTTCAATCCCAGCCTTGAGTCACTGTTTGTGTGGAGTTTTGCACGTTCCCCTTGTCTTTGCGTGTGTTTCCCTTGGGTGCTGAGGTTTTCTCCCACAGTCCAGAGATGCACAGGTTCAGTGGATTGGCCATTCTAAATTGCCCCTTAGCGTTCCAAGATATGTGGGTTAGTGGGGTTATGGGGATAGGGCTCGGATAGGATGCTCTGTTGAAGAGTCGGTGCAGACTCAATGGGCTGAATGGCCTCTGCTAAGTAGGGATTCTACGGTTCTAAAAAACTATTCAGTGCAGGGGTTTATTTTGAATGGTTTGGACTGAAGGCTGAAATTATTTATTCAGATTCTACATGAGTCTCCTCAACTCTGATGTGATGGATGTGAGTGGCTTCACAATGAAGATGCAATTAATGAAACTGGTATATTAAATGCCTCCGTCCCTGCAACCATTGCCAAGAAATATGAAGCAGTTTCACCCTTACAAAGGGAATGAGAATCCTACCAGTGTACTTCACCAGTAAGTTGTTTTGCTGTTTATCGCACTGTTACAGCTCAAAAGTAGTAAGAGTTGAATCCTGTTATTTCCAGCGAGATCTAATCAGTGCCCTTAAAAAGCAAAATAATGGAGTTACTTGTAAACATAATGTGATATATTTTCACCTCACTGGTACAGTTCACAGATATAGGGACCCATGCTTTGAGTAACAGTGGGGTGGGCTGTGCAACAAGAGTGATGGTGACGTTAGCAATAATGTCAACAAACAAGGCTTTTGTGTTCAACAAAAGTACTATTTTGGCCCCTAGTTGGCAAAGGGATATCATCTTGTTTTCAATAAATACTTAATAGGAATCATTGAATCGTACAGTGCAGAAGAGGCCATTCGGCCCATCAGCCTGCACCAACCACAATCCCACCCAGGCCCTATTCCTCAGGCATTGACCCTAGCCAGTCCCCCGACACTAAGGCGCAATTTAGCATGGCCAATCCACCTAACTCACACATCTTTGGACTGTGGGAGGAAACCGGAGCATCTGGAGGAAGCCCACGCAGACACACAGAGAATGTGTAAACTCCATACAGACAGCGACCCAATCGGGAATCGAACCCCGATCCCTGGCGCTGTGAGGCTGCAGTGCTAACCATGGCAGAGAAAAGGGCAAATCCCAGTCTGTATACTGGTTGTTAACCTTCTAATCAAAAGTGATGAACGATGTACATTTCAAGATAAAAAATGTCTGAAGTAAATACATTAGAATTTGTACCGTGTTGGTTGCACAGTATTTCTTGCACTTTTGTAATGAATGCAGATGGAGCACATTTGAAAGCTTTGTTTGAAAGTATCTTTATATTTTAAAAAAATCATTATAAAGATGTAGGTATCACTGGAAAAACAGTATCATATTGCCTATCTCGAATTGCCATTGGGAAGGTGAATTGCAGTCTTGAGCTCTTGTAGTGGATTCGCTCCTGCAGTGTTGTTAAATTGGGAGTCCAGGAAGTTGATCCAGCGACATGAAGGATCAAAGATATATGTCTAGGTTCAGATGATTGGTGAATTGCAGCCAAAACTAGAGGTGATGGTGCTTCTATGCAGTAGCCACCCTTGTCCTTTTAAATGGTTGAGGTCCTGGGTGTGAGAGGTGCTGTTAAAGGAGCTTTGATGAGTTGCTTGAATGCGTCCTATTGGTAGTGCACACTGCAGACATGGTACGCTGCTGGTGGGTCACCCGGTCTGTTATATCCCAAATGTTGTTGAGCTTGGATGATTAATGATGTCAGGTAGTGATAAAGGAGGGCTGGGCCACAGGGAGGTTCGTTGGGGTGAGGGGAGGGGATTGTGGGGGTGCGGCAAAGGTGCATGGAAACAATATATAATTTTCTGTTGTTGATGCAAACATATTTATCATTAATTATTTTATGTTGCTCAGAAGATATGTGTTGCTGAAGCTTTTCGTCTTGCACTCATCAGGGCAAACACTAAAATGCTAAATTTCAAAACAAAGCACAATTTATGCTATGGAAGGAGAGAATGCTGGTAAGTTGACTTTGATTGGCCCAGGTGTTACCATGGAGAAAGCAGCAGAGGGTTATGGACTGCCCAGGCTCATGGGTAATTCAAAAAAGGTGCAAGGCTTGAACATATTCTGCAGAGAATGAGTAGCTGAGAATGACTGTGGATCACTTCAAGCAAGCATAAATGACCCACAATATACACTTGCCTGATTATCGTAAATTGTTTGATAGTGTAGTTATTGACACATTCAGGATTGTTCAGCAAGTGCTGCCCAATCACATTCAACAGTGGGCATTTAGATTTTGGTTTTGTAAATACTGGCTGATTGAGTACAGTCTATAATCTGCCTATTGCAAACAACCAAAAGAAGATGCTGTTTGATTTGCTCTGCCAGTCACTGGGCCATATGTAGTGAGTACTTGGTATCACATAAGCACTGAAACTCGGACACCATGTTGTGCATGACTCCACAGTGTTCAGTGCCATTTGCAATTCCTAAAATACTGAAGTAGACTGTGCCCACATGCAACAAGACCTGGATAGCATTCAGGCTTAGACCAATAAGAAGTAAATAATATTTGCATTGTGCTCGTGCCAGGCAATGACCAGCTCCCATTAAAGAGAATCTAACCATCTCCCATGATATTTAATAGCATTAATATCACTGAATCTCCCCCTGTCAATATTCTGTTGACCAGAAACTTAACTGGACTAGCAGGAAAAATACTGTGGCTACAAAAGCAGGTCAGAGGCAGGGAATTCTGCAGTAAGTAACTCGTGTCCTTACTCCTAAAGCATGCCCACCATCTTATAAGGCACAAGTTAGGAGTGTGATACAATACTTTCTGCTTGTCTGGGTTAGTGACATCCAGAAACAATCAAGAAACTTGACACCATCTAGGACAAAGTAGCCCACGATCAGCATCCAACCCACTACCTTAACTATTTCATCCCTCTACCACGGGCACACAGTATGGCAGCTGTGTGCATGATCTACAAGACACAGAAGCAACTCCCCAAGACTTTTTTGACAGTACCTTCCAAATCCTCAATCTCTAGAAGGGCAAGGGAAGCAAATGCATGGGTTTCCTCCAGGTGCTCTGTTTTCCTCCCACAGTCCAAAGATGTGCAGATTAGGTGGATTGGACAAGCAAAGTTGTCCAAATATATGTAGGTTAGGGGATTAGTCATAGTAAATGTGTGGGGTTACACGGATAGGGCAGGGGAGAAGGCCTAGGTAGGACACTCTGTCAGAGAATTGATGCAGATTTGTTGGCCTCTTCTGCAGTGTAGGGATTCTGTGAACACCAGCATCTACAGGTTCCCCTCACAGCAATGTGGGTGTACCAATGCCACATGGACTCCAGTGATTTAAGAAGGTGGCTTTCTGCAAACAGGGACAGTGTAAGATATTGAACACCTGCAGGCCAGAATTTCAAAATTCTCATTTGATTTTACTGATGAGCATTTCAGTTTTGACAGGATGTTCATTATTTATTATACTCCACTGCCCGAGTGGAGTTAGGAAAAATGTCAATGGCGCGTGATGTGGTGTGCAGGAAATGAAGTAGTTAATTCCAGATTGAGAGAAAACAGTCACAAGCAGCTAAAAATATAAGCCTTTTATCAACTAATTGGTAACAATTTGATCTTTTACAATGTATTCGTATAGAAAGCTCCTCGTTTGTCTAAACTGTGTTCATAACATCTGCAATGTGCAGACTGCCAGGTGTTAAGAGATATCAGGGATTCATTAAGCTCGGATTAAGTTAAATAAATAGAGACCTAATAATCCAATCAGAAGCTGCCTAAAACTGGAATGAACAATACCTAGAGATTTATCCAAACCCAACTCTGGGTGATGATGTCATCACAAGATACTTCTGAAGGATAATCTTTAAAGGGGATTAAGTAGATGCAGATTGTTACCGTGATAAACTGCCTCCCTGTTGTACTTCATTACTCCTCAGTTTGAAGATGCCAAGATTTGGGATCAGAGGCAATGGAGCAGAAAACATGTGCAGGTCATCAGTATTTCTTGAGTTGCTATTTCCTGTGAAGCAGTTTAAAATGCACTATGTAGTGATGCTGTAGGAAAGCTCTTGTTAATTGTGGCTGAATCACGCTGAGTTTCATCAGCATCAAGACAAATTCTTAACTGCTTTAGACAAGAGCAGTAAAACTTGCTAACTTCCATATCAGTAATCTGCTGAGCCAGGTCATATTTCTCTAATTGATGTGCTTACTACTTTGTTCCCTGTTTCGGATGATTTAAGAATTCACCTTTCAGTCTCCGCCATTATCTTAGTGGCTGCGGTAATAAATTGTGCAGTTATAGTTTAATGATTGCACTCAACGGCACTTACCTTTCATGTGATTGTGTCATCCGTGGACTCCCTCCCACCCTCTGTAACGACAAGGCATTAGCCTTGCAGTTTTCACACATGGGAGGCAGTCTGAAGAAGGTAAACTCTTCAGAGCACCTTATAACATGTTGATAAATCAATGGAGAGAACGCAAAGGAGAGCTACCATGGGAACGGTACATTATCTGTCTGAGCCACAAGTACTAGGTGCCTCCTCATGAATGTGTATTCTGGGGACTGTAAAGGGTACTCATGATTAATTATGTGCAAATTATAAACATGTTTACTGTGACTTGGGAATGTGATTAAATGTTAAAAGGAGGCTTTAGTATCAGGGTAAGTATTTATCCCTAGATAAGCCGCAACTAATCAGTCCTTTCTAAGAAAATCAATTTGTTTGAATAATGCCATTTCCAAGCGTTCAGCTGTGTTGGGGGCAGATTGAACAGAATGATGTCGACCACGGTGGTTACTCACATAGAGTACGCTTGATTCTGTCGATTCCGATCATACAGATTTGATGTTCTTTTCATGCTGCCTCAGTTACACCTTTGTCAAAGTTTAATTCTGCAACCATATCTGAGGAATCTGATCGAGACAATAGTCCAGCTCCAGTGTTAAATTAATTCTACTAAGAATAGTGGTGTCGACCAGTGATATGGGTATTTAGCATAACCTGCCAAAACAAAAGCGATACCAATTCTAGACAGATTTTGTAAGCATCAATACTAACTGGATGTAAGCCTTGGCTGAATGCTGGCCTTCTTAAATTTGAGGTAGTAGGTCGTAGAGTTAGGCTTCATTCCAGTAACCTAGGATGATGCAGCAGTGCAGTGCTGATGGAGACCTGCTCTATCTGGTTGAAGTCATTAGGTTACATTTCAGCTTCATTTGAAGCAATTTTTTAAAGCGGCATCTCGGCCATTTGGCTAAGATGCAAATAAGATCAAGCCCTGGAGGAGGAGCTACACCTACTCCAGTCAGCTTGGATCATGTAGATCAAGCCCAAGACAGGAGGTGAGAGCCCTGTCTTGTCAGCTTGGATCGGGAATGTCCCAACTTGTTGGGACTCTGAATTGGGTTTAATTTGACTTGATTGGATTGGAATAAAGTTTAAAAAAAAATCATGTTTCCACTGCAGCAAAGATGCAGAATTTAGCACTCAGCCAAATCTCCGTTCACTGCAGCAGGATGGGGAAATCTCACTGGCATGAACGATGGGAACATTCCAACTGAAGTGTTAAACTGAGCCTCTCTCTGGTAGTTATGCGTTATTGGAAAAGCAGGAGAGCTCTGCATGCCCTGGCCAATTGTTAACTTATGTATCTAAGAGAAATGATTTGGTCATTGATTTCATTTTTGTTTGTGGGACCTTGCCATATTGACTGCCATATATTCCGCGTTAAGTCAACACGATGGAATGTCCAGATCAGAAGAAATGATCATAAGAAACGTAACATCTTTCTTAAGAGTTTTATTTTCTAAAGAAAAATACCAGCTTTGCACCTTAATTTTCCCAGGTGTATCTTAGTTGTGGTTGCCCTATAAAGGAGCTGAATAGGCCAAAAGAAAGTTTAAGTCAGTAAAGCATAAATAACCCAACAATGAATGAGTGTGGAAGATTGTTGCCAAAATTGGCTTGGAGCCTTTTTAAACTCAGCAGTGTGAGTTAAGCTAAATGTGCACAATTCAGGTTAAAACACCACCATGTTCATGAATATATTTCTTTGGATCTAACTTATCCCCACTGCCCGTCAACTGTGTACATAGGCTACAAAGCTCTAGACCTTAATGCAGTTGTCCAATAGACATGGTGGTGTCGAAGAGAAAGTCTTACAGAATTTTCAAGTGATCAATTGCAGATATAATTTTGCAATAACCTTGTAGAGATGAAATAATAGTTAATGAATTATTCAATTCAAATGTTTTCTGTTAATTGCTGCACTGACAGTCCTGTCCTGCAGAAAACAATAAGTGCATAATTTAATTGAAACCACTAAAAGATGAGACAAATACTTCAAAGAATTAGTTCAGGATTCTAAACCAATGGAACCTCTATGATCTGATTTATGATGCCATCTGTACTCCTCAAGGGGAGACTGAGCATTGTTAAGACTCATGGGTCATTAATATTCTATATGTAAGTCATTTTGAAACCCTACACAAGACTCCAATCCAATACAGTATAAGAGATCGGAGCAGAAGTAGGTCATTCGGCCCATCAAGTTTGTTCCCCCATTCAATGATACCAGGTCTGACCTGTAACCTCCCCAAAGGTGTCCACCACTCCCAAAATAACAAATTCAGGATCCACTATTTCACAGTAACGTGAAATAGCATTAGATTGTGATAAGGTATTATGTTTGCTGGTAGCATATGTATTTTTTCCAATTGCTGCATTTGTTATCTTAAAGGGCATTTTCAGATAGTGCCCTCAACATGCTTCGTGCACTATATGTTGGGACAAGGCTTCTGTTCTTTTGACTCTGTTAAGTATATCAGAAAGAAATTAGATAAGCCAGTACTGTTTACTAATGGATTTATATGTCTGGAAAAGTCATCACAGAGTACATCCAAGTCCTAGAAACAATTAACATGAGGCACCAGTCTGGTAAGCAACAACATAATCTAATCAAGACAGCCTGAGCATAGAAGGTACTTGTTAGATACCACAAGTGGACATTGCAATGCCTCATCAAAACCGTTGACCTAAATAGAATCCCTACATAGCTTGTGTATGCATTATTGAGTTTACTCTTAATTGTGCGAGTTAAGTCCCTGTTCTTCAGATTGATTTCTCAAGGTAAGACAGTATTTCAACGGATTTCACAGTTGAAAGGATTGGCCACCTCTTTAATGAATTGACAGCAATAAACAGGGACTTAATGTGACTCCACAAGAAAGTTTACATGATTTCAAGAAAGCTTTACCAGTCGGAATCGTGCTGCTTTTCCTTTGTTTATCTTTCATTGAAAATGTCTGCAAAGAAAACCACTCAAGGGAGTGGAGCTGGCGGGACTGAATAATTAACCCTTTCACAGTTGGTTCAAAGCTGCTGTATTACCGCCTTCCATAACTCCTGTTTCTGCTTGCTGTTGTA